>NC_142685.1:18980000-28980000 GCF_056320005.1 Nelumbo lutea
TGTTCTTGATATATTTGGTACTTTAGAGAGTATACATTTCCAGTATTTTTTATGTTGCTTTATGTTTAGACAGGCAATTAAAGTCAGAGTTTTCTTTCTGGTGTTTTCTGTGTGTAGATTATACCCATGCTTTTGCGTCTCGATTTAAATTTCTTCTCTCTGTTGTCAGATTATGAGTACTCGCTGTGGGGGCTTCCAGAGGGAAGTGTTGAGAGGTCAAGAGCCAAACATGAAGTCCACACTAGATGTGCACGTAGGCTTCAAGAATTGTGTTTCAGGAATGGAGGAATTTATATCAAGCTTGGTCAACACATTGGTCAGCTGGTATGCTTTTAATATTCTTTTTTATAATAGCTAAAGGGAAATTTCAATGCTATCTTTATTTCTCAAATTAGATTTAACTAGGCTGCCTATGTTGGTATTATATGATAAAGTAAATTGCCCTTGTTGGATTTTAAGAATCATTATTGGCTAAATATTTTGTGGTATCATTAGAGTTGACATACAGTAGAATGCTATATTATCTAGTAAAAATGTAAATGTTCAATCAATCTATTTTCATTTACTTTTAGATGAAAAGGTAATCCTCGTCTTTGGGCTCCAAATGTCATATTTTCTCCTTGCAGGAGTACTTAGTTCCTGAAGAATATGTTCAGACAATGATGGCTTCCATGTTGAATAGGTGTCCAGTTTCTTCATATGATCAAGTATGTGAAGTGTTCAAGAAGGAACTTGGAGGGATGCCAGATGAAGTATGCCTCTACCTTTCATTTTCTTGTGTCAAGATTCTCCGTTATGAATATTCTGAATATATGTGAATCATTTGGTTCAGTTGGAATATTGAGGTTAATTCTTGATATTACAGTACTTACAAACACTTATTTGGTGTATAGATTTTTGATGAATTTGACCCTGTCCCTCTAGCAAGTGCTTCCCTTGCACAAGTTCATGCTGCTCGCACGCATGATGGCAAAAAAGTTGCTGTTAAGGTTGTTATTGCGATTTTTACTTCCTTTCCCCTTCATTTTTCTAGTAATATACAATCATAACATCATATTGAATGTTGCAACTTTCTGGTTTGAAGAATAAATTTTTCTTAAGTGAGTTCTCCATCCATGTTCCATTCATACTATCATGTACAGGTACAACACACTCACATGACAGATACTGCGGCTGCAGATTATGCCACTGTAGAGTTGATAGTGAATACCCTGCATTGGCTTTTCCCGACATTTGATTATAGGTAATTTTGGATAATCTTTTATTTATTTATTTATTATTGGTGTAATTATCAAGAAAACTGTGGGTCTCCATCTGTGTTTTGCACATAGCTACCTATCATATGTTTGTGGGTTGTTTATAATTTATAACACCCCTGATTAATTGAAAGGCTTTGAAATTCAATTGTAGGTGGTTGGTTGCTGAAATGCGTGAAAGCTTACCGAAGGCAAGTCTTCAATATCTTTGATTACAACATCAATACAAAAAAAAGGAAAATCTTTTGATTTTTGTTGCTTCAGTACTAGATAATATAGGGGGGGGGGAGGGGTGTTCAGTACTATGGCCATGAAATGTGTGGTGCATTCCATACTACTGGGCTCCATTCTGTTGTGTTTGAAATGGTAGGTTATGGATCTCAGAACCTGTTCTGTACCATGGTGGTGTGGTGTATTCCAAAGCATTGGGATTTAAAATATAAATATTTTTTGTGAAAGTAAACTAAGTTAATGTTTATTGAGTGTCCCAAGGTGTGGTGTGTTCTGGAACATGAGATTTTGGTGTGTTCCAAAATCTATGATATTTTGTATTCCATAACCAGCCCATTTTAGAACATGTCATGAACTTAAAAGAACAGAACTGAATGGAATGAGCATCTACCACAGTACCAAACAACCCCTATAATTAACCCAATTCTGACTACTCTTGGTCTTTTGAGTGGTGTTCATCAAAGCATGGTAACATTTTTAATGATTATTTACATGCACATATTATTTTAATTCCGTCTATTGCTGTTTGCTATAATTTGTTATTTATGCAAAGGGGAAAAATAGAGAACAAAATAGTCATGTGACTTTAACATTAGAATGCTAACAAGCAATGCTAAGGTCCATTGTGTGACCTAATTACTGCTAAATGACATGGTGGAATCCATTGAAAAGTATACCAAAGTTGTCTTGTAGTGTTATTTTCATAGGGCCATATCTTTAAGCATTATTGAAGTTGGGTGATGCACCCTGGCATGCAAACAGATTTCCCCTATTATCAAATCCGAAGTATGCACTGGTGTTATCAACTAGACATCTCTCTTGATAGTTTAATATGCATCCACGCATTCTGTATAAATATATACACTGTCGAAAGAGTGTAAGAACATGGATATTCTTTTTGATTAGTTGCAATTGTGGCTCTCAGGAATTGGATTTCTTGGTTGAGGCCAAGAACAGTGAGAAATGTTTGGATAATTTTAGGAGGTTATCTCCACATCTTGCAGACCAAGTACATGCACCAATGGTTTATTGGAACTTGAGTACCTCAAAATTGTTGACTATGGAATTCATAGATGGTGCAGAAATAAATGATGGCAATACAATTCAAAGGCTTGGAATTCGACCAAGTGAAGTTGCAAAACTAGTAAGTCTGTTACTTCATACCAAATAATTTTGCTTATTGGACTACTTGTATCAAGATAAATGTGTTTCTAGCCTTACCTATTTACTAGTTGATCCATTGACTGGTGAATTGGCTCCTCACAAACCAAGTATCAAGTTGGTTCGTATAGGTTTGAAATATCTGTTGTGTTCCGTGGCTTCAAAACTTGAAACAGGGTCCACCAGAAGCTATATTGATCATGTCCTCTATCTATAGATAAGAAGTGAAGATTCCAAATATATATATATATATATATATATATATAACCCTGCCCTTAACTAGCTAGGTTTTTGCAAACTGCAAACCCATGTTCGAATTAGATGAATCACCAAATCAATTAACTATGGTTTAGCCAGCCATTTCATAGTTCTATTCTCACTCAAGGATCCACTAGGTAAAAAAGGTATTCAATCAGTAGTACTCCTAACCATCTTATCTGTAATTTATTTGCTACTTCACTTGACATTTTGTGTTGACTGTCACAAAAATTACATTATACTTGGGGATGGATGATCCAGTAAGGTCATTTTTTGTCCTAAAAATGTTAGAAAGATCATTGATGTTGGGTCTTATGGGGGAGGGAAAAGTTTCCTGCATGTGTGTCATGGAGATGGGACTGATAGGTTGGATCCATGGATGCCATCACATATAAATTCTGTTTTGTTTTGTCTTTTGAGAATGTGTAAAGCAGGTCACTAAGTGCTAATTTTAAAGTTTGCAGGTTAGCCAAGTCTTTGCGGAAATGATTTTCAAGCATGGGTTTGTACATTGTGATCCGCATGCTGCCAACTTGCTGGTTCGCCCTTTGCCGTCTGGCAAGAGGAGCATTTTAGGTAAGATTGATTTTTATGTTGGCATAACCAATTAAATTCCCACTGTAACAGTTATTTTAATTGTTTCAGCATTTATTTATTAGCCTCTCTGATATTGATTTTTCCTCTCATCAATAAAGTGAATTCCTCCCAGAATATTTCTGCTCCATATTTTTACACCATAGAAATGCCTTATATTGTCAGTGATTTTCAAAGATTCATTAGTGATAAACTGATAATAATTAATATAGGAGAAAGTACAATTGTCTAGCCAACTTGGAAGCTAAGGAGATAAACCCAAAGAAGCCTCTCAATAGGGAATGGCATGTAAAGCCAATACAAAATAATGAAATAGTGCGATCTATCACCCCAACATATTGCCTTCCACATATGGTCTGGAGATGTTCCTTCAATTTCCATGTACTCAATCTCCATGATAACCATGGAGAAACAACTCTGGAAGAAAGGAAAGCATTTATGGAGAAACAACTTTCCATTCCTTCCAGACCCTCCTTTTTGGTAGACATGAAGTTGTCTACGTTCTCCTAGATCACATGATCCTCTTTGCCTGCTCATACATCAATACGATCAATATAGAGTTATAGACTATGCCATTCCCTAATGTTGTACTGTACTTGTAGATCTGTACAATATAGACTTGAAATATTTAATTTGTATTAAGGGTATGACAGCCAAATTAAAGGAGTATCAAATAATTTACTGCATGAACCTTTAGAATTGTTTTTGGTATGTTGATTATCATAGCCATTTCCATCACCTTTATCTAAACTACATGTGAATTTGAGCCCTGTTTGACACCAAATTAATAAAACCCATCTGAATCCCTTTGGGCCTTTAGGGATTAAAAATATGATTTGACTACCCTTTTTTTTATCACCCCAGGTTTTTGAAATATGAAAGGTGAAACATCTTTTAATTGTAAAATCATGAACATGTTAGAAACTCCTCCTTTTTGGTGTTGTCTTATCTCGTATTAGTTAATCTGTTGTTAGTCATGGTCATTGGTATCTATCTGATGGTTTCTCTATCATCTCCAATTCTCCATAAAGCAAAAGTGGATTGAACCATCATGTTTGGATTGAAACAATTTTAAGGTAATTCAAAATATCAAATTATCATAGATACAGACAGAGAATGGTTGATCTGTTGGGTAACTACCATATCCAAGATTTCTCATTCTTGAAAGAAACAACAATGACAACTAGCTCAGTTAGTTTCGTTCCTATCAATTTATACTTGCTTCTCATATGCAGGCAAGAGAAAGCCACAGTTGGTACTGCTTGACCATGGTTTATACAAAGAGCTTGATTTTCCTACTAGAACCAACTATGCTGCACTCTGGAAGGTATTGCATTGTCCTTCCTGAACCCATGCTAAAAAGAGAACTGTTTCTGACTTTTTGACATTTCCTTTCTTTGTCTTGTAACACTTTTTTCAGGCATTGATATTTGCTGATGCTAATGCAATAAAGGAAAATAGTGTGAAATTGGGTGCTGGAGAGGACCTCTGTGCGTTGTTTGCAGGGATTCTTACAATGAGACCCTGGAATAGGGTCATTGACCCAGCTGTTGACCATCTGGTTCTACAAGGAAGTGATAGTGATCGTTCAGAACTGCAGGTTATTCTCCAACTTTTTCTCATTGTTAAACGACTCCCCCCTTCCTCCAATGTTGGTGAAAGTGAAATTCCAAAAGACACCATCCAGGCTGACATTGTACCAATAATTATTTGCATTGGAAAAACTAGCTCAGTAATTGTATTCATACAGTATGTAATTTTGGATTGTATTCCTTAATTTTTTCTTCTTTTTTATTTATTTCCTGCATTTTATGATCATGGTTCGTGTTACAAGTAGGGTTAATGTTCTCATTGCAGTAATTTGGGCCAAAGTAGACAGATTTTCTACCATTGTAATATGCAGTTTATTTTCTTTCTTTCTTGGCAGATGTATGCTTCTCAGTATTTCCCCCAGATCTCAGAACTTCTAAGGAGATTGCCCCGTGTAATTCTGTTAATGCTGAAGACCAATGATTGTCTAAGAGCAGTCAATAATTCTCTGGTATTGCCATCTTTTCCTTTTCAGTAAATGCTATTTGTTGAAAATATCACATTATTCTATGTTGCTCCTCAGAGTTGTTTGACATAATATTTGGTAATGATGTTATAGGAGTGTCCCTGTTTTGATAAGCAACATAAATTTCATTAATTAATGAGAAAATGGAGTGAGTACAAAGGCTGGAAAAGTCCAGTCATCCAAACTATAGGATTGCTCCCTTGGCCACATAATAATGTTTTGAAGCATAGACAACGCAACTTTTGTTTTTTTTTTTTAATCTATCTATCTAAATAATTTATAATGCAAAAAATTCTTTGGTATTAGATTTGATTGCATAGAAAATGAATCAAAGAAAATAAGAGGAAACAAAAACAAAACACATGAAGAAGAAAATATTTTCTTTGTAACAGAGATTCTTTGATTGCTTAGAAAACAAGTATTTTTTTTATTTTATAAATTAAATTTTTTGATCAGTAATTAAAAAAACTTTTCTCTTTCCCACAACTTCTTTTGACCTCCTCAATCCTTCCATGCTGATTCACCTCCCCCAACTTTTTGACGTACTTAAAAAAATCCAATTCTATCCCTGAACCCTTTCACCTCTTCATCTTCAAATTCTCTCTCTCTGTGCACCATCCTTATTAAGTAATCAATGATGAGCATGACCAATTCTTACCAACTGATGGTGGCTTAGCTTGTAAAGGAGTCCATAGCTTTTGCCAGCAAAGTATAGATTACAACTGTCAAAATATGATCTAAGTTGAGAACCTACATGAGAATGTCATGCAAAGCGCTAAGTTAGTAGTTCAATTCCTGGGTTTGTCAGTGATATCCTTGAGAGGAACAGGCTTGGAGGTACCATATCCTAGTGTCAGTTATGAGCATGTCATACAAACCTCCTTAGGAGTTGATTCTGTGTGTGTGCACCCGAGAATCCCATGGAAAGGAAATCAGAAACAGAGGACAGCCAAAAGATTTGGGGAATAGTATTCAAGGGAATTCTCCACCAAGTAACGGGCAAAAGTTTGACTACTTAGTCCATAATCCAAAATTTTCATTGGATATTTAATAGGCTGTCGTGCTTCATTGCAATTGGTCTTGTTTCTTTTTCCATTGTCATGTTTCATTCGTATGTCTAATAATAATTGTAACATTTGAATCTGATATTTATTGCCATCTATGGGCTAAATTGTAGACATACATCCTGCAGGTCCACAATGAATATTTCTTGACTATGTGACCTGTTGGTGAAAAATGAACCAAATTATTGTATAATAACCATCAAGTTGTTGCATTCTTTCATTAGATAAAAAACATTGGTGATTGGAAGAGAATATAAGTGGATAGATCAATTAAGGTTATCTGAAGAAATTCGTCTTGGCCTTCAAAAATTTCCTTGGTAGGAACCATCAGATTGACATATGATGGTAGTTGGTGTGTTGATTTAGATCTTCTGATAAGCTTTCAACATTCCCTCATCTCAACTATGTATGTTTCATGCACTGCTGATATCCTGCAGTAAGTACTACCTAAGATTTTTAGGTTGGAGTTCATTGGACATGGCTATATATATATTTTTTAATAAAGTTGTGTGCCTTAGGATGGTAAGAAATGCCTTGGTTTGCATGGCAAAATGAAAAATTGGGCTGAACCATTTTCCCCTGACACGGCTTCATCGACAGTTGCAGGGATCTAGCCTAGAGACGTTCTTGATCATTGGAAGAGTTTCTTCAGATGCAGTCACTGAGGCGAAGTTGTTGCAAAAGAAATCCTTCTTGTCAGGGCTATGCATATGGTTGGAAGAGGTGTTGGTGGAAGCTCGACTTCTTACCATGCAGATAGCCTTGTGGCTTTTACAGTTGAGGAAGGCTTTGACTTGGTGAAATTTAATACCACAGTGACCCTTCTGCTTCTGATTCTTCACCAGATTCATGGTTAGTGATTATGACATACAGGTTGGCTCGTTGGAGCCCAGGTTTGTCTTATCAAAATTGACAGGCTTTAACAGTTTTCAAAGGCGAATATTTTTACAGACCAATTTTTGTTCTTCACTCACAATTTTTTTGTCCGCACAGCATGATGCTTCAAGCCAGTCTGCAGGCTGTGTGAGCTCAGATTTACATGTTGGTTATTTTCCCTTATTTGTCACAGCAAATAATGTTTTATTTATTTTATTGTATTTGTCTTAAAAGGCAAAAAATGATGCCATGTTGTATAATCCCATGGATGGGTCCAAAGAATATATACTGTGGAATTTATTAAGAATTCTTTGATGATTTACAAACATTTAGATTAAAAGTTGTTTCTGCAGAGTGCAGATGCAAGAGGCAAAGCTTCGAATGCTAATTATTCATTTACAGTTTCCAATTGGACTTTATTCCAGAGCATGACTACACCTACACGAATACGCGGATATGAGAGCACTCACTTTGTGAAAATAAAAAGGCCAAAAGTTGTTCTCCACCCCTCCTAAGACCACAGATAGCTGGGGGAGCCTGGGGCAAGCGTTAGGTAATGACCTTTTTGTATTAATTTTTGAGACTAGCCTCTCCAATCAGGAAGATTGTCTCATATCATATGGAGGTTCTGTAAATCAGGTTTATATGTAGTGCATCTTGGTTACCGTAAGTTTGAGTAGGTTACCAAAAGAGTCAACAGGAAAGGAGAAAATTCTTCCTAGTAGAGTTTTCCAAAGAGCTGCAGCAACATACTTTGGGAGATTAAAGGTGGTGTGAAGATTCAGAATTTCACTAGGAGGTGCTATTACAATGCTGGTTCACTGTTAAAAAAACCTGTTGTAGGATAGTTGCTCGAGCTAGAAGCTGTACGCACCAAACACCTTTCTCTGAACCAAACAGGTCAAGTGAATAGTTTATTCCAATCCAGCCAATTCTAATTCTGATTCCAATTCCAGTCTGAACAAAACAGGTGAGAGGAATAGACAATTCATTCCAGTTTTGGTTGAGGTTAAATTTCTTGGCAAGCCTACAAATATGTATAGTATGAATACAAATATGTATTTATATTTATAATCTTTACAAATATAAATATGTACAATACAAATACATATAAAATACAAGGTTTTGTACTCTACATATTTATATTTGTTTCCGTGCCAAGCTGGTAGAACACGTTTATATGCAGATAAGCTAGAAGCTATTCCTTTGAGCCTGATCATACTAGGCCAGAGCCAGATATCAGATGCCTAAAACTGAAAGATCTTATCATCCATCATTATTTCCCACGATTGGCAGAAACTAAGGTGTGAATATGGTGCATTTTTTTTTAGCTATTGGATTCAAGAGTTGGCTATTCTGCCATCTTGGAAGTTGGAAAAGGTCATATCTTTAAGAGATGCATCGGGAATATGCTATAAAAATTTAAATATATCATAAAAAACATCAATAGCATTAAATATACGAGAAGTACGGATACACTCAATGCAGATTTTTTGATTCCCACCGAATAGTTATAAACATTTAAAATGTCCAAATATCATACTCTATGCACCCGTAAATTGACATCAATTCTAAGCTGGCACTTATCCCAAATGTATTTTGAACTTACAAATTCTGACATGGGGTATGTCATTCTCCATTAAATATATGCATTAAATGAGGAATATATACACATACAGCCCCATGACAAATTTAAATAGAAGGACAGTATAGTAAATTTCAAATAAAACCATTCATGGATTTTATGCATTCAAAACCTTTACAACCAAACAGCAGATAAATCTTTATTCATGAACATGCTAGGTTGGATAGCTACAGCCTTGTATTACATTTGTCATGCCAGAAATGAAAAAGTTTTCAGAAATGAGTTAATCCAGCCGATTAATCTGCTCCATAGAATTAATCATTCTATCATCCACCCTAGTTGTCCCCCGGATAACACTGGTGCCTCAACAGTAAGAAACACAATAGATAAATTTTCAGTCATCTCAGTCATCAGCAACCATACTACGGACCTCATTGTGTTTTCTGATGTAGGCAAAATCTCAACCTCGTTATATACTTAAGGGTTCATTATTCTGTCTAAAAATCTTTCCTGTTTGAAAATTATTGGTGGCAGAATTGACTAAGTCTTCTCAGTAATTCAAGCTGAGATTTATGCTATTATGCAGGTCTTATTGCAACTTACAAGCTGGAGTTGTCATGAAGTTTGTATATATGCGGATGCTAAACAAGTGGTGCAAGCACTTCAATAAAAAGCAGATCTTTAACTTTAAATTTTCGAAGTGTAAACTTCTATTTTGTAAATCGTGTATATAATAGTACAGCCCACAAAGTATTCCAAATAACAAAGTTTCACTGCTTGTCGTCTTTTGTTTTTCATGATTATCAAGATGGGATACAAGGGTTGAAGACCTTATTTCTTTATCGCTTTCTTAATATAGCGTAATAGTGTGTATCTTTCAAAAAAAAAAATCATATGTAATTACAATTTCACATCAAAATAAAGCGAAGTTTCAGTAGAAAGGTATCGTACCGTTAATACCATATTCTTTGAAAATCATGGTAAGCGAGCGAAAATATTTCCACGAAAAGCAAAGTAAAACGGCCGAAATTCCGGATTGCTAAAATATCAGAAACTGGAAATTTTAGAAATTCGGCATCAGTAACAAAAATGTTTGTCTTTTTTCTTGTCGTTCCCGCACGGGGCACCTCGTCGCACTGAAGACTCTCTGGAATATGAAGGTAAACGGTAATTCGAGATTGGGGAAGAGGGGTTTCTAATTTGTAATATTTGTGGTTTGCGTCTTCTCCTCAACCTGAACTACGGCATTAGCCTGTAGATTTGGCAACTAGCTTCACTCTGTTAGATCCGGGGACCAGCCTGTAGATCTGATGACTGGGCTGTAGATTCCAGCACCAGGTTGTAGATCTGGCGACCAACCTGTAGAAAAATCATATTCCGTCAACGGAAGGTAGATACGTCACCGGCTTGTAGTTCCTGGCGACCAGCCTAAGGGCCGGCGTTTTATCTTGTGTCGTGGATCATCGAGAAGGGACCGTCTAGATAGACCCCGCGACCAGCCTTTCTTGTGCCGATGGAATGCCTACCTTTGTTCGATGGAAATCCTGTATGCTCACAGAACCACCCAGATATTCGATAAAAATACTGTGAGTGTTTGGGTTATCTTGCTTTAGTTGCAGCCATTTGTTTTTTGTATTAAGCATCGCAGCCATCTCAGTTTAGTAGTGGAGATTACAAGTAGCTAAGTTGAATGTTAATATTATTAAGATATTGGCATGGAATGTGAGGAGTGGGGGTGGGAAAGAGGAAAAAAAGGAAGCAATAGAACCCGGATATAATTTTCTGTTCAGAAGCAAAACTAAATGAAGAACAAGGATACAAATTTGTGGAACAACATCAATATGATGAAATAATAACCATGCCGCCTCAGGGTACTAGAGAAGGATTGCTTTGTACTTGGAAGGATGGGATTGATATTGAAGTTAAGGAGGTGACTATGAGTTGCATAGAACTGATTATTAAAAATCACCCTACATCAGTTGATTGGCAGTTACCATTTATTTATGGCCCTCATATTAAAAGTGAAAGGAAAAAAAAAATTGGGAGCACATAATATCAACTAGCAACATTAATAGGCTTCCATGGTTATTGATGGGGGGATTTCAATGACTTACAAAAAAAAAAGAGAATTGAAAATATCAAAAGAATTGGAGGAGCTGAAGCAAAAGTTAATGAATTTGAGATTTATAGGCCCGAATTTTACTTGGTCCAATAAACAAAGTGAATAAAACTCAGGAATCTGTGGCTGAGAAATGAAGAACAACTATAGAGACAGAAACCGAGGGAGCTGTGGTTGAGAGAATGCAACAAAAATACCAATTTTTTCATAATATGGTAAATCTAAGAAGGAAATGGAACAGTATTAAATGGTTGAAAGGAGAGCATGAGACTAAATTAACAAGTCATGAAGAAGTTAGAGAAAAACTGCAAAAGGAATTCTCATTTCCAATGAAGTTGAGGAACAGGTATTAGACTCTGACTGGAGGAAGGTAGAATTTTCCAAAGTTGAACCGAGTAAAGAAGATGAGTTATGGAGAGTACTAAAAGAAGAAGAAATTAGAGTAGTAGTATTCCAAATGAATCTTAATAAAGCTTCGGGTTCAAATGGATTTACTACTTACTTTTTTGAAAAATATTGGGAAGTTATGAAAGATGATGTGGTGAAATACTTTGGCTAATCAACTACAAGAATTTCTCTTGGAAATTATTGCACCAAATCAGTCAGGATTTATTAAAAGAAGGAAATAGTAGACAACATAATCCTTGCTAGAGAAATTGTTCATACAATGAGAACACAATAAGGCAAAACTGATGGTTGGCAATAAAATTGGATCTGTCTAAGGCATATGATAGGATGAGTTGGTAGTTTCTTCACAAGGTAATGGAGCAGATGAACTTCTTACCATAGTGGAGAGAATTAATTAGTCAGTGTACAACATCTTTCTAAGTTATCTTAAATGGTACTTAAACCAGATGGTTTAAAACATAAAGAGGATTGAGACAGGGAGATCCAATCTCATATATTTTCATTACAGGGTTATAGATTTTTTCATCTCTTCAACAAGAGGAAGGGAAAAAAGAATATACAAGGAATCAAAATTGCTAGACATGCTCCAGTTATCACATCATCTTTTGCAAAGCTGAAATGAACCAAATCAGGAAATTAAGGGAGGTTTTATAAACTTTTAGCCAAGTTTTAGGTCAAAGCATAAATTACCAGAAATCTGCAGTGCTTTTTAGCAAAATTTTCCCAAGAAAACATCAGATATAAGACAATGTTTACAGTTAAAGCAGATGGATTACAATGATAAATATGTGGGTGCAAAATTATGGTTTGGGAAGAGAACTTAAGTTCTCAATGAGGTGTTAGAGAGAGAGTCAAAGGTAGGATCGAACCGTGGCAAGCAAAATCTCTATTGCAAGCAAGAAGAACAAATTTTATACAATTAATTGCCCAAACAATTCCTATTTATCAAATGAATTCCACTCTCATTCCAAGAAAAATAATTAACAATTTGGAAGAGATAAGCAAATTTTTGGTGGAGTGGAAAAGGTGGGAAATGAAGACAATAGCTTGAGCAAAAATGGTGAGGCCTAAGAAGGAGGGAGGTCTTGATTTAAAAAAAAGAAGGAAAATGGAATCGGGCTTTGTTGCTGAAACATTTGTGGAGACTGACGAGTAAAAAAGATGCTTTGTGGGCAAAGGTGTTAAGGGTAAAATACTTAAAAGGAACATACATATTTGAAGATTTGAAGCACAACCAGCCAGTGGTCAATCTCTATGGTGGAGATAGATTTTGAGAGTAAAAGAGAAAGTAAAGCACAATTTCATTTGGAAGTTATGTGATGGAAGGGAAATATGGGCTTTTGAATATCCTTGGGTTCCAATGTTAGATGATGGAATCCCGAAGGGAAAAAATGGTGTACAAGGAAGTAAACCATGGATTAAAGTCAATGAATTGTTGAATGGGGATAGAAAGTGGGACGAAGAAAATTTTGAAAGGTGATTCAAAGGGGGAGAGTGGAGGCTATATTGAATGTTTTTCCAACTAGAATGGAGCAGGGGGACAAGTTGCCATTGGAAGCATACACCAAGAGGGATTTATACAGTGAAGTCAGCATATGAGAAACTAATGAACAGCCCAATATAACTGTAGGTAGCAATCTGTTGAGGAAAATTTGGAAATTGAAGATATGCACGAGGATGCAACTTTTTATGTGGAAGACATGTATGGAGGGGGGGGGGACTTCCAACAAAAGTAGAATCATGTAAAAGAAAGATGAGAAATGAGAAAGAATGTGAATTGTGCAGTGGGAAAGAAGAAACTCCTCTATCATATCGTGCTTGTCTGTGATTTAATCCTCAGTCATATCTAGAGTCAACTTTTCAAGAAATAATAGATGAATGGAAAAGTAATTTAGAGGTCAACAAAAGAAAAAAACAAATTGGATATGTTGAAGAAGTGGATTATCTTCACCAAATTTATATGAGAGGAAGTCAGCAACTACATCTTCAGAGGGGTAAAATCTGATCCAAATTGAGTACAACAAGGGAGATGTCAATTCATACAAGAAGAAAGAGGCGGTGCAGATAAATAAAATCAGTACAGATGAAATCCATCCAATTACTTTTGAAAATGATATTTTTCTATATTTCCGATGGGTCATTTGTTAATAATAATGATGCAGCTGCTGCATATGTTATTTTTTTCTCCTACTAATATATTTGTTGCAGCAGTAGAAACAAACTGCAAGGCTCAGAATTCTTTACATACCAAATGGTGGGCTATTCACTATGCTTTAAGGCAAGCTCTTGATTTGGGGATTAGCAAAGTTCGACTTTATATGAATACCCAACATATTGTAAATAGTTTAACTAGTATGAATAGTCAGTTAAATTGGATGAATAGGGTATGTTTGATGAAGTCAAGATATCTGGTGCAGTCTTATTTTTTGTCAAACTATATATGTGTCTGGAGTGAAGAATCAAGTAGCTCATGAAATAGCTAACAGAGCTAGAATAGTAAAGGGAGATATGGAATTCAAAGCTGAACATCCAGATTGGATGAGAAATCTTTTTTGCACTCTTTAAATCCAGGAGATACAATGTAATTATGATACAAATGAATGAAGTTTCTTTTGTTTGTGTGCCAAAAAAAACAGCAATTCTAGATAAGGCTATATATACTGGTATCGAATATTTTCATCTCTAATGGATGACTGTTGCAAGATACACACTGTCCTAGATTAATGGCAGCCAGGGAACAAGCAATCATGAAGGCACAGAGCAAAACACTGGTGCAGTAAGTTTGCAAAAGTATCAAGAGAAAAGATATGTGAATAGGGATCCACATCACAAGCGTCTGGTTTGAAGGCCCTAATTTTAAAATTCCAAATCTCTACATCATACTTTAAGGTTCTATTACGACAAGATCTTAGCTCTGCCTCCACCTGTTTATACTTCAATCTTGATTGCTTTAGATTATATGTCTTTGAAGTCAAAAACTCAAAATATATTGTTGTTTTCAGGTTATACCATGTTTACATGACAAGTGCAAAGAGTTTTTGCCATATCCAGGACCCAAGATTTCATCAGTGCTTTTAATTGGGTGCTCAGCGTATGGAAGGTTTTGTTATTTTCTTTATCATTCAAAAAGCTCTGAAGTGCAAGCTTTTTTTTTTCCCCTACTTTATCTTTATGTTTTGGGAGTTGCTTCAAAATATACTTCAAATAAATTTCTTGCTAAACAAACTCAAGGGATTTGTGTTGTCCATTCCAATGGTTGGGATTATAAAGCTGAGTTCAGTTGCATACAACCCTACATCAACTATTACCTTTCATTGATTGTCAACTTTTCTGGAGTGACTGCTTAATTAAAAATCATAAGTGATAATTTTGTGTTTGTATTCATACATGCTCTGTAGACCTCACCTCAGCCTTCTCTAAGAATTTGTGATCCAAATCCGCAGGTATTTGCATTGAAGTTAATACAAGCTGGAGATTGTATATTGAAGTTCCTTTCATTGTTGTATGCTATCATCTTTTAAATTTGCAAAATTGTTTTCATGTGCATTGTATGAGTTTTGGGTGGGACTGTGGGATACTGAAGAGGTCAAGACTTCTAATGGAGTAAGTGTTTGGAAAGGAATTATGGGTTTTCAGTCAACATTCTTGAATTGTCTCATTTAAGGTTGGAAACAGGTTGGCAATAAAGTTTTGGGAAGACGATTGGCTAGAGATTAGAAAATTGTGTGATTTGTACTCATGATTATATCAGTTAAGCAAAAGAGATACCTCAATGCAGAAAATTTTGAAGTAATTCAAGAGAGTGGGTGTGATGCCCAAATTTCAGAAGATTGTTGTTGGACTTGGAGATTGGGGAGTGTGTAGATCTGCTCTCAAAATTACAACCACTTGATACATTGTTAGTGAAGAGGGGGAAGGAAAATCTGCAGCCTTGATAGTGTATGTTGATGACATAGTGGTCACTAGTGATTAGACCTTTGAAGTACAAAAGTTGAAGCAATTCTTGACTACTCATTTTGAAGTGAAGGATCTGGGTCCCTTATATTATTTCCTTGGGATTGAAGTTGCCCGCTCATAAGGGAGTATCTTCACTTCATAAAGGAAATACATCTTAGATTTGTTGTAGGATGATTGATAGCTATAAATATATAACCCTAACAAATGCACTAGTTATCAAGTAGTATAAAAAATATCGTTCTCACGGGGATTTAACAAAATAAGCATTAGAACCACCGTCTTCCCTAATTATCTGGACAGTCGAATTTCAAATTTGAGCAAGATCTAAAAAAAAAAACTAGCATAATAAAGTAAATGCGAAGGTGACACTAATCGAATTTGCAAAAGATGGGATCGTTAGGGCTTTTGGTCCACTTAACCAATGCAATGAATATTTATGAATCTGATTATCCAAGACTAATCATCATTCCCATAAGCTGAGATTTTTCCAAATTTATTTAATATTCTCTCTCAAAATATACTAAACCTATGCCCATCAGGTAGTGCATTAAGCCTCAAAAAATCATTAAATTTAGATTGAATCATGTATATATATATCTCTATATACCATTCAATTCACACTAATTATTCAGTCGATTATGTGAATTCCTCTCTCGATTCATTCACATAACTCAAATCAATTAACAGGTGGCCAAGCTCTTAATTGCATTAAGCACAATAATTCATAGACTATATGAAAATCACAATCTTGAATAAATCATAAAGATAAAAATATATTCATTAATATGATTAGGCTTTCATCAGCCCTAGCAAGAAACAAATCAGTTCATGATAGAAGAATTAAAGCAAACAAAGGGAAAAAAATAACTCTTAGAATCGCCTATGATGCTGAGATCTCTTCCTCTTGCCGCCACCTTCTTGAATTCTTGCTCCTTTCTTGATTGATTGCTCATTTCTTCTTGATTCAATCCCCAAGATTGAGTGATTGTATGATGCCTAAAGCTGGTCTTTCCCCTCCTTTATATAGCTTAAGGGGAGGGGGTGATCTCCTACTTCCTCTTGAAGTTTATCTTACAAGAATAGAAAGTTCTATTCTAATCCTACATTTATCTCTTTATCTAATAAACTCAATCATTTTATCTTTCTAAGATTACATCAAGAATTTAGATCTGGAAAGACTTCTCAATTTTTTGTTCTTAGATTCGTATTAGACCTCCTCTGCGAATTGGGCTGCTGTTAGGCTTTTCTACAAATTGGGCTTCAGCTACGGATTGGGCCTTCCTACGAATTTGTCGTGACTTCGGGCCCGGATTTGACTTCAATGCATGTCGAATCTGTGAAAGCCCAAAACATAAAAGTTATGGCTTTTTCTCTTATCTTTCCAATGAGTCTTGAATCAGCCCAGTCAGAGTTCGGATACGCGAGTTAGGCCCAGATTACTGAACGGTGCCGGAATTGTGAAAAATCATCTGATTTGTCTTTCTTTGCTTCTGATGCTTTCTTTCATGCCCTGAACAGAAATATGAGTCCAATTAGGTGCTAATTTAGTATAAAAGACAACATAATTGGGGATAAAAATATGATAAATTCTACTCTCAATCCAATTAATTTTCAACTTGCCCAGACCTGGTTCTGATCGATCAACTCAGTCCCAAACCTGTGCACAACCCGATATGGACCGACCCAAGTCAATCTGCCACTCTTTATGTGATTAGTTCGAAAACAAATCCAATTAGATAGTTCAAGTGGTCTGGCCTCTTTGAACCTAAGTGGTTCTATCAAACCCGAAACCCAAATATAATCAGATGGCTTCAAGAGATTAATTGCCTTTTATTCTCATTGTAAAAATATTATGCATGTAAATAAATTTTGAACCTTCACCACTTGTGCAAATAACAACTACTATTACCACCAAGCTATGATCAACTTGTTCATCAAAATGGAGTTAATTATAATTTTAAGTACATAAATATAAGATTAATGGACTGAACAGGTTAGATTGGGTCAAACTCAACCCATTTAATTTTATATAACTGGGTCAATGGGTTGACAGGTTAGATTGGGTCAAACCCAACCCAATCCACCCAATTGCAATTACATGGTTCTATTAATGCCATGGGGAATCTTTGTTTTACATGCTCCTTGTTTTTTCTTAAAAAAAAATGAAATAGAACAAAATCATAGCTTTTATAATGAAGAATAGAGAACTGTCTAAGAAAAAAAGTTCCAAACGTGTTAACATATGCTTTTACAACATTGTTCCCCGCACAAGTCGGGGAAAACAGGTGCTTGGAAGCAACTCAGAGAAGATTTGGCGAGGTCGCAAGCATTCATTAATGGTGTACCCATAAAAATCGAAATCCAGAACACAAAGATTGGGAGGGGGTGCAGGAATTCATGGTATACCCATTTTATTCAACCATGGATAACTAGCTAAGCGTTCTTTTCATTTTCTTGGTCAGAACACCATTATCCATGATGCTTAAAGAAACTCTCTATTCCCACTCAACCCAATTCAAGTACAAACCAACTGCCCTCGCCCCTCCTCTTTACAGAACACCAGGTCATGACAACCAACCCAGCACCATCCTCTTAATTCCAGTTCCAAGATACGTCTTCCAGTTCCAGTAAACTGAAAAAGAAATTTGAACCACTTCTCAAATGATTTGTGCAGGGAGACTAAAAGAGATGACAATGAGATAGTAAAATTTAAAAATTTTCAACTACAACGAGCTCAGGTTCGGGTTTTAACTTTGATCCCATTTAAAATGTCGAAATTATTCTTGACCCAAGTTGCACCCCAAAGCATACTTTTAGGCGCATTTTCATTTTTCTGCAAACTTTCTATTATACAAGTAAAAAAGCATGAAAACTTATAATATATGAAAGATTCGATTAGGGGTGATCATTCCTAGCCCTCAGATGTGGACAACCATCTCTTAGAGGAAAGTTGTCAGTTGTCACATATGTTTGTCTGGAATCTCTAAGTTGGCAGTTCAAGCAGTAACCTGTAATATTCAACAGTTTAAAAGATTGTTAACTTCACCTTTCTTTTAATATAGTAAATTTCCGTATCAGATTAGTAACTATGACACCAAGGTTCAAGAGTAGCCCCTTTCTCTTAATATAGATAATTCCCATATCAGATCAGCAACCAGGACACCAAGGTTCAAGAGTTGCACTACCCCATGAAAAACAATGCTTAAAGGAGGCATTTAATAAGCAGCTCACCGGAGATTCAATGTAATTCATCTATTGCTTTCTATGCCCCGAAGATCAGATAGCATTGTATTCCAACTCCATGCAAATATGAAATATCTAACCCCCGCAGGAGAGTTACTTCAGGCTGTCATTCACATTTGGATATGGTTAACACTCCAAAATTGAAGTTCTTCATGATCAGAACCACACTAATGCTGACAATTTGTAAGATGACAAGGTACAATTTTCGGATCACCAACTACATTAGTTGAAGGAAGTCCAACTCCCAACCCAGCTAACTAATAACAACAAATCTTTGTTGTACCTCTTTTTTAATCTAATGAATCAATTTTGTGTTGCTGATAAAAAAAAATAACACCCCTTATGACCTGCATCATCAAAATCACAACTGCAGAACGTTACATCCACCCATAAACAGGATTCTATCCATTTCATCCTTTACAGCCTTTTAGAACAAGAAAGCAAACAGGCCCTTCCATGTAAACTCCTGCCCTACCTCTAAATATTCAGCCTCGATAAACAGAATTTGTAAGTCCCCTATCTGCAAAGTTATGATACTACAGACATCTCTCATTCAATCAGGCAAGACCAGTAACTCCAAAGCTCCAACCACAATACAAGAAGCAAGGACTTGGTGAGATACCATGTCAGCAAGAAAACCAGATCGGGATCTGCTTGTAGTATTATTTATTGAAACCATTAAAGAGTATGCAGCAAAACAGAATCCAATCAGTTAATTACTGTTGGCCATATAAACAAAGGGTCTAATAGAACAAGGCTGCATTGCTGCAAGGAAATCAACCAGTCCACATAACAAACATTCAGGCACATAATGAAGATCTTATGGATATTATCTGACAGATGGTTGATGATAAACAAATAACATTTAGGTTATAACAAGTTATGTGGAGATTCCTGGCGCCATACCATATTCAAGAAACTAGCAACTATGCTCTCCACAACACCTTCTCCAAACAAAGTATAAACTCCATGTAAAGACAAAAGATTCTTAGGGGACAATATCCCAGAACTTACATGATTGTTAAATACAGGCAGACAAATGAGTCTGACATATCCAGAGGCAGCAACTGACAGTAAAAGCGCTTGATGTTATACTGAAAACCACACAACTAGATACCAAAGCAACTGACAATGTACGTCCCCTTTAAAAAGGTAATCCAGACACTATAGAAAGCAAAGTTTACTGTACAGATCAATAGCAGAACCAGTGGCATGTATTATTCAGAGATGGGCAGCAAAAATGCAATTAGGATCGCCCACAACTTCTTTAAAGTTAGAATAGCCAAGTACAACCAGCCAGAACATCTTTTTAGTTTTAATAGCTAAGTAGATAACATCGATTCGGGCTCTTATAAAGTCAGAAACCTGGCTGCTTGTTCTAGCCAATAAGTTGCTTTATTTCCCCATACAGCGTCACCATGCAAGGCAATGGAGAACAAAAATATCAATATCTTCTCCTCTTCATTTCAACATCATTGAAACAAGTATCACTCCACCTCCGGTCACAATGACCATAATTATCTTCCTGTTCTTCGACACATCTTGTACTAGGTGTATTCCCCACTGTACTTTTTATACGCCTATCAAATTCCCTTTCCCTTAAGTTGCCTCTTCCATGGAACTCAGACTCTGTTTCTTGACAAAACCTAAAAGGCCGAGGAGTATCTTCCACATCGTAACGGAGGTTATCAATATCAGCATCATCGTACAAAGGTCGAAAAGAACGAACAGGTCCACGTCTCTCACTACACTTCCTTCTCTCATCCAATCCATCACCTCCAATATCATTAAACCTTTCAGAATGCATTGGCCCACCAAAGTAATCATCATTCTCAGTCCTTTCACAGGGCTCAAACATATCAAACCTCCTCATGCCCTGTGGCATTATCCTGCCAGATGGGCTCCTCAGTTTGAATGATCTTGGATGATCATGCTCCGTAGTTGAACCCATTTCTCTAAGGTCATTAGAGATTGGGGGAATGAATGAAGGGGAACAAGGTCTTCTTCCCACCATATCTTCTGAAAAAAAAGGGCGCCGATAAGACTGGACCCGATCAGTTCTGTAAATTGGTGATCTCCAATGAGATAGAGAAGGATGCCCATTAAAACCATCAGATCTTCCTCTAGGAGATGACCAAGGGTCAGGAGAGTGTGATCTGGACCTTGGTGGAGATTTTGAATGAATTTGAGGTATGTGCAGAGGCCCCCTCTGAAGGGGTGAAAAGCCCTTCTCTCCACGGACAAAGGAATCTCCTCGCTCATACTGAGATTGGGAACGTGAAAAAATAGGATCCATCACATCATCTGGCAAACCCCTAGCAAGTTTTTCTCTGTGCCTCAATCCAACAAATTCAGAACCACTTCCACGGATGCATCTATCAGGGCTAATGTCTCTAGGAGGTCTACGTACCATTTGCACACCATGAGAAACATGTCCTCTCCCTCTAGGAGACCGTCTCCTAGAGAGGGGATGCCGAAAGTTTGGCAACTCATTGTTTAAGGATTTTCTCCCTCTACCACCACCTAAGATAGTACCATCTGGTGCAACAATATAACCACTGTTTTCAAGCTTAGCAGCAGCAGTTGTTGCTGCATTTTTTGGCCTAGTGTATCGAAATCCAGATGAACAATTATAGCGTTCAGCAACAAATTCACGACCAGAATCCCAGTCACCACGTAGATTGTCTACCTGGCTATCAATCCTTCCCCTGCCATGCATAAAACCAGATCCAGGATACCTAACAGGTTGATCTTGATTCCTCACTTGTTCAAATTTCCGAGGTCTATCCATGCAGCTTGCATCTCTGAAAAGGATAAGCAATAAGCATCAAATACAAACTGCACTTACATGAAAAATAAAGAAATAGCAGGCAAGAAAAGAAAAAATAATCACCTACAACCCCAGGGATGTAATTTATCACCCGGGAGCACCATATCAGTATGCTGTTCCCTTTCAATTTGCGATGGTGACACTCTGCCAGGAATAGACCTTGTTTTACTGGATGATGAGCCACTTGAACCTCCAACTAAAGTTATAATCCTGCCACGAGTACCTCTATTATCAACATCTTTAACTGCATCATCACCAAGCCCAGAAGATTCCACTTTTGGAAAAATAATATTGCTCATTTCTGCAGTGCCTGTTACTTTGGAATTCTCATGTTGAACATCCATGTCAACCTGAGCAACTCCAGCTGAAGTCTCTTGGCCAGAACTAAGTCCTTGATTAGATGTTATTTTGATCTCTTGGCTCCGTGGACCACCTCCACCTCTTGAGTGGTCTGGTGGTTTCCTACGAACAATCTTGACATGCCTCTTTTTACTCAATTCAGTGGATGGCACTAAAACTGTCAATGGTTTTTGCAACAATGCACTTTGATGAATGTCTTGATCACTCTTTTCATTAACCAGATTATTGTCACATGGTCTGCTACAATGAGCATTCTTTGATTCACTAAGATCTTCCACTTTAACATCTCCCTCTTTGACATTTGGGGAAGTATTTACACCCCGATCATCCAGATATCCAGAAACATTGGCATCCCTATTATCAGATTTCCCATATTCAACATGATCTGATTCCTTTTCCTCACATGCACTATCTTCAACAGCATTAAGTAGCAATGGTTCTCGGACCTCTCCATCCTCATAATCATCATCCTCACCACTATGTTGTTTATCTTCGTCCATTACAGAACCTGCAGCATGATTACCATCTGACTCATAATCAATATCACAAGACTCTTCTTCTTCCATATCAGCAGGTATATTAATCCTTTCCTCATCACTTTCAGCTATCTCGTTATTCCTGTGTGAAACTACACAATGCTCATCCAATGGTTTTAGCGTAGATGAAACAGTATCTGCATTTATTAAATCCACTTCTTTATTTGGAGCATCTAACATAACATTGGCAACCTTAGACTCATTACCATCAGGAACCACAGAATTCGGAACTGTATGTGAAGGCATTCTCTTATAATTTTCACAAGTTTTTTGGGTTACATCCACATTATAGGGCATCCCTTTGGTGCAAGTGGGAACTTCTGAATTATTTGAAACCTCCCCAGTAATTGGCAACTTTTCTGTACAAGTAGGTGTGCCCAATGTACAAGCAGAATTCTCTAAATGGCCACTCATAGGCATTCCAGAAGTATCAGTTGGAATCTCTAACTGGCTAGATGACCCTTCCACTGCATTGAGGTTATCATGATGACCCTCATGAACTGGTTCTGATTTTACAAATCTCTGGCCTATCAATTGCATATTGCTGATACTCAATGATTTAAGAGGCCCCTGGTTGTTCCCTTCAACTGGTTCAGGCTTTACAATTCCATAATAAAGTTTTGAAGAACTGCCTTCCACTGCCCTCAATTCCCGTTTATTACTGTCATCAAATGGTTCAGACTTAACGCTCCTACAACTAATCATGTTTGAACCACTGGCAGGTGAAACTAGAGTTCCAGATGAAATCAGACTAGGTCCTGCTTCTTTAAAGTCAACCTTTGCTGAGGTATATGGGTGTTCTTGACATAAGCTTGACTCTGGACCAGATGTGCTAAGATGCAGACGAAGATTTTGGATTTCATGTTGTTGACGAAAAGAGATAGTCCTGCTGGACAACTTGGATTTGTTCTCATTTACATCAAGGCCATATTTCTGAAAAGTAGGATTGGTGCTCCCTTCACTATTAATCATCTCTTTTAAGACAGTACTTACATCATGCAAACTGGTTGCATGAGATGCATCAATATCACCAATAACCTCATTGCTTGTAAAAACCTCCCATGTATCCATCATAGTATTCAAATCCCAGTGTGACCTATTTGCAAGTACAGGAGTGCAACCAATCTTTGATTCAGTATCATTGCTTTCACTCTGAAAAGAACTTTTCCCTTTGCTCAAAGCTAAATTCAGAAAACATGAATCCAACCTCCCCTGCTTCTCACAACTCCCTCGACTGGTTTGGCATGCCAAGGCTGAAACAGAATGTTTCTTTGGCACTAAAGACAACTCTATATTTCCTGGAACTATTAGAAACTTAACTTTATTCTCTACACCATACTCTCCCTTGTCATTTATGTGTTCCCTTATTTGTGGTGCAAAACCTTCATTTTCTACTAACTGCAGTTTTGTATTCTCCTGGAATAAAGAATTTTCAGCTACCATACTTCCATCTTTACTCTCTACTGCAGACCTAGAACTGGAGGATACAAGGAGATTCTGTTCTGGAATACTCAACCCAGGGGTGTAATCATTGCTTGGGACCAAGTTAACATTTCTCTCAGAAGAATTTCCTTCCGTCTTCAGGGAAGAGATTGTATTGGTATGAGAAATCCCACAAACTTCTTTCGCATTGAACACATTTGGAGAAGATTTCTCAGGATTTGAGTTAGAAGAAATTGTAGAAAGCACCGTATCACTGGCATTTGAAGAAGAAAAAACTAGTGTTGAGTCAGATTGTTCCTTCTCTGGTAGATTAGGTTCAACTGACTGTGAGGACAGTGCCTGAGATGAAGGTGATGATGGTGGAACCAATAGAAACCTCCTTTTCTTGATAGGCACAACTGCAGCAGAATCACTAGAGTTCTGGGCAAGGAGTTTAACCCCACGCTGCCAATAGAAAATTGAATAATTAATATTGAAGAAAATAGAATTACCTTTACTCCCCTAATGCTATTTAGCAGTATTTTAGAAAGGAATAAACACCTCTTCGTGTCCAGAAACTGGCATGTCTTCAAGATGCTCTAGTTCTTAGAGTAATTGTATCCTAACGTAAGGGTTGAAATTCAAGTCCCAGATAAGACTCCAGATTAATCTCCGTGAAAAGATTTGCTCTCTGAAGTTTCTACCAAAAGTCGATTCGATTTGATTTATAACAAAAGAAACAGTTGGTTATACAAATCCATGCAGTTTCTAGCACCCTCAAAGAGATTCCTAATCATCACTGGAGGATAGAAATGATAGGTTCTGAATGACCTGCAGAACAATGAGAAAATTAATCATTACAAGGCAGCATAATCCATCGATCCAGTAAGCGCAGCATATCAAAGATGAATGAAATAAAATGTTCTATATTTTATCAGGTCCTCATGCAGCCAAAATGGAAATAGTCACTCATACAAAATAACCTGAAAAACAAAACTTTGATAAGCTGGACAGTAGAGAAGAGGAAGGCACATAACTAGGCACCATAAAAGGCTGAAATTTCTCTTGCAAGAGATAAACATGTTAAGATTGCCGCATACCAATGACTCTGAAATTTTTCTAAGTCTTGTAAATACATAGATCCCCGAAAAAAGGAAAAAAATACGTCACGGTTGAAAGTCCTCATCTGTATAAAAGTAGCAAGTATAACATTTTACGTAAGAAAGAAACAATATATATATTACATTAAAAGCACGCACTGCAAATCAAGGACAAGGTTCCTCATAAACATGTGATGTTTGCAATCCCTCGTGCGTGATTGGTAAAATTAAATAAAAACAAGGCAAATTTCTATCCATCTTCACAAAACATGAGCAAAACAATTCTGCTCATGTAATTGCTCACAGAGCCCGTATGTTTGGTTCATTTCTCCACCTGTATCAGCCTCCTTGGCTCTTAATTGAGGCTAGTCACGAAGAGGTTTGTATCATTCTGAGCTCTTAATGAATATTTTATCTTTAAAAAAATAAAAAAACTTCCCTTCCTTCACGGATCCCTTATCCATCACCAAAGACTATAAGTAACAAAAGAAATTACCTCAACAAACCTAACCAGCCGAGGAAAAATTTGCTTTAGCAAATACAAATCCAAAATAGATAAGCAATCATAATCACGTTTGGGTCGATCTATTCGAGCGCCATCCACTGTGTTAGCTACTACAATTCTAAACTTTCTACATGAAAGACCATTTACAGAAAAATCGGGTAAATCCTACCAACTAGCCGCTAAATCCTGGAAAAGAAGAAGGTTTAAAATCGAAAACTGAAAACCCATCTTTTTGCAGAAGTACCTAGAGCCAACCATTACTCGCTTCAGGAAAAAAAAGGACTTTTGCGACCTAGATTGGAAGACGCAGCCTCCGTAACAATCAAGGTTATCTTCAAGCAGAGGATTCTGAGGGGTAAGAGATAGAATTGTTCAAAGGAGAAGGAGATGAGTAATTTTACTTGCAGCGGAAGAGAATCGGGAGAGCATGCAGTTTTCTTGGGGTCTGAACTCTGATGTTCGTTCCTGTTGCTTAGGGTTTCCGCGGTTCTAAACGATTTATTCCACGCGGTTTTTGTCTTTTTTTTTACATCTTTTCCCGACGCGTGTCGCTCCTGGACAAATTTGTGCTCGCATCGACATCGGCTGTGTTGGGTTGCAGTGCAATTTTATGTGCACTGGTATAGAGAATGACTGATCAGTCCAGATGAGAATTTTATAACCCTAAAGTACAAAGGAAAATGCATGCTGACCGTGAATTGATGTACGGGCAGCATATGATTTATAGGGGAAGAGGGCTAATAGTGAGAGGGATTTGAATTCAGAATTCTGCATCTGTGTATCCGTACTTGTTGGATAAATGTATGAGATTGTAAATAAAAGAAAAGAATGCAAATTTTGGTTAATTTTATTTTAGATTTTACCTTATTCTATTTTGTCTTTTATTTTACTTCATTTTTAATATTATCAAATCAAGTAAAAAAAATCCAATCAAGACCAAACACGTCACCCCAAATCCATTTGGTAACCGAATCCAGACCTAACGACAGTCTTGACTCCATCAAATTATGAATTCACATTAAACCGTCCTATTAACCCGCTTCTTTCTCTCTCTTCCTCTCTATCTTACTAATCATTTTTGATGGAGCGCGATCCGGTTGGTCTTAGCTGTCCGCTGCCTTGCTTTCGAACGAGGTAGCAGGGATCCTGAAACGGGAGAGATGGGAAAGCTCCGGGGGGAACTCGGTGTAGAGGCTCCGAAGCTCAAGTTAGAATCTTTCAAAAGCAAGGAAATACCAGATAGCGCAAAGTTTTTGCATACCTCTCTTATCAGGGGGGGGGGGCAGGGGGCTCTTATAGTCGCTTCGCGTACTCGTCCCGAGGCCCTTGTCAGATCGAGTATGATTACTCTGGCGCTTGTCAACTCGGCTGTCGTCCCTTCTGCTGAGACAGAACCGTCACTGCCTAACCGTCACTGGCTAACCGTCTAACTGGAGATGGCGGCGTCAGTGGCAGTGGCAGGTGGCCGTTTAGAGTGCGACTACCAAAACGTCAGATCCCAAGTAAGTCAGGCGTGGCGCCCTCGGGCACAGAATTCCCTGGTGCCAGGCATGGTACGACTTGTTTGGCTTTGGTGCCTAGAAGATGATGCGAAGTGCTGAGCGAGGCGGTCTTGAGCTCGGAGGTATCCCGAACTGTAACAAGGTGGGTCAGTTCGGCGAAGTGTGTCCCGAGCTGTTACAAGGTTGCAGTTCGGCGAAGTCTACCCCGAGCTGTTACAAGGTGGTAGTTCGGCGAAGTCTATCTCGAGCTGTTACAAGGTGGTAGTTCGGTGAAGTCTATCCCGAGCTGTTACAAGGCGGTCAGTTCGGCGAAGTCTACCCCGAGTTGTTACAAGGTGGCAGTTCGGCGAAGCCTACCCCGAGCTGTTACAAGATGGTAGTTCGACGAAGTCTATCCCGAGCTGTTACAAGGCGCAGTTGGGCGAAGTCTACCCCCAACTGTTACAAGGTGGGTTAGTTCGGCGGAGTGTGCCCTTGTTGCCGCCTAGGCTTGACCCCTTTTGTCGAGCTGTCGTTTCTGCCACATGTCTCATATTAAGAGGTCGGGCCAAATTTTCCTTCATCAATTTTCAATATGGTTGTCTCTGGTTTAATCCTTCATTTTCCTACCTTTTATTTTAAATCAAACTAGCAGGAACCATGCTTATAATTTATGGATTTAGTAAACTCTATTCTATATTTAGCATTCTATTAAATCATCATTTATAATTTGAAATGGATTTAATCAATCTTCCATTAAATGACATTAGAAAATGACAGTATTGACTTTAGTGTTCATTCAAATAAATTTAATAAAAAGAAAATAAAAATAAATACCACTTTTACCTTTAATAAGATATGGACAACCACTCTATTGGTTATATTTGGTCAATTTTGTTTTCTGTAAAAAAAAAAGTGTTAAAGATACTTTTGAAATAAAAAAATATGGGCTTAATGGCAAAACAAACACTCCTTAATGAAATGTTGATTAAGTAAATAATTTATAAATTATAAGGGATTTTTAGTAAAATTAAAACTATAAGGTAGGTTTAAGTAAATATGTAAAACTATAAGGTGTGATCTAATAGAAACACATAAGAGTATACAATTGTTTTATATTTTTAACTTTTTTAAATAATTAATAATTATTCATATTTTATATACTACTTTTAATAGATTTTTTATAATACAAAAATAACAATAATTATTTTCTATTAGTTTTATTCATCAAATTGATGAAATCGACTAACCCGATCAACTTGACCCGAGTTGGTCAGTTTTCTACTATTTTAGGTTAGATTTGGTTCAAAAATTTCCCAATTCGACCAAGTTGGATTAGTTTCACTCTGGCCATTTATAAATTGACAAAAATTAAACGACCTAACCATGGATATATATTAATATTTTATATTTTAAATATAATTTTTAATATGAAAAAGTGAGAAATTTCCCATATTTCTTAGTCTAAAATGTTTTATATCATAAATCTATTTTTTAAAAATTGCACTATAATTTTTAAAATTTAATTTAAATTTGGACCTTTGATCGCCAGGTTCGGATCGCGGAAGGCCTAAGACTACTTGTGTAACAAGGTATGGCGCATTTGAGTTCTTGTCATGCCTTTTGGTCTCACTAATGCCCCAACCATACCAACATGGGAAACCTAGCTTCCCTCCCCTTGAAGTGCATTTATCAGCTCCCTGAGTCACTAGAAAGAGGGTGAAAGGCCCACTACTTCTTCATTCAAGTTTAAATATTTTGAACCGACTCACCAAACCAAAAATCGACCAAAACTGATACAACTTGAGTGGGCCGGTTTTCACAAAAGGTTAGTCAGTTTCAGTTGACCAACTCCCCAACATGACCAGGTCAATTTGGTCAGCCAAATAGCCTACAGTCAAACTGAACCAACTCATGAACACTCATAATTTTAGTTAAATTAATAGTCTCATCTATGATAAATAACAATAGTTTAATCTCCAATAATTAATGAAATACAATAAATATTAATTTTAGTATATATAATTATATATGATGAGGGCGGATTTGGCTCTCCAATGATGTTGCGACACATGGCACCTCAGAGCAACTAGGTGACACCCGAATCCACTTTGGCAACAATTTGCCTTAGCCAAGTAGATGGTGTCCCACCTAGCGGCCTGGCCCTAGCGCGAGCTGGCAGCCTGGCACAAGCACGACCTGGCAGCCTAGCACAGGCACGACCTGGCGCCCTGGCACAGGCACCGACTTGGCGGTCTGGCACATACGCCAACCTGGCGACTTGCAAGACGTGCTCATCGACGAATTCGGCATGTATATCCAAACACACACGATCCTTGGAAGTTGGCCCACGTGTCGAACGATTTGGAGGGTGGTCAACATGCATGGCAGTTACCTCCAGGAATCTCGAACCAGTTAGACACAACCTCCTGGAGATCTCGGGGGCGGTACATGAGCAAGGCCTATATAAAGGCACCAACCCCAATGATAGGGAGCAAGTGAGCAAGCAAGCAAGTAAGCAAGTTCTAGCTCTTAGACTTTGTGATTTTTAGCTCGCAGTCTACTATGAGAGTACTGACTTAAGCATTGGAGCGACCTTGCCGGGTTAGCCACCCTGGGTCCTCTGACATTTGGTTCCTTGCAGGTCTCTAAGGAGCAACAAAGCTCATCAATTCAGCTCGGCACCTAGTCAGCCCAACACCTCACAGGTAGCTCGGCACCTAGGCAGCTCCACTTTGGCCTCTGAGTCATCGGCCACTTGGAAGCAGACCAAATGATGAGGTACTTAGCCCAAAAAATTGGCCATCAATAAAAATCGATTCATCATTTGGCACCGTCTGTGGGAAATGCTACAAAAAGTTAAGTTATCATCTGAAAGGCCAAGTCCTCTTCTTCTAGAATGCTAAGTTCTCACCTTTTAGAAACTAAAAGCTCTCACTTTCTAGTTTCCATTTTTTATAAACTCAAAGACTATGTAGGAAGTTGATGGATAACCGACTAAGCAACTTACCAACTTTATTTCAACTCAGATAAAGCCTCATCAGTCCTCTTCGCGAGGTACCTTCTACAAAGATGAGCTCTTCGTGGCTTCCGCGGGAGTAGGTGGCCAACAGACTGCATGGACGCCCCTACCGGTCGAGCTTTCCAAGTCTTTTGTGCAAACTAGTGACCTAAAGTCAGTAGTGTTGCCCCCATAGGTCGAGCTCCTAATAGCTTCTTGTAGGAGTGGGTAACCGACGTCACTAATGAGGCTGGTGCAGCGCAGCCTGGCCAGGCGCGGCCTGGCAACCTGGCACAGGCATGGCCTAGCAGCCTGGTAGCATGGCCCAGGTGCGACCTGGCGGCCTGGCATGGGCACAAACTGGCGAGCTGATAAAAGACTTTGGCTCCACATAAGACCCAGTCGCCTCTTCAGCATGGGCAAGATCAAGGAGAGTGGACTACGAATCACTCCTAGAGCCCAAGGGCTAAAATACCACATAAGACCCAATCGCCTCTTCGCCATGGGCAAGATCAAGGAAAGTGGACTATGAGTCGCTGCTAGATCCTAAGGGTCAAAATACCGACCTAGTGAAGACCTCCTCACCATATAAGACCCAATCGCCTCTGTGGCATGGGCAAAATCAAGGAGCGGACTCCGAGTCGCTCCCAGAGCCTAAGGAATTGAATCGACGCTTACGAGCTCATCGAATTATTCATTCCAGACCAAAAGGAGAAATCTACTCTCTTCGCCGAGTTACTTTCTGCTCGGGAGGGGGGGCAAATGATAAGGGCGGATTTGGCCCTCCAATGATGTTGTGACACATGGCACATCGGAACAACTAGGTGACACCTGGAATCATTTTGGCAACAACTTGCCTTAGCCAAGTTAATGGTGTCCCACCTGGCGGCCCAGGTGCGGCCTGGCCTTAGCACGGCCTGGCCCTGGCGCGACCTGGCAGCCTGGCACAGGTACCAACTTGGCGGTCTGGCACATGCGCCAACCTAGTGACTTGCAAGATGTGCTCGCCGACAAATTCGACATGCATATCCAAACACTCCCACGATCTTTGGAAGTTGGCCCACATGCTGAACGATTTGGAGGGTGGTCAACGTGCATGGCAGTTACCTCCAGGAATCTCGGACCAGTTAGACATGACCTCTGGGAGATCTCGGGGGCGGTACATGAGCAAGGCCTATATAAAGGCACCAACCCCAATGACAAGGAGCAAGTGAGCAAGCAAGCAAGTAAGCAAGTTCTAGCTCTCAAACTTTGTGATTTTTTGCTCGCAGTCTACTATGATAGTATTGACTTAAGCATCGGAGCGACCTCGTCGGGTTAGCCACCCCAGGTCCTCTAACATTTTGTTCCTTGCAGGTCTCTAAAGAGCAACAAAACTCATCAATTCAGCTCGCCACTAGGCAACTCGGGACCTGGTCAGCCCAGCACCTCACAGGTAGCTCGGCACCTCATAGGCAACCCTGTACCTGGTCAGCCCGGCGCCTCACAGGCAGCTCGGCACCAGGTCAACCCAGCACCTCACAGGCAGCTCGACACCTAGGCAGCTTGGCACCTCACAGGCATATCGACACCTAGGCAGCTTCACTTCGGCCTTTGAGTCATCATCCACTTGGAAGAAGACCAAATGATGAGGTACTTAGCCCAAAAATTGGCCATCAATAAAAATTGATTTATCAATATAATAAATACAAAATAAGAGTTTAAACTTATTATTAATAAATACTAATTTTTTGAAAGTTATTTTCTCGAATTATTACTTGATATAAGTGAAATTAGTTATTTACAACATTATGTAAAAATACTAAATTATTATTAATTTCATTATTATGTTATAATTATTTTTCTACTTTCCATTTTTTTAATTTATTACATAATTTCTTTATTTTAACTATTGAAAATCTAGTTATGTTAAATATTTTGTTATTTAAAATATAATACTTAATTAATATGTAAAATATTTAAATATTAAAATATTAACTATTTATTGAATTTAATTATCCATAAAATCATAATTTATACTATTAAATTATTGTTAATTTCAATATTATTTTATAATTATTTTTCTACTTTGAAGATTTTTTTTTAATTTATTACATAATTTCGCTATTTTAACTATTTGAAATCTAGTTATTTAAATATTTAAATAATATATAAAATATATAAAATTTTGTATTTGAATTTAATTTATTTAAAGCTATTACATATTATTAAATATTTGAAAAACAATTAAATTGATTATCCAAAAAAATATAATTTAAATTGTTACTACACAATTTTGTGATATATTTTGTTAAAATATAAAATTATTTTTTGTATTTTTAGTAAATATTTTAAAATTATAATAAAATTTTGCTAGAATATTTAAATAATTCTTAAATTTTTTCAATCCGAATTTTCTTTAGATAGATATAGATAAAAAGTAGGGGAGATGATAAATATGAATTAGAGATAATTTAGGAGAGAAATTCTCTACTAAATTAGAGATAATTTTGGAGATAAATAGGATTTAGAGATAATTTAGAAGATAAATAGGGATTAGAAATGAAATTTCTCCATAGAAATTTTAGGAGAATAGATTATTTAGGTTATTGGGAAACTGCATCTCATTGGTTGTTTCAAAAATGACATAGAATTATAAAACGAAAAAAATTCTAGACTTCATTGTTTTAATATTGATTTATAAAAAAAAAAATTGTTAATTGAATATGAACAAATATTTTTTTAATAAGTTTAGTTTTATTAATAATTTGTAGTAATTTTAATAATTTTTATTCTTTTTATTATTTTTTAATGAAATTTTGATTAACTTTAAATAAATAAAAATTGATGAAGGTTGATTTGACACGACCTTGCAAGAAGAAGACACATAAGCGCGATATGACAACTCAACCAGGCAAGCCCAGTTCGCAACATTCGGAGTTTGGGTATTTAGCCACCTCAGCCCAAAATCCGTCTCAATGTAGAGGCACCTCGACATCCAATCCAGTTCGGGACTAAAGAATCAAAGTTCCAGCTCGGAGCTAATGAGCTGAAGCATTGCATAACCGACTCCAAAGGGTATATAATTGTTTTATATTTTAACTTTTTAAAGTTAAACAATAGAAATGCATAAGAGTATATAATTGTTTTATATTTTAACTTTTTAATAAACAATCTGATCAAAGTTAACTCGAGTTGGTTGATTTTCTAGTATTTCAGATCGGGTTTGGTTTAATATGTTATATATATATATATATATATTTAATTTAAAATTTTAATATGGAAAAGTAGGAATATTCCCATATTTCTTAGTCTAAAATATTTTATATCATAGATTTAATTTTTGCAATTTATTTTTTAATAACATCATTGTAATTTATGAAATTTAAAGTTAAATTTTAAGTTTAAATCTTTTGAACAAATAAACTAAACCAGAAATAGACTCAAATCAATCGGTTTCGAGTGAAAAATTACGGACTAGACCAAATTGATTTGGTTGGCAAAACAGCGTACACCTGAACTGAACCAATCATTGCACACTCCTAATTTCAACTAATTTTATAGTCTAATCTCTAATAAATAACAATAGTTTATTCTCCAATAATTATTGAAAATTATAGCAAACGTACACAATCATTGATAATAAGTTTAAAATGAAAATATAATAGATATATAATAAAAATACAATAATTACACAAATATCATAAATACTAAAAATATACTAAATTAGTAAATAAATAGTGTAATCTCAAATAATAGTTTAGTCTCTAATAAGTATTAATCTATAAATTATAAAAAATAAATTTATAACAAAAATACAATAAATACGATAAATTAAATTCCAAAAGTTAAATAATAGTTGTTTAATCTCCAATAATTATTGATAATTTTCTATTAAATAACAAATTAAGAATATATTTATAAATAATTATTGAAAGCATATTTATAAAAACAATAAATAATGATAAAAAATAAAATAAATAGTAATTATAGTATATATAAATATATAATGAATATACACTATTATTGTAAAATTATTACTAATAAATATAATTTTATTGATATTTGTTTTCTATAATTATTAATTGATACAAGTGAAATTAGTTATTTGCAATATTATTTAGTTATTGAAATAATATTGTTATTTAAATTCTTAAAATATTAATTACTTATTTAATTTAATAATCCATAAAATTATAATTGTACTATTATTACATAATTCGTTATTAATTTTGTAAAATATTAAATTATTATTAATATGAATATTATGAATTCTATTATAATTATTTTCTAGTTTTAAGATTTTTTTTAATTTATTACATAATTTTGTTATTTTAACTATTTAAAATTTTGTCATGTTAAATATTTTGTTATTTAAATATTTAAATAATATGTAAAATATTTAAAAATTCTCATTATTTGAATTTTATATTTTTATTTATTTTAATGTTATTACATAATATTCAATGTTTTGTTATATTATTTATCTATTTTTAATGTTTTTATTTAAGATTTTAAATAATGTTTTATTTTTTAATGTTGAATTTTTATTATTTGAATAACATTTGAATTGAATAATTTGTAATATTATAACTTATATTGTTACTACATAATTTCATGATGAGTTTTGTAAAAATATTGAATTATTAATAATATGAATACTATTAAGTCTATTAATTTTTTGTGTTTTGAATAAATATTATAAATTTAATATATAATTTCATTATAACATTTAAATAGTTCTGAATTTTTTTAATTGAAACTTTCTTTAGATAGATATAGATAAAAAGTGGGGGAGAGGATAAATATGAATTAGAGATAGTTTAGGAGAGAATCTCTCTACTAAATTTGAGATAATTTAAGAGATAAATAGGAGTTAGAGATAATTTAGGAGATAAATAGGAACTAGAGACAATTTAGGAGGAAGTGGGGGAAAGTTGTGCCACTTGGCTAAACATTAGAAAAACAAATCCCTCTTTCTTTATAGTTATTGCAAATAGTTAAGCATATGTGATTTTCTTATTGGTTTAATGGGTAATTATGTGGAATTAAAAAAAAATAAAAATAAAAAAAATTAGGAAGGGGTTTGAAGCAAGGAGATGTATGGTGACGTAGACAGACCAATTTTAATATATATATATATATATATATATATATATATATATATATATATAGATAGAGAGAGAGAGAGAGAGAGAGAGAGAGAGAGAGGGTTTAGCCTTTCAAATTTCAACAACTTGTGTTTTATACTCACTATGTTTAACGATTGTATAAATGGACCATAAGTGTTTAAGACTCCGGATCTCCTGCCCACCAGAACCCTGCCCACACCTACCCACAATACACTACCCCTCGTGAATTGGGAACATCTCTCCCTGCATAATACGATTTAGAGGATGAGATGTTCTCCATGTGTGGCTGCGATAAACATGGGCAGAATTCTCGTGGGCAGGAGATCCAGACTCAAGTGTTTAACTCTGTATTTGCTAAAGCACACGTGAAAATTCAGCTTACTGTATTAGAGATGAAGTTTGGTTCCGATCAGTGCAACATCCATTCTAATAGCTTTTACAACTTTGCATTGAGAATGTCTTATCTACTTTATTTAATAAAGAGATATTCTCACTGGAAGGTTGCAATAGGTTGTTTAAACAATTTCGAGCATTGTATCACCTGAAGTGGTGGTAAAAAATCAACGGGCCTTAAAGGTCCTAAAGTGGTAAGGCCTCTTGTTAATCAAAAAATAATAACACTAGTGGTTATCTTCCTTCTTCCCCTACATTTAATCTCTTCACTGTTTATCATGGCGTTGCTAAATTGCCCACAATAACCCCAACAGACAACAACTCATCTCTGATGGACTGAACCTGATTTGAGTTCACAAACTAATTGCAATAGTATTGCTGGTAATGGTTAGTAATATCCTCAGGAATGCTTAACATCATTGACAAATTTATCACATTACAGGCTTAAGAAATCCCACATCGCAATGGCAATATACGTGAGGGTATTATTTTTAGAATTGAACCGGACAACGAACCGGGTAGGGGTCTGGTTCCTGGGTTGAATGGTCTGATTGTTTGAATCGAATCTGTTCTGACAAAAAAATAAAAAACGGTCAAAATCATTGAATGGTTTGAACACCTGGGTCAAAGGCTTTCTGACCAAATCAATGTTTTTTTGGCAAAATTCCGGTTTTAGAAAAAAATAGTACCAATCACCTGACCATTCCTGGTTTTTCCAGTCCGATTATCCGATCTGGTCCGGTTTTGAAAACCATGTCACAAACCAAAACTTTGGAGCCTGTGGCTCCAGCAGTTCTGACGGTGAGGGTTGTAGCGGCAATTCCAATGGTGGTGGAGATTCAAGCTATGTAGTACCAATCACCTGACCATTCCTGGTTTTTCCAGTCCGATTATCCGATCTGGTCCGGTTTTGAAAACCATGTCACAAACCAAAACTTTGGGGCCTGTGGCTCCAGCAGTTCTGACGGTGAGGGTTATAGCGGCAATTCCAATGGTGGTGGAGATTCAAGCTATGTAGTACCAATCACCTGACCATTCCTGGTTTTTCTAGTCCGATTATCCGATCTGGTCCGGTTTTGAAAACCATGTCACAAACCAAAACTTTGGGGCCTGTGGCTCCAGCAGTTCTGACGGTGAGGGTTGTAGCGGCAATTCCAATGGTGGTGGAGATTCAAGCTATGTGTCAGCGACGTGAAATTCACACTTCGTGTCGATGGGTGAAAGAGGCAATGGGGTGGGAGGGGAAGAGAATAGAGATGAAAATTAAGGCCATGTTTGGTTCAATTCTCGTTGTTTCCCATTCTTACTCAAGATGAAATTATAAAATGGAAAAGAATGGGTAAAATAGGTAGAATGAGAAAATATTGTTATGAACCAAACACTTTTTTCGTAAAAATGAATTCTTTTTAGATTGACAAGTGTTATGTTGCTCATTTTCATTCTTAAAATAATAATAATAATAATATTGTGTCGGTATTCACAAACCACCAACCTATGTCTCCGATATTCGATGTTTACCAATTGACATAGATGTTTTGTGAAAGTACTTTCATAAAAGTGCTTTTATAAAAGTACTTTCCAAAAAGTGCTTTTGTACTTTTGTAAAAGTTCTTTCATAGAAGTACTTTTGTAAAAGTGCTTTCATAAAAGTATTCACAAAGGTACTTTTATAAAAATGCTTCCACAAAAGTGCTTTCATAAAAGTATTTTCGTAAAAGTACTTTTGTAAAAATACTTCCATAAAAGTGCTTTCATAAAAGTACTTCTATAAAAGTGTTTTCATAAAAGTGCTTTCGTAAAAATACTTCTATAAAAGTGCTTTCAAAAAATTACTTTTATAAAAGTAAAGATCTATTGCAACAGTTTTATAGGTAGAGTTTCCTCAAAAATGAAATAAGCAAGTGGGGCATGATTATTTTTCATGCTGCATATTAGTCAATTTTTGTGCTTTGAGACTGATTTTTATAACCAAACACTCTAAATGGTATTCATTATTGTCCATTCTTGCCTATAATAAATAATAATTAAGAGAATGAGGCCCAAAGTAATAAAACAAACATACCCTAATTGTATTTAATTAAAGTTTTGACTCCAAACTGTCATTAGGTCAGGAAATGTTTGTTTCAAATGAATTTGGGAGAGGGTGGTGTGTCTGATCCTCACTGGATGGATAGAAAATCCGCCCTAGGGGCAGACGTTGAAAGCTCACCAAATTCGCACATTAACAGACACGTGTTACAAGAATGCACGTTAGTATTGGGTTCAGTTTTATTTCGCTTCTGGAGAGAATGGAGCCTGTACTAAGTACGGGGCAATTATAATTGGTTTTTTTTGGGTGTTTTTGTGGTAATATTGTTTTATACGAGATTCACTATTTGTTTGGTAGCTATATTTAATTTAAAATTTTTATTCAATTTAAGTAATTAAATGAGGTTTAATTATAATTTTAAACTCTTTATAACGACTTTTTGTTTAAATTATAAAATTGGGCCCAACATATTGGATTAGAAATTTTTGAATGGATAATCATGTATTTAAAGTTAGCACTTAACATTGGAGTTAACCATCAATTTTTTTGAGAGTGGGCAAATACGTGTCTAAAAATTGAATTGAGAGTTGATCCTCACAAAGTATTTCTTACACCAACCTTACAACACATCCCATCTGGTACTTGGGAACTTAAATAACAACACATGAATACAGGACATGTTCATAATATGAGGTGAATGTGAGGAGCATATCCAAAATATAAGAGTGTTTAAGAGCAGAGGGGTTGGTTTGAAAGCCACGACCACTAAGGCTTCTATTGGGGTTTGCTTCGTTGACACAAGTGGTTCTAGGGGCTTCTTTCTGAAGGGGGGTTGGAGAGAGAACTGAAGGGAAGGGTTAGAGGAAAAGGAGGAGGGCATGCAACTTTGAAGATTCGGGAAAAGGTAATAAGCTAAGTAGAGGGACAGAGGAGAGGAAGGTTGGAAGCAGGGATTCAACGAAATCTGCTGAGAGGGATGTGGAGGTTGACAAGGAAGGTATTGGGTCTTTTTCTTCTAGGATAGTGAGGCTTTTGCCAGAAGAGCTTATGAAGAACTCAAGAAAAGGAAAAAGGAAGAGAAATGATGAACTCCACAACAACGGTAGGGGGAGAGGCATGTGATGAGGGTGAAGAATAGGAAGACAAATTAGATGGGGAGGATTGTTAGTCATTGAGTCTTGGTTCTTTGTTCTGTTTTTGTTGTTATTATAAGGTTGTGTTGTAAGTTGGTTTTTGTTTCAAATTTTTTTTTTTTTTTATTCTCTTGTGTTTCCCTGTACTCTCTTTTTGGTTTAATGAAACTTTTATTTACTTTCCGAAAAGAAAAAGAGTTGTTACCACCTCTTAATCTCCCCGGCCATTTGTTGCAGGTATTTGGGAATGGTTTTTCTCTTTATTTGGTGCAAATGGATTCTTCCTTTGGAGGTAGTCAAACTATTTGATCCCACAAACTTCCCATGACCAGAGAAGAGAGTAAGAATTATGTAGAGATGTACAAGGTAGCAGTGTTGTGGACTGTATGGAAGAATTTTTCTTGAGAAAGAAAGAATTTGGGAGGTTGTGAAAGAGTGCATATGACTAGAGCAATATATTAGAGTTTGGACAAGAATGATGGAAGCCTTCATCTATGTTTCCTTTGATGATATTTGGAGAAATTGAGGTAAAGTATCAAGAAGTTCCTCAAGAAAGAAGGTGGAAATTATGATCTGGCCACTTCCTACTGAAGACTATAAAATTGAAATTTGATGGGAATAGCCAAGGCAATCTTGGCCTTCCAGGAATAAGAGTCTTCAAAGACATCTATGGCGATATTGTTTCTCTATATTCAGGTCCAATCGGTGTAAGGGGATTCTATTAGGCTGTGTTTGATTTGAAAGAAAAGGTAGGAAAAGAAAGAAAAAAAGCAGAAAAACTTATACAAGATTTATACACATTTTCCTTTCTTTCCTTCAAACCAAACATAATATTAGTGTTCCTTCCTGTGATCTGGTGGTCAACATGAGTAATCAACCTATAGTGGGAGTCCTAGGGTCAGGAGCAAAGCCCCCCCCCCCCCCCCCCCCCTAGCCCTGAAAGGGATAGCGACTAAATGAAATCTTTATTATGACAAATACATATCAAGTATGATGGGAATTTTTGTCAATAAAATGAAATTGGGATTTCATTATTTTATTGAGCTTTATTGGCTGTTTTATATAAAATATTAAGAAATCCAAGACTTCCAGTTTTACTTGGAGCATGTTTGGAACTGATGTCATTTTCTCCTAAAACAGTGCTACACCGACACCATATTTGAGATTCGGTCGGTCCTGCAGAAAACCCCTCTCTTGCTGACTTTGGCATCTATTCCTACTGTATAAAGACAAAAGACAAAAGTTGGTGACGTGTACAGCTTGGTACAATGTCCTGTGGCCATTGAATTATAAAAGATGGAAACCACCAACAAGGGTAATATCTATTTTTAATCTCAATAATATCAGTTTCCAAATGGATCGGACTGAGAAGTGGTGCAAGTGGCGTGGCCATTATTACTGTGTTACTGTTAAGTGTGTATTGTTTGTATTACTCTACAGATCCATGTGTTCAGGTATCCAAATGTTATGCATACTGGCATGGGACTATGGGAGATGGCCATAAATAAACAGTCAATTGTACAACTCTTCTCCTTTTTCATTACTCGATGTTTCCCTTCTTTGCTTTAGGGGTGGCACAAGCGGAGCTTCTCAAGAATTATTTGAGTGCAGCTCACGAAAAGTTTGGCTTAGTTCGATTTAAATCGAATTCGAGCAAGATATATAGATACGTTTGTTAATCGAGTTGAGTTTGAGTCCAGTCAAACTCGACTCGTGAGGCTTATGAGCCTAGTATAATAAATAAATATTTTTTCATTATATATATACACATATATATATACATATACATAAGAATATAAATATATAATAAATAATTTTTATTATATATAATAATATTTTTATCATTCTTATTTTTTGTATGTAAAATAAAAACATTTTTATATGTATATTTTTTATTTTTTTTATGTATAATAATAAATTATTTTTATAATTCGTAATGTTTTGTATGTAAAACAAAAAATATTTTTATATGTATAATTTTTTAGAAAAAAAAAAAAACTTAGCTTATAGTCAAACTCTAGCCGAGCCAAGCTCAAACTTGCAAGTTTTGACCTGAGCCAAGCCCGAACTTGAGCCTAACACAGTTTCAGTGAACCGAGCTCAAATAACCAAGTATTCGACTCGGCTCAACTCGAATCCACCCCTATTTGCTTGTAGTCTCCACATAACAACCTTAGACGATGTGTTTTCCTTCTTGACATCTTGTATGTTTGCAGTGATAGGTTCAAAGTATAGTTAGCAAATATGGGTATGGAAAAAACAAAAAGTACAAGAACGATAACAAATCGAGGTTAGAAAATAAATGACACATATAGCAATATACATTGTGTGGGAAGAACATGACTTGGAGAGAAGTCTTGGGCAAATGATCATTTTATTCAAGTCGTTTTTCAAGAAAACACAAAGGTTCTCCACAACACTAATAGATACATGTATTTGCAATATTCTTTCCAATGGAAAATTTCCGATTAGTACCCTATACTTTGGGCCTATTGCCACTTTGGTCCCAATTTTAAAATGCGACAATTTAATACCTGAAGTTTCAAAGCATAATCAACTACCTACCGTTAACTTATTGTTAATCAGTTGTTAAGTGGCATTTAAAAAAGACAGAAAATGCCCTTCAAGTGTCATATAATTTTCTTTATCAACCATCCAAACATTGACAAAAAATTAACCGTCTCAAATCCTTGCCTCTTTTGTTCAATATAGTTGGGGTCACCAAAATGCCCACTTAAATGTGACCCTAACTTTCTTGAATGAAAGAGGCAAGGATTTAAGACTCTAAATTTTGTCAACATTTAGATGGTTGATAAAAAAAATTAAATGACACTTGAAGGGCATTTATGTCTTTTTTAAATGCCACTTAAGGGTTGGTTAGCAGTTAGTTGATGGTAGGTATTGGATTGTTACGTTTCGGAAGTTTGGGTACTCAATTGTCGCATTTTAAAGTTCGGGGACCAAAATGACACTAGGCCCAAAGTACAAGATACTAATTGGAATTTTTATATATATCCAAAACAAAACATGTATTTACATGCTCCTTGTTTTTTTCTTAAAAAAAATGAAGTAGAAGAAAATCACAACCTGTATAATTAAGAATTGAGAAATAGGACCCCCGAGAAGATCTGGTCTTATATATATATATTATATATTTATAAATATAAATATATATAACATATGTATGCTATTTATTTATTCATAAGTATATTTTGATATTATAATATTTACTTTTTATAAAGAAAAAGCATATATATATATGATGAAAGTAATTAAATACGTATTTTTTTCGTTTTTACTTTATTTAAATTAGTATATTTTATTTTTTCTTTTAATAATTTATTAATTTGTAAAGAAAACAAATCGGATGGAATCAGATCCGACTTACTAATAGGATTCAAATTCAAATCAATTCCTATTAGATCCAATCGGATCTTTGGATCAGATCAAATCCAACATGAACAATGTCGGGTCATATTCAAATCCAATCCGATCCATTTGCATCCCTCGTTCGAAGATACTTTTACATCTGAATAAATAGGGAAAAATAGGTGCTTGGGAGCAAGTCATAGAACATGTGGCAAGGTCGCAATACTATTCCCTGCATATATATAACTATACAAAAATTGAAAAACCACCTGGATAGAAGAAAACAGAACATAAGGATTGAGAGGGGGTGCAGGAATTCATGGTAGATACCCATTTTATTCAATCATTTCTGTTTCCAACCATGGCTAACTAGCTAAGCCTTCTTTTTCTTTTTCTTGGTCAAAACACCACTATCTATGATGCAGTTACACTCTTCTATTTAAAAGTTGCAACACCAGGGCAGAATGGCATAACCAATCCAGCACCTTCCTACCCCCCAAAAAAGAATTAAAAAAAAAAGTTACACCCTTCCATTTAAAAGCTTCAACACCAGGTCAGAATGGCATAACCAATCCAGCACCTTCCTAATAATTCCAGCTAGATTTCATAATACGTCTTATACTTGTTAAGTGATAGAAATACATAAGAATATATACTTGTTTTATATTTTAACTTTTTAATAATCAATTCAATCAAATTCAACTAACTTGGTCAGTTTTTTAGTATTTTTTATCGGTTTTGGTTCAACAAGACCAAGTTAGGTCAGTTTCGATTTAGCTACACCTAGCAAAAAATTGACCCAACCCGTGAACCCAACCCAACCCAACCAACCAAAAAAATAAAAAAACAGGGTTAGGGTCTCAAGTTTAGCTACCCGACTTTGAGAATGACCCGACCCGACCCAGAAAAACCTGTGTTGGGTTGGATTTGGTCATGGGTTAACCCAATTGCTTGGTCTAATTGGGACTATTTATGTATTCTTATAAGCTTTCTCTATTTCATCTTTACTATTTAGTCTTTACTCTTTATGGTTTACTCTTTGAATGGTTGAATGTTCAAGTTTTTTATTTTATGTTTGGAATTTTAAGGTTAATTCTTTTAATTTTGACACTTTTCATGTATTGTTTTGTTATTTTATAAAATTTATGATATTTTTAGGGATGACCCGTGGGTGGGTCAACCCTAACCCGAACATTTAGGATTAGGGTCTAGCATTTGCTGACCCAACCTAAAAGTCAACCCGACCCAAAATCAACCAATAATATCTTGACCCAACCCACCCAACCCAATTACCAAGACTAGGTTTGGCCATTTGTAAATCGACCAAACCATATTAATATTTTATAGTTTATATAAATATCTATATTTATATAGATATATATTAATATTTTATATTTTGAATATAACTTTTTAATGCATTAAAGTGGAAAATTCCTATATATCTTAGTCTAAAATATTTTATATCATAAATTTAATTTTTAAGTTTAAATCTTTTGAAAAAACAAACCAAACAAAAAATAGACCAAAACCGATACAACCCAAGTTGGTGGGTTTTCACTAACGGTCAGTCGATTTCGAGTGACAAACTCTCAACTTGACTAGGTCGATTTGATTGGCGAAACAGCCTACAACCGAATTGAACCAATCTTTGAAAACTCCTAATTTCAACTAAATTAACAATCTAATCTCTCTAACAAATAACAATAGTTTAATCTCCAATAATCATTAAGAATTTATAGCAAAACTACACAATTATTGAAAATAAATTTATAATGAAAATACAATAAATATCTAATAAAAATACAATAATCACAAAATTACAATAAATACTGAAAATATATTAAATTAGTCAAAAATTAGTGTAATCTCAAATAATAGTTTAATGTCTAATAAATATTAATCAAAAAATTATAAGAAATGCATAATTACTAAAAATAAATTTATAAAAAATACAATAAATTAAATTTCAAAAGTTAAATCATAGTTGTTTAATCTCCAATAACTATTAACAATTTTCTGATAAATAATAAAACAAAAATATATTTATAAATAATTGTCGAAAACATATTTATCAAAAATACAATAAATATTTACTTTAGTATATATAAATATATGATGAATATACACTATTATTGTAAAATTATTAATAATAAATATTAATTTTTTGAAAGTTAATTTCTTTAATTATTAATTGATATAAGCAAAATTAGTTATTTACAATATTATTTAATTATTTAAATAATATTTTCATTTAAAATTTTAAGATATTAATTATTTATTTCATTTAATATTCCATAAAATTATAATTAGTACTATTATTAAATAATTCATTATTATTATTTTTAAATATTAAGTTATGAATACTAATATTAATAATATGAAATCTATTATAATTATTTGTATACTTTCAAGAGAACTTTTAAATTTGTTACATAATTTCTTTATTTTAAATATTTAAAATTTAGTCATGTTAAATGTTTCATTATTTGAATTTTATTTTTTTGAAAAGTTATTACATAATATTAAATATTTTGTTATATAATTATTTAGCTATTTTAATATTTTTTTTTATTTAAGATATTTAGTTGTTGAAATATTTAAATAATGTTTTATTTTTTAATGCCAGGTTTTATTGCTTGAATAACATTTAAATTGAATATTTCATAAAGCTAAAATCTATATTGTTACTACATAATTTCATGATGAATTTTGTAAAATTATAGAATTATTAATAATATAAATATTATTAAATCTATTATAATTAATTTTTATGTTTTAAAAAAACATTTTGAAGTTAGTATATAATTTTGTTATAATATTTACATAATTCTATATTTTTTAATTAAAACTTTCTTTAGATAGAAGTAGATAAAAAGTGTGGAAGAGGAAAGGATAAATATAAATTAGAAATAGTTTAGAAGAGAATCTCTCTACTAAATTAGAGATAACTTAAGATAAATAAGAGTGAGAGATGATTTAGGAGATAAATAAAAAATTAGAGACAATTTAGGAAAAATAGAGAAAATAGTGCCACCTGTTTCAACATTACAAAAACAAATCCCCCTTTTATTATGGATGTTAAAAAAAGAGTGCAAGTGAGATTGTACAATTTAAAAATTTTCGACTACAACAAGCTCAGATTCGAGTTTGACCCCATTTAAAATGTCGAAATGCTCCTGACCCAAGTTGCACCCCTAAGCATACTTTCAGGTGTATTTTCATTTTTCTGCAAACTTTCTATTATACAAGTAAAAAAAATATGAAGATATATAATATATGAATGATTCGACTAGGGGCGATCATTTCTAGCCCTCGATGTGGACAACCATCTGTTAGAGGAAAGTTGTCAGTTATCACATACATTTGTCTGGATTCTCTTAAGTTGGCAGTTCAAGCAGTAACACGTACTATTCAACTACAGTTCAAAAGTTTGCTCACTTCCCCTTTCTTTTGATATAGTAAATTTCCGTATCAGAATAGTAATTACAACACCAAGGTTTAAGAGTAGCCCCTTTCTCTTAATATGGACAAATCCCATATCAGATGAGCAACCGGGACACCAAGGTTCAAGAGTTGACTGCCCCATGAAAAACAATGCTTCAAGGAGACATTAACAAGCAGCTCATCGGAGATTCAAGGTGATTTATCTATTGCTTTCTATGCCACGAAGATCAGATTCCATTGTATTCCATCTCCATGTAAATATCCAACCCCCACAGAGGAGTAACTTCAGGCAGCCATTCATATTTAGATACGGTTAACACTCCAAAATTGAAGTTCTTCATGATCAGAACCACACAAATGCTGACAATTTCAAAGATAACGTACAAATTTTGGATCAGCAACTACATTGGTTGAAGGGAATCCAACTCCCAACTCGGATAACTGCTAACACCCCCTTATGACCTGGCACTGCATCTTCAGAAGATAGAAGATCACAACTGCAGAACGTTACATCCACCCATAAACAGGACTCTATCCATTTAATCCTTCACAGCCTTTTAGAACAAGAAAGCAAAGAGACCCTACCGTGTTAACTCCTGCCCTACCTCTAAATATTCAGCCTTGATAACCTGAATAGTCCCCTTTCTGCAAAGTCATGATACCACAGATATCTCATTCAATCAGGCAAAGACCAGTAACTCCATAGCTCCAACCACACTACAAGCAAGGACTTGGTGATGTACCATGTCAGCAAGAAAACCAGATCAGGACCCGCTTGTAATATTATTTGGAAACCATTAAAGATTATGCACCAAAACAGAATCCAATCAGTTAATTACCGTAGGCCATATAAACAAGGGTCTAACAGAACAAGGCTGCGTTGCTGCAAGGAAATCAACCAGTCCACATAACAAGCATTCAGGCACTAAATGAAGATCTTATGGATATTATCTGACAGATGGTTCATGATAAAACAATAAACATTTAGGTTATAACAAGTTATGTGGAGATTCCTGGTGCCATTAACCGGTCCATGTTCAAGAAAGTAGCAGCTACGCTCTCCACAATACCATCGGAAAACAAAGTATAAAGTCCACGTAAAGACGAAGGATTATTGGGGGTCAATATCCCAAAACTTACATGATTGTTAGATACAGGGAGATGAATGAGAATCTGACAAATCCAGATGCAGTAACTCACAGTACAAGAGCTTGATGTTGTACTGAAAACCACACATCTAGATAACGAAGCAACTGACCTTGTATGTTCCCTTTAAAAAAGTAATCGAGACACTAGAGAAAACAAAGTTTACTATACAGATCAATAGCAGAATCAGCTGCATGTATTATTCAGAGATTGGCAGCAAAAATGCAAGTAGGATGGCCCAGAGCTCCTTTAAAGTTTGAATAGCCAAGTACGATCAGCCAGAACATCTTTTTAGTTTTAATAGCAAAGAAGCATCTAATATAGTTTTGCGCTCTTATAAAGTTTGAAACCCGGTTGCTTGTTCTAGCCAATAAGTTACTTTATTTCCCCAAACAGCACCACTATGCAACGCAATGGACAACAAAAAGATCAATATCTTCTCCTCTTCATTTCAACATCATTGAAACAGGTATGGTCCCACCTCCGGTCACAAAGACCATAATTATCTTCTTGTTCTTCGACACATCTTGTACTAGATACATTACCCAATGTACTTTTTATATGCCTGTCAAATTCCCTTCCCCTTAAGCTTCCCCAAACAGCACCACTATGCAACGCAATGGACAACAAAAAGATCAATACCTTCTCCTCTTCATTTCAACATCATTGAAACAGGTATCACTCCACCTCCGTTTACAATGACCATAATTATCTTCTTGTTCTTCAACACATCTTGTACTAGATACATTACCCACTGTACTTTTTATATGCCTGTCAAATTCCCTTCCCCTTAAGCTTCCTCTTCCATGGAACTCAGACTCTGTTTCTGGACAAAATCTGTAAGGCTGAGGAGCATCTTCCACATTGTAACAGAAATTATCAATATCAGTATCATCATACGAAGTTCGAAAAGAACGAATAGGTCCACGTCTCTCACTACATGTCCTTCTCTCATCCATACCTCCATCACCTCCAATATCATTAAATTTATCAGAATGCATTGGCCCACCAAAGTAATCATCATTCTCAGCCCATTCCCGGGGCTCAAACATATCAAACCTCCTCATCCCCTGTGGCATTATCCTGCCAGATGGGCTCCTCAGTTTGAATGATCTTGGATGATCATGCTCCTTAGTTGAATCCATTTCTCTAAGGTCATTAGAGATTGGGGGAATGAATGGAGGGGAACAAGGTCTTCTTCCCACCATATCTTCAGGGAAAAAAGGGCGTCGATAAGATCGGACCCGATCAGTTCTGTAAATTGGTGATCTCCGATGAGATAGAGAAGGATGCCCATTAAAACCATCAGATCTTCCTCTAGGAGGTGACCAAAGGTCAGGAGAGCGTGATCTGGATCTTTGTGGAGATTTTGAATGAATTTGAGGTAAATGGAGAGGCCCCCTCTGAAAGGGAGAAAACCTCCTCTCTCCATGGACAAAGGAATCTCCTCGCTCATACTGAGATTGGGAACGTGAAAAAATAGGACCCATCACATCACCAGGCAAACCCCTGACGAGTTTTTCTCTGTGCCTCAATCCAACAAATTCAGAACCACTTCCACGGATGCATCTATCAGGGCTAATGTCTCTAGGAGGTCTACGTGCCATTTGCACACCATGGGAAACATGTCCTTCTCTCCCTCTAGGAGTCCGTCTCCTAGAGAGGGGATGCCGAAAGTTTGGCAACTCATTGTTTAAGGATTTTCTCCCTCCTCTACCACCACCTAAGATAGTACCATCTGGTGCAACAATATAACCATTGTTTTCAAGCTTAGCAGCAGCTGTTGTTGCTGCATTTTTGGGCCTAGTGTATCGAAATCCAGATGAACAATTATAGCGTTCAGCAGAAAATTCACAACCAGAATCCCAGTCACCATGTAGATTGTCTACCTGGCTATCAACCCTTCCCCTGCCATGCATAAAACCTGATCCAGGATTCCTACCAGGATGGTCTTGATTCCTCATTTGCTCAAATTTGCGAGGTCTATCCATGCAGCTTGCATCTCTGAAAAGGATAAGCAATAAGTATCAAATACAAACTGCACTTGCTTGAAAAATAAAGAAACAACAGGCAAGAAAAGAAAAAAATAATCACCTACTCCCCCGGGGATGTAATTTATCACCCAGGAGCACCACATCAGTATGCCGTTCCCTTTCATTTCGCAATGGTGACACTCTGCCAGGAATATACCTTGTTTTACTGGATGATGAGCCACATGAAGCTCCAACTAAAGTTATAATCCTGCCACGAGTACCTCGACTGCCAACATCTTTAACTGCATCACCACCAAGCCCAGATGATTCCATTTTTGGAAAAATAAGATTGCTCATTTCTGCAGTGTCTGTTACTTTGGCATTCTCATGTTGAACACCCATGTCAACCTGAGCAACTCCAGCTGAAGTCTCTTGGCCTGAACTAAGTCCTTGATTTGATGTTATTTTGATCTCTTCGCTCTGTGGACCATCTCCCCCTTTTGAGTTGTCTGGTGGTTTCCTAAGAACAATCTTAACATGCTTCTTTTTACTCAATTCAGTGGATGGCACTAAAACTGTCAATGGTTTTTGCAACAACGTACTTTGACAAATGTCTTCATCACTCTTTTGATTAACCAGACTACTGTCACATGCTCCGCCACAATGAGCATTCTTTGACTCACAAAGATCTTCCACTTTAACATCTCCCTCTTTGACATTTGAGGAAGTATTTACACCCTGATCACCCAGATACCCAGAAACATTGGCATCCCTGTTATCAGATTTCCCATATTCAACATGCTCTGCTTCCTTTTCCTCACATGCACTATCTTCAACAGCATTATGTATCAATGGTTCTCGGACCTCTCCATCCTCATAATCATCATCCTCACCACTATGTTGTTTACCTTCGTCCATTACACAAACTACAGCATGATTACCATCTGACTCATATTCAATGTCATAAGACTCTTCTTCTTCCATATCAGCAGGTATATTAATCCTCTCCTCATCACTTTCAGCTATCCCATGATTCCTGTGTGAAACTACACAATGCTCATCCAATGGTTTTAACATAGAAGACACAGCATCAGCATTATTTAATACCACTTCTTTATTTGGAGTATCTGACATAACATTGGCAACCTTAGACTCATTACCATCAGGAACCACAGACTTTGGAACTGTATCTGAAGGCACTCTCTTATAATTTTCAGAAGTTTTTTGGGTTACACCGTCATTATAGGACATCCCTTCGGAGCAAGTGCGAACCTCTAAATGAATTGAAACCTCCCCAATAATGGGCAACTTTTCTGTACAAGTAGGCATGCCCAATGTACAAGCAGAATTCTCTAAATGGCCACTCATAGGCATTCCAGAAATACGGGTTGGAATCTCTAACTGGCTAGATGACCCTTCCACTGCATTGAGGGTATCATGATGACCCTCATGAACTGGTTCTGATTTTACAAATCTCTGGCCTATCAATTGCATATTGCTGATATTCAATGATTTAAGAGGACCCTGGTTGTACCCTTTAACTGGTTCAGGCTTTACAATTCCATGATAAAGTTTTGAACTGCTTCCCACTGCCCTCAATTCCTGTTTATTACTGTCATCAAATGGTTCAGACTTAACACTCCTGCAACGAATCATGTTTGAACCACTGGCAGGTGAAACTAGAGTTCCAGATGAAATCAAATTGTGCCCTCCATCCTTAAAATCAACTTTTTCTGAAGTGTATGGGTGTTCTTGACATAAGCTTGACTCTGGACCAGATGGGCTAAGATGCAGATGAAGATTTTGGATTTCATATTGTTGACTAAAAGGGATAGCCCTGCTCAACAACTTGGATTTGTTCTCATTTACATCAAAGCCATATTTCAGAAATGTACGACTGGTGCTCCCACCACTGTTAATCATCTCTTTTAAGACAGTCTTTACATCATGCATACTGGTTGCATGTGACACACCAATATCACCAATAACCTCACTGTTCATAGAAACCTCCCATGTATCCATCATAGTATTCAAATCCCAGTGTGACCTATTTGCAAGTACAGGAGTGCAACCAATCTTTGATTCAATATCAGTGCTTTCACTCTGAAAAGAGCTTTGCCCTTTGCTTAAAGCCAAATTCAATAAACAGGAATCCAACCTCCCCTGCTTCTCACAACTCTCTTGACCGGTTTGGCATGCCAAGGCTGAAACAGAAGGTTTCTTTGGCACTAAAGACAACTCCATATTTCCTGGAACTATTGGACACTTAACCTTATTCTCTACATCATATTCTCCTTTGTCATTTATGTGTTCCCTTATTTGTGGTGCAAAACCTTCATTTTCTACTAACTGTAGTTTTGTCTTCTCCTGGAATAAAGAATTTTCAGCTACCATACTTCCATCATTACTCTCAAACGCAGACCTAGAGCCAGAGGATACCAGGAGACCCTGTTCCGGAATACTCGACCCAGGGGTGTAAGCATTGCTTGGGACCAAGCTAACATTTATCTCGGGAGGATTTCCTTCCTTCTTTTGGGGGGACATTGTATTGGTATGAGAAATCCCAGAAACATCTTTCGCATTGAATGTATTTGGAGAAGATTTCTCAGGATTTGAGTTAGAAGAAATTGTAGAAAGCACCGTATCACTGGCATTTGAAGAAGAAAAAACTAGTGTTGAGTCAGATTGTTCCTTCTCTGGTAGATTAGGTTCAACTGACTGTGAGGGCAGTGCCAGAGATGAAGGTGATGATGGTGGAACCAATAGAAACTTCCTTTTCTTGATAGGCACAACTACAGCAGAATCTCTAGAGCTTTGGGCAAGGAGTTTAACCCCACGCTGCCAATAGAAAATTGAATAATTAATATTGAAGAAAACAAATTTATCCATACTCCCCTAACGCTATTTAGCAGTACTTTAGAAAGGAAATAAACACCTCTTCATGTCCCGAAACTGGCATGTCTTCAAGATGCTCCAGTTCTTAGAGTGATTGTATCCTAATGTAAAAGTTGATATTCAAGTCCCAGATAAGACTCAAGATTAATCTCCACGAAAATATTCACTGTATGAAGTTTCTTCCAGAAGTCAATTCAATTTGATTTATAACAAAAGAAACAGTTGGTTATATGAATCCAAGCAGTTTCTAGCACCCTCAAAGAGATTTCTAATCATCACTGAAGGATAGATTCGATAGATTCTGAATGACCTGCAGAACAATGAGAAATTTGATCATTACAGGGCAGCATAATCCATCAGTCCAGTAAGTGTGGTATATCAAAGATGAATAAAATAAAAGATCTATGTTTTATCAGGTCCTCATGCAGCCCAAAAGTAAATAGTCGCTCAAACAAAATCAGTTGAATAACAAAACTTTGCTAAGCTGTACAGTAGAGAAAAGGATGGGAAATAACTAGGCACCATAAAAAGCTGAAATTTCCCTTGCAAGAGACAAACTTGTTAAAACTATATATTTTCTTACATCAAAAGCACGCACTGCAAATCAAGGACAAGGTTCCTCAAAAACATGTGATGTTTGCAATCCCTCGTGCGTGATTGGTAAAATTATATAAAAATAAGGCAAATTTGTATCCATCTTGACAAACATGAGCAAAACAGTTCTGCTCGTGTAATAGCTCACAGAGCCCGTATGTTTGGCTCATTTCTCCACCTGTATCAGCCTCCTTGGCTGGGCCATTCTTTTTATTAGGCTAGTCACGAAGAGGGTTATATCATTCTGGGATCCAAATGAATACTTTATCTTAAAAAAAAAAAAAAAAAAAAAGCTAAAAATCCTTCCCTTCCTCGATCCCTTAACCATCACAAAAGACTAAAAGTAACAAAAGAAATTACCCCAATAAATCTAACCAGCCGAGGAAATAAATCGAAGAGATAGATAAGCAATCATAATTACGTTTGATTCAATCTATTCGAGCGCCATCCGCTGTGTTAACTACTACAATTCTAAACATTTCTACATAAAAGATCATTTACAAAAAAAAAAGGTAAATCCTACCAACTAGCCGCTAAATCCTGAAAGAAGAAGGTTTAAAATCGAAGAATGAAAACCCATCTTTTTTTGCAGAAGTACCTATCATCCACTACTCGCTTCAGGAAAAAAAAAAAAGGGGGGATTTTTGCAACCTAGATTGGAAGAAGCAGCCTCCGTAACAATCAAAGCTATCTTCAAGCAGAAGATTCCAAGGGATAAGAGATAGAATTGTTCAAAGGAAAAGGAAATGAGTAATTTTACTTGTAGCGGAAGAGAACCGGGAGAGCATGCAGCTTTCTTTGGGGTCTGAACTCTCATGTTCCTGTTGCTTAGGGTTTCCGCGGTTCTAAACGATTTGCTCCACGCGGTTTTTGACTTTTATTCTCCGACGCTATAGTCGTATACCGCCCTTGGCCAAATTCGCCCGTTAACAGACACGTGTTTTTGGAAATTTTCACTATAATACCCTAATTTTGGGGTAGTGTGAAGTTAATACCCGAACTTTCAAATGAGTCAATGCAATATCATGTTGGTCCCTCGTTAACTAATCGTCAGTTATATGTTGAAAATGTCAAAACTACCATTCAAAAGAAAACATTGTTCATTGTCTTTCTTGAGACTTATCTTCAAAGAAAAAGAGAGAAAAACATGAAATATGATAGAGGGAAACAATAACGGAAAGCGATGAAATAATTAGACAAGAATGTGTTTCATATCTAAAGGTAGAAGATGATAAATTCATTAGTCTAAAATCTCAAACACCTCAACCGGTTCAGTCTCAATATAGAAGACAATGAATAGTGTTTTCTTTTGAATGGCAATTTTGGCATTTTCAATAGATAATTGACAGTCGATTAACGATAGGGACCAATTTGGTACTTTTTGAAAGTTTAGATACTGCAATGACATGTTTAAAAGTTTGGGTACTAACTTGACACTACCCCTAAAGTTTAAGGTACTAAAGTGGAACTTTCCCTTTTTTTCGCTTCAAAAGTGAGAGAATACCTCGTATTAAGCACAAGGCAGTTATAACTATTTGTTGGTGATGGTGCGCGATCTGGAAGCTCATAGTTGAAGGTTACCTGGGTGTTGGTCGCTTAACGAGCTGATTCGAACAGCAAGAAAGCGGACTAGAGAACCCAGGGTGGCTAACCCAGTGAGGTTCCTTCGATGCTTAAGTTAGTATTGTATTCTGGTAACGAGCTGAAAGATAGAATGCAAGTAAGCTAGTGAGCAAGTAATCGCGCGTACCTTGTGCTATGAGGGTTAATGCCCTTATATAGTTGAGCTGTTGTGAGCCCCAAGAAACATCTCCGAGATCTTCTAACCGATCGGTAGGAGTACATTCCATTTCGGAAGGTGGCCAACATACTAGTTGATAAGGCTTATCGTGCCCATCCGATTTGGGCGGGATGGGGATAAGGCTTATGATTACGCAATATGATCCCGAAAGGCTCGGGGACAGTTGGCGAGCTTCTAGAATCCATTACGTGTCACCTCGTCGCATGAGGTCACCAAAGTGCCTTGGCTTTGGTACTATCCAAAGTGATTGAGGCAACCAAGTTGCCCTGGTTTGGCGGGGTGGTGGGAAGTGCTGAATCATCGTCTAACTGGCAGGTCACGTCCACGTATCCCCTGTTTATCAGGTCGGGCCAAATCACCCCTCATCGTTTGGATTTTGTCTTTTTTGTTATATATTATTTTATATGAGATTCACTACTTATTTGATTTACTTTTGTTTTCAATTTAAATAATTAAATTAGGTTTAAGTGTAATTTAAAGTTCTTTACAATGACCTTTTTTAATTATAAAATTGAATTATGAAAATGGGCCAACGTGTGTAATTTAAAGTTGACACTTTTCTTTTATGTTTCAATTCAATTTTTTAGTGGGCATGTCTAAATTATTAATTGAGAGTTGATCCTCATATAGCATTCATCACATCTCATAGAGTATTGAGAACTTTAAGGTTGTAATTGGAAACCGTGTAAAAATACATTGATGATGTTTTGCACAAGTTCCTAAGGAAGAGACCATTACACTTTGAAAAGTGTGATGAAAAATGTGTAAAATAAATTTTACATTTGATGATTTACATTGCTTCCAAGTGCGGCGTAAATAACAAACATTGACAAAACCAAATTGGTGTAAACTTTTAAATCATTCTTGATTTACATTGCTTTCAAACACCTTTAGGAATAAAGCTTTATTTTGAGAATGGAAAATACCCACTTTTTTGTACACTTTCATAAAAAAATTAGAACGTCATGTGTTTAAAATAAATGCCTCTAGCTCGAGAACTTTTAGATTGTTAGTATTGTGTATTAGGACTAGACCCATACACATGACCCACACTTTCAGATCTAAAGGAATGTTTGTTGGTACTGTGTATTAAGATTAAATCCAAACTTGTTTCACCTAAATCACATATTATCTCTTATTTATTTGGGAAAATTCCCGATAGGTACCCTGTATTTTAGGCCGAATGCCAATTTAGCACCCGAACTTTAAAACACAATAATCTAATAACTGAACTTTTGAAATGCAACAATCTGGTACCTATTGTTAATCAGTCATTAAGTATCATGGGAAAAGATACATATGCCCTTAAAGTGTCATCTAATTTTCTTTACCAACCTTCTATTAATAAGTTCTACGATGGTACGGTGCTTCTTCCTCTGTAAATAACAGTCTATACGATCCACCAAGTGGCTGTGACGACCTCAATTGCCCTAGCATTCTATTTCCTGTTCATGACTGGAAAAAACCATCATAGGCTGTGTATTAGAGTACAATCACCAACGTTGACAATGGCCCTGTAGAAGTGCAGAGTACACAATTACAAATCGTCGTTGAGCCATTGGCACTCAAATTCTCATGTCAATACGAGAACCAGATCTTCAGGGTAACAAGGAGAGTCCCAGCAAGTGGAAGTCGAGACCCCACCTGCCCGTCGTCGGTAATGAGTGGGGTGGTAGGATTTCTAAAAGACCCAGCAGGTGCCCGGCCTGCAACAAAAGTTTTGCTGGCATCATGCCTGGCAGAATGCAATCGCCACGTGGCCGTGGAGGTGGGAGCGTTTGCAGAGGTGGAGCTGGAAGGATCGACGGCGGAGCGGGCGCTAGCTGCGTTGGAATTTCTATGTACGGTCCTAGATGGAGCTGCGGAGCTAAGGGCCCACACCTTGGCCCTTCCAATGCTTGTAGAGATGGACCAAATGGTAATGAAGATGGCGGGAAGAGGGAAAGAGCATGGAATAAGTGTACTGGCAGTGATTTTTGGAGGGGGTGGCTCCGCCGGAGGAGGTTGGTTGAGCAATGGTGCTAGCACTGCAGGGAGAGTGCAGCGCAAGGGCGAGGAGGAAGGGGGCTAGATTCTAAAGGTGCTTTAATTGAACTCTATGGTTTTAAGTAGAACCAGTACTCAGTTCAAGAAATTTTTTTGTTTGGAAAAACAGTCAAATAGGTCTTTTGCGTTCTAAGATGAAGTATTTCTCATTTGTGTTCTTCCCACTTGCTTCTTTCTAAGCTTAAAGCATAGGTAGTTTTCTTTTTCTGATAGATATAGCAGATTCGGACTCTGATAGAAGTTTGGGTTTTAAAAACATGGGTTTGTCGCTTCCTTTATTTTGGGCTCTTGGAGGATAGCGAGCGGCGAGCCCTTTATTCCGGGTTCTTGGGTTTTCGTCATGAAATGATGGTTTGGACTGTTGATTGCTTCGTCTCTGCTTCATTTTCTTGAGAAAGAAGATTATGAACAATGTGTTTTATTTCCAAAGGAAACTTTGATATTTTTAGAAGTCTTAAATCACACATGAGGTCATATGATATATATAACTAACAACCCATTAACAGTAGGTATTAGATTTTCACATTTCAAAAGTTCGAGTACTAGATTGTCATGTTTTAAAGTTCAGGTACTAAATTGGCACTCGACCTAAAGTACAAGGTGCCTATCGGGATTTTTCCCTATTTATTTATACCATAAATAAAACATATAGTTGCCTTGTGTTGTGTATAGGTCATAAAAATTAAATTAAATCCAATTCCATATGTCATATATGATTTATACTTATTTATACAAGTGCATGGCATGTGCTATTACACTAGTAATATAAACTATAAATAGATACTTGCCTTGGGTTCTGCATAGTTCATAAGATTGTATTTGGTTGTTATGTATTGATGCAAAATCATGGTACTGCAAATGATTTTGGTGCAAATTCTTTTTTTTGTGTGTGTTTTAAATTTTAATTATAAGGTGAAAATAAGACAACAAAATAATGTAAAACCCAAAACAAATTTAAACCAGAATTTGCATTCTTTTCATTTGCACTCACAGGCAATTATACTAGTGCAAATAAAATTGCAAAGATTTATATAAAAAACAGAATTGTAATGCAATCAAATGCAGCTTAAAAGTTGAATCCATATACTATGTATTATGTATGGTTAATTCTTATCTGTTCACATGTTCTTACACTAGTATTCTAAAATGTAGTTGAGTAGACCACATTACTCCCCCTTGCTTCCTTACTCCCTTTAAAATTGTGGAATTTCAAATGCCCCCACCTCACAAATTTTTATTTTACTTCTACAATTGGGAATAGTCATACACAGTACAAAAAGGGATGTATTGTATCATAGGTGTAGAGGTTTTTGGAAAACAAAATTAGTAAATTAATAAAAAATTGTGAGGTGGGGTAATATGAATATTTCTCTTTAGAATTTTGTAATTTTCTGTTAAAAAGCATGAACCGATCATTACTGTTTCAATTTCATTTTTATTAAAAATAGTAATCACTCACTAAGAAAACGATGTCATCTTTTAACAATAGTCCATGCATCATATAGGCCTTTCTTGTAAGGGCCTATTCATTTGCTTTGAAGTCTAACTAGGGGTGGCAACGAGCCGAGCTTTTCATGAACTTCTTGAGCTCGACTCATGAAAAGCTCGGCTTAGCTCGGTTTCAACCAAGCTTCAAGCTGAGCTCGAGCCCAATTTATTGGCTCAATTATGAAATGAGCCAAGCTCGAGCCTACTAGAGCTCGGCTCGTGAGGCTCGCAAGCTAGCTCAAATATATATATAATAAAAATATAGAAAATAATATATATAATAAAAGTATTATAATTATTAATTATTATAAATCTTAATTTTTTAAATATCAAATAAAAGTATTTTTATATATAATTTTTTATTTTTATAAAATATTTTTCTCAAAATCGAGCTCGAATCTAGCCGAGTTTGAGCTTATGAATTTTTTTACTCGAGTCGAGCTCGAGCTCAAGGTTCTGACTCAAGCTCAAGGTTATGAATTATTATTATTATTATTATAGGGGAGAAAACAAAAGAAGGCTAACAAGGCCAATCAAAAGAGACAATTCTAGGAATCAGAAAACAAAACATAAGTTAGCTTCCATGCAATGATTTAAATATTGATACAATACATTCAATATAAGGTATATCATATCAGTATCGATTTTTAGCAGTACGGTATATAATACGAATAAAAATATATCTCATAAATCGGGTGTATCAAACCGATACGGATACGTATCAGATGCGTAATACATTGCATATCGTTTTATCAACAAATATGCAATATGGTGATTCGAACCCAAGTCACCTAAAGCATATTAACCTTTTGGCGTATTTCTAAACTATCGACCCGCACTTTGTTTTGTGGTAATAAATGAAAAAAAAATAAAGTTCATTATCACATGTTTATATTTAACAGAAAAACAAATGCAAAATAGTGTTTTATTAACTAACAGAACAAATAATCCATTAAATCCATATTTATATAAAAAAATATTTTTGATATTAAGAAATGCATAAAAATAAAATATTAATAATAGAATAATTATTTTAATATTTAAAATTTATAAATATGCACATGATATGCATCTTAAAACTTGTATACATTTAAAAATTTGTTAATTAATATTTTAATTTACATTAATAAGTAATACAAAATATTTATTATTCACAAAAAAAATATAATTATTGTTTACAAAATATTGAAAAATATAGTATTAAAACGAATCAATCAAATCCACTAGTCTACATTTATTTTAAAAAATGATATTTACTTCAAGTAATTTATATAAATGAAAAATATTAATAATGGAATAATTATTTTAGTAATTAAAATTTATGAATTTGCATATCATTGTATCTTAGAAATTTTAACAAATTTGATATACTTTAAGTTAACATCATATTTTTATAAATTATTAATTGATATTTTAATTTACATTTGATAATTTAATATTTATTTGGTTTTTTGTTAATATTAAACAATTAAAATACTAAAATAAAAAATAATTGATATAACAATTAAAATATTATAAGTGCATATATTTAGTGCCTTGGACTCTTGATTGATGTATTATAAATAAAATTATATGATATCTATGCATATTAATTGTAATAAATTTATTTATATATACCATTAAAATATACATTTTTATGTATTATTATATACTATTTGTGACTATTTTAGTCTTAAGTTTAGTGTTGTTAATGTATTTTTTGGAATTTGTATGTATTTCCCTAGTGTATCCATGTGTTTCTATACTTTTCGTTTGTATCCATGCGTTTTCAAAGGGTATTCATATTTGTATTCATATTTGAGTTGTCTGATACGATACTCAATACCAATACTCTAATCCTTGCTTGTTGCTTCTATGATGATTATCCTTGAACTCAAGGTTTTTGATGAATGCCCTCATTCTTGAGCTAGTTTGTTACTTTGTGATGTAGCACGATTCGGGCACTCCTAGCTGACTGCTAACTAGCTCCTTGTTGGCAACGAATGGCACCTGAGAAGATGAAATGAAAGATTCCCGGGGATTCACCCGGTGGGAATACTCTGATGCTTAAGTTAGTACTTTGTATAGGAAGTAAAGGGAAAAAGAAAGGCTAAGAGTGGAAGTCGCGCTTTTTTCTATACTCGAGAGATTGGAGGTCTCCAGAAGAAGTTTCTCCTCTGCCCTGAGGGCTTTTATAGGGGCGCTCTTTATGAAATCGGGCATAACCGCCACTAGGCCCCCTTCCACAGCCGTTACCTGCCAGGGCTGCGCAGGTGGCCATTGCGACGTACTCCTTACCTGGGCGAGTGATACGTCCCCAAAGTGACAGGCACGCCTCCGCCTACTGAGAGACGTGGGCGCAAACTGACAAAAGGACAGGGACTGCGCCGTCAGTAAGGGATAAGATATTGCGCAGCCTGATTGGTACGGCCTGTCAGATAGAAGATTCTTGCAGAATGCTTGTGCGACTCACTCGCGAGCTACTTTGCAGCGAGCTCGGAATACTTAAGGAGTATCCTTTGTAGAATTAGTTCTCGGGATGACTTGTCTGCTTGGGAGCTCGAGCGAGCTGGTTTTCTTAGCTTGCGAGTTGAAGTTGCCTCGGAATATCCCTTTGGGAGTAGCTCGGGGAACCCGGAGCTTGCGTCATGGCGAGCTCCTCCTTTAACGCAATATGATGCGGCGAGCTGCTTTATGAGCCCGTTACTTAGCTGTACTGAGCCGCAATGCTGAGCTACCGCTTACGTCAGGTCAGTGTCCATATATCGCCGTTTCATAAATCGGGTCAAATCATCCTTCACCACTTTGCTTCACTTCCTACGAATATGCTTATACAAAACCTAAAGATGTTGATCACAAATCAATTGCTTGCAATCTTCTTTCATACTGCTACATCTCCGCATAGGGCTTCCAATACGAACCTCATTTAAGCCAGCATTATTGAGGTTGTGCTCATATCTCCCATGTGGGCAATGATCGAATACTCACTATGATTTATGATTTCTCACTAGACTCCTATAAGCACACTTTCATCCTATATTTTTAGGGTGTCAAAATTCATTTTAATTTCATTTTTGTTTGGGGACATCCATTTTACACTAGTCTTTTTTTTTTTCATCATAACGAGTTAGATTTTTATTTCCCTTTTGGTGTTCTTTTAATATACAATTCTTGATGTATCTTTGGGTCACCAAAACTTCTATTATTAAATATTTTTTCATTTTTATTCTTCCATATGTACCACAAAAGGAAGCTAATTCTCTCCCATAACAATATGACCTCTTTCCAATTTTTTCAAGTCACATATCAAGCTTATCGTATCAAAATTTTTAAGCTAATTCTCCTTTGAAGTTTGAACAATACGCCCCACATTGGATGTATTGTGTCATTTTTTTTGAATTTTGACTACCCTTAATTTGGTCTAAACATTGTTTTTTCCTTTCAAACTAGAAACCTCCTTCTGAGAGACTTTTTTACATTTTTGGCCAAAATCTCAATCACATGGTGCAAGATAATGACTTTTGATTTAAGTTAGTAATATGATTACTCTTAGAGGCTTCTTTCAAACTTTTCCTTAGCAATGCATTAAGAGAATTATCATGTTTATTTCTTCTTTCCTTAACTCCCATCCGGTCTAGAAAGAGGACTCTCAACAAGCACAGTTACTTGCTACCGTTTAGGTTGTGTTTGGTTTGAAGGAAAGAGTAGGGAAAGGAAAGGAAAGGAAAGGAAAGAAATCCTTTACAAACCTTATATAGGTTTCCTACCGTTCCCTTCTTTTCCCTACCTTTTCCTTCAAACTAAACATAACCTTAGGGTGAGACAAAGTAATCATGTGAAACAAATTGCTGCTATTCTAAACATTGAGTAAGATAAAAACTACCTAACTTAAACATAAAGAACAACATAACATAATAGATTCAAAGAAACCTGAACCAAAGCCAGAAATTGAGTTGAGGGAACTCCCTTAACAAGGATCTCATCTCTTTTAGTAGCCTTTCTTCCTCCTTGCACAATCTTTGGAAGGGACCTCCACCACAACCCACACTATATGTAAAAGTCATTTCCCCCTTGTCAGGATGGCAAAGCTTTCACCAATCTTTTGCTTCTTCTTGGTCCTCTTGCTTGATAATTCCTTTTTATATACCTTAACTAGTTGGACCTTGTGTGATGCATGAACTTTTTTTAAAAGAAATTGTAGTAGTAGCCCTATGACATTCTCTATTGAATACACCCAAGTGAGAGTGACCAGATTTTGTTTTAATTTTTATGATTTTTAAATGCCTTATATTATATTATGTGTATAAATATTATAAAATATTTCATATATCTTATAAAATTTAATTAGCGACTTATGCCCAATGCCCATATAGACAAGGGTTCATGCTTATCTTCTAGGCTTGACCCAAGCTATAGCTTTTATTGTATGTACTTAACTCGGCGCATGCCCAACCTGTCCCATACAAGATAAGTTAATTAAATTAGTTAAGAAAGTTAGGTAATTAATTAATTTAAATAAATAAATAAATTACCTAATTTACTTATGTATAAATAAGTAATTTGATTTAGTAATAAATTATTTTCACTTAAATGTAAAGGAAATTTTATTAAACTATACTATGCTAGTAGTTTTTTTAATCCCTAATAATTTATGATTACCTTGAAATTAATTTCTATTGTTTGTAATAAATTCGTATTGTTCTTTTTCTAATTCCGTTTCTATTAGTTTGTATTAGTTATTGTTATTTCTACTAACTTATTAAGAATTAAGTTGAATTTATATGAGTGAATTAAGGTGAGGTAAAAACATGGTTAAATTGTACCGACTTGTATGCTATGCATACATGACTTAAAAACTGGATATAAATAAAACCCATGTATTGTACAACATTCAAATTGGATCAAATTAACCCTAAATACACTGTTTTCTTTCATTGTGATTCCAAAACGGGTTCTGCATGCCTTGTTTTATCCCAACAACTGAAATGAAATATAGATTGTTGGGCCTTAATCCTAAAATAATAATAATACTACTAATAGTAGCTCAAATGTCTCCATTACTACAAATTGACGACAACGGAGCTTCTATTTAGAAAGTTTGGCAAGTTTCCTATACACGTACAATGTGTTCCTACTATAATAGGCTTTGGGCTAATCGGAGATATTTGGAGCCTTGCCATGTGGCTTAATTGGAGGGCTTGGTAGGAGGAAGGGAGGAAGGAGAGGGAGAGAATGAAATAGCAAGAAAGGAGTGAAGGGAAAAGGAGAGATAATTTAAGAAAAAACAACCAATAGGGAATGGAAAAGGAGAGGGTGTATGACGCGGACAGTCTTGCTTTATATATAATATAGATTAATCGGATGTGGTTATGCAGTTGATCAATGCTTCCTTAAAAGTAGAAAATGTAAGGGTATTTTCGTTAGTTTAACTACCTAACCAACGAAAGGAAGGAAAAAAAAAAACCACAAGCGCAACTTCCGCTTATGTTAGAATAAGAATCGCGCCATTGTTGATGGCATCTGGTTACACATGGCTTGTGAGTCGCAAGTTGTAGCTTCTACGAGTTTAAATGGCCATGATTCTAATTCCCACCCCTTTCGCCTTTGCCCCTCCAGTTTTTATTCTGAGGTTTTACAAAATTTCATCTCTCCTAAAATCTTAGGGGAGCATGATATGATCTCGTGGATTTGAGTTATTTCTTCACCCTCCTCCCTCTAATGGTCTCTCTGGTCCGATCTTCGCCGTGGTGGTGACAATCATGCCACTCCCATGGAAGAAGGCGAAGGTCGGCCAGGTTTCTTATTTCTTGGATGATCACCAGCCATTGAAGCAAGAGAGGTCTCTTAAGACTGGTTTCCCTACTTCTATTGTAGATGTGTTCGCCAAGAATCGAGATCGACTTAAGAAGCCTTCCAAGAAGAAGAAGCATTTGGGCATTTCCAATCATATCGAAGAGATTCAAAATGTAGAACCAGATTTTGATTTGGTACATGGTGAAAGAAAGTCAATGGCTTTAGAGTCTGATCAGATGGGAAAGATTTCATTGAAAGATGAAGATATTATTGAAGTTAGAGACCTCAAAAGTCAGAGGACCAATAGTACTAAAATTAAAGCAAAGAAGTTGAAGAAGTTTATTACCAAGAAGATTTGTGCCTTAAAGAGAAAAATAAATGGTAAGAAAGAATTTGATTCAAGCAATTTAGTATGCAATTTAATTAGACATGAGAAGCAATCAAACATTGACGAACAAGAACAGAAAAAAGAAGATGAACAAGGAGAACAGGGAGATGAAAAAGAGACAGAGGAAGAGCAACTAACAAATGATGAAGTACATAGTTGTGATGATGTTTCCAATGTTGAGTTGGATGCAATTGGCGTGGAAGAAAATAGTGGTGTAAAATCACAAGGACAAGGACACATAGGATTTTTTGTTCTTTTTATGATTATTCTTTTTGGACTGGAAGGAGGTCGGTTAATAGCCGTTCTACTCACCATAATGTGGTGTCTACTGGTAAAATTTATTGAAACTATGATGAGCTTTGGGAGCCCTGGGGGAAGAAGCACCTTCCAAGTATGATGGCTACAGTCCAATCCAATTTCAAGGTAATGCACTTTGGAATGGGTATTATAAAACTATGGATTTCTGGCTTTAACAATCATTGAACTTTGTAAACAAACCAATTTATTAGATTTTAAAACTCAGTTTGGAAAGAGTACAAATGCAATTTATATATGGTGCAAAACATGATTTTGTACATCTAAACCATATTTTGCACCATACATGTATTTGTATTCTATCCAAATTGAACCTAAAGAATTAAAATGGCCATTTTCTCCCTTCAACTATGATGGAAAGGCCACTTTAAGGCAAAAACAACTATATTGAAATTTATCATATACACATTTTTATTCTCCATCTTGTATGGTAGCCTATTACATGTATGATTATCAATAAAAGAAGAAAAAAAATGACCATTTGTATATCTATTTTCATTAGGTATATATATGTGTGTGTATATATGTATGTATGCATGTCTATATATATATATATATATATATATATATATGTGTGTGTGTGTGTGTGTGTGTGCTTAATAGTAATAATATTCACCACATGTAATAATCAATATGTATATTACTAATATATTATAATAACCATTAATATTTATACTATTGTTGTTGTTGTTATTATTGTTATTAATCATATATAAGCAATAAGCCATAATTTATATATCACAAATGTGGGTTGTTAATACATTAAATGGTGATATTCTAAAAAGTATCACTAATAATTTAACTGTATTATATTCAAATGATATTGTATTAATCATATGTTCAATAGTATTAGTTGGGTGTGCACTGAATTGGAATGTAATACTATATATCTAAGAAGTTAATCAATCTCTACGAAAAAAGATTATGATGATCATGTAATTTGAATTTCTTGGAGTATGTGATAAGACATAGGTATTTGTTTATTTGGTGGTGAGATTGAGAAACATGGAGGTGGATGTATTAACAACTCTGTCATTTCCACTACAAACTAGCTAAAGAAGTTCATATAGTTTATGCAAGGCAATGTTCACTAATTAGATATTAGATTGAATGACAAGACAAACAAGATATCTTAATGTACCATAGAATTTGCAAATGATTTTCTATATTTTTTAAGGGAAATTTACAAGGCATTCCGTTTGCTTTAATATCAATTGAATGAAGAAAAAGATATTTGTAGTGGGAGAAATTGAGATTTACGATTGCTTTTGGGCATTTGTATCGTTGCCCTTTTCTTAGTATTGTTAAGTTCTTTCTAATAATGACCATATTTTTCAATGGTTATTTACTAAAACCCCCTATACTTTAATGAATTTATTAAAACCTCTATAGTTTGTATTTTATTAAAACACCCCCTTATAGTTCTCAACTAATTTATTTAATCAATCTTCCATTAGATTGAAGTGGAAAATAACAATTTTGATCAATTTGTTCTCTATTTGAAGAGGGAAGGCATGTTGTTACAAATTAATAACATGGGATGCATTATTATCTCTTCTTCATTTTCTGAAACCAAACATTATATAATAGACTTGAAAATCAAATATTGATTTACTTTAAAAACTAGAAAACTAGATATAAACTGGTAGGGATAATTTTAGAATAAAATACCATAAGCCCATGCCCTTTAACATTTTCCACAGGTATGGTCAAGTTACAATTTTCAAATATCACTATAAAAGATTCTTACAAAAGATCGATTAAGTAAATTGATTACAAACTATGGGGAAAATTTTAGTAAAACATAAACTGTAAAATAAGTTTTAGTAAATATGTGAAACTATAGGGTACCTTTTAATAAATGACATTTTTTAGTAAAAAGTAAAGATAGGTGTAATTAGGGATTGGTTAAACAACCTAAATATGTGTTTGCCTTGATAACTTGATTATTTTAATGAGTTCACATCAGCCCCCCACAAGGGGGTGCCCCACAACCTCTCACAACACATCTTAGCCATGTAAGGAACATCTCCCAATGATAAGTATAAGAAATGATGAATCATCATCGGGAGGTGTTCCGAATACATGATTGAGATGTGCGTTGTGGGGCACCCTTTGTGGGGGCTGATGTGAACTCTATTTCAATGATTAAGTTCTAATTGATTATTCATTTTAAATGTAGTTTAAATGAATTGTACAATGATTCCAAATTAAAGTAAGAGTGCTTGGTTTGATTGTCGTTTACTAGAAAATTGGTGCAAGTTCAACGCCAAGTAAGTATTCCCCCGATTGGCCACAGGAAATTTTGTTTGGTTAAGAATTTATCAAGAAAATATTTTTTTTCAGGATATGCGAGAGGCCTCCATTGGAAGTTGTCATTTATTTTGATTTTCAAGAGATAAATGTTTTGTCATAATTCTCAATGGAAAAAGTTGTACAAAAGTTTTAACAAATCAATTCTATCTACACAAAACAACCTCTAAGTCATGCGTACACGTACCGGTAGTTGATGGTATCGGTTACAAATAAGAAGAGAGAAAGAATGAATGGATGAATCAATGAAACAATAAAATATAAATGGGTGACTTGCATCTTAATGTATGTGACACTAATGGTCATTACATCTTTTCTGATTAATTAGTATTCAATAATAATGTACTAAAAGAGTTAGTTAAATAGACGATTACTAATTAATTGGCCTAATCAATCACTACCAATAGGTCATATCCTTTAGATAGAGGTTGCAATCAAAAGTTGACAATTACTAGTAATTAACATGTACTAATAGAATGAATACCAATAACTCTAATTAGTACTTATATTGGTAATTGATACTCTTCATATCATCAATTGATCATTACCACAAGATTGATTGTATTGCATTAATTCATTAACCTAATGTATAAGTGAGTATAATTTATTAATTAGGCTAACTATTAACAGGTTACTGGACAATCACTCTGTTCAAAATTAATAGACTCAAGAAAAGATGGTCAAATAGACAAAGTGAAATAGTTTAAATAGATAGAGCATGCTTGGCTAACTAATGTGAAAATTCATTTCCCGAGTGGCTTACATGTGAGATAGAGCAACATGGATATCTTTTCATGAGTTCTTTGTAATCAACAATAAGGTGAAGAATTCACCACTCTTCTCCCCCAATAGATCCTTAACAATAGTCAAAACATCCCCTTCAATCACCATATTACTAATCTCCAAATCAAAGGCAAACTTCATACTTTTTTGAAAAGCCATAACTTCTAAGATCATAGGATTAGATTGAGATTATCGTTATCATTATTAATGCTACATTAATAACACTAATTTTATATTTAGCCATATTGGGTAATATTTACTATTATATTATAATAGCATAACTTACAATTACACTAGCAAGGTTATAAATAGTGTACTAATAATACTACTAAGTGTGCAGATGCTTTGAACATGGTAACTTTTAGGGATAAAACAACCTTTGAAGAAGTGAAAGGTCGTTCACTTCCATATGGAAGAAACTAGAAATAAAATATTACAAGATAATGTCCTCTACATAGTTTATAACTTATTTTCTCATTTTGCAAGTTAGGGTTTAAAGGATGCCAACTTAGCTTTGTTAAGGAGAGGGGCTTTCATTCTTTGATGATAAGACCCAGACTAATGGGGCAAGATCATTGTAATGATTGTATATGTGAGCAATAAACGTCAACAACATTGTTGTTATAGGAAATTAGGACTTTGAAATGTTGAGGCTGAAGAAATTCTTAGAATCACATTTTGAAGTAAAGAACCTAAGACCATGAAAGTATTTTATAGGGATTGAAGTTGCTCCTTCCATGAAAGCATAATCATTTCCTAAAGAGAATACATCTTAGACTTTTTGGGATATAGGAAAACTTGGGGTCAAACTAATTGATACATCTATTGACTTAAATCACAAAAAGCTTTTACCGAGATTAAGGAGACCTCTTTACTTATCCACAACTAGATCCAAAACATAATTTTTAAGGGGTCAAGGTGAGGTTGTCACTTAGGCTTAGGTCAGGTGAATTCGGATTTGCTCTTTACAAAGTGGTCCTCACACCAACATCACATCATGTTGCAACGATGCATTGGGAATATCTTCCCATAAATGACAATATACAAGTATATGAGGCATCCCCATTAGGGGTGAATTTGAGCCAATCTAAGCCAAATATCTAGCTATTCGAGCTCAACTTGCTAATAAACCATCAAGCTTAAGCTTGATTTAAGTTAAAGACTTGAGCTTGAATTTAAATCGAGTCAAAAGCTTGTAGGTTTGACCTCAATTGTGAGCTAAACATTTTATAATATATATATATATATATACATATAAAAATTAGTTATTATATATACAATAAAAATATTATATACAACTGTAAGTACATGTTGTTCACCACAACTGTGATTAACGTTAAGGTACCAAAACCCATCAAACACCTGCGACGAGCTGCGATGAACAAAAATGCCATAAACCAAAGTCACTCATGGCAGAACATCCAACAGACTAAGTAGGACACATCAAACCAATCCTGACATCACTCGTGCCACATCAATACAAGAGACCTATGAAAGTAAGCAGCACACGTGTACTGTGAGAATCCTCAACCAAACGTAAACTTTGTCTTGGAAAGATCTCATGAGACACATGGTGAACCCCTACTAGTGCCCCTCTGACAACCGACACCGAATCAAATATCCCCTTTCCAAATAGGAGTCAAACCCCTTTTGGCCACTTTCCTTCAGGGCCTCAAGGTCTCACTTATAAAAGGGGGAGATCCATCAAAATAGACAAGACTCTGTTGATAGAAGTTGGAAGCCTATTCTTACTCCTAGCCTTCCTTCATCCTTCAAGGAGACCACCACGTTCAGCCTCACCACACCACCTACAATAATATATTTTGTTATGCATGGTATTTTTATATTTATTATTTTTATATGTATAATATATATATATATATATATATATGTAAAAACTCAATTAGGCTTGAGCTCGGCTCGAAACTCAATTTAGACCGAGCTAAGCTTGAATAGCTCATAAAAAACTCAACTCGTGGCCACCCCTAATCCCCATGTATGACTTCAAGTGTTGTGAGGATGGTATGAGAAGTGCCATATGAGGAAAAAACTTGGCCTTTTTAAAGTTAAATCCCCCTTATAATTGTCTTAATGACTTCCCAAATGTATTTATGCCCCCCCCCCCTCCCCTAAACACCCCATGTAAACAATCGCATTAGGAATTATGAGGGGAATTAAACTCAAATTACCTAAAAAAACTTTGGCTACTCGGCATTGAAAAGCTTTTTTTTGCATGGCATGCTACCATGTGTGTGAGGCAAAAGGGTAATTACATTTAATAATCTTTAGACTAAAAAGACAATACAGGGGTTTGAATGGGTTGAAGTGTCAGATGTACTCTTCAACAGTCCAGACTATTGGGCCCCAACAACCAAAAAATTCTCCGTGCTCACAGTTTGGTTAACCAAACCACGAGCCTAAATTCTAAACCGAATTGGTAGTATTAGTTTTGGAAAATTAGTAATCAAAACCGAACCAAAATTGATCCGTTAACCGATTGATTGGTTTGGTTAAACACTAGTTTGATGCATCAGTTTTCCAACAAAAGCACTAAACACTGGATCTAAGGAGAAAGAGAGTAAAAAATAAGAAAATTGGCTTTGGATTCCGTCTTTCCAACGTGAAGATTTCATGGTGGAGGATGTCTGTTGGATTTTAATCTCATAAGAGATTAAATGCAATGGGTTTGATTGGTCAATTACATGAGAAATTGCACCTGCACACTTGGTTGAAAAATCAATTTTTCTCTTACAAAAACCCAATTTTGAACTTGTCCCACATTGGAAAATTATAAGTTTTGTTTCCAGTTTTTCAATAGGAGCTAATTTACACTCCTTAGAATTAGTAAAGGAGAGTATGGGGATTTGATACTGCGCAATGCACGTGCGCGTGTGTGCGGCGCAATGAGGCGCACTTTGCGCGCACCCGTGTGCCTTGTGATGGATAGCTTTGGTTTTGGTGCGTTGATGACCGTTGATCACCATTGATGAGATCAACGGTCATGATTCGACCGGGTGTGATCAAGAGGCACAATTCAAAGTTAACAGTCACCAACTGTTAACTACTTTTAAACAGTCACAATATTTGAAATTGTGATCGTTCAAGGTGCCTTCTCTAAACCAGTACCCATCTTTTCTTCATACCTCTTCACAAATTATTTAAGGAGCATGAATCAGACTCCAAATCACACAATTTCGAAATTCACTATCTCTCTCTCTCTCAGTCCGGTCTGCTACAGTCTCACAGAAGGTTTCTTTGGAGACTCTTCAACTTTGCTGGTTGCAAATTCTCGCCCAAGGCTCTGTTGTATCCTGAGAACGAATTTGACTGTAACCCAACAGCAAACTCAGTAAAACTGAGTAAGGGCAAATAACGTTATTAAGATAGTGTCTTCAGACGCACCTCAGAGTTTCTCCTCCAAAGTTACAGTGACCCCATTCTTCCCCAAAAATTTTAGAACGTTACTTTGCAATAGAGGCAGAAGCAAGCATGACTTCGATCAAGATGATGAACCAAGATCTTGTTCGATTGGACCAGTTCGATGGAGCAAATTTTAGCAAATGGCAAAACAAGATGATCTTCTTTCTGACCACACTGAATCTATACTATCTGTTGGACCCGAATCTGCAATCACTTCCTGAACCCACTAACAAAGACTCAGAGAAACTAAAGAAGGAAAGAGCAAAACGAGAAGAGGACACACTTCTGTGTCGAGGACACATACTGAATGCTTTATTAGACCGGCTCTACAACTTTTACAAGGAACTTACATCTTTAAAAGAAATCTGGAAGGCCCTAAAATTCAAATATAAGGCGCAAGAAGCAGGTACGAATAAGTATCTTATTGCAGGATACTTTGACTTCACCATGAACCACCATAAACCCATACTGGAGCAAGTTCATAAACTATAGGTAATAATCAACAAAATCCGATCCCTTAACATCATCATTCCTGAATCTTTCCAAGTGGGAGCAATCATTGCCAAACTTCCACCATATTGGAAGGATTATAGGAAGAAGCTTCTACACAAGGCTAAAGAACTTACCTTGGAGCAAATTCAACAACACCTTCGTATTGAAGAAGAGTCTCGAATTAGAGACAGTAGGGATAAGACCATAACTGGTATGCTGAACTCAAAGGTCAATTTTGTGGAAAACGGATCGAATAAGACTAACCATGCATTACAAGTAAAGAAGAAGGATGGGAACTTCAAGAAGAGTAACAATAAGAAAGAATCCTGCTATGTTTGTGGAAATAAGGGGCATTATGCCCGAATCTGCCAAAATCGGAAAGGCGGAACCAAGTCTGCAAACATGGTAGAAGGCAATCAACATGGCAGAATCATCTTCTAGATGGTGGTTTGATTCAGGCGCCACAGTCCATATTTGCAAGGACAAGTCCTTGTTCAAGACATATGAAGAAGTGACTGATGGCCAGGAGGTACAGATGGGAAACCAAACATGTGCCAAAGTTGCTGGAAGAGGCAGCGTAGAGTTGAATTTCACATCCGGAAAGACACTGACTCTCCTGAATGTTCTCCATGTTCCTAACATTAAAAAGAACTTGGCCTCAGTAAATCTTATTTGTAAGAGGGGATTCAAAGTTGTCTTTGAATCCGACAAACTAATCCTATCCAAGAATGGGATGTTTGTTGGAAAGGGATATGGTTGCAATGGTATGATCAAATTAAGTATTAATGAAGGAAAAGTTTTTGCTTATATTGTTAATTCTTTCTCTTTATGGGATGATAGATTAGCACACTTGAATTTTAAATCCATAAAGAACATGTAAATGGGTATTTAGAAGAAAATACAACACTGATGGAACTGTACAAATTTTTAAGGCTAGGTTGGTAGCCAAAGGATTTAGTCAAAAGGAAGGGATTGATTACTTTGACACCTATGCACTAGTGGTTAGAACAACTTCTATTAGAACACTCATAGTATTAGCATCCATTTATCACTTATTTGTTCACCAAATGGATGTTAAAACCACTTTATTAAATGGTGATTTAAATGAAGAGGTTTACATGGAACAACCAGTAGGATTTGTTCTTCCTGGAAACGAGAAGAAAGTCTGTAAACTGGTTAAATCACTATATGGATTAAAACAAGCACCTAAACAGTGGCATGAGAAATTTGATTCTTGCATCCTAGCTTTTGGTTTTAAACATAATAGTGCTGATAAATGCATCTACTCAAAATTCACTGAAAATTATGGAGTAATTGTATGTTTTTATGTTGATGATATGCTTATTGTGGGTACAAATATGGTTGGCATAAATGAAACTAAAAACTACTTATTGATCAATTACATGAGAAATTGCACATGCACACTTGGTTGAAAAATCAGTTTTTCTCTTACAAAAACCCAATTTTGAACTTGTCTCACATTGGAAAATTATAAGTTTTGTTTTCAGTTTTTCAATAGGAGCTAATTTACACTCCTTAGAATTAGTAGAGGAGAGTATGGGGATTTGATACCGCGCAATGCACGCGCGTGTATGCGGCGCAATGAGGCGCTTTGAAGGTGCACTTTGCGCGCACCCGCATGGCTTGCGATGGACGGCTCTGGTTTTGATGCGTTGATCACCGTTGATGAGATCAACGGTCACGATTCGATCGGGTGTGATCATGAGGCACAATTCAAAGTTAACAGTCACCAACTGTTAACTACTTTTAAACAGTCACAATGTTCAAGGTGCCTTCTCTAAAACTGCACCTACCTTTTCTTCATACCTCTTCACAAATTATTTAAGGAGCATGAATCAGACTCCAAATCACACAATTTCGAAATTCACTATATCTTTCTCTCTCAGTTCGGTCTGCTATAGTTTCAAAGAAGGTTTCTTTGGAGACTCTTCAACTTTGCTGGTTGTAGATTCTCGCCCAAGGCTTTGTTGTATCCTGGGAACGAATTTGACTGTAACCCAACGGCAAACTCTCTAAAACTGAGTGGGGGCAAATAACGTCATAAAGACAGTATATTCAGACGCACCTCAGAACTTCTCCTCCAAAGTTATAGTGACACAATTCTTCCCCAATAATGTCCAATTCAAATCCTAAGCTTTCGGGACCTTCTTCCAAGTGCCATGAACAACTAAAAGAAGAAAAGTTTGATCTCAGGCTCTCATTATGATTATGTGATTTTATTTCTCACATTAGTTTAATTTCTTTCGGCTTTTTCACGTAGGTTATATCACTATCTTTTCATCTTCTAATTAATTAATTAGAGAAAGGGGCGGTCAAGGCACAACGTTAAGCCATCACCATTTTCTTAATTATTCATCTCTTCTCCCCAAAAGAGATAACCAGCAAGGGAGGGGGGGATGGTGAACGGAGAATAGTGAACAATGACTGAGTCACAACAATGTTTGTGTTTACTTCTGCCGCAGAGATTATATAAGAAATTCAATGTCCCACCCACAAGAAGAAGAATCTGGAACCTCCTATATATTTAAACACACCAATTTTAGAGTTATGACATTAGAAGAAAAACAACTCCTCACACGATGGCCATTTCTTTCTCCGTGACCATGAGACCCTCTCTGAAGGGGACTTTACCCACAAAAAGCAGCGAACACGATAGAACCATTATAAGAGGCATTCAAATGGCCATATCTTTCTCCATGAGGACGCATTGAGTTCATTGAGCGATCAGGGGAGCATTGAGTTTGGCCAAAATCCAAAATGGATCGAACAGAGTTGTCTTTTCCGTCCACGACGAAGCTTCACCGGTCCCCCTGTTTTCTGGAATGTGGGCGCCCCTTTTCCTTCCTTTTCTTTTCTTTCGGCCGCTTATTATCCCTCCCCCCATAATGACGAAAAGCTTCTAGAAACAACAAAACTCACCTCTCTCTCTCTCTCTCTCTTTCTCTTTCCCTCCTCTCCACCACCCCACCGAAATCCCTTTGTCCGCTTTTCATCCAATCTTCTATGGGATGTGGGCGCTATTTTCCAGTAATTTCGGGAAAATTCTCGTTGCTTCTCACTGCCGGTAAGAATTCTTTTGAGCGCGAGTGAAGAGCGGCGGTTACAGTGGTTTCGAAGAAAACGAGAGGGACGCCAAGTTCTAGAGAAGAGCGGCGGTTCTGGCAGTGCTGAGAGTTCTATAGCTCAAGTCGTAATCGGAGGAGCCTTACTATTGTCAGATCTATAGTTCCGACAGTTTCGGCGGAGAGAATGAAAGGGAGAGAAAGAGATCCGAATAATCTAGAGTGAAGGGTAAAATAGTCTTTTTATATATTTATTGATGGACGTTAATATTTACAGGGTGGTTTCATATCCAGAATGGTCTTGATTTTGTCGGAATTGGCTTCGATACCACGTCGGTTAACGATGTAACCTAGGAATTTACCCGAAGTGACACTGAAGACGCACTTGTTAGGGTTCAATTTCATGTTAAATTTGCACAAAATTTTGAAAACACAATGTAAATCTTTTATTAAATCATTTGAAAACTGAGTTTTGACGACCATGTCATCTACATAACACTCTAATTTTTTGTCGATTAGCGGCTCAAACAGTCGGTTTACAAGTCTTTGGAAAGTTGCCCCGGCATTTTTTAGTCCAAAAGGCATGACCTTGTAACAGTACAAGCCTAGCTCAGTTATGAAGGCTGTATTTTCCTCATCGGCAGACTCCATCCTGATCTGATTGTAGCCCGAATAAGCATCCAGGAAACTCAACAACTCATGCCCTGAGGTCCCGTCCACCAGACGATCGATCTTGGGAAGTGGGAAGCAGTCCTTTGGGCAAGATCGAATCAGGTCAGTATAATCGACGCACATGCGCCATTTATCGTTGGCATTTTTTACCAGAATGGGGCTAGCCACCCAGCTCGTGTAATGGACCTCCCTGATGAAATCGGTTGCGAGAAGCTTCCCGACTTCCTCGTTGACTGCTCTCCAACGCTCTAGGGCTAGGTTGTGTTTCTTCTGTCTAACAAGCCTAACTACAGGATCAATGTTCAATTTGTGAATTATTATTTTAGGGTTTTATGCTGGGCATCTCTACCGCAGACCAAACAAACACATTCAAATTTTGAAGTAGGAAGCTTACCAGCTGAGAACGTAGAGGCTCCTCAATCGACACGCCGATTTGGAGAGTCTTGGCTGGATCTTCTGTCGAAACGGTTATAGGGACTGTTTCCTCTATTGGTGAAGCTCGCTCCTCATGGTAGTCCGTAGGTCGCTCTAACTCAAGGTTGTATGCTGCCTTGGCTTTCCCTTTGAAGGCGGCGATGTATCATTTGTGAGACTCGAGCTTGTTGCCTCGCACTACCCTTACTCCGAAGTCCGTGGGGAACTTCATGGCCAAATAATAGGTGGACACCACTGCGCGAAGAGCGTGGGTGATAGGCCGACCTATTATGGCATTGTACGGGGAGGGAGTTGCGACCACTAGGAAAATGTGGTCGAACCTCACAATGCTAAGCCACGTACCAACCTCTACAGGTACTGTAACTCATCACAGGGGCCTGACTTCCTCTCCACTTAAGCCTACCAAGGGAGTGTTCATGAGCTTAATGTCGATTTCCTGGAGCTGCAGCTTGTCGAACGCATCCTTGAATAGTATGTCAGCTGAGCTGCCTGAGTCGACCAAGACGCGCTTCACCTCGAAATCATTGATCCTTATCTTTATGGCGAGCGCGCCATCATAGGGGTACTGGACTCCGCATGCGTCATCTTCGGTGAAGAAAATAGGCTCTTCTAACATCAGTCGCTTTGGGGGATTCTGCTCTTCTCTTTCCATCTCATGAGCTAATGTCTTCGTTGCGGTTGAGGTGCAACACGCGACAATCGATCCGTCGGTGATCATGTGTATTACCCCTCAAACTGGCCTCTCTTCGGGCAGCTGTCTTTGCGGCTGCTCGTTCTATTTGTTGCTGGACTCGGGAGCATCTCTACCTTGCTCCCCTTGCCGACCTGTTTGATTTTTATTATCATTTAATACAAAGTTTTTCAAATATCCGCGACGAATGAGCTCCTCTATCTCGTCACGGAGGTTCTTATAATTTTCGGTGCTATGACCGTGATCTCTGTGGAAGTGGTATTACACATTCCTGTTTCTAGTGTTTGGATCTCCTCTAATCCGAGGTGGCCAATTCACGTAAGAAGCGTCCTTGATCACCATGAGGATTTCTGCTTGCTTCGCGTTCAAGGGTGTGTAGTTTGTTCTGTCAGTAGGAGGAGCTCGGAAAGGTTGATCCGGTTTACTTCCTTCTCGAGCTAGTTCATCCTTCTTCCGCTTGTTGTCCCTATTAGTTGAGGTCTCACCTTCTCTTTCCTCTTCTCTGATAGATTCTCGCTCTTCTGGTTCATCTCTTCCTCTATTCCGATGAACTGGTCAGCGAGCTTAAGGAACTCAGTAACATCTTTGGTTTGTTGGCAACCACGTGCCACTTAAATTCTTTGTGGGTGATACCTCTTTTGGCCGATGTAAGTCTCACGACGAGGTCTAGATCAAGGATCTACAGGCATGCATCGTTGAATCTCTTAATGTAACTTCGAATAGATTCTCCCTCCCTCTGGACTATGCTGAGCAGGCTTTCCTAGGACCTTGGGCACCTCTTGCTTGTGATGAAGTGCGAGGTAAAAATCTGCACGAACTGCGCCCAACTCTTAATTGTCCCGGGGGCAAGATTTCTATACCACGTGCGAGCTACTCCTTCAAAGGTGGTGGAGAATGCCACGCACATGCAGGGTTCATCCGCCCCGGCTAAGTGCATCTGCGACTGAAATGAATCTACGTGGTCATTCGGATCGAACGGCCCGTCATACTTGTCTAGGGGAGGTACTTTGAAGTCCTTGGGCATTGAAACTGCCAAGAGCTCGGGAGATAGGGGAGACGGTACAGAGAGAAGTGGGGCAGTCTTCATTGTTCCCGAGCTCGCCTCTTCCTTTTCCTTTGAGATGGTTGGGCTGGCTTTGGACTACAGCTCGGCGAGCCTTGCAACTCCGCTTCTGTTGCTTCTTCACTGGCTCCACGTTAGTGCTACTGGCTTCAGTGTTATCAGGCACGGTTCTTGCGGGGATCTGCTCAGACTACTGGCAACGACTGCTATGAACCGAGGGGCCTAGTTTGGAACCCACTACCGGAAGCCCAAGTCGATTTTCTACCAATGGAACTTCGAATTGGGAGGGCCAAGGTGACACGACCCTGGCAGGCTAAGTGTCTTCTGACCTGTTCACCTGTTGGAAGGCGGGAGGAGTAACCTGCCACGGGACGAGACCTGGCTCCTAAGAGGGTTCTAGACTTGGGAGGTCTCTCCCCGGTGAGGAGGGCGCTCGCTTGGGCGGCGATGCTTGACTTGTTGTGTGGCCGGATGCCGAGGTGGAACCGGCTGCTGAGTCTGTTGATTCTGTGGCAGTTGGGGAAACTGTTGCTGATAAATGTGGTGTAGGACTTCTTGTTGATACAATTGGAACTACTGGACCTGTTGCCTTTGGGTTTGCATAGTCCGCATGTAGTGTACCAGGTCGTCCAATTGATTTTGTCCGACCGTCGGGGGAATGACAGAAGGTTTGGTGAAGGTTGCACTCACCGTCAGAGGGAGTGGGGCATTCTCCGGTGCAGGAACTTGAGGCACATTGAGAGTGGGGATCCCGTCTACAGAAAGAGGCACGATGAACTATTCGATACAGACAGTTGAGACCTGAAATTGCCCCTGGAGGTGTTCATGTCGGCATTTTGTCCGGTGTTGCTAGAAGATGCCATTGAAGATGAGTTTAGGATGCTTAGTGGAAAAAGGCTTTTTGAAACGGTTCTCATAGACAATGCCAATTGATGCTGTAAAATCTGGCTGCTCCTAACTGGAGGTGACTTGGCTTCCAGTAGACGACGGACGTGAAGGATCTGCACAGAGAGAATCAGAGAACCGGGGGGTGCTTACCCAGTGAGGTCACTTCGATGCTTAAGTCAGTAATGTGCGAGCTGAAGGTGATTAGAAAGCAAGTGAGCTAGTAAGCAGTGATTGCACATACCTCTGCCCCCAAAGGGTTGGGGTCTTTATATACTGGAGTCCTCGTGGGTTTCTCGAAGTGGTTACGAGATTCTTGTCGTGATGAGGCATGTTACCGAATTAATAGGAGATAATGATGCTAGTCGATAAGGCATATCACTGTCGTTCGAATCGGTCGGAGGAGAAGAGGCCCACTATCACGAGGCGTGATCCCGTAAAACGTGGAATCCAGTGATGAGATCTTCGGGGTTATCGTGTTGGAGGTGGGCCAATATTACCCGAACTGATGCCACCTGGGTCCGACCTACTACGAACGCCAAGGTGCCTGGTAACCGATGTGATCTTAATGCGATCATGCCCAAAAGTGAACTTGTCCCGAGGTGGATTCACTTCTGAGGTGGGGCTGCCCCGAGGTGGTTCGGTTATTCGAGCTTGGTCCGTCGCAGACTTTGGTACATTGAGATGAGCGGTCATTCTGTCAAATAGTCACATGTCCTCTATTATTAGGTCAAGCCAAATCACCCTACATCACCTAGCATTAATCAAATTTTCAACCAGTAAGGATACATCTAGTCAATTAGCTAAATCATAAGAATAGTTTAATAGATTTACTCTATACATTATGTAAAATATATATGAACTATATACCGATAGGTTCAGTTAAGTGGTAGTTTCTTTCTATATGGGTTATTCTAAATCTAATCAATATCTTTAAATTTTCAAAAATATCGAACCAAAACCGAGGAGCAATTCCAGTTTCGGGTCGGATAGGCCCGAGCCGCTCAATGTTGCAGCCTTACCGATCTGGGCCAGTCTGGTCTGGTTAGACGAGTGGGTTCGGATGCTACAGCATTGTCTGGTTCACGTGGTTATCACAATAACTGATCAGTGATAGGCTGATAGGCGATACGATAAGAGGCAAATTCTTTGTCGTATAGGTGCTGAACGCCTGAATCAGAGAGATTTTCCAACGTTGGTTTTGGAACGCAGCATGCCAGCATCCTTATCTTCTCATGCGAACCACGCCACGTGTTTTTTCAATGCTTATCACTCCGCAATTGGGATTTGCTCCTTTCTGAACGCTTCTCACACCGATCTCTTAGCAACATCCCATCGTATATTGGGAACATCTTCTATCATAATACGGGAGATGTTCGCGGTGTGCAGCTGAGACATGCTGTGAGGTAGGACTCCTGCAATGCTAGGTAGTTGGTACAAGGCGTCACGACATCGTGGGACCACATGGACATAAAGACTCATTGATTTATCAAACAAATCGGCCAAAAACCGCAGGAACTTTAGCTTTATTGAGAGCAATGACGACCGTCGACTTCAATAAAGATTCCTGTACAAGCATCGGTAATCAAATTCAAATTCTCTCCCCCACTAGTGATCCGTTCGTCGGAAAATCGAAACCTTTATATAGGCCAGAGAATAAAGTTAAGACCTAAGAAAGAGACTCCCATTCGCTCCAGTAACAGACAGAGCCATCTTTCTTGAGTCTTGTCTCTCTCTCGGCGCGCGTCTATACGAATTCAGATGCATCTCCTCGTCTGCATTGCAGAGACCCACTCTTCTCTTCCTTCCCCTTTCTCTCTTTTCTCCATATTCATGGGACCTCGCAAAACCTAACCCTAGTTTCTGTGAGCACTCATGATACCAGAAAGCACAGACAAAGATTAGCAACAGATTTTCAATTCTGAAAGCTATGGTGAGAGAAGAGCAGCGACAACCAGATGTGGTAACTCGCCGGGGTCTGGTGGTTGGGAATTACTGCCACGATATTCTTATCCGAGATGGGCTTGTCGTCGGCGAGAGCCTCGGAGGTGCGGCCTCCTTCATTTCTAATGTCCTCGACGGCCTCTTGATCCCCTGCGACTACGTGTGCAAGGTCGGCTCTGACTTCGCTTACTCGGTGACCCACCCTCCTATGACGTCTCCCTCGTCGATGACCACCCTCTTCCATGCTCATTTCTTTTCCAACAGGGACGAGAGTCGACATCAAGATCGTGTCCTCAGACGAATTCATGCCTGTGGTTCAATTTCACCGTCTGATCTCCCTGAATCACAATTTGATTTTGGTCTGGCTGTCGGTGTTGCAGGAGAGATTTTGCCGGAGACACTGGAACGCATTCTTGATATCTGTCGTACCGTGTTTGTTGACATCCAGGCTCTTATTCGCGTGTTTGACCCGGCTGATGGAACCGTAAAGCTTGTTGGACTGAAAGAGAGCGGCTTTTTTCATCTTCTCCCGCGCATTGGATTTCTTAAGGCTTCGGCTGAAGAAGCTCCTTATGTAGATATTGAAGAGGCTAGGAAATGGTGCAGCGTGGTTGTCACGGAAGGAAAGGATGGTTGTAGGATTTACTCGAAGGATGAGAAAATGCAAATCTTGCCATTTCCGGCCGTCCAGATTGATCCAACGGGCGCTGGGGATAGTTTCTTGGGCGGGCTTGTTGTGGGACTTGTTCGTGGTTTGTCTGTGCCTGACGCTGCACTCTTGGGTAATTTCTTCGGTTCGCTGACTGTTGGCCAGATTGGGCTTCCGAAATTTGACTCAAGGTTGTTGCAGGTTTGTTATATTTCTCTTTACTCCTATCCATTTATATATGGATTTTTTTTTTAATACTTTTAGTCAGTTTTACTTCATCACTAATCAGATATTCAACTATTCGTGTATACATTGTACCTCTAATCCAGTTGACACCTTTTGTTGTTTTGACCGACCTGGCAATTCATTTACCAATACATAGAATTATAACCATGCACAATATTGAAAGCAATTATGGAATCATCAATGAAGATATTGAAGTTGCTCCTCAACCATTAAAATCACATATTCAGATAAATTCTCCAACTTCTTCTATTCTACAAGACCTTACTAGGAGTTGTAAGGATAATATATTTCTAATGTGTCTTTTAAATTACCAGTCAGAAAAATGATGAATGCCACTCACATTTTTACTTAAATTGGCATCATGTAAGAAGACATCTGTGTAAGCTCTTTAACAAGGTAGAACTTAATCAAAGAAAGAAGTACCTGAAAAACCTGCTAAGTGTACCATATAGTAGGCACTATAACAACCAGATTCTAACTAACCTAAATGATAAATTTCAAAACAAAAGTACAACTTCCACCCTGGGAGATCTTTGTTCTCAAATGACAGTTCATGTTCTGAAATGATATTATCACCCAGAAAACCTTGTGCCTTTAGAATTATTACCTGAAATTTACTTCGAAACAATTGCAGATACCTGGTGCCTGGTCTGGTGGTACAGTTGGAGAATTAGGAATAGTTTGCTGCCTTCATTAGATATCTTTTTGTGTATTTATTTGCTTGATGATATAATTATTGAGTGAATTCTAAATTTCTAATAATATCTGTAGGAACAGGACTCATATAACTTGTGCTCTTGCACTTCCCTCCTTAAATGAAAGAATAGTATTCACCTTGATGGAAGACTAGCATTTCTATAGCTGATAAAAAAAGCAATTCCATGCATATAATACTAGTGACATAATATTCTTGATTTTAGAAACGTCGTTAGGATTTATGGCTTTGGCCATTGTATGCGTGATTTAGGACCTATTGTGAAGATCCTTTTTGGTGAATTTCTCTGGACATACAAGTTTGTGCGTCATCTTCAAATTATGAGGCAAGTATCCCATTATCATTTACACTTTGTGATGTAAAGGGAAATGGGAACAGAGAAACTTATGTTGCATATTCCTTGATGTACAAACTGCAACTTACAATGTGGGCTAGGTGTGCTAGGTGTGCTATTGGTGACATTTATACTTGAATGCATAGTTTTCAAGGCGCCAAGGCGAGGCTAGGCAACAGTGGGTTGCCTTGTTGCCTAGTCGCCTAGGCGATGGATTTTTCAAGTAAAAATATGTATCCTAGGGTAGTTCCCTAGGTTCCATAATCATATTTCCTTAATAATTATCCATAATTTTCATAAGAAGAGTATAAACTTCACGTTAAAGTATAGAAAATCAACATATTCCAACATACTCATGAGAAAAAAAAAAAGTAGAAATAAGAGAAATTTCAAAAAATATAGGGGTGAACCCCTATTTCTGTTATAGGAAAAGAAGAAAAGAAAAGGCGGAAGAAGAAAATTGGTATATAGACACAAAATTAGTAAAGAAAAAGAAGTAAATGTGTTGATTAGACAACATTTTGAGTTCTTCCTTACTTATTGGTTCAGGTTTTTAAGTCTTTCAGGGTTCAATACAGAATTTAGCAATGTTTGTGTTGATTAAACCCTAACAAATAGGAAAATAATAAAAATAATTAGTATATAAATTCACAAAATGAATATTTTAGTTTAAAAATTTCTATTTTAAAATTATAACCTCAAAAAATTAAGAATATAAAAGTTTTTTTCTAACACGCTATAGAAAACTGCTTGGCGATTAGGCGAGGCAAGCCTTCAAGGGCGCCTTGCCGCCTAGGTGTGGCCTTGACACCCATGCTTGAGCGAGCTGCTTACATGCTGATGTGGGGAAACTTTATTTACAATTGTACACATTGATCGATAAAACTGAAGTTCAATATCTTTTTTTTTTTAAAGGTAAGGTAATTTTATTAAGACAACAGAAATTACAGAGGAGCTCCAAAACCAGAGCTAGAATACAGAGAACCAAGCCCAAAAATAGATTACAGCTCAAACAAACTTCTAGACCTTAGCTGTGCACCAAGATCCCTGGATTGGAGCCCTTTCACAGCTGAAGTCCAAGACACTAATTTCCCCACACTACAAGATAGTGCAGTTTGCTGGCTTTCAGTAATTGTGCTACTACTCTTAGATGTAACATGGTTAGCTTAAGTGTTGGGTGGACCACGCAAATCATAGCAGAAATTAACTGTGCCCCTCTAAGCCACAATGTGTACATTTTCTCTGAGCATTACCCCTTCCTTTTCCACGGCCTCCCCCTGACTCACGACCTCCAGTCCGGCCACTAGCCCGGTTAAACATGTGCCCACCACGGTTGCTTGGAGGGCCACTGCTACCACCACCACTTCTACTTCCACGACTACTCCCTTTAGTCACTACCAAACCAGATCTATCAGAGAAGGAAGAATGTTCCACTGGCTCAATGGATGTCCTTTTAAGACGGGCAAAAACTTCTTCAAGTGAGGGGAGAGCCGATCCCCCCAATATCTATGCTCTGATAGGCTCATACTCAACCTTCAAGCCCACAAGAAACCTAGTCACATCAAACTGTTCACGTTGTTGTTGTTGGATCTGGACATCTGATGTGAGAGGGTGATACACATTTAGCTCATTGCGGATGTTTCTCAAACTTGCATAATTCTCTTCTAAGCTTTGACTTCCTTACTTCAAATTGAAGTACTCTTGGTATAACTGATATACCCTAGTTGTATTGTCTTGTCCAGAGTACAACTTTTTAGCATGATCCCAGATCTCTTTGGCTATATCTAGGAACATGAAGTTCACACTAATCTTTGGTTCCATGCTATTCCAAAGCCATGTCATTATCTGTGCATCATCTTGTTCCCAATCACTGAACCCAGGAGAATCAGAGGAAGGTTTCTCCTCCCTCACATGTTTTACTTTCCTCTTGGCCTTCAAGAACACCTCCACAGATTTTGCCCATGGTACATAGTTCTCACCATTCAACTTGATGGATGTCATTTGGACACAGATAATCTGAGGAGAGCATGATGCCTGTTTTGTTGTCATTCCCAACTACAGTTGAAGCATCTCAATTATGTCTCCTCTGAATATACACCACAATCTCACACTTGTCACAAGACTTATCTCACTTACAATACCACCAACCCACTTTCTTCAACTGCTCATTACACAGTACACTCTAAAGCTGAAATCATTCAGTCAACACATCAAACACTTGGACTGCACACTGCAAGACCATTTACCACCAACACACCACTACTGAAATTACTCAGTCATTTCATCGAACACTTGTTTTGCAAACTGCAAAACTGATTACACACAAGGTCCAGGGGTTCACTTTTAAGCATTTAAAAACATAGATATGTTAGCCACCACAACACAATCAACACCACACCACTGCTGTCGTGGACATCAGCAGTCTACCACTCTTCTTTCAGCGCACATGTGAGCAAGAAAACACACAAAAAAACATGACTGATATGTGTATCAATTTCACCCAGCACCACAACAACTAACTTTCAAAGCACACAAAAAAAAATCAGCATTCACAGTCCATTTCTGAACACACGACAGCAGTGTCCATACCTGTATACGACCAACCCTCTTCATACACTGAATAGAGGGTCTAGTATACCACTTCAACGACCACCACAGCACTGGCCAGAGGCATTCTGACCTCCAGGCCCTCAAAACGACAACTCCTTTTTAGCCCTTTATCGAGCCTTCAATCAGATCAGTTGTAGGATGATGAAACCTATTGTGAAGTTGGCGGCGAACCCAGGAAGAAGACAACAGCAAGAAAACGAACACCATACCTTAATGCTCTGATACCATGTGAATAAACCCTAGTTGTTTCTAGGTCAAAGTAGAGAAGAAGAAAGAAGAAAGAAAAGAGAAAGAAGAAGAAGGAGAGAAGAAGAGTGTTCGGCCAGACTAGAAGAAAGAATGTACAAAAGTACCTCTCCTAGCCGACCCACTTGGCTTTTATTCATGAAAAACTTGAGTTACAAGAAAGACAATTTTGTCCCTCATAGAAGATGGGACACATAACTTAAACTTAGATACAATAGACATTTCACTTTCAATAAGATACACCAGAATGACCAAAATACCCCTGACTCGAGCATTCTAACAATCCTAATATTATCTACAATATTTGCCAGATGCTGTAGGCCCTTGAAACTTCCAAACCTCAAATAGTGGCATATAGGGATGGCAATTTTCCCCATCCCCGACAAGGACCCAACTTCCTCGACCCGATGGGGTGGGGGAGGGGATTGAGGTCCCCGACCCCGATTATATATATTAAATATATATTATTATATTATTTATAAACACCAAAACATATTAAAACATTATTTATAATTTATAATTTTATTTATTTTAAGTAAATTCATTTTTCAAAAATATTATTGTTATCTAAAAAAGTTTTGGGGATTCGGGTCCCCGCGGGGAACCCATCTCTGTTGGGGATCAGGGATGGAGGACAAATTTTATCCCCGACGGGGATCGGGAAAGGGAATATGATCCCCACCCCATTGCCATTCCTAATGGCATATATTGGGTTGCTCTCCATAGTCTCCACCCTTTTTGCAAGTTAAAGTGTGAATCATAAGGATCCTTTGTTTTGGAGCTCTTTTTGCAATTAGTGAAGAGAAAAACAATGAGGATAGAAGGATAGCATCTCTAATGGTGTTCCTATGCCAGTCAGGCTAGATTGCCTTGAGAGCAGTTGTTAAAACTTAGTCCCTACCATCTTTGTTCAGGCTTCATCCATTGCGGACTAATATTATCTTCAGGAGATCTACATGCATCACATCAAATGAGAAGAAATGCATTATTCACCTAGACTTATGCTAAGTGACCCAGTAATGCACAGGTTGAGATAAATAAATTTGACTGTTTTGAGACGTAGATTTTGGCTGATTTTAATTTGATTAAGAATGGTATGTTCAAGGCAGATGGCAGTTTAAAAAGGGTACAAAGGGCTGGCTGAAGAGCTAAAGGCAAGTAAAAAAGGACATGGTTTTGTAGTGAAAAATGATTTGAGGGCAGAGTTACTGGAGGATATGGCCCTTGATAGAGTGGAACGGCAAAGCAGGATTTATGTAGCCAACCATGTATATTGGTATAAAACTTTAGTTGATTGGGACTTAGTAGGAGTTGTCAAAGGGGTTTACAATTAGTGGTTTGGTTTTGCTTTGGTTTCTGGGCTTTTGGGGGAGTGGGGAGTGGAGAACATGTTTTAGGGATTCATTGGAGGAACATCTTGCGACTTGCTGTATATTTAGAACCAAAGGATCTGTGCTGGAAGTACAAAATAAGAGTACGAGTGAGTGTATGACTGCATGTAGAAATGAGGTAGAAAAGGGAAATAAAGGCAACTGGACTCTAATTGTTTCTATGAGAAAATGAGAAAAGCATGACCACTTCAACCAGTAAAAGGAAAGGAGTAAGATCACTCTAGCAACTAACACCATTATGGAATAATACCAATAAAACATATGTACTCAAAAGTAGCAAGCAAGCTTCAAATTTAACTCAAACAAATAATTGGTTTTATCGATAAAAAACCATTAATGGCATTTGATAAATGTATAGAAACACCCTTTACGGCATTCTACTTAGAATCAAATTGTGAACTGCTAAAAGCCTAAAACTGACTACTTTTGAAAATCAAATGCCTTTGGAAAGATCTGCCTACCCTCTGTCTGAAAGAAGAATTTCCAAAATCTGAAACAAACTGGTAAGAGCATTTAAAATGTCATGTTGTTAGAGAAAGTTACAATAAGAAACATAAGATACCTGCATAAAACAATGTAGGATGAACCTAACCTACAGAATAATTGTGTATCTTCCATATTTCTTTCTCTAACAGGAAACCAAATTTAAGGTGCCCAAACACTGCCATAAAAAGGGAAAGAGGAGCATTTAGGCTGTGGTTTTGAAAGAAAAAAGGTAGGGAAAGGAAGGGAAATCTAGGAAAACCAAACACAGCCTTATATGATAACAAATCCATGTTAAACACAATAATAATATGTTAACTGTACAAGTGTAATGTTGTGATCCATAAATTTGAGTCATGGTGGCTGGTTGATGGAAGTCTGGCGGGTCCTTGGTGCAATGAACTTTGTTTTTTGAATTTTATTGGATGTGTTAAAAGAATGATATATACAGATACAAATCAGTTTTAATAGGCTACCAATGCTTCTACCTAAACCCTTCCCTGGTTGGGAGTATAATTTCAGTTCACAACAAATTTTGGATAGACCAGCTAACTTGTTTCCATCTCTGAGAGAACTGTCAGATTTAGAGGATTGAAGGGGAGATAGCTGGGACCCAGGTGATGTCACTCTTACTTATGGGTGTGCCCTGCAGAAAGAAATTCAGACTGCTAAACTGGATTTTTTGAAGGGGATCAGATATAAAATTGGAGATGGAGCAAGGCTAAGATTTTGGAATGACCTCTGGTGTGACAAGACTAGCTTGAAGGAGGTATACCCTTGCATATTTGATATAGATCAAAACAAAGAAACTATGGTGGCAGACTTGCTTTTTTTTCACAATGGTAATGCAGTGTGGAATCCCACTTTTATGAGGAACCTAAACGACTAGGTGGTGGAGCAAATGGCTGACCTTTTACAAAAGCTGTACAGACATAACCCAAGCAGGTGAGGGCTTGCTGATAAAAGAGAATGGAGATGGTGCAAGGATGGTAGTTTTTTGGTTAAGTCTTTTTATAGCACATTGGTGGAGAGAGGGGAAGTCAGTTCCCTTGGGAAAGTATTTGGTGTATAGTTGCTCCAATGACGGTTTCTTTTCTGGTGTGAACAGTCTCTCTGAACAGATGTCTGACCAGAGATAATTTGTTGAAGGGGGTTGTTTGATTGATAACATTAACTGTATCTTCTGTGATGAAGAAGTGTAATCAGTTGATCATTTTTTTTTTCATTGTTCGCTTGTTAGAAGGTTGTGGTTAAAAGTGTGTGGACATTTTTGGGATTCATGTTTGCTTTCCAAAATCTGTGGTGGAGCTTTTAACTTGTTGGCAGTAAGTGCTTCAGTAAAAAATGAAAAATAATTTGGAGAGTGCTGCCTTTAGAAATTATTTGGGCCATGTGGATCAGTGGATGGAAAGAAATGCCAGAATTTTTGAAGATTTGGGAAAATCAGATGAGGCAGTTGTAAAGGAATTCTGGGGTGGAATTCATTCCTGGGTTGCAGTGTACAGATGTTTTATAAATATACCATACAGCTTTTTTTTTTTTTTTTTGAAAGCTGATTTGCTTTTTGTAATGATTAATTGATGTTTTTTGTATAGGTGGAGGTTGTAATGGCACAACTCTTTGTGGTTTAGATGTGGGGATGTTTTGTTATTAATATATCAAAAAATTTTAAAAGAAATATAAAAAAAGGGGTTTATAGCCATAATCAGAATCTATTCGTGGGAGATACTTTCATTCTCAGTTGGCATTTTCTTTTAAACTAAACCATGGATTAACAAGAAGTGGATGCTTCCGCTCTCAAATAGAAGCTTTCTTCTTAAAACATGTGTCTAACCACTCTTAGAAAAAGTGAGTAGTTGGCCCCCTCAGAGAAAAAGATAGTAATTACTGACATGTGACTATCTATAAAAAAAAATACTCATTTCAGAAGATGTGGGACCCTTATTAATCTTTCTAGTTTAATTTTATAGTTCAAATAAAAATTCATGGGTTTGACTATGATGCTGGAAAGACATGATACTGGAAAAATTTGTAACCATCAATCAGCATCACAAAAGTGGTAACCAATCAAGTGGGTTTTCATGAAAATTCACCGGGGTTTCGATTCGTCAAAGCCTTTCCAGTATCATGTCTTTCTGACATCACAGATTTTCCCGAAATTCATTATAACAATTTTCAATATATGGGTCCCATTCTTTTAGATAAAATGGGTTATTAATTACAAACCTAATTTAATTTTTAAAATTAAATAAGGGTCTCAAATTAGATATACAGATAGATAGTGAATCTTAAACAAAATAATGTATAGGTGTAGTTGCCCCATACTTGGTACCGGGTTCATTCTGTAGTGTAAAAAGAAAGTGACTGGGAGACCATGGTTTTCTAAGATACTTTGACCCGAAGAATATTGAGTTGCATAAAATGGTTATATATATGGGCTTATAGTTCTTTCCTTTTCATACTTTATTTACCAGTTGAACCTTTTGAAACCAGTTTGGTGAAACCTTTTGCTGCAGAAATATGACATTTCCTGCATGCGTTCCTTGTTTTCTGCTTTCAGAGAGTCAACGATGAGTTACAAAGGAAGATACAATGTATCAGCTGCTGTGAAACAAGAAATGCTGGAGCTGACTTTAGGATGTCAGTAGAGCATAAAGATTTCCAAGCTTCACTTATTGGAGCAACCAAGTCATTAACTACCTACTGCGGACAGGAAGATCAATGGAGCTCCCAGAGTTCTCCTGAAGTAAAAGAGCAAAGCGTACACCATCAGAACAATGGTCACCAAAAACTGTTGTTCCAAGACCCTGTTTATGAAGAAACGGCTCAGCATATTAAGGCTGACAATGACATAAGGGCAGCCCCTTTTGTTTAATTTGTACGTTCTTCCCTCAGTAACTTGAGGAGCAATGAGAGATCTGTAGACATTGAGCTCTCTTGGTGTTTCATTTCTGCAGAGGTTCTGTAAGTGCAGCTATATGCGATAGCCACCTGCAGTAAGTAGTAGGCAATGCAAATGGAAACCAAACTACAATGGACAGGTGGACACATATTCAGGTGTACATATTAAACTCTTCCTTGGCCAAACTACACAAATCCCATCTGGCGAACCCTCTAATGTCTAATCTATTCGTGGGCCAGGTTCCAGTTAAGACCCTTTACCAGGTGGCCAAAGTAAACTCTTCCTTGTGGGTGTTTTTAAATCGAAAACCTTAAAATGTTTGGACTAGTCCGATCGTATAATATATTGAGATGGGAAATATCCAACAAGAGGCGGTTATCAATCCAGTTGATCATTAATTTTTGAGCCGGCAATGGGCTTCCTTATGCAACTGTGCAAGCAGGCATGATCCATCTTGAAATGTTTTGGCACCATTGTTGTTTTTACTTGGGCTTAGTTTGGAAGGAGTACAAATACAAGTGTTTAAAGTATAAGTATATACAAAATAATACAAAATATAAGGTTTTGCACTCTATAATTTCTATTTGTACTCCTTCCAAACTGAGCCTAAGGCTGTGTTAGGTTGCAGTGCAAATTTATTTGCATTAGTACGAATGCATGGGATGCTTTATGTCTCAATTTACTTCATTTGTACTGTAATCAAACAAAATAAGCTAAAATTTGAAAAAGAAAAGGTTAGAATTTACACTCAAACCATTTGCACTGCCAAGGTTTTACATCAGTGCAAATTTATTTGCATTGCAACTATACACATTTTAGAAAGAGACAAATATGTACACTAATAGATACAAAATAATACAAAGTACACGATTTTGCACTCTATATATTTGTATTTGTGCTTCTTCCATGAAATGTCATTCGACGTTTATGTTTTTTTTTTTTAACATAATTTGACAACATATTTCTTGTTTTTGACAACATATTTCCTCCTATTTATTTGTATTGACCAAGGCAAAATGTTTCAGGTAGACTTAGCAAAAAAAAAGTTTCAGGTAAAAAGAGCAAAGATACCAAATGCAACTTTAGTATTATTGGTGTATTTACCATATTTATAAGAGTTATCCGTTATATCTAAGGCCCCATTCGTTTTTAAGTGTTTCCTAGGTGAAACTTGTTTGGAGAAGTGAGCTTTCAGCATTCTTGTATGATAGAAATTATCTAGGTAAAGAGAGAGACTACAGGGAGAGAGCATTATTGGCACAGGAATAAATTGCTTACCCACCTTGTAAGTGGGCGGATAACTAATACTCTTTGATATCTTCAATTATTGTAAAACCCAATATAGCGGCAAATGAACACAGGTATCACGTACTCCGTTAAATATCGGAAAATTAACGAAGTCTATCCACTACATCCAAAATTAAAGCCTATTATAGTACATTCATATTCAACCTTATCTATGTAAAATGCTAAAATTTTGAACCTTAAGGTTCCATTCGATTTTTGGTAAATTACTTATTTAGATAAATACATTTATCCATGTTCTTTTATTTCCCACATAAATAAGAAAACGATCATTTTAGTCATAAAAAGCCATTATTAAAAGGGCAATTTTGTTCCATCCAAGTCTTAACAACTTTCCTCGAATTGGAAAAATTACTTACCCATAAATGATACCTAGGGAAAATAAAATTTTCGTGAGCCCCACATTAATCTAAAAACAAAACATGGGTATCTTAGTCAACGAGAACCAAAATCCCACTTATCAACTTTTCCCTCCGAAAGTTAAAAAAAAGAGAGCAAACCCTAATTATAATACATCCATGAAGATATTAGAAAATAAGGGGTTTTTATTGTTCAGTCCACCATAAATTTTAGTATAGTTGGAGCAATAGCAAATTTTCTTAAATTACTCTTATGATGTAGTTAATTAGCTAACTCTACCCTTACTGTTTACCTATTGTCTTAAAGTACCCCTACTGTTTCTGACAATTGACATCACTGTTAAGTAACAAAAAAAAAAAAAATGATATGTTGAATTTTCCCTCCACAATTCCTCAATTTTTCAAAATAAAATCCAATTGCCAAAAAATTTCTCCATCCTCGATGTTGCTACATCCATCGTCTACCACCTCACAATCTTCCAAAACCTTTCTAAGTTTTTCATCTTCATGCATTTATCATATCTCGTTGGCTCCACCGATGTACTTTCCATTCATCAACACCCTTATCGTGAGCGCCACATCAGGATCACACTCCCTGATCTTCAGGGCGATGTGCCTCTACAGGCCATCACATCAAGATCGCAATCCCCTATGGCTCGACCCTTTCAATATCCTTATTGGTGAGGACATCTTCAATGACCCTAGCGCCACTTCTCAACTCCATCGCCTCTCCAGTCATGACAAAACAACACTAACAAAGGTATTTTTGGACATTATGGGTTGATTGGTGGGGTTTGATTGGGCCAACTAGGCCCGAATAGGGCAGATCTAGAAAAGCATTGATTTGGTCAATTTGGGGCTTCAAAATGGAATCTTTGTGTGATAAAGGGGCAAATAAAGGTAGTTTGGGGTGAAATTTCATAAGGTAAGGTTTTTGGATAGTTTGATGTAATTGGTAAGGTCATATTGGGCCATTTGGGCTTGGATCAGAAGGATTTGGAATCCAGTCAATATATAGTCTCGAAACATGATCTAGGTGCGATGGAGGGGTAAACAAGAGGTATTTTTTGTTGAAATTTTATAGGTAGGTATTTGGAGGTGTCAGAGATATGATAGTTATGTCTGATTAGTGTTGGAGGGTCAAGATCATAGGAATTTGGGTCAATTAAATGTTCTGAAATGGAATATTGGTTTGATGAAAGGGCAAATGGGGGAATTCAGGGTTAAAACTTTATGTGCAAGTGTTTTGATGTATCCAGAGTTCAATGGTGTGGTTGAATCTGTTCGGATGTGTTAAGATTAAGGAAATTTGGGTTCTAAGTGTTTAGACTAATGAGGCATTGGAATGGAATTTTCGTTTGATGGGAGGGTAAGCGGAGAAATTTTGATTTGAGATTTGTCAAGTAGGTGTTTTGAGAGGTCTTGAATCTGATGGTGGTGTTTGATATGAGGGTAAAAGTGTAGACATGGGTTATTCAGGGGCATCGGATTGGTATCAGATGAGTTTAACAATGAATTTAGGGACTTTGGGATTGAAAGTTAGGATTTTTGGGTGCTTCGGAGGGCTTGATTAGATGTTTGAGACAAATTTGAAATCAAATGATAGGCCAAAGAAAAATCAAGTATTGACAAATAGGAAGAACAAGGAGAATGGAGAAGCGGGCAGAGGAAACGTTGATGGACAGAGGCTCCTTTGGTGTTAACAATGATAATAATTTAAGCGGATGAAATTTGTATGATGAGTATGATGAGGACAAGATTATATGTTTCTTTAAGAGGCTGTTGAATGAGTGGATATAGGAGCCCAACGAAATACCAGAGATCGAGAAGAGGACTACCAAAGGGAAATCGATGGTTGACATGTTAAGGAGTGTGCCCGGTACCCAAATCCCCACTCAAATTTTGTAGGAAAAAGATTCTTCCAGGTGATATTCGTTAAGCATTGTTGGTGGTAGTTGAATGTTGCACGCAACGGGATTACTTGGCTATAATGGATCAATCCATCAAGATGCCTATTGGAAATGCACCCTGGCTGTTGGTGTGACCACGGTTGGTGTCCATGCATGTTTAGCTTGGAAGAAGATTGAAACCAACAGTGTGGCTCACGTAATGAGATGCCCCGCAAGTATCTGCATTTTGTGAAAAAGACTTGTGACGTTGTGCCAACAGAGGTACCCTACCATGCAATCCAAGGCTCTTGAGTTTAACAACTTAGCTTAATGAGACGACTTGCAAATGCAATCCCTTCTTAACGAAGAAAGGGAACAAAGCTCAGGAAAGGTTGCGACTGATACCCACATCCAAGGATAGCTAGCTACCATGTAACATTAATTTTACACCAGAGGTTTTTTCCTTTTCCAACTATGTTGTCCTTTCTTTAATCAATTTATCGGAGATGTCTTCTTCTTCTTCTTCTTCTTCTTCTTTTAGTGGCAATCACCAATGAGATGATAAAAGTATTTCCCGATGAGAAGTTATGAAAGTATTTTTGGGTCAATTTGGTTTTAAAAGAAAAATAGAAAAAGTTGGAGATGGTTTTGACCATGATTTTCAAATCCGGACCAAACCGGAAAAACTAGGAACTGGTCAGGTGATTGTTTTCCCCAAAACCATTTTTTTCCAAAAAATGTTGATTTGGTTAGCAAGCCACTAACCTGAGCGCTCAAACCGTTCAACGGTTTTGACCTTTTTTTTGTCAGAATGAGTCATCCATTCGGTTCGAATAGTTGGATTGTTCGACCTGAGAACCGGACCCCTCAACAGTTCGTTGTACATGTCAGTTTTAGAAACCTTGATTTTGACAACTCCAATTCAGAGTTTGAGCCCAAAATCTACCTTGTCTTTGCCCACCATCCTTAGTATTCAAAGTTTGTTCTATCTTTCCAAGCAATTAGGTTAAGTTAAATCTTCCAAGAAGCTAATATGGCATCTCATTGTCTTTTTAATGAGACCATAGTTCTCTGTAATAGTGGCCCTTCAAGTTATTTCTTTGTTCAAGTTAAAGGAGATCTAACAAAAGTACTCGACCCATTTTATAGGCGGTTTTATATGGTGACGCTCTTAGTAGAACAAGGGAAGTGTTTTATCGATCTTCATCCAGTTCATTTTATGGCGTGAAAAATCATAACCTAGGAAAAACACCATTCTAATTATATGAGTGAGTCCCTCCTCACAAAGGAGAGGCATTTAAAGAAAGAAAATCCAACACTAAAGAATCAACCCTTGTGATTAGCTTTGATGGATTGTGAACAATTTCATGCCGCTTCTCTGATTCACGATGATCTTCCTAACATGGACAATGATCTTGTATGTTGGAGCCACCCCACAAACCACATAGTCTTTAGCGAGTCCGGATTTTCTGCACAATCATTCTTGAAATGTACCATGTCAGCACTCTCTTATGTTAAAATTTCACATGCGTGAGTTAGAGTATGTCAGGGCCACCCCACAAATCATGTAGTCTTTAGCGAGTCTGGATTTCCTGTACAATTCTTCCTCAAGACCTTTTCGTACATCAAATCAAAATGTGCCATGTCAATACTCTCTTATGCTAAAATTTCACATGCGTGAGTTAGAGTAACAAATGTTTCAAATGTCCTCCCTATTTTTAGTATATTAAAATTTTAAAATAAATAAAAAATATGGTTTCTTTTTCCTATTTCATTTAAATAAAAAACAAGAAAATTAAACAATTGAGAATAAGAATTCCGCCTTGACTTCCAATTTCCAGGAATTAAATGTGTGAAAGCTTAGATGATTATTCGAGTGATAACCAACTAGAATCAACAATGGAGGTAAAGTAATTAATTGACCTTTCTCTGTCAATTTTAATATGTAGATAGACAATAAAAGATTCAAAAGAACAAAGAATCTATCACCACTCATCATTTAGAATCCGTGCATCTATATATTGTTTCGATGTCGAATTGCTATTAGAACAACATCTACACAATAAGTTTTTCTTTATATACTCCATGGTTTTTGAATCACCGTTGATCAAGATAGTTGGAGATTTTAGCAACATGAGAGAGCCATCATCTTTAGTCGCTCCCGCCAATACCCATCAAAAGGTTAGCAGTGTATTTGCAACTAACTCAGTATCTTGGTACTCTTGTTAACTCCTACGAAATCGATGGGGATGCTGATGCCAACAATGCCGGTGATGGCACCTCCAATATGTCGCCCTATAGAAAACTAGGTTCCCCGGAGCTCCACTCGCTTCCGCCGCTTTCCCAACAAAGTTTCAGATAGAAACAGAAAAAATATAGATGATAGTATGACTGTAGATGAGGAACAAGCTTATGGGAGCAAGACAATTCACCGGTATCTCGGCGATTTAGTCGGAGTTGCTGGGGTTGAGTGAGCTCTTGATGAAGTCCATTTCATTTGATCGAATGATGATGCAATTGGTTCTACTAGCCTGTGACAACATATCATTGTGGATCAAGTAGCCACTCCTAATTCTTGGATAAATCATTGATTTTGTAGCTTAACATCACTACAAAAATATGAAACACGACACGATAGCTGAAGGTATTAATCGGAATCCTTGCCTATCTCTAAAGCGGTATCGACTCAAATCAAACTTCCTACATAATAGCTTCTTCCATATCTTTTAGTAGATTATTGGGATGTTCCCATTTCATTTTAGAAGTAACGGGTTATAAGTCAGAGAGTTATCTCAGTTTGCATGCTTTTAATTCTTGGAAATCGGAAGTCAAGGAGGAATTCTTATTCTCTGTTGTTTAATTTTCTTTGTTTTTTATTTGAATGAAATAGGAAAAAGAAATCTTAACTTGTATTATTTATTTATTTTAAAATTTTAATATATTAGAAGCAGAGAAGACGTTTGAAACGTCTATCACTACTCTAATTCACACATGTAAAATTTTAACACAAAAGAATATTGATATGGCACTTTTTGATTTGATGTACAGAAAAGTCTTCAGGAAGGATTGTGCAGGAAATCCAAACTTGTCTTCAGCGTCAATATGGCTGTCATCGCTGGGGACGCCCTCTTACTGGTCAGGTTCCAACACATCGTTTCCCAAACCCTTTTTGAACTCGTCCTAGAGACACGCCTCCTCCGCATTATAGCCGAGATAGCCCGTGCACTAGAAATTGTCCGTTGCACTTTGGTTTGAAGTTTCCGTTCCCGATTTTGATGCCCTGAGTTTTGTGAAATAAAAGAGTATTTTAGGAGATTTTGAAAAAATATCAGTCCATGATTTATAACGAAGAGTTCACAAAGAAATTTGCCCTTACCTTTTCCCTTACCAAACTTTTAAGCAACTTTGAGTTCACACTACACCCCACAAGGGGGCGCTCCAAAATGCCCCACATCACATCCCTATTTTGTAGTGGAACGTCTCTTGATAACAGTATGGGAGATGATGAGACATCATTGGGCCAATACAAGATGGGAATGTGTTGTGGGGCAGTGGGGCTCATATGTGAACTCGTCACCAAAGTCCAAACCTATATGGGTTGGAAGTGGGAATTAGCGAGTTTGGGACGAGTTATGGGATTTACATCGGTGTCCCATAGTAAATCCCTGCAATGTGCGGGGAACATCTCTTGATGATGTCATTATCAAGAGATATTTTCAATACACGGCGGGAATGTGTCTCAGGACATAGTGGGGCACAGATTTGAATTCCGAGTTATATATTGGGTGACTTCCAATCAACCCCCACAATGGGAATGTGCTGTGGGACTAGTTCCAATCTGTTGGGACGCTTCACAATGTCTTACAGTGCATCCCTGCCATGTATTGGAAACACCTCCCAATGATGTCTTCATCGGAAGATGTTCCCAATATAAGGCGGTGATGCGCTGTAGGACGTTGTGGGGCGCAGATCTGAACTCCTGGGGGACGTTGTGGGAGCAGTCTTGTGGGGTGGGTGGGGAGGGGGGGGGCTGATTCGCTCTCGTAGCGGGTACCCGTTACTCCGTTAGGTCTGGACTTTGAACTCCCTACCACCTATAAGGGTTTCGTTCCTTTCGGCTTTCGCTCGCTATTTGCGATGCGTATCTGCGAGCGCAACTTCAAAATATCAGGAATACACTGAATCACTAGACAGAGCCACCCTACTGACTAGATGGACTTGAAAGATCCAAATAATGGGCTCAGTCGTTCATAGTCTTCTTGGTTTATCTGTCTGAAATTGTAGTTCTTGATTCTTGAGGTTCCTAGCAATTGAACCTTTTCGTTTCACGTCATGGCCGAAGAGATTGATCATGATAATTGCGGTCGGTTCAAACGAAAAATCGCTGAGATAGACAATGAGATTCAAGAAAAGCAAGAACTTGCGGAAAGCGAGTCGGATTTTGTTTCTGAAGTAGTTTTCTCCGAAGTTATTGATGAAAAGCAAGAGATGATCGTTTCTGAGATCGAAGAAAAGCAAGAAATTATAGAGAAAAAGGCGAGTTCCGTTTCTGAAAGATCCAGCACTGGTCTTCTGACGGAGACAATGGATTCGATTGGTTGTGAAAACACTGGAGTTTTCTCAGGTGTTGTAGAACCGCAGAAGATGGTTGCCCATTTTATCGATGACTGCGAGGGAGGTCTCTTGCAATCCAAAGGTCACAATAACAGTCTGAGCGAAGAGTGGGTCCAAGAGAAGGGTTCTGTTGCACGATCTCGCACGGAACCTATCTTGGAAGATTGCAAGATAAGTTTCTTAGCTTCTGAAAAAAAGGGAAAGATGGTGCAAGACGACGCTGTGTCTATCTATCAACCTCAATATCTCGTTGAGGAGGTCAGCAGTTTGAGGAGATGTCAAAGGAATCCTGAGAGTCTATTGGAAGTTAAGGAAACGCAATATGTGCTGGAGTCTGAGCTTAAATCCATCTCTAATGCTCATAACAACGATGCAAAAATGAAGGAGATCAGTCAAGAGCATGAAAAGTTGGAAAATGAAGTACAGGATACTGATGAGAAGCTGAACGGTGGGCCTGAGTGTGAAACTTGTGTTTCGGAGGCCAAAGAAGCTCAAGAATTGATGGAAAATGATGGTTCCAGGACGAAAGGTTTCAATGGAACTGAGGAGCACATAGAAAATTCCTCGTCGAGTAAAGAAAAAGGAGAAACGCCAGACACTCATCAAGCATCGATTTCTAAACATGGACTTGACTGTGTTAAGATCGCGAGGGTGGTGGTTTTCGGTAAAGGTTCAGAGAAAGATGTGAAAACTGATGTAAAAGAAGAAACAAGTGGGAAGGAGAAGCTTTCCAGGAGAAAACTAAAGGCCATGAAGAAGGCTTCAGTGATGAATGAGACTCGAAGAGTGTTAAATCTTTGGGCTGAAGTTCGAGATATCTGCCCAATGAAACCGGGTCAATGTAAGATTAGTTACTCAAGGAACGAAATGGATGCTCTGAGGTTTGTGGATGTTGAAAGACAGCAGACTATGTGGAAAGAGATATACAACGCTCTGGAGCCTGTTGTGGCGAAGGAGCTTGATGGCATGACAAGATGTAAGCAGCAGACGCAGAGGCACAGAAATGTTGATAATCGACAACGTCCTGGAAAGAAGAAAGGGGGTGACGGAATTCTCCGTATGTTTCCTCATTTTGACTATCTTGTTCATTTCGAAAGTTTCTTATTCTTTCTGTTTGACTTTATTTTTAATTATGCATATGCTTATTTATGGATTTGAATGTTTGTTCTTAAGAAGAAATTATATTCTTGTTGGCCTTTGAGTATAGGACTAGGCTCTAGTTCAGCATCTGGTCTTGGAGATAGTTAACATTTGATTGTATGATGCTATTGAAGGAAAGCAAAGGTTGAGAAAAAAAATCAGGGTTTGAGGGGCATATATTTTAATGAAGGCTGGACTGTATATTAGTCAATGTGTTCATTGGTAATTGGTCATAAAATAGCAACTACAAAAGGAAATTTTCCTTGGTATTCAATTTACGTGCTATATCCAATGTATTGAGTCTTTTGACAAATCAATTTGCAATTGTTCATGCCAACAATTTAGCAAACACTCTTGCAAGGTTGAGTGTTAACAAAAGTGAGTTAGAATGGGGAATGCATGGGCCAGGTATAAATGCGTACTGACTATTCTTACTTCAGCATGATATTGACAGTCTTTGACTACGATGTTTCTATACTACTACTCTAAGCATGTGGAGAGTAGTATTGCTTTTTTTGCTATTGAAAATTTCCAATATTAATGCGACTCATTGTTATTTATCAAAAAAATTTCATGTTTGTGACTTATAACCTTACCTACACTGAATATCCTGATAAAATTCCTATCGGTTCCTTAAAATGGGAAGGCCTTCCTTCTTACTTGTGGGTGAAAATAATGGATTCTTTTATTTATGCATGATGTTAGAAAGTTCAAATTTCTTTATGTGCCAAACCCATAGGTTGTAAAGAGTATTTACTCTAATATCAAACCGGCTTAAGTTCATGAAAACACTCATCCATGGTTAGCTCTCTGTACCTTGGAACAAAATTTGCCATTTATCATAAAAAGGAAACAGAAAAGAACACCTTTTACCACTTAGATTTAGGAAATCCACTATTACACCAATAAACTTCTACTACTATATGGTGGTACAAATGGACATTTGTTTACCTGTTAATGCTTTCTTGGATCTTGGGGCAATATTAAATAGATGCCAATGGAAGGCTGAGTAATGGAGTTGGGTGTTCTTTTAGGTATTTCCTAGTTGCTTAAGCCTCAAGGAAGGGGTTTTTATGTGTTTATAGGGTTTTCAGTTTTGGTTGCGGTGGGGATCTCAAAATGTAATTGATTATTTTAGGGTTGTTTTCTTAAGGTGCAAGGGGTTTAGCTGATGTTGTTTTTCCTGGGTTGGGTGATGTCTTATCACCTAGTTGTATCCTCCTTTTGCTGTTTCGTTAATAAATTTTCTTCTTTATTTATCTTCAAAAAAAAGCCTCAAGGAAACTCGGAATGTAGGTATTAAATGCCAATATGTATCCTTATATCTTTATTGATCAAGCCAATATGTATCCTTATAGTTAATAAAGTTCAACCAGCTTAAGTTCATGAAAACACTCATCCATGGTTAGTTCTCTGTACATTGGAACAAATTTTTGCACTTGCTCGTTTAAGAAAATAAAGAACACCTTTTACCTCTTAGGTTTAGGAAATCCACTATTGCACCAAGAATTTTTTACTATACGGTGGTACAAATGGACATTTGTTTACCTGCTGATTTCAGCTAACCCTAAGGCCCCAAAGAGAGGGCTTTTGCTTGGCGCAATATTAAATATATGCCTATTGGAAGGTTGTGTAATGAACTTGGGTATTTTCTAGGTATTTCCTAGTTGCTTAAGCCTCAAAGAAACTTGAAACGTAGGTATTGTATGCTAATATGTATCTTTATAGTTGATAAAGTTCACATTGTGTTACTGGAAAAATAACAGAAAAGGAAAAGCTATATTCTAAGAGGATAGGACCTAAAAGCTCTAGCCTTCTAAATGAGCTGTTTACAACTAACCTGGAAAGGAGAAAAGAAAGTTCCATTGGTTTAGTTGATACTCGAAGGACCATGTTCGTAAGTTAACCCAAGGAACCCCATCAAAGATAGCAGTAATAGAGCCACCAAAAAGTTCATCAATACTATTGCTCATGGGCCATGGGTGTTGTCCAAAAAATGTGGTTATTACATCTGTACTCATTGCATTATGTTTAGGATTACCATTTTGACAGGGACAAAATTAGTTTAAGGCCTTGTATTTTATTTTTTGGTGAAAACTTCTGCCATATTGGCAGAAAAGGCTGCTTTACCAGTTACCACTACTTCCTCCAGTTTCCATATCATATATGTTGACTGTTTCTAGTGTTGGTGTCATAGTTGTTGTTATTATGTTTTCTCTTCATGAGACTAGTCACAGTCACATTTCTTTTTTATCCTATTAATGATTTTGTTGGTATGCATTTCCTTATCTTATGGATCTTAATTTCCTATTTTGGTGTCAATTGGTTCTGAGTTAGGTTTAGACATAAACATGGTCCCCTTTATTTTGTTTTCTATTATATACCCAGATACCTGACATGTCTAGAATACCAGTGTCAGATATGAATATACGATGAGCATCCAATATCACAGCAGATACTGCATAGACACTTAAGGCATTAACACTTGTAGGATATATAAAGCAGTATATTTTAACAAACATACTATAAAGAAATTTGAATGTGTTAGAAATTCATCAAAAATGTTAGAAGTTAATTAAATCTGACAGGATACAAGTATTAAGAAATGACACTTAGCTGTATATTTTAACTAACATATTATAAAGAAATCTGTATGTGTTAGAAATTCATCAAAAATTGTTAGAAGTTAATTATTTATCAAAAAAATGTTAGAAGTTAATTAAATTTGACAGGATCCAAGCATTAAGAAATGTTGTATTGGTATTCGTGTCAGTATCTATATCCTAGTGCCATCTTTTTACATGCTGATATAGTGTAGACTGTAGAGGCACCTTTATTAACTTTCTGATTGTTCACAGATCTGTGGATAACTGATGAAGCATTTCAATACATAGTTTGTTTCTTTCCCTGGTGGAGAATGGAAGAAGAAAAAATAATGCCATTCCCATAGTCAAGTCCTCACCTCCTTTCTAGATGTTTTTTTTTTGTCAAGCTATTTCTTCTCTTGGGTCTATGTGTCAGATTGTGTCAATTTGATGGGGTTTTATTTATACTGTGCACAGGTACGGTGGCTGCAAAGGGAAGATGGAACTACCTGCAAATCCATGTGCATTGAAGATATCTGCAAGCAATATGCACAATATTCCTGCCAAGAGCCACTAGACTTGAACCCTAGGGAGATGATAGTTTTAAGTGGCATAGACATTTGTATAAAACCCTTACAAAAAGCGCTTACCCAATTTTAATGTTGACTTCTGAAGTAAATGCTTTAGTGATAGTGTTCATGATAAAAATGTACTACCATAGTAAATGACAATAATAAGCTGATGATACTTCTTAATAAAACCTGTACTGCAAATAGTTGTAATTTCTTCTTTCCCTGGCTTCTCCTTTTGTTAAAAATGGGTTATTTATCTACTTTTACACGTTAATAAAACTTGTATTCATGATTACATGCACTTCAATGGGTTGAAATGGCTTATCCATGCACTTAATCATCTTGGATATTGTGCATCTCTTCTTTTGTATTCTTGCCATGGCTACTCCTACCCTCATTAAAAATGGATGAGAATGCTTTATTTGGTCATGTATTTCAGGTGAGTCATGTCCTCCAAATACGGAGAATAATGAATACAAAGAGGCAAATCCTCTAGATCAAGCTTGTGGTGTCTATGTTAATCCCTTGGATCTTTCTTGTGGAGATTGTGTTAATGATCAAAATGATTGCACCATCATTCAAGAGGAGACCATCATTGAAGAGGTATTCAATGAAGATGAAGACAGTGAGGATGAGTATGAAAGCATCCATAAACTTGCCTTTTTAGTCGAAGGAGAACCTGATTTTGACTCTGGCTCCCCTCAAGATGGTTTTGAATATCTTAGACGTGTGAGGTATCTTTGCATCATGTTCTTTTTGAATTTGTATGGTGGGGTGGCATTTTTGTATTACTTTAGCATTCTTAGTTTTCTTTCTCAAATATCAGATCTTTATTGGCATTATTTGAAATTTTGATTTCATCAGGCATTTTTCCATGTGCAAATTGGGTAATATCCGGGATTTTATAAATTATGCTCAGATATTTGAAAAATCTAAAAAACTATAAAAAAAGAAAATGAAATTTATTTATTTTTTATCAGTGAAAATGAAACTTATTTTATAAAACTTAAATAAATGTTAAACAAGATATAATCACACACTTAAAACTCAAAAAAATGACAGTCCACTATATACCATAAACAATAAGAGATTAAAACTCTTAAATAGGTATCAATGGGAACATCTAATTATTCTCATGCAAGATGAATATCCTTATAAATATTACTTTACCTTTTCCAAAAAAAAAATGAATATCCTTATAAACCAAGGTTAACCTTATATTCCTAATTCTTTCACATAGAGGTTCTTTAAGATGAACTCGAACTCTATCTTAAATTATGAGATCATATTAGTTATTCTTATGATTTATATTGTTGTATATTATTAATTATCCAATTAAAATTTTTAAAAGTTTTATATTTTTTAAAGCCTAGTTCAAGTTGTTGATTCAAAGATCTAAAATCAATAATTCCAAATGCTTTTTTCTTTTTCCTTAATCTTATGCAAAAATGTGTTTTGAGGATTTTCTATGCATTAGGATTGTTTCCTATTGATTTTTGGCAAAACTACAGAAAATTTCCTAATATTTCACTGAAATTTTGAATATTTGCATATAATGAATTTAAAATTTTGTTTATATACCATTTTTGAAATATCAGGGAAATATTGAGATAGATTTACTTTATTTTATTTTATTTTTTATTCTAGGATGTTTTTGTTTTTGTCCCTTGGGGAAATAGGGAGATTTTGGAGAATCTCTATATTTCAGAAAAATGCAAACTATGCTTATTGGTTTCTCTCCCTTGAAGGGTTACATCTATATTTGGGTGAGCTGAAGTTTGGTTTTGTTATTTAAATGGTTAAGTGTATAAATCACAAGGATGTAGGAGTTAATTCTTATATTAAAAACTGTCCAGTCTCCACAGATTGGACATATTTTCTCCCTACTTTGTGGAATTGTGACACATGTGTTAAGACACAAATGACTAAAACAGTGAGTCAAGTTTACAAGAAAAGGCCACGCCAGCCTTTAAAATAATACAACTGAAAGCCAACCACTAGAATAGAGTACATAACAGAATTGTACAAGTGGATAGGCTTGTGTAACTGATTGTATCACAATTATAAATAATGAAAGAAAGATCAGAGGGGGGCGACATTGATTTTGGAAAATTTTTTTCTCTCTCTCTCTCTCTTGTTTTAGGAGGTAGGCTCCCTCAAAGAGCTTTGCGTTAGGCAGCAACCTAACAAGTTGGTATCAGAGTGAAGATGCCAAGTACAAGGTCGTCCTCGATGGAGAACAAGGTCGACAACATGGAAGGGGAGATGCAACAATGTCAACAGACATTAAAGAAATTAAGGAGAGCTTTGTGTCCTTGCTTGGACGACTAGAGAAGATACCGTTGGGTTCGAATCGAGAAGGGCAAGAAGAACACAATGATACCAGTCACCAGAGCAGATCAGGAACCAATAGAATGGCAACAATCGAGTTTCCCATCTTCGCAAGGGTGATCCAACGTCTTGGCTCCTTTGAACGGAAAGGTATTTCGATTACCACGACATGCCTGGATCTGATTGCATTCCCCTGGCCTCCGTGCACCTGGAAGGAGAAGTGATCGTCTGGTACCAGTGGTATCGGCAACAACACCCAAGAGCTACATGGGCGGACTTCACAATGCCTTAACAATTAGGTTTGGAGCATCGACCTTTGAAAATTATGATGAAAGCGTTGCCAAATTACGACAAACCGGCTCCATCCAAGATTACTAGATGGCATTTGAAAGATTGGCTGTGTGCGTGCAAGGGTGGCCGAAAAACGCATTGGTTGGTAGTTTTGTCGGCGGACTAAGGGAAGAACTGCGACCGGAGGTTAAAGCTATGCAACCTACCACTTTCTTGATGCAACAACTTTAGCTCGACTCTATAAGGATAAACCAAATCGAGCAAGAAGAATTAATCGACCTCTGGGAGCCACAGTTAGACCAGGTATACCTAACCCAGAACCTGGTATCTTAGGCAAACCGGATTCTAGACCAAGAGTGGGAATTGTGGGCAAGGAAGCCAGTTCAAGCCCATTCGCCCTAGGCAAGCGGTTAACCTGGGCCGAGATGCAAGCCTGTTGAGAGAAGGGTCTTTGTTATGCTTGTGGAGACAAATTTGGACCAGGCCATCATTGCAAGATCCAGCAGGTATTCTTCCTTTAGCCCGAAACTGAGAACATAGAGGAGGAACCAGCTGACATCGGATTGCCAGTGGATAACCAAGAATGGGAGTAGTGGACAAAAGAATGTCCAGAAGTATCCTTGCAAGCCTGTTCAGTTATCTACTTTGGAGTGTGAGAGTTGTCAATTAGGAAAGCATTGTAGACAGTCTTTTAAACCAAGTAATAAAAGAAGTACTTCTGTTTTTAATATCGTTCACACTGATGTATGGGGGCCATATCATATCCCTTCCATAGGAGGATTCCATTACTTTCTCTTGTTTGTGAATGATTATACACGATATTCTTGGATATAATTGATGAGATCACGTGATGAGGTTCCTAACTTGGTACGACAGTTCCACCAGATGGTTCTCACACAATTTGGAGTGAGAACTAAGGCTTTTAGATCAGATAATGCCAGAGAGTACTTTGAGAAGGACCTGGCCACGTATCTCTTAGAACATGGTCTAGTTCATCAGAGCAGTTGTGCATACACCACAACAGAATGGAGTTGCTGAGAGGAAAAACAGACACATTGTGGAGGTGGCAAGGAGTCTTATGGTGTGTGCTTCAGTTCCTTTGCAGTTCTGGGGAGATGCAGTTCTTACAGCTATGCATTTGATTAACCGTGTTCCTTCACGAACTTTGGGGTTTAAGGTGCCATTTAGTCTTATTTTTCCAGATGGGGTGATATTTTATATACCTCTGAGGGTTTTTGGCTGTGTTTCCTATGTTCACATTCTTGGCCCTCATCGCAAGAAATTGAATCCTAAGGCCAAGAAATGTGTTTTTCCTGGGTATGCTCAGAACCGAAAGGGGTATTGCTGTTATGACCCAGTGTTGATGAGCAGATTTGTCACTATGAATGTTATCTTCTTTGAATCCACCTTCTTCTTCTCGTGTGGTTCTCCTCAGGAGGAGAGTTTTGGGGAGGAGAACTCACAATCTGTTCCTCTTTTTGTTTCTTTGGTGCCTCTATTAGTTCAGCCAACACCTCCATCAGTTCAGCCAGTACCTACATCAGTTCACCTGCACTTCCAGTTTCATTACCTGAGCCACTACGGGCAGCCTCACAAAAATATCAGTGCCGGTAGATGATGGTTGACTCCACACATCCTCAACCGACACCACTCTCTGTTAGTCCTTCTAAAACTCCAAATTCGATAGATACATCTCTAGTTTTTCCTCTTGAGCTTGAGCCTGTTATGTTTTATGATGATAATGTTCCTATCCCTAACACCATTGTTGCAGCTGATCCCACTGACCTTGATCTTCCCATTGCACTTCGTAAGGGGAAGAGAAAGTATATAGCCCACTGCATTTCACACCATCTTTCCTACAGTGCCTTATCACCCTCCTACCGTGTTTTTCTTTCTTCCTTGGATTCTGTGTCTATACCCAGGAATGCTACTGAGGCTCTCTCCAAACCTGAGTGAGAAACAACCATGCAAGATGAGATGGATGCTTTGGTAAAAAATCAAACTTGGGAAATAGTTGATCTCCCCCTAGACAAGGAAACAATCGGATGTAGATGGGTATTCACAGTGAAGGCCGATGGCAAGATAGAGAGGTACAAGGCAAGGTTGGTAGCAAAAGGGTATACTCTGATCTATGGTGTTGATTATCTGGAAACCTTTGCACCAGTAGCTAAGATGAGTTCAGTTTGTATCCTTTTATCTCTAGCAGCCACCTATTCATGGCCCTTGTTCTAGATTGATGTAAAAAATGCCTTCCTCAATGGTGATTTATAGGAGGTATATATGGACATTCCAACATGCTTTTATGAAAATATTAGTAGAGGAAAGGTGTGTAGACTTAGAAAATCTCTGTATGGACTGAAACAATCACCTAGGGCTTGGTTTGATAGGTTCAGAGGGGCACTCATCCGTTTTGGATACACACAGACACAGTCTAATCACACCCTCTTTGTGCAGAGGAGAGACGCTCTGGTGTCAATTTTGATTGTGTATGTGGATGATATAGTAGTGACAGGAAATGATCTGGAGGAGATTGATGATCTCAAAAAATCATTGCAACAAGAATTTGATATCAGAGATCTTGGTGAGCTCAAATACTTCTTGGGGATTGAAGTTGCAAGATCCAAGCATGAGATCTTCATTTCACAGAGAAAGTGTGTACTTGACCTATTGTGGGAGACTGGGCAGCTGGGGACCAAACCAGTAGACACTCCTGTTGATCCAAATCACAGAATTAATGGTGTGGATGGCAAGTTGGTAAAGGATGTGAGGAGATATCAAAGAATGGTGGGCCGACTGCTGTATTTGTGTATGACACAACCAAATATTTCTTATGCTATCAGTGTTGTGAGTCAGTATATGCATGCACCTCGGGTTTAGCACTGGAATCTATTGAGAGAATACTTGCATATCTGGAAAAGCACCCTGGCAGAGGCATTATTTTCTCAAATCATGAGAATCTGAAGCTAGAATCCTATACAGATGCAGACTGGGTAGGATGCTTAGATGATAGGAGGTCTACATCAGGAGTGTACCTTTGTTGGTGGAAACTTGATCTCCTGGAAGAGTAAGAAGCAGGCAGTTGTGGCAAGGTCAAATGCAAAGGCTGAGTATAGATCCATGGCTCATGGTGTCTTAGAACTTCTTTGGGTTAGATTTCTTTTGAGTGAAATTGGGGTGAAAGCAGAAGAACCTATGATGTTATGCTGTAACAATCAGGCTGCAATTAATATTGCCCACAATCCAATTTAGCATGATAGGACAAACCACATTGAAGTTGATAGACACTTTATAAGAGAAAGGGTAACAACCGAAGAAGTTTGTTTGCCTTATGTCTCTTCAGAGTTGGCTGATGTTCTCACTAAAGGGGTGGCAAAGAACAAGCTTGAACATAATCTACACAAGTTGGGAATGTGTGACATTTACTCCCAACTTGAGGGGGAGTCTTGAAGATTAATCAGTTTTATGATGTTTTTTTGAGTAGATGTTTTATCTTAGTTGTTAGATAGGAGGTGGGGACCATAGTAGTTATGTGAGTCCAAATTTTATTATATTTTTGAGTGTTATATATGTTGTTTTATGTTTTGCCGCCCTATAAGGGCATAGTTGTCTTTGTACTGTTATATTATTTTTAGTATAAATAATAAGTGAAGGAGGTGGCCAGATTATTGCTTTCTTTTCTTTTCAACTTCTCTTCTTCTCCTTCTCTCTTCTTTCTATCTTCAAGAAACTACTTTTCTTTCATATTTTTTAATTCAACAGATTTCTACTCAAGCTTTTACTAGTCTTGCATCCTCTCAAACTATGAGAGTAACGGGATTGATACAAGGGCGCCATGTGTCGGTTCTCATAGACACTGACAACACCCTCAATTTCGTCACACAAACATTGGTCAAGCAACTAGGGATTCCAGTCCAACCGTCCACAACATTCCGGGCGCATGTAGCTAATGGGAGCAACCTGGTGTGTGACAGTATATGCACAGGGTTAAAACTAAAAATACAAGGACATGACTTCGAGGTAGGCCTACACCCCCTAGAAATCAGTGGAGCGGATGTAGTTCTTGAAGTCCAATGGTTAAAGGCAACTAGGGCTGGTGATCTGTGACTGGGTCCATCTCACAATGGACTTTCAGGTGGGAAAATCACAGGTGCATATTCAAGGGCAGATGTCTAAGGATCCAGGGCCCATTAGCCTTGCCACTCTAAGAAAACAAGTAGCAGATCCAACCCACATCACTCTAATGCAGATAGGCTCCCACTGGAACATCCCAATTTTAGCCAAAGGAAGTAACTCCAATAGATATGAAGAATTCCACATACAACTACAACAACTACTTCAGCAGTTTTCAGTGGTCTTCAAAGAGCCTAAAGAACTTCCACTGGAACGTGCTCATGATCATTGCATTCCTTTGATGCCCGGAGTTGTACCCGTGAATGTAAGGCCTTATCGTTACTCTTATTTTCAGAAGCTAGAAATTGAGAGACAAGTGCAAGATATGCTTGATAGAAAAGTTATACAACCTAGCCATAGCCCATTCTCCTCACCGGTATTACTCGTTAAAAAGAAGGATGGAACATGGAGGTCTTGTATAGACTATAGGGCCCTGAACAACATTACTGTAAAAGATCGGTTTCCCATACCGTTGATTGATGAACTACTAGATGAACTCGGTCGGGCCACAATATTCTCCAAACTAGACTTGAGATTAGGATATCATCAAATTCGGGTCCATGATGGCGACATCCACAAGACCGCCTTCCGTACACAAGATGGGCATTATGGGTTTTTGGTCATGCCGTTTGGATTGACCAATGCTCCGGCTACTTTCCAAGCACTCATGAATGATGTATTTCGACCCCACTTGAGCAAATTTATACTAATTTTTTTGATGATATACTAGTATATAGTGCTGCTACATGGGATGGACACCTAGTGCATTTACAAACTACCTTGGAATTACTAAGGACTCATAAACTCTTTGCAAAGGAGTCAAATTGCGCGTTCGGACAAACTCAAGTACACTACCTTGGGCACGTAGTTGAAAACGACACTGTAGTGGCAGACTCGGAAAAACTCGCAAGCATGATAAATTGGTCCCAACCTCAAAATGTCAAGGAGTTACGGGCCTTCTTAGGCCTAATAAGGTACTATCGTCGATTCGTTAGAGGGTATGGACTGATTGCTGCACCTTTGACTAGTTTACTTAAGAATGGATTTTGCTGGACTATGGAGGCACAACAGGCCTTTGAGACACTAAAAACAACTGTTTCATCTCCACCGACGCTCACACTTCTAGATTTCACAAAGGACTTCATCATTGAATGTGATGCGTCAAGCCAAGGAGTGGGTGGGGTTCTCATGCAAGAAGGGAGGCCACTAGCTTTTTTCAGCAAAGCATTGACATCACAAAGATGGCCAGGTCAGTATATGAACAAGAATTGATAGCGGTTGTTCTTGCAGTTCAGCAATGGCGACCCTACCTTCTAGGGAGGAGGTTCATCATACAAACTGACCATCAGAGCTTGAAATTTCTGTTGGAACAGTCAGTTTTATTCCTAGAACAGCAGCGGTGGGTAGCCAAATTACTTGGTTATGATTATGTCATTGAATAGAAGGCGGGGCACACTAACAAAGCGGCAGATGCATTGTCACGCCAATCATAACTGTTCCCACTACTACTCACGTCCCCAACATGTTCCTTCATGGATCAGTTACGGGAAGAAGCCAAAAGGCACCCAAAATTGAGCAACCTGTGTTCACAGGTTCGGGGAGGACCCTACCAGCCACCCAGGGTGGAGAATAACTTGCTGTTTTGTAAACACCGACTGGTGATACCACAGGATTCAGTCCATATTCATCAGCTTCTTGAACTATTCCACTCATCACCAACAAGAGGCCACTCAGGAATTCTGCATACTTACAAGAGACTAGCCACCTAGTTCCATTGGAAAGGCATCCAGAATTCAGTCCAGAAATTCATAGCCAAATGTGTCGTTTGCCAAAAATATAAGGCAGATACCCAGAGCCCAGCAGGCCTACTATAACCACTCCCATTTCCTACACAAGTGTGGGCTGATATATCCATGGACTTTGTAACGGGGCTGCCCCTTTCCTATGGCAAGTCCGTCATTCTTGTAGTTGTTGATAGATTCACCAAATACTGCCACTCAGGAATTCTGCATACCTAACAGCACCAGTGATGAGAAGTCCTCTACCCTAGGTGGGATAGGATTGCCCAATATTCCTTTCGTAATGTAGTTATCCACCTGGTTCCTGATGATTACTTTATAGAATGATCTCACAGTAAACCATCCATTGTTACATTCCTTCTACTGCCTTGTGTCCTCTTTTTTATTTATTTTTTGATAGGAAACAATAACTTTCATTAAATTTAAAAGGAAAAGCATTAAAGTTGTCTCCTTCAAAAACATAAGGTGACCCCTCGTAACATAATCAACTTACAAACATCCCAAAATAAAGTCTCCCTATTAACCCCTTGCTTTGCCGAAGCGTCAACCAAACCATTTGCTGACCTCCTAGAGGAGGTTAGATGATTCACCATCTCACTACTATTCAAGCAAAGCCTACAAACGTGTGGGGATAAACATCAGTTTGGTCTCTTTCTTCGAAGCACATCCAAAGTGTTAATTTTTTGGAGAACAACTTCCCAACAAAAAGCCCTCACCTTTGAAGATACAGGAGCACACCGTGTAGAGAACACTAATGTGGGCCCCACTGGTGTGGTCCACACTATGTTTGTATGACAGCAACTAGTTAGCAATTAGTTATGTTAGTTTTAGTTTACACAATACCAACCGCTCTCTCTTTTCTCAAACCACTCTACGAGTTCTCCCTCTCCATCTCTCTTCTCTTTTCTTTTATTTTTCTGTTCAAAACCTAAGGCTATTTGTAGTCTTGTACGACTACTTGGTATCAGAGCAAGATCTAGGGCTTCTCATGTGAGTCTGATCCATCCGACCACATGAGAATTGCCTAGGGCTGGAAGAATAGAAAGGTCTTTCTTCGGCTGATTCTTGGAGGTTATCAGATATTGCAACAGCTGTCCAAAGATTGAATCATGCCTTTGATAACCATGAAGAATCAGAGAAAGATAAGAGGTTCAAGATCAGCTTTTTGATCAAGACTGGAGGTGGCGATCAGAATTTCAGAGGATTCCTGGATCAAGATCAGTGCTTTCAGAATTTTCTGGGGAGCTGATCAGACTTGTCTCTCTCGATTTAAAGTTTTGCTCTCTTGAAGACCCAGTAGAGCTGCTTCAGGACTGTTACTGCTGAATCTGATTTCTGCTACTACTGCTATCAGCTTCAAGACCAGTAGGCCAACTGTCACAGTAATTAGAAAGGTTTTTTTTTTTTTTTTTAATTACTGAATCTGAATTCTGCTTCTAGACCCACTATTACTAGTTACAGACCCAGTAGGCCGACTGTTACAGTAATTAGGAGGTGTTTTTTGATTAATTCCTAATCAAGAATGGAGTTTAAGAGCCAAGGGGAGGGTGTTTTTGGGACTGGTTCAGGTAACATGACTGAGAACACTTTCCATATCACAACTGTTAAGTTTGATGGATTAAACTACTTAGAATGGGCCCAATCAGCCATGATGACCATTGGGGGTAGAGGAAAACTGAGCTATTTGTTGGGAGATATGAAGGAACCAACTAAGGAGGATCCCACTTATGCTAAGTGGATTTAGGAGAATTATTTGGTGATGACATGTTGTGCAACTCCATGCAGCCACACATTAGCTGAAACTACTTATGGGCAAAAACAGCTAAGGAAATATGGGATGCTGTGAAAGAAACCTACTCTCAGTCCCTTAATGTTTATAGGGCTTATGAGCTGAAATGTGAGGTTAGAAATTTCAAGCAAGGTGAGAAACAGGTCTCTGTTTATTTTTCAACATTGAAATCTCTATGGCATGAAATTGACCACCATGAAACAATTGAATGGGAAAGTTAGAAGGATGCGTAGACTTACAGAAAGAAAGTTGAAACTAATAGAGTGTTTGAGTTCTTGGCTGGTCTGAATTTTGAGTATGATATTGTGAGACAACAGTTGTTGACAAGAGACAATGTAACTCTATCTCAAGCCTATTCCCTAGTGCACAGTGAAGAGACTAAGAGAAAAGTTATGTTACAACAGCAACCTTTCGAATCAGCCCTGGCAGCAGTTAAACCCAAGTTTGGGGGTGATAAGGAAAGGGATATGAAGAAAGAAGCTAAGAAGGACCTAGTATGTGAACATTGCAAGAAACCTAAACACACTAAAGACACTTGTTTGAAGTTGCACCCACAGCTAGTTCCAGCAAAACTCAGAAACAACTGGAAAGTGAAGTTAGTAATTCGGTGCCATCTAGACACCCTAGCTACTGTCCGAGCTACTCTAACACAACTGGAAAGTGAAGTTAGTAATTCAGTGCCATCTCCTCAGCCATCATCAGCTCCTCCAAACTCTTCCTTTGCTCATTCAGGTAATTGGGCCTCAGCTTACCATGCTTTAGCTCCAGGTAATTCAGAACATTTTTGGGTAATAGACTCAGGAGCATCTGACCATATGACTGGCTTGCCATCACTGTTTCTACCTATCATTTATCCTCTGGCAGAGACAAAGTGTCTACTGTTGATGGCTCCCTTGTTCCTATTTTTGGCAAGGGAGACATCAAGTTGTCTAATGCCATTTCCCTATCTTCGGTTTTTCATGTTCCTAAATTTAGTACTAACTTGCTTTCAGTTAGTAGCATTACAAAAAACCAGAATTGTTCAGTAACCTTTTTCCCTGATCGATGTGTTTTTCAAGATTTGGAGACAAGGAAAGTGATTGGGACTGGCTGTAAGATGAATGGAATCTATCTGCTTGGAGGGAATTCTCATTGGGAAGATAGTGAAACTAAGAGGTCTTTTGTTTCTCAGTCTGTTGATTAGGTGATGCTTTGGCACAATAGGATGGGTCATTTATCCTTTTGGGCTTTGAAGAGTTTGTTTCCTAGTCTATTTGAGTCTATCTAGATGTCTAGCTTGAAATGTGAGAGTTGTGAACTTGCAAAACACTATAGGACAACCTATTCATTGAGTAATAGTAAAAGCAATACTCCTTTTAAAATTGTGCATATTGATGTGGGGACCTTATCATGTCAATGCCATGGGGGGGGTACAAATATTTCCTGCTGTTTGTTGATGATCATACTCGTTTTTCTTGGGTCTATGTTATGCGTTCTTGAGATGAGGTTCCAACATTGACCGAATCTTTTATCAGATGATTTTAACCCAATTTGGGGTCAAAATCAAAATTTGTAGGTTAGAAAATGCGAAAGAATATTTTGCAAACCTATTAACCTCTTATTTGCTTGATCATGGCATTATCCATTAGAGTACCTGCCCTTATACACCACAACGGAATGGGGTTGCTGAAAGAAAGAATGGACACATATTAGAGGTGGCCAGAAGCATTATGTTTACCTCCAATGTGCCTATACGTTTATGGGGGGATGCTATTCTTACAGCAGTATATCTTATCAATCGAATTCCTTCATGGGTTCTTGACATGAAAACTCCATTTACCCTCTTATATCCTGATAAAGAGTTGTTTACCGTTCCCCTTAAAACCTTTGGCTGTACTTGCTTTGTTCAGATTCTTGGTCCTCATCGTTCCAAATTTGATCCTAAAGCCTCAAAATGTATTTTCCTCGGCTATGCACAAACTCAAAAGGGATATTGTTGCTATGAACCCACTTCTGGGAAGAGATTTGTCTCTATGGATGTTACTTTCTTTGAGGATGTATCCTATTATCCAAGGGTTTCTCCTCAGGGGGAGAGTAGTGAGGTTGGGATTAACTCCTCAGAAATTCCTTTACTTGTCTCATTAAGTGGAGGGGTGTAATTGGGAGGGTTGTCAGAGGTGCTGGGATGTGAGAGTCTATCATAGGCGGTGGAGGCAGGCTGATTTTGGTCATCAATAGTCCAGGCCAGCCCCAACTTCTTTTGTAGATCCAGATCCAGGTACCATAGCTCCTACAGATCCAGAACCAGGTACCACAATCCATTTGACAGAAATCACAGATGGGATACCTTCCACTGATGAACCTTCACCTTCAGTAGATGACCTTGATCTCCCCATTGCAGTTCGTAAAGGAAAACGCTGTTGCTCCACATCCACAACTCACTGCATTTCCCAGTATTTGTCCTATCTCCTATGATCATCTATCCCCCTCTTATAAGTCATTTCTTACATCCATTGCTAATATTCCCATTCCCAGAATAATACAGGAAGCCTCGTCAGTTCTTGAGTGGAAGGATGCAATAAAAGTAGAAATGGATGCCCTTATCAAAAACAATACCTGGGAGATAGTTGATCAGCCTAAAGGGAAGAAACCGATTGGATGTAGATGGGTATTCTTTGTGAAATATAATGCTAATGGTTCCACTGAAAGGTATAAGGCTTGATTAGTTGCAAATGGATTTACTTAGACATATGGTATTGACTATTTGGAGACTTTTGCACTAGTAGCAAAGATGACTACTATCAGATTCTTATTATCTCTTGCAACCAGTTACTCTTGGCCTTTGTTTTAGATGAATGTTAAAAATGCCTTCCTCAACGGAGACTTGCAGGAAGAAGTTTACATGTAGTTGCCTTTGGGATTTTATGGTGAAGAGATAGGAAAGAAGGTATACAGGCTAAATAAAGCCTTGTATGGACTAAAACAGTCCCCTAGAGCTTGGTTTGATAGATTCAGACGAGCCCTTGAAATGTTCGGTTATGCACAGGCACAGTCAGACCACACCCTGTTCGGTTTTCTTGGGTTTATCTTATGCATTCACGAGATGAGGTACCCGCCCTGACCCAAAACTTCTACCAAATGATCCTAACCCAGTTTGATGCCAAGATCAAAGTTCTTAGATCTGATAATGCAAAGGAATACTTTGCTAAGCCATTGCTAAGCCATTGACATCTTACCTTCTTCATCATGGGGTTATCCACCAGAGCACTTGCCCTCGTACACCTCAGTAGAATGGGGTTGCAGAAAGGAAGAATAGGCACATCTTGGAGGTGGCTAGAAGTATTATGTTTACCTCCAATGTCCCTATTCGCTTCTGGGGGTGATGCTATCCTCATAGCGGTATATCTTATTAATCGGGTTCCTTCTCGGGTTCTTGATATGAAACCTCCTTTTTCCCTTTTATACCCAAATGAGGAGTTATTTATTGTTCCCCTTAAAACATTTGGTTGTACCTGTTTTGTTTAGCTTCTCGGACCTCATCACTCCAAGTTCGAACCCAAGGCCTCCAAATGCATCTTTCTTGGTTATGCACAAACTCAAAAGGGTTATTGCTGCTGTGATCCTGTTTTAGGGAAGAAGTTTGTCTCCATGGATGTCACTTTCTTTGAGGAGACACCCTACTATTCTCGGATTTCTCCTCAGGGGGGGAGCAGTGAGAGTGGGGGTTTGGGTCCTTTTCTTCAGGGGGAGCGCAGTGAGGGCAGGGCTAATACTTTTGGGGCTGACCATTGGGTGATGAGGGTGATGAGGGTTGCAGTAGTGAGGGTGGTCAGAGGGATCAGGAGTTGAGAGTCTATCACAGGCGATGCAGGTAGGTTGATCCTGGTCATCAACAGTCCAGGCCAGCTCCAACCTCTTCTGCGGCTCCAAGTCTAGGTATTACAGTCCCAGGGCCCATAGAGACATCTTCCATTGTTTCCACTTCACCCCTTGCAGACGACCTTGACCTTCCCATTGCCATCCGTAAAGGAAAACAACATTGCACCACATCTACAACCCACTGCATTTCCCAGTTTTTATCCTATGATCGCCTATCTCCCTCCTACAGGTCCTATCTTACTTCCGTTGCTAATGTCCCTATTCCAAGAACAGTGCAAGAAGCCCTATTAGTCCCAGAGTGGAGAGGTGCAATGCAAGTCGAAATGGATGCCCTGTTGAAAAATAATACCTGGGAGCTAGTTGATTTTTCGAAAGGAAAGAAACCAGTTGGATGCAGATGGGTATTTATTGTGAAGCACAATGCGGATGGTTCCATTGAGAGGTACAAAGTTCGGCTAGTTGCAAAATGGTTCACCCAGACTTATGGTATAGATTACTTGGAGACATTTGCCCCGGTAGCCAAAATGACCACCATTCGAGTTCTATTATCTCTTGTAGCAAGCCACAATTGGCCTTTGTGCCAAATGAACGCTAAAAATGCTTTTCTGAATGGAGACCTGCAGGAAGAGGTTTACATGCAGTTGCCTCCTGGATTCTATGATACAAAGATAGGTAAGAAGGTCTGCCGGCTCAATAAGGCATTGTATGGATTGAAGCAGTCACCTAGAGCTTGGTTCGATAGATTCAAACTAGCCCTTGGGAAGTTCGGTTATGTACAGGCCCAGTCAGATCATACACTGTTCATCAAGAGGGTGGAGTCCTCTCTGACACTACTTGTAGTATATGTTGATGATATTGTGGTGACAGGAAATGACAACCATGAAATTGAGCCCCTCAAATATTTCCTTCATCAAGAGTTTGAGGTGAAAGATCTTGGTGCTCTTTGATATTTTTTGGGTATTGAGGTTGCTAGATCTGAACAGGGGATCTTTGTGTCTCAGCGGAAATATGTTCTAGATCTGTTGGCAGAAACTGGAAAGTTAGGTGTCAAGCCTGCGAATACACCCATTGAACAGAACCACAGGATTAATGCAGAGAGTGGGGAGCCTCTTGAAGACAAAGTTATGTTCCAGTGATTAGTGGGAAAGCTCCTATATCTCTGCCTCACTCGGCCATATATCAGTTATGCAGTTAGTGTTGTCAGTCAGTACATGCATTCTCCTAGAACCACGCACCTTCTTGCAGTAGAAAGAATATTATCATACTTGAAGAGATGCCCGGGTAGAGGTATACTATTCAAGAACATTGACCACATGAAGGTGGAGGTCTATACAGATGCCGATTGGGCTGGGAGTGTTGATGACAGAAGGTCTACCTCTGGATATTGTACCCTTGTGGGAGGTAACCTTGTCTCTTGGAGGAGTAAGAAACAGAGTGTTGTTTCCCGATCTAGTGCTGAAGCTGAATACATGTCAATGGCTAACGGAGTGGCTGAAATTCTATGGCTAAGATCACTACTTGAGGAGTTGGGTATTGAGTATGAGAAGCCCCTGATGCTGTATTGTGATAATCAAGCGGCTATTAATATAGCACACAATCCGGTGCAACATGACAGAACCAAACATATTGAAGTTGATCGACATTTTGTACGAGAGAGGGTCTCATCACAAGAAGTGTGTCTCCCGTACATCACCTTCAACATGCAGCTAGCAGATATCCCCACCAAAGTTATACCAAGGAAGAAGCTAGAAGCGGATCTATCCAAGTTGGGAATGATAAACATTTATTCCCAAATTGAGGGGGAGTGTAGAGAACACTGATGTGGGCCCCACAGCTACGGTCCCACTCTGTTCGTAGGGTAGAAGGTGTTTTAGTCTTTCTAGGGTTAGCTGGTGGTCAGTTAGTTATGTCAGTTGTTATTTATTTCAGTCTTATTTTATTTTATTTGTTATGTAAATATTAAGGGGAGATCTGTCCTTTCCATGTAATGAGCATAACCTATAAATACTAAATAAAGTGGCGGCGGCAGAACATTATGCTTCTGTTCCTGCTTTCAACTCTTGTGTTTTACTGCTCTCTCTTCTCTCTTTCTCCTCTCTTATCTATACCTTTTTCTCCTATTTTCGAACCTGAAATCCATTAGGGTTCAAGACTGATAGCAGTCTTGAACATCTACTTAAACAATAAGGGTAATTCAGCCCTTTTGCCCTTCTTGTAATCCTTTTACACTTAAAACATTATGAATATAAATTTAAAGAGGGGGCAGCTATTTACACAATACCAACCGCTCTCTCTTTTCTCAAACCACTCTTCGAGTTCTCCTTCTCCATCTCTCTTTTCCTCCTCTCCTCTTCTCTTTTCTTTTATTTTTCTGTTCAAAACCTAAGGCTATTTGTAGTCTTGTATGACTACTCACCACACTTCTTTAATAGGAAAAGAGGTAACCAAGTTAGTGGATTGCAATAGAGCATTGGAAAATGAAGAACAAAGAAAAACCTAAGGAGGACTCTGACCAAATTCTACCCTCAAGAGAAGACTAATCTAGAAACATTGAGTTTAGAAGAGAAATTAGTTCATTTGCCAAGCCCACTTCGGAGTCCCTTAATCCTAGATCCCAAGAATCCCCTAAGACACAAAAAGAAAAAATGACTTTAAATTTGCTCAAAGAGAGGGAATAGATGATCGGGAACCTGTTCTTAGGAGGAGAGTCCCCAATCCAAGTGTCCTCCCTAAAAAGAACTTTATTACCCAAGCATGGATCATACCCAATGAAAGGAGAAAAAGTGGGCAGCATGCCAACAATGTCTTTCCATGGGAAGGAATGCAAAGCCCTAATTAGGGTCAAGACCAGCATCCCATCCACTAGCTGCCATTCCATGGATATTTCCTACTACTCTATGCCATAAGCTTTCCTGCTCCTTGGGAAATCTCCACAACCACTTACCTAGCAGCATTATGTTTCTTAATCTGACATTTCCAATCCCTAAACCCCTTTATCTAAACCACTTCCAGCTACCAAATGATCCTTTTTTGAATCTCTTGGTTCCTAAAGAAGGTCTCATTATCTTTTCAATATGATCCACTACCTTAACATGCAATTTGAAGGTAGACAAGAACACTGGCAGATTTGGTAGTACAAACTTGATTAAAGTGATTACCCCCTAGTGACAGTGAGATGTAGCTTTTTTTTTTTTGATCAATAACTGAAACATATTCATTGATATGGAAGAAAATTAAGCATCAGAATTACAACAGGGAGAGAGAACCTCTCTTTTTATTTTTGAAAGGTAAAGTAATTTTATTCAAGAAGGAAAAAGATACAACAAGGCCCATACCAAAAGGAAGGCCTAGAAACAACTCAAGTTATAGACTCCACAAAGACTGAGTTTTAAACAACCGAGGCAAGTCCAGGTGCTTGAAATCATGAGTAACAGACACCCAAGAAATCAGCTTGCCCACAGCTCTCTGCACTAACTCTTATGGATTCTTAACTCTGTTACCAAAAAATCTGTTATTTCTTTCAGACCAAATGGACCACAAAACAGCTGCTGGTATGGTTTTCCACACTAATTATCCCCTCTTATTTAAGCCTTTGATTTTCCAACAGCACAGAAGATCCTTGACAGACCTTGGCATAACCCAGCTGATCCCCAAAGCTTTTAAGAAATGCTCTCACACCAAGGAGGAAATAGGACACTGAAGGGTGGTCTGTTGTTTCTGGGTGGATGCCACACAGACCACAAGAGGAGTCCAGATGCTGGATGCCTCATCTCTCCAAATTAGACCTAGACAGACATTTATCTAGAGCCATTATCCATATAAGAAAATTGGATTTAGAGGGACTTGTTGGATTCCAAATCTGATTGGCAGGAAAAACCGTAGAACCTGAACTGCTTAGCTTGAAGGCTAAGGATTTAACAGTGAGGCAGCCATCAGAATTCCATTTCCAACTCCATTCATCCTCCAAATTTATATATATCCTCTTTTTCTGTAGAAGCTCCTGCAGCTCCACAATGTCTACCAACTCCCAGTCAAACAAGTTTCTCTCGAAGGGGGTGGGGGGTGTCCAAGTAATATAATCTCCAGAAAAGTTAGAAGTCTCAGCCACTGATGAATTTTGGTTAGCAACACACTGAAATAGGAGAGGAAAGGCTTCAGCCAGAGGGCCCTCCAAGCACCAAGGGTTCTTCCAAAAGTTAATTCTATCCCCTTTTCCAACCTTAAAACTGACACCTTCCAAGAATGCGGGAATACTTTCATGATGCCCTTCCAAAGAGAGCTGCCCCAATTTGGAGGAGGATTCCTAGATCTCTAGTTACCCCACTCTACCCCATATTTTGCAGCTAAAAGGTTTCTCCACCAAGCGTTCCTTTCAGAAGCAAATCTCCAAATCCACTTACTGAGAAGAGATGAAATTAAACTTCTTCTTCCTTATTCCCAGCTCACCTTCTTCCTTGAGGAGGCACACTTTGTCTCACTTGACTAGGTACAATTTCTTTTCATCTTCCCAACCCTTCCAGAGGAAATTTCTCTATAACTGCTCCAATCTTTTTGCTGTTTTGCTTGGGATAGGGAAGAGAGAAAGAAAATAAGTGGGGAGGTTAGAAAGATTACTCTTTATCAGAGTCACCCTACCCCCAAACCCAAGCCAACACCTCAGCATAGTTTTCTAAATTTGAAACTTTACAGGGAGGAACTCTATCTGGCAAGCAAACATGTTCCCAGAATTTGACAAGGTTCCCAGAGCATGGTTTATACCTGATATATATGGTCAGAAGGAAGGAAGAGTGGCATGGATGGCTTTCCATGGAAGCTCTTGTAGCCCTAACCTGAACTCCAGACTCCCAGCCTTTAGCCACAAGACCATGAATGCTAATACCACCTTTGCCCACAACGTTTCTCCATCCTCTGGCAGTCTCCACAACCATTTACCTAACAAAGCAGTATTTCTTTCCTATATATTCCCAATGCCTAGACCACCATACTCCTTACCCCGACACACCATCTCCCAATTTACCCTATGATCTTTTTAGTCCGCACCTAGTTCCCAAAGAAAGTCCCTCATCAGTTTTTCCAACCTTTTGCTAACCCCAAGTGGAATCCTAAAGACTGGCATGAAATATATCGGTAAATTAGCTAAAGTGGCTCTAATCAAGGTAATCCTTCCTCCCAAAGATAACCAATTACTTTTCCATGAGGCCAGTTTCCTAGTGAATCTCTCCACTGCAGGATTTCAAAAACTGCTATTCCTTTAGGGCTATCCTCTAAAGGAAGACCCAAATAGTTCAAGGGCCATCGAGAGACCACACAACCTAAAATTTCTTCTCTCTCAGTTATTTCCTCCTCATTCATATTCAAACCGACAATACAACTTTTATGAAGGTTGATTTTCAGGTTGGACATTTTTTCAAAGAGCTCCATAATCTGGTTTAGGTTCCTTACCCAGTTCAAATCCTTGCCAATCTCTTTGTGAATCTTTCCAGCACTGGGTACTAGAAACTCTCTAACCTTGGATTTCCCCCCACAGATAAGCCTTAGTACTTTAAAGGTCACTCACTTATCTCATAGCCTAAGATTGTAGCCAAGGAAGACAACACCTCTCTAGGCTCTCCTTGCCTATTTGCCCCAGCTACACAGTTTTTGTTCCAATTTACTCTCAAGTTGGAGATGCTTTCAAAACACTCTACCAACAATTCGAGATTATCCATCCATCTGGTTCACTACTACCTTGCATCCTCTTCTGAAGGAACAATTCATTGTTCTTCAAGCTTCTGCAATAGAGAAGTTATCTCTTCAAGTTCTTGATCCAAAGGAGGCTCCCTAAATGTAGGACACCATATCACCTGATCCCCTCTTACTTGAAAGTGCTATTAGTTGTGATATTCATAACACTCAACCTATAAAGTCTTGGACGTAACGATAAAACTTCCCCACCCCACACCATTTGTCCTTGGAAAACTTCACCCGTGTTGTACCCTTCCCCACTTTAAATTTTCTGTACCTTGTGAAGCTTTGTTGAAATTTCATGATTCCTTTCCACACGCTAAGCATGCCTCCAGCAAACATAATCTCTTTGGAGGATTTCCACCTGGAGCCTCCACTCTAATTATCTTCTTGCCAGAAATGCTGACTTCATATTCCTTCTGCCATTATAGGAACTCAAGTCGCAAGACATGAGCTCTAGAAATCTAAAATTTTGTCATCAAGAACTTTCTCTTAGGCTACTCCATGCAAACAATCTCATCCCTTCAATCTGCTGTTAAGATAAAGGAAAAAAAACAGAAAAAAAAACAATGGGCTAAAGGTTGTTCTCCAATCACCTACTGTATCAGTAATGTGTATTGCCGTTCATTCCAAAACGTGGTAGGATACATAGTGATAAAAATTTATTAATCACCTAATGCAAGCCATCAAAGGTGGGAACAAAAAGACAAAATCCTAGGTTATAAGAGAATTGGGATTTGGGGACAAATTTAGAAATTAGGTTAAGACTTAGAATTTGCAGCTATTTTAGGAGATTGCTCATGAGTTCAAATAATCAGAGTGTTTGCATTAGAATGGGTTTTCACCTACTTTACAAGAGAAAATGAGTTCATTTCTGACCCTGTCCTTTGTAGTTTTTCCATTCATCCATATCAACATACACAAAAACTTACAAGAAAAAGAAAGAAATCTCAAGGAAGTTAAGAAATGCATATTAACAAGGGCCATCCTATGGCTGAAAACCTTAGAACTGTTTATGGACTACTCCTGTGATGATATTCAGAGGAGTTGGGCAGCGATGGCTTCAATAGCTTCAAAGAAAACCAGATTACAAGCAAGGTGGACTTCTCCAGAATTTCGATGGCAGCAGTCACCCGGAATCTTGAGGGATAAGGACAGCAACGTTCTTTCCTTATTCTCAGGCCTAGTAGGAGTTGGAGACTCAACAAGGGCTGAATTACTAGCAGTTGTACAAGGCTTACAGATTGCAAGCCAACTTGGAGTGGAAAATTTGGTTGTTGAAGCAGAGCTCGGACACTATCACTTGGGGCTCCAGAGATATTCTGAGGAAAGTAAAATGGCTTACAAGAAACATGACAATCAATGTTCAGTGTGTCAACAGATCAGCTAATGCATTGGCACTCTTTGGCTAAACAAGGGGTTTTTTGGGTTTCTTTGTATTGGGCTAATTTATAATTTTGCAGTTTTTGGGTCTGTACTCATCCCTTTGGGAAGGTAGCATCTCGTGCCTCCTCCAAGGCTGCTGATTGTACTTATCCTTTTTCTCTATAATAAAATTGCCTAACCATTCATAAAAAAACACAGAAACTTAGTAATAGGCTCCTATAGCTGACAAAATGAGGGAAAATTGATTAAGATGGTTTGGTTATGTGCAGCACCTGTAAGAAGAAATGATCTGTTATAAGTGGAAAGGGCTAGAAAAGCTAGTGGTAGACCAAAAAAAGACATGCCTTGAGGTAGTAAGGAATGATTTAAGGGATCATAATTCATGTAGCCAACCTCATATAGTTGAGACAAGGCAATGGTGATGATGATGATTGAGAGAGGACTTTCTCTCCATGAGAAATTTCTAAAAGTTAGGTTTGTCATGAATATCGAAGGGAATCTGAAATTCCCAGTGTCTACTCTGCTTACACTACTGAATCCTGTGGTTCTTAGGGATGGGGTGTGGACTCTATGTCATGTTGGGCTCTTCACCTGTAAATCTTTGTTTAGTTCACTTGTAGCCTCTTCTTCCTCCCATTCCCTTCTTTCCCTGTTAAAGAAATTTGGTTTTCCCCCACTCCTAGAGTCGGTGCTTTTTGCTGGGAAGTGTATCATGACTACATTAACACGTGATAAGCTCCAAATGAAGAGACCAAACTGGTGTTTGTCCCCCAATTGGCGCTGCTTATGTAAGTTAAATGGTGAGACTGCATTTCATCTCTTAATCTCCCGCCCCTTTGTTGGCTTTATTTGGGATTGGTTTGCTTCGCTTTTTGGTTGCAGATGGCTTCCTCCTGTCAGCATTGAAGGATTGTTTTACCCTTCAAATTGCAGTTGTACAAATAGAAGAGGCAAGCTTATGTGGAGATGTACCAGGGCAGCAGTAGTTTGGACAGTTTAGCAGGAAAGAAATTCAAGAATATTTGGTGATAAGGAGAGGAATAAGGAAGCCTCGATCGAGATCATAACCCTAAGGTGGCTCATTGGGTTAAACCATCGGATCTGTTTTCAGACTTTCAGGTTGATGATTTCTTCAGATCATGGGGGGCTATAGCTGCTCCCTCCTTTAGAAGACAAATAGCTACAGTGGACTGGTCACCTCCATCAAGTGGCTGGCTGAAGTTGAATTTTGATGGGAGTTGTGTGGGCAATCCTGGATCCATTGGACCTGAATTTCGCCAACTCCTAATTTGTGCCAAATTCCTCATCAACCCTTAGGGAGATCATCCGCCCCTTATTTTTCTAGTTTTTCTAATTCGCAGACCTCTGTCCTCCCTCTTGTCTCTCATTGAGCTTCCTCTCCCTCTTGTTTTTCAGGTTCAAATGGATTGCCATCCCACCAAAGCAGAGGAACACGCTTTAGACAGCTCCAATATCAAGCATTGGTAGGAAGATTGCGGTGAATATAGGAGCCTTTAAGATCGCTAGAGCATTGGGGATTGAAAGGAGGAAAGTGGTGAGAAACAAAAACAACCGAGAAAAAACTTATTAAGAATGGGAAGCATCAGGAGAGAAGTGGAAAAAAGGGCCCCAAAAGAGAATTAAAAAGGCTTCAGTGGGGATTGATGGATCACACCTCAGATGGAAGTAGGATGAACAAGGGAACTTCTGTAAGAGTGATTCTATGAAGATTTTAAGCTGGACTGGCAGTGGATTGGGAGGTGAGGTTAAAAGAAGTCTAGTGAAAGAAACTCTAAAAAGAGAAAACCTGGGCATAATCATCTTACAAGAATAAAAAAAGGAAGTAGTTGACAGAAAACTTATGAAAGCTATTTAGGGAATAAGGGGAAGAAAATGGACTACTGTTCTAGTGGTGGGGTCTGTAGGTGGAACCATTCTAGCTTGGAAGTGTAATCATTCATGGAGAGAGAGAGATGAGAGAGAGAAAGTGAAGAGAAGAGAAGAGAGAAAAGAGGAGAAGAGGAAGATATGATTGAGAGACACGAACAAAAAACTATTCTGGCTGCCACCAGTTTAGTTATTTATATTAACTTAATGTAAAAGGAATGGGAGATTACAAGTATGCCCCTGGTGGCACTCCCTAGTAACAAACTAATAAGAAAGAAAGAAACTAACTGGCTGACAGCACACTAACAACAACTGTAAAATAACAATTAAATAATCCTCACAACACTTTCCCTCAAGTTGGGCTGAATATGTTTATCATGCCCAGCTTGTCACATAACTCATTGTGCTGCGAATATACCTATCATTTCCCTTTTTCCTAATTTTTCCCTTATGAAGTGTTTGTCAACCTCAATGTGCTTGGTCCTCTCATGTAGGACAGGGTTGCTGGCAATGTTTATAGCTGCCTTGTTGTCACAGTAAAGAGACAGGATTATGAACAACAACTCCAAGCTCCCCCAGAAGATTTTTTAGCCAAAGGACTTCAGCCACCCCATGTGCCATAGCTCTATATTCAGCTTCAGCACTTGACCTTACTACTATACTTTGTTTCTTGCTTTTCTAGGTCACTAGGTTTCTTCCCACAAATGTGCAATACCCACTTGTGAACTTTCTATCATCCACAACACCTACCCAATCAGCATTTATAAAGACTTCCACCTTTAGGTGATTATGTTTATTGAATAGTAGACTTGTTCTGGGATACTTTTTTAAGTATCTAAGAACTCTCTCTGCTGCCTCCATGTGTGTTTTCTTAGGAGAGTGCATGAATTGGCTTAGAACCCCAACTGAATAGGCAATGTCTGGACGAGTCATGGACAAATAAATCAATTTTCCCACTAACCTTTGGAACTGTTTCACATCTTTCAGAGGTTCACCATCACAGTCACCCAACTTGCGATCAACATCCATGGGAGTATCTGTTGGCCTTGCGCCTAATTTGCTTGCGTCTTGTAATAGATCAAGGGTGTATTTCCTTTGAGAAATGAAGATACCTCTTTCTGAGCGGGCGACTTCAATTTCAAGGAAATACTTTAGGGGACCTAAATCTTTTACTTCAAATTTAGATGCAAGGAATTGTTTCAATTTTTGTATTTCTGAACTCCAATTTCCTGTAATGATGATATCATCCACATACACTATCAATACAACCTGTTCCTGATATCTCTTCACAAAGAGTGTGTGATCAAACTGACATTGTTTGAAGCCTACCTTATTTTCCAAGCTATGGGAGTTTTAAACCATAAAGAGACTTTCTTAGCTTACACACCTTATTTTCACTTCCCTTGGCACAAAATCAAGGGGGTTAAACCATGTATACTTTCCTCCTCTAGGTCACCATTTAAAAAAGCATTCTTTACGTTCAGTTGATGCAATTCCCAATCAATGTTAGCAGCTAATGACAGGAGGACCCTAATTGAGTTCATCTTAGCTACTGGAGCAAAAGTCCCATCATAGTCAACCCCGTACACTTAAGTGTACCCTTTGGCTACTAATCTTGCTTTGTACCTTTCAACTGTCCCATTTGCCTTGTGTTTAACTGTAAACACCCACTTACACCCCATTGGGTCTTCCCCTTGGAAGATCCACCAATTCCCAAGTTTGATTTTTATGAAGGGCATTAATCTCCTCCTTCATAGCATTTGTCAATTCAAGGCATTTTAAGGCTTCTGCAACATTTCTGGGAACATGGATGCAATCAACTACAGATAGAAAGGCTCGGTATGAGGGGGAAATGTGATCATAGGAGACATACTAGGTAATGGGGTGTTTGGTAGTGCATGACCCGACTCCCTTTCTTTGAGCAATAGGAATGTCAAGGTCATCCACAGTAGGAGTAGGAGTATCAATAGATGCAATAGGGTTTAGACTTACCTCCTGGGAGTCTAATAGTGTCGGTTGCTCAGTGTTTGGCTGCTCCACATCTCTATCACATTGCTGATCTCTACGGCGTGTACGTTGGAAGACACGAAAGGGAGCAAGGTCCAGAATAGAAGGAAGAGAGATTTGGTGGACCTGAACCTGCTTCTCCTCTTCCACACTACTATTCTCCTCTTGAGAAGCAGGGAAGAACGGTTCAGACTCAAAGGACATATCCATAGGCAAAAAACTTATGACTAACGGGATAGAAGAAAAACAACCTTTTGAGAAGAGAGGACTGTTTAGAAAGTTGCAAAAATTCAAGAGGAGAGAAGAAGGTGGCGGCAACTTGGGTTCAGAGAGAGATTTTTGAACATAATCCCTTCTCTTACTCCCTTAATTCTATTTCATTAAGTTAAACTTTAGTAATTTACAGAGAAGCCCCTAGTTGGGTAGAAAATTAAAAAGACATAACATAAGAAAGAATAAAGCCCAGATTAAGGCCCATTACAGCAAAGAACATAAAAGATAAAAAGGATAAATAGCCTATGGGCCATTCGGCCCATCTTCTCTACACTCCTCAAGCTGAGCATAGATGTCAATCATGCCAAGCTTGCCAGTATCATGCTGAAGTTTAGCCTTGGGAATGCCCTTGGTGAGGAAATCAGGTAACTGTCCTTCAGAGGTGATGAAAGGTAGACACACTTCTCCAGAAGCCACTCTTTCTCGAATGAAGTGTATGTCAACTTCAATATGCTTAGTTCTGTCATGTTGCACTGGGTTGTGAGCAATGTTGATGGTGGCCTGATTATCACAGTATAACATCGTTGGCTTATCATACTCAATACCCAGTTCCTCCATCAAGGATTTAAGCCACAATAGTTCAGAAACTCCATGAGCCATGGCTCTGTATTCCACTTCAGCTAAAGATTGAGCAATAACTGATTGTTTCTTGCTTCTCCAAGAGACAATATTACTTGCCACCAAGCTACAGTACCCAGAGGTAGATCTTCGGTCATCGATGTTTCTGGCTCAATCAGCATCTATGTAGGCTTCAAGTTTCATATGGCCATCCTTAGCAAATAGAATTCCCTTTCCAGGGGAGCCCTTCAAATAACATAGAATTCGTTTGGCTGCTGCCATTTTAGTGTCCCTGGGAGCATGTATGAACTGACTGATGCAACTGACAAATATGCAATGTCTGGCCGAGTCATGCATAGATAAAGAAGTTTTCCAAATAGTCTCTGGATGACTCCCTTATCTTCTAACAATATTACATTTGAAGCAGAGTTTATGGCTCATATCGATAGGAGTAGCAACTGGTCTAGCACCCATCTTCCTTGTTTCAGAGAGCAAATCAATAACATACTTTCTCTAAGAGATAAGGATCCCATCCTTGGATCTAGTAACTTCTATGCCAAGAAAGTATCTCAATTCCCCTAGATATTTGATCTCAAACTCTGTATGAAGGAAAGATTTGAGATCATTAATCCCTGGGACATCATTACTAGTCACAACAATATCATCAACATACACAATTAGGTAGACGGCTAAGGATTCTCTCCTCTTCACAAAGAGGGTATGATCAGACTATGTCCGTACATAGCCAAAGCTAACAAGGGCAGCCCTAAGCCTTTCAAACCATGCTTTAGGGGATTGTTTGAGTCCATAAAGAGATTTCTTCAGCCTGCAGACCTTTCCTTTCATATCTGTTTCAGACATCCTTGGAGGAAGAGACATATAGACCTCCTCATGTAACTCTCCATTCAGAAATGCATTCTTTACATCTAGTTGATAAAGTGGCCAGTCTGAGTGTGCAGCCAAAGATAGCAGAACTTTCACAGAAGTCATCTTGGCAACAAGGGCAAAGGTCTCCAGATAATCAATCCCATATGTCTATGTATAGCCTTTTGCAACCAACGTAGGCTTGTACCTTTCAATGGTGCCATCAGCATGATGTTTGATAGTAAAAACCCACTTGCAACCTACTGGATCCTTCCCTTCAGGCAAATCAACCACTTCCCAAGTGTCATTCTTGTGCAGGGCATCAATTTCTATTCTCATAGCATCCCTCCATTCTGAAATAGTAAGAGCTTCTGACACAGACCTGGGAATTGGGTTAGAAGCAACAGAAGAAAGGTAGGCAAAATATGAAAGAGAGAGCAAACTATAAGAAAGGTGTTTGGAAATGCAATGTGCAGTACACTTCCTTTTTCCTTTCCTAATAGCAATGGGGATATCAAGGTCTGGGAAGGATGGCTCCAAAGGGGCTGTAACAGTACCTGTTGTCTCATCTGTAATTGGAAGTGCATGAAACTCATGTGTTGTAGGGGAAACAATCTGCTCATTTCTGGTTCTTTGTCGTTGGTACAACCTGAGATTAAAAAGAGGGCAAGGAGGTAAAGGAGGAGGAATAGGAATATTGGAATGAGAGTGAAATGACTGGTCCTCCCTTGACTCATTTGAAGAAGGAAGAGACTCAGCAAAAGACTCAACTGGGAAAGGAAGAGGAAGAGCAAACACCTGTGACAAATCCTCCCCCTTTGGACAATGTTTCTCCAGAGAAGAACCATAAAAGGAAGAAAGCTCATCAAAGGTGACATCCATTAAGACATACTGAGTGCCAGTCTTCGGATCAAAACAACAGTAACCCTTCTATGTGGGGGAATAACCAAGGAAGAGACACTTGTGAGATTTTGGTTCAAATTTTGTCTCTGGACACTTGGAATATGTACATAACAAGTGCAACCAAAGACATGAAGAGGAATAGGAAAAAGATCCTTGTTCGGATGAAGAAGACTGAAGGGAGACTTAAACCCTAAAACCCTGGATGGCATACAGTTTTTAAGGCAGGTAGCAGTGAGAACAACATCACCCCAAAATTTTGTAGGGACATGCGAAGCAAATAGAATACTTCTTGCAACTTCAACAATATTCTTTTGCATTGTCGGATCTGAAAATTTAAATTCTGGTATCAAATTGGGTTAGGACAAATTCATGGAATTGCTTCACAAGTCTGGGAACTTCATCGTGAGACTTCATCAAAAATATCCAAGTGAATCGAGAAAAGTCATCATAGAACAAGATAAAATATTTGTAGCCACCCATAGAAGGTAAGTGGTAAGGTCCCCACACATTAGAGTGCACAATATTAAAAGGAGAAGATCTTTTATTACTCAGAGGATAACCGTTTCTACAATGTTTTGACAGTTCACAGGACTCACAATGAAGATTGGACAAACTAATTCCCTTAAACAGTTCTGGGAATAAATGATTTAATGCAGAAAAAGAAAGATGACCCAAACGAAAATGACATAACATGATTCGACTGATGGACTCTGTAGATGTAGACCCAAAAGCAACTTTTCCAGGTTGTTCATGGCACTGTCCAGGAGTATCCAGCAGATATATTCCATTCGCCTCACGGCCTTTCCCAATCACCTTTGAGACTCCAGATCCTGAAAAGCACAGTAGGAAGGGAAGAAGGTTACACAATAGTTTAATGACTTAGTTAGGCTACTTACAGATAACAAGTTTGTATTTAGTCTGGGTACATGAAGAGTGGAAGGAAGAACCAAGGAGTTTGTAGGCTTGGTGGTTCCCTTGCCGGAGATAGGGGCAAGAGAGCCATCGGCTAGGGTGATTTTGTCACGTCCAGGAAATAAATCATATGAAACAAACAAAGTAGAAAGGCTGGTCATATGATCAGAAGCACCAGAATCAATAATCTAAGGGATCCTACGATTACCTGAAATGGTTGCATGATTGGCAGAAGCCCGTATACCTGAATGAGCAAATGCAGAAGATGTTGAATTTCCTGGAGGGTTGGAAGAAGAGGTCACTCCCTCTAGGTGGCTGATCATCCTCCCAAACTTCTCATATTCTGCCTTCATAGTTGCTAACTGCTCACTAGCCGTCATCTCTTCAGTTTGGTATCTGTCACTATTTGGACCAACAACAACATTGGCACTCCTTGCCTTTATATTATCAAACTTCTTCTGAAACCGAAGTGGTAGGAGTTCAGGATGCTACAATTTCCAGCACTTGTCTTTAGTGCGTTTTGGCCTTTTACAGTACTCACAAATAATCTCTTTCTTCCCTGAGCTACTTGGAGTCCCTGCAACCCCTTTGGGTTTCACTCCCATATTAGCAAAGTGATCATTTAGACCAGCCCCTTGGACATGGACAAGTCTTCTGCTTTCTTCGCTACTTACCAAGGCATATGCTTGAGACAGTGAGACACTATCCTTGGATAAAATATTTTGCTTTGTAATGTCATACTCTAGATTTAGCCTTGTCAATAACTCAAACACCCTGTTTCTCTCAACCAGTTTTCTGTAGGTCTCAGCATCCTTAGTGGTGTCCCAGGCTACAGCTTCTATCAAATCTATTTCTTTCCATAAAGACTTCAGTGTTGAGAAGTATACAGCTAATGGTTTCTCCCCCTGTCTCAAATTCTTCACATCACTTCTCAACTTGTAAACCCTAGCCACATTTAATTTTTGGGAATATGTTTCAGCAACACTATCCCAAATTTCCTTTGCTGAATTCATTCACAAATAGTGCTGACTAATCTGTGGTTGCATTGAGTTCGCAAGCCATCCAGTAACAGTATAATTTTCTTGCATCCACTTTTCATATGATGGATCATCTTCCGGAGGAGCCTTTTTGCTCCCGGAGATAAAACCCCATTTGCCTCTACTACAAATATGAATTTTTACTGATTGTGACCAAGCCAGATAATTAGTTCCATCCAACTTGACTGTGGTCACAGCCAATAGAGAGTCTACAGAGGCTCCCGGAACTTGTCTGGATTTAGCAACATGCTTGTTTTCAAAGTCTGAGGAGTTCATCTTCTTAAATACTTCAAAAATGGCTTCAAACAACTTCGAATAGCAACAAATGAAGACAGAACAAAAACTGTGTTGTGAGCCAACCTCTATGCAGCCACACCAATAACCTGCATCACACCCGGAAGCTGGGAGAAACAGAGAAAACTCAACGCTCCTTGTAGACTTCACAGAGCACCAATCCACTTGATTCGATCTTCAAGAAGAAGAATGAGAAGGCCTTCAGTCACTGAGCGCCTAGGTCAAACTCCCTGTGGGGCCCGCAATCAGATTTTTCCAAAAAATTAGGGTTTTGGGCAACACACTTGAATCTGTCAAGAGGACGACAAAACCAGTTCCCTTCTCTCCAAAAACCACCAACAACTTGGCTGAAATAGGTTTATTTAACTATTCATATGATTCAGTTCTCCATACACACTATGTATGGGGAAAAAAGGTGAAAAGAAAGGGAAAAACGAGCCTGCTCTGATACCAAGAAGAAAAACAGCCTTTTGAGATTAAATGACTATTTAGAAAGTTGCAAAAATTCAAAAGAAAGTAGTAGAAATCAGAGTTCAAGAGGAGAGAAGGCCCTTCTCTTATTCCCTTAATTCTATTTCATTAAGTTAAATGTTAGTAATTTATAGAGAAGCCCCTAGTTGGGCAAAAAATTAAAAAGACAACATAAGAAAGAATAAAGCCCAGATTAAGGCCCATTATAGCAAAGAACATAAAAGATAAAAAGGATAAATAGCCTATGGGCCATTTGGCCCATCTTCTCTATAGGGATCAAAGCACTGATACCCTTTTTGAGAGGAGGAATACCCTAGAAAGATACAAGGAATGGACTGAGGGTCTAACTTACCTCGAGGTGGAGATAAATCCTGGACAAAGGTACGATAACCAAAAACTCTCATGGGAATGGAAAATAAAGGGGATTGAGGGAACAACAACTGATGAGGGGCCATGTAGTTCAGCACTCTGGAGGGCATGCGATTGATGACATAAGCAGCTGCAAGTATAGCATCCATCCAAAACCTTTTTGGAACATTCATGTGTAACATCATCCTGCGAGCTACCTCAAGGAGGTGTTTGTTTTTTCTTTCTGCAGCACCATTTTGTTGTGGTGTCCTTGCGCATGAGCTCCTATGAATAGATCTGTGGGAGGCAAAGAACTCATTAAGACATGTTGGATAAAAAGATCAACTAATTCCCTAGCTGACGGTTTAGCAAAACAAGGGGCAGAAAGGGATTCTTTGTTTTGGGCTAAGATGTAACGTTAGTGTCTTTGTATCTTCGTATTTTCTTTTTTCATTTCTTGAAGTTCTTTGTGACTCTTGGAAGATAAGTGTGTTTGTCTTCCACTTGTAAATTTTCTACTGATGAATTAATGAAAGTGTTATTGATAAAAAAAAAAGAACTCGTTAAGCTCACCATGGAAATATTCTTTTGCATTGTCTTATTGGAAGATCTGTATTTCAACATGGAATTGCATAAATACCATCCTTTGGAAGTCTTTTACAATCTTTGGAACTTCGTCTCTACTATGTCCGCCCTCAGAGATTATAGTAGTAGGTCCCCATACATCAGAATACACAACACGAAAATGAACACTTGATCTTTTATTATTTGAGTGAAAAGTTGTTCTACATTGTTTGCTCAACCGACACGTTTGACACTGGAACTCTGACACTGAACATGACTTAAAATAAAAACGGAAACAAAGACTTTACTATTTCAAAAGAAACATGACCTAACCGATTATGCCACAAAAAAAATTGACTCTTATTTGATTGACTATATGACTTTGAGGATGACACCGAGAGACCAACTTTGTTGTTGAGAATGTAGAGACCATCCACTAGGCTCCCTCTACCAATCGCCCTCCCAGAAGTTAGATCCTGAAAAACACATGAACCAAGAAAAAAGGTTACACTACAGTTTAAAGAGTTTGTGATACTACTGATTGAAAGCAAATTTAAAGGAAGTTGAGGGACATGCAATACACAGTTCTGGTTAAGGCCATGGGGAAGAGCTATTGATCCTTGGCCTGCAATGGAGGAGAATGATCCATTTGCAAGCCTCACTTTATCCCTTCCTGACAAAAGACTATAAGTCTAAAACAAGTTCGGCTTATCAGTCATGTGGTTAGAGGCCCTTGAGTCAATGATCCAAGGGGTACCAGTGGTAGTAGTGACATGGAATGCAGAAGCCACATTACTTGATGTAGATGCAAATGAAGTAGGAGTATTAGTGACTGAACTATCCATCTGTAGCAAAGCCCTACCATATGACTTCAAGTGGTCTCTGAAGGAATTCATGATATCTTCCTTAGGGTCAGAATTAGTAAGGTGGTCTCGGGTAGTACCATCAACCTGAGTATCTTGGGTTGCCATATGTAGCTGCATTATGTGTTGTATTCGTCTTCTTCTAACCTTGCCCTTTACCCTGTTCTTGGTTCTTCACTATCTACTTGGGTTTCCCGTGAATTTCCCAACATGTGTCACGTGTATGTCGTGAGCGCCGACAGTGGGTACAAAACAACTTGTCTTTATCATCAACATTCTTGGTGTCACTTTTCTTCCCCATGTTGTTATTACTCATTGCAGCCAATGCAACTTGTTGCTCCCCCTCGGTTGTAACCATCACACTCCACCTACTTTCTTCAGATTGAACATGGGCATATTCCTCGTGAACCGACGACAACTCTTTATTTCCTAAGATCTGAACTCTCAAGGGTTCATAGACAGGGTTCAGTCCCAACAAGAAGGCAAACACACATTGCTGAGAAACCAGCTTCTTGTAGGCCTTAGCATCATCATCATGTTTCCACTCTATAGCCTGATAATGATCCAATTCTTTCCATACGGAAGTAAGGGCTGAATAATAGGTAGACAAACTACGATTTCCCTGTTTATAGGTTGAGGATTCAGCTTGCAACCGGTAAACCTTGGCATAATGCCTTTGCTCAAAATAGGTGGTTTTGGCTTGTTCCCAAATCTCACTAGCGGTGTCTACCCACATAAAGTTCTTCACATCAGGTTCCATGGCTGCAAGGAGCCAAGACATCACCATACTGTTTTCTTGGTCCCACCTATCATGTTCAGCTGTCTCACTCTTAGGTTCTTTCACCCTTCCATTTATGTAACCAGCTTTTCCCCTTGCTGTTATATAAAGTTTTACACTTTTAGCCCACTCTAGGTAGTTTAGACCATTTAAAGGGGTAATGGGCATGGGAAACATCATGTTTTCACTTCCTAAACCAGCTGTGCTGCGGGTTGGTATAACCCCCGATGAAGTTAAATCATAGTTTGCCATAGAGTACTGCTGAATCAGACCAAATCCCACACAACTACACAACAGCCACAATCAGAATACCAACCCCCGAGAAATTTACTTCTGGATTGCGGAAAAACAAAGAACTGCTGAAATCAACTCAGTGATGATTCAGCCATTAAAACAGCCCAGTAATCAATCCAGCACCAGCCATTAGAATAGTATACTAGCAGTTCGACTACAGCACATGCAATCTAACAGTCCAGCATCTAAACGAAGGTATAAAACCAAAAAAGTAAGGCCTTCACACCATTGGCCATAGAAGAACACAAGAACACATACCCTGTCCAGCACCTGTACGAAGGTGCCAACCCAGAAATTAACTTCACAGAATCGAACAGATAAGGAAGGGAGTCTTTACTGCATCGCCCTTCTTCTGCTAGGGTCTCCTTGATGTTACGACCAAGGAAGAACGCAGACGAAGAGCCGCAAGTGGCCTGCTAGGGTTTCTGTCTTCCACGTCCAAGAAATCAAAGAAGAAAGAGGATGAAGCAGGTTCAGATGGGAGAAACAGGTTTTTATAGCCCAGAACCTTGCTCTAATACCATGTAATCATTCATGGAGAGAGAGAGATGAGAGAGAAAAAGAAGAGAAGAGAAGAGAAGAGAGAAAAGAGAAGAGAAGAGAAGAGAAGAGAGAAAAGAGAAGAGGAAGATATGATTGAGTGACACAAACAAAAAACTATTCTGGCTGCTGCCAGTTTAGTTATTTATATTAACTTAATGTAAAAGGAATGGGAGATTACAAGTATGCCCCTGGTGGCACTCCCTAGTAACAAACTAATAAGAAAGAAAGAAACTAACTGGCTGAGAGCATCTTAAGCTGACAGCATACTAACAGCAAGTGTAAAATAACAATTAAATAATCCTCACAACAGGAAGGATGATGAAATATCGGGTTTGGAGATTGATAAAGGTGAACTCTCAATCTCAGTCTTGTTCACCAATAATAAAGATGGATTCAGTTAGATATTTTAACTGGAGTGTATAACCCCAACTCTCTCTCTGATAGAGGTTTTGGGATGAACTGGACTCTTTGCGTGAGGATGAAGGTATCCCGCGGTGTTTAGCAGGAGATTTCAATATCACCATATTTAGTCAAGAACACTCCAATGGCAGAGTCCTGACCAGAAGCATGAGGAATTTTTCTAATTCCATATCTAGACACAATCTGTGTGATTTCCTCCTCAATAGTGGACTCTTCACCTGGTCAAATATGCAAGAAAATGCCATAAGCTGCAGACTTGACAGATATCTGCTATCTCAGGACTGGATGGAGAGATTTCCCAACCTTTCTCCAAGAACTTCGCCCACGGTGCACTTCAGGTCACTGGCCTATCTTGCTGAACACTGATAGGATCACCAAAGGAAAACCACCCTTCAGATTGGAAATTTCTGGATATCACACAAAGACCTCAACAACAAGGTTGTTGCTTGGTGGGAAGAATGCAAAGTAGAGGGCTAGGCTGGATTCAGGCTGTTACAGAAATTAAAATACCTAAAGAGAAACCTAAAATCTTGGGGAAGAGAGGAATTTAAAGCTTATAAAGACGAGAAGAAAAGAATTCTTATGGAGTTAGAGGAGATAGATAGTAGAAAGCAAAACGGTACCTTAGATGATTTAAGCAGAGGTAGAAGAGCTTATTTGAGGAAGTTATGGGAGAAAATGGTTAGAAGAGAATAAATCTATTGGAGACAAGACAACAACTCTAGATTCTTCCATCCTTACGCTTCGGGAAGGCTTAGAAAAAATTTAATTTCTAGCTGAAAGTGGTCCAAAGGGAAGTGGAGAATCCTGAGGAAATTAAGGAAGCCTTCCTCTCCTACTTCAAAAGCCTTTACTCAAAGACAACAATAGCCAGTTTACCTTGAGCATGTGGGAAGGTACGATTCTGTCAATTGACAAGAGAGTATGGCTGGAAAGAAGTTTTGAAGAGGAAGAAGGTAAAGAGGCAATCTTTAGTATGAATGGAGATAGGGCTCCTGAGCCTGATGGCTTCCCCTTATTTTTCTTCCAAAAGTATTGGGAAATTGTAAAAATAGATCTGATGGAGTTTTTCAGGGACTTCCACTCTTTTGCCATTGTTAACAAAGGATTAAACTCGACCTTTCTTTGTCTCATTCCAAAGAAAGGGGGAGTCTTGGAGGGTAAAGACCTCAGACCAATAAGTTTGATAGGGAGCACATATAAAATTCTAGCTAAGGTGTTGGCAAGAAGGCTAAAAGAAGTGCTAGGAGACCTAATTTCCCAAAATCAATGTGTTGGACAGCATTCTAATAGCAAATGAATGTTTGGAAGACAAGAAAGTTTTTGGGAATCCGGGGGTCCTAGTCAAACTAGATTTTGAAAATGCTTATGATAAAGTGGATTGAGATTGCATTTTAGACTGCCTTAAGAATTGGAAGGAAATGGATCCAATGGATCAAAGGCTGTATTGGTTCTTCTTGGTTTTCAGTGCTGCTAAATGGAGAACCTAAGGGCTATTTTCAAGGTTAGCAGGGGTCTCAAACAAGGTTACCTGTTTCTCCCTTTTTCTCTTCACCTTGGTGATGCACATTTTTAATCATCTTTTTTTATTAGGCCAATCTTCTTAATCTAGTGCAAGGATTTCAAGTGGGAAGAGATAAGATTTGCATTTCCCACTTATAATTTGCTGATGACATCATCTTGTTCTTGGATACCTCTTTAATCAACATCTCAAACACAAAAAAGGGTAATTGAATACTTCGAATTAATCACTGGACTGAGGGTTAACTTCTGCAAAAGTGGTATAGTTAGCTTTAAACTCAATGGAAGAGGAACTTCTAGAAAACTCAAATCTTTGTTGGGATGTAAAGTGGAGAATCTTCCTATTTCCTATCTAGGGATGCCTCTTGGAGGGAATCCAAGAACTTTCAACTTTTGGGGGCCGGTGGTGGAGAAATGTGAGAAGAAATTAGCATCTTGGAAGAAGTGCTATCTTTCAAAAGGGGGAAAGCTTATTCTCTTAAAGGCCTGCTTAGCAAATCTGCTAGTCTACTTCCTTTCAGTATTCCAAATTCTGACCAAAGTCAGAAATTAGATTGAGAAGCTTTAAAGGAACTTTCTTCGGGAAGGTGGGGAGAAAAGAAGCTACTTAGTCAGTTGGGAACAAGTTTGCAAGCCTAAAGAGGAAGGAGGCTTGGGAATTGGGCACTTGAAAGAGAAAAATTCCTCTCTCCAGGGTAAATGGCTTTGGAGGTTCCCTAAAGAATCCAATGCCCTTTTGGCAGCTATCATTTCAAGCAAGTATGGGTCAAACACAAACGGGTGGGATAACAATCTCCATTTGAACAAGATAAAGTCAACAAATCCTTGGAAAGGTATAGTCTCCACTCACTTTTTTCTTTCCTTTTATAAGATATAAAGTAGGTAATGGTTCTAAAATAAAATTTTGGAAAGACCTTTGGTGGGGAGAATTTACCCTTGCTGCCTCTTTCCCCAGACTTTTCAACCTCACCCTAGACCAAGAAGCTACTGTTTCTTCCTGCCTTCCAGACCAAACTGCTGAAAACACCTTGGACCTTCGCCTTAGAAGACCCCTAAGAGACCCAGAGATCTCTGACTTAATTGCTTTATTTCAGACCCTTTAAGAAGCCTACATTTCCTCCTCCTCCTTTGACACCCGAGTCTGGACCCTCCACCCAACTGGCGATTTTTCTTCTAAGTCTATGTTCAAGGCTCTGACTGCAGGTGAGCAAAATTCCTCTTTCCCTTTCAAGAAGATCTGGTTTAGCCATATCCCACCAAGAGTCTGTTTCTTTGTTTGGGAAGCTTGTCTTCTGAGATTAAATACTTGTGATCTCCTACAGAAGAACTTGGGAAGACTATCTCTCCTCATGCTTGCATTTTATGTTTGAGTGAGGGTGAATCAGCAGATCACATTCTTCTTCACTGTAAGTTCACTCAAAACATATGGTTTCATTTCTTGATAATGTCGGATACAATTGGGCTATATCAGAGCATATTCTGGATTTCTTGCATCAGTGGTAAGGAATAGGCCTAAGAACAAGGGTTAAAGTTTATTGGCATCTGTGCTACATGCAGTAATGTGGGGAGTTTGGGATGAAAGAAATAAACGCCTATTTGATAATAAATTCAGGCCCCTCAAAAAGTTAATTTCAGACATCACTTACCTTTCTAACTTCTGGACTGTCAATTCAGATATGTTCAAAGGTCTCTTAGTCAATGACCTCAATAGAGATGCTCACACCTTTCTTTTTCTTCCTTAAACTCAACAAGCAATCCTTGAGACAGCCAGCTGTTCTCGGTGATGGAGTGGTGACCCTAAACTTTGATGGAAGTGCTTTGGGTAATCATGGCTTATCTGGCATTGGAGGCATAGTAAGGGATGCAAGGGGCAGCATCTGCTGGACTTTCAGCGGTCCAATTGGATTGGCTGATTCTACAAAGGCTGAAGTGGTGGATGCTCTAACCGGAATCAGAGTAGTGAAAAATTTGGGAATTCAGAACTCAACCATTACAGGTGACTCAGCAAACACTATAAAATGGTTAAGGGACAAGGAGGGGGGAACCTTGGAGACTGAGCCACTATTTGGCAGAGGCTAGGGACTCCCTAGGCTGTTAAAATGCAAGATTAACTTGGATTCCTAGGAAACTAAATCATATAGCAGATGGATTAGCCAAATATCGTGTGCATTTGGATTATTTGTATAGTGACAAGTTTCCTCCTCTGTAGGCTTTTGGGGATCTTCCCCTGTTTTATACATCTTCTCATGTACCTCTTCTTTCTTTAATGAAATTTGGTTAAATTTGCCTAAACAAAAAATCTTGGCCCCTCCGGAATTGGAGGTGTAATCAGAGTTGAGGAAGGAAATATACGTGCTTTCTTTGTCAGGTCCAATTGAGCAAGGTGATGTGGCATCTGCAGACTTCTCGTCTGCTGTTTTTGGAGTTGAGAAAGCCAAAGAATTGGGTATTGAAAGATTAGTTATTGAAGGTGACTCCAAAACAGTAGTAGAATGGCTAAAGAAGGGTGAGGGAGTATCTTGGCATCTAAGGAATGTCCTTAGGCATTTCAAATGGCTCTCTAGGGGCATGTTTATTCAGGTTAATTGGATTAGATCTGCCAAGAGTCTGGCAGATGGTCTAGCTCAGCGAAGGGGTTCAGAGACAGTATGTTTTGGGCTCAGCTGTAATATGTTCAGGGGGTTTAGACATTTGGTGTCATCTGTATTTTCCACAATGTTTTGTTTCTCTGCTTCCTTTTAAAATTAATTAAGTCCTTTCATGAGTTCCTGATAAAAAAAAGATATACCTGCATCAATTTCAGTCCTTTAGAGATGTTGGATGATTGTTGTTGGAAGCTTTCATGAGGTATTATTGAAACTTGAAATCTTGCAGAGAAAGAAAGGAAAGCCTAGATTCACTGTAGGGTTGGTAGAAACCATTTACCATCACAATAGTAAGCAAGATTTGACTAAAAATAGTATCCATGTTTTGACAAACATAAAACAAACAAACAAAGACATATAGACTATAAGATTGGCCCAAACTCTGTTTTAGTACAATTCTGCCACTGTAATATAAAGTATAAGCTACTAAACTGAACTCACTGAAAATTTAAACATCACTAATGACATGACTTAAAAGTAATCATCTCTTGGACTAGATGCAATAGAAATTTACCTTGGACTCTAAAAAATGTCTACAGGGAAGTTGAAAGAATTGCAAGAGAGTTAAATGCTGAATTCAAGTGGGTAAAGAGTGCAAATGGGTTGGCTGATTCCCTTGCTAAACAAGGAACAGCAAGGCAACAATTGTTTTGGGCTTGTTTGTAATCTAGCTTATGTTTTGGGGGAGACACTCTGGTCAACAAATTGTAATGCTTTTTCACATGTCAATTATTAAACAAAGTTATTTGCTGATAAAAAAAAAGATTAAGATACCCCTCTGACTAAATTCAGCCCAAATCCCATGAACAATGTCTTTAAGTGTGCTGATTGATCCCTATTACCAAGGCACCAAACATATCCTTTTTTCTAGAACATGCAATTTGCACCCTTTTGACCTATATCACCTTCTCATATCACAAAAACCATAGCAAGAAATATATGGGTTATATTTTCTACGGGATTTGGCTTTATTTGTTCCATTGATATTCATTAACTGGAATACCAATAAAAAACATATATTAACTTGAATGCTCTGTCTGTCCTGTAGCAAACAACTAGACAGCTGGAGAAACTAACGTGTTCATACTTCGTATATATACCCCCTCCAAATTCTTTTGAATGTGTTCATATTCACTCTTGTTGATAAAAAAGGAATGTTCTTGCAAAAAAGAAACCTAGATTGCTGCTACTATGTTGATTTGAAGTTTTTACTCCCAATGTGTATCTTTTTATGACATCACAGAAACAACATGGTCCAATTGATAACTGTTGGTTATATCAAATTTAAATTACCAGTTTCTTTGGTCCAGGCAAAATCTGGTCTGTGTTTCCAAGGGCAAGAACTTGGAAACAGGAATATACTTCATAAACAGCCCATAGACTGCACCCAAGGTACAGCAGATGCTATTCCCAACAGAAGGATTTGATAAATATTATAAATGAACAAGAACTGAGAGAAAGCTTACCTCCAACGAGAGAGGTGGAGGGAACAAAAAAAGCACCCAAAAACCCAAATTGGAGATGCCTTGCAGTGAATTTCTTTGGTTATGCAACTGGAGCAACAAAATTCTTTATCTGGTATTGTAACTTGGTTGTGCATCTTAAATGTAGATCTTGAAAATTCAGTCTCTTAGGCTTAAGGGTTAAGAACCACCTTCTGGGATTCAAGAATCCATCAAAGTGATTCCATATTAAGACTTAAGATTAAGTCTAGACTATAGAAAACTTACCTATAAAAACAAAAAGAAAAAAATACAAGTCTGTGAGAGACCTATTTTTGGCAATTTGCAGAGGCAATTGTAACTCTGTTATTATTTATTTCATCTATTTGTTTATTTATGCTTAACAAATAAGTGTTCCATCCATGTAAGGTGGGAAGCTGCACATATCCCGAAAGTGAAAGTGGCAAAACTTGATAAGACCAAGCTTATGAGTGATCAGACAGTTTATATGCCCAAGATTCCAGATATAGCAAAGTGCCCAGAGCACCTTCTGCCATTGAAAGAGTGGGAGGATTCTTTCCTTTCTGATTTTTCAGAGCTTAGAATGGTTAGTTTTTCTGATCTTCAATTTTTTTAAACCATCTCTCTCTCTCTCTCTCTCCTGATCTAATAATGCTGATTTTGAGTTAAGAACTATGGTATGACTGACTACTTGTTGAGAAACTGTAATACTGACTGGACCTTTGTAATCCTATGCTGTTTAAGTACTCTCTGTGGAAACTTCTTTTCCCTTCTACTTGTACAGAAACTTCTTTTCCCTCCCAGGGGTGCCATCAGGGGTTGCCAAGTTGTCTTGATGGCCAATCTAAATCTAGCGCATGGGACTAACAATCTGTTTATAACCTGATCTAAAGGTCTCTAAGGAGCTCAATCTGAACCTGATTGACACTAGTCCAACCTGAGTGGGGGCAACAAAGTGTGGAAAAGATTGGATAAGCAAATTACATAAGCAATCCAAGTAAAAACCTCTTTCTCAGAACTCAAAGGCATCCTCTAATAAATAATAGGCATTTTGAAACAAGCTAGAATGAAGTAATTTCATTTGTGTGTACATTGCATTTGAGAGTACTAGGTGACCATCTTAAATAAAGTTGTTCCTTTTAAAAGTAGGATTCTTTGAAGCAAGGTCAGTGCAGGATCTCATAAAATAAATAATTTTTGGCCCATTTTTTTTCCTGCTGATTGAAAATAACCTCATTTTATACCAAGAGATTGTGAATTTATATTTTATTTTATGTCACAGACAGGATCAGCCTATATTGTGTTTTGTTGTAGGCGTTGCAGCTAAATGTCATGAGAATCTTATCAAGGAAAATCAGTCTGTTGAGGGGCATAACTCTTATGCTATGTTTGGTTTTGAAGGTGAAGTTAGGGAAACAAAGGGAAAAGTAAGGAAACCTGTATTTTGTAAAGGTTTCCCTACCTCTCCCTTCCTTTCCCTACTTTTTCCTTCAAACCAAACACAGCATCAGGGTTAACATTGTTAAATAGTCTGCAGGACAAAATTCTGTTGCTCGATGAAAACACAAATTTTGGTGCTTTAAGTTTTTGAACCCTGTGAAGGTCATATAACAGAGAAAAAAAAAAGAGCCATGTTTTATGGATGAAAAGTATCATTCATGTTTCCTTTTTTGAGGGGTGGGGGGCTCTTTATGCATAGGGGGAAGAGCTCAATTACAACAGAACTTAGTGACTTGCACTGGTTGATTGGTTCTTAGAATTAGTCAAATTATTTGTACCATTTAAATGCCTTACCAGATTAATCCCGAGTTCCTTTTCTATCAAATTGACATTAGACAGCTGTTTGTGTGCATGGATGTGGGTGTGGGTGTCTGTGTGCATGTGCAAGAGCATGCTTTCTGCGCTTTCACTTATTTATTTGACTTTTCAGCATTGGCTTAATTTCTTCCATTTGTTTTAATAATTTCAGGTTCTGTTGGATATTGGAAGTACTAGTAACAGATACTCTCACTGCATGCAACCTTTGGTGACTGCAATTGAAACTACCAGCTTGCAAAAGCATTGTGATAGTACTGATCTTAACAATTTTGAAGACCTGGAATTATTTACAACTATTGATGAAGTTGAGACCTGCCAGCATCTTGGGAGTTTTGGGCCTAAAGGTTCTGATAACCAGAAACTACTCACACTCTCTGGTGAAGACGACAACTGCCAGCCTCTTGAGAGTTGCATTTTCAAAACTACAGGTAACCACCACCAGTCAGATCTAACTGATGGAGCTCCTACATTGCCTGCAATATTAGGAATGGACTTCATATCTCGAGCTTTGATGCTTAAGAGTCGCATACACTCGTTAGAAACCAAAAACGGTTTGTCTTGGGATGATTGTGCATGGTTATTTGCTCTATGTGCATCCGTAGATACTCCTTTTGATGCTGACATGTCTGCATCAATGCGAAGTTTACTTAGAAAGTGTGCAAGCTTGCGAGCTGGAAAATCTGAATCCGATGACGAGGTTGTGATGCTGAACATACTGGTCACGATTGCTGGGAGATATTTTGGGCAGTCAGAAGGGTGAGGCCAAACATAAATGGTTATCTTCAGGTAAAGGCCATCTTTATCAAATAAGTGTTAATATAGACTTGTAAGATCACTTCATTATCTTGGTATTAGCTTTTTGGACAAGTGAAGATGAAAAGGAACCCTTTTCTCAATGATTTTGCATGGAAAATTGGTATAGATGAATAATGTTATTCTCTTATTGAAAAAACAGGGGTTGCAATTCTCGACCCAACCTATGCAATCCGTCCAACCAACTCATTTATCAGGGGGTTGGATTGGTGATTTTATCCATGCTTTCTAACGTGTCAAAATACTCTCCCCACCTCCAAAATCAAACCAGTGTTTCAGATTTTCAGTTGCATATTCTCGCAAAAAATTCAACCGCAAATCTTCGATGTAGCTATCTTGTGAGCTGCAGTTGACTTAAGAGAAAGATTCAAATATCAAGGGACATGGATATCAGTATCATATGGCATTGAAACCTACATATTATCTTTTTATTTTTTGGCACAAAAAAAGAGACCACTAATCAAGCTTTGAAACAGTACAGTTTTGTTACAGGACTGGGTGAGTGCACAGATCTCTCAGCCAGCTTGGTTCCCATCTTGGTTTCTTAGTTGTACTGATGTCCTTCATTATATAGGTTGGGCATCCATAAATATCTGAGTCCTGTGGAGAGTCCATCATTCAGCCTGTACTGCATGTTGAGCAATGCAAAAGTTTCCAATTGTCACAATGAAAGAGTCGGAAGGCGAGAAAAGAACATATCCTACTGTGGATTCATGCAAATTTACACAAGAATCATCAACATAAATAACATAAATGGAAAAACAAGTATTGTCATGCATGAATGATGCTGTATTTTGCAGCTTAGGAGTTAGGAGTACTTCCGATGCTGAAATTGATAGGTACTGATAGCTCCAGTATTGAACTCTTCTTGGGTCTGGCTTAACTCTTTTGAAAACAGCCTTGTTTCATTCTTCCCAAATAAATCGGGCATACACAATTTCCACTGCTCAATTGACTCTATAAATAAGGTATAAGCATGCACTAAATATCAACATTTTACAGGTTATGTGAAGTAATTCAGTGTAAAACATACATCAACCCACTGTAATTTTTATTTATATATAAATATAAATTTGTACTAAAACTGCGTACTTTATAGAATCAATACTAATGCTGTGATGCGCTCATTTAGATTGTGAAATGTGATTGGCCATTTGATGATCCCACCGAAAATGTGCTGATCATGAGGCCAAATAGTTCTCTTCGATACCTCCAAATTCCAAACGGGTGGTGAACGAAAATGATGAAACCCCTGATCGGGTCAAAATTATCTCACAGACCAACTCATGAATTTAGCCCACAAAGCAAGGTAGCAACTAGAGAGGATCATCCCCAGGAATATCCACATACGTATTGGATTCTATTACCATCTAATTTAAACAGTAATGTTATCACATCTCATGAACTTGGTAGTTGGTATTACAATTTAGAGAATGCTGGAACAAATTGAATGTTGGTAGTTAATGTTATTGTTGTTTTATTCATTCTATAAGAAATAGGATAATGCTAATCTTACCAATAAGAAATGCAGATAGCATCCACACATGCATTTCCTAGTAACAGTACTTCGCTGTACATAATGACAATATTCCAAGTCAACCGCTGAATTGAATTCATAGATACCATGTTAATTTCCTTTTTTTTATTTCTTTTGAAGGGCGATACAACGGGGGCTAACCCATCCCCCAACCAATGTTCATTTCTTATGCGTGTGGCATTAGCATCCCCTTGCAGATACTGAGGTTAGTCCTCCACCTCTCTTGGGTAGAAACCACATATATTAAGCAATGAGTATGTTTTGTAACGTCTTTTCATCTCCCATCAGTGTGTATATATATATATATATATATCCTCATCAGTATAAAATTTGATACTCCCCCTTGTCTCACCTATTAATAAAAATCAATAATTTTTATTTTTTAAAAGCCTAAAAAGGGATAAAGTTTGAAGGGAACAAGTCATGAAGCTCTCCATGTCTCCATGTGTCTTGCATATAAAAAGTTTCAACAGTAATCTTTGCAAATGAAAATGACCTTGGTTTTCCCTTCAATATCTATATCAATTTTCTATTGTATTCTGCATTCATTTATGCAACCAAGTTCAGATATTAGCTCGAGAAGAACAAGATTCCAATGTGACGATCAACATTCAATGTTGGTTAACATGATTATGAATATAAAGACGAGTTTGGCTAGCATTTTTATTGCTCTTTGCTTCCTCCACTTCATACTCCTCATCATCGTCATCGTTATCATCGTTATCAATGTCCTCATCACCAAACAAACTGCTTCTTTGAAACCTGCCCAGGTCATCCTTACCGTCATCCTCATTCATCAAGTCCAGGCCAAATTTAACATCCCTGTGCTTTACTAAGAGCCAGCGGAGAAGCCTATCTTCCTTATTCAGATAATGCAACTCCTTATTGAAGTTGGGAGTTACCATCATTGTCATCTGCATCAGCTGACCCTGTTTGAGGCAATATCAAAATGGTGTTTATTACTTTTTTATACAATTAGAAACAAGTTTTGATGAAAGGGAAAATTTTTCTCAATCTACTTGGAGAAAAAGACTATCAAGCTTCCAAATACATGAGATGGCACAACTCCAACATGAGTGCATCTGTTTATTATGTCAAAACCAATTTCTTATAATTTCCAACACTGTTAATCAAGGAAATAAAAGAAGCAGAAAAAAAAAGATGCCCTTATATACCTATTACATATGTTCTGTAAAAGATTAACACATGGCAAAAATAATCACTTTCTTCTAATTCCAATCATTATAGTGATAAATCATTCTGAAGGGGAACTTGTCTAAAAATTGTATTATTTTTGCAAGCTGCATTTATTGTCTAAACTTAATTCCGCTAGGCTTTCAGACCACCCTTTTCCATAGTTACATTGAGAGCTTAATTTCCTGACAATGTGATGTCAATATATTAATACGGGGGGCTATTGGATTTTAGAAACAGACGTTTCTTTCTTTTCTTTTTTTTTTTCTTTTGAAGGGCTACACAACAGGGGGTATCCTATCCCCCAACCCCCAACCCAGGTGCAGGCGGGACTCGATCTCAAGTCTCCGCTACGACCAGCAGGAGACTATGTACGCATTTTACCTAGTGGGAGTGAGATATAGGTGGATCATGTAAATAGATATTCTTATTGTGCCATTTTCTCGTCTTCATGTAAGCATTTCTCATTGTGCTATTAGAAACTATAAATAACTAAATTTTAACAAGAAGCATAGTTTCCCAATTGTTCCCTTTCCTACTCAATCTAGCAAAATAGGGTTGAAACCACCCACTGACTTGAGTAATGAAAAAGACTCCGGAGGTGCACCAGAATGGGTTTGCAAATGGTATCCATTTGTCCAAATTCAAATATGAATCCAATCTGATTAATGCAATCTAAATTCAATCTGTTTATAATTGGATTAAATATGGATTCACCCCCAATCAAATTCAATAATATTTAATTATATATCCCATTTACTTCCTCCACCTTCCGTATCTCGGTCAAAATAGTAAAACAGAGAAGTATATGAGAGGCTTTCTTTGGGAACCAGGAGAGGACAAAAAGGATCACTTAGTTAAATGGGAACAGGTCAGTAAGCCCAAAGAAAGTGGAGGTCCAGGGATAGGAAACATTATCTCTAGAAACACTGGTATATTGGGTAAGTGGTTATGGAGATTCCCATTTGACAGTGATAGGCTGTGGCACAAGGTAATAGTAAACATTCATGGGTTGGAAGGCAAAATTAGCCCCTCATTCTTCTTCAGCTTTCCCATGGAAAGCGATTCATGAAGTGTACCCAAACTTTCTTAATTCCACCATGTTTGATGTGGGAAGGGGTGACAAAATTCAGTTTTGGGAGGATTGTGGGTGAGTGAAATTCTACTTAAAGATCAATATCCTGATCTCTTTGCTTTGTCTCTCCTTAAGGGAGAAATCGTCTTCAGATAGGGAACACCTCCAACTGGGATGGACTGGAACTTGGGGTTCAGAAGAGAGTTTAGAGAAAACAAATGCTCTTCCTTGATTCACCTCTTAGACACTCTAAGACAAGTTTCTTTGGACCCTTCCCTTGAGAACTCTAGAATTTGGTTGCCTTCCCTAGATGGTCTCTTCACTTGCTCTGCCTTCTACAAATCCCTTGCCTCATCTACCACTCAAGGGGTGGACTTCCGGGTGAAAGAGATATAGTGTAAGCCTATCCCCCCTAAAATTCAAGCCTTCTCTATGTGGCTGAACTGAATACTTGTTTTGTCTTCACTAACCCACCCCCCCCCCCACACACACACACATAGGGGTGAGCATTCGGTTTATTCAGTTAAAAACAGAACTAAATAAACCAAAATTTTAAAAACCAAACTAAAAAAATGAAACCGAATTGTAGAAAAACCGAAATAACCAAAACTGAAATTTTCAATTTGATTTTCGGTTAAAACTGAATTTTAATAATATATACTCTTATATACTGTAACATATAATATATTGTATATTGTATATTATAAAATAAATATTATGAAATCAAGTTTCGTTTTATTATATATTGTTTCTACTATTGCTACAGTAGTCCGAACCAGTAAGAAGAAGAAGAAAGAGAAGGAGAAGAAGAAGAAGAAGATGAAAGAACTGTCAAACCTGATAGCTAAACCCTATCTGCCGACCTCTTAATAGTGATTAGGCTCTAATTAAATGTACAAGGACTAAACTGCCCCTACTTAAGTATGGGACAGAGAACCTCTAATAAGACTACCACATAAGCTCATAACTTAACCAAGGTGAGTTGACTAATCTACCCTTATTCGGCTAACTCTAACACTCCCCCTCAAGCTGGAGAATATATGTCATATAATCCCAACTTGTTACATATATAGTTCACTCTCCCTGAGCTTAAGGCTTTTGTAAACAAATCTGCCCACTGATCACCTGAGCCTACATGATCTGTGCTTATCTCTCTAGTAAGAACCTTCTCCCTAACAAAGTGGCAATCAATCTCTATGTGCTTTGTTCTCTCATGAAAAACAGGGTTGGATGAGATATGGAGCACAACTTGATTGTCACAGTACAACTTCATAGGTTTATCCATGTGGAACCCGATTTCTTGTAGGAGATTCCTCAACCACATTAATTCACATGTAGTGTGTGTCATGGCTCTGTATTCGGCTTCAGCACTGCTTCTAGCCACAACCGTCTGCTTTTTACTCTTCCACGTCACAAGATTTCCTCCAAGAAATGTGCAGTAACCTGTAGTAGATCTTCTATCAGACATAGAGCCCGCCCAATCTGCATCCGTGTACCCAACTAATTCAAGTTTTCCTCTTGGTTTATACAATAGCCCACGGCCCGGAACTCCCTTCAAATATCTTACAATTCTAAGAACTGCATCCCAATGAGATATACGAGGGTTCTGCATAAATTGGCTCACCACACTGACTGCAAAGGAGATGTTTGGTCTCGTGATAGTCAAATAGTTCAGCTTCCCCACTAGTCGTCTATACCTTCCAGGATCATCAAATATTTCCCCTGTATCACTGCTCAACTTAACATTTGGTTCCATAGGAGTCTCAGCCGGTTTTGCACCTAACAGTCCTGTTTCATCCAATAGATCGAGAACATATTTTCTTTGGCACAGGTTTACACCTTGTCTTGATCTAGCAACTTCTATACCCAAGAAATACTTCAATGTCCCAAGGTCTTTTGTTTGAAAATGATTTTGCAAAAAGACCTTGAGTTTGTCGATCCCCAATTTGTCACTGCCAGTTATGACAATATCATCCACATAGACCACTAATAAAATCTTTCCAGCCTCTGAGTCATAGCTGAACACTGAGTGATCAACCTGGCATTGTTTCATTCCAAAATTCTTCACCACTTCATTAAACTTCCCGAACCAAGCACGAGGCGATTGTTTCAACCCATAAATTGCCTTCTTCAGTCTGCACACCTTACCAGCCTCCCCCTGAGCAACAAACCCAGGTGGTTGCTCCATATATACCTCCTCTATAAGGTCACCATGAAGGAAGGCATTTTTTATGTCAAGTTGAAATAAGGGCCAATCATACATAACTGCCAGGGAAATTAACACGCGGACAGAGCTAATCTTAGCCACTAGAGAGAAGGTTTCCATATAGTCCACTCCATACAACTGTGAATAACTTTAGCAACAAGTCTGGCTTTCAGACGCTCCACACTACCATCTGGCAAGTATTTAACAGTATACACCCATTTACAACCCACAATATGCTTACCAGGAGGAAGAGTAGTGAGCTCCCACGTGTGAGTATGCTAAAGAGCAGAGAGTTCCTCCTCCATTGCCTACCTCCACCCAGGTGAACTAAGAGCCTCTTGGACATTGTTAGGTATGGAAATAGATGACAATAGTGAAACAAACTGGCGATGTGAGGCGAAAAGGCGAGATACTGAAATAAAATTGGAAATGGGATGGAGAGTAGAACTACATTTACCTTTCCGTAAGGCAACGGGTAGATCGTCCTGAGGGGCCAACAACAGGAGCAATGATAGGATCCGCGGACAAGGTAGAAGCTGGAGGAGGGGCCGGTGTCGTTCGACGTGTATACACTTGCCAAATTGGTGGTCGTTCAGTAGGGATCTGCACTGGATGAGGTGACGAGTCAACTCCAACAGGAACACCCAGAACGGGATCATTGACCGGAAGAGGAAGAGAAAGTAAAGGTGGAGACGAAAATGCTTCAGTTCCTGAGAAGGGAACAAACTCAAAAAATGTGACATCAGGACAGACATAGCACTTCCGAGTAATGGGATTGTAACACTTGTACCTTTTTTGAGTCCGAGAGTAGCCAAGAAAGACACACTTAATGGAGCGTGCATCCAACTTGTCTATTCCAGGACTCAGATTGTGAACAAAGCACACACAGCCAAAGATACGAGGTGTTAATGGAAAGGGAGACAAGTTGGGGAACAAGATAGAGAAGGGAGACCGACCATGAAGAATAAAGGAGGGCATCCGATTAATGAGGAAACACGCAGTAAGTATAACATCACTCCAAAACCGTTTAGGAACACTCATATGATGAAGAATAGACCGAGCCGTTTCAAGGAGATGACGGTTCTTCCGTTCAACCACCCCATTTTGTTGAGGAGTGGATGCACATGAAGTTTGATGAATGATGCCATGTTGTTCTAAATACTGTTGAAAAGAAGTTAGAAAATATTCACGACCATTATCTGAACGAAGAACTTTGATTGGAACACCAAATTGTGTACGTATTTCAGCATGGAATTTTTGAAAAATGGAAAATAATTCACTCATTTGTTTCATTAAATAAATCCATGTCATTCTTGAACAATCATCAATAAAGGTGACAAAATACGTGTAACCATTATAAGACTATTTTGATCGGGCCCCAAACATCTGAATGAATCAAAGCAAAAGGACTCAACATACGACTTTCAACTCTAGGAGTGAAGGAAACACGACGATGTTTCCCAACTGACACGACTCACACTGTAACACTGACAAATGACTCAAAGACAGAACTAGTATCTTGAGTGCCTTGAGAGAAGGATTTCCCAGTCGACAATGCCACTGTAGAGGAGTGAGTGAAGTCTGAAGTGCAACTGACGATCCACCACCGTCAAGATAACACAATCCACCAGCTTCATGCCCCCCACCAATCTTCTTCCCCGTCCTGAGATCCTGAAAAACACAAGAGGAAGGGAAAAAAGTAACAGAACAGTTAAGAGTCTTGGTTAATTTACTAACAGACATAAAATTGAATGGAAACTTGGGGACATATAGAACAGATGATAAAGAAAGAGAAGCCATGTCAACATTGTCAACACCACAGATGGGAGAGGAGGAACCACTGGCAAGGGTAACAGTTTGAGATGTGGAAGTTTCAGAGAGAGAAGAGAACACACCTGGAGTCCCGGTCATGTGATCAGAGGCTCCAGAGTCAATAATCCAAGGAGAGGTTTTAAATGACAAGCAAGCTATACCTGAGTGGGAAAGAGTAGCAGTAGTGTGCTGTGAAGTGGACTGAAGGAATCGTTCATACTCATCACGCGGTACACTCACCATCTCCCTTCCGGAAACAGATGTAGATGTGGAAGGAGTTAGGTCTGCCTGTTGATTATCACCGACATCAGCCCCACCAGTAGTAGCATGATTGGCCCATTTAGAGGGAGGGCGGCCATGAAGATCATAACAGAAATTTACGGAATGTCCTTCCCTGCCACAGTGGGTACACTTCCTTGTAGAGCTGCCTTTTTCTTTGCCACGGCCTCCCCCTGAGTCACGACCACCACCACGGCCAAATATGGAACCACCACGACCTCCTCGGGAGGCATGTCCTCCCCCTTTCATACCACGTACACCTCCTCTGGCTATCACAAAAGCTGATCTATCGGACTGTGTGGGATTCTTTGTCTGTCCCAAAGAAATCCTGCAAAGCCGAGCAAACACTTCCTCAAGTGTAGGAAGGGTAGAGCCCCCCAATATTTGGGCCCTAACTGGTTCATACTCTGATTTCAACCCCACTAAGAACCTTGTGACATCTAATTTCTCCCTCTGTTGTTGCTGAACCTTAACATCTGGAGTGAGAGGATGATAGACATTGAGTTCATTTCTGAGGTTCTTCATACTGGCATAGTACTCTTCTAGGGTTTTATTTCCTTGTTGCAGACCAAAGTGCTCTTGATGGAGCTGATATACCCTTGTAGTATTATCTTGCCCAGAATACAGCTTCTTGGCATGTTCCCGTATGTCCTTAGTTGTATCTAAGAACATGAAGTTGGCACTTATTTTGGGTTCCATACTGTTCCATAGCCATGTCATGATTTGAGCATCCTCCTGTTCCCAATCATCAAACCCTAGAGAGTCAGCCAGTGGTTTATCTTCTTTCACATGCTTCACTTTTCTCTTTGCCTTGAGAAAAACTTCCACCGACTTGGCCCCTGGAACATAGTTCTCACCATTCAATGTAATTGAGGTCATCTGTACACCTAGATAGTTAGAGGAAACCACCACACTAGGTTTCTGATCACTACAATCATCTCCCATTGCTGCCATGATACTCTTTCAATGCTGCCTCTAATCTGAATTCCCAATCACCAGCTAAGTGCTGCTGTCAAGAGTTTGATGTTCCAGAACCTACAGCAGTCCCTAAACACAATGATAGATACACACGCCTTTGTCCTTATCCACACCACTACTGATTTCACAAAAAAACACAGACTACACCGACATTAATTCAGCACTTACTAACCACATGCAAGCTCTCTTACAACTACTCAATAGAGTTTGTGCATCACAAGCACCACCACACAGCCATAGCTGTCACACACAATACAGACCTGCTTTAACGCTTTTAAGAGGGCACCACAAGACCAACAAGAACTCAACTAGTACCATTGCATTACACCTTGCACCATTCGGCCACCTATAGCAGCAGCCCTTACACCATTTGGTCACTGTAAACACAGCCTGTTCTTGGAATTTTTTCCAAGAACCAGGGCAACAACCAACCCAGTTCTCTAGGTTCTGATCAGTCCTCTCAAGTTCTTGAAGATTTTCAACCCAGAAATACCACAACACACAGAGGAGAGATAACCAACATTCGTTTGAGAGCTTCAGCAAACCATTCACTACTGAAGTTGTTTTCTTAGGAAAGGAGGTTCTGCGCACCAAAAAAAAGAAGAGCTGAAATGTTTCAGGCCTGGGACGAACCACTTTTCTCCATTGACAGCCCAGAGAAGAAAAGGAGAGAACTGAAGCACGAACTGAAACAGGTCACGAACTGAAGTTGTCACGCTCTGATACCATGTTTCTACTGTTGCTACAGTAGTCCGAACCAGTAAGAAGAAGAAGAAAGAGAAGGAGAAGAAGAAGAAGAAGATGATGATGAAAGAACTGTCGAACCTGATAGCTAAACCCTATCAGTCGACCTCTTAATAGTGATTAGGCTTTAATTAAATGTACAAGGACTAAACTGCCCCTACTTAAGTATGGGACAGAGAACCTCTAATAAGACTGCCACATAAGCTCATAACTTAACCAAGGTGAGTTGACTAATCTACCCTTATTCGGCCAACTCTAACATATATTAACATAAATATATAATATATTATATATTATATATAACAATAGAATGTTTGGTTAATTCAGTTAACCAAATTTGTAATTCAAAAAAACGAATTAACCAAAAACCAAACCAAAAAAAACAACACCGAAATTTTTGGTTCGGTTTTTCGGTTTTAACCAAATAGTGCTCACCCTACATACACACACCCCAAAAAAATAAAGAAAATTCCTCCCAATTTATTTAGCCAATGTCTTTCTTGCAAATGAATCAGACAAACTATTTGCAAATGTAGGGACCCAATTAACCAAAACTTGGAATTCTCTTGCATGGTGTTTGATTTCCCTCACTATATGCCTCTAATGTCATGTACCTTCACTTTTTCCCTTCTTTAACCATCCTACCACAACTCTAGAGTCTCCTTCAACCACTAGTTGTTAGAAATTTAACCTTTTACCCTCAGGCTCTGTAGTACAGCCATCATTTCTGCTCTTGTGGCATCCCCAAACCCTATGGGATCTCAATAAATTGCCATTATGCTTCCAACCTGAAGCTCATTTTACACCACTAGACCTGATGACAGAAGCATATCAAAAAGGCACAACAGAGAGAGAGAGAGAGAGAGAGAATTGATGTTCTTCCCTAGAGAAGTATCACCCAAGAGGGAATTAGTGGAAGGGGAAAAAAGGAAATACAAACACAAACAAATTATTTCTCAAAAACAAGGTCAAAGACTTCATATGCTTTCTATGTGGTAGAGTAATCAAGAAAGAAACACTGAACAGCTCTAGAATCAAGCTTTGTATGATTGGACCAAGGGTATTAGCAAAATAAACAAACCTAAACAGTAAACACATTGAGAGGTAGACCAAACAAAGGACAACCAAGATATACATGCCAGTATGGAATTTTGAATTGAAACACATTAGAAGGTATCGTAAGCAGCAGTAAGAATTCCCATTTTTGGACTCTGAGAATAGTTCCATTCCTCTATTGGATCTGCTACAACCCTTCAAAAACTGTTTTAAGCCATAAGGTGGACCAATTTGACAGAACTTTTCTCTTCTGTGATAAGTATTTTAGTATTCACCGCATCATTCTCATCTCCTCACATTTTTTTCAGTCTCCATACTGACGATGTTAGAGTCTTTGTCTGAGTCTATTCATCATCATCTAATCTAAAGAGCAGCAATCAAACCAAGCTTCATCAACACCTTCAGTCATTCCCTAGAGTATCTGGGGTTAGGGCGATCAACCACTAACTGATTAGAATGATCACTCTCTAATATTTGCCTTGAAATCCACTATATTGTCTCCCACACACAATTAGGTTTCAAATAAGCTTTCTTTGGAGACGATGATAGATGGAAGTTATCATCCCCAGTTGAACCCTTTGACTCTCAACCCACATGGTTATTATAGTCATCACGTGGGCCAACCTTTGGTCATTGGCTTCTCCAGCTGGACAGGCTTGTTAGCAAGCCCATTAAACTTCCCAGTCAGTTCAGATGTCCTTTTGTCTTCTTGCTCCTTCCCTTCTTGTGGTCCCCACCTAGGGTCCAATGTGGCCCTTCTTTTGACCACCCCCACATAAGAATCAGCTCCTGCCTCCCTAACTTTATTTTCAAAATAATTTGAATTTTTTTCTTTTCCAAGTATAGCCACTATTTGGCCTTTATTCTTTGGCTGTTCAACTTCCTAATTTATCTTTTCTTCCATGCATCTTCCCTTAACGTCTCTTCCTCCTCAATATGTAATCTAGCCCACTACCACACCATCATCTTCAACCTTGGAGCAACCTCCCCACAGCGTCACTTCCATTTTCCAACACTATCCACACCTTACTCCATAGACTATCTGAGAACAAATCAAATGAACAAGGAACATCTTCTGGCTTTACCCCTAAACCCTTAATCTTGCACCATGCAAATCGAGGTAAGCTTCAAGAACTCCTCCCAAGGCAGTTGCAATCTTGTCAAACACATGTTCCTTCCAAAAATTGAATGGCAGCCCCAACAGTTTTAACTTGAACCTTCCTTCATTTACCGTCTTCCAATTAGTCAATTACAGAAAGGATACTATCTTTCCACCATAATCAAGCCTGCCTTAGTTTCAACTGTCAAAGTCTCAACATTTTCCTTTCCTACACCAAAAATAGCTTTTCTTACATCAAATGATAAAGATAGCCATGGCCCTATTTTTTAGCTTCTCCATGACAGTATTCAAGATTTCTCTCCAATTTTTTACTTCTTCCTTCGCCATTAACACCAGTCTCTACTTTTTTTTATCAGCAACACCAGTCTCTACTTCCAGTCCCCTTTTCTTCATCCAGATTCCAACATCACTTTTTGCACTCTGGATGAGCAGGTTAAAGAGATTTTTGATTGTCTCTCTTCCTGACTCTCAACCCTTGACACCTCCCGAGAAGGGGTTGGAATACTAGAGCTCCTTTTGGATTCGAGACATTTTTCAATTAATTTGTTAAGTTTCTGCTGCTTCAGATTGTTACCTTCACATTTCAAAATGAACCCCCTATAATTTGTCTGAAAATAGCATCTGTCCTCTTCTCTCTCTTCCTTCTGGTATACATACCATCTGTTTCCTATGAACCATCCCTTCATGTTTCTCCCCATCTCCACCATTCTCTCAAACATCTCCAGAGTAACCATCCCAGGCTGATCTCTTAATGGAATTAACTGTTCCATCCAAGAATCCTTTCAACCAAAGTATTGATTCTCCGATCAAAAAAATAAAAATAAAAATAGTGGCTTGTTTCTCTTTCTCTGACCTTCAGTGATTTCTACCCCCTATTTTTACTTCCTATGAGCAGAAGATTTTTTGCTTCAATCTTCACCACCTGTCTCCATCTCATAGCAGGTTGAAAATCTCCCTTCTCCACTTCTCTCTCCATCCCTCCCCTTGGATTGCACTATCTGCCTAATACCTAATAGCTAAAAGTGATTATGTAATAGCAGATTTGAGAACCCCCCCTCCCCTCTGGTTCCCTGAATGCTGCATTTTTGGTTTGGACAAGTTCACTAGACAAATGCCTGACACTGGAGCAGTTAACAGATAGAAATGGATTTTCTCGGCAGGAAATGGAACAGTGAGTCACCTAGTCTCATGCATGGTGATTAGAAACTAGGGTTGTGTAGACACCTTAGTCTATGCAGTGATTTGCAAGTTAAAACATGTCCATGAGTCAAGTTGTTGTCAGACTCCGCAATTGGCACCCTTATGAATCTAACAGGTTTACGATTATACCCACAATGCCAACACATTCAAATGCCGAATCCTAATCTCATTGCAAACTTTCACATACATGAGAGAGAGAGTATTACTTGCAAAGATCAATCCTTTGCTTTCTGTGCTTCTCCTCTATTTCTTCTCTCAAGCTTTCAACCCAATTGAAAAGAGTTACCTTCCTTTTTCTTTTGGTCTTTCTTTTAGAAGAATCACCTTTAAAGCTGCCACTGTACACTGCAAACTTATCTTGTAGAGCACCCCCGACAAACTTTAATACCAACAAAATGTTAGAAGACCAAAAATGCCCATTAGCCCTGTAATACTCCCATGGGCTTGTTTTTTTCTCTGGTAATCTTGTGGGGTGAAAGCTGGGCCTTTGATGCTAGCTAGAAACAGAATAACACATGCAGAAAATATGGGCCAAAACAAGTTAACTTATCCATTTATTAATCAAAATATGTAATTATCAATCATGCACAAAAAGGGTAAACATTTTTTTAAATATTATATTATTAAAAATAATTTTAAATAAGCATGTCCACGAATCCTTATTTTTTCAGCCTTGCTAAGTCAGGCACCTGGAGTCCAGGACATGGGTTGGATTTCTGATTCCCATGCCTGAGTCCATGCAACATTGATAGCAAGTGACTTAGCACTATTTTTGGGAGTTATTGTCTCTCAATGAATAGAAACTAACCGTACATGAGCTATAGTACATGTTCTTTAGAAAGTAATACAATTATGCCTTGCCTTAATAGAAAGAAGAAAAAGGTATCTGATTCATTAAAATTGATTAGAATTAATTAACCAAAGATCAACTAAATCATCTAATACTATTCCAACATGTAATCCAATGAAACCCTGTGCATCAGATTCTTTTTACTGACCCATGTATATGATACAATGAGAAATAGGTAATGATGAGAAATATGGACAATAGAGATAAACCGAAGACAATAAAAATAACAAGAAACAAGTAAAGTCATAAATAAAACTCAGGCAAAAAAAACTATTGCAGTTACAGAAAATGCACCTGATAGTATCTTCCATCAAGCTTTTTAATACCATAACCCAACTGAACTGTACCAAATGATTTCATATCAGTTAGAACACCGTTCCTTCTGTAAACATGTTTTCCTACCCGAGCAACCAAGTCCATCAGAGCTTCCTTTGTTACATGGGGCTTCAGCAAGAGCATGCAATCATAAAGAGGCATGTTCTTTCTTTTTTCCCTTTAATTTTATTGAACTGGTTTACCTGGGATTGGACATAAATGAGTAAAAAGTACAACCAAATTCACAGTGCTCTTAACTATCAAACATTTATTTTGGTATAAAACAGAAAACACTTGTATTGCAAACAAAATTAACTAAAACAGTTTGGGATGAAGAAAACTCCTTCACAGTGGAACAAAATAACTAAAAACAATTGGAATTAGAGAAAGCCCAATTAAAAGATGCTGTAAAAAATGTACAGTGACATTATCAAATTACAGAAAAAAACAAAGCATACTATGGTACCTGAATTGCAGATTTGCAGGCTAAACCACATATTTTCAAAAGAGAGATTAAGATGGATATGCACAATAATACTCCACATAAAATTAAAATAAATTGAAAACTCTAATGAACCAGAAAAAAAAATAATACCTGTTTGTCAATGAACCATAAATAAATACCTCAACAAGAAAAAGTATACAATGGGAACTGAAAAGTCAAGGTGATTGTATGTTGAATAAACAAGCAGACAGAAGGAAGACGCTGCACATTTTAACAGGTATAAGACAAATTCTAAGTCTTTAATCTTTGGGAAAAAAGGAAAGAAGTGGCATTATCTAAACAAAGAAAATGAGAATATATAAGATGCTAATGTGAACCATATCATAAACAGAGATCTTATAAGAATAAAATTCCAGGATTAAAGTCAGTTAAGCTTAAATAATTCAACTGAATGCCGTAGAACCTAATAATAAATCTAATAAAGCAACCCCCCCCCCTTCTCCTTGAAAATAAATATGTATCAAGAACTCAGTAACACATATATTATCATTTATCACCATAAGAACCGGAGAGGACATTGGAATTTTTAAAAATAGAAAACTGAAATCAAAGTACAATCAATATACACATATGTACCTAATTAATTCAGTTAAAAAAAAGCAGATTCATTGAGACAAATCAAGACAGGCAACAACAACCATAAGTCCTACTACACTACTAGTAAAATACATCGCACTGCAAGCAGAAACCATCAAAGACTTGATTTATACAGAAACTGATCGCGAAAAGTATACTATAAATCAGTTCAGAAACGGAAAATAAATAATCAATCCGATACAACAAACTAAAAAGAGAACCCCACATTTCATGATATTCAATAAGAAAAGAAAGTACTATAATCCAGATCAAATTATCCCCCATTATACTGCAAGAAAACTCAAATCAACCTTTCTTGTGAGTACCTAATGTGCAGACGCAGTTCGCAGGCAGCCTTTTGATTTGAGTACCTAAAGGTGCATAGTGCAGACTTGTAGGCAACAATAAACGGGCCGAGCCAGGCCGAAGGCTTCGACAAATGTTTTAGGCGGTGTTTGGCATCGATGCCTTCGTTCCAGAAAAATGGTGATACTGTGATCCATCAGTGCAACTTCGAAAAAATCGGTGCTTCTGAAAACGGCAATATATTTGAACTGTTTTTCCATAAAAAATGGTATTCTAAATTATGGGTTAGAAACCATGATGTGGTAGTGACGTGAACTTAGTATAATGGGTATCAGTGTTGAACACAAATATGAAGCATTAGTATCAAATAGAAGGTGTTGTTCTTACCCCAAGAAATGTCTTACTTGACATCAATGTTTCCAAACATAAAAAAAAAAAACACAATTTTTCTAAAACAATGCTTCCAACCCACACATATACAGCACTTTTAGAAAATGATGTTGTATATGTAGCATTAATGCCAAACATATACTTAAAAGACGATCGGAGTTCCTCTGTTCCTCCAACTCCAAGTTGAGGTTCAGTGGTTCGGCCATTTGGTTGTCCCTAAGCTAAGTAGTAGGCATTTTGTTGCAATGCAAATTAAATGCTTAGGAGTACAAATAGGCTATGTGTAAATTTTGATTTACTTTTACTTTAGCATTGACCATATCTTGTTTGTTTGTGAAAATTAAAAGAGTAAGTAAAATGGTGTTGTCCCGCCTTATATGCAAGAGAATAGAGGTAGGAAGAGGGTTATTTGTTATGAAGTGAGGTAAGAAGCTAGATGATATGGTCTCACTATAAATTCGGGTTAGTTGAACGCTTTGATTGTTTAGTGGGTTGTGGAATCAATGATGAGGTTTTACGTCAATAATAAATTTATGGGCCCCACTGTGAAAGCCCCTTATCATTGATTCCATAGCCTGCTGAACAGCCAAAGTGTTCAACTAAACCTTGTTCCTCCACTACACCTATTCATGGGCCAGATTTGGGCTTGGCTTTTGCCAAAATTTGAATGGCCTTGGCCCGTGAATAAGTATAATCTCTGCTTTATATGAAAGATAATTGAGGTAGGAGGAAAGTAGAACAAATTTTATATCATTTTTTGATATGCAATTTAAGGTGCCAATAAGTGAAAATGATATAAAAAGTACAAATTTTGTATGAGGTAAAAGTACAATTTGTTCTAATTTTTAATTGCCAGAATATCTAATGTATTAGAAGAAATATATAACAACAGACTTAGTAACTAAGTTGGTCTTTGGAATTAGTCAAATACTTACATGTTTAAGGGTGTTCTACAACATGAATGTTTTTGTTTTCATTTCTTTTTGAAGCCACTGCATCATCTAAAAACAAGTTGATTTTATTTAAAGAAAAAAGGGTTTGACTATGATACTAGAAAGACATGATATCTGAAAATCTTGTGACCAATCAATTAATATCATAAACATATTAACCAATGATGTGATATTTATCAAAAATCATGAGTGAGTTTTGATTGGTCAATACTGATCCGGTACTACCGTACCATGTCTTTTCCAACACCGTAGATTTTCAAAAAAAACATGTTTTTGGAACCACTGAAGTAATGTGTTTTAAAACAAAAAGACATTTGTAGTATAAAAATTATATGATTTTCGAACACAATATTAAGTTTTATTTTGGAAAGTAACATGATATTAAGGAATTATGTAAAAAAACATGTCTGTAAAACCAGATATTCAATAATATATTTTCGTGTTTCAGTTTTAGAAATAAAAAGCATATGCACAACTAAGATTATTTTTGAGAAACAATATCTTTTCAATCAAATGATTTTGATTTGTTTTTGGATCCGGCAACAAGAAGAACAATTCAAGTTGTAGAATGGAACGGCCCCTTTAATGCTTTACCATCTTAACCCCTGGTCCATCTTCTATCAAATTGACATTATGCAACTTTATGTGTATATGGATGCTGTGATTGGATTCAGTGCTCACAAGACCATGTTCATACCGTCCTTACAGCCACTTGCAACTGTAAATTGGAAATATTTTTATACTTTATGTTTTTATTCATGGAATATATTTTCAATGCATAGCTACAAAAGGACAATATGAACAGTCTTGTGAGGACTGAAACCGAATTCATGTGATAGCATGCTTTTCTGACATTAGACAGTTCTGTGTGGGCAGGAGATCCGAAGTCTTTGTTACCTAAACTATCAAAAGTTTCTACCCCTAAAGATTCACGTGTATGAAATAACACCCCCCCTCTACACTAACAAATCATGTGACCTTTCAAGCTTCTTCATAAAAAATCCAAATTACCCATCTAAACTATATATCCCCTTGTCTTTAGAAAAGGGATTTTATTTGAACAGAAGCAAAAAGAAAATTTTCACTTAGCATAAATATAACGTTTAAAACGTTACTATGGCCTATATTCCCCTACAGACCTGAAAATAAAGAACAAAGACTTTTTTCAATGAAAAATATAGAAATAAAGGTAAACAAAACCAATTCAAATCTCTTACCCACATGATGCTACAGCTCTGCACTGAGAACATCTCCCCTATTCAATGTACAGTTGTAGTGAAGCATGGATAGATGTGAATAGGGTTCTTGTGGGTAGGAGATCCCAACTGGAACAAAACCTTGTGACATGGCCCAAATAATTGGGGGAACTTGTTAACTGAATCACAACTATTTAGGAGCTAATATGTTCTTTAAACAGGAAATTCAAGAATATATCCTTGGTTTCACTTTTTAAATCAGTTGGTTTTGTTGTGGAACTTGCAACCAAAAAAAAATGTTGACCATCTGTGAAATGTATGAATATATTTGATAGGTTATATTTGTCTTTGAACCAGTTCTAGAGTACAAAATCAATCAAGCTATCGAAGGGTTTCTTTTGGATTGGTTTGTTGTGTTCCATGATTCTGGATCCATTGAAAATTTAATAAATTCATTGTCGTGGTATTAGCTTGGAGACGAGAAGAAAAAAGAGAATTCCTTTTCTTTGTTATTTTGTATGACAAATTAGTATCCTCTGCCGGTTAATCAAATCCCACAACCAATACTTTGGAGAAAATGGGTCAAAGCAAAATTATTAATGATGCATGACACCAAATACCAAAAAAAAAAAATTGCAATTCTTGAAATGTGGATCTGCTGATCACAAACGCTGGTCACATCCATGTGCATATAACCCACAGTCGCACGTTGGGAACATCTTCCTGTGAATTTAAATAATTAGTACAAGAGATATTTCCGACCTGTGGCTGCACATTTTGTGTATATGCAAGTTTTGTGGTCAACAGAACCAGCCTGCAATTCTTGACCCAACTCACCCATGGGCCATTAATGGGCCAGAAAACCCAATGGATCAGTTTATAGTGGGTTGGGTTGGGTTGATTAGTGAGACAATAACATGGGTATCGGTTTCTCCCCACCTCCAAAACCAAATCAGGGATTCAGTAGCAAATCCTCGCTAAAAATTTGTCATCACGCCAACCTCACAATGCTTGCAGCCCTGCATTGGGAACATCTCCGCATGAATGATAAAATATAAGTCCGAAGATGCTATTGTTTTTGCGATGACTGAATCCGGTCCCTCTTGAAATATGATTTTGTTTTTGAAAAGAAAATAATTGCCACATCAGCAAAATTATATTGTTTTTGCTAACATGATGGTCATTTTTGTTTTATTTACCATGTTGTCAAACACCTTCATTTATGTTTATTGTTTCCAAGATTGAAACCAAAATATGTGTTCTTAAATTTTTGGTTTAAAGAACATGATTTCGTGTGGTTATTTAAAATTATGTTCTATAAATCATATAATTTCTATATTATAAAAATTATTTAAAAAAACATTATTTTGATGGTTCCTAAAAGATGTATTTAAAAAAAAAAAAACCCAACTTATTTTTAACTTTCAAAACAAAAAACAGAGTTAAAAAAATTGGATGGGGATGCTGAAATGAGTTTTTCAATTTGATGGTTTGCCGGCCAGCCGATGGCTCAGAAATTTGATGGATTTGTATGTGCATACGTGCAGGTGGGGGGAATTGGGCTCCGAGAATACCAGAGGTAGAGGATGGGGTAGCCATAGAAGAAGCTTGACCTGATCAAATTATTATATTATGCGATTTAATCAGTTTGGGAAGTTTCCAGGTGTAATGGTTTCTCTATAGTTCTCTCTCTCTGTTTGTTTGTGTTAGGCTGGTTTGGATATTTTTGTTGACTGTAGGGCTGTAATTTGGGTTGGGTTTGGAAATTGTTACATGAATTTCGTGAACTTATACATCCAACCTATCTTGAATCCATATTTTCTATTCACTTTCTCTATCCAGAGTACATTGCAACCACACATCACACGATACAAGATGGTGGTGTGTGGTTGCAATTCAAGGTGGGTAGAGAGTAGTGTGCAAGAAATCCGATTTGGTCTGTCCTGACACTTGGGATATGTTATTCACCGACACTGCGCAAAAACTCACATAACCAGTCACGAATTAATACACCAGTGTCTCATGTGTATGAAACACTAGTGCAATCACTCTTGATAGCAATGTTTTTAAAATAGGATCAGACCTGACGGTCAGATCAGAAAAATTAGGAACTGTTTCACTTTAGAATTGTATTTTAGCCAAAAACCGTTGATTTGATCAACGAACCGCTAATTTATATAGTCAAACTGTTTAAACCATCAATCCAAACTTTGACCGCTTTTTTACTTTTTTTAATCAGAATGGACCATCCATTCAATTCGAACAGTTGAATCATTTGACCTGAGAATCAGACGCTTGAACGATTTGTTGTCCGATTCGATTTTAAAAACCTTGCATGATAGGTTAGATGGTGTTGTCTTTTTTTGTCAGGGTGAGCATCAGATCTGGGCTGCTGTCTTCGAGTGCTAAGCCATTTTTTGTTTGTCATTGGCCTTTAGATACTATATTGTTTTTCTTTTTTATTTAATAATTTTTTTTTCACCTCTAGGAAAAAAAAATTGTACTTCTATTTTTTGCTGCTGTGGCACTTTTAAAAACAAAAGAAAAAAATGTTGTAAAACACCCCCTAAATGAGTTAGCATGCAACGTTTGGTTGGGCCACAACCATTTGCACTCCATTTATTAAATTAGTGCAGGAAACTTAAATCTTACATCATTTACCTTGGGAAAAAAATAATGGAAGAAATCACAAATTAATGTAAGTCAACAATAATGTATTTGAAATTTCAAATTAATGTAAGCCAGAATATTTTGTTCTTGCGAAAAAAATAATGTATTTCAAATTCATATTACTTTTTTATTGTTAGAAAGTTATTTTTTATTATTTATAATTTGAAATAATATTTTTCTATTATTTAAGTTTTGTTTATTTACTGAATACAAAATTCTTTTTTATGATTTATATTTTTGTTATTATTATTTTATAAATAATAATGATAGTAGAATTATCTTTATAATTATAAAAATTATTATTTAAAATAATATAATAATTTTTATATGGATTACTATATGGGTTATTCATGACCTGATTTAACCCATGTGATGCACGAGCTTTGACCTGGCTTAACCCGTGTGGTTACATTACATATAGTTGGATATGACTTAACTACTTTCAGATCTGACCTGAGTATTGAAATACTAAATTTTAACCCAATCTTGAATAGAGTGTAGGTTTTAACTTTTAACAAAGTCAAATTCAAATACATCCAAATTTGATATAGTGAAATTTCAAGTCTAAATCCGATCTGAAATTGATATTCGATTTATCTGAGTTTGATATTTCATATTTCAAATCAAATTCTAATCAATACAACTCTGCTCTATTTGTCATGAAAATAAATAAAAAATGAAAAAAAATCACTATTTTCTTAACATATACATATATTTAATATGGGCATATAATATATCTGGAGTTTGGCTTTTATTGGCTAAGATGGATCAAATCCACATCTAATCCAATTAATAAATGGATGCAGGTTTTAATGGATGATGGGCTTGGCAAAAAGATGTCATGATCTATGTAAGAACTCTTCCCTAACCCATTAGAAGAAGAATAGGGTTAGGTTTCCTTATTTAGGGCTTGTTTGTTTCTTCTTAATTCTTATCTCCTAAGAGGAATCTTTTAACTTTAAGAGAAAAATGGTTGTTTGTTTTCTCTTATTTCTTATTTCCAAAAGTGGAATCATACAACTTTTTGTTTTCCAATGATACTCCCAAAAAGACAAACAAAAACTCTCATATATGGGGTCAAAATGAATATTTGATCATTTTCATAATTCAAAATTCAAAACAACATTCTACATTCAAAGTTCGGAGGAAAGAAAAGTTCACCAATACTAATATACCTTTTAATGTAATTATTATATTTTCATATGTCAGACTTCAGAGCAAACAAGAAGGCCCTTAGCATGCATTTGGAAATGATGCAAATATGTAGAGTGTAAAACGGTTCATATAAATTGCAAAGTTGGGTTAGTTTTGCACTAACAAATTTACCTTCTTACCAAATAGAATTTTAGTTTCAATGGATGCAAACATAAATTCTGATAAAGCAATGCCTTTTTTTATAAAAAGCCAACCTGAATGCAAATTTACTTTCTTTTTATTGATGTACCTTTAGATCTTATTATCAATGTATATATGCATTGGAAAATGTGTTTTTTGTCATTCGTCAATGCATAAATATAATGTTGTCAAACATAGGCAAAAGTGAACCAGAGTACAAATTTACTCTAAACCAAGATTTACACTTCATTTGCATCATTTCCAGACACAGCCTTAGTGACCCTAACCCGAATGACCTGAAAATTTTTGGTTGGGTCAGGATGGATAATAAACCACTCACTTTTATTTAGTTATGGATGAGGGGAAATTTGGCCTGACCTGTTAACACGCGGACACGTGGAACAACCTACTGACTGAATGATGACTCAGCATTTCTTGCCACCTTAGTCGGCCAGGTCCACTTGGGTATCTCAGGCACCTCGGCTAAGACCGAGGTCCAAGTAGCTTGTGATGGCCCAACCTATTAAGGTGACACGTAGCCCACTTTCTAGAAGCTAATAAGCTATCTCCAACCTTTTCAGGATTAAGATGCACGTCTACAAAGCCTCACCCTCATCCCGCCCAAATCAAACAGACTCAATAAGGCTTATTCACACGAAATCCATCTTTGGGTGCGGAATGGACTCCTGGTAATGCGGGCCGAGGATCTCGGAGGTGTTTTGTAAAACCTACGATAGTTCACCTATATAAGGACTTCAACCTCAACATCAAAAGGTACGCGCGATTATAGCTCAGTAGCTTTCTCGATTACAAGTTTTTTCAGGTCGCAAACTCTATTAGCTAACTTAAGCATCAGAGTGCCCACACTAGGTAAGCCACCCCAGGTTCTTTGATCTTGCTCTCTTGCAATTAGATCAGCCCCTGAACAGATTGACGTCTGAGCTGCCACCAAGATAGGAGCAACCAAACCGTGCACCATCAATTATCAAATACACTACTTATGATTAATGTTTTATATATTTTGATTTAATATAGTTGATGATCATGAGACCAAGGAAATGATAGATTTGGAGGTGCACTTTTCTAAGTCAAGCATGAATGAAGGACCATCATTGAAAGCTTTTAAGTCAAGCATTTTTTTGTATTTTCAAAATTTTCTTTTAGGCTTGAAATTCTTAGGTTAATTACTTTAATTTTAGCATTTTTTATTTTTTGTTTTTTAATTATACCTAAATATTTAGGGCTAGGGTTTAGCCTTCATCGACCTAACCCAAACCTTGACCCAACTAGAAATTTTCTTGGTACGAACCCTAATTGGCCATTCAACCTAATTAAGTTAAATTAAATAAATTAACTAATTTACCTTATTGAAATTTGTTAAAATAATTTAGTTAAATGAATAATGTTAAGTTCACTTAACATAATTATTATTACTTTAATAATAAGTATGAGGGAAATTTTCTTAAAATACCCCTATGGTTTAGGAAATTGACTAACTATACCCTAATGTTTATATATTGCCTTAAATTATCCCTAAGGTTTCTAACAATTTACAAACCGTTCACATGTAACATCGCGTGACTGATATTTTTCAAAATTTTCTAGAATGCCCTCTCGTGGTTGAAAATGCCCTTTTCAGTTTGAGATGAATACTAATACAAAGATGAAGATTAAGACAAGTTATGCTATTGGTAGTCACTGGCATTTTTAGAAAACTCATTCTTGGTGGGAGAGGGAAAAGGCTGGGTTTGGGTGTAGGTGACATCGCGACGACAATCATCAAGTCACTTGACACCAGGACATCGTCACCACCACCCACATCGCTAGTGTTCCATTGAAGAATCAGCCTTGGTAACCACTGGTTTGAAGTTGTAGTTGTCACTAAGTCTGAATTGGTCTTTAAAGCTATGTTTGATTTGAAGGAAAAAGTAGGGAGAGGAAGGGAAAGGTAGGAAAACCTATACAAGGTTTGTAATGGTTTCCCTACCTTTCCCTTCCTCTGCCTACTTTTTCTTTCAAACCAAACATAGCCTAAGTGTAGAAAACTTCCATCAACATATTGGTTATGCTGCTGGTGAATTGTGTTGTTTAGCCATGTCGGTCCACTTCCTCCTCCTCCACCACCTAGTTGGTGTTGTGTTGGTTGTGGTTGTCGTTGTTGTGGCTTCCCTTCCATCTCAATCATCAGTCTCTATATATTCTTTTGTTCATTTCCAATTCCTATGGCGCCATCCGATGAAGTTTGTCCTAGTTATTCCAGTATCATACTTCTTAAAATTGTTGTATTTTCCCCTCAATACTGCTCTGTGAAATGTTGCAACACCATCTCATGTGAGAGATGATTGTGAAACACCATCTCTTAGCATTTTCATTGCGAGAGACAACGTAAAATAGTAACAATGCCTCTATTTTTTTCCCTAGTTCACCATTAACTACAAACAAGTAGCGACTCCTCTATTTTTTTTCTACTATTCACATTTTTCTGGGTTTCTAGGTATTTTTATTTTTCCCTACTATTTGTTTGGGTTATGATTGAGTTGGCCAAGGATGCCATGTGGCGGCCTCCATGGCTATCTTCTCTCTAGCCATGTTAGCACCATGCATGACAGATAATCACAACCAAGAAGGAGTGTCTTGCATGGATGAGGAAGTTAACTCTGCTGGGGAAAAGGAGACATCCTGAAGACCTCGACAGGCATCCTTATTTTGATAACCCCAAAAGCCTCATCCATTTAGAACACGGATGTCCAACTATAAATAGTAGTCTCTTCTCAAGGTAAGGGAGCTCTTTGGAAGCACACACTTTGAGAACACCTCTGCACTACTAGCATTGTTCTCGATTATTCAGCCTGACCACTTGCCTCTATTCAACTGACTTGAGCATCGAAGTACCTACCTAGGGAATAACTCCTTGGGCCTCTGAATTTCCCTTTGGTTTTAGATCCTAGTCCACAACTTCGTCGAGTTGACATGACTATCTGATTGCGTCCTCAGTTCGGAACACTTCGAATCAGACAACATCACTATTTACATATTTTTCTAGAAGGGGTGGATGGTTGGGAGAAGTTTCTTTCCTTGAAAAAAAAAATAGAAGAGTCACCATTCAAAAAAGAATACTCATACATGAAAGGTTTCCCAAAAAGAATACCCACAAACCTACAAATCAAACCCTCTCTCTCTCTCTCTCTCTTTGTTATCCTATGTGTCAAGTTGATAGTGAAAGAAAACATGAACCCTTTTGGAGGTTGTTCAACTTCTCACAGATCTGAACCTCTGTATTAAGAAGGCCTACATATCCTCTGATAGCATATGGTTCATGGACGGTAAGCATTCAATCAAGCAATAAACTTTACTTTCTTCAATGCTTCCATTACTAAAGTGCACTAGACCCAGTAATTTCATACAGATTTGTACATGAAATAGTCTTTCTCACCGTTGCACTACTCGATTTTACGATTTAACAATGACTATTGTCAATTTGAGCAAAAGGGCAAAAATGATATTTCATCATTTCTATTACAATTTAATGGTGACGAGAATTGTCAAATACCTTAAGGACACTTTAAGATAATATGTAAACAGTAGGGGTAGAATTAATCAATTTCCTAAATCATAGGGGAAGAAATTTGCCCCAAGTATTATTGTATCAAAATAATTTTATTAATAAAAAAATATTATTATTCTAATAGCATCACGAGAGATATAGGTGACTTTGTTAGGTTTAAAATCATTACATTTCAATAAATATTGATGTTGTGCAATCTGGCTGCTCCTAGCTGGTGGTGGCTCAACTTCGAGTAGACGATGGACGTGGAGAATCTGCACAGAGAATCAGAGAACCAGGGGTGCTTACTCGGCGAGGGCGCTCCGATGCTTAAGTCAGTATATGTGAGCTGAGAGTAATTAGAGAGCAAGAGAGCTAGTAAGTAGTAATTGTGCGTACCTCTGGGCCCCGGGAGGGAGGCCTTTATATAATGGAGTCCTCGCGAGCTTTACGGAGTAGTTCCGGGATCTTTGCCCTGATAGAGTCTGTTTCCATGTTATCTGGAGATAACGTTATCAGTTGATAAGGCTAATCACTTTCGCCCGAATCGGATGGGGAGATAATGCTTAGTTGTTGCGAGACGTGATCCCACAGAATTCGGGAACCGTTGGAGTGACTTTCGGGATTGTGTTGAGGGTAAATCGGTATACCCAAGCTAGTTTCTACTTCAAACTAATGTTCTCGAGCTAAGGGTCGTACACCTCTAACTGTTTCATTAAATGATGTCGCAACCTGGTACCGAGGTGTCCTTAGCTCGGGATGAGTACCGAGGTGCTCTTAGCTCGGGATGAGCACTGAGGTGCTCTTAGCTCGAGATGAGTTCAGCTCGAAGGATCCCTAGCTCGGGGTAATGGAGTCTACTTTGTAGCAAGCAGGCTATGTCGAGTTACATCCACGTGTCCCCTTATTATGAGGTCGGTCCAAATCACCCTCCATCAATTGCCCCCCACTCCCCGACCCAAGGGTATTGACCTGGTGTGGGGAGTTCACGATATGACAGGTGGATTTGGTTTGAAGTTTAGGTCGTCTAGTCAGATAGTTCGTCGGTCGGACCAGTTCGCTGCTCAGCTCAATCAAGGATAACCCGGGTTGCATACGGCTTACACATGGACGTCACGCAATCTATAAATTCCGCGGACGCCAAAAAAATGCTAAATTGATTTCAACCTCAGGAGTCATGCAACCAGTTTTCTTGAGAGTCGTTGGATCACCTTGATCTCAACCGTTGATTCTTGGACATAGTGGCTATAAATAAGGGGGACACGAGACATTTTTCCTTGCCATAAGTTCACTAGCCTTCGCTCAGAGATCATGTTTAGACTTCCAATTCGCCGTTTTCTCAGCTTGGTCGTTTTTCTAGGTGAGTCTCCCCTAGCTTTTCTTTTTCAATTTAGTTTAGTTCGCAGTTATGTCCAACCTTAGTTTTGATAGTCTTTTAGATGAGCCCGAGGAAAGTACCTCGGCTCAGGTCAGTCTTCTCGAAGTGGAGTCATCTTGGGAGGTGCGAGAGGCCACGGATAAACCGACGTCCACTTCTCATCGAGGTTGCGGCATCATTTCATGATTCAATTCGAGGTGTATGACCCTTAGCTCGAGAACATCAATTCGAAGTAGAAACCAGCTCGGGTATACCGATCTACCCTCAACACAATCCCGAAAGTCACTCCAACAGTTCCCGAATTATGCGGGATCATGTCTCGCAACAACTAAGCATTATCTCCCCGTCCGATTTGGGCGGAAGTGATTAGCCTTATCAACTAATAACGTTATCTCCAAATAACACGAAAATAGACTCTGTCATGGCAAAGATCCTGGAACTACTCTGTAAAGCCCGTGAGGACTCCATTATATAAAGGCCTCCCTCCCGGGGCCCAAAGGTACGCACAATTACTGCTTACTAGTTCTCTTGCTATCTAATTACTCTCGACTCGCATATATTGACTTAAGCATCGGAGTGCCCTCGCTGGGTAAGCACCCCTGAGTTCTCTAATTCTCTGTGCAGATTCTCCATGTTCGTCGTCTACTGAAAGCTGAATCACCAGATAGGAGCAGTCAGATTTCGCAGCATCAAATATCATTTTTTAAATTAAAATATAATACATAAGAGTGCCATTGCATTCTAATGCACATTTTTGTGATAAAAAAATCCAAATTGCATTGAAAAAACATGAAGGAATGTGCCATTTATATCAATTTTCGGAGTTGAAAAATGAGAAGAAGAAAGAAAAAAGGCAAATGACTTTACTTTCACGTTGACAAAGAGGGTAGATGGGAACCCGACCCGTCCAAGCATGTAATTCAGTATTCTTCAATCAACTGCAGTGTACTTCTCCGTTGCAATTAAATAATGTTGTACCGAGGAAAATAGAAAAGATAAATAAAAGAAAAGATTGGGTGGGGTTGGGCCTTCCCTTCAATTATTGCGCTACTGCTACAGAGATATCTCATTTCCCACCGTCCGGATTGAAAAGAAAAGACAATAAATACATCACAGGCATGGCCGACGATTCAGTGTTTTGTCATAATTACATAATGATGACATTGGAGCTACCTGATCTACTCATTCAAATTTCAATGCCCAATTGCTATTCAGCCTCACTATCCAGCAATTTCACTTTATTGATGCTCAGATGTGTGGGCACTGGTTCGGTACTCCCCTTAAAGTAGGAATCGATTACATTAATGGTGTGTTTGGTTTGATAAAAAAATAAGAAAAGTAAGGAAAAGTTTCAAAGAATTTTAATAAGTTGTTTTCCAACCCTTCACTAATGATGGAAGGAAATTATAGAATAAAGTGGACAATGGAGATTGTATGGTATGGATTTACAAGTCTAATTAATTTGGATGGCATTTGGTAAGTTTTTTTCTGTCTTATATAGGTTTCAATAAGTTTAAAAGATGGTAAATTAGTCTTTTTCTGTTTGATAACCAAAAAATGAAAAGACGTTTATGCAAAAAAGACTAAAAAATATCAAAAATACTAAATTTTATAAAGATTTTAAATGAAACTTTTTGGTCTTTTTACATAATAGATAACATCTAAACACGTTTTTTAAAGTCCAATAAACCGAATTATGCTTATTGATGAGGGCAGATTTGGCCCTCCAATGAAATTGTGACACGTGGCACCTTGTGACAACTAGAAAAACACCCAACCAACAAACTTACGAAGTTGGTGACCCACCCAAGCACTAGTCTGGCTGGCCTGGCACGACCTGCGCGTGGCTTGATGCGCGCTTGCGCGACTTGCGCGGCGCGTGCATGGCCTGCGCGAACTGCGTGCGGCTTGCGCCACCTGGCCGACCTGGACTAGCCTAGCGCATGATCCGGCCAAGCCGCCCATAAGGCGCCCACCGACAAACCTGGCCTAGACACTAACCCGCCGACTGACACAGGCGCCAGCTTGACAACCTGGTCTAGACACTGACCCGTTGACTGACACAGGCGCCGACCTGACGACTTGGCCTAGACACTGACCCGCCGACTAACGCAAGCGCTCCCTGACAACCCGGCCCAGGCGCCGACCTGGCCACTTGACACAAGCGCCAGCCTGACAGCCTCGAGGAGTTCACCACCGTACCCCGGTTCTGACAGGATGCAACAAGTTTTACCATTTGGAGGCTTTTCACCCACCTAACCCGCGAGGACTCCAGTATATAAAGACCTCACCCCCCAAAGGGGAGGGGGATGAAAAAAGGGAAGTAACCCCTGCTCTCTAGCTCTCTCATATTATCTTCAAAGCTCTCTACAATAAGAGTGCTAATTTAAGTGTCGGAGAGCCCCCGCTGGGAAAATACCCCTGGGACCTCCGATTAAGTTCTCGTAGGTACTTCAGCTCCCGCCGCCTACAAAGAGGAGGAAAAGATGGAGTTCTCGGAGGTCCCTCAGATCTCGCCACCTACAAAGAGGAGGAAAAGATGGAGTTCTCGTAGGTCCCTCAGCTCCCGCTGCCTACAAAGGAAAGAAGACCACCTCATGGTGAGGGCAGTCGGATTGTGTCGCACCAGGGAGCTCCAGCATTCTCTAACTCACCGGCCGCCTAGTAGGCAGTTCGCCACCAAGCGGTTCGCCACCAGGCAGTTCACCACTAGGCAGTTCGCCACCAAGGATCTCACCACCAGGCAATTCGCCACCGGGCAGTTCGCCACCGGGCAGTTCACCACCAGGCAGTTCGCCACCAGGGAGCTCGCCACCAGGCAGTTCACCACCAGACAGTTCACCACCGGGCAGTTTGCCACCAGGCAGTTCTCCATCGAGCAGTTCGCCAGTAGGCAATTCACCACCAAGTAGCTCATCACTAAGGCACGCCACCACCGGGTCAAATAACGAGGTACTTAGCCAAAAAATTTTACATCACAAAACATTGGTACGCGGCCGAAAACGGTTACATCAATTGGCGCCATCTGTGGGAACACGCTACAAAAAGCTAAGTTCTCATCTTGCCAAAGCTAAGTCCTCACTTTTTAGAAATTGAAGCTATCGCTTTATAGTTTACATTTTTTATGAACTCATAGACTATGCAGGGAGCTAACGGACTAAGTAGCTCTACCAACCTTACTTTCAATTCAGATAATGCCACATCAGTCCTCTCTGTAAGGTCCCCCCTACAAAGATGAGCTCTTCGTGGCTTTCGCGGGAGTTGGCATCCAGCTGACTACATAGGCGCCCTTACCGGTCGAGCCTTCCAAGGCTCCCATGTGAGCTGGCAACCTAAAGTTAGTAGTGCTGCCCCCGAAGGTCGAGCCCCTAGTAGCTTCTTGTAGGAGTAGGTGACCGGCATTACGAAGCTGATGCAGGCCAAGCCTACAGGCCACATTACTACTTAAGACCCGGTCGCCTCTCCAACACGGGCAAAGTAAAAAAAGAGTAGACCACTAATCACTCCAAAGCCTACGGCCACATTACTACCTAAGACCCGGTCGCCTCTCTGGCACGGGCAAAGTCAGAAAAGAGTAGACCACTAGTCACTCCCAAAGCCTATGGGCCACATTACTACTAAAGACCCGGTCACCTCTCCGGCACGGGCAAAAGTCAAAGAAGAGTAGACTACGAGTCGCTCCCAAAGCCTACGGGCCACACTAGTAATTGGATCAGCACTTACTAGCTCATCGACTTACAGGCCAAAAGAAATCTACTCCCTTCGCTGAGTTACTATCAGCTCGGGAGTGGGGGGATATTGATGAGGGCAGATTTGGCCCTCTAATGAAATTGTGACACATGGCACCTCGTGACAACTAGGAAAACACCCAGCCAACAAACTTACGAAGTTGGTGACCCACCCGGGCACCAGTCTAGCCGGTCTGGCGTGACCTGCGTGCGGCCTGAGGCGACCTGCGTGAACTGTGTGCGGCCTGCGCGACCTGGCCGACCTGGACCAGCCTAGCGCATGATCTGGCCAAGCCGCCCATAAGGCGCCCATCGACAAACCTGGCCTAGACACTGACCCGCCGACTGACACAGGCGCCGACCTGACGACCTGGCCTAGACACTGACCCGCCGACTGACGCAGGCGCCCCCCTGACAACCTGGCCCAGGCGCCGACCTGGCTGCCTGACACAAGCGCCAGCCTGACGACCTCGAGGAGTTCACCATCGTACCCCGATTCTGACAGGATGCAACAAGTCTTACCATTTGGAGGCTTTTCACCCACCTAACCCACGAGGACTCCGATATATAAAGACCTCAGCCCCCAAAGGGGAGGGGGATGAAATAAGGGAAGTAACCCCTACTCTCTAGCTCTCTCATATTATCTTCAAAACTCTCTACAATAAGAGTGCTAACTTAAGCGTCAGAGAGCCCCCGCTGGGAAAATACCCCCGGGACCTCTGGTTCAGTTCTCGCAGGTCCTTCAGCTCCCGCCACCTTCAAAGAGGAGGAAAAGATGGAGTTCTCGGAGGTCCCTCAGCTCCCGCCACCTACAAAGAGGAGGAAAAGATGGAGTTCTCGCAGGTCCCTCAGCTCCTGCCACCTACAAAGAGGAGGAAAAGATGAAGTTCTCACAGGTCTCTCAGCTCCCGCTGCCTACAAAGGAAAGAAGACCACCTCATGCTGAGGGTAGTCGGATTGCGCCGCACCAGGGAGCTCCAGCATTCTCTAAGTCACCGGCCGCCTAGTAGGCAGTTCGCCATCAAGCAGTTCGCCACCAGGCAGTTCGCCACTAGGGAGCTCGCCACCAAGCAGTTCGCCACCAGGCAATTCGCCACCAGGCAGTTTGCCACCGAGCAGCTCGCCACCGGGCAGTTCGCTACGAGGCAGTTCACCACCGAGTAGCTCACCACCGGGCAGTTCACCACCAGGCAGTTCGCTACCAAGCAGTTCGCCACCAAGTAGTTCGCCACCAGGGAGCTCGCCACCAGGCAGTTCACCACCAGACAGTTCGCCATCGGGCAGTTCGCCACCAGGCAATTCTCCACCGAGCAGTTCACCAGTAGGCAGTTCACCACCAAGTAGCTCATCACTAAGGCACGCCACCACTGGGTCAAATAACGAGGTACTTAGCCAAAAAATTTTACATCACAAAACATTGGTACGCGGCCGAAAACGGTTACATCACTTATCAAACGTTTTTATATTTAAAGACAAGACCAAAAAACTCAACATGTCTTTTGACATTTGAACTACTAGAAGATCTTTCTAAAAAATAAATCAAATGGCACGATTAACTCTATCCATTTCATTCTAGCTTTTGGGTTTTCAAACTAAAAGGCCATCAGACTCAGTTTGGAAGCATTATAAATGCAAATATGTATCATGTAAATAGATACAAAATAATACAAAATATAAGGGTTTACACTCTACATATTTGCATTTATACTCGTTCTAAACTCAGCGTCGGGGATATAAAAAAATTCTCAACAACCAAACCAAACTTGCGACCACTGATAGGCAGTAGTTAACCTAACTTCATCTCATTGTCTCAGTAATAATGCTTGTGCCTGTACGTTGGGTGAAAGTGGATCCATGTTGTGTGTATGCTTATTATCTCTTACTTGTTAATGCTTATTATCTCTTACTTGTTAATGTTTATTACGAATCTCTGTCGAGGCGTTTGCATATCCAAAATGGCTAAATCTGGTTGATACTTTATGCATTATTTGACGTAGGTATGGTAAGTGATTAGCTAGGTTTACTCGGTCGCTCTCCTGTCAGAGAAACGGATTAGATGAAACGCATTAATGGGTGTGTTACCTGATGTGCGGCTAATAATAAAAACCTACACCAGCCATGGATTTCATACGGCACATAACCACTCGATCTCGGCTGTGGGATCAGTAATAAAATCTCACATCAGCCATAAATTGCATGTGGCCCACATCCACTAAATATTGACGTGGGGCCTTATTATTGGTCCCACAGCCATTAAATTCAGTTGATATTTTTCCGTCCATCTTAGGCCGGTCCGTAATGACTTTTCTTCCTAACTTTATTAAATGGTTTGTTGGGTGGGTTCAAATTCTAGCTGAGATGATATCTAGCTATACATGTTCGGCTTAAGAAAAACACGAGGCTTGAATTTGACGAATTAAGCTTCTTATAAAAATGAAAATACGGAAAAGTTAAAGACAGGTCGAATCTGAATTTTATTGTAGAGTTATAAGCATTTAAAATATTAAAAAATTTTATATTAATGTCTGTTCGTGAATTAGCATCAATTCCAAACTGGTACCTACTCCAATTATATTTTATGTCTAAAAATTTTAATGTTGGGTTAAACCATTATTCTCCCAAGAAAATATTGTATAAATAAAAAATTATATATAAAAAATATTTTTATTATATATATAAAAATAAAAATATTATATATAAACTCAATTAAACCCATGAACCTCAAGAATCAAACTTCGAGTTCAAGTTCAACTTAATTAGTAAATGGACCTATATATTAGGTTTGAACTCAACTGGAAGTTTCATTTTAATTAAGTCAAATCGAGCACTTTACGACTCAAATAGATTATGAAAGTCTCAATTTGTGTTTACCCCTAATCCTGAGGGAGTTGGACTCCCAAGCTTGGACACAAATTAAAAACCTCGTTTCAGTTTAGTCTAAACCAAACTCAAATCCGATGAAGTTCGATTCATAAAGCTCGCGTGCTTAATCAAACTTATATATATTATATATAATAATAAATAATTTTATATGCTAATTAATCTTTTATATTTATATATTTTTCTTCTTTTATATAAAACTTGACTCATTGTCGAACTCAAACCGAACGGAGTACGAGCACGTGGAATTTTGAGTCAGCTGAATTCAGACTCAAGCCCCATATTTTTCTATTAAACTAAACTCGAATAACGATATATTTGACTAAAATCCACTGCTACTGTGATAACGAGGAGAGCGCTCCCCAGATTTTTTGTATCTTCAATCCGAATTCTAAGTACATCTAGCTTTCTCTAATCCAGTTATCCTTTCTCTTCCTATGGTTATTGCTGGTAGCTAGACACACTTATCTACCATCTTTAATTTATCCGAGCACACGTGGTAAGGTACACCTGTTCAAATACATACATGTGCATTGGAGTCTGTCTTGATGCAGATTTCTGAATTCCACTGTATATGTATAAATATTCAAAATGTCAAAAACCCTTATTTTATACATTAATGTATGCAGATTTCTTAAAACCAAATCGGTGACCGAGCGGGTCAGAGGTCTGGTTATCAGTTCGAATGGTCCGATCATTTGATCCGAATGGTCAGTTCATTTTGACAAAAAAATAAAAAATTTAAAAAATCTGAAAAACGATCAAAACTGTTCGAATAGTTAATTGGCCGGTTCAGCAGTTTGCTAACCAAAATCAACAGTTTTGGGGGAAAAAAACGGAACTGGTCATCCCTTTTTTTCCTGTCCGATCATTTGGTCTGGTCCGATTTGAAAACCATGATCAATTCCAAACTAGCACCTACCCTAACTGTACTTTAGGCCTAAAAATTCTGACCCTAAACTGAACCGTCATTCTCTCTTGATTTTTCTTGATTCCAGAATTAATTTTATTTCAACTTTGAAATAATAGTTGTTCGTACTTCTATTTTTTCTTTATCTTAATTGAAAAATTATAAGAAAGTGAAAGAAAATTCAGTGTTGCGTGAAAAATTAATGTGGACAAAGCCCACTAAATTGTTATTTTGTTAAGGTTCCATTTTGGTCATATGCATGGTTTTCAAAACCGGACCGGATTGGACGGTCAGACTAGAAAAATTGGAAACTGGTCAGGTGGCCGGTTCCGTTTTACCCCAAAACCAACCACTATTTTATCAAAAACCGTTAATTTGGTCAGTAAATCGTTGACTTGGGCAATCAAACCATCTAACAGTTTTAACTTTTTTTTTTTTTTTATTTGTCATAAACGGACCGTCCATTCGATTCGAATAATCAGACCATTTAACACATAAACCAAACCTTTGACCGATTCGTTGTCTGATTCAGTTTTGAAAACCTTGGCCAAAAATACAAAGCAAATACAAATATGCATGCTTCGTGAAGATGACACCATTTGTATTTACACCAAATATATATTATATTTGCATTACAGAGCCTAAGAAACTTTATTTATTTTTATTCGTCAATCAAACACCTTTAATTTTTTTTTTAATTTTTCTTTTAATCTGTTTCACTTTCTTATATTCAACCAAATGAATAGGGTTAACAATCAAAAAGTATATAATAATTTTACTTTTATAGACTATAATCAGAATATTTGCAGATTATTTAATGATTGTAAATTCAGGAGTAATGCTAACTCTAAGCTAAGGTTGTGTTTGGTTTGAAGGAAAAAAATAAGGAAAGGTATGGAAATTTTTACAAACCTTTTATAGGCTTTCCTACCTTTCCCTATTTTTTCCTTCAAACCAAACATAACTTAAAAGAACTAATTAATATGTGGGCCCTAAGGTGTTAAACTGTTAATATCATTGGCTTCATGACCTGAAAACTGAAAGGTGCTGGACAATGTGAATGTGAATGTGAATGCTTTTGTTTTATAAGGGCCTGTTTGTTTGATCTTAGCTTAAACAACTGCCATTCACATTGTCAAACACTCCCCAAATTGGTCTTTTAATTTTTCTAGAGTTTGCTGTGAAAATTTTATTTGCATTGGTGTAAATACATGAGAGTACAAATAGGCAGAGTGTAAAAATTTTGTTTACTTTTACTTCAAATTTAACTTTGTCTTAATTATTAGGAGCAAACAAGTAAAATAAAGTAGCCCCCACCAAATGGAGGTAGTAGGGATATTTGTTTGGAAGTGGGGTAAGAAGCGAGATAATGTGCATGGTCTTCATTTATGTGAGAGAGAATTGAGGTATGACGAAAGGTGATGCAAATTTTGCATAAGCTTTGAGGTGCAAAATTTACACCGCTAAAGAGTGAAAATGAGACAAAAAGTACTAACTTCATACCAAAATCATGCTGAGGAACAACTCCTGATCAGTGATGAAATATATAGCAATTGATATGAAGTTATCCGATTACAATAGTCAATTGCAAAAACATAGTGATTTAAAAAAAACTAGTAACTGTATATGTGTTTTTCATGTGGTAATTTTTTATGATGATGAAAATAAATAATATATATATATTTTTATAATTTTTTATATTTTTATGTCTATAAAATTTATTCATATTTGTCACATTTATTTTTGTTTAATATGATGAATATATGATATTGGAGATGTGCCCAAATGTTCTTTTACACTTTTTTTTTGTATTTTTTATGTTTCGATTTTTTATTTTATTATTATTTAATTATGACACCAAGGGTTGACACATTTGATTCAAAATGTTAAATTGTTGAATTGCCACCAAATAGTAAAAAAAATACATTTTTGGTTGATTTTAAATTTGTATTTTATTTCTATCATCAATAAAAATAATTATTCTTTGTCACTCTTATTTTTCTTTAATATGATCGATTAATATAGAATTTATTGGAAGAATGGGGAGTTAATACCCTAAATGTAAAACTTAATTAGAGGTAATTAAATAAAAAGAAATGTAATAGTTCAAATTACATTATATGCCCTTACAATTAGAGAGGGACCAAATTCAAAAATATGGGTATTTTGATCAATAATAGAATTCAATGAATGTTAATAAGAATTAACACCTTAAATATAAAAAACTATTGAATGATTTCTCTATTATCCCTTAGAAAATCCTCATCATTAATCAGTCCTCAAAACCAAGCTTCAAAATTTCCTTTTCTAATTCAACATTTAATAGGTAATAGCTATTAGCTGAATTTATGTAATAAATATTTAGATATTTAGGTTGTGTTTGAAAACAATGCAAATAAGTGTGAATGCAAATATATAGAGTATAAATTGGGTTAGTTTTGCACTGACAAATTTACCTTTTTACCAAACAGACTTTTAGCTGTAATGAATGCAAACATGAATTCCAAAAAGCATATGCTTTTTTTTTATCAAATGCCCACTTGAATGCAAATTTACTTCTTTTTTATTTATATACTTTCACATCTTATTATCAATGTAAATATGCATTGGTCTTCATTTGTCAATGCATAAATATAATATTGCCAAACACAGCAAAAGTAAATCAAAGTGCAAATTTACAATGAACCAGGGTTTACACTCCATTTGCATATTTTCCAAACGCAACTTTGTATGTTATCATATAAGTGGGTCAGGTTGGTTTATTTTTTTCATTGCACACTTGTAAGCGGAAACCAACCTAATTATTCGAATTTTAATTATTATTTCGTGGACTGAAACCGATTGGTATCATTTGGAAACTGATCAAATCGGATCAAACTAGGCCAGTTTAGCCAGTTTGCTTCACTTTGTGAACGGCCCTAATCCTGTCTTATTGATCACATTAGAGGTGAGCTCATTGCTATTTCATTATTTCCACTAGTTAGATATACTAAATCACAAAATACATGAGATATTTAATATGTTCTATCAATTTAGCCCTATTTGGGAGTGCTTCTTGTAAGCACTTATTTGGATTAAAAGATTTCAAAATCACCAAAAAGTACTTTTTTTATAATTACCCAAAAAAAGCACTTATAGGCAACGTTTTAAAAACCAACCAGGAGGCCAAATTGTTCTTGCCTCCAGGTCACGGGTCACCTGTTCGATCGATTCGATCAGACCATGCCACATCAGCCATATGAAAATTCAATATATATATATAATTTATGTTTTTAATTCAAATTTCAAATTTTTATTTGTAAAAAATATTAAAAATTGCAATTTGAGGCAAAAGATGAGGTTTTTTTGGAAAAAAATGAGGCAAAGCGCTTATGACGCCTTACGACGCATATACCATGAAAAATTATCCAAAATTAAAAAATAAAAAAAATCTCAATCAAACATTGGAGTGCAAAGTTATAACCTCCTAAAGTTTGCATACACATTTATTACGCAACCTGACTTGGTCATTAGGTCGAATGGGTCAACGATCCATTGTTCGAGTTAGATAGATTTTTTTACCTTCTTTGGCTTTTACTCAAACCAGACCCAAATCAAACAGTGGGTTGAAAAGAGTTCTTAAAAGCTCTAATTAATGCTTTCAAGAGAATAGTTCCTTTGGAAGAAGCTAAAAAATATAGGACTTTTTAATAAGTGTTTTTTTTTTAAATGCTTATTACATTTATGACCCTTCTTGACCCGTCACCTAATTATCAAAATACCTATACTACCCTATTTGAAAAAAGCGCTATTTCACCAAACATTCATAAACTGATTATTTAATAAACACTATGCAATAATCACCTATTTAAGTCTCGTCTTGTGTTCTTAGTTGCTGCCTCTGAGCCTACAAAATGTTTGAACCCTAAACCAAAAGATATAGCTTCCGATAGTTCGTGTATGATTGTTATATTTCTGTTTAATTTGTTTGTTCAGGCCAATTAGAAAGCAATGCTCATTTTCAATCAAATCTATTTAATGCCTTATACTGTTTTAGGTCAAACTGCCATAAATACATAATTATTGAACTTTTGGTGGAGCTAATTGTTTTAGGTCAAGTCTATTTAATGCCTTATATTTCTGGTGAGTCAAAATTCAAAGGGGTTGTGAGTTGTTCGTAAATAAAATAAAAAAGCTAGTGGGTTGAACTCTAAGAGTCTGTTTGGTTTACAGTTGTAATCGGAATGATTTATTTTTATAGTTTGTTTTATTCAGGAATTGGAATATAAATTGGAATAGGATTTCATTCCCAAAGGAGGGGTATTCCTGGAGGAATGTCATTCTACCAAAAATGGGAATGGGATTTTGATTCCGTCCAATCAAACATTTGAAATCAAAATGGCCTATTATAATTTTAATTCCAGATCCCTATTCCCGCAAACCAAACAGGCCCTAAATTTTCCAAATGATTTATGGATCAATTTACCAATTAAACCTCCCGTGGAGATTAGAGAATAGTTTGATGTTAGCAATTCAAGCCGCAGACTAGTTAACGTGTCAAGGAGTCTTGTCTAATTATAATTTGAGTGGTCCTGATCTTATTTGTCTAGCCGATATGTGGGGAAGAGCTACCCCCGTCTTGTGTAGGTCCTCTGGTTTCCCATAAAAAAAAACCTCTTTGGATTGGTGAACCGGTCATAATCCATTATATTAAATTTATTGACTTAGTCAATGATCCAACAACTAATAGCCTTTGATTTTTTTTTTTTTGTTTTTTTTAATAATATATTAACGTGCCAACATTCCAACCCTAATAAAGGCAGGATTTGAACATAGGTCTGTACTACAACCAACATTATCAGATATTACAAGCCTGGGGTTTAACTGTAATATCCAAAAGATGGATTTTGATTGGTCAAAACTCTTTAGATATCATGTCTTTTTCCCCATCATAGATTTTCCATTTGTATTTCTTCGGGATCACATATGACCACGGCTGCAGCAAATGTGCTCTAACAAGGCGATCAGCAATTCCTTGGCATTCTATTTTAATAATAGTATAAATAATCATGTCTGCATTTGCCTTAGAAATCTAAGGGAAATATCACCTATGCTACAACTGTTAAATTGGAGTTTTTTTTTATCAATTTTCTATTTTCAGATTTTCCTTCCAATGAAATAATTCATATTTTCCTATGGCTTTGTTTTCTAACAAAAAATATAGCATTTTTGGGCACCTAATTCATAATTAGCAACCGTCTTTACCATAATTCCTAATCCATTACTTTATTCTAAAATGTAATCGTTGTCCACATCAACCTACTCTTCTTTACTTTCTAATTCCTTTAGAGTTTTGTGTTTTCTATTTAAAATAAAAAATAATAATAAAACATAGCCTATTCACAACCAATTCTTATATAGCTATATTCACCCTTGACCCCATATGAGGACAAATACCACACCCTTTGAGGCAAGTTCGTCCTCATGCAAACTTCGGGGGTAGGGGTGTCAATCAGATTGGATTTGGTTCAATCCGATCCAGTCCAATGTGAGTCCATGGATCAGGTCCAATCCAATTCAATAAATGTTTTGGACTAATTTGGATCAGTCCAATTCAATATTTGGACCATCCAATCTGTTCAAATTCATTTTGATTTAGAATAGTTTCAACCCAAACTTGATCCATTGACACATATATTCATATCTTATATCAATGGATCAGATATTGACTTAATCCAAGCTAATCCAATATAAATTTGTTAAGAACGGACCAGGTCCAATCCAATCTAATAAATATTTTTGGATCAGATTGGTCCAACCCAATATGTCTTGTTGGTTTGTTCAATCCGTCTAAATTGATTTTAGACTGGATGGGGTCCACTCCAAAACTGATCCATTGACACCCTTATTTGGGGGCATCCTCATCATTTCTCTCTTGGATTAATGTGGATGCTTAATATGACCTTGGTCCAGCCCCCTGAGTGGGAAAAACTTTGGCTGTTGGGGGCCAACAACCTATGATGTTGAGAGAATTTCTGGAAATGTTACATTACCATGAGAATGGATAAATTAATAAATACATCTTAATTTATTTTAACTAAAAACCAAAGCATGAGTAGGTGAACTGCTCAGAACATGCACAGCCTAGAAACTATCTGGACAGTCTATGCTGTTGAACCCCAACAACCAAAGTTAATCCCTCCAATGTTGTTATGGCAGTGTAACGATTGACTATGTGGTCACCACCTTAATGTTCCCGCTCTTAATGGCACCTAATGTGTGGAGCTGTTACTAAGAACTCATCGTGCCAGAATTTAAACTCAAGGTCTCTCTCAATTAGCTGTCTTATGCTTTCCAACTCCCTTAACTATTTTTGCATTCATACCACCTCGGCTTTGTTGACTCTTAAGCTGACTTGATTGTGGGAATCCTCACACTTGAGGCACACCCCAAGGTCTTCTATATTATTTATATTCTTATTCTTACAAGTGAATTTGGCCTCAGAATTTTGGGAATTCCAACTTTGACCTTGATGTTATCTTTGGCATCATCAAATTTAGTTTGCCTTTTTATTAGGTGGGCAACTTGTAAGCACTCCCTTGTAAATATAATCAGCCCGTGCGCTAGCTACTTCTGATTTGAGTGTAAAGAGACAAATTAGGATAAAGTGATATCGAGAATTGAGCCAAAGTTTAATGGAAAAAGTATGGACAGGCCTAATGAATATTTCTGAAGTCCATTGCAGACTTATAAACATTCAATATGTCAAAAACCCCTATTATATACACCAATGCTCACTCGAAAATTGGCATCAAATCTAAAATGGCACATTCCCCAATTGTACTTTGGGCCTAAAAATTCTGACCTTGGGCTGAACCTTCATTCTCCCAAGTTTTATTGCCAACTGTCAATCGATGCAACCCTCCTCTTTTCTCCAGGCAGAACCACACTATAAAAGAGATCACACTAACACAATTATTTATGCCAAATTGCCAACCTAGAGGTGGCTCAGTTGATATATTAGCTGATTTATTCTACCATAGACATGGGAGTGGATTCGGGCTACCACCAATTTGGGGAGGGGGTTATTAGTGTGGTGCTGCGCTACTTAATAGCCTCTATGGGGAATTAGAGGCATATCACCAAATAAAAAAAAAACAAACAAAATTATTTATATATTTTAATAGGGTTCAACTATGATATGAAAAAGATAAACGTAATAACAAATAAGATATTATTTATCAAAATTCATGGATTGATTTTGATTGATCAAGACTCTTTCCATATCATATGTTTTCTGCATCATAAATTTTTCCATTTTAATATACTATATTTAACAAAAAAATAAAAAAAAGTTAAAAAGAATCATTAACAAAAAAGTGCAACTTTGGCCGTTGGAGGGCTTGGCTTGGTTTAAGAATTTGTTCAAATTTGAAAGTGGCACGATGGATGGACTGTAATTAGTCTGTAACCACCTTTTCCACGTCCCCTTGCCTTAATTATTTGACCTGAAAAGTGCAAAAACCAAAAAGATAAAAGTGTTGCAGAGAAAAATACCGACACGATCCCTGTCAGTGTCAACATAATGGTGAACTTTAGATACTTCTTCAAAGTTTAACAAGGTTTACGCATCACTCATGAAATGACATGGCCAATTCATGGCCACGTGGCAAATTAGAACATCATATTAAATTTTGGATCCACTTAGAGGACTCCACAAATTAAAACCTGTTGTAAAATTGGGACAACACGTGGCTGAGAAGGATAGGTGGATTTTTCTGACTAGAGGAGGTTGGGTGTATGATTTTTTAGCCAACGGTTATGATTTAACACGTGGCTAAACTTTTGGCTACGTCGGACGACGGGTGACCGAGGGGCGGAGGGCTGCCCATCATTTTCCTATTCTATCCTCTTGCGTTTCTGAACTCTGAACTGAACTGGCATGTTAATATTTTCGAGGAATTTTGACATATTCCATGTCAACACATGGTGACCCCAAACAGTCGGCCCTTTTATTTATTTCGTCGTTGAGAGGCGGACGACTAACTCGGTTAGAACTTAGAAGTTGGCAGTTTGGAAGCTAGGAGAAAACTACTGGTGCGAGAGAGAGAGAGAGATGGTCGGACCACCACGGCCTCAGTTCGTGTTGTTCGGCTCCTCCATCGTTCAGTTCAGTTTTGCCAATGGTGGATGGGGCGCCATTCTCGCTGATATCTATGCTCGAAAAGTACCCTTCTTCCTCTTCTTCTTCATCTTCTTTTAAAATCTGTCTCTATCTCATGGAAGTTGCTTATTAACGTGTCTCTGACTCAGCTCTTAGTTGATAACTAATGCTTGATCGATAGGCTCCAAATAATTCCAAAGTTTTCAACAAAAAAAGGAAGAAGAAGGAAATCTCACCATTAAATTCGTTATTGCCGTATCGTTCCATAATTTTTCATCTAATAACCCCGACGATGAAGGGAAATCTAAGTTCCTTGAGTGGTAGATCCCCAGTATCTCCTGTAAAAATGCGTTCTGTTATCTTGAGCTTTAGATTACATTTTCCTTTTCGCTGGGCGAATTGACAAGTACCAACTCTTTGATAAATGCTGTACGCGATTCGAATTCCTCTCGTAAGTTGAGCAGGATGGATATAATTGTTGATTTTTCTATGTGAATGCCGCATTTTTCTTTGGCCTTCATTTTTTTTTTTGTCTCGTTGAAATTTTTGAAAAGTGATTCTGGAACCTAGAAAAGTTGAATACTGCACATATCATCAACACTCCATTAGGTTTGCGTAGAAGATCAAATTCAGATTGTTCATAGTCCATCTTATCCAACCGGTCCGTTGTTTAATTGGCTTGTTTGCTAATTTACAAATATTTGAAAGTTAGGTATCATTTCCTTTATAAATGTTTCATGCAGGGAAGTTTCACTTTTCGTGTAATGCGGTCGATGGTTGGCCTTGTCTTTTTTCCCCGACTTGGTGACAGAGGGAATTCCTTTAAAATGTTTAATTGGCCTTTTCTATTTGAAAGTTCTCTGGAATGTTCTTTTTGGGCTGAGAGTCTCTTAAGAGCACCCTGGATCAGTCTCTTAAATGCTGCAGTTAGTTTTTGTTCTGCATTTAAACTGATTAATTATTTACCATGACTGGGGTTAACCATGTTATGGGGTTGCTTTTGTTAGACTTCTGAAAGTAAGATTACTAAACCGAGTCACATCCAGTTAAAACTTTAGACCTTGAATAGTTGAATGTGAACTACTTCTATTAATTGGTTGATGAATGAATGATGTTTACTGTAGCTTTGCCTTGCACAACCTTTTTTTTATGAATCTTGCACAACTTTTTCTTTTTTCCTTTCTTAGTGAAACATATAATCACAAAAGTTGGCATTTGTTTCCTTTTAATATACTTATTGTTGGAGCAACTAACATTTGTTTCTAATATTATATAGGCAGACATATTGGTGCGAGGATACAGTGGTTGGAACTCAAGGCGTGCTCTCCAAGTTGTTGATCAAGTTTTTCCTAAGGTGTTATTTATTGTACCTTTAGTTTCTAATGTTCTTTTCACATTGAAGCATTTACATAACTTTCCTTTAATATATGTAGGTATCCTTTGGGAAGGTGTTAGCTAGTGATGTACATCTAAATCATGAATAGATTTTTCTTGGGGAAAAATTGGCTTGAAAACTGTGTTGATTTATATGTGTGTATTTGGGAATATAATAACTGTTTGACATTCATGGTGATAACTGATCATTTTCCCATGTCTAAATTATCCAAGCTACAGCATTTATTTATTAATCACATATAACAATATGGAATTGTAAGGACCAACAAAATTAAAATAAAATAATAAAGCTTTCAGTGCTGAGATTTGAGATGGCAACATAGAGGGAGGAAGCTCTGGTATGACTCATATTCAATGTTATATCAACCAGATGCAAGTAATTGTTGCTCATTCTGCAGAACTTCTCTATCAGATAGACTGGAAGTAGAGCCTTTTGTGACCTTTTCAAATAATGGCTCCAAATTCTTAGATTTGCTTTAAGATTTTTATATCTTTCTTTCCCAAGTCAACACAGGATGAACAGAAGGTGGCAGAATTGAAAGAGTTAACCTTATTGATGAGATTATGACTCATAAAAGGAGAGATATATGATTTGCATAACTGCAATAGAAAAGAAGCTGGTTCACAAAAGAGGTATCTGATTCTCTTGCCATCCTATCTTATGGAACTACTTTCATAACTTGTTGGGTATTGCAAGGGTTGCTTCTTTGAATGTACAGATTTCCTGTGACAATGGTGATAACCTGTTTTGGGTATATAACAAGTGGCCTTAGAGAGGAATGTCACACATGGTTATTTGTGGTTTTTAAGAGGTGCAGAAAAAAAAGGATATTACAAGGGAGTTTCTCCTCTCCTGCAGCCATCTAGGATAGAATTGTATTATCAATAATCTTGACAGCCTTGACTAAGGAATTCATACAAATCAGATGTAGTGAGATGGGATGAAATTTCTCAGTGATTTCTGCTTCCCATCTTCCTTAAAAGGGCATATTCTAGGTTGACTTTGTAGAGATTAGACTGAGATTTATGTCTCATCAATTGTTTGATAGGAGGTAGCACACTAGACGGAGGTGGCAATAGAATTTGGTCATTAGTGAGCCCACTAGAAGAGAGAGATTTCTCCAAGGAAGAGGTAATGGCTTTTCTACGTAGATGTGGGGGTTGGGGGGCACTACCAAGAAATTTTTTCTCTAGTAATTGACTAGGGCTTAGCCAAATGCATTAAATGACAAAGGGTTTAGAAAGAGCCCATAGAAGATATAACACTTTCTTGGTGAAATCAGGCCATTATTATCTTTATTTACTACTATTATGCGATGGACAAAAGGAGGTGGATGCCTGGGGTCTCTTTGCCTATTGCATAATAGGAAAAGAAGGAAGATAAAATCCCATAGGACTAGAAAAAACAAAAAGTAAGGCTACCCAAGATCCTAACTATCATGGCATTTTTTGGGTGTTTTGTGTATCACATGCATCATTATTATTAGATTCTTATATTTTAGGTGTAGGGGTATTTTAGTCATTGTACTCTTCATTATGTTTTTCCCTATTTAAATAAGATAGTGTGAGCAATTGCCACACACCTTTTTGCTTATCCAACACTTCTCTTTTCTCTCTTCTATCGAGTAGCTCTCTTCTATGGTAGTGAACATGGTAACAAAGCATTTCTTGCCACAGATTTGAGGCTTCTTGGATCATTGATTTAGGAGAATCCAATCATATGACTGGTAAGTCCACCCCTTTTTTTCCTACTCCTTATTGTTTGGAAGAGATAAGGTGAGATTAGTGATGGATCTTGTTGGAAGGGTTAGGATCCATCATATGGATGACCGAACCATGCTAGATGGCTAGGCAAAATTTCAAAAATTTCCTAATCCTTCTGGGAATTGAATTCCCTATGTTTTGAAAAACTATATTTTTCAGGATCAATCTTGCACTGAACTAGACTAGATTTGAAATCAATCAAAGAGGGAGATTTATACCTGATATGGACACCACAAATGCAGTTCCCAAGGTGGAAGTTCATGCCCAAACCAGTCCCAAACCAGTCTCCACTGAAGATGGCGTAGTGTATTGAGGAAGCTGATTCAGCAACATAGTTTTCAATAAAACTGCAACCCAACTGATTGGATCGAATTAGGGAGGGTGATCCTGAAATTCCTTTGATTTTTTTTTGCAAAAATCAGAAGAAAACTGATCTCTATCAGTCCTTGAAAGCTTAGGTCGTGATAGGGTTTTTTGGAAGACAAAAGAGAAGAAGTGAGAACAAGAGAGAGTGGTGTTTTAGTTTGATTTGCCTTCTTCTTTTATCTCCTTATGGAGCACTCTCCCAATCAAATTAGGAGATTATCCAAATCAAATTTGGATCTAGACTCTATCAAGAGATAAGCCTTATCCTCTTAAGATGATGGGTGCTCCGTACCCATTTCCAAACCCAAATTTGACCTAGAGCACATGACCAAGGTTCAAAGTATCGAAACATTTCGACCTGTATCCACTGATACGTATCATGCCGATGGCTTCCCGATACGCCCCTCTAGGGGTTGTATCGGGTCAGACCATGGTTCAGAGGGTAGCCAGGCCTTAAACCGACCCCTTCGAACCGGTTTTGAAAAAAATAAAACTTAAAAAAAGTACCGAAATAGGCCGATACGCCCTATGTCGATACTTTGAACCTTGCACATGACAACTTAATCTTATTAATTATGGACCTTAGGCCCATTTCCTTCAAAGGCTCACGACTCGAGATGTTGCATGGACAACTTAGGCATGATTTGTATGGCGTGGGACCCCACAATGACCTCACATAAGCCTACATGGGTTTGGCCTAGCCTCTGTGAAAAGGCTTGGCTGAATTCACTGCTAAATGTAGTGGACCCCTGAACACATCACTATTGGCTCAATATAGGCCCAACATTTACACTTAAATGATCATTGAATTCAGCCATCCTATGAAGACCCAAGGATAATGGACTTAAATAAGATAAAACTTATCGGGTAATCAGCCCTTAATGGTCTCTTACACTTAACCTCTTGACCCATAATGATCACAACACTACCCGACAGGGAAGGACCTCTCCCCTAGCTGTAAGATACAGTGTCACACCCTTTGTTCAGATGGATCCTAAGAATTAAAACCTTTTGCAAACATTTTTCATAAAATATAATATATATCATATGAATATATTTTGCAAAACCAAATCTCAAATACAATTGAAATCCACTGCCGACACTTTAGGTTTCCATCAAAGAGAGTGTAAGCCCTATCATTCACTTTGCCCGACAAAGGGGCCGATCCTATCACTATGATCACCCACTCAGATGAATTCTCAGATTGCCCCAACATACCCAGCTTTTGACCCTTGATGGATCTCACTGATTGTGACTTATCAAAGACAACCCAATCCACACTTAGTGTAGTACCATAATCAAGTCTAGGGGTTATGTGTAACTTTCTAGTTTTTCCCATCAGTCCCCAAGGTCTAGGGCATAACTAGAAAATGGTCCGGGCTTAGTGTTTCATCCAAACGCACATTGCATGTGCTTCGGGTCTAACCCTAGCAGTTGAGACAAGCTGCCCCCACTTCTTTGGCAACACATCAGTGTTAGTCTTGGCGGGATAAACTCCTCAAGTCTATCCAACGGTTGAGAACATTGTAAGCTAACACGAGTCTCATAAGTGTCTAGTCTAAGGGGTAATTACATAGATATATACCAATATCAACATGAAACAATAATGTACTTTTATTCATTTACAATAAATGTATCTGTACATCAATTTGTTTAGAGCCAAGGGCATACACTGTCTAATAGATCTCTCTTCTCCATAGCTGGTCAAAGAACCACATCTTTCCCTTTGTTATGCAGTTTATTCCTGTTTGTCATGTTCCTAATCTTCCCATGAATCTTCTTTTTCATAACCATAAGTAGTATTACTAAGTGACCAGAATGATCTTGATCTTCTTTTCTACCAAGTGACTTCAATGATCTTGGCTTACCTATTGCAATTTGTAATAGTGTTCATTCTTGTACTAAACATTCTATTTGCTTATTTTACAACTTGTGCTAGTCTATTCCTATCCTATCATGCTTACATTTTTTATTGGTAGTGTTTTCATTCCTAAAAATGTTGAAGAGGCTAAACAATTACTTGAGTGGAATAGTGCCATGCTAGAAGAAGTAGGTGCCCCACACAAGAATCATACATGGAAATTAGTTGATCTTCCGGTGGGAAAGAACCTAGTTGGATGTAAATGGGTATTCTTTGTCAAACATTGGGTAGACAGGTCCATAGAGAGGTATAAAACTAGATTTGTATCTAAAGGCTTCTCACAGTTATATGGAGTGGATTATAAGGAACCTTCGTCCCCATTGGTAATATGAACTCAATATGAGTGTTGTTCTCTCTTGCTGCACACTTTGATTGACCTTTTCATCAACTAGATAAATAATGCCTTCTTAAATGAGGATCTTGAAGAAGAAGTTTACATGGTATAAGTACAACCACTAGGAATCTAGGTTGAGGTTGTGAGGAGGTCTGCTTATTGAAGGAGTCTTTTTATGGACTAAAACAATCTCTTTGAGCATGGTTTGGGAAATTTAGTAAGGTGGTACAACATGTGGGTCTTCAATAGTGTCAAATGGATAACACCTTATATGTTAAGAGGGTGGATGACAAAATTGCAGCTCTTATTGTATATGTTGATGACATCATCATCACAGGAAACTGGGGGCAGGAAATTTAAAAACTAAAGGAATTTTTGGCATCAAATTTTGAAGTGAAAGATTTGTCCCTCAAGTACTCTTTTCTTGGTAAACACGCAACAAGATCTCAGAATAGTGAGAGAAGAGGAGGGAGAGAAAAACATCAGTTGGCGGCACTAGCCTTTTTGATATTTATATTAGGGCGACCACTCAAATAATAAAGCAATGTGTGAATAAACCCTAGTTGATTCTAGGTTAAAGTAGAGAAGAAGAAAGAAGAAAGAAAAGAGAAAGAAGGAGAGAAGAAGAGTGTTCGGCCAGACTAGAAGAGAGAATCTGAAAAATCACTCTCCTAGCCGACCCACTTGAATTTTATTCATAAAACTTAGAGTTACAAGAAAGACAATTTTGCCTCTCATAGAAGATGGGACACATAACTTAAACTCGGATACAATAGACCTTTCACTTTCAAAAAGATACACCAGAATGACCAAAATACCCCTGACTCGAGCATTCTAACACTCCCCCTCAAACTGGAGAGTATATATCATATAGTCCCAGCTTGTTACAAATGTAATCTATTCTTCCCCGAGACAATCCTTTTGTGAAGAGATCTGCCCACTGATTTCCTGAGCTCACATGGGATGTAGTTATTACCCCACTTATCACTTTCTCTCTCACAAAGTGACAATCCACCTCAATATGTTTAGTTCTTTCATGGAAGATGGGATTGGATGAGATGTAAACAGCAGCTTGGTTATCACAGTATAGTTTCATGGGTTTGTCAATTAAGAAACCCATCTCCTGTAGTAAGTTCTTTAGCCATACTAGTTCACATGTGGTATGGGCCATAGCCCTGTACTCTGCTTCTGCACTACTTCTTGCCACCACTGTTTGCTTCTTGCTCTTCCAAGTTACAAGATTCCCACCGAGGAAGGTACAATACCCTGTGGTTGACCTCCTGTCTGATATAGAGTCGGCCTAGTCAGCATTTGTGTACCCTACTATCTCAAGAGTTCCTCCCTTTTGGTATAATAAACCACGACTTGGAGCACCCTTTAGGTACCTAACAATTCTCAGAACAGCTTCCCACTGAGGAACCCGGGGATGTTGCATAAACTGACTCCCACACTCGTAACAAATGGTATATCTAGTCGGGTAATGGTCAGGTAGTTCAACTTTCCCACCAACCTTCTGTATCTTCTAGGATCATCAAACTCTTCACCTGCATCCACACTTAACTTGGTATTGAGTTCCATAGGAGTCTCTGCTGGTTTAGCACCTAACAACCCTGTTTCTTCAAGTAGATCAAGAACATATTTTCTCTAACATAGGTTGATCCCCTGTTTTGACCTCGCAACCTCTGTTCCTAGGAAATACTTTAGCTTCCCTAGATCTTTCGTATTGAAGTGGTCCTGTAAGAATTTTTTCAGCCTGTCAATTCCATTGCTGTCACTTCCAGTTATGACAACATCATCCACATACACGACTAGCAAGATTTTCCCATCCTTTGAGTTATAGCTGAACACAGAATGATCAACCTGACACTGTTTCATCCCAAAGGCCTTCACCACTTCACTGAACCTACCAAACCATGCACGTGGAGATTGTTTCAGTCCATAGATTGCCTTTTTTGAGCCTGCACACCTTAGCAGCCTCCCCCTGTGCAACAAACCCGGGTGGTTGTTCCATATACACCTCCTCAACAAGATCACCATGTAGGAAGGCATTTTTTATGGCAAGTTGTATGAGAGGCCAATCATACATAGCAGCTAATGAGATCAACACCCGAACTGAACCAATTTTAGCCATGGTACATAGTTCTCACCATTCAACTTGATGGATGTCATTTGAACACTTAGATAATCTGGAGAAAGCATGATGCCAGTTTTGTTGTCATTCCCATCTACAGATGAAGCCATCTCAATTATTTCACCTTTGAATATACACCACAATCTCACACTCTTCACAAGACTTATCTCACTTATGATACCACCAACTCGCTTCTTCATCTGCACATTACACACTACACTCTAAAGCTGAAATCATTCAGTCAACACATCAAACACTTGGACTGCACACCGCAGAACCATTTACCATCAACACACCACGGCTGAAATTACTCAGTCATTTCATCGAACACTTGTTCTTCATACTGCAGAACTGATTACACACAAGGTCTAGGAGTTCATTTTTAAGCATTTAGAATCATAGATATGTCAGCTACCACAACACAACCATCACCACACCAATGCTGTCGTGGACATCAGCAGTCTACTACTCTTCTTTTAGCACACATGCGAGCAAGAAAACAAAGGAACATGACTGATATGTGTATCAGTTTCACCCAACACCACAACAACTAACTTTTGAAGCACTAAAAATTAGCATTCACAGTCAATTTCTGAACACACGACAACAATATCCATACCTGTATACGTCCAGCCCTCTTCGTACACTGAATAGAGGGTCTATTATACCACTTCAACGACCACCACAACACCGGCCAGAGGCATTCTCAGCTCCAGGCCCTCAAAACGGCAACTCCTTTTCAGCCCTTTATCGAGTCTTCAATCATGTCAGCTTTAGGATGATGAAACCTACTGTGAAGCTGGCGACGAACCTAGGAAGAAGACAACAGCAAGAAAACACGAGACCTTATTGCTCTGATACCATGTGAATAAACCCTAGTTGATTCTAGGTCAAAGTAGAGAAGAAGAAAGAAGAAAGAAAAGAGAAAGAAGAGGGAGAGAAGAAGAGTGTTCGGCCAAACCAGAAGAGAGAATCTGAAAAATCACTCCTAGCCAACCCACTTGAATTTTATTCATAAAACTTAGAGTTACAAGAAAGACAATTTTGTCCCTCATAGAAGATGGGACACATAACTTAAACTCAGATACAATAGACCTTTCACTTTTAAGAAGATACACCAGAATGACCAAAATACCCCTGACTCGAGCATTTTAACACAATGTAAAATTACATATATGCCCTTACAACACTAAACTAAAGTAAGACTAATTTATTCAACACTCCCCCTCAAGTTGGGACCTAGATATCAATCATGCCCAACTTGTCACATAAGTCATCGTGCTATGAGTGATGTAAGCCTTTTGTAAATATATCTTTAAGTTGCTCCTTAGAACTAACATATGGGGTGCACACTTACCCATTAACAAATTTCTCTCTGACAAAGTGTGTCAACCTCAATATGTTTAGTTCAATGGGTTGGCTACAATGTTGATGGCAGCCTTGTTATCACAATACAAGGACATGAGGCTATCAACCGGAAAATCTATTTCGCTCAACAAATTCTTTATCCACATGGCTTTGGCCACTCCATGGGACATTGCTCTATATACTCATTTTTAGCACTAGACCTAAACACTTTGTTTCTTGCTTCTCCATGTGACTAGGTTTTCTCCCACAAAAGAACAATACCACTAGTGGATTTTCTGTCATCAATTGGTCCAGCCCAATCAACATTTGCATACACTTCAATCTTCAAATGCCCATTCTTTTGGAATAGCAAACCAGCTCTTGGAAACTTCTTTAGATATTTGACAATTCTCTCAGCTGCCTCTAAGTGTGTGGTCTTAGGAGCATGCATGAACTAACTAAGAACACCTACGACATAAGCAATGTTTGGCCGAGTCATGGACAAATACAGGAGCCTTCCCACAAGTCTCTAGAATTGCTTTACATCCTTGGTAACCTCACCACATCAGTCACCCAATCTGTGACTTGGATCAGTGGGAGAGTTAGCTGGCTTAACCCCTAGTTTTCTTGAACCCTGTAACAGATCTAGGATGTATTTCCTTTGAGAAATGAAGATCCCCTTTTGTGAGTAGGCCACTTCAATTCCAAGGAAATACTGTAGGGGACCTAGATCCTTCACCTCAAATTGAGTGGCTAAGAAATCCTTTAGCCTCTGAAATCCATATCTTCTAGCCGGACAATGTGAAGGAATACTTCCATAGTGATCTCACGGAGTTTTTTGTTTTGAGTGGGCCACTTCAATGAAGCTCTTGTGCTAGGACACCCCAACAACACGATATTGCTAAACGAAAGAACCGTCACCTTCTCAAAGTAGCTCGTGGCTTATTAATTCATATGAATGTGCCAAAACGTTTTTGGATGGATACAGTTTTGTGTGTTACATACATCATCAACCGTATGCCATATCGGTTACTAGAGTATAAGGCCCCACATCAGCTTCTATTTCCTATAGCTCTGTTTTCCACCATTCCAATGCGTGTTTTTGGGTGTCGTTGCTTTGTCCATAACTTGTCCCCTACTCGAGGTAAGCTTGATCCTCGGGCTATTCCTTGTGTTTTCCTTGGTTACCCTTTATCTCAAAAGGGGTATCGTTGCTATGGTCCTACCTCTCGCAAGTACTATGTCTCCATTGATGTATCATTCTTTGAGAATCAACCTTTCTTCTCGGTTTCTCCTCAGGGGGAGAGTAGGGTTGAGGAGAAACAGACGGCTCAAACTCAACTACCTCCTTTACCCGATCCTCCTCTATTCCGTGTCTTTCATCGTCGCCATAAAAGCCAGTAGAGTTCAAGAGCCGTGGAACTTGATACTATGCAACCAACATCATCGGATTCGCCAGAGGCAGATCCTTCTCATTATCCAAGTACATCTGCTCCTATTTATATGCCTGTTCCTTTCAATGTTGATTCCCCTGTCATCAATGATCTTGATGTTCCTATTGCTAAGAGAAAGGGTGTTAGATCTTGTACCACTAATCATCGTATCTCTAATTTTGTGTCCTATGATCACATTTCACCTTCATTCCGTGCATTCCTCTCTTCTGTGAACATTGTTCCCGTTCCTAAGAATGTGGAAGAAGCTTTATCTAAACCTGAATGGACAGATGCAATGCAGGAAGAAATTGATGCATTATACAAAAATGACACTTGGGAGTTGGTGGATCTTCCTGAAGGGAAGGAACCAGTGGGTTGCAAGTGGGTGTTCACAGTGAAACACAAGGCTAATGGAACTATTGAAAGGTACAAGGCTAGACTAGTAGCAAGAGGTTTTACATAGGTATATGGAGTGGACTATGCAGAGACTTTTGCTCCAATAGCCAAGATGAACTCTATCAGGATTCTTCTTTCATTGGCAGCAAATCTTGACTGGGAACTTCACCAATTGGACATAAAAAATGCTTTCTTGAATGGTGACTTGGACAAGGAAGTGTACATGACCCAACTTCTAGGTTTTTGTGCCAAAGGCAATGAACAAAAAGTGTGCAAGTTAAAAAAATCTTTATATGGGTTGAAACAATCACCTCGGGCTTGGTTTAGTAAGTTCCACTTAGTAGTTCAATAGATGGGGTTCAAACAATGCCAGTCAGATCACACTCTATTTGTGAAAAAAGGTGAAGGGAAAATTGCAGCTCTAATTGTGTATGTGGATGACATAGTGATCACAGGACATTGGGAGACTGAAATACGGAGACTAAAAAAATTATTAGCCACTCAATTTGAGGTGAAAGATCTAGGCCCATTACGTTATTTCCTTGGAATTGAAGTTGCCCGCTCTCACAATGGCATCTTTATTTCCCAACGGAAATATGTACTAGATATACTAGAAGATACAAGCAAGTTGGGGGTAAAACCAATTGACTCACCAATTGAATCTAATCATCAGCTGGGAGATGGTCTGGGGAGAGTTTTTGAAAGATGTGAAGTTCCAGAGACTCGTAGGGAGACTCTTGTATTTGTCTATTGTTAGTAAACCCTAGCGGATTCTAGGTTGAAGTAGAGAAGAAGAAGAAGAAGAAGAAGAAGAAGAAGAAGAAGAAGAAGAAGAAGAAGAAGAAGAAAGAAAGGTTCGGCCAAACTAGAAGAGAGTCAAAATCACTCTTCCCTAGCTGGCCCACTTGTATTTATTCAAACATAGAGTTACAGGAAAGACCATTTTGTCCCTCATAGAAGATGGGGCACATAACTTAAACTCAGATACAATAGACCTTTCACTCTCAAGCAGATAATCCAGAATGACCAAAATACCCCTGACTCGAGCATTCTAACACCCCCCCTCAAGCTGGAGAGTATATATCATATAGTCCCAGCTTGTTACAAATGTAATCTATTCTTCCCCGAGACAATCCCTTTGTGAGAAGATCTGCCCACTGATTTCCTGAGCTCACATGAGATGTGGTTATCACCCCACTTATCACTTTATCTCTTACAAAGTGACAATCAACCTCAATATGCTTAGTTCTCTCATGAAAGACGGGATTGGAAGAGATGTGAACAACAACTTGGTTATCACAGTATAGTTTCATGGGTTTGTCAATTGAGAATCCCATCTCTTGAAGCAAGTTCTTCAGCCATACTAGCTCACATGTGGTATGGGCCATAGCCCTGTACTCTGCTTCTACACTACTTCTTGCCACCACTGTTTGTTTCTTGCTCTTCCAAGTTACAAGATTGCCACCGAGGAAGGTACAATACCCTGTAGTTGATCTCCTATCTGATATAAAACCAACCCAGTTAGCATTTGTGTACCCTACTATCTCAAGAGTTCCTCCACTTTGATATAACAAACCACGACCTGGAACACCTTTTAGGTACCTAACAATTCTCAAACAACTTCCCAGTGAGGAACCCGAGGATGTTGCATAAACTGGCTCACCACACTCACAACAAACGATATATCTGGTCGGGTAATGGTCAGGTAGTTCAATTTGCCCACCAACCTTCTGTATCTTCCAGGATCATTAAACTCTTCACCCGCATCAACGCTCAGCTTGGCATTGAGTTCCATAGGAGTCTCTGCTGGTTTAGCACCTAACAACCCTGTTTCTTCAAGTAGATCAAGAACATATTTTCTCTGACATAGGTTGATCCCATGTTTTGACCTCGCAACCTCTATTCCCAGGAAATATTTCAGCTTCCCCAGACCTTTCGTATTGAAGTGATCCTGTAAGAATTTCTTCAACCTGTTGATTCCATTGCTATCACTCCTAGTTATGACAATATCATCCATGTACACGACTAGCAAGATTTTCCCATTCTTTGAGTTATAGCTAAACACAGAATGATCAACCTGACATTGTTTCATCCCAAATGTTTTCATCACTTCACTGAACCTGCCAAACCAAGCACATGGAGATTGTTTTAGTTCATAAATTGCCTTTTTGAGCCTACACACTTTGCCAGACTCCCCCTGAGTAACAAACCCTGGTGGTTGCTCCATATACACCTCCTCAACTAGATCACCATGCTGGAAGGCATTTTTTATGTCAAGTTGTACAAGAGGCCAATCATACATAGCAGCTAATGAAATTAGCACCCGAACTGAACCAATCTTAGCCACAGGAGAAAATGTCTCCATATAGTCCACACCATACATCTGAGAATAACCCTTGGCCACCAACCTCGCTTTCAATCGCTCCACACTGCCATCAGGAAGAAACTTCACTGTGTAGACCCATTTGCACCCAACTGTGTGCTTACCGGAAGGAAGAGCGGTGAGTTCCCATGCGTGATTATGTTGTAGAGCAGAGAGTTCTTCTTCCATGGCTTGCCGCCTCCCTGGGGAGGCAAGAGCTTCCTGGACAGTCTTGGGAATGGGAACAGATGAGAGTAATGATATAAATTTGCAATGAGAAGCAGAAAGGTGAGCAGTAGAAACATAGTGTGAAATGGGGTGAGAAGTACAAGTGCGTTTACCTTTTCGCAGAGCAATAGGAAGATCAGGATCTGAAGGAGGAGCAGTAGCAGGATCTGTCGACAGGGGCTGAAGTGGAGGAGGGCCCGATGCACTTCTGCGGGTATACACTTGAGTGATTGGCGGCTTCTCAGTAGTAACAGGCATAGGATGTGCATCTGCAGTAGAAACATGAGCTACTGGAAGGATGTCCACAACAGGTACAGGAAGGGGAACCGCAGAGGGAGAGGAAGAGACCCCAACATCTGAGAAGAACGGAACTGACTCAAAGAAGGTGACATCAGAGCACACAAACGATTTATAGGATTTTGGGTTATAACACTTATACCCTTTCTGAGTCCTTGAGTAGCCAAGAAAGATACACTTGGTAGCTCGAGCATCTAGCTTGTCTAACCCAGGCCCCAAGTGTTGAACAAAACAAACACAACCAAAGATTCTTGGGGTAAGAGGAAATGGAGATAAAGTGGGAAACAACACGGAGAAAGGGGATTGACTTCCAAGGATTGACATGGGTATCCGATTGATCGAAAAACAGGATGTGAGAACATCACTCCAAAAATGTTTTGGGACATTCATATTAATCATCAAGGATCGAGCAGTTTCAAGAAGATGTCGATTTTTTCGTTCAACTACACCGTTCTGTTGTGGGGTGTAGGCACAAGAAGTTTGATGAATGATCCCATGATTTTCTAGGTATTGCTGAAATGGTGAGGAGTTGTATTCTTTGGCATTATCAGAGCAAAGAATTTTAATATGAACACCAAATTGAGTGCGTATTTCAGCATAAAATTTTTGAAAAATAGGGAACAACTCACTACGATCTTTCATAAGATAAATCCATGTCATCCTTGAAAAGTCATCAACAAAGATTATAAAATACTTATACCCATTGTATGACACCACTTTAATTGGACCCCATACATCGGAATGAACTAAAGAGAAAGGACTTGAGACACGACTATCAACTCTTGGACTAAATGAGACTCTATGATGTTTACCCAATTGACATGACTCACAATCTAATGATGAAAGATGACTCAAGGAAGGAACCAGTAATTTTAAGGCCTTGAGAGAAGGATGACCAAGTCTGCAGTGCCATTGAAGAGGAGTAAGAGATGACTGAAAAGCTACTGGAGGACCACCACCATCAAGGTAATATAATCCACCTGCTTCATGCCCTCCACCAATCTTCCTCCCCGTCTTGAGATCCTGAAACACACAAGAAGAATGGTAGAAGGTTACAGAACAATTAAGAGACTTGGTTAATCTGCTGACAGACATAAGGTTAAAAGGAAACTTAGGAACATATAAAACAGATGATAAAGGCAAGGAGAAGAGATTAACATCACCAACACCACAGATAGGAGATGTAGAACCATTAGCAAGTGTAACTGTTTGAGGTGTGGAGGAGTGGGAAAGGGAAGAAAATATATCATGAGTCCCAGACATATGGTCCGAGGCCCTGGAGTCAATGATCTAGTGTGAGTCTTTGGAAGCTAAGCAAGCCATACCTGAATGGGCAAGTGTAGCGGTGTTCTGCTGAGATGTTTGAATGAACTGCTCATATACTTCACGTGGTACACTCACCATTTTCTTCTCAGAAGCACAAGTAGATGTGGAGAGGATTGGGGCAGTTTGCTGACTTTCAATAATTGTGTCACTACCCTTAGTCCTAGCATGGTTAGCCCAAGTGTTGGGTGCACCACACAAATCATAGCAGAAATTAACTGTGTGCCCCTCTAAACCACAATATGTACACTTTCTCTGAGTATTACTCCTTCCTCTTCCCGAACCTCCCCTTGAGTCTCGGCCTCCAGTCCGGCCACTAGCCCTGCTAAACATGTGGCCACCACGGTTGCTTGGGAGTCCATTCCTAACACCACCACTTCTATTTCCACGACCACCCCCTTTAGTCACTACCAAACCAGATCTGTCAGAGAGAGAAGAATGTTCTCCCGACTCAATAGATGTCCTCTTAAGACGAGCAAAGACTTTTTCAAGTGAGGGAAGAGCAGATCCTCCCAATATTTGTGCTCTAACAGGCTCATACTCAGCCTTCAACCCCACAAGAAACCTTGTCACATCAAGCTGCTCACATTGCTGTTGTTGGATCTGAACATCTGATGTTAGAGGATGGTACACACTAAGCTTTGACTCCTTGCTTCAAATTGAAATACTCTTGGTACAACTGATACACCCTAGTTGTATTGTCTTGTCCAGAGTATAACTTCTTAGCATGATCCCAGATTTCCTTAGCTGTATCTAGGAACATGAAGTCCACACTAATCTTTGGTTCCATGCTGTTCCAGAGCCATGTCATTATCTGTGCATCTACTTGTTCCCAGTCACTGAACCTAGGGGAATCAGAGGGAGGTTTCTCCTCTCTTACATGTTTTACCTTCCTCTTGGCCTTCAAGAACACCTCCATAGATTTTGCCCATGGTACATAATTCTCACCATTCAACTTGATGGATGTCATTTGAACACTTAGATAGTCTAGAGAAAGCATGACACCTGTTTTGTTATCATCCCCATTTTCAAATGAAGCCATCTTAATTATTTCACCTTCAAATATACAACACAACCTCACACTCTTTCACAGGACTTATCTCACTTATAACACCACCAATTCCAGCTTCTTTAAATACACATTACACACCACACACTAAGGCTGAAATCACTCAGTCTTCACATCAAACACTTGGGCTGCACACTGCATAACCATTCACCATCAACACACTAAGACTGAAATCACTCAGTCCTCACATCAAACACTTGGGCTGCACACTGCAGAACTGATTATACACAAGGTATAGGAGATCACTTTTAAATATTTTGAAACATAGATACACCAATCACCACGACACAACTACCACCAATCTACTGCTGTTGTGAACTTCAGCAATCGACAACTCTTCTTTCAACATACATACGAAGAGAAATGCAGAGGAAGACGACTGAGATGCATATCAGTCACACTGAGCACCACCACAACCAACTTTTGAAACAAAAGGAAACATTCATAGTTCCTTACTTGGACAAACAACAGTAGTGTTTATACCTGTCCACATTCAGCCCTCTTCGATACTGAATAGAGGGTTTAGTATACCACTCCAACAACCACCACAGCAATGACCGGAGGCATCCTCACCTCCAGGCCCACAAAACGACAGCTCCTTTAAGCCCCTTATCGAACCTCCATTCAGGTCAGTTGAAAAAGAAGAAGATGACTGTGAAAGTTGGCGGCGAACCCAGAAAGAGAACAGCAGCAAGAAAGAAATGAGGATACGGCCTTACAGCTCTGATACCATGTTAGTAAACCCTAGCAGATTCTAGGTTGAAGAAGAAGAAGAAGAAGAAGAAGAAGAAGAAGAAGAAGAAGAAAGAAAGGTTCGGCCAGACTAGAAGAGAGTCAAAATCACTCTTCCCTAGCTGACCCACTTGTATTTATTCAAAAACATAGAGTTACAGGAATGACCATTTTGTCCCTCATAGAAGATGGGACACATAACTTAAACTCCGATACTAGACCTTTCACTCTCAAGTAGATAATCCAGAATGACCAAAATACCCCTGATTTGAGCATTCTAACATCTATGACAACTCACTTTGAAGCTGCAGAGAGGATCCTTAGATACCTCAAGAAGTTTCTCGGAGCTGGTTTGTTGTTTCAGAAACATGGACACTTAAAGGTGGAAGTATATACTGATGCTGATTGGGCAGGAGCAGTTGATGACTGAAAGCCTACCAGTGGGTATTGTGCCTTTGTAGGAAGAAACCTGGTTACATGGAGAAGTAAAAAACAAAGTGTGGTGGCTAGATCTAGTGCTGCAGAATATAGAGCGATGTCTCATGGGGTTGCTGAAATCATATGGATAAGAAATTTGTTAGGTGAACTGGGTTTTGCAGTGAGCAACCCTATGTCACTCTACTGTGACAATAAAGCTGCCATCAATATTGCTGTTAATCCAGTCCTGCATGATAGGATGAAACACATTGAAGTGGACAAGCATTTTATTAGAGAGAAACTTGTAAATGGAGAAGTGTGTACTCCATGTCAGCTCAGAAGAACTTGCAGATATCTTCACCAAAGGTCTTCATCATGTGTGGCACAATGATTTGTGTGACAAGTTGTGCATGATTGACATCTATGCTCCAACTTGAGGGGGAGTGTTGAAATAATTTAGTTATTTGTGTTAGGGTTTGTTTGGCAAGTTAAAGCCTTTTTTTATTTTCTGTTATTGTACTCTCTTACAGCAGGGGTACAAGAGTCTTTTCCCTTCTTATTTCTGCCACCCTATATAATATAATAGAAGCTGGTGTTGCCAGTACTTTTCCATTGCTCCAAACCTTTTCTTCTTCCTTTCTTTCTTCTCCTCTTCTCTACTTCCTCATATTTCAATCTAATTTATTGCCAAGATTCCCCTTCCTTCTTCAGCTGGCCAATGAAGAGGTAGGATCATGTGGAGGTGTCTAAGGGCTGCGGTGTGGTGGGCCTTGTGGGAAGAAAGAAACTCAAGAATTTTTTCAGAACAAGAAAGAAACATTGAGAACCTAATAGAGTTGATTCACATTAGGGTGGCACATTGGCTGGAATCTCTGGATTTATTCATAGACTTCACTGTGGATGACTTTTGAGAAGTTGGAAAGAGATAGCAAGTTCTGCCCAGGTTAAAAGGGACACAAGTCCCTCTTGGATATACCTCCCCCCTCGGGCTTCCTAAAACTGAATTTTGATGGCAGCAGCAGCCTTGGGAACCTAGGTTTGTCAGGTATTGGGGGAGTTTTCAGGAATGGGGAGGGGATTGTTTCAGCTATCTACTCTGGCCCTATTGGAGAGGGTGACTCTCTAGGGGCTGAGGTCATGGTGGCATTAGAGGGAGTTCAAAGAGCAAGGAAGTTGAACATTAGGATACTGATAATTGAAGGGGACTTGGAGGTGGTGGTAAGATGGCTAAAGGAAGACAAGATTGCTATGTGGAATTACAACAATGAAAGGGAAAAAACTTAAATGGCTGGAAAAAGATATAGAGATAAAATTCAGTTGAGTGAAGAGATCTGCTAATTCATTTGTGGATGGGTTAGCTAAGCAAGGGGTGATAGGGGATTCTTTGTTTTGGGCTCATTTCTTATCCTATAATTTTGTTTTGTTGTTTGGAAGGAAGTGAAGATGGCTTAACTCCCTCTGCTTGTATGTATACTTCTTTAATCTTAATGAAATTCTTGGTTATTGATAAGAAAAATGTATTCACAAAAGTTGTATCTACCCCATGCTATAATGAGTTGTGTGACAAGTTAGGCATGCATGATAAATACTGCCCAACTTGAGGGGGAGTGTTAAATTTCTTATGTGTTAGGCGTAGGGGTATTTTATTCACTGTACCCTTCATTATGTTTTACCCTATTTAAATAAGTGTGGGCAGCCGCCACACACCTTTTTGCCTCACCAACACTTCTCTTTTCTGTCTTCTGTCTTCTAGCTCTCTTTTATTGGCAGTGAACAATTCACCATCATCATCATCATCATCATCATCCATGCCTTATCCAAATTATATAGGTCAGCTTTGTTGACAGATGTTATTGTATGTATTGTACATAGATTTAGTGCCCACAAGGGTATTTTTGTAATTTCTATACCACTTGTGTTGTACGACTAGTATAGTATAAATACAAATGCTTTGCTCGCATGAAGCAAGTTCTCTTGAGGCATTAAGTCCGCCAACCTCTTCTCTCTTCTTCCTTCTCCTTCTTCCTTCTTCCTTCTCTTCCTCTTCTTTCTCTTGCTCAACATGGTATTAGAGCGAAAACGTCCAAGCCTGGAAAACAACCAGCTGAGGTCACTATATTCTTGATGTTCGAAGGCAAGGAAGAGAAATCATTCTCCAGTGCTGCGGTTAGTCTCCAATGCCGAGTAGAATCAGCTTGACTGCTCAACTTCCTAGCGCAGAAAAGGGTTCTGCTATGAAGTTTTTTTTTTTTTTTTCCATCCTCCAGCCCAGGTGCTGGTATCTGTAGTTGCTCGACTGAGAAGACTGTAGAAAACTATCACCTGATGTACGAAGAAGGGTACTGGCTTGCAGAGAAGATGGTGTCCAAGAGTGTACTGCCTATCCACTGTTCGGGTGACCTGGTACTCAACTGAAGTTTTTTTTTATTGTTCTCTTCTTGCTCTCTTCGACGGACTGTTAATGCCCTAAAATCTGAGTAGGGTGACTGTTCGGCTACATTTTTTTTCTCTTCTCTTGTGTGTTGCTGCTATGCAGCTATTCTAAGTAACTGTTGATGCCCTAAACACTCCATGACTGTTCGGCTGCCCTGAAATTGGTATCAGTCGAATAGGTGTGTGGTGAACTACCACTTTGTATTTCTGTTCCTACTGAGAAGTTGCATGAAAGTTGTAAAACTGTAGGTCATTCAGACCTGGTTACACTGCAAGTGCAGTGTTCGTATGTTGTTCTGTGGACTCCTACAAATTGTAGGTCATACAAACTAGTACTGCAGCTATAGTGTTTGTACTTGGTTCTCTGTGAAACCGAAAATCAGCAAGTGCCTAGTTATGGACTGTAGCAGCTCTGTAAGGTAGTGTGCCTTGGGTTTTGTGTACTCCTAAACTTGGAATCATGAATAGTGAAGATTCAGCCACATCCAGAATCTCCACAATGCTAAATGGAATGAGTGGGGGCAGTGACCTATCCTTCCCTATGGCTGTTGTTCCTCTTGATGGGTTAAATTACCTAGAGTGGTCAAGTTATACATAACTGCAAGGGGAAAAATAGGTTATATAAATGGAAGAATCAAAGAACCACCTTCTGGAAATGCTGAACATGATAGATGGGATCAGGAGAATAGTATGGTTATGTCGTGGCTCTTGATCTCCATGCAACCACAAATAAGGAAGAACTTCATGTGGGCTGAAACTGCAAATGAGATCTGGGAACAGGCAAAATCCACATATTTTGAACTACGACACTATGCCAAGATTTATCAACTGCAAGCTGCATGATCTAATTGTCAACAGGGGGAGAGAAGTTTATCGGTTTATTACTCTGACTTGACCTCTGTTTGGAAGGAGTTGGACCATTACCAGAATATTGATTGGAAGTGATGAAGATGCCAAATTGTATAAGAAACTCGTCTCACAGCAAAGAGTGTTTGCCTTTTTGCATGGTCTCAATTCTATCTATGAATCCATCAGAGTACAAATTCTCAGTTCTAAGGATTTTCCATCTATTCAAGAGGTCTATGCTCTTGTCCAATCTGAAGAGAGTAGGAGAAACTTGATGAACAACACTGGAGGGGATGTAATTGTGTTGGCGGCAAAAGGGGGTGCCTCTACTAGTGGTGGATCTTCTTCCAGGAGAGGGGATCTCCAGAAGAAAACAGAAGATAAGGAGAAATTGTGGTGCACTAACTGTCAGAAGCCCCGGGACACCAAAGATACTTGTTGGGATCTTCATGGGAAACTAAAATGGGCTCAAGATCTGCCTAAGAAGCAAGGCTCAGATGTAATTAAAAGGCCCGAGCAACAAGGTACCAAGAAACACCACATGGCCAACATGGTTACTCGGGAGAATTAGCCCTCCACTTCTACTGTGACTCAAACACCACATGGCCAACATAGCTACTCTGGATCAGACCCAAGGGAGGATATTGTAAACTCCTTCCGTGACCATCTGGAGCTTTATGGTAGAACAATTCGCCAGATGGGTGCTCCTCCCACAACCTCATTTGCATCCACGTCAGGTAATCCTGCCACAGCTTTCCATGTTGCTTCTCACAACCTTGACTCTCCATGGATCATTGATTCTGGAGCGTCAAAACACATGACTGGTATGACCTCTTACTTTCAAACTTATCACCCTCTTTCCGGAAGAGATAAAGTGAGACTAGCTGATGGATCATACACTTCCATAGCTGGTCAGGGGACTCTCTCTCTTCCTCTCGGCCCTACACTTTCTGATGTTCTTCATGTTCCAAAATTTCCTATGAATTTGTTCTCAGTCAGTAGTATTACAAATTCCTTAAACTGTTCTATAACATTTTTCCCTTCCTATTGTGTGATTCAGGATCTGGCCTCGGGGAGGACGTATGGTTGATGGACTCTATATGCTGGAGAATACGGCTGGCCATCATGTTACAGAGTCTATGAGTCAGTTTAGAAAGAGTAAAATGTATTTGTGGCATTGTAGCTTGGGTCATTTGTCTTTTGAGTCCTTGGAAGTTGTTTTTCCAGAACTGTGTAAGTCAGTGTCTATTTTTGATTTCTCTTGTCAAACGTGTCAGTTAAGCAAGCATTGTAGAACTCATTTCCTTCAAAAAAATAGTAAATATGAGTTTCCTTTTCACGTTGTGCATTCTGATGTGTGGGGCCCTGTTAGTTTACCTTCTGAGAGTGGCTACAAGTATTTCATTACTTTCATTGACGATTATTGCAGATACACTTGGGTATACCCAATGTGAACCCGTGAGGAAGTACCTAAAATTGTCCAAGATTTTCAGCGGATGATCTTCACCCAATTTCAAACCGAGATACAAATATTTCAGTCAGGCAATGCAAAAGAGTTTTTTCATAGTGACCTCACGGAGTTCTTTGCTTCGCATGGCTCACTTCATTGGAGCTCTTGTGCCCGCACGCCATAACAAAATGATGTGGCTGAACGGAAGAACCGACACCTCCTTGAAGTGGCATGGGGTTTACTACTTCATATGAATGTTCCCAAACGATTTTGGCTTGAGGCTGTTCTTTGTTCTACATACCTCATTAACCGAATTCCCTCTCGTTGGTTAGAGTACAAAGCCCCACATCAGCTTCTCTTCCCTAAGGCCCCTCTTCTTTCTATCCCTCCTTGTGTTTTTGGTTGTCGGTGCTTTGTCCCAAACCTATCTCCCACCTGGGGGAAATCGGACTCTCGCGCTATCCTGTGCATATTTCTTGGCTACTCATTCTCTCAGAAAGGGTATCGTTGCTTTGATCCTGTTTCTCGGAGATTCTATGTCTCCATGGGTGCTACCTTCTTTGAAGATGAGCCCTTCTTTCCTGTTTCTCCTCAGGGGGAGTGTAGGCATGAGGAGAAACTGGTTCAGCTTCCTCCTCTTCCTAATCCTTCTCCTTCTCCTCCTTCTCTTCTTGATCCTCCACCTTTCCATATTTTTTCTCGTCGTCGTAAAGGCCAACCAAGTTCAAGAGTTGTGGAGAATCCAGAAGCTATACGTCAAGTGCCATCAAACTCCTCGGGGGAAGATCATACTCACTCAGGTAACTTGACTCCCAATGATGGGCCTAACCTCCCTGTTGCTAATGATCTTGACCTTCCTATTGCCCACAGGAAAGGTGTTAGGTTGTGCACCACTAAACACCCCATTTCCAACTTTGTTTCCTATGAGAACATATCACCTTCATTTTGTGCCTTCCTTACCTCCATTGACAGTATCCCTATTCCCAAGAATGTGGCAGAAGCTCTCTCAGTACCAGAATGGACAAATGCCATGAAGGAAGAAATTGATGCTCTTCATAAGAATGACATGTGGAACTTGTTGATCTCCCTAAGGGAAATGATCCAGTTGGATGTAAATGGGTGTTCACTGTTAAGCATGGGGCTGATGGAACCGTGGAGAGGTATAAAGCTCGTTTAGTGGCAAAGGGGTTTACTCAAGTATATGGAGTTGATTATGCAGAAACCTTTGCCCCTGTTGCCAAAATGAACTCTATTAAAGTACTTTTCTCTATTGCTGCTAATCTGAATTGGGATCTACATCAGCTCGACATCAAGAATGCCTTCTTGAATGGTGACCTTGAAGAGGAAGTTTATATGGTCCAACCCCCCGGTTTTCTGGCTCAAGGAAATGAACAGAAAATGTGCAAGTTAAAGAAGTCTTTATATGGGTTGAAGCAATCACCAAGAGCTTGGTTCAGCAGATTTCATACTGCAGTTCAGCAAAGGGGATACAAGCAATGTCAGTCAGATCACACACTGTTTGTGAAACGGGGAGAAGGTAAAATGGCTGCCCTAATAGTATATGTTGATGACATAATTGTTACTGGCGACTGGAAGGATGGAATTCAAAGTTTGAAGGGTTTCCTTGCCGCTCAGTTTGAAGCGAAAGATCTAGGACCTGCCAAATACTTCATTGGAATTGAGGTTGCCCGATCAAGAAAGGGTATCTTTATCTCCCAAAGGAAATATGTCCTAGACTTGCTTAATGACACTAGAAAGATTGGGGTTAAGCCAACTGACTCTCCCATTGACCCCAACCATAAGTTAAGTGACAACCAAGGTGAACCTCTTAAAGATGTGAAGCAATTTCAGAGGCTTGTAGGGAGATTGTTGTACCTCTCTATGACCCGTCCAGACATAGCGTATGCTGTTGGTGTCCTCAACCAGTTCATGCATGTACCTAGGACCACTCATCTTGAAGCAGCAGAGAGGATACTGCGATATCTTAAGAAGTTCCCTGGTGCTGGCTTATTATTCCAGAAGCATGGACATTTGAGAGTTGAAATTTATACAGATGCGGATTGGGCTGGATCTCAAAATGACAGAAGGTCTACTAGTGGTTACTGCACCTTTGTAGAGGGAACCTTGTTACTTGGAGGAGTAAAAAGAAAACGCTGGTGGCTAGATCCAGTGCTGAAACTGAGTACCTTGCAATGGCACACGGAGTAGCCGAAGGTATGTGGATAAAGAATCTGTTGGGTGAGTTGGGTTTTCTAGTGGACAAACCCATGACTCTACTCTGTGATAACAAGGCATCTATAAGTATTGCTGCTAACCTGGTACTACATGATAGAACAAAGCACATTGTAGTTGACAAGCATTTTATCAGAGAGAAAGTCATCACAGGTGAAGTATGCACTCCATATATCAGCTCTGAAGACCAACTAGTAGACATCTTTACAAAAGGGCTAAACCATTCCAAACATCAAGATCTCTGTGACAAGTTGGGCATGATTGATATCTATGCTCCAACTTGAGGGGGAGTGTTGACAGATGTTATTGTATGTATTGTACACAGATTTAGTGATTGTAGGGGTATTTTTGTAATTTCCATACCATTTGTGTTGTACGACCAATATAGTATAAATCAAATGCTTCACTTGCATGAAGCAAGTTCTCTTGAGGCATTAAGACTGCCAACCTCTTCTCTCTTCTTTCTTCTCTTCCTCTTCTTTCCCTTGCTCAACAGGCTTTATGGCAGTGAATGAGTGAACAATTATGTGACTTTTTTTTATTGGTGAGCCATTACATGGTTCTATTCTTTTCTCATTGAAAATTATCCTTTTTGCATTGCCTTTCAAGAAAAAAAAAGGAAAGAAGAAAAGTAAAGTCAGTCGTGAACCAATTTTGTGCTAATTTGCACAAAAACACATGCTGGGAATAATGTGCTTCCTTGAGAACAAGTTCTCTACCACAAGGAACTTTGTATGGTCTTAATGGTTAAATGACTTGTCTTTATGCATTTCCTCAGCCCTAGGGCATTTGGAATATTGGTTAGGTACATAATAATTGGTATCAAAGCCTACTCCACATCTTAGGTTTGAAACATGGAAAGGGTTACTTGGACTTGGAGTAGAGTGAAAACCATTGTGAAAAAGTGCTGCTCAGGGTAGAGTGAAAGTCACCATGGAAGGGGCTACTTGGATCGAAGTGAGATCTGCCAAAGGAAAGGGCTACATGTTGCCAGAGTGAGAGCTGCCAAAGGAAAGGGCTACTGTTGGAGTGAGAGCAACTAGGGAAAATGCTAGTTGCTGCCAGAGTAGGAGCTCCCTAGAATGAGAGCCACCAGGACGTCAGTTACAGAAGCATGGCAGTATGTTATTGTTACGGGCCATACATCCTTAATGGTCAAACTGCCTTGGTTTATGTGTTCCAACAGTCCTAGGGATTTTGATGTATTGGTTTAAGCACATAACGGAACCTGTCAAGGAAGGTAGTTGTTATAATTCAGGTCTGCCTTAGAGTTCGGCCTGACTGAGTTCAGTTATGTAGAAGTAGAAAGAGTGATAAAGAAAGAGAGAAAGAGAGAATTCTGGTTCGAACTGAAAGAGTCAACTTAACTTCTCCTAGTCGGCCAATAAGTATTTATATTATTATTAAAACATAACTGAAAAGACCTATGTGCCCTTACTTAAATTAAGAGCACATGTTTCAACACAACATTACAGATCAGCAACATCAATCAAGGTATAAAGACAGAAATACCCCTACACTAACACTCCCCCTCAAGCTGGTGAGTATATATCATATACTCCCAGCTTGTTACATATGTAGTCCACTCTTCCCCGACTCAAGTCTTTTATAAATAAGTCAGCCCACTGATTTCCTGTATTAACATGTGTAGTGTCTAGCTCTCCATTCAGCACCTTCTCCCTCACAAAGTGACAGTCAACCTCAATGCGCTTGGTTCTTTCATGAAACACTGGATTAGAGGAGATATGAATTGCAGCCTGATTATCACAATAGAGCTTCATTGGAGTGTTAATGTTGTACCCTACTTCCAGTAGAAGGTTCCTTAGCCACACTAATTCACAAGCAGTATGTGCCATAGCCCTATATTCTGCTTCTGCACTATTTCTTGCCACAACCGTCTGCTTCTTACTTTTCCATGTCACCAGGTTACCTCCGATAAACGTGCAATAGCCTGTAGTAGACCGCCTATCAGACATAGAACTGGCCCAATCAGCATCAGAATACCCTTCTATTTCAAGTTTTTCCCCACTCTTGTATATCAGACCGCGACCCGGGGCCCCTTTTAGATACTTCACAATTCTCAGAACTACATTCCAATGAGGAATAAGAGGTTTTTGCATGAACTGGCTTACCACACTAACTACAAATGAGATGTTTGGTCTGGTAATGGTTAAGTAGTTTAGTTTGCCCACAAGTCGTCGGTATCTGCCAGGGTCTTCAAACACTTCACCCATATCACTGCTTAGCTTGGTATTTGTGTTCATGGGTGTTTCAGCTGGTTTGGCACCCAACAAGCCTGTTTCTTCCAGCAAATCAAGCACATACTTCCTCTGGCACAGGTTAATCCCATACTTGGATCTCGCTACCTCTATCCCCAAGAAGTATTTCAGTTTACCCAGATTCTTTGTCTGAAAGTGATCTTGCAGATAAGTCTTCAGCCTATCAATACCAATGTTATCATTCCCAGTAATAACAATATCATCTACATACACCACCAACAGTATTTTTCCTCCCGGAGAGTCATGACTAAATACAGAATGGTCATCTTTGCACTGTTTCATGCCAAACTTCTTTACCACCTCACTGACCTACCAAACCATGCTCGAGGAGACTGTTTAAGCCCATATATAGCCTTCCTTAGTCTGCACACCTTACCATCCTCCCCTTGAGCAACAAATCCTGGAGGTTGCTCCATGTAGACCTCCTCGAGTAAGTCACCATGCAAAAAGGCATTCTTGATATCAAGCTGATATAGTGGCCACTCATACATGGCTGCAAGAGAGATCACAACACGAACTGACCCTATCTTAGCAACCGGTGAGAAGGTCTTTGTGTAGTCAATGCCATAGGTTTGGGAGTACCCTTTTGCAACTAATCGCGCTTTCAGGCGTTCAACACTACCATCAGGCAGATACTTAACCGTATAAACCCACTTACAACCAACAACTTGCTTCCCAGGAGGAAGATCAGCGAGGTCCCAAGTATGATTATGATGAAGAGCTGAGAGTTCTTCTTCCATGGCACAACACCACCCTGGAGAGGCAAGGGCTTCCTAGACATCTTTAGGAACAATAACTGATGATAACAAGGTAACAAACTGGCGATGGGAAGCGGAAAGGTGAGTAAGAGAAACATAATTAGAAATGGGATGAAGGGTGCAAGTACGTTTACTTTTCTGCAAAGCAATGGATAGATCAATCTCAGATGCTAAGTGGGGGTCTGGTGCCGGACCCGTCGACGGAGATGCAGCCGGAGGAGTAGTAGCTGGTGCACGTGCTGGTGCACGTGGGCAATGTGTGTACACATGACGGATAGGTGGGCGTTCAACATGTGGTGGCACCGGAGACAAGGATTTGGTCACAACTAGAACAAAGGGAGGAGGATCGACAACGGGAAGTGGAAGAGGAGGAAGAAGCATCACCAGACCCCAAAAAGAACGGAGTAGACTCAAAGAAACTGACATCAGCACACACAAAGGACCGTCGAGAACCAGGATGGTAACACCTATACCCTTAATGGGTCCAAGAATAGCCAAGGAAGATGCACTTGAGAGAACGGGCATCAAACTTGTCATTCCCAGGATCCAGATTATGGACAAAACAGACACACCCAAAAACTCTCGGCGTAAGAGGGAACGGAGACAAAGAGGGAAACAAGACCTGAAACGGAGACTAACCATCAAGGATGAACGTGGGCATCCGATTAATCAGAAAACAAGAGGTAAGCACTGCATCACTCCAAAAAGGTTTGGGAACATGCATGTGATGCATTAGGGATCTTGCTGTTTCAAGGAGATGACGATTCTTTCTCTCAGCCACCCCGTTTTGTTGTGGGGTGTAGGTACACGAGGTCTGATGTATAATGCCGTGTTGGTCCAAGTATTCCTGAAATGATGAGGATAAATATTCGCGGCCATTATCAGAACGAAAAACTTTGATGTGGGTACCAAATTGGTTACGAATTTCAGCATAAAATTTTTGAAAAATGGTAAACAATTCAATTCTTTCTTTCATTAAATAAAGTCACATCATCCTTGAAAAATCATCCACAAAAATGACAAAATATCTATATCCATTATATGACATTACTTTATAAGGACCCCAAACATCTGAATGAACTAAAGAAAAAGGACTCGACACACGGTTATCAACCCTAGAACTAAAGGGAATACGATGGTGTTTCCCAAACTGACACGACTCACAATCCAAAACAGAATGCTGACTCAAGGACAAAACCAAGTACTTCAAGACTTTGAGCGACGGATGACCAAATCGGCAGTGCCACTAGAGAGGAGAAAGAGATGACTGGAGAGCTATTGAAGTTCTACTACCACCACCGTCAAGATAATACAGTCCACCTGCTTCATGCCCTCCACCAATCTTCATCCCCGTCTTGAGATCCTGAAAGACACACATAGAAGGATAAAAGGTAATGGAGCAGTTAAGTGATTTGGTCAGCTTACTAACAGACATAAGGTTAAAAGGCAATTTAGGAACATACAGAACTGATGAGAGGGATGCAGGATGTAGGTCAGTATTACCAACACCACAAATTGAGGATGTGGAACCATTAGCAAGGGTGACAGATTGTGATGTTGAGCAATGAGATAAGGAGGAAAACACACCTGGAGTTCCAGTCATGTGATCGGAGGCTCTAGAGTCAATGATCCAGGGATTGGGTGTAGATGCCAGACAAGCCATACCTGAGTGAGCAAAAGTCGCCGTGTTCTGTTGTGATTGGATAAACCTCTCATATTCATCACGGGGAACACTCACCATCTCCTTCATGGGACGATCTGTGGATGTAGGAGGCAACTGGTCAGATGAATGATTCTCCTGTCTAAAGCTGGAACTTGAGTCACCGGTCGTGGCATGGTTGGCCCAGGTTGAGGGAGGACCATGTAAATCATAACGATAGTTGATGGTATGTCCATCCATACCACAATGAGTGCACTTCCTCAGGCCTGAGCTACGTCCTCTACCACGGGCTCCCCCTGAATCTCTGCTCCCAGTACGACCACCACCACGATTATAAGTAGACCCACCATTGCCACTTCGGCCATATGCAGAACCACTACCAACACCATGGCCAGACTGAGCTCCCCGAACTCCACCTCTACCACCACGACCTCTCGATGCAGCAAAGGCAGATCTATCTGAGATATTAGAGTTCTCAATAGATCCGATAGAAATCCTCCGAAGTCGAGCAAATACCTCTTCTAGGGACAGAAGAGCTGATCCCCCTAATATCTGAGCCCATACTGGTTCATATTCAGACTTTAGTCCCACCAAAAATCTAGTCACATCAAGCTGCTCTCTCTGTTGTTGCTGAATCTCGACATCAGAAGTGAGAGGATGATAGACATTCGACTCATTACGTATGTTCCTCATGTTGGCATAGTACTCCTCAAGACTCTGATTGCCCTGTTGCAGATTAAATTACTCTTGATAAAGCTGATAAACTCTGGTTGTATTGTCCTGCCCCGAATACAATTTCTTCGCATGGTCCCACACATCTTTGGCAGTATAAGGAACATGAAGTTCACACTAATCATGGGTTCCATACTGTTCCACAACCATGTGATGATCTGAGCGTCCTCTTGCTCCCAATCTTCATACTCGTGAGAGTCAGAGGAGGGTTTCTCCTTTCTGATATGTTTTACCTTCTTCTTTGCCTTTAGAAAGACTTCCACGGATTTAGCCCAAGGTACATAATTCTCTCCATTTAACTTAATGGAGGTCATCTGAACATTCAAGCAGTCTGTAGGCACCATCACACTAGGTTTATAATCATTATTCTCTCATTATGTTATCACCAATTCTGCACACTTGTTGAATTCTATTATCACTGAGATCTACACACTACACACCACTATGTCACACCTGTCACACTGATTTCAGCACTTGTTGTTGCTGAAAAATGTGCTCACACCACAAACCCTACTCCTACAACTACCTGAAATCTCACCACTATATGGTCATATCTTTTCCTTCAAAATGCACAAAGAAACCAGCATAAACCCTAGCTCTTACTGGCCGAAACCCTAGCAATTGGTCTGAAATACACCTCCTATTTAATCCATAACAGATATCATGCACTGAAATCTCTTACCTTATCGCTGGAGTAACACCCATGCAAGCAGGAGAGCAGTCCACACACAACAGCCACTTCACATACAACAGCCACACACAGTTCGACCCTCTATTCTTCCTCTACTTGGAGAGGGCGATCTCAGAAATCACAGCAACCGACCACATATGACCTGACTGGAGGCATAGAGACCCCCAAGGGAAGAGGGCGATCACTCCTTTTCAGCCCTTTCCCTTATCTCCAATCGAACACAGAAAAAAAAGAGGAAAACCCTAGATAGGGTGCGCAGAGAATGAACCCTAGGCAAGCAGAAATTAGGCAGATTTAACCTAACTCTGATACCATGTTATAATTCAGGTCTGCCTTAGAGTTCGGCCTGACTGAGTTCAGTTATGTAGAAGAAGAAAGAGTGGTAAAGAAAGAGAGAAAGAGAGAAAGAGCGAAGAGAGAATTCTGGTTCGAACTGAAAGAGTCAACTTAACTTCTCCCAGTCGGCCAGTAAGTATTTATATTATTATTAAAACATAACTGAAAAGACCTATGTGCCCTTAAGTTAAGAGCACATGTTTCAACACAACATTACAGATCAGCAACATCAATCAAGGTATAAAGACAGAAATACCCCTAAACAGTAGTCAAAATAAAGAACTCTAAAAGAAGCACACAAACTCTATAAATTTGACCGGAAGGAACTTCCTCCAAATCAACAGGAACTATTAAGAGGGATAAATGTGGGGGGAATGAACCCTAAAGCTCTCACTATAGTCCTTTCTCTTTTTCTTTTTTAATGAATTTGCATTTACTATAAAAAACTCTCTATGTTCCTCTTTCGTCAAACCTTTCTACATTCCAACGTTAGCAAGATGGGGGTAGTCTCAATCTGGCTAAGAAAATAACTATGCAGACCTTATCATTGAAGCCATACCTGAAACTGAGAAAAATCCAGACCTAATCATTTCTTTGATTGCTAAGAGGACCAAATGTAGACTTTATTAATGGATAGAAAAGATAAGTCTAGGGATCATAACAAGAGACCTAAGAAAATGAAACAAAAGCCACTGACCTGGCCTAATCAGCCCCCTCAACACCCCAAGACAAATAGTCTAGATGGGCTGAGCCCCAATCAATACAAAAACTCCTGCCTATATTACTTCTGGAAAAAGAGTCTGCTAGATCATTGGCTGATTTTCTAATCTAGAAGAATGAGGTGTTCTCCCTGGTTGCCAATAATAACACCATGGCCTTTCCTTAGTCCTCACCATCCATCCCTTAACCAGCTCACTAGTACCTGTGAATCTCCATATATCTCCAATCTAGTATACCTAAAGAGGATGTAATCTATTGGAACTAAGTTTCAGCAGAGAAAAGTGAAGAAGTTGTAACTGTAGCAGAGAGAAAGAAGAAAACCCTCAGCTCCTGTTCGATTGGGATTAGAATCAGTTAATCCCACTTTAACAGATGGCTGGGTATTTATATATTACTTATAATGTGTTTACAATTATACCCATGTTTAGTGAAAAATAAGGACTTAAGTGTCCTTAGTAAAAGAAAGAGAAAAGACCATGCTACCTGGCTGCCCAAACATAGAACCAACATAGAAACAGCCTATAAAAGTGATAAACAACTCCTAAACGGAGGACATTAAGCATAACTGTCCCAATAGGGACAACATCTTATCCATTAAAGAACTGTAATATCAAAAGAGCTTCGTTTCTTGTCCAATCCCACTATTTTCTTCTTTTTCTCTCTAATCATCATTTCTTTTCAATCATGTTTTACAGTGTCAACCATTTAACGAATCGCTATTTTGTAGTTGTGAAGAGCTCAACATGTTTTCTGCATCCTCATGGTGCATGTTGCCTATCCTTTAAGGAAGCATCCGATCATTTAACTATTAGGTTGTTGATGTTGTGGGGTTATTCTTGTAGTTTAGTCATGTATGAGGCCCACAATATTAATGTTCAACCTTTATGACATCAGCATCTCTGAATTCTTTTGTGACTATGGACGGTATATTCATCAATCGGGTTGCAATTTTAACAAATTGACACATGCAAGTTTAGCCAGCTGGCATCCTGGTCTTAGTGAATGTCATGAACTGAGCAAACAAATAGTACATTTAATCTAAGAAATTGGATCTGTAGCCAAACTACCAGTTTCAAGATTGAACCAAACCTGCAATAATCTTGTATTTATAAATGTCAGAGATACATTATGTGCAATAATCTTGTATTTATAAATGTCAGAGCTACATTTTGTGCACATAAGATGTTTATTTGGTAGTTTCTTTTGCAACTGTGAATAGAACAATTCTATGACGCATAGATATGGATACATACACATGGATACAAGAAATAAGGATATGATTCTCCATATCCTAGTTAATATGCTTATATCATACTTCTATATCTACTACTTTTGAAGCCAAGTGCCATTTCTCAATACTCATATCTTGAGTATTGTGTTAAAGCACATTATTTTACTTCATCATCATCATCACTCATGCCTTATCCCAACTATATGGGGTCGGCTACATGAATCCTGTTTCGTCAATCCATTCTATTTAAAGTCATATCCACTGTTTATTAGTGCTTAGATCATTTCTTACTACTACCCTTGTCCGTTTTGGTCTACCCCAAGCTCTTCTAGCCCCTTCCACTTGTAACAAATCACTTCTCCCAACTGGAGCTGTTGGTGGTGCACATCATTTTACATATTAGTATTTATTTTATAGAGTGCACTCTAGAAGAGTCTATTGCAGAACCTAGTGTTGTATCAGGTGCTTATTTGTGTCTGAGACATGTATTGTTATTCTGGTATAATAGGACTAAATTTTAGCTACTTGGCTTACAGCTGTTTGTTACCTGTCTCAGAAATTCTGAGTGGAATGACCTACACTTTTCCATGACTTGTGCCACTTATTGTGTTTCTAGCAAGTTTTTATTTTTTCCAAGGCAGTGTCATGCACTGATGCTTCTACACTAACATCCTGATCCTGTCTTTGTTCTAGGATGCTGCTGTACAACCTTCTCTGGTGATAGTTTATTTTGGGGGAAATGATTCAATGGGACCTCATTCATCTGGCTTAGGCCCTCATGTTTCACTCCCAGAGTATGTTGAAAACATGAGAAAGATTGCATTTCATCTCAAGGTAATATCTTATCGTATATAATCTTTTTCTCTTTGAGGGGGTCATGGTATCCAACAAGTAGATACCAAAGCCATAGACCATTGGCTGACTGGGGGATAGACTGTATCGTGCCAAAAATAAAGACATGGTCTAATAGGAATTAACCTATTACTTCTTTGTCTATGCTAGCCTTCTTCTTTACCTCTTGGACCTTCAAGCGAGGACAATATATCAAGCATTTAGTTGGTTCATTTTATGACTTGATATTCCTCATTTGTGGATTATTATAAGTTCTACTTGGAAAGTATTTAGATTTCATTCTATAAACATTGTATGTACAAACATTTTAACAAAAGTGTTTGGCAATCAGAGTCTTTCAGAGAATACACGCATTATTTTTCTTAGCTGTCCTCCTGTCAATGAGGAAGTGGTTCGCAAAGGAACAAGGTGCTTTGATAAATACTGTGTATTTCTTTTTCTGATCTGTTTCCTATGGTTCCTAGAATAGAAGTAATTCTTACATGGGTGTTTTCTCTGCAAGCAGTGCTATATTTAGTGAGATAGATCGGACAAATGAGGCCTGCCACAGATATTCAGATGCTTGTTTAGAGCTTTGCAGGGAAATTGATGTAAAGGCTGTTGATCTTTTTAATGCTATTCAGAAGAGAGATGATTGGATGAATGTGTGTTTTACGTAAGTTTGGTATCCTCTTTATCCAACATTTCACTCAACCAGTTGACAATTTCTATTTTGAAAATATCAAGGAACCCACAAATGTGCCTATGGTGTTCTATTTGCATAACAAATACTATGTTGCAAAAAATAAACTTGTTGATTATTCCATTCCCATCTGGGAGATGTTATATGGGATCAACTAAAAATATCCCTTCCAACCAACCCCATACCTGTTTGAGAGTGATAAGTGCAATCCTGCCTCATAAGAGGAAGATGTAGGGCCTACATGTACCTAAGGGTGAATTGGGGGTGTGGTTAGGAGTGCATGACGTGTTAATTTCTAACTAGAGTCAATGAAGGATCTTTATTTTTTGTTGGAAGTAGTTATTGGGGGATTTCAAAGGGAAAATCTATTGAAATCCTTTATTATGAGAGAGTTGAATCTCTGAGGGCTGAAATACTGGCAGTCTTGGAAGGGATTAAAAGAGCACAACAGCTGGATATCAGAAAACTGGTGGTGGAAGGTGACTCTAGCCTGGTTATTAGGTGGCTGCAGAAGGAAGACTTCAGTTTGTGGAAATACTTAAATGAGAAAAAGAAAATTAAACATCTGACTCAAAACATGGAAGTTCACTTTCAGTGGACTAAAAGGTGTGCCAATTCTTTGGCAGGCTCTTTGTCTAAGCAAGGTGTGAGAGGAGCTATTCTTTTTTGATGAAGTAAACTTTCAGGGAGGGTTAAGAGATTTTACCCCTCCCTCCTGTTGTATCCTCCTTTTTAATCTCTTTATTAATAAAAGTTTCTGTTATCTATAAAAAAGTTATGAGAGAGTTGAAGAATAGTAATCATGTTTTTGTCCTAGTTTGATTTGGAAAATGAATTTTTATCAATATGTTTTTGTTTACCTTCGTGCTAAGTTTTGGACTTAAAATAAGGATTTGTCCAGGGGAAGTGGGGATTATTGTCCAGCTAAAAGTTTAGGAAAGTCTATGTATGGTTACCGGGAGCCATTCTTTTCTTGCTTGTGCCTTTGATCCTGTTTATTCTTGGAACTATGAAACTATGTTGAGTAGGATTTCAAAGCTTGTTAGCTAGCATGCTTGGGGTTTGCTCTTATTTTTCCTTCAAGTTGAGCAATTCTCTCTCTTTTATTTATGTAAGGCATATCTATTCCCTTAGTATCTTTTCTGCTAGGGATCAATAGTTTGGTTCAGTGCAGGTTTGGCTCAATCTGACCCCAACCTAAGCCACTCCAAACATGATCTGATCCACTCAACAAACACTACACCTATACTCAACCATATATGTACAGATGTTTCAATGCTATGCTATCAGCAGGTTGGATTTGCCACAGGTTGGTACTTGGTGTCAATCCAAATCCAACCTGAAACCCGGCTAAAATGCTGACCAGACTACATGTCCAACTTGGTTACTAATATTTGGTTTGGCACTTTAACTGCACAGTGAGACATGTTTCAAAAAGAAAGGAGTAGAAAAAAAAGTATCCTAACTTCATGTTAGAAGAACATAATAAGGTTTATTGATATTCCTAAAGTAGCCAAAGGGGGCCAATTGGTAAAGTCTACCAAAATACTCCTCTCACTTGGGCACACTGAAATCCTATTGAGGTTGTATGTTAGACCAGATATTGAAGATAAGATCTTTCTGACTGCTGTCATTAACAATATTCAAAATCCTATGTGTTTCTTGTTATTCAACTTCCTTTCCTTTCCCACTGGAGAATGTGATTATGTGATCATGTTGAAATCATCATCTACACTCATGGGATGCCTTGCACATTCCCAGAACTGTTTTCACCAACTTGAAGAGTTGGGAACACACACAGGTTATGGCCCATTGATAACTATCTTCATAGTTCTTAAACTTTAAGGGAACGGAAAAAACATGGTTAGTCCAGCAACTGTCAATCCAGTAACTTCTTTTTCCATATATGATGATACCAGCTGGAGTCCCAAGGGATGGGGTGACCACTTCAGCAACTATCAATCTAAGCCAACTAGCAACTATCAACCTAAGCCCCATATTATCCTCATTGATCCATTCTACAGTTGCTTAACCTTTCTCTTACTCTTTATGGTGTTCTCTTTCTTAGACCCCTCAAAAGTTAATGTCAATATTGGTTAAAAGAAGTGGGTGACATTGAAGAAATAGAACTGATCTAACTACTTTATGTAAAAAATTCAAGGATGGTGTGAACTCATTAAGGATAGCAGGCTTGAGTTCAGTTGTCTAGGCCCATTTGAAATATCAGGACTGTCTTATGTGAAATCTTGCAAAACCCTTCTTCCGAGGTCCATTTCTCCAAGCTATTAAAATAAAAAAGAATTAGTAATGAATTGGTTAGAAATAGATATTCTTAATTAACTTTTGGCTTCAAGTATTATTGGTATAAAATATCTACACAAGTTGAATGTAGAAAAAGTCAGGCAGTTGTAGGTTGGCCTAGGCTTGCTGAGCTAAATGAGATGGACTGGGACTGCTCAAAAGAGCTTGGAAATTCAACTCGGAGTCAGGGTTGTCTCCCATGAGATAAGCTTATGTACACCAAGCTAGCTTGGCCTGTTGATGACCCTAGTCTTGCATTTTACATAGAATAATTAATTAGCTTTCATGTAATGCTATAATGATATCAGATAACAATCTTCCTAGCTTTGATCCAAGGTATAAGAGGCTCATTTGACCTCTCTTTATATTAACAATAGGAAAGGGGCATAATATAGGATGTTGAGGCATAAAAGAAAATCCTAAAATTGCGTTGCTTTAGGGGTAGATGAAGACTCATTCCGGCAAGGAGGCATAATATAGTATTCTTTTATCTTACATTTCTTTTAAGGAGTTATCCATTGTCAAGAAAACTAGTTCCAGTAAATGAAGAATACTACACTGAATCTCAACATAAGTAATACTAGCAATTCTCTTTATGTAGACCGAATCTTTTGAAAGAAGATTACAGAATTTGTTCCAGTCTACCCCTAACTTTTCTAGTCCTTTCAATATGTAAAAGATCACTTTTTCTAACAGGTGCTGTAGATGGTCTTTTATGCATGTGACAAGACCATCTCAATCTACTTTATCTCATTTTACCATTTATTGGAGCTACTCCCAGGTTCTTTCATATGACTTCATTTCTAAGCCCGTCCTTTCTAGTTTTATCACTCATCCATCTAAGCATTCACATTTCTGCCACACTGAGTTTTTGGACTAGCTCTGTCAATTCCTGGATTTTAGAAAGAGGTTGCACAATATCTTGGACTCTTGGTGACATATATCATTATGTAGTTGAACCAAATCACCAAATTATTAAAGAACAAATACAATATGTGAGACAATGTAAGCTATATATCTTAATAGCAAACAAAAGTATAATTGTCTGTATGCATATAGTTCCTGGATGACTAAGGTTTACTGGTAGTCCATCATCTGTTAAAAGATGAGATTTCAAATCTTTTCTAGTGGCCTGAAGCCAAGCCTCTTTTCCCTTTGAGGTGTTGTTTCTTGATCAACTAACATCCTCAGTATTTGCAATTATCCAGATGAGGTGTTGTTTCTTGATCAACTAACATCCTGTTTTTTGAGCAACATGGCCAGTTCTATACATAATACCATACTTTGCTGGCATTTTGGTATAATTTTTTAGCAATCCTTAAAGTTCCTGTAGGTGTAGCTGAGAAGATTGAAAAGATCCAGGACTTTATGTGGGGAGTAAGTGAGAAGAATGGGGGTTTGCATCTGGTTGGTTGGGAAAAGGTTTGTAGGCTGATGAAAGCAGGATGTATGGGAATAAGATAAGTGTGTTTGTCTTCCTCCTGTAAATTTTCTACTGATGATTTAATGAAAGTGTTATTGATCAAAAAAAAAAAAAAAAGAAGTCAAGATTCTCAACAAAGCATTACTGGGCAAGTGGCTTTGGAGAGAGAGAGAGAGGCTCTTTGGAGGAAAGTGGTGCTGCATAGGCATGGGGCGAGTCTTGAATGAGACACGAGAAGTTTCTTCTTCCTATGGAGTAAGTATTTGGAAAGGAATAGCCAAGTTCCAAGATGTGTTTGCCAACTATTTTAAATTTGTTTTGTTTTAGGGGAGGGATGTAGAGTGAGGTTTTGGGAAGACAAGTGATGTGGATTTGGGAAGCTTTGTAAGATGTGTCCAAGTGTTTGAGGTTATAGGAAATCAAATAGTCTGGTGTCCTAAATTCAGGAAGCCTCTTTGGGACAGAGAATATGCTTAAATTGTTGATTTGTATGCAAAGCTGGCAGAAATCAGAGTGGATATCAGTAACCTGATGATAGATGGTGGAAGGAATGTAAAAATGACATTTTCACTGTTAAGTCATTCTATAATGCATAAGAGAAGAGTTGGATGATAGCAATTTTTCAGGTTTATGGGATAATTAAGTTCCCCCTTGGGTGGAGGTTTTTTCTTGGCTGCTTGTGTTGGAGAGTATTCTCACTATTGATCAACTAAAAGAGGATTTTAGATTCTAAACAAGTGTATCACGTGTAAGGTAAGGTGCAAGAGGAAAATCCAAGCCATTTATTTATTTATTTATTCATTGCATGCTGGTGGTCTTCAATTGGCCCTTGTTTTCTGAGATGTTCAAGATTCCATTGCAGAATCCATATACTCTGTTAGAGATTTTCACAAAATGGCCAAGGCTTCAAGACAGTAAAAAGCTAGAATTTTCTGGAGCATCATTTCTCTCGAGGTCTGCTGGAGCATTTGGAGGGAAGGAAATGGGAGAATATTCAAAGATAAGTCTAGAGATGATGTTAAGATTGTAGCAGGTAGAGCTGCAATGGTGGACTGGACTATTATTCATCCAGAGTTTAAGAATCATGGTATATGTAACTTTGGGGACAAGTTGTCGGAGACTTTAAAGTGGAGTAATGTGTAGTTTAGAGCGGCTATGTTAGTTTGGTTTTAAAAATTGTCTTGTTATGTTTTTCTTTGTTGGGGGTCAGTGTTGTAATGCCTTACTGTCAAAAAAAAAATCAAGCCTTCTGTTCTAGTTTTATTGGCATGTTCTGGTCACACACCAGTCATGAATCACCTCCATCCATCATATCTGCACCACTGTTTGAGCAACAACCTCTTTAGCCTCTCTACTTGTGATAATGGAATCAAGGTAATGAAAATGATATCTTGCTAGGTAAGAAATTGGCCAATAGATGATCTTAGCATCTGATCTATCGTATCCTTTTCATAATTATAAAAAAAAAAATACATAGATGAATGAACCAGGAAAAGATTAAAAAAAAAAGAACATGAAGATTTGGGTCAGAGCATGTCATTGGACTACTTTTGGCCCAGGATAATTCCTAGGCGTGGCATTAGCTCTTCACTATCCTCTCTAAGTACCATGGCGGAAACATGAGCATACCTATCCCATCCTGATAATGGAATCAATGTTTCAACTGTATAAAAATTGCCACTTTTGGTTTCAATGATGTCATCTTCATAATTAGAGTTTTCTACCTAGACCATTTTCCCTTTATGCATTTTCACCATGAAAAGGCATTCACCATTTATTAGTAAGACATGATAGATAAACAGTTTGTTCTCGTCTCTGTTCTAATGGATGCCTTGTTCCAACCAAAAACCTCATGAGCCAAAAGCATTTTTCTTCCTTTTTTGATTCAGCAGGTAAGATTTTTTAATTTGATAATCATGCCGATATATCATCACATTTTTACTTTTGACTCCTTTTTCCATCTACAGAGATGGTATTCATTTTTCGGCTGAGGGAAGCAAGATAGTTGTGGAGGAGATACTAAGGATCCTCAAGGAAGCAGAATGGGAGCCATGTTTGCATTGGAAGTCCTTGCCTACAGAATTTGGAGAAGACTCGCCATGTGATATGGTTGCTGCTGATGGGAAGACCACAATAAACATTTCTGAGTGCACCTTTCACAGGGAGATACAGTGGGACTAGTTGCTGACAAGTGTTGGCTTCTATCCTGTGCTCAGTAGTTGAACTTTGCCCCTACAATATGAGCTGCACCATGGAACAACTCGGTGATTTATGCAACTGAAAATGTAGTGCAATTGTTGTTCGGATCAAGTGAAACAATTGATTGAAAAAATTTAAGACCCTTTGTATTTGAAGGGTGAGTTTTACTAAGATTCTTTCCATATTCTAAAATATACATTTTCTGGTAGATAATTGATTGTTCGTAGAAACTAATGTAATAGGCAATGCTGGTATGCAATTCTTGAGAATAACCAACAAAATTTGCCCGATGCCAACTATATGGAGGTAATAACCAAATTTGCTGATTGAGCCTTTTAAATAGTACTGAGACTGCATTTGGGTTGGCCCTTGCCGGCACCCCACACATGAACAGAGTAGTTCTTGTCCAGTTTGGGTAATGTGAAGTTTGAGGACTATTATTCATCAGTTTAAGGTCATCATAGAGATTGTTTCACATACATAATCGGGTCCATAATAGTGGTTCGTTTGCCTAGACCATGTAAGATGTAACTATAGATTATTCCGGAGATGGTGGTGGTGGAAATCAGTATAAAAAAAGTCGTAATGTGTTATGGTATCATGTCTCTGGCACCATATTCATATGTCAAGGCTAAAATAATCAGGTCTTATTCATCACACTTGTACAAGAGCACCAAACCAAGGTTCTAAATATCGGTCGATACACCGGTAGGTCGATATGCTGGTAGGGCATATCGGCCTGTATTAGTTTTTTTTTATGTTTTATTTATTTTTTCAAAATCGGTTTAAGCCTTGACTATCCTCTGAACCATGGCCTGACCCGATAATCCCTGTAGGGGCGTATCAGGAAGGCCCCAATGCAATACCTATAGACCAATACAGGCCAATATGTAACAATATTTTCAACCTTGCACCAGACGTAAAACTCTTGATCATTGGTTTGGTTCATCGATTGAATTGTTTGAAAATTAAATTGACTGTGTAGGTTAGAAACCTGCCGACGCATGCAATTTGGGCGATTTTGACGAAGTCAACATTCCAAGAACCTCGCACCCCAAATTGTTGCTGGTCTGCTGCTCTTAAAAAAAAAAAAAAACTGCTGTTATTCCTGGTTTGAAAATCCATTCTGATCTGAGTCTGACGACATTACTTCAACGAGCACTTGAATTCGACCGATCAAATCCTGAGACTAATCAAGTTCCTCTAGAGCCAAAAACGGGATCACGAAGAGTGGGAGCAAATCTTTTGATTTGCTCAGTTCCCAGCCTGGCCCTTGATCAAATAACCTCAATCAACATCTCTCATCTACTCACTTTCTAAATCTTCTTTAATGGGAATTCTGATTGTATCAGTGTAGTCCTATTCATCCATCTCAATATCCTAATCTTATTTGCACTTATTTTTAACTCGCACATGAAAACAAGATTAACCACTCAATTCTGTAAAGGACTTGCTGCGGCAGCAGCACTCAGGTGTGCAAAACTGAAACTAATTATAAAGCAGACCTTAATATTGCAACTAGTCATAAGCATTAAGTAGTTCTTAATGATCCACCAAAACAGAAATAAATCAAGTCCTAATGTTGCAGTAAAATAGGGCAGGGTTGAAAGAGAAATCAGAAGTCTTACAATTAAGGGTGCAGTAAAGAAGCTAGAAAATGATAAATCATCGGGTCTTGATGAATTATCTAATCTATTCTATTTAAAATGTTGGGATATTGTGAGGAGTGATCTGAAGCAAGTGTTTTAGGCATTTCACACTAATGCCTCCTTTCAGAGAAATCTGAATGCAACTTTCATCACTCTTATTCCAAAAATTGAGGGGGCTGTCAATATAAAGGACTTCAGGTCCATTAGTCTCTTGCACAGTTTCTACAAAATCTTGGCTGAGGTTTTGGCTGAAAGAATGGAGTGTGTGCTAAGCAGTGTTATCTCCTATAACCAAAGTGCTTTTGTCCCGGGTAGACAAATGGTTTATTTTGTTCTCATTGCTAATGAACTGTTGGAGTCCAGAAGAAGAGGGGGGACCGCAGGTGTTCTGTGTAAACTGGATATTGAAAAAGCTTATGATCATGTTAACTGGCATTGCTTGGATTTTGTTTTGGAGAAAATGAATTTTGAGCAATTTTAGAGAAATTGGATCAGAGTTTGTGTTAAGACTCATAAGTTCTCCATCTTAATTAACAGGCAAACGACGGGGTTTTTTTGGAAGTTTAAGAGGTTTGAGGCAAGGTGACCCTCTCTCTCCCCCACTTTTCATTTGTATCATGGAAATTTTATCTCTCTTTAGCAAGAAGGCTACTGAGAATGGGCTTTGGGAGGGCTTTGCAATTGCTCCAGGGAAAGAAAAAGTCAATATTCTTCAATTTGTTGATGACATCTTATACTTTGTTGATGCTTCTCCTAATCAACTGGAGGTGGTGCTTGGAATTTTGAGTTGGTTTGAGGTGGTGTTTGAACTTAAGGTTAATTTGAGTAAATATCAGATTATCCCTATAGGTCTTATTACAAATCTAGAAGTTTGAGCAGAAGTTATGGCTTGTCAGACTGCTCATCTTCCGATCAAGTACTTGGGGCTCCCTCTGGGGGCTATATATACTTCCTCTCAGATTTGAAATCCAGTGGTCGAAAGAATGGAGAAGAAATTGACTTCCTAGAAAGCTAAATACCTTTCTTTTGGGGGGAGAGTGATTTTGATTAAGAATACTCTTTCTAATTTACCTACTTACTACATCTCCCTATTTCCTATTTCTTCCAAAGTGACTAACAGAGTGGAGCAACTACAGAAAAACTTTCTCTAGAGAGGTTGGGAGGAGGAGGAAAAAGTTCATGCTGTAAACTGGGATCAAGTGTGTCTTCCTAAGGAAGTTGGAGGATTGGGAATAAGAAAATTGAAGAAATTCAATTCTGCCCTCCTGTGTAAATGGCTTTGTAGATTTGCAAATGAAAAAAATGCTTGGTGGAGAAAGTTGATTGTGGAAAAATATAGAGTGGACTAGGGTGATTGGAAATCCAATTCTCCTATTTCAAGAGGGATAAATTCCATTTAGACAGTTATAATGAAGAACGCTAGTTTATTTAAGGAAGGAATCGGTTACAATTTGGGAAATGGGGAAAGAATCAAATTTTTGAAAGACTCTTGGTGTTCTAAAGTGTGTCTGAAAGATGCATTTCCTCTCTTGTATCAAATTTCTATAAATCAGGACTCCCCGGTGGCTAAGAATTTCAATGTGGATGGTAATTCTTTCAATTGGAACCTAACTTATAGGAGGCACCTCTTTGACTGGGAAATTGAGGAATATGCAATTCTGTTGGGCCTACTCCAGAACCAGAGGATTGACCCAAACATGGAGGATGCTTGGAGATGGAAATGAGAAATTGATGGCATGTTTTTTGTTAAATCTATGTTCAGTAAGTTGATAAATTTGGGTCAAGAAAACTTTCCGGCTAGGCAGATTTGGAGCTTATTCTATCATTCTAAAGTGAAGTTTTTGCTCTGGACAATGGCTTTAAATAAATGTCAATCCAAAGTTAATCTAGTAAAACGTGGCATTCAGATTTCGAATATGTCATGTGGCTTATGTGGTAGGGTAGTAAAAACTACTGAACATCTTGCCTTATATTGGCCAGTCTCGAATTATATTTTGAGGCATTTTCTCCAAACTTTGGAAACCATTTGGGTAATGCCAATTTCTATGAATGATCTACTGTTGTGTTGACAGATTGAGGGTCTTAGCAAGAAAAGTATCTTGATTTGGAAGACTATTCAGGTTGTTGTGCTTTGAACTATCTGGATTGAAAGAAATAACAGATTTTTTCAGAACAAAGCTAAATCTTCAGAGGAAATAGTGCAGATAACTATGGGTAAACTTCTGTCCTAGGTGTCAGCATCGGAGTTGTTTAAAAATCAGAATTTGAATCTGTTGCTTAGATCTCAGAACTGGTTGTATCAAATTACAACCAGTTCAAAAAAAAAATTACCTTACCTTTTCAAAAAAAAAAAATCAAAAGTCTTGCAATATATATACAGGTCTGTGTGTACGTTAATAAGTAGTTGTAGACACTCCCGTGTGCTCAAGTATTGTTCCAAACGTATATAACCATATATACGGCTCAACAAAAACAGCAGAAAGTAAAACATCCAATTTGTAAATTCACCGTCAAAAACAAGGCAAAAGTGGACCCTGGAAATAGAACTGGGGATCTATCACTATCGCGGCCTTATCTTTATATGGTTTCATGTCAAAGCTATTATAATATTTTGCAAAGGTTGATGAGGGTTGTTTTGGTAATTGCAACCATGACATAAACACGTAATGCCACCGGGGGTAGGATTAGCATTTCATTTTCTGTTCTCTCGTTCTAAAAGAACTTCTTATCGGACTCCCAAGTTTCTGCTGTAGATTATTCTCCAATATTAGAAATCTTGGTTCCCAGCTTTTGATAAATATTGCAGTACAAGTCATTTCATTCGTATATGTACATAAGCATAAAGATTGACTGCACATACCAAAAGAGAGATCTTTTTCTTGACAGATCTAGGTTAGAACAGTGGTCACTGGTCACATCCCTCAGAAAGTTATTGCCATAACAGGCACGTATCAACTTATAAAATAAATCAACGATGAAAATAATATATAGAAATAAGGGTAAAGGAAAAAAGAAATGGAAACAAATAGTATAAAGAAATACCATAAATGCCGCCAAGAAGAGTGGCAGCAGCAGGACTCACCACACTACTTGAACTGCAGCAACCAATTTACACTCGGATGAGATGGCCTCTTGACATCAACTTACGGAAACAAAATCAGGCCATTCACACCCAAATCTGAAAATCACTCTAAGATGAAAGACAAGTCTTTCTGAATTCTGAGGTTCCCCAGTTCCATGATCTTCCAAATAGCACATTATTTCAACTGGAAAGCTGGAACCTGCCACTTGGTTTCCTCCTTTGCCATCCCTGAAAATTCCAAGACAAAAAGGGTAGGTAGTCTAATCTGTTGTGTAGAACACCCAAGCAGTATATCTATTTAAAAGGGTATCTGTTTAGTGTGACTTACAAATGCCGCATAATATACAAATGTGAGACCTGCCAAAGCTATAAATGCAATTTGAAATACATTATATCTGCAAAGAACCAATATGTATCAATCTAACAGGTTCAAATCTAACCATTAGAGGCCCACCAAAAAAATGTAAATATTAGAGGAAAAATCAGAAAGCAAATAGGGCAGCTGTAATTTACTTGTACAGATATTTAATTCCACGAAGAGATTGCAATGTATGCCCAAATATTTCCTGAGCGGCAGTTGCTTGCGCATAGTATCCAAATGCTGTGGCACAGAATTGAATGACGCTGCAACAGCAAAGACCAGTAGTGATGATCACCGGAAATGACATCCGACCTTTTTCATATAATGATGCACTCCATGGTCCATACAAGCAATTTAAAAATACTAATTATTTAGGGGTAAATCCCTTAATCCATGTATATACCATAATCTATTGTCTAATAGAGAATCGGTTTGGTGGTTTCCAACTTACTGTATAAAATAGGAAAAGGAAAAAAATAAAAAGGATGGTGGTCTATTCAGCTACAACTGACCGCAGCCACACATCCAATGATGTTTGTGTGGCATTCTTTCTCTGATTAAGGGCTTGTAGATAGTGTGAGATAAATCTTATCTAATTAAATACCAAGTATCGATACATTTTTCTGTTTCAATTTGCACATAAAAGGGTAGTGGGTCAAGCATGCAGACCTTATGGAGCAAAGGAGGATGAGTCCCACATTGAAAAGAAACGAGTTCATGAGGGTTGCTCCCCACCTGAAACCAAATTAGTTGAATTGGAAATTAACAAAAAAAGTGCAAACACAGATGAAGTTAATGAGGAAGCCAGGGAGGGTTAGTTACTTCATTGGGTGAATGGTTATGAAAACTAATCTTAAACCAAGCATCATGGCCCCTGCAATTACTGCAAGAAGAAGGTAGAAGCAGAAGAAAGCAAATGCTGCAGTACCCAATAAGCCTGTTTAAGGGGTAGAATCTACAAGTTAGATTGTGAATATTCAAAATAAGTAGGTAAGACAAAAGATCACACCAAGGATTTATCAATACATACCCCAGATACCATCCAGTTTGATGAAAACCTCATTCAGGAAAGGAGAAAGGGGAGGATCAACCAATAGATATATCACAATGTGTACCACCCAAGCAATTGACACAATTAATCTGAAGGCAAATATAATGTGGTTATACTGAACTTTCAGCCCTTTGCCAAAATAGTACATAAATTAGCAATTGAAAACTAGACCACTATACTGCACTGATGACCAAAGGGACCCAGAAAAGCATGATTTACATCTGATTTATGAGAAACCAAAACAGCCCTATGGTTAACAAGTTAACATATTTCAGACCCTCACCTTAAATGAAAAGGGGTTAATGTCATCGAAACATTATCTTTTAATTTACGGGGGAAAGGGGCAACAAATAGTAAGTCTGATTATGAATACAATTCATAGCATATCAAATTGGAGACATTCAATAACACAACAATAATTTACGTTTAACTCCCAGAACCAATGGACCATGCTAGAAATAATCCAAATTGCAAGTTGACATTCTAATAATATTCTAGGATACAGCAAATCTAAAAGGCTAACCAAGCATATAAAAAAAGCATGCACAATCTCTTGGGCTCTTATAGCATGCCAAAGCTTCCAACTGAGAGCAGGAGAAGCTCTCCTGAATCACTTAATTCTTCTTACGAATGTTATCTCTAAATTCTATAGATTTGTTAATGATACAAAAAGACCAACTTAAAATTTCTGCAAATACTTTCCTATGAAGAATGGCCTTCTTATAACTTAATTTCTTTTTTTTTTTGAATTCTTATATCTTAATTTCTCCCTAGTTTGCTAGCTCAAGACCTCCATTTTTTGTTTAACACACCCCACCATAGTTTAAGAGATTTTTTGAACTGATTTCCAAAGAAAATCTGTAATGATTGCTTTATTCTATTTACAATTTGAATTGGTGCTCCAAAAACTGAGTTGAAGCATATAGCAGATTCATGAAGAGTGATATTATTAGGTACTTCTACCTCCAAGAAAGATACAATGCTACCAATTTCTAGCCATTCCAGAATGACACTCACCAAAACCTTTCTAATCCCTATCCTTTAGTCCTAAAATAATCCTTAAACCCTTCCAAGCCCATTCCCAATTGTAACCCTCCTAAACTCATAATTGTGTCATTCTAATATTCCATTCATTGGTAATAATGCTATCAGTCCTACATCACATGGTGCAACTATCCCTGTGATGCTAATATTACCTCTTTGTCCAACAGAAAAAATATATCTTGGTTAACTTGCTGCTACTACCCATAAGTTCCAGCTGTGGCTGTTTACAGGATGTTACCAACCAAACTGGACCAATTTCACCCGATATGGTCGGTTTCAGTTTAAAAAATGTTAGAACCCAATGACTCAGTTGAGTTGCAGGTTATGTCTTTGTAAGCTGAAATAAAACCAACGCAAACCAATGCATATATTAAAAGCCCTGGTGACCTGGCCTCTCTTTATGCTTTTTGTTTTGTTAGTTGAGCCAGGTTGTCAGTCGCTAGCTTGCCTCTGTATTCTCTAGTCTCTTGTTAGTGTCATACTTTAGTATGAAATGACAGAATTTCATACAAGCAAGAGAAAATCTGAGCCACAAACTTCGTGGGGGACCAAGTGTTATAGTTGGGCACACATGCCAATACAAAGGGGATGTGTGGTCACTATTTAATACCTTACCGTCTAAAGATGAACAATTGAACACTTCTATACATTTTAGCAATTTCCAAGTGAAAAACCTAAACAACTCTTTTGTCATCGATGTCCTATCTTTGAACCATTTTTTAGTTTTCTAAGGATATAAGTTTGTAGTGGGTCCCACATGGATCTTCAATAAGTTGCTTACTGGTCTTCCAGACATAGCTGTCTATTGTTTGGATTTTCCCTTCAGTTTAATTAAAACCAATTAAACTGACCAACAATTATGTGAAACCAACAGTTTTGGTTTTGATACCAATCAGTTGGTTTCAGTTTGCATAAAAATTATCCAACAGTTTTGGATCAGTTGATAAAATTATGTGAAACCAAAAATTATCCAACAGTTTTGGTTCCAGCCTTCCTAAAAATGCTTTAATTGCACAAACTAGTTTTGTCTACCTACAATTTGCTTTGTCATAGGCCATTTTCATCCCATTTATGGTTAGTGCATACTAATATTAGAGAAAGAGGGAATTTTACAAGAAAACAAGAAATCAAGAATTACAAGGAAATTTTTCAAAAGTACCATTAGAAATGCATCCCAAACTCCATTTGCCACATTACACGGCATGGTATTTGCTGATATAAGTAAACAAAAATATCAGGCATTTGAAGAGAAAAGCAAGCCTTGTCTTCTTTTGACAGTGCTAAATAACATTCAAGAACTTTTATTGGGCAATCCCACTCGAACAATGCAAATACTTTTTCTTAGAAAATGAATAATGCAATTCTAGAATCATCTTATTTCACCAACTAGATAAATCTAAGCCATTTGTCAACATATTTGAAGCCATGAAGACTGGCTAGAACCTCCTTTTGTTGGTATTATATAAACCAATAGTAGGGGCTTACACAAAGCAAAAGTAACTCTCCTACTGAGGTCAAAAAGGAAATTTTCAAAAGAAAAGAGATACACTAATACCTGGAAGTCACATATTTCCAAGGGAGCACCACTAGAAACTGAGCCCAATCTCATTCTCATTTGGAGAATGCCATGCTGCTTGGACTTGGAGTTTTTTTTTCCTGAAAAGGATAATGTATTGACTGCCTGTTTGGGAGGGCTTCCACACTGTGCCTTTTGGCTTAGGGAGGTGGAGCCCACCCAAAAAGCCTATAAGCATTGTTTGGTAAAAATCCAGAGAGCCAAATTTTGTCATTGTACAGCCATTTAGGAAGCTCTCCAGATAAGCCTCTTGCAGTATCTTCTTCAGATCCACTGCACATGAACCTAAGCCCTCCTAAATGGGTCCTGAATCAGTAAAAAGAAACCATATAGCTATTCAGACATCCAGATTAAAAGATTCACCATTTTATTCAGACATCCATTTGGACTTGGATGTCAATTTACTAGGGCAAATATTGCACCATTATATATTCCAACCCTAGAAGGATTACATGTTTGATCCCTTTGGGAGCTGAAGCTCATTGAGAGATTATCATTTCAACCTTGTTGATGATAGTGGAAAGAGATAACTAAACCATCAACAATTTCTTGTCCCTCCTAAGTTTCCCCAATGGACAGTCTGCACTCTGCACATATACTTTCCAAAGAACTGAACTACACCAAGTGAAAACTTGTATCCTAACAGTTGACCAATAAATGTAACTGTATTCAACAAAGTGATGAACCATAGCATGAACTACACCTAGTAAATAAGAAACATAACAATAATTATATGTTGCTTTCTCTTATTAATCAACAAAGTCTCAAACAAAACATAAGTGATGAACTATAGCATGAACTAAAGTATAAACCATTTCAAGAAATTATAAACTTCATATAATATGCAACTCATGCTATTTCTGGGTTATGCAACTCACCCTATAACTCCCAATACAAGTTTTGCCAAGTAGCCAAGAACAGTTAAAGCCCAAGCAGTCTCAGCCTGGATAAATCATGCATACAAGTGAGATAGAGAACTATAAAGAACCACAAATATGAACTTTTTTTGGTTGGCATGAAAAACAGGATATGGTCTATCACCTGCTCTCCTTGAGGATACATCTCCTCTAAAGCCTTAACATCTTCTTCCAAAAGAAGCAATTCCTGCAAATCAAGATGGCATGAAATAAGTTATCACTTACCAGAATATGCATAAAAGGAGCACTAATAATACAAATAGATTAATTTCAGTATGAATGATAAAAGGTGGTGCTTGGCTGGCTTTCCAAAAAGATCTTTCAAAGCCCAAAAATAAAAAATAAAAATAAAAGAAATCAGGCGTCCACAGATGGAGATAATACTTGGAAAGCCTGTCTGGTAACATCATTCTCCAAACCCCTGGCTTTGGTTTCATGACACAATAATGGAAAATGACCAAAGGGTGTCTTGTAGTAAACAACACATATAACAGAGATCTTTGTGTTTCAAAACAGATACTCAAGCATAGTTGTCAGAACACCAATCAAAGTCTCAAATTCAGAAAACTGAAAGAGACTGAGACTCCAATTGAAGCCTCCTGCTTTTGGCCTTTTTTGAGCTTCAACTTCTACTAGGCTATGGCCTTTAAACAACAATTCACCTACCATAAAAAATATTACTTGAACTTAATGGCTTTTAGAAACCCAGCCACAGCCTAACCAAAGAGGACCACAAGTCATTCAATTCATCTACAACTGCAAAATGGGTTAGCAAAAACTGAAAAGAAACATATAAGAAGTGAATGTCATGTCAAGGGGGTATAACAAGTAATGTAAACCAAACAAATCAAAAAGAGCATAAGAGCTTAGATCATAATAATATGCCTTCAATGATTTCAATATGTTAATATCATGCAGAAAAGGTACATTTAAGCGATCAAGAGTAAAGTTCTTCTACCTTTTCAACAGCCTTCACATTTTTACGCCATTTTCTTCCCTTAGAACCACTTCTCTCTTCACGATGAAGTGCATCAGCAGCTTTCTTCAATTCCCTTGCTTTCTTGCCAAGTTCAGTTGCCTCCTGCATTATATCAGTACCAATTACCATAACAAGATTGTTATCCCTAGATACCTAAAAATTTTAATAGAGTGCAAAGCCAAAAGCACCTTGATATACTGAGAGCGAGTAATGACAGCCTTGGGGCGCCGAATGAATGAAAATATGAGTCCTAAAGGCAGACATGCAATACCAACACCACCAAACATCTGCATGAAACATTGTGAAGGTATTATTTGGTAATAGACATTCTTCCAAGATGGGAAAGGACAAATTGCGTACACCAATTAAGAAAGTAAGAAAATACTAGTATTTCCAAGGTGTAGAATGGCACAGTGAGGCATAAAGCACCTCACCCACTAAACCTATTTCTTTAATATGATTTTAAGCATGTTTGTAGTCTCTACAGATCCATGTGATTTCATAAGAAACAACTGTATGCTACCCTTCAAACCTGCACCTCAGATGGATAGTCGGATACAAGGATAATCGCATAGAAAGAGTTTAAACTTTGGAAGTAATGATTTTATAGAAGACAACAACATGCTGCCATCCTTAAAACCTCCCTTCATACCAATAGATGGATGATCACATAGAAAAAACTTGACATCAATGAAGTATGTACTAACAGAGAAAAGCACTGATCCAGCAATGGTAGCAAGAGCAACAACATATTCTGGAAAGGTAGTACGCATAGTCCAAGTTTTCTCTGATGAAGCACTTGCTGAATATGCAGAGCACTGGAACAAAAAGAAAACAGAGAACATAGGAGAAGTCAGAAGACTTTTACCATGATTTAGAACCATACCTAAACCTTAAACACCAACCCAAAATAATAATTATTAAATAAACATTATTCTCAAAGGAGGATTGAAATAGAGATACTGAATTCATTCTATCTCCTTTTCTTCCTTTCCATCAATGTCTGTAATAACGATATTAAGAAATCACCAAATACAAGATGAGGATTCCAGTTTTTATTGGGATAAGTATAAAAAATCTATAATCGAGAAACAGAAGAATAGGCAAAACAGAGATTACATGAAGCATGTTTGAGGAACACCCCAACTTACACATCACCAACAGGCAAAAATAGAGGCAAACATTCAGAAAACAAAAAATTCCCAACCAAACATGAAAACAATTAAACCAAAGAAGATAGAAGCATGCAGTTGAGTAGAACCTCATGAATGCCACTTCCAATACATGGCTGACCACTTGAAAAATCCCAAGTGCTTGGAAAGCTCATTGTGGATGAAGAGAGGTGCCTCACAGTAAAGTCTACTTTTCCAACCACACCTAAAATCAATCAGAAAGAAAAACAAAATCAATGAGACAAGGGCAAAGTATAATAGAGAATCAATTAGAAGCAATGTGTTAACAAGAAACAAGATGAGCCTTAGCAAATATAATGTGAAGAAATAGTTACTAAGTCACGAGTGTGGGGTTCCATACCCACATCAGGCTCTAGTATGTGCGGTTCCCTACCCACACCTTTTATTTTCTAGTTATTTTTATTTTCTTTTAAGATTGGGCCAGTTCGCTTATTATGTTTATCCATATTGTGTTTTGTTTTACTAGGACTAGGACTATGTTATATTCTCCTATTCTTGTAAGGAACCAAAGGCTATAAATAAAAAAGTGCATGGGGCAGCAATCATCAATAACCGAACCCCTTCTTTCTTTCACTCCTCTCTTCCTTCCACTCTTCTTCTCTTCAAACTTGTGTATCTATTCTCAGATTACACAGCAGCAGTTCTAATTTATTCAAGTTAATGAAAGCAGAAATATAGAATCAACACAATCGGGGGGGGGGTCATAAGACTACCGGATTGCCAGCAAAAAACAAGCAAGTCACCTCCAATTTTAACATTTCTGACAAGTCCTCCATATGATAGATGCATGAAGCCATGGCACCCAACCAGGTAAAATTGGAAAAGACACATAAAATAATTTCATATCTGATTGCTCAAGTATCCACATCTGCCACCATTGTAATTAGTAAATTTGCCTATATACATGCATTATACGTGTACTGATTTTTTTTAAGGATAATGTCCCAAATTGCATTTTTTCAAAACTATGGAAAACATATGTCAAAAATGCAGGAAACTGTATTATATGATGCATATATTAAATGTATTATACACATTTTGTTATGGGCCCGGGCGTAGGACGCGTCACGGGTCGGTCCACGGGGAAAAGCTCTTGTTTTCCCTTGTTCCTCCCCTTCCTAACTGAACCTATCTTGGCATCCTAGAGGGTGATTTGTCCAAGAGACCACCCGAACTTTCCTCAACTCTTTTCTTGACTGAAATTCTTCAATATGTTTATTGAATAATATCATCTCCTTAAATAGGAGATTACAAGAGGTAGGGATACTCCTTACTGGATTCGACTTCTTACAGATAAGATCCCTATCTTGAGAAGGATAAGACTCCCTAGATAAATCAAACTCCTACTATAAGACTCCCTACAAAACCTTATTGTACTAGATAAATGAGAAAAACAAATAAGATAATTGTGAAAGATAAGATAAAGTAAGTTGCGGCCTAATCCTACGTACTCCTACGTGGACTCCTCGCCATTGTTGTTGCTACTGCCTGCAGTGGTATTCCCAACGAATGCATCCACAACATTACTCCCCTCTTGGACTACGAGCTTGTCCTCAAGCTCGACTTCAGGGTGGGTGTTGGGAAACACTGTCAAAGGAATCCCAAATAGGTGGAATGACTTTGCCCTCCTAGATTGGGTTCCAATGAAGAGGGTTCATCCTCATCTTCCTCTTGTTTCACCAGGAGGCAGAAAAATCTCTTGCACTTCCCTACTGAGTAGAGTTCATCGCAATTAAAACATTGTCCCCTCACCCTGCGTTCTGCCATCTCAGCCCTGGACAAGTGCTTAATAGGGGGTGCAACGATGCTGCTCTCCATACTGGATGCTGATATGGAATTATTGCTCGTCTGTGGCTTCCGTTCTTGGCTGGCTGCTGAGTATGGAGCCATTCCGAGTGGTTCCGGGGATGCCCATGCTGATGGAGGCCGCCCCATACTGAAGGTTCCGTGGGTGAGTTGCAGTTTCCGTTCGAAGGCGCGTGCGAGGTTCATTGCTGTGACCAGGTTGGGAGGGTGTTGCATCTCCACGTCCACTCTTAGGGGTTCTGCTAGCCCTGCGGTGAACATATCGACTTGCTGATCTGCGTGAACCGAGGTTGCTCTGGCGAGAAGAGTTTGGAACTAGCATTGGTATTCTGTCACGGTTCCAGTTTACTTGAGGTTGATTAACTCGCCTAGCGGGTTGCTTGTCAATGGGGGTCCAAACCTGAGGAGGCAATAGGATTTAAATTGCTCCCAACTGAGCCCGAGTTTTTCTTGCTCCAAACGATAGAACCAAAGCTATGCCTCTTCCGATAGGTGGAAGGCGGCCAGGCTGACCTTGTCTTTGTCATTAGTGCGCTGATTACGAAAGAACTGTTCGCAGCGATACAACCATCCTAACGGATCTCCGGTGCCGTTGCAAGACGGGAATTCCAGCCGGCTATATTTGGGAATAACTGCGGCTATCGGGGTAGCGATCTACTGTTCGCTGGATGTCTCTGCCCAGTCCGGACGGCGACTATTGGTGGTGGCGGTTCCCTCGAAACTTCTTTCTTTGTTGGAGAGGAATGCTTCCAGCATGCGTCGCAGCTCCCAGACATCATCCTTAACTTCACGAACCTCCATGCTAGTCTCTGTAGGCCTATGCTCCAGTTCGTAGACCCTGGATGATAGCGGCTCCTGTTCCCCCATGACGGTAGGCTCTGATACCAGAATGTTATGGTCCCAGGCGTAGGATCGCATCACGGGTCGGTCCACAAGGAAAAGATCCTGTTTTCCCTTGTTCCTCTCCTTCCTAACTGAACCTATCTTGGCGTCCTAGAGGGTGATTTGTCCAAGAGACCACCTGAACTCTCCTCAACTCTTTTCTTGACTGAAATTCTTCGATATGTTTATTGAATAATATCATATCCTTAAATAGGAGATTACAAGAGGTAGGGATACTCCTTATTGGATTCGACTTCTTACAGATAAGATCCCTATCTTGAGAAGGATAAGACTCCCTAGATAAATCAAGCTCCTACTATAAGACTCCCTACTAAACCTTATTGTACTAGATAAATGAGAAAAACAAATAAGATAACTATGAAAGATAAGATAAAGTAAACTGCGGCCTAATCCTACGTGGACTGCTACGTGGACACCTCGCCACTGTTGTTGCTGTTGCTACTGCCTACGGTGGTATTCTTCCCAACGAATGCATCCACAACACATTTACATATACAAAATTACAAATATACAAAATTTTTACCCCTAATGTTTAAATGAGAACATAAATACAAATATTCATTAGATTGATCTTTTACTGTTTTATGCTTATTTGATCAAAATTTTTTCGTAATTTTTGTCCTTAGTATTGTACATGAACATTTTGTGCACCATATTTATACCATACACAAATTTATTAACTATGGCCACAGGCCACCATCTTCTTGTTTTCATATTAAGTCTGGTCACTAAGTACCAAATTGAATTCCTCATTTAAATGAGTTAATAAGATTTGCCAATTGACAGCATAGCATGATGGGAACTGGCAAGGACCAAACTTTTTCAGGACCCAATATATCATCCTTCATGTGCTTTGGCTATGCTATAACCTCAATATATCCCCAGATAAAGAACAGTGAAAAAAATGGTGCATGCACAAGACATTGACTATAATATGGTGAAGTTGGTCCTTGTCTCCTTGAATCAAAATAACCATACTCAATAACCCATTCACATGTTATCCTTAAGGCAAACTAATCTCCTACAACTCCACACATTTTGATCACCTGAATTAAACCTAATCCATCAAAGGAATTCACTCATTGGGTTTTCAAATAGGGTGAGGGATGAAGAAGCTTCTAGTGTGATTAATCTGGTAAAACTTCTTGATGAAGTCTGTCTGGACCCCTCAAAACCAGATGGCATATTTGGACTCCCCATCCATTGGGTTTCTTACTTGCACATCCTTCTCTAAGGCCCTTGAACCTCTAATCATCCCCCAACTTTCATTCCCCATCAAAGAAGTGTGGGGTAAGCCTATCCCCCCTAAAATTGGGGCCTTTTGCTGGGAAGTGTATCATGAAAAGATCAATACCTTATTTGGACTAGGAGGTCAGCAAATGCTTTAGCTGACATTCTAGCAAAGCAAGGAGTAAATCGGGAGTCTTTGTTTTGGGCTGTCTTGTAACATGTTTTTTATGTTCAGGGGTCACCTTATTTTCTGTAGGTGACAATTTGTATTTCTGCTTTAAGCTAATGAAAGTTACCATTTCCTATAAAAAAAATAGATCAATACCTTGGGCCAACTACAAAAGAGAAAGATCAAGTTGGTGTTTATCCCCAAATCGGTGCATACTTTGTAAGGCTAATGCCGAAACCCGTTTTCATTTATTAATCCTCTGTCCTTTGTTACTTGTATTTGGGAAAGGTTCTTCTCTATCTTTGGTTGCAGGTGGATGGAACCTTCAAATGTGGGATTTTTTTTTGGATCAATACCGGTGAATTTTATTAAGAATTGAGAAATTACATAGCAAAGGAGCTAAAAAAACTTTAACTCCCTAATACACCAATGTACACCCAAACCGTAAAGAAATTACAAAACAGCGCAAAAAATAGAGTTTCTGTTCACCCCTTGCCTAGCTAAACCATCTGCCAATGAATTTGCACTTCTCTTTACCCATGTACAACGAACTTCAATGTCCTTAGCCACCTAAATTTCCGCTTTTCATTGCTGTAATTCCAGAGCTTAGATTTGTCCTCTTTTAGCCAGTTCACCACAATTTCAGAATCGCCTTCTATGATCAATTTTTTAATATGCATGTCCTTGACCCTTTGTACCCCTTCAAGAGCTCCTAGTATCTCAGCCCTGAAGGAATCTCCCACCCCAACTGGACCAGAATACATACTAACAGATTCCCTTTTTCATCCCGTATCACTCCCCCTATTCCGAAGGGCCCTGGATTCCCTATACTGCTGCCATCAAAATTCAGTTGATGATCAAGAAAATGGTGTGAACAATATGGGCAAAAATGCAAGAACCATAGTTGTCAAGGCAACTAGGCGATTCTGGGGGACACTAGGGCACCTAGTCGCCTAGGCAACACCTACGCAATAAAAATTTTATGATATAAAGAACTAACTTTTGTCTAGTTGCCTAGTTTTATATACCACCATTCAGCATGCATATTAATTGAAAAAATAGCAAGTCTCCTTATTAAGAACATTGAATTTCCTCTAAAAATGTGCAAATCATCATAACTAAAAGATAAAAATGTTTTAAATATATTAATTTCATTATGTTCAAAAATAATTCTACTATAATAAGTATTCAATAGAGCAATTTCATATTAACTAGCAACTAAAGAAGGTTTTTGACTTTATAAGATAAAAATTCAAGATGGAAAGTGAAATAGAAATAAACAAGGATGGAGTTTCTATTTTATTTAATTTATTAGAGGGGGGAGAGAGAATAGAAAAAAAAAAAAAGAAACCTCTCTATACTTCAATTCATTCTTTTTTTTCTCTTCTCATAACCCTTTTAGCTTTTAAATTTCAATAATAACACATTAAAACAAAGTATAAAATGATATATATAGTATATAATAGAATGTATTAACACACATATTAATAAGATGCAGCAATATAAATCTTTTTCGTCCATCAAAGCAGAGTGGAGTTCAATCTCAAGAACAATTCAAGAATCGTTCTTGGACTCTTCCTTCAGCAAAGATAAAGATCTATAACATGATCTTTAGAGTCCTTCCAAAGCAGAAGATGGTGAAGGTTTGAGTTGATGTAGGAAAGGTTGGGAAGATGAACGAGAGGACGATGCTGTTAAATGTGAGTTTAGTGGGAGCTGCAGTTTGCAGGGGAAAGGTACGAGTTGAGACTAGTTGTAGAAGGGGAAGATGGAAGTTTTTTAAGTTCAATTCAGGGGAATAGGTGGAAAGAAGATTGCTCGGGAGAGAGGGAAGAAAAGACTATGAGCAAGGTCTAGGAGAACAAAGCAGATGAAGGGAAGTCGAAGGATCAGTCAAAGAAAGAAGATGGAATTGAGGTGGGGATTTGAAGGGCAGAAATGGAATTTTAGACAATTTGGGGAATGGGGGAGTTAATAGTGGAGGAGCCAATGTTCAGCCACAGGTCGAAGATGCAAAAGCTTCAATAGGGGAGGTGAGTTCAGCTCCAACACAGGCCCATTCCCCTTAGCTAGGGGTGGGTGATTTGTCTATTTCAATAAGATCTTAAATGGAGGAAGAAGATACTGGTTCAATTGATGAATAAGGAAAAGACAATTGTGAGAAGGGGTTTGACGCTGGTTTGCATGAAGAAGACTAAGTACAAATAACACATAAGGAATTGGCTTTGGAGGAGCAGCCTAAGAATCAAACAGAGGTGAGTCATAGGGCTAGGGAAGAAGAAGAGAGGATTGAAGGTGGAAAGAGAAAGTTTCAATTCGAGTTTGAAGGGGGATAAGAAATAAAAAGTTCATAATAGGAAGAGGTCTTTTGGAATTGCCACAGGGGTAGCAAGGGGGAAGGGGTGAGGTGAGAGATTGGGAGGGGCATCTAGAGGAGGAACAGGTAGGGAGGAGGAGAGAGAGAGAGGGGGCAAGGTACAAGAAAAACACTAGAATAATTCCAAATGGAGAGAAGTGAAAATTAGTAAATTAGTGGAGGCTGGAGAGGGAGGTGATAGTGGGCAAATCCTTAGGCTCACTCTTCTAAGGAGGGGAAAGCTTTGCAAGAATTGCATTCAAGTAGTTTGAGAAGAATAGGAGGGAGGAGAAAAACAAGAAAAAAGAAAGAATTGAGGACAGAGGGTGGGACGAAGAGGGGGGTGAGGAGTCGCTGGTTAAAGAATGAGGAGTTGAGATTCAAAATTCTCCAAGGAAAACAGAAGGGAAGAGGGAAAGGTAAGGGTTTTAAGTTGGAACTTGAGGAGCTTGAGGGAGAGAAGTAGGAGGGTTGAGGTGAGGAATGTACTTAGAAAACATAGTATGGAGCATGAAAGCAAGGATAGTATAGAGATGCATCCCATTTGATGCACTAGTGGCCGTGGCAGGGAAACTAGTGTCAAATTGGGTGTTGGTGCTCCTTGAGTTTAACCAGATTAATAGATCATATTTGGGGAGCTTTTGGAATGTTCTTGAAATCCATGCTTGTATTGCTGAACAAGTTCATAGTTGATTTGTATTGGTGGGGTGTCATTACTTATTATATATATAATAAGAAAATATTTAACGAGAGAAGTCAGGAATCAGTATTTGAATGTGTCTTGGCTAGGGTGATTTGGGTCAACTCCTTGGAGATATTTTCATTCTTTTTTTTTATAGGAAACGGTAACTTTCATTAGATAATTAAAAAGATTACATATTTTCATTCTATTCACATGAGGATCTGTGGAGGAGTTGGAGAGAGATGGGTGCATCTTCTTCAAAGAAGCAAAAGTCCATAAAAAATGGACACCACCAGAGGAGGGATTCATCAAAACTAAACTTTGACAGAAGTAGTGTTGGAAATCCAGGCCCATCTGGTATTGGAGGTGTCTTTAGAAATGGGGAAGGAGACATTACTGCTTTGTGTTCAGGACAATTGGCAATGGGGACTCTATAAGGGTGGAGCTATATGTTGTGATTCATGGACTACAAAGAGCAAGAGAAATGAACTTGACTAATCTAATCATAGAAGGTGACTCCACGGTTGTAATTAGGTGGCTTAAAAATGGTGAGAATGCAAATATGGACTTTTAGGAATGAAGTTAAACAGATCAATTGGTTGGTAAGGAACATGAATGTCAAGATACAATGGGTTCAATGTTCTGCAAATGAGATGGCTAATAATTTAGCAAAGCAAGGGGATTTTAGAAATCAACCGTATTGGGCTTGCTTATAATTTGTATATCTTTGCAGGGGTAGGGTAATAATTGCTACCCCACCCCATGGTTGATGTAAAAAGGCAATATGGGCTTTCTAATCTAGCAAGCATAGACAATGAAAGTGGTAAATAGATTAGAGAAGATAATGAGGAATTTTTATGGGACCTAGGGAGTGATAAAAGAGATCATCTTATGAACTGGATTGGGGTGTGCAAAAGTAAGGAGGCATGCGGATTAGAAATTGGAAGAATGAAAGAAAAAATAAAATTGGCACTCTTGGGAAAATTGCTTTGGAAATTCCCAAAAGAATCAAAGGCATTGTGGCATTTGGTCATCAGAAGCGTATATGGGTTGCATCTGAATGGGTGGGACATGGATCCTACAAGGAATACATATGCAAGAAGCCCTTAGAACCTTACTCCCATCTTTTTACAACACATTAGTTATGAACTTATGATGCACTACGTCACTATCTAGGTCTGAATTGAAGTTCTGTGAGCATACTTGGTGTGGAGACTCTCCCTTCTTCCAAGCTTTTCCTACAATCTCTAATTTGTCAAACCTCAAAAATAAACCTATTTCTGAATTGATTTCTTTTGATGAAAGTGGATCGGTTTGGAATTTTGGGCTGAGGAGAGCTTTGAGGGAGTTTGAGATGGATGAAATGGTCTCTTTACTTGATACTTTCCAAGGGGTGGCTTTTTTTCTTGACAGAGGTTGATGAGAGAGTTTGGGTACCAAATACTAGTGGCTGTTTCTCCTGTGCTTCTTTTCTTCAAACCCTTCAGCAACCTACTAGTGCACACCTTGTCCTAGCTAAAGAACTTTGAAGCAGTCCCATTCCTTCAAAGGTAAAAGATTTTCTGTCGCGAAGTTGTTAATCCAGTGCTGAACTCTTGTGATAGACTCCAAAGGAAGCGGAAAAGAAGGTGTCTATTCCCTCATGTGTGTGTTCTTTACCTGAGAAGTAGGGAAAACACCAATCATCTTCTGTCACATTGCTCTTATGCTGCTTGGGTGTGGGGACATTTCTTCTCCCTGGCTAGTAATTGGGTGTCTCCAGACGATATATCATGTTTATTACAAAATTGAGTTGTATAACTCGAAGACAAAATTCTGTGGCAGTGTGTGCATGGGGTGATCCTATCATCCTATGGGGCTGTGGAATGAAAGAAATGCATGAATCTTTAAGACAAGGCAAGAATGGCTGAGGTGCTGACTGAAATGATAAAAATAAGTGTAGCTCATTGGACTTTGATTTGTGATGATTTCGAGGGTATTTCAGTTAATGACATGTTAAGGGGGCGAGAAGCTTCTGATTTCCAGGCATCATGACAGCAAAGGACAGCTGGTTGAATTGTTCCAGCTCCAGGCAGTTTGAAGCTCAATTTTGATGGATGCTGTCTTGGTAACCCAGGGGTATCTGGTATTGGGGGTGTGGTTAGGAGTTAGGAACACCAATGGCAATATGGTTTTCAGCTTCTGTGCTCCTATTGGATATGGTAATTCCTTCAGAGCTCAGTTGCAAGCTTTGATTCAAGGTTTGAAGTAGATGAATATGCAGGAAATGAGGTATGTGGAGGTAGAAGGAGATTGCAAAACCATAATCTGCTAGATGAGTTCTCATGATGACACTCCTTGGAAGTTTAAGCTGATGATGAGACAGGCACGATCTTCAGTTTCCAGTTTGAACAGTTCATTCGGTTTGGTTCCCAAATCCCAGGGAAATTAATGCCTTGGCTGATTCTCTTGCAAGAGTTGGGTAACAAGGGATCATTTATTCAGGGATGTCCAGGACGTGGGGATAATTTGTAACTTGTAACTCGTGTTGTATCTTGTATTGCCATTTCTTTTGTGAGTTGGGTTTTTTTTTGAGCTATCTTTGTTATCATTTTGCCTTCTGTTCACCTTAGTGAGCAGTTCGGTGTTCAACTCAACATATTGATTGCTTGTTTCAGTATGTTAAAAAACTTTACCGGAAGAAAGTATGATAAACTTGACTACAAATACTATAATTCTGGAGTGAAGAGCCAAATTGCTACACGTTCCTCTTACTTCCCAACATTAATTTAAAGGTTAGTATTTAGTTTCAAATATTATTGGTGGCCTAGATTTGTTTGATTGTTTGAAACAACTTTCAAAGAAATTTGGGTGAAATGCTAAATCACAAAAGATATCTTCAGAAAATAAAGAAAAAGGTACATGCTCCACATATTCCAGTTTTACACCATAGAAGACCATGGCAAATATTGGTGGCATAAATTTTTAAGAGAATCAAAGGAGTCTAAGTTGCAGCATAAAAAGGCATCAAACTAACCATATAAAATGCCAAGCATTAGGCCGCAAACAATGGCTGTCGTCACAACCCACATTAATGCGCTTTTTGCCCGTTTCCCTATGCTCCTGCACACGCACGATAGGCAGAAAATATCAGAACCAATATCAACCCAACGTCCCTTCAGAATCAAAACCAATCAATACGTCGACAAGTCCCAAAACCCTAGAGAGACTGACTTGTCCTCGTCGCCTTCGTAGTAGAACATCGCGAAAGGGATTACGAAGAAAACAAGAACTGCGTCAACGATGTAGACAATGAGCCAGAGTTCTTTCATCGGCAAGGTGAGATTACAAGCGCCATTGTAGATCGCGTGTTGACAGGCCTGACGGTTTGCGACATCCGCAGGAAGCATCAAGATGGAGATGGCAGCAACCGAGAGGCCAAGAACAACTACGAACTTTGGAAAATACGCCTGGTTCACATCGTCAGGATGCTGATAGTTGACAAGAAGGTACAAATTGACGATGAACACCAGAACACAGACCACTGCTGCGACGATCACAAGAGCGAGGTTGAAATCCCCCATCGGCCGAGCTTCCCAACCGAATCAAAACGATTCCAACCGCTCGATCGACAAATGGGGATTCTTTTGGCTGTTTTTGTTACCCTTCAACAAAGGAGAAAGAGTATCCTCATCTGATCTGTTCCTTCTCTTTCTTTCCCTTTCTTCAAGATTTTGAAAAAAAAAAAAAAAACCAGAGAGAGAGAAAGAGATGACGGGCTTCTCCGATGGGGGCTCTGTAGGAGCGAACCGTGTGCGTTTGAGTTGCGTGTGAAGATTGAATTACGATATTGTCCTTGCAATTCAGACATACATAGCACGAAAAATGAGTTACATTTTTGGGGTTTTTTTGTCATTTTAATTCACCCATATTATCAAATTCGGAGTTTCGGACAACCTATAAAGTTGAGGCAATGCAATGCAATCTAACATCATACATTCACGAGTCACGGCAAAAGAATGAATGAAGAGCTTCCAACGGCGCTACTTGTCAACCACTTCCTTGTGCTTGCCACGTGGACAGAGTTGACCTACAACGTAGACAGGGTCGCCACGTGGACAGAGTTTCCCTCGTTTGGCATTTTAATTTCAAGTTTCCCTCGTTTTACTTCGCTTCTTTTTTTTTGTCCTGTTCAAATCAACTTATTGTGCCCTTCGACTGGTGTCTCTCTCACTCTCTGAGGTAAGATCCCTGAAGGCTGAGGACCCCTTCTTTCGCCAAATCTTTCTTACTATTATGTTTAGAACTGTAATTTGCTTAAGTTTCTTCTGCCTTGTTTGATTTGCATATCTAGACAACGTCTTATCCCTTCTATTTCATTTCTAATTTGTTCTGTGGGTTAAAAATGGTTAGTGGCTTAGCGCCTCTCCCATGTTTGTTGAAGTGCAATCACTAAGAAATTTGCCTCCCTTGAGTTTCTTGTTCTGCTGTTCAGCAATAATCCGAAAAAAGTTTTAATTTTTAGTTATTTGGAAAGGGGGGGGGGGGGGGGGGGGTTTCTGAAATTTGCCACATGGGTAGAATTGGGTACGAAAAAGCCCGATTTTAAGAAGCTTCAAATATAGTTTCAGGAGTTTTCTCGATCTGGGCTTCCGAAAAATAGCCTTCTCAGCTACTTCATTCAAAACTCTTCTCATTCCTTCGCATACCTCAAACCGCAGCCGCAAACTGCCGGGGAGCTCCCGTTCTTCCTCGTGGATCTCACACAGATTACTTTGCTCTCAAACAGATTGACAAGGGGTATACGTGGAGGTTTGTCTCTAGCTCTGGTTTAGATAAGTCCCCAAACTGCCGTGGTAGTTCGACTAGTCTATCATTCTAAGGATTTTTCTTGCTCTCCCCTCATTATAATTTAGGTGATCTGTTTTGTTTTTACTCTGTTTTACTTTAGTTTGTTCATATTATATAGGTTTCCCCAATTAGTTTGAGTAATATATTTTTTTTATCAATAGTTTGAGTAATATATTCGTTCTCACTGTCGGAGAATTGACGTGACCATGAACCTCAAAAAGGAGGCACAAAGAGGGGAAGCAACCCCAGAAATTCTTTATTATCTAAAGTCAGGGAATTATATTGTGTTCTAATGCAAGGATCTTTATACTTAGCTTCTATATGCCACTTAGAAGACTATCCATTAACTTCTGTTCTCATTTTTCCTAAGTGATTAGGGCAATGGATGTGGCACTAGTGCTTCTGACCAACGATGCATTAAATGGCATCTATTGAGCACCTTCACGAATCCTTTATCACTTCCTGATTTTAGAAGTCATATAACCCCCCCCCCCCAAGGTCCTTAAGGCTGTGATCAAGTGACCTTTATGTACCTTAGTCTTAGATGGGATCAAAAGATAGTGAGACTACACATCCTCTTTAAATGATTTTTTTTGCAGGTTTAAATTTTAGTGATATTTTTTCCATTTATTTTGCCTGAAATTTTAGATATAGTATTAAGAAAATGTAATGTAAATTGAAAATTGTAATAAAATTATAAGTAGGGCAGCCCAGTGAATGAGGTCCCTGCCAAGGCGGGGTCTGGGGAGGGACAGATGTGCACAGCCTTACCCCTGCACATACAGAAGGGTTGCCTCCAAGATTTGAACCCTGGTCACCGAGGTGGCAATGGAGCAACCCAACCCTTGCACAAGGCCTACCCTCTATCACAATAATAAAACTTATCAAAAGAGTTCTGCCTTTTTATGGCATCATGTATTTTTACACTGTCCTGCAGAAAAACTGTGGCATGTGATCCTAGGTGCTTTTGGGTGGATAGGCTGCTTTCGAGCTTCAATTGCTCCTTCTTCTGCTAAGCTCAAAGCTTGGAGACTTAAGAAAGAGAGGGAAAGCACTTTCGGGTCTAATACTTTAGGCCTTGTTTTGGGGGGGGGGGGGTGTGCTCTGAAAAAAAAAATGCTTGAGTATGTGAAAATATAGCAAGCACATGGGAAGTGGTGATGGAGAGAATCAAAGACATTTTTGTGTTAGTGGCTTGTTGCTCACAAAGACTTCAAACAACTATTATATATCAGATTCTTAGACAGGGATACTTGGCTCTTATGTTAATGTCAGGCTAACCATACTGTGTATGGTCCATGCACAGTGCCATGGTGTATATGGCAGTTTGATATGTAAATGTCTTTTATGGTAATGCAATACTTTGTTGTTGCAAAAAAAGAGTACTGCCTCTATTTCTGAATTTAAAATATATATATATATATGGTTCTAGAATTTGCAGTGAGCCAAATTTTCCCAGATTTAAAACCATTATCTTTTTTAATAATGGCATTCTTTAAGGGCAAATGGGATATAATTCTTCCTCCCTCCAATTCCATGGAGTGGAGTTCAAATTTCAAAATAACTAGACCTCTTAGGGATTTCAAATTATGTTTTGCTTTTGAAATGGACCCAATGGAGGATTCGGGAACTTGTAGAATCGGTTCCTTATTCCCCTATCTCAATTCAATCTCTTCCAGTTTAAAGACTGTCTAAATGATATACAATCCAATAACAAATACACTTCTTGATAGATGGCCTTTCCTTAGAGAGTAAAGATGTGCTCCAATTTCTGGAATGGACAGGGGGTTTAGTTCCATTTTTGCCTTGACTGGGTGAAACTAAAACATATATCCCTCTCCCCCACATTATTTCAAATTCCATGTCTCAGCAGAATTTGAAGTCTAAAATCTACATTTTGCTGAGTTTTCTGGATGCATTCTACTTATTGAGGACAATATAAGAATAAAAACATAACAGCAGCTATAAAAAACTTATATGTAACAGGATAAAAATATAACTGTCCATAATAAATAAGAAATAGCATTTTCTCAACAATTCTCTTTGTTGTCAAGTGATGATATCCTAAGAAACTGGCATCTAGTGGAAAATTCTTCCTCTGTGAGAAGTTTTCTTAGGCTTTCTTGGTCCTCTCAGTGCCTAACAACATCAAATTGAATTTTGATGCTTTCTATTTGAGAATCCCTGTAAACTCCAACATTAGGGGAGCATTTAGGAACCATGAAGAAGATAGAATAGTGCTGTTTTTCAACACCATGGGATGTTGGTGATTCCATTCAAACTGAACTATTAGCAGTCTTACAAGGTATGAGATTGGCTAGATTTCTAGAGCTTGGAGAACTAGTGGCGGAAACTGATTCTCATACTAGTGTGAGTTGGTTAAAAAAGAATAGTAGCATGGGATATTAGAAGTTAGAATTATAGACACATAATGACAGAGATTGAACAGCTGGCTATAGGTCTGGGAACAACTTATAGTTGGGTTCCAAGATCTGCTAATAGCATGACAAGGGATCAACAGGGATCAATTGTATTGGGGTATGATTCCCCAAGGCAGGGGCTTGTAAATAGTATTCATGAGTTGGGGTAGCAAGGGCTAGACCTTACGTTAGGACACTTGGGAAGTTGGGATAACATTTTTGTATACATCAGTCTTTTTTATATAATTAATAAAGCATCCACTATTGCAGGTCAAGAAAATGAATCAAACTTCCAACCAAATTCACATATTTACTCCAAAAACATGCAAATTGAATTTTATACCCGAGTTTTTTTATCAATACCTGAATTTGTTTTCATGGTTGTGCAAGCTAGGGTACAAGAAGCATTTATGGTTGAAAAACAGATTTCAGAGTTCAAAGGAAGCCAATAGTTGCAGTTTTACTTCTAGAGGTGCTACAGAAACCAAAAGAAAAATTCAAGTGCAACTAGCTGCTTTTACTTAAAGATGGCACACTATTATGATATTGATGACATTATTATGGAGGGCGAGGTTGATGCTTGTATCTTCTCATGCTGATATTATTGCAAAAATGCAAGATTCTCAATTCTAACATCCACTTGTTCTTTGCATCTGGTCTCAGCTCATTTCGGTTTCTTTTCACATAGCAGCTAATGGAGTTGGACTTGACCCTGGCTCAGAAACAAATTGTGTAAGTTCCAAGTCATTGAACTGGTAAGAAAGGGCACACTATCGATTTATTCTAATTTCTTATGTTTTTTGTATGATTCAGGTTGAACAAGGTTCAAAGGTAGAATTGCCTTTCTGGCTAGCCCATGAGTTGCACCAGAGACAAGCAGTATCAATTAATGTGCCCGTCTGTTTCAATCAAAAGTAAAGATCATGGTACCTCTTGTTGAAGGCTTTGCATAAGGCATAAAAGTTTACTTGTATCAGGGCCAGATGGTGGGATGCCTACCTTACTTACATTCAGCTAGCACATGGCACATCTCTAACAATAATTGGTGTTCACTTTTGGATGCATCCAACTTAAAAATCTCCTAAGCTGAATCTTGACCCATGTGTCATAGCCTCCTGACTTTTAGACTTTCCTTTAGGCTATTCACCATGCTTTCTGATCATTCAAAAGAAGGAAAGAATATTTGAAGTTACAATCCTGATTAAATGATTTTGTTCAGCATAGGTAATCTCCTAGGTTGAAACTCTCAATTGGTTGGGTCATAAAGCCCCTATAGTTATGACCTACATGTATCTATGAGGATATTGACATTTTTCTTACAATGCTGATGCCATTTTCCAGGAAAAGAAAATGACTATTAAAAGGATGTGATACTCTCATATTTCTTTCTCTTATCTTCAATTTGATATTTTGTTGACTGCCAGAACAAGGAAGGAAATCCAGGCAGATGCTGCATGTGTGGATCTAAGGAATAGATGCCCCTATTTCTATGAGTTAGGATGCAAGATTGCACCCATGTGAGTTTTTCTCCCACCTTGCCACTTATGTACGGAAAATATGCTTATCAAGGATTCCATACTCCTTTTCCTATTACCTTGCCACTTAATGTATGTAAAACATGCCTATCAAAGACTCCATATTCCTTTTTCTATTCTGAAAACTTCCATGTCATTTATTTATTATCTAGATGTCATTATCAATTTCTATCCAGTCTAAATCAAGGAGATATCTCATTGGATTAGTGTCTTAAAAGGCACACTGTAAGTCTGACTATGATCATAACCAATTGATCCAATAGGCTTTTTGAAATATTTTATTTTTTCAGAGATATATATATATATATATATATATATATATATATATATATATATATATATATACATATATAATATTGATGAATAACTGAAAAAACAATTATTAGATACTTATGGAAATGTGACATTACAAACAGCCCTTGGGTAGGGTAGCGACTACTACCCAACAACATCAAAAGGAGAGAATAAGAAACATCTTAAAAGAAAGCCCAAAACAAATGACTTCTAGTAACCCCTTGCTTAGCCAAAGTATCAGCCAGCCCATTTCCATATTATTGTATATTAATTTTTTCTTTTCAAAAGTGGTGCTTCACTTATTTCAAGTGCATGCTTGCCTTGCACCTTGCTTCTCAAGCTCTAAGAATCACTTGCATTTTAGTTGCTGTAGCCTGTATTGTAGAGAACACTGATGTGGGCCCCACTGTGTTCGTAGGACAGCATGTGTAGTTATTTGTTTCAGTTATAGTAGTGTCAGTTTGAGTCAGTTTGTTAATTCAGTTGTTATTTATTTCAGTTTTTATTTACTTTCTTTATCATGTAAGTATTAAGGGCAGATGTGTCCTTTCCATTGTACTGAACATAACCTATAAATAATAAGAGAGTGGTGGCGGCAGATCTGTTAGAATCTGTCCCTCCTTTCAACCCCTTGTGTTCTCCTGTTTCTCTTCTATTCCTTCTCCTTTCTCTCACTTTTCTTCTGTTTTGTAAACCTAAAACCTATTAGGATTCAAGACTGATTACAGTCTTGATCTTCTACTTGTATAAAACACTGTTTTGCACCAAAGGTCAACCTTATCATAGACAGCCAGTCTCATTGAGCCATCTATGATATCCATCATTTCCATTGGCCAAAAATATGGTGAACAATATAGGTTTGGTCATAAATTGGGTCTTGTGTTCTTATAATTAACTGGAATCTTTATTTAATTATAGAAAGGAGTGATAATAGAGGCCTACAAAAGTGATACAGAGCTTTATATATTTCTAACTCGTAATGGCAACCTCTTGGCTCTGTTTAAGTGCATATTTCCAACAAGAAGTGCTACATATGGTCATGTTTGACTACCTTGTCTTTTATCTCTCTTTTTTGAATGCCATTGAAAGAATGATATATATTCTTTATCCTGCAAAATCATCATAGATCTGTTGTCTTGTCAACTTGTTGGATATTGATGGTAACCATGTTGTATGATGTGTACTATCATAGATCTTTACTGATGATATGGTTCAAAGCAATATTATTAGGGTATCTTTGGTTCCCGGGAATATGGGTCTAGAATCAGAATCCGAATCCAACTGTTTGGTTGTGTGGAATTGGAATCATATTCCCATTCTTGGTGGAATGGCATTCCCCCATTTGAGGAAATGGCCATTCCTACCCCCTCCCTAGGACAGAGAATCCATTCCAGTCAATTTTGATTCTAATTCCAACCATGAACCAACCAGACCCTTGGGTTTTTAGTCTGATATCTTTTACTGATGAAATCAGGTAGCACCACATGGCAAAAGTCTGCTAGGGCTGATTTATGCCAGTTGCAATTTATGACACAAATGGATTGTATTTCTCACTGAGCTCTTGTGTGATGTTTAGGGTTGGTGATAGAACTATTGGGTCCTTCCTCCTGTATACATTTACATGCAGATACAAGGAAGTTCTGAGCAAGGCACATAGTTCAGCATTTGTAATGGCTCCCAAGTTTTTGACACTTCTTACAAAAGAAGAAACACAATGTAATATTTAATTTAGTGTTTGACAATTCTTTGTCTCTTGTTCTCAATGTGAAATTGTTTATCTATGGTGTTGTTCTTTTTGAAGTGTATGAAGCAGCTAGATCTTCAATGGCAGCGTTTAGAAAATGGCGTCTTGGCGGGCCAAGATTTGAGAAAGCATCCATCCTTGGGAAGAAGAGGAAACCTAATGATTAGGTGGTAGCACTGACTATGCAAACCATCCTTGTTCCTTTGTGGCAACCATTGTATGGTTTTAATATTTTTCTCACACTTGTGGTAACCATTGTATGATAGCAGTTGTGGTTCTAATAAAGGACCATCAGTTCTTTGTTTTTGCATTTTTTTCCCCTTCTCTGAGTTCTACTAATTGACTATTGATTGTGGTACTATGGGTGGTCAAAGTGGGCAAAGCAGAATTGAACCTTATGTAGAATTATTATATTATTTCAATAATATTTTGTTTCATTGTGTAATCAGTGCAACAAGGAATGTTGTAAAGAAACAATTAGCTATTATCTAACCAAAGTGCAGAAAGAAAACATTTCCTTTTGATAATTTGGAGTAAAAATAACATTTTTAGGTGGGAGTAACAAAGCCTAGAATTTTCATCCAAGATCATGATTGTTCTGTCACTGTTGACTACTGACCAAGGCCATGCCCTATGAGCGTGGTTAAAAGTATCAACAAGCTTGATACTCAAAAGTTGAGTACCGAGTGTGTTAGAACATGGATACACTTTATTCATTTTTTTAGTTTAATAATTCAAGCACATTTGTATTAAGAGGGGTTCTAACGCTTAAAATCATTGAAACCCCTCAAATGCTTGTATTTAGCATTTTGGTGACCCTGAAACAGATATGTATCAATACTTTGAAGTTTGAACAATGCTTATGAGGTTGATCAATTGTATATTGTGAATTACTAAGATTGCCTAATCAAGAAATTTCTTTCTAGAGTGATCTTCCTGTAAGGTAGCTGTAACTTTTGCAGAAATGGTTTTATAAATTGCATGTACAGATTGAGGCTTTGTTTGGTTTACAGAAAACAAGAGGGAAAGAAAAAGTTGAAGGGAATGTTATTAATGAATTTCACAAAACTCTTATTTTTTATCGAACTAAAGACAGCCTAAGCTCCAAGGAAAAGGAGTCAAATGTGCAGTGCAGTTGTCTTAGCCCAATACCAGGTCAATGGCATGCCTTGAGGGATTTCTAGGGTTTGGAGGAGGGATCAGAATTGTGTAGTCAATTTGCCTACCAAAGAAAGAAAGGCATGCCACTTTCCCTCTGAATAAAATTAAAAAGCCTTTCAAGTCAAAGGGTAGGATTAGAGCTGTTTCCAATGCTGCATAAAACTCGTATGGCTAAAGGAAAAGGTCATAACTAAACTCTTTTTTAGTTTGAATATGTTGTGTAAGATGTTTGCTCCAATAAGAGTTTTTTTGGCTCAGTTTGGAAGAACCGAAGGAGTACAAATACAAATATATAGAGTGCAAAACATTGTATTTTATATTATTTTGTATGTTTTTTACTATATATATTTGTATTTGTATTCCTCCCAAACTGAGCCTTTGCTGCAAGATGATGGGGAAATTTTCAATTTGACTCAATAAGATAAGATGATTGACATTGAATTACATTGGCAATGATAATCTGATCAAATATCATTTTCATTCCATTGGCACATTACAAGGTTCAAAATATCACAATGTATGAGTGTATCATACTATACGTATTAGTTATTGAACCCACCTAAATACTAAATACAGAGTTGTGGGGATTCTTTATGCTTAAACATTAAAATCATGGTTAAACCATTGAGAAATTGAGAGAGAGAGAGAGAAGGTTTATTTCAAATACTTTATTAGATTCAGAAATCAGGATGTTCAACAAATCACGAACAGTCATTGCTTTTCATGATGATGACATCCATATTACATGCATAATAAAGATCAGGAAGCTCGTTCTGATCGATCTCTTCTTCTTCTCCTTCCACTTATATGCCAAGATTTCTTCGAAGCTCATACCATCCCCTCTTGCACAACCCAATGACCATACATCCATGCATGATGATAATCATCTTCAGCTCCTTGGCCATCTCCTTCATCGTGTCCTCCATGCCTGCTCGTCCTACCACAATCAGAGCGCGCGGTAATGGACGGCAACACCACCCGTCTATCTCTCTGTCTTTTATTCTCCTCCTTCCATCCTTTATCCACCCTATAATCTCTCCACTTCATTGACCCAATATTATTAATTCTGTCATGGCTGTTTTTTCAGTTGAGATGGAACCTTTTTAATCGGTCCTTTCAAACAAACTTGAATCGCGATTGCATAGAATTCAATTATGATATAGAATCCACTATTAGTAAGTAGATTTTAATCCTTCAATATTTCTACGTTCGTGTGGATCCTGAAATTCTGTCACGGGATGACGGGAATTCCGTGGAAGTGAGGCGGAAGTGAGGTTGAATTCAAACCTCAAATGAAGTGGGTCATTTTGTCCTCTTCTCAAACCTCAAATGATCTCATGGTTGAGGGATGATTGAATGGCGCGACAGGTGGATTAGGGAAAAATAAAGAAAAAAAGAAGCTTAAACACATGGTTTGTTAGAATAGTCAAATTATGGTGTATTTATGAATATTTACAGGATGTTAAATCAAATTTTCAATCATGTTAACCTTTTATATATAAGATGTACTTATCATCAAGACTTTAAGAATTTATGATGTTAATCATGACATATAATTTTAGGAAAAATTTCCGATCAGTATCCTGTACTTTGGTTCAAGTGATAATATAGTCTCCGAATTTTAAAATGCAACAATTCAGTACTCGAACTTTCAAAATGTGATAATCCAGTACCCAAACCTTCAAAATGTGACAATCCAGTACCTGCCGCTAACCAGTTTGTTAATCAGCCATTAAGTAACATTTGAAAAGTCAAAAATGCCCTTTCAATGACATCTAATTCTCTTTATCAACCATCCAAACATTGACAATAAAATGAACAATCCTGAATCTTAGTCTCTTCTATTCAAAAAAGTTGGCGATTGTTTAGAATAATCTAGAATTTGGGATTCTTCATTTTATTGTCAACGTTTGGATGGTTAATAAAGAGAATTATATGTCATTCTTAGGGCATTTTTGACTTTTCAAATGTCACTTAACGGACTTGATGAGAGCAGATTTGGCCCTCCAATGAAATTGTGACATGTGGAACCTCGTGACAACTAGGCAAACACCCAGGCAACAACCTACCAAGTTGGTGTCCCACTCGGGCACCGGTCTGGTCAACCTGGCGCGACCTGCATGTGGCCTGCACGACCTGGATCAGCCTGGCACATGATCCGACCTAGCCGCCCATAAGACGCCCACCAATAAACTCGGCATGCATACCCCACGAGCTCAGTATCTCACCAAGGAGCTCGGTAGCTCACCAAAGAGCTCGCCAAGGAGCCAGGCAGCTCGGCAAAGCTCACCACAAGTAACTCAGCATAGCTCCCCCGGGCAGCTCGCCACTTGTAGGGTAGCTCGATACAAGAGTAGTTTGGCGTATTGCAGGAAGATCTCCTGCCTGACAACCTGGCCTAGACACCGACCCGTCGACTGACACTAGCGCCGACCTGACAACCTGGCCCAGACACCGACACGTCGACTAACGCAGGCGCCGCCCTGACAACTTGGCCCAAGCGCCGACCTGGCCGCCTGACACAAGCGCCAGCCTAATGACCTCGAGGAGTTCATCACCATACCCCAGTTCTGATGGGATGTGATGAGTCTTGCCGTTTGGAGGCTTTTCACCCACCTAACCCACGAGGACTCCGGTATATAAAGACCTCACTCCCCAAAGGGGGGAGGATGGAAAAAATAGAGGTAATCCCTACTCTTTAGCTCTCTCATTTCTCCAATATCATATTCAAGCTCTCTACAATCAGAGTGCTATCTTAAGCGTTGGAGAGTCTCCACCGGGAAAATACCCTTGGGTCCTCTGATTCAGTTCTCGCAGGTCCCTCAGCTCCCGCCGCCTACAAAGAGGAGGAAAAGATGGAGTTCTCGCGAGTCCCTCAGCTCCCACTGTTAGACAGTTTTGTATGCCCTTAGCTTCAATCTGATTTGATGTACTTTTGTTATTTAGTGGAAATGAATAAAGTGCATGTTTGATTCATGTTGTTTGGTTTAATTCTGTGTAAAACCCTAAAACTGGACATTTATAGAGACTCATGTTAGTTTTAAATGTTCACAGCCGTTGGATAAGTCTGGGGAGATTTATCCTGCCAAGGCTGATACTGGTGTGCCACCAAGTGTTGGGATGGCCTGTCTCAGCCATCAGGGTAAGACCCGAGGCACATGCAGTATGGGATTACTTGAATCCTTGAACCGGACCAGATTTCTAGTATTGCCCTGGACCTTGGAGATAGATGGGCAAAACTAGAAAGTTACACCTGACCCCTAGACTCAATTATGACATTTCACTAGGTGTTGGATCAGGCTGCCTTTGATATGCCATTCAGTGAGATCCTTAGCGGGGATCAAAACCTGGGTATGTTGGGGCAGTTTGAGAATTCATCTGAGTGGGTGATCATAGTGACAGAATCAGCCACTTTGTCGGACAAAGGGTAATGATCGGGAACGCACTCTCTCTGATGGAAACCAAACTGCCGGCAGTTGATTTCAATCGTTGGAATTTTGTTTTGCAAAATTAATATATTTATATATATATATATATATATATGTACGGTTTCGAATTGTTTGCAAATGGTTTTAATTCCCGGGATCCATGTGAGAGGAGAGTGCGGCACTGTTCCTTGCAGCCGAGGGAGAGGTCCTCTCTTGTCGGGCAGTGCTTGATCATTAAGGGCTGAGAGGTTAAGTGTAAGACCATTGAGGATAATACCTGATGGGCAAATCTTGCACCTGCCCACAGTCCCTGGGTTTTTATAAGATGGCTTGGCCCAGGGACCACTTAATGTAAATGTTGGGCCCATAGGGTCCATATGATGGACTCAAGGGGTTCATTGAGTTTTTCAGTGAATTCGGCTGGGCCTTGTATTAAAGGTTGGGTCGAACCCATGTGGCTGGTGTGTAGATCAATGCTTGGGTCCCACGCCATACAAAGAAGCCCAACTGGGCAGCAAATTGGAAAGTAATTAGACACTGAACACTTAATGGGCCAAAAGCCCATTTCGAGGTGGGCTGATATGATCACCCATCCATGGGGCGAATTTGAGATTAAAGTTAGTAAAAGGATTGGGCCTTTTAGCCTTATCCACTCTAAGAGACCAAATTCAAATTAGATTTGAATCTGGTAACCTCCTGATAAGATCAGGAGTAAGCTAACTCTATCTGCAAAAGGATTAAGATTATCCCCTATCCAAATACTGATTTTGATTGGGATAACTCCTAAAAGGAGGTTTCTTAATCAAGAAGAAATGAGAAAATTTCGAACCACCTTGAAGAGGTATAGGATACCTCCTGCCGCCGCCATCTGCCTTTGCAAGATTAGATCTTTGCAAAGAAGAAAGTCAAGAAATCTGTTCTTGACATCAGTCTTGCAAGAATGACTGAAAAGGATTCAGTGTTTAGTACTTCCAGAGGATTCTTGTGAAGGATCCAGTGTGTAGGACGCACCCTGCTGGTTCTGTTCTATTCACAACTGTGTCATCTTCAGCAGGAACGGATCTTGGAGCATTCTTTGGGCGTGAACACCAACTTTGGGAGATACTGCTTCTCCGGATCAGGTATATTCCTCCCATTTATCTTTTGGTACAGATCTGGTTTGATTATGGTTCAAGTAGGATCCTTAAATACTGTATTCTAAATTTAGGGAATATGATTCCCAGTTGAGAGAAGGTAGGAAATTTTTGAAATTCGCCCACCCATTCCGCAACCTTTATGGCGTCCACTTGATGGATCCTACCATTCTTTCACCCACTACCTACAAAGGAAAGATCACCTCATGCAGAGGGCAGTCGGGTTGCACTGCACCAAGGAGCTCCATCATTCTCTGAGTCACAGGCCGCCTAGGAGTAGGGAGCTCGCCACCAGGCAACTCACCACTAGATAGTTCGCCACTAGGGAGTTCGCCACCAAGCAGCTCTCCACCAGGGAGTTCGCCACCAGGCAGCTCTCCACCAGGGAGTTCACCACCAGGGAGCTCCACCAGGGAGTTCGCCACCAAGCAGCTCTCCACCAGGGAGTTCGCCACCAGGCAGTTCTCCACTAGGGAGTTCGCCACCAAGTAGCTCATCACCAAGGCACTTCACCACCAGGTCAAATGATGAGGCACTTAGCCAAAAAAATTGATACACCACAAAAAATTGGTATGCGACCAGAAACGGTTACATCAGAACTGATTAATGGCAGGTATTGGATTGTCACATTTTGAAAGTTCGAATACTAAATTGTTGCATTTTAAAGTTCGGAAACCAAATTGTCACTCGAACTAAAATACAAGGTACTGATTAGAAATTTTCACATTTTATCATCGATTTATGTCTTTTGCTTTACAATGTAGTTCATGCACCAAAGATTTTACCTTTTAGAATTTTGGAGTCAAAATATGCTCCACCCTTTTAGGTTGCACTTGCCCATGGTTCAAAGTATGATAAATTAGAGTTATAGGTTCTCAATGGCCCTAAACAGTAATGCATACATTTGTGAAATAATCAAATTAGCCAAGAAAATATCCTAGGCCAATTTTTTTTATTATCATCTTCGACACCCTCATACCCAACTGCTTGAGAGTTGAGACAGTCGAGTTCAGGATCAGGAGGAGCCGGATCCAGCACTCTTTCAACCCCAAAGGAACAACCTTCATATATATGGAAAGCACAAATGCAGGCTCAACATGATCCTACTGTTTTTGAACAACTTATTTATCACACTAAAAACACCAGCTGCTCAATGCTAGAGATCTAACGTGGCTTAGATCTTTCAGAAGTGAAATTGTAAATCCGCCTTTGCGGGGCTGTACGAAGGGTTGTTCAATATTGATAGTCGCATCAACCAGAAGTTTGGCATTCTTAACAGAGTGTGGTGGCATGTGCCTCGCATGAGTTCTGAAGGATAACAGACAGGGAGCAGATATATTAACCACAAAAATCGGCCACCCATTATTGTTGCCATTGCTTACAATTTAAACGGGGTTCATAGTTGAAGAAACCCGAGAGGAATATATGACATAGACGGAGGGTCAGTTCCTCTAAAACTGGACTCCTAGAAATTAGAGTGCCAATCTACAGTTCAGGCGGTTCCGACAGTTCCGATGAAGAAATGAGAGGGAAAGGAAGAGATCTGAATAATCTATGGTGAAGAGTAAAATTGTCATTTGTGTCAATATAAGCACTTATGGGGAAAGTAGCTTACCAAACATCCCACCCCAACAAGTGCTTAAAAACATAATAAGTGATTTGAAAAGTGGGTTACCAAACAGCCTTGAGTGGTTGTTAAAATAAGTACTTATTAATTATCAAACAAGACCTATATCAATCCATTGACTTTTTTTTTTTTATAATTAACCTGCTGACATGCTTTATACTAGAAACTTCAATATCAAGCATGTCAATACCTTGAACCCTGTCTGCACTTTTATGGATATTGATGTATATCAATATGGCCAATACTTTTTTTTTCTTTTTTATTTTATAATGATCAAGGGGCTGGGATAGTTTAAACATTTGAAAAAATAATGTGTATTAATGTATGCAAACATACTTGGGTACACCAAGAATGATAAAACACTCCCCCGGGTTTATCATATCGATTTTTGTTTTTTCATTTCATGGGGCTGCACAACAAGGTAGCCCATCCCCCATCCTCTTAACCTCCCCAAACTCTGGTGGAAGTGGAATTAATATGACCCCAGGTCACTACTATGAGTCAAAGATCCTACCAACTGAACCACCATCAATTGTTTGTGGATATGTTCAGATCTCCTATATTTTTCATGCACTTTCATTTGGTTTGTGACATGTAACCTATGTATAAATAAGCGTGCATTTTCATATGTAATGGGTCCAGTATGGATCTCATACACTAACACCTTGTATTAAGGCATACACTCACCACTGAAAATTCATTAAAATTCATAGGTGGTTTTGAATCTTGATTGGCCAAACTCTCAAGCATGTTATCTCTTTATACATGTATTTACACATGTATAAAGAGGAACATGTCATAGACTGAATGGAAGTGCATAACAGGTGGAGCAAAAACTGTGCAACAGTTTTGCAAGGTGACAATTGGCTAGTCGTTAAGGCATCTTGTTGGTTGTAGCAGAGACTTTGGGATCAAGTCCCACCTTCACCGGGGTTGGGGGGTTATGGGTTTGGGGGATGGACCACCCCACTCCCCAACCCCCAGTTGTGTAGCTCAGTGGAGTCAAAAATAAAACAATAACTGTATAGCAGATCTCAGCTCACAATTGTGGGATTTTAAAGTATAGGCATCATTAGTTCAAAGAAGACATTTTTTTGGGCTTCATGGGGCTATAAAATGGAACATAGCCTGTCCCCTGTTACCCCATAACCCCTCTAACCCTGGTGGTAATGGGATTTGATCCTAAGGCTTAGTTTGAAAGGAGTACAAATATAAATATATACAGCACAAAACCCTATATTTTGTATGTATTTCAGTACTTATATACTGTATATATCTGTATTTATATTCTTTTCAAATCGAGCATAAGTCTCCACTACAACTAGCAAAAAAAACTTGTCAACTGAACCACCATCAGTTAATCGGTGTTCATGGAAGACAGTTTGCCCTGGCATTATGTTAGCAATCATAAATACCGGAACTTGCAATTAATTATATGCTTCAACTTATCGTGATGACCAAGATTCAAAATATAAAAACTGCAAAGAATATTAGAAAAGCAAATTAAGAAATATACTGAGATATAGTTTATATTCTAATGGATCTTGTGGGAAAATAAGTAATATATTTTGATAGTTCATTTGCAGTGTGATTGTATGAATTATTAGATTACACTTGGAAAACATTGGAAAATAGTGGAATTTAGGTCACCAAACAAGAACATCAAATCAATTTAATATTTGGGGGTATTATTTGTCAACGTGAATAGTTTTGTTTGAATTATAAAATGAAAAATAATTATCATATATATCACTAAAATCAATAAATTTTTGCTGATGTATCAATTATTTTTCTTTTAGAAAACAAAACCATCCACATTGGCCAGTACCATCTTACTGAATTTTTTTTAATTAAAAATTTGATTATGATAACTAGATGTTGATGTAGCATATGGTGAACACTCTAGTTGATCACATGGAAGACTTGGGTTTAAGTATTATTGACACCATACTTTTATATGCTTAATGTATTAAAAATTTCAAAACAATGATTGATGGGGATTGAATGAGGCAATTAATGTAATCAAAAAGTTTATTGAGTATATTTCAGCCTACGTACATTAGCCAATACAGGCCAGCACGAACCGATACACAGGTGGAAAAGCAATGATGATTTATTGCACAAATTCCACATGGGCAACATCCTGAGTAGGGGTCCGTGGGCTTATTTTTGAAATCGAACCGGGTTTACTGGTTTTTGAAAAACTGATAACTGAAACCGGATCAAAGTTGATCGGTTTGATTTGTCAGTTTTTTATTATTTATAATATATATTATAAAAAATATATAAATATATAATAAAACACTAGAAATATATATAAAAGATTACATTTTAAATAATAAATAATATATTATATATTATAAATATATATTTATATATAATGCCTATTTATTAATTTATTATGTATAGAAAATATAAAAAATATATATTAATATATGTAAAATGGTCGGTTCAATTAATCATCAATTTTTTATTTTTATTAATCGAAACCAAATCGATACCTTCAGTTTTTTTAAATATTGAACCGAAACTGAACTGACTGGTTCGGTTTTTCGATTTTCTCACCCCTAGATAGTGAAAAACCGATATGTATCATATCATAATGACCAATACAGGCAGGCATGAACCGATATACAGGTGGAACAGCAATGATATTGGACAAATTCCACATGGGCAACATCCTGAGATAGCGAAAAAACGATATATATCGGATCATAATGGCCACTCCTAATAGATCGTATATACTAGTTTAGGTCAATCTATCATTTACCTAAACTAGTATCAAGCAATGTTGGCAACTCATCATTTTCGTCAACCCAAATTATCAAACCAATGAATCTTTCAAATTGATCATTACTTGCAATTTCAACCGATTAATTGAAGCAATCAATCTAAATTATATATTACTAGTACGGGCAAGGGCATGGGCTCATGTTGTCTATTTCAGAAGTACCCCTAATATTTTTTGTATAAAATAAAGTAAAATTCAGCAAATAAAATCAAATATAGTAGTTGGTTGTATCTTATTATTGGCAAAATTGGCATTTTTACACACACACATTATATATATATATTGATTAGATTTATTTGGATGGATGTTAGGGTCAAAATTGTCATTTCCACTTTCATCTTATGGTGAAAGGTAGATTAAGTAAATCAATTGCAAATTGTAGGGGTGCTTTAGTAAAATGCAAATTACAGGATAGGTTTTAGTAAATCCATGATACATATTGTATGTTAAAATGTTAAAAACAAGTAAAAATGATAAATAAAAAAGTGATCAAAAGACAAGGGGATAATGAGAAGAAAAAGGGTGGGGAAGACGGCATAAGATTAACTCCACGTTTGCTTTTCAGTAAGTTACTTACCTGGGTAAATGTAGTTACCTGGTTAAGTTTTTCCTAGGAAACACTTACCCGAGTAAGTGCATTTACCCATGTTTTTTATTTCTCATGTAAATAAGGCAATGATCGTTTTAGCCATAAAAATTCATTATTAAAATGGGCATTTTTGTCCCATTCAAGTCTTGACAACTTTCCGCCTAGGTGGGAAAGTTATTCAGGAAAATAAACTTCCCCTGATCCCCACATAAATATTAAAAAAATAACATGAGATTCTTGGTAACCCCTTCTCAAAATCCGAAAAAAGAACGTCGCCTAAGAGAGAAATATAGTTGGCAACCTCAGGATTAGAGAGAGAGAGAGAGAGAGAATTATTGGTGGATGGATGACCCACGATAAAGAGAATCGGGATTTGCTCCTCACGCCTATCTTACAACACATCCTACGTGTATTGAAAACATCTCCCATGAATAACCATGCAAGTACAGGAGATGTTCTTGATATATGGTTGCAATGTGCTGTGAGGTCAGTGTGAATAGCTAGCGCTATGTGAAGAGCAGATTCAGACTCCAATAAAGAGCAAGAAGATAGATAGTGACACATCATCATCCTCTTCTTTCTTCAACCATCCCAGTGAATCTAAATCTGCTCTCATCCCAACAATGTCCCAACAAAACTGGGAGATGCCACATATTGTTAACATGACAAAATAAGATGCATGTGTGAAGCCTTTCCTGTTTTCCCTTTCTTCTCTCTTATTTTACACCCCCTAAAACTGTGAGGTGAACAATAATGTTATTCAGCTGTTGCCATCTCTTGACGGTTCCTTGATAGTGAAACAATGACAAAAATTGGAAGAGAGAGCAAAGACAAAAAGGGAAGATGAGTGCTGATCAGGATGGGAGGGAGATAGGGGTGGGGTTGGGCTCTAAGAGGTTCCGTTGCAAAAGAGCAGGGAAGCAGTAGAGAAGAGGGAGAAAGAGAAAGAAGAAGAAAAAGGAGGGAGGAAAGAAAGAAGAGGGGAGACTGGAGGATACATTGGGTCGATTGAGCTGAGTTTGGTGTTTGGAGGTTGAAGACTATGTGCCTCTCTCTCTGTCCATACCTTCATGGAGGCCAGAAAACCATTCCCTCTCTTTTTCCTATATTTTTATTTATTTATTTATTAATAATTTACTTTTTTCTATGACCAGGTTTCCAAGACACCTAAGGTTAGGGTGTCATTACCATCGTCCCATTTGTGCTGTGCGTGCCATCTTCTCTTCTCATGTTAAGGACATGTCGCGTCTCATAATTTTGTTGGGAATCTTTTTGGGAGCAAATCTAGATTCCATCCCATTTCTTTATTATCTCCTAAAAGATAGTATGATGGGATGACTTTTGTTTGAATGGCTTTTAATCTTCCCCACCATCAAGTTTTTTTCTCTCCTATTTTTTTAATTATAAAAGTAAAAGTAAAGTGATATTGGGGAATCTCATCCCTATATAACTTTTCATGATTAATACCATGCTCATAAAATGATTCTTAACTTTATAGGTGCTCACCTCTCCTACTTTTCAAACTATGTCGTATTCAATTAAATAAATTGGATCTTTTTTTAACCTTTTTCTCTTATGAATTCATTCTTTATGTGCCATTTCAATTCCTCATTAATATCCTTTTAATAAAAAATAATTAGATTGAAAAACAAATATCTATACTATATATTGCCTTGGTTTACATGTAAGCCATAAAATTAAATTAGATTATTTTTAATAGCATCGTATCACATAAGGTTAATATTTACAAACGGGGTCTATTCAAATATTTTAATTTTTAAATTGGATCGATGTGTTAAGGCATTTAAAATAGCATAGTAAAAAATTTTAAGTCTAAATATATTTTCAATCTTATTTTTTATTTTACCCTTTTATTTTTACTTGAACATCTGTATTGCATGTGTCGTGGTCAATGTTGTAATACTCGGACTAGATACAAAACTTAAATGCTTGTTGGATCACATGTTAAACAAATTGACCTCAAGTCACGTATTTAATATATACTAGTAAGTGGGCACGTGCACGTTCATTATTAAGTTGCAAATTTTTTACCCGATTAAATAAACACCTCATATTGGGGTGCAAAGTTTTGAGTATCGTTAACAGGCCTATCTGCTTGGTTAAACTCTTCTTTTTGTAGTATTTTATATTCTTAGTATTTTTTGTTCATTCATAAAAAAAATGTAAAATTTAAAAGAAATAATTAAATGAGGTGAAAAGTAGTAGTTCAAGTTACATTTTAAGTCTCACAGTTAAATAGGGATTAAAGTCAAAAAATGATTATTTTAGTCAAAATAAAGTTTTACAATCTTATTCATATTTTTAATAGTAGTGTAAATATAGAATTATATATGTGTTCAATTTTTCTATATTTTTTATTTTTGTGTAAAAATAATTCTATTATGTACACTTATTTTTTGTTTAATATGATAAATATATGATATTATAAATGTGTCCAAATGTTTTGTTGTAAAATTTTTATGTTTTTTTTTGTGTTTTAATATTTTAATGATTTTTTACTATTCAATTATGACATTAAAGGTTGACACATTTGACCCAAAAGTTAAAGAATTCATCTCCACTAAACAAGAAAATAATTTCATTTTTAGTTAATTTTAGATTATGTATTTTATCTTTATCATCAATAAAAATAATTCTTATTTATTATACTTCTTTTTGAAGTTAGTTTTAGATTATCTAAGTTATCTGACTATGACTTCATGGGTTAATCAATTTGATATGAATGGTTGAATTGCTTAGTAATAACTTTGATAAAGAATGACTTTGTTTTTTAGTAAGTTTTTACATACATGGATTTATATTGTTAAAACTATTGGACATGTAATTGATTAGTAGCATTTATTAGTGAAAAAATAACTTAGATATATGATTTAATAAGGGAGAATGGGGGTTAATACCTTAAATATAAGACTTAACAAGAGGGGATTAAATGAGGTGAAAAGCATTAATTAAAATTATATTTTCAACTCTCATAATTAGAGGTGGATTAAATAGACAAATATGGACATTTATTCAATAATAACTTCACACCCTCATTTGTATTTTTTGTTAAGTTATACATATAACATATCTGGGTATTGCAACTAGACAATTAATTAATTTATCAATTTCTGTCCCAAATATCTAGATGGTTAGCATTTTGCATGAATGTGCATGTATTTAATACAATGTCTATACTACTCTAAAAAGCACAAATAGCTTCAATAATATTTATGGAATTTTCTAATGACAAAATGCATCCCTCTTTATTTAAATTTATTGATAAAAAATGAGGGCAAATAGGGTAATCAGTTTTTTATATTAAATGAGTTAAAAAGAGTTAATTTAAAGATATTCAATACATTCAATTCTCTTTCACTAAATCCAACATTTAAGTTATTAACTTACATTCATCTTCATTGATTCATATATTTAATTCATTCTTGTTTATTTTCATCATTAAGTTCTATTAATTAAAGTCATACTTAATAAATTAATAATTCCAATAACATATAATCTTATACTTTTAAAATGTACCTAGCAAAAATAGTGTTCTCATCTAGGTAGTGGTAAGAAATTAAATCATTTTGGGTCAAATGAGTTAATTCATGTTGCCACGGTTAAATAATAAAATTAAAAAATAGATAAAATAAAAAAGTAGAAATTAATAAAATTGGGAACATTTTTATGTACATATTAAACAATAATAAGTATGATAAATAAGAAATGTTTTTATTTCCTATTCTCTCTAATTAAATCCTATATCTAAGATATATTTTTCTCAGTATTAATTTTTTGTAATTAAATATATAATATTGATTTTAATATTATAAAAATAAATATTTTGAAAAGTAATTTGAAAACAAAACCATTTTCTTCCCTTCTGGTGGTGGGTAAGCAATTCAATTATTTGGAGTCAAATAGATTAATAAATAATGTCATAATTAAATAATAAAAATTAAAATAAATAACTATGAAATGTACATGTATTTTTATTAATGATGAAAATGGAATGTCAATTTCAAAATCCACCTATAAATGAAATAATGTCATAGTCAAATAATAAAATTTTTAATAATAGAAAATACAAAGAATCACAAAAAAAAAAGATAATAGAAAATTTGGGCACATATCTAATGTTATATATTTATAAAAACTAAAACATTGGGTACATCTATAATATTGTGCATTCATTATATTAAAAAAAAATATGTTTTATACATAAAAAACAATTTTATCAATGATGGAAAAGTAATACAAAATTTAATGTTAACCTAAAAATCAAACAATTTTTATTTTTACATGGTGGATTAGTGGTTTGAGTGAAATGATACCATAGACAAACAAAAATAAAGTGTGATAAGTAAAAAAATATTTTATATAATATAAATGAAATATATAATTTAAAGGGAAAATTATAGTCAAAGTTGGTTGTACATTTAAAATTAGGTTGCAGGTTGGTCTATAAACCAACAAAGCTCTGACAACCGACTCTACATTTTAATTTATAAAAACCCTCGCCATGTCATCGAAAACTTATGTGGTTGTTGCCAATATGGGACTCTTAGTCCATGTTGGACACAACAAAAAATCTATACCAAAAATAGGTTTTCATTTTCTCTCCCACTCTATCTGTCTCTCGATCTCCCTCCCTTCTCTCTCACTCTCATAGTCATCTCTCGATCTTCCGCTCCCTTTGTCTCTCCCACTCTCTCTGTTTCAATTTGTAGCCCAATCAAAACCTCTCTCTCTCTCTCTCTCTCAGTGTGTGTGTGTATATATATATTGTTATCCCTCAATCTATCTCATTATTCTCTCTCTCGATTAATATCTCTTTATCCCTCAATCTCTATCGTTCTCCAATTGGTGTAAATTTCATAGCCAAGAAATTATTGTAAAATTGTATTAAAGTGGAGCAATATTTTTTGAACCATACCAAGTTGATCTCATGTTCCATATAAGTGCATAAGAAAAGAAAAAAAAAAGAGAGGGGGAGCGGGAGAGAAACTAAGGGAGAATGATAGAAATTAAGGGAGAATGAGAAATCGGCTGAGAAAGAGAATGAGAGAGATTGAGGGAAAACAATAAGTAGAGAGATAAAGAACGAGAGAATTTGATATAGAGAGTGTAAGTACAAAACCAAAAATATTTTTATTTATTTTCAAATCACATAGTCATTGAATGTATAAAGATGATTGTGAGAGAGAGTTTGCGTGTGTGTGTGTGTGTGTGTGTGTGTGAGAGAGAGAGAGAGAGAGAGAGAGAGAGAGAGAGACTAAAAACATTTTTTTTTTCAATCACCTAACATTAAAGTGGAATTTCAATATAAACTTTTTTGTTGTGTCCAACATGGATTAAGTCTCATTTTGGCAATAGCCACATAAGCCTCTAATGACATAGTTATGGTTTTTATAATCTGAAATGTAAATCTAGTTGTCAGAGTTTTGTTGGTTTATGGACTAACTTGTAGCCAAATTTTAAATGTACAACCAGCTTCCACTATAATTTTCCCTAGTTTAAAACTAATCCAAGAGCAAAACTATTTTCTTATCTAGATGGTGGGTAGTGATCCAACATTTCAAAGAAATTCATGATGTCATAATCGAGTAATAAATATTTAATTTTATTTTTAATCATATTGTTACTTTTGTTAGTTTGCAATTTCTATCTTAACTATGATATATCTAAAATTCAAATAATTAATATGAAAAAAAATTATCACGTGCAAAGCATATGCTTAATTACTAATATACAATAAATATACATATTTAACCACAAGTAACAAGGTGGGTTAATGGTAATAGGCTAATTTGATTAACTAAAATGTCATGCGTTTGAATTTCACTATTGATCTTTTAAGTTTCCAAGCATTTTATTGACCTAGGTGGGTCGTTGAAACCAATAGGATTGGATCATCAAAACCTGGTTGGTTCTTAACATTTTTGCCAGGTTTTGAATAGTTCTACCAATGTTTAAAAAATTTGAAAGTCAAGGTTTAAGAAAAATGGAATGGCCCTTGGCTCCTAGATATAATGGCCCGACCATTGAATCCAATCTAGGTCTTAAAACATTGGTTGTGGTATAGAAAAATAATTTAATTTGGAAATATTACAGAATTTTATAATTTTGTATTTTTTGCTCTTTAACTTACATGAAGAATTTCATATGTGAAAAAAAAATCATTTTCCCTATGTAAACCACATAAAAAATTATATTCAATACAAAATTCGTCCTCATCCTATGGTCCTCACACCTGCCTCATAATACTTGCAGCTATGGGTTGTACTCGTTGTGGTTCAATTTAATTACGAATGTCACATTGCTCTTAGGGTGAAACTTGGGGGTTGGGTCAAGTTGAGGATTAACCAAAACCCAATCCAAAGTCTTAAACATTAAGCTCAGATTTAGATTATTACGATTACAATCTAATTTTATATATTTATTAATATTTAAGTATTTTAAATATTTAAATAATATCTACAAAAAGTTGTAACATTTAATCATTAATAACCTAAATAAATGAAATAGAACACTACCACATAATATAGAAAAAATAATTGTTTTAGTAAGTAATTAAAAATAATTTATTATTTTTGCTAAGAATTATTAATATAAATAATCTAAATTATTAAAATACTAAATTATTTATATAAAAAATTATTAAAATAATAATTAATTATTTAAATAACATTGCATTCCTCTCTTATAATAATTTTATTCTTACAAATTACGTGAATCATACGGATTCCCACTAATATGCGGTTGGGATGGAGACCGGATCTGCTCCTCACATAAGGCGTCTCACTCGCGCTTCACACGCATATTATACCATTGGGAACATCTTCTATAGTTATGAATTATTTTTCACGGGAAATGTTTCCCATGCACGGTGGATGTGTATGTGAGACGCCCCTGTGTGAGAAGCAGATCCCATTCCGTTGGGACGTGCTGTGACTGTGAGGTTTTTTTCGTGAGAAGACTCTGTGAGGTTAGTCTAAAGGAGATCCGGATTCAAATATGTAAAGGAAGAAATCCGATTCCCGCATCATATAATTAAAAAATGGGGCCAATTCATCTAATTCCATGCCTTGATTTCACGCGGATGGAGAGGCGAGAGGGAGAGAGAGGCCTATAAAACGGTCAGTTCCTCCTCTCGTTAGGAATTTTTTCACTATCGGAAAAATGCCGTTGCTTGTTGACCGACGCCAAGCAGTAATTATTTCGAAATCCCCCTCGCCTTCTCCTTTAACCCCTCAATTAGGGTTTCAACCACCACCGCCAACTATCGACGCCTGCAATACTGCAAACCCTCTGCAATTCAGCGATTCGCATCATCGTTATTTATATAGAGTCGGAAACATCTGCAACTCGTAGATTTGTTTTCGTAATTCTGTGGATTTAATTGACGCGCTCTTCGTCCTCTGTATTTATTGTTTTATGTGAGAGAATTTCCGCGATGAGAATTCGGCATTTTTTGAAGAGATGAAGCCCTCGAAGAAAAAGCCGCGAGTTCGCAAGGGCGGCAACAGAGAAGTGCGCGTCAATGGAGAAGTCGCAGGAGATGACCAGAAGGAGGATCGAAGAGTTATAGACCAGTTGGTCGAGGCGTTCTCTTCTGCTTCTCTAGAAGAAGCTACATGGGCTTATCGAGAGGCCAACGGGGACGCGAATAAGGCCGCAGAGATTCTAGGAGGTTTGCTAGAGAACGGAAATGTTTCCCCCACGAGTTCTAGTTCTTCCAATGGTACTGGGAAGCCCGTTTTTGCGAAAGCTTGCAGAGGAAGGAAGCAAAAGAAAGTTGTTGCGTCTGCAGGCACGATTTCGAGTGTTTTGGGAAAGGAATATGTGATGTCCAGTCCGAGGAGAAATTCGCACATTTCTAAAGGGATTAATAACAACCCTATAAGTAATGAAGAAGCCGAGCAATTCCTGTACTCGATGCTTGGAGATGATTGCGAGATGAGCATGGATGTGGTCAGAGATGTTCTATGTAAGTGCCACATGATATTCTCTCAACTTTGTTTTCTTTCATATTTATGTTTGTCGTGATTTTGAAATGTCTGTTAAGATTTTTGTTAACCACGACTCTCAACATCTTGAGCACGGCAGCTATTAATTACAAATTCACAGTAAAAATCAAACTAAAGGAAGTATATAATGCTGGCATAGAACATAAAATGAATTGATGACTAGATATTAGCATCAGTGTTTTAAAAGCGCAAGGCGCAAGGCGATGCATGTGCCTTTTTGAAGCAAGGCGCAAAATTATAAAAAAAATGCTAAAAAATAAAAAATGTCAGAAAATCCAAAAAAGAAGCCAAAAAATATTAAACATAATATTAATAAAAATATAAACTTAAATTTTAAAATAATGTTTTAAAAAACATATTATCTAAAATTAAAATAAATAAACATAAGATGTAAAGCATATTTAAATGAGAATTTAAAAATAAGACCAAAATATAAAACATTTTCAAGCATTTAAAACCTATAATCTCTTTTTTCACTCAATTGCATTACTTCACGTAGCTAATGTAATGTAATATTACCTTCCTGATTCTACGAGCCGCCTTTGTGCCATGCCCCTCGAGGCAAGCCCAAACAAGTGCACGTTAGGTCTTAATTTCTTAGTTTTCACACAAAAAATAATGATTTTATAGTTTTAATTGCTTTTTAACAAGACATTTTATTAGGATGAATGAACAACATTACCAAATTGAGGGTTCTCAGAGCATGGAACGGGGGTCCGGGGGCGGAGCCCCCAGCCAAACCGCTATGTTAAAAAAAAGCGTCAAATTTTCAAAAGGCGCATGCCTGGGCCTAGGCGCAAGGTGCATCAGGTGCAGGCCTAGGCGCACCAGGTGTGCGCCTTTTGAAAGGGCTGCGCCTAGGACCTAGGCGAGGCGCATACCTTGAAATGCGCCTAGCATGTCTGCGGTGGTCCTATGATGATGAAAAGTCAACAATTCCATGCTCTTGCTTCTTAAGATTAGGTTTCTAGAGCCATCTTTGATTCCTCCTTCTCTTTGTAAAAATTAGAAGAAAAAGGAAGCTGAGACATTTTCACTACAAGTCTACAGAACCAATGAAAGAAGGCTTAATCAGCTATTCATCATATTTGTTTTCCCGATTCTTACCACAAATTCAAATTTGTCACCACCTGGAAGTAACTTGAGATGCCATGGCTTAATGCTTGAACTTATGATGCCTATATACACAGATATCAACATGAACATGGTTATATGAATTGAGATTGCAACTCTCCATTTCCTAAAATCCCAAACATGGCTATGGGTATGTGTATCCCATGCTTTTATATCTAGTTTTTGACACTAAATGTCATTTCTCAAGATCTGTTTCTTGCTAGATTAAATGAAATTCCTAACATGTGCAGACTTGTTATAATATGATTGTCACATCGTTTTACATATTCTAAAAGTGTTAATTCTATAGATTATTCAGTGTTGTATCAGGTACATATCGGGTTTGGCATTGGTATGCTAGGCATATATAGGTATCGGGGTATCATAGGTATGAACTAGTTTCTTTATAAAAAATCTTTATACTGGAATTCTTGAAATTAATTAACTAATTTGGTTTTATAATGCCTATTTTAATTTGTAATCTCAAAAAATAAAGAATATAAAATATTTCATAGTGCCATATACAGAATACTTGGGCACTTAGCAACCCTCCATGGGCGCCTTCTTGCCTAGACATTGCATTGACAACTGTGTGATTATATACTAGTGAAAGAGACTTCAATATAATACAATATATATAATATTATATACTAGAGAGGGATTTTATTAATTCCGGTAGCTTTCTATTAATTGACACATTTTTTTTTTCTGAAAAAACAACAAAATTTTCTTAAATGTGTATATGATGTTTTTCCATACCAAACATGTTTAACAAGTTAAAAATTTTATCTCATTTGTTTTCATTTTTTTGATAGGTAATTTTTCATTTTATTCATTTATGCAAAAAAGTGTTGTTTATACATTGCATTGACAACTGTGTGATTATATACTAGTGAAGGAGACTTCAATTTAATACAAATATATATATATATATATATATATATATATATATTTAATATTATATACTAGAGAGGGATTTTATTAATTCTGGTAACTTTCTATTAATTGACACATTTTTTTTTCTGAAAAAACGACAAAATTTTCTTAAATGTGTATATGATGTTTTTCCATACCAAACATGTTTAACAAGTTAAAGATTTTATCTCATTTGTTTTCATTTTTTTGATAGGTAATTTTTCATTTTATTAATTTATGCAAAAAATGTTGTTTATACAAAGGGATTGCACCAAGCACCCCACATTGTAGCACTATCCTCTCCTTTTACATTACCTTTACAAGTGTGACAACCCCTTTCCTTGATTTATGTTTCTCCAAAAAACAGCCGGTTTCTTTCCACTCCTTGTCTGGCCATTGCATTTGCCACATTGTTTGCTAATCCCTTATCCACTTGGTCGTTGCTCTTAACTCCCTCATTAGGCTTCTTATCACTTTCAATATATATCTATATTTCCATGCTCCCGAATCATTAATTTTGATCCACTCTATTATGAATCTGGAGTCTCCTTCCACTATTATGTTTTTGTAGTTTTCAGCTTTCCTCAACCTATAACCTTGAAGTACTGCCAATAGTTCAGCATTAATTGATCCTTTGTTACAGATTTGATATGCACTGGTTTCAGTCCTAGAATGAGAAAGGAGAATAGAGAGAGAGATGAGAGGGAAAACCCTTGGTTCGAAGTAGAGAGAAAAAGTCAAAGAGAGAGAGAGAGAAGAGAAGAAGAGTTGGGAGGGAAAACCCTTGGTTCAAACTAAAAGAAAAAGGTCACTCTCTCTAGTTGGACAGGTTGTATTTTATATGAACGCTTAAAGTGAAACATAAAAGACATTACACTATCCACTTAAAGTAAGACAAAATGACCAAATTACCTTTTTTAACAGCCGACTGTAATCTTCACACTTGTTAAAATCAAGGAATGCATATTGACAAGGATTATTTCATGGTTAAAATCTTTACACTTGTTGAGAAATTACTCTTTTGATGACTTAAGGAGAAATTGGGTTGCAGTGGTTGCTACAGTTTCCACCAAGATCAAATCACAAGCTGAATGGATTGCCCCACCGGATGGTGTGGTAAAATTGAATTTTGATGGAAGCTGCCAAGGTAACCCAGGGCCATCGGAAATTGGTGGGATTCTGAGACAAAGACAGCAATATGTTGTCTCTATTTTCAGGACCAGTGGGTGAAGGTGATTCAATAAGGGCAGAGCTACTAGCAGCGGTACAAGGTATACAAATGGCTAGTCAAAGTGGAGTGACAAATCTGCTAGTAGAAGGGGATTCCAAGGTGGTAGTAGGCTGGCTAATTAGCCCAAAAACGGCTTGTTGGGGCTACAGGGATCTGTTAAAGAAAGTTAAATGGATGACAAGGAATATGACTGTTAGGTTTCAGTGGGTTAGAAGATCAGCAAATGCAATGGCTGATTCTCTAGCCAAGTAGGGGGTGTCAAGGGGAGATCTATTTTGGGCTACTTTGTAATTGTGTCTCAGGCTTGGGTAGTTTTGGTGTATATGGTTCAGTCCTAGGGGGGTAACATCTCGTGCCTCCTCCTGGGCTGATTGTATTGTTGTTGTTTGATTTAATAAAATTACTCTCATTTATCAAAAAAAAAAACAGCCGACTTTAACACTCCCCCATGAACTGGTGAGTATATGTCATATAGTCCCAGCTTGTTACATATGTAGCCCACTCTTCCCTGACTCAACCCTTTGGTGAACAAATTTGTCCATTGACTTATTGTGTTTACATATGCAGTACTTATTACTCCACTAAGCGTCCTTTCTTTTGCGAAGTAACAATCAACTTCTATATGTTTTGTTCTCTCATGGAAAAATGGATTAGAGGAAATGTGGACTGCAACTTGGTTGTCACAATACAATTTCATAGAGCTATCAATTGAGTATCCCATCTCCTGTAAAAGGTTTTTCAACCATACTAGTTCACAAGTGGTGTGTGCCATGATTCTATATTCAGTTTCAACACTACTTCTTGCCACCACAGTCTACTTGTTCTTCCATATTACCAAATTCCCCCCAAGAAAGGTACCCCTGTAGTGGACCTCCTGTCAGATATTGAACCAACCCAATCAGCATCCGTGTAGCTCTCTAACTCAAGACTTCCTCCAGTCTTGTATAGAAAGCCACGGCCTGGAGCTTCCTTCAAATATTGCACAATTTTTAGAATTGCATCCCAATGTGGAACTCGAGGATTCTGTTTAAACTGGTTTACCACTAACTGCAAATGATATGTCTAGTCGAGTAATGGTCAAATAATTTAACTTACCCATTAATCTCCTATACCTTCTAGGATCTTCCAATCCCTCACTTGTATCACTACTCAACTTAACATTTGGCTCCATGGGTGTTGCAGCTAGTTTGGCACTCAACAATCTTGTCCCCTTTTTTTGGATCAATACAAATTTGTCTCCTTTAACAAGTCAAGAACATACTTTTGGTAAGTACTTAACAATGTATACCCACTTACAATTGTGAGTAACCTATTGCAACCAATTTAGCCTTTAACCGCTTTGCACTACCATCTGGTAAGTACTTAACAGTGTATACCCACTTACAACCCGCATATGCTTGCCAAGAGGAAGAGTGGTGAAATCCCATGTGTGATTATGAGCTAGAGCAGAAAGTTCTTCCATTGCTTGCCACCATCTTGGAGACGTAAGAGCTTCTTGGACATTCTTAGGAACATACACCAAAGATAAAAGAGAAACAATCTGGTAGTGGAAGACAGAAAGATGAGAAATATAAACATAATTAGAAATAAGATGAAGAGTGCAACTATGTTTACCTTTCTGCAAGGCAATAGGAAGGTCAAGGTTAAGGGGCGAGACTAGTGTGGAAACAACTGCCAGATCTATCAACGGAGAAGAAATTGGAGCAGGAGCCGATACATGTTGATGTATTCACTTGCCTGATTGGTGGTCGTTCAATAGGAAATTACACTGGAGGTGACGACTTAGTTACAATTGGAACAAGAGGAATGAGGTCATCAATTGGAACAGGAAATGGAGGACCTGGAGGTGTAGGAGGAGAGACATCAGACTCAATAGAAAAAGGAACAAACTCAAAGAAAGTAACGTTTGGAGAAACAAACGATCGTTGGGAATTGGGATTATAGCATTTGTACCCTTTCTAGGTCCTAGAATAGCCAAGAAAAACACACTTAGTAGTTCATGCATCTAATTTGTCCATCCCAGGCCCAAGGTTATGAACATAACACACAACCAAGACTCTAGATGTAAGAAGAACATCACTCCAAAAATGCTTGGGTACATTCATGTGGTGCAAAAGGGATTGAGTAGTCTCCAAAAGATGGCGGTTCTTTTTCTCAGCCACTTCATTTTGTTAAGGGGTGTAAGTACATGAAGTTTGATGTATAATGCCATGTTGTTCCAAATATTGCCGAAAAGGTGTATAAAAGTATTTTTGGCCATTATCAAATTGAAGAATTTTTATATATACATCAAATTGAGTGTGAATTTTAGCATGATTTTTTTGAAAAATTGAAAATAATTCACCCATTTCATAAGAAAGTCATGCCATCCTTAAAGAATCATTAACAAAAATTACAAAATACTTATAACCATTGTACGACACAATTATTTTTGGACCCCAAATTTTTGAATGGACCAAAGAAAAGGACATGGCATACGACTATCAACTCTAGGACTAAAGGGAACACGATGGTGTTTTTTATACTAACACAACTCACATTCCAAAGTAGAAAGGAAGCTCAGTGACGGAACAAGTAATTAAGTGCTTTGAGAGACAGATAACCAAGCCTGTAGTGCCATTGGGGGGTGGGGGGGGGGGGAGAAACAGACAAATGAAGAGCTAAAGATGAGCCAACACCATCATGATAATACAACCCACTGGCTTCATGCCCTCCACCAATCTTCATCCTTGTCCTGAGATCTTCAAAAACACAAGAAGAGTGGTAAAAAGGTACTACAACAATTAAGAGACTTGGTCAATTTACTAACAGACATAAGGTTAAAAGGGAATTTGGGAACATACAAAATTGAAGACAGATAATGAATCAATGTTAACATTACCAACACCACAAATAGAAGATGTAGAGCCATTAACAAGGGTATATGATCAAAAGCTCCAAAGTTATGATCAGAAGCTCCAAAGTTGATAATCCTATTGGAGAGTTTAGATGCCAGACAAGCCATATTTAAGTGGGCAAGGGTAGTAGTATTCTGCTATGAGGTAGCCTAGAGTAACCACTCATATTCATCGCATGGAACACTCATCATTTCTTTCCTAGAGGCATCTGTAGATGTAGAAGGTGTCTGATTAGCATGCTGAATTTCATCTCTCATATCGCCACCACTTGTCACTGCATGATCAACCCATGTAGATCATAACAAAAGTTAGTGTGCCCCTCCATTCCACAATAAGTACACTTATTGGGCCATTAATTAGTCCTCTATAATGGCCTCCCCCTGAATCTTGACCTCTATTGCACCCACCACCACAATTAAACATGGGACCACTACCACCATCACGACCTAGCTGAGCTCCCTGGCTTTCTCCTCTACCTCCACGACTCTCCCTCTTGTCACTGCAAAAGCAGACCTATCAAATATAGTAGAGTTCTTTGAGGGTCCAATAGAAATCCTACGGAGACGGGTAAACACCTCCTCAAGAGATGGAAGGGTAGAACCACCTAAATTGTGCTCTCACCCACTCATATTCACCCTTCAATCCCACTAAGAATCTAGTCACATCAAGTTGTTCTCTCTGTTGTTGTGGAATTTTGACATCATATGTAAGGGGATGATAAACCTTCAACTCATTTCGAAGGTTCCTCATGGTAGCATAATACTCCTCAAGACTTTGTTTTCCTTGCTACATATTAAAGTACTCTTGGTAGAGCTGGTATACTCTGGTAGTATTGTCTTGTCCAGAGTAAAGTTTCTTTGCATGATCCCAAATCTCCTTGGTTGTATCTAAGAACATAAAAATTCACACTAATTTTGGGTTTCATGCTATTCTACAATCATGCCATAATCTTTGCATCTTCTTGTTCTCACCTACTGTACCCTTGAGAATCAACTGGGGGTTTTTCTTTTTTCACATGCTTTACCTTCTTCTTAGCGTTAAGGAAGACTTCTACCAAGTTAGCCCAAGGTACATGGTTCTCACCATTCAGTTTAATAGAAGTCACCTACACATTCAAGTAAGTTGGGGGAATCATAACACTAGATTTGTCTTCACTTCTGTCTCCCGTAGCCGCCATTAGGTTTTAAATAAGAACTTTCCACTCACTAATACATCACATCACCCTACTTGCTAGCCACCACACACTTCACCACTAATGGCTGATTATTGCTGAAAACATCTGCTTTTACAGTTTTCAACAATAACAGTCAATGCTCTTACACACTTTCAGCACCACAAAATCACCCAAATACACCTCAAACACATACCACCAGGTCGGCAATCAATCTATGTTTGTTCTCCACTGTAACACCCATACAAGGCAGCTATCTATACCATACAAATCACCTATGCACTAATCTGTCCACTAAATAGCCCTCCTCAATCCATCAATTAGAGGGTTTGTACCAACCACCTGAAACAGCCAATTCAGCACTAACAGGAGGCATGAAAACCTCCAAAAGGGAAAAACGACCACTCCTTTCTGGTGCCTCTTTGGTTCTCCAAGGGATCAATGAGATCTCTGCAGAAGAATAGGGTAGGAGGCGAAGAAGAAATCTGGGTTGATCTTCTGGATTGATTACCAACACTCTGATACCATGTTACAGATTCAATCTGTACTGGTTTCAGTCTTAGAATGAGAGAGAGAGAGAGAGAGAGAGAGAGAGAGAGTTGGGAGAGAAAACCCTTGATTCGAACTAGAGAGAAAAGTCGCTCTCTCTAGTTGGCCAGGTTGTATTTATATGTTTATACTTTGTTACAAAGACAGTTATGCCCCTAATTAAGTATGGTGCACAAAACTTAAAATGAAATATAAAAGACATTACACTACTCACGTAAAGTAAGACAAAATGACCAAACTACCCTTTTTAATAGCCGACTCTAACACTCCCTTTACCCTATAGGTCCTGAGTAGAGTGCTATTGGTTTCTAAAAACTTCACCAATCCCTGATTCTCCTGTGTTTCCCTGCATCCATCAAAATTTAGTTTGATTTGGTTCACATCTGGCAGTTTCTGATTAGTCTCAATGTCTTCAATTGGTGTATTATTCTGATCATGATAATCTCTATCATCACTTCCTTAGAATGCTCTTCTTCCTTAAGACTGCTGTACTTGTGCATCTCCATGGTACTTTCCCTCTTCTCTTTGAAGGAGAGAGGAAATTATCATATAACACAGTCTTTGCACCTCATTTGGTAGGGCCCACATGCAACTAAATAGAGAGAAGAAAACCTCCCAAATACCAGACACCGAGGACAGGAGATTAGCAAATGATAAGTAGTCTCACTGTTTGCATTGCACACAAAGAGCACCAATGAGGTGAAGGTACCAGTTGTGTCTTTTCTTTTGGATTGCCTTGCAGGTATTGGTTTTCATACAAAAAACCTCCCAACAAAAAGTCCTTATTTTAGGTGCAACAGTCCCTTACACACTGCCTTCATAAGAAAGACCAAGGATGACTGCGGGAAAATATATAATAAAACATGGAAGAGTGAAGAGCAAGAATGGAAACCTTGAGGATTCAGGATTGAAATTCTTTTATCCTCTTTAGTGGGATCAAAGAAGACTTTTCCCACACAACTTAGAATCTCAAAGACACTAGGCAGTTCACAATCCCTTATCCCTCTTCTGAAACCAAGGTTCCAGTTAGCCCCATGGTTGGCAACAGACACACATTGGCTGATGGTTTTGTTTTTATGGTGATAGAGGCAGAAAAGATTGGAAAATCTATTTATCAAAGGAGTGTCACCTACCAAAGATCCTCCTATTAGTGAGGAAGAGCCGGTAAACCATCTGTTCATGCATTGCAGGTTTAGTGCTTCTGTTTGGCTTCATTTTATCAGGGCACTAATTTTGCAGCGGTGCTTCCTGTCCTTGGTTAAAGCACTCTTACATGAATGGAGAGTCCCGGGTATGTCTAAGAAAGGGAAAGTTTGCTGGTCAACAATTCTACCCTTGATGATGTGGGCCATTTGGTATGAGAGGAACAATAGTTTGATAAAAAATCAACATCTCAAGCAGAGGTGATAAATTTAGTAGTAGAGGAACATAAATTGGTTCTCTATACACGTTGTATTCATATTTTTCCTTCTTTTTTGAGGGTGGACTTTTTTTGGAGGTCCCTGAATGGATTACAGCATCTCATTGTACAGAGGACCTTTTTTTGGTACCAATTACAATAATACCATTCTCAAAAAGAAAAAAAGATCCTCCCATAATCTCCTTTCTTTTTCTTTTTATTTTTAAATTTTAATTACTTTATATTTTCTTTGCAAGCAAATAAATCCTAATATTCTTTTGTTTGTTCAAAAATCCAAGATCTGTGAACCTCCAAGTCTCATCTCAAAGAACATGTTCCTTATCCCATTCCTCTAATGCTAATGCTCACAGCTCCCCTCCCTCCCACCCCCCACCCCCCAAGAAAAAAAGGGGGGGGGTGGTCTGTTTAGTTTGTTGATCAGTCTGCATCCCCAAGTGACAAACTGTGTATGTTGTCTGCTGGAATTTGAATTCGTTCTTGAGATTCTCAAGCAGTCATGTTGACTTCCCTACTGGAAGGCCAGTTAAAAGAATTCAGCCAGCCCTATCCAAATTTAATGATATGGCTGCTGCATTGTTGTTAGTCTTCATATTTATCTGTGTTTATATGGGTGTATTTTCTCAACCTTCACACATTGGACATATTAAAGACTAAATATAATATTTTACATACTTCAATTGTAGTGGTGAATAACCTGAAATTCATCTTTGCAGGTCAATGTCGATATGATGTTGAAAAGGTATAGTAAACTCTACACCTGGTTCATTCTTTGATTTCCCTTCTACTTGGTGCTAAGCGCTGATTTTCAGTTACTAATATGTTGACCATTTAAAAAGCAAGATCAGATAAGAAACTGCTCCTTGCATATTGTTTCTTTTTTTGCTGTCATGACTTGCTATAATTTCAAGGGCTAAGTTTACTATTTAAGCTGGGGGTGACCACTTGTTACCATATTTAAGCTGTAATTTCTTTGATTTTTAGCAATTAAGATTTTTCTTTATTTATCCTAAAAAGGGGCCAAGTTAACTATTTCTTTGTTCCTTCTCTAAACTGATTCACAGTTTAAGCCCAGCCTATCTTTTTGGTGGATAAAGATTTGAACCATGAATAAGTACATTTCATAGTGCTATATGGAGTGGCAGAAATTGCCAATTTGCCACCCAAGTGGACCATGAGGTCATCATTAGCATCCTCTTTGGATTTTCGTCTCCTTTTCTTTTGTTTGATCTGCATATCTTTTTCCAAGTAATTAGCTAGGTTTAGATTCTTTAAGTTAGCTTCAATATATAAAAGGCTGTTTTCCAATGATGGTCCCTCTTCTCTGGGGCCTTGAGAGTGGTAGACTGGATACAGATTTAGCCTTATCAAGATTCAATCCTGCATCTTTCATGCTTGTCAAGTTTTTACCGTTGCAGCAGGCAATGATTCCTAAATTTACTCCATTTGTGAGAACATTTTGCTTTCTACGCTAGAATTTAAATAATATATAAATGTTACTTAGTCACTTTCTGCAGGTAAAACCACTTTTTATGAGTTCTCAAATCCTGGACTGAAGCTTCCACCTTTGAAGGTGTTGGAGAATACCATGCTCCTTCACCAGGAAAGAACTCTCTTGAGTGCATTAGCTCATTGAAGAAAAATCTTACCACGAGTATTCCTGATTCCTTCTGCAGCCATATCTTTCTATCTTGGGTTTCAGGGGGGGGGGGAGTGTGGATGGTTTTGTATCTTTGCAGTTGGGGATGAAGCTAGAATAAGATTTTGTGAGGATGATTGGAGTGGAGTGATCGTGTGAGGTTTTCCCAAGATTATTCATTCAGGCTGTCGGAATTGGGAGTGTCTGTCCTCAGTTGTTATGATAGAATTGGGGAGAAGATAGTTTGGAGCCCCAGATTCAGAAGGCCGCTCCTCGATAGGGAGATTGAGGAGTTCTTAAGTCTGCTGGAGAAGTTGGAGAAGGTGAACATCTCAACCCAGTCCAGGGATGAAATGTGGTGGAAAGAATGCTCAAATGGAAAGTTACAGTCAAGTCTTGTTGGCTTGTGCTGGAGCCAAATGGACTTTGATTCATTGGGTGGGGTCTGGGGTACCCAATTCTCCCTAGGGTGGAACTTTTGCTTGCCTGGTGGCTATGGATAGCGTGTTGTCAGTGAAATATTTGAAGTCAAGAGGATTCAGTTTGGCAGCATTTGTTTTATCTGCAAGGAGGAAGAGGGATCAGTCGGCCATCTCTTCTTTGAATGCAAAATTTCTGGTTTCTTGTGGAATCCCTTCACGATACTCTTTGGGGTTAGGACTTTCCAGCCAAGGTCACCTGCTAAAATCTTCTCTACTTGGCCAAGAATTAGGGGAGGAAAAAAAGGCTAAAATAATATGGAGATGTATTCCATTTGCCATTTGCTGGAATATCTGGAAATAAAGGAATAGAAGAATCTTTGAAGACAAGGAATGGAAGCTGGACAGATTGGTGGCGGCTGTGGGTAAATCAGTTGCAGATTGGGCGTTGATATTGCCAGAGTTCTCTCAGATAAAGAGAAAAGACTTAGGAGAAAGATTGTGGGAGGTGGTGGGTTTACAGAATTATGAAGGGGAAATATAAAATTGTTCTGTTTTAAATCGTTTGGATGCCAGGTGCTACCTTATCACCTATCCAGGTTGTAATATTTTTATTTTATTGAAAATTATCTTTTACCTATCAAAAAAAAAGGAGCCACCTCCTCCACTTCCCATTTCTCTTAGTCTGCTTAGTTAATGGATACTCACACCCTTTTCATTTGTTTTTTACTTCAGGAAATCCCTTTCCTCAAAATATAAAATAAAATAAAACAATATAAAAAAGAGGAATTGTATTCTGTGATCATTTTTAGGAGTTTCCCCTTGAAAATGGTATATCGACATGTAGAGAAACTGCCATGATCCTGAGGGACTACAACAAACCAGCTGGCATGTTCAACTGTCAATTGGTCATTGCCTAGACCAAAATAGCTTGGCAACAAGTAATATTACATAATAGGGCTTCCATTTTTTTTTGAAAGGATCATATTGGTGTCAATAAGCTTAGAAGGATCTATTCTTAAGGTCCCAACTTCCAACTCAGCCAGCAGGCCATGGAAATGCAGTTAGAGTGGAGATTCTAGCAGTACTACAAGGTTTAAAGCTGGCCAAGAAAAACAATTTCACCAACATCATCATTGAACGGGATTCAAAAGTGGTAGTGGAATAAGTATATAATGAAGGAAAGTGTCCTAAGCAGTATAGCCACATTATGAGAGAGATCAATGAGCTAAAGAGGCAGAGTTATTGCTGTTCAGTGGGTTTACATGGCTGCCATTGGTTTGGCAGATGGATTATCATGAGAAGGGGTTGAATGAGAGAATCTATTCTGGGGGGATGGGATTTCTACTTGACATACTGTTTATCTGATTAGAGCAGCTCTGGGTTAGGCCATCTCAACCTCTTGGATGGCTTATTCCTTGTACTTCAATATTTATATCTTAATGAAAGTGTTCTGTTATTCATAAGGGGCCAACTCTTAAGGTTCTTAGTTGTTTCATCATCTAGAGACTTATGGAACTATGTTTTTGCAGCCATTGAATCACTCCAGAAATTCCCAATAAAGAATACTCTATGTCTTTCCTCTACACAGAAAGATGGCTGAGACGGATTTCTGAACCTTACTGGAAGTCTGTTAGAGGCAAAAAATCACCTCCAAACAACCAAATCCTGTGTGGAATCATGATCTTATGTGAGTAGATCATCAGAGAACTTGCTTCAAATCTGGAACCAAAACTGATCTACAATAAGGATTGCCCACCAGAAAACAGCTCAAATCGGGAACCAAAACTGATGATGGATGTTAATTTTGATATTTATTTTTTGTTTGATCAATTACTGTAACTTTATTTGTATTGAAACAATTACGTGTTATATACAGTACAAACTAGTTTGCATCCCACAATTTGGGGTAGCAAATATACACAGTCTACAATCCGCTTAATAAGGAATTACAAATCATTCACCCCTCCCCAAGATCACCCCCACCCCCCCACCCACCCACCCACACACATCTGAGTTCTGTGACTCCTGTTTTTAGTTGGTCCATCTGCCATGCTATTACATGCTATTTGAATCCAGTTGAATGTTGCTTCCAGTTCTCCATCCATCCATATATAACTCGTTCCCTCACCCTTCCCCAAGATCACCCCCACACACATCTGAGTTCTGCTACTCCCATTTTTAGTTGGTCAATCTGCCATGCTATTACTTGCTATTTGAATCCAATTGAATGTTGCTTCCTGTTCTCCATCCATCCATACATAACGCTCCCATTCTTGAGCCATCCAATAACTATCTTTGAATCTACCTCAACTATCAACCAGTTAAAGTGTTGACTCTTTCCAATTCTTAACCTTTGAAGAATTGACAATAATTCTACTCTTACTTTTGATCAATCTAAGGAATTTGCATTTGTCTTAGTTTTACGCTTTTTTCAGGCCTTGGATGCATTGCTCAACTTATCTACCACCTCCTACAACCAGTTCAAAAGCAGTGGCCATGGCGATTACAACAAAAATGACATACAAGACAGAAGAGTCTTCATTGAATGCAGTGACAGTGACAGTCTTGATAGTACTGCAGGGAATTCCCAGGTATTCATGAATTTAACAACGTGAGCTTTGTTACTTTCTGTTTCTTCTTTGTTATCAAGGATAAACTTGCCCATCTAAATGCGAGTTTTTTCTTCTCTTGTTTTTCTTTTTCTCTGTTAACTTTTGTTTTGGTAATGCCCATATATTTCTAATATTTCCACGGTATATTTCCATTTCCATTGGTATCAACATGAAACATTACTTGAATTGACGTATTCCCTAGTTGAAACTACTGTTGTCACTATGTGGAGTAGAGGATATGGTATTATAACATTAGTTGGTGACAATATTGTAGATATGTGGAGTAGTATTGTTCCCACCTAATGGTCAATGATTATCACTTTAAACCAACTTGAAATTCTATCTAGACATTAAGTTAAATCTTAATTTTTGTTTATGTAATTGATTATTTGGCTGATCTTTTAGAATGATTTGCACTCAAGGTTTTAAATTTCGTAACATATCGGGCCGTATTGGCCGATACATATTGTTTTGACAAAGGCCTAATACATGAAACATGTAAAAATCATCTGTTGCATTCCTTTTTTTGTGTATTGGGCTGATATTGGCTCGTACTGTACCATTTCGGGTTTGTATTGGCTGATACAGGTCTGATACAAGGCAATACTTGTAGTATTGATTGGTTTCTCTCTAATTAATTTTGTTAATTTACTCCTGTATTTAATGCATGTTTTCAAATTTGAATATGGACCGTTATTAATTTTGTTTCTCTCTCTCTCTCATTAATCTCTCTCATAATTTCGTTTATAACTCCTTAACTACAAGCTGTTGATTTTAAGGCTTATAATTGTTAGTATAAAAAGTACACGTTATGTCAATATGAAGATTTGAACCTTGGTTAAATTGCAATGACCAAAGTCTACCACTAGGCCATGTCTTTTTAAGTAACTTTCTCTTTTCTCAATGGATATTTGTCAATAAATGCTAAAATTAATTATTAAAATTTATATATTAATAATAATTAAGATAAGTTATATAGTTTTTTTTTTTAAATTAAGGTATGTACATCATAGTTTTCAAGGCGCCAAGGCGAGGCTAGGCGACAGGACAGGGCCTTGTCACCTAGGAAATGGGTTTTTTTAAGTGAAAAATACATATCCTAGGTAGTTCCCTAGGCTCCATAACCATCTTTCCTTAATAACTATATCCATAATTTTCATAAGAAATTTATAAACTTCATATTTATGTCTAGAAAATCAACATATTTATGAGAAGAAAAAAAAGAAAGAAAAGAATATTCAAAAAATATGGGGACTGAACCCCTATTTTTGTTATAGGAAAAGAAGAAGAAGTCTTGTGTTGATTAAACCCTAACAAATAAGAATTAATAAAAAGAAATTAGTTTATAAACACAAAAATGAATATTTTTGTTTAATAATGTCTATTTTATAATTATAATCTAAAAAAAGTAACAATTTAAAAGTAATTTATAAGACAATACAAAAATACTAGGTGACTAGGCGAGGTGAGCCTCCAAGGGTGCCTTGCCACCTAGGCGTCGCCCTGACAAGTATGATGTGCATACAGATTTTAGTTCTTCCATCATTTATATTGATATTTATTTAAGATTTATTTGAGTTTCCTAATGTATCCTTGCGTATCTTGATTTTCCGCCTGTATCCATGCGTATCCAAAGCATATCCTGAAATGTGTCTTAAAACTGCCTTTCCGAGATCTTTTATTTCCAATACTTTGAACATTGTTTGCGCTTTCTATGTATTTGAACTCACATTATCATGTAATTTTAACTCTTATAGTTTATAGGACAACTTCATGGTGTACTATTTTGTCTTTTAACATTAATTTCTTAGCTTTGATGGTTTAAAACAGGTAATAATTCAAAATGGTTTACCTATGCTTCTTTTATCATCTCATAAAATCATCATCGTCATCACTCATGCCTTATCCCAACTATATGTGGTCGGCTACATGAAGCTTGTTCCGCTAATCCATTCTATTTAAAGTCATATCCACTATTAAATTGTTAGTGCCTAAATCATTTCTTACTACTTCTACCCTCATAAAATATGGTTCTTTATTTTTGCATATTTCGAAATGTTTTCATCATGTCTATAATTTTTACTATATTTCCATACAACATTTCTGACATGTTACTTATATTTGGATGACCAATATTTCCACCAACATTGATATTTTAAATGAGGACCAAAGTTTCACAACTTATTGGCCTGTATTGGTTGATACATATTGTATCGATTAATCACTGATGCACTTTTTAAGTTTTTTAATTAAAAAAAATGAAAAAGTGCAAGGTTCAAAGTATTGATAGACTCCTTCCAACGTATCAGGTGTATTGATATTTTGCTATCTTCATTTATTGAATCATGCTATCGTAATATATTGAACACTTAATCTTGATACCTTCAAAAATTATATATATGGCATGCCCATGAAAATGAATGGATCTTGCTATCTTCATTTATTGAACACTTAACAATTTGTTTTCTTGTTTGTATTTGTCCATAAGCTTCAATTGCCAACTATAACCTTCATCCTTTTTCCCCATTTTGATAGTATCCTTCAACTTCTTTTACCTACTTGAATAGTTGCCCAAGTTAGAGCTCTTCGTTGAAACAACCGGTTTTTTTAATGAAATTGGAAAAAAGCTTTTATTTTGAAATGTCGGAAAGAGACTATAGTGTGGAGGAAATGTTGAAAAGATGGAACCTAAAAGTGGAATTAGAGGAAATCCTTTTTTTATGTATGTGGAATTAGAGGAAATCTCTTAGAGACAGAAATCAAGATGTAAATGGTTATTGGGGGGAATGGTAACACAAAATTCTTTCATTCAGTGGCAATTAGGAGAACGAAAAACTTGATCTCTAGGATTGAAATTGAAGGTGGGGGTGATAACATTAGAGGAGGAAATTGTTAATGCCTTTGAAGATCATTTTAAATCAATCTTTGCCTCCTTAGGGGAAAGGAATTAGGAAGTGAGGGATTTAGATTGGACCGAAGTTTCGGATACCCAAGCAGCTCTTTTGGAGAGGAGTTTTAGTGAGGAGGAGTTCATGATGCAATTTTCTCAATGGAAATATCTAAAGCGCCAGGACCTAATGGTTTTTCAATTGCCTTCTATCAAGACTGTTGGGAAATCATAAACGATGATTTGGTGGAGGTGCTTGTGGAATTTCATAAAAAAGGGGAAATCTCACCTAGAGCTAATGCAACATTCCTAGCCCTAGTGCCTAAAAATAAATAACCTAGACTCCATAGGACTTTAGGCCTAGCCTTGTGTGTAAATCTCAACAAAATTATTACCAAAGTCCTAGTAACAGTGGTAAGGAGGTTTAAAACTGTTCTACCTCTAGTAATTTCCCAAAATCAAGGAGCTTTTGTGGAAGGGAGACAAATGATTAACCAAATCCTTGTGGCCAATGAGTGTGTAGTAGAAAAGAAAAAGCATGGTGGGGTAGGCCTAATTTGCACTGGATTTGGAAAAATCCTATATATGGTGAATTGGTCCTTCCTCTTGGGTTTATTGAAAAAACTGGCATGGGTGAGAAATGAAGGAAGTGGATCAAAGGTTGTTTTAGTTCAACATATTTCTTGGTACTAATCAATGGAGTGGCTAGGGACTTTTTCCTTGCTAAAAGAGGTCTAAGGCAAGGAGACCCCATTTCCCCCCTCTTGTTTACCATTGTTGCCGAGGTTCTAAGTAGATTGATCATTATAGCTGATCTAGAAAGCTAGTTTGAAGGGTGGAGGGTTGATGAAAGTGAGGTGGTGGTGACTCGCTTACAATTTGCAGACAACATAATCATTTTTTGTGAAGATTGTACTAAGGCCAGCTTGAGGAACTTAAAAGTCTTAGTTGGTCATTTTCGAAGGATCTCAAAGTTAAAAGTCAATTGGGAAAAGAGTTGTGTGGTGAGAGTTGATATGAGAGATGGAGACATCCATGTGTTGGTAGGATTACTAGGTTGCGAGGTGAAAAATTGGCCCCTAGAGAATCTTGGTATGCTTTTAGGAGGAAATCTGAGAGCAAATGGCTTTTGGAAACCAATAGTGGAAAGATTCACTAAAAAGTTAGCAATGTGGAAAATGAGCTATTTCTCAATGGGAGGGTGAATTACTTTGATAAAGTCTACCCTAGCCAACCTGCCCACTTACTTTTTGTCCACCTTTAGAACCTCAGTGAAAATAGCAAGATAGAAAAATTGATGATTGTTTGTCGGAGCTAGGAGACAAAAAGAAAGATCATCTGGTCAAACGGGAATAACTATGTAAATGAGAGGAACATGGAGGACTGTATTGGGGACTTAGTTAAAAGGAACAACTCTTCTAGGAAATGGCTTTGGAGATTTCCCTTGGAAGGAGATAGGCTTCGACACAAGGTCATTGGAAGCATTCACAGTGTGGCGGACAGTGGATGGGATGCAAAGCTAGCGCCTTAGGCAACATAAAATTCCCTGTGGAACTGAGGTATTACCAACCTTTCTTAATTTTATTAGTTTTGATGTGGGTGGGGATCATGTTTTATTCTAGGAAGACCTTTGGATTGGGGATACCCCCCTTAATTTGCATTCCTTGGACTCTTTTCTCCATCAAACCTTAAGGCGGAAACTGTTTCTAGATTTGGGGCACCATCAGACTTTGGCTTCGGAAGGGGACTGAGGGATAATGAGTGTGATTCACTTCGAAAGGTGTTTTTGGACCAGAGCTTTCTAGATGGCAGGGTTTGGTTTCCTTCCCCAGATGGCCTTTTTCATGTGCTTCTTCAACCTACTCATCCACTTAGACTCTTTGAGGGTAAATTTCCTAGTAAGAGAAATTTGGTGCAAACCAATCCCTCCCAAAGTACAAACTCTTTGTTGTTTTTTTTTATCAATAACAAGAAATTTCATTAAAAGAGAGTAAACTTACAGAGGAGGGGAGCTAAAATATCTTAACTCCCCAAATATGCCAACATGCACCCAAAATGAAAAAGGAACAATTACATCTAAGCCCAAAAAACAGAATTCCTATTCATCCCTTGCCTGGCTAATCCATCTGCAAATGAATTTGCACTTCTTTTTACCCAAGTACGAACTCTTTGTTGGGAAGTGTTCCTTGGAAAAGTTAACACCTGTGACGTGCTATAGAAAAGAAGGCCAAATAAATGCCTCTCTCCTCATGTGTGTATCCTTTGTCAGGCTTGTGGTGAGATCCTTCCTCATTTATTAATCTCCTGCTCCTTTGTGTCTTGCATATGGGACTTTTTCTATTTTCTCTTTGGTTGCAGATGGACTCCCCTATAGGATGTTGTTAGTTTGTTCAACCCCAACTTCTTGAGGCAACAAAAAAAAGGGGAAGATGTTTGTGGAAGACAGTAAGGGAAGTTTTGGTCTGGACTATTTGGGAGGAAAGAAATAATAGGATATTCAATGAAAAGATAAGATCCGAGGAAGTGACAGAATCCATAAAATAGACACATAAAGTAAGAATGGATTGGAAACTACCAGAGGTAAATAAGATCAGAGTTAAACTTTGATGGCAGCTTCTTTGGCAATCCAGGGAGAGCAGGCATAGGATTTATCAGAAACTTTCAAGGAGTAGTAATGACTCTATTCTCAGGACCAGTAGGCTTTGGAGGGAGATTCAGTTCAGGCTGAAATTATGGCTCTTCTGCAAGGCATGAAACTGGCATCACAACTAGGGGTTAGAGAATTGGAAGTTGAAGGAGATTTACTCTTGGTGATTTCTTGGGCAAAGAAAATCCAGTCAGCACCCTTGAAGTACAGGTTTGCTTTCAGGAAGATTGATTGTCTTGCAAGAAAGGTTAATGCAAATTTTGGATGGGTAAGAAGGACAACAAATGGATTGGCAGATGTTTTAGCAAAACAGGGGGCAGATAGACCAACCTTGTTTTGGGCAAAAGCTGTAATTGCTGCAGTGAAAAAGAAACTGGGTGACCAATGTACTTGAAAGTTCTTGATTGCTTTGTAAATTGGGCAGCTCAATAGCTAAAACACTTGTAATGTTATTTCGGATTAGTAAATGGAATTTATTTGCTGATAAAAAAGCTTTTGTTTTGAAGCAAAATCATCTTATTTTTTTCCCTTATAAAAGTAAGCATTTTGTCTGTGCAGTGAGAATGGGCCAAATGCGCCTTAGTGTTCTTATTTCTTTTAAGTAGTGTTTTAAGTTTATGCTTGTTGGTTATGGGCCTTTTTTGTTCTCTTTAATTTTTTCTTTAGTGCTGGCCACCTCATTAAGGGCATCCAGGTAATTGTACTCAATTTTAGAATTAAATTAACAAAAGAGATCAAGGGGGCTAGTATACCAAACCACCTTAACTAGTAACCGGTTTACCCTGGTTTAGATACATATTCTAAGTTCTAACAGTTCTGACCTGGGATGGCTTGTGAGTTTTGTGGGTCCAAGCATTATTGATTTTTGCCATTAAAGTATCCTCCTTTGTTTTCTGGGTTCAAAATTTAACTAGTAATAAGTCTAGTATACCAAACCACCTTACTACTACAGTTGTCCCAATATCAGTATTATTTTACAATTTATTCTTTTCCTTCTACAATTAACATCACTGGAAATATCAATTTATTACATGTTCCGTGCATATCATTTTCTGATGCCAAAAATTTTGTTGACAGTTAACATATAGACCATCAGATTCAACTCTTCATTTATCTGAGGACTTTCAGGGAACTTTATTGCCTCCCCACTACAATTGCAGGTAATTAGCCTAAGCCTATTTTGATTCTTTCTGTTACCTCGCTGTTTTTCTGTTTTGTTTGTTGTAGCAGGTTGTCTCTTGCATGGATGTGTATGACCTAGTTGGTAGGTAGGCAGAGATGCTCTAATGTAGTTCACATTATTATCCAGCTATGTTACCCAGGCATGGCAAAGATGGCTGAATATGACATTAGATATGAAATTCTGCACTAGAAATTGAAGTATCTGACATGATATGGCACCCTTGTATAGGTATCTCGGTATCATAGCTAACCAGTGGATACTAGAGAGGATATCAAGTTCCAAGACAACCAAAAGACGAGACTTATCTTCATGCATCTCATTCTTAAATCTTGTACTATCATAAAGCTCATTAGTTATTGTTGCCAATGGGGGGTGGCAATGATTTAAAAGGCGCATGTAGGTGTGTAAGTGAGGTGCATTTCAAGTAACCTAGGCCCGTGTGCAGCACCTTTACAAAGGTGTGCTCCTGCTATCTTGCTGGTGCTTCGAGTACCCTCCCCCTCTTTACTACTGTTGTTTATTCATCTTTATTAATCGAAGGCGTTTTCTAAAAGATAAAGAACCATAATTAAAATTGAAAACTGATCTTTTATGTATGAATTAAGAATTCAAGACCCTAGCATGGACATGTTTGGGCTTGTCTCAAGGGGCTCGGTACAAAGGAGCTTGCAGAATTAGGGTAATGAAATTGGAAAGAAATAAAGAGATTGAAAGCTTCACATGCTTGAATTGTTGAGCGGTTGAATGTATTTTATATGTTATGTTTAATTTTATTTTTTACTTTTTTACTTTTAATATGTTTTATGTATTTTAATTTGAGATAATAGGGTTTATAAAACATTTAGTTTAAAATTGAAGTATGCATTTTTTATTAAAAATGTTTTTAATGTTTTACTGTTTTGTTAATTTTTAGCATTTTTTGTATGTTTTAATAATTGTATGCCTCACTTTAAAAAGGTGCATGCCTCACCTTGCACTTTGCACCTCAGGTGCAAAAAATTCCTTGTACATTTTTTGTGCCTCGTGCTTTTAAAACACTAGGAAAAAGAGAATAAAAAAAAGGCTTGATTTCAGTTTGTTGTCTTGTCTAGTCCTAATTAGAATTGGTTGGACCCTTAATCCTAATTATTTGATACAGAGAAAATTCTTGAATGTAAGTAAATAATGTATTGAGAAATTCTTATGTATTGATTCTTCAGACATCTTCTACATGCTCCGTGAAGGTTCACATAGAATTGTGCCTCAATGGTGAATATAGTAGGCAATTTCTGATAAAAGAAAGAATATTGCAGGCAATTAAGATGTTGGGTTTAGAATTTTGAGGCAATTATGATGTTTGTTTTGTGGGTAATTGTTCATTTTCTGTATCATACTGCAAAACTATACTGGTGGGTAATTGTTCATTTTGTTCAAGTAAGGAAGAAAGGATCCTTAACCCCAACCCTGGTGGGATCGTGGGAGTGAGATTTGTGACAATATCATTGAGTCATCATGTTATGGGGAAAAAAAAAAGGATTCTAATACTGTTAACCAAGTATTAATAGAGCAACACGATCATAGCACAAGATATTTACTTCAGCAGCCAAACATCTAACCTTCCTAACGTGGTGATATAGCAGGTAGAAACCTTCCCCACTATCTGATTCTTCGAATAACCAGTGGGAATTACCATTTACCTTCAACCAGGAGAATCAGAATGGTCAATCTCAGGCCCTGTAATAAGTAAACATGCTTGATTCTGATTGAGCCCCCCAAAATAGCAAAACTGAAGGGACTTGAATACACCAATTAGGCCCTTTTAAGCGCTCTTTACCACATGAACAGCCTTGGTAGAAACCATTAAAGGTTAGTTTTATTACTCTTCAACTAGTCAAAGAGTAAGGCACACAAGACAGTCCAATTGCAACATCTACAAGAAAGTTTCGAAGATCCTCTATCTGGTACAGATGCAATGAACAACTGTCATGTTAATAAGATGTCTGGGTTAGGACTGCTGCAACCTTGGAAAACTTGAGTTGAGATTTTGTTAAAATTTGAATAGGCCTAATCCAAAAGCTTAGGCCCAATGTAGTATAGGGTTGCAAATGGTATCCTATTGTCTGAGTTCAAATTCAATCCCATTAACAATGATCTGATATCTGATTGCAATCTGAATTGGATTCAGATCCAATATAAATCTGATGAATATGATCTTATTCGAATTCAAATATAAAAGAGTCAAATTTGGATCTACCTATATCTGGTTCAATTCGATCTGTTTGCAGCCCTGTTGTAGTTTAAGCTCTCAAAATCAGGTACCTGATTTGCACCTCTAATATGGTTGTATCTTGGAACTACACCTTATTACAGAAAATTGCTCCATTCCTTCTTATTTTTCTGGTGCTTAACATTTTTTATTTGGTGAATTGGTGGCTAGTTTGTCTTTATCTTTTGTTTAATGAACTTTTGATATAAAGCATTGTCTTTTGCTTGTCAGATGCTTGTGTGTTTTTTATTTCTCCATCAGTAACCTTACCACTTCCAAAAGAATGCTAGAACGTGAGCTGATTTTCTTGTTCTATTGCTTCAGGGACTGTCTTGATGTCGTTATTAGTGATAAAGAATACCAATCTAGGCCTGGAACCGAAGAATCAGATCTTCATCAAAAGGTGTTGGAATCTCTATTTAACATTCCCAAAAGTTCTGAGCATGAACCTAGCAGTATGAACTGGAAGATTGTAGTAAAAAAAATGAAGTCACTTGGACAGGGATCAGATCTTCGTCCACACTTAGCAGAAACTCAACAGAATGTTGGACATGGTACTTGATGTTAAACTACATTAAGCATATATCAGATACCAACTCCTTATTTTTGCTCATACTAATGCAAGTGATATCAAAATAGTTTAGTGGGTTGTCTCAAGTTTATTTTATGAAAAATGGGATTGTTCTTCATTTTTCATTTCTTTTAATTTTTTATGGAAATCTTGCATGTTGTAGAAAGTCAATATCCCCTCCCAGCAAATAAAAACAAAAAACTATAAAAGTATAGTGTTGGTGTCTTTTGAACCGATAAAAGTTACTGGTTGGCCATATTTGTTATTCATGAATGAAAAGCAGGGAAAATATGTGAATGTTTTTGGATTCATTTTATGACGAGAACACACACCATTATGCTTAAGAGGGAATACATCCTTCTCTAAAGGCATTAATGTGAAGTAGTATTGATTATCTGAATGCCTATTGAATACAACCAAGTCAATTATGCATTTTTAATAGGTCTTGTGTGTGGCTGGACCTAGTATACCCAATGCCCAAGTCTTACCACACTGAGATCAATTATACAACTGTATTGTATGGCCATATGGCTGGACCTAGTATACCCAATGCCCAAGTCTTACCACACTGAGATCAATTATACAACTGTATTGTATGGCCATATGGCTGGACCTAGTATCCAAGCAGCTGTACAGCATATTGTGTTGCCATACAGCTTCATACTGTTCTGCTGTTGGATCCAACACAAACCTAATAGCCTCATGTCCTTGCTTTGGGAAAGTGATTTTCATAGTTGTCAAGATGATGCTTAGGCAATAAGGTGCTCATGGAATCACCAAGACATTTTTTACATGGTGCACTTGGTATTTTATATTCCTATCATTTTGAGTTTATAATAATAAAACATACATTATTGAACTAAACTATTCAGTTTGAGTTAAAGTATTAGTTTCTTTTTATTATTTTTCTTATTTTCTAGGGTTCAGACTTCAGACATGTATACTGTTGTCTTGAACCGTCAAAGTCTTCAAAACCTGAACTGATTAGTAAGCAAGGAAGAACTTTTTAAATTTTCTTGCTGATTAAAAGAATAAACTTGGAAGAACTAAAATTTTTGTCCAATCAACACATATTGATTATTTTTCTTCTATTCATTTTTTCTTTTCCTATGACAATTCATGAGCCCCTCTATTTTCTGAAAATTCTTTTCTTTCTATTTTTTATGAATATGTTAATTTTCTATGTTTTAAATGGAGTTTATACATTTTTATGAAGATTATAGATAATTAATAGTGAAAGATGGTTGTTGATTTTCAGTTATACACTCATGAGAAATCTTCTCATCTCATCTACATGCACCACAAAGCCTCTGTGCCCTGAATTCCGATGTAATATGTAGCATGAATTCCCCATGCCTTGAGTGCATGGAGTCCATCAGGCTTTGGGAATTTAGGTTTGCTAGTATCAGTTTACCTGCTTCTTCAGCACCCATGATACTTCGTCATTATCTCATGATCCTGTTAAAATGTATTTTGTAGCCTTAGCCTTCTGAGTTTTAAAATCCAGATTTCTTGTGATACAGCATGTACAAGAATTCTGGATTTTACTTGATGAGTACATCATTCTGTCATATTCAACAAACTATTTCTAACATTTCTTTTTGTTTTGGAATTATATGAAGGAGATGAATATCAAGTATTTAGAAAAGCTGCACAGCAGCACTGGAGTACAATGAAATCCTGCTATCAGAAAGTGAGTTGGTTGTTAAGACTTTGACATCATTCTAGTTTTCCCATTATTTAAATTTAAGTATATTTGTTAGTAACAGAACAGTTATGCAGGCTACAACAGCATATTTAAAGGGAGAAAGGACATACGCAGCTTATCTTTCAGAACAGGTAAAAATAGCCTATGTAACAAGTAATTTCAGACATGCACTTAAGCACATCTTCTCAAATTAAGCCTACAGTGCAATCACCAAGTTCTTTGGCCTGTAGTCTAAGACTTCGATGGTAAGTCGTCCATTTGGCATGCATTGGTCAGTGTACTTGGAAGGACTGAATCAGTTGGGCATTTTACAGTATTAAGATAGTGGTCACTAGACATAAGAGGTTAGTAACCAGCATGGGGACGAATAACTTTTCTGCTGAGATTAATCTGATTGCTTATTGTTCACTTTGATAGGGGGAAATTCACAAAAGAAGGGCAAGGGAGGCAGACGAAAAAGCCAGCCAGGATATATTTATAGCTAGGTTCTCTCTCTGTGTGTGTGTGTGTGTGTGTGTGTGTGTGTGTGCGCGCGCGTTTCTCTGTTCATGTGATGGATGGTCTAGCTTGAATTGTCTGCAGAAACAAAAGAATAGAAAATGTGATAACAATCGACTTACACGGGCAACATGTCAAGCAAGCAATCAGGATCTTGAAAGTTCATCTTATATATACAACATACATGTCTTGTAAGCATCCTAATGCAACATTACTGAGGTCCATTTGGTTCGTGGGAATAGGGAATTGGAATTGGAATGGTCCATTTCCATTTCCAACTGTTTGGTTGGGTGGAATTGGAATCCCATTCCAGGAAATTCCTGGTGGAATGCCATTTCCCCACTTGACAGAATGGCCATTCCCTCCCCCTCCCTTGGGAATGAAAATCTATTCCAGCCAATTCTGATTTTTTGACTGTGAACCCAACGTATCCTGAATATTTCTTTTACTGTCATCTTGTTCTAAGTAGCATGACTGTGATTATGCTCCACTAACTCCTCTCTTCTTTTTGCCTTAGCTATTCAGTCTCTTAGGGTTATAACTGGATGTGGGACCCATGGGGTTGGGAAGGGGAAACTGAAAAAATCGGTAAGGCTCCTGTGAGAAAACGATTCATTTGTATATTAAATGATTAGCCATGAGTCTGCTGGAGTTGTAGACATGAATATCTTATAATTGTGGTTTCTGTCCCTTGCCAATAGCGATTGATTTGTGTTTGATGTTTTAGGTCATTAGCCTTTTGGAGAAAGAAGGTATTGGATGGAGTGAAGAGAACCAAGGAACAGTGTTGATCAAGATAGATGGTCGGAAAGAGTTCAACTTTGTGGAGTCCGAAACCGACTCTGAATCAATGTGATTTGTTCAGGTGGTTTGCAATGTACTAACAAATAGGTTTGTACAAGATGGTTTGCTACCTTCCGTCCGACATGTAGAAACCCATGTAGCCGTTGAGCTTTCTACTCTCAATTCATCCTGTAAAAACCCAACTCCCTTCAACATATACCTGGTCTAACCTGTTGAAACTCCAGTTGCAGGACCTCAAGGAGAGCACCTACATTTGTGAGTTGTGTGCTCAGTTCCATGTTAATAATATTTTTTTTTTCGGTTGGTATAAGACTTCCATGTTAAATAACATGAAAGCATGTATTGCGTACCAGAAGTGTAGTTAATTACTTAGTCTAATCTGTTCTCTGTATGTAGAATAGTCGTGGAAATCATCATTGAACATTTATTTTTGGTAGGCTTATAACCAGATATCCCGGTGGAAATCATCATTGGACATCTGGTTGAAACTTGTAAGCCTATGGAGGAGAAGACTCTATGGGGTCAATTGATGCTTCTTTCCCTTTGGTGTTGCAAATAATCTAGGTATCATCTGCGCGAGCGTCCAACATTAGGTTCAGTAACTTCAGTTAGGGTTGGATATGAATCTTGTTTTTCGTTAGCTATTCAAGCTTGATTTGATTCGGTTTAAATCAAGTTTTTAGCGCAGAATCCAATCAAGCTTGGCTTGTGAGGCTTGTGACTCTAAGGCCTGGCAATCCTTGAACTTTGACAAAAAGCCGCTTTTTGACCTTGAAGAATTTATAGGGTTATCTTGGACCTTAAGGTTGTGTTTGGAAACGATGCAAATGGAATGTAAATCCCAATTCGGTAAATTTGCACTTTGATTCACTTTTCCCTGTATTTGACATTACATTTATGCATTGACAAATGATAGACCAATGCATATTTACATTGATAGTAAGATGTAAAAGTACATCAGTAAAAAGAAGTAAATTTGCATTCAAGTGGGCTTTTGATAAAATAAAAATTGCTTTATTGAAATTTATGTCTGCATCTATTATACTTAAAAGTCTGTTTGGTAAGAAGGTAAATTTGTTAGTACAAAACTAATCCAACTTTACAATTTATATGAACCGCTTTACATTCTATATATTTGTATTCACACTAATTTCCATCATTTTCAAACACAACCTAAATTAAGTTGAAAAGTTCAATGTTAGACAAAAACACTGTTAAAATGATAGAGGCAATTTTTTTTTTTAACGCCAAAAGGCAATATTAGAGACATTGTTGATAGTTTTCTTAAATAATGGACATAATATTATGGTATTGTTCAAGTTAAAAAAAAAAAACTGAAAAAATTATAGGTAGCCTGTACTTGAAACTCCAGTATTGGGGGTGACAATTTTTACCCTACCCAGATTGGGGTGGGTTTTTTTCTTGAAGGGCAGGTTTTGGGGTGGAGGCTACTTTTAGGATTTTATAACCTATATTGGTACAGGGTATGGTATTAGGTTAAACTTGATCCTCCCTAATTTGTTGAAAATTGAAAGCATATAAACTTAATGTATTAGATGTTAAATTTAATAATATTTTAAATTTTATGTGAGGGATAATTTGATAATTTACATGTCTTAATCAAATAATTGGAAAATTTGTTGTTTGTTTGTATTATTTATTTATTTATTGCTTATAAGCGATAAGCAATAAACTAAACCCGCCCCAACTAGTATATTATTTTACTTAAGTTTATAATATTAAGTTATATTATTTTACTTATTTATTGCTTACATATAACAAAAAATAATAGGAAATTAGATGTAGGTTTTAAACTAAACCCACCCTAACTAGGGATGCAAACAGATCATATCAGATTCATATAAGGGTATATTCAAATCCGATCTAACATTGCTCATGTTGGATCCAATCCGATTTGAAGATTCGATCAAATTTGGTAGAACTCGATTTGTATTCGAATCCTATCGATAAGTTGGACCTTCGGATATGATCTGGTCCAACTTGTTTTCTTTAAAAGTTAATAAATTATTAAAATAAAAATAAAATATACTAAGTTAAATAAAAAAAATAAAAAATGCAAGTATTTTTTAATTATTTTCGTCATATATATACATGTTTTTTATAAAAAATAAATAATATAAGAAATTTATAAAACTATAATATAAAAATATATTTATAAATAAATAACATATATATGTATTATAAATCTAATCAAAAGATCTGAATAGGGGGGATCCGAATTTGACCAAATAGGATTGGATCTTGGATCATGATCATGATCTGATCCATTTGCAGCCCTAGCTCCAAACCTTGAATGTGGGGAGGGTTTTGCATTTTCATGTGTGAGGAGGGTTTGGATTCTCAAAATCCAACCTACCATAGGTTTTGGGGTGGGTATGGGTTAGGAGTTTTAGGGAGGCAGCTTTGATCTAAAATTTACAAAACCCTCCTCAAACCCACCTCATTACCATCCCTATCTAGGATCTTTAATCTCGGACGTTACCAACAATAAAATAAAAACTATTTAATGTATAATTAATAATTGTAGAAAAGAATATATAATTGGATTCCTATTGAACCTCAAGTCAAAAAAAAATCTAGGAAATTATAAGTAGGTCCCATTTAAAATTCTCTCGTATTCACATGTGGTAAAAAATAAAAACAAAATTAGTTATTTTATTTAATAATAAATTATTAAAATTCTCTCATGTTCCCATAAAAAATCCCCATACCTTTCTTCTTCCCCTACTCTCCCCTCTACCATAACCACCGTCCTCTGCAACTAAACCACAAGTGACAAGACCAACGTTGTTGAACTGTCACCGGTAGCAAGGGCCAAGGCCTTTCCCAACTTTTCCATCTCACGTTCTAGAGTCTCCGGGTCTCTTCCGGTCCAACCCGGTCGACACTCGAGTCGAACGTGGTGCAAACCGCGTAGAAATATCTCCCAGGGCGGTCCGGCGTGGTGGAAGATATTTATAATTTTTTATTTATATATTTATCCAGTCGATTACACACCTCTTAGTCCAATCAGAAAAGGCATGAGCCACGCCGAGTCAATATTCGCTCTCTTTCCTCGCAGATAAATAAATACTCGATCCTCATCCCTATGAATCCACTTGTTTCCTTCGATCCAAAATGAGCTATCCATTAGAGAGAATCCGAGAGGTTGAGACGCAGAACACTCGTTCATGTAAGACAACGATTGATTCTTCCTCCGCCGCAGAATCGAGCATGGACGAAAGCTCCAATGACCACCAGCTTCGTTTCCATGACGAGAAGAAGAACGGCACCTACAACCAACGGCGTGGCTGCGGTGGTAACAGATTTGGAGATGGCGACGATGTGAACTGCGACGACGATGCCGAGGGAGGCGACATGGAGGCGTGGGAGACTTTAAGTAAGAGTTTTCGTCAGGTCCAGACGGTCTTGGATCAAAATCGGGCTTTGATTCAACAGGTTAACGAGAATCACCAGTCCAAGATCCCAGATAATCTTACAAAGAATGTTGCCCTTATTCGGGAGATTAATGGGAATATCTCCAAGGTCATCTCGCTCTACTCTGATCTCTCTACTAATTTCACCAATATCGTTCATCAGCGCCGCGGAATGACCTCCAAGAACAATGGCAACGCCAACAGCAACAATAGCAAGGGGGAATATGCGAAGGCATGAAGCGATCTCAGTAGTTCCAATTCCCCCACTATTGCCTATCGTAAAGTTGGTCATGTTAAGCATTCTTCAACGGTCAGTACTTGCTTCTCGTTAATTTAGTCGGGCTGGTCGTGTCTGCGTCCAAAGGAAATAAAATTTAAGTGGTCTGTTTAATGTGCCAGTGTGTCCTCGTCTAGTGCAGGTTATATGGATTAGTCTCTTCAGTTGTCATGATCATAATTCTGCTAGTGATTATATTGCTTATGTGATCATGTGTCAGTGTGTCCTCGTCTAGTGCAGGTTTTATGGATTAGTCTCTTCAGTTGTCGTGGTCATAATTCTGCTAGCGATTATATTGCTCATGTGATCATGTTTTCTGTTGTCTTATAAGGACTATTGCTGTGTGGGCTTAGCATCTTCCTCTTCCACCCGCAAACATGATGAGGTATTTATGTTCTAAATGCTTGCCTTTCCTTGCTTTCACATTTCGTTGAGAATAACTGATAGTGATTAGGTAGGAAGAAGCCTGAGTTTCTCAATCTCTGAAGTCTGATCTGGCACTGCAACAGTTCTCTGGGTTACAAAGAGGTAAATGCCACTTGAGATAGTTTGTTGGTTATTACCTTCAAACTATTGTTTTTCAAAGCTACCTATGACTAGAATTATTTCTTCCCATGAGAAAGTACAAACTAGCTGGTGAGTTAAGTTACTGTTAAACAGTTTCAGGGATGTGGTTGTATAATCAGTAAGCATAGTCCTACAGTTTCCAAGCCATTATATGATGCCTCCAGTTATGGAAAGACCAAAGATCGTCTGTCTTGAATGAAATTTCCGGGAACGTGGACCATTACCATTAAGGAATAGATACTATTCTGGCATGCATATATTAGTAATTTTTTATATTAACCAATAACATTAGCCTGTTCTACTATGTACAACTGGTGCGAAGTTTTCTTGAAAACCTTGAATTAACCTTGAAAACCTTGAAGACCTAACCTCTGGATTTTTTGTACGAAGCAGCCGTTCTTAGACTAAAACTTCAATTCTCATGCTTTCCAGGCTTCCAGCCCAAGATTTAACATTGCATAAAGCAATAGCTCTTATGTTCTTTTATTTCTTCTGATCAAATGGATGGTGATTAGTTAAGTTCATAAAGAAACCTATGGTGAGTGTATTAGTATTTTGATTTTAGTAAATTTTCTTCACCTGCAGGAGGTAATTCCAAGCATGAGAAAGAGTGGATAGTGAGCTCAATTTGTCGTGAGGACAAGTTATGATGGAGGGTTCTGATGATATTTTCTATCAAAGGTAAACTTGGGACAAGTTCCCTCATTGGAGGGGGAGGGGGGGGGGGGGCAAAGATCAAGCCAAACAGGTGGTTGCTCTCTTGACAATCTTCAGTAGTGGCAAGAAGGGACTTCCCTGTACTTTTGCAGGATTCTCTTAGGAAACATATATTGGTTCCTTGGTTGAAAAATGCCAAATTAGGTGGGTAGACCTTAATGTGGCATTCACAATGACCCTTCTTGTGTGTGTGTGTGTGTATGCTTTGGGGGGAGGGTTGAAGTTGGATGGTGGTTAGAAATCACCCCCTTCATGTGGTGACATTTATAAAAATCCTATAATTTTTTTAGGGGGTGTCTAATTTTAAAATCCACTTGATACAGTAAGTGAGTTGAAAAATATAGAAATAAATTCTTGCTTCCAGGATTTTGGTTTCAGAAGGGGGACAGCCCTCTTGTTCTTGTTTCCCAAGACTGCATTCCCTATCTTTCTATAGACTTGGTGTCCTTCTCAGGGTATGGGTTGTCTCGGGACTTTGGTTTCAGAAGGGATTTTAGGGACTATGGTTGGGAGGAGGTTGTTCCCTTCTAGGTTTCCTTAAAGAAGCTCTTTTCTAGTTGGTGTTGTTGATAAGAGAATCTTGGCCCATGACACTTAGGGTTTTTCTCTTGTTCTTCTTTCTTTTGTGCTCTTAATGTATCATCCCCCTCCTCCCCCCCTATCCCAAAAAAGGGACTTATGGAGGCCTTGCTCCTCCAAAGATCAAGGTCTTCTGTTAGGAAGCAACATTGTACACAATCAAAACTTGTGAAATGCTTAAATGCTCCAACACAAATGGAAACTATTTTGCCTCCCATCTAATATGTGCATTCTTTGTTTCAGGAGTGGGAAAGACACTAATCACCTGCTCCTTGTCCCTATACTACAAAGTACTAATCATTTTTTTCTCAATGTTTGTGATGCACCTGGCACCATATGTTATGGATGCCTTCCTCGGGAAGACGTACCATCGCTGCCTGCAGCAACAGGTCCCGGGCCCACCGCCAGCAGTAGCAAGGATTTAGTGATGCTCATCCTACCCAGTTCGGCAACAACAGCCTTATCTAGATTAGATTAGCTCATTTTGCTTGTTCTTATCTTATTGTTCTTATCTCTTATCTTATCTTGTTAATAGCTTATCAAATTAGGATTAGCTTAGCTTATCTTATCTTGTTAGTAGCTTATCAGATTAGGATTAGCTTATCTTATCCTTAGCAATATAAAACTGGAAGTCTCCCTATTCAGCAAAGAGACTCCCTTTGATTAGGACTCTTGTAATCTCCTATTTAAGGAGACCCCATTATTGAATGAGATATCAAATTATTCAGTCAAGAGTGAGGAGAGTTGGTGATCTCTTGGACAAATCACCGAAGGTGCCAAGATAGGTTCATCACGAGCAGGAAGGAACAAGGAAAAACAAGAGGTTTTCCCCGTGGGCCGACCCGTGACGAGATCCTATTCCAGGGCCCACAACAACTTGGTATCAGAGCAAGGCGTCATGGGAGATCTGGAACAGCTACCTTCCAGGGTCCACGACCTCGAGCACCAACTCGTGGAGACCAGCTCCGAAGTTCGTGAGATCAAAGGTGAAGTGCGAGAACTACGACGACTAATGGAGATGTTTCTTTCCAGCATGGAAAGGAACTCTGATGGAGGGACAACAGCTAACGACCGCCGGCCAGATCTGCCAGAGTCTTCCGGCGAACAGCAGTCCGTTGGCCATGGAGCAACCATCATCCCCAAGTACAGCAGGCTGGAGTTCCCATCGTATAACGGCAACGGAGAACCCCTAGGCTGGCTGTATCGCTGCGAGCAGTTCTTCCGGAATCAACGGACAAATGACCAGGACAAGGTAAGCCTAGTCGCCTTTCATTTAACAGAAGAAGCACAACTTTGGTTTTATCGGTAAGAGCAAGAAGAACCCGGGCTCAGTTGGCCCTAGTTTAAATCCTATTGCCTTCTTCGGTTCGGACCCCCATTGACCAGCAATCCACTGGGCGAGCTAATTAAACTTAAACAGACCGGAACAGTTGCTGAATACCAGCGACAGTTCCAAACCCTCCTCGCGAGGGCATCCTCCGTGCGACCAGACCAGCAAGTCGATATGTTCACAGCTGGGTTAGCAGAACCCCTGCGAGTGGATGTCGAGATGCAGAATCCCCCAAATTTGGTCACAGCCATGAACTTAGCCCGCGCATTCGAGCGCAAACTGCAGCTCAGCCGCGGAATATTTAATGTGGGTCGTCCACCGAACTCGTGGGTACCCCCAAGACCAACAACAATGACCCCCTCTTCTGCTACCAGCCGGGAAATGAAGCCTCCCACGACCACCACCTCTAGAGCAGTGACAAGTACAGGCAGTAACATGGTCACTCCTCCCATCAAGCGCTTGACCAGGGCAGAAATGGCAGAGCGCCGAGCGAGAGGTCAATGTTTCAATTGTGATGACCTCTACTCGGCAGGACATAGATGCAAGAGGCTTTTTTGCCTTCTCATAGATGAGCAAGAGGAGGAAGGGGAACCCGTCACATTCGAACCAGAGATCTCTCTCCATGCGATCACCGGTATTAAAACCTCTCAGACCATGCAGTTACAGGCACAGATCGCAGGTCAGTCGGTGCGCATTCTCGTCGATTCAGGGAGCACACACAACTTCATAAGTGAACATGCAGCCCTGCAGTTAAAACTACCAATGGAACTCCGGCCGCGACTACAGGTAGCCGTCGCAAATGGTGAAAAAGTTCACAGTCCAGGGATTTGTAAGGACGTCCCAGTATAGGTCAATTCTGAACTAATTCTTGTTGATTTATTTGTACTCTCATTGGATGGGTTCGATATTGTTCTTGGGGTCAAATGGTTAATTACCCTAGGCCCGATTTTGTGGGACTTCAGCGCACTCACCATGACCTTCCATCTGAATGGCAAGCAAGTTTCATGGCACGGTTGCAGGGTTAAAGAAAAGACACCGCAGGTTCATGCACTCCAGACAGAATCAGCAGCCATGCAAAAACTTCTCGCCGAGTTTTCAGATCTGTTCCAGGAACCGAAGGGCCTTCCCCCTTCCCGAGCTTGCGACCATCGTATTCCTTTGGTGGCGGGTTCAGCACCAGTCGTTGTCAGGCCTTATCACTACCCTCACTTACAGAAGGATGAGATAGAAAAACAATGTACAGCGATGCTGAACCAAGGGATCATACGCAAAAGTCACTCCCCCTTCTCTTCGCCGGTTCTGTTGGTGGCGAAGCAAGATGGAACGTGGAGGTTCTGTGTTGACTATAGAGAACTCAATGACCGGACGATCAAAGATAAGTTCCCTATTCCCGTTGTTGACAAACCGCTGGACGAGTTGCATGGTGCCTAGTATTTCTCTAAGTTGGACCTTAGGTCCGGATATTTCCAAGTTCGCATGGCTCCCGGTGACGTGAAGAAAACTGCTTTTCGCACCCACCATGGCCACTTCGAATTTTTAGTAATGCCATTCGGACTCTCCAATGCACCATCTACATTTCAGTCACTAATGAACGAGGTATTCCAGCCCCATTTGTGCAAATTTGTTTTAGTTTTCTTTGATGATATCCTCGTTTACAGCAAATCATGGGTAGAGCATGTCCACAATCTGAGGACCGTTTTCGTACTCCTACGCCAACACAACTTATTCCAGAAACGGTCCAAGTGCTCCTTCGGGGAGCGACAGGTTCTTTACCTCGGCCACATCATCCATGGGCAGGGTGTAACAGTTGATAGTTCCAAGATTCAGGCTATAACACAATGGCCCAAACCTCAATCCGCTAAGGCCTTATGCGGGTTCCTCGGTTTAACGGGTTACTACCGCAAATTTGTATAGAACTATAGAGTGTTGGCAGCCCCGTTAACCAACCTATTGAAGAGAAACTCCTTCCGGTGGGACGACGCAGTTGATGAAGCTTTTCTGTCACTGCGAAATGCACTGTCTTCAACCCCTGTCGTGCAATTACCTAATTTCGCCCTCAAATTTACAGTCGAGTGCGATGCTTCCGGAGTGGGTATCGGGGCCGTACTAAAGCAGCAAGGGCACTCGATCGCCTTCTTCAGCCGTAGATTGGCTGACCGGCATCTGAAGCTTCCAGCCTATGAGCGCGAACTAATCGGCCTTGCCCGAGCCATCCAGCACTGGAGGCCGTATTTGTGGGGGCGGTCGTTCATCGTCAAAACTGATCATTACAGCCTCAAATACCTGTTAGAGCAGCGTCTCACCACTTCCCCTCAGCAGCATTGGGTTAGCAAACTGCTCGGGTTTGACTTCCGGGTGGAATATAAAGCGGAATCCTCTAATCGCGCAGCTGATGCCTTGTCTAGGCGAGAAGAAGACGTGATGGTTCTATGTAGCATTTCCCAACCTCAGATCTCTCTGTTTGACGACATTAAGAAGGCAGCACCACAGTCCCCAGAATGGTCGCTCTTACTGCAGAAGATCCAGACCGGCACGGCCGGCCCCGATTGGTCACTTCACGACGGGTTGGTACTGTATAAGGGACGAGTCCATCTTCCAGCAGACTGCCCGTTGATTCCCACCATCATCACCAGCATCCATAACTCCACCCACGAGGGCATTCAAAAAACACTATACCGCGTCCGGACTGATTTCCATTGGCGAGGTATGAAGACTTCTATTCCAGATTTTGTCCAGAATTGCTCCACATGCCTACAACACAAATGGGAAAACCTACACCCGGCAGGCCTCCTTCAGCCCCTTTCCATCCCATCGCAGATCTGGGCCGACATCTCCATGGACTTCATTGAGGGACTTCCCAAGGTAGGGGGCAAATCAGTTCTCTTTGTGGTAGTCGACCGCTTCTCTAAATACACGCACTTCATTCCTCTATCGCACCCGTACAGTGCCACTTCGGTTTCCCTCGTCTTCTTTACACATATCTTTCGCTTACATGGGTTGCCGGAATCCATCGTTAGCGATAGAGACCCGGTCTTCACCAGTGCCTTCTGGAAAGAGTTATTTCGATTACACGGCACCACCCTGGCCTACTCATCAGCTTACCGGCCACAAACCGACGGTTAGACAGAAGTGGTTAACAGCACTATCGAGATGTATCTCCGTTGTTTCGTAGGCGATCAACCTCGACGGTGGTTGGAATGGCTTCCTTGGGCCGAGTACTGCTACAACATAGCCTACCATTCCTCCCTCGGCATGACTCCCTTTCTCGTCGTTTACGGCAGGGATCCTCCCCGCTTGCTGTCCTACGAGCCTGGATCTACTCGCTTGGACGCAATCGATCACTCCTTACAAGACCGCGACGCCCTCCTCGCCGACGTCCGCATTCGCTTACAGCAGGCCCAGCTCCGCATGAAGCTCCACTATGATAAGCACCACCGGGAACTGTCGTTCGATCCAGGACAATTTGTTTGGTTGAAGCCCCAGCCCTACCGGCAGCGCTCCTTGCGCCACAAGGCTGCCCCGAAGCTGGCCCCTAAGTACTATGGGCCCTACAAGGTTCTGCGACGGATTGGCAGTGTGGCCTACCAGCTAGAATTGCCAGAGACTAGCCGAATTCATGATGTCTTCCACATCTCCTTGCTGAAACCATTTACGGGTGTTCCCCCGGACCAAGTTCCCTCCCTGCCACCCTTGAAAGATGGCAAACTGGTCCCCCAGCCTAAAACTGTCACCCGCTCTCGTTTTAATCGTGGAATCCTTGAAGTCTTGGTGGGGTGTGATCTACCACCAACAGAAGCCACATGGATCCCATTGGCAGTGTTCCAAGCCACATATCCAGCTTTCGAGCTTGAGGACAAGCTCGTAGTCCAGGAGGGGAGTAATGTTATGGACGCCTTCCTCGGGAAGGCGTACCATCGCCGCCGGCAGCAACAGGCCCCGGGCCCACCGCCAGCAGTAGCAAGGATTCAGTGATGCTCATCCTACCCAGTTCGGCAACAGCAGCCTTATCTAGATTAGATTAGCTCATTTTGCTTGTTCTTATCTTATTGTTCTTATCTCTCATCTTATCTTGTTAATAGCTTATCAGATTAGGATTAGCTTAGCTTATCTTATCTTGTTAGTAGCTTATCAGATTAGGATTAGCTTATCTTATCCTTAGCAAGATAAAACTGGAAGTCTCCCTATTCAGCAAGGAGACTCCCTTTGATTAGGACTCTTGTAATCTCCTATTTAAGGAGACCCCATTATTGAATGAGATATCAAATTATTCAGTCAAGAGTGAGTTAGGAGAGTTGGTGATCTCTTGGACAAATCACCGAAGGTGCCAAGATAGGTTCATCACGAGCAGGAAGGAACAAGGGAAAACAGGAGGTTTTCCCCGTGGGCCGACCTGTGACGAGATCCTATTCCCGGGCCCTCAACACCATACCTAACTTTTGATGGATTTTTTATTCCATGTAATTCAAGTCCATACTAATAAGGGAAAGATTCTTTGGTCATGCACAAGGGCAGCTTGTATAATGTATGGTATGAACAAAATGTGGGGATTTTTGAAAATAAAGAATAGGAAGTGGTATGGGTGGTTCATTGGACCTTGACGTAAGGAGGATTTCAAAGGATCCTTGATGGACTCATTGCTCAAGAGGGTGGTCTACTGTTGCTGGTTTTATACATCCAAGGATACCAACCATCCAACTTTTGGAAAATCCTGTAAGAAGACTCAAACAAAATTTTGGTGGATGTAGTTATGGAAATCCATGACAGTCAAGTATAGGTGGGTGATAAGAGATGAAAATGAAACTGTATTACTAAACTTCTCATGGCCTCTTGGAATGGGTAACTCCTTCAGATCCAAGATGCTTGCTTTACGTCAAGGTCTCAGATTGGCATCATTACAAATTTTCAAATGTAAAAAAATAGTGGAAGGTGATTGCAATGTTGTCATTTCACGGTTTGCTCCAATAGATTCAAGTCCTTGGACTCTCGGTCATTTGATTAAAGAAAATAACTTGAACTGCTTGTTCAAGTGAGCTCCTCAATTTGCTAATAGCCTTACTGATTCTTTAGAAAGGGCTAGAGAGAATTTGATTTGGGTGGACCCCAGGCCCAGAGGTTAATTTGTATAACCAAGTATAATCGAAGAGATTGTGTTATTGGCAGCCTTGGTCTGTTCCTTGTATTGGTCTGTATTTCCTTTCTCTTAGAATTGAGGCTACCACCTCTTTCTTTTAATGCAACATATGTTCAGTTATTGATAATAATTAAAAAAAAAAAATCTATGAACCAAGGACCCTAGAGGTGTGCAAAGGTAGAATAAGATGTGCTGGATTCCTTTGAAGGATTTTGTGGACCCAACAGTGCTATCTCACACCTTGCAAGGTATCCTCATAAAATAGTTAATAGATTCATGTCTTTATTTGTCACATAGTGGTTTTTTATGTCTATGTTGGGAAATCTTTGAAGCTATTAGGTGGTTTTAGTAGAAATTATTAGATTTCTATTCTCTTTATTTTGAAGATCAATATTTCCTAGTAATATCCAGATTTCGTCTCTATGAATTTATAAAGCAGGAATATCTGAAATAGGGGATTTTTCTTACTAATAGAATTTTGGTTTTCTTCTTTAAAATCTTAGAGTGGTATAATCCATGCATTTTGATGGACATAAACCATAAAGTCCTCCAAATTGGACATCTTCTTATCTATTTTCACATTTTTTTTGGATTAGTAGATTCAGTTAAGGTTGGTGTGGTGCTAATCCAAAAATTGGGAGGGAGTTGTGTCTGTAATCCTTCTTTAATTTTTATGGTACTGTGTGCTTTACAGAAATTCTAGTTTTTTATTTATGATTTTAATATTATTACCAGAATAAAAAAAGTCTTTAGATTTTGGATGTTAATCACTCTATCCGGTAATTATCGAAAAAAATCGCTCTATCCAGAAAATTTTACTTCTTGTTCATGGTAGTTGAATGCTGTTTCTGATTTCTGGACATTCTATTTACTAGAAATATTCCCTAATCTTTCAATCCCAAAACTCTGCTTTATTTTGTTCCAAATTTGGCCCCAACAAACTATCAAAGTCCCCTTGAGGCTTTTCATCATTGCATGACCATTTTTGCTTGGCTCTTCTCAATTTCTTCGGCTATTTTGGACCTTCTTTAATGTCCCTTGCCTTCATATTTGAGTACTCTGTAGGCTCTAGGTGTATGTTGGGATATGGGGGGCATATCTGGAATGCTGGTTGTTTTCATTTACTCTGGTCAGGTGAGGAAAGATGTAGACTATGAAACAGGAATAATGGGGTGGTATAGGATTTACTTGCACTCTTCAATTTTCTGATAATGCATTTACGCTGTTCTTTCTCATGGGTGTAAACTACTGAGCCAAACTACTTAGATCTTGACATCTTGTTTCTTGTTTCTGTTTGTGCGTGTGTGTGTTTTAACCTTTCCATTTATGCTCTGTTTTGTTTGATGGTATAGTCGGGCTTCTACTTGCACTCTTATCCAAAAACTTGCTGTTGGATCTCCATTCCTCCATTTGACAAGGTACAAGAGCTTAGAGCTTTCCTCTCGATTGACAATCAACAACTTTGGCACAATTATAAAGTGAAAGAGGAGCTAATGAACATAAGGTGAATATCATTTTTCCCCCGAGCAGTGTGCTGTGGCTCAAGGAATCACAATCCAATTTGGACTTGTATTTTATAGGTATTTACGCTTTAGGTCTTGAGGCCTAACTCGTAGCCTTGGTACTCCCCTGCAGCTGCAAGGGTGTGATGCAGAAGAAACCCAAAATTAAGACTTAGAGGAACTTGTAGCCTTGTATGGTGGTTTTGCACAGAAATGGCAAGACCAGAGAAAAGAAGCATAGAAGCAAAGAAGTATGGGGATGCGAACTAGACTAAACTTGCTTTTTTTTTTTTATTTTACACAATGGGGCGGTAGTCCATCCCCTAAAACCCACAGCCCCCCAAACTCTGGTGACACCGTGACAGTGAAACCGAATGTGTTAATAGCAAATGATTCCAATAAATCAACGAATAAGATACTATAACGACACATTGAAAACATCTCCCCATGATGGAGGTTGGGAGACGGGCTACCCCCAATTCGCGGCTGCAGACTGCAGTGGCTTGTTGGAAGAAGATCAAATTCTGTGACGGTAGGATTTGATCCCAAGTTTCTTCTACAAACTGCTAGAGACCTTACCAGCTGAGAAAGGGTGAGTTGTGGGAAAATCATTAAGACATTTCCTAAAGTTTATTGAACTTCCCACAATTTTATAATTCTCACTTATTTTCAAGGGGTAATAGTTGGTTCTAATATGTTGGAGGACATGCATCCTATCACCTCCTGATTTTTACATCTAAACCCTTAAACCTAAACTTGAAATCCTAAAATCTATACTCTAAATTTTAAACCCTTGAATTCTAAATTAGTGTACTATTCTGTAAAATGGCTGTAGGACACATGTCCTCCACATGGTAGGAGCCAAGTATTTTCCTTTCAGAAGCAAGCAAATACAGCCTTAATGAGCTAGAAAGTGGAGTCTCGTGTCACCACTAGGGCTTCTTCGACCAAACCCAATCCAAATAGTCTGGTCGGGTTAGGGTTAAGGCCTTGGGCAATCTGATCCCAAGATTTCCAACATTCTTAGTTTTAAGGTTAGGACTTTTGGTGCGACACAAGTATAATATTTCTAAATCACCATGGTTTTGTACCCATGTATAAACTAATATTAAAGCTATCAATTAATCACCTAACCTTGTTTTTAAAAAATTGAAAAGAATTGAAGAAATTTGGCCAACCCAAGCCCAAGTGCCCAACCTTAAAAAATGTTGGGTTGGTTGGCATCCTTTTTGACTTCAAGGCGTCCCTCCTTTGTGGTTGTCTGAAACGTGTTTGTTTGCTTGAGCTTTGCTTGTCTTTTTGACTTTTGTTTTTGTAAATTTTTTTTTTTTTTTTTGATGAATGTTTCTTTTGTGAGTATGTTTTGTTTCTCTTTATCTTTTTCTTTTCTTCCTTACAAACTTTGTAAGGGTTCTCTTACCTTTCCCTTCCTTTCTTACTTTTTCCTTCAAACCAAACACAGTGTTAGTGAATCTTTTTACCACCCAAAAAAAAAATGAAGGTTGACTCAATCTGAGCTTACGTTTACTCTCTTTTAGAAATATAAATCTTCTGTATGCTCAAAACTAACTGTTTTCTTTCAACTTAGGAAAAATAGGAATAACAGCCTTGTGCAGTAAAATAGTAAATTACTAGGGTTCCTCTTGGCAGAAAACCTCGTTTGGTTTACTAGATAAAACACAAACCGTTCTAAACTGTTGTTTCTAGACTCTGTGGAGCCATATTTTCAACTTTAAGAAAAGAGTTCTCATAGGCCATAACCAATTGATCACACTTATTTCCTCAAGCAGTTCACAATTTCATCACTAAAATCCCTAGAAGGATCTCCAAGCTACAACTGCAAATGAGATTCTCCCAAACGTCTCAATTATGTTGTGACTCAGAACCCTCAACACGAAGGAGATGCTCCCAAACGAAAGAATTTCGTAGCTATCTCAGTTTTTGCTCGATTGTGCCCATTTGTCATTTTGATAAAATTAATGAGAGTATACATGGTCAGGGGAAGCTTTCTATTCTTTTTAAACTAGTTGAAGATATTCTGTTCTTTTCTGAGCACATTTGAGCAGTGGAATGACCATGGATTTTTTCAGAGGACAAAGAACTTGCCTGATTTAGATGCTTGAACAGTGCAACGGATACGGAATCGCTGTTAAAGTTGGGAAAGAATCTAGTGACAATTCAGAGTTCGGTATTTCAGATTACACAATGGAGCATAATCCATGGTAAAGCCAAACATGATTGAATGCAATCACAATCCGTGGACGGTGTCTAAGCTCGATTCTAGGCTTCAGGCAAAGAGCCATGAGAGACGTGAATACGTGATCTAAGCATGAATTGCTTATGTCTGCACTTCACCAGGATGTCTACGACATGTGGCAAGGGATACCACACTGCCAAGGTGGCCACGGAGGTTGCCACCTGGTTTGTCCTCCCATCTGATAATCTTCCTACCTGAAATTTATTGGGTATACCCCTCCATGTATTCAAAGCTATAGACTAAGGTGTTTGGAACCATGGGCGTTTATTAAATAAATGTTATCACATAAGTGTCACATCAGCATTTTTCCCATTATGTGAATTCGTACGCATAGGACTTACAAAAGTAGGCTTTGGTTTATGTGTAAGTTTACTGTTGGGGAATCTTCATTTTAGCGCTTCCCCCAACGGGTAGGTGTATTCACTATTTTGTTGATGTGGTGCCGAATGGTGCCTAAGTGTCAATAAAAGGGTTCATTATTTTTTTTCGGTTTTCTAAACAAATCAAATACAAAACATTTAGTAAATAAATGTCCACAGTTCCAAACACATACTAAATATTCAATGTTAACTTGAAGTGGGTGTTAGCAATGGGGGGAAAGAACAGAAGCCACATTGGTTCACAAGCGGGTGAAGAAAAGAGTTGTTAAGGGCTTTGTTTTTGGTAAGAACAGTCAAGTGCATATTTTGAAAATTTAAAGCACAGTCAAGGGATATATTTTTGTCTTTTAATTTTTCATGTCGATCTTTAAAAGCCTTAATAAGACATATTTAAGTAGTTTTGAAAATCACAAGGTGATAGTTTAGTAAAAATATAGGGTATTAACTCTATTTTTTTAAGTAATTAAATATTTCTATGAAGATGCATCTTCTATAATCATGGTGTTTAAACATTGATCAACAACCAGAGTTCTCTACAATGCAGACAGAAAATTTCGAATTTCCCTAGATCAATTGCTACCTAGAATCTCTGTTATTTGATGTGCTCTGGATGCTGTATTTCTGTTTTCTCTTTGGCTTAATGAATTTCTTTGTTCACCAAAAAAAATGCTAACTAGAATCTCGATAATTAGCTAGATCATTTCACATACATGCACATATAATTAGGGATGTAGTGTTTAGCTACAAGTATTAAGAAAAGAGTAAATTTCCGAAACCTCCCTGAAGTTTAATAATTGCAATCCTCTCCTAAACTTTCTGACACAATTGCAAGTAGACACTCTTTGCTAGAATCTTCTAATTAGAGACAAAAATATTATCAACCGTTCAGAGGTAAAATTGCAACATTAAATTCTCTTATTTTTTGTTCATAAAGTTTATTTTTTTCTGTAGAAATCAATCTCAATTATAATTGCTTAGGTATTTTAGACATTTTTGTCTCTTTAAGACTATGAGAGAAGGTCTACTTGCAATTTTGTCAAAAAGTTCAGGGAAGGTTATTGCAATTACCAAACTTCATGGGAAGTTTTATCCTAAGAAAAAAGAACTACAATTGTTCATAGAAAGTTGATCATTTTAAAATAAAACAGTATATTTATAAACACTATGCATTTTTATGGAATAAAAAATTAAAAGTTGCCAAGAAAAGGTATAAATTTCAATTTACAAAGATAGTGAAGAAAACTTTTTGCACTGATTTACCTTATTTCTATATTTATGCCACTGCATCATAAATCTAGTAGAAGCCCCTTTTTGTATTCAATGTTTATTTATTATATACAAAAAAAAAAAAGAGATGTTCAGTTAATTACATTCTACCTCCCTATTATTGGGGATGAAATTTAGGAACTCATGCAACTGACCCTATATAGTTGGGACAAGACTCAAATGATGATGGTTAACTAAACAAAATAAATATAAAAGGAAATTATATTTTTAGTTTTATGAAAAGATAATACAAACATGAAAAAATATAAAACACACTTAATTTTTTAATAAAAATCTGACAATTATAACAATCAAAAGCATCCTTATGGATATCTGAAAAGCTATTTTAAAGATAGTTGGATAGAAGCTGAATATGAAGGCTTAAAGGCTATGTTTGGAAATGATGTATAACGTCATTGATGTAAAAGTTTATGTTGATTCAGTTTTATCAATGTTTGGATGAGTGGAATTTTACATCATAAATCGATATAAAACCTCATCCAAAATAAAGTTCTAGATGGATTATCAATATAAATACTAGATCAATAAAATTGACATAAAAACTCCACGCTTTTCTCATTGATAAACTTTTACATCGCTTCAAAGAGGACGCCAATAGGCGCAAGCCTTGGTTAGGGGAAAAACTTCAAGATTCTCTTTTTGGGAAACGGTAAAAGCTTTTAAAGATTTTGTTTCTCATAAGTAGCCATCTGAATAATTTTCTTTAACAAAAATTGATATAATGAATTATAATAATTTTTAATACATAGTTCAAATTTTGAAAATTTCCTCCCTGCCTGACCACAACATCCTACAGCCGCACATCCAAGGACATCTCACGTACCTTATGCCGTAATTCATTCATGGACGGTCCCGGAAGCTCATTGGGAAAAGCAAATATATTTCCCATTTGCATTACATCCAAGTTAATTAAAGGGGGTGTATATGATTTTGCTTTCCAAAATGAAAACCGTCTCTAGGATAAAGTTTTATCAATATTTACTAACCCACATATTCTCTACGATTTTGTATCCCAAAACAAAAATAACTGTCACATCCACAAAAACAAAATGATTTTTATTTTTTGATATGCAGCCGTCTTTGTTTTCAGAAATCATCAACAATTTAACACAGGATAAATTGTGACTGTATTTTCCAGACAGCCACTGAGCCGAAGTATTTCCCTTGATCGTAGAGGTCTTTGCCAATGTGTATTACTGATGTGACAGTTATTTTTATTTTGTAAAAACAAAACTGATAAATGCTGTTGCGGCCAAACACCCCTAATACCAAGGCTGTGTTTGGTTTCAAAGAACAGGTAGGGGATGGAAGGGAAACCTGTACCTTTCCCTATCTTTTCTTTCAAACCAAACACAGCCTAAATGCTCTTCACAGACCATAAATCAGGTGCCACTGCCGCTTGCATCAGGAGCCAACATCAACACAATACCTTGAAGGCACAGCCTTTCTTGGCCTCCAAGAACCAGAGTGAGTCAAGGCTGAAAACTATATATAATTAAAATGCTATCGTACATAACTTATAATGTATCACATAGACGATATTGAAAAGGGAAGGTCGTTATAATAGACAAGCTGACGTGAAGGAGGAAAAACAAGTGATCACAAAGGAAGCTCGCCACTGTCTACGATGACAACTTTGCTTTTAGGCGTGCCACTTTGTCTCCCTTCGGCCTCAATCTTATAAACCACATCCATCCCAGATACCACTTGGCCAAACACCACATGTCTGCCATCTAACCTGTATCAAAACAAGAAAAAAAAATGATTGTGAAGCCTACAAAATCATTGGCCACCCTTTGGATAAGGAGTATTGAAAAGCCTCGACTGTACAGCTTATACAACAGTTGAGGTTTGCAAATTACTAAATCCCTTGATAGTTGATACATCTAAAACAATGAGAATTGAAAATGGTAGGACAGACGGTTACCAGCTTGTGGTCACTGTTGTAATGAAGAATTGTGAGCCATTGGTGTCCGGCCCAGCATTTGCCATTGACAGCAGCCCTGTACTCAAGAAAAGTACCCTTTTTAGGCAACCAAGCTGTCTTTTAACATTTTATGTACACCCAATGGATATTTAATAGCTGCTCAATCTTCAAATGGTAACTAGTAACTATCAACTGCGATGGGGTTTACAATCTTACCAGGACCAGTGTGCTTCAATTTGAAGTTCTCATCAGCAAACTTGGTACCATAAATTGATTCTCCACCTCTTCCATCTCCTAGTGTGAAATCACCACCTTGGATCATAAAGCTGGGAATGATCCTATGGAATGTACTCCCCTTGTAGTGGAGAGGCTTCCCACTCTTTCCAACACCTTTCTCCCCTGCAATGGAAGAGGTATCATAAATAAGACTAACATCCATAAAATTCTAATTCAAAAAGTCAAGCAACCCAAAATGGAAAACCTATAAGGTCTCAATGGATACTTGGAGATCAGTCATAATTGATGTATTTCATGAAAAGCAAATAACCCATAAAGAAGCTGCCAAGACTCATTGGATGTTTGTATTGAGTAACCTCTTTAATTGCAACAAAGTCGAGTAGCAAAATTATGAAATTTTAAATTTAGAATGCAAGTAAAATGACAGACTTAAAACAATTTGCTCTCAATACTTGAAAAGATACGAGGTTTATGAAATAAAACCCAGAGAGAGAGAGAGAGAGTACCTGTGCAAAGTGCTCGAAAGTTTTCTGCAAAACCAAGATGATTGTAAAAAAAATTAGACCTAAAGAAAGGTTATCTAAGCAAACCCACTATTACCACATTTTACTTCAACATGCACTATTATACTGTACCTGCAGTTTTAGGGACTGTTTTCCCAAAAAGGCCCATTACAATGCGACCTGCAAGTGAAAATATTTTTATTAAACATGTTTACATCTAAAATAGCATATTAGTGGCTGATATTCACACAGAAAAGGAAACTTCATGTTCATTGCTTCAAGCAATATTAACAATGCGTGTCAGGATGCGATATTGTAATCATATCATGCAACAAAAGTCTCTTCAATATATTATTTCAACTTCAAATGGAAGAGAAAGTCTTCTGGTTACTATTACTACATATAATTGCTGGGCAATATGATGATAAATAAGATAGTACAGACTGTCAGATTATGTTTCTCTCTGCAAATAGTTTGTTCTATTCTTTCTTTCTTCAAAACCTGCATGCATTTTACCTTTTCTTGTGCCATTACATCATATGAATTCTTGTTCCAATGTTAAATCAATATGATCTAGCATTCACATTTGGTGCATGCATAGTGGTTTAGATAGCATTATCAAACCATCAATTAGTCACTTAAGAGTCATACTGACTAAATCATTAACTAGTAGATGTTGGTCAAGCAATGCACACTAGTTCCTTTAAGCACTTGTGATGCAGCATGTGGTTGGGTGCGGTGTTTTAAAAGCGAGGATGCAAAAGGAAGGGGGGAAAAAAAGAGCAAGAGCGTTCAAACACCCAATGTGCCAGTCCAATCTGAGTAATTGTTTTCGGTGAGGATCCAGGAATGTTTGCCTTTTTTATTGACTATTTCACAAAATTTTACCAAATAATTTTGATCATAGATCTCTTTTTGGGTTTGTTAACCATATATACTTTGTATTCCTTAACCATGCATATATAGCACCTTATTAAAATTTACATGGAAATCACATACCAGCAGGTTTTCCATCAATCTCAATGTCGAAGTATACTTTGTGGGTCACCTCCAAATCCTCATTTGATTTCTTTGCCTGAAAAACCAAAATATCAAATGATCAATTGGGGAAAGGGAGGTTGCTCTGTAAGACCAATTCTGACCGCTCCGCATTGCTAATCCAACTTGTATATAACTAAGAGTACCAAGAAATCATCTGAAATTTCAACTCCAGCAACCAGTGGAGCACAAAATCAAGAAACAATAAAGGACCGAAGTAGATGGCAAGATGGTCGTTGTATGTATGATTAGGAGAGGAAAAAAACCTAAGGCTAGAAATATGGCAAAAGAACATCAATGTGCATAGTCAAGGCAGTGTGATAGGATGGAATGAGATGTATAAACAGTCAACGCCCGAAACACAACAGTAGAAAGAGAAGGAGAAGCAAGCCCGTAGGCAGCTACTTGCCTCACCTCATCGAGCTCGCTATCAATCCCGTTTCGACCAGAGGGAACTCCAGCATTGCTTAATTGATTCTGGGAACAAAACTAACAGCAATAAAAGGGAAAAAAAAAAAGCAGATTGAAAGGGATATCTGAGAATGAAAAGGGTTCTCATTCATGGATCGACTCCGTAGAACACCTAGAAGGACAATTTGAGGACATTCATGCGGGAGAGATGAATCGACGCGGTAAAACTCCTTACTCCATAAGAGTCACCAAGATCATCAACTGAGAAAGTAAGAAAAGGGGGAGAGAAGAAGTGGAAAGCGGAGTACCTGAATGATAGCTAGGGTTCCGAACAAGACCAGAATCCATAGAAGCGATACAGACAACAGCTTTGTTGGGGACATCCTGGCTCTTCGCCGATCTACACTCTCGCCCGACCGCTGTAAACGAGATAAGTACGAGAAAAATCTCGCTTTTTATACGAATTTTCAGATCCATCTAAATGGACGGATCAAGTAAAAATCGGACGTATGGGATTCGAACACGGCATAAGATAAACTCTCCTCCAATGAAAAATTGCCATCTTGACCCGATCCACGCTGTGCGTTTCTTACATCACAACCCACTGCCCAGTTGGAGGACTGTTGTCTGTTGTCAACTACAACTAGCTCGGTTCTTTCCCCATTCATGGTCTAACCCGCTTGATATTGGAATACCGAATACGGATTCCGGACCTGTCGTGGTAAGTATACCTGTTTCATGGGCCGGACCGACCGGGCTTTGTCTCTTTATGAATAGAAAATGTGCATGCCTCGGGCCGACTGTGTGAGAGCCTGGTCTTTAAGTCTGATTTGTATATAAAATATCTTATTTTTTGTATTTTTATAAACTAATATTATAATAAATTAATTTTTATTTTCTAACAATAAATTAATATTTATTAATATTTTAAGAAACAAATATATATTATATATAATATATGTATTTTTTTATTATATGTAAATATCGGGCCGAATCGGGCTTATTTGAAAAGGTCCAAGTCTGGCACAAAAAATCTTCAGGCCTAGTATTTAAAGCCCGAGCCCATGGGCCTTAAATTTTGTCCAAGCCCAAAAATAACTGGCCAAGTTAGGCTGGACCATCGAGCTACTTGACCCATGAACAAGTCTAGTGGTAAGTAGACCTGTTCATGGGCCGGGCCGGGCTCGGGTCGGGCTTTCACTTGTCACTAATAAAAATATACTAGGCCTGAGCCCGAGCCCGAGCCCGAGCCCGAGCCCGGCCTTGGTAAAAAGCCTAAAACCCGAGCCCGAGTCGGAAGTTCGACCTAATTGAAAAAAAAAAAAACAATTTTCCCAATTCAAATTAGAATTAAAAATTCAAATAATATTTTTCTTTTCTATTTAAATGAACAATGGGCCTACAAGATGGTCTTTTTTTCCTTTCTTTTATATTTTAAAACACAATTTTACATTCTTAAATCAAAAAATTTATTCAAATGGACATAATCACATAACTAATTTTAAGTTTAATATTAGGTTGGACCGGATTATTTTGACAAAACCCAAACCCGGTTCGAATTTATTACGGACTAAACTTTTTAACCCGAATTTAAACCCGTATACCTATAAACATGTTCAAGACCGTCCGGGGGTCGGGCCGGGACCGTGAACATGTGTAGTGGTAAGGTAAAGGTTGTAACTTTTTGCAAACTGCCAATTTGGGTTAATCCGGTTTTTTCACAAAATATCATGCGCTTTTGACATCAAAGAGTTTTACAAGTGTTCCATTTCTGCTAATGTGACATGTAATTAAACAGAATTGACAAAAAAAAATGGCTGACAATCCTCTTTAGTACCTTTTAAGTTTCCTGACAAATAGTCTAAAACCTCCGCTCTTGTCCGTCACACTCTCTTACATGTTACGTATGACATCATCTATGTTTCAAAAATTCCTAAAATACCTTTTTCTCACAAATTATATAAACCCACTCCATCTCTGTCTCTGTTTCCTTCACACTGTCCCGCTTCCGCAGTTCCTTCTTTTCTTCGAGTCCAGGGGCTTCCTATTGGATGGAGAAAACAGAGGGTGGAATTGGCCAGCCAAAGCCAATCCGATTGGCATTTCCATTGGTCCAGTTGGTCGAGACGTTCTCTGCCGCTCTCTAGAAGAAGCCACGCAGAGATTTTAGGAAGTTTGTCAGAGAAGGGAAATGTTTCCTCAACGAGTTCCAATGGCACTGGGAAGCCCATTTTTGCGAAAGCTTGCAGAGTGTCTCTTGGGAAAGGAATATGTAAGGAAGAAACTTGCGAACCCAATACCACTCTGTGGTACAGGAAAAAGAAAAGAAAAACAACTAAATAGAAAAAGCGATTCAAATAGTACATAATTTTCTTGCTCTTTGATTGATTAATGTTCTCTAAGTATTCTAGTTTTTCTTCTTCTAGCAGCTTTTTACAAGAAATGTCTAAGATCTGCTGATAAATGTAGAAAGCGATTCCCAAAATACCTACAGGAATCTCAATTAAATTTTCCTTCTGAATTAGCATCAATGGGCGACATCAATGGGCGATCTTGTCCAGTGAACACGGTTGTAAAGAAAATTGTGAAGGGTCAGAACACTTATTCTGGTCAGAATTAGAAAGCTAACCGGGGAAATCTCTCAATCTGCATAGAATATCTGGAGTGGGTACCAAACAGTATACTCATTGTAGGTATATAGTGACCATTCATACCATTGAAGTACAGAAGATACCAAATTGATACTACACAGAGAATACAAGTTCATAATTCATTGAACATCTGCGATGATAATACGACTCAATGCACATGCACGATGAACTCGTACTCAACACAAGTTAGGATAAACTTTGACTAATGTGAACTCGCGATAAACTTTAGATGCATGTGGTTTTGTAATAAACCTTGGATGTGCATAGTTCCGCGATAAACTTCGGATGCGTGCAGTCTCTCAATGAACTCGAGACCATTACGGAACCTCTGGTGTAGGCTAGAAATAAATATCAGTTATGCGTGTGCCTTTAAGTTATGCGTGTGATAAAGCGCCACATGAGTCTAATAAAAGTGCGCCCGCTAGTGAATGACGTCAATAGTGTCACATTGGTTAAATGGACTACAAAAGGAAGTAGCACACGCGGATTATGAGAATCCTCGGATGAAATGAAAGTCAGTCCTTGAAGGATCTTATAAGACACGTGGCAAAACCCTAATAGTACTCCTTAATACCTGACAACGAATCCAATATTCCATTTCCTAATGAAAATAAAACACTTTTGACTCCTTCCTTTTGGGACCTCGGGATTGCTCCTTATAAATGAGAGTCCATCTCATAACGAGATCATCATTCAATCATTCTATTATGCCACATTATCACTTCCATTTACCCTAGCCTCCAAATCTGTTATGCCACATTTTCCTTCGACTTTCAAGAAGACCCCCAAACATAGCTTGACCACCTTATTTACACTCATCTCTAAATCTATTACACAAAACACATAGAAGTCTTATGTATGTATACCTAGATGCTATTAGATAGAGGATTTCTGACATGTAAGGTTCGAAGAACTTAGAATAAAGAGATTTGTGCTCAAAGGGTTTCCAACAAGGAGTTTAATCCCAGCATAACCGGTTGCATGAGAGGTAACCACGTAAAGCATCTGATACAAAAATGGAGGTGGAGGCTAAGACAGAGAGGGAGATGGAGACAAGGAGAGAGAGAGACGGAGTAGTGATCTATTTCCTCATTTTTTTCGTTAGTATTTAACGATGAGGGTACTTTAAGAGAATATATAAACATCAAGGGTAGAGCTAGTCAATTTCCTACACCATAGGGGTACTCTAAGAAATTTGCCCCAAGTCAGATCACTTTAAACACCCAATTAGCCTATATCTCGAAATTTTGTGTTTTTCATAAAAACATATAAAACCAATGTTTTTCAAACCGCCATTGACTAGGATGGTTGGACCGATCATCCTAGGAACCATCCATGTAACCGGTTCCATTTTACTCCAAACCTTATCCCAAACCAAAAACCGTTGAATTGGTCAACAACTTGTTGACTCGGCGGTTGAACCATCGACCTGTTTGATTTTTTTGCCATTTTTTATTTTTTTATTTTTTTTATTTTTTTGTTAGAATGGGTCATCCGTTTGAACCGAATGGTCGAACCATTGGCCTAAAATTGATGGCCATAATGGCTCCAGTTCTAGGTCAATTTTTAAAACATTGGGTAAAATGAAGCACTTGTGAATCAAAGCTAAGGATGGCAATGTCTACCCTACCTGATGGGTACCCACCCCAACAGGGAGGGATTTTTGCTTGAATGACGGGTTTCGAGGTGAGTATAGGTTATGGGATTCTACAACCCATATGGGTATGGGTAGGGTATGGTATTAGGCTAAACCTGACCCGCATATTGTTGGAAAGCATATAAACTTTTAGGGTGTTTTGGAACCATGGGTGCTTATTAAATAAACGTTGCCACATAGGTGCCACTTCAACATTTCCCCCATTATGTGAATCCGTATGCATAGGGACTTGCAAAAGTAGGCATGGATGCTTATTAAATAAACGCTGCCACATAGGTGCCACTTCAACATTTCCCCCATTATGTGAATCCGTATGCATAGGGACTTGCAAAAGTAGGCATCGGTTTATGTGTGCGCCTACCATTAGGGGAAGCTTCATTTTAGCGCTTCCCCCAACGGATAGGCATTTATTCATTTTTTTGTTGATGTGGCGCCTAATGGCACGTAAGTGTCAATAAATGGGTTCATCACTGCTTTTCTTGGTTTTCCAAACAAATCAAGTACAAACGTTTAGCATCTGTTTGGCATCGTTGTCGTTGCTCTAGAAAATAGTGCCACATCAACACCACATCAGAAAAAACGGTGCTCCAAGAAACAAGCATTTGTTTGGAACTGTTTTACATAAAAAAATGGTGCTCCAAGCCATGCCTTGGAAATCAAGAAGGCATGGCTTGGAGCAACACCAAATTTGGTGTTTCCTTGAGCTGCAGCTCATTGCTGCAACTAGGGCAATGATGTGGCATTGGATAATGGGTACTGGTGCTGAAAAACGTTTCCTGAAGCATTGGTACCAAACAAAAAAAGTTGATGTTGCTCCAGGAAACGTCATATCTGGCAACAATGATTCCAAACATATACTTAATCAATAAACATCCACGGTTCCAAATAAATACTTTATGTAGTAGGTGTTGAATTTAATAATACTTTGAATTTTATGTAAAGGATAATTGCTACTTTATGTGTGTTTTTACATGTCTTAATCAAATAATTAAAATTTTTAATATTTATTTGTGTTATTTTACTTATTTATTGCTTATATATTAAAAGAAATATTAAGAAATTAGATGCAAGTTTTAAACCCAACCTATCCATATCCTTGAATGGGGAGAGGGTTTTGCATTTTCATGTGTGAGGAGGGGTTGGATTCTCAAAATTTAACTTGTTACAAGTTTTGGGGCAGATGCGGGCTGTTAAGTTTAGGAAGATAAATAAAGTCTAGAATTTACAAAATCTTCTCCAAACTCGCTCCATTGCTATCCCTAATCAGAACGCATTTGTGAAATGGAACGCATGTGAAACGCTTGAATACAATCATTATACGACGATAAAGTATATGATAAAATACATGGGACCCACACCCACTATGGAGTATATGGGGCCACAATGAGAAATTAAATAATTGTAGGTCTCATGTATTTTATTACTGGCGTGGAGAGTTATCGTTGGTTCCACGGCCTGCTCAATTCAGTTAATCCTTTTTTTTAGTTCAGAGTAGTTAATCCTTACTCTATGGCATGGGTCTAGCGGTGTAATATGGGCCATACGGCCTGGGCCGGCATGCAAGTCAGGGGTCATGCTGCCTGATCTGGATTCTGGAGGGCCGGAACCCCACAAGAGGGAAGACCAGCCCAGGCGGGGATCTATGAGCAGCACGATTTTTTGGAAAATTTGAAAAAGATGGAAAAGTTAAAATAAATTAACTATATATACTTGTGTGTGTATGGGTCATACCGTATTGGTCGCGACTCGCGGTTTATACTGGCATGGCCCACTTTATCGTATCGTACCGGCCGGCGGGTATTAAAACCAAAGCCCAATGCCCCATGGGTACAGGCCCGGTTTCTACGGCCCATGTAGTCCACCTTACAGCGCTAGACGGGCCCGTCCAACGACTGGCCGACAGAGAGAGAGAGAGAGAGATAACCAACTAACCGTCGAAAACCAACTAACTGTCAAAGAAGACAGAAAGAAAGAGCGGGGGAAGACTGCTTGGTGCAACACTGCAAGTCAGATTCAACCGGGTGAGCGAGGACTGCCCTCATGGCCTTTACTGTTTCAGTTTCCCGCTCTCACAGTCTCACCCTTCTTAGTTTCCGTCTCTATCTTTCGATCTTGTTGTGGCAGGATGGAAGAGCAAAATCACTATTTACCTATCTCTTCTTCTGCTTCCATCCATGCCCATCCCTCTGATTCCGCTCCGTCGTCGTCGTCGTCATCTTTCCTGGCTTCCTCTTCCTTGCAAGCCCAGGAAGAAGAGGCCCAGATTCTTCAAGAGCAGGACCAGCAGCGTCAGGCAAGCGTCTCTTATCGTGTCAACATCTCAATACCCGCCATGCCATCCTTCGAGATGATGGATGATGCCTGGTCCTGCCTCATCGTGCTCATCACCTTCTGGTTCTTCGGTTCGTTTCCTTCTCTCTTTGTTTTGTTCTAATTGATCATCTTTCTTATACATTTAACGTAATTTGGCTTAAGCTTGGCTTGGAAATTGGTTTGATTTCGTTTAGTTTGGCTGTTGATTTCCAATGTTCATCACCAGCAGCATCCATGACTCTGATACTGGGCTTTTATGGATCTGTGAATTTACAATTGACCCCAAATTACTCCCGTCTCCTGCAAGCTAATTCGATCTTGGTGCAGGATATCAAGGTACTTTTCTGCTTCTCATTCATTTCTTTCGTATTGGTATTTGTATTGTCTTTCTGATGTTTGGCTATGGCTTCATTTTGTTCCAGGTGCAAGAAGAAGGAGACCCAAAACCTAGTCCGATCCTATATGGCTTTTACGGAACACCTCGTCTTGATGTCGAGACCACTTGGTCTGAAATCCATAATGCTTCTATTCCACCCAATTTCCACAAGGCAAGACATTTCCCACACACCTTTTTCTTTTTGTTTGAAAGATACATTGTTTAATTTTGGCAAAGGTAATGCATCAATTTCAAGCTCATGCACTTCTGTTTCTTCTGCCTTTCCTTTTCTGCTTCTCTCATTCCAAGGATGTGAGTTGAGTTTACTCTTAGGGTCCGTTTGGTTCACAGCCAGAATTGAAATCCTTCAGAATCGGAATTGGAATGGTCTATTCCATAGTCTGTTTGGTTCAGACAAGAATGGGAATGGGAATCGGAATAAACAAGAATGGGATTTCATTTGCAAGGAGGGGCAGGGAATGGCCATTCCCTTATATGGGAGAATGCCATTCCAGCAGGAATGGGAATGGGATTCCGATTCCGCTAAACCAAACAGTTGGAATCGGAATAACCCATTCCAATTCTGATTCCAGACCCCTATTCCGGTGAACCAAATGGGGCCTTAGATCTTTAGGTACTGCAGTTGATGAGGTGGGTTTAATATCTGCTTGTGTTGCAGGAGTGGATGTATTTCCTGAATGTAGGATCCCAACTGGATATTTTCTACAGTGTGAAATCTCAGAACTCCCCTTTATTCCTTGTAATTGCTGAAGGTAACACTTTTGAGCATTCCATGTGTATGTATACATTAAACAAACACATAAGTGCAAAGAACCTAAGTACTTTTAACACTTTGTGGGATTGCAAAGTTAGAGCAGAGAATGGGTCTGTTAGAACAAAATGTACAGGAAGGGTAGCTGGTAGAGTAAGATGCTTGAAGAAGAACCTGGTGTTTGAGTCAGGCTCATTGATACTGGGTTTGAACTAAGTCTGTCATTGTATGGGTGGGAGGTGGGGTAGAGACAGGAGTGGTTTTCTATTTCCACTCCTTGTTTCCTCTTCCACCCCAATCCAAGTATAGCCTAAGGACTTTCTTCCCATTCAGAGTAAGATGTTTTCACTGTCCAAGCTAAGAATGAAGGGGATAGCAGTATCTCTTCATGTTGGTAGGAAAATGCTACTTAAAAAATTTCTGTTCTGGTCTATGGGAATCAGAGGACATATATTGCTGGGGTATGCACAAGTCTATATGTTAATACTTTTTCCCCAGAAAACTTGTTGAATCTTTAAGTGTATCTTGCTTCTGCCTAAGGTGGCATTACCTGCACCGCAATCTTCTCATTCCCACTTGGACTTCCAAATGTGAGAGTTTAATAAAGTAAACATCACCACTGCAGCTAAAAAACATGCATTATTTAACTATGTTTATCATATTAATGCACGTTCTTCTTAAATAATTGCTATTTAAGTGTGCAATGAAGATACACTCCTCTCTCATCTGCAATTCAAGCTTATAGGACCAATCTACGATGCATTTATTATTATTAGGGAATAGTGCTACTAATCATTACTGGTCCATCCATTTGGAAATTCTTGATCTAAACACAGGGAACTTTAGCAAAATGCTTCATTACACTTCCATGAAGCATCAGGCATAAGGAAAGCTTCTTTGGTAGCAACCACTACCAAGAGTCTAAGAACTGCCAATTCTTTCTTTTTTTTTTTTTCTGTTTTTTGGTTAAGATGGTAGAGTATGCTTGATTTCAATTTGTTTTCTAGAAATGTGTCTTAATGTATTTTGCAATTTGTGTAATCTTTCTCAATTTTAGAGTTGGCAACTTGGCATGCAGGTAAAGAAAACTTTGTCGAGTGGATAGAAGATCCATCATATCCAAATATTACATTGTCATGGAATATCATTCATGGTAAGATTGAAAATAGAGCATATATTGCATTCCATGGTAGAACTGTATTGATTAAACTCATAAAATGTGCCTCTGCAGGAAGTGGGACGATTCAACAGAAAGTTTTCAAGTCATCTAACTACTTTGTTGCATTGGGTAACTTAAATTCTGAGGAGGTGGAGGTAATAATAAGATTGTTTTCTATATTCCATTTCTTTTTTTTATTTGAACACTTACATGCTTTTAATAAGCCATTTATGCACTGCATAGATCTATCTCAAATGTGCAAGTTATAGTTGTTTGGTACTAGCTGACTATTGATTTATTATATTGTCTATGTAAGTTTCTTACCATGGCATGTGCCTTTGTTTAGATTGCAAACTTATGTTCATTCTCTATGCTAAACAGGTAAAGTTGGAAATTACAATATGGGCTCTCATGTATAATACAACAGAGGCGTACCACAAATGCTCCGTGTCTCACAGTTCATGTGATTTGAAGCTTTTCCTTGTGGGGTCCAATGCTGCTGTCCTAACCTCTTCTGGTCCAGAACAGGCAAAATTGTTGCACTTCTGTAAATTCTCTTGTTTGGAATTCTTGAATGGATGAATATTTTCTGGTAAAATGATAAAAAGAATCCCAAAAACATTATGTGGACTACATAATGGGACCCATTTAGTTCCTTTTTTTTGGTTTTCTTGGTTTCTGAGCTAGAAACTTTTGTAGCTCTCAAAGAACCATTCAACCTAAAAGCTTAAGCTGTTAAGTGAGGTCCTTGAATAGGTTTTATTCTCTAACATGCCCCCTGACACGAAAGCCCATTGGGCTTGAAGCGTGGACAACATAGGCCAACCCATACCTTGCTGAAACTTAATTAATTATAATGGGGGTGACAAGAATCAAACACTAGACCACTTGGTCAAAGTGGCTCTAATACCATCTCAAAGAACAATTCAACCTAAAAGCTTAAGCAGTTAAGTGAGGTCCTTGAATAGGTTTTATTCTCTAGCACTAGCTTTACGCTAAAACTTTTTTTCTGCAAATAATTATTTGAATGAACTTTAGTTACTGGATAAAAAAGAAATGCTTTGGGCATGAGGTTAAAAGAATACCCAAATAAGAGTACTGACATAATGGTGGGAGGATAGAAATGGTCATAACACCCTACCTCTGCTTGACATGTGACACACATCTAGGAATATCAAACCTGTTATTGATCCCAATGGTCATAACTAAAGTGTAAAAGAAACATAGAGAAAAGATGAGGAAAGTTCATTTTGAGTGGGTAAAACCTCCTAGATATGCCTCGTCGAAGGGGCAAATCCCCCACTAGACCAAATACTCCTAAAATATAATTCTTCCTCTCAGGGATGCAAATGGTATCCATTTGTCTGAAATCGTATTTGAATACAATCTGGTTAAGGGCAGTCCAGATTCAATCAGTTTATAATTGGATTGGACATGGATCCATCCCTATCCATTCTGATATCTTCTGATCTAATTCGATTTAAGTATGGCACATAACATTTGTGTTGTATCTATTAGTAAAATTGGTTTAAATGTACATTCAAGTTTCATATAAGTTATTTTCAATTAATTTTTTTTCATTATATAATAATATATAATATTTTGATCATTTTTAGGTTAATCTATTAATTCTATTCAATATCTGACTGCAATCAAAATTCCATTCTGATCTGAATAATGACTAGAAACAGATCAATTTTGGATCTAGGTATATCTGACTCAATGTGATCTATTTGCAGCCATACTTATTTTGCTAGGTAAACTTGGAGATGGGAGTGGGGAGGGTGAAGGCAGGAATCAGTCTGTTATTTTGGGAAATCTCCATTTTTTCAGTGTTCAGTTCCCAGGAAAAAAAGAACAAAAAGAAGTAAAACCACAAGCAAATCCAAGGTGAAAAGGTTGCAAAATGACTTGTACCTATTTCAAGCATAAGCCAATTTACTTGGATGGGATCATGGAGAGTCCTGAAGAGTTCCTCTATCTCCAACAGACCAAAGAAAACCCTTCGCACTTCTCTCTCTGTGCCTTCTTCCAAATTCTTGTCCCAACAACTAAACAATTCTTAAAATGGCCCATAGATGTAGAGTTCATATTTATTTTGGTGGAAAACTGTGATTTGAACTCCTTTTTATTGGTGTTTACAATGGTATGGTTGTTATTGTTTTATGATTGCTCATGAGTTTGGTGTCTAGGTGAAGACAGTTGGAATCCTGATACTGATACAGCCTCCATCCTAAGAAATTCGTTTGAAGTATTAATGAGATTTACATCCATATAACCATTTTGGTCCCACCTCCTAGTAATTGTGCCTTAGCTTGTTCTTTTATCCTTGAACTGTGCATTGTTCATTATGTTCAACCAGGATTGACAGGTGATGGATCAGCAACATAGGAGACGCTACTAATTCTTGTTATTGTTTAAGTACAGGAAAAGTGTTAGTCTATTAATAGGACTCTCTTTATACACGTACTAGTATATGTATGACTATAGAATGCATTTTCTGGGCTACAACCAACAATAGGACACACATGGGTGAAAGTCAAAGTTTTACAAACCACAGTTTTCCCCTAGTAAACATTTCTCCCTGCAAACCATTTGTCATGGAGACAATCACAGCCTTAATGAAAGCACATTGTTATGTGCAGAAGATCTGTAAGCATTGGATTTTCCCAAGACTAGATTACTGCCAATTTATAGTATGGGTAATAAGTGATGAATCCTGCAGTTTGCAGATCATTTGCAAGTTGAAATTCTCATTTTTGGTGGCATCTCTTTATGTATGTTATAGAGACTAATTTTTTTGATGCATATGGAATTTTGGTTCCTTAGGGCACGGACAGTGATAGCCAATATGTCATGCTTTCGTATGGACCACGATGGCTCACATATCTTGTTGCCTCAGGTATTTATCTACTGTCATTTTAATCTTAGAATGATATCCTCCTCCAACAGCCTTTTTTTTTTATGGTTCCTGCATGTAGGTGGAATGACTTTGGTAATGTTATTGGCCTCGAAGGTATGCATCCAGTTTCAATCCACCACTGGAGATGAAACTGGATATCAGACAGTGGAGGTGAGATCTGAGAGAACCCCATTGCTTACAGACAAAGATGATCTCTCCAGTTGGGGCTCATCTTATGAGTCAGTCTCTCATGATGAGGAGGATTTTGAGGAGTGCATCAGAGTAGGTTCCCTTGAAGCAAAACCACTAAATGATGGGGAAAACAATAGCAATCCCCGGCGCCTATGCGTAATTTGTTTTGATGCACCAAGAGATTGCTTCTTCCTTCCATGTGGGCACTGTGCAGCATGTTTTACATGTGGAACAAGGTGATTGCATTTCATTCCTATCCATTTATCTTGTGATATGAATCGATTATTTTATCTATTAAACTAGCAATTTACTTTTTATTACTAGCACACAAGTCATGGATACTTCTCTGTAAACATTTAGAAAAACAGTACTGAAAAATTATTCAGTTGGGACAAAGCTTAGTTGATTTGAGAAGTGAAAATTATTCGGGAATTGGGGCATTTCTTTCCTATACATTTTTATTGTGAGATGAGTTTTACTATTAAATATATTAAACCGACAATTTACCTTTTTATTACTAGCATTTTCATGAATACTTGTCTGTAAACTTTTAGAAAAATAGAACTGAGAATTATTCAGCTGGGGACAAGGCTTAGTTGAGTTAACTGAAATTTGTTCAGGCTCTGGGGTTAAAGTGCCTCAATTTATTTTAATAACCTCAAAATATTATACCTGCATTACCTGAGCTGACCAAGTCTGCAGTCAATCAATTCATGAGAATTTTACTTGAGCCAAATTCATTCCTGAACCCTGTTTTCCCACCATTAATCCATATTCAAGGAGAAACCAGGATGATTAAAAGATCATGAACATCTGAATCTAAAATTAACATGCAGGATTGCAGAGGAGGCTGGTATTTGTCCTATTTGTCGTAGGAAAATGAAGAAGGTGAAGAAGATATTCACAGTTTGAGAAGGCAGATGCTCTTGTTAGGAAGGTGTGGCAGGTAGAGCAGTTCCAATCTCTGCTGGTCACTGGGAACTCCTGCTTGACTACCCAATGCTACCTTAATCCATCAACCAAACGGGAGATGGTCTTCTTCAAGTGGCCATCAAAAAAAAACCAGGAGCCAAGGCGACCCATGTTCACCTAAAGTAGCTGTATAGTTTTTTCCCTTGCGATTTCAGGTGGCATTATAACAGGGAGAAGAGAAAGAATGGATGAAGCTATGGAGCTCCATTTCAGAAATGGAACGGTTAATCCAAAGTTTTGTTTGGTTTTTATTTTTTAAGATTTCCACTTTCCACCATTTATTAATATGACTGTATTTAGGAATTTGGTTTAAATGCATCGTAAGTGTATAAATTGATATTGATCTAGTCTTACCCGAAGCAAAATTATTTTGCTTTTATCATCCTTCAGTTAATGATTATGCAGGTTTAAACATAACACTTGTAATCTAAAACTAGAATCCACACTCGCCTCTCATGAGGTCTGTGACTGATCTAGCGAGGGCATATGTCCTAGTTGCTAGTTGGCTCACATACTTTCCCAGTTCTATGCCCTCCCCCCTCCCAAAAAAAAATAATAATAAATACGTACCTCTTAGTTCTTACCGTAGAAGCACCCTCCCATTTGTCCCCTGCTTCCTATGGGTGAACGTTTCAGCCTGGAAATTTCCAGGCATGGGCCTAGGTTTTGGTGTTCAGGCTCCACCTGGCTCACAATAAATTTATATGCACATTTTCTATATCATATTATATTTGAGGGTGGTCGGCCTTGGCGCAATGGTTGGGTTGCTCCATTGTGACTTGGTTGACCAGGGTTCAATTCTTGGAAGGGGTAAGGCTGCGTACATCTGTCCCTTCCCAGACCCCACATTGGTAGGAGCCCTTGGTCTGCCCTTTTTTATATAAATATTATAAAATGACACATAATAGTATACAAAACTTACCTAGTGATTTAGGCCCAAAGCCAAGCCAAGCCCATGATCACCTCTGCTGCCTTTCTGGGTTTTGCAGTGCTTTGTCAAAGGTCCCTGGTAGGATTGATGCATGCCATTCTTGGGGATTTCATGGAGTAGTACCAGGCACCTGTTGGTGGTTGGTCTGACAGTTCATCTATTTAACTGCTTTATTTTGGTCAATGATAAAAAGTGGAATTGGGATGCAGTGGCTCCGTCTTGACCAAGCTCAAGCAAAAATCGGCAGATACAGCATCCAGCCACATATTGGGGTTTTCTCCCATACATGTATGTTAATTTCATAGAGAGATGTTCTCAATGTGCAGCTGGATGTCAGTGCTTTCATAATGTGTGCAGAGTTTTTGCTTGCAGGAGATCACATTACATCTTATAATCTGGCTTTTTTGACACATGACTTGGGGTTGAGTTTTCACTATTGTCATAGTTCATCAATGTTCTGTTGGGGTAAAGTTGAGCCTCGCCAGCACTTTTCTCTTAAATGCTGGATTAGGATTTGGCGTTTCTATGTTGGAGCATTGGCATGGGCCAGCGAACTTTTTCCATCACTAAATCCTTCAGTCAGAGCTCAATGATCCAAGAGATAGGATTAGCTGAATTAACTGCTATTTTAGTGGTCTATGGACTGGAACCAATGACAATGCTCCACGCCAGTCCTACAACCATTCAATCTCTCACTTAGCATTTATGGCTGGCGTGATCATTGATTCCACAGCTTGCTACACAGCCACCGTGTTCAGCTAATCAAAGTTAATGATCCAATATGCAGCTTATTCCCCCTTCAGAAAAAAATGGGGTAACTTGTGATACTTAGCCCCAAGTTTTGTTCAAAGTTTTTGCAAGACCTCTCAACCATAAAACATGTTTTTAGCTTATAATTAGTTTTAGGTTCTACTTACAGCACATGGGGTCACCGATACGTGGCAAAATTTTGATCCTTGAATACACATGCTTGTGACCCCCCCCCCCCCCTTAAGGATCATTAAGGCTATGTTTGGTTTGAAAGAAAAAAGTAAGGAAAGGAAAGAAACCTATACAAGATTTGTAAAGGCTTCCTTACCTTTCCCTACTTAAATAAATGTTTACATAATATTTATATATAAAATTATAAAGCTAAATTGGGTTCTGGCTGGCCAAGGCCTCAACCCTAACCTGACCGTATTTTAAGTTTGGTTCGTATATACTTTTCAACCCTAACCCTAACTTGAACTTCAACTTGACTTGACCCAACACGACTTTTTCAGGCTAACCCAACCCAAGTTGCAGCCATAAGAAAAAAAAAAGATGAAACTAGAAAAGAAAGAAATAATGAAAGAAACTCAAATTTAGAAACCCGGGAAATAAATTTGATGTAGATGGAGGAGATACCCTGCCTTATGCCCTCTCTCAATAAGCTTCACAGCAAAAAGCTTATTGATGAATGAGGGGAAGGTACAACAAAAACATAAATACTTCTATGTATGCAATCAAACCAACCGATTCTAAGAGGCAGCAGGAAGATGTATTTTACAGTAGTGAAATTTAGTGGGGGTGGAGAGATTTTAAGCCGAGAGCCGGAGACAAATAGATCATAGCAGGAGGAAATTAATATTCAAACCCATCCATACCACCTAGTTCTACTTCCATTCATTATTATAAGGTTGGATTATGGATATATTAGTTGAACGCTTTAATTGTATAACAAGCTATGGAATCAATGATAATGCTTAAAGTCGGTGATGAAAATATATAGGGCACATAGTGAGAGGTTTAATGGTTGTGGGTCTGGTGTGAAGCATAATTATTGGTTTCAAGGTTTTTAAAACTGGATTGGAGAGGGAATCGTTCTAGGGACTGGTTATTGGGTTGAATGGTCTGATTGCCTAATTCTTGGGTTTTTGGTCGGACCATCCAATTTGGTCCAGTTTTGATTGAAAACCATAATTTCACCAAGGTTTTTAAAACTGACCCATAAATGGAACCGTTTTGGCCACCGACTTCTGGGTCAGCAGTTCGACCATTTTGGTCAAATGGTTCAAACAATTAAACACTTTAAGAGGGTGATATGTCATCTTACTCATTAGATTGGAATATTAGAGTAAGATGAATATAAATATAATGAGAAATAAGGTTGAAGAATGAGAGTGAGATATGAGAAGCTATTGCCTTAGAGAGTTCAAAAGAGAAAGAAGATTGAGTAGAAGAATAAGGAGGAGGAGGAGGAGGTCACTTGCAATAGTAGTGACGGTGATGACCAACCATAGCGACAACAACGATGCCGAACTACAACAACAACAGCGATGATGAAAGTAGATATGAAATTTCTCTCATATCTCACACTCTTTCTCATAGATTTCTCATATGAATTGCTTTCCTAGATCTCTAAGATCTCTCACACACATATCTTTCAATTGATCTCTCTCTCTCTCTCTCTCTATTATATCTCATGTTCAAGAGATATGAATTTTTTTCATTATTGTTTTGTCATAAATAATAAAATGAGAACCATTGCCCAGGTCCAATGGTTTAGCGGTCAAACCATTCGAGTCAACGGTTCATTAACCAATTCATGGTTTTTGGGTAGGGACCGGTTTTGGGGTAAAACGAAACCGGTGCCTAGACAATTTCCAATCCAAATGATCCAACTGTTTGGGTCAACAATAGTTTGAAAACGTTGGATTTTGTTCGAATGATGGCTAAGCTGCCCAAGGATGCCATGTGGTAGCCTCCGTGGCTGTCATCTCTTTAGCCATGTCAACACATGTAACGGAAGAGCACGACTAAGGAGTGTCCTACACGGACAAGGAAGTGAACTCTACCGGGGAAAGGGAAATCTCCTAAAGACTTTGACAAAGGATCTCATCCCAACAACCCTGAAAGCCTTATCCATGTAGGGCACGAACACCCAACTATAATAAGTATTCTCCGCTCGAGATAAGGGACTTTTTGAAAGAACGCACTCTCAGAATATCTCTGTACTACGTATTCGGTTCAGACCAACATTATTCTAACCTGTTTGGCCCGACTACCTCTTTTTCTATTCAACTCATTTGAACGTTGAAATACCTACTCGAGAAATAACTCCTCATGCCTCTGACCTTTCTCCTGATTATAAGTCCTAGTGGCCAGTTTTGCCATTCCACCTCAGGCCGAACAACATCAAATTTGACTTTCACATTTGAGAAGGGGAGCCTTGGCATAATGGTTGGATTGCTCTGATTAGGATTCGAATCTTGAAAACATATGTTCTATGTATGCTTGTGTAAAGGCTGCGTACATTTCTAATGGCCAATAATAAGTTAGTAGGGGCCCAGCAGGCCAGCACTTATTTGTCCAATAAACACTTACAAATGGGGACTTAATCGGCCAATTACTAACCAGAGACATAACGCATGGAGCCGGGGTTGCAGGGCAATGCATTAAAGGAAATAGGACCCCGGGCCCCGGCCTCCCGGTGGTTGGAAAGTAAAAACAAATTAACAGGGAAGTACTTTTACGCATTAAAACAGGAAAAAGGGGGTAAAAGGCATTAAATATTTGTTGATATCGTGCTGCTTTTTGTAGACCCCTAAGCTGCTCCTCTCCCATCGTCCAACGATATGCCAGATGAACCATGAATGCATCTGCATATACCCCCCTGCTCACATCTGCTACTAACAAAGACGCTACTCACACCCTAACCTAGAAGGAGATCGGCAGGGCAAATATGTGTTCACATCGTTCTAATAGCCTTTTGTAATTTTATATTAAAAATATCTCTTTATAAAATAAAATACTCAAATACGGAGATATTTTCAAATAGGCTTCAGTCACTACAAAACCCGTTCGAATAAATTTTATGGCCTTGTACAGAGACATTTCCAGGCTGTAAAGGTTGTCCGAGTGTTGTTTGAACGGAAACATCTGAAGGTAGCGTCTTGCAGGCAGCAGATCAGGACCGTCCAGGGTTCCACTCTCGCCACCAAAGCGGAGTTTGATTCATGATCGTCACATGAGCGCAACGTGTCGTGACATGCTGTAAAAAGCTTTGTTTCCTTTCTACATTCACTCACCTGCCAAAAAATCTGATGCTCTGCTTGCTACAACCCAAATAAAAAAGGCTTACGGTTTTCACCACGTGCTTACGGGAAATTGTGGGGACTGAACAGGACACCGATCGACAGGGGTGGAGACAAGAGAAAGGAGAGAGAGATACTATTACTAATCCACGGGCAAGACAATGTCGCAAAAGGCATCGGAAATCGCCGGGAAGGAATGGGCGTGTCGTCGAGGAATCACACAACCAAAGCCCGCGTTCCCCGCTCCATCTTTCCATACATCTCTATCTTGGCTCTCTTCTCACTCGCAGTCGTCGTCCTATTTAAGGTTCTGTTTTTTGTTTGTGTGCATTGTGTTTTTGATTCTCTCTCTCTCCCTAGTTATGTTTGATTTTCTTCATCTGGGCAACCTGTCGAGCAGGTGGACAACTTCATTTTCAGGACTAAAACCGTCGCGGGTCACAACTTAGAACCCACGCCATGGCATCTCTTCCCTCCCAAAGACGTAAACGAGGGACCCAGATACGCCCGGGCTTCCAAAATCATACAATGTTCTTACTTCACATGTCTTCGCCGCAGCTCCTATGCGGTAGAGCAAGGTCCATCTCGATCTTCTTCTCCAACTTCTACCTGTCCGTCCTTTTTCCATTGGATCCATCATGATCTTGAGCCCTGGTCTCGGTCTCGGATATCTTTCTCCACTTTGATGGAGGCCCGGCAATTAGCTGCATTCCGAGTTGTGATTGTTGGGGGTAGACTCTATGTGGATTTTTATTACGATTGCGTTCAGAGCCGCGCGATGTTCACCATTTGGGGTTTCTTGCAGCTTCTTAAGAGGTACCCGGGGTTGGTACCCGATGTTGATCTCATGTTTGATTGCATGGACAAGCCTGTTGTTAATAAGACAGAGTATGAGTTAGGGACTAAGGGTCCGCCACCGCCATTGTTCCGGTATTGCACCACCAGTGGTCACTTGGACATCCCATTTCCCGACTGGTCTTTCTGGAGTTGGTAAGAATAACAACCTCTCTCAAATACTTTTTTTCTTTGCTGGACATATCTATTGCTCCATGATTCTACCTACTTGGGCATTCAAATATGAAATTGGTAGCAATAAAAAAAGAACTTGAATTTGAAATTTAGCTTTGATTTTCATTATTTAACATTAAAGATATGTTTTTAACTTTTTAATGCATCATGAGTACACAATTCCTTTATGGCATGCATCTTAAATTCGAAATACTAGTTGGAATGAATCATTTCATTTAATTGTCCCTAGCAACTAAAAGTATGAACCTTTCTATATTTTTAACATGGAATTATAACAGGGCCTATAGCTTCAAAATTTCAAACAAGGAACCCATTTATAATTTTTATTACAATTCTGTTTTTCTGGCTTGTCAATTTTTATTTATTTGTTGATGGTTGTCGATTTTTTTGGTGAATTTTTGTATTAGCACTAAAAATAAAACAATTATTTTTTCACTGAACGTGGCTTCCAGATGCCCACTAAATGGGATCCCAAACAAATAACTGGGAAGACTAGACTGGTGGCTAGAGTCAAAACCAACATAAACGGTCCAACAATCTCTATGATTTCTATCAAAATCCTGCAGAGGAGTCAGGAAAAATCTCACTTGGGCTGTCACTCCAGAGAAGTCTTCAGAGGTTACTGCCCCACTTGTTTAGTGTAGGGACCTCTGTAGGATCAGCACTTATTTTGTTTTGTTGGGCTGATTCCCAATACTTATGTCCACTATTGTAAATGTGAAACCAGGTCTTGTGCGCATGAACATGTCCTATGGGAGTGAATTAATTCAGCATGCATGAACATAACTGCAAAAAATAAGTAATTAAATAAATTATTCAAGGTTTAAAGTATTGATACATTGATACAATACACCCCGTATCGTTGGGTTTCCAAAACACCTGTTTAAAGGTGTTTTCAGGAAACCATTTTTTTTATTTATTAATATAAAAACATATATAAAAATGAAATTTTGAAAAGAAAACTAAAAAAATAAAAGGTGTGGGCTGTGGGGTAAAAAGTATTGATACACCCCTGCCTATACATACTTTAAACCATGAAATTATTAGAACAGCACTTACACCTAAGAAGGATAAGACCTGATTTTCTATACAAGTGAATTATGTCTTACACACAAGAACACATATTATTGCTGAAATTTAGCATCTCTTTATATTTTGAGGTCATGTATAGGTTATAGCTTGCAAAGAAGTGCTCATCACATTTGGCAGTCAAGATCTGAACTTTCTTTGGTATGACATTAAACATGGTTGTCATATATGAACTTATGGACTTATCATCATACAGGCCTGAGGTAAATATAAGACCCTGGGTTGAGGAATTTAAAAGCATCAAGCAAGGTTCCCAAGATGTAATTTGGAGAAGGAAGTGGCCTCGTGCATACTGGAAAGGGAATCCGGATGTTCAATCTCCTATCCGTACAGAATTACTGAATTGTAATGATTCTAGGAAGTGGGGAGCCGAGATTCTGCGTCAGGTTGAATTCTATATCATTATGGACATTGCTTTACCCAAACATGCTGTAGTTTTTACTATATTACTGATAAATATGGCCTGAAATTGAATGAAGTATAATTTTTTTACACATGTATTTTACCATACTTTGCAGAATTGGTTTGAAGAAGCAAAAGGTGGTTTTGAACAGTCCAAACTATCAAAACAGTGTAATCATCGGTAAATTATCATTTTAATGCCACATGGTATTGAAACCATTTTATTTTGATTTTCACATATGCATATTCTCTGTATGTTCATCAATGTGGACAGATAATCAACAAGCCCTATTTACAGTAGGGCTGTAAATGGGTCGGATTCGGATTGGATCCAATTGCATTTGCATCCACATCCGCATCTGATTATCATGTTGGATTTTGGATTGGATTCAGATTTAATCCACAACCATCTTATTGTGTTTAAAATGACCAAAAAGGTTAAAAAGTAAAAAGAAAAAACTAATTGCTTTTTAAAGTATATATGTATAAATGTATATAAATATAAAATATTAAAATTATCAATTATAAACTTTATATAATACATAATATCTATATGTATACGTAATTATACTACACATATACATAAAATAATAATTTTTTATCGGACTCATATTTTAATTGAACCGGATGGGGTTAAATCTGCATTCAATCCAATTATTAACTGTATATAAGTTCTAGCATCAAAATCTGGGATAATCTGATTTGGAGTTGAACCGGGTAACAGACTTTTGGAGTCTATTGAAGCCCTTGTTTACAGTGTACTGAAAACAGTCTGAATTGAATGTAGTAGCCATCGTTTTGATCTTTTATTTTTTTGGGAGGGTGGAAATATATGAATAATGTCCACAAAAATTTCCATGAGTTTGATGGTTAAGTTTGGATGTTGGAATTTCCTTGCTGGGCTTGCCATATATACATACATACAATATCAATCCTCATTTTATTCTAAATATCAAGCCATGTGATTTTTCTACTGGAAGTGTGTTACTTGTCCCATTATATGTTCCTGCAGATATAAAATCTATGCCGAAGGCTATGCTTGGTCAGTGAGCTTAAAATATATTCTATCATGTGGTTCTCTTTCACTTATAATATCTCCACAGTACGAAGATTTCTTCAGTCGTGGTCTTGTGCCAAAAGAAAATTATTGGCCTGTTTCAGATATTGACCTGTGTCGGTCTATAAAGTTTGCTGTTGACTGGGGCAATGCAAATCCATCTCAGGTATCTTTGTTGCCTCTCCTTACTCCAGTTTTTCCATGCTATGGAACAAGTATAGCCATCTGTTAAACAACATGAAATAGCTCTGATACCATGTCAACTAACATAAAATAGAATAGCACATCAAGGAGAAAAGAAGAAGAAGAACACCAAGATTTAACGTGGTTTGGCTTACAACCTATATCCACGGGAGGAGAGGAAAAATATCCGCTATGAGAACAAGAGATACATGGCATCACTCTCACACTCTCTCTTCCTCACTCTTCCTCAAATCCTAATTTCTCACAACCATTAGCTTAAATAAGCAACATATCAAAATATGGCATGATATTTAGAAAAATCACTGGCCAAGCCTAGGCAACAAGGTGCCCTTTGAGGCTCGCCTCGCCTAATTGCCAAGCAGTTTTCTACTTCCTACTATAAAATACTTTTTTATTCATTCTTTTTTGAGATTATAATTATAAAATAGACATTATTAAACTAAAATAATCATTTCGTGTGTTTATATACTAATTTCTTTTTATTATTTTCTTATTTATTAGGGTATAATCAACACAAACATTGATAAATGCTGTATTGAACCCTCAAAGACTTAAAAACCTGAACCAATAAGTAAGAAAGAACTTAAAATTTTATCTAATCAACACATTTTCCTCTTCCATATATTCTTCTTCTACTTCTTCTACTTCTTCCTTTCCTTCTCATGAATATGTTGATTTTCTATACTTTAATATGAAATTTATACTTTTCTTATGAATCATGAATATTTATTAAAGAAATATGGTTATGGTACCTAGGGAACTACCCTAGGATCTATGTTTTTAACATAAAAAATCCATTGCCTAGGCGCCCGCCTACGCGACTAGGCGACAAGGCGCCTCCCAGTCGCCTAGCCTCGCCTTGGCGCCTTGAAAACTATGCAACTATACCCAAATACAACCAAATACAATAGTTCTCTCAATTACCCTCTAATACTATTCCATCATGAACTTCACCTTATATGTTTACAACTTACAAGGTAGTAAAACTAGAGGCATAAAATAAGCAATAAGGCTCCTATTGCCTGAAGCATGAACTGCACCTTCACCACATGGCACAATTTAAAAGTATAATGTAAAAGATTATGAAACTTAACAAGAAATGTAAATAAAATTAATAAGAGTAGAAATGTTCTAGTCTCAAATGTAACAGCATTCGCGTTACTAGGATCTTTTACCCATGCTCCACATCTCTTGTTGTGTCTTCTTGACTTATTCTATCTGGGTCTCATTGAACAATCGATTCAGTTTTTTTTTTTTTTTGATAAAAGCAATCAATTCAGTATTACAGATAAGGATGCATATTTAACTAATCAAGGGCAAGGAAGAAATAGGCAAGTCTTTTTCCACTTTTGCAACAATAAAATGCTAGGAAGAAATAGGCAAGTCTTTTTGGTGCCTTCTCCCATCCTCTGGGCAAATTAAAATAAATAAATAAATAAAAGTGTATTTTAGTGGAATAGAATATGCATATTTCTGTGACTCCCCAATGATGCTCTGCTGTTCTCTTTTGCTCCAAAGCTCATCTGCGCTAGGCTATAACATTCTCTCCCAACACTTCTTAGTTCTTATGAAGCCATGTAATGCAAATGTGCATTTCACAATATTCATATACAAATATGAATATTGTGTACTCTTTCACTGATTCACTCCAAAACTCCTCTAGATAAGGCTAGGGTATAATCTCTTCTAATTCTTCACATGAAGTAAGGTTGTGTTTGGTTTGAAAGAAAAGGTAGGGAAAAACCTTTACAAGGCTTGTACAGGTTTCCCTTCCTTTCCCTACCTTTTCTTTCAAACCAAACACAACACAATATAAATGTATCTTACATAATATACATACTTAATCGAGTGCAGGATGATTATTTGTCTATAATACATAAAGCAGATACTTGCCTCAGTTTGGTGCAAGCCTAAAAGTAAAAATTGATTATATATTGTCAACTTATAACTTTACTGTATTTGCACGCGTGCATAGCATGTGCCATTATTATTGTTAGAGTCAATTAGAGAGGGGTATTTTGGTCTTTTCCCTTTATGTAAGGTGTTGGCTGTATGTGCAGGGGCATTTCAGTCTTTGTAATTTATTTTTTCAAGATTAAGTATATGGCGACTGGGTTAGACGAAGAGTCTTCTTAGTTCGACACTTTCTCTCCCTCTCTTCTTCTTCTTCTTCTTCTTCTTCTTCTTCTTCTTCTTCTTCTTCTCTCTTTTCTTTCTATCTCTTCTCTGTTCGGCCAAACACTTACATGGTATCAGAGCCGCACTAATAGAAGTTGCCTGCAGCTTTCTCTCTTCTCCTTCTTCTTTCTTTTCCATTTTTTTTCTGCTGTGAGAAATCCGGGTTAGAGAAGAAACCTAGGTCTCTGCAGCAACATCTAGTGTTTCGTGACAGTAGGGTTTCTGCAGCAACATCTAAGGTTTCGTAATAGTAGGGGTTCTGCAGCATGGTGTGAGAAATCTGTGGGTTAGAGGACTGTGAAGAAACCCAAGTCTTTGGTGACAGTAGACGACTGTAGCAGTTCGAGTGAACAAGAAGCCCAAGTTTTTTTTTTTTTTTTTGTGTGTGGATTGCTGTCACTATGTGTGACAGTTGTGGCGGTCGAGTAGGTGAAGTGGTTATGGTCTGAACCCTCTAATGAGCAATTTCAAGAGGGATTCCCCGTGTTTTTAATTCTGCTTGTGCGCAGATCAGTGGTGTTCAAAGTGGTCGAATGCATGCTAGGGCAAGCTAGTGGTGACTGTAAGTGTGTTGGTGTGGAAGTTGAAGAATAGTAGTGCAGTAGCTGAAACTACTCTTTTTGTGTGTGACGGGCAGGACTAGTTTCATAGAGTGAAATGGCATTGGTGAGTGATTCGAGTGTTGACCAGAAATCGAGTGTGATGATCTCCTCTGATTTTTTAAGTGTCCAAATGACATCCATCAAACTCAACGGTGAAAACTATGTTCTGTGGGCCAAGTTGGTGGAAGTGTTTCTGAAGGCCAATAAGAAAGTGAAACATGTACGGGAGGAGAAACCAAGTGCTGAATCCTCAGGTTTTAGTGATTGGGAGCAAGAGGATGCTCAGATCATGACATGGTTATGGAACAATATGGAGCCTAAAATTAGTGTTAACTTAATGTTTTTAGATACAACATGGGATATGTAGAGAAGATGGGCCGAATGGCCCATAGGTTGTTTATTCTTTTATTCTTTCTTACTGTTTATGTTCTTGTCTGTAATGGGCCTTACTCTGGGCCCATCCTTTCTATGTTATGTTCTGTGTAAATTCTTGCCCAACTAAGGGCCTCCTTGTAATTATTCAAAGTTTATCTTAATAAAATGGTGTTAGGGTGTTAGAGATGGAGTAATGTTCGAAACTCTCATTCTCTAAACCCTCATTGCTGAACTCTCAAGGTCTGTTTTCTTCATGGTATCAGAGCAGGCCTGAACTTCAGTATTCTAGGGCTAGAAGCTTCAGCTCGTGTTGCCTGATTCTTGGAGGTCATTGGAAGTTGCCCCAGACTCAAATTTCTTGGAGAAGTGGTTCGGTGGCCAGGAAGAATCAGAGAAAAAAGGGGAAAACATCTCGGTTCCTGATTTGAAGCTTAAATCTTGTAAGTTGCGCTCAGATTTCTGGGTTATTTTTTTCCTGTTCTGGACTGTTGAACTTTGAAGTTCCTTTGGAAGCAGTACAACTATTCAGCTATCATCTGATCAGGTTTAATCTAGAGATTTATGGGTTGTTTTCATTTCTTTTTTGGACTGTCAAGTAGCCAAAATACCTTTGAAATCAGTATTGCTGTTTATTGTCCTTTTTGGATTGTTTTTGGGCCCCTATACAGACTGTTCTTTGGGGATGTTTTTCATCGTTGACATTGTGGTCTTCTCTACTACCCACTCTGTGTTTGTAAAAAGGTCTCTTCGACAGTAGGGACTGTTCTCTTCTTTTTTGGGGTACTATTTGGCAAGTACCTAAATATTTTTGTTTAGAAAAGGAGCTTGGATTGGGTGCACAATGTTTGGTAGTTTTGTGATTTATTCTTGAAGGCCGAACCAAGTTTGTTGGTGTCTTGTGCAGTCAACAAGGTGCTGCCTCTGTTTTGGGGCTCTCAGCTTAGGTGTGACTCAGCTTTGTGTATTGCTGCTTGAGGCTGGTTTAATACAACCCTTGTTCATCCTCATCCGGTGTTGTTTGGTTGAAGTTTGTTGAAATCTTATTTGAAGTGGTTAAAATGATGGACTCATTAGAGATTGAAAATAATAATGTTGCTGAATCCAGACAGGTTCCGGGAGCTCCTGTTGACTCTTTGTTGACTGTGACCACAGTCAAGCTAGATGGAACTAATTATCTAGCATGGTCACAATCGATCAAGATTTATATATGCAGTAGAGGAAAGTGAGGTTTTATCTCCGAGAGCAAGAAGGTTCCCCCAGAAGATGATCCATCTCATGAGAAGTGGATCCAAGAGAACTACACTGTTATTGGGTGGCTTGTGAAGTCAATGCAGTCACAGATCAGCCAACACTATCTATGGATGAATTCAGCAAAGGAAATCTGGGATAGTGTTGCTGAAACCTATTCCCAAAAACTAGAGCCTACAAGTTGAGAAGTGATGTGAAGAATCTAAGACAGGGGGAGAAACCATTATCTGTATACTTCTCAACTTTGAAGTCTTTGTGGCAAGAAATAGACTTGATAGAAGCTGTAACTTGGGACACCACTAATGATGCAAAGACCTACAGGAAACTGGTTGAAAGAAACAGGGTGTTTGAGTTCTTAATCGGACTAAACCCAGAATACGATATCACAAAGCAGAATATTCTATCCAAGGAGAGTGTCACATTGTCACAAGCTTATGCATTGGTGACAGTGAAGAGAGCAGGAGGTCTGTCCAGGTTCAAGGGGCTGGTTTTAGTGATCACTTTGCAATTATGGGGATTAAATCTAAAAGGGTTGCTGGGACTTCTAGTGGCTCTGGAAAGAAAGAAGTGGTATGTGAGTACTGCAAGAAGTTGAAGCACACCAAAGATAAGTGTTGGAAATTACATCCTGATCTTGTTCCAATTCGGTTTCAGAAAAAACATGATAGTAAAGGGACAGAGAGTGCAAATGTGGCTGCTGGGCCAGATAGTGATAAGTGCTATACTGAAGAAATGTCTGCGTGTGCACAGTTGGTAGCCATGAAAGCAGAATATGAAAAGTTTGGAAAGATGATCACTCATCTAGAGGATGTGACTTCTTCCAACCCTTCAGGAAATGTAGCTCCTTCTGCGTTTTCTCATTCAGGTACAAGGGCTTTTGCCAATCATGCAACCACTTCAGGTAATCTTAAGATCCCTTGGATTATTGACTCAGGTGCTTCTGATCATATGACCAACCTTTCTACCCTGTTTGTTTCATATGATTTGCTTCCTGGACGTGATAAAATCACTTTAGCCGATGGTTCACTTGCCCCTATTTCTGGCAAGGGAACCATCAAGGCTACATATTCCTTGTTCTTATCTTCTGCATTTCATGTACCTAGACTAAATACAAATTTGTTGTTTGTAAGTAGTCTAACTAAGTCATTCAACTGTTGTGTAACATTCTTTCTTTCCTATTGTGTTTTTTTAGATATGGAGTCTCGGAAGGTGATTGGGAGTGGGCATGAGGCGAACGGAATATACCTGCTTGATACTCCGAGACAATGCACTGATCATCTTGGGAATGTTGCTTTTGGGTCTGTTTCTTCAGAGTCTATTAGTCAGATTATGTTGTGTCATCGTCGTTTGGGTCATCTGTCTTTTTCTGCCTTGAGTCATCTATTCCCTGAACCGTTTAAGGGAATTAGTTTGTCCAGTCTTCATTGTGAGTCATGTGAGTTATCAAAACATTATAGAAACAATTATCCTTTGAGTAATAAAAGATCTTCTTTTCCTTTTAATATTGTGCACTCTGATGTGTGGGGGCCTTACCACTTACCATCCATGGGTGGCTACAAATATTTTATCTTGTTTATTGATGACTTTTCTTGGTTCACTTGGATATTCCTGATGAAATCTTATGATGAAGTTCCAAGACTTGTAAGACAATTCCATAAATTTGTTCTAATCCAATTTGATACCAGGATTAAAATCTTCAGATTTGACAATGCAAAAGAATACTTTGAGAAGAACCTATCCTGCTATCTCTCTGACATGGGGGTTATTCATCAAAGCTTCTGTGCTAGGGCCGCAGAACAGAATGGAGTTGCTGAGAGGAAAAATATGCATATTGTTGAAGTTGCAAGAAGTATCTTATTTGCCTCACATGTTCCTACAAGGTTTTGGGGTGATGCTATTCTCACTGCCACCTACATTATAAACCGTATGCCATCTAGGGTTTTAGGGTTTAAGTTTCCCTTCAATCTCCTTTATTCGGACAATGACCTTTTTCCTATTCTTCTTCGTGTCTTTGACTGCACCTGTTTTGTACATGTTTCAAGTGTCCAAAGGCATAACTTTGAACCAAAAGCCCACAAGTGTATCTTCTTTGGTTATTCCCCTACACAGAAGGTTACTGTTGTTTTGATCCAAAGACCGGCACTCGGTATGTCTCAATGAACGTCACCTTTAATGAGTTTTCTCCCTTTATGGTTCCTCTCGGAAAGGACATTGTCCACAAGGGGAGGATTTGTCACAGGTGTTTGCTCTTCCTCTTCCTATTCCAATTGAGTCTTTTGACGAGTCTACTTCTTCAAATGAATCAAGGGCGGATAAGTCGTTCCATTCTCCCTATCCCAGTGTTCTTCCTCCTTTACCTCATCGTCCTATCCTCAATCCCAAGGTGTATCAAAGGCAAAGATCTAGAAATGGGCAGGTTGTTTCTCCCACAACACATGAACCTCATACACTTCCAATCACAGACGAGACAACAAGTATTGTTTTAGCACCCTTGGAATCATCATTCTCTGACCTTGATATTCCCATTGCTGTTAGGAAAGGAAAACGGAAGTGCACTGCTCACTGCGTTTCCAAGCATCTTTCTTACAGGTTGCTTTCTCCTTCATACTTTGCCTATCTATCTTCTGTTGCTTCTAATCCTATTCTCAGGTCTGTGTTAGAAGCTCTTAATATTCCAGAATAGAGGGATGCTATGAGGTCTGAAGTTGATGCCCTACACAAGAATGACACATGGTAAGTGATTGATTTGCCTAAAGGGAAGGATCCAGTCGGTTGCAAGTGGGTTTTTATTATCAAATATCGAGCTGATGACACCATTGAAAGGTACAAGGCCAGGCTAGTTGCAAAAGGCTATACACAGACATATGGGATTGATTATCTGGAAACCTTTGCACCTGTTGCCAAGATGACATCTGTGAGGGTTTTATCTTTAGCTGCTCACTTTGACTGGGCCCTTTATCAATTGGATGCGAAGAATGCATTTCTGAATGGTGAATTACATGAGGAGGTTTATATGTCTCTTCCTCCAGGGATGTATGGAACTGATATGCAAGGAAATGTATGCAGACTGAAAAAATCACTTTATGGACTAAAACAGTCCCCTAGAGCATGGTTTGAGAGATTTAGAACAACACTTGTTAAGTTTGTTTATGTGCAGACACAGTCTGATCATACTCTTTTTGTGAAGAGGAGTGGACCTCTGGTAGTATACCTCATTGTGTATGTAGATGACATTGTAGTGACTGGTAATGATGTTTCAGGAATTCATGATCTCAAATCTTTCCTCCATACAGAGTTTGAGATTAAAGATTTGGGGGAACTAAGATACTTCATTGGCATAGAAGTTGCTCGATCCAAGGATGTGATTCTTATGTCCCAAAGGAAGTATATTCTTGACTTGATCTCCGAAACTGGGAAGATCGGTGCTAGACCAGTTGCTACTCTTATTGATTTGAGTCATAAACTCTCTGCCTCAGATGGGACATTGTTAGAAGGCAAAGGAATCTTCCAGAGGCTTCTTGGGAAACTTCTGTACCTATGCATGACTCGGCCAAATATTGCATATGCAGTCAGTTGCATTAGCCAATTCACACATGCTCGTCGAGACACTCACATGGCAGCAGCAAAGCGAATTCTGTGTTATTTGAAGGGCTCCCCAGGAAAGGGAATTCTGTTTGCCAAGCATGGTCACATGAAACTTGAAGTCTACATCGATGCTGACTGGGCCAGAAATATTGATGACAGAAGATCTACTTCTGGTATTACAGCTTGGTGGCTGGTAACGTTGTTTCTTGGAGAAGCAAGAAATAATCGGTTGTTGCTCGGTCTTCAGCTGATGCAGAATACAGGACCATCGCACATGGAGTCTCTGAAATTTTATGGCTAAAATCATTGATGGAGGAACTTGGGGTTGAACATGACAAGCCAATGATGTTGTATTGTGATAATCAGGCTGCCATCAACATTGCTCATAACCCAATGCAACATGATAGAACTAAGCATATTGAAGTTGATCGACACTTCATTAGAGAAAGGGTATCTTCGGGTGAAGTATGTCTTCCTTTCATCACATCTGAAGGACAGTTGGCAGATTTTCTCACCAAAAGCATTCCCAAGGCAAAACTTCAGCATGATACTGGCAAGCTTGGCATGATTGACATCTATGCTCAGCTTGAGGGGGAGTGTAGAGAAGATGGGCCGAATGGCCCATAGGCTGTTTATTCTTTTATTCTTTCTCACTGTTTATGTTCTTGTCTGTAATGGGCCTTACTCTGGGCTCATCATTTCTATGTTATGTTCTGTGTAAATTCTTGCCCAACTAAGGGCCTCCTTGTAATTATTCAAAGTTTATCTTAATAAAATGGTGTTAGGGTGTTAGAGAGGGAGTAATGTTCGAAACTCTCATTCTCTAAATCCTCATTGCCAAACTCTCAAGGTTTGTTTTCTTCAGGATATATGGGAACATGCCAAGAAACTCTATCCAGGACAAGACAACACTACAAGGGTTTATTAGCTTTATCAAGAATACTAGTTTGCAGCAGGGAAATCAAACTCTTGAAAAATATTATGCCAGCATGAAAAATCTTCGGAATGAACTTAACGTCTATCATCCCTTAACCTCGGACGTTAAAATTTAGCAACAACAAAGGGAACAACTTGATGTTACGCAGTTCTTGGTGGGACTGAAAGCAAAGTATGAACCTGTTAGGGCATAGATATTGGGAGGATCTGCCATCCTTACTATAGAAGAAGTGTTTGCCCATCTCCGTAGGATATCTCTTAGCCCCTCAAAGAATAACATTACTTTCGATAGATCAACATTGGTTAGTACTCGAGGTGGTTCTTATGGGCACAAAGGAGGTGGCTGTATAGATAAGGGAGGCTATGGTAATCCTATGGGTGGTCGTACCAGTGGAGGAGGTCGTGATTCAGGGGGATGTTGTGGCAGAGGAAGGGGGATCACAACAAGGAAATGCACACACTGTGGAAGAGGACACACAATTAACTTTTGTTATGATTTATATGGCCCACCATTCACATGGGCTAATCATGTAGCTATTGGTGGTAGTGAAGTCAGTGATACTCAACTAGTTGATCCCCCATCTATGATGCTGGTAATGTTACCATTGCATCTCTATCTTTGTCTTCCGTCTTATTCGTTCCCAAGTTTCTTTTTAATCTTATGTTTGTTAGCAAATTGTCTAAATCCCTCAATTGTTCTATAACACTTTACCCTTATTCTTGTGTTTTTTAGGATCTAACAATGGGGAAGAAGATTGGTGTAGGGCATGAAGTTGGCGGATTGTATTATCTTGACGGTGGAGGCTCTACAGTTGCGCTTCAAACCTCCTTGACTCCTCTTTAGTGGCATTGTGGAGTCGGCCATCCATCTCTTAAATCTCTCAAGCTTCTTGTTCCATCATTGAGTCGTTTGTCATCTTTGCAGTGTGAGTCGTGTCAGCATGGGAGGCACCATTTGGTTTCCTCCAGTCCTAGAGTTAATAGTCGTATGTTGAGTCATTTTGATTTAGTTCATTCAGATGTTTGGGGTCCAATTAAAATTGAGTCATACAATGGTTACAGATATTTTGTTATTTTTGTTGATGATTGTTCTATAATGACATGGCTTTATTTAATGAAATAAAGAAGTGAATTATTTTCCATTTTTCAAAAATTTCATGCTGAAGTGCATACACAATTTGGTGTTTCACTTAAAATTCTTCGTTCTGACAATGGTAGAGAGTATTTTCTTTCTTCCTTTACCTGGAACAACATGGTATAATTCATTAGACTTCTTGTGCCCACACTCCTCAACAAAATGGGGTGACTGAGAGAAAGAACAAACATCTACTTGAAACAACTTGGTCTCTTCTTCATCATATGAATGTTCCTAAACGATTCTGGAGTGATGTAGTTTTTACTGCTTGTTTTCTCATTAATCGCATGCCCACATTCATTCTTGATGGTCGTTCTCGTTCTCTATCTTGTTTCCCACTTTGTCTCTATATCCCTTGACACTCATGATCATCTTTGGGTGTATGTGCTTTGTTTAGAATCTTTGTCTTGGTTTAGACAAGTTGGATGCTCGCTCCATTAAATGTATCTTTTTTGGCTACTCTAGGACCTAGAAAATGTATAAATGCTACAATCCTATTACCCAGAAATCCTTTGTTTGTCATGGTATTACATTTTTTGAATCAGTGCCATACTTCTCTGGTTTTGATATCTATCCTTTGCCTACGGAGGTTCCTCTTCCTCTTTTGGTTGATGATTCCATTTCGGTGGTTCCCCTTGTGCCTGGGTCTCCTCTGGTCCCATTACAGTAGTGTCTTGAACGGCCACCAATTCATCAAGTGTACATTCATCGACAAAGATCAATATCTCCACCACCTTCTACATCGACGGCAGATCCAACCTCTTCCACAACTTAATTCTTGACCTTCCTATTGCATTGCGAAAAGGTAAACGTAGTTGCATGCTTCACTCCATATCCAATTATGTTTCTGTATCTCACCTTTTTGCTTCCCATCGCTAGTTTATTACCCTGTTGTCCTCTGTATTCATTCCTAAGGATGTTTAGGAGGCTCTTACATTGCCAGGGTGGCGAAAAGCTATGGATGAGGAACTCTCTACTCTTCATCACTATTAGACATGGAAACTCACCACTCTTCCCCCGGGTAAGCATGTTGTTGGTTGTAAATTGGTGTATACTGTTAAGTATCTACCAGATGGACGAGTAGAACGCCTGAAAGCCCGTTTAGTTGCAAAAGGGTATTCTCAACTTTATGGTGTAGATTATGTTGAAACCTTTTCTCTAGTTGCAAAGATTGGCTCCGTACGTGTGTTAATTTCCTTAGTTGTCATGTATGATTGTCCTCTATTTCAGCTTGATATTAAAAATGCCTTTCTCCATGGGGATCTTCTAGAGGAGGTGTGCATGGAGCAACCACCGGGGCTTGTTATTCAGGGGGAAGATGGTAAGGTGTGTAAGCTCAAGAAGGCAATTTATGGGTTCAAACAATCTCCCCATGCTTGGTTTGGAAAATTTAGTGAGGTGGTGGAGTTTGGAATTAGACAATGTCGATTGATCATTCAGTATTTAGCTATTATTCTGTGGTTGAGAAGATCTTGCTGGTAGTTTATGTGGATGATATAGTCATAACTAATAGTGATAAAGTTGGGATTGATAGATTGAAGACCTTCCTACAAGATCACTTTCAGACAAAAGATATTGGGAAGTTGAAGTATTTCCTGGGTATAGTTGTTAGATCAAAGCAAGGCATAAACCTTTGTCAGTGGAAATATGTACTTGATTTGTCGAAAGAAACAGGGTTACTAGGTGCTAAACCAGCTGAAACCCCTATGGAACTGAATGTAAAGTTGGGAAGTGACACAGGTGAATTATTTGATAATCTTGGAAGGTATAGAAGGCTAGTGGGAAAACTGAATTATCTAATTGTCAGTATGGTAAGTCAGTTTATGCAGAGTCTTTGGGTATCTCACTGGGATGCAGTTCTTAGGATCGTGCGGTATTTGAAAGGGGCTCTAGGTTGTAGGTTATTGTACAAGCCAAGAGGTGATCTTGAAATAGTTGGATACACCGATGTAGACTAGGCAAGATCTGTATCAGACAGAAGATCTCCACTACAGGTTATTGCACCTTTCTCGGAGGAAATCTTGTGACTTGGAAGAGCAAGAAGCAGATTGTGGTAGCAAGGAGCAGTGTAGAAGCAGATTACAGGGCCATGGCACACACTGCATGTGAACTAGTGTGACTGAAGAATCTATTGCAGGAAATCATGTTCTCCATAAGCAAACCCATGAAGCTATACTATGACAATTAGGCTACGATTCACATCTCATCCAACCTAGTTTTCCATGAGAGAACTAAATACATAGAGGTAGATTGTTACTTTGTAAGGGAAAAGGTCATCAATGGTGTGATAAGGACAGGGCATGTGAGAACAGGTGATCAATGGGCAGATCTGTTCACAAAAGGGTTGAGTTCAGGGGGAGTGAGCTACATATGTAATAAGCTAGGATTATATGATATATATTCTCCAACTTGAGGGGGAGTGTTAGAGTCGATTAGAGAGGGGTATTTTGGTCTTTTCCCTTTATGTATGGTGTTGGTTGTATGTCTCCTCATATGCAAGAGCATTTCCGTCTTTGTAATTTATTTTTTCAAGATTAAGTATATGGTCAACTGGGTTAGACGAAGAGTCTTCTCAGTTCGACACTTTCTCTCCCTCTCTTCTTTCTTCTTCTTCTTCTTCTCTCTTTTCTTTCTCTCTCTTCTCTGTTCGGCTGAACACTTATAATTATATAAAGCAAATGCTTACTTTGGGTTCCATGCAAGTAGGGGTGTCAATGCATCAGTTTTGGGTTGGACTTTGTCCAAATCAAAATCCATTTGGACGGATTGGACGAGCCAATAAGACAAATTGAATTTGGACGGACTAGATGAACCAATATGACATTCCGGTGTATTTTCTGTCTACCTTTAAGCTTCCTGCCAAGGTTGCCAATAATTTAGAAAAGTTCATGAGAGATTTTCTGTGGGAACCAGGTGACTCAAAAAAAGACCATTTAGTAAAGTGGGAAGTAGTTTCTAGGAAAAAGGAAGTGGGGGGTCTAGGCATTGGCAATACCAGATTAAGAAATGTAGCTTTGTTAAGAAAGTGGTTGTGGAGATTTCCTTTGGAGCAGAATAGGTTGTGGCACTTGGTGGTGGAAAGTATTCATGGGATGGCAGCTAATGGATGGGATGCTGGCTTCGACCCTAGGGCTTTTCATTTCTCCCCTTGGAAAGCAATTGCTAGAGTCTTGTCTTCCTTTCAGCCTTTCATCAGATTTGATGTCTGCTCAGGTAATAAATTTTGTTTTGGGAGGACCTTTGGCTTGGGAACACCCACCTTAAGGATAGATTCCCAGTAATGTATTATCTTTTCCTAAATAAATTCAAAACCATCTCCCCACTTCATGTGTCTGAGGGACTTGGGATTTGGGTTTGATAATAGGGTTGAGGGATTCAGAATTGGTTTCTGCAGATGAATTATTCATTGTGTTGAATTTAGTTTTCCTAGATCTCTCCTGCCTAGATAGTAGAATTTGGAAAGAGTCATGTTCAGGGACTTTCTCTTGTTCATCTATTTTCAACGCCTTAGTTCAGTCATCCTTTGTGTCTGTCTCTTTTCCTGCTAAAGAAATATGGTATTCTCCTGTGTTGCCAAAGGTTAGGGCTTTTTGCTAGGAAGTGGCTCTTCAAAAGATCAATACTATGGATGTGCTTCAAAGAAAAAGGTCAGATTGGAGCCTTTCCCCACATGTTTGTTACCTTTGCTTAAGAAATGGTGAGACGTCGACTCATCTTTTGATTTCTTGTCCTTTTGCTTATTATTTGTGGGATTAGTTCTCTTCTTTGTTTGGTTACAGATGGAAACCCCCCCCCTCGGGTGTGTTGAACCTTTTTGACTCTAGCTTCTTTCGACAACCAAGGAAAAGGGGTAAGGTAATGTGGAGAATCACAAGAGCTGCCATCCTATGGTCAATTTGGGAAGAGAGAAACAATAGGATTTTCCTAGGGCAAGAAAAATCCAAGGAAGCACTTGTGGAGGTTGTCACCATCAAGGTTATGCACTGAAAGTATCACCTTTTCAAGGATTTCTCCTCAGTGGACTTAATTAAAAATTGGAGTGCTATAGTTGTATCCTCGTCTTCCTCCCCTGTGGTGTGAGATTGTTGGGTACCACCGTCTCAGTTCAGGGTGAAGCTAAACTTTGATGGAAGCTCCTTGGGTAATCCAGGTCAGTCAGGAGTTGGAGGTGTGTACAGAAACAAAGAAGGAAAAGTCTTGGCCCTTTACTCGGGCCCAATTGGGGTGGTAGATTCATTAAGGGCAGAAGTAATGGCTTTACTTCAAGGTTTGAAACTGGCGAAACAATGGGGAATGCAGCAATTAGAAGTGGAAGGAGACTCCAAGCTGGTAATAGGGTGGATGCAAACTGGAAATCTGGGAGTGTGGTCTCTTAGACAGCCTCTAAGAGAGATTATTAGCTTAGCAAGGGAGATTGGGGTGCATTTTAAGTGGGTAAGAAGGTCAGCAAATGGAATGGCTGACACTTTAGCTAAGCAAGGAGTTACTAGGGAGGCTTTGTTTTGGGCCCGTTTGTAAGTTTTTGATTTTCTTTTTCCATCCATTTCGTGGGTGGTAAGCCTGTAATCTTTTCAATTATCTAATGAAAGTTACCGTTTCCTATAAAAAATGACATATTAGATTGGGCCTGGTCTATCCATAATGAATTTATATTGGATTGAGCCAATATCTGGTCCATTGATAGAAGATAAGAACATAATTGTCAATGGACCAGGTTTGAGTTGAAACCAATCTAAATTAACAGGAATTTCAACAGATTGAACAGTCTCTGGACCAGTCCAAAATATTCATTGGACTGGATTGGACCAGGTCCATTTGTAATGGACTCACATTGGACTGGGCCGGATTGGACCAAATCCAGTCCAATTGACACCCCTACGTGCAAGCCATATAAGTTAAATCCAATACCATATATTACATATTGTTATTGTTAATTCTTACACGTGCATATCACCAGTTATATAATAACAATCTAACATATTTCAAATATGCTGAAGTAATGGCATTAACAAAAAGGACGTGTTAAACCGCTGGTTAGCAAGTACACGACAAATCGTGCCTGTGAAGACCCATCCAGAAGAGGAGACATGTAAGCTTCAGCCCTAGAATATGGTTAGGTGCAAAGAGTGCTAACTTAACCAAATGCAGTTCAACCGAGCTTAAGTAACAGTACAGATATATATTTGATGTTTTATTTTTTATTTTGCTTACTTTTTACCAGTCAGCTTGATACTTTTTTATCTTTTGCTGAGCAGGCGGAGGCCATTGGCAAAAGAGGACAGATTTTCATGGAAAGTTTGTCCATGGATCGAGTTTATGATTACATGTATCACCTCGTTTCTGAGTACTCAAAGCTGCAGGACTTCAAGCCTGCTTCACCGTCGTCTGCTCAGGAAGTTTGTGAGGAGTCCCTTCTCTGCTTTGCAGACGCAAAGCAGAGGGAATTCCTTGAAAGTTCAACTGCCTCCTCTTCATTATCCCTCCCATGCACCCTCCAGCCTGCTGATCATGATTTGATTGAGAGTTGGATACAGAAGAAGAGAAAAATAATCGGTGATATAAGGAAGATGGAGAAGAAGCGAGCATAAATGGTGTTGGTCTTGCCCATTAATTTTAAGTGTTTCCTCCCTGGAATCGGTTTCTTTCCAACATGGGGATGGTAAGATCCTTTATTGTGGAAGCACGCCTGGTCTTTTTCTTGATATTGTCTTTTCGTCCCAGTCTCGATGTAGATCTTAGTACAATTAAATCCCCTATTTTTTATTTATTAAGCACGAAACTTGGATGGTTACCTTTTATTCTTTTAACAGAAAGTAATGCTGTTGCAATTGCAGCTTCTGGGACTGTAAATAATGAGCTACAGATGGTAAACAACTATGATAGCTTATTAGCTTAAGCTCATCTTTTAAGTAGCCCAATCCTTTGATTTCCTTCATACTGAGTTTTTATTATGTTATTTTTTTTTTCTTGGAACAATGGAAAGAAAATCTAAAAGAAAGTGACTTTCATTGGTTTTATTGGCAAGGGAGAAAAAAAAAAGAAAGTTAAAAGACAAGATAGAAAGGTAAGTTATTCTTATCTCTTATATATATAATATATTTCTTTTTATGGGGAAGGAGGAAAGAGAAGAAGAAAGCAGTGGAGATGTATTATTGGTTTACAGGAGTGGTTGTGATTTGGGATCAATTTGCCAACAGAAAGTGGAAGACTGTTTCTTGCTTGTAATGCTTTTTTAAGCATGATCTCAGAACATTATAATCCAAAACTCAGCGTTCAACTCAGTGTGCAAGCAACGATCCAGTTGGCGAGCAATTCTGTTGGGACCCATAAATTAAACAAGGGTTCAAGCGCCATAGTTGGGTTGGGTTCATGGTCATATTTGAGAGCATTGAAAACCACAAAACAGAAATAAGGACAGAATGGCCGCCCCCCCATCCCGAGCGCCGTCCATTGCAGCGGTTTTGAAGCATGGATGTGAGGGTGAGTGCGACCGAGACCTGGGCGATAAGATGAAAACAAAAGAGATGAGAATCATAAAAGCTATAAAGTTGCGGGTCCCAAGGTCCACCCCGTGCTGTGTGAGTCACTGTGGAGAGCGAGACAAAGACCACCACCTCCTAATCCAGAGCTAACATTCGTCAAATCCCTAACCCTAAGATTGGTTTAGACGACGAAAGCTTCATTAGTTAAAGCATAAATAATAATTAAATATACAAAGGGAAAAGCGACCACGATTTTCTTCATCCCTCCTATGTTTCCTCCATTGAAAAAAGAGAGTGAGAGGCGGGGGATAATAGAAAAAAAGAAAGTGACGAATGAAGTGAGACGAGACCAGTGACGGTTGAGTGAGCAACTTGGAACGCTTGCTATCAAATCTTTCTTGTGGAAAGCATAGCAGATTGGGAACGAGCGGCGTTCTTCGCTGCTTCCTTCGCCGCCTCATATGTGCCCCTCTTTTGTTTTCATTTTTATAAATTGCCAATTAAAATTAGGCATCACATTTATTTATTTATTTATTTTATTCTTTGTATATATATCATATTGGCATGTTTGCATTTTGGAGCCAATCAAACGGTTGAAATAAGACATGGGTTTCGCATGAGCTGACGTCATGGTCAGTGGAGTGAATTCGGAGCCCAAAGCCCGTCACCTCAGCCATTCGGCTCACACTAGTCCACTCACCAGTCACTACACAAAGGATTTCAAATCAACGGCTCTTTTTTTTTTCACGACGACGCCCACTTTTAATTAATTAATCTATGGCCTTTGCATGCGCGCCACATTTCAGATTTCACGTCCACGACTCCCAACTTGCGTTTTTCTTTATTCAATTTTATTTATAGGCTGCTGCTCAAGCCTCAAGGGCTGTTGTTCGGGCCGGTTTCTGGGTAGGCTCGGGTTGAGACTGACCCAAAAGGCTATCCTAAAATTTACCCGATATCAGATTAGTCTTAGGTCCCGTTTGTCTGTTGGTATCTCGAGGGGTAAATTAGTCAATCAAGTAATTGATCAATTTCTCGGTGTTCTTACACTGTTATATATAATGGGTGAATTTTCCAAAAAGTATCAATTTACCTAGAGGGTGTTTAATTGTTTATCTACCACCACCCACTGAAAACGTTAATCCTTTATTAATATTGGCAATGAAAATTAAGCGCGTTAGTTGATAAACAAACGATGCCTTAATATCATTATTGTGAAATGTTTTTAGGTCTGAAATACGGTTGGGTCATGGGGTGTGGTTGTAGGAAGAATCAACCCTAAATGCCTAAACAAACCCCACCCAGAACCGTGTAGGGTAATAAATCGGGTTTCAAAATGATCCACACCTAAGTCCAACACTCCAAGTTACCTTTATATAAGGCAAGGCCGTTTGAGTGTGGAAGCGTTCAATTTCCTTGCTTCACTTATCCCTATTTTCCTGTCCGGCCTTTCGCAGCCACAACCCTCTCTCTCTCTCTCTCTCTCTCTCTCGCTCGAGCTCGTGTAATTTCCTACTTACAACAACTCCTTTCCTTCTGTTTGTTTTGTTTTGGTTCGAAAGGTTTGGGGTTTATCATTTCTGAATTCTGATGTTGTTTCTGTAATTCTTTTTCAGGTGTGACTGTGAAGATCACTTTGCATCTTTAGACGAGATGGCTGGAACCGGTGTTGTCACGGTCTACGGCAATGGAGCCCTCACCGAGGCCAAGACGTCCCCCTTCTCCGTCAAGGTTGGACTCGCTCAGATGCTCCGTGGTGGCGTCATTATGGACGTTGTCAACGCCGAACAGGCTAGGATCGCCGAGGAGGCTGGCGCCTGCGCTGTCATGGCTCTCGAGCGCGTCCCTGCCGACATACGTGCCCAGGGCGGTGTCGCTCGGATGAGCGACCCCGGCCTTATCAAGGAAATCAAGCAAGCCGTCACCATTCCCGTCATGGCCAAGGCTCGGATCGGGCACTTCGTCGAAGCTCAGATCCTTGAGGCAATCGGTGTCGATTATGTCGACGAGAGCGAAGTCCTCACTGTCGCCGACGAGGAGAACCACATCAACAAGCACAACTTCAGGATTCCATTCGTCTGCGGCTGCCGCAACCTCGGCGAGGCTCTGCGGAGGATTCGCGAAGGTGCGGCCATGATTCGGACCAAGGGTGAAGCTGGCACTGGTAACATTATTGAGGCCGTCAGGCATGTGCGTTCGGTGATGGGTGATATTAGGGTTCTTCGCAACATGGACGACGATGAGGTCTTCGCCTTTGCTAAGAAGATTTCTGCGCCGTATGATTTGGTCATGCAGACTAAACAGCTGGGCAGGCTTCCCGTTGTTCACTTCGCCGCCGGTGGTGTGGCTACTCCGGCCGATGCTGCGCTGATGATGCAATTGGGCTGCGATGGTGTATTCGTCGGCTCCGGTGTGTTCAAGAGTGGTGACCCGGCTCGCCGCGCTCGGGCGATTGTTCAGGCCGTGACTCATTACAGTGACCCGGAGATTCTTGCTGAGGTGAGCTGCGGACTGGGTGAGGCCATGGTCGGGCTTAATCTTAAGGACGACAAAGTCGAGAGGTACGCGAACCGATCAGAGTAGGCATGTCCGTGTTGATAATTGGTGGTGATGAGGAACCAGAGAGGCAAATGGATTTGTGTTGAATTGAATTGCTTGGAGGTGAGCTCTGGATGTAGCTCATCAATATATTGGTTTTTTAACTTCATCTATTGTCTTTGATAGCACTAGAAACTTCTGGTGGGAATCCCTGGAATTATTTGATTCCCTCTTCACATACAGTAGTGAGGTTATAAGATTGATTTCTTCTATGTTACTGAAGAAACTACTTTGTCTTTCTTATGAATTAATTTTAATCTAATTCAGGTATTCATTTCTGATGATTTTATGGTACAAGATTGTTTCTCATGGATGAATTACTTCGGTTTGGTAGGAGGGGTTTTGCAAGAACATCACATGGACTATACTTTGCTATTTTTTTTTCTGGTTTATTCATAACTATTCCTTTTTGGGTTGGGATTTTTGAGTGCACCGATTGGGGAATTCCCCTGTTTTCTTTTATGTTTTGCTAAGCTTGTTCAGTCAGTGGTTCTCAATGATTATCTTAACTAAGTGTATAACTTAAATCGAGTGCAATTAGCAAAAAGGCTCATACTTCCTTGTGTTCTCTTGTTACATTTATACTGTTGATCTGACTCTGTTACAAAATGAAGCAGCAGTTATTCATGTTTCTCCAGTCTACTCCGTTACCAGACCCCTGCTGGCCTGCTCCTCTGCCTCTGGAGCATAGATTATAACGTCTGACTGAAGTAATACTTGCCTTCACATAGAAGTAAGAAGGCAGAATTTTATGGGTTAGTACTTAGAACCCGAATCTTTGTTTGTATCGATTAGTTGGTAGGGGGAAAAAGAAAAAAAAAAAAGAAAAAGAAAAGAAAAGGAAACACCCTAGGTTTTTGGTCTAAGGTTTGAACAGAATAGAGGCCCTAGATAAGGTGGTATTCTGAAACAGGATGGCAGAATTCATGTTGCCAACTAGCTTAATTTCCACAAGATTGATTTGAGCTATTACTTGAGACTTCAGAGTGTCATAAATTTTTTATTTTCATGGCTTCAGATGTTCAAATGCTTGAGAATTGTTACCTTGGTCTTCAGTTGTTCACAGACCTCCAAGCTTCATCAGTATTGTCAGACTTAGGAAGCAACCAAATCTGTGTTTAGGCTGCTCTGTTCTTAGAAATGTTGACATCCTTTTCTTTTTGTTTAATTTGAATGAGTTGAATGGCTGGACGAGATGATTGCACTGTTCTATCAATGATCTGTGACCAAAACGATTGTCCCTGGCACATAAAACATAATTCTATGTAATGTGAGGTTCAAAGTTGGGCCTTAGCTATTGCTATGTTATTGCAGTTGCTTATGGTTTCCCTGATATACTTGGCTTTTAATCACAGAAATCAAATGCCTTCACCATGGTTTGGTTCAGTCTGGTTTGAGTATTCAAACCATGAGAAGTCAAGTTACTATGGTATAAGTTCCAATGCATACAAATGTTTTGTTCATGCTTTGTTCTTATCCATTTGCCTGCTTATCCCATAGTTGATAATCTATTTCTTATAAAGCACATGCATCACACAGGTGGTCATGGGTGGGGGTGGGGATACCCACGTTATTTCATGTGGGGTCCTTGGGAAATTCTCCTGGCCCATCACAGGTCACACGAGAGAAAAGTTGCCAATGACGATAGGACGGGGCATTGCGTGCTAGTCAATTAGCCGCCTGGTTTTCTTCACGATATGTATGCCAGAAGGAAATGCTTGAGCTAAACTCGGACTCGAGGAACACACTCAGTGATGATGCTCTCCATGGGGGGGGGTTTAACTCTTTCCTTGAGGCAGTTGATCACGAGTTTCGAATCTCGTTCAATAATGTTAGGGAATTCTTAAAATTCAAAGCCATGTTGATGGCCTCTCAAGTAGCCTGATTTATTGAAGAGACTTTGATACAATAGGCTTTGAGATCCAGAATAAAACCCATATGATCCCCAGCAATGCACCCTATGGAGCACCAACTATCCGACTTATAGGATGCATTAAAATTAATTTTGATAGTCACGGGATTGGGATTACGCTATCTCTTTAGAAATTTCATTGGGATCAAAAGAAAAACAATATTTGATTTTTCCCCATTCCTCAATAAGCAAGAGTACTTTCTATAATAATTTGCGGACGAGCAAATTTATTGTTAAATCAATTGTCATTTCTATTCTTCCAAATAAACTACAACAAATTTTCTTTAACGAACTGTTCACTAATATAATCTTGATTTACATTAGCCATTTATCGAATTATCATTAGAACTTGGGATCGCTAGCAAGGATCCCATCTTTAACCAAATCTGCTTAGTAAAGGGGCACACAAGAAATAAATGCTTAGATGTTTCATTTTCATTGCAAAATTCATATTTGGGATTCAAATTCATACCTCTAGTAATGAGCTTACTTTTAGTTGGAAGCTTGTCATTGAACAAGAGGAATAAAATTACTTTAATTTTTGGAGGAATCTTAAGATTCCAGAAAGACCTTTTATAACCATTACCAACACCATTTCCACAATTCCGACTACATTCTTCATTGTAGGCCGATTTTATAGAAAAATTTCCATACAGAGTGAGTCTCCAAACAATTCTATCCTCTGATAACTTAGAGGGAATCAAGATTGGTTTGATGCAATGCCAAACACTACCATGAACTAGACCTGTTCATGGGTCGGGTGGCCCAACCCCTGAACGGGCTTGAACATGCAAATGAGCCCACGGACTTAACCTTGGGCCAAAAAGCTCGTTTTGCAATAAATTTGAGTTGGGCTTGGGATTTGCCAAAATAGCCCGGCTCAACCCAACCTATAGACTAAATTTAAAAAACCCTAAATCGAACCTCTCTTCTCTTTCACCTCTTTCCCCTTTGCCGAACCTCTCTTCTCTTCACATTCTCCTCAGTTCTCACACTCTCAGGCAGCCACAACCGGTGAGGCGGTGAACATTCACCAGCGCAACAACTCCGGCAGTGAGTCCTTTCCTCTCTCTCTCTCTCTCTCTCTCTCTCTCTCTCTCTCTCTCTCTCTCGTTCCTCTTCTCACTTCTCTTTCAAATCTTAGACACCGACGAGGCAATGAATATAGGCACCGGTAGCGGCGATGAGTTCTCTCTCTCTCTCTCTCTCTGACGTGAATTGACACACTTTTCATTGTTAAAATCGCAGCTCACCGCGAACTCAACTCCGACGAACATAGTCACCGGCGGTGAGTAAAAGCCTAGGCTCGGGCTCAGGCCTAAAAAATTTCTATTCATGAAGAGTAAAAGCCCAGCCCGGCCCATGAACAGGTCTGCCAGGAACAAGAGTCTTAATAAGATCCTCCTTCCAAATCTTTGTATCATGGTCAATAACATTGCAAACACGAAATTCCAAGTTTGACACAACCTTTGGATCAACAATCTCAAGGAAAGTGGAGTTACCAACCCAATTGTCCCTCCAGAAGTTAACATAATTACCATTACCAATCTTCCAACTGATACCACTCCTAAGAAGATCTCTGGAGGCAAGAACACCTCTCCAAGCCCAAGAGATACCATTCTTAAACTCCACCTCCATAAAGCCTAATTTATTTAAATACATGGCTTTAACCACCTTAACCCATAAGTTGTCTTTGTTAGTAATAATCTTCCACCCTAGTTTAGCAAGGAATGCCTTGTTAGCCCATTTCAGTTTTTTCAATCCAAGATCCCCCATTTTCTTGGCCGTATACATTCTCTTCTAGTTAACAAGTATAGGATTTCGACTTCTAGAATTGGACCAAATAAAATCCCTTTGGGATTTTTCTAGCTTGTTAATGACATTATTTGGGATTTTAAAAGATTGCATTGCAAATTGGGGAATTATAGAGGCAACATAATTAATTAGGGTCAACTTGCCAGCAAGGGGGAGAGTATTTTTCTTCCAACTAGCAAGTTTATTAGCCATTTTCTTGCTAAGAGATCTAAAACCCCTTTTGAGACTCTCCCATTAATAACAGGAGCACCCAAATAACTTTTATCTTTTTTCTCCAAAGGAATTTTAAGAACTCTGGCCATAATCTTTTGAAGCCTACTAGAAATATTCTTGGAAAAGGAAATAGAAGACTTAGAGTAGTTTGGCATCTCGCCAGAAGCCAAAGCAAAGCTATTAAGGATATTTTTCACCTTAAGACAAGCATTAATTGAAGTTTTCACAAAAACCGTATAATCATCAACAAACTGCAAAGGGCTACTGAGGAGATAAACAATAATTTAATTAAAGAAGTTACAAATGAGGAAATTTTCAATACCATAAATTCCATGAAGGATCTCAAAACCCTTGGCCTGGAAGGACTTAATGTCTTGTTTTTTAAGAGATTTTGGAGCATTATTGGAGATACGGTCTGTAGGACTATAAAGGCTTTCTTTCACCAAGGGAAAATGAGTCGAAACTTAAATAAAACTTTATCATGCTTATTCCGAAGTTGGATAACCTTGAAGTGGTCAATAGCTTTAGGCCCATTAGTCTTTGTAATGTGATTTATAAGATCATCTCAAAAATCTTTTTGAATAGGATTAAGCCTTTTTGGATAATATTATCTCTCCCTACTAGAGTGCTTTTATTCCAAATAGGCAAATATCAAACAATATTCTCATAACCCATGAGATGATCCATACTATGAAAAAGAAGAAGGGTAAAACAAGAATCATGGCTTGCAAAATTGATATGGATAAGGCTTATGATAGGTTGGAATGGGACTATTGGAAGAGTCGTAAACAAGTTTGGTTTTCATAATAAATGGATAAATTGGGCTATGGAATGCATTAAATCAGTTTCTTTTCAAATTCTTATTAATGATTCTCCTTCTAACGAGGTGAGAGCAATAGGGGAATCAGGCAAGGGGACCCCCTATCTCCCTACATCTTTGTGCTTTGTGCTGAAGCCCTCACCAGTATGTTGGTGAAAGAATCCACGAGTGGGGATAAGCTTGTTTGTTGCAAGGCATCAAGTTGCCAATACTTTGATATACAAAAGTGCTTCTTTTAATAATAGTTTTTTATGGCTAAAATGGTTAGTCTTATTTACTTGAGAAAGAAAAGAACATGGGTAGATGCATTTACTTGGTAAATATTTCCTAATTCCTAGGAAACATTTATCTGGGTAAGTAACTTTTCGGAAAAATATTTCCTAATTATTAGGAAATATTTACCTCTTTTTGAAAAGAGAATGGGGCCTTACTGTTTAGATTTTAGAGGAAAAAAAATGCTGCTCTGGTAGATTCAAACCCATGTCTAATAATATAAAATAGGCCTTATAGAATCTTAATTATATATTTTTCATGTCGTTTGTGGATTATATCCATTTTCTTGTTTTGCTCGAGGCTTGCCTTGGCACTACTCCCAACCACTTGGCATGAGTTACAAAGAATGGCTTTAACCATTTGCGTTTGCCTAATTGGTTACTGCAACTTCAGATCTTTACCAATATAACTAATTTCAGCTCTACATACCTCTGGCTCTTTAGTACTGTTACCTCTATGGGATGAATACGGGCATAGAATTTAGGTTCGTCTTGGATGGTATACATTGTTCAGAGATAACATCCACTCTGTGTAGATAGTCCAGTGAGCACGCAGTAGTAACTATTGAATCTTGAGTATAAGATGTTTTATGCCAAACAGGAATATCAATCAGGTATTCTGATGGCATTTATTTTGGATGCTCAGAAAGATTTGATGAAAATACGACGCTTACAGGAGTGATTATGGAATTGTGGGTTCCGAATTGGTTGATAGGTTTCACTGCCCATGCACCCATGTTCTAGATGTTGGAGATGATACAGCAGGATACAAAGATAGGAATATATGATCTTTATGTCTTGAGTTTCTTCTGTCAATACAGCCACTGTGCATTTTTTTTTTTTTTTTTGTTCAGATGATAATATTTGAGCTATATTTTTGTCCATTTATCATGAAAAGTTCTACAGTAACCGTTACACAGAATGACAGAAATACAGAAATAAAGGTAGTCAACCGAAAATAAAAAAAATTCTTTTTTCGAATTATATATATATTTTTTATTTTTATCAATGACATATATTTAGATTGCATGTTTCAATAACAACAGAGAACATAGGTTGTGTTTATAGAGAACAAACTGCAGATTAAAAACCAGCAATAATTAATAATTAATGGTAAGGGTGATCATTTTGAGCACGGCCCGGCCCATAAATTCCGGGCCTGAGCCTAATACTTCAAGCCCGGTCTGGCCTAACCTGCATATTTTTAAATGTATATAGTTTATAGATAATTTATGCATATCCATATCCATATATTTTATTTTATGTTATATTATATATTTTATATAAATATTATTTTTTTGAAAAGTATATATAAATATTATAAGATGAGACCTATAATACATATTACATGTAATAATTTGTATTATATAATGTAGAAAATAAATTTTATATGCATATTACATAATATACAATACAAAATAGCATATATATAATGTACTATTTTTACATAAAAAGATAGGGCCGAAATTAGTCCTGGCTCGACCTGGGCTTAGGCAATAGCTCTTATCAGAGTTGCAAAGGCTGGTCCTTGCCCAACCCTTAATTAATGGTAGTTGTCTAAAATTAAAAAAAATGGTGCATTTTTTGCATGGTCTTTCGGCTATTTATAAGCCTGGTGGACCGCGATTCAGTCTTTCACCGTCTGGTTTGTGGTAGATCTAGCCACCAAAAGCTGATACATCAAAAATATGCGAGAAGGTCGTGATTTTTGAAAAGCTTCAAATGGAGTTTTTGATTGTTCAGATCTTAATGTAAAAGCTCAATACGTCTTTTAACTGTAGCTGCCAGAAGATCTTCCCCAAAAGACTTGTCAAACGACCTCATAATTTACTTAATTTTAAAAACAATTTTAATGATATCAAATTATCGATCAAATAACATGCACATTGACAGGTGGTTGGTAAGGTTATGTGAGTCATTTGATTCCATTCTCATAGCGGATCTTAACAAAATTAGGTATGCTTTATTGGAAGGAATCAGTCCGATCTTGATTCATAAATGCTCATTTACTAAAATACCCCTATAGTTTCATTGAATTATTAAAACCTACCATATACTTTGTTCTACTAAAACATCCCCTAGAGTTTGCAATCAATTTATTTAATTGAACTTCTATTGGATGAAAGTGAAAAATGACAGTTTTGGCCTTAAACAAAAGAACTATTGGATGAAACTCTACCTTTACTGTTTACATATTGTCTTAAAGCATCCCCAAGTTTCTGGACAATTGACATGTTAAGATAGTCTCGATCCATTCAGAACTTCAAAACCATTTTAATTGAGGAAAACGGAAATGTGTAGAGTTTTTTCTACCAATGAAAATGTGCTAATCAGAAACGGGGATGAGTGTTCTACAAATGTAACCATCCAACATTTTTTTCCCAACTTGTCCATCTTTAGCTGTTGCATTCCGGAAATTTACAATTGCATTCCGAAAATCTATGGTTGAACAAATCAATGTTCAGCTCTAATATATCCAATGAACTGAAAAAGATTTGGGGGTTTCTCATATGCAATTAAGAAAAGAACAAAATACTGAAAAAGAGAATTCTAGAATCTTGAAGCTAAACCGGTTCTCGGTATAGAAGAACGGAATCCGCCAAGACGGCCTTGGAGTCGGTGAAAACTTTGAAAGGAGTAGTAGAAAAATCAACTTTATTGGCAGTTTCAGTGAAGATTTCGGTGCGATCGGAGGGATTGGTTTCGACAGCGATCCATTAGCTCCATTCCAAGAATTCCTTGAGGAAAACCGGGGAAGTTCTTGACATCAAGGTGGTAGTGAGCTGGCCTCCAGGTGCTATGTCGTTGGCCATCCATCCTTCGAAGAGGAGGATGGGTTTGAGGCTTTGAGCTCGGCCTGAGAGGTGTAGATGGTGAAAATGTGAGCCACGGGGTTTTAAGGGTTTGGAGATTCTCCATGGTGCAGGAGACTTTATCCTCGGCTAAAACCTAATTGGAGAAGTACAGACAGGCTCATTGTAGATTTCTGAATCCCACTGCAGAACTATAAACATTTGGAATGTCAAATACCCCATTCTACACACCAATGCACGCCCATAAATTGGCATCAATTTCGAGCTGGCACCTACCCCAAATGTACTTTGGGCTTAAAAATTCTAACCCTGGGCTGAACCGTCATTATCCCAAACCTAGTAGCTTTGCACTTTATGGGTGCAAAAAATGGAGACTTGAGTCACTTTGACTGAGGAACTAAGGTCCCATTGAATATTTGATTATTGAGTAGTTGATTAAGAGAGTGCTATCACTATGATGTTTATCACGTTTCAGAAGATGTTTCGTCTATTAAACATCCGATTTCAGCTTAATCAATCTAAAAAGAGAGGACTTCCGTAAATGCATCCATGAGCGTTTACAGCTCTTTATTATGAGGTCTTTAAGGGTAATTTAGGGATTTTTAAAAAATATATCAATCACATGATGTCATACTTGATAGAAAATTAACAGTAGGGAGGTTTTGGACAATTGTTAGAAAACTTGGGGGGTACTTTAAGACAACAAGGGTAGAGTTCATTAATTAGCTAAACCATAAGGGTAGTTTAAGAAATTTGTACAAATAAAAATGTCATTTTTGTCGCTAGTAATACATGAGCAACCACTCTATTTGGTTCTATTTGGTTAATTTTTGTTTTCTATATGAAAAATGTTAATGATACTTTTAGAATACATTCTCCACTCCGTTTAGGTGATCATGTTACTATTTTCATATGACAGAACAAATAATTCTTAATGAAATGTTGATTAAATAAATATGTTTTGAACTATAGGGAGTACTTTAGTAAATAAAAAGTGAAAACTATTTGTTCTTAATGAAATATTGATTAAATAAATAGGTTGCAAACTATAGGAAGTGTTTTAATAAAATGAAAACAATAGGGTATGTTCTAGTAAATGACCCGTTTATAAATTTGCTACACTATAAAGATTGATATTTTAAAAATTGGGGAGTGTTTTACATTAGCTATGCTTTTGTTCAAGGTTTTATGTATCACGAACGCAAAGTATTAAAGAGACAATTTTAAAAGGCATATCAAGATTTGCTTAGGATATGCATGGATACGGACAAAAAAAAATCAATATGTGTACGGATACATTAGAAAATTCAAATAAATCATAAAAAAGTTATATTAAATGCAATAAATATGAATCTTATATAATTATAATTAAGTTATCTAACATATATACTTTAATGGTTTATATGAAATGTGAAATAAATTGGGAACCATTGAAAAATGTTAGAAGAACTAAAATGTATCTACGTGGCTATGTGTGTGTATATATTTATAATAATATTTATTAATATATAAATTTTGATAATCAATTTTAATATTTATTAAAAATCATCCATAAAGAAAGGTATCCACTGAAAAGAGAAATAAGAATTAAAATAATATTACTATTACAAACAATTAAGTTACAGTATAGTGGTTGACTTGTAGTCCTTGTAAATTAGAAACTAGTGCTTAATTGTTTCCTTTTTTTTTTTTAAAAAAAAGGCAAATTTAGTGGCTTGTCAAATTCAAATTCAAATTTGAACATGACTTTAAACATAATCTTAAATGTAGCATTTAATTCAATTGCAAATTTGTATATTGCCTTTAATGGCGTGTCATTAATGTAACACCTAATTAAGAGTGATAATGTAATACTTAATTAAGAGTGACCTAAATTAAATTTGAAGAAAGAGGGAAGTTGAATTTGAAAAGCTGTCAAAATTAAGTGAGAGGGGGGCGTTAGTAAATTAGAACTGTATTGGCTGGTAGTATAGTGAATGAGGCTGTTTTGGTTGCAGTGCAAATTTATTTGTACTAGTACAAATGTAAGAAATGCAAATTCTTATTTAATTTTGTATTGAATTTTATTTTATTTTATTTTATTTCATGTCTTAATTTATTTCATTTACACTACAATCAAACAAAATAAGCTAAAATTTAAAACAAAAATAGGTCAGGATTTACGTTCAAATCATTTGCACTGCCATGATTTTGCATCAGTGCAAATTTATTTGCATTGCAACCAAATACAGCCTAAAGACACATAATGTATTGGCTGGCACAGACAGATATGTTGCGAATTTTCAGACTTTGCTTTTGTTTCATTTGGTTTTGAAATTGCCACATCAATATAAAAAGATAAAATACTTTTTTGAATTCTGTTTTTTTATTTTTTTCTAAAGGCAAAAAGAAGTTGGTTTTGTTTAAAAAAATAATACATGTTTTTGGAACCATTTTAAAATAAAAACCAACTTTGGAATATATGAAAACACATTTTTTAAACAACAAAGTTTCAATAAATATGTTTTTTGTTTTCAGTTTTGGAAACCAAAACACAGAGATTTTCTTTGTTTTCTTTTAAAAATCATTTTACCTTCAAAATAGTTGGTTTGTTTTGTTTTTGGATCTGGGAACAAGAAAGATAATTAGTTTCGTTAGGTGGAAGAAGTACAAATACAAAATTGTACAGTGCAAATACATTCAAAATAATACATAATACAAGGTTTTGTAATATACAAATTTGTGTTTGTACTTTTTCTAAATTAAGCCTTATTTTTGAAAATATGCCTCAATAACATTGTTTTTAATATACATTTAAGTGCTATTGAAGAAATTAATGATTCCTCAAACCTCCCTTTTGATTCTTCAGGAGATGGAGATGATTTTTGACAAACATGGTCCTTCAATGCACCAGTTTATATAGTTCACATAAGAAACGGGCTAACTTAATTATATGGAACTCTCATACCTTATGGTTATGGTTACAACTACTAATCAAAGATACTGATTTGGGAGCAGTGGTAGATATAGGATTTTTTGTTGAAGGGTTACAACTACGAATCCGATCCGATCCGTTAGCGTCCCTAGTCCCGGAAATGTAGGCCGCGTGAGGAGCCCATTCGCTCAGCTCTCGTCATTTTCGTATGGTCTCTCATGCGCAGTCCGCAGAATTCCCCTCCTCACTTTCTCTTGTCCCGTCTCCATTCTGGCTGCTCTCTCCATCGATCCATTTCCACAAACCAGGAAAGAATCCAAATGCGAAGCTATGTCTTAAAATCGATCAATCGATCGTTGGGAATTCGAGAAGAAGAAGAAGATTACAACATCAACACAGAGGGAAATCGCAGGAGGAAATTGAGTAGCTACAAATGATTTGGTCGATCCTCCAAGTCTCCACATGAAGCGGAGGAAATAAATTGATGGATGAAGAGCTTGGCTTTGCATTGGATTCAACCAACACCACCAGTCGCTCCTTCGAGCTTGGCAGAAACGCAAAAGGATAATACAGAGGAAACCGATGCATTAACTTAAAAGGAGAGATCGGAACCAGAGAAATGGGGAGCTATAAAATGTGTATATTCTTCACGAGGAAGTTCGACTTCAACGAGGCTCAGCCTCCGCCGGACGTGATGGAGGCCTTCGAGAAGTTTTCGGAAGGAGAGTCTCATATGACAGCCGAACAACTCCATCGTTTCATGGTCGAGTTTCAGGGAGACGCCGACACGACAACCAACGATGCCAAACGAATTATCCATAAGGTTATTGATAAACGGCACGCTGTTACTAAAATCGCGAGGCATAATTTCAAACTCGAAGATTTCTACTATTATCTCTTCTCGGACAATCTAAATCCTCCTATCCATGATCAGGTTTTGCTTTCGTCTTCTCTTACTTTTTCCTGATTTAATTCTTATTATTTTTTTTGCTCGCTGAGCTTCCTTCAATTAGAATCGTTGGGTCTCTCTCTCTCTGCAAAGTGCAGATTATTTTTTTTTTTCTAATTTTGATTTTATGGAAAAGGTTTTACTGAATGAAGAATATTGATTTATGCTGACAAATAATTGTTAATCCAGGTTCGCCAAAATATGAATTTTCCATTGTCCCATTACTTCATATATACGGGTCACAATTCTTATCTCACTGGGAATCAACTCAGCAGTGATTGCAGTGATGTCCCAATCATAAAGGCACTAAAAAGAGGTGTTAGGGTAATCGAACTAGACATATGGCCAAATTCTTCAAAAGATGATGTTCATGTTCTTCATGGAAGGTATGGGATTCTTGTTCTAAATCATCAAATTATGGTATATTGTTCTTAGTTGTGGAGTTGTTTATTACAAATGCTATGGCTTTATTTTTGTAAGTTTTCTAGAAAATTAAGGCTGTGTTTGGTTTGAGATAAACTTTTCCTACCTTTTCTTTCAAATCAATTACAGCCTAAATGAACGAATCATTTATTTATTGTTTTGGATATGGATAATCCCAACCCATAACCCCCCACCCCACGTGCAGTTAGAATTCGATCCCAAATCTCTCCTACGACCACCAATAGATTCAATATAATATTATATACTGAATATGCTTAAATATTTTATAAACAAAATTTTTATTTTTATAAATAATAAACATGTTATTATCTAGTGTAAATTAAAATATCAATTAATACTTTATAAGAATAAATTAAAATTATATACATATATGAATATTCTCTTATTAATATTTTTATTTGTATAAATTTATTGAAAGTAAAAAAAATAATTTTTGAATATAAATATAATATTGGTAGATTTTTTTATTTCATTTATATTTATAAATATTAATTTTTAATATTATTCTATTTAATTTTAAGTTGGAACTATTAAACATAAACATATGACATTTCTTTAGATTGCAAGTTTACAATAAAAGTGATAAAAAATGTGGCTTAGTGGCTTAAGTCACTAAGCACTTTAAATCAGAGCTTATACTTGGGTTTGAATCGCATCAATCACAACATTTTTTTTGGATAGAAGTTAAGTGCACATTTGTGCATCGCATGTATCGGTATCAGTCGATATGGTACCGTATCATAGCAATAAAGACAACTAGCATGATACAATGCTAGTCATAGTTAGGGGGTGTCAACGATATTCGAAAATCTGATTTCGAATTCAAGATTCAACATAATCGAATAGAATTTGAATAATTCAGATATGACCTGATTTGATTCGATAAATATCCAAATTTGACCAATTATTTAATTCTTATATATAATATAAAATATTGATTTTATATATTTATTAATTACCTAAAATAATTAATTAGTTGAATTCAAATCGAACTGAATATTCAAATATTTAATCGAATTCAAATTCGGATATGAATTTTCAATATCTATCAGATATCGAATCGAATTCAGATATTGGATTTTCTAGTCGGATTCAAATTTGGATATTGCCTAACTTGATTCAAACTCGATTTGTTTACACCCCTAGTCATAGGGTATCACCTATTTTAATCCTTGGAAGTAACAATAGAGTATGAGAGAATGAACAACTTTTCTTATCTTGGATTTGGTCCTCACAAGACTGTGCTCACAGCCTCACACCATTCATACCGTCCTTTGTAGTCTTTCATTAGGAATGTAGCCAATCTCCCTTTTATGAAGGAAAAATATATTTTTTAGGGAGATGCAAGAACATTAAAAATACTACCCAATAAGGCAATAACTTAGGCATATCCTAAGAACATTAAAAAAATCAATGGCTCTCCTTCCATGTGGACATTAGGGCTATAAATGGATTGGATTCAGATCAAATCTAGTTACATCCGCATTTATATTTGATTATGAAATTTTTTAGATTTGCATTTGTATGTATCTGATTATTATGTTGGGTTTTAGATCATCTTCATATGTAATCTACAACCATCTTATTGTGTTTAAAATGACCGAAAAATAAAAATAAAAAATAAAAAATGTAATTATTTTTAAAGTGTATATGTATATATGTATAATAAATGTATATAAATGCGAACATTAGGACTGTAAATATATGTAAAATAAATGTATATAAATGCGGACATTAGGACTGTAAATATATGTATAATAAATGTATATAAATGCGGACATTGTGAGATAGGTTACCTTAGATCTACACCAACCCCACACATGATGCGGACATTAGGACTGGAAATGGATTGGATTCAGATCAAATCCAGTTGCATCCACATTTGCATTTGATTATGAAGCTTTTTAGATGTGCATTTGTATGTATATGATTATTATGTTGGGTTTTTGGATCATATTCATATTTAATCTACAACCATCTTATTGTGTTTAAAATGACCAAAAAATAAAAAATAATAATAATAATGTAATTATTTTTAAAGCGTATATGTATATAGGTATAATAAATGTATATAAATATAAAGTTTTAAATTGATCAATTATAAACTTTATATAATTATACCTAATATATATGTATATATATATATATATATTATACATAAAATAATAAATTTTAATTGGACTCGATTTTTAGTTGGATTGAATGGGGTTAAATTTGCATCTAATTCGATTATTATTATTTATTTGTTGTTAATCACTGCTTGACACCTCCATAGGGATCATTACCGTTATTAATTGGATGCAAATTCTAAAATCCAAATTCCAAATATATGATAATTGGATTTGGAGTCAAATTGAGCAATTGGATTTTCGAAGTCCACTAACAACCCAGTGTGCATGTCCAAACTAACCCCTAAGCTCAATCTGGAAACTATCTATCTATCTACACACACACACACACACACACACACACACACACACACACATATATATATATATATATATATATATATAATGAATTTTATATTAATATATAAGTAGAATTTTTATATTTTTCATAATAAAACTAAAATTAAATAAAAATTTTAGTTTATAAAACAAATCATAGTTTTATAATTAACACGGGTAAGTTTATCCCTGTCCCAAACCCAAACAAATATTATTATGCTTGTGGTGTGGGCCGAGCTAGGTTAGGCAATGTATAAAATTGTTAATACAATATCAAAATTTGGCTGGAGATTAAGGGGTTAGGTGTCGAGGATCAATCAAAGCCCAACCCAAAGTCTTAAGCCTCTAGCTCGGAACTAGATTAATTTAATTATCACTACAACCTAACTTTATATATTTTCTAATCTTTAAGTATTTTAAATGTTTAAGTAACATTTACAAAAAATTGTAACGTTTAATCAATAATAAAATAAAATAAACAAAATAAAACACAAACAGATAATATAAAAAATAATTATTATTTTATTAAGTAATTAGCAGTAATTTATTTATTTATTTGTTAAAACTTATTAATATAATTAATCCAATTTACTAAATTATTAAGATATAGATTGATTATTTTAAACAACGTTGCATTCCTTCTTTACCTCAGCCCACTATATTTTGTCATTACGAGACACGTGTTATTGGTGAATTTGAAATTTCAGTTTTATAGAATCTTTTGTTTCAGAAGCCGTCAGTTATTTCCTTGATTACTTTTTTCATGAAGCAATCTCTGTTTCTGTGTTACTGTAGGACGCTAACTACTCCAGTGTCACTAATAAAATGTTTCCACTCGATTAAAGAGCATGCTTTTTCTACGTCCCCATACCCCGTCGTTATAACTTTAGAAGACCACCTGACTCCAGATCTTCAAGCTAAAGTAGCTGAGGTGAATAGTTTTTCTTTTTTCTTTTTTTTTCTTTGTGGATTTTACCTGCACATCTTGTTTTTAATTCCTTCCTGACAATAAGAAATTTTAATCCAGATGGCCACTGAAACATTTGGAGATATGCTGTATTTTCCTCAGGCGGAATGTTTACTAGAATTCCCTTCGCCTGAAGAATTGAAGTACCGGATTATTCTTTCAACCAAGCCACCAAAAGAATACCTTGAGTCCAAGACTTGGATTAATAGAGGAAATGACCCACAGGGAGGAAAAGATTCTGATGAAGAACCATGGGGAAAGGAAGCTGTAGACCCAACAGCTGAATTTGAAACTGATGATAAGGTGTGCTTACAGAAGCCTACTTGCTATACTTCTGATTTTGCACAATAATTTTAATGTCTTGGATGGCTTTGAATATTGCATCGCTGAGTGCTAGAATGACGGTGATTGGAATGAAAACAATCAGGATGATGAAGATGCCGATGACGACGATGACTACAACTCACGCCAGTCAGGGGCACCCCAGTATAAGCGCTTAATTGCTCTCCATGCTGGGAAACCGAAGGGTAGATTAAAGGAGGCCCTAACTGTGGAATCTGGGGGAGTTACACGCCTTAGTTTGAGTGAACAAGAACTCGTAAAGGCTACAGTATCTCTTGGACCTACACTTGTGAGGTATTTTAGTTGTGTCAAGTCAAATATCAAAATACATAGTTTTTCATTTAGTAATAGGGTTGTGGAATCTTTTACTTTGGTTACTGATCTATAAGAGTGAGTTTCTTCATGTCATTGACCTTGACGCATGGTGTTTGTGTTTCTAGGTTCACCCAGAAGAATTTTCTGAGGATATACCCAAAGGGTACACGTTTTAACTCCTCTAATTATAATCCACTAATTGGTTGGATGCACGGAGCTCAAATGGTTGCATTTAATATGCAGGTCAGTTTCTAGATAAAATAGCCACCAGATTTAAATATTCTTCGAATGTGATGCCTTTCTTTTCTTTTCTTTTTCTCTTTTTTCTTTTTTTTTTTCCTGCTTCATGTACCCTAAATAAATTGCATTATCACCTCTTAATGGCCAAATGGTGCTATACTTTTTTTTAAAGAGATTATATCCTTTATTTGGGCAACCTTAGTTATCAATAGTCACCATTGCAACAGGCTTCGGTTTTTTATAGGTTTCAATTGTGAAAGGTTTCTATTTCACCCTTTTCAGAAGGTAGAGTAAGAAATGGAATATTTCCAATCATTACTGAAACTGCTCCAAGTATTATTTATTTGTGGATGTGATTGAGTGGTTCCGCTTGCAAGTCGTGGGAAGGTAATAATTTGTGTGATAGTTCATATCATCTTTTGAATCAGTTTCTCCATGCTAAGGTTAGCAACTGGATTTATGTTTACACCATTTCTGAAACAGTTCAATTGGGACTATTGTCAGTTAAAACTTAAAAGAGTCATCAGGGAAATGGAAATATAAAGGACTAGACCAGATACTGGGATAGGAAAAAAGTAATGAGAATTAAATCAAGTAATATTTAGCTTGGAAAATCTAGATTGCAATACCAAAGGTAAATTTAATATTAGTATAAATTTCAGATAAAGCTTATGAATGTTTGGAGGAAAATAAAATAAAAAATAAAAAGCATACCCTGAGGTTTCTCAAGTATAGCTGGCCTCTCGTGGGATTTGTAGTAGCATCAGTTATCATACATACCTCTGAGATTATTTAAATTCATCAAATTGGAAACATCTAATGTCATTCAAAAATCATATTTAAAGATAATTGTACACATTGACGAGCTTTTCCTTGGCCAATAAATAAGCCATGGTCAAAATGGTATTTAAAATATACTTATTAAATAACTTGTCTTGTCCTTATGACAAATTTTTAAGAATGGAGATAAGGGATGCTTGGTGTTTACAAGGAACTTGAAGATGAGGCTCATTTCATCGGGTGTGCTTCACCTGGTTTGTTGCCATGTCTTAATTGATTAACCTCGAATTTAATATTTACTAGGTAATTTATTATATTAATTATAGGTCGTACTTTCGATGTTTAGAGTTTAAACAGTTAGTCTATGTAGGACTTGAATGTACAAGGTTAAAATCTTTAGGTTAACAACATGTTGCATGATGGCATGAAAATTGAGCTAAAAGGCCCTTTGAGATACTTATTCCTTGATTTGCATATATTTTATTGGATTTTCTTTCGTTTTCTTTTCACAAGTATCCTTGCCTTACCATTGTCAAAATATCAGTGGTGATCATTCTATACTAGAGATTATAGGAGAGGCAATTGACTTCATTAGAGACCTATGAACTCTACCATAATTTAACCAGTAAGCAAATAAACAATTATACAAACTAGAATTCAATAAAACTAATGTAGCATCAATGAACTGACATGCTTTAGTTACTATCAGTTAAATCAAATTGTACACTTTGCATTTTAATTTTCACCTTCTGTTCCTTTGGAAACTGTACCTTCCAGCATCCTTCTCTAAGGTTTAGCGTAGAAATTGTTTTCTGATATTTGCTATGTCTAGAATCAATCTGTTAGCCTTAATTTGACAGGGATATGGGAAATCACTCTGGTTAATGCACGGGATGTTCAGGGCCAATGGAGGGTGTGGTTATGTGAAAAAACCTGATCATTTGATGGTCGAAGAATGTGATCCTAAAGTAATGTCTCCAGTTAAGAAAACATTGAAGGTGAGTGGATTATTTGAAATCACTTTTAATTTCCGTCGCGAAATTAACTGTAATTAGAACTAACATTTCATAAAACAGGTGCGAGTATACATGGGTGATGGATGGCATGTAGATTTCAAGAAAACACACTTTGATTCATACTCCCCTCCAGACTTCTATACAAAGGTAAAGTGGTGGTCTAAATTGGGATAAAAAAAACTCTGATTCCTTGGTCACTTTTATTTTATGAATAAATCATGCTCTACTTTCTATTTAATTGGATATTGAATTTAATCTATGGAATATATTCAATTTAAAATGTTCTATTAGATTGGAAAGGACCCACATTATATACATCAGCATGATTACTAATGAGTCTACTGGACCATATTATGCTGCATTTGTTTGTACATAAGAGAGCAAATAATGGATGGTGAAAAGTTAAAGCTAGATCATTTGCAGAAAATAATCATTTCTGGAAAAGCAATTTTTGCATGTTTGGTTGTACATGATTATATAACTAGCTTATTTTCTTGTAAACTAGGTCTAATGTCCTGATAATGATTAATACTGAAAGTGTTTGTAACTTAGGCTCAATTTGGAAGGAGTACAAATACAAATATGTTAACCGCAAAGCCTTGTATTTTGTATTACTTTGTATGTATTTGTACTCTTTCCAAACTGAGCTTTATTTTCTGCTTTGTTCCATGTAAGCAAATGAGCCATGGATGGGAAGTAAAGATATGGTCCTTAACTATTACTGGAAAGAAGAGATGATTTTGAAGCATCCCATGCCCAATAACTTAATGGCATGCTACAGATGATTGACTCAAGCACAATCTTTTGGCATATTCTTGCCTCCTGAAGTTTTGAAAACACTTCAGACTACAAGGATAAATATTTTGGTGGCACTGAAAACATTGAGCACATAGCTCAGACTGGGACCCCAAGGGCTGTCAAAATGTTTACATACTTGATCAGCCAAGTCTTATTGCATTATACACCTTATCCCAATCCTGTGATGGGCTTAGCATGATTGGTCCATGCCCATACCCTCTGCTCAAAATGGGACTTGCACAGGCACTTGAGTTTGGCAGTTAATTTTGTTCTCCAACCGTAGGCCTGTTGTTGGACTAGGATTTTGGTAGGCTTGAGAATATTAGATCCCTCTCAGCCTGTCCTTTGCTGCTGCTAATAATTGATGCCCACAAGTTCTTGCAGAAATTCAAGCCTGAGAGCTTGCTGATCCTGTTTTTTCCCATTGACATCTATTTCACATTTCAAGTGTCATGGGAGAGCAGCGATGAACTTGGCTAAATGAGTTTACTTCCTAATTGTCCAATATAAAGACATTTTTCTGCTATTCCTGCACATTTTATTATACTTATGATCTAGAGGACTGAGCCTTTTAGTTTCTTCTTTGTTGATATAAGTTGAGGGTACTAAACCTCTATCCTGCTTGAAAGTCCAAGAACAATTAACATGACCAACAATAATCAAATGGTCTCGCTGACGATCTTATTCTTGGCAGGTAAGAATAGCAGGAGCGGAAGCAGATTACGCAAAGGTGAAAACAAAGGTAGTGAAGGATGACTGGGTGCCAGTATGGGATGAAGAATTTGAATTCCCACTAACCGTGCCAGAGATGGCTCTGCTTTATATTGAAGTGCGTGAGCACGACAAGCATGAGAAGGATGATTTTGGTGGTCAGACATGTTTACCTGTTTCAGAGTTGAGGACTGGGGTTCGGACAGTCCCACTCTTTGACCGCGAGGGAGAGAAATACGAGACTGTGAGGCTTCTTATGCGATTTCAGTTTGTATGACATTTATGCTCTAGTTAGTTGCTGGTTGTGTTTCCTGTCATAAATACAGAAAATGCTTTATGCACTCTTGAGAAAACTCGATCAATGATAGGCAGATTGGCATGCAACCAGCCTCTCCATAATTAAATGGGTTGGATCCCACATTCAAGGCAGTTATGTACTAGGATGCAGTTACAAGTTCAGCTCAGGGAAAACATGCATTCTACTGCTATTCTTTTGTATTTCCACAGTTGTTTTGTTGGGCAAGATCAGTTGCATTCTGAGAGATGATAGTGTATATAGTGTATATTCTGGAGTAAAGTTCCATAATTTTTTCTCTCTTTTCCAATAATCTTCCAGCTTGTTCTTTAATTTCCTGGTATTTGGACTTGATTTTCGTGTGGCTATATTCTTCCCAGACTATGACTCCACATATCTTCTTGCTTAATTTGATACTTGTTTGCTTCAAAAATCCTTCTCAATCCTGAGGTGATGCATGGGTTGGTCCATAACCCTTATTATCATTTCTTGTTCCTTATGCATTAGCCTAGCATTACATACAATTCAACAACAAATGAAAACAAAAACAGTCACGTTGTAGAACACCCCTAAATTAGCTAAAAAAGATCTGGCAACCGGTATTTAGTTAAAGCTAGGAGACATCATTTGGATTTGGAGAGTTCACATCTGCGCCCTACAAGTCCCGCATCACATCCCCACCGTGTATTGTGAACATCTCCCGATGATAGTACCAGAACCGGTGATGCCATCATCGGGAGATGTTCACAATACATGGTGGGAATGTGCTGTGGGACGTTGTGGGAACTCCCCTCCACCCTATGTCCCTATATCCCAATATACGTATGGTTGGGATGTGCTGTGGGACACTTGTGGGACTCTATTTGTGGGGTGCAGATGTGAACTCCCCACCACCCTATGTCCCTACATCCCAATATACATATGGTTGGGATGTGCAGTGGGACACTTGTGTGATGCTCTCTGTGGGGTGCAGATGTGAACTCCCCTCCACCCTATGTCCCTACATCCCAATATACATTTGGTTGGGATGTGCTGTGGGACACTTGTGGGGTGCCTTCTATGGGGTGCAGATGTGAACTCCCCTCCTCCACCCTACACAGGTGGTTATAGAAATTTTAAGGCATCAATTGTCTGCTGCGTTTAGGTAGGCCAATGGCAACAGGGCTAGACGGAGACAGGGAGCCACTCCCCATCCTCATCCCCACCGACGGGGACAGGGATTTCCCCATCCTCATCCCCATAGGGAACCCATTCCCCACTCTGCACCATTTTTTATGATGTTCTATTCCATTCCAAAAAGAATTTAAAAAATCTTTGGATTTAGAAATGCAATTTGGGTTTGGTAAACTGGAGAGCAAAAAGCTAAAAACATGGACTTTTTTCCCAAGTTTTGGGCCAACAAAATATGCACTTTTTTGCTTTCCATAAGCTATTTTCTCTTTTTGCTGAGTCCAGAAACACTTTTCTTGTTTTAACGTATTTATATGGGAGTAGGTCTACTTGTCAGATTGTTTTGTGAAGATGGCCGAATGAACATGACATCTTTTAATTTCTATCGGTGTGTATCGATATAGCTGATATCTTATTCTATTAACTAGATGGATGTCGTCTGTCATCTCAAAGTTCAAAAACTTTGAAATTATTATGTCTAGATGCACTGAGGCTGCACAATTGGGTTGTGGGTTGGGTATGATTGAGAATTTGCTAAATTTTGAATGGGCCCGAGCCCAATCCAAAATTGAAAACCCAAAAACTCAAACGCTCCTTGTACTATTCTCTGTTAACGGGGCAAGTTTCAGCCCAACAATCCTACCATGCAGGGAACCACTGGATCAAGTTAGGACTTCGTCACACAAACAAACCTTAATTTCTATCAAATGAAAGAAACCCGTAGTCAATCCAAATTGTTCATCCATAAGGGAATCACTGGATTGGTCACATATTTAATCCTACAATTCGGAAGTGGTCTGTTTATTATTCCAAGGTTCTTCGTGGTCTTGAAGATTGCTGATGGTGATGGAATGGAGAGGTTCTCCATCATCACTACTCCAAAGCAAGTCCTAATATCAGATTATCAGTTGGGTTCATTCTTGTACCCTGGTTGTTTGTTAATCTATCTCTATTTTGTTTGGAGTTTGAATTCTGTATTTTTCTATTCTAATGATTTCATTTTAGGTATCTATTTGTATTAATCATAGATGAACTGAATAAATATATTCAGGAGGAAGTTCCATGGTGCATGTTGTTCGTAAATGATATTGTTTTAATTGATGAAATTAATGAAAGATTAAATGCAAAATTAAGTTTATAGACAAATGACTTTGAAAGAAGAAATTTCGAAATAAGTAGAACTAAAACAGAATCACTGACGCATAAATTTAGTAATAATAAGTATCAGTCAAGAGACATTTAAGATTGGAGACCAAGAGATACTCAATGTGATTATTTCTGATGTTTCAATAATCATAACAAGGGAAAGATCGAGGAGGATGTCACCCAAAGAATTAGAGCATGAAATGGAGGGATGCATTTGGACTTTTATGTGATAGGTGAGTACCACTTAGGTTAAAAGGAAAATTTTATAAAACAGTTGCAAGGCCAGCCATATTGTATGGAAGAGAGTGTTGGGCAGCCAAGAAATAATATGTCCAAAAAATGAATATCCGAAATGCAAATACCAAGATGCATGAGTAGGAAAACTAAAAAAGATGGATTAGTAATGAAATTTATCTTAGGAGTAGCTCCAAATCCTCCATTAGATGATATAATGAGAGAGAGTAGACTAAGATGTTTTGGTCATGTGCATGGAAGACCACCAATTTCGCCTAGGCACAATGATACCCAAAAATCCATGGCCTGATCTGACATCCGATCTGATTATCTCGTATTTGGATGATGTGTTTATGCAATCGAATTGGATTCAAATTTTGTAATATGCATCTGATTAATAATCAAATTGGATTCAAATTTGACTCCATTAGATCCGATTAAAATCCGAATTTGATTATATATTAATATTTATTTATTTTAATTTATAAAATATAAAAGTTGAAAATTAATTAACTTTTTATATATTTTAAAATTTTAGTGGAGTTAGATAAAATCTGAATTCATTAGGATTCAAATTCAAATATGAAGTCGTCAAATTTGATTGAATTTGGACACAGGTTTTTAATAATTGGATTGAATTTGGATTTTGCTTATTCCAATCCGAAATTGATCCAATTACAACCCTAAGATGATGATGAATGATTTCATTTTAGGTGATTGTGTTTTTTTGTTTCCTTTTTGATGATTTTTAAGTAAGGAGATGGTATAGCACCTAGTGATTATTTTGCAAAATGGGACATTTCCAACTTTTTGATAAATTCACTTTCAGATTCATTTAAACTGAGCAAATTTTAAGATAAAGAGTTGGATCAAATTCAATCCTCTTTCTATTATGTTGTTGAACATTCAGTTGAATTATGAAGGGCTTCATTCATAGGAATGGCAATAGGGCAGGGTGTGGATGGGGAGCCATCCCTATGAAAATCTCCATCCCCATTCTCATCCCTGACAATGGAGATAGGGTTTTTCCATTCCTGTCCCCACAAGGATCCCCACTCCTTGCTATATATATATATATATATATTTTTTTTATAATGTCAACTTCATTTTATTTTTTTATTTTTATTTAATTTTCAAATAAATTAAAATATCTTCAAACATATTCAACCATATTTTTGAAAAATTATTAATACAAATTTTAAAAATATTAACATATATTACCAAGTAGGGATCCCTGCAGAATGGGGATTGCTCTCCCCATCTTTGCCAATAGGGATGTAAAATTTCCCATTCTTATTCCTACAGGGGAGAAATCATCTCCATCCCTGGCCCATTTGGGGTGAATCCCCAGGGATTGGAAAATGGGGAAAGTTGCGATGAATAGAATTAGCGTATTGAAAAACATCTATTCAAATAGTATATGCTTATCTCATTGGATTTTGCTTTTTAAACTGATGTGTTCAAAGTTCAAACAACTGATAATTGTACCATAAATCTTATCTGCGGTACCTTCTCAATTGTTATTCTTTTTAATTTGGAAGTATTTTGGTTTTGGGGGGTTCATGATTTTATTCTTGACCATGAATTTGATAAAAAAAGAGGATCTCAGTGTGGAAGGCTTTATCCCCTCCAAGGCTCCTAGTGCTTGAAGCATCTTTTAACGTGGCTCTATATGGAGAAGCTCTTCAGGTCAAAAAAGAACAGCAGACGCCATCCTTTTTCCTCCACCAAAGTGAGAAAGTTTTGAACTTTTAGTCTTTTTTTTTTCTCAATTCCAGAACTTTACATGCGAATATGTAAAACCTAATAACTATTTGGACTTCCATGATTGAGCGAAACCACTGTTAACTATTTGAGTCCTTGTCATTCATTTGGAGTTTTTGGATTGAAGGATGATGCTGATAATGATAATGACATGATAGATGTAAAAGATGTTAGTTCATTTGTGAAATTAAAAAATATACATCAGCAAGAAGACAATTTAGATTATACTCAAAAAATAATTCTCACTTCCATTACTGTTTTATTCTTGGTTAATGGAAGCAACATAAAGCAACACAGAAAAAGATTTTGATTGGGGCTGAAGCCAATGCAGAAATGATTTCAAACTCATAAAAATAGCTTATTTCGTTGGTATATGATAAAACATTTACTATTTAGGTGAAGGGAATGGCATAACATGACTCATGCAACTAACCTCATAAAACATTTAGATAAAATAATCACTCCATCATTCAACATTCAGCAATCGAATTAAGGTTTCATGTTGCTCAAATGCTGACCATCATCATCATCACCACCACCACCTATTACCTAAATATATGGGGTTGGCTACATGAATCCTACTTTGCCATTCTATTTTATTTAGTGTCGTATTAATGTCATATCCATTCTTAAATTATGAACACTTAAAATCATTCATTACTACTTCAATCTATGTCCTTTTTAGTTTACCCTTAATCCTTCTAGCTCTTTCAATTTACAACAGATGGCTTCTTCTTAGGGTGCTCTAGATAGTCTTCAGTGCATGTGATCAGGTCACCTTAATCTAGTTTTTCTCATTTATCACCTATTGGAGATACTCTTAATTTCCTTTGATTGATTTCATTTTTTACCCTATTATTTCTAGCTTTTTCATCCACCCATCCTAATATATGCATCTCTACCACATTCATTTGGTGGACATGTCATTTATTCAATGTCCAACACTCTTGCTCTATATAGCATTCAAGGATCAAAATATCAATATGATACTGTCAATACGAATCATATTGTATCAGTATCAACAAGGATGGGTATGGGGCACTCACTATATATATATATATATATATATATATATATATATATATGATTCGACCCCAATTAGAGATGTCAACTGGTCAGGTTTGGCATGGGTTTGCCTCAACCCTAACCAACCCTATAGTGCCTTAACCCAAACCTGACTTGACCCACCCTAAAATACATAATTTCTGAACCCGATCCGACCTGATCCGTAGCATTTCAATTGTATTTTTTAACATGTTTTGAAGACCCAAAATCTATTAATTTAAGTTAGGAAATTGATTTATAGAATCTAAGATGTTGCTTTTACCATTTAAAAAAAGAAAACAAAATCAAAACCAATATGTAAATAAATCTTAAACTTTAAAGCTATAGAGTTAGAAGTCAAAAAGTTACAAGAAGGGAGAATGACCAATCAGCCCAGGGTCAGAATGTGTAGGCTCAAAGTACTGTTGGGGTAGGTGCTAGCTCGGAATTGATGCCAATTCATGGGCAGGTGTTGATGCATAGAGTGTGGGTTGTGATCCTTTTGAATGTTTATAGCCCTACAGTGTAAATCAGAAATCTGTATTAGGCAAATCCGTACTTCTCCGTTACAAGAATACCTTGTATATATATGCAAGGCAGCATGACCCGGCGGGGTAGATCAGCCAAAACCTGAACCTGACCCAAACCCAACTCGGGTTGAATAATCAAAACCCTAACCCTACCCTAAAGCCAAATATATTGACCCTAACCCAACCCTAAGCTGGATTTACCATTTAACCCGACCCATTGACATCCCTACCCCTAATCATGTGTATTGATATGATATATCCTTCTATCAGCTTGTATATGCATGCATATCGATGGATATGGGTCAATACGTATGGATACACAAGCCTCGTTCTACAAATCAACCAACAACGTATCCAACCATTTTTGTATAACTTTCTTTTTGGCTTTTGCACTTTATTCTTGTGCATATGACCACTTTCCAATAGTTTGTCAATTGGGAATGTTATGAAAAGGTATATTTTATTTTTTCTATTTTATTTATTTAAGTAAAATTTCAGTTTTTTTATTTTGTATAAATATATATATCCAATAATAATTTATGTTAAAAAAGAAAGCATATTTATTAGATTGAAATCTTAGACATTGTTTAATGGAATATTAGTAATGTTATTGTGTGATATTTACATCTTCTAGAGTCCTAGTATTATTGCTTGTAATGTTTATCTTCATATAACATATTAAATTATGCATTTTTCATGTATTCACGTCTTATTAATAGTTAATTCAGCTTTAAACTTAGTATTATTAATGTATTTATGGGACTTGTATGTGTTTTCCTAATGTATCCAAGTGATTTCATATCTTTCATCTATATCCATGTATTTGAGAAATGTATCCAAATATCCAAGTTATCTAATACGCTACTTCGATCCTTGATAGCATTGTTGTATTTTACCTATCAAGGATGTACCCCCTCCTTTTCACTTGGGATCTATTGTTCACTATGTGTAGAACTCTACATAACTAATCATGAGCAAACATGCTATTGTTCCATAGGCATGGGACCTACACTCATGTGTATGGAGATCGGGTTCACGCATAATTGATTACGTGGCGTTTTACACTGTGTGGCAAGCATCAGATCCAAGTTCCTCCATTTTACCCATCCTGTTCTGATTGTATGGGCAACATCCTCAATCTTTCTTTTGTAATGCAACACCCTCAATCTCTCCTTTTTGCACTCAGTAGTTTCTCAATAGGCATGAACTAAATTGCAAAATCTTGTTTCTTGTTTACATGGTGAGGAAAATTTGAAGGAGCAAGGGATCTTTTTGCAAAATCAGCTTCAGCAGGTATGGTGTATATAAGGTGACAATTCATGATTTAAAGTTTTTAACCAATAAGTGTGTTGTATCTATCCCCGGGTGGTTCTGTGGTGAGTCAGCTGTTCAACCATTTGGGTCAAATAGGTCAATCCACCATATCATAAATATAAATAAAATATAAAATACACAAAACTGTAAAAGAAAATGGGAGAATGATGATGGTTCAGCCCAGGGTCAGAATTTATAGGCCCAAAGTACAGTTGGGGCAAGTGCCAGATCGGAATTGATGCTAATTCACGGGTGGGCATTGGTGTATAGAATGGGGGTATTTGACAATTTGAATATATATAGGTTTGTAGTAAAATTCAGAAATCCGTATTAGGCCTGTCTACTTTTCCAAAAGAAAATTATGTAATAAATGGAATACATCGTCATTAATTATTGACAAATAAAATTATGTAATAAATAAGAGTTTTTGACAAATAAAATATATAACATTTATTTGATTATTTTCTGCTAAGATGAAAATAACACACTATAATCCATTGTTTTGAGTACAGTGTCAGTTAGATGACCATGGCATAGCTAATTATCAATTTGGTTCATCTAGACTCATCTCCAATTCAGATTTTAGAATTTGATCAATTCATATCCAACTATCCAAGTAAAAGAGACATAAATCTGGATCCGCAATTATGATAATTTGACAAAAGTTTTAGTGCTAAGTATCAATCTGATGCAACTCTCCTTTTTTTATTTGAATTTAATCAATAGTGTTAGACAAATTCACAGTATGTGTTGCTACCAACCTAACACAACCCTCATCCTTTGAGTTCGGCTTCAATCAGAGCAATGCCCATTGGAACAGTTTTTACATTCTTTCATTGAGAATATGTCCATACTTATATGTTTATTATAAAGAGATATCCCTGGTGCATGATTGCAAGAGGCTGTTGGAATGAATTTACACAGACCGAAGCCGGATTATATTTTATTTGGGCTTAATATAAGCAGTGTAAAACAAATTCACAGGGATGATGATCAACATCTATCTCTAAACCCAGCCCAGGCACAGCCCTTGTTAGGTAACAGTGAGGAATGATAGAATCATGAGTCTTAAGCATTGGAAACATAAAAATAATTGAATTACAAACGTGTTTCTGTTGGTTCTTTGCCTTGGTAGCTAGTTAAATCCCCATTTTATTTGATTAACTACTTTGCTGGATTCACTGAATCAATCTTTTCCACACCAATTAAGACATTAACCTATTACTATGTCACATTACCCCAAAAATCTCAATCTTATTTGGGCTTCGAGATCTTTTGATTTGAACCAAACCTAGTAAACAAAGCACTAATCAGGGTTCTTTGCAGCTTGGTGATTTGGGCCATGTCCCATGTTCACGAATCTCATATTTTCTTCACTCTTACTTCATAGTTGACCAGTTAACTCCTGGGCTGACAGTGACAAGCCCAGTAACCCGACCCGTTTACTAGCTTTCTGCTCACAATCTGATCAGATTCAATTAACATCTCACCCCCTATCAAACACAGCCTGACCTTCCCTGACACCAAAACTGTTCACTTGTTGAAATCCCAACTTAATCAGCGCAACTTCTGGCCCATGTTCAGGCATTCATCAGGAAGAGGGTCGGACTCAAACTGGGCATTTGCCGACCGGAAGCAGAGTGGGCTTGTTCTTAGGATGCATCATTGAGCAGATACATCGAATTACAGTGTTTGGGCATTATTTGTTTGGTCTCCTTAACCGTGTAACTAGAGAAATAATAAAGCAATTCTGAGTTGCTAACACCGAAGAGTCATTATTGGCTTAAACCCTTGATAGAAAAAAGATTAAAAGAATGGAGAATCTATTCAAATTTAATGGGAAGATGCAATCATGTCTAAGCAGCTTAGATATTGTATTTTATGGTTTGTTTGGTTTTTCTTTTCATGTAAACTATGATGTATGATCAAAGTTCAGTGAACATGTAGAAGTAAAACCTGCCTCAGTCCCCATTGCTTTGGTACATTGTCACGTTAGACAGAACCTTGAATTTCTCAAAGCTTTCATCATGCATTTAATCATATCATCAGTCACATTTATTAAGGATTATTTAGATCAACACATATGGAAATGGGCTCAAAATCATAACTTTATATTGGGGTTAGCTTTAACACAAACCTCTCTCTCTCTCTCTCTAGGATGGCAACTGGGGAAATGGGTTGTTGCTTGGAAACAGGTTTGGGAACCGGATGTAGGAATTACCCAAAACTAGTATGCTTACTGCAGAAGTTGATGGGGGTGCATCTGGCCATCATGGGGTCCCCAAAGAAAAAGAAAAGAAGTAGATGAAGATGATTATTTCTGAGGCTTGTTTGGATGGTAGCATAGATAAGTTTGCTACATATGATCTTTGTTTAATGTGTAAATGCTGCATAAACAATGACAGTTCTGAATTCTGCACCCTAAACTATTACTCATGTGGTTCTTTCTTCCAGATTTGAGTGTCACCATACTGGTGGCCCATCGTCAAAAACCGGTGAAAACGCCGGGCAGAATAGGACTCTGACCTGTTAGATTATACTGCAAGTGGGGTGAATATTGTTCTTTTCAAGAATGCATCGTGTTCTTAGAATCCAGGTCATTGTCTTCCATTCAAGAAACCATCTGCCAAAACTACTCCGAACAACATGTCTCACAATTGTCTGGGAAAACAACAGATCAAATTCCCATCTGCCCTTTTCCTTCTGCTCACATTCTATTGGTCTGTTTTGATGTTATTCTCTTCACCAGTTTGCTTTACTGCTTCTATCATTCTTGCCTTTTTGTTTTCTTCACCCTACATCATCACATTAATGTGGGGGCTCTCCCATTCCATCCATCCACCCCAGTGTGGTCCAATCAGAGATCAGAGTACGCCACCACCTTTGAGTGGGAAAAAGGCTTTTAAAATCCTACATAAATGAAAATATTTTGGATAAATCAATCTATTCCGAAATTCATACACACACCTCTACCTCTGGTAAAATGTAAAATACACACCTACGCACAACATAATTAAACACATTAAATGAGCATTTGATAAATATTTTGGCAATCCTACTCATTAAACGTGCTTACAACGTTGTGATGTGCATGTAGGGCGCCAATGTAAATTCAAGTGAATCAATCATCCAAATGCCTCTTAATCATGAATATATGAATGGAAGGAAACCGGGGCCCAGGGATATCTGTTTGTGGGTCTGAGTTGGACATGGGTTTGGACTTTGGAATCCACAAATCGCAACGGGTAGAAGTTCAATTTATTTTTCAAATCATAATGGGCCCCATTAAGGGTCAAGTTGGTTAGTTGGGGTCGTATTTAGTAGGAGAGAGAGGGGCGAGGCGCACAGATTGCCGTGAATTGAAGCAATCAAGTGGTACCACGTAAGAAAGTAGAGATATGGTGGTGTGACGTGGAAGGGAGTGGTCCCAGGAGCATGGAGAGCAGTGAATGGGTGGTACCATGCTAGAATTACTACACAAAGTACCACCAGCCCTTTGGGTGCAGTAGAAGGGTATGTGGATGGACTTTGGAATTTTGGATGGGTGGAGGGAGAGAAAGAGAGAGAGAGAGAGAGAGGCGTTGACAAAATGAGGGGGACTCTTCCATCGAGGCACTTCAATGCACACTCATTACACCAAGTCAATTTTACGCTTTTCTCTAGTTAATTTATTAAGGGCAAATTTCTTAATGTCTTGCACTATCCCTATTGTTTTTGAAAATTGTCATTATCGTTAAATTCTAAGATAAATAATGAAATGGCAATTTTACTCTTCTATGGACATAAGAATAGGATGAATGGAGGCTGAACTCAAGATTATCGTCTTCGCACAAGGTGGACTCCAGCGTTTCAATGGATGACAAATCAGGGTGAACGCAGGCTGAGCTCAGGATGGACTTGATATATCGCTCCGATGATGATGGAGACGACAGAGATGACAACAGTGAAGAATTTCTACCTCGCCAATCAAGAATTCCACCCATCTGTGTGTCCTCCACCACTGCCACCGGAATCTAAGCTTCTCCTTGATAAATTAGAAGATGAACCAAACCCTCTTTACTACTCACCATATATTGGAAGCATGGATCTTTGTTATCACGGTAGCTCACTAAAAAACCAACCCAAGACGAAGCGCAGTCATGGGCAACATTGACTATGTATTTTTGGATCGACCAAAATCGCTACTATCGCTGCCTCTGTCCCCTTCTCCTCTAACTACTTTTGGATCAATCTTCCTCTGCCCCCCCACCCCCCCCTTACCTCTGTTTTTGGTACGACCGCCGCCACTACAACTTCCAACAACAGCGGTGGTATTCTTCTTCCTCCGCCTCCCTTCCCCTCTCCATCTCCCCTACAAGCTGGTAGATCAGTTGAAAGGGTTGGTGGTGGCACTAATGAATCGGCCTCTCATCCACTAACTTGCATTCGAAGTAATGAATCGATCTCTCATCGCATCAAAACACTAACTCACATTCAAAGAAATCAGAGAGATCCAATCTGATGAGGGCAGATTTGGCCCTCCAGTGGAATTGTGACACATGGCACCTCATGCCAACTAAGTGTGGCCTCTTGACAGCTCGCCACAGGCAACTCGCCATAGGCAACTCGCCATAAGCAGCTTGCCACAGGCAGCTCGCCATAGGTAGCTCGCCATGGGTAGCTCGCCATAGGCAGCTCGTCGCGGGCAGCTCCCCATAGGCAGCTCGCCATAAGTAGCTTGCCACAGGCAGCTCGCCACAGGCAGCTCACCCTCATAGCCTAACAACTTAGACAACTTGGCATTGCATAGGCAGCTCGCCACTTGTAGGGTAGCTCGGTACAGAAGTAGTTTGACATATCGCAGGAAGATCTCTTGCCTGATGACCTGGCCTAGACACCGACCTACCGACTGACACGAGCGCTGACCTGACGACCTGGCCCAGACACTGATCCGTCGACTGACACATGTGCCGACCTGATAACCTGGCCCAGATACCAACCTACCGACTGACGTAGGCGCCGCCCTGACAACCTGGCCCAAACGCCGACCTGGCCGCATGATACAAACGCCAACCTGACGACCTCGAGGAGTTCACCACTATACCCTGGTTTTGACAGGATGTGACGAGTCTTACCATTTGGAGGCTTTTCACCCACCTAACCCACGAGGACTTCGGTATATAAAGACCTCGCCCCCCAAAGGGGAAGAGGATGGGGAAAAAATGGAGGCAATCCCTGCTCTCTAGCTCTCTCGTTTCTCCAATATCATCTTCAAAGCTCTCTACAATCAGAGTGCTAACTTAAGCGTCGGAGAGCCCCTGCCGGGAAAATACCCCCGGGTCCTCTGATTCAGTTCTTGCAGGTCTCTCTGCTCCCGCTGCCTACAAAGAGGAGGAAAATATGGAGTTCTCACAGGACCCTCAGCTCTCGCCGCCTACAAAGAGGAGGAAAATATGGAGTTCTCGCAGGTCCCTCAGCTCCCACTGCTTACAAAGGAAAGAAGAACACCTCATGCAGAGGGCAGTCGGGTTGCGCTGCACCAGGGAGCCCCACCATTCTCTAAGTCACAGGCCGCCTAGTAGGGAGTTTGCCACCAGGTAGCTCTCCACCAGGCAGTTCGCCACCAGAGAGCTCGCCACCAGGCAATTCGTCACCAAGCAGTTCGCCACCAGGCAGTTCTCCACTATGCAGTTCACCACCAAGTAGCTCATCACCAAGGAACTTCACCACCGGGTCAAATAACGAGGTAATTAGCCAAAAAAATTTTACATCACAAAACATTGGTACGTGGCCAGAAACGGTTACATCAATTGGCACCATCTGTGGGAACACGCTACAAAAAGCTAAGTTCTCATCTTACAAAAGCTAAGTCCTCTTCTCCCAGAAAGCTAAATCCTCACTTTTTTAGAAATCAAAGCTATCGCTTTATAATTTACATCTTTTATGAACTCAAAGACTATGTAGGGAGCTAACAGACTAAGTAGCTCTACCAACCTTACTTTCAATTCAGATAATGCCTCATCAGTCCTCTCTGCAAGGTCCCCCCTACAAAGATGAGCTATTCGTGGCTTCCGCGAGAGTTGACGGCCAGCCGACTACATAGGCGTCCTTACCGGTCGAGCCTTCCAAGGCTCCCGTGTGAGCTGGCGACCTAAAGTTGGTAGTGCTGCCCCCGAAGGTCGAGCTCCTAGTAGCTTCTTGTAGGGGTGGGTGACCGGCATTACGAAGCTGATGCAGCACAATCATAGCTCGACACCTCGTAGGCGAAGCCTACAGGCCACATTACTACTTATGACCTGGTCGCCTCTCCGGCACGGGCAAAGTAAAAAAAGAGTAGACTACGAGTCACTCCCAAAGCCTACGGGCCACATTACTGCTTAAGACCTAGTCGCCTCTCCAGCACGGGCAAAGTAAAAAAAGAGTAGACTACGAGTCACTCCCAAAGCCTACGGGCCACATTACTACTTAAGACCCAGTCGCCTCTCCGGCATGGGCAAAGTCAAAAAAGAGTAGACTATGAGTCACTCCCAAAGCCTACGGGCCGCATTACTACTTAAGACCCGGTCGCCTCTCCGGCACGGGCAAAAGTCAAAGAAGAGTAGACTACGAGTCACTCCCAAAGCCCACGGGCCACACTAGGAATTGGATGAGCACTTACTAGCTCGTCGACTTACGGGCCAAAAGAAATCTACTCCCTTCGCTGAGTTACTCTCAGCTTGAGAGTGGGGGGAAATTGATGAGGGCAGATTTGGCCCTCCAATGGAATTGTGACACATGGCACCTCATGCCAACTAAGTGTGGCCTCTTGACAACTCGCCACAGGCAGCTCGCCATAGGCAATTCGCCATAAGCAGCTCGCCACAGGCAGCTCGCCATAGGCAGCTCGCCATAAGCAGCTTGCCATAGGCAGCTCGCCATAAGCAACTTCCCACAGGCAGCTCGCCATAAGTAGCTTGCCACGGGCAACCCACCATAGGCAGCTCGCCACGGGCAGCTCGCCATAGGTAGCTCACCGTGGGCAGCTCCCCATAGGCAGCTCGCCATAAGCAGCTTGCCACAGGCAACTCACCCTCATAGCCTGGCAACTTAGACAACTTGGCATTGCATAGGTAGCTCACCACTAGGCAGCTCGCCACTAAACAGCTCGCCACTTGTAGGGTAGCTCGGTACAGGAGTAGTTTGACGTATCGTAGGAAGATCTCTTGCCTGACGACCTGGCCTAGACACCGACCCACCGACTGACACGAGCGCTAACCTAACGACCTGGCCCATACACTGACCCGCCAACTGACACAGGTGCCGACCTGACAACCTGGCCCAGACACTGACCCGCCGACTAACGCAGGTGCCGCCTTGACAACCTGGCCCAGGCACCGACCTGGCCGCCTGATACAAATGCCAGCCTGACGACCTCGAGGAGTTCACCACTGTACCCTAGTTCTGACGAGATGTGACGAGTCTTACCGTTTGGAGGCTTTTCACCCACCTAACCCACGAGGACTCTGGTATATAAAGACCTCGCCCCCCAAAGGAGAAGAGTATGGGGAAAAAATGGAGGTAATCCCTACTCTCTAGCTCTCTCGTTTCTCCAATATCATCTTCAAAGCTCTCTACAATCAGAGTGCTAACTTAAGCGTCGGAGAGCCCCCGTCGGGAAAATACCCCCGGGTCCTCTGATTCAGTTCTCACAGGTCTCTCTGCTCCCGCCGCCTACAAAGAGGAGGAAAAGATGGAGTTCTCACAGGACCCTTAGCTCCCGCCGCCTACAAAGAGGAGAAAAAGATGGAGTTCTCGCAGGTTCCTTAGCTCCCACTGCCTACAAAGGAAAGAAGAACACCTCATGCAGAGGGCAGTCGGGTTGCGCTGCACTAGGGAGCCCCACCAATCTCTAAGTCACAGGCCGCCTAGTAGGGAGTTTGCCACTAGGTAGCTCTCCACCAGGCAGTTCACCACCAGGGAGCTCGCCACCAGGTAGTTCGCCACCAAGCAATTCGCCACCAGGCAGTTCGCCACCAGGCAATTCGCCCCCAGGCAGTTCTCCACTAAGTAGTTCACCACCAAGTAGCTCATCACCAAAGCACGTCACCACCGGGTCAAATAACGAGGTAATTAGCCAAAAAATTTTTACATCACAAAACATTGGTACGTAGCCAGAAACGGTTACATCACAATCCACAACAAAAGATGTGATTCTCATCTAGGGTTTCCAACCAAACAGGGATTGCAGTTGCAGATAGTGATTGAAGAGAGGGATCAAAAGGGGTGCCCTCTTTAGAACATTTCAAGCAATATGTAGTGCCTTTTCCGCCTTTTCCGCCTTGTTGAATCCGGTGGTGAAGGAAGACGACCTTGGCGGTTCCGGCGGTTGAAGCAAATGATAACCATAAATGTAGTTGTCAAAACGTTCCCACAAATGCCCAATAGTGACCCATGGAGCTATCCGTTTGTATAGTTACAACCAAAAATCATTTGGTTGGGATACACACAATTAAACCAGTTTGTATTCAGAAAAAAAAAAAAAAAAACAAACAAAAACTGATTAGAGGGGATTTTTGAATGATACATATTTGTTTTTGCACCAGAAACAAACACAGCCATATAGTAAACTATAATTGTTACCATATCCCATGTGTGGATTCCAAATAGAGAATGGAGAAGAGCATTTTGTACAACTTCTAGCAGAGGGTTTGACTATGATGTCAGAAAGACATGACACCAAAAAAAGTGATAACCAATCAATCGGCATCATAAAAGTGATAACCAATTAGGTGAGTTTTCATCAAAATTCACAAGGAGTTTTGATTGGTCAAGGCCTATAGGTATCATGTTTTTTCTTTTATAAATGGGCATTGTTTTGAATTCATTGCTTTGGAAGATAAATTTTTCTTTTTGTGATAAAACTGAGTTACATCTAACATTGGCTGGCTCTAATACCATTGATTTGCACAAAAGAATTGTACATCACTTTTAAACCAAAAGTTTGTGCTTGAATTCTGGGTCAATCTTTATACATATTAGTCCTTCATATTTTTATCTTTTTCCAATGTGGGATTTATACACTCATACATACATCCCAACGTTGAGTTCAGCCACTTCAGCCATCATCAAATGACACCTAAGTAATATATTTTCTATGTTATATTGGAAGAGAAATCAAGAAAATTATCTATAAAAAATTGGGAAATTAGAAGATTGCCACAAGCACAATTGGACATAGAACTGTAACATTGATCATGGTCTATCACTGCAAAACTAAAAAATAAGAGAATATTAAGGGATGTTATCCATGTCTTTGCTGGTGTTTGGAACCAATGTTGTTTTTTGAGAAAATGATATTGCATTGGCATATCGTTTTTTCATAAAACATTTTTTTTTCTTTTTTTTTTTTTCTATTTGGTACCATTGCTGTTACTACCACATAGGCATTTTTCAATGCCATGTCAGCATACTTTGATAGTATCAATAGAAAAAAAAAAAAGAGAAAACATTAAAAGGGTGTTTTCTCACACTACATCTTTCCCAATCTTCAAGACATAGTCTGAGAAAACTTTTTTTTTTAAATATGCATAACCAAACATCAGGCGTTTTCTAAAAAAATGGATTTCAGATGCGATTTTAATATAACACTGTTTTAAAAAAAACTGCATTGATTCCAAACACCTAATTTGTTTTCAAAATTAAAACCAACCATATTATCAAACACCCCTAAATCATACGGTGGAGTTGCAGCTACTCAATCATCTGGTGACCATGGCCCATGAGTCTTTTGGCAAATTTCTTTGTGATTTCTCCCTCTTTTTCTTGGTAAAAAGAATAAGGAGAAGACTCAGAAGGTGAAATCAAGAGTGGGTGTCACCCGGTTCCAGCGGCTGGTGCAGCATATTCTGTACTAGTTTGGTTAACCAAACTGGTGTTGTAATAGTTCTCAGAAGGTTGCTACCGCAAATTTGGGATTGAATTGTTTCCTTGGGTCCATGTTAGTTGGACTTATTTAATGGGTCTGGTTCTAATTCTGTTATGCTGTACCTTTTTTTTCTTTTACTGGCTCATGCTGCTAGACCTTTTTTTTTTTTTTTTCTTTTTCATGCTCATGTTGAATTATAGACTTTAGAATATAAGAAAAGTCAAAATTGCTGACACTAATAAATTTCAGTGAACCCAACCTACTTTTAGTATATATAACAAACCTATTAAATGAGGTGGTTCAGCAAGAACAAAACTGAGTGAGATAAACTTTTACTTTAAGCTTTGACTATGAAAAACAAAATTGAACCAAAAAGTGCTTTGAGGATTTAATATCTATAATCAAAGCACTTTTAAGCCCCAAAGAACAAAGTCTAAAACATAATAATCTATAATCAAAGCACTTATCTTCCATTTTTTTTTTATCATTTACAGGCACTTAATGATTGAGATAGTTGTTGCTGAAACTCATAACACCTTGATTCTAAAGAAACTACTTTTTAGCAGTCAATGAAGAACATATACTCATTCTAGTCTAGGACTTCTTTTTCTTTTGTGTTTTTTTCCCTATCTTTTGTATAACTAGCTCCATTATTTGGAACATGAAAAGAAATTGTACTGAAATTCTTATCCCACTCCCATAAACATGAATCCACTTTTGCTTTACTTTGAATGTGACCATGTAGAGGGTTTCTTTTGTTACCAAAATTCTCCATCCTCCATGCAAGAATGCCAAATTTGTAGGGGCATATCTTAAAAAGAAAGTACTAGAGTGAGTGAATATATTAGCTATTCTTAATAAATTAGTAAACTTCTGCTTATGATTTTCTTTCTTTCTTTCTCTTTTTTTGACAAGTACAAAAGCATTATATGCATTAGGAATCTGTGCAATTAATCTGAACTGTTTGTACAATGAAATAAATGATAAATCTTTTGTAAAAGAAAGATGAGAAACCAATTATTATATGATGATTTATATGGTACTACAACTAAGGAAGGTAGCAGTTCAAGTGGGTCCATTGGAATTAGCTGCACTTGTTGGCTGTGTTAGGAGCTGTTTAACCAATAATAACACTCCATGTCAATGCATGCAAAGTGAGAGGCTGAAGTGGTTGTGGGATACATATACTTCATGGCTGATGTGGGACATTATTATTGGTTATAGGCTTATGGCCATTAAGTGCAGCCAATCTAGATTCTTGTGTTTTTCTGTATTGCATTTCTTTCCAACTTATAGTAGTGTTATGTGGCTTCTTCTCAAAGTGAAATCTCAATCCTTAGAGAAGTTTGCTTAACTAATGCATTAATTTTCATGGGTCAGGACAATTAGGGTCTGTTTGGTTCATAATTGGATTCAGAATGGTTTATTCTCATTATCTGTTCCGTTCAGACAAGAATCAAAATGGGAATTAGAATTAGCTAGAATGGGATTTCATTCCCAAGGAAAGGAGAAGAAATGATCATTCCCTCAATCAAATAGTTGACCCATTAATTCTGGTTCCGATTACAGACCCCTATTCCCGTGAACCAAAATCGACCCTTAGTTCTATTTTTTTCCTATCAATACTAGCTATTTCCCCAATCCCTTGCTAAATTGTACCCCTATTCCCATCCAAGCCCGTTTGGGAGGGCTTCTATACTGATTGAGCAGTTTCAAGAAGCTACCAAAAACGGGGAAAGCCCTCCCAAACGGGCACATAGCAGCAAAAAAGTGTCAATATTCAGCTATTGATATTGATTTTCTTTACTTTTCTTTGTTTAAGAGGGAAAGAAGAACAAATCTAAGGCAATGTTTGGTTTGAAGGAAACGATAGGTTTCCTTACCTTTCCCTTCCTTTCCCTAGCTTTTCCTTCAAACCAAACACTGCCTAAAGGAATACTATTCCTTTGAGAGAGAAGTGAAATGTATACTTGAGATGGGAGTACAATATTGACATGGCAGAAATAGGATGAATGGAATTAATTATATACAGCAACCGTTCATACGTGATGTCATGATCACTGAAATGACTTGCAACCCTCAATACACTGAAATGACTTGCAACCTAACATTCCCCTAGATAAGGAAGAAAAGAGAAGATATTGAAATTTTGGCACTATTAGCTAAGACTGAAGTTTCAGTGAACAAAACCCTACCTAAATCAGGTACAGATATTTCACAAAATTTCAGGCTTCTGGTCAAATTTTACCCATGTATTTAATATTATATATGAAAAAATAATGACTTTCTTAGGTTTTCTAAATGCCCATTAATTTATTTTTTGGGGAATTGAACCAAAAATTAATCAAGCTGTTGTTAATATATATTGGATGCCTTTTCTTTTACCTTTAAATATACCTAACTTTATTATAACAATGTTTGAAAAATAGTTGAAAGTAGAAAAGTTAAACCTAATTTATTTGGGATGTGTTTATATACGACCAGTGTTGATTATTTATACAAAATTTCAGTCTTTAATGTTTCAGATTGGGGTACCAAAATGCTTAGAATATACAAAATTGAACCATATGGTGAAACTAGCTCCATTAGTAATAAATTAAGAACATATACTCTTTCAAAGTTTAGGATTTTAGATATTCTAATTTCTAAAGAATTGGTTCCATTACAAAATACAAGTATCAAAATGAGTACTGTGCCAAACTTCCTCTTACAGTGACATATTCAGAGAAGAAGAGTAAGAAGAGTCATGAGGCATGGCAAATTAATGTTTTCAATCCGTTGTTGACCTGGCCAAGTGGATCAATGATTTGTTATAGGCTTGCAGTCTCAGTTCAGGTCCACCTCTAACCTTCTATGTTATTCATTTGATGAATTGTCAACCCATATAGTCGAATCATCGATCTGTCTGACCCATTCAACGGGTTACTGAGTGTTTTTAGTATTTTTTTTTGCACTGATGGCATCATGGATTAATCCATATCGACCTAACCGGTTAAACCTGCTGACCCGGAGGAAAACTGTTCATCTCTCTCCTTCTCCTTCTTGATGAATCCAAAATACTGAATTGGATTATTCAGGCAGGTTTCAAGAATGGCAACCCTCTCTCACTGACTTTTTAGAGAAGTGTTTACTTGAAAAATTAAAAACGTATACATGGAGAATAATATTTAGAGTCAACTCAATGACTCATTCCTGTCTAGTAGTTTTTACTTTAATTCAATTTGTTCTCTTGTTTCCATGTTACGTCACATTCATCTCAATGCTCACATCTAACCTTTCAATTAAGAGTCAAGAGTACGTTTGGATGGCTTCAGTATTGATTGAGCTGCATTGACTGAGTATTTGGAACAGTTTTCAAAAAGTTATTCGGAAAGTTGATTTTTCATTCATGTAAACCTATTTTCGACTCTTGAGAATTTCACCAAACATAGGTTCACAGTTTTTCGTATCTTTTAAGTTGTGGGCTTTAGTTAGGTGTCATTTAACAATTCTTTTTACAAAGATCTTTCCATAGTTAAGATGGATAAAAGAGTCTTTATAAATAAAGACTGTTAAGTGGCTTGGTAGGTGTCTAGCATCGGTGTTGATAACATCGCACCGTTTTCTAAGAAAATGGTGCTTATTTTGAATTGCAAGGTCAGTGTGAGGAGCATATCCAGACCCGCTTATTTTTTGTTTGGAATCAATGCTACCACACATAGGCTGTTTTCTGAAAAAACAACATTGGTTTTGTTTAGTATCAATGTTGACAGCAATATTTTCAACATGCTCTATATTATCCAACGTCCAAGATGATGCTATATCATTACATCGATGATAATAATGCATCGTTTTCTCAAAAAACATTAAATTTGGCATTCCTCCAGACCATACTTTCTTGATTTCCAAGGCGTGGTCTAGAGCAACATTTTTTTTTTCTGAAAAAATGGTATCAACAAAAAGGATGTTATTTGAAGCACTGCTTTCTCTAATATACCACCGTTTTCTCAAAAAACGGCATCCATGCCAAACACCCACTTGATCTACCAGACTTTTAAAAATGCATTTAAATGCTATTTATACCAGAAAAGATTCATTTAAAGCTTCTTGCGCAGGTCTTTCCACGCACACATCGTCTTGTATTTGCAACGTTTACTTACCAAACTTATTGAATCCTTAGAAAACCACATGGAAGGACATGACAAAGCACCGCCATAACCTTTTTATCAAAATCCTCTGAATCTTAACAGTTCCCTTTTGCCCATGTGTTTGGATGAAATGATTTTACAGGGAAATAAATTTGTCCATCGTCCTCTGTTGGCAAGAGAAACAACGCAACATCCCATTTTCTACCTTTTTCCTGACACTTTCCCACTGAAATCTAGCTACTTTGCATAGTCATAGTATCTGGCAAAACAGAACATTATAGCGCCAGAAGGCAGAAGCATTGCACCTAGTGCCCTCTAAGGTCACAAAGGGCCACCAGGCCAACCACTCCACGGCCCATTTGGCTGGAGCATAGCGCCACCAAATTACGCCCGGTCCAGACTATAGAAATAGACAAACAAAACTTAGGCCCATGGCTCTCGTACTACATGGGCCCACAATTTATGTATATACATACTCTGACATACCTGACGCATGAGCTATGATGCTATACCATTTTTTTTAGTTATAATATATTTGTAGTGTGATACAACTCCATCACGCACCATAAATTTGGAATATTCTGTCAATTCTAGTGGGTCCCACGATTGCAAAGAATCTCCACAGGATGGAGTAGTCAGCCACTCAGCTCAGCCTACGCTGTCCACACCCATACCCAGTTTCGGCGTATAACACGTATGATCCCACTAACCCTACCAAAAAGCTCACGTGGGGTCCTCCATACAATGCTGGTTTGTTTGTTTGGGGAGCTGGGGGGTACCATTTTTCCCAAGTGGCTGAAAAGTGAAATTCGTTTTCTTTTTCTTATTTCTTGGGAAATGATTTCAGTTTTCCCATGTAAAAAGAGAAGATGACGTGGCAAACTTGGATCACGTATCTCCTGCGCACAATTCTCTCATTCACATCACATCTCCCCTTTCTATTTTTATAATATATTTTAATCTAACCAAACAAACGCAAGTGGATCAGACGGCTCTCTTGAGATGTGACAAGGTTCGTTGGCTGAAGATTGACAGGTAAATAAAATATCTATATAAGCGCTGTAGCGTTGGATAAGTTCAGAAAGCCTGAAAGCTCTCTGGTGGCGACAGTGGACCGGACGAAAACCCGGAATTGTCATTCACTAATTGGCTTATCGGTTCAATCTCTGGGTCCAACCCGAACTTGAAGACGAGGTGACGTGGCCACATCGATGCCCTTATTTTCATCACGTGAAGATCAGGTGAAGAAGAAGTGACGTGGCACGACGATTCTGAGTGTTGGTCAACCCTACGGTGATGATGCCACTTTCACCAAAATGATAGAAATAGAAAAGGGTAAAAGAGAAAAAGAAAGCAGTGAAAGAGGGTGGTAGGTACTACCGCAGTCGTACCAAGTACCAATACTACCCCTCGTGTGCCCTCTCCAAATCATGATTATTCCATGGATCGTTAGAGAAGAACGAGTGGAGGACAATCTCGTCATAACACGTATCAACCGAAAACGGAAGGGAGGTGAGATGGTAATTTAAAGCGAGGACAAGAAATAGATCACCGCCGTTGAGATCGCAACACGTGGAGATGGTGGAATGGACAATCGGCTGTTCCAAGTTCCAAGTAAGCTGGGGGGGGGGGTGTTTAACGGAACCGGTGGTAAGGATGAGGTTTTGTAAGCATTCCGTTGGTCACCAAATCGTTTTCGTTTTCAGAGCATTTATCTGCTTGTCCGAAATCCGAAATAAGAGGGAGATCTTGTCACTTCTAAACCAAAAAAAAAAAGTAGAAAAACAGAAATAAAAAGTAAAAATAGAGAAAACGTTAACCGCCTTCTAAAGCTTCTGGTCTTCGAGTTTTAACCATTTTGACCCCCTTTTCTTGCATCTTCCGGACTCCAGTTTCCACCAGTCTCTCTCTCTCTCTCTCTCTCTCTCTCTCCAGGGGGCTTGGGTTCCTCTTTAACTCCTTTTTACTCTCCCCAAGCTATCAAACAAACAAACAAAAGTCTCTCTTTCTCTCTCTCTATCCATATCTCTAGTTCTCTAAGGTCTCTGCTTTTCTCTACTTACAGTAGAATTTGCAGAGAAAGCAAAGGAAACCCTAAAAGGTAAGGAGTTTGCGGCCTTAAATTTGACGGTTTAATTTTTTTTTTTTCATGGAGGAACCAATACAAAACCTTGGGAATTACGTTTCTTACCTCTGGAATGGCCCCTCGTTTCTTGCTTGTTCATTTATTAATTTGACCTTCAGCAGCATCAGATCCGTGGAAGTAGATGTGTCAGTCATGTCTTCTCTTTTGCTATTAATGGCTTTAAGTTTGGATTGCCTGGAGTGGACTCCTATGCTCCTCTCATTCTGTAGGGTTTGTCAGGGGTTTCTGTTTTCCTCTTTCGAGGATTAGGGTTTCTTGCTAGGTAAAAGGATTTCTTTCCTTTTCTTTGCTGTTACATGAGTGGTATGTGGAGTCTGTGGATTGTTGTAGGCAGTGGGAAGATCTGACTAGGCTTTTGTAGTATGAAACCTTAGGGAACTTTCGTTTTACTTGTCTGGGTTTTGAGATTTTATATAGATATATTTTTTTCTTGGTTTTTGTCAGCAAGCACTGTCTTAGATGGGCAACTCATTTTCTTGAGCTGTAAGCCTGTAACAATAATTCCCCGATTTGTTTTAAGTGTCTTATTCTAAGAGGGGGGCATTAAAACATCCAGAAATGCTACCTGGATTTTTCATGTATTTATCCTTATAATTTATCTTCTTTTTTTTGTCTTTGTACCATTTATCATCCATAAAGTTGTTGCCTTCAGACTCAATACACATTAGATCTTCTCCTTCTTTGCGTGGTTTAGTATGTGAGCTCAAATTTCTTCCTGTTAGAAAACCATGAACTCTTGCCTGATTGTAACCTCTTCCTTCTTGATCCGTTTTAGGTATTATTCTATTATAGAGAGTAGTGCGGTAAATTGACTGACAACCCTGATATTGTTCGTTTATGTTGATCTATGTATGCACAGTGAAATTGGCTGCTTGTATGCAACCCCATGGAAATTTCTATTTTTTTCTTTTTTTTTGGGCTTAATACTGAACTCTAATATTTATGATGATGTGGTTTTCTTCATATTGGATTTATTTATTTCACATAAACTCAAGACTTTATCGGGTCTTTATAGGGTTGTAGATGTTTCTAACTTAATACTTCTAGCATGAGTTGACCATCAAAAGTGTTGTGCTGTTTTTAATGAGTTGGAGGTCCCATGCTCGGAAGATGCATAAAAGCTTACTTTTTTTTTAATGTATCTCCTATTGTTTTTAATAACGATAGTGAGGTTTTTAACCTATGATTTGGTGCTACAGGTTGCCTTAGGTGGGGATGCGTTTGTGGCTACAACCTTGAATTGGATTATGTTTCATGGGATACTGGAGAAAGATTCTGATAGTTAGACTTGCTTGTTGTCTGTAAGCTTTAAGATAAAACTGGCTTTAGAAGGACACCTTGGATTTCAAATTATAACTAGGACTTTACTCCTTTTGGATGAACCTTCTGGTCATGGAAAAATTAAGAAGCAGAAGGATGACAACTATGATGTTTCACTAACATGTTATCATGCAAGTAAATGTGTTTCAAAAAGAAGCTGTGGGATTTGAATTTTGTGAGTACACTACAAAGACCCATTAGACTTACATTTTCAGTCATCAAGAAATCTATGGATATATAAATGCTTATTCTTTCTGAAGATAAGCTATCTCAGTCAGTCCTTAGAATGACTACATTTGAAGATGATTGACCATTGAAGTCACAAATGTCCTGTTGGGTAACTTGTAAAGGGATGCCATGCAGCAATCTTGCAAAGGAAGAATTTGAACAGTGAACATTGTTACAGGAGACTGTCTGACTTAGTTTGATCACTGCTGGAAGTTTCGTCAAGCATCTAGAAGTGCATATTCAAGTATTGGACTGATCTTTACCCAGAACTGTATGAGAGATATGGAAGCTGATCCAACTGGTATTAACCAGATGAAGGATGTTGCTTTTCGGCTATTCCCAGCTGTTGGACCCATGCTTCTAATCTCTATGGGATATATTGACCCTGGAAAGTGGGCATCAGCTGTTGAAGGTGGTGCCCATTTTGGTTCTGATCTTGTATTGCTGATGCTTGTTTTCAATTTTGCTGCAATTCTGTGCCAGTATCTTGCAGCTTGCATTGGTTTAGTCACTGGGAAGAATCTTGCACAGGTATTATTTATTTTCCATGGGCTTCAGGATATGCTAGTCACTTCATTACACTTGAGAAGATGTTACTTGAATATTCTTTTCTTGGGTTATGATTCACGTGTTTATAAAAGGCCTGGTGATATTTCAATTTTAGGTATTTTGTGAGTAATCAGATTTCTTATGGACTTCCGACTTCCTAAGTCTATGCATGTATATAAATTGCTTCTCTGTAGTTCCTTTCTTTGCCCTCCCAGAAGATTCTATGAGAGCTTAAAATTATACTAGGGTATTCTTGTTGGGCATGGGTAAATAAGTCTGGTTACCTTTTCACCCTTTTTTAATTTCCACAGCAACTCTGGTGCCTTGGAGATTTTGGTCATTATGTTGATTCTTGTTTTGGAGATTAACCATTGCTGTTATTTCAAATTTGTATATGCAACAAAGGCTGTTTTTGTATTGAGGCAGAAATGGAAAAGCAGTAGGGGAAAGGATATGTGAATATGTTACTTCATGGATTTCACCGTATGGCTTGAGAAAAAGATCCAGTGTAATCTGGAGAGAAGTGGATTCTTTCTTTGTTTTCTCCTGTTTTAGCAGATTTTTTAATCCATGAAAAGGGGGTGGAGGGGCTACTCTTACCCATTTTCGTTGAATTTGAACTTCTGTCCCATGAACCGTTCAGAAACTGCCTTTGAGAGTCCATTTAGTTTGCAGTCAGAATCGAAATTGAAATCCCTCAGAATTGGAATTGGAATGGTCAATTCCCTCTGCCTGTTTGGTTCAGACGGGAATTGGAATTGACTGGAATGGATTCTCATTCCCAAGGGAGGGGGAAGGAATGGCCATTCCCTCAAATGGGGGAATGCCATTCCACCAGGAATGGGATACGGATTCCAAGTCCACCCAACCAAATGGTTAGAATTGGAATGGACCATTCTTATTCCGATTCCCAACCCCTGTTCCTGCTAACCAAACGAATCCTCAGTTTGTTATGATGGCAGGCTGCAAGAGAAGAGGGGGGGGGGGTGGACTCTTCCATTTTTCATTGAATTTGAACTTCCCTCCCATGAACTCTCCAAAAACAGCCTTTGAATTCCTTTTCATGGCAGTTGATATGTGCCTTCGTTTTCTTTTCTGTTTGTGTACTTGCTTGCATTCTTATCTTGTTTTTTTGATTCTTAATTTAAGTTTCTTTCTTTTGATGCAAAAGATTTGCAGTGAGGAGTACAATAAATCCATATGCATATTTCTTGGAGTTCAAGCAGAGCTCTCTATTATAGCTTTGGACCTGACTATGGTATCGTCTCTGCTTATATTTTTATTTCTTTCTTTTTTTCTCCATTAACCATCTTTTTCTTATGGTTTCTCCAAGAATATAGTTGAAATAGAAAAACAAGACAAAATCTGTGAGATATATGGTTTATCATTTTTGAATAATTTCTAACACATATTCACCTGGATTATGCCAGATTCTGGGCATTGCACATTCCCTCAATCTCCTTTTTGGGGTGGATCTGTTCACTTGTGTCTTTTTGACTGCACTTGATGCTGTTTTCTTTCCAATTTTTGCCACCATCATGGTAAGCATGTATAAATACATTGCCTTCTGATGTCACCTCTAGTGAATAATCTCATTCTAGTACCATTATTCCCATTTCTTGTGCTCAATTTCAGGAGAAATGCAAGGAAAAAGTCCCATATATAAGCATAGCAGGATTTATACTGCTTTCTTATATTCTGGGAATGCTTTTCAGTCAACCTGAAATCCCATTTGGCATAAATGGGATGCTAACGAGGTTAAATGGGGAGAGTGCATTTACATTGATGAGTCTTCTTGGATCAGCTATTATGCCTCACAATTTTTACCTCCACTCTTCTATTGTTCAGGTACTTCTGATTCTGCATCTTTTGCCATTTTCTTTTTCTATTTCATGTGTACATTTCTCCTGTCTAATTTTCAGTCATGGAATTGCTATTACACAGATTGATTGAATTAGCAACCTCATATGGGGCATTTGCTTGATTATATCTTTGGCTTGTTGTTTTGGGATCTGGCAACACTTTAATGTCAGAAGCCTTCAATCTAAAATGTTTTTTCTTAAATTTACTGCTTTTCTGATGCATGGGCGATCTGCTTTGCTGCCTTGTTGATGTTAATATCTGTACAATGTGCAAAAATATGTATAGTCTCTTTAGCAGCTAAATTCCAATGTGATTGGGATGTCTGACTATATTTTGACTTGCCTTTGTTCATATTGCTACATTAATTTTTGCACATTACTTAGGTTTATTGCTTTTCTGAATTCTGATGCAAGGAGAATACACTTTTAAACCCTGTTGATGTTAACCTAATACCTATACAATGTGTAAAAATGTATACAGTCTATTAATCAGCTAAATTCCACTTGGGACACTTCATTCTGTCTTGTCTTTGTTTCATATTATAATTGGGCGCTGCAGAATTCATAATGTCTTGGGGTTTTGCTTCTCGGTATCATATTTAGATCTCTGAATGTATTGTTCCTCGTTCTCTAAAGTCCATATTTGGATAATCAGATCTCTTTGGAACCTTTTTTCCCCATATTATTTGATTAGCATATTTAGATTTCTTGAAAACAATTAAACAAATTATTGTGGTATAAAAAGAAAGGTTGTAGTATATTAAGGAAAAATTGAATAACTGCAGAAATTGAACTTTTTGCCTGTCTTTTATTTGGTCATATTTGTCTGATTGGCATTTCAATCCAGTCCACCCTTCCCAAGACCCCAAGTAGTTTGGACCAACATTGGTTTATGGCCTTTGTATTTGTCTGATTTTGTTATGAATAATGTGATGAAGAAGAGAAGATAGAGGAGAAGAAAGGAGAGTAGAGGTCATCGGTCTAACATCTAAATTATTCAAAAATTATAAGAAAGACCCATAATGGGGATGATATTATGTTGAAGTCCTTAAAAGTAAGTTTTATTCCTAATCAATGTTTTGAAAATTGTAATTGTATCTTTAATTGTAAAGGAGTTTGAATCGAATCATATCATAAATTGTAAGATTTTTTCTGATTTTTCTGAAAGTTGTAAAAAACCTAACAAAATATCTAAACATCTCAAAAAATAGAAGAAAAATGATTCTGCACTAACTTTTAGCTTAACACATTATATAAGTAGGTGACAATTACACTACTTTCATATCATAGCAGTAGTCAAAATTCAATTGATCCTATGGTATAATTGAGGAACGTTTTTCTTTGGTTTATCCTTATCCCCCAACACTTTTAAAGAAAAAAACCATAATGTTCTCTAGTTTCTATTGCTAAAATTGGTAAAATCAAACATGCATCATAAAAAATATTAAAATAAGAGACTACTAGGTTACATAGAGCCTACAACGATCCAAGAGCAAAATAATTCGAATTTTAAACTACACATTTCAGTACAATAGTGAGACACTACAAATAAACATTATATACAATTAAAGAATCTAAAGTCTAAACTAAGATGTCATGATTCATGTATACATTTTAATTTTAAAGTCTAAAATCTAAATACATATTCGGTATTCTGTTTTCATGGAAACAAAATACAAAAACAAGAATGAAAGGAACAAAAAAATATGGGGCCAAAACGATGGAAAAAAATGGGGAGGAGCACCTATTTTGCATCAAGAGAAAAAGAGGTGGAAATGGTTGTGCAAAGCCCCTGTTTTTGTATCAAAAAGAATAGGAAAATGTGGGAAAGAGATCATGTTTTGCATTAAAAAAAGAGGGGGAAAATACTAGGGTGGAGACCCTGTTTTGATGGAAAATACTAGTATTTTCCCCCTCTAGTTTTGTGCCCAGCTAGCTATTTTCACCCTCTAGTTTTGTGCCAAAAATGATAGAAAAAAATGAGGAAAAACCTCCATTATGCATCAAAACTAGAGGGTGAAAATATCTGGGCGGAGCCCCTGTTTTTTTTGTTAAAAAACAACGGAGAAAAATGGTATAAAAATAGGATGAATTTTTTTTTGAGAAAAAAGTAAAGTGGGGATAATGAAGGGCGGAGCCCTCTTTTGTGTAAAAAAAGTAGAAAAAAATGGGCAGAGAACCCGTTCTTGCGTTAAAAGAAGAGGGTTTCAGATATTAGGGGGAAGAAGAAGAAGAAGAAGAAGAAGAAGAAATAACTTACCTTGAACAGATTAGCAGCAATCGAAACAACTTAGCTTTGGAGCTTTCATGCAACACAGCAACAGTCATGGAGGGGGTTTTAGCCTTGACCTTTCATGCAACAGTCATGGAGGAGGAGGGTTTTTCCTCCCGCCCAAACTTTTCTTTTGTAATAAACTAATAAAGAGCTTTCATTTGATGGACTATTGAATTTTATCTACTATTTATATAAAATGACATAATTGCCCCTCCCCATATAAATGAAAGTTTAAAAAATTGAGGCCTATGACAGTCTTTTCAATTTTAATCCACTCTTTAGTTATCATCTAAATCATGATTTGTGATTCAAATCTATGATTCATGCATAAATCGTACGATTTTCGCAAAAATCGATTTGTATGTACGATTCATATCGTTTATGGATGACTCGATATGAATCGTACCATTTGAATCACAAGTCATACAATTTTAACAACATTGTATCTTAATAGAACCCCATTCCTTGTACTTTTTTATTCTTTACAAATATGATAAAACTAGTAAGTGTACATGTGCTTTGCACGTGGCAATTTTTGAGGATTATGATGATAGTAAGTAATATGTTTCCAATTTTTTTACAATTTTTTTACATTTCTATGTCTATAAAAATTATTCTTATTTATCACACTTATTTTTGTTTAATATGGTGAATATATGATATTAGAGATATGTCCAAATTTTTATACATTTTTTTTTTTGTATTTTTTGTACTTTTTTGTGTTTTCATATTTTTTAATTTTATTATTATTTAATTATGACATCGAGGGCTTACACATTTGACCCAAAAGGTTGAATTGTTGACTCGCCCCCAAACATGAAAACAACTCCATTTTTGGGTTGGTTTTAAATTTATATTTTATTTCAATCATCATCAATAAAACAATTATTCTTTGTCACACTTATTTTTTTAATATGGTCAATTAATATAAGATTCAATGAAAGAATGTGAGTATACCCTAGATATAAGACTTAATGAGAGGGAATTGAATGAGGTGAAATGTAGTAATTCAAATTATATTTTGTGCCCTCACAATTAGAGAAAGACCAAATTCAAAAATAGGGTTATTCTAGCCATGAATGTCATTCAGTGAATGTTAATGGAAGTTAATACCTTTAATATAAGACTTAATGCAAGGGTTTTGAATGAGGAGAAAAGTGGTTGTTTAAATTACATTTCTGTCCTTAAAAGAGGAATGCAATTAAAAAATTGGGGTATTTTAGGCAAACAAAAGTTTCACACTCTCATTTGCACTTATGATAGTAGTATAGATTGATTGCAGTTATTGATAAAAGAAAAAGAAAAAAAAAAAGTAAAAGCTGCATTCCTCATACACCTTAAAAACGAGTAAGGTTTAGCTGAATGCTTTGGCTGTTCAGCGGGCTGTGGAACCTTATCATTGGTTCCACACCTTTTACAGTGGGGCCCATGAATTTATTACTGGTGTGGAACCTCATCATTGGTACCACATCCCGCTGAACAGCTAAAGCATTTAGCTAATCCGAATTCCTTAAAAACTAAATGCTCTAACACTTCCCCTAGCACTAGCTGACTTGCCTGGAAAGAAACAATGTAACCTGGGTAGCAATATGACCAACTGATCTTCCAGAGCTTCTCTCAGATAGGGCAACTTGAAGATTATAACATGGCAGCAACTAAACTCTTACACTATATCCATGAGGACCCAACAAGCTTCATTGCACTCACAACGAGACTTTTGGCTGCAACAAACTTTATTGCCCCATGATGAAAGAAATCCTAATTTCCATTATGGATTGATGAACCTTGGGATTTCTTTCATCGTGGGGCCAATAGAAGGCTTTAATGGGGCCCACAGGTTCAGCAATCCATAAAGGGAAGTTTATTGGAAGATGTTAGGTGGTTGTAGTGTGAAGTTTCAATCTTTTAAAAATGTACTATTTTTATTTTATATTCATAATGCTTCCCATAATTACTATTTATTGTAAAACTGCAATTTATTATTTTTAGTAAAACTGATCTATGTGACTGATGATAGGGAGATAAATGGATGAGAATTGATTTAGGATGGCTGTAGCATGTTTAGGGAAGAGATTGGTAGGTTTAGGATGGAGACAAAGTGAAGTTCTGAAAGCGTTTAGGTATGAGAGAAAAACAATTGCTGGTGTTTCATCTTTAGTAACCTAAAGTGCAATCTGAAACAGCTTTATAAGGTATGAACTATGAAGTACTATGTGGAGACACCATTTCTTTTGAAGATAAATACAGAGACACCGTTTCTGATTAAAAAATACAATGTGGAGACTACAAGGTTAATTTGGTTATACCACGCAAACTCAAAGGTGGTAGGAGGATGAAAGGGAGACTGGCGGATATTGTACCTCACAAGGCACAACTTCAAATCAAATTCATATTCATTTTATTTCTTTATTTAAAGCTTTATGATAGATTTATAAAGCTTTAGGGTAGGAAAATCATAGGCTTTCCTTAAGGGCAGCCCAGTGCATCAGTCTCCCACTAATGCCTTGGGGAGGGACAGATGTACACAAAGGATTACTTATGGAAGAACTTCTAATCTCAAACAAACTCTGTAAAGCAAGTAATAACTAATCCCTACCTAATTCAAAGAAACAAGAAATTACTGATGTAATTGTAAATATTAATTACATGAATTATTATAAATAGAAAGTTAAAGTTACTGTAAATTGTAATTATACTTATAGTAATTACCAAAAAAATAGACTTCTACAAAAATAACAGATCTCTAGAAAGCTAAAACTTAGCTATACAATTATACAACCACTTGAGACTTAATGTTTATCATGAACTAAAAAAAGGTTCCAGAAGGTGTAGCTCAAGCATTCAGAGAAAATATTCATCAAAAAAAGCATTCAGAGAAAATATATTATTTAGCCACACAGTGTATTTAAAGGTTTTGTTGCAGATTAAGAAAAGCTTCAAGACATTGAGTTGGTGATTCCTATTAATGTGAAGTTGAGAAGCCTTGCATAGTTTTTAAAGATTAACTTTGTTCCCAGTGAGGATAGTCATACCATGCTTTATACTTGAGTTCTAGATCCTTAATTCATCCATCCTCACTATAATACTTAAGGGTTTTTTTTTTTTTTTTTCTTTTGAACTAGGAGAGAATGCAAGAACTGGAATTAAAGAGAAATCACGGAGAAAGAAATTTTCAGATTTTGAGAAGTATATGAAAAGCAAGGTTCAAAACATTGAAATGTATCAGTGTGTAGATACATATCGATTTTTGACCTCATAATATGTTATATATTAAAATTTCATTGATTCCAATTGTTTTAAATAACAAGTCTCCATTTGGAAAGTGTGCAAATACAAATATGTAGAGTGCAAAACCTTGTATTTTGTGTGTATTTGCACTGTACATATTTGTATTTGTACAATTGTACTCAGCCTAATATATCACATGACAATTCCACTATGAAACTGTCAAGTCAAAATTTGAAAAAAAAAAAGTTTTGATTGGTCAAAACTGTTGACATGTTACACTTTTTGCATCGAGAGAATTGATACTTTGAACCTTAATGAAAAGTGGAGCCCACAAGTTCCTAGTTTTAGTAATATCTGGTTTACTTAGATTAGGTTAGGAAGTGCTTCTTATTTTAAAGAGTTTGTGTGACTAGAAGTTCTTGGATGTTAAATAATCCATTTTTTTGCTTTGATTAAGTAATCCACTTCTTGGTCATTAAGTGTTTGAATTTGAGTCTAGTAAGAAAAACCTAGGCCTGGCCCACTCTAGGGCTTAATAAACCTTTGTAAGGCTTTGCCTGAGAGATGGAATATGAATATGAATACAATTTGAAGTTGTGCCTTGTGGTCATATGCTGTGACCTGAAGCACCTTGCACTTCTCCCTGTTGTACCTCACACTTTGTAGGAATATTTCAGGTTATGTTGGTAATTGGTTTTCTTCCATGCACAAGAACCTTTAAAAGTCCACCTTTTCTCTATCCTAAACCCACCAATCTCTTTACTGAACATAGTATAACCACCCTAAATTCACTTTTTCGCAACCTTCATTGATTTACTTTATAATCTAAAAATGAGGTTGCTGATGTATTTGTGCAAAATTGATTTATTTTGAGCTTCTTTTTCTGAAGTTTGTTCAAGTATGGGTGGGAGGTTTTCTGTTGTGATTGTGGGGTGCTATCTTAACACCTCTCATTTGGTTGTATTCAGCCTTTTCTTTTCTTAATAAAAATTTCCTTTTTACTTGCAAGAAAATGTAGTTGCTGCTTCTCCATTTAGATTGTCACATATCTGATTCGTAGGAATTTTTCTTAGATATCCTACATTTATACTATATAAAGTGAATACTTGCCTTGGTTTTGGTGCAGATCATAAAAGTTAAATTTGATTATATAATGTGTAGTGTGAACTTATATTTACCTTTTACTTGAATACGTGCATAGCATGTGCCCTTACACTAGTTTGACAAGATCCCCCCTTTCAGCTAGTGTTATGCATCTTCATTCTTCTTAATATAAGACATCTTTCATTAAAAAAAATATGAGATCTTCCTTTCTCTTCTTCTTCCTCCTCCCCCTCCTCTTAAGGAGGCATGTGCTTGGGAGGTTTACACCGCTTATGTTCTGTACTACTTCTCACACCTCCAGGTAATGGAACGCTTCACATCACACCACCGAATTTTACAAATAGTCAAATTATGACTCCAAACAGAACCTGAAACAGTATGGGGTAGGGCTGAGCTGGCATGGTCTATTGTCCAGTCCTACTTTGAAGTCCTTTGATGTCATGATCAAGTGGGCATACTCTTAAACAGTGATCAGGTCAACAACTGAGTTGAATGATCTCAGTTTGGAAATGGCTTGAAGTAGATTTCCACCCAGCTTCCCTATAGTATGGCTACTATAGTGTCTTATCCTGTAGTCTGGAGCTTACTTTATTTAGCAATTCCCCATGTCTGCATCTGCGTTCTCATGTGTGCAATCATTGTGCATTTTCTAATATATATCACCATCATCATCAGATGACAAATTTGCTGCTCAATCTAAATTTTGACATATTTTTCTATTTTATGCAGCAACAGCAACTGAAGAAACCATCACATGCATCAAAGGATGCCTTATGCAATGACCATTTTTTTGCCATATTTTGTGTGTTCAGTGGCATTTTTCTGGTGAACTATGTTTTGATGAACTCTGCAGCAACCGTTTTTCACAATGCTGGTGCTGTTGTGCTTACTTTTCAGGATGCACTTTTGCTTATGGACCAGGTACGTTTCATATTTCTTTAACAAGTTGGCATATGTAATCTATAAAAAAAAAAACAAGTTGGCATATGTAGTCATTTAAGGGACCGTGAATGACACATTTGTATTTTATTGTCCTTTACAAGCTGTTTAGTCTGTAAGTGCCTATTGATTGATATTATTCTTTTAATTATTTTGCAGGTATTTAGGAGCCCTATGGCACCTTTTGCCTTGTTTCTGATCCTTTTCTTTTCTAGTCATATTACAGCATTAACTTGGAATCTTGGTGGGCAAGTAGTCTTGCATTATTTATTCACAGTGGACCTACCTGTTTGGCTCCATCGTGCAACAATCAGGACTTTTGCCATTGTTCCAGCCCTTTACTGCGCATGGAATTCTGGTGCTGAGGGAATGTATCAATTGCTTATTTTTGCTCAAGTAATGCTAGCCATGCTACTTCCATGTTCTGTGATTCCCCTTTTTCGGGTGGCCTCATCAAGTTCGATAATGGGTGCTCTCAGAATCTCTCAATTTGTGGAGTTTTTAGCTTTGATGACATTTTTTGGTATGCTTGGTTTAGAAATTATCTTTGTTGTGGAAGTGGTATTTGGGAACAGTGACTGGGTGGGTAGTTTGAGATGGAACATGGGGAGTAATATTGCATTCTCATATGTTATTGTTCTCGCCATTGCCTCTGTGTCACTTTGTATGATGCTTTGGCTGGCAACAACACCACTGAAGTCTGCAAGTGCTAATCCAGATGCACAGATGTGGAAGTGGGATCTACAATATTCTCGACCTGAGTTATTCATGGAGGGAGAGGAAATGGGTTTAGTTAGGACTACTTACCATGGAGAGGAGACTGCAGCTGAAGAGCCAGCATTTGAGAAATCTTTGGAGAGTCGATCAGATGGTTCAGCTATGGAACTTGATGTTGATTTGCCTGAAATGATTATGGATTCTGATCAGGAACCTCATGCTACTCCCATTGAGGAGAAATGTACTTCTACTGCAGTTCTTAGCTCCCCAATACGCCATTCAGAGGAATTGGGGTCCACAGTTGAGTTGGCACCGGTTGCAACTGTAGGTAGTGAGGTTTCTGATGGTGGATCCCTGGATTCTGAATCTGTACAGAAGTTTGAGTCTGTGGACCCAGTGGGAAAAACTGTTGATTTTGAGGGAGAGTTGCAGACTGAGAAGGATGAGGACGAGGGGGAAGCATGGGAGCCAGAAGAATCATCTACAGTAATCTCTGCAGGTGGGCCCACTTTAACTTTTGAGGGTTCTGGGTCTTGTAGGAGTCTAAGTGGGAAGAATGATGAAGGGATTAGTGGTGGTGGGAGTCTTTCAAGATTATCTGGATTGGGGCGAGCTGCCAGACGTCAATTAGCTGCTATTCTCGATGATTTCTGGGGTCAGTTGTATGATTTTCATGGGCAGGTAACTCAAGAAGCAAAGTCCAAAAAATTGGATGTATTGCTGTTATTGGATCTGAAACCTGCTGTTTCTCAGAAGGTAGACCCTTTGGGAAATGAATGTTCTGGATTCCTCCCTCTAGCAGAAAGAAACTCAAGTATTTATGACTCCCCCAAGAAGCAGAGAATGCCAAGCAGTGTAGCATTATCTTGTGGGCTTCAAACAGGTTCTTCTGGATCATGGTCTACCCAAATGCAGTTGTTGGATGCATACACAAACAGTTCCAGTCGCAACATTGTTGATGCTGGTGAGAGACGATACTCTAGCTTACGCCTGCCACCTTCTTCTGAGGGCTGGGATTATCAACCTGCAACAGTGCATGGTTATCAGGTTGCGTCCTATCTCAGTAGGATGGTTTCAGAGAGAAATGCTGATCCCCTAGGTATTCCATTGGATCCACCAACCCCTAAATCCTCATCTTTTGTCCCAACCAACTACAGAGATTCAATTTCTTTTGCTTTGGGGAAAAAACCACAAAATGGGATTAGCTCTTTAAGTTCATCCAGCATTCAGAACCCAATTGTCTCTAGAAGTACTACAGTACAAGCTGAACGACCTTGTTATGATCCCTGTTCTTATGGACCTGTTGAAAATGCTGGGTCTTCAGCATACACAAAGAAGTACCATAGCTTACCTGACATTTCAGGGCTTGCAGTTCCTCTTCGGGATTCCTATTTGTCTGAGAAGAGTTCTCCCTGGGACAGCTCTATTGGTTTTGGGCCATCTGTTGGCAAACCGACATATGAACAATCTCTATATTCAAATAGTGGATCCAGGGCAGGAGTCCCTTTGCCATTTGATGAACTCTCTCCATCAAAGTTCTACAGAGATGCTCTCTCTGTAAACATGAGACCAAATTCAGACACCAGGTCACTCTGGTCTAGACAGCCTTTTGAACAATTATTTGGAGTAGCAGGTCAAACTCAGTGTGTGGGTGATGGAGTTGGAACAAGACAGAATCTGGTTAAGCAAGAAACAACTTGTCTTTTGGATTTGGAGGCCAAACTGCTCCAGTCTTTCAGATATTGTATCGTGAAGCTCTTGAAACTGGAGGGATCTGATTGGTTATTCAGGCAGAACGATGGAGCCGATGAGGATCTGATTGATCGTGTTGCCACCAGGGAGAGGTTCCATTATGAAGCTGAAACTAGGGAGGTGAACCAGATATTGGGGGTCTCCCAATATCTTTCTTCCGACAAGAAGACCAGTTCAGGACTGAAGAATGAGGAGGCTGGTCTTGCCAGGTTTCTTGTTTCCTCGGTTCCTCATTGTGGAGAGGGATGTGTTTGGAAAGTGGATTTGATAGCGAGCTTCGGGGTGTGGTGCATTCACAGGATACTGGAGTTGTCATTGATGGAAAGCAGGCCAGAGCTATGGGGAAAATATACTTACGTTCTTAATCGTCTCCAGGTATATCTAGTGAATTTTGAATTTTAAATATTCCTTGTTGATAAAGATAAAGGTTCTTTTATTTGATGAAAAATGAGTTACCCAGATGCAGGTAGTAGATTAGATAAGATGGACACAAGTTCTGTGTCCCGGTAGTCCTGTTGTGGGTTGTCACTTGCTAGGATATTTACAATAAACTTCGTTTAGTTGATTTGTGTCATAAAGGGATTTGTCAGAGTGGTGGCTGAAAAAGCTCTTCTACCAGTGTGTAAGTTGTGACATTGGAAGTTCTTATTTAGAAATTTATTTGCAACAGGGTATTCTTGATCTAGCATTTTCGAAGCCCCGTACTCCCCTGCCTCCTTGTTTCTGCCTCCAAGTTCCTGCAACTCGTGCAAGGAGGTCCATTCCACTCCCAAATGGGCTACCCCCATCTGGGAAACCAGGAAGGGCGAAATGCACAAGTGCATCAATGCTTCTTGATTTAATCAAGGATGTCGAGACTGCAGTCTCCTCCCGCAAGGGTCGATCGGGCACTGCAGCCGGTGATGTGGCTTTCCCTAAAGGTAAAGAGAATCTGGCATCGGTCCTGAAGCGCTACAAGCGTAGGCTTTCTAACAAACCTGTTGGAACAATGGAAGGTGGCCCTGGGTCGCGCAAGGTTCCCATACCAACCTCTTATGCCTTGTAACTGTTCCATTCCCTTGGACAAACACTACCAGGGATTTTGAGCTGTTCTATGTTGAAAATCAGTTCACAAGGCTCCTGCGGAGTAATGCACACCGCCGCCTCTTGGAAGTGTCTATATCTCTTCCATGTGTACAGAGTCTTCGCTGCAAATTTCATTTCCATATATGTTGTTTATACATATTGTAAAAGTTATGGAGCTGCAATTGCAGCGGAAAAGAAAATGGGTAGGAAAAGGTGGAAAGCTGGTTGTAATTGTTCTTGATGTTGTTGTAGTTACCGCTGTGATTGTAGTTTGTCACCATTTTTTATTATCAGATGGTGATATTCCAAATCACGTGGGTAAGGGGAAAAAAGGAAAAGAAAATGAATGGACGGTGGAGATATTTTGGAGGAAAATAATTTTGAGAATATTAAAGTTCCGCCTTGAAGCCTTACTTTTTTGCTCTTCGTTTTTACTAGTTGCAACCTTTTAACACATGCACAGCCGGAGAGGACCCTTCTGTTGCATTGCTCGTTGGAAGAACGATGTGTGCTTCTGATTTTGCACTTAGGCTGTCTTTTGGTTTGAAAGAGAAGTAGAGAAAGAAGGGAAAGGGGTAGGGGAAGGGGAACTTGTAGATGTTTTTTATTTTATTTTATTTGGTTTGGAAGAAAAGGTAGGAAAAGCCTTGGTTTCTTGTGCTTCTTTAATCTCTACTGTATCTGTGGTTGTGTTGATATTTTGTTTCTAGACTCGAGCGAGCTTAATTGCAACTGGGTTGGCAAGATGAAATATTCAAAGTTCCCATGCAATATGCAACATTTCCTATGCGGACTATTTCCAGAGATTTGAATTTTTCAATCAATTGTCTGAAAAATCTGCATCTCTTTTATCATTGGGATCTCATTGACAAATATTGCATTCTTGCACAAGGTTAAGTTTTACTTGATTAGTTCTCATTTTATGAAATGAGTTGTTTGAAAGAGTGCTTTTATGGTATTTGGCTGGTCACCGACTTTTTTCTTCAAAGTAGCTTTTTAAAAACGCGAAAAGATAAATATTTTTTTTTCTATATTTTCAGACTTTTATAATGCCGAAAACCCATTTAGAGCTTTTTTCAGCCAACATATTTTTTATTGGGTTTTGGTTTCTCACACAAAAGCCCATTGGAAAATCACTCCCAAACGCAGCCTAAGTAGCAGACTGGTTAGTGGATAGAGGTCACACCGATTCAATTAAAAGTGATCAATAGTCATTTGATCAATAATCATTGATATGAATAATTGATGACGTGCTAGCTCCCGTTTTGTGTAGCCTTACCTTATATGTAGATTGATTGATTGTACTAGAAAATTTTCCATGAAAATCTTATATACCTACTTTTAGACATTATTTAAATGCATAACTTAAAGACACAACAGATTAATACTCTCAACCCTGCTATTTACTTTTTAGACATTGCTAGGAATCGTAATCCTAGGCGTTTATTGAATAAATGGTGTCACGTAAGCGTTTATAGGGGAAGTTTCATTTATTTAGTGCCTAATGATAATTAAGTGTTATAAACTGATTTGTTATTGTTTTTATCTATTTTACAAACAAATCAAATGCAAATATTTAGAGATAAACACCCACATTACAAAACACATAACTGGGGATATTTGGAATCATGATCATTTTTCAAAAAACAGTGCCACGTCGGATCTATATAGGTGTTTCAACAAATGCCCATATATTTCATTGTTTGGTTCATGCATTTATTGAAAAATCGGGCATACCTCGTAAATTGAGACCCTGGTGATGCATGAAACATCAAATTTGGCATTTTATGTATCGATGAACAATTTCCCCTAATGATTGACTGAATGGAAATTACGTGAATCCTATGTGGTGCTTACCTGTCAGCATATACATAAAAAATGGTGATGAAAATCACCTTACCAAACAACATTGTATTACTCACTGTCTACATGACAGAAACACTCAAACAAAATTAAAACATTATTTTGTGAAAAACGAGTCTTGGAAACATGGGCGTTTTTTCTTGAAAATGGGTCCCAATAAACGCCCACGCCTACCAAGTGTGGATTCTGCAAGTGCAAATTGTTTTCCCATTTCTTCTTCTGCTCGTCTTCAGCTCGGGAGATTTCTACACTGTAAAGTTTATGGACCCCCCATCCCCCCGCCGCTCGATCTAAAGCTTCATATCCTTACGTTTGCCATGCGTCTGATGAATCACGTGGGTGGGGCCAAATGTGTTTGGCATCTAGAGTGTAGACTATACACCACATCTGGGTTTCATTCATACTTCAAACCATTCAGCTAGAGACAGGGTTGCTTCTGACTGTTTTTGTCATTTTATCGAATGGGATTCAAAGTTCAAACGAGTCTCTGTAGCATCCACTCGAAGAAAGCAAGTGGTCTCTTGCTGCAATTAATTAACGTGTCGGTTTAGCTTGAAACGTGGAACCTTCTCATCTTTCAGTGTCACCAAATTTATTGCTTCAGAGTTTTGTTTTCTTCTCTCAGGAGGATCAAGGTATGGGCTCTCTCTCTCTCTCTCTCACACACACACACACAGCTCTTGATAATATATGCAACGATCATTTCAGCTGCAGGTCATCTTCTGAGTTGGAAAGCCGATAGAAAGTAGTCTCTATCGAGGTAGGTACTAGAGTTTATATTGAATTCTGAGTACAACTGTACAAGTTTTAATTATGATCGCATAAAGCGGACGACCCTGGTAGCGTTTTCTTTTCTATGGATGGTAGTGATTATTGCAGTGAACACTAGACTAGACTATGCTCTGCATTTTCACTTCATATATAACCTTTTATCAGTCCCACCGAATTGCAGGTGCAGAATATATGGTGATGACTTCTCACCAGAAACCTGCGGCCCAGTCTGGGACTAACCTCCTTTTATGATCCCACAGTTCGAGACAGAACTGAATTGATTTGAGGATGAAATTGAACATCTCTGTTCCTAGCCATGGTTGGCTTCTTATCTCCATGGTACACCAGCTATCCTTGGTTTCATAGAAAATAAGAACTTTCTTTTTCAACTTTCTGTTTTTCCCTTATTTTAATTTCTACCAAACCAAGCACAGCCCTATCCTTACAATCTCATCTTGTTTACTTAGAGTGACAAGACACGAGCTTTTTGGAGGAGGAAGGCAGTCCTCAAAGCTGTGGAATGCCTGCTTTCTTATTATTCCTCTTCTTCATGGGCTTTTGGTTGGGTTTTGATAAGATTAATGAGCAGCTTCTCTGGATGAGTACAAAGGAGTTGTGCTTAAGCTTTCTAATAGCAGCTTTCCAGTTAAAATGAGCTTTTATCTTTAATAAATGCAGGAAAGCTGGAAATTGAAGGGTATTCAATATTTCAACTCAACAAAATCAGTAGAGGAGGCTAAAGATGGGCTACGTGTTGGTCATATCACTTCCATTGATGATACTCTTCTGCCTGGTACTGGCTATTGCTTGTTACCTTTTTGGGAGGGCCAGGGGCCGAAGTCAAGCTATGGGAGCTCCACAGCAATATGGGCCTCCTCCACCTCCAATGCCAGCCCAGGCCCAGGAGAAACCTTGAGTGTAGAAATGTGAATAAACATTTTGTTTGTGCTTGGAGTGCAGATACTAGATACTGTCTGTAACTATATTGAGGAGAAAAAAAAAAACTTATTTTTATTTTTGGGCTATTTTCCATTGTTTAAGAAAAAGAGGGGTTTTATTGTCTTTTTATCATTATTCCACCGTTATAATTATAAATGAACTCCTCGGCTCTACCCACTGGTACGAGTGAGCATGGGCCGGAACGGGCTGGACCATACTTATATAATTTAATATAACATATTTATATACTGGCTGGGCCTAAAGTCAGGTTGCAATTGATTACACCTACCCACTGGCCCTCGAAAATCAAAAGAACATGTAAGATTTTTAGGGGTGTAATCGAGTGGATCGAATCTAGCTGAGCCGAATTCCGGTGGTTCAAGTTTGATTTGAATTTTTTTGAGGTCAATTCGATTAAGTTCGAGCTTGGCTTGAAAGCTTCAAATATTAATATGTTGTTATGTTTGAGTTAGGCTCGTGAACTTTCAAGTGGAATTTTTTATTGGTTGAATTCTAATTTGAATAACTAATTAAATTTATCTTGAGAAATATTTTTTTTTATCATTATATAATACTTTTAGATTTTAGTAATTGATAGATAATTGAGATAAATTTCCTTTATCATTGTTATAATACTTTTCCCTTCAATTTAAATAGTAAATTAAATATTATTGAAACACAAATATTACTGTAAATGTTTCTTTTACTATCAGCACTACGTCAATTTTATAATTCGGGTATTGTATCGGATAAAATTTTTTTTTATGTGACAGAGAAAGAGTGGATCCTCCACTGTTCTAAAAAGAGGAGGGGAGATGAAGCGAACGAGGGAGAGAAAAGGTATCATTTGATTGATCAAAATTCTTTCTATATCATATTTTTTCTGTATCATAGATTTTTTCATCAGATAATCTAAATACAAATATAAATACATTTTGAAAACATATGGATACAAATAAATACATTAATAATACTAAATCTAAAGCTAAATTATTTATGATTATGCATACAGATACAATATACCCCATATTAATTAAAAGTATCATATCGATACTTTAAACTTTGACTACTACATCAGTCAGAGTGTTGAGACTAACTTCTAACTCGATGTTTCCCCTTGAATTTATGTTTCAAGTACGAAAGTAGAAACAGCCACGAAGGGAAAAATCCCTTAGTATGTAAAATTATTTGATGCGTCTTGCGTTTATTTGACTTTATGGTACATTTTATATTCTCTGAAATTCAGTTTTCCTGGCACATTAAGGGCCTGTTCGGTTAATGGATGCTTTGTGAACATTATATATGTTTTGTTAAGTTAAATGACATTACTAAGGCCCTGTTTTCAGTCCTAGTTCAACCGTACAGTTCGGAATTGATGCTAATTCATGGACAGGTATGGGTGTTATAGGTGAAACTGTTTATAAATTTGAATTGTTGTATGTCTGCAGTTCAAATCAGAATTCTGAGGGGAATGCAGTCTAAAAATCCCAAAAAAGAAATGGTGTTGACTCTCAATTCTAACAGTTCAACCATTTGTTCCATTTGAAGTTGATAAAAGTTTCTTTTAGGGTAGGGGTGTAAGTCGGGTGGGCAGTTGTGGGTTTAAGCTCAACCTAGATTGAGCCCAAGGTTAAGCCTGATTGTTAAATTCAAGTTCAGCCTGCTCTGAAATTAGGTGTACTTAAGTTAGGCTAGAGCCACCGGGCTCAGGTTATAGGGTTGGGTAGGTTCAAACTACCTAAGGGCTAGGTCCGGGTTTAGCCCAAAAAATAAAAATGACTGAATTTTTGGGCCCAGACTCAACCTGAAGATTGAAAATCCAAGTCGGGCTCCTAAGGTTTTGGTAACATTGCCATTTTCTTAGTCAACAACCATGCCCTGAAATTTGGTAAAGTAATTCCAGCTTTTATGCATATTTTATGGCGATAACGCATCGATCCATTTTTTGAGAAAACGTCACCACATCAAAAAAATCGGTGTTTCAGAAAATGACATTTTATTTGATAATGTTTTTCTAAAAAAAATGTTGCTTCAGACCACACCCTGATATGGACGGTTTGATCATTTGGCCTAAGCCAGTTCCGTTTTACCTAAACCTGATCTCATACCAAAAATCATTGAATTGGTCACTTCCAAAATTGTATATGCTCCCATATATAATTTTTTTAATTAAAAAAACTATAAAATTGTAATAGGGCCCAGGCCCAGGCCCTATTATCTAAGCCCAACTTAATTTCAGGCTAGGCTCCGGATTTCACATAAAAAGCCTGGACCGACCCAACAATATTATATATTAATATATATAATAATTAATAATATACATATTATTTCCTAACCCTAATTATTCTCCTTAGATAGTTTCCCTGTTCGAACCTGCAAGAACTTGGAAGTTTCTTCTCTTGCACATCAGCATCGGCGGTGCTTGTCGGATCATCTCCTTCCACAAGCAGCGACTAGCGATTGGTGACCAGTGAGCAGTGGACAGTATCATCCCTAATTCAGACCTGATCTCTTTGATTTCTCCCTCGCAACAGTTCTGGCAGCATCTACAACGACACTCTAGCAACCGCAAACAACTCCAAGTTTCTCCCTTGCAACAGCTCTAGCTCGAAGCCTGGGGCTTTTATGAGGGGCAGGCTTGGACTTAAGGTCTAGACCCAATGGTCGAATCAGGCTCAGACTCAGGCCTCAATATATATTATATTGGTAACAGGTAAAAGCCCGGCCCGTGAACGGCATGGGTCTCTTAAAAAAAAAAACGTTATAAGTGTTTTTTCTTTTTTCTTTTTGCTTTCAAAACTAAAACAATGTGCTTTTAAAATTTTGATTAAAAAAACATGTTTTAAACAGGTTATTTTAATATCATGTTTTATAAATCTCTGTACTATAAAATTTGATTTTGTTTTCTAAACCATCATTTTCTTAGTTTAAAAGATATGAATTATGTTTTCTGAAACAAAATCAATTTGTTTTTTGTTTTCAAAACAACAAAATAAATATGAACAAGTTTTTGTTTTGACGTGATAATTCCAGAAACAAATTAATGAAAACAAGAACATTTCATGACGTAGAATACAGCCTAAGTGATTGAAGCCATGACCTCATCCCCGTGATGCTCGCGACGAACCTGAAACCTCCATCTCCGGCGCTTTAAATACTGACTAAAGAAAGGTTTTTAATTTAAAACACTCCATCAACGACGTAGAGAGATCTCTCTCTCACACACACAACGATAAACATTGGCTTAACAATCACGAATTAACGATTTGTCTAATCTAATCTTCCCAAGTTTCAAAGAGTAGGTAAGTAGGTCGGTTAAGTGCGCACGGACCATGACCTCCCAACCAATTACAAGTACCAATGCTTGAATCTAGTATGGGGCATAGCATATAAAAAGCAATTTTTTTTTTTAATTATGGGTGTTTATCAAAAATCTCAAAACCGAACCAAACCATGAAATCAAAAAAAAAGTTTCAGTTAATTTGATATGATATGGTAAGAGTTCTGACAAATTAAAATGCTTTCATGAATTTTGATAAATAACAGTATAACATCTTATTCGCTACCACATTGATTATAATTTATTGGTCAGCTATTTTTCAGATATCATAATTGAATTCATATAAAAAACAGATGATTAAATAAATTAATCGGGTTCAACTATGATATATATAGTATCTGAAAATTAACTGATAAATAAATCAGAATCATAAACGTGGTAGAGAACATGGTGTTATTTATCAAAATTCATGGGTGAATTTTGATTGATTAAAACTCTTTTCATTTCATATCTTTTCTGTATCATAGATTTCCCCAAATTAACCAGTGACTATCTCTCACTCTCATCTTTCATCGAAAATGTTAACCCTTTAGTTAAACCAACCAAAGAACCATGGTGAGATATGATTAGGTAAAATCTTATATTGTCAAACTCTTTTATTAATGTCTTATTTATTTGTTTATGTTTTTTGTATTAGGATTCTTTGAGGAATTCGATCAAAAGAATCAAGGGGGACCACTAAAGCAACAAGCCAAGTTGATGGGTTGGTAGTGGGCCGTGGGCCATTATCAAAAAAGTAGGAAATTTTGTTACATTGCCCCAAGTCTTTTCTACAAGTAGATGATTTTCAAAATGGGAAAATGCAAGTATGGTTGTGGTGGTTGTTGAAGTTGGAACACTCATTGAACCCTTTTAGAGTTACCAACAACAACATATTGTCATTTACAGGCCAGGCCCATCAGCATTTTGCTTGGGCAATCTCGAGGATATGCCCATCTGGATTGATAGCTTCCTTCCATTGTTAATTCAACAACTTGTGATTTTGACTTAATTGACTTTGGGCCTTAAGATTTCATTACCTTTTTAATATACAACTAAGGAGGTTTTGTGTGATGCATGGGATTTGTCAAGCGGAGGTAAACAATAAAAATACATAAGAGTATATAATTGTTTTATTTTTTTTATTTTTTAAATAATTAATAATTATTTTTATTTTATATGTTACTTTTAATATTTTTTACAATATAAAATAACAATAATTAATTTCATCCAGAGTTGTTCATCAAACTAATGAAAACCTGATCAATTCAACCCGAGTTGGTCAACTTTCTAGCATTTCCAGTCGGCTTTGGTTCAATAATTTCCCAACCCAATCAACTTGGACCAATTTCTCTTTGGCCATTTGTAAACTAATCAAAATCAAATGACCTAAACATATATATATATATATTGAATATAATTTTTTTAATATGGGAAAGTGGCAAAATTCTCATATTTCTGAGTCTAAAATATTTTATATCATAAATTTTAATTTTAAATTTACTTTTTAATAATAACAATGTATTTTTTTAATTTATTTTTTTAAGTTTAAATCTTTTGAATTGACCGACCAAATAAAAAATCAACCCAAACTGATACAACCCGAGTGGGCTGGTTTTCACAAATGGTTAGTTGGTTTCGGGTGACCAACTCTCCAACCTGACCAAGTTGATTTGGTTAGCCAAACAGCCTACAGCCGAACCAAACCAACCTGTGAAGTGAACACTCCTAATTTTAGATAAATTAATAGTTTAATCTCCAATAAATAATAATAGTTTAATCTTAAATAGTTATTGAAAATTTATAGCGAAAAATACACAATTATTAAAAATTGTTTGATAAAGAAAATACAATAAATACTAAAAAGTGTACTAAATTATTCAACAAATAGTATAATCACAAATAATAGTTTAATCTCTAGTGAATATTAATCAATATATTATAAAAAAATATAATAAATTAAATTTTAAAAGTTCAATAATAATAGTTTAGTGTCCAATAATTATTGATTTTTTTTTGTTAAATAACAAAACAAAAATAAATTTATACAAAATTATTGAAAATATATTTATCACAAAAAACAACAAGTAATTACTGAAATACAATAAACATCAAATTTAGTATATATAATTATATAATAAATATAGATTAAGAATTTAAAATTATTATTAATAAATATTAATTTTCTTTGAAATTTATTTTCTCTAATTGTTAATTGATATAAGTGAAATTCTAACAACCGTGTATAACACGGAGAATAAACTACTAGATTTCGTAAAATTATAATTTATACTATTATTACATAACTTCATTATTAATTTTGTAAAATATTAAATTAATTTAAATTTCAATATTATGTTATAATTATTTTTCTACTTTTAAGAAATTGTTTACATTTATTACATAATTTCATTATTTTAACTATTTAAAATATAGTTATGTTAAATATTTTATTTCAAATATTTAAATAATATGTAAAATATTTAAAATTTTTTGTTATTTGAATTTTATTTATTTAAAGATATTACATAATATTAAATATTTTTTATATACTTATTTAGATATTTTTAGTAATATTTTATTTAATATATTTAGTTACTAAAATATTTAAGTAATATTTTATTTTTTAATGTTAATTTTTTATTATTTGAATAACATTTAAATTGAATAACCTGGAAAATCATAATTTATATTGTTAGTACATAATTTTGTGATGAATTTTGTAAAAATATAAAATTATTAATAATGTGAATATTATTAAATCTATTAGAACTGTTTTTTATTGTGTTTTAATAAATATTTTAAAGTTGTTATATAATTTCGTAAGAATATTTAAATAATTCTTAATTTTTTTAATTCAATATTTGTTTAGATAGATATATATTGGTATTTTTTTTCTATTGACTTCTATAAATTATCATATTGTTTTTGGAAATATTGGTAATCTAATTTTTGTAAATTTCAATTTATGATAGTTTATGACAAGTTAATATTAGTAATTATTAACTTACTCTCTACATTGATCTTTAATATTAGTACTTATTAGTATTAACCATTATTGTTATAATAGTTAATAATTTAGTTTATATGATTTAATGACATTAAACTACTAATGTTAAGTGTAATACAATAATGTTAATTGTTATTACTGTAATTAATATTAATCATTATTATATTAATTAAATTATTATTATTAAACTAATAATAATAATAGTTAAAATTATTTTTATGTAACCGTATCATACATGGTAAATCTAACAACCGTGTATAACACGGAGAATAAACTACTAGATCGAAAATGGGTTGTCGTTGATCCATTACATAATTTATCAAAAAATGTGTCAGCGTTGACCCGTGTATAATGGGAAAAAACTGACTTGAAAAGTAGTAGTAGAAGAAAGCTTTAGATCAATTGGTCGTGTCTCAATTGGACACGATCTAAGAGAGATTTGGGAAGTGACAAACCTTCATAGAATCGTGACAAAATATGGCTCTTTGAAAGCCATCCAACGTAGCCAAAAATAGTTCTAGTGTAAGAATTTATTGGTTAAATTCGTAAAAACATGAAAAAATCAAAAAATTTAAAGAAAGAGAAAATTTCTTCACTTCCTTCGTTTAATATATATAGTTTCATGATTAATAAATCTTTTAGTATTGGTTTGCTCAACCCTAACTCTAACCCCAGTTTTGTCTCACAAACAGTACCCGACCAACCGACACATGATATGGTGAGCTTATCATCCGTGGTTTGAACTTGTGCCTCCGAAAAACAAGTGATGTCTTATGATCAATTTGATGCGAAGAAGACCGGCCCTTACTGAATTTACCAATGTTTTAAAAATCAACTCAGAATCGGAATCGTTCTAACCATTGGTTTCTTATCTGATGTCAGTTTGAATGAATAACCTGTTTTAACAAAGAAAATTAAAAATTTCTGACTCAATTCGAAGGGTTGGCCCGTTTTGACAAAAAAAAATAAAAAAAAATTGAAAAACAGTCAAAACGGCTCAAACAAGTAACCGGCCGGTTCAGCGATTTACTGACCAAAATCAATGGTTTTGGAGTAAAACGGAACCAATCAGGTGACTGATTCCTAATTTCTCTACTCCGACCATCCGGTCCAATCCAGTTTTGAAAACCGGCTGGTTTAGCAGAATCGTTAACGCAACACACGTGGGGCACACCCATTATGTAACATGTCTTGTAGAGGCAATGGTGAAGTGACATTTCAACAGACCAGATATTTGCTTATTTATATTAAAATGCTGATGTGGCAAGTTATTTAAGCATACTGGTGGAAAAATACGTCAAACACTAAACACCCTCTGATATAAAGTAGTGCATTTTGTTTGTATGGGACAAGGGAAGTGGACGACTGGACCTTTAAATATTATAAATTGTATTTGTGACGCAAAACCGCAAAAGTAATTACATCGTTTCCCTCTCAAATTATATGAGATTAGGCTTCTGCCTTCTGCCTTCTTGGTGAGGAATTGGGATATGTTCTCACAAAGCGCTCCTCGCACCGATCTTAGCCATTGGCAACATTTTCCACGAATAGGAATATATGAAGACTGAGGAGCACTCTGTGAGAAGTGCAAATGTAGGAAAAAAATACTTTCTGATTTTTAAAATGCGAGGAGCACTCTATGAGCAGCACCCCCCTTTTTAAAATGTAGAAACAAAAAACACTTTCTGATTTTTTTTTAGAAAAAGGACATTTTTCGAAATTGGAAAAAAGGAACTTTGACCATGGTTTTCAAAATCGGACTAGACTGGATGGTCGGACCAGAAAAATTGGGAACCGCATTCGCTTTACCCCAGAACCATTTTTTTTTTCCAAATACCGTTGATTTGGTCAGCAAACCACTGACCTGGGCGATCGAACTATTTAAACCATTCGGTTTGGCTGGTTTTTATTTTTTGTCAGAATGGTCATCCATTCGGTTCGAACGATCGGATCATTTGACCCAGGAACTGCACCCTTGACCGATTCGTTGTCCACTTTAGTTTTAAAAACCTTGATTTTGACCATGTGGCAATGCCATGAGCTTCACTCAAACCTTCTGTTTTTGCAGCGGGGGGAGGATAGGGATGGCAATTTCCACTCTACCCAGCTAAACAAAAAAGTTTTGGTTCAGTTTCCAGCTAAAACCATAGAAGATATGAATGAGCATTATTTGGTTAAAACCAAAATAACTGAACCAAAAAATTTTGGTTTGGTTAACCAAATCTCACAATCTAAAAACCAAAACCAAAACTGAATTAACCCAAAAACCAAAAAAACCAAAACCTAAATTTTCAGTTTTAACCGATTAATACTCACTCATATTTTCTAGATGGTCCTCTATAAAAAAAATCATCTCAATCTATTTCCTCTCATTTTAATATTTTCCGACCAAATGATGAATAAATAATAATTTATTCTTTGGTTTATTCATTGATTTCGGCGACAAACCTGCCCTTATCAACTTCATAAGAGTCCATGAATGTAAAGAGAGAACAAACTCTTTTCTAAGTCCACCTATATTTAATTAGTCCCGTTTGGCATGCTTGAAGTCTGAAGAGAAGACGGGACGAAATTTCACTAGTCTCCTTTTAATTCCTGCTTAATATAGATGGGTTGGTAAGATTTTCCAGGCCAAACACCAAAGAAACTGTATGGAAGGAGACTACTGCTCTTTTATTCAGTGTCTCACGAGATCCTGCCCGGCCAGTCATAGAAGAAGGCTGACGTTTACTTGGACCAAAAATGGGCTGTTTTGGGAAAACCAGTGGGCCTGGTGGGTCAACAAGGCAGTGAAGAAGACCCAAGCACATGCAGGACGAGTGGGGCCGATCTTTGTTGGGTTTTTGGGAGGAAAATGACTCCAACAGCGGGGCCCAATATTCAAAGGGCCTCGTGAGTGCTGCAAACCTCACTTTTGGTAGTTCACACATTATATGTAACACCCACCACAAACATTTCTTATTCTTTCATTCTTCTTTCTTTTCTCAAAACCCTAAAGGCCATTTATTTAGATTATCAGTGACCTGACGATACAATACATATTGGTTGATACAAACTGATGCATTACAAAATTTTGGTACAATGATTTTTCTTGATTTCATAAGGGAGTTGCCTAATTTATTAAAAAAAACAAATAGAATGTCTTCAAATCAATCCCCTTGAAAGAAAGTGAAATCCTTTCTGAACATTAAAGAACAAAGAATCCCAAAGTAGAGAACAGAAAATTCTTTCTCTTCACATTGAAATACTATTTTGCTTAATCAAACCCTACCCATTAGAGATCTCTCTAACTTACCATAATAATTAACATAAAGGTATAGGTGGGATTCAATCCCAAGTTTTCGCTACGACCACCAAGAGACCTTATCAACTGATTTACACCTTGCTATGATTCACAACAATTTTCCTATTTTTAATTAGCGTTACTTGATCACACTAGAACTTTTTTGTTTTGATAATTGAAATATTGATCCGTTCATCAAATGTGTTTCACATGCCCACTGATTGATGGCCTTGGGGGTCGTCACTGGTTTAATTATTACAATTTACAGCAAACATCGTGTCCCGACCCTTTTTGCCTTGCTTGTGACTCACGAGCGATGAAGGGTATTTGGCACCGATGCATTTTTTGGATGTTATATTAAAATTAATATTGTATCGCAATTTGCATTTATTTTTACCATAAACTTGGCAAAATTTGTATTTTCTAATGTTCTTTGCTTAGTTTGGAAGGAGTACAAATATACAATATGTATAGTGTAAAATTTTGTATTTTGTATTATTTTGTATTCTTCTCAAACTGAACATTGTACAAAACATATTGCCAACTGAATTTAATGAGAAAAAAACAAAATACTACAAATGCTTGATCAGCTTGTCATATTCCAAAGGGAATTGTGGAGATGATGATGCTAAAAATGCAAGTGTAAAAAGATACAAAACCATCTTGGTCCATGCCATTATTGGAGGCCTTCAGCTTTCAGGCCAAAGTCCAAAGTTTGAGGACCTGTTTGGTTTGTAGGAATAGGGGCTTAGAACCAAAATTCTATTTTGTTGGTTGGATGGAATCCAAATTCTATTTCGTTCTTGGTAATATGACATTCTTCCATTTGAGGGAATGACCATTTTTTCCATTTTATTTGGGTACGAGATACCATTTCGATTTTAATTCCCATTTGAATCAAACAGATTATGAGAATAGACCATTCGGATTCTAATTCTAAAGAATTGTGTGTGTCAATGAGATGGATTGGATGTCACACTTACGCAGATGGGTTTCCCTATCAATACTTTTAATGCTTGACTACTTTAGAGGAGAAGAGGCACAGTCACTCAAACTCAGAAAATTTGATCATGGTCTTTAACAAGGTAAACCTTTTATGTATTTACATTTTCACATATAAGCCATCATCTTCTAAGTGACTTTTCCGACTATATGGGGTTGGTTACATAATCCTGCTTATTTTTGGTCTACTCCTGCTTATTTCTTTCAACTTTTAACAGATCACTTTTCACATATAAAGGAAAATATTATGCCCATACCATGATTATCTATGTATGTAGCAATTTAATTTTAAATGAAAATATGACTTGTTATAACCTTAATGTTGTATTCTTATATAGGGATGGCAATTTTTTTCATGTTCAATAGGGACTGAACTTCCCCAGCCCGATGGAGTCAGGGATAGGAATTGTTATATATATAAAATGTATTTAAAACATTATTTATAATTTTAAAATTTTATTTATTTTACATAAATTTATTTTAAAAAAATACTATTATCAAAAAAATTTCAGAAATTTGGGTCCCTGCATCCATCCCCCGAAAATGGGGATAAGAGTTAATTTCAGAATCAGGAGTGGAGACGGAGAATATGATCCCCCGCCCCATTGCCATTCCTACTCTTAAAGCACCATAACCTTTTTACCCTTGTATGGGTGACCTTGACTGATCAATCCCAAATGAGAACCTTTTTCTATAGCAAAAAGAAAAAAAAAAATTGGGCAACTCAAACCAAACTCAAATTTGGATTAGAGGCTCTAACAACTGAATTGAGTTTAGAATAGACATCAACCCGACCCAAGCCGGCCAGATTTGCAAACCTAGTCAAAACTATATAAACGATAAAACAAAGCTATTTGTTGAATATGGTTGCCTCTCGTCTTCTTGGCCGTTTTCTATACCTACTGTGAAGGCAAGGGGGACCGGTGGTGGTAAGAATGACTTGTGTGTTATTAGGCCGACAACACCTAATTTTTATTTTAATATTTTTCTTTGTTTTTATTTTATTTCTTTTAGTATATCGGTTTTACTTGATCAATACTATAGTCTAATTTAGCTCTCTTTCACCACCCTCCGATTTATAAGCAAGGATTAAAATATTAATTGGATATTTCATATAATATTTATATTAATGTACCCAAATAAATTTAGATATATTGATACAGAAATATATTAAAAATTTAAAGTATTAATTTCATATGTTCATGTCAATTATATCTATACGCATGAACCGAAACCCAAATTCATGTATACGTCTCCGGTGATTTTTAGAGTGGTGGAAATTTTTCAATTGAAAAACTGGTCTTAATCAAGAACGTTTACCAAAACCAATCCCTCAACCATACATTAACTGCTTTTTGGATGATACTTAATGATTTTCTGGTATAGATTATATTTGCTTCTGACCTTAATACTTGTGCCCTAAATTCTTGAGCCCGACGCACATCAAGTGCATTTTGCAATTCGGTATGTCGCTGCAAAGGTTTTTAAAATCGGACCAAACAGGGCACCATTCTGGGTTCTGGTTCCCGGGTTGATTGAACAGTTCGAACGGATAGTCCATTCTGAAACATAATAAAAAATTTTAAAAAATCCAAATAATGGGCAAAACCATTTTTGAGTCGAATGGTTCAATGGTCTGACCATCTGGGTTAGCAGTTCATTGAACAAATCAAAGACATGATATTAGAAGAGCTTTGATCAATCAAAGCACTCCATGAATTTTGATGAATACCACGTGATTGGTCACCTCTTTTCTGATAGAGACCGTTGATTGGTTATAAGATTTTCTAGTATCATGTCTTTCTGGTATCATAATTGAGCCCTTAATCAAATGGCACTCATTAGTGTACGGCCCAGTTTAAAAAGATGGGTGCCACTCTGCGATCTAATGAATCCCATGCTGTGTGTGATAGGTTACATAGATTTTTACACACAACATGGCCAGTAGCAAATCTAGGTTCATTAGGCTGAGTTTGGAAGGAGTACAAATGCAAATATGTAGAGTGCAAAATCTTATATTTTGTATGTATTTACGCTGTACGTATTTGCATTTGTACTGTTTCCAAACTGAGCCTTGAGAATTCAGACATATATAAGTACCCGTATTTTCAAAGGGTCTGAGTATAATTAAAGGCATTATATCACTTTTGGTCTAATTCATGGGACCACACAACGGGGTTAGCCCATCCACCAAACCCATAAACCCCCAACCCTCTACAGGTAGAATTCCATCCCAAGTATCCACCACCACCAGTGGACCTTGCCAACCAGCCAGTTGCCACCTTGTAGAAACAGGAATTTCTCTACTTTGTCAAATTTTATGAGCTTCAATATTGATACTTATAAACATTAATAATCATATATTTTATTATCTCAAGTATTTGGTTATTCTTCCTCTTCTCATCATTCTTCCGGTGTAACCCATTGGTTTGTATTTCAGGTAAATTATTAATGTTTGTGTTTTTTTTTATGTATTTATATCTTATTTGTAATTATTTCAACCTTAGATTTAGTATTGATAATACATTTATAGAATTCCTGAAAATTTCTTAAATACACCCATAAACATCCTAAGTAAATTAGGCTGCATCTGGCATTCCTTATTTTAAGGTTCTATCTTCTTTTTGCAGTTAAAATGCTTTTATAAACAATGAATTTTTAACTCAAAAAGAAAATAAATCCTTAAAATAAACAATAGCAAATACAACCTTAGTGATTGATATACCAATTCATCTAATGTACACTACAAATCCTAAACCCAAATAAAGAATGAGGTTTTGTCAGGTTGATAGCCGGCAATAAAACTTTAGCCAAACTCTTTGGAATAAGGCTTGGATAATGATGGTGGTTGTGATACATGTAGTAAACTTACTTTACTGATACTGATATTTTGATATTTTGGGCCTTCTTTGAAATTCACAAATCAACATCGTTGTGCACTCCATGTTGTCAGTAGTCAATACTAATAAATAGGTGAAATTTAATGTTCTGTTCTCTTCATACTCATGTAGGCGACCCATGGTGCAATTAATTGGGACCCACGTGATTCATCTGTTTATTGATACAGATAAACAAAGTTGTCCTCATCAGGGTGCAATTAATTGGATGATGCTGCTTTCTATATAAGGTCAATAAAAAATTTAATAGGGCTTGTTGCCGTCATCCTTAGGTGGAGATCAAGGCCATGCTTTGATGAATGGATGGAAAATGCCATCCCAAATAATTAATTTTGGATTGTTTTGATAAGGAAGTGAGGGGGTAATAAAGTTATCTTTTAATTTTCAATTAAGGCCCTGTTTGCTTTTCGGTAAGTTATTTATCGGGGTAAGTGCATTTACCCATGTTCTCTTATTTCTCATGTAAATAAGGTAATGACCATTTTAGTCATAATATTCAATTATTAAAAGAGGTATTTTTGTCTCATTAAAATGTTGACAACTTTCCCCCATATGAGAAAGTTATTTACCCACCTAAGAAATAGGTATCACTTAATCAGAAAATAAACTTTTCCTGATCCCCACATAAATCTAAAAAAAGAACATGGATTTCTTGGTCGATGGGAATTAATTTTTCACCCCTCTCAAAATAAAAAAAAAAAAAGCGCCCCTTGAGGGTAATACCACTTAGGTTAACTTCAATAAAATTTTAAGAAGTCCTCTCTACCTAAGGCTGGAAAGGATGAAAATGAATTTCAAATAAGGGTATAATCTAAATCTAATATAATAAGAATCTAGTGATCTGATTCCATTCCGTATCCAATGGATATATCAAATATGGATTTAAATTTGATTTGCTAATATATGTAGACATCCTGTTCAATTCGAAGCTCAATAGAATCCGTATAAAACTAGCATAAATCTACAAAATTAAATATAAAAAAGATAAATAGGAAAATATATTTATCTTACTTAATCTAAAGAACTTATAAATTAAAATTTTAAAAAAGGTTTATATTTATATGTATGTGCACGTATGTATATATGTAATCAAATTTAATTAGATTTTAACCAATCAGATCAAACAATGTTTAATTCTATTCTCAAATAAATAGGTAGTGGGATCCAACTTAAATGGATCATTCAAATTTGAATGGATTAAAAAAAAAAAAAAAAAAACTATTTGCATCCTTAATTCCAGTTAGAGTAAATTTACGGGTTAAAATGAAAATCATTAACAGTGAACTTCTGAATCCAATGGTGCCAAGTATCACTTAAGAATGAGCATTTTGGTGTCTAGCTAAGGAGAACCCGGCCTTTACCCATTAATTCTATAATGGTGTTCTGAGGCCATATTCTTTCAATACATTTCCATAACTAAAATGGATGAACTGAATGGTGTTTGGTATGGATATAGCTTTTCAGAGAAACGGTATCAGCTCAATATTGTAGATGTATTTAACAAAAAAAAATGCCTAAAAAGTTATTTGGTTGAGTCGCTTATCAGATAAATAGTTTTCTCGAAAATCATGTGAACCGTTTATAAAAAAAACACTAAATTTGATGTTTTTCATTTTCAAGACCATTTTTTTTACTGATTGGCTTATATGGCACCTAATGGCGCTGGGGTTTATACAAAACGTTTAAAACAGATTTCATCTCGTTTTTCAAGACAAAATCATACAAAATGTTTATTTTATAAACGCCATCCATACCAAACAACCGCTAGAAGGGAGTCAGGGACCCCTGCACCCTGCAATGCATGGGCTTGGTTTTAAAATGATGCCCATGTTTTCAGTTTGGGTGAACTTAAAGAACCCCATATTTAATTTTTTATTTTTAAATCAGAAAACTAAAAGATTCTGAAGTTGGAAGTTGAATGGACTATTTTAATTAAACCCTCAGATATTTTATAGTTCAGTTATTTCATTCTACTAGAATAAAAAAAGATGGCAATCGATTTATCCCTGATAATTTGGATACCAGGTTTCAGTTGTTTGATGACAAGAATCATCCCTGAGTCAAGGTTCAAAGTATTAATACTCTCTAATTCTTAGCATTTTACATGTTACTTATTTTGAAAAACAATACATATCATACAATATATATATCGATATTTTAAACCTTAATCTAAATAAACAAGAACTTATTGGGCAGATTGTTCTTGTTGGAGAAAGGGAAAAAACACTATTGTTTTATTGATGAGCTGAAACTGAAAGGACCACCAAAGGCAAAAAGGAAGAAAAAGAAAGATTGGGAAAATTAAATGGAAAAGAAAGGGTTGGTGGTTGGTAGGTTTTCCACTGAAAAGAAGAGTGAATAATGAAGTAAAAGAATGATAAAATCAAGTTATATAAATTATTAAAATGGAATAAACAACTACGTGATGGCATATGATGAATTGATACTCTTATCCAAGATTTTGTTTCAGAGAGTGGTCTAAAGTTAAACACCCCAACACGTAGTAGGTGTATGTTTCACGGGAGACGGAAAGGAATAAGTTAGGTTTATTAGCCCTAATTTATATATTTTAACATACATTTGTTGATGATTTCAATTGGGGTTGTCTTTAAAACATTGAAAAGCAAATTTAAGAACATGGTAAATTACAGTTTTTCGGAATTGGCTGTCCCACCCATTAAATTATTAAGGGTAAATTGCTGAGACCTACCCTGAAGTTTAGTGATTGCAATCAGTTCTTTTGAACTTTCTGATACAGTTGCAAATAGACTTTCTTTAATAGAATCTTCATAAGAATATCTAAAATGCTGCAGTTTTACCTGTCAAGGCAAATTTGAAAATAACTATACAAACTTTATGAACAACAAAAATAAAGAGAACTTAAAGTTACAGCTTTATGTCAGTGATTGATATAGAGAGCAAAATTGAAAAATAAATCAATTTCAAAAAGGAGATTGTAAGGATTTGCCTAATAATTCATATGACCAAGAGAAAATTTGAAAAATAAACATTTTTGTCAAAAGTAACTGCATGAGTATTTTAGATATTTTCATGCCTCTTTTTAGAAGATTCTATTACAGGGGATTTACTTGCAACTGTATAAAAAGTTCAGAAAAGATGATTACAATTACCCAACTTTAGGAAAGGTTTCAGAAATTTACCCAATTATTAAAATTGAATAATCAATTAGGTTATAGAGGTGGACCCCAACACTAAGGAGGTGTATGGTTTAGATGAGAAAATGAAATGAAGTTAGGTTTTTCTTTCTTGTCAAAGTTAGGTTTTTCTTTCTTGTCAAAGAAAGGAAGTTAGGTTTATTAGCCCCAATTTGTATCAAGTATTTAACAAGATGATTTCAATTGGGGTTGGTGTTTCCCCCCCACCTGGAGTCGAGTAAATTTAACAGTCTTAAAAAAAATTTGGAATTAGTGTTTCTTGGGAAACGAGTTTAAAAATTTTGGAAAATTATAATTTTCCGTGACACCGAAAATCACTTCCAAACGAGATAACAGAAATGTATGGAAATGGCCTTCGAGTTCAGACCCATTAAATTATTGAAATGGAATAGCCAACTAGGTGATTGACATGGACTGAATGAATATTCTTATTCAAGATTTTGTTTCAGAGAGTCCAAAAATACCCCAACACGTAGTACGGTAGTAGGTGTATGCTTCATGGTAGAAAAGGAAAGGAACTAAGGTTTGTTAGCCCCAAGTTCAACTGGGGCTGGTAGTGGTGTTTTTTGGGAAATGAATTTGAGATCTTGGAAAATTGCATTTTTCCATGACACAAAATTCGCTTCCAAAATGGGTAAGAAAATTTCAAAAAAATAGCACACCCCAGTAGACATCACTTGCAGCTGTTCATTTAAGAATATATTCTGTATTTGATGTTATTATTCATGGGAAGATGTTTTCATTAATGCTGCCATGTATTATGAGGTGCGATCTGTGAGGAGAAAACCCGATTTACCCCATTACCCAATATTGGTCCTAACTTCTTGGATCCCGGGTCTCGGAAGAGATATTCCATATATATATATATAAACCCGGCATTAACGTTAGGAAATTAGTTGGAAAATCACTTTTGTGAAACATATTTTCCAGTGTCTGAGAAAAATCACTTTCTGCATCGATTCTTGACAAATTTGCTGGGCGTTTCTTTCAGATTTCCATGTTTTCCATGCGTCTTTCTTTCTCCCCAGATGGGTCGGGTCAAGGTCAGAAGAAGATCTATTTTCGGAAGACAATCTTTTTGGGCCTAAGCTTGAAAGCTGTTGGGGCCAACAGACTATGATGTTGAGAGAATTTCTGAGAATGCCACATTACTATGAAAATAGGTAAATTAGTAATTACATATTAATTTATTTTTATTAAAAATCAAACGTGAAAGTGAACTACCCACAACGTGCCCAGCCCAAAAACTGTCTCAATAACCTATGTTGTTGGCCCCAACAGCCAAAGTTAACCTTTGTACCCATCGTCCAACTCAATTATATTTTCTCTAAAAATAAAAGTTGGAAAGCGACTGAGCGACAATTGAAGCCGTTTGTGGTTTCCGGTATGAGTGTTAAAATGTTTAATCTTAGGGCTGGCGGATTTGGCCCTCCATGATATTGTGACACATGGCACCTCGGAACAAGTAGGTGACACCCGAAACCACTTAAGCAACAACTTGCCTTAGCCAAGTTGGTGGTGTTCGACTTGGCAGCCCGGCCCAGGCGCGACCTGGCGGCCCGGCCCAGGCACGACCTGGCGGCCTGGCCCAGGCACGCCCTGGCGGCCTGACCCAAGCTCGACCTGACGGCCTGGCCCAAGCGCACCCTGGTGGCTAGACACAGGCGCGACCTAGCACGGACGCCGACCTGGCGGCCTGGCACAGGCGCGAACTACGAGTCGAACTCGCCAACGAATTCGGCACGCATATCCTAACACTCCCACGATCCTTGGAAGTTGGCCCACGTGCCAAACGATCCAGAGGGTGGTCAGCGTGCATGGCGGTTACCTCCGGGAATCTCGGACCACTTAGACAACCTCGCTGAAATCTTGGATGCAGTGCGTAAAGCCCATGCTAAACAATGCCTATATAAAGGCACCAACCCTAGTGGCATTGGGGGGGGGGGGGGCAAATAAGCATATTCTAGCTCTCATACTTTGTGATTTTTAGCTCGTAGTCTACTATGAGAGTACTGACTTAAGCATCGGAGCGACCTCGCCGGGTTAGCCACCCCGAGTCCTCTGACATTGGTTCCTCGCAGGTCTCTAAAGAGCGACGAAGCTCAACAATCAATCCATCTCGCCACCAGGCAGCTCGGCTCTCTGGTCAGCTCGACACTCTAGCCAGCTCGTCACCTAATAGGCAGCTTGGCCCTCTGGTCAGCTTGTCACCTAATAGGTAGCTCGGCCCAGTCAGTTCAGCACCTAACCTTCCCAGCTCGGACTAGTTCGGAACCTAACCTTCCCAGCTCGGCCCAGTTAACTCGGCACCTAATCTGCCCCCAGCTCGGCCCAGTTAACTCGGCACCTAATCTGCCCCCAGCTCAGACTAAATGACGAGGTACTTAGCACAAAAAATTAATACATCACCAAAAATTGATTCATCAATTAGCGCCGTCTATGGGAAACACTACAAAAAAGCTAAGTTCTCATCCTCTAAAAGGCTAAGTCCTCTTTTTCCAGAAAACTAGGTTTTCACCTTTTAGAAACTAAAAGCTCTCACTTTCTAGTTTCCATTTTTTATGAACTCAAAGACTATGCAGGAAGTTGATGGCCAACAGACTAAGTAGCTCTACCAACTTTATTTCAACTCGGATAAAGCCTCATCAATCCTCTTCGCGAGGTACCCTCTACAAAGATGAGCTCTTCGTGGCTTCCGCGGAAGTAGGCGGCCAACAGACTCCATGGACGCCCCTGCCGATTGAGCCTTCCAAGGCTCCCGTGCGAGCTGGTGACCTAAAGTCAATAGTGCTGCCCCCGTAGGTCGAGCTCCTAGTAGCTTCTTGTAGGAATGGGTAACTGACGTCACTAACGAGGCTGATGTAGCACAATCGTAGCTCTAAGGCACCGACCTGGCGGCCTGGCCCAAACGCGACCTGGCGGCCTTGCCCAAGCATGAACTAGCGAGTTGATAAAAGACCTTGGCACCACATAAGTCTCAGTCACCTCCTCAGTATGGGCATACAAGTCCTAGTTGCCTCCTCGGCATGGGCACATAAGACCCAGTTGCCTCTTCAACATGGGCAAAATCAAAGATCAAGGAGAGTGGACTATGAGTCGCTCCTAGAGCCTAAGGGCTAAAGTGCCTAACTGGCAAAGACTTCGGCACCACATAAGACCCAGTCGCCTCTTCGGCATGGGCAAAATCAAGGGTAAGGAGAGTGGATTGCGAGTCGCTCTCAGAGCCTAAGGAATGGAATTGACGCTTACGAGCTCATCGAATTAGTCATTTCAGGCCAAAATGAGCAATCTACTCCCTTCGCCGAGTTACTTTTGGCTCGGGAGTGGGGGGCAAATGATGAGGGCGGATTTGGCCCTCTAATGATATTGTGACACATGGCACCTCAGGACAAGTGGGTGACACCCGGAACCACTTAGGCAACAGCTTGCCTTAGCCAAGTTGGTGGTGTCCGACTTGGCGGCCCGGCCCAAGCGCGACTTGGCGCGGCCTGGCACAGGCGCGACTTGGCGGCCTGGCCTTGGCGCGACCTGGCCCCCTGACGGGCTTGAACAAGTATATGGGCCCGCAGGCTTAACCTCGGGCCAAAAAGCCCAGCCCGCAATAAATTCGAGCCGGGCTCGGGATTTGCCAAAATTGCCTGGCCCGAGCCCGGCCCGACCCGACCTATACTTAAACCTAAATAAAACCCCTAGTCGAGACATCTATGTCTCTTCCCATTCTTTTTTTTAGCCGACCCTTCATCTCCAATCTCCAATTCTCCACATCCTCCACACTGCACAGTTCTCATCCTCACACTCTCAAGCAGCCACAACCGGCAAGGCGGTGAGCGTTCACTGGTGCAACAACTCCGGCAGCGGCGGTGAGCTCTCTCTCTCTCTCTCTCTCTCAGACGCGAACTGATCAAGTGATCATTGTCAAAATCGTAGGTCAAGCTCGCAACTCACAGACCACAGTTACCGATTCATCGCAAACTCTCCGACGAATACAATCACCGGCAGTGGCGATGAGTCCTCTTTGCCATCTTATTCTATAACAATCTTTAGTGTTTACTGTTTTTATAACTGTTGGTCCTGCTGAAAAGAACAAGGCAAAACCGTAGAAGTGGCTTGTTTCTTCTCTTTGTATAGGAACAATTAATATATAGAAATAATCAAATAATATTAAACAACAAAATAAGAGAAATGTTGTAACTTGTAAGCCATAAAAGAGGGATGGGGTGAGAACTAAGAACTAAGAACTTGTTAGTGCTTGAAGCAGAAACGTCAGGAGACTTAGAAACATCGGGCATCGGGCTCGAGCTCGGGCTTTCGACTTTTTATCAGGGCCGGGCTCGGGCCCAACTTCTAGGCCCATTGGTCAGGCTAGGCTCAGGCTCGGGCCTATCACTTTTCCGTTAATGAAGACTAAAAGCCCGGCCCGAGCCCGACCCGACCCATGAACAGGTCTACCTGGCACAGTCGCCGAACTGGTGGCCTAGCACAGGAGGTGACCTGGTGGCATGGCATAGGCGCCGGCCTGGTAACCTGGCACGGGCGCCGACCTGACGTCCTGGGCAGCCTGCCAGACGAGCTTGCCGATGAATTCGGCATGCATATCCTAACACTCCCACGATCCTTGGAAGTTGGCCCACGTACCGAATGATCCGGAGGGTGGTCAACATGCATGGTGGCTACCTTTGGGAATCTCGGACCACTTAGACGACCTCACGGAAATCTCGGATGCAATGCGTGAAGCCCACGCCAAACAATGCCTATATAAAGGCACCAACCCCAATGGCATTGGGGGGCAAGTAAGCATATTCTACTTCTCATACTTTGTGATTTTTAGCTTGCAGTCTACTATGAGAGTACTGACTTAAGCATCGGAGCGACCTCGCCAGGTTAGCCACCCCGGGTCCTCTGACATTGGTTCCTCGCAGGTCCCTAAAGAGCGATGAAGCTCAACAATCAATCCCTCACCACTAGGAAGCTCGACACTCTGGTCAGCTCGGCACTTAATAGGCAACTCGACACTTTGGTCAGCTCGGCACTCTGGTAAGCTTGACACTCTGGTCAGCTCGTCACCTAATAGGTAGCTCGGCCCTCTAGTCAGCTCGTCACCTAATATGCAGCTCGGTCCAATCGGTTCAGCACCTAACCTACCCAGCTCGGACCAGTTCGGCACCTAACCTGCCCAGCTCGGCCCAGTTAACTCGACACCTAATCTGCCCCCAACTCAGACCAAATGACGAGGTACTTAGCACAAAAAATTGATACATCACCAAAAGTTGATTCATCAATTTCAATTATACGAAGTTGGAAAAAACGCCCTAGTGGTTCTTCAAATTGTCCGCTGAGGTCTCATTTCCGCCCGGAGAGGAGTTTGTTAAGGGTGACTCCCTTCTTTCTCTCTCTGTTTCAAGATTTCAAGAGAGGCTCACTCTTGAGATCTCTCGAGTTTTTTTTTCCTTTCTGTTCAGTTTAGTTTCTCTATTCTTCTCTCCATTTCTCCCCTGTTCCCATCTATTTTTTTGTTTTTGTTTTTCTGTTTCCCCATTTGTTCTTTTGTTTTGTTCTCCATTTTGTTCCCATTTGTTCCTATATGTTCGTTTGTTCTCCCATGTTCCCTTATGTTCCCCATCCATTATTTTCTTCCCTTCTATTTTTTTTTCTTTTCTGTTCGATCTTTTTGCGGGCATTTTGATTTGGAGTTTCTTCTCTAGAATCCTTTCTGCAACAAACACTGGTGGAAGTTTCCACTTGCATTGCCATTTCCAGCGTTGTGGAAGACAATTACAGTTCTTTGGCATCCGGGATGGCAGTTATAGTTCTCTGGCATTTCGGATGGCAGTTACAACTTTTCGACATTGTAGATGAACGTTTCAGTTCTCCGACATTTTTTTGGATGGTAGGTCACAGTGGACAGTAACCTCTCCTATGATAGTTTTTGTTTTTTGTTGTAAACCTCCCTTGTAAGTTATACTTGCCAGTTATGGTGGTTTGGAGATGTACTTATCCACTTTTGTTGGTGATTTTAAGTCACCATGCTTTGGTTGTAGAAGTTCTTTCGGTTCTCTTACATCCATCTCTTTATTTTGTTGTTCTTGAGAATTGTATTTGAACTTTAATTGGCATTGTTGGCATATCTTTGTATCAATCTCTGGAATGAATGAAATATGATTTAAGCTTTCAAAATATTATCCGAAGTAGGTTACATGAATCTTATGTCATTATTCTATTTAAACTATAACATTAAAATCATTTCTTGCTACTTGAAGTACCCCTGCCCTTTTAGATTTTTCTCTTCAACTTAAAACTGATAATTCTTTAGGGATGTTGTTAGATTTTGATTTTTTTTATTATACTTATTTTAAATTTCAGAACTCATAAATCCATTTAAAGATTTGCTTTTTTTTGGCAAAGATTTGAAAAATTGGTATTTATAACTATAAGTATTAACCTTATAGATATATAAAATTTAGGGTCATTTACTAGAACACTCTCTATATTTTCATGTATTTACTTAAACCTACATTATAGTACTTTTAATTTTACTAAAATACCTCTTATAGTTTACAATCTATTTACTTAATCACCTTTTATTAAGAAGTATTTGTTTTGCCATTGCACCCATAATTATTTATTCTAAGAATACTCCCAACACTTTTTATATAAAAAACAAAATTGACTAAATATAAGAATACTCCCAACACTTTTATTAAGACAAAAATGATATTTTCATTTTTATTTTCCTTTTCATTAAATTTATTCAAATGGGCGTTAAATTAGATATGATCAAATCCGCATTCAGGTTCGATTACCAACCGATGCTAAAGTATTTTTAACTATGAAAGCGGACCCGGATCATCCGAATCCATTGACAGTTCTTCCAATTAATGAAAACCAGAATCTCTACTTAATAGTACTTACCACCAACAGTACTGATTAATGATTAATTAAAACTAGAGAGAAAGATTGATTATTGGGGGCACGCCATGGACTGGCTTCCTCTATAAACCAACCCCTTCCCCTTACTGGTGCCAAGTATACAAAAAATATCGGGTGGATCCGATTCTGACGTGGCATGAGATCATCACACATCGGGAAGTGTTGCCTCCACGTTCGCGTAGAACTAGCAACGGGGAGTGAGAAGCATTTAAAATGACCAACATGCCCTTTCAGTTTAGAATGCATTGAGTTCGTTTGTGGTCTTCTACCTTGTACGAGGGTGGTAGGTAGGTTGGTCTTCTGGGTTGGTAGCGATCAACTCTTTCGTCTACAAAGTTGTTGGTCGTTTATGTCCGCTGGAGCTTTTGGTAATTTCATGTAGTTTTACGATGAGAGAGAAAGAGAGAGAGAGGGTTCAAGTCTCACTCCCACCAACCACCACCACCTCTCATCTCAGTTGGGGTTTGACGAGTAAAAACACGCGATTAGTCTTCGTGCGGCCTTCGTGCCTCCTATGGATAAGTCGTGGCAACATCGAAGCGGTCCTATCAGATGAAGATCCAGCGGTCACCATATGTTTTCAACTAACCCGTTGAGGGCTTCCCAGTTCCCACCCAACACTCAATGCGACGAGCCCCTCCTCTATTTAAAGCACCAAACTCCGCTGAACCCAACTCAGCAAATTCATTGCTTCCCTTTAGATTTCCTTGTTCACACCCAAATCTCACAAGCTCCCTCTCGTCTTCTCATCCTCTCTCCCCTCTCTCTCTCTGTTTGGTTTGGGTCTTCTGAGAAATTAAAATGGAATTCGCCCAGGAGAACTGCAATGGCAACGGCTCCCTCAAAAGCTTCTGCATCCAACAAGACCCATTGAATTGGGAGAAGGCCGCCGAGTCTCTCAAGGGCAGTCACCTCGATGAGGTTAAGCGCATGGTCCAGGAATTCCGGAAGCCCGTCGTCCGTCTCGGTGGCCAGACCCTTACCATCTCTCAAGTGGCCGCCATCGCCACTCACGACGCCGGCGTCAAGGTCGAGCTCTCCGAGTCCGCCAGAGCCGGAGTCAAAGCAAGCAGCGACTGGGTAATGGAGAGCATGAACAAGGGCACCGACAGCTACGGTGTCACCACCGGTTTTGGTGCTACTTCCCACAGGAGAACCAAACAAGGAGGAGCCCTTCAGAAGGAGCTTATTAGGTAAATTTTTTAATAAAAATAATAATAAATTCCCACACAAATTTGTTGTATCGCAACCCGGGCGTGCGTCCGGCTCAGCCAGACAATTTGTCGGGTTGCTCTGATTGCCCAGAGAACCGGAGAACTGGTTGTGGTTGGTGGTTGGTGTTGGTGGACGAATGACGATCTATCTGAATCAGTGAATTGCGGTCTATATTAAAGAATATATAGTCGTATCGCAACCACTGATAATTCACTGCAATGGACGGCAGTGATTATATCATCAAGCCGAATTATGGGGAAGGAGATTTGGTGTTGGTAGGTAGGTGGACGATCAATAGGAGTAGGTCAAGTTGGAGTTAAGAGTAGGAAAATCGGGTGGCATTTCAGAATGGGCCCGGGTCGACTCGTTTGGGGGGTGTGCGTGGCTGATACCAAAATCCGTGATGAGACACTTGTCACTGATCAGGAGATAAGAACCGAATGTTTTACGGTTGGACAAGGGCCCACAAAACCTAACAAAAGACAGAGGATGATCAATAATCAATTCCCCTGTAACTTCCTACAACCATTTGATTTGGACCGAAAGGAGGAGCTGTGGCCTGTGAGCCCTCTTTTTAAAATGCTAGGCTGCTAGAGTGCTAGCTAGTAATTTTCAAATTTTCCATTTCTTAATTAATCTGTGTAATTTCTGTGCACCAGATTTTTGAACGCTGGAATCTTTGGGAACGGAGCGGAATCGTGCCACACGCTGCCACACTCGGCCACGAGAGCGGCCATGCTGGTGAGGATCAATACACTTTTGCAAGGATACTCCGGCATCCGTTTCGAGATCTTGGAAGCCATTACCAAGCTCCTGAACAGCAACATCACTCCATGCTTGCCTCTGAGGGGTACCATCACAGCGTCCGGCGATCTCGTCCCGCTGTCCTACATCGCTGGTCTCTTGACCGGCCGACCCAATTCCGTCGCCGTGGGACCCGACGGACAGAACCTTAATGCCGCTGAAGCCTTCAGCCTTGCCGGGATCAATGGTGGGTTCTTTGAGCTGCAGCCTAAGGAGGGTCTCGCGCTTGTTAATGGCACTGCAGTGGGGTCTGGTCTGGCTTCCATGGTTCTCTTCGAGGCCAACGTGCTCGGTGTCTTATCGGAAGTGTTGTCGGCCATCTTCGCCGAAGTTATGCAAGGGAAGCCCGAGTTTACCGACCACCTGACTCACAAGTTGAAGCACCACCCGGGTCAAATTGAGGCTGCAGCTATCATGGAACACATCTTGGACGGAAGCTATTACATTAAGGCAGCTCAGAAGCTCCATGAGATTGATCCCCTGCAGAAGCCCAAGCAAGACAGATACGCCCTGCGTACGTCTCCGCAGTGGCTGGGCCCCCAGATTGAAGTGATCAGATCATCGACCAAGTCGATCGAACGGGAGATCAACTCTGTGAATGATAACCCATTGATCGATGTCTCCAGGAACAAGGCCCTCCATGGCGGAAACTTCCAGGGAACTCCAATTGGTGTTTCCATGGACAACACCCGGTTGGCGATTGCCTCCATCGGAAAGCTCATGTTTGCACAGTTCTCCGAGCTGGTTAACGATTTCTACAACAACGGGTTACCATCCAACCTATCAGCAAGTCGAAACCCCAGCTTAGATTATGGCTTCAAGGGTGCCGAGATCGCAATGGCAGCTTACTGCTCTGAACTCCAGTTCCTCGCGAATCCGGTGACCAACCACGTCCAAAGTGCAGAGCAGCACAACCAGGATGTCAACTCCTTGGGCTTGATCTCTTCCAGAAAGACTGCCGAGGCAGTGGACATATTGAAGCTCATGTCTGCAACATACTTGGTTGCACTGTGCCAGGCAATTGATTTGAGGCACCTGGAGGAGATTTTGAAGAGCACAGTCAAGAACACAGTGAGCCAAGTGGCCAAGAGGGTTCTCACCATGGGCGTCAACGGAGAGCTCCACCCTTCAAGGTTCTGCGAGAAGGATTTGCTCAAGGTGGTGGACCGAGAACACGTCTTCGCCTACATCGACGACCCATGCAGTGCCACCTACCCGCTAATGCAAAAACTCAGGCAAGTCCTCGTCGAGCACGCGCTCCTCAACGGCGAGAACGAGAAGAATTCCAACACCTCAATCTTCCAGAAGATCACCGCCTTCGAGGAGGACCTCAAGACTCTTCTGCCCAAAGAAGTAGAGGCTGCGAGAATCGCCTACGAGAGCGGGAGCCCGGCAATCCCGAACCGCATCAAGGAATGCAGGTCATACCCATTGTACAAGCTCGTGAGAGAAGAGCTGCAGACCGGTTTGCTGACCGGTGAGAAGGTCCGATCACCTGGGGAGGAGTTCGACAAGGTGTTCACTGCAATATGCCAGGGGAAAATAATCGATCCTCTATTGGATTGTCTCAAGGATTGGAACGGTGCCCCTCTTCCAATCTGCTAGACTATTTACTACCATTTACTGCATTTCGACATTAATTGTTCTGTTCTTTTATTTTCCTTTAATAAGATTTTTTTTTTTTTTTTTATTTCATGGATTGCCGGCCATACATCGCCGGTTTCCGGCAGTCGACAGGTGATTTTCCAGCCGTTTACGTTGCTTGTATGTTTTCTTTGCTTTGTAATCTCTTGACTTTGATTTTGATGGAACATCAAATGTAATATATTCAAGCTATTAGCCATGGTTCCTTGTATCTCTCTCCCTCTGTGTTGGAAAATTACTTAAAATTTCCTTTACGTTTGAAAGAAGTCAACTTTTTAAAAATAATATCAATAAAGAGCAAAAACATTCATTCATCTTCTTCTTCCGGTCATTTGTTAATCGGAGCCGCCGTTTGCCACCACTGTCCGTTGCGGCACGCCGCACTTCTGCCCACCTCCGCCTCCACCTCCAACAACATTGCCGAAGGTGGCCAAAGGTAGAGGTGGCGGCGATAACATGGTGGTTTCTCTATCCAGCGTTGCCACCTCCGGCAATGTTGCTGGAGGTGGTCAGAGGCAGAGCTTGCGGCAACGACGAGCAAGCGGAGATAGAGGTGGTAGTGTTGGACAGAGAAACCACCAGCACCATCGTCGCCACCTTTGCCTCCGACCACCTCTGACAATGTTGCGGGAGGCAGAGGTGAGACAGGCGGTAATGGACGGTGGTGGCGAGCGGCGGCGGACGGCGACAGGCGGTAGTTTCAGTGAACAAATGTCAAGAAGAAGAAGATAAACAATGTTTTTCCTTTATTGATATTATTTTTAAAAAGTTATTTTTGAATTTTTCTAAATATAGGATGAATAGCATATTTAAAAAAAAAATTTAAATCAGATTAACTTTTTAAAAATAATATAAATAAAGGACAAAAACACCATTCATCTTCTTCTTCTTGCCATTTGTTCATTTGCCACCATCGTTCGCTGCTATCCATCGCATCTCTGCCCACCTCTAACTCCGCCTCCAGCAACGTTGCCGGAGGTGACAGTGGCAGCGACGACACTAGTGGTTTCTCTGTCCAACGCTGCCACCTCCGCCTCCACCTCCAGCAATATTGTCGAAGGTGGCCGGAGGCAGAGCTGGCGGCGACGGAGGTGGAGGTGAGTAAAAGTGGCAACGTTGGACAAAGAAACCACCAGCGCCACCGTTGCCACCTTTGACAACATTGTTGGAGGCGGAAGTGGAGGTGCGATGGGCAGCAGCGGACGGTGGTGGCGGACACAATTCCAATGAACAAATGTCAAGAAAAAAAGATGAACAGTATCTTTACTCTTTATTAATACTATTTTTAAAAAATTAACCTTTTTTTTTTTTTTAAATATACTACTTTTATTGATATTAAACCCCAATGACCTTATATGCTATTAAATGGACCGTGACCAAAAGATTGTAATTAATTTATATATATAAAAAAAAAAGCAATTGCACGTGACATGACCCACCTTAGTCAGGAGTGGGCAAGCGTTCACCATGATTTTTCATGGGACCATATATCTCCACTCCACTCTAGCTTCAAGGCTTCACGTCCACACCACCGAATGAAAAGTTCAGTACGTTTATTTATATTATTCCCTGTCCCGTTCTCATTGAGTCATTGCATCTTCTCGCACGTGCCACCACCAAACTTGACGGTGGGTGGTAAGTGGGGGAATGCATGGCTCCCCTTCTTCCTTGCTAACTTGTCACCAACTCAACACTCGTCGAGCATACGCCCTCATTTCATTCTCTCTCCCTTTCTCTTAGAAAAAAACAAGAAATAAAAGCAAATGAGGAAGACAAAAATTTTATAGCCAGGTGGCAAGATATCTTCTTTTATTAAAGATTGGGATACATAGTCCTTATGGATTCTGATTTGTGCGTTTTTCAGATGTGAGATGCTACACTTTAGTGGCAAAGGGTGAAAACAGAATTCATTATCTGATTCCATATAAGTGGGACAAGGATTAGATGATGATGACGATGTATAACCCTTGTTATCATGTTCATAACAGAACTAGAGTCATTTCTACATTATCTACCCATATATGTATTTAGGGCTGTCAATTGGATCAGATTTGGTCCAACCCAATTCAATTCAATATGAATCTATTATAGATGGATTAAGTTCAATTTAATGAATATTTTGGACTATTTTGAATCAGTCTAATTCAATGTTTGGACCATTTAATCTGTTCAAAATAGTTTTAATTTAAAGCCATTCCAAACCAAACTTGTCTATTGACACCTATACCAAATATTGGTTCAATCCAAACTAATCCTATATACATCTATTACAAATGGATCAATTCCAATCCAATCCAATAAATATTTTAAACTCGACAGGCCCAATTCAATATGCCTTATTGGTCCATCCAAATTGATTTTAATTTGGACAAGGTCAACCAAAACCATTTCATTAACACCCCCTTTATGTATCACAGTCCTTATCCGATATCGATTGGTGACCTAAATTGTACCAGCATTATCTCTCCAACTGGCTGAAATAAGACTGTTATTGTAATGGAACAATCCAGGCAGGAAGTATAATTAGTTGGGAGCCTAAGAATTAAATACAGCTTCAATGCATTTCGAAATCATTCCATTTCCAGTTGGTAAGGTAGTTTTCTTTAGTTGGTTTGAAATTCCAGGTCAAAGAGAACGAACAGAAGAGTTTGACTGATTGAGGAAAGTTTAACCAATAATCGAGTTCCATTTTCGCATCACACAGAGCCACAGGTTTTCTTTCTCCATTTCATTTTTATTCTTACACCATTGTTGCCATCTACACAAATACTTTTTCTGGTCCAATCCAACAAACCTGAATCGGTCCATACGCTTTGGGTTGAAACCCATCCTAGATATAAGTATCGATATATCATCATCGGATATACACAACATACTTATTGAATGTTTCAACCACACTTCTTTTTAGTTGACCAGGGGGTTCAATCTTAGGCCTGCCTACCCTAAAACTGGTCAAAACCCCAAAAACTCCTTATTTGAGAGTTGATCTACTGTAAAGTGTAACCAATGTTCTTGATGTATGGCTGGATGAATGTGACCAACAATGTAACAATGTGTTGTAGTCATGAGAAGGCATAAATGTATAAAAGTACGAAAAAAAAATGATCTAATATTTGTATTATATACATTATACGTTTTGTTTTCGTACTTTTAAATGAAAAACCCTAAAAGAATGATATCAGCTTTTCGTACTTTGTGCTTTGAAATAGTGCTTTTGTTTCATACGAACGGGCCTTTTGATAAAATTCTTAATCCTACCTCTATTTGCTGCTGCTAGAGTCAGACTGTTGTCGTTGATATGGTACTTCTTCTTTCGAAAGCATATTTTTAAAATTTTTTTACTTAAATAGTTTTCAAAGCAAAAATACTAAAGTAAAAACATTTTATGTATTATTTTTAAAAATATAAAAATAAAAATCTATCCAAGCAATACCTTAGATGTTTAGCATGGTTTAAGTGTCTCATGTTTGACTTTTGAGGCTCAAAGATGGATATCTTTGAGAAAGAAAAAAAATGTTAAAGGTAAGACATAAAAATAAAAATGAATATTCCATATTTGGATTTTAGTGTTGATAGCGTTTCTAAATCCATAATTTCCATGAATCAGGAGGACCGAAGAATCCAAAATAAAAACAAGTAACTTAGATCCTTTGCGGTGTAGAAACGGTACAGCATATAACTCTCCCGAGTCCTGATGAGCAGAGCTATAACTCTAGTTTGAGTTTGGAAGCTGGATATAAGACTTGATGCAAATTGTGAAAATGAAAAGGTGGTTTTATCATCTTGACCTGAACCAAAGGCCCAGTCCAGTCCAGTCATAGTGATTAGGACAAAGGCCCAGTCCATTCTAGTTAGAGTGATTAGGAATGGCAACGAGACAGGGATGGGGAGTTTTCGGTTCCTGTTCCCATCTTTGTCCCCACTGACGAGGATAAAGTTTTTTTAGGGATCTCTACTTTATCATTTTTTTTTTATTTTTGATTTTTATTTAATTCCAGTTTTTTGAATAAAATAGTTACAATTTATAATCATTTTAAAATAGATTCAAATATGGGGAGTTTCCGTTCTCCGTCCCCATTCCCACCAACAAGGAACGGGGTTTTCTCCATCCCCATCTTCACAGGGATCCCCACTCCCTATAATTTTTTATGATGTTAAAGTTCATTTTATTTTTTATTTTTATTTCATTCAGTTTTTTTAAAAATAAAATAGTTTCAATTTGCAATCCTATTAAAATATGTCCAAGTATGGGAAGTTTTCCATTCCCATCCCCACGAACAAGGACATGGTTTTTCCCATCCCCATCTCCACAAGGATCCTCACTCCTTATCATTTTTTTATGATGTTAAATTCATTTCATTTTTTATGTTTATTTCATTCCAATTTTTTAAATAAAATAATTTTAAATTACAACCCTATTAAAATAGTTCCAAATATATTCAAACATATTAATAATATTTTTAAAAATATTAACACAAATATATATTACCAAGTGAGGATTCATACAGAGTGAGAATCAAGACCCTGGATGGGGTATGCACTCCCTATCCCCTCCAAGGAGATGAAAATTTCTCCATCCCCATCCCACCGGTGAAAAATCATATCCCCATCCCCACCCTAGTTGGGGCAGATGTCCCCAGGAGGATGGGTAAATGGGAAAATTGAATCCCTAGAGTGATAAATTCTGATATTCGATGTTTGGATTTTGGTGTTGATTCTATTGAATAATTCTAAATAAGAAAGACTTGTTTAGGCTGTTTTCTATGCAGAACGGTATCATTAAAAGACAGTTATAAGATAATGTGTCCTCACGATTAATTTCTCTTGAGCTTAAGTTGGGCTGAAACATGAAAGCATGATGGAGTGTATTGGCCTAGAACTCTAACTTAACAAGGTTTGTCACCTTGACATGAACCAAAGGCCCAGCCCAGACTTCAATTGCAAAAGAGAGCAATCTGATCCAAGTCAAAGGTTCTAAAAGACTTAAAATGGATATCTGTTAATTGATGAAAATTTTATTTCTAGACGGTTCTGATTGGCCACATCATGCTTCCACGTGGAAAAAAATGCGGCAAGTCATGTGATAAAACTCTTATTGGATGGACCCAACTAGTGAACTTTATTTTTTCGTTTTCTTTATTTCTTTGCTTCCATGCCAACATCTCAATTTCAGGAATGATTTGAGGCCACACAAATTTAACCATTCATGATTAGACCTGTTCATGGGCCCATGTGCACCTTGTCACTAACCCACCAACTAGGTCCAGTCAATGTATAGAATCCTCCATCATTAAAGCTTATCCTCAACATCAATACCTAAAAAGCATATAAATTAAAAAAAAAAAAAAAAAAAAAAAACTTGTTTACATCTGAATATAAGAAATTTAACTGACAGCATTCTTCAAGAGCAAAAAAAATGCACTAATGTTGGTATGAATACTTGTGTTGTGTTTGATCGATTAATCTAAATATCTTTCCATCCCAACCGCCCTACTTTCCTCTGTACCATTGCAATTTGCAATTAATGCTGTGGCATCTCAACCTTCCTGATTTAATTTATAACCATGCCTTCCCTTTCACAGAGAAATATTAAGGTGGTGTTGGATATATAGTTTGTGGAGTTTCCATGTATCAATTGTTTTCAGAACATGTCGCATTCGTTCAATATTGTTCATTCAAGGGTGCATGTTTCAACCACGCAACTATATATGTGATGTGGTTAAAACTATGTGGTTTAAATCTCATCACAAAAACGGTTGGATTGATCAATATTAATTTTTATCATACAACTGTTATTTGAGGTTATTTATGGTTGAAAGAGGTTGTTTATGGTTTAAACATTAAATTGGGTTTTTTTTCTCCATTTGGTAAAGTTTAAGTTTATGGTTGAAAGAGGTTGTTTATGGTCCAAATTTTCAAAATTTGCTTGCATTATTGGTGAATGCAAATGAGACAAAAAAGTATAAGTTTTGTTTTAAAATAAAAATACATATCATAGTTACAAATAAATAGATGCAAAACTGAACTGAATGCAAAATTTGAATGGTTTATGGTGTAACTGTTTTCGGCCACGTACCAATATTTTGTGATGTAAAACTTTTTGGATAAGTACCTCATTATTTGACCTGGTGGTGGCGTGCCTTAGTGATGAGCTACTTGGTGGTGAACTGCCTACTGGCGAACTGCTCGGTGGAGAACTACCTGGGGGCGAACTGCCTGGTGGCGAACTGCCCGGTGGCGAACTGTCTGGTGGTGAACTGCCTGGTGGCGAGCTCCCTAGTGGCGAACTGCCTTAGAGAATGCTGGAGCTCCCTGGTGTGGCGCAATCCGACTGCCCTCAGCATGAGGTGGTCTTCTTTCCTTTGTAGGCAGCGGGAGCTGAGGAACCTGCGAGAACTTCATCTTTTTCTCCTCTTTGTAGGTGGCGGGAGCTGAGGGACCTCCGAGAACTCCATCTTTTCCTCCTTTTCGTAGGCGGCGGGAGCTGAAGGACCTGCGAGAACTGAATCAGAGGTCCCGGGGGTATTTTCCCGGTGGGGGTTCTCCGACGCTTAAGTTAGCACTCTTATTGTAGAGAGCTTTGAAGATAATATGAGAGAGCTAGAGAGCAGGGTTACTTCCCTTTTTTCATCCCCTCCCCTTTGGGGGATGAGGTTTTTATATACCGGAGTCCTCGCGGGTTAGGTGGGTGAAAAGCCTCCAAACGGTAAGACTCGTCGCATCCTGTTAGAACCGGGGTACGGTGGTGAACTCCTCGAGGTCGTCAGGCTGGCGCTTGTGTCAGGCGACCAAGTCGGCGCCTGGGCCGGGTTGTCAGGGGGGTGCCTGCGTCAGTCGGCTGGTCAGTGTCTAGGCCAGGTTGTCAGGTCAGCGCCTATGTCAGTCGGCGGGTCAGTGTCTAGACCAAGTCGTCAAACTAGCACCTGTGTCAGTTGGCGGGTCAATGTCTAGGCCAGGTTTGTCGGTGGGCGCCTTATGGGCGGCTTGGCCGGATCATGCGCTAGGCTGGTCCAGGTCGGCCAGGTCGCGCAGGCCACGCGCGTGCGCCGCGCAGGTCGCGTGTGCCGCACGCAGGTCGCGCAGGCGCACGTCAGGTCGCGCCAGGCCGGCCAGACTGGTGCCCGGGCGGGTCACCAACTTCATAAATTTGTTGGCTGAGTGTTTTCCTAATTGTCACGAGGTGCCACGTGTCACAATTTCACTGGAGGGCCAAATCTGCCCTCATCAGTTTACATTGCAAACAAACACAATCTTAACAAAATACCATAATATCAATCATGTATTATCAATCAATACATTACAAACAAACACAAAATTCAAATTTCTGTTGTAATCGAAACTTATGTATAAATTATCAATCAATACAAGAGAGAGAGAGCAAGGTTCCCTTTTTCATTTACTGTCTTTTACTTTGTTATGACCATATTACTTGACTATTTTCTAACTGTTAAATCCCAATTTTACTCTCATTAAGAAAGGTATAAATGTTACAATTTGAAGAGGGGATTCATGTTTTTCTAATGGGGTTATACAAGATGACGGGGGAAACCCGTTCCCCATCTCCTTTAACCCCCAACCTTAGTGGCAACAAGATTAGATTCCATATTAACACTGCAACGAAGTAGTGATCTTACCAATTGGGTCACCAACCAGTTGCTGATCTTTTATGATTGGGACAAGGCTTAGATGATGATGATGATCATGAGAAGGCTATATATATTGTTTGCGGATAATGAAAAGAGAACACCATGGAATACCCTCTTTCAAGTAGTTTTTTTTTTCTTTTTTTTTTTTTAAATGATGACAGTGGCCATTGAAATTGGACTCTTTCACCCATGGTTTTCAAAACCGGACCGGACGGTTGGACTGGAAAAACCGAGAACCAATCAGATGACTGATTCTGGTTTTCCCCAAAACTGGATTTTCCATAAAAACCGTTGATTTGGGTCAGCCGATTAACCATCCGAACCGTTCGAATGGTTTTGACCAGTTTTCTTTTTTTTATTTTTTATTAGAACGGGCCGACCGTTCGATACTGTTCAACCCGATAATCGGACCCCTGACCGGTTTAATCTCCAGATCGGTTTTAAAAATCATGCTTTCACCTCCTTTTCAGATGCTCTGACACTAATAGTTGCACCAATATACTTGATTAAGTTAATACATAGTGGGACTCCTTTTCTTCTCAACATATACCATATTATCCTCCTTCAGTCTAGTGTATATTTTTCTCTAAATCAAACGATTATCATGTAAGGATTGCTCTTTTTCTATCTAGTTCCTTAATTAACATTTTAGTATAGAAAATGGTTGCTTTGTAAATGACAAAAAGATAAATTAATTTTCTAATACACTTGTTTCTTAGGGCTGTTTAATTAATAACGGATGAAGTTTAACTGAATGAGTTATTACTTTGTCTTTCGGTGAATAAATTCCACCTTGAATTAGATGAAGTGACGTCTTCGTGGGGGTATAGCAATACATCAAAAGCTATAATTCTCATTTTATTAAACAAAAAAATCAAAAGAAAGCTAGCCTTGCGCTATGATATTGTTGTAGGCTTGTAGCAAAAGTTAACTCTTATTTTTTATGTCCATGTTGGATGCTAAACTCTATTTCCTTGTATAACTTTGTCCATCTTTTTCCCATCAATTGATGTGTTGAATAATGTAAGCATCTAAGGTGAAGAAAATTCATAAACATCTCATATTAGATTCACTGTATGGGTATTTGCTTTGGTCATGTGCAATGTTTTAAAGCCGTCTCAAATATCTAATATCTAATCGGTTGAATTCGAATATTCTATTCATATCGAATAGTTAATTGGAATCGAATTCGGATATGACTTGATTCGATTCGATAAATATCTGAATTCGATCAATCATTTAATTCTTATATATAATATATAAAATATTTAAATATTTTATATAATTTATATATAAAATAATTAATTGGTCAAATTCAAATCGAATCGAATTCAAATATTACTTGATTGGCTGATTCGATTCAAATTCGATCCATTTACACCCTAGTCCCATATGAACAGGTTTTTTTTCTTTTTTTTTTTCTTTTTTTTGCAATCTAAAAGTTCATAGACTAATTAGATTCAGTTATAACCGGGTCATCAGTTCAACTGGCAACAAAGGGTTAAAACGTTGACCAGTTGGGCTTGTGATTGTGAAAAACCTTTACTTATTGCTCATTTTTGCACTATCTTAGTGAGAGACCTCAGATCTCTCATTTTGGGATTTGAAAATTGAAATTGAGTGCTCCCCTTCTCGTGCTACAAAATAAACACTGGAAAATGGCATCTAATGAAAACACTTCCTTTCTCATCTGTTTTTTTTTTTTTTTTTTTTGCAACGAAAAGGGCCTATTAATTGAAATCCGTTTATTGTTTATCAAATTAGAGTAAGACTACTTTCCCTTTTTTCATTTTAAAAGACGTCAAATCACTAAACCTTATTTATCAACTAAAAATGATATAATCAAGGTTCAAAGCATTGCAAACACAGTATGGAAGGATGATATCAAGGCCCTGTTCACTTTTTGGTAAGTTACTTACCCGGGTAAACCTTTCCTGGGAAATATTTATCCGAGTAAATGCATTTACTCATGTTCTTTTATTTCCCATGCAAACAAGACAATGACCATTTTAGCCATAAAAATCCATTATTACAAGGGGTATTTTTTGTCCCATTTAAGTGTTGGCATCTTTACCCCAAGGTGGAAAAGTTATTTATCCACCTAAGAAATGGGTATCACTTACCTAAGTGATACCTAAGAAAATAAACTTTCCCTGGTCTCCACATAAATCTGAAAAAAGAACATGGGATTTTTGGTCAATGGGAATCAAAATCTCATTGACCAACTTTCTCCCATCTCAAAATCCAGAAACCCTAAGAGGCATATTGGAAATGGGCATCATAGAAAAATGGAGATACACATGAATACATATAGATATGATAGGGAAACTCACATAATTCCCAAAAATACATCAATAAAATTATCTCATACAAAAGGCATCTTTAATAGTTTATATTAAAGGTTCAAAATATTAAAGTTTTAGAGAGTTTTAGTGGGGAAGTCTACAGGTTTAATCATTAGACCTATCCTATTTTACCTACCCTGAAAACCTCATTTTTTTACTATAGAGCAAGCAACTGGATACTTTGAGCCTTGGTTTATGTGAAGTGTTAAATAATTATTAATTTCAATGATCAATTAACCATTTTATTTCTTCAATTTTTTTTGTTGATATAATATTAAGAAGAAAAAAAATGATAAAAATAGCTTAGAAAGTTGAAACATAAGCCACACATCACTAACAAAATTTGAAAATATAGTTTGGTAAAATCTCTCTTTTATCTGGGTGATTTTTAACAGCATTAATTGATAGGATAATTCAAATTAATTTAAAATAAGCAAGTGTAAATTTGTTTATATCAATTGTAATCCAATTATAATGGTTGAACAGGGGTAACAGTTTGAGTACTTGTTTAAACAAATGAGCGTGGTTAATAATTGTTTAGTATGAGTTTGTAATGGTTTGCACTACCTAAATATCAGTTTGTAGAAGTATGATTTTATTAGTGTAGCGACTAAAATCTGAGTCTATACAGTTGAATACGGGTTGGAAATGGTTTGTAAAAGTTGAAAGTTGTTTTGTAATTATTTGTAACAGTTGAGTATCGGTCTGTGATGATTAAATTTCAACTGGTACCGGAATATGCATATCCATACAAACATAATACGAATAAAAGGGTGGAATTTTTTAAAAATTAGTAGTTTCCTAGTATGCCACATCGATCTCTAAAAATCCATGCATATATCAGACCATATATTGACACTTGAACTTCTGCTTAAACAATACTATAATATTTAGGGTAAATTATAGACCCCCCTTGTATTATGAGGTCTGTGACAAAGACCCTCCTGTACTTTGTTTTGCGATAAAGACCCCTCTTACTATGACCATAAGACAAAAACCCCTTTTTGTTAGCCTTTCCTTGAAGTTTGCCGTTATTTTGTTTTTTAATCCCCATATTACCTTTGTAATAATTATTTGAACAATTGGAAGAAAAATATTGTTCATCTTCTCCGACCTCACAATACACGAACATAAGTGGCAACAGACTTCAGTTGAAATCCTCCCTCTCTCACTTTCTCTCCCCCTATCTCTCTTCTTCCCCTTCCCCTTTCTTCTTTGAAATTTTCTCTGTTTTCCGTTCCTGGCAGATGGAGAAAAATCAGATGGGCACACCAAAACAAAATTTCTAGGTGAACATCATATCGAAAGCAGCTTGAGTTGGGTTTGATGCCAACCCTGTACTAACTGCTCCAAAATTATAGTTCATCTGATGATTATATAGAGTTACAACAACAACAACCATCATCTGAGTTCATTATGATACTAACCCATTTTTTATTTTTGACTGTGAGAAGAGGAGCCAAACATTCACAAATTTATAAAAGGTTTTGGCTGATTGGCTCATGGCTGTGACTCCAAGCGACGGGCGGTAGTTGGATTGTTGGAAAGATTCTTTGGCTCTCATCTTCTTTTCACCAATCACCCCTTTACACACTCCATGATTACTATGTCTATGTAAGTGAAAAAAGAGTCACGAGAGAAAGAGAGAGAATATATATGTATTGTCTGAACATGACAACTGATCCACCCATTCAATTTCCAAGTGGCCCTTAAAAACTTTACCTCCATTAATACCCATCTCCGCACCTTGCTTTATTCTTCCCTCCCTGAGTCCCAACATAGCCAAATAACCATGCTAGCGAAAGAAACTGGATTCTTGTAATTAATCTATCATCGGTGTTGTTTGGTATAGACTGAACTTGATTGGAATAATACTAGACGAACGAACATGGCTAGTGTAGGAGGATGGAGCAGAGAGGAGGAGAAGTCGTTCGAGACTGCAATTTCGATGCACTGGGCTGCTGACGACTCAAAAGACCGATGGGAGAAGATTGCTTCTATGGTTCCAAGTAAGATTGTAGCTGAACTGAAGAAACACTACGAGGTTTTGGTCGATGATGTAGATGCAATTGAGTTGGGCCAAATCCCGATTCCCACTTACATCAAGGAGGAGGTTGCCAACAGCAAAGATCAGCACCTCTTTCCTGCTTTTGCTTCTGGGGCTGCTGATAAGAGGTTGAACTGTAATTTTGGAACTGGGTTTTCTGGGTTGGGCACTGATTCAGGCGGGGTTGACATTGGACTCAACTCAGGCGGGGTTAAATAGGTTTTAAGAGGAAAAGGGCAAAAAATAGAAAATAGAAAAAAATTAGTGGGGTATTTTGGTAATTTAACGCATTCCGTCATTTGACTTAACGGTCAAGGGGGTCTTTGTCTCATGGTCATAGTACAGGAGGGTCTTTGTAGCAAAACAAAGTACAGGGGGGTCTTTATAATTTACCCTAATATTTATTATACACAATAGTAGAAACCATTATGTTAAGTATTATATATTATAAATATATGTTAAGATGGATGAGTGGTAAAACTAGAAGGGCTAGGGGCAGGCCAAAAAGAACATGTTTTGAACTAGTAAGAATTGATTTAAGCTCTAATACTCTAACAAAGGATATGGCATTAAACCAAATGGAATGACAAAACAGGATTCGTGAAGCCCGGGCCCAAGCAGCGCTGCAAGAGGCTGTATGGCAATTTGACTATATACAATATGTTTCAATATTTTACAAAGGCATCTTCCCATTCCATCCCAAAAGGCACCCAAAAAAAAAGAAAAAAAAAAAAAAACCTTTTCATCCACACAATCAGTCATCATCAGTCAAGCAAACAACATCAGTTGTGCAGGAGCAAGCTGCAGCTCCCTGTAACCCACTGGCTGTCACAAGCGTAGATGTGTCTGACATGTCCATGGTTGGATTTGATTGTAGATGAGTCTGCAACATTTGTGGTTGACTTGTAAAATGGCTGTTGTCAATGTCCATCAGAAGATCAAGAGCAGACATAGAAGTATTATGGAAAACCGGCAATGCATCCGCAATTTCCATCTGATGACTTTCTCTTGTCAACAATGGGTTGGTAAGCAGATGAGGAGCAAATAGATGCTGCACTGAAGATGTGGTAGCAGGATTACTAAGGGACTGCTGACTGGGCACTGTACAAGGACCAGGCATAGAACTGGGTGCTGGAGTAGTGACGGTATTACCAAGGGAATTCTGAGTCGGCATTAAATGGGGAATGGGTACCGACATGGATGTTACTGGTCTAAAGGTTTGGAGGTGTGTGGCCAGGGCTTGTGGTTCAGTACCAACCTGGAGGTTTCCTGTGGAAGGGACAACGGGGTTGAACTGTGATCTAACAGGACTACTAGAGAAAAGTTCCCAAAAATGATGGACTACCTGCAGGGGTCAGGATGCAGATGGACCAGCATCAGTGGGAGGTTTCTGCACCTGCTGCAAACCTGGAAGCTGAAGTAACTGCTGAAACAAACTGGAATACACACCTGAAACTGAAAGGAAATTAAGGGTCACAAATTCCATGGCACATATATGCTGAATTATGCTCACATACCAAACCAATCTTTGAAAATCTGGATGCATGAAGCAAGGCACCAGAAGCTTTAGATGATGGTAGCATAAGCCTCAAGGCCTGGGCCGAGGCTTTCATGGGTAACAGGTAACTGATTTTAAAGAAAAACATCAAACAAATATAGAAGTATAGAAGCATGCATAAGAGAAGTATATTTTTATGTAATAAAGAAAGATATGAATGAATAGATAATGGCATAAACAAAGGATTTGAGAATATTATGAGCTTTAGAGAATACCATCATATTCTTAAAAATCATTTAATAACAGGAACTGATTTGGGCACATCCGTAGTGAATTACAAAGGCCAATTTTGTTAATGATAAAGGATAAAACACAAACAAAAGGCATCTCTAGGTCTGAAGAATGTGCTTTATAATTAAATTCATCAATGTGAGAATTAATAAATTTGTGTACTTTCATGCTGAGCTAAATAACTCTGCAAGTAGTACACCTTGGTGTAGCATCCATTAAATTGATATTAAAATAAGAAATCAAGTTCCAGTAAATTGATATTAAAATATAGGAATGAATACTTAAAGCACCCCTCAACTTTGTGACAAATACTAAAACTTGCTCTGAGCTTTATGAAATGACCGACTTCCCTTGCCAGCTGATGTGGCAGGGCAGAAAGACCTTAATTTGCCATGAATCTCCATTGCTTGTGAGAGCATATAATATATGAAAAGAATGTGCATGGTTGCAGGATTTCAAGCCCACCACTTAACCTTCAGGTTCCAAGATCAGACTAGTCCAATAATGAGACCATTTGAACATTCCAATCCTTTATAAAGATCTCTACCCTTAAGAATGGGTAGAATGAAACAGACCAGATACAAACCAGAAAATTGGTCACCCCTGAGATCAAACTTTGAATCAAAATATGCAAAAAACTCTCTTTTTTTTTTTGATAAATAATATGCAAAAACTCTTTGAAGGTATAGTTGTTTCTGATGTTCGGAAGCAGCTAATTGCAATGAGTGATATGTATGAATTATGAAAGGCAGGTAACCACAACCAGAGATAATCTCAGTAAGTACATAGAGGGCTCTACAGAACAAAACATGGTTCAGTTTCTTGCCATTTGTTAGAATTCAGGTATGCTTTAGAGTTCGGCCTGACTGAGTTCAGTTATGTAGAAGAAGAAAGAGTGATAGAGAAAGAGAGAAAGAGAGAAAGAGAGAAGAGAGAATTCTGGTTCGAACTGAAAGAGTCAACCTTACTTCTCCCAGTCGGCCAGTAAGTATTTATATTATTATTAAAACATAACTGAAAAGACCTATGTGCCATTAAGTTAAGAGCACATGTTTCAACACAACATTACAGATCAGCAACATCAATCAAGGTATAAAGACAGAAATACCCCTACGCTAACACTCCCCCTCAAGTTGGTGAGTATATATCATATACTCCCAGCTTGTTACATATGTAGTCCACTCTTCCCCGACTCAAGCCTTTTGTAAATAAGTCAGCCCACTGATTTCCTGTATTAACATGTGTAGTGTCTAGCTCTCCATTCAGCACATTCTCTCTCACAAAGTGACAGTCAACCTCAATGTGCTTGGTTCTTTCATGAAACACTGGATTAGAGGAGATATGAACTGTAGCCTGATTATCACAATAGAGTTTCATTTGAGTGTTAATGTTGTACCCTACTTCCTGTAGAAGGTTCCTTAGCCACATTAATTCACAAGCGGTATGCACCATAGCCCTATATTCTGCCTCTACACTGCTTCTTTCCACAACCGTTTGCTTCTTACTTTTCCATGTCACCAGGTTACCTCCCAGAAACGTGCAATAGCCTGTAGTGGACCGCCTATCAGACATAGAACTGGCCCAATCAGCATCAGAATACCCTTCTATTTCAAGTTTTCCCCCACTCTTGTATATTAGACCGCGACCCGGGGCCCCTTTTAGATACTTCACAATTCTCAGAACCGCATTCCAATGAAGAGTCAGAGGTTGTTGCATGAACTGGCTTACCACACTAACTGCAAATGAGATGTCTAGTCTGGTAATGGTTAGGTAGTTCAGTTTGCCCACAAGTCATCGGTATCTGCCAGGGTCTTCAAACACTTCACCCATATCACTGCTTAGCTTGGTATTTGTGTCCATGGGTGTTTCAGCTGGTTTGGCACCCAACAAGTCTGTTTCTTCCAGCAAATCAAGCACATACTTCCTCTGGCACAGGTTAATCCCATACTTGGATCTCGCTACCTCTATCCCCAAGAAGTATTTTAGTTTACCCAAATCCTTTGTCTGAAAGTGATCCTATAGATAAGTCTTCAGCCTATCAATACCAATGTTATCATTCCCAGCAATAACAATATCATCTACATACACCACCAACAGTATTTTTCCTCCCGGAGAGTCATGACTAAATACAAAATGGTCAACCTTGCACTGTTTCATGCCAAACTTCTTTACCACCTCACTAAACCTACCAAACCATGCTCGAGGAGACTGTTTAAGCCCATATATAGCCTTCCTTAGTCTGCACACCTTACCATCCTCCCCCTAAGCAACAAACCCTGGAGGTTGCTCCATGTAGACCTCCTCGAGTAAGTCACCATGCAAAAAGGCATTCTTGATATCAAGCTGATATAGTGGCCACTCATACATGGCTGCAAGAGAGATCACAACACGAACTGACTCTATCTTAGCAACTAGTGAGAAGGTCTCTGTGTAGTCAATGCCATAGGTTTGGGAGTACCCTTTTGCAACTAATTGCGCTTTCAGGCGTTCAACACTACTATCAGGCTGATACTTAACCGTATAAACCCACTTACAACCAACAGCTTGCTTCCTAGGAGGAAGAGCAGCGAGGTCCCAAGTATGATTATGATGAAGGGCTGAGAGTTCTTCTTCCATGGCACGGCACCACCCTGGAGAGGCAAGGGCTTCTTGGACATCTTTAGGAACAATAACTGATGATAACAAGGTAACAAACTGGCGATGGGAAGCGGAAAGGTGAGTAAGAGAAACATAATTAGAAATGGGATGAAGGGTGCAAGTACGTTTACCTTTCCGCAAAGCAATGGGTAGATCAATCTCAGATGCCAAGTGGGGTTCTGGTGCCGGATCCGTCGACGGAGATGTAGCCGAAGGAGTAGTAGCCGGTGCACGTGGGCGATGTGTATACACATGATGGATAGGTGGGCGTTCAACATGTGGTGGCACTAGAGGCAAGGATTTGGTCACAACTGGAACAAACTGAGGATCGACAACGGGAGGTGGAAGGGGAGGAGGTGATGAGGAGGAAGAAACATCACTAGACCCCAAAAAGAACGGAGTAGACTCAAAGAAACTGACATCGGCACACACAAAGGACCGTAGAGAACCAGGATGGTAACACCTATACCCTTTCTGGGTCCGAGAATAGCCAAGGAAGATGCACTTGAGAGAACGGGCATCAAACTTGTCATTCCCAGGACCCAGATTATGGACAAAACAGACACACCCAAAAACTCTCGGCATAAGAGGGAACGGAGACAAAGAGGGAAACAAGACCTGAAACGGAGACTGACCATCAAGGATGAACGTGGGCATCCGATTAATCAGAAAACAAGAGGTAAGCACTGCATCACTCCAAAAAGGTTTGGGAACATGCATGTGATGCATTAGGGATCTTGCTGTTTCAAGGAGATGGCGATTCTTTCTCTCAGCCACCCCGTTTTGTTGTGGGGTGTAGGTACACGAGGTCTGATGTATAATGCCGTGTTGGTCCAAGTATTCCTAAAATGATGAGGATAAATATTCACGGCCATTATCAGAACGAAAAACTTTGATGTGGGTACCAAATTGGTTACGAATTTCAGCATAAAATTTTTGGAAAATGGTAAACAATTCACTTCTTTCTTTCATTAAATAGAGCCACGTCATCCTTGAAAAATCATCCACAAAAATGACAAAATATCTGTATCCATTATATGACATTACTTTATAAGGACCCCAAACATCTGAATGAACTAAAGAAAAATGACTCGACACACGGTTATCAACCCTAGAACTAAAGGGAACACGATGGTGTTTCCCAAACTAACACGACTCACAATCCAAAATAGAAAGCTGACTCAAGGACGGAACCTAGGACTTCAAGACTTTGAGCGACGGATGACCAAATCGATAGTGCCACTAGAGAGGAGAAAGAGATGACTGGAGAGCTGTTGAAGTTCTACCACCACCATCGTCAAGATAATACAGTCCACCTGCTTCATGCCCTCCACCAATCTTCATCCCCATCTTGAGATCCTGAAAGACACACATAGAAGGATACAAGGTAATGGAGCAGTTAAGTGATTTGGTCAGCTTACTAACAGACATAAGGTTAAAAGGCAATTTAGGAACATACAGAACTTATGAGAGAGATACAAGATCTAGGTCAACATTACCAACACCACAAATTGAGGATGTGGAACCATTAGCAAGGGTGACAGATTGTGATGTTGAGCAATGAGATAAGGAGGAAAACACACCTGGAGTTCCAGTCATGTGATCGGAGGCTCCAGAGTCAATGATCCAGGGATTGGGTGTAGGTGCCAGACAAGCCATACCTGAGTGAGCAAAAGTTGCCGTGTTCTGCTGTGATTGGATAAACCTCTCATATTCATCACGGGGAACACTCACCATCTCCTTCATGGGACCATCTGTGGATGTATGAGGCAACTGATCAGATGAATGATTCTCTTGTTTAAAGCTGGAACTTGAGTCACCGGCCGCGGCATGATTGGCCCAGGTTGTGGGAAGACCATGTAAATCATAACAATAGTCGATGGTATGTCCATCCATACCACAATGAGTGCACTTCCTCGGGCCTGAGCTACATCCTCTACCACGGGATCCCCCTGAATCTCTGCTCCCAGTATGACCACCACCACGATTATAAGTAGACCCACCATTGCCACTTCGGCCATATGCAGAACCACTACCAACACCACGGCCAGACTGAGCTCCCCGAGCTCCACCTCTACCACCACGGCCTCTCGATGCAGCAAAGGCAGATCTATCTGAGATATTAGCGTTCTCAGTAGATCCGATAGAAATCCTCCAAAGTCGAGCAAATACCTCTTCTAGGGACGGAAGAGCTGATCGCCCTAATACCTAAGCCCGTACTGGTTCATATTCAGACTTTAGTCCCACCAAAAATCTAGTCACATCAAGCTGCTCTCTCTGTTGTTGCTGAATCTTGACATCAAAAGTGAGAGGATGATAGACATTCAACTCATTACGTATGTTCCTCATGTTGGCATAGTACTCCTCAAGACTCTGATTGCCCTATTGCAGATTAAAGTGCTCTTGATAAAGCTGATGAACTCTAGTTGTATTGTCCTGCCCCGAATACAATTTTTTCGCATGGTCACACACGTCTTTGGCAATATCAAGGAACATGAAGTTCACACTAATCCTGGGTTCCATACTGTTCCACAACCATGTGATGATCTGAGCGTCCTCTTGCTCCCAATCTTCATACTCGTGAGAGTCAGAGGAGGGTTTCTCCTCTCTGATATGTTTTACCTTCTTCTTTGCCTTTAGAAAGACTTCAACGGATTTAGCCCAAGGCACATAATTCTTTCCATTTAACTTAATGGAGGTCATCTGAACATTCAGGTAGTCTGTAGGCACCATCACACTAGGTTTATAATCATTACTGTCTCCCATTATGTTATCACCAATTCTGCACACTTGCTGAATTCTATTATCGCTGAGATCTGCACACTACACACCACTAGGTCACACCTGTCACACTGATTGCAGCACTAATTGTTGCTGGAATGTGTGCTCTTTACACCACAAACCCTGCTCCTACAACTACCTGAAATCTCACCACTATATGATCATATCTCTTCCTTCAACATGCACAAAGAAACCAGCATAAACCCTAGCACTTACTAGTCGAAACACTAGCAAATGATTTGAAACACACCTCCTATTTAATCCATAACTGAAATCTCTTACCTTGTCGCTGAAGTAACACCCATGCGAGCAGGAGAGCAGTCCACACACAACAGCCACACACAGTTCGGCCCTCTATTCTTCCTCTACTAGGAGAGGGCGATCTCAGAAATCACAGCAACCGACCACATACGACCTGATTGGAGGCATAGAGACCCCCAAGGGAAGAGGGCGATCTCAGAAATCACAGCAACCGACCACATACGACCTGATTGGAGGCATAGAGACCCCCAAGGGAAGAGGGCGATCACTCCTTTTCAACCCTTTCCCTTATCTCCAATCGAACACAGAAAAAAAGAGGAAAACCCTAGATAGAGTGCATAGAGAATGAACCCTAGGCAAGCAGAAATCTAGGCAGATTTAACCTGCTCTGATACCATGTTAGAATTCAGGTCTGCCTTAGAGTTCGGCCTGAAAGAGAGAAGAGAGAATTCTGGTTCAAACTGGAAGAGTCAACCTTACTTCTCCCAGTCGGCCAGTAAGTATTTATATTTTATTAAAACATAACTGAAAAGACCTATGTGCCCTTACTTAAGTTAAGAGCACATGTTTCAACACAACATTACAGATCAGCAACATCAATCAAGGTATAAAGACAGAAATACCCCTACGCTAACACCATTATTAGTCAAATGATGATTTTGTAGGCGATTTTAGATCTAACTTACAAGATTCTAGAGGAAATGAAGATGAAGAAAGAACTGAATTGAATTGGACTAGTTTTACACTAATGATGAACTGAAAGCTACAAAGAAAAATCAACCAAATTGGACCAAATTTAAGATGATTGCAAGGGCATCCAATGGGATGCCATTAACAAACATGTCTCTCTAACAGGAGATTTTGAAGGATTAGAGTAAACAACCAAAAGAGATTTTAGTGTTTGTCAGAAAAGTAAGGGGGCTCAACTTGAAGTAATGTAATTGAGAAAAAAAAGAGATTGTGGGTTTTATATGCTTGAAAATGTTTTATATATTTGATTTTATTTTTAAATTCTCATTTTTTTATCAATAACAACAGATTTCATTAAATAGGAATAAGATTACAAATTAGAGGAGCTAAAGTATCTTAACTCCCCAAAAAAGTGGGCAGGCACCCAAAAAGGAAAGAACAATTACAACTGAGCCCAGAAACCAGAATCCCTATTCACCCCTTGCCTAGCTAATCCATCAGCAAAGGAGTTTGCATTTCTCTTTACCCAAGTACACTGAACTTTCATGTTCTTGATCAGACATTTGAATTTTCTCTTTTCATTGCTGTAGCTCCAAAGCTTAGAGGTGTCCTCTTTTAGCCAATTCACTACAACCTCAGAATCTCCTATAAACAGATTCTTGACATTTATGTCTTTAGCCCTTTGTACCCCTTCCAAAGCTGCAAAAACCTCGGCCCTCAAAGAGTCTCTCACTCCAGTTGAACTAGAGAACATAGCTATTACATTCCCCTTCTCATCTCTTAGCCCCCCCCCCCCCAATACCCGAAGGCCCTGGATTCCTCATGCTGCTGCAGTGCTGCCATCAAAATTTAGTTTTATAAAGCCAAGAGGTGGAGGGTTCCAAGTGGGATTCAAGGTCTTCTTAACTGAGGCTGAACTTGCCATTTCTTTCCATTTTCTTAACATACCATCCATTGAATAATCTGTGAACAAGTTCGTTGTTTTCAACCAATGTATTACCCTTATGTGGATCACTTCTAGCATAGTTTCCAACCCCCTCTCCTTTTCTGAAAAAGTCCTGGAGTTTCTTTCTTCCCATATAGTCCAACAAACAGCAGCCCTCACACATCTCCACATGATCCTTGACCATTTTGTTGGGCAGTTGAAAGAAGAAGAATTGAACAAGCTTTGCACGTTCAATGAGGAAATCCACCTGTGCACCCAAACAAAGAAGCAAACCATTCCCAAATATTTTTTGTCAAATCACAGGATATTAGTAAGTGGTAACCAAACTCACCAGAAGATTTACAAAGAACATAGCAGTGAGGAGATAAACAACTATTGGGTCTTTTTCTTTGAAGCACATCACCTGTGTTGATTCTTTCCAGGAAATCTTCCCAACAGAAACACCCAACCTCCGGAGGTATAGGTTGACACCACACTTCTTTGGCGGGGAATGACAAGCCAAAAGGAATTTCTGGTTGTATTAGGGCTTTAAAGAAGGAGGCACAAGTAAAGGAACCTGAAGGAGACAAAGTCCAAATCCTGCTATCTATTTTTGTAGTCTCATCAAGAATGGACATGAGAGTTAAGGTACAATCCAATTTTGTATCCCTGAGAGCTCTTCTCAAACCCAAGTTCCAACCAAACCCGGAAGTTGAGTTCGAGGGAACAAGGAAAGTGGCAATCGATTCATTTTTGAAGGTGGAGATAGAAAAGAGGGCCAGAAATTGGTCTTTTCAAAGGAGAATCCCCAACCCAAACAAGTTCCCAAAATTTAATGAGATTACCTAAGTGCAAGTCATACCTGATCCAAGGAGAAAATAAAGGCAGAATAGCTTGGATTGCTTTCCAAGGTGATGCTCCTGTAGTCATAGCTAGAATTCTAGAGTCCCATCCATTCTCCACAAGCCCGTGAATACTACATATTATCGTAACCCACAGTTTTTCCTTTTCCAATGAAAATCTCCACAACCATTTCCCTAGTATAGCCAAATTTCTCTTCCTTATATTCCCAATGCCTAGATCTCCATCCTGCTTGCTCCTACACACCACCTCCCACCTAACCCTATGGTCCTTTTTCTCCTCCCCTGGCTCCCAAAGGAAATCTCCCATTAGCTTTTCCAACTTTCTAGCCACCCCTACAGGCACCTTAAAGACCGATAGGTAATAAATGGGCAGGTTAGCTAAAGTAGACCTAATTACAGTGATTCTTCCTCCAAGAGATAGATAATTTTTCTTCCAAGATGCAAGTCTCTTTTCAAACCTCTCCACAACTGGAGTCCAAAAGCTTCCTTTTTGAGGATTATCTCCTATAGGAAGACCAAGGTAATTTAGAAGCCAAGTCGACACTGCACATTCCAAAATGTTTGCACATGCAAGGATCTCAATTTCCCCCATATTCACACCTACAACACAACTTTTTTCGAAGTTCACTTTCAGATTTGACATTTGCTCAAAAAGTTGTATTGTGAGTTCCAAATTCCTAATGGAATTCAAGTCCCCTCCTTCATAGAAGAAAATCCGTATCATCTGCAAACTGCAAATGTGTAAGTGGTATGTTCTCCTTGCCAACTATCCACCCTTTGATTAGACTCCTAGAATTTGCTCTAGAGATCAGTCTCCCTAAGACTTCAGCAACCAAGGTGAACAAGAAAGGAGAAAGAAGGTCTCCTTGCCTAATTCCCCTCAATGCCGGAAAGAAGTCCACCACCGTTCCATTCACCAAAATTGAGTAGTGGCAAGTCCTAATACACCCCAACACCCATCTGCACCATCTTTCTCCAAACCCAAAGTTGATCATCACCTCCAGCAGAAGGGACCAATCTTCCAAATCATAAGCTTTTTCCAAATCTAACTTGCAAACCACACCCTTTTTCTTTGATTTCTTGAAACCCACCACTCTCATTTGCTATAAGTATTTGATCGGTTATCTACCTTTCCCTCACAAAAGCTCCTTGGTTATTTGATACAATGGTATGGAGCACCTATCTAATCCTAAGGGACAACACCTTCACAATAATCTTATATAGACTATTTACTAGACTGATTGGTCTATAGTCCTTTGGGTGGGTTGCTTCTCTCTTCTTGGGAACCAAAGCAATGAAGGTGGAATTCAACCCCGGGTTAATCACTCCTCTTCTATGGAACTCATCAAAAACCAGCATTAAACCCTCTTTCAATATCTCCCAACAATCTTGATAAAATGCCATCGCAAAACCATCTAGACCTGGTGCCTTTGACCCATCCATAGAAAATACTGCCTCCTTTACTTCCTCAACATCAAATTTTCTCTCCAACCACTTCCTATCCTCTAGATTTAGATTGGCCATTTCGTCCCCTTGATCCACACCCTATCACTTAAAGGTTTTCTAAAGATAGATTTGAAATGGTTTGCAAGGTGTCCAATTTAAGAAGTGATTTACATAAATACACCAATTTGAACATAAAACAATAATGTACTTTATTCATTTACTGATAAATGTTTGTGTACATCAATCTGATTGGAGCTAAGGGCATACACTATCTAACACAGTTGTGCATTACTGGGCCCAGCTAACTTACCAGGGTATCCCCAACACAACGTCAACTCCCAAGAATTTCAGTGGATAAAGGTCCACCTTAAAGACATTCCCCTAAATCTTAACCCCAATGCAGCCATACATACTATCACAAGAAATCCGGTTCCTATCTGCTACATGAACCGAGAATGGGGTGTGGGTTGAATGGCTAGGCCCAATTTCTTGTTTAGGTCAATGGTGATAAAAGTGAAAGTGCTCCTACTGTCAATCAGTATAGAGTGTTCCCAACCCATTATGAAGCCTAATACATGCACGGTTTGGGGCGAGGGAAGTCCTATTAGAGCTTGCAAGGAAATTTCCTAGTATCCCATTTCTTTGTCTTCTAGTGGTCTATCCACTTCTAGGGCGGGTTGGGTCAATTCCATTTCCGACTCCACTTGTAAGAGGCAAAGTTCAAAGTATCGATACACCTCTATGTATCGGCAAAGGTGTATTGGTACTTAAAAAACCATTCACTTTTATATTTTTTTTAGTTTATTTTCAAATTTTGGTTTTTATATATTTTTATTAAATAATTAGGGTTCCCGAAAACACCTATTAACAAATGTTTCAGAACCCAAAAGATACGATATGAGACACCCGATACGATGTAACATATTGATACTTTGAACCTAGGAAAGAGGTTAAGTCTGTTAGGCCTTGGACTAGCGACCCAATGCAAATTTCTCATCACAATTATAACACAGGTCCTTCTCCCGTTAGGCCTACATTCCAGTCCAAGAGAGCCACTTAAAGTTTTGAGGGCCCATAATTTAACAATGGGCATGGCACTCAACAATGCATAATGGTGGAAATATGATTAATTTCAGAAAACAAGTTCCACCTAAAAACTATCCACCTTAGGTTATTAGAATTTATGCCATAGTCATAGTTTTCTAGGAGCCAATGCGATGCTAGGTGACAGGGGGGGCACCTTGTTGCCTAGGCAATGGATTTTTTTTCAAGTAAAAAACATAGATCCTAGGGTAGTTCCCTAGGTACCATAACCATATTTCCTTAATAATTATTCATAATTTTCATAAGAAAAGAATAAAGTTCATGTTAAGTATAGAAAATCAACATATTCATGAGAAGAAATAAGAAAGAAAAGAAATTTGAAAAAAAATATAAGGACTGAACCCTTATTTTTGTTCAGGTTTTGAAGTCTACGAGGCCTCGAGGGTTCAATACAGCATTAGCAATGTTTGTGTTGATGAAACCCTAACAAATAAGAAACTAATAAAAGGAAATTAGTATATAAAAACACAAGATGAATAATTTAGTTTAATAATGTTTATTTTATAATTATAATCTCAAAAAATAAAGAATAAAAAAGTATTTTATAATACAAAGTATAAAACTGCTTGGCAATTAGGCGAGGTTAGCCTCCAAGAGCGCCTTGTCACCTAGGTGTCATCTTGACAACTATGGCATAGTTTTAGGGTTTCCATCCTAAATCCATAAACCTAGGGATTCAACTTGTACTGAGCAAGCTAAATACAACCCCAGTAGCTCATGAACACACAGGTTCTGTCATTATGTGATGTGAAGAGATAGACCCCTCAGAATATCTTCCCCAGATATACCAACTAGTGGCCAACAAAGAAACAGTAACCAGAGTTTGTTATAAATTTAATGCACTTACCTCATATATACTGTAACCAGAAAAGAAATGAAAATGATAGAACCAATACATTCCTCATTGGTAAAAGGAAAGATAGAAGGGTGGCAAAGTTAGAAACAAACAGTCAGTTTCTGTTAAAATCTTTGCTGTTTCACTAATTGGAGCAGATTATGGGTCATACCCAACCAAATTCATTTGGAATCCTAATGTCCCACTAAAGTGGCCTTTCTTATGCGTTGCATTCTCTTATAAAAGACATACATCATTGACCATCTTTTATTCCAGGGAATCTGGTATATCTGAATAAGTAACTCATTCAAACTAGATATTGTAGCTATAAATTCTTTTATTTCAGGAACATGATGTTTCAACAGTCATTTTAGTTTTTAATATGTTTAAGCATAATTGGATGAATGAATTGGTTATCAAACAACTACATTTTAGTTCTGAGTTAGTTATTCTGACCTTTCATTAAGTGTTTCTATCTCACTTAGTGGTAACAACAACAATAATAATTTGTCCCATCTTAAATCATTCTGGCACATCAGTAACATATCCATGACAATATAACTTATGACACACAGATACATCTCAATACCAATGCTTTACTCCTTCAGATCAATCTCAGTATCTCACCATGCTGTATAGACTTAGACTTTCCAAATCTCTACTTTTTTGTAACTTAGATGTGGAAGGGGATTCCAAAACAGTCATGGGATGGCTATGATACGGGGTTGTAGGTTTTTAGGAACATCATGAGGGAGATAAGAAACTGGCAAAGGAGTTGAGAACATGCTACAAATTGATACCAAGGACTATAACTGATTGACAGATGGGTTAGAAAAACAAGGAGCCACTAAGGATCAATTGTTTTGGGGTTTGGATCCCTTAGGGGATCTGTAAGACAAACTGATGGGTGAAGGGGCTAAGCCAAATGATGGGGTGCTTCTGGCAGACAACTTTGCATACCTTTCTTTTAAACATATTAATAAAAAGCTTCACAGTTACTGATCAATAAAAATATCAATATTCTACTCCATTGGCACTAACATGAGAGGTAAACAAATTATAAGTTGCTTGTTTGGAACAATCTCTCCCAGTAACATCCTCTTTTCTTTGTTAGGTTCATTTGTATTGCATATATGCTTGCCTTCATCATCAACATGCATGCCTTATCCCAACTATATGGGGTTGGCTACATGAATCCTGTTTCACCAATCTGTTCTATTCAACACCACATCCACTGTTGAATTATTAGTGCTTAAATCATTTCTTACTACTTCTACCATGTTCTTTTTGTCTACCCCAAGCTCTTCTAGCCCCTTCAATGTGTAAGCATATATGCCTTCCTTCCCTAAGTATTTTTCATAAGTTATTTTTCCACAAGGGAATGCCAGTATTTCCAGGAAAGAGGACCTCACTTTCCACAGTCACTGATTAGGAATTTAGGATAATAAATCACATTACCAACTTTGTGGGAGAAAGTTTCTGAGGACCAGCTCCTGAACCATGGACTCAAGATTCTAGATTGGAAGCAACACCAATGCAAGTATACAAGGACGAAGCACCAATGCATATGAAACCCCTCCTACCCAATAAAAATTGCATATTGAAAGCTGGTACTCAGCCCAGATAAACAAAACAAACATGCTTGTCTACACATTGAATCAAGTTCAAAAGCAATCCTTCAGGTATTGTCAATTTAGAAAAGGGTCTAAAAAAGAGTTTAATACCTTGCTGGTCTATGGTTCTCAAAGTCTTAGCCAATATCTGGCTCATTAAAACTTCGTTGTAATTCACCACAAGTTCCTTTTCTCTTTGCATGAATGTTATATCAGCATTATGAAGCTGCGCAGAATACTTCTTACGTATCTCTTCTATCTCCTTATCACATTGAAATTGAAGCTGTACTTTCTATCCACACAAGCAAAAATTCATATTGAGTAAGGGAAAAATGTTATTTGGGATAATTGTCATTTGAAACAATGACAAAACAATAGAGAGATCAGATGCAAACCATATCTTTGTGTATCTTGATGGTTTGCTCCTCCTCTTCATGTATTCTTTTCAGTTCCTCCTGAAGCAGGTCATGGTGAAAAGGCGGAGGCACTTGTGGAATCACAGGAACAGTTGATGGAGCACAACTACTGGATTCAGAAACAGTGACTACACTTATAGTATCCAAAATATGTACTTCACTTCCACCTGAAGGCACAGTTTGTTGACAGCTACTGGATTCTGGATGAGTGCCCATGCTTCTGGGATCTGAAACAGGTAACCCAATGCTTCCAACAGGTGTTCCTGTAAGGGATCCTGGTGATGAATCTGTAACAGGCTGGGCTACAGAATGGTTAGGTAGCTGAGCTAGGTCCTCAATTGGTAGTTGAGCCTGTTGGCAAGAAGTACCCCCTTCTTTACCTGGTTCACATCTTCCTGTAACTAAAGTTACATCAAGTTGATTATGTTTAGAGGTTGGACCTGTAGAGGGAGACAGCTGCAATTGCATAGAAGGCAATGTAACCAAGATATTATGATTAGATTGATCAGGCCATGCAACATTATCCGGTTGTAGTGCTGGAACCTTGACTTGTTGAGGAGGATTCTTCCCATCAAAATATCCCAAGTCCTCAACTTGCACTGATGTTGAAATGGGTGGTCCAGGATGTTCAATGGAAAGCACCTGAGAACAAATTGAACCAAGTAAGATTCTGCAATCATCACTTCTCTTTCCTAAAAGTAACATTTTGATGCAAAATGTGTGAGTGACTAACGCATACAAGTCATGAATACATACAAAACCATCCATACTTTAAATGGAGAAAAGGAATCTAATTATGATTTAGACAACTCTACCATAAAGGTAAAATTTTCTGTAAAATACTTTACCTGACTGGATGGTAACGTATTATCCTGAGAAGACATAACATGATCTGAAGATGTACCTATCTCGGTTAGCTCCAAGGGAGATATTTCTCCATTGTTGGGACTGCTTGCCATAGTATGCTGCTCAACTTCAGCAAGATCTATTCTGTCTGAGGCTACAGTACACATTCCACCATCCAATCTACTAGGCTGCAAGGAAGGATTTACTACTTCCATGGGAATGTTGCTCTCATCCACTTCTTCTGGAACCTCAGGTGGCAGCACTCCACCTGGCACTACTGGTATATTTAGCCCAATGGATTGCATTGAAGGAGTAAACGTTTCAACGGGGATGCTGAACCTACCCACCTCATTTGAAGAAGTATCCAGAACTTCAAAAGGAACCACTCCACCTGACATTCCTGTTACATCCAGATCAATGGTTTGCATTGTAGAAGTAAATTTTTCCATGGGGATGCTGTCCATGTGCACTTCATTTGGAACAGTTTCCAGACCTTTGGATAGAACCACTCCATCTGGAACTATTGATGCATCCATCCCACTGGATTGTGTTGTAAGGCTTAATGTTTTCATAGAGATTCTGCCCCTGTCTACATTATTTGCAATTTCTGATGGCACCGTTCCACCTGACATTGTTGAGGCATCCATTCTACTAGACAACTTTGCAGGATTTACTGTTCCCATGGAGCTGCAGACGTTATCCACCCCATCTGGAACAGATTCAAGAATTCGTGATGGTGCCCCTCCACCTACCACTGTTGGTACATTTCCATCAGGATACTGTTTTTCTAAAGAAGGGTCAGATATAGGAGCTCCTTTTTCACTGGCTTCCAGTTTTTCAAAGTTGAGCACAAAATTTGGCAAAGGGAGCTTAGAAATTTCCTCCATTGGTCTCCCAGATTTTGCTTGCTCCAACCAATGAGCTGTCATTCGCTTCTCCTCATTCCTTGCAGCCAGAAGCAAATTCTCAAGATTTTTCTGTTGCAACTCCATATGATGACTGAATTGTTCCATTTTTCTAGAATGCTCTTGATCTAGTCTCTTCAATTTATCTAATCTAGTCACCAAATTTCTGTTAATGGTATGTGTAAGGACAGCTTCCACTTGGCACTGTTTTTCCAGCTCTGCCTTTTCCTTCTCCTTAATCTTATTGAATTTTTGAACTTCCTCCTGTTGCTTTTGGAGGAGCCTTTTTAATCTCTCAGCAAAAATATTTTCAACTAGTTCAACATTGTTGGAGAATTCATTTTTGATTAATCCATTGGCATTTTTGAAAGCATGCCCCTGTTTGAGAGAGACCTCTTGACCAAAGCAGTTATTACTCTCAGAACTCTCTCTGATATCTCCTTCCAACTGTTGCTGGGCAGAAGCTGCTGGTTGTGAATTCATCACAGGCAAAAGGCTTTCTGCAATATCTTTAGTTTTTGGTGTATCAATTCTTGTCAAATTAGATTTTTCAACATTTTCCGTATGACGAGAAAAACTTTTTTCAACACCCGCAATTTTGAGTAGACATATTCTACTTCTTCCTCCTTGCAGTTAAAATTCAATAGTTGTTTCACACGTTCAAGTGAATCACTATGATCAATCTTGTACTTCAGCAAAGATGCCGCAGCCCAACACTGAAAGATGCACAATCCAAAAGTAAAGTGATACATGGTATGTGTAGAAAAATTATAGAATTATTACACATAGAAACATAGGTACTAAGCCAAGATTGACTAGATTTAAGGTTTCTTTCCGATGCCTAAGTCAAGTCCATGAAACCACATTACAGAACATGACAAGTCGTAAGTAAATGGATGGCAGTCCAACAAGATAGACCATGGCTTATGATAACTGTAGCTTTTAACTTCTTAATAGAATAAGGCTTATAAAACTTATTCCATTAAAAATTTCCAGAAAATTAAAGACATTTAGCCTAAAAGTAAGTCACCCTTTCAAACACATTTAGCCTAAAAGTAATATATAACTAATGCAATAAGACTAATGAATTTGAGCTCTTAGGTGAATAAAATACTAGTAATTTGCATGGCTCTTTCATATGAATAACAGTCGCTACTTAGTGGTCAGCCCACCCCAATTTATATGTTTATGCATTAAAAGAATGGAAATTACAATTTTTTTGAGAAAATTTAACCAGAAATTACAATTCTGCCCCCCTGTAATAACATAAGGCAGCAAGATATATTTAAGTATTTCTATACAAGTTTTCAATATGACCAATGCAAGAAGCAGACTACCACTATAAAAGGGCCACTTATATTCATGGGATGTCAGCAGCATGAGATGACAAGATTAATAAAATCCCTTTTCTTGAAAAGAAATAAAACATAGAACTTAAGATTGATAAGAAGGAGATAAACAAACAAGTATGGGATTATGGATGAGGACCCATACAATTCTCACGTAGGCCTTGTAGAGACGAGCCTGAATTTAGATTTAAGGTTCATGAATAAAGCCCAAACATAATCAAGTTCATTCGGATAAAAAGAGCCTAAAATGTGGGTTATTTTCACATGGGCCTTAGTTCAGCTCATTTCAATAAAAGTAACTACAATCTAGATTTTGTTTTTGACAGCTTATTCAGACATACACTTAAAATACTGCTTGACTTTTAAATTTTGGAACTATATATGGAAAAACAATACAAAAGAATAACAGAAATTCTAACCATACTCAATGTCTAAGTCCCTCTTGTCTGGGCATAGAACCCTAGCACTTCTATTTTGTCTCTCTTCTTTTCTCAATACTAATCAAGTTAGGTTTGACTGTTTTCTTGAAAGACAGACTTGCTTCCCTAGGTCTAGATTTCTTAGGAGGCTGTATTCAGTAGTTTGACTGTCATCCCTCTCAACCGATGAGCTCCACAGATTCTGATTAGATGATTGTTTTCTAGTAACAATAAAGAGTTGTTTTTTAAACAAAACAATCTTCGCCATAGAAATTTTAGGGAGATGGGATGTGGTAGATTTTCTTACAATCCCCCCCCCCCTCCCCCCGCCAAAAAAATATATAGAAACAGAAAAAAAAAAGGAGACCTAGGATGACTAACAAACTTGGTACCATTTCTCAACTTCTACAAAACCAAGGAGCCCAAGTATAAAAATCGTGCATGGTTGGATCAAGCCAGGCATGAAACATTATAATCCTAGCTCAGGAATTAGGAGAAAGATTCTGACCCACCCCCAAAATATGTTAATTTCCTAGATACTGTTGAGAAATGTGCTTTATGCTTGCAGTGAAAAATACCAATGGTGAGTACCCCTCCTTAGAAATATGATGTCTGAGTCATGTGTCTCCAAATCATCCTGAATAGTGTACATACAACAATTCTTTATCACCCTGAACAGTGCATACATACAACAACTATTGGTTTCAATCAGTAGATGTTTCCAGAACTAAAATTGGAATAGTAGTGCAGAATAATACAGGAAGACTCTAACCAGGGATATCTCAAAAGCCTGTAATATGGTTGCCGGTTCTCTACTGACATGATGGTTGTTCATTATGTATTCAAGAAACCTTCCAGCCATGCCCTTGACATCCTCCTGCATCAAAGACAAGCATTGAAATCACATAATAGTCAAATCCAGGACTTTGCAATTTATCACTGGCATAAATGCTGCTAATAAATACCAGGGATAATCAATCATGGTATAATAATGATGATGATGATGATGATGATGATGATGATGATGATGATGGTGATAAAACATTACAGATCAACTTGAATAAGTTGGAAAAAGTTATGACATCAACTTAACATCCAATTACAAAAAAAAGGACCTACAAATCCAAAGATAAATTAAAGGTAAATTATGAAAAACAAAATCATCCTATTGTGGCCACAATTTCATGTGATGCAACCTTCATTCAACTAGCCAGCTTGCTCATCTGAACAATCTTTTTAAAAGCAATCACTATGGCCAAAATTTCGAACATAAATATCCACTCTAAAAGACCTATTTCTGGTTGGAATGATCTTGAAAAGTCCTACAACAGATATTTCCATACTTTTCAAGATTTTCTAATATATGGCCTCATAAAGATCTCAAAGACAAGTTAAGAGAATAATAATAGAGTGAGTAATAACTAGGTCATCATTAAGTTCATCTTAAGCAATGAAATATGGATATCTGGCTTTGGTCTTTTGTTCCTTGCAACTAAATTTCCTTGAGAACAATGTCATTTCTGACTCACAGTTGCAAGAACTCAGGGTGGAAGCTTTCACTACGGCAAGATTACATCGTTAAGACAGTTACCATGGAAAGTTTTGGGGGTCCCAGAACTGAAGTTTTCATGTGATTGATGTTTTTTATGTGTAGTCATTAATTGGGTCATAAGGATCTAAGGGTCCTGAATAGATGCGTCATTTGACATGTTATATGGATACATTTGAAGATGATCAAAACTGCTATCAGTCTTGGAATTTTAGGTTCGAACAGAAGAGAAAGTGAAGAAGAAAGAGGAGAAAGATTAGTGAGAGAGCAGTAGAACACAGGTTTGAAATGAAGGACAGATTCTGATAAATCTGCCGCCGCCACTTCAACTTAATATTTATATGTTATGCTAGTTACATGAAAGGACACATCTGCCATTGGTGTTTACATCATAACACTTAACAATATAAAACAGAAAAGTAAATAACAACTAGAATAACAGAAAAACATAACAAATAGACTAGGTACATTCTACCCTACGGACAGAGTGGCCCCACAGCTGTGGGGCCCACATCAGTTTCTCTACACTCCCCCTCAAGTTGGGAGTAAATGTTTATCATTCCCAACTTGGATAGATCCGCTTCTAGCTTCTTTCTTGATACGGCTTTAGTGAGGATATCTGCTAGTTGCATACTGGAAGTGATGTAAGGGAGGCATACTTCTTGAGATGAGACCCTCTCTCGTACAAAATGTCGGTCAACTTCAATGTGTTTGGTTCTGTCATGCTGCACTGGATTATGTGCTATATTAATGGCTGCTTGATTATCACAATACAGCATCAGAGGCTTCTCATACTCAATACCCAACTCCTCAAGTAGCGATCTTAGCCATAGGATTTCAGCCACTCCGTTGTCCATGGACCTGTATTCTGCTTCAGCACTAGACCGGGAGACAACACTTTGTTTCTTACTTCTCCAGGAGACAAGGTTTCCTCCCACAAGGGCACAATATCCTGAGGTAGACCGTCTGTCATCAACACTCCCAACCCAATCGGCATCCGTATAGACCTCCACCTTCATGTGGTTATTGTTCTTGAACAGTATACCTCTACCCAGGCATCTTTTCAAGTATGCTAGTATTCTTTCTGCTGCTAGAAGGTGCGTGGTTCTAGGAGAATGCATGTACTGACTAACAACACTAACTGCATAATTGATATCTAGCCGAGTGAGGCACAGATATAGGAGCTTTCCCACTAACTGTTGGAACATAACTTTGTCTTCAAGCAGCTCTCCACTCTCTGCACTAATCCTGTGGTTCTGTTCAATGGGTGTATCTGCAGGTTTGACACCTAACTTTCCAGTTTCAGCCAACAGATCTAAAACATATTTCCTCTGTGAGACAAAGATCCCCTGTTTAGATCTAGCAACCTCAATACCCAAAAAATACCGTAGTGGACCCAGATCTTTCACCTCAAACTCTTGATGAAGGAGCTATTTGAGGGACTCAATCTCATGGCTGTCATTTCCTATCACCACAATATCATCAACATATACTGCAAGTAGTGTCAGTGAAGACTCCACCCTCTTGATGAACAGTGTATGATCTGACTGGGCCTGTACATAACCGAACTTCCCAAGAGCTAGTCTGAATCTGTCGAACCAAGCTCTAGGTGACTGTTTCAAACCATACAATGCCTTATTGAGCCGGCAGACCTTCTTACCTGTCTTTATATCATAGTATCCAGGAGGCAACTGCATGTAAACCTCTTCCTGCAAGTCCCCATTCAGGAAGGCATTTTTAACATCCATTTGGTACAAAGGCCAAGTGTGGCTTGCTGCAAGAGATAATAGAACCCGAATGGTGGTCATCTTGGCTACTGGGGCAAACATCTCCAAGTAATCTATGCCATAAGTCTGAGTGAACCCTTTTGCAACTAGCCGAGCTTTGTACCTCTCAATGGAACCATCCACATTGTGCTTTACAGTAAATACCCATCTGCATCCAACTGGTTTCTTTCCTTTGGGGAAGTCAACTAGCTCCCAGGTATTATTTTTCAACAGAGTATCCATTTCAACTTGCATTGCACCTCTCCACTCTGGGACTGATAGGGCCTCTTGCACTGTTCTTGGAATAGGAACATTGGAAATGGAACTAAGGTAGGACTTGTAGGTAGGAGATAGGCAATCATAGGATAAAAAATGGGAAATACAGTGGGCTGTAGATGTGGTACAATGTCGTTTCCCTTTACGGACTGCAATTGGAAGATCAAGGTCATCTGTAGGAGGTGAAATGGCAACAATAGAAGTCTCTGTGGGTCCTGGGACTGTAATGCCTGGACCTGGAGCCGCAGATGAGATTGGAGCTGGCCTGAACTGCTGATGATCGGGATCAACCTGCCTGCACCACCTGTGATAGACTCTCAAGTCCTGATCCCTCTGACCACCCTCACCATTGTAGCTCCCCCTCAACTCCTGATCCCTCTGGCCACCCTCACCATTGCAGCTCCCATCACCCAATGGAATAGGTAAAGGAACTACCCCACTCTCACTGCTCTCCCCCTGAAGACATGGACCTGGACCCCTACTCTCACTACTCTCCCCCTGAAGACAATGACTTAAACCCCTACTCTCACTGCTCTCCCCCTGAGGAGAAACCCGAGGATAATAGGGTGTCTCCTCAAAGAAAGTGACATCCATGGAGACGAACTTCCTCCTTGAGACAGGATCAGAGCAGCAATACCCCTTTTGAGTTCGTGCATAACCAAGGAAAATGCATTTGGAGGCCTTGGGTTCAAACTTGGAGTGATGGGTTCCGAGAAGTTGAACAAAGCAGGTACAACTGAATGTCTTAAGGGGAATAGAAAACAACTCCTCATGTGGGTATAGAAGGGAAAAAGGAAATCGCAAATCAAGAACCCGGGAAGGAATCCGATTAATAAGATATACCGCCGTGAGGATAGCATCACCCCAGAAGCGAATAGGGACATTGGAGGTAAACATAAGACTTCTAGCCACCTCCAAGATGTGCCTATTCTTCCTTTCTGCAACCCCATTCTGCTGAGGTGTATGAGGGCAAGAGCTCTGATGGATAACCCCATGAGTAAGAAGGTAAGATGCTAATGACTTAGCAAAGTACTCTTTTGCATTATCAGATCTAAGAACTTTAATCTTGGCATCAAACTGGGTTAGGATCATTTGGTGAAAGTTTTGGGTCAGGGCGGGAACCTCATTTCATGAACGCATAAGATAAACCCAAGAAAACCGGGTATGGTCATCAACAAATAACAAAAAATATCTGTACCCACCCATAGAATGAATGTGATATGGCCCCCAAACATCCGTATGCACAAGATCAAAAGAACGATTACTCCTTTTATTGCTCAATGAATAAGAGTTTCTACAATGTTTAGCAAACTCACAACTTTCACATTGCAACTGACACAACTCAACAGACTCGAACAAAGTAGGAAACAAACTCTTTAAGGATCGAAAAGACAAATGACCCAATCGGTTATGCCAAAGCATAACCGAACTCACACTCTGGGAAACAAGTGACCTCTTACCCACTGACTCTTCCCGACGAGAACTCTCCCCGGGCAGATAGATCCCATTCGTCTCATGGCCAGTCCCAATCACCTTTTTAGTCTCCAGGTCCTGAAAAACACACCGATCAGGGAAGAAAGTTACTGAGCAGTTCATGTGTTTGGTAATACTACTGACTGAAAGGAGGTTAGTATCAAGTTTAGGAACATGTAAGACAGAAGACAAGGAGATCGTATCTGATAACTTAATGTCCTGAATCTATTACCCAACAAGGTTCAGTAGTACCTGGAGCTGAGGCATGGTAGGCTGAAGCTAGAGTACCTGAATTTACGGTTGTAATCTGACCACCCATCTCAGAAACACTACCATAACTGATGCTCCCAAAGCTGCCTTCTGCCTGATTTTTAAACTCCATCTCGGTCAAGTCTTAAAACAAAACTTGGACTACCAATAACAACCAAAAACAGTATAGGCCTGATTTGTATTCACAGTGTATGTGCACAACTGGGATAACTCTGATATGAAACCAACTAACAAACACAACATTGGCTGTCCGTAGAGCTCTAACCCCTTTAAGAGAGTTCGAAAACCCCAAAAAACTTTGAAAAACAGCTTAGAAGAAGGTCTGATTTGCCTTTGCAGAATTAGGGTTTTAATCAGTCCTTAAAGTGATCAATTCAGTTGCACAATCTAATCAGTACTGTATAGATAGACTTGCATTAGGGTTAATAGGAAACCCTAGAATCTGATCAATGCCAACAATAAACTTGAGGACGGCTCTAGGTAGATCGCAAGGTTCAGTCCAGCATTAGGACTTGCCGCAAGATCACTTTCAAACTCTAGGGTTTTAATCACAGTTCGGTGTAAACCAGTAGGGTTTTAATCACAGTAGAACAGTAGGGTTTGCTGTAAAACCCTAGTGAATCGAAGTGTAAAACAATAGGGTTTGCTGTAAAACCCTAGTGAATCGAAGAGATGAAAACCTAGAATGGTTCAGCCTTCCTCTCCAGATAGGTCCAACCTATCTTTTCTTAGAAAAGTAAATGACTTACAAGAAAAGAATTGTTCGCTGCCTTCTAGGGTTACCCGAACCCTAGTCTTCTCTGATCCTTCCTGACCACCAATACTCTGCAACCATAACAAAACTTCCAACAGCTGCTAGCACTTCTGGCGATCTCCAAGAATCAGTCTGCGAACTCCACCTTTTCAGCTTCTAGTCTTAGGAGATTCTCATGTGGTCGGCTGGTATTAGACTCACATAAGAAACCCTAACTTGGCTCTGATACCATGAAGATGATCAAGACTGCTATCAGTCTTGGAATTTTAGGTTCGAACAGAAGAGAAAGTGAAGAAGAAAGAGGAGAAAGATTAGTGAGAGAGCAGTAGAACACAGGTTTGAAAGGAAGGGCAGATTCTGATAAATCTGCCGCCGCCACTTCAACTTAATATTTATATGTTATGCTAGTTACATGAAAGGACACATCTGCCCTTGGTGTTTACATCATAACACTTAACAATATAAAACTGAAAAATAAATAACAACTAGAATAACAGAAAAACATAACAAATAGACTAGGTACATTCTACCCTACGGACAGAGTGGCCCCACAGCTGTGGGGCCCACATCAGTTTCTCTACAACATTAAAATGGGCAACAAACCCATTCCAAACACATGGAAACCAACATTAGCATGACATTTGAGGGGACTCTTCTCTTTGTTACATCTGTAATATAAAGAACCTCAAACTCTTATGGTTATATTTTTATACTCAATATGCTTGCTTAATGTTGTTTGCATTGATTTATGCAGCTATTTTTTTAACAATTGTCCCATTATTTATATAACAGAAAAATATATCATCAACAAAAGTAACTTCAGACTTGGTGCCCAAGTCCTTGAATCTTTTCTTTTCCCTTGCCAAGTCTGACACCTCATATGTTGAGGGCCCGGGAATAGGATCTCGTCACGGGTCGGTCCACGGGGAAAACCTCCTGTTTTCCCTTGTTCCTTCCTGCTCGTGATGAACCTATCTTGGCGCCTTCGGTGATTTGTCCAAGAGATCACCAACTCTCCTAACTCACTCTTGACTGAATAATTTGATTTCTCATTCAATAATGGGGTCTCCTTAAATAGGAGATTACAAGAGTCCTAATCAAAGGGAGTCTCCTTGCTGAATAGGGAGACTTCTAGTTCTATCTTGCTAAGGATAAGATAAGCTAATCCTAATCTTATAAGCTACTAGCAAGATAAGATAAGCTAAGCTAATCCTAATCTGATAAGCTATTAACAAGATAAGATAAGAGATAAGAACAATAAGACAAGAACAAGCAAAATGAGCTAATCTAATCTAGATAAGGCTGCTGCTGCCGAATTGGGTAGGATGAGCATCACGGAATCCTTGCTACTGCTGGCGGTGGGCCCGGGGCCTGTTGCTGCCAGCTGCGATGGTACGTCTTCCCGAGGAAGGCGTCCATAACATTACTCCCCTCCTGGACTACGAGCTTGTCCTCAAGCTCGAAAGCTGGATATGTGGCTTGGAACTCTGCCAATGGGATCCATGTGGCTTCTGTTGGTGGTAGATCACACCATTCCACCAAGACTTCAAGGATTCCATAATTGAAACGAGAGTGGGTGACAGTTTTAGACTGGGGAACCAGTTTGCCCTCTTTCAAGTGTGGCAGGGAGGGAACTTGGTCCGAGGGAACACCCGTAAATGGTTTCAGCAAGGAGATGTGGAAGATATCATGAATGTGGCTAGTCTCTGGCAATTCCAGCTGGTAGGCCACACTGCCAATCCGTCGCAGAACCTTGTAGGGCCCATAGAACTTAGGGGCCAACTTCGGGGCAGTCTTGTGGCGCAAGGAGCGCTACCGGTAGGGCTGGAGCTTCAACCAAACAAATTGTCCTGGATCGAACGACAGTTCTCGGTGGTGCTTATCATAGTGGAGCTTCATGCGGAGCTAGGCCTGCTGTAAGCAAATGCGGACGTCAACGAGGAGGGCGTCGCGGTCCTGTAAGGAGTGATCGATTGCGTCCAAGCGAGTAGATCTGGGCTCGTAGGACAACAAGCGGGGAGGATCCCTGCCGTAAACAACGCGAAAGGGAGTCATGCCGAGGGAGGAATGGTAGGTTGTGTTGTAGCAGTACTCGGCCCAAGGAAGCCATTCCAACCACCGTCGAGGTTGATCGCCTAAGAAACAGCGGAGATACATCTCGATAGTGCGGTTAACCACTTCCATCTGACCGTCGGTTTGTGGCAGGTAAGCTGATGAGTAGGCCAGGGTGGTGCCGTGTAGTCGAAATAACTCTTTCCAGAAGGCACTAGTGAAGACCGGGTTTCTATCGCTGACGATGGATTCCGGCAACCCATGTAAGCGAAAGATATGTGTAAAGAAGGCGAGGGCAACCGAAGTTGCACTGTACGGGTGTGATAGAGGAATGAAGTGTGCGTATTTAGAGAAGCGGTTGACTACCACAAGGAGATCTGATTTGCCCCCTACCTTGGGAAGTCCCTCAATGAAATCCATGGAGATGTCGGCCTAGATCTGCGATGGGATGGAAAGGGGCTGAAGGAGACCTGCCGAGTGTAGGTTTTCCCATTTGTGTTGTTGGCATGTGGAGCAATTCTGGACAGAATCTCGAATAGAAGTCTTCATACCTCGCCAACGGAAATCAGTCCGGACGCGGTGTAGTGTTTTTTGAATGCCCTCATGGGTGGAGTTATGGATGCTGGTGATGATGCTGGGAATCAACGGGCAGTCTGCTAGAAGATGGACTCGTCCCTTATGTAGTACCAACCCGTCGTGAAGTGACCAATCGGGGTCGGCCGTGCCGGTCTGGATCTTCTGCAGTAAGAGTGACCATTCCGGGGACTGTGGTGCTGCCTTCTTAATGTCATCAAACAGAGAGATCCAAGGTTGGGAAATGCTACATAGAACCATCGTGTTTTCTTCTTGCCTAGACAAGGCATCAGCTGCGCGATTAGAGGATTCCGCCTTATATTCCACCCGGAAGTCAAACCCGAGCAGTTTGCTAACCCAATGCTGCTGAGGGGAAGTGGTGAGACGCTGCTCTAACAGGTATTTGAGGCTGTAATGATCAGTTTTGACGATGAACGACCACCCCCACAAATACGGCCTCTAGTGCTGGATGGCTTGGGCAAGGCCGATTAGTTCACGCTCATAGGCTGGAAGCTTCAGATGCCGGTCGGCCAATCTGCGGCTGAAGAAAGCGATCGGGTGCCCTTGCTGCTGTAGTATGGCCCCGATACCCACTCCGGAAGCATCGCACTCGACTGTAAATTCGAGGGCAAAATTAGGTAATTGCAGGACAGGGGTTGAAGACAGTGCATTTCGCAGTGACAGAAAAGCTTCATCAGCTGCGTCGTCCCACCAAAAGGAGTTTCTCTTCAACAGGTTGGTTAACGGGGCTGCCAACACTCCGTCGTTCTGTACAAATTTGCGGTAGTAACCCGTTAAACCAAGGAACCCGCGTAAGGCTTTGGCGGATTGAGGTTTGGGCCATTCTGTTATAGCCTGAATCTTGGAACTATCAACTGTTACACCCTGCCCATGGATGATGTGGCCGAGGTAAAGAACCTGTCGCTCCCCGAAGGAGCACTTGGACCGTTTCAGGAATAAGCTGTGTTGGCGTAGGAGTACGAAAACGGTCCTCAGATTGTGGACATGCTCTACCCATGATTTGTTGTAAACAAGGATATCATCAAAGAAAATTAAAACAAATTTGCACAGATGGGGCTGGAATACCTCGTTCATTAGTGCTTGAAATGTAGATGGTGCATTGGAGAGTCCGAATGGCATGACTAAAAATTCGAAGTGGCCATGGTGGGTGCGAAAAGCAATCTTCTTCACGTCACAGGGATCCATGCGAACTTGGAAATATCCGGACCTGAGGTCCAACTTAGAGAAATACTGGGCACCATGCAACTCGTCCAGTAGTTCATCCACAACGGGAATAGGGAACTTATCTTTGATCGTCCGGTCATTGAGTTCTCTATAGTCAACACAGAACCTCCACGTTCCATCCTGCTTCGCCACCAACAGAACCAGTGAAGAGAAGGGGGAGTGACTTTTGCGTATGATCCCTTGGGTCAGCATCGTTATACATTGTTTTTCTATCTCATCCTTCTATAAGTGAGGGTAGCGATAAGGCCTGACAACGACCGGTGCTGTACCCGCCACCAAAGGAATACGATGGTCGCAAGCTCGAGAAGGGGGAAGGCCCTTCGGTTCCTGGAACAGATCTGAAAACTCGGTGAGAAGTTTTTCCATGGCTGTCGGTTCTGTCTAGAGTGCATGAACCTGCAGTGTCTTTTCTTTAACCCTGCAACCGTGCCATGAAACTTGCTTGCCATTCAGGTGGAAGGTCATGGTGAGTGCGCTGAAGTCCCACAAAATCAGGCCTAGGGTAATTAACCATTTGACACCGAGAACAATATCAAACCCATCCAATGAGAGTACAAATAAATCAACATGAATTAGTTCAGAATTGACTTGTACTGGGACGTCCTTACAAATCCCTGGACTGTGAACTTTTTCACCATTTGTGACGGCTACCTGTAGTCGCAGCCGGAGTTCCATTGGTAGTTTTAACTGTAGGGCTGCATGTTCACTTATGAAGTTGTATGTGCTCCCTGAATCGATGAGAATGCGCACCGGCTGACCTGCGATCTGTGCCTGTAACTGCATGGTCTGAGAGGTTTTAATACCGGTGATCGCATGGAGAGAGATCTCTGGTTCGAATGTGACGGGTTCCCCTTCCTCCTCTTGCTCATCTATGAGAAGGCAAAAAAGCCTCTTGCATCTATGTCCTGCCGAGTAGAGGTCATCACAATTGAAACATTGACCTCTCGCTCGGCGCTCTGCCATTTCTGCCCTGGTCAAGCGCTTGATGGGAGGAGTGACCATGTTACTGCCTGTACTTGTCACTGCTCTAGAGGTGGTGGTCGTGGGAGGCTTCATTTCCCGGCTGGTAGCAGAAGAGGGGGTCATTGTTGTTGGTCTTGGGGGTACCCACGAGTTCGGTGGACGACCCACATTAAAGATTCCGCGGCTGAGCTGCAGCTTGCACTCGAATGTGCGGGCTAAGTTCATGGCTGTGACCAAATTTGGGGGATTCTGCATCTCGACATCCACTCGCAGGGGTTCTGCTAACCCAGCTGTGAACATATCGACTTGCTGGTCTGGTCGCACGGAGGATGCCCTCGCGAGGAGGGTTTGGAACTGTCGCTGGTATTCAGCAACTGTTCCGGTCTGTTTAAGTTTAATTAGCTCGCCCAGTGGGTTGCTGGTCAATGGGGGTCCGAACCGAAGAAGGCAATAGGATTTAAACTGGGGCCAACTGAGCCCGGGTTCTTCTTGCTCTAACCGATAAAACCAAAGTTGTGCTTCTTCTGTTAAATGAAAGGCAGCTAGGCTTACCTTGTCCTGATCATTTGACCGTTGATTCCGGAAGAACTGATCGCAGCGATACAGCCCGCCTAGGGGGTCTTCGTTGCCGTTGTACGATGGGAACTCCAGCCTGTTGTACTTGGGAATGATGGCTGCTCCATGGCCGACGGACTGCTGTTCGCCGGACGACTCCGACAGATCTGGCCGGCAGTCGTTAGCTGTTGTCCCTCCGTCAGAGTTCCTTTCCCTACTGGAAAGAAACATCTCCATTAGTCGTCGCAATTCTCGCACTTCACCTTTGATCTCACGAACTTCGGAGCTGGTCTCCACGAGTTGGTGCTCGAGGTCGTGGACCCTGGAAGGTAGCTGCTCCATATCTCCCATGACGCCTTGCTGTGATACCAAGTTGTTGAGGGCCCGGGAATAGGATCTCGTCACGGGTCGGTCCACGGGGAAAACCTCCTGTTTTCCCTTGTTCCTTCCTGCTCGTGATGAACCTATCTTGGCGCCTTCGGTGATTTGTCCAAGAGATCACCAACTCTCCTAACTCACTCTTGACTGAATAATTTGATTTCTCATTCAATAATGGGGTCTCCTTAAATAGGAGATTACAAGAGTCCTAATCAAAGGGAGTCTCCTTGCTGAATAGGGAGACTTCCAGTTCTATCTTGCTAAGGATAAGATAAGTTAATCCTAATCTGATAAGCTACTAACAAGATAAGATAAGCTAAGCTAATCCTAATCTGATAAGCTATTAACAAGATAAGATAAGAGATAAGAACAATAAGATAAGAACAAGCAAAATGAGCTAATCTAATCTAGATAAGGTTGTTGCTGCCGAACTGGGTAGGATGAGCATCACTGAATCCTTGCTGCTGCTGGCGGTGGGCCCGGGGCCTATTGCTGCCGGCGGCGATGTTACGTCTTCCCGAGGAAGGCGTCCATAACATCATACCTATGTCAGATTCCAACACTTTTATAACATAGATCACGTGCAGACTTTAGGAGTCTGAGACCTTTTCCTTGCTTTTTATTTATTTTTATGGCACCCTTATGGGAGGGTGGAAACAGCCCCGTACACTGGGCTGCCCTTTGTGACACCCTTTATGGGATCAAAACGTCATTAGCTTGTTGTTGCAGGATGTAGTGTTACCTTTTTGTGGAATTTTGTGCCTTAAACTGTTTGCAGAAGCAATTTGAAGGAATGGAATGGAAAGATGTCTGAAGGCAAAAATTTTTTCTTTTCATTTTTGTGCAGAAGACAGCAGCCTTCTTATTGACTAGGTATTGACTTAAAAAGATTTTGTGGGTACAAAAAGCAATTCAATGTAAAACTTTAGGGGCAGACAAACCCTCTAGTAATCTATATACCAGTACTTTAAGTTGTGTTTGGTTTGAAGGAAAAGGTAGGGAAATCTGGTACACTTTTCCCTACCATTTCTTTCAAACCAAACACAACCTTAAAGAAAACCTTTTGAATTTGGATATCAAGAGGGGAAGTGAAACACTATTAAAATGGACTATTGATGCAAAGTCTGGAACAAAAAAAATAATAATTCATCAGCAAAGAAATTGATAGATACAACCTGGGACAAAACAAGAAACATAGATTTCTTTAAGGAAAAACATGATCCAGGAAACAACTTGAAATCCATCAGGAAACTATCCAGGGAAGAAGAAAGGCTTTCGCTAGGGAGATGATATGAAAATTGATGAAGAGGGAAAACAACAAAAAGTATAATAATTGGAATAATAGGGAAAGGAAAAAAAGGAAAAGTAAGAGAATGATCATGGACAAATGAGAGCAATAGCAATAATAGGAAAAAGCATAATAGGTAAAAAAAATACTTCTATACTACTACTACCACTATTACTTCTACTTCTGTTTTTAAAAATAAACTTCATGCAAAGAAAATGGAAGAAACAAGAAGAACAACAACTTTCTAATGATTTTGATGAAAGAGGAAAGTTTCGACACAAAATTAAACAATTAAATCTGCCTAGATATCAATAGATAAAGTTATAAGTGACAATCGACCTCAATATGCTTGGTTCTCTCAGGGAAGACTGGATTAGAAGAGATGTGAATAGCTACTTGATTATCACAGTATAGTCTCATGGGTTTGTCAACTGAGAACCCCATCTCTTGTAGCAAGTTCTTCAACCATACTAGTTCACATGTGGTATGAGCCATAGTCCTGTACTCAGCTTTTGCACTACTCCTTGCCACCACTACTTGTATCTTACTCTTCCAAGTTACAGGATTGCCACCAAGGAAGGTACAATACCCTGTAGTTGATCTCTTCTCTGATACAGAACCAGCCCAATCAGCATCTGTATACCCTACTATCTAAAGAGTCCCTCCACTTTTGTATAGCAAACCACGACTTGGAGCACCCTTCAGGTACCTAACAATCCTTAGAACCGCTTCCCAATGAGGAACCCGAGGATGTTGCACAAACTGACTCACCATACTCATAGCAAATGATATATCTGGCCAGGTAATAGTTAGATAATTCAACTTTCCCACCAACCTCCTGTATCTTCCAAAAGATCATCAAACTCTTCACCTACATCAACACTCAACTTGACATTCAGTTCCATAGGAGTCTCGGATGGTTTAGCACCTAACAGTCATATTTCTTCAAGTAGGTCAAGAACATATTTTCTTTGACATAAGTTAATTCCATGTCTTGACCTTACAACTTCTATTCCTAGAAAGTACTTCAGCTTACCCAAATCTTTCGTATTGAAGTAGTCATGTAGGAATTTCTTCAACCTGTCAATCCCATTACTATCACTCCCAGTTATGACAATATCATCCACATACACCACTAGCAAGATTTTCCCATCTTTTGAGTCATGGCTGAACATAGAATGGTCTACCTGACATTGTTTCATCCCAAAGTTTTTCACTACTTCACTGAACCTGCCAAACCATGCGCGTGGAGATTGTTTTAGTCCATAAATTGCCTTTTTGAGTCTACAAACCTTACCATCCTCCCCCTAAGCAACAAACCTTGGTGATTGCTCCATATACACCTTCTCAATGAGAACACCATGCAGGAAGGCATTTTTTATGTCAAGTTGCAAAAGAGACTAATCATACATAGCAGCTAATGATATCAACACCCAAACTGAGCCAATTTTAGCCACAGGAGAAAATGTCTCCATATAATCCACATCATACAACTGAGAATAGCCCTTGGCCACTAACTTGGCCTTCAATTGTTACACACTGCCATATGGAAGATACTTCACTGTGTAGAGCCACTTACACCCAACAACATGTTTACCAAGAGGAAGAGCAGTGAGTTCCCATGTGTGATTGTGTTGTAGAGTAGATAGTTCCTCTTCCAATGCTAGTCGTCACCCTGAGGAGGTAAGGGCTTCCTAGACAGTCTTGGGAATGGAAACAGATGATAGCAATGATATAAAGTTGCGATGAGAAGCAAAAAGGTGAGCAGTTGAAACATAGTGTGAAATAGGATGAGAAGTACAAGTACGTTTACCTTTCCATAGGGCAATAGAAGATCAAGGTCCGAGGAAGAAGATGCAACCACAGGATCTGTGGACGAAGGCTAAATTGGAGGAGGGGCTGGTGCTCTTCTGTGAGTATACACTTGTCTAATTGGTGGCCTCTCAGTAGTAACTGGCATAGGAGGGGAATTTGCAACTGGGATGAGAACCACTAGAATGGGATCCTCAACAGGGACAGGAAGTGGAACAACGGGGGAAGGAAAAGAAACCACAGTGTCCGAGAACAAAGGAACCGATTCAAAGAAGGTAACATCGGAGCACACAAATGAGTTATGGAAGTTAGGGTCATAGCACTTATACCCTTTCTGAGTCCTGGAGTATCCAAGGAAGATACACTTAGTAGCTCGTGCATCTAACTTGTCTAAACCAGGCCCCAAATTTTGAACAAAACAAACACACCCAAAGACTCTCGGGGTGAGAGGAAACGGAGACGAGGTGGGAAACAACACTGAGAAGGGGGATTAACTTCCAAGGATGGACATGGGCATCCGATTGATGAGAAAACATGATGTGAGGACAGCATCACTCCAAAAATGCTTTGGGACATTCATATTAAGCATCATAGATCGAGCAAATTCAAGGAGATATCGATTTTTCCGTTCAGTTACATCATTCTGTTATGGGGTGTAGGAACAAGAAGCTTGATGAATTATCCCATGGTGCTCTAAGTTTGCTGAAATGGAGTTGAGGTGTACTCTTTTGCATTATCGGAGCAAAGAATTTTAATATGAACACCAAATTGGGTACGTATTTCAGCATAAAATTTTTGAAAAATAGAGAACAATTCACTATGATCCTTCATAAGATAAATCCATGTCATCTTTGAAAATTCATCAACAAAAAGTACAAAATACTTATAACCATTGTATGACATTACTTTAACTGGACCCCAAACATCAGAATGAACTAAAGAAAAAGGACTCAAGACACGACTATTAACTCTTGGACTAAAAGAGACTCTATGATGTTTCCCAAGCTGACACGACTCACAATCCAACGATGAAAGATGACTTAAGGAAGGAACCAACAGCTTCAAAGCCTTAAGAGAAGGATGACCAAGTCTGCAGTGCCATTGAAGAGGAGTCAAAGACAACTGAAATGCTACTAGAGGGCCACCACCATCAAGGTAATACAATCCACCTGCCTCATGCCCTCCACCAATCTTCACCCCTGTCTTAAGATCCTGAAACACACAAGAAGAGGGATAAAAGGTTATGGAACAATTAAGTGACTTGGTTAATCTACTAACAGACATAAGGTTAAAAGGGAACTTGGGAAGATATAAAACAGATGATAAAGATGAGGAGAGATCAACTTCACCAACACCACAAATGGGAGATTTAGAACCATTAGGTGTTAAAGTGAGCCGAATAGGGGTAGTTTAGTCATCTTATGTGTGTTAAGTAGTTTGCTTATGTGGTTGTTTTATTAGAGTACGCTTCCCCACACTTAAGTATGGGCAATTTAGTCTTTGTAAAAGATTATTAGACTCTAATAAAGATTAAGGGAGTCGATTGGATGGGAGTGTCCATCAGATTTCAACAGACCCTTATTTCCTTCTTCTTCCTCTTCTTCTTCCTTCACTTCCTAGTTCAGGTTACTGTAGCAGCATTTGAAACAATTCCTCCAAGCTTTGACTGCCTTGCTTCAGATTAAAGTACTCTTGGTACAACTGATACAGCCTAGCTGTATTGTCTTGCCCGGAATACAATTTCTTAGCATGATCCCAGATTTCTTTAGTTGTATCTAAGAACATAAAGTTCACACTGATTTTTTGTTCCATGCTATTCCACAACCATGTCATAATTTGAGCATCCTCCCGCTCCTAGTCACTAAACCCTAGAGAGTCAGAGGAAGGTTTTTATTCTCTCACATGCTTTACCTTCTTCTTGGCCTTTAAGAACACCTCCACTGACTTGGCCCATGGAACATAGTTCTCACCATTCAGCTTAATAGGTGTCATTTGAACATTTAGGTAATCTAGAGAGATCATAACACCAGTTTTGTTGTTACTACCATATCCAACTGACATCATTTTTCAACCAAATCTACTCACCTCACAAGGATGTATGAACACCACCACAGAAATCAGTGTGAACACCACCACAGGACACAAGGTTTTTACTTTCAACTATTCAGAATCAACCACACAATATTCAGCACAGTACAAACACCACCACACCACTTCTGTCGTGAATTTCAGCAACAGAAAACCCTACTTTCAACGCACATACCCAGGTATAACAGAGGAAAACGAGACTGATATGCATACCAATCACTTCACACCACCACAGAAAAATATTCTAGACCAAAACACAGCATTCGCAGTCCACTACTTGGGCGAAAAAAAAAACTGTTCATACCTTGTCCACAAACAGCCCTCTTCGTGTCACAGAATAGAGGGCATCTAGTACACCACTTCAACGACCACCACCACAGCAACTGGAGGCATACTTACCTCCAAAACCAAAAAACGACCACTCCTTTTTAGCCTCTTGTCGAGCTTCCAATCAGGCTAGAAGAAAATCGAAGAAAGCTGATATGGCTGGCGGCAAACCTAGGAAGAAGAAAGGGCGATGAGGAAAGAAGAAAAAGAAAGAAAAGGAAACTGGGTTTAATTGCTCTGATACCGTGTGAAAACCCTATTCAGTTCTAGGTTAAAGTAGAGAAAAAGAAGAGGAAGAAGAAGAAGAAGATGGAGAAGAAGGGTTCAGCCAGTAGAGGAAAATCAGTCCTCTCTAGTTGACCCACTTGTATTTATCTCAAATAAACTTGGTTACAAGAAAGACAATATTGTCCCTCATAAGTGATGGGACACACAACTTAAACTTGAATAAAACAGACCTTTCACTCTCAAATAGATAAACCCAAATGACCAAAATACCCCTGTTCTGTGAACTCTAACACCCTTTAACCTCTTTCTATTCATATATTTGTTTGGACCTAGATGTGATGTAAAGGAAGATTGCCCAAACAACACAAAAACAGAACCAATGTATAGCATAAAGAAATTAAATTTTTCTTCTTTTCTTTTCTTTTCTTTTCTTTTTTTCTTTGGGTGGGGGGAGTGGAGGAGAGCTGATGATATATTGGTCGGGTTTAAGAGATGCAAGTAATAACACCCACAACAACAATAAGCTTATCTATAAAAAGAGAAAAGAGAAGCACAAACAACACAAATCAACTCAAATTTTTTAATGAAGGCATATGGTTGGGCTTTCCTAGATGCATACCGGAAATTGTAGGATTTCACACAGTTTTGATATCTCAGGCTTCAAAAAGAGGTGAAGGCTATTCTGCGAATTACGTAATTTTCTTCCTTCAGATTCAACCCACTGAAATTCAGATGCTTTAGAGATATCATTAGCAATATTGGACAGAGCAAGCTTCACATGATTTTTTCTATACGTATTAACTGTTGACTGTAGCAGAGATTGAGATCCATCACCAGCTTGAGTTGTGGTCCTTCCTATAGATAATGAGATGCCAATATTTCCATAAAAAAAAAGAAACAAAGCATAACTGAAAAGCCAAATCATTCCTAAGTGTTACTCCTTCATTCCACCCCAACAAATTGGAAATTTTGTCTAAAGGAAATAACAAATGATCCATAGTAAATAAGCTCTAGCAGCAACCTATCATTTTACCTTCCTCTTCCCCAGGAATTCCTTTCCTTTCATCTTCAAGACAATGTCTGAGCGAGATTGGATCAATTGTGTTATTGACCACCTTCTGTTTCTTTATATTTTCATCACTTGGAACTTCTGGTTTCTTTGACATCTCATCAAAATACTGAACTTTCTTCCGAACCCTCTGAGAAGGCCTAGAGGCATATTTCCACTGAGGTTTCCTACCCTCCAGTAGTTTCACCCAAAATAGATGTGGCACTTCATCTGTTAACTGCCTTTCTGATTCACCAAATAAATAAACATCTCTAGGATAGGCTGTTCCACTCTGCTGAACTTTTGTGATGATCAAGCAGTTGCTTGTATCAATGTTTTTAGTGTTGCAAGTTAATAGCATCAGCATTTCCCCCACTACATTCATCATCAGCTGCTCCGAAGAAATGTTTGATGTACAACCATGAAATTCATCCAGTTGATTGAATAAATGGGATGCACCCCAAATGAGTAGTGTATGACTAGTATTACGGTTTATATTCTGCACATTGCTGTCAAGAGTCGCATCTTGCTTTGCCAGAATTAGAACTTTTTCTTCCATGGTACACGATGAATATAGACGGAATACTTTTAATTGTTGAAACTGTGAATCAATAGTGATCCTTTGCAGGGCTTTTAAATCATTAAATGGGTTCCAGTCACTACCAAATAAAATAACAGTATCCACTGAAAAAAGTTTAATGCTTGGATGACAAGCACGATTTTCTAATAGGAAAATAAATCTACCCTTCTCTTTGTTGTTAAATAAATTCAAAGCAGTTTGCCTTTTTGAACTGAGCAATCCACTGTCAATACGTTCATAAGAGTCTGGACCAAACCTTTGGCGTAGAAAGTCATCTAAGATATCTCCAATAGAATCCCGTCCGGACCCACCAATTGACTGCCATATCAAAAGCATTTAAACGAGAACAGGGTTATATTACACAAATATATGTTTGCATGCTGTCAACCACTCCATGAAGCAATGAAAATACGAACCATATAAAGAAAAGAAAAAAGCATCAAACAAATGTCTATGGATACACAAACTATCCAATATTTAGAATCATGTACCTGAAAAAGGATCAGCACTCTTAACCCTCGATCCTTAATGGCAGACAAAATGCAATTGAGAAGTTGTAGCTTTCCACTTGCCTTCACACCAATATCCAAGTATTCAGTCTCTGGAAGACCTTTTGTGAGCAAGCTTTGCAAAGATTGATCCACAAGATAGGGATGGTCACAGCACTGCCAAAAAAGTTAATATATAAGCATATCTAACAAAAAGGCCTAGTAATCTACCAATCCATAATGGTCATACATGTCTGCACAATAAAAAATGAATAATGGATGAAATAATCACATCAAACAAAAACACAAAAATGTGGTAGTACAACATTCAGCTAAATTGAGGCAAATTATCCCATTCAAAAGCAATGATGCATGGTTAGGCCTGACCTTCCTGGCAGAAATAAGGATGTCACGAAGGGCCTCAACAATATCATTTTTTGAATTTGAACGAAGTAACATAGAGTTTGAGAGAAGAGTAGCACAATACTGCTCGAGCTGCACATTGGAAAGCTGGACAGGAACCCAATATTCTACAAACTTAGAGGAGTTCAAATTATGCTCAAATGCGATAAACTGTGCCAACCGTTCCTTCAGCTTGCTCATGTTAGATCCCTTCAAACCATCAGTGCTGACCTTCTCAGTTCCAGGGTCAAGGAATGAGAGAAGAATAAGTTGCTCAGTATACTATCCTGGAGAGTGGAGAAGTTCAACAGAAGTTAATTATCTAACCTGTATTCACTGGAAGCAGGATGTCACCTAGGTGGCACCTAAGCATAGTTATCAAATTGTTAAGTCAAGGCTAGGTGATAGAAGAGAACCTTGTCAGCTAGGCAACAAGTCACCTGCCTAAAAGATGAATTTTTATACAAAATAATTGGCTGATTTTATCTTGCTTCCTTAATTTTTAAGAATTACATTGTTTACCTAGTTGGCGTAACAACTAGAAAACATTAGTGATCTAACAGTAAAAAATAAACATTAAAAGTAGAACTAAAACAACATCATATAGCCTATGAAAAACTAGGGGATGGATCTCTATTCTCTTTGTGCAATAGGGAGATGCAGAGAGAATCTGTGTGTGTGTGTGTGTGTGTGTGTGTGTGTGTGTTAAAATCACAAAATAGAGATATTGAAGAGAGAATGTGCAAGTATGTTAATTATAGAAAAAGGGAAAAATGAAGGGGCAAAGCCCTTACTCTGGCCATAACTAGAAAGACAGACAAGAGTGATTACCAAGGATTTAAAGAAAAATAACAAAAGAAGAGGCAAGGCCCGTTTGACAACTCTCTAAGTTAAAAATAGTTCTTTTACGATGCCCTGTGCACCTATTTACATTACAAATACGATATTGTTAGCTGCACTACAACTAAAATTATTACACCCTCTATATGAACACTCTTGGGATTTGCCTCAAGTAGAAGTCTTGTGTATAATGATGAATTGATGCCCACCTAGTTATGCCAAATGACAAGATGGGCATCTATACAATTTACTATTACAAGTGTTGTTGATACACCATATCAAATGGTACACAAATCAAGTCAGTAAAGTAAATACCAAGAGTTCAGTTTTAACCCAAAAAGGGCAGGTCTACTGTTGAACTAAAAAAGGTTTCGAGGAATGAAGAGGAAGAGAAAGGAGGAAAGCAACCACCCAAGTTTCTAAACCCTGAAGAACATACGTTATTCCTTCTTTTTCACATCTGTTCTCCTCCTCTCCACCAGTATGGAAAGGGGACTGCTCCTTACTCCTTCCCATTAATTTTCAAATATAAAAACAACAATAAAAAACGCATGGCCCAACTCAGCTAGGAAAACAAACTAGAAGTTGCAGGTTTTTCATCAAAATTCATCCCCTAGGCAGCTGAGTAGGTGCTACAACACCGCCTTCTAACCTACCCTCACCTTGGCACCTTGATAACTATGTCTGTAATAGAAAGAACCAACACGAAAACAAGAAAACATAAACACCTTTACTTGACCTCTGGAAATGAGAAGCCTAAAACCAGTAGTTAGCATCTTAATTTGTTCAAGATGTTTTGCAACTCCATACTGTTGGCATTCATCAACTATTATAGCCTCCCATCCCAGGCATTCTAAGATTTCTAAATCCTGCAGAAAAATATTAGGAGCCAATTAGATCCCTATGCTTATGAAATATAAAACAATGCCGTAAACAAGTCATTTGAAATTTAGTAAAAATAGTTCAACAAATAAGTCATTTGTCTGGTTAACTTAAGGTATCAAGACATCATGCTTTCAGGTGAACCATGCCAAACTTTTTACCTTAATAACCAAGAAAAGGGCAACCGTGCAGGTAGCCAGGGGATTAATAGTCTCATACCTCAAATCAACCAGGAAAATGACTCATCCCTAGGTCACTTATTTTTATCTCAATCCTGGAGTGTAAAATCATCTTAAAGCAACCTGAATAAATCCTAAGCTAGTACCTCAATAATAGCATCTGGCGGTGATAAAAGTACATGAAACATTATGCAACCACCTTCCTTATAAAATTTCAGTGACCTTAAATTCTTCCGTACATCTTTGCTCCCATCATAGACTATAACATTGACAGATGGGGCTACATGCAAGAATTGAGCTTCCCAAACAGAAAGAACAGTTGAAGAAGAGATAATGAGGAATGGCCGGCATACATCAGGTTGCAATGATAAGATAAATAAGACCACCCTTATAACTCGCTCCTGCAAACATGGAATCCATTAGTTCTAGTTTAATAGATAAACCCATACCATGGTCTTAGGCTAACAAACATTTAACTGATATGACACAATAAATATGAAGGCAGGTATTAGAATTAAGGGCTTGCTCAGATTGTTGATTAGAGAGAATATTTTCTGCACAATTACTGCAAGAATAACAGAAAGAACAGAAGGAAGAAGGAAAAAGAATGAGCAATATGACTTGTCAGTTTCCACATTAACATAGTGATATTACAAAAAAATAATAATAATGATAATAATAATAATAATTGAGACAGAATAAGGTAAGCATGCAAAACAAACACAATAATAGAAAGTTCTCAGTATCCTGTCAAAAGTCTCCTTACATGGATTGCTATGTTGGATAAGATCTTGAGGATCCACCACCTAATATCTAGAGGGGGTGCAACCCAAAACAGAAGTTTTGTTTGTAGAGTTGAGGACTCGACATCTCATTTTCCATTGCATTGTCCCTATTTCTATGTAATTTGGTTGCATTTCATAGCTCTTTCCAACAAGGAAAGTGTGATCCTAACTAACTTATTAAATCTTACATGGCTGATGAGAGATCTTGGTAGAAGCCATGTTCTTTTGGACTTCATTCCTTTTCACTATGCTTGAGTTCATGATCAGGAAAAAACAAAAACAAAAGGCACATTTTTTAAGAAAAAAAAGCTTTCCACTGGCAATGGTAATAAACAACATAGGAACGCAACAGCATGATGAACTGCTATCTTAAAGGACTTCTGGGGCCTCACTTAAATATTTTAGGAGTCAACGTGGCCCAATTATGTCCAATAATTATTTTGAAGGATAAAGGCCAATGAATTAATATTTCATGTGCAACCTATAAATCTTTGTATATAGGACTTCAACCCTCTTTGTTCTTTTGTTTCTGCAATAAATACAATTGTTTGTCACTTGTGCAGAAAAAGAAAAAAAGAAGAAAAATTAAAATCCATTTACCATCATTTAACTATAGGTCTGATGTTGGCTGGAATGACCCAAGGATGAGTCTAGAAAGGTGCTAATTAGCTAGAACAGTGTTTAGAGATGATTTTAGAACTAAGGCTATAGGTTGGTTGGGTTAGAAAGGGTCTTGGGGCTTAATTGCAAGAATTGCAATGTTGTCCCAAAACTCTGAACAGTTTCAAATTATGGGAAAAATAGGTCCAGTCTTGGAATTTTTAAATGAAAATTTGTAGGTAAATTTAGCTTGTATAAATGTAAGTTCTAGCATTGACCAATTCTGGTAGGGTTTACAGCACATCTTGCAAAAAAAAATTACATAAAGAATTTGCTTTGTGAAGAAATACAAAAATACGGAATCTAAAGTTGTAGGTGGAGCCTTGAGATTAAATTTGTATGAAATTTTATGAAGATCTATAGGGCTGACCATATATGAAATCAATCGAACATAGTCTGGCTCAAAAGGACAAAAATGTCAAAACAGGAAATTTTCAGGTTTTAACAAAAACTTTATTAAGTACCAGGACCAATTCCATTCCTTTCCAGATATTGATTGAAATCCTTTGATAAAGAACTTTTAGCTGTTGATGGATGTAATAACTACTAACAAATTTGAAGTTGAGTTAGGGTTTTGCTTTCAAATGGTTGGTATAATTGGTTGTTGGTGTGTGCTGAGTTGAAGCGCGGAGGTGCAAGTGGGTGGTAATGGATTGTTTTTTTTTCTTTTTTTCTTTTTTTTTTGTTCTTTATATTTCTTCTTTCAGATGACTGCTGGTCATCTTTCTTGTACTCTTCTATTTCTATTTAATAAAATTTTATTTTTATCTTCAAAAAAGAATGAGAAAAGTAAGAAAGAAAACCCAAAATCATTCACTGAGCACCTAGAATCACTCTAAGGGTTATGGGTATCACTCACCATAAGCATAAAGCATAATATGGACAGATCCCATAGACAATAACGTAACCAAAATACCCCCACTGTCTAAAAATACAAAAATCGTAAAAATCCAGAAATTTCCAATTTGACTCTTTAGCTCCTACATTAGGTCCAGCTGTTATTTTGCAGGGTTTCCACAATTGTACAAGTGGACCTTAAAGAAAACTTAAAAGCCTCAATAGAACAACAGTTTGCAATTTTGATACAAATGGATGTTTTGCCACATAGAAATGAGGAGATTTGAGGAATATTTCAAGGAGATGGTTCAATAAACTTAACCCAGCCCCAACAAAGCCACCACAGGTTTACAGCTTGCAAATGGTTGATGATGGGTTATTGAGGAAGATCCCTAGCTGTCACAGCCCAGGAACTCAATCTCCCAACAGAAGAACTGGTTATCTCATCAATCTGGTGGTGCTTTCCTTGAAGATCCTCTTGTTCTTCTCAGTCCAATCTGTCTACACCACTTCCGACAGAACCAAAACCCATAACTTTTCCCATTTTTGCTCAACCCCAAGGGGCACCAGCTAGCTAGAAGCTCTCATAAGTTCCTAGGAACCACCCAGGCCAGCTTAGCAGCTCTAGGAAAATGTAACCAGATCTCAATAAACCACAGGACAGTGGATAAGTAGATGTTTCAAAATTTCAGTCATCTGATCACACAGCTGACAGGAAGTGTCTTGAATCTGGACAACTCTCATGAGCAGGCAATCTTTCATTAGCCCTTTCCCATGGGTAGCATACCACAACAGGAAGCATACCTTTGAAGGAATCACATGTCTCCAGCTCTGCTTGAAAGGAAGCATATATTGGCTAGCAGGGAGCAGGTTCTTAAACATTGATCTAACAGAAAAGCAGTCATTCTTCCCCCACTTCCAGAGCCACTGACCTTCCTGACCCAATCTAATAATCTGGTTGTTAAACACCTAGAGGAGCTCTAGGGTATCTTCTATCTCCCAATCCTGAGGGTTTCTTCGAAGTCTAGGGTTTCAAACTAATAAATCATTCTGCCATTCATAAGAATCTGCAACAAATATGTCCGTGGTGATTACAAGTTGGAGCTGGGTCCTGGACACCACTTCAAGGGGGTTCAACCTCCAGAACAGGTGTCTGTGTGTGTGTGTGTGAGAGAGAGAGAGAGAGAAAGCAAATGGTTTATTCTTCTTCAATTCCACCTTTACACTTTTTCCCTTTTTCCATTTTCCCAAGAGTCAACTAATTCATCTAGCTACCAAGACACTATCCAGCATCTATCACCAGCTATGTTGTACCAAGCAGAGTATTGAGCAGTTAAGAAACAGCATGTCCAAAAAATGAGGGTGACAGAAATGCAAATGCCTAGATAGATGAGTGGTAGAACTAGGAAGGACAGGGTTAGAAATGAAGTCATATGAAGGAACCTAGGAGTAGCTCCAATAGGGAATAAACTGAGAGAAAGTAGATTGAGATGGTTTGTTCCCATGCATAAAAGACCATCCACAGCACCTATTAGGAAAAGTGATCTATTACAAGTTGAAGGGGCTAGAAGAGCTAGGGGCAGACCAAAAAGGACTTGGATGGAAGTAATATGAATTTATTTAAGCACCCATAATTTAATAATGGATACGGCACTGAACAAAACAGGACGGTGAAACAGGATTCATGTAGCTGACCTCATAGTTGGGACAAGGCTTAGATGATGAGGAGGAGGAGGAGGAAAAACTAGAGAAATTACAGAAAGATTACTAAAAGCATAAATTTTGTTAATGAAGTGTATAAGACTTGGAAAATCATAGCAAACAACTATGTATACAAATAAAGGAAGGTTCAGAAGCTTAAAGAGGTATATAAATCATAGGAAAAAAGTAATACAGTAATATAAAAGGAATTTTCGTGATTTTTAATGTTAATAAATTAATTTAATCTCCATATATATGTTCTTTATGCACTTATCCTTCTATATTTTCTAAACTAATATACTTCTATATAAATATAATATTTTTAGATTCCACCAACTTGCATATATATAGCATTTATCTGCTCATGCTTATCTCATTTCTTTTCTTAACTTAACATCTTTCCTTTCTATGAATCTTTAATAAATCGGTTATATGTAATTATGTATTTATTACAGAAACTAGTGTAAGAGCACATGTTATGCACATGTGCAAGATAAAAGCATAAAAAATTAAAAACCTTATATGTATGGTGTAGTGCAAATTAAGTGCTTTAACTTTTATGGCCTTCATGGGAGTCAAGGCAAGTATCCACTTTATATAGCATAGATAACATATCTATATACATGAGATGTACAATATATATAGTACTAATAAGTTCACACTATCTTATCCCCCTATCCTAATTTCATTTCATTTTTTTTTTTTTGTGATCAGTAACAGGAAACTTTCATTAAATTATAAGAAGATTAAAATACAAAGGTGGGGGAGGCAAACCCTCTTACCACCCCCCCAACAATAAGATTACATAGTAGCCCAAAACAAATGGATATAGAGGAGCAAACTCATAAATGGATCATTTATAAATTAATGTAAAGATATGTTTTAAATTATAATTTTTAAATTTGCAAGTACCAAACTCATAAACAATTTTGTGGTTATAGTGGAGCAATGCTAAAAGCCTACAATCCATGTGTTATGCACATATATGCAGCACATATACAAGGGTAAAAGTGTAAAACTCAATACTATGTCATGCCAAAGATAACAGATGACTGGAGATATAAAACTCAATACTATGCACAAAGCAAAATAAATGCATAGAAAACGATTGTGTAAAATATTGATGATAATCTGTTCAAGCAGGCTCCTACTTGATCGTCAATAATAAGAGCATTCTGGTCCTTGTGCCAACATTCGCAAAGCCTGTTAACATAACGTAGATGACAATTATCTAGTCCAGGAGGGACTCCACTGGGAAACTTTGACAATTTAAATGATGACCCTTTCTTTTGCAGCAACGACAAATTGTTAATTGCATATCCATGACAACAAGAAAAAAAAAAAAAGTATAGCATGAAAGTTGTGCAAACAACAAAGAGTGAGGTATTTAAAGACCCTTGATGATTGTGAAGAAATACTTGTTCTTGACATGCAGAATAACAGCAATAGGTAAAATAACATCAGAAACATAACAGGGCTAAGTTGTAGACAACATTACCCAAATCTAATCTAGACTTCACCAAGTTGGGTTTTAACAAAAAAAATAAATCAAGTTCATTTATCTTGGGAAGAAATACAGCAAAGAACTCATCAAAGCAGCAGGTGGATCAATAAATTAAAGAACCAAAACAAATGAGATTGATGAGCCTGAATATGCTTTCCTACTGCAGTTGAAAGATCTCATCTGCATATCATATTGTATCATATTGCTGCAAAACACCAATAAATAATTTCATCACACAACATTCTAAGATGTTAACTGCTTTTTCCTCAGTGAATCATAGTTATTGGTCCATGTCAGTAACATTTCTTCATCCAAAAGTTGTAACCAGCAAGGCATTGTTCCTATAATTTAGGCAAATACCAGTTTTAGAGCAAACAAACATAAAAATTAATGCAGATAAAGCCCCAGGCCAACATCCCTAGGCTGTTGGATCACGTAAAACCAAGCCATTTAACCTTAGGGACCATAACATACCACCACACTCAACAGATGACATCTCGGCATCTCTTACTCTAGTGGCTAAGTAGCCCCTTCCCTAGTTGCTCTTACTCTAGTAGTAGGTACTAGGTAGCCCTTTCCAGGATGGCTTTCACTTTGGCAGCCAGTAGCATTTTACCTTTCCCTTTGTTAGCTCTTACTCTGCTCCAAGTAGCCCTTTCTATGATAGTTTTCACTCTACTCGAGGCAACCCTCTCCACGATAGTTTCCACTCTACTCCAAGTAGCCCTTCTTCCAAGTAACCCTTGCCTAGAGGGGTGTGGTACAAAGGCAGCTCGTAGAATCAGGAATGTAATATGTTTTACATCACATTAGCTACTTAAAGTAATGCAGTTGTGAAAAAAGAAAGAAATTGTGGGTTTTATATGCTTGAAAATGTTTTATATATTTGATTTTATTTTTAAACTCTCATTTGAATATGCTTTACATGTTACATTTATGTATTTTAATATTAGATAATAGGTTTTTCAAAACATTTATTTTAAAATTAAAGTTTATATTTTTATTAATATTATGTTTAATAAATCTTTGCTTTTTTGCTTTTTTTTGAATTTTTTGGCATTTATTATTTTTTTTTATTTTTAGCCTTTTTTTTGCGCCTTGCTTAAAAAGGTGCACGCCTCGCCTTGTGCCTCAGGCACGAATTGACCACTGCGCCTTGCGCTTTTAAAACACTGATTATACAATACCTGCTATTGATATGTCAATTATAAACGATGCTTTTAGAAAGTTTAAACAATTCAAAGATGGCCTCTTCCTCCACTTGGAATAAATTTACGGGTTTAAAGTATGATTATACAATACCTGTTATTGATATGTCAGTTATAAATATTATGTTATTGTGTTTATATAAAAGTTACAACTTAATGTCAATATGCTTCCTATGCTATTATAGAGAGACAATCAAACATCTCTACAGTCCCCCACATCATCTTTTATTAGAAAACTAATTAAAGTTCGAATACCAATACAAGTACACCCTTAGTAAGGCAGCCAGCTCAATAAAGATAATAAGAAAAGTAAAACAGGCCCATAATTAAGGCCCACTAATGGAGACACAAATCATAAACAGTGTTGTAAATAAAAGAAAAGAACTATGGCCCATCCAACCAAGTATCTCTACACTCCCCCTCAAGCTGAGCATATATATCAATCATGTCCAACTTGTTTACATGGTACTGCAGTTTTGCCTTAGGTACACCTTTAGTTAGAACATCTACCAGCTGCTCCTCTAAGGCAATGAAAGGGAGGAGAGACATCACTGGATGCCACTCTCTCTCTTAAAAAGTGTCTATGTACCTCAATATGGTTTCTTTTGTCATGTTGGACAAGGTTGTGAGTTATATTAATTGTAGCCTAATTATCACAGCACAATACCAAGGGTTTATCATATGCAATGACCATCTCCTCTAGAAGTGACCTAACCCACAACAACTCTGAAACTCCATGAGCCATGGATCTACATTCAGCCTTAGGTGAAGATATAGCTACCACAGGCTAATTCTTACTTCTCCAAGAGACAATATTCCGTGCTACCAAAGCGCAATAACCAGATGTAGATTTTCTATCATCAATACTTCCGGCCTAATCATCATCTATATAAGCTTCGAACTTCATGTGTCTATACTTAAAGAAGAGAATTCCCTTTCCTGGAGTTCCTTTCAAGTAACACAAAACTCTTTTTGCAGCAGTTGTATGTGTGTTTCTAAGAGCATACATAAACTGACTAATCACACTGATAGTATATGAAATATTTAGTTGTGCAATACAAAGATGTGGTAACTTCCCTAAAAGTCTCTAGAACACTACCCTATTTACCAAGAGCTCGCCATCATTGGTTGAAAGTTTATAGTTTGCATCAATAGGTGTAGAGGCAGGTTTGCCACCAAATTTCCCAGACTCAATGAGAAGATCTAGCACATACTTCCACATGGAGATGAAGATTCCATCTTTAGACTTAGTAACTTCAATTCCCAAGAAATATCTCAACTCCCCTAAATCTTTAATCTCAATTTCTTAATTAAGGAAGTTCTTGAGTACTTTAACTTCCTTTGGATCATAGCTTGTAACAACAATATCATCAACATAAACAATAAGGTATATGGAGTCTCTCTCCTCTTAATAAATAGGGTAGAGTCAAGTCGTGTCTGAGTGTAGCTAAACTCAGTAAGTGTAGCCTGGAATTTGTCAAACCATGCTCGAGGCGATGGCTTGAGGCAATATAGGGATTTCTTCAATTTATGCACCTTACCCTACAAATCCTTGCCATATATGCCCAAAGGAAGTGATATATAAACTTCTTTAGTTAAGTCCACATTTAAAAAGGCATTTTTAACATCAAACTAATATAAGGGCCAGTCATAACTCACTGCCAAGGATAAAAAAACCCTTACTGAGGTCATTTGGAAACTAGAGAGGTCTTCATATAATCAACTCCATACACCTATGTATAACCCTTGGCAACCCAGTCAGGCCTCAATTGTACCATCAAAATGATACTTGATGGTGAACACACACTTACATCCCACCAGTTCCTTCTCGATAGGGAATCTACAATATCCTAGGCATTATTTTTGTAAAGTGCTTCTATTTCAGGTCTCATAGTTTCCCTCCATTTTTTCTTGGGCAAGTCTTCTGTAATTAACTTGGGTATAGTTGAGAGGAAGTAAAGACTAGGAAAGAATAGTATGAAGGTGACAACAAACTATAAGAAAGGTGTTTTGAGATACAGTGAGTCATACATTTTCTCTTACCTTTTCTCACAACAATAGGTAGGTCAAGGTCTGGGAGGGAAGGCAATGGAGCATGTGGTAAAGGTCTTATCCTCTCTTCAGGAGTTGAGAGTGTCTAAGGCTCAACTATAGATGGTGGAACAACCTATTCATGCCATAGCCTTTGTCTTTGGTACCATCTCTGAACAATAAGATGAATATGAAAACCTAAGGACTAGCAAGTGGTGAAGGAGCAAGAATAGGAGTATTATGAGACAAGTAAGACTCTGCCAAAGAAATAGGAGCTGTAGAGGATTCAACACCAAGCAAATAACTCAACGAAATGCTCCCCCTTAGGAGAATGGCCATAAAAGGGAAGGAACTCAGCAAAGGTGACATCCATAGAAACAAAACGGATGCCTCTAGTAGGATCAAAACAGCAATAACCCTTCTGTGTGGAGGCATACTCTAAGAAAATACACTTCCAAGCTTTGGTTTCAAATTTATGTCTCTGAGAGCTAGGAATATGGATGTAACCTGTACAACCCAAAGACAAGCAAAGGAATAGGGAAAATATCACCATTAGGAAACATAACAGCAAAGGGGGATTTGAACCCCAAGACTCGAGAAGACATGCAATAGTAGGAGCTGAATTAAAAAATATGAAAGAAAGTAGTTTCTTTAAGAGAGAAGGAAGAGAGAAGGAGAAGAAGAGAAGAAGAGAAGTTGAACAGAAAAGAGAGTAATGATCTGGCCGCCCCCTTCACTTATTATTTATACTAAAATAATAGAACAGTACAAAGACAACTATGCCCTTATAGGGCGGCAAAACATAAAATAGCATATATAACACTCAAAAACATAATAAAATTTGGACTCACATAACTACTGTGGTCCCCACCTCCTATCTAACAACTAACATAAAACATCTACTCAGAAAAATATCATAAAACTAATTAATCTTCAACAGCAATTAATAAGATAGGTATCTGTCATGATGATATCACCCCAAAATCTCGCTAGAATATGAGAAGCAAAAAGAATACTCCTAGCTACTTCAACAACATGTCAATACTTCATTTTTCTGTAGAGTACAAGCACGAGAATTTTGATGCACAACCGCTAAACCTCTCAAAGTATGAGATAAGATCCTTCTCAAAACTATTCCTTAGCATTATCTAATCAAAATATTTTGATATGTGTACCAAATTGGGTAAGTATAAATTCATGAAATCATTACACAAGTTTTGGCACTTCAGCACGAGACCACATAAGATAAAGCCAGGTATAATGAGAAAAGTCATCAATAAACAGAATAAAGTATTTGCAACCACCCATGCAAAGTATGGCCCCACACATTAGAGTGAACAATATGAAAAAGAACAATAGATCTTTTATTATTTGTATTATAAGAATTTCTACAATGCTTTGACAGTTCACATAACTAACAATGTAGACTTGATTTTTTTCGGTTGGGATAACCAACCAACCCACCCAATTTTCTCCCCAATGGGTAACCAACCCATTGGGTGGGTTGGGTGGGTCAAATGGGCTGGGGTCAAGATTGCCAGTCCTAGTTGGTTGTTTTTTGGTTCTTCTGAAGGTTCTTATCAAACCTTGCAGTAAATAAGGTTGTCAATGGACTGGATTCTGGTCTAATCCAATTCGATCCAATAAGGATTCCATAAAAGATAATCCAGATTCAATCCAATCTGGATCCAAAAATATAAAATAAAACAAAATCCAATTCAATCAAATTTGATCTGACTCATTAAGTTCTGCAAGTGAACAGAATAATTGTATGGTTCCTCTAAAGCTCTAACAGAAAATATCATTAATAATTCTATCTTCAAGAATTGAACAGACCTGTACCTTTATTTTTTTCAAAGTTGGGTCCAACCAATGAAGATCCGCAACTTTGTTCTTTCTCTCATTAGGAACTCAAGAACCATTGCAGCCATAGGATTAAAAAACTGATCAAACTCAAGTCCCCAGCTTTACCCTACCTGGTTGCTGTGGTTCTCTATTGTCATATAAGTGTCTTCTCCATCTCCTCTGTAGTCTCTACCTCCTGATCTTAAGCCCCCTTCCCCAAAGCTTTTATGGCGGGCTTAGCCTTTTCTATTCTCTCTCAACTTTTTCTTATTCAGTCTGATTTGTTAACATTATCTTCATTACACTTGACCTTCCACTATTTTCCAAGATGAACAAGCAGATCATGATTCAAGAAGAAACTTAATCCAGATTGAGAAAAACATGGAGCATCTGATCCATGGATTTTATAGATGCCAAGTTCATAAAAGCAATCTTTCTCTTGAATCAGACTAGCCATGCTCAGTTCTGTCAGGGGCCTTGTTTTTTGCTTCTTTCTCTCCAACTCAACCTAGGACCATCCTAACCTTACCCTGACAGTAGTTAGAAAGATGAAAGCCATGGTTGAAGAACGGTCAACAAAAATTTTTGCATCTCTCTCTCCAACCCCCGGGATCCTTTTTTTTTGGTACACTGGAATCCAGTAGTGGTTATGTATGGTATTGATAAAGTGCTGATTCAGAAGTTTTGATTTAAAATTTGTTGCTTCCCTGGAATTCTAATGGGCTTCAATTATTCAATCACAAGGGATCTCACATTTGTTTGTATCAGTGGGATCTTACTATGCTTACGTTACCTGAAACAGTTCCAGAGTTATGACAGGCTTGAGTATTAAATTTCAGTCTAATGAGCCAAGACTACAGATTACCACTGCTAAGACGAATATGCAGAACTCTGTCTCAAGTGGTCTATACCAGCAAGGGTGTCTATCAAGGTCATTGTACGGGTTCATCAATGGTAAAAACCCAAAGAACCCAAAGATGATCTGACCTAGTAAAAGTGGGAGTGGGATCAAAGAATTTGATGCTGACAGTAGTGAACAGTATAATCAAAAGAAGAAAAGACCTCCATGTTGACTGGAGCTCCAAAAAGGCCATGTTTCTAGATTTCCAAGCACTTTTTTTCTGAATATAATTAATGACATTGAAATTAGTACCCAAACATTGACAGAGATAACACCTATACAGAAGGAAAGTTCTTACATTCAAAGCTGAACAATTTCTCTAGACCTTTTATCAGAAAAGGTGCTATTATACATGCTGGAATTTTTTATGTAAATTTTTAGTCAAATAGGTATGCAATATGCATTACCTGTCAAAAAGAAATAAAAGAAAAACAAAATAAGGGAAGATAGCAAACATCATGAAAGAAGTATACTTAAATCATGCTTACTTTTTGTTTGCAAGAACAAACTACCTGACTTCGTGAATCAAGGTCCACCCTGCGTAAATCAATATCAATTATAAGTTGGTAACAAAGCTAATAAATTTCTTTGTGATATGTTCTTTAATTGTATTGCCCAACAAGAGTAGTTGGAGAGAACTTAAAAGTATATCAAAAATCAAGAAAAACAACAAGACACTGATGCATTACATTGTTCAAGGACTGTAGAAAATTGATAGCAGAAATAGTAAGAAGATAAAGGAAGATAACAAAATATGAGGGGCAAAAAGAGCTAGGCTGAGGATTAGTAATGGAGAAAAAACAATAATTAGAGCAAAGGTGAGAGTATTAATAGAAATTGAAGAAACTAATATCTGTTCAATGCATGAAATGCCTGTTGTAAGCCGATGGATAGGGGATTGATGGTCTGACTCTGAAAGCCTGAGGAAATGGTTGTGGTTTCGAACTAGGGAAAAATGGGAGGAATGAGAGATCTGGCTGGACCTCCAGGGCGTAGGGCTGTCAATGGGTCAGTTCTAGGTCTGGACCCCATAGACCCGATTATACTGAAAACAATATTTATTTATTTAAATAACTTAATATTTTAATTTTGATAACATAACTTGAATAAAAATGATACAAAAATACTAAATTATCAATATGTTGATAAATTAAACATTTTAACTAATATTATCTTATTTATTATCTATCAAATTTACCATTTCAAACATAAATTATGATAAAAATTATAAGAAAATTAAGAAAATATTATATATTTAATAAAATTATAGGTTTCAGGTCTGAATCAGTTCGAGACAGGCAAGAACCGGAACTGACCCAATTATTAATCAGGGAAAAATCATAGAACCAGAACTGTTATAATTGATTTCGTCCTGTTCGGGTCTTTCAGGTAGACTCGACCAATTGACAGCCCTACCAGGGAGGCTGCCTACATACCCTCTAGAAGCGAGGGATCAAGCTAGATGTAGTTCACCAGTGATGGATTTCCCGTAATCGATGATAAAGAATGGGAGAAGCGGCCAATGATCATAAGCTGGTGATTTCTAGGAAAAGACAGAGAAGAGGGAGAAACGATGATGGCTTTGAACAGAGGGGAGAGAAAACGAATGAGTTTCTTGAACTGAATGGGTTACCCCCCCCCCCATACAGGTATGGAGGTCCTTATAACAGTTCTGGGTTTCGAGGTTTCCTAAAGATTGGAAACTCAAAACCATCGCCAGACTTACAGCCACTGGCTGCCTCTCCCATTCTGTCATTGATTGTCGAAAATCCATCACCAGCGAACTACATCTGGCCTGATCCCTCATCAGCGGGTACGCAGGTTCTCATTCCTCCCGTTCCTGTTCCAAACCGCAGCCATTTACTCAAACTTTCAGAGTCAGACCGTCAACGCCTATCCATTAGCTTACACCTACTATGAACCAAAGATAAAACCTAATGGAATCGGCAACATTAGGTTTAGGATCCTAGGAGTTAACACCTTCATAAGTTCAGTGTCAGCACCATAAACAAAATAGAGAAAGTTCTTCATTTATTCATTCATCAATGGCTCAAATGAGCTAATACATGGAGTTTTTCTATAAGTATTTTATTACTGTAAAGAGAGTGAGTGGCCCTCAAAATCATATACAGCTGTAGTACAATGGGTATGAGGTTGTAAACCCACACCAATCATGTACGTTAAAGCTGACCCAAAGATAAAAATTGAACAACCCCCTAGTAACCATAAAAAATAACGCTTTTCCACTAGTCCTTGAAATTGTCACAAGTGACACCAAAAAAAGTCTCAAGTACCCCCACCCACCACCTCAACAACCAATCAACTTCGTTGATTGCCTGATGCAGTAAAAGTATAAAACCAGTAGAAAACAGTAACAAGTGTTAAATCTTGAGGTGAATCAGTGCACTTGAAACTGGAACAAAGAACAACCCACTTTTAGGGCTCAAATCACTACTTCAATGGATAGCATAAGTCTTTAGGATTTGAAAACAGCAAAAAGATCCTTCTACAAACATGATATGAGGCTTATATGGCTGCCTCCAAGCAAAGTGACGCCCCATTTGACAAAAATACCCCAACTTAAGTGACTCACATGACTCACTTAAAAATAAAAGACTAAGATACTAACAAACAACTATAAAGTCCATATAAGATACATAACTCAAGAAAAATAAGAAAACAAAGATGAATAACTAACTTGGGCCCCTAGGAACCCAGCTAATAGTGAGGTTACATGTGTAGGCCCCACATGCTCCGACATCAACCTCCCTAGATTGGAAACTCGACTTCAGCAAGAAAACCTTCATACACTCAGCATATGTGGCTGGATCCAACTTCCACAACTCTTCTTTTGAGATCCTACTAATCTCATTAGTTAGTTTTCCTAGCAATTGCACCAAAAATCATTGATAGGTGTTTCCCCTTCTAGATCAAACCTCTTTCACAACCAAAACATCACGTATCATTTCTGGTAAGTTCTTTGGGAGCTAAGAAACATGGTCTCTGGTGGCCACACTTCTCCATCAAATCCCTCAGATGGATATAACTCAACAACATTAAACATAAGACTGATCTGAAGTGCTTCCGACAATTCAATGATGTATGCATTGGAGTTGATTTTCTTCAAAACCTTACAAGGCCCAAAACTTCCTTGAGTTCAGCTTATGGTGCGTTCCCTTAGGGAACCTTTCCTTCCTCAAATGGACAAGTACTTCATCACCTTCACAAAATTCCTTGAGCCTTCTATGCTGATTTCTTGATGCAGCATAAGCTTCATTACTAACTTTTGTTGCAGCCTGTACCTATTCATGGATGCGTTTGATATGATCAGCAAAATCCCCACCTTCTACGCTCGCCCTTGCTTCATTCAGTAAGGAAACAAGGCTTAAAATATCTTGCAGATTGTGTCCATAATCTACTTCAAAAGGATAGTATCCCAAGTCTTGGTTACCCATAAGACACCTCAACATGTTTCCAAGACTTCAATTTACCACTTCCATCTACCCATTTGTTTATGAGTGACGTGCTAGAGTAGGTAAGCTTTGTGCCCAACTTCCTCTATAAGGTCCACCAAAAGTGCCCCATAAACCTCGCATCCCTATCCGATACAATAGAAAAAGGAAGTCCATGCAATCGCATCACATCTTTGAAGAACAATTCAGCTATGTGAGTAGCATCAACTGTCTTTAAGCAAGGTATAAAATGTACCATCTTGGAGAACCTGTTCACCACCACAAAAATTGAATCATGGTCCCTTGTTGTCTTAGGAAGTTCAGGCACAAAATCAACACTTAAGTGAACCCATGGTGAATTTGGGACTACCAAAGGTGTGTACAGCCCTGTGTTTTGAGTATTTCCCTTAGATAGTTGGCAAACTCTACATCTTTTCACCACCCATTACACATCCTTGTGCATCTTAGGCCAAAAATAGCGATCAAACACCATGTGTTAAGTTTTATCCCTCCCAAAATGACCTCCTAAACCTCCTCCATGGAGCTCTCTAACAATCTCTTCACTTAGAGATCCCTTGGCAATGCATAACTGACTACCTTTGAAAAGGTACCCATCATGGACAGCATATTATAAGTTCCTTCCATTCGCTGGCCCTTCCTAGGGCTGTTCACAAATAAATTCAAACCGACCAACCCGGCCCGGCCCAACCCGATTTGGCCAGTTTTTCTTCACCACAGGTTGGTTTTGGGTTGAAAGATGGGTAAACCAATAAACCAAACCGAACCGAGTTGTCTATAAATATATTCTCACTGAAATGTTATATATAATATGTATATTTCAGTTTTAAATATATATATATATATATATATATATATATATTTCTGAAATGTATATTTGTTTTAAATATATTTCCAGAAAATATAATCCGAAATATTATATATAATATGTATATTTCCGAAATATATATATAAAGCTGAAATATATATTTCGGAAATGTATATATTTAAACCTGTTGGAATAATGTTAAAATAACTTAGTCGCAGTTGTTAGGGCCTGTTTGTCTAATTAAAGTGTTTTTTATTTCGTGTTTTATTTCTGTTATGTCTGTTATTGTACTCAGGGGCACAAGGGTCTTTTCCCTTGTTATTTCTGTCGCCCTATATATAGTAAAATAAACATTGGCGCCGCCAGTACTGTTACATTGCAAACCTTCTCTCTTCTGTCCTCTCTTCTCTCCTCTTCCACCTATCTCTGGCCGGCTACACTATCAAGATGGTATTAGAGCAGGAATGCTGATTAAAAGAGAGCAAATCGATCAACCCTACTTTCAAGAGAAGACCGAACAGACTAGCATAAAGGAAATCTGATTCTGGACTACAGAATAGCTACGACTGATACAGTTCTCCCTATTATTTTTCTCTTCTTCACTCTCCTTGGTCATGGGCCGAGTGAAAACCCTATGAATCTGGGGTGGCTGAATGTTGTCAAACCTGTGTAACCCTAGTTTTCTTGGATCGTGTGATCCTGTTCATGTGTTAAGACAACTGTAGGTCAATGCTGACCTGTCTTCTCAATGGTTTGATTTGACTATAAGCAAGAAGATCTCTCCTGCTGATTAGTGGCTGTTAGCCATTCTGGAATTCTGGTAGGTGGGGACTGATAAAACTATACAGGTCTGAAACTGCCGAATATTACATCAGTTTTGTCCAGAATTTGGTACTGTTTGTGCTCAATCTGGTTGGTAAACCCGAGTGTGTGGGTGTGAACTGAGTGGAGCATTGCTTTGTGGAGTAAGGAGGGGTCCTAAGTCCGGTGTGTGGGACTGGTTAACTGCTTGACCATGTCGACTGAGAATTCTGCTACTTCAGAGATCTCAGGGAGCCACAATGGAGTGAGTGGGGGAATGGATATGAGCTTTCCCATGGCTGTCATTCCCTTTGATGGTCTGAATTACCTTGAGTGGTCTAGGGGGATAAAACTCTACATCACTGCTAGGGGGCGAATAGGATACATCAATGGGAGAGTAAAGGAACCGAAGTATGGAAGTGCTAAGCATGATAGGTGGAACCAAGAGAACAGTATGGTGATGTCTTGGCTCTTGGTTTCAATGCTGCCACAAGTAAGGAAGACCTTTATGTGGGCTGAAACTACTTGTGAGATATGGGAACAAGCGAAGTCCACTTATTTAGAACAGAGACACTATGCCAAGATATATCAACTACAAGCTGAATCTTCTACTTGCAAGCAGGGGGAGAGGAGTCTCTCGATGTACTATTCTGATTTGACATCAATATGGAAAGAACTTGATCACTATCAGAATGTGAATTGGAAGTGTGATGAAGATGCAAAGTCCTATAAGTTACTTGTATCGCAGCAACGCGTGCTCGCCTTTATCCTAGGGCTGAATCAGTCATATGAGTCCATCAGGGTACAGATCTAGGGTAGTAAAGACTTGCCATCAGTCCATGAGGTGTATGCCTTGGTGCAGTCAGAAGAAGTGTGATGAATGGTGTAGAAGGGGAGTCAGTTGCCCTAGCGGTCTGGGGAAATTCAGATACAAATGTCGGAGGTGGCTTTAAAAGGGGTGACACTCAGAAAAAAACAGGGGATAAAAGCAAACTTTGGTGCACTCACTGCCAGAAGACACGACACACTAAAAATACATGTTGGGATCTCCATGGAAAACCTAAATGGGCACAGAATTTGGGTAAGAAGTCAGCACCGGATCAAGCGAAGAAACCAGGCCAGCAGAATCAAAAAAGGTATAACTCAGCTAACCTGGCATCGACAGAGACTAGTCCTTCCATAACTCAGGAGAGACATCCCGGTTCTGACCCAAAGGGAGATATCATCAACTCCTTCCATGAGCATTTGGAATTGTAATGGTAGGACTCTCCGCCAGGTGGATTCTGGGCCTACTCCTTCTACCTCATTTGCGTCTACATCAGGTAATGCCACAACCTTCCATGTGTCATTTCATACTACTGATTCACCTTGGATTATTGACTCTGGAGCCTCAAATCACATGACCAGTAAGTCAAATTTGTTCCAGACATATAACCTTCTCTCTAGGAGAGATAAGGTAAGACTGGCTAATGGTTCTTTTTCTACCATAGCTGGTCGAGGCACCATATCTCTCCCACTTGGCCTTACTCTTCCTTATGTCTTGCATGTTCCGTAATTACCTATTAATTTGTTGTCCATTAGTAGTATTACTCACTCTTTGAACTGCTCAGTCACCTTTTTTCCGCCTTCATGTGTGTTTTAGGATTTGACCTCGGGGAAGATGATTGGTAGAGGAAGCATGGTGGATGGTCTCTACGTGTTGGAGAATAATGCTGGTCTAGTGGCGACTGAGTCCACAAGTTCGTCGAGTGAGAGTCAGGCCTATTTATGGCATAGTCGTTTAGGTCATCTTTCTTTTGAGTCGTTAAAAGTTATGCTCCCAAAGTTGTTTGAGTCCTTGTCAGTGAGTCAGTTACAGTGTCAAGCTTGTCAGTTGAGTAAGCATTGTAGAAGTTCTTTACCTTTAAGAAATAAAAGAGATGAATTTCCATTTCATATTGTTTATTCTGATGTTTGGGGCCCTGTTACTTACCTACTACGGCTGGCTATAAGTATTTCGTTACTTTGATTGATGATTATTCTCGATACACTTGAGTTTACCCTATGCGATCTCGAGATGAAGTGCCACAAATTGTGAAAGATTTTCAACTTATGGTGTTCACTCAGTTCCAAATGGAAATTCATATTTTCCAGTCAAACAATGCAAAGGAATATTTCCATAGTGATCTCACGAAGTTCTTTGCTTCGAGTGGGTCACTTCAGCGAAGCTCTTGTGCCAGGACACCCCAACAAAATGGTGTGGCTAAACGAAAAAATCGTCACCTTCTCGAAGTTGCTCATGGCTTGCTGATTCATATGAATGTGCCAAAACAGTTCTGGATGGATGTAGTAGTGTGTGCGACATATATCATCAATCGCATGCCCTCTTGGCTACTAGAGTATAATGCCCCACATCAGCTCCTGTTCCCTACAGCCCCGCTGTCCACCATTCCAATGTGTGTTTTTGGATGTCATTGTTTTGTCCACAACCTATCACCTACTCGTGGTAAACTTGACCCTCGGGCTATTCCTTTTGTTTTTCTTGGTTACCCCTCATCTCAAAAGGGGTATTGTTGCTATGATCCCATTGCCCGCAAGTACTATGTTTCCATTAATGTCTCATTCTTTGAGAGTCAACCGTTCTTCTCGGTTTCTCCTCAGGGGGAGAGTAGGGTTGAGGAGAAACAGGCGACGACTCAGATTCAACTACCTCCTTTACCCGATCCTCCTCCATTCCGGGTTTCCCATCGTCGCCATAAGAGCCAGCAGAGTTCAAGAGCCATGGAGCCGGACACTATGCAACCAATATCATCGGATTCACCCGAGGCAGATCCGTCTCATCAGCCAGGTACACTTGCTCCCATTGCTCCTTTAAATGTTGATTCACATGTCCCCAATGATCTTAATATTCCTATTGCTAAGAGAAAGGGTGTTAGATCTTGTACCACTAATCATCCTATCTCTAACTTTGTTCCTATGAGCATGTTTCACCTTCGTATCGTGCCTTCCTCTCCTCTGTGGATAGTGTTCCCATCCCTAAGACCGTGGCAGAAGCTTTGTCAAAACCTGAATGGACAGATGCAATGCAGGAAGAAATTGATGCCTTACACAAAAATGGTACGTGGGAGTTGGTAGATCTTCCTGAGGGGAAGGAACCAGTGGGGTGCAAGTGGGTGTTCATAGTGAAACACAAAGCTGATGGAACTGTTGAAAGGTACAAGGCTAGACTGGTAGCAAGAGGCTTCACACAGGTATATGGAGTGGACTATGCAGAGACTTTTGCTCCTGTAGCGAAGATGAACTCCATCCGGATTCTCCTTTCCTTGGCAGCAAATCTTGACTGGGATCTTCACCAATTGGACATCAAGAATGCCTTCTTGAATGGTGACTTGGAAAAGGAGGTGTACATGACCCAACCCCCAGGGTTCTGTGCCAAAGGCAGTGAACAAAAGGTGTGCAGGTTGAAAAAGTCCCTATATGGATTGAAACAATCACCTTGGGCTTGGTTTAGTAAGTTCCATGTAGCAGTCCAACAAATGGGATTCAAACAATGCCAGACAGATCATACCTTGTTTGTAAAAAGAGGTGAAGGTAAAATTGCAGCTCTTATTGTGTATGTGGATGACATAGCGATCACATGAGATTGGAAGGCTGAAATCCAGAGACAAAAAATTCTTAGCCACTAAATTTGAGGTGAAGGATCTAGGCCCCTTACGATACTTTCTTGGAATTGAAGTTTCCCGCTCTCACAAGGGCATCTTTATTTCCCAACGGAAGTATATACTAGATCTACTAGAAGATACAGGCAAGTTGGGGGTAAAACCATCTGATTCACCTATTGAACCTAATCACCATCTGGGAGACAGTCAGGGAGAGTTTTTGAAAGATGTAAAGATGTTCCAGAGACTCGTGGGGAGACTTCTGTATTTGTCTATGACCATGCTTGATATTGCCTATGCAGTGGGTATCCTTGGTCAATTCATGCACAGCCCGATGACAACTCACTTTGAGGCTGCAGAGAGGATCTTGAGATATCTCAAGAAGTTTCCTGGAGCTGGTTTGTTGTTCCAGAAACACAGTCACTTAAAAGTGGAAGTATATACCGATGCAGATTGGGCAGGAGCAATCAATGACCGAAAGTTTACCAGTGGTTATTGTGCCTTTGTAGGATGAAACCTTGTCACATGGAGAAGCAAAGAACAAAGTGTGGTGGCTAGATCCAGTGCTGAAGCAGAGTATAGAGCGATGGCTCATGGCGTTGCGGAAATCATGTGGATAAGAAATCTGTTAGGTGAACTGGGTTTCACAGTAAGCAATCCTACGTCACTCTACTGTGACAATAAAGCAACCATCAATATTGCTGCTAATCCAGTTCTGCATGATAGGACAAAACACATTGAAGTGGACAAGCATTTTATCAAAGAGAAACTTGAAAGTGGAGAAGTGTGCACACCATATGTCAAATCGGAAGAGCAACTTGCAGATATCTTCACCAAAGGTCTTCATCATGTGCGGCACAAAGATTTGTGTGACAAGTTGGGCATGATTGACATCTATGCTCCAACTTGAGGGGAGTGTTGGAATAATGTTAAAATAACATAGTTGCAGTTGTTAGGGCCTGTTTGTCTAATTAAAGTGTTTTTTATTTCGTTTTTTATTTCTGTTATGTTTGTTATTGTACTCATAGGCACAAGGGTCTTTTCCCTTGTTATTTCTGTCGCCCTATATATAGTAAAATAAACAATAGTGCCACTAGTACTGTTACATTGCAAACCTTCTCTCTTCTCTCCTCTCTTTTCTTCTCTTCTCTTCTCTTCCACCTATCTCTGGCCGGCTACACTGTCAAGAAAATCAAAACCGATCCAAACCGACCTAAACTGACTAGGTTGGCCTTGCTTAATAGAGGGTCGGTTTCGGTTTAATCTTTAGCTAACCCAACCAGGTCAGTCGGTTGAAAAAAAAAACTAGTAAACCGACCTGTGAAGAGCCCTAGCCCTTCCAATTCCTTCATTATTTGGCTGAAAAATGGATCATCGCCATACTGATTTTTCAACTCTTCAAAGCTCAAGACTTGCATACATAGCACATTCAACTATAAAACCCGTTGGCTAAGTGCATCAGCAACCTTATTTGACACTTTTGGCTTATGTTTTAATGAAAATGTGAATTCTTGTAAATAGGAAGTCCACTTGGCATGTCATGGGCTGAGATTCTTTTTTTTTTTTTGATAAATAACACATGGCCCCTTTTTCCCAAAGTGCTAGTTGCAGGATTTGATTCCACGTCAACACTGGAACAAACCAGCTAGCACACCAACGAGCCAGCCCTTGTTATGGGCTGAGATTCTTTTGTGAATTCAAGTACCATAGGGCCTGATGATCTGAAAACACAACAAACTCCTTGTCTATCAAATAGTGTCTCCAATTTTGTAAAGCTCTCACTAAGGCATAAAACTCTAGATCATATGTAAAGTACCAACGCTTAGCATCAGTTAATTTCTCACTGAAAAAGGCTACTGGTTTATCTTCTTGGTTGAGTACCACATCAATTCCATCTTGTGATGCATCAAACTCCACTGTAAACAACTTATCAAAACTCGGTAAGGCAAGTATGGGAGCTTCAATCAAGGCTTGCTTGATGTATTGAAAGGCTTTGTCTGCTGATTTTGTCCACACTAAGGTAGAACCTTTCAAAATCTCTATAATGGGGTTCATAATAGAACTAAAATTGTGTATAAATCTATGGTAGAAGGAGGGGCAAGCCATGGAAACAGCACAGTTCACCTAGGAATTGAGGTATTTGCTACTCCCTAATAGCTTTCAACTTCTTAAAATCTGGTTGTAACCCTTCTGCAAAAACAATTTACCCCCCCAAAAAAAACTACCAATACGCCTCTACCGGTGTATCTGGCGTATCGATATTTTGAACCTTGCTTGGGTATGCCGTTAGGAGATAATCCAAGAGAAGGAAGATTAGAAAAATGCACAAAGAAGCTGGCATTTTGGAAGAGAAACTACATTTCCCTCGGGGGTCGTATCACTTTAATAAGAGCTACTCTTGCAAACTTGCCAGCTTACCTTCTCTCAGTCTTTAGAATGCCACAAAAGGTGATTTTGAAGGTAGAGAAAGTCATGAGGGATTTCTTGTGGGAGTTAGGGGAGGGGAGGAAGGATCATGTGGTTAGGTGGGAAATAGTGTGTAGGAGGAAGGAGCAAGGGGGGTTTGGATTAGGCAATCTAAGGAAGAAAAATACAGCCTTGCTGGGCAAATGGTTGTGGAGGTGGCCTCTGGAAAGGGAAAGACTTTGGCATAAAGTTGTAAGAAGTGTGCATTGTGTTGCAAGCAATGGTTGGGATGCTGGTGTATATCGACGGGCTACATTGAAATCTCCATGGAAGGCTATTCATAGTATTCTTCCTGTTTTCTTGAACCTAATCAGGTATGACGCTTGTACTGGAGAAAGGGTTTTGTATTGGGAGGATGTTTGGATTGGTGACTTCACCCTCAAGGACATCTTTCCCTCCTTGTATTCCATCTCGTGTTTTAAAAATGAGCCAATTCAAAGGTTTGTATCCTCCTCCTTTTCTTCTGGTATAAACTGGAACCTGAGTTTTAGAAGAGATTTGAGAGATTCTGAGCTTGACCAGGTTGCTTTGCTCCTTAAAACCATTGATCTTGTTTGCTTGGACCCTTCTTCTCTAGATACCCGTATTTGGAAGCCTTTGCCCTCGGGATCCTTTTCTTGTTCTTCTTTCTTTGCTTCCTTGTGCTCCTCTCTGCTACCTCAACCTTTTCATAGCAAGGAAGTTTGGTCCAAACCTGTCCCTCCAAAAGTGGGAGCCCTTTGTTGGAAAGTTCCTTAGAAATATCAACATTTTGGATGTTTTGCAAAAAAGAAGACCTAATCTTTGTATCTATCCTAACTACACAAAGCAAATGAAGAAAGTTACTACCATATACTAATCACTTGCCCTTTTGTTGTAGGCTTTTGGGAAAAGCTTTTTGATCCTTTTGGGTGCAGGTGGATAGAATCGGAGCAGATTTGCAATCTTTTTGACCCTACAACTTTCAGGTGGCCAAAGAGAAGAGGAAGAGTTTTATGGAGGTGTGCTAGAGCTGCTTTGGTGTGGATTGTGTGGGAAGAACGAAATGCTAGTCTTTAATGACAAGAAGAGGGATCAGACATGTGTGTTAGAAAGTATTTTATGTAGGGCCAAAAGCTGGGTAAAATCCTTGGACCTATTCTCTGCTTTGGTGTGGATTGTGTGGGAGGAACAAAATGCTAGTCTTTAATGACAGGGAGAGGGATCAGACGTGTGTTAGAAAGTATTTTATGTAGGGCCATAAGCTGGGTAAAATCCTTGGACCTATTCTCACCCTACTCTTTTGATGATACAAGTAGGAATTGGGAACTAGCCAAAAGTTCTGCAGTCAGAAGCAAGTCTTTGGTGGATTGGAAGCCTCCTGATGTAGGCTTCACTAATTAAATTTTGATGGAAGTAGTTTGGGCAACCTGGGGCCATCTGGAATAGGGGGAGTCTTTAGAAATTTGAGGGCCAGATTGTAGCTCTGTTTTCTGGTCCTATTGGGATGGGAGATTCAGTCAATGCAGAACTCCAAGCTGTAATACAAGGAGCAGAAATTGCAAAAGAGTTGGCAGCCTGGCCTTACAGGGGGGCTTTGAGAAGATTTAGGTGGCTAACATCAAATATCTCAGTCACAGTTCAATGGGAAAGAAGATAGGCAAATGGGCTGGAAGATTTCCTAGCCTAACAAGGAGTACATAGGAATCAGCCCTTTTGGGCTCAATTGTAAGCTTTATGATGTAGTTTGGAGGATGCACCTCGCACCTCTTTGTAGGGAGTTGTATGATGTATACGGTGTTTTTATTCTAATTAATAAAATTATCATTATCTATCAAAAAATAAAAAGAAAGAGCATTTCTTCAAGTTGATATAGAGTTTCTCCTTGCAAAGAGTCTCAAGTACCTTTTGTAAGTGTTCTAAATGATATTCTCTAGTCTGACTATAAATTAGTGTCATCAAAATAAGCAACAACAAATGAGCCCAAGAATGGTCTAGGTACCTCTGCCATGGCACGCATTAATGCGCTAAGAGCATTGGATAGTCCAAAAGGCATGACCAGCCACTCATATAATCCATTTGGAGTCTTGAATTGTCTTCCATTCGTCTCCACTCCTCATTCTGATTTGATGGTACCCACTATGCAAATCAATCTTAGAGAACACCTTAAAATCAGCCAACATTCTCCATGAACTATTCTTCTTTGGTATAAGCAAAGCAGGTACAGCACATGGACTCTTTCATGAATCAGTCCCTATTCGATCAACTCTTCTACTTGACTTCTCATTTCAGCTCGTTCTATAGGTGGCATTATATAAGCTGTAAATTGGTAAAGATGCCCCCAAGTCAAATCAATAGCATGTTGGACTGTTCTCATTGGTGGCAATTCCCATGGCAACACTTCACTCACTAATTCTTGAAACTCTTTCAACAACTTTTCAATTTATGGAGGACATTCAGCCTTCTTTTGAAGTTGTTCACTTGCCACATTTGTTCTAATTAGTGCATACATAATCCCTGACTCCTTTCTTCCTCAAATCGGCGTGCCTTAAGGAGGCCATTAACCTTGCTAGCCTCAAAGGAATTAGAAGCATCATCCTTAAGAGGCTGCAATGTTATTTTTTTTTCCATCTTTCTGAAAAGTATATATGTTAGCTTTGGTGTAATAGAGCATGTCCTTGCCATACAACCATGATCTACCCAATAAAATGTGACATTCATCCATTGGTACAACATCACACCAAGCTTCATCTTCAAATATACAACCCCCAAGTAAATTTAACTAAACAATAAGAACCTATAGGTACCTCATTTCCCTTTTGGAACCAAGCAATAGTGTAGGGATTCGGGTTCTTCTTAGTAGACAATTTTAGCTTCTCCATAGCTACCCTAGATACCAAGCTCTCACTGCTGCTCCCATCAAGTATGACATTACATACCTTGCCACCACAATTAAATAAGTGTGGAAATTGTTATGTTGTTGCCGATCTTCAGCCTCTTTACCTTTTGGTGACATCACAATTCTTCATAATGGTCATTTTCCAACTCATTTTCTTCGTCATCGGTCTCCACCGTTAACTCTTCAATGTAGATAGGTGCATGAAGCATGTCCTTGTTCACCACATGTGAAATAATGAAGGTTGGAGTTGATGCCACCTTTAGAAGTACCCCCATCTGCATGGTTAGAGTTGTTGAACATTGCTGGTTCTTTCCCTTTTTCACCCTTACCAAGCCCAATAGGATTTTTAATGGCTGTCCAACCCATGGTGTTAACTCCTTTAGCAAGTATAACACCTGTTTGCTCACTCTGAGCACCCTTAACAGCACTTGTATTACATAATTGAAATGAGCCTTCATGATTAGGACAGGGCAGCCTTGCATCGTAACAAAATACTCGTCTCTTAGCCATTAGGCATATTGTCAGCATCTTCAAGACTAAACAGCCTCACTACACCAATCTCATCTCTGATAGATTGGTTAAGTACTATGAGATAACAAGTTGGCAGTTGTTCATAGATCTCATTAAGACCAACCTGAATACAGAGATTATTAAACTAGGATGTGTGTTCTTCTACCGCCATCCCCTTTTGCCTCAATGAATGGATCTCTAATACAACTCCATGGTATAATCAGCTGGTAGAAATTGCTTCATCATCTTTGCCTTCATAAGCTCCCATTTACTGATTTTTGCTTCCCTTGACAAGAACATTGCTCTTCCAGTCACTCCCACCATTGACGTGTCAAGGTAACACCCAAAAAAAGAAAGCTATGAAAACATGTCTACATTACAAGCTGGGATCTCAAGAACAACCCAGAAATTTTCTTCTAGATATGCACTGTTAAATTGCTCAAATTCTGGTAGAATCGAGACCCAGCTTGAAACAAGCTTTCCTACTAAGGCCACCATAGCTTCAATGCCTTTGGACTTGTCCTCGAACATCTGTTTGTTTCTTTCCTTCCATAAAGTCCAGCACACTGCAAAAGGGATTCCTTTAAACCTTGGCTAGGCTAAGAAACAAAGCATTCTTCCAACCCACTATGTTCAACCTCTCCTCCGATGTTAAAGTTATGGAAGGGATTCTCTTCCTCAACCCCAACTTCATCTCCAAGACTACCTTCTAGTATGTCTAAAGGTTCACGGTTACCTCTTGAAATCTCCACAAGGGCTTTTGCCCATTCCCGTTGTTACTGTTAGACAGTGTATGCCCTTAGCTCCAATCAGATTGATGTACTTGATGACATTTATTGTAAATGAATAAAAGTACATAATTGATTCATGTGTTTTGGTATGTTTCTGTGTAATAGCCTTAAACCGGACATTTATGAGACTCGTGTTAGTTTAGAATCTTTACAGTCGTTGGATAGATCTGGGGAGATTTATCCTGCCAAGGCTAACACTGGTGTGCCGCCAAGTTGGTTGGTGTGGCTTGTCTCAGCTGCCAGGGTGAGACCTAAGGTGCATGCAGTGTGGGTTTTCTTGAAACCCTGAATCGGACCAAAATTCCAGTATTGCCCTGGACCTTAGAGATAGATGGGCAAAACTGGAATGTTACACCTGACCCCTAAACTCGATTATGGTACTGCACTAGGTGTCAGATTGGGCTGTCTTTGATATGCCAATCAGTGAGATCCTTAGAGGGGGTCAAAACCTAGGTATGTTGGGATAGTCCGAAAATTCATCTGAGTGGGTGATCATAGTGACAGGATCCGCCCCTTTATCGAACAATGTGAATGATTGGGGATGCACTCTCTCTGATGGAAACCTAAATTGTCGGTAGTTGATTTCAAACGTTGAGATTTGTTTTTGCAAAATATATTTATATAGAGATATGCATATATATTATGGTCTCAAAATGTTTGCAAAAGGTTTTAATTCCCGGGATCCATGTGAGTAGAGAGTGCAGCACTGTACCTTTCAGTCGAGGGAGAGGTCATCTCTTGTCGAGCAGTGTTTGATCATTATGGGCTAAGAAGTTAAGTGTAAGACCATTGAGGGTAATACCTGATGGGCTAATCTTCATCTGCCCACAGTCCTTGGATTTTCATAAGGTGGTTGGACCCAATGACCATTTAGTGTAAATGTTGGGACCATTAAGAGCCCATGGTGATGGACTCAGGGGTTCACTGTCTCCTACAGTGAATTCGGCCAGGCCTTGTAACAAAGGTTGGGATGAACCCATGTGGCTGATGTGTAAATCGATGTAAGGGTCCCACGCCATACAAAGAGAGCCAACTGGGCAGCAGGTTAAAGGTGTAAGTGAGCACATAAGCTTAATGAGCCTAAAGCCCAATTCAAATTGGGCTTAAATTGGTTAATTAAAAGAAGGATAAGATAAGTCTTATCCATTTAACAGTCAAGATCCAAATATCAGATTTGGATCAAGAAACTCTCTCCTAATTAGATTAGGAGGCTGATCCAAAGAAGACTATAAATATGGGACAAATTCCTCAGTTTTAAGACACAACAATCTGTAGAATTCTCTCCCTATTCTTGCTATCCCTACCCAGTTCGATCTCCACCTGTGGAACTGATCAAGAAGAGTTCTTGATAGTGTTCCTTGGCTGAGGAAACAATCTGAAGTCGTGCTCACCAGCCCTTTACTCCATTATTGCTGAAGAGACATCCTGTTGATCCTGCTTCACTGCGCATTGGACTCGGATCAACTTGTCTCAGAAACTCAAGGTAATCCTATCAGTTCCTCTGACTTAGATCTTCCTATTGCCCTTCGTAAGTCTACTCGTTCTTGTACTATCAAATACCCCATTGCTGATTTTGTGTCTTACTCACAGTTGTCTCCTCGTTATTGTTCTTTTGTGTCTGCTCTATCTTCTGTGCATGTTCCTACCAGGTATACTGAGGCAGTATCTGACCCAAAATGGAAAGAGGCTATGGATGAAGAAATGAAAGCCTTAATGAAAGCAAGGACTTGGGAATTAGTGGATCTACCAGAAGAGAAAGGCACTGTTGGATGCAAGTGGGTGTTCACTGTGAAACACAGGGAGGATGGGTCCATTGAGAGGTACAAGGCTAGACTGGTAGCAAAAGGGTTTACTCAAAAAGAAGGGATTGACTACAAAGAAACTTTTGCTCCAGTGGCAAAACTCAACACAATCCGAGTTCTATTATCTTTAGCTGCAAATTTCTCAAGGGAGCTACATCAGTTGGACGTGAAGAATGCTTTCTTGAATGGCGACCTGCATGAAGAGGTGTTCATGGATCCACCACCAGGTTATGCCTTTGGCAAAAAGGTATGTAGACTGAGAAAGGCCCTTTACGGCCTTAAGCAGTCCCCTCGAGCTTGGTTTTAGAAGCTATGTGGAGTCATGAAGAAAGGGGGTTACACTCAAAGTGGAGCAAATCATACCCTATTCATAAGGAAGAGAAATGGCAAACTTACGACACTTATTGTCTATGTGGATGATATGGTAATTACAAGGAATGATCAGGAAGAGATTAAAAGACTAAAGGAGTTTTTGGTTGCTGAATGTGAGATCAAAGATCTGGGCCAACTGAGGTACTTTCTTGGGATTTAAGTTGCAAGATCCAAAGAGGGCATCTATATATGTCAGCGGAAATACATCCTTGATCTTCTTCAAGAGACAGGCATGATGGGGTGTAGGCCAGCCGATACTCCAATAGAACAGAACCATGGTCTACAGGTGTCAGTAGGAGAGGACTACCCTGATAAGGAAAGATACCAAAAGCTGGTGGGGAAGTTGATTTACCTGTCCCTTACTCGCCCTGACATTGCTTATGTTGTACATGTTGTCAGTCAGTTCATGCACACTCCTAAGATCCCTCACATGAAAGTTGTGGAAAGGATCCTCAGATATCTGAAGTCTTGCCCCGGGAAAGGGATTCTGTTCAGAAAAAACAATAAAATTGAAGTTGAAGGATATACTGATGCAGATTGGGTTGGCTCTGTTGGGGATAGGAAGTCTACCTCTGGGTACTGTACCTTTGTTGGAGGAAATTTAGTTACATGGAGGAGTAAAAAACAGAATGTGGTTGCAAGATCTAGTGCAGAGGCTGAGTACTGAGCTATGGCTCATGGTGTTGCTGAACTCTTATGGCTGAAGATCCTGCTTGGTGAACTTGGAATAAAGATTGAGTGCCCTCTCAGGTTGTACTGTGACAACAAGGCATCCATCAACATTGCAAATAACCCAGTGCAGCATGATAGAACAAAACATATTGAGATAGACCGTCACTTTGTTAGAGAAAGAATTGTCTCAGGAGAACTCTGCATTCCTTATACTCCCTCCGAGATGCAGATTGCAGATGTTCTGACTAAAGGGTTAGCTACAGTGAAATTCGTGGACTTACTTGGCAAGCTAAACATGATTGACATCCATGCTTAGCTTGAGGGGGAGTGTTGGTTCGGCTGTCTTAGTTTGTATGTTTACCTTTTGTTGGGTCTTAAGTCATTAGTTAGTGGGCCTTGTTACTGGGCCTAATCTTACTTAATGTTTATTTCGACTAGGTGTCCCATCACTAATCAGGGCAGTCTTGTCTATTCATGTAACATTATGTAATGCATTTATATATAATAGATTAGGGCTGGCCGAAGTGATTATTGCCGCCCATTTCATTTCTGTTCCTCTTCTTCTTCCTCTTCTACTCTCATTCGACAGCCCTAATATATATATATATATATATTATGTACATTTTATATATATTTTTAATATATGTCACATATTTTCTATGTATTATATATAAATATATATTCATTATATATATATATATATATATATAAATATATACTTATATCATATTTATAATTATCTATTTATAAATATATTATACATTTTTCAAATATTTATAATATATTATATATCATTTATTATTTATTATATAATATTATACATATATTTGTATAATATATATTATAAATATAAAAAACCAAAAAACCAAAGAACCGAACCAATCAAAAACCAAAACCGATGGACCGGTTAACCGGTGGTACTGGTTCGGTTTCGGTTTGGAGAATTGGAAAAACTGGTACCACCGGTTCGGTTTACAAAAAAGTGCCATGGTTCGATTAACTGAACCATGGACACCCCTACTAAAAACCCCTTTGTTGTCTAGGTTACAATAGACTAGGAAGATTTGGTGGAATGAACCAATGTCTACCAAAAAAGTTGAAAAAAGTGGCACCATAACAAGGTGTGAATCTACAATGAATGAAAAGGTGGCTAACCAATACCTACTCCAATCAATATATATGGGTGCAACTTGGGCAGGTTGGGTTGGGTTGAAGGTCAACCCAGCGGCCAAGCCCAACCCTAAAGGTGAAAACCTCAAGCTCATATTGGGCCCAACCCGAGGTTAAGCCCAAGTATATCAACCCAAGCTTAACCCAACACTACTTGAGTTGGACTTGGGCTCGGGCCTGGATGGACCAAGTTAGTCAAGCTTGGACAAGTTAGTTGAGTTTGAAAGGATTCGTTCATATAATTTTATATAGCCATCTTTTATTTGGTTTTATGGCCCAATTTAAGAGTATAGTTGATCGAAAATATGTACAAATTTCATTTACAAATGTACATATACATATGTGTATATAATTAGAAAATATATATATATATGATTTATACAAATATGTATGTATTTATTCGGGAAGCTCGAGTTGGGTTAAGCCCATGTTAGGTTGAGTGGGGCCCAAGTCAGCCTTCAGCTGCCCAAGCCCAACCTAATTTTAGGTCAAGCCCGAGTTTTCTGGCCCAGGCCCAACCTACAACTCAAAATCTCAAGCCTAACCCATGCAAAAACTCAAGATAGGTCGGGCCAAGCTCGGGTTGGGCCTACCCAAGTTGCACCCCTGTCTACATAAAGTGTGTGCATCATCAAGCACCATTACTTTATTCAAAAGGTGGTCAATGATAGGAATCCTGATCATATGTTGTCCTCACAAATAAAGTGACCTTGCAGGAGACCTTCATACAGCAAATCCAACACCAAGGGACTAGCTGGTTGCTAACACCCACAAGCACCCTATAGCAAGATAGAGTCCCCACCTCCCAATCATTCAATTACGTCTAAAGTTGAGATTCCAAACAATATAAGAATCCAATCCTAATTGTTGTTTCCAGCAATGTGAAATAGTGTTGGATAGACATCACATAAAGAACAGGTGAAGCACCACATATCCTTCAAAAAGTATATTTTATCCCTACTTCCAAGCTTCAGCCCAACATATTCTAAGATCTAGAAAATATTTAATTTCCCTAAACATAGAAAGAACTAAAAACATATGTTTTACTTAAAATTTTGTATTTTAGGCCAATACCTTGTATTATTTACATAGACATTTTGTGTTATACTATTATAGGGTCCCTCATTCTAAAAAAAAACATAGCACACATCAGCTGATTTTTTAGGGTATTTTCCAATTAATAATAATAGGAGTGCAAATCAGGATACAGTTAGCATTGGAGTTTAGACCAAATGGCCAATATCTTGTATTATTTACATACACATTTTTATTGTGGGGTACCCCATTCTACAAAAAACACAGAGCACATCAGCTGATTTTTTTTGTTATGTTCCAATTAATACCTTCTAATTAATAATAATAGGAATGAAAATCGGGATAAACTTAGGATTGGAGATCAAGAGATAACTCAATGTGAGTTTTTTCAGTACCTTGGTTCGATAATTCATAACAACGGAGAGATTGAGGAATAGATTGCAAATAAAATTAGATCAGTATGGGCAAAAATGGAAGGGTGGATCCAAAGTTTTATGTGATAGGCAATACCACTTAGATTAAAAGGAAAATTCTATAAAACAGTTGTAACGCCAGCTATACTGTATGGGTAGAGTATTGAGCAGTCAACAACATTTCCAAAAAATGAGCTTGGCAGGAATGTGTATGCTGAAATGGATGAGAAGAAAAACTAAAAGGATAGGATCAGAAATGAAGTCATTCAAAGGAACCTAGGAGTAACTCCAACAGGTGGTAAAATTAGAGAAAGTAGAAAAGCTAAGCGTAGACCATAAAGGACATGGGTTGAAGTAGTAGAAAATGTTTAAAGCACCGATAATTTAACAATGGATAATGGTGTTTTGAATGTTGCTACAGTAACCCGAACCAGGAAGAGAAGGAAGAAGAAGAGGAAGAAGAAGGAAAAGAGGGGTCTGTCAAAATCTGATGGTATTCCCATTCAGTCGACCCCCTTAATAGTTATTAGATTCTAATGACATTTACAAAGACTAAACTGCCCTTACTTAAGTGTGGGGCAGAGTATCTCTAATAAAACTGCCATATAAACAAACCACTTAACAAACATAAGATGACTAAGCTACCCCTATTCGGCTCACTTTAACACTCCCCCTCAAGCTGGAGAATATATGTCATATAATCCCAGCTTGTTAAATAGATAGTTCACTTTCCCTAAGCTTAGAGCTTTTGTAAACAAATCTGCCCACTAATCATTCGAGCCCACATGTTCTGTGTTTATCTCTCCAGCAAGAACCTTCTCCCTCACAAAGTGGCAATCAACCTATATGTGCTTTGTTCTCTCATGAAAGACAAGATTGGATGAGATATGGAGTGCAGCTTGATTGTCACAGTACAATCTCATAGGTTTATCCATGTGAAACCCAATTTCTTGTAGGAGATTCCTCAACCACACTAATTCACAGGTAGTGTGTGCCATGGCCCTATACTCGGCTTCAACACTGCTTCTGGCCACAACCGTCTGCTTTTTACTCTTCCATGTCACAAGATTTCCTCCAAGAAATGTTCAATAGCCTATAGTAGATCTTCTGTCATTCACTGAGCCTGCCCAATCTGCATCTATATACCCAACTACTTCAAGTTTTCCTCCTGGTTTATACAATAGTCCATGGCCTGGAGCTCCTTTCAGATATCTTGCAATTCTAAGAACTGCATCCTAGTGAGGTATACGAGGGTTCTGCATGAATTGGCTCACCACACTGGCTGCAAAGAAGATGTCAGGTCTCATGATAGTCAGATAGTTCAGTTTCCCCACTAGTCATCTATACCTTCCGGGATCTTCAAATACTTCTCCTGTATCACTGCTCAACTTAACATTTGGTTCCATAGGGGTCTCGGCCGGTTTTGTACCTAACAGTCATGTTTCTTCCAATAGATCAATAACATATTTTCTTTGGCACAGATTTACACCTTGCTTTGATCTGGCAACTTCTATTCCCAAGAAATACTTTAATGTTCCATAGTCTTTTGTTTGAAAATGATTTTGCAGAAATACCTTTAGTTTGCCAATTCCCAATTTATCACGGCCAGTAATGACAATATCATCCACATAGACCACTAATAAGATCTTCCCAGCTTTTGAGTCATAGCTGAAACTGAGTGATCAACCTGGCATTGCTTCATTCCAAAACTCTTCACCACTTCGCTGAACTTCCTGAACCAAGCACGTGGCGATTGCTTCAACCCATAAATTGCCTTCTTCAGTCTGCACACCTTACCATCCTCCCCCTGAGCAACAAACCCAGGTGGTTGCTCCATATATACCTCCTCCACCAGATCACCATGGAGGAAGGCATTTTTTATGTCAAGCTGAAACACAGGCCAATCATACATAACTGCCAGGGAAATTAGTACACGAACAGAGCCAATCTTAGCCACCGGAGATAATGTCTCCATGTAGTCCACTCCATACAACTGTGAGTAACCTTTAGCAACAAGTCTGGCCTTCAGACGCTCTACACTACCATCTAGCAAGTGTTTCACAGTATACACCCATTTACAACCCACAACATGCTTACCAGGTGGGAGAGTAGTAAGTTTCCACGTTTGAGTATATTGAAGAGCAGAAAGTTCCTCCTCCATTGCCTGCCGCCACCTAGGTGAAATAAGAGCTTCTTGAACATTGTTAGGTATGGAAATAGAGGACAAAAGTGAAACAAAGTGGCGATGTGAGGTAAAAAGACGAGATAAATAAACAAAATTGGAAATGGGATAGAGGGTATAACTGTGTTTACCTTTCCGTAAGGCAATGGGTGGGTCAAGGTCTGAAGGTTGAGCAATAGGAGCCATGAGAGGATCCGTAGATGAGGTAGAAGCTGAAGGAGGGGCCGATGTCATTCGACATGTATACACTTTCCGGATCGGTGGTCGTTCAGTGGTGATCTGCAATGGATGAGGTAATGAGTCTACTCCAACAACAACATCTGGAACTGGACCACTGACAGGAAGAGGAAGAAGTAAGGGTGGAGACGAAGGTGCTTCAGGTCTTGAGAAGAAGGGGACAGACTCAAAAAATGTGACATCAGGGCAGATATAGCACTTTCGAGTAATGGGATTATAACACTTGTACCCTTTTTTAGTCTAAGAGTAGCCAAGGAAGACACATTTAATTGAGCATGCATCTAGCTTGTCTATTCGAGGACTTAGATTATGGACAAAGCACACATAACCAAAGACACGAGGAGTTAATGGAAATAGAGATAAAGTGGGAACAAGATAGAGAAGGGGGACCAACCATGAAGAATGAAAGAGGGCATCCGATTAATGAGAAAACATGCAGTGAGTACAGCATCACTCCAAAACCGTTTAGGAACATTCATGTGATGAAGAATAGACCGAGCAGTTTCAAGAAGTTGACGGTTCTTCCGTTCATCTACCCCATTTTGTTGAGGAGTGAATGCACATGAGGTCTGATGAATAATGCCATGTTGTTCTAAATACTGTTGAAATGAAGTAAGAAAGTATTTCAGCATAGAATTTTTGAAAAATGGAAAATAATTCACTTCCTTCTTTCATTAAGTAAATCCATGTCATTCTTGAACAATTATCAATAAATGAGACAAAATACTTGTACCCATTATAAGACTCTATTTTGATTAGACCCCAATCATCTAAATGAACCAAAGAAAAAGGACTCAACATACGACTCTCAACTCTTGGACTGAAGAACACACAATGATGTTTCCCAAACTGACATGACTCACATTGCAAAACTGACAAATGACTCAAAGACGGAACCAATATCTTGAGAGCCTTGAGAGATGGATGTCCTAGTCGACAATGCCATTGTAGAGGAGTAAGTGAAGTCTGAAGAGAAATTGAAGATCCACCACCGTCAAGATAATACAATCCACCAGCTTCATGCCCCCCACCAATCTTCTTCCCCGTCGTGAGATCCTGAAAAACGCAAGTGGAAGGAAAGAAGGTAACAGAACAGTTAAGAGCTTTGGTTATTTTACTAATAGACATAAGATTGAATGGAAACTTAGGTACATATAAAACAGATGATAAGGACAGAGAAGCCATCTCAACATTATCAACACCACAGATAGGAGATGAGGACCCATTGGCGAGTGTAACAGTTTGTGATGTGGAGGTTTCAGAGAGAGAAGAGAACACACCTGGAGTCCCAGTCATGTGATCAAAGGCTCTAGAGTCAATAATCGAGGGAGAGGTTTTAGATGACATGCAAGCAATACCTGAGTGGGCAAGTGTGACAGTGGTATGTTGTGAAGTGGTTTGCAGGAATCGTTCATACTCATCACGCGGTACAGTCACCATCTCCCTCCCAGAAGTAGATGTAGATGTGGAAGGAGTTTGGTCTGCCTGTTTACTGTCACTGATATCGACCTCACCTGCTACAGCATGATTAGCCCATTTAGAGGGAGGGCCATGTAGGTCATAACAGAAATTCACTGTGTGTCCTTTCCTGCCACAATGAGTACACTTCCTTGCAGAGTTATTCTTCTCTCTGCCACAGCCTCCCCCTAAGTCATGACCACCCTGACCAATCATGGAACTGCCACGGCCTCCTCGAGAGGTATGTCCTCCCCCTCTTGTACTGTGTCCACCTCCTCTAGCTGTCACAGGTGCTAATCTATCAAACTGTGTGGGATTCTCTGTCTGTCCCAAAGAAATTCTACGATGTCGTGAGAATACTTCCTTAAGTGTAGGAAGGGTAGAGCTCCCTAATATTTGGGCTCTAACTGGTTCATACTCCGATTTCAGCCCCACCAAGAATCTTGTAACATCTAGTTGTTCCCTTTGTTGTTGCTGAACTTTAATATCTGGAGTGAGGGGATGATAGACATTGAGTTCATTCCTTGTATTCTTCATGCAGGCATAGTACTCTTCTAGTGTTTTGTTTCTTGTTGCAAATCAAAGTACTCCTGATAAAGTTGATATACTCTTGTTGTATTATCTTGTCCAGAATACAACTTCTTAGCATGTTCCCATATATCCTTAGTTGTATCAAGAAACATGAAGTTGGCACTAATTTTGGGTTTCATACTATTCCATAGCCAAGTCATGATTTGAGCATCTTGTTGTTCCCAATCATCAAACCTTGGAAAATCAGCCGGTGGTTTATCATCTTTAACGTGCTTCACTTTCCTCTTTGCCTTGAGGAAAACTTCCACTGATTTAACCAATGGAACATAGTTCTCCCCATTCAGTTTAATTGAAGTCATCTGTACACCTAGGTAGTCAGGGGAAACCACCACACTAGGTTTCTGATCATTATACCCATCTCCTATTGCTGCCATTGTACTCTTTCACAGTTGCCTCTAACCTGAATTCTCAGTTACAAGCTTACTACTATTATTCAAAGTTTGATGTTCCAGCACCTATAGCAGCCCCTAAACACAACAGTGGGTACACACGCCTTGTTCTTATTCACACTACTACTGATTTCACAACACCACGAACCACATAAGCATCAATTTAACACTCACTAATCACATGTAAGCCCTCTTACAACCACTCAATAAAGATTGTGCACCACAAGCACCACAACATAGTCAAACCTATTACACCCAGTTCAGACTAGTTTAACCCTTTTAAGAGGGCATTGCACAACTACAAAGAGCTCGGCTAGGTCACTGCATTACACCTTACACCACTCGGCCACTTACAGCATCCCTAACACCACTCAACAACTTACAACAGCCCCTACACCATTTGGCTACTGTACACACAGCCCGTTCTAGGGCAACAATGAACCTAGTTCTCTAGGTTCTGATCAGTACTAACAGATTCTTGAAGGGTTTCTACCCAGAAATACCAGCAACACAAGAAGAAGAGATAATTGACCTTCCTTTGAGAGTCTCAACCAACCATTCATTGCTGAAGTCACTTTTCTTGATGAAGAAGATTATGAGCAGCAGAGAGAGACGAGCTGTGATGTTTCAGACCTAGGGCGAATCAGTTCTCTCCATTGACTGACCAGAAACGAAGGAAGAAGGGTCACGAACACTGCTGAGATGCTTTATAAACTGAAGTAGGTCAAGAACCTGCCTCTGATACCATGTTTCGAATGATGCTACAGTAACCCGAACCAGGAAGAGAAGGAAGAAGAAGAGGAAGAAGAAGATGAAGAAGAAGAGAAGAAGAAGGAAAAGAGGGGTCTGTCGAAATCTGATGGTATTCCCATTCAGTCGACCCCCTTAATAGTTATTAGATTCTAATGGCATTTACAAAGACTAAGCTGCCCTTACTTAAGTGTGGGGCAGAGTGTCTCTAATAAAACTGCCACATAAGCAAACCGCTTAACAAACATAAGATGACTAAACTACACCTATTCGGCTCACTTTAACAAATGGAATTAAACAGAACAGAAAGATGAAGCAAGATTCATCTAGCTGACCCCATATATTGAGAATTGTTACAGCCAGAGGTGCAACTGGGGCGGGGTTGGGTTAGATTGAGGGTCAACCTAGGCCCAACCCTAAGATGTAAACTCCGGGCTTGGGCTTGGCCCAACCTGAGATCCTGAGATCAAGCCCAAGTTTACCAACCCAGGCACAACCCAAGCTTAACACAAAAAGCACAGGCTGGGCTTGGGCTCAAGTTCAGTCAAGTTGGGCCTAAGTGCATTGATTGGGTTTAAAAAGAACTTATGATTATATTTTTGTACAATCATCTTTTATTGGACTTTAGAGCCCAACTTAGAAGTAGAATAGATTATACATACATACATATATATATATATTATTTTCTTAAAAAATCTGTATGTACATATTTTATACATATAGACGTATATACACTTAGAAAATATATTTTATATAAATAAAATGCATACATGTATGAATTTGTTTGGGTGGGGTAACAGCCAAAACACAAGGCATAAGAAAGAATGACACCAGGAAAAAGAATACCTCTGTCTTTTAGAACAGATACTGCAACTCTCAATAGTGTTACCTCTCCTGCCACCAGATGGTGATGAAGAAACAATATCAGCAGTAAAACTACAGATCTCTTTGCTTGCTGCCGCCACAGAAGCATCAGAATCCATACCCATTGCATTTCTTTTAACAGCTCCAGATTTTTCATCCATTCCAATATCAGCATCAGCAGAAAGTAATCTTCCCTCAGAAGTAGATTCAATTGACTCTGGTGTTTGCAAGTCTTCCCTTGCTGGGCAATCCTTTTTAGCATCATCAACAGTTTCTTTGCCAATTATTCCATTTGGGGATGAGTGCAAAGAGATATGACTATACTTGGATACTGCTAAACCATCTCCATTTTCAGAATCCTGTTCGTCATCAGGATAAATCTTATGCTTCTGGATAAAGGATGACAATTCTCCTGAGTTGGATCCTTCTGTAGATCTTTCACCCCCTCCTGCCATATCTTGTTTTCTTTGTTCCTCTCCCTTTAGCTCAGTGCACTCTTCTGCACCCTCCTTACCTTCTATTGAATCCCTAGTTCCGATATTATTGCCATTTCCTTGAGACAAGCAGAGAAAAAAAAAAGTATCTAAGCCAAGCAGAGAAAAAAAGTATTTAACCATTTTAAGACAATGCAACTGTTATTATCAGTTTTGCGAGGGCATACTTGAACATGGAACCTAAATCACAATGGTTGGCTATACACGATACTTTTAAGACAGACAGTAAGAGACCATGCATCAAAGCCATAAGAAAATCAACATCAAATTCCTCTTTTACCATTGCAAAGAAAGCATGGTGATTCAATGGCCTGTTTTCTTTTTTTGTTTTTTCTATATGGTCACAAGGTACCCAGAATGAGAGCACATTACCTTTATAACTTTATTGGAGGTTTTATAATGATAAACCAGACAAAATAATTAACCATGAAAGAGTTAAGAGAAACATGTAGTTAAAACAAAAGAGGTATAGAAGAAATGTCACTTACTTAATTCTTTGGCCAAGCTAGACTGAGAGCTGATTAGTGCCCTGTAACTATGGGCATCTAATCTCTTCTTTCTCAGACCCACATGTGTCAGCTCCTCACTTCTACTACTTTGTTCTCTGACATCAAATAACAGTTTCTTCCCACATCTATCTCCTTTCTTTTCTCTTTTGGTATCCAATGTACTGAAACCGTTTCTAGTCTTCTTCGACTCTGAAGAACTCAAAGAGCACTGCTTCTCATTCGCATCAGACTTTCTTAAAGGACCCGGCATTTTTTTCTTCTCAACTCTCTCAGCCCTCCTCTTAACTGGAGCAGTTGGCAGAATTTGTTTCTCAAGTCCTTCAGACTTCTGTGTGATTGCAGAGCTCAACACTGTCTTCTTCTTTGAAGGTAACTGTTTGGTTAACCTTCTTAAAGCAGAAGTATCTGTTGTTGCAAAATCTGAGATAATTGAAGCACCAATGTCACCTCTACCGGAGTGGTTGTTATCACAACCCTTAATTTTTTTATGAGGTTGAATATCATTTACCATCTCTCAACTGTAAAATCACCCGAAAAATGCAAATTAAAAGACAGAAGCCAATAGAATTTTATTATATGAGCTAGTCAGGAGAGGAAACACCAATGCAATAAAAAAGGATATGAGCTTGTAAATCAATAACAAAGATCACGTTTCCTCACTGAACTGAGTAAAGTAAAAGTTCAATGCAGCCATCCTTGTGCAATTAAAAGCATGCTAATGTTTTTTATTGGATAGTCTTAACAAAAAAAAAAGGCATTCTATATTTTATGAAAAAAGGATTAGAAATTCCTTCAAGTCATGCAAATTTGTTATGGGTTCCCAGCATATGCTAGTTTAGGTTCAGCTTACTCTCCTCACTTGAACATATGGGCACAGCGATGTCAAACACTCCCATGTTAATTAAATAATATTTTCTTTGTTTTGGAAAAAATAAAATTTCCAACTCTCCATGATCCTATCATAAAATATCCTTGTCATGAAACAAAACCAAACCAATAAAATCTGAAGGAGATGATAAGAATAATTGACACTTCCATTTTCCTTATGCATTGCTAGTAATTCACCCAGAAAAACCTAGCCACTTGAGAGGTGTTATTCTTAAAGCCAAGAGAATCTACAATAAGAATATTGAACCAAAAATTCAGAAGTCCAAGTTTGAAAATTCCCTGCTTCTACACTCCCATTAATTGTAACTAAAGAAAAATAAAGAGAAGGAAAAGGAATAGAAAAATAGGTTCAGTCTAGTGGGACAGACAACCTAAGCAGGCCTCATCAAGAGTCAAAATCCTCCATTAGAATGAGAGAAAGTAGACTAAGATGGTTTGTCACTTAAATAGAAGACCATTTACAACACCTGTAAGAAGAAGCAACCTGTTGATGGCTAGAAGGGATAGGGACAGACCAAAAAAAGGACATAGGTTGTAGTAAGAAATGACTTAAATGCTAAAAATTTAACAATAGATATGGCACTAAATAGAACGGAATGGCCAAACAGGATTCATGTAGCTAACCCATATAGTTGGGATAAAGCTTAGATGATGATGAGCATACAGTGAAGGCAGCCCTAGTGTCCACATCAATATATAATCCTTACAAAATAAAAACCAACCAAAACCCAGATCTAAGCAAATATACCTTTCTGAATAACCTTCTCATTCTAACCTAAATGAATGTTATATGTCAAGTTGACCAATTGAATATTTTCAAATCTACAAATGTATCATTCCACTTCCCTCTGAAATGTCCTTGCCCTAAAGGTCAGAGTGTAATTTCTTTTACTCCATCACAACCCCAGGTCTCAGGTCACAAGTAGAACTGTTCATGGGCAGCCTGTCACACTCAGGCTTCAGGTTGGGCCCATTCAAATTTTGGCAAAAGCTCAGCCTGAGCCCAGCCCATGAACAGGTCTAGTCACAAGTAATCTATATATGACCAAGAAATCTAAACTAAGCCCAGACCTCCTGAAAGCAAAAAATGTGCAAACAATCTGAGAGCACGGCATCCAGCTTTACAGGAGATGTTCTCGATGTGTGGCTGGATATCATGCTCTGAAAGTGTTTGCACGTTTTTTGCTTTCAGGAGATCCAGGCTCACCTAAACTAGTTTGTCCATTGCTGGTCATCCCTTGTCCATGGACATCAGCTGCATCGTGCCATTATCTCTATAAGAAAATACTTTTTTAAACTGATCAAAAAGAGAAAGTCCTTTTTAGAAGTAAAATAAAATGTATTAAAACAAAATTGAACATACAAGAAAGGTGACCAAAATTCACCCAAGAGAAGATATAAATCCACCATCCACCCAACCACCACCCAACACCAAGTCCTCTACATCAAAACCTCCTAACTAACCCAAGAATACATATACCAAACCAAATGACAGAATCCAACAACTTCTACACGAAGACTCCAGCATATAATCATAATAAAATTCTACTCGATTACTCAGCCTCTCTAATGGCTTGGACAGGCACTTTCTTGCTTATCTTAGAACATTTCCTTTTTTTTCACTTTTTTTGTTAGGTCCAATCCCAAATAAACCCCCTTTCAATCTAGGAAAAAAAAAAAAAAAACTTTCAAAACCTGAACAGTCTGATGGTTCTTCTGGTTTCTGAAACGTCATACTGCACTAGGAACCTTCTTAACTTCATGTCCTTGGAACCCACATTTATCCTCTCTAACTCCAAACTTATCAAATGTCTTATTTGCAACCACCCCGTTATTCCCTTTATCAGCCTCCTCTACATCTCCAAATGACCTCCATCTAACTTGATCATCCTCCAATCATAAATTAACACCAAATGACAATGATCTCTGCAAGAAACTCCTTGATCATGGAAGATATAGACAAATTCCTTTAATTTAGGTTAGAAGAGGCATGCTTCAAAGTTTAAATGAATGACATCATCAACTATCCTAACCTTGTTGATAATGTTAGTGACGTTCAACCACACATTCATGATTCAGCAGTTCGCTGGAGTGAGTTGGGGTCCCCATGACTATGTAAGGATGTAAATGGTATCCGATTGTCCAAATTCTAATTTGATCCCATTAAGGGTGACCCAAATTTGATCTATTAATAATTGGACCAAATATGGATTCACCCCTATCCGATCCAGTATAATCTGATTCGATTCAATTTAAATGCACATGCTCATATATACTTAAAATCTATACTTATCTATTAGTATAGTTGACTTGGGTATTATGCCTTTACCAAATTTGCATAGGTTCAATTTTCAGCAGCAAGTTCCAGTTTCAAAAGTCTTTGCACAGACAAAAGGAGGCTTATATGGTATTGGGCCTAATAAACTCGTTTAAAAACAAAAATGATCAGAGGAAAGGCGACTAGAAGATTGTTCTCAAAAAGCTGATATGAAGAGTTTTTGAGTGGGAGTGGGCAGTAGGGATGGGTTTCTGGAGGGTGTCGATATTGGTTTGTAGGGTCTGGGTTTTGCCTTAGTGTTGCAGTGTGGTTTTTTCTTTTAGCTGGGTCGAAAGGGTTATTCTTTGTTTGGGATGGTTTTCTATTTTGGGGATTGGGGTTTATTTGCTTGGTTCTTTGGGTTTTGCTTCCTCTCGGTGATTGTTTATCACCTTCCTTGTAATTGCTTTTTTTATTTAATAAAATTCATTTTATTTTATCTTCAAAAAAAAGTTTCACATAAATAGTTTTCAATTAATTTTGTTCATAAAATATAATATCAAAGCAATTTTTAATTCATTTTTTTACTATACTATATTTTGATCAGTCTTAGTTTGATTTATTTAAAAAATTCAATATCCAATTGCAATCCGAATTTGACTCAAATCTGACATAAATCCAATGGATAAAATTCGATTATAAACAAATCAACTTTGGATCTACCTATACCCTATCCAACTCAATCCATTTTCATCCCTAGGCTATGTTCAACTTCAATAACACTAGAACTTGGCTCAGTGCCCCGAAGATTTGGCTCAAAAGTTGGCAACAAATTGTTGGAATTCCTATCTATTCCCTCCATGGTCTTCTAAGATTTCTTGATGTTTCCTCCATTCTAATGCAAGCAAGTCAACACATCAATACTCCAGCTTAGCCTCCATGATTTCTTATATCCCAAGGGCCCAAAAAACCTATCTTACCAATTTTGTAGTTGCAACAAAGAAAAAAAATGTAATTGTAAATGCTACAATATTTGAAGATAAAATAGTTTTAATTATACTTGTTTTAGGTGAGAAAATAATTAACATAGTGCTGATGCACCTCAAGTGAATTTAGACGGAAACATTAAAAAACAATTTTTGGGAAAACTTAGAAAGATTAATCCAAAAAATTCCAAATGAAGAGAAGATTTTTATAGCAAAATTCCTAAATGGGCATGTGGGGAAAAGAAGTGTAGGATATGATATGGTACATGGAGGATTTGGATCTAGGAGAGGAATGAAACAATACATACAACCTTAGATTTTGTAGTAGTTTATGGTATGGAAATTCTAAACATATTTTTTAAAAAGAATGATGAAAACTAAAACTTAATAACATTTAAAAGTTGAAAAAACATAAGTCAAATAGATTTTTCCCTTACTAGGAGAACAAAATAAATTATGTGTAAAGATTGCAAAATTATTCCAGGGGTAAGCTTAACCGCGCGATCTAGATTAGTGGTAGTAGAATTGTGAATTAGAAAATAGAACAGAAATAGGAAAGAAAATAAGTGTCCTGGAATTAGGTGGGAAAACATAAAAGGAAGAAAACTAGCTCAATTTAGAGATGAGTTGAAAGCAGAAGGAAAATGGAATTTAAATGAAAAGACTAATGGCATGTGCCTTGAAATGGAAAACTACATAAAGTAGCAAAGGACGTTGTAAAAGAATCAAAAGGGAAAAGAAAAGGTGCTAAAGAAACTTAATGGTGGAATGAAGAGATTCAAAAAAAATGAGCATGTTACAATGAATAGAAAAAGAATAAAAATGAAAAAAAAAACTGAGAAAAATATAAATCCATAAGAAAGGAAGTTAAAAATAAGGTGAAATTAAATTTAGGTCATATGATGAGCTTTATCATAAATTAAGCATTAAAGAAGGAGAAAATTAATTTATAAAATAGCAAAGATAAGAGAAAGGAAAGGCAAGTATTTAAACCAAGTTAGATGCATTAAAGACAAAAAGTCTTGATAAAGATGAGTAAATCAAGCAAAAAACTGGAAAAAACTATTTTAAAAAATTATTAAATGAACATGCAAAGGATGTGATAATGGAGAAGAAATTAGTAATCTTAATAGTGTTAAAAATAGCATATACCTTCCTAAAATTATAACTGTTGAAGTGAAACACTAAATAAAATGAAGGGAAAGGTGTTAGGACCATTTAGGACTCCAATAGAAGTGTGAAAATGTATGAGAGAGGTGGCCTTATTGTAACTAGATAAGCTATTTAATAAGATAATGAAAGGAAAAAAAAAAGCATGTCTAATGATTAGAGAAAGAGTACTATGGTGTGTAAATTTAAGAAAACTAGTAATATACAAGGTTGTAATAACTATCAAAGAATTAAACTCATGGACCACACACTATGAAACTATGAAAAGAACAATTGAGAAAAGATTATGCCATAAAAAAAGTATATTTTTTGATAAATGATTAAGATTTTATTAAGAAAAGAGCTGGAGATACAAACTTCCCATGAAGAGGCGCGAGTTGTGTCCTCTCCCAACAACAAGAAGAAACAGAAAAACAAATTCAGACTACAAATGAGACCAATACAATTGTTCCTTGTTTGCCCCTTGCTTTGCTAGACAATCAACCAAAGCATTTGCAGATCCCCCCACCCATTTAATATTAACAGCCAAGCTCCTTATCAGCCACTTAAATTTTTTAATTTCATTCTTAAAGCTCCACAAGATAGACTTAGGGTTTTGTAGCCAGCTCATTACGACCTTGGAATCCCCTTTTACTAGTAGTCATTGCACACCTAGCTGAATTGCAAGTTGTACACCCTGGATGGCAGCTAGCAATTCTGGCCTAGTAGAGTTCCCAATCCCTAGGGGACCCGAGTAAAGGAGGACCACATTTCCAAATTCATTCCTCAGCACCCCTCCCATTCTAGAGGGGTCTGGATTACCTTGACTGCTACAATCAAAATTCAGCTTAAAAAAACCTTCAGGAGGGGGTTCCCAACTCATACCAATTTTAGTCTTTAAAGAGGAGCAGCTTGCTACTTCTGACCAATTCCTTCATATATCATTAAAGGAGAATTGGTGGAATGTAACCAGGGATTTTAGCCACCATATCACCCTATCCAAAATGCACTCCTTCAATTCTTGTATTCTCCTCTCCTTCTCCTAAAAGATTCTAGCATTTCTTTCTTCCCACGTTGTCCATATCAACGCAGCTCTAGCACACCTCCACATGATTCTTCCTCTTTTTTGATGCTATGGGAAGCTAAAAGGAGCAAGATATTAGTATGTGGTAACAATCCTTGCCATGAGGTCTTCAAAGCATACACCAATTAGGTGATGTCCAAAGGAAAGGTCTTCTCTTTTGAAGAATACCCAAGGTGTTTATTTTCCCATAATACACTTCCCAACAAAAAGCCAAAATACCAGGGGAATAGGCTTGCACCAAATTTCCTTAACAGGGAAGGATTGGAAGGGAACTGAAAAAGGGACCTGAAAAAAGAAGCACACGAAAAAGACCTAGTCGGTCGGGATGTCCAAACACGTTTATCTAGTTCAAAAGGGTCCAAGCAAACTTTGTCAATGAGGCTTAACAGACTAGGTAGGCAATCAATTTTCTCCTTCCTTAAGCCTCTAAAAACACAAAATCCCAGTTATGTGCCAACAAATTTTCCAGGGGGAGACAAATTTAGAAACAGGGTTTTTTTATACTAAGACACAGAGAATAAAGAGGGGAGGAGGTCCTTGAAGGAGACTCTCTTACCTAAGTATCCTTCCAAAAAAGAAAGGAGTTACCATCACAAACATCAAACCTGACAAACCTGAGAATGTAGCTCGCTGAGATACTCCAAGTCTCCAACATCCCATCCATTTTCTAAATGACCATGAATACTTCCTACCACCTCATGCCATAATCTCTTTCTCTAGGAGCCATCTCCACAACCACTTCCCTAGTAGTGTTGTCTTCTTTTGAATCAAGTTTCCTAAACCCAACCCCCCTCCTCTTTGTTCCAACAGACCACTTTCCACTTTATCAAATGATCCTTCCTACTTTCCCCCGGTTCCCATAAAAAGTCCCTTATCAATTTCTCCAGTTTGTTGGCTTCCCTAGGTAGAATTCTAAACATGGACAGAAAGTAGGTTGGTAGATTAGCAAGTGTGGCTCTTATCAAAGTTACTTTACCCCCCAAAGAGATGTAATTCTTCTTCCATGCGAGTTACTCTACCCTCCATAAGATTCAAATGATAATAATAACTCTCTCAAGTTAAAACTCTTGGGGTTCACAATCCTAAATCATATGATTTTGACAACCATGGTTTCCAATCTTTTCACCTCAACTTTTCTCATTCAAATAACTCTAATTAATAGAAGAACAGGTGTAGGGTACATTTATCATTCATTAGTTGTTTACTCCATATATACCCAAAGAAGTGGTAGTTCATCCAAACAACAATCAAAACCTACTCAAAATTTGTGTTCTCCCTTCCCTGCTGACAGCTGAAAAATTATTCATTGTTTGGTGCTACAACATTGTACACGTCTAAAAATATCTAGCTCTTATTGCCAAAGATCTCTATTACTCTATCTTTAGATATTCCAATTCTTTGAGTATCCCTTCTATTTTTTCTTCTATTTAATAGCAATTCTGACGTGGAAAGACGCCTAACGATAAAAGATCCCAGTCAGCGCTATAAGACAAAACCGGACGACAATAACACTCATGAATCGCTCATAAAATCCTTTTGTTTTTTATCTTCAACAACCATCAAAACGGCTTGAATCCATCGCATGACAATAATGCAAAGATAATGCTTGAACCCATCACAAAGCAAGAGAAAAAGTAATAACAACAACAAAAAAGAAACACTGTTGCGTACACTTCCAATACGAAAATCGTCGTAAAGTTTATCAGGCATATGAAAAATTGATCTGGTGAAGAAAACCCACCAAAAAAAACCATGAAACTCAAAATATTGAAACAAGAAAATAAAAGAGACTGGTTCCATAAAAAATCGAAAGTTCTGACAAGCAATGAAATTGTGTGAAAACGATATTAGAATCAAATTTGGCCAGGAAAAGAGAATGTAGGATATTCCCGCTCTTACAGGTTTTACCATCGATCGTTATCTCGAATAACAGAGACTGTGAAGTCGAGACTCGAGAGCAAACGAAATTTGGAAGCAGATAGCAAAGAAAGCGAAAGAATGGAAAGATATTTTAAGCAAACCACTCTTTTGCTACGACATGGTTTTAGGCTCTCCTTCAGGGCGCCTCACACCGACCTCACATGCACATCTCTCATGTATTGGGAACATCTCACATGCACATTCCAATTCCCATGAATAATAACGTATTAGTACGGAGTCGTTTCATGCACCCTTTCTTTTTTCCTTTTCCTCTTTGAGTTTAATTTTTTAAATGATGAAACTATCCTTCGAAGCTCTGGATGGCGCGAAAAAGGCTTACGTGGTAGGAATAGAACCGCAATAGACATCCGTTTGCCTGAATCCCAACCGAAACCCGATGTGTATTATATTTTTTTTTCCTCCCAAGCCCCAACCCATGATGACCCCCTAACCCCCAGGTGCAAACGGGATTAGATCGCAATTCTCCGCTACAACCAGAGAGACCTTACCAATCAGCCGGTTGGCACCTTGCCTTTTATGGAATTCGCCCAAATACTAGAGAAAACTTTATTTATCATTCAAAAATTATTGAAACCTCCACTTAAGTTTTTGACCGTTGCTCAAACCTCCTCTGAAGTTTCATAATGTTTTTGAGTGATACTTTCAAGTTAGGAGAAAAAACACTTAAGATAAGCCAATTCAACTTAGGAAGGCTAAGGTAGATTTTATTGGGTTTGAGCATATTGTTCAGATTTGAAAGTCTTACCACTAGAGATGATTAGCTCCCCTGGTTGGTACTTGGTAGTACGCATACATACAAGTTTCCATACATATCCTCTTATCAAGTTTTTATTTAACCCATGAGATTCCAATTGATTGGTTGGTAAGGTCTGGTTGCAGCAGATACTTAGGGCCAAATCCTCACTTCACAAGGGATAAGGGGCATGGGTTTGTGGGATGAACTCCCCCACCCAAAAAAAAAAAAGAAAAGAAAGAAAGAAAGAAAGAAAAAATATCCCCGTTCCAATACCCATATTTCTTGTACGGTATTTATATCTAGACAATGACCTATGAAATTGAGTTCATGCGTTGGTATGTGTTTTTCTCATATGGACCAAATGGATAAACCCACATTAAAGGTTGATTGGCGTTAGAATAGACAAGAATACAAAACTCTAAGACTGAGTTTTGTTTGTTTGAGAAGAAAGGGGAAAAAAAAGCCAGGGAAATGTAAGGAAACCTATTACAATTCTTTCAAACCCAACGCGACCTAAAAGAAACCTAAGTCTTGTTAAGGTTGGATATAAGCTAATACTTTTCATACTTTTGTTGAAAATTACTACCAAGCAGCACTTAAAACTTTATGCTTTAAAATTTGTGGCTTTTCTTTATACTAGTAAGCATGTATGTGGAAAGTACGTGGCAGTTATAGATGATGATAATGATAGTAATAATGTATTCACATTTTTTTATAAATATGTATTTTTTTACTTTTGTTTTTTTATTATTAATCGGATGCAGATTGTAAAATTCAAATCTAATTACATAAACATCTCATCTAAATATGTGATAATTTGATCAAGTTGTGAAGCTTCAAGTATAATTGACAAACCTACCTGCTTGGCCGAATTCTTCTTTTTGTAATGTTTCATATTTTTTGTGTATCTTTTTTTTTTCATTAAACAAATAAATGTAAGATTTAAATAGAAGGAATTGAATGTGGTGAAAAGAAGTAGCTCAATTTATAATTTAAACCTCACAATTAAATATGGATTAAATTCAAAAAATTAGTATTCTAGTCAAAAGAAAGTTCTATAATCTTATTCATAATTTTAATATTAGCATAAATATAGAACTATAAATGTTCTCAAATTTTCTATGTTTTTTGTATTTTTGTGTGTAAAAATAATTTTGATACGCCACACATACTTTTTGTTTAACATGACAATTAAATAACATTATACATGTGCCTAAATGTATTTTTAGCAAAAGTAAAATAATTTTACTTTTTGTTATAAATTATGTCTACATTTTTTCTACATTTTTATAAATTTCTATATTTATTTATATTTTACAATTTTTATTACCTAACTATGACTTCATAAGTTGATCAATTTGGTTCGAATTGTTGAATTGCTTAACCATCACTTGGATAAATAGTCATTTTGTTTTTGAGCCAGTTTAAAAAATATGGGTTTACATTGTTAAAAATATTCATATGGATCTAATTAGTAGCATTAATTAATGAGAGGCAATACCTTTGTGTATATGACTTAATTAAAGGGGATTAAATTAAGTTGAAAGTAATATTTGAAGTTACATTTTCTACCCTTACAATTAAATATGCAATAAATAGATAAATATGGGCATTCTAGTAGCCATTAAAGCTGCAATTAAAATTGTAATAAAATGACTTTTATACCATTTATCAAACAAATAAATAAATAATATATTTAGTCCAAAAAACTTCCACTCCTCATTTGCACTTTTATATATAGTATAGATATATATACTAGTGGGGACCCATGCGATGCATGGACCTTGTTACACAAAACATGTAAGTTTTATTTTTAGCATAAGGTGGACATTTTCCATGTGGGGATCATCTCATTGGTTGGCATTAGACTTTCATTATAGACTAGATGGAAAATTGCTTCATTTATTGTCAATGGATCAGGTCTGGCCTATGGTAAGGTAGACCTGGGCTTCACATAATAAGTAAATGTGCATACCTAGTTTTGAACCAAACCCTATAGGGTTTGTTATCAAAACTCTCTAAGTCTGATCCAATAGGGCATTAGATTATGATTGATAGCATATCTTTAACCCATAATTTGGCCCCCTAGTCAACCCCCCCCCCCTCAAAAAAAAAAAAAAAAACTACTCATTTGTTAAATTAACACATTTGTACATATGAAAACTTTACAACTACATCATGAGAAAAAATGGTATTACTTGTAGGGTAAATTTATGATGCTGAATAGATATGATACTTTAAGGGATACGACCAATTAAAAACACTGTGAATATTTATAAGTATTGTCTAATTGGTTGCCACTTTTATATCAATTGATTGGTTATAAGTTTTTCTGATATCATAGTTTAACCTTTTTTTATTGTGAAAAGGAGAATTAGATGGCAAAGGAGTTTTGATTTCCTCCTCACATCCACCTCACAAGAAATGTTCCCAATGCATGGTTGTAAGTGCTATGAAGTCAATATGAGGACCATTATGAGATAAAGAAATTTGGATTTGTGATAGAGTGAGGGTATCTTCATAATACTTTATAGGGAAAAATACTTAAACATCTATACGGTATTCGACATATACTTAATGCCTCCCATGTTTAAAAAGAAAATGACTTAATACATCCTTGTTATAGTACCAAGTGATCCAAGTTGTATGACAGGATATGTGGAAAGTCATACCAGTCTGTTCAGTTAATAAGCTTTTTAGATTTGGTTTCATTACTTTTCAATTTTTGATGAGCACCCTTACTCAAAGGGGAGGTTTTAGCACTTATCTATTTGTTGGGTAACCATTTCCTACATCAGTTTGAAATGCATTGAACAATAAAAATGGTATAGTAATTTATGTCTAAGAAGCAGTCCAACAAAATACATTTTATACCCATAGTTAATGTGTAGTAAAATGAAGAAATAATAGTTATTTTAGAGAAATCCTAGTACGTGAAAAATACTATAGACTTTATGCTATGAGAATGAATTGTAACCACACAACCTCATTGTATTGGCATATGTGTCACTTTATCACCTTAAGTTCCACTTAATATGGGTGAACATGGGTTGTTTCAATTTGATTCCAATGTAGAACTCGTAACTTACCCTATGGGTCAATTCTAGGTTTTTTGAAACAAAATCTACCTTGTAGAGGCCTTGGTAGTTTCAACACCTTGGAATTTGTTTTTTTTTACAAAAAAAAGTTGAATATTTATCATAAAAAAATCCATAACATTATATATATATATATATACTAGTAAAAGTGTATGCACGTTGCACGTGGCAATATCAAATGATGGTGGTGACAATAGCTACTCAACAACCAAATGATCTTTTTGGTTGAACCATTAACCTATTTAACCAAGAAAATGGACTATAATTAAAACATTAATTCATTTTTTTCTTTGTATTTTAGCCATTTCCATCTTTAATAACAATAATTCTTATTTTTTAAACATATTTTTGTTTAATATGAATAATATATAAAATTAATGCATATTCAAAATTTTCTATAAAATTTATAAAAAAATATATATTTATATTTCTATTATTTAATTTATGAGATAATAAAAATTACTTATTTACCAAGAGGAAATGCAATTCCAAATATTGTTTGAGTATTGATTTTTAATACTATGTTCAAATCAATTATATATAATATATATATATATATATATATATATATATATATAATATGTTATTTATATTGCATTTTTGTAAACTTTTTATACGATGGAAATAGTTGAAAAAATACTTATATTTTTTGTTTTTTTTTTATTTCAACTATTATATATTTTTTCTTTTAATAATTTATTACTTTTTAAAAAAATAAATTGGACCATATTATATTTGAATATCCAAAATCTTGATCAGTTTCGGATTCAAATCAATAATTATGAGATCTGATCGAACCTTTGGATCATATCTTATTTGAATATACCCTAATTCAAATATGATCTGATTTGTTTGCATCCCTACCAAAGCACTTGCTTACGATGGCCTAGCTAATTAAATTATTAAACCATTTGACATGGTTAGTCGGGTCATGTGTTAAACATTAATGCTATTTATTTTTTATTATAATTTTTATAACATTTCTATCATTAACGAAAATAATTCTCATTAATCACACTTTTTATATAATGAATATATAATATTATAGAATGTATCCAAAATTATCAACAAATTCCTACATTTTCTATAACTTTATGTATTTTATTATTTAATAATAACACCCATTTGACATGGATAGTTTAACCACTTACCCACCACTTGGATGGAAAATCATGTATTCCATTTTCCATCATTGATAAAAGTAATTCTTATTTTCACATTTATATTTGTTTAATATGGTGAATATATAACAATAAAATTGTATCAAAATACTTTATTTTATATTTTTCTTTATATATATATATATATATATATATATAATATATATATATATATATATATATATATATATATATATATATGTGTGTGTGTTGTGTGTGTGTGTGTGTGTGTGTGTGTGTGTGTGTGTGTGCATTTAATATTCGTTACTTAATTATGACATCATAGATTTATCCATTTGACACGGAATGTTATATCATTGACCTACCTACCATCTAGATATGGAAATAGTATCATTTTCAAACTGGTTTTAATTTTTGCATTTCATTTATATCATTGATAAAATAATCATTTTATCATACTTATTTTTGTTTATACTATTAGTATATAATATTATATATGTGCCCAATATTGTTCTATATTATTTTTGTACTATTCTATTTTAAAAAATTTATTTTTAATTATACATCATGAGTTTACCTATTTGACCTGAAAGGTTGAACCACTAACCCACCCCCTAGATATGAAGATGGTTTAATTTACTTTTGGTTCTAAGTTGTATATTTAATGTCCATCATTAATAAAATTATGTCTATTTTATCATAGTTGTTTTTTAATATGACAAATATATAATAATAGAAACGTGTCCAATTTTTTCATAATTTATTTATTTTTTCTATATTATTTATATTTTTTATATTTCTAAATTTATATTATTCATTTATGACATCATGAAATTATCCACTTGACCTAAATGGTTTAAGTATTTACCTACGACTTAGATGAAAAATATGATTTCATTTCTAGGTTTATTTTAAAAATATATAATTTCATTATATTAATAATTATTGTGTATGGATTTATTAGTGAAATTTTATGATGATAAACAAAAGTATTTTTTATATTTCTAAATTTGATCTATTTATTTATGACATGAAATTATCCATTTGACCCAAATGGTTGAACTATTTACCCACCACCTAGATGAAAAATATGATTTAATTTTTATGTTTATTTTAAAATATAAAATTTTATTCTATTAATAATTATTGTGTATGGATTTATTAGTGAAATTTAATGATGATAAACAAAAGTATAAATGTTGGATTCAATGAGAGAGAATGTGATTTATGCAATGACTTAAATGTGAGACTTAATGAGAGGTAATTAAATATACTTAATGATATTCTTTTAATTACATTTTCCTGTCTTTTTAATGGAGATGAAATAAATTCAAGATGAGGAGTATTTCAGTAAATAAAAATAATAGAAGTCAATACCCCTCATTCGCACTTTTATAAGTAGTATAGATATATAGGTGTGTGTGTGCGTGTGTGTGTGTGTGTGTGTGTGTTAATGTATGTGACTTTAACATAATACTATAAGGTAAGTTATGTTTTTTAATGACATAATCACAAATTGTATCATTGACATGGTACCTACTATATATAATTGATTAGAAATCACAATTATAATAATGATGATGATGATGATGATGATGATGATGATATAGTTCAAAACTTATCATTATAATTTAAATTTTACTTTATACATTACTTATTATATATATATTCAAATATTAAATCAAATAAAAATTATTAATCTATACTACTTTAAAAAGCATGAATAGCCTCAAGAATATTTTTAGAATTTTTTGAGGACAAAATCTACCCTTATATATTTAAATTTATTGACAAAAATGAAGGCAAATAGGGTATTTGGTTATTGATAATAAATGAATTGAAAAGAGGTCATTTTAAGACATTCAATTCCCTTTCATTAAATCCAATATTTAAGATATTAAGTTGCATTCACCTTCATTCAATCATATATTTATGGCATTTTTTCTCATTATTAAATTTTATTAATTAAATCCATACATAATAAATTAATAATTTTAATAACATAAAAAATTATACTTTTAAAATCTACATAAAAATAGTTTTTTCATCTAGGTGGAGGTAAGAAATTAAACCATTTTGGGTCAAATGGGCCTATCCATGTTGCCACAATTAAATAATAAAATTAAAAAATAGATAAACATAGAAATATATAGAAATTTAAAAAATAAAATATTTTTAACATCATATATTAGACATATTAAATAATAATAAGTATGATAAATAAGAAGTATTTTTATTAATAATGGGAATTGAATGTAAACTTTAGAACCAATTGAAAATAAAATTATTTTCCTACTCTCTCTCATTAAGTCTCATATCTAAGGTATATTCTCTCATTAAATCCTATTTTTAAGATATATTTATCTCATCATTAAATTCTATTAATTAAATCCACAACATTAATATTAATAGTATAAAAATAGACATTTTAACAAGTAATTTGAAAACAAAACCATTTCCTTCCCTTCCAGTGATGGGTAAGCAATTCAACCATTCGGGGTTAAATGGGTTAATGAACAATGCCATAATTAAATAATAAAAAGTAAAATAAATAAAATATATAATACAAAAAAAATAGGCATTATCTCTAATATTGCATATTTATTATATAAAACAAAAATAAATATAGAATGTAATAAGTATCTTTATTAATGGAGAAAATGGAATGCTAAATTTAAAACCTACCCATAAATGAAATGATGTCATTGTAAGACAATAAAATTTGTTAAAATAAAGAACCATGAAAAGTAAAAAGCATAAAAAATTTGGGGCACATTTAAATTATTGAACAAATATAATAAGTATTATACATAAGAAATAATTTTATCATTGATGAAAATGTAATATAAAATTTAATGTTACCATACAAATCAAACATTTTTCTTTTTGGGTGGTGGGTTAGTGGTTTGGGTCAAATGGAAAAATCGATGATGTAATAGTTAAATAATATATATATATATAACTTAAAACTGATCCGAAAGCAAAACTTTTTCTTATCTAGATGGTGAGTAAATGATCAAACCTTTCAAAAAAACTCATGATGTCATAATTGAATAATAAATATTTTAAAAAAATTTAACATAAAACGATAAAGTAGAGAATTGTGCCAAAAACATTTAGGAACATTTCTAATGTTATATACTCATCATATTAAATAAAAATAATTGTTAAAATAAAAAATATTTTTTATTTATGACATTAATTGGATAAAAATATAATAATAATAATAATTGTTATTTTTAATCATGTTGTTACTTCTGTTAATTTTTGTTTTCTATATTAACTATGATGAGTCCAGATCTCCTACCCACAAGAACTCTACCCATGTCTACACATATAACATTGCAGCTACACATGGAGAGCATCTCATACTCCTACATAGTATCATGCAAGATATGTTCCTAGTGCATAGGGGCAGTGTGTTGTGGGTAGATGTGGGTAAGGTACTAGAATCAACTATGATATGCCTAAAATTTCAAATAATTAATATGAAAAATAAAAATCTCACGTGCAACACATGTGCTTAATTACTAGTTCACTTAAATGTATGAATGGTTAAGTGGGACTATGGTTTTTGCAACCACAAGTGCTTAGGATTAATCATCATCTTCAAATTATATTAGGAATTATTTTAAGACATTTCGTTACAAGGCTGATTCCACTAAGGCCAATCCTCTAAGTTGGTTGGGATAGGGTAAACTCCTATACCCTAGAACCCACCTAGGTGTATGGGTGTCAATTGGACTGGATTTGGTCCAATTCGACCCAATCCAAAGTGAGTCAATTACAAATGGACCATGTCCAATCCAATCATATGAATCTTTTGGACCAATCAAATTCAATGTTAGGACATCCAATTTGTTCAAATCTGTTTTAATTTATATTAATTCCAACCCAAACCTAGTTCATTGATACCTATATTCGTATCTTCTATCAATGGACCAGATATTGGCTCAATCCAAGATAATCCAATATAAATTCATTATGGATGGACCATTTCCAAACTAATCCAATAAATACTTTGGATCATTAAGTATATATTTGGTTCCATGACAGTTTCTTGAGGGGGGTGCTTATCATATAAATGTTTATTTGATAAATGCTACTTTAAACATTTTTCGCTTTTATTGTTTGGTTGGACATTTCATAGGCATTTCAAGAAACAACCCATAAAGGCACTTTTCACCTCAACAAAGATAAACAATGCCTCATCTTTTGTTGTTTGGAAGGGTGTTTCAAGAAATGGCCATATGGAAGATTCAATGTGGCACCTTTCCTTGATATTTGGGTACCATTGAATTGATCCAATGGTCCAAATTACATTTACTTGCATATTTTGAGATCCAACACTTGATTTTGCTTGAAAATTACATCCAACGATAAAATAACTGGTATATGGGATGCATGTGTGGATGGCCTTTATTTGTTGCACTCAAATAAAAATTGCCCATACATTTTTCTAATTAAAGTTACCCTCATATGTGATACACCATGACAACACATATTTTCCTCTATTACAGTAATCCTACCCCCCCCCCCCCCCCAAAACACAAAAAAAAAAAAAAAAAAAAAAAAAAACTCAGAGCTTCTATGAAAAGTGATACATAGGTTTGTTCGTTTTGAAGATGTTTATGTTCGATTGTTAAGCTTTTCAAGGGATATTTTGGCTAAATCTATTTAAGGGTCAGTTTGGAAAGAGTACAAAAAATGTATGTACAATGTAAATACATACAAAATATAAGGTTTTGCACTCTACATATTTGCATTTATACTCCTTCCAAACTCAGCCTAAAGTGTACATCTTGATGCATAGTTGGCTTCCTAATATAACTGCTGAAGTGGATTGAACAAATTGAAAATGCATAAGGAGTGGTTGAGATGCTTCAGCTCCTCCATGGAGGAGGAGAATAACAGAGCATAACCCAATATACCAAACGTGAGAACAGGCCATGACCATGGCTTCCCTCAAGGAATTGGTGTCAAAGAAACAAGAGGGGTGTAGATGATAGGAACTAGGAAGTTGCACTCCCATGAAGAGGATTAAATAAATAAAAGAAGCTTAGATGCGAAAGAGAAATAGTTGAATAATGAACAAATTAAATGGTTAGGCCTTGAAATTTTGTTTGATAAAATATAATGCGACTGACAATTGGACATCCCACTCGCTCACCTCCATTTTAGGGATTATAATCTACTTAAGAATTTGTAGAGGAGTGTTTTTACTGTTGCATAAGAGAAAGGAAGTATTTCTAAACAACATTTTCACATCAGCTCTCTAAAAAAAAGCTAAGATTTTCTTCAAAGATAAAAAAAAAAACCGGTGATTAACCGATCGAAACTGAACTGAAAAAATTGGTTAATCAAACCGGTCAGTTCGGTTTCGGTTAATCAATAAAGAAAACCGGTGATTAACCGAACTAGCTGGTATAAATATAATATTAATAAATATGCATTACATAATATATTATCTATTATTTATTATTTAAAATATAATATTATATATTTATAATATATATTACAAAAATAAAAAAACTACAAAAACTGACAAATCAAACTGATGGTTAACTGACCGATTTCAATGTGATTATGATTATCAGTTTTCCAAAAACCGATAATACCGGTTCGATTCAAAAAAATGGCCATGGTTCGATTAACGAAACTGTGAGCACTCGTACCGTTCACAGGGGAGACTTGCAGGAAGGTAATAGATCTAAAAAAAATGTCAATATCGGCATGACAACGAAAATATTAGAAGGTGGTCTTACCGACGACAAAGAACATAAAAGTCGTGAACAACGACAGCAATTATTTTCAGACAAAACTATGGCGGTAATTCTTAGGGTAAACTTTCTTATTTAGACGCATTAGGGTGAAAAAAGGTTATCTTCTCGTGGTTTGCCATGCATGGAATCAACCTACTTGAACCACCACGCTGGCATCCACATCAACAGTGGGTTTTGAGAAATGCCATGCCGTTGAGGGAAGCGAGAATTTGTTGCTTTCCCCAATGGCTCTGGGCACACAAATCTATGGGTTTTAGTTTCTTATCGTTTTTTTCAATAAATTGGTGAATCAAATAGTGGTTCAACCTTCAATAAACACCAACGCCTAACTGATACAAACGTTACAAACGTGGCATCGTTTTTTAAGAAACACCTACGGAACTGTGCTAAATTTGGATTAGTCCAATTCAACATATCTTGTTGATCCATCCAATCAGTTTGCTTTAAACAGTACCAATCGATTATTAACACCTTAGGAGGAGGTTTTATGGGAAAAGTACGGATAAACCCATTTCAGATTTCCGAAATCCAGGCCAGTCTATACAGAACCTAAAATGACATTCAAATTTAATTTTTTCAATCTTAACACAGATTACCACGCCAACTCGGATTTCTCTTATTTTTTGTAATTTCAAAGTTACTAATTAACCTGTGAATAGAATAAAATGACTCTAATGGGGCCCATTGTTTAAATCTCTCTCCCGCTCTTCCTCCTCTTTCGTTGTCTCTACCACTCTCAATTCTCCTATTCCTGCAACTTTCTTCCTTCCTAACTCAGAACTCCTCTTTCACTTTCTCTCTCCCGCTCTCCCTTTACTGTAACCACTTCTGTTTCTACCGTTTCTCTCTCACCCGCTTCGACGATACGGAAGGAGACAGATGTTTGTCTCATTACCCTTTTAGGTGGACGTCGAACCATTATAGATAAATGAAGAAACAATTCAAACATAATATTATACGTGTATCTAACCGTTTTGATCCTTGGGCTCAATCCCAAATGTGTTAGGATTTAACCATGGTTGGAATGGTTTCGGAGCATTGGGTTGGAGTTGGTTTAAACTTGGGTTAGTAGATGGCTTTAAAAGGGAGTGCTCACTACTCTATTTTTGCACCCTTCCTGTTCGCTTTATTCGAAGCCTTCCCTCTACTGAAATTGGATGGTGAACACCTCCATTTCCCCTTTCGTTTTTCATCTGTTTTAGGGTTTCATTTTGTCCTTCTTTCTTGTTTCCAGCTTCCAGTTTCAGCCTTTCTGTTGAGCTCCCTCCCTGTTGATCCTATTCCTATTGCTTTCTTTTATGTTTGATGAGCTCTGTGAATCACCCCCTGTATCTTTGGGGGCATAATCATCTGTCTCAATTTCAACATGTTGCACTGTAAAGCCTCTGGATTTGTTCCTCTGGTTTTTGGTGGTTTTATTGTTTTAAATTTTATTTGCCTTGAACTTAAAGAAGAATTCTACGAACTCAGAAACCTCCGACAGAAATAACAATTCCATCGATCGAGAACATTTTCACAGAGAAATTAATATGAGTAAATTATCTACATTCTTGTATATGGCCCAAACCTTTAAAACTTCAATGCTCATATGCGAGAATTCCATACACAACTATTCTACAATGTCTGACAAGTACTGGATAGTGCTGTGTTGCATATGAAACAAAAAATTACATAAAAAACTTATCTCTAAATTATATTAGCTTTTAAAAAATCCGAATTTTCTCAGATTTTTTAAGTCATTTGTCTTTACTTTTTTTTTTCTGTACTTTTGTGATGCTCTATTTGAATCTTCCTATGTATATATTCTTTGAGGACGTTCTTCGCTTGTTCGAGTATCTGAGATTTTATAATTGTTGATCAACCAACAATAAGGTTGCTGAGAGGAGATGGCGGCGAACGGAACCAGAAACGGGAACGAAGAATTCAGCTTCAAGAACGTTGCAGCTGCTGGCAACGGGCTCGGGAGGATCCAAACTCATAAGAAATAAAATGGAATCTGTCACGACGACAGTTCCCCTCCTGTTGAAGCTCAGACGATCGATGAACTATACGTATAATATTATGTTTGAATCGTTTCTTCATTTATCTATAATGGTTGGACGTCCACTAATGAAACAGACATCTCTGCCTCCTCCCGTATTGTCGAAGCGGGTGAGGGAAATGGTAGAAACAAAAGCGGTTACAGTAGAGGAAGAGCGGGAGAGTGAAAGCGAAAGAGAAATTCTACGTTTGGGAGATAGAAAGTTGCAGGAACAAGAGAAATGAAAGCGGGAGAGACAACAAAAGAGGAGGGAAAAATTAAAAAAATAAGAGAAATCTGAGTTGGCGTGGAAATCTGTCTAAAATCGAAAAAGTTGAATTTGAATGTCATTTTGGATTCTGTATGGACTGACGTGAATTTCAAAATTCTGAAATGAATTTATCCGTACTTTTCCCAAATTTTATTGGTAACGGATCCCAAGAATGATAAACGTTTCCAACGTGCGACGAATAGTATTGGAAGTTTTATCGGTAGCAGACCCCTACTGGTAATCCTAAGCGAAGAAAAGTCTTTATTTTGTTTTTTAAAAGCCTTTTATTTTAACTGCATTAAATGTGAATGCCCAATAGTGAGTTGGTGGTCGGTTGGTACCTCTCTCTAAAAACCAAATAGTGAGTTGGTACTTGAAAAAAAAAAGATATCAATAGTGAAGAACTATAGCCTAGAAAAAGAAAATTAAATACGCCACCGACTCCAGTAACTCGTCCTAGGTACCGGGAGTTGGGCAACAATTATTTGACACGTGGCGTGGTAAAGTTGATTGATACCTACCATTGTTGGTCCCACTCACACCTATCTATGTCTATGATATCACTGGGAGTCCGGATCTCCTCTCCATCCAAACACTGCACACCTGCCCATTCAACTCTGCCTACGATTATCCACACAACATCGCAGTTACACATTGAGAATATCTCATCTTCCTATTCAGGGAGAGATGTAAGATGTTCTCAATTCACGAGAACAGTATATTGTGGGTAGACGTGGGCAGGAGATCCCGAGTCTATCACTGAAAGAGAATAGTCAACAATTGTGAACCGTACCTGCTACGAGTTAGAATATTCAGTAACCATCTAAAGGTACTCGGAACGGAGTAGGGATCTACTGTTAAATTACCTATTAGGGTTGGCTTTTTACCGTTTGTATCCGCAGCAAATCTCGACTCCTGCGAAGACAAGTTGGGGATCAAATGGTGAATAATCATTTGATGAACTTTACGTGGGACCCGTTTGCCCCGTAACAGACGCGTGTCAAAAATTTTGACCTCGACAGACTCTGGATCCACCCAATCAATGGTTGGTGGGACCTATAATTGTAATTCTCTCACATGGATAGGGATATTTTGGTAAAATAACGTGGGCCAACTCCGACTTTTTGTCTTTTCCCCGCCGAGGTCCGTTTGGAGATCATATCAGCGCCTCACTAGCGCCCCGTCATCGGGAGATGTTTCCAGTACACGATTGTGTAGAGCGTTGTGGGGCGCGCTCATACAGGGTGCCTCATATGTACATCGTGCATTGCGAATATCTATCGTATTTGTCATTGGAAGATGTTATCAGTATACGGTTCAGATGTGCCGTGAGGCGTATTTGTGGGGCGCTGATGTAAACTCATGATTTCGCATGGGCGCCTTACATAGATGTTTCCAATGCACGCTGAGCATGTGGGGCGCGCTCTGTAAGGCGCTAATGTGAACTCTGGGGTAATTGGGTTGGTGAGAAGCGGCCTATAAATACGAAATGCTTCTCTACGAGATCTGGAATCCAACTTTTTCTTTGTGGCTCGCGCGACATTCTCCCTTCTCTCTTCTTTCTTATTTCCTTGCTCCTCTGCTAAGCTCGGCTAAGCTCGGGTTTATTCTGCAATGGCGTACGAGGGAATCCTTTTGGGGATGGGAAACCCCCTCCTTGATATCTCCGCAGTTGTTGACGATGAATTCTTGAAAAAGTAATAAGATTTCTTGTACCTTTCTCTGATTTAGCTCTATTTCTGCAGATTTAGCCTTTAAGCTCGTTAGCGCGTAGATCTTGAGATTTGATCCCTTTTTTTGATGGTTGTGTAAATGAAAGTACCTGCCCTATATTCCATGTTATATTCGGTTAGATTTTGTAGATACTAGAAATACGGGATTCCCTGTTGTTGCTCACTTCATTTGATTTACTGTGATGTCATTTTATCTTGTTTAGTTGGTCTTAGATTCCAGAAACTTTTGTACATTTATTATGTTTGTTTTTGCCGGGTCGGAGACTGTAATATTTTACGCTTTGAGTTTGATCAACTTTAACGGCAATTTACGGCGGAAGTTTATGTCCATCGAGATCTCAGCTCTAGCAAGCTGGATATTCTTGTTTGATCTATCTGGTACTTAACGTTTTAGGCGTGTTTAGAAAGCTTCAGTATTACTTGCTTTCCTAGATGCCGTTTATGGTTTGATACAAGGAAAGCTAATGAGTTGTTTGCATTCTTATGTAATTATTGTTAAATGCATAGAAGATCTAGATTTCAGAGATCCATATATGATCTTCAGTCTATGGTTTTCCATGTGGTTGGAACTTGGAACCACTATGATTGGTAGTCCTTTCATTTCTTGTGGCTGGGTTGTTCCAGGCCGAATTTGTTTCTACTTCGTTTCTGTCTGGGATCAGCTTCTTATGATTTAGTTTCACGTTATATGTTAAAATTCCATTATACCTGTTTGTGTTGTTACTTTGTGGTTTGATACGTGTTCCTAATGAACATTTTTTTGATGGATAGGTTTTTAATGAACTTGATGTTGTAAAATCTTTCATTTTTCATGCAGCATTTATGATCATAATTTTGATCCATGATTTTTTTTTCCTCTTCTTCTGGGGAGGAGTATATTCTTCCTGGATTTGGTAGGATTTCCTTCAAATCACCAATGTTGCAATTGGTGGTTTGAAAAGTGAGTTTTACTTATTGTTTATTTGATTTTTTTCTTTCACTCTTCTTGTGCATTGTAACTATTTTTGGGCCTGCTATAGCACTCTTCAATCTTTGATATACGTATATGCATACATGTATTTATTCCTTTTTTTCTTTGGGAAGGCTGCAATACTTGGGTTCTTAAAACTATTGTCTTCTGTTTTCTCTATCTAGTAAAGGCATTTTCTGCTCCTTTTTTGCTCTGCTTGTACTTAATTTATACTTGGGGTTTTTTTGCCTTTTATTCTACTTTTTATCTGAACCATGTTATCCAGTCTAGATATGGCAAGGGCACTGGATAATATATTGGATACAGAATTTACATTAACAATTGAATTATCCAATATGATTCAGCATCCTTGAACAGGTATCCAGGCAGGGGCGGAGCCAGGGGGGACCCAGGGGAGCAGTGCCCCCCCTCCATGGGCCCATCCATACTTATTCCCCCCCCCCCCCCCCTCTACCATTCCACTTTAGGTTTTGGCCCCCCTCACAAAAAATTTCTGTCTCTGCCCCTGTATCCAGATATCATAGTTTCTGATTTCTGAATAGTAATGATTTCCTTTTTATTCTACTTACACATTATACACCTGCTATTTAGGAGATATTTTATTCTAAATTATATGATTTAATGGTTTGATTAATTTTCAATATATCCAACTTGTCAGAATTTGTTAGTAACTTGAATACTACTTTTTTTTTTTGTATTTTTTTCTGCAAACTCTTATTATTTCAGGTATTAAATAGTTTGGAGTATGCATCGCTTAATGTTGTAGAATTAATTCATCTTCAATGTTTGCTGGCATTGTTGCACTTTTGTTGTTGGGGAATATATGTTTTCTTAACTGTTGAACTTCATGGTTTTGAGGTTTATCTGGTTGGCTTCTTGACAGGTATGACGTCAAGTTAAACAATGCTATTCTTGCAGAAGACAAACACCTACCAATGTAAGAAGAAACTGTACCCCTCTAGTTTTCTACTGTCAAATCTATTTGATTTTATATGCTAAAACGTGGGATTGGCAATTTGTTTACTCATGTTGTTTTGAGCCTTTCCTATCAAAGAAGGTCTTCAAACCCATTACCCTTCTTTTCTTGGGTGACAACTAACATAAAAGGCAGTTATTGGATGTTGGATGCTGTTCTTTAGTATTGTTTTTTTATCAGAAAAATGATTCCATTAGTTAATAATAAAAAAACTTAGTACAGCAGTTGGAAAGTTTCAACAAGCCCCTTATCCTACTCCATTTACACTTCTAACCCAATTAAAACTAGGATTGACTTCCTTTGCTAGGATATCCATATCCCTGAATGCATGTCTATTTTTCTAAGGTGCTGATTTAACTTGCTTGGTACAGTAAATGACTAGTTCTGAATTTCCTTCAACTTCCAAGTCCCTAATATCAAACTCTGGTGCTAGTCTCATTCCTTGTAAGAGTGCCATGATTTCAGCTTTGATCGAGTCTCCAAAGCCAATTGAAATTGCATACATCGCTACTACCACTTCTTGGTGGTTCCTAATCACTCTCCCCATGTCCTCCCTTATCAGATTTACCAAAGAGGCATTGAGTTGCCATCAAAGTTCAGCTTCATATTATACACAACCAGAGGATTCCATTTCATTCTCATTCTGTCAACATGCCTACTTGTTGGTGCCACATTGGTCCAAGTTCTAACAATGTCATTGATTGAAAAGACTCAGACTACCTCCAAAGTTTTTACTCAATCTGCAACTCTAACTTTTTTTTGATAGGTATACGCAACTCTAACTTTTTTTTGATAGGTATAGACAACTCTAACTTTTATGGTTTCAGTTAGTTAGATTTGTTCTTTTTATTGAATATATTCTTTGTTTTTTTCTCAAACCTCCACACCATTGCTACTCTTACTGTCCTCCACATGATCTCTCTCTCTCTCTCTCTCTCTCTCTCTCTCTCTTTCTTTTGCCTCAGGAAATTGGGGTTGAATAAACTTACCACATCCTTTGGTTGGGACCATTTGCAACCAAAAATAGAAAAAAAAAAAGAATCCCAAATACAAGACATAAACGGATGGGAGATTAACAAGTGAGGAATGGCCTCACCACTAGCCTTACAAAAAATACATACATGAGGAGAGAGGCAAGTGTTAGGCCTTCTTTCTTGCAGCATATAATAGGTGTTGACCTTTCCATGGAGCATTTTCCAACACAAAGCTTGTACTTTAGGAGGGATAGGTTTGCACTATGATTCCTTCATTGGTATCGCCACCTAGGAATTAGAGTGGACAAGAAGGCTAAAGAATGAGACACGTTCGCACGAGAAAATAAACCATTAGGGGATGGAGACCAAATCCTATCATCAATACTAATTTGGTCCAAAAACATGGTTTCCAATTTCGATAACAAGAGAACATGGTAATCACATTTATGCCCCTCCTAAACCCAAAGTTCCAATTTCTTCCAAGTGGAGAGGTCACACCAAATTTTGAAATAGGATCGAACTTGTACTTAAATAAGGAGTAGAGTATAGGGAATTGCAGATTAAGGGGCATGCCACCAATCCAAAGATCCTCACAAAAGAGCACTTTATTCCTACAACCCACATCAAAACAAGTAAAATAAAGGAAAGGAGTACCTCAATTATTGCTTTCTAAGCGGAGCTTGACAAAGTGTGAGGAGCCAATTTTGCGTCTTCGCCATTTTTTCGCTAAACCATTTTTGCTTCTAATAATCCTGTGCCATGGCCTATCTTTATAGAGTTGTGTTTTCTCTTTATCATATTCCCAATTCCTAGTCCACCTTGTTCCTTAGATTTACATACACCTATTCCCTTTTTATCAAGTGGTCATTCTTTTCATCACCCAGTTCCCATAAGAAGCTGCCCAGCTATTTTAATCGAGATCCTAAGAGTAGACTGGTAGTAAATAGGCAGATTTGCTAATGTTGGACTTAATTAAAGTGATTCTTTCTCCCAGTGAAATGTACTTCCTTTTTCACATAACCGGCTTTTTGACAAACCTGTATTCTGTGTTTTTTTGATAACTTGGTATCTATATCAGTTAGAATTTGCTCACCAGTCTACAACTATGAATTAGTGGAATGAACAAAAGTTGGAAGAAAGAAAATTTGAGATTATGAACTTGGCATTTTCAAGGTTTGATTATCTTTTGTTGATATGGTATAGTCATATCTTCTGTTTGTTGATATTGATTAAGTATGAAGTAGTAAAGATGGTATGAGAGGCCTGACACTTTCACAAACTTAATCAGATAGAATGATATGCAACAATCATTCTATTCGATGAACTAAATCATCTCCTTCCATGGCAGAAACAGATTAGATCATGTAGGGAAGCTCCCTACTAAATCATCCATTTACATTATATGTTTCAGTGGATTTGCCTCTATGATTTGATCATTTGATGCATTATATTGAAAAAAATGTGCTTCATTATATTTGGCTAAGAATCTTTGGGTGAATGTTCATAGGTATGATGAAATGTCTAAAAAGTACAATGTTGAGTACATTGCTGGAGGTATTAAAAGATAAATTTGTTTTTCTGTTTATTAACATAAAAATGTTCAATTACTAGTTTGTTTACCATGAGTTCGTTATATAATTATGAGTTTTTTGTAATCTTCTAGGTGCTACTCAAAATTCAATTAGGGTGGCTCAGGTATATCTGAATTTATTTTTGTTTTATTATTCCTGTAATGGTATTTCCTTATTCCAATAAGTTTATCTTTTTCGGACCATTTGCAGTGGATGCTTCAAATTCCTGGTGCAACTGGTTATATGGGTTCCATTGGAAAGGATAAATTTGGGGAAGAGATGAAGAAAAGTTCAATGGCTTCTGGTGTTAATGTAAATTTCTTCATTTTATATTGATTATTTTAATCTTTTATCACTTACATTCAGCCTTTATTGCCAAAATTTTCATCTTGTTGAGGATAACACATCTTACAATCAGGTGCATTATTATGAGGACGAGTCTGCACCAACAGGCACATGTGCTGTTTGTGTTGTGGGTGGTGAAAGGTCAGTTGCATCATACTTCCTCTACAATTCTTTTGTCTAATGTTGCATGTTTTTAAGAGGTTGTTGTTTGTATATTCACCACTATATCTGCTGTGTACATGCATCAGGCCATCAACATTTTTTTTGGTCACTTGCCTAATTGCTTTTATTGGTTTGATTTTCCAATTAGCTAAAATTATGTACTATACTACATCTAATCTAATATATAAATATGAGTTTACAAGGAAATGATTGTAGGTGAAACTGTACCTTATATATATATTTATTTATTTATTTGCAAATACAATTTTTACCATACCAGGGACGAAGCCAAATGAATGCAAAAGTTGCAACCATGATAATATTAGACCCTCTTAAGTTTTCCTTGAAATGAAAAGTGCTACCTCATGGAGACACCAACGGTTTATGAACTAAGGAAATATAACATACACTTGCACCTAAGCCTCGTTGACTTACTCACCCCTACTGTTTGGAAATTGACTTAAAGTATCCCTAAGTTTTCTGACAATTGACTAAATTCTCTTACCGTTAACGGAAAGATGAAAAAGACTATTTTACCCATCATTCTATTTTAAATTTTCAAAATGAAACATTTGAATAAAAGATTATTTTATTTTTTTAATCTTCCTAATTTCTTTGAATGCTAGCAAGATGCAAGCAAAAACTGAAACTACCCTGGCTAAGAAACAAGTAAAAGAACTTAAACTTGGAAGTCTCCAACCACTTGAACGACGGATTGAGCCCAATCTGGAACCTGAGATATGAATGCATCTTCCAGGGATCTATCTGCCTCTGGTAGCAACACCATGAGCTGCTTTGTTGCAATTTCTAGGGATAAAGGCAAACTTGGCAGAAAGAGGCTGAAGCCAACATTGAATATCTTTTACTAAAAAGAGGATTTCTGATAGCACATCCATCTTGGGATTGAGAAGAGCCAGCATGTGGTTCCTGTAATTGCTTTCAGAAATAACTTGAGAAACATTCAATCTTCTAGTTATCTTGACCCCTTCAATCAGTGCAAGAGCGAACCTGCACAAAAGGCTCCATAGGAGCCCACTGAGCACCTGCCTCTGAAATCACACACAATGATCCACCAAGCACCTGCCTCTCGCTGAAGCTTTATCAACAGGCAAAACAAAAACAAAACTGTGCAATCAGTGCATTTGGGAAATCCATTGAGAATAGACCAAGACAAGGTGTTTAGGGCTCGCTTATAGCCCACTTTCCATTGAGCGCAACATGCTGTAGATCCTCCAGTGGATGTTACTCCCTCCTTTCCCACAACCCTAGAGGCCAAAGCAGTGTCCTCAGTAGCCGAGAAACCAATCCAACAATCAAATCAACCAGATCCATTTCCTCCTATTCTTGCACCGTCGGTGCCTTCTTCGACTACAGCTGTAGCTTGAAACTGCCACAGAGAATCCCAATTTAAATCCTCTTATTTTTACTCCATCCATTCTTGTCTGGAGATGGAGCTGAATAAAATACCCTTTGCGATGGTGGGTACACTAGATTTGTGGGGTCTCCAATGCTGGAAGATGATTCAAATGATGGATTTGGAAGTGGGAAGAGGGAGGTTTCCAGGGTCCAGATGTTTGGAGATTTGTGGAAGAAGAAGGGGCAGAAATAGATCATACCCATGCCTCTCTATTGTTTGGCAACGGGCACTTGCATTTCACAGCTTTGCATTTCATGGTTGTGAATCATGAATGCACCATTTGATGTGCATCCTACTAGCATTCTGCTTATGCAACGATGTTAAGTTTCATTTTGAAAGTTTGAAGAATAATAGAGGGCAAAATTGACCACAGAAGGGTGATATTGGGTTTTAGAAAAAATTTATACGTCACATGGTGTCACATGTGCACAGATTGTGATGGAACATTAACAGACGGTAACGGCAGGGGTAGAGCTAGTCAATTGTTAGAAAACTTAAGAGTATTTTAAGACGATATGTAGAACTAGTCAATTTCATAAACCATAGGGGTATTTTAAGAAATGTGCCCCTTTTTGTTTCCAAATACAATTTCTACCATACCAGGGACTAAGCCAGTTATTAATGCAAAAATTGCAATCATGATAATATTAGACCCTCTTAAGTTTTCCTTGAAATTTAAAGTGCTACCTCATGGAGACACCGATGGTTTATGAACTAAGGAAATATAACATACACTTGCACCTAAGCCTCATTGATGCAACGTTTCATATGTAGTAATGCACAATAACGCAACATCCAAATACAACTAACATTATGAGGAGTTATATTTTTGTGCATATACATCATACTGATGTACAGATGCCAAGAAAGTATCCTTTTATCTTTCTGCAAAATGCTATTTATTAACATTCTTTTCATGAACATACAAACAGATCACTTATAGCTAATTTGTCAGCAGCAAAATCTTTCTGCAAAATGCTATTTATTAACATTATTTTCATGAACATACAAACAGATCACTTATAGCTAATTTGTCAGCAGCAAATTGCTACAAAACTGAACATTTGAAAAGACCAGAAAATTGGGCCCTTGGTAATTTCTCTTATGTTTTATTTTGTTTCTGTTCTTTGTTTAGTTTATATATGCTTTTTAACAGAGCTTACTTATATAAAGCCATGTTCCTACAGTTGAAAAGGCCAAATACTTTTACATTGCTGGGTTTTTCCTTACGGTGTCCCCAGAGTCCATTCAACTTGTAGCTGAACATGCAGCAGAAAAGAACAAGGTAATCAGTGATAATTGGTTTTCAGTTACCTCAGCATCAACAACTTCATTCATTTTTTGCTCCATGCAGATATTCTCAATGAACCTCTCTGCCCCCTTCATCTGCGAATTCTTCAGGGATGCACAGGAGAAGGCCTTACCGTAAGTTTTTCCTCTATTTGTAGTATTGGTTCCAAGCTAGAGAATGCACTGATATGGGTTAAAATTCTTTGGTTCAGTTATATGGACTATATCTTTGGAAATGAGACAGAGGCAAGAACTTTTGCAAAGGTTCATGGTTGGGAGGTAATGATCAGTTGATGATGTTGGCTTTTATGGATTCACTTGTGCTTAAATGGTTTTCTGATTGGGTTTGTTTCTTCTGGTCAGACTGATAATGTTGAGGAGATTGCTTTGAAGATCTCCCAATGGCCCAAGGCATCAGGAACCCACAAGAGGATTACTGTGATCACTCAAGGTGCTGATCCTGTTGTTGTTGCCGAGGATGGAAAGGTGAAACTGTTCCCAGTGGTATTGTTACCCAAGGAGATGCTTGTTGATACCAATGGCGCAGGTATGTGCTTTATTATCTCTACAGGAACCCTGGATGCTCAAATTAATAAACATGCCCTTCCTAGCACATGCTGTTTATCATAAATTCATGATTTTCCGGTGCTCCGTGCCTTCAACAAACCTTTCTCTGAACAATAAAAAATCAAAATAGCTCTGGTTCTGTTGCTTTGGTTATACCTCTAGTCAACTTTCAGGGTTTATGATTTTTATGGCTCTTAACTATCTGGTGTATGATTCTAGACCCCACCCATCACTCCATTAGGCATCGCAAAACAAAAAACTTGATATAAAGAAAAAAAGGAAAACCTGAATGGTGTATTGCATTTTTTGGGGCAGGTGATGCATTTGTTGGTGGATTTTTGTCTCAGTTGGTTCAAGAGAAGCCCATTGAAGATTGTGTGAGAGCTGGTTGTTATGCAGCCAATGTCATCATCCAAAGGTCTGGCTGCACCTACCCGGAGAAGCCTGATTTTAACTAAAGCTTCTCACAATTCTTCCTGGCTACCATGTTTTTCTATATATTAATTGATTTTTAGCGAGAGACTTCTAAGAGCATGTATGCAACGCTCTTTATCTTTGTTTGTGACACGGAGTAGCCGGTTTTATTTCTGATCAACTTTCCCGAGTCGAGCATAATTATATTTGAAGGGCGTTTAAGCCATTTTCTTCTGTGATGACTAGAGGCACTTGGGCCTGTGGCATTTTCAGAGATGGATCTTTTTGTGCATTTTGGGAAGTTTAATGCCATTCAATATGAGATACGAGATACACTTTGTTTTAAACTTTAAGGTATTGATCATGGCACGCGTGGAATGTTAAACTAAATTTTATTTTACCACCCCTATCTTTTCTTTTCTGTTCTTTTTTATTTTTTTGAAGGTTTCAATCATGTTTCATTCGTTCAAGTGATTGATACAAGAAGAACAAAACAAAGGGAATTGTAAGAATTGTAAGAATTTCTGCAACCAAAGCAATGGCGAGCAAATTGACAAAAACAGTTTTCAACTAAATGAAAACTGACAGGAAGTTATAAAGCCACAAACTATGATCTGTAACTTCCAACCACTCCAAACTAAACCACAAAAGATGGCTTGACACTCGATATGATATGAGCATGGTATCTGTCTTGTATTATTGGCTTTATAACATTTATGTTAGTAAACTCACACATGCCCCCAGTTTGGGGGGTCAATCACTTAACTCCCTTTACTATGCTGGATTCCCTCAAAACGTACGTCCTAGTGGGATTTTTTTAGAAGTGCTTCTAAAAAAGCATTTAAAATCTGCTTGGTAAGGTACCTTTTTCTAAAGAAAAATGCACTTATTGGCAAATAACGCTTGGTTCAAAACGGGCTTTTGTTAATGTAAAGATAAACTCAACAATCCTGCGATGGGGTTTTAATCAATTTATACTTTTTATATGAATAAAATGAGAAAACGTATTAATCATACTGGCTTGTCACAAAAACCATTGGTGGAGGCGTTTGATAATTGATACAAAACTAACAATAATAAAAATAAAAAATAAACAAGCGGTGAGATACCCGTGTATTTATGGGATGCGTGAACGCTCGAACCAAAAACGGCCACGTCATCGGGGCGAGTAAAGGGTAACATTAACAGACTTTAGCCGTCAACACAAAAAGACAAAAAAAAGGGTCTGTCCTCATTTCGAACTCCCTCCCTCCAATTTTTTTTTTTTCATTCTCCTCCGCCGATTCTAGCACAGCAGCATTCACCGGCGTCCTCACTCCATACCGGCGTTCGTAAACACGAAAGCCACTGACGGCGAAAGGAATATCGTCCGGCGTTCGGCATCCAATGCCCGTTCTCAGCCCCTCGTCCTTCTTCATTCAGTGAAATAGGGGCCGGTGTGAGCTACGGTTCTTCGAACTGTGATATCCCTCACCACCGGTGGCTTCCGCGTTTACGGACACCAGTGTGGAGTGAGGATGCCGGTGGATGCTACTGTGCTAAGTTCGGTGGAGGAGAATGAAAAAAATGGAGGGAGGGAACTTTGGTTTTTCTGTCTTTTTGTCTTGATGGCCAAAGTTTCGTTGACGTTACCTTTTACTCGCCCCGACGACGTGACCATCTTTGATTGGCGGATTCACGCATCCCATAAACCCACGGGTTCACAGAACGTGATCGGTCTCAAGATAGAGTGGTGGGAATCATCATTTTTTTAAAGGAAAAACAAGAAGAAATGGCTGAAAATTGAGCCTGGAAAAGAAAAGTGAGGAAGAACCTGAAAAGGAAAATCAAACTTTAACGCGCAAACGACTGTTTGGGTTGAAGGGTTTAATGGTTCAATGGTTAACTGTTCTTTGATCATTTCAACATTTTTTTTTTTTTTCAAAATAAAGGGCCAAACAATCTGATTGTTTGGGTCACCGACAGTTTTACAACCATGGATTTAACTTTGAAAGAATTAGATTCTTGAGCAATGTTTTCAATATGTCATTGACCTAGATCATCAAACTATCACCCAGTCCCATTTTAGAACTTGCTCAACCTAAAATATTTCCAATTGTATTTTTACAATACATTTTAAAAAATCTGAAAGCCATTACTTTATGTTGGAACTTGGTTTATAGGTTCTGAAGTGTCACATACACATAAAATAGAAAACAAAATAAAGGACCTGAACCCAAGTCAGCCAAGTCCAAATTTGACCTGAACCCAACTCAGGTTAAAGAAGCAAGCCCTAAACTGAATAAAACCTAGGGCTGCAAATAGTACCCGATTATCTGAATTTGAATTTAATCCGATTGTAATTGGATTGAATATGGATCCACCCTATTCAATCTAATAATATCCGATTTAATTTGATTTTTGAATATATATATATATATATATATATATATATATATATATATATATATATATATATATATACTTACAATTTATATTGCATGCATGGGTAAAGTTGCATGGTTTAAATGTTAGTATTTTTATCAAATTATTATATGCTTATGTTTTATAAAAATTATTTTCGATTCATTTTGTTAAAGAAATGCAATATTAAAGTCAATTTTAGTTGATTTTATTAATAATATTTTAATCATTTTTAGTTTAATTTACTAATACTATTCAATATCAAATTGTAATTCGAATTGATTCAAATCCAATAAGATTCGATTAGAAAATACAAATGAATTTAATTTTGACATGCCAATAGGTGATCCATTTATAGCCCTAATCAAACCTGGCCCTACCTTGACCCCGTAGGGTAGGGTCAAGCCGAGTTTACCCTTAATCTAATCCATTGACATCCTTGCCAATGTTTTCAACCCACCGTTGACTTGGCTAGTCGATCTATCACCCGGTCAGGATTTTGGGTCCGGTTCAGCCAACCTGTTAGACAGTAAAAAATCATTGACTTGGTTAAAAATCAGTCGACCTAACTGGTTTAATCGCTGACCCATTTGACCTGGTGACTGGTGGGTTGCACACAATGCATACAAAACTTTCGGAGGCCATAACTTTGCACTCTGATATTCGATTGTGTTTTTTTTTTTTATTTTGAGTAACTTTTTTGAGATCTATGCGTCCCAAGTGTTGAAGGCGCTTTGCCCCTGCTATATTCGTAAAAAAAAAAACTCATTTTTTGGCCTTAAAATGCAATTTTTAATATTTTCATAAGTAAAAAATAAAAACTGAATTAAAAAGTATATATTATCTAAGCAACATAAAACGGGCATAAAAAGGGCATATATGCCCTTGATTCTCACTCCAAAAACTACCCATTTATAACTAATTGTTCAAAAACTGTCTATAAATTTTAAATAGTTTCATCTTGAAGATAATGTCCACACACATGTGTGTGTATGTGCATATAAATACGTATATACTTAACATATAGGTAATGATGAGGCATGATCTAAACCATTAGAGCCGGTCGGACGAAACGATGACCTGCGAACTTGAGGCAAAACGGTTCGACATCCGAATCGGTTTTTAAAACATTCATCCTAGCTAACTATGAAAAGTTTAGATTACATTTTAGTTGGGGCCCATTTACTCTATTCTATTGGAAGATTATAGGTGTATGGACTACGGACCCATCAAGCCCATCTCTTATTTCTCATCTGTGGTGCTGTGATTGGTGCGTCATCATAACGCGGAATGCTCGAATTCAAAAAGAAGCTTTTTACTAAACCACGTCAAAAGAATCTTAAGTTTTACGTTATAACGTGGATTACGTGGTTCTTTCTACCGGTCGACGGTTCTCCTCTGGCTTTGGGGGATATGCAATAGCAGAAAGCAGATGCCAAACATGCCCTCGTCTCTTTAAGTAACAGGAGTTCTATTTTCAAGAGCAAGGCGGCAAGCAAAGTAAGTATAAAGGGTGTTGTTGTCTCTTCATTGTCTTTGATGCCTTCGGATTAGACTTGTTCATGGGCCGGGTAGCTTGACAGCCTAGCCTACACCCCGGTCGGACTTGGGCACATAATTAGGCCCACGGGTCTGACCTCAGGCCCAAAATAGTAAGCCCAACTGTGTTTCGGGCTGGGCTCAGAATTTGTCAAAAAAGCTTGGCCCAAACCCAGACCGAGCCTGACTTAGCAATATATATGTTATAAAATATATAGTATGTATTTTATATATTATATAAAATATAATATTTATTAGAATATAAATTAATAATTTAATATATATACAATTTTTTATTTTTTCTTTATAATTTCTCTCTCTCTCTCTCTCTCTCTCTCTCTCTCTCTCTCTCTCTCTCTTCTCGGCCACTTCAACAGTAGCAGCCGCATGAGCTAGACTTCGGGCTTGGGCCTAGGCCCGAGCTTTAGGCTTTTTATGAGGGTTGAGCTCGGGCACAAGTTGTAGGCCCGATGGTCGGGCCGGAATCGGGCTCGGGCCTTAGAAAAATCTGTTAATGCAGAGTGAAAAGCCCAGCTTGAGCCCAACTCGGCCCATGAATAGGTTTACTTCGGATATTAATTTTAGGAAAAATTCCCGATTAGTACCATGTACCTTGGGCTTGTGCCACTTTGGTTCCTGGACTTTAAGACATGACAATTCAGTACCCAAACTTTCAAAATGTGTCAATCCAGTACTTATCGTTAACCAGACGTTAGCTGACATTTGAAAATACACAAATGTCATTTGAGTGTTGATAAAAATGATAAAAAGTCCAGGAACCAAAGTGGATTGACACATTTCAAATCCTTGCCTCTTCTGTTCAAGAAAGTTGGGGTTACGTCTCAATGGACATTTTGATGACTCCAACTTTCTTGAATAGAAGAGGCAATGATTTGGGACTGTTCATCTTTTGTTAATGTTTAGATGGTTGATAAAGAGAATTAGGTGACACTCATGGATATTTGTATCTTTTCAAATGGCACTTAATGGTTGGTTAATAGCAAGTACTTGATTGGCATATTTTGAAAGTTCGAGTATTAAATTATTGCGTTTTAAAGTTTGGGAACCAAAGTAGCACTAGACCCAAAGTACAGGGTACTAATATAGAATTTTCAGTTAATTGAGATAAATTAGTCAATCGATAAATTGACTATGCATGCTCATTTGTTGCTATATCAAGTCTCATGGTAACTAAGAGTTATTGGTGAGCATCGTTTACTTTGATAAATAATCTCTCCCTCCTACTGATTTATTTGCAATTTTATAACGTATACTGATGGTACACGGTTTGGTCGCTCCTAACTGGATGGTAGTTCAGTGTCGTTCTATTCAGGTGGGCAATCAAACTGCAATAGAGTATAACCAAAAGACTCAGGGTGTTTTACTTAGTGTGGGCACTTCGATGCTTAAGTTTGCAAAGAGTAATTATGAGTTTGAAAGCTTTATAAATGAGAGAGCTAGAGAATTAAATCACACGTATGCCCTTATATAGGCAAGTTGCTGGAGGCCTCATGAAACACACCCGAGATCTTCGGTCCATGTTACTTGGAGATGGACTTTGTGTAGTCCGATAAGGCTTATCGAATCCGTTGATTCGGGCGGAATAAGGATAAGGCTAGTTGATGTGTGGTATGATCGAACAAGTTTTATCCCGCAAACAATTGCATGTATAAATCCTTTATTTATTTATTTTTTATTTCTCATTGTCATTTTAAAATATCATCACTTTATTCATGTAAATCTTAAAAAGGGTATTTTAATAAATTAATCTTTTTTGTTCAATCCAATTGATACAAAAGGGATAAAGTATTAGAATCTGAAAGAAGTATGGCCGTCAAAAAAAAAATTTTTTTTTCAAGAAGAATTTGCGTCAAATAAAAATTTGAGGGGTTAAGTATCATTATTCCAAACACAGGTGTTGTAATCTGTAATTTAATTGCAACGTTAACACTAATAATAATATCTCGTGGACCTGCTCGCTCGCTCGTACACGTTGATGATGGTGTCTTCTCTGAAGTCCGAACAAAGTTGAAAGGAAGAGAGAAGTTGCAGAGATTTTGTGAGAGAGAGAGAGAGAGAGGGAAAATAGAAAACGTAAAGAAAAAGAAAAAAAAAAAAGACCCTGAGAACGGCCATGACCAGGACTAGCCTTGACCTACGCACAACGGCGCAAGTTATCAAGCAGTCCTATGCGTCTTTCCTCTCCGGCTTCTACACATTCCTCTTCCTCTCTTTCCTCCTCTTTTCCTTCCGTACTGTTGTCGAGAGCGGTACCCTATTCGTTACCTCCTTCATCGATCGGGATCCCTCCTTGAAGTCATTACTTTCCCGCCTCGATCTCGCCGGCAAGAATGTTCGATCGCCGGAGAGTTTCAAATCTCCGACCACCATGAGCCGTCGTCGCCGGCCGTTCCTTCACCTGAGCCGCGTCGGTACTCTTGACGATGATTTCTTTTCTGGAGACGATGACGAGGATCGGAGTCTTTTTGGATTGGGTCGTCCTTCTCCTGTAAATCGCAGTTTTTTGAATCTGAGTCATTTCTTTCGTGGAGAAGGGAAATTAGGGTTTCTGGATTCGGAGAAGGGCGATGGGATTAGGTTTTCGGAGATTGTTGGTTCTGGATTTCTGTTCAAGGCGGAGGGTTTCTCTTTGAATGCTGATATTGAAAATGAGGGTGAGGATAATGGTGAAAGGAACAGGACAACGATTGAAGAGAAGGGGGAGGAAGGGGATCGGCCTGCAGATTTTCAGTTACTTGTTAAGGGTCTCGAACTGGGTCGACGTGACGCGGTGACTTTGTTTTTTCTGGTGAGTTTCTTGTCCGCAGCTTATGGTTGGGTGATTCTAGGGTTCTTGATTACGCATTCTTGTGTTCTTGGTATCGTGTTCTATGCTGTGGTTAATGACTATCTGAAGAAACATAATTCATTTATGAAAACGATCTGGGCTGGTTCGCGGCTGGGAATTCGGAGGCTTTCGGGCTTTATACTCATGAGATGGGCTGTTAGAGATGCTTTGACCCAACTCCTCGGTCTGTGGTATTTTGGTGAAATTGAAGACCAGTACTCATTTTTTAAATTGTTTGTGAGATTGAAACTGATGCCATTCTCCATATCTTCTCCTTGGACCCGGGGGTTTGAGACAGAGATCTCGGGCTTTCTGTCTACGTGGTTTTTCCTGGATGTTTTTGTGGCTTTTGTATTTGCAGTGGACTGTTGGGTTGCAATTATGGATACAAGGAGGAGCGGGAGGGAAGTCATACAGGAAGGTTGTTACTTGATATCTACGATGTTGATACAAGCAATTCAATTAAAATGTTTGGAAATCCTTTCTGGCTCTGTTCCCAGATGGGTAGTGGCTCGGTTTTTTGGGGAATTATGTGCATCTTTTTTCCAATCGATAGTGGAAGTCTATTTTATGGTGGCTTGGTTAATATTATACTTTGCTGCAAGGTGCAAGAATGTCAATCCAGAGGGAAGGAGGTTTGGTCGAAGAGATTTAGAGGACTATATTAATGGTCTCAGATGATTGTGGCTATGCTAGGGTGATGGTTCACTTGGGGTCTTTGAATGCAACTGTAAAATATTGATAACCTTTTGATGCTTTGCGTGGCCCTCTCTTGAAGTCCATGTGGATTGGTCTCTGCCAACTTTGTTGGTGTACTCACCAGGACCCTCTGCCTTGTATGTACTTTATCAGTGAGTATATGAAATTGTGTATATTTTCACTGGAAGACTTCCCATTTTAAAAGGTTCTGCCTTTTCTCTTGGTGATAGTGGCATAACACATTGAGAATGGCCATGATTTACGCAACTGAAAAGATAATCTTCACGATCATCTTTTGTTACAATGTTTTTTGGGTTCTTTGTCAGTTTTTAGTGTCTTTGGTTCCTTGTACATTTCTTGCAGAGATAAACACATTTGTTGAATGCCAGGCTCAATGGGTTGTTTTGCTTCTATTAACATCACATTCCATGTGGTTCATGTTTATTTGCATTGTTGCCTATGTGGACTTGAAAGCAAACTTTCTCCATTATCATTTATTTGAACATTTGTTCTGTTGTGGGATGTGGTGGTACTTAAGTCTCTCACTCTATCTAGTTCAACTTAGCACTGGATATCAATTAATCCGTCCTGGCTGCTAAGATATTTTTAATTGGGGCTTCTATTTGGTTTTATCTTTCCACAGGTTCCAGAAAAGTGTAAAGGGATCACTTAGAGAACCTTTACAGGGATTTTGCTGCCCTAAGCACACATAATGGAATATGAGCTAATGAATGAGCTAGTGAATCTCATAGGGAGCAGCACTTGGGCATTTGGGAGGGCTGAAGCTTTTGAGAAGTTACTAAAAGAGGCTTTAACAGAAAGCTGCCTTTTTTGGCTGAAGCTTGAAGGACAGCAAGTTTGGGTTTTCCTAGTTTTTCACCAAACATTGCTTATAAAGTGTTGGGGTGGGGCTCGCCTTGCAAAGCCATAGGTCACCATGGGAAAGCCCTCCCAAACAGGCGCTAAATACCTAAAAGAGCTAAAATGTTTCTCAGATATCTTTCTGGCTCTTTTATCTATTTAGAAGTGATTGACATTTTTGATGAGTGAAAAGTGAGGGATTTTGGAAGGATTCATGCTCCTTTATCTATAATTCGTGGAAGATCAACTAACAACTAATGAACAAGACTGATAAAAAAACCTGTGAATGAGAAATGCACCTTCTTGGAAGCAGCACTCACTATCACAGTATTACCAATAATACCAGATAATCTGTTTTGGTCCTTTATTGTATCTAGACGTGATTAAAATTTTATGGTTTCCTTGTCTAACATCCATTTGTAAAAAAATTAAAAAGAATGAAGATTATTAAGTTCTATAAACTAGATCTTCAGCTAAAGAATGGAATTCAACCTACCTGTTTGAAATAAAGATTTTTACTCATCAAGCTGGAGGTGCTGGCATCTCCAAGGCCCCAATGAAGATCTCCTGATAAATATATGATTTCCCTCACCATAGTTTTGCGGAGTTGATTTTCTTTTATATAGTTGGTACTTGGTAAAGTCTCCATGAAATTGTAAAATAACACTTTATATTAGTAAATGACATGTGCAATCTGGGAAAACCTAGCGGGCGTAAAGTTTCCAGAATACTTGCTCCCTCCAAAAAAGGCTTCTATTCTTTTTAATAGCTTGTTATTATTCCAGTTCCTGGTGCTCAGAGAATAAACAACGAAGACACTTCTTGTCAGCCCAGTGTGTTCTGTTCCAAATCTTGGAAGGTTAAAAGTATGATGAGAACATTTTTTTTTTTTCTTTGAAATACATTTACTCTATTACATTGTTGCTGATCTTTTTCTGGTCAGCACTCAGCATTCCATAGTTCTGTTATCTTTTCTTTTCTTTTTTAGCTGCATTTGGCAAGAGTACAAAAGCAAAACTGAAGGAAATTTGCACTCAAGTTCAGTTTTGTGGGCATTTGGTGAGAACGCGTATTCATACTGAAAATGAAAGCAAATTTATTTTATCAACTGATTTTGTGTTCAAAATGAGAGCAATGGAAGCAAACTTTGCACTCAAAGTTGGTCAATGTAAAATTAGGTTGGTTCCAGCCTCAGATTTGTGATTGCACCCTTGGAACCAAACAAGACTCTGTTATGAATGCAAGATTGCCGGAATTGCATCCTTTTATTTGAACAAATTTGCATTTACATCAGTGCATTCACTTTTTCCACTCTTACCAGATGCATCCTTTGGAGTAAATATGATATTGTATTGATATGTGTAAGAAGTAGCCAAGCTCTATTACAAATTTATTATCTTCTTTGACTAATGTAAAATAGTGGATACATAAATCGGTAAAAGTTGTGCTGCATCAACGACCAAAACGTATGCTACACAGAATTCTGTTCTTGGGGAACCAACCAAAATCCTGGAGTTCCTAGCAGTGAAGTTGGGGATAGGGTTCAGTAGTTTCTTTGGTTTTGATGCCCCATCTTGAAGGGTATATCTTAGCTTGTTTAGGTGTTCTGACAGAAGGCTAGTTACCAGAAGCAGCAGACAAGTTGGCAGCAGGAGAGGAGACTACTTGTAATTAGGTGCAAAAGTATTCAGGATCTGAGTGATGTACATTTTCTATGTGCTCCTGCTGCTAATTCTGGAGGCAACTTTCATCAAAGCATTACTCAGCTGAGAATGGTATTCAATTGCTGCCACTTGACCTTGTTTTTGACTGTCTTGTTAGATATGACTCTATCTTCTCATATTTTTTCTGCTTGGGATATTACTATAGCATGCTGAATATTCTCAACTCTCTCATTATTTTTTTTTTTGGGTCTGACTCTCCTTTCTTGACATGACTAAAGTTTCGCTTCAGGATTCTGTTCCTGCACCTCTAATGGTGAATATATTTGCCTCTAGTTGCCCATGTGTAAAGGTGATGCTAAATCTAGTTTCTTTTTTTCTTTATCAATTACTCTTCAGAATTTTATTAATGTAAATTAAAATTAAACAGTGCATCAGTACAGTATCATCACCCGAATGTTGGATAGCCTTGGTTAACTACTTCTAATATATTAATTGCATTTCACCTTTTCTCAATGCCTCTCCATATTGATGCTAAATCCAGTTCTTGTGCTGTACATTGTTTTCAGTTGCATGTGCTATCTAACAACTTCTGGAACTGTTATGGGATATATCTTATGGTGGGAAAAAGAAATCTGAAGATTTTGCATTGTGATGCCAATGTTATTCATACATCTTAGTTGATTTAGGACTACAGATAAGGTCCTTAGCCAATTAAACTAAGGTTTATCCTATTCCTAGTTGGTTTATTAGTAGTGTATCTTGGTTTTGGAGTAGGAAAACAAGGGAAAAGAGCTGGCCAACCTACCCTTCAGCTATGTGTTCATGCTTTAGTACGGACTTGGATACAAGTTTGGCAATGTGCTTGTGCTTGGACCTTGCTATGCCGCTATGTGCCTGTACTGCTATGCAGGCATGCCCTCCTACGTGTGTGACTGCTAACATTCCTCTCCCTAAGATTCCCTGGCTGTACCAGTCTCTTGGGAAGCTCCCAGGAGATTTCCATCATATTGCACTCCAAAGATCCCTTTGTGGGCACAGGTAAGTAAGGGTGTCAATGGACCGGTTTTGGACTGGACCCCGTCCAGTCCAAATTCAATTTGGATGGATTGGACAGACCAATAAGATATATTGGATTGGACCAATCCAGTCCAAATTATTTATTAGATTGGATTGGACCTGGACCTTCTGTAATAAATTTATATTGGATTAGGTTGGATTAAGTCAATATCTGGTCCATTGCTATAAGATAAGAATATAGGTGTCAATGGACCGGATTTGGGTTGAAATCAATCTAAATTAAAATAAATTTGAACAGATTGGACGGTCCAGACATTGAATTGGACTGGTCCAAAATGGTCCAAAATATTTCATTGGATTGAATTGGACCTGGTCCACTTGTAATGGACTCACACTGGACTGGACTGGATTGGACCGAATCCAGTCTAATTGACACCCTTACAGGTAAGATCTCCAAGAAAGGAGATCTGTTTCTATTCTTTTTCCTATTGATTGATCATATGTTCGTAGTCCTATATCTCCATAATTTCTTATTTGTGAAGCCCCATCTCCTTCCAAATGAATCTCTAGGACATACTCTGCTCCCTATTTAAGCCAAGATCTGTATCTGGGAACAACCTAATTTTCTTTTCTGTGACACACCATCTCCACACCCAACAAATAATGGAACAGGAAGCCCACTCTAACCTCTAAATCATGGCTAATGCTGATGCAATCTATTTTCTTCATGGAACTTTAGAAAAACTCCAAATTATTGTTGCGAAGTTATACCCAGAAAGTGGTTTGAATCTGACTCTTTTTCTGATTACTTCGCAATTTATATGATTGGATTTTTAATATTTTAGCTCGTTGTATGGTGAAAATGCTCATTGTCCCTTGGTTTGGATTAAATGACAGAGAGAAGGATCACAGTATGGAGAGTGAAAGGGGAAGCTGGGGTAAGGGGCAGAAATAAAGGAAAAAAAATAAATTGAATCCTCCTCAAACATGGTACTGACAAAGCCAGGTAGTCTGGATCTCTCGCTTTTTCTTTTTTCCTCACTTTTTGTGTCTTCAGTAAGGTGGCAAAGATGCTGCTGCATCTTTCATTGCTTGCTAGAATGGATCTTTTATTTCTTGTTTTTTGATCAGTGAGAATGGATCTTTTATTTCAATGTTATATGGAATTAAATAGTGCATCTTTGTTATAAATAACTTGTGTAATATTGTCTACACGGCGGAGTAAATTAAATTCCTCTTTATCATGATCAGAACTGTCATATTCCGAGTGTAATCACTTGGTACAACAAACGTGCAAGTTTAGTGTATTCAACTCCATAACCTCTATGGAGTTGATTACACTCTTCTCTGTCTCTGTATATACCTTCTCCCAACTATATGCGTTAGCTATGCGAATGATGAATCTTGTTCCACCATTCCATTTTATTTAATGCCATCCTTCTCTATATGTAACTATGTATTTATCTGTGACTGTGCGCATGTTTTCATTTTATGGAGCTGCAAATGTAGAGTTTCATGGACTTAAGTGGTCCTACATAGGTTGTCGGTCTGCTATCTTATGGCTTTTCTGATTTGAACTATAAAGTTTAGGTTATTTTCTTGTTTAAGATTGTCATTCAAAGAACACAAGGCTGTCTTCTTCCTTTTTGGAAGCCATAGGGTAGTCTTGCTTAACTAAATATATACTCACCTTATTACTGATAAAAAGAAGATATCTTATTGCATGAAAGGAGTATTATATTGCATATCCATATCAGGTTTTGTTCAGTGCTTGAGTGCTACAATATGGACAATCTAATGCAGAACTAGGACACCAGAAAGATGAATTGCAGTAAAAAAAAGAAAAAAGAATTATTGCAGGAATTCCCCTATATATTTCGCCCTGGGCCTGAAGAGTCTGGGAGTCTGAGACTATTTTATAATTTTCTAATAATATTGTAGGTGCTGTAAATTAATTAAGTACGGGTTATTGCTGAATTAACTGATAAAAAAGATTCTTGCTGAGTTAATTACATTTGTAGCTGTTATTCTGTGAATAATGGGGAAGAGAGAACTTCCTTAGTTATAATTAAGCTCTATATTTGAATCACACACTGGCACTGCTATAGGGACTCAAATCTGATGCTCTCGTTGGGTTACTCTCACGTTGAGGTGGGAGAGCGGATTCGGCTTGGACCCTCCCTATACCAGAGAGTCCAGATCATTGACAATCCAGAGTGAACATCTCGTGCAGCTGGGTCCAAAGATCTGGCGAGGCGAGTCGCTGGCAGGCAGTTTGATTGGAGAACGGGTGTAAAGAAATAGTTATTTGTTTGTCCTAGTTTTGCTTGGTTTTTGCTGTCTTTTTGGGTCTGCCTTGGCGGTGTAGGATTAATGCCTTTGCTGTACTAGGACGCTCATACTAAGCTCCATGTGGAGGGATCCTGTGGCTGATCCTAACCGTCCATCAGGTTTGCATTGATTGGCCATCATCCATATGATATAAAACTCAATACCCCCCCACCTTGAATTGGAGTTTTACCTGGTTGATCATAGCCAAGTACAAGTTGTATATGAAATATGCCATTCATGTTTTCATGAATGGAGAGAGGGTGGCGGGGGCTATGGGCTATGGTCAGGTCAATATATTAATCTAATGATTTTTGCTAATCCATATCCAACCAGCTGACTTCCTACCAGTTGGTTCGCTCATGAGGATTGAGGAGAGCATTCTCAAATCTCTGCACTGTTTTGCTATTGTCCATTTCCAATTTGATTACCTATCATATTTTTCTGGCCGATTTTAGCAGCCACGTAGAGGCGAGTCCGATCTCCCTAGTCTTTACAGGGGAGAGGAACTCATTTTTGTTCTTTGCAGTGCAATTTTATTTGCATTAATACAAATGCATGGGAGTGCAAATGAAAAGAATGCAAATTTTGGTTCAACTTTGTTTTTTGTTTTTATTTTTATTTTTATTTTTTATTTTGCTTCATTTGTACTGCAATGGAGAAACTTCCCGATTATTACCCTGTATTTTGGGCCTAGTGCCACTTTGGTTCCCGAACTTTAAAATGCGATAGTTCAATACCTGAATTTTCAGAACTAGACAATCTAGTACCTACCGTTAACTAGCCATTAAGTGGCATTTGAAAAAAGACACAAATGCCCTTTTGAGTGTCATCTAATTTTCTTTATCAACCATCCAAACATTGACAAAAAGTTAATAGTCTCAAATCCTTGCCTTTTCTATTAAAGAAAGTTGGGGTCACTAGAATGCCCACTCAAATGTGATCCCAACTTTCTTGAATGGAAAAGACAGATTTGGGATTGTTAATTTTTTGTCAACGTTTAGATGGTTGATAAAGAAAATTAAATAACACTTGAAGGGCATTTGTGTCTTTTTTCAAATGCCACTTAACGGCCGGTCAACAACTAGTTAACGACTGGATTGTCATGTTTTAAAAGTTTGGGTATTAAATTGTTGCATTTTAAAGTTCGGGGACCAAAGTGGCATTAAGCCCAAAGTACAGGGTACTAGTCGGGAATTTTCCCATAAAATAAGATAAAATTTGAAACAAAAATAAATTAGAACTCACGCTCAAATCATTTGCACTATCATAATTTTGCATCAGTTCAAATAGATTTACACTGCAATTTGACACATAGGCTTAGTTTGGAAAGAGTGTAAATACAACTATGTACAGTGTAAAAGCTTATATACGATATTTCTAAACCTTGTATTTGTACTATACATATTTGTATTTATGTTCTTCTCAAATTGAGCCTTATGCTGTGTTTGGTTGTAGTGCAATCTTATTTGCATTAGTGCAAATGCATGAGAGTGCAAATGAAAAGAATACAAATTTTGGTTTAATTTTGTTTTGGGTTTACTTCATTCTGTTTCAAGTATTATTTTATTTCATTTATACTGCAGTTAAACAAAATAAGGTAAAACTTTGAAACAAAAAGAAATTAGAATTTATACCAAAATCATTTATACTACCATAATTTTGCATCAGTGCAAATTTATTTGTTCTGCAATCAAACGCAGTATTAATCAAGGTTTTCGAACCGCCGTTGACCTGGACAATTGGATCATTCAGCCCAGGAACCGTCCAGGCAACTAGTTCTGTTTTATCCCAAACCCGGTCTTTGGCCAACAACTGTTGAAAAAGTCAACAACCTGTTGACCCGGGCGGTCGAACCATCGACCTATTGGCCTATTCAATGATTTTGACCATTTTTTATTTTTTAATTATTATTTTTAATTTGTTTATCAGAATGGGCCATCTGTTCAAACCGGACGGTCGAACTGTTGACCCAGAAATCGGTGGCCAGAATAGTTTCGTTTTAGGGTCGTTTTTTAAAACGTTGGTATTAATAGCAAATAATTGGTGTAACAATAAAATCCCGAGCTGAAAATCAAGGCTTAAAGTATCGATACTCTCTTTTCATTTAAATTGGATTTAGTCAATGCAAAGCCCATTTAAACAACCATTATAGCCTTGCATTGGGAATACCTCGCCATGAAATAAAGCACAAAAGTACAAAGATGTTCTTGATGCAAGGCTGTAAAGACTATTTGAACGGGCCTTGCACTGATTGAAGCCGATCTCCTTTTCATTCCATCGAAACTCATTGTTATTTATTTGGTATAATAATCTGTCAGGGGATATATTTTATCACCCTATTATTATTTTATTAAAAATTTAAAAACACCTAACACTTAGAAATTTAGGTTGTTGATGACCTTGAATATCAATATACATTGTATGATATAAGTATGATACTTTGAACCTTGTGGGAATGCAGGTTTGAATTTGAGGGTGGCCATTTTGTGCAAACAATGCCAAAGGTTAAGACTCCAGTCCACCCCCCAACACCCATATGGTTAGGAGCCTGGGACCAACATTGGGTAATGGGTTTTATTTTACTTTTTTTTTTTAAATTTTATTAATACCACTAGCATGTATTGACTATTGATTTTAGGGCTGTTCACAGGTCGAGTTGGGTTGATTTATTGGCATTTTTCCAATTGACCCGACCTGGTCGGTTTACCTAGAAATGAAACCGAAATCGACCCAGTACTAAGTAAAACTGATTTGGTTTGTTTGAATCGGTGTGGGTCGGTTTTGTGAATGATTCTCTTGGTGTGAACGATAAAGGATTCAAGTCTAACAAAGCAAAGGCTGGATGCCTGAAAATTAAAAATGATTTGATGGATTAAAACTAATATTTTATATATTAGAAATTTTATATATAATATGTATATTTCTGAAATAAAGCTGAAATATATATAGTAAAACTGAAATATATCATATATATATATATCTGAAATATATTATATATATAATATATACCTAAGTCGGTTCTGTTTATATTTTTTTGTAACCCGAAACCGACCAATACTGAAGAAAAACCGACCAGGTCGGGTTGGATCGGACTGGGTTAGTTGGTTTGGTCGGTTTTGGTCTTGTTATGGACAACCCTAATTGATTTTATGATTTTGGACGATATTTTTATGAAACTAGTAAACATGTATGTGCATTTTCACGTGACAGTATCTCTAAGACAACAATTTATAATTCATGGACAGTTTGTGAATAATTATAAATGGGCAGTTTTTAAAATAAGAGCAAAGGACATATATGTGCTCATTATGCCTACTGTATATTTAGACAAGGGGATAAAAAACGTCCAATAAAAATTCCAGAAAAAGTGGCATTTGCTCTTTTATAGGTAGTATAAATAGATTAGGGAGAGAAGAAAGTCTATTTATATACATCTCATAAAATTGTGGAAAATATTTCGGATCTGTCCTCATCAAATTCATAGGAACCACTATTAATATCCGTGCGCTGACCATTGAGCTATCACAATCGCATCAAAATTAAGAAATTTTAGATAGTGGATGTGGGTGTATACAGAAATATTAAATATGGTTCTAGGTGGAGGGAAAACGAAACCATTTTATTCTCTACGTGGCCTTTTAACACTCACAAGAGAATGGTTGATGACCCATTTCATGGTTTAGGTTGACTCTAAGAGTTCTGGTTCCATTTCTCTCTACTTGAAGAACAATTAATTAGCTGAGGGCCGGTTTAGCCTAGCTGATGAATCGAATTAGGGTTCGACTATGATATTGGAAAAGATATGGTATTTGAAAAACGTTTGATCAATCATAAACGTGGTGACCAATCGGATGAACTTTGATTTGTCAAAATTCTTTTGATACCATGTCTTTTCCGCATTAGAGATTTTCCCTTCAGATTAACATAATCTTGGGAGACTGTTTAGCATCATCTCTATGCTCAGTCTCTGTCGTAGTCTTTGCAGTCTGCTATGAAAGAGACATGTAAATCAAATACCTAGTAGTAGTAGTAGTCTTATGGGTCTATACTCTTGCATACATAATAAGTCATTTTCGTCGTAGTGTAGTAACTTGTAGGATGTGAGTTTTGATCATGGACTATTATTATGGGCACAAGGGGCTCTGTGCCAAACGCTATTGGTATTTAGTATTGGCTAATGGCTAGTAGTTGAGTCCTGATGACCTTCTTGATTCTCAATTCAAGACAAGAGAGTAGACGACATTTTCTGGCTCTTGGCTCTTGTCCAGAAGGGGATGTACTTGCTGCGTCGCTCATGTGCTCCGTTGCTATCATAATTATGTCAGATTTGGACATTTGTTGTGTCCTTGGAGTTGGGGACGTCCTTAATTTGGAAAAGGGTAAAAAGGCCTTATGCCATGCCTATGGACACTCTTACCATCCAACTGGAATAGGATTGCACAACCCTACAACTCATGTTGTGTTTAATGGGTTACAATTGGGCTGGTTTGTTGGTTGATTTGTTTGTATTTTTTAAAATTTTAACCGAGGTTGTAGTTTTAAAATTCTAATCGCCGTTGATTTGAACGGTTTGGATCGTTCGGCTAGAGAATTGTTCAGACAATCAGTTCTGTTTTATCCTAAATCTGGTTATTGGCAAAAAACTGTTGAATTAGTCAATGACCTGCTGACTTGGGTGGTCGAACCGCCGACTTGTTTGATCCGTTCAATAATTTTTGGCCTTTTTTATTTTAATTTTTTAAGTTGGAACAAGCTATCCATTTGAACGGGGCGGTCTAACCATTGACCCTAAAACCGATGGCAAGAACAGTTTCGATTCTGGGTCGATTTTTAAAACCTTGGGTCTTACTTATCTGAACAAGTGATACTCATCTCCTAGGTAGCCAGAGAAATAATATTTCCATTTTGGAAAAAAAATTGACAAAAAGTGTTAGGATAATTTTATTGATTGTAATAAAGACTCACTTTGGAAAGAGTATAAATACAAATATGTACAATACAATACAAAATATAAGGTTTTGTAATCTACAAATTTGCATATGTACTCCTTTGAAACTAAGCCAAAAAGAGTTATTGTATAATTTACCTGAAAATAAAAAATATATATAAATTCAGTTACCCAGATAAGCATTATCTAAGGGAACTTACCCTAGTTAATGGGAACCTTCTTTGCCCTTGTTAATTCAAACTAATTAAGGGGGGAAATGGTAGCTTAATGGAAAATAATGCAGCAGGCCAGAGTGATGGCAGCGAAGTATTTTCTCTTGGGGCTACAGTTTATAGTGTATACTTCTCAAGTGTGCCTCTGTTACTGCGGCGCCGGCAACCGAGTTCAGGACTTGCACCAATTCGTGACGATACATACCCACCTGTACAGACTGACTTAATTCCTTCCTTGTTTCAAGGGGGAAAAGAGAAGAGATGGTTATTATATCTTATGCACCACCCTAGCTAGTCAGTTTGTTGCAGAAGCAGAAGCAGATAGAGAAAATTGCACCATCATTCGTTGATTTCGATCATGATTATTTTTATTAACATTTGCATGCCACCACCCCGGCCTCCCTCCTCTCAGAGGCCTCAGCTTCCTTCTTTCTGCCATTAATGTATATATAACTACTCCATGTACATCAGAATTCAGAGCAGAAGGAATCAAATAATGGGCAGAGCTCGTTCCAAGTAAATATATATAGTTGAAGGAAGTCATGACATTGCTTTTCAGTGGCTATACAAAACCCTAGAATGGATCAAGCGACATTAATCGTATCTTCAAGTAATTATAATTAGGTGTTATGATGTTCAACCAAATTGGGTAGTAAAGAGGTCGATTATCATCAGCTGCAGGTGGAAAAAAGCAAGATCAGAGGAACCGATGGATGGAACATCAACCACAGAATAAGCAGATCCTTGGATCCGATGGAGACTTGGCGCAGCGAACAACGTCGAGGAACATGGTCTCGTCACAGGGAATGCAAAGCTTGGAGTCGGCGGCCATGAAGTCGTACTCGTCCCGAGCTCGGTCGAGCAAAGCTCTGAAGAGGGGATGCTTGAGCAAGGTCACCTTGATCACAAACCTCTTGCAGTCTTCACCTACGTACACCACCAAGTGACCCCTGGGTACATCCTTAGGGATGGACACCTCCTCCTCCTCCCGCAGCGCCCATCGCCATCTGTAGGGGTAATCACAGGTCGCAGAGGGAAAAACTTTTGCGCTCATCCTTCTCCATTTTCTAAGCCATGCCTGCAGCTTGAAGAGCTTCGTCCCCTTCATCATCTTCTGGTTCATCTTCACGGCAGGAGAGGGAGCTGAGCGATCGAGCCAGAGAGGAACGTGGTGTGGAGCAAAAATGAAGCGAGGAGGTTTGTATATATACAGTGAGAGCTAACTAATAACTATGGATCTTGAGCATTTAATGATGGTTGAAGTGATGGGTGAGTATGAAACTTCCTTGCATGTATGATTTTTTTTTTTAATTAATTATTATTATTTTAATTTTTAGGGCTATCAACAGTATGGTCAATGACTGTCGTTTGCTACTTATATATATATATATATATATTTGAAAGAAGAGATAATAAAAAAGTTGTGATTTTTTGCTTGTTTTTGTATATGTGATTGCAAAGAATTAATATTGTCCTGAAAAATTTGAGAAATTAATAACACTTTGACCTTTTTACCCCCAATGGATAATGTTTGTTTAACTATTTAATAAATTGATTAAAAAATAAGTGAAAATTAATAAAATGAATAAAAATAAATAATAAAATAATAAAATAATAAAATGTTCAGCCAGTTTTTTTTGCTTAAGACACATATTAATTAATACCTGTCATGGCATGTAAATTTCGAAAACAAACAAGGGCAATTTAAAAGCGTCTAAAAGCGACCAGTACCTCAACCTACATCTTGTCCTCTACTATCATTGTTATTACTTGTTAGACTTTGTTAGGAAATATTGTTGGGTTGAACGACGGCCAAACTGGTTTATTAGAATTTAGAAATGTTGTTGGGTTGGCTTCATGAAAATTATACTAATTCATTTTGATATAAATAGTTATAAAAAATAATATATATATATATATATATATATATTAAATTTTATATAAATGAGTCAAATAACCAAACCGGATGGTTGGATGTAGGGGTGTCAACGGACCGATTTTGGATTGATTCCGTTCAAAACAAAATTCATTTGGATGGATTGGACGGACCAATAAGACATATTGAATCTGGACGGATTGGGCGGACCAGTATAAAATATTGGATTGGACCTGGTCCATCCATAATGAATTTATATTGGATTGAGCCAGTATCTGGTCCATTGATATAAGATAAGAACATAGGTGTCAATGGACCAGGTTTGAATCCAAACCAATCTAAATTAATATGAATCTGAATAGATTGGGCAGTCTCTGGACCGGTCTAAAATATTCACTGGATTGGATTGGACCAGGTCCATTTGTAATGGACTCACATTGGATTAAACCGGATTAGACCAAATCCAGTCCAATTAACACCCCTAATTAGACGATCTGAATGTTCTCAGCCCACTTTAAACACATTTTTGGGACAGGTATGTGATTAATTAGTGTGCTCACCATTTTTTTTTTTTTATTATTATTATTATTATAGTATACAAATGAGCAAGACAATGAGAGTATCCATCCCAAGGCTGTCAACGGGTTATGTTTGGGTAAGGGCAGGGTGTCCCAGTCCCGAATTGATTATTAATCAGGATAAAATCAAAATAATACAAAATTTTGATAATATAACTTCAACAAAAATATAATAAAACAGTAAACTATTTATATATTAATAAATCAAGAACAAAATATAATAAAAATTATAAGAAAACTAGGAATAGTATTGACAGTCCTATTCTGTCAGTTAGGCAGAACCGGCCCATTGATAGTCTTATCCTATTATCCCAAAAACCCTTAAATCCCGGCCAAGAAAACTAATAAACATAGATAAGAGAGCCAAAAGCTACTAAATATATGCAAGGGGGCCAAAATATAAGTTGGATTCAAATGAGTGCTGTGAGGATTTTGGGGCCGTGGCTGCCGTCGGTCACCCCACCCACGTAAATGTGGGATTCAATACCAGTAGCAGAGTCAGAAATTTTTTTAGAGGAGGCTAAGTTAAACAAGAAAATGAGATAAGGAGTAGAAGTAGGATTTAGAGAAGATTGGACTGAGAAGATTTGGGTCATTTATATATTTTTGTAAAGAAAAAATATTTTTTCTTTAAATTTTGAGAAGTAGAAGAGCTTTAGAAAGTGATCCATTACATTTTAATTCAAGTTTTGGGGCCCAAAGACCTACTTTATTATGGGCCTGTTTAACGCGTCTTTCTGCAGAATCTTTTGGCTGTTTATAGTCGGGAAGACCGAAAATTGGTCTATTTCCATTTGATACACAGAAGATTTAACCATCAAAAGACGGGATGCAGAAAAGATGCACAAAGCTCATTTTAGGCTGATTTTGAGAAGCTCCAAGTGAAGCTTTTTGCGTTTTAATCTCACACGGAACGACCCGAAATGATGTGCATCTGTCAAACAATCTTTGGACTATCCGGATCTTATGTCAAAAGCTCATAAGAAGATCTTTTCCAAAGAGACTTGCCAAACAGGCCCTATGCATTCATCCAATTTCCTCTTAATAATCATATATAAATAACAGTTTTAACTAAAGGTTTGTCAGGCCAAAGACCCCACCGAACAATTAGAGACTTCACTTGATAAAGCCAAAGATAAATTTATGATGGGCCAACGGCTTTTATTTTTTATTTTTGGCCAAAAAAGAGAAACAGTATTCTAATTAACGTTACGACAAGATACAGTCACCGACTCAAACTCAGTACTCAGTTGTCCACGTGTAAGAGTTGGAAAATTTATGATGGTTCAAGGGCTCAATCATGATCCACATATACATTCCCATACCATTCACGTGGCAATCAGCTTATCATCCTCACACTTTCTAATTACAAATTATTATTTTACATTCTATGTAGCCAAAAATATTAAAATTAAGCCGTTTACACAATGGTCTAGAAGATTGAAACTACGTTCGCCCTCTGGCCTACCACTACATCGGTCCAAATCCATATCCGAAAAACCCAGGGTTATATATCGCACTTTCAAACCTTCAATCACACTAGTTATTCCTCTTTTAATTTTCTTCTGTTTTTTAGAAGAGAAGAGAGGAATTAATGCAAATAAATTGAATACAATTTTGGAAATGGTTTAGGGATAAGTGGACTGCAATCCACCTTGAAAATCTGAATTGCATCCTCTTCTTATCCTACTAGTAGCCCCCTATAAATTGCATCTTGTTTCTGAATTTGACATCAATCCACAGGCATGGTTCAGTCCACCCCTAGAAATCTTAGCTACACCCTAAGGGTGGACTGAACTATAAAAACCCTAATGGTTTATCTTAAGGCCTTATCTGTTTTATGAATTTTAGCAGTGAAAGGGAATCACAATCTTAGGCTCTGTTTGGTTTGTGGGATGGGGATGAGATAAAATGAATATTCTAAAAATATTCATTTTTCTCTCATTTATTTTGAGGGAAATGGAGGGATGGGATGAGAAATATGTGGGATGTTAGATTCCAAAATCAAGGATTTGGGGTCACACCAAAACTGTGCAACCCCAGTGGAAAATTTTAAGAAAGATGAGGGAGTGAGGAATGGTTTGTGTGGAAAATACAGAAGAGGAGCTGGTTCGGCGACAGTGACGTTCGAACCCAGAAGCAGGAGCTGGAGGGGTTGCACCAAAACCATCGGCGGTTTGCTACCTCCCCTTCCTTGAGAACGATCACCAGGTGACGTTCTTTGTCGATGCCCCTCGAAGTGAGAATTTTTCATTTCAGCAGAGAAGCGATGCTGAAGTTGAAATCCAGAGTGATAGTAACCAGTCGAGGCTGGAGCTGAGATTAACAGGTCCAACGATACTGAAGTTGAGATTAACCAGCTGAAATCCAGCGATACTGAACACTGAAGCTGAGATTAACCAGCGATATTGAAGCTAATACTAACCCTCCTTCCAAGGCAACCACATTCTAAATGGCAATGAACTGTCATCTGCGAATTGAACCCAATGATCGCTCTACTAGGGAGATGCTTTCAGGGAATTTGTGGGCGCGCACGTTTCTATTGCATGGAAACGTAATCACATACAACGATGCGACAATGCGGTGGGTAGTGGAAGACTGGGAGAAGCATTATTCATCATCTCCGACGGCACTGTCGAGATGATGAATAGTGTTTTTTGTTAGACAGTTTTGTATGCTTTTAGCTTCAATCAAAATGATGTACTTTATGAATTTATTGTAAATGAATAAAAGTGCATATTTGATTCATGTTCCCTTGGTATGTTTCTGTGTAATACCCTTAAACTGGACACTTAATGAGACTCGTGCTAGTTTAGAATGTTCACAGCCAGTGGATCGGTCTGGGGAGACCTATCCTCACAAGGTTGACACTATGGCGCCACCAAGTCGGTTAGGGTGGCTTGTCTCACCCACCGGGGTGAGACCCTAGGCACTTATAGTATAGGATTAATTGAATCTTTGAACTGGACCAGATTTCCAGTATTGCCCTGGACCTTGGAGATTGATGGGCAAAACTGGAAAGTTACACCCGACCCCTAGACTCGATTATGATACTGCACTAGGTGTCGGATTGGGCTGTCTTTGATGTACCATTCAGTGAGATCCTTAGCGGGGGTCAAAACCTGGGTATGTTGGGACAGTCTAAGAATTCACCTGAGTGGGTGATCATAGTGACAGGATCAGCCCCTTTGTCGGACAAAGGTAATGATCGGGGATGCACTCTTACTGATGGAAACCAAGACTGATGGCATCCGATTTCAATCGTTGAGATTTGTTTTGCAAAATATATTTTATATGAGATATAAAAGTATATAAATTATGGTTTTGAAATGATTTGCAAAATGTTTCAATTCCCGAGATCCGTATAAGAGAGAGTGCAACACTATTCCTTGCAGCCGAGGGAGAGGTCCTCTCTTGTTGGGCAATGTATGATCATTATGGGCTGAGATGTTAAGTGTAAGACCATTGAGGATAATATCTGATGGGCTAATCTTGCATCTGCCCATAGTCCCTGGGTGTTACAAGGTGGTTTGGCCCAGGGACCACTTAGGGTAAGTGTTGGGCCCATAGAGCCCATCTGATGGGTTTCAGGGGGTGCACTGTCCATAACAGTGTATTCGGCCAGGCCTTGTAACAAAGGCTGGGCTGAACCCATGTGACTGATGTGTAGATCAATGTTTGGGTCCCACGCCATACAAGGAAGCCCAACTGGGCAGCAGTTTGGAAGGCTAAATGAATACATAACCTTAAATGGGCCTTAAGCCCATTTCGAACTGGGCTAATTTGATTAGTCACTTAAGGGGCGAATTCTGAGATGGATCAGCTGATAGGATTGGGCCCACACCCTATCCACTTAGAGAGTCCAAGATCTAAATAAGATTTAGATCTAGAAACCTCCTAATTAGATTAGGAGATGGCTGATCTAATCTGCAGATAAGATAAATGGATTTCTAATCCAGATATGATTTGGGTTAGCAACTCCTAATAGGATTAGGAGCTGATCCCTTTAAGTCTATAAAAGGAAGAGGGGGCGGCAGCCTTTAGACATCACAAGCAATACAAAGATCCTTGTCTTCAGAGCTGAGATCACAAGAAGAGAGAATCTGCACCCTACAAATACTCTCTTGCCGCCTCCTTCCTGTAGCCGCCACCTACAACAGTTCTACCTCCAGTTCTTGGGAGAAATCAAGATTGAATCTTGATTCCAATCTTTTGGAGAAAAGATTGGTGGGAGTTGTATTCATAAGCCATCTAGGTGATTCTTGAGAAGGATCAAGTTCTTTTGGAAGAACACTGCTGATTCTGCTCCACCTTGCACTGCACCATCTTCAGTGGGAGCAGATTTTGGATCATTCCTTGGGCATGAACACCTCCATTGGGAGATACTACTTCTCTGTATCAGGTATTATCTCTCCCTACTCCTTTTGGTTCAGATCTGGTTCAGTTTATGGTTCAAGAATGATCATTGAAAATATGATTTTCTAAATGGGGAATTCGATTCCCAATTGAAAGGAGAGAAAATTTTTTGAAATTCGCCCCCCTTATTTCGCAATCTTTGGGCGTCCATGTGATTGATTTCCTATCCCTTCATTTTTTCTATTATTTTCCCCATATAAAACCAAACAAGGGAAATATACATTTTTACACTTTCCCATCCCACCTAAATCTTCCGATGAACCAAACAAAGCCTTATTGACCAACTTTTTCACATTCTTTTTGAGGATTTAGGTGGAATCCACTGGAAGTGTTACCCTTTTAGTTTTCCCGAGTGGAGAACAAATGCTCAAAATATAATAAACCAAAAATACTCATTAAAACAAATATAATCCAAAAAACATGGACTTGGGCCCAAAGATAAAAATGACAAAAGATAAAAAAAAATTAATGAGACAAAAGAACATGGGAAAGTTGAGAGGCATGAGGCCTCATTTACTCGAATAAATTTAACAAAGAAGAACATAGATAAATGCACTTATCCCCGGGTAAATAGCCTCAACAAGGCCTAAAAAACAATAAAATTTGGAATGATCATTGTTGAGGGGATGGTTTCTTTAATTAGGGACTTAGATAATTTTTTCTTTTAATTTTGAAAAATTCAGATGCTGTTTAGATCTTTTGACAGTCTATATGGATATAGCCAAAAGGTCACGGTTTGATAAATATAATGATTTACCATGGTTCAAAATTAAAAGATTTTAGGTATAAAAAGACCATAAGCTTCATTTTTTATTGTTTTGGTTTTTTGTGATCCTTTTGAGGCACCACGGATTTTTTCGATCATTTTGTCTTTCAGTGCTGATCTTAAAAAGATTAAGGACAATTGAAATCAGAATTGGAATTAGAATCATAATGCCTTTGAATTGAAATTAGAATGGTCTATTCCCATAAACCATTTGATTCATATCCAATTCGACGTACTCAAATTAAAAGACAACGTGCATATATAGAACCGTGCCATGTATTCCACGTGGTGAGGATAGATGACACATGCAAACTAACCAGAGAGATAGTCAGGTAGACGCTAGCTAGGACGCAGCAGAGTTATCGGGCTAATCCATGGTTTTGATTATTGAAGAGCCCGGATTAGCTGTGCACTTAATGGCTCACGTCAGCCATCAAGTGCAGCTAATCAAAAATCAGTTTTGGGAATTATTCGAGGAAGTAGGGTTTTTATGGGTCGGATTGAGCCATTAATTTTCTTTAACCGATCCGACTTAATGGGTTTACTTTATTGACTAAATTGAATTCGACCGGCCTTTAAATAATTTGGATCAGTTTTATCATTTAATCAATTTATATAATAATTAAAATATTAATTTTAAACAGTCCAATGTGAACACCCCCAGTCGGTTCGGCTCCGAGAACTCCAACGTCGAACAGTTGAAGATTCTAAGTATCCAGCAGTCACTATTTATTTAATTTCTCTCTTTTTCTTTTCTTTTTTCAATACCGGAAAATGAAGACTCCAACAATTTAACATTTTTTTTGACAGTAATGCTTGCTAAATCCAAAAAGATAATAAATAATTCCTACGTCTTGGAAAGGTAAACAATATATATATAAGCTGACGGGGAGACATAGTTAGTGGCTTCTCTTAGCTCAAGTTGATGAATACAGCCAGCAGCTTCACCCAACCATAATTCTTGAGGTTGAATGACATAAATTGATGAAGAGGAAGGAAAACCAGGTATGTGTTTAGTTCTGTTTATACTTTCCATTCAACACTTGTACTTTATTGCTTATAAAACTGAGAAAGGTAACGATTACAATCGTTTCAGTTCGGCTTTAGTCAGGGCAAAGCCAATTCGAGCAGCCTTTGCTGCCCTTGTATTGAAAATATCTCCATACTTGTATGTTTTATTTAATGGGGAGATATTCCTAATGCAAAGTTGTAAAAGGCTGTTAGAACGGTGTGGGCATAGATTTGCCCTGATAGAAGCCGATTTCCAACCATTTATGACAACGAAAAACCACTAGGCTCTACATCAATGTAACAATGAAAAAACACTTAATCGTTTGTGAAAGTTGTAAAAAATAACTTTTCCAAATGGTACCACGCACAAAAAACTAAAGTCTATTTTTGCCATTTTTGATGCATACAGAAGACCAAAAGAGAAGAACTGTTGAAGTAGCACCTATGTAACAGCATTTATTGAATAAACGCACATGAAATCAAACACCCTGCAACTATCCTTGGTAAATTCTGTGTAAAAGTTCAGTGACAATTGACATTGACAATAGAATCAGGGAAACAAGAGGTACAGACCAATTAAGTAAACAGTAGTTTCCTTACCCAACTACCAGAGATGGTGAAGTTTGAAATTTATTAATTGCTTCCTGGGCAGAAGGGCAAAAAGAGATAGAGTAGTAGTATAATATATTGCTTCCTGGGATGAGGTTTCTTTTAGTTCAATTTTGTGTGGTGGATGGGCCACCTGGTTTAGACTAAGAGAAGAGAGCCAACCACCCAGATTTAGAGGGAGAGATTCCTACGTTTACACCAAGTTTATTAAAATTGAACCGGACAACGAACAAGTTAGGGGTTCAGTTTGGACGGCCCACTCTAATAAAAAAAAAAAATAGTCATATCGTTGAGTGATTCGACTGCTCGAATCATCAGTTTGCTGACTAAATTGGTTTTTGTGGAAATAATGGTTTTGGGATATAACAGAATGACCGGTTCCTAATTTTTTCGGTTCACCCGTCTGGTCCGGTCCGATTTTGAAAACCATGGTCTACACCAACTGCTATACATTCATTATATATTCAATCACCCTGAACCCTTGGGCCATAGCTTGCTTCCAAAAGGGAAAAAGAGCCACACAGCTCTGGCATCTACAATTCACTCCGGTCCGAGAGAGAGGGAGTAGTCAGGCGTGGAAAGCAGGTCGGTCAATTCGGTAGATCTCATGATGATGGGGCTTTAGGATCAATAAATAAAAGATCCCATATGTATGGGTCCTGTTAAGGGATATTTTGGTACAGTAAATTTGATGTACTTTGAGTTGAGAGATCAATGATTTTGTCTCAATGAGTAGCCACGTGTGCGTGTGTCCTCTGTGGACCTATCTCGCCTCGGATACTGGCTCTTTTGCCATCTGGCAAGCATCAATGACATGGTTAAAAGCGTCCAGACAACTCTTTTGGTTATTACTGCTTCAGTGCTTCTCCACCAAAATATCCTCATTTTCACTGCTCCCAGTAATTTGCAGACTGCAATGCAGGCATGAAGCATAAGATGCTTCCAATTTCCAATTTCCAATTTCCAACCAAAACATGATGAGAGTTGAGAGGAGAAAGCCAGAAAGCCAAACAAGTAGTCCATCAATGCCATCTTTTTCTTTTTCACAAGTGTTAAACTTGAATTGAGTAGTACAGCGTCTACCTAATTGGTTTGAGTTCGTTTTGGGTTTTGGGCCCTAGAGGCCTAAGTAGCCTAACCGACATGTGATTTCTGACATATGAGAATCATTCAAAGCCACTGAAAACCCTACTATGTGATTTCTAAATGAAACTATTTGATTCCACACAAATGAGAATGCATATACAATTAGATGATTAGATTTCTGAATATTTGATTTTTGAAGCATAGTGGATCCAGACGGCTAGACCCTTTGGCCAATAATTGTACCGATAACTCATCTTTGAATCGTTTTTTAGCTCAATTTGAAAAAAATATAAATATATATAAAATAATACAAAATATAAGGTTTTGTATTCTATATATTTATATTTGTATTTTTTTTCAAATTGAGACTATATAAATATGTATATTATAAAATACATATAAAATATAATGTTTTACATTCTATATATTTATATTTGTATTCCTTCCGAACTGAACCTTTAAAAACTGTTGATTTGGTGAAGGATCAACCAATCCAGTCTGTTGAATTATCGATTTATTTGACCTAAACAACAATATTGATTATTTTTTATTTTAATTACTTTTTAGATTACAATAAATCATTCATTTGGACCAGATGATTGAACTACTGCCTCAGAAATCAGTGGCCAAAACGATTCCAATTTTAGATCGATTTTTAAAATATTGATATCAAATAATCTCTTATAAGTCTCTTAAAACTTAATTGCTTATTTCATCAAACACCAAAAGAGAGAGAGAGAGAGAGAGAGAGAGAGAGAGAGAGGGGTGGGAGGAAATTGGGTATGGGATGGTGCCAAATTGCCAACCAAAAAGGTCACAACCACTCCACCAAATTAAAGGACCAAATGTCGGGTACAAAGCAACACTAGATGGAGGCATTAGAGTCCTGTTCAAAGGACCCAAAAAGTGTTTGATCCTTTGGAATTTGGAACACTTTTAGAAGCAAAGCCAGCGCCAAGAAAGAGACAACACAAGTGCACATATAAACCCTAGTATTAGCTCAAGGATTCTGGGAGGAGCAGCACATGCATGTCCAACTTGTCAAATACTTCAATTCCATTTTCATAGCAGACTGAGAGGGTGGTTTTGGAGCTTTATGTTGAGAATCAAGATGAGCCACCACACCACTCTGGTCAACTTCGGCATGGTCATGGACATGGTTTCTATTATTATAGTTGATATGATCGATACAGCCCATGAGAACTTAATTTGTTTCCTTCCTGTCTGTTGAGTTTTGTAATGGGCTGGCCCACAAGACAGCGAGATATGCTACCACCATGAAACACTAGAGTATGGTGAGACCCTGAAACCAGAACTCCTTTTTGTACTACTCAAAGCATTGAAATGGGAAGGTGTATGGATCCCTTTTTTTCTGCTCCATCTATATATTATTGCTATTTGCGGGGGATGTTGGAGCACGTCAGCCCCACCCCCCCAGACTTGTTCAGCGACCTTTTAATGTCGCTGTTTTTGAATTTTGCTGGCTGCTGGCCCATTTAATCCCTATACAAATGTCCGACTCTGTAGGTTGAGAATCTCATCATAATTATTCCATCTTTTTTCCTTTGAAGGAAAAGGGTGGGGAAAGTAAGTTTCATAGAATGGGTCTCATAATAAAGAATGATTTTTTAGCGGCTCATTTATATTAGGTCGGAAGTAATACTCTCGTCAGACTTGGATAAATAAAATTTCTAATGTGAGGGACAATATCATTCCTTCAATAATTTTACTTTTTTTTTTTGGATAATTCAGTCATTATACACTTTTACTTGGAAACAAAAAACACTTTCTTATCAGGATAAGTGTTCTAAGAAACACTTGTCCATCTAAGTGCATTTACCAAGACAAGAATGAGGCTTGACAGTAACTTGTTTCTTAGTGAATCACTCAATTGCTCAATTCCATTAATGTCATCAGTCAATTTAGACTGCACCACTGTATGGCTGGATCACCTAATAGATGCAGGGGTGGAGCAAAGTATATTGGTGACTTGGGTCTTTGGTCCCCCCAAAACTTGAACTAAAATGTAAAGGATCACTCTCTAAGGTTCTTCTAACTCTCAAAATTAAAAAAAATATATTTATTTATTTTTTCTGTAAAAAAAATCTTAATAGACCCAAAACTTCTCAAACCATTTCTCTCCAAACCCTACCTCTTTTACTCTCTATCTCCTTATCTAGTTTAACTTGACCCTCCTAAAAGAAAATTCCTGACTCCACCATTGGATAGATATACACAATCTTACCCTAACATACAGATGTGTGGCCGGGTCACCTGTGAAGTGAAATCTAAAAGCTCGGGGTTAGTCGACAAGCTCCAATCTTTTGGGCTTGTATGCCAGTAGGCTGTAGGCGAACCAAAGCCATGCTTCCCTTTTCTCTCCTTTCTTGGATTCCATGGCCCATTTGCAGACCAGATCATCGGAGGCCTAAGGGAACTCCCGGTGGACCCAATTGGGATATTAAGCTGACCCAACTAGTACACTTCCCGTGCAACGTATATACCCTTTTTCTATTTATTAAGCTGACCCAACTAGAAGACATTTTTATTTTTTATTTTTAATTTCCATAAGAAAATTTGAGAGAAGATAATTACGTAGATAGATTGTTCATGCTAATAATGAAAGGGAGCTAAGGAACTAACAAACCTTGGAGATTGCAGTTTATGTAGTGGTTGCCTAGTCCAAATGTTATTGCCACATCACAATCTCCTTAATTAGGTGACATGTTTCTATCCAAATGAACATCCTTTTCAATCTATTCAGAGCTAAAAACAAGAAACTTTAGCTGTATGAATTTAGTGGAGTAGGCACTGTACATGTAGCCTCTATATGGTTATCTATATGATGAATGGTCTATATTATTTTCTACGGAAGAGTACAAACATGCCCAGTGCAAATTTCTTCATGCACTAACGCCCGCCCGTGAATTGACATCAATTCTGAACTGGCACCTACCCCAATAGTACTTTGGGCCTACAAATTCTGACCCTAGGCTGAACCTTCATTTTTTCTATTTTCTATGCTATCGTCTTTCAAATGGATGAACAAGAAGGATTGATAGTGAAAAGGATGTAGGTGAACTGTATACAAAACTCTTTTCTCCATATTTTGATATAGTTATGGGGTTGGGTTTTTCTTTCCTCTTTGAACAAAGCTACTTTAGCTTTCAACCCTATTTATTCATTCAAGTCTTCAAACCATTAATTAGTTAGAGATAAGATGGGAAATGTGGCTGCTGTATTTGTCCATATTACTTCTTTTCCCATGTGCAAATTCCAGCTGAACTTTTCTTTCTTTCTCTCTCTCTCTCTTTTGGGTTGCAAAGGATGCAATTATTTCCTTCTTTCTTTGAAAAGATTATAGAAATATTTATGTTGTATTTGGTTTAATAAAAAAATAAGAGTTTTACAAAATTATTTGAAGAACTTTCTCTCAAATTTCTATTTCTCTTTTATTTTCTATCAAACTAAATATAGCCGTAATTAAGGACCGTTTTTGTTCATTTGTAAAAAAACACAATATACCCAGGGGGCCTATGGGGTTGCAATTCTTTTTTATTTTATTTTATTTTTTTGAAAGATAGAAATAAAAGACATGATACTGGAAATGCTTACAGCCAATCTACTAGTATCATAAAAGAAGTGGCTAAGGTTTTCATCAAAATTCACAAGGGTGCTTTGATGGGTCAAAGATCTCTCGGTATTATAGATTTTCCCAATTATACGTATTGATAAAAAAAGGGGAAACACCCCAATATATTGCAACTTTGATTAGATTGAGTTGGGTTTAGGTTCAACCAAAGCCCAAGCTAACCAAGGCTCTAACAAATTGGCCCGGACAGAACTAAGCTCAACTTCAAGTGCCAGTTTCCAAACGCAAATACAAATAGGGTTTATTGTTGTCAGGGTTATATTGAATATGCATGGTTTTTAAAACCGACTCGGTGACCGACCTGGTCAGGGGTTTGGTTATCGGGTCAAATGGTCTCTGTTCAAACTGAATGCTCAGCCCGTTCTGATAGAAAAATAAAAAAGTAATAATATAATTTTAAAAAAATAAAAAACGGTTAAAACCGTTTTAACGGTTCAAACAGTTAATCACCCGATTCAGTAGTTCACTGACTAAAATCAACGGTTTTGGAAGAAAGTCTGGTTTTTAGAGAAAACGAAACCGGTCATGGGTTCTCAGTTTTTTCTGGTCCGACTGTCCGGTCCAGTCCAGTTTTAAAAACATTGGAATTTGGCTTGAGATCCAATCTTATGTGTATAACCATACCCAGGTCTAACCTAATTAAGTTGCATCCCTATCTGTTGGGACTGTGAAATTAGGCACTTGAAAAAAAATATGGTCTTGGTTGAATATGCCATTGAAGCGAATTGACTCGCCCAAGTTTATCAAGTTCTCTAGAATTAATTTTTGAAATCGATCTGGGTTACACTATATTGAATTGGCTGAACTCCAAACTAATTAACTTTGTCGAATTTTAAGTTATGCATGATTCACTTCAAACTTGTAGCCTATCTGCTTGAAAGAGAAGATTAAGTAGAAGAAAAAGTAACAACAAGGAATAAATGTTTCCGATGAGTTCATTTTGCTTCTTTTCAAAAAATGGGGCAGTGAATGCTAAAACCACATCACCTAATGTTGTCAGAGAAGTTCAAATTTTTGGGAAACATGGGAGACGTGGCCGAGATTGGATCTGCTTCTCACACCAATCTCACATAGTATCGCTGCGCATTGAGAATATCTCTAATACATGATGTTATCATTCATGCAAATGTGAGGATATTTCCAATGCACAGCTGTGATGCAATATAAGATGATTTGAGGCATGCTAAGTGAGGAGAAGATCGGAACTCACCGTGGAAAGGACCACTAAAAAAGAAAATAATAAAATCTTTTTTAGAGATGGACGACATTATGGAGCCCATGAGCCCATTAATGGTCAACCCAGAAGTTGTAGATCCAGGATCATGACTAACTAACCAGAAAGGAATCCCAATCTTTGAAGTCTTTTAATTCAAAGTCCGAAGACAGAAACACACATTTGTACATGCACGCACATATACACACAAACGGAGAGGTCAACTAGGATTTGTGTTGATTTTACAAGTCCATTTGTTATTATAAGTGCAGCTTTGATGAGCTGCAAGCCTCCAATTGGGATTTTTGCTAAAATTTGAAGGGGCTCCGTAGCGATGGCAGTTTTCCCATCCCCGTTGGGTACCTGGCTTCCCTGATGCTATCAGGTCGCAATGGAAATTGCTAATTGGAGATAGGGGCGGGAATGAAAATTGATAATTATAAATAATTTTAATTTAAAAATTTTAGGGATTCGGGTCCCTGACAGGGAACCCATCTCTATTAAGAATCGGGAATGGAGGATCATTTTTATATCCGGTGAGAATCAGAGTCAAGAATGGAGATTTGCTTTAAAATCAGGGTTGGGAACAGAGAATATAATCCCCACCCCAAACCCACCCATTGTCATTCCTTGACAATGCAACCCTATTTTTCTACTTCGGTCTCTTTCCCGATTTCTAAGGCATGGTGTTATGCTTTTGGTTCTATATGCTTAAAAAAGATCAATTAGAAAACGTTTTTTTTTTTAGCTGTTGACGCTGAAATGCCTATATAACACTGATGTGTCACTGTAATGGAAACGCAACTCATCCTTACCAAACATGCCCTTAGTCTGAGATTTTACCATTTGCACTAAGCAATGGCTCAATTTGTCAAAGGATATTAGTGGTAGTTTTCAGTATGGCATATGCAAAGTTAATTAATTATCTGATGAATAAGAGAATAATAATCCTTATAATAATGGTGATGGGGTCATCTTAGGCATTGCTTCTCTCCTGTGATGATTCAATTTCAACCATAAACTTCCTTTAGTATAATATTAAACATTAGCTATATATATAATTATTAGACTTAATATATATCATAACCATGCATTATATATGCTTTATTAATAATACAAGTTACAACGTAAATACAGAACCATGACACTTAGCTTGATCAGACTAACAAGAGACAGACTACAGTCACACTGTAATACGATATATCCAAGCAAACGTAACAACCAGCTTATATATTTCTTGCTACGTACCATCATGCATATGCATGCATGTTTATATGACTGATCATATCGATCACTATTAGTTATTTGGCTTAGGGTGCTGCTTGCTCCATGTCTGCAAATCAATGGAATGGTGATCATCAGCGCTTGCCTCACGATATGATCCATTTGAATCTGTCGATCGATTGGCTTCTGTGTTGATGCCGTTCATATTCTCCTCTGACCTGAGACTCTCTATCTGCCGGTGCTTGACCATATTAGCTCCCATCTGATCAGTGTGTGGATTCAACGGTCCGTTCTCTGTGATCAATTTCATTTTGCGATTGTCTCCTCCATATGATCCCATGACGACAATCACAAATGCAAGAAGCAGCCCCAACAAAGCAAGGTTTTGGGGTCTGATCATGGTTTCGCCTGATGAGTTCTTCGATCTTCTCTCAGTTCCAGACAGCTAGACATGGATTGCAGAAGTCGATCAATCTATCAGGAGCTTTTAATTTATGGACTTACAGCATTAATGAGCCTGCTGATGGGTAGTGGGTTAGGAGGATTAAGTGGGGGGAACACCGAACACAAACCACCAATATAATGAGGGGCTTCTTGTCAAATCTAATCAAATCGGCTTAAACTTATAATTATTTGATATGGGTGTAAGCATCTGTTTGTCACTACTACTCTACTAGGGGGTGAATTGTTAAGTGAAAAAATCTCAATTTCAACAGTTTTTATTGTAATTAAAGCCTCCTGATGAAAAGTGGAGCAACCAACTTAGTGGGAGTTCTGTTGTCATATTATTTAGGGGATGTCTTAATAGTTTTCCCTCTAAAATTTTGTGTAGCTTTTTAAGCTTTTAGGTCAATTAGTGACCCTCCTGCAGAACCATATCTAACTCCACAATTGTCGAATGGGTCCAGGAATTCCCATATCTGTTAAACTACCACTCAATTATTCCTCTACTCTTGCCCACTTTTTTATTGATGCCTAGGGTTTTCTTAGGTTCTTAATTAATAAGTAAATAGGGTTTGGATAATCTGAACGTACGTTGTCCCCTTAGAGGGGCACAATTATCATTAAGCCAAAGATTTTGCTCTAGTTTTAAAAGAACTGTTCATTCAAAAGAAGGAAACATCTAGGAGCTGCTTAAAAACCTAAGTAAATCCAGATGGTCCGACCAGTGTATCAAGGATGCCCTTTATTATTTCTTTTTAAAAGCCTTTTATTTGGACTGCATTAAGTGTCAATTATAGTGAGAAAGGTGTCCACTGGTTGGTTGGTAAGGCTTCTTGGTGGTTGTATTGAAGGTCATAGGATGAGGGTAGGACTGGCAATCTTGACCCAATCCATTTGATCCATCCAATCCACCCAATCTATTGGCGGGTCAATATGGGTCGAGTAACCCATTAGGGTTAGTGGAAAAGTATTAGGGTGGGTTGGGTCGCACGGATCATGATTAGTTGAGTCAAAGTCAACTCTATCTATATTCACTAAATCTAAAAAAGACAAGAGTTGAAGTGACGGGACTTAGACCCTTTAATAAGGATTGATGATGGGTCATGGTGGCTTGGTTGGTCAATATAGGTGGGTTGATATTCAACCCTTACCCAACCCAACACACCCCTAGATGAGGGATGGGCTAGCCCGTTGTGTAACCCCATGAAGCCAAAGAAAAGAAAAAAAAAAGGATTATGTGTTAGGGAATGACAATGGGGCGGGGCATTCATTTCTCATTTGGGTTAGGGAATTTTCAAATTTTTCTGCTGTGAGGTAACCGCCTAAAAGTAATATAATTGATGGATATTTTATAAATAGTATTATGAGAATTTAAGGATATTTTAAAGATGGAATTATAAGATCCTAAGATTTTAAGAATTTGGAAATATTTTAAAAATGAATATCTAAGGATATTTTATTATTAATTTACCAGAAAATTATATGCAACCCCATTTCCGCTCCATCCCCATTTAATATTAGAAAAATTGCCATCCCTACAAGGAAGGATATACAAGCGTTAGTCCATTAAACTTTTTAGAATTGTGAGATGCAATTAATAATATTAAAATCAAATTGATTACTAGAAATGCAATCTATACATGTTAATGGAGTTTGGATCTGCTACCCATAATACTACTCACATGGTACTACAGCTACACATCCCGAATGTCTCACAGCGTCTTGTTGGGTAACAGATTCGATCTTGTATTATTAATCATATTAACATAAACAGTGACAATAAAATAAGTGGAAGAGGTTTCAGAGATGGTGTACGTTATAATTGTTAAGTGGATTTTCTTTTGGATATATGTGAAGGTAGGAGCTCATCATATCTAAGGGAGGATAACTAGAAAATTAAGAGAAACTTCTTTCAACATATGCATTAGTACTGCTGGTTAAAATCATTTAGAGAACAGTACTTGTGTTGTTTTAATCAAATAAAAATACTTAATTGATCAAAGGTAGTCTAGTGACTCGAAGGTTGTTTCTAAAGCATATGGAGGAGAGAAGATAGTCGTTAATAAGTGAAGAAAGCTCAAATGGAAAATGATTTAGATGTAGTCATGTAGACTATATATTATGGTGAAGAACTAGACATAATTGTGAAATCTCAATGAAAGGCTGTGTTATTTTTATCTAGGTGGTGACTAGGTGAGGCTTGGGTTTGCCCAATGATATCTCAAGAAGTTGTAGGCTTATTCTCACTGGATACTTCAATGCCTCGCTCTTTCCTCCCCTCTAGGGGTGCAACTTTGGGCGGGTTCGCATTGGGGTTTTCTCAAAGTTTGAATGAGCCTAGCCTGAACCAGTGTAAAATGTTAGGACCAACCGGAGTTGCAGCCCTACTCCCCTCAGCTTAAACATGGAAAAACCAGGGACTAGAACTTTCAGACTCTAGCTCTCACGAAAATATATAGTAGTAATCCTGCTTAATTATGCACAAAGTTCACTTAATTACTTTAGGAATTACAAACTTAAAAGAATACATTGAATGTCAAAAGGGTTCTCTTGTTATTGCAAGGTGCCAACCAGCTGGTTGGTTGGTGAGGTCTCCTGCTGGTTGTAGCGGAGACTTGGGGTCGAATCCCGTCTGCACCTGGGTTGGGAGATGGGTAATCCCCGTTGTGTAGCCCTTCAAAAGAAATAAAAAAAGGGGTTCTCTTGTTATTACAAGTGGCAGATAATGGTGAAGGGATCCTAATTTTGTTATTAGGTTAAATGTAGGACAAAAAGGCTCAGTTTGAAAAGAGTGTAAATGCAAATATGTACAGCACAAATACATACAAAATAATACAAAATAATACAAAATATAAGGTTTTGCACTCTATTTGTATTTGCGCTCCTTCCAAACTGAGCCTAAAGATGTATTTGATACCGTGTTAAGTATAAAAGGTGTTTCAACCTAGAACACTTTTAGGTTGAAATAGTAAAAGTACCAAACGCAACCTAAATTAATTCAGAAGTACGAGAACTAAGCTTGATAACCTGTCTAAGGCAATTGACTTTGAGAAATCGTGGGAGGCTTCCTCTTAATTACTATATGAGATATAATGGCCCATGAGGCCATGATGTCCACACTAAGAAAAAAGAAATGTTATTGATCACTATGTAGTAGCATTAAGAAGATTCCAATATGTCAGCATGACCTAAGGCCATGTTTGGTTTGAAGGAAAAGATAAGGAAAGGAAGGGAAATGTAAGAAAACTTATATCAGCATTAAGAAAAAGATTTCAATATATCAGCATGACCTTGTATAGGTTTCCCTACCTTTCTCTTCCTTTTCCTTCATTTTCCTTCAAACCAAACATAACCTAAAGGTTTTGATCTTCAGTACAATATGGAGGAAGGATAAGTATTTTAGGATAAGAGTGCCATCATGGTTGCGTGTCATCATATAATGCTGAGATGTATTGATGTTGAGGTGGATTTAAATCAAATGCAAGATCAGATGATGATGATGATGATGATGACGACAACAACAATGAGGTCGCATATAGGACATGCATACCAAATGGTGGACTGGGGGCCCAATGCTTGATTTCATTTACATCTCTCACTTTTATGGGCAGAGACAGCAGCATGAATAAGCAACCAATTCTTTAGTAAGATATTTAGGATCCATTTGGTTTACATTCAGAATTGGAATCAGAATCAGAATGGTCTATTCTTTTCATATATTTGGTTCAGGTTGGAATTGAAATTGGAATTGGCTGAAATGCATTCTCATTCCCAGGTGAGGGGAGGGAATGGCTCTTCCCTCAAATGGGGGAATGTCATTCCACTAGAAATGGGATTGAGATTCCAATCATGTCCTACCAAACAGTTGGAATGGACCATTCCCATTCAGATTCTAAATGCCTATTCCCACAAACAAATGGACCGTTAGTTCTATAGAGATTAAGGCCAAGTAGAGGGAATCACATAAGAAACCAACCCGAGTTGATCCAGAAGGCTGGCAGGTTGGGCTGGTTCAACTGGACTGTTAGCAAGGCAAAATAAAAGACTGTAATGAAGCTTGTATAACCTAGAGCCTGTTTGAGAGGGATGAGCTGAAGATTCAGATAAGCTAGTTTAGCTGTTTTGAAGCACTCTAGATAAGCTATTACAGAGACCAAAGTGGACAACCCTAAAAGTGACTGACGAACAGTTGATGCTCTACTGATCTTTGCCCAAACATAACTTATAGGCTGTCTGTATGGGGCCTACCTTGGAAATTAATTAAGCAAAATTGGGCTTTTTAGATCTTCGGCCAAACGGGCACCTATTTAACCAAATTTTTGCTTTTCTGGTTCAACTATGATACCGAAAAAACTTATAACCAGTAGGGTGGCAATTTTTCACCCAACCCGCTAAACCCGCCCATTTACTTGGCAGGTTGTGTGATCAACCCATCACCTAATCCCACCCATTTTGGGTTGGGTTGTGGATAACCGTTGGGTTAACCATTACAAACATAAATATTAATTCCTTAGCCTTTTTTTTCTTCATTTGAATTAAATAATTTATAATTAATGCATTAATTTTATATTAATTGTTGACTAAATTTAGTTTTGTCTTGAATCAACACACTTCACCTAATATAAATCCAAATCAATTTCACCCAAGTCCGATTCAGTTCAATGCAGTTTGACCCGATCCAACATATACCGGTCCGGGTCAACTCGAATTTGAAATAGACCTCAAACGGGACGACTCGGTATCACTTTCTTTGCCTAGTTTGGGTCGTCCGATCCAAACAGTATTCACACAGCTCGGCCCGACTTGACACAAGATGGTCCGGGTCGACCCAAATCCGAAGCGGGTCGGACAGGGTGAAGTCCAGACACTAAACCACCCCACTTACTTTTCTCGGTTTGGTTCGTATCCATACAACCTGACCCGAATCCGGCCCGGGTTAACAATGCTAGCTGACCTAGATCCTATGGAGCCTCTGGCCTGGACTGACCCGAATCCAACTAGGTTAGGTCCGATCGAACCGAACCGGTCCATTCAGGGTCTGGACCGACCAAGCTGAACCGGCTCGGTCGGATGTGGTCCCGACCGGACTGAATCCGATTTGTTCGGGTCTGGTCCGACCAGTCCAAACCGGTTTAATTGGGACTTGGTCCGATCGGACAGGTCAAGATCTAAGCGGTTCAACCACTCTTGATATGATTAGCTCAAGGACAATCCAATTAGATAGTTCAAGTTAATCTAACCGGTTTGAATCTAAGTGGTTCGTTAAATCCGAAACCCGAACATAGTTAAATGGCTTTGCTGCTTGTATAAAAATAATGCATGTAATGTGGTTTGAACCTTCACCACTTGTGTAAATAACAACGACTATTACCACTAAACTATAACCGACTTATTTATTAGGATGGAGTTAGTTTTTGGTTTTAAGTACATAAATATAAGATTAGTGGGTTTGGGCGGGTTGGATTGGATTAAAGCGGGTTTGGATTGAACCCAACCCATTTAATTTTACATAATTGGATCATTAACGGGTTGGCGGGTTAAATGGGTTGAGTTGAAACTCAACCCAAACCAGACCCAACCCAACCCGCCCAATTGCCACCACTAATAACCAATTAATTGGTATCATAAATTGGGTCAGGTTAGTTGGTCACAAAGTAGATGATAGTTAATCGTGTTGCATGCTAAGATTGGTGGGTTAGGTGTTCTGTGATATTTGAGGTGGTATGGATTTTTATTATGTTTTTTATTCTACATAATATACGTCCCAAAAACACCTCTTACATCTTCATGACCTATGAATCCCATTTTGAAAAGAGTAAAAATACAAATATATACAATATAAGTATATACAAAATAATACAAAATACAAGATTTTGCACTCTACATATTAATATTAATTTGTACTTCCAAACTGAGCCTTCAGTTTTTCAGAGCATCAGAGCATCGAGCTTGATAGTTATATCTTTATAATTTGTGAGGTCATGACTACAATTCCAACTCTCATTAATTTGAAAATAGCTACGAAATTATCCTCTTAAAGATTTAAAAGTATATAGGGCTTTAAAAAAAAAAAAAAAAAAAAAAAATATATATATATATATATATATAAAGGATCAGAAACTTAGGTGGGTTAAGAATTATTAGGACATCTCATAGTGGACACACCCTTGTGAGAAAACTGAGTAAGCATTATATTGAATACTGATAGCTGTCTTGGAAATTTGCTTTGAAAGTTAACCGAGTGCTTACTCAGTTTACTCACCGAGTGTGACTCCTCATCCGGACTCTTCTTTTATATATGTTATTTGGTTAGTGTATGGATGTGGGTTTCCTCTTTTCCCCTTTTTGGCAATTTATTAGGGTCGGGATGATTTTGAAGCTATTAATTAATTAAAGGGAATTGTTGCGTCTGAATTGGGTTAAGAAGTGGTTTCTCACTTGTCTTCAATGCTATTTGGAGATGTAAATAAAATAATGATAAATGTATGAACAGAACGCCAAAGAGGGAAGAACACTATTCTATGGTGAAAATGATGATGAATGAAAGATGTAAGAAACAATATGACAGATGTATGGCCAGCTTCATTAATTTCCTAAAGAGAAGACAAAATGAAATCTGTGGATTTCTATTATGTTCCTAATGGCTAAAATGGTTTGGCTTCACATATTCCAACAGTCCTAGGGCTTTTGGTATATACATTGGTCAAGTATATGACAATTGGTATTAGAGTCTACCCATGTCTCAAAATGAATTACAGAAACAAGCTATCTGAAACAAAGTGAAAACTACCAAAGAGAGATCGAAGACTACTATTGCTGCCTAGAGTGAGAGCTGATGTTATGGTCCTGATGAAAAAATTAAATGGGTTTGGCTTTAGGCATTCTAACAGTAGTCCTTGAAAATTTTTGCACTGATTCATATATTGGAGACAGACATTTTATATGCCAAAAGAATGACATTTTATATGATAGTTTTTAGTGTATCTTTCTTTGATAACATATAATATGATACACTCTTGAGGTATTTAATAACAATTAAATTGAAAGGCAGAGAGAAATGATATGGAACAAGTGTACTGTATAAATTGGCAGATTGAGGAAAGTATTGACCTTGGATAGTATTTGATAATCGATGAAGTTAGTTATTTGGTTTATATGGTAAGATAGGACTGGCACTAAGACGAATATAGATAACTGAATCACTTGAAACCGAAGTAATCACTGAAACAGCAATAGGATTAATTTACAGGTGTCTATCCAGAAACTAAACTTCTCCATGAATGACAGGTTTCTGGGAGATAGAAACTTTAATTCCTCTCTCTATCTATGATTGACATCAGAAAGCAATGAAATATGGAAATTACTGTTCTTTGTTGACCTTGCTTTGGCTAGTTGCACTGGTAAAATGTAAGGTGGACAAAGAATTTCCTCAACCCATCATTTAAATGGCATTAAAGAACAATTTAATGGACAATTAAATATGTTCTACCCACTCCATCTTTGTTAATTTCAGTGCAGATGCCAAATGCAAATTCTTTTATATTAATTGTCAGTGTATCTGTACAGTAGCTCTCTTGCAAAGAGCACTTTCGCAAAAGCTCAGTGTGGTGGATTTTGGGTGAGATGGGGAGATCATTTTAACAGAGGCAATTAATGACACTGTTTAACTGACATCAGACTTGAATCATCTCATCAAATGCCCATGTCTTTGTCATAGGAACCCACCAAACACCAAGCTCCAATGTCGAGCAGATGAGAGGTTGAGAGCTCTTGCACAAATGGCTTTGTTTACGTAAGTGCTCTTATCAACTTGCTCTTTTTCTATATAAGGATCTTACATTCTCTCTCTCTCTCTCTCAAAGTACTCGTGCCCATCTGCTCTTGGCTTCTCTTCTGTGTTTTGTAAGTAGACATCTTCCAGTGAATTGAATTATAAATTTTTATGTTATCTAATATTCAATCAAACCATTATTTTCTGTGAGGGTTTTTTGTTGTCTGATCCCAACTAGTCTGAATTAAGGTTTTATTCAGACTGAGTTGCCATGGACTGAACCACTCAATGTCTCAGTCATGCTTCAGTTCATGTTGGGCATTCAACAGAAGAACTCCTCAATCAGATCAGATTAATTACTCATATATCTTCCGTCAAATACTCACCTCTGGTTTTGATTTTTATTATATAACAGCAACAAGCAACACTCCAGAATGAAGCTGTTGGCTCTTCTTCTTGTCCTGTTGATGGTGAACTTTAGCATGGCTGTGCAGAGGAAAGCTCTAACAGATGAAGTGCAGAGTCAGGAAGGACGACAACTTGTTAACAATGAAATTGATGATGAACAGGATGCAGATAAGAACAACGTAGCTAGATACTCCGGAGGTGGTATCAATAACCATCACAGTATACCTAGACAATACTTTGACAATTATGGCAGCAGCCCCAAAGGAGAAGATGGCAATAGCTCTAGAAACAAATAATGGATAATACTGATTGATGATCAGTAGTTCTTGCTCTTTCTAATGGGTGTAGCACATAAACAACATAAGTTGGGGCCGGAAGTGATGTATATATATATATATGTAGCATATGATACATGATGTAAGGGCTACTGCAAGCGAATTATCAATATAACAATACATATTTGTAGCAGAAAATGTTCCATTAATGTAGAAATGAATGTGTATATTTCTCTCTAATACCACCAAAAAGCAACCCACAAATCCATGGGTCAAGGGCATGAAGGATCTGTTTCATTCCAATATCAAAGCAGTTTCTAGCTTTTTCTTTTTGTGTGGGTCTCTGAGCTGAGATATTGGGATTATGAGTTAAGTGGAGGACATTTTTAGAGACAGTTATTTTGAAGTGAGAGATCCATTCAGAGGTGAGATTGGGTTCAGCTGTAGAAGCCCATAGAAGGCAATTACTTAATGGCTACTGGGAGGATAAGAGGATGATATATAGAAGAAGTTTAGACAAATTAAGCAGTTTCCACAGCAGATCCTGCAGCTCGCCGGGTTGTGCTGGGAGAATAGGCCGAGCCAGGCAGTGGCAGAGTGGGAGTGGCGCATAGAGATGAGGTTTTAGTGGTGGACCGGGGAATGGCGGGTTGGTCACTTGGGTGTGCTGTAGCCCTTCTGATTCTGGGGTTTAGGGTTGGGGGCTTGATGGTGTTTGGCCAGAACTCTTTACCCATTTAGGAGGGCAAACCGGACCAATAGAGTTTCAGAACCAGTCATGATGGACCACAAAATGGGCACATGAATGAGACAAATGGGACAGTAGCCGTAAGAATCCGGACCTGATCCTCAAATCAACCTTATAACACGTCTTAACTGTATGTCGGAAATATCTCCTATATTTATGTGTTATTATTCATGGGGAGATGTTCTCAAGCCACAATGTGATGTGAGATGCATTCTGCCAGGAATAAATCCCAATTCGTAGTAGTAGGCAATGGGCGAAGAATCATACTTGTGACCTTTGTCGCAGAACGATACAGCATCGGCCCAGTGAATTGTAAGCATGCCATTGCGCTTGAAATAAGAAAACAATTGATGTGATGCATTGAATTTATTACAAATGGTGGCGTTTCGTTTTTCTCTGGACGTTGCTGAATTATTTGCCACGGTGTTCACATGTTTACGTTCACTTGCAACTGTATATTAAGAATATCTCTCCATAGATAAAAATATATAAATATGAATATTCTCATATATCTCTATGCACGGCTGCAGAAGTCTGTGAACACGGTGTGAGGACTGAATCCATACTCCACTCCACAGCGCTATTCGCACATTAGAATTGTTAGGTTGGTGCTCATCAACTGTGGTAGATGTTGGCCGCCCACTAAGGCTGGTCGGCCAATAGGTTAGGATTTTGAACTTTATATCAGCTGCCGGACCAACTATATATTAAAATTAAAATCACAAAAAAAAAGAACAAATAAAGGAAAAGTGAAGATTTTACAAAAATGAATGAAGAGTTCACTGATTAAGGCGTTTTTTTCTACTTAGTTGTGTTTCATTTATTTGTGGTGGGGTATTTTAATTAAAAAAATAAAAAATAGAAAGTAGTTTTGAAATTACATATAAGTGTGGCAATTATGGCCTGGTCCAGTTTGCTCAATATTGGGCCAATCTTCATCTAATCTGATCTGATTCAGTCCATACAATTTAAATAATACACTTAACATGTATTTATTAATAAAGTTGGTTTGAATATATAAGTTCATCAAAGCTAATTATTTTTAGTTCATTTTATTGAGAATGAATAATATTTTGATTATTTTTAACTTAACGATAGAGATGGTAATTTGACCTGTTCTCATGGGACTCCACCCTGGTCAGGGTGGGTTTTTTGACCACTGATCAGGGTTCGGAGAGGGTTTAGGGAAAACCCAAAACTCTGAGGTCGGAGGCGGGGCGGAGATGGTATTTGTCTATCCTGATCCCGCCCCGATTATATTATATAACACAATACATATAAAATTGTTAATATATGCTAATGTATATTATATCATAATATATTATTATATATTATATTATATTATATAATATAAAATAGTTCTAGGTAAATTTACAAGTAAAAATGACTGGAGCAAAGTGGTGCAAAGTCGGGGATCCCCGTTCCCCGCGGAGATAAGGATGGGGTTAAGATTTTTTAGGTTCATCGGGGTGAGTCGAAACTTCGGAAAGATTTGCCCCAGGTTGCGAGATGTACCTTGTGGGGGGGGGCGGCGGTCCCCTGGACATAGTCCTTTAGTTCTGGAGTCTGCCGAGAAGCCTAACCTAGCTATCAGCTGCCGTACCCCAGCGGAGTCTAGTCTTCTTATCGAGTCAAGGTATCAAACTCCTGCCGGAAAAACAGTCCCTGGTGGTGCATATCGTGGTCCCAGAAGCGGTACGACCACCTCATCCCTCTAGGAAAGCCCTATAGCTTAAGGCGGAACAACCAAGCTTCTCACTGACCCTGCAATGTCCGATAACGGCGCTGAAGTAGTGAATCTATCGGCACCACAGCTGGGAACAGAGTAAAAATTTCAGTTCAGGTCAAATACGAAACAGACAAAACCCGACCCTGCCTCACCCCGTTGCCATTCCTACTCAACGATATAGATCCAATATGAATCCATTGGATAAAATTTTTATTAGTTCAATAATGCGAGAAACTAGAAAAACTTTGGCCAATCACAATCCTAGTGAATTTTGTTGAATACCAGTTGAATGGATACCATTTCTATTTAAATCTAATGTATATCCATTTCCGTTTCATCCCTATCTATTACATGGCAAGTTGGAGGAGCCTAACCTACATTCTTAGTCTATAAATACTATTTGGTTGAATTTGATGTTGATTATTGGCCTGCCCAATAAATGTAGGACACATGTTAAATTATGGGCCTTATGGCCTTGGTCCTTGCAGGATGCTGTGTCCCTATTTAGATCTACGCTCAATTCTACTTATATATATTATAGACATTCGGAATTAGAAGTCCACTTGAAACAAAAACCTAGCCCGTATAGTCCTCGCTTGAGACTTACTCCATGAGAAAAGGGCTAGGGCTGACCAAGATTTATATATATATATATATATATATATATATATTAAGGATATTCCCCTATCTTTTTATTTTATATGTTAGTTAATTTGTGCTTAAACCTAACCCCTTAGTTTTATTTTTGAAAAAAATATAAAAGGCATGTAATTAGTAGTAAAGTGATGATACATCCCACCAATCAAGGGCCGGTTTGCAATGAGTACTATAGGAAAAAAAAGAGATGGGTTAGGGGAAAGTTATTAATTAGCATCGAATGAAAAAAATGGTACAGATACATCCCTTCTATTGTATCAGGGATCATTGATACTTTGAACATGAGAGAGAAAGAGAGATTGGTTTGCTGAAAATTCATGATATACAATTTTTGCATATACAATTCATGATAGGTTGATACTTCGAATGTTGGTTGCATGTAAAATCAAAATTTTAAAATATTTAATTTGTTATATCATTGGTTCAATTTTTTTTTTTTTTGCTTCATGGTGCAGCTGCTAGCTCATGCACCATAGAATTTGCCTAATTTAGAAATGTCTCTCCCAATTTGCTTCACATTATTGTGTAATGCAACGAGTTCAAATCAGCAGGAGAACCACTTTTGCTCCATAGATGATACATAGGTTGTGGGGTAATGCAACAGGAGAACCAATTTGCACTGATTGCTGATAGGGTTCTAGATCCATAAATAGTAGACTCCCACTATGGACAGAATTTTCTTGAACCCATCATTTAAAGAGCACTAAAATCAATCTTTTTTTCTCATTTTGGTGGAGAGTGGAGACTCCAAAACCGATTATTTTTATATCAATGTCAGTGAAGTAACCCTAGTTTCTTTTTCTATATAAGGAGCTTACACCATATATCTCTGCTAAGTCATTAACTCATCACACACAGTCTGCCTTCATCTGTCTCTTGGGATCAGTTGCTTCAAGATTGTTTGTAAGTGGACAGTACTATAACGTAACTACGCCATATTGATGCTTAAAAGTTAAACCCTTTCTGTGTTCCTAGTTGTAGGGAACCTGCATATTTAGTGTACAGAGATTTCTGCTATATAGGCTTCTATCTTATTATCTTATTTATATCTGTTCGTGCATGAACGTAGCTTCTGATTAATCTAATTTGTTGATATATATGGTATGGCAGAAACCAAACTAATTACAACTCAGAGAAATGAAGTTGGTAGCTCTTTTTCTGGTCCTAATGATGGTGAGCTCTTGTCTGGCAGTGAGCCGGAAAGCTCTAATGGCTGAAATACATGGACAAGACCAGAAACAGCTTGTCGAGAGTGGAATATTTGGAGGAGAAGTTGACAAGGAGACAAGTACTGAAGTCTCGTACCGAGTTGGGGCCAATGTCAACAACCATCATACCATTCCTCGGCAAAACTACGACAGTTGGAGTGGAAAAGGAGATGATAATAATGGTGGAAATTAATTAATGGATGTGGGTATTAATTAATCCTGATCTTCGGCTGTTTATTGATGTTGTAACGAGTACTACTGTATGCGTATGCACCATGCAATATATACATGTTCCCATCGAGTCTATACATATATTTGTATAATTAATAAATATATATTTTACCTATAAAATTTAACTTCTTAGGCTTAGTTTGGGAGGAGTAAATGGGGATATGTAGAGTGCAAAACCTTATATTTTATATTATTTTGTATGTATTTATCCTGTATATTTTTGCATTTGTACTCTTTCTAAACTGTGCCTTAATTGATATTAACGCTAATAAATTAACGAGTTTGTGCAACTTTTGGAACAAAGTTTGCAACAAGAATGAAATAGGGAATTTGCTAGAAATCTTGGCCGATGAAAGTGTCGCCTCAGCTTTTGATGAGGTGTCATGGTGGCAACACAAATTATTAATGCAAATGGAAAATCAATTACATACAATGAATGTGGATTTAAGATTTCTAGGGGTGGATTGAATACTGACCGTGGATTGATGTTAAATCCACGGGCAGTATGTGGTTTATAGAGGGGCTACTAATAGATTAGGAGGAAGCTGCAATTTCAGATTTCTGAGGTGGATTGCAGTCCACTTATCCCATATGGTAGCTAGAAGATGTGGGCACAGGTTTTGCGAAAAACAAAACTGATGAATTGAGATATTGTGGCTTTGGTCTCCAAGATAACATTTGGGAGCGGAGTAAATATGCATCAGCCAGCTACATTGATTCGAGCTTTTGGATTTGCGAGGTTGCAACAAAAGATAACATGTATACATGGTAGATAACTAGGAGCCAATACGGTTATATATACGTAGACGAATTTGATATGGGTGGTTATGCGTGTAAACAGATCGAATTTGAATTCGATATCTGAATTTGATTCGATATTCGACGGATATTGAAAATTAATATTTGAATTCAAATATTTGATTTGATTCGAATTTGACTAATTAATTGTTTTAGGTAATTAATAAATATTTTATTTATATAAAGTATATAAATATATAAATTATTTATATAATTTAATTATTATATATATATATATAAATTATATAAAACATTTAAAAAATAGTATATTATCTACAATAATTAAATAATCGATCAAATTTGGATATTTATTGAATCGAATCAGGTCATATCCGAATTCAAATCCGATTAGCTATTCGGTATTAATAGGAAATCCGAATTTGATCGGTTAGATATTCAAATTATCCAAATTCAATTCGATTATGTCAAATCTCGATTTCGAAATCAGATTTTTGAATACCGTTGACACCCCTATGGGTGGTAGATAGTGTGTCTCTACTTGTATTTTCCCTTTATGAAAATGCAAAATATTTGAGAGGGTGGAAGTTTTTGTCATGGTTGTATCACGTAGTATAGAGAAATTAAGGGATATTTTAGATAGGATTATAGATATTTGTTTGTAGGACGTATTTCATTTGCACTGGTGTGAATGCATGGGCTGAACTCAAATTCTGGTTTATTTTTGCTTCGGATTTGGCTTTATCTTATTTATCCGTGAGAAGTGAAATAAGGTTGAACGCAAATGATACGGTCCCTACTTTAAATGAACTGCAAATAAAAATGGAATACAAATTTTGTATCAACAAGTACAATTACAAATAGGTCTGTTCATGAGTCGGGCTCGGGTTTGGATTTTGCCAAATTTTAAATGAAGCCTGGCCCGAAGCCCAAACCTAACATAGTGTAAATCAGGCTTGAAGCCCGGCCCGTGAACAGGTCTAACTACAAATAAAGTTCTATATTGGAAGAATGCAAATGCAAATATGTTCAGTGCAAATACAAGGTTTAAAATACAAATATGGATTAATTGTATACGAGGTTTTACACTGAACATATTTGCAATCTTCGCAAACGGAGCCTAAAGGGGTGCAACCGTGCAAGACTATACCGGTTTAGATTTGCATTTAGAGTATTTTTAGGAAGTGGGAGAGAAATTTAGGTTATGTAAAGAGTAAATTAGTTGGGATTAAGAAAGTTTCAAAGAGAGAATTAATAGAGGTACTTCATTCTCTTTAATTAACAAAAAATTAAAATAAAGAAGATTTGAAGGATCGGTGGAGAGCCACGATTAATCCACGATAAAGAAATTAAAAAAAAAAAGGAAAAGAAAATTTGAAGGGTTCAAATTTCAAGAGTGGGAGAGTGCGAGAGAGATAATTGGATCTGGCTTTACACCACATGAATTTACGGGTCTCTTGGCTAAACTGGAGGAAACCCCTCCATGACCCACAACCCATTACCCGTATAAATATCGCCTAAACCTCTTCTTCTTCTTAATCGTTATTGTCTGATTGCATTGAAGCTTCTCAGAGAAGATCTGATCTTCTAGTTTCATTCACAAATCACAACGAAACGAAACCATGGCACCAAGCTCCAACAAAGTATTTGCAGTGTTCTTCATCTCTGCATTGTTCATGATGGCGAGCTTCCAAATGAGCGAAGCCATCTCCGAGTGTGCACAACAATGTGTGCCATTCTGCATGAAGGATGCTGGCAACACTGTCCCCGCTTGTGAGGTAGCCTGTGAGAACTATTGCAAGCAATCGGATGGAGATGTTGCTGCTGTTAAAGCATTGATCCAATCAAAATCTAATTGAAGATATCTTCTTCTTCACTTCTCTTCCTTCTATATTTATGTATTATCTGCAGATATCCTAACCCTGAATTTAGATCCATGTGATCATTCTCTTATTATATGGCTTCTCTGCTTACGTGTGTAATTTTTCTAAGATTTAATTAATAAAGAGAGGTTTGCATTTGCTTTCCATCATGCATTACATTTATGTTGTATGATGATCAACTTATTATTGATTGATTGATTGGCTTTAGTTTTTGAGTACGAAGAATAAGTATTAAAGTATATTATGGGTCCGTTTGGTTTATAGAAGAAATCGGAATCTGAATCAGAATGGCCCATTCCTATAGTCTGTTTGGTTCAAATAGGAATGAAAATGGGAATTGAAATCAGTAGATATGGAATTTCATTTCCAATGAAGGAACAGGAAATAACTATTCCCTCAAACGGGGGAATGCCAATCCAATAGGAATGAGAATGAGATTCCGATTCTTCCAACCAAGCAACTAGAATCAGAATGACCCATTCCGACTCTAATTCCAGACCCCTATTCCAGTGAACCAAACGTGGCCTATGTCCTTTTTTGTCTCTTTAGATTCAAAAGGATAGCAGCATGGTTCAAATCAAAAGCTTATTGCTCTGTCTTTTTGCAGTGACGAATAAGAGGTTGTGGGCTCCTTAATTAATAATTAATAGCTGAAAACTGAAGCTGGGCACATTGCTATACCGTTGGATAGTTTATTATTTAATAACTTTATATTAGATTAAGCGAGTAGAGTTCCTGGGTTCTAAAGAGTAAAGGCTTCTCTAATGGTAATTCTCATCCGACTTGCCTATATGAACTAATAAGGTTTAAAGAAATCGCATTACCTTCGATTTGTAGGTCGCAGAACACTAGTGAAATGCAAACACGATTTTCCCTTGCAATATATTGAACACATCACGTCAGTTGTTTTTTTCATTTCAAATACTTACGTGGTCATATTTGATTGGGGAAAGGTCGTTGAGTTGTTCTCGACGACGAGGTTTGTAGGTCATTCGGTATTTCTTACCCACTTTCTATCTGCTGTGAATTGGAGTCACACATCTTTATTATGAATTGAGAGATGTATGGTTGCAATTCACGGTGATTAGAGAGCAGGCAAAAAAAAATGAATAGAAAATTTGGGTTGGTCGTAGGTAATGTTTTGTTAGGTTTAAAGTATTGGAAAAAAAAATAGAATGACAGTCTTAATAGATGTATTATGATATACTTCATATACATATGGATGTTGATGATGACGAATTTGGCCCTCCAGTGAAATTGTGACACCTGACACCTCATGCCAACTGTGCAGCCTCTTGACAATTAGACAGCTCGAACTAGTCACAAGCAGCTCGCCATAAGGCAGCTCATCATAGGCAGCTCGCCCTTAGCCTAGCACAGGCGCGGGCTGACCCTGGCACGAGTTGGTAGCTTGGCCTTGGCATGAGCTGGCAACCTGGCCCAGACATCAACCCGTCGCCTGACACAGGCGCCGACCTGGCCGCCTGACACAAGCGCCAGCCTGACAACCCCGAGGAGCTCACCACCGTACCCCTGTTCTGACGGAATGTGACGAGTCCTACCGTTTGAAGGCTTTTCACCCACCTAACACGCAAAAGGTCCCATCACAACAGGGATCTAGTGACCATTACACTAACCCACAAGAACTTCAGTATATAAAGACCTCACCCCTCAGAGGGGAAAGGAGGAGGAAAAATGATGGTAACCCCTGCTCCCTAGCTCTCTCATTCTGTAAAATTGTCTTCAAGCTCTCTACTATTAGAGTGCTAACTTAGCCATCGAAGTGACCTCGCCGGGTCAACACCCCCGGGTTCTCTGATTCAATTCTCGTAGGTTCCTCAGCTCCCGTCGTCTACAAAGAGGAGCAGATCATCTCATGCAGGGAACAGTTGGGTTGCACTACACTAGGGAGCTCGTCACCAAGGCAACACACCAAGCAGCTTATTAAGGCAAATCACCCAGCAGCTCATTAAGGTAGCTCACCAGTAGGCAGTTCACCACTATGTAGCTCACCACCAGGCAGTTCGCCGCCAAGGAGCTCCACTTCATCCTCTGGGCCACCAAGCCACCTAGGAGCAAATCGAAAGACGATGTACTTAGCCAAAAAAATGATACATCACGAAAAAATGATACGTGGCCTGAAACGGTTACACCAATTGGTGCCGTCTGTGGGAAAACGCTACAAAAAGCTAAGTTCTCATCCTACAAAAAGCTAAGTTATTATCTTATGAAAAGCTAAGTCCTCTTCTCCCTGAAAGCCAAGTCCTCACCTTTTTAGAAACTGAAGCTCTCGCTTTATAGTTTTCATTTTTTATGAACTCAAAGACTTTACAGGGAACTAACAAGATAAGTAGCTCCAAAACGCCCCCCCTGGAGGCCTGCGCGCGGCCCTGGAGTCCTGCACGCGACTTGGCGTCCAAGCGGTCCAGCGCAGCCTGTGCGTGGCTGCGCGGCCCGACGCAGCTTGTGTGTGGCCTGGAAACTTGGACCTGGCACAGCCTGGCATGGGCGCCAACCTGGTAGCCTGGCCCAGGCACGAACTGACGAACTGAAAAAGCCCAGGACTCGCCAGGCGCGAACTAACGAACTGAAGCTCTCGCTTTATAGTTTTCATTTTTTATGAACTCAAAGACTTTGCAGGGAACTAACAAGATAAGTAGCTCCAAAACACCCCCCCTGGAGGCCTGCGCGCGGCCCTGGAGTCCTGCACGCGTCTTGGCGTCCTAGCGGCCCGGTGCAGCCTGTGCGTGGCTGCGCGGCCCGACGTGGCTTGTGTGTGGCCTGGAAACCTGGCCCTGGCATGGCCTGGCACGGGCGCCAACCTGGTAGCCTGGCCCAGGCGCGAACTGATGAACTGAAAAAGCCCAGGACTCGCCAGGTTAGCCGCCTTGAGTCCTCTAACATTTAGTTCCTTGCAGAACACTAAGGAGCAACGAAGTTCAGGAGCGGACTACGGGTCCCTCCCAAAGCCTACGGGCCACAACATTACTGCTGAAAGACCCAATCGCCTCTACGGCATGGACACTACTAGTGCTAAAAGACCTAGTCACCTCTACGACATGGGCAATACTTCTATAGAAAGACCTAGTCACCTTTACGGCATTGGCAATGCTACTGCTGAAAGACCTAGTCACCTCTACGGCATGGGCACTATTACTGCTGAAAGACCCAGTTGCCTCTACGGCATGGGCACTACTACTGCCGAAAGACCCAGTCGCCTCTACGGCATGGGCACTACTACTGCCGAAAGACCCAGTCGCCTCTATGGCATGGGCAATACTACTGCTGAAAGACCCAGTCGCCTCTATGGCATGGGCACTATTACTACTAAAAGACCCAGTTGCCTCTACGACATGAGCACTACTACTGCCAAAAGACCTAGTCGCCTCTACGACATGAACAATACTACTACTGAAAAACCCAATCGCCTCTATGGCATGGTCAATACTACTACTGAAAGACCCAATCACCTCTACGGCGGCTATTGAACTACCAACTCAAGTCTATGGTCAGCAAAAGTTGTATTTCATGTAATCAATGCAGTATCTTAGCCCTCCAAGATGACATCCGGGGCCTAGAGAAAAAATGCATTAACCAGATACACTCGTTCAAGGTTTTGGATTTGCAAGGTTGCAAGAAAGTTAGCATGGTAGATAAGTAGGACCCGGCCAAATACATATGGCTATATGTAGATGCAATATTGGATATGGGAGCTAGGTAGTATATCTCTAGTTTTATTTTCCCATTTTTTGTGGGTAGGAGGTCGGTGGAGAGTTATAACAATTTTGGGTAGTTATTTCATTTTTCATATTTTGAAAGCTGTGATGATTTCATTTTCACAAAATAAGAAAAGGAGTAGAAATTTTGAAGGGTTCAAATTTCAAAAGAATCAAAGAGAGTCTGAGAGAGATTATCAGATTTGGCTTAATTTATATGTCCACAAAGAGTAGCTAAAGATAGCAATCCAGCGGGTGTCGTCTCATCCGACTTGTGAGTCCATGTCTTCCTCGACACCACATGAATTTACGGGTCTCTTGGCTAAACTGGAGGAAACCCCTCCATGACCCACAACCCATTACCCGTATAAATATCACCTAAACCTCTTCTTCTTAATCGTTATTGTCTGATTGCATTGAAGCTTCTCAGAGAAGATCTGATCTTCTAGTTTCATTCACAAATCACAACGAAACGAAACCATGGCACCAAGCTCCAACAAAGTATTTGCAGTGTTCTTCATCTCTGCATTGTTCATGATGGCGAGCTTCCAAATGAGCGAAGCCATCTCCGAGTGTGCACAACAATGTGTGCCATTCTGCATGAAGGGTGCTGGCAACACTGTCCCCGCTTGTGAGGTAGCCTGTGAGAACTATTGCAAGCAATCGGATGGAGATGTTGCTGCTGTTAAAGCCTTGATCCAATCAAAATCTAATTGAAGATTTCTTCTTCTTCACTTCTCTTCCTTCTATATTTATGTATTATCTGCAGATATCCTAACCCTGAATTTAGATCCATGTGATCATCCTCTTATTATATGGCTTCTCTGCTTACATATGTAATTTTTCTAAGATTTAATTAATAAAGAGAGGTTTGCATTTGCTTTCCATCAGGCATTACATTTATGCTGTATGATGATCAACTTATTATTATTGATTGATTGGTTTTAGTTTTTGAGTAAGAAGACCCGTTTGGTAAGTCTTTTTGAGAAGATGATGCATTGAGATTAAAATGCGAAATACGCTGGAAACTTCATTTGGAGCTTCCCGAAATTAGTCCAAAATGGGCTTCGCGCGTCTTTTCGGCGTCTCATCTTTTGGTGGTTAGATCTTCCGCGTGCTAAATAGAAATAGACAAATTTTCGGTCTTCCCATCTTGTAAACAGCCGAAAGACTGCACGAAAAGATACACCAGACGGGCTCTTAAGTATTAAAGTACTGCCTCTTTTTGTCTCTTTGGAATCAAAGGATAGCTGCAGGGCTGAAATGAAAAGCTTATTGCTCTGTCTTCTTTCCTTGTGGGCTCTTTAAGCTGTGTTTGGTTGCAGTATAAATTTGTTTGCTTCAATACAAATACATGGGAGTGCAAATGCAAATTCTTATTCAATATTGTTATGAATTTACTTTATTTTTATTCCTGTCTTAATTTACTTCATTTCTCTTACAATCAAACAAAATAAGCTAAAATTTGAAAAAAAAAAGTCAAAATTTACACTCAAATGATTTGCACTGCCATGGTTTTGTATCAATGCAAATTTATTTACATTGCAACCAAACACAGCCTAATGGTTGAAAACTGAAGTTGGGGTACCTTGCTATGCCCTTGGATTATTTATTATTTAATCACTTTATATATCTATGCACCAAAATATAACTAGTAAGCCATTCAGTTCAGCAATGGTAATGAAAACCAACAGACTAAGCCATTTAAGCTTGCATATTAGATTAAGGGCTTGTTTGTTTCCTCTTAACTCTTATTTCTTAAGATGAATCTTTTAATTTTAAGAGAAAATTTGTCGTTTGTTTCCTCTTATCCCTTATCTCTTAAAGTGCAATAATACAACTTTTAGTTTTCCAATGATACCCCCAGAAGGACAAACAAAAACTCTCATATATGGGGTCCAAATGGATATTTGATAATTTTCAGAATTCAGAACAACATTCTCTTCATTTAGAGTTCAAAGAAAAGAAAAGTTCACCAATACCAATATACCTCTTAATGTAATTATTATACTTTCAGATGTTAGGCTTCAGAGCAAACGAGCATGCCCTAAGTGAGTAGAGATCGCATTATTGCGACCGTGCCGGTTGCAGAACACTTCAACAACCTCTAGTGAAATTTGAACACGTTGTGTTTGCAATATATTGAACAAATATATCACATTAGTTGCTTTTTCATTTCAAACACTTAACTACATGCTCATATTTCATTGGGGGCGTTGAGTTCTTCTCGACGAGGGTTGAAGGTAATGTATTTTTCTCAAGTTTAAAGTATTGAAAACATGAAGGCTCAGTTTGGAAGCAGTACAAATGTAAATATGTATAACACAAATACATACAAAATATAAGGTTTTGCACTCTACATATTTGCATTTGTATTCCTTCCAAACTGAGCTAAAAAAATATATATTAGAAAGGCAATTTTAATAGATGTACTACAATATACTTTATATACATAGGGATATATATATATATATATATATATATATATATATATATGATAGAAAAATTAAGATATATATTAAAAAACTCAAATAAATCTCAATAAAATATGTTTTAAATAATCATATATTTGCATATGAGAAATATATACTTTAAGGATGTATTTGGTTTAAAAGAAAAGGAAGCAAAAGATTTCTTTACCTTTTCTTTCAAGTAAAACTAGCAGAGGGGCCCTGCAACACTCCATTATTTCAGTCGGCCCAAACAAAAAATATAAAATTGTTATCTTTATAATTTTAATGAATTTGTACAAAAAGAGTATATTTGGGACTTCATTAGTTGAGATACAAACTCGTGAATGGGAGATGAACCAACCAAGCAATTTCAGACGTAAAAGCATTTTCTCCTTTGTTTTTTAATTGGTTTTAAAGTGTTGAAGCATTGCCAACAGCTTTGCTGCTAGTAGGGGTATCGATTGGACTGGATTTGGTCCAATCCGATCCAGCCCAATGTGAATCCATTAGAAATGGACCAGGTCCAATCCAATCCAATGAATAATTTGGACCATTTTAGACCGGCCCAATTCAATATTCAAACCATCTAATTTGTTCAAATTCATTTTAATTTAGATTGGTGTCAACCCAAACTCAGTCCCTTGACATCTATATTCTTATCTTACATCAATGGACCAGATACTGTCTTAATCCAACCAAATCCAATATAATTTATTACGGACGGACCAGGTCCAGTCCAATCTAATAAATATTTTGGACTGAATTGATCCAATCCACTGTCTTTTTGGTCGGTCCAATCCGTCCAAATTGATTTTGAACGGGACGGGTCCAGTGCAAAACTGGTCCATTGACGCCCTTAACTGCTAGGGAGTATCTCCTTAGGCTTTGCCTTTTGAGTCTCAATCTTTAGATCTTCCATTCAAACCATACCATGTATAAGCCTCCTTGCACCTCCGATCTGCTTTTAGGTCGTGTATTATTAGGAAACCAGCTATTGACTGAAGTCTAGCCATGGTTAATTTAGTTTATAGCAGAAGTTTATATTTATTGAGAATTATTAGAAAGACATTTTAACTAAAATTTGAAGTTTAGGATTTTCTGGGCATTCTACTGCATCATTCTCTCCTTTTCTTTTATATATTATTAAAATGCAATTCAAAATTAATATCAATTCCATCAACCATTTCAGCAATTTTATAGAGATTTATACAAGATATGATTTAAAGGAATCGGTAAACAAAAATTAAGCAATTTAGAACTATCCACAAATAACAATAAATGGAGTCTATTAGGGAAAAAATATCCGAGTTGATAATAGAAAGTTAAACCCACAATAAATAACATATTAGACAAATAAGATCAATAAATTTAAACCAGTTACAAATTCACAGGTTCAAAATGAATCCATATCACATAAATAATTTGTTGTATGAAATACAGATAGTTATCCATCTTGATGCCTGATTAATTAGAAATGAGATTTGCAAATATTTAAAGGATATAAGGAAGAATGAACTGGAATAAGAGATCAAGCCTCAACGTTAAATCTTTGAGTGAGAATGTAAGATATGTAGCTGAATCCATTGGTAAGAGATCAAGCCTCAACGAACCAGTTTTGATTTTGTTTCTCTGGGACTTACTTAAAGTCTACCGAAATCTATCAGCATGAGGCCCTTACAATGATTTTCATGTGAGACGTATCCTCTATCCATGGTGCCAGCCAGCAGCTTCGTTGTCTTGACTCTTGAGAACTGCTTCGTTGCCTTCACTCAGGAGCACATGTTGGTGAGGCTTCCTAGGGAGAGCAGCATAAGAGGGAAACGGCTCGAGTGACTGAAAAGAAGAGGGAAGGAGAGAAGACGTATTGCAAGCAGGAGAAGAGAGAGATATTGGGCGGTAGGGAAACCATAGAGAGAGAGGGCGACAGAAAGGGGGAGCAGCAAAAGGGAGAAATCGGATGCAGCAGGGAATCTTTACAGGGGACTGGGGGAGGGGGAGGGTGAGGGAACCGGGAATGTAGAAACTCCCGTGGCACACGTTCGAATGATGTTATACGTATAATACCATTCAATGAACTTTGTACGTTTGCTTTACAACTCACACATACCATACTTGTGGATATTGTTTTCTCAATGGAGAGGCTGCCACGAATGAATTCAGCTTTAGTCAGGGCAAAACCCATTTGAACAGCCTTTACTGTCTTGCATTGAGAATATCTCCGTACTGATGTGCTTTCTTTCATGGGGAGATATTCCCAATGCAAGGTTGGGAAAGGCTGTTAGATCGGTGTGGACACAAGTTTGCTCTGATAGAAGCCGATTTCGCCTCAAATCAACCTATCCTATTAATATACATATGGTTTGACATGCCGGCCTAAACATATCAATACTTATCAGCCATGAATCCAATTATCCAAAGCCTAAACCTAATACATATCAGCCTAAACATATCAATACTTTAAACCTTGCATGACACATCCTAATAGTCACCGGATTGGATAAATATTGGATCCTCTAATCCAGTTATGACAAGTAGATCAAGCAAATAGATGATGGGTTGGGTTGGGTTTGGACTCGAGACCAACGCATCCACAAACCAATCAGATCGGTCCATTAATAATCCATATATCTAAGATGCATATAGGTTGGAAGCCAATTTAGCCACTCACTTGGACGCATTTAAATATTTAAACATATGTAATATCAATAAAAATATTTAATCAATGTAAATATTCAAGAAAAAAACATTTTGGGCTTTCATAGTTCTATGTATCATTATTGCATTGATTCAACTAGATATATAAAGTGAGATTCAATTTAAAAACACTACAAGAGAAAAAGGGTTATTTTAACAGACCAGGGTTCTATAGTGATGAACAAATGACAAAATTTTATCTATCGTTCATTTCCTCTTAACTTTTATCTTTTAAGAGGAATCTTTTAACTTCAATAGAAAAATGATTGTTCAGTTCTTCTTATCTCTTATCTCTTAAAGTGTAATTATACAACTTTTTATTTTTAAATGATATCCCAATAAGATAAACGAAAACTCTTATATATGGGGTCAAAATGGATATTTGATAATTTTCAGAATTCAGAACAATAATTATACATTCAGATTTTTGAGAAAAAAAAAATTCACCAATACCAATATACACCTCTTAATGTAATTATTGCACTTTTAGATGTTAGATTTCAAAGCAAACGAATAGACCCATAGTTTCAATTCTTACTATAAAGTCTTATTATAGTAACAAACAACATATGGCCTATAATAACAAATAACACGAACTCTGTAAAATGAAGAAGAAGTGCTTTTGGTGATGCATATGTCCATTCAATCACATTGGACCTTTTACTTAAGTTTCGTTAGGAAATTCGTTTTATATCGAATCGATCTGAATGTGTGAGTGTATAAGAAAGATTTAATCGTCAACATGCATGCATGTGCATCTAATTTATTTCTGATAATTGGGAGCTACATGGTTTAGAGAATAAACATCCATATAAAGTTTAGATTACAAAAAATTAAAAAATAATAATAAACTATTTCTCTTTCTTTCTTCTCTGCCTTTTATTTTTTTCCTATTTTGGTTTCATTAAGAGCTCGATGTATGGTTTAACAGCATGACCTTACCATGTATCTTAACAACATTTGAGTTCACTTGAAATGGGCCTATGTGAAGGAAAATCAATTATGTTATACAATGAATTCCAAATGATCAGATGGTCATATTACCTAACGAAAGAGATGTCCTTCCTTGCTACTAATATTAATATTTTATGGAAATATGGTACCGATATCTACAATATATACGTATAGGCTTTGGGGAATACTAAGCTGATGAATTAATTTTTTTTAGCCTCAAACCTTATTCTAGGTGGAGGGATGTCCACCTAAAAATTTTATTAGAAAACATTAGCAAATATAAAAATAGGAGAGTACTTAACCCACCTTACCCCAGACTCAAGAAAATACAATTCCTCCTTCACACTCATCCCATCTCGAAAACAGTTACAAATAGGTAAGCCATTCAAATCGTTTTTCACCATCAGTTTTATATGGTTGTATAGATCATTAAAAGATTGAAAGCTAGTGTTCACAGTCATATCAGTTTAATATGGTTGATAGTGAATTCTCCGGGGTTTGTTGGTTCTTTGATAATCCACCTTTTTTTTCATTGTCTAAGCCAGTGGTTTTTGCCAGTTTGTGCATAATTAGACAGAGAAGGCAACAGATGGCAAGTCTTTTTTGAAAGATCCTCTAGAAGATCTGACAGTCAAAAGATGATGTAAGCTTTTGTATCAAGATCTTAGTAGTTTGAAGACCATTTAATTAAGGTGTGTCTGTCATCCATGAATCTTTCCAATGAAGACGAGTTGAAAAAAAAAAAGTAAAAAACTCTAATTGAAGCTTCCTGAAAATAGCCCAAAATGGACTTCTTGTGTTTTTTTGGGATTGCAGCTTTCGGTGGATAAATCTTTTTCTAACTACACGAGAAAAGAGCAAAATGTAGACTTCCGGACTTCTAAAAAATTGATAGCCCGTGCGAAAAAACATGCCAATTGGGGCCCTTGCCTTGGCTGGCTGAGCCAAAGTCGGCGGCCATTGAACTGCCAGCTCAAGTCTATGGTCGGCATACGCTGTATTTCATGTAATCGATGTATCTTAGGCCTCCAAGATGACATCCGGGGCCTAGAGAAAAAATGCATTAGCCAGATACACTCGTTCAAGGTTTTGGATTTGCAAGGTTGCAAGAAAGTTAGCATGGTAGATAAGTAGGACCGGGTCAAATACATATGGCTATATGTAGATGCAATATTGGATATGGGAGCTAGGTAGTATATCTCTAGTTTTATTTTCCCATTTTTTGTGGGGAAGGAGGTCGGTGGAGAGTTATAACAATTTTGTTAGTTATTTCATTTTTCATATTTTGAAAACTCGGCATATAATGGAGGGTGATTTGGCCCGACCTAGTAATAAGGGGACACGTGAACGTGACTCGACATAGGTGACAATTCGGCATAGCTAGTTTGTTACAAAGTGATACTCCACTACCTTGAGCTGAAATCATCCCGAGCTAAGGGCACCTCGGTACTAGGTTGCGGCATTAGTACATAATTTTGTTCGGGGTGTACGACCCTTAGCTCGAGAACATCAATTCGAGGTAGAAACCAGATCGGGTATACCGATATGCCCTCAACATAATCCCAAAAGTCACTCCAACGGTTCCCGAATTCTGCGGGATCAAATCTCGCAACAACTAAGCATTATCTTCCCGTCCGATTCAGGTGGAAGTGATTAGCCTTATCAACTGATAATGTTATCTCCAGATAACATGGAAACAGAATCTATCATGGCAAAGATCTCGGAACTACTCCGTAAAGTCTGCGAGGACTCCATTACATAAATGCCTCCTTCCCGGGGCCCAAGGTACGCACAATTACTACTTACTAGCTCTCTTGCTCTCTAATTACTCTCAACTTGTATATATTGACTTAAGCATCGGAGCGACCTCGCCATGTAAGCACCCTCGGGTTCTCTGATTCTTTCTGTGCAGATTCTCCACATCCGTCGTCCACTAGAAGCCAAATCACCTCTAGCTAGGAGCAGCCAAATTGCAATGCATCAATTACATTTTCACAAAATATGAAAAGGAGTAGAAAATTTTGAAGGGTTCAAATTTCAAAAGAATCAAAGAGAGTCTGAGAGAGATTATCAGATTTGGCTTAATTTATATGTCCACAAAGAGTAGCTAAAGATAGCAATCCAGCGGTGTCGTCTCATCCGACTTGTGAGTCCATGTCTTCCTCAACACCACATGAATTTACGGGTCTCTTGGCTAAACTGGAGGAAACCCCTCCATGACCCACAACCCATTACCCGTATAAATATCAACTAAACCTCTTCTTCTTCTTAATCGTTATTGTCTGATTGCATTGAAGCTTCTCAGAGAAGATCTGATCTTCTAGTTTCATTCACAAATCACAACGAAACGAAACCATGGCACCAAGCTCCAACAAAGTATTTGCAGTGTTCTTCATCTCTGCATTGTTCATGATGGCGAGCTTCCAAATGAGCGAAGCCATCTCCGAGTGTGCACAACAATGTGTGCCATTCTGCATGAAGGATGCTGGCAACACTGTCCCCGCTTGTGAGGTAGCCTGTGAGAACTATTGCAAGCAATCGGATGGAGATGTTGCTGCTGTTAAAGCATTGATCCAATCAAAATCTAATTGAAGATATCTTCTTCTTCACTTCTCTTCCTTCTATATTTATGTATTATCTGCAGATATCCTAACCCTGAATTTAGATCCATGTGATCATCCTCTTATTATATGGCTTCTCTGCTTACGTATGTAATTTTTCTAAGATTTAATTAATAAAGAGAGGTTTGCATTTGCTTTCCATCATGCATTACATTTATGTTGTATGATGATCAACTTATTATTGATTGATTGATTGGCTTTAGTTTTTGAGTAGAAGAATAAGTATTAAAGTATATCATGGGTCCGTTTGGTTTACAGAAGAAATCGGAATCTGAATCAGAATGGCCCATTCCTATAGTCTGTTTGGTTCAAATAGGAATGAAAATGGGAATTGAAATCAGTAGATATGGAATTTCATTTCCAATGAAGGAACAGGAAATAACTATTCCCTCAAACGGGGGAATGCCAATCCAATAGGAATGAGAATGAGATTCCGATTCTTCCAACCAAACAACTAGAATCAGAATGACCCATTCCGACTCTAATTCCAGACCCCTATTCCAGTGAACCAAACGTGGCCTATGTCCTTTTTTGTCTCTTTAGATTCAAAAGGATAGCAGCATGGTTCAAATCAAAAGCTTATTGCTCTGTCTTTTTGCAGTGACGAATAAGAGGTTGTGGGCTCCTTAATTAATAATTAATAGCTGAAAACTGAAGCTGGGCACATTGCTATACCGTTGGATAGTTTATTATTTAATAACTTTATATTAGATTAAGCGAGTAGAGTTCCTGGGTTCTAAAGAGTAAAGGCTTCTCTAATGGTAATTCTCATCCGACTTGCCTATATGAACTAATAAGGTTTAAAGAAATCGCATTACCTTCGATTTGTAGGTCGCAGAACACTAGTGAAATGCAAACACGATTTTCCCTTGCAATATATTGAACACATCACGTCAGTTGTTTTTTTCATTTCAAATACTTACGTGGTCATATTTGATTGGGGAAAGGTCGTTGAGTTGTTCTCGACGACAAGGTTTGTAGGTCATTCGGTATTTCTTACCCACTTTCTATCTGCTGTGAATTCGAGTCACACATCTTTATTATGAATTGAGAGATGTATGGTTGCAATTCACGGTGATTAGAGAGCAGGCAAAAAAAAATGAATAGAAAATTTGGGTTGGTCGTAGGTAATGTTTTGTTAGGTTTAAAGTATTGGAAAAAAAAATAGAATGACAGTCTTAATAGATGTATTATGATATACTTCATATACATATGGATGTATTACAAGTAAATATATATTGGAGTGCCAATACACCCTTTTTATCCAATAATATAGATATGGTTTGGCATATATTTGAGGGGTGCTATGGCCATTCTACCATTGCCATGAATTAAAAACCTAAACCCATTATATATCAACCTAAACACATCAATACTTCAAAAGATGAATTGAGCATGAAGATCTGAGCAGCCCTAAGCACGTTTGGCAGATGTGCATCTTTCTGTGTGAGATTAAAACACGAGAAACTTCATTTGGAGCTTCCCAAAATCAATCCAAAATGGTTTTTTCGTGTATTTTCAGTGTTCTGTCTTTTGGCGATTAGATCTTCCATGTGCCAAATGGAAATAGACCGAAAATCAGTCTTTACAGCTTGTAAACAGCCAAAAAACCATGCATAAAGATGCATCAAATGGGCAGTTAGACAATTATCAGAAATAATAAAAGTACTTTGGAATAATATGTAAACAATAAGAATATAATTAGTTAATTTGCCATAAGATTAGTTTAAATTTGCCCGTTTTATCTATGATAACTAGAAATTATTTACATAGTTTAGAGATTAGACATCCATCAGGTTGAGATTATAAAAAACAAAAAATAAAATAAAAAGCTACTTCTCTTTCCCTTTTTTCCTATTTTTCTTTCCATGAAGAGCTTGATGTATGGCTTGACGACATAACCTTTCCATGTATTAACAACATTTGAGTTCACTTGAAATGAGCCTATGTAACATATGGAAAATCAATTATATTGTACAATGAATTCCCAATGGTCAGATTATCTAATTGGACTAGGGCCCTAAGGCAATAGTTTTTGTCTTATAGGCCGGTAGAGCCAAAGCTTGTGACCACTGAACTGCCAGCTCTTGTCTATGCCAACAGTTTTTGTTGTATTTCTTGTAATCGATGTTTAGCCAGGTACACTCATTCAAATTAATTTGCACTGATCGATGCAAAATTATGGCAGTGCAAATGATTTTAATGTAAATTCTCATCGATTTTTGTCTCTTTAACTTATTTTATTTGATTGAAGTACAAATAAGTAAATTGAGATATGAAACAGAATAAAATAAAACCCAAAACAAAACTAAATGAGAATTTACATTCTTTTCATTTGCACTCTCATACACTTGCACTAGTGCAAATAAAATTACACTGTAACCAAACATAGCCTTAAATGAAAATGCAAAATATTTGAGAAGGTGGCAGTTTTGATCATGGTTGTATCACATGGGAGATAAGTGGCTGAAAGAAAGACATTTTAGATAGAAGGATTATAGATATTTTTTAAGGCTCAGTTAATTTGTTTGTAGTGTTTGTTTTATTTGCACAGTCGTAAATGCATGGGAATGCAAATAGGTTGGCTTACTTTTGCTTAAGATTTGAATTTATCTTATTTATTTTTGTTGAAAGATTTTATATTATTTATTTGTGATAAGTGAAGTAGGAAGTTAAATGAAGCGGTCCCTACTTTAAACAAAGTGCAAATGAAATGAAATACAAGTTTTGTATCAGATAGAATTGCAAATCATAATTACAAACAAAGGGATGCAAGGCTATATATACTAGGCTCAAATTTTGCATATGGCTGGTTTAGTTTTGCATTTAGAGTACTTTTAGGAAGTGGGAAAGAAATTAGGTTATTTAAAGAGGAAAGTATCTGAGATTAAGAATGTTTCAAAGAGAGAATAAATAGCGGTATTTTATTCTCTTTAATTAAGAAAAAAATTGAAATAAAAAAGCTTTGATAGGCATTGGGAATTAGACTTGTTCATGGGCCGGGTCGGGCTTTCACTTTATATTAATAGATTTTTTTTAAACCTGAGCCTGGCCTGACCATCGGGCCCAAGCCCGGCCCTCATAAAAAGCCCGAAGCCCAAAGTATATAGCTCATGCCGCTACTGAAGTGGTTGAAGAGAGAGAGAGAGAGAGAGAAATTATAAAAAAAAATAAAAAATGTATATATTAAATTATTAATATATATTATAATAAATATTATATATTTTATATTATATAAATGAGTCAGAACGGGCTTTTTTGACAAATCCCGAGCCTGGCCCAACACACAATCGGGCTTGGTGTTTGGGGCCCAAGGTCAGGCCCACGGGCGTAATTACATGTCCAAGCCCAACCGGGATGCGGGCCGGGCTGGGCCAAGCTGTCGGACTACCTGGCCTATGAATAGGTGTACTGGGAATCTCCTACCCATGAACTGTTCGCACATCCATACTCATAAGACATTACAACCATGCACTTGGAACATCTCTCCATGAATGACAAGGGAGATACACCTATTGCACACTTGTATTGTGTTTGGTTTGAAGGAAAAGGTAAGGAAAGGAAGGGAAAAAGTAGAGAAACCTATACATAAAGGTTTGTAGAGATTTCCTTTTCATTCCTCTCATTTTCCTTTCTTTCCCTACCTTTTCCTCCAAACTAAACACATGTCCGTTGGATAAGAAATCTAAGAAGTTTGAAGGGTCAGTGGAGAGTTACAGCCCACAAAATGGCTATAACAATTTTGGTTAATTATTTCATTTTTCACAAAATAAAATAAAAGGAGTAGAAAATTTGAAGGGTTCAAATTTCAAGAGAATTGGAGAGTCCAAGAGAGATAATCGGATCTGGCTTTACATATCTACAGAGAGTAGCTAAAGATAGCAATCTAGCAATGTCTCATCCATCTTGTAAGTCCATGTTTTCCTCAACACCACATGAATTTACCGGTCTCTTCACCAAACTGGAGGAAACCCTTCCATGACCCACAACCCATTATTCATATAAATATCACCTAAACCTCTTCTTTTCCATCATCATTGTCATCGTTGTCTGAATGCATTGAAGTTTATCAGAGAAGGTCTTCTACTTTGACTAATCACAGACAAACAATGGCAACAAGCTACAACAAAGTATTTGCAGTGTTCTTCATCTCTGCATTGGTCATGATGGCAAGCTTCCAAATGAGCGAAGCCATCTCTGAGTGTGCAAAAAGCTGTATGCCATCGTGCATGGAGGTGGACGGCTCCACTCTTGGCGTTTGCGAGGAAGCCTGTGAGAGCGGATGCACCCAATTGAACGGAGATGCTGCTGCTGTTAAAGCCAAGTTTGAAGCAAAAATTGTCTAAAGATATATAAACTTATATGGCTTCTTCTTCATCTTCTTCATTTCTCTTTCTTCTATATTTATATATCTGAGATATGATTATGCAGATATCCAAACTCTGAATTTGGGTCCATATGATCCTCTTGTATGGCTTCTCTACTTATGTATGTAATTTTTCTAAGATTTAATTAATAAAGAAAAGTGCTTTGTTGCTTTCCACCATGCGTATATACATTTATGTATATGATGATTAACTTATTGATTGATCGACTCTTTTTATTTGTTTGGAATCAAAGGATAGCTGAAATGGCTGAAATGAAAAAGTCCATTGCTTTGTCATTTTCATATGGAACAAGTCTTTAAGGAAGTTTGTGGATTTAATGGCTGAAATTGAAGCTGGGCACATTGCTATACCCTTGGGTGTTTTATTATTTAATCACTTTATATATCCATGCACCAAAATATGAGTAGTAAGTAATCCAGTTCAGAAACGGTAATGAAAACCAATAGATTTTGTATATTCTTGGGTTTTAAAGGCTTCTCCAGTGGTAATTCTTAATTATGAGATTTGTGTTATATGAACTAAGGTTTAAAGTATTGGTATTATGATATATACTTCGTAAACATATGGATATAGTAGAAAAATTAAGATATGAATAAATATGCTAAAAACTCAAATTAATATATCCCAACGAAATATAAATTTTAAATATTCATATGCATATGAGAAAGATATACTTTTGAGGTTGTGTTTGGTTTGAAAGAAAAAGGTTGGTGATGAGGGTGGATTTGGCCCTCCAATTGAGACATATGGCACCTCGGAACAACTAGGTGACACCTAGAACCACTTAGGCAACAACTTTCCTTAGCCAAGTTGATGGTGTCCCACCTAGCGATTTGGCGGCTTGATGGCCTGGCCTAGGCACAACCTGGAGCCTGGCCCAGGCGCGACCTGGCGGCCTGGCCCAGGTGCGACTTGGCGACCTGGCACGGGTGCCGACCTGGTGGCCTGGCCCAAGTGCGAGCTGGCGGCCTGGCATAGGCGCCGACCTGTCGACCTACGAGACATGCTCGCCGATAAATTTAGCACGCATATCCTAACACTCCCACAACCCTTGGAAGTTGGCCCACATGCCGAACGATCCGAAGGGTGGTCAACATGCATTGCAGTTACCTCCGGGAATCTCGGACCACTTAGATGACCTCGCGAAAATCTCAGATGTGGTGCGTGAAGCCCACGCCAAACCATGCCTATATAAAGGCATCAACCCAAATGACATGGGGGGGGGGGGCAACAAAGCATATTCTAGCTCTCATACTTTGTGATTTTTAACTCGCAATCTACTATGAGAGTAGTAACTTAAGCATCAGAGCGACCTCGTCGGGTTAGCCACCCCGGGTCCTTTGACATTGGTTCCTCACAGGTCTTTAAAGAACTACGAAGCTCAACAATCAATCCAGCTCGCCACCAGCCAGTTCGGCACTCTGGTCAGCTCGACAACTAATAGGCAACTCAGCACCTAATAGGCAGCTCGGCCCTCTGGTCAGCTCGTCACCTAATAGGCAACTCGGCATTCTGGTCAGCTCGGCCTTCTGGTCAACTCGTCACCTAACCTGCCTAGCTCGGCCCAGTCAGCTCGGCACCTTACCTGCCCAACTCGGTCCAATTAACTCAACACCTAATCTGCCCCCAACTCAGACCAAATGACGAGGTACTTAGCACAAAAAAATGCTACATAACCAAAAAATTGATTCGTCAATTGGCGTCGTCTGTGGGAAACGCTACAAAAAGCTAAGTTCTCATCCTCCGAAAGGCTAAGTCCTCTTCCAGAAAGCTAAGTTCTCAACTTTTAGAAACTAAAAGCTCTCACTTTTTAGTTTCCATTTTTTATGAACTCAAAGACTATGCAGGAAGTTGATGGCCAACAGACTAAGCAGCTCTACCAACTTTATTTCAACTCGGATAAAGCCTCATCAGTCCTCTTCACGAGGTACCCTCTACAAAGATGAGCTCTTTGTGGCTTCCGCGGGAGTAGGCGGCCAATAGACTGCATGGACGCCCTTTCCAATCGAGCCTTCCAAGGCTCCCGTGCGAGTTGGTGACCTAAAGTCAGTAGTGTTGCCCCGTAAGTCGAGCTCCTAGTAGCTTTTGTAGGAGTGGGTAACCGACATCACTAACGAGGCTGATGCAAAGCAACCGTAGCTCTAAGGCGTGACCTGGCGGCCTGGCCCAAGCGCGACCTGCCGAACTGATAAAAGACTTCGGCACCACATGAGACCCAGTCGCCTCTTTGGCATGGGCAAAATCAAAGATCAAGGAGAATGGACTACGAGTCGCTCCTAGAGCCTAAGGGTTAAAGTGCCAAACTGACAAAGACTTCGGCACCACATAAGACCTAGTCGCCTCTTCGGCATGGGCAAAATCAAAGATCAAGGAGAGTGGACTACGAGTCGCTCCCAGAGCCTAAGGGCTAAAGTGTCGAATTGGCAAAGACTTCGGCTCCACATAAGACCCAGTCGCCTCTTCGACATGGGCAAAATCAAGGGTAAGGAGAGTGGACTACAAGTCGCTCCCAGAGCCTAAGGAATTGAATAGACGCTTACGATCTCATCGAATTAGTCATTTCAGGCCAAATGGAACAATCTACTCCCTTCGCCGAGTTACTTTCATCTCGGGAGTGGGGGGCAAATGATGATGTCAGATTTGGCCCTCTAATGATATTGTGACACATGGCACCTTGGAACAACTAGGTGACACACGGAACCATTTAGGCAACAACTTTCCTTAGCCAAGTTGATGGTGTCCCACCTGGCGGCCTGGCCTAGGCGCGACCTGGTGGCCTGCTAGACGTGCTCGCCGACAAATTCAGCACGCATATCCTAACACTCCCACGATCCTTGGAAGTTGGCCTACGTGCCAAACGATCCGGAGGGTGGTCAACGTGCATGGTGGTTACTTTCAGGAATCTTGAACCATTTAGATGACCTCGCGAAAATCTCAGATGTGGTGCGTAAAGCCCACGCCAAACCATGCATATATAAAGGCACCAACCCCAGTGACATGGGGGGGGGGGGGGCAAGTAAGCATATTCTAGCTCTCATACTTTGTGATTGTTAGCTCGAAGTCTACTATGAGAGTACTGACTTAAGCATTGGAGTGACCTCGCCGGGTTAGCCACCTCAAGTCCTCTGACATTGGTTCCTCACAAGTCTCTAAAAAACTACGAAACTCAACAATCAATCTAGCTCGCCACCAGCCAGCTCGACAACTAATATGCAGCTCGGCACCTAATAGGTAGCTCGGCCTTCTAGCCAGCTCGTCACCTAACTTGCCTAGCTCGGCCCAGTCAGCTCGTCACCTAACTTGCCTAGCTCGGCCCAGTCAGCTTGTCACCTAACTTGCCTAGATCGGCTCAGTCAACTCGGCACTTAACTTGCCCAGCTTGGCCCAGTTAACTCGACACCTAATCTTCCCCCAACTCAGACCAAATGACGAGGTACTTAGCACAAAAAAACGCTACATAACCAAAAATAGATTCATCATTTGGAAAACCTCCTACCAGCTTTTCGTTGATGTAATGTATGAGCAATTGAGATGCAATTGAAACACAAAGGAAATTAATAGACACATATACTTAAAAAATTAACATAATTTGTGTTAATGATTTTAAATATATAAATATTAATAATTAATTAACATAATCAGCCTTTGGTTGGCATGCAGATGTTTGAGTTTTGCCTGCTCTACATGTATTGGGTTTAGGTCATAGATTCCTAAAAATAGTGGAATAGCCAAAACTCAACATCTAAATAGCCATGGGACTGGATAAATATTGGATCCTCCAATCCAGTTATGACATGTAGAACAGACAAATAGATGGGTTGGCTTTTGTTGGTGTGGCCGAGCTGTGGGAGACCGCCTCATCTACGAACTGTTCACATCGATCCATTAATAATCCATATATTTAAGATGCATATAGGTTGGAAGCCAACCCAACCCACTCACTCTGACCTATTTAAATATTTAAAGATATTTATTACCAATAAAAATATTTAACCTATGTAAATATTCGAGAAAAAAACATTTTGAGCTTTCATAGTTCCATTATCATTATTGGAGATACCCAAATGATATCAAAGCTTATTAAGAGTTAATAACTCTTGAACTATTTACTTAATGATTCCGAGACTTAGATATAATTAAGCCGATTAATTAGACAAATATATATCTATACTATTTATAAAAGTGTGATGAGTCTCACTTTCTGAAATTTTCTTTGGATAGAATTTATATCTTGAGTTATCTTGAGGCAACTTTGTATTTTAATTAAAAAGCTTTAATTGATATAGTAAATCAAAGGAGCAACAGTTATCTATAGTACTATAAAAAGCGAATGGCCTAATATTGTTTTTGGAATTTTTATTTGACATAAAATACCCTCCTCTTTTCCCGGTAAATACACATTAAAAAGGGTAAAAAATGATTTTTAGAATCTATTTAATACATTTTGTTAAAACATAATATTGCACTATTAATGGCCTACTAACTGCATTAGAAGACTATTCAGATCCCTTTATTACTAAAGCTACAATATTTATCAAAAAAAAATACCATGTGGTTAGTCCAGTTTTTAAGAGCAATAATTATACCCTCATAAGCCATTAATTCATTTGCTTTCCAAATCATCAAAGTAAATTATTAATAATTTATTGCTCAATTATCACTGATTCCACTTGCTATAAAATCTTTTTTTTTTGTGGAAAAATAAATATATTTTTGCTGAATTTTTGGACTTTGGGAGGTGAAGAAATAAATAAGATCAATCCTCTCACGTCTCAATCACACAGACCATCTTTAATCCCCATTAATGGGTTGGGTTAAATGGTAAACCCGGCTTGAGGGTATGGTGGTTTTATTTCTTTGACTCGGGCACGAACCTTGCATATATGCATAATATTTTTATTACTTTTTGACTTATAACTCCATATCCTTAAAGTTTAGGATTTTTTATATGTTGATTTTGATTTTCTTCTTCTTTTAAATGGAAAAAGCGACACCTCAAAAACTATAAAAATGCAATTGAAATGCTACAGGTTGGGTTGGAATAATAATAATAATAATAATAGTGATAGTAATAATAAAGGAAAAATTCCTTATTAGTATCGGCATGTACTTTAGGGGTTGTCCCAAGTAACTTCAAAATGTACCCTTACAGTACCTAAACTTCCAAAAACTGTCGAATAGGTCCCTATTTGTTAATCGATGTTAACGGATAAGTGAAATAACAAAAATACCCATCAGGTGTCATCTAATCTTCTTTATCTGCCACTTACACATAAACCAATTTAAACAAAACTTCTTTCGTTTAAATCTTGACTTTCAAAGACACTGTATTTCTAGGTACGACTAGAAGTGTTCGTCAAACTAGTAGAGGGATAATGGTTTGGAGCTTATTGTGTGTATCAGTAAAGGTGTAAATTAGATTGTTCCACCCGCAGCGCAACACGATTTTGGGTCAGCCTGGCACAGCAACATGATGGAATGTAGGTCGTGTCAAGCTAGGGGTTTCAGGTCCATGTTGGACTTAAAAACTTATTATTCTATGGAGCTACACAACCTAGGGGTAGGGATGGCAATTTTCCACATCCCTACCAAGTACCCAGCCTCCCCGATCAGGTAGGGGAATGGATGGAGATTGCCTTAGCGGGGATAGGGTGGGGATGGAATTAATAGGAATACTTGATTGGGGAATGGGAGTGAAGTCCACACCCCACCCTAACCCTGATTGTATATATTAAATATATGTGTGTATATATATTATATTAAATATATAATATTATTTATGTTATTTAAATTTTTTTCATATTATATATAAACATATACTTAAAATATTATTTGCATTTTAATTTTTCTTTATTTTAAATAAATACCTTTTTATAAACAAGCTTTTAATTAAAAAATTCAGGGATTCAGGTTCCTGATGGAGAAGCCCTCTCTATCGAGGACCGGGGATGTATGCTAAATTTTTTGACAAGGATTCATTTAAAACTCGAGGTCGGGATAGGGAGTATGATCCCCACGCCAAACCCTCCCATTGCCATTCCTACCTGGTGTAGAACAATCCGGTCACTCCTATCTGGCGCTCGCGTGGCTCCTGCGAGGTACCTGAGATGAGAGGAAAGGGGAAGAACTCCCGAGGGGTTTCCCGGCGGGAACGTTTCGATGCTTAAGTTAGTATTGTGTGCAAGAAGCAGAAGGAGAACGAAGGCTAAGAGTGAGGATAGTGTGTTACCACTATGTTCAAGAGGTCAGAGATTCAAGAAGAAGTTTCCCTTCTGCCCTGAGGGCTTTTATAGGGACACTCACATTAAGTCGGGCATAACCGCCACTAGGCTCCTGCCACAGCCGTTACCTGCCAGGGCTGCGCAGGTAACGGCTGTGGTGTACGCTTTTCCCGGGTGAGTGACACGTTTCCAAAGTGGCAGGCACGCCTTTGCCTGTCAAGAGACGTGGACGCAGACTGTCGAAAGGACTGAGAGTGCACCGTCGGTAGAGGATATGGCGCAGTCTGACTGGTACGATCTGCCAGTCGGAAGTTTCCTGGAGGGCGCTAATGTGGCTCGTTCGTGAGCTATCTCGTGATGAGCTTGGAACACTCCAGGATTACCCTCAGTGAAATTGGTCCTCGGAATGACTTGTTTGCTAGGGAGCTCGGGCGAGCTAATAACTTTAGCTCACGAGCTATAATTGCCTCGGAGTATCTCTTCAAAGATAGCACGGGGAACCCAAAGTTTGCCTCGCAACGAACTCCTCCCCTCGTGAGCTGTAACGTAGCGGACTGCTTCATGGGCCCGTCACTTGGTCGCTACGGGCTTCAACGCTAGGTTGTCGCTCATGCTAAGTCAGTGTCTACATGTCACCGTTTCATAGGTTGGGTCAAATCATCCTTCATCAATTGCCCCCCACTCCTCGAGCTAAGAGTACCACCTTAGCGCGGGGAGTTTATGAAGTGCGATGGACTGATTTGACTGAAATTCAAACTTGATTGACTGCCCTCATTAAATGCCTTTGCAGGAATCAAGAGATTTTTTGACTTTCCTGACTTTTTGGATTCCGAAAACGTGATGAGGTGGCCTTTAACTCTGAACATCGTGCGGCTGCGACTACCTTAATTATGGAAGACGTGCCGCCAATCGCCTTCGGTTTTTAGAAAGTGTGTGGTCAGGACACCCGCGAACCGTTGGATCTACTTTGATCCGAGCCGTCAATTGGAAAGGGTGGAGACTATAAATAGGGGGCCCCCTTGGGCCCTATTTTCTCCCACGCCATCTTGCTGTCTTTGGATTCTGAGGTCGCGCACTTCACCTAGTCTACCCGAGTTCCTCAGTCTGCTCCGTTCCGTCTACTCTGGTGAGTCCCAATCGCTGTCAGCCATGTTTGGGTACCCATACCATACCTATCACAGGGTTGATAGCCAGGATGATGATGCTCCCTCGAGCTCGGGGGGAGCCTGGGAGCAGATCCCGGAGGCTCGAGAGGCCTCTGGAGACATGGCGTCTACTTCTAGGGAGAGGGAGTCTGATACCTTTGGCCCTTCCTTAATGACAGCGGAGAGACTCAGGCCTCTGATCCGCTACTTCCGCCTCCCTGGGACCTGGTTTACAACCTCCCTACTGGCAACTTCCCTTGGGAGCATGGTCCCAATGACATAGTAGTCTTTCAGGAACAACTCAAGGTTGGCTTGCGTCTCCCCCTACGCCCCTTGATAGTGGAGGTGTTAAATCACTTCAACGTCACCATTGACCAGCTTCATCCCAACGCCATTCGAAACATGGTTGCGACTATATCTCTGTGTTACAAGTACTGCCTTCCTTTGGACCTTGATATTTTTGTCTCTATCCTTTGTATAAAGAACGTTGCTCCTGGGGTTCCTCCGAAGAGGCGCTTTTATTACCTCTTTCCCCGTCGTGGCTATAAGCTCTTGTACGAGCTGCCGAATAAGATTCTCGCCTGGAAGCGGGATTACTTTGTGGTCCATAACCCCGAGGGGTGGCCCTTCCCCACTGCTTGGAGGGGCGCCATCCAGGACCCTGGGGCCGAGCTGGACCCTGAAATTCAAAAAACGATGTTGTCCTGGGCGTCAATAGGCTTCTTTTGCTCGGACTACTTGACTGAGGAGAAGCTCGTGCAGGCAGGCTTGAGCCCGGGTAGGTCGGCCTTTTAGGTCGCGTAGTGCCTTGTGACAATATTGTGTACACATGTGTTTTGTTTTTTGTCGGACTAATATCTTGTGGTCTTTTGGCAGCCATCATGTCCAGTGCCGATTCGTGCCGCCTTCTATCGGGCAACCAGAGGCACCATGCAAAGAGGACGCACCCCAATCGGACCCCCCCCTTCGGGAAGTACTGAGTTCGGGTCTACCAAGCCGGTTCTACCCTCTCCTCCGCTCAAGGTTCCGATGCCCCCACCTGAGGGGCTAGTGGGATTAACCATAGGGGAAACGAGCTCCCTCAGCCGGGGGAGGCTCCTTGTAATCCCCTTCAGCCCCATCCTTACCCCCGATTCCCAATGGAAAACTGGGAAGGGGTAAATGATTATCTGATGGCTCGCCGGAGGAGCCGGAAGGCGATCACTAATGACAAGACCTCTTCGCATTCGCCTCTGCCCATTGCATGGTGGTAAGTGACCTTTTTCCCTTTTTCTCTCTTGTTTTTCCCTTTTCCCTTGTCCTCTGATCTTCTCTTCCGTCGGCAAGTGAATTCCGCCATCCATGCCATGGCTCTCCAGTCGTGCATCCATCGCATCGACACTTTCGATCAGCGGACTGCTAACCAGAAGCTCCAGGGCGAGCTCAACCAGATCCGGGGCGAGCTCCATCACACCCGCAAGGGGAGCGAGTCTCAGGAGCTGCTCGTCCACGACCAAGAGGCTCAAATCGCTCGGCTTTCTGAAGAGAGCACACGTTACAGGGAGGAATCGTCGAGGATGGCGGCGGAGACGGAGCTCCTCAGGCAGTAGGTGCGGGACTTGGAGTCCACTCTTCTAAATCGGACTCAAAACTTTGATTAGATGGTGGAGGTTGAGCGAGAGAAAGCGGTTTGGGATTTTAAAGACTCCCAAGAATTTCAGGACCTCCAGGCGGAGTACGGTTTGGGTTCATACCACTTGAGGTTTAAGCTTTGCCAGTGGTTGGTTCGGAAGAAGTTCTCTGGACTCAACCTCGATGGCATTACCATGAAGGGTCTATCTCCTCAGATAGCGGACCAAGCGGAGGAAGAGGAGCCTGACTCCCTAGAGGATGAGGAGGCGGATCCTTGAGGAGGCATTTCTCTGGGCTTCTAGTGGATTCCGGGTGCCGTAAACCCAGTCTTTACAAGTCTTTGGTTGGACGGTTGTGCCCTATGATAGTCAAACTTTTCCCGAGCTGTTTAGCTCGGTTACCGCACTTGTTATTTTTCTTCTTTCTTTTCTCTTTTTTCTTTTGAAGTGACAATGAAAGTTCTTTCCTTATTCTAAATATGATGAACTCTCATTATTTTTGCTAAAGCGATCTCATTATTTGAGCTTTCAGAGCTACATGCCCGAAGTAGGACTTTTCGGTAGTCGTTATCCCGATTTGTCCTTTAATGTTTAAGGCGTCTCTATGGTATACCGCGAAGTGATTACCATGTATGTCCAAACTATGCATTGGTTGATTATTCCTCAGTTCAATCAACGTATTGAGACGAGCTATGCTTTGTAAGGTTTAAACCCGAGTTGCTTACACCTTTGATATTTCATACTTTGCCTTCGCCATTGAAGTGACCAAGTCTTTCTTGATGCTGAGGTCTTTGTTAGCTCGGTGTTTTGGCCCTTAGGCTGAGAGGGTGACTTATAGTCTACCCTTGAAATTTGCCCATGCCATGGAGGCGACTGGGTCTTATAGCGCCGAGGTCGTGTTAGCTCGGGACTTTGGCCCTTAGGCTCTGGGAGCGGCCCGTGGCCTACTTGGTTGTTATAGATAGTATTGTCTCAAGTTTATGATATTCCATGCCTAAGGTACTTGTTTCCCTTTAAGGGTCTCGAGCTCATATGTTCCTTCCCCGAGCACTCGCTTTACTCGGTAGGGACCTTCCTAGTTGGACCCGAGCTTGCCAGTGCTGGGCTCAGGTACCATAACTTTACGAAGGACCAGGTCGCCAACGCGGAGGTTCCGCTTCTTGACCCTGGCATTATAGTACCTAGCTACTCTTTGCTGGTAGGCTGCGGTTCTGATGTACGCGAGGTCCCTTACTTCGTCGAGTAGATCGAGGTTGGTACGTAGCTCATCTTCGTTCGTCTGATCACTGTATACTTCTAGTCGCAGTGTGGGCACTTCGATCTCTGCAAGGATTACTGCTTCAGTGACGTAGGTGAGATTGAAGGGTGTTTCTCCCATGGCGGTCTTCTCTATGGTCCGGTACGCCCACAGAACACTGGGTAGTTCATCTAACCACAATCCTTTAGCTTGGTCCAACCGTGCCTTTAATCCGCGGAGGATGGCTCTGTTCATTACTTCTGCCTGACCGTTTGCTTGAGGGTGTGCGACTAAAGTAAAAATCTATCGGATTCCCATGTCTTGGCACCAGCCTTGGAATTTGATGTCTTCGAACTGTTTGTCGTTGTCGGAAATCAATACCCGATGTAATCCGAAGCGGCATACAATGTTTTTCCAAAAGAAGTTTTGAACATTTCGGGCCGTGATCGTTAAGAGGGGTTTGGCTTCTGCCCACTTGGTAAAATAGTCCACTGCTACCACTAAGAACTTCCTTCCACCCGTTGCTAGCGAGAATGGCCCGAGTAGATCGATGCCCCATTGTGCAAAGGGCCACAGACTGGTGAGATACTTGAGGTCAGCAGCGGGTTGGTGGTGGATATTGGCATGTCTCTGACATTTGTCGCATTTTCTAACAAGTTCAATGGTGTCTGCCTTCATTATTGGCCAATAATACCCTTATCGAAGCACTTTCTGGGCAAGGGCCCTGCCCCCAAGTGCCCGCCGCACAACCCCTCATGAGTGTCACGGAGTATGAGTTCGGCTTCGGTAGGCCGCAAGCAACGCAAATAGGGGAGCGTGTAGGATCTCCTGTACAGCTGCTCGTCTATCATGACGTATTTGGCTGCTTGGCGCTGCACCCTTCTAGCCGCATTGCGATCTGCAGGGAGGGTCCCGTGTAGCAAGAAGCTCGCGAGCGGGTCAATCCAGCTCGGCTCTGCTTGAACGACGGGAGCGACCTCCTCTGCCCCCCTGAGAATGCTAGGCTGAGGCAGGTCCTCTATGTACACAATTCTCATGGTGATGTCGCTAGTGCTGGCTAACTTGGACAGGGCATCAGCCTCAGCGTTCTCCGACCTAGGGATCTGTCTGATGAAGTGTGGCTGGAAGTCGAGCAGGGTCTCTCTAACTTTGGTCAAGTAGGCAATTATGGTTGGCTCGCGAGTTTCATACTCGCCGGTGACCTGGTTAACCACGAGCTGGGAGTCGCTGTAGATAACAATGCGCTTTGTTTTTACTTCTCTGGCTATGGCTAGTCCAGCTATCAACGCCTTGTACTCTGCTTCATTGTTAGACATCGTGAACTCGAAGCGTAGCGCGTATTCTAGTTTTGTACCGCTCGGGCCGTGTAGAACTATTCTGACACCGCTACCCGGTTGGTTTGAGGAGCCATCTACGTGAAGGATCCAGGGCTCCTCATCCGAGCTCGCGGTTGGCTGAGCTAGGAGAGGTGCCACACTGGCTGCTACCTCACGGGGTTCGGACTCGACCGACCCGGGAGCTTCAGGCTCACCTGAGTTGGGAGCCTTGTGCTTAACCGGCCTAGGAACTTCGGAGCTGAATGTGCATTCGGCTATGAAATCTGATAAGGCTAGGGCCTTAATGGCAGTTCACAGCTTGTACTAGAGGTCGTACTCGCTGAGCTCAACGGCCCACTTCGTCAATTGACCAGAGACCTTGGGCTTAAGCAATACTTGCCTCAGAGGTTTGTCGGTGAGGATGACAACAGTATGAGCTTGAAAGTATGGGCAGAGCTTCCAAGCTGCGATTATCAGTGCGTATGCTAGCTTTTCCATCTCCAGCTATCTCGTTTCTGCTCCCTGCAATACTTTACTAACATAATAGATGGGTCATTGGACCCGATCTACCTCCTTTATTAGTACCGAACTGACCATTTCGTCACTCGCCGAGAGGTACAGTTCTAAAACATCGCCCTCCTCGGGGTGGGTTAAGGTCGGCGCACTAGCGAGGTATTTCTTGAGCTCGTCGAATGCGAGCTAGAAATCTTGGGTCCATTCGAACCCTTTGCTCTTAATTGCCTTAAAGAACGGTAGACAGCGGTCCGCCGATTTAGACATGAAGCGACTCATGGCGGCTATGTGGCCATTCAACCTCTGAACCTCCTTCAACTTCCGAGGCGGTCTCATATCTAAAATGGCCTTAATCTTATCCGGGTTGGCCTCGATACCGCACCGGTTAACAATGTATCCTAGGAACTTGCTTGAGGTCACACCGAACACAGACTTGTTTGGGTTCAGCCTCATATTAAACTTACACAAAATTTTAAAAACAGAGTGCAAATCTTGTATTAATTCATGCGAGAATTGAGTTTTGATGACCATGTCGTCTACATAGCATTCTACTTTTCTACCGATTAAAGGCGCAAACAACTTATTTACTAGCCTTTGAAAGGTTGCCCCCGCGTTTTTCAACCCGAAGGGCATAACCTTGTAACAGTATAGGCCGAATTCCATGATGAAGGCAGTATTTTCTTCGTCGGCTGGGTCCATCGTGATCTGGTTATAGCCCGAATAGGCGTCCAAGAAACATAGCAACTCATGCCCTGAGGTCGCGTCCACCAATCGGTCAATTCTAAGGAATAGGAAGCAGTCTTTGGGGCAAGCCCGGTTTAGGCCAGTGTAGTCGATGCACATGCACCACTTGCTGTTGGCCTTCTTTACCAGGACAGGGTTGGCTACCCAACTCGGGTAGTGGACTTCTCTTATGAAGTCAGCTGCGAGGAGCTTCCCGACCTCCTCGTTGACCGCTTTCCACCGCTCCAGGGGTAGGTTGCGTTTCTTCTGTCTAACGGGCCTAACTACAGGATTGGTGTTCAGCTTGTGAGTTATGAGTTCGGGGTCTATACTGGGCGTCTCTACCGCGGACCATGCAAAAATATCTAAATTTTGAAGTAAGAAACTTACCAGTTCTGATCGTAGAGGTTTCTGGACGGAAGCTCCGATCTGAAGCGTCCAAGCTGGGTCTGTTGCTGAGGTCGAAACCGTGACTGTTTCTTCTGTTGGCGCAGCTCGTTCTTCGCCTTGCTCCATAGGCTGCTCCAACTCAAGGTCATTGGCTACCTTGGCTTTTCCGTTCAGGGCGGCAACGTAGCACTTACGAGACTCAAGCTGGTCGCCCCGCGCTACTCCCACGCCAAATTCGGTTGGGAACTTCATAGCCAAATGGTAAGTGGAGACCACCGCCCGTAGGACATGGGTGATCGGTCGACCTACTTTGGCATTGTAGGGGGAGGGTGTCGCGACCACCAAGAAGTCGTGCTTGAATCTGACCACACAAGGCCACGTGCCAACTTCCATAGGTACTGTTATTTTCCCAAGGGGTCAGACTTCTTCTCCGCTGAAGCCTACCAAAGGAGTGTTTGCGGAGGCTACCTCTGCGGTTGTTCAGTCGGACTGGCCTCTCCTCCGGAGGCTGCCTCTGCGGTTGTTCGGCCGGCCTGCTGCTGGACTCGGGAGCATCCTTACCGCGCTCCCCTTGCCGACCTGTTTTGTTACTATTATTATTATTTTGTACAAAGTTTCTTAGATACCTGTGACAGATGAGCTCCTCTATCTCAGCGCGGAGGTTTTTACAACTCTCGGTACTGTGACCGTGATCTTTATGAAAACTGCAATACAGATTCTTATTTCTTTCATTGGGATTCCCCTCAGACGGGGTGGCCACTTCACGTACGGGGCGTCCTTGATCGCCATCAGGATTTCAGCCCTCTTCATGTTCAGTTGGGTGTAATCGGCTCGGTCTGCTACAGGAGGTCAGAATAATTGACCCGGCCTTACCCCCCGTACTGTGTCCTTTTTCTTTCAGCTATCTCCTTGACTGGAGAGCTCTCCTTCCCTCTTTCTTTTTTCGGGCATGCCCTCACCCTTTTGGTTGATTTCCTCTTCGGTGGCTATGAACCTGTCCGCAAGCTTCAGGAACTCGGTTATGGTCGCTGGTCCGCTGAGAGGGGGACGGTGAACTGTCTGATACAGACAGTAGGAAGCTGTGGTTGTTCCCTAGAGTTGTCCATTTTCGTGCTTCGTCCGACATTGCTAGAGGAAGCCATGAGCAATGGATTGTTTCGAGGAAGAAAAGGAATTGAGAAAGTTTAGAGAGAAAGTCCTTTTGAAGCGTTTCCCACAGACGGCGCCAAATGATGTAGCACAATCCGGTCACTCCTAGTTGGCGCTCGCGTGACTCCTGAGAAGTACCTGAGACGAGAGGAAAGATGAAGAACTCCTGAGGGGTTTCCCGACGGGAATGCTCCGATGCTTAAGTTAGTATTGTGTGCAAGAAGCAGAAGGAGAACCAAGGCTAAGAGAGAGGATAGCGTGTTACCACTATGTTCAAGAGGTCAGAGATTCAAGAAGAAGCTTCCCTTTCTGTCCTGAGGGCTTTTATAGGAACACTCACATTAAGTTGAGCATAACCGCCACTGGGCTCCTACCACAACCGTTACCTGCCAGGGCTGCGCAGGTGGCCGTTGTGGTGTACGTTTCGCGCGGGTGAGTGACACGTTTCAAAAGTGGCAGGCACGCCTTTGCCTGTCGAGAGACGTGGACGCAGACCGTCGAAAGGACTGAGACTGCACCGTCGATAGAGGATATGGCGCAATCTGACCGGTACAGTCTGTCAGTCGGAAGCTTCCTGGAGGGCGCTAATGCGGCTCGTTCGCGAGCTATCTCGTGGCGAGCTTGGAACACTCCAGGATTACCCTCAGTGAAATTGGTCCTCGGGATGACTTGTCTGCTAGGGAGCTCGGGCAAGCTAATAACTTTAGCTCGCGAGCTACAGTTGCCTCAGAGTATCTCTTCAAAGATAGCACGGGGAACCCGGAGTTCACCTCGCGGCGGACTCCTCCCCTCGTGAGCTGTAACGTAGCGGACTGCTTCATGGGCCCGTCACTTGGTCACTCCAGGCTTCAACGCTAGGCTGTCCTTCATGCTAAGTCGGCGTCTACGTGTCACCGTTTCATAGGTTGGGTCAAATAATCCTTCATCACTACCCTAGGGCTCATCCCCTAAACCTATAACACCCCCCAAACCCATAAATATAGTTCCATTAATTATGGTAATTATAAATGTAATATCCAATACTTATGGAAATTATTAAAATTTTCCAATTATTTATTTGAAAAATTGGGAGTTTTATAATTTAAGTTTCACTAAATTAACAAAATCACTAATTATTGATAAAAAATTATAGTAAATATCAAATTTACTGAAAATATAAAAATAAATTTATATTTATTGAAATTAATTTTCCACTAAAAAATTATTGAAAATTTTTAATTATTGTTTGATAATACCATTAAGTATTAATCAATTGACCAAACTAACATATATAAACAATTGTATACATCAAAGTTTATATAAAACAAAATTTTAAGACTTTTTTAATTTATTGTTTATTTTGTTAGTTTACTCTAGTTTTTATTATTTTTTCATTTTTTAAAAAAATATACCTCTCATGGCTTGGCTCGATCCTCGGCCCCGCCTAGTCCGTGGCTCAACCCACGGACCAGCCAAACCCACTGTATGGCATGGGCACCCCCTAAAGTATATCCCAAGGGAGAGAAGCACTTCGAGGCTTGGCCTGCGGGACAAATGGCACAGCCCGCCAAAAGCACGAGTGATCCATGGGTCGTTCCATAGCAGCCCAGCACGGCCAGATTTAGACCTCTATGTATCAGGAGGTGCTGGGCCAGAAGATGGTTTTGACAAAAAAAAATGTCTTCTGTGCGTTGAAATCAATCACAATTCTCTGCCGCACACCAGGACCCACGCTGCTCGACCTCAATTAGTAATTGCGAAAGCCTTCAGCCCTTCACTATCAGAGTTGCCCTGCTCCTTATAATCAGAAACCATAAAACCTTCGATAGAAACACCGAAACTATATAGCTACTAAAGATGCATGGGAATCTTTGGATTTTACAAATTTTAAGATCCTCCCTCCGAAGAAGGACCCAGAATTTTGAAATTAACGTCTTGAAGTGGACTGAAGACAAAGCGTAGAATCTTCAAATAATATCCAATTTAAACCAGGAATCGCATAAAAAATCAAAACAAAACGGTAAAAGAAATATTTCCACTCATTCTTTATGAGGGCGGATTTGGCTCTCCAATAATATTATGATACATGCCATATCGGAACAAGTAGGTAACACCCAAAATTACTTAGGCAACAACTTGCTTTAGCCAAGCTGATGGTGTCCGACTTGGCGACTTGCGAGACGTGCTCGCCAACAAATTTGACATGTATACCCCAACACTTCCACTATCCTTGGAAGTTGACCCACGTACCGAATGATCCGAAGGGTGGTCAACGTGCATGGCAGTTGCCTCAGGGAATCTCATACCACTTAGACGATTTCTCGGAAATCTCGGATACGGTGCGTGAAGCCCACGCCAAATTATGCCTATATAAAGGCACCAACCCCAATGGCATAAGGGGGGGAGGGCAAGTAAGCATATTCTAGCTCTTATACTCTATGGTTTTTAGCTCGCAGTCTACCATGAGAATACTGACTTAAGCATTGGAGCGACATCGCCGGGTTAGCCACCCCGGGTCCTCTGACATTGATTCCTTGCAAGTCTCTAAAGAACTACGAAACTCAACAATCAATCCAACTCGGCACCTAATAGGCAGCTCGGCCCTCTGGTCATCTCGGCACATAATATGCAGCTCGGCCCTTTGGTCAGCTCATCACCTAATATGCAGCTCGGCACTCTGGTCAGCTTGGCAACTAATGTGCAGTTCGGCATTCTAGTCAGCTCGGCACCTAACCTGCCCAGCTCGGCACCTAATTTGCCCCCAGCTCGACCTGGTCAGCTCAGCATCCAGGTCCTCATCTAGCAAAAATTCTCTACTTCGGCCTTTAAGTCATCGATCACTAGGAAACAAACCAAACGATAAGATACTTAGCACAAAAAATTGATACATGACCAAAAATTGATTCATCACTTCTCATTCTTTGTTATTCCAGCAAAAGAAATAGAGATGGTTAATCCTCGACAGAAAGCATGAACTAGGTCTTATTTATACACGAAGTCCGACTTAATCCATCACTCAGAAACCTAACTTTTCCAACCTCAACGGCTCGATCGACTTGCATTTTGTGACACGCACCAGTAGAACGAATCAAAGAACACAAGAAGAAAAACCCAACCACATCCACATGTAGCTGTAGTGGGTGCATTCCGATAACTACAAACAAGTGGCAATGCGGTCACTAGGTGAAGTAACCCGTCTAACCCCCAGATTCCACGATACATATCCACATATTTTCCTAATAATAAAAATAATTTCCAACTCTAACGGTGGATCCCCGCCGCTGCCGTTGCTACTTCTGGCGACAAAGAAGACGCGTCATCTTCTTTTCACTTCTCTCCTCTTCCTCTGCTTATTTATTAACTCCTGCATTTCCTTTCTTTGCCTGTTCTAATGAGGAATTTTGGGTTATTTTCTTTCCTATCATTATGCCGACAACGTCACAACCCCATTTCCTCATTTGACAACAATGGCAACCGTGAATGGGGTTATTGCTTCTTCAAGTGTCTCCCCCACTCCCCACCAAAGCAATTGTTGACCTTGTACTTAGGCTTAGAATGGGTAAAAATGAATAACATTTATTAAAGTATTTTTGTTACAAAATTCTTGTCATGCCCCACATTCTTAATAGAATGGAAAATTAGCCCGCACAAAAATTGAGGTACCCACAGCATGAAAAATAAGCATGCCCCATCTTACTCATTTATATTATTTGAGGAAACTTTGCTTACAAAACTTATGTTTATTAGCAGACTACTGTGAAAACCCTACAAAAGTGTTTTTTTATGAAAGTAAAGTACTTTTACGAAAGTACTTTCATAAAAGTACTTTTACACGAAAACACTTTTATAAAAGTGCTTTTACGAAAATATTTTTATAGAAGCACTTTTATGAAAATACTTTTATAAAAGCACTTTTATGAAATCACTTTTACGAAAGTACTTTTGTAAAAGCACTCTTGTGAAAGTACTTTCATAAAAGTACTTTTATTCATTCACTTTTAATTGGACCAGATTGGGTTAAAGTAGGTATTGTAGTGCTTTTTTATATATTTTTCGGATTTCTCATGTTATTTTGGTGTTTAATTCAGTTTGGATTAAATTGGACCCAATCCAGTCCATTTGCATTTTATTTGGATTGGATTGGGCTTGGTTTGTATGGATTTGGACTAGATTTGGTCCAGTCCATTTGTAAATGGACCAATATTGGATGGACTAGATTGAACCAAATCCAATCCAATTGACAGCCCTAACTGTTGGCCATCCACCGGTAAACATCTATGCCAACAATTTTGGAGACCTAGGCTAGTAGTTTATGAATACCGGCAAAATGAGCAACATACAACACTTGTTAGTCTGAAAGGAATTCATTTTTAAGAAAAAAGTGTTTGGTTCATACCAATATTTTCTCATTATACCTATTTTTACCCTTTCTTGTCCATTTTAGAACTAGTAAACATGCACATGCTTTGCATGTGGTAATTCTAAACCCCGATAATGATAGTAATAATATATCCAATTTTTTTATAAAATTTTATGTATTTTTATATTTTTTATTATTAATCGGATGCAGATTACAAAATTCATAACCGATTACATAAACATCCCATCCAAATATGTGATAATCGGATCACATTATAAAGTTTCAAGTATCATTAACAAGCCTACTTGCTTGGCTAGAGTCTTCTTTTTGTAGTGTTTTATCTTTTTTATGCATCTTTTTTCTTCTATTCATTTATCAAAAAAAAATATAAGATTTAAATAGAATGAATTGAATGAAGTGAAAATTAGTAGTTTAATTTACAATTTAAACCTTACAATTAAATAGGGACTAAATTCAAAAATGAATATTTTAGTCAAAAGAAAGTTTCACAATCTTATTCATATTTTTAATAATAGTGTAAATATAGAACTATGGATGTGTTCTTTTTTTTCTATATTTTTGTGTAAAAATAATTGTAATATATCACACTTAATTTTTATTTAATATTATAAATATATGATATTATACATGTGCCTGAAATTTTTTTTTTGCAAAATTTATGTATTTTTATATTTTATTAATGTTTATTATTTATTTATGACACTAAAGATTAACACATTTATCCCAAAAGTTGAACTATTTATTATCAATTTTTATATTTCATTTTTGGTTAGTTTTAAATTATATATTTCATTTTTCATTATCAATAAAAATAATTCTTATTTATTACACTTTCTTTTTAATTTGACTAATAAAAATATCATAAATGTGTCTAATTTTTCAATATTTTTTAATTTTTTATATTTATTTCTATTTTAAAATTTTTATTACCTAACTATGACTCCATAGGTTAATTAATTTGATTCGGATGGTTGAATTGTTTAGCCACCACTTAGACAAAATGACTTTTGTTTTTGAGTTAATTTTAAAACATATGGGTTTATATTGTTATAAATATTGACATAGATCTAATTAGTAGAATTATTAGAGAAAAATAACTTAAAATATAGGATTGAATAAGAGAAAATGGGATTTAATGCTTTAAATATAAGACTTAATGAGAGGGGATCAAATGAGGTAGAAAGTAATAATTGAAGTTAAATTTTCAACTCTTATAATTAGAGATGGATTAAATACACAAACTTAGGTGTTTTAGTAGTCATTACGGCTGGCACTAAAATTATAATAAAATGACTTTTACACAATTTCTCAAACAAAAAAAATATAGGGTAATTTTAGTCCAAAAAATAAAGGGTAATTTTAATCAGCCAAAAAAATTAACTTTCGAGTAAAACTTGTTTTAGTAGTTTCTTCAAAGCAACTCAATCAAAACTTTAACTCTCCTAAACATGGGCTCCGTAGCCAGTCTTTAGACAAGCTATAGGAAAAGCTTAGCTCCGGGCCCTTTCTCATAATCAGTGAGTGTAACCCATTTCTTAAATACAATTGTGTACCAAGGAAGTAATAATCTAAATTCATTTCTGAAGAACCATACCACCATGATTTTATCTACCAAACAACAATATAAAATAAGATGATGGGCTCAGCTTGATAATGATTTCCCCTGTTATTTCATCTATGATGATTAGGGCCTCTAGACCATTATCTTGTATGTGTGAGGTTTGGGGGTGGTGAGAAAATGATAGGGTATTAATGAGTAAATAAATAATATGGATTGAGACATAGTTTTATGTTGAATCAGTTTGCAATGAAAACAATAAATAAATAAATAAGTAAACACATAAATAATAGAGTTGCCATTGTTGACCCAAAGGTGGAACCAAGAAGCCACTGAGCAGACATCAGCTGGTTGAACCGTTCAACCTACGACTTATACATGGTTTCCAAGCTGGTACGTTTCAGTTTGAATAGTGTTGAAAGCTATATGGGAAAAAAAAAAAAAAAAAGAAGGAAATACATTTTGGTACGAAACATGGTGTATAATATTTTATACTATATTGTTTTAAAAAATAATCTGAAAAAACTATGCACTAATCCAGATTTCCTATCTACTCTCAATCCGCCGTGATTTCCCGTTTGATTATGCACATATAGCGTCCAATTGAATATTGAGATTATTTCCCGTACATGTATATTAAATTTATGGGAAGATATTCTTCATGTACGGCTGAATTTTCATACTTTGAGATTGATTGTATGTATAGAGGTTTTACTTGCAGAAAATCTGATAGACAATTGAAGTAAATATGTTTTGTGAATGTTAAACTGACTTGTCATATTTGTTGTGCCAGCAATTTAACCTAAAACATAAACACTGAAAACAAGCTCTTCAATGTCTGAATCTATACGGAATGATTTTTGCTTTGGCCTCACGTCAGACATGAAGGCTCAGTTAGTTTGGAAGGAGTATAAATACAAATATGTAGAGTGCAAAACCTTATATTTTGTATGTATTTGCGCAGTATACATTTGTATTTGTACTCCTTCCAAATGGAGACTAAGACAAACTTTCCTTATCTCCATCATGGGATAATAAAGGGCCATGTCTTTTAAGATTTTGAGATGTTTTTATTTTTCTATTTTTTTTCATATTAATTCTCATAATAAGCAACTACTATACATCATTTATCATTTGCCTATAATGTATCATTGGCATTGGTGTGAGCCATAAAATTTAAATTTAATTATATAATATTTAACTTATATTTTATATTTTATGCATAGCACATGCCCTTACACTAGTACCATATAAAATGAATATACATGCCAATGGAGTGGCATGGCTTGGTTGTTACGACAACTCGGCTGTCCCAGTGGAGATGCAGATTCGGGTGTATGATATTCAAAGGCAATCTTCTTTTGATGATTATTCCATTTTTTTAAGAATGAAGGCATGCTAGGAATTCAGCTATCTTCTTTAATAGGCATGTTGAATATGTCAATAAATGCATAGATGTCCCACCAATAACTCAATTAATTATATTATAGTTTTAGTTGAATATAATGCAATCTAATTAGATTATAAAATCAGTTTATTTAATTAAATTTTCCACTGTGAAACTAATATTAAAAATTAACTTGCTTCTTGATAAAATTAATAAAAAAGGATAAAATAATACAAGGTGGTAATTTTTTTAGTTTTAATGTTTATTTTCAATAAATTGTAGCCATAAAATAATTAAAATGAAAAAATAATAAAAATTAAAAAATAAAATTAAGTACAAAAAATACTAAATATAAAAACATAAAAATGAATAATTATAATAAAAGTAATAAAATTTGTTTCTCTCAACAAACTTATAGCTAATGATTTTAAATTAAGTATAATTTCAAAATATAATTAATAAAATGTAAAAAAATAAATTAATGGAATAACCCCGAGAATCAATAACCATAATTAAATTAAATTAATTAACTAATTAGTTATTAGTTTCTTAATTACATTAATTAACTTAACAAATTTAGTTCACTTAGAAAAGGATTATATAATTAAAAAGATTAACTAAATAAAAGATAATTATATAATTAGTTAACTAATTATAACTTAATTACTAAAGCTTATTTAATTAGTTAACCAATTAATTAATAACATAATAAATTAATTAACTAATTAATTTAATAATGTAATAAAAAATATAGATAAGAATGATATATATTAGCAAAAATTATTTTAATAAGAATTAAACAATTAACAAAGTTATTATATTAAACTTAATTATTATTAATTTAAAATACCCTAATCCACTAAATAAAAATTTAGTAAAGTCGAAACAACTTAATAATAAATAAATAAAAACTAATACAATTAGGAAAGTCACAATGCTACTTCTTGGGGTGCAACTTGGATGAGTTGGGTTTGATTGAGGGTCAACCTAAGCGCAACCCTAAGTCTCAAACCTTGAGCTTAGGCTTGGCTCAACTCAATGTTAAGCTTTAGTGTACCAACCCAAGCTTAACTTGATATTAACCCGTATCTTGGGTTGGGCTTGAACTTGGGTGTGTGTAGCCCAATTTTTAGGTAGAATAGATTGATGACATGCAGATATGTATATCATAAAAATGTTGGGTGGGTTCAAATTGGGTTGAGTCAGGTCAGGCGACCCAAGGCCTCAATTCAAGCCCAACTTGAGTTTATGTTAGGCTTAAGTTTTTTACCAGGACCAACTTGAAGTTCGAAAACTCAAGCCCAACCTATGCAAAACCTTTGGTTGAATTGGGTAGGACTCGGGTTGGGCTCACCCAAGTTGCACTCTTATCTCCTTTTGTTTTAAATTTTTTAACAAAGCCCGTGAATCGCACAGGTCCCTACTAAAGTTAGGGTAAATTATAAAAACTTTCCGTTGAGTTTTCTGACAACCCTATAAACCTACACTAAATTTTATTCCCTGATGTTTGAAAGATGGTGAAAATACCTCCCGTTTCTTATTCTTCTTCTTCCTTTTTTTTTTTCTTTTTCTTACTTTTATTCTCTTTTTCCTCCCTCACTTGTGATTTCCATCAATAAATGTATTAAAAGTCTAAAAGTCCTTCCAATAATCTCTCTCTTATTGAAGATGAAAGGGTCTCTTCAACGAAATCCACCAAAAATGTCACCTATGTTGATTCGAGTATGTTATACGATGATTTGTGAACAAATGAGGATATCAACTTCAAACGAGTCTCGACTGCATTGGAACTGGAGGGTATTATTTCATTTACAATTTTTTTTTATATGGCTACACAACGGGCCCATTGGGTAGCCCATCCCCTAACCCCTAACCCCCCAATCCAGGTGCAGGCGGATTCAATTGGGGGTGATCATGGGCCGGGCCTGAGTCAGGCTTTGCAATTATTATAAGGGTTATAGCTTAGGCCTGAGCCCGGCCCGGCCCAAGGTTTCAGGCCTGTAAGATAAGCCCTACCCAGTTCTATACGGATCTGGGCCGGGCCAGACCTGACTCTGGACCAATGTCTTTCATATATAAAACATTATGCATTTATAATATTTTATATTAAATGATATAATATGCATATAAACTTTTATTATATATTATATAATATAAAATATTACATATAATATAAATTATACATATCATGTTATAATATTTATATTTAAAATATATAATATAATGTAAAATAACATGTATACATATGTATACATTATACACAGAATGTATATGTTTAAATATATGTGGGTGGGGCCGGGCCTGAACACAAAGCCCAGGCCCAAGCCCAGAATTTCTGGGCCGGGCTTGTACCGACCGAGCCGGGCCAGGCTAAAGTGATCACCCCCAGATTCAATCCCAAGTCTCCGATACAACCAACAGCAAATCTTACCAACCCTTTTGTTGGCACCTTGCATTTTACTTACAATTTGTTATGGTTAAATACAACCATTGATAATTACTGCATTGAAACATGGATTAGGGAATCTTGGACTCATCATGCACAAAGTGAATTCGATTAGAAAATTTGATATTCGAATCTGATTAAATGTTTGACTATTCGTTCAAATTCGATTAATTAATTATTTTAGATAATTAATAAATATATAAAATAAATATTTTATTGATATAATTTATTTATATAACTTAATTATTATATGTACATTATACAAAATATTTTATACATTATACATAAGAATTAAACAATTGATCAAATTCGGATATCTACCAAATCGAATGAAATCATATCCAAATTTGAATTCGATTAACTATTCGGTAAGAATAAGATGTCCGAATTCAATCGATTAGATATTCGAATTATCTGAATTCGATTCGATTATATCGAATATTGAATTCAAAATCAGATTTTCGAATACAGTTGACACCCCTAGCAAGTAAGGGTACATTTATAAATGCACTAACATTTACACCTTGGAAACAATACTGGTTTTAAGTCTAAACTAATTTTCTACATAAATTAGCTCCAATATGTAGAATTCAGGGGCCTGATCCAGCCAGGGGCAAAGTCAAATATAGTGGTTGGTTGGGGGGGGGGGGGTCCTTGGCCTCCCAAACTTTTTGTTAAATCATTATTTGTATAGGTTGTGTTTGGAAACAATGCAAATGAAGTGTAAATTCCGGTTTAGGGTAAATTTGCACTCTAATTCACTTTTGCTTTAGTAACATTATATTTATGCATTGACAAATGACAGACCAATTCATATTTACAGTAATAATAAGATGTAAAAGTACATCAATAAAAAAGAAGTAAATTTACACTCAAATGGGTTTTTAATAAATAAATAAATAAATGCATATGCTTTATTGAAATTCATGTTTGCATCATCCATTACAACAAACAATCTGTCCCCCCCTCCAAAAAATAAACTAAGGATCATATTCTAATTCTCCTCCAATCCCCAAAACAAAAAAAATGAAAATATTTATTTATTTTTAAATATGTAATAGATTCAAATCTTTTCAAACCATTTTCTCCTATACCCTACTTCTACTGCTCCCTATCTCATTTGCACTCTCATGCATTTGGACCAGTGCAAATAAAATTACACTAAAAATCTGCAACCAACCGCAGCCTAATTCGATAACAACGAAGAGGTGGTGGCATGTCGGTGATGTCAACAATGATGAAGATGACAAGGTGGTGTCTTGGATTAACGTTGGCATTTCACGGCCTTATTAAGCCCGCCCAGGTTTGAAAGAAGGCCCACAGAAATGACAGCACCAAACAGTTGTTGGATCACCGATTCTACCAACTTGACATTCTGAGTTAAGCAGCGAGTCATGCTTGCTCGTGGGTTGTGGGCCTCTGCTTCTCTTATTGCTCTATAAACCCAAATTTCAAATTTTTGTCTTTATCCGGAATACTATAGGGAATGTGTTTGGTATGTGTCAACTTCGCGAAGATAAGCAGTCTCACGAAGTTGGAATTGGGCTTGACCCAAAACAAAATTTGCTGAGGTTGCAACTGCTGAAGGGTTGAAATTTGAGAACACCTTTTAAGTTTTGGATTAATTTGCAAATGAATCTATATTTTCTATCTATCTATCTATCTATCCATATCCTGCTTTCTTTTAACTCTCTCTCTCTCTTTCTCTTCTTAGTTCATTTTCCCTTTCCAGCCTCTTATTAAGCCAAGTCACTAGGGATTTAACCTATCTTATTAGGCCACATCATCCTTCTTCTCAACAATTTAAATCTTAAAAGTATTTTCCCCCACCTAAAACTTTCTCATAATCTATTTCACATACCCAATAAACCATTTAGGCCTCGTTCACTTTTCAGTAAATTACCTACCCGGGTAAATGTAGTTACTTGGATAAGTTTTTCTTGGGAAACACTTACCCAGGTAAGTGCATTTACCCATGTTCTTTTATTTCTCATGTAAATACAGAAATAACCATTTTATCCATAAAATTCCACTATTAAAAGGGGCATTTTTGTCCCATTCAAGTATTGAAAACTTTCTCCCTATGTGGAATAATTATTTATCCACGTAAGTGATACCTAGGAAAATAAACTTTCCCTAGTCCCCACATAAATCTGAAAAAAGAACATGGGATTCTTGGTCAATGGGAACCAAAATCCCATTGACCAACTTTCCCCCTCTCAAAATCCAATAAAAAAGAACGCCCCCTTAATTCTAGCATCTCTCTCTCTCTCTCTCCCTCTCCCTCTCTCTCTTCCTTTTAAACACATGCATTTAATTTTTTCATCAATATATTAAAATATTAATGTTTATATTTAACTTTTTTAAAAACATTTTAAGGTAAAACTTAAATATTGAAATAAGATAACTTAAAACTATCTAAAATAATGATAGAGAAAATAAATAAGACAATAAGACAAATAATAAAAAGTAAAGTAATAAAGTTTAATAATTAATTAAAACCCTTATTCTAATTATAAATAATATTTTAATATTGTCATTATAAAATCTATCTCTGTTTCTGTGGGACGTTTTGGGCCCCACACATCACTATCTATATTGATGTTGAATTTTTGTAAACACTATAGCTAGAAGATAGGTCAACAAAATAAAAATTTTTAGTTACCAATGTGAACATATCTTGATTGATTCCAGTTTAGTTTGCTAAATCTATCATGTAAAATTTTTTTAGAAAATATGTCTTGAAAATAAATATTAGAAACACTATTAATTAACATACTTTTATCAAAATATTAATTTCACTACTAATTAATTTCTTATTAAACTGTGTTTTTATTATATTTAAAAAAAAACATATTAAATTTTCATTGAAAACTTTTTCTATAAATTATGTGAAAATTTCACTACTAATTTCATAAAAATATTTTTTATGAACATGAATGGTCTCCTTTGTCTTATAGCTCCATTGTAGCAAACTTAAGTTTTGGAAGTATTGAGTGGTAAATCAAATGGATTAGATTGTTTCCCAAGTTTGCCAATTTCTTAAGAAAAGAAAAAAAGCAAAAGAAGAAATGAAGGGGCCCAAAAAATCGTTGAGCATCAAGAAGACAAAGTTCATGGGTCGTGTTATTTGAATACCTACAAACCATCAATCCACTAGCTTCAATTACCGGTTCATATTGAATTGCACCAATTTGGTTTCATCTATTTGGCCTAGTTATGCGATTTTGAAAATTAGAAGAGAAAATAAGAGAAAACTTTCACTAAAAACAATTTTATGAATTAGAAAATATCATAAAAAAAAAACAAGGAATGATAATACAAAAAAATTATTAACAATTTATTAATTAATAGAAAAGTAGATAAAATAAGGAAATTTTCTAAAAGAAATCAGAAAATAACAACAACATTAGAAACTTAGCATTTTAATTAATTGAGAAAATAAGAGAATTTTTCACTAAAAATAATAGAAACTTTTTAATATATTAAAATTAATATTTATTAAGAAAATATGAAAAAAAAAATCAATAGAAAAAATATAAATAAGGGAAACTTAAGAATCAACGGCTTACATTGCACGATTAACTTATTAATTAAAAGAAATTAACTAACTTAGTTTTATTAACTTACTCCAAAATTAGTAAAATCAATTTTATAAAAAATTAGCATTTAAATAAATAATAAAAAATACATAATTAAAAACAATAAAAATAGTTAACATACTTAGCAAAAGTTAATTTATTAGTTAAAATCAATACAAATTAATAAAAACATAATTTAATTAAAAGAAATAAAATTTAATTTTTAATTCAACTTAATAAAAGATGAACTCTCATTCTCCCTAATCCCTTCTAGATTTTTGTTTTTTTTAATTTATTTATTATATTCAGCTTGGTCCAATTAGAAATGTCCTAAAACTCTTGTTTAAGTATCACTTAACAAAGCCTACGCATCGCATTTAAGAGTTATAAAATTTATAAAATATAACCCAAAAATAGTTTGAGTTGGACTTGGTACCATTTGGCCCGACTCCTGCAACAATTTTATTAACAACACCGTTCATCGCACAGGGCCCGACTAAAATAAATAAATAAAACATACATGAAATAAGCTTAATGGTAGGATGATGATGGCTGAAGCGCCTGAGCCTTCTCCCCCAGATAGATGATAAAAGAGGGAATAACGCAACTGGAGAAAAAAAAAAATTGAAGGGATGAATCCGATGAAGAGCTCAGTTAGCCAAGTTTTCAGGGGGCTTTTGTTTCTTGCTTGTCCGAGAAATCCCTGTATGTTTGAAAAAAGTGTTTTAATGGGTTTATGAATATTGTCTTAATTTAAGAAAAGGAAAAGAAAAGAAATGTAAATTACCCCTTGAAACTTCTGAATATGAATGGGGGTTGTCTTGATGAAGATGAGGACTGTTCCAAGTCGAACTGCTGACACCCTCTACCGCAAGCTGCCATACAAACTTGAAGAGTAGAAGTGGGGAGCTTCATGCATACGGGCATGCAAGACATTCTACAATTGGCAGAAAGGCCCATTTGAAAGCTGGCCATCATCACCAGTGCACAGATCAAGAGAACTCCAACTGCTTTCCTGCAGGGCACCATGGTCGGCTGCTTCTGTGTGAAAGCAGGAGATCCTCTTGATCACCAGTGCTGTGGAATGTGGAAGATGGAAGAGGTTTGTTTAGGTGATTTATAGGTAGCTAGGTCAAGGGGTCCTCTCGCCCCATTGAGGGGTTGCTATAATTTGGGCTGAGACCCATGATTTTCTGTGGTGCCGAGGACAACCTGGACCTATAACTCGGATCACCTGCCAATAATATACATTTCAACTTCTGACACCGTACATCTTTATGAGTCCGGATCTTCTGCCCAAACAAATTCTGCTCATATCTACCTACATAACACGGAGAACATCTCATTCTTCTATATAGTATTATGCAAGGGGAGATGTTCCCAATTCACGGGGATAGTGTATTGTGAGTAGAGTGGGCAGAAAATCCGGAGTCCATCTTTAAACATGGTGGCTCCCATTTTCATGGTGAGAGGTGCGGTGTTAGATCAAGTTGATAGAGGTTGGGACATGATTTATTGGAGGAGATCCCAATTCAATTAAAGCATTGGGATGATTATATGAGAATTAATTGAGAAAATTCTCCCTTTTCCTTTCCATTTCACTCCTCTCTTTTGTCTCTTTAACTTATTTTGAATAAAAAAATGATATTTTGCCTTTAAATTATCTCAAATGCTGATGCGGACAACAGTTGCAATATATCCTTTTTTATTTTCTCTAAGAAAGGGCTGCAACTTGGGCCAGGTTAGCCCAAGCCCAATTTCGGATTCAAAGTTAGGTTGGGGCAACCTGACCCAACCCCACACTAAGGGTGCAATTTGGGTGGAGTTGGGTTGGGAATTTCTTAAATTTTTCATGGGCTTGAACCCTATGATCCGAATGTAATTGAAATTCTTTAAATTGAACAACCCAACTTATAATATATGATTTCAGATTTGCGCCCCACAAAATGTGCCCCACAGCAACCGTGCATCGGGAACATCTTCCACAGCAAACCCTTATATAACATCTGCATGCTAATAAAATATGTATCAAATATGTACCAAAAACTCTAAGGGGGTATTTGGCAATGTGATTGATTCTATTTTCTAAAAAAATAGAAACAACTACAATATCAGCAAAGCCAATGCATTTTTGCTGCGTGTGGCTGTTTTTTTATTCTGTTTTAGATGTTGTAACATAATTATTTTATTCTTTTTTTGTCTGTTTTTTGATAATGATGTCATTCTGAAACACCATAACTTTAAACAAAAAAGATGAGATACATCGAGTAATTGTATGAGCTAGCTGCTCCACTTTCAGATTTTGGGAGTATAAAGAACTGGGGTATTGGTGAATTCTCCTAGGTGTTTCCTACGGTCTGCGACGAGTCAATATTGGAATTTGTAAATTTTTATGTATTTTGTATTGTTTGATTAGGGTTTTTTGGTCATTAGAAATGCGTTTGTGGGTTGTAGTGTACTAATTTGATTTGTCTAGTTATAGTTGGTTGGTTAATGTATATATATAATCAAATTCGACCTGGGTTGGTCGGTTTTCTAGTTGATAGTGTGTGATCTGATGCTCTCTATTGGTAGACAATTCAGATGCCGGATTAGGTAGGCCGTTTGGTCAAACTGTAAAGAAAGGGAGAAAAGATCATAGTACTCGGGCTCCTTTACTCGGTTTGGGCACTCCAATGCTTAATTTAAAGAAATGGATTTTTCATAAAAGCTAGAAAGAGAGAGAGAGAGAGAGGTGGTTTCATGCTTGGAGGTGGAGAAGTGGACTCCACATAGGTAGGTAACGTTTACCCAATCCCGCCTAAAACGAGCAGGGTGATAACCAGTTCCTTCAACGTGGCATCGTGATCCTGGGGAATTTGGATGTGATAGTTCGCTTAAGGGGAGGTCACTCGGCACTAACGAGGCTCTCATAAGAGGGCCTCATCTTCCCAACAACCATCTAGGGCTAAAGCATCGAACCAATTCGGTCCCACTATGCTCTTTGTCGAGAATATCTATGAGCTTGTAGCTCGATATAGGGTTCCAATCTTCTAAATCAATTCGGATATTCCTTTCCCCTTGGGCAACACCTGTGGGAGCACATTGAAGATGAGGTCACTGTCTTTGAGGAGGCCCTAAAAGTAGGTCTTCGGTTCCCCTTTCATCCATTTATTCCCAAGGTGTTGAACTACTATAACATTAGCTTATATTAGTTTCATCCCAACTCTATTAGGACCCTGGTCGGCACCATTTCCTTTTGTCACCACACCGACTTCCCCCTATATCTTAAGACCTTCACCAACATATGCCATATAAAGAAAAATCATTCTAGTACTCCTGGGATGTACAATTACTACTTGTCCTATCGCCCCGGGTGTAAGCTACTGAATGACTTCCCATCCAAAGTACCGGCCTGAAAGATGAAGTATTCCTTCCTTGATCGAAGTGGCGGATGGCCATTCTTGACGACCTGGAGACAAGGATTAAAGTATTAGTATCAAGTATTGTATTAGACAACTTGGATATGGATACAGATATGGATATGCTTTGGAAATGCATGGATACAGATGAAAAATATGGATACCTTAGGGAAACACATAAAAATTTCATAACACATTAATAATATTAAATTTAAGGTCAAATAACCATAAATAATGTATAAATACATAGAAAATGTATATTTTAATGGTGTATATGAAAAAAAAATATTACAATTAATATAATATGATGCATATATACCATACAATTTTATTGATAATGTATCAATCAAGAGTCCAAAATGCAAAACATATTTTCCTATTATATTTTAATTATTATATCAATTATTTTCGATTTTACTATTTTTACTTTTTTTTTACATTAACAAAGAGGTCAACCAAATATTAAATTCAATATGTAAATTAAAATATCCATAAATAATTTATAAAAATGTTTAATCTCAACTTAAAATATATCAAATATATTAAATTTCTAAGATACATATCATATGAAAATTCATAAATTTTAACTTTTAAAATGATTATTCCACTATTATATTTTTATTCCTATAATTTTCTAATTAAAAATCTATTTTGGTATAAATGTAGATTAGTAGATTTGATATATTCAATTTAAGATTATATTCTTGAATATTTTATAAACAATGTTTTTATTTTCTAAATAATAAATATGATTTTATGTAATGTAAATTTATATATATATATATATATATATAGATAGATAGATAGATAGATAGATAGATAGATAGATATAGATATATCATGTGCAAATTTAAAATTTTTTTTGAGATTCAAACAATATTTTGATATAAATGTGTATTTTATATATTATTTATTTATATTGTTTTATAAAATACTAATTTTAAGTATTACTTTTTTTTTTTAATTTTTAGTTGGAGTTAACCATAATATGCATTTAAGTAATAAAGAAATAAATTTTGTATTTGGAGTGGTGTAATGGCTTAGTGGCACGAACGTTAAGTTGTCCTTTATTTCTTGACACAAATTTGAATCATTGCAACTTTCTTTTTTAGTAGAAGAGTATGCGCATGCGCATTTGTCTTGTGGGTAGCGTATCGTTCTACTCCATAGTGTGACAACGTGGCATTTGCGAGACTCGAGTTGATTATCTTGCACCATTCCTACTCCATAGTCTATTTGAAACTTCATCAATAGATAGTAGGTCGATACTACTGCTTGGAGGGCGTGCAAGATAGGCTGGCCTAGAATGGCATTGTAGGGAAAGGGAGTCGCGACCACTGGAAAGTCATGGTTGAAACGTATTGGATTTGGTGCCAATTCTGTTGTTACTGACACTCTCACCCGGACTAGGGGACACGCCACTTCTCCACTAAAGCTGACTAGGGGAACGTTGGCTGGCTACAGGTTTTTCTTCTCAAGCTCCATCCCAAAAAATAAAATTATACATTGAACACCCTTAGGGCCTGTTCATTATTTCCTCTTAATTCTTATCTCTTAAGAGTCATCTTTTAACTTCAAGAGAAAATTGGTTGTATGTTTCCTCTTATCTATAATCCGTTAAAGTGCAATCATACAATTTTTTGTTTTCTAACGATACCTCTAAAAAGACAAATAAAACTCTTATATGTAGGATGAAAATGGATATTGATAATTTTTAGAATTCAAAACAATATTCTCTACATTCAATGAAAGAAAAGTTCACCAATACCAATACACATCTTAATGTAATTATTGCACTTTCAGATATCAAGCCCTATAGCTTTGTAAATATTCATCTTTTTCCGAACTTGTGCAATTCACTCTCTTGTTCATAATGGAAAAATTATTTCACAAATCAGATGCCTTAGCTAATTTGGGCATTGATAGTGCTTCAAGCTACGCTTATTTCTCTGTTAACCATATGCCTATGTATGTCAAAGTTTTGGTTTTTGAGAATACACCGGTTTGTCGGTTCCCATATATACTTATTAAATTTTTTTTTATTTGGATCAGGTGGAGTGATTTTTGGGAGAGATTCGTTGTGTCTTAATTTAGGGCAAGGCGGGCCATCCCAATTAAGAAAATAAAAAAAAATGGATGACCCGTTCTAACAACAAAAATTACAGGCAAAAAACTGAGCGTGTGACTCACATATGACTTGAAAACGGAACCGTTTTGGCCACCGGTTTTTGGGTTAATGATTCGACTATTCGGTTCAAATGAATGGCCTGTTCTGACAACAAAAATTAAAAAAAATGATAAAAAATCATTGAACGGGTCAATGGTTCGATCGGCTGGGTCAATGGGTCATTGACCGATTCAACGATTTTTGGCTAGGGGCCGAGATTAGAATAAAATGGAACCGATTGCCTGGATGGTACCCAATTAAATAAAAAATAAAAAAAACAGCTAAAAACCATTAAACGGATTAACGGATCGACAGTTCAACTACTTGAATCAATGAATCGTTAACCGATTCAACAATTTTTTACTAGAAACTGAATCAACGGATCGACAACGATTCTATTCCAGCCTGTGCGAAGTAGGGCCCTCGGCTAGTCTTCTAATTAAAAGGATTCCTATTAAGCAGGAATTACAGTACGTACTAGTCCCCTACAATAAATTGTATCGTCATTTGAAATAAAGCATTGCCATTATCATATAATTAAGCCCCTTATTCCAATTATATATGTGGATTGACTACATGAATAATAAAATACCACTCTTGCCCTCATAATAAAATAAAAATAAAAGAAGGTTCATCAACTGAGAAAATACATGTTTTATTATTACAAACCCAAATTAAATTTAATATATATATATATACAAGCAGTAGACCAAGATAGCTAGCAATTATATACATCCAGAATGCAATGCAGGATTGCAGGGGGCTTCAATCCAAAAAGCTCCCCAATTGAACCTGAGAAGAAATATATATATATATATATATATATTCTCAGCTGCTTAATTAAGGTTATGTTTGGTTTGATGGAAAAGGTAATTAAGAAAAGGAAGAGAAATGTAGGGAAATTAATCTATACAAGATTTATAAAAGGGTTTCCTACATTTTTCTTCCTTTCCCTACATTTTCCTGAGTTGTTGTGATAGGCCGAACAGAAGAGAAGGAAAGAAAAAGGAAATGAAGAAGGGTGGGAAGCCAAAACTAAAGAAAGCGAATGGTGTATTCTATTACGCAGTAGAGTTGAGGTGTTGTTCTTCTTGAGGTACCCCCATCAGTCTGCAGCCATCGTCGCAACTACTTCGGCACATTTCTTCGGTTGCACCTTGCACGCCCATGCATACGGGCATGCAGTTCTGGAAACATCGGGCGACGTAGGTGTTGTACGCTCTGCACACTCCGATATCGCTCGTTATCAGCAAGGCCGTGATCAGAAGAACTGCGACTACTTTGCTGCAGGAGGCCATTTTTTATCTGATGAGAGAGATCAATTTGTGTATGAATTAATCTCTCAAGTATAGAAGATATATATAGACGACGATGCATGCATGCATGGGTTTGTGATGATCTATTTATATATAGTGGGATTCAATTAGAATTTAGAAGCAGCAAATTGATGGATGATATACCGTTAGTTTCTTGTATGAGGTGGTTATAATTTGGAGGAAAATATGGAAACGTAGAGCCAACGAAATTGCGTTGAAATTGTCTTGAACTGATTTTACATGTTAAGAAGAGTACTCCAAGTAGAGGATGGAGGAGAGTAGGGGTGGCAATTTTTCACTCAACCCACCTAGTATCTAATCCGCCTATTTACTTGGTGGGTTGTGTGATCAACTTGTCACCCAATCTGCCCATTTAAATGGGTTGGGTTGGGTTAATTATTACAGACATTAGTATTAATTCTTTAGCCTTTTATTTTATTTTCTTCATTTGAATTAAATAATTTATAATTAATGTATTAATTTTATATTAATTATTGACTAAATTTAGTTTTGTCTTAAATCAATACACTTCACCCATCCAAATCAATTTGACTCAAGTCCGGACTAGTTCAACGTGGTCTGACCCGATCCAACATATACCGATCCGAGTCGACCCGAATCCGAAATAAACATCAGACAGGATGGCTCAATACCACTTGCTTTGAACCTTCACCACTTGTGTAAATAACAACTACTATTACCACTAAGCTATGACTACCTTATTTGTTAAAAGGAGTTAGTTTTTTGTTTCAAGTACATAAATATAAGATTAATGGGTTTGGGTTGAACCAAAGCCATTTAATTTTATATAACTGGGTCATTAACAGGCTGGTGGGTTAAATGGATTGGGTTGACCCGACCCAATCCAGAAAAAAAAACTGGGCTGCTTTGGGTTGGGTCATGGGTCAACCTGTTGACCAGATTGCCAAGTCTAATTAGTACTATTTGTACATTGTTAGAAGTTTCAACTCTTTAATTTTTTCTATTTAGTCTTTACTCTTTATTTTATATTTGGAATTTCAAGGTTAATTCCTTTAATTTTGGCAATTTTTATGTAGTTTCTTTATTTTGTTTTAAATTTCAGTTATTTTTTAGGATGACCCGAAGTGACCCATGGGTTAACCATAACTCGAACATTTAGAATTAGGGTCTAGCATTTGATAATCCAACCCGAAATTCAACCCGATCCAAAATCAATCCGAGGTGTCTCGACCCAACCCGAACCCGACCCACCCAACCAAATTGCCATCGGCCGATTCAATGATAGGTCGCAATCACTACTCTTATTGCAATTATGGTTTTATGAAGCTGATTGTGCGCTATTTAACCAATGGATTGGCATCAAAATACAAAATCACCCCAATGAATGGAGAAAAAAAGCAAACAAAAAAAAAGATATTATTAGTTTCTACCAGCTTGACCCAAATCCATGCTTCAGTGATAGTATGAGTCACAAATAAAGTATTTAAGCAATATTTTTTATTCAGAAAAATATGATTTGTTACCCACTAACTCACTTCAGTTGACCTTCGTATCCCCCAAAAGCTAAGACACTCGAGCAACGATACAGTCGCGTTGCACTGTAGCACAATGCCGCATACGGGCCCACCCCCATCCATATACGTAACTCATTAGTCACTACGTACCGTATTGATATTATGCATGCAGTTATTTGATGGATATATCTTTCCATTTTGTTTTAGATCAAAATGTAAAGGAGTGATCTGATGGTTAGGATCGACGGATACCGAGTCATCGTATTGAATAGAACGTTATGATGTCATATTCGAAAATCCGACGGCTCGGATTGAGTTGGTATTATAATATTAACATGGGCATTTGCTCTATCATATCATGGACTTTCGTTCTTCGGCTCGTGGAATTGGACCAAGGTCCAAGGCCCACAAATTACTGCGTGCGGACTTTCTGTTTCTGGTTTATAATCTATATCCGTAGTGTAGAGTCATAGTCATGGAGGCTAGGCTACTGTCTATGCGTGCTAACGTGCGCAGATGGGCTAACAATAACACGATGTGATTGGGTGTGGGAGTTGATAAAATCTGCAGGTAGTTCTTTTATGGACAAATCTAAACAGGCAGCCAGGCAGGCAGTTTAACACGAAACTCTGAGCTCCCCAACTCCCAACCGAAATCGTGCGAACCACCGTGGCTCCGACGATGCGCTATACGCCATGGGCGTAGATTAGGACAGTCTTCAGAGTGCGGTTCCATATTGCGCAGAGAGAATGTTCCTTGGAACCCAGACAACCGGTTTTCAGTTTTGACACAGTAGAAATCGAGTCCTCTATCTCGTTACCTCAGTGTCTCGGAAGCAAAACCCTACCACTCAACTGCCGTTACGGGTTCCGTCGAAGGTTATTTTCTTCATCTAATTCCCTACTAGCTAGTTATTTCTGTTTTGCATGCTTGTTCTTCGATTAATGTATGCTGAGTCAGAGGAAACCAGTGGAAAATCTGTCAATAATCTTCAGCCTAGGGTTAGAAAGACGTACTTAATCCATGGGTTATTGGTGTTTCTATAAGGAAATTGTATATGTTTGCCCAGTGTGGTTTGTTTCTTGATTTATTCTGCTCTGGCCCTGTAAATCTCGGTTCACAATGGGTGATGTAAAGATACCTAATTGGTTAAAAGGTTTGCCTTTGGCACCCGAATATCACCCAACGGATACCGAATTCGCAGACCCAATTGCTTATATATCAAAAATCGAGAAGGAAGCGAGTGCCTTTGGGATTTGCAAAATTATCCCTCCATTGCCAAAACCTTCAAAGAGATATGTTATTGCCAACTTAAATAGGTCACTTTCGAGGTGCCCGGAACTGGGTTCTGATGTAAATTCCTCAGCTGTTTGTGCTTCCTCTCAACTGGGTGGTGGGGATAAAGGGAATGATGGGGAGCTTCGGGCGGTGTTCACGACAAGGCATCAAGAATTAGGCCAGAGTATGAAAAAAACCAAGGGACCCCCTCAGGTTCGGCAATCAGCAGTGCAAAGGCAAGTTTGGCAAAGTGGGGAGGTGTATACACTGGAGCAGTTCGAGTCTAAGTCCAAGGCTTTTGCTCGGAATATTTTAGGCATGTGTAAGGAAGTTTCTCCACTCCTTATAGAGGCATTATTTTGGAAGGCAGCTTCTGAAAAGCCTATATATGTGGAATATGCAAATGATGTGCCTGGGTCTGGTTTTGGAGAACCCAAGGAACCATTTCGGTACTTCCACAAGCGGAGCAGGAAGAGAAAGTTTGATAAGAAGGTTCCGGGAATCCCTAATTGTGAGAACCAGGTAGTGGATAATATAAGCAATTCTAACAAGGATGTTGAGAAAGACACCTTCATTAGTAATGATTCGATTCCATCTTCAGAGAGTTCTAAGCCATCTAGCTCGTCAAATTTGTCATCAGATGAGGGTTCAAAGTTTTTTAGGCAGAAGAGTCTAAGTGCTAGTTGTGACAGGGAAGGTACCGCTGGTTGGAAACTCTCAAACAGCCCTTGGAACTTACAAGTTATTGCACGCTCACCTGGCTCACTTACACGCTTTATGCCAGATGATATCCCGGGAGTTACTTCTCCCATGGTTTATATAGGCATGCTGTTCAGCTGGTTTGCCTGGCATGTGGAAGATCACGAGCTTCACAGCTTAAATTTTCTCCATACTGGTTCTCCAAAGACTTGGTATGCAGTTCCTGGAGATTATGCTTTTACTTTTGAGGAAGTTGTTCGTGCCCAAGGCTATGGGGGAAATCTTGATCGGCTAGGTACATTCACATGATTCTGCTGAATATTCAGTCCATCTTATGAGCTTTCATGATTTCATTTTTTTTTCTTGATGCCCTATTCTCTTATGAATGTTATGTTACAATCCTTCCCCCACCCTCCAAAGCCTGAGAAAAAAAAACAGCAAATTGACAGTGGTGGAGTAACTTTAATGTTTTTTTCTGATTGATGCTGTCTTTTACTTCTTAGGCAATCTGCCATTCTGCCCATTTCATTTCATAATTTCTTTCCAAAAACAGTGGTTGTAAGCAGATAGTTTTCAAGATGTCTAAGCGACACTGGGGCGCCTAGGCACTAGGCGATTAAAATTTTATAATATAAGAATCTGACTTTTGGCTAGTTTCCTAGTTTTATATACCATTCATCATGTATGTTAATTGAAAATATAGTAATTCTCTTTATTAAGAGCATTGAATTCACTCTAAAAATGTGGAAAATCATCACATCTAAAAGATAAAAAGTCTTTTACATATATTAATTTCATTATTTTCAAAAATAATACTGCTATAACAGGTATTTAATAGAGAAAATTCATATTAATTAGCAGCTAAAGATGGTTATCAACTTTATATGATAAATATTCATGATGGAAAGTAAAATAGAAAAAAAAAACAAGGATGGAGTTTCTGTTTTATTTAATTAGAGAGAGAGAGAGAATAGAAAAAATGACTTTATTATTCTATTCTTTCTTTCCTCTTTCTTTTCTTTTTTTCTTTCTTTCTTTTTCTCTTCTCAAAACCCTTTGATCTTTGAAATTTCAATAGTAAAACATTAAAACAAAGTATAATTGATATATATATATATATATATATATATATATATATATATATATACCATATAATAAAATGTATTAACACATACATTAATAAGATACAGCAATATAAATGATATTATAAAAGGCGCCTGCCTTGTCATTTTTGTCGCCTAGGTGGGCGCCTAGTCGCCCTGACAACTATACTAAGCACAGAGAATAATATCATTTCAATGACACACAGATAATGTTTCTTCTTATTCTTTTTTTTTTTTAAATAAAGGATAACCGAGTTTCTTTTTTTATTGTTAGCTGCACTTGCGCTTTTAGGAGAGAAGACAACTCTATTGTCACCTGAAGTGGTTGTTTCATCAGGAATTCCCTGTTGCAGGTGGGTCCTTATAAGGTGACCACTGTTTATTCCACTCATATGCCTTTTAGATATAGACTAATGTTTATGCTTGTGGTTTTCTTTTCTTTCTTTTTTCTCCTTTAGGGTAGTACAGCATCCTGGTGAATTTGTTGTGACTTTTCCAAGGGCTTACCACGTTGGATTCAGCCATGGTAATTACTTTACAAAATTCTCCTATTCTTAGAGAGCATTTGCTTATGAAATATAATTGTTTTAACTTTGTTCCCAAACTAACCAAACTAATAGTTGTTCTGAACTAGTGTCCTATGATGATCCTTGATACATTATTGTAAAATTTCTTGAAGGCTTGACTAAGCAAATGGAAAATGCCAATTGTTGACTTTCAAGCCTGTTCATAATTTTTAAATATCAATAACATGCATTTTTTCCTTTTTTTTTAACAATTTATATGTTAGATTAATACTTAATTTCATCTCATGTTGGGTCGTAAATGTCTTTGTCCCTTTATATTATGGTCGCCCTATTATAAAATAATATGAGGGGCTGCTGCCCGCTCTATTCTATTGACCATAGTACAAAGGGGCAAAGACATTTATGATAGGCTTGACTCCACTTGTTACAGAGATCAATATTACGGGGGGTAGGAACTCCTTTTGTAAGGATACCAGTGAATGAACTAGTTTGAGGAAGTGATGTAAGGAGTACAGATGTCTACCCATCTCTAACTTCTCTCTAATAAAATGCTTTTCAACTTTAACATGCTTTGTTCTGTCATGAAGAATAGGGTTGTGGGCAATACTGGTAGCAGCTTTGTTGTCACAATATAAAGCCATAGGGTTGTCACTGGAAGACCCAACTCAAGAAGCACGTTCTTCACCCATAACGTCTCTGTCACTCTATGAGCCATTACATGGTACTCAGACTCTGCACTTGAACAATCACCACAGACTGCTTCTTACTTCTCCATGTTACTAAATTACTCTGCACTAATAGGTTTCAACCTTCAAGTCTTCTCAGGAAAAAAAAAAGAACCCTTCAAGTGTCCATTGTTAACAAACAATATGCCTCTTCAAGGATGCTTCTTCAAATACTTCAATATCCTTTCAGCTGGTAAGATGCGTGATATTTTGGGAGCATGCATATGTTGACTGAGAACCTTGTATCTCCCATAGGAGGTCTAGAATATATTTCCAGTGGGAAATATATTCATGGATGTTTAGTAGGACTCTGAAAGTGCTAGGGATTGTAGAGGCCTTTAGAGGACCACCAGATAAGGTAAGGTATTCTAGGATGCAACTTGGACTGGGTTTGCTTGGGTTGATATCAACCCTAGCTCAATTTGATGTTTTAAAACCTTAACCCAACCCAATTTTGAACCCAAGGTTCTTAATCCTAACCCATTGAAATGCTACCTACCAACTTTGCAAATAGATGTATAAATACATACTTTCGTACTCATAAGTCATGCAAGCACTCATATTTTACAAAGAAGCATCATCGCCAACCTTTTTCCTCTACACCTCTCTCCCCATGAACACACTTGTCTACATAAATCCATACATATCCATATGTAACATTATAAGAATATACAATTACAAGTGAAAAGAATTGTGCCAGCACATTTTAAAACAGGTAGAATTGTAGATGCCTTGACAAATTGAAAAGTAAAAAAGAAGAGGACAATTGGCCCTTAGGTACTAAAACACTTAATAAGAAAAGCTCAATATTTGGTGTCATGAAGTGTTCATTTAGATAGATTACTAGATCAACTAATATTGTATCTAGGGGTGCAACTTGGGTGGGCTTAACCTGAACCCTACCCAACCCAATACACACACAATGTTTTACATTTGTTGTATAAATGTAGACATATGTTGTATAAGATATACTATTTAGATGAGGTGTATGGTGGTTACAACTTATTAAGTTGCAACTTATTGTAAAATACCATCCATAAAAGTAAAAGATAAATAAGAAACAAGTAGACAACCCAAGGCCTAGCTTGAGTATGTTAGGATTTGCCTTGAGCGTTGGGCCTGGGCTGACGACTTCTGGCTTGGCTTCAGTTTGGGCCACACTTCGTGCTAAGGTTAGTCTTAGGGTGGGGAATAGGTTGAGCCTAAGCCCAATCCAACCTGCCTGAGTTGCACCCCTAATTGTAATGGATGCAGTTGCAAGGGGTGGAGTAACAAGGTAGTATTTTTATTTTTTGATCAGTAAATATGTGTTTTATTAAAATTCAGATTGTAATCATTTTATACAATTTGATGATGGGACTATTGATCCCTTTTCCTCACTCTATTCATCCCTCATTATAGTGTAGCCCAAAATAATTGCTGTCTCAATACCCCTTGTTTTGCTTATCCATCAGTTAGCCCATTTGCACTTCTTCTTACCCATTTAAATTCAGCCTCAATCTCCTTTGTAATCTTCTCCACTTCCCTAATCACATGTTTAAACGTCCATGGGGTGTGGCCGCTATTTGTTGCCCATGAAGTTACTACTTTTGAATCCCCTTCCACTTCAACATGTCTGCATCCTAGTTGTTTGGCTAGCTTTAACCCTTGTAGTAATGCCAATAGTTCAGCCTTCAGCGAGTTTCTATTGCCAATCGGCCCTGAGAACATACCCAATATCCTCCTGTCAGGGTTTCTTAATACTCCTATTCCTGAGATGCCTGGATTTCCATATGAGCACCCGTCAAAATTCAGCTTTACTTTATTGCCTTCAGGTGGTTTCCACTCCAGCCTTACTTTATCTCTTAATCTCGAAGATTGTGCTACTTCAGACCAAGTTCTTAGAATATCTGCGACTGAGAAGACTTGAAAGCAGTCCAAGAGTTTTACCTAATGGGCTACTTTCACCTTGATATTATCAATCACTTCCTCTACTGTTCTACTTTTTTCCAAGAAAATTCTGTTGTTTCTCTCTTCCCATATTACCCAACAAATTGCTACCTTTGTTGCTTTCCACATTACCATCCCTCTTTTCGTTCTCTGTCTCAAGAAATCATGGTTGAAGAGTCCTGTCACATCTTGAGGGGGAGCCCACCTACAGCCAAAGAGAGTACAAAAGAAATCCCAAATTCGATGCACAAAAGAACAGGATATCATTAAATGAGAAAGGGTCTCACCACTTTCCTTACACAGTGAACACACATGAGGAGAAAGGCACGTGTATGGGTTCTTTTCTGCAGCATATCACAAGTGTTTACCTTACCAAGGAATACTTCTCAGCAAAAAGCTTGGATCTTCGGGGGAATTCCGGTTTTCTTTCACAGGGAAGATCCCACCTAGAGGGTTGGGGGAAGCAAGTACTTTGAAGAAAGAGGAGCAAGAAAAGAGGCTATCTGGAGAGCCTACCTAGATTCTTGAGTCTTCCAATGAAGGGTCCAGGTGGATCTGCCCTAAGAGGTTCAACAAGCGAGTTAAGGATTCACACTCATTCTCCCTTAGTCCCCCTTCTAAAGCCTAAATTCCAGTTCACACCAGTTGGACACAGTGATCCCAACATGGATATAGTTTTCCCCTTAAGGTTAGATAGTGCAAAGAGATCATGGAATTTGTCTTTTAGTGGGGTTTCCCTTACCCATAGATCTTCTCAAAACAGAATTCTATTACCTTGTCCCACATCAAATTGGATGGAATTGAGGAAACTAGGGTAGATTTCATGAATTGCTGTCCAAGGAGAAGCCAAAGACCTGTGAGGGGAAACTTTTTTATCCCAGCCATTTCTAGCCACCCCATGAATGCTCTCAATCACTTTGTGCCACAACCTGTCACCCTCAAAGGGAAACCTCCAAAGCCACTTACCTAGTAGAGCTGTGTTCCTTAAAAGGATGTTTCCAATTCCCAAACCCCCTTGTTCCTTGGGTTTACTAACATGCTCCCACTTGATCAAGTGATCCTTCCCTTCCTCTCTTGGGTGCCAGAGGAAATCTCTCATATACTTCTCTAGGCATCTTGCTACCTTAGAAGGGATTCTAAAAGTTGAAAGGAAATAGGTGGGGAGGTTTGCCACGGTGGCTCTAATCAAGGTTATTCTTCCACCCAACGAAATGTAATTCCTCTTCCAAAGGGCTAACTTCCTATCAAACCTTTTTAACATTGGTTTCCAGAAACCAACTGACTTGGGGTTTCCTCGTAAGGGTAAACCTAGGTAACTAATAGGCCAGCTTCTAATCTCACACCCCAAGATTTCTGCAAATCTTATTAGTTCTCCTTCTTCCAAATTGACCCCTACAATTCCACTTTTGGTCCAATTTATCCTCAACCCTGTCACTCTCACAAAATTATTCAGCAACACCCTCAAATTTTCCACCAACTCCTCATTGTTTCTTTCACAAAAAAATATGGTGTTATCTGCAAATTGGAAATGGGTAACAATCATTCAGTTTCTACCTACCCTCCACCCTCTGATGAGGTCTTGAGCATCAGCTTTTGCCACCATTCTACTTAACACTTCTGCCACTCAGGTAAACAAGAATGGGGATAGGGGGTCACCTTGCCTAATTCCTCCTCCTGGCCGGGAAGAAATCCTTTGCTGTACCATTGATTAGGATTGAGTGGTGAGCTGAACTTAAGCATCTTTTGATCCAAGCCCTCCATCTATCTCCGAATCCGAATCTTTCTAAAACTTTTAGGACATCCCAATTAACCAAGTCATAGGCTTTTTCTAGATCTACCTTACAAACCAGCCCCTTTTATCTACCCTTTCTTCTTTCCCCTACACATTCATTAGCCACCAAGATTTGATCCACAATCTGCCTTCCTTCTACAAAAGCTCATTGAAAAGGAGAGATGATCGAGGGCAATACTTTTTTTAGTCTTTCTGCTAAAACCTTTGACAAATTTTGTAAACACTCCCAATGAGACTTATTGGTCTAAAGTCTTTAGGGGTTTTGGCCTCTTCTTTGGAATCAAAGTGATAAAAGTGGCATTTGCTCCTGGTGATACCTCCGCTTTGGAGAAAAATTCATTAAAGACTTCCAGGATGTCTGATTTTACTATATCCCAACATTCTTGATAGAAGGCCATGGAGAAGCTCCCAGGGGCTTTAGATCTGTCCATTGAAAAAATAGCTTCCTTGATTTCTTGCAGAGAAAAACTCCTTTCTAGGACACGAGATTGTTCTTCTGACAAAATATCCCCTTCCATCTCTAGCAGTCCTGGCAACACTCCATGTGGGCTTGAGAAAATTTCTTTAAAATGATTTACAAAAATCCTTGTAATCCCTTGGCTTCTCTTACCACTTGTCCCTCTTCCTCCACACTCAAGATTAAGTTCTTTCTCCTTCCTGTTGCAAGAGAGCAAAAAAACTTGGTGTTTCCGTACCCCTCTGCGAGCCACTGACATCTTGATTTCTGTTTCCAACAAAGCTCCTCCTTTCGTAGTATCTCCTCAAGTTTTTGCTTTTGATTCCATCTTTCCCCTCTTTCTTCTTCTTCTGAAATGACTCTGAGAGCCTCTTTCCTATCTAGCTCCTCAATCCTTCTCACCAAAATATCTTTTATTTCCTCTACCCTTTCGAAATGGGCTTTATTCCATTCTTTTATTTTTTCTTTTAGTGTCTTCAGTTTTCTGGAGAAACCTACCATTTTCAACCTCCCCAAAGGTCTGTGTGCCTCCCACCACTCCTTTAGCCTGGTCTTAAAAGTAGGGTCTTCAAACCACATGTCCTCAAATCTGAATGGAGAAGGGCCTCCCCCTGGGATTTCTTTCTCAACACAAATAGGGCAATGGTCTGAGGTAACTCTAGGTAAGCCTCTTGCTATCAAGGATCCCCACATTTCTTCCCACTTAGGAGATAAGAGGAATCTGTCTAGTTTGGGGAAGGTTGGGGGGGATTGAAAATTTGACCAAGTATAATCTACCTGAAGCAGGGGGGGTGTCTCTTAATTCTAGTGTGTCTATTAGCCTATTGAATCTCCTCATACTAGTAATAAACCCTGATTCGGGTTGTTTGATTCCCCCGAATATCTGATGACATTTAAATCACCCCCCACGCACCACGGGCCATTCCACAATCCCCTGATGGCACATAATTCCTTCCAGAAAGCTTCTCTTTCTCTGTAAGAATTAGGGCCATACACATTTGTTAAAGCCCATTCTCTTCCGTCCAACTTTTAATTTTTAGGGAGATTGAATACTGGCCAATCAATTCTTCCACACATTCCATTTCCTCATTCCTCCATATGGTCAGAATTCCCCCTGAAGCTCCCCACGAGGGTGTATATGATCAGCTCAAACCCTTGGCTCCCCAAATGCTCCTTATCCACCTTCTATTCAGCTCTGATAATTTGGTTTCTTGAATCGTGATCAAAGTCTGGTTTTTCTTTCCTGAATTTCTTGAATCATGAACAAAGTCTGGTTTTTCTTTCCTGAAAATATTCCTGATTAACCTTCTCTTCTTGGCATTTCCTAATCCTCTTACATTCCAACTTATTATTTTCATCTTAGTGATTTGTGACACCCCTGGGTTGGTTCTTCTCAACACTCCCCTCTTCTTTTCTTCCCATTTTCCTCCGCATAATTTATTCCACTCTTAAGCTTCTCAATCTCACTCATTTTCCTTTTCCTTTGCTTACTCTTTTTTCTCAGGTAGACTTTCTTTCCTTTTTGCCTTTGTACCGCCCACTCTATCTCCTTCTAACCCCTCCTTTCCTTCCTGCCCATCTTCCTTTGCCCCCTCTAGGGTTTTGTTCTGGGATTGCTTCGTCTGGGTAGTGAGTGGGTTTAAGCTAGCATCAGCACTATCCAAACCTAGGGTTGGGTCAGCTACAACTTCCAGGATTAATGATATAACCCTAGCCCTCTCCTCCTCTACTCCATCTCCCAGCAGGTTCTTTGGCTCCGAAATTGTGGCACTTTGGATTGAGAGTTCCATGGTAGGTGGGGTTATGACAGGACTTGCACAGGTAGCCAAGAACGAATTAGAGACCTCTTTAGAAGGAAGCAAAGGAGAGGAAAAGGAACTGGAGATAAAGGCGTAGGGGTTCCCTGGTTTGGCACGTCCAAAACCTTCCTTCGATCGAAACCGGCTGATTGAGAGTCCCTGGCAGGTAACACTGGGATAGCATCTAACTTCTGTTCCTCTTGTGTATCTGTGCTTTGGATAGTTCTGATATCTGGATCTCTGTCTTGGATATCCCGAGGTTGTGTCTCCCTTGGTGTTTCTCTTGGATCACTGTTGGCTACAACTCAGTCCGCCTTAGGGGATGAGGCAAGTCTCATTTCTATTTCTTCTTCTGGTGACAATACATAGGTTCTAGAGGGTTCTTCAAACAGTAAATGCGTCCCTGTTATCTCATCATTCCACAGATTATAAGTTTTAGTGTGTGAAATACTTCCAATGCTGCTTTCATCGTGCCAGACATCTTCTTGCCTTGGATCTTCCCAATCGTCTTCTTCCTCAGAGTCTTCACGCTTGGACCTGTTAAACTTCGGGTTTGGCTTGTCTGGGGTTGTGGAGTTTGTCTTCACAATCGGCATCCATTTCCAGTTGCTCTTTGACCGGACGGTTTTTACTCCAGCGTCATCGCCGGCTGCTTTCAGAGGGGTTCCAGAGATATTTTCCGCGACCACTGTAATAGAGGAGGTTGCAGGGGTCAATTTGGATGATGATAGACCCCAGCAACCGTCCCCAAACCTTTGTGCCGGCCTGTGCCCATGTGACTTTAAGTGGTCACGTGACCTATTTAAGTTACCTGGTTCGACCGGTTTAGACCCTGGGTCCAGTTTTGGCGCCCTTTCAAAATTTGTTCTTTTATTTCCGCTCCCTCCAGCTGCCACGTCAGCATAAGATTTTTCTTAGCTCGATGATCTGAAATGAATGGCTCAGATTCTAATCCTTCTTTAGAATTCTGACGGTCATCTTTCGAGTTTACTGCCTGCCCGTTTGCCTTCTCCTTGCAAAGACAGTCAGACCTATCCTCCAAGCTTCTCCCATTTTTTACCTTTGCCATGTCATCATCTTCTACCTCTTGCAGGCTTCTACAGAGTCTCTCCTCCACCGACGACAGCAACCAGACTACCTCATGTGTGTCGCCTACCTCCAATCTCACTGTTCTCGGTATTGATTCTACTTTAACCCCCCCCCCCCCCCCCCCAGTTTCATCGAAGCTGCACTGATATTAGATACGTCCACTTCCTCGAGGACACCGCCCCACAGATCTGCGATTTTCTTGAACTTTTCACTGGACCAAAGATGAAATGGGAGCCCTAGCACTTTTATGCGGAAGATCTCTGTCTGATCTACACAATTCGCATTCAGACACCACTGACTGATCACTATTACTCCTTCAGAAGTCTGAATGGGAAGAGCATGTATTTCTTCCACCCGATGGTCTGCTTCTAGTTCTAATAATGCCTTATCTTCTTGAAATGGCCGAAGAACGAAGCTTCCGTCCACTTTCAGTTTTCTTTTAATCTCCTCTGCGACACATCCCCAGCTGCCTACTCTTTTGTTTGCAAGTATCACATATTTTTTACGCCAGTTCTGGTATGCTTGGTCTTCCTTCCCTGCAACTTCCTTTTCACCAACTATATGCAATAGATTTTTCGGAGCTTGGTTGGGTTGGATATTCGTTTGCCTGTTTTCGTTTCTCCATAAGAACATCTGCAATTGCTTTACGAACAGCAACCACCCCTTGCTCTGTTTTCCCATAGGAATACTAATCATTTGTCTTCTACCTTTGCCGAACCATTCTGAAACTGTTACAAACCAGCCCTTCCTATTTAGTCGAAGTTCAGCTACAAACTCCTTTCCATTGATTTTGATTGAGTTCTTCCAGGCTTGCGTTTTCCTTGACACCAAAGCTACATCTAGGAAACCTTTCAACCATGCTGCTACCTCCCTTTGGATATACACTGTGTCTCTTTTTTCTTCTCTTATCTTCAGAAACACCAGAAGCCTCGTTTTCACTTCTTCTAGTTTGTATTGCTTTGCTTCGAAAGAGATTTCCTTTCTCCACCTTCCCACTACTTCGAACTCTCCCTCCATTACAATCAAAGACTGGTTACACTATAAGACTTCCAATGCAAGAAGAAAACAAAGAGAGGAAAAGAAAAGAGATGGAAAGAGAAGAAAAATTAAGAGATTTTCTAGGTTTTACAATATCATCATTATCATCTAGTCCTATCCCAACTAAATGGGTTGGTTACATGAGTAACAAGGTAGTATATAATCCAAAGAGACAGTGAATTATTAATTTATTATGATGGTTTATGGCTCTCCTTTGGGCTGATTGTGTTTTGTATCCCTTCTGCTGTCTATAGAATGAGAGGGGTATTTTCTTCCTTGTTTGAGTTTTAATAAAATTTTATTTTTTATTTTTTATCTTTTGATCAGCAACATAAGAACAACTTTTATTAGAACATATGAAAATATTACAAGAATGAGTAGCCTTGGCTACCCCAGAAGAGCTTAGGATAACAACAAAAATATTTCTTATAATTACAATTGAGCTCAAAACCAATTCCTTCTATTGACCCTTGCTTAGCTAAATACTCAGCTAAGCTGTTTGCTGATCTAGGAACCCACTGCAGAACCACTGGCATGTCCTAGTTTTAATAAAATTTATCTTGGTTAACAATCAAAAGAAAAAAAAAGGTAACATAGAAGATAGGATGAGAGGGGTATTTTTTTTCCTTTGCTTTGGAAAACTGAAATCATTAGAAATCTCCTTGAATGAGTGTCTGTGTGTGCCTTTTACTTTTTCCCTCTTTCTTTTTGTTAATAGGTTCTCATGACCTTCCTTTCTGTGGAAAAAAGGTTTTAATTGCGGGGAAGCTGCTAACTTTGGAACCTCACAGTGGCTCAAGGTAGCCAAAGAAGCTGCAGTTCGTAGGGCTGCTATGAATTATCTTCCTATGCTTTCCCATCAGCAGCTGCTGTACTTGCTGACCATGTCATTTGTTTCAAGGTCAGCTTGTAAATTTTCTCAAATCTCAATTCCTCAATATATATTATTAACCAGTGCTTGTTAATTAGAAACTTCTCTATGAAAATTTCTTTTGATGTTTTGCTGTGGTTATCTACTAGGCTTGGATAAAAATTTGTAAATCTTGAGCTTTAACACACATTTACCTGATCATTAATCTGGAATGAAAAAAACACAAAAACCTACAATGGGGTGATTGGCATAGTTCTGTGATTTGTAATTTTTTCTATTAACAAGTTAATAAAACTTTTTTGATTGTTACTGATCAAAAAAATAAAAAAATAAAAAAAAACCACGAAAACCTTTATCTGATCATAGTATATCTTGGACATGTTATGACACCTTTTGATTCAGCTTTGTGGTTTGTAAAATTGTCTAAATCATACACTTCTAGCTGGTTGATAGACTTGCACAGTATTCTAATTTTCTTTTTCTATAAACAATTTAATAACCTTGGCTTGATGTAGGGTAAACCATTTCATGCCATGTAAGACAGAATAACTACCATAGTGTCATGGGGCTAGTTGACGTTGTACTGCATTAATGTGTTAAGTATAGGCACACATTTGATGTGTCAAGGGGAGCCTGTGCTTAACCTTTACACCTTAGTTCCCTTCTGACTACCTACCTCCTCTTAAAGAAGCACTTAAGCTTTGGGGGTTCTGACAGAAGAATACATCAAAATGTTGAATAATCATACTGATAATTACAATAATGTCATTGGCATTCCCCCACATACAAAATACATACATAGCCCCACCTAGACACACATGAGGACAATCTGATGGCATGCTGAGGGCAGCTATGTTTGTGCATTGCTCTCTCTCCATTGGCTATGCTCCAATAACCCAGAGTCAGCTACTTGGCTCTTTGTGCATTGCTCTCTCCATCAAATGGTCCAGTTTCAGGGGGGGTTTTAAAGTGCAACTATGTTTCCCAGAGACCATTTTTTTGAAGAGGTAAAGTAAGATTTTATTATGAAAAATAAAAGGATACAGGAATTGTTCACTGCACAAAGGCTGTGCAAAAGAAACACCTTAGGAATCCTCCAAAAAATAATCATTACACAAGCACTCGATACATCCCCTTTGAACAGCATATTTGAACTCAGCCACCCTCTCAGATCATCTACAACTGAATTTATCACCTTTTCTACTTGGAGCTGTTTTTGATCAAAGACCCTCCTATTTCTCTCCCTCCAAATGGACCACAAGATTGCCAAAGGAATTGCATTCCACAAGATCCTACCCTTTTTGCCCAAACTTTCAACTTTCCAGCTCTCAAGAAGGGACTTAGCAGAATTAGGCATGCAAGAGGAGTATTGTTTGGCCTTAACAAAGTGACTTCAAATTCTTGAAGAGAATTCACAGTAGAGAAACAAGTGACTGGAAGTCTCTTCTCCCTCACCGCATAAGACACAAGAGGCATCTGACAGCACCATCCCTTTTTGAATCAGCAAGGTCTTTGTCAAACACTTGTCTCCAACCACTATCCATGCAAAAAACTTCACTTTAGAGGGGGGCGGACCACCCCAAACTAGATGACTGGGGAAAGAGTCTGAGTCATCAGGCTCCAAAGCAGAGAAAAAGGATTTAACTGAGAACAATTCAGATTTGGACCAACCCCAACAGCGCTGATCTGGGGCAAGGGGGTTTAACCTTATGTCTTGAAGCTTTGCCAACAGCTCTTCCACCTGTGGAACCTCCCAATCATTAAAGTCTCTCCGGAAAGAGGGAGTTCAGACAAGTGAATCACCTGAAGCAACACAGCACTTAGCTACCATAACATCCTTATCAGCAGCCAAGAGAAATAATTCTGGAAACAGATCTTTCAAAGGGCAATCTGAGCACCAGCTGTCATGCCAAAAATTCAGCCTTGTACCATTCCCAACCTTACACTTAATTCCTTTCACAAAATGAGGATAAGCCTTATATGTCCCCTTCCACAAAATGAGCACCAGCTGTCATGTTTCCCAGAGACCATAAAAGCATTATTTAATTGCTGAAAATGAAAGGCTTTAAGCAAAAGAGGAAATTGTAAGGTGCCAACCAGCAGGTTGGTAAGGTCTCCTGCTGGTTGTAGCGGAGACTTGGGATCGAATCCTGTCTGCACCTAGGTTGGGGGATGGGCTACCCTCCATTGTGTAGCCCTTCAAAAGATATCAAAAAAAAAAAAAAGCAAAGGAGGAAATTATTTTGTTCTATGGTGCCTATAGTGGTGATTTGGGCTGTTTTGAGTGAAAGGTCATACATGCTTGAAAGCAAGGAAAACTCATGGAAGGCAATCTTGTACTGTAGGTACTTTAAAGTTTGTAGCTTTTGGTGCAACAGAGCTTCAGGAGTACCATGCTCTTCTTTTTTGACTTGTTATCTTTGAAAAAAATGAATATAGATATCCTCCCACTGTGTTAGCCTAGTGCACACAGGTTCTGGTGTACATTTTTTATCTTTTTTAATAGGGAAATTGTCCAAAACTCACCATGAGTTTTCAGCATTTCTCTTAAACTCACCACAACTTTTCTAAATGTCTAAAATTCACCATGTCACTAACTTGACGTTAAACAAACCAACAGGTGTTAATATATTACCATTTTAACCTTCATAGAAAAATATAAAATATATACAAAATAAATTAACAGGTGTTAATATATTACCATTTTAATATTTAGACATGAAAAAAGGAAATTTCAAAAAGTATTTTCAAATATAAAATACATGAAAACATAGAAATTCCAAAAAATATAAAAATTATAAAAATTACAAACAAAATAAAAAATTATTTTTAAATTATAGAAACTATAGAAATTGAAAAACAAAATCAGAAAATAAAAATTGTAGAAAAAACACAGAAATTACAAATAAATAACAAAGAATACAGGAAAATTTATAGATTGTAGAAAATAGAAAAGTTAAGAAAACAGAATTTATAAAAAACATTGGAAATTATAACAAAATACTAAATTGCAAAAAAAAAAAAAAGAAAATTGAAAACTAAAAAAGACCATTTTTTCTCTAACTCGCCATTCAAGGGTAATTTGGTCATGAAAAATGTTATTTATGCTGACATGGACACCTCTGTTAAGAAGCATTAACAGTGCACTAACGGAAGGTGAGTTTTGGAAAATAAAACTTTACTGACATGGTGAGTTTTAGCCATTTTGAAAGGTTGTGAGTTTTAGACAATTTCCCTTTTTAATATACATAAATGGAAGAGCTATACTTTACCTTTCAATACACACATACAGACCATACAATCATATACTCGTATAGGTGGTAAACCAAACTGATCAATGGACAACTAGGGAAAGTAAAAGGTATTAGAAATGGTAATGGGACAATGCAGAATGCTCCTTGAAATGATCAAGGGTTGGAGCAAATGTTGCTCATTAAAGTAAGGGGTAATGAAAGCTGGGACTTATGCAAGTGTGTTAGGCTGTGCAATCTCAGATTGGCCTTTGAATTACTTAGGCCTCCCCTTAGGAGATAATCCCAAGAAAGAAAGCTTTTGGAACTTGGTGGTGGAAAGATTTAAGAAAAGACTTGCTTCTTAGAGGAAAAATTGTCTTTCCTTAGGGGGAGGATCACTTTGATTAGGTCTACCCTAGATAATTTACCTGTTTACTTCCTATCAATGTTTAAGATTCCCACAAACGTCTCCAACAATTTGGAAAAGTTAATGAGGGATTTCTTTTGGGGAGCCAGGAGAGGAGAAGGGGGACCACAAGGTGAGTTGGGAAGTGGTAACTAGATGTAAGAAGCTAGGAGGTCTTGGGATTGGGAATATTAGGAAAAGAAACATGGCTTTGCTAGGGAAGTGGTTGTGGAGGTTTCCTTTGGAAAAGGACAAATTGTGGATGAAGATAGTGGCTAGCATTCATGGGCTGGAGGACAATGGCTAGGATCCTGGAATTCTTACAAGGGCTACAACTGCTTCTCCATGGAGAGCCATCCATGATCTACTTCCAGTATTCTCCCCTTGGATCAAGTATGGCTTGAATTCAGGTAACCTAATAAAGTTTTGGGAGCAAACTTGGGTTGGGATTTCCCTCATGGATCAGTTTCCCTCTTTGCATACTTTGTTAAATTTGAAAAATGAACCTATCCCTTCTTTCCTAGTTCCTTCAGACTCTACTTCTGGTTTTGGGTGGAACCTAGGCCTGAGAAGGGCCAATAGGGATACAGATTTAGGTTGCATTTTGACTCTATTAGCCAGGACCCTACTAAGGAAGACATCAGAATTTGGAACCCTTCCTCCTCGGGACCTTCTCTTGTGCCTCGTTCTTTGAAACCCTAATTCAACCTCCTACCTCTCTTGGGTTGTCCATTCTTGTTAAAGAGATCTGGAGCAAGCCCATTCCTCCTTGGCTTGGTAATTTTTGCTAGGAAACTTTCCTACAAAGAATTAACACAAATGACCTACTTCAAAGAAAGAGACCCAATTCTTGTTTATCCTCGAATAGGTGTACTTTCTGTTAAGTTGATGGGGAAACTGGCTACCACCTTATGGTTACTTGCCTGTTTGCTAAAACTACTTGGGAATGGGTTTTCTCCCTTTTTGGGTGTAATTGGAATCCCCCTTTGAATATGCAAAGCTTGTTCTCTCCTTATTTCATATGGCCTAAGAAAAGAGGGAGGATTATGTGGAGAAGCATTAGGGCAACAATATGTTGGTTTTTATGGGAAGAAAAAAACTCATGAACTTTTTTCAAACAAGGAAAGAACCATTGAAAACTTATTAGAGTTGATACACTCAAGGGTGGTCCATAGGCTGAAATATTTGGACCTATTCACAGATTTTTCTGTGGTTGATTTGTTGAGAAATTACAAAGAGATAGCTGATTCTGCCTAGATTAAGAGGACTCCTAGCCCCTCTTGGACCTCTCCATCCTCTGGATTCATAAAACTAAATTTTGATGGTAGTAGCATAAGGAATCCAAGGCCTTTTGAGATTGGGGGAGTTTTCAAGAATGAGGAAGGGATTATTCTTTCCATGTTTTCAGGTCCAGTCGGAGAAGGTAACTCTCTTAGGACTAAGACCTTTGTGGCTTTTGAAGGAGTCCAAAGAGCAAGAGAGTTGAACATCAGAAGATTGGTCCTTGAAGGTGACTCGAAGGTGGTGATTAGATGGCTAAAGGAAGACAGCAGTGGCATATGTGGAGCTACAATAATGAAAGGAAAATATTCAAATGGCTTACTAGGGACATTGAGGTGAAATACAGTTGGGTGAAGAGTACTGCTAACTCAATTGCCGATTGGTTAGCCAAGTAAGGGGTGAATAGGGATTCTTTGTTTTGGGCTAATTTCTAATTCCTCTTTCTTTGTAATATGCTGGTGGGGAGTTAAGACATTTTACCCCCCTCTCTTGTAATTAAAGATTCAGATCCTTAATAAAGCTTATTGTTATTGATAAAAAAAAAGTTGGGAGTTATGGTTATTTATTTCTCATAAGCCTTAGGGGAGTTGGAATTCTTTGATGCTTGGGAATTTGTTCTTCTAGTTTTTCTTTTATAGCCATTGAAACCTTAGGATTTGGGGACACATGGAGCATTAGGTCCCACCATTGGATGGGTCCTACCTAGAAGAGTATATTGTCGTAGAAGACCAATATAAACTGCTTGAGGTGAGGTTTGAAAGCTTCATTCACGAGTGCTTGAAAAACAAATGGGGCATTTGTAAGCCCAAAAGGCATCACCAGAAATTTGTATTGGCCTTTGTGTGTTCTAAAGGCGGTGTTGTGCACATCCTTTGGGCATTTGGTGGTACCTTGACCTCAAATCCATTTAGAAAACACTGTAGCAGCCCATAATTCATCCGATAACTCATCTATGACCAATATCGGAAATTGGTCTGTAATAGTTATGTGGTTTAGGGTGCTATAATCCACACAGAACCACCATGTTCTGTCTTTCTTCTTGACTAAGAGGATTCGTGATCAATGTGGATCAATACTTGGTTGTATCATCTTCTTTATCCATTCTTGCACCATTTTTCCGATTTCATTCCTTTGGAAATGAGGGTAGCAGTAGGGTCTTACATTAGTGGGTGGTGCCACCGCTTGTATAGGAATGCGGTGATCTTGGACCTTGACCAAAGGAAATTCCTTGGGTTCAACAAACACATCAACACATTGTTGTAGGAGATGGTTCGATGGCTGTCTGTGAGGGTTGGCTTGCGCTACCTCTATAGATAAAAACAACTCTAGGCCAGGCATAACTAAGCCCAGTTGCATGAGGACTAGCTATTGGGACCCAATGTTTTGAAAATCATATTTGTATCGTAAATCATAGAGAAAGTTGAATCGAATCAAATCATGAATCATATCGTAAATTGTAAGATTATTTCTATTTTTACAAACTTGTCAAAAAATTAAATATAGATATATTAAAAGGCTAAATATATATAGGAAAATGACTTTACTCCATTTTAAATCTATATCTACCATATATGTATTTAAACCAATAAAATTTACCACTTATACAATGGAAGCCTAAGATGATATAATCAAGTTTGACTTGAAAATCAAACAAATTTGCATAAAATGGCTCTTTAACCTACATATGATGGAAATTAAACTCATTTCTGTCTTAAATAATGTACATAAATCATTTTCTTGTAAGGGCTTTAAAAATGCCTCCCTTGTTAGAACTAAATATAAACAAAAAATAACAAATTAGAGAACTAGTTCTTAGTTGAATTTATTTGAATCATAGTGAATCGTAGAAATCATAAGATTTATGAATCAAATTGTGGGATTGAAACATAAATATAAGTTTTTTACAGAAAAGGATCCAGACATAACATTCAAATCAAAACATTGATTGGACCACCACTGGAAGCACTTGAGGTTCTCCTCTTGGGTCTCCAACTGATTCAATTGGGCTTAATTCCCTTGAGGAAGTGTGTGATACCATTCATTTGGAATTCCATGATGAGTTGGGCCCAGTCATAGATCACCCGGCCCAACTAATGCAACCAATTGCACATCCAACATGATGTTTGTTCCACTGGACTCTAATGGATAAAAGGCCATTGTCAAGAGTTTCCCTTGGACTTTTAGTGGAGTGGATGACTAAGCCCATCTGTCTGGCCAGATCACCCTTGATAAAATTCTATTTACTATCACTGTCAATGAGGATCATGACAGCTTGACCCAATAGTAGACCTTCAACTTTCATGGTTTGGGTAGAGTTGTGGCCCATCAAGGCCTGGAGAGATATTTTAGGAACCTCAGCCTATAGTTGGACAGACGTTTGTTCCTCATTTGGGCTTGCATCATTAGGTAGATCATCAATTTGTAGTAGATAAATCTGCTGGATATTCTAACAATGGCCTGGTGCAAATTTTTCGTCACAATTGTAACATAAGCCTTTTATACGCCAAGCTTGCATTTCGGCCCAAGTCAAGTGTCTGAAAGGCATAGGAGATTGGACTATAGCCCCAATTGTCTTCAATGGTGGCAGTTAGGCCTGATTGGGTGGGGTCTTCAAGATCAGCCCTGGTCTCTGGTTCACCTATCTGGGGATCTCTTACCCAAGGCCTCTGATGAAACTGCCAACCAAAGCCTTCTCCAACCAGCTGGTGCCCCTGGTGGTGAGCCTCCCAAACTCGACCTGGTACTCTTGAATGGTCTCTATTTACCTCGGCTTTGAGGGAGTCTCATTGTAATCTTTGTAGGCCGGTGAACCAAAAAGAACACAGAAGGATTTAGTGAAGTCCGATCATGTGATCCTCCTGTCCCATTGAAACTACAAAATCACCTCTACATCAAGGTAGATGGAAGCTATTGAGACCCATTGGTGTGGAGGGGTCTTGTGGTACTCAAAGTAATGTTCAGCCTTGAAGATCCAAGACATTGGATCATCATTGGAGAAGGTATGGAAATCAAGCTTTGTGAACTTGCCAGTGAATCCGCCTCTCCTGTGATTACTTCTGTCGCTATCCTGTTCTCTTTGCTGCCGAAATTCATTCTCTCGCTCTAAGTATCATCGTGGAGAATGCTTCCTTGATAAACACATGCCTTCCATTGTTCAACCACCCACTATTTATATGCCTTTTACAACTGAATTAGTTAGTTATAGATCTCATTTCAACCACTAACTGACGTGGTTGTCTGGATAAACATATCAAATGGGTGGCCTCTAGGTTGCTGAGCTGGGGTTGGATGGACCTGAGCTTTTAGGTGTGGAGTTCTGGGCTTGGTTTGGGCTGGCCACTGCCGGGGGGGAGGGGGTTGGGCTTGTTCATAAACCATGCATGTCTAAAACAATTTACTACAACATGCACATACAAACTCTGGGAATATCCAAATTCCTTAATTTTTGTGAATCTAAATGATCTTAGTATCCTAAAATTTGAATTATTTCTTTTAGGGTAAATGGTTGTAACCTTGGTATTTGGTAAGCCAAGAGATTTTTCCTTTTCTCCTTTTTTATGTTGGTGATAGATCCCCGGTAAAGGGTTTGGGGGGGGGGGACAAAAGAAAGGAAGTAATTGGGTGATTTTGAAAATCTTGATAAAGAATGTTAACAAGATGGTGGGAAGTTTTCCAGCGTTGGACTTCTGATTTGTATGTCTACTATTTGGGTTTTTCCTTCACTCTTGGATCATTAAGCTACTGCGTTTATCTTTTGTTGTACACTTTCTCACCATTAATTGATTCTGCATCACACAATACTTTCAAGCACTATGGAATCATTGGAGGGCCTGCAAGGTGCTGCAACATCCTGAAGGTAGAATGGGTTTACAACTACCCTATGAAATCAACCAATCCTAAATATCTTTCCATGTTTTATGATTTCAAATATAATAGTCATCTAATGGCTACACTGGATTCATTAGTTCTATATCTGATAATCCCAACAGGAATCTCCAGAGATGCCTTTGCAAATTTGCAAGTAGCTAATGCATTTCTTCTCTGTGATTGTGTGTACAAAACTTTTAGATTTATATGTGGTAAATCAGGTTCTTATGCCCTTATGCTTATGTGAGTTGTTGAGTTATATATATTTATACTCTAAGTTTTCACTGGAAAGTTTTGGTAAAATATTGCACCACCTTTATAATTTTATTCCTTTTGTTTGCCTTCGTAGATTATATTTCCATTCTTGTGGTGTCCAAACATTTTAGAGAGGGCACCTAATCCATAACTTTTTCTCCAGTTTGAATCTGCTGGACTTATTTTCATGCCAGAGTACCTAGATCCTTACTCCCAGGAGCACGAAGTTCTCGACTGAGAGATCGCCAGAAGGAAGAAAGAGAACTACTAGTAAAGAAAGCATTTGTAGATGATATGTTGACAGAAAACAATCTATTATCGAATCTTCTTGGAAAAGGATCAACTTATCATGCAGTATTGTGGGATCCTGAATCACTGCCTTCCCCTTGTAAAGATTCTCAGTCATTTCCTTTGCCCACTTTTCCAGATGCATCTAGCTTGTTAGTTGATGAGAGAAACATGAAAACCTGCAACAATGAAAAGAAAATTTTCCATCTAGAGAATGTGTTACATGATGGGCCCGATAGTGTTGGTACTACATCAAGCAGAAAATTATTGCCTATTGGTACCAATAATGACGATTGTTGTGATAGTGTGGTTGACCAAACAAAGTTAAATATGGACACTTCCGACAACTTGTATGCGGAAGATGCTGATTTGCCATATGGTTTACATGTTGACTCAGAAACATTGGCATGTGTGGCTTGTGGGATTCTTGGTTTTCCATTTATGTCTGTAGTACAACCATCTGAGAAAGCATTTGAGAAATTCTTTCATGCGGATTGCCAATCGTCTCAAGAAGGGACAACTCTAAACTCTGAAAAGTCTTTTTCTTCTTCATACATGGATGTCAGTTGCAATGGTTCTGCTTCAGGTTCTACTGCTGCAAACTTGGTCTTATTTAATATCTTTTCCTGGTTTCCTTGGGTTATATAGTCATTATTTTTATAATTGATTGGATGAAGATCTCACTTAAGAACTTATTGTGCTATGCAATTTTCTATGCAGAGGAGTGTATCCCCCCTTAAGCCATCTACTAAGCCAACACTTGAAAGAATTAGTTGATCTCACCATCTATCTGTTATGTTTTTTAGATTTGTAGGGAAATAGTAATGAAAAGCCAGGAACAGTGTGCTTGTAATGTCTCTTTTCCCTCTGCATTGGTCATCATAGGTCCTGCAGAGGGTCAAACATGTGGATGCGTTTCAAGTTTGCTGAACTGCTAAAGTCTTAATACAAAGGGACTTGTAAATTTGCAACCTTGAGATGATCTCCATGCATATGATGAATTGATAACCTTTCTTAGTCTCTTTTTTACCCTTGGAAAGATAAAGGGGGGAGTGGCTTCAAGAGATCAACCTCTAGATACTGGCCACCAATTTTCTTTTCCACATTGACCGGGGGGGGTTGTTATTATCCTTGTGCAACTATTTCAAGCATTAAATAATTCTGTATTCTACTCAGAATTCTACCCTGCTTCAAGCATTTGCATAAGGTACAACTGTCTTGACTCTGACATGACCTTTAATGTTGGGATTTAGCATAAACTGGGGTGATTTTTGTAGGTCTAGGGTATTCCTTAAGAAGCTTGAGTATCATAATTGTGTTAGGATGAAAGAAGCATTAAAGTGGTTTAATCCTTAGGTCAAGATATTTCTTTTTGAGGTATGATGGTTTCTAAAGTGGTTGTATGGGAGAGGTCCATTGTCTCTGTTATTATAGGAGGTAGATCATCCCTTTGTTTTATTTTTCCATCTTTGGGAAATTGGGGGGGGGGGTTGTCTTCTGCAGGTTTTATGTACATTTTTTTCTTACCCCTTAAAAGAAGAGACCTTTAACACTGCCAATTGTGTTTTTTTTTTGTTTTTTTTTTTGTTTCTGATAAAATAATTGTCTTTTTGTTTGATATTTTGTAAAAAATCTACTCAACTCAACCTTAATTGCAATTATTTGGGCTCTATATATTGTGTCAAACATCCAAGTCCAAAATGAAATATATAAGTGAGTGATTTTCAGTATTTTGTTAGGTTAAAAAGATTTGAATTTTGTAGATGTTATTATACAGATATACAAGGGGGCCAAGATAAGAATGAAAATAGGAAAAATTACCTTCAAGCTGCAAGAAGAATATAATATTATACCCATGACTGGAGCCCTGAATTATGAGAGGGATTTCAAGAATCAAGCTAATAAAAAATAACAGCTGGAGATTCTTCATCACTACCAATCATCATGAAAAACAACCAAGTCACTTAACTGTTGAGGCATTTTCAAGTGATTGAACCATTACATGCTTCGATCTGCAGATTTCATGGCTGGTCCATCTATTTCAAAATCTGGGAGTCTGCAGATGTTTGCATCTGGTAAGGTTAGCAAGCTGTGGAACACATCTAATAAATTTCTAAGACCACGGGTCTTCTGTTTGGAGCACACACTAGAAATTAAGAAGCTATTGCTGTCAAAAGGTGGTGTAAATGTACTCATAATTTGCCATTCAGGTGAGACAATCTATTTTATATTATTATTCACTTTATTATTTTACATCTTTCTGTGACTAACATAGCTCTACATGATCAAACTAGATGAGATATCTGAATTTTGTCTATCTTGTATACTTGAAGAGGACTGACTATGATTTCATTTATGGATTTGATTTCTATAGACTATCCCAAGATAAAGGCACATGCTACAGCCATAGCAGATGAAATTGGTGTTCCTTTCAACTACGAAGACATTCCACTGGAGCATGCATCTCAAGAAGATCTGAACTTAATTAATATTTCAATTGATGATGGACAGGAAGAATGTGGAGAAGACTGGACCTCAAAAATCGGACTCAACTTGCGATACTGTGTCAAGCTCAGGAAAGCATCTCTCTCAAATCAGGAGCAGCATGCTCGTGCCTTGGGTGGGTTGTTCTCTGATATTATTCCTGGCTCAAGACTCTCGGGGCTGAAGTGGCAGTGCAGAAGATCCCGAACACATCACAAAGGAATTGGACCAAATCAAGCAAAATCCTGTGAGAACATACAAGTTAAGAAAAGCGATGCTGCCGATGCATTGGTAGGAAAACCAGATGACAGCAAGGTTGTCACAGAAAATAAAATCATTCAATATTCAAGAAGAAGCTCCAATGGTAAAACAGGTAATCCTGTAGGAGCTAATCGGCCTTGTGGCTACCTTAGAAAGCCCCTGTTGGGGGAAGTTGCAATGGTTAATAATGAAGACCCAGATGTTAACAGCAAAAAATCTTCTGAAGATGATTCTTGTGGCGCTGAGAAGCAAGAAAATGATCTTGGGCAGTCATCTATTTTCGTCATTCATAATGACAACATACATCATAAAATCCAGACAACTGAAGAAACTAGAAAAATGAGTGTGATTTCTGATCCATCCCAGTCTGCAGGTTTGCATGCCATTGCTGTTCCAGCATTTGGAACTGCTGAAGCACAGGCAGATAAAACCGTGAAGACTGACATTGAGGGCAAGGCTTGTAATTTGGTTACACAGGATGGTTCCGAAGAGCATGACATGCAATTCACCAATGAAATCAACAAGATGAACGAGTTCTCTACTCATCCAAATTCCCCACGTTCTCTGTCTGTTGCTATCTCAACTGATAGAATTTACGAAACAAATATGAATGACGGAATGCTGGGGGAAACAAATGAGAAGGCTGAGTCTCATAATTATTCAACACTGGATAAGTCAGAAATGCAACAAGTTATCCAGACTGTAAATGGGACTAACAAAGATCCTGAGGGTTATAATGATGGCAACTCAACAACAGATCAGTGTATTCATCCCATCCCAATATTAGAATCTTCTGAAGTTCCAGAAGAGATACAAGATACTGAGGGGCTATGCATTGGTCCTGATGATCATTCTTCACACAACAGAATGGAGTTGGAAGCGGCGAACTCCAGTATTTTGGACACCAAGCTGAATAAAAAAGTGGGAAACAAAAGAAGAAGAGAAGTAGAGCAGATTACAGGTCAGTGCCTTGAGGGCTTTATTAGAAGCCCATGTGAGGGGCTGAGGCCAAGGGCAGGCAGAGGTGCAACATCTGGGCCTGGAACTCGTATCAATACAAGAGTGGAAAAGGCAGTGGTTAAGAAGATAAAGAGACGACTGGACGGTGATACTGCTTCTAAACAAAATAAAGATGAAACTAAAAGGGTGCACAAATGCGACTTTGAAGGCTGCCATATGAGTTTCAAGGTAAAAGCAGATCTCCTTGTGCACAAGAGAAATCGGTGCCCACACCAGGGCTGTGGCAAACAGTTCAGCTCCCACAAGTATGCCATGCTTCATCAGAGGGTTCATGTTGAAGACAGACCTCTCAAGTGCCCATGGAAGGGTTGTAAGATGTCATTTAAGTGGGCTTGGGCAAGGACAGAGCATTTACGGGTACATACAGGGGAGCGACCTTACAAGTGCAAGGTTGCGGGATGTGGCCTAACATTCCGGTTCGTGTCAGACTTCAGCCGGCACAGACGGAAAATTGGGCATTATATGAACTTGCCCACGTAGTTACATTCTTTAAGTTTTTGGTAGATTTAAGGGTTTATTTGGGTCATGCAGAAGTGAACAAAAAGTTTCAATTCTGCATACAAGAGATGCACAGTATAGTGCAAACCCGAATGTCCTGATGGGTGTACATTAGACTGATAACCACGTTAGGGCTACATTCTCCACTCATTCTTAGATTTGTTGTAAAGATCATTCTAAATTTTGCATGCATTTTAGTTCATCTTTCTGGTTACATGATCATTCGTTCAGGTTTTTTGCCCCGAGTACTCTATAGGTGGTAGCTGCGGTTTGAGTAGCAAACAGCTTTAGTAACTTCTCAAAAATCGTTCAGCCATCTAATGTTGGACGGTTGCGGGTGGTAGCCTACATGGACATTAGGTGTAGGTTTAGGTTGAGATCTGAATGTGGCAGCTGGGTAAAGCGCCAGGGCCAGGGCCCACATTTGTAGTGTAACAAGGGGCCGTTTGATGACAGCTGAAATGGCTGAACTGAATGTTTTATTGTCTTTTTGTGAATATAAAGTCGTTAAGGAGGTTCTGAGTTCGTTAATGGCTGAAGCTGAAGTTGGACTGATTATTGTACTCTTGTATATTTATTATTATCGTTATTTTATCCAACAGGACAATAAATATAAATCATTCAGTTCAGTTCAGCCACTGGAGCCGTTTATCAACCGAATGGCTTATTGACCCAGTGGCAGGATCTCCGTGTCCGTGGTGGTATAGGGCAGACCTTGCGTGCACCTCGCCTGCTCTCTCCCTTGTGTCGATTTCTTCATCAGCAGCTGAGCTCCAACCGTCCTCTGTTCTGTTCTACACTTCTACTCGTACTTCAGTTAAGAGTTCCATGGTTGATCCGTCTTTGTTGGAATTGGATTAGCGGTTAGCCCATTGTTTGTACATTGTCCCCATACGCGGCACGCCATGACTCATGAGGATTTGAAGTTTTGAAATATGGAGACATTTTTCAGAACCACTGCTCTCCACGCGTTTAGTGTTAAAAAGAAGGGTATCCAAGAAGCACCAATTCATGTATTATTAGCCCAGGCTCACGTACGTGGTGGCGGAACCCTTTAACTCGTAACCAGATGATGGTACTATATTACTATTGCTTTTTTTTTCTTTTTTTTCTAATTTTAGTTTTCTATTTCCTTTTATTATATATATATATATTTTCACTTAATGAAGTGGTATTTGTCTCTGAACCAGAAACTAAATGTTGAGAGAATTGGACCGGGCATAAACCCAAAATGGCATTTTTTTGGCCAAAAATAAAGTGGGTCAATACATAGATTGCAGAAAGAGGATGACCTTTGTGCAATAGCTGGGTTGTTTCATTGAGACTAGTGTTCAAATCTTGGAAAGAGCCTCTTTACGTGCTGATATAAGGCTGCATACATCTATCCATGGTTTTCAAAATCAAATCAGACCAGATGGTCGGATCGGAAAAACCGTTCAGGCGACCAGTTTCGGTTTTCCCCAAAATCGGAAATTTGTCCAAAACCGCTAATTTTAGTCAGCAAACCACTGACCCGAGACAGTTAACCGTTCGAATGATTTTGACCATTTTTTATTTTTTTTTGTTAAAATGGACCGAATGTTTGACCCGATAACCAGACCCCTGACCGATTTAGTCTCCAGGTCGTTTTTAAAAACCATGCATCTACCCTTCAACTCGGCATTGGCAGGAGCCTTAGCCCAATACATAGATTACCCCAATCAAACAACGGACTGCAAAGTTATGTGATAACCTTTTAAACTTTGCATTTATGTTTAAAAAAAATCCAGAAAACTAGGAGACTTTTTGAAATTGGGATTGGTTCATTACTTTTTTTGCTTGAACCAACCGGTTGATGATTTTGGCTGATTTTTAACACATTCTGGTTCGAGGGATATTACTGAATCGGGCCATGGGCCTGAATCATGGTTCGATCAGTTTGACTAATTGCTTCCTCCAGTCCAGTTTTCTAAACATTGCTAGAAACAATTCAAAACTGGCTCTGTCAATGGGTCGGTTTTACCTGATCAACTGAATCGAACTGGTTTTCTTAGTTCTGGTTCTAAGATTTTGTCCCAACTAATAAATTATTATTTTAATGCCACTTTTATTAAGCTAATATTATGAAAAACAAAATTTTAATTTATCATTTATATAATAAATATATGCATCGATAGAATCAGCTCTATTGGGCCAGAGCCAATTATCCCAATTATTGAAGGGAATGGATTGTCCCAATTAATATTGGGGCGCTCAGGTTCTATCCTGTTCTGAACTGATTCAGACCCGGACTAATTATTTCGTTAGTAATATATAAAGCTTTTCCTAGTTTTTTTATAATTTTTATTATATTGTCTAATAAAAAAATTTGATAGATGACATATAAATTAATATTTAGTTAAGAACACTTGATTTATTAACATATAAATAATTTACCATTTACTGTCATTTTACTAAAACTTATATTATGAAAAATCGAATTTTAATTTATTATCTATCGTTCAGACCCTATCTATCGTTCAAACCCTACTCAAACAATTCCAATTTGAATTTCCACCTAAAAAACTTTTTGGTTTTTTTGTAAAAAAGCAGAAAAGCTTTTCCCTTAATTAACCATGGCGCATTAAATTATCAAATTGATGAAAAGAGTGTTACTCAATTAATTAAAACCAAAGAACCAAAAAAAAAAAAAAAAAACAAAAAACAAAACAAAAGAGAGGCACTGCTCCTTTAGTCCTTTCTACTTTTCCCTGTTTTACCTTACAATGTCAGTCTGTTGTATTGGCATGATCCCATTCATCCTTACTCTCTCTCAACATGCCGCTCCCATCTCTCCAAGCCTTCTTTTATAGACGTTTCCTCTGACGTACCCATCTTCACTGGTGCCATCCGATCATCAGCTAACATATTAATGTTATTTGCATCAACCAAACATCAAACCCAATTGAGAATATAATTAAATGAGAAGAACATATTTGACCCCAGCAATTTCCAGGCGATCTTCCTCTATGAACCTAGTCATCCTCCAAAATTATGAATCATCTGACCTCCAAAATGTCTCTTTAGATGACATTCCTCCTGCTGCTGCAGCTGCTGCTGTGCATCATCAACAGTGTGTCTCAGACCTAGGGTGAGAGAGACAGCTCCAAGGCCCCCCATGTCTAATAACCCGCTTTGATGGTATGGCACAAAACCTATCAACCCATTGTCCATGCCCGCCGGAAGCTGGCAATGCATTCTCGATTGCTTCCCTTGATTCCAGTGTGGAAGATTCCTGCCATCGTCGGTGTTCAGCACAGGACCTATTCCCAAACAAACTGGTCGTTTTTCAGACATGGGCTCAACCATGAGCTTATTGTTGGGTTGATCCCCTGGAGGGGCGCTATCATCATTGCTGAAGGCGGCCCAGCTTTCGTTCTTGCTAGTATTCAGGTCCATTACAGCAGAACCTTTGGTTTCAAGCATGTGGATCTCTTCAACCATAGGCTTCCACACTCTTACCCGAGCATTGATGAACCAGTTTGATACCTGAATACATAAATCAAATGGCGAGTGCCACTTAATGTCAGCCCTTGGGGAAAAAAACAAAAGCAAACAAAATGAACCAATTTGTATCACTCTTGGTGTCAGTTGAAATGCACGAATGCACATACTAACCAGCAGATGCAGCAAGGACCAAGACTAAGAGCAGCACCTAGGGATTGGAAAATACTAACAGCAACCATAATAATACAAACTACAAAGGCCACCACAATTTATAGTTTTATAATGTGATTTAATATTTTGCTAATGGTCCGACTACAGACTACACAATCACGATTGCACCACATCATACAGGCACACAGCAGGGAACCACAGAATCTCAGTACTAGACTGCTGGTAGCAAATGTGCACAGTTTGAAGAAACTAGGCCTGGAAAGAGAGGGCTTTAAGACCAGGCACAACAGGGAACCACAGCATCTCAGTACTAGTAGCAAATGAACAGTTTGCAGAAACTAGGCCTGGAAAGAAAGGACTACTTCAAGATCAGGCACAATAGGGAACTACAGCAACTCAGGAATAGTAGCAAATGCACAGTTGGAATAAACTAGTCCTGAGAAGAAAGGACTTCAGTGGAAATACGCAGCCAGGACTACTAAGGATACACGGTCTGCAGATTCAGCCAGGACTACCAAGGATACTCAGAAGAAAGGAATTCTGAGTTACACGTTCTATTTTTATTTTTTTATTTTTTTTTCTAATGAAATGAAATGGGACATGTAGAACAAATGTGGGGCCAACCTGATTTCGAGTCAACCCAGTCTGAGTAGCTAACATTTGTTTATCTGCATCAGTTGGATACCTGAGAAAGTGAAAACTCCCAACATTATTTTTATTAGATAAACGTGTGCATGTGTATGTGTGTGTGAGAGAGAGAGAGAGAGGGGGGAGAGAGAGAGAGAGAGAGAGAGAGAGCTTACGGGTGAAGGAAATGTTCAAATAACCATGCTCTGAGAATAGCAACTGAACGTTCTGGAAGGCCCCTTTGTGGTCTCCAGACATGCTGCTGGGGTTCAAGGAAGCCTAGACTATCCCCATTTAACTTCTGCTTCCGAAAGTATTGATCGACAAACTTCAGCCTTGGGGTCATTGTATCACCTTTACTACTACTTGTACCAGTTGTGGCAGATGACATATCTTCTCCTAGGATCTTTGTAATGTGTGTCAGCTGATCTGAGATGGCAATCTTCAGGCACCGGAAGTGTTTCGAGATAGTCTTCAAAGCCAATGAGGTATAGGGTGTAGCAGCACTGAGACCAGCTACCGATTCAAACGATGATACCACCATTTGCATCTGCTGCTGGTATTGTTTGTACCTTCTGCTAACCTTTCAATACCATGGGAGAAGAAATCCATTACCAAATGGTGTTTAAGACATACAAATCTAACATAAATGTAGCTAAAAAATGTGAATTAACCCATTCATTAAAAAAATGTGAATTAACCAGGGAAAGAATAATTTTTTTCACCAGTGAACATTCTTTTAACACTAAAAACTCTTCCAACTATACTGATCCAGAGATCAAATCACCCCAACATTCACCAATTATAGACATAGCTCATAGTATATGGGTAGCAATGGTGACTGGAACAACATTCACTTGCAATGGTTCTGAAAATGAAGGATAGATAAAGTAAAATGATAAAGCAATCACTTGCAATAGTTTTGCAATTTATGAGGTAATATATACAGTAAAATGATCATCTAAATTGAGTCATACAAAGGAGAATAATTAGGAGGTGTTTGACAACATGGTTGGTTTTTTTTTTTTTGAAAAAAAAAACTGCAACATTGTTTTTGTTTTCAGAAGCAAAATTAACCATGTTGTTGAACACCCCCTAAGATGTTCTAGTCAAGAGTGACATGACAAGAAAAAGTGCAGTTGCCATCCACTGAATGATCACAAACTAAGCAAGACCATCGGTGGTATTTTTAATGGTTCTAGAGGACAACTAAATGAACTTTGACACTTGATTTGGAAAGGTGGGTAAAAGTCTGATGAATGATGATAATAAATGTTAACTCAAACTGGGATGTCCACACGTTTGGACAGCCTCTTCAATGTCTTTCATATTTATTTACTATCAAATAATTCCTTTCCCTTGATTTTTTTTTAAATAGTAGTTTGGAAATAAAGGAAGGCACCATGCGAAAATCCAGAAAGAAGATGAAGCCTTCTTTAAGGTAAAAACAATGAAGATAACTGGAAACATCTTGGCACCATCAAAAAATTATCTCCAAAACTTCCAACAACCCCAGGGATATATATGAGAATGATCTTCAACCTCTCAATTGAATGACCTTGAAATTTTCCTCCAAAAATAAAATAAAGAGACAACATCTTAATATGTAATGAAGGGGATTCAATTTATGTAATAGTTGTATTTTGGGTGTCAAAGAACTATGAAAGAAAGCAAAGTTCTCCATCCCACTTGGCTTGCATTTTAATTGAATTGCTTTGGGATGCATCATTATTCTCATGCACTTCACTACCGCTTCATCTATTAAATTAGTGTCTGCTTCTAGGATATTTTTGTGAGATACTTCTTTATGTGATACATAAAGACAATGATACTATCTTTTGAACATTATAATGTCACAGAGGGATCAAATGAATGTAATTGCTTGCCAGAACAGCAAGAATATGACAGACAATTAACTTAGGTTGTTATTCATTCATCCCAATACAATCTTGTTCCACCTTCCAACCAAAATTTTTGCAATGCAGAAAAGGTACTGAATTCACCAAAAACCACAATGGCGAATTTCACAAATTTCCTGAGAAACCACATAGATATTAACTATTAAAAGGGGAAAACCTAAATTTAATAGAAGTGTCTGCCTGGGTTTTGACATGGTGCATTAATTAAACATCTTCAGAAACAAGAATTTGCCCACAAATATCTCCTTTTGTTCTTAACTCAAAAATCTTAATTTCCAAGGTAAAGCTTCAACAAGATAGTGGTTCTACGTCTTACTCCTTTAAGTTCGGACTTCCTCATGCTAAAGTAAACTGAAACATGAAGTCCTAAAAGAGATTATTACTCTTCTACAGTTTCAAAGTGGTAGAACCACCTAGACATACTGAAGTCAATATCAACCAAACAACCACGAGTACTTCTATACCAAGGTAATGGTGCAAAAGATGCACCCTTACAAAAAATAGGAACCATATCAACGTTTAAATAATATCCTGTTGAAAGATGCACAGAATTTGTTTGGATAAGAACTAGAAAAAAAATGATTCTTACTAATTAGAAAAATGTCACATGACGACCATTTGGCTACAGAAGATTTTGTTAACATATAAATGGAATTCCTCTTATAAATCCATATTGTAGTAGAGATTTATACAAGAACTAACCTAGCAAAAGGATCATGATGAATAATAAATTCATACTTAAAGATATAATGGTACCTATATTGTGGAATATGTACAATGAGACCTACATCACAATATAATGAAATATTAAAATACATTTTTTTCAGCACGATCAAGGGCTTGAAGATAAGGGTGAACAAGAGATAATGGAAAATCGAGATAAGGGCTCCAGGCAGCACAAGAGAACAAATGATGCTCTCAATGAGGATTCTCAATCTGAGGTGGAGAGAGTAGATCTCATGGAGTTAAAAAAAAACCAGTACCATGATTAAAAAACATCTTGATGCTAAACGTACTACTACAGTGAAGCAACAAAAATGGGGGAACTTAGACGGTTATGGTGGTCATGGAGGCTCATAATGTAGAGGAGGATGCTTATTCCGGGGTCATACATCCAAAAAGGATCAGGATCCTTCAGTGTGTAAACCTTCAAGATCAAATAAAAGCAATCATCCTTTATATGCTTCTTTAATTTACATTTCTTTGTTTATTTTAGAGAAGTTTTCTGTTCTTTGGTACTAGTTTTAAGGGGTAAGGTTCATGCCTCCCTCGGCTTTCTTTATTAATAAATTCTTTGCTCTTTTTTCTTAAAAATATACATTTTTTTTTCAGAACTCCAATAATGACACATTTAACAATAACATATGATGGTACACTAATGTATAGGCACTAACAAGAAGTCTTTGAATAAATTCAAGTTAATTATTTGAAATCCATCCCATAAATTTAAATTCCCAAATCAACAGCTACATGCTAGGTCATGGAAACAAAAAATATCATCTACAGCCTTAATCCTGAATTGGTTACTGGTATCCCTCTATCTATGTACCAAAAATCAAGGATTTTCCTCTATTGAAGCCTTACAATTAAAAGAAAACTCCCACCATTCCACAATGCACTGTAGATCTCTATACATAAACCGAGTTGAGAAGCAGAACACCCCCACTCCAGAAAAGAAAGCCAAAGGAAATAATAAGATACCTTACTCATTCAATGCTAGTGGTGATAGAAGTTTCACCAAATAAATCCCCAATCGAATGAACTTGTACAACATGCAATCCAATAACCAAATCATGAAAAATGATAGTATGGTTTCTAGTCTTTGAAAGAATAATAGGTTTCCTTTGTTCTAATCAATACTTCAGGTGGATCATGTCAAGAATATAAAGGATTTTCCAATAGCAGCAAATTTTCCTAAAGGTTTATGGATATACTTTTGTGCTTTTCTATAGCAAGACGACAAAAAGGTAAATACTTGGAAAAGCAACATCTTGCTTTGTAAAAGAATTGAAAAAACATCTTTATGTTATCTAAAAGTTCTTTTTATGTGACCATGCAACTGAACATCTCTTACTTTTATCTTTTCCCTCCAATGAAAGCACTTTCAAAAAGTTTCTCCAAACATCATGCCCCATAAATAGAGTGACCTGAGGCAGCATCGAGCATAGGGCAAGGCAGTGAAGAACTAAAAATGGAAAATATTTAAAAAAAAGAAAAAAAAAAAAAGAAAGAAAACCAAAACCCATCATGGGTTGACGGTTTTCAACTTGAACCCAACCCCTATCCCAATTAAGGGCGTACCAAATCCATCCCAATAAGGATTGGACGGGTAACCCAACTAACCTGCTCCACCACATTATCAATTATCATCAGCTTCAATAATTGAATGTAAACGTTATGAAGAAAAAAAAAACATTTAAAAAATACCACTTTTAAGAGGCAAGTTAATGACCTGAACCTATCTGAACCTTGACATGCACATAGAGTTAATAAATTCGCATATTCATTGAGATCATCTTTTACTGAATTTGTTTGTTTAGAACCATAAAACAATCCTTCACGGGACATGTAACTTATAAATTAGAAGGAAATGAACAGAGCTAGATAGCTAGCTATATAAAAAATATCAGTCTGAAAAGAACATCACTAACCTCCTCCTGCATGTATAAGAGCTTTGCTTTCCTTTGCTGGAACTCAGGGTGATGTGACTGATCATAAGATCCATTTCCAACTCCACCTTCACCACTCGCCTCAGTAGAACCGTAAAATGAGGTGGAGGCACCAGAATTACCACCCCTCACACTAACCTCGTTTCCAGCATTCCCAGTATCACATGAAGTGCTTACGTCTCCCAATCTCTTCTCAGACATCTCACAAATCTTGTTGAGCTTTGGACCAGTTACACTGCAAAATTCATCCAGTAACTTTTGGGCAGGCTTCAGGAACTTTGAATTCTTCAAAATTGTTGCATACCCAGTGAAGGGCCCAAGGGGACCCGTACTTCGGCGTTCATAGGTAGACAAGCTCACAACGCCTCCCATCGAATCTCTATAATAACCTTTATTACCAATTGATGACTTGAAACTTGAGCATAAATAACCAGAGTTGTTACTTTTGAAATCCTGAGAACCACTGGAAATACCAGTCCTTGATTGTGAAATTCCAGACCCAAATCTTTCCCCAAACTGAGCTGCATGCAGCTCAGAAGATCGGTGGGAGGACAGTGATAAGGATAGAGCCTGATGAGATGAAGAATCACTCGCAACAGTCCTCAAGTCTCCTCCAATTTTGTTTTCCGCAAAGCCCAAATTGGAATTCCATTGATTACTACCATCCAATGGCCTCTGTGCCGCCCAAGCACCAGCGCTGTTAAGTCTAGAAGGATTGGCCTGGTTTTCATAGACCGGCAAAAGAACCAGCTCATTTGCTCCATCCATCCATGAACTAGTTTCTCTATTAATGTTTTGCTGTACAAGAGAAGCCATTTCAGAACCTTGGCTCTGAAGAACATTGGAGGAAGGTGCAACAACCTCATGAAGGGTATTTTGGTAAAATGAAGAACTGCACTGCATTGATTCATACTGTTTATGGCAATCTTGACTAGATAATTCACTGGATGGGTTGGTCAAAGATGATTGAACATCTTGGTACCCACTGAAACCGGGCTTCGGATAGTGGGCATAAGCAGAAGATTTGTTTTCATTCACCGTGCCAGATAAAACTCCCCCAGCTTGTGAAGGGCTCTGAGTACTGCATGCATTAATTACCGGTCCATTCACATAATTCACTATCCAATCACAGATTTGCTGAGACCCAAAACCCTTCCAAATCATGGGGTTGTGGGTATCACCGGCTTTAACCAAAGGGTTAGAGTTGGATGGATTTGGATACGATGAATTAGCAAAAGAAGAAACCTCAGCTCCTACTGGCTTACCAGGCCGATCTGGCCCGGATTCTTCATGCAGCATTCCATGTTTGTGAGCTAAGGAGGAATGGGTGTTCGTCGTTGAGAAGTTGAGCATCTCTGAGGAGAAGATAGTAGGGTCATACAGAAGGTCGCCGCAGTTCCTAACATTCCGAACTTGAACCAGATCTGGGTTCAATCCGCCGGTATCTCTGGGTACTTGCACCAGATGCTGGGAGGAATCTTGCGTACGGTGGTGACCTTGACTTGAGCTTTGCTGAATTCTCAACTTGTCGCGACGGCTTTGCTGTGCAACATGAGAATCGGGCCTACAGTTGCTAATGCCCAAAAGCGAATTCTCCAAGCTCGTCGTTGCGGAGTTGAAGCATTCTGAATCAAATCGGTCAGACATGGATTCTTCTGATTACGATCACGCCCTCAAATTATCTGTCGCCTTCAAAGCTCCCCAAGCAACGTCTTGCTCAGAATTCAGATGAAAAGAACTGTGAACTGGTTCCAACCATTCCAAATCCATACCACCATACTATTCCCAGCATTCCTGCAGTCCAAACCAGTCTATAGAATAATAAAAATAATTAAGCAACAAAATCAAAATCAGCACAGAAATTAAGACTTTCCATACAATATTTAGCCATGTAAACATAAAAAACATCAAGGGGAAAAAAGTGATTGTTTTTTGTAGAATGGAAGAATATTAGCGAACAAGCAAACGCAAGAGAGAGATAGAGAGGGAAGAAAAGCAAGTTAATATCCATTAATGGAGTAGACAGCATTCAACCATGATAGTAACTGAAGCAGACGGGAAGATACTATACAGGCGGAAGAATTCGAGGATATCACATGGATTGTGAAAGACGAAAAATAAAACAACAAAAGCGTGAAAGCCATGTCTACTCAAGCAAACATCACATGACTTGGTGAAAAAGGACCAAGAGAAAGATCTCTCTCTCTCTCTCTCTCTCTCTCTCTCTGTTTCATTTCTCGATCGTCGCTTTCTTTCTTTAAGAATCTTTTGCGTTTTAAGCCAAACACCTTCTCCCCCTCTCTCTCTCTCTGTAGAGACCACAAACAGTGCAATTTTACTACCATGGGTAACCTCAACACGGAAAACTCAGAAACACGAAAAAACATCACAAGTTTCAGAGAACACGAAAAAGGAGGAACTATGTTACTGCAACCACAAACAGTAAGCTCTGGTGAAACCCTAACTTCGGAAGAGACACTAGCGTATCGTGCTCGCAAAAACTCAAAAAAAAAGCCACTCATCGAATTCCGCCTGCTTAGTGAAAAATCTCGAGAATCTCAACTCAACACTCACTGGATCCAGCTCAAAAATGTTAAAGAAACTGCCAAAGTCAATCGACCGTGAACTTACAGTTTTCACTCGCTACTCTTAACTGCTGTTCGTAGGATAATTACTGAAACTTAGAAATCTCTCTCTCTCTCTCTCTCTCTCTCTCTCTCTCTCTCTCTCTCTCTCTCTCTTCCTTCAAGTGAGAAAAACATGAAGAACAGTATCATTTCTCCTATAATCAACCGAACCTGATCATTAGTAATTATCGAGATGAACATTAGATCTACGCTCGTCGATGAAAAAAAGAAAGAAAGAAAGATACAGTTCGTTTAGTGAAGGAAGACGGAATTTTTTATTACCTCCCATTGAAACCTTCATCATCAGAACTAAGTTCAGAGAGAGTCTCCATTAAATCCAGACTTCAAGCTTTTCACCGACGAGGCTTCGCCGGAAATCCAACAGAAACCAGACCGGACTTCCAGGTTCAGTCGAGCTGGAGAACGAGAATGGCAAAGCGACAACCGCCGTTACCTTTAACGTCCACCACAGTCGGCTTTAACGTCATATCGCCGTCATCTTTAACGTCAAAAAACTTGCCGCCGTGACGGTGAACACTCAACACAGGAGGATCGCGGCAGCTCCTTCCCTCCACACCAGAAATATTTTTTCTCGTTCTTTCCTTCCTCGCTATAAAGGCAAAGAAATGAAAGAATGAGTCGCAATGACCAAACTAACCCTTCATTAATCCCAAATCACGAAAGCACTACTCCTCAAAAGGTTGGCGAGTGGCGAGTGGCGAGTGGCGAGTGGTGAGTGAAGTACTGGGTATAGTAGCCGAACAAAAGAATTTTCCGACGTGGTAAAAAAAATACATGGAAGGCCATCAAAAGGCTAGACTGTCCTCGTAAAGATACCATAATGACGAAACGGCCAGCGTGCCAGAATATGACACGTGTCAATCAATTATTGGTATAGTAGGCTGGTAGCCCGTACTCCGCTGGCGACGGAAGACATGTTAATGACGTCAAGCGACGGCCGTACCTGGTCCGATCACTGCGGGGCCGCTTCGTATGTCGACGGCCAGATCTTTTGCTTGGCGAGGTCGCTTTTACCGATTTCCGAGAAAATACAAAAAAATTTAAAATAAAAAACAGAAAAATGCGTCAGTCACGTACGGCCAGGGTCTGTTGTTCCCTGCTGTCTTCCGCTCGGAAACTTTCACTCTCGGTTATGCTTATGGTATAAAGAATTACGAGAAAACCGATTTTTTTTTTTTTTACATTTTCTTTTCTATTTTCTCATGGAGAGTGATTCAGTAGAACTCACTCACTGTAAGTTTCAACGAAAACCGTCAGCAGGGATTAATAAATTAATAATACAAGTTCCACACTAAGGCTGTCAGATCGTGAGAACCAAGCTTTTTAGGAACCCAAAGAATCCACGGAAACCGACGCTTGATATCCCCCAACCATCCATTTCATGGTCTTTGTTTCATGATATGCCACGTGTCAACTTTCTTTGTCTACAGCATACGATATGAACAGTATGTGTGCCACGTGGCTAAGCTGGTACGCTGAGAGACTGCGTGGAATATTCTTGAGGCACGTGCGGCGAAGCTGATACGCTGCTATTTTGTCACGATGGTTTTTCTTTTCTCTTTCACAATTAATTGAAAAAGACTGGAGAATCAGTCGTTGTTGGTGGTAGGAAAGTGAAATTTATGAGAAAAATGGGGTAATTAATTAAGGAATAAAAAAAAAAGGAATAAGATGGGGAAAATCGGAAAGAAAATCTTCTCCGGAAGACGGTAGCTGAGAGTGGAGAAGACGGCCAATTAATCGGAAGGAACAACGATCAACCCCACCACTCGACAACAAGCCCAATCTGCTGACGTCACCTTTTCACATCACTGCAGGAAGCCTACACAAACCTATATAGCCCCTATGTTTACTCTTTTTACTTTTTTAAGAAAAAAAAATATTTTAAGGGGTATATAGTTATAGGCGAAATAACTCTGAATGCCATTTTATCTTTCTTAGACGAAATTACCCTCCGGGTCAGGAAAAAAATGTCCCACAGGCCACATCCCACATCCACTCGTTCCTCCTCTTTATTGGGAATTTCACACGGTTCATGTTTGGTTGTCAATTTGCCTTTGTCCGGCTTGTTTGTATGCCGGGTTGGTGTACTTCATTCAGGCTCAGATGAAGCGAGACAAACAAGTTTCTAATTATAATCTTGGGTGATATTAACTTCGTTGCCAAACGTCTACATAAATTATTTAGGCCACGTTTTTCAGCCGTGGAACAAAAACGCGCCAATCCAAGGACGACTGGACGAGAGTGTCAATTGTAATTTGGATCAATGGTTTAATATGAATCCATTATAAATGGAACAAGTTCAGTTCACTCGGACGAATACTTTCTACTATTTTAGACCGGTCCAATATCTAATTATCTATTCAAATTTTTATATTGGTTTAAATGTAAATTGATTCTAATTCAAACTTAGTTCATTGACACCTATATACTTTTAATGGACAAAAATATTGATTCAATCATATCCAATCCAATCAAAATTTATTATGAATGGACCAGATCCAATCCAATTCAATAAAATACTTTCAATTGGTCCAATTCAATGCATAGCACTACATTATTGACTGTACAAATGCTACTTCCATGCATAGCACTAGTACAAATAAAATCATATTGCAAGCAAATAAAGCCTTACATTCTTATTATAAGTACAGAACCACGAATCAAATAGGCAAGTGAATCCAATAACGATATGGACCCATTTGAAATTGTAACCTACCTTCTCATGGGTCCCTTTTGAACACAGAGTTACAGAAAGTATTTATTATGGGCCATTTGGAAAATCTATGACAATAACTAATATATGCAATATAGGCTGATAATTGTATAGGATATATAGATAGGTATTAAATTGAATATGGGGTTCCTTCTGTCTCTAATTATTATGTTCCCACTAGTACTATGGACCAATTAAGATGACACAAGTCTCCCATTTGGTGGACTTAATGCTCATTTACCAATATTGCATGCAAAGACCAACTATTACTACTTAAAATATTAAATGTTGGACAAACTTGGTCTTTATAGGTTCTTGCATAATATAGAAAAAACTTTATTTTATAATAATAATAATAATAATAATAAAATCCCTTAATTAGAAAGAGAAAAGAAGGAAAGAATCTGTGAGATCTATATAGCTTTGATACAAAATGAATGAATATAGTGCACTAATGGGGAGTAGATCCAAATCCGGGTCAACTTGTGTTCGGATTAAGTGGAAATGGGTATTGAGGGGCAGAATTAGAGGCAGCTGATTCTACAAGCTCCTAAATATTTCGTGTTTTTTTACTTTTTTTCTCATGGCATAGTGGAATTAAGTAACAGATTTTAAACGTAGGTTCTTTATTTCTTATTTTTTGAGCTTATTATTTGAAACCCATAGAACTGGGTTCACAGTGGAATTCAGTTATATTAATTTTCACACAACATTAAGGCTATGCTTGGTTTGAAGGAAAATGTAGGGAAAGGTAGGAAAATCTATACAGGGTTTGTAAAGGTTTTTCTACCTTTCCCTTCCTATCCCTATTTTTCCTTCAAACAAAACACAGTCTAAAGAAAAATAAAAAGAAAATGCTTTATTCCCACTGTTATGTTCTAATTTCACTTAATATTTTCACAAAATGGTATAATTGTCCAACTACATGGAATTACTATGACATCTATGCAAGGCTCAAAAGTATCGATACATATTAATCCGTATCAGTCAATACATATCGTATCGATAGCTTCCCAATACATCCCCTGTATCAGGTCAGACCACAGTCTAAAAAATAACTGAGACTTAAACTGATCCTTCTGAATCAATTTAAAAATAAGTAAATGAAACATAAAAAAAAATACCGATACTGGCCGATATGCCCCACGGGCGAATCAGCCTATATGGGTACTTTGAACCGTACATCTATGGAAACAACTAACAAAAAATAACATCCTTTCATCATCATCATCAAGGAAGTCTAAACTAATATCCTCTCAAGTCTCAACAATGTCCATCATTAATTATATCTTTCACCTATTGCTTTCTTATTTAATGCCATCATTAATTATATTTGTCAAATTAGATACAAATATAATTTTACAATAAAACACTAAAATAAAGTAAAATTTTGATAGTGAGTCACCATGAAAGATGAAAGTTGACAATTGTCAAGTGAATTGATTATCTTTACACTGTATCTGGAGTATAGAGTTCAAAAGAATTTCTAGAAGCCAGTTTGATGATTTTGAGTATTTGATTGACAACTCTTAAAGTTTGCATCAAAACCACTAGCCAGTAGCCACTACTAAATTTAGGTTATAGAAATATAATTAATTCATAAGCAAAAAATAATAAATAATTAAGAATAAATATTTGGAGAATATTTACAAACAAAGAGTAATTCTAATCATGAATAAAAATGACAATTAATAATGGAGTCCAAATCAATGTTAATTATGTAAAACATGATCTGGGGGTGATGAATTCCTACTGAAAGGCTGTAATAGGAAATAGATCCGTCTAGGTCAAAATTAATTTGAATGGATTAGACGGAACAACAAGATATATTGAATTGGGCCAGTCCAGTCCAAAGCATTTATTGGGTTGAATTGAATTGGATCCGATCCATCCGTAATGGATTTATATTAGATTGGGTTGGATCGAACCAATATCCGATTAGAAGATAACAATACAGGCATTGCCAACGGACTAGATTTGAGTTAAAACTAATTTGAACAAATTGGACAATCCAGACATTGAATTAGACTGGTCCACAGTATTCATTGGATTGGATTAGACCTGATCCATCTGTAATGGACTCATATTGGACCGATTGGATTGGATCAAATCTGATCCAATTCACACCCTATTAAGAAATAGAATGTGAACATTTTACATTTGAATAAAATGAAGCATACCACAACAAGGATTTCTTTATGGTTTACAATGAATTGAAATCCTTGACAACATTTCTGACGACCATAAGAAAAAGTCTGAATTACAAACAAATAGAGTGTGCAAGGCAATAGTATCTAATATCTTTGGATGTATTGATCCTGAAACAATGTAAAAACCATATAAGTGATTTGCAATCTTAATAAGACACCCATATAATACTACAAATTAAAAGTGTTTGATCAGGCAAGGCAATAGAGCTATACTGAAAACCTAGAGGCTACAAGAGGAAGCTCTTAGGGTCACCTCAACACTGAATGGGTTTCCTTATCTCTCCTCCATTAATTGTTGCTTGATATGTTATATAGGCACTTGGGTCGATTTTTTTTTTCCATCTAATTAATCCACCCATGTGCTAGCTTTTAACTTCTCATTCTTTTGTTTGTCTGTTTCTTCTTCTTTCGTGATGGAATTCTCTTAACCAAAAAAAAAAAAAAAAAAAAAATCAATGGTCTACATTGTTTTACTGTTAGACTACAAATTTTGGAGAATGCAAATGACTGATAGTACTTGGACTGCATATATAGATATGTGTTTGACAAACTACAGAATATTATGGCACGTGGGCATTCATTATATATGGAATTTGCCATGAGATTTAAACAAAAAGAACTGATAAACAAGCACTAAATTAAAAGAATTGTTCGTTGGTTCACGTGGGCTTCTTCATCCATGACTTTTTTTTTGCCACGTGGAAAGATGATGTACGTGCATGGCCACTCCAACTTGGCCATCATATATATAATTATATATGTCTAGTAATCCCTAATTCAGCAGGAGGGAATATTTACTTCTTATGGCTAACATTGATCGATGGTGTAACTGTAGCCACATCTGGGTTCTATATAAAATATGTGAAGTACTGACGATTTACATCAAAACGATTGATTCTTTAGGGACCCTTACGTGGTTATTATCTATGATAAGCCTTGAACAGTGTGGCCACAGGATCATTTTTGTTGGAGCTCTCTGCGACTGAAACTTGGGTGATGAAAAGAAAGAGAAGACAGGAACATATGGAGACCATACGTTCGATCATTTGAAGAGACAGGCTCTCCCGAGTCCTGACCACTGGACTAGTCATGGTACGCTATTCACTTAAAATCTTGCAAGAAGCCAGCATAAAAGCCCAAGACAAGTGATACCCATTACTGTCCAGGAGGATTCTTTTTGTATGGCCCAAGTTTGAAACAGTGTAGTAAGAGAGAGAAACTTCTAGCTAGAGAGAGAGGTAACAGATGGAGTCGTAAAACCCATGAACTCAAAGCCAAGACTATCAAATCAGAGGACCACTGAATTAGCCATACATGTAGTGTCTTTGTCCATTCTTATTTGGACACATCACTGAGAGTTGCACCCTTCAGCTTTAAGTGATAGTCCTTGAGCCTCCTCCTGTATGTTCACGAAAGGAGGAAAAGAAAAGGCTCTCTTCTCTGGCACATGCAAAGATATGAAAAGTGAACAACTCACTTGGTCACTACCTCCTTGTAACCATTATGGGGAGAAAAAAAAAGTGCAGGGAGAAATCTAAGCCTGTTTGGTCCAAACTGTATAATACTCCTCAACATTCGTGGCCATATGTTTTCTATTTATAGACCATAAATTTTTCACATTTTTATGATATCTAAAGAGGAGCTTTCTTTTTTCATGCATTCTTAGGCTAGGCTAGGCTAGGCTGTGTTTGGTTTGACACAAGAAAGTTGAGATAAAGTTCTTATTATTGAATTTGTTAGCAACTTAGATGGTGTTTAGTATCGATGTAGCTTTTGGAAGAAATGGTGCCAGTTCAGCATTGGAGATGCATTTAATACCTAAAAAGTTATTTGGTTGAGCTGTTTATCTGATAAATGGCTTTCTCAAAAATCATGTGAACCGATTATTAAAAAACACCAATTTTGGTGTTTTTCATTTTCAAGACTGATTTTTCACTGCTTGGCTTATATGACGCCTAATGGCGCTGAGGTGTAAAAAAATCGTACATAACATTTCTCTTATTTTCTATCAAGCCAAGGATAGTCTAAAAGATTTTATTTTACAAGGTCTTGATTAATTAGGGTGCCCCAAAACCATTCTCCTATACATTATGGTGGTTTTGTTGGTTAATTGGGTCATTTGGTTAGTAAGGTTTTGTTTAATTACTAGAATTCTGCTCTAAATAATCACTATTTCGTGAATGTGTATTTCTGAGACAAAAATTGATTTAAGCTTTTTTTTTTTTTCTTTTTGTGTTCAAAGAATCAATTCTTGGAATGATCAGCTTTGAACCCATGAAAAGAATTATTAATTCCAACAATTTTTAGAAATCTAAACTACTCTTAAAATTCAATAGAGTTGTTATTTCTCCAATCCAAGGTGGGCCACATATATAACAGAAAAAGAGTGTAGGACTGAAGGTGAGCTGTGACCAATAAGGTGGGTCCACTATATGATGGATTGGCACACTGCAGAAATATAGGGTAGGGTGGTCTAGTGTAGGGCTCCCTGCTTAACCGGATTAGGGAACCCTTTTCCCTTCTTTCATTCCACTATGTGATTCCCATGTTTCCCCCTCTAAAACCAAACCAAAAAAAGTGAAACCTCACGTGCCGGCACCCTGAAAGAATAACTGCCTTCCCTCTGATTCTGATCTTCTCAAATTGAAAACCATTATGCAGAATTATCTAGAGGGGCTGTTTGGATCCTTTTATGACAATTCACATGCAAACAAAAAGATGTAATATCATTGATTTTGAAGCTTGTATCATATGACCCTTCATGTGCTTGATGAAATAAAAGCATCTTTGATGTGGGTCCCCTCAAAGTTTCCGTTTGGACGCCGCCGAGCTCCACTGATTGGATTGGTGACTGAGATAAGGTGATCCCACCACTTACATAAAGTGGGTTTTATTAATAATTTATATAATTTTTCTATTAGGTTGATTCATAAAGGTTTTTTTTTTTGGTATATATTAATTGTATGAAGTTTGAATGGTGGTTAAGTTTAATTTCCATTATATTTAGAGTGTGTTTGGCGATTCCCAGTGCTTCCATCACTTCTAGTTTGTTTGGAATTTTGGATAAGCAAGAGAATTGAAAATATAATCCAATCAACCTGAGGAAATTTCTTGTCGATCGATTGTTTCACGTTGAAATTAATTGAAAGAAACACAGGCTTAGGCCTTGGCTATAATTTAACACGGCACCAGTTTGTATAGGAGTCTAAGCTAAGAGCTTGGATATAATTTAACAAGGGAGGATGACCACGTGGTAAATCGTGAATTGAATAAGTATATATATATATATTGGTTGGTTTCAAAACGGCCACGTGGTATCATTAAATCAGATGATGATGATGATGGTGGTAGTGATGGTAACGATGATAGCAATAATAATAATAATAATGAAAACAAAGATGGAATATTTGATAATTGAGAGTGAGAAACATGGCTTAGTTCAATTACTGCCTAATATGTCAATTTATGAAAGACCAGCCTGACTCACTGGCTCCCTTATAGTAGTAATGGTGGTGGTGATATCACTGGCTCTCTCAATGTACTTGATATGCTGACCATTCAGCTGAACCGCTAATCATTGATCAAATTTTCGGGTTGATCGATGGACGATCCAGGGTTCAGAACACCGGTTGATTTGGGAAGAATGATGAAGCCAGCTTAGGGCTGCTAGTCTCGGACAGTTGTTCAATTTGAAGAATTTTGATTATATCAGGCTCAAATTCAAGCCTGAACTATTCAATTTGTATATATAAAGCCTGAACTATTCAATTAGAGTTTGGTTTGTTTGCAGTCCTATGCTTCCAACATGGTTACTGTCGTTTTCATGAAATTATAGACTAGAATATATAATAAAAAATGTATGATACCAAAGAGGTTGGTTGTGATCAATTTGACGAATACCATATGATTGGTCACCTCTTTTATAACACCGGTTGTTTGGCCATAAATTTTTCCGGTATCATCAGGTGGAACCCTAGGCTTCATGTGTATGAAACACTGGTGTATGTACGCAGTATACATACAGTAAAATTTAAATACTTAATTAAACATCTAAAATCTTTCTTCTTTTTCTCCATTTCTTGTTGAATAAGTATACGTCTGAACTCTGAACTCCTTTATTATGTAAACAAAACCGATCAATGGTTCTAAAATGCCCACATCATTCGTTAATTGCAAAAGATTATTCAATAATATTTGTATTGTTGAAATTCCCCTTCGTAATTACGTGTAAGGCTTGATGAAAGATTGTATCAAATGTTCCGGAATATAAATTTGTAGAGTGCAAAACTTTATATTTTATATTATTTTATTTGTATTTGTACTGTATATATTTGTATTTATACTTCTTTCGTCTTTTCAAATTGAATCGAATAGAATCAGTGGAGTTATGAAGGATTATTGTTAAGATGGCCTTTTTACTCGGCCTTTCTTTATTGGTTTTCAGTTTTTCGCCTACACAACTCAATTGACATCCTACGATCATTAATCAAGTCCAAACCTTCAATATTTAAGCTCAGTTGGTTTAATTTGCAGTGAAATTTTCTGAATGCATGGGCGTGCAAATAGGCTGAGTGATATTTTTCGCTTTGTATTTGACTTTATTTCATTTGTTTGTGAGAAGTAAAATAATATAGTTTCTCAACAATAGAGGTAGGAGGAGGGTTATGTCTGAGAGATTATTAACAAGCAAGATGACTGAGTCTCCACTTAATATGAGAGAGAATTGATGTAGGAGGAAAACTATTTGTTTGAGGAGAGTGAGATAAGAAGCGGCATGTGAGGGAGAATTGATGGAGGAAAGTGGTGCAAATTTTGCACATTTTTTTGGGATGCAAAATTTGAACTTCCAGTGAGTGCAAATGAAACGAAAAAATAAAATTAATTTTGTGTGAGGCGGGAGTGTAAATCATAATTACAAATAGATGCAAAACTGAACTTGGAACAAAATTTGTATCTGGTTCAGATTTGCACTACCATATATCCGGAATATGGTGTGAAAATGGAAAATAAATTTTCAATTCTGCTTCTTAAATAAGCTGTATTTGATTTGAGGTAAACAAGAGAGAAAGAGGAAGTTTAGTTTCTATCAAAACAAAACAGTGGGTTTAGTCTGATTACTCCTTTAGCCTATGTTTGGTTGCAGTGCAATTTTATTTGTTCTAGTATAAATGCATGGCAGCATGGGAGTGCAAATGAAAAGAATGCAAATTTTGGTTTAATTTTGTTTTGGGTTTTACTTTATTCTGCTTCAGGTCTCATTTTACTTCATTTGTACTGCAATTAAACAAAATAAGGTAAACTTTGAAATAAAAATAAAACATAATTCGCACCAAAATCATTTATACTATCATCGTTTTGCATCAATACAAATATACAAATAAATTCACATTGGGTATATATGTATACAAAATTATTCTACATGGATATTTATATTTGTACTCCTTCCAGTATATATGCACACATCAAATGGACTATCCAATCTGTTCAAATTTGTTTTAATTTAGATCAGTTCTAAATCAAACCTGGTCTATTGCCACCTATATTCTTAGCTTCTATCAATGGACTAGATATTGGCTCAATCCAACCCAATCCAATCCAATAAATACTTTAGACCATTAAGTTGGGACTGATCTAATTTAATATATCTTGTTGGTCTGTCCAATCCGTCCAAATTGGTTTTGGTTTGGATGGGGTCCAATCCAAAATCGGTCCATTGGGAGCCCTAATCAGGGCTTCGATCCTTTTGTGGATGAATATCTTTTAAAGTCCATTTTTCGTAGACCTTCCGATGGATCCACATTCCACAGCTAATAGGAGGAAAATTTTCTACCAGTGATGGATGGTGCTACAAACACTTTAATTACAAGGAAATTACTGATATGGGTGTCTCGTTTTTCATTTACAATAAAAGAATCTGGATCAAAATCTTTACAAAAAAAAGTTCCTATTAAAAATTAATTGTTCTCGATAATATTACATCCTCCAACATGGTAGAAGCTTAACAATAGCAAGGGAGAGTGAAAATGAACTCTAACAAGCTAATAAATATGTCAAAAAATTGAAAATTTTGGTTCACTAGTTCATTCTTATTAGGTCATGTTTGGGAGTGCTTAAGTTAAAAATAAGTGGTTACTGATAAATGTTTAAAAACAAGTGCTTATTCAAATAAGTACTTATTTGCATTTGGCACCCAACTTTTTCAAGTGATTATTCACTTTAATTTATATTGGGTGTTTGGTAGTTTTTTTCTCTAATAAGCATTTGTGACTATTTTGTCTTTAATTTTCTTTTAAAATTTCAAAATATACCCTTTAAAAGCAATTTTAAGAAAGTACATATATGAAAGCATTTTTACAAATGTGCTTTTATAAAAGTACTTTCATAAAAGTGCTTTCAAAAAAACTTTCATAAAAGTGATTTCATTAAAGTACTTTCCTAAAAGTGCTTTTGTAAAAGTGTATTCATAAAGGTGCTTTCATAAAAGTGCTTTTACAAAAGTATTTATAAAAGTACTTTTTGTAAAAGTGCTTTCATAAAAGCACTTTTATAAAATTCAACCAGGGATAATTTATAAGTGGTATTTTAAAATTCAACTACGGATCATTTTAGAAGAAAAAATTGAATAAGTATTTATTGTATAAACAATTAAAAAAAGCTAGAAATTTAGCTTAAAAAAGAATCTCTTATTTTTTTAAATAAGCACTTATTTTGGATTTATTTATCAAATACCATTAAGTACTTAATGACCCAAATAAAAATTTATTTTAAATAAACACTTATTTTTAAGCACTCCCAAACATGGACTTAGTGAATTTTAAGGACAATTAACTAAAGCACTAGAATTATTTAGACATTATTTAATTATTTCCCACCACTGAAGAGTCTGAGACAAGATAAAGGGGAGAGAACAGAGCTGACCATTAATGGTCTCATCTTAGACCAAAGACCAAGTTAGATCCACCTCCCCCACATCTATGTCAAGCCCTAAAGCTTTCCACACCGTATTCGAAGAACCCACTATGTAGTTACGGCACGAAGGCTGGTCGGCGTGCTCCGAGTCACACCCATACACTGAGTCAGACTCATCCACCACTTTGGTCGTCACACTCACTTTCCGTTTTTGAATGTTATGCGGATCATCCGCCCACGCTGGTGGCAATCGGTGTACCATCCAGTGGATAGCGCCACCACATATTCGCTATCGGGATGGTATTCCACAGCAAGTGCAATAGACAGAAGTACCCTACCTACACTTGCTCCCCGCCGGTAACCTCTGCCGCTTCTTCCATACTCACAAACAACAATTTCAGTGAAGGTGGAGACGGTGGAGCACCATTAGAGTGTGACGAGAAATAAATACCTGTCGGTTGCTCGACAAATGCTGCCTAGAGAGCAAATGTGCGTTCCCACATCTAGGTTGTCATTGCACTTGCTGCTGATGTAGATTAGCTGACCTTCACAGTCATTCAAAGTTCGACATGAGCCTTCGCAGGAGGAGAGGGTACTTATAAGAGCAGGAAGGAAGAGAAGAAGATAGAGAGAAGCCAACATTTTGGACGCCATGGCAACCAACAACAGAAAACAACTTGATTATTATTTTTTTTTCAAAAGAACTCAGAAAGCTAGCATTGATCAAGGAATTTCATTACAAGAGGGTCTTGGGCTGTTCTCATTTTCTACTACTATGTTATATTTACATGCATTATATGCTAGTTCATGAGCAGCCCTATTCATTCCTCTATTTACATGGTTTACACAAACTATATCAAAAAACGACAACAGATGCAGAGCTTTCTGCTTTATAGGTTGGATGATCCAGTCATCTTCATCATCCCTGTAGAAGTTGTTGACTAAGCTTTCTGAGTAGAAAATATGAATAGAGATTTTAAACTCAGATGTTGGGCATATTGTATGCCATATAGGAGGACCCACCATTCAGTTTGGAGTGAGTTGGATGCAGCAGCTCTTCTGCTTCCTAAGAATATTGCAGCATCATCTGCTGAGAGAATTTCTTCTCCTGTTCCTGCCATTACAGATGTTGATTGATCGAACCATCAATGAATAGCCTGTATTTTGTTGATGAGTTTATATGAGAATGCATGAAACATGGGTGAGAGTTCTATATAATAACTGAGCACACTGGTTAGAAACGATGCATAGTTTCTATCAACTAGAGTGGATTCAAAATAGGTTTTTTATGCAAAACTGCATTCCTCACATCCCAATTTAGTCTGAAGATGACAAAGAACTTGGTAATGAAGGCAACTTGGATTCTATCCATTCAGAAATGAAGACATGTAGAGCTTTGTTCTGAATTTTATCTAGATTTATGCCCAGAGAAGTTGATATCCAAACAACACGAGAATAAGCACATTCAAAGAAAACATGCTGCCATGTCTCTGTGGTTGTTTGACAACAAGGGACATTTCTTCTCTTCTTCATTTAGAAAGTGCAGTTTGTCATAAGTCTTGATGCCATTCCACCATGCCTTCCACATAAAAATTTGAAATCTCATAGGGACTTTGCACTTCCATATGAGACTCCAAAGGGCAAGATGCCTGCATTGCCATGAAATAATCTGTCACCCATCTTTGCATCATACTCACCAGACTTGGAGTTTTTCCAGATGAGCTTGTCTGAAGAGAGATGATGCAAGATCAGAGTTTGCAAGATAAGAAATCTTCTATCTACAGTGAATAAATATTCAATTTTCTGTTGCTCCCATGCACCAGAACTGGAAATGAGATCATTTACAATCAGGCCAATACATTGGGATTGGGCTTCTGGTCGAATTTTAGGAATCCCATTTGGAAATAACGAAACTCACTGATCAAATATATAAATTGAGGATTCATCCTTGATTTGCCAAATGGTATTTTGCTGTAACTTTTCCCATAGCGCTAATACTTGTTTCCACCAACTGGAATCAGACTGTCTTTTCTTTTATTGCTTCCCTTCATAAGCCATTTTCTCCAGAAAATAATCTTCAAATTTGTTTTGAAAATAGAGCTTGATTAAACTCTTTCATCTTTTTGAACCCTAAACCACCCATATTTTTTGGTTTACATAAGGTGTTCCAGGCTATGGTATGTACAAATCTGTTTTCCATCAATCCATCCCACCAGAAATTCCTCTGGGTTTGTTCTAACCTTTTTAGAGTGGAGCATGAAAGGATAGATGAGCCCATGATGTAATTGGGCAGAGCCTAAGGTGTGGATTTTATCATGGTGGTTCTTCCCGCTTGAGACAACAATTTTGCTTTCCATAAACCTAACCTTGTGTTTATTTTGTCCAATAATTCTGTTTGATTTCTTCTGCTTGCATTTCCTAGGGTAATCTGAACTCCCAAATATTTCTCCACTTGTTTTAGTTGTTTCATGTGAAGAATAGACAATAATTTTTATTTATTTATTTATTGGTCTTCTATGAACCACAAGACTAAAGTGTACACCAGATTTCACTCTGTTTATTCTTTGGCCAAACATCTCCTCAAACTCCTTCAATACATTTAGTAGCTTTTGTACTTGGTTGATGTCCACTTTGCATATTAGAAGACAATCATCAACAAAGAAAATGTATGCAATTTGGGGTCCACCCCTACTAAGTTTTATCCCTTGAATTTTGTTATGTGATTCTTCTTTTGAAAGCAAACACGAGAGGATCTGCATCCCTATAATGAATAGGTAAGGGGACAATGGGTCCCCTTGCCTTAGCGCAATCTTGGAGTTTCTATGCACCATTTGATCATCCTACACCACTTATCAAGGAACTCCATCTCCTTTAGGAATTGGACAACAAAGTCTCTTCTCATTTTGTCATATGCATTTGACATATTAATTTTCAATAAGACCCATCCTTTTCATTTTTTCTGTTTTTTCATTTTGTGAACAATTTCCTAGCTAGAATCACATTATCCACACATTGTCATCCTTTTATGAATGCCGCTTGGTTTGGAGCAATAAGTCTATCTAAATATTTTTGCATCCTTAGGACCAAACACTTGGACAAAATCCTGTCGATTATATTGCAGACACTAATTAGACTAAATTGACTTACTGCTTCTGGAACCTTCACTTTTGGGATGTACACCATTTTTCATATTCTCTCATCAACAATAGTTTTCTCTTTTGGCAGTTTGGGTTCTCCTCTTCTTCTAATTTTGACAATTGAAGCTCTATTTCTCAAAGTTTGGAATCATTTTTTCCAAATATTAGAGAGTTCCAATCTTGTAGATCTTGGTGGTGGCTAACCGACGACTGGAGTCACTGGATGATCAAAAATTTCCACCAAGGAATTAAATGGCATTTAATATTTTCTGACTTTTTCATCAACTACGGCGACGTGATTCGCCGGCCGTTGACGTGAAAGACAAAGGGTAGCCAATAGCCACGTATGTATCCTCTTGCCAGGCTGTTAATGGAATTTTTCAACCATGGGAACCTTGTGTGTCATCCATGCATTTTAGTCTGGTGGAGCTCATACGTCCCATATTGCTCTTATATAATAACTAGTAAAATAATAAGACCCTACCCTGTTTGGCTTGCAGTAATAGGGGATTGTAGTCGGAATCGGAATGAGTTATTTTGGTTCCAACTGTTTGGTTGAGCGGAATTGGAATCCCATTCTCATTCCTGCTGGAATGGTATTCCCATATTTGAGAATATGACCATTCCTTACGCCTCACTTAGTAATGAAATCTCATTCTTATTGATTCTAATTCTCAGTCTCATTCCTATTTAAATCAAACAGCTATGAAAATAAATCATTTCAAATTCCAATTCTAAAAGATTCCCATTCCAATTCTAACTACTAACCAAACAGACCTTAAACGTATTTAGATATAATTGGCCATTGATGAAGATAACTAGATAAGATTAGATCTGACCATCACAATCGTTATCCAGAATTTGACATGGGCTTCCAACGAGGAGACAATGACACTTACAACGACCAGAAAAGAAGAAAACAAGAGAAAGAAATTCCATAGATTTTCACTTAATTAACAATTGTAATTAAGAGTATAAAGCCAAAGTATAGTAAAATACATATTTCAATTGGGGTGTTTGTGACTTTGCATTCAAAGGCTGAAGTTGCTGAACTGAACTGAAAGACTTGTTCCTTTATCTTTTAGTTGTTAAAATAATATTAAATAAATAAAATTTTTTTAGACTCAGTTTGGTAGAATACAAATACAAATATATACTGTATAAATACATCCAAAATACAAGATTTTACACTCTACAAATTTATACTTGTACTCCTTTCAAACTGAGCCTAATAAGGTACAGTAATCTACCCACAAACACTCTTTGAAAACTTATTCACCAAAAAAGATAAAGCAGTTAAGCATTTTTCAGCTGTTACCAAATGGCCCCTAATTCAGATTAACTGAACGCAATGGCTGTATACCATTAAAAGAAGGTTTAATTGACCCATGAATTAATCTTCTTTAATAATATCTTGTTTGCATAAATAGATCTCCAAATTGCACTGTTAATGGCTTAAAAGCGAAACCCCCAAGAAGTCATTCTTGAGAAGGTTTGCTTCCAGTGCTGTCAAAAATTGAAAAAAAAAAAAACAGAAAGTCAAATTCTACAAATTAAATTCCGTCCATTTTCAGATTTCAGAGCAGAAACTGTTCCAAAATCCTCTTAATTGTTGACTAATTTTGGACTTTCTTTTAAACCTAGAAGCTAAAAAACTTGATTAAATAATGCTCAGAGTACAGCTAAGATAACAACAAAAGGAACAGACCACCAGAAGACCAAGCAAGAACAATAAAGGGGACCCGTTTTTATTACTCGCTACTCTTTTCTTTTGCATTACAAAAGTTTGTATAAGAACAGGAAATAGAAAAACAGATCATGAGATTTTAACATGCGAAGATGCACATGTAACAACAATCTCAGCGAGTTATGAAACATTGTATCAGCATCCACTTATCTCTACCTTTAACATATTCTTGCTGTTAACCTTTTTAGTTCTACTACATATTTCTGTATTAAATCCATTCAAATAAAACTAGGTTAAGGATGCCTGATGCCTGAAAGTTGAACCCAAAAATTGGGTGGGTGTTTTTCCAACTTTTATCCAGACCATGAGACCAATTGCATAGCAATTTAACCTAAACCGCAATAAGTATTAAGCATGGTTTTTAAAAATGATCCGGAGACTAAAACAGTCAGGGGTTTGGTTATTAGGTTGAACGGTCGGCCTAATCTAACAAAAAAAATTAATAAATAACAGTTAAAACAGTTCCAATGGTTAATCGCCCAGATCAGCGATTTGCTGGTCAAAATCAACAGTTTTAGGCAAATTTTCAGTTTTGGAAAAAACTAAAACCGATCATCTAACTGATTCCCAGTTTTTCCGGTCCGACCATCCAGTCCAATCCGGTTTTGAAAACCATGGTATGAAATAATATGCAATAGCTGGCATGGCTAAGAAGGGCTGAGCGAGTGGGAACAAGCAGACAAGTCTGATTTGAGAGCAGTCAAGGGCCTTGGTTTTCACCACAGCCCAACATATTATACCCAATTACCAGTTGTGGCAGTAACTCTGCATTTTGTTGAGGCCCAATTAGATTTTTACCATAAATTCCTTACTTAAATCGGCCCTGTTATCCCATTTAACGATGTAATAGTCTTCCTCTCCTATATTTTTGCATCGTAGTTTGTTCCTGTAAAATTCAAATAAAGACCACATTAAGCTCTGCTATTGTTGAATTCACTTGGCTCCTTTTCAGAAGGAATAAAAGTTCTTTTCTTTGCTATTTAAATGATTCTTCTTGTAAATTTTGTAGTACAATTTTGCCAGTCAGATAAGTAGGATGTATTTGATTGCAGTACAATTTTATTTTCACTAGTACAAATGCATGGGAGTGCAAATGAAAAAACATGCAAATTTTCATTCAATTTTGTTTTGGGTTTTACTTTATTCTGCTTTATATATTAATTTACTTCATTTGTAATGCAATCAAATAAAATAAGCTAAATTTTGAAATAAAATAGATCAGAATTTACACTCGAACCATTTGCACTGTCACAGTTTCACATCAGTGCAAATTTATTTGCATTGCAACCAAACACAGCCATACTTTCAAATTTTCATACATTCACCATTTAGATTTAGGTATTCAACTCCTTTGATACATTATTCTATTAGTTTATGGATTTGGGCCAATAGATAAATTATCATTAAAAAAAAAAAAAAAGAAAAACTCAGGAGCCCCTCTACATCTTGTCAATCTCCTTGAATATATCATTCCATCCTTAAATTCCTATTGAGTCCAAATCTCCCACACTTTTGGCTGGGTTAGGTTTTAAAGAAAAGATAGGAAAATCGATACAAGGTTTGTACAGATTTCCCTAGCTTTTCTTTCAAACCAAACACAGCCTTAGGGAACACAAAAACTCTTGATCATTTACGTCAAGGACTAGTTTTGCATTAAGACAAAAATAGGTCTCTTCTAAGTTCTCTAAATAATAAAATATATAATTTTGCCTCTAAAATGTATATTCAACTAAGATACCAAGAAAAGTGATAACGAACCAGGTGGTATGTCATACCTTTTTTAGCACTATAGATTTTTCCATTTTGAAATTGAAAAAATACCCTCATTTATAAACATTAAATACAGTTTAATCATCTTAATAATTTATTATTTTGTTAAACATATGTTCAAAATTTTCAATTGTTTAATAATAAATTACAGATTTTTTATCACTAGATTTTTTCTATTTTAATATTGAAAAAATACCTTCATTTATAAACATTAAATACAGTTTTATCATATTAATAATTTATTATTTTGTCAAACATGTGTTCAAAATTTTCAATTGTTTAATAAATAAAGGGTAAATTACAAAGATCCCCCATATAGTATGGGGTCTGTGACAAAACCCCCATGTACTTTGTTTTATGATAAAGATCCCCCTTTACTATGACCGTGAGACAAAAACGCTCTTCCGTTAGTCTTCCTTCAAATCCGTCGTTGCAATATTTTTTAATCCCCATCCTAACATTGTAATAACTATTCAGAAAAAAACGCTGTTAATCTTCCTCCACCTCACAATACACGAATAGCAGCGGCCACGAACTTTTAAAGTCCTCCCCCTCTCTCTCTCTCTCTCATCCAGCACATTACAGGACCCATCTCTGCAAGGACGAGACCAGATGCACAAGAAGGGTTTGTTTCTTTGCACACAAGCCTGAAGAGCTACGCCCTTTATGTGCCTCAACTGGCTCAGCTGTTCCAATCTCTCCACCCAATCAAGTTGGACCTTGGCCAGCCCTTGCTTCCTCATCTGGTGGTCGAACAGGGGAATACAGTCAGCTTGGTTATTATCATATTTTCACAGCAAACAAAGGTATAAAAGTGAAGCAATGGTCTTGTTCGGTGAGATTTTTTTTCTTTCTTCTGCTTCCCTTCCACTCGGTCATTCAATGAAATTTCAGGACACCTTGCAACATCAATTGTTGTGGAACCCTAGATTATGTTAACAGGATTTTGTTTACATATCTAAGCATATTTAAGAGCGGGTTCAGCTTTACTGGCTTTTAAATTCAGACGACTTAACATCCTATTTGCTTTGATTTAAATATTCTCTGGTTCATTGAGGATTAAGCTCTTAAATTGGAATGCGGTAGTGGTTTAACAGAGGAAGAGTAGGTTAGCTTTGAAATTCGTTTTCTCCTTGTAAATTTAAGACTCTTTGGTTTCCTACTGGATTAGTGATTCTGTGCCGTGACGCTTGATATGTATTTCTTCGTGTTTGTGGATTAGGAAACTCTAATGGCTTAGGGTTTCGAATTCGTCGACACGAACTGCTATAGACGGTTTCTTGGAGATGTTAGTGATTCTGTGCCGTAAAGCTTGATATGTATTTCTTCGTTTTCTCCTTGCTTCCCGTGTAGAGATCTCCGTTTGGCAGAGCCTTCTCTACGAAGGCGCTCGCAGTGCCGTCGACGCCGGTTGTTTGAACTCCAAACACAGTACTTGTAATGGTGGTTGTCGGTGCTACCCTTCTAGTACTAGCCTAAGATCGGCTCCGACCGACGACGAACGATGGCGGAACCACCACGGCTGTAGTCGATGCTGCTACCTCGATCACTTCTCTGTTATCTTCTTCAGATTTCTTCTTTTGCTACCGTTGGCGCTACCGTTGTTTAGTTCTTCGTCAACCAACAAAGTTTCTCGCATTTTCGATTTTCACCATTCAACTGCTCCTCTTGTGGCCGAGCTGCAATGAGTTTATCCTCGACAGGGTCCAACAATGTCAACAATGTCAACGAATAAAGGGGAGGAGAGAAAGGGGAAGGGGAAGAGAGATCGGGGGAGAGAGAGGACTTTGGAAGTCCGTTGCCGCCGCTGGTCGTGTATCCTGAGGTCGAAGACTTTCTCCGAATGGTCATTACAAGGGTAATATGAGAATTAAAAAATATTATAACTGTAAATTTTAATGAAAGACTAACGGAAGGGGGTTTTGTCTCACATTCATAATAGGGTGGTCTTTGTCACAAAACAAAGTATGTCACTGACCCATAATATAAGGGGTTTTTTATAATTTGCCCATAAATAAATTACAGATTTTCAATTGCACCCGCACCATTCCATCCCCTCAATAAATATAAAAAGGAGTATTTTTGTCCCACTATGATGCCTGAAAAACATGGCACCCGCACCATTCCATTCCTTCAATAAATATAAAATAGAGTATTTTTGTCCCACTATAATGCCTGAAAAACATGATAACAAAAAAAATTTATAACCAATCAACCAATATCATAAAAGTTATAACCAATTACATAAATTATCATTAAAATTTTCAGGTATTATATTTTTTCTGACATCATAAATTTTTCCATATAAGTTGGTTGATTACCACTTTTATCTGCTTTGATACGGGTTGGTTGGTTAGTTATAAGTTTTTTCAATATTATGTTTTTGTTGTATCGTACTATCATAGCCTAATACATGGTTCAACCACTGACCCACAGTGAGAACTTTGTTATAAACTTAAAAAATTAAAGGCTAAATTACAAAGACCCTCCTATATTATGAAGTTAGTGACAAATACCCCCACCCCACTTTGTGATAAATACCTCCTTCTATTAGGGTTATATAAGTTGATTTTAAAAAAGATTTTCATTCAGCTATTTACAATTTTTTAAATTCTCAAATTACCCTTTTCTTAGTTATTTTATTGGTTTATAATTCAATTAGTTTTCTACTTTTTTTCGCCTTGTGCCCCCATAGTGGCTGTAAATCATTTTTTTTTTTTATATAGTACAACACTTTTTCAGCAACTATTTAATAACTCTTCTCCAAATGGTGTCCCTGAATTGAAACCACATATATTCTATGACTACCCAGTTTACGTTGAGCCATCACTCAATTGATTTCTAATATAAAATTCTAGCCCTCTCGAATTGCTCTAATAAACCCTTGAAGATTTTTGGCTAGAAACGGTAGAGGTTTTTTTTCAAATAGATACAAATGTATGGTTTTATTTGATTTTTCTTGATTTATTGAAGAAATGAGTGGATATTTTTTTATATTTTAAAATGAATAGAAAAATTCATGTGAGTGAAATGAATAAAAAAATAAAAATATTTTTCTATATGCCAATAAAATGATTGTTGTTATTTTAGCAAAATTCGTTTTGAAAAAATGGAGGTGTTTTGGTCAATTAAAGTTTAAAAGAAAGGTGGGAAAAGGAAGAAGTGGGTATTTTTGGTCAATTAAGGGGTATTTATGGCAAAGTAAATGTTGGGGTCTTTGTCACAAATGAAAATTAAAAAAGATATTTGTGAGTGACTCCCTAGTAAAAGAGGGTCTGTAATTTATCCAAAAGTAAAATGCTTTTCCTAGGGAAGAGGAAGATCTCTGCTTTACGCAACCGTCAGGTTGGGCCGATCTGGTCGAACATTGATAAGCCGGTATCGATGTTGATTTGTTTCAAGAAGGATCTGGGTTCGACCGTTCGAGAATTTCAGCATTTCTAAACAGCATTCGAGATCACACCGGTCCGATCGTTGTGATCCCTTCCTACATTTCAGGCTATAAATTGCATCGTTAACTCTAGAACTTACTCCCATCAAAAGCAAAAGCCTCGTCGCCACTGAAACAATGGCCGCCGCCGCTCCTCCACCACCTCCCGCCCCAACTCCAGAACCTCCTATCTCCGCCGCATTGCCGGAAAGTCCACTTGGAAACCCAATTTTCGTCAGAATTCGACTAGCCAACAGGGACGACGTCCCATACATACACAAGCTCATCCACCAAATGGCGGTATTCGAACGCCTCACTCATCCCTTCTCCGCCACCGAAGCATCCCCCTTTCCGCCACCCTCTTCAACTCCCCTCCCTTCCAATCCTTCACCGTGCTCATACTCGACGTCCCATAATTGAGGTTGGTTTATTCTTTGTAGATAAAAGAAAAAATTGCTTTTTAGTTTCATTGGTTTGTTTTAAACTTTTAATTGGAGCTATATACTCCATAAATAAGTTATTTGGATGAGGTAAGTTAGGGTCATTTGACAATAGCTGAATATGCTGAATCCAAAAGACTTATTGTTTTGTCTTTTAGTAAATAAGTTCTTAAGGCTCAGTTTGGAAGGAGTACAAATGCAAATATATACGATACAAATACAAGCAAAATAATACAAAATACAAGGTTTTGCATTCTACATATTTGCATTTATACTCTTTTCAAACTGAGCCTTATATGTACCGTACAAATACATTCAAAATACAAGGTTTTGTGCTCTATTTGTATTTGTATTCCTTCCAAATGGAGCTTAAAGAGGTTGTGGATTCCTTAATGGCACAAACTGAAGTTGGATAGATTATTATACCCTTAAAAATTTTATCATTTAACTATTTTAACAACTAAAATATTTCAAAAAATTTAATAGTAACTCCCATTAACAATATTTCCAAAAAATATCCTTATTTATGCCTTAGGCATTGCACATGACAAGGTTAAAGACTTAAAGGCTTAAAGGCATAGGCCTCTAACAACTCAAGGCCCCTTGGCAATGGAAAGAAGGGCTATTGGGGCCAGGCTTTTTTGGGTCATCCTTGCCTTGAAGCTCAAGCCTTTGGCCTCGCCTGAATAACCCCTTAAAATCACAGTCTGGCATAGATCTATCAACCGAGTGGTGGTTCAATTGGTACGTTCACTTTTATTAGGTAGTCCCTTTGTGTTGCACTAAATATCAAAAGAAAAAGGTCTGATTCAGATTTTACACTAGGTTCGCTTTTGGGCCAATCCCATTCAAATTTTGATAAAAACTCAGCCTGAGCCTGACCCTGACCCATGAACAGGCCAACAAGAGAATGGCGAATATGATTAATGTATATGTACAAATAAAGAATAAAGATATATAAATTGACATTACATAATCAATTTTAACTGCAAAATGTTATGAATTTTATCATTCCCCACGTCACAACCATAGTTGTTGAATTCAGTATTACTACAACCACTGCACCACAACGAATACAACACTGTGGTGTCTTTCAAAATTTCAAGTTTTTCTTCTCCACGTTTGTTAAGCAGATATGTCTCCAGTGTTAGCCGTGCCGCCCTACCAGATTAATTTTAGACGGAGATTGCCAACTGTCAACGAAAGCTGCCAATGACGTTTTATGTTTGTTGTGGTTGGACGTTTTAAAATATATAAAACGTGTAATTTAGTCCAAATACACACTCATAGCCCACCAACACAGAACATCCGGAAATATCTCAAGCAGCCCATCTTCCAAAACTACTTGCCTGTAAAAAGATAAGCCTGATGATCATCATCGTTTGATGGCTGCTTCTTGACGCTAACTTTTAACGACAAATGAGAGAGAGAGAGAGAGAGAGAGAGAGAGAGAGAGACAGAGAGAGGATTAAAATTTCCACCTAAATGCATGGCTGGCTAGTTGTCGAATAGGTCTATCATTGGGCCGGATTCAGATCGAACCCAGTTACATTTTGAGATTCCGATTAAATCCAGATACATTTTATTCTATCTAAAAGAAAATTAACAATTTTTTAAATTAATTATCTTTCTAAGTTAATTATATAATAAAATCACATGAATATAAAATGTTGAATTTATTAATTATAAATTTTATATAATTACATATAATATCTATATCTATATCCATTTCAGGCTTTTATAGCTTTTGGGCTTTGGCAGAAAGCTGTTGGATTGGTGAATGGGCCTTGGGTATGTATGGAGATTTTAATATGATTTTCAAAATGGAAGATAAATGTGGAGACAAGCAGGTTAGTGGAGCCACAATTGCAAAGAAAAGAAAGTTTTTGAGAAGTCTAGGTCTAAAGATCCTTGTCAGTCATGGGCCCAAATATCAAATATACTTGGACTAATAAAAGAGAGTGTTCAGAGAAACTGGATATGTTTGTGGCAAATGAAGACTGGTTGGATGTTTTTGAGGAAGGTAGAGTTATGCCCCTATGCCCTAACCACGAGAACGAGGGGCTTAGATCATATTCCTATTTTGATTGAATCATCCCCCAACCTAGGTAATCGTAGGAGACATTTTTTAGATTTGAAAATATTGGGAACCTCATTAAGACTATGTAAACGTGATAAAACCTTGTTGGTCTCAACACCTTAGAAACGGAGGGTCAAGACGTCAAGTTGGTGTGATAAAAAATTTGCAAGAAGTTAAAGTCTGAGCTCTTAAATCAGAATTCCATTCTCATTCCTGTTGGAATGGCATTTCCCCTATTTGAGGGAATGGCCATTTCCTGCCTCTACTTTGGGAATGCAATTCCATTCCTACTAATTTCAATTCCCATTTCCATTCCTGTCTGAACCAAACAGACTATGGGAATGGACCATTCTGATTCTGATTCCAGAGGATCTTGATTCCGATTTCAATTTTGACTGTAAACCAAACGGACCCTTAATTTTGAAAAGAACTAGACTGAAAGCTCCTACAACCACCAACCGAGTGTTCAAGAGCTTGAAAATCGATTAGATTTGGAACTGGAGGGAATAAGCTTTATGGGCACAAAAATCAAATGTCTAAACTAGGATAAATTAATACATGCATAATTAGAATTTAAATTCGAAACCAATCAATGAAATGGTTGATGGTTCCATAAAATAAAAATACATGGTGCTTTCGTTGGATCTAAACAAAATTAATAAAATAACATTTTCTAGAACAGGTTCACCTTTGTTTCAGCCCAATAAATGATAGATTTAAACTTCTCTAGTCATGACTGGTTGTAGATCTGAAGATTCTTGTTATTAGACTACTCCTATTGATAGGAATGATACTTGTTGCTGTCAAAGATGGGGCCAAGGGCAACAAAGTAAATTTATTGATGTCTGAAGCCGATGAATCCAACCTATGAGCAGGCGAAAAGCACATATCAGAGGCCCCAAGTATTATCCCAGGGACAGTCAAGTTAGTCAGGTGCTTAAGGAGAGGTCGGGTCAGGTTTGAAAGGAGGGTTCAGAGCTAGGTCCTTAAGTGCTCAAACGAGATCTCTCGAGAGTGAGAATGCAAGAAAAGAAGAGTAAGCAAGATGAATTTACCTTAAGCTGGACACCCCCTTTTATAGTTGACCTTGCCATGGAGTGGTTGAAGGCAATTGGAGATGGACGGCTAGGATCCCATCCGATCGATGCCACATGGCCCAATCCGAGGCCTGTCATGTGTGCTTACATCAATAATAATGATGATAGAGATCCCTACACCATTGGTGTAAGACAATCCAAGAGAATGAATTGTCCAAATTATTTATCCATTAAGAGGCTAAAAGCAACCTAATCCAACCATCCATAGCGGCTGATTGGCATTGTTGTTGTTTCCTGGAGGAATGGCGCTACATCGAAAAAAACGGTGCTCCAGGAAACGGGCATTTGTTTGGAACCATTTTTTCATAAAAAACTGTGCTCCAAGCCATGCCTCAAAAATCGGGAAGCCATGGCTTGGAGCAATGTTAAATTTAGCATTTCCTAGAATTGCAACTCATTGCTGCCAACGGGACAGTGATGTGGCACTAGATAATGGGTACCAGTGCTGAAAACATTTCTTGGAGCAATAGTACCAAACAAAAAAAGTTGTTATTCCGGGAAACGTCCTACCTGACAGCAACGATTCCAAACAAAAATAAAGCCACCATTTTTTAAGAAAACAATACTCCAAACCACACATCAATCGATGCCAAACATATACATAGTTAAACAAATCAAAACCCCATATGAATCTTTTATCCACAAATCAGATTTTCCGATTGTTTGGTGTAAAACAACAAAAGCTCATTGATAATCCTGATCATCTAACATATGGCCGACCAATACACAAGGATATCTTCAATTCCATTTTTCAAAAAAAAACATTTTAGAACAATTGATCATATACTTTTGTAGTTTTAACCAAGAACACCTCATACTAGAACCTGTATTGCAATTTTTTTCGGGGTCCTTAGCTTTATTTTATTCTAATTTTCAAGAACTAGTAGGACTAATAATCCCCTTTTGACACTTCCGATTTGTTGCATCTCCAATAGGAAATCACCCTTAACCAACCATGTTAAATCATACGCATATTTACACACTCAAAAGTGCTCTTCCTTATTACCAAAAATAAGTGTCCTTAATAGAGCAATGGATACCATTAATCAATAACTAATACACACCAATACCCCTTCTGAACAGTAATTAAAATATCAATGCAATACACCCATGATTTTGTCCCAGGAAAGATGTACATTCAGAATACATATGACTTTCAAAAGTTTTAAATATTTGGGAAGACAAACGGCATCTTTAATTTCTAATGCCAATAAAATAACAAAAGTACTGTTTTCGAACTATATTTGACTTAGACGGTTGGACCGTTTGGCCTGAAAGCCGTTTAGAAAATCGGTTTCATTTCACCCTTAATATGTTCTTAAGCCAAAAATCATTGATTTAGTCAGTAAATCACTAACCTAAACAGTCAAACCATTGACTCATTCAACCCCGGGCAGCTATTCACATTTTAATAGGATGAAAGGAGATTGAGAAATGGGGAGAGACTGAGACATAGATTTGACATCACTAAGATCCTAGAGAGAGAGAGGAGCAATATTGCATATCTGAGATCTGAGAGAGATCCAAAGTTGTCATTGTAAGTTGAATGATCATCTTCCTCATTCTTTCCTCCTTTTTTTCCTTTCTTTCCTTCATTCCTTTCTTTCTTTCTTTCTTGTTTGCTTTCCTTCATTCTTTCCCAGCCGACATGTCTCTTCTTGGGTTTTTTCTAATAAAAGACTAAGGATAGTGAAGCTTTAAAGTTCCAATCTGATCAAATCAGTTGAACCATTTGACACAAATGATCGAATCGCTAACCCAAAAATTGGTGACCAAAGCGATTCCATTTTCGTGCCAATTTTTAAAAGTACAATATAAAACCAAAATGGAGTATAATCATATTTGATTAAGGAAGATTTGGCCCAACCTCATAATCACTCAACATGTAACAAAAAGCAACAGCTCGGCACAATAGCACGCCTAAGGCACGAGCTCCGAAAGGAGGAACCAGCGGTTCGAACTCCCTACAAGGAGCCCGAGCTCTCCCTTAGGCCCCAAGCCTTACAAACACAAAGGGCAACAACCCGAACTGGCCTGCCCCATGGCAGCTCGGGATACATAGCTATCCGAACTCAAGACTTTACCTCGCTTACCACTCTAGCACTTCACCTCCAGAATGCCAAACTGAACAACCGTACCACGCCTGGCACCGAGGAAGTCCGTACCCAGGGGTGGCGCACCTGACTGACTTGGGATCTGACGCTTGACAGCCGCACTTCAACCACCACCTGCCACCGCCATCTCCAGCTGCTGAGACGGCTTCGACAAAGAGAGCAGTGGCGGTTTTGTCCCAGTAGAAGTGATGACACCCGAACTAGCAGGAGCACAGAGATAATCATACCCGACCTGATAGAAGCCTAGGAGTGAGTGTGCAAGGTGGTTATAAAAGGCTCCCTACCCCCCAAGAATAAGGTATGTGAACTTTGTGCCATCTGGTTTCATCTTGCCTTCAAGAGAATACTTACTTGAGCTTCGGAGCAATCTCACTGGGTTCCTCCCTGGAGATTCCTCATCTTCTCCATTTCAGGCTCCCTGTTGCTCTAGTCGGAGGCAAGTTCATTGACAGTTAGGACTGGCCGGATTGCACACCATCAATTGGTGTCGTCTGTGGGAACGCTTCCAAAAGCCTCCCTCTAAAACTCTCATAACTTCTTTTTTCTCCAAAAAAAAAACCCAACACTCATGGCTTCTTCCAGCAATGCCGGATGTGGCACGGAGATGAGCACCACCGGGGAACAACTTCAAGTCCCCGTGGTGTGCATCGGGCAATTCACCATCCCCCCTCCGGTGGATGGGATCCCCAGCCTGAATGTGCCACGAATAGTGGCGCCCTTAAACCTTCCCGCCATGAATGTCCCCTTTCCACTCCCTATCGAAACAACCTTTATTGAACCAACTGCTATCCCCCTGGCGACTATCCAGAGCCAGTTTGACGACCTGATGCAGTGCATGCGGGCAATGCAAGCCCAAATGCAGCAGTTTCAGCAGCATCAGCTCCAACAGCACCAATTACTACACCACCTCTCAATATCACTATCAGTAGTAGTTCCCCCAACTGCCTATCAACCAACCGCAGCTTCCACCGCGGCATCCTACGCCAAAGCCGGTCAAAGCTTCCCCCCAGGGTGGACGCTATCACCGAGGAGAAGCCTCCCAACTTCGGAACCCCCCTAACAGCCAGGCCACATCCCCGGGCCGAAGGGAAAGAAGAATCACCCCCGCCTCGCAGCTCGCAGGCGGGTCGGGAACCTCGCCCGCAAAGTCAGCACCTCGGCGCTCTGAGCCTGAGTTCCCACTCACGGAGAACCGATTTAGCGCCCTAGCAGCGGACTACCAACATTCCGGGTCCATCGAGCTCGGCAACACAGAGGCCAGCAGTGCCAGTACCAGGCCCACTCAACAACGAAGGTGCCAGCGAAGTCGCTGAATTGCCACCCGTGTCCTGCCCGAGCTCAGAGGTAAAGAAGAGACAAGCTCGGACAAGGTAAAAGATGTCCCTATTCTCTTGGTTCCTTCCACCCTCTCATCAGAACTCCTTGCAGTCCCCATGCCCAGAGACTTCAAACTCCCCCCTTAGACAAGTATGATGGGTCCTCTGACCCCAGTGACCACGTCGATGCCTTCCAATCCCAAATACACCTAGCAAGGGCCAGTGAGTCATGCATGTGCATGGCCTTCACCATCACTTCCAGGGGAGTGGCCCGCACCTGGTACAGGAACCTGGCCCCCGAGTCAATAAGAAGCCGAACCCAGTTCGTGCAGGTCTTCACCGCACACTTCGTTACCAGCAAACGATGCCCCAGAACCGAGGAAAGCATCTTCGGAGTGGTTCAGAGGGAAAGAGAGCCCATCTGGGGCTACATCAAGCAGTTCAATGATGCATGTTTGCAGATACCGCAACTGGACCCTGCGGTACAGCTCGCGGTGGCCAAGAGAGGAGTAGCACACAAGGAGTTCAAATGGCACATGGTAGCCAGCCAGCCCGCGTCCGTGGTCGAATTCCTCAAGCTCACGGACAAGTTCATGAGAATAGAGGAAGAGATCAACCAAAGACTGAAGGCGGGGTCGAGAAAAGGAAAAGAGAAGGCGAGCCCTCTAACCCAGGTGACAGAAAAAACCCGGCCCAGGAGGCGAAGCCAAGCCAATCGTCCCAAGCTCCCTTAGTAGCTCGGACAGACTACACACCCTTGAACACAAGGCGGACTCAGATCTTGATGATGATCAAAGACGCCCCAAACGTAAAGTGGCCACCTCACCTAAAGGGGAACCCAAACGAGAAAAATAAAAATTTGTACTGTAGTTTCCATAGAGATCACAATCATAGTACCAAACAGTGTAATAATCTCCAGGACGAGATAGAAGGACTCTTCTGTCGTGGGTACTTGAGAAATTTTGTACAGCATGATAATAATAATAATAATAAGACAGGTCAGCAAGGGGAGCACAGTAAGGATGCTCTCGAATCCAGCAGCAGGCCAGCCGTACCATCGCAAAGGCAGCCTCTAGAAGAGAGGCCAATTCGGGGAACCATCCACGTAATAGTGGGAGGTTCGGTGGTAGCAAGTTGTACTTCGGCGGTGGCTCTGACGTCAGTTCGCGAAGTAGCCCGAGAAGAACAGAACCCTCCAAAGAGGCCGAAGACATAAGACCCAATCTTCTTCACGGAAGATGATGCCCGAGGTGTCCACTACCCCACGATGACGCACTTGTCATAAAACTAAGGATCAACGACTTCAATGTCAAGCGCATACTTGTGGATTCAAGTAGCTCGACAGACATCCTCTTCAAGTCGGAATTTGACCAGCTTCAGTTGTAGGGAAGTGAGTTGAAGCCCGCGAGCACTCCTTTGGTGGGCTTCAGCGGAGAGGAAGTCAGGCCCCTTGGGAAAATAACAGTACCTGTGGAAGTCGACACATGGCCTTGTGCGGTGAGACTCAACCACGATTTCCTGGTGGTCGCGACCCCCTCCCCATACAATGCCATAATAGGACGGCCAATTACGCGTGTCCTACAAGCAGTGGTCTCCACTTACTATCTAGCAATGAAGTTCCCTACAGACTTCGGTGTGGGGGTAGCGCGGGGCGACCAGCTTGAGTCCCGCAAGTGTTATGTTGTTGCCCTGAAGGGAAAAACCAAGGCGGTCGATGACCTCGAGCTAGAGCGGCCTACGGAGCAGGGTAAGGAACGAGCTTTGCCCACAGAGGAAACAGTCGCAATCCCGACTTTGGCTACAGATCTGGCTTGAATGCTACAGATCGGTGCTTCCGTCAAGGAGCCTCCACGAACCGAACCGGTGAGTTTCTTGCTTCAAAATTTAGATATTTTTGCATGGTCCACGGCCGATATGACCGGTAGCCTTATAACTCACAAACTTAATACTGACCCTGTAGTCATCCCCATTAGACAGAATAAACGCAACTTAGCCCTGGAGCGTTGGAGGGTGGTCGACAATGAGGTCGAAAAGCTCCTCGTAGCATACTTCATAAGGGAAGTTCATTACCCGAGCTGGGTAGTCAACCCAATGCTGGTGAAAAAGGCAAACGGCAAGTGGCGCATGTGCGTCGACTACACCGACCTGAACCGAGTTTGCCCAAAAGACTGCTTCCCTCTCCCCAGAATTGACCGCCTAATGGACGCGTCGACTACATCGACCTGAACCGAGCTTGCCCAAAAAACTGCTTCCCCCTCCCCAAAATTGACCGCCTAGTGGACGCGAACTCGGGACATGAGTTGCTAAGCTTCTTGGACGCCTACTCAGGCTACAACCAAGTCAGGATGGACCAATCCGATGAGGAAAAAACCAGCTTCATAATCGAGTTCGGCCTGTACTGCTACGAAGTCATGCCCTTCGGACTGAAGAATGTTGGGGCAACCTTCCAAAGACTCGTAAATAAGTTGTTTCAGCCCTTAATTGGCACGAAAATAGAATGTTATGTAGACGACATGGTCATCCAGACACAGTTTTCACAGGAATTAATACAAGACTTAGATTATGTCTTCCAAATTCTGCGTCAATTTAGCATAAACTGAACCCCAACAAATGTGTCTTCGATGTCACTTCAAGTAAGTTCCTAGGGTACATTGTCAACCGGTGCGGTATTGAGGCCAACCCGGACAAGAAAAAGGCCATCCTAGATATGAGACCACCTAGAAAAGTAAAAGAGGTTCAGAGGCTAAACGGCTGCATAGCTGCTCTGAGCCGCTTCATGTCCAAATCGGCAGACTGTTGTCTGCCTTTCTTTAAGGCTATCAAAGGCAAAGGGTTTGAATGGACCCGAGACTACTAACTCGCGTTCGACGAGCTAAAAAGCTACCTCGCTAGTGTGCCAACCTTAGCCAGGCCCGAGGAGGGCGAGGTTTTAGAACTGTACCTCTTGGCAAGCGACGCAGTGGTCAGTTCGGTACTAATAAAAGAAGTAGATCGGGTCCAATGCCCTGTCTATTATGTTAGTAAAATTCTATAGGGAGCAAAGACGATATACCCGCAGATAGAAAAGCTAGCATACACACTGGTAATTGCAGCTCGGAAACTCCGCTCATATTTCCAGGCTCACACTATCATCGTCTTGACTAACAAACCTCTGATGCAAGTCTTACTCAGGCCTGAGGTTTCCGGTTGGCTAACGAAGTGGGCCATTGAGCTCAGCGAGTACGACCTCCAATTTAAGCCACGAAGTGCTATTAAGGCCCAAGCCTTAGCAGATTTTATCACCGAGTACACGTTTAGCCTCGAAGTCATTGGGTCGGTTGAGCCCGAGATCCCTAGTTCGGGTGAGCCCGGAGCTCCCAAGCCAATAAAGTCTGAACTCTGTGAAGTAGCAGCCAGTGTGGCATCTCTCCTGGTTAGGCCAAACGCGAACTGGGATGAGGAGCCCTGGATCCTTCACGTAGATGGCTCCTCGAACTAGCAGGGCAGCGGGGCTGAAATAGTGTTATGCGGCCCGGGTGGCACGAAATTGGAATACGCACTATGCTTTGAGTTCGCGGCATCCAACAACGAGGTAGAGTACGAGGCACTGATAGCCGAGCTGAACCTAGCACAAAAGGTAAGAGCAAAGCACATAGTTATCTGTAGTGATTCCCAACTCGTGGTCAACCAGGTTACGGGAAAATACGAAGCACGCGAACTCACTATGATCGAATACTTGGCAAAAGTAAAGGAGACTCTGCTCAACTTCCTGTCACACTTCATCAAGCAAATCCCGAGGTCAGAGAACACTGAGGCCGACACCCTGTCTCGATTAGCCAGCACGAGTCACAACACCATGAGAACCGTGTACATAGAAGACTTACCTCGGCCTAGCATTCTCGGTGGGGCAGAGGAGGTCGCTCCCGTCCTTGAAGCAGAGCCGAGCTGGATCGACCCACTCGCGAGCTTCTTGCTAGATGGAACCCTCCCTGCAGACCGCAATGCAGCCAGGAGGGTGCAGCGCCAGGCAACCAAATACGTCATAATAGACGAACGGTTGTACCAACGGTCCTACACGCTCCCCTACCTGCGTTGCTTGTGACCTGTCGAGGCTGAGCTCGTACTCCATGACACTCATGAAGGCCTGTGCGGTGGACACCAGGGTGGCAGAGCCCTCGCCCAAAAGGCACTTTGACAAGGATACTACTGGCCAACGATGAAGGCAGAGGCTGTCGAGCTTGTCAGAAAATGCGACAAGTGTCAGAAGCATGCCAACATCCACTATCAGCCTGCCGCCGACCTCAAGTACCTCACCAGTCCATGGTCCTTTTGCATTGGGGCATCGACCTCCTGGGGCCATTCCCACCAACAACAGGTGGGAGGAAGTTCCTAGTGGTAGCGGTAGAACTTCTTTTGGAAGAACATTGTATACCGCTTCGGGTTACCTCGGGTATTGGTCTCCAACAATGGCAAGCAGTTCGAGGATATCAAGTTTCAGGAGTGGTGCCAAGGTATGGGAATCCGGCAGAACTTCACATCGGTCGCACACCCACAAGCGAACGGTCAAACAGAAGTAATGAACAGAGCTATCCTCCGCGGATTGAAAGCACGACTGGACCGAGCTAAGGGGTTGTGGGCGGACGAGCTACCAAGTGTTCTATGGGCTCACCGAACCATGAAAAAAACCGCCATAGGAGAAACCCCCTTTAACCTCACATACGACACTGAAGCGGTAATCCCGGCGGAGATCGAAATACCTACACTGTGACTAGAAGCATACGACAATCAAGCAAACGGAGATGAGTTACATACCAACCTTGACCTACTGGACGAGGTAAGAGACCTCGCGTACATCTGGACCGCAGCTTATTAGCAAAAGGTAGCTCGGTACTACAACGCCAGAGTAAAAAGCGGAACTTCTGTATCGGCGACCTAGTTCTCCGTAAGATCATGGCACCCGAGCCCGGCGTAGGCAAACTTGGACCGAATTCGGAAGGGCCCTACCGAGTAAAGAGAGTGCTCGGGGGGGCATACGAGCTCGAAACTTTAGAGGGCAAACAAATACCCTGAGCTTGGAATGTCGTTAACTTAAGACGATACTACCTATAGATCACCAAGCGAAGTGGATTAAGTCACTACTAGAGCCAAAGGGCTAGGGCGCCGAACTAACAAGGAACTCGGCATGAACAAACAAAGGCAAAAGATGCAAACTAAAAGCTCAGGCAAAGCGCCAACAATGAACTAATAGAGACATCGACATGGTCGGTTCGGCGATACGGCCAGTTTGGAGGAAAGAGCGACCAACACTTAGTCAAAAGAGAATCATTTCATAGCAAGATACTGTGCATATTTCAAAAAAAAAATTACAGGCCCGGAGCTACTTCTTCATTATCAGAAGACACTTCAACGATACCCTAAGGTCCTGCCTCACCCTCGGAATCTGGCTCACCATCAGCAATGTTGGCTATCTCCTAAGTTATGCGCGAAGTGGATATGGCACTAATATCAAGCTCGGGGTACGTATTCCAGATCATCCACCCGCTTAGTTTAAAACCCCTTTTTTACGAGTCCACCATCAGGTCATCAAAGCGCAGCAAGGCGATGTACTAATTGACGGCCTTCTTCTTGGCTTCTTCGATGCCTTGAGAAAAGATCTGCATCCTCTCCTTAATATCCTCCTGAAGGTATTCAACCTAATGCTGCAAATCCAGCCTCAGGTTCGCCATGTGTTTCACCACTACTCCCATGGCCTCGACATCTCTCTGAGACCTCGCCTGCCTGGTCTGTGCAACGCGAGCAGCCGCCTCAGCAGCTCGGGAAGTCACCTCGGCAGCATAGAAAGTTTCTTCGGCAGCTCGCGCCTGCCTCGAGCTCCTTTCCACCTGGGCCGCCAAGGCATGGATAGAAGAGTTCACCTACCAAAAGGAAAGAACAAGTGATCAAAACGACATCAAGAGGGATAAAAGCAAAAGAGCTTGACAAAAAATCTGACTTACGACCATGGCATGAGTGGCAGCATGATAGGCCACCTAGTTCAAAGGAAGATCAGTCCACATCGTGACCTCCTCAGGGTAAACGGCCTTCCTACTCTTCTGAAGAGCGTGGTTCGGTGACAACACACTCCTGAACTCCCCTTGAGCACCCGAGCCTGAGGGCCCAACTCGCGCGTAAGCAGATCCAGAGTAAGCAGGAGCCCTAGAGTAAGCGGGAGCCTCCGTGTAAGTAGCCTCGGCATAAGGGTCCTCTGCCGCTTCCTTCATTGGAGGAGCCATCTCGGGCTCCCTGGACAAATTCTCTTATGGGTAGTCTGGTACCTCGGCTTCGCATCTCGGGGCAGCTCGGCACGTGTTCGTTTGGCGACTCGCTTCCTCCTCTTCATTCCGTAAAATAGGTGCCCACCACGAGTCCTTTCTGAGTCCATCACACCTGCGAAAAGAGATCGACATCAGAAAAAATGAAAGAACGAAGAAAAACAAAAAACCTCTGAGTAAGGAACCTACCCGAACTCAGACCAGCCGCAATGAGCTTGGCCTCTGTCAGATAATGATGGCATTTTATCCCAAGCCGTGCCCATTGCTAGAGGCTCTTCGCCATCTCCTTATCAAGCATAACGCCAACATCAGGGGCAGCCATCCCTCACCCGGTTTGGATCGGCCACCCTAATTCACTTTGCACCCCAAAGTAGTCCCATTTCCATGTCGGGACCTTATTAGGAAGCTCATGTAGAAGCTTAAAACCCAGGCGATGAGACAGGTAATACGCCCGCCTATGCCTAGGAAGGGGACCTACTTGCTTCTTAAGCATTAAAATGGAGGAGAGATCTCCAAGTCTAAAGGTAAGACCTGATCCCAAAATAGGGAGATTGTCCCCACCAAGTTACAATGGAGTTTGGGTGAAGCTGGCCGACTGTAACACCGAAGTGGTTCATTACCTTGACAATGAGGGGTGAAAAGGAAGGCGCAACCCAGTAGCGAGCTGCTCTCGGAATATCACGATCTCATCAGGACCATGTTCCCAAGGGAAACTGCCCGAAGGTATGAAGTAGGTGTACTCCCTATGCAAGTTGAACTGTGTAATAAGGGAATGAAGCCCCTCGAGCGTCATAGTCGAAGCCCCAAACATGTCCAACGTCCAACCTCGACAAGAGGAGGACGCCAAGCTGCCCGAGGCGACTCGGCCTATGGGTTCAAACTCTTCCTCGAGTTCTACCTCAGGTTCACTAGAACTGTCGAGGGATGCGGCTCGGTTCGTAGAACCTGCATCTGACCCCCTTGAAGAACTGTCTGAGCTATCCGAGCTAAACATTGAAAGGAGAATAAGGATTACAGAAAAGTACTCACCCGAAAAAAAGAAAATGGACCACGGGAACGTGAACGCGAGCTCAAGAAGCAAAACGCAGGATAGTGACAGCGACTAGGGTCCCCCACTATTTATGCCCACAGTAACCGAGAATCAACGGCTCAGATTAAAGACAATCCGATGGCCCGCAGTCACGCCGATCGCACATCTCCTGAGACCGAGACGTGATTGGCTGCACGTCTTTCTGAAACTGAAAAAGGCGCCAGCACACGTCTCCTCACATTAAAGACAGCAGTGGCGCGCTTTTTGAATTTTGAAATAGGCGTGCGTCGTTACGTCTGTCAGCATTTATAGATAGGTTGGCACGTTTCCCGTCTTTTTGGCGCTCAAGGAAACCCGAAAAAATCTTGACAAGCGTGCACTTCACGCTATCAGTCAAAACCAGTTCAAAGTACGAGACAAATCCACCCGCCACCTCACAAACTCCTCACGCTAGGGCAAGTCCTTTAGCACGAGGAGTGGGGGGCAATTGATGAAGGAAGATTTGGCCCGACCTCATAATCACTCAACACGTGGCAAAAGCAACAGCTCGACACAATAGCACGCCCAAGGCACGAGCTCCGAAAGGAGGAACCAGCAGTTCGAACTCCCTATAAGGAGGCCGAGCTCTCCCTTAGGCCCCAAGCCTTACAAACACAAAGGGCAACAACCCGAATTGGCCTGCCCCATGGAAGCTCGGGACACACATCTATCCAAACTCAAGACTTCACTTCGCTCACCACTCCAACACTTTGCCTCCAGAACGCCAAACTGAACAACCGTACCACGCCTGACACTGAGGAAGTCCGTACCCAGGGGCAGCACACCTGACTGACTTGGGATCTGACGCTTGACAGCCGCACTTCAACGGCCACCTGCCACCGCCACCTGCCACCGCCATCTCCAGCTACAGAGACGGCTCCGACAAAGAGAGTAGTGGTGGTTCTGTCCCAGCAGAAGTGATGACACCCGAACTGGCAGGAGTGCAGAGATAGTCATACCCGACCTGACAGAAGCCTAGGAGTGAGTGCGCGAGGTGGTTATAAAATGCTCCTTACCCCCCAAGAACAAGGTATGTGAACTTTACACCATCTGGTTTCATCTTGCCTTCGAGAGAATACTAACTTGAGGTTCGGAGCAATCTCACCAGGTTCCTCCCCGGAGACTCCTCATCTTCTCCGTTTCAGACTCTCTGTTACTCCAGTCGAAAATAAGATCATTGACATGTAAGACCGGCCGGATTGCACACCATCAATATTAATACAGACTAATACCCAATTTTGAGTATCAAGTGTATCATACCATATCGATCCATACACAGGACTTTTAAGACTGAATTTGACATTCCTTATTTTAAGTAGATGTTAAAAAGTCAGTGTTGGTAAGGGTATTTAAACTAAAATGAATATAAATCAGGACAAATAAAGCGTTAAAAGGATATAAAAGTTTTGGGATGACAAATGGCATCTTTCTAATGCCAACAAATTAACAAAACTAAATAAATAAATAAAGAAAAGATGGAGCATCAATCAAATCAATTCACACTAATACCCATAATCCTTGTTTTTGAACATGGACACTCATTTTGGACAGTGTCAGTCTTCACCAAAGAGATGTGGAGTAACATTATGTACTCATTTGAGAAATAAGAATATAGATTCTTAGTTTATGATTGTAAAGTTGAGTTCCAACTTCCAAATTACAGGTGGAAAACCATCTCATCTTTCTAATTTATGTGTAATTCTCAACACCGTCACGGATTCAGTCTCTTTGCAATCATGAATCAGTCCAGATCTCCTATCCACAGGACATCACAGCCGTGCAACAGCAACATCTCATCTCTTTATGAATAATCACATACAGGTACGTACAGGAGATGTTCCTGTCGTGATGAAGGGAGGATAGGGTTCTTGTGGTAAGAGATTTGAACGCATTTGAGTTGAGGGGGAAAATGTCCAATGTGAAAGGGAGACGGAGCTTGGAAACCAGGCTGGTCATCTACACCTTCTACTCCATTCATCCATTGCTACCTGTTTCTCTTTATCCATCGTTCCTTCACGTCTTTAGCATTCATACATTAGACTCCATGTGAAAACTATGAAACAAGGGAACCCCATGACCTGACCTTGACCATGTGTCCAATCAAAGTAGACTCTCTGTCTTTCCAATTTGCAGGTCTTATGTCTTAACGAAAGAGATTTTCTTTGTGCCCAATCCCACTCCCTCTCCATTCTTTCCAACAGAAAACAAAAAACAAAAAAAACAGAATAAGAACTGAGAGGATTTAAGGGAGAAAAAGAAGTCCAAAGGGTTTACACAAGCCACCAGAGTATGATTTTTCCTTTGGTTACTCTCTTTCTTTCCAATTTGCAGGTCTTAAGTCTTAACGAAAGAGATTTTCTGTGTCCAATCCCACTCCCTCTCCACTCTTTCCAACAGAAAACAAAAAACAAAAAAACAGTAGAAGAACTGAGAGGATTTAAGGGAGAAAAAGAAGTCCAAAGGGTTTACACAAGCCACCAGAGTATGATTTTTCCTTTGGTTACTCTCTGTCTTTCCAATTTGCAGGTCTTAAGTCTTAACGAAAGAGATTTTCTTTGTGCCCAATCCCACTCCCTCTCCATTCTTTCCAACAGAAAACAAAAAACAAAAAAAAAAAAAAAAACAGAAGAAGAACGGAGAGGATTTAAGGGAGAAAAAGAAGTCCAAAGGGTTTACACAAGCCACCAGAGTATGATTTTTCCTTTGGTTACTCTCTCTCTCTCTCTCTCGAGGCGCAGATTAGCAAAAGGCCAACAATTAGCGCATGTTAGCAAGTATACAAAACAAAAACAAGTAGACAACTTCGATATTTTATTAGAATCCCGACCGTCTTCAGGCAATGGCTGAATGACTTTTCAAAAATTCCAATAGCTTGCCCCACTGTGATTGTACTTGCCACGTGTCAATCTAAAATATATAAATTAATGAAAAGAGACTTGTCAATTTGTCATGGCTTTCGTGTTTTTTATTTGCACTTTGTGCAGTAGGAGCGGTTTTCCCAGCAGCGGCAGAAGGAACAAGGAAGAAAGAATGCCTCCAGATCTCTATGATACGCCTCTTCACATGCGCATTTTAGCAAAAAGTTGATTCACATTTCTGTTCCGCCATCTTCTTTCTCCTTCTCTGCTCTGACCTTAACCGGAGTAACAAAAAACCAATCTCTCTTCTGCTAAAACCCCATTGACGAATTCTTTGAACCCCTTCTCAATCTACAAATCTCTCTCTTCTCTCCTCTGGCAGTCTGGTCGTCCGCATGTGCAAATCGAAAACAGACATCGATGCAGCGGAACCGGCCAGAAACTCGCGAACCTCCCGGACCCCTCGAACGCCCAGAACCCCTCGGCGACCTTTCGACAGCCCTAGAACTGCGAGATCCTCATTCACGAATCCTTCAAGCAGCTATAACACTAGCGGCAATTACACGATCGTTTCCAGCTACAAAGCTTCATCGGCAACTTCGATTTCCAGCAGAACTTCCCTCTCAGGCCTCCGACATACCTTACCTGAGAAACCTCAGTTCTACGACTTGTCAGAAATCTGCTCCGCCACCAACAATTTTTCCAAGCGCCTCTCCAACGCCACCTGGAGATGCAACCTGCAAGGCAAAGACGTCATCATCTTCCAACGCAAGTTCCGCCGCCCAATCGAACCACTGCAGCTCCGCGAACGGCTTGCCTCCATATGCAGAGGCCATCATGCCACAATCATCAAGCTTCTCGGAATTTCCATCTCCGGCGACCACATCTACCTCGTCTACGAATACGTCGAAGGCGCTAGCCTCGCCGATTGCCTCCGGAACCCTAAAAACCCTAATTATACGGTACTCTCTACCTGGATCTCGCGAATGCAGATCGCAACGGATCTCGCTGACGGTCTCGAGTACATTCACAGCAGCACAGGCTTAAATGTGCGTTTCGTCCACAACCACATCAAGAGTAGTAATGTAATCGTCACGGAGCCTTCACTCAACGCCAGAATCTGCCACTTCGGTACCGCTGAACTGTGCGGAGAAATCCCCGAAGACGAGCCAAAAGAAGAACAGAGCGGGGAGATTACGGAGGAGAAACCATCGTCAAAATACAAAAGATCAAACAGCCGGGTAATGAAAATCGAAGGGACGAGAGGGTACATGGCGCCGGAATTCCAAACGACGGGGATCCCGACGCAGAAATCCGACGTGTTCGCGTTCGGAGTGGTGTTGCTGGAGCTTCTATCGGGAGCAGAACCTCTCAAGTACATGGTGGATAGGGAGAGGGGTGATTACAAGAGAATCTCCGTGATCGAGACGGCAACGGAAGCGGTGGCGGTGGAGTCAGGCACCGACGGGGAGGGAAGAATACGGAGATGGATCGATAAAAGACTTAACGATTCGTTCCCGGTGGACGTGGCGGAGAAGATAACACGCATCGCCGTAGATTGCGTACAGGTGGAACCCGATAAACGACCCGACATGAATATAGTGGCCGGCAAGATCTCGAAGCTTTATTTAGATTCGAAGACTTGGTCGTTGAAGATGAAAATTCCGACCAACATCACGTTTTCGTTGGCTCCTCGATAACCATTCAAGACTTCTGGTCCATTAAAATTAAAAAATTGATTCGTTTTTTTTATAATTCCGACTAGATTTTATTAATTTTTGGTTCTTTAAAACAAAAATGATTGAGATATATGATTAAATAAACAGTCTTGTTGTACATTCTGTAAATTTACACGAGATTCGAAATTCTTTTTTGGGTACTAAACGAATTCATTCATTAAACTCAGAAAATCTGTTGTTAGCAACTGTTCCTCTTATTTCAAGAAAATTGTTCTCAATTTATATAGGGTAAATTAAAAAGACCCCCGCATTATGGGGTCTGAGACAAAGACTCCCTTTACTTTGTTTTGCAACAAAACCCCCTGTATTATGACCGTGAGACAAATACTCCCTTCCGTTCCGTTAGCTTTTTATCTTAAAAAAGCCATTACAATTTTTTTAATCTCCATATTACCCTTATAATAATTAGATGAGAAAAACACTGTTCATCTTTCCTAACCTTCCAATATTATCGTTCCATTCCTTCACATTTCTCTATCTCTCTCTTCTCTCTCCCCCGATCTTATACGGCTCGAGTTGCAGATACAATCGAGTCTGTCAATTCGTTATGGTGGGCTATCTCCCCCGATCTTATACGGCTCGAGTTGCAGATACAATCGAGTCTGTCAATTCGTTATGGTGGGCTACCTAGTGCAGAGCACATCAGGAGCGTTAATGGGGTTGATGGCCAGGGACGACTGTGGAGTGGTCAGAGCCTTGTAATTCTGTTGCCATGCACATGCTTCAATAACACTTGTAATGGCATTACGACAGTTTATTTTTCGTATTTAGTGCACATAGGGGAGAGCTTAAGCCGCATCGGAGCAACGTATGGTACGCCTGTAGCAGAGTTGATGGCCATTAATGGGTTAACACATCCATCCTTCAAACTTCAAATTTTCAACACACCCATTGTTGAATTTAAGACGGCAAACGAGCAGTAGCGCAGAACATCAACAGTTTGGTCGGATTAGAGGATGTGCGGTGGTGGAGCATTACTTCCCATCGATAAATGCATCGTTTTGCAACCGGAGAGCGAATTCATTAAGATAAGTACCCTGTCACCATCATTTCCAATACGTAGACATGCTCTAGTTCTTTAGTTTGAGATAAATTTTTGTTGCTTTTTGGTTCATGAAAAAGGCAAAAAAAAAATCAACTCTTTCTATTCTTGCTTTTTTTTTTATTTTGAAATTATATTGTTTCTGCTATTCCAAATCCAAAACCCAAAATGAGTTTGTTGGAAATCTTGGTAACTCCTCTTATGGAAGTGGTAAAGTGAATACTAATGTCTGTCGGGAGCCCTAGAAGAACCAGGCAGGTCTCACTGCGCCATGGGTTGCTCCTCCTCCCTTCCAGAAAACATGTCTTCTGGACGGTTGGATGTTGAAGCAACTGACTCAAAAAATTTACGAGTGAAATTGGTGCTTTTAGGGGACTCAAGTGTTGGCAAAAGCTGTATTGTTCTTCGTATTGTTCGTGGATAGTTTGATCCATCATCCAAAGTGACTGTTGGAGCTTCATTTTTTATCACAGACAGTAGCATTACAAGATTCTACAACAGTCAAGTTTGAAATATGAGAGACTGTAGGGCAAGAGAGATATGCTGCACTGGCCCCCCTTTATTTCCGAGGAGCTGCAGTTGCAGTAGTTGTGTATGACATAACAAATCCACAGTCATTCATCAATGCTCAGTACTGGGTTTAAGGAGCTACAAAAACATGGGAGCCCCGATATTGTCTTGGCTTTGATAGGGAACAAAGCTGATCTCCAAGAAAAACGAGAAGTATCCGTTGACGATGGTATGAACCATGCGGAGAAGAATTGGATGTTCTTTATTGAGACATCTGCAAAGACAATAGATAATATTAATCAGCTATTTGAGGAAATTGCTAAAAGGTTGCCTCATGCTCCCTCTTCATGATTGTAGAAAGGACACCGATTGCACTACAGATTACAGAATTCCAATACCTCTCTTTCTTCTGCACTATACTTCTGAATTTGTTTATATCGTGAATTACCCTATTATCTTTTATCTATTTATAATGGGTTTTCGGTATGATTCAAAAAAAAAATGTCTATCGGGAAGCAGATTGATTATATTTTTCATTATAGAAAGAACATCAACAACCTTAATGAACTCACAGAAATCTTAATTTCGAGGAGAGATCATACACAACAACTATTGAGTGCAGCTCAAACGAGAGGAGAGGAAGCCAACCGGTCGATAATGCAAACCTGGGTAGAAAGAGAAGATTCCATATTAACACAAGTTCATAGTTGGTTTCCTAACCCTAAAAATGCAGAGAGCAATAACACTGAATGTTTTATTGGATATTGTCCTGCTCGTTATGTTTGAGTAAAAGAACAGAGTTGAAGATAGTAGAGATCAATTCTCTAATTGGCGAAGCAAAACTGTTTATGAATGAGAGTTGAAGATAGTGGAGATCAATTCCTCCGTCCTTTCATTTAGGAGAGTGGGGAGAGAGAAAGAATGAGAGAGGACTGTGAGGGAGGGGAAAAGAAGGTAAGAAAGGAAAAACCATAGGTTAAATAGGTTTTAAGAGAAAAAGGGCAAAAAAAAAAAAAAGAAAAAGTTTAGTAGGGTATTTTGATAATTTAACGTATTCCGTCATCTGACTTAACGGTTAAGGGGGTTTTTGTTGCAAAACAAAGTACAGGGGGTCTTTGTCACAGACCCCATAGCACAGAGAAGGTCTTTATAATTTACCCTAAAAAATAATAAAATAAAATATTCTTAACCTTTGATTAACTAATTAATTTACTCTTAATCCTTCTTTAATTAATTAAATTAGAAGTATTCTTTTATGTTCTACCACGCCATCAGTGATGAAATCCACCACCGGGCGGCGGGGACTAAGGGATTATGAACAAGCGGGTCGGGTTAGATTCGGGTCAAGACATTCTTTGGTTCATTTTAGGTAGGGTCGATTTTCAGGTTGGATGAGCAAAGGCTGGATCCTAGCGCTCCCTAAATATTCAGATTTGGATTGATCCAAGGTCAAATGGGTCGATCATTCAACTGCCCAGATCAATTGGTCTTTAATTAAATCAATGATTTTTTTATGAAAAATATGGATTTAACCATTCAATTGTTCAGATCAACACCTGTTTGAAAATGGTAGTTTGATCCGTTTTTTAATTGGGGTCACTAGATTCGGCCATTGGGGACCTTAATCCGTTTTTTTTGGTTGGATCGATTTTTTGCCAGGTCTTTTAGTCATGGAATTGGAAGTGGAGGTGATGATTTTCATTTCTGCCGCGAAATTCCAATTCCATAAAACGAGAGTTTGGCGCTGAAAGTGGAAGCGGAATGAAGCTGAAGATTTGCATATTTGAACGGGAAGAAAACATCAATGAACACACAAGGTGGATAACGCCATATGATGACCTTTATATGTATGATGTATGATAATTTGATTATTGAATGGTAAAAAAATAATAAAATACTAAGGCACATGATGTATAATATCGCATGCCCCTTTTTTGTCCACTAGTAGATAAGAACCATCCACAAAAAATAAGCATGGACGAGAAATTGATCTAGGATGGTCCTTGTCCACGAGTTATTGGAGATGGGGATCATCACCAACAAATCAAACACCAATTATTATCATGAATGAGGCCAAACACTACTTAAGCCCCAAAGTCCAATGAGTCTTACTAAAGAATAGGGGTGTTCATAGTTCGATTAACTAAACCATGGGCCTTTTTTATAAACCGACCCAATCCTTTTCCAAAAACTGAACTAAAAACAATTGGCTAATCAGTTGAACGACTCAATTTTTGGCCACTTCAATTCTTTGAATTTTTTGAAATTATAATATATATATATATATATATATATATATATATATATATATATATATATATATATATATATATTAAATATAGATATAATATATATAAAAAACATATATATTATACATGAAACTGAACCGGTTCATTTAACCGGATTTTTCCATTCAGCTTTTCAGTTTTTTATGAACAATCCTACCTAGAAGATAACTGGGCCTATTTTCCTATCTAGAATTTGGGTTTTTGAGCAAATATTATGGTCATAAATTCTGGATCTCTTTGAAAACTCTACAAATGATGCTTGATCAGGTAGTCCAAAAGGCATATAATTATATAGATTCTTCAGGGTCTGAACCGTGCAGACGTTGCACTCGTGATATAAACAAACGGGACACTAGAGCGTACAGCCACACATCAGGAACATCTTTTGTATTTATATATTATCTATCATTCATGAGAAGATATTCCCGATGTATGATTATAGCATCTTGTTCATAGCATTTGCACTATATTTTTTGTGCAGCAGATTCACACACAATTAGGAATGCAAACGGATAGGATTAGACTCGAATTAGGGTAGATCCGAATATTATTCAATAATACAAATCACTAATTCGATCAGATCTCACAAATTCTAATTCAAACTCCAATCCGTTAAAAATGTCAGTTATTCAAATTTGATCCAATGCGGTTTAATTTTTAAAAAATTAATAATTATTAAAAAAGATAACAATTTATATAAATAAAAACAAAAAATACAAGTAAAATTTCAACTATTTCCATTATATATAAATTATTATTTGCACGTCTTTTTATAAAAAATACAAAAATGCAATATATCCGAATCCAACAAATTAAAATAGGATAGGATCGGACCATGATCCATCCATTTGCACGCCTACATACAATTATCCATGTAAGTGCTCCCTCAAGTGGGACCCACCCACTTATTTGAATTTTGAACAAAAGAACAAGAAAACACTAGTAATTCATGTAGGCTCAGACTACATCTTAGCCATATCCCCAAACCCAAAACCAATCTCAATTCTCAAAAGCCAAATATACTTAAATTGGATATAACAAAAGGAGACTAAGGAGGGAGTTCGAATCTGCTCCCACAGACTTGCGCCTCAAAAACGTCCCACGCCATTACAAGATGCCACGTGTCCTCTTATACGCTCTCTAACGGGATGGCTATTAGTTCGTCCTGTTAGCTCCCATTTCACCCAAAAAGTGAGTGAACTTCCCTCTTTTACTCCGAGTTCGAATTTCAGTCTTTCACTCCTTTCTCTCGACCTACGCTCTCTAAAACTCAGACCGTCCCCATTTCCTCCTCTACCGGGTCTTGCCGAGTTCGAATTCCCTCTTTCAACACCGGCGATCGTTCCGGCAGATACACCAGAGGTACGTACTCCCCGTCCCTCTCATCTCAGACACTCTCGAATCTGTTTTTCTCAGTTTTTCTAACTTTTTTTTTTTAGCAATAGAGAAAACACAAAACCAAGATTCTATCGGCTTCTGTAGTATAACTAGAAGCTAATGCACTCGTTGTATGCACCGTAATTCCAGTTCCAAGCCCTTAGATGCATTCCAGGTTTCAGGTATTAAAATTGTATTGTGATATAATGCAACAAGCAACTAAAATAGGGCTGAAAAATTCAATGCGAACGGTAAAATCCTAATGTTGTATGCTTGGCAACATAAAACAGGGGAATGGGAAAGTAAAGTATAAATAGAAGAAACATAAAGAGGAAGAAAACCGCACTTGTATCTGTCGGAACGGGGAGTACGCACCTTCTGTGTTTTTTCTATTGAATAAAAAAACAAGTTAAAAAAAACTGAGAAAAACATATTCGAGAATGTCTGAGATGAGAGGGACGGAGAGTACACATCTCTAGTGTATCTGTCGGAACGATCGTCGGCGTCGAACAAGCGAACTTGAACTCGGCAAGATCCAGCGGGGGAGGAGATGGGGCGGTCTGAGTTTCAGAGAGCGCAGGTCAAGAGAGAGGAGTGAGAGATTGAGATTTGAACTCGGAGTAAAGGAGGAGTGAGAAACTGAGATTCGAACTCGGAGTAAAGAGGGAAGCTCACCGGCCGTCCCATTAGCGACACACGAGGCTGAGGCGCTTGCGTGTGGGAGGACACGCGGCATCTTGTAAGGGCATGGGACTTTTTGGGGTGCAAATCTGTGGGTAGACGTGTAAATCGGGCTAGAACGCCCGTGGCCCGGCACACGGCTAACAGGCCATGGCAGGCCCGGCACAGAGGTCTGTGTCGTGTTGGGCCGGGGGTTCAAGGCCCATGGGTCGGCACGGCATGACACGATAGCACGTGTCGTGTTGCTAGTAGCCCGCATGCCAGTACGGCTCAGCCCTCGTCACGACACGAAGCATGGCCTGTAACGGGCCGTGCTTGGCCCGCCAAGGAATATAGCCGTTGAGCCCCCCTTCTCAAAGGGGCCCAACGGCTATTTTCAGCTTCGGGGGGGTATAGAAATACTCCCCCAGGTATTTCTGTATTTTGCTTATTGGGGGTTGAAAAAATGACATAATTGCCCCCCAACAACTATATAACAACTAGTTTATGGGGCATTTTGGGTAAAGTTATGAGTAACCTTACAATGACCAAAATACCCCTCCTAACAACTAAATAATAGATAGTTTTATGGGTATTTTGGACAATTGAATTATGTTCAATTCCTATAAATAGCCATATCCTCCACCATTCTCGCCACACAAATTCAACAATTCTCTTAATTCTCTCTCTCTCTCTCTCTCTCTCTCTCTCTCTCTCTCTCTCTCTCATACTCATACATTCTCAATTATCTACAATCTAAGAAATTATAATTAGCTGATTGTTTGATTCTGCATTTTCCAATTCAAGTTTCAACTTAATCGAAATTTCGACTTTGAACCGGCAATCCGGGTATGTCGAATTAGATTAATTTTTATCTTTTTAGAATTAAAAAAAAATGGCAAGCCCTTCTCAAAACCAATTCCCCAACATATTCACCATAGATGACATTCAATCGCATCACAATAGTATTAGTGTTAGCACTGATGCCGATGTGTTTGATGTCGATGGAAGTGGAACTTTAACCCCTGGTAGTAGTGATACTAAGGGAAAAAGGAGGACTTCTAAGCTGAGTAGCCCGATTTGGAAAGTTTTCACAGTAGAGGATATTGAGGGGAAGGGGAAAAGGGCCATTTGCCAAAAATATAGGAAAGACTTTAGTTATTGTAGCATGGGTGGTACGGGTCATTTAAGCAGGCATCTGCTCACATATGAGCGAGAGGAAGATGAATGAAGAGAAACAACCCAAACACAGAACAACCATTTATGTTAGCTGAAGATCCAAAGCTAGAAAAATGGTTGCATAGTTCTGTAAACCCACAATATGAAAAAGCTTCTAAGAATACTATAAGAACTTATGCTTTAAAATTTTTTTATTTATATAAATAAAATTTAATTTCTTTGTTAGCAAATCTTAAATCTAAAGTTGCAATTACTTCGGATGTTTGGACATTCAAATTTAATATTAGTTATATTTGTGTTATCGACCATTTCATTGATGAAAATTGGCTTTTGAATAAAAGAAATTTAAGTATTACTAGGCTTGAATGGCCACGATAAATATTTTAAAATCTCAATTAAAATCATGCTTAAATGGTAAATTATTTCATATTAGATGTGCATGTCACATTTTAAATTTATGTATTAAAGATGCCTTGAATATTATTTCAAATCATATATAATAAAGTTCATGGGCAAAAAACAAGAATTTAAATATTTATGCCAAAATTATGGTTTAAAATAAAACATTTTATATTAAATGTAAAGCATAGGTGGAATTCTACTTATGCTATGTTAGAAAGTTGTATATCTCATAAACAAATTCCTTTTTATTTTTATAATTTAAAAATGTCTAATGATATGATATTTGAGGAAGACTAGGAAATGACAGTCTCTATAAGAGATTTTTTAAAATATTTTTATGATGCAACAAATGAATTATTTGGAATTTATTATCCAACTAGTTGTAATTTACCGTATCAATTAATGGTAATTAGTTATGGAAAATAAATTTAAAAATATTGGGAGAACATTTCTCCCCTTTATTGTTTAGCTACAAAATTAGACCCTAGGATTAGGAAAGATGGTTTAGATATTTTACTTGAAAATATGAATATTGATATAAGAAATAAAAAAGAAATTAATAATTTGTTATTTGAAATGTACAGTTTGTATGAATCTGTATTCCTACAACTTGTTCATCTTTTTCTTCTTCTCCTTCTGACTTTGAGCCCAGTAGTAAAAGAGAAAAGCTTTTTTATTTAATAAGTAGAAGGCAAAAATCTGCTAGTTCTACAACAAGTTTATTTACTGAACTTAATTTTTATTTGCAAGTAAATTTTTCTAATTTAGATGAAGTATCAAATAATTTTGATATTTTAGCCCGGTGGAGTGAACACTCGAAAAATTATCCGGTTCTTGCCGCCATGGCATGTGATCTACTAACCCCTCTGATGTCCATAGTTCCATCAGAGTCTTGTTTTAGTGCATGTACGAAGGTGTTGGATGACAAAAGAAGTTGCATGAACGATGAGAGCATAGAGATGCACATCTACTTCAAGGATTGGCTAGATGCAGAAGATAGATTACAAGACAAGGGAGGGCATGATACAACACCGGACATTTCACCTAAAGCAGATGATGAAAGTCATGAATGATGATTTATGAATTTGACAATTGTAGAATTTTTCATTTTTTTAAATTATTGTAAAATTTTTAGATTTTATTTAATTTATTTGATATATTTTTTTTAACAATGTCATTTTGTATTTTCAATTTGTAACCATATTGTATTTTTTATATTTTAATAATTTATTCCATTTTTATATTTCATTCATCCAAGACTCCAAGTATGCAATGATCCAATCATTGTATTTGCAATTCACTAATTTGTACCATTCAAATTTAAATGAAATAAAATTCATATTCCAATTTGTTATTCCATCATTCTTATTTCAATTTGGTTAAGTGTCTTTTTTTTCATTTATGTATTAAATAACTTAGATTTCTCATTTCTTAATTTTTTAAATAGTTCTTAATTCCCAAAGTTCATAGGAAAGTTAAATATTTTAGTTATACAATTTTACTTAGAAAATAAATCAAAATTTTCAAAAAAAAATAAAAACAATACGTCCAGTTTGGCCTAGTCTGGCACGGTCCAAGCCCACGACACGGCTTGTAGCCCGGCCCGACCCAGGCCCGCATGTCGGCATGGCACAACATAGGCCTGCATGGGCCTGGGCCGTGCATCGTGCCGAACCAACCCCCAAAATTTTCACCAAGGAGGATGGCACGACCCACTTTACACCTCTATCTGTGGGGAGCAAATTTGAACTCCTAAGGAGGAGAATGATGAGTTCACATCAGCATCCCATAAGTGACCCACAAAACATCACAAGCGTGTATTGAAAATATCTCCCGTACTTATTATTAGAAGATGTTTCAAATATACGGTTAAGATGTGTCATGCGACACTTGTAGTGTACATGTGAGCTCGAGACTGATATGCCCTTAAATGTTTCGTGTATATTAAAAGTGTAAAATTAGAAGTAATTAAAGGAATTCACATCTCAGCCCCACAGTACATCCCCATCATGTAATGAGAACATCTCCCGATGATAATACCAGTCTTGTTGAAGACATCGAGGCTCGAGCTCAGTATGGGGCCCAACTACTCGCTAAATATTAAATGGACCATCAGAGAAAAGTTATCCACTCCCACCCATGGTCACACATTCACACCATTTTAGGCCAGGAATTCAGATCTAGGTCTATTGACCTTGACTTAAAAGCATATGCCACTTACATTTAAACTACCTGGTCTTTTATAATATTGTCAATTATCGTTTGGCTAGAATTAATCAGCGGGGGTGTCAAATGACAATTGGACTGGATTTGGTTCAATCTGTACCAGTCTAATGTGAATTTATTACAAATGGATCAGGTTCAATTCAATAAATATATTTATTTGGACCATAAATATATTTATTTGGACCATTTTGGATAAGTCCAATTCAACGTCCAATTTGTTTAAATTTGTTTTAATTTAGATTAATTCTAATTTAAATTTAGTTTATTGACATTTAAGTTCTTATCTTCTATCAATGGATCAGATATTGATTTACTCTAATCCAATCCAATATAGATTCATTATGGATGAACCAGGCCCAATCTGATAAATATCTTGGAACATAAAATCTGAATTAATTCAATTCAATATGTCTAATTGAACTGTCCAATCCGACCAAATTAATTTTGATTTGGATAGAGTCTAATCCAAAACCGGTCCATTGACACTCCTTTTGACCAGTGTCATTATAATTCATAACAAACTTCCATGGATGACAAAGACGATTACTACCCATTTGGCCATGTTGCATCTAGTACTGTCAATGGTTTGGGTCGAGTTTGGATTTCCTATCCACAAATATCTGCCCACAGGACACTAAGCACTGCCGTGTGTATCGGAAACATCTCTTTTGTCATTATTTAAGAAAAAAATGTTCCCGATAAACACGGTTATGCTTCACCGATAGAGACGTGAGAAGAATTTGTGGTTGGGCCTGGTCCCAATAGATAAATAAATATGAAGAACCAATTTGAACCCAGATTCCTTTTCTTTTTTTATTTGGGACTACTGGGTCTCACCTAATAAGACCAGATTATAATTGATAGCTTTGCTATTAAGTTATTCATTTGTTAAATTGACATATTTGGTACAAACATGCTATGAGAAAGATAAGTATCAGATTAGGGGTAGCTTTGTAATACAAATAGTGGTCTGGATCTTAATTGGTGTGAAACAATAAAAATCAAGCCCAACGCAAAAATGTAATGCAGACGTAGAGCCAATATAATATTGTGGGTTCAGTGCAACTCCACCAAGTCTATCTAATCCTTTGACAACCCTGGTTTTCATGCATTTAGGGCTGCAAATTGGGAAATATCAAATTGGGAATTGAAAATGCTTAAATCCAAATTTCATTGATTGCTATTCAAATTCAGTTATTTATCTATTACTCACTTTGGTTGAATCTGAGCCCTTTTTTCCCTTCAATCGAATGAGCCTTTATATTCAAAATTCAGTTACTAATTAGGATTAATAAAATAAATTAAAAATGACTGATATTTATTTCTCAAAAATAAAACCATAGTTTCTATGGTTCAGAAAGTAGTACAAATGTAAATATGTAGAATGCAAAATTTCATATTTTGTATGTACTTGTACTGTATATATTTGTATTTATATTCCTTCTAAACTGTGTTTATGGCTCCATTTAGAAAGAATATAAACACAAATATATAGAGTGCAAAACCTTGTATTTTGTATTATTTTATATCTATTTGTATTGTACATATTTGTATTTATACTCTTTTCAAACTGAACTTAAGACTATTTTTTCGCTGCAATTCTATGAGACCTAGATTATTTCTCTTTAAAAAACATTCGACATTCAAACAGAATTTATCAACAGGAACGTATGAATTTTATGTGAACTAATATTATTATATGGGACCATTGCAGATTCTGTTGCGATGGTTCCATATTCAATCCAATTATAAATGGGTTGAGTTTAGATTGGTTTTGGATCAGATTCGAAATTGAATTTGGACTAATGAATATTATTAGTATTCCAACATCACGTCAAAGTGCTAGAAAGACTTTACCAAACAGTGTGGGCTGTGAGATCGGCCTCATTGCTCATAAGACCATGCTCATACCGTTTACATAGCTTTTTAAAGCCGTGCATTGAGAATATCTCTATATTTGTATGTTTTTTCATGAAGAGATGATTTCTAATGTAAGGCCGTAATGGATTATGTGAATGGTGCAAGTACGGTCTTATGAGAACTAAACCCGATTTTCTGGGCTATTTGTTTTTTGGTAAAAAAATAAACATTGATTGCAAAAACCCCTTTACCCCAAATACATATAATATGTCAATGTTCAGAGCTCTTACCCACATATCATTATAGCCGTATATTGAGAACATCTTACGTATTTACATGTTATCATTCATGGAAAGATGTTTTCAATGTACAGAGATGGTTTCCTGTGATTAAGAGATCTGGATTGAATATGCCATGCATATAGAACTCCCAAACAGCCAAAGTTTTAACCTAAATCTCTATGTGAAAATTCCAAATTTCCAATCCGGCACGTCTGAGATTTGAAAAGACATGAAACCCTGTGGGGTTTGTCTATTTTTAGTTGAATTTGAAAATATTATTCAACACTCCTTTATTATAAAATACAGGATGTGCCCTAAGATTCTATAACTTATAATTCCAATTTGGACAATATAAAAATCCATTGTCCAAGTCCAAGTGGTTGGATAGTGTGACTGATTGGGTTGCTCTTAATTGGAAAGTTGGACATAAAAATGAGCTTCCTTCAAACTTGACCAAAGAGATGGAAAATGTAGCAAATCAGAAACTTCTATTTAAAAAGACAAGGCCCCAAAGATGGTGCCCACTAATTTCTAGATCGTTTGTTAAGTCTTTTTTAAAAGATCTTGTACAAGTTTTAACAATTAAAAGACGTAGTGAGTTTTTGCATTAAGATCTTAATAGTCTGAAGACCGTTTGGTTAAGGCATGTGAAGACGAGTTGAAAAAATCGGAAACCTTCAATTTGAAGCTTCCCGAAAATCATCCAAAATGACTTCTTGTATCTTTTCGGTGCAACATTTTTTGGCGACTAGATTTTTTCTCGACTAAATGGGAAAAGACAAAAACATGGACTTCTAGGCTTCTAAAAGGCCGACAGTTCGTGCAAAAAGACATGCCAAACGGAACCTTAGTGGATAAGGTCTCCAACTAGTTGCAGTGAAGGCTTAGGAAATTCATGGGTAAACCTTTCTGACTCACATCATCATCCATGGAAAAAAATTAGGAGAGAGAGAGAGAGAGCAGACCCAGCCAAATATTCATTCCTTGTTTTTTTTCAAGAGAATCCACTCATGTCTAGTAAAATTTAGGCTGCATTTGATTGCAGGGCAAATAAATTTGTACTGATGCAAAATTATGGTAGTGAAAATGATTTGGGTGTAAATTTTTATTTCAAATCTTACCTTATTTTGTTCGATTTCAGTACAAATAAAGTAAAATAAGACCCGAAGAAGAATATGGTAAAACCCAAAACAAAATTAAATCAGAAGTTGCATTCTTTTCATTTGCACTCATGTACATTTATACTATTGCAAATGAAAATGCACTGCAACCAAAATGCAGCCTTAGGGGTATTTTCTCTTTTTTTTCAAGGAAATACATTAAGCCAAAGGCCCAAAACAGAGAACAGTCCAAGAACAAACAAGCAAGCTGAACCAATAAAGCAGCAAAGACTAACAACAGAAACAAAGCAAACCGAAACAAAAAAAAAAGAAAAAAAAGGAGGAAGAAGAAAAAACCAAACAAACTTATTACACCTAACGAACTAGCAAAACAGAAACTACACTAAGAAAGTCTCTAGCATCTAGAATTAGGGGTGTCAATGGACCGGTTTTGGGTTGGACTCCATCCAAATCAAAATCAATTTGGACGGATTTGATGGACCAATAAGACATATTGAATTTGGATGGATTGGACGGACCAATATGACATATTGGATCGGACCTGGTCTGTCCATAATGAATTTATATTAGATTGAACCAATATCTCTGGTCTATTGATAGGAGATAAAAACATAGGTGTCAATAGACCAGGTTTGAGTTGAAACCAATCTAAATTAACAGGAATTTGAACAGATTGGACAGTCTTAGACCGGTCCAAAATATTCATTGGACCAGGCCCATTTGTAATGAACTCACATTGGACTGGACTGAATTGAACCAACTCCAGTCCAATTGACACCCCTATCCAGAATGATACTATGTGCCCACCCACCCAGCCATGTCTTCTCGCAAAGCCATGAGCAACTTTGTTACAGTCTCTGGCATATCCAGAATAATACTATGTGCCCACCCACCCAGCACGTCTTCTAGCAAAGCCATGAGCAACTTTGTTACAGTCTATGGCTTGATTTTGAAAATCAGACCAGATCAAACAGTTGAATTGGTTGACCCAGGAGCCATCCAGGTAACTGGTTCTGTTTTATTCTAAAATCGCTCATGGACCAAAAATCGTCGATTTGGTCAATGACTGGTTGACCCAGGTGCTTGAACCTATCGACCTGTTGACCCAAATAATACCTTTTGACTGTTTTTTATTTTTTATTTTTTTAATCTAAATGGGCCATCTATTTGAACCAGATGGTTGGACCATTCAACCCAAGAACTAGAGGTGTAAAATGGGCTGTGCTAGATCGGCATGGCACGGCCCATGGGTCATCCCGGGTTGTGCCCCCCTCCCGTGGGATATTTTGGGGGGTCAGCCCGGCATAGCCCATGGCCCGAGCCCACACGAGCTAGTCCATGGGCCGAGCCTTGGGCTAGGTCGAGCCATGGACCAGGCCAAAGTTATTTATTTAAAAAAATGAAAAAAAAGCTTAAATTTTTAATGAATATGAATTTTGATGTATACAATTGCTTATATATACAATAATTAAATAAATTAGTATAATAAAATTAAAAAAAATATTTTTATTAATATATTATTATATAATTATAATTTATATAATATTATATAAAATATATATATATATATAGTATGTATCGGTCGGGCCAATCCAGCCCAATGACCTGAAACCCTAAGCCTGCCAAGGCCCACTGACTCATACAGTCGTGTTGGGCCGCAATACGGCCCGTGAACCATAGGGTTGGGTTGTCTCAAAATCGTACTAAGCCGCAGGCAGCACAATCCGAATTACACATCTACCAAGAACTAGTGCCAAAAGCAGTTTCGTATCTAGTCCAGTTTTTAAAATGTTGGTCTCTGAAAACTAGGGGTGTTCACAGGTCAAGTTAGGTCGGTTTGAGTCATTTTCTTCAACCAACCCAACCTAGTCAGTTTACTTATTGACTAAACCGAAACCAACTGGTCCTGAAGCAAAACCAACCCAAACATGAATGGTCGGTTTATCGATTTAGTTAGTTTTTATATATATTTTAAACTAAAATATCTATTTATATTTAAGTTTACTTCTTTTTAGTTTTTATGCAAAATCAAAATATATATTTAAATCGATTAGTTTTTTATGCAAAACTGATTTTTTTTGTCAATATATATTTAAATATTTACAAAACTGAATTAAATATTGTACTTTTACTTTTTAGTTTTTATCATAAATAACCAATTTTTTTAATGTTCAAACAAAACAAAAATAAAATATATCAACGTTTAACATATAGGGTAAGGACTAATTAATAATTACTTAAACATACAAAATCGGTTTAGTTTGGTTCGATTTGGATTTTTATATATGAAAATCAAAACTGAATCAAACTATCGATTTATTTTTCATACAAACCAAAACTGACCGATAATTTTAAAAAACTCACCAACTCGAATTGAATTGGGCCGATTTGATCAATTTAACATTTAATGCAAACACCCTACTGAAAACATAGCAACTTTGCAACCAGCGCCAAGCGTCTTTTATCAAAAAGAGGATTTCTGAAGGTACATACTCTTATCCTCTTATTGGGTGTAGGGTGTCAATAAATAGGTTTCTGCGGTCACTACCAAAAGAACCTGAGATACATTTAACCTCTTGACCAACTTCATACCCTCCATCATATTCAACTTAACTTCTTTTGATGATTCATAAAAGGATTGGCAGCCTTCTACCCTGTTACTTAATCTCGGGGAAAGGAAATTTTTTGGGGCTCCCAAACTAGGTATTTGGCAATTGATGTTAGTAACACCGCGAGTTCAAATCAGTCGCAATAAGATTGTTCCTACCGTGTATTGGGAATATCTTCCGATGATGATATCATTATATCTGGAATTATTATCAAGAGATATTCTCAATACAAGGTGGGGATGAGCGGTAATCTTGTGGGGGATTGATTTGTTTTCTAATAAGGCATCTTTTTTTTCATATGTGAGTTATAAGAAAATGGTGCATATTTTTTATTTGAAAGTGGTTTTGTCATATAGGCTGTTTTATAGGAAACAGCACTGGTTTTATTTGGTATTATTGCACCGCTGGCAGCAATAAGCTGTTTTCTGAGAAAACGTTCAATTTGATGTTGGTTCAAGTCATACTTTCCCGATTTTTAAGACATGGTCTGAAACAACGTTTTTTTATAAAAAAATAACGATATCAAATAAGATGTTTTCTAAAACATCGATTTTTCTGATGTGACACCTACATGACACCGTTTTCTGAGAAAACGGTATGAATACCAAATACCCACAAAAACAATGCTCTAAATATTAATCTGGATGACAGCTTTTTGGGTATTGGCAAAGCAGGTCCGGAATCATTTGGGTTCGGCAGTAGCTGCTTCTTTTGGGCCAGCCCAAGTTTCTTCTCCATTTCAAGCTGAAGCCTTGGCATTCCTAAAAAGGTTTGGATCTTTTGAGTAGTTAAATCCAGCTGAAGCAATAGTTGAAAGTAACTGTGCCAACATCATTCACTCACTGAAAATTGGGGACAGCAACATGCACTATTTCTTTTCAAAGATATTTTGGATGGTAGTAAAAATTTAAATGTCTCTTTTAATTTTGTAAAAGGTCTTTAAACTCTGTTGCCCATGAGTTGGCAAAGAAAGGGCCAGTGGAATCGGGTTTATTTGTTAGGAATTGCCCTCACTGCCTCCCTGAATTATAGAGCTGGCTAAGAAGGACTCCACTAGACCTACTTGAAGCAAATGTAATACAAACACAACCACTTTCTGTTAAAAATGCCAGAAGTTAAGGCCTCTATCCCTTTCAATTAGGAGTGCAACTTGGACAAGCCCAACCCTAGCCCGAACCGGCTCAGCCCAAAGTTTTGTACAGGTTGGGCTTGGGTTCAAGAATTTGGATTTTTTTTTTTTTTTTTTTTTTTGGGGGGGGGGGGGGGGGTTGGGCGCAAGCCTAGCCCTTAGGTAGTTCAAACTTAGGTCAAGCCTAACCTGACTATGTACATTCATGCATGCATATATAAATATGTATTTACATATATACATACATATATGTTTATATACTTGCATATATACATTTATAATTATAGAATGGGTTCATTAACAAACCTGAACCTGCCCCAGGCCCAATCCCAACCAAAATGCATCAAATTACAATGTAAATTGAACTCAGATTGAGAAAATTGGACTTAACCTTGAACTCGGTCCTGACTCGGGCCTTAAACCCAAATCTTAGGGTTGGGCCTGGGTTGACGTTATACCCGGTGCACCCTTACTCTCAATATCCGTATTCTTAATGAGTTTTAAGTATGATTTGATTTGCATGTGACCATCCATTTGGTCTTATCAAATCCTGAGTGGCTCACCTAGATAGCTCAATTATGACTCAATAAGTATCCATAACTGAAGTAGCAAGGGATGGCGGATCTGGATCCTGCTTTTTGGACTCATAAGAATTCAATTACATAAATTTTGAAATTTATAGGAGGAAATTTTGTAAACCCAATTTTTAAGTTTAAACAATGTTTTAAATAATATTTTGTCCATTTCCACAAACCCTAGTTCCGATTATTTCTCTTTTCAAAAAAGTTCCATTCATTTAATGGGCCCAGATATGACAGACCGGAACCCAGTAATACCTTTTCTCAAAAGAAAAATAACAGTAATACCAGGAACCAATGCATAGGCCAGAATCTGAATGGGTATGGATTCGGATCTTACCCGACCCGCATACAGCCTTACTGAGTACTGGCAAACGCATGAATCGGTGACCATCAAGCAACCGTTCGATCTACAACTTCCCTCTGGCCAAATGGCTAATGGTCTGGAAACTGCAATCAAAGACATTATTAAAAGTCCGACAATCAGAGGGTTAGGATTTCAAACCGGTATGACGGCATTGCATCAACGGCTATCATCGTACCAATCCTAATATAACCAACTCGTTGTTGCTCTGAGACAGAGCCAGGGGCCCAGAGCTTCTTGCTCTTGTGCAAAAACCAAGCATTGATCGATCCTCATGGCGGCTCGGTTGTTGCAGAGGCGGCTGTCTTCCATCTTTCGCAACAAACAACCTCACGTCGCCCTCCTAAACGGTAATTGGCATTCCCCTTTTCTCTCTCTCATACATACATACAGAAATTTCCATTTTGATTGAAACCCTAACGGAATCAAAATAAAAACGGAGAAGGCTCCATCCAACTGATAGGTACAAACCTTTATTGTCATCTGTGCTTTATCGAATACCTAGAGTTCAGTTATTGTTAAAACACTGGATTCGGCATATGTATGATAGTCTCTTATTCTCAGTGTTTCCTTGTTTTCGTGTCGTCTCCGAGGGCGTATGTTGGAGTGTGAGCTTCAGCCAAAGCATTGCAGCATTCTTAGAGCTCTAATTAAATCTCATAAGCTACCGAACTTTGCTTCGATTTTGTGTCCTTGGTTTCCCTTATTTCCTTTGCTAAAATGAACGCAGAGAAACAATCCATTGGTAAAGAGGAATTACAGAAGCATCAGACTGGACTGCAAAAGATTATTAAGTTTGTGTCTAATATGCTTAATAATATGTGTTTTGTTGGGTACGATGAGCTGTTATGTAATTACGTTCTTTAGTTCTTTGTTTAGTGTACGAAATCATTTCAAGGAATTCGTTTGTTTCATTTTCCAGACACGCAACATCTTTTTACTAGTTTGGTTTTCAGTTCAACAACTTTTCAGAGGTTATCACTTGCTTAACCCTTCTATATTCCTCCTCTTGCTATGTATCAGTTCTTATTATTAAGTGTTAACTTTGTAACCTTGCAGTACTTTGGGTTGACCCATTTTATTTTGATCAATGAAAAAAGTTAGAAAACTATAGACCTTAAAGAGATTATGAGAACAAATGTATAGAGACTAGAGAGGAATATTAACAATTTTGTGTTTTATACTTTTGTCAGCTTCCACATAGTTCCAACTTCTCATGTAATTGGTCCCTTTTATATCAAATTATCAATTAAGAATTTTATTTCAAATTCTACTTTCTTTGTTTTCTTTATGTCTTCTGTTATTTTGCATTTCATATTTTATCATTACTTCATTTGGTCATATGGACTCCAATTTATGAATTATTAATTCTGTTTTCATGTCTGGTTTATTTTTTATAATGTGATATTGGCTTGTAAATTATCTTCTTAAGTGCTTTTGAAATCGTCGATTCATTTTTATTTACCCATTGTATCATTAGAATTCAACCATTTATCCCTTCTATAATTTATGCAAGTAATATGCACAATAAATATCTCATGCTCCATTAGAAACCCTACATGACTTAAAATAACTAGGCAAGTTGAGTCAATAGAGGGGACCTGTTGTGCATTATTCTAGAGAAAGAATATTGGTAAAGTCCCTAGAGAGATAATATGGCGGATCTTGAAAAAGAAAGGGACTCCAAATAGATATATGGACCTAATTAAGGATAGGTATGAAGATACAACAACCAATGCTAGAACACCTGTGGGAGAGACATCAGATTTTACAATTAAAATGGGTCTTCACCCATACACTTAGTCTTATTTATTTGCACTAATCATAAATGAATTGACTAAACATATATAGGAGATCCCAAGGTGCGTGTTATTTGCTGATGATATCACTTTGATTGATGAAACTACTGAAGGATTTAAGTTAAGTTTATGGACAAATACCTTAAAAACAAAAGGCTTTAAAATTATTAGGGCTAAATTAGAATATATGATATATGAGTTTAATAATAATAGGAGTGCAAATTTGTTATATAAATTTAATAAGTCGCATTATATGGTGACATTGAAAATCTGTATGTATCGTACAATGCGGTCCAATACTTAGAGATATTTTGAACATTGTACGAGTGGTATTCTTTCTAGGGGCTGTGCGTTTAATATTTATGTTTATGTTCATTTAGTTTCGTTTGATTCAAGTTGTTTTTAACTCATTATGAACATGAGAACTCATTGATAATCAGGACATCATACTGAATGGCATATAAATGGTAAGAATCAATTGAGAGAACGTGTGCATCTCAGACCAGCGACTTACCACCAAGAATGTGTCATATGGTGAGATTTGACAGCTCTAGATGGACAAGAGAAAGGCCAGTAGCAACATGGCTTATGGTGGTTAGAAATCTCTAGACGAAAATGTAATGTAGTGATGACTGGTGAAGCAAGAGTCATGTGGCTGTTTTTCTGATAAATGGGCTAAACCTTAGGACAGTTCAATTGTATTTTACTAGGATAGGCAGTGGCATATTAATGCCCTACTCTTTCCCCAAAGCACCTATTTAAATTAGGAATCATCGTTTCTCTGGTTCTGTATCATTGTGAGTTGCCTTTCCTTTTTTTTTTTTTTTGAAAAATAAGTTGCGTTTCCTTTATTGATTTCGTTAGTTTTGTGGGCGTGTGGCTCCAGTATGGATTTTCCACATAAGACCTTAACATAGTCACCGTATTTCTCAACAGGACCACCATGGCAGTGTCTCCCCTCAACAGAGGCTTTATTTGCTACAAATGGACAAGCTGTGGTTATTGATAAAAGAAGAATCCAAACACAGGCAGAACCAAATAAGGTGGATGAAGCAGCAGAGGAACATGAACCTTGCTCCCAGTCCTCCCACAGTTTGAGCCCCACAACCAGCAGTGCTGTTAATTACACAGCATTGTCTAACCTGAAAACATCCAAGCGACATGACCTTGCAATGATATTCACATGCAAAGTCTGTGAGACGAGGTCCATCAAGACAGTGTGTCGTGAATCATATGAGAAGGGTGTGGTCGTGGTACGCTGTGGAGGCTGCAATAATCTACACCTAATTGCTGATCGGCTTGGGTGGTTTGGAGAACCAGGCAGTGTTGAGGACCTCTTGGCCGCCCGTGGGGAAGAAGTGAAAAAGGGTTGTATTGATACTCTAAATCTGACACTAGAAGACTTGGCTGGAACAAAATCTACAAGCTAAAAGTTAAACATCTATTTGTAATTTTAACAGTTGTATTCTAGAGATTGGCACTAAATGCTCTCCAAGAGTATTACGATCAATTGAATGAATAAATTAGCCAAGCGACCCAGGCCTATTTTTCTTGAATGAATCAAATGTTACATTTTAGCTTATGTAGGAAGGGTAGATATATCATATGTCCATCACAGCCAGAGGTGCCCATATAACCTAAGAGTTATGACACCCATATCAAAGAAACCTTTTGGTAAGCAAGGAAGGAGCTTATTCGTTTATGACAATGTCATTATTGTTTCAGAAAAGAAACGATTAGTTGGTGCCTTGGGTCAATACTAGATTACCAGTTAATGACGTGGGCAATTGCTATTTGCCAATTTGAGCCGAAGACTTCCGCCACATCCAATTGACGGTTCTCCTTTACTGATAGTAGCATTTACTCGCTGCTTCTGTTTTTTCATTGGAAAATTCATAAAACGCTCTGCTGACCTTGGTCTTATTCCTTGTGCATTCTATATGCCATGATCGTTGTCACCAGCCCAACCCAAAGACCCTGGTCCCTGCCCCCTGGCCTTGTTGACTCAATAATAAGCAGTTAAGCATCCAATAGTTGAGATGACCGCAAATTGCCAATTTCAATAGATCGGGAAAACCGAATCCTTTTGGAACTGAGGGACAACGTATGACATCTAGCAAAGCACGGTAATTAGGTAAGAGTGGAAATGCACAACAGATGACACTTCATGGAATTACGGATGAACTCAACCATGGACAGACCTGGGTCAATATTAGTGAAGACTGATTTGAATTTTTAAAAAACGCCCTTTAACATCGACCAAGCATGCCAAATCAGAAGCAAATTCAGCTTTTCCCTGCTTTAGATTAAAAACTAGGTGTCATTTATTTGTACAACATTCACCTCATTCTGATTTCTGCAACCACTATTGTAGGCAAATTAGAGAAGTGAGTACATGTTAGAAATTAGAAATCTGTACATGAAAGAGAACAGAGTGGAAGCTTTCCAGATGGAACCCCGGCGTATTTGATTTGACCCTCTCATTGTGGCCAACACGAGGGTGTTCTGACTACTTCAAGATAAAACCTTTCCCGGGTACGATCTTCCCACTGATGACTTGGTTTTACGCTCCCTAGGGTATGGATAGATGATAGCAAGTTCACTAACACGCCGCAGAACAGATGGGGGTATGGGACGATAAGCATGCTTTCGCCCATGCTCAACCTGCATAATAATCATCTGGCTTAAGCATTCACATTTAGGTAAAACTACCAACAACAGGAGTTAAATAACAGGACGACGTGCTGCCAAGTACATAACTGATACTAAAAAGATTTTAACAGGACCAATTAATTTTCCATAAATGAACCTTTATTTTCCACCAACAGAACCTTTACTAGATGTATTTTGACTATGCTGCCAACTATGCTCAATCAGACAATCACATTCATCACAGGTAAAGAAGAGATACGAAATCATTAAATGCAAGTTTTAATATGTACTTGTTTTTCTCAGAACATTAAGCCGCGATGGAAAAGATCCATACACCTTAATCACAGACTCATAGCATTCGTGTTAGATGTACCCACAACCTAAAATTCTATTTACTGAACATCGATTTGGGGTCTCTAAGGTAGCAGGCAAACAGAAAAATATAAGAGCTAATGTCCAGTTAAATTAATTAAAATACCGGTGTAGATACACAATTTCTCAAGGGGCAGCCTATATATGGTTTTCCTCCTTCCTCTTATTCAACATAAATGAATACCAAGCTCTCAGACATAAATGAATAACAAATGTACAAAGTTCTATCCATTCACAAAATGTTCATGGGTAACAGCGACTTCAAATATTAAGTCATCTAGGCTCAGTTTGGAAAGAGTACAAATACAAATATGTACAGTGCAAACACACACAAAATAATACAAAATATAAGGTTTTGCACTCTACAAATTTGTATTTGTACTCTTTCCAAACTAAGCCCTATGGATAAAAGAACGTATGAAAGAATTCACAAATCAAAGAACTCTCTTTAAATATAATTACTAATTTTGGATGTGTCCTCAGTTCAATGCCCATCAAGAATATCAGCATAAATATTCGACACCTAGTTACTATGGGTTAACAGAACTTAACTAATATTTCTTTCAAGGTAACAACGATATCAATAAATTGATTCCAAGAATTTCTTACCAATATGGGGTCTGGAGAGGGATAGATGTAGCAGCCTTACCCCTGCACATACAGAAGCTGTTTCCAAGATTTGAACCCCCAGGTCACAATGGAGCAACCTAACCATTGTGTCAAGGCCCACTTTCAATTTCCTACTGAAAGTAACATTCTAGCTATCCAATTAACCCCGCTGACAGAGGTCCCTAAGGTGTGAATCCAAACTGAACGGATGGCCAAAGAACCCTTTTAGCTGGGGTTTGTCAATTATATCGGTCAAAATCCAGAAGAGTTTGCCATAACTGCAAACTTTAGTAGAAGTAGCAATGACACCCACAGATGCTATACATGCAGCCCGTGGTGATAGTGTGATACATCAAAGGATAAACTTCAGGTTTTTCTCAAACAACATACAGCATAGACAATTTAATACTTTAGCAAATGGAACAATCACAGCCAGAAAACTATGAAATTCTGGTTACTCCAAAAAAATGAGAAATCATAATGTGTTTCCCATACATGAAGTTGAATCCTGATTCCTGAACATACAAAAAAGATAAAGAACAAAATTTTAAGGAACTTGTAGAAACCTACCATGTGGGTAGATAACTACTCAATAGTTGAGATGATCACTCAGCGTTCCTCCTATGGAGGCACAGGATCAAAATCACATAACTGCAGACTCTACGTGATAAGGACAGTGGACCTCACAAGAACCTTGCTCTGTCCCCAACCCTTTAATCCCCCAGTAATGGGTATGTTGAGTTGTGCCTAGAATTCTTGTCATGACCCACTCCATATGACCTAACTCGTATTTGTGGAGAAAAACCCAAAGGCAAAATTTCAGTGGTCTGTGGTGGAGGCAGAGTGCAGTATGGACCTGTTACATTTTTAGCTTATAGGTCTGACCAGAGCATGTTATGCTATGTTCTTAGGGCTTTCTCTATTATGTAAAATCTTTGGCGTGTATGAGAACATAGATAGCAAGTTAAAGAATGATAGCTTGGGAGTAATAGAGTTTAGGGTCTTCTGAGAAGAAAAGAGCTGAAGAGGTTGCTCAACTATCATATCCTCCAATGCTGTTTTTCTATAGTGGATTTCTGCTCCATCACCAATGGACATAGGCTATAAGATCCCGTATCATGAAGATAGGGGGCTGCCACCTGGGCAAAAAGAGACAAGGTATGTGTATTGGCTTAGTTTCTGGGGCAAGCCAAACAAATTGTTAGATTCTTTATAGTCAGCCTCTTGACCAAGAGAAGAAGGAGAGGTTCTGGTAATGATGAGGTTGTTTTGCTCTCCAAAGTATTGAGAAGAGATAAGTTTGAAAGAGAAGGTTTTGTAGAAGAGGAAAAAAGTATCTTCTGAGTATGTTCTTCACACTCATCTTGTTGGATGCACAAGGATTTCATTTCTTTCAGTCATCCAAGGGTATTTTAGAGGTTTTTTCACCCATTTGGCTAGAGTTTCTACCCTATCTCTTTATTGAAAATTGTAATCCACTATTTTTTTGGTGAGGGGTTGGTGTTTTAATCTAAGAGGTTTTTTGCTCTTGATGTTGTAGTCTCTAGTTGAGACTAAAATATGTTCTTTCCATTGTCCTTACATGGTAGAGATTTTGGAGAATGTCCCATGTTTTTCCCTTCAATGTAAGGAGATTTTCTATGTAAACTTGCATGACTCTAGCCATCATTGTGCTTGAATTATTTCCACAAATAGTTCTATTAAAATGACCATTCTCAACATCATTGGAAAAAAGGAAAACTTTCAAATTTATAATTCTTTTGACAAATTCAGGCGATGGGTTTGCTTTGCAGTAATCTATACTAGAACATGCTTTATTTTTTTTTTATCAATTACTAGAACATGCTTTATCGATCATTCATTAGGCATTTAGTACAATCTAATAACCAAACTTTTAAAATATGGAGATCATTGATGAAACTCCAGTTAATAATAAATAATCGAAGGATCCTTTAGTGAAAGGTATGTTCAACTTAATCATGTAATGGATGAGAATGCATCATTATCATGGGACCACCGAACTCCAATTGACAGAAAACATGTTTCGTAGCTCAGTAAACTTTTTTCCTTCACAATAGTTTGACGTGCATCACCTTTTTGTTTAAGATTATTTTCAAGGCAAATAAGCTAAATCTCCAAGTTTTGTTTTCTAAAACCTATAAATTTATTTATTGTATTTTATAGTAATTATTTTCCTTAAAGTAGGTCATCATTTTGCACAAAACACATAAACATCAAATACAATCATTTCATACAAACATCATTTCCTCACTCTTAATCATTTTATTCTTGGGCCATTTATCTTCCAAGCCAAGCCTTCCTTATTTAGAAACCACACCTTATTGCAAACAAAAATCCTGTTATTTTATTTAAACCTCAAACCCTTCTTCCACGCACATGTTTCCTGATGAACCAAACAGCATTTTGAGAAAACATATCCAATGAATTTTCTTTTCTCACTCATCATCCTAGGGACCAAATTCTTGAATAGTCTTTAAAATCTAACTTTCAACAGAATAAAACAAACCTTGTATAGAACTTTAGCATCAAACTTCCAACAAAATCGAATCGTGATTTTGTCCTCACAACACATGCAGTCGTGCATTGGGAACGTCTTCCCATGAATGAAGGGAAAACATACAAGTGTGGAGATGTTCCCAATGGATGGCTGCAAGTGTTGTGAGGACAGTAAGGACCAACTTTGTGATTACAAATTCCGATCTCAACAAAATCACAAAGACCTTAGAAGTCTTTAGCATTTCATTTTCAATTTCTAATTCAGGACTGAATACACACCAACAAGCCAGATAAAACATCTTTGAAAGCATCAAGGAGCACAAGATGCTAAAAAAAACATGGATCCAAATCACTAAATTCCAACCAAAATAAACAGGTAGACCTGTGTATATTTATAGAAAAAAGACACCTCTCAATGAAAAAAAAATAGCACTTAATAGCTATCCTAGATAACTTAAATAACTAATTCCTGTGCCAGCCAACCCTGCTTGCATTAAGCTCAGCACAAATTGTAGGTTGTAGGCCTCAGTAAAGGAGGGGGTTTGTGAAGGATAGTATCCAAAACAAAAAAATTTTATATGCCCCCATGATCATGAATTAGGAATAGAATATAAAGGAGGATTTATATAGCTGATGTATAATTTGGTAAGGCATTCTTTAAGTATGCTAGAAGTCCGGATCTACCTACGTACAAGACACTACATACTCACATCAGGAACATCTCAGTTGCCATTCATGGGAAGATGCTACCAATGCACGCCTGTAGTGTCTGGTGGGTACATGTGGGTAGTGCCCTTGTGGTAGCAGATACAAGCTCATATGTTAGTCAACTTAGAAATGGAAACTTATGTTCACCATGTACTCAAATTCCTAGACCACCAACTGCATGTAACAAACATAAGATTATTTTCATTATTTCATGTTGTCTTATACATTTCCTTTAACTCGATAATATAATGGTTTAAAAATTATGTAACAGTAAAGTCATCATGTTTAAGTAGTACTTACACACATATCACAACCTTCATCACCCAAAACCAAGGTTCAAACTTCAAAGTCAACCAATACTGAAAATACTCAGTATTTTTTGAACCTTGCTCAAAACCACCACAGCGTCTCTTCTGAAGAAAGAGAATAAACCAAAAGAAAACCAACCAGAATACTAACCTCTCTCTTACTCTGCATCTGAGCACAGCTAGCTCGTAAAAGGTTTCGCCATTTGTCCTGTATAGTGCTCAAGTCATGAACACTTAATGAAGGAAATATAAATAAATAAATAAATATATAGGACCCGTTTGTTTGCAGGATTAGAGGTCTGGAATCGGAATTGGAATGGGTCAATCTGATTCCTACTGTTTGGTTGGGAGGAAAAGGAATCCCATTCCCATTCCTAGTGGAATGGCATTCCCCCATTTGAGGGAATGGTCATTCCCTCCCCCTTCCTTGGGGACGAAATCCCATTCCAGCTTACTCCAATTCCTGTCTGAACCAAACAGAATACGGGAACAGACAATTCCGAGGGATTTTAATTCCGATTCCGATTGTGAACCAAACAGACCCATAGTATTTAAACTACCTTGAGATCAACAGATGTGCGATAAGCAGATGAAGAGAACAAGAGCCTCTTTATTTCTGTCCATCTTCCAACTCCATACTGGGAAACTCCATCAATCAATTTCATCACCTCAGAAAGAGTCCATAGCCTATGATGTTTTCTCCGAACCCCAGCTTTTCCACTTCTATTTGTAGTGACATTATCATCTGACATATCATCTTGTGATTCAGAGGGAGAAGTTTCAATGTAAGAATTCCTGTTAGGAACTGAGGACAGCCTGTCCTGCATCTCATTCTCAGATTCACATCCCTGAGAAATGTATTGATGATTAAAGGTTTCTAAGTGGAACAACTGAAAAATCAATTTGACACAATATACAGAAAAAAGTGATTATGGAAAAGGTGCATCTATAAGCAAAAAATTATTAACAGTTAAACTTTCGGCAACATATAGATCTTTCTACTGATCAAATATTTAAGATTTTTTAGGATACTTGATTTACTGTTTGATAAGATTAAGCACTCAACTGCTTTGAAATGCTGCATGGAACCTTTTAGAGGATGAAGTTTCAGACCGTTAGTGTCAGATACACATCAGATTTCAAAACCCAATGGATTTAAAGGACACCTCCATGTAACATTTCCCTTTCTTTCCTTGCTTATATGACATAATTGAGCAGCTAATGTACATAATGAACGACACTTTTTTATAAAATATTATTAACTAACAACAATTAACTTTAAACCTTTTAACTATAGGTAATATAATGTTAAAAAATGGCTATTTTAATAGTTATTTAGACATGTCTAAGACCTGTTGTCTTTTCATCTTGTTAAGTCAGATTCCAAGACACCTTGAAATCTGAATCTCATATCCATATCCATGCAGTACTATTTGCTTGGCCCACCCACCAGTCCACCACCAATATTGTGAAAACTCCTATTTGGACTCATCAACCAACCAAACCCCATCCCAGCCTCAACCCAAAAGCTTAGCTCTGATTGTTGCTCACTGCAGAATCCTGGACCTTGGAAGGGCCAAAACATGAAATAAGAGATGGTGCTCTCAGACTCCTTATCCTTAGATAACTTGTAGCTGTATTATAGAATATCCACTTCAGATTGGTTGAACCAGATTTATTGATACTATAAAATTTTGAGGATGAGATGCTGTTAGAAATGAGATGAACAAGGACCGAAAAAAAGACCAATGTGCATAAGGGAAATGATGCAAAGCCAGATTAAACCACAAAATCAACACAGCTCAGCCTTAATCCCAATTATTTGAGGTCAGCAGGTCAAACAACAAATTCCAGAGAAAAATGGAGAATACCGGCCCAATATCAAGACAAATATTTTCAGCACTAATGATGAAAATGTTTTTCATTTTTGATAAATAATGATGCAAATGTTTGCTCTGCCTCCAAAGGCAGATCAACAAGTGCAAATAGAGACCAACATTTTTTTTTCCTAATGGATGAAATGAGATTAGCACATTGAGACGGTTGCAGTGGCAAAAGCTTAAAACAATCAGCACCAAGAAGCAAGAGGATGTCAAAGATGACGACAGATCCAAATCCGAATCACAAGACTACCCACCATAGGACCATTGAATGCAAAAAGGACAAACCTAATTTCATACAAGCCCTCTGTTATGAAATAATAAAAAATAAAAAATAAAACTGTTCATGTTTTTTTTCATTTTGTTATTTGAAGATTCTATGACAGTCTGAGACAAGGTTCATGATGCTATTGCCCTATACTGAAAGAATATGGACTTCCACCACTCATTCCTACTTGAATCAGGGAAGAGAAAGGATGTGCATACTTGGTCTCACTTATTTAGATAGAAAGAAAAGGGTGTATGTGTATGCATTCCCCCTTGGCGGGGTTCCACCAGGATTCTAGAGCCATAGCTCTTCCATTTCCAGCACTCACCCATTTACTGGACTTGGAAGATTGAAGATATCAGTTTCAAAGGGTAAGGGGGTAAAAATTGAGCTCTACTAGTGAACATCTCTCCCAGACTTGTTTCAGCTTCATTTTACCATGATTGTTTGCTTTCCAACACCAGAGGCTTTTCCCCTGGTCTTCTTTTTCCTCTTGGGACAAGCCTACATTTTTTTACTCACTACTTTTTTTTATTAATAAAATCATTTTGATTATGTTATTGATCCAAAAAGAATTCAGTTCACCATCTTCAATTGCCATGCTAATATATCAAAACTCTAGTCCCCTAACAATTATGCTTGGATCCAAAAGATTGAATCTAATCAATAAGAGGACTCAACACCCACTGCTTAACGACTGAGGATGCATTATGTTCATGGAGTAAGCATTCAACAAATGCACAAGCGTACACAATTTGAAATTTATTAAAGGTAAATGGTTAAATTTATCATTAACCTGTTTTTATGCCTTTTTAATTTAACTATCAGTTACCATGACCCTGATAATGATGCATATAATAGGGTGCAGCATATGTGAATATATCTGCCAATTCAGACCTCACATGTTGACATCTCTAACAAGTAACTCAGGCAAGAGACCCTCTCAGTATCAAAAGGCTGCTTGATTGGACTAATTAGATTATAAATAAACAGCATTTCCAGAAGCAATGCATGAAAGTTCCCTAAACTATTGTTACAAGAATGTAAAAAGGTTCACCAGCCATTTGAAAACAGTTGAATTGGCTGAACTGAACAACTAGTTACTTTGTCTTTTGGTGAATAAGTTGTTCAGGAGGTTACACACTCCTTAACAGCTGAAACTGAAGTTGGGTTGATTGCTATACCCTCAAATATTGTATTTTAATTATATTATCCACATAAAGCCAAAGCAACAAGTCATTCAGTTCACCCATTTCAGCTGTTACCAAATGGACCCTTATTACATCAGATTGACCAAAATGCTAAAGGACCAACCTAGTAGCATCTTCAATCTTCATAACACCAAGATGTAAGGTAGAGGAGATCTCCAACAAGCAAATAACATGAAAATTTTCCTTACCAAAAATGTATTCTTCTTTGGTCGTCCCTTCCGCACCCGAAGACCAAATGGAACTTGAATACCTGTTCCCCCAAGATAATCCTGCCTACATACCAATGACATTGTTCCAAATCGTTTCTGGTTATTCTGGTTATGGGATTTAGCTCGCAAAATCTTATCCCTAGAACCTGTAGGAGCTTCTAATCTTCCATTAGAATACCTTGGTTTAAGGTCTGATGATTCTTCAATGTACCTCCGAGTAGGCTTGCGTAATCTCTTTGGGGTTACAAGCAGACCTCTATCACCCAAACCCAATCCCACTTTTCCATCCTCAGGAGTAACAGTCATCAAATCATTCTCAGTAGCCAGATTTTTCCTTTCCACATCTTGGCGTAGGGGTTTAGCCATGTTTCCCAGCATACTCGTGCAAAGAATAGGCATTTTTCCACACGAATCATTACTAGATGTTACAATCATGTCAACTTCATTCTCATTGGAAGATGTTCCACTTTCCAGTAGGCTTGATACATTCTCAAATTCAATAAGATTCTCTAAACCAAATGAGATACGGCGCTTAAGCCACTGCTTGTCCTTTACAGATGTTTCCCGTCCAAATGTAGTCCTAAAAGCTTCTTGAAGTTCACGAATTGTCATCCTGTCAAGTAATGATTCATTTTGATCAGATGTCGATTCTTGGACTGGTAATGTCACTGTTGAAGACTCTGATATCTGACTACCCCTCTTCTTCTCACTCAAGCATGAGGGTTGACTTTCCAGCCCCAAGTTTACAACATTAGCTCCTTTGCATGAACCATAGTCCAGATCAGGAATTTTGTCATCATATTCAGTATCTGTACAAAGTAAAAAAGGAAAAATGATTATGAAGATAAAATAACAATGTAGATCATAGAATAAGCAGATCCTAACAGAAATTGGACTATAATCAATTTTCAATCCATATGTATATGATCACAACAACACTTACCCAAAAGGAAATCATCACACGGGGTAGATAGGCTATTTGGTATATGAAGATCTCCCTCTTCAATGCCATGCAACATTCCATCAAGAAACTACAAATACATCAACCTTATCAAGACAACATCAATATATAGTGAAATATGACCTCAGATAAGTGTTTTCTCCCAAATTAAAAGTAGGGCCTGAAACAGGAGCTGATACCAAAGGACAAAGATGTAATTGAGGGATGCATTCGAACAACAAGACTAAGAGGATGGGTGTGCATGCATGTAATGTTTCCATGTGTAACAAGTAAAGTTCCAAAAACAAAATTGCAACTTCCAGGTCTGAAGAACATTTATAAATAAAAATAAAATAAACACTAAGTGCATCCAAATGACATCCAATATTTGATTTGGAATACAAAAATGCATGACAGCACCTTAACATGCATTAACATTTTCTTATTCATTAAAATAAAAAGAAAGAAAGAAGATACAAGAATAGGTGATAAGACATCACTGAAAACAGGCTTAAACACCTTAACCATCCTCCTCAATAGCAACAACCCCAACATAATCAAATCCATAACTCCCAATTGAATATAACAAACAAAAAAGGTTACATTCTGCACTTCTAATTTCTAAACTCTTTTTTTACAGTCTGTACTTTTAAGCTCTTCAAAAGGAAACACTGACATTACTAAAATTCTTGAACTTATGGCCCTATCCTAGAGCCTACATATCTTCAAATTTTCATCACTTCTAACTTTTTCTTGAAAAAATAATTCACTTGTTGACCATCTAGCCTACTCAGCATCAAACTACTCTTTTCTCAATCTCTCCCTTTGTTCTAACTTCAAAAATATTTTTCTTGCATCCCCCCCCCCTAAATTTAAATATGACCCTAGCGCCTTTCCCATCCGGATTTCTCAATCACCCTGTTTAAATATACTTTCTTGTCATACATTAACATTTTAATGAAAGGCAACAAACCAACCAAGCAATGGTGTACATAGTTGAACTCAAACATCAAACAAAGGCTAGTACCCCCATTATAGATGAACACAAGAACATTCACCTCACAGAAAAAAAACTCCACCCTTAAGAATTCATTTGTGCAAGTAGCAATGTTCATCCTTGAAAAGAAAACACCGTTCCTAGCAAATGTTTAATGAGGTTACTCTAACACTTTCAACAAGAATAATAGTTCAAAGAGGATACATTCAAAAGGAAATTGAACTCCAAAATTTTTACAGGTATAGATATATTTTTTACAAGTAGGAAGAAAATTTGTCCAATGAGGGAGCAGAATTTGTCCAGTGTTTAGATATATTTGTCCAGTGGTATTTGTTCAGTGTTGATTCTAATTACTGTTAGACCACCTCTAGTATGGAACAATTTAAAAAATACCATCTAATTGGTAAGTGTGCAACAATTTAAAAATACCATCTACAGACTATAAAGGACATAATTGGGGGGAGGGGGTCTAAACAAGCAAAGCACTAGTCATGACCAAAAAGTGAAGATGAGGGAGCAGAAAGGTTTTAACTATGATATTGTTCCACTGCTTGAAACCCCAATTTGCAGGGTTATGGACCTTATGGTAAAGACACGGTGGTTTCAGTATGGTAACCCCAAGCATTACATTGAACATCTATTTTCTACAACGCCATAAAGATACTACAAATCAACCCATAGTTCCAGCATGTACCAAGTATTACATATCTTTTATCAGTATTTAAATATTACATATTTTCTTAGAAGCAATTACCAATTAGCTAATGGTAACAGCATGAATCCACTTTCTTTTCAATATCAACAAAATTATGTTGATCATGTTATTGATAGAAAAACAAATGACCAAACCATTCATGAGTATTGGTGGTGCTTGTGGATTCTACACAAATTCTAAGAAACAGCAACACCTCCCTAACTACTAGTTAATACTTAATAGCCAGTGATACAACAGTTAAGCCGAAGGATAATTTTATAAGGCAATTACTACAAGCAAAAACAAAGGACTTTTTGGCTGGGTGGATAGCGGAGATGGTAGAGATGTTGAGAAAAGTAACACATGGAAAGTCATGAGACTGCAATGTATAAAACCAGGAAATAAATGCATGTTTTGTTAACCTTGGGGGGTAAGCACAACAGCAACAGATGAATAACAAGACAAAAGGTCAAGTGCAGATGTTTTAGTCACATACATCAACAACCAGTGGATGCCCTAGTACAATGGGAAAAAAAATTGGTGCAGGTTTAGACAACAAGGACAGAATAGAATCAGAAGGGCAATGATTGTAATAAAGAAAACTCTTCTAGACTTAACAGAAACAGAAGATATGTTCCTAGGCAGGTGAAATGGCAAAATATGAACCATGCAACAGACTTTAGCAATTGATATGACTCTTAGTTGAGTTGACTTTAGTTTGTGACTTTGTGTTAATATAGCATCCTCAGACTTTCTTTTTGAACTTTTAAAATTTTGATTTATGAATTCTTAAATTTTATGGGTTAGAAATTTGGTAAGCTAAATATAACCCAATCGTGACCTTTGTTGATGAGATGATACCCGTAAAATTAGAGCAAGATTGGCAAATTGGGCAGGTGCATCAGGAGTTTTATGTGATAGGCGAGTACCACTTAGATTAAAAGGAAAAATCTATAAAATAGTTGTAAGGCCAGTGGTGCTGTATGGCAGAGAGTTAGAGCAATCAAGAAAAAAAAAACGTATCCAAAATATCTATCAAAAAAACATATCCAAAAAAAAAAAGAGTGGCAGAAATGTGTATGCTGAGATGGATGATTGCAAAAACTAGAGGGGATAGGATAAAAAATGAAGTCATTCAAAGGAACCTAGGAGTAGTTACAATAGGTGATAAAATGAGAGTATGAGACAGTGTAGACTAAGATGGTTCGCCCATGTGCATAGAAGACCATCAACAACATCTGTAAGAAGTGATTTGTTGCAAGTTAAATGGGCTAGAAGGGCTAGGAGTAGGTTTAAAAGGACATGGGTAGTAGAAAGAAATGATTTTAGCACCAATAATTTAACAATGGATATGGCATTAAATAGGAAAGAATGGCAAAATAGAATTAATGTAGTCAACCCCATATAGTTGGAATAAGGCTTGGAGGAGAATGAGAAATTTTGGTAAAAAGAAAATCCTTTTGCATGTATAGATAAAATTCACAGCACCAAGTGGCAGGGCTAGTGTTTGTGTATTCATGTGTTACTATGGTTTGTAGTCCCAAGAAGTGCTAATGTAGCTGCTGACAGTTTAGCAAAATAAGGAACTTCTTTCTCTGATTTAGTTTGGAGCTGTCCAGAACTAGGGTCTATGTTGTAACTACTCTGATAAGATATCCAATACCTGAACCGGTCACAATGGTCAGACTCGTGGTCAACATTTTTCTCTTGATGAGGAATGAAACTTAGTACTGTTTTTTTTTTTTTATAAATGAGTATAAGTTTTATTAAACCAACAGATAAGAGTTATAGGCAACCCAAGGAAAGGCACAAGATGCAACCTTTCCTTTAAGATTGATTGTTGATCACAGAATTACAAATTCAAATGAACATAAGTTACAAGGTAGCCCAAAATAAAGAATCATTAGCAAGTGAGTCATCCATCGAGTTTGCTGATCTGCCTACCCATTGGACTCTAACTGTCATATTCCTTGTTAGCCACTTATCTTTTTTAAGAAGATCTCTATAGCCCCAGATCACAAAATCCAGATTCAGCAACCATCCCACAACCACATGAGAGTCCCCTTCAATAAGCAAATTCTCTATCTCTAGCTGGTTTGTAAGCTGGATTCCTTGTACAGTAGCGAGCAGTTCAGCCCTTATAAAGTCTCCCAGACCCACAGGATGATACTACTATCTTTATTTCTCAAAAACTCCTATGCCCGAAGGTCCAGGGTTACCTTGGCCACTCCCATCAAAGTTCAGCTTAATAAACCCCTCCCCAGGTGGCATCCATTCTACAACAAATTTGTTCTTCCTGGTGGAAGTATTAGCCACTACTAACCAACTGCTCCATAGGTCATCAAAGGAATAGGTATCGAAAAGGTTTAATATTTTCATCCACTGAATTGCCCTTGTCAAAACACAATCTTTAACTTCTGAAAAGCTTCTTTCCTTTTCAGAAAAAAATTCTGGTGTTCCTTTCTTCCCAAACAATCCACAAGATAGTTGCTCTAATGCACTTCCACATAATTTTCCCTCTCTTTGCATGCCATCCAAAAGTAGACAAACTAAACAACAAACTAAAGGTTCCACCTACACTCAAACAACACAAAAATCCAAATCCATAAAGTTGCAACAAAGGAACAAGAGTCAGTAAGTGGTAACAATCCTCATTCGGAGCTTTACAAAGAACACACCAATTTGGTCTCTTCCTTTGCAGGTTTTTGAAAGCATTAATCTTACCATAGTAGACTTCCCAACCAAAAAAAATACAATCTTTGGGAGAATGGATCTAGTCCAGATTTTTTAACTGGGAAACCCCAGATAGAAGTAGAGCAATTGCTTTGTAATCACTTCATGTGCAATTGCTTTGTTTTTCCCACCTTTAGCCTTCTAACCCATAGGATCAGGTAAAGCAACATGGTTGATCATTAGCTTCAATCAAGCTTCAGCCAATCCTATAACAGCAATTAGTTTGGCACACAAACAGTGCAGTTGCAAACTTCTCTTACCTCAAATTGACTTCCCAAAGACAGAAAATTGACAATTTCAACTTTTCAACTTAAAAGTGACTGATGAATTACCAATAGTGCCAGAATAATAGATCCAACAATATTTTAGCTCATAATATAAAAAAGTAATATGATAAACATACTTCAAACTTTGATTCATCTCTCTGCTCCTCGGAAGCATATTTGTCCAGCATACCTGAAAATTAATCACATAAAAATACCATACCTAAATTAATGAAGCAATTAAAAAACGAATACCAATGTCATTATACACAAAAGAAAAACTTAAATATCATAAGCAAGACAAATAGTGGATAAGTAGACACCACAGTTGCTGAGGCACTATGGCAAAAGCTAGGTAACAAATGACAAGATGTCTTTGCCTACTTGATCACCACTTAGACAATCATTTTCTTACTTAAACACTAGTTAACCATACTTTTTACCAAAGTTTTATATGACAAAATCTGTTTTAATAGTTGAAGTGGCAACCAGGATAACCCTAATTCTGCCAGAGAGAGATCATGCTATGAGAGAGAGGCAGAGATTCCATGTTTGAATGAGCTGCAGGAAAAAAGACAAAAAATGAAGAGGCACTATTCTGGTTCAATTAGAAAGACAGAAGAATTAAAACAGGAAAAGAGACAGAGATCATGCTCTGTATTTCAGTATTCACTAAAACTGGAAGAGAAGGAAAAGGCCTTTCCATGGCAAAGCCTACTCGCTGCTGTGGTTTGCCCTACAAACATTTTATGGCTCTCCGAATGAAAACTGTTAACTAATGATTCTCTTTTAATCACTTGTACTCTAGTCCTTTTACCCTTGTATACAAGAAGGATACAGTACAGCACTTTAGCTGGCATATGCTACCAGTTAGGCAGTTACCCACCCATATATGGCAAGGACATGGCCATACAAGCTGCTTGATATAGAATATACACTAAAAATTTGAAGTATCCATAACAATACTGTGCAAGTATCAGGATACCAGAGGTGAATTACACCTAAATTTGTGGCAAGCTCATGAGGAAAAAAATACAACAAGGTACAAGGCACCCCCCCACCAAAAAAGAGTCCTTATTGTCAAAATGCATTGACAACTATGGTAGCCATTAATTCATCTTGGCAACATAGTTCAAGAAATGTAATTAATACCAACCAAGCCTCATTTCATACTGAGTGAAAAATTCTAGTGTGTTAAGAGAACCTAGTATGAAGTTTCTTGAACATAAAGCAAAGCACCCATTAATAATGCAACATCTGCACCATCCATCTGACAATTGTGACAGTATTATGATAAAATTCATTGGAATATCCCTCTTTACTGATTTATCCCCAAACAAAATGATTAGCAACTCTCTAAAGGTTCTACAACATTGCAATACAAGAGGGGAAACATAGACAGAAAACAAAAATCCTCTACTTTCAAATGGGTCCAAAAATCAGCAAATAACTTGGGTTATGCAATGGCCAAAACAAAGGGTGAATAGCTAACAAAAGGGGTGCTCAACACATTGATGTATTTAATTCATTCTTCATATCACAACCAATAAAAACTTGACCATTAACAATAAAAAAAACAGTATAAAGGATATCCATAGTGAGAATAGCTAAAAATATGCAAAAGAAAAATGTGGATTATAGCACAAACCAAGTGAGAATAAAAAATGGGGTTCCGTGAAAAGGGAACATCACAAATAAGGAAAATCTTCAATCGATAAGACTACTACCAGTATCAGTTTTCATATGACCAAAATCAGCAGCACATGGAAAATCATCAATTGCTAAGCACTCCACTGGACTCCCTGAGTTGAAGCATAAGATGCCATCCACTAAAATTTTATCATTTCTTGGCTCTGCTAATAAATTCTCAACTTCCAGCTCCTCTTCTGTGGCAGCAAAATAGGATCCATCTCCTTCCACCTAGAGCGTCAGAAGCACAATGAAAAAGTCGTTCAAAAGGAAAGAAAATAAAGAGTATATTAATAATAAGCAGGAAAATTGAAAGTTAAAGCAACATCAAAGGTGTAAACATAGTACAGGAGCATCTTCATTAATCTCCAAAAGAGAACAGGTAATATATACAAAACAGGTTATGTCAAGCACCCCATAGTTTGGTTTTGTCAGTGCAGTTCATACTAGAGAAAGGATAGCAGATTTGGGGTGTGTCTAATAAGTCAACCACACCAAGAAAGGGCTATTTATATTAATGAAATGTATAAGGACACTTCTGTCCTTATAGTACAATAAGTATGTACAGAGTAAAATAATAGAAAATGAACGGTACAATAAGAAAGTAAAATTACAATTCAACCCTCAAACTGATGTAGAGGCACTACCATCAGTTTGCCCATGAGAAAGGAATGCCGAGCCATAGTCATAGCCTTTGTAAAAATATATGCCAATTGAAGAGTATAAGAGACATGAGGCAATGAAATGTTGCCAGCAATACGGAGATTTATCATGAAGTGACAATCCACTTCAATGTGCTTCAGCCTTTCATGGAAGACAAGATTAGAAGCAGTCTTGATGGCTCCTAGAGTGTCAGCCGGTAGAAGAACAAGAGAAGACTGAGCAATATTAAGATCATGTAGGAGCAACTGGAGCCAAATAGTCTCACTACAGCGCCTTTTGCACCCAGGCACAAAAAAGGCACAAGAGCCAACTTGCGCCCGAGGTATGCACCTTTTTGAAGCAAGGCACAAAATAAAAAATAAATAAATAATAAAAAAGAGGTCAGAAAATTCAAAAAAGATGCCAAAAAATCAAAAAAAATATATTATAATATAATATTAATAAAAAATATAAAACTTACATTTTCAAATTAATGTTTTAAAAACCTATTATCTAAAACTAAAATGCATAAACATAACATGTAAAGCGTATTCAAATGAAATTTTAAAAATAAAATCAAACATATAAAACATTTTCAAGTATGTAAAGCCCACAATCTGTTTTTTTCCTCAATTGCATTACTTAAAGTAGCTAATGTCATGTAAAACATGACATTCCTGATTCTACGAGCTGCCTTTTGTGCCACACCCCCCGAGGCAAGCCCATGTTAGGGTCATAAATTCTTAATTTCCATACAAAAATAATGATTTTATAAATTTAATTGCCTTTTAAGAAGATATTTTATTAAGATGAACGAATGAACAACATTAGAAAATAGGGGGTTCACCGACCTAGCTGCTAGGTCCAAAAAAAAAGCAAAAAGGCATAAAATTTTCAAAAGGTGCATGCCTGAGCTAAGGCGCAAGGTGCATCAGCGCCTTTTAAAAGTGATGTGCCTAGGACCTAGGTGAGGCACCTACTCTAAAATGTGCCTCGCTTGTGCGCTTAGGCATGCCTCGAGAACACCTTCGAAATCACTGTAAGAGAGTCACCAAGAAATATGCACCACCCAATGGTAGATATCCTAGTATACGAACAACCAACCCAATTGACATCAACATAAGAAGATAACTCAAGTGATGAGGTGGAGGAGAAGAACACACCATAGGAAACAATTCCCCTGACATATTTGATAGTACGGTGTATAGTTGTCATGTGAGGTTGATGCAGTTTAGAGACAAATTGACTTACAATCTAGATTGCATATGAGATGTTTGGGTGTCATTGTGAGGTAGATAAGACTGCCCACAAGCTGACGATACAAGGTGGCATCTTCTAAGAGAGGACCATCATCCTTACTCAACTTCAAATTGACTTCCAATAGGGTATCAACTATCTTCGTGTCCATGAGGTGAGCAAGGTTGACTAGGTTTGTGGCATATTTCTACTCACCAAGGAAGTAGCCACTGAAATTGTGATGAACTTCCAACCCAAGAAATATGTAATTGGTCCCAGACCTTTCATCTTAAAGGATTGGCTGAGAAGATTCTTGAGCTAATGTATACCATCCTAATCATCTCCAGTTATAAGAATGACATCAACATAAAAGCAACAATGTGATACCCTGAGAACGTTGAGATGTAAAGAGAGAATAATCTAAAGAACTCTGAATGAACCCAGCATCTATGATCACAAATTGAAAACTATCAAGCCAAGCACGAAAGGCCTATTTAAGGCCATTAAGAGATTTCTTAAGGCGGCAAACTAGATTATGCTCATCACAATTCTCAAATTCTAGAGCAAATAGACATCCTAGTCTATGCCCCCTTCCCCTTCACTTCCCCAATGCACTGGTCCCATATCAAACAACCATCAGGTGATAAGGTGATTGTATGACCATGTTCAACAACTCTTAAATTGATGGTAAGTCTAGGAATAAATAAGGTTTGTGGTAAATTGAAGGGGGAAAAGCAAGAGGTAGATAAGGTGAGATCATTACAACCTACAATATCAAGTTTCTCACCATTAGCTATAACAATGTGATTGTTAGAAGGGAGAGAATAAGATGACAGACCACATGTATCTCCCATCATGTGATTGGAAGCACCAGAATCTATGATCCATAGATGACTAAGAGAATAACAAATAGTAGGTACACTTAACAGACAAGCCGAAAGCAAAGAATGCAAAGGAAATTGCCAAGGACATCAGCTGCCAAATTTTCTCTTCAGTCATAACATTTGTGGTATCATTCTTGATCTAAGATGTGAAAGATGAAGCATCATCTAATCCCTCAACCAAAGTCTGGTAAACCTTGTGATGATTCTTTCTCCCACCAAATTGATTTCCTTTAGGTGGTCTTGTGGGGCATTTAATGATAATGTGCCCAAATTTCTTACAGTAAGTATACGTATTCTTCTTCCTACAATGGGATATCACATGTCCAAACTCTTTGCATTCGTAATACTGCACCTTGGGTAAGTCCTTTGGTCTGAACTTATAAGTAATTCACCCAAAATAGTATCAAGAGATGGTATGTGTCTCTACATAGAATCTTTGATCTTATTACCCCATACTTAGGTCGAAGATGCATCAAAAAATGCATTACTTTCCTTTTGTCAAAATGTTCGTTCAGAGTCTTGATTCAACAAGATGAGGACATTTCACTCATGTGAATAAGCTCATATTCTGTCAAAGATTTGACAAACCCTATATAGTATTCCTGAATTTTTCCTATCACCCTAGCTGTAGGAAAATATCTAAGTTTCAAAAAGAATCTTGAACACTAACAGCACAATTTTTATCACACACTATTCCACAATATTTCATTAGGTCATAAAATATTAACTTGATTGAGTACCATTCAACATTATAAACAAAAAAAGCTAAAAGAAATGTTGGAAGCTTCTGAAAAGAAACAAAGAAATATTTTTCATAAAATAGATATGATGTGGTCCAAATTGCCTAGTCAAACACTGAAAACCAGATGAAGTTTGTATCTGCATACTAATTCAGAGAAGAGATTTTCCACCCTTATGTAAGAGACTTCATACCTGAACAACACTTGAAGTCATGAAGCTGTCTCCCGGTACATCCACTATGCTCCCAGATCCACAATTCTTTTGCCAACTTCCCAACATTTCTTCTAAATGTCAGTCACGTTGGTGATTACAAAACAGAACCACAATGAAGGGGAATGCATCAACATTCAACATCCATAAAAAGGAATTTCTGCCATGTGCATCAAAAGAACTCCACTGCAACAGCAAGTAATTATGCATTTGATTATCATACACTAATAAAAAGCTAATGAAACAAAAGAAGTTCATTGATAAATGAAATATAAGAATTCAAACTGATCATAGACCAGCAAATGATAAGCAACTCATTAATGACATCCGATATTAATATATCCTTCTATTTTCCAGCTTAAATCGTTTCCATGTGGAAAGAGCTTGTTCTTCTCTCCAACAATGCAACACACCCAAAACCAAAAGGGGAAAAGGACAGCTCTACTCTCATTACACATACTTGAAGGTTTTCTTTCAGTAAACCATTACACCTACATTCATTTACAGAACTACCTGGCAAGGGCTGTAAAGTTATAGTAAACACAAAAGAAATCATGGAAGGAGGTGATAACTTCCAAGTGTGGAAAGGCAACCTTCAACCAAAAGCCACTGCCACTTCATACATCAAGACTCTTTCTCTTCTTTTTGCTTTTGAAGGGAAATGAAAAATATCAAAAGAACAAAGAAAACATTACGTGATAAGCAAACCTGACAAGCTCCATCCCAAAGTCAACATCCCCAGGTAGCCCACTTTTTTATGGATACCCAGGTATCCCACTTACAAACTGAAACCAAGACACTTCAACCAAATTAACTTACACCACTACCCAACCATAACATTTCACAGAAAAACATGTAATCCAACTAAGCCCCTGGCATTTCCTTCAACCCCAAAGCACACCAAAAGTCATCCACGCAGACTTTGAACAAGTGAACAGTGCAGCCCTACAGCCCTACTTTGAAGATTTAGTTGCTTGATTGATGTCTTCTTTACTTCTTTTAGTTCAACTCTTGGAATTTTTCACCACTTTGTTGGGACCCACCCCAAACAAGCCCCCTTTCAGCTTGGCAAACACTTTCGAAACCAGAACCTGGTTCCAACACTTTTGACTAATAAAACATCTAACTGAGTTGGGAACTTTCTCCACTTCCTTAATGAATATAAGACAGGATTCCAGCTCTTTCCAGTTTTGCGGGTTAGACATTGTTCCAGAAATTAGAATCTGTAGTATTACCTTAAATTTCTGGAATAAGATATTTGTCCCTGGAATTTTTGGCAAGTTAATTAAAATACAGCTTACCATTCAGTGCTCCATCTCTTCCTCTTTCTCGCCCCCCCCCCCTCTAGCAGTCTAGCTGCTATGCTCCTAATCTCTCTTTCTCTCTCATCCATCGAGAATAGAATAAGGTCTTGGCCCGTTTTCTGCCCCCCAATTTGTATGGAATAACAAAGAAGAAAAGTTGTTCTTTCTTCTTTTCTCCCAGAAATAGCATTAGAAATTAAAACAGGGGCTCCTCGCCAAGTTTTGCTTGCTTGCTGAAGTTTTATACCTCTAGAAAACTAATGCTCTTTTATGTTTGATTTGTTGGTATTATTCATGTAAAATTTTGTACTTCTTGGACCTTTTCTGCAAATACTAATATAACATTGTAACACCTAAAAAGAGAATTTTAAGGAATACAATATTAGTATATTACCATACATTCAAAAGGCACCAGCTATAGTTGTTTTCCCAATTTTTCAAGACAAAGGTAGGACATTTTTCTGAGAGGTTGTTTACATTTTTTGTATCATTCAACACCTATTTCATGCATATAACTGTTGCTTGCTCTAAAGTCTCCACCCATGCACAAACCACATGCAACAGTTCACATCTAAGAGGACAGTAACCGTGGCATCCAATTCCAACAGTTGCATGCATCTGATGTCAAATTGACAATAACACATCATGAAATATACGAGATTAGTGATGTAATTATCAGTTTATATACATACATCATTGCAGCCGTCATTTTCATCATCAGCAAGAATAACATTTCGGCAGCTATTATAGGTAATATCAGATACCCACCATCTTTTGCTTTTTTGGGTGGGAAGGGCTAGCGCAGACAGTTGTCAAACGCAAGTCCGGGCTCCAAAACCAGGTCAATGAAAATACCATGGAAACGCTGGAACATAAGCATCCCACTGTCCAAGGTGGGATTGTGCATGATGAGCCCTGCCATGCAGATCCCACTTCAACGTAGGCTGTGTATGTTATGGTTACATCTGCATAGCTTAAGTGCTACCAATTTAGGAACACCAAATAAACAAGCAGGACAAAATTCAATTTAAGACCACACACTATGGTCATTCTCACCATCATGGCCATGACTATTACTCTATGTACCAAAACTGCATCCACTACAAAGGAAACATCTGAACACACGCATGCTACAACACCAGATAAATCTAAAAAACTGAATAATTACGAGGATGCATAAATACAATCCGAAGTAAAGAAGGAAACGAACACTCAGAATCTAATCACGACAATGTAAACACAAAGACAATTTAAATTCCACGTGCTATAAGTTGCGCAAATCGGGTTGCCGGATTTTAAAATTGTTAATTAAATGGGGCTAAGACTGAAGTCCGGGCCCCTTCAAAATTGGAATGCCCAACACGACGACCCAAGTTGCACTCCAAGAAAGCAAGTACTGCAAACTGAAAATTCTCCATTAAGTCAAGCAACGAACTGAAATGATGCAACCACAATATTATGGTGCAATCATCCAAGTTTACATAAAGTGAGTATCCAGGATGAAGAGCCTCAAGAATCGTAACTGAAAATCGGAAAGAAGAAGAAGAAACAAACAACAATAGTATATTAAAAAAAAAAAAAAAAAAGGTAACAAACAGACTGACTCAATAATCAAAGAAGCAAAACGAGGTCAAAGAAACGGTGTTGCATGTTGAAACGCTTACTCCAAAGAGAATATCAGCTCGAAGAAATTAGAGTGAAAAAGAAGAAATCTTACCTCATCTTGTCAACGAGATCTCGAGCGAATGTTCGAAACGGAAGACCAAAATCCTCAAGTGAAAGCAAGCGAGAGAGACAGCGAATGCGAGTGAAAGAGAAACTGGACGAGAAAGAGAAAGAAAAAGAGAGGGAAACTAAAAAAGCAAGGAGGGAAGCTAATGTGCTTTACCTTTTCCAGAGACGGACTCCAAATATTTTTTCCAAAATTGAATTAAAATCCTTCCTTCAAGTCCGTAGCGACGACACGCGTCAAGTGAAAGAACGGTTGTTGTCCTTCCGGTCCACGGTCGTGACTACGTTGGTCCTTATCCCTGACGTCGGAAACGGTGCCGTTAACGTGGTGAAGAAGAAATGCGGCGCTCGGTTTAAGAATCTTAATTAAGAACTTAATCATGTATTAATCAAACCTTAAACCACGCTGATGTACTAAACGAATCTACTTTTCTTAGCGTTGTTTGGTAGTGAACTAAAGTCGTTGGTCGCGTGTGGCTTACCTGCTCCTAAGCAGCATGGATTAGTCTAACGCTTCTCACTATTAGCTTCCTGATTTGGGCCCATCTGATGGCCAGACCACGTGAATTGGTTATGGTCCAAAAAGAAATATTGGGGTCTAATCAATCTCAAAGGAACGCGGCCCATCAGATGGCCCTGACTTTTTATACTAATGAGCTTTTTGGTGGGCCCATCAACTTTTAGTCAATGGGTTATGGAGAATTTGATGTCACCAGTCATACATAGTATATATTATTAGGGTGATAAACTTTATTTGTTACTGTAATGGATTATTTTATGTTATATAAGTAATGGAGTTAATTTTCCAGATTATTAAGAATTATAATGATGGCCTTTTCATTCTCGCATCTTCTTGGGTAATTTGGAAATGGATTTGTCCTAATGGCTCCATTTGGAAGAGCACAAGTGCAATTATGTAGAATGCAAAATCTTGTATTTTGTATTATATTATTTATATTTGTATTGTATAAATTTGTATTTATACTTTTTTTTCAAATTTGGAAATGGATTATTTTATGTTATATAAATTTGCATTTGTACTTTTTTTCAAATTGAGCTAATAAGGCAATAGTTGGGGAAAAAAAAAGAACTGGGCCCACCTTAAATACCCATGGCTCTGTTTTTTCTTTTAGGGGATTTGTTCTAAAATTTTAAATTTTCCTTCAACTTTTGTTTTTTCTCCTATTTTTCCGATAAAACAAATATGTCTACATACATGGATTTCAAACACCTAAATATGTGAATTAATTTGGTTGATTAGTAAAAGAATATTATTGAAAGCAATGTTTTCGAACCATCGTTGATCTAGACAGTTAGCCTATTTGGCCCATAAACCATCAAGACAATTAGTTCCATATTACCCCAAACCCAGTCCCTGGCAAAAAATCATTGAATTGGTCAACAACCCATTTGACCTGGGTGGTCGAATCATCAACCCGTTTGACAATTTTTTTGCCATTTCTTTATTTTTTGTCACAATGAGTCATCTATTCAAATCAGACAATCAAACCGATAGCCAAAACGGTTCCAATCCCAAGTCAGTATTTTTAACATTAGTTAAAAGTTCTGCAAACTTCTCAAGTTTTTTTTTTTTTTTTGGGGGAAATTTGATGATAGGTTTACATTTCAAATAAATGCGCCCACCAAAACAGAATGTCAAAATGTAAAGATCAGATAACAATTACATGAAATATCAGCCTGCAGCTATATATGAGTCATTCATTATCCAATGTGGTATGACTCCCAATCGAAGTAAGGTCTTTGACAACATGGTTGGTTTTACTATTGAAAACAAAAGCAACTGCCATGCTGTCGAACATGTTCCATTCTTCTAAAATAGTGTTATAAAGGAATGATAACAAGCAACATTGTATTCATGAAAAATACATGAAAGTTGTTTTTTTGTTTTCCAAAGTAAAAATAATACTACCTAAAGTTTATTTGGTTTGAAATGAAAAGACTGGTAGGAAAAACCCATACGAAATTCTTTTCCTTTTCTTTTTCTTTTCTCTACTTTTTTTTTTCAAACCAAACACAGCCTAAATTACCACTCTTCTCTTCTAAAATAAAATAAACAGTGCTAGAGAGGAACAATTTCAAGTAGCACTGTATTCATGATCCTTTTTTCTTTTTTAAATCTTACCATCCTATCTAAAATAACACGCATGAATGTGATATTTGTTGTGTCCGTTAATCTATAAAAGTATCAAGGTCCCTTTTGTTTGCATTGTCAGTAGGTCAAATTTATGATAAGAGTGACTCGGATCTGCTACAAACAAGAATTGCACAATGGGCTAGGTAACCAATGACGAGTAATAATGTTGCTGATAATTTTGGTAATTATACGGATAGCAGACACAAATCCATTATGCGCATGGATCTCATAGTCAAATCAGTTAATGAGCTTCCCTAAATACTCCACAACTTTTCAACATGCCAAATTAGGTTGTATTTGGCATTATAATATTTTTCTACCTCAAATGTTTTGAGTTTGATAAATATAAATTTGCAAATAATATATTTGTTTCCACCTCAAACATTTTGGTTTGATCAACACACACAGTTGTTTCTAGTTGAAAGGTCAGAGATCAATCATCCCCCACAACGTCCCACAGCATTCCTTTGCAGTTCCCTACCATCTCCTTCACCCCCATCGCTGTCACTTCCAGACAACCTTCCAAAGTCCAAGCACAGTAATCTGCGAAAATTCTAGCTGACCATCGACAACCCTTCATCGTTGATCCCCGATCCAATGGCTCATAGAGAATCCAATTTGGTGAATCGCATGGTCTTATGAGAATCTTATGGTAGCTAGTTATTTGTCAGAAATAGTGGGGTTGGGTTAGATAATAATCTAACATTAAAGATATACTTAATCAATTAGCTAAACCATAAGGGTAATTTAAAAAATTTATCCCCTTTTACACAATGAAAGCAATTAATATTGCAATTTACTTGCACAATTGTTTTAAACTAGGGCAATCATAGGTGGATAAAAAATGTACCTCAGGCTGTGTTTGGTTGTAGTGCAAATAAATTTGCATTGATGCAAAACTATGACAGTGCAAATGTTTTGGGTGTAAGTATTGATTTACTTTTGTTTCAAGTTTAATCCTATTTTGTTTGGTTGCAGTACAAATAGAATAAAATAAGGCATAAAGCAGAATAAAGAAAATCCATAACAAAATTAAACTAAAATTTGCATATCATTGCACTCCTATACATTTCTACTAATGTAAATAAAATTGCAATGCAATCAAACCCAGCCTCATGGGGTATTTTTCTAGACAATGGCTTGTTAATGTTTATTTTGTCATTCAATGAAGATACAATCTATATTTCATTTGTACCAAACACTGTCCAAATTTTGTACCGTAGAAATAGACATAAGTTGTTCACTGTCCATGCATCGCAATATTCCTGCAGTTTTCTCCTCAACATAAAGCACATATGCTGAACAATTTCTTAGCCAATTTCATTGATATAGACCTTGTCATATGGGTTTTTAAGAAAATAAATATTTTGCATCATAGATGATATAGATTTGTGTTGCTTAGTTTTTTTTGCTTAGGCTGCATTTGGAAACATTCAAATAAGTGTGAATGTAAATATATACTGTAAAAAAGTTCATATAAATTGCAAAGTTGAATTAGTTTTGCACGGACAAATTTATTTTCTTATCAAACAAACTTTTAACTGTAATGAATGCAAACACGAGTTTCAATAAAATATTTGCTTTTTTTATTAAAAGCACATTTGAATGCAAATTTTCTTATTTTTTATTGATGTACTTTTACATCAGAGTACAAATTTACTCTGAATCGGAATTTATACTCCATTTGCACCATTTCCAAACGCAGCCATCTTGGGGCAATTTATTTTCATTCTTTGTTTATCGTTTTTCTTCTAGACATAACATATTATCTATATGATCATAAAGTTTGAGCTTCTAATAAATTCAGAAATAAATAAAATGCATTTAAATGAAATAATTTAAGATAAATTTTTTAAACTACCCTTATGGTTTAGTTAATTGATTAACTTTACCTTTACTGTTTGAAAATTGACTAAGTGTATCTTACTGTTTCTAACAATTGACTAAATGTAACCTTACCCGTTAAATAGATGGAAAAGGTAAAATGCCCGTTATACCCTATGCAAAATTGCATTTTTATCCCTGTTTTCACTTAACTCGATCCCTCTCAGACAGGTTGCCATCACCATCATCACCGACAATGGTCGCTGCAAATACTAAATGGCGGAGATCCGGTGGAAGTCGACTCCAGCCGACAACGAACGACGCTAGAAAGCAAGGAAATTTAACAATGAAGAGTTATGGGAGTTTTGTCTGTTTTTGTTTCTTTTGTTTACCTTGTTTAGATGGGACAAAGAAAAAGAACAAGAGTCGAAGGTGCGTTCGAAATCGATGGTCTGGCTTTCTCCAACAACGGAGATTGCAACGGCTAATGCAATCTCTGATGGCCGGAACTCCAAGAATTCGACGCCTACCCATTCAATGAGAGCAATGGAAACAATATATGAAATCTGTAATTTTTAAGATCTCAAGATTGAATATGGAAGGGATAAGAGAAATAGAGGCGTTAGAAACCTTTGGTGGTGATTAAAATCAGCTATGCGGAACGAAAAATCAGAGATTTGGGGTTTGGGTGTTCCGGGTCTTTGAGTTTGCACAAGAAATAGTCAATGAAAGAAAGAGGCGTCACTGCGTTTGTTCTCCATTTAAGTACCGACAGCAACATAAGCTCCATTCTCTGAGTCGCCCGAGCTTCAAACACTGGCTTCCCTTCAATCACCTGAAGATGGATTTAAACCGTTAAACCCATCTCAGAAGTCTGAAACACATAAAGGAATGAGCATGGCATGATGGTTTTGTTTTGCTCTCGTTTGGTTTCTATTCATGATTTGGTGGAATGGGTTTTTGTTCTACCTGTAAATCTTTGGGATGGGGGCAATTAGTTTCCTCCATTTTTGCTCCCAAGGCCAAGCAAGCTACAGAAAAGCAACGAGACCGTTCATGCCTTTCCACCATGTTGGGGATGAAGAAAAAAAGAGATAAAAGACAAAACATTACTGGATTGTGTTATCATTCACTCTAACAACAATATAAAAGCTACAGAAAGCAAAAAGTTACTGGATTGTGGTGGTTCCAACGCCATTCGTCTTTGGCCGGAGTCGACTTCCGTTGGACCTCCGCCGTTCGGTATTTGCAGTCACCGCCGCCGGTGACGATGGCAGTGGCAGCCTGTTTGAGAGGGATTTAGTTAAGTTAAAAAAAGAGATAAAAATGTAACTTTGCATAGGGGGTATAAATGGGCATTTTACATTTTCCGTCCATATTTAACGGTTAAGGGTACACTTAGCATTATATATATATATTAAAAGGAAATGGGTGCTCTTGCATCCAGGAAATGAAATCTATTCGTGCGAGCACCCATTTCCTATTGATAATAATAATCTTAATTAGTGTAATAATAATTACTGATTATTACATGAATTTAATAAATATATAATTATTGATTATAATTAATAATTATTGTTATTATACATATTAGTAATAAAAAAATATTTATTTTACTTTTGTTTTAAATTAAAATTATAAATACTGTTAATAAATTTAGTAATTATTGTTATATTAAAAATAATTAAAAATGTTATTATTGATTATTTAATAAAATATTATAATTACTAATTATTACTGATAAATACTGTTAATTTAATTTAGTTTTGGTAATTATTAATTTAATGAATATTGTTAATAAATCATATTCATAAATTTAATAATTATTGTTATATTAAAAACAACTAAATAATATTATTAAAACTATCATTAATGATTATTTAATTAAATAGTATAATTACTTACTATTATTGATAAATATTGTTAATAACGTTTTGACAACCGTCGGTTTGACCGTCTTGTTTGAACGGATGGCCCGTTCTGACAACAAAAATTACAAGCAAAAAATTACGAAACCATTATGGCCACCGGTTTTTGGGTCGACGGTTCGATCATCCGGTTCAAACAGATTGTCCATTCTGACAACAAAAATTATAGGCAAAAAATTGAGTTTGTGAGGTCTATTAAGTAGTATCATACGTGTTATGTCATTCGAGCGTGTGACTCATACGACCCGAAAATTGAACCATTTTGGCAACCAGTTTTTTGATCAACACTTTGACCGTTTGGTTCGAATGGGCAGCCCGTTTTGACAACAAAAAAAATTATAAGCAAAAATTTACAAAACCGTTATGGCCACTAGTTTTCAGGTCAACAATTCGAATGGACAACCCATTCTGATAATAAAAATTACATGCATAATATTGAGTGTGTGAGGTCCATTGAGCAGTATCATACATGTTATATCATTCGAGCATGTGATTCATACGACCCGTAAGTGGAACGGTTATGGCAACCAATTTTCAGGTCAACGATTCGACCATCCAGGTTGAATGGATGACTCGTTCTGTCAACAATAAATAAATAAATATAAAAAAATAGCCAAAAGCCATTGAATGGGTCAATAGGTTGACGGTCCGACCACTCAAGTCAATGGGTCATTGACCAATTCAATGTTTTTTTGGTCAAGGACCGGGATTGAGGTACAACAGAACTGATTGCTTGGACGGTTCCCAATTAAAAAAAAAATGGATGACCCATTATGACAACAAAAATTGCAGGCAAAAAATTTAGTGTGTGAGGTCCATTAAGCAGTACCATACGTGTTATGTCATTTGAGCGTGTGACTCATATAACATGAAAATTGAATCGTTCTGACCACTGGTTTTCAGGTCAATGGTTTGGCTGTTTAGTTCGAATGGATGGCCCATTCTGACAATAAAAATTAAAAAAAAATAAAATAGACAAAAAACCATTGAATTGGTCAACGGTTCAATCACCCGAGCCAATGGATCATTGACCGATTCAATAATTTTTTGCTAGACCGAGTTTAAGATAAAATGAAACCAGTTGCATTGATGGTTCTTTATTAAAAAAAAAAAAATAAGCCGAAAACCATTGAACAAGTCAATAAATCAATGACTCGACTGGATCAATTGGTTTTTAGTCAAAAACTGGGTCAATGGGTCGACGGTTCTATTCCGGCCCCTGCGAAACATGCCCCCTCGGTGGTACTTTATTATTGTGTTATAGGAGAAGGTTTTCATCATCCATGAATAGATTAAAGATTAGGCACCAACTCAATAAGCACGTTTTCGCAAAGGATAAAACTGTTATCCACATGTCTGCCTCTCCTTCTCAATTTCACATGCAACATTACACGTGCCATCATATGAAAAGACACGTGATGGGGCACCTGACAAATGGAAGTGCAAGAGAAAAAGATCGGGAGACCTTTTTGGTGTCCATCTTATTCCAATATTTTATAGGGAGAATGATAATTCAACGCAGGGTAAGAATTCGTTAGGCTCAAAGTACATTTGGGGTAGGTGCCCCTTTGGAATTGATGCCAATTCATGGGTGGTATGAGTGTATAAAATATGGATTTTTTACGTGAAAATCAAAAATCTACATTGGGCATGTTTGTACTTCTCCATATTTTTTGTAATGAATTTATTTTAGATGACATAGCTTGGATATCAAAAAAAAGTGTAAAGAAATTACATTAAAATCTTTTATTTCGATGCGACATGATCTATAAAATGCCCTCAATTAATAAATGCGAGTATATGACACAATGGTGTTGTGTTCAGTGGTGGAATCAGCTTTTGGGGGCAAGTTATATAGAATTTTCTTTTTTGTTTTATGGTAATGAAAAAATTATTTTAAATCAATTACATTATATAGTTTTGCAATATAAACAATATAAATATTATTGTAGAAAGTCAGAAATGCATAAATGATATTAAGGGTGAGAGGACTTCCATATATCTGTTGATTATAGGCTTTGTGGCAACTCCCAAATCCTGTAAGTACTATTTAATTCTCACGTAATTGATTTATTTTTCCTATAGTCTGGGATTTTGGAAAAAAAAATGAGATAGAGAATAAATAGAGTTTAGAAAGAAATAGGGTATGGTTACGGGGTTTTTTATGAAAAAAAATAAGCAATTTATTTTTTATACATAAGGGGGCATTAACACTCCTTAACATTTTTGTTTAGCTATTGGGTTATAGAAAGGTATATTGCCCCCACTCAAATAAAATAGTATGTAGTCAAATAAAATTTAACTTATTAAATGGGGTCCTTTTTTTTCATGGTTTTAAAAAGCCCGAGAGGTGAGGCCAAAGGTATGCCCCCATTGATCAAAGGACCTAGATTTGCCACAGTGTTGAGTTTTGAATTGATCAATACAAATTTACATGAAAAATATGTTTCTATTTAAAATGTTCTTAAAACATTTCGAGTCAATCAATACAAACTGTTATTTATACCTAAAATATCATTTTTCATGTTTAAAACCACAATGGGAATTAGACTTGGCAAAAAGTTGACCCAACCCTTGAACCCGACCTAATCCAACCCGAAAAAATAGGGTTAGGGTCTCATATTTAGCTATTTGAATTTGAGAATGACTCGACCTGGCCCAACTCGGAAAAAAATGGGTTGGGTTGGGTTGAGCCATAGGTCAATCCTAGTGACCCGATTGTTAGGTCTAATTAAGACTATTTATGCATTGCTAGAAGTTTTCACTCTTTAATTTTTACTATTTAGTGTTTACTCTTTATTGTTTACTCATTGAATTGTTAAATGTTCAAGTTTTTTTTTTTATATTTGGAATTTTAAGGTTAATTCCTTTAATTTTGGCATTTTTTGTGTACTTTTTCTTTATTTTTTAAATTTCAATTATTTTGTTGGGATGACTCAAATTGACCCATGGGTCAACCTTAACCCAAACATTTTAGGGTTAGGGTCCACAACTCAACCCGAAAATTCTACTAGAAGTGTTTTGACCCAACCCAAACCCAACACACCCAACCCAATTGCCAATAAGGCTGTAACTTGGGCCGGCTTGACCCAAACCCAACCTAAAAAATTTGGGTTGGTTGGGTTGGGCCAGGTTAATGCTCGGATTAGGATTGAAATTTATGAACCCAACTTTACTTCGGGTTGATTCCTCGTGCAACCCGATCCCAACTCTATAGCACATATCATATATAAAATATATTATATATATGATATATCACACATTGATTTGTTTAAATGCATGATAGTTGTATAGCCCCCACCACATACTATCATTTATTTATTTTAAGATAATCACTTCACTTAATCTTAAATGGAAATACTAAAACCTTAATAACATATTTTATGTTTTTTGAATATTTTATTCTTTATCTCCCCTCAATTGTTTATCACCCATAGCTTGATGCCCATAAAAGATATATTATAAATCATAACTCATAATAAATTATATTCATTTCAAGCACTTTTTTTCCTAATTTTTGTACTTAAAAGAACCAATAAAAACATCAACAAACAAATACTATAATAAAACATAGGATTTATATATGTAGTGAAAGTTGAGTTAAGAAGTTCTATGAGATTATAAGGGATGGGAAGAAGGTTGGGTTGGGCCCAACTTGAGCCCAGTCCAATCTGAAGTTGGCTTCGGATTGGGTTAAAGTTGAAGGAATTTAGTTAGGGACTTAGGATTAGGGTTAGAGTTGAGTAGGTTAGGTTGAGTTAGGGTTAGAGTTGGGAGTTTAGAATTTAAAATTTAGGATTGGGCTAGGGTTGGCCACAACCCGACCTAGCTCCGCCGGCTCAACTTATAGCTCTAATGGCCAAGTCTAATGGGAATGCAATGCCACTTTACCAAACATCCCTAAGTTATTCTTACACGTCTCATTTATGTTGATTGGAACTATCAATGAATGGGTTCATATAAAGGTTTCTCTTTGTCAAGTAAATTTTATAACCATCAGATTTTTATCCATTGTATGTTTTTTTTGGAAGATAAACAAAATATATTAGAGCAAAGAAATATGTACAAACTGCTCAACTCTCGGGATCCCTTCAGGATAGTCATTACATTCAAATAAGGCAGTGGATGAGTTTTTGCTTGTAGGGAAACCTTGTGAGGAGGAATATTAAAAGTTTTGTTTACATGTTTGAAAAAAAAAACATGAAATTTAAACGAGAAATTAAGTCTTGGTTCTTTGCAAAAGCCAATGGCAGAACCAAGGTAGGGGAGAGTCCTTGTGGAGAGCCTATATAACTTGAAGATTATCCGAGCAGATGCAAATTTCTTTTTGCCTCCAATCTTGTAATTCCAAAAAGACTTGCAAGATCACAAAGAGTTCTACTTGATCAATGGCAGAAGGGTGAGAAGTTCTCCCTCCAATAATTTTTAAACATTGAAGGTTTGTATTTAAAATCACAATACCCAAGGCAAAGGGAGATTTAGAAATTTTGCCTGCATCAAGGAAAATGATTAGTTTAGTAGTACAATTGATAGACAGATTTAACATATTATTGTGAGAGGGAGAGTGCAACAAAATTTCCAATGTATGGTTCTGTGAAGAGTTTTGAGAAATTTTGTTTATTTTAAAAAATCTTTCCATTCCTTGCATACTAAATATAATAATAGGCAGTTGCAAACCAATTTAAAACTTGTAGGAAAAGCTAATTGTCAGCAATTTCATTAGATAGATGTATAAAATATGTAGTTCAAGAGTGGTGAGGAGTGATGCTTAAGTCAAGATTCTAAGGATTACCAAATAAGACTGCTTGAGTAAAAGAGCAATGAAGAAATAGATGAGCAATAGTTTCTTCAAATTGGTCACAAAGAATGCATATTTTGTCTTTAGGATCTGAAAAGAGAGAAGTTTTCACAAGAATAAAGTTTTTAAGAATTCGCCACAAAAAAAGTTGATACCTTGGAGCAACCGACAACTTCTAGATTTTAGATAAGCAAAATTTAAAATCATCTGAAAGTTGAGGAATATAATTTCTCTATTTAATTTTATATTCCTCCTTAACTGTATACTTTCCAGACTGATGTTGTATCCAAGTCCAATGAAGATCATTATTTGAAGAAAAAATGGGAGTTTGTAAAATTTTCACAGATTCATCCCTTGTGAAGTGTTGATGAATTATCAGAGGATTCCACTGACCTTCAGAATTGAGGGAAGAAATATAAAGGTTTCTCAGGTGAAGAGAAATGGGAAAGGGAATCCAGTGGAAAGATTGATTTTTTTTGGATCCCAGGATATTTAGAGATTAGGAAGTCAAAATTTTCATTGACCAGATATCCTAATTTAGATGCTAATTCTCAAAGTTTTGGGCAAATGGATATCCAACAGGCAGAGATAGTAGATGAAGTAGTGTAAGGAAATATATTATCTGATTTGAGATATTTAGATTTCCAATTTTGTGCCCAGTGTTTATGCTATTCATTCAAGAATTTCTAGGCAATTTTTTTGAGGAGGGCATGTTTTATCAGAGTGGGATTTTTGAAGCCAAGACCACCAAAAGCTTTCGGAAAAAACAGAGTATTCCAAGAACACCATCTATAGCAATGTTTTCGAGATTCTGAAGTTGTTTATTTTCGCTAGCAAAATATACCTTATTAATTAGTGGCCGGGTAAATTTTCTGATACCCTATCTACTTGTATGAGATGCTTCAATTGTGTCAAGTAGTAAGAAAACTACAGAAAGCAGACGTCTCCTCTGTTTCTTTGTCCATTACCAATACCACATGCAATGCACATAACTTCCTTGTTTTCTTTCAAATGAAAATAGAAAATTTAAGTTCCAAGTTTTATGTTAGTTTCTTTTTCATATCATCCTGGTAAGTCACAAAATTTATGATTCAAAGATATGATTCAAAAATCACTAAACCGACTAAACGGTCCAACTCGATCCAAAAGTTGTTGGATTGGTTTCGGTTCATCAGTATATATAACCTGAATGGTCGGTTCGTTTTCAGTTTATAAATTTGTAAGCCGAAATAACTGACCCAAACCGAACTATGTGCTGGCCGGGTTGGTTTCAGCTTGTAAGTTTGGAAGACAAATTTTTAGTTCATGAAGGCAAGATGTACACTTTGAACAAAAATCAACTATTGATGGCTGCACATGATGTGCAGCTAATAATACCAAGGATTTATACTATTATAAAATGGATATTTGCCTTAGTTCTGGACCTCTGGTTCATGTAAAATTGTTAAAATTATAACGATATAATGTTAAATTATATTTTATCTATATATGGCATGTGCATTTACACTAGTAAAAACTGAAAAATATGAAATAACTAATTGTAGATAAAAGGAAAACGTAGAGCTAGAGAAAAAAAAATCGTAGAAATGAAAAGTTGAAGGTAAAAAATTAATGGATGAGTCAAATAAGGCTGTATTTGGTTACTTAGATAACAAGCAAGAAGCGGGAAATTGTTAAGGAATTTCGTAAAATGCCTTTAGGGCTTTCCACAAGTTTCATTTTTCTCACTAATTCTCTGATAAGCCAAATACAGCCTGTAAATAAAGAAATTTGAACCCAATTGTTTACAACTTGTTAATGCACGTGTTATCTTTAATCGTTATACATCTGTGAACAGCTTCACTCTAATTTATTTCACCTATATCTCCATCACTACAAAATCTCATTTTCATAACTTTTTCTCTCAAATATTTTCCAAAACCAAACACAGCTTTACATTAAAATAGGCATACCTTAAATGAAATAAAATAATATAATATAATACAAAATGGTTGCTTGAGAATATATATATATTATATGGACAACAGATACTGAAACTCAAAATCATACGGCATCTTGTGAACAATGTCTGATACTTTCCCACTATTATGAAACCTGAGGCATTCTACTATTGATTTTCTTAGGGACCCAGATGTTGGTAACTGGTGGCAAATCCACTCAACCAATGACTCCACATCTCCTGCAAAATCAAGCATGTTTTGAAGAAGAAGCTCTGGAATCAAAAGTCTTCGGGAGGTTGTCACTACGATTGAAGCTTGTAGGTACTCTACTTTTGATTTCTCCAACTCAGCTGAGACACTTTGAGATGTATATATCCTCACCTACACATATGATATCACATTTGATACTTTTATATATGCTTCATTACTCAAAGGACACAAGAAAACTAAATGAGATTTAAACAAAAGACAAAGAAGGATTAAGATTTAAATGGGATACAAATTTTAGAATTTTAGGGATCTTTTTCCTCTTTTTTATTTGCTTTGCCATACATACATACATATATGTAGCACATAGCAAGGTGTTGGTACAACCATGCCATTTAATTTAATGCTTGAAACATGGGAAGATCACTCAAGTAGGGGTCTCAATTGGATTGGATTTGGTCCAATCTGATCCAGTCCAATGTGTATATTACAAATGTACCAGGTCCAATCCAATCTAATGAATATTTTGGACCAGTCGAATTTAATGTCTGGGTCGTTCAATCTGTTCGATTTTTGTTTTTAATTTAGATTAATCACCTATATTCCTATCTTCTATCAATGGACTAGATATTGGCTCAATCCAACCTAATCCAATATAAATTCATTACGATGGCCCAGGTCCAATCCATTCCAATACATACTTTGGACCATTATGTCTGAAATTCATTCCAATAAATACTTTGGACCTCTAGGTCTGGACTGGTCCAATTCAATGTCTTGTTGGTCTGTACAAATCGATTTTGATTTGAATGGGGTCCAATCCAAAACCGGTCCATTGACACTCCCACACTCAACTATTCAGATGATCATGAACATTTGATCCATGATTTTCTTTTAAATGTGGGCAAAGTTTGGCAATAATTTCAAGAACTTCATGCACTTACAGCTGGGGAAGATCGTGTCCCACAACACAGAGCAAATGTTACATTTGGCTCAGGAGAATCAAGTCCATAAATACTGCGTACAGTGGCTTCTTTGTCATCCTTCTCGACCTTCCAGTTTATCTGTCAAATATATCATATCAGGACGATTATTTCTTAGTTTACCACATGTCATTTCAAAATTCTAGTTTACCCTTCAAAGAAGAAGTTTCAAGTTTGGTGTCCTCACATCTTTTAACTTATAACTTGATTGTTGCCTTAGAATGAAATGTTCTATTGCTTGAGCATTTATTTTGTTGCCTCCTATGTTAAGGGTTGCCTGAATCAAAACCAAAACAACAAAGAACGACAAGATCGAATAAGGTAAATATCCTTAGTTATTAATTCATTCATAATCCTTATTTGTTTGGATTACTTGTCAGTTGTCACCATTTGAATTGGTAATTAATGCCACAGTTCCAGACCAAGGTTTAGAAGCTACACCCCTCTCCCACGTCCCACCCCAGAAATTGAAGCTCTGAGCATAACATACGACCCAACCCATAAACCTAATCAGGCCTATACCATTTCAGCCCATTATGGACCAACACCAACCAACCAAGGCCATGGCTTGAGGTTGGGTACTTTGATCCTAGAGACAGAAATTGGCCTTTGATCCAAATAGCAGCTTATTAATTACCTAAACATATATGCACCAAAGTCTATACTTTATAGGTTTGAGCCTTTGGGGGTGGGAGGAGGAACAACATTGTTCCAACAGCACAAAAGTGTTTTTGTTAAAGAATAACATGAAGCATACCTTGTTCATTAATGAAAGCATTTTTTCAGGATTAGAAGGTACTCCATACTGGAGAAATCCCTGAAATGGTGAAGTAGGAATTAATATGATGTTCAAGAGAAAATGTCTACAAAAATGGAAAACAAAAAAGAAAACTGGATTTAGTCATATATACTATACATGCATGATACAAGCATTATACATGTTGATCCAGAAAGCTAGTTTCTGTTGGTCAGTCAAGAACCTCAAGTCCACATCATGGAGTTTTTTCATCAATACCCTGTAACACAAAGGCAGAAAGAAGATCTACTTAACCATTCATTTTATGCACATACAGTACTATATTAATTATGAAAACCATTAATTTGCAACCAACCTTAGTTTTTGTAGAAGAGGAACAGAGCTAGAACTAGATATGCTTCGTGGGTCCAGCGAATTTGCTGCGAACCTAACCAAATTCTTATAAGGGCCAATATCTCTTGGAATAGAATCTTCATTGTCGAAGATACCATAGGGATCTTGTTGCTTTGATTCCTTCTGTGACGAAAGGCTCGCTTTTGGGCTTAAGATGCTTTCCATCCTAAAGCTTCTCAAGCTTAAAGATGAGTGGTTAGATCTAGAAACTGTGCTTGACTTCTCCAGTTCCATGGCCCTTGATGTTCTAATTAGCCTCACAAAGATAAAGATCAAACACTTCATTATGCTCTCAGATATCTTGTTGGGTTGCCATTTTTGATTGCTTTCTTCTGACAGATCTGTATTGGACAAAGATTTTGATGGAGGACCTGAGGAAACATCTGGGTAGTGCTCTCCTGGCTGAAAGAAGATGGTTTGGAACTTTTCATTAGAAGACATTATTCACATTCTTTATAATGATCACAGTATGAGTAGGTATCAATGATAATTCAAACCAGAGGATAGGGCTTATACCTTGCTTATTGAGTGCCTTGGCTGTAGACTGGGTGAGGATGGCTTCTGTAATAAACCACTTCTCTTCATCAAGACCTCTTGAGATATAACCTCTTCATGGTTATGATTTTCTTTCTGATCCATGGTTGTTGAAGTCTTCATTTTCTCATGGGTGTTGAAGTGGTTAAGTGTGTAATCACCTTTTATAGCCTTGCTTATGAAATGCAAAGCCTTGGTCTCTAATGCTAGCCTCTCATGGAATAAGGCATTGTTGGGTAGGGCCATTGAGTAATTTGGGAGTGAGTTGGACAGTCTATTATTGTTGCTTAGAGTTGTTTGCGCCCCTTGTTTGGATCTTGGTTCCACAGAAACTTCCTGCTCTCGACTCAAATCACGTTTGAGATGGCTTATTTCACCTTCTAGCCTTGCTATCTCATTCTCAACCATAGCCAGTTCTGCTAATAGCTCCTTCATCTATAAAATTCATTTTGTTGTTAAATATAACATATGACCATTTGAATGCTGCTGTATATATATTTATATGCATGAAGAAGAAGAAGTACCTTTGGTGGAAGGAAGCTTGGGATATGAATGGTGGAACAATCATGTCGATTATTTGCAGACTCCAGAATCTGGTGAACTTTTTCTTCATGTTCTAACATTTTGTGAAGCATGGAGACCTAATACAAATATGGAAGTAGCTAGTCATTCAGTCCCACCATGCATTATGTTAAAATATAATTCATTAAACAGAAGTCCACATGGGCAAGAGAGATTAACTGAAACAAAAAACAGAACTATTTTCATTACCTTTTTTGATTTTCATGTAAGTGAGATAATACATTAATACCCAAGTTGGTTTCCATCATTATTTCAATCAAAATAAGACCAAATTGTTTTGCTTGAAGGTTTTAGAACTTGAAATTTTTGGCGTAAACCATTCACCATAAGAACTTTGAAGAACATATATATATATAACGCCCTAATTAAAAGCTTTGAGTAATATAACAAGAGGTTCTATTGCGTCAATATCACTTACATTCCTATTTTAAATAATGGAACCACAAACACTCTCATGGAATAGAATGGTGCTCTATCAAACTACCAGTACTGTACTTCTGACATTATGCATTTGCAGTTCAATTCATAGCTTGTTGAACTACGTATTCATGGAGTTTTGACTCTCCAATGTACTATTTCATTTTCATTTTCTTGATGATCAACCAGATAAAGAAGCTATTTCAAGCACCATGAAATCGATTGGCTACCGCACTCATCTTCATTAGATCTACACATATATATATATATATATATATATATATATATATATATATACATGCATATATAGTATTCCGAATTCTTAATTAATTACAAGATCATTAGCTCAAACCTTTTGAGGGATTCAAACTGTTTCTCTTCTGGGATGTAAGGAGGAATCATGCATGGATCATGCAGCACCAGTACTGTGACATTAGGCCTTCTTTTATTGCTATCCTTTTGCAGGAAAGAACTGAAGACGAGGGTCTTATGGCTGTTAGTTGCTAGAAGCTAAAGATGGGATTCTGTACTGTTCTTCTTGGTAATAACATTTGACTTTGGAGCATGCATGAAAACGTGAATCTTAAAGAGAAGAGTAAATAACACCAGAAGACATGTCATGCAGAAGGAAAAATGAATAGGTATTGCATGTCTATGGTGTGTAGTTCTCGCCTCTGCAACATACCACCATCCGATCATCGTGGTCAGAAATTGGACCATAGGAGAGTAGATATATAGATCAGATCAGAGGTCCATCTCTACATGTGGAAGATCAACGTACGTATACCTACTTCCGATGCTTTTAATTCAATTACATTGTGGAAACTGGTTAAAGTTATTGTTGAATAATTCCAATTTCCACTCAAGTTTTCAGTTCCACATTTCTGGAGAGATTAATTCCGCAAGAAATGATACACACATAAACACACAGAGATAGATAGCCAGAGAGGGAGAGAGAGAGAGAGAATGTAAAAGCTGTCTCAAGTTATTAGCTAGCTACCTCTTGTTCAAGCTCCTCTATTCTCTGTTTCCCACTGAGCTGCTTCTTTATCTGCAGTGGAAGAGAAAGCAAAAAAGAAAACTAAGAAACTAAAGAACACAGAAAGAAAGAAAAGAGACACACGCTTTGAAAATCACCAACATCGATCAAAATTTATTTCAAACGTGGGTCTAGCTGGTCTCCTAAGTCGCCCACAGAGATCTAACAGCTATATGCATTTAATCATAGCAATCAAGAATTAATCGACATTGCAAGAAATCATATCAGCAGCCTACGCCAACGAGGGGATCAAACTTGAGACCAAAACGTAGAGATCCCGTCTCAAACCCATTAACAATTAACCCACCAGAATCTCTAGCAATTAACCCGCCATGAAAGAATTAACTGGAGATGATCATTTTGCGTGAAACTAATTAATGAACTTACTCTTGGAGATGGAACACGGACTTGACTCGCCATTTCGGCGATCGAACTGCAACTGATGAGCTTCCACCCAGTCCAATCTCCAGAGCAAACATTGAAACAGCTCGGGACGGTTTCCTCTTGGTTTAAGACGGAACATGGTCGACGCTTAGAACTCAAGAAATCCTTCTTATCAATTGCTGTTGGGTTTGAACGGACAAGTGTTTGCTGCGAGTCGTAAGATAAGAAGTAGTTTTCGCAGTCGGCTTTGGTGTCCTGATGAGGCTCAGCTAACCGTCTCGGTTGTGGGTGGGACATCATGTAAGTGGTGGTTTGGCGTAGCTTGCAATTGCAGCTTTTGATGGTTTTCGGTTATTATGCTCTTTTTCAGGGAAAGCCTAAACATACGCTGTCTCATGTTAAATTACTATTTACTAAAAACTTGCCCAAAAAGACTAATGTGTCCCGGGTCTTTCATTGATCAAACTCAAAGTTTTACTGTAAATGGGTCCTCAAATCCGACCCGTTTTGGGGGCTGGCACCGACAGGTTTTCCAAGAAATTAATCCCTGTTTATGTTGGATTCGATCGGGCATCTCCTAACCCGATCTAGAAAAAAGCCAAGCGTTAATTTGTGGTAAATAAAAATTAAGTTGTTGATTATTATATATGGCATGTTTGTTGTATAAGCCAATGTACTGATGTCAAGATTTTCACAATTTTTCCTTGGAAAACATCATGTTGAAATGTTTTTTTTTTCTCCGTCGTTGAAATGTTGGTACGAGGGAAATTGTCAAAGAAATTAAAAGTAATTAATGTGGTTGTGGTTGGATTTAGAAACCGAGACATGAGTTGTGAAATAACATATCTCTATCAAGTGGTTGATTAAAGTAACATAAATCTCTAGAAACATTAGGATTCAAGCTTAAGCTAAACCAAGTCGGCCAACCCTGAAGTATTATTAGCTAAGCTAATATCACCCACCCACGTCGATCCACATTAGTGAGGACCCATCACGATTCAAGAATCAATTTTCTTTTTGTTTTTTGTTTTTTCTACGTTTCTGCCCATGTTACAAACCTTGTTTTACTGGAGTTATGGTGTCCCGAAATCTACGATACTGGAAAAACATGGTATCTGAAGAGTTTTGACCAATCAAAATTCACCCATGAATTTTCATAAATTTCACTTGATTGGTTAAGATATTTATGATGATACTGGTTGATTGATCACAATTTTTTGGGATATTATGTCTTTCTGATATTATCATGGTTTTTAAAGTTGAACTGGTGACTGAATTGGTCAGGGGTCCGGTTCTTAGTTTGAATGGTCCGATCGTTTGACTCAAACGGCCGGCCTGTTTTGACAAAAAAATAAAAAAAAAATTAAAAATTGTAAAACGGTCAAAACCGTTCGAATGATTAACCGGCCAGTTCAACGGTTTGCTAACCAAAATCAACGATTTTGAGGGAAAAAATGGTTTTGGTCAAGTGACCGGTTCCTGATTTTTCTAGTCCGGTCTGGTTTTGAAAACAATGGATATTATAATCGAACCTGTTGAGCAAATTTATATAAATAATAGGAAATCTATTAATAACTTAAAATATTTATAACGAAAAAAATCATGAAATAACCTATATTTAAATAGAGTTGTCAATGGATAAAGTCCACCTAATTGAACCAAACCGACCAAACTGATTGTGAGTTTTAGTTCTGTGATTTGTGTCTTGATTGAAAATTGGGTTACGACTGGTTCTTGCTGTTCGGAAGTCGGAACTGATTGAGACCCAAACCCAGGCCTCCTGATTTTCTTGTAACTTTTGCTATATTTTATTGATTTATTCTATAATCAGCCAGTGAACAAATATAATTATTTTGTTCTATATCTAAATGGTATATAAACATAGAGCTGTCAATGGGGCCGCGTCTGGTTCAGGACGTGATGGAATTATTAATTTATAAAATAGATCCAGAATTGAATTATTTATTAACAATTTAGAACTTCATTTTTGATAATATAATTTTAATAAAAATAACAGTAGGAAATACCTAAATGGTAAATTGTTCATATGATGAAGTTGATAATTTTTTTTTTTAAGAATGTTGAAGTTGATAAATGAATGCCCATTAGAACTTAGTATTAAAATAATGAACAAATATGACATATCCATTGAATACCATATCCGCACTTATGTCATTTATGTTTGACACAAATTAAATTGAAAGGTTAAAGACCAGTTGGCGGTCCAAGCAAATATGTTTTTATTATCATTTTGCAATATTTTATGTTTTAGAAAGTAAATAAATGTACCTTTCATTCTTGACAGCAAGGTTTAAAGTATCGAGACGTATCGATCCGTATTGATCGATATATATCATGCCGATGGCTTTTCGATACATCCCTCCAATGATTATATTAGATCAGACCATGGTTTAGAGAGTAATCGAGCCTTAAACTGACCCCTCTAAATCGGTCTTAAAAAAAAAATACTTAAAAAAGTATTGATACAGAGTGATACGTCATCGATACTTTAAACCTTGCTTGACAGGTGTATAGATGATAAACCTTAAGTGCCAACTTATCAAAGTTAGCAAGGAGAAGGCAAAAAACTTTGGGCCCCTTAGAGAACCTCAAGGAAACGGGTAAAAGCTTGAAGGATAAAAACTTTTTCGGTTCTCTTCTTTAGCTGCAAATAAGGCAGTCAAAGGAATGGCGGGTCATCATCTTCAACTACACAATGGGCCCAGCTGTTGAGATGGTCACTTGGCAGCCCTCCAAGAGGAGGTGAGGGATCAAATCCATAGAACTGCAGGCTTCCTTGATATGGTTAATGGGTCTCATATGCCCACTCTGCCCCACCCCATTCCCTTGTAATGTAGAAATCGGATTCAATCCTTACAAAACTTTCCTCACACGGTATTCACAGCCACTAATTATGTATCTCTCCATGAATAAAAACATACAAATATAGAGATGTTTCTGATGCACGATTGTAAAAGGCTGTAAACACATTGTGAGAATGGTGTTTGAGGACTGAATCCTGTATCTGTAGTGTATACTATGTAATACCCAAAAGAAAAGCATCTTCAATTACAGGAAGTTTCTCTTGTAGATAGTTTGTCCCAGACAACAATTTAGGGAACTAGACATGATTATTGGGGGCTATATGCCCAACATTTGCAATCTTTGCAAGCAATAAATTTGAGATTGAATGAGACTTTGAATGCAACTATGACTCTATGAGTAATAATACCACATGATATATTTGCTTTTGGGTAACAGTAGGGGTGGCAACGAGTCGAGCTTTTCACGAGCTGTTCGAGCTCGAGTTCGAGCCCAATTTAGTGGCTTGATTATTAAACGAGTCGAGCTTGAGCCTATTAAAGCTCGGCTCGCGAGCCGGCTCGAATATATATACTTGATATTTAATATATATAATATATAACAAAATTATAAAAAATAATATATATATAATAAAAATATTATAATTATTAAATTTTAAATATAAAATATTTTTTTGATATATAATTTTTATTTTTATAAAATATTTACAAAATATATAATAAAATATTTGTATAAAATATAAAACGAGTCGAGCCGAGCTGAGCACGAGCTTATGAGCTTTTGACTCGAATTGAGCTCGAGCTCAAGGTTTTGGCTCGAACCGAGCTCGAGCCTTGTAGAATAGTCTCGAGTTGAGCTCGAGCCTTGTACTATTTGGCTCGGCTTAGCTCAAATCCACCCCTAGGTGGGAGAAATGTCATATCGAGTATGACAACTTGTGTGGGGAAGTTTATATTCTCATGTTTCAGTCGGCAAGCTTATAAGAATTCTCTCCCATTGTTGTCATAGATCGTACATCATAGAATATGGATTCTCTCTCTCTCTCTTCTCTAATATAGGTCCTTATAAGGTGTTAAATAGTTGGTTGTAGTCTTCTTCATAGAGACTTGGAACACACATGACACACTGGTGGTGCCATTAACAATAAACATAATGCTTTAATTTCAATTAGGAATACTACTAATTAAAGAAAGTAAGAGGCCTATTAAAGATATGAATTGAGGATTCAAAACAAAACTTTGAAAAAGACTTGAAAGCATGGAATTCAACTCATTAATGGCATTTAGTTTTTGGGTTGTTTATGCAATTTGATGAGGGATAATTTGGTCCTCCGAATTAGATCGCGATACATAGCTTCCAAGTGACACCTCGGTGTTGAGTAAGTAGATCACCTTAGCTAGCACCTCACTAGGGGCTGACCTAAGGTACTTCGGCCTGGTTGACCTAAAGGACCTCCGAGCAAGGAGCGACCTACCTTAGAGATCGACCGTGCCAAGAAAGATACTATCGGCGACTAGACCTATTCACGGGCTGGGTCGGGTCAGGTTCAGGTTGGGCTTTGCCTCTTCATTAACTAAATATGTTCAAGCTTGAGCTCGAGCTCGACTCGACCATTGGGCCTAGGTCTTGAGCCCGAGCCCGACCCTCATATAAAGCCTGGAGTCCGGTTAGAAATTTGGAAAAAAAGATTTTTTTTCTTTGTAATTCAATTAAAAGTTGTTTTATTTATACTAAAATACTTCGAAACCTAAAAAAATGAAAAGTCTCATTATTACTTGAAAAAAGAGAAGAAAAATATCTTATATATATGCTTTTTTATTATATAAAATATATTTTTATTAATATAATACATTATCAAGTTGGGCTCAGGCTCAGGCCGGATTTTTTGAGAAAGCCTGAGCCCGAGCCCACTGGCCTAAAATCTTGTCCAAGCCCGACTTAGATTGGACTAGGTCAAGTCAGCTCGTCAGGCTACCTGGCTCATGAACAAGTCTATCGAAAACCTAAAAGGCATGCTCGTTGACTTGTCACATAGATCTGTTGCCAGAACAAGTTCTCATGAATATTAATGAGTCGACCGTTAGGTTAACTCACCTACCCGCATCACACGCATTAGAGTCAATTGGACAGACCTTAACCCTTTGCGCAGATTACATAACCGACATCATTATTCTCTCCCAACTTAATGGAAAAAGTTTTACAAGAGTCTAGGACCCATTATAGAAGGTCTCTAATCACTCACACCTATATAAAGCCACCATTCCTCTCAGAGAATGTACGAGTGATTAAGCTCTTGCATTCTCTAAACTTTTATGTCTCTCAAAGAGATCTTCGGGTAAAAGCAACCCGGACACTCTAACTCTCTCTCTCTTGCAGATCCATCTAGCTCGGCCGAACTTAGCTGATGATGCGCAATCCGATCGATCCTAACTGCCGGTTACCTCGCCTCTGATGGAATTAGAGGTGCCTGAAACAAGGAAGAACTTGGAGACTTCTGGGGAGGAACCCAGTTGGAACACTCCGAAGCTCAAGTTAGTGCTCTTGAGAAGGCAAGGGAAATGAAGAATTTCAAGACTAGGCGGTTGCCAGTTCGGGTGTCATTACCTGCCAATTCGGGTGTCATAACCTCCACTGCCAGTTGCCAGGGCCGTCTCTGCCCCGTCTGAGATGGCGGTGGCAGGTGGTTGTTATGTGTCAGACCCCTAATTAGTCAGGTGTGCCGCCTCCATGTACGGATTTCTTGGGCGTCCGTGTACGGGTTTCCTTGAGTTCGGATAGAAGTGTGGCCCGAACTGCCCCTGGGTGGGCAGTTCGGGTTTTTGCTTTTTGTGTTCCTTGTAAGGCTCATGACCTTGAAGGGAGAGCTCAGGTTCCTCCTTTGGGAGCTCGGGTTGTAGGTTCCTTTTTTTGGGGAGCTCGGAACTCTTTAGCCCGGGGCCCGGGTTGTGGGTCCGCTGCCATGCCGAGCTGACGCTTCTGCCAGGTCACTCTCGGTTGCTTCCACGTGTCGCATTGCCAAGGGGTTGGGTCAAATCTTCCTCCATCATTAGCTTTACCACCAACCAAGGAAACTTCCATCTCGGTGTCTGAGTCACCTGCCAAGCAAGAGCCGTCAGATAGTACAAAATCACAATTCTCGACGGAGAACCTCTACCTCCAAGTTCATTAATGGAAAAAACACTTAGTCAAAAACAAAACAAGCAAAGACTGCATGCTGATAAAAGGATGATGCAAGAAGCTAATAAGGAGATGCTTAGAAACATATGGTGGGGTGCAGAATCAACCGTGCATATGAATGATTTGGGAAACCAAATCTAAGTTAGGTAGAAACTAAGTGAGGAGAAATAGAGGGGAGTTTAGATTATTTAGAAGTTATAAGTCATGAGTGTAAAATAATTGGGTTTGTGTGAAGAGAAAAACAAGGATGCTGAGGTGGCAAGTTGAGAGTGTTAAAAATGGTATTTTGAAGAGAGAGAGGCAACGAAGGAGAAGCCTCGATAGGGTAAGGGGAGAAAATGAGAGTCCATCTGACTGGCCTATCTTTAAGTAAATAAATTGGATTATAATTCCAATATAATCCTAAACAAAAAAGAAATTTAAATTCAATACCATCATTGAGTCACTAATTAATCATCCCAATCTGATATATATATTAAGCTATTACTTCACTGCCATGCCACAATTATCTCATCTTAACAGTACTTAAGGCTCATTTTTATGTTAGAGTGCAAAACCTTATATTTTGTATTGTTTTGTATGTATTTGTATTGTACATATTTACATTTATATTCTTTTCAAACTGAGTCTAAGGGAAGCATTGCAGAAGATAACCACACCATCAAGCTCATTTACTTTTAAAGAAACCTATCATGTAATCATACTCCCCCTTCCAGATCTACAATTTAATAGTTGTCACACGCAAGAAGTTGGATGAAGAAATTTATAATGCATTTCTTCTAGTTATTTATTTAGGGTCTATTTGGTTCGTAGTCGGAATTGGAATGGTCCATTCCTATAGTCTATTTGATTTAGGCAGGAATGGAATGGGAATTAAAATCAGCAGGAATGAGATTTCATTCCCAAGGGAGGGGCGAGGAATGGCCATTCCCTCAAATGGGGGAATGCCATTCCAGCAACTAAACAATTGAAATGGTAATAGCCCATTCCAATTCTAGACCCCTATTCCTGCAAATCAAACAGACCCTTAATTTTTATTTTTACTGCTCATTTTATTAGGTTTCATATGGGACTTCTTTTAGATGTCCTTAACATCACAGCTGAATCAAGATCAGTGATTTTTTTATAAAATATTTTCTTGTTTTTTCACAAAGTTTTATATATGTTAGTATACGTGGCCATTACGTGACCTGTTCTTGACCAGTAGAGACCTATTTGATGTTAATAATTTAATGAAGGACGTAGTTAAAAGTAAGCAAAAAAAATGGAAAAGAAATCATCCATGAAGAAGGGTGAAATTTAATTGGGCCTTGAGACTCTCACATCCTAGTTTTGTATCTTCTTGTAATGCTCTGCAGAGATGAAATAGGTATAATATCGTCCATGTTCCACAGTGTTAATCCTTAATTTCTTGTGGGCTGAATTGAGCTGAACCAGGAAATTGGGTTTTTCTTCAATTGGAAAGCCTGCTTGGTATATGCTTGGGTTTCAATATTAAGTCCATGAGAAGTGAAGGCACTAAACCTCAGCTCAACCCGACTGCCTTAGCACCACATTTGTCCTATCACAGGCCAAAATCTTCTACACTCTTTATATGATATACAAAATGGGCCAATTCCATTAACCTTGTTTGTGTTCATCCACTCTTTTTCTTTTGCTGCAAGAATGTTGATGAAGGAAGATTTGGCCCGACCTCTCTATTACGTGACACATGGCAGAAACAACAGCTCGGGATACACTTCGCCGAACTGACCCACCTTGTAACAGCTTGGGATACACTTCGCCGAACTGACCTGCCCTATAGATACCTCCGAGCTCATGACCACCTCGCTCAGCACTTCGCATCACTTGGCACCAAAATCAAACAAGTCGTACCACGCCTGACACTAAGGAAGTTCGTGCCCAAGGGCACCGCGCCTGACTGACTTGGGATCTGACGTTTGGTGGCAGCACCCTGAACGGCCACCTGCCACCGCCACTGACACCGCCATCTCCAGTTAGATGACGGTTCTGTCTCAGTAGAAAGGACGATGGCCGAATTGACAAGCACAAGGGTAATCATACCTGACCTAACAAGGGCCCCGGGACGAGTGCACGAAGTGATTATAAGAGCCCCCTGCCCCCCGACAACAGAGGTATGCAAACTCTGCGCTATCTGGTATTACCTTGCTTTTGAAGGATTCTAACTTGAGCTTCGGAGCCTCTACACCGGGTTCCCCCCGGAGCTTCCCCATCTCCGTTTCAGGTTCCCTGCTACCCCGTTCGGAAGCAAGGCAGCGGACAGCTAAGACCGGCCGGATCGCGCTCCATCAATTGGTGCCGTCTGTGGGAAAACGCTTCAAAAAGCCTCCCTCCAAACTTTGATAACCCCTTTTCTTCAAAAAAATAAAAACCCAACACTCATGGCCTCCTCCAGCAACACCGAACGTGGCACAGAGACAAACGCCACCGGGGAGCAACTTCAAGTCCCCGTAGTGTGTGTTGGACAGTTCACCATCCCCCTTTCGGCGGATGGGATCCCCAACTTGAATGCGCCACAAGCAGTGGCACCCGTAAACCCTCCTACCACAAGCATCCCCTTTCCTCTCCCCATTGAGACAACCTTCACTGAACCGACTGCCGTCCCCCTGGCAGCTAGCCAAAACCGGTTGGAGGACCTGATGCAGTGCATGCGAGCAATGCAAGCCCAAATGCAACAGTTCCAACAACACCAGCTTCACCAGCACCAAGTACTGCACAACATCTCCCAGTATCACTATCAACAGCAGTTCCCCCAACTGCCACTGAACCAACCACTACTTCCGCCTCGCCACCCCGCTCCGAGGCCGGTCAAGGCCTCCCCGCAGGATGGGCGCCCCCACCAGGCGAAGGCCTCCTGGCCCCAGAACCACCCCAACAGCCAGGCCTCGTCCCTAGACCGAAGAGAGAAAAATGTCATCCCCGCCTCGCAACCCGCAGGCGGGTCGGGAACCTCGCCCGCGAGGTCGGCACCCCGGCGCTCCAAGCCCGAGCTCCCGCTCACCAAAAACCGATTCAGCGCCCTAGCAGAAAACTACCAGCATTCCGGGCCCATCGAGCTCGGTAACACGGAGGCCAGCAGTGCCAGTACAAGGCCCGCTCAACGGCGAAGGCGCCGAACCGCCATCCGTGCCTTGTCGAAATTCAGAGGCAAAGACACGAGCTCGAATGAGGTAGGGGCTGCCCCGGTTCTCTCGGTTCCTTCCCCCCTCGCATCGGAACTCCTGGCGGTCCCCTTACCCAGAGACTTCAAGCTCCCACCTCTGGACAAGTACGACGGGTCCTTCGACCCCAACAACCACGTTGACGCCTTTCAGTCCCAAATGCACCTCGCTAGGGCCAGCGAATCGTGCATGTGCGTGGCCTTTACCACCACCCTCAGGGGGTAGCCCGCACTTGGTACAGGAACCTGGCCCCCGGGTCGATAATGTGTTGGGCCCAGTTCGTGCAAGTCTTCACCACACACTTCGTCACCAGCCAATGGTGCCCCAGAACAGAGGAAAGCATCTTCGGAGTAGTCCAAAGAGAAGGAGAATCCATCCGAGGCTACATCAAGCGATTCAACGAAGCATGCTTGCAGATCTCGCGGTTGGACCCCGCAGTACAGCTCACGGCGGCCAAAAGAGGGGTGACGCACAAAGAATTAAAATGGCACATGGTGGCCAACCAGCCCGCAACCGTGGTCAAATTCTTCAAACTCGCGGATTAGTTCATGAGGACAGAGGAAGAAATCAATCAACGAACCGAGGGCGGGAACGAGAAAAGAAAGAGAGAAGGCGAGCTCTCGAACCCGGTGAATATAAAAAATCCGACCCGGGAGCTGAAGCTGAACCGGTCGTTCTGGGCACCCCTAGCCGTTCGGACGGACTACACGCTGTTTAACACGAGGCGTACGGAGATCTTGATGACGATCAAAGACGCTCATACGTTAAGTGGCCACCTCGCCTAAAGGGAAATCCGAACGAGAGAAATAAGAATTTGTATTGTAGTTTCCATAGAGACCATGGTCATAGCACCGAACAGTGTAATAACCTCCAGGACGAGATAGAGGGGTTCATCCGTCGCGGATACTTGAGAAACTTTGTACAGCACAACAATAATAACAATAAGGCAGGTTGGCAAGGGGAGCACGAAAAAGATGCCCCCGAGCCTAGCAACAGACCTGCCGAACCGTTGTAGAAGCAGCCTTCGGAAGAGAGGCCAGTTCGGGGAACCATCCATGTAATAGTGGGAGGTTCGATGGTAGCGGGGTGTACCTCGGCAGCAGCCCAGACTTCAGTTCGCGAAGCGGTCCTCGAAGAATGGAACCCCCCAAAGAGACCAAAGACCGAAGAACCAATCTTCTTCACGGAGGACGACGCGCGAGGGGTCCACTACCCCCATGATGACGCCCTTGTCATTAAACTAAGAACCAGCGACTTCGAGGTCAGGCGCATACTCGTAGATTCGGGCAGCTAAGCGGACATCCTCTTCAAATTAGTATTTGACCAGCTGCAGTTACAGAGGAGCGAGCTGAAGCCCGCGAACACTCCCCTGGTGGGTTTCAGCGGAGAGGAAGTCAGGCCCCTCGGAAAAGTAACTGTCCCTGTGGAAGTCGGCATATGGCCTTATGCGGTCAGACTCAACCATGATTTCCTGGTAGTCGCGACCCCCTCCCCATACAATGCCATAATAGGGCGGCCGATCACGCATATCCTACGGGCGGCGGTCTCCATCTACTATTTGGCCATGAAGTTCCCTACGGACTTCGGTGTAGGGGTAGCGCGGGGCGACCAACTCGACTGGAGCGGCCTGCGGAGCAAGGTGAGGAACGAGCTTCGCCCACGGAGGAAACTATCGCAATCCCGACTTCAGCTACGGACCCAGCTCGCACACTAAGCATCGGAGCTTCCACCGAGGACCCCCTACGAGCCGAACTGGTGAGTTTTTTACTTCAAAATTTAGATATTTTTGCCTGGTCCGCGGCCGACATGCCCGGCATTAGCCCCGGACTGATAACTCACAAACTTAATACTGACCCTGTAATCAGACCCGTTAGACAGAAGAAATGCAACTTAGCCCCAGAACGTTGGAGAGCGGTCGACGAGGAGTTCGAGAAGCTCCTCGCAGCAAACTTCATAAGGGAAGTCCATTATCCGAGCTGGGTGGTCAACTCGGTGTTGGTAAAAAAGGCAAGCGGCAAGTGGCGCATGTGCGTCGACTATACCGACATGAACCGAGTTTGCCCGAAAGATTGCTTCCCCCTCCCCAGAATTGACCGCCTAGTGGACGCAACCTCGGGAAACGAGTTGCTAAGCTTCCTGGACGCCTACTCAGGCTACAACCAAGTTAGGATGGACCCATCCCATGAGGAAAAAACCAGCTTCATAACCGAGTTCGGCCTGTATTGCTACAAGGTCATGCCCTTCGGACTAAAAAATGCCGGGGCGACTTTCCAAAGGCTTGTAAATAGGCTATTTCGGCCCCTGATTGGTACGAAGATAGAGTGCTATGTAGACGACATGGTCGTCAAGACTCAATTTTCACAAGAATTAATACAAGACTTAGATTCTGTTTTCCAAATCCTGCGTCAGTTTAGCATGAAGTTGAACCCCAACAAGTGTGTCTTCGGTGTCACCTCGGGCAAGTTCCTAGGTTACATTGTCAATCGGCGCGGTATTGAGGCCAACCCAGACAAAATAAAAGCCATTCTAGATATGAGGCCACCTCAGAAAGTAAAAGAGGTTCAGAGGCTAAAGGGCCGCATAGCCGCTCTAAGCCGCTTCTTGTCCAAGTTAGTAGATCGCTGCCTACCCTTCTTCAAGGCAATCAAAGGCAAAGGGTTCGAGTGGACCCAGGGCTTCCAGTTCGCGTTCGACGAACTAAAAGGTTACCTCGCTAGTGTGCCAACCTTAGCCCGGCCCGAAGTGGGCGAGGTCTTAGAACTGTACCTCTCGGCAAGCGACGAGGCGGTCAGTTCGGTACTATTAAAAGAAACAGACCGGGTCCAGCGACCCATCTATTATGTTAGTAAAATTTTGCAGGGAGCAGAGGCAAAGTACCCGGAGATAGAAAAACTAGCATACGCCCTAGTAATAGCAGCTCGGAAACTCCGCCCATATTTCCAGGCTCACACCGTCATCGTCCTGACTGACAAACCTCTTAGACAAGTTTTACTCAAACCCGAGGTTTCCGGTCGACTGACAAAATGGGCCATCGAACTCAGCGAGTACGACCTCCAGTACAAACCGAGAACCGCTATCAAGGCCCAAGCTTTGGCAGATTTTATCACCGAGTGCACTTTCAGCCACGAAGCCCCACAGGTCGAGCCCGAGGTCCCCAGTTCGGGCGAACCCGGAGCTCCTAAGCCCATAGAGTCCGAACCCCGTGAAGTAGCAGCCAGTGTGGCATCTCTCCTGGTCAGGCGAAGCGCGAACTGGGATGAGGAGCCCTGGATCCTTCACGTGGATGGTTCCTCGAACCGGTAAGGCAGCGGAGCTGGAATAGTCTTGTGCGGCCCGAGCGGCACAAAATTAGAATACGCACTACGCTTTGAGTTTACGACATCCAACAATGAGGCAGAGTACGAAGCACTGATCGCCGGGCTGGACCTAGCGCGAAAGGTAAAGAAAAAACACTTGGTCATCTGCAGCGATTCTCAGCTCGTGGTGAACCAAGTTACCGGCGAGTACGAAGCACACGATCTCTCCATGATCGCATATTTGGCCAAAGTAAAAGAAGCCCTGCTCAACTTCCAGTCACACATCATCAGGCAAATCCCGAGGTCAGAAAACACTGAGGCCGACGCCTTGTCCCGGTTAGCCAGTACAAGTCACAACAATATGAGAACTATGTACATAGAGGACTTACCTCGGCCTAGTATTCTCGGGGGGACAGAGGAGGTTGCTCCCGTCTTGGAGGCAGAGTCGAGCTGGATCGATCCACTCGCAAGCTTCTTGATAGACGGAACCCTCCCTGCAAAACGCAATGCGGCCAAGAGGGTGCAGCGCCAGGCAGCCAAATACGTCATAATAGACGAACGGTTATACCGACAGTCGTACACGCTCCCCTATTTGCGTTGCCTACGACCTGCCGAAGCCGAGTTCGTACTCCGCGACACTCATGAAGGCCTGTGCGTCGGACACTTGGGGGGCAGAGCACTCGCCCAAAAGGCACTTCGACAAGGATACTACTGGCCAACGATGAAGGGAGATGCTGTCGAGCTTGCCAGAAAATGCGACAAGTGTCAGAAGCACGCCAATATCCACCATCAACCTGCCTCCGACCTCAAATACCTCGCCTGCTCGTGGCCCTTTGCACAATGGGGCATCGACCTCCTAGGGCCATTCCCACCAGCAACAGGCGAAAGAAAATTCTTAGTTGTTGCAGTAGATTACTTTACGAAGTGGATAGAAGCTGAACCTCTGGCAACTGTTACGGCTTGAAACATACAAATCTTCTTTTGGAAGAACATAGTATGTTGGTTCGGGTTACCTCGGGTACTAATCTCCGACAACAACAAAAAGTTCGAGGATATCAAGTTCCAAGAGTGGTGCCAAAACATGGGGATTCGGCAAAATTTCATGTCAGTCGCGTACCCGCAGGCAAACGGTCAGACAAAAGTAATGAACAGAGCCATCTTGCGCGGACTGAAAGCACGTCTGGATCGAGCTAAGGGATTGTGGGCCGAAGAGCTACCAAGTGTCTTATGGGCTCACCGAACTACTGAAAAAGCAGCCACGGGAGAAACCCCCTTCAACCTCACCTACGACACTGAAGCAGTGATCTCGACGGAAATCGAAATACCAACGTTGCTATTAGAAACATACGACGATCGGACGAACGGAGACGAGTTACGTACCAACCTCGACCTACTGGATGAGGTAAGGGACCTCGCGCACATCCGAACAGCGGCATACCAACAGCAGGTAGCTCGCTACTACAATAGCAGAGTAAAGCAACGAAGCTTCTGAGTTGGCGACCTGGTCCTTCGTAAGATTATGGTGCCCGAATCCGACATGGGCAAGCTTGGACCTAATTGGGAAGGGCCCTATAAAGTAAAAAGAGCGCTCGGGGGCGCATACGAACTCGAAACCTTGGAAGGCAAACGAGTACCTCGAGCGTGGAACATCGTGAACTTAAGGCGATACTACCTATAAACCACCAAGCGAAGTGGACGAAATCAGGTCCTATGTGCCACGAGGCAAGCCAAGAGGAACTTCGGCGTAGACAAACAAAGAAGAGCATATTATCAGCTCGGCAAAAAACTAGTTCGCGGCATAAAAGACCGCGGAAATTTAATAACCTGGACAGTGGCAGACAAAGAAACAGTTCGGGGAAGATGAGCAAGGGGAAAAAGACACTCCATTGCAAGAAACAGTACATTGGCAAAAAAAAAAAATTTTACATGCCCGAAACCACTTCTTCGCCATCGGAAGGCACTTCAACAACACCCGAAGGCCCTGTCTCTCCTTCAGAGTCCGGCTCGCCATCGGCAGCATTGGCCATCTCCTGAGTTATACGCGAAGTGGATATGGCACTTACATCGAGGTCGGGGTACGTATTCCGGATCATCCACCGACTCAATTTGATCCCCCTCCTGTAAGAGTCCACCATCAGATCGTCAAAGTGCGGAGAGGCACTGTAGTCTTCAACCGCCTTCTTCTCGGCGTCTTCAATGCCTTGGGAAAAAATCTGTGTTCTCTCCCTGATGTCCTCTTGAAGATATTCGACTTGATGCTGCAAATCCAACTCCAAGTCCACCATATGCTTGACAACTACCCCCATAGCCTCGGCGTCACGCTGAGACCTCACCTGCCTGGCCATCGCGACGCGAGTAGCCTCTTCAGCAGCGTAAGTAGCCGCCTCAGCAGCTTGGGTATTTGCCTCTGCAGCACGGAAAGCTTCTTCAGCACCATGAGCGGCAACCTCAGCAGCTCACGCTTGTCGCGAGCTCCTCTCCACTTGGGCCGCCAAGGCATGAATTGAAGAATTCACCTACCAAAAGAAACAAGTGAGCAAATAACAGCAGAAGCAACAGAATAAAAAATGAAGACGAAATCTAACTTACCACCATGGCATGTGTTACGACGCGACAAGCAACCTGATTCAAGGGAAGATCGGTCCACGCCGCGACCTCCTCAGGGAAAGTAGCGTCCCTACTCTTCTGAAGAGCGTAGTTCGGCGTCAACACGCTCCTAAACTCCCCTTGAGCTCCCGAGCCTGAGGGCCCAGCCCGCGTATGAGCAGACCCGGAGTGAGCAGGAGCACTTGAGTATGCAGGAGCGCCCGTATGAGTGGTCTCAGCGTAAGGCGCCCCGACAGTTTTGTGCACCGGTGGAGTCACTTCGGGCTCCCTAGGCAGATCCTCTGGCGTATGGTCTAGAACTTGGGGCTCCTCATCCAGAGGCAGCTTGGTATGAGTTCGCTTGGCGACCCGCTTCCTCCTCTTCATACCTTGGAACAAACGCCCCCCACGAGTTCTCTCCGCGTCCATGACACCTGTAGAAACGAATTCGACATCAGAAAAAACGAAAAGAACAGAGCAAGCAAGAACCGCATAGCTAGAAACCTACCCGAACTCAGGTCGGCTGCAATAAGCTTGGCCTCCGTTAAGTAGTGGTGGCACTTTAAGCCTTGCTGCGCCCATTGCCGGAGGCCCTTAACCGTCTCTTTATCGAGTCACGCCTAAATCGGGAGCGGCCTCACCCCACCCGGTCTGAAAAGGACATCCTTGTGCACTTCGCACGCCGAAGTAGTCCCGCTTCCACGCCGGGACCTTGTTAGGAAGATCGTGCAGAAGCTTAAAACCCTGGCGAGGAGAAAGGTAATACGCCCGTCTCCCCCTAGGAAGAGAACCCGCCTGTCTCTTGAGCATCAAGATAGAGGAGAATATCTCTAAGTCCAAGGGGAAGTTCTACTCGCAAAAAAGGGAAACTGTCCCCACCAGGTTCCGAATAGAGTTCGGATGAAGCTAACCAATGGTGACACCGAAATGGTTTATGACTTCAACGAGAAGGGGATGGAAAGGAAGTCGCAACCCCGCAGCGAGCTGCTCTCGAAAAATCACGATCTCGTCAGGACCGTGTTCCCAAGGAAAGCTACCTGAAAGAATAAAATATGTGTACCCCCCAGGAAGATTGTAAGACAGAAGTATGGATTGAAGCCCCTCAGGCATCATGGTCGAAGGACCAAACCTGTCTAGCATCCGACCTCGGTGGGAGGTAGACGCCAAACTGCCCGAAGCGACTCGGCCTACTGGTTCATAGTCCTCAAGCTCCACCTCAGGATCACTGAGGCAGTCTGGGGACACGACTCGATTGGTGGAACCTACGTCGGCCCTACTCGAAGAATCGTCTGAGCTATCAAAGCTAGACATTGGGGAAAAGATGGATTCAAGAAAGTACTCACCGGAAAGTTTGAAGAACAAGCCAAAGAACCGTGAAGACTGTATAACCAGCCTTGACGCGAGCTGGAAAAGACTTGGACGCGAGCTGAAAGGTTGGACGCGAACTTAGTAGACAAACCGCAGAAGTGACAAACCAACCGGGGTCCCCCACTATTTATAGCTACAGTAACCAAGAATCGACCGTGCAGACCGAAGACGATCCGACGGCCCATGTTCTTACCGACCGCACAACCCTTAAGGTCGAGACGTGATTGGCGCATGTCTTTTCAAAAAAAGCGAAACGTCAGCGCACGTCCTTTTGAAACCGACGTCGCTTCGACACGCGTCTTTTCCGAAACTGACGCGCCACACGTCTCCCTGACAGTCCCTCGCGCACGTACAGCAGTGGCGTGCCTTTTTGAAATGACCCGCTGTCACGTCCCAGCGGCGCGAATTGGTTTGAAATTTAAAACGCACGCTGTCACAACCACCAGCGTTCTTGAGTAAGCACGTTTCCAGCCTTCTCGGAAACCGAAAGAACCCTAGCAAAAGCATCTCACGCAGTGAAGGTTTGAAGGACGGGACAAATCCACCTGCTACCTCGCGAAACTCCCCGCACCATGGCAAGATCCCCGGCGCAAGGAGTGGGGGGCAATTGATGAAGGAAGATTTGGCCCGACCTCTCTATTACGTGACACGTGACAGAAAACAACAGCTCGGGATACACTTCGCCGAACTGACCAACCTTGTAACAGCTCGGGATACACTTCGCCGAACTGACCTGCCCTATAGATACCTCCAAGCTCAAGACCACCTCGCTCAGCACTTCGCATCACTTGGCACCAAAACCAAACAAGTCGTACCACGCCTGACACTAAGGAAGTTCGTGCCCAAGGGCGCTGCGCCTGACTGACTTGGGATCTGACGTTTGGCGGCAGCACCCTGAACGGCCACCTGCCACCGCCACTGACACCGCCATCTCCAGTTAGATGACGGTTAGGCAGTGACGGTTCTGTCTCAACAGAAAGGACGACGGCCGAATTGACAAGCACAAGGGTAATCATACCCGACCTGACAAGGGCCCCGGGATGAGTGCACGAAGTGATTATAAGAGCCCCCTGCCCCCCGACAACAGAGGTATGCAAACTTTGCGCTATCTGGTATTACTTTGCTTTTGAAGAATTCTAACTTGAGCTTCGGAGCTTCTACACCGGGTTCCCCCCGGAGCTTCCCCATCTCCGTTTCAGGTTCCCTGCTACCCCGTTCGGAAGCAAGGCAGCGGATAGTTAAGACCAACCGGATCGCGCTCCATCAAATGTGTTCCACTTGATAGAGTTAAATAGGCTCTGACTGAGGTGCTGTTTATTATCGTGGCAGTTTATTTTGAAAAATGTTTTGTATTTTTTTATTTCAAAAAATGAGAAAATGGATGATAAACGTTTATCTAGTGTTGTTTGACAACTAAATGTCATTAAACGCCACATAACCTTAATGGTAAAAGGCTGGGTGTTGGAGAAAATATTAAAATGGTGTTTCATCCAACGGTTGCCTCTCATACAAACCAAGAAAATGTTTCTTTAATAATACCAAACAATGGTGTTTCCCCCAATGTTTTATCCGGTGATGACCTGACACTATTTTTTTTCAAATAAATGGCCATAAAACCAAACACAATCCGAGAATAATCTTAAGCTATAAAAACTCTAGGCTCTGGTCTATCGATCAACTTAGCCACACCTCAATTATTCTTCAACAACATCAGTCTTTGTAGAAAAAGAAAAAGAATGCATGCTACATGCTAGAAAAAAATTAAGTTATACAACTCTTTGGATGCTTCTCCCTACGGACAAAATGGAGGTTGATCTTTCATGGGCCCCATACTTTTGTAAGCCGGTGAAGGATTGATCAAAGGGTTGCATGGATTTGTTATTTATAGACGTGGCAATTGGGTTGGGTCAAGATACTTCAGTTTCATTTTGGGTTGGGTGAACAAATGATAGACTCTAATCCTAAATGTTCAGGTTAGGGTTGACCCATGGGTCGATTGTGTCATTCCTAAAAATGTATGGAAATTTAAAAAGATAAAAAAAAATACATGAAAATGGCAAACTTAAAGGAATTAACTTTAAAATTCCAAATATAAAATAAAATTATTGAACATTCAACAATTCAAAGAGTAAATGATAAAAAGTAAAATAAAGATTAAAGAATGGAAACTTCTAACAATATATAAATAATTGCAATTCGACTTGACAAATCAGGTTAGCGGATTGACCCATGATCCGATACAATCCAATCAGCCAATTTTTCTGAATTGGATCAGGTTGGGTCATTCTCAAATTTAGGTAACTAGATATGAGACCCTAACCCTGTTTTTTTTTTTTTCCCGGTTGTGTCAATCTTTTGCAAGGTCTAGCTATTTATTAAAATTCCTCAAGAAAAAAGAGTGGGATACACATAGAAGGGATTAGAATTCATTTCGTGTAACTTACCCACGTATAGTTGGGACAAGACTTAATAGAGCACATGAGCTATGTATGAGAGATGCGAGAGATGTGATGAATACAGTGGGGAGAGGAGGGAAAAATAATTCAAAATTTGAGAGTGACTTCATTGAGGGGAGACCATGGAAAGTTGGCTTTCAGCTTTCAGCTTCTCTCCATTCTCTATCAAACCAAATAGATTGGGCTAGGGTTGATTTTTCATAAAAATAATCCAACTAAGTCAACGCGACCCAGCTTTCTCTCGTGTTCCCTATCAAGCCAAATACAGCCGTTGGATGGGGCTAGGGTTGATTTTTCATTAATCCAACTAAGCCAACGCGGCCGGCGGCCCAGCCTGCATCTCTCTCCAAATGACAATTTATTTATTTATTTTTTTCGTTCAGAAATTTTGTATCCTAAAAGAAACACTTGGGCCTTTTTGGAAAATGCCACGTGGATTTAACAACAGGATTCTTATTTGGGATTTCCTTCTAACAAACTGTCCCAAGTCCGAACCAACACTCTTCCACCGTGATCCATGTCGGGACATCTTCCTATAAAATTGAGACCCACCATATATCATATATGATATGTGCGAACAGTATTATTTTTGATAGAATGTGTGGACACAGATCCGAAAGGCTTTATGGATAAATTGTCAAAACATCACTGAAGTTTTTAATTGTTACTTTCCTGAAGTTTGATAATTGCAGTCTTTTTTTTTTTTTTTTTTTTAATTTTTTTTATATAATTGCATGTGGTAGGGGTAAGTACTATTCGGTTAAAATTGAAAAATTGAAATCGAAATTTCGGTTTTATTTTTTTTTTTGGTTTTTGGTTAAATTAGTTTAATTAATTTTCAATTTTTAGATTTAGAAATTCAGTTAGCCAAATGAATCAAATTTTCTATTATAATATATAATATGTAAAAATATAATATATAATATATTTATATACTAATAAATAGTAAAATGAAATTTGATTTTATAAATATATATATATATATATTTTATAATATGTAATATATGTTATATGTCATAATATATATAATAGAGTATATATTATTCAAATTCGGTTTCAACTGAAATAAGCGAAACCAAACTGAAAAATTTGGTTTGGTTATTTTGATTTTTTTATAATTCGATTTTGGTTTTGACTTATTTTTCAGTTTATTTTTTTAAATTTTGATTTGTTCAGTTCAATTTTTAACTGAATAAATTGGATGTTCACCCCTAGCAAATATATCAAATTTTTTAGAATACCCATATAGTTACTTTTGACCATAGTGCTTATTTTTCCAATTTCTCTTCATATAAATCGTTAGTCCAAACCTGTTCAATCTCTTTTTTGAAACTGATTTATTTTTCAAATTTACCTTTTACACCAATTGCTGAAATGTTAAACTTGCAACTAAAATTTTTATTTTTTTTATTTTCAATAAAGTTTGTATTGTTTTTTTCTAGAAATGAACCTCAAGAGTAATTGCAGATGTCTTCAAAGAGGAGTCTAAAAGAGGAGTCTACTTGCAAATTGCAATCATCAAAGGGAGGTTTCAGCAGTGGTTAAAAACTTTAGAGAGATTTCGGTAATTTACCCTTTTTTTTTTGTGTGTTGGGAGGAGATCCAAACTGCCGCACTCCTCTGTTTTACAACGGCCCGGATGACCGATCTCGCGAACGAGAGAATAAAAAGGGTAAATCTTTGGCCAAGGAGCGAGAAATCGGTGTTCATCGAAACCCAGAAAAACAAAAGAAAATGGCACTTCAGTGTGTTCCCTCTGTTTCATCAGCTTCCCTTATTCATCGACTCCCTGCAACCCGTTCTTCCATGGCTATAGCGGGTTTTCTCTCTCGCCTATCCAAATACCAAACCCCATTCTCTCTTTTGAAACTAAGCAGAAGCTTTGGTTTCATCTCAGTTCCTGAAACGAGGAAGCCATACAATAATAATTTATTTCAAGGTATGCATTCCATTATAATTCATTCCTCAATTTATCATTTACAAGGTTTTTTTTTTTTTTTTTTTTTTTTTTTTCCCTTGTGGTATATCTTTTACTGGGATTTGTGGTGGATCATAATTGCAGCAGTGGCTGTTCTAGTAGTTCAACAAGTAATTATCTTTTCATTTTTCAATGGGTCTTCTTTATTTTTCGGATTAAGAAGTTGGGATACTTTAACACAGTAGTTTTTATACTGGGGCAATGGAAAAAGAGCAAAATACGAACACCGAAGTAGAAAAAAAAGAACCTCTCGGATACTTTGGGAGCAATTCATTCATTAATTTTCTACTATTTACAATGGAGACAGCTAGCAGATGAGGATATAATTGATTGAATATAAAATGAAGATTAAACGGAGAGATATTTCAAGTTTCTGCAGGGATTTTTAATTCCAGCCTTTTGTAAAAGGAAAAAAAAAAGTTTTGAGAGATAAGCTACGCTCTGCTTTGCCCATTAGTCTAAATTTTTGTCTAGGAACTGGTAATACGAAATAGAATGACATGATTATCAGTTTCTCTTCAAATATATTTGCAGTGAGGTCGGTTGCTGCGCCTGCCGAAGCTGCTGCTGGATTTGATGAAATGGCTGCTGGAACAAAGCGGAAGTATTATATGTTAGGTGGGAAAGGAGGTGTTGGGAAGACAAGTTGTGCTGCATCCCTCGCTGTAAAATTTGCAAACCATGGGCACCCCACCATCGTAGTTTCAACTGATCCAGCACACTCATTGAGTGACTCTTTTGCTCAGGTAGAAAGAATAATACCTATTTATTTAGTCATGGACGTATTGTGGCAAGATTTATATCATCGATTGCATTTTCATGCGTTGTCACTAGAACTTGACTGGAGGGATGCTAGTACCAGTTGAAGGACCAGATTCTCCACTCTTTGCACTTGAGGTGTGTTGCTGACCCTTCATTAATTTAGATTCTTTCCCTTAAATAGAGATTGCTTGGAGCATGCATTTATCTAGAAGCACGTGTAACAGATAAATCCTGAGAAAGCCAGGGAGGAATTTCGTAGTGCAAGTCAGAAAAATGGTGGCACTGGAGTCAAAGACTTTATGGATAGCATGGGACTTGGAATGCTTGTTGAACAGGTAAATTTCTGGATATAATTATTAGATGATTGAAAAAAAAAAAAAAGAAGAAGCATCAGCCTCCTGAGTGACCTTATATTCAAGTCTCAACTAGTAAGTGTCCTAGAGGATGTGGGTATTTTTCTAGGGTGATCAACCAAGTGAAATCAATATAACCCAGTTCCCAATTACTAGATGCTTTTTTTTTTTTTTATTTCCTTAAGATGTTCCAATATAACATTGGAAGATGGGACACGGGAATTGGATTTCATCCTGTACAGCGCTTTCAAACCTCTCATGGGGAAATGCTAACAATCCATTATCATACTTGTTTCTTCTAGACTGTAATCTATTGAAGTATGAATAGTAATTGCATGTAATGTCCTTTTTGAATATCCTCCCTGAGATATAGAGTTGTTCTTTAACTGTGGATGTTGATTTTATCTATTAATGTATTTTGATTAGCATTTTTCTTTATGATATCTTCTTTGTAATTTCTTTTCTATTAATTGATCAAAAGCTAGGGGAATTAAAACTGGGGGAGTTGCTGGATACACCTCCTCCTGGTCTGGATGAAGCTATTGCAATTTCAAAGGCATGTATACTTATTCATTATTCTTGTTTTTTTTTTTGTCTATTTTATTGGAAGTGTTTCTTTTTTTTTTTTTTTGTTAATTTGTTACTTTCTAATTATGAGCTCCTTGCCAGGTTATGCAATTTGTTGAAGCGCCAGAGTATAGTATGTTTACACGCATAGTTTTTGATACTGCACCCACAGTAAGAGAAAATTGACAGGCATTGGAAATTAAATCTTTTGATTCATTATCTATTCCACTCATGATTGTCCTTAACAGGGTCATACTCTTCGACTTCTTTCCCTGCCGGACTTCTTGGATGCATCCATAGGCAAGATATTGAAGGTATGAAACTCAAAATCAAATATGATTTCAAAACTTCATTAGCCCAAGGAAGTTGGCTTCCTAATTGGAAACCAGTGTCTGTACTTCTCCTTTTACTCAGTAATAAAATTCCATTGATCTGCTACTGATTAAAAAGAAAGACTGTGGCTGAGTTTGATTTAAACCTAAACGATAAAAAAGCAAGAAAGAACAAATTTAGCTGATAATTGATGTTCATATGTTTCTTCAATTGGCATGTTGGTAAGTGGGTTCCAAGCTCATTGAGGGTAAATTTTATTTGGCCTAAACTGATCCTTCTCAAAGAATTTGATGTAACATCAATAAATCTACTGTAAAGGTCATGGAATTGGAAGTAAGGAACCATTAGAAGAAATGTCCAAAATCCTTTTGTACTCACTTGTAATTGAATTATCATTCAGAATATCTTGGAATTTCCAAAGTGCATTGGTGACAGCAGGAACCATCTTAAGATGAGTTTACCACTTCAAGAACTCAAAGTTAGTTAATAGATAATTTCCTCTAGCTAACATAATGATGTAACTGCATGCTGATTCTCCACTAGTCTCACCAATTCCACCCTTTCCATCCCACCCATCTCTCAATTTAAGGGGAATCTCAGTGTTGCCTGAAAGGAGTCATCAACCATTACCTCATTCAAGTGTCCTAATGGCCACTAGGGGAATTTTCTTATTTTAAGTAACTTTGCTTTTGGAGAAGAACCAAAATATGCGACTTGACAATGCTTGAAACTTCTAAGTGTTTCATAGCTATAGCCGATTAGATGAACTTTACGATTAACAGTTTGAATTTAGTTTGGTGACAATGACATCCAGATGGATAGGTCTTTCAGTTTGAAGTTCTTAACAATGTAAATATTATTATTTTTTATTGGAAACGGTAATGTAAATATTAAATTCTCAAACATATTTCATGAGGTTTTATGACAAGGATGATTTATGGAAGCCACCTGCCACCCATTAAACAATTTCAACATATGTTTTTAAGGTTATCTTGAAATTTTAGGTGAAGCATTGACCTGGCATTTTACGTAATCTTGGATCATGTCTTATTCTTTTGATAAGTATTGTCATTCAAATTGTTGTTTTTTCATGTTTACTGACATCTTCCTTTTCCCCTTATAATTTGTGGTTTCAGCTAAAGCAGAAGTTAGCTTCAGCTACTTCAGCTATCAAATCTGTTTTTGGGCAAGAGCAGCCACGGCAGGATGCTGTAAGTCTGAGATTGTTGGAAACAGCTGTTGTGTTCTATTTGAAATTTTGCATACTAACAATCTGTTTGCTTAAGTAGGCTGACAAATTGGAACAATTAAAGGAGAGGATGGGGAAAGTTCGAGAGCTTTTCCGTGACACAGAGTCAACAGAATTTGTTATAGTAACCATACCAACGGTAATATCCTGAATCTGTATTTGTAGTAGCCTACATTTTCTTTGCTTCTCTTGTAGACTACAAAGGCGGGCATTGATGGAAATAAAGTGAAAGTATTCAGTGTAATCACAGTCCAAGTTAATAACTAGAAGAACAGTCTTTCTTTGTTTTTAGAATCATTGGGACTATTTATAAGTGCAAAAAAGTGATATACATTATCAAGGGTATTATTGTAATCTCCCTATGAGTTATCTTGTGAATAAAAGAAAGAGGGATAGGCATGTAGCCTATACACATAAATTTCCCCTTAACTCATCTTTTTCTTCTCCTTTGTTTATCACTTTCTCTATTCTCTCTCTTACAAGTTACACGCCAATCTAAGAAAATGACTTTCTTATTGGTTATTTGCCTGATCTTGTTATGTATTCATTTAGGGTGTATGCTCACAGTAATGATAGATATAATAACCATGTTTTTTGAAGACTTAGGGAATACATAGGGGTTTGCATTACTATCTTCAAAATATTGCTTCTTTCCCTTTTACCTTTTATTACTCTCAAGCATATGAAAAGGGACATGAGTTGCATTTCTCCCAGAAAAAGTTGCTTGATATAGTGATTATTGCAGAAAGAGCATGACTTTAGGAGATCCACAGCTTTAGCAGTCTTACCTTGAAAGTTAGAAACTTCAATTGAAATGTATAAGCTTCATAGGAGTTCACTGAAGGTTGCTTCAAAGTCATGTTCTCATATTTCAGTTTATTTTTTCAAGGTCATGGCCATAAGTGAGTCATCAAGGTTGTGTGCTTCTTTGAAGAAGGAACATGTTCCTGTGAGGAGGCTTATTGTTAATCAGGTTCTACCCCCATCAACATCAGATTGCAAGTTCTGTGCAATGAAAAGGAAGGTATAGATTATAAACTTTTTCTTTTTATTTTTTTCCCTGAAGAGAAATGATCTTGCAATCGGACTCAAGGAAACCAAGACAATATTCATTAACATCCTTTCTTTAGATGTTGATCAATTACAATCTGTATCTTGTGTAATTTTGACTCATGGGGCAATGCCTCTTTCGGTGAAACCAAATAGGTAGGATCTACAGATTTTAGTGATATCAACTAGTAGAAAATAGAAATAAGGAAAAAATAAGAGAAGAAAGTGAAAAAGGAAGCAGAAAGTTCCTGGAGAAGAAGAGAAAGAAGAAAGAAGATAGGAAAAGAAGAAAAGAATGATAAAAGTGTTCTGGCCTCCCCACTAAGGCGGTTATAACTAGAACCACTATAAACAACAAAGATAATGGGCAGCAGCCCAAGATCAGGAATGATGTCAATCATTCCCAACTTGCATAAATCATGCTCAACCTTGTTTCTACTTTCTAGTGATTCCCTTGGTGAAGACACCGGCTAACTACAACCCAGATGAAACATAAGGCACATAAACTTCTCTTGAGGTTATTTTTCCTTGATAGAGTGCCTGTCCACTCAATATGCTTCATCCTATTATGTTGGACAGGATTATGGGCTATATTAATAGTAGCCTGATTATCACAATATAACATCACAGGTTGCTTTGCTACAATGTCAAGTTCCTTTAGTAGAGATCAAAGTCACAATAACTATGAGATATCATGAGCCATGGACTTGTATTCAGCTTCTGCACTCTACTTGGCCACTACAATATGTTCTTAGCTTTTCCAAGGAATCATATTACCCTAACAAAGGTGCAAAATGCCGAAGTAGACCTTCTATCCATAGTTTTCAAGGTGCCAAGGCAAGGCTAGGCGGCAGGGGGGTGCTTTGTCGCCTAGTCGCCTAGACGCCTGCCTAGGCGATGGATTTTTTTTTAAGTAAAAATCACATATCCTAGGGTAGTTCCCTAGGTTTCATAACCAACTTTCTTTAATAACTATCCATAATTTTCATAAGAAAATTATAAACTTCATGTTTAAGTCTAGAAAATCAACAAATTTATGAGAAGAAAAAGAAGTAAGGAAAGAAAATTCAAAAAATATATGGACTGAACCCCTATTTTTGTTATAGGAAAAGAAGAAAAGAAATGTGTTGATTAGACAAAATTTTATTTCTTCCCTAACTTATTGGTTCAGATTTTGAAGTCATGGAGGATTCAATACAGCAGTTAGCAATGTTTGTGTTGATTAAACCCTAACGAATAAGAAAATAATAAAAAGAAATTAGTTTATTATTACAAAAAATGAATATTTTTCTTTAATAATGTCTATTTCATAATTACAATCTCAAAAAATTAACAATATAAAAGTATTTTATTACACAGTATGCAAAATTGCTTGGTGACTGGACGAGGCGAGCCTCCAAGGGCACCTTGTCGCCTAGGCGTCGCCTTGACAACTATGCTGCTATCATCCAAGAATCATGCCCAATCTGCATTTCTATAGGCCTCTAGTTTTATATTTCCATGATTTGCAAATAATATACCTCATCCTAGATGTTTCTTAGATAGTCAAGAATCCTATCAACGACCGCCCAATGTGACATCTAAGGAGCATGCATGTATTGGCTCACCACACTAATTGCATAGGAGATATCTGGATGAGTCATGCACATGTATAACAATTGACCCACCAATATTTGATACTTTTTTGTCAATAAATGCAAGGTTTTTATTAAAGTTAAAAGAAAAGGTATATACAACTTGTCTCTCTCCAAAAAACTTTTTGTTTTACAACTATGCCCAAAACAAGGTATCCCTCTCCACCCCTTGCTTGGCTAATCCATTTGCCATAGAGTTAGCACAATGTTATTCCTTCCATCCTTAGATCATCACATAGCAATCAACTTGACACTAGTTTTTGATCTCCCTCAACAACTAATTTTCTAATGTTATTCCTTCCATCACAACCAGCTCTACTCTAAGAGGGTCTCCTTCACCAACTGGTTGGGCTTGGACATGAATTTAGGCCCATGGACTCGGGCTCGGACCCAAAACACTAGGTTTGACCTTTTTTTTGGGGCTGGGCTCAAGCTTTCTCAAAAAAGCCCGGTGAGCCTGAGCCTGACTTGATAAAATTTTATATAATAAAAATAATATATTTTTTATTGTTCATCTTCTCTTTTTCTCAAGCCATAGTGAGATTTTTTGGTATTTTTGGGTTTTGAGGTAATTTAGTATAAACAAATCAGTTTTGTTGTTGAGTAAGAAAATCTTTTTTCTTTCTTAATTTCCTGGTTGGGCTTCGGGCTTTATATGAGGTCTGGGCTCAGTCTCAAGATCTAGACCTGATGGTCAGGTTGGGCTTGGGCCTGAATGTGTTTTGTTGATATAGAGGCAAAGGTCGCCCAAACTCAGCCTGACCCATGAACTGGTCTAATTGGCTCTATTGGTGTACTTTTTATAAAATGTACATATATAAAAATACTTTTATAAAAGTATTCTATTGGTTCTATTCGTACGTTTTTAAAAAAGTACTTTTACAAATTTCCTATTTTTACAACTTTTTGTTTTTCTATATATTTTTTTTAATTTTTATTATTAGAATTATGACATTATAGGTTCACACATTTGATCTAGATGATTGAACTGCTGACCCACGGATCAGATCTGCTGACCACAAGATGTTGCTGGCCACATTCACTCAGTTACACATCTGAAACATCTCTTGTACTTCATATTGCCAATGTTCCCAATGTGTGGCTGGGTGAATGTGGCCAGCGATGTGTTATGGTTGGTGGATCTGGGCTTCTCACCCACCACGATGGAAATACCATTTTCTATTAATGAAATTATACTTTATCTTTTTCAAAAAAAATATTAATACTTTTGTACTTTTATAAAAATACTTTGAGTACTTTTATACTTTACGTATGCTTTCATAAAAGTATTTTCATAAATTACTATTGGTAAAGTACTTTCATAAACTACTTTGGTAAAAGTATTTTCATAAATTCAGGGACGATTGTATCGGAGGGGAGGGGGCTTCTATTAGGGGGAATAGGAGGAGCTATATGGTTATCTCCTTGTGTTTATATATCATATAGAAAGTACAATCTTCTAATTTATTGTACATTCCTGATAATAAAACTTCAGCTATGAGCTATTGATAAAAAAACATTTAGAACACATGTGACATAGATCTTAAGTTTTCTCCTTACAAAAAAAAAAAAAAAAAAACTAATTCAAGAGTTGTGTTTTGATTTTGTTCTTTTTGATTATTTCAGGATCAGATGCGTGCCCTTGATATGATCCAAAATGATCAAGAACTTGCAGATTTGGCATTGATCCAGGCACCACTGGTTGATGTTGAAATCAGAGGTGTTCCAGCTCTTAAATTTATGGGGGATATGGTCTGGAAGTAAACTTAAGATTTGTACATGGTAAGGAAACCTGATTCTCTCCCACCAAATAGTATCCTTCCTTTAATCTTGCAATATGTTACTCTATCTTTTTGCTTGAATGTTTTGTTTCCTTTAAATACACTGCAAATGAGCGGAATGTCTAAAATGTAGAAACAAATTTGATTTGAAACCAGTGTTTTGAAAGGCGTGAGAGGTGTATGCTTAGAGGCACGCCTCCAAGTGAGGCGCCCCCAAAACACCCTGAGGTTTGGCATTGACACCTCTAAGGCGTACGCATCATGCGCTTTTTTTCATGAGCCAAAACACCCATGTGCCTCACGCACATCTCATATAAAAAGACAAAAGAAAAAGAAAAAAAAAGGAAAAAGGAAAGGGAAAGAAGAAGAAAGAAAGAAAAGAGAAGGGAAGGGAAAGCAAGACCCCCCCATTAAAGAAAAATGAGGTCCTTCTTTCTCTTTCTCCTCCTTCCTCATCTCCCTCATCTTAAGGTGGCTTATGCCTTTTATGTTCTGAACTACACCTCATGGTTCTAGGTAGTAAAACGCCTCGCGTTACGCCTCTGCATTTTAAAACATTGTTTGTAACATAGGCTGCATTTGTTTTCAATGCAAAAATAAATATGTACCATTCAAAAAATTCCCCCTGACTGCTTCATAAATACAAACTGGTTTAATTTTGCACTAATAAATTTTGTATTCCAACCAAACGGTTTTTGGTTGTGCTGAGTACAAACATAGATTCCAAGATTGAAATCCACCTTTTTTGCATTAACCAACTATGAATGCAAAGTTTGCATCCAAAAAAATGATACAAACTTTGTATCAATTGTCAATATGAACATACCTTGGAAGTTGTGATAGCTGTCATTGTCAGTACACAAATGTGGGACTGGATCTAGTAGGCACAACATAGTAAGCACATTCAATGAGCACTTAATAAACATTCTGGCAACTGTCAAAAATTGTTTTTGATCTTTTTCAAGGGCAGGCTGGGGTATTTTAAGGGACAGTGTCAAAAAAATTTCTTAGTGCTTATTGAACGTGCTTACAATGCTGTGCCTACCTGATCTGGACTGCACAAGTGTATGCTTATCAAACGCTTGCAAAACTGAACCAGAGTACATTTATGTACAGCATTTGCACTGTAAACAAACACAGCCATAGTGACTTCTTTTGGTGGACGGTGGAGGATCTATGAACTTTTTTTAACATAACAGGAAAAAACATTGTTTAAGGGAATTTTCTCTGATGTATTTGATGACCGTTTTGTTGGTTGGTGGACTTGGGGTGTTCACCAATATGTATGGTTTTGTTTTCTAAAACAAAAACAATCATGCCAGTAAAATCATGTTGTTTTTGCTGATGTAGCAGTTGCTTTTGTTTTGAAAAACAAAATCATTCATATTTGGAAACACCTCATAGGGGCTTTTGATCAATATGTATTGGATTTTTATTTTTTTAATTAAAGAACTGCTGTATCAGACATGACATACCGGATGTGAACCACTAGTTGTTGATGTGTTATTTTCTGATGCCTGCACGTTTGGAAATTTGTTACAAAGTGCTGACAGTATCTCATTTTCATGAGTTTCAGGATGAATACACAAAACTCATTTACAAATTGCTCCCACAGAAGTTGCTGTCTTGTTGTTTGTTTACAAAATCTCGATGCCTGGGAAGATGATTGTATTTTTCAGGTTACTTGCAAAACAGAATACAAAAGAACATCTGTAATCTTTCTCATTGATGAAAAAAAATTGGAAGATGTTCTGGCAATCATGTGTCTCTTCTTTGTTTCATATCTGCGTAGAAAAATACCCAGGTTGCTTTCTTAGGTGGTTGATGGTAAACGCCTCATAGGGGTGCAAGTCGGGTTGGGTTTATTTTGGATAAGAAAGTCAGGTCGGGTTAGGTCTGGTTTATGTCAACCCTAATCCAACTTAAGTTGTTGAACCGTAACCCTAGGCTTAACGCAACCTGATGACTCTGGTTTTAGCATTATTATATGCACAAGGACATGGTTATTGTACTTGAATATTATACTTATATTAGAAATTTAGAAAGTTTTTTTTTTTTTGCCAAGTATCAACAATGCAACGAGTATCAGAAAGGCAATTTTAAGATATGTATTGGGACATGCTTGGAAAAATGAAGAACTTGAGATATGCATGTAAACATTAGGGGAATTCAAATAAGTCTCAGAAATAAGTTAAACTAAATCTAAGTCTCAAATAACTGTAAATGAGGTATATATGCACAATAAATATAAGGTTTAATAGGTTTTTAGGAAGTATTAAGTATCAACTACAGAGATATGCTGCAGAAACCTTAGGAAATGGTAGAAGAATTAAATATGGGAAATTGTCTAAAACTCACCATCACTTCTTATGAATTCTCTTTAACTCACCATAACTTTTCAAAACATAGAAAACTCCCCATGTCAGTGAGACAACCCTAATTTGACTAATGGATGTTGCTAATTTACTATTTTACCCTTTCTTATGTTTGACCTATTTTACAATATCCCAAATGATAAAAGTTAAAAAAAAAAATCAAACAAAAATTAGCCATTGCACCCTAATAATATTGCAAGAAATTTTCAAAAAATATTTCAGAGAATTGGATAAATAGATTACAAAAATATTTTTGCATAAATTTGCAAAGCCTCATGGGGATTTGCATTCCATATTAGTTTAAAAAATTTACAATACATATTTACATATTTCAAAACATTAGAAATCTCTAGAACTTCTGATCATAATCTTCGTTCCTTCACAACTTCAAACGAGATATAGGAGCGAGTGAAGCAAAAAGGGTTAAACTATGTTGGGCATTAGCAGCTGCTGTGTTGATGGTTGCATGCCTGTCCAAAAACCTTCACAATCATCAACATAAGAAGTACACAATAGTTACGCTCATGGACTGTCAAAGCCTTCTGGAACCACCTCTCCAGTTTTTCGATCATTCAGTGATTTGGCGGTTGTCATCAAATGGGATTGGAAATGGAAATGAGTTATTCGCCATTTGCTTTGTCTCAAATGAAGAAGATGGAAGACTGGTAGAGTGGTATTAGGCTTCTCCACTTTTCCGCTTTCTTTATGTTCACTGGGTCCGATGGAATCAACTTAGCTTATGGGTTGTGGCTTGTTGATTTTGGATTCCATTTTCGTTTTATCGTGTGAAAATTCTGTTCATTTTAGTGAGAGAAGATATAGGAGCATAAATTGCAACCTCCAGCATATACCCTGGTAGATATATATATTCAGTACCTTTTTACACAGGGCTCAAGTCACAGGAGCAGATTCAGTTAAGAGCCAAATGGGAAATGAAGAATTAGAGAAGAAGAAGAAGGGATGAGATTTTGTGGTCCAAACCACAGCTGAATGAATCTACTTACGGCAAGAAGTCAATGTGTCTCATCTGGCTTCATCTGCAACCTCACCACCTCGGACGATCGAGGTGGAATCGAATCCTTAAAATCTATATTGGCAAATCTTAATGACTTCAAGGAGTAAGCAAGTAGATCCATTCCATGAGCCCACAACGTATTGTTTGCTTTTCCTTTGGGTACAAGCTCCTCAATTGCCACTTTGAACTCACCTCTCTTTCCCTGTTCCCCTTTCAGCAGTCCCTCTTCACTTCCCTGGCCAAGACAACATCTCTCTGAGAAGAGTCACCGCTGAGGTGCGGCCACAGACAGAGGTGTGAAGCCAAAGCGCCAAGATCCAGGTGTTATCGGGTAGAGCATAGAGGCTCACAAAAAAAGATGAAAAAAATGCACCTCTTTAATGTTATGGTCGTCGATGATTGGCCGGTGGTGGGTAACTTGAGAGGAGATAGTTGGTGGGTAACTTGAGAGGAGAAACAGGGAGACTTGGCACAGAGAGAGAGAGAGAATCTAATTCTAAAAGACCCTTTTCCCTAATTCGCCAATCAGGGGTAGTTTGGTCATGAAAACATTATTATTGCTGATGTGGACAAGTTCTATCAATGAATATTAACGGTAGTATAACGGAAGGTGAGTTTTAGAAAATAAAAGCTTATTAACGTGGGGAATTTTGGATGTTTTGAAAAGTTATGGTGACTTTAAGAGGATCGGTAAAAAGTTATGGTGAGTTTTAAACAAATTTCCTTAAAATATTAATAAAAAGAGTTGTACAATTTTTAGCAATGTTTTAATTAATAGACTAATTTAAATTTTAAATAAGGCAAGGTATGCATTGGTTAGTGATCAAGTATGGGTTTGTAACAGTTATCAGTTTGCAAACTAACTGTGGTTTTTGATGATTGGGTATGAGTTTGTCACAGTTTGCACAAGTGTTTGTTTATAATGGCGAGTGTGGGATTGTAATTAGTCAGTAAGATTAATAATGGCACTATGGACTTATAACAATCTGTACTAGTTGAGTATGAGTTGGTAAGGGTTTGTAGCAAGTCAACTATCGGCTTGTAATGGTAGAATATTGGTTTGTAATGAACGAATATGGTTTGTGATGTTACTTATAAAAAAAAAAGGTTTGTCATGTTTGATTAGTTGTTTGTAAGTTCGTATCGAGTATACGTTTGATAAGGTTGAATATGGGTTTTCAACAGTTGTAAAAATTACAAGGTGCCGACCGGCTGATTGCAGTGTTGACTTGGGATCGACATCTCACCTGCACCTGAATTGAGGGGTTATGGGTTTGGGGGATAGACTACCCCTCCCCGGTTGTGTAGCCCCAAGGAGAGAAAAAAAATAAGGAAAAGTACTCTGCAGCTCACTGCAGAATTTTAAATTACAGCCCCCCATAGGTCTATTAGTAGCCCCCCTCCCCATAAACCGCATCCTGCCCGTGGATTTGACATCAATCCACGGTCAGGATTCATCCCCTGTAAGGTGGGGCTAAAGAATTCTGAACTGAGCTGATCAGTTATTCTCCCAAAACAAATATGGGTTTTTAACGGTTTGTACTAATTGAGTATCAGAGAGTGATGGTTGAGCATGGGTTTACAACAGTTGAATAGGGCTTATGATATTGGTATTATGAAGAACCAATGCTTTGCGGCTGATGAATATTACTATTGCAAATCTTGCTTTAAAGGGATCATTGGCCGGGCCAGGCTTGGCATCTATTTAAAGGAGCACAGTCCAGGCTTAGGCCTGGCTCAGCCTGCACCCTGGGCCTACACAGTCCCAAGATAGTCTTTCAGGCATATAACCTTCTATATGTTTTATTAAATATATTATATTTTGGTCATGTAACAAATGTTATGCTTTATACAAGATAAAATATAACATGAAATAACACATGCATATATGTGTAATCATACATTGCATATTGCGGCCTAAGCAAGGCTTAAGTATTGGGCCCCTACCTGGCTCACAAATATCTGGGCCTATTGCATGCTTGGGCTGAGATGAAAACAAAACCTAGGCCAAGCCCAAAAATGTTCAGGTCAGGCTGGAAATCATCACCTCCAACATATTACATAAGTTCTTAGGCAGATAGTTGCATACAAATACAATATATAAACATACATACAAATATGAAGGATGCGAGGTTTGGGTGAGATCAGGTTGTCTATGGCCTCAATCCTTATCTAACCTTATGTTAAGTTCAGGTTCATATTTTGGGTTTGGGCCATTGGGCTTACCCAGCCCAAGATGCAACTCTATTTATACGTGACTATTACAGCACAGAGAGCATGAGAATTAACTCACAATTGCATTTCCCAAGATATAATGATGACATGGTGCAATCCTGGAAACCCTAAACCAAAAACCGACCCTACTAAAGAGTCATTCAGCACAATTTTATCTGTCAAAAGAAAATAAGGCTGCATTTCTTTATATGTATGACAGAAAACAATTCCGGCCAGCATCGTGTATGGACACTCCACCTTTGGAAGGGACTCTTAAGCAACATGTTCCATAAGTCGATTCGCATTTGACTCTCCAAACTGTTTTGAACTTATCTTTAGTGCAAATAAGACGGATGATCATCTTGAATCTCCAAAATTACTAATCTTCACTTTGAAGTCTCTATTAACAATAGTTTAACCATTCTTTTTTTTCTTCTTTTTTCTCAGAAAAGTGATTTAACCATTCAAATTATCCAATAGGAGAGATTGTGACATTTGTATTTTTCCAATTTGCGCATCACTTCTGATATATTATTTACTAGATGTTTTTCAATCAACAAACTAAAATGTAATACAAAAACTACCAGTGTATTCACGTAGCAAAGACAGTTTTAACTTGACAATTGTAAATTGTAATTTAGCCTTTTAAGTTATACTTAATAGTTCTATGAATTTTAAGAATAATATTAATATTTTATATAAAATAAAATATTATTTATGAAGACATGTCCATTAATCCTGCTTTTTTTAATTCACCAAGTTAGACTCCTGGACATGTGTTTGATTTTAATTCCCAGTATTCACTGATCATAAAGAGGGTATCTATGAAATGAATGTTTTTTATTTTTTATTTTTAATTTTCACATCAATAAAAAAACTAAGCACGTTCTTCAAATATGTTTTTTTTTTTTAAGCAGCACAAGCAGATCAGTTTTGTTTTAGAAAAGCAATTTATGTTTTTCAAACCATCAATATAGCAGAGTCACAAACTAATTAGAAGCAATGGTTTTGACCACGTGCTCTTGGTACTTAATTAATTCTGGATCCAAAAAAGTGGTCTATGACTTTGAAAGAAAACTTCAAAATAATGAAAGCAAGACTTATTACCAAAAACAAAGTTCTCTGATATGGCATATATCCAGCATCCAGGGCTAGCTGACGGCCCATCTGCATCTACAGCAAGGGCTCAAGATTCTTTCTTTTCCTGCGATTTTAGTAGCAAGCTGCAAGCGTATATACTTAACACTTGGTGCGCCTCAATTTTGACTTGCAACTGCAAGGTAACTATCCTTGGCAGTTTAATCTAATCCTCTTATAACTTTTAGGTATTTGGCATCTAAATTCTGATGAAATTCATAGATCAAGCAAAACAAAATTGCTAATTCAACATACATCAAGAGATTATCCTTGTGCTCCATTGTCATCCATGGTATTTTCAGTGGTTGTCAGGCCTCGGATCTTAACATCGTAGTAAACTTCTTCAACTCTTCTCAAATCATATTTCATTCCTGTCAACATAGAAGAAAGAGAGGGCTTTAATAAAAAGGGAAACATTTTAGCAGCATGAAACCAGCTGATTTCAGATAACCTGGTTTTATTCCAGAGGACAAACGAGATGTATTTAATTTGGAAGCTTTGTGAGAAGAAAGCGATTGAGTGATATAAATTACCGTCAAACTTCTTTCGCAGGAAATCATTGCGGAGATTAAGCATTCGGAAGGCAGCATGGAGATCTGTTAAAAACTTCACAACGTTTCTGGGGCAATCATAGTCTCCGGCTGTCACTTGGTTCACCACATATCGGGGCTGCCAGTTACCCATCATCAGTAAAATAATGACAATAAATTGTTTTTCCTTTTCTAAACACTTTAAAAATACAATCACTCTAGGCTGAGGAAAGAAGAGAGCCATCACCAATCTGCTACTATAGGTCCCTCCACATATGAACGGGAATAGTTTATTTCTTCAAGGGTAAAATAAATAAATAAACATCTAGGACAGTTGAAAAACATCATTTAAAAATAACATAAGACATAAGGTTAAACTAGAACAAAGCAGTTTAGGTTATGACAATATTAAGTTGATTGAATTACAATCATGCAAGTATTAATACAACTTCAGAGAATTAAGTTTAATGTCTTAACCCACAAAGGAAGGGGCCATTGCTTGGTAAAACAGTAAAATCTTGGCTGGCAAGTATGAGAACACAGTTTCGCATCTGAGAGTGACCGCCTTGTGCAAGGGAGTGTTACAGGTTAGGTTTTAATCCAGTCCACCCCACCCAAGACCCAGGATAGCCAGGACCAACATTGGGTAATGGCCCTTGTCTAAACCTAGATGTGAATGCAGCTGGTTGCATTGGGGTTTGCCATCAATCATTAAATTTGAGCTTTACAGCATGATGACAAAATACAATAATAAGCAATAAACATGATTGAGCTACGGAAGCTCAGGCAAGGCATCCAGCAAATAGTGGCAGCAACTTATCTATAGCTCAGTCAAGGCATTTCACGAGAAAGAGCAACTTTTATTTGTAGTTAACTAGGAAGTACGGAATCTTTGATCCATTACTTGCAAATATGCTTGATAGATACTGTTCGATCCAGATCAAAAAAGGCAAGTGCTTCAAAGCAGTATCATTTATTTCAGTTTATATCTAGAAAAGCTCCCTCCAAAATTGTGATGCCTGACAAGAGAATATGTAGTCATTTGCGTGAAAGAGTACTGCATGGTTCATGCCAAAAGCTCAGTTTCTCTTAGAGGAGCATTTTCATATAGGGGTGTCGATTGGACTGGATTTGGTCCAATCCGATCCAGTCCAAATGTGAGTCCATTACAAATGGACCAGGTCCAATCCAATCCAATGAATAATTTGGACCATTTTGGACCGGTCCAATTCAATGTTCAGACCGTCCAATTTGTTCATTAATAAAGTTACCATTTTTTTCAAAAAAAAAAAATTGTTCAAATTCATTTTAATTTAGATTGGTTTCAACCCAAATCCGGTCCATTGACACCTATATTATTATCTTATATCAATGGACCGGATATTGGCTTAATCCAACCAAATCCAATATAAATTTATTACAGATGGACCAGGTCCAGTCCAATCTAATAAATATTTTGGACTGGATTGGTCCAATCCACTATGTCTTTTTGGTCCATCTAATCTGTCCAAAACCAGTCCATTGACATTTGACACCCTTACTTTCATACATGGGTTAAGTTTAGGCTGACAAATGGTGACAAGAACCCATTCTGGAAAGACACATGACAGGGAAGATATGTTGGGAAACAGTAAATGATGGCCACCAAGATGGACTGGATAAAACAATGACCATTTTAGCCATAAAAATCCATTATTAAAAGGGGCATTTTTGTCCCATCAAGTGTTGACAATTTTCCCCCAGGTGGGAAAGTTATTTACCCACCTGGGAGATGGGTATTACTTACCTGGGTAAGTGATAACCAGGAAAATAAATTTTCCCTGGTCCCCACAAAAATCTGAAAAAAGAACACGGGTTTCTTGGTCAATAGGATTCACAATCCCATTGACCAACTTTCCCCCTCTCAAAATCCAAAAAACGAATGCCTCCTTAGTGGAAAAGGAAGGCAAGGGACAGGAAACATAAGGTTGTATTTTGGATAGTCAGTCAAACAAGATACTAGCCAGAGATCATCAACAACATTAAGATCCCCCCCCCCCAGGCCGCATTATGTTCCCAACTTCATTTTTAGTAACCTACCTATAATGGTAGTTGGTGAATTTAAAAGGATCTAGACGTAGAACCTTTTCTACAGTTCACATCCATATACTGAGCGGTAGTTCTATGGAGGATTTTCCCCATTTTATCAAGATATAACTCCATACATATCAGGGAAAAAATTGTGTGAAATTTAAAACCCCAGAAGCTGGAGGTAGAAGAGAAAGTTCATACTCATCCTTTATAAAAGTTAAGATTTGTCAGTATCCAATCTATTAGTATTCTACGACATTTCATAATCTTTTTTATTCATTATACTAGTATTTTTTTAATATATATCAAACTCAGTTCTTCTTGAATCACTGATCAACTGAAGCTATGTGCTCTATTTAGTAGAGTGCACTCTCAGTTTTCTAATCTGGATTTCATTGAAGCTTTGCAAGTAATTCTTTGGAAAAGAATCTTGAAAGACAATAGATGAGAAATCCCACAAATTTATCTTGTCAAGTCACATGCATTTAGATTAGATATATCAATGATGACAGAGTCCTGATCACATTTTAATAGCCTTTGTGAACACTTGTCAAAACTTTATTTCATAAGCAAGGTCGCAAAAAGATGGTTATCCATTAGCAGGAGGAAAAAAATAAGGAAAGCAAAATAGGTAAACTAATAACAAAAGGAATAACAACTTAAAGAATGATTCTCACCAATTCATTTGACATGAAACATATTCCTGCATGGTAAATAGGAAGAAAGAGAAAGAGAAGAAAGAAAACTGCAATGTCAGCGTATATAAATACTGTCATAAAATATAATATCATTAGGACCAAAGATTGATAATAGAAACAGAGTTCCTTATGAATGGAAACTAGAAGAAAAACTGCAGCAGCTTAAAGAGGGAAAGCTAAAATTACAATGGCCACACAACCAACTGATTAAATGCTTAAAGAACGCATTATCTTGCATTGAAGAAAACTAAGTGCTGATAAATGTTCATTTACCAGTATTAACATATGGATATATATTAATAAAATAAAGAATCAACACTTTGAAGGTTACCTTACTCCCAACACAAGCTCTGGAAGGCACATATGGCCTCCAACTCCAGAGGGTTTTTAGAATTCTAAACATCAAAAGACACATTTAGGTCTTAACTATCCAGTAAAACTTATCAATTTAATTTATAATTATTAACAATAGAGGGTGATCTAGCTAATTGAAGATGGTTAGGATAAGGCTTTATTGAGTTAAACTGAGAAACAGAGGATGATCATGGTTAAGGGTACAAGTAGGGCTGGGTTTGGTTGGTCGAGCACAACCATAACCCAAACCAAGTTGTCAAACCCCCAAATCTTAAGCCTAACTCAACTCAATGACATCCGGTTGGGTTTGTGCTGGATTCAGGTTGGCCCAATTTCTTCACTTATTTTTGGTTTTACAAGAAAATATGTTATCACTTCTCAAAGTTGGGATACCAATGTTGTACTAAAAAGAAATCTCCCTTTAAACTTAAAATTGCCAATACTTATACATGTGCATATGGTTCAAAGTTTCGATACACTTTTTATTTTTTTTAGTTTTTTTTTCAAAATTTCATTTTTATAAATATTATTATATTATTCAATAAATAAAATAAATGAGCTCCTGAAAACACCTTTAAACAGGTGTATTGTAACCCTGCCGATATGTAACTTTGAACCTTGCATGTACATGCTTGCATGCGTATATACATATTTATTTGTATAATATTTATATATGCAATATGAAGACATGTTGGGTTCAGAGGTCTGGTTCATGTTTTTCAAACCTAACCCAAACCTGATCTTCAATCACACCCAACCAACCTGACTTTTTTTAGGGTCAGATTCAGGCTAACCTGACCCAATTTGCATCACTAATCATGGTGAATTCATCGCACAGGAGAAATGTAAAGCAAACTAACCACCAAAACTTGTGTTATTAGTCAATTAGCTCTTATGTAAAGCTCACATTATTTGGTCATAGTCCTCATTTATTTCTTTTGCATTTGGTAGTAAAACTAATGGAAAGAAGGGCCATTACTTGGTGTAATGATAAAATCTCAGGCTGGCAAGCATAAGAACACAGTTCAAATCTGAGAGCGGCTACTTTGTGAGAAAAAAAATGCCAAAGGTTAGGACTATACCCAGTCTACCCCTCCAGTGACCCCAGATTGGTAGGAGATCAAAATTGGGTAATGGTCTTTTTTTAGTAAAACTATGGGAAAGATAGGTAAACATGTTGCAATGCAAAGAGAACTTGGAGACTAGTCCACATTATTAAGGAATTTTTCCTGAAATCCAAGCTGGACATCTAGTTCTCTTCATTGAATATATCAGAAAATGTTTTACCAGATTCTCTTGCCAAAGAAGTTCCCACCAACCCAGGGTAGCACACTGAATTCTGTTACAATTGCTAAGCAAACTGCATTTTGGTCACCCCTTTTTTCATTTCTTTATTGTAATCTGATCTCCACCACTTCCGAGTAGGTGGAGTACGGTCAACTCAACTAAATAAAGCATTATCCTAACCAATGGCTTCTGTCACAAGAATCCTATATAGAAATTCCATTACAAAATGATGCAATATTTGAGTATTGATCTTTTAAGTAAAAGTTCTAGCAACCGAGTCAAATAAAACGTCCATAGGAAAGAACTATAACAAAAATTCAATACATGTCATGGAGAGCCAATAAGTGTTTTCCAAAAGTTATAAGACCTATCAGACCTTGAAGATACAAAGCAATTTAGAAACATCCTATGAGGGAAAACAAATTGTACTATCTTCATTTCAGGGTTCTTAGCGTTCTGAGACTTTGCATGTGCCGTTTAATTGGAAAGGTAATACCAAGCGATAAATGAACCAAAGCTAACGAAAGAAGTTTATTGAATCAACAAGATTTTCCACCCAAGATCAAGCCCACAGTGTGGTCCACCAAAGAAGTTTATAAAGGTAAGAAAAACTGAAAAGAAAGGGGTAACAAAATATAAACAAAATAAAGAAAAATAAAAAAAAAGAAGCCAGATTTATAGTTTATAGCTTGAGAATTCTTTTTTCCCTTCTTGAGGAAAAGATCAGCATTGTCATGGCATAGTAATATGTAAAATTAAGAAAAATCTTGCTTTAAACTGAGTAGCTACTCACCAATAAGATAATCTTCAACGTCAAGACCAAAGTCCGAAGAATTCACTGCATTATTAACCATATATTCTACATTAGGAAAGAAAATCTTCAGCAAACTTACACATAAAACTGAACAAACCATTTCAGAAAGAAAAAAAGGAGAAAAAGAAGAAACCGGGGGACTGCAAGAAAATTAAGAAGTGCCTGAGTTAGAAGGCCAACACATAGTAGTTTCTGTGAAACAAAAAACAATTAAATATACATATCATGTAAGGAACTTTTATTCTCTCTGAGCCACGTTTTGTTTCATAAATACTTTCTAGCTAGCTGAGCTCCATGACGAATTGCATGCAGACGCATAAAAAGCCTAACCCGTATTCGTGTTTCTTACCATAGTGATAGTAAACAAGGATACTAAAATGCTCGAAAATGAAGCAACATAATTGTGCCCAGCTCACAATTGTTTAACAAATAATGTCCACATGCAACGCAAAAACATTAGGAATCAAGCAGGTGGATAGTTTTACGATGTGGATTAGCAACATTTTTGGACATACACCCAAGTTTCTCCTCAGCTTCTTTATGCATAAGAAGATTCCCCGTTTCCAACCAATGCATAAACGCAAGCAGCGAAACCACTGTCTGTGTCTCAGTCCTCCAATCTCCATGATACCTAAGAAGAATCCATGAAAAGCATAAGCCAAAATCAGTTTTCTGCCTGCGAATATATTAGAGTGAGTAGAAGGGAAAAACAAATGAAAGTAACTGCCCAAGAAATGCGACTGACCTGTAATACTGGCTAGGGCATTCACGAATAATTTCAGCAATCCGATGGAAAAGCTCCTTCAATGCACCAATCTGAACCTTGGCTTTCTCTAAAACCTCTGAACCACCAAATTCAGGAGCAAATAAGAGAATAAACTAGAAACATTACTGCCACAGTTCAAGCTGATGGAACAGATAAAACGAAAAAAAAATCGCATGTGTAGCATCCGTTTCAGTACCTGGAACAGGACGGGATTGATGGACGAAGAGGATACTCGAATGCATGAGCCTGGTGACAGACTCTATCTCCATGGAAACGGCTCGAATCCGTTCGCGTAAGCTTCCAGATGCTTCAAGCTGAAGACGGAACTCCTCAAATTGTTTCTCCACGGAAGAAGACAGAGACGCGGAATTAGGAACAGACGCCATAGAGTAAGAAGAACCAGAAGCTGCACAAAACAACCAAACCCTCTCGTTTCTTAGGACAGAAGATGGCAAAGGAAATGATGGAGAAGCTCTAATGGCACTGATACTGAGAAGAGGAATTTGTAAGTTATGGTTAGTGTTAGGGATTAAGGAATGAGAGAGAGAGAAGAAGGCGTTTCGAAACGCCAACTTCATTTTTCGAAAATGAGCAGTTTCGCTTTCAACTCTCACCGTATATTTCACGACACCACCCTCCCTCCCTGTCCTGGAGTTTCTGTTTACATCTCAACTCGAGACTCCAGTAGCGGCTTTCTTTGGGAAAGGAGAAGGATAAGCAAAGCTTTTACACCGAAATTTCGGTTTCTAACAAAACGGTATTTCATTTTTGGTGGTATAAAAACACCCATAGTTTTGTGGATTTATTAAAACAAAGGGAAAATTCCCGATTAGTATCCATTATTTTGGGCCTAGTGCCATTTTGGTCGCTCAACTTTAAATTCAGTATTCCAACTTTCAAAACATGTCAATTTCTATGTTAACCACAGTTAATTAGTTGTTAAATAGCATTTGAAAATGATACAAATGTCCTTTTAATGTCATCTAATTTTTTTCATCAAACATCCAAACGTCATAAATCTTTGCTTTTTTTATTCAAGAAAGTTGGGGTCCAGAATGCCCATGAGATATGACCCCAACTTTATTAAGTAGAAGAAGCAAGGATTTAAGACTGTTAATTTTTTGTCAACGTTTGGATGTTTGATAAAAAAAATTAAATGATACTAGAAGGATATTTGTGTCTTTATCAAATGCCATTTAACAACTAATTAACAGTAAATACCGAATTAACACGTTTTAAAAATTTAGATACTAAATTATTGCATTTTAAAATTTAGAGACCAAAGTGGCACTAGGCCCAAAATACATGATACTAGTCAAGAATATAGCATGCCACCAGTTTAATTAATTAATGGATCTTTCAGTGGATAGACGTGAAAAATGATAGTTTGAACCTTAAGGTACATTCAAACAAATTTAATTTACAAGAAACATAAAATGAAAGCATCATTATCACTCAGATAAAACACAAAATAATCACTATGTTGAGTCGATTTTATTTTCTATTTGAAGGCAATACACTATTTGTGGGAAATAATAAATTCAGATGCCATTATTTTATCCTGTGCATATTTTATTTTCTCAAAGCAAGCTTGGTTTCGTAGATTTGGAAATCAAACATTGTTGTTTCCCTTAAAAGCTTGATATGAAATGCTAAAAGTACTTTTTGGAATAAATAATCATGAACCGATGGCCTTCAACATTTTCCACTCCATTTAAGGCTTTTAAGCGGTTATTAGGTATTAATGGACCAGTTTTGGGATGAACCTCGTCCAAATCAAAACCAATTTGGACAAATTGGATGGGCCCACAACACATATTGAAATAGACAAATTCAAACTTAATGGTTCGAAGTATTTTTTGGATTGGAGTGGACCTGATCCATACATAATGAATTTATTTTGGATTGGATTGGATTGAGCCAATATCTGGTCCATTGATAGAAGACAAGAATATAGATGTCAATGGACCAGGTTTGGGTTAGAACAGATTGGACGGTCCAAACATTGAATTAGACCAGTCCAAAATATTCATTGGATTGGATTAGATCTGCTCCATTTGTAATGGACTCACATTGGATTAGATTGGATTGGACCAAATCCAGTTCAATTGACACCCCTTAGCGGTTATGTAGTCATTTCCAAGTGCTAACACAAACTGTTCTTAATGGAAGGTCGATTAGGAAAATTAATTACAAACTAAACTATAGAAGGTATTTTAATAAAACACAAACCATAGGATAGGTTTAGTAAATTGCATAGATAAGGAGTGTATTAATAAAACCCTTAAAATTTAAAAAGAAAAGAAATTACATAGATAAAACGTTCGGAAAGAACATACAGGAGGGATGGCAAGGTGCGTCCCATGTATTTCATTACTGGCATCCGAATAATATCATTGGTTCCGCAGCTAGTTGAACAGCCTTGGTGTTCAGCTAATCCGAATTATGCTATTGCAAAATAAGTTTAAATAAACAAAACGGTCATTAATAAATTAAAAGCAATTGCTACCGATGTTTCATCCAGCCATCCAGTCACACGTTGAGAATATCGGTGACCACCACACAACCGATGTTTCATATATGTAGCTGAATGAACATGACCAGCAATGTCTTGTGATCAGCAGATCCAGTCTCCTAAGGTTTTGTGTTTCTATTGCCTAAAATCATAGGCTTTGTGCTTTGGGTTTAAAAGTGTTTTGGGACTTAGATTGTTATGTTCTTAAAAGCAATTGTTACCAAACATTCAGAACACTTTTTGATTCATTCTTTTTCCATAACATTATTTGCTATCAATGGCGTATCAATGTCGGGATTTCCTGCACTTATTTGTGTTGAACTTGTCGTACTTTGTGACTAGACCTATTCATGGGCTGTTTTTGGGCTCAACTTTACATTGTCTTGGGCTTGGACTTTGGGCCTGGTCCATTTGAATTTTAGTAAAAGCCAAGCCCTTGACCAGCCTGTGAACAGGTCTATTGTGAGTTGTGACCAATATCACATTACTCGTGTGGTCTCATATGCATGGTGCTTGTATACATGTGATAGAACACCTATCACAGTCCACAAAGTATTAAGTTTTTTTCTTTTGGCAATTTACATACGCTATTTTCAATTATGTACTAGTGAGGACCCATGCGATGCACGGGATTTTTTAAGTGAAAGCTAAATTATAGAAAGAGTCATTTACTAAAACACCCCCCGCTGTTTCAGGGATTTACTAAAATCTACCTATAGTTTGTATTTTACTAAAACACCACTTATAATTTGCAATGGATTTAATCAATGGAAAATGTAAGTGTTGACCCAAATGTTCGTTTAAATAAATTTAATAAAAAAAATAAAAAATACCATTTTTGTCCCTAATAAGACATGGACAACCACTCTATTGGCTATATTTGGTCAATTTTGTTTTTTGTACAAAAAAGTGTTAAGGGTATTTTGGAAATAAAAAATCGTGGGCCTAATGGCAAAACAAACACTCCTTAATGAAATGTTGATTAAGTAAATATGTAAAACTATAAGGTGTGCTCTTAAATGACCCTAATGAAAACAAATAAGAGTATATAATTGTTTTATATTTCAACTTTTTAAATAATTAATAATTATTCATATTTTATATACTACTTTTAATACTTTTTTTATAATCTAAAAATAACAATAATTAATTTCAGTTAGGTTTATTCATCAAACCGATGAAACCGACCAACCTGATCAACTCGACCCGAGTTGGTCAGTTTTCTAATATTTTAGGTCAGCTTCGGTTCAAAAAATTTCCAACTCGACAAAGTTGGATAAGTTTCGCTTAGGAAATTTGTAAACCAACCAAAATTGGATGACATGACCATTGATATCTATCTATCTCTCTCTCTCTCTCTCTCTCTATATATATATATATATATATATATATAAATTTTAATATGGAAAGTGGGAAATTTCCCATATTTCTTAGTCTAAAATGTTTTATATCATAAATTTAATCTTTAAATTTATTTTTTTAACAATTGCATTGTAATTTTTAAAATTTAAATTTAAATTTCAAGTTTAAATCTTTTGAATTGATTGACCAAACCAAAAAGTTGACCCAAACCGATACAACCTGAGTGGGTCGATTTCCACAAATGGTTAGTCATTTTCAGCCGACCAACTCTCCAACTTGACCAGGTCAATTTGGTTGGCCAAATAGCCTACAACCAAAACGAACCAACTCATGAGCACTCATAGTTTTATCTAAATCAATAGTCTCATTTATAATAAATAACAATAGTTTAATCTCCAATAATTATTGAAAAATTATAGCAAAAATACACAATTATTGAAAATATATTGATAATGAAAAAATACAATAATTACTAAAAATATATTAAATTAGTCAATAAATAATAATCTCAAATAATAGTTTAATCTCTAATAAATATTAATCAATAAGTTATAAAAAATACAATAAATACAGTAAGTAAAATAAACAAAATTTAAAAATTTCAATAATAGTAGTTTAAACCCAATAATTATTGAAAGCTTCCTGTTAAATAACCAAATAAAAATAAGTTTATACATAATTATTGAAAACACATTTATCACAAAAAACAATAAATAAATAATTAATGAAATGAAATAAATATTAATATTAGTATATATAATTATATAATAAATATATATTAAGAGTTTAAAATTATTAATAAACATTTTTTATGAAAGTTATTTTCTTGAATTATTAATTGATATAAGTGAAATTAGTTATTTACAATATTATGTAAAATATTAAATTATTATTAAAGTTATTTCATTATTAATTTTCTAAAATATTAAGTTATTATTAATTTCAATATTATGATATAATTATTTTTCTATTTTTCAATTTTTTTTAAATTTATTACACAACTTCTATATTTTAACTAATTTAAAATATAGTTATGTTAAATATTTTGTTACTTAAAATATTTAGTTATTTAAATACTAAAATAATATGTAAAATATTTAATTTTTAAAGTATTAATTATTTATTAATTTAATAATGCATAAAATTATAATTTATACTATTATTACATAATTTCATTAGTAATTCTGTAAGATACTAAATTATTATTAATTTCAATATTATTTTATAATTATTTTTCTACTTTTAAGAAATTGTTTAAATTTATTACATATTTTCGTTATTTTAACTATTTAAAATCTAGTTATGTTAAATATTTAGTTATTTAGGTATTCAAATAATATGTATACTATTTAAATTTTTTGTTATTTGAATTTTACTTATTTAAAGATATTACATATTACTAAGTATTTTTTTATAAAATTATTTATATATTTATAATTTTTTGTTATTTAAAATATTTATTTATTGAAAATTTTAATAATATTTTATTTTTTAATGTTAAATTTTTATTATTTGAATAACATTTAAATTGATAATCTGGAAAAACAGAATTTAAATTGTTAATACATAATTTCGTGATATATTTTGTAAAAATATAAAAATAATTTTTGTGTTTTTAATAAACATTTTAAAGTTATTATATAATTCTGGAGATAAGGAAGATTAGATAATTTAAAAGATAAATAAGAATTAGAGATAATTTAGGAGAAAATGGGGGAAGTGGGGGAGGTAGTTTAAGAGAAAATTTAGGAAAAAAGATTATTTATGTTATTGGGAAAGTGCATCTCATTGATTGTTTAGAAAATGCCATGGAATCAAAAAAATAAAAATTCAAAAAGGGAGAAAATTTCTCTCTCTCTCTCTCTCTCTCTCTCTCTATATATATATATATATAGAGAGAGAGAGAGAGAGAGAGAGAGAGAGAGATGTTGCTTCCGTAGATAATTTTTTCTGCGGTGGCCTGGGCTGTAAATTGCCCTTTTTTCCCACCAACACGTGGCATGGTAGAAAAGGGAAAATCTATGATATGAAAAGAGTTTTGACCAATCAAAACCCACCCATAAATTTTGATGAATAACACCTGATTAACTACCAAGTCTATGATTCCAGTTGATTAGTCAGATGTTTTTTGGATATCATATTTTTTCCATATTATAGCCGAACCCGGTAGAAAATTACCAAATTTGGTAAGATTCTACTGTATCCATATATCGTGCCTGTGTTAGTCTGAACTCTATTACAAACTCATATTCAATTGTCACAAAGGCTCAGTTTGGAAGGAGTACAAATATAAATATGTACAGTACAAATACATATAAAATAATGCAAAATATAAAGTTTTGCACTCTATGTATTTGTATTTGTACTCCGTCCAAATGGAGCTAAACTGTTACAAATCATTACAAATCCATAGTTGTATACAGCTATTAGAAACCGATACTTGACTGGTACAAACCGTACAAACTCATGTTTAACCAGTAGAAACCATATTCAACCATTTTTTTTGATAAATAAAACCATATTCAACCATTTCGAACTGATATGCAATTGATACAAAAATTATAAACCCATAATCAATCATGGCAAATCACACTCGACTTTTCTTTTACAAATAAAAAATTCCAAACCATTACAAATCGATACTCAATTGGTACACAAACTACACATTATTATAAGCCCACACTTGACCATTAAAAACCATACTCGACTGTTGCAATCTCATACTCAACCATTACAAGCTGATACTTGATTGGTACAAGCCGTTGCAAGCTGTTACAAACTGACATCAATTATCACTTATTACAAACCCATACATACCTGCCTATCAATTAAGGCCGCTTAAAATTATACATATACATAAATGCAATTGCTGAGAGTTAAACACAAGGTGCCAAAATGAAAAAAAAAAAAAAAACTTCTGCTAAGCTACAATATCACAATTTGTCAAAATGACGTACTTTACATAGTTCTGTCTGTCATCTTTAGCCACTGATTTTAATTGTATCATGTTTAATCACTGGTTCCAACTTGGTTAGGAAAACTTGGTATGATCTTCTGGGAATGAATGGATTTCTTGGGAAAGTTAATATCATACAGGAGTCTCAAAAACTTGACCTTTTCCACTTTTGTACAAAAAGAATTGGCAAAAGAGTGATAATTTTAACTCACTTCTTTTGGAAGGTAATCATACAAAAGTAAGCTATAATACGACTAACCACACCATAGAGGAAAAGGATAATTAGACAAAGAGCCCAATCATGAAGGTCATACCCGCTTTTCATAAGAGAACCACATCGAGTTATCAGCCACACCCCAGAATACCTGGAGACAACAGGAACTAACTTAGAAGAAACTGAAAAGTTCAGTAATGCGTTAGATCTTTGTTACTCAATGAAATAATCACTGTTTCACATTCTACCTACCTTTACATGGTTAATAGGAAAATCCAACAAAGAGGAATGCTAACTACATTTATCTCTTTGCATTCTACCCATCCTTTATTAAGAAAACTAAGTTTCCTCACAGAATATGACAAATCATCATATTTAAATATATTGATTTCAATATTTTTAAAAACAATACTAACATAATAACGATTTGATAGAGCAATTTCATATCAAGTAAGCATCTAAAAAAGGGTATAATTTTATACAACAAAAATGTAAGATAGAAAGTTACAGAAAATATTGTGCAAAACCCAGAAATACAGATTTTTATGATACACAAAAATGAAGTAAAACATAGATAAATATAAGCAAGAAAAATGGCACACACAAATTTACGTGGTTTGGCTTATAGCCTACGTCCACGGTTGAAGAAGCAGCAGAGATCCACTATAAAATTAACAATGGAGATTACAGAGTTGCACAACCTCTCTCGCAGACTATCTTATTCGACTTCTCTCTCAAGCCAAAAGATGCACAAAAAAGAAAACCCCCAAACTACATAACAATGGAGATTACCAGGACCCATAAGCTGAATATGGATTGGGTCCAGACTTGAGCCAAATGGCCCAAGCCCTATGCTTCCACTGCAAACCACCATGAAATTTTGTCTTGGGGTTTTTCTCAACTTGATTTGGAGTGGGTCATGAAAGCAGGTCACGAAACAAAGAATTCAAGGCACAAACATAACAGAATAGAATTGCAAGGGTGGAGTCACTTTTTTTATTTAATGTAAGGAGAATAGAAAAAACCAAGGTTTTAAAAACCGACCTGGAACCAGAACCGTTATGGGCACCGGTTTTTGGGTCGACTGTTTGACTGTCCAGTTCAAAAGGACGACCTGTTCTGATGAAAAAAAAATAAAAAACAATTAAAATAAAATGGCCAAAAACCATTAAACAAGTCAAATGGGTCAGTGGTTTAACCACCTGGGTCAACAGGTTGTTCAACAATTCAATGGTTTTTGGGCAGGGACTGGTTTTGGGTAAAATGGAACCCGTTGCTTGGATAATTCCCGGGCCAAATGGTCCAACTGTCTGGGTCAACAACAGTTCGAAAACATTGGAAAAAACTACAAAAAAAAAAAAAAAGAAACCTCTTTATCCTTATCTTATTTCTTTCTTTTTTTGTTCTTGGATTTTTTTAAGCATCACTAGTTAAAATTAAAACAAAGTAGAAATGATATATAGTATATAATAGAATGTCATAACATGTATATCAATAATATGAAGCTGTTGTAATATGTACTCTTTAGTGATACAGGGGTATCTCGTCTTACTCCTATTTATGTTCACACCAATAAAAGGAGTGGACACTCCCAGTCATCGAATTTGGTACTTTTCTCTTTTGTTTTATCTTCTCTTCTCTCCTTTCTCTTCTTTTAATGCCTATCATGATATCATCATGGTTTCAAAGTAGGTGCAGCAAAGGATCTGATCAATTCCTTCCTTTTTTTAATTCTTTATTTCTTCTTCTATCTAGGTGATTAAAGAGGAAACAGATATTTCATCTTGGACTGATTGAAGGCAGCAATCTTTCCTTTTATTATTATTACTATTACTATTATTATTATTATTATTATCATCATCATCATCATCTAATTCTTAACGAGAATCCTTATTTTTTTCTCTTTTTTGTTTGTTTCACATTTCTCATTGAACAAATACAGGAATTCCATTACACTACTTGAACTAGTACCAATTAATGGGGCCATATGTAGATTAGTACAATTGTTGATAGCACCATATTTAAGATTTCAAGTACAGGTCTAGTTTTTTTGATAGCTCCTGATCCATGGAATAGAGTACCAACATTTCTCCAGGGAGCACATACACAAATTGGATTATTTATTGTTATTGAATGATACAAAATTAACTTAACTTGTTACCCCAACAGAATACTTTTCAGATTAAACCCACCTTCTTTTCTAGCTTCGATTTTGTGTAACCTCAATTACTAATTAGAAACAATCTATCTCATTGAAATTGCACACTGAGCTTAAAACCATGGCTTTGAAAACCGACCCGAAACTGGAGCCATTATGGCCATCGATTTCTAGGTTGACGGTTCAATCGTCTGGTTCGAACAAATGGCCCGTTCCAACAAAAAATAAAAAATTAAAAAATAATTAAAATAAAACGGTTCAACTGCCCGAGTCAGCGGGTTGCTGACCAATTCAGCGGTTTTTGGCCAACCGGGTTTGGTGTAAAATGGAACTGGTTGCCTGGACGGTTCCTTGGCCGAACGGTCCGACTGTCCAGGTCAACGGCAGTTCGAAAACATTGCTTAAAACCAAGGACATTCTGTACATCTGAATGCAAGAAGTGTAGTCTAGATTTTTTTTTTTTTAAATTAGATTATCAATTGAGTGGTGCATACCGGATCTGTTGCTGATTAGACTAGAGGTTAAAGGGGTGTCCCTATGGTGTTGAAAGTAGGCCGGTATACACTCTTAAGTTGATCTTCCTTAATATATTTCAACTTCCCTCTTGCAATTAAGGAAACTTACACAGATTTATCCCATGGTACATGGTACATAATTAGCACCATTGAACTTAATAGTAGTTAACTGGGTGTTCATAAAGTCTGATTGTACTAAATAGCAGACTTGGAGCTACTACAGGAGGCGGCCATAGGTAGGATAAGACCAAATAGTGAGGGAAAAATCTACAAGCACCAACCACAAGATAAATAACTTCCACAGCAACTTTAAGCCCAAAAAAGAGTGACTATAGTACCTTGGTTTCTTGAGAGTGAGTGAAATGATTGGGGGGGGGGGGTAGTGGGAATGAGGGCGTTTGGGGAGTTTATTAGAAGAAATGGATTAATTTATCCACCACTGAATGAAGGTAGATTCACTTGGTCAAACGACCAATATCCAACTATCCTGCGGAGATTGGATAGGTTTCTTTTCTCAGAGGAATGGAAAGAGCATGTTGGGGTGTGGTGTAGGAAGCTTTACTGATCTTCTTATCAGATCGTAAACCAATTATATTGAGGAAGTTGGCTGAGAGATCAGGAACAGAGCCATTTAAGTTTGAAAATATGTGGCTGGACCATCTTTGACTTTGGAGGGTGGGTGGAAAGGAAATGGGGTGGTCTAAATTTTGAAGGATCTGCAGGTTTCAGGTTGGTGAGAAAATTGCAAGGTTTGGAGGAATTAAGGGGTTGGAACAAAGAGGTTTTTGGTGATGTGGAAAAAAGGAAGAAAGAGATTCTTGAGAAGATGTCTAGGCTGGATAGATTGAAAGAGGAAGGGAGCTCTTCATGGAAAGACAAGGTGGAGAAAGGAAGCACTAGAGAGTGAACTGGAGAGACTTATTTTTAGGAAAGAAGTGATCTGGAGACAGAAGTCAAGGGTGACCTGTCTGAAGGTAGGAGATAAGAATACCACTTTCTTTCATGTGTATGCTAATGCTAGGAGGAATCTCATTACGAGGTTACAAGTGGGAGGGGTTTACAAGCACTGAGTGATATATCAGCAAGTTGGCTAGAGAGGGAATTCAAGGTAGAGGAGATTAAGGGAGCTTTGAAGGCCTTAAATGCAGATGAGGCTCCAGTCCTGGATGGTTTCAGTTTCAACTTTATTAAAGCCTTTTGGAGTCTGTTAAAAGAATATTTCTTGCAGATGTTAAAAAGAATTTTTGCAGATAGGGTTCTAGAAGAAATGGTAAATTTGGCTTTTATTTCACTTATCCTAAAAAGGAAGGTGCTTTGGATATTACATATTATAGACCTATCAGCTTAGTTAGCAATCCTTATAAGTTGATTGCTAAGGTGCTGTCAATGAGGTTAAGGAATGTGATCCATGAGGTGGTGGGGGAGTCTTAGATGGCTTTTATAGAGGGAAGGCAGATTCTGGATGGTGTGCTAGTGGCTAGTGAAGTTATTGATTCAAGAATCAAAAAGTGGGAGGATTGGAGGACATTCTTGGTATGCAAATTTGACATTGAGAAGGCTTATGATCATGTGGAGGGGGGGGGGTTGGAGGAGGTTCCGAGGCTAATGGGTTTTGGGGAGAGATAGAGAAGATGGATTTATGCATGGGTATCCTCGGTTCTCTTAAATGGGGTTTCCTCAAAATTTTTTAAAGCGGTAAGGGGTCTAAGCAATGTTGTCAAAATCTTATGATTTACAATACGGTTCACGAGTTGAATCATGAATCCCAAGGGTTTCAATTCAAATCCTATGTCCGAATCCTTTTCTGCAAAAATCTTATGATTTTTTGTTTGAATCCTACAATTTGATTCATAAATCTTACGACTTATATGATTCACTATGATTCAAATAAATTCAGTCAAGATTAGTTCTCTACTTTGTTATGTTTTTGTTTATATTTAGTTTTGTCAAGGGATATTTTCTTTAAGCCCTTACTAGAAAATGATTTATTTACGTTATTTAAGACTAGAAGTTGAGTTTATTTTCCATCATATGTAGGTTAAAAAGCCTGTGATAATAGTTCAGTCAAACCAGTTTTAGAGATAGAGAAGGGAGAAAGAGAAAAGAAGAAGAGAGAAGGAAGAAGTGTCGACCTGAGAAGTCAAAGAGGCCCTCCTAACAAATATGCCCCCAATGAAGTATGGGACATGTGACTTAACACAGTACCAAACAGACCACATCTTAACTTATTATGAAAAGACTGAAATACCCTACCTTAGCCGACTCTAACACTCCCCCTCAAGCTGGAGAGTATATGCCATATAGTCCCAGTTTGTTACATATATAGTTCACTCTTCCCAAACTCAACCCTTTTGTGAACAAGTCTGCCCACTGATCACCTGTTCTCACATGCTTTGTACTTATGACACCATTAAGGACTTTTTCCCCTACAAAATGGCAATCTACCTCTATGTGTTTAGTCCTATCATGAAAAACTGGATTGGATGAGATGTGAATTGCAGCTTGGTTGTCACAGTATAGTTTCATGGGTTTGCTTATTGAGAAACCGACTTCCTGCAAAAGATTTTTCAACCACACTAGTTCACATGTAGTGGGTGCCATGGCCTTGTATTCTGCTTCTACACTACTCCTTACTATAACAGTTTGCTTCTTGCTCTTCCATGTCACCAGATTTCCTCCAAGAAATGTGCAATAACCTATAGTGGATCTCCTGTCAGATACTGAGCTTGCCCAATCTGCACCTGTATAGCCAACTATTTCGAGATTACCTCTTGGCTTGTACAGTAACCCATGGTCTGGAGCCCCCTTCAAATACCACACAATTCTAAGGACTGCATCCCAAATGAGATATCTGGTCTAGTAATAGTTAAGTAATTCAGTTTTCCCACTAGCCTTCTATACCTTCCAGGATCATCAAATAATTCACCAGTATCATTGCTCAACTTCACATTTGGTTCCATGGGAGTTTCAACTGGCTTAGCACCTAATAGCCCTATTTCTTCCAATAAGTCAAGAACATATTTCCTTTGACATAGGTTTATGCCTTGCTTCAACCTAGCAACTTCTATATGTAGAAAACTGGGAAAGTAGCCATAGGGCTAATTTTGTACTTTTTCTTTTCCCTTGTATAACTATTCTTTATTCTCTTTCTTTTGTATATTAAGGGAAGACTTGTCCTTTTACCTTTTAATATAAATATAGCTTTTAGGGTGTCAACTGACACAAGGTGTCACACCCATCATTTCTCTCTCTCTCTCTCTCTCTCTCTCTTTCTCTGACTTTTGATCTAACTCTGACATGGTATCAGAGCAGGTCACAATCTGATCTGCAAGTAACTTCTTCTTCACCATTTTCTTATCTGTTATCTAGAGTACTCCCTAACAGTATTTGGGAGGCTCTTGGGCGTCCTTGAATCCTTTTTCCGAGGCTGCTTTCAATCAGAACTCGACAGACTCTGTTCCTGGACTGCTGCGCCATCAGATTTCTCTTTTGGTTTGGATCTCCCTCTAGAAGCATCGGATCAGGCTGAAACTTTAGATCTAGTGTCGCCCAGGGCAGATTTACTGTTTCCAATTGGTTTGGTTTGAATCAGATTTGTTTTAGAAGGGTTTTGAGCCACTTCAGAGTTTGGCAGACCCTTACAATTTCCTTTTCTAGACATCGATTGAGAGGTACTTCTTTGTTCTACTGTTTTGAACACTTCTTTCTGTGGTTTTTCTTGCTCTTGTGAATCAATGGCATCAAAAAGGATAGAAATTATCCCCATTAAGTTTAATGGTGTGAATTGTGCACTTTGGAAATTCAATTTCCAATTTCATGTGGAGGCAAAAGGTCTCTGGGGATATCTGGATGGATCAGTAGCTAAATCTGATGATTCGGACATCAAGGGTTTTAATCAGTGGAGAATTGATAATGCAAAAATTGCATCATGGATCTTAGGATCCGTTGAAAATGACATTGCAATCCCTATGATAGGATACAAGACTGCTTATGAGATGTATGAGTATCTCGAGAGAGTATATCAGCAATCAAACACCTCAAGACAGTACCAGATAGAGGTTGACATCTTCTCCTATTATCAAGGAGAAAGAAAGGTCCAAGAGTACTATGCTGGGTTTATTAACCTTTGGACCGAATATGAGCTTGTTCACATGGTAAATGATCCTTTAGAATGTTGTGTGAAGTATATGAAGAGACATTTTGATAGAAGAAAGACTATGCACTTCCTAATGCATCTCAGACCTGAATTCGAGGTTGTTAGATCTAATATCCTGAGTCGAGGAACACTTCCTGACTTGGATACTATTCTTGGAGAAGTTCTGAGGGCTGAAACTAGATTTGACACACAGACTACTCTGGATGGAAGAAAGGAGTCCAACATTGATACTGTCTTTCTAGCAACAAAACCGAAAGGGAGGAAGGACTTCTCTAAAATACAGTGCTATGAATGTAAGGAGTTCGGGCATGTTGTTTCTCATTGCAAGAAAAATAATACATGCACCTATTGTAAGCAGGTCGGCCATATTATCATTGAATGCCCCACTCGGCCTAAAAAAAGTAGTGGATCAAATCAGAAGAAAGGAAGCTACAAGGCTTATCAGAAGGTGTAGATGGATTAGATGCATCATCCTCCATTACTTCTGTGGCTAGCCAGAATGACACTTCGGGTAGCATGTCTGAAGAACGAATTCGACAACTCATGTCCTCTGTCATCTCTTTAGCCTTCTCTGCTATGGGCCTGTTTGGTAAGTCTCCTACCTATTGTCCCTCACCGAACCATCTATGGTACATTGACTTAGGAGCCTCTAACCATATGACGGGGGCCACTTTTGGTTAGTGTCCTAAACCCCATCTCCCCAATAAATACATTGTTACTACTAATGGTGAGAAATTAGATATACTTGGATGTGATGATTTGTATTTATCTACTTCTAAGTCAGCTCCATTTCATTTGTCCAAAACTTTATTTGTACTTAAGCTTACCACCAATTTAATTTCTGTTGACCAACTTGTAGAGGAAGGTGCAGTGTCTCATTTACTTTTGATGGTTGTTTGATATAGGATTGACGAACTAGGGAGGTGAAGGGGAAGGGGCGTAGACTGGGAAGACTCTTTGCTTTAGAATTTGAGAAGAATAAAACTATGCCTGCTTCTACTTCATGTTTGATTTCTACTACCTCTAGTTTTGAATATTTTAGTTGTAATAACGATTGGTAGTTGTGGCATAAATTCCTGGGCCATCCTTTCTCTAAGAAACTTGATCAGTTGTTTTCTTTTGGTAGTTTACCTGTTTCTAATGGTTCTCTTAAGAATGTGAATAAAGATTGCATTGCTTGTGGCTTATGTAAGAGTCATATTTTGCCTTTTCCTTCTCATTCTGAACATGCAACAGTCCCTTTTTATTTAATACATAGTGATGTTTGGTCGTCTCCAGTTGTTTCACGGATGGGTTTTAAATATTTTGTAATCTTTATTGATGACTGCACTCGTTTCACTTGGGCTTATTTCCTTCCAAAGAAATCTGAAGTGTACACCGTATTTAAGCACTTTCACACCTATGTTACCACTCAATTTGATGCCCTAATTTGTGTGCTATGATCGGATTCAGGGGGAGAGTATATTGATGGGGGTTTCCAAAACTATTTAAAACAACATGGAATTCAAACCCAAAAGTCCTGTCCAGGCACCCCACAACAAAGCGGGGTTGCAGAAAGGAAAAATGGGCATATCTTGAGTGTAGTCAGAACTCTTCTACAGGATTCCCACGTACCCTCTTGGTTTTGGGTGGAGGCGGTCAACACTGCTGTGTATCTCATAAATCGTCTTCCGTCATCAATTTTGAATAATTCCTCCCCATTTCAATCCCTCTTTCATAAATCCCCAGACCTATCCATGCTCAAAGTGTTTGGATGTGCTTGTTTTGTCCACCTTTCACCTCATGAATGCACAAAGTTAACTACACAAGAAGCTTTGTGTGCCTTTATGGGGTACAACTCTGAACATAAAGGGTATCTTTGCTATGGCCCTTTGGTTTGTTGTCTTCGAATTTCTCGTAATGTAGTTTTTCTTGAACGTGTGTCCTTTTCTGAAAATATTGTAAAGTCCCCAATTCCTTCTATTTCCTTGCTGCACAGTTTTGATTCCACAGGTACCTCAAATACTCCATTGTCACCTCCGCAACAACTTCAGACCTACTTCAGGAAGCAACGGCCTTCTTCAGTCTCCATCCCCCCTGCTCCGCTTCCAGTTGCTGATCCGGTCACTCCAGCTGCTTCAGTAAGTGTTCAAAACCTTCCTTTTGAACCCATTGCTCCTACTTTATGCCGTTCCTCTAGAATTTCTCGTCCACCTATCTGTTATGGTTATTCACCAAACAATAGCTCCTTTTCTGCCATTTTATCTACCACAAACATTCCTAGATCTTACCAGCAGGCTGTAGCAGAACTGCACTGGAATGATGCAATGGATTCTGAGATTCGAGCTCTTCTTGAGAATGACACCTGGGACTTGGTCAAAGCTCCACCTAAGACATCTCTTATGGGAACTCGATGGGTCTATTTTGTGAAACTAAAATTTGATGGAAGCCTAGATAGATACAAAGCCAGGTTTGTTGTACAGGGATACAAACAGGAATATGAATAGATTATGAGGAGACCTTTGCTCCTATAGCTAAGATGACCACTGTACGACTTTTGATGGTTGTGTCTGCAATCAAACAATGGATAATTCATCAGATGGATGTCAAGAATGCTTTTCTCCATGGGGAGTTGAAAGAAACAGTCTACATGAAGCCTCCTCCGGGATATTGTACAGATCCATAGTTTGTTTGTCGTCTGAAGAAGTCACTTTATGGCCTGAAGCAAGCTCCTAGGGCCTAGTTTGAGAAGTCCAGATCTGTCATCACTGATGCTGGCTTTATCCAGAGTTCTTCTTATTACTCCTTGTTCACCCTAAGGCGGAAGCAGGGAGTAATGATATTACTCCTTTATGTTGATGATATGCTCATTATAGGGGATGACATAGAAGGAATTGATAGGCTACAACAGTTATTCAGTGAGTCCTTTAATATGAAGGACTTGGGGCCTTTGACATACTTCTTAGGCCTTGAAGTGAGCAGAAACTCTCGGGGCTATTTTGTTAATCAGCAGAAGTATGCGGCTGATCTTGTTAAATTGACAAATCTTAGTGATTCTAAGGTTGAGGACACCCCACTAGAACTGAATCTGAAACTTAGCAAAGATGATGGTACTCCTCTTGAAGATCCTACCCTTTATCATCAGCTAGTGGGCAACTTGATCTATCTCACCATGACTCGTCTAGATATATCTTATGCAGTTCAGATAGTAAGCCAGTTTGTGTCTTCCCCAAGACAACCTCATTTATCTACACTTCACCGGATCATCAGATATGTGCAAGTCTCCCTGCCACACGGGATATTCTTCTCCTCTTCGTCCCCTATTAATCACATGGCCTATGCAGATGCTGATTGGGTTGGATGCCCTGACACCCGATGATCCACTACTGGCTGGTGTGTTTTCTTAGGCAATTCTCTTATCTCATGGAAGTGCAAGAAGCAAGCTACTGTGTCCAAATCTTCCACTGAAGCTGAATACAAGGCTATGTCTTCCGTGTGTAGTGAGATCATATGGCTTTGGGCTCTTCTATTTGAAATACTTAATGAGCCAGTATCATTTGTCCCTTTGTATGCAGACAATATTAGTGCAATTAAAATTGCTTCCAACCCCGTCTTCCACGAGTGCACCAAACACATAGAAGTTGATTGCCATTTCATCCGCGATCTTCTTCTTGGGGGTACCATATCTCTTCCTCATGTCTCCTCCGGGCTCCAACTAGCAGATTTGCTGACTAAAGCAATGACTCGAGCTCAACATCTACTTCTCATGGACAAATTGATGCTTATTCCTAGGCATCAATTTAAGGGGGAGTGTAGAGAACTGGGAAACTAGTCGTAGGGATAATTTTGTACTTTTTCTTTTCCCTTGTTGTATAACTATTCTTTATTCTCTTTCTTTTGTATATTAAGGGCCGATTTGTTCTTTTACCTTTTAACATTAATATAACTTTTAGGGTGTTGACTGACACAAGGTGTCACACCCATCACTCGGCTATGTTCTCTCTCTCTCTCTCTCTCTTTCTCTTTCTCTGACTTCCGATCTAACTCTGACACTATACCCAAGAAATACTTCAACTTCCCAAGATCTTTTGTCTGGAAGTGATCTTGTAGAAAGACCTTCAGTCTATCAATCCCAAGTCTATCACTACCAGTGGTGGCTATTTCGTCCACATAAACCACTAGCAAGATCTTCCCTACTTCAGAATCATAGCTAAACACTGAGTGGTCAACTTGACATTGTCTCATTCCGAACTCTTTCACTACTTCACTAAATTTGCCAAACCAAGCATGGGGAAACTGTTTGAGCCCATAGATTGCCTTCTTGAGCTTACACACCTTACCATCCTCCCCCTGAGCAAAAAACTTTGGTGGTTGCTCCATGTACACTTCCTCTACAAGATCACCATGGAGGAAGTCATTTTTAATGTCGAGCTGAAACAGAGGCCAATCATTCATGACTACTAAGGAAATCAACACACGTACTGAGCCAATCTTAGAAATAGGAGAAAAGGTTTCCACATAATCTATACCATATAGTTGAGAACATCCTTTGGCAACTAAATGGGCTTTCAACCATTCCACTCTCCCATCTGTTAGATATTTAACAATATACACCCATTTACAACCAATAACATGCTTACTTGGGGGAAGATTGGTGAGTTCCCACATATGATTGTGATTAAGGGCAGAGAGTTCCTCTTCCATAGCTTTACGCCACCCTAGTGAGGTAAGAGCCTCCTGGACATCCTCAGGTGTAGACATAGAAGATAATAGAGAAACAAACTGGCGAGGTGAAGCAGAAAGGTGAGAGACAAAAACATAATTGGATATGGGATGTAGAGCGCAACTACGTTTACTTTTCCACAATGCAATAGGAAGGTCAAGGTCAGAAGGCAACTTGGGTGTAGAAGAAACTGGATTTGTAGACGAAGTAGAAGCTAGAGGAGGTGCTGGTCTTTGTCGGTGAGTATACACTTGATGGATTGGTGGTCTTTCAATATGATCCTGCATTGGAGGAGGTGAAGACTTAGTCACAATGGGAACAATAAGAAATGGAATTATTAACTAGAAGAGGAAGAGGAAGAGGAAGAGGAAGAAGAACTTTGTGGGAGAGAGAGACATATCAGGACCTGAGAAGTACGACACAAACTCAAAGAATGTAACATCAGGATAGATAAATGTCTTCTGAGTAATGGGGTTGTAGCATTTATACCCTTTCTGAGTCCTAGAGTAGCCAAGAATGATACACTTAATGGAGCATGCATCCAACTTGTCTAAACTAGGACCTAGATTATGAACAAAGCACACACACTTGAAGATCCTGGGAGTCAAGGGATATAGAGACAAAGTGGGAAACAAAACAGAGAACGGAGAATGACCGTCAAGAATGAACAAAGGCATGCGATTAATGAGAAAACAAGCGGTAAGCACTGCATCACTCCAAAATCATTTAGGAACATTCATATGATGAAGAGACCAAGCTGTTTCAAGTAGATGTCAGTTCTTCCTCTCAGCCACCCCATTTTGTTGAGGAGTGTATGCACAGGTTGTTTGATGAATAATGTCATATTGTTCCAAATATTGCTAAAATGAAGGAAATACTCTCTTCCATTGTCTGAACAGAGAATTTTAATTGGAACACCAAATTGTGTATGTATCTCAGCATGAAGTTTTTGGAAAATGGAAAATAATTCACTCTTTTCTTTCATTAAATAAATCTATGTCATTCTTGAACAATCATCAACAAAAATAACAAAATACTTGTAACCATTATAGGACACAATTCTCTTGGACCCCGAATATCTGAATGAACTAAAGCAAAAGGACTCAACATGCAACTATCGACTCTAGGACTAAAAGAAACTTGATGGTGTTTCCCATACTGACATGACTCACAATGAAAAGAAGACAAATGACTCAATGACAGAACAAGTAGCTTGAGAGCTTTAAGAGGTGGATGACCAAGTTTACAATGCCATTGGAGAGGAGTCAAAGAAGTTTGAAGTGCAATTGTAGAACCACCCTTGTCAAGGTAATACAATCCACTAGCTCCATGCCCTCCACCAATCTTCTTCCTCGTCTTGAGATCCTGAAAAACACAAGAGGAAGGGTAAAAAGTGATAGAACAATTGAGAGACTTGGTTAGTTTACTAACAGACATAAGATTAAATGGAAACTTGGGTACATATAAAACAGAAGACAAAGAAGGAAATGCAGTGTCAACATTACCGACACCACAAATAGGGGAAGTGGAACCATTGGCTAGGGTAACATTATGTGATGTGGAGGTCTGAGAAAGGGAGGAAAACACACCTGGAGTCCCAATCATGTGATCAGAGGCTCCAACCAATTATCCAGGGAGAAGGTTTTGATGCTAGGCAAGCCATACCTGAATGAGCAAGGGTGGCAGTATTCTAATGTGAAGTAGCCTGGAGGAATTTCTCATACTCATCTCTTAGGATACTCATCACCTCCTTCCCAAAAGTAGTTGTGGATGTAGGTGTTGGATCAACTGGCTGATTATCACTGACTTCACTGCCACCAACAACTGCATGATTAGCCCATATAGATCATAATAGAAGTTAATTGTGTGTCCATCTTTTCCACAATGTGTACATTTCCTAGTAGTGCTTCCTCTTCCTCTGCCATGGCCTCCCCCTGAATCACGACCTCCACCAATACCATGACTACGACCAAACATAGGGTTACCACGGCCCCCTTGAGCTGCACGACCTCCTCCTTTGTTTCCGTAAGCTCCTACTCGTGTTCCAACAAATGCTGATTTGTTAGAAGGCATGGTACTCTCTGTGGGTCCAAGATAAATCCTATGGAGACAGGCAAACACTTCCTCTAGAGTGGGGAGGGAAGGTCCACCCAATATCTGTGCTCTGACAGGTTCATACTCTGATTTCAGCCCCACTAAGAATTGGGTAACATCAAGTTGCTAAGGGGTGGTAGACACTAAGTTCATTCCGAAGATTTCTCATATTGGCATAATACTCTTCAAGGGTCTGATTTCCCTGCTGCAAACTGAAATACTCCTGATAAAGCTGATAAACTCTCGTAGTATTGTCTTGTCCAGAATAGAGTTTCTTAGCATGCTCATATTTCCTTTGCTGTGTCTAAGAACATGAAGTTAACACTGATTTTAAGTTCCACACTGTTCCACAGCCACGTCATGATTTGAGCATTCTCCTGCTCCCAATCACTAAAACCCGGAGATTCAGCTGTAGGTTTCTCCTCCCGCACATGTTTTACTTTCTTCTTAGCCTTGAGAAACACTTCCACCGACTTAGCCCATGGCACATAGTTTTCACCATTGAGTTTGATGGATGTCATCTGCACACTTAAAAAATCAGAAGAAATCATCACACTTGATTTATGGTCACCACTGACATCTCTCATTGATGCCATCAAGATTTTAATCTACGAAACTGGTTCTGCCCTTCCAGAAAAAAAGGTTATCAGTCCAAACATGCTGACTGTTGTTCTTTGAGTACTACACCAACACACTCACCACTGTACATCACCTCCTCATTCAATAACCATGATACTACCCAAGCACACATTCGGCCACTTCTGTTAACATAAGTAGGCGATCAAGACTACAATCAGCCTTGAACCCTAATAAATTTCAGATTAGAAAAAGTAGAAGAAAAGAAGAGAAAGGGAGAAAAGAGAGGGGAAGAGCTGGAGAAACAAAGGTTGAAAGAAGGGACAGATTCTCAAAATGATCTGCTGCCGCCACTCTCTTAGTATTTATAGGTTATGTTCAGTACATAGGGAAAAGGACAGATATGCTCTTAGTACTTACATGACAAATAAAGCAAATAAAAAACTGAAATAACAAACTGACCACCAACTGACACTACCATGACTGAAACAAATAATTACACATACTGTCCTACGAACACAGTGGGGACCACAGCTGTGGGGCCCACATCAGTGTTCTCTACAACATAAAAAAAATGACTTCTAATAAAACCATAACCACCATCTAAAAAATATCCCTCTTTAAACTGCTCAATAGAGGGTTCAAACCACCACAACCACAACCACACAACCACTAAGGTTGTCACACATGGTGACAGCAGTCCAGAAACCTCCTACTAGGACTGCCGCACTCCTCTTTCACCTATAACTAGGCCACCGTAACTTTAGGAACACCTGAATAGGTTACCGCAGTCCTCTGTGGATTGCCGCAGCCTTCTCACACCCTTACTCCAGGTTGCACAAACCAGAAAAAAATAAAAAGAAAGAAAGGGGGAAGAAGATCTGATTGAATGAAGCTGTAGTCTTCTTCTCTCCTGTTTAGCGATGCTCTAATACCATGTGATAATAGTTCAGTCGAACCAGTTTCAGAGATAGAGAAGAGAGAAAGAGAGAAGAAGAGAGAAGGGAGAAGTGTCAAACTGAGAAGTCAAAGAGACCCTCCCAGCCGACCATATATATATATATATGTCAAAACATGGTATAATGTCAAATATTCCCCCACTTAAGTATGGGACGTGTGACTTAACACAGTACCAAACAGACAACACATCTTAACTTATGATGAAAAGACCGAAATACCCTTCCTTAGCCGACTCTAACAAATCCATTATGTGGATTTGTTTAACTTTCAAGTCAAACTTGATTGTATCATCTCAGGCTTCTATTGTATAAGTGGTAAATTCTATTATTTTAGGTATATATATGGTATATATAGATTAAAAGTAGGTTAAAGCCACTTTCCTATATATATTTAGCCTTTTAATATATTTATATTTATTTTTTTGACAAGTTTATAAAAAATAGAAATAATCTTGTGATTTACGATATGATTCATGATTTGATTCAATTCAACATTCTCTACGATTTACGATATGATTATGATTTTCAAAGCATTGGGTCTATGACAAGGTGACCAATTTCCACTCTTCTTTTTATTTTAGTGATAGAAGTGCTGAATCTGTTTCTGTCGAGAAGAGTTCAGTTGGATTTATTTGAAAGATTCTCAGTTGGTTCAGATGGCCCTTGCATCTCTCATCTGCAATTCACAGATGATATACTTATTTCCCTTGGAGCTTTAGTAGAACAAGTCCTGAATTTCAGGGCTATGTTAGCTAATTTTGAGCTATTAATTGGTTTCAAGGTGAATTTTTCTAAGAGTATTCTAATTTCAGGGCCATGTCAGGGGCAAAGTCCTCTTCTTCTATCTGAAAACCTATTATTGAGAGGTTAGAAAAAAGACTGGATGGGTGGAAAGCAAGATATCTGTCTTTGTGGGGGGGGGGGGGGAGGGGTTACTCTCACTAGAAGTGTATTGTCAAGTTTTCCTACATACTATTTGTTTCTACTAAAGGTTCCATCTGAGATAGAAAAGAGGGTGGAAAAACTTCAAAAGGATTTTCTTTGGGAAGGAGTGGGAGTGGGGGGTCCCAAGAAATTTCACTTGGTTAAACGGGATAAAGTATGTAGACCAAAAGAGGGAGGGGTTTTGGGTATTAGAAGAGTGATATTTTTTAATAAAGCTCTTCATGGGAAATGGCTGTGGAGGTGTCAATCATTTTAGAGGAGTGTGGTGGTGGGAAAATATGGGGTGGTTAGGTCTGGTTGGGAATCAAAAGAGGCTAGGGCTTCTTATAGGGTTTGTCTGTGGAAAGGTATTACGAAATTCAACCAGGAGTTTAAGAATTTCACTTGTTTCTCTTTTGGTGATAGAGGAGAGGGTTAGGTTTTGAGAAGATGATTGGAGTGGACGTTTAAGCTGATGGAAGTGTGTCCAAGGCTGTACAGACTCTCTGAGCATGAGGTTGCCATCAGCCAATGTTTTGAAAGACATGGGGATCAACGGATTTGGTGTCCTAGGTTCAGGAGAGAATTGCTCGAAGGGAGGTGGAGGAATGTATTTACTTGTTGAAAAAACTGGAGGGGATTAAGGTTCCATACCATTTGAGAGATGAGCTATGGTGAAATGAGTGTTCTAATGACAAATATACAATCAAATAATGCTAATCAGCATTATGCAAGAATTATCTGGAGCTTGGTCAGGAAGTGGGCATTTGGGGCAACCCAGTGTCCCCGAGGCTGGAAGCTTTAGCTTGGCTTATTGCTATGGATAGTGTACTTACTGCATATTACCTTAAGATTAGTCACTTGTTCATTTTGTGGAGTGACTGTTTTCATCTGTAAGTTATTCTCTGCATTTTTTGGAGTGAGATATCCCCAACCTGGTCCCCCTTCTCAGATTTTCTCTATGTGGCCGAAGTTGATAGGTTGTAAGAAGGCCAAGCTTCTATGGACCTGTATTCCTTTTGCGGTCTGCTGGTGCATATGGAAGGAGAGGAACAACAGGTGTTTTGAAGACAAATTCTGGAGTTTGAAGAAATTAGTAATGGCTATTGGCAAAGCTTCTTCTGATTGGGTGCTGGTGCACCCTGAATTTGCTCAGAACAAAAAGGAAGATTTAGGGGAAAGGTTTTGGGAGGTGATAGATTTGAAAAACTGTGATTTTGATAGTTTTTTTCAGTTGATGTACTATTTTATCGGATAGTTTGTCTATTTTTCATTTAAGAACACAGGTGGGTGTTGCCTCGACACCCTATCTAGCTGTACCTGTTTTTGTTTAATTAATGAAAAATTTCCTTTTACTTATCAAAAAACAAAAACAAAATCAGATCACACAAGCACTTTGAAGGGTACCAAAAAAACTTCACAAACCACAGGAAGAATGTTCCCACACCACAAACTGTCAAATAACAGCTGCACTTAGTACACATACTTGTACTCACGTCTAGGGCTGCGACAAGGTTTGGCTTAGTACACCACAACGCCTCAAAAGACCAGATTGACGCATTAAAGCCTATTTTTTTAAGGGTTGACCAGTCCCTTTTGCTATTTGTCTTGTAAAATGAGAGTTTTCAACTCCTAGGGCACAAAAAAGAGGCATGAACAGTGACAGTCGAGTTCACTGCTTTGAAACCAAATTATAACTTGAGAATAAAGTGAGAAAAGAGAAGAAAAAGGAAGGGCAAAAAGGTAGGAAAAGATTCTTGACACAGTACAGAACAGAAAGAAAAGGGTCTCCAAGGAAGAAGATTTGAACGGGTCTCTTCTCCTTGTCAACCTGAACTTTTATTCAACTTGAGAAAAGGTGTGAAAATTACAGAAAGACCCCTGTTAAGTGATTCTTAACAGGGGAAATACAATGCCATATCCAAAATACAAAAAAAAGCCCCTTATGCATACATGTCAAGTTGTCAAGACAAACCAACAGACACACTTGGTGATGATATTGGTGAAGTTGTTTTAACATTAAACTAAGAGTATTTGTTTATGACCAGATCTGATATTGAATGTATAATGAGTATTCTTAGCATATGCATGACCCTAGGGCCATCAATTTTACTAGTGTTGAAAGATTTATCAAGTACTTGAAAAAGCATCCAAGGAGAAGTATTTTTTTTTGCTAGACATGGCCACTTAAAAGTAAAAAACATGCAGTTGTAATTAGATCTAGTGCCAAGGCAAAGTGCCATGCCTTGGCATATAATGTAGCTAAGGTTTTGTAGGGAAAGAAAGTGCTACTTGAGTTGGGATTTCCCGTTACTAGTTCTATATCTCTCTATTGCAACGACAAGACTGCAATTAACATAGTATGCAATCCTGTCTAGCATGACAGGACTAAGCACATTAAAAGTAGACAATCATTTCATTAGACAAAGACTGGAGACAGGTGAAATTTGTGTATCTTATGGTAGATCTACTAAGCAATTAGCTGATGTATTTACTTAAAGTGTAACTACCTAATATCACAATAAAATTTGTAACAAATTGGGAATGATTAACACTTAAGCGTAGTGCTTCCATTTATTGTCTTAGGGACTTCTCTCTTCTATTTTTTATTCTCCACTCTCTCCTTTCTCTTCTTTTAATGGTTGTCATCAATAGTCATAATAATGATATTCTAATAAAGTGCCCACTTGGTGATTTTTGTGTTAGACAGTGTATGCCCTTAGCTCCAATCAGAATGATGTGCATTATGACATTTAATGTAAATGAATAAAGTACATATTTGATTCATGTTATTGTAGTGTGTTTCTGTGTAATACCCTTAAAATGGACACATATGAGATTCGTGTTAGTTTAGAATCTTCATAGTCATTGGATAGATCTAGGGAGATTTATCTTGCCTGGCTTGTCTCAGCTGCTAAGGTGAGAATTGAGGTACATGCAGTGTGGGTTTTCTTGAAACCCTGAACCGGATCATAATTCCAGTATTGCCCTGGACCTTGGAGACAGATGGGCAAAACTGGAATGTTACACCTGACCCCTAGACTCGATTATGATACTGCACTAGGTGTTAGATTGGGCTGTCTTTGATATGCCAATCAGTGAGATCCTTAGAGGGGGTCAAAACCTGGGTATGTTGGGACAGTTCGAGAATTCATCTTAGTGGGTGATCATAGTGACAGGATCAGCCCCTTTGTCGGACAAAGTAAATGATCGGGGATGCACTCTCTCTGATGGAAACCAAAACTGCCGGTAGTCGATTTCAACCGTTGAAATTTATTTTTGCATATATAGAGATATATGTATATACATTATGGTTTCAAAATGTTTTAATTCCTAGGATCCATGTGAGTAGAGAGTGCGACACTGTTCCTTGCAGCCGAGGGAGAGGTCTTCTCTTGTTGGGCAGTGTTTGATCATTATGGGCTGAGAGGTTAAGTGTAAGACCATTGAGGGTAATACCTGATGGGATAATCTTGCATTTGCCCACAGTCCTTGGGTTTTTATAAGGTGGCTTGACCCAAGGACCATTTAGTGTAAATGTTGGGCCCAATAAGAGCCCATGGTGATGGACTCAGGGGTTCATTGTCTCCTACAGTGAATTCGGCCAGGCCTTGTAAAAGAGGTTGGGCTGAACCCATGTGGCTGATGTGTAGATCAATGTTTGAGTCCCACACCATACAAGGATAGCCAATTGGGCAGCAGATTAAGAGGTTAAGTGAGCACATAGACTTAATGGGCCTAAAGCCCAATTTGAACTGGCTTAATAAGATTAATTAAATGGGGGCGGTTCTGGGATTTGGATCAGCAGATAGGATAAGGGATTATCCCTATCCACTTAAAGAGTCCAGATCCAAATAAACGATTTGGATAAGGAAACTCCAAATTTGATTAGGAAGGCTGATATTTATCTGCAGATAAGATAAGGGATTATCCTTATCTCTTAAAGAGAGCCCAAATCCAAATAAAAGATTTGGATTAGGAAACTCCTAATGGGATTAGGAGATCCTCTCTTTAAGGCTATAAATAGGAGAGCAGGGCGGACCTCCAAATAGACTCACAGTCTGCTGAATTACAGAGAGAGGCAACACAGTTTGACTGCACTTGTCTTCTGCTCTTATTCTTTCCTGCTCTTGCCGCCCTACCCAGTTCGATCTCCACCAGTGGGAGTGATCAAGAACGGTTCTTGATATTGCCTTTTGCCAGAAGAGGCAATCTGAAGTCGTGCTCACCAGCCTTCCATCATATTTTTGTTGAAGAATTTGGTTCTTGCTGAAGAACTGTCCTGTTGATTCCGCTTCACCTCACACCGTGTCATCTTCGGTGGAAGCAGTCTTTGGTCTTCTCCTTGGGCGTGAACACCTTCATTGGGGGTTTACTATTACTCCGTATCAAGTATATCCCTCTACTCGCTTCTGGTTTCAAATCTGGTCCGATTTGGTTTCAAGATTGATCCTTGAAAATGTAGTTTTCTAAAATAAGGAATGCGATTCCCACAAGGGAGAGAGAGAAATTTTTGAAATTTCGCCCAACCTTCCTGCAGGGTTCGGCCATCCATATGATGGATCTCTCATCCCCTTCATTTTGTTGTCTATATAGGTGCCTACTCAAATAGATGGGCACTTTGTCATATAATTGATCATTATGGAATAATGTCATGATTGCAAACAGCCTTTGGTCCATTTTCTCCATGTATCCCCAAAACCAATTTTCTATAATACCACTTCAAAAAATAATAGTCCACCAATCGTATTCTTTCTCTAAATCCAAATCACACCCATCCCTTCTTTCAATCTTCTAACCTCTTATATGCATTCTTTAGCTTCAAGGATTTGGTCTATGATCTATCCATCTTGAGTAAAACCACATTGGAATCAGAATGTGCTTGATGAAAGGACCTCCTCAAGCCCAAGGGAAAGCGATTTTGAGGCTATGCTTGTACTTGGGATATATTCCTTCTTCAGTCGGGGTATATTCCTCAAATTAATAAATCTACCAACCTTAATTATCAAAAACAAGACTTTTACCCTGGTTTATTTTGGGTTGTACCCCTCATACTAATGTTTATGTAGGCATGATGGACCATACAGATAAATAGTATAATGCATGACATGTGACCATAGGGAAGACTCAGGCCAAAACATTCAAGAAAAATTGAATTAAGAAACACCAGTCAGGTCAAACCTTTCAGCATTTGCGATCACAAATGCTTCCAAAGCCCACTTTGTGTAGCATAAGTCACAAAGTGTCTTCATAATTCCATTTTTTTTATCCTGAGTTGCTATAAGAGTCAGAACAACCGGAAGAAGCACTGACCACTGCCAGAAACCAAAATATCTTATAAAGAAAGGGAAAAAGGATATATCATATATGAACATTTAAATTGAAAAGTAAAGTGTTTCTTAAATAAAAAACTCACCAGTTGGGCTGGACCAGGTTCAAGGAAGATAGCAAGTGCATAGGCTATTCCAGTCACACAATAGACAAGGAAGAACAAAACAATGTAATTATCCTGGAAGGAAGATCGTGGATTGTTAAAGAAATAAAACATGGAGAGATAAACCAGAGGTTTGACAATTGTATTGAAATGGTCAATTGTATCTTTTGAGAGAAAATAAGCTAGGCTGCTCATGCCAGATGCACTCTCTCTCCAATAGTGCAATTTGTCCAGAGAAAATGATCTCAAAGCTGCAATCTTGCACAGGAGAGCTGCAATTCAACAAAAATTTTGAACAAGTGAGGAAGGAAATACTCGGAGAAAAGTGTTTATTATTCTATAGAATCAGGACAAAAGTGTTATTTTCATTTACTATCATGGACATTTTTTGTTTAGCTAAGGAATTGACAAGAAAATGACAGTTCTGAATTCATAAAAATGGGAAAAGAGAACTTTCAAACTTCGAAAGAGGCAAGAATAAATCACAGTTCCCCTGAAATAGTGGAATGGTTTTAATCCATGGCTTCAAGAACACAGATAAAACTCAGCAGGAAGATAGCATAGTCAAGCATGATGGGAGGTAGTTGACTTACAAACTGCAATGACAGTATAAGTGTAGCCGAGCGCCCCAAAGGTTTCATCACTCACTTTAGCAAGTGTTCCTAAGCAGGCACCAGCAAGCAATAAAATCAAAAAATCCACTGCTTGTATTCTAGCTTCACGTAATCTTTGCTTACCAACCCTGGAGAATGATTCAAGCATACCTTAAATCAATAAACTGTTCAAGAAATAATATGCAAAACATGCAACCAAAAAAGAGAGAAATAACAATCTAACAAAAAGTTTGTCAAATAGGGCCATCAATGGGTTGGGTCCATCCAATAGAACTGAACCAATTATACTGGTTCTCGTTCTGAGTTTTGTGTCCCGATTATAATTGGGTGAAGGCCGTTTTTTGCTATTCTGAACCGATTAAGACCTGAACCAATTAAGTAATTAATAATATATAAAGGTCTCATGGTTTTTCTGTAATTTTTGTTCTATTTTATGTATAGAAGGGTAAATTTCATTCAGTATATAAGATAATATTAGTTAAAAAACACTTGTTTTATCAACATATAAACAGTTAACTATTTACTATCATTCTTATTAAGGTTATATTATCAACAATGAAGTTCCAAGTTGCTATATTATAGGAAGATGTAGATATCAAGTATAATTGGGCCTAATCAGATCAAACCTGACTATCCTGATTAATAATTGGTTTGGTTCTGATTCTGAGTTTTGTGTCCAAATTATAATTGGGTCGGGACTGGTTCCACCCTGTCCCAGACCAGATCCGTCCCTTGACAGGTCTACCAAAATGAATGAAGACATTTTTGGGTTTCTTTCCAAATAAGTCTTCAATGCCAAACAACATACAAACTTTAGAACAATGACTGCTGCACTAAGAAAAAACAAAGAAATTTACAAGAGAAGGAGCCACATTTAGGGCTGTCAATGGATCAAGTCATGATCAGAATCCTTTTCAAATTAATCATGATTGAATATGAACTTAATCTGATTAAAGCTTAATGGAAATTTTGATTTTAGATTCCTTCATTAATTGGACTAGATCAGGATAACCCAATCCAATTCTATTAAGATCTGGACTGACAACTTCAGTTTGTTTGTGTGCGTGTGTATAATATATATGTAAATATTAAAAGAATTGGTCTTAGTATTGTGTTTTGAAAGAGAAGCTGCCACACTTCTTCTTCTTACAAGACAGATCTGTGGAACATATCAAGATGCTGGAGGAGAGGAAAAGACCTTGAGGTTTACTCTCATATTGAAAATAGCTGTTATATTTGGAAGTGGGATACTTCTTGGTAGAAGTAGGGATTTCTGAACTGGTTTTGGACTGGATTTATGATTGTAAAGAGAGGAGGGAGCCATGGCTTCAGATTCTGGGTGAGTTCTTAATGAGACCCAGCAGCTGTGAACCTTATTTTTGTCTCTTGTGAGATTTGGTGGGCATAGCATCTACAGAGGCTATTATAAAAGCATCTCAGATTGTGTTAGGACTGCCATTGACCCTAGTTTCCTAGTGTTAGAAATTGTTTATTCATTAATTGTTCTAGGTGGCAGGGTATGTGTAAATTTATCTTTTCTTTTAGATGTCAGATTGTGTTAGGACTGCCATTGACCCTAGTTTCCTAGTGTTAGAAATTGTTTATTCATTAATTGTTCTAGGTGGCAGGGTATGTGTAAATTTATCTTTTCTTTTAGATGTGGTTTAATCCAATAAAGTTCTGAAAAATAATTTCAGATTTAAGCCAAGAAAGAAAGAAAAGAAGAAGACATCAAGGGAGAGGAAGAAAAAGATGGAGAAGAAGGGAGAAAGAAGAAGACAGCTCATCAGTCTACTTAAAACTAATCAAATTTAAAGTCTGCCCTTAAGTGGGCGGCCAGCTCATCAGTCTACTTAAAAGACATAAAAACATTAATAGACTCATAAAGAAAAGGCCCATTAACAAACAAAGTAACTAGGAAGAACAATAATAAGAGAATAATGAGCTAGGGCCCATTCGGCCCAGTCTCTCTACACTCCCCTTCAAGCTGAGCATAGATATCAATCATGCCCATCTTGCTTATATAGTGAATCAACTCCTTTGGGAACACCTTTTGTCAAAACATCAGCCAACTGTTCTTCAGAAGTAATATATGGTAAGCATACTTCTCCTGAAGCAACTCTCTCCCGTATAAAATGCCCATCAACCTCTATGTGCTTAGTTCAGTCATGCTGAATAGGATTATGTGCAATATTGGTAGCATCCTGGTTGTCACAATATAACATCACTGGCTTCTCACAGTCAATACCCAATTCTCCTAAAAGTAATCTCAGCCACAATAGTTCTGAAACTCCATGTGCCATTTCCCTATACTCTGCTTCAGTCGAGGACTTGGCCACTATAGACTGCTTTTTACTCTTCTATGACACAATGTTCCTTGCCACCATAACACAGTAACCTGAAGTGGATCTCCTATCATCAATACGTTTAACCCAATCAACATCGGTGTATGCTTCCAACTTCATGTGTCCATGCTTGGCAAACAAAATACCCTTCCCTGGAGTCCCTTTCAAGTAACATAAAACCCTCTCCGTAGCTGCTAAGTGTGTATCTCTAGGAGAATGCATGAACCGAATTTGACACTAATTGCATAGGAAATATCTAGCCGAGTCATACAAAGATATAATAATTTCCCAAGCAGTCTCTGGAACACTCCCCTATCAGCCAACAATTTACCATCAGTAGTTGAGAGCTTGTGATTCAGGTCTATAGGAGTGGAAGCTAGTTTAGCACCCTATTTGCCAGTTTCTGCAAGTAGATAAGGACATACTTATGTTGAGAAATGAAGATACCATCTTTAGATCGAGCAACTTCAATTCCCAAGAAATATCGGAGTTCACCCAAGTCTTTGATCTTAAACTCAGTATTAAGAAATCTTTTGAGATTAATCACTTCCTGAGTGTCATCACCAGTAACCACAATGTCATTTGCATAAACAATCAAAGGGTCACTAAGGAATCTCTCCTCTTAACAAAGAGGGTATGATCAAGCTAAGTCTGTGTAACAAAAAGTAACAAGGGCAGCCTGGAATCTCTCAAACCAGGCTCTAGGAGACTCTACTTGAGTCCATAAAGAGACTTCCTCAATTTACAAACTTTCCCTTTCATTTTCTTCCCATACACCCTTGGAGGTAAAGACATATAGACTTCTTCATGTAATTCTACATTTAAGAATGCATTTTTAACATCAAGTTGATAAAGTGGCCAATCAAAGGTAGCAGCTAAAGAATATGCTTGAGCAAGGGTTTCTTCATCTTTGGCCAGAATATTGTCTCGTAATGTCAAACTCAGGGTTGAGTCCTGTAAGAAACTCAAATACATTGTTTCTTTCCATCAGTTTCCTGAATGTCTCTGCATCATTGGTGCTCTCCCATACAACTACTTCCATATTATCCTACCATAGTGACTTCAACATAGAGTAGTAGACAGCTACACTCTTCTCCCTCTGTCTCAGATTTTCACATCATTCTTCAACTTATATGCTCTTGCAACATTCAATTTCTGAAGTATGTTTTTGTAACACTATCCCAAATCTCCTCGGCTAAAGTCATCTAGAGGTAATGCTGACTTATGTGAGGCTGCATAGAGTTGACTAACCACATAATCACTGTGTAGTTCTCTTGCATCAAATTTTCATATGTAGGATCAATCTTTGCCGGTTTCTCCTAATTGCTTGTGAGATACCCTAGTTTACCTCAACTATGAATATAAATCCATAAAGATTGTAGAGAACACTGATGTGGACCCCACTACTGTGGTCCCCACTGTGTTCATATGGCAGCATAGCATATTTTTTGTTAGTTATGTCAGTGTTAGTTGGTAGTTATTAGTAGTTATTTCAGTTTGTTGTTACAACTTGTTATTTCAGCTTATTATTAGTTTATTTGCCATGTAAGCAATAAGGGAAATTCAGCCCTTTTACAATTAGTCAACATATATAAATATTAAGAGTGGGTCGGCAAATCAATTTATCAACCCTCTCTCTCTTTTCTAAATCCCTTCATTGTGCCTCTTTTTTTCTCCCTCTCTTCTTCTTTTCTTCTAAAATTTCTCCTTTTTCTTTTGAATTCAAGACTGATTGTAGTCTTGATCGACTACTTGGTATCAGAGCAAGGATTAGGGCTTCTCATGTGAGTCTGATCCAGCCAACCACATGAGAGTTGCCTAGGGCTGGAAGATTAAGATGATCCTTTTTCGGCTGATTCTTGGAGATTATCAAAGACTGTAGCAACTGTCCAAAGAGTGGATTGTGTTCTTGATAATCAGGAAGAATCAGAGGAAGATAAAGAATCCAAGATCAGTTTCTTTATCAAGACTGAAGGTGGCGATCAGAATTTCTGTTCAAAACCTAAAACTGGTTGCAGAGAAGGAGGTCTTATGTTAGTCTAATTAGATTGACTACATGAGAATTTCCTAGGTTTAGAAGTTTTTCAACAAAGAAGGAGGATCGGCTGATTCTTGGAGGCTATTGGTAGTGTGCGGCTACTACTAAGAAGATTGTAGAAGGCTGGGATAGTTCCAATAGTCAGGAAGAATTAGAAAAGGCTTCGGATCCCCAAGATTAGGGTTCTACATCAGACAGAAGGTGGCGGCCAGAGACTTTCGTTCATAAAGTAAGTTTTTTTTGCTTGAGAATAACCTTGAAAGAATCATCTTGGTCTATTCTGAGAGGTGCGGCTGGAAAACCTTTTTTCCTTCTAGGGTTTCGAGGGAAAACCCTAAAATTCAAAACTTTTGTTGGTTTCAGATCAGATTTTGAACTGGTTTCATACATAATTCTGTTTTCTTTATTCTTTGGAAGACCTAGGCCGCCTGTTATCAGTTGTTTAGGTGTTGTTTTCTATTACAATAGCTTCGAAAGTTTTTTATTGTTAATTCTTGACCAAGAATGGAGTTCAAGAATCAGGGGGAAGGTGTTTTTGGGACTAGCAATTCTTGTAACATGTCTGAGATGGCCTTTCAGATTACAACTATGAAGTTTGATGGATCCAACTACTTAGAATGGACTCAATCGGCCATGGTGGCCATTGGGGGTAGAGGAGAACTCAGCTACTTGTTGGAAGATGTGAAAGAACCAACTAAGGAGGACCAAACGTATACCAAATGAGTTCAGGAGAACTATTTGGTTATGACATGGTTGTGCAACTCTATGCAGCCACATATCAGCCGGAACTATTTGGGGGCAAAACCAATCAAGGAAATCTGGGATGTCATGAAAGAGACTTTACTCCCAACCCCTTAATGTTGCTAGGGCCTATGAATTGAAGTGTGAGGTTAATAACCTTAAGCAAGGAGAGAAACCAGTGTCGGTTTACTTCTCTACTTTGAAATCTTTGTGGCATGAAATTGACCACCTAGAAACACTTGAGTGGGAAAGTCAGAAGGATGCACAAACTCATAGAAAGCAAGTTGAAACTAATAGGGTTTTTGAATTCCTAGCTGGTTTGAATCCTGACTATGATATTGTGAGACAACAAATACTAACTGGGGACAGTGTGACCTTATCTCAAGCCTACTCCTTGGTGCATAGTGAAGAGACTAGGAGAAAGGTTATGATGCAGCATCAACCCTTCCCACCAGCCTTGGCAGTACTTAAACCTAAGTCTGGGGGTGATACGGAGAGGGATATAAAGAAGGAAGATAAGCGGGATCTAGTGTGTGAACATTGCAAGAAACCTAAGCATACTAAAGACACATGTTGGAAGCTGCACCCTCATCTAGTTCCAACAAAATTGAGGAACAAAAGGGGTAATGCTCATATGGCTGTTAATACCAATTCTGCATCCTCATCGAGCACAAAAGGCACGCCTCTAGACACCTTAGTTGCGGTCCGAGCTGCCCTAACTCAGTTGGAAAAGGAAGTTGGGAATTCAGCTCAATCATCTCAGCCATCATCAGCTCCTTCCACATCAGCCTTTTCTCATTCAGGTACTCGGGCCTCAGCTTACCATGCTTTAGCTCCAGGTAACACTGAACATTGTTGGGTAATAGACTCAGGTGCATCTGACCATATGACTAGCTTGCCATCACTGTTCACTACCTATCACTTATCTTCTAGTAGAGATAAAGTGTTCATTGCTGATGGTTCCCTTGTTCCCATTTCTGGCAAGGGAGACATCAAGTTGTCTAATACCATTTCCTTATCTTCAGTTCTGCATGTTCCTAAGCTTGATACTAACTTGCTTTTAGTCAGTAGTATTACAAAACATCAGAATTGTTCAGTAACTTTTTTCCCTGGCCGATGTATTTTTCAGGACTTGGAGACAAGGAAGGTGATTGGGACTGGCCGTGAGACGAATGGGATCTATCTGCTTGGAGAGAGTTCTCATTGGGAAGATTGTGAAGATCAGAAATCTTTTGTTTCTCAGTCTGTTAGTCAAGTTATGCTTTGGCATAATCGGTTAGGTCATTTATCCTTTCGGTCTTTGAAGAGTTTATTTCCAAATTTGTTTGAGTCTGTTCAAATGTCAAATTTGAGATGTGAGAGTTGTGAGCTTGCAAAACATTGTAGAACATCTTATTCCTTGAGTAATAAAAGAAGTAGTAATTCTTTTGATGTTGTCCACACCGATGTTTGTGGCCCTTATCACATCCCTTCTATGGGGGGATACGGATATTTCTTGTTGTTTGTTGATGACTATATCCATTTTTCTTAGGTTTACCTTATGCGTTCTCGAGATGAGGTTCCTGCTCTGACCCAGATCTTTCATCAGATGATTTTAACGCAGTTTGGGGTCAAAAATCAAAATCTTTAGATCCGATAATGGGAAAGAATACTTTACCAAGCCATTAGCCTCTTATCTGCTTGATCATGGGATTATTCACCAGAGTACTTGTCCTTGTACACCACAACAAAATGAGGTTGCTGAGAGGAAGAATAGGCACATATTGGAGGTGGCTAGAAGTATTATGTTTAACTCCAATGTGCCTATCTGTTTCTGGGGTGATGCTATTCTTACAGCAGTGTATCTCATTAGTCGAGTTCATTCACGGGTTCTTGACATGAAGCCTCCCTTTACCCTTCTATACCCCGATAAAGAATTGTTTACTGTTCCCCTTAAAACCTTTGGTTGCACTTGCTTTGTTCAGATTCTTGGACCTCATCGTTCCAAATTTGATCCTAAGGCCTCCAAATGCATTTTTCTCGGTTATGCACAAACTCAAAAGGGTTATTGCTCCTATGAACCTACTTCTGGGAGGAGATTTGTCTCGATGGATGTTGCTTTCTTTGAGGAGGTACCCTATTACCCTAGGATTTCTCCTCAGGGGGAGAGTATTGAGAGTGGGGTTAACTCATCAGAAGTTCCTTTACTTGTTCCATTGAGTGATGAGGGATGTAATGGGGAGGGTTGTCAGAGGTGTCAGGATTTGAGAGTCTATCGCAGGCGATGGAGGCAGGTTGATTTCGGTCATCAGCAGTCCAGGCCAGCCTCAATTCCTTCTACGGATCTAGATCCAGGTACCACAGTCCCTTTATCAGATCTAGGTCCCCCTGAGATACCTTCCACTATTGCTAATTTACCTCCTTTGAATGGTCTTGACCTCCCCATCACAGTCCGTAATGGCAAACGACATTGCACCACATCCACAACTCACAGTATTTCCCAGTTTTTGTCCTATGATCGCCTGTCCCCCTCTTACAGGTCCTTTCTCACATCCATTGCTGATATTCCTATTCCTAGAACAGTGCAGGAAGCCTTGTTAGTTCCTAAGTGGAAAGATGCAATGAAGGTTGAAATGGATGCCCTTCTGAGGAATAATACTTGGGAGCTAGTTGACCAGCCTTAAGGAAAGAAACCGGTTGGATGTAGATGGGTATTTACTATGAAACATAATGCTGATGGTTCCATTGAAAGGTATAAGGCCCAGTTAGTTGCAAAGGGATTTACTCAAACTTATGGTATAGACTACTCGGAGACTTTTGCTCCAGTAGCAAAGATGACCACTATTCGAGTTTTGCTATCCCTTGCAGCCAGTTATTCTTGGCCCTTGTTCTAGATGGATGTTAAAAATGCCTTCCTCAGTGGAGACTTACAAGAAGAAGTGTACATGCAGTTACCTCCTGAATTTTATGATGCAGAGATAGGTAAGAAGGTTTTCCGGTTGAATAAAGCCTTGTATGGACTAAAGCAATCCCCCAGAGCTTGGTTTGATAGATTCAGACAAGTCAGACCATACATTGTTCATTAAAAGAGTGGACTCTTCCTTGACTTTGCTTGTTGTATATGTGGATGATATTGTAGTGACAGGGAATGGTAACAGTGAGATTGAGTCTCTTAAACAACTCCTTCATTAAGAGTTTGAGGTGAAAGATCTGGGAGAGCTACGATACTTCTTGGGTATTGAGGTTGCTAGATCTAAACATGTGATTTTTATTTCTCAAAGGAAGTATGTTCTAGATATATTGGAAGAAACTGGAAAGTTGGGTGTTAAGCCTGCAGATACACCTATTGAATAGAATCACAAGATCAGTGCAGAGGGTGGAGAGCCCCTTGAAGACAAAGCTATGTTCCAACGGTTGGTTGGAAAACTCCTCTATCTTTGTCTCACACGACTGGACATCAATTATGCAGTCAGCGTTATCAGTCAATATATGCACTCTCCTAGAACTACTCACCTCCTTGCAGTTGAGAGAATATTAGCATACTTGAAGAGATGTCTAGGGAGAGGTATATTATTCAAGAATAATGATCACATGAAGATAGAGGTCTATATGGATGCTGATTGGGCTGGGAGTGTTGATGATAGAAGGTCTACCTCTGGATATTGTGCCTTTGTAGGAGGTAACTTTGTCTCCTGGAGGAATAAGAAACAAATGTTGTTTCTCGTTCTAGTGCTGAAGCTGAATATAGATCTATGGCTAATGGTGTGGCTGAAATCCTATGGCTGAAGTCATTATTTGAGGAGTTGGGTATTGCTTATGAGAAGCCCTCAGGCTGCTATTAATATAGCTCATAGTTCGGTACAGCATGACAGAACTAAGCATATCGAAGTCGACCGACATTTTGTCAGAGAAAGGGTTTTGTCTCAAGAAGTGTGTCTCTCGTATATCACCTCCAGCATGCAGCTCGAAGATCTTCTCACCAAGGCTGTTCCAAGGAAGAAGTTAGAGGCAGACCTATGCAAGTTGGGAATGACAAATATCTATTCCCAAATTGAGGGGGAGTGTAGAGAACACTGATGTGGACCCCACTTCTGTGGTCCCCACTGTGTTCGTATGGCAGCATAGCATATTTTTTGTTAGTTATGTCAGTATTAGTTGGTATTTATTGGTAGTTATTTCAGTTTGTTGTTACAACTTGTTATTTCAACTTATTATTAGTTTATTTGCCATGTAAGCAATAAGGGCAATTCAGCCCTTTTACAATTAGTCAACATATATAAATATTAAGAGTGGGTCAGTAGATCAATTGATCAACCCTCTCTCTTTTCTAAATCCCTTCGTGTGCCTCTTCTTTTGTCCCTCTCTTCTTCTTCTTTTCTTCTGAAATTTCTCCTTTTTCTTTCGAATTCAAGACTGATTGTAGTCTTGATCGACTACTAAGATTATGCCCAGGCCAAATAATTTGTTCCATTAAGGTTGATTGAAGTCAGTCCAATCCAGTCAAAACAGAATCTACGATACCAACCCCAAACACCGGAATTTGCTTCATCTCACTTCCAGATTGCTCCATTGACCAAACGAATATCCAAAAACAAGGTTTTTATCCTTTATGGACCTAACTGAGGCCAGTCCAGTACTTGAAGATCCCAAATATAGGGTTTCTCTGCACTCGACTTTCGAGGAGAAAGAGAGAAGAAGCAACCGCTCCTACTAGAGCTTCTTGAACTTCTTCCAACTGCAACTGCCCTCTTCTAGAGATAAAAAGGAACCCCAAAAGCCTTGAGCACCACACCCAAACTGTCTCTTTAACCTGTAATGGAATCTCTCTATTCGCTTGGGTTTTGGGCAAAAAACAATAGCCTCACTTTCTTGGCAGTCTACAGCCAGATTCTAACTCTCCAAACCCTCTACCAATTAGGCATAAAAGTTCTCAGAACAATCAACAACTTATCTCTCCATACACTCTTCTAATCGAAGGGTGTATGGGAAAAGAAAGAAAAAAGAAACAAAGAGAAGGAAAGAAGCCTTGCTCTGTTACCGAGATGTGATTTAATCCAATAAAGTTCTGCAAAATAATTTCAGATTTAAGCAAAGAAAGAAAGAAAAGAAGAAGACAACAAGGAAGAAGAAGATGGAGAAGAAGGGAGAAAGAAGAAGAGTTCGATGGTCTCTCCTTCTACCTCTCTTAACTTTTATTAATCTCATTAAAACTAATCAAATTACAAGTCTGCCCTTAAGTTGGCGGCCAGCTCATCAGTCTACTTAAAAAAGACATAAAAAACATTAACAGGCCCATTAACAAATAAAGTAACTAGAAGAACAATAATAAGAAAATAATGGGCTAGGGCCCATTCGGCCTAGTCTCTCTACACTTTTGTTTCTCTTTTAATTGTTACTTAAGTAGGAGTATCGGTTTATTATTATAATAAAAGTGGGGTGGCATTTAGAGGAAGTTATTCTCTTCTCTCACTGCCACAGCCCTAGTTCTTTTCTCTTCTTATATTGTTTTTGTCCAGTTTTCTTCTATTCTTAAGAATGTTCACACTTAGCTAAAGTTTATTTTTCAGATTCATAAATGTCTTCCAACACTAATGAGGTTACTTCAAAAGAGATTAGGTTGGGAGAAAATGCTTCAAATGCTGAAAGTCCTCAGTCTTTTTTAGTAAGAAGAAGAATTTTATTAATAACTGAGTAAATAGGTTACAGAAATACAGAAGAGGACAAAAAGACAATTTATGCCCAACAAAATATTACAATACAGCCCAGAAAAGCTGCTGCCTGTAAATCCCCTGTTTAGCTAAAGAATCAGCTATCCCATTGGCAGTCCTCCTAAGCCATGTAAAAGAGGCATTGAGATTCCTTTCAAAGCTTTCAATCTCCCTTAGAGAGTGCATAATAATCCAAGGAGCATTACTCCTATTGGTAATCCAAGAGATCACCAGTTGTGAGTCCCCTTCAACCTCCAGGTTTCTTAAATCTGCTTGCTTAGCAAGATTTAGACCTTGTAGCAGTTCTAACTGCTCATACTTTTTAGAGTCACCTATCCCCAAAGGACCTGAATGCATTGCCAATACTTTGCTTGAAGAGTCTCTAAACACACTGCCAATGCCTGCCAGACCTAGGTTACCTAAACAGCTTCCATCAAAGTTTAGCTTGATTTTGTTGGTACTTGGGGGCTTCCATTTCATCACCTTTCTTTCTTCCTTCTTGGAGGAGTGTGCCACTTCATTCCATGCCCTTACTATATCAGTCATTGAGAAACTTTGGAAGAACTCAAGAGTTTTTACCCAATGTGCAACTCTTATCTTTATAGTTTCCACAATTTCTTCCTTCGACCTGTACTACTCATTAAAGATCCTTGAATTCCTATAAACCCATTTATAGTTTTTTGTAGGTCCTGCTCCCACCAAACCAAGCTTCAACCTAGAAAAGATTTTTGCCACATGCACAACATTAGGATTTCTTGAACCACACACTTTCTTACCTAGGCTATCACCCCATTAAACTCCTCAATCTTCTCTTCAACCTTAGTCCTTTAACACAAGTCAACACCCAACCTTCCAACATTCACCTCTTCAAAACAAAGATAATCACCATGTGACTCACATCCTAACAGTCCTCGCTGCTGCCTATGACTATAGCCCTCTGCCAAGAACACATCCTTCCACTGATTCCTCCTCCCCCTCTTCCAATCTATCCTTCTCAACAGAAGAGTCCTCCCCTAAGTCCAACAATGCTGGTTTGTCCGCAACATCCTCAGCATACTCAGCAGTAACGTGAACTTTAACAGTCTGAGAACTGAAGCAAGAATAACCATAAACAGGAGAAGAATGTGAATCAACAAAATCCTCCCCTGTTCTTCCGACAATCGTCCTCTTACCACTTCTGTCATACTCATCGATCACCTAAATCCATCTTTCTTCCTCTTCCTTTCTTACCTTAGCCAAACATCTTCTTCCCAACGCCCCATGCCTTTTAAAATTTGGGCAATTGAAACCTAGAAGGCTTCATTTGTCCTCTTCACCCTTCCAAGACTGATTGGCCTTCCTACCATCAATTCTCCATTGAGCCCAGCAATCTTAATCGCCTCTTTAAGATCTGTCATTGACCATTACTTGAGATGTACTTGGATTTACCTAATGAAAGGTCGTGACGAAGTTCCAAGAATTATCATGGTGTTCTACAAAATAATTGAAACACAGTTTGGAAAGAAAATTAAACAACTATTTTGAAATAATGCTATGGAATATTTTGCTTGGTGATTGAACATCTTTCTTGAAGATGAAGGCTTTCTACATCAATCACCATTTACATTTACCCCTCAACAAAATGGAGCCACAGAGAGGAAGAATTGACACCTTAATTGAGACTGCTTGTGCCCAACTCTTTCAGCACGGGTCCAAAGAATTATTGGTTTCATGCGATTCTCACAGTCCATACCTAATAAATATGATGCCATTCCAGGGATTGGGTATGCATTCTCCCATCTCTATTCTTTGTCCAGCTAGACCTGTTTTTTCCCTGCCTGCTAAAGTGTTTAGTTGTGCGTGTTTCATTCATATAAATGACACTGATAAGGGCATCCTTGTTATTTTACTCCTTTTAAACTTATAACCTAATAGGGGCTGGATGGTAGAGAAGAGAGTATCTGCCACCCTTTTCTCTTCAAACTTCTTCTTCTCATCTCTTTTCTCTCAACTCTGTAAAGTTGTAGATTTAAAACTCAGAAAAGTAATTTTGATTAATGAAAAACGTTGTAATATCTAAAGTTGATCAAAGTCCAATCTGAAATCCAGTGAGTTGATTATTCCAAATAAAATATGGATATCCTAAATATGTAATCAGATCATATCTGAATACAGGTATATCTGGTCTAAATATGACCTATTGGCAGCTTTCTACAGTTCGGTTGATGTCTGGGCTAAACAAGGGGTCAATAGGGATCAATTTTTCTGGACCCAATTGTAAATGAATATGTGTAAACTGGAAGATTCCAGATAATATGCAAAATGTTTGCACATAAACCTAATTCCTTTATCACCTCAAAAAAAAAAAAAATCTTTTAGTATCAAAATAATTATGGATTCAACTAACTCATTTTGTCATTTCCCATTCCAGAGTTTACCTCTTTTATTATTTTCCAATATATTTTAGAAAATTAAGAATGTTTGGCAGTATGTTCTATAAAGAAAAAGAAACAATTCAATATCTACCTTCCAAGAAAGTATTTGTATTGTGTGTATACACCAGGAGTAATTCGATTGGATAAATCTTTAGACTTTAAGAAATTGTGCTGGATATGGTCTCGCTTAAGTTCAACATTACATTTCACATCCTGCCATAGATCTCCAGCAAAAGACTGCTCTTCACCTTCACCTCCAACAGGATTTGTTCCATTGTTTGGATTAACACCTTCTGAGGACATTGTAATTCCAGCATCCTCCTGCATGTCTGGCGGTACTGGGTATCCATTGTGAAGCATCCATCTGACAGGAAGCTGTTTATTATAATCCACATCTGGGCTTGGCTTTACAATACCCTCCAGAATGTCAATGAAGTGGTCTGGAGGATTAACACGGTCAGGGACATGGATCCCCAGGCCTGAAAAGTATTCCTCCACTTTCTTCACAGATCCATGATACACAGTACGACCACCTTTGGCTAGAAGTATTAAATCATCAAACATCCTGAACAAGGTATAGCTGCAGCAGAAAACAACTCATTACAAATAGCTAAATTGGAGAGATGTAAATATGCAGGCAATTAATTTGCTTCAGAGTCATAAATGTCATGCTACAAATATGCTATAGTCTCCTATGACTTAGCAAGAATATTAAATATTTTTCTCACTGAATTTTAAGATGTATTTGCCCCACTAATATAAAGATTTTGAGAGTTGGTTAAGCCTGTACCAATGCAATGATCCTCTAAATTCTACACTGCCAGAAAATTTGAGATTTTTGTTGTTGTTGTTGTTTTTATATAATACATCCAAGCAAACTTGACAGGATTCATGTAGCAACCCCATATAGTTGGGATAAAGCTTGATGATGATAATGATGACATCCATACTTAACTTATAGTCAAAACCAAGTGCACATGATATTGTTTGGGCTGTAGAGAAATAGCTTTTCAAGGGTTTTCACTTATGAGTTATAAACCCACTTCTACAGGTAGAACAAAATCTCTCTGTGAATCACTTAAGAGTCAAAACCAACCATCATTCACTGGTTGTGGCCATCATGAATTAAAACTTAAGTTAATCTTTCCAAAATACTGGGATTTGGATTTAAAGTGACCACAAACAATTAGTAAGGAGATCTACAATTGAACAAGAACATCCCGAGGGAAAAAAACTACAAGGAGCAAAGATATTAAGGAATTGGCTACTGAAGTGTCTTTGACAACAATTACTTACACCATACAGCTTCAAGAGGCATCATCTAATCATCTAGGAAGAACTAGTAAACTTCCCAAAGCATTTGGTTGCCAATTGGAGAGAACAGGGAAGGGTGGGCACATTTGTTTTCTAGTTTCATACCTTTAGGTGTGTTAGAGTCGGCTGTAGAAGGGTAGTATAGACCTTTTATATTAAGTTATATGTTAATTGTTTAGCTGATGTGACTCTCACTTAAGTGAGGGCATAAGAGTAATTCTTGTTTATTTAGAAAAGTATAAATAAAGGCTGGCCGACTAGAGAAGGTGTTTTTCTCTCTAGTTCAACTGAAACTGTTCTTCTTCTTCTTCTCCTTCTTATCTGAAATCATACGGACACTATATCTGAATTTTATCATGGTATCAGAGCCACGATAATCAGTTCAGATCAGTCTCCTTCTTTTCTCTCTATTCTGCGCATTCTCTCCTAGGGTTTTGCAGAATTCTCACTGATAGCTAGGAGTTTCTCAGAAAAAAAAAGGACTTGTCATTTTCTCCTTCTGGGGGTTTTCATGCCTCCAATGAGTGCAATTGTTGTGGTTTTGTGTGGTTGGTAGAAAACCCTCTACTCGGCAGTTCAAAGAGGGTTGGTTTCATGAGGATGGTGACAGTGCAGATTTGGTGAAACAGGTACATGATCTCTGAATCAAATTGTGTTGTGTAGCAGAAAAAAAATTTTTTTTGATATAGTTGAAAACAATTCACTTGATGTATGGAACTGTTTGAGATTAGATGCAAAACAGAAACTAAACAAACAAGAGAGGAAGGGAAGAGAGAGAGCTGGCGGCAATGAGTGTTAGAGAGTGAGAGTTTGAACTTAACCTCACTCTAACACTCTAAACATTTTATTAAGGTGCTAATCTTTGATAAATTATAGAGAGGCCCTTGAGTGGGCAGAAAAATACAAAAAATAGAACATTATAGAGTATGGGCCCAGAATAAGGCCCATAACAAAGAGAAACATAACATAACATGAAATGACAGTCTATGGGCCATTTGGCCCATCTCCTCTACACTCCCCCTCAAGTTGAGCATAGATGTTAATCATGCCCAGCTTGCCAGTATCATGTTGAAGCCTTGCCTTGGAAATGCCCTTGGTGAGAAAATCTCTGCCAATTGTCCTTCAGAAGTAATGAATGGAAAACACACTTCACCGGATGAGACTCTTTCTTGAATAAAGTGTCGATCAACCTCAATATGTTTGGTTCGATCATGTTGTACCGGGTTGTGAGCAATGTTGATGGCAGCCTGATTATCACAGTACAACATCATGGGTTGTCATGATCAATCCCAAGTTCTTCCATTAAGGACCTTAGCCACAACAATTCTGAGACTCCATGTGCCATGGCTCTATACTCTGCTTCTGCGGAGGATCGGGCCACAATAGATTGTTTCTTACTCCTCCAAGAGACAATATTACCAGCCACCAGACTGCAATACCCTGAAGTAGATCTTTTATCATCAATATTTCCAGCCCAATCAACATCAGTATAGGCTTCAAGTTTCAGATGACCATGCTTGGTAAATAGAATTCCTTTTCCTGGAGAGCCTTTCAGATAGCACAAAATCCGTTCTGCTGCTGCCATATGAGTATCTCTAGGAGCATGCATGAACTAGCTAATGCAACTGACAGCATACGCAATATCTGGCCTAGTCATGCACAGATACAGAAGCTTCCCAAGAAGTCTCTGAAAGACCCCTTTGTCTTCCAACAAAGTTCCATCCGAAGCTAAAAGTTTGTAACTCATATCAATTGGAGTCATAGCTGGTCTTGCACCCAGTTTTCCAGTTTCAGACAACAAATCAAGAACATATTTCCCTTGGGAAATAAGAATCCCATCCTTGGATCTGACAACTTCTATGCCAAGGAAGTATCTCAACTCCCCCATATCCTTAATCTCAAATTCTGTACGGAGGAAAGACTTAAGAGCCAGAATGCCTGAGGCATAATCACTAGTCACTATAATGTCATCAACATACACAATGAGATACACTGCTAGAGATCCACTTTTCTTTACAAATAGAGTATGATCTGACTGTGTCTGAACATAGCCAAATTTAACAAGTGCAGCTCTAAATCTCTCAAACCAAGCTCTAGGAGATTGTTTGAGACCATAAAGTGATTTCTTCAATTTACATACCTTTCCTTGCATATCTTTCCCATACATTCCTGGAGGAAGACACATGTAGACCTCCTCATGTAAGTCACCATTCAGAAATGCATTCTTTACATCTAACTGAACCCTCACAAATGTCGTCTTGGCAACAAGGGCAAAAGTCTCCAAGTAGTCAATCCCATATGTCTGTGTGTAGCCTTTTGCAACAAGTCTGGCCTTGTACCTCTCAATAGTTCCATCAGCCCTGTATTTAATGGTAAAGACCCACTTGCACCCAACTGGATCCTTCCCTTCAGGCAAATCCACCACCTCCCAAGTACCATTTGCATGAAGAGCATCCATTTCAGTCTTTCCATTCTGGAATCCCAAGAGCTTCTGAGACAGACCTAGGAATGGGGTTAGAAGCAACAGAAGAGAGGTAGGCAAAGTATGAAGGAGAAAGCAGGTCATAAGAAAGGTGTTTGGAAATGCAGTGTGCAGTACACTTCCACTTCCCTTTCCTAACAGCAATGGGGACATCAAGGTCTGGGAATGATGATTCCAAAGGAGCTGAAGCAGTACCTGTTATCTCATCTGTGATTGGGAATGTATGAGCCTCATCTGTTGTAAAGGAAACTACTTGCTCATTCCTGGATCTCTGCCTTTGATACACTTTAGGATTATGGGTAGGACGAGGAGGTAAAGAAATAGAGGCACTAGGACAAGAGGTATGAAGTGATTGATCATCCTTTGATTCATTTGGTGAGGATACAGGTTTGTCAAGAGGGTCATGGGACAGGAAGAGGAAGAGCAAAAACTTGTGACAGACTCTTCCCCTGTGGACAATGTCCTTCCTGAGAGGAACCATAAAAGGAGAAAGTTCATCAAAGGTAACATCCATAGAAACATGTCGAGTGCCAGTCTTTGGATCAAAACAACAATAACCCTTTTGTGTGGGGGAGTAACCAAGGAAGATACATTTGTGGGCTTTCGGTTCAAACTTATGTCTCTGCACACTTGGAATGTGAACATAGCAGGTACAGCCAAACACACGAAGAGGAATTGGGAAGAAATCCTTGTCTGGATGAAGAAGACAGAAGGGGGATTTAAACCCTAAAACCCTGGATGGCATACGGTTTATGAGATAGGTAGCAGTAAGTACAGCATCACCCCAAAATCTTGTGGGAACATGTGAGGCAAACAAAAGGCTCCTTGCAACTTCAACAATATGTCTGTTTTTCCTCTCAGCAAGTCCATTTTGTTCAAGGGTTCTAACACAGGAGCTTTGATGAATAACCCTGATGTCAGAGAGATACAAGGATAAACTGTTCTCAAAATACTCTTTTGCATTGTTAGATCTGAAAACCTTAACTTTGGTATCAAATTGAGTTAAAACAAGCTCATGAAATTGCCTCACAAGTCTTGGGACTTCATCCTGGGATTTCATTAAATATATCCAAGTGAATCTAGAAAAGTCATCAATAAATAGGATAAAATATCTGTAACCCCCCATAAAGGATAAGTGGTAAGGCCCCCACACATCAGAGTGCACAATATGAAAAGGAAAAGAGGATCTTTTATTGCTCACAAGATAATTTTTTCTACAATGCTTTGACAACTGACAGGACTCACAATTGAGACTGGACACACTGACTCCCTTAAATAGTTTGGGAACCAAATGACTTTAAGCAGAAAAAGGTAAATGACCCAACCGACAATGACAACATAATTTGACTGGCAGACTCTGGAAAAGTAGAACCAAAAGCAACATTCTTGGGATGATCAAAGCATTGGCCAGGGGTGTCGAGCAAGTATATTCCATTCGCTTCATGGCCACTCCCAATCACCTTCTGAGACTTCAGGTCCTGAAACACACAATGAGAAGGGAAAAAGGTTACACAACAATTCAATGACTTGGTCAAGCTACTTATAGATAATAAGTTGGTATTTAATTTAGGTACATGAAGAGTGGAAGATAAGAGTAAGGAGTTTGTAGCCTTGACACTTCCCTTGCCAGAAATAGGGGCAAGAGAACCATCAGCTAAGTTGATTTTGTCACGACCAGGAAGTAAATCATATGAAACAAACAAAGTGGAAAGGTTGGTCATGTGATCAGAAGAGTGGAAGATAATAAGTTGGTATTTAATTTAGGTACATGAAGAGTGGAAGATAAGAGTAAAGAGTCTGTAGCCTTGACAGTTCCCTTGCCAGAAATAGGGGCAAGAGAACCACCAGCTAAGGTGATTTTGTCACGACCAGGAAGTAAATCATATGAAACAAACAAAGTGGAAAGGTTGGTCATGTGATCAGAAGCACATGAGTCTATGATCCATGGGGTTTTGAGATTACCTGAGGTGGATGCATGGTTAGCAGAAGCCCTTATACCTGAGTGAGCAAATGCAGTGGTGGCTGGACTTCCAGAAGGGTTGGATGATGAAGTTACACCTTTAAGCTGGGTGATCATCTTCCCAAACTTCTCATATTCAACTTTCATGGCTGCCAACTATGCACTGGTAGACTCAACCTTTGTATTTGTGCTTGTGGCTGCATGTGCACTTCCTGTCTTTCTACTATCATTCTTCTTCTGGAATCTGATAGGAACAAGATTGGGATGCAATTTCCAGCACTTGTCCTTTGTGTGTTTTGGCTTCTTACAATATTCACACACCACCTCCTTCTTTCCTGTGCCACTGTGAGCTCCTGTAACCCCTTTGGGTTTAATTCCCATATTTGCAAAATGATCATTGATACTGACTCCTTGAACCTGCACTTGCCTCCTACTTTTTTCACTGCTGACCAAAGCATATGCTTGTGATAATGAAACATCTTCCTTGGACAAGATGTTTTGCTTTGTAATGTCATATTCAGAGTTCAGCCCTGTCAAGAACTCAAAGACCCTATTCCTTTAAACCAATTCCCGGTATGTTTCAGCATCCTTGAGGATATCCCATGTCACAGCCTCTATCAAATCAATCTCTTGCCATAGAGATTTCAGGGTTGAGAAGTATGTTGCAAGTGACTTCTCCCCCTGCCTTAGATTCTTCACTTCTCAGTTTGTAGGCTCTGGCAACATTCAACTTCTGGGAGTAAGTTTCTGCAACACTATCCCAGATTTCTTTAGCCGAGATCATCCATAGATAATGTTGGCTAATCTGTGGCTGTATTGAGTTCACAAGCCACCCAATCACTGTGTAATTTTCCTGCACCCATTTCTCATAAGAGGGATCCTCCTCTGGGGGAGCTTTCTTGCTCCCAGAGATAAACCCCACTTTCCTCTACTGCAAATATGAATTTTTACGGATTGTGACCAGGCCAAATAATTGGTTCCATCCAATTTAACTGTAGTTACAGCCAACAAGGAATCAGTTGTAGTTCCCAAATTATGTCCATATTCAGCAGTGCTCTTGTTCTCAATTTCTGAGAAGTCCATTATATAACAGCTTCAATTAGGGTTTCGGCAAGCCTTCCAAAAGTGACCCGATTTCAAAGAACTCAGATTGGGTTGAAACAATAGCAAACACAGCAACACACAAACTCAGTTCAGATCTGACAGCCGTGAGAACCAAGTTCAGTGGCAGCACTTTCAAGGAGAAGAAACCCTGATTCAGCCTTCAAGGAATAACCAGTCGGCCTCCAAACAATATGTATCCTTGGTTCCCAACAATAATTTCCCAAGGAGAACAAAAAATACAGTCCACAGTACCCAAGAGGACTTTTTACAAACACTATGTATGCAACAGTCAACACTTCACTGTTAACCCAGCAGAAATCACTTCAAGAACACTCCGTCTAGGTCCAAGAAGTAGCTGAACTAAAGTAGAGGCTTGTACCACTTAGTTTAGATCAGTTTTCAGCAGTTTTGGAAGTCCAATAACAGCCGAACCACACTGCCAGAATAACCCAGAAATTTCTGAGTAGAATCAGTCCAGCAACAATGGGCCGAATGGAGGTGTGCTTTGAATGCTTTAACAGTCTTCCCAAATAACAAAATAACTCAGCAAAGAACTGAGAAAACAACTTACAGTATCTCTGGTTTGAACTTCAAACTAGGCCGAACACTTTGCTCTCTGAGCTAGCTTCGAAATCCCCTTTTTCTGATTTCAAATCAGGTTGGAAAACTTGCTCTCTGATTCTTCCTGGTCACCGAACCCTTCTCCAAGTGTATAGAAACTTGGGCACACTCCAATGACCTCCAAGAACCAGGCGAATGACTATAAACATTCAGCCCTAGAACCTCCTCATGCAGTTGGCTGAACTAGAACCACATGAGGGACACGCCAAGTAATGACCTGCTCTGATACCAAGTTGAAAACAGTTCACTTGATGTATGGAACTGTTTGAGATTAGATGCAAAACAGAAACTAAACAAACGAGAGAGGAAGGGAAGAGAGAGAGCTGGCGGCAATGAGTGTTAGAGAGTGAGAGTTTCGAACTTAACCTCACTCTAACACTCTAAACATTTTATTAAGGTGTTAATCTTTGATAAATTACAGAGAGGCCCTTGAGTGGGCAGAAAAATACAAAAAAACAGAACATACAGAGTATGGGCCCAGAATAAGGCCCATAATAAAGAGAAACATAACATAACATGAAATGACAGTCTATGGGCCATTCGGCCCATCTCCTCTATAGATATGTTGCAAAACTAAATGTCCTATTCGTGAGGTGTATTGTGAGGGTTTATGGTGCTGACAGTGGATGGCAGCAGTGGTGTTGTTGCTAACAGTGGTGAAGAATTGTGAGTGCTGTTGCTGAAACCTATGATAGTAGGAACCCTAGTAGTATTCAGTTGTTAGTGTGTAGTGTAGTGACTAATTAGTGCAGTAGAGTGACAACCTAGTGGTAGAATTTCTCCCTTTTTTCCTTGTGCAGTCATGGGAGACAGCAATGAATGCAAATCAAGTGTGATGGTCCCTTCTGATTATTTGAATGTGAAGATGACTTCTATAAAACTGAATGGTGAGAATTATGTGCCTTGGGCTAAATCTGCTGAAGTTTTTCTGAAAGCCAAGAAGAAAGTGAAGCATGTGAGGGAAGAAAAACCCCCAATTGATTCTCAGGGATATGATGAGTGGGAGCAAGAGGATGCTCAAATTATGACATGGCTCTGGAACAGTATGGAATCCAAAATCAGTGTGAACTTCATGTTTTTAGATACACCCAATGAGGTCTGGGATCATGCAAGGAAGTTTTATTCTAGACAAGATAACACTACTAGGGTTTACCAACTGTACCAAGAGTATTTCAATTTGCAACAGGGGAATCAGAGTCTTGAGGACTATTACACAAGTATGAGACATCTGCGAAATGAGTTGAATCTGTATCATCCTCTTACACCTGATGTCAAAATTCAGCAATAACAAAGAGAGCAGTTGGATGTGACCAGATTTTTAGTAGGGTTGAAGTCTGAATATGAACCGGTAAGGGCACAGATACTAGGTGGGTCTGCTCTTCCCTCTCTTTAGGAAGTGTTTGCTCATCTTTGGAGGATCTCATTTGGACCCATAGAGAATTCCACTATATCAGATTGGTCTGCATTTGCAGTTACAAGAGGGGGAGGCCGTGGTGGTAGAGAAGGTCAACCTGGCCATGGTAGTGGTGGTGGACCCATGTATGGTCGTGGTGGTGGTCGTGTTGGAGGTCAAGACTCAGGGGGAGCCCGTGGTAGAGGAAGTGGTAATACTCAGAGGAGGTGTACACATTGTGGTATGGAGTGACATACTATCAACTTCTGCTATGATCTACATGGCCCACCTTCCACTTGGGCAAATCATGTAGCCATAAATGGTGGTGGTTCGAGACAAGAATCTCAGCATACTGATCAGATACCCTTTACATATACAGATGCCTCCAGAAAAGAGATGTTGAGTGTTCCACGGGATGAGTTTGAGTGGTTCATTCAGGGTACATCTCAGCAAAACACGACTACCCTTGCACACTCAAGTACGACTTGTCTGGCATCCAAACCTTCCCCTTAGGTTATAGATTCTAGAGCTTCCGGTCATATGACTGGGACTCCAAGTGTGTTTTCATCCATTTCTCTGTCCTCCACATCACAATCTGTTACTCTTGCCAATGGTTCTACATTTGCCATACGTGGTGTTGGTAATGTTGACACAGACTCATTATCCCTATCCTCAGTTTTGTATGTTCCTAAGTTTCTCTTTAACCTGATGTCTATTAGTAAATTGACTAAGTCCCTTAATTGCTCTATAACTTTTTACCCTTCCTATTGTATGTTTCAGGATCGCAAGACGGGGATGAAGATTGGTGGAGGGCATGAAGTTGGTGATCATTCAAGAAGCCATTACAGCCATTAATAGCCATAAAACTCTGATCAAGAAGACCATTCAACATTCTCTAAGGACTAGAACTGAGCTTGTCCTACATCATCTACACAAAATTCTACCTAGGGGTGGTGGCTTGTGAAAAGCTCGATTCAGCTCAGTCTAAACCGAACTTCGAGTCGAGCTCGAATCCAATAAAGCTTGGCTCGTGAGGCTTGCAAGCCTAATTGAGCTTTTACATAAACATACATACATACACACATATATTATAGATATAAAAATAATAACTATAAAAATATTATACATATAAAAATAATATATATAAATTAATTAATTAATTAATTAAATATATAATATTTTTATTTTTTTATATGTAACAATAACTAGTTTTCATAATTCCTAATTTTTTATATGTATAATTTTTTATTTTTATAAAATGTTTGGCTCATAGTCAAGCTTAAACTTATGAGCTTTTGACTCGAGCTGAATTCAAGCTCAAGCCTCGTAGTTTATTGGTGAGCCAAGCTCGAATAGCTAGATATTCAGCTTGACTTGACCCGAATCCACCCTAATTGCACCTCTCTTTCTTGGCTGTCTAAAAAAATTTGCATAAAAAATGCTTGCTACATTTGAAGGTGGATTCTACCTACAACTAAAAAAGGGAAAACCATTCCCAAATTCAATAAACAAATGAATAGGAGATTAGTAGGTTTGTTGTTGTCTCACCATGAACCTGGCAAAGGATACAAATTTGAGGGGATAAGAACCAATTTGGTTTTCTCCTCTAAAGCACATCATAATTGTTATCCTATTAAGGACTGCTACCCAACAAAATGTCCTTAATTTGGAGGGTGCAAATCTACTCCACACTTCTATAGTTGGAAAAAGAAAACCCTAATTAGCAGTTTGCATGAGGATATTAAAGAAAGCACACAAAAAAATCTGAAGGGGAAGGTATCCGCACCTACTATATAGACATGAGAAATTCAAAAAGGCACTATTCAAGAGATGCAATAAATCAACTATAGCATACATTTCCCCCTCCCTAAGGCCTCTTCTAAATACCAAGTCACAATTTTCCTCATCATTGTGCACAGAATAGATTGTTTGTAACTTGAAAGGATACATAGTAGAGATTTGGGTCCCTATCCCCAAGATGAATATTTCCAACCTAGATGTCCTCCTGGGACAATACCCTAGGACCAACACAAGATCATACATGATGTGAGGAAGGAATAGAAGAAGTATACTGTGTATTGCTTTCCAAGGTGAGTAAGAGGAAGTCCTTCAAGGCAAACTAGAATCCCAGCCACTAGACATCAAGCTATGAATACTCACAACCAATGTTTTAAAATGCAAAGGTGTGATGTGAGGCGTAACTTAGAACATAAGAGACATAATTCTCTCAAACACAAGGAAGTTTAAGCCTCCTTAAGAGGAGGGGGAGGAAGATGAAGAGGAAGGAGGATTTCATTTTCCTTTCTTTATTAGGATGCATTGACAACAGCCCTTCAAACATCCCTTTCTCCTCTTTAGTGGCACTGTAGACTTGGTCATCCATCACTTATTCTGTCGTTGAGTCATCTTTCTGTTCTAGATTGTGAGTCGTGTCAATTGGGGAAACATCATCGTGCTCCCTTTAGTCCTAGGGTTGATAATTGTATGTCAAGCCCTTTTTCTTTAGTGTATTCAAATATTTGGGGTCCAAATAGAATAGTATCATACAATGGCTACAAATATTTTGTTATTTTTGTTGATGATTATTCAAGGATGATGTGGCTTTACCTAATGAAAGAAAGGAGTGAATTGTTTTCCATCTTTCAAAAATTTTATGCTGAAATTTGCAACCAATTTGGTGTACACATTAAGATCCTTCATTCTGATAATGGTCGAGAGTACTTTTATACACTGTTTTAGGAGTATCTGGAACAACATGGCATTATCCATCAGACTTCATGTACTTACACACCACAACAGAATGGGGTAGCTGAGAGAAAGAACTGTCATCTTTTGGAAATTGCCCGGTCCCTTATGCACCATATGAATGTACCCCAACATTTTTGGAGTGATGTTGTGCTTACATCTTGCTTCCTAATTAACTGGATGCCCACACCCATCCTTGAAGGTCATTCTCCTTTCACCACCTTGTTTCCTACCTTGTCTCCATTTTCTCTTACTCCTAGGGTTTTTGTTGTGTATGTTTTGTTCATAATCTTGAACTTGGAATGGGCAAATTAGATGCACGATCCACTAAGTGTATCTTCCTTGGCTATTCCCGAACCCAAAAAGGGTATAAGTGTTATAACCCTAGTTCTCAACGTTCCTTTGTGTGTCCTGATGTTACTTTCTTTGAGTCTACTCCGTTTTTCTCTGGGTCAGGTGGTGTCTCTTCTTCTTCTTCACCTCCTCCTCATCTTCCAATTCCTGTTAAGGACACCATTCCACTTGTTTTGGTTGTGACTAAGTCCTTGTCTCCGGTGCAACTTCCTGTTGAACAGCCACCCATCCGTCAAGTGTATACACATAGACAACATGTACCATCTCCTCCTCTAGCTTCGTCACCATCAACAGATCTGGCAGTTGTTACCACACCAGCCCCACCTCTTGTTTCTGACCTTGACCTTCCTATCTCCTTGAGGAAAGGTAAACACAATTGCACACTTCATCCCATTTCTAATTATGTTTCTGTTTCTCACCTTTATGCTTCCCATCGCCAATTTGTTTCTCTGTTGTCTTCTATTTCTATCCCTACGGATGTCCAAGAAGCCCTTGCCTCTCTAGGTTGGTGCCATACAATGGAAGAAAAACTCTCTGCTTTAGCTCATAATCATACGTGGAATCTCACCACGCTTCTTCTTGGTAAGCATGTTGTAGGTTGTAAGTGGGTATACATTGTTAAGTACTTACATGATGGTAGTGTAAAGCAGTTGAAAGCTAAACTGGTTGCCAAAGGATACTCTCAAACATATGGTACTGACTATATAGAGACTTTTCTCCTGTTGCTAAAATTGGTTCAATTCGTATTATGATATCTCTAGCTGCTATGTATGATTGGCCTCTATTTCAGCTTGACATCAAGAATGCCTTTTTACATGGTGATCTTCTTGAGGAGGTCTATATGGAGCAACCATCAAGGTTTGTTGCTCAGGGGGAGCATGGTAAAGTATGCAAACTAAAGAAAGCCATTTATGGACTTAAACAGTCCCCCCGTGCATGGTTTGGTACATTTTGTGAAGTGATAAAGAAGTTTGGTATGAAATAGTGTCAAGCTGATCACTCAGTATTCATCCATGATCCACATGCCGGAAAGATCTTACTAGTGGTATATGTAGATGATATTTTCATTACCGGCAGTGATAGATTGGGGATTGATAGGCTGAAGACCTTTCTACAGGAGCACTTTCAAACAAAAGACCTTGGTAAATTAAAATACTTCTTGGGGATAGAAGTAGCAAGGTCTAAGCATGGTATTAACTTGTGTCAGAGGAAGTATGTTCTTTATTTGTTAGAGGAGACAAGATTGTTAGGATCCAAACCGGCATAAACACCTATGGAACCAAATACCAAGTTGAGCAATGATATGGGTGAGGAGTTTGAAGATCCTGGAAGGTACAGGCGGTTGGTGGGTAAGCTAAATTGCTTGACCAGATATTTCATTTGCAGTAAGTGTGATAAGTTAGTTTATGCAGAAACCTCGGGTTCCACATTAGGATGCAGTTCTAAGGATTGTAATGTATTTGAAGGGAGCTCCTGGTCATGGCTTAATATAAAAGAGTGGAGGAAATCTTGAAGTAAAGGGATACACCAGCGCTGATTGGGCTGGTTTTATATTTGACAGAAGGTCCACTACAGGTTATTGTACCTTCATTGAGGGTAATTTTTTGTGACATGGAAAAGTAAGAAACAGACAGTTGTGGCTAAAATCAGTGCAAAAGCTGAATATAGAGCTGTGGCACATACCACTTGTGAACTACTGTGGTTGAAGAATCTTCTATAGGAGATGGGATATTCCATTGACACTCCAATGAAACTTTATTGTGACAACCAAGTTGTAGTCCACGTTTCTTCTAATCCAGTGTTTCATGAGAGAACAAAGCATTTAGAAGTTGACTATCACTTTGTGGGAGAGAAGATGCTTAGTGGAGCGATAGATACTGCATATGTTAACACAGGAAGCCAATGGGTAGACTTATTCACCAAAGGGTTAAGTCGGGGAAGAATGGACTACATATGTAACAAGCTGGGACTATATGATATATACTCACCAGCTTGAGGGGGAGTGTTAGTGTCGACTATATAGGGGTAGTTTAGTCCTTCTATTTATATTTAAGTTGATGTGTAATGTTTATGTTAAGTGATGTGTCCCATACTTAAGTAGGGACATAATAGTCTTTTTGTTTTATTCTAATAGAAACATATAAATATAACCTGGCCGACTAGAGAGTGCGATTCTCTCTTATTTGAACCAGTTTTCTTCTCTTCTCTATCTCCTCTAATCTTCCTCTAATTTTAACAGAATTCTAGTGCAGGTCTGAACTTTATCACACCTCATCAACTACCACCCATTGCATCTCTCAGTTTCTTTCTTATGACCATTCCCAGAATAGTGCATGAAGCCCTGGTAGCACTTGAGTGGAAAGAAGCAATGAAGGTAGAGATGGATGCACTTATCAAAAGTGATACTTGGGAGCTAGTAGATCAACCAAGATGGAAGAAACCGGCTGGGTGCATATGGATATTAACTATTAAGTACAATGCAGATGGCTCAATTGAAAGATACAAAGCACGACTGGTTGCTAAGGGATACACATAGACTTATGGTATTGATTATGTAGAAACCTTTGCACCAATTTCCAAAATGAAAACAATCAGTGTTATTGCCACTTGCTGCAAACTTTTCATGGCCATTGTTCCAGATGGATGTTAAGGATGCTCTTTTGAATGATGATCTCCAGGAAGAAGAAGTATATATGCAGTTGCCCCCTTGTTTCTATGATGAAGATGACGGAAAGAAAGTTTTCCGACTTAAGAAGGTTTTGTATGGTTTTAGACAGCCCCCAAGGGCATGGTTTGACAGGTTTAGATGTGCCTTGAAAAAAATTGTCTATGTATAGGCTCAATCAAATCACGCCCTTTTTTTTAAGAAAACAGGTTCAGCCCTAACTCTCCAAGCTGTATATGTTGATGATACTGTGGTAACAAGCAGTGACAGTAATGAGATTGATTCCCTCAAGAAGTTGCTTAGTAAGGAGTTTGAAGTGAAAGATCTGGGTGATTTGTGATATTTCTTGGGAAGTGAACAATGGCATCTTCATTTCTTAGAGGAAATATGCCCTTGATCTCCTAGAAGAGGTTGGAAAATTGGGAGTTAAACTAGCAGACATACCAATTGAGTCGAATCACAAGATAAATGCAAAAGGAGGTGAGCCAGCTGAAGATAAAGCCGTGAGAAGAAAAAATAGTCCAAAAGAATGAGAGGACTGATTTAAAAAGTATGAAAAAGGGTAGATATCAGCAGCAAAGAGAGAAGAAGAAGAAGTCGGTTGTAATAGGGTTTTGGGAGATGAGTTGTTCGAACCTCTCTCCCTTCCCTAATCTTTTCATTAAAAATAATTTACAAATTTTCTATATTTACAAGGAGACCCTTAATTGGGCGATTAACTTAATTAAACAAAAAGCATAAAGAAACATAAAGGCCCATTAACAAAAAGGAATAGAAACATAAAGAAATAAGAGCAGCCTATGGGCCATTCGGCCCATTCTCTCTACACCATGTATCAAAGGCTGGTTGGAAAGCTTCTTTACCTTTGCCTAACATGGCCAAATATTTCTTATGCTGTCAGTGTAGCCAGTCAGTATATGCAGTCTCCTAGAACATCCCATCTTCTTGCAGTTGAAAGGATACTTGCCTACTTGAAGAGGTGTCTAGACAGAGTTATACTCTTCAAGAATAATGGTCACATGAAGATAGAAGTGTACACTAATGCAGATTGGGCTGGTTATGTGGATGGTAGGAGATCTACCTCAGGGTTTTGTGTTCTTGTTGGAGGCAATCTAGTTTCATGGAAAAGTAAAAACAAAATGTTGTTGCCCGCTCTAGTGCTGAAGCAAAGTACAGATCTATGGCTAATGGGGCGGCTGAAGTGTTATGGTTGAGATCACTACTTGAGGAGTTAGGGGTTGAATATGAAAGATCACTAATGCTGTATTGTGATAACAAAGCCACTATTAATATTGCTCATAACCCATACAGCATGATAGAACCAAACATATTGAGGTGGATCGACATTTTATTAGAGAAAGAGTTGCCTCCTAGGAAGTTTGCCTTCCGTGTGTTGCCTCTGATATGCAACTTGTTGATGTCTTCACCAAAGCAGTTACAAGGGTCAAGTTAGAGACAGATTTATGCAAGTTGGGAATGACCAATATCTATGCCCAACTTGAGGGGGGAGTGTAGAGAAATAGTATATTAGTTATTTCTTTATTTTATCAGTTTGGGTCTTGTCATGGGCTTGTTAGTTGGGCTTACATTAGTTATTGTTATATTCTGTTAAGTAGTGTCTTAGTCAGTAGGGGTATAGTTGTCTTTGTAAGTTACTTTATGATAGAAACCTATAAATACAAAATCTGGGCGACAGAATAAAGAGAACTGCTCCCTTCTTTTCATTCTTCTTCTCTTCTCTTCTCTTCTCTTCTTCTCTCCCTCTCTTCTCTCTTCCGCTTTCTCCTTCTTTCTGTGTTTTCTTGCAGAAATCTGAACCTGAGTACAGGCCTAAGGTGATCAACATCAGCATTCTTCGACTAATGACACTTGCTGCATAGGAAATATCTAGTCGAGTCATGCAAAGATATAACAACTTCTCAAGCAATCTTTGGAACATTCCCCTATCAACCAACAACAGTTCACCATCAGTAATTAAGAGCTTGTTATTTTTAAGTCAGTGGAAGCTGGTTTAGTACCAAGTTTGCTAATTTCTACAAGTAGATCAAGGACATACTTAGGAGACCAACCACTTCACACAAGAAGCCAAATACCACAATTGGAAACCACACAACTCTCGCTTAGGAGACTAACCACTTCACACACTTACACTGGGGTTATCACCACACCACAACACATTGTTTGAACTCCACACACTGTCACTAACCTGCTGCGCTAGCCACACATCATAACCGCCCCTCTTTTGGGCTGCAGCATGAGGGAACTTTAGAAGAATATCCAGAACACCATAACAGACACAACTGGAGGCTTTAAAGCCTCCTTTTTCTAATGGGCAACCACTCCTTTTAGGTCCTTTTCCTTGTTGTGAATAGAGTGAGTTCTCTATTCCTAGGGTGCAAAAAGTGACATGAACAATGAAAGCCGAGCCCTAATGCTCTAATACCATGTAATAAAAGCCAAAAGAAAAAGGTGAAGAAAGGTTGAAATAAAGAAGAAAAGGGATGAGGAAAAGATTCAGTCGAGCCAAGGTCCAAAAAAGAGAGAAGAAAAAAAGAAGTAAGAAGGACCGAGGTCCAGGAAAGAGATTCAAACTTGCCTCTCTCCCTCCTATCAGCCTCTGTTATATTGGACTTCTAATAAGAAACAAAATTACAAAAATACTCTCCAAGGGTTGCATATAACATAAGACTAGGAAAGAAAGGACAAAGAGATGACATTACCCCTGCAGTATAAACTTTAACAGACACCAAGAATCACTCCAGGGTTTATGGGATCACTCACCATAACAACAATATAGACATGCTTTTTATTCAAACACACACACACACACACACACACATAAAGATTCTAAGAGTTGGCCATAACTACAAAAAATAAGACAGACAATAATGCCACTATCATGCTACAACCATGTAAACTGCTGCTAACTACTGATATCATGTCAATGAAATTTTACATAAGAAGGTTACATCTAGACAAAACAAACCACTAGGCCAGGTCCACTTACAACTTGATAAAATGATCAAATACCCCTATAACCAGATTCAGTACAGAAAAGGAAAAATAAAAAACTCTTAACTTCACCATTTACAACAGCTTCAAATTATTTTAAACAAAAAACAAAAGAAATGGAAATGCTTCCTCACCTGTTTCCCTGGTAATCTTTATTGTTCAATGGAAGTATAAGATGCAAACGGGACAAAACAAAAATGAACAAACAGAAAGATCACACATTGTTTAATGAACTGTGTATTTAGTGATTGTTTAAACTAACCTTGGTTGGTGAACTACCATAGAGATGTTTACCCCTTCAAGAGCCTCACGCCTAAGTGCTCTAAGAAGCAATAGAGATGATGAACTGTCCAAACCAGATGTAGGTTCATCTAAGATTAAGAGTGAAGGTTCCATGACCATTTCCAGCCCAACATTAACTCGTTTTCTTTGACCTCCAGAAATTCCTCTCTTCTCTACTGTTCCCACAAGCGAATCCCTTACAGCCTGTAGCCCCAATGCCTCAATCACTCTTTCAACAACAAGAACTTTATCCGGTTTTGACAAGTCAGCAGGTAACCTCCCAATAGGAAAAATGACAAAAAAGAAATTCATGTCAGTACAAAAGGAATAAAAATAACAACTCCTAACCTCACCATTTACAACATGATTTTGAAATAGAAAGCAGATCATCAAAGAACGGTAGGGGTGCAACTTGGGCGGGCCCAGCCTGAGCCCAAACCGGCCCAACCCGGAATTTTACATGGGCTGGGCTTGGGCCCAAGAAGTCAGGGTTTTTTTTTATTTTTCGGGCCGGGCTCGGGCCTAGCCCTTAGGTAGTCCAAACCCGGCCCAAGCCCAGCTCAATTATATACATATATATGTGTATATATGTAAATGTTGCATATGTATTTACATATATATATACATACATATCTGTATATATAACATTTGTATATATATTTTGCATACATATTTACATACATACATAAATATATGTATATATATTTGCATAAATACATTTATATATGTATAATTTTAGAGTGGGTTCACTGGCCAACCTGAGCCTGGCCTGGGCCTGAGCCCAACCTGAGTGCATCAAATTAAAAGGCAGGCTGGGCTCGGGTTAGGAAAATCGGGCTTGACCTCGGGCTCGGGCTGGGATAGGGCCTTAAGCCCAAATTTTAGGGTCGGGCCTAGGTTGACCATAAACCCGGCCCAACCCGCCCAACTTGCACTCCTAAAGAACAGGCTTGAAAGAGTAGATCAAAATTAGGAAATAATAATCATGACTAATATTATTAATATTTTGTCCTTGTAAAGTATCAACTATTGCATAAGCAATGCTTTGACCTTGTAAAGTAAGATGCAAGCCACCATATGAAGATGGATAAAATTATGTGGACTAAAAGAACATAAGGAATTTTCAGTAAATATAGGCATGGTTGAGAACGTAAAACAGGGATCCCATCCCCTAATCACCATGCTAAAAAATAACAATTCTAACAATTATAGGAGAGGAACAATATTTTTATTTTTATTTATCACAAAAAAATGGTTACTATTAGGAATAAAGAGTCCTTTTCCTCATAATATGTAGATGTCTTACTACAAAAGGTACCTCCTAATTTATCATTTTAATAAATCTTACCCCAATGAAATAGAATTAAAAAAAGAAAAATAGAAGAGGTGCCAAGCACCCTAAAAGTCCCCAGATAGGTTCAACTATCTTTACCAAGATGTTTTAGCTTTACATTTCTAGGGATCAAGAATCCTTAGTACTATTAGTAACTCCCCAATACCACAGATGAGTTGCATTTGGCCTGCCAAAAAAAATGCAGCATACCTGCAACTTGCACTGAACCAAAGGTTCTCCTCCACTGTCAAATTTCCATGCACAATGTCATCTTGTGGCACAAAGCCAATGATTTTCTTATATGAATGCATGGATTCAACTTTTCCATTTATAAGAATCAAACCCGTCATTGTGCATCCAGTTGTTTTTCCAGCCAAAGCAGAAAGAAATGTGGTTTTTCCAGCCCCTGACGGACCCATAACAGCAGAGACATGACCAGGCATAAGTTTCCCTGTAACACACCTCATGAGATGTCTGTTTTTGCCTTTTAAAGTGAGGGTTAAATCTTTGAAAGCAACCTCAATAACAGGCCTGGTTCTAATCCCAGTATCAGTGGCCATTGAAATTACTCCTGAAAAGGTCAAATTCTTGTTCTCCTGCTGCATAGCTTTCTCTTTCTCAAGCTGACCATATGCATACTTGAAAATTTGGCTATGTGTATGCATTTGTTTGCCCTTTGGCATATGCTTTTTAATATTTTTGTCTCCAATTTCCAAATTGAAACCTTCCTGGCTGTCAGGGTTCTCCTCAAGCTCACGTATCATCTTTGTCAGGTTACTTGGCTCCTTTTTCTTGCCTTTTGGTGCCATGGTTGATTGCTGAGATGTACTTGAAGTACTTGGGCCTGACGATGACAGTGCCTCATCTGTTCCAGGTTTAGCTTGACCCAGGACCTTCAGCTGTTCAGGTTGCCTTACAGACTTTTTACGAGAAAACGTACGTGATAACTGTGTTTGCAATCCTACTGCATGCTTCTTAGCAACATCTTTTGCAGACTTCCATCTTTCACGAGCTTGTGCAGTTTCTCTTGCACTCCTTGCTGCAGCTTCACGAGATCTGGCATGTCTTTTTTCCCGAGTAGTGATAACTTGATCAGAACAGCTATAGATAACGAGTAGCAAAGCACTCAATACAGCCTACATTTGCCAAGTAAAGTCTGTCAATAGATAGATACATAGATAAGATAGATAATTAGGCTGCATTTGGCATTCCTTATTTGAAGGACTTATCTCCTTTTTGGGGTTAAAAACTCAGTGTTCATGGGGAATTTTGACCCCAAAAAGGAGAAAAATCCTTAAAATAAGGAATACCAAATGCAGCCCTAGTAATAGAAATATAAAGAAATGTATTTGCAAGTATTAGCAAGAGAAATACAAAATAAAATGAGACTACATTATTTACATATTGTTGAGTTGTTAAGTGGTCTGCTAGCTTATTTTCTATTCATGTTTTAGTTTATTTTGGGCCTGTTTTATTTAATTTTTAAGTTGTGTCATGTTGAATGGGCCGACTTGTGTTTAGTTTATCTTCTTTTAAATTAAGATGTTGTTGGGCCTTGGGCCCATTAGTTTTTATTTTTTAAAGAGCTGTAATTACTTAGTTTGAGTTGCCGCCCTACTAAGGGCATCCTTGTAATATCTCATACTTAAGTTAATTATTAATAGAATGAGGGGCTGGCGGCTAGGGTTATGTAAATCTATCCTAGTCGACCTTCTTCTCTTTTATTCCCTTTCCTCTGTCTCTTGCTGAAATCCCCAACTTTCTACTCTTCCTTTCTCAAGAAGCTTGGCCGAAATCAGCAGATAAGGCTTTCTACTTGGTATCAGAGCAGGTTGAAGGTTCTTGAAGAGATTCACTCCTGCAGCCCTAGATTGGCCGACTGCATGGAGATTTAAGAGGCTGATCGAAGCTTTCAGGTAAGCCCAGTTTTTGGATTTTCTTGATGGATCTGTATGCCCTGTAGCTGGTCTAGGGTTTCTCATCAGAATCAGGAAAAACTGGAGAAAGGGGAAGAGTCCTAATATTGTTGAACTCTTCAATTTTGACCTAGGTAGTGGCGCCCTATTTTTTTAGGGTTCCTCTGAGTTTTTTGTAAGGGGCGATTCAAGTTCCATGTGGTTTGGAGGCCTCTAGAGAGAGCGGTTGCTTCTTCTCTCTCTTCTCCCCATCCCACCGAAAAGTAATCTTTCGTGGGAAGAAAGTCCAGGACACCAAAGGAGTGCTGTTGGTTCCAGAAGGTATTCTGTTTATTCTTGTTGCATTTTTTAGCTGTTTTCTGTACCTCTTTGAGACACATGGAGGGACACAGAGTTGAATATAAGCCCGGGAATGAAATGGGACCAGTGGGAGGAGGTGCTGGAGACCCCTTCGGAGCCGGAACCATTACTACAGTTAGGTTGGATGGTACAAATTACTTGGAATGGTCCCAATCTGCAAAGATGGCCATTAAGGCTCGTGGAAAATTGGGGTATATTAATGGTGAAGAGGTAAAACCCGAAACTGGCAACTCTAGGTGGGTGCAAGAAAATTATATGGTAATGACATGGTTGTGTAATTCTATGTTGCCACATATAAGTAAAAACTTTTTATGGGCAAACACTGCTAAGGAGATATGGGATGGGGTTGCAGAGACCTATTCACAGAAGGAGAGTGTTGCTAGGGCTTATCAACTAAGAAATCAGATTATTGCTACTAGGCAGGGAGATAGATCTGTTGCAGCTACTGCAGTAAGGGCCGAGCTTGAGAGGTTTGGGTTACTTCTGAATCAGAGGGATACAACTAGTTCCAATTCAGCCGCAACCGAACAACAAGGTATAGGTAGCACAGGTGGAACTCACTCTACCTCCCTTGCCCACACAGGTAGTCCACATGTCACTGCAAACTATGTTTCTACTTCAGGTAAGGAGAGATCTCCTTGGATTATAGACTCTAGAGCCTCAGAGCACATGACCCATTGCTCCACCATTTTCTCCTCTTACCAGCTCAGTTCTGGCAGAGATAGGGTCTCCACAGTTGATGGATCCCATGTTCCCATTGCTGGGAAGGGATCTGTCAAGATTTAATGATTCCATTTGTTTACCCTCTGTCCTCCATGTTCCTAGATTGAGCACCAACTTGTTATCTGCTAGTAGTTTGACTAAGAATCTGAACTGCTCAGTAATTTTTTCTCATGGACATTGTATTTTGCAGGATCTGGATTCAAAGAGGACGATTGGGAGTGGTCATGAAGTGAATGGAATCTACCTCCTGGATACTCTTCCAATTCACCAAAGTCATCATGTTTGCAAGGACAGTGAGTCAAAACTTGTGGATCATATTATACTTTGGCATAATCGTTTGGGTCATTTGTCTTTTTCTTCTTTAAGTTCTTTGTTTCCAAAACTGTTTGAGTCTGTGAGTCTGTCAAGGTTGAAGTGTGAAGGTTGTGAACTTGGAAAGCATTGTAGACACTCTTTTAAACCGTGTAATAAAAGATGTTCTTCTCCTTTTGATGTTATTCATTCAGATGTGTGGGGCCCTTATCATGTTCCCTCTATGGGCGGCTATCACTATTTTCTCCTGTTTGTGGATGATTTCTCTCGATATTCCTGGATTTACTTGATGAAATCATGTGATGAGGTACCATCCTTGGTGAGGCAATTCCATCAGATGGTATTAACACAGTTTGGAACTAGAATCAAGATGTTCAGATCTGACAATGCTAGGGAATATTTTGAGAGACATCTTGCCTCATATCTGTTGGAGTATGGTGTTGACCATTAGAGTAGTTGCTCTTACAGTCCACAACAGAATGGTGTTGCAGAGAGAAAGAACAGACACATTGTTGAGACGGCAAGAAGCATGATGATCACAGTGACAGTTCCAGTTCGTTTTTGGGGTGATGCTATTCTCACGGTAGTATATCTAATTAACAGGATGCCTTCTCGTATACTTGGATTCAGCACTCCATTCAGCCTTCTTTTTCCTCAGGGGGAGATGTTTCATATTCCTCTAAGGGTGTTTGGGTGTGTCTGCTTTGCACATATTCTTGGTCCTAACCGTTCGAAGCTTGATCCCAAGGCAAAGAAATGTGTCTTCCTTGGATATGCAAAGAATCAGAAAGGGTACCGCTGCTATGATCCAGTCTCTGGGAACCGGTTTGTTACTATGGACATCACCTTTTTCGAATCTACATACTTCTTCTCAAGGAATCCTTCTCAGGGGGAGTGTTTTGGGGAAGTAAGTCAGCAGTCTATCCCTCTCCCAGTTCCAGTTCCTGTGTCTACTACTGTGCTTGACAACCATTCGATGTCACCTACCTTGCCACCCCCTTTGCGTTCCGTCTCACCGTATTACTCACGGCAGAGACTTCATAAGGAGGTTGATTCCACTACAGTAGAACTCACACCACTTCCTGTCGATCCCTTGGAGACTCCAGATTCGGCTGATACAGATCCAGGTATTCCTCTTGATCCCTCTACTATTTCAGTTCCCAATGGTCCCACTAACACTATTACAGATAACCTTGATCTCCCTATTGCTCTTAGAAAAGGGAAGAGGAAGTGCACTGCTCATTACATATCACAATACTTATCCTACAGTGGACTTTCTCCTTCCTACCGTGATTTTCTCTCTTCTCTTGATTCCATGTCTATACCCAAGGGTGTTAGTGAGGCTCTCTCCAAACCTGAGTGGAAGGCAGCTATGCAAGAAGAGATGGAGGCTTTGATTAAGAATCAGACATGGGAGATTGTGGACCTACTAGAAGGCAAGGAGACAGTTGGATGCAGATGGGTTTACATAGTAAAGTATAAGGCAGATGGAAGCATAGAGAGGTACAAGGCAAGACTTGTTGCAAAAGGATACACACAAACCTATGGCATTGATTATCTATAGACCTTTGTACCAGTTGCAAAGATGACCTCTGTTCGGATACTCCTTTCTCTTGCTGCCTCATACTCTTGGCCCTTGTTTCAACTGGATGTAAAGAATGCTTTCCTAAATGGGGATCTACAAGAAGAGGTGTATATGGATCTTCCATCTGATTTTTATGATAATGCTAAAGAGGGAAAGGTATGCAAGCGGAAGAAGTCACTATATGGCTTGAAACAATCCCCAAGAGCATGGTTCGACAGATTCAGAAAGGCCCTGACTTTTTTGGCTACACTCAAACTCAATCTTATCACACCTTGTTTGTGAAGCGCAGGGGATCCTTGGTGTCAATCCTAATTGTTTATGTGGATGATATTGTTGTCACTGGGAATGATATGAGTGAGATTGATAGTCTGAAGAGGAACCTACATAAGGAATTTGAGATTAAGGACCTTGGAGAACTGAGATACTTCTTAGGCATTGAAGTTGCAAGATCAAAACATGGAATTTTTATCTCTCAAAGGAAGTATGTCTTGGACCTTCTCCAAGAAACAGGGAAACTTGGAACAAAGGCAGCTAGCACCCCCATTGATCAGAACCATAGAATCAGTGCATCAGAAGGTGAACCAGTAAAGGACCTTGGGAGGTACCAAAGACTTGTGGATCAGCTACTATACTTGTGCATGACAAGACCGGACATCTCCTATGCAGTAAGTGTAGTGAGCCAATACATGCATGCTCCACGAGACCAGCACTGGAAGGCAGTTGTCAGGATCCTTGCTTATCTGAAGGGACATCCAGGCAGAGGCATATTGTTTACTAATCATGGACAGCTCAAGCTAGAGACCTATATAGATGCGGACTGGGCAGGATGCCTCAATGATAGAAGATCAACTTCAGGAGTGTGCACCCTAGTTGGGGGTAACCTAGTCTCATGGAAGAGTAAAAAACAAACAATTGTGGCAAGATCAAGTGCAAAAGCCAAATATAGGGCCATGGCACATGGAGTTTCAAAACTTCTCTGGATCCGTTCTCTGTTGGAAGAAATCGGTGTTCAGGCAGAAGAACCTATGATGCTATACTGCGATAGCCAGGCAGCAATTAACATTGCTCATAATCCAGTCCAGCATGACCGAACTAAGCACATTGAAGTAGATAGACATTTTATCAGAGAAAGGGTAACTTCTAGAGAAGTTTGTCTTCCATACATTTCTTATGATCTGTAGCTTGTTGATGTCCTCACAAAAGGCGTTGCAAAGAATAAGCTAGAGCATGATCTACGCAAGTTGGGGATGTATGACATCTACTCCCAACTTGAGGGGGAGTGTTGAGTGGGCCGACTTGTGTTTAGTTTTTTTCTTTTAAATTAAGATGTTGTTGGGCCTTGGGCCCATTAGTTTTTATTTTTTAAAGAGTTGTAATTACTTAGTTTGAGTTGCCACCCTACTAAGGGCATCCTTGTAATATCTCATACTTAAGTTAATCATAAATAGAATGAGGGGCTGGCGGCTAGGGTTATGTAAATCTATCCTAGTCGACCTTCTTCTCTTTTCTTCCCTTTCCTCTGTCTCTTGCTGAAATCCCCAACTTTCTACTCTTCCTTTCACAAGAAGCTTGGCCGAAATCAGCACATAAGGCTTTCTACTTGTCACATCCTCATCACATGACCACTTTAAGTAAGTTTTAGTTGTAGCCACCCTACGAGGGGCTAGGATGTAATTTTTGGTCATTAATACTTCTTATTATTGTTAGATAGTTTTGTATGCCCTTAGCTTCAATCAAGATGATGTACTTTATGAGTTTATTGTAAATGAATAAAAGTGCATATTTGATTCATGTTCCCTTGGTATGTTTCTGTGTAATACCCTTAAACTGGACACTTAATGAGACTCGTGTTAGTTTAGAATGTTCACAGCCAGTGGGTCGGTCTGGGGAGACCTATCTTGACAAGGCTGACACAGTGGTGCCACCAAGTCGGTTGGGGTGGCTTGTCTCAGCTGCAAGGGGTGAGACCCTAGGCACACATAGTGTGGGATTAATTGAATCTTTGAACTGGACCAGATTTCCAGTATTGTCCTAGACCTTGGAGATTGATGGGCAAAACTGGAAAGTTACACCCGACCCCTAGACTCGATTATGATACTGCACTAGGTGTCGGATTGGGCTGTCTTTGATGTACCAATCAGTGAGATCCTTAGCAGGGGTCAAAACCTGGGTATGTTGGGACAGTCTGAGAATTCATCTGAGTGGGTGATCATAGTGACAAGATCAACCCCTTTGTCGGACAAAGGTAATGATCGGGGATGCACTCTCACTAATGGAAACCAAGACTGCCGGCATCCGATTTCAACCGTTGAGATTTGTTTTGCAAAATATATTTTATATGAGATATAAAAGTATATATATTATGGTTTCTAAATGATTTGCAAAAGGTTTTAATTCCCGGGGATCCATATAAGCAGAGAGTGCAACACTGTTCCTTGCAGCCGAGGGAGAGGTCCTCTCTTGTCGGGCAGTGTATGAACATTATGGGCTGAGAGGTTGAGTGTAAGACCATTGAGGATAATGCCTGATGGGCTAATCTTGCATCTGCCCACAGTCCCTGGGTGTTACAAGGTGGCTTGGCCCAGGGACCTCTTAGGGTAAGTGTTGGGCCCATAGAGCCCATGAGATGGGTTTCAGGGGGTGCACTATCCATAACAGTGTATTCGGCCAGGCCTTGTAACAAAGGCTGGGCCGAACCCATGTGGCTGATGTGTAGATCAATGTTAGGGTCCCACGCCATACAAGGAAGCCCAACTAGGCAGCAGTTTGGAAGGCTAAATGAATACATAACCTTAAATGGGCCTTAAGCCCATTTCGAACTGGGCTAATTTGATTAGTCACTTAAGGGACGAATTCTAAGATGGATTAGCTTATAGGATTGGGCCCAGACCTTATCCACTTAGAGAGTCTTTAGATCTAGAAGCCTCCTAATTAGATTAGGAGATGGCTGATCTAATCTGCAGATAAGATAAGGGTTATCCCTTATCACTTAAGGGGACTTCTAATCCAAATATGATTTGGGTTAGCAACTCCTAATGGGATTAGGAGCTGATCCCTTTAAGATTATAAAAGGAGAAGGGGGCAGCAGCCTTTAGACATGCAATCCACAGATCCTTGTCTTTAGAGCTGAGATTACTAGAAGAGAGAATTCTGCACCCTGCAAATACTCTCTTGTTGCCTCCTTCCTGCGAGGGTCAAGTTCTTTTGGAAAAGATTGGTTGGAGTTGTATTCACAAGCCATCCAGTTGATTCTTGCGAAGGGCCAAGTTCTTTTGGAAGAACATTGCTGATTCTGCTCCACCCTGCACTGCTCCATCTTCAGTGGGAGCAGATTTTGGATCCTTCCTTGGGAGTGAACACCTCCATTGGGAGATACTATTTCTCTGTATCAGGTATTATCCCTCCCTACTCCTTTTGGTTCAGATCTGGTTCATTTTATGGTTCAAGAATGATGCTTGAAAATATGATTTTCTAAATAGGGAATTCGATTCCCAGTTGAAGGAAGAGAAAATTTTTTGAAATTCGCCCCCTTATTCTGCAATCTTTGGGCGTCCATGTGATGGATTTCCTATCCCTTCAATTATAAATATCAGTTGGAACCAAGAGAGCCCCACAATTATTTCTTCTCCAAATCTCTCTTCTTCCAATTTTCTTTTTCTTTCTTTCTCTTCTTCCTCTCTTCCTAAAGTCTCTCCTCTTCCTTTCTGTTTCTACCTATTTTCTGCTGCTGTAAAAGACAACTTGGTATCAAAGGTATAACTCTAAGGCTCTTGTAGTTGGTTTCTTATGCAGTCCTTGGACCAGCCAACTGCATAATGAACTGAAAGGGGCTGGTTGATCTCTTTTTGGAGCTTGGTAGGAACCAGAGATTGGATTGAGGTAAGATTATTAGATTACACAACTGGTGAATGTTGCAACCATTTTTTTTTTCGTTTGACATCTTTTGATCCTTATAAGAGATCAATTTGGGTTTCATATCAGCTGGAAGAGATTGATCCTGATTTTCTTTATCTACTTTCTCCCGGGATAAGAGTTCTTCATTGGACCAATCTAGGATTTACTGCTGGATCCTGGAGTGATTCATTGGTTGTTTTTCAAATTATATTAGCTCTCTTTGAGATTGATTTGGTTCTAAGACTCTCTGGATCAGTTTTGGAACTTTACATTATTGTTTTTTCTCACTCCCTCTTTCCGAGGTTGTTGGGCCCCTAGTGGGAGGATTGCAGTTGCTTTGTTTGAGGTACTGCAAACTCATAATTGTTTTTGTTGGTGTTTGAAAACCTTCGAAAGAAGATGGACCCTAGTGAGAGTGATCAGAAGAGCGTTCTGGTTCCCAGGGTACAAGGGAACTCTAGGATCATCATCTCTGTGAAGTTAGATGGCACTACCTATAGTGGGATCAAACTATGACCATTGCCATTGGGGGCATGGAAAGCTCGGCTATTTCACTGGTGATACAATTGAACTTGATTCTAAAGTGTGAGCTTGAGAGCTGTACTCGAAGTAGAGGAGAGGAGAAGAACACCACTGGTATGCTGTGAATGTCGAACTGAACTGCCCAGTCGACCATGCTATTATTTATATTTGAATGTAGTACAATGATACAAGTAATTACTGGAATGCCCCTAATTAGTGATGGGACACCCGGTTAACTTAAAACATTAAACAAGCTTAGGCCCATTAACACAGGCCCAATTATAGGATAACTTAAACTTAAGTATGGGCTAATAAGAACTCTTATCAGCCGAACACTCATACAAAGAGACTTCATTCTAACATTCTAACACTCCTCCTCAAGCTAAGCATGGATATTAATCATGTTTAGCTTGCCAAGTATGTCCCTGAACTTTGTTGCTGCCAGCCCTTTAGTCAATAAATCTGCAATTTTCATCTCAGATGGAGTATAAGGCACACAGAGTTCTCCCGAGACAATTCTCTCTCTAACAAAGTGTCGATCAATTTCAATTGTTTTGTCCTGTCATGCTGCATGGGATTGTTGGCAATGTTGATAGTAGCTTTATTATCACAATACAGCCTAAGAGGACCCCCAGCCTTAATACCAAGCTCATTAAGAAGAGTTCTGAGCCATAAGAGTTCAACAACCCCGTGTGCCATAGCTCGGTATTCTGCTTCTGCACTTGATCTAGCCACTACATTCTGCTTCTTACTGCACCATGTGACCAGGTTTCCTCCCAAGAATGTACAGTAACATGAGGTTGATTTTCTGTCTCCAGCAGACCCAGCCTAATCTGCATCAGTGTAGGCTTCAATTTCAAGTCTGCTGCTTTTCCTGAATAGAATTCCTTTCCCTCGGCAAGTCTTCAAGTACCTGAGAATTCTTTCCATTGCTCTCATATGAGGGATCTTTGGTGAGTGCATGAATTGACTGACAACATGCACTGCATAGGCAATGTCTGGCTAAGTAAGGGATAGGTATATCAGCTTTCCTACCAATTTTTGGTACCTCTCTTTATCACAGTATTCCTCACCCATTGATTCTTGTAGTCCATGGTTCGGTTCTATTGGAGTGTCTGTTGGCCTGCACCCCATCATGCTTGTTTCCTCTAGGAGATCTAGCACATATTTCCGCTGACATATGTAGATTCCTTCTCTTGATCTAGCAACTTCAATCCCAAGAAAATATCTCAGATTTCCCAGGTCTTTGATCTCAAATTCTGAAGCTAAGAACTCCTTCAACCTCTTCATCTCTTCCAAGTCATTTCCGGTAATCACCATATCATCCATATAAACAATGAGTGTCGTAAGTTTGTCATCCTGTCTCCTTGTAAACAATGTATGATCTGCACTGCTCTAAGTGTACCCCACTTTCTTCATGGCCATAAAAAGTCTCTCGAACCATGCCCGGGGAGACTGCTTCAAACCATATAATGCTTTCCTTAGTTTACACACCTTCTTTCCAACATCATAGCCTAGTGGAGGTTCCATGAATACCTCTTCATGAAGATCACCATTTAGGAAGGCATTCTTCACATCCAGCTGATGGAACAGTTCCCAAGAGAAATTTGCTGCCAATGACAGTAGAACCCGAATTGTGTTGAGCTTTGCTACTGGGGCAAAGGTTTCTCTGTAGTCAATTCTTTCCTTTTGTGTAAATCCCTTTGCCACAAGTCTGGCCTTGTACCTCTCGATTGACCCATCTTTCCCGTGCTTTACAGTGAATACCCACTTGCACCCAACAGTGCCTTTCCCCTCTAGCAGGTCCACTAATTCCCACATTCTTGCTTTCATTAGGGCTTTCATCTCTTCATTCATGGCTTCTTTCTACCTTGGATCAGATGCCGCCTCTGAGTACCTAGAAGGGACACATACAGAGGAAAGAGCAGACACAAAGAAGTGATAGGCAGGAGATAAGTGTGAGTAAGAAACAAAATCATCTATGAGATGTCGGGTGGTACAAGAACGAACAGGCTTATGGAGAGCAATAGGAAGATCCAAATCCGAAGTGTGTGAGTCAGAATTACCTTGGATTGCAGAGACAGATTGATCTGAGTTCAATTGGTTGCAATCATGAGGTTGAGGGCCCTTCTTCCTTCTGTTGTATGTAAGTATCTCTTTCTCTTGCCTACTGGAACCTTCAGGAGCATCTACTGTATCGGGAGAAGTAACTGGCACAGTAGGAGTCTCACTAGGTTGACCCGGAATGTCACAGCTAGGAGTAGTGGAAGGTGATGAAAGGGGAACAAAAAAGAAGGGAATATGAGAATCCTCTTCCAACCCACTAGTCTCCCCCTGAAGAGGATTCTGAGAAGACTGGAAATAGGGTTGAGACTCAAAAAAGACTACATCTCTGGTGACATACTTTTTATTGGAGACAGGACCATAACACTTGTACCCCTTTTGTGTAGGAGAGTACCCCAAAAATATTCCCTTTGTAGCCTTGGGATCCAGCTTGGTTTTCTTTGGATCCTTCTCATGTATGAAGCATGTACAACCAAAAACCCGTGGGGGAAGAGGAAATTCTAGAAGAGTGGGACACAAAACAGAGAAAGGAGTCTTCATACACAATACCTTAGATGGCATCCGATTTATCAGGTATGATGCAGTGAGTATAGCTTGAGACCAATATTGCTTGGGCACTTTGTGCTAGAATAGTAGGGCACGAGCTGTCTCCAGTAGGTGCATGTTCTTGCGCTCAGCAACCCCATTTTGCTAAGGGGTGTTAGCACAGGATGATTGGTGTAACATGCCTGCATCTTCCATGAATGAGTTCAGGGATCTTTCAAAGTATTCAGCCGCATTGTCTGACCAGAATTGCTTAATCTTCTTATCAAATTGTGTTTCAATCATCTTACAAAAAGCCATAGTTATCCGTGGTACTTCATCTCGTCCTTTTAACAGATAAATCCAGGTGCACCGAGAATAATAGTCAATAAAACTAATAAAGTAACGGAAACCATCAATGGAAACAATGGGTGAAGGTCCCCAAACATCAGAATGAACCAAATCAAAAGGAGCTCGAATTTCATTACTAGAAGTTGGATACACTGTTCTCATTGTTTTGACATTTGACACACATCACAAATTAAACTCTGACTTGGAATTCTCTTAAACAATTTGGGAAACAACATTGCTAAAGAAGAGAAAGACACATGACCTAGCCTAGCATGCCACAGGTGCAGCCTAGCTATTGACTCCACACTTTCCGGACTAGTAGTAGCAGAAGATTGTAGGGCTGAGCTGATGTCTACATCAAAATAGTAGAGGCCTCCATACTCATGACCACTCCCAATCGTTCTCCTCGTCAATCTGTCCTGGAAGACACAATGAGCAGGAAAAAAAGTTATATTGCAGTTCACATTTTTTGTAAGCTTTGAAACAGACAAAAGATTTGAGGTAAGACTAGGAACATGTATGACTGATTTAAGAGAGAGGTCCTTGCTTAGGTCAACCACCCCCTTTCCAGAGATGGTGGAGAGAGACCCATCAGCCACTCTCATCTTATCCTGGCCAAACAACAAATGATATGAAGAGAATAAGGACATATGTATTATATGGCCCGTTTCTCCAGAATCAATCACCCAAGAGGTGGAATCAATGGAACTAGTTGCACTAAAGGCAGAGATTGTACCTGATCTGGCAAGAGAGGTGGAAGCTAAAGAATTGTTCTTCAAACAAGCTAATGCCCGACTGAGAATCTCTACCTCACTAGCCGTGAAGCCCAAAGTACTTGGTCCAGAGGAGTCGGCAGCCTGCCCTGTGGAGGAAGAGGACATTGTCGGAGTGCTTTGTGAGTTGTCACTACTATTGTTGGTGGCAAGATTCCCACTTGCTGTGTGACCCTTATATTGTCTTTTGTCCTTTCTCAAAGCAACTGGCTTGAGATGAGGATACAAGACCCAACATTTCTCCTTTGTGTGTTTCTCACCACCACAATGGGTACACTTGAGGGACTTCTTGTCTGGATATCTATTTCCCTTAGTGGAGACTAAGGCTGAATGTTCTCCAGATAGTTCAGTTGATTGTGTCTGAGAGTCAACTTGCATCCCCCTTCTCCTGACTTCTTCATTCCTCACCAGGTAATAGACATGGTGAAGCTCTGGTAATTCATCTCTCCCTAGAATTTGTGACCTTATACCCTCATATACTGGGTCTAGGCCAGCCAGAAACTTGAAGGCTCTGCTCTCTTCAATTTGCTTTTCATGTCTCTCCTTGTCCCTGGCATTTTCCCAATCCAATATCAAGTGATGATCAAACTCTTCCCAAAGGCCTTCCAGGGTTGCAAAATACGTTGCCACGAACATGTCTCCTTGCCTTAGAGCTGCAATATCTTGGTTCAATCTGTAGATTCTAGCATTGTTCTTTTTCTGGCCGTAGGTCTTGGATACTTTCTCCCAAATCTTAGCGGCTATGGGGAAATGATGAACAGTTCTAGCCACCCGAGGAGTCATGGAGGCCAGCAACCAAGACATGACTGGCATTCTCCTTGCGCCACACAACATGCTCAGGACTGCCAACTTCAGGTTCTTCCTTGTCTCCATCCAGATAGCCTGTGAGATCATGAGAAGTAATGAACAGCCTTGCTGAGATGGACCACTCTCTGAAGTTATATTCATCCAGCAACACGTTTGTAATCTGTAAACTGTGCAGATTAGGGTTTTCCAGGTTAGAGAACCTTGTGGCAGGTCTGTTATCTCTGGAGGAAACTTCTCCGGATAGTGAGGACATGCTGACTTCAGTCTTAGAGTAGGTTTAGAGCTCGCCGAAGTGTTCACAGTGCTGGACAATCTGGAGCTGGCAGCTCCCTAGGTGATCTTCACTTGAGCTGAAGCAGTTCGGGTACAGCAGTGGTGAGAAGTTCCGGACTGATAACCAACCTGAACTTGGAGCTGTTTACCACTGTGCTATGCTGGTTTTTCTGGGGCTTCGAAGCTGCAGTTTTGGAGAAGCTCTCCCCCTTTCGGCTAGGGCTAGGACTGCTGAAATCAGTCCTCAACTAGGTCTGTCCTATACAGACCTCTCTTAGTAGCCAAATAGCTACTATTTGCTGAAAAAGGAACCTAGTAGGACATCCACTTCTGGGCCTTACCTCCCTTGAGCCCTACAACCAAGGGAAACCCTAGGTTTGAATCTGCTTTGTTCTCTTACAACCCTAGTTTTTTCAGCAACCCAGAAAAGAAGAACGAAGATGGAAAGAACAGCAAGAGAAGAGAGAGTAGAAGCTAGTGCGCCGGCTGAAACCAAAGAGAAGCTAGTGCTCTGATACCATGTGAGCTTGAGAGCTGTACTCGAAGTAGAGGAGAGTAGAAGAACACCACTGGTATGCTGTGAATGTCGAACTGAACTGCCCAGTCGACCATGCTATTATTTATATTTGAATGTAGTGCAATGATACAAGTAATTACTGGAATGCCCCTGATTAGGGACACCCAGTTAACTTAAAACATTAAACAGGCTTAGGCCCATTAACACAGGCCCAGTTACAGGATAACTTAAACTTAAGTATGGGCTAATAAGAACTCTTATCAGCCGAACACTCATACAAAGAGACTTCATTCTAACATTCTAACATAAAGATCACACCCACTCTAAGTGGAAGCAAGAGAATTATTAGGTGATGTCCTGGTTAATCAATACTATGCAACCATATATTAGGAGAAACCACATGTAGGGAAAAATTGGTAAGGAAATCTGGGGTAATATTAGCAGAAATATACTCTCACCCCCTTGATATTGCTAAAGTTTATGAGTTGAAGATGCAGATTAACAACCTGAAACAGGAAGATTTGCCATTACCCCTAATTCCCTATATTTTTCTACCCTAAAGTCTCTCCAGTAGGAGACTTGGTCATTTGGAGAGTGTTCAGTTGAAGTGTAAGGAGGATGTTGAGATACATAAGAAATTTGTTGAAAGAAATAGAATCTTTGAGTTTTTGGTTGGTCTTAACTCTAAGTATGATATCACTCACCAACACAATTTCACTAAGAAGGACATCTACCTCTCTTAAGCTTATTATCTTGTTCACGATGAACAGAGTAGGAGAAAAGTTATGATGCAGATGCCCATTGCAAATCATCCTACCTTAGCCACATCTAAAACTAAGGCACATTAGAGTAAGGGCAATAATTTTGACACTGAGGAGAGCGTATGTGATTATTGTAAGAAGCCTAAACATACATGAGATAACTGTTGGAAGTTGCACCCTCAGTTGATGTTGGCAACATTCAAGAAGGCAGATGAGAAGAAGGGAAGTGCAAATAAAGTCTCTACTACTATAGGATTAATTGCCACTAGCCCCCAGCCCACCCCCCCTACTATGTTTCTTATCCAACAATGGAATTTTTTGCCGCTGTCAAGGCTGAGATTAAGAAGTATAGCAGATACATATCTTAAATTGAGAATGTTAGAGCAAATTCTAGTCCTTCATATGCATTCACAGATAAAACCACATCTTCCACTGCCCCAGGTACTCAGACTTCTGCTTATGTTGCCACTATTGGTACATCCATTCCTTGGATCATATATTCAGGTGGATCAGATGTTAAGCAGCAAGGAGGCAGAGGATATTCTCGATTGTGAGTCTGCTAAAGTCAGGTGAGTGGACCTCAGACTGGGCAAGTGGAATCCATTAGTACGGGCTATTAGTGACGGTGATGTGAAGAGCCTTGTATGGGTCAATGTTTACAGGATCCCTCTCCACGCTTGGAACCCACAAACATTCCATGCAGTGGGTAACACTTGCAGGTCGTTTAAAAAAGTTGATGCTCGTATGCACTGGATGAAGAACTTGTGGGTCTGGAAGGAGGGAACACTCAAGAATAAGGAAAAACAGGGGAGAGGAGGGTGGAAATCAAGAAGTTAGTGGAGAGATAGGTGGAAGTAGGCAAATCTCTTGGTTTGTTCTTTTTTTTTTCAGGGGGGGGGGGGGGGGGAGGGGAGTGTGGTCAGAAGAGCAATACAACAATTTGAAAAAAAAAAAAAACAAAAAACTGAAGAAAAGAGGAATTTAGAAAGAAAATAGTAGGGGATGGATGTGAGATTTGGAACGAAGGGGAGGGAAAGGAAGATGGTTGGGTTGAAGAAGAGTGAAGGGTTTTAGAAGTTTAAGTAGTTTAGGGAAGGGGGAGGAAGGATCGGAGTGGCTATCTTGGGTGTGAACTGTGAAGGACCTTGGAGTTGGTAGAAGTTGGGGGTGGTTGTGGGCAATTTCATTGTTGTTGGTTTTTTCCTACCAATGCTCTCAGTGCTGAGAGAAGTTTTTAGTATTTTTCCTTGGGAAGTGGTGTATTTCAATTTGTAATCTGGAAATTTTGTTGCTCTGATTCTGTTGTAGTCTCGGTGGTTTAGGTGCTACCTTATCACCTATCCAGATTGTAATTTTTTTTCTTCCTTTTAATAAAATCATCTTTTTTACTTATCAAAAAAAAAAAGATCACATGACTAGCATTTCTCCTTGTTTCATAATATTCTTTATCTTCAGGAGGAGATAAAGTTTCTACTGCTGATGGATCCCTTAGTCCTATCTCTGGAAAGGTGATATTAGCGTTACTAGTTCTTTAAGCTTATCTATCTTGCATGTCCTTAAGCTTAGCATGAATTTATTATCAATTTGTAGCCATCAGTGAGTCTTGCTACCACTTATTAATCTCCTGTCCCTTTGCTTCTACAATTTGGGAATAGTTTGTCTCTTTGTTTAGGTGTAGGTGGAACCTCCCATCTTCTGTTCAAAGCTTATTGTCCTCTACTTTTGTTGGAGGGAAAAAGAAGAGGGGAAGAACTCTTTGGAGGTGCACAAGGACAGCAGTATGGTGGACTCTATGGGAAGAAAGAAATCAAAGAACTTTCTTAGAAAAAGGAAAGGAATAGGGAGGCATTAATTGAAGCAATAACTATCAGAGTGGTTCATTGAGTGAAGATATTGAAGTTGTTTGAAAAATATTCCAGCTGGAGAATTGATGAGAAAGTGGAAGGAAATTGCAGGTTTCACTCCTCCCAAGGAGATTATTAGGCTTGTTTGGTCTCCGCCTTCTAGGGGTTTCATCAAGCTGAACTTCAATGGTAGCAGTGAAGGAAATCTAGGTCCTTCAGGTATTGGAGGAGTGTTCAAGAACAAGGAAGGGAAAGTTATTGCCCTTTACTCCGGCCCTATTGGGGTGGGTGATGCTTTGAGGGCTGAAATACTAGCCGTTTTGTAGGGATTCATTCATGAGAAGAGAAGAATCAAGTGGCTGATGAAAGACATGAATGTTACTCTAAAATGGGCTAAAAGAGATGCTAACTCTTTGGATAAACAAGGGATGGAAAGGAATTGACTGTTTTGGGCATGGTTGTAATATTATTTCCTTTTTATGGAGAGTTAAGTGAGTTTATCTCTCCCTTTCTCTTGATTGTACTTAATTTATTGAATATTAATGAATTTTTTTTCTGTTATTGATAAAAAAAATATTATCAATTAGTAATATCACCAAAGCTCTACAATGTTTTACCCTGATCATGAGGTGGATGGTGTTTATCCTCTAGATGACAAACCTTCTTTATCTCTTAGCCCAAGTCATTTTGGTCATTGTGGTCATACTGTGATGTAGAACCAGCTCGGTTCTAGTCCTTAGAGAATGTTGAGTGGTCTTCTTTGATCAGAATTTTATGATTTATGATTGTAATGGCTTCTTGAAGGAATAACAGAGAAAATACCTGGGATCACTCACAGGGTGCCTAGAATCACTCTAGGGCATGGGAATCACTCACCATAGTTATCATAAGATGAAGAAAACTCAATAAACTCCATTGCTCTTTGTGTAAAATGCCATACATATTTATAGACTCTATAATAATCCTAGAAGTCAAACTGTTAAACTTATAATGGTCCTAGGAATCAAAATGTTAGACTTAATAATCCTAGTAGAACTTAAACTAAGTTGCCATATCCTATTTCAATTCAAAGAAGACTTAATAACTCTAATCCTACTTATGCAATGACTCTGAAATTTTAAACATAAAGAAATTATGACTAGACAAGTTAAACCCTATCAGTGGACCCCACAGAAAATTGAAAAATGACAAAAATACCCCTACTGTCCAAAAATACATAAAATTTCATAAAATTCCAATTTTGACTCTTCAGCTCCTGCATCATAGTGTTTCTTCAAGGTCTATTGATCGGATAATGTTGTGGTATAGATGATTTAATCATCTATCTTTTAATTCTTTGAAGTCGTTATTTCCTTCTTTGTTTCAGTCAATTAATATGTCAAGTCTCAAGTGTGAATTCTGTCAATTATCAAAGCATTGTAGAAACAATCATTTTTCAAGTAATAAAAGAAGTGATCCTCCTTTTACTATTATTCATATTTGTTAGAGTTAGCCGAATAAGGGTAGATTAGTCATCTCACCTTGGTTAAGTTATGAGCTTATGTGGCAGTCTTATTAGAGGTTCTCTGTCCCATACTTAAGTAGGGGCAGTTTAGTCCTTGTACATTTAATTAGAAGCCTAATCACTATTGGTCGACTGATAGGGTTTAGCTATCAAGTTCGACAGATCTTTCTTCTTCTTCTTCTTCTTCTCTTCTCTTTCTTCTTCTCCTTACTGGTTCGGACTACTGTAGCTACAGTAGCTACAGTAAAAACAATATTGATGTGTGAGGACCTTACCATGTTAAATGTATGGGTGGATACCAACATTTCTTACATTTTGTGGACGATTTTTCTCACTTCTCTTGGCTTTACATGATGTGTTATAGGGATGGAGTACCCCAGTTGGTTCAACGATTTCATTAGATGGTTTTAACTCAATTGGGTGTCAAGGTTGAAGGGTTTTTGCATTGACAATGCCAAGGAGTACTGTGAGAAAAATCTCTCATCATGAGTTCTTATGGTGTCATCCATCAGAGTTCTTGTGTCAATACTCAATAGAAAAATGGGGTTTTTGAGTGCAAGAACAAACACATCCATGAGATCTCTAGGGGAATCATGTATAGCACTCGTGTTCCTATTTGGTTTTGGGGCGATGTGTGTACTACTGTCTTCCACATTAACAGAGTCCCTTCTCATGTTCTTGGATTTAAAACACCTTTTAGTACTCTCTTTTCAAGGGATGATGTATTCCCTACCCTCTGTGTGTGTTTGGTTGTACATGCTTTGGTCATGTTCTTGGTCCTCATCATTCCAAGTTTGATCCTAAATCTATCAAATGTGTGTTCTTGGGTTATGTACCCAATCAAAAGGGACATTACTGCTTTGATCCTATTTCTAGAAAGAAATTTGTATCAATAAATGTTTCTTTCTTTGAATCCACTCCTTTTCCTAATGTTCTTCCATGGTGGGAGATTGCCCCTTTTTTCACTCTTTGACCCACCTGGTCCTCCTCCTCCTCTACCTTCTTCACTCCATGTTCCTCTTTCATGTGTTCTTGTCTCTTGAACATTTCATTACGTCACCTATTAATGATTTCCTGACTTTCCAGTGAAAGAGGAAGGTACCTTATGCAGAATGACCACTTCAGATCTCTTCTGATGAGGCATGTCCCCCTTACCTTGGTGGTTCAGTTCCTTTGACAAACCCTAAACATTACAGGCACTCTTAGGACATTAGCAACCCCTTGCCAAATATCTTGATGTTGATATTGTCCCACCTTCTGACCTTGATATTCCCATTGCCTTACATAAGGGAAAGTGAAGTTGCACCACTGCTTATAGCATTACCAAACATATTTCCTATGACCACCTATCTAGTACCTATAAGTCTTTTCTTGAATTTGTTGCATCTGTATATATTCCAAGGAGTGTGGCTGAAGCAATAGAGCAACCTGAGTGGAAAGTTGTTATGCATGCAGAGATGGAAGTTTTTTTGTCACAGTTTGGTTGAGTTTTTTTCTCTGAGTCATCTAAGGTCAGATGTGTCAATCCTTCCTTTCTGTTTCTACCTATTTTCTGCTGCTGTAAAAGACAAGTCACATTTTGTCTCAAAGATAATTAACCATAAATGAAACCTAACATAAGTGATCTCTTTTCTGATTTAAGACAAAAAATACTTACAACAAGCATGACACCATAGGCATGGATGTTTTGGTTTGCAGTTTTTGCTTCACAAGAAGTCAACTTGAAGCACTCTGCAAGATGGTAATTAAATGTCAAGCCCAAGTAAGAACATACTTACAACATGCTTGAGTTCCAGTACAGAATGAACTAATAGAATATCCCCTGAAATTATATGCTCATCTTATTCTCAAGTTGTCTATATTTATAAGTAGATAGACATGATTTCTTCTCATTTCAATAGGCCTCTTGTGCAAGGGATTTTCATAACGTTCATTTGGACCGAAGTAACTTAATGTGTGTGAATCATATATAAGTCATTGATATTCTTCCAGATGAAGCATAGCTTTCTCTTTCTTGAACTCAGCTTAAATATATTGTAAAGCATTGTTTGTTTCTTTTTTCAATACATCTGTTTTCATTACATCAATCAGTCAGCCTCTAATTGATACTGTACTCAACAATTTCTATAGTTCATTTTTATGCAACATTCCAAAGTAACGACATGGTTAAACAGAAGTTTTCAAATGAGGTAGCACTCACAACAATGGCATTAACTGCGGTGGAATTAGAAGATAAAACAAAACCTCATGATGAAGTCCAGATCATGAAGGATTTGGAAGATAACCAAAGCAAAGAGAAATATGAAAATTAGACTAGAACCATGATTACTCTAAGTATTTACTGCGAGCAACTTCAAAGATCACAAATGAGAGATCTCAAGAGACATGAACATTACTACATGTCTTATAATGATTACTGCCTGTCTCTTCCACTAAAAGCACATCTACCAGCTGGATTCACAACATAAAATTCCTTTATAGAGGCTGGAGTGAAACCTTGGTGAATCTCTTTTTTTTTGGTTAAAGACAGGGACAGACCCTTATCTTCAGCATCAAACAATATCCTTTTTGTTGAAGATTAATCAGTTTTATGATGTTTTTTATGAGTAGATGTTTTATGTTAGTTGTTAGATAGGAGGTGGGGACCACAGTAGTTATGTGAGTCCAAATTTTATTATGTTTTTGTGTCTTATATATGCTGTTTTATGGCTTGCCGCCCTATAAGGGCATAGTTGTCTTTGTACTGCTCTATTATTTTTAGTATAAATAATAAGTGAAGGGGGCGGCCAGATTATTGCTCTCCTTTCTTTTCAACTTCTCTTCTTCTCCCTCTCTCTTCCTTCTTTCTTCAAGAAACTCCTTTTATTTCATATTTTTTAATTCAGCAAGCTTTCTATTTGGTATCAGAGTGGCAGCCAGGGTTTCTAGAAGCATTCTCATGCAGCCCTAGATCAGCTGACTGCATGAAGTAATAAAGGGCTGATCGATCTGCTGTAGATTGCCCAAATCTTGGATTTTTTGGTGGGATCTAGTCATCAGGAAGGTGATCTACTGTTCGGCATCAAAATCAGGAAGAACTGGAGTATGGGGAAGAGTCCCAGAAAAGTTGGACTCTTTGTTTTTTATCTGATCTTGGGCGGCCAGGTATTGTTAGCTTTCTTTTGATTTTCTGAAGAGATTAAAATGAGCTACAAAGAAAAATGAATAAAAGGGTCATTGTCAGCTACGGTACATTAGGAAGATGAGGACAAGGAGGTAGATTCTAACTACTAAGGTGGTCCCCTTGAAAGAGAGCTAGCAGTTATAGATTCCAATATTCCATAGAGCCATGAGAACAAGATTATGTTCAAGAGATTAAACAACAAACACTAGGGCTTCGTTTGGCTTGTGAGATGGGAAAGGAAAATATGGAATATTCTAGAACATTCTTTCCTTTCCATGTTTGGTTTGTGGGCTGTTATGAGATGGGATGGGAAAAAAAGGTGGGATTATGGATCCCAATTCTTGGGATGTAGAATCCCACCATTTTGGTGGGAAACAAGTGGGAATGGAGAAGGAAACTTGTTAACAAAAAAAAAAAAACCTCCCTTGTAGTATTTCTAAGAGTTAATATTAGACCCATGACCAAGGTTCAAAGTATCGATACGACACGCGTATCGGCAGTATCGTATCGGTACTTAGAAACACCCGAAACTCTTCTTTTTTTAGTTTTTTTTCAAATTTTGGTTTTTTGGGAAGCTAAAAATAAGTTTTTTTATTAAAAAAAGGTGGGGTTCCGAAACACCAGTAAACAAGTGTTTCGAAGTGTATCTTTTTCAAAAGATATGATACGATACGCCCGATACGAGGTGTACCGTATCGATACTTTAAACCATGCCCATGACCCATTAATAAATTATTAATTATTTAATAACATATTAATAAAATAATTTAATTAAAAATAAATTAATAAATAATTAAAAATGTTAATCAATTAAAAACAATTTAATAATTAATTAATATTTCAAAATAAAATATTGAAAGTATTAATTAAGTCAAATAAATTAATAATAAAAAATAAAATATTAATTCTTATTTAATTTGTCATTAATTTACTAATTAATAAGTATTAAATTCTTAATTTTAAAATATTAGTAATTAATAGTAAAATATAAAATAATAAAAATATTACTAGTTACCTAATTCATTAATTAATAATAGTTATTAGGGTCGATTTTCCCACTATTTTCCATTTAGCAACCAAACAAAGGAACATGAAAATTTTCTACCGATTTTCCCTTTCTCATCCATCCCACCAAAATCTTCCCTCAAACCAAACACAGCCTAGAAGAAAGCACTTGGAATGGTCATTATGTCTCATAGGTAGGGCTTTATGTGAACTAGCCTCCATAAATAAAAATGATGATAGCAAAAACACAAAAAGACTAAGGATGAATGGGTGTACAAAACACAGTCTCTATCCAAAATATAGGAGATGGGTGTTTTTTACTTTGTTTTCACTTAGGGGTTATCCAGATTGTCTAAATCAAGGCCCTTAGTTTGTAGTTAGACTGGACAATAGTTAGGTGGTGTTGAGTTCATGGTTCAAAAAAAAAGTGGTTGTGGTGCAGAACCATATCACCTCTTTTTGAAAATGAAAATATTGGTTTTGAACCATCGCAGGCATTCCACTATGTATGGTTGTGATTGTGTTATGAACTACACAGAACCACAACAACTGTTATGTTCATGGTTCATTTTTTTGACTCGACACATTGTCAGTTTTTTCTGTGTGGCTTGCATGTATAGAAGCAATTCATCTATCACCATTCAACTTTGATTGCACGGCCATTGATTTATCATATGTTAACAATAATATATAATATGTTAAAAGATATACAATATATAATATGTTAAAAAGTATATATAACTATATTTTTTTGACATGTATAAAATATATATTGCATTTTATACAATATAGGAATATGGCCCAAGATAGACAAATATCACTTGGCCACATCAGCCTTCTTTTTGAACCATGTGGTTGTGTTCAAAAAGTTATCTTCCATATTGTTCAAAAAATGGGGATTTTGCTGGTTCTGGAACTTGCAACAAAATGAAAATGTCCTTCAAAACACTGATTGTATTAGTGAACCAAATGGAACACGAACATAGCCACAAAAAGAAAACCTCCTTAGCTTTTCAGTGATGCAACCTCATTTTGACTCCTACAAGGCAGTGTGGAAGACTGCCTTACTTTGGGTATGGTTTAACAGACTCCCCCATGAAGACTGGTCCGTAAGAAGTAATGGTGATGTGTATGTGCTGTTTGTCCATTGCAGACAGTAGTTAAAAGTTGTGTCCAGCCCAATTCTGAAGTATTATTCAGTAATAATCATCTTTCAAGTAAAATCTCAGGTCTGGTTCTGAGTGCAGTAGTAGGGTATGCATGGTATATAGCAATATTATCAGACCTGAAATTATATTTCAGTTGATTGAATGAACCTTTTTTGTTACACACGATGCCATAACTCTCCCTGAGAATGGATAGCATGAAAGTTTTTTTTCCTTGGGCATGGAAGTTTTTATCAATTAGCACAACAAAATTATCCCTTAAGAAACTAGGAATTGGTTGCAAAATCTTCCTTAGTTAAGGACAAGCCTATAGTAACCTGGAAGCCCCTGGCAAAAGGCTTTCTCAAGCTAAACTTTGATGGTAGCAGCCTCGTTAGTCCTGGGCATTTGGTATTGGAGGAGTTTTCAGAAATGCAGAGGGTCAAATTGTTGCCTTATTTTTTGATCCAATTGGAGTGGAGAATGCGGTTAATGCAGAGGTACAAGCAGTTATACAGGGAGCACAGATTACTAGAATGCTGAACCATGAGAGTTTGCTAATTGAAGGTGATTCTAAACTAGTAACTGGGTGGCTGAAGGAACCAGATACTGTAGCTTGGTCCTTTGGGGGGGGGGGGGCGCGATGAGAAAGTTCAAGTGGCTAACCTCCAATATAACAGTGAGAGTTCATTGGGAGAGGAGATCGACTAATGGGCTGGCAGGCCTTCTAGCTAAGCAAGGGGTGTATAGGGATCATTTACTTTGGGCTCAATTATAAACCTGATTTATTTTTGAGGCTGCAGCTCATGCCTCTTTGTGGAGTTTTTATGCTGTATCCTTTGATAGTTCCCATTGGATCATTAATAAAATACTCATTTATTACCTTTAAAAAAAATATCTCTTAAGAAACTAAACAAGAACTTAGTCAAATTAAGCTCTGTTAGAGTCGGCTGTAAAGGGGTAGTTTGGTCATTTTGTTTTATGTAAAGAGTTTGTGTAATATCTGTTATATTCTGGTTTAAGTGTTGTGTCCCATACTTAGGGCCTGTTCGTTTCCTCTTAACTCTTATCTCTTACGAGGAATCTTTTTAACTTTAAGAGAAAATTGGTTGTTCGTTTCCTCTTATCTCTTACCTCTTAAAGTGCAGTCATACGACTTTTTGTTTTCCAATGATACACCCAAAAAGAAAAACAAAAACTCTCATATATGGGGTCAAAATGGATATTTGATAGTTTTCAGAATTCAGAACAACATTCTCTGCATTCGGAGTTCAGAGGAAAGAAAAGTTTACCAATACCGATATACCTCTTAATGTAATTATTACACTTTCAGATGTCAGACTTCAGAGCAAATGAACAGACCCTTAAGTAGGGGAATAACTGTCTTTGTGCTTTTAATTAGAAACCTATAAATAATATCTGGCCAACTAGAGAGAAACTACGTCTCTAGTTCGAACCAGCCTTTATCTTCTTTCTTTTTCCTCTGTTATTCTAGAACTGAAACCAGTACATATCTGAACAAGAACATGGTATCATAGAAACTATAACCAGTTCAGATCTGCCCAGATTTTTTTTGCATCACCCTTTACCCTAGGTATCTGCAGATATCTCATCGATCACTTGGAGATTAGCAGAAGGGCTGAAAAGGAGTGATTGTTTTCTTCCTCTGGAGGTTTTCATGCCTCCAGTTGGTGGTGCAGTGGTCATTTCAGGTGGTTGGTAGAAAACCCTTTAATCGATGGATCGAAGATGGCTGTTTCGGGTAGTGTAGTGGACACTTGAGTGCAGGACTGATTTGTATGGTCCAAATAGGTGGGTTTCATGGGTGTTACACAGTGAAACAGGTATTGATTAGTTACATACCTAGTGCTATGTGTGTGGGGTGTATTCAGGAGGTTTTGTGATGTTGAAAAGTGAAAAACAGAAGTAACTATTATTGCTGAAAAACTGTGAAAGTAGAGGTTTTTAGCAATAACCAGCCATTAGTGTGCAGTGTGGTAGCTAGTAAGTGAGGTGGTGTGACATTCTAGTGAGTGAAAAGTTTTTTTTTTTTTTTAACCATGGCAGCTATGGGAGACAGTAGTGAACACAAATCTAGTGTTATGGTTCCCCCTAATTACTTGGATGTGCATATGACTTCTATTAAACTGAATGGTAAGAATTCTGTGCCATGGGCTAAGTCTATAGAAGTTTTTCTAATTGCTAAGAAGAAAGTGAAACATGTAAAAGAAGAAAAATTCTCAGTTGACTCTCAGGGGTACAGTGAGTGGGAACAAGAAAATGCATAGATTATAACATGGTTATGGAATAGCATGGAACCCAATATTAGTGTGAACTTTATGTTCTTAGATACAACCAAAGAGATTTGAGACTGTTGAGAGTGTAAGGGCATTTTTGTCCTTCTATGTTTTTGCACAATATGTTTAAATGTAAGCTTTCTAAGTGTGAAAAGTAACACACCCAATATTCTCGACAAACCTTCTTCTGCTGCTTGTATTTTAATTTGGTACTAGAGCATCGTAAAATCAAGGAAATCACCTGCTACTTGTCATGACTCCCAAACAGACCTGCTAACGTCAGCACGCCACTGGTTGACGTCAGAAATCCGTACAGTCGGCGGCATCCGTATGTGTTTCTGATGCACATTGATGCGCGTCATTTTTAGAGGAATTTTGGTATAGGTTTCATGGTGGTTTGAAGCCGTTTTAGATTTTTCTTGGATTTTCCGGGTGAAAATTAGCAAAAAATACAGATATGGAGTTTAGGGCTTGCCTGATCGTATGGTGGGTTGGCTGCTGTTAAAACCTTTTGTGTTTGGGTCATTCTGAGATGGCAGGAAGTAGTCCCAAATTTTTTTGAACCCTATAACATTTTTGGGAATTCTTTTTTCTTTCCCTGTTTTGTCGCCACCACCTAATTTTCCTTCTTTTGTTGTTGTAGCCCATGTTTAACCTCATGGGAAAGGTGTTCAGCTTGTGTTAGGATACTGTGGTGTTGGTGAGAAAGGTGTTTTTAGAGGGGTTGTGATCGATGGACTCACACAAAGATGTTCGAGTACCTACCTATGTCCCCTCGGGAAGTAATGACAATGCCAGAGGGCAGATTGCTACTGTAAAACTTGATAGAACAAATTTTCTTGAATGGTTTTAATCAGCTAAGCTTACAATCGGTGGAAGAGGTACGCTTGGGTTTATTACCAGTAAGGAAGCTAAACTGAAGCCTGAAGATCCAAGTCATTCCAAATGGGAGCAAAGTTACCCATATCAGAGAGAAGAAGTCAAACTTTATCAGATATGGTCCAGCCACTCCTTATCCACTCAGAGTTACCCATATCCTTTTGGGGACACACATTAGAGACTGCGACCTACATGTTGAACCGGGTTCTAACCAAGTCGGTTCCTAAGACTCCATATTGAGCTATGAACTGGCAAGAAACCAAGCGTCAAACACATTTAAGCATGGGGTTGTCCAACACACATCAAAAAAGACAAGTGCAGACAAATTGGAATCCAAAACCAATCATTGCCAATTTGTAGGCTACTCTAAGGACTCCATTGGGTATCCCTTCTATAACCCAAAAGAACAAAAGGTCTTTGTTAGTCAAAATGCCCACTTATTAGAAGAGGATTACATCCTAAACAATCATCATTAAGAAGTTATTCTTGATGAGAAGGGCTCAGGGGTAGCGGGAGATAACCCGCAAGTTCCAAACATCAATACCCAACCTAGAAGATCTACTTGGGTATCTAAACCTCCTGCATGTTTCGTCTATGATCAAGAAAGTTACTTGATGGAAACCATGGACAATGAAGAAGATCCCTTGACATATACGGAAGCTATGTCAGACATAGACTCCTTGAAGTGGGTAGTTGCCATGAAAGCCAAGATAGACTAGCTGACTACCAACAGGGTCTGGACTCTGGTAGACCCTCCACCTAGAGTGAAAGCAATCGGTTGCAAGTGGATCTACAAGAGGAAAAAAAGGCCTTGATGGAAAGGTTGAGACCTATAAAGCTTGATTTGTGGTGAAAGGTTACACTCAGAGAAAAAAAAGGAATTGATTATGAGCAAACATTTTCGCTTGTGACCATGCTTAAATCCATTAGCAAACTATTGGCTATAGCCGCACACTACGATTATGAAATCTAGCAAATGGATGTCAAAACTATGTTCCTAAATAGAGATCTTATTGAAGATATCTATATGCAGCAGCCGGATGAATTTTTTTCTAAGGATCAGGAACACAAGGTGTGTAAGCTCAATAGATCCATATATGGATTAAAGCAATCTTCCAGAAGCTAGAACATTCGTTTTGACTCAACTATCAAATATTTTGATTTTGAGCCACATCCGAATGAACCCTATGTTTATAGAAAGACAAAGGGAGACAGGGTTACATTCTTAGTTTTATATGTAGACAATATTCTACCCATTGGGAATGATGCAGGAATGTTAACAATGGTGAAAGTATGACTTTTATAGTAATTCTCCATAAAAGATCTTGGAGAAGCTTCTTATATCTTGGGACTTCAACTCTATAGAGATAGATCGAAGAGGTTAATTGGATTGTCCCAATCTACTTACATTGACAAGGTTGTCAAAAGATTCAACATGCAAAATTCCAAGAAGGGATTCGTTCCTTTCAGACATGGAGTCACTCTCTCCAAAGGAATGTCACCTAAGACCCCTAAGGAGATAGAGGACATGAGAAAGGTTTCCTATGCCTCTATCGTAGGGAGCATCATGTATGCTATGTTGTGCACTTGACCTGACATTACTCAAGTTGTTAGTGTTGTGAGTAGATATCAATCCAACCCAAGGTAACAGCACTGGACAACTGTGAAGAACATACTAAAATACCTACGAAGAACTAAAGACTATTGTCTTGTCTTCGACCGTAGTTCACTACAGATGATCGGTTATACAGATGCCAACTTCTAGTCTAACCCAGATGATAGAAAGTCTACATCTTTATGTTGGGATCCTGTGCAATTAGTTGGAGAAGTAGCAAACAAGAGTCCATTACAAACTCCACGACCAAGGTCGAGTACATTGCCACAAGTGAGGCATCACCCATTCCATTGTTGTGTGGCAACACTAGAGTCATTGCTCAAGCTAAGGAGACAAGAACCTAGTCAAAGTCAAAGCACATTGAGAGGAAGTATCACATTCTACAAGAGATAGTTGGTAGAGGAGACATCCAAATTTAGAAGGTAGCATCAACAGAAAATGTGGCAAACCCATTAACTAAGCCACTAGCGCAGAAAGTGTTTGAAGGACACATGGATAGTATGGGACTGAGGCTAATACCCAATTGGACCTAAGCGCAAGTGGGAGTTGTTAGATAGTGTATGCCCTTAGCTCCAATCAGATTAATGTATATATAAAATTATCAGTAAATGAATAAAGTACATTATTGTTTCATGTTCTTATAGGTCTATTTTCTGTGAATTACACCTTAAACTGGACACTTATGAGACTTGTGTTAATTTAGAATATTCTCAATCATTGGATAGACTTGGGAGTTTATCCTAACAAGGCTGACACTAGTATGCTTCCAAACTAGTGGAGTATCTTGTCTCAATTGCTAAGATTAGGCCCTAAGCACAACCAGTGGGTGTTTAGAAGAAACACTGAATCTAGACCAATTTCCAATTATGCCCTAGACCTTGGAGATAGATGGGCAAAATTGGAAAGTTGGACTTAACCCCAAACTTTCTTATGATACTACACTGGGTATTAGAATGAGATGTCTTTGATGTGCCAACCAATGAGATCCACCAAGGTTCAAATACCTGGGCATGTTGGGACAGTTTGGAAAATTACCTAAGTGGGTGATCCCTTTATCAAACAAAGTGAATATCAAGCTTTACACTCTCTCTAATGGAAACCTAAACTATTAGTAGTTGATTTCAACTATATTTGAAATCTGATTTGCAAAATGTATTTATATCCTATATTACTATTTTATGAAAAAGGTTTGCAAAAGGTTTTAATCCTGTGACCCGTCCAAATAAAGAGTGTGGCACTACACTTTGCAGTCAAGGAAAAGGTCCTTCCCTGTGGACAGTATAGTGATGATTATGGGCCGAGAGGTTAGGTGCAAGAGACCATTACAGGGCTGATTACCTAATGGAATTTATCTTACATATGTCCATTATCCTTGGGCCTTCATAGGGTGGCTGAATCTAAGGATCATTTAGGTGTAAATGTTGGGCCCAACTGAGCCCAACCTGATTGGGTCATGGGTTCTCTTTCCTGAGTAGTGAATTCGGCCTAGCCTCTTCTAGAGGTAGGGCCAAACCCTTATGGATTTGTGTGAGACCTTTGTGGGTCTCATGCCATACAATATCTAGGCCCAAAATGGCCATACAACACCTTGGGACATGAACCATTAGAGAAAATGAGCATTAGGCCCATTGCTAATATGTCATGTGACTTGGGTTGAAAATGGGCATGGATCTGCATATGGAGCACCTATTCTCTTAAGAAGATAATGCTTATCGATTAAAGATAAACTCTTGATCAAAATTTAATTTGGATCAGCTCCTAATTAAATTAGGAGAAGTGCTCTATATAAGGGACTAAGAAGGGAGGGGTGAACATAGCAATTCTCTCCACTCTCTTGCTCTCTTCTTTTATTCCTTGCCTCCAGAAACCCTAATTCAACTAGCTCTAGTAGGGGTGATTTCCATCAGTTCACTACTATGTTTTTACAAGAAAAAACATAAGAGCATACCAGGTTCACATACCCACTTCGATCTAACCAAGTTGGAAACCGGTTTTGCTGAAACAGTGTTGCTGAATTGGCTTCACATACACACTGTGCCATCTTCAATTGGAGGCTGACTTTGGGACTGATATTGGGCGTGAACTACCACTATGGGAGCTGTACATTGTGGTCTCTGTATCAGGTACGATCAGTTTTAATTTGGGTTTCAAATCTGGTCCAGTTCTGTGCAAGATCAATCCTGAAATTTCAGATTTCAAAATCACTGGGAAATCAGTTCCTGGGTTGGGTTAGACAAATTTTAATAATCCGGCAAGCCACCAAACCTGGTTCGACCATGCTAAACCAGATTTCTAACCCTTCCAACACTAACATGATCGAACATATGACTGTATGCCTTCCTATTTTACCATTATAAACTATTTTCAAGGTAAAATTACCGTTGCTGATGAATCTCAGACCCCAATCTCGGGTTTGGGTGAAATTAAACTTACCAAAAGCCTTTCTTTGAACTTTGTATTCCATGTTCCACAATTGCATAGAAACAATCTTATCTGTTAGCTCACTTACAAAGTCTCATAATTGTGTCTTTTAGGATCTGAGTACGAGGAAGACGATTGGCAGTAGAAATGAAGTCGATGGAGTTCATCTTCTTGATCAATCTCCAAAGTTAAGGTTAATGTGTCAATCTGAGTCCTGTCATGATGAGAAACTAATTTAATTAAAATTGTGGCATCACCATCTTGGGCATGTGTCTTTTGGTTCATTGAAGTTTTTGTTTCCTAGTCTGTTTGAATCTTTGTCTAGTTCTGGTCTACAATGTGACGTTTGTTAACTATCAAAGCAATGTAAAACCACATATTTTGCAAGTAAAGAAGGAAGTAATGTTGCTTTTCATTTAATACATATTGATGTTTGGAGACCTTATTCTATTCCATGTATGGGTGGCTATAAATATTTCATTCTCTTTGTTAATGACTACTCATGAAATACTTGGTTGCATTTAATGAAGAGTCAAGAGGAAATTCCTTCAATTGAGAAGTACTTACAAACTTTCCTTGAAGATAAAGGAGTAATTCACCAGAATTCCAATCCTCATACTCCCTAACAAAATGGGGTATCAGAGAAGAAAAACTGACATGTAGTTAAAGTTGCCAAAGGATTTTTATTCCAAATGCATGTCCCAACTCGGTTTTGGGGGGATGTTATTCCAGATGTATGTCTTATTAACAAACTTCCCTCATGGACCCTTCATCTCCACTCTCCTCATCAGCTTCTTTTTCCCGATAAGGATGCCTTCCATCTCCCTCTTAAGGTCATTGGGTGTGTTTGCTTTGTCCATGACATGAATCCTTCTAAATTGAAATTTGATCAAAAGTCTATCAAGTGTGTCTTCTTAGGATATTCTTCAGTCCAAAAGGGGTCAAGGTTGAAGAGAGAAGGAGGAATAAAAGGGAAGAGAGAGAGCGAGAGAGGAAAGAAGAGAGTTGAAAGCCAAAAGATAAAGTTGGCGGCACCAGCTCTCATATTTATATTAGGGCGATCATAATATAATCAATAAATTACAATAGTACCCCTATGGTACTAACACTGACATAACACATACATAAACAACCTTTTAACATTCCCCCTCAAGTTGGGACATAGATGTCAATCATGCCCAACTTGTCACACAAATCATTATGTCACGAGATGTAAACCCTTTGTGAATATATCAGCAAGTTGTTTTTCAGATCTGATATAGGGTGTACACGCTTCCCCTTTGACAACCTTTTCCTAAAAAAATGTTTGCCAACTTCTGTGTGCTTAGTTTTGTCATGCAGAACTAGGTTGGCAGCAATATTAATAGTAGCTTTGTTATCACAATATAAAGTCATAGGTTTATCAATAATAAACCCCAACTCACTGAACAAATTTTTCAACTACATAATTTCAGCCACTCCATGAGACATTGCCCTATATTTTGCTTTAGTATTAGACCGAGCCACCACATTTTGTTTTTTACTCCATGTGACCAGATTACGCCCCACAAAGGTACAATATCCACTAGTAGATTTCTTGTCATCTAGTGATCCAGCCTAGTCAGCATCTGTATACACCTTAACCTTCAAATGTCCACGCCTTTGAAACAATAGACCAGCACCTGGAATTTTTTTAAGATATCTGAAAATTCTTTTAGCTACTTCAAGATGGGTGGTCTTAGGGGCATGCATGAATTGACTTAAAACATCCACAACATAAGCAATGTCTAGTCAAGTCAGACAAACATAGCAGTCTTCCTACAAGCCTTTGAAGCTGCTTCACATCCTTGACAACCTCACCCTGACAATCACCTAATTTGTGATTATGATCTATAGGAGAATCAGACAATTTTACTCACAATTTTCTTGTATCCTTCTGTGAGCAGCAACTTCAATCCCAAGAAAATATCTTAGAGGACCTAGATCTTTTACCTCAAACCGAGTAGCTAGGAACTCTTTCAACTTATGAATTTCATCTTTCCAGTCACCAGTGATAATTATATCATCAACATATACTATCAAGGCTGCAATTTCATTTTTTTGTTGTATAGCTACATGAAATCTATTTAACCAAGCCATTGGTGATTGTTTTAGGTCGTATAATGGCTTCTTCAACCTGCACACCTTTTGTTCATTGCCTTGAGCCTGAAAACCAGGAGGTTGCACCATGTATACCTCTTCTTCAAGGTCACCATTTAGGAAAGCATTCTTGATATCAAGTTGATGAAGATCCCAATCAAAATTAGTGGCCAAGGAGAAAAAGACTCTGACAAAGTTCATCTTAGCAGCTAGTGCAAAAGTCTCTACATGATCTACTCCATACATTTGAGTAAATCCTTTTGTTACTAACCAAGCTTTATACCGTTCCTCAATGCCATCAGCCCTATGTTTTACTTTAAACACCCTGCATCCAATTGGTTCCTTCAAGAAGATCCACAAATTCCCACGTACCATTTTTATGTAATGCATTGATTTCCTCCTTCATTACATCTGTCCATTCAGGGACTAAGAGAGCATCTACCACATTCTTAGGAATAGGGACACTGTCAATGGAAGAAAGGAAGGAGTGAAACAAAGGGGAAATGTTTACTGGTTCGGTCCATCGGTTTTTTGGATTTTATATTTACAATATATATTATAAAAAATAAATATATAATAAAAACTATAAATATATATTGTATTTTAAATAATATATAATATATAGTATATTATAAATATATATTTTATATATAATGTGTATTTATTAATTTATAATATATAGAAAATATAATATATATATATATAAATGTATAATATACATAAATATATAATATATAGAAATACATGTATATCAATCGATTTGGTTAATCGTTGGTTTTCAATATTGGTTAGTCGAAACCAAACTAATAGCTTTATTTTTTCTAAAATACCGAATTAACCAGTTCGATTAACCAAAATTTTGGTTCAACTCGAGTTTTTGGTTTTTCTTGCTCACCCCTAAATACAGTTACCCTTGCCCAGTCAAGTACGGCTTATTTGGCATCCAAACCCTCCCATTAGATTAACAACTCTCAAGCTTCCAATCAAATGATTGGGTCTCCAGGTGTATTTTCTACTCTTTCTCAATCCTCTACATCACACACTGTTGCTCTTGCTAATGGATCCATATCTTCCATCTGCGGTTTTGGTAATGTTGACATAGAGTAATTATCTTTGTCTTCAGTTTTTATATGTTCCCAAATTGCCCTTTAACCTTATGTCTATGTAGTAAATTGACCAAGTCTCTTAACTGCTCTATTACCTTTTACCCTTCTTCATGTGTTTTTCAGGATCTCAAGATGGGGATGAAGATTAGTGAAGGGCATGAAGCTGCTAGATTGTATTATCTTGATGGTGGTGGTTTGTCGACAACTCTTCAATCATCCTTTTCTCCCCTCTAGTGGCACTACAGGCTTGGTCATCGGTTTCTAAGGCACTAAAGCTACTTGTTCTGTCATTGAGTCATCTTTCTACTTTGGAATGTGAATCGTGTCAATATAAGAAACACCATTGTGTTCCCTTTAGTCCTAGGGTTGATAGTCATATGTCGAGTCATTTTTCTTTGGTCAATTTGGACATTTTAGGTCCAAATATAATAGTATCACACAATGGTTTCAAGTACTTTGTAATTTTTGTTGATGATTATTCAATGATGACATGGCTTTATCTTATGAATGAAAAAAGTGAATTTTTTTCGATTTTCCAAAAGTTCCATGCTTGAAATTCACACTCAATTTGGTATACACAGTAAGATTCTTCGTTCTGATAATGGCCAAGAATATTTTTATACACCATTTTAGGAATATTTAGAACATGGCATTATACATCAAACATCATGTACTTACACCCCTTAGCAAAATGGGGTGGATGAGAAAAAAACCGCCATCTTTTAAAGACTACTTAATCCCTTTTACACTATATAAATGTACCCAAACATTTTTGGGGTAATGTTGTGCTTACATCTTACTTATTAATCAGATGCCCATGTCTATCCTTTTGAAAGTCATTCTCCCTTCTCTGTTTTGTTCCCCATCTTGTCTCATTTTCCTCACTCCCAAAGTTAGTTGGGGTGTGTGTGCGTGTGTTTTGTTCGTAATCTTGGGCCTGGAATGGCCAATTAGATGCACGATATACTAAGCGTGTCTTTCTTGGCTATTCTAAGACCCAGAAAGGGTGTAAGTGTTATAACCCCATTTCCAACATTCTTTGGTTTGTCTCAATGCCATGTTCTTTGAGTCTTCCATTTTTCTCTAGGTCGGAAGTCTATCCTCTTTCTCCATGACTCCACTTCCACTTCTAGTTCCTATTGAGGACCTCATTCCTCTTGTTCCAGTTGTGACCAAGTCTTCACCTCCAGTACAGCTTCCTATTGAACAACCACCCATCAAGCAAGTGTATACGCATCGACATATATTGGCTCCTCCTCCTATTTCTTCATCGTTGACAAATCTGGCAATTGTTTCCATACCAGCCTCGCCCCCTCTCCCTGACATTGACCTTCGCATTGTCGTGCGTAAAGGTAAATGCGGTTGCACTCTTCATCCCATTTCTAATTATGTTTTTATATCTCACATCCTACCTCCTATTGACTATTTGTCTCTATTATTTTCTGTTTCTATTCCTAAGAATGTCCAGGAAGCTCTTACCTCTCCAAGGTGTCAGGGTGATGCCAAGCAATGGAAGAAAAACCTTCAGCTCTAGCTCATAATCATGCATGGGATCTCACCACTCTCTCTCTTGGCATGCATGTTGTAGGTTGAAGTGGGTATACATTGTCAAGTATTTACCAGATACCTTTTCTCCTATTGCTAAGATTGGCTTAGTCCGTGTTTTGATATCCATAGTTGCTATATATGATTTCCCTTTCTTTCAACTCGACATCAAGAATGCCTTTTTACATGACGACCTTCTTGATGAGGTCTACATGGAGCAACCACTAGAGTTTGTTGCTTAGGGGGAGGATGGTAAGGTGTGTAGACTCAAAAAGGCCATTTGTGGACTTAAATAGTCTCCCCATGCATGGTTTGGTAGATTCAGTGAAGTGGAGAAAGAATTTGGCATGAGACAGCGTCAAGTTGACCATTCGATATTTAGCTACGATTTAGGTGTTGAGAAGATTTTGTTGGTGGTATATGTAGATGACATTGTTATTACCGGTAGTGATAGTTTGGGGATTGATAGGCAGAAGACCTTTCTGCATGATCACGTCCAGACAAAGGATCTTGGTAAGTTAAAATATTTCTTGGGGATAGAGGTAGCAAGATCTAAGCATGGTATTAATCTATGCCAAAGGAAGTATGCTCTTGATCTGTTAGAGGAGACAGGATTGTTGGGTGCCAAACCAGCTAAAACACCCATGGAACAAAATGTCAAGTCGAGTAGTGATGCAAATGATGAGTTTGAAGATCCTGAAAGGTACAGGAGGTTTGTCAGTAAGCTGGATTACCTAACCATTACTCAGCTAGATATCTCATTTGCAGTTAGTGTGGTGAGTCAGTTTATGCAAAATCCCTAGGTTCCACATTGGGATGCAATTATAAGAATTGTAAGGTACTTGAAGGGAGCTCTAGGTCATGGCTTGTTATATAAGAGTGGAGGAAGTCTTGAGAGAGAGGGATACATAGATGTTGGTTGGGCCGGTTCAATACCTGACAAGAGGTCCACTATAGGGTATTGTACCTTTTTGGGGGGCAATTTGGTGACATGGAAGAGCAAGAAGAAGTGCTGAATCTGAATATAGAGCCATGGCACACACTATATGTGAACTAGTATGGTTGAGGAACCTTTTACAAGAGATGGGGTACTCGATTGATACCCTTATAAAGCTATATTGTGATAACCAAGTTGCAGTCCACATTTCCTCAAATCTAGTTTTCCATGAGAGAACAAGACATATAGAAGTTGATTGTCACTTTGTGAGAAAGACAGTGCTTGATGGAGTGATAAGTATTGCATATGTAAACACAGGAAGTCAATGGACAGACTTGTTCACCAAAGGGTTGAGTCGAGGAAGAGTGGATTACATATGTAACAAGCTAAGACTATATGACATATACTCACCAACTTGAGGGGGAGTGTTAGATTGGCTGTAAAGGGGTAGTTTGGTCATTTCATTTTATGTTAATAGTGTGGTGTAATGGCTGTTATATTCTGGTTTAAGGTATTTTTCCCATACTTAATTAGGGACATAATTGTCTTTGTGCTTTTAATTAGAAACCTATAAATAATATCTGGCCGACTAGAGAGAAACTACTTCTCTAGCTCGGACCAGCCTTTCTCTTCCATTTCTTTTTCTATTCTCTTCTCTTCCTTCACTTCTTTCTATCTTCTCTCTTCTCCCTCAACTATTCTAGAACTGAAACCAGTACAGATCTGAACTGTAACAAGCACCAATTGAGATTTTGTTAATGTTCTTTTAGACTATTGCATATGGTTCTATCATGTTTCATTTTCTAACTTTCCTCCCCATAAATCAAGAAATCTCTAGTATATGAGAATAGATAATGATAGGGAGCTCCACAATTAGTTATACTTAAACAATTCTCTTATATTCTACAGCTGTTTGCCAACATTTAAGCAATGCCATGACAGAGATTTTCTTTACCCTATACAGCATATTAAAAATAAAAAAAAAGAATTAAGAAGCATTTGTTTAGGATATCAGGTACATATAAAAAAAAAAGAAACTTACTCTTTTCAGATGTAGAACCCATCCTGCAGTAATGTCTGCCATTGCATGGTAGAACAGATTTAGTAAATAGAAATGATGAAACACCAAGAGTGAACAAAAAATATTGTCAGAGCTACCCCAAAAAAAATTATCCATCAGGCATCAAGAAGGATAAGACATGCTCTCAGTCATAATTGTCAAAATATGCTGCAAATAGAAGGGAAAATTGCAACTACCAAAGTAATGGATAAATGCTGGAGTTTGAGGGTACAAATCAATACCCGCTGCTGCAAGGAATTTTTTCAATGGTAGTTGGACAGTATGATCCTGGTGAACAGAATACCTCAGAACTGCTAACAACATCAGCCCAAATATCTGCTCCACCACATTGATGATCTAGCTTTCCTGGAGGTAGTTGATAACTATATCTGTATGTTTTTTATTTCTAGGCATAAATATTAACTCAGAATATAAACAATAAGAAATATGTGATATAGGATCTTTCAGACTTAATCACAACTTACGGATCGCATACTCCAGTGGTTTTATTGAGCGTTGAAAGTGGACAGTAAGAACCTAATGGACAAGCTTCAGTGACAAAGAACAAATAGCAACAATAAAAAGTAAAGGTTAGGAACTTTTCCATCCCACTAATGAGTCGTAGCATAGTTTCAAACATCATAATATCCAAGAATATGATAGTATGACACATTATTACAATAGCAAAGAATCATGCATGCTTAGCAACAAATGCATATATACACAGAAACAAGCAAGTGTGCACCTTTTCTATAACCATGCACCTATTATGTATTTCATCTTTTTTTTTTCTGCAAGTATTTTTTTATAAGTACTTTTTTGACAAATCTTGGAAACAATCTCTCTGTATGTGCAGGGCTAAGGCTGTATACATCTGTCCCTCCCCACATTGGTGGAAGCCTCATTCACTGGGCCACCCTTTTATTTTTTATAAGTATCTTTTTGATAAGTATTATTTATTTATTTCATCCTTTTATCAAAGAAAGACAACAAATGCATATACACAGTAGAAATGATGTCAAGTTATAGACAAGTAAAGAAAAGATAGAGAGACAACTTGAACTATTTATGGGTATAACATACAATATGGGCCCCACGTGTTGACATTACCCATACTATTGTATGTGTTAGAATACACAAATCAGGGGTATTTTGGTCATTTGGGTTTATCTATTTGAGAGTGAAATGTCTATTTTATTTAAGTTTAAGTTATGTGTCCCATCACTTATGATGGACAATATGGTCTTTCTTGTAACTATATTATTTGAGATAAATACAAGTGGATCGGCTAGAGGTGGACTGATTTTTCCTAATCTGGCCGAACCCTTCTTCTCCTCCTTCTTCTTCTCCTCCTTCTTCTCCTCTTCTTCTTTCTCTTCTTCTTCTCTACTTTAACCTAGAATCATATAGGGATTTTACATGGTATCAGAGCAATAAAACCTAGTTCTCTTTTCACTCCTTTTTTCTTTCTTTACTGTTTGTCTTCTTCCTGGGTTCGCCGCCAACCATTTCAGCCTTCTTCGATTTTCTGCTAGCCTGAGTGGAAGCTCGACAAGGGGCCAAAAAAGGAGTAGTCGTTTTGTGGTTTTGGAGGTGAGTATGCCTCCAGTTACTGTGGTGGTGGTCGTTGAGGTTGTGTACTAGATGCCCTCTACTTTGTGATACGAAGAGGGCTGTTTGTGGACAGGTATGAACAGTTCTGTTTTTTGCCCAAACAGTGGATTGTAAATGCTGTGTTTTGGTTCAAAATATTTTTTTTTGTGGAGGTTTGGAGTGACTAGTGTGCATATCAGCCTTGTTCTCCTCTGTTTTTACCTCATATGTGTGCTGAAAGTAGGGTGTTTCGACTGCTGAAGTTCACAACAGCAGTGGTGTGGTGGTAGTTGTACTGTGTTGAATGGTGTGTGGATGATTCTGAATAGTTGAAAGTGAACCCTTGTATCTGGTGTGTGAATGGTTCTGCAGTGTGCAGTACAGGTGTTTGATTTAATGACCGAGTGACTCCAGCCCTTGTATTTGGTGTGTGAATGGTTCTGCAGTATGCAGTACAGGTGTTTGATTTAATGACTAAGTGATTTCAGCTTTTGTATTTGATGTGCAATGTGTATTTGAAGAAATTGGTGGTGCTCAAAGTGAGATAAGTTTTGTGGAAGTGCGTAAGTTGTGCTGAATATTTGAAGGTGAATTAGTTAATATGGCATCGATTGGAGATGGGAATGACAATAAAACAGGCGTTATGATTTCTTCAGATTACCTAAATGTTCAAATGACATCTATTAAGTTGAATGGTGAGAATTATGTGCCACGGGCAAAATCTGTGGAGGTGTTTTTAAAGGCCAAGAAAAAGGTAAAACATGTGAGAGAGGAGAAACCCTCCTCTGATTCTCCGGGGTTTAATGACTGGGAACAGGAAGATGCACAAATAATGACATGGTTGTGGAATAGCATAGAACCAAAAATTAGTGTGAACTTTATGTTCCTAGATACAGCTAAAGAAATCTGGGATCATGCTAAGAAATTGTACTCCGGACAAGACAATACAACTAGGGTGTATCAGTTGTACCAAGAGTACTTTAATTTGAAGCAAGGCAGTCAAAGCTTGGAGGAATACTATGCAAGTCTGAGGAATATCCGAAATGAGCTCAATGTGTATCATCCTCTGACACTGGATGTTCAGATTCAACAACAACAGCGTGAGCAACTTGATGTGACAAGGTTTCTGGTGGGTTTGAAGGCTGAATATGAGCCTGTCCGAGCACAAATATTGGGGGGGGGGGTCTGCTCTTCCCTAACTTGAAGAAGTTTTTGCCCATCTTAGAAGGACATCTATTGAGTCTATAGAGCATTCCTCTCTCTCGGACAGATCTGGTTTTGTGGTGACTAGAGGGGGAGGCCGTGGAAATAGAAGTGGTGGTCGTGGTCGTGGACTTCCAGGTAACTGTGGCGGTCCCATGTTTAACCGTGCTGGTGGCCAGAGTGGAGGTCGGGACTCAGGGTGAGGTCGTGGTAAAGGAAGAAGTAATGCCCCTAGGAAGTGTACACACCGTGGATTAGAAGGGCACATGGTTAATTTCTGCTATGATTTACATGGTCCACCCAACACTTGGGCTAACCATGCTATGACTAAGGGTAGTGGTACAATTACTGAAAGTCAGCAAACTGACCCGATCCCCTCCACATCTACTAGTGCTTCTGGGAAGGAGATGGTGAGTGTACCCCGTGTAGTATATGAGCAGTTCCTTCAGACATCTCAGCAGAACTCCGCTACCCTTGCCCATTCAGGTATGGCTTGCTTGGATTCCAAGCCTTCACACTAGATCATTGACTCCAGAGCCTCGGACCATATGTCTGGGACTCCTAATGTATTTTCTTCTCTTTCTCGGTCCTCCACATCTTAAACAGTTACTCTTGCTAATGGTTCTACATCTCCCATCTGTGGTGCCAGTGATGTCGATCTCTCCTCCTTGTCTTTATCATCTGTTTTATATGTTCCCAAGTTCCCCTTTAACCTTATGTTTGTTAGTAGATTAACCAAGTCACCTAATTGTTCCATAACTTTTTATCCCTCTTCTTGTGTGTTTCAGGATCTCAAGATGGGGATGAAGATTGGTGGAGGGCATGAGGCAGGTGGATTGTATTACCTTGATGGTGGTGGCCCGCCAGTAGCTTTTCAATCGTCTCTTACTCCTCTTCAATGGCACCACAGACTTGGTCATCCTTCTCTCAAGGCTCTGAAGTTGCTAGTTCCTTCCTTGAGTCATCTTTCATCTTTGGATTGTGAGTCATGTCAGCTTGGGAAACATCATAGAGTCTCTTTTAGTCCAAGAGTTAATAGTCGTGTCTCGAGTCATTTTTCTTTAGTTCATTTTGATGTGATCAAAGTGATGTCATACAATGGCTATAAGTATTTTGTAATTTTTGTTGATGAATTTTCAAGGATGACATGGATTTATCTTATGAAAGATCGCAGTGAATTGTTTTCTATTTTTCAAAAATTTTATGCTGAAATACATACCCAATTTGGTGTTCATATTAAAATTCTTTGCTCCGATAATGCCAAAGAGTACATCTCAATACCATTTCAGCAATACTTAGAGCACCATGGGATATTTCATCAAACTTCTTGTGCCTACACCCTAAAACAGAATGGCGTAGCTGAACGGAAAAATCGACATCTCCTTGAAACTGCTCGGTCCTTGATGCTTAATATGAATGTCCCAAAGCATTTTTGGAGTGATGCTGTCCTCACATCCTGTTTTCACATCAATCAGATGCCCATGTCCATCCTTGAAAGTCAATCCCCCTTCTCAGTGTTGTTTCCCACCTTGTCTCCGTTCCCTCTCACCCCAAGAGTCTTTGGATGTGTTTGTTTTGTTCAAAACTTGGGGCCTGGTTTAGACAAGTTAGATGCACGAGCTACTAAGTGTATCTTCCTTGGCTACTCGAGGACTCAGAAAGGGTATAAGTGCTATAACCCTAAATTCCATAAGTCGTTTGTGTGCTCCGATGTCGCCTTCTTTGAATCAGTTCCTTTTTTTCTCAGATTTTGTGGTCTCTTCTCCTTCCTCTATAGTTCCTCTTCCCATCCCTGTTGCGGATCCCCTTCCTGTGGCTCCCATTCCAGTTACAGATTCACCTCCCATCCCTGTTGCGGATCCCCTCCTCCAATTCAGCCCTCATCGACAAATCTTGTCATTGCTTCTTCTCCCTTAGATCTTGATCTTCCTATTGCCCTGCAGAAAGGTAAACGCACTTGTACCTCTCATCCTATTTCACACTATGTTTCTATTGCTCACCTTTTTGCTTCTCATTGCAACTTTTTATCATTGCTATCATATGTTTCCATTCCCAAGACTGTCCAGGAAGCCCTTGCCTCCCCAGGGTGGCGGCAAGGCATGGAAGAGGAACTCTTTGCTCTATAACACAATCACACGTGGGAGCTCACTGCTCTTCCTCCCAGTAAGCATGTTGTTGGGCGTAAGTGGGTCTACACAGTGAAGTATCTTCCAGATGGCAGTGTGGAGCGATTGAAGGCCAGGTTAGTGGACAAGGGCTATTCTCAGCTGTATGGTGTGGACTATATAGAGACATTTTCTCCTGTGGCTAAAATTGGTTCAGTTCGGGTATTGATTTCATTAGCTGCTATGTATGATTGGCCTCTTATGCAACTTGACATAAAAAATGCTTTCCTACATGGTGATCTCATTGAGGAAGTGTATATGGAGCAACCGCCAGGGTTTGTTGCTCAGGGGGAGGATGGTAAGGTTTGTAAACTCAAAAAGGCAATTTATGGACTGAAACAATCTCCATGTGCTTGGTTTGGCAGGTTCAGTGAAGTAGTGAAAGAATTTGGATGAAACAGTGTCAGGTAGACCATTTTGTGTTCAGCCATGATTCAAAAGATGGGAAAATCTTGCTAGTGGTGTATGTGGATGATATTGCCATAACTAGGAGTGACAATAACGGGATTGACAGGTTGAAGAAATTCCTACAGGGCCACTTCAATACGAAAGATTTAGGTAAGCTGAAGTACTTCCTGGGAATAGAAGTTGCAAGGTCAAGGCATGGAATTAACTTATGTCAAAGAAAATATGTTCTTGACCTACTTGAAGAAACAAGACTGTTAGGTGCTAAACTAGCAGAGACTCCTATGGAACTTAATGTCAAGTTGAGTGTTGATGCAGGTGAAGAGTTTGATGATCCTGGAAGATACAGGAGGTTGGTGGGAAAGTTGAATTATCTGACTATCACCCGACCGAATATATCATTTGTTGTGAGTATGGTGAGTCAGTTTATGCAACATCCTCGGATTCCTCATTGGGAAGCAGTTCTAAGGATTGTTAGGTACCTGAAGGGTGCTCCAGCCGTGGTTTGCTATACTGAAGTGGAGGGACTCTTGAAATAGTAGGGTATACAAATGCTGATTGGGTTGGTTCTATATCAGACAGGAGATCAACTACAAGGTATTGTACCTTCCTTGGTGACAATTTCGTAACTTGGAAGAGCAAGAAACAAACAGTGGTGGCAAGGAGTAGTGCAGAAGCTGATACAGAGCTATGGCTCATACCACATGTGAACTAGTATCGTTGAAGAACTTGCTACAAGAGATGGGGTTCTCGGTTGACAAACCCATGAAACTATACTGTGATAACCAGGTTGCTGTTCACATCTCTTCCAACCCAATCTTCCATGAGAGAACCAAGCATATTGAGGTCGATTATCACTTTGTGAGAGAGAAAGTGATAAGTGGAGTGATAACCACATCTCATGTGAGCTCAGGAAATTAGTGGGCAGATCTCTTTACAAAGGGATTGTCTCGGGGTAGAGTAGATTATATTTGTGACAAACAGGGACTATATGACATATACTCTCTAGCTTGAGGGGGAGTGTTAGAATATACAAATCAGGGGTATTTTGGTCATTTGGGTTTATCTATTTGAGAGTGAAAGGTCTATTTTATTTAAGTTTAAGTTATGTGTCACATCACTTATGAGGGACAATATGGTCTTTCTTGTAACTATATTATTTGAGATAAATACAAGTGGGTCGGCTAGAGGTGGACTGATTTTTCCTAATCTGGCCAAACCGTTCTTCTCCTCCTCCTTCTTCTCCTCTTCTTCTTCTTTCTCTTCTTCTTCTCTACTTTAACCTAGAATCATATAGGGATTTTACAGTATGTTAAACTTTATTAATAATAATAATTTGCAAAATTAATTAGTTAGTTAACTAATGTTAGTAAATCATAAAATTATTCATATAATTTCCATTTAAAAATGATTAACATAATAGAAAAATCAAAATAAATTACTGGTTTTCAATTTTAACAATAATAATTGTAAAATTAATTACAAGAATATTATACTTAATTCATAATAACAAATTCTAACATTATTAAAAAATTTAAACAGTAGTAAACTTAGCACAATATCATAACTTAAATTACACATCAATAACAATTTACTAATAAATTAAAATTGATTTAAATTCAATTTTAAAATAATGAAAATAAACACAAAAAACTGGGTTCAATATGGGTTTGCCTTCACACTTAATTTATAATAACAAATTCTCACATTATTAAAAATTTTAAACAATAGGAAACAGCAGAATATCATAACTTAAATTATTAAAATTGATTTAAATTCAATTTTAAAATAATGAAAAATAAACACAACAAGTCTGGTTTAATATGGGTTTGCCTTCACCCTAACCCAACCCTCTAATGCTTCTACTCAAACCCGACATAATGACATAGTTTCCGAACCCGACCCAACCCTATAAGGATACCAACCAGACTTTCATCTTTTCATTTGTATCTTTCTATAGTGCATTTGAAAACCCAAGTAAAGATGGCAATCTAACCTGCCCCTACTGGGGCTCCAACTTACCCCACCCCTATCAAGGCAATTGTTTTAACTATAGGTCGGGTTTTGGGTGGGTTTCAGTGAAGCCCAAACTTCGGTGACTAAGGACAGGATGGGGTAGTATTTGTCCCAATGTTTTAAAACCAACCTGGAACCAAAACCGTTTTGGTCACCGATTTCTAGGTTAGTGATTCGATCGTTTGGTTTGAACGAACAACCTATTGCAATTTAAAAAACTAAAATATAAAAATAACAAAAATAATAATTAAAATAAAAAACAACCAAAAACCATTATCCAGATTGAACAGGTTAACTGCCCAGGCCAATGGATTATTGACCAAGTCAACAACTTTTGACAAAGAAATGGTTCAGGGGTGAAACAAAACCAATTGCCTGGATGATTTCCATGTCAAACAGTCCAACTATTCAGGTCAACGACGATTGAGAACAATAACCCCCCAATAGATAATATGTACGATATATTATTTTATATTATCTTTTATATTATATATATATATATATATATATTATAATATGACACCTATAATATATATTATATATAATATCTAAAAATTACAATACTATATATTATGTATTGTTTATACAATACATAATATTGTATAATCCATGTTTTTGAACCATCATTTTTTTGTAATAAAATAAAATATATTAAAAGGAAAAAAGAAATTACAGAGGGGAGTGACCAGGAGTCACTTGAGAAAGAGAAGAGAGAGAAAAGTAGAACTTCAAGACTCAACACAAGCACTCCAATCAAGCCTAGCCTCAGAAAGGCCAATAGAAACTAGAGCCCACAAAATCACTACAAAACAAAAGCCTCACAACAGCAAAAGATCCCAAAAACAGCCCAAAGACAAAGCTCAAAGCTCAAGCCATCAAAGACAAACCACATGAAAACCCCACCAACATACATCTAAGCTCAAAAACAACCAAAACCACAACCATCTTACAAGCTAAAACCTTTGATCTGTAATGTCTTCTTATGGTTTTCTTGATCTTCAACAACTTGAACCATCGCCAACTTGGATGGTTGAACCATTCAGTTTAGAAACCGTCCAGACAACCGGTTCCATTTCACCCCTAAACCATTCCTTTGCCCAAAAAAACTGATGACTTGGTCAACAACCCACTGACTTGGGTGGTCAAACCATCAACCCATTCAACTCGAACAACGGTTTTTGGCCTTTTTATTTTCATTTTTTATTATTTTATTTTTTTAATTGCAACAAGTCATCCATTCGGACTGGATGGTTGAACCACTGACCCAAAAACCGGTGGCCAAAATGGTTCCAGCTCCAGGTCAATTTTTAAAACATTGGTATAATCAACCTCAATAAATACTATAAAAATAATAATTTAATGAAATTTAATACAGCTTTATCAAACAATGCATACCACAAAAATAATGTTTGTGATGGATTTAGTCGAACTTAACCCAATAAGGAATGACATAAGACTCCTTCTAGCTCAATTTCTTGCATCAAAGCCTATGCATCGTACAGGTCCTGACAAGTGTTCTATTATTCAAGTCAGGTTGAACACAATTGACATGGAGCCAGCAGTGCTTCTTCAAATCTAAATCCACAAACTAATTTAATAACAAAAGAAAATAATAGACAAGAAACAAGTCTGTTAAATACTGAACAGCTAATCATTTAAGTGGGCTTGGAGATCAGTTTTACTGTTTTTTCCTGTATAGGAATTGCTATACACTTCTATGCAATCCAGAAAACTACCTTAACATGTATGATGCATGAACAAAGAACAATACACATGACAAGCAGCACAGTTCAATCACAGTATAGAGTTTAACACATTATACTCCTAAGCAGCAGAGTAATATGGAAGCTTAGATAGGTTGTTTAGTGAGCTTCACAAAGTGGCCAAGGAATCTTAAACATGGCAAATTAGTCTGGAGCTCGAAATAATCTGTCTTCCTATCTCACCACCCTGTATCCATGGAAAAGATTTTGGCCAAAAACATCTAGGAGGTGTGCAAAATAGGACCACTTTTATAGGTAATTTAAAAAAAATATAGAATTAAATGGTTAAACCAGTTCTGAAAAACACCGATATATGAAGGAGGATATGGATGATATGGACAGTGGGACTGAACATGTGCCTAATCCATTGGTCCCCTATGCGATGGATGGCCTTGATCAGCCACAGGATCTTTCCACATACAGAAATAGGTGGGTTTGTGTAGGGAAGCTCCCTACCTGAACCTTCATACATATACACATATATAAAGCCAAAACCATATGGAGTATCATTATTTCACAGTTTACTAGGTTACTTTGATGGAAAGTAAAGGGCACATATTTGCAGATGAGGACAAGAATAAGATGGCTTACTGATAATTCAGGCACATAATTCAGCCTGAATTCAAAGATACTAACAGGGCAGATTTGGGGCAAGCTCATAGTCTTCTTTGGGATTTGAAATTGGGGGTTTATGAATTGTATATAACGTTTTGGAAAAATAAAGTTGAATTACAGAATATCAATGAATGATTTTCTAAATAATGGAAGTGATGCAGGCGCATCCACGCCATCACATTCTGTGGTCAATGCCAAAATTCTTGGTAAACAAATTGTTTAAGGTGAAACCTAAAACCAAAGGAAGAAGAAGAGAAAGGAGAAGGGAGAAGAGAAGAAGAAGAAAAGTTACGAAGGTGTGTCTCGAGTTACTGTTCACACCAGAGACTAAAAGTTTAAAATGTTGTTGAAAGTATAAGTTTACCCTTACTTGGGAGCCAAAATACAAAGAGGAAATGAAAAAAAAAACCACTTTCATCATTTTTTTGAAGATAAATAAAATTAAATTAAAGTAGAAAGGGTTTCTAGCCGTTAAGGGCAACTTTTTGCCCTTAATATCAATAAAAATAATATTTTTTATATAATAACAGAAATGAGATATCTTTTTTTGAAAAATATCATATAAGGGGCATTCGTCTTCCTCATCTGGTGGCTTCTCGGTAAATGTTTTTCGTTGATAATTCTAAGTCAAGTGAACATAACAGAGACTAGCGTTTGCTGGGACTATTTCCCCTTTACTCATCAATCATCATCATTGCAACCAACCCTCCTTCATATAGTGAACATAACAGAGACTAGCGTGGGTTGTGTGGTGTTACTTTCAATTTCTGCATCCAAGGGTAAAAGTCAGTCATTCCACCCTTAGCATCGTGATTGTTATTTGAGGATTTATATATCTGTCTATAAGTGTTCAAATCGAAGGAGAATTCAAATGGTTTAAAAACAGTCAATCAGAGTTGAACAAGAATGGCAAGAAGACTTCACAAAGTTTGGGCGCCTGCGTCACAGCGTCAGCATCGGCAACACATCATGCTTTCACTTTCCGCTTTTGGAGAGACAAGAAAGACAGAGAAGTTGATTGTCCGATTAAACGAGCGTTGTCTTAAGTCCGAGCGGCACCTCAAGTTCCCGGTGTTTCAAGCCGGACACAAGGTGTGCCCGAGGAAAGAGATGGCTTTTGTTCAGGTGAAGTACGTGATTGATTCGCTGCTGAAGCAGTTCGAGTTTGAGCATGTTTTTGTTCCGCTCTTGATGGCACACATGGCCGATGGATTGAAGGTCTTGGTCTGGCTGAGAGGTCGTCACTCGACTTAGAGTTATCAATGGAAAACATTAACAAAGAAGCCAGAGGAGGAAGATGAATGCCCTTATTTGATATTTTTCAAAAAAAAAAGAAATCTCATTTTGGTTATTATATAAAAATATTATTTTTATTGATATTAAGGGCAAAAAGTTGCCCTTAACGGCTAGAAACCCAAATAGAAATAGGATACAAGAAAGGTGATAAGCAATCACCCGAATGAAAAAGATAAAACACCCACTAAACAGCCAACAAACGCTTAAGACACCCAAATATATAAAACTGTAGAGAAGATGGGCCAAATGGCCCATAAGCTATTTATCCTTTTTATCTTTTATGTTCTTTGCTGTAATGGGCCTTAATCTAGGCTTTATTCTTTTATAGTTATGTCTTTTTAATTTTCTGCCCAACTAGGGGCTTCTCTATAATTACTGAAGTTTAACTTAATGAAACAAAGTTAAGAGAGTAAGAGAAAGGATTATGTTAGAAGATCTCTCTCTCTAAACCCAAGTTGCCGCCACCTTCTTCTTCTTCTTCTTCTCTCCTCTTGAACTCTGATTTCTGCTACTTTCTTTTGAACTTTTGCAACTTTCTAAACAGTCATTTCTTCTCAAAATGCTGTTTTTCTTCTTGGTATCAGAGCAGGCTCGTTTTTCCCCTTTTTTTCACTTTTTTTCCCATACACAGTGTGTATGGAGAATTGAATCGTATGAATAGTTAAAGAAACCTATTTCAGCCCAGTTGTTAGTGGTTTCTGGAGAGAAGGGGACTGGTTTTGTCATCCTCTTGACAGATTCAAGTGTGTTGCCCAAAACCCTAATTTTTTTGGAGAAATCTGATTGCAGGCCCCACAGGGAGTTTGACCTGGGCACTCAGTGACTGAAGGCCTTCTCATTCTTCTTAAGATCAAATCAAGTGGATTGGTGTTCTGTGAAGTCTACAAGGAGCAGCTGAGTTTTCTCTGTTTCTCCCAGCTTCCGGGTGTGACGCGGGTTATTGGTACGGCTGCATAGAGGTTGGCTCACAACACAGTTTTTGTTCTGTCTTTATTTGTTGTTATTCGAAGTTGTTTGAAGTCATTTTTGAAGTATTTAAGAAGATGAACTCCTCAGACTTTGAAAACAAGCATGTTGCTGAATCTGGACAAATTCCGGGAGCCTCTGTAGACTCTCTACTGGCTATGACCACAGTCAAGATGGATGGAACTAATTATCTGGTTTGGTCACAATCAGTAAAAATTCATATTTGTAGTAGAGGAAAATGGGATTTTATCTCCGGGAGCAAAAAGGCTCCTCCGGAAGATGATCCATCATATGAAAAGTGGATGCAAGAAAATTATATTGTTATTGGATGGCTTGTGAAATCAATGCAACCATAGATTAGTTAGCACTATTTGTGGATGAATTCAGCAAAGGGAATTTGGGATAGTGTTGCTGAAACATATTCCCAAAAATTAAATGTGGCTAGGGTTTACAAGTTGAGAAGTGATGTGAAGAATTTGAGACAGGGGGAGAAACCATTAGTTGTATACTTCTCAACACTAAAGTCTTCATGGCAAGAAATAGATTTGATAGAAGTTGTAGCCTGGAACACCACTAAGGATGCTGAGACCTACAGAAAACTAGTTGAGAGAAACAGGGTGTTTCAGTTCTTGACAGGGCTAAATCCAGAGTACGACATTACAAAGCAAAATATTTTATCCAAGGATAGTGTCTCACTGTCTCAAGCATATGCCTTGGTAAGTAATGAAAAAAGCAAAAGACTTGTCCAGGTCCAAGGGGTTGGTCTAAATGATCATTTTGCTAATATGGGAGTGAAACCCAAGGGGGTTGCAGGGACTCCAAGTAGCTCAAGGAAGAAGGAGATTATCTGTGAGTACTGCAAAAAGTCAAAACACACTAAAGACAAGTGCTGAAAATTGCATCCTGAGCTCTTACCACTTCGGTTTCAAAAGAAGTCTGATAATATAAAGGTAGGGAGTGCCAATGTTGCTATTGGTCCAGATAGTGACAGATACCAAATTGAAGAGATGACGGCTAGTGAGCAGTTAGCAGCTATGAAGGCAGAATATGAGAAGTTTGGGAGGATGATCAATCACCTAGAGGGTGTGACCTCTTCTTCCAAACCTCCAGGAAATTCAACCTCTTCTGCATTTTCTCATTCAGGTATACAGGCTTCTGCCAATCATGCAACCATTTCAGGTAATCGTAGGATCCCTGGATTATTGATTCTGGTGCTTCTGATCATATGACCAGCCTTTCTACTTTGTTTGTTTCATATGATTTACTTCCTAGACGTGACAAAATCACCTTAGCCGATGGCTCTCTTGCCCCTATCTTCGACAAGAGAACCATCAAGGCTACAGACTCCTTGGTTCTTCCTTCTGCTCTTCATGTACCCAGACTAAATACAAACTTGTTATCTGTAAGTAGCCTAAATAAGTCATTAAACTGTTGTGTAACCTTCTTCCCTTCCTACTGTGCTTTTCAGAATCTGGAGTCCCAGAACGTGATTGGGAGTGGTCGTGAGGCGAATGGAATATATCTGCTAGATACTCTTGGACAATGCCATGAACAACCTGGAAAAGCTACTTTTGGGTCTACATCTACAGATTCCACCAATCGAGTCATGTTATGTCATTTTCGTTTGGGTCATCTTTCTTTTTTTGCATTAAGTCATTTATTCCCAAAACCGTTTAGGGAATTAGTTTGTCCAGTCTTCATTGTGAGTTTTGTGAACTATCAAAACATTGTAGAAACAGTTATCCTCTGAGTAATAAAACATCTTCTTCTCCTTTTAATATTGTGCACTCTGATGTGTGGGGGCCTTACCACTTACCTTCTATAGGTGGCTACAAATATTTTATCTTGTTCATTGATGACTTTTCTCGATTCACTTGGATATTTTTTATGAAGTCCCGTGATGAAGTTCCCAGACTTGTGAGGCAATTCCATGAATTTGTCCTAACCCAGTTTGATACCAGAATTAAAATTTTCAGATCCGACAATGCAAAAGAATATTTTTAGAAAAACCTGACCTGCTATCTCACTGATTTAGGGGTTATTCATCAAAACTCCTTGTTAGGACCCCAGAACAAAATGGAGTCGCTAAAAGAAAAAATAGACATATTGTTGAAGTTGCAAGAAATATTATATTTGCCTCACATGTCCCTACAAAATTTTGGGGTGATGTTGTTCTCACTGCTACCTACCTTATAAACCGTATGCCATCTAGGATTTTAGGGTTTAAGTCTCCCTTAAATCTTCTTCATCCGGACAATGATCTTTTTCCTATTCCTCTTCATGTCTTTGGCTGCACTTGTTATGTACATATCCCAAGTGTCTAGAGACATTAATTTGAACCAAATGCCCACAAGTGCATCTTCCTTGGTTATTCCCCCACACAGAAGGATTACTGTTGTTTTGATCCGAAGACTGGCACCCGATATGTCTCAATGGATGTCACATTTGATGATCTTTCTTCCTTTTATGGTTCTTCTCTGGAGAGACATTGTCCAAAGGGGGAGGATTTGTCACAGGTGTTTGCTCTTCCTCTTCCTGTCCCAGTTGAGTCTTTTGCTGAGTCTCTTCCTCCTTCAAATGAGTCAAGGGAGGATCAGTCACTTCACTCTCATTCTAGTGTTCCTATTCCTCTTCTTTTACCTCCCTCGCCCTCTTTTTAATCCCAGGTTGTACCAACGGTAAAGACCCAGAAATGAGCAGATTGTTTCCCCTACCTTTCTTCTGTTGCTTCTAACCCAATTCCCAGGTCTGTGTCAGAAGCTCTTACTATTCCAGAATGGAGGGATGCTATGAGAACAAAAATTGATGCCCTACATAAGAATGACACTTGGGAAGTGGTTGATTTGCCTGAAAGGAAGGATCTAGTAGATTGTAAGTTGGTTTTTACTATCAAATATCATGTTGATGGCACCATTGAAAGGTACAAGGCTAGGCTGGTTGCAAAAGGCTATACACAGACATATGGGATTGATTATCTGGAGACCTTTGCCCTTGTTGCCAAGATGACTTTTGTGAGAGTTCTATCTTTAGCTGCACACTCAGACTGGCCACTTTATCAACTGGGTATAAAGAATGCATTTCTGAATGGAGAGTTACATGAGGAGGTCTATATGTCTCTTCCTCCAGGGAACATATATGAAAGGAAAGGTCTCCAGGCTGAAGAAATCTCTTTATGAACTCAAACAGTCCCCTAGAGCATGGTTTGAAAGGTTTAGGGATGCCCTTGTTAGCTTTGGCTATGTATAAACACAGCCTGATCATACCCTCTTTGTGAAGAGGAGAAGATCCTTGGCCATTTACCTGATTGTGTATGTTGATGATATTATTGTGACTGGTAATGATGTCTCAGGGATTAATGATCTCAAATATTTCCTTCATACAGAGTTTGAGATCAAAGATCTGGGGGGAATTAAGATACTTTCTTGGCATAGAAGTTGCTAGATCCAAGTATGGGATCCTTATCTCTCAGAGAAAGTATGTTATTGATTTGCTCTCTGAAACAGGGAAGATGGATGCTAGACCAGTTGCTACTCCTATCGATATGAGCCATAAACTCTCCACTTCAGATGGAATATTGTTAGAAGATAAGGGAGTCTTTCAGAGACTACTTGGAAAAGTTCTTTATCTATGCATGACTCGGCCAGACATTGCATATACTGTCAGTTGCATCAGTCAGTTCATGCATGCTCCCAGGGATACTCACATGGCAGCAGCAGAGCAGATTCTGTGTTATTTGAAGGGCTCCCCTGGAAAGGGAATTCTATTTGCTAAGCATGGTCATATGAAACTTGAAGCCTACACGGATGCTAACTGAGTCAGAAACACTGATGATCGAAGATCTACCTCTGGATACTGTAGCTTGGTGGCAGGTAATATTGTCTCTTGGAGAAGCAAGAAACAATCAGTTATTGCTCGATCTTCAGCCGCAGCAGAATACAGAGACATGGCTCATGGAGTTTCTGAACTATTGTGGCTTAGATCCTTGATGGAGAAACTAGATATTGAGCATGATAAGCCAATGATGTTATACTGTGATAAACAGGCCGCCATCAACATTGCTCACAACCCAGTGTGTCTACCTTTCATTGCCTCTGAAGGACAGCTAGTTGATTTCCTCACCAAGGGCATTCCCAAGGCTAAACTTCAACATGATACTAGCAAGTTTGGCATGATTGACATCTATGCTCATCTTGAGGGGGAGTGTAGAGAAGATGGGCCGAATGGCCCGTAGGCTATTTATCCTTTTTATCTTTTATGTTCTTTGTTGTAATGGGCCTTAATCTGGGCTTTATTCTTTCTTATGTTATGTCTTTTTAATTTTTTGCCCAACTAGGGCTTCTCTGTAAATTACTAAAGTTTAACTTAATGAAATAGAATTAAGGGAGTAAGAGAAGGGATTATGTTAGAAGATATCTCTCTCTGAACCCAAGTTGCCGCCACCTTCTTCTTCTTCTTCTCTCCTCTTGAACTCTGATTTCTACTACTTTCTTTTGAATTTTTGCAACTTTTTAAATGGTCATTTCTTCTCAAAAGGTTGTTTTTCTTCTAAAACCATCCCATCAAAACCAGACCCACAAAATCGTACCCCATACAATGCAGAAATAAACTACACATAACAATGAACAAGAACAAACCAGCACGCAAAGAATACCCAAAGCAGAAACAAAACCACCCCCACCCGATACCCATAACAAACCCCACTAAATGCCGAATCAGAAAAACTATTAGTTAATTTTTTGATTGCCATCTTCCTATTGTCTTCTGACTGCACTTCTGAGTTTCCTTACTTTCTTGTTAGGTCCAAGGCCAAGCATCCCCCCTTTCTCCTTGCAAAAACCTTTGAAACTAGTATCTGTTGTTGGCTTCGCCTAATTGTACTAAAATTTCAAGCAGCTTCTTCCATCTTCCCCTTAAAATTCTGATCCCTAACCACAATACCCTCCCTCTCCACATCCTCTTCCTTCTCCTTGATGTTATTTTCATCGCCTCCATCAGACATTTCCACCCCTTGATTTATTAAATTACTTGAAATGCAATCAACCACTGTGTCTTCTTTATTTTTTATCTCCCCATTCCTTTCCTCCATCGATCTGAAGGCTTCCTTCGTGAACTCCTCCCCTCCTAAGAAAAATAACCCAGAATTCCGCTAACTTCCAAGGGACAAGTTCTATATTTTTTCCTTTTATACAATTTGGCCCCACCCCCACTATTGTTTCCTTCCCCTTTGCTTCCCCTTCCCTCATTCCCTGCTCTATTCCCCCCTTTCTTCTCCTCCACTAAACCATCAACCCCTTCCCTTACTCGTTCCCTCCCCGCCTCTTCCTCTTCTCTTATTTCCTCTACTCCTACAAATCCGATCATCTCAACTCCTTGACTGCTCTCCTCCTCCCTGATTACAACTCCTGCTCCTTCACTCTCACCCCTTACCATCCCTCCATTTTTCTTTTCTTCCGTAGCCTCTCTTTGCTCTTCCAATTCTTTACTTTTAAATTCTTCCAAAGCATATTCCTTTCCAGCAGACCCTTTTTGTAGAATTTTTTTTTCTTCTCCTTTTTTCTGTTGCTGATTTTTTCCTTTGGAACCCCCATGCATTCCTTCCTTCCTTCTCTTCCTCGCCTCTCTTTTCTTCCTTATCGAGTTTCTCTGTATGTGATATAATCTTCTCCGCAGTGAATAACTTTACTTTTCTCCGGAGAAAACCTTTGGCATCATTGATTTGCTCTTCTATGATCTCCTTCTCTATCAATCCCTCATCAATCGTTGCATTTTCTGCTCGATCACTTATTCCTTCTGCACATTCTGCTGTTCCTTGCATCAATTTCGAACTATCAGTGTTATCAGATTTGTACCCATTAAACTCAGAAAGTTAGAAGAAGAAGACTCGCCAAGATTATCTGACAAGTTGCTAAAAGGCCTCTACTTTCCACCAAATTCGGAGCACTCTCCCTTGAGACCCGACCCGCTCTCTTTACCTATTTTATCACATATTCTATCTAATTGAATCTGGGTGCCCGAATTTAAAGAGACCACATCCCTTCGTCTCTCGAGCTTATTTCTCCCTTTTTCAAAAACATTTAAATGCTCTATCCGTTCCGATGAACTAATTTTATTCCTCTTTCCCACCATCTGCTCCTTTTCGAAGCCGAACACGTCTGTCGACAGAATTCCATCTAGACGTTTGCTGCCACGTGGCTTCCACCCTACCACATCAACATCGTCTTCAATCTCACGAGTCACAACCTTCCCCCAAAGCAATGCTTCATGTTCCATCGCGATCCATATCCTCGTCCAAACACCCTGTGAGAAGATCTCAAGGGACCTCTTCACTCCAACAACTTCAACCATTACATATCTGAGATTCGGAATGTTGCAAGATACGAAGACCTATCCAATCGCCACCACTATTTTCTCCAGAATAGTCTTTCTTCCATAGATTGAAAGGAAGTCCAAAAAGCCTAATAGCAAAGGCTCCATTATGAAGCGTCTTGCTATAACAGGAGGTTGTCCATCTCTGCACCTGAATCACACCCAGTTCAGTTTCGAAGCTGTCAAACTCCACTGTTCTTTCTTCAACATCCAGTAATGCTCTTCTCTTGTCAAAAGGGAAGATCATCACCCCTGCATCTACTTGAAGTTCCTTTTTCAGAACAGTCAAGATTATCTCCCAATCTGTAACCTCTCTTCCTACTTCCAAAACCAATCTTCTCTCCCACCCTTCTTTGTTTCCTTTCATGACCAACTTTTAAATTTTGTTGACGCTACCTATAACTACTTCATTTTCTACAGCTTCTTTTTCGAATGTTCTTTAAATCTTCTCCTTTGGTTAACTTATTAGCTTTCATTGAAAGAAAATCTTGAAGTTTCTTAGCAAACAACCTCCAACCCGAACCCTGTTTTACTTCTGGAATACAGACCAATTGCTTTCAATTGTTACCAAGATTCTAAGTCACAGCCACGAACCAACCCTTCTGATTAGATTTCAATACCACCTGATAATGTCTCCTTTGAAGTTCCAATGAACTCAATCAACCATTTCTCTTCGCTAAAAATAGTGCACCACCGATGAACCCTTTCAACCATTGTGTAGCTTCTTCTATTAATAAAATAGTTGCTCTTTCTTCTCTTAGTTTCAAGACTAAAAGATTTCCGCTTCTTCCTTCTTCTAAAAGCAGTTTCTTTGCTTTAATTGTGCACTCTAATCCCCACTTTCCTTCTGCGGAAAAAGACCCTTCTTTCTCCACCTCCTTAGAAACTCTCCCTTCCCCGCTCTTCTTTGCTTCTATAACACAATACTCCAGTATCTCCCATTAGGCAAAAGCATGTGAAGAATCACCCATCATATTGCATATTCTCAACACTCCTCAAGTTGAGCATAGATATCTATCATGCCCAGTTTGCTTAGGTCACTATCGAACTCCAACTTGTAAACTCCTCTAATAAAGTAAGTAATCAGCAAATTGATCCTCACATCATACAAATGATAGGCAAATTTATCTACTATCAATTTTCTCTTGGATGAAATGACTATTCACTTCAATATGTTTTGTACGATCATGCTAAATAGGATCAATGTTTATAGCGGTATGATTGTCACAATAAAGTCTTATAGGATTTTCTGTTGAAATTACCATTTCCATTAACAAGATCTTCAACCATAGCAACTCTGAAACCCCAATATCCATTGCCCTATATTTTGCCTTTGCACTAGATCGAGCAACAACAGATTACTTCTTGCTCCTCCAAGATATCACATTGCCCCCAACTAAGGCACAATAGCCAAAAGTAGATCTTCTGTCATCCATTGACCCTACCCAATATGCATATGTTTAGGCCTCAATCTTCAAATGCCCATGATTAGAGTATAACATTCCTTTGCCAAGTTATCCCTTCAGGTAAGTGAGAATCCTATTGACAGTTTGCATGTGAAAGGTTCTGGGCTCGCATATACTAACTAACTGCACTGATTGTATAAGATATATCCGATCTTGTCAAACATATATAAAGAAGATGACTAACCAATATTTGATAGGCTTCTCTATCTAGAAGAACATCTCCATCTATGGCATTCAACTTGTGGCTAAAGTCAATTGGGGTTCCAACTGGTTTCCACCCCAATTTTCCAACATCCTGGAGCAAGTCAAGAACATATTTTCTTTGAAAACTGAAAATACCCTTCTTTGATCTTGTTACTTCAATTCCCAAATGGCATTTAAGATCACCAAGGTCCTTGATTTCAAACTCAGAGGCAATAAAACATTTCAACTAAGAGATTCCAAAGATGTCATCTCCAGTCAAAACAATATCATATACACAAATTATCAGCATAGTCACCCGATATTCATGCCTTCTTATGAACAAAGTATGATCAGCCTGAGATCGAAAACCCAACTATCAAGATTACTCTTTTGAATCTATCAAATCAAGCTCCAAGAGATTGTTTGAATCCACACAGGGACTTCTTTGAGCAACAAGCCTTTCCCTCACTATTAGGAAGGCTCATTCTTGGTGGCAGGTCCATATAAACTTTCTCCTGTAGGTCTCCATTAAGAAAGGAAATTTTCACATCCATCTTATATAAAGGCCAAGAGAAGTGTGCCACAAGAAACAAAATCACACGGATAAAACTCATTTTAGTCACTGGAGCAAACGTTTCCTGATAATCAATGCCATAAGTCTAAGTATACCTTTTGGCTACCAAATGTTCCTTGTATCTTTCAATAGAGCCATCGGCCTTGTGTTTGACAATACACACCCACTTACATCCAAATGTAGATTTATCCTTGGGAAGAAAAATAAGTCCCCAAGTCCGGTTCTTTATGAGGGCATCCATCTCCAGGTTCATAGCTTCTTTTCAATGAGGTGATTGCACTGCCCTTGTACCACTATGAGGAATAGAAACAAAAGAGATAGCTAAGATATAGGCACAATAAGAGGGTGAGAGATTTTCATAGGAAATGTTGGTTCGGCTGTCTTAGTTTGTATGTTTACCTTTTGTTGGGTCTTAAGTCATTAGTTAGTGGGCCTTGTTACTGGGCCTAATCTTACTTAATGTTTATTTCGACTAGGTGTCCCATCACTAATCAGGGGCAGTCTTGTCCATTCATGTAACATTATGTAATGCCTTTATATATAATAGATTAGGGCTGGCCGAAGAGATTACTGTCGCCCATTTCATTTCTGTTCCTCTTCTTCTTCCTCTTCTTCTCTCATTCGACAACACTATTTCAGCAAACATGGTATCAGAGCACTGATCTTACGACTGGTTACAGCAGCCGCATCTTCTTCTACTCGCAGGTAACTCTCCCGTTCTTCTTGTTGGTTGCTGCAAAGAAACCCTAGGGTTGGTCTTAGAACACAGTTACACCTACATCTAGGGTTTCCCTTGGTTGTAGGGCCCAAGGGGAGTTAGACCCAGAGGCTGATGCCCTAATAGACACAGTATAGCAGACTGTAGCCATTCGGCTAAGATAGATCTGTGTAGAACAGATCTAGGCGGAAGGACTGATTTCAGCAGTCCTAGAACTGTTCGTGGGTGAAGTTATAACCTGCGGCAGCAGTGTTTAGCACACAGTAGAAGCCAACACAGCAAGTTGAGTGTAGTACTCGGTGACAGCAGTAATTTGGGAACAGTGTGCAGTGTTTCAGCTCTGTGTCTGGTTCTCGGGACTGAGTGTACAGTGCAGCAAGTTCCGTAAGTGTGAAACAGTTCTCCTTACATTGAAGTTACAGTCTTGACACTTACAAGTAAGTGAAGATGTCTTCGATATCCGGGGAAATGTCCTCTAGAGATGTTAGGGCTTATGGGAGGTCTCCTAATTTGGAGAATCCAAATCTGCATAGCCTACAGATCACAAGTGTGTTGTTGGATGAGTACAACTTCAGGGAATGGTCTGTCTCAGCCATGCTTTTCATCACACCCCGTGAACTCACTGGTTACCTAGACGGGCAGAAGAAGGAACCAGAAGTGGGAAGTGCTGAATATGGAACTTGGCGCAAAGAGAATGCTACAGTTATGTCCTGGCTACTTGCCTCAATGACTCCAAGAGTAGCCAGGACTGTTCAACATTTTTCCACGGCTGCCAAGATATGGGAAAAGGTTTCTAAAACCTATGGGCAGAAAAAGAATAATGTCAGAGTTTACAGATTGAATCAAGATATTGCTGCCTTGAGGCAAGGAGATATGAGTGTTGCAATATATTTTGCTACACTAGAAGGACTATGGGAAGAGTTAGATCACCACCTTATCATTGACTGGGAGAGTGCTGGAGACAAAGAGAAGCATGACAAACAAATTGAAGAGGGTAGAGCATTTAAGTTTCTTGCTGGCCTAGATCCTATATATGAGAGCATAAGATCCCAAATTCTAGGAAGGGATGAAATGTCAGACTTACATCATGTCTACTACCTTGTGAGGAATGAAAAGGTGAGAAGAAAAGAGATGCAGGTTGATACTCAAACAAAACTAGTTGAACAGCATGTGGAGCATTCGGCCCTAATCTCTACAAATCAAATGGGAAACAGGTACTCTGACAAGAGACATCTGAAGTGCACCCATTGTGGAGGGGAAAGGCATGTGAAAGAGACATGTTGGGTTCTCCATCCGCATCTGAAGCCAGCTGCATTGAGGAAAGATAAGAAGCATCAGAAGGGTCAATCTACAAGTGTGAATTTGGCTATGGGTCAAAGCGATGATGGTTCAAAACACACATCTACAGTTACTTCCTCTTCCATGGGACAGATTTCTAATTCCCCTTGAACCGAGTCCTTGGGTTTTACTGCCGATGAGGTAGAGGTACTTAGCCGGGCCCTAGCCCGTCTATGGACCAATTCTCTTCCATCCTCCTCCCTTTCCAGATCAGGTATTGTCTATGCCTTTAGTGCCACTAGTTCTATTGATCTTGCCTCTTGGATTATTGATTCTAGTGCAACTGACCACATGACACACATGACTTCTCTATTTTCTTCCTATCATTTAATGTCTGGCCAAGATAAAATGAGGGTTGTTGATGGTTCTCTCTCTACCATCTCTGGGAAGGGAGTGGTTGACCTAAGCAAGGACCTCTCACTAAAACCTGTCTTGCATGTTCCCAATCTTTCTTCAAATCTCTTATCTGTTTCCAAGCTTACCAAAATTTTGAATTGTAGCATAACCTTTTTTCCTACTCACTGTGTCTTTCAGGACAGTTTGACTAAGAGAACAATTGGGAGCGGTCATGAGTGTGGAGGTCTCTACTACCTTAATGCAGACATCAGTTCGGCCTTGCAAACATCTGCTACGTGTAGTTAGTCCAATGTAGAGTCAATAGCTAGGTTACATCTATGGCATGCTAGGCTAGGTCATTTACCTTTTTCATCATTGGAAGTGTTGTTTCCAGAACTATTCAAAAGTGTTTCAAGTCAAGAGTTAGTTTGTGAAGTCTGTCAACTATCAAAGCAATGTAGAACTATTTATTCAACTTCAAGTAATGAAATTCGAGCTTCTTTTGATTTAGGCCACTCTGATGTTTGGAGTCCTTCTCCCATTATTTCTGTTGATGGCTTTCGATATTTTATCAATTTTATTGATCACTATTCTCGATGCACATGGATATACATATTAAAAGCTTGAGAGGAAGTGTCGCGGGTAACCATGACATTTTGCAAAATGATTGAAACACAATTTGGTACGAAGGTCAAACAATTCAGGTCAGATAATGTTGTAGAATATTTTGAAAGGTCCTTGAATTTGTTTATGGAGGATGTTGGAATGATTCATCAGTCATCTTGTGCTAGTACCCCCCAACAGAATGGGGTTGCTGAGCGCAAGAACAGACACCTATTGGAGACTGCTCGAGCCTTACTATTTCAGCACAAAGTTCCTAAAAGCTATTGGTCTCAAGCAATCCTTACTGCATCATATCTGATAAATCGAATGCCATCCAAGGTATTGGGGATGAAAACTCCTTTCTCTGTTCTTTGCCCCCATCTTCCTGACTTTTCTCTTCCACCGAGAGTCTTTGGTTGTGTATGCTTTATACATGTCAAGGATCCGAAGAAGACCAAATTGGATCCTAGGGCTACAAAGGGAATCTTTTTGGGGTACTCCCCTACTCAAAAGGGATACAAGTGTTATGATCCAGTCAACAAGAAAAAATATGTCACAAAGGATGTGGTATTCTTTGAGACTCAATCCTATTTTCACTCTTCCCAAAATCCTCTTCAGGGGGAGACTAGTGGGATGGAAGAGGATTCTTCTGTTTCCCCATTCTTGGTACCTCTCTCGACCCCAGGTCTTCCATCTTCTCCTCCTGATCCACCTAGTTGTGGTATCCCGGGTGAATCTAGTGAGGCTCCCATTGTACCAGCTACTACTAGTGATGTTGCAAATATTACTAAAGACTCCGGCAAGCTGCAAAGAGATATCAGAATCACCTACAACAGAAGGAAGAAAGGTCATCTAACTCATGACAGCGACCAATTGGACTCGGATCAACCTGTCTCAGAAACTCAAGGTAATCCTATCAGTTCCTCTGACTTAGATCTTCCTATTGCCCTTCGTAAGTCTACTCGTTCTTGTACTATCAAATACCCCATTGCTGATTTTATGTCTTACTCACAGTTGTCTCCTCGTTATTGTTCTTTTGTGTCTGCTCTATCTTCTGTGCATGTTCCTACCAGGTATACTGAGGCAGTATCTGACCCAAAATAGAAAGAGGCTATGGATGAAGAAATGAAAGCCTTAATGAAAGCAAGGACTTGGGAATTAGTGGATCTACCAGAAGGGAAAGGCACTATTGGATGCAAGTGGGTGTTCACTGTGAAGCACAGGGAGGATGGGTCCATTGAAAGGTACAAGGCTAGACTGGTAGCAAAAGGGTTTACTCAAAAAGAATGGATTGACTACAAAGAAACTTTTGCTCCGGTGGCAAAACTCAACATAATCTGAGTTATATTATCTTTAGTTGCAAATTTCTCATGGGAGCTACATCAGTTGGACGTGAAGAATGCTTTCTTGAATGGCGACCTACATGAAGAGGTGTTCATGGATCCTCCACCAGGTTATGTCTTTGGCAATAAGGTATGTAGACTGAGAAAGGCCCTTTACGGCCTTAAGCAGTCCCCTCGAGCTTGGTTTGAGAAGCTATGTGAAGTCATGAAGAAAGGGGGTTACACTCAAAGTGGAGCAGATCATACCTTATTCATAAGGAAGAGAAATGGCAAACTTACAGCACTTATTGTCTATGTGGATGATATGGCAATTACAGGGAATGATCAGGAAGAGATTAAAAGACTAAAGGAGTTTTTGGTTGCTGAATTCGAGATCAAAGATCTGGGCCAACTGAGATACTTTATTGGGATTGAAGTTGCAAGATCCAAAGAGGGCATCTATATATGTCAGTGGAAATACATCCTTGACCTTCTCCAAGAGACAGGCATGATGGGGTGTAGGCCAGCCAATACCCCAATAGAACAGAATCATGGTCTACAGGTGTCAGTAGGAGATGACTACCCTGATAAGGAAAGATACCAAAAGCTAGTGGGGAAATTGATTTACCTGTCCCTTACTCGTCTTGGCATTGCTTATGTTGTACATGTTGTCAGTCAATTCATGCACACTCCTAAGATCCCTCACATGAAAGTTGTGGAAATGATCCTCAGATATTTGAAGTCTTGCCCGAGGAAAGGGATTCTGTTCAGGAAAAATAGTAAAATTGAAATTGAAGGATATACTGATGCAGATTGGGCTGGCTCTGTTGGGGACAGGAAGTCTACCTCTGGGTATTGTACCTTTGTTGGAGGAAATTTAGTTACATGGAGGAGTAAAAAACAGAATGTGGTTGCAAGATCTAGTGCAGAGGCTGAGTACCGAGCTATGGCTCATGGTGTTGCTGAACTCTTATGGCTGAAGATCCTGCTTGGTGAACTTGGAATAAAGATTGAGTGCCCTCTCAGGTTGTACTGTGACAATAAGGCAGCCATCAACATTGCAAATAACCCAGTGCAACATGATAGAACAAAACATATTGAGATAGACCGTCACTTTGTTAGAGAAAGAATTGTCTCAGGAGAACTCTGCATTCCTTATACTCCCTCCGAGATACAAATTGCAGATGTTATGACTAAAGGGCTAGCTACAGTGAAATTCATGGACTTACTTGGCAAGCTAAACATGATTGACATCCATGCTTAGCTTGAGGGGGAGTGTTGGTTCGGCTGTCTTAGTATGTATGTTTACCTTTTGTTGGGTCTTAAGTCATTAGTTAGTGGGCCTTGTTACTGGGCCTAATCTTACTTAATGTTTATTTCGACTAGGTGTCCCATCACTAATCAGGGGCAGTCTTGTCCATTCATGTAACATTATGTAATGCCTTTGTATATAATAGATTAGGGCTGGCCAAAGAGATTACTGCCACCCATTTCATTTCTGTTCCTCTTCTTCTTCCTCTTCTTCTTCCTCTTCTTCTCTCATTTGACATCACTGTTTCAGCAAACAGGAAACATAATTGGTGACAGGATAGTTGGTGCACTTTCTCTTTCCCTTGCAGATGGCAATCGAAAGATCAAGGTCAAGATCAGTAATAGGAGCATCAGTAGGTTCAAGAGGATTAGGATCAAGGTTACTTGAGTTAGGTGTTCAGATTGTGATGGACGTTCAGCATTAGGAGGCAACTTCTTTTTCCACCTAATGAAAAATTGTTGCCAAGAATGAGGATGATACACATGAGGGGAAGGAAGAGGTGAAGGAATGGTAGTAGAAGACGAGTCCGGAACAGGAAGACAAAAGGGAGTCCGATCTTCACTGACATTCTCCCCCTAAGGAGAAAGGACGAGATGACTAGAAAAAGGTGGAGAACCCAATGAATGTAACATCCTTAGAAACATATCTCCTTCAAGATTGAGGATCAAAGCAGTGATACCCTTTCTAGACAAGAGAATAACCAAGGAAAATACATCTGATAGACTTAGGATCCAATTTGTGTCTAGAGGGACTCATATCACAAACAAAGTAGAGGCAACTAAAGACCCTAAAAGGGAGACTAAAAGGTAGTTCATCAAGAAAAAGGAGTTGATCAGGAGATTGAAGTTTGAGGCTCCTTGATGGAAGTCCGTTATTGAGGTAAACGGTCGACTCAACAATATCTCCCTAAAAATAAGTGGGAACATGAGTCTAAAACAATAATCCTCTAGCAACTTCAACAACATGTCTATTCTTTCTCTCAGCAACCCTATTCTGTTGTGGATTACAAGTGCATGAACTTTGGTGGATGATTCCCTTTTCTTCAAGAAATACTTGCATTTGGTTTTCAAATTTGCATTATCAAATCTTAATATTTTAATTCTCTTCTCAAATTGTGTTTCCACCATATTCATGAAATTCTAGACAATTTTAGGAACCTCGTCCGGACTTTACATCAAGTAGAGCCAGGTGTATCGAGAATAGTCATCAATGAAAAGAATGAAGTACTTTTAACCTCCTATACATGGAATAGTATATGGGCCCAGATAGGGCTGTTCACGGGTTGGGCTGGGTCGGTTTATTGGCGTTTTCCAACCGACCCGACCTGGTCAATTTACCTAGAAATGAAACCGAAACTGACCCTGTACTAAGTAAAACCGACATGGTCAGTTTGAGTCGGTTTGGGTCAGTTTGGATCGGTTTTGTGAATGATTCTCTTGGTGTGAACGGTAAAGGATTCAAGTCTAAGAAGCGATGGCTGGATGACTGGAAACTAAAAATGATTTGATGGATTAAAGCTGAAATTTTATATATAATATGTATATTTTTACAAATATATATATGAAATATATATTAAAACTGAAATATATATATATATATATATATATAAGTCAATTCGGGTCGGTTTGGTTTCGACCGAAATCGACTGGTGCTAAAGAAAAACCAGTCAACTCAAGTTGGATCGGACCGGGTTGGTCGGTTTGGGTCTTGTTATGAACAACCCTAGGCCCAGACATCAATGTGGATCAAATGAAAGGAAATATTACTTCTTCAATTACTTGCAAAGTATGTGGTTCTACATTGTTTTGACAAATGATAAACTTCACAATCAGGACTCAAGTTTAATACTGGCTCAACCAACTTTGGAAACAAAAGTTTAACAGAACCAAAAGATACATGACCAAGATGACAATGCCATAGTTGCAAAGGACTCAAATTTTGACTTGTAGTGGACACAGTCTGACACAACATTATTTATTCCAAAGCTTTATCAAAAAGGTAGACTCCCTTAACTTCAAGTCCACTTCCAATCATCCTCCCTGTGCTCAGGTCCTAAAAATTACAATGGGTAGGAAAGAAAGTTATAGGGCAGTTATGAGACTTAGTAAGAGAACTAACAAATAATAGATTTTTATGCAACTAGGGAACATGAAGGACAGATTTTAAGGAAAGGTTGTGGACAAGCTTAACTTCACATAGACCAGAGATAGGAGCCTGGGATCCATTATCAACTATAACTTTACCTTTCCCAATGGTCAATGTGTAGGAAGAAAAAAAAATATACCAGTCATGTGGGCACTGGCCCCAGAGTTAACAATTCATGGGTTATTAATGGAGAGGCAAGAATGTGCAATACCGGACTTAGCATATGCATCAAAAGGATTACTAAAACTAGAGGATGGCCCATTCTTCTCCAAGTGCAACAAGAGGCCTCTTAGTTTATCCATTAGATCAGAAGTCATAGGAACAGGTGGCTGAACATCATTACCAACTACAACCAAGTGTGCATTGCCCTTCTTTCTTGTCTTAAGCTTTTCAGGCTTCAAGTGAGGATGAAGCTTCTAACATGTGTCCTTAGTATGTCTAGGCTTCTTGAAATATTCACAAATTACATCATCAGACCTCTCAATGATTATAGACTTATTATTGCTTTGCTTGGGCTTAGAGAACATGAAAGCAAAATGTTCAACCATGGGAGATGTCATCATGGCTGATCTCCTACTCTCATCACCTTGCACTAGGGAATAGGCAGCAACAAGAGAAACAATGTCTACACTCAGGATAATGTTGTTGAGTAAAGTCAAACTTAGAGTTTAACCCTACCAAGAAATCAAAAACCATGTTCTTCTCATCATATTTCCTATACTGCTCCTCATCTTTTGGATCTTTCCACTCTAAGGTCTCCAAATTAAATATCTTCCCACAAGGACTGTAAGGAGGAGAAATACATAGCTACAATCCTCTCCCCCTGACGCAAACTATAGGCTTCCCTACGGAGCTGATAAATCCGAGCAGTGTTTTTGGCCTGAGAATAGGTAGTTGTGACCCTATCCCAAATATCCTTAGCAGTGGATAAAAACATATAATTACAGGCTATATATGGCTGCATGGAGCAAACTAGCCACGATGTTGCCATCAAGTTGTCTTGCTCCCATTTAGCAAACTTTGGGTCTTCTAATTTAGGATTGATTTACTTTTTGGTGATAAAACCCAGCTTACCTCTTCCTCCAATTGCGAGCTTAGCAAACTGGATCATTCGAGGAAGTTGGTTCCATCAAGTTTCACAATGATTATCATGCCACTAAAGGTATCCACATTTCTTGGAAGCATTCCGTGAACCAAGTGAACATCCTTAGAATTTTCCATTCCTTAACTAGGAATAATTTTAAGAGTGACAAAGAGTTCTGATGCACCACCAGTACAAAACAAGGCCAAAGGAAGAGCCAACACACGGTTAAGAAGAAACAACGACCCCAAGAATAGTTTGGATGGCGAAATATAGGAAGAAGAAAAAACCCCCAAAATTTTCTAGGGTTCAGAAAATTACAGGACCACTTCCCGTCTTCATAGAAATATTAAACGAGCCAAATAAAATTGGTTTGAAGGAGAAACACTCCATTAAAGGCATTGAAACAGCCTCAAACTCGAATCTAAATTATTTGTGAATTTCCTTTTGGAAAAATCATAACCAATCACAAAGGTTTCGCATGGAATTGAAACCTATACCACAAAATCCCTAAATTCAGGGCGATTTGAACCATACAAAGCTTTGGAGCTTTTCACATTGACCAGATCTTCGAGTTGTTTTGTTTTGTTAGGAGTCTTAGTTAAGAGTTTTAGAAGTTGTAGAAGTCTTGACATGGAGTCAAGTTGATAACCTCGTTTCTTTTCATTAAAGTCCAAAGATAAATAAGATTGCTTTTAGATTTTTATTAGGAGCTAGTTCCTTTTGCCCAAGTTCAATTGTAACAGAAATCCTAGTTACTGTAACTGGTTGTTTAAGTTATATTTAAATTAAGATTAATAGTTGGTTTTAGTCAAATCTTGTTTTATAAAACAGCAGTCTAATGTAAGTGGAGTAGTGTGTGTTTGTGTTTGAATTTGAGAATTGAAATTTAGTTTGTTTATTACAAACAAAGTCATTGGTGCCACTTGCTTATTCCTGGTTGATGCTAGATTCACGAGGCCAAGCACAAACAGTACTTTTTGTTCTGTATCCAAATTCTAATTGTCAATTGCTTCAGTTTCAATTCCTTCTGCTGTAGTGTAGTTAAAATCTGAACGACAACAGAAAGACAGCAAATTGTAGCCTCTACTTGGAATTTATGATATTGAATTAGAGAATAGCAACTAACTACCATGATAGCAAAATAGAAAATAGAAATATCCTGCCCAGAGGGGTGTTGGAACAAGCATTCCATGCAACTGCCAAAATGAAAATCATTCTATCATAAAGAAAAGAAAAAGAACACTAAGGGCTAAGAAATACTTACGTATCATGCATGTAAGACCATGAGGGCAAAAGAAACCCGCACAGCAAGGCTTACAGTCCAGAATTCTAGTAGGCAGATCCTTTGAATTTTTCATATCAACGGTCTGATCCTTGCCAACACTACAAGCCCATCCTGGTTCACATCCAGAAACCCATGAATCCAAATTACAGTTCTTGTTAGGTTTCAAGTAATTGGTACTTTTTGACCCACGTTCAAAGAAAGTGCTGAAATAAAACTTTATTTCTGCTGCGGTACACAATCGTTTTGTAAGATCTCCTGTTAATAAAATTGAACCTATCATCACAAAATGCAGTAATAGATATACCGAAGAAACCTACCAGCAAGGAAATGATAAAGTATAATTGCTATGTTTTTGTCAAAAAACATTCAAATTCACTGTCCTTTATCTGAACCTTTATTCTGTTCCGGCGCATCTTCCAGCCCTTGTCTTAGCTGACAGGCAATAGAAAGAGCAGGGTTGTGGCTCCAATTTCAAACTAGAAACTTCTAGAAATATATTATTAAGAACATTTTAATTTTGATGGTAGGGGCTATTATCAAGGAGGGCATTATTGTTTTGCATTGTACGTGGAAAACAGGAATTCCAATGCATTACTATTTGTACTCAGCATAGAATAACATGCAGATGGACAAATTTGAAAACAAAATGGAAACTCAGCTTACCTTTTGTTTGTTTAAAGCAGGCACCCAGAAAAGTCATGTTAGACGTAAAATTGAATGCCCCATCCCAGTCCGTGTCCCTGGATCAAATTGCAAATTTAAGCACGAATAGAACTCCAACCTCTGAAAGGAACCAAAGTTTCTATATAGAAGAGAAGAGCAAATTTAGAGGTGGATAACTCACACATCCTTTACACAAAAGTTCAAACGTTTTTTTATCTCTGCACCGAAGATATTGGTAAGATTCGAGAACCTGCTGTAGATGAGCTCCGTGAAGTATGGAGTCATGGTAGGATCGTCCATTTTGGGATCTTCAGCTTCATCATCTTGGCACCGTATGCTTCGCGCAGAAAACAAAACAAAAATGACGAAAAGGAGGATATATCGAACCCACCACCTCTCTCTGCTCATGTCAATCACCGAGAACTCCGTGTAATGCAGGACGAGATACGGGAAAGTTGTTATTAATAACAAACGCACGAAGCTGAATGCTGGAATGCAATAAGATAAGATCGATTTAGAACAATTTTAGTGGCAATTTAACCGTGGAATTTTTTATTTTTTTTGCGAGTATCCTCTACATAAAAGTGGCATTGGAGATTTGTCAATGACAATAAATTCTTGCACGTTCAGCAATATATAAAAAACTCGAAAGTTTTTCTCCAAAAGGCGATAGACCTGTTGAAGATCTAATGCATATTAACAATGAAGGTTGATGATGGCGGCAATTCGAAAGTTTTTGCAGCTGAGATGCTAGCAAATCTGGATCAAACGTTCTGCAAATCTTGGGTTAGACAACTGTTGGTTTTCGGTTTAGAACAGCATTGCTTGCGAATATAATCTACACCAGATGGCATAGGAGATTTGTGAACGACAAGAAATTCTTGCACGTTCAGCAATATATAAAATATGCTCGAAGAAATGCTTCAAAAGGCGATAGGCTTGTTAGAGATCTAATGCATGTTGACGATGAAGATTGATGATGGCAGCAATTCGAAAGTTGTTGCAGCTGAGATGCCAGGCAAATCTAGATCAAACACCCTGCATTCTTGGGTTAGAGATAACTGTTGGTTTTCGGTTGAAGAAATGGCGGGGAGGAAGAACGGGCGGAGTTGAAGGACAGAGAGAGAGATAAAGAATAATTTTTTTATTTAGTGGAGGCGTGGAGCACAACAACCAACGGCCATATCGACAACACGCTATTCTTGATTTCTTTCACTTTCTCTCTATCTCCACTTTTTTTTGTAGTTTACATCTGCGCCCCACAATGCCCCACAGGACATCCCGACCTCGTGGGGATTGTGGGTCGCCCTCTTCATCAGGTTGATTTGCTCTCCTTAGAAAATAAAAAATAGAGGTGTAACTTGGACCGGCCCGGCATGGTACGATCAATCATATCGTATATAATAATATATATAAAGAATTATTTATATAAATAATATATATTTATATAATATTATATACATTATAATTATATACTGATATATAATATATTAATAAAATAATTTTTTTTATTTAATTGTTATATATAAGCAATTGTATATATAAAATTCATATAAAACTAAATTTTTAAGTTTTTTATCAATTTTTTTAAATAAATAACTTTGATCTAAAATTTGGCCCACCGGCCAGCTCTTGATTAATCAAAACTCTTTCCATACCATATCTTTTCTATATCATATATTTTCCCTTAATTATTATTGTCACAACTTTCACGTGCAACAGCCCCACTTACCGTAATGAAAAACTTCTGGAAACGGCAAAACATTTTCTTTTATTTTTATTTTGATAAACAACGATAAAATTCATTTAACCAACCAAATAACTGTTTCAAACATGATAAAAGGGATTTTAGGACCTATAAGAGTAACAAGACAAAAGTCCCCCCGCATACTTACTACCAAAGGTGCACCAAGTTTCCACTTTCCAACATTCGATTGTTTTAGATGGGCCCAGTGTTAAATGAGTTACAAGCCAGTTTCTCATTTTCAGCCCGTTTATCTTAGGTTATGTTTTATCACTTCTATTCCGCGGGTGGCCTGTGCAAAGTGCGGGTTGTGTTATGTTGGCTTGTCCTGAGTCGTGTTGCCCTCTCCTAGGATAATTTAGAGGGTCGGCCTGTCATGATCCACGGCCCAAACCTGTGTAAACCCATGCCATATCATATCGTGTCATGGGTCAAATTGGTCCTTAGGATAAGCCGGGTCATGGACTGGGCCAATGCTATTTATTTAAAAAACTTAAAATTTTAATTTTATATGAATTTTGATATACACAATTGTTTATATATACAATAACAAAATAAATTAGTATAATAAAATTGAAAATAATTGTTTATTTTATTAATATATTATATACTATATATTATATATAAATATATAAAACATATAAGCATATACAAATAATATATATGGGTCGGGCCGTGTCGGGCCACGAGTTAGGCCGTGTTGGCATGGCCCGCTCGGTTGTGTCGTGTTGGCCCAACCTGTGAACCTAAAACCCCAGGCCCAACATGGCACACACAATCGTGTCGAGCTAGGTCACGGGCAACACGACCCAATTTACACCTCTACTACTATTTGCAATGCTTTACGTCAATCAATATAAATCTTAGGTGAATATTTTTTTCTACCACAAAAGATTTTGAGTTATTCATACAATATTTAGTATTATTGTTTTTTCTTTAGAAAACCTTTTTGGTGTTTCTATTATAAATGCCAATATCCAACCCAATGCTTATATTTTTTAATATAAATAAGTATTTGATGTGACAAGACAATTTCTCAAAATTTTGTATTTACCAAATCATAATGTTGCAAGTAGAAGTGGCAATCGTATCAAACAAAAAGTCAATCATTAGGGGGATGTTTGGAACCGTGGTCGTTTTTCAAAAAAATGGTGTCACGTCAGATCCACATAGGTGTTTCAACAAACACTCATGTATCTCAGTGTTTGGTTCAGCCGATTATTAAAAAATTGGGCATGCCTCGAAGATCAAGACTCCACCGATGCATGAAATGCCAATTATCTCAGTCGATTATCTCATTATTTGGCATTTCATGCATCGATGAACCATTTTCTCCCAATGGTTAACTGACGTGTATTCTATGTGGTGCTTAACTGTCAGCATATACATGAAAAACGGTGATGAAAATCACCTTACCAAACAGCATAGTGTTGCTCACTGTCTATATGGCAAAAGCGTTTTTCTCTTTTTTTTTTGTGAAAAAACAGGTCTTGGAAGTATGGACATTTTTTTCTTGAAAATCAGTCCCAAAAAGCGCCCACGCTTCCAAACACTATATAGGTGTTGGGCATCGTTTCTTCAAAAAACAATGTCACATATGAAATCCGTTTTCTGGAAAATGCCTGATGTTTGGTTAGTCATTTTTCTAAAAACGTTTTCTCATACCACATATTGGAAATTAGAAAAAATGTGTGGTTTGAGAAAACACCCTTTTTAGTGTTTTCTAGTTTTTTCTATCATTGCTAGGAACAATATGCTGACATGGCATTGAAAACGCCTATATGAGAGCAACAACAATGATACTAAATAGAAAAACTGGAAAATAAAATGTTTTATAAGAAAACAGCAATCCTATGCAACAATGTTTTTGGATATAACACCTCTCATCATTAATTCCAAACACCGCCTTAATCAACCTACTCTACCCTATACGATCTCCAACCAACAAAAATCCCTTCCAACCAATTTGCATGGACTCCCTATATAACGTGCTCCACATGTACATCTAACCACCATTAGCAACATCTTTCCAATTATGAAAGATATTTCCAATGCAACGATTGGGGTGCCAGTGTGGTGCACTTTGTGGGGAATCCATCCAAACCCCCTTCCAACATGCATGATCCATAACCGCACATCATGTGTGGGATCCATCACAAGACTAAGACCCATTGTGCATGCAAACATGATGTGCAGATACAAGTTGCGTTGGAATGTGTTGGGAGGAATTTCTGTTGGCAGGAGATTCACACTATTATTTCACAAATAAGAGGTGGGGGTGTGGTTGAGCTCGGATGTCTTTAACCGTCAGGTCCAGATGTTTGTGCTGTCAATATAATATAAATTAATTAACCTTGGTTAAGGTTCAAATATCCATAAAATCTAGTATATTACAAAACAATACGTGTAGAGAGAGGGAGAAAGAGTCAAAATAAATGGAAAATTCCATCATATTGGAAAGATATAATACCATATGAGCTTGACCAATCAAAAACCTGGTGAATTATGATGGAAATCCACCTATTTGGTTACCGGATACCATTTTTATAATGTTGGTTGATTGGTTATATGTGTTTTTCTAATGCCATCATCGTAGTGAAATTCTAAATGAATAATCAAATCAAAATAGTGATCTCTCTTTTATTATATGGTAAATGACAATTACCCCCTAAATTTGTTCATCGGCTGGGTAGTAGTCCAATGGCCCGTCTTGTTCTAAGTTGGGGTTGGATATGATTTTAGGCTTGCAGATTTGGGTTTTCTCAAAAAAGTCCGGTCTGAGCACAAGTCTAACTTGATAATATATTATATAAAAATATATTTTTTATTTAATAAAAATTAAATATACAATATTTGTATGTTTTTTGTTCCTCTTCTCTTTTTTCAAGTAATAGTGACATCTTTTATTATTTCTGAGTTTTGAGGATTTTTAATACAAATAAAATGATATTTTATTGAATAAAAAAGGGAAAAAAAATCTGTTCTCAAATTTCTGGTTAGGTCGGGCTTGGGCCTAAATGTTGTATTGGCACATAGACAAAGCCTGGCCCATGACCCCCAAACTTTCACTTTGTGACAAATACTGCATCCGTTAGAGTTCCATCAGCTACATTTGAAAAGAGATTTTTATTTATCTAATTATTTTTTAAAATTCCAAAACTACCCTTTTCTTATTTATTTGAACAAATTATGATTTGATTGGTTTTTTAAATATGATATTGAAGTCCTCTCGGTTACTCTAATATATATATATATATATATATATATATATATGGTTTCATTTTGTTTTTCTTAATTTATTAAAGAAAAGGGTGGATGATTTTTATATTTTTAGATGAAAAGGGACATTCATGTTAGTGAAATGAGACAATAATTTAAAGAAACAAATTTAGGTGTTTTTTGGGCCAAATGGGGTTTAAGAAAATGTCAATTAAAAGAATAAATAAGAAATTTTGAATGAATATTCTGATAATTTAACACGTATCGTTATCTTACTTAACGACCAAGGGGGATAATTTGTCACGAAGTGATATGTTAGAGGGTCTTTGTCACAAATGGAAGTTTAAGGGGGAATTGTCACTGCGAATATGCCGCATATATAGTAAAAGGGGGTCCTTTTTATTGCAAATGAAAGTTTGGGGTAATTGTCACAGACCCCAAGGGGGTTTTGTAATTCACCCTTTCGTTGCATCAGCATTAGTCATCTTATCTTTATCTCATTCTTTTAGTTAAATTAATCTGAAATACGCCTTGTATCTTGGAGCACAATTGTATGGCCAATGGACCTCATGCAGATTCTACTTTGTCCCCATCTTGAATACCCTTGGGCTCAGTTCAGAAGAAGCACAAATACAAATAACCTTGTACTTTATTTTATTTTGTATATATTTATATTGTACATGTTTGTATTTATACTCCTTAATCAAAAAGGAGAAATGTGTTTTCACTTGATTATCAGAATACAAAATACAATAAGATACACCATGCAGTTTATAACTCGTGGCATGCATGCATTATTAGGATTTTTTTTTTTTTTTATGGGAGTCTCCTTTTGGCATCCCATCACTATGCACAACTTGCAAATGACTTGTGAGTTTTTTTCCCGTGGTGTTCATCGTCTATGTTTATTTTTTGGGAAATTTTTATTTTAGTACCTTATACTTTAGGTTAGTCTCACTTTAGTATCTGAACTTCAAAGAATGTCACTATAGTACTTGAACTTCTGGAAACTGTAAGTCTAGTCCAAAATGGTTAATGAATGTTAAGTGGCATGTAAAAGGATATAAATGGCATTCATGTGTCGTCCAATTTTCTTTATCATTCACTCTCACACACAATTGTATGTAGGGGTGCAACTGGGCGGGCCTAACCCGAGCCTAGACCGGCCCAAACCAAAAACTTACAAGGGCTGGGCTTAGTTTGTTAGTCCTTGGGTTGGGCCCAGGCCTAAAAAATCGGGCTTTTTTAAATTTTGGGTTGGGCTTGGGCCTGACCATTAACAAATCCGAGCCCACTGATATCTACCCAAGCCCAAGAAACCCAAGACCGGATCGATGTTTACCCAAGCCCAAGTAACCCTTAGGCCTTAAGAGAATATCAGAATAGAGAGTAACCCTAAAAAATAAGCCTGAGATTGAAAAGTGGGAAATAGTTGAAAGACCTTTCAATACCTTATACCTGTGTAATTTCGTTTGAACATGACTACTTAAGCCCGCTAGGGGTTCTCATGGTTCGTTAATCGAACCGTGGATCATTTTCTTGAATCGAATCGGTAGTATTGATTTTTGGAAAATCGTTAACTGGAACCAAACCGAAACCCATTGGTTAATCGGTTGACCGGTTCGGTTAACCGCTGATTCGATTTGTTGGTTTTTTTATTTTTTAGTTTTTACAATATATATTATAAAAATATATAAATATATAATAAAAAATATTATATTTTAAATAATAAATAATATATTATAATATATATTTATATATAATGCATATTTATTAATTTATAATATATATAATATACATAAATATATATAAAATATATAGAAATATATGTATACCAGTCAGTTCAGTTAACTGCCGATTTTTTATATTGGTTAATCGAAACTGAACTAATACCTTCGGTTTTTTAAAAACACCGAACTGACCGGTTCAATTAACCAATTTGGTTTTGGTCGGTTTTTTTGATCGGTTTGGTTTTTTGCTCACCCCTAAAGCCCGCCATAGCCTAATAGCCCTCCCTGATCCTTCTTAGTCTCTCACCTTTCAATAGTCAATACCAGTTCGTTCAAATTTTTTGTGAAAGTGTGAATACTCTACACAAGGCACTATTGAGTAGGGGTGTAAACGGTATTCGAAAATCCAAATTTGAAATCGATATTCAACATAATCGAATCAAATTCGGATAATTCGAATATTTAATCGGTCAAATTCGGATTCCTATTCATATCGAATAGTTAATCATATTCGAATTCAGATATGACCTGAATCGATTCGATAACTATCTGAATTTGGCCAATTATTTAATTCTTATATATAATATATAAAATATTTTATATAAATTATATATAATAATTAAGTTATATAAATAATTTATATATTTTTATCAATAAAATATTTATTTTATATATTTATTAATTATCTAAAATAATTAATTGATTGAATTCGAATTGAATATTCGAATATTTAATCAGATTCGAACTCAGGTATTAATTTTCAATATCCGTTAGATATCGAATCAAATTCAGATATCGGATTTTCTAGTCAGATTTGAATTCGGATATTGCCTAATCCGATTCAAATTCAATCCGTTTACACCCCTACTATTGAATATTGACTTCTAAATACTGAGCAAATATGAGCCTTGAGAAAATGTATGGATTCTAATATTTATCACCTACTTTTCTTTCTTCTTTCTTGTTTATGGATTAAACTTTCTGATTTCATTTTTCAGTTTTCACTCATTGTCTTTCATCTTAGTGCAATAAATAAAATAATAGAAAAGATAAAAGAATGATGCATCGATTGAATTTTCAGTTTGTCTTTTTTATTCTTTATTTAGTTATTTAATAGGGAGAATAACAGTTCCTGGTATAGAATTCTTAGAGTCAAGGTACAATAAGGGTAGGTGTCAGCTCGGAATTGATACCTATTTATGTGTGGGCATTGATATAAAAAATGAGAGTATTTGACATTTTGAATATTTATAAATCTGCAGTGAAATTAAAAAATCTGCAATGGATTTATCCGTATTTTTCATATATTTTATTGGATTGTTGGGAAAAGATTCAAAGAAAGATGGTTTTCTGCTGGGTTGAAGGATACACTACGTCACTACTCAGTACTCTTCTTCTGTTTTCCAGAAGTCCAAACCCTAGGCTTATCAATTTATGGCGTTTCCCAAATCCCAACCCACCACAGCCCTAAATCTGGCTTAAAGTAGTACGAAATGAAAAGATCATAATGTGTCCAGGCCATATTTTTATTTGGGATTTTTGGATTGCAATCCCCCTTTTTATTTTGTGAGAATGACCAATCAGAATTTTATAGCCCCATAGTGTAGGAGGTATGCATCCTGACCATGAATTGATGTTAAATTCACATGCAGAATGTGGTTTATATGGGAGAGAGAATTAGTAGTAGGGGAGCTGGAATTCAGAATTCTGCATCGGGTGTATCCATACTTCTCCGTTTTATTTTTGCTGCAACAAATTAGGCTGAAGCCTTGCTCAAGTTGATTCAAGCGCCTGTGTAGGGCCACCACAGCCATACGTACCCTGTAGCAAACATCAAACATTGAAATGCGAGGTTCTAATGTGATACAAGAAAGACATAATGCTTAAAAAATAAAAAACTTGCAGCCAATCAGCGGCTATTATAAAAAAGGTGGCCAATTTAGATGATAATAATGTTTTGACTGTTCAAAGCTATTTGGGTACCGTATCTTTCCCCTATCAAAGATTTTCCCCAAAAATCAATTATAGCAATAAAAGGATACCCACCCACCTAATCATGGAATGAAAAGGTAAAGACTATATGATAAAATCAGGTAGAATCTAAGGACTAGAATCACCAGATTTCTGAATTTGACCTAACAAAGTTGAGTTTGTTCATCTTAAGGCTTTGTTAGGATGGGACCTAATAAAGTTGAACATTTCTCAATAAATTCTGAATTTGATATAATTTATGTTTTATATTTTATATTTTATATAGCTTAATTTATGTTCCATTTATTTATTCTACGATTAAATATTGGGGATTGATTCAGCCTTTAACTCAACCATGGCAGAAATAAACGATCAGCATCAAACAATTAATGGTACAACTGTGGCCACAACTTCAGAGGTAGCTTCTAATTGTAAACGTAAGAGTATTGTATCTTTTGTTTATGATCATTTAAAAAAAAAAGCCCCCGACCTAAGGAGTGGCAAGGAATTTGGGTGTGCTAGTGCTAATGGAACTAGCACCTTGAAACGCCACATTGAAATTTATAAAAAACATGTATATATGATAAAAATAATTAAAAAATATTTGTATATTTTATTTTTCTTTATTTAAATTAGTATATTTTATTTTTTCTTTCAATAATTTATTATTTTTTTAAGAAAATAAGTTGGATCAAATCAGATCTGAATATCCAATCAGATTCGAATTCAGATCGAATCCTATCGAATTAGATCGGATAGAATCCGACATAAACAATGTTGGATCGAATTTGAATCTGATCTGATCCATTTGCATCCCACTCAAGGACGATAAATCTTAATAACCTTACGGTACACAACGACAGCGGTGGGCCAAGGCCTTCTTCCGTGGCTCGCCACTCCAAAGTCGTTTACACTTTGTATAACCTGAATAGCGTTACAAAAACCACTTAATCAACACTTGGTCAGTTGGTCTTACTTATCTAAATAGCCTGAGCTTGTTTGCTGGACCAACATCTCTGCCTTTTCCATTAGATATCTCCGGAACATCCCACCCCATCCAAAGCCCAAATTCTGTAACAACCAATCCATCATCAAAAATGGCTAACGAACAACCAACGCAATAAAAAACAAAAAAAAGATCTAAATTGTTAAAATAATAAGCGCAGGAATGTAGTTTTCTTGGGTTTCTATTAATTCGTGCTACAACTATTGTTCACATTTAGCGTGTCTTTGTCGCAGGGATACTTGGTTGAGTTGTGTTGGTGTATGCTTGCTTCTTTATCGATTGAATCTTCAATCCTCTCTCTCTCTCCATGAGAGGCTTCTCTCACCTCCCTTTTGTCTCTCTCGTCATCTATGTTTTTCCTTTAAATGGAGAAAGAAAAACAAATAGGGTTCACAGTTCACACAACGTGAATATTGGGTTCGGGATATCTGCTGCAAGCACATGTATGGGTTTGTAACTTCTAAATCGATTTTCTTGTTGTGTTAATGTAGGGTTTTGAGGTTGTTGAGACAAGCTTATGTGACTGGTGCATCACCGAGGAAGTTAATGTCCTTGTAGACACTGGTATCTTTCACCATACTTAACTCACAAAGATGATGTCAAGAACTCGATAGTCCTTTGAAATGCTCTGCACAATTACATTCTAATGTAGGTTCAAGTTTATGTATTTTTCTCTCCTTTTTTTAAGGGTGAATTTTTTTTTTTTTTTTTTTTGTGTGGTATAAAGTTTTCTCCTTGAAGTTTTGATTTTATTTTTATTTGTTCCTTGAAAGGTTTCCATTATTGAAGGCAAACAGTTAGATTTCCTTCTCTTGTATGTGGGAGTTGCCAAAAAATGTGATTTTTAAGTGGAAAAATCTATGATACAGAAAAAATATGATATGAAAAGAGTTTTGACCAATCAAAATCCACCCACAAATTTTAATAAATAACACCTAATTTGTTATCACATTTATGATTTCAATTTATTGATCAATTATTTTTCGGATATCATATCGACATTTATCAAAACAAGAAAGAAGGAAAAAAAAAAAAAAAAAAACAAACTGGTTGAAACTTGGGCATTTTAAATGTGCATTGCTTGATCTCATGAAATTTGGTTCCGATTCGATAGCAATACCAACAACATGATTTATTGATGTTTTCTTTATTTAATTTGACTATGTTTTTGCATTTATTCATTTGTCTATACCTTCTTCAGTTTTATTGTTTTGTTTTTTGCTTTCTTTCATACTTCTGACCGAATAAAGGACTATGATGGATGGCTATTGGAATCGACTAGAGGTTTGAAGAATAACTGAATGAAAGTGGTACGCTTGTGATAAAATAAAGAGTGGAAATGAGCAAATGTCCTTGGCGTATATACATATACTAGTCTCTCGGGTGAGAAGATCCCACCACACATCCTGATTTTGCATTTGGAACATCTCCCATACTTCATGTCATCGGGAAATGTTCCTAATTAATACAACTATGGTGATTGCCGATGGTGGTTGATGAAGGAAGATTTGGCCCGACCTCATAGTTACGCAACACATGGTAAATGCAACAGCTCAACACAAAAGCACGTCTAAGGCACGAACACCAAGGGGAGGAACCAGCGGACCGAACTCCCCTACCAGCAGTCCGAACTTCCTACTAGGAGCCCGAACTCTCCCTTAGGCCCCAAGCCACTCAAAGGACAGTAATCCGAACTGGCCTGCCTTATAGCAGTTCGGGACTCACCTCACCGAATTGGCTTGCACTACATGACACCTCCGAACTCAAGACTTCACCTCGCTCACCACTCCAGCACTTCGCCTCCAGGACGCCAAACTGAACAAGCTGTACCATGCCTGACATCGAGGAAGTTCGTACCCAGGGGCGGCGCACCTGACTGACTTGGGATCTGACGCTTGGCGGCCGCACTTCAAACGGCTACCTGCCACCGCCACCTGACACCGCCATCTCCAGTTACAGAGACGGCTCCGACAAGGAGTAGTGGTAGTTCTGTCTCAGCAGAAAGGATGACACCCGAACTGGCAAAAACAGAGGTAATCATACCCGACCTGACAGAAGCCTCAGAGTGAGTGCGCGAAGTGGTTATAAAAGGCCCCTACCCCCAACAACAAGGTATGTGAACTTTGCGTCATCTGGTCTTTACTTTGCCTTTGAGAGAATTCCCTCATTGGGTTATCTCACCGGGTTCCCCCCAGAATTCCCTCATCTTCTCCGTTTCAGGCTCCCCGTTGCTCTAGTCAGAGGCAAAATCGTTGACAGGTAAGACCGACCGGATTGCGCTCCATCAATAGTGATGGTGTGATTGACTATGTTGCTTGTGTTATATTTTATCCCCTTTTTTATTTCCCTAACCTGTGGTAAGGATGTCCAGTGAAAATTATGGTGGTCGATGGCGAGCGGTGGTCGACGGACGACGTTTGGGGTGGTGGTTTCTGGGTCAGTGGTGTTTCATTTTCTGTCCTTGATTTATTGTAATTGGCATAATGAAAGTGGTAGTGGTTGCCGAAAACGAAGGTAGTGGTGGTCGCCTGTGACGGTGGTGCTGTAATTTGCACATGTAACTATGCTCGGGCTCCTGCAATGCCAAATGAGCCCCCTCAAGGTAGGGCATGTAGGGGTAGCTACTGATTAGCATATGTTAAATCAACATGTCGATTTTATCATGATCCAAGCATATTAATTCACTTTTTCCCTGTATTTAATGCTTTTTGTCACCAATTCCCACTCACAAAATCTTTTTACATCTGTTTTTACTTCTATATTGATTATTTTTTACTTGAAAGTATTGTGTGAATAAGGCATTTTAATTATAGAAGATTTGTGATGAATATGCCAATACTCGTGTGGATTAGGTAATATAGGTTAGATGGGAATAATAAAAGTAATAGGCAATTGGGCATCTTTTAAATAAGTATTAGAATATCGTTTGAAAATTTTAAATTTGTACTTACGAAATTTGCAAATCTCTGAGACCCCGCTTATTCCCATGTTCTTGTTACTCACCACGTATCCACCGCATGGAACCTAATCGGGTTCCACATGTCAGGGGTCCACCTTCAGCAAATTAAACAATTTGGCAAACAAGTTTATTGTTAAATGATTTTGGGCATTTGCATAATTACATGCCACGTGCCATTGTTTTAATAGATAAATACATTTTTTTATTATCTGTATTTTTTGACATTCCAAAGGTGTGGCGTCAATCAATTTTTCAAAGATTGAAATAGGGAGAAAAAGGTGAAAATTATTTTACTTGGAGAGAGAGAATGACTTCGATGCTCAGATAGGATTTTTCTTAAAATTCTGTTTTATTGTGTGTGTGTGTTTGAGAGAGAGAGAGGTGATTTTAAAATTGTGATTTTCCTTCTTGTAGGAATTTTCATAAAAGTTGAGTCATTTTTTAAATAATAGCTAAGGTAGTCATTTTATAGTTATTTTTTAAAAATAGCTAAAATTACTTTACAATTACTCACTCAAAAATTTGAAAATAAGTAATCTATTTCATAATAATAATAATAATAATTACTGTTTGGGATATCCTAAAGAAATTTTTACTTAATATGCTAAATTAACTTATTCATTTATTTAGTTTAATAAATTAAATAATCTATTATCCACAATTTTTTATTTATTTAATTCAACCTACACCCAATATTTAGGGTTGTTAATAGTTGGGTTTGGTTCTAGATAACTCGGACCGGTCATGTCATAATAGTAAAGGAATATTTATTTATTTATTTTACTAAATTAAATAAATTATTATTCATAAGTATCTATTTATTTAATTTATTAATAATTTATTTTTACTAACAAATTATTTCTCCCTCCCTTAGGAATTTTGTAGGAGGGTACCAAAATCTAAGTGGACTCGGATGGAGGGGGGAGGGGTAGGAAGCAATAAATATGAATGGCCATTAGGATGGGGAATAGGGGAAGGTGAAAACATACATGAAGAGTGGGGATTTGTTCGATCATAAGGGGGGCATGGGTTCCCCTCTTCGACCCTAGAGTTGGGATTGAACCTATTCACAAGCCACATTGGACTTTGCTTTTATACCAACAGAACATATTCACAATCAAACTTGAGCATGATTGGACCGTCGGGCCTAGATCATGGGCCCGGGCCTAACTCCCATATAAAGTTTGAAGTCTGGCTAGGAAATTGAAAAAAAATATATGTGTATTTTTTATTTAACAAAATAATTGATTTATTTATATAAAATTGACTTTAAAACTAAAAAACTTATTTATTTATTTTATTAAATTAAATTTATTGTTATCCACAAATTTCTACTTATTTTAAACAAGTCTTTTTTTGTTAAAAACTTTTAATTAAAAATTTTACCTTTTGCATATTCAATTTTTTTTTATACAATAATTTACCTTTTACAATCCCCTCCAACCTCCGCAGGTGTCTTGAGTTGGGGGCCTGACATCAGGACTGACTAAGATAGGAGATAAACTGACTGAGATAGAGCAGATCGAGCAGAATAAGAAGAAGAGAGTGTACGAGCGAGAGGGAGGGAGAGTGGGAGAGAGGAGCGGTTGTTGGCGGTGGCACCCTTACTAAGATCAAACAGAATAAGAAGAAGAATGAGAGAGCATGGGAGAGAGGGAGGGAGACTAAAGGAGAGAGAGAGAGAGAGGAACTACCATTGTAACAATATAGGGGAAGGGAAGAAGAAGAAGAGGACAGAGAGTCTGACCATCTGGGGAGATTGCGAGCAATTTGAATAGGTCAGCAATTGGCTGTCTTGGTTGAGGGTGGTGGCACTAGCTGGAGCATACACGTGTCACCTAAACTGTACAAATTTGAAATGACAATTAATGATGGTAAATTTAGGTCGCCATTATTTTTAGGTGGCTATTTTTTTTTTCCTAATTTAATTTAATTCACATTTTTCTTCCCCAATATTTGTATTCAATTGGATGATGGAATAAGTATAGAAGTTATGCATTAAGCTTATTAATTTCGTTCATACTTATTACTCATATTTTGTAGTATTATGTTGAACTACTTTTGTTTTGAATCGTTTCTTCACTTCTTGGACTATTTATGTTTTTGAATCATTTATTTACTTGTTGAACTATTTATATTATTGAACTCTTTTAACAAGATACACCACGACTGCATCTACATGCAACACAACTATTTTACATTATCACTTCTTTTGTTCTATTATTATTTTTGCATAATCTAATTTCATTTTTCTTTGCAGGGGGCCGCCCGCTAGTAGAGTTGTTAAAGTTGATCTAGACGCAAAAGAAATATTATATTTTGAAATTTTGAAAAAAAATCAAGGGTAAAGTATTCTTTTAAGTCTTTTTGTTACAAGTTCCTAATAGTTGTTCATTTAGAGATGTAAATGGATCGGATTGAATTTGGATTGGGGTATATTCGAATTCGATCCGACATTGTTTATGCTGATATGACTCGATTTAAATTCGAATCCTATTGATAAGTTGGATATTCGGATTTGATCAAATCTGGCTTGTTTTATTTAAAAACTAATAAATTGTTAAAAGAAAAATAAAATATAATAATTTAAATAAATAAAAAACAACAAATATTGGTATTTTTTAATTATTTTCATCATATATACATATACATGTTTTTTATAAAAAAAATTAAATAATATAACAAATTTATAAAAGTATATTTAAAAATAAATAAATAACATATATATATATATATATGTGTGTATTGTATGTATTTATATTTATAAATATATAATACATATCGGATCGAATATTCTTGAATCAAACAGGGGGTGTTCCAAATCCAATATGATTCTCGATTGGATCATATTATCCAATCCGAAAATCCAGATAGAGATGATCTTAATTTTGACAAAAATGGGATTGGATCTCGGATCAGCCCGATCCAATCTATTTGCACTCCTATGTTAATTCTCAGAAACCTCTAGGTATTTAACTAATTTCTTAAACATTAGGGTAGTTTGTATCCATTTGTTAAACCATAAGTCAAAAAGGGTAATTTAAGTTTAACCCTTTTGTTTTGGGGGTAAATTTATTAAACACCCTTATAGTTTAGTTAATTGACTAAGTGTATCCTTACTATTTGAAAATTGACTAATACTGCCCTTACTATTTTTGACAATTGATTAATCATTTTTTTTGCCAGTAAAGCGTGTCAATATAAATATAAAATTACTATTTTACCCTCTATTTTCTTTAAATTTTCAAAAAGTGTATTCTCCTTCTCCCGCCCGTTCTCTTCTTCGGAATTGCCAAAACCGCCAGAACTGTAATCTCTCCCTCTCCCTTTCGTTCACTTCTCTGGAACTGCTATAGTTCCGGTGGTTCCGGAGAAGAAAACAAGGAGAGGAAGAGATTTGGGAGATCTAAAGATTCGGCAGTTTTGGTGGTTTTAGAGATTAGAACGAGAGGGAGAGGGAGAGATTTGAAAAAATCTACATTTCTGGTGGTTATAGTGGTTTTGGAGAAGAGAACGAAAGGGAGAGATTTGAAAAAATCTACATTTCTGGTGGTTCTAGTGGTTTTGGAGAAGAGAACGAAAGGGAGAGGGAGAGATCTACAGTTTTGGAAGTTCTAGCGATTCCGAGAAGAAAACGAGAGGGACAGGGAGAGATCTGAGAGATCTACGATTCTAGCAGTTACGGCGGTTCTAGAGAAGAGAACTAGAGGGAGATCTAAGAGATCTATTGTTTCGGTGGTTCTAGAGAAGAGAACGAGAGGGAGAGGAAGAGATCTGGGAGATCTACAAATTCTGCAGTTTTGGTGGTTCTAGAACGAGAGGGAGAGGGAGAGATTTGAACAAAAAAAATCTCATATCTCTCCCTCTCATTCTCTTCTCTAAACCGACCTCTCAGATGTCTCCCTCTCCCTCTTGTTTTCTTCTCGGAATCGCTAGAACTGTCGGAACTGTACATTAGGAAACAGTAAGGCTCCAGTTACGGCCATAACTCTATATCTCTCCCTCTCCCTCTCGTTCTTTCTCTAGAACCTGTCGGAACTGAGATATACACTCAGTTCTCTTCGTTGGAACTGGGATCGACATCTCTGTAGATCTCTCCCTCTTCCTCTCGTTCTATTTGGTTATGTTCTCTTCTCTGAACCTGTCGGAATTTGATTTGGCTGCAGCCAAAACCAGAGGGAGTACACACCCCTCTCTCGGTAGAGAACCATTGCTTTAAGTGAGAGTAATCCATCTTAAATGTTTTTTTGCTTTTTTTTTTTTTATTGAAAAAAGGTGTTAGAAACAAGAGCAATATTTTGAAAATCCAAGAGCATTAAGAACAACTAAGGATGTTGGAACTAAGATGTCAGCCTTAGTATAGATGTTAGTTCATGGGTTTTCGTCGGAACTAGGGGTGGCAATTTTTCACCCAACCTGCCCATTTACTTGGCGGGTTGTGTGATCAACCCATCACCCAATCTACTATTTAAACGGGTTGGGTTGTGGATAACCATTGGGTTAACCATTACAGGCACAAATATTAATTCCTTAGCTTTTTTTTTTTCTTTATTTGAATTAAATAATTTATAATTAATGCATTAATTATTTGACTAAATTTAGTTTTGTCTTGAATCAACACACTTAACCCAACATAAATCCAATCAATTTGACCTGAGTCCAGATCAGTTCAACGCGGCTCGATCCAATCTAGCGTATACTAATCCGAGTTGACCTAAATCCGAAATAGACTCGTGTGGGATGGTTCAGCCCAACCATTGCCCACATACCCTGAGATCTAACTGGTCCAAACTGACCCGGGTCAACCTGAATCCTAAGCGGTTTCAGGCAGGATGATTCAATGTCCGTATGCTTTGACAGATTCGAATCGCTTGATCCGACCAATACCCACACAACTCGACCCGATTCCAGGCCAATACATTGACCCACATTGAGTTAATCGGTTTGGTCCAAAACCCCGTGCACAAACCTATATGGACTGGTCCAAGTCAATCCACCACTGACTAGATCGGTCTAGTCCATTCAGGACCGATACAGATCCAAACGGTCCGACCGGTTTAAACCTAAGTGGTTTGGTCAAACTCGAAATCTAAACATAGTCAAATGGCTTCGCCGCTTGTATAAAAATAACATGCATGTAATGCAACTTAAACCTTCACCACTTGTATAAATAATAATTACTATTACCATCAAGCTATGACCAATTTATTTGTTAAAAGAGAATTAATTTGTTTTTTTAAATCCATAAATATAATATTAATGGATTTGGGCCGGTTAGATTGAATTAAAGCTCAACCCAAACCAAATCCAACCCGCCCAATTGCCACCACTAGTCGGAACTGAGAATGTTGAAATTAAGATATATTCGTAGAACATCTCTACTCCTAGGTTGTAGGGATGGTCTTTTGGGAACAAAAGTCAAAGGGTATTTGTAGGAATGAATGTGGAAAGGGTATTTTAGGAATTTTAATAAATATATCATTCGCCTGATGTCACGTGTATCGGAAAGTTAACGGAGAAATTTACCCTTGTTTTTTTCCCTTCTCGAACCATCTTCTCGAGTAGCTTCGCGAAAAGGAACGAAGGTAGTCGCGCAAGCCTCGAGTTCCCCTCTTCAAAACCATTCTCACGAATCTCTTTCAACCTTTTCATTGTCACCCGTCGTGTTTTCTCTTTTTATCTTTTCTGAGCGTCTGTCTTTGTACGTTTTTTTCCTCATTCCATGTAGAGCAGCGAGACTCTCATTGTATTTTTCTCCAATCCTTTTCAAATTTTTAGAATGGTTTTGATTTTTTTTTTGTTCATATATATGCTATTTCAATCACAACGAATACATTTTAATATTTTCTTTGAATTTAACTTGTCAATGCTTATAGGTTCCAGAGAGATTATAAAGAGGATCGGCCATGCATGCTCCCGTTCTTGTTCTAAGTAAGTTCACACTTCTTATATATATATTGTTTTTCAGTGTTAATCGCCGGTTTTAATGACATTGATAGTTCTAGTAGAAGCTTAGTGGTTCTTAATGCTGATTCACCTGACTGTATATAGGAGACTATTTAAGGGATTTTTATGACGTTATTATTGGATAACATTTCCCTCAGTCAACTTACGTATTTACATGGATTCTGTTTTTTCTTTTTCATTTTTTTTTTAAGTTTCGGTTGGGTTGGAGTGTTTGTGTGGGAGTTGAAGTTTGTTTTTTCTCCTCTCTCGAGTGACCACTGGTTACTCTGCTTTATAATTTCCTTCTTCTACTTAATAAATTATATTTTATTACCCAAAAAAAGTTTAATACTTAAAAGTGGGTGGTTTGTTTGTGATTATGTTGGAGGTGTTTGGTAATGTAGTTATCAACTGGTAACCTAAGGGCATCTTGGTCCATTAGGGCATTAGGGCAGCTTCCTTATGGACTGTTTGGGAGGAAAGGAACACTAGAATCTTCAACAATACGCTTTTCTGAGTTAAGGACTGCATATTAATAAAGGCAATACACTGGTTGGGAATAACAAACTTATCCCAGTTTTTTTTTTCCTTCGATGACTTCTGGATGAACTGATCAGCGGTGGCTAGCACTTCATCTTCAAAATAGAGTTATGTTGCAGTTTGGGTCCCTCCTCCTGAGGGCCTTGTTAAACTAAACTTTGATGGGAGCAGCTAAGTATATGTTTGGCATTGATGTTGCAACGGTGCCTTTATTTTTGTTTGGAATCATTGCTGCCACTTAGGATGTTTCCTGGAGCAACAATAACTTTTTCTGTTTGGTACCAATGCTCCAGGAAGCATTTTCAGCACTGGTGCCCATTATCTAGTGCCACATCACTGCCCTGTTGGCAGCAATGAGCTGCAGCTCCAGGAAACGCCAAATTTGGCATTGCTCCAAGCCATGGCTTCCCGATTTTCGAGACGTGGCTTGGAGCACCGTTTTTAAAAAACGGTTCCAAACAAATACCCGTTTCTTGGAGCACCGTTTTTTCCAATGTGGCACAGTTGCTCCAGGAAACAACAACAATGCCAAACAGCCGCTAAGGTAACTCTGACCCCTCTGGCATAGGAGGAATCTTGAGAGATAAGGAGTTAAGGACAGCAATGTCTTAGCATTATTCTCAGGCCCATTTGGTTTAGGAGACTCACCAAAGCAGAGCTACTAGCTGCTGTACAGGGGATTCAGCTAGTCAGTCAACTTGGTATAGAAAGGCTGATAATTGAAGGTGATTCCCAGGTTGTTGTGGGGTGGTTGTTGGATCCGGATTCAACTGTTTGGGGTTTAAGAGATCTTCTTAAGAAGGTGTTTTGGTTAACAATATGATAGTGAAGATCCGGGTAAGAAGATCGGCTAATTCGATGGCTGATTCTCTTGCAGAACAGGGGGTTAACAGGGATTCTCTGTTCTCAGCAGCTTTGTAATTGTGTATAATCTCTCTACTAGTGGTCACTTGTTTTTTCATATTGTTCTGATCTTTATTCTTAAGAGTAAGGCTGCACCTCAAGCCTCTCACTTGTCTCGACATTTCTGACTGAAGCCTGATGTCCAGAAAGATTTGGAATTTAGTTTGAGAAGGTGATATAGGGTGGGTCGTGTCAGACAGCAAGACAAGCTTCATTAGTGAAATGTTGGTTAAGAATGCATGTGCTTCTACAAATTCATGTATATTCTGTCTAATTGGTTTTGCAACAATGCATCTAAGACTGCCCATGTGTTTAGGTTCAGTGTCATGGTCTGATAGGTATTTGTTTGAACTTTGAAACTTTCTGGAGCTGAACTCCTCGTATTGCTTCTCAATTCTATCAATCTGAAAAGAAAGAAACTTTTCTTAGTTTAGTACTTTGTTTTATGATTTAGTTCATCTGGTATTGCAGCTGGATGACATTTTTTTATCAATCATTTTCCTTATATGTTTTTTCACATTATATGTCTATTATTCTCCTATGTGGAAAAACTTTACACCATAGTTCTAGCTGCTTCACCTAGGATATTTTTTGGGGCATTTTATTTATTGAACTTTAAATCAGAGTATTGTTGAACTTTGAATGTCTATATATATATATTTGTATTTTTGTCAATGAGTGCCTGTAGTTTATTTTAGTCATTTTCATCATCTTTCTATCCAATTGTTAGTCTGATGTTGCATTGAATTTGATTGGGCAGAGGATTCTTTGAAGCGCGAATCTGGAAGTAAGGTGCACCATGCAAATATTCAGGCATCAAAGGTGAAGTTTAATTCTAAAATTGATGCATATGAGTCAACCCAGTTCCACTGAGCTCCAATGCGTCATATTCATTTAAATTTAGTCGAATTCTTTTTCTTTGGTTTCTTTCTGATGTTATTGAATTTCAAGTACAACTAGTATAGCATGTTCTATATAGGAAAAGTAACACCATATATCTGATTTTTCTACCTAAATGTGGTTGAACCATGTTCCTTTATTCTGCTCTATCTAAGGCCATTTTGCAAAACAGCGAGTAAAGGTGTCCATCATTATCAAACCTATGTTTTTTTTTGCCTCTCCCTTGTTCCTTAGAGCTTTTTACTTGCACCGAGTTTTAATGATTTAGGTATTCAATTGGTGACCATTGATACAAAGTTCATTGGTACACTGTGAACACTTCAATTTCATGATTAGGTCAAGCTTACGAGTCAATGTATCACTGGTCATTCAGTTCAGCCAATTCATGTTTATAAGTCAGAACAGGAAAATTTGGAAAAAAACGATTAAAACAAAGATTTTGTTACGAAGGAAGTATATCAGAAAGTCAGTTTGGCTTTATGCCAGGGAGATCAATCATAGAAATTGGAAGCTCGCTTTCTACTCAGGTAGTTGATAGAAAAGTCTAGAAATGGAGAAGAGATCTTCACATGACACAATAGAGTCCTTGGGAAGATAAATAGTGAAGTTTCTCAACTCTTACATCATCACATTAGAGAATCTATGGTGCTGATCTCCATACTGAAAAACTCATTTGGATGGTTGTTTAGATCAGAAAACAATATTTTCTGATTCTCTCTAGCCAGGGAAGGGATAGGGAGACCTGTCTGTTGATGGCTTCTGGCTCAAGGTCTGGGTCCTGATGGAAGCTGAAGGGTCTCTTTGGCTGAAAGATTCTAAGGTAGAAGATGATGTTATTCTCGAGGTTTAAAATGTCGGTGTTAGTGGAAATGTTGCTTGTCCAAATATAAGAAACATGTTGGAAGCATAGGAACACCCTTTTAAATTATTATCTTGTTCCAAATCACTAAACAAAGCTAAGAAACTAAGGTTATAGTTAAAAGAATACATTTAGAAGTTGCCCTGTAGACCTTAAGATTCAAAGCTTCATGATAGAATGAGTTAAAACAAAGTTTGAATTCATAGAAAATGTAAATGGTGTAATATATCAACTAACTAATCTATTACACAAAATCTTTTACTTATCAAAAAAAAAAAAACTAATCTATTACACAAAGAAAAACTAATATTTAACTTCATGTTTGAAATGAATATTGAGCTAGCTCAAAGTGGTAATCATGTAAATTAGGTGATCAACAACATTGTTACTCGACATATCTAAAATGTCATCACCAACTTATGTTATAATACTCTCTTGTACTCCATATAGTGCTGGTAGTGTTCATTGGGGAATATGTATGCCATGGAAACTATCTATTGTATTCCACATAGAGTTGGTAGTGTTCATTGGGGAATATGTTGATTCTAGTAAAATTTTGTGTCGCTACCATGGAAACCGAAATATTAAGGAAATTAGGGACATTTTAAACCATGGTTATTCCTAAGGATTGGGTCACACGTGTGGAGGAGACAGGACTGACAAAGGGTCGAAGGCCATTGGCCATTTGTCGGAGGAAGGTGAAGAGTCCTTGTGCAGATCAGAAGGAAAGGATAGGCCTAATAAAGTCTACATTTCAAATTTACTTGAAAACGAAAAGGCCATAATGGGTGAGGCCACGTCAGCCAAAGCAGTTGGACCACAAGATATTTTAAGGCCTAATCATAGGTGGTCTGATCTGACTTGAGTCCAAGAGTGGACCTGGTTTTAGGGCCAGGTCAGGTGATTTTTTTTAGTTACGTCACACGTGGCTTTAGTGGAGAGGTCTTCGAGCAACCCGACTGGAGATGATTTGCCTCTTCTATGTGACTCATGCCTATCTTCTTCTACCTCAGAACGATGTACTTGCCCGAAGATTTTGTCTCGTCCAAATGGAGTATCAAATGAAGGTCAAGCTAGCAACGTTGATGTGTTCAAGACAAGAAGAAAAATCAGAGCAAGAAGGTTATAGTTGTCAAAAGCAAGTTGTTAGGTCTTAATAAACCAAACTTTAAAAGGGGTGGGACACTAAGTAGAAGTGTCTCGCTTGGAAGCAGAAAGAGAAAGGGAGAAAAGTAGTTGTGGGTGATTGCCAAGCATGATAAGAATGGTAACAAGGGGATTTTGATGGAACAAGTATGAATCTTGTTGAGTGCCCAATTTCTTCAGCGGATGGTGATTCTCAACAATGTTCTCAGGTTGGCAGAGAGTCTGAGGTGATTTGTGCCGCTGCTGAACCTGGGGTTTCAGTTGATGTACACCTCTTGAGATCAAACATGATTCTGGAGGTCTAGCTCTGTTGATCTTGGAAGCGGATTCCTCTAGTGCCATTACTGGTGCGGAGGCTGAGATTGACGGTGAGACTGTAGGAAAGGGGTTTACAGGTGAATACAGAGCCGCTGGGGGTCAGGTTGAGAGTTACGTTGAGGACTATTTTCAGTTTGAGGAAGTGAAGCCTGGAAGGGTGGGTATTGATTTGGGTCGAAGGAGCAAGTCTGAAGAAAAGGAGGTGGAACAAAATAATGGGGTGGTTAGTAAGAAACCACTTAGTTCGAGAAATTGTAATGTAGTGCACGTTTCAAAGATCTTCTCCAGGCTAAAAATTGGTCTGGCAGGGGTAGGACCTACAAAAAACTACAAATGGGTTTATAAAGGAAAAGAACTAAGGTAATGGAATGGTAGGTACTGATCATAGAGGGGCAATGCTGCAAGTTTAGCCATTGGTCCCCAAATGGGGAAAGAGCAACATGATAACAAAATGAGTGGTGCTGACTCTGGTTCTGGTGTGAGTTGGATGATGCAAAATAACGATGGTAATGTTGGTAGTTCAGGATGTGTGACTCCACAGTAGGGGAGTGGAAAGAGGGGTCACAAATGGTTAGAGCCTAAGAGCCTAGATGTGTTTTTTTGGGGTGGTAAGGCGTTTGCTAGAATGGCCTTTGAAGAGTTTGAGAGGAGGAGATGGCAAGAGAAGGATAACAAAAAAGTTCATTTGGAAGGAGGCAAGGTTTGGGACGAAGATGATTCAAGCCAGGAGGGCTTGTGTTTCTGATCAGATGTTGGGCTGGCTGTCTTTGCTTCCTGGGGATTTCTCTTGGGTTTTTTCTTTGGTCTTTGCTTGGGGTTGTTTGGATGTGGGTTTTCCCTTCGGGTGATGTCTTATCACTTTTCTGTTGTATTCCTTTTACCTTTTTAATAAAATTTTATTTTTATCCTTCCAAAAAAAGAGGTAGGGAGACCTGAGATTGGTAGCCCATAGGTCTAGGGTATAGCAATAGTGGGTTTTGCCCATCTGTATCTATGATAACCAGATATCTATATACTGTAACACCAGGACACACACACACACACACACACTTAATGCATCATCTATATATCAAACACTGAAGAGACTGCCAAGGGGACAGATGGCCACTCACTTAATTGCAGAAAACTAAGAACCAAGCTCCTCCATTGTTCTGCATTTGGTAAGTAAAATCCTTTTGTTCCTTTCAGCCTAGAGCCCCAGATTGACCACACCACAATTGCAGGCACCATTCATCTCACTGCTTTCCCTTTTTTATTCATGCCTTGCTGCTGCCAGCTGGATAACAGATTAATAAGTGACCAGGGCATAACCCAACAGAGCCTAGCCAACTTCAAGAAATGAACCGAAGAAGCTTGAGCAAATGGACAATGCATGAAAAAATGACCCACACATTTAGCAACTCTACCACACATGCCACAAGACTGATCCTGGATCTGCTCACCTCTTCTTAAGAAGCTGTCTCTTGTTAAGAAGAGACAGAAATGTGGCATGTGTGGTAGAGTTGATCAGATACACTTCATGGTTACTAATCACGTCACTATAGCATTCCAATAATAGTAGCTATGAAAGAAAAAATAACAGCAACAATAAAAGCAGATCAGTACACCCACTTCTAGGCGACTAGGCAACAAGGTGCTCCCTTATCACCTAGCTTCGCCTTGGTGCCTTGAAAACTATGAATACTAGGTTTGCTGCTTAAGGTTAGGCCAAGATAAGATAAGTGCCAAGTGGAAAGGGCAACCAAGAATATTGTTAAAATTCAGATCTGCCTTAGAGTTCAGCCTGACTGAGTTCGGATATGTAGAAGAGGAAAAGGTGATAGAGAAAGAGAGAGAGAGAGAGAGAAAGAGAGAAGAGAGAATTCTGGTTCGAACTGACAGAGTCAACATGACTTCTCCCAATCGGCCAGTAAGTATTTATATTATTATTAAAACAAGACTGAAAAGACCTATGTGCCCTTACTTAAGTTAAGAACACATGTTCCAACACAACACTACAAATCATCAACATCAACCAAGGTATAAAGACAGAAATACCCCTACGCTAACACTCCCCCTCAAGCTGGTGAGTATATATCATATACTCCCAACTTGTTACATATGTAGTCCACTCTTCCCCGACTCAAGCCTTTTGTAGATAAGTCAGCCCACTGATTCCCTGTATTAACATGTGTAGTGTCTAGCTCTCCATTCAGCACCTTCTCTCTCACAAAGTGACAGTCAACCTCAATGTGCTTGGTTCTTTCATGAAACACTAGATTATAGGAGATATGAACTGCAGTCTGGTTATCACAGTAGAGCTTCACAAACGGTGTGCGCCATAGCCCTATATTCTGCTTCTGCACTGCTTCTTGCCACAACCGTCTACTTCTTACTTTTCCATGTCACCAGGTTACCTCCCAGAAGCGTGCAATAACCTGTAGTAGACCGCCTATTAGACATAGAACCGGCCCAATTAGCATCAGAATACCCTTCTATTTCAAGTTTTCCCCTACTCTTGTATATCAGACCGCGACTCGGAGCCCCTTTTAGATACTTCACAATTCTCAGAACCGCATTCCAATGATGAATCATAGGTTTTTGCATAAACTGGCTTACCACACTAATTGCAAATGAGATGTCTGGTCTGGTAATGGTTAGGTAGTTCAGTTTGCTCACAAGTCGTCGGTATCTGCGAGGGTCTTCAAACACTTCACCCATATCACTGCTTAGCTTGGTATTTGTGTCCATGGGTGTTTCAGCTGGTTTGGCACCCAACAAGCCTGTTTCTTCCAGCAAATCAAGCACATACTTCCTCTGGCACAGGTTAATCCCATACTTGGATCTCGCTACCCCTATCCCCAAGAAGTATTTCAGTTTACTCAAATCCTTTGTCTGAAAGTGATCCTGCAGATAAGTCTTCAGCCTCTCAATACCAATGTTATCATTCCCAGTAATAACAATATCATCTACATACACCACCAACAATATTTTTCCTCTTGGAGAGTCATGACTAAATACAGAATGGTCAACTTTGCACTGTTTCATACCAAACTCCTTTACCACCTCACTGAACCTACCAAACCATGCTCGAGGAGACCATTTAAGCCCATATATAGCCATCCTTAGTCTGCACACTTTACCATCCTCCCCCTAAGCAACAAACCCTGGAGGTTGCTCCATGTAGACCTCCTCGAGTAAGTTACCATGCAAAAAGGCATTCTTGATATCAAACTGATATAGTGGCTACTCATACATGGTTGTAAGAGAGAACACCACACGAACGGACCCTATCTTAGCAACCGGTGAGGAGGTCTCTGTGTAGTCAATGCCATAGGTTTGGGAGTACCCTTTTGCAACTAATCGCGTTTTCAGGCGTTCAACACTACCATCAGGCAGATACTTAACCATATAAACCCATTTACAACCAACAACTTGCTTCTCAGGAGGAAGAACAGTGAGGTCCCAAGTATGATTATGATGAAGGGCTGAGAGTTTTTCTTCCATGGCACGACACCACCCTGGAGAGGCAAGGGCTTTCTGGACATCTTTAGGAACAATAACTGATGATAACAAGGTAACAAACTGGCGATGGGAAGCGGAAAGGTGAGTAAGAGAAACATAATGAGAAATGGGATGAAGGGTGCAAGTACGTTTACCTTTCCGCAAAGCAATGGGTAGATCAATCTCAGATGCTAAGTGCGGGTCTGGTGCCGGATCCGTTGATGGAGATGTAGCCAGAGGAGTAGTAGCTGGTGCATGTGGGCGATGTGTATACACATGACGGATAGGTGGGCGTTCAACAGGTGGTGGCTCCGGAGGCAAGGATTTGGTCACGATTGGAACAAAGGGAGGAGGATCGACAACGGGAAGTGGAAGAGGAGGTGATGAGGAGGAAGAAGCATCACCAGACCCCAGAAAGAACGGAGTAGACTCAGAAATTGACATAAACACGCACAAAGGACTATCGAGAACCAGGATGATAACACCTATACCCTTTCAGGGTCTGAGAATAGCCAAGGAAGATGCACTTGAGAGAACGGGCATCAAACTTGTCGTTCCTGGGACCCAGATTATGGACAAAACAAACACACCCAAAAACTCTCGGCGTAAGAGGGAACGGAGACAAAGTGGGAAACAAGGCCTGAAACGGAGAATGACCATCAAGGATGAACGTGGGCATCTGATTAATCAGAAAACAAGAGGTAAGCACTGCATCACTCCGAAAAGGTTTGGGAACATGCATGTGATGCATTAGGGATCTTGCTGTTTCAAGGAGATGGCGATTCTTTCTCTCAGCCACCCCGTTTTGTTGTGGGGTGTAGGTACACGAGGTCTGATGTATAATGCCGTGTTGGTCCAGGTATTTCTGAAATGATGAGGATAAATATTCGCGGCCATTATCAGAACGAAAAACTTTGATATGGGTACCAAATTGGTTACGAATCTCAGCATAAAATTTTTGAAAAATGGTAAACAATTCACTTCTTTCTTTCATTAAATAGAGCCACGTCATCCTTGAAAAATCATCCACAAAAATGACAAAATATCTGTATCCATTATATGGCATCACTTTATAAGGACCCCAAACATCTGAATGAACTAAAGAAAAAGGACTCGACACACGGTTATCAACCCTAGAACTAAAGGGAACACGATGGTGTTTCCCAAACTGACATGACTCACAATCCAAAACAGAAAGCTGACTCAAGGACGGAACCAAGAACTTCAAGACTTTTAGCGACGGATGACCAAATCGGCAGTGCCACTGGAGAGGAGAAAGAGATGATTGGAGAGCTGTTGAAGTTCTACCACCACCACCGTCAAGATAATACAGTCCACCTGTTTCATGCCCTCCACCAATCTTCATCCCCATCTTGAGATCCTGAAAGACACACATAGAAGGATAAAAGGTAATGGAGCAGTTAAGTGATTTGGTCAGCTTACTAACAGACATAAGGTTAAAAGGCAATTTAGGAACATACAGAACTGATGAAAGGGATACAGGATTTAGATCAACATTACCAACACCACAAATTGAGGATGTGGAACCATTAGCAAGGGTGACAGATTGTGATGTTGAGCAATGAGATAAGGAGGAAAACACACATGGAGTTCCAGTCATGCGATCGGAGGCTCCAGAGTCAAGGATCCAGGGATTGGGTGTAGATGCCAGACAAGCTATACCTGAGTGAGCAAAAGTCGCCGTGTTCTGCTGTGATTGGATAAACTTCTCATATTCATCACGGGGAACACTCACCATCTCCTTCATGGGACCATTTGTGGATGTAGGAGGCAACTGGTCAGATCAATGATTCTCCTATCTAAAGTTGGAACTTGAGTCACCGGTAGTGGCATGATTGGCCCAGGTTGAGGGAGGACCATGTAGATCATAACAATAATTGATGGTATGTCCATCCATACCACAGTGAGTGCACTTCCTCGGGCCTGAGCTACATCCTCTACCACGGGCTCCCCCTGAATCTCTGCTCCCAGTACGACCACCACCACGATTATGAGTAGACCCACCATTGCCACTTCGGCCATATGCAGAACCACTACCACCACCACGGCCAAACTGAGCTCCCCGAGCTCCACCTCTACCACCATGGCCTCTCGATGCAGCAAAGGCAGATCTATCTGAGATATTAGAGTTCTCAGTAGATCTGATAGAAATCCTCCAAAGTCGAGCAAATACCTCTTCTAGGGATGGAAGAGCTGATCCCCCTAATATCTGAGCCCGTACTGGTTCATATTCAGACTTTAGTCCCACAAAAAATCTAGTCACATCAAGCTGCTTTCTCTATTGTTGCTGAATCTTGACATCAGAAGTGAGAGGATGATAGACATTCAACTCATTACGTATGTTCATGTTGGCATGGTACTCCTCAAGACTCTGATTGCCCTGTTGCAGATTAAAGTACTCTTGCTAAAGCTGATAAACCCTGGTTGTATTGTCTTGCCCTGAATACAATTTCTTCGCATGGTCCCACACATCTTTGGCAGTATCAAGGAACATGAAGTTCACACTAATCCTGGGTTCCATACTGTTCCACAACGATGTGATGATTTGAGCATCCTCTCGCTCCCAATCTTCATACTCGTGAGAGTCATAGGAGGGTTTCTCCTCTCTGATGTGTTTAACTTCTTCTTTGCCTTCAGAAAGACTTCAACGGATTTAGCCTAAGGCACATAATTCTCTCCATTTAACTTAATGGAGGTCATCTGAACATTCAGGTAGTCTGTAGGCACCATCACACTAGGTTTATAATCATTATTGTCTCCCATTATGTTATCACCAATTCTGCACACTTGTTGAATTCTATTATCACTGAGATTTGCACACTACACACCACTAGGTCACACCTGTCACACTGATTGTAGCACTAATTGTTGCTGGAATGTGTGCTCTTTACACCACAAACCCTAGATCACACCTGTCACACTGATTTCAACACTTGTTGTTTGCTAAAAAGTGTGCTCACACCACAAACCCTACTCCTACAACCACCTGAAATCTCAACACTATATGATCATATCTCTTCCTTCAAAAAACACAAAGAAACCAGTATAAACCCTAGAACTTACTGGCCGAAACCCTAGCATATGGTCTGAAACACGCCTCCTATTTAATCCATAACAGATATCATGCACTGAAATCTCTTACCTTATCGCTGAAGTAACACCCATACGAGTAGGAAAGCAGTCCACACACAACAGCCGCTTCACACACAACAGCCACTGTCCACACAGTTCGGCCCTCTATTCTTCCTCTACTAGGAGAGGGCGATCTCAGAAATCACAGCAACTGACCACATACGACCTGACTAGAGGCATAGAGACCCCCAAGGGAAGAGGGCGATCACCCCTTTTCAGCCCTTTCCCTTATCTCCAATCAAAAAAATAAAATAAAGAGGAAAACCGTAGATAGGGTGCGCAGAGAATGAACCCTAGGCAAGCAGAAATCTAGGCAGATTTAACCTGCTCTGATACCATGTTAAAATTCAGGTCTGCCTTAGAGTTCGGCCTGACTGAGTTCAGTTATGTAGAAGAGGAAAAGGTGATAGAGTAAGAGAGAAGAGAGAATTTTGGTTCGAACTGACAGAGTCAACATGACTTCTCCCAGTCGGCCAGTAAGTATTTATATTATTATTAAAACAATACTGAAAAGACCTATTTGCCCCTACTTAAGTTAAGAGCACATGTTCCAACACAACACTACAAATCATCAACATCAACCTAGGTATAAAGACAGAAATACCCCTACGCTAACAAATATTAAATTATCTCAACAAAACACTATTATCTTTAATGTTTATTAGTATAAAATTATAGCCTTCTTAAGTTGCTATTTTTAACATGAAATTGCCTATCCTATTAAATACTTGTCATATTATAGTTCTTTAATGTTGAAATTAATATATTTAAAATACTATTGTCTTTTAGATATAATGATTTGCTATGTTTTGAGAGAAAAAAAAATATTAGTAAAGAGAATTGCTTTTTTTTTTTCCCAATTTGCACGCATGCTGATTGGTATATAAAGCTAGGGAACTTACCTAAACTTTAGTTCTTTTTTGTAATATTCTATTGTCTAGACGCTTGCCTAGGTGACTAGGCAACTAAAGTATTCCATTGTTTCCTAGAATTGCCTGTGATCTCTCATGTACACTATTTTGTAACATAATGAATACAAAATTTTATGTGATGATGTCTTCTTCCTTGTTCTAATATAATCAAATTAAATTGACAATTGTAGCATGTGGAACCCAGGACCATCAGGTATAGGAGGGGTGTTTAGAGATTTCCATGATCTCTTAGCCATTACTCTAGGCCTGTAGCCATGAGAATTCAATATCAGATCATTGATGGTAGAAGGTATTTTCAGGCCTGATGTGGGCCCAGGCCTGGAGATTTGCAATCTGGGCTAGGAGTCATCACCTCTTGATGCTTAGCATAATTGTCTTTAAACCTCTTCTAATTCTCCAGTCATCTTGAATAAAACAGTAGAGAGAGAGAGAGAGAGAGGAGAAAAAAAGAAAAAAGAAACGGAGAAGAGAAGAGAGGAGAAAGGAAAGAAAAAAGAATAGAGAGAATTAGAAACCATGGGACTTATCAACTTAGACTCCTTTATACAGATGGTGGCAGTTAGATTACATGCATGCCCACTCTTAAATCAAAGTAAAATACCTCTGGTTAGTAATTATATTTATTTTCAAAAATACCTACCCCTAATTAAACACTCCTTACAGTACTTGGCAATAACAATAAAACATAAATATAAACATGCTACTCAAAACCATTTCTTATTACTATCTAATAAAAGTCAACAAAGGGCCATTGCTTTGTGTACTGTTAACACTTAAATCTCAGGCTGACAAGCATGAGAACACAGTTTCAAGTTTCCCTAAAAGATACATCCATTAAAGAGCATGGCAGAGATGAGAATGTTGAGATGAATTAGTGGAAAAACTAATATTGGTTAGGATCTAGTAGTGTTCCTCATAGGTGATAAAATGAGAGAAAATGGGTAATGTGGCTTCAGCATGAATGTGGAAGACCAACTACGGTATCAATAAGAAGTAATCCGATAGAAGTAAATGGTTTTAGAATAGCTAGTACCATGTCTAAAAGGACATAAGTTGGGGTAGTAAGAAATTATTTCAGGGTTAACATACATCTTATCTGTACTTGCTCTGAATCTTTTTTCCCAGCTCTCTTCTAATGTAGAATATTTGATATAATTTCTCTTTGCTGCAGGCTGTTGCTGACATCATCCGTACTACTTTGGGTCCTCGTTCCATGTTGAAAATGCTTTTGGATGCTGGAGGAGGTATTTATGCTTGTTCTTTTGTTTGCTTAGATAACTTGTTATGTGTAAGACAGTGTCTAGAGGTGCAATACACGTTTTTAAAACCTAGAGGTGCAATACAAGTTCAAGGGCTTCCGTAGAAAAACATTATTGTAGTTATTTCATGGAGACTTGCTGTCACTTACTAATCTCCTGCTCCTTTGTTCTGTCTATTTGGGTATGGTTTCTCTCATTGTTTGGATGTAGGTGAACTCCGTTGGATATACAAAGCTTGTTTGCTTCCTCTTCTGTCAGGTGGCCAAAGAAGAGGGGTTGGATTCTGTGGAGATGCACTAGAGTGACTATATGTTGGACAATATGGGAAGAAAGAAATCTGAGAATTTTTTTAAAAAGAGTGAGAAGAAGGGAAGCTTTAATTGAAGTTATTACTATCAGAGTGGTGCGGTGGGTGAAATCTTTAGAAACCTTCGAGGATATTTCTACGGATGCTTTACTTAGCAATTGGAAGGGTGTGGCTGGGTCAGCCCCCTTTAAGGCTGAAATCAGGCCTCTTTGATCCCCACCAGCTGCAGGTCTTATTAAGCTGAATTTTGATGGGAATAGTGAAGGTAGCTTGGGTCCTTCAGGTATTGGAGGTGTCTTCAGAGATGAAGGAAAGTTGTTGCATTGTGCTCAGGACCAATTGGTTTAGGTCTCTTAGGGATGCGATTATGGTCGCTGTGGAAGGAGCTCAAAGAGCAAAAGAGCTAAATATTAGTAGACTGGTTGTTGAACACGATTCTAAGTTGGTGATTAATTGGCTACAAAAAGAGGAACCTAGATTCGGGCTTTATGTAAATGAGAAAAGAAGGTTTAAATGGCTCATCCAGAATATGGAAGTGAGATTCAGATTTCAGTGGGTGAAGACGAGTGCTAACTCCTTTGCCCTCTTCTCTTGTATTTTCTAATTAGTGGTTAATAAAATTGTTCCGTTATTGATAAAAAATATTCGCTCGCTCACCGAAACTCCGAGAACCCCCTATTTGCTAATGTTGTTCATTCGTTCATTCCAATAAAATATATTCTTAAAAGGCAATTAAAGTTATAAAATCATTATTTTTCATGTGGAAAATAAGAATATCAAACCCTAACATAGACTTGTTCGGGCTTGCCTCAAGGGCCGTGGTACAAAAGCGACTCATAGAATCAAGAATGCAATATGTTTTACATCACACTAGCTACTTGAAGTAATGCAATTAAGGAAAAAAAGAGATTGTGGGTTTTACATGCTTGAAAATGCTTTATATGTTTGCTTTTATTTTTAAATTTTCATTTGAATATGCTTTACATGTTATGTTTATGTATTTTAATTTTAGATAATTGGTTTTTTAAAACATTTATTTTAAAATTTATGTTTATATTTTTTATTAATATTATGTTTAATATTTTTTGAATTTTTGCATTTTTTAAAATTTGTTGGCATTTTTTTTTGAAAATTTTGACTTTTTTTTTATTTTTAGCTTTTCTTTTTTGTAGTTTTGCGCCTTTCTTAAAAAGACGTGCACCTCGCCTTGCGCCTTAGGCAAATTGGCCCTTGTGCTTTTAAAACACTGGCCCAGTGCCCAAGGTTCCCACCAATGTGGGGTCTGGAGAGCAGATGTACACAGCCTTACCCCTGCACATTCTGAGAGGCTATTTCCAAGATTTGAATCCTGGTCACCTAGGTCACAGTGAAGCAACCCAACTGTTGCACCAAGGTCCACCCTTATTTCATTGAAAACATTGTTACTCAATGTTTATAAAATGCCATAATCCAAACCCATAGAAGACATACAAATTTTATACCCCTGTTAAGGAAAAAAAAAAAGAAAGAAGCAAGAAAACCATTATATACCTATCGCAGATGTAGATCATACCAAAGTGCTTCAAGCAGTCAACAGCACAAGCCCATGGAACATCCAATGCGTCTGCCACTCTTAGTTGCATCACCTGAGGTAGCTAGTGTCAGGCATAAGGTCCGTCTTTGTTTCTTTTAAAAGTCTACAGAAGTTACTAAAAACACCTTTTACGGTGGCCATAGCTCTTAGGAGAGGGTTAAGGGACTAGGAATTAGAGGAGGCTATAGCTCTCATTCGTTCTTTGGAAGATATCCACTTGGTCCTATCTGCCCCTGATGGTCATTTTCTTTTTTTCTTTTTTTTTTTTTGAAATAGGTAAGGTAAATTTATTAATAGAAATCAGAACCAGTTTTGAAAAACATTCATTCCTTTTGTTACTCTCTCTTAAGATTCTTACATGCTCTCTGTCTATTTGGAGTTTGTAAACCCTGAATTCAAGTATCAGAATGTTGTTCACATACTTTGCTCTCAGTCTATTTGGAGTTTGTAAGATGTTTTTTTCCTGAGATTCGAAGGCAATAGAACTGAAGATGGTGAAAAGAACTGAAGATGGTGAAAAGAACTGAAGAAGGTTTCCAGGTGGTGAATAGTCGGAAATCAGTTTTAAACATTGAAGCAAAGAAATTTTTACTGGAGAGTGGAAGACTCAGAGGTAAGAATCTGCTAAAAATTAGGGAAGATAGGAAGGCGATGATATTCTTGTTCGAAGAAGTGGTTCTATGGTTGAAGGGTTTTATCGATGGTGTACTTCAATCGATTAGAACTGCTAGTTGGAGGAATGTGTTAGAAATGGAAAGAAAGAGGTTTGAAGTGGAGCTGAGGCGCAATGAAAAAGGCTGGTTTGTTACAATAACAGAATACTTCGGTGCCAGGAAACGAACTTGTGGAGCATTTTCTTGTGTTATTACAATAACACAAGGTTGGATGGCTTTCATAAAAGAGCTGCAGCATTTTCTTGTCTCTGTCGACAGACTTGTGGAGCAGGTGATAGAACAAAGTTCCACACTTCTGAAATGTTCGGAGCAGCACTTGAAGCAGAAATCTTACAATGTTGGAGAGGTTATATTGAGCTCCAATACTGGGTTGAAGCTGTGGCTGGAAGGTGAACGAGTTGACTGGGAGCGTAGTTTGGTGATATCAGTTAACAAGGAGATAAAAGACTGGAGGAGGGTTCTAGATTCAGTTGTGCTTAATCTGAATATGGAGGCTGAGGTTGCATTGAAACCTTTTTCAGCAAGGAAGGCAATACTAAGAATTAATGATGAGGTAAACAGGGGCTTTACTACATTCGAATGTGAAGAAGGCATGATCCAAGTTCAAAGGTGGAAGCCATTATGTAATGAGATGGAACAGCCTGGTGGAAGCTTCCTGTTCAAACTGGTAGGACTTCCATTTCATCTCTGGAATGAATCAAATGTGGGAAATATCGTGAGTCTCTTGGGAGGGGAATTGGAGGAATTTCAGCTGGAGGACTTTCGAGCTGCTGAGGTGAGGATGGTTGGGGTGAAACATGATTCGATCCCAAGAACAATAGAGGTTCTTGTGGGTGGAATATGGTATAAAGTCTGGCTGGTCGGAGCTGGAGGCAGAGCTTTGGGGGCGAAGCACCACGGTTGAAGATGATGCTGACGTGGAAGGCTGGGTTACTAGAGGCTTACAGGGGGAGAGAGAGTTTGAATCTAGAGGTCGGCCTAAAGTGGAAGCTGAAAAGTCGATGGGGGAAGCCCAAAAGCCACACAAGCTAATTAAAGAAAAAAATTTAAATAATTTTGAACTAGGCATAACCTCAAAAGGCAACACATCTTTTGCTGACGTGGTTAAAAAAAGAAGTGGAATGCGAGTTGGAGCATCTGAACCGGTCGGAGGTTTGACCGGTTCAAACTTTGGGTGGAACCCCAATCCACGTGCATGTTTAAGTGCGCACGTGATTGGGGGTTTGCAGTAGGAGACTATAGACGATAGTAACCGTCTATTTTCTTCCTCCTCGAAGAAGGCTTGCAGAGAAGTTGCTACCTCTTCCAAAAGGACTGTGCGGAACTCGAGCTCCTTATAGTGGGTTTCTCGCACAGCTTTGAACGATCCTAGGGTGGGAAGATCTTCACCAGACCAATCAAATCCCAAATACACCAGAGAGTGTAACATGGAGGAGGGTGTTGATGAAGGCTGGGTAGACTGTGATTTTGAAGATGTAGACGCGGAGAAGATCTAGAAAGCCAGTCTAGCATAGGCAGTGCTGAGTTTGGTAAGGTCGCAGAGGAAGAGATTGCCGCAACTCTTAACTTGGAAACTCTGTTTCAAGAAGTGCAACTTGTGGAACCTTAATGCTGTGCCAGGAAAGAGCGGAACACTCAAAACAGCGTGGAACATCTCTCTAAAGCTGTCGGTGGAAAGCCTGACTCATTCTCAGAAGCCACTTCTCCAAGTCTTTTTGTTGTACAGGAAATTGGTAATGAAGTATCTGGGACTTCCCGAAGCAAGACGAGGGTACAAAAGGTAGGAACAAACAGGCGGGTGAGAGAAGTGATCTTTGTTTAACAGAGGAGGTAGAAAGGCATTCTTACCAAAACCGAACCAAGGAGTTAGAAGAACCCCACTTTCAACCTCAGAGTTCGACAGGCTTTGCCCCCAATTCCAGCAATCCCATTCTTCCCTAAATCAACCCGGGTAACTGTGTCTTTTGGGTTTGTAATACTAATGGCTCTTTGTCCTATGTGCCAAATACAGATCACAGTTCATAGGCTGCTACCCTTGAAGGTAGAGATGGGGCAAGAGATAGTAGTGGAGACAGGGAGGGTCAGAAGGGAGAGATAGGAAATGAGGAAGAAGCAAAAGGAAATAAAAGAATTCTGGAAATACTTGAGTGCCTGTTAAAGGAAGTAGGTGTGAGTGATAAACAAAAGGAAGGGCCAAAGGGAATTAGAATAGGAGTTAAGGAGAATGGAGACAAAGGTGGGGAAACAGAACAAGGAGGGAGGAATAGAGAGTCAAAAGAAAGAGAGTTGACTAGTGAGGATTTTGTGGCAGCTTTTATACAGAAGTTAGGATCTAAAGTGAAAAATCTAAATGACCTAAAAATGTTTCTACAAAAAAGGGAGAAGAAACTAAGGCTAAAAGGAAAAAATTAAGTGAAGTTGAAAGATTAATGAAGGATGTGGAAGGAGAGAGTAGTCTTGGTGTTAATAAGGACAGGAGGAAAGGGAATAAGTGAGGGTAAGAGGAATAAGGGGTCAAGAGTTCAACTAAATGAAGATCATAAGTTGGAATGTTAGAGGGCTAGGAAGTGCTTGGAAGAGAGCAGTAATAAAAGAGGCCATTAAGAAAATAGACCCGAATCTAGTACTATTGCAGGAGACAAAAAGAGCAAATTTTGACGTTAAGTGGGTAAGAAGTGTATGGAGAGGTACGGGGATTAATTGGGCGGTTCTGCCTTCATGGGGGTCTATAGGGGGTATTGTGACAATGTGGAAGAAAGAAGTATTGGAGGGTAAGGAAGAACTGATAGGCCAATTTTCAGTTTCCCTGAAGTTTAGACAGGTGGAGGATGGGTTTGAATGGGCGTTAACCAATGTATATGGATCGAATGACTAAGAGAGGAGGCAGTTATGGGAGGAATTGGTTAATATAAGGGGTTTTTGGGAAGGACCTTGGTGTTTAGGACGTGACTTCAATGTAATCAGATTCATGGAAGAAACAAATAGTCCTAGGCAAAGGTCAACCATGAGCATGAGAAAATTTAATCAATTTGTGGATGCCTATGAACTTAAGGAAATCCCATTGTCACATAGTTGTTTTACCTGGTCCAATCTCCAAGTGAACCCGATTTGTTCCAAGTTGGATAGGTTCTTGTTTTCAAATGACATGGGGGAGTTCGAATTCTAGAACACTCCCAAGGGTGACATCCGACCATTGGCCTATAGTAATTTGTAAGGAGGAGGTGAGAAATGCAGGCCCCACCCCTTTTAGATTTGAAAACATGTGGCTTGGACACCCGGGTTTCATTAAGAAGGTCAAAGATTGGTGGTTTGAGAGTAATCCAACAGTGAAATGGAGTGGAATGAGGTTTCATAAAAAACTCCAACATCTGAAAAGTAGAATCAAGGAGTGGAATCTATTAGAGTTTGGGAGACTGGAGGAAAGGAAACAACTGGTGACTGGTCAAATTGAGGCCTTGGATTGTAAAGAAGGGGAGGGGTTGTTTTATAGAAGAGGATAAAGAGCAAAGATGGAATCTGCGTAAACAATTAGAGGACTGCCTTTTGTAGGAGGAAATAAGTTGGAGACAAAAGTCAAGGTGTAAGTGGTTGAAAGAGGGGGATAGAAATACCAAGTTTTTTCATGCTATGGCAAATTTAAGAAGGAAAAGGAATTATATCTCAAGCTTGGAGATTGAAGGGGCAATAATTTCCAATCAAAGTGAAATTGCAGGGGTCTTTACAAATCATTTTAGGTCTATTTTTAGAAGACCCCTAAACAATAGGGTATGACTTGAAGGATTGGAATGGCCTACACTGAAATTGGAGGAAAGGTAATGGCTAGAAAGGAAATTTGAACTGAAAGAGATAAAGGAAGTAGTGCTCTCTATGGACAGATCAAAGGAACCAGGCCCTAACGGTTTTACGATACTTTTTATCAGGACTATTGGGAGATATTAAAAGAGGACCTAAGGCTAGTGTTTGATGAATTTTATTCTAGAGGAGTGATAAACCCGAGGCTAAATTCCACATTCATTGCCTTGGTTCCGAAGAAAAGGAATGCAAATCACCCGAGGGACTATAGGCCGATCAGCTTGGTAAATAGCCTATATAAGATCATCACTAAGGTGTTGTCCATTAGAATTAGAAAAGCGCTTCCAACAATTATAGCAGACAACCAAGGAGCTTTTGTGAAAGGGAGGAAGGTAACAGATCAAATACTTATAGCAAATGAGAGTTCGGAGGAGTTCAAGAGATCCAAGAAAAAGGGGGTGGTATGCAAATTGGATTTGGAAAAGGCTTATGACATGGTGGATTGGTCTTTCCTGTTAGAGGTGTTGGTCAATTTTGGGTTCAGAGACAGGTGGTGTAAATGGGTGATGGGATGTACAAGGAAATGCCATTATTCTATTTTGATAAATGGGATAGTGGTAGATTTCTTTCTAGCTTTGAGAGGAATAAGACAAGGAGATCCTCTTTCCCCATTCTTATTCACGATGGTTGCAGAGGTTTTAGGGAGATTAATTTCTAGAGCAGACTCCAGGGACTTAATAAGAGGATGGAGAGTTGGAAGGAAAAGTGTGCCACTTACACATTTGCAATTTGCATATGACACAATACTCTTTTGTGAAGGAGGGGACCTTAATAGGATAAGAAACCTGAAACTCACCATACAACTCTTTGAGTAAATGTCAAACCTTAAGGTGAATTTTGAGAAGAGCTGTCTAGTGGGGATAAATATGGGGGAGGGGGAGACATTGGAGTGTGCAGACATCTTGGAGTGTGCAGTTTCTAATTGGCCTCTAAATTACCTTGGTTTGCCTTCGGGAGACAACCCTCAGAAAGATGAGTTTTGGATTTTTGTTGTGGAGAGGTTTGAAAAGAGACTTGCAACTTGGAAGAAGAACTGCTTGTCTCTTGGTGGGAGAACCACTTTAATTAGGTCTACATTAGCTAACCTTCTTGTCTACTTTTTATCAGTCTTCAAGATTCCAACTAAGGTGGCAAGCATGTTAGAAAAACCAATGAGAGATTTTCTTTGGTACCCGGGGGAGGAGAAGAAGGACCATAGGGTTAGGTGGGAGATGGTTTGTAGGAGCAAGAGGGAGGGAGGTTTGGGTATTGGGAATATAAGGAGTAGGAATTTGACACAACTAGGGAAATGGCTGTGGAGATTTTCTTTGGAGAAGGATAAGCTGTGGGTGAAGATAGTGGGTAGCATTCTTGGGGTAGCAGACAATGGATGGGATTCTGGGATTTTGGCAAGGACTACAAGAGCAGCACCTTGGAAAGCTATTCAAGCTATTTTGCCTTTGTTCTATCCATGGATCAGGTATGACTTGCACTCAGGTAATCCCATCAATTTTTGGGAACATAACTGGATTGGGGATTCTCCTTTAAAAGACCAATTTTCGAGTCTTTTCACTCTTTCCACTCTTAAAAATGAACCAGTCTCCTCCTTCCTTGTTCCTTCTAACTCAACTCCTGGGTTCAGCAGGAACTTGGGTCTTAGAAGGGAAATCAGGGACACAGAGTTTGATTGTATCTTATCCTTGCTATCCATTCTTGAAGGGGTTTTTTTAGAGCCAACAAAGACAGACAATAGAATTTGGTCTCACTCCCTCCGGTTCTTTCACATGTGCTTCTTTCTTTAAAGCTCTAACACAACCTCCTTCTTTGGGTCTGTCATTCCCTGTTAAAGAGGTGTGGTGTCTTCCTATACCCCCTAAGGTTGGGAGTTTCTGTTGGGAAGCCTTTCTGGAAAGAGTTAATACATGTGATCTACTTCAAAGAAAAAGACCCAACAGTTGTTTGTGTTCTCACTGGCGTATTCTCTGTAAAGCTGATGAGTCTGAATACCATTTACTGATTTCCTGTCAGTTTACTAAAAGCATTTGGGAGTGGTGTACCTCTTTGTATGGGTACAGATGGACCCCCCCCCCCCCCTTTTGAATGTGCAAAGCTTATTCAGGTTCATGGCGAGTGGGCCAACAAAAAGGGCCAAGGTTATGTGGAGATGTATGAGGGCTGCAGTATGCTGGTCTGTTTGGGAGGAGAGGAACTCACAGATTTTCTCAGAAAAGGAGAAAACCTTGGAAGTAATTCTGGAGGTAATCCATATTAGGGTGATACATTGGCTGAAAACTTTGCCATTGCTTGCAGATTTCTCAGTAGATGATATGGTAAAAAACTGGAAGGAAATTGCAGAATTAGCTTCAGCTAAGAAGGCATCACTTTCATGCTGGAGTCCTCCACCTAACGGCTTTATTAAACTGAATTTTGATGGCAACAGTATGAGTAATCCAGGCCCATCTGGAATAGGGGGAGCAATAAGAGATGAACACGGGAATCTGTTAGCTATGTTTTCAGGACCATTTGGGGAAGGAGACTCCTTGAGGGCTGAGATTCTTGCAGCCCTTGAAGGGGTACGAAGAGCTAAGGAGCTGCAAATTAGTAAGCTGATTATTGAAGGAGACTCTGAAGTGGTGGTGAACTGGTTAAAAGAGGATAACTCAAGGATATGGAAGTACAGCAACGAAAAAAGAAAATTTAAGTGGCTGACTAAGGATGTTGAAATTCAATACAAATGGGTTAAGAGAAGTGCAAACTCACTGGAAGATGGTTTAGCTTGGCAAGGGGTTAATAAGAACTCTTTGTTTTGGGCTTTATTGTAATTGTATTTGCTGCTCAGACTGTTTATAGGGAGCTAAGATTGTTTAGCCCCCTTGCTTTGTAGTTCTTCTTATTTTAATTAATACTTTTCACAGTTATTGATAAAAAAAAATAGAAATCAGAACCATACAAAGGCCTCCCAGAAGGGAGCAAAGACTGAGAACTGCCACTCAGTTTACATTACAATTCAAATATACTAACAGAACTTAACTGAGACTCCAAGAGCCTAGGCTGTATGCCTTTTACACCTGCAGTCCAGGATACAAGCTTTCCCACTGCACCAGACACAAGACAGTCCGCCTCCTTTTTCTTATTCTGAAAGATTCTTCTGTTTCTCTCAGCCCATATGGAACTGATAACAGCTGCAGGGATAGCCCACCACACACTTCTAGCCAGCTTAGAAAGGCCTAACAAAACCCAACTCCTTAGCAGATCTGAAACCTGATTTGGCATGACCCAGGAAATACCTTCCGATGAGAGAAAATGTTTCCAAATTCCAGCCGCAAAGGGACAATGGAGAAGAGATGAGTGTTGTCCTCCTCTGCTTGCCCACACAACTCACACATCATGTTTTGAATCAGAATTCCTCTTTTTGTCAAATTCTGTTTAGTTAGATTTTTGTCCAATACCACCACCACCCACAGCAGTGCATTCACTTTGAGAGGAGGAATCTGAGTCCAGATTCTATTAGCAGGAAAGTTATCCAGACCTTCACTAGCTAGTCTTTTGGCTAAAGATCTTACAGTGAATAATCCAACTTAAGGGACAAACCACTTTGAACCAGAGGGTAGATTTCCATAATTTTCTTCCAAAGAGAACAACCCAAGGAAGGAAGGATCAAGGTTGTTGTCCAATCCCCTCCATCTGTTTTATACTTGTCACCATAACATCTGATGGTCATTTTCTTTATTCATCTGGATTGTTTTCCTGTGCCTCCTTTCGAGCCTTAGTCCCTACAGTCATACTCCCTAGAGAATTTCCACTTAAAGACATTTAGTTGGGCCCCACCCCCAAAAGATTCAAGCTTTCTGTTGGGAGTTTACCATCAAAAGGCAAACACACTTGATGCCCTGCAAAAGAGATGGCTGAATTGGTGTTTATTACTCAATGTTTGCTCCCTTTGACTGGACTCCACCAAGGGATGTTCAAAACCTTTTTGATAAGAGCTTTTTCAATCAAAGTAGAAAAAGAGGCAAGATAATGTGGAGGTGTATAAGGGCAGCCACTCTATGAATGATTTCGGAAGAAAGGAACTCTAGAATTTTCAAAATGGAAAACAAAGCAAAAAGAAAAATCTACAAGAAAACATTTTGATCAAGGTGTCAAATTGTCTAAAAACTTCCACACTATTTGCTGATTTTATAGTTAAATGATATCACTAAGGGGGTGGGGGCTAATAGCCGACTCCTCATCTATAGTTCAATCACCTCTCTATGACTGGACCCCACCTCCTGTAAACTGGGTAAAACTACACTTTCATGGCTATAGCCTTAGCAACCCAGAGCCATCAGGAGTTGTTTTTTTTTTTTTGAAGAATCAAGAAGAAAGAAGATTTATTAAAAGAAAAGGTTACATCCTATCACGTTGGTTGTCTAGATGACAGACCGACAACTTCAAGTACATCAATTACATGACCAAACATTAAACTGAGAATTCAGCTACATTACAAGGCTGTAACTCGAACGACTCCTAGAACTTTTCCTTTAAATCAACTTTGGAGACTTGATTAAAATCTGGGAGCCCAAGGACCCACTCTGATATCAGATTGGACACTGAAGCTACCATGTATTCTATATTGTTGGCTCTATTCTCGAATACCCTTCCATTTCTCTCCCTCCAAATAGACCAACATACTGCAAAAGGGATGCATCTCCAAACAATACTTGCTTTCTTACTTCCTCTGAACTTTGATCACAGAGCAAAAATTTCTGCTGGAACAGAAGGCTGGAAGCCGCACATCCCAAATAAAAAGGAAAAGAACTTCCATATGAAGCTTGCTACGCTGCATGAGAAGAACAAGTGGAACACAGTTTCTTCCTCTTCCGTGCATAGATAGCACCTACTTGCCATATGAAATCCCCTAGATTTCAGATGATCAGTAGTGAGAATGCTGTCATGTGCCACCAACCATGCAAAGGCCTCTACCCTTGGGGGAATTGGACTCCCCCAAACTCCTTTTAACTGGACTGATCCCCCCACTTCTTTGTTTAATGCTTTGTAGAATGACAACTGTGAATCTGCCCTCCTTACATTCCTTCCACCAGAGACTATCTTCTGTGCCTCTAAAAATGTTAGTTCCTTCTAACTTTTCCAACACTAGTGCACATTCTTCCATTTCTTGGGGTGTTTAGAAACTATTAAGGTGCTATACTGCTATCATGGCCATCTACTCGGGACCTATGGGCTATGGGAACTTACTGAAAGCAGAACTGTTGGCATTACTTTATTGATTGGGATACAGCGGGTTACTCAACATCACAAACCTCCAAGTGGAAGGTGTTTCAAGGACTAATAGTGGATGCAAAATAAAAGACCTGGCTCATGGTGGTTTAGACAAAGGATGAGGGTCACCAGGCAGCCTTCAAGAGTTTTGAACACAAGATTTATTTTGATTCAAAGATTGGCAAATGGCTTGGCTGGCCCTCTTGCTAGACAAGGGGTACATAGGGTGATAGGGAGCAAGTGTTTTTGGGAACAATGTGGGCTTACGTTTTCTAGCTACCACTGGTAACTGGTTTAAACATTAGTCGTACATAGCAATTATTTTCATATTTAACAAAGTTTCTTGTTACCCATAAAAAAGGGGTCCCACCTGGGTTTTGAGTGAGGTGTAGGCTTCAAAGTGCTCCTTTCCTTTGTGCTTTAAAACACTTCTCATATGCAGTTTTTGTTTTGTTTTTTATTATTATATACACATATTACCTTGTTAAAAAAGCCTGCTTGGATAAATCCTAAAATACCTAAAATTTTCAAATAATAAAAAATTAGAAAAATCCCAGAGATTTGTTGATTGTCCAAAGATAAGCCATGACTTAACTTATGTCCAAATCATGTGATATTGGGGCTGATAAATTTTTAGTTACATCAAATTCAAGCCAAAGGGTGATTTTTTTTTTCCGTTTCGTTAGCCAAACAGTGAACTTTGACAGTTGATATTTTGAATTTTAGCTCTCTGCCTTTTCTCCTCAATTGAAAGAAACTTGTCCTCAAATTAACTACTTGAGGATGAAAATTGGGACAACTCTCTGTGAATAATTAATTTTGATTAGAAGGGACCTTAAAGATATAATTATAATAAGGAAAATTGGCTCAAGCTTTGAATTAATTATGGTAGGTATAATGTACATAGTCCAGGAAAGATCTTCAAACTAATATTGATGTAAACTCACTATCCTGTTTGAAAATCTCTTTTTCACATCAAGAGCAAATGGTTGTAAATCAACATGATCTTTTAGTTGAATTTCTAGATTTCAGCACAAATCTCATTTGAAAATCTCTTTTCAAGAAATCCATAGAAAAAGGAGTTCTCTTTTCAACCACTTTTTCAAGTGAACCTTGAACAACTGATTCTTTAAATGAACCTCTTTCTAATGGAGTTTCAAAACTAATGAGGTGTTCTTTATGTTTTTCACCAGGCATTGTGGTCACAAATGATGGAAATGCTATACTACTTGAGTTGGACCTTTCTCACCCAGCTGCCAAGGTATCTGTCCTTTTTTTTTGCCTTGCTTTGTTCTATTTTGCAGCATATGACTTTGTTCATAATACTATACCCATTCCTTTTGCAATATGTCATGATTTCCTTGTCTTTTATGTTATAATCATCAAAGTCTTCCCAGCATTTCATGATTTCCAAACTCACTTTTGGTGCAACATGTGCCTATCTGAAATGGCAGTCCATGATTGAACTAAGCCACACACAAGATGAAGAAGTTGGGGATGGGACTCCATCTGTAATAATTCTTGGTATGTTTTTACCTATATTTCAGTACTGTTTTTAATGTATGGGTTGCAATTGAAAGTCAAATATTGACATTTTAGAAATTAATCGAAGTTATTTTTCAGTTTCTCCCTTCCAGTAAGGTGTTCTTTGGAAGATAATTTATTTCCTTACACATGTGTAGGAGTGGCAGTATTTGGCCCAATTTGCAAAGACCCGACTTTTGCTGGGATTCATTTGACATAACCTGGTCTATATCAAGCATTTTGTACATTGACTCGAGTACATAGTTTCTGGACACTTCTACTAAATAACACAACTATGCTGCTTGTTTTTTCTGGGTCTGGTTAACATACCTTAATTCAATCAATAGGTACTGTTTTCATTATGCTTTTTGCACCCATCAGGCATGTAATATGTACATGGCACACCCTGTTTGGGTAGGGCAGCTTATACTCTTTTCCCTTAGCTAGGAAAACACTTGATTATGCTTTTAAATAGAGTAACTAGGTAAAGTTTTGGTCAGTAGTTCATCTTAATTTGGAAGTTTGACTCGTTATAATGGTGGTATTTGCTTTTCTGGAAATAGTTATGCAATTATCATTTCCCCTTGATTTTTAAAATAGAAAAGAAATTATTGTGAATCACATGGCTCATCCCTTTTAATGTAATTTGGGGAAAGCTGGCGAGATGCTTCATGTTGCTGAAGCTTTTATTGAGAAGAATTATCACCCTTCAGTTATTTGTCGAGGTAAGTTCCAAAGTCAAAGAAGATAGATTTTCTTATTTTATTGGATATTTATATTATCCTTACAACTTCCCCCCCCCCCCCCCCCTTGTTGCAGCTTACAACCAAGCTCTTGAGGATGCTATTGCTGTGCTTGACAAGATTGCTATGTCAGTTGATGTGAATGACCGTAAGTTGCAGCGGCACTTTTTACAACTAATTATTTATGTCCTTAATTTTGTTGCAATATGTGATTCACAGTTTCTCCCCTGTTATTGGTATGCGATATCATCCATCATAAATTCTCTATAGATCATTACCCAAATTTAGTCTCAGCTATCTGAGGTTATTGGTGGGTTGGACTGGATATGGACTTTGCCTTTGGCATTTTATTTCTATCCAATATAAAAAAAGGCCATTACCCAATGTTGGTTCCGGCTATCTCGGGTTTTGGGAAGAGTGGATCCAAAATCCTGTGCATTAAATCCTTGATGCCCTTAGTTTGTTTTTATTGAGCTCCACTATAGTACATGTATTCCAACTTTTCTCCTTTAACATTTGGCAGGGCCTGCAATGCTGGGTCTTGTTAAGAGTTGCATTGCCACAAAGTTTACCAGTCAGTTTGGAGATCTAATTGCTGTGAGTAACTTGTCTATCAATTTTCTTTTATAAAATCATATATCATTATCACTGTTGTAGAATTATTTCAGTCTACTTTGGTCCAACCACACTTTATTTTCTCCCTCAAATGGGTGAGCTTAGTTACCTGGTTTTCAGGATCTAGCAATTGATGCTACTATGACAGTGGGTGTGGATGTCGGCCCTGGGTTGCGCAAGGTAGATATTAAAAAATATATAAAGGTTGAGAAGGTTCCTGGTTGCCAGTTAGAAGATTCTAGGGTTCTCAAAGGGGTTATGATTAACAAAGATGTTGTTGCACCTGGAAAAAGAGAAGAAAGATATTGAATCCACGCATTATTCTTCTAGATTGTTTTCTTGAATACAAGAAGGGAGAGAATCAAACAAATGCAGAGTTGGTCAAGGAAGAAGATTGGTAAGCCTTGCTCTATAGCAGTTTTTAATACTGAATTCCTTGCCATCATTTGGTATGCCATTTTTTTCTTCCCTGGAAGAGGTAAGCTAATTGCATTATAAGTGCAACACAAAAAGTACTAGTGTCATCATGGTTCATAGTATCAATACATCTGATACACACGAATATGTGTATCTAGTGTTTCAGGTTACCAAAACAAACAATGCAGAGCCCCTGTTTTAGTGTAAAAAATAAACAAATAAATGGAGCACCTGCATGCTGTTCCTTGCTAATCCTTCATTGGGATGTAAGCTCCCTGTATGAACCCTAATAAGTGTATCTTCATACTATAAGCAATCTAATAATAAAATAGTATAAACTAGTATAAAGATGTCTGCCCAGCCACTTTGGTCACCTATGCAACTGCTCAGGCAGTTGTTTAAATAGTTAGGTGAGTGCCCTGTATAAAACCTTTGTGTTGATGCTTTGAGGCAGCCATGAAAACCACTTACTTGCCTAAGCGTAACTATGGACCTTATTCCTACTAGGTGAGGCACGTGCTTTGCTTGCATTGTTTCTGCTTCAACTTAAAAACTGTTAAGGCGGCACGCCGGCACCCCATTATATGTGCAAACTGGAGGTATACATCTTATTACTCATTTTACCTAGATACAGTAGGGGCATAGCTGGACAACAGGACAAGGTGTTGAATATGAAATTTAAAATAAAAATTAAAGTATCTGAAACGATATAGCACCCTTTTACAGATATCCAGGTATCATAGTTTATTAAATGGGAAAACATGGGGATTTTCCCATTACACTAAGCCTGTGTTCTCACACTTGTGAACCCAAGATTTTCCCATTTCACCAAGCAGCCTCCTAAAAGAATTTGTGTTATTAAGAAGTGAATTGTGGGAAGAAGTACAACCATGGGAATAACTGGAATGAGGCCTAAATCTTGCGCTACCACAGCCCCAATTCCTTAAGATTTCATCCGTGGAGAAAGGTAGGAATAGCTGCATAGTTTTTAGCCATGAATCTAGCCTATGGATTACACATTCAGAAATTTCCTCCCTTCCTTATCCTAGAATATTCTAGCATTCCTTTCCTCTCATAGTGTCTGTACCATTGCTGCCCTTGCACATCTCTACATAATTGTTCCCTTTGAATGGCTGTTATTGCTCAAATACTCTCTCTCTCTCTCTCATGTGTGTGTGTGTATGTACTTGTTCCTATGAATGGTTGCAATTGTGGAGGTAGTGACAAAACTTGAGTGAGCTCTTTCTGAACAAGACCCATCCCTTCCCAAGCTTTACATGTGTTAAGGTGGGATTTTGGGGTTGCAGGCTGGGGTTAAATTGAAACTTGGCATGGGGGGCTGGGGGCCTAACTCTCAGGGTTAGGCCTAGATTAGTCCTATGCTGAACCAAACCTTTTTCTTTTTGAAGAATAAAAAGAAATTCATTAATCAAAAAAAAAATTACAGACCAAGAGGTGACAAGATGGCACCTCACAATCAAAACAGATTTAGAGATACAAGCTGAAAACTGACAACCAAAATTCAATAACATTCCAAAAATTCTCCCCCAGATCTGATTTACTGATACGAGCAAAATCTGGGTTCCCCACCGTAGCCACAAGAATTTCAGCATTTCTAGATTTATCTTCAAAAACTCTTCTGTTTCATTCCCTAGGATCCAGCAAACAGCAAATGGTATGCAGCTCCAAATTATTTTTGCTTTTCTGAACACCCCTGGATCCCAAAAAGTGACCTAACCTTCTGACATCTTCTCAGCATTCAACTCCATCCATTCCCCACTTTTCTCTCCCAAATCTCCTCCTTCAAAGCAACATTAAAAGATTCCAGCTTAGCTTCCTGTAACAGAACTAACATTGGCTTCTGACTCCTAATTAGATTTCTCACTATTCTTCTCCTATTTCTCTCTCTGAGCCCTCTTACATTCCAGCTCAGCACCCTCCTCCTCCCCCCTCCCCCCTCCTCCTGGACTCTTTCACATATCCTTACCCAACACTTCCTCCTCACCCCCTTCTTTGTCCCACTTTCTATCCTTCCCTTTCCTCTCTTCTGTTTTTTCCTCCCTCCTTTCTTTTTTCAAACTGCTCGATGGCTTTTCTTGCAAAATCTTCCCCTTCCCAGAAGAACAGACCCAGGGACTTGCCCACTGCCACTTCTCTCTCTATTAGCCTGCTAATTGGCACTTCTCCATTCTCAGTTGTTATGAACCTTCCCTGATCCTCACCGCTCCTTTCCTCCCCTTCCCCCCTCCCCCTTCTCCTTTCCTCTGAATTCACCTCATGGATTATTGCTTCATCCCTCAGGTTTCGTGCCAATTCCAATCACTCTTTTCTTCCTAATATAAACTTTTTCTGCCTTCCCTCCCTTGTTATTGTCAGCTGAAGACTTCCTCTTCCTTCCGCCGCCCTTCCCCCTCCAATTGAGTCTCCTGCACCTCCTTCAAAGTCAGCTTGTTGAGAGTTTTTCGTACATATCTCATCATCTGTCTGATCAGAAACCAAATTCCTTCTCACGCTCAGGTTCCTTTTCTTCACTAATCAGCCCATCTTCATCGTTGTCCATCTGCAGCCCTTCTGGTGTAGACAGATCCCCTGCCACCAATTAAGAAAGGTGGACATGCATTGGTGATGAACTTGCCTCCCCAATCTGACCCTCTGTAATATCAATCTGCATAATATCCTCTGGGCCTGGGGTTTTCACTTGCTCTGCCCCTTCTTGAAAACCTTTCTCACTTGGATCCTTTACTATGTCTGCTGTGTCATGGCTTTGTCTAAGTCTAAACCCGTTGAATTTCCAAGGATTTCTTTCCTCCGAATCTGGCAATTACCCAGACCTAGTTATCCTCTTGATGTTTTGAAGACCCTCCCTTCCATTTTTTTTTTCGAAATGCCCTTCTTTACTGGTCTTTTACCAATAAAGCCCTTGTTCCTCCTAATTTTCAGCCAATTTGAACAAAGCTCCACTCTGGCCCTGTTCAAACTGCCGCTACCTAGTTGGCCCCACTCCTTTTAAACCGGGACACAAATTTTAAATGGCAGATGCGGATCTACTAGAGTCCAGACTCCATTGGTCTCCATTGAGTCCATCTCTGCTCTCATGGCCTCCACCCACTTCTGGGAATCTATGTCCAACATAGCTTCCGTGTAAGTCACGGGATCCTCCTCACTAGTCAAGGTTTCCACCAGGTAACTATCCTGGTCATAACCATAACGGACTGGTGGCCTGGATACCCGAGTGGATCTTCTAGGTTGGTCACTACCTGGAACTTGTGGGACATCTCCCACTGCTCCTGAGCTCTCCTCATCAAGAACAACTTCCTGACGATGGGTGTCCAGGATATAGTCAATTTCCAAGAATTGCGCGTTACGACTGCAGAACACTTTCTGCTCACTTGGGTCATAGAATAGGTAACCTACAGAGCCTCTTGGTTAGCCTACAAATAGGCAACGGATGGTCTTGGATTCCAACTTGTCTGCACTCGTTCTTTTAACGTGTGCTGGACAACCCCAAATCTTCAAGTGTCTGACACTTGGTTTCTTTCCGGTCCAAAGTTCATATGGAGTATTCGGAACCGATTTGGTTGGAACCCGATTCAGCACATAAATCGCAGTCTCTAATGCGTAACCCCAAAAGGATGTGGGTAACTCTGAGTGTATGAGAAGCGACCAGACCATATCCAATAAGGTCCTATTCCTCCTCTCCGAAACACCGTTAAGTTGTGGTGTAGCAGGAGGAGCTAATTGTGATACTATCCCATTGTCCTTTAAGTAGTCCCTGAATTCGTCAGAGAGATGCTCGCCACCTCGATCTGATCGAAGGGCCTTAATTTCTCTCCCTAACTGTTTCTCGACCTCTTGTCTAAACTCTTTGAACTTTTCAAAGGATTCAGACTTGTGTCTCATTAGGTACACGTAACCGTATCGTGAAAAATCATCTGTGAAGGTGATGAAATACACGTGTTGATTTTGTGTCCTAACACTCAGGGGACCACATACATCAGTATGTATTAGGTCAAGTGTGCCCGTACATCTTTCAGGCTTACCGTTAAATGGCCGTTTCGTCATCTTGCCTTGTAGGCAAGGCTCACAGGTGGGAAGATCTTCTACAGTTAGAAAATCCAAAGGACCATCCTTTACCAACCTTGTGATTCGGTCAACACCGATGTGGCCAAGTCGATAATGCCACAGACACGTGGGATTAACTGTATCACGAGCTCTCTTCTTAGGGATTTCAGCCGACGTAGTTTCGGTTATGTTAGTTTCTAGAGAAGGATGTAGAACATAGAGACCGTTCTCCAGTTCCCCGTATGCGATGAATCTGTTGTTCCTTTTAACAGTAATCGTATTACTAAAGAAGACAATATAACCATCTGCACACAGTTTTGAGCCAGAAATCAAATTTCTCCTTAAATTTTGTACATAAAGACAGTCTTTCAGTACGATTATTCCTTCTCTAAAAATTAATTCCACGGTTCCTATGGCCGCGACTGCAACAGTTGCAGTAGTCCCCAAGAAGAGTGTGACTTCTCCTTCACTCAGCCTTCTGCTTACCTTGAACCCCTACAGTGACTTACAAGCATGAGTCGAAGCCCCGGAGTCAATACACCAGGAAGCAGAAGCTACCAACAAATTGGTTTCTATAACACAAGTTTCGAAGTTACCTTTCTTGGATTCCAAGTAGGCAGGACAATTCCTTTTCCAGTGGCCGGTCTTCTTGCAGAAGTGACAGGCATCCGATGCTTTGTCTTTCTTCTGCTTCTTGCTCTTAGTGGCTTTCTTCTAAGGCTTCTTTGCCTTCCTTTTTCTCTTGCCTGTCTTGCCAGCTTCAACAAGCATGGCTGTGCTCATCCTTTCTAATCAGTTCCTCAGCTCTTTGCAACATATTGCTGAGCTCTTGTAAGCTGACATTCAGCTTGTTCATGTTATAGTTCATGATGAACGGATTAAAGGAAGGAGGCAAAGAGTTAAGGATAGCATCTATCTGGGTAGCATTGTTGGGTAATCGGTTGAAGTTTTGTGTGGTGTTAAGTTGGGTTTTAGTTTCTTTGTCTGGGCTTTCATTGTTTGTGAGTTGTCTTTCTTTCTTTTGGCTGTGGTGTTGTGAGTTGGAATGAGGGCTTGAGTTGGAGAGCTTTAGGCAAAGGCTTGTTTTTCCTTTTTCTCTTGGGTGACTTCTTCGTGTAGCCTCTTTTTTTTCTTTTAATATAATTTTGTAATTCAAATTACTTGGGCTCAACACCCTATTTTAGGGGTTGACAGTTGTATCTTAATTTTGTGTTAATGAAGGTACTGTTTCCAATATATATATATATATATATGAATTCAAATCTAAGCAAAAAAACTTGGTACATCCAATCTGAATTTGCTTCATTGACAGTCCACATTCCATGTTTCTGATAATACCATGAGAAGCTGCAATTTACTTGATTTTCTGACAAGTGATTTCACAGGGGAGTTTTGCTCAAAATGGAGGAAGAGTACATTGAAAACCTCTGTGCACAAATTCTGCAATTCAAGCCTGACTTAGTAATTACAGAAAAGGGACTTAGTGATCTAGCCTGCCATTTCTTGAGAAAAGCGGGAGTCAGCGCTATCAGAAGGTTGAGAAAAACTGATAATAATAGGATTGCTAAGGCATGTGGAGCAGTTGTTGTCAACAGACCAGATGAACTCCAGGAATCTGATGTTGGAACCGGAGCTGGACTTTTTGAAGTTAGGAAGATTGGAAATGAGTCTTTTGCCCCTAAAGCTTGTACAGTTCTTTTAAGAGGTGCCAGCAAGGACCTGCTGAATGAAGTTGAAAGGAATCTACAAGTACCATTTTAGTTGCTTTGCAGAATTTTATTTATGGAGAAATGCCAATAAAAGTGAATTTATGCAACTGTTTGTTTTCTTTGCCCTACAAAGTAGGAGCCATGAAAAGACATGTCAACCTTATCTTGCAGTGTCTTTTCATGTGTTTCATCATCTCCATAGGGCAAAGAATTCAGTAATTGCATAAACTTGTTTGCTAGCAATTATCTTTCATGTTCCACAATTTTATTAGAACTGACCTTATTTTTGTTCCAAAATGTTATGCCGAATGGCAATGTACTTCTACAGGACGCCATGTCTGTAGCACGAAACATTATTAAAAATCCAAAACTTGTTCCTGGTGGGGGTGCTTCAGAGTTAACTGTATCTGCTACTTTGAAGCAGAAGAGCTCTTCTGTTGAAGGCATTGAAAAGATAAACTATGGTATTTATAAATGTAACTATTTGATGGAAAATCTGAGTTTTTTTGCTAGATTTATTTATAATATTTGCATACTAGCTAGCTTGTAAAGTTTGGGGAGATTTGTACTTGGGATCAGATCCCATCATCAATTCCTCTTAACACTGACTAGTAACCCTCTGGCCCCAACATAAATACATAATCTGTGCATGGAGTACTGTTAGTTGTATGTCTGAAATTGCCATGAATCGGGCAAATGCCTGGCTTTGGTAAATCATGTGCGAGAGCTATGAAAAGCTTGTCCTAGTCATACAAGTATGCTTAAGGGAGTTGAAACATCTACTTTGGAAGAATTGCAAATTAACTTTCTTATTTCTTTATTATGGGTGTTTATTCTGGTTCCAAGCTTATGCCTGTGTTTTTGAATAATCAAACAGTGGCCTTATGAAGCTGCAGCAATAGCCTTTGAAGCAATTCCACGAACTCTGGCCCAGAATTGTAGGGTGAATGTGATACGGACAATGACTGCCCTGCAAGGCAAGGTAAAGTAAAAGCTGCAACTAGATCTTTCGGAGTGGGGTGGTACAATGTAAAGCTGCACTTTGGCCTTTTATTCACTCGTTAATGAAGTTAAATTTCTTAGCTTTAAGGATATGGTAAAATAAATGATTTTCTGGAAAGTGGTGGATTTGTTTCTGCAGCATGCAAATGGTGAGAACCCATGGATTGGTATTGATGGGAACACTGGTGCTATAATATATATGAAAGAGAAAAAGGTGTGAAGTCATATTCCTGTTCTTTAATCAATTCCCATTTTTTCTCCATGTGGTATTGAGCCTTGTTAACTTCTCAATGTACTTGGGTACAATTTTAGATATGGGATGCATATAATGTGAAGGCACAAACATTCAAGACAGCAATCGAGGCTGCTTGTATGCTTCTGAGGATTGATGACATAGTGAGTGGAATCAAGAAGAAGCAAGCTCCTGGAGCTGGGCAAGCTCCATCGAAGCCTAAAATAGAGGAAGAGGGAGATGCAGACAATGAGCAGATACTTCCAGAGTAAAATCTCTCTGAGTTGTTATTCCATGTCTATTTGACAGTTTGGAGTGTTTCTCGTTTGTTCCTATTGATCACTGTGGGAGATATCAAAGCTCGGTTGCAGGTGAGTTTCTGCAGCAGTTTACATTGCATGCTTTTGCATTTTAATTTTATGGAGGGAACTTTGCATTTTTGAATTGTGTTTTCTTGTATTTTTCTTCATAGATAGAGAGTGAATCGGTTTTGGGTTGTTATCAAATAAGCTGAGGAAGGAAACTGAATTGAGGTATAAAATTTTGATGATAGAGAATTTTCAAGTCCAGCAGTCACCATGTTCCATATTTTGATAATGTGCTTGTATTTTTTTTTTTTTGGACATGTATTGTTCACTCTTACTGTGTTTCTGATACAACGGATAAGTTTTAGGGTCTAGACTTTACTAGTATCAGGAGATTCAGAACATGCGGTTCATGGTCTAGCTGCAGAATTGCTACAAGTTCACGACTTACCAGTAATCTCACTCACTGACTCACTGCTGCGTTCCCTTGTTTCTTTTTGTACTTCTGGACATGAATGAAAAACTCAGAAATTCAATTATAAGAAATCTATTGAGAGTTTCTGATATGCTTGGGAAGCGCTAGGATTGGATGGAATGTTTTGAGATGGATTGGATGGATGCGCTAGGACATGATCCAATTATAATTTATAATTTGTATGCAAATTACACATTCACCCATTAAAAAATATATCTATCTGTGAGTGTATCAAGCCCATTAGGCTGAAACAAGGATGTTAATCAGCTGTTTTTGCCGATACCCAAACCTCACTAACAACAATCTCTATCTCTTTGAATATGCTAGTCGGGTTATTGACACACGAATTAACCACATGCCAAGTAAGTTTTGGGCATAAATGGAGTTTTCTAATTCCTCTGATTCGAGTTTCCAAAAAAAAATCCTGTGGTTCTATTTACAGGTTCTCCTTCTATGGGCACCATTTAAAAAAAAAAAAACAGATGGCTACTATGTATTGGGAACATCTCCCTATGACGAGTTCGGATCTACTCATAGAGCGTTTCACACCATGTTCTGGCCGCACATCGAGAACATCTATTTGTATTTATTATTCATAGACATGTTTCCAATTCAGGATGGAATGTGGCTGTGAGGCGTGCTCCATAAGGAGCAGATCTCAATTCCCCGTGACAAGTACATGAGATGTTCCTAAAGCATGCTGAGATGTGCATGTGGGGCACCAATCTGATCTCACCCAATTCAGAGTTGATATTGATTGCCAGATTCAACACATGGTCAACCAGAGGGTCTGAGATCCTATATGTTTAAGTAATTATTAACTAGTCCCTATCTTATATGTTGAATGTTGATATATTTTATTTGTATTTTGTTTGAATTTTGAAAAATGGTTATTCATGATAAAAACATAAAACCAATACAAATATAATACAATTGTACAATATTTAATTTAGTTTTGTATAAATTTAAATATATATTGACAAAAAATTCAGTTTTGCATAAAAAACTAATCGATTTAAATATATATTTTGATTTTGCATAAAAACTAAAAAGAAATAAACTTAAATATAAATAGATATTACATATATAAAAACCAACTAAACCAATAAACTGACCCAAACCGACCATTCATGTTTGGGTCAGTTTTGCTTCAAGGTCGGTTGGTTTCGGTTTAGTCAATAAGTAAACCAACTAGGTCGGGTCGGTTGAAGAAAATGACTCAAACCGACCCAACCTGACCCATGAACACCTCTATACCCCTGCATGTGGCTAAAATTGACCAAGTCTTCTAGTGGAGCTCCCTCAGTCCACCCCTAGGGTGGAGCTAGGATTTATAGGGGTGGATTGATTCCTGCCCGTGGATTGATGCCAAATTCAAGAGCAGGATGCAGTTTATAGGAGGGGTTACAATTCAGATTTCTGAGGTGGATTGCAGTCCACTTATCCCTAGTGATTAAAATATGCATCGTGGGGTTATTACCAAAGGATGACCGATAATTGGCTGAGGAACCAAGGTCAAAATTTAGATCAGTATCAGTCAACTATTGTTGACTTGGACAGTTGGACCATTCAGCCTAGGAATCGTCCATGCAATCAGTTCCATTTTACCCTAAATCGGTTCCTGGCCAATAGCTGTTGAATTAGTCAATGACCCGTTGGTTCAGGCGGTTGAACCGTTGACCCGTTCAATGGCTTTGGCCATTTTATTTTAATTATTTTTTTTTATTTTTAAAATTTTTGTTAGAACAAGTCGTCTATTCAAACTGAACCCAAAAGCTGGTGGTCAGAACAGTTCCAATTCCAAAGTTAGTTTTTAATAAGGTGAGCAAAAAAAATCGAAAAACCAAACCGACCGAAATCGAACAAAAAAATCGGTTAACTGAACCAGTCGGTTCAGTTTCAATTCAGTGTTTTTAAAAAACAAAAGGTACTGGTACGATTTTGGCTAACCAATATAGAAAACCAACAGTTAACCGAACCGATTAGTATACATATATTTCTATATATTTGTATATTATATATATTTTATATATTATAAATTAATAAAGATGCATTACATATACAAATATATATATATATATATATATATATATATATATATAATATGATATATTATTTATTATTTAAAATATAATATTTTATACATATTTATAATTTTTATTATATATTTATATATATATTTATAATATATATTATAAAAAATAAAAAACTAAAAAATCGATAGGCCGAGCTGACGGTTAACCAAACTGGTCAACCAATTAATCGATTGATTTCGATTCAGTTTCAGTTATCGCTTTTCCAAAAACCAATAATACCAGTTTGGTTTAAAAAAGCCTATGATTCAGTTAATCGAACCATGAACACCCCTAGTTTTTAAAATATTGGTATCAATACACCCCTTTCGTCGTATAAGGGTGTATTAATACTTTGAACCTTGTGAGGAACGTAGGCACCAAGCATTAGAGTCATTATATCATCATGCCGTGAGAGCATTAGCATAATCATGGTTCATGGGCAGGGAAACAAGGTGGCACGTAGTTGAGACAAATTAAGTGCCCGTTTGGGAGAGCTTTCATGCAGGGGGCTTTGCGAGGTGGGGCCCACCTGTAAAGCCTTATAAAATATGTATAGAAAAAACCTCGGAGAGCCCAAAATGATTGTCTGAACTCTAAAGATCAACCCTTCATCCCTCTCAAGCTGGCGTCCGGCGCTAATAAAGTATTTAGATTTTAAATTGTCTTGATTTTGAATGGGTAAATTGATTACCTAAAACAGATAGTGGTTTTCGAAAATCAGATTTTCCCCCAAAACCATTGATTTTGGTTGGTGAACCACTAAACCGGGTAGTCAATCATTCGAACAGTTTTGACCGTTTTTTATTTTTTGTCAGAACGGGCCAAGCGTTCGGTTAGAACGGTCGGACCGTTTGACCCGGTAACCGGACTCCTGACCGGTTCGGTCTCCGGGTCAGTTTTAGAAACCATAGTAGAAAAACTAGAAAACCTTATAACCAATCGATCAGTATCATAGAAGTGATAACCAATTAAGTGGCATTCATCAAAATTCACAAGGGATTGTCAGAATATATCTTACTATCATATGGAAAAACTTGCAACACCATTATCGTAACAGTGGTAACCAATCAGGTGGTATTTTGATATTAATCGGTCAAGAGCCTTCTAGTATCATATCTTTCTAGCAGCATGGATTTTTCCTAAAATTAGAAATGAGTTATAGTTCTTCAAATCTTAAAATGTTTCTTTCTTATCTTAAATCCCCTCCCCCCGACACAAAAAAAAAAAAGAAAAGAAAAAGAAAAGGCTTATTTTCATTTGCATTGACACCTCTACAACAAGTCCATTTTAGATGGATTTATGTTTCCAAGTATTTAGGGTTCAAATCAGCCCCCAACTTCCCATAACATCCCGCAGCACATTCCCACCGTATATTAAAAAATGAAAACACCTCTCGATAATAAATACCAGAAATAATGAGACATCGTCAGGAGATATTCCCAATACATGCTTGGTGATATTATCATTACAATCAATATATACTAACGCCCATAAATGAATCAATCATACTAATGAAAGTTTTTTTTTTGGCCTTGGGTGAATGCCAGGCTGCCAGCCAATGTACCAATTGGAAAATAAAAATAGCAAACTCCTATTGATCTTAATCAGGAAGTGCTCTCTATATTGTGCTATTAGACCGGTTCCATATATGTCATTATCCCTAATCCAAAGTATTGTTCAGAAAGGAAAGAAGAGGAAAAGACCAAGAAAATAGACGACATCCAATGAGATAGACTATGAGATAGACGAGTAAAATCAAAAGCTGTCTCTCTGTTCTAGCAATCTATGGGCCATGATGGTTAGAGAAGGAAATCTACTCGGTTTCTCAACGCGTAAACATTGATGATGGAATCTCTCTCTCTACTTGACAGTTGTATAATTATGTAATACTGTCGGTGTCAGTGCCACTATAAGCTGTTTAGCAATTATAATTTATAAAAAAGAGATAGACCTGGTCCTCTTAGCTCTCTAAGTGGATTGTGGATTGAGTGGGGTATTGTGTCGATTAGGGACAGAGCAGATGCACGCCAATTAAGCGTCTGGCCATATCACTGAGGGTGATTGTTTTCAGCTCGGCCTGAAAATTCTTAGATTGGGTTAAGGTTTCAGGCTCTGCAGTTATTATTTTTCATCTATAACACACAAATCAAATCAGATATTTGTCTTGGTTTTTGTGTAATTTATAAGGCTTCATTTGGAAATGATGCAAATGGAGTGTAAATCTCGATTCAGGGTAAATTTGCACTTTGATTTATTTTTGCTTATATTTGACAATAACATTATATTTATGCATTGACAAATGACAGAAAATACATTTTCTAATACATATTTACATTGATAATACGATGTAAAAGTATATTAATAAAAAATAGGTAAATTTGTATTTAAGTTGACTTTGATAAAAAAAAAGGGCATATGCTTTGTTGGAATTCATGTTTGCATCCATTACAGCTAAAAGTCTGTTTGGTAAGAAGGTAAATTTGTTAATATAAAACTAACCTAATTTTGCAATTTATATAGACTGTTTTACACTCTACGTATTTGCATTCACTCTTATTTGCATCATTTCCAAACGCAGCCTAAAAGTTAAATTTTAAGGGTAAATTAATGGGGACCCATCCGATGCATGGGCTTTATTGAACCAAATTAATGTAAAAGTTGTCTATAGCATTTCAAACTTTATTTAAAATAATTATATTAAAAATTTTAAGTTTAATTGATTAAAGAATAACTAATAAATTTAAAATGAGATTTAAATTAATGCATATATAAGTTTTGGAGTTCATTAATATTTTAAAAATAATTAAAAGAACTATGATTATATTAAAATAATTTATAGTGAATGGAATTTTAAGTTTGAATTTTGTTAATGATAATTTTTAATTAATAAATAATATTCTATTAGTGAATTATAAATAAAATTTTAATTTTTAATTTGAATAATAATTGTATTAATTAAATTTATAATTTATTTTATTAAGTAAAATTATGTTATTAATTTAATTTTATAAAATTATTTAAAATTTTAAAAACATTTAATAATTAATTTTAAAATTTTATAAAGGAAACATTCTAAATAAATTGTGGGTTATAATTAGATGGAAATTTAAATTATAATATCATGTTAATACAACTTAACATGTTTAATTAGTATAATTAGTTTTGTTTTGATGTAATATTTATTATGGTTCCTCACTTGTACCCAATCCAACTCCACCAATTCCTAATGTGTAGTATAGAATATCAAAAAGAAAATATAAAATGAAAAACCATAATATCTAAAATTTCTCTAGGTATCTCTTTTTCTTCTCTTTTGTTTTTATTTTGATTCCAATCTAATTATAGATTTGTCCTATTCAAATTCAATAACCTGCAAAGTTATAATTGCAAAACAAAAATAAATAAATAAATAAAATATACAAATGATGGGAAGGGTATGCTTACCATTCAATGCATGGTATATTGGGAAAACAAATTATAAATGTCTCTTTATGCCTCTCTCAGTCTCAAAAGAACAATGTCATCATGTCACCATGTTAGTTATTAGTGTAAATACAAGTAAGTTTTAAAACTTAACCCAATAATCCACATCATAACTGATCTAAGCAGGCTGATTGAAAATGGGTCACATTTGACTCATTTTGATTGTCTTCTTCACCCACTTGACGAAACGGGTTCACAAAACCAATAGTGTATTGCCGAAAGGAAAGCAAAAACAATATGTACGAAGGAAAGCAAATGCCATCAACCATTCTTTATAGCAAAAGCGACCCATTTGGTCTCCTGAAGTTGTTTATAGCGCTAGCCATTCTAATCATTGGAAAATATGTTATACATGGAGGAAAATAAGTCGATGGTCAGAATACATGCCTTTTCAGAATGATCCAAGAGAGAGAATAGGTGGGAGAAGAACCTTTCACCCCTTGCTTTATAGTGATTTTCCACCCAATCGATGGGAGAAACATGGTCCTTCCGACTATGTTTCTTGTCCAAAGCAATGTCTTCTATCCCTACTTTTCTTCTAAAACAATAATTTAAAAGGGTCAGGTAGACTGGCAGATTAAAAGGGATAATTTAAAAACTAGGTTTAGAACATAGATAAAAACTGATAAATTAAAATTGGGTTTGGAACAGAGAGAAAATACTGATAGATTAAAACCGAGTTTAGAAGAGAAAATTGATAGAATAAAACTGAGTTATGTTTCCGTCCAACGAATGGGAGAAACCTTCAACATTACTGGTTTCTTATCATTAGAACAACGAGAGAGAGAGAGAGAGAGAGAGAGAGAGAGAGAGAGAGAGAGAGAGAGAGAGAGAGAGAGAGAGAGAGAGAGAGAGAGAGAGAGAGGGAGGGAGAGAAAAAAAAAAGAGTTTCAAAGTAACCTAGTTTCCTAATTGAACACAATTAGAAGAGGCATGGGACGTGATACAGCTGGTTTCCTACAATTGTGATGCAACATTGCTCTAGTCACTAGATGTGGCCAACAATAGAGAAGTTTGATTCGTAAATTTTATATTAATGCGACTTTTAAAAAATAAAAAATTCAAAAGAATGAGAAAATTTCTAGACTTCCTTCTTTTAATCTATACTACTAATAAAAGAAATATCCCCATTTCATGGACTTTTCATTAGACATTTTTACCCCTTATCTAAGCAACATACAACGGGCATAAAAAGGGCATATATGTCATTTACTCTCACTGCAAATATCGGGTTAGTAATAATTATCCTTTGAACTTTCATTTTGGACAATTACCCCCTTTTGTTAGAGTTTCATCATTTAACTTCAAAAAAGATCCTCTCAAATTACCATTTTTTTTATTCGGATGATTTATTATTGATTAGTTTTCCAAGTATAATATTGAAGTCCTCTCACTTGCTTCAATGGATACTTACATACTTCTGGATAGATTCAATATTTAGATGATATTGTAGAAGTTTCTTTCCAATATATATAATTTTAAGGTTTCTTTTGATTTATTTATTTATTTATTTATTGGAAAAAGGAGTAGATAACTTTTTTATATTTTAAGATAAAGAGAAACACTCAATGTCATTGAAATGAAGATTTAACAAAAAAAAAGGGAGAAAATGGAGTTATATTTTCATTTGGAGAAAATGAAGATATTTTTTGGTCAAATAAGATTTAAGAAAAAGGGCAAGAATTAAAAAATAATAATAATAAAATGGGTATTTGATAATTTATGCATTTTATCATCTAACTTATTTTGTCCCAAATCCAAATATCACTTATCAATACTTATTTATACACGTGTTAAATTATTTATAATACATATTCTAATTATATATGATAAAGGCATAGGCTGGGAACCAGGTCCGGACCTGGGGTCTATAGCCCTTACTACAGCTACATGTGTTCATTTAATGGAGATGATGATATGTAGGCCGTTGATGTTTGTATTCGTTTGAGGGCTCTGTAAAGATAATAATATTGAGACGTTGCAATTTTTCATTAATTTGTTTGAACTTCTGAGTTGTGACAATTGGAAGTGTAGCAAGAGTGGATTGATTATGTTGGTGATGAATGCAAAATATGAGAATAGATCGATCTCATCATTCTCCCACGTGGCAAACTCCCAGATAATCAAATAAAAGAGAAGACAATAGAAAGAATGTTAATGGTAAATAAATCTAATATGGCACATAGGCATGATTATATAACTTATCTCAGAACTTTTGATCAAGTGGAGAATCCAACCAAGAACAAAAGATGAAAGAGTGTTTTTTTTAGAGGCCGTATCTGCTCCTTACACAGCGCCCCTCACACCGACCTCCTAGCATGTTTTGGTCGTACATTGAGAATATTTCCCGTATTTATATTTATTATTCATGGGAGATGTTCCCAATGCAGGGTGAGATGTATCTGTTATGTTGGTGTGATGCGCGCTTTGTGAGGAGAAATCCCAATTGGTTTTTTTGAAAGAACCTATTTTTAATGGATGAAGTGACTTTTTCTTAATTGGCTGTGAACTTTCTATATTTATCTAAAACTCACCATGATTTTCAGCATTTTTCTTAAACTCACCACAACTTTTCAAAATGTCTAAAACTCACCATGTCACTAACTTGACATTAAAAAAGACTAACGGGTGCTAATGTATTACCATTTTAACCTTCATAGAAAAATATAAAATATATATAGAATAAATTAATGGGTGTTAATATATTGCCATTTTAATATTTAGACATGAAAAAAAAGGAAAAAGTTCAAAAAATATTTCCAAATATAAAATACATAAAAACATAGAAATTATAGAAAAATATAAAAAATTATAGAAGTTGCAAAAAATAAAAAAATTATTTTCAAAATATAGAAACTATAGAAATTGAAAAACAAAATCAAAAAATAAAATTTGTAGAAAAAACACAAAAAATTATAGAAAAATACAGAAATTGCAAATAAATAACAAAAAATACAGGAAAATTTATAGATTGTAGAAAATAGAAAATGTAAAAAAAATAGAAATTACAAAAAATATTGAAAATTATAACAAAACACTAAAAATGCAAAAAAAACAACAAAAATTGAAAACTAAAAAGACCATTTTTCCCTGGCTCGCCATTCAAGGGCAATTTAATCATAAAAATTATTATTTATGCTGTACATCTCTATTAAGAATCATTTACGGTGCACTAACGGAATGTGAGTTTTGAAAATTAAAAATTTAATGAGAGACATTTTGAAAAGTTGTGGTGAGTTTAAGGAAAAGGTTAAAAACTTATGGTGACTTTTAGAAAATTTCACTTCCATTATTCATCCTTGGTTAAGAAAGCTCCTGCTAGCTTCGTTTTCAAACTTAATTCACATTCTGTTCTGTTTTGTTTCTTATCCATGGTTTCTCCTTTTTTATCCATTTTGGGCTGGTGTCTGGTGAGTTGACTGCCAGCTGCCGTCTGTTGATTTTTCTTCGATCATGCTCGTTGCTCGGTAGTTTCTGAAGCCTTTCTGGATTCTGGGTTCTCTTAAAACCTCTCAAGCTGTTTTCTGGGGAGGTACTGAGGAGAAGAGTTTCCTGAATTTGCCTGGGAAGATAAAAAGGTGAGGTTTTTCTTTAAATCTGTTCTCTTCAAATTTGCATTTGGGAGGTCTGAGAATGAGTTTTCTGGGATTGGGGTTGTCCAAAATATGGAATACGTAATCTCTTAATATATAATCTAAGATCGGGCTGGTAAACAATAAAACGAATTACATTTGAAAAATAGAGTTTTTTATTAATTCTTACAATTTTTGTAGAACGTGGTTTCTGAAGAAAAACTTTAAAAAGAAGGGTTTTTTTTTTTTTTTTCTCAGAGAAGTAGGAGGCTATTTCTATTTGGTCTTAAAATGATTCCTTGACATTCTAATGTGATTCATGAAATGGAAATTGGGTTAGTGAAGGAGGTGTGTTTTCCTCAGAAAAGCCAGTATACATTTTGTAGGTAATTTTGAAGGTACATAGTATATTCACTGGTAATTAAGAGGACAATCTCTTTTGATCTTCACTTAAGTCACCGAATTTTAGCAATTAAGGGTAGTTCTAGATAATGCTTTGCTTCTTAGGTCTTGATTTTCCTTGTTTCATGGTTCTGAGGTTCTCTCCTTTTCAACCTTTGGATGTGCAGAGGGGAAATTGGTGTTCTAGTTTTTTTTGTTCTTGGGGGGCCTATGAAGTGTTTCTATTTTATTAGTGGAGAGAGGAAAGATGAACCGAGGACTACAAAGTCCATATCAGTTCGGTCTTCTACTTCCACTGATCGTGAGGCGAGGAGATCTGGGTCCGAGTTCAATTCAGAGAACATCTCAGAAATGAGCAGTGAATCAAGGGGGAGGCCCACGTTCCCAAGTTTGTCTCAGAGGTCAAACAATCTCAAGGTGTTTACATTCTCAGAGCTAAAGGCAGCCACAAAGAATTTCAGCCTCTCCCTTATGGTTGGGGAGGGTGGGTTTGGATGTGTCTATAGGGGTGTGATCAAGAACTCTGAAGAGCCAAATGTCAGACTTGACGTTGCTGTCAAACAGCTGAGCAGGAGAGGATTGCAGGCAAGATTTCTTCCTGATTTTCTTAATTTTAGTGCTCTAAATAATTTAAAATATGCATTTGTATCTAATCTAGATTGTACTTAACTACTGCCTCTTCAGGAAGCTACTATTATCAATTTAACTTGGAAAAAAAAAGGATGGGGCTGATTCCAAATAGTTGATTGAGATTAATGTGGTTTGGGGGGATCATGGTAGATGTAATTGGTGAAGGGTGCAATGGAAGTGCAACCACAGAGTGGGTTTAAGTTGCTGTGGATCAGTATTGGTAGCACAGCTTCCAATCCTTGAAGATCCTCAGGTAGCCGGTAACTGCTTTTATTAAGTATATATACTCAAAAGGATAGGAGGTTTCTACCAAAAATAAAAAGTATAGGAGGTTGAATACCAAAGGACAGGAGACTGGTGGGCTGAGGATTTTGGACCCACCAAATTGCAGGTCTGATACGAGGGTTCTGGGTTAAATAACAAAAGGCTGATCTTAATTCTTAATTTGCTGGAGTTTGCATTCCTTTGTAACAGCATGGCCATATATTCAGGAAATTTTCAATAGTAAGGATGTTCCATGCTCATCCAGCTAGGGGCATAAAATTTCAAGTAGAAGATTTCCTAATTTGAAGCTATCTAGACCAGGTCTGGGCATGAATCCTCACAGATTTGACCAACTTGCTATCTGGAATCTTCAGAGTTCAGGCTTTATAAGGTACCTTCAAATAAAACTTAGAAACTTGTTACCTAGAAAATCTTCACTGGCAAACATTTAGCACTGGCACTTCGTCTGAATCTACCATTATGAACAACAAGGTCATTCAATAGACAAAAAATAATGAGCTTTATCTTATATGCCAAACAAGTAATTCAATCTCCTCAAAATTTCATATTTGTGCATACATATCCCAATAAGTAGTTGAAATTTTCTTCAGTTAAATGACATTCATGATTTGAAACTGAGCATAAATATAAGAGTACAAGTTTGCCTAACTTCTTCCTGCTAGCCTATAGTTTGTTCTTTATTCATCAGTTGAGATGATGCTTGGTTTACAGTTTCTGATATTTCTGGAAATGATTTTTATCTACTGAAAATTTTGTCAAGACTAACCGAAACTAAAGCTAACATCTCCAGAATAAAAAAGGCTAGCTTAGACAATTCTTCTGGACTTGGAAATGCAGGAATTCTTGGTCTTGTCTCAACCCCATGCGCCACGATAATATAACTTTACCATTAATTATTAAAATTTCTTGAAATTGTTTAATTATTATCTGACCTCTTGTCAATCAGGGGCACAAGCAATGGGTGACGGAAGTAAATGTCCTTGGAGTGGTTGAACATCCAAACCTTGTCAAGCTAATAGGCTATTGTGCTGAGGATGATGAAAGGGGGATCCAGAGGCTTCTAGTCTATGAATATATGCCAAATAGAAGTGTTGAAGACCATTTATCATCTCACTCACCAGCACCTCTTCCATGGGCCGTGAGACTGAGAATAGCACAGGATGCTGCTCGTGGCTTGGCATATCTCCATGAAGAAATGGATTTTCAGGTATTCAAATTTGTTCTACCTGGCATGTTTTATTAAATTTGATTTGCTCATGTCAAATAAAATTTTCTTTAAAGTTTAAACATATCTTACACAGTCTAGGATGGAAATCTATCATTTTATGTCTGACCTAGGAATTCTCTTAGGCCAAACTCAATATGGCTGGGTTCAGATAATCCAACCAACCACATTCTTATTGGTGGTTAAAAAATGTTGGTTAATGGGTTGCAAGGGAAGGCCAATAGATTGGTAAGATTACAATTGCCAAATAATGTATTTTTTGGTAATAGTTGTCTCAGGATATTATTGTTGTGGGCATTATTGCAAGTTTTAGTCCGGTTTCCTTGTCCTAGCCTCTAGTTGCCTTTTGGGAGAAGTTTCCTATAGGAAATGGATTGTTGTAAAGGCCAATTGTTTTACAGAGAGAGAGGGAGAGACTGTGTCCTGTGTTAGTGAGATAGAATGGGCATACATGATTCATGGACTAGGTCCCCATATATATTTGTCTTATCATATTTATTTTCCTTGACAATAGAACACAAATTGGTCTCACTCTCATGAATGTAGGCATTTTGTCCAACTACACTGAGTCATCTTTTTTCTTCTTTTTATTTTCTGGTTATTGTTTTCTACTTGGTTTTTCAAGAAGTTCATCAAACTAAATGCTGATAGAGGAGAATCTTAGGTAGTACAGCTCAATCCCACCCACCCCCCAACACACACACAGACAAGAAGGGGAGTCCTTGCTCAGCCTTTTTACTCATTTTACCATCTGCATTCTCATTATCTGCAATTAGGGGCCATTGCTTGGTATAATAGTAAAATTTCAGGCTGACAAGTACGAGAATGTGGGATTAAGTCTGAAAGCAGCCACTTTGTGCCCAAAAAAATGCCAAAAGTAAGCTCTGTATCCATTCCACATCCCTCAAGACCCCAGGTATATAACTAGGACCAACATTGGGTAATAGCCTTTATTCTTGTTATCTGCAATTAAAATGCATTGAATTTGTTCGAGGCGTAGTCCTCAGAAGCATAAGCACTTCCCGCATGCACCAGTGCCTCACCTGGAGGCATGCCTCCAGGCATACACCTCCCACACCTTTTAAAACATTGACTGTAGTTACATGCATGCATATGAAAATTTCTACAATATATATTACTATCTTTATCCATAATTCTTCATTTATGAAATTTAATGACATCATCAAACAAACATGGATGTTGGAAGTGTCACTCAAGTCATCTTTTCTGTGTAAGTGGGATTGGAATTTGTTTTAATGGTTTGCATTGAACATGGTTGTTTCTACAGAAAAGTGATGCTTTGGAGTAGTTTCTGATCACATGACATGCAGCCTAATACTCCAGTTACTGTGCTAAAGTTTATCTTGGTGGGTGCTTCATATATAATAAAATAATAATGGCATCTTCTTTATTACTTGAAACAGATCATCTTCAGGGATTTTAAATCCTCAAATATTCTCTTGGATGAACAATGGAATGCAAAGCTTTCAGACTTTGGTTTGGCCAGGCAGGGTCCTTCAGAAGGATTAACTCACATCTCAACAGCGGTATGTCTCCAAAAATTAGGAATGTATTTTCTTCAAATAAATATCTACCATATATGTACTCAATACAATATAATTTACCACTACACAGCATAAGGTGACACTATCAAGTTTGACTAAAAAGTCAACTAAACCACATATAGTGGATTTTTAACCAACTTTAAAATTTAAATGGAAAGTAAACTCAATAGGGTTCTAAATTGGTTTTAAATAACCTAAATAAATTGAAGGTGTCAGATAGCTTACTGGTAGGGTCTCTGGTTGACTGTACTGGAGACTTGGGATTGAATGGTGCCTCCACCCAGGGTTTGGGGTGGGATGGAGGTTGGGAGAAGGCTACCCCCTATTGTGTAGCCCACTTGCCTAACCCCAGGAAAAAAATTTGAATTGGAATGATTGGGATTTTAAAATTTAAATACTGTGATCTGAGAGAATCCTGATGTTCTCCTGTTTTATCTGAAAACAGGTAGTGGGAACCATTGGATATGCGGCTCCTGAATACATCCAAACTGGCCGCCTGACAGCCAAGAGTGATGTCTGGAGCTATGGGGTCTTCCTGTATGAGCTCATAACAGGTAGGAAACCACTTGACAGAAACCGTCCCAAGAGTGAACAGAAACTCTTGGAATGGGTGAGGCCACACCTGTCAGACATGAAGAAATTTAAACTGATTTTAGACCCAAGACTTGAAGGAAATTATTCTCTGAAGTCTGCCCAGAGGCTTGCAGCTGTAGCTAATCAGTGCTTGGTGCGGCAGCCAAAGGCACGTCCCAAGATGAGTGAGGTGTTGGAGATTGTGAAAAAACTTGTGGAGTCAACAGAGATGGGTCCAGAATCGTCCATGAAGATGTTGTCTCCTGGAGATACTTCTGAAGAACAGAAAATGGAAGGGTTCAACTTGAAGAGAAGGGTTGTGGACTCAAGAGTAGGAGAACGTGGATGGTCAGCTTGGCAGATGTGGACACCTAAGCTCATAAGAACATGCTGAAAGAAGAGGGGTGTGCTAGTTTTTCTTGGTATGTAGGTGAAGAGGCTAATGTGAGTGTAAGAAGGCTTATTTGGTTCTCTGCCACAAATGTTGGCAATGGATGTTACTCACACTGCAACAATCTACATATTGTGCAAGGAAGCATGCAGAGAATGGCTAATGTTAGTTCAAGTAACAGATGTAAAACAAACAGGTGCCTCAATTGGGCATATGCCACTGGTTTTTGGGTCTTCCTGTATGGCTACTGCTCACAGTATTTTATTTATGTGCATATGACTGATGAGGATGTCATTTGAACTATAGGAAAGTAACCAGTTGTAATTAACTAGTAAGCTTGATAACATACTTCCAAGTACCTTTTGCATGATCACAGGAAGTCTCCATGAGCATTTTAGACCTGGATGGCCGGCGTCTAGTAGGAAATGTAGTCACAGAAGGTTTCTTTTGGCTGTCTAAAATGAAGTATTAATTGCATGACTGGTTTACTGTCTCTGAGAGGCACCCAATAAAAGGTTTTCCTCCAAATTCCAATACAACAGTCTGTAACATGTTTCTGTTTTCAATTGGTTATATACAACAATAAATCATAGGGTCATGATTTTCCACTGGTGATAGTGACTATTTCGTAGCCTTAGACTGGTTATATACAGAAATTACAGTTTTAACTGGGGATGTAGCTTTTATACAACCAAGTAATGGTCCAGAGCTCATGCAAATACAATGTGAGCAGTAAGGCACACTTGCAATGTGATGGTTGCACATTGATTGTTTGTTTAGTGTGCTAACTACTAGTTCTGGACTCCTGAATATAGACCCGACCATTGGCCTTTTTTCCCAACAAATCGACTGCTCTCAGATTCGTTGTGTTGTCACATTTCTCACATTTGTCAATGTTAACAGATCATGAAATGGACTCCTTTTTGCCACCATTTTCCGGGTCAGCAATTTAACCGTAGAGGTTGAATGGGTCGGCCCGTGATATCATGAGTAAAACAATAAAAACATAAAATACTTAGAAATATATTAGAAATATTATCAAGTGGAAACCAAGGTGAATTTGAATATATGCAAATGCAGAGTTTTTCTCAAGTCTTGTATCACTTGTATGTCCTAAAATAAAGCTAATATGACTCAAATATATAAAGGGATAGGATTGAGAGAGAGATCGGAGATCGGCTTTGGACAGGGCAAACCTGTGCTCACACCATCCAAACAACCTCTTGCAAATTTGCATCAGGAATATCTTCCCATGAAATAAATCATGAGTAGGGAGATATTCCCAATGCAACGCTGTAAAGACTGCTCGAACGGGTGTTGCCCTGACGGAAGCCGAGAGAGAGAGAGGGGGACGTCCAAGGGACAGTAGACTGATGCGTTCAAAAGTGTCACAATTTCAATGTTTTGTTTTCAGATGTTGTATTTACCAAAAAAAATATTAGAAATATAACCCCTTTGTACTTTCATTTGCAACAAGGATCCCCTCTACGATTATTACCCCTTAAACTTTTTTTTAATGAAAACTTACCTCATAAACTTTCACTTTATGACAAATACCTTTGTCCGTCAGAGTTCAATCAATTGTCTTTGAACAAGGGTTCTTATTTAGCTATTAAAAATTTTTAAAAATCTTCAAACTACCTTTTTTTTTCTATTTATTTGAATGGCTTATGTTTTTTATTAGCTTTCTAAATATAATATTGAAGTCCTCTCAATTGCTCTAATAGATAATTGTAGATTTCTAGCTTGATTCAATATTCAAATGAAATGGTAGAGATTTCTCTTTTTGATAGATATAAATCTAAAGTTGCATTTGTTTTTTCTTAATTTATTAGAGAAAATGAGTGGATAATTTTTATATATTAGATGAAGAGAGATATTCATGTCATTGAAATGGAACAAAATTTTAAAGAAACTTGTTTTTCTATGTTGGTGAAATGATTCTTATCATTATTATTATTTTAGTTGATTTCATTTGGAGAAAATGGAGGTACTTTTGGGTCAAATAGAGCTTAAGAAAAAAAAAGGTGGAGAAAAGAAAACAAGGAAATTTAAGGTGAGTATTTTAGTAATTTAATGCATTTCATCAGTGGGCAAAGGGGTATTTATCATGAAGTGAATGTTTAAAAGGCCCTTTATCGCAAATGAAAATTTAAGGGAAACTGTCACTATGTAGGGGGGTCTTTGTGGCAAATGAAAGGTTAAGACTAGACCTATTCATGGGCCAGGCTCCGGCCTAGCTTTTGCCAAAATTTGAATGGGCCCAACTCGAAGCCCGAGCCCAACATTGTGTAAAGTTAGGCCTAAAGCCCGACCTGTGAACAGGTTTAGTTAGGAGTAATTGTCACTAAGTCCATAGTTAGGGGGTTAATAATAATAATAATAATAATAATAATAATAATAATAATAATAATAATAATAATAATAATAATAATAATAAATAAATAAATAAATAAATAAAATTTTAGAAAAATATATATATAACAAAATATTATATATAATGTTTTTATTTTTTATATAATAATAGTTAATTATTATAATTCTTAAATTTTAATTATCCAATATATATATATTTTTTATTTTTATAAAATGTTTTTTTCTCAAGTTGAGCTCGAGCCGAGCCAAGCTTGAGCTTACAAGTTTTTTACTCGAGCCGAACTCGAACTTGTACTACCTTGGCGAGCCGAGCTCAAGCCTTGTACCATTTGACTCGGCTCGGCTTGAATCCACCCTTGCCTAGAAAAGAATGATATTGTTGATCTATGAAATACAAACTGCTTCATAGAACCGCTACTTGGGTCAAAGAGTTTGACCACTTGGGTCAATGGCATTTTTAAAACATTAATATGATTTATTGCTTTCTTCTACAAATGTTTGACAAGATTGGAGCAAGGTTTAACTGAACGCTTTGACTGTTTAGCGATGCAGGCTGTGGAACCAAATGATAAGGTTCCACACCAGTAATAAAATACATGGGGCCCATGATTTTATTACTGACATGGAACCTGATGATTATTGGTTCCACAACCCGCTCAATGGTCAAAGCGTTCAGCTAATCCAAATTCAATGTTAATGGGCCCGCATGATCAAATCTTGATTTATTTAATTGATATATTTATAGTATTTATTGATAATATATATCGTAAATTTAAAAAAAAATGAAAAATAGAAAAACCAAAATAAACTGGTCAGCTGGTTAATTGATTGATTTTGATTTCAAAAAATTTGATAGATTGGTTCGACTTATAAAAAAGACCCATGGTTTGATTAACCAAACCGTGAACACCCTAGTGGTTGTGTATGTGATCCTCAAAGAGGATCTGATTTTTTTGGTAAATGTAGAGGATCTGATGTTTAAATCGTTTAAAAGGAGGTGATGGATACATCTTGAAGGTGTAAATCGGGCCATGCCACTCGCGGTCCAGCATGATGGTTCATGGCTCGACACAATTGTATGCGCCATAACCAGCTTGGGGTTTCAGGTCCATACAATTAATTGGGTCGGACCAGCACAACACGATCGAGCAGGCTGTGCCAGCATGGCCCAGCGCGCAGCTCGACCCAACACAGCCGAACACGACTTATATATATATTATAATCAAATAAATATATTATATGTTTATATATATAATATGATATAAATTATAATTATATAATAATAGATTAATAAAATAAACATTTATTTTCAATTTTATTATACAATTTTATTTAATTATTGTGTATATAAACAGTTGTATACATCAAAATTCATATAAAATAAAAAATTTAAGATATTTTTTCAATTATTTTTAAATAAATAGCTTTGGCCCGGTCTACAACCCAACCTAGACTAAGGCTTTGCCTATGGACCAACCTGGCCCATGGCAGGACACGACATGACACGAGACCACACGGGCTCAGGTCGACCCCCTAAAATATCCTAGAAGAGGGAGGTACGGTTTGAGACAACCCACAAGCTAGCATGGCACGACAGCACAACCTGTTTTACAGCTCTAAATCTGATCTAATTATAGCCTTGGCTAAAAATGCTTTCATTGAATCATCATTGATCATTCTATCGAGGGGGTGTTTGGCAGTGTTGCGTTGCCATTGTATTTTAGGCTCAGTTTGGAAGGAGTACAAATACAAATATGTAGAGTGCAAAAACCTTGAATTTAGTATTATTTTGTATGTATTTATACTTTACATATTTGTATTTGTACTCTTTCCAAACTAAGCCTTAATTTTTAGGTTGATCAATACAAAAGAGTTTTTCTTCATTTTAAATATTTGAAAAACATTTTGAATTGATAAACACCTTAATTGGCTCCCAACAGAGAACACCTTCACTTCTCACGTCCCACCATACCAACTTTCTTTCCTACCAATGAATTAATAAAGCGAAATCGGGAGTTTATTTTAGTCCAGGGGTGCATCGAAGAAAAGTGAAAATACTCCTGTCAACCCTCCACATGAAAAAGCTCAATCGAGTGGAGAAAATATTTGGGAATCCAACTTGCTCTATGCGGTACAAGTAGAATAAATCAATTGGAACTGCTAGACAAAATAAACACAAGGCTTGGATTATGGAAAGCAAGACTGATGTCACAAGCAGGAAGAACAACCATGGTAAAATCAACACTCCAAGCTGTACCAAATTACATAATGGGTTCCTCTGTTCTTCCAAGCTCTACTTTAGAAAAGTTAGAACAAACCCAGAGGAATTTCTGGTGGGATGGTTCACTAGAAAAAAAATAATTTCATACCATAGCCTGGAAAATCCTCTGTAAACCAAAAAAGATGGGCTGGAAAATCCTCTGTAAACCAAAAAAGATGGGTGGTTTAGGATTCAAGAGGATGAAAGAAATTAATCAAGCCCTGTTTTCAAAACAAATCTGGAGATTGTTTTCAAAATAAATCTATTTACTCTCTAGAAAATAAACAGTCTGATTCTGGGTGGTGGAAACAAGTTATTACCCTATGGGATATGGGATAAATTAAAACCGAATTCCATTTGGCAAATTAAGGATGGTACTTCGGTTCATATTTTTGACCCATGGGTGCCAGTATTACCAAATGGAGTTCCAGGAATTAAATCTGAAGCTCAAACACATACACCTCCGGTGCATGGGATCAACAAAAAAGTGAACTCTTGTTCAAGCAAGAGAATTGCTGGCCTATCATACAAACTGTGATCTCGCATCATCTCTCAACAGATAGGCTCATCTGAAAAAAATCCAAATCTGGAGAGTATGATGTAAAAAGCTGGCTACGGATTTCTCATGTCAACTCAAGCATCCTCTTCTGGACAGCATTGGAATTGGGACCTCATATGGAAATGGAAAATTCCTATGTGATTCCAAATCTTTATGTGGAAGGCATGGTTGAATGGAATGAAAACAAATGATAAATGGCACTTTTTAAATGAAGAGGAGAAGAATGTCCTTTGTGCCAAACAACCACAGAGACTTGGCAGCATCTCTTTTTTGATTGTTCCTATGCTAGGACGGTATGGGACATGAGGAATGCAGCTTTACATAAAAATCATGTTATGAGTCCAGCAAAACTGCTACATCACATGCATTGGTTCCTACAACCAAGCCCATACATACAGAGTTCTCATCCATCATTTGTGCATTCACACATAATATTATCTACAAAATATAGAATGTTTGTTGATGGCTTTTTCATTTCATCATCTTGTATGACACGGACAAGAGCTCAAATACTCTCGGCAGATGATATTGCAATTTTCTGAGGAAGCAAAAGAGTTGCTGCATCAAACCCACTCCAAGATGAATGGTGGGCCCTCCTACATGGCTTACAATATACTCACAGGCTGAAGTTAAAATTTCTAGCCATCTTTTCTGACTAGAAAGCTTAATTAACAACATTTATATGGATGTTGAACATGATTGGCTTACTCAGCCTATAAAGCAGAAAGTATCTCATATAAATGCATGGAAATATAATACATTAGTAGAAAGTGCGAGCAGCTTTCTGAGAATAGGACTTGGTGTTCCGATGGCTTTATTTTATAGAGAGGATTCAAAGGTCTAATTTCTCAAGACTTTCGACAACGGTTGTTGGGCTCAATGGGACGATGAATGGGCAACAAATGTTCTGCAAGCGTAGCCATTAATTATTTTAGATGAAAAACTTAAAATAATTGTTGCTAATTACACAAATTTAGTCAAATTAATAGAATTAGTAATTAATTAATAATTACACAAATTAGAAATCGCCCCTCGCCTCGTCATATTCTACTCCCTCCGCTGCTCCACTGGGAATCGCGCGCCTCTCCCAATTTTGCCTCCACTTCTTCGACTTTCGACCTCAGAAAACGGTGATTAATTGCCCTCGTATTCTCTCTATTTTTTTCCCTTTCCGACTTCTTCGTCTTCGACAACAACCGGAAGCAGCTCTCATAGAAAGGTGTTTCGAAGATTCGTAGAGGGTACGCGTCTCTCTCTATCGCTTGCTAATATTGCTCTCATATTCTCTCTCTGTATCATTCTCGGAATGTTAGATTCACAGGTTCTTAGTGGTCGAGCAAGACAGAGCGGAAGGTAAACGCATGTCCTTATGCGTCCCCCTCTCCCTCCCTCTCTCTCTCTCTCTCTCTCTCTCTCTCGCTCCATCTCTCATCGTTTGTGTTTGTTTCAGGAAGACAGGGTGAAGGATCGAGTTTGGCTTTTCTTCTGCTTCTAAGCTTCGGAGGGCAGCAGTGCATATATAGCATTGCCAAAGAGGGGTTCGATCTCCAGTGAGTCTCTCTCTGCATGTCGATTTAACACCAATGCATAGAATCAATCTTTTTTTTTTTGATAAACTTCAATATTCGGTTCTTTGAGACTTTCATCTCACTCTTGCTCACTGCAGCAGATATTGGCATTCACTGAGCAAGCCCTGTGAGATAGACAAAAAAACGTGACAGAACACATGTATAAAATTGAAGTTGTATAAAATCAGAATGAGAGATAAATTATCGCTAAACCCTAAAAGGAACAGGGATTGTCAAAAAAAGGCAGGGGTTATTTGGAATAACTTATCGCTGAGCTATCCGAGAATTAAAAAAAATAAGCCCTACAGTATATTTACTGAAACCTCCCCTCTTGGCTTATATGGCATTGCCAAGTTTCCCTTCTTTTAGTCTACTGTTAGGTACCGTCGCGTAATTAATGAACTAACAAATTATCCAAATTTCGAAGCCATAGAACAGTTTGTTTAATATCCGAGAATTTAAAAAAAAATCAGCACACATACTTAAAGTTTGCAGGTTCTAACTTTCCTTTTTCACTCGGTTTGTCTTCAAATCAAGTGAAAAATGTAAAGTTTTCTTGATTCCTTTTTTGCTTGTATAAGGCGGCTGTGTCCTATATGATATCATGATGATTGATCCTTGTTGCAATTTGTTTATTTTGGAACTGGATACCGAACCAAAGGCTTTAGTTTTCTCTTCATTCCTTTTGAGGTTTCATATTTCCCCTACTCTACTGAAGTAAAGCTATGTCTTTCATCTTATTATCAGCAAAGTGTATATTTCATTTAACTCCCATAATGTCCTTAATGATGCTGTGACCAACTCCTGGAAGGGGGCCTCTGTGTTACCTCAGTTTTTTACATCATTGTTGTTGTCTTTTGGTGTTGCTCCTACAGGCTAAGTTATTAATTTCTCGAGGAATTAAATGATACAAGCCGTTTTTTGTGTGAACAAGTGCATGAGATAAATCAACATCTGGAATGTGTTATGGGGGACTTGGGATATTACAATGTTCCAAATGTGTGGTGTATGATGCATTTACATCCATAGCATAAAGGGCAATCTTATATTTCTTTTATTTTCTTTTGAGCAGAAACATATAGTTGTCATATTGGAATGATGAAAACGGTTTTTAAATGCTTGAACCTTTTGTGCTGATTTTTGTCCAGACATAGTGATCTCATGGTGAATTTTGGTACTTAATATTTGAACACCATCAGCCTTTAGGCTATGAAGGTGGTCTTGGCTTTTTTGTACAAAGTGGCCACTCTGAGACTCAAGCCCATGTTCTCACGCTTGATATCCCTATATTTTACCATTACACCAAGTAATAGCCCCTAGTTTATATAATTATATAAACTTGAATTTGGAAGTAGTATCACCTTGGCCTACTAGTTTCCACGCTGATACATTGTTTTATGATTATTGTCCAAACCTAGTAATAATCTTGTTGAATTTTGCAACTTCAGATCTAAACACCATTAGCTTTCAGGCTATGGAGGAAAGTGATTCCTGAGCTTATATAGCTTATGTAAAACTCTCCTGAATTTAAAACCAATATCACCTTGGAGGACTATATGGGGTTGACCACATGAACCCTGTTCTGCCATTCCACTCTGTTCAGTTACTGCATTAAATGCAATGAATCTGTCAAATACTATTACACAGATAAGCCCACATAGATCTATTATAAGATAAATCAAATATCAAATAGTTACAAGGCATTGAAATTATCATATTATAGTAATATATTACTGTTTTCCTTAACATTTCTATTTGTTGGTGACTACATTGTTGGTTCTTTTTTCTTTTATTTTTCGTAAGTCTCTTACTTTATTTGCTTGTATATGAATTTAATACAGAATTGTAAAGTGGTATAGGTCATTCTAAGTGATAGTGGGGCAACTGGTTGCATAAATACCTTTGTTTCCCTTTTCTTAAGTTGTTGGGTTTGTCCAAATGCTTCGTTTGTGATCATTGACATGTATTCCATAGAAACATGCCCATATAACAAGTCCATATCTTATAAATTGTCTGTTGAGGAATTTCTTATTCCTTTCAGTAGGGTTTCCAAAATGAAGAAGCTTAGGAAAAAGAAAACTTTCCCATAACTTGTTCCCTAGATTACATATAGAGAATACATATTTCTTCCTTATGTTTTGTTGGTAGCATGAAATTGTTACAATGAGGAGTTTGAATGAAAAAAAAAGATAACTTACATATATTATTCGTGCTTCTTCTTGATATGTGGTGGCACTCATGCTTCTTATTCTTCTTTTAATAGTGTATGATTGCTTATAGGTTACTATTATTTTGTTGAATTGCACTGAAAATGAGGAGACTATCAAGACGCAAGTTATTTTTACAAGGATCTCAAGATAATGCATCAAGAGAGAGTAAAATGCCGACCTCTAGATCCCTAGATAGAGTTGTGAGTGGGACACCAAATTGTGAGATGCCACCTCCTACATCAGTACAAAGGGAGCATGTACAGTCCTCTCAAGTAGATTTGAGAGTTGATGTACCTGGCACCTCTGGAAATGAAGCTTCCAACTCTCAAGGTCATATCTCTTCAAGCTCGCATAGTTCTACTGGTCCAATGCCTAGATTAGGTAAATAAATTTTATGCATGAATAACGTTTCACAATTTTGTTAGATTTTTTTCCATGTATGATATAAGAACATGTATTATTTATGTGGATGCAGCTTCTAGTAATACCAAAAAACGAAGACGAGGTCGTACAATCCTTCGCAACATAACCACACTACCTGATGATCAAAGAATAGCCTTAGAGTGGAATGATAGATTACAACCTATTGGAGAGAACAGAGAAAATTTTGTAAACTATATAGGAATACAAGCAAGGAATGGGGCACTTGTGCCTATTCATTATATGGATTGGCATGAAGTTCCTCAGAGACATAAGGATGAAGCATGGAATTTAGTGAAGGTAATAACATTAGCATATAAGATAATTGTTTATGCACTATTTGTCTCATCAATCTATAGTTAATTTATATTAATTTTACAGTTCATTAAATTATTGCAGAAAAAATTTGTAGTTACAGAACAACATAAGAATTGGGTTATGCGAAAGCTTGGGGATAGGTGGAGAGCATATAGGAATAAGTTAAAGGTTGATTACTATGATCAATTTGACACTAATAAGGAGCGAATTAGAAATTGTCCTCCTGATGTTCATTTGGATCAATGGAAGCAGCTAGTTAAGTATTTTTCAAGTGATTTATTTCAGGTATTTATCTTATAATCTCAAATATACTTTAAATATCTACTCTCTAATGCTAATTTTTGTCTTCAATAACTTATTTATATCAATGATGTAGGCTCGAAGTGGAAGAGGCAAATCCAACCGGGCAAAGCATACAATGGTTCATGTTTGTGGTTCAAAGTCATTTGCACAAATTCGAGAAGAACTAGTAATTTTCTCTTTATAATTAATTTGAATAATATATTAAAGCTATTTCTATGGATTGTAAACTAAGTTATTTTTATTTGTATGTTACAAAATTAAGAAACATTCACATCCTGATAAAAGAGAACCTACTCGAATAGAGGTTTTCAGAGCCACTCGTCAGAAGAAGAATGGGGATATTCCGAATGAAGATGTTGGCCGTGCTATTGTAAGTCTTGTTATCACCATCATTTACTGATAGTTTGATGTATGAAAAGTTATAGACATCCCATACATTTTAATATAAATTGCAGAGAAGTTTAGATGAAATAGAGATGATAGATGCAGATAACTCGCAAAGTAGTAATGGGCATCAAGATGCTCTCTCCCAAGTACTTGGTGCAGAGCATAGTGGATATGCACGGATGTTTGGATTTGGACCCACTCCATCAAAAATTTGGGGTAAAAAAGTTGACAGATTGAAAATGGAGAATGACAAGTTACTGAGACAATTGGAGGAGGAAAGAGCAGAAAAGGAGCAACTTAAATCACAACAAGAGCAGCTTAAGGCACAACAGGAGCAAATGAAGGCACATCAGGATCAAATGGAGTCGCTCATGACTTCAATGATGGTTACACTGTCTCAAAATGGCTTCATCAACTTGTCATCTATTTTACATGGATCAGCTCCAATTACATCACAGGTAATTTTTTCATGCATAAATTTATTTAATATTTGAATTAAGTAGCTTTTCTTAAGACCATATTTGATAAAATGGTACATACATTATTTCTTGCAGGGTAATAATAATGAGGGTGCTGGTGCTTCTCATAAGCAAGCATCTCAACAATAGACATGATTGGTAAAACAATAACTTTCCTTTAAGATTTCAACCTTCCTTTATTTAACTAATGTTATCTTTTTGGTGGAGCTTCACTTATCCTCACTATTGGGGGGGGGGGTATTGGTGTTTATGTGGGTGTGTTGGAAGTTTTTAGTTGTGGGTGTATGGGGGAGTTAAAATTTCTGAGATGGGTTTCAGTGAGGTTTTCCCCCTTTTTTTCACTTGAACTTCTTGTTTCTTAGATTTAATGATATGAGCATATAGTATTTATCAAAAAAATGATATGAGCATATAGTGTTTCAAAACTAATGATTACATATATTGATAAAAAAAAACTAATGATTACATATTAATGTGATGGATGACTCTAAGTTGTGTATTGTTTGAAGGAATGAATGAATGAATGGTTGCATTATGCTAATTAATTAGCTATTGGTAATAACCCCAATAGTAAGTTAGATCATTGGCAACAATTTGGTACGAATTGGCTACAATTCAGTAAATAATCACAATAAATATTCAACTTGTATTTATAATTGAATCTATAATTAGGACGTGGGATTGTTACTACTGATTTGGGATTGGGGAGTGGATGCTAAATGAATTTGATGGTAGAGCCCTGAGGTTGCAAAGCTATCGAAGCTATGGAGGATGAGGGAAGGTTCAGAGTAGTAGGAAGGTGGAGGTCTGAGGTGTCGATCGAAGCCAAGACTTTCAAGTTCGAAGAGGAAAGGATCAAAGGTTAGGACGTAATGAAAATCAGAGAGAATAACAGGGTGACTATGTTGGTGTCCAAGGAGGTCATCGTCTGGATGAAAGGTTTCATAGATGGGGCTATCAACTCCGGTAAGGTGATTGGTTGGACAAACTCAATGGCAGTTCCAGGTAAGAATTATGTAACCGAATTGAAAAGAAACAGAAATGAATGGTTTGTTTCAGTGGTGGAGTTTTTTTGGAACAAATGGAAAGCAATTGCTTTGTGTGCCGGAAGGGAGGCTTCGGAAAGGGTGGATGGATTTTGTGAAGGTGCTACAATCTTTTCTTGTAGCCTTGGAAGTGAAGAGAGCAGAGGAGGTGAAGAGAACTGGTAAAAAATCCAAAGGCCAGGGTAAAAAAGCTCAGAAGGGGGCAATTTCGATTTGTTCCTCTGGGAGTGTAAAAGTGCAAGGCATTCCGATTGAAGTGGTGGTTGCTTGCGCTTTTAGTCTTCAAAGGTTATCGATAGGAGCAGGAAAGGATGAGTGGAAGAAAAGAAGGGTGCTAGTGGCTGATAGAGGAGTGATAGATTGGAGAAGGGTTCTGTGTACAGTGGCAGGGGTGTTAGGATTTGGGAGTGAAGCTATGTTGTTTCCTTTGGCGGAACTCTGTTCTTGAGCACATCGTGCAATGTCTGGGAGGCATCTTGGTGAAATCTGATAAATGAAATCTGGGTGTCGTGGAGTTACAGGTTGCTGGTGTAAGGCACGAGAACCTGCCGAGGGTCATTGAAATCTGCTCGGATGAAGCATGGTACAAGGTGTCGGTGGCCTCTGAGGTTGAACGGTAGTGATGGCTGGGTGGTGGACATGTGGAGGGCATAGGTTGGGAGTTGAAAAGGTGGAACAGATGAAAGGTTTTTTTGGGGTTACTGAGCCAGTTGGGGAAAACCAAACGACAAGAAGCCTTTTTAAGGAAAATATTTCAAATAGGTTTGAATTAAACAACTTAATGGCAAGCTACTCTTCCTTTGCTGACGTGGCGAAAAGGCAGGATGGGTTGGGGAGCCGAAAGGTTTGGTTCGAGCCGTTGAAGGTGGCGGGTGGGTCGGGCGGGGTGAAGGTTTAGCCGGGACAATATTGGAAGGGCCCACGTGACAACTTAAAAGGCCACGCAGGCAGGTCGGGTGGCTATAACACCGAAAGGGGGATCCATTTGAAGGACTCACGTGATAACTTAAAATATCACGTGGGTCGGGGCAAAGGGGTTTCTCTTGGGGCGTTGATAGACAATGTTAATGGTCTATCATCGTCCCAAGTCGCAAGAAAGGGGGGGCTTGTGCACAGCGGCGGAAGTTGGAGAAAAAACCAAAGTTGCAGTGGGTTTCCCGGTGAAGTTTGGAGGAGCATAGCCCACTACGACGCTCCTCAAAAAGGCTGAATCCAAGATTCGCTAGGGAAAGAACTGATTAGAGGGAAGATAAGGATGAAGGCTGGGCTCGGTGTAGTGAAGGAGATGAAGAAGCGAAGGACCCTTCTACTGATGGTACTAGCATGGGTAGTGTAAACGACGAAGGTAGTTGTGACGGAGGTGACTTGGATGGCTGGAATATTGCAAGCTTATTTCAGGGTGTAGATTGCAATCGAGTCAACTCATTCCCAAGGTTACAAAGTGTGCAAGGATTATCAGAAGGGGTAAATCGGGAGAATAGGAAGTAGAGTAGGAACACACCATCTAGGGGTGAACCAGGGGTAGAGTGGAAAGATCACCAGGTTGACCAAAGGATAGAAGTACTTCCCAACCAACTAAGGGAGACAGATGTTTACCAACCTCTGGAACAAGAGAGGGAGGTCGAGAGCAGTCTTTTTCTAGCTTGTCCATCAATTCCAGGTAACCAAGTGAATTCGGTTTCTGCTACTAATGTGTCTCCTGTGTCTTTGGTTCCAGATTTCGTTCCTGTTCCATGTCCTGTAGCCCATGAATATGCATCCGTGCTAGAAGGTGGTCTCTCCGAGTAGGGGGAGAGGGGAAGGAAGGAAAGTGGGAAGGTGCGGGAAGGAAGGTTTAGGAGTGAAAAAGTGTGGGAAATCATTGAAAGAGTGTTTAAGGAAGTGGAAGGAAAGTTGATTTGGAGGAGGGAAGGGGAGGAAGGAAGAGGGGAGGGGTTAGTGGAGAGGAGGGAAGTGATTGAGAGTAGAGATGGAGGGAAAGGAACAGGGAAGGAGGGAGATATCAGGAGAGGGAGGATGGATGGAGAGGAAAGATCAGAGGTGGGACCAGGGGAGAGGAAGAATGGGCAGATGGGCAGAGTTGGAGGGAATTCTGTAGGAAGGGTAGGGGTGGAGGACTCGGTGAGAGAAGACATGATAGCAGAATTTGTAGAGAAGTTGGGCTGTAGGTTGGAAGATTTGAATGTGTTGAAAGACAGAAGTGGAATGAAGGAGATCATAACAAGAAGAGGAGATTGAGTGAAGTAGAGAGATTGAAGAGAGATGTAGAAGGAGACAAGAAGCTTGGGGTAAAAGGAGATAGAAGGAAAGGGGGAAAGTAGTGGAAGGTGGCAAGGGGTTTAAAAAGAAGTGGAATGAAGATTCTTAGATGGAATGTGAGGGGAATTGGGAGCGCAAGGAAGAGAGCGACGATAAAAGAGGTAATAAAACGGTTTGACCCAGACATTGTGTTGTTGCAAGAGTCTAAGAGAATGGAGTTTAATAACAATTGGGCACGGAGTGTTTGGAAAGTCAGGGGGATTAGCTAGGTGGCTACTCCCTCTTGGGGTGCGTCTGGGGGGATTGTAACAATGCGGAAGAGGGATGTGGTTGAAGGCCTGGAGGAGTTGATTGGAAAGTACTCGGTTTCCGTGAAGTTTAAGCAGCATGAGGGTGATTTTACGTGGGTGCTCACAAATGTTTACATACCGATTGACTACAGAAAGAGAAAGGAGTTATGGGAGGAATTGGCTGATGTTAGAGGGTTGTGGGATGGGCCCTGGTGCTTGGGTGGGGATATCAATGTGATTAGATTCTCGGAGGAATCCAATAAGGCTAACCAGAGGGTGACAAAAAGCATGAGGAAGTTTAACAGCTTTGTGGATGACTTTGAGCTTAAAGGGATCCCCCTGGTCCATATGACATTTACTTGGTCAAATCTCCAATCTAGACCCATTTGCTCTAAATTGGATAGATTCCTGTTCTCTTTGGATTGGGAAGATTAGTGGGGAACCTTGGCTTCTAGAGCTCTTCCAAGGGTGACCTCTGATCATTGGCCCATAGTGTTATTTAAGGAGGAAAGAAGGCGTGGAGGTCCTACCCCCTTTAGATTTGAAAATATGTGGTTACTCCATCCGGGGTTTACTAACAAAGTGAGGGAGTGGTGGTATGAGTGTAACCCATTGGTGGAATGGGAGGGGATGAAATTCCATAAGAAACTTCAATTTTTGAAAGCAAAAATCAAGAAGTGGAATTTGGTGGAGTTTGGGAGGATAGAAGAAAGAAAAGGAGATTTGTTGGATAAGATTGAAAGCCTTGACTCTAAAGAAGAAAGAGGAGAATTTGGAGAGGAAGACAAGGAGCTCAGGAGAGATTTGAGAAGACAGTTAGAGGACTGCCTACACAAGGAGGAAATTAGCTGGAGGCAAAAATCTCAGTGTAAATGGGTGCAAGAGGGGGACAGAAACACTAGGTTTTCCACTCTCTAGCAGATGGCAGGAGAAGGAAGAACCTAATCTCCAAGTTGGTAGTAGATGGAGTTGAGTTAGTACATCAAGAGGAGATTTTTGGGGCTTGTGTGGAGCACTTCAAATCTATTCTAAGAAGGCCTATGTATAGAAGGGTGTGGGTAGAAGGATTGGATTGGCCAGATGTAGGGGTGGAGAACAAGAGAAGGTTGGAAAGAAGCTTTTGTTTAGAAGAGATCAAGGAGGCTATATTTTCTATGGATAGAACAAAAGCACCAGGGCTGGATGGGTTCACAATGGCTTTTTATCAGGACTGTTGGGATATTTTGAAAGATGATCTTTTGAGGGTGTTTGAGGAGTTTTTCAAGAGAGAAATTGTCAATCCGGGTGTGAATTCTACATTTATAGCCTTAATTCCACAAAAGAAAGATGCTTCACACCCGAAGGATTTTAGGCCAGTTAGCTTGGTTAATAGCTTATAAGATCATTGCAAAAGTGTTGTCTTTGAGGCTGAAGAAGGTTTTGCCAGATATCATTGCACACTATCAAGGAGCTTTTGTGAATGGAAGACAAATTACTGATCAAATTTTAATTGCTAATGAGAGTGTGGAGAACTTTAAGAGGGATAAGAAGAAGGGAGTGGTATGTAAGTTGGAGTTGGAAAAGGCTTATGACTTGGTGGACTGGGACTTCTTGAGGAAAGTTTTGACTAAATTTGGGTTTGGGGCTAGATGGTGTAAGTGGATCATGGGTTGTGTCCAGAATTGTCATTACTCAGTGCTAGTAAATGGGACAATGGTACATTTCTTTCCAACCAGTAGGGGTATGAGACAAGGAGACCCCCTTTCTCCTTTCTTGTTCATTCTAATTGCGAAGGTTTTGGGGAAACTGATTCACAGAGCAGATTCTAGGGGGCTCATTCGAGGCTAGAGAGTTGGATGGTGGAAACCCCCTTACTCACTTGCAGTTTGCTGACGACACAATTCTGTTTTGTGAAGGCGGTAATGTGAGTTTTATAAGGAATTTGAAGTCGGTGATACAACTGTTTGAGTAAATGTCCAACTTGAAGGTTAACCTTGGGAAAAGCTATGTTGTGGGGGTAAATTTGGAGGGAGAGATCAGGGAGAGTGCTGAAGTTCTGGGGTGTGAAGTCTCGGGGTGGCCTTTGAACTACTTAGGGTTGCCTTTAGGTGATAATCCCATGAGAGAGCTTTTGGAACTCGGTGGTGAAAAGGTTTGAAAAAAGACTGGTTTCATGGAAAACGAACTACATCTCTCTTGGTGGGAGAATTACACTTATTAAGGCCACGCTTGCTAATTTACCTATCTTTTTCCTTTCGGTGTTTAAAATCCCAGTGAAGGTTGCTAATAGATTGGAGAAGATAATGAGAGATTTCCTGTGGGAACCGGGAGAGGAAAAGAGGGATCATAGAGTTAGCTGGGAGATAGTTTGTAGGAGTAAGACTTGTGGTGGTTTGGGGCTTGGGAATATTAAAAGGAATATGACTCTGTTGGGAAAGTGGTTGTGGAGATTCTCTTTGGAGAAGGAGAAGCTATGGGCTAGAATAGTGGCAAGTATACATGGGTTGGAGCATAATGGATGGGACGTGGACCACAAGCAATTCTCCTTGGAAAGCCATTCATGACCTGCTACCAGTTTTCTCCCCTAATATCAGGTATGATTTGAATTCCGGTAACTCCATAAATTTTTTGGAACAAACCTAGGTGGGGAGTGCCCCTCTAAAGGATCATTTTCCTTCTTTGTATGCTCTTTCTGATTTGAAAAATGAGCCAATCTCATCTTTCACCACCCCGTCCTCTTCCACTTATGGGATTGGGTGGAACTTGGGTCTAAGAAGGGATTTGAGGGACTCAGACTTCGACAATATTTTGAGCCTTTTAGCACTTCTTGATAACGTTGTCTTATACCCCACTAGGGCGTGGATTCTAGAATTTGGACACCTACCCCCAATGGCATCTTTTCTTGTGCTTCTACCAGTCCTACCTTCCCCCCTTTTCCTATTGATGAGGTTTGGTGCAGAGCAATACCTCCTAGGGTTGGTAGTTTTTGTTGGGAAGCCTATCTGGAAAGAATCAACACTGGTGATCTACTCCAAAAAAAGAGACTCAATACTTGTTTGTCACTTCAATGGTGTGTTCTTTGTAAAGTGGATGGGGAGACTGGTTTTCACCTACTGGTATCTTGCCATTTTGCGAGGTCACTTTGGGAATGGGCTTTGTCCCTATTTGGATGTAGCTGGAATCCCCCATCAAACTTGCAGGGCCTTTTTTCCCCTTCTTTTTTCAGGTGGCAGATAAAAAGGGAAGGGCAATGTGGAGAGGACAAAGGGCTGCAGTATGTTGGACACTTTGGGAAGAAAGAAACTCCATGATATTCTCAGAAGCTCAGAGAGGAGCAGCAGATTTGAGAGCGGTACGGTGGCTGAAATCTTTGGAGCTTTTCACAGATTACACTGTGGATGACATGTTGAGAAAATGGGGTGAAATTGCAAGTTGCACACAAACCAAGTCAGTTATGAGTGTGGCTTGGACCCCTCCACTTGGTGGATTCGTGAAACTAAACTTTGATGGGTGTAGCAGGGGAAATCCGGGACAATCGGGGATTGGGGGTGTTTTTAGGGATGAAAATGGGATAATTTTCTATGTTCTCAAGGCCATGTGGAGTGGGTGACTCCCTTAGAGCTGAGATCTTTGCAGTTATAGAAGGAGTCCAGAAAGCTAAGGAGTTGAACATCAGGAAACTCTTAATTGAAGGGGATTCAGAGGTGGTGATAGGGTGGCTGATTAAAGATCACAATGGCTTATGGAAGTACAATAATGAGAGGAGGAAATTCAAGTGGCTGGTGCGGGAGATGGAACTTAAGGTACGTTGGGTTAAAAGATCGGCTAACTCCCTAGTTGATGGTTTAGCTAAACAAGGGGCAGAAAGGGACTCACTGTTTTGGGCTAAGCTGTAACTATAGTGTGTTTTCTTTCTTTCTTTTTTTTCCTTTTCTTGAGGTTCTTTGTTGCTCTTGGAAGATAAGCGTGTTTGTCTTCCTATTGTAAATATTCTATTGATGAGTTAATGAAAGTGTTATTGATAAAAAAAATTGAATCTATAATTAGCAAAAGTCAACAAGCTATTAGTAACAATAACCAAGGTTTTAGCAAAAATTGGCTGACAATTACCTATGATTAAGCAACACTTAAATTTACTTTAGCTCTTGTCTAATGGTCTTTTAACAAGTAATATATTATTTGCAGCAATTTAGTATATTAGTATCAATAGTGAAATGATTATTTACAACAGTCTGTAGTTGTTGCTAAACACAATGAATTGTTCTTTTGTCAACATTTGAGAATAGTTATTCTAATTGTTGTTAATTCTATAACAATCCATAAAGATTGTTGCCTATAATAGTTTAGAAGGGGAGTGCAGCTGACAGATGAAGCTTGCATTATGTGTGATAGTGCCCAAGAGACAACTAATCATTTTTTTGTTCATTTATAAGACTCCAGAGGTGCTATGGGCTTGGGTGAAAATGTTTGGTGTGAGCAACTGTAATCCAGAATCTGTAATTAATTTTCTCAGGAATTGGTGGCTGAAGGGGTTTAGTAATTTTGTTGAAGACTGCTGTTCATGTTTTGGAACACTTGATTGTTGTTAAATAATTTTTACCACACTGCCGTTATTGATAAAAAAAAAAACAAAAATTGCCACACCTTCGTTAGCAAAAGTTGTTCCAATTGTAAATAAAACCTTTGGATTATGTTGTCATTCTAAAAGAAGTACTGCCTAATGTGAGAAAGAAAAGGAGAGGTAGTAGGTGAAGGTTTTTAAGTTTGATCTTTCTAAAGCATATGATAGGCTAGAGTGGAGTTATTTGGTGGCTGTTATGATAGCTTTGGGCTTTTGTAGGGAGTGATATCGATGATACATGAGTGAATCTCCTCTGTTAGTTTCTCCATTATTGTCAATATGGCGTCTAAAGTTTTTATTTATTTATTTATTTTTTATTTTTTCCAACCCTTTAGAGGATTGAGACAATGGGATCCAATTTCCCCTTGTTTGTTTATGTTTATTTTGTATATGGAAGGCCTTTTCCAATAGCTGAAAGAGAAGTAAAATTAATGGTTTTAAATTTTCTAGGGACTCCCTGTGTATTACACATCTATTTTTTGTTGATGATATCATCTTGTTTGGTAGGACTTCTAGGAATGAAGCTGCTGAGTTGTTGGGCATTATTTAATTCTTTTAAGAATTTGTCTGATCAAGCTATTGATTTTAACAAAGTCTGGTTTCTTGTGTAGCAAGACTGTCCCTCATAAATGTGTTAAATTTTAACAATCAAAAAAATATTTTAACTTATCGAGGAAACAAATGATAATGTTCCTTGAATTATCTTGAGGTTCCTCTTGTTTGGAAGAAAAATATGAGTTCCTTGGTTTTTGTTTTGGTCAAGTTTTATGTCCCCTGTCAAATTACCAAACCAAACAAGTGAAAAAAGAGTCTCGATCAAAATAAACTCTCTATATTCAAAGTTTGTGTATAAAGAGTACCAATACTTATAACTCTGATTTTTCAGTTTCTTAAATTGATTTCAAAGGAAATTGATAAACGGGATTCTGGTGGTATGAGGGGAGGAAGGCTGTTCATGTGCACACTGCTTTTTAATCAAAGCTTTCTTGAGGTTCTTGCATAATGACCGTTCTTTATGGGTGTAAGCTTTAAGAACTAAACATCTTGAGCCCTTCAAGTTTTAATAATTTCCCTTAAAATTTGCCAATTCTGCTGCTCTTGAAAGTCTAGTTCATGTTGATCTTTTGGTTTGGTAGTCAGAAACCACTTGCATGTTTTTCTTGAGGTTGCAGGTGGTGTTTTCGCAAGCAAGCATGCTCTGGTGGAAGTCGAGTTGAGAACAACTTTGATGGCTGTTCAGTTTGTGGTTCATCAGAATTGTCAGAGTGGTGATTGGATCTGATTGTTCTCTTGCTACAAAAGCTCTCAATGGGGATTGGGGTTCTATTAATTGGAACTGTTGGCACCTAGCGAACGAAATTTTTCGTTTTGTTTATGGTTTATATGAAGTTAGGTTTAATTTTTTTAGGAAAATGGGAATCTGTTAGGGGTTCTATGGTCTGGTTTTCTGTTCCTCCACAGGGACTTGCTGATGTATCATAGTTGGACGACTGTTTTTTGTCTTAAGTTTTTTAGTTGGTGTATCTATCAAAATAATGTAAAAATGAAAAAACAATTCTGAGGTCAGGCTGGTAATCCGAGTATTACAGACAGCCGTAGCATAAAGAAATTGGGTTTCACAGCAGAGGATGGCAATGCCCATATAAAATTGTGGTGTTGTTTGTGTTACAAATGCACTGAACACCACGCATGTGGAACATTGTGTTTAAGAAAACCCGTAGCTGTCACTACAGGTGGATTCCGCACAAATATTTGTTATTTGCGGCATATTTGTAGAGACATTCAAGAAAAAAAAAAGTGTTAATGTGTTATTAACCCGAGGGAAACTGAAACTTGCATGGGTGCAACTCGGGTGGTGTGGTTGGGTCGGGTTGAAGGTCAACTTAAGCCCAAGCTGAGCTTAACCTAACACAATTTGTGTTGGGCCAAGCCAGATTATTGATTGAAAATATGTGCAAATTTCATTTACAAATGCATATATACATATTTTATACATATGCACATGTATACATATTTAGAAAATAGATATTTTTATATAAATATAGCACACATATGCATGCATTTTATTGGATGGGCTTGGAATGAATTCAGCCTGGGTTGGGTTGGGCTGGGCTTGGGCTATGCAAAACATCAACTCAAGTTTAGGTGGGGCTCAAGTTTTTTTGGCCCAGCCCAATCTGAAGCCCAAAACTCAGGTTCAATCCGTACAAAAACTCGAATTGGACCCACTCAAGTTGCACCCTCTTGCATGTGTCTGTGTGAAAGGAGAGCTTATTGTTTTCTGAAGAGAAACTATACTAATCATACCAATATCTTCCTACTACTGTGACCTTGCAATATTCTTTCCATAATTTGGGTATCACTAGTTTTTTCCTCTCCTTCGAATTTTTCCAATTAGATGGATTAGTTCCCATTTAGGAGGGCTTTCCCGTGGTGGCTTTTTATTTTGTGAGGTGGGTTCCACCTTGGCAGCCTATAAGTAACGTTTTATAAAAAGGTCAAAAGCCAATAGTTTTGAACCATCGTTGATCGTTGACTCGGATGGTTGGACTGTTTGGCCCGAAAACTGCCCAGGCAATCGGTTTTATTTCACCCTTATTCCATTCTTGGGTCAGAAAACGTTGATTTGGTTAGAGAACCATTGATCTAGGCGGTTGAACTACTGACCCATTTGACTTAGGCAGCGGTTGCATCGAGAGATGAAGAGAAAATGAGTCTTAGATCTGAGATTAGATCCTAGAGAGAGAGAGAGAGAGAGAGAGAGATTTTACAAATCTGAGATCTCATAAAGATCCGAAGTTGTTAGCACCATTGCATTTTCTATTGTCGCCACTACCATCATCACCGGTGACCATTGGATGCTCTTCCTCCATTTCCTCCTTCATTTTCCTTCTTTTCTTTTGTTCTTTTTATTTTCCTTTCTTTCTTCTTTCTCAGTTGACAAATGATGAGGGCGGATTTGGCCCTCCAATGACATGGTAACACATGGCACGGGCGCGAACTGGTGGCCTGGCCTAGGCGCCGACCTAACGACCTACGAGACGTGTTTGCTGACAAATTTGGCATGCATATCCTAACGCTCCCACGATCCTTGAAAGTTGGCCCACGTGCGGAACAATCCGGAGGGTGGTCAACGTGCATGGTAGTTGCCTCAGGGAATCTCAAACCGTTTAGACGACTTCTCGGAAATCTTGGATGCGGTGCATGAAGCCCACGCCAAACAATGCTTATATAAAGACACCAATCCTAATGGCAGGGGGCAAGTAAGCATATTCTAGCTCTCATACTTTGTGATTTTTAGCTCGTAGTCTACTATGAGAGTACTGACTTAAGCATCGGAGCGACCTTACTAGGTTAGCCACCCCAGGTCCTCTAACATTGATTCCTTGTAGGACTAAAGAACTACGAAGCTCAACAATCAATCCAGCTCGGCCCTCTGGTCAGCTCGGCACTCTGGTCAGCTTGTCACCTAACCTTCCTAGCTCGACCCAGTCAGCTCGTCACATAACCTACCTAGCTCGACCTAGTCAGCTCGTCACATAACCTACCTAGCTCGGCCCAGTCAGTTCGGCACCGAACCTACCCAGCTTGGCCCAGTTAACTCGACACCTAATCTGCCCCCAGTTCGGCCTGGTCAGCTCGACATCCAGGTCCTCATCCAACAAAAGTTCACTTCGGCCTCTGAGTCATCAGCCACTTGGAAGCGGACCAAATAACGAGGTACTTAGCACAAAAAATTGATACATCACCAAAAAATCGATTCATCAATTGGCGTCATTTGTGGGAAACACTACAAAAAGCTAAGTTCTCATCCTCCAAAAGGCTAAGTCCTCTTCTTTTAGAAAGCTAAGTTCTCACCTTTTAGAAACTAAAAGCTCTCACTTTATAGTTTCCATTTTTTATGAACTCAAAGACTATGTAGGAAGTTGATGGCCAACAGACTAAGCAGCTCTACCAACTTTATTTCAACTCGGATAAAGCCTCATCAGTCCTCTTCGCGAGGTACCCTTTACAAAGATGAGCTCTTCGTGGCTTCTGCGGGAGTAGGCGGCCAACAGATTGCATGGACGCCCCTGCTGGTCGAGCCTTCCAAGGCTCCCGTGTGAGCTGGTGACCAAAAGTCATTAGTGTTGCCCCCGTAGGTCGAGCTCCTAGTAGCTTCTTGTAGGAGTGGGTAACCGACGTCACTAACGAGGCTGATGCAGCGCAGCCATAGCTCTAAGGTGCCGAGTTGATAAAAGACCTCGACACCACATAAGACCCAGTTGCCTTTTCGGCATGGGCAAAATCAAAGATCAAGGAGAGTGGACTAAGAGTCGCTCCTAGAGCCTAAGGGCTAAAGTGTCAAACTGGCAAAGACTTCGGCACCACATAAGACCCAGTCGCCTCTTCGGCATGGGCAAAATCAAGGGTAAGGAGAGTGGACTACGAGTCGCTCCTAGAGCCTAAGGAATTGAATCGACGCTTACGAGCTCATCGAATTATTCATTCCAGGCCAAAAGGAGCAATATACTCCCTTCGCCGAGTTACTGTCAGCTCGGGAGTGGGGGGCAAATGATGAGGGCGGATTTGGTTCTCCAATGACATGGTGACACATGGCACAAGCGCGGACTGGCGGCCTGGCCCAGGTGCGACCTGGTGGCCTGTTACCAGCGCCGACCTGGCGGTTTGCGAGACATGCTCACCGACAAATTTGGCATGCATATCCTAACACTCCCATGATCCTTGGAAGTTGGCTCACGTGCCAAACAATCCAGAGGGTGGTCAACGTGCGTGGCGGTTGCCTCAATGAATCTCAGACCACTTAGACGACTTCTCGGAAATCTCGAATGCGGTGCGTGAAGTCCATGCCAAACAATACCTATATAAAGGCACCAATCCCAATGGCATGGGGGGCAAGTAAGCATATTCTAGCTCTCATACTTTGTGATTTTTAGCTCGCAGTCTACTATGAGAGTATTGACTTAAGCATCGGAGCGACCTCGCCGGGTTAGCCACCCCGGGTCCTCTGACATTGATTCCTTGTAAGTCTAATGAACTACGATGCTCAACAATCAATCCAGATCGTCGCCAGACAACTCGGCAACTAATAGGCAGCTCGACACTCTGGTCAGCTCGTCACCTAACCTGCCTAGCTCGGCCCAGTCAGCTCGTCACATAACCTGCCTAGCTCGGCCTAAGCAGTTCAACACCTAACCTGCCCAGCTTGACCCAGTTAACTCGGCACCTAATCTGCCCTCAGCTCGGCCTGGTCAACTCGGCATCCAAGTCCTCATCCAGCAAAATTTCACTTCGGCCTCTGAGTCATCGGCCACTTGGAAGCAAACCAAATAACGAGGTACTTAGCACAAAAAAATTGATTCATCAACAACCACATCTCATTTTGAGTTTTTTCTTATAAAAGACTAAGGATATAAAACCTTGATTTTCTAACCTAATCAGACCGTTTGAGCCGTTCAATGCGGATGGTCAAACAGCTGACTTGGAAACCGGTGGCGAGAGCAGTTCTGTTTCCGGATTGGTTTTTAAAACCTTGCAGAAGCTCAAATTTGCTGGTTCATATATAATTCTGTATCATTGGAATCTGGATCCCAGCGCCGAGTTTCGTGGTGGATGCAAAATTGGTTAGCCTTGATTACGGGAGGAAGTATTTCCAGGATTGCAAGTACCAGCACGGGAAGTGGGATGGAGGTTATAAGAATGATGTCGATTTTGATTTTTTGAGGGAAATAGTGGTAAATAAAGAAAGGTTAATAGCAGCTCCAATGATGACAATTACGGCTACAATGCTTTACTTAAAAAAAAAAAAAAAAGGGACCAGCTACAATGAAGCGGAGGCACTGAGAACGGAAGTTGAAGATAAGAAAGAGACTGCTAAGGAGGTTTCAAGGATAAAAATGTTCTTTCAAAATAGTCAACGATGGGGTCTGTCTTATTGCAACCACTATCACCACTAAGCTGCTGTTTTACTCTCTGTTAATCTGTTCTTAACTAGGACCTGTTATTGGTTATAGTTGCAAAGGGTTTAACAGATCGATCATGGATCATCTATTAAAACACAGCTATTCTATGTCTGTTGCCTGCTATCTGAAAGCCTAACCAAACATCAATCAGTATTTGTGGGTCACCTTTCTGATGGGTGAAATTACATTATTTTGACAATTTAAAGAATTAGCAAGGGTGAAAGACACTTTGAAGATTCCGTTAGATATAACTCCGACAGGTAACTCTCAGTCCTTTCTGGAGGTAGAAGGGAGGTTTTATAAAGATAGAGGGATTTTACTTAAAAATCAGGCTAAGTTTTAAGAGAATTGTAGAAAAGTGAATGGGAGTTTTAAATAATAAAGTTATTAAAAGTATTGGAAGTTACAATTAAAACCCTCTCAAAGCTTAATTTTCCCTAATAAAATCTGTCATAATTCTCTCTAGTAAAATCATTCTTAAAACAGTCACTCTGTTCAATAGCCAATTTTTGTAACATCTGTCCTGTAGTGCTTGATAAATATGAAATGTGAAGTCTGAAAAGTTAAAAATATATTAAAAGTCTTTAAAATCTGAAAAGATGCATAAAGGGTTTTTTACTTTTTAGAGACTCTCAATAGATAAACTTGTTATTGTTGGACCAAATCTTTAATATCTGAAATTCCCTGATTTTACTATTTTACCCCTAGAATAAGCTATTTGATATTTTTGAGCTCAATTTTTTATATAAAATAATTTATCAAATTCAAACTAATATTTAGTAATTAAAAAAAAACACAAATTTGCCAAACCCTTTTGGACTCATCCAAAAACAGCAGGATATAGAGTAGATAGATTGGGCCTGATTAAAGGCCAACCCAAGACCAACCATAAACATGGACCTTGGCTTGGATCCAAACTGATGTTAAAAGCCAAATTTACCAACCCAAACCTTACCAAATTTCTAGTCAACCCTATACATTGCATGGGTTTATTTTCTAATATACACTTGATGGCTGATTTGAGGCATTATTATTGGTTAGACAGCCCCCTAACACAACCACAAGTGCAGCTAATCTGGACTTCATCCAATTATTTGAATCTACCACTGATAATCTAGGCTCTCCGGTTTTGCGTTGACTTCTGTATTTTGAATCCAAACCCATTGTCACCCATGACACTTTCTAGGTTGGAAACTTGGAATTTTGCTTGAAATGGAAAGTGAAATAAACAAAAATTGGAAAATGAGTTAGTGTAGTGAGAGGGGGAGAAGACATTTTTGTGAAGTAACATTCACAATTTTCATGTTTTCTTGCAAATATTTTTTCTTATGGCTGTGTTTGATTTCGGTATAAATGTGAATTGACATAAAACTCCACAATTGATTTGCATTTACACGCGTTTGTTTTCAATTGTGTAAAACTCCGCACCAAGTTTGTATTTTCACTTTGTTTCCAATATAAAGTTTACATCATAAGTCAATGTAAACCATCTAATCGGCCCACTTTTCCATCGATTATCACATCAAAAAACTTCAATGGTCTATTAAAATTTTAAACCTATTGATTGAGTTTTACATTGATGATTTTTCCTTTGAAATCAAACGCAGCCCATGGAATTTTCCTCTAGAAAATATTTTCATTGGAAAAATATAGGGGGTGCTGAATGTGTATGGTTTATTTTCATAATGAAAAGAACTTCTACATTAGCATGAACACGAACGCCCCCAATGATTAATTCATAAGAAGTAGCGTATATCTGCAACTAATTAATTGTTATTTTAGAAGTAACAAATATTCATTTTCTAGTAAGCAAATGTGTTCCGCTTCATCCTTGTTTTACCTATTGAAGCTGAGGCTGCTTCATTTCTTAGTGGCTTGCAGGTTGCTGTGGATTTTGAGTATCAGGATATCTGTGTTGAAGGTGGTTCCTCAGTTATGGTCAATCTTCTGTTGGTAGATAGTATGGCTCCTCCATAGCGCATTCTTCATACTGTTGTTCAGTGCAGAGATTTGGCTAGATATTTTTCTTCTGTTGCTTTTTTGTTTACTCGGAGGTGCCAATAGAAGTTGCCCATCCCTTGGCCAAATTGCCTTCTGTTGGTCAATCTTCTATTGCTTTTTCTTCTGTTTGGAATTGTAACTTGCCCTCCTGTTTTTGAGAAATTGTTAGCAGAGGACTTGCAAGTTGCTATGAGTTGAATGATATTAACTTATTGGCAGCTATTTTAGAATTTCATGACTTCAATTGTTTTAGTGAAATGTGAAATCCATTATGGGAAAGTGCAATGATTTTCGGGGCTGTATGGTACTTTGACGTTTCAAGTATAAACACTGAAGTTTGAAAGGTGCTATACAACTATACAAGAGCGGGGCTAGCAAGCCCCCAACCCAAACGATACCACGGAAGTTTGAAAATGTTTAGAACAATGTTACTAAAAGCTGCATGAGTCAACTAATTCGTTGTCTGGTTTGCTTCGCAATAGACATGATGGTAGCAAAGACGACACTCTAAAACCAGGTTTAGCTCATGACACTCTTCGATAATTGTCTTTAGGCTCCGCAGCGTATCCACTCTATTGTTAAGACAGTCAATAATAAGTTTGGAATCACCTTCAATGACCACCACGAAGTCCTTCCAATTCAACATTACATTGTGAGCTTTCGAAGCCATCCCCTAGCTTCAGCCATGTTAATTGAAGTCTTTACTAATACATTCACATTTCACATCTAGCACTCTACCAAGGTGGTCTCTTGCAATACAAGCAATGGAACACAATACGTCCGGATTGCAAGACGCATCAAAATTAATCTTCACCGAACCCTCAAGAGGGCAATACCATACATAAGGGTGGCAATTTTTAACCCAACCCGCTGAACCCACCCAACCCACTTAGTATCTAACCCACCCAACTTGCCCATTTACTTGGCAGGTTGTGTGATCAATTCATCACCCAATGGGTTGGGTTGTGGATAACCATTGGGTTAATCATTATAGACACAAGTATTAATTCTTTAGCATTTTTTTTAATTTTCTTCATTTGAATTAAATAATTTATAATTAATGCATTAATTTTCTATTAATAATTCACTAAATTTAGTTTTGTCTTGAACCAATACATTTCACCCAACATAAATCCAAATCAATTTGACCCAAGTTCGGACTAGTTCAACGCGGTCTGACCTGATCCAGCATAAACTGATCTGGGTCGATCCGAATCCGAAATAGACCCCGAGCGGGATGGTTCGGTGCCACTTGCTCTGTCCGATTTCGGTCATCCGGTCCAACCAATATTCACACACTCCGACCCGACCCGGTACAAGTCGATTCTAGTTGACTCGAATCCAATACGGTTTTGGGTGGGATGATTCGGCCTCTATGTGCTTTGCCCGATTTGGACCGTCCATCCGACCAATATCCACATGACCCGACTCGAATATGGACCAACCCGATTTAGATACATTGGCCCGGTTCGGTCCCGAACCCATGCACAAACCTAATATGGCCTGGTCCAAGTCAATCCACCATTGACTGAACTGGTCCGATCCGACCAATTTGATCCAAATCTAAATGGTTCAACCACCCTTGAACCTAAGTGGTTTAAGTTGGTCTGACCGATTTGAACCCAAGTGGTTCACTCAAACCCGGAATCCGAACATAGTCAAATGGCCTCGTCACTTGTGTAAAAATAATATGCATGTAATGTGATTTGAACCTTTACCACTTATGTAAATAATAACTACAATAACCACCAAGCTACAACCAACTTATTTATTAAGAGATAGAGAATTTGTTTTTCAAGTCCATAAATATAAGATTAATGGGTTTAGGCGGATTAGATTGGATTAAAGCGAGTTTGGGTTGAACCCAACCCATTTAATTTTATATAACTGGGTCATTAATAGATTGGCGGATTAGATGAATTGGATTGAAATTCAACCCACCCAATTGCCACCCCTAGCCATACAATAGGCCTCTAGGATATATTACCTTCCAAGATACTTTTATGACTAATGCTGGCCTTGTGATCGAACCAGAGATTAGTAGCTCTTTCAATCACAACCTGAGGGTGAGACAAGTATTACAAAAGAGATTATCATTTCTATTTTTCCATATAAACCATAAAATAATAGTACATTTCTCTTTCATCCAATGGTCCACATTCTCAACATTATGCGATTTTGGACTTGAAATTCTTGCCCACCACTCAACCGCTAGCCATACTTAATTTATAAAGATGTGATCAAAGTCTTCCTCTTCCCCACAAATTTTATAGGCATCGTCAATATCATAACCTCTATTAATCTTTTTTTTTTTAAGGGTGACTTGTGGGTTAAGACCAAAAAGAGGAAAACCCTCAATTTAGGAGGACATCGGGTTTTCCAAATTCCATTAAAACCCCAGCTTGGTAAAATTGAATTTCTATTGGCCATACATTCTGCCATATAGGCTGTTTTGACCGTAAAATTTCCATTAGGAAATTGTCCCTACACCATAATGTCCTTTCTAAAAAATGAAGGGATGAGAATGGACTGGATTTTTTGCCACAACAACGGAGGTACAAGTAAGAGTGTTAATGGACCGGTTTTAGATTGGATCCTGTCCAGTCCATAATTAATTTGGACGGACCAATAAGATATATTGGATTAGATCAATCTGGTCCAAAATATTTATTATATTAGATTGGACCTGATCCGTTCATAACAAATTTATATTGGATTGGGTTGAATTAAGCCAATATCTGATCCATTGATATAAAAAATAAGAATATATGTGTCAATGGACTGGGTTTGGATTGAAACCAATCTAAATGGTCCAGACACTGAATTGGACCGGTCTAAATTAGTCAAAAATATTCATTGAATTGGATGGGACATGATCCATTTATAACAAACTCACATTGGACTGAATCGGATTGGACCAAATCCAGTCCAATTGACACCCGTAGGCACAAGTGCCCTGATGTGGTTAACTTCCCAAGTATTCTCTCATGATCAATAACCTCACACACCTTGAGGCTTCTATTTTCAATTTGATCTAATTGGAGTTGTCATCCCAAATATCTTACCAAAAATTAATATTTTTACCATCCTCTACTTTCCAACCCACTCCCCTTTGATCACCTCACGTAAAGCTAGGATACCCCTACAAGCCCAGAAATCTCCTTCTTTGCTTTAGCATCTCAGAAATTGTTACTATTTAAATATTTATTTGTCACAATTTTAATCCACAAATTCTTTGGATTAATTAAAATGCGCCATCACAGTTTATCAAGACACGCATTATTCACACACCTAAGATTTTTAACCGTTAGACCACCCCAGTTTTTGGGATGTTTTATTTATTTGATTTAGTCCAAATAAAGTCTCTTTGCATTCTATCAAAGTCGTCATTCACTGTGTTTGGAATTTTGAATGATGTCATACTCGTTGCGGCATTAACAAGGGTTAGCTTACTCACAAGTGAAAGAGAATTTCTTTTCCACCCTGTAAGCTTGTTGGTCCTTTTTTTTTTTTCTGTAAAATCTTTAAACATCTCTTTTGTGACTCTGTCCTCCGGAAAAGGAACACCCGAATACGAAGATGACTTTCTCTAAGAATATTGGGTATATTCTTAGAGAAAGTCAATTCAGATTTTGGAAAGTTTGGAAACTAGTATCATGGCATAACAAAATTATCCAGAATCTCTCTAATCTTGAGACAAACATTAATGGAGGTTTTAACAAATATGAGACAATCATTAGCAAATTGCCCCACCTCTCAAGATTTTACAACCAATTAGCTTTCCCCCATAATATATTCTCTTTCAAGTCTTGACGTAAGGGATTCAACACAAAACACAAAAATGTAGGGGGAAATGGGAGGCCCTTGTCTAATTCCCCTGGAAGGCAAAATTTCTCTTGTAAAAGTGCTATTTATTTATGAGAATATGAATTGAAGCATACTTGATGCATTCCATAACCCAGTCAACCCACTGAAGATGGAAGCCAAATTTATTAATCACTTTCTCTATAAAATCCCATTTTGGTCGGTAAATAAGCTTTTTCCTAGGGATGGCAAATTCCCCCGTAAAATTGGAGCCCTGCCCCGAACGGGGCAGGTTTTCCTTGACCCTAAACAAGGGCAGGGTGGGGATGGAGAAAATAAATTTCCCCGAAATCGGTACGAGGCGGAGACAAGTTTTGTATATAATTCCCCAAACTCGAAGGTAAATTAGTAAATTATCACTAGGTTTAATATTGATATTTAAAATATCTCTAAGTTTTCTCTAAATTTTTAAAATCCTAAGATCCCATAATTTTAATTTTGAATTACCCCTAGAGTATTATAATTCAATTCTAAAATGCCCCCAAATTCCTATATCCTATGTATAAGTTGTCCATAAAATAGATAATTTTTAAGTAATTGCCTTAGAGTGGGGAAAATTCAAGGATTCCCCGTCCCTGATGAGGAATGGATGCCCCGCCCTGCCACTAGGGACAGGGTGGGTACGAGGCAAGGTATCATGACTTCAGGGCGAGAACAGGGAAGGGGTGCCTTATCCCAAACCTGCCCCGTTGCCAATCCTACTTTTTCCAAGTCAATTTTATAGGCCATGATTCCCCACTTACCTTTCTTTTTCTTCATAGGGGGTGTTCTTTTTTTTGATTTTGAGAGGGATAAAAATTAGTCAATAGGATTTTGGTTCCCATTGACCAAGAATCACGTGTTCTTTTTTCAAATTTATGTGGGGATTAGGGAAAGTTTATTTTCCTGGGTACTACTTACTCGGGTAAGTGATACCCATCTCCTAGGTGGGTAAGTAACTTTCCCACCTAGGGGGAAAGTTTCCAACACTTGAATGGGCCAAAAATGCCCCTTTTAATAATGGTTTTTATGGATAAAATGGTCATTGCCTTATTTACATGAGAAATAAAAGAACATGGATAAATGCATTTATTTGGATAAAGTATTTCCTAGGAAAAACTTACCCAAGTTGCCTTTACCCAGATAAGTAACTTACCGAAAAGCGAACAGTGCCATAGAGTGAAATATTCCATAAGCAACCATAATATTATCATTAATTTGACGATTAAGAACAAAAAACACTTTGACAAGGAAATATAATGCCATCCAAATAAGACTTTATATGATTGACTAAGATTTTAGAAATTATTTTATACACTCTAATGAATGTTCTGTTGACGGATTTATTCGTTTCCCCTAAATGGGAAAAACTTAATAGCTTTACATACAAAGTCCCCAATCAATCACCAAATCTTTTTAAAGAAAATTGCATTTAATCCATGTGGCCCGGGGGTTTTGAGGTCTTGGATTGATTGGAGAGTGTTAAATATCTCCTCATTAGTCACCTCCTTAACCAGGTTTGATTAAATTTCACTCAAAAATGTGTTTTGATGTTTAGAGTTAAAATAATCATAGAACAATTTGCATGGAAAATGTAACATCTCAACTCCTTAACTTATATAGCGATCTCGTGGTGCCGACATGAAAGGAAAAAAACACTTTTTTTTTTCAACAAGATTCAACTCAAAGCATTACATTACAGGTTGAAACACCAATGGTACCATATAATATTTCAAGTCCATTCTTAGCATTTTCTTTGGTTTGAAGTTTGCATTGATCGTCTTTATTCTTAGCATTTTCTTTGGTTTCAAGTCCAATGAAGTTTGCATTGGTTTTTCTTAATAATTAAGAATATAAGGGCAATTAGGTACGACGACATTGTCTTCTTTCTTTGTCTATCAAATCTTATAGCTTGTATTAATGATTCCTAAAAACCTCCAAGGAAAAGAAAAGGGACAGAAACCCGCTAGGCCGTGATTTACAATTTTAGGTTTAGCCCAAAGCTACACCTACGCCCATGGATGTATCTGATTTTTCATAGAGGCGGAGTTTGGAAGGAGTATAAATTCAAATATGTAGAGTGCAAAATTTTATATTTTGTATTATTTTGTATGTATTTACGTCATACATATTTGCATTTGTACTTTTTCCAAACTGAGCAAAAAAAAATGATAGATTACTGTTGGATCATTCATTTGCATTAAATCATCCCTCCCTTGCATAAATTTTGATAAATATAAGCTGATTGATTGTCATTTTCATGATGTGAATGATTTGTTCCGATTCCAGACCCCTATTCCCGTGAACCAAATGGGGACTTAGATAAATGACTTCTCAATGAATGAGCAATGCCCCAGAAGTTGCAAATACCTACCCCAACTTTTACAAGTGTAATCAAATTAGTATCATATGTATAGAGGCTTTTGTTTTGTTTTTCTTCATTTTGTTCCTTTGCGGTCCCAATCAGGTATGCACTTTTAAGCACATTCAATGAGTACCTAGAATTTTTTTTGACATCTGTCCCTTAAAATCCCCATAGCCTACCATTGAAAAAGATTAAAAATTATTTTTGACAGTTGTCAAAATATTTATCAAGTGCTCAATGAACGTGCATACTATATTGTGGCTACTGCTGGTCCCATTCATTTGATAATCGGGCTTTTATTTGAATTGGGATTGAGAACAAATCCTATCACACTTGTGCAAAAAACCCCATATGTTTTGACGCTAACAAAAACTTCCCCTAACATTTTGAAAAATGGTGCAAATACCTCATTTTGATTTTTTTTTTCCGGTAACAAAGAAGTTGAAGTTACTAAAGGCCTGCATTTGTTTTGTGGGAATTGGGGGCTGGAATCGGGCCCATTCCAATTCCAACAGTTTGGTTGGGTGGAATTGGAATTCCATTCTTGATGGTAGGAATGCAAATGGATTGAATTCGAATCAAGGTATATCTGAATCCAATCTGACAATGTTAATTGCAGATCCTATCCGATTGGATTTGAATTAAAATCTGATGAGGAAGTTGAATTTTTGAATCTAATCCAATCCGTTTTGATTTTGGGGACAAACGGAACCGGTCAGGTGACTGGTTCCCGGTATTTCCAGTCCGGTCCGATTTTGAAAGCCATGGAATAGACCATTCCAATCCCGATTCAAAAGAATTTTAATTCTGATTCTAATTCCAGCTCCGACTATTAATCAAATGGACCATAAAATATATCTCTCATTTTTTTTTCTTCCTCTCTTCGGTTGCCAAACCAATGAGTTCAACACTCGTCCTTCTTTTCTTTTCTTTTTAATTTTTTTTAACATAAAGATTATAACTCACTTGCTATGGATGAAACCGGTTGTAGAACTCTGTCACAGGCCCTCTTCAATGTCCATTAGAAGGCCAACCCAAAATACAGCATAACCATTAATTCCAGAAGAAATATTTGATAGTCTAACAGCGTAGCAGCTGAAATGGGTAAGCGATTAGCTGGAATCTTAAAGGCTCAGGATCAGTCTTTGTTGCAAATGAATCTAGTGGGATTAATTGTTTCATTTGGAGCAATGCTTTGTTCTAACGATCGAAAGGCTGATTTCTAGTGGGGCTGCTGGTGTAGGGATTACGAATCCAACCTTATCGACGTCATGAAGACACATCACAATCCAATTGCAAAGCTCTCTCAAGGCATCACAATCTCTCTGTTTCTTGTGCATCCAAACTTGATCTTAGAGACAGTCCATCAAACCGACGTCCATTTCACTGAGTCATTTCTCAACGTGTGGAAGTTTTATCTATATCTCCTAATTATTCTCAATGTTAACAAATACGGTGAACAGCGTGTGCGCTGTGTCAATTTTTTTTTTTTGAAAAGTTTTGAGTTCATCAATCCAAATTGATGAGAGATTGAGAGATATAATATGTGTTTGATTCCGTTTTTGTTTATTGAATAAACGCTCTCACATAGGTGTACATTAGCAAAGGCCTCATTAATTGCATCTATATACATCGATGTTTGCAAAAGCTTCATTTTATAACTTCCTGAAACGGGTAGGCGTTTATTGGCACTTTGCTAATGTAGTACTTAATAGTGCCTATTTGTCATAAACACCCTCATTAATTGTTTTTCTCGATTTTACAGTCACATAAGTACAAAGCATTTATTCAATAAACGGAACCAAATACCCTCATATATTATCACATCATATTTGAATGATAATTCTATGTTAATTTATGGGGTAAATCTCTTAAACTACCCCTACTATTCATGAAATCGATAAATTATACCCTTAAGTTTTTTGACAATAATGTTGAATTTACCTTTCACTATTCATCAAAATTTCAAAATAAAACTCAATAGACCATTCATTTGCCATTTCCGGTGTTAAATCCCGTCTAGATGCCACAAGTTGCTGTTCTTCCACACCGTAGGTTCTTTACAAAAATTTGTTCAGACCTCGGCTCTCAGCTTTGTGCAAAGTACCCATCCTCTCCCATCACCACCAGCTTTCACATTCATCGCCTCAGCCATGACAAATAGCAGCTTTCACATTCGTGCTCTCTCTCTCTGGAAAGCTTCTACTCTTATATTGTTTGAAAAGCTTTTTTATCAACCATTATCCATCTTCATATTTTCTTCTACTTCTTTAACTAACTCAAGAAGCAATCTGCTCCAGAGATCTCTTACCAATCCGCTCCAAAGCTCACACGCTCTGTGTGAGGAGCAGATCCCACCTCGTTCATAGACCAGGCTCGAACTTGGCTTTTGGAAAAATTTGAATGAAAGTCGGGCCCAAACCAGGCTTGTGAGGAGGTCCTTGTGCGGCTTGATTATGGTATTGTGCTATAGTCCCGTCTGCTCTCCCCGCCAGTTTCTTCCCTAACAACTCTTCACCTCTTCTATTCCCCTTCCTTTACCCTCTGCTCTCCCCACCGGTCACTGTCAACCTCTACCAGCATTAGCCTGCGTTGTCGTCTTCCAAAATGAGCTACGCCCAAGTCGTCCTTGCAACCAACTGGCGCCTCTCTCTCTCTCTCTCTCTCTCTCTCTCTCTATCTCTATCTCTATCTCCCGTTTTGCTGGTTTTCTTCTGCAACAACCCCACCATCAGAGAGAAGCCATAGAGAAGATGTCTTTAGCCAAGTTCCCGATATGTCAGCTTTCTCTTTATGTTATTTGACAAGTTTCTCTTAGCTTGAACCACATTAATTGCAACCCAATATCTTTTCTCCCACTCTTCTAACCAAGTACAGCTGCTTTTGATTCTACGTTACGTCTGAAAGTAGATATTACAGGGTTTGAGATTTTGTTGAAGAAGGGAAGTCGACGAGACTAGTTGGACCTAATTCAATTCATTTACACCTACTCCACCCACAACCTCTTGACGAAGAGGAAAGATGCCAGGCTTCACCAAAATGTTGATTTAGCAGCGACGTCTCCGTCACCTATCAAACGTCGTCTTGTATATAGTTTCTCTCTGATGTCGGCCATGGCTCCATAGTTTCTCTCTGATGTTGGGACACAGAATCAGGAAAGGAACTGAAAGTAAGTTCTTCATCCCTTCCGTTGTCTCTCCCCTATTTCGTCATAGTTTCTCTCTGATGTCGGCCCTGGCTTCATATTCTCATTAGAAAAGGAAAAAACGTATATATTCAAATCACAAATGTTCTTCCAATGCTCTGATTGATCGGGTCAATAGAGTGAAGCTTTACAATATTGATCCTCGAGTGCTTCATGCATTCGCGAATTCTGGTGTTGAATTCGTCGTGGACTTGGAACAGAACAGGAGCTTTATTTTTCTTGGGAGGCTCAGCCTCCCACCAAACTTATGTCGTTGAGAAGATGCATGGCTGCTATCACCTGCGACAATGATACAGAAATCACTGCCACTACTACAACTTTTAATAGTGGCGGTGAATAATATAGTTTAGGAATTTTAAAATGATTATCATTCACCTCGTCACATGTGAATGGAGTGTGATGAAAAATTAAGGATAAGGGAAGTTTCAGACAATTAAGAATACCACAAGACAATATCTAAACACTAAGATTATGTTTTGTTTGAGTGAAAAAAAGTAGGAAAATGAAGGAAAAGATAGAGAAACCCATACAAGTTTTATAAAGGTTTCCCTACTTTTTCCTTCAAACCAAAGATAACCTAACGTACAATTTGTTGTAAACTGTAATTATAGTTTAAGAGATTTACCCTAATTTATATTGATCAATCTAAATGATTGAGGTAGAAATGTTAAGGTACCAAATATAACCTTAATAAATATATGTATAAAATAAGTTGGTTAAGGGTGAATTTGACATTAAAAAAGTACATAACATCACAACATTTTTTTTTTGATAATTATGAGGGAGTAATTTTTGTGACGGTTGGCTTAAAAAAAGAATTGTCACGGTCAAACCAAGGGAAGGTTTACATCATTGTCAATCCGGTGAGATCACGGCCGCATCACACGGTGTTCGTCTCCTGGGTTGGGATTACCTGCAACAAAACAAGTTTCAACATCCTACAACTTGATATCACATCGTATATCTCGTTATAAAATTTGGGCAGAATTCACCATTTATAAGATGTAAGATGTCAGATATTGTTGATTGGATATTGGAAGGTATTTTATTGGCAAGTGATCCGACCCCTTGCAAGTCCTATCTACTTGATAGGACGATGCAAGACCAAATCAGCCTCCCACAAGATTGCCACATACCCCTGTGTATTGGAAACATCTCCCCCCGATACTCTTAGAAATGATATCATGGGGAGATGTTTTCAATACAAATGAGGAATGTGCTGTGGGATATTGTGGGGGGCTGATTTGAACTCGCACAGATGCCGCATCCGGATTAGGTTTGTTGCTCATCACACTACATCAACTTCACACACATTGGAGCCATTAATTGAGAACATCTCCCATACTTCATAATCATTCATGAGGAAATATTCTCAATACATAGTTAGGATGTGATGTGAGGAATAAATCTGTTATAGCCACACATTTAGAACATCTCCCATATTTATATAGTACATGTTGGTCTCGAATTTATGGTGGATCATGGGGAGGAGTCCCAATCACCTGCCAACATCTCATACATGGCAGGACTCTTATGGTGGGCCCCAACCATATGGGTATCCCAATAACATGGGAGATGAGACTGGATCTGCTCCTCACAGCTGGCACCTCACACACACACATCATATCATGCATTAGGAACATCTCCCGTACTTATTGATTATTATTCACATGAGATGTTCTCAATACATGGTGGATGTGCATGTGAAGCGCCCCTGTGAGGAGCAGATCCCGTTCCATGGGAGATGGGGTACTAGAAGCGTCTTGGAACAGGTTACTTTGGGAGCAGATCCCAGATCATACCCAGCAGGTCGGCTATCCTGAGATCAGATTCGCGCCCCACATGCACATCTCAGCGTGCATTCAGAACATCTTTAATTATCAGGAGATGCTCCCAACACACGGCTGACTGGTAATGGGATGATCTGTGAGGCGCGAGTGGGGCGCTGATGCGAATTCGGCTATCCTGGCCAGCGGATTCTCTGAATTCTATAACGCGAAAAACGGAGAAAGTAGAATTTCAAAGGGCAACCGCTTAATCTTATCAAAATAAAAAACAAAAATAAATGCTTAAATGGACGGCAACTATGACCCGCATCCATCCAAACAAAATGCACCAATATATGTTTCATCTTTGGTTATGTCTCTGCAAGTTGCTCGACATTTAACCCCCTGAGGAAGCGTATATAAGAATTACCTTCCAAACGTCCGCGATTATCGATTTTCTCGCTTTCACGGAATCTTGTGTACATCGTTATCTTCCTATGTGGCGTCTCGAGCGCAACCTTTGAAGAATTCACTTCTCTTGGTTTCGTTATTCGGATTTGAAGCCCTGCGATCCGTTTCGAAGGATTTCGGTCCTGCAATTTGGAGAAGAAAATTGAAATATATTTGATTTGATCCAGAGGTTGGTCGTTCTCTGTTTAAGATGTTTTTTAAGCTTCAAATTAGGTTCAGTAGTTCGTTTTTTTTTTTTTTCCTTTTTCCTTTTTTTTTTCTTCGTTTTGAAATTTTAGGTTTTTGCGGTTGGTGGAGTTTATGGGCGAGTGGGTATGGGATTTCTTAATGATGAAATACGGAAATTCTTCATCTTCGTTCCCAGTTTCTGATGCATTAGGATTTCATTCATTTTCGTTCTTCTTTATATTACACTTGCTGTTTTTTTTTTTTTTCTTTTTCCCTTAAGCTTGTAATTCGATTTTATTATCGTGGTGTTTCGATGATTTGAAGGGTTTAAAGCCCTATATTGTCCACTTCAGGCTTTGTAAATTCGTTGGCTTTCTGAATTCCATTTGAATTTTGAGTGCGGTTGGTTGCCATTAGGAAAAGCTATTTCATTTGGGAGATATCGTGATATTGAGATGTTTCTCTATTTATAGGATCAGAAAGAGCATTTAATTGTACGAAAGAGCACAGTAGCGAAAAATAAAAAACATACGAAAGAGCATATAATAAATAGTTCAGTACAACATTTTATTTATTTCACCAGAATTTTCGCCTTTTTTTTTGTTTTCCTTGGGGTTTGATATGGAATACTAGTATTACCCAAGTAAATTGGTTGAAATATCTTGGGAAGGAATTTGTGGCATTTTGAGCCAGTTACATGAAACATTAAATGGGAAGGTATTGACCAAACAATCGAGAGTTATTTTTAGTTCTAACTCAATGTAGGCTCTATCTATATGGAATATATGGTTGAATGCTTTAACACTGTAGAAATGAATTTTGGAAAATCTACAAGGAAAAGTAACTCATAAAAGTAAGATTAGACTCTTGTGGGTTATTAGTGAGGTCAAAAGCTCATTAGTAATAATACGCTTGGAAAGGGTTTGGGGTCACCTTTTTTCCCCTAATATGGAAGCATGATGAGGAAAACAAAATAGGGAGCTAGTGAGGTGAAAATTTATGGCCACTAATGAACTGTACTGTTATCAAGAGGCTTAAGAAGGCGAGAAATGTTTTTCTTAAAAACGGGGTAGATAAAATATGAAGATGGATAATGTTAGATGCATTAAGAGAGACAACCACTGGGCCTTTATGAAGGAAGAGCAGGTGAAGGAAAGGTGAATGGGCATTTCTGTAGAAATTATAAAATGAGGACCATATGAGTGGCTTAAGTGTGGGAGGAATCATTATTTTTGCTATTGTTGTCACCTAATGCTTTTCTTTTAATGTATAGGAAGTGCAGCAAAATATATAAATCTTCCTGTATTTGGCTGTACATAGCTTACTCTCACCAAGACACCAATAGTGCTCTTTTTTTAGTGTGGCAGAAATGCAATTGCCTAGATGGATGAGTGGTAAAAGTAAAACTAGAAAGGATAGACCGAAAGAGTTAGAAATGAAGTCATAAGAAGGAACCTAGGAGTAACTTTAATAGGTGATAAAATGAGAGGAAGTAGATTGAGATGGATATCTCACATGCATAGAAGGCCATATACAACACCTATTGGGAAAAGTGATTTGTTGCAAGTTGAGAGGGCTAGAAGAGCTATGGGCAGATCGAAAAGGACTTGGGTGGAAGTAATAAGAAATGATTTAAGCACCCATAATTTAATGATGGATATGGCACTGAACAGAATGGAATGACAAAACAAGATTCATGTAGCTAACCATATGGTTGGGACAAGGCTTAGATTAGATGATGATGAACCATGGCCTTTTTTTGTATCTTTGGGATTTCTCTTTTATGATATGGTTAGTACAATACACTGTTACACTCCATTTGTATAAAAAAATTATCTTTCTTCTTGTTATTATTATGATGATTCAAGAAAAAATTGTCCAAAAAATGAGTGTGGCAAAAATGCGTATGTTGAGTTGGATGACTGGAGAAACTATAGAGGATAGAATAAAAAATGAAATCATTCATAGGAACCTAGGAGGAACTCCAATAGGCGATAGGAGGGTTTGGACCCCCTCTCCCTTTGGTATCTTTACTACTGCTTCATGTTTCTCATCCTTGAATTCAGCCGAGTGATAGTCTTGGGTTATATTTTTCAATAAAAGAATTTTGGAGTATTCCTATGCTGCCTATAGTGGGTGGTTTTTGTTGGGAAGTGTATCTAGAAATAATTAATACTTGTCTTACTTCAGAGAACAAGACCTAGATGGTGCCTTTCCCCACATTGGTGCTCTCTTTAAAAGATTAATGGTGAGAGTTGCTATGACTTCTTAATTTCTTGCCCTTTTCTTCTTCAATTTGGGATTGGTTTCTCTGTTTGTTTGGGTACAGGTGGAACCCTCCATCTAATTTACAAAGTGTTTGCTCCTACTTTTGTAAGCTAGCAAAATAAGAGGGGAAGAATATTGTGGAGGTGTACAAGGGTTCCAATTTTCCAGATGATTGGGTGGAGAGGAGCTAGAGAATCTTTTTGGATAAAGAAAGAAGTAGGGATGTGGTTGTTGAAGCCATTACATTAGAGTGATTCAATGGGTGAAGACACTAGACCTCTTTAAAGATATTCCAGGAGATGTGAATCCGAGTGAGATGGGTGAGAAGAACTGCCAACAGTTTGGTAGATAGCTTACCCAAGCAAGGGGTATATAGAACACATGTTTTGGGCTCAAATGTAATCTTGGATTGGGTCAGCTTCTAAAGCTGGTTTTTTCTTTTCACAACTTCTTATTGTAACCTGATTTTTCTAATTAATGAAATCTTTTCCATGTTGCGCATAAAAAAAAGAGAGATTCCGGGAGGTGAACATCCAAAAGTTGTCAATTTAAGGAGATTCTAAACTGGTGATTAATTGGCTCCAAAAGGATGAGGAGGATGGATGGTGGTGCGACATCTATGAAGAAAGGAAGGTCATGAGGTTATTATTAGGGGTAGAGGTGACATTCAATTGGGTGAGAAGAGAAGCCAATGCATTTGCTGACACACTGGCTAAACAAGGGGTGGGAAGGAACAATTTGTTTTGGGCTATGTTGTAACTTGATATTTCCTTGGGGAGAGCTAAGAGAGTTTATCTCTCCCCTTATTCGTTGTACTTAATTGTTCTTTATTAATGATATTGTTTTTGTTATTGATCAAGAGAGAGAGAGAGAGAGAGGTCCTCAATTCTAGCTGCAGTATTGTAGGCCAGCTGGCTGGAAAGAAATTGCAGAATTTTTGAATAGAAACTGTATTCAGAAGCAGTATAATCAATGCAGCTGTAGGTTTCTTAAAGAGCTGGTTGCCTGTCCATAATGTATTCAGAAATGAAAACTTTTCTTCTTCTTTTTTAAGGGTGGACTTTTTTTGGAGGTTCCTAGTGGATTGTTATGTACAGAGGACCTTGTTTTGATATTAATACAGCATATTATACTTTACCTTTCTCAAAAAAAAAAAGGGAGAGAAAGAAGAAATTTCTTCTTCTAGCTTTGATCATTTCAGCCCAGACCTACATAACCCCTGGTCTAGAAATTTCTGAGCATTGGTAATCATATTTCTACCAGGCCTAGCTTCAGCCAAACAATTCCAAGGTCCAGCCAGCCCAGCCTGGCTCGGAAGTTGTATATATATGGTGTAATATCTTATATATTTATATATATATATTTCATATGGGCTAGCCCGACCAATGATCATCCCTACGATAAAATATTTAATTTTTTGGGTTAATAACTGAAATTTTATTAAAATTAGAAATGGAGGGGAGCAAATATAATAGAGCGAGGGGAGGGGTAAAATCTCTTAACCATCCCCAAGAATAAAACTTCAATTACAAAATTGCCCAAGAAAGAATAACTCTTCCCACCCCTTGTTTCACAAGTGCATATGCAAAGGTGTTGGCAGTTTGGCACTTCTCTTAATCCACTGAAGCTTAATTTCCATATCCAGGGTCAGCCATTTATACATCGTTTTTCTCATTTGAAAACTTCCAGAACCCATTTTCTTCCTTTTGAAGCCAACCTATCTGCCAATGACCAATATTTGAATTAGGTCACCATCATCATCATCTAAGCCCTACCCCAACTATATGGGGTTGACTACATGAATCCTGTTTTGCCAGTTGGTTGTGTTTACTGCAATACCGATTGTCAAATTATGAGCACTTAGGTGGTATACTTAAAATGTCTGGTATATTGGACTTGATCCTATAATGCTACAACCTTCATGTTAGTAAAATGGTGCTCTCTGAATATCTATCTATCTATCTATCTAGCACCTTGCCTTGCTTCTTGTGAGTTAGGCTCTTTAGTTTCAAAACACTGATTTTGGTATGATCTGAGCAAGAGAGAAAATTATGGCCAATTTATGGACAGATTACAGGTCTATATTGGGATTCTTTATCTTAGGGGTATTTCAGGTCAGTTGTTCATAGGATTTTACAGTTTTTTACCCAATTTATTTTAAATCAATGGTTGGGATTGATTCTTTAGGTCTTAATTAGCTTTTAGATTTTTAACAGATCTTGTCAAAGTATTGTAAGGAGTGGAGTAGGGAGATTGCTACCAAATATTATTTCTGTGGTGCCTTTGCCTATACATGTAAGACCTACTCCTTTTGGCATCAAATAATTGTAGCAGAAATGTGAGTGGGAAAACTAAAAGGGATAGGATAAAAAATGAACATACTTGTAGGAACCTAGGATTAGCTCCAACGGGTTATAGAATGAAGGAAAATGGACTAAGATAATTTAGTTAGGCATGGAGAAGACCACCTACAGCACCAATGAAAAGAAGTTATCTGTTGCAAGTTGGAGGCTTTAGAAGAGCTAGGAACATGACAAAATGGACGAGCTAAAGTAGTGAGAAATGATCTTAGGGCTCATAGTTTTAAAATGGATATGGAACTTAACAAAGTGGAATGGCAGAACATTCATCATAAAAAATAAGTGGTATGGCAGAACAGAATTAATGTAGCTGACCCCATATAGTTGGGACAATCAATCTTATAAGCCTAGATTAGTTGCTAAAAAAGGATGCAGTCTTTATTTGCACATTTTATGAATGAAAAATGAGATAACAAGATGCTTATCTTCATAAGAAGACTTGATAAAAAATTCCAAGGAGACTTCTTATGTGTGTAGATAGTTAAGTTAACAAGAAAATGATATCTAATTGATAATACTTTCGAATGGTGAGTTATGATTTATGAGGCAGAAGAAAGATGGAATTTTGCAAGGAGATAAAAAAAATTGAGATCGAAAAGCTTGAAGTTTACAACAACAACCATTATAGGTCAAGGTTGAGGAATCTGATAAAAAACAATCTGAAATCAGCAAGGTGGAGGGGGGTTCAAGAAAAGGTTGAAAATGTAGAGTCAAGATCACAAAGCATAGTTGAATGTTGATGCAATCCAATGATTAAGATACAGTTGGGTTGGCTCTAGCTCTAGAAATTCCAAATAGATGTGTTAATTATGAGAAAGAAAGTCTAGTAATTCATCTTAAAATATATATTGATTGACAATCAATAGTGCTTGATTTAACAATTCTCACAAGAGAATGGAACAAAAAGGTGATGCTCTTTCACCTTTTTTGTTCACCCTAGTAGCTGATGTGTTTAGTAGAATGATCTCAAAGGATGATAGGGAGAATAAAATAGAAGGGTGGGAAATCCTAAGGAATATGGTTTCAGTCACGCATTTGCATTTTGTGGATGATATCATAATCTTCTGTGAAGGAGGAGAGCAAGGTGTGGTGAGGAACTTGAAGGAGGTGGTGAGGAAGTTTGAGCTGGTCTCTAATATAAAAATGAACCTTGAGAAGAGTTGTTTAGTGGGGATCAACATGGAGGATGGGGAACTAAACTCTGTGGCCTACACGAGTGTTCCACGGCTAGTTGGCCCCTGACCTACCTTGGCCTTCCATTAGGAGTAAACCCTAGAGAAAGCAGGTTCTGGAATCTAGTTGTTGAGAGGTGTGCAAAGAAGTTGGCAACTTGGATGATAAATTATGTGTCCTTGGGAGGAAGAATTACTTTGATTAAATCTACTCTTGCCAATCTACCAATTTATATTTTATTAGTCTTTAGGATCCCCCAAAAGGAGTCTAACAATTGAAAAGGTGATCAGAGATTTCCTTTGGGAGTCAAGTGATGGATAGGAAGACCATTTGGTTAAATGGGAGGTGGTGTGTAGAAGCCTCCAAGAGGGTGGTTTGGGTATTGGAAATATAGATAGAAAGAATTCAGCTCTATTAGGGAAATGGATATGGAGGTGGTTGGAGGAAAGGGATAGATTGTGGCATGAAGTAATAGCAAGCATACATGGGAGGTTAGGAAACGATTGGGGCGCAGGAATATGTAATAGGGCTACTGTGGCCTCTTAGTGGAAATCCATCCACCGCACTTTGCCTTTCTTACTTCGTATTTTTCAGGTATGGTGTTTGCTCTGCAGTTTTTGTCAAATTTTGGGAGGATACATGGGTTGGCTCTTGTTTGCTAAAGGATCTTTTTCCTGCTTTATATTCGGTTTCCCTGTATAAAAATGAGTGTGTGACTGTGTGTCAAATTTTATTGTTCCTCCCTTACTCCCTGTGGGTCTCAATTGGGACTTCAGATTCCGTAGAGGTCTAAGTGACAGTGAAGTATCAGCTTGGTCGAATATTTTACAAATCCTTCAAAATGTTAGTTTAGACTCTGATAAGTCTGATAAGTGTATTTGGGCCCCCCATCGTCCTAAGGGTTTGTTCTCTTTTGCCTCCTTGTTCAAGACTGTGTATTCAGTCAGGTTCTCCTTCCTTTCCCTGTAAAGAGTTCTAATGAAGACCTATTCCACCCAAAGTAAGAGCCTTTTGTTGGGAAGTAGTGCATGGGAAGATTAATACTCTAGATATGTTACAAAAGAGAAAACCTAATTCTTGTCTCTCTCCCAACTGGTGTATCTTGTGTAAATCCAATAATGAGAGTTGCTATCACTTACTAACACATCTCCACATTATTCTTTAGAGGGTGGTGGTGGTAGGGAAGTATGAGGTGGTAAGGTTTGGGTGGGAATCAAGGGAGGTGTCTAATTATTATGGGGTGAGTATGGGATGGTATAATAAGTTTTAAACAGGATTTTAGGAGTTTGGTCAGATTCAAGGTGGGAGATGGTCCTAGAGTAATAAGGTTTTGGGAGGATTAGTGCAGTGGAGTGGGGAAGCTGTATTAGGTGAGCCCAATTAGTATAGGTTGGCTGAACATCAATTAAGGATTGATCAGTGCTATGAAGTCAGGTGATCAGGTGGTACGGTGTCCAAGGTTTAGAAGACCATTGAGGGATCATTAGGGGTGAGCAAGAAAAAACGAAAAACCGAACCAACCAAAACTGAACCCAAAATTTGGTTAGCCGAACCGATCGGTTCGGTTGGTATTTTAAAAAACTGAAGATACTGGTTCGGTTTCAGTTAAACAAAATAGAAAACCAGCAGTCAACCAAACTGACCGGTATGCATATATTTATATATATCTTATGTATTTTTATGTATATTATATATATTTTATATTTTCTATACATTATAAATTGATAAATATGCATTATATATTTATAATATATAATATATTATTTATGATTTAAAATATAATATTATATATATTTCTAGTGTTTTATGACATATTTATATTTATTTTTTATAATATATATTGCAAATAATAGAAAGCTGACGAACTGAACCGGTCAACCGGTTAACCGATCAGCTTCGATTAGAAAACCGGTAACCCCGGTTCGGTTTCAAAAATAAGCCCACGGTTTGGTTAACCAAACTGTGAGCACCCCTAGGGATCATGAATTGCAAGAATGTACTTTGTTGCTGGAAAGCAGGAATGGAAAATTTTCAGTGAAATCCTTCTACTTGACCCTTATCAAAGACTGTATGACCACAGTACAGGCAGAGGGTGTATGGGGGAATCAAGACACCAAGGGTGGCAGCGGTAACAGCTCGTACCTCTCTATGGGTAGCCTGGATTTAACCTCTTGATCTTTTCATTAATAAAATCATATTCATTTATCAGAAAAAGAGGGTGGAAGCTTTTGTATGGCTGGTTTTCCTAGACAGCATTTTAACAGCACACCACTTGAAGAATAGAGGCTTCAACATGGCAAGCTTCTGTTATATGTGCAAGATGGAAGAGGAGACATTGTGCCATCTTTTTTTTTTTTTTTTTTTAATGCAAGGTTGACTATTTCATCCGGAAGTTTTATTCTACACTCCTCGGGGTCAGAGGGAGTGAAAACGCTAGGATAGTCTGGAGCTGCACCTCTTTTGCAGTTTGTTGGACTATCTGGAATGGAAGAAACAGATGGATATTTGAGAATAAGTCCAACAGTATTGAGGTGTCCCATTGCTTCAGTTGAAAAACTAGTGACAGACTGGGTTTGGGTCCTTCCAGTTTTGCTCATATTGAAAGAAGAGCAGATTTGGGGAAAGTTTTTGGTATGTGGTTGAAATTCAAGCCTGTAATGCTGAAAGTTATCTTGTTTATTAGAGTATTAGTGGCATGTGACCCTGACACCCACCTGGGTTCTAATGCTTCTTTATCTTCTAATGAAATCTTTTATCTTGATTCTTAAAAAAGATTCTTCTAAGAGAATCAAGGTAATTTCCATCTTCAAGTTTTTGAACGGGAGAGAATGATGAAAGAGCTAATAAGCCACATCTAGAATATTTTGAATTTTTAGTTTCGTTTGTACTTTTGGATGGGAAGGGTATTCCATTCTTAAAGTATTCTAGTAGTTTGATATTTCATTATTTCAGTCCTTAGTGGTTTACCTTATTGCATCAGGTGCTGGTTTCCTAATTACACTCTTTGCTTTTCCTAATTGAGTGAAAAAGTTATCTTAGCAAGTCAAACGTCATTTAGTAGGTCAAATCCATAGTCTTAAGTAATTAATATTTGTCTTATCTTATTCTCAAGTCAAATTATTAGTTCTAAGTCAACTATGATTTGTCCTATCCTTAGCTGTGTTTTAAAAGTGTAGGGTGCAAAAAAGTGTGAAGAGCTTTTTGCACCTGAGGAACAAGGTGAGGCACATGTTTTTTTGAAGCAAGGCATAAACTTAAAAAAAAATGCAAGAAAAATGCAAAATGTGTAAAAATTCAAAATAAATGAAGAAAATATTAGAAATAATATTAATTAAATAATGCAAACTTTAATTTGTAAACTAAATGTTTTAAAAAGCCTATTAAAACAAAGTAAAATATATGAACATAACATATAAAATATATTCAAAGTGAAAATACAAAAATAATATCAAACATAACATATAAAACATAATGAAGCACTCAACAATTCAAGCATGTCTAACTTTCAATCTCTCTATTTCTTTCCGAATTGCATGATTTCATATAGTTAATGTGATGTTAAAAATCTTTAATTTCTAATTCTATGAGTTGCCTTTTTTCAATCTCTTTTTTCAATAAAAGTTACCTTTGCTCAAAAAAATTTAAATATATTTCCTTGTCTTCTAAAAAGTCTTATATAAAGAAAAATGAATGAACAACATAACAAAAGGGGGGGGGGGAGGGGTTCTTGCCTTCTTGGATGATTGAGCTGAGGCACAAGGTACACTAGGCATGCCTAAGGTGTACCTTTTTAAATCACTGATCCTTAATGCTTTACTAGTATCTCTTAGTGGTGCTAAAGTGTGAAACAAGGGGAGAAAGGATTAGCTTGGTTTTCCAATCTTTGCCTATAAATATATGTAAGCGTGGATTTTCCATGCAACATTGGAGTTATTTAATTTTCTTAATGGTCTTAATTCCTTCAAGAAGCTATTAGGTGTTGATTCCTAATAGTTTCTCTAAGTGTTGACTGCTAGAGGAGCCTAGGTGTTAATTCCTAGATTAAAATTTCTTATACTTTTCTTATTTACAGTCCTATCAATGCATTGTAGAGCAAATATGCTGTTTTTTCTCGGACAATCCTTTGTTGTTATTATTGGGGAAGAAAAACCTATTCAGGAACCTCACCTAACAGCTTAAACTTTTAGGTTGAATGGTTCTTTGAGATGGTATCAGAGCCTGTCTGACAAAGTGGTCTAATGTTCAATCCTTATTACCCCATGATAATTAATTAAATTTCAGCACAAGGTATGGGTGGGCCTATGCTTTTCCACACTTCAAGCTTGATGGGCTTTTGCGTGAGGGGGCATGTTGGAGAAGAAAACCCTATTCAGGGACCTCACCTAGCAGATTAAGTTTTTAGGTTGAATGGTTCTTTGAGAGTTGTCATTACTATATGAATATCACATTAGCAGCTTCTCATTTGAACCATGTTCATATTTTCTGCAACAGTTTCTCTAAATTTTGTAAGAAATGATTGACATATTTGTTTGTCTTTCCAGGTCAAATACTGGTGTTTAAATTTTCAGGTACCATAGAAGAAGTTGCTTGATCATTCTTGGATCTTCTAGTGGATGCTTGTGTTCCTTGACTACATTTTCAAAGTGAAGCCATTGAAGTTGCAATTTAGGAATTTATCAAATTGTCTGTTGGAGAAAACAACTATTGCATTGAAAATTTTGTAAAAATCTAATGATTTCACACGAGCCAGATCCTGATGTTCTTCGATGGGGTCTCCACCATCTTGGTGATTTATTTCCCAACTCTGTGTATTTTGGAACTGTCACTCAACATGATTCGGATTACTATGATGGGCAGTATGGCAGAGAAAGTCATTATGACATAGAAATAGAGTGTAGCAATGTAGAGAATGATGAGGTTATTGCACATGCTCTTCAAGAAGAATTGTCACAACTTGCCATTGCAGAAGCATCTGGATCTACAAATGCGGAAGAAGAACATTTGCAAGCATCAATTCTTGCACAAGATTGGCTTGGACCATCCGTGAGAAATTACAATTCTGGTATAGTTGTATTTGAAATTTGGGAACTTAATTTATTTACTAGTTTTGAGTCACCTTTATCTATAATGATCATATAATCTCCAATGTGTAGGGCATGAAAATGGCCATGAAGATACAGATGGTGTTGGGGCCTCTAGTTCATGTTCTAGCCCTGATGAAAGAGCATATAATGAGGAGTGCCCATATTCACTAGAGTTAACAGATGAGTATGCACTTGATGGAGAACTGGGGAAGAGGTTAAACCAGATGGTTTCTATTCCTGTAAGTGTAGATTATTTTTAGTTCCATTTTATACCTTTTACAAAATCAATATGAAGTTCCTTCCATCAATATTTGAATGTTTATTTGTTACCCTTTTTTCTACATGGTTTACATGTATTGTTCTCTTTTTGATGTCTCTTGTTTTAGCATCTGGTTAATTTGATCGGACAAATGTTTAAGGAAGTAACTGAATCACCATCTCTAATTTCTTAGGGTAAGTTACCTAAGATATGGACCCGTGCACAGGTCTAATATGGGGAGATTGGGATACAATTCTTCTAGAATATATTACTTTCACTTCTAGTCTTTAAATTGCTTATTTCTCTACTTGTATCCTGTGCAAAATGAAAGTTCTAGTGTTTATGAAGATTTTCTTGAGTGACATACTGTTTCTGATAAAAGAAATAAATGATTTTTTATGAGATAAGAGAAAAGGGGGGAATGGGTTGTCTAAATGATAGAAATGTATTCTAGAAGTAATTTATCAGAAAAAAAAGTATTCTGGAAGTACCTCTGTAGTATCCTGTTATTTTTGTTATGACTTGTAGACATTCTGTGGAGTGATTGTCATTTTTGTTTTTTGTGCTACCACATTTTGGTGCATCCATTTTATGTTTTGATCGCTGAATATATTGTTGCTGATGACAAATTCATCAATTGAAGAAAAACATCAATAATTAGACAAGTCAACTGTGTGCTGTATTGATATTAACCTGCATCACTGGTTGTGGAACAAGGGTAAACTCATAATATTTTAACATGTAAAAATGAAAAGGGCCATCTGTATGTTCAGATTCTGTTTCTTGAGTACTTCTGGTTGGCTATAATAATATTATATTACTACCTTACTATCGGACTTTATCTTGAATTTGAACAAATGATTAATCAGAAAATTATTTGGACACTAAACCTGCATCGTTGCTTCAAGGTGGTAGAATGCCATTTGAAGTGTAGTTTTATGCTAGGATGGCATTTTCTGTTTCATGCTATCCACTGGTCCTAGGCCTTCAATGAATTGCAATTTAACAGCCTTAATTTTTTTCACTTTGTTTTTACAGCATGTTCCTAGAATTAATGGAGAAATACCTTCTGTTGATAAAGCAACTTCAGATCATCAAAGGCTGCTTGACAGGTATTACCAATAGCTTTTCTCCTCAACTGTGTTGAAAATATGCTTTAGTTTTACCAAGTGATTGACTTATGAGAGGTTAGCTATTCTTTCTGGGATTAAGTGTTCTATTCAGGCTTTACATGTCTATATCCTGTTTAACATTATTCCATATGTACTATATTTATGTTCAGACTGTTTCGTCTTGTTTAGATTGCAGTTATATGATTTGGTTGAGCTCAAGGTTCAAGGCGATGGCAACTGCCAGGTTAGATAGTTTGGCTTTTTTGCTCCCATGGAAATCGTGTATTAGCAATGTTTATTTTTGTGTGACACTAGAAGTTTCACCTTTTGCAATAAAACCTTAAAATTCAGATCTTTAGAGAGTTTTTGAGTATTCTGTGAGTGAACTGTTCCCAACCAATTGCAGTTAGGTGAATTGAACTCAATGTTACCGAATCTTACTGGTGTGTTCTTCCTATCAACTATGGTTCAAAGTATCAATATGTATCGTACTGTATCATATGATGTCAGTTTTTGAGGTTGCTGAGACAATAAAAGGAATTAGGGACATCTGACAAGCTTAAATAATGGTATTAGGTGTTAAGTTATGGTGGAATGATGGGCGTTCAAGTAATGTTTATAAAACAGAAAATATTGATGCTTTATATGGCTTGATACTTGATTTTTTAGTATCAAGTCTATTGATATTTTGAACCATGTTATCAAATATTTTGTAACATAGACTGTCAACTATCAATCTGATTTCATTTTCTCGAGTTTATGCAGTGAGAGGCCTTTCTGATCTGAAGTTGAAACTAAATGAACCTCCATACACTTGTATCTCTAACTAGGTTTTCAGCTGAACTTGGGATTGTTTTTAATTTTGTTCTATCTCTATCCATATTGTTGAAGTGGGGTGTCAGTAGCATTAGCAAGCAGAATATATAAAAGAAGGGTAAGATACAAAGACCGCCCTTGTACTATGGGGTTAGTGACAATTACCCCCCTGAACTTTCTGGGGGTCTTTGTTGCAAGTGAAAGTTCAGGGGGGTAATTTTCATTGTGTATGTTTACTTTTCACTGTTTTATTGTTTATGAAATTTGGAAGTAACCAATAAAAGAAGAAAAACCATACCTTTGTTCGAGTGCTACTATTTGATGGGGATCTAAAGCAGTGCCATAAGATTCATTAGGTGAATTGTAGCTTGCTATCTAATTTGTATTTGTTATCGTGTCATGTCAGCTCTGGCTTTGGTTACTGTTCATTGAGTCTTATTTTTGGGAAGTGGGGCTATTTTGTGAATAAAATGAAATAAGCTTTCTGTTTCGAATTCTAATATCATGTGGCTGTTCTAGCCTGAGAAACCATATTTCCCCTTGCTTCAAAGCCCTAGAAAGCATAGAGGCACTCAACATGGGAAAGCCACTCTATTTTTTTGGTCCTTTTTTTTGGGCAGCTCTGTAATCTTTTCTTTTTGTTTTTAGGAGAGGTAACAGCTTGTGCCTCTCCATGGGCTGCCTGTAATGATTTAACCCTTTGTTCTTTTCATTCATAAAATCTTATTCATTTATCAAAAAAATTAAGGCTGCCATTCAGCATAGCAACATCTGAATTTGGTTTTAATGATATTTGGAATCGAACCAAATCCTATCCATAGGATTCAAATCAGATTTGGATTAATAAAATAAACTAAAAAAATTTGTGTTTCCACTGCTACATGTGCATGCTATCAATCTGCAAGAAGATTAGCCTTTACTTTGTTGGGGCACATTTAGTTTATACATGAAGTAGGCACCTAAAAAGGCCATCACTCAATATTGGTCTCATCCCTCTGGTTCTTGGTAGGTTAGACTGGCTATGGTCCTAACCTTTGGCATTTTGTTTTTGGCACAAAGTGGCTTCTCTTAGATTTGAACTTGTGTTCTCATGCTTGCCAGCCTGAGGTTTTACCATTACACCAAGTAATAGCTCCAATATGAAGTAGGTAGTTATATGGTTTATTTAGGTATGACGTTTTAATAAATAAAGTACTAAGGTACACAAATGTAAATACAATGCAAAACTCTACTATATAAATAATTAAATACAGGGCTCTACTATATAAATACAGGGCTGGATACTATTGGTTCCTTGGGGATTGATTCAATTAAAATTTGATTATTAGCCATTTTTAACTGTAGCTTGTCTGGTGATATTTTATATTCCGTTTAAACTCATTAATGCTCTTATTTTGTTATTTATTTCTGTGATGCTTGTATTTTAATACCATTGTTCCCACCTTGTTGATTATACTGCACTGTATTTGTTCAATCACTTGACATCTCAAACTTCTGTAACTTACCTCAAGATTTTCATGTCTTGGTTTAATCCATATTTGCAACTTAGGTTGCTTAATGCAGAGATGGAAAGTTACTTAGAATTCCATTATGTCTCTCCCTATTATTAACTTCTATATTTTCCCAGTTTCGTGCCTTATCAGATCAATTCTATCGCACTCCTGAGCACCACCAGTTTGTTAGACAAGAAGTTGTTCATCAGGTTTGTCGTCATTTGGTGTATTGGTGTTCCTTCTCAGTGAGTTTGAATAATGTCATTGATGTACATGTTATTAGCTATGATTTCTCATGAACTTGGGTTTTGTTGTTTGTATCGCAATTACTAATATCACTAGCTCAAGTCTCACTGGGAGATGTATGAAGGATATGTTCCCATGGCCTATGGTGACTATTTGAAGAAGATGTCCCAGTAAGGATTCTACTTCTCATTTGGTTCACTTAAATAAAATGAAAAAAAAAACTATTGATCTTCAATCTAAGATTCAAACACGTTTTTGCATACTTATGTTGATGAAATTAGGACTGGTGAATGGGGTGATCATCTCACACTACAGGCTGCTGCAGATTCGGTATGGACTCACAATTTTGCACCCGTCTCTCTTCTCCCTCTTGCCACTTTGTTCTTTTGCCCCCATTTAATGGTTGTGATTGATTCTGTGACATGATTTTGAGTAAGCCTTTTGGTCATTTTGTGCTTTAATATTTAAATGATATTACCCTGAGTCATGAGCTTATGGTCATGGTTTCATTGGTCCAGTTATTAGATTTAGTTCCCAGGAATATATGTAAACGTCTGGTCACCATTTTTTCTATTCATATTGTAAGACCACTAGAAATAATGCTTAACAGCATTATGAAAACAAATAGGAATATTTCAAAAACATTGAATGGAGTAATAAAGCCATTTAGTTACTACTGTTTTTTTTTTCCATCAAATAGTTTGTTATCTATTATAAATTTTAACTACAGTTGCATACAAAAAGAATAGTTAAGAGCAGGTAATGATTTGGACCTTCTGAAGAGTGAACTGGAGCTATATATGTCTGACCATCTTATACATACTTCTCAAGAAACAAATATTTATCGACACCATGTAGCTTCTACTGCTATGCACAATGGTTAGCAGAGAACAAAACAGGACCCTTGATGGAGGAAGGTCTTTGCTTGTAGATTAGTTGGCTAACAAATTGATTGCAGAAAAGAAATAACTTGACGAACTGAAAAAAATGAATACGTTGACGAGAAGCTCACACCGGCGGTCAGCAGTCACCGGAACAAAGCAACACCAGGAATAGACATGAATCAGTTTGAGTTGAAAAGGAAAGCTGGAAGATGGAAAGGAGATTTATGACATTTGGTTCAAAGTCCTTTGAATTCAGACGAAGTTTTGACCATGGAGACGACTATGCACTAACCGAAAGGGGCAAGGGAGTTTGGACACGAATAGCCCTTGCTCAAGAGGACATCCTCTGGATCAGAACTTATATTCAGGAAGCGTTAGAAAACAAACAAAAATATTTAGCCAGACCGTAAAAGAATTAATAAGGAAGAATACTATGCCTGCAGCTCAAAGAAAACACCTGGGGGAGATTCATTCGCCTCAATAGATGGGAAAAATCAGACAACGCTGGATCTATTTGTGTCCCAGAAGAACCAGCTACTGGAGGCTGGAACTCTTTCATCAAGTTTTTGGATTATACCCGTAATCCCAGAGTGAATCCCTGTCCTGAAAACTTCAAGCAAGATCACTTCTCGTTGGAAGCCAAAAGTAGGATTATTAAGACTGGTGGCTCTGCGTTCCTGTCTATTGCCCACCAAGACAAACCATTCGATAACTGGAAGATGGCCTTTGTCTGCTCGAAACCATCTTCGTTGAATTGGGAAGAAGTTGAGTTAGGACTGTCTGCAAATCTTCACTCAGAATCCCTACTGAAATTGCGCCCTTCGAAGAAAATAAAGCAGTGGGCTTTGCTCCTTCGGAAGAACTGATTTTAGCCTGGACCAAGATAAAAACTTTCTTTGTCTTCGGTGACTGGGTTCAAATCGTGTGCTGGTGGCCAAAGATCAATGCAGTCCCAGAACAGTTGAGCTTCAGAGGCTGGCTAAGGCTGTGGGGTTTACCCTTCCACCTCTGGACGAAGGAAACTCTTTCGCTGATAGGAGATCTTTGTGGAGGCCTTGAAGAAATAGACACCAGATCCCTAAACCTCTCTGAGTTAGACTTCACCAGACACAAGGTAAAGAATCGTGGTGTTCATGCCATTCCCAGAGCAATCCCAGTACTGGATGGGAAAGTGTGGTTCTACCTCTCAGTGGACATTGAGAAGATGAACGGGTCACCTCTCTCTTACTCCGAGTTGACTTGTCCTAACAGCACCTATCCACGTGGCAACTTTGCTGCTCAGAAACCTGATCGGACTAGAGGATACAGTTGGGGAAATGAAAAGTCGCGGCGGGAGCCCATGCAGCAGTGCAGGAGAGTTCTTTCCCCATAAAACCTATAGCTCTCGAGGTAGACAAAAGCAACAAGGAAGATGAATAGTCACACCCCCTTTTAAAGAAACTTTTCAAATTACCCCCCCCCCCCCCCAAAAAAAAAAAAAAAGCCGACACTCTAAACCTAAACAACCTTCTAACAGGTTTGAAATCTTGGGCCCAACCCAGGGCCCAGTTTTAGACCCAAACTATTCAAGCCCTCCAGCAACCACAATCTTGGGTCGTTACCCTCAAACCCAGGGCCCAGGTTTAAGCCCAAACTCTCCAAGCCCTCCAGCAACCCCCTCCTCTGGTCAGCCCATCCCTAAAGCCCAACTCGGGCTGACACTCAAGAAATGTCTTCAAGGCTCCTACTCCTTTTGTAAGGTGGGATTCCCCTCCTGCCAATGAAGAAAAAGAAGAAGAAGAAGACACAGAGGAAGATTTTAGTCCTTATACAACAGAAGCAGAACCAGACCCTCGAGTCTTCGACTATGGATGGGTTTGTGGCTGCAGGACAATGGAGGAGAATGCTGAAGTTTGAAGCCAAGGAATTTCTGCTTGAAGAGCTGAAAAACAAAGGAGGGGCAAGCTTGAAGATTAGGGAAGGGAAGCAGGCCACAGTGCTATTGCAAGGTATGGAAGTGATTAGATGGTTCAGGGATTATGTGAATGAAGCATGCCTCAAAGGTAAACAAAGAAAATGGAAGGAATGGAGAACTCAAGAAGGGAAGAGGTATGTTGTAGAATGCAGAAGAAACAGTAAATGGGGTTACTTAGCTCTTTCTGAATATTTCGGGAAAGGAAGGAGGCAACTAGTCTGCTTTCCTGAGGTAGACAGGGACTTGGATGGAAGAAAATCAATGGAATACTGGAAGAGTTTAACCACCACCTGGAAACCTTGCATTTGGATCTACTGAAGGAGAATGGTAAAACCATCAAACTTTCAACTGAAGATGAAGACCAGGTCCAAGAGCTACTAGCCTTTGGACAGAACAGGCTGGTTGGCTATTCCAGGAGAGAAGAGTGTGAAGATAAATATGTGGGTCAAGTTAAAAATCCGGTTAGCAACTGGAGGAGAGTTGCAGACCTGCTCATATTACAGCTGAAGTTAAAAGGGATGTTTATTCTAACACCTTTTGAGAACAGTAAAGCGGTGCTTGATCTGACTGAAGATAATTTAGAGCTCTCAGCTATCAGTTTTCAATCTGAATATGGTGTGGTTACAATTTCTAACTGGAACTTTTCATCTAACTCTAAAGACTTCTTCACCGAGGACGGGGTGGTGGTACGAGTTCTTGGTCTGCCCTTTCATTTGTGGAAACAGGAAGCGGCCGCATCCGTTGCACTGTTATGTGGTGGTAATCTTGCCAGAGCCTTCTGAGGGAACCTTCGGTCAGCAGCTCTTCTATTGAACAGAGTGAAACCAGAAGACATACCCAGAAAAATGGAGATAAACGTGGAAGGTTGCTTCTACTCAGTTTGGCTGGCCTCCTCCATAGAAGCTACACTGTGGAGGGAGGCTCGCAAGGAAGGGGATGAGAAGGTAGAAGAAGAGGCCCTACGTGGAACAAGGAGATTGGTAATCTCAAAGGTTGATCAGTCTTTCACTGATTTGGGTAAGCAAAAACTGGAGACTTTAAAAGAGAAGGGGCAGATGGGTGGCCAACTACGTGGAGTGCAAGCTACCAGAAGGGAGTGCAGTAAATCTTATGCTCAGATGGTTAAAGGCGGCAAGGAGGTTTTAAATTCAAGTTATGAAGGAAGATTAAAGGTTTCAGACCAGTTCGAACCAAAAAAGGGTGAACTTGAGCCGGGTGTCCTAGACACTGAGTGTGAAGTGGTAAAGCCTCACGTGCCAATGCAAGTAAGCATGCGTGGGCCTAAAAAATTGTTGGGCCTGTTAAAGAAACCAAGGGTGGGCCGTGTCCTCAACTTAAGTCGGCCCAAATCAAGTCTCACTTAAAGAGGGCACTTGACTCACTTAAGTTACATGTGTTTGGGAAGGGGGGGCCTCAAATAGATGGTAAAAACCATCTATTTTCTTCTCCTTTTAGCTCCTCCTCTCATATCCGCGCGCCAGTTGCAGATTCGACCACTTCGTCACTACAATGGATTCCGACCAAGAAGGTAAACCATTTATCCCTGGATAGGCGGAACCCCAAAAGCTTAAAACGACGGGATCTAGACCTTGTTGAAGACAATGATTACTTAGATGAAGAAGATAGTTCAGCGAAGGTCTCCAGCTCGTTACAATGGAGACCCTCGAAGAAGTTGCCGCATAAGGAACAAGATCGCCGTAACCCCAGGAGTGTGAAGAGCAGTGAGGTCTTCGACTCTGATTCGGAAAGATTGACTGACAATGAAGAACTTGTTGATTCTGTTTCAGATTTTGAAGAAACCGCTAGCTTGGGAAGTATCGACCTTCAAAAGTTAAGAGATATATTGGAAGAGGGTAGTCTAAACACTGAGCTATTATTCCTAGAGGAGGAGACGGATCCGCAAGATTCTGGTACTATCAAAACACAAAGAAGATTGAGCCTTGGCAGCGGAGAACAGATCTTTCCCAAATTGGGTATGCTATACAAAAGACAGGTGGAGTTGGGAACACTGAAAGAGGTAAGGCAGAGTGCATCCCAGCCAATAAATGAGTCCATCCCATATGTGCAGCCTAGTCAGGACATCAGGCCAGAGAGACAGGAAACAAACTTGGAGCCTTACCTAAGGATTCACGCAGAGGGAAAGAGAAGTGAAGCTTCTTCGACTGTAGAGGGTGAAGAAGTATTGGTTGTACCTAGTCCGCTTCCACAGCTGAGTCTGAAGGGCCTAGTCCTGACTCCAAGAATTGATACCCAACAGCCAGTCCACATGCAACCATCTATGCTAATTCCAGGTAAGCCTGTCCATTTGGTTTTAGATACTAACTTGGGTTCTCTGCCTGTAATAGATGTCCTTGAATCCCGACTAGACCAACCAACTGGTAGTAGGGAAGTGGTCATTGATAATGATGGAGTTCGATCAGAGAAGAGAGTTGGGTTGTTAGAAAGGAAACAAGAGGAGTTAGAATGATAGAGGTGGCTCCAAAAAACCCTGAATCAGAGGCAAGAACCAATAGATTGGTGCAGGAATTAGGAAATAAAGGGCAGAATTGGAAGTCAGTGGGAAACAAGGGTAGGAAAAAGAAGAAACAGTCTGAAGTAGAGAGACTAATAATGGAGATCCGAGTTCAGTGATAGAGGGGAAAGAAAGAAGGGTTCTAAATGAAGGAACACTTTACTGGAGGGCTAAATTTTTGAGAGGTAATGAAGATTATAAGCTGGAATGTAAGGGGTTTGGGTAGTGCCAGAAAAAGGAGATCGATTAAGGAGCTACTTAGAAGAGAAAGACTTGATGTTGTGATGGTGCAGGAGACAAAATTAGTTGAACTGGATAGAAGGTGGGTCAGGGAGATCTAGAAAATAAGAGGGGTAAGATGGTGCTCAGCTGCGTCGTGGGGAGTCTCGGGGGGGAATAGTAACTTTGTGGAGGGAGGACTTCAGAGAACCAGTAGAGGAGCTAATAGGAAACTTCACTGTATCCCTAAAATTCAGAATGGTGGAAGATGGATTTACTTGGGTGCTAACAAATGTGTATGGTCCAAATAATCATAGAGAGAGGAATGAGTTCTTGGAGGAGCTTCATGGGATTCAAGGTTTGAGGGAAGTTCCTTGGTGTTTGGGGGGTGATTTTAATGCAATAAGATTCACAAATGAGTCAAATAATCCTAGGCAGGCCATTACAACTAGTATGAGGAAGTTCAATGACTTCATAAATTCCTGTGAGTTACGGGAGCTTCCTCTACTACAGGCTACCTACACTTGGTCCAACTTCCAAGAAAACCCAATCTGCTCAAAGCTTGACAAATTCCTATTTAATGAGGGTTGGGAGAGCCACTGGAGAGGAATGGTGGAGTGAAGAGTTGAGAGAAGTGAAATGGGATGGGGTTAGATTCCACAAAAAATTAAAAAGGTTGAGAGGCAAAATAAATGAATGGAATAAGGTTCAATTTGGAAGAGTGGAGGAGGTAAAAGCTAGATTATTGGTTCAGATTGAGGAGTTAGATGCAAAAGAATCCCAAGGAATGATGGATGAGCAAGACAGAGAAATGAGGAGAAAACTGAAAAAGGAGTTAGAAGAGACTTGTTGAGGGAGGAGATCTCTTGGAGACAAAAATCCAGACATAAGTGGATCAAGGAAGGGGTTGGGAATACCAATTTTTTTCATGATTTGGCTAATGGGAGAAGGAAGAAAATTTTGATTCTAAAGCTTGAGGTTGATGGTGTGGAGATAACCTCTCAAGAGGAGATTTCCAGTAGGATTGTAGATCACTTCAAATCCATATTTCAAAGACCCTTAGAGAATCGGTTAATAGTAAGGGAGGAGAATTGGCCAACTTTGAACCAAACAGATAAGGGATGGATGGAAAGAATGAATGAGGAGGAAGAGGAAATTAAACAAACTGTTTTTTCTATGGATAGGGCTAAGGCACCGGGTCTTGACGGATTTACAATGGCATTTTATCAAGACTGTTGGAACATAGTCAAAGAAGACTTAATTGGAGTATTTAGAGAATTTGAGGATAAAAATTTCGTGAGTCCTGGAATCAATGCCTCCTTTATAGCCTTAATTCCCAAAAAGAATGATGCCAGACACTCCAAAGATTTTTGGCCAATTAGCCTAGTGACAGGCATCTATAAGATTTTGGCAAAAGTGCTATCTATGAGGATCAAAGTAGTTCTCCCCTCTCTCGTTAGCCAAGCACAAGGAGCCTTTATACAGGATAGACAAATTACAGATTAGATCCTTATTGCAAACGAGAGTGTGGAAGAGTTAAGGAGATTGGGCAGGAAAGGATTTGTTTGCAAACTGGACTTGGAGAAAGCCTATGACTTAGTGGATTAGAGTTTCCTGCTGGAGATGTCGAGAAGACGTGGATTTGGGGATAAATGGTGTAATTGGATAAGAGGATGCTTAAACTCTCGTCGTTATTCAGTGTTGGTGAATGGGGTGGTTAAGGACTTTTTTTCCAGCCAATAGAGGCTTAAGACAAGGGGATCCACTCTCCCCTTTCCTCTTTACACTTGTTGCTGATGCCTTTAGTAATCTCCAAAGTAGATGATGAGGACCAAATAAAGGGTTGGAGAATAGGGAGCAGAGGCATTCCAGTAACTCACCTTCAGTTTGCTGATGATATTGTTATTTTCTGTGAAGGGATTGAGTTGAGCAAAGTGGAGAACCTTAAGATTTAAATAAGTACTTTTGAGAGGGTCTCCAACTTGAAGATAAAATTTTGATTAAAGTTGTGTGGCTGGAGTAATATTTTAATAAGTACTTTTGAGAGGGTCTCCGCCTTTGGAAGGTGTCATCAAGCTGAACTTTGATGGAAGTAGCCAAGGCAACCCCGTGCCTTCATGTATAGGGGGGATCCTGAGAAATAAGGACAGCAACATTATTTCCCTATTCTCAGGACCGGTGGGAGTGGGGGATTCCACAAAGGCAGATTCCTTGCTGCAGTACAAGGAATTCAGATCGCCAACCAGCTTGGGGTGGAGCATCTCCTAGTTGAAGGGGACTCTCAGGTGGTAACCAGGTGGCTTCAAAACTTGGATACCACCATTTGGGGCTACAAAGATCTCATCAAAAAAGTAAAGTGGTTAACCAGTAATATGAGGGTTGAGGTAAAATGGGTTAGTAGGTCTACTAATTCTTTGGCTGATGCTTTAGCCAAACAGGGGGTTTCTAGGGAAGATCTTTTTGTGCTTCTATGTAAGTTATTAATTTGGAACTCTGTACTTAACTAACCCGGAGAGGTTGCAACTTGTACCTTTCCTTGAGGACTTTGTACTATTGTCTATTGCTGTTTTATAAAATCATTTCAATTATCAAAAAAAAAAGTGTGGAGATACTTGAACAGACTCACTTGGTTGATGCAAACTATGGAACAATCTCAGAATCAGACTCCCCTGATCATAGGCAAGGAAGAGAATCGCCAATCCCTTCTCCCATATCCAGTCAAATTCCTAATCAGCATTCAGGGAGATATTCCTCCCCTCTTTCTTCTGTGTCTAAATTTCAACCCCCCGTCACTTCTGCTAATTCTCATCTTTTTTTTTTTTATCTTCTTCATTCTCAGGTTCAAATGTATTGTCATCCCACCCAAAGCAGAAAGATCCTCAGACAATTGCTTCGTCAAGCAGTGGAAGGAAAACTGAGGTGAATTTGAGAAATGGCAACATAGCTGAAGTGTTGGGAATTAAAAGAAGAGCTGAAGGGGAATTCTGGTAGAGTGAGCAAATGAAGATATTAAGTTGGAATGTCAGGGGTTTGGGTGGGCAGATCAAAAGAAGTTAAGTGAAAGAAACTTTGAAAAGAGAAAACTCAGATATAATTATCCTCCAGGAATCTAAAAAGGAAATCATTGATAGGAGACTTATGAAATCAATTTGGGGAATAAGGGGTAGAAAATGGACTGTTGTTCCAGCAGTGGGTTCCAGTGGGGGCACCATCCTAGCTTGGAAGGAAGATGAAATCTCAAGTTTAGAGAGAGACAAAGGTGAGTTCTCAGTCTCAGTCTTTTGTTCACAAACTTAAAAGATGATTTCAGCTGGATTCTTATCGGAGTATATGGCCCCAACTCTCCCTCCAATAGAGAAAGATTTTGGGAAGAACTGGATTCCTCGCATGCGGAGGAGGATATCCCATGGTGCTTAGCTGGAAACTTCAATGTCACAAGATTCAGTTTGGAACATTCTAATGGTAGAGCCCCAACAAGATGAGGAACTTCTCAAAATTCATCTCCAGGCATAACTTGTGTGACCTCCCCCTTAGTAATGGACTCTTCACCTGGTCAAATATGCAAGAAATTGCCATAAGTTGCAGACTTGACAGATTTCTGCTTTCTCAGGAGTGGCTGGAAAGATTCCCCAACCTTTGCCAAGAACTTTGTCCCAGATGTGCTTCAGACCACTGGCCTATTTTGCTAAACACAGAAAGAATCATTAGAAGGAAGGCACCTTTTAGACTGTAAAAATTCTGGTTATCTCACAAAGATTTCAATAAAAAGGTTGCAGAATGGTGGGGAGATTGCAAAGTAGAGGGTTGGGCTGGCTTTAGGCTCCTTCAAAAATTATGAACTCTAAAGAAAAACCTGAAAGTTTGGGGGAGAGAGGTATTCAAAACTGTTGAAGAAGAGAAGAAAAGAGAACAAAACGGGACCCTTGATGCTCTAAACAGAAGCAGAAGAGCATATTTGAAAAAGGAATGGGAACAACTAATCAGAAGAGAAGAAATTTACTGGAGACAAAGATCAAGAGTGAAATGGCTGAAAGAAGGAGACAATAACTCCAGATTTTTTCACACTTATGCCTTGGGAAGGAGCAGGAAAAACTTCATCTCCAAGCTGAAAGTGAACCAGAGGGAAGAGGAAAATCCTGAGAAAATTAAGGAGCCTTCCTCTCCTTTTTCAACAACCCCTACTCCAAGGATAGCAGTAATCAATTCACATTTAGTAGATGGGAAGGCACAGCTTTATCAGCTGTAAAAAGGGATTGGTTGGAAGGAAGCTTTGAAGAGGAAGAAGTTAAGAATTCTGTCTTCAGCATGGATGGAGATAGGGCTCCAGGTCCGGATGGCTTTCCCATCTCTTTCTTCCAGTAGTGTTGGGAAACAGTAAAGTCAGATATTATGGATTTTTTCAGGGAATTCCACTCTTCTGCCATTGTTAACAAATGCCTTAACTCAACCTTTCTCTGTCTCATCCCAAAGAAAGGGGAAGTCTTGGAAGCAAAAGACTTTAGGCCAATAAGTTTGATAGGGAGCATTTATAAAATTTTGGCAAAAGTCTTGGCCAATAGACTTAAAGAAGTCCTTGAAGATCTTATTACCCCAAATCAAATTGCCTTTGTGAAAGGGAGACAGATCGTGGACAGCATTCTAATTGCAAACGAGTGTGTGGAAGACAGAAAAGGCTTATGATAAAGTGGATTGGGACTGTATCCTTGATTGCCTGAAGATGAGAGGTTTTGGTAACAGATGGATCAAGTGGATTAAGGGTTGCATTGCTTCCTCTTGGTTTTCGGTGTTGATAAATGGGGAAGCTAAAGGCTACTTTAAGGCTAGTAGGGGTCTCAGACAATGTTGCCCACTCTCTCCCTTTCTGTTCACTTTAGTAATGGATATCTTTAACTACCTTTTCAATAAAGCAACACTCCTCAACTTGGTGAAAGGTTTCGAAGTGGGAAGGAACAAGGTTCATATCTCGCATTTACAGTTTGCTGATGACATAATCTTGTTCTTGAATGCCTCCTTGAATAACATCACAAACACTAAAAGGATAATTGAATGCTTTTAAATGGTCACAGGTTTGAGGGTCAACTTCTGCAAAAGTTCTATGGTTCCTCTGAATTCAGTGGAAGTGGAACTCTTGGAGAGCTTCAAATCTTTATTGGGGTGTAAAGAGGAGAGTCTTCCTATCTCATACCTTGGGATGCATCTTGGAAGGAATCTAAAGTCTCAATTTCTGGAAACTAGTGGTGGAAAAATGTGAGAAGAAACTTTCAGCTTGGAAGAAATGCTATCTCTCAAAAGGGGGAAGAGTTACACTCTTGAAGGCCTCCTTAGCAAATCAGGAATCAGATTGAGAAGATTCAAAGGAATTTTCATTGGGAAGGATGTGGGGAAAAGAGGAGTCATCTAGTCAGTTGGAAACAAGTTTGTACGCCTAAAGAGGAAGGAGGCCTGGGAATTGGACACTTAAAAGAGAAAAGTTCTTCTCTTTTAGGTAAATGGTTGTGGAGGTTCCCTAAAGAACCCAATGCTCTTTGGACTGCTGTCATATCAAGTAAATAAGGATTAAATGCAAACGGGTGGGATAGCAATCTTCATTTGAACAGGACAAAATCCACAAATCCATGGAAAGGTATCATCTCCACCTATTCTTCTTTCTTTCCTTTCATAAGATATAAAGTAGGAAATTGCTCAAAAATAAAATTCTGGAAAGACCTTTGGTGGGGGGATTCTACCCTTGCTGCCTCCTTCCCTAGATTCTTTACCCTTACCCTTGACCAAGAAGTCACCATTTCTGCCTGCCTTCCAGACCAAACTGTTGAGAACACCCTAAACCTTCAACTCAGAAGACCCCCAAGGGATTCTGAAATTTCTGAATTAATATCTTTAATTCAGACCCTTAAAGAAGCTTACATCTCCCCCTCCAAGTCTGACACCCGAATCTGGACCCTGCACTCCACTGGCAATTTCTCTTCTAAGTCTATGTTCAAGGCTTTGATTACTGATAATCAGCATCCTCCCTTTCCTTTTAAAAAGATCTGGTGCAGCCACATTCCCTCACGAGTTTGCTTCTTTGTCTGGGAAGCTTGCCTCCAGAAAGTTAACACTTGTGATCTCTTGCAAAAAAAGTTTTTGGGAAGACTGTCTATTTCCCCTCATGTTTGTATTTTATGCCTCAGTGAAGGAGAATCAGCAGATCACATCTTCCTTCATTGCAATTTCACCCAAAAGATTTGGTTCCATTTTCTGAAAATGGCAGGCTACAGTTGGACTATACCGAAGGATGTCAAGGACCTTTACATCAGTGGCAAGGAACAGGGTTAAGTAAGAGGGGTAAAACTTACTGGCAATCAGCATTACACGTAGTGCTGTGGGGTGCTTGGGAGGAATGAAACAAAAGGCTTTTTGACAACAAACTAGGGTCCCTGGAGGAGTTAATTTCAGACATTTCTTACCTTTGTAACCTTTGGGCGGTGAAATCAGATCTGTTCAAAGGAGTCTCAGTCAATGACCTCAATAGAGATGTTTTCCCCTTTCTATTTCTCCCTACCTCCATCAACAACCCTTGAGAATTCCTGAACCCATCAATGAAGGGGTGATGGTCTTAAACTTTGATGGCAATGCTCTAGGTAATCCCGGATTAGCTGGTATTTGAGGAACTTTAAGGGATGAAAGGGGAAACATCTGTTGGACTTTCAGCGACCCAATTGGTGTGGCAGATTCCACGATGGCTGAAGTTATGGCTGCCCTCACAGGAATCAGAATAATAAAAAATTTGGGAATTCAAATTGTAACCATTGCAGGTGATTCAGCCAATACTATAAAATGGTTAAGAGACAGAGGGAGGACCTTGGAGATTAAGTCACCATCTTCATGAGGCCAGGTACTATTTGGACTTCCTAAATGTAAAGTTAGTTTGGATTCCAAGGGAATACAATCATACAGCAGATGGCTTAGCTAAATGTGGAGTGTTCTTAGAGCATCTTTATAATGACAAGCTTCCTCCTTTGTAAACTGTCTATTAATGTTTTCTTGGGCCTTAAATTGTCAAGGGGCCTGGGCCTTTGTTTGAACTGTTATTTATCTTTAAAAAACAACCTGTAGTTTTTCATTGCTCTGAGAACTGGTAGCTCTGAGATTGTTCTTGTCCTCTTGTGGATATACATTCTTGTATTGTCCATAATGATTCAATGTAAAGACATGGGTTAGAAGATTAGCTAATGGGATGGCAGACACTCTAGCTAAGCAAGGATGATGTGGACAGAAAAGCAAGATATATGCAACACTTTAAATGTACAACAATAAGGATAAAAATACCAAGCTGAATACAACAAATTGAGTTGGATTCTTAGGGATTTCAGACCTGAAGTTGAAGTAGAACTCCTCTTGTAACAGTTCCGTTACAGTAACAATGGAGTCAAGTTGGCCTCTCACGTGGACATGCAGTGATAGAGGCATTGGAAGGTGCCAAAATAGGTCAACTCCTCAAAACCCAAGCTCTGAATACTTGAAAACCCTAGTTGGAGCTGAGCAACAGCTCAAACAAGAGAGAGAACCAAAAAGACCCCTACAGAAACCCCTTTCTCTTTTATAAGACTCAATGGCTTGGTAGAGAAGCCAATTAAAATATTTATACACAAGACTCTATAATGTTTCCCCTTCACAAACAACTCTTTAAGAATGAAACTAACTTCAAACAAACACCCAAAAGATAATATTTGTTACAAAAAGACCTAAGAGACCAACATCCAACAGATGTGCAGACAACTACTAACAAAGCTACCCAGAAACAACAATTTGGGATTCTACTACAAAAAAAGGTCTGAATATATTCATATTTCTCTTTTTTTGTCTTCTTTTTCCTTTTAATTCTTCTTCCCTCTTTTTCTTAGGCTCATAAAATAGGGATAATTTGTATTGGGCTAAGTTGCAATAGATTTGTACTTTTGTAGTGTAATCACTTTGAATATGTGAAAGGTGGCACCTCACTCCGCACTCCTCAGCTAATGTTATGCATCTTTGTGCTTCTTAACATAAAAGATTTTTATTAAAAATAAAGAAAAAATGAGATCCCCCCTTCCTCTTCATCATCCTCCTAAACCCCTCCTCTTGAGGAGGCTTACGCCTCCTTGTGTTCGGGAGGCTTACGCCTCTTGTGTTCTGAACTACGCCTCACGCCTCTAGGTAGTGGAGTGCCTCGTGTCACGCCTCGGCGTTTTAAAACATTGACAATGTAAAGATATGTTAACCTTGAATGATGATTCAATGCTTGTGGTTGGACATTTTAAGGTTAAAAATCAAAATTCATGTGGTGGACTATAGAGTATGTTTACCAAAAAAGGGGTGGCCTGGGGATTAAAAGGTTAAAAGCTGTAAATATAGCCTTCCTTGGTAAGTGGTATTGGAAATTCAATACCCAACCTGACTGCTTCTGGAGGAAGGTGATTGTGAACAAGTATGGACTGAGAAATGTGGATTGGGACCCTGGATAAGCAAATCGCCCTTATGGCTGCAACTCCCTATTGATGAAAGAGTTCCCTGCTGGGTATCTGTTACTCTGTTAGTCAGAAACAGGAATGCCATGATTGCTGATTGCTTTGAATTATGCAATAGAAAGTGATGTGGAACCCGGGTCTAAGAAGAAACTTAAATGGAAATAGATATTGGACTGAAATGATGGACCATACAGATCAAACAACTATTGACTTCCCAGTAACAGTGTATGCCTTCCTCGCATCCCATCAGAGTAGGGGTGATCATGGGCTGGGCTTTGCACTTATGGAAGGCCTTCATTCCCGTACTATTGATTGTTGTCCCAAGTCCCATATTGCTCAGGAAAGGGAATGAAGGCCTTGCCTAGGAGGACAACTCTCATACTTGAGTTGATGACTTGACTCATGTGTTGGCATGTGTCAACTCATGAATATGTATATGTTAAAATTTTGTATATTACATCAAATATTGAATACAAAATAATATAATATAATGTTAAGTGTATATAAAAATATTATGCATATTATATATTATATGTTTAATAATATATTATATTATATTGCGGGCTTGGTATGGGCCTGGTTGGGCTGGGCCTGCACACAATAACATAGGCTTGGGCCTGGAAATTTTCAGGTTAGGCCAGGCTGGGCCAAGAATGATCACCCCTACTTCAAAGATTTCTTTCCTAGTATGGACTAGTATTCTAGGCAACATTTTAAAATGCCGAAGCCTGATACGAGCCATTCTGTTATCTGGAGGTGTAGATCAAAATGCACAAGGCGTAAGCCTCCACAAGAGAAGGAATAAGTAGAGGAAGGGGAAGGAGTTCTTGTTTTCTTCTTTCTTTTCTTTTATTTCTTTCTTTTTGTATGAGGCTTTACGCCTCAGAGGTATCAGCTCCTCCAGCTGTCCAGCAAATGCCTTGGGGTGTTTTGAGGGATCCACGCCTGGTACACGTCTCCCATGCCTTTTGAAACATTGATTCTAGAAAAGTGCCTAACCAGGGATAACCTTACGGATAGACATTGAGCAGTGTGTGATGTGTGGGATTACAGGGGAATTGTTGTATCACCTGTTTCTTTAGGGTGAATGATTGCTACCTATCTAACTGAAATCCGTGTTGCAGTGCTGGAATTTAAAGGGATTGTCCAAGAAAGGGAAGGTAGTCTGCAGTTGCATTCCGAAGCAATTCTATGTTATGTTTGGAGTGAACAAAACTCACTCATATTCAAGAACAAGGAATATAATGAAGAGGAATTAGTCGCAAAGACAGAATGTACAATTATCTCCTGGGCATTGACACAATTTCTTTTGGGACATTATATGTGGCCAATCCCATATAGTTGTGATAAGGCTTGGATGATTATGATGATGATGGTTCTCTTTTGGTTTTTGAAGATATGTTCAAAGAACAGTATACATAGGACATTTTAGATGCTTGTAAACACCGTAATACACAACCTTTTTTCAAGGGCTATACATTTTTTGATTATATGGAATATACTTTATCTTTCTCAAAAAAAAGAAAATGAAAAAGCAACCGATGGGGCTTGAACATTCTACTGCCTTCCAGCCCAGGGATTTAAGTGCTTTTATCTCCTTTTTTGCTGGTGAATGGTGAGTTTCTTTTTTATTTAGGTAGCAACTAGACCCATTCATAGGTCGGGCTTTGGGCTTGGCCCATGAACATTTTACACTGCCTTATGTGTCTTGCAGAAAAAGGAGCATCATGCAATGTTGGTTCCCACTATTTGGGATCTGGGTATGGTCCTAACCTTTGGTGTTTTATTGCACAAAGTAGCCGCCCCCAGACTTGGACCCCTCTTCTCATCCTCACCGGTCTGAGGTTTTACCCTTATAACAAGTAATGCCTCAAGATTTAACCATTTTCTAATGTGTCTTGCAAACAGAACTAAATATTGCAGCCATTTCTTCTGAAACTTTAATATATCCATTTATTAGATGATGATAAAGTTTCTTCTGAAACTTCAATATCCAGTATCTTAAAAACACAAGGCGCAAAAAATAAGCACAAGGGCCAATTTGCACTTGTGGCGCAAGGCGAGGCACACACCTATTTTTGAAGCAAGATGCAAAACTATGAAAAAACGCTAAACATAAAGAGTAAAAAAATTTTAAAAGATGCCAAAAAATGAAAAAAAAATATTAAACATAATATTAATGAAAAATATAAATTTAAATCTTAAAATAAATGTTTTAGAAAGCCTATTATCTAAAATTAAAATACATAAACATAACATGTAAAGCATATTCAAATTAAAATTTAAAAATAAAATCAAAACATATAAAGCATTTTCAAGCATGTAAAACACTAAAACCCACAATCTCTTTTTTTTTCCTCAATTGCATTACTTCAAGTAGCTAATGTGATGTAAAACATATTGCATTCTTGATTCTACGAGTCTCCTTTGTACCACGCCCCTCGAGGCAAGCCCAAACAAGTCCATGTTAGGGTCGTAAATTCTTAATTCTCACATAAAAAATAATGATTTTATAACTTTAATTGCATTTCAAGAAGATATTTTATTAGGATGAATGAATGAACAACATTAGCAAATAGGGGGTTCTCGGAGCTTCGGTAAGTGAGCAAAGCGAGCGAATCAGAGTGGAGCCCCCGGTCCAGCTGCTAGGTTCAAAAAAAAAAAAGCAAAAAAGCGCAAAATTTTGAAAAGGCACACGCTTGGACTGAGATGCTGGTGTTCCTTTTGAAAAGGCTGCGCTTAGGACCTAGGTGAGGCACATACCCTAAAATGCACCTTTCCTGTGCGCTTAGGTGCACCTTTTAAATCACTGAATAGGAGAAGGAAATTCAATAATGGCAGAAATCATTGCAGCAACCTTTGGGGTGCAGAAAGCTCTAAGGAATGAGAGCTGAAAGGTTGGTTATTGAAGGTGACTCTAAGGTAGTTAACAGCTGGCTAAGGGAGGATACAAGGGCTGTATGGAGCTATGGGCGGCCGGGGGGGGGGGGGATGTTTTGAATGGCTTCAAGGGATATGCAAGTTGAAATTCAATGGGTACAAGATTATCCAATAATTTGGCTGATGGTCTGGCCAAAGAGGGGGTTCAATAGGCAACCATTATTTTGGGCTATGATGCAAAAATATCTGGGATCAGGTGGAATAGCAGAGGCTATAAACATCTTTCTCTTTGATTGTAATCACAACCTCTTATTGTACTTGTTTTAATTAATGAATGAAATTATCTTTCTTGTCGCTGATAAGAAAAATTGAAAAGTAGTTTAGGGGCCTTTTAATAGAGATATACAGGGACTTGTTGGCAGTTCTTCAATCCTTGCCTTTTTTGACATAACGCGGTTCTCTGAACTCTGAAAGTTTTGCTTTCAGAGGTTAGTGGACATTTGGTTTAAACATCTGAATACACCCCTGAATTTTGAAAAAGCCTCCCTAAATTTTCAGGGTTTTCTCCCCTCTAAGCACTTTCAACACTACTTGGAGGTTATGTGGATAATATTATCCTTTGACAACTTTGCCAGTTATTCTAGAAGTGTAATATGATTATGTTATATATTCAAGGGGTAAAATTGTAAAATAGACGTTTTTCTGAGGTTCCAGCACTCAAAATACCAAACTTCACTAGATTCAAAACTCAAGAAAAGTTGTTTTTAACAGTTCAGTAACTGCTTTTGGATCTTTTTTTCTTCTCAGAGATAAGATCTCTGGTTTACCAAAAGCCATGTCAGTTTATTAATAACAATAATTTGTGAACAGCGCTAGACAGTGAGAGCAAACTTACTAAAGTGTCTTGAACAACCTCTATGCACTCACGGGTGTAATTCAAAACCACCTGGACCCAGACCAGCTCCTTCACTTTAATATCCAAAACCAAGTAATCTTAGACATCAACATCATAAGAACTCCTAATGGATTAATGCTAATTCAGTTACAAAATGCAGAAATTATCCTAATAAAATTTGGACACTCAATTGCAAACTCCCTTGGTGTCTTTAAACCATGATCTAACCATGCTAGCTGATATAATCATGGGGAGTAACCTAAGCCCCTTTAATGTCTTTACACTATGACTGTCTATAGAAACTCACTGAAAAAACTCATGTTACATTTGGAACCTCAAACTATGAACATATATTGAATTGTAAGATAAGCTTCAACCTGTCCTCCAACAATGTTTGAATTTTCTGAAAAGACTCTTTACTAGAGTTCTTACCAAGTAACACTATTTCATGCATTTTTAGTATACCTATTAAAAATTGCAACATTTTCTTTATTTCTTTTATTGTGAGTTTAGTTAAATGTTACATGAGCTCAACTAGTAATCTTGTTTAGAGCTTGTATTGCATTGTAACCGATGCTATTGCTTTAGTGCAGTATGGCGTTAAAATATTTGTCATAACATCCTTCAGGGACACATGTTATATTGAGATACTTCCAACCATTCTGAAGTCAAAAAGAGGTACACCTTGATCTTCTCCATGGGAAAATAGGTTGAAATTTGATTGTTTGCCAAGTGTCATTTTTAAAGATTGTGTTGTTGGTTGCTGACCTTTTTTAAATTTTTTTAAGCTGTGATTGATTGTAACATATCTTGAAATGGTCATGCTCAGGTTTCTGTTGCAAGTTATTGTTAATAGTGTTGCTTTAAGGATGGTTTTATTTTTTCCATTAGTATTATTGTTGGATCAATACCACTAAGAGATTGCTTGGCTAAAATTAGGATGAAAAGATGAACTTTCAACAGTTTGATCTATTTATCTTTATTGAGCTTCAAGGAACCATTTTAATCCAAACATTGGTGATCATAAAACCACAGTATCAAAGGAAGATACAGGTTCACAGCTTATATACCAGGAAGATCATTTTGTTTGGTGGTTGATGCTGCACAGCACATATTGGCACTAGGCTGGCTCTTTAGTTTTGTTGTTTTAACAATGGATATGGCACCAAACAGAATGGTATGGTAAAACAAGATTCATATAGCAGACCCAATATAGTTGGGACAAGGCTTAGATGTTGTTGATGGTATTTTTGTTGTTTTACTTTAAATAAGGGCAAATTAGCATAAACATAAATCAGTACAGCCCCCCCCCCCCTTCCCACCTGGTTAACAAGATTGGTGGTAAAGGTAAAATTACTAAAATGCTCATTTGAAGTTTAATGGGCTGAGAGAAGAAAATGTCTGTAACCTTAGAATTATTTGCGTTTCCTCTGAATTTGTCTAATCAATGAACTCTATTTTGGTCCTTGTTTGACATTTTTGGTATTTTTCAGTTTTCAGTTTTTTTTTGTTTTTTAGTTATTTTTGGTATTCTTCTGTTTGTTTTTTCTGTATTTCCTCTGTTTATTTTTTTACAAATTTCTGTATTTTTGTTATATTTTCTCAGTTTCCTTGCTTTTTGTTGAAATAATTGATTTTATTTTGTTAGGGTCTGTTGGCTGATTAAAGCCTTTTTATTTTAATCTGTTATTGTAACTTTACTTAGTAGGGCACAAAGGTCATTTCCCTTCTTATTTTTTTTGCCCTATATATTAGAATGAAGCTGGCGCCGCCAGCACTGTTCCATTGCCTCTAATCCTTCTCCTCTCTTCCTTCTCTTCTCCTCTTTCCTCTTCTGCTGTAATCTTCAATTGGATTTACTGTAATCTTCATATATTTTGGCATTTTATCTTTTTTTTTTTCAAAATGATCTCATAAAATGATAAAAGAGCAATTTGGGGATTTAGAAATAATATGCACATGACAGTCACATGAGAATCATTTTTGAAGTTAACTGATGGAATGCTAACAGCAGGGACAAAGTACCGGAATCTGAATGTTCATGGTGTGTGTCCAAATGAAACTTCGGGGGGCTATGTATCACTACCCCTAAAGTAGAGTGTGGCAGTCTTTAATCTACCCTAAAATATTCTTATACTGATATATATATATATATATATATATATATATATATGTATATTGACTACTAGAAAATTATTTATATATGCTTACATTTTAGTTAGAAAAATTGAGCTATTCTATTTGCATATTACAGATTTGGCTGGCTGAATGGCCCCTTCTAGTGTTCTATCAGGATATGTTTCGGCACATAATGTTGATGTGTGATCTATCTTTGATTTTAAAGAGTCCATTAATTTGGGCTTTAATAGTCCTAATACCTATTATACTATGAAATTTTTACAAAAAAACTTATTCTGTCAAATCGTGGTCATATTGGAGGCTACATTTTTTTTATGTTGTTTTCTATACTCTACAGCTATGCTGACTCTTATTCAGAAGATGCTAGGACAGACTTTATTGATAATGTGCATTTGTTGCAGTTATTTTCTTGAGCTTTTGGGCAGAGGTGCACTACAACTCCATATATCCAGAAGGAGGTAAAAGTCCATGCACTCTTCATATTCTATATGAGTTTACATATATTTTTTGGCTAAAGAAGTATAGAAGGAAAGAACTATTTTGCTGGTGCAGTTGATGGTTGTATTAATAGTTTTTAAACTAGGAACTATGATATCCAGATACCTGTACATGAGTTCTCTGTCGTCTCTGATACTCAATTTTTAGTGTAAATTTTGTATTTGATGGAGTGGGAAGCTTTCGATTGTTTGGAACATTAGTTTGGAAAGGTATTGAAAAGGTGTATTCCCACCTTTCTCAAGGAATTTATTACAAGGTGGGTTAGGGAAATAGAACCAAATTCTGGGTGGATAGGTGGTGTGGACAGCAAGCCCTAATGGTTGCATACCTGACCTTTTCTTGGTGGCATAAAATAGGGAGGCTTTCGTTAAAGTGTGATTTCTTGGAACCTGACCTTGAGAAGGCACTTAAACGACCAGGTAGTGGACCAAATAATGGATCTGCTTCGGGTTCTCCAGTAGTTCTCCACTCAGATTGGTCAGCAGATTGTAGGAGGTAGAGATGGGAGAGAACTGGGTTATTTTCTGTCAACTGACCTATCCACCCAGATTTTGTTCTTTGGACTGATAAGCCATAACTTTTCTGGGGCATTTAGGTTTCATGACTTTATATGCACACTCCTTGGTTTTATGACCAATTTTTTATTGATTGGTTACTAGTAACTTGTATTAACTTAGAAAATTAAATAGTACAAGGCTCATGAACTGAGACAACCCACATAAGACTTATGAGTACAAATTGGCCCAAAATAGTTTCTCCCTAGCGACCCCTTGTTTTGCTAAGGGATCAGGCATTGCATTTACTGTCCTGTTAACATACTCGAAACTCGAAAGTAGTACCTCAAAAAAAAGTTGCCTCTACCTCTCATGATAGTCTTTTTGTTTTATGACAAATTTCCCCATATAATTGAAAAAAGAACTACAATCAAGGGCTTATCTTGGCCATATGGCAAGGGATTTCAATCTGAAATTTACTGTGCGTATAGGGAGGCTATAGGAACATTGAGTCCCATTTGAACTACATAGAAGTATTGTTGGGCCTTTTAGATTCTTTAACCCAAAAGACCCAACTGTCCATCCATCTATTCATCTCACGTATCAATATACATAGGCAGCCAAAATCTGGATTTGAAATAGGTTGACACACTTGATTCCTGAAATGGAAAAAGATCATCCTTTCAAACTAAGACGGCTTGTGTCATATCTGGAAAACACAAAAATTGAACTAAGTTTAAATTGGCCTGGTTCCCTTGTCAGTTCTGTGCCTTGGTTTAGATATGTTATGATAAATGATCCAGAGCTAGAACCCAGACCAGACAGGAGACGGTCTGACTTGGTTAAACTGGGGCTGGACATTCAGATAACTGTTTGAATGGGATATTTTTATTAAAAAAGTGGCCTGTTTCATTGATACGAGGAAAAATACAAAAAAAAAAAGATAATATTATTTTCTTTTTTTCCTTGTGTAAATGAAAATGATTTTGTTTAAACTCTTGAGGGTTATGGTTTCTGGAGAAAATGTAAATGATGATCTAAGTTGTGTCTAATCAACTCTCTCGCTCACTCTCTCTGATTGTATGTGCAGCACATTCCAAGTGACTAGTATTCGTTTGACTATTTAAGTCATGCTGTGTTGTATGCAATTAGACACACCATAACATGCTATAAAAAACCAGAAACAGGGCAAGTATATATACCATAATTGATATAAATATTAGTTAAACAGGTCAAACCTAAAGAACCTGGTTCACTTGCCCGTTTTCTTTCAGTTTGGTTAGGTTTTAAAATATTGGCGTAATCCACTGCTGTTTGGTTCTCACTGAACCTGTAGAGTGCAAGAACTACTTGTCAAATTAGAGACCATTTTACTTTGATTCGTAGTCGTAATATTTCACCTTTTTTTCTTGTGATTTGGTTACAGATGTGCCTGTATTCGAGACTAAGAAGAAGAAAAGGTGGTGGATCTTTAGAAATAAACATTAGGATGAATTGATGAGTTGCAATAATGAATGATGGTTCTGGATAAGACCAATTTCTCCTCTTCTGTGTTCCACTTTTATGTGTTGCCTGTGGTAGAAGCTTCAGTTCTGTGTTGACATTCAACTACTTGCGGTTTATCTCAGGGTGAATTTTCTGGAGCAGATGCAGTCTGACTGTTCTGTAATGTGACGGATCAGGCACACAATTAATTTGCTTGCTGACCACTATTCTGCGGTTTGGCTGTCTTGCTTTGTACATGTCACCTCCTTGTAGACTACTATACTTTATTTTTTCTATATTCTTTTTAATGTAAAACTCTTATCTATCTGGTTTCTAGTGCAATTATCAATTTTTTCCCGTCCTTTGTGAGAATGTTACCTCATCACCTATTATTGTTCTTTGTTCCCTGCTTGACGCACGCTTTTATTTTTTCATCTTAGTTACTGACGATTTGTTTTTGGCTGGGCTCATTGCAATTTCTTTTCGATTTCTAATATGTATCTGATTATTTCTTTCCAATTCCTAGAAATAAAATCGTGGCCCTCTTGGTTGAGGCTGAACAGATAAACTTTTGTAAAACCTGAATTTAGCACCCTTGAAATGTTTATATCATTGGAATATCTAGATGGGATAATATTGAAAGCCAAAAATTGCTTAGTATAATTTCTATCTATTATATACCATTTATAAAAATGAGGATGGTAAAATTTTTAGTCAAAAAGCCTGATTTTACTTTCCCTCTTTTACCCTTTATGATATTTGTTTTTCTAGTAATATATTTAACTATCATGATTCCTGAGGCCGTATGCTAATTTTTAGTAAAAAGGCCTGATTTTATTTTCCTTTTTTACCCTTTATACTTTTTGTTTTTCCAGTAATTTATTTAAGTACATGATTCATGAGGTCATACACTGTCCATCAAACTTTTTCCAATGATAAAAAATGAAAGTGCAAACTGGTAACATGGTTGTTTCTTGATTTTACTTTTCATCTTTACCCTCAATAATTTTTGTTTTCCAATGTTATTTTTTGATCATTCAAGTATTTGATCTTATCATAAATGGCCACGTGCACTCTCCGGTGCTGACCTTGTTGCTACATGCTATTTTCAATTAACTCATTGCCATCATCCATAAATTATCATCAATTACACACATGAAATATAAGGAATGCTAAATGGTGATTGGAGATCCCATAACCAATAATCTATTGTTATTTATGTTTTTATTGAAATCATATATCTGTCAATTATTTTATAAATTCACCCAGATATTTAGAATAAAAATAAAAATAAAAAATTCATGAACCTCACTTAGGATTAACATAGTGCATGTGAAACCCTCTAAACACTAAAACTTGAAAAGGATACAAAAGACACCTCTTATTAGATTAATATTAATATTAATTTAGTACTAAAAAATGAGAATGTTGCAATTAGTTTGGTCAATTGCAAATCAATTGACCGGTTCGAACTATTCAATGGTTTGGTCGGTTTTTTTTTTTTTGTCAGAATGGATTGTTCTTTTGGTCTGAACGATCGGACCGTTCGGTCCAGGAACAAGACCCCTGATTGGTTCATTGTCTGGTTTGGTTTTAAAAACCTTGGTAAAAAAAACCCTGATTTTATTTTTGAACTTTACCCTCAACTTTCTATTTTTTCCCATTTTATATATTGCCATTGCAAAATAATTATGAAAAACAAAAAATGAAGAAAATAATATAAATTACAAAAAGACAAAGAAATGCATAAAAAATTTACTAAAAAAATATAAAAATTCATAGAAATTTTTGTACCATACTAAAAAACTGAGAATGTTGCAATTGGTTTGGTCAAAACACCCTGATTTTACTTTTCAACTTTATCCTCAACTTTCTATTTTTTTCCATTATATATATGTCATTGCAAAATAATTATGAAAAATCACATAAAATGAAAAATAATATAAATTACAAAAGACAAGGAAATACATAGAAAATTTACAAAAAAATATATATACAAAATCATAAAAATTGAAGAAAAATAACATAAACTATAAATCTATACCATACCGAAAAATGAGAATGTTGCAATTGGTTTGGTCAAAAACCCTGATTTTTACTTTCCAACTTTACCCTCAACTTTCTATTTTTTCTCATTGTATATATTGTCATTGCAAAATAATTGTGAAAAAACACAAAAAAAAAAAATGAAGAAAGTAATATAAATTACATAAAAACAAAGAAACATAGAGAAATTTACATAAAAATTGAAGAACAAAACATAAATTACAAAAAGAAAAAAGAAAAACCATAAATTACAGAAATATGAACCAAAATTGTAGAATAAAAATAAGAGTTTATATCTACTACCATATATAAAAAATGAGAATGATTCAATTAGTGTGGTCCAAAGACCTTGATTTTTTATACCAATTCTATCCTTTAGTTTTTTGGTTTTTCCAACATATCCCAATTTTATATGAGGGGTGCATGATAGTAGTTGGCAAAAAAAAAGCATTGTCCTTTATAAAAAGCCATTGGGTGGGCACCTGACCCATCAACACGTTAATGACCCATTTTGGGTTCAACCCAACCCAACCCAACCTGCCCAACCCATTAAATTTTCGCATGATACATAAATTCTAGAAAAGTATAACTATAAATAATACATAATATACAAATAAAGATAGAAAATGTAGAAAATAAGATAAATTAAAGAAAAATTAAAAAATGCAAAATAATTATAAAAAACATAGAAAAAGAGGAAAATAATATAAATTACAAAAAACAAAGAAATACACAAAAAAATTAGAAAATCATAAAAATTGATGAAAAAAAACAGAAATTACACAAAAATACAAAAAAAAAAAATCATTCCATGGGCCCTAAACATGTTTGTCAGTTGGACCCACGTCTTATAAGGGCATTTGGCCACTGGGACTGTATGTTATCATGTGTGGTTGTTAAGTAGGGCCTGCAACTCATTTCCCCAGTCGTATGTAACACTGTGACACATTATGAATCGTCCGATTGTTTTATTCTTGGACAAATGTGCGGAGGTGATCAGCGTGCTTAGAAGGTGTTTGCATACATGTTATTCTAGTGGTTGGTTGATAAATTTTGCTTCCAACTAATTTCTTTATTTCTTTTTCAGTTAAAATGTAAGAAGAAAATGTTTTTAGGCTTAAATATAAGTTATCTATTAGTAATCTTAGATAATGACTTCTGCTATTTAATAGTTAACTGAATAAATTAACATAGTAGCTTAGTTTACTTCTAACCATAAATAGTAATTATTTTCTTAGGTTTTAAGTTATTACAAAACAGGAGATCGGTTAAGAATGGCATCTCTTATTCTCCATAAATTATGTGTTTCATTTGGATGAACTTTATCTATTAATTATGTTGTTGAATGTAATTTTATAATTGATTTGGTGCATTAATGTTTCAATCTGATGCATTTGCAACCAACATTTTATAATTATAAAATTCAGATTTTGTCATTTTGTGAGGATAGTCTTTTTTATGTATTATATAATTGTCTTAGGACTTGAATGGTATGTGAACTTTCATCTATGCCGAGATGTAAAAGCATAATCAAACATCACCATCACTATCAAATATCCCATGCATTGCACGGGCCATTCCACTAATAGTCATAAAAAATAGCTTACTATAATTCGGCCATATATAATTGTATCAAATGTTATAGTCGATTGGATGATTAGATCAATGTTATTTACAGTAATGGCTATATTTCTCTAGTCGTTAGTATCCCAAATATGAATTAATGAATAAATCTAACTTTTTTTTTTAAAGATGAATTACCCAAGTTTTAAGAAGAAATTGCTGTACAGCATGGCTATGATATTCTTAAATAAAAGAAGGATTTTAGTCTAGGTTGTATGATTGTTACTTGTTAGTCAGGTGTTAAAAGGCCAGTTCTGAAGGGAACGTTGTTCAATGAGATATTGCTTCATCGTCTTGTCGTCAATTTAAAAAAAAATAATAATAATAATAAAAAAGAGAGTTAAAATTTATAAGAATCTACAAACAAAACAGAACAAATAGAGTTGAGGATTCTTCCAAATTTACTACTCACTGGCATCATTAGATCCGAGAATTGTTGTAAAGCATGACCGTTTTCTCAAATTTGGATTCAAACGATCAAACGAAAAACGAAAAATTATATTCTGAAACAAGTTTACATCCATACCCTCGTGAGTGAGCTGAAACTGCCCAACGTTTCCCTCATGAAATACTGAATATGCAGTACGCTATACGGTGTGCCAAAACATTCATAAACCTTTTTACATTATATCACATTTATGATAGAATTTAAATATTTTCTAAGCTTCCTCTAGTTTTATCTTCTCTGACTAAGAGGTTGTATTCTTCCTATTTATACAAGCGAGCCCAGAATTCTTATTCACTTTTCTTACCCACTTTCTACCCGTAGTGAATTGGAATCATACATCTCTCAATTCATAATAGAGACGTGTGGCTTCAATTCACAGTGGGTAGAGAGTGGGTAGGAAATCCCGAGTGTATACAAGTTGCACCATTCTCCACACGTCTAATAACGTATACAAAACTGTTTATCTTCCTCCTCTTGGCTTTCTATTAGTCTGCTCTCAAGGCATGCCCTTTAGCTTCATAAGTATCCTGAGCGAGCTAGGTGATGAATCAATTTTTGGTGGTGTATCAATTTTTTGTGCTAAGTACCTCGTCATTTGATCTGCTTCCAAGTGGTCGATGACTCAGAGGCCGAACTTTTGCTGGATGAGGACTTGGATGCCGAGCTGACCAGGCCGAGTTGGGGGCAGATTAGGTGCCGAGTTAACTGGGCTGAGCTTGGCAGGTTAGGTGTCGAACTGACTAGGCCGAGCTAGGCAGGTTAGATGACGAGTTGACTGGGCTGAGCTAGGCAGGTTAGGTGACGAGCTTACCAAAGTGTCGAGCTGCCTATTAGGTGTCGAGCTGACCAGAAGGCTGAGCTGCCTATTAGTTGCCGAGTTGACCAGAAGGCCGAGTTGCCTATTAGTTGCCAAGCTATCCAGAGTATCGAATTGCCTATTAGTTGCCGAGCTGACGAGAGGGCCTAGCTGCCTATTAGTTGCCGAGCTTACCAGAGGGCCGAGCTGCCTGGTGGCGAGCTGGATTGATTGTTGAGCTTCGTAGTTCTTTAGAGACCTGCAAGGAATCAATGTCAGAGGACCCGGGGTGGCTAACCCGGCGAGGTCGCTCTGATGCTTAAGTCAGTACTGTCATAGTAGACTGCAAGCTAAAAATCACAAAGTATGAGAGCTAGAATATGCTTATTTGCCCCCTCTATGCCATTGGGGTTGGTGTCTTTATATAGGCATAGTTTGGTGTGGGCTTCACGCACCGCATCCTAGAATTCCGAGAAGTCGTCTAAGTGGTTCGAGACTCCCTGAGGTAACCGCCATGCACGTTGACCACCCTCCGGATCGTTCAGCACATGGGCCAACTTCCAAGGATCGTGGGAGTGTTTTGATATGCATGCCAAATTTGTCAGCGAGCACGTCTCGCAGGTCGCCAGGTTAGTGCCTAGGCCAGGCCGCCAGGTAGGACACCGTCAACTTGGCTAAGCCAAGTTGTTGCCTAAGTGGTTCCAGGTGTCACCTAGTTGTTCTAAGGTGCCATGTGTCACAATATCATTGGAGGGCCAAATCTGCCCTCATTATTTGCCCCCCACTCCCGAGCTGAAAGTAACTCGGCGAAGGGAGTAGATTGCTCCTTTTGGCCTAAAATGACTAATTCGATGAGCTTGTAAGCGTCGATTCAATTCCTTAGGCTCTGAGAGCAACTCGTAGTCCACTCTCCTTACCCTTGATTTTGCCCATGCCGAAGAGGCGACTGGGTCTTATGTGGTGCCAAAGTCTTTGCCAGTTTGACACTTTAGCCCTTAGGTTCGAGGAGCGATTCGTAGTCCACTCTCCTTGATCTTTGATTTTGCCCATGCCGAAGAGGCGACTAGGTCTTATTTGGTGCCGAAGTCTTTTATCAGCTCGGCACCTTAGAGCTACGGCTGTGTTGCATCAGCCTCGTTAGTGACATCGGTTACCCACTCCTACAAGAAGCTACTAGGAGCTTGACCTACGGGGGTAGCACTACTGACTTTAGGTTACCAGCTCGCACGGGAGCCTTGGAAGGCTTGACCGGCAATAGCGTCTATGCAGTCTATTGGCCGCCTACTCCCGTGGAAGCCACAAAGAGCTCATATTTGTAGAAGGTACCTCACGAAGAGGACTGATGAGGCTTTATCCGAGTTGAAATAAAGTTAGTAGAGTTGCTTAGTATGTTGGCCACGAACTTTCTGCATAGTCTTTGAGTTTATAAAAAATGGAAACTAGAAAGTGAGAGCTTTTAGTTTCTAAAAGGTGTGAACTTAGCTTTCTAGAAGAAGAGGACTTAGCCTTTTGGAGGATGAGAACTTAGCTTTTTGTAGCATTTCCCACAGACGGCGCCAATTGATGAATCAATTTTTGGTGATGTATCAATTTTTTGTGCTAAGTACCTCGTCATTTGGTCTGCTTCCAAGTGGTCGATGACTCAGAGGCCGAAGTGAACTCTTGCTGGATGAGGACCTGGATGCCAAGCTGACTAGGCCGAACTAGGGGCAAATTAGGTGCCGAGTTAACTGGGCCGAGTTGGGCAGGTTAGGTGTCGAACTGACTGGGCCGAGCTAGGCAGGTTAGGTGACGAGCTGACTAGGTCGATCTAGGCAGGTTAGGTGACAAGCTGACCAGAGTGTCGAGCTGCCTATTAGGTGCCGAGCTGACCAGAGGGCCAAGTTGCCTATTAGTTGCTGAGTTGACTAGAGGGCTGAGCTGCCTATTAGTTGCCGAACTGACCAGAGAGCCGAGCTGCCTATTAGTTGTCGACCTGACCAGAGGGCCTAGCTGCCTATTAGCTGCCGAGCTGACCAAAGGGCCGAGCTGCCTGGTGGCGAGCTAGATTGATTGTTGAGCTTTGTAGTTCTTTAGAGACTTGAAAGGAATCAATGTCAAAGGACTCGGGGTGGCTAACCTGGCGAGGTCACTCCGATGCTTAAGTCAATACTGTCATAGTAGACTGTGAGCTAAAAATCACAAAGTATGAGAGCTAGAATATGCTTACTTGCCCCCTATGCCATTGGGGTTGGTGCCTTTATATAGGCATAGTTTGGCGTGAGCTTCACGCACCGCATCTGAGAATTCCGAGAAGTCGTCTAAGTGGTTCGAGATTCCCTGAGGTAACTGCCATGCACGTTGAGCACCCTCCGGATCGTTCTACACATGGGCCAATTTTCAAGGATCGTGGGAGTGTTTGGATATGCATGCCGAATTTGTCGGCGAGCACGTCTCGCAGGCCGCCAGTTCGTGCTTGGGCCAGTTCGTGTTTGGCTAAGGCAAGTTGTTGCCTAAGTGGTTCCGGGTGTCACCTAGTTGTTCCGATGTGCCATGTGTCACAATATCATTGGAGGGCCAAATCCGCCCTCATCACTAGGGATGTAAACGGATTCGATCAGATTTAAAAAATGGTATGTTCAAATTCGATGTGATATTGTTCATGTTGGATCTGATCCGATCTGAAGATTCAATCAGATCTGATAGGACTTGATCTAAATTTGAATCATATCGGATTTTATTTGATCTGACTTGTTTTTTTTTAATTAATAAATTATTAAAAGAAAAAATAAAATATGCCAACTTAAATAAAGAAAAAACAAAAAATATAAGTATTTTTTAATTATTTTCATTATATAAACATGTTTTTTTTTAAATAAATAATATAACAAATTTATAAAAATACAATATAAATAATATTTTATAAATAAATAAACAACATATATATTTATATTTATAAATATATGATACATCATATCAGATCTTCTTGGATTGGATAGGGGTGATTTGAATCCAATCTGATTCGAAGATCCAATCAGGGGTAATCCAAATTCAATCAAATAGGATCGGATCTTGAATCTAATCATTTACACCCCTATAAAGAGCAAGGTTTAGCTAAAAGCTTTAACTATTCAGCGAGTTGTGTAACCAATGATGAGATTCCAAGCTAATATTAAATACCTGGGATTCACATCTCCTATAAGATTCTGGATCTTTTGCCCATACCTACCCACAATACACTACCCCTATGAATTAGGAACATCTCCCCGCATAATACTATGCAGAGGATAAGATAATCTCCATATATGACTACGATAAATATGGGTAGATTTCTCGGGAGTCCTTTTACGGTGGGGCTCATAAATTTAATACCGGCGTGGAACTTCATCTTTGATTCCACAGGACGCTGAACTGATTGGAATTCATTTCGGTGTTAGATCATAAGTAAGGCGATATTGAAACTGATCTGAATTTGATGGTTGAATTTTTTGACAATTGACATAAAGTTTTGTATGGGTTCAAAAGTCAATACATAGGATGGGTTGGCCTCCCGGAAAGAAGGAATGTTCCACATGTTTACCTGGTCTGTATACCCCGACAATAAGTAGGCCATATATGGGGCCCATACGTGGCACTTGATATGTAGGCCATATATGGGGCCCATAGATATGCATAATTATATGATTTTTATATTACATAAAGATATATATATATGGCACTTGATATGTAGGCCATATATGGGGCCCATAGATATGCACAATTATATGATTTTTATATTACATAAAGATATATATATATATATATATATATATATATATATATATATATATATATATATATATATCTATGTATATGTATGTAGGTACATATGCAATTGAATGCATGTATCTTATATATTAACAATTTTGACTTAAAGTTCAATTTGGGCAGAATGCAAATACAAATACATCTATAATGCAAAACCTTGTATATGGTATATATTTGTATTTCCACTCTTCCCAATCTTGTATATGGTATAAACTCTTATAACACCTGAAACTATATCTTTATATATCTATATATCTTTACTTGGATCCCCTTATAATACCAAAAAGATATGATACGGGAAAAATTAACTAGTATCATAAAAGAGATGACCAATCAAGTGGTATTCATCATAATTTATGGGATGCTTTGATTGATCAAAGCTCTTTTAATATCATGTCTTTCTGGTATCATAGATTTTTCCATCTTTACTATTTACTTTTATTTCTCCTTTAATATGTGCCATTCATTTACATGTAATGATGATGAAGTGAGTTATATTTTATTTTGTTTTTCTTTCTTTTATTGAAGCCTGATGAGGCAAAGTGAGCATTAATTTCAAATTACAAAATTTCAATCCAGGAAATAAGATCTTAACAAAAAAAAAGTGCTAAATCCAATCCAAAGAGAACATTAGGGTTAGGATTGGGAGTTAAATCATGGTTCAAAGTATGCAAAATTTGAAACTTTTGGCTCAATAAAATTATAATTATTTTAATAATTTGATAAGAGACTTGTAAAACCACACATTAAAATGTTGTAAAGCCAAAATATTAAAATCCTTTATAATAATTGTTTTGAGACTTAAAGATACACTATGATATGTTCGACATCATATTGACACTTCGAACCTTGGACCAGATTCGAGTTGAGGTCAACTTGATCCCTATTGTTAGAAATGAATAAACAAAAGGGCAAATCTTTTAAAGCACCATTAAGTTTTAGGAAATTAACTAACTTTACTCCTATTATTTAGAAATTGTCTTAAAGTATCCTTAAGTTTTATGATAATTAATTAAATCCTCCCCTACTATTATTGTTTGTTAATATTCCATCACAATCCATTCAAAAATTTTTAAAACCCAATATTACCCTCTGTGGTGGTCGATTTTTCTCTCCATTATTTTTCAAAATTTCAAAATAAAACTCAACATTCACCTTTAAAACAATAACACAACATTAAACCTTTACTCGGTTGAAGGGAATTTTTCCACCGTTTCCTGTAATATTGAAGCAGATGTACATCTTGCTAGTAATTAGAGCTAAGATGACATTATCAAAATCCAGTTTATAGGTGGGAGATAACCCCTCATTTTCACTCAGAGGTCTTTGCAACAACAAAAAAGAAAGATGATTCCATCTAATTTTTGGGTTGTAGATGGTTTCATTGGACATTTTTATCCATTGGAAATCATTGCCAATAGAGAAAGTTTTCCATTAGGAGAAGACTAGCAAAGTGTTATTATTAAATCAAGACCAACAAGGTGTTATTTAAATGTTGCAAGTTTATTCAAAAGTTTCATTTTGAAAATATAAAAACAACGATACACAAAATAGTCTTCTCCATCTTTTCATTAATAAAGGCTAGTGGTAGGGGCGAATTTAGTCAATTATTAGAAAACTTGGAGTATTTTGAGGCAATTTCTAAACAATGTGGGTTAGTAAGTCTAGGGGTGATCATGTAAAACTGAAAAATTGAATCAAACCGACAAGATCAAACTGAAAATTCCAGTTAATCGAACAAATCGGTTTAGTATTTTTGAAAATTGAAGATACCGATCCGCTTTTAGTTAACCAATATAAAAAATCGACAATTAATTGAACGACCAATATACATATATTTCTATTATATATGTATAATATATATTTTATATTATCTATATATTATAAATGATATATAGATTTATAATATAATATTTTATATTTATTATATTATTTATGAAAATAAAAAATTTGAAAAATTGACGAATCAAATTGATGGTTAACCGAAACCGATCAACTGTAGTTCGACTTTGGTTACCGGTTTTCCAAAAATTGATACTACCAGTTCAATTTAATAAAAAAAAAAAGGCTCGAGGTGCACCCCTAAGGCTACATTTGGATGCGATGTAAATCAAGAACCAATGTAAAATTTACATCGGTTTGGTTTTGTAGGCATTTGGAAGGAGAGTGTGATTATGATTGACATAAAACTCCACTCTAGTTCAGTTTTGCGTGCGTTTGGATGTAATGGAATTTAAAACCTCATCAAGCATAAAGTTTTACATCGATAATCAATGGAAATACTACATCAATTTTATTGATGTAAAACTTTACACTTTATCACAGCTTTTAAAATGTAATGATCACCCAAGGTTTTTAAAACCGAATCGGACAACAAACTGGTCAAGGGTCTAGTTCTTGGGTCGGATGGTCCAAATGTTCGAACCGAATGGACGTCCCATTCTAACAAAAAAAAAATTAAAAAAATAAAAGCTGACCAAATCGTTGAACAGTTCGAACCGCCCGAATCAATGGTTTGCTGATCAAATCTACGGTTTTTAGGGAAATAACGGTTATAGGATAAAACGGACCTGACCGATTCCCAAATTTTCCGATCCAACTGTCTGGTCCGGTTCGATTTTGAAAACCATGTGCACCTATATATACGATTGAATGTAAAACGTGATCAGTACACCGGATCCAAACGAAGCCTAATTAAAAACCAAAAACAAGCAAGGTAAATGGCGTGCGCTGAAAGTTGAGATCACAACATATGCGCAGTTTAGCAAAAGAGAGAACATAAGGGCACAGATTTGGTAGTGTAGTGGTGTGGTGACTGGTGAACGGTTCTCGAAGTATCGATGGCGAGGAATCTTCTGGAAACTCCGTCGTCGCGATATAAAAGCCCTAATACGAAAGCCTGCATTTCTTATCCACACTCCCTATCAAGCATACACAACTCACCAGCTCCTGAGCTGAAGAAACCTTCATAAGCCTTCTCCTTCCTAATTTCCTCCCGTTTCTGAGATATTGATTCAGTGATAATGGCGTCAGCAAATGCCATCTCGACTGCATCAGTTCTTGGTTCTCCTAAACAGGTATTCCATCTCTAATACGTTTATCTCCTTTTCTTTCCCTCTGCAAATGATTTAGCACGAATTCTGTACCTTAGTTGTGGATATAATTGTTGTGGCTTTCTGACTTAACATTTGCAAATTTTTTTAGGAATTTTGTCGTTCTTTAGTTTAGTTTTGGCATGGAAAACCCTCTAAGATGTTTGGTTTTGATTAAACGTTGAAGCTACGAGATATTTTGGTTCGGGGCTATTTTTAGTGTCTTGAAAGAACGTTGGGGATGTATTCAATTCTCATTTATATGGGTCCTGTCGCTTGGCCTTCTTAAGTAGCTTTTGTGGTTCTATTTGCTTCGCTTTGGAGTTTTGAATGCTGTTTAATTGTTCATGGTGTCATTTGATGTTTACAAAAATGTATCTTTGTTTACTTATGTTAAGTTGATGCAGGAGAGCTTGAGGAGGAGGGTGAATCAGGGGCTAAAGTCGAATTACAAGCCGGGTAACCGTAGATTTGTTGTGCGTGCTGCAAAGGAAGTTGCTTATGATCAAAGTTCAAGGACAGCACTTCAAGCCGGTATTGATAAGCTTACTGATGCTGTGGGAGTTACTCTTGGTCCTAGAGGTATTTTTTATATTCTGTTTTTATTTATTCTCAAATCTCTGTTTCATCGTCTTATTTACCCTAAAATTATTTATTTTGGGCGTGGGACGAGGGTGGTTAGCATACCATAGTACTTTGTAAATATATTGCTAATTGAGCTAGGTGCACTTGAGTGGATTACCCGTTGGAGGGGTTGATGCTTTCTCCCTTTTATTTGGATAGGCTAGTTTGATGTGCAAGCATGATATTATCTCGGATGAAAGTTCTTGCCATTCTAGGTCCATGATTTTGCTTCTTTCTCCAGATGATGCATTTCGTCGTTTATGCATTGGTTAATAAAACTATCAATAGTAAGGTTCCATCTTTATTATTAATAGCGGATTGATGTATACGGCATCTTGTATGGAACTATGGATATTTCTGTAACTCTGTAGTTTGAGTTTCTTATGTCTGTTCATGGTGGGGTGGCTTGCCCTTCTTATTTAGCCTTATGGTATTTGACAGTGATATTGCAGTTGGATTAAACTACTGTTATTTTTGTTATGTTTTGACTTTTGAAGGAAGGAATGTGGTCTTGGATGAGTTTGGGAGCCCTAAAGTAGTGAATGATGGGGTAACAATTGCTCGGGCTATTGAGCTTGCGGATGCCATGGAAAATGCTGGTGCCGCTCTCATAAGGGAGGTATGGTCTCTTCAGTTTATTTTTCTTTGCAGATGTTGCATTGAGCAATGACTTGTAATAAGCGACTTTTTTTATTATAATGAATGTAAAGACAATATTGGCAGGGGTTGGCCCAAGTGTGCCTGTTGTTTTGTCCATATCTCATGCATATTGACTGATGGGCTGTGCAGGATTTAAATGTATTTCCTTCATATTCATCAGACACAATATAAACACTACCTTGCCTTTTAAGTTCATTGGTGGCAGCCATCAAAATAGGACAAGTTAAAAATTGATTTTTTATACCACTTGATGATTACTGAAAGGAAATTTTCAAGCGTATTAGTTGGAAACTGTTTTATTTTCTAAAATGTTATGTTGTGTTTTTACTGAATGTAATATTTTATAGTTTTAAATGTATTTTTAGTGGCATATAATGTCTGATACTCTGCCGTATCATTCTGTCGAGTTTCTGAATGGAGTTAAAAACTTAAAATATTTCTGTTGTTAATGGATCAGAATGTCAAGTGAACAACTTGGTGGTTCTGGGAATGTGTGGCATTTCTTGGTTTAAGGCAGGTTGGTTTTGTATTGGCATTACCTGACAACGGCCTAATTCGAAACTACTGGATTGCCCAGATAACTTGAGGTTGAGGTAAACTTTGATGTGATACCACCTTGTTCATTGTAATCTGTTGCTTGTACAACAGGTGGGTGGGGCAGCAAGGAATGAGTCATTTAGAAGGTTGTTTTATTTGTAGGGAGTGAAAAGGGATTTATCAAGACAAGAAAGAGATATAGGGTTCACCTCTGCAACTCTTCCTGGAGAATTGATTTATGGTAAAGAAAAGGTTGTCCAATTTACTGGAAACTGATTTTTTGAAGATTAGACAACCTTGTTTTTCTGCCGTTATTTCCACCTCATTTCTCCAGGCTATTCATGTGGGTCCAAGCCGATTAAAAAGGAAAGCAAGAACATTAACAGATATTTGGTTAGTCTGACAACTTGGACAATGAAGGGGTTGGTATAAGAATGGAACAAAATCTGATTATTCTTGATTTACAGGTGGGAGAGTACCAATATCATTGACCACACAAACATTGTATTAGTCATTCCTGGGCATCCTAGAAGCATTACAGTGAGAGCAGTCCCATAATGGAAAGATTAAGGTTGAAGTTGTATTTATTTAGAAGTAGGAAAGCATAAGAGTCATCAAATGCTTTTCACAACAGAATTTTGGTCATTGAGTCCGTGTCTAATTCTGTTTTCATACTTTTATCTATGCAAATTTGTATTAATGCTCCTTTTTCTTGATGTTATTTAAGTTTTATTAAAGGTGATATCCAGATGCATCCTGAGCTTCTTTTAGTAGTGGTTGAAACAAACTTGAATGGCATAACTAAATTGTTGGATGCTATAACTATTGGAGATTTGGAGCCTACGGATGATCTCTGTATTGATACTGTTTATTCTGGGTTGAAGGTTGCAAGTAAAACTAATGACTCTGCTGGTGATGGGACAACAACAGCATCAGTTCTTGCACGTGAAATTATCAAACTAGGCTTATTGAGTGTTACTTCTGGTGCAAACCCTGTCTCAATCAAGAGAGGGATTGACAAGACAGTACAAGGCCTGGTGGATGAGTTGGAGAAGAAAGCTAGGCCTGTTAAGGGGCGTGATGATATTAAAGGTAATTGCTATTTTTTATTTCTTCAAGTTATTTTGCATTTTCTAATGTTGTCTGATTCATTCTTATACCAAATATTTATTTTTATTTCTTCAGCTGTTGCTTCCATCTCTGCTGGCAATGATGATACCATTGGGACTATGATTGCTGATGCAATTGATAAGGTTGGACCTGATGGTGTTTTATCCATTGAATCTTCATCATCCTTTGAGACAACTGTAGAGGTGGAAGAAGGAATGGGGGTCTGTATCTTTTAGCGTGTTCCAAGCTCCATTTGTCTCTGTTAATTATATGATGCATGTGGGGTTTACCCTTGATGTTGCTTTTTGGACTTGTCTGCAGATTGACCGTGGTTACATTTCACCACAGTTTGTCACAAACCCTGAGAAAATGATTGTTGAATTTGAGAATGCAAAGGTCTTGGTGACTGACCAGAAGATTTCAACAATAAAGGACATAATTCCTCTGTTGGAGAAGACTACACAGCTAAGAGCTCCTCTACTCATTATAGCTGAAGATGTCACTGGGGAAGCCTTGGCTACTCTTGTTGTAAATAAGCTACGTGGTATTCTTAATGTAGCTGCTATTAAAGCACCTGGTTTTGGTGAGAGGCGTAAGGCTCTCCTTCAAGATATTGCAATCGTAACAGGTACTTGTTTCTCTTCCAGTGTGAATACTTACGAAGTGAAGTTTGGTATTTTCTTAAATGGCTGTTGAAATGTGATGCATTTATATATAATCAATACTGATTTAGCAATCCTTGTTTTTCCCACCTTAAGGAGGTGAGTACCAAGCTAGTGATCTGGGGTTACTTGTTGAGAATACCTCTGTTGAGCAACTTGGTGTGGCAAGAAAGGTGACCATCACCAAGGACTCAACCACCATTATTGCTGATGCTGCAACCAAGGATGAGATTCAAGCTAGAGTTGCACAATTAAAAAAGGAATTGGCCGAGACAGACTCTGTTTATGACTCTGAGAAATTGGCTGAGAGAATTGCCAAGCTGTCCGGTGGAGTTGCTGTTATAAAGGTTGGAGCTGCAACTGAGACCGAGCTTGAAGACCGCAAGCTTCGAATTGAGGATGCCAAGAATGCCACTTTTGCAGCCATAGAGGAAGGGATTGTACCAGGAGGAGGCGCAGCATTGGTTCACCTCTCAACACATGTCCCTGCAATTAAGGGCAAAATTGAAGACGCTGATGAACGGCTAGGTGCAGACATTGTCCAGAAGGTAAATATATGACAGAGAACAGAAGATTTCATCTCTATACTGTATTGCTTAACGAGGAACTGCTTTGTTAGGGTTGGAATAGAACCTCAAGGGAAGAATGCAAATACAAGGTTTTGCACCGAGGATATTTGTATTTGAACTCTTCCCAAATGAAGCCTTTTAAGTGAGCTTTCCATTAGGCACCCAAAGCTAGATACTATACATATTGGAGACGGTAGGAAATCAAGAACTTCCATCATGCCATTGTCCTTGTGAGACGGGCATTTGCTTGATTTAATTATCTTTCCTTGGCGGGTTCTGATGTGAATGTGTTTTGCAGGCTTTGGTAGCACCTGCTTCCTTGATAGCCCACAATGCAGGGGTGGAGGGTGAAGTAGTTGTAGAGAAGATCAAGGAAGCGGAGTGGGAGGTGGGATACAATGCCATGACAGATAAATACGACAACTTGATGGAGGCAGGGGTTATTGACCCGGCTAAGGTTACGAGGTGTGCACTACAGAATTCTGCGTCCGTGGCTGGAATGGTACTTACCACTCAGGCCATCGTGGTGGAGAAGCCCAAGCCTAAGGCTCCCGTCGCTGCACCTCCTCAAGGTCTCGCTGTATAATTCCACTCTTTTTTTTTTTTTTTTTTTTGGTTAAACGTCAGAGCCAGAGGCGGCATGCATTATTAGGCTGAGGGTTATTGAGGGCAGCCACTTCTGGTTGAATGTGGCATGGAATTTCATATTCGTGCGGGAATTTTTGTATGAAAACCAGGTTGCCAAAAAATGTGTTCTCCAAATCTGAGTTAAAAGTAAACCAAAATTCGCATTCACTTTCCACTTGTGCATTTACACCAGTGTAAAATTTACACTGCAAACCAATGTTTTTGAATTGCTGTTGACCTGAATGGTTGGACTGTTTAGCTTGGGAATCGTTCAGGTAATTGGTTCCATTCTTGGTTAAGTTGAATTGGTCAATAACCTATTGACTTAGGTGGTTGAACTATTCATCTGTTTGATTCGTTCAATGGTTTTTAGTTTTTTTTATTTTTTAAATATTTGTCAGAATGGGCCATCTGTTCGAGATCAGTCAAAGAGGTGTTTGGTGAAGAGGTTTTTTGTTCCTGATTTGCATGCATGTACATGATGCACATGCACAAGATTCTGATCTAAAGGTCTCAGATTTACAATTAAAGGTAATAAAACCATCTGTTTTACAGATGTACAGACATGATTTGTTATACCCTGTTCTGATCAAACAAGACAAATGATTACCCATGTTTTTTGTTTTCATTTACCATGAGATAACAAGAGGGTATGCCCTTTATAAGAACTTACAAAACAAACGATTACCTGTTTGATCTGTTTTACAAATATTAAAAAAATAAGTGTAGCTTTTAGTACCCAACTCAATCTATTTTACAGAGATAAAAAGAGAAAAAACGAAAATCAACCTATTTGTTTTTCATTTACGGAGATAAATACTTACACAAAAGCATCTGGCAGAATTTCATATATCTTTTACAGAGGTAAACAATCAATGTGCTTTTTCATTTATAGATATTTAAAAATAACTCTATTTATTTATAGAAATAAAAAAATTAACAATCATAGTATCTTGCCTAGAACATGGTTCTGAGAACCTTCTGATAACAATGAAAATCGATGAAGATAATTGTAAGAGAGAGAGAGAGAGAGAGAGAGAGAGAGAGAGGAACACGTTAAATTATTTTGGGCCGAAGACAAGTTACTGCGGAAGATTCTTGAGTTATTAAGGTGCCTTTGGCTGGTCTTTTAGGAAGATATTTTGACAAAAAAATGTATTGAGGTTTTGAGGTCTTGCCTTTAAATTTCAAAACTTTTTGATAAATATGTCTACCATGGTCTATTGGTCTGTTAAATGAAAGATTTTAGGTGAAAAAAAAAGGTGAAGTTTCCTATATTTTGGTCATTTTGGACTTTCCTGAGCTTTTATGGGACACGGTTTTTTCTGGCTTCCAATGTGTCATTGCCAAATGAAAAAAAAAAAAAAAACTGTTTTTTGGTCTAACAATCTTTAAAAATCCTGAAAGTTCTAAAAAGACTTCCAAAAAGCTCTCAAAGTTTGAGCCATAACTACTAGAAGTGTTGAAACTCATCATCAAAGCCTTATCCCAACTATATGGGATGGGGTGGGAAACATGAATCCTATTCCACCATTCCTTCTATTTAATCCTGTTACTTATTTTCTGCTCAACATTCTCTCTTGATTCCCTTTTCTTTCTTTAATATTAAATATTAAATATCATGATCAACATTCAATACTTGCCGCTAGCCATCTTGGTCAGTAATAGGAATTATCATGGACCGGCCCGGCTTAGCACCTATGATAAGTGCTATAGCTTGGGCCCAATCCAGGCCTGGCCTGGATCCTGGTCCTGTGTTTTTATATGCGCTGGGGATAGGCCTGAAGTATTGGGCCTAAGCTCGCCTGAAAATTTGTGGGCTTTATTCAGGTCCATAATGGGCCTGAACACGAAAGTTGTGGGCTTTACAGGTCAAGCTTGAAAATTGAAATGATCATCCATTCATCCTTAGTTGATTTGGCATTCAACCTGAGACTGGGGCAGGATCACTCAGTTTCCAATGTCTTTGCCCCTTGCTGAGGTTGACACTTGATAGAGCCGGGCCATGCAGTATTGAGCAAACTCAGGAATAAATTCAAATTGCTGGCAAAGTACAGTACATGTCTTTGCTACAGAACATGGGTATTGCAGTTGGGACCGGGCCCAACTTAAGCATGACAGGCCCATAAACAGTTATATGTACTCGCATATGCCCAAGTTTAGGAGCAGGGACTGGTCCTAAAGGGTCGGCCCAGGGGCCAGACCAAGTACGGCTCTGTGTAGTGTCCAGATGGAGAGAGAGTGAGAGAGAGATTTTCTTTCTTTTATCTCTGCAGTCTAGACATCAAGCCCTTGTTGTTTAAGATCCCAGCACCCCACGCTTGGTGTACGACAGATCAGTGGCTTCATAATATCGTTGGCTTTTGTCAGCAATTACTTTTCTGAACTTTTTATTTTTATTTGATTGTGGAATGTAAAGCTCAAAATCCCAAGCCTGGGCATGCCATATTACAAATCAAGGGAGTTGAGATCTCTGTCAACAAAACGCGTTTCCAACTCTCTACCAATTTGATCTAACATCGTACATCTTATCCTGAGATTGGGACTCACGATAAAAATGGAACCCGCTATGTGTGGGTGGGTTAGAAGTAGGAAAGCAGTGTTGGGGTCTTGACTAGGGGTGTCAATTGGACTGGATTTGGTCTAATCCGATCCAGTCCAAAGTGAGTCCATTATAAATGGTTCAAGTCAGGTCCATCCAATGAATGTTTTGGGCCAATTTGGACCAGTCCAATTCAGTGTCTGGGCCGTCCAATTTGTTCAAATTCATTTTGGTTTAGATTGGTTTTGACCCAAACCCGGTTCATTGACACATATATTCTTATCTTATATCAATGGACCAGATATTGGCTTAATCCAACCCAATCTAATATAATTTTTTTACGGACAAGCCAGGTCCAATCCGATCTAATAAATATTTTGAACCAGATTGGTCCAATCTAATGTGTTGTTGGTCCGCCTAATCCATCCAAATTGATTTTGGACTGGATGGGGTCCAACCCAAAACCGGTCCATTGACACCCTTAGTCTTGACCTCAGTGTTCAAAAGATTATGGGAATGAGTATTGATAGGGGTGCTCACGACTGTGGGTTTTTTTTAACCGAACTGATTTGATCAGTTTTTTAAAAATCTAAACCGAAACCGAATCGATGTAATCAGACCGGTTAACCGTGGTTTGGTTTTTGGTTTATTTTTGCACTCAAAATTAAGAAAAAAAAGGGAAAAATACCTAAACAAACATGGTAGAGGGGCAAGTCGGTGAGGGCGAAGTGGTGGCCAATGATTTACCCGTGTCGGATTGGTTGGTGGTTGTTGTTGCCTGAAGTGAAAGCCTAAGAGGTGGCGGAGCCGCAGAGATGAGAGATGAGAGAAACAGAGACAGAGCCTAGGAGGTGGCGGTCCTGGTGGAATTGAGGCAACGACCGATGTCTTGGTTGGTTGTTGTAGCTAGGGCTGGCTAAGTTGGCTTGCTGCTTGTTGGCGAGGTGGCAACCGATGTTGTTGTGTGGTTGCGTGCTTGTCTGTTTGATGGTTGGCGCAACAGAGACGGAGATGACCGGCGACAGGGAGAGAAAGAGGCACAGGGAAACACCGAAGCAAGAGGAAAACTGGCCACTAGGTGAGACTTGAGAGGCCATCGGTCGGAGGACGACTGGCGCCAAAGGAAAAATTGGGGATTAGGGAAGACGAAGAGAGTAAAGAGACAAGAGAGACTGGGAGAGTGAGAAAGCCAAGGGTTAGCCTACTGCCTATTACATTTACTGGTTTTGGTTTTCAAGAAGGGGAAACTGGGAAAGGGGGAAAACTGAAAAGGTGCCAAGCGGACAGAGTGACAAATGCACGCCAGGTAAGGTTTATTTGATTTTAAAAAATAAAAATAAAAATATAATATATAATATATACATTATGAAATATATTATTGTATATATACACCAGTCAGTTCGGTTAACCGCTAGATTTTGTACAAGGTTAACCGAAACCAAACCGAAATTTTTGGTTTTTTAAGAATATCAAAGCGAAACCAAATTGACTGGTTCGGTTAACTGATTTTTCGACTCATTTTCGGTCGGTTCGATTTTTCATTTTTTTTTCTCACCCCTAAGTATTGACTAGCATCTCTGGCCATTCTATTTTCATCGAATCAATGGAAATTAAGTAGGGGTGGCAATTGGGTGGGTTGATGGAGCATTTTACCTCTAGACCCTTCCTGTCTTTCTTAGACTTTCAATCTTTATGACTGTATCCTTTCCAAAACTCATAATTGTTCTGATTTTCAGAACCTAAATTCTTTCGTTTTGTACATGAAAATGCAAAACCCTCACCACATTTGAGGGTCGGGCAGGTTGAGTTGATGGTTTGGGTAAAAAATACATCTAATTTTTTTCATGTTATATATAAACAATAAATAAATATAACATGATCAAACATCAAAATTTCCAATTATTTTATCAAAACATGTAAAAATCACATAAATCATCAATTGTCATTCACACAAAGTTCAAAATATTTTTAAATTCAATACCTAAGACATAAGTTCATATGCCTTCTAACAATATGCAGGTTAGGATGAACGGCTTTACCCTAATATCACACCCTATCCATACTTGAATGAGTTGTAAAATCCCAAAACCTATCCCTACTCCAAATTCTATTTTTAAGTGAAAATAAAAAAAGAAAACAAACAGGGGGTAGGGTAGAATTTAGTATCCGGTTGGATTGATTATATATCGGCTCAAAGCTAAACAAATGAGATGTGAAATGTTGCATATTCTGCCCTTTTAAAGCTGAAGGAGTCGTTGGAGAGAGGTATATGTTTCAGGCACATGTTCATAGGTGAACCAGGCAGCGGATTAGCTCACTCACAGGGTGATGTCTTCTCCTCAATCTGTTTTTTCTTTTAAGGGACCTTTATTTTATTCAGTGACTTCTGGGTCGTGCTTCCCCCGTCTTGTGTAACACATTTTTCTCGTATAAAAAAAATGTTGCATATTTAAATTGGGGCCCAGGTAACCCTAGGCTTGTGTAGAAAAAGATTTTGAGTGTCCCTAGTGCAAAAATGCACCCTTGAGCTATCATCGTACAGTGAACAATGCATTGCTGCAGCTTGAGGTGGATACCACATTACAGCACAATATTGAATATTGCAAGTACACAATGTGCAACATTACAATACAGTGCTGCATCGTCAAGCAAAACATCTTAGAAATTACAATAAATTGGAAACTATTAGGAGTTCAACTACGCTGCATTTACCAGGGTTTGTTTGGTTTGTGGGAAATCGACATTTTATTTCAACCATTTGGTTAGGTGGAATTGGAATCCGATTCCTATTCCTGGTGAAATGACAATCCTCTATGAAAAACCATTTCAATCAGCTCTGGTTCCGATTCTATTTTCAGTCTGAACCAAACAGGTGGAGGAAATAGACCATTCTAATTCTAACTGTGAACAAAACGGACCTTAATACTGCAACATATTAAATCTAGATCTCAATCAATCACATTAAAATCTATTTATTTCATTGATTTGTTTTTCACATAGTATGCTTTCATATGATTTGTTGTCCATTACCACCTGCCACGCGATTCCTTGGGTTAAGGTTTCCACATGATCAGGAATGCAATTTGAGTTGGCGCATGCTAACATTTTATACTGCCTCATCTTTGGGCAAGACCCATTCAAATTTTAACAAAATCCTAACCCAATCTCGCCCAAATTGCACCCTTTTAAAACTAGTAATGCAGTATACCTTTCCATGTCAGGAAGTATTTTTGGTGGGTTTTCTTTTCCATAAGACCCACCCATAACTTTTGTTGATTAATCAAGATTCTTCATTCTAACTTTGCCACATTTTCATCATTTTTCATACCCAGTTCTCCTTCATTACTTGACAAATACACATATTTCCATTGCACCAAAGAGCTAGGATTGGTGCAGGGTTTTTGACTGGTGGCCAGGTTGAGGTGGCTGTTGATGGAACCCGGAACTTTAATGACCGGGGACAGGACGGGGTGGTAGTTGTCCACCCTACCCTGAACCCACCCTAATATATAATATGTTATTTCAATTGTTTTATATTTTATATATAAAATCAATAATACATAATATATAACTTCTTATATTACATTACCTAATGTATAAATTTTATACACATTATATAATATGTGTATAAAATGATTTTCTCAAAAAAAAAAAAAAAAACAGGTTTTCAAGTATGAATGGACAGGGTAGGTTAGGGCAAATTCAGGGATCCCCAGTCCTTGCAGGGATGGGAATGGGGCTGGGATTTCCAAACTTGATGAGGTATAATGCAGAGATAGGATAGGCAAAAATCAGCCCTACCCTGCTTCACTGTCATTCCTACAAAGAGCTGATCATTAGCTGAACTTTTTAGGTTGATGGTTTGACGCTCGGTTTGAATGGATATTTTGTATCAACTTAAAAATAATAAAATTAAAATAAAAAATGACCAAAACTGTTGAATGAGTTGACAGTTCAATCACCCGAGTCAACAGATTACTGATTATATCAACGGTTTTTGGCCAAAGACCAAATTAAAGGATGAAATGAAACTAATTGCCTTAACGATTATTGGACCAAACAGTCCAGCCGTCTAAATCAACAATGATTCAAAAACACTGCCACTAGTGAGAGACTGAATGATTGTGGGGCATAATACATTATGGCTGATGTAGGGTGTTATTATTCCTTATACCGCACCAGAAAACAGCCATCAAATGCAACTAATCTGCAGTACTTTTCACCAAAGCCCTTGGTTTTACACAATAAAAAAATCCTCAAGATAAACCAAGAATATATTGGACTCAGTCTTTCCTCTCGCATTTATGATGTCTTCCAACCTTGTAATTTACTTTGAATTCTCTCTATGCATTCTTAAGGCTTCGTTTGGATCCATTGTAAAACGTCATCAGTGCATAAGTACACAGATGATGTTTTACACAGTTACATTAAATGTACAAGTGTAAAGTTTTACATCAATAGTATTGATGTAGTTTCTACATTAATTATGGATGTAAAACTTTATGTTTGATAAGGTTTTACATCGATTTATGATATAAATTTTCACTCCATCCAAATGTCAATAAATCTAAAATCGGAATAAAATTTTACGTCAATCAAAATTATACGCTCCTTCCAAATGCTTATAAAACTGAACTAATGTAAATTTTACATCGATTTTTGCACTTCCAAATGCAGCCTAAAAGTTTATCCCATTGATAATATCTTCCAACCTTATGAAATGATTATGGACAAGGAATAAAATATTAATATGATGCATCCCGTTTTAGATGTATCATAATGTTATTGATGTACTTAGATATGCTGAATACATTGATACAGGTTTTTTTAAGTAAAACTTTAAAATGATGAATAAACTCCTTAATATATATCTATAACAACGTATCAATATACACCAATACCCACTTAAAGATATAAAAGATACCAATATTTTAATTATGTTAAAGGGCTCTTTTTTATAGAATAAATGAAAGAATACTGAATAGAGGAATTAATATCTATGGCTTAAATATCAAGCGCATGTCTTACCTACATGAAGTCCAGTCCGCACTCCCTGACTTTAGTCCCCACGCACAAATTCAAAAAGAACGTCTAGACTCTAGACGGGAAAAAGAGTCATCTAGCTGTAAAACCAGGCATCAGATTCGAATCCATTTAACTCTCCCACACATCCACGTATTCCCATAAAATTAATCCTTCCCAAAGAAACAAAACAACAACCAATAACAACTACATTGAATTGAGCGTAGAGTTTTCTTGATCTTGAGCAAGAATGATTGAATTCCCTTTGTAGCGCAAATTCGACGGTTTACAATCCATTCATAGGATAGGAGACCTGCTGCTTTTCTCATCCATCATTTTCCTCAAATTCGCTGCTCTAACTTTTTTGTGAAGTCCAATGTTCTCTCTCTTCTTGATGTTGATGATGGGTTTCTTTACAGAATATTGATGCATCCAAAAGGTACTTTATTTGCAAGTCTGAACCCAAAACTGGAACCTTCGTGGGTAGGCCAGCCGTTCAATTCAATGAAAAAAACTACGAAGTGTATACCACGGGACACAACGTATTTATTCCAAATCGGGCCTCATTTGACTTTCTAAAAAGAATGAAACTTGAAAGGGTTAGACCGACACCCATACAGAAATTCCAGAAGAAATTTAAAAAAGAAAAGAAAATTGGGAGGCACAAAGAGATTCGAATTAACAAGACGGAAATCATTGTTGATATTGGAAATTGGAATCGATCTTTACAATTGGAATCAATCTTTTAGCCATATAATAAAAAGGGTCTTTTAGTAGAACACCCCTTGGGTTTACTGAAACCTATCATATGGTTTTCATTTTATTAAAATATTTGTATATTTTGTAACTTATTTCAATAAGAAGTATTTATTTTGTCATCTGAAAACAGTAATATGATCACCTGATCTGAATGGGAAACGTTCAAGGACATGGGCCCATTATTGTTTATTACAAAATTGCCGTTAACACTTTTTTTGTATCAAAAACAAAATTGACCAAAAAAAGTGATTGACTATATATTATTAAGAGAAAAAATGGTATTTTTATTTATATTTTTTTTATTAAATCTATTCAAATGGACATTAGAGTCAAAAATTTCATGTTCACTGTCATCTAATGAAAGATTAATTAAACAAGTCAATTGCTAACTATAAAGGGGGTATTTTAATAAAATTCAAACTATAAGATAGATTTTAGGAAATCCATGAAACTATGGGATTGGTGGAGTAATAACCTCAAACTTTAATTCTCTCTCTCTCTCTCTATTAACAATTTAAAAAGCATGTAATAGCCAGACTACGTATATATGATTCTTTCTTTCATGAATTCTCTAAATCTTCATGGTCTCCAGGAAAGCACAGCAATACCCATTACATGTATTGCCACCATCTCCAAGATTCCAATGTCATTAATTCATAATTTTTTCTTTCTAGTTGGGAAAAGAATTCTTTCTTTCTCTTTAAATTTATGGGGTGGGTTGGGAATGTATACTTTCCTTACTGGTATCAGACTCACCTACTTGACTAAACAAAGGAAAGAAAAAGAAGTATCAGATGAACCTAGACTAGACAGACACATTGGTAGAATCAAATTTTGCTATTACTACTGTTTTACTTTATATCTATTATCTTTTTTCTGCTGTTTTCCTTGAATGGGCCATCCAAAGATAAAAAATCACAAAATTTTTGCGATAATTGTTTTGTGAGATTGTGAAGATACAAGACTAAGGCTAGAAGCTTCACTCTTATCACTATCTCCATTATCATAGATTCATTGTCACCTTTGTCTTTGCCATCATCATGCATCGAGTCTTGCATATAACTTGTCTATATGCTATCTTTTACATGTGGAAGTAAAAGCTACCATTAGTTTATTAATTTGTAGTAGACATGTTTTGGTGGTATTTGGTTCATAGTTGTGAATAAAGGGTGCTTTAGTTCTAGAACAGTACCAACTAGTAGAGATTGTTCTATTCATGATTCAATTTTGAACCATATATAACATGTAAGCATTGATTATATGATTCATATGTATGTGTAATTTTACTATCACTTTTGATTGTTAAATCATCACCAATTAATCTTCTCACATAGCATGCCTTACACTAACCTCATAGTGCTCTCAGCCATGTATCAGGAACATCTCCCCTGTATGTTCTCATTCATGGGAAGATGTTCCCAATTCACTGCTATGACGGGATGTGAGGTTAGTATGAGGTGCGCTCTGTGATGAGAAAATTGGATTTCTCATCAAACAGAGATAGTATGACTCGAACCATATTGGTGCCGTGTGAGATACACCATGTAACTATCATGTTATATTTGCATATGTAAGATATAACTCAATTTCAAGAGTGAATAGGGGCAAATTGGAAAAAAAAGGATGCAATTCTAATAAAAATGATTTAAGTGCTCGTAATTCTGAACAAATTGCCGATTCCATTATTCAATCGTGACTTCTCATTGAGGAGCACCTTAATATGATGACACGAACACCATCCTGTCATTTTGCCTTCATTTGATTTTGCAACCTTTGACTATTTCTGCAATGGATTAACCGAACAGCAAAAGTTAACGGCAGAGACCCAATGGGCCCACACACCGTGTCCAACTCCGAACTCATTGTAAGAATGAATTGACTGATTCGCCAAAACGCCGCGACGATTTGATGGGATCGGACGGTGCACGTGTCGTCAAAGGACAGCCTCCCTGGTACACGTGGGTTCACACCCCACTGTAGACGGAGACTGTGACCGGTCCAATGGTTCATTCGTAATTTCGTTATATACAAGGGTCATTTCCTATTGAATGCTTCGGGGGTGGCTTACTTGCCGTTTTTGTAAGCCTAGGCTGCCTAGTGCCTAGCACATGGAGAAAATGTTGAAACCTGCGGTTTTAATAATACTAGGAGGGAGAAGAGCCAAACAACAAGCTCGAGGAATGTCTAAAAGGGAAGCGGATTGGGACCCACCACATTCGATTGGTCCCCACCCCACCCCACCCCCAAAATTCCCCAGCAGCTATGTTATGCCTATGTATATATTTTTTTTTGAAAGAAGTTATCCCTATGTATATCAATATCATCTACTTATTAATTAATTAATCATCTGGATTAATTTGTTGCTTACTCAAGCCACGTACTCAAGGGTCAAGTGTTACAGACCGTTTCGCAAGTATGTTTGGAAAGATCTTTTCAAATTTCTGATTGTTAAAAGATATATTAGGAAGATTTAAGTAGTTTGATTATCGTACCTCTTTTCGTGTCTTTCCGCACAAGAATAAATTTGAGAAAGAGTGAAAATTTTTATTTAGAATTTCTGAACATTAGTCCAAGATGAGTTTTTCATTTTTTTTTGACACATCGATTTTTAGCATATAGATCTGTTATGAATAAAAAGAAAAAGACCGTGGCGTGGCCTGCCCAACTTATAAACAGCTGAAAGATCGCATGGAAAGACATGTCAAATGAAGCCTAATTTCTTGCTTTGGTTACCCTGGGTTGTCACTTTGTGTCTATCCAATGGATCCCAATCCATTATAACAGTTTCAGGATTTTGTCCCCATTAACAATTAGATTGATTTTGTTTCTTATTTCTCTTCAATCTATTTAAATTTAAAATCAATTATTTTGTTATATATATAAATAATGTTTTCTTATTTTTTTTATAATTTTTAGGGTTAATAGCATATAAGGGCAACTTTTGGGGCTTAATATCAATAAAAGTAATATATTTAAAAAAAATTTAAAAATATGTTAACTTTTTAAAAATAATATCAATAAAGGGCAAAAACACTATTCATCTTCTTCTTTTTGCCATTTATTCACTAGACCTGTCGCCGCTTCCGCCCACCTCCGCCTCTGCCTCCGGCAACATTGCCAAAGGTGGCCGAAAACAAAGGTGGCGACGGCGGTGCTAGTGGTTTCTCTGTCCAACGCCACCACCTCCGCCCACCTCTGCCTTCGCCTCCGACAACGTTGCCAGAGATGGATGGATACAGAGGTGACAACGGCGGCGGGCAGAGGAATGACCACCAGCGCCGCCGCCGCCACCTTTGCCTCCGGCCATCTCCGGCAACGTTGCCAGAGGCGGCGACGGAGGTGGGCGGCAGGGGCAATGGACGACAGTGGTGGGCGGCGGCGGAGGGCGGCAGCTCTAGTGAACAAATGGAAAGAAGAAGAAGATGACAATGTTTTGCCCTTTATTGATATTATTTTTAAAAAGTTAATCTTTTTTTGATTTTTTTTTAAATATATTACTTTTATTGATATTAAACTCCAAAAGTTGCCCTTATATGCTAGAAACCCTAATTTTTATCATTTTATATTTTAAATAAATAAGATAGTGTTATTTAAAAATGTCTGGTTTATTAGTAAAATAGTTTAGTATTTTTCTCAATTTTATTGAGATTATATTATCAAAATTTAAGTTTTAAGTTATTATTTAAATAAACAAATATAATTTATAGTATATTTGGATCTATCGGGTCCGATTATTAAGCAAGATAGTTTTGGATTTGTGATTTTGTCCCAATTAATAATTGGTTCAGGACTGATTCTACATAAACTCGACCCAGACCCGATCCGCTAATAACCTTGATTATCCTTCAGAAATTAGGCATTAAAGACTATGATTTAGCAAGATAAAAATAGAAATTTCAAGACAAGATCCATGATCAGTAGCAAACTAATTGGATCAAAACTTCTTTTATTGATCAAATAAAGCATTACATTGGTCTTAAATTTACTCTAAAATAGATTAATTGCCTTTGTTCCAAATTCTAATGTTAGAGGTGTATAAAGATCATGGTGTATCAATACTTTCAATATATAAAAATTGCTTATACCGAGTTTTTTTAAGTTTGATAGATTAATAAATACATATGTTAGGATGGGTATTAATGTTTAAATCGATTAAGCAGCCCCCACTCCCAGTATTTAATATTTTGATAATCCTTAAAATCGATACATATTATACAATACAATATAATGTCTAAATCTCCTACCAACAAAATACATTTTAACACCCGATTTAATATTGCACATTTCATATATGGCAGGTCCTACTTTTATGGTGATGAGTTACAGTCTTATGGTGAGATGTATGGTGTTAAATCATATTAGAAGGGTATGTATTAGAATCCAATTTGTTGATAAGAAATCTTGACTCCAATATAATATATTGCAATATTTTGAACCTTGATTTCAGATTAAAAAAAAAAAAAGTTTCATTAGGTTACTCTTTTCCATGCGCGATCGCTATTACCCATTAGCCCACCAGAATGGTGGATGAAATAGAACAACTATTAAGAAGTATGGACCATAAAAAATGCTCACCTGTTCTCATTAGAAAGTATCTTAACCTTTTTTTTTTTTCTAAATAATTTAAAACAGTATTTATATAAAATTAAATAAATTAGTGCATCTTTAAGTGTGTTTAAATAAACAGTATTTAACCTGTTCTCTCAAGTGGCCAAGTCCTTTTGACACATTCAAAGTCAATAACAAGCTTAGCAAACAATATGCCAAAGTTAATAACATCCCCAAGGGAGCGATTAGCAAAAGAATAAGACCATAGATGAGAAGACAGCTAGAGGGCTTGACCCAAGTCAAAGTATATAGGAACCCATAAAATATACTATATCTTTATCAGCTTTCATATTTTTGCTCATTTCCTTAATATCTTATCAACCAAATACTTATATTATTCTTAATTATAATCTATTAGTGTTGATGATGACACTACAATGTCATTAGTATACTAACAATTCTTTTGTTTAGTAATATAACAATAGAATTTTTTGTTAAATAAAATAACATTAGAAAAATGGAGCCTTAATTAATTTGCGAATGTCAACATACAAGATGGAGATGTTCCCTGTGTCTTGTGGATAGGGAGGGTATGGGCAGTTTCTTGTGGCTGTGGGTAGTATATCGGAACTCTTAAAGCATGGGTGCTTTTTGGAATTGAATTTCGTTGAACCGGATGAACCAATATGACATATTGGACTGGACCTGGTCTGTCCATAATGAATTTATATTGGATTGAGTCAATATCTGATCCATTGAAAGAAGATAAGGACATAGGTGTCATGGACCAGGTTTGATTTGAAACTAATCTAAATTAACAGGAATTTGAACGAATTGGATAGTCTCTAGACCAGTCCAAAATAGTCCAAAGTATTCATTGGACCGGATTGGACTAGGTCCATTACATATTTGTAATGGACTCACACGGTCCAGTCCAATTGACACCCTTAGTTTAAACAGCCCCATGTTTAAATTTTATTTAATTTGTTAAAAATCAAGAAAAAAATTCTAAAACGATAGGAAAATAATATGAGGAGAGAGAGGGGGGGGGGGATAAGTTGATGTCCATAACTCCATTTTCTTACCCATTTATAAAAATGAAAATGGATGAAATGCTTGAAATGGTCAAGACATCCTCATTTTATATTTATAGGATTGTCCCTTTTTAACACGCCCCTTACAGGGTGGTTCCTTTTGAACATTCCCTCTTTGCCCTTTCTTATTTCCCCCAAACATTCGTTTGAGTATAGCAGAACTGCAGAAGGTCTGAAGGGATCAGCAAAAAATTATTTGCTGTTTTTTTGGCATTTGGCAGAGATGAACTGCAAAGTGTTCCTCTGGTTTGAATTTGATGGCAGTGAGAGGAGTGGCAATGCCCACAGGGATCAAATAAATTTTATTTATTTTTTACTATTCTACTTTATATTGATGGTTGTTTAACACTAATCAAGCGCCATTACCAGTGTTAGGATACATTTCAACGACTATTGGTTGGATAAGACGAATCAAGTCCATTGGCTTTAGGCATTACTTGGTAAGTTCATGTGTTTGTTTAGTCTTGCCTGTTCTCGATTTCTTTTTAACAAAAAAAATCCAGTTTAATGTAAGCCAATAACCTCATTATTGGACAATTATAATATGAAATATTAATTATTTATTTATTGAAAGGAATGCATTGATTTGGGGTTGGTGATAGAGCATAGTTCAACGACTATTGGTAGGGTGGGACGAATCAAACTCCTTGGCTTCATACATTACCTACGTTACCTGGCAAGTTTTTGTTTTTATTTAGTCATGCATGTTCTTGTTTTTATGAAAAATGTAGTTTATTTATTTAGTGAAAGGGAAAGTCTTAATTTATGGTTGGTGAAAAAATCTAGAGCATACAATTTTTCGGCATATATGCTAGCAAGTGTTTTGATCAGCTCACATACATAATTAGTACAAAACTATTTGAGAAAAGGTATGTGTACGAAACAATTTTATGAAGTTATTTTGTTGCTTTGAAGTATGCCCATATTATTTGGGGAAAAGAAATTAAAAGAATATCATGAATAAAACATTTTAATTCTCTAAAAAATCAAAAAAATTTAAAATGCAATTAAGGAGATAAAGTTATCTAAAGAAGTGATGGCAATGTTTCTGGTAAACCTACGTCAAATTTAAACCAGATCCAATCAAATCTGAACCCAATCTGATTAATATTAAATCCGAATCCCCTTTAGTGTTTGTAAAGTAAAGAATTAATTAGTCTTTAAAAAAGGAATAACTTTCTATACATATAATAAATGTAGGGTGTTTTCTGCCAAGTCATTCTATAACCAGATTGTTTGGTTTGCTACTTTGAACTCCTGCCTAATCAAAGAATTAAAATCTGGTTAGTAGTAAGGGAGTAAATTTGGCTTGGTTTGCGGCTATAACCAGATTATTTTTCTTTGCCTCTAATAATTATATAAAATGGATTCGATTATATGATACGGGGAAGACATAATATCAGAAAATTCATTGGTCAAAACTCTTCCGATACAGAATAGATAATCTGAAATGAAAACACTTTTAGACATTCAAGCACAAAACCCTGTGCTTTTGGCCTTTGAAAGTACTAATCGTCTAATCCTGAAGTTTATCCGAACACAACCCAAGAAAAGCTGAATTTGTATTTCTTTCCGCCAAGTACATTACAAGTGGATTGGAAGGTTGGAACACGGCGCCCAATACAAGGGAATCAATGTGACAAGAACGAAAGGAAACCAATGTGACAGCTAGTTTGATTATGATGACTGCTTTTCATAATTGACTTTTTTTTTTTTTTTTCTGGGTTTTTGGGATATCGATCGACCATAACTCACGAAGCCACGATTGATATTGAGATATAAACTGAGTTTGACTTTGCTTGGACAAAAATGTGTCCCCTCAAACTCTACAAAAGCAGGCAAATGGGATTGTGTTTATTGCTTCCGGGTTCTTCCTCTTTTTCTTTCCAACTCTGATTGCTTTACGAAAGAGCAAATTTTCGTGCATAACAAAGTCCTCTTCAAGGGTTTCAGTGTTCATCAAAGCTTTTAAAATCAGATCGGATACGGGAACCATTCTCGGGACCGATTCTTGGGTCAAGTGGTCTAACTGTCCAGTTAGAATGGATGGTATGTTCTGATTTAAAAAATAAATGAAATAAAAAATCATCAAAAAGTGTTTTCCGGGTCGACGGATTAAATGCTTTTCGGCCAGTTCCCCGGGAGCACTATGGTTTTGAAAATGATTTTCGGCCAATAGCGGTTTTAGGGTGAAACAGAATCGTCACCTTACTGGTTCCCAGGTCAACTAGTCTGACTGCCCGGTCCGGTACAGTTTTCAAAACCATAGTGTTTCATTAAGCTGCATTCATTGATTCATTTTGGAGAAACTATTAAAAATAGATTTACTAGAAAGTCGATTTTTTAGTTCATGTAAATGCATTTTTGGTGCGTGTGTGTATTATAGAATGACACCTATAATAGCTTTCCCATTTCATTCAAGGTTCAAAATATCGATACATCGACTTTTTTATTTTTTAGGCCTGATATGCCCGATACATCGGTTCAAAATATTGATATGCCTGATACACCTATAATGCATTTTTGGTGCGTGCATGGGTGTATCGGGCAAATCGATATAGTTTTTCAGGCTTTTTTTTTTATTTTTTTTTCGCAACCGGTTCAGGGGGTGGTTTAGGTCTCCTCTACCCCCTGAACCGGTCAGACCTCCAATATACCCACTGTAGGGGCGTATCGGAAGGGTCCCAGAATGATACATATCGGCCAATACGTATCGATACTTTGAACCTTGATTTCATCTTTTATACTGAATAAAGATTTTATTTTGTTTTTTTATCTGACTGATAGGTTTTGGTTAGGATTGCCAAATGCCAATTAATGAAGTTTTTGCCCACTTTATAGCCTAGGCTACCCACAGAGTACTGAGCTTAAGAGTAGGAGTGTCAGTGGACTGGGTTTGAGTTGGCCCGTTCAAATCAATAATTTGAATGAATTGGATGGACCAATAAGACATTGAATTGGACCAGTCCAAATTTAATGTATGATCCAAAGTATATATTGGATTGGAATGAACCTGAAGCATTTGTAATGGGTTTATATTGGACTGAACATATCCAGTCCATTGACACAATCTAAATTAAAATCATTAAACCAATGTAAACAGTTTGAACAGTCCAAAACTGTCAGTATTCATCAAATTGAATTGCACCTGATCCATCTACAATGAATTCATACTGAACGAGATCGGATTGGACCCATATCCAGCCCATTTAACAGTCGTATTTAGGAGCTTGGCTTAAATGAAGCCCCCATGTTCCTAAAATTCTAAAATTAGATAGATTTTGTTTTAGTCAGGGCCCTCACATATTGCCATTTTCTTGGACCAGGCGGATAGGCACCGCATAACGCCTCCTTCTAACAATCATATTAAATGATTGGTCAATTCCTATTTGATGCGAGACATAGGGAAAATCTATGGTGAATCATGTATTGTCCATTAAAAGATGCGGATCAATGATATATTTGATTCGTATTTTGTTAAATAAAAGTCCGTTTCATAAAATGTGAACGGTGAATCAATAAAAGTAAGTCGATCTTTCAGATGATTGGACGAGATCTGGATTTAATGCATAAATTCAGTGAGTTTAACTATTCATTTTAGGGATTTTTGACTGCAATCTCCCTCAGAAATCTGAAATATTACAGTCCCCTCCTAGTCTATTAGTAGCCCCTCTTTATAAATCGTATTCTGTTCATAGATTTAGCATTAATGCATAGTCAGGATTCAGTCCACCCCTAGAGTTGAGCTCTAGATTTCTAGGGGTGGACTGAACTATTAAAACCCTTTCATTATTTTATTATTAATTCATCATCTTATCACCAATGAATGAATATACTTGATAGGGATATTTGACCTTCAAAGAGAATCTCTCTCTCTCTCATCAATTTTCAAGCTCGTGGATTGAGTCTGATGGGTTAATATTAGTGTTTTTAACCTGTCCTTTGACGTGATCGGTTGGACCAGTGACCCGATGTTCCGGCTACAGTTTTAGTTTGGATCAATGACCTATTCCTTCCCTTTTCAAAAGATAAAATAGAACCTGTTCCATCTGATAATATTGGGTTTTCAGTAGTTTTTTTTTTTTTTTTTTTTTTTTTTTTTTTTTTTTTTTTTTTTTTTTTTTTTAACACCATAGATTGACCAATTGGCTAAGAGGAATGAACCAGTGCCCTGTCTATTGAGATGGAAAATCGGTTCAAACCTCTGAATCGGGTTTATAAACACTGATTAGAAGAAATAGACCGCACCTTCGGTTCTTAGTTACTTAACATTTCGCCCGGTCTGAACAAGCTGATTGGCCAATTAACCGGTCAGACCATGACCCATTCAGCTTTATGGTTTCCTTCTATCCGGTCCGAATCCGACAACAATTATCGCCATCCATAGATTTTGGATCTTTTAGACTTTTAACATATTTTTATTACCTTGTTTACTTTATTTTGTTAAGTTTGGGCCACAGACTTTGAGTATTTTGACTAATGAGCTTGCATGTTCTTCCAATCTGGGTTAAAATTACTAAATTAGGCCCAATATGAAAAATTGTTAAAAGAGCCCAACCCGAGCTAATCCTCACAACCCAAAGTCCATAACTCTATATACCTTTATTATGTCAGGAGCCCGACCACAAAAGCGGGTTAGGGTCCCTGACCCGACTTAGAAGGCAGACTGACACGGCCTGACCTGAAGTTATCACGGGGCCACTTATTTTCAAACCAATACTTTGAAATTAATATTGATTCAGACGGTTAAACCATTCAAATCATTTAAATCAGACAGTTAAACATGTATTTTTAAGAAAAACCATTGACTTAATTAAAGACCAATTGACCCGGGTGGTTGAACCATTCACCCATCCGACCCGTGGTCAACATTGACCTGAATATTTAGAGGGCCTTAACCCGCCCGACCCGATTGCCACGTTAAATGTCTAACTGCAACCAAGGGACCAACAACTTGGAGAGAAACAAAGATCGTGTACTGAAAAACCGAGTACAGCATCTGTCGTTGCATAAATATAAAAATCTTCTCGTTGCACCATGTTTTCAACGCAAATCAGACGGCAACCTTCATAATTCCGTTCCGTGCAACACTTTTGGTAATTTACGTTCTTCCGCACGGCGAAGCCAACAAACGAAACGAGCATCTTAAAACCCGGTACGGAATTGCTCCTCTTCCTTTTCTTTCACTTGTGTAGTTGTCTTTACTCTTTGCTTACAATGTACGTGATAGACCAGGTTCCATGTGCTGGCAATTCACGCTTGGTACCGTGGTTGCAAAGCCTGATCCATCACTGGTTATAGATTCCAATCCATTGGGTTTTCTGACTGGGTCTACAACTTTGTCTGAATTACGCTGCCTCTCATATCGGAATTTGATGAACGAACGACGAAGGTTTGGTCTAGGTGATAGGTCTCTTCTTATACGGTTATAACGAGATCCAAAAAGCTCAAGATTCTCTGTACAACAGACCTCAATGTTTCAAAGAATTACATAACATGCCATTCCCCGAAATCGGCGGCAAGGGTGGTCGATTTCGCGGGTCTTCCACCTCTAAATAGGAGGAAGCGGTGCGACCGTGGATTTTTAAATTAAAATTTTGTTAAAGGTGTTGAATTCAATTAACAATATTTAGAGAGAAGCTGAGGCAGGAAGAAGAAGAGACAGAAACGAAGACAAGGAGAAGAGAGAGAGAGAAGGTGTGTGCGAGAGAGAGAGAGAGAGACTCGTGGAGCCTCGTTTTCTGTGATGCCTGAAATCAGTGACAGGCAATGGCGAGAGCATGTTCGGAGCTCTCCAAATGGCAGATCGAAGCTCTAGAAAACCCTAACTACATTACATGTCGTACGGTGTTCGCCCTTCATCGTTCAAGAATGCGATTAATTTAGATTTCTAGGTACGGCTGGTTTTTCGCTTTTTGCGTCTCTCGTCCGCCTTGTGATTGCATGGAGTTTTGGTCTGCATTGTTAGATTTTACGATTTTTTTTTTCTGTTTTCGTCGTCTTAATCTCAAGTTTTGATTTTACGGAGTTTTTTTTTTTCTTCCGGAAGTTCTTTTTGAAATTTGGCGAGCTTAATGCTTCAAGCATTCTATTAGTTTGAACCTCTGATGAAAAACGCTGCCGTTTTCCTTTCTTTTTGGGGTAGTTATTTGTGGTTCTGCATGAAAGTTTTCTGTTAGCTGATGTTCGGTAGCTGTTGCTTTCTTTAATTTTAACTGTTATTTTCAGGCTCTTTTTTATAGGGATTATTTCTTTTCGTCAGAATGCCGGAAGCGACTAAATTGTTGTATATAGTCGTCTTGGACGACGGAGAGAAGAAAGAAGGAAGAGGAAACAACTCCTTCCGATACACCAGACCCGTGCTACAGAGCACTCTGCAGCTCATGGGATGCAAAGCTCGACATGCCTTTAAGGTAATAACGATAAATTTTGCTGTTTTTGTTTACAATGTCTTCTGTTCTATGTCTCTATAATTAATTTCAATTTGATTTGATTTAAATGCTAAGTCTTGGTCTGGAGAGTCGGGACCTACGGGCTCAATTCTTGAGTCCAGGATCTCTTTCTGTTCATACCTGTAATTTCCGTTTGTGTGGATAATTCCTGAATAAAGTTGCAAGGTGGTATATTGGTATACCATTTGGACCTACAAACATCCGAAAGAAATTTTATGTGAACAAAATAGGCTCTAATCTGTGATAGCTGTCTCCATTTGGCAATCGGTTTCTAAGGTTCTCCTTCCTTTTTCCCTCCCTTAGCTCCCTGTACATGAGCGCCGTGGTCAAGGTTTCATGAGAGTCAAGGCCTTTTCCTTGTTCTCTTAATATTTCATTACAAGTAGGAAAGAAGTGTCTGCAATGAATCTTATCTTCCAATATACCTAACTTATTTTGCGGGCTCTGATATTTTATAATACCTTATCGCCAGTTCGCCACCATTTGAACTTTTTTTTTTTTTTTTTGCAAACTCTAAAATTATAAGCGTTCATGATTTATATTTTGCGGGCTCTGATATTTTATAATACCTTATCGCCAGTTCGCCACATTTGAACTTTTTTTTTTTTTTTTTGCGAACTCTGAAATTATAAGCGTTCATGATTTATATTTTCCGGCCTTCTACATGATTGTTTTTGAGATTATCCTTTCCTTGGAGAGTTTAGCATTTCCTAACTTATTGTTTAATTTATTTTGATTCTTTATTGTTTCTTTCTTAATATAGGGTAAAAAATATTTTAGTTCTTTCTGATTTTCCTCATTCTGATACTGCCAGATTAGTAGGAAGGTTTTTGAAGTAATGAGAAGCGAATGTTCTGGTGATGCTTTGTCTTCAGTGGGGATGGAAATTGCGGGCTTAGATGTTTTGGAAGGTTATTCTAAGAAGGAAAATGGCCAGCGAGCAGGTGGTTTCTTGGATAAAGGAACGGTTGACAACCATTTGGTTTCTGAGAAAGATGACGGATATAATAGTAAACCATTTGAGCTCTACAAAAGACAGACAACTCTTTTTGTTAAAAGAGAGACGTTCTTGAATGTTGTTTGTGATTCTCTCGCCCTATACAAGTATGTAGGTCCAAATCAGAGGGCTGACTTGCTTTTGGCGTGCAGGTACAACATCCTTTTTTCTTCTGGTATTTGAAACAACATTCTATTCTCCAACTTAGAATGGATTTATAGGTATTTATAATCTTAATGTATCCTGCTGTTTCTTTTTGCTTGGTCTTTGTAAATTCACTTTTTTCCTAATTTTGAAGTCCTGTATGTGGCAGTTAAACTTGTAAAGTGTTTTCAATGGCTGGCTCTTTATGCTACATCAAAATTATGATTTTTTTTTTCTCTTTATTTATTTATTTATTTCTTTTGGGTTGGGGGAGGAGGCATCTATATGGGTTGATGCATGATGGATATGGGTTTGCATTATGGATCTGGGTTTAGCTTTTCCAGTAACTATAATACTGGACCTGGGAGAAGCATTTCACAGTTGTCAATAGGAACAATGGAATTACAGTATGCATTTATTAAGAATACAAATATAAATGCATCTGTTGCACATATGCCAGTGAATTCCTTGGGCATTAAATGTAATAGTCCACGGTTGTGATGCCACATTATTGTGTTCTATATGTGTCTTCAGCCACTAACGACCTGACTAACACTAAATTTTCTATCAAAATAGAGAAAAGGATGCATACAGAGTTGAAAATAACATATATTATAACTTTTGAAAATTTTAATTGCTGATAAAATGTCTAGAATATACCTATTTATAATTACTTTTCCACTTACCTTTTTCATACAACAAAAGTAGCACTGTGTCAGTTCATCAGCAGTTACTTTTTTTTTTGTCAATTTCGTACAACAAAAGCATCTTAACCCATGCTGAATTGAAGTGCACATTTTAGATCCTGGACCAGTGAGACCAAGATACTGTAATGCTTAGATATGGATTTGGAACTATGGATGTGGATAGGAGAAATGAAGATGCAATTCTTTGTTTCTCAAAAGTCAAAACCCAATACATGGATATGGATACAGAGTGGAATCAGGGGTTGTGGAGTTGTGAGGCATAAGTTGCTTATTTCTATTAAGAACATCCTAAGAATTTTAACACACTGTTGTTAATGAAAGGAAAAGGAAAAGCAAGCAGTTACTAGAATTGATTAGTGACTCTCTCATTTCCAACTAATACTTGTTAGTTCCTAAAATTGTACAATTGTCATAATAAGTTGCCTAAAAATCTAAGTATACACATACATTGATGGCACATTACATATCTATTCATGAGTACTTAGATAGCATAGAAATAAAGCAACTTGCCATTATGTATTCTCTCTGAAAATGCCTTGTTGATTATAACTCTTCCATAAAGCAAGGAAAGAGAGATTAAGGAAAGACATCAAACTATCATTTACTTTTGCTGAAGAAGAGAAAAAGCGAAAAATAAGGAAAAAACCAACTCCCTGAAAAAAAAATACACTATATTCATTCAATCTTAAAAGAAAATGTAAGCTATCCACAAGTTGTGTTGCTTGTAACTGTGTCAACTGTCAACCGTACACATTTTAAGAGACTATCATAGAACTGAATTTCTCAAAACAGGAAATAAACTGAATTTATGGAATGGGAGTATATCATCAATCAACTTGAATCTAATCATTGAACTTGTTTTGATTATTACCTGTAACTATGTCAACTGTACAAGGTTGAAAAAACTACAATAGAAGTGATGGGACTGAATTGCTGGAATCAGGAAATAAATTTAAATTGTGGAATGAGAAAATCAATGGCTTTCAATCTATGAATTATGGCTTACATCCATGGGCATTGCACTTTTTTTGGCTCCAAACTTCTATCCCCCAACCCTGCAATTAAAATTTTGTCCAGATATGAATTCAGTATTCTTTTATCATATTTATTCATGTTCTTTGTCTTCATCTAATGTTCTCTTTTCTTCTTGTAGAATCCGAGAAAGAAAGGAATCTGTGACTGTGTTGTTGTGTGGGACAAGTGGGTGTGGCAAATCTACCTTGTCTGCTTTGCTGGTATTCTACACTTTCCCTGAAGAGGCATTTTTTTCTATAATTTGAATGTAGAAAGTTGATTATTATTTCTTATTTCTTCTCATTTTTTGCTAAACCTAACAATTATTTATTTGATAAAAAAATTAATTTGAATTAGGATATGATATGCTGAAGGTGTAAACAGGAATACTTGGGATCAGTCAACCCTATTGGAAACATAAAAAGTTTAACATGAATGTAACATCTATGATATTTCTTCTAAACCCAATAGTTTCTTTCGCATTACATGTCTACTCTTACAACACAACAAAATGACAAATAGTCCTTCCCAGAACTTGTTCGTACAAATTTACATTTGGTGTATGCCATTCTTTATTTAACATCTAATTCACACATTCAGCCTGTAGATATGTAATTTCTATGCATTTTTAGTTAGAAATTTGAGCCTTAAGCATGTTTTCTCACAGGGTAGCAGGTTGGGCATCACAACTGTAATTTCTACAGATTCAATTAGGCACATGATGCGTAGCTTTGTTGATGAAAAGCAAAACCCATTACTCTGGGCATCTACATATCATGCTGGGGAGTTCCTGGATCCAGTGGCAGTTGCAGTAGCAAATAGCAAACGGAAAGCAAGGAAATTAGCACATGTTTCTTACTCACAGTCCAAGGATGAAGTCTCTAATGGAACTGGACCTGATACCAGGACACCGGATGTAGGTCCCAGTACTACTGAACTGATTGGAACAAAACAAATGGTGATTGGTGGATTTAAAGCACAAAGTGAGATGGTAATTGACAGTCTTGATCGGTTGATAACTGCATGGGAAGAAAGAAAAGAATCAGTAGTTGTTGAGGGTGTTCACTTAAGCCTCAACTTTGTGGTGAGTAAATTCTGTTGGAAATGAATAATCTTTGTACTCCCTTCTCTTTCTTACTGTTTTTTATGTCCCTAAAGGAAAAAGGTAGGGAAAGGAAGGGAAATGTAGGGGAACCTTTACAAACTTTGTATAGATTTTCCTAGCTTTCCCTTCCTTTCCCTATATTTTCCTTCAAACCAAACATAGCCTAAACAAATGGTTCTTGAGGGATGAATAGGATAAATCCAATTGTTCTTTTAATCTTATTATTATATTGATGAAACTTTCTATCAAATGGTAGTGATTGACTGATCATTTAGTTGGAATTAAATTATGAATTTCTTCTTTTAATTTTCTATTAATTGGTGAAAAGGGAGATTGTTACATAATATTATTTAGTGCAATTGTTTTTTGTAACATAAAACTATGCTTCTTTTGTTCTTTGAATACTCGGTGGCAAGTACTTGTATAAATATATACCACGGCCTGCCTTTCAATGAATCACACCTAGAAAATTGGGTAAGTTAAGGATGAGCTGCTATTGAGACAACCAATCCATTTCATTCTTTTGGATTGTCAAAGGAAAGGAGACAATGAACAATAGAAAAAAGATCTGTTAAATTCCTGGTTACTTATTATTATTATTATTTCTTTCCCCTAACTTCCCTCTGTGAAACGATGGATTCTGTGCATGGCTTTATATCCAACATTATATGGTTGTTAAATATGGTTTAACTTAATCTCCTGGTAGACTTGATTTCAGCCGAACTAAGCCAATTAAGGGGTGAGGGGTGGGGGTGGGGGGCAAAAGAGATCATTTCAGTTTTCCAGAGTTCTGCAGTAGTGTAGCATAATTTGGATGTTCTGACTGCAATTAATTTTCTGACTTGCCAGATGGGGCTTATGAAAAAGCATCCTTCAATAATTCCATTCATGATTTACATCACAAATGAGGATAAACACTTGGAGAGATTTGCAGTCCGTGCAAAGTACATGACACTAGACCCAGCCAAAAATAAATATGTGAAATATATCCGCAATATCAGAACAATACAAGAGTATCTCTGCAACCGTGCCGATAAGCATCTGGTTCCCAAAATAAACAATACCAATGTTGACAGGAGTGTTGCAGCCATCCATGCTACAGTCTTTAGCTGTCTTCGCAGACGTGAAGCAGGGGAACAGTTGTATGACTCTGCTACAAACACTGTTGCTGTGGTTCAAGAGGAGTACAGAAATCAGTGTGCTGCCAACTCATTAAGTTCCAAGGGGATGTTTCAACTGATCCAGAGAATAGGGTCTTCTAGGCATCTAATGGCTCTTCTCAATATTGATGGCTCTGTGGCGAAGGCTTGGCCTGTAGATTCAATTGTTGATAGTGGCAAATTGATCACGTCCCCTGAGAAAGGCATAGGAACTCCTATGTATGGACCCTTACAGATTGATAAGGCGGAACCAGTTAACCTTCAATTTGGTAGCTTTGGAATTAGTGCTTGGCCCAGTGATATAGGTGGTACAAGTCACACCGGAAGTGTTGATGAATCAAGGGCTGATGAGACTGGGAGCAGATATCATTCTTCATGCTGCAGCTCTCCACGGATATCTGATGGACCTGCCAAAGAGGTATCACCTACTCTCTTGACTCGGTCACTATTTGTTTTATGCTGGATTATATTTGAATTACTTTCACTTGGAAGATGGAAGCATCTCAAAAACTAATGTTTTATCTCCGCTTTGAGATGATCTGTAAGTACCAATTCTTTTTTCATTTTTTTGCTGCAATTCTTAATCCCGTACTTTCAGACATTTTTACTTCTTTCCAAAGGAAAAATAAATAAATAAATGGAATTCTTGTCGAATTCTGTTACTGTAAGTGACTAGGTGTTTGAGTCTATAAGACTATAAGCCATTACCCAAACTTGGTTCCAGTTATTTGGGGTCTTTCGAGGGGTACTGGAACTACAAATTCAGCTTGAGGCAATTTAGCTTACTTGTATGTGGGTCACACGCCATCCTTTTTCTGGTCATCCCAACAGTTTGAGGTCAGACCATTTTAAATCTCTTTCAAGCTTTTTTTATGGTTTTGATATATATCTTTGAATGACCTTAAACGGAAGGCAGCTGATTCAAATGCACATCGGCATCAGCAGCCTTGGTTTATACAACTATATTAATTCGTCTTCCTTCTGTTACTGTTGGGACCTTTTTCTTTTTTTCGTAGAAAACTGCTGTCTCTTTGGTGGCATGATTTGGTTTTCTAGATTGAGGCTTGTCGCTTGAGTGAATTTGCTCCTAGATGTTGGCTGAATATTTGGATCTGATTTATTATTGCATTAACCAAGGTTTTAAAAACTGGACCGGACATGGAACCGTTTTGGCCACCGGTTCCTGGACAGCCTGTTCTGATTTAAAAAATTAAAAAAATAATAAAATAGAAAAACAGCCAAAACCATTGTCAGGGTCAATGGGTTGATGGTTTGACCACCTGGGTCAGCAGATTGCTGATCAAGTCAACGGTTTTTTGCCCAAGAACGATTTTAAGGTGAAATGAAACCGGTTGCCTGAATGTTTCTGGGTCAACCGGTCTGACCATCCAGTCCGGTCTGGTTTCCAAAACCATGGCATTAACTATTAATTATTTTCTCAGATGGAGGGTTCAGTAGATGAGGAATCAACAAAATCTGATGAAGAATATGAGGATCTTGCCATTCGAGATGGGTTGGAGAATGGATACTGGTCGGATGATGAGGATTCCAATATGGAACTTGTGCCTCCCCACAAGGACCTAACAACTGACGAGGGAGAAAGTCTAAGAGAAAAGTACAAGAAGAATTTAGATATGTTCATGAAAACCAGTATTGAGGCGACGGCAGAGCCACCATGCTCTTACTCTATTCTCGTGGAGAAAAACCAGAAGAGCCCACTGGCTGCTGGCAATGCCAAAATGAGAAAACGCTCACTCAGCATTCCAGCTTTTGGAAAACAAGGATCGTTGGTCAATGTCAATGGGCCCATCCTCTCTGGAGCACGATAGATGTAGCGAAATGCTTTTGTTTTTTCTTGTCTTTGTTTTTTAATCTCTGAGGCTTTTGTAGAGCGCTCCCAGCTGGGTTATCGAGGCATCTTAGGTTTATTGTTTTCTTTTTTCACGTTGTAAGTTCTATTATTTTCTATTCTATTTCTTTCTCTACTTGTAAATATAGTTCTGATGTCCCAAGTATGGACTTCGCCCTGTTTATTATCTCGTTTTATTGTTTTTTTTTTTTTTCTAATAACCCAGTGGGCTGGACTGGTATTGTGCTGGTGAGATATTGTGTGCAATTATCATGAACGATGTTAACTAATACTATGGAAGATCGCTGAATAAGCCAAACCACATTTTGTAGCCCGATCTCGGACTGGCCTATTTCTATCGGAATTAATATGTATTTGGGACTGCTATTCATGCGTTGGGATTCTTTTCAAGTCAAGCAAGAACTCTACACTGAAAACATGGGAGTGCTGCCGCACATTGGGAATATCTCTTCCCACGAATTTGACATAAAAATGGGGAGATATTCCCAATGTGCGGCTGGGTACTAGGAGATCCGGGTTCGCTATTCATGGTCTTATTGGTTTGGACTTTGGAGCGAGGTATCGGAGATTTGTTACCACGTGGAAATTTTTGGCATTTTTTTTCTTTGGAGTTGATTGTTTTAGTTCCAAATAAAGAGTAATCACTTTTCAGAATGAGTTTTGACGGAAAAAAAAAAAGAAAAAAGTTCCGAAGACATACATTTATAACTGAAAATGATTCTTATATTCACAACTTATCAGAATTAATTCCCTTAAAGCATACTAAATGCAGCATAACATCTGAGATGAAACAATGTGGCGGGTAGTTGTACCGGTAGCATTTTAGATGAAACAATGTGGGCTTTCTACTTTCTAGTAGTGTGAGTGGGGACTGATAAGATACAATCATACAAGTAGTAGTCAATAAATCAACTGGTTTCTGTTTTTTTTTTTTTTTTTTTTTTTTTGTCTTGTCATTTTAGGATTCAAAATATTGGTAAAGTACTAATTTATATTAACAAGGGTTGGAAATGGATTGCTATACGTTTTGATTAAGCATGTATACGGTGTAGGGCGCAACTTGGGTGGCCCAGCCCAAGCCTGAAACCGACCAGCCCAATTTTACATGGGCTGGGCTCAGATTTTTAGACCTTGGACTGGGCCCTGGCCTAGTCCTAGTGCAAATCTGGCCTAAGTCCAATCCAATTATACACATTCATACATATATGATATATGTAAATGCATGCATACATGTATAATTTTAAAGCTGGTTCATTGACCAATACAAGCCTGGCCCAGGCCTGAGTCCAACCTGAGTGCATCAAATTACAATGCGGGGTGGGAAGACAGGGCTCAATCTGGGCTTGGCCTTAAGCCTAAATTTTAGGATTGGGCTTGGGTTGATCATAAATCTCACCCAACTTGCACCCATAATACAGTGGAAAGATTTGGATATTTATCAAAATATTAAAGATTGAAACGACCATGAATAAGATATATATATATATATATTAGATAGGTGTGCAAGTCAGCCAAGGTCATGGGCTGGGTTTATGGTCTCAGGCCCAACCCTAAGATTTGGACCTCAGGCCCAACCCTAAGATTTGGACCTAAGGCCCAAGCCTAGATTGAGCCTGAGGTCAAGCCTGATCTTCCCAATTCAAGCCTAGCCTGCACTGTAATTTGATGCATTGAGGTTGGATTCAGGCCGGTATGGGCTTAGATTGGTTAATGAGCCCATTCTAAAATTACATGTATGTATGTATTATATAGGTTTGACTATCATATTGGAAAGACATGATACTAAGAAAAATTTACAGCCAATCAACTGGTATCATAGAAAAACTTCCTTTTTACAAGTGTTTTTCCAGAAACTCTAACATGTGTCCAGGATGAAGAAGCTTGGAATGGAAATATGTTGAAAAAACAGTCATCTACATTTACTAAAACCCACCCATAGTTTATATTTTATTGAAACCAATTTATTTAATCCTTCTGTTAAGAATCCTTTGTATTTTTGTTTAAAAATGGTAAAGTGACCATATAAATAGAGTGGAAAATGTTTAAGGGCATGGGTCCATGCTTTTTTATTCCAAAAGTGTCCTTAAAACTACATATCAAGCTTATAGAAAGAAACAAGGTTTGATTTTCATATCTATCAAAGAATGTTTGGCTTCAGCAGAATGAAAAAGAGAGAACAATGGCAACTAGGGTTTCTTTGTCAGCAATTTGTCTTCTTTCTTCAAATAGACAACAAATTTTACCAAATAGAGTATGTGTTTGGTTCTGTTTACGTTTTTTTTCATTCAACGTTTATACTTTATTTTCTTGCAAAATCAAGAAAGATAATAATTACAACCATTTATGACAAATAGGTGCCACTAGGCTCCACATCGGCATAACAGTGAAAAAACATCTGACTGTTTGTGGAAGCTTTAAACAATAACTTCCCCAAACGGTAGGCATGCACAAAAACTGAAGTCCACTTTTGCCATTCTCGATGCATATAGAAGAGAAGAGAGGAAAACTGCTGAAGTGGCACCTATGTGGCAGTGTTTGAGTTGTTGCCTGCATTTTACTAGGGACAAGAGGGATGTTTCCATTTATCTTTTCTGTAGATTCAATTTGTTTAAAGGGATGTTAAGGTCAAAACTGTTATTTTCCACTTCCATTAGGTCAATTAATTGCAAACCATAGGGTGTGTTTTAGTAAAATTCAAGTTAAAGGGTAGGCTTTAATAAACCTATGAAATTACAGCTGTTTTAGTAAGTAACCCTTAAGAAAATAAAACAAATATAAACCATTCCGCCAACATGTGATCTGTATCGACCCATATCAACCAAAACAAGTAAAATACAGTGCGATATGAATGATTTCAACCAACAACCATATCCCTACGATTATATGGATGATTTATAGTGAGCATATTGTATTGATACTTTGAATCTTACTCTTTTTTTAAGGGTATTTTAGATCATGCTTTGGGTACAAGGGGAGCATATAAGTAGGGTTTTCAATTCACTTGACATTCAGCTGGTAAAAGTATTTTGCTTTTATATCTGGTAAAGTATGCTTGCAATTCAGAAGTCGAACACAAAAAACTTCAGGATTTTTTTTCCAGTTTTTAGGAAAATCCATGATCTATTAATACAAAGAAAAAGCATCATATATCCAACAACAAACCAATATATCTATGCGTCTTAAGCATCAAAATATGTAGATTTATAATTTATTATTGAATTTTAAAAGCTTAAATGATTGTATTATTGTTTTCCTTTCGGGCTCCCATGAGTTTCGACCAATACAAGTTGAATAAGACGTGATACAAACGATTTGGGCACCAAAGCCACTCCACTTATGTGACGTGCCTGTCTCTATTATAATTGATCGATTGAATTAAGTATATAGTATTGATTTAAACCTTGCCTCTTTTAGTGGTGGGGATTGGGGAAGCATGTAATTAGTTTTTTTTTTTTTAATTCATTTGGGTATCAGCTGGTAAAATTAAGACTATTACATAGTAATAGCCAACATACATCTGGTAGACACAGCCCTCCATGATGACATCTAAACATGACGGGGAATTGATGGTGACCAAAGAGCTATCAGAATCGGAAGACGATGAAGTCCGTTAGTGATAATGTTTATAGTGGCAACGGGAGTTCAGTCAAGTCACCAGAAGGCAGGAAGCCCACAGAGAATGAAGATGCCCAAGCCAGACAGATCTCTTGGGCTTGACGAGGTGGAGCAGGAGGAGAGTGAATCTCAACAGTGTGGAAGGATCATTTCAGATTGGGTGGTGGCAAATATTAGATCAACTTCTTCGGTGTATCTTTCGGACACGAAGAGGAAGTTCTGGCACAACTCTCGGCAATTGAAAAGCGTAACAACGGTGAAGGAGATGAAGCATTAAATGCCTTATGCACAAAGCACTAAAGTTGAACATAGAAAAAGAAGGCTGAGATGGACCCTACAAGAGGGGAGCAACAACGGTGGTGTTGGGGGTGGAGGACAAATTACATGATGTAACAAGGTAGAACTAGGGGAGCCAGAAGGGGATGAGGAACTTTTTCTAGTAGCTCTTGATGAAGCTCAAAATCATGTTTTACCGAAGCAAGGAGCTGATTTTACATGGAACGATTTCAGAAAGCACCCAATACTATCTAAGCAAAACAAGTTTTTAATCGACAACAGATAGGAAGAACTATCCTTGAGGTTATCCAGGAGGTTATGACCAGTCTCGGATCATCATCCCATTTGCATTCAGGTTGGTAACTTTAGCAGGACACCAGCTCCTTTCATATCGAAACTAATGAAATTCGGGTTACCTAACTTCAAGGAGAAGATAGCTGAATGGTGGCAATAGTCTGAAGCTTTGGGGGCACGAATGGAGAGATTTGAAAACAAGCTGTAACAGTTGAAAACTTGTATTTCAAAAGTAGAATGAGGTGGGTTGGATCTATCACATAAAAGACAAAATGTTGGAGCCATAAAAAACTGGGCGCCAAAGAGGAATAACAACTCTCACTCATTAAGAGAGGCTGGGTTGGGATAAGGCCAAATATGAGGTCTCTAGGCTGACTAGAATGGAAGAGATTCTTGGTGGCAAAAATCAATGGTGCAATGGCTAAAGAGGGTGATAAAAACACAACTTTTTCCCACAAAATAGCCAACGCAAGGAGATATAACAAAATTTTTAAAATTCAAGTGGGAGAATAACATGGTTTTTAAAAACGAATCAGCGACCAAACCAGTCAGGGGTCTGGTTACCGGTTCAAACAGTCCGACCTTTCAACCCGAATGGCAGGCCCGTTCTGATGAAAAAATAAAAAAAAATTAAAATTTGAAAAACGGTCAAAATCGTTTAAACAGTTAACCAGCCGGTTCAGCAGTCTGCTGACCAAAATCAACGGTTTTGGGGGAAAAAGCGGTTTTGGAGGAAAACAGAATCGATCAGGTGACCGGTTCCCAGTTTTTCCAGTCCAACCATCTGGTCTGATCCGGTTTTAAAAACAGTGGAGAATAAGGCTCAATTTAGAAAAAATCCAAATACAAATACGTACAGTATAAAAACATAAAAATAATATAAAATATAAGGTTTTGCACTCTTTCCAAACTAAGCCCAAGTAATGGAAGGTGAAGAAGTAATCAGTAGGGTTTCTATTTATCACTTTAAGAGGCTACGTAGAAATCGTAACTTCTATAGCCTAATGGAAACCCAACTTCTATAGGCTGAAGTTAGATGCCTTTATCTACAAGAATTTTACTCTCAATCAAGTCTATTCCCCGAAGGAGTATGGTGGTACAAGAACTAGTAACCTAATGGATTTGAGTAAGACTCCTACGCAAGTGGTGGAACAAATATGGCAATGATGACTCTGAATGGGCAATAGCTACCCGTTCGAAATCGTATGGCATTAGCGCGTGGAATGGGGTAATGAAATTCAAAAAATTGTTTTTAAAGGTGAGGTTGGGAAAGCCCTAAAAGGTTCTATTCTGGAAAGATCCTTGGTGCAGCTCTGAATCCCTTGAAGAATCTTTTCCAGAATCATTTAGTTCTGCTATAAATTGGGACAGCTCAGTTTCTGATTCTCATGAGATCCTGGGCAATCAACCCAATCTGGGACCTAGGTTTTGAAGAAATTTCCAGTTATCGGGAAGCTAAAAGGTTGTTGCTTCTGTGGATCAGTTACCAGAATTTAACGAAGACCAGCGTTTTCTGATGAAATAACAAATAAGATGAAAGACAGAAAAGTGAGGTATGTAATATGTTTTATGCACAAATAATTTCTCAACATTACAGGAAGATAAGAAAATGTTTATTTATATTTAATAGAAGTAAAAACTTGACAGAGTCGCAGTCTCAGACCTGATAACTGACTGCATCTACTCTGCTCCCTTTCTTTACAATTCCATTTACCATTACACTGATTTTCTTTGTACAGTCATTTCTTACAAAGGCAGATCATCCATTGATCACCCACCTTTGACCTCCATATCCTAAAAACATGGAACCTAACAATCCTCTCTTCGTCATTGTCAAATTACAGTGTGCGGAATATACAACTGGGGGGAAGAGAGGGTAACAAGAAGCAAAAAATCTTATTTCAGCAGCCCTAGATTATTTTTATTTACACATTTATAGCCTAGTAATTTAAATGTGCTACGCCTCTGATACTCCGCTCTGCAGAAGATAAAAAACTCAGGTTCATGAATCCCATCATGACCATTGGCCTTGTTAGCTGTACAAACTACAAAGGTGTTCTTTTTCCTTCTCCAATAGAGAATCAAGAAGTTGAGACCCCCATGCGTCTTTCTGCAAGCAACAGTGTGGTGCATAAACAGTATATGAAATAATCACTGAGTAACAATTCAAAGGTACAACGTGATTCTTACCTCCAGCTGTTATAAGCTTTTCAACACGGGCAACGATATGTTTACCATATGTGTATCGCTTCAGGGCATTCAAATGGACCTTAATACGAGAGAGAATCAACTCGCGGCTCTGGTCATCACAGGTCTCAAGGACCTTCTGGACAACGTAGTTTGCAAATGGATCTTTCATCATGGCCTGCCAGTTTCCATTTTCAGTCTCCATTATCCAGAATTGAAAAATAGGTGGACGTATGGAAAAAATGCAAATTCACTAGTTAAATTTTCATATGCTGTAATAAAAGCCATCACTAAGAACTGCTAGACTGACCTGAAGTCTGAGGAGGCAGATAAAAGAACATAAAATGTGATCAAATTAATATTTGGGCATTGCAGAGTAACCCAAATTCATTTCATGGATGAGTTGTGTGGTGCTCAAGAAATTAGGGTAGGGGATTGGAAGAGGCATTCACATATGGGATGAGAGGATGGAAGAGGCATTCACACACACAGATAGCATTATTTACCATCCTGAGTGTTTCTTCGCTGTCACATGTGTATTTTCGCAAATCCCAGTACTTGGGACTTTGTTAATACATATCTTTTTTATTTTTTGAAAAGTTAAAATGTAATAGGCTTCTAGGTATCAAAATGTATGTAGATTCATCACCAAACTTGTCAACAAACTTGGAATCTAAAATGCACAAGTTTTGTAATACAAACCTGCAAAGGTTCATTCTCATCTGTTGAACCAAGCATCTCATTCACTAGAAGTTGACGTTCTTCAGGACCACCAAAAGTCAAGCACTTCTCCACAACATTGGAAGCAAATTTCTGCTGACTCATCTTTACTATCTGCCCTGCAAGCTTGCTAATTATAGCAGATCGTTCATGTGGTTTACCATGTTGCAGCACATGCTGAAAAAGCAAACAATAGCAACATCAGGGAACACAAGAGAATTGTATGGTGGGAAATAAAACAAAGAGAAGGATTATCATATCAAGACAATGGAGACAAAATGAGCAACGTCTTTAGAAATTAAGGAATAAGATACACCTGATAATGAAGACTAATTTTGCATAAACATCATTTTTGCAGTGGGTGAACACCCAAATGGAGTAAGATACACTTGACAATATATCTTTCCCTTTTATTTCATTCCCCATTTTCATATATAATTTAGGGCTGCAAACATATAGGATTGAATTGGATATAAGTAGATCCAAATGTTTTTTTTTGGCAAGTAGATCCAAATTTGATTCATTTATATTCAGATTCAAATAAAATCTTATCCATCAGATTCTAGTCAAATTTGGATTGCACTTGGATATTGAATAGTATTAATAAATTAAACTCAAAATGATCAAACCTGGAACCTATGACTAAAAATAACTTTGATATTGTATGTCATGAAAAAATTGATTTGAAAATAACTTGTTTGAAACTAGATTCTATGACTCCTTTTTGTTATCAGTAACAGAAACATTTCATTGATTATGATTTACAAGAATATACAACTTTGAAGATAATCCAATGGAGCAGAGCACCAGCTCTCTCCCCTAATACATATATTACAATTCAGCCCAAGGTTCAAAGTATCAATACACCCCAATGGCGCAAGGGGTGAATCGACAGTTTGAACCTTGCGCCACTTATCTTTTTTAGTTTTTTTTTCAAAAACATGTCAGCGGGCAGGTCTTAGGCCTGTCTACCCCTTGAAATAGGCCAAAACCCCAAAACAACCCTTATTTTATGTATCAGTGACCCATTGATACAATACATATTGGCCAACACATGACAGTTTTGAACCTTCATTCAGCCTAGTAACTCCCCCGCCCACAAATCCTCCCAAATTTTAAATTTATTCCTAGAACAAACATCATATCTTAAAAGAGTAGAGAATATAAGGATACCATGAATAGATTTGTAGTTTTGAGCGGGAGTCCAGCATCCCATCCAATTTTCTTTATCTCATGAATGCTTACCACCACTTTGTGACACAAGTTTGCTTTCTCAATTAGCAGTTTCCATAGTCATTTCCCTAGCAAATCCACATTCTTATTGTCCGCATTCTCGATCCCCAATCGACCTCGTTCCTTCCTACTGCACACCTTTTCCCACTTAATCAAGTGATCTCTTTTACTCTCCCTTGAGTCCATAGAAAACCCCCTGTTACCTTTTCTATTCTTTTCACTACCGATTGAGGCATTTTAAACACTGACATTTAGTAAACTGGAAGATTACCTAGCATCACATTATAAGAGTTACCCTTCCACCCAATGAGATGTACTTTCTCTTTGGGAAAATCTCTGACACTGGAAAGGCATGGTACCAGAAGAACTTTGACCAACCAAAGCACCCCCGTGAATTTTAATGAATACCACCTCATTGATCACCTCTTCTATGATACCAGTTGTTTAGCTATAAGTTTTTCAGGTATCATGTCTTTCCGGTATCATAGTCGAACCCTTTCTCTTAAGACCACCAGCCTCTTAGCAAACCTTTCCAACACCGCTTCCCAAAACATATTAGACCAAGGATTGGCACCTAAAGGGAGGCTAAACAATTCATTGGCCAAGACGTTGAACACACCCCAAGAATTCATCAATTAAGTCAATTTCTTCCTTCTCCATGAGTACTCTCACTACCACACTTTTCCTCCAAATTTACCTTCAAATTTAAGAGTTTTTCAAAAAGCTCAACCACCATTCTCAAGCTATTCAGCCCCAGATCATTATCACTGTCCCCAAAAATGATAATACCATTCGTAAACTGTGAGTGACCATGACAATGTTCCTTCCCACTCTCCAACCTTTGATCATTTGCATTCTATTCATTCTGGAGAAACAGAAACAATGGATCCCCTTGGCACTAGACCTATATAAGCTTCAAAGAAAATCATGAACCACTCCATTTACAATTATTGAGAAGTGAATTTAGGAAAAAGACAATATTCAAACCAACTTCACTGATAAATACAAATAAATTTTAAGCATATGCATTTAAATCGGACCAGATCCGGTCAGATAGGGGTTGAACCATATTACATATTGATCCAATTACAAAAAGTGGTGACAATACGCCTGATACAGGATGTTGCATCTTTGGGTGCCGACACACCTGTTTATATGTGTTTTCAGGAACTCCTTTTTTTATTAAATAATATATACAATTATACTTAAAAATGAAATTGAAAAAAAAAGGTCCATCAGTTAAAGTACCGATACACCTCTGCTGATACAAAGAGGTGTATCAATACTTTGAACCATGCATGAGAGTGGGCCTCAGTGTAATGGTTAGGTTGCTCCACTAAGACCCATGTGACCAGGGTTCAAATCTTGGAAACAGCCTCTCTGCGCATCATGGGTAAGGCTGTGTACATTTTCCTCCCCAGACCCCACATTGGCTGGAGCCTCTTGCATGGGCTGCCCATTTAGATATAGTTTACAGCCTAATAATTTGACATTATTCAAGGGAAAGAAATTGAGCTAACACACCAAGTCACCAACATGACAAATTATGAACAAAGAGTTTTAAAAAACATGTAAAGGTCACAACCAGAGCATCAAATTTAACTTCTCCATTGCTTAAAGTCTCATTGACCAGTGGACATGAAAAAGTAGGTTCAACCATGATACCAGGACATGATACCAAACAAACTATTAACTCAACCGACTGGTGTCATGGTAACTAATCAACTGGTATTCATCAATTGGTCGAAGCTATTCTAGTATACCCATGAAAAGCATAAAGTTTGGTAAGAAATATACAGACCTGAACAACATAATTCCCATATTGATCTTGTGCCAGTGTACAAACAGATTGCAGGATTTCTTCCATTATGATCCGTTGTGTATCAGCATCATCACAGTGCTCAAGGACCCTCTACAAGCACAAAGGGAATATCTTCAGAGAATGAAATAAAAAGATCTACTTTAAAAGAATAGGAAATGTATACGACATTATACCTGAATGACACGACAACCATATGGATGGGTAGAGAGAGCCACAACTTGTCCATAGAAGGCTGAGATAATAAACTGAATCCTATCTTGAGGGACACATTCAATACACTTCTGAATAACATGGTTACCATTTTGATCACGGACACATTTCATGACTGAACCATCAAGTTCTTGCACCATCTGAGTCTGTTGATCCACATCAATGACCTCTAATGCCTGTAAAATTATACCAGCACTTAAACAACATATGCAAAGCAAAAACAGAAGAACACTATGAACTTGCAGGAAATGGATTTTTATTAGTAAATCACATAAAGAGAATATCAAATGCAACTCTGTAGAATACTTGAAACCATTGGCAGTAATGTCTGACAAAGATTTTATCCACCATCACTGAAATTAGCAGTCAATGGAGTCAAAAGGCTGCAGGTCTAAAAAGAAGTAAAGGGCCAACTGGCATACATGCATGCCCAAGCCCAAGCCCATACCCATATCTATGGTCCTATCCAAAACCACAATCATAAAATTAAGAATGCAAGATGTTTAACATTACATTACCTACCTAAAGTAATGCAATTGGGAGAGAAATAAACAGATTAAAGGTTTCACATATTCAACCATTGAGTGCTTGAATATTTATACATGTTATGTTTGATTTCATTTCTACATTTTCACTCAGAATATGTTTTATATGTTATGTTTATGTATTTCAATGTGAGCCAATAGACTTTTTAAAACATTTAATTTATTTTAAAATTCAAGTATGCAATTTTCTGAACTAACTAGTGAATGACCCCATACTAAGTACGGGGAATCATAATGTTAAATTTACATTATGGAATCAATGTAAATTGGTAACTAGTGAACTAACTAGTGAATGAATAAAAGTGCTTTTATACAAAGTACTTTTGTAAAAGTACTTTTATTGAAGTGCTTTCATAAAAGTACTTTCCAAAAAATTACTTTCGTAAAAGTACTTTTCATAAAATTACTTTTATAAAAGTGCTTTCATAAAAGTACTTTCATAAAAGTGCTTTCATTAAAGTACTTTCATAAAAGTGCTTTTATGCCGGCTTCAATTTTGACCGGTTTCAAATTGGACAAGGATTTGGCCTCATGATCGGATTATTGGGAATTTGGTTTAGGTCCGATTCAAACCGATAAGAATATGGATCAATTTATTTTCGAATGGATCAATTTATTTTCGATTGGCCCAATCCAATAATTATAACGGACCGTTCAAATCCAACTTGATAAGGTTTGGATCGGATTCGATCCAATCCAAAACCGGTCCATTGACACCCTTACCAGCGGCCAATGTCTGTCAAGGTGAGTTTCCACGGTAGTACGCTAGTAGTAAACATCTATGGTAGTAGTTTTGTAGGCAGAGTTTCCTCAAAGAATGAAAATAAGCAAGATGGGGCATGGTTATTTTTCATGCTACAAGCTACCTCATTTTTTGTGCTATGGGCTGATTTTCCATTATAAAAAGAATGTGGCCCATGGCAAGAATTTTGTAACCAAACACTCTAATGTTATTCATTCTTGCTCATTCTTGACCTGAATGAGAAAGAATTAAAAGAATGAGACCTAAAGCAATGAACCATACATGGTTAAATGTAAAGTTACATTAATGGAGAAGTACCTCAAAAACAAGAGAATTTAAATTACGTAGGAATAGTATAGAATATATGCATTGTAAATTTAATAATAATAATAATAATAATAGGAGAAGAAATTATGGTATACTTACAATTGAAGACCAATAGATAACTCGATATAACTCCGTGTTACTTTGGTTCTATAATCCATAACAAGGGATTGAGGAAGGTGTTGCCTATAGAATTAGAGCAGGATGGTAAAAATGGAATGGCACATATGTAGTCTTATGTGATAGGAGAATATACTACTTAAGCTAAAGGAAAAATTTTATAAACAGTTGTAAAGCCAACAATATTGTATGGAGCAAAATGTTGGCAGTGGATGACATGGTGAGATGGGGAGTGGTGGCACGTGGCAGCCTCTTCCATTTTGAAGACTAGGATTCAAGAGCCATGGATTCCCTCAAGAAGCAACAGAATCAAGAAAAATTTTATAAACAGTTGTAAAGCCAACAATATTGTATGGAGCAAAATGTTGGCAGTGGATGACATGGTGAGATGGGGAGTGGTGGCACGTGGCAGCCTCTTCCATTTTGAAGACTAGGATTCAAGAGCCATGGGTTCCCTCAAGAAGCAACAGAATCAAGATGAGTTTTGATGGCAGCTCACTTGGCAATCCAGGGCCTTCAAGCATTAGGGGAGTCTCTATGGATGAACATGGGACGGTGGTGGCTCTTTTCTCAAGCCTTATAGGATATGGAGACTCTCTTCGAGCAGAAATCCCAGCTATACTGCAAGAATTAAGACTGGCCAAGCCTCCAAGCAACTAAATTTAAGGCATGTGGAGGTTGAAGGAGATTCCATGTTGGTGGTGGGATGGACAAATAATAATAGCCAAGGGATCTGGACACACAGGCAGATTTTGAGAGAGATTAGGGTGTTAGCAAGGGAGTAAAGGCATCTTTTAGATGGATTAACAGATCTGCAAATGGGATGGCTGACTCACTTGCCAAACAAGGAGTCTTGAAGGAGCATTTGTTTTAGGCTTCTTTATTGATCGGGTCTTATTCTGGCTCTTTCGTTACTGATCAAAAAAAATATGTTAGGCATCAGAAAAGTAACATATGTTCAAAAAGTAGATGTGGCAGAAATGCAAATATTGATCTGGATGAGTAGGAAAACTAAAAAATGAACTTATTCAAACAAACCCAAAAATAGCTCCATAGGTGATAAAATGAGGGAGAGTAAGATGGTTTGATCACATGCAAAGAACATCATTAACAGAAACAGTAAGAAGTGACCTGTAGTAGGAAAGGCTAATAATTTAACAATGGATATGCCATTGAACAGAACAGAACGGTCAAACAGGATTCATGCAGCCAACCTCATATACTTGGGACACAGCATAGATGATGATCATGGAAAATCAGTGCAACATTATTACTGATTTTCAAAAGAAACAATACTGTAACAGTAGAAGAAAGTTAAAAGATTGGCAACAAATCGCTACAAATACAGATGCTGTAGCACAGAGTTCCCAAAATACAAGATAATGTTTTGATATGAAGATTGTGTAAACTTCAAGAAAGCAGATTATGGAGCAAAGACAGTGACTTCAGGTAAAATGTGAAAGCACATAAAGAAAGCCAAAGCTTAAAGAAGTACCTTCTGAATCACCCTACATCCATACATTTGAAGACTAAGAGGCAAAACATGACCAGTAAGCTGACTAGCTAACTCTTTTCTCTGACTCTCTGTACCATGTTCAAAAAACTGCAATTTCAAACAAAACAACGTAAGAGACAAATTGAAATTGTTTGGTAGCAAATATGATTGATTTCACAGATGACAAATTATATACCTTCTGTATGACATAATTTCCAAAGACATCCGTCATCAAGTTGCGAGCTTGAGGAATGATCTCTGGAAATATCTTGTTCTTTTCTTCCTCTGAAGCAGTTTCTAGTTTCTGCTGAATAAAGCGGCTACCATACTGATCAGCACTACATTGAAAGAAAGAGATGAATCAGTCTTATGCTCACAGAAACATGAGAATAGTAAATCATCAATTCATACCTGAATTCAACAACATGACCAACAATTTCTGAAAGTTCAAAAGACCTGGTCTTGTTGTTCTTAAACTCTTCCAAGAGGGATGATGCAGAACTTTCCTCCACATTTCTACCATCATCTGAATGCCAAGATCCTATAGACCCCCCTACTGAACTTCTTGTCATGGAGGGCAAATGTGACATACGCTCATTCTGCCGGATAGGACTTCCGGCTCCAAGTGAACTAAGTCCAACACCAACCAATGGATTTCCTGAATATGGCAACCCAAGACCAAACCCAGGATTCCCATAGTACCCATGATTTAAACCACCAGATTTACCCAAGAATGGAATGCCATACTGTTGTTTCTGTTGAGCAATCAGTGCCTCAAGATATGCTTTCTGAAATCCAAGCAAGTCTGCCTGAGAAGTGCCCAAGAAATTCCTTCCCAAAGAAGCATCATTCAATGCACTTGCAGTTTGTGCTGCAAGATCAGTAGTTCTTTGCAAGTATTGTAAGTAGAGTGGGTCCATGGCTGGCAACTGATTGCCAGATCCTAGTTGATTCCTACTTCTATTCAGACTTGGTCCTTCTACATCTCCAGCTAAAGGTGCACCTGGATCCAAAACACATATCAGGAATATGTTATTCAACCAAGATCCTGTATGGAACAAAGCTATCGATGAAAGAAAGAAAGCAAAAGAAATTATCAAGAAAGAAACAAATTACCTGCATCAAAATGATCGTACGTCACTGAGTTCATCCTTTGACTGATGGAATAGCCATGAGGGATATATCCAACAAAATCATTATTGGGCAAATCTTTATTCTGATAATGAACACTGGATCCTTCTATGCTTGCAGATCCTGAAGAATGCAATTTTTTGTGCAAACTAGCAGAAGAGGATGTTCTTTTTGGCAAGTTGTCGTGTCCATTAAAACCCATCTTAGAAACATTAGGGTCAGTTACAGTTGCATTCTTTGCTAGATCTTTGTAGATGGTAGGAAGAGCTAGTGTTTCAGCCTCAGATTTGTCCATGAATTGATGCTTTAGGCCTTGATTAAGACCATTCGGCAAATCATACCGGAAACCAGTCTTACTATCAAACTCTTGTTGTAGCTGTGGCTGTACACAACTATCTTCATCTAGAAGTCTATTCGTTGATAGGTTTAAGCCAGAAAATGCAGCTGCAATATCAGCACGATCACCACCAGCAGAGAGAAGACCATTTGAGGCATTTGAACCAACAACATTTTTCTTACCCCCTACAGGGGGGAGACCAGGACCAGGCAACCTCCCAACCAGCTGAGCATCAGGGGTTGTACTTCGTGACAGAGAAGAACCCAGAGCAGAGGCAAAAGACTGAGAAAGAGATGAACCAAAGCTCTGAACTCTACCCAAACCAGGGGAAGTTGCTCCAGAGTGTAAGCCATCTACAAATTCCACTCCATTACGTAACTGTGCCAATTGGGGATTTGACATGCCCATTGGATCCACAGTATCATCCAAAGTATTACGGCTCACAAGGCGTGAAAGATTACTAGACACAGAATTAGGCCTTCTTAGTCCTTCCTGCAATGAAATTGATTTAACATTAGCACAAGCAATGTTATTACAGAGAAATGCAAAATCTAAACCTCCAAAACATCTACTTTAAGGTGTTTGGTACAGTGGCATTGTGTTGCTGTTGCATTTTGGGTTGATCAATACAAATTTGTGAGATAGAGATTTTTCTTCTTGAAATATTTTGAGAACATTTTGAGTTGATCAAAACAAACTGTTATTTCTATCTAAAATGTCAAATTTGATGTTTCTCACACATGCATTTTTCTGGTTGAAAATGGCACTCATACATATTTCTCACAAATTTGTATTGATCAACCCAAAATGCAAGTATGCAACAGAAACACAACACCACTGTACCAAACACCCCCTAAGTGGTTTTGCAGGTACTGCACATCATGCTTTCTGAACAGCAATAACATAGAAAAACCTCCATGCATCAATACATTAGGTCTACTTAGTCCTTCCTGGCGACGAAGTTGATTTAAAATTACCACATACAAAATCATTAAGGATAAATGAAAAATCTAAAACTCCAAAACTACTTTAAGTGGTTTTGCTGCACATCATGCTTTCTAAACCACATTAACACAGAAAAACTTTACATGCATCAATACATTCAATAATAGGATCTTTAAGAATACTGTTACAGAGCAGAAGCAGGGTATTGATGCATGCAAAGAAAGAATGGGGTAGAAAGAAAGAAATACTGTAAAAGTTTGAACCAAAATACTGCCACTTCAGTTCCCTACCCTTTACTCCCTTTCAGGCAACAAAGAAATAGTAATTTCTTCCATTTTCATTAATAATTCGTAGGATTTGGGATTGAGGAGAGGGTTAAGGGAGTCGGAAATGGAGATGGTGGATGAACTTGTTGCTCTCTTAGGGTTGGTTTATTTGGACCAGTCTTGTTTGGATAGCAGAATTTGGAAACCCTCCCCCTCTGGTATCTTCACTTTTGCTTCTTTTTATAATGTCCTTCAGTCCTCTGACCTTGCAGGGAATTTTCCAACAAAGCAGGTTTGGTGTAGTCATGCCTCCAAAAATCCGGGCTTTTAGCTGGGAGGTTGCACTCAAAAAAATCAATACTCTGGAGTTGTTGCAAAGGAAAAGGCCAAACTTTTGCCTTTCACCCCATGTTTGTAGCCTCTACTTGGGTTCTGGTTAGACAATCACACACCTTTTAATATCTTGTCCTTTGTGTCCTTTATTTGGTCTTGCTTCTCTTCTCTCTTTGGTTGCAAGTGGACCCCTCCCCCGGATGTGGTAAGCCTTTTTGACCCAAACTTTTACAAGCAACCGAAGAAGCGGGGTAGAAGCATGTGGAGAGCTACAAGAGCAGTTGTTCTTTGTCAATTTGGGAAGAAAGAAATAATAGGATCTTTAAGAATACTAAAAGATCCAAGAAGGAGATTGTAGAAGGAATAACTATTAAGGTTATTCACTGGTTGAAAACAAGTGAGCTGTTTAAGGACTTCTCAGCTGATGACATTTACAAAAGATGGAGTGTGGTGGCAGGTACTACATCCCTAAAGCCTGTGGTACAGGAAATGTGGGCCCCACCAACTTCCCAAAAAAACATAGTTGAACTTTGATGGAAGCTCTATGGGTAATCTGGGCCCGTCGGGTATAGGGGGAGTATTTAGAGATGGGGAAGGCAGAATTATTGCCATTTTTTGGGGCCAATAGGAGAAGGAGATTCGTTAAGAGCAGAGACAATGGCTTTACTTGAGGGTGTAAGATATACCAAACATTTGGGACTACATCAAATGGAGATTGAAGGGGACCCTAAGCTGTTAATGGGGTGAATGCAGTCAGGTTGTTTGGGAGCATGGAAATATAGACAGATGATAAGGGAAATAATCAATATAACGAGGGAGATTTGTGTGTGCTTTAAGTGAACAAGAAGGTCAGCTAAGGGCTAGTGGATACCTTAGCAAAACAAGGGACTTTAAGGGTGAACATGTTTTTGGGCAGTGCTCTAATGAATATGTAACTTGGGTCAACTTCATTTTAGGAGTTGACAGATGTACTTTGTCATAGTTTTAAATTTTTAATGAAGTTACCGTTTCCAATAAAAAAAAAAACTCGAAGGGACAAATAAATCAAATTGCTTCTACAACCCTTGAAATAATGCATTTTTGTCAGCTAGTGAGTTATCCAAGGTAGAAAAACATTTTCTAAATGCATGGAACCAGAAAATGGATGTTGGTGCCACTGAGTGAAAGACATTTATGAAATTAAAAGCTAGCACTCTGACCATCTGGGTGATGTTTAGTGCCATGGCTGTTTCTACTTAAAATGCTGCCACATCAGCATCACCTAGGCATTTTGAGTTCAAACATCAATTTTCTGTTTCATTGAGACTGTTTGAGTTAAAACATTTCTGCTAGAAAAGTAAACCAGAGGTGTTGGGGAAACGTCAAATTGGTGTTTTTCCTCTATCAGTTGCCCATTTGAAGAAACAGTTCAATGACCTGGCTCTTAGTTGGCATCCTATGTGACTGTGTAGAGATACATTATGGTGCATCACATACTAGCAAAGATGGATTATGGATATACACCATCGAATGCTCATAAACCCTACCTCCAAAACAAAGGTTCTTTTTTTTGGGGTTCTGTGCTTCTAGAACCATTAGATCTGCCTCTAGATGTTAATCAATAAAAAAAAAAATCCAAAAACATTTATCTTTAATTTGATCATTGGATATAAAAATACTGCTCAAAACGCTTTTTCAATGCCTAGTCAGCATAAGTACCAACAAATAAGTTTTATGTGAAAACACCTGAGTTGGCGTTTTGACATCAAATGGCAATGGTACCAAACACAACCTTGGTTAGGAAAAAACATAATTGAACATCTACTCAAACTAACTAACAGTAAAAAAAATCTAAACAATAATGAATTTGCAAAGATTAGCATGTATGTAGCAGTTTTTTTTTTTTTGACCAGTTGCATGTTGTGACATTGTAACAATCATCCAGGCTGACGGACCCTTAAAAGGATAGGAGGCAAAACCGATATAGACATCTCGTTCTACCAAATAATTTGGAAGTGCAAACAACCAACATAGTGGAAGTACATTTAATGTGGACTGTAGAATTAACCAGAGGGATACAGTACTAGAAAATAAGAAAAGAATGAACCAAAGAAAACCCCACCACACATCTCAGCATTAAATAGAAACAGTAGAGGTTTTTCCTCTTGATTAGTAACACTTACTATATTATATATTAATAAAAAAAAGTAAGAAGCATACAGGATATCTCCTCCACAAAAGGGGAAGCGAAGAAGGGGGGGGGGGGGGAGGGGAACACCAACCTGAATGCTGAACTGACTAGAGGCTGCTATAAGTAACAATTCAAATATACAAAAGAAGCCTAAAATTGAAAACATCCCACTCTGAATTTGTGGTGGCATCCAAAGCCAGACCTCCCTTACTAGAGATAACCCAAGAGCTCAACAGCCACAAGCAAGTTCCCCTGGTAATACACGTGAAATCCCACAAGCAAAAGAAAAAAAGCAAAGCCAATCCTTTACCCTCACACGCACCACCACCTCCTGCATTTCCACTTGGGGGAAATGTTCACCCCTTTTGGCCACTCTCTCTTCCTCTGGATGTTCCCTTCCTACTTTCATTCTTTTGGTAAACGCGGAAATGCAACAATGTATCCCATTCCCAATATGAGTATACGCGGAAATACTAAAACTTTCATCTACACCAATAAGAGATTCAATGCAGATATCTCCTTCCTCCTCAACAGGGTCAGATACCCTTTGTTGATCCTCCTACCTATCCTCCAACATCTGAAAATACTTTCAGGCTCTCATATCACACCACCAAAAAAACACTATTAGCCTTCTACTAAGTTCCCATTGTTTACTTTGCAAACACACCTACACTATGGAGGTCTACAAGGTGCCTGCACCTCTGGCGCACCAAGCATTGTGCAAACTTTTCTATGCCTCTGGAGAACCATGCATCATGCAACAATGTATAGTATATCGTTTACCAAAAGAAATGTATAATATACGACCAAAGTTGCATTCTACCATAAACACTAAAAATAATGTTTTAAATTAATTTCTGTAATCAACTAGTAATACAAAACAAAAAAGACCATATCGATCAGGCGCTGCCAACAATATTATGGAATGAATTATCAAAAATTCTTATAAACCAACAGCAGGCAACATTAAAAAATAAAATGCCTATCTCCCCTCCTACCAAGGAAAAATATATAATGAATGCTAAAGTGTTTGTAAATTTAACAACAAAAAACGGAACCAAAGAGGAAAAGAACAAGTGTTGAACGCACAAAATACAGAGCCTTAAGTATGAAAACAACAAGTTTCAGAATACATTAAGCACCTGAAGCATGTCAGCAAGGCTCTTCCTCCTCGCACCCAACCCCACACCCGCCAATCCAATAAGGCCATCGGCGCCTCTTTCAAGCCATTCCGCGGAAGGTTGTCTAGTGAGGTTCCTTGGAGTGACCTTCTTCGGCTCAATGAAATCCCCTTCACCCTTCTGTACTGGAAGACCTGGCTGCAAAGAGAATAATGACTTGCTCTCGCCTTCATCAACCAAACCCTTCTTCCTTCGATCTCCAATTCCTCCAAACGACGATGTGCCAGCTTGAAACCTCTGTGCAACACGCCAATCCTCCTTCGACAACAGAGGAGGAGGAAGTCTAGGATTGATGTTGTCATGGGAATAGTAGTAAGACAGATATGCCGGATGTGAACGAAGCTCTTCATCTGACAAAACTCCGTTGGTATTGGAGTTCCGATTAATCCCAGAAAGGTCAGCACCGAAATCAGTAAAAAGGCCGCCTATTGCGCTTAAAGATCCCTCAACCGTCGGAGGAGCGCTGCCGCTCCTGTAAATATTGAGGTCCCTCTCTCGATCAATGACATCTCTATTGCGTTGCTCTCGCAGCAAAAACTCAAGCTCCTTCCCTAAACTATCTTCTAGATTACCATTTGATCCTCTAAGACCTTCACCAAGTGTTGGCCGCGCATCTAGATTCGAGAACATCTTTAATGGACTCTCTGTGACCATCTTCAAAACCTTAATCTACCAAATACAAATACAAATCCACACAATTACAAGCCAATATGATGGGAGAAAAAAGAAAAGAAAATAAGCAGATATAATAAAATAAAGAAGCCCTAATATCAGAAATAGCAAACGAACCTAAAGGGCCAAATTCCACACCTTTACGTAAATTTTCACATCAATTCTAACGGCAACATCCAGATTACTCAAACGATCCTTCAAAAAACAAAAACAACCACGACATCAGTAAAAACAGAACAAACCAGCACGAGATTGAATCAAAGTCCTGTAATTCTTAGATTTCAAATAATTTTTGAAAAAAAAAAGGCTCAAATGATTGAAATTTGATAACAATTAAACAGTTATTGAGACGGCTGGTTGCTATTTAAACATCCAAATCCTCAAAAAGCATGCCTCTGCTACGATTTAAAAAAGAAAAAAATCCAACATCTAATTCATTAAATGCCTGTAAATTACCGGACAGGGCAAAACCAAGTGATAATTTAGAAGAGTTGATCGAGATTCCGCTGAAATTAAAAAAAAAAAAAAAGAAAGAAAAAAAAGGCCGAACGAGGAATAAGAGATGGGAGGAGGACGTGAGAATTTTCTGAAACGATGGCGTTGGAGAGAACTAACTACTGCGACGCGTCGACGATAAGCACGAATAAAGGCATTCTGAGCCGTTGGATCGTAGGTGGATGGCCCTAGATCCCTGAAGGTGTTATTCAATGGAGAATATGGTGAAACTCTAGATTCCAACTATGATGCACGATACCTGGAAAACTGATAACTAATCAACCGGTAGCGGTACCATAATATGGTAACCAATCATCTGCTTTTCACTAAAGTTCTTCCGGTATTATACCGTTCCGGCATCATAAAAATTGCCCTAAATTAATATTTTTCCTACCTTTCCTTGTTAACGGTTACCGCCGTCGTTAAGTCTTGCTTTTTATTAACACGACACGTGGATTCTAACATTTTGAAGTTCTGAACATATCGGTAAACCAATTATGATTTTTTACTTTTTTTCAGCTTCATGGGCTACACAACGGGAGTAGCCCATACCCATGCCCATACCAAGATACCCATAATCCGAATAAAAATTGATTGGTTAGCATTTTGAGCTGCAAACGAGTCGAATCGGATGGTTATATAAATACATTCAAATTTGATTCGTTTATATTCAAATCGAATTTTAGCCATTGGATTTATGCTGGATTCGAATTAAATTTGAATTGCAATCGTGTATTGAAGACTTCGGGTATTGACACTGCAGTTGTATATAAATAGTAAAATGTAAATAGTGAAGATGTTCTAAGTGTACAATTATAGTGTTACGTGGGCAGACGTGTGTAGGATTTTTATGGGCAGGAGCTTGTATTGAATAGTATAAATAATTTGAATTAAATTTGATTAAAATATTAATAAAATAAATTAAGAATATCTTTAATATTATATTTTATCAACAAAATTAATTAAAAATTATTCATATGAAACTTGAACCTATGAAAATTTAGTAAAAACACAACATTCAAATCAATTTACTAATAGATACAAATTACAATATAAATCTTCTGTATGTATGAACATGTGTATTTAAATTAAAATCAGATAGTGGCGAATCCACATTTGACCCATTCAGAACATCCTTAATGGAATTAAGTTCGAACAATCGGATACCACTTAGAGCCTTACAATTGGATGATACCAATTGATTGGCCATCAGTATTTTTATGAGACACTTGTTGTACTATGAGTTTGGCTTTCGTTAGGGCAATGCCTGTTCGAGCAGTCTTTACAGTCCTGTATTAGGAATATCTCCCTACTCATGTGCTTTATTTCATGGGGAGATATTCCCAATGCAAGATTGCAAGAGACCATTGGAATGGTGTGAGCATGGACTTGCCCCAGCCGAAGCCAATCTTCAGTACTATACCTTTTTATACATAAATAAATCCTTATATCTTTATTTATTTATGCTTACATATATATATATATATATATAGCAATTTCTATCACACCAAAAGAGCATGGCACTAGAATAACTTTAAATCAAAATATCGTAAGTAGGTCAATAATTTGGTTGGGATTCTAAGAGAACGTAGCCACATATAAATTTGATTTGATGTATTAACATGCATAAATCTATGATGTTAGAAAGCTATGATACTAAAAGTGCCTTAACCAATCAACCCCCTCCGTGAATACCACACAATTGGTCACTGCTTTTGGTGATACCAATTGATTTGTTATAAATTATTTGGATTCCAAGTCTCATCATAATCGAATCCTACCTGTATACATGCATAAATATATCATAAGTAGGGCTGTAATTGGAAATTCAAATGGGATGATGGGACCCAACCACATCCAAATATGATTTGGTTTGATTATTGAACATTGAAATTCGGATCCAATCGAATATAGGGATCTTGAATCAGATTTTAATTTAATCAAAGTCCACTCTATATTTCGTTAAGATAACAAAAATCGTTATAAAAAATTAATACTTTTGACATGTATAATAAATTTATATAAATATTGAATGACATTTGGGATTAGATTTGCAACTGAACTCGAATATTAGTCAGATGCATATTATAAACCCGAATCCACTTCAATTATGCAGGCATATCATCTTGAATCTGAAAATAATTAGATTGGATGTTGGACTGGGTTTCGGACTTTTAAACGTCCCATTTTTTTAGTGGTCACACACTTAGTGTTTCGGGATCCATTTGGAAAGGTTTAGGCGCAGTCTGGAAGGAGTATAACTTCAAACATATAGAGTGTAATATTTGCGCATATTTGTATTTCTACCCTTTTGAGCCTTATGCTTAGTTTGGAAGGAGTACAAATATAAATATGTAGAGTGTAAATACATATAAAACAATATAAAATATAAGGTTTTGCACTCGATATATTTGTTTTTGTACTTCTTCCAAACCAATCCTTATGCTCCATTTGAAAGAAGTACAGATGTAAATATATAGAGCGCAAAATCTTTTATTTTATATTATTTTGTATGTATTTGTAAAGTACGTTTATGTCCTTCAAGAATCAAAGTCAAATGGATCCATGACACCTATGATTGTTTTAAAAACAAATGGTATTGAAGATGGGTAATTTGGTCCTCCAATGATATCACGACAAGTGACATTGCAGAATAGTAGAGTGACATCTCGGCACCACGTAAGCAGACCCCATGAGCACTTTTGACACTTCACAACCACCCTAATGACCTCAGCACCACTGCGGTAGGCTAAACTGTGAATAGTCAGGCAAGGCCTCAAGTTGGCATAAGAGGCAACCTGCTTCCACCCTTCTGACCCGACTTCGGTTAGCGACATGCCTAATGTGTCGACCGACCTCCCCCTTAAGTGGGCTATCACCTATGAATTCCCCGGGATCACGACACCACGTCAAAAGAGCTGATTATCACCCCGCCTACTTCAAGCGGGATTTGATAAACGTTGTCTGCTTACGCGGAGTCCACCTCCAGGCGTGAAACCACCTTCAAATCAGACGGGCCAGAGATCTCAGACGCATTTTGTGAGGCTCACAGCAACTCACCTATATAAGGGCCTCACCTCCAACTTCACAAGGGATGCGTGATTTAGCTCTCACAATTCTCTAGCCCTCTTGCTTTCTTACAGACACTCTGATAATCACTTTCTTGTAACTCGACCAAACGACCTACTAAGTCCGGCGTTCGAGCTATTTGCCAATAGGGAGCACCAGATCGCACACCATCAATTGGCACCGTCTGTGGGAATGCTACACAAAAGTCGTATTCTCACACTCTCTATTTAATCACAAGTTCAATGGCATCTTCCAACAACACCCCCGTTAACAACGTACATGCTGACGGAATAGTCATAGGGGGGCAAGACTAGCACGCCATGCATATTGGCGTCCCCTCTGTCACTATCGTCTATCGGGCAATTCACTCTGCCCCTGACCTTACCTGGGGTCCCTATGACGCAAAACCCAAACCGCCCTCTACCCACCGTGAACACACCTCTTCCACCAATCGAGCCTTCAGTGGTTCCCGTCGGAATTGATTGTCACCGGTTCAACGAGCTAGTGCAATTCATTCACGGGATTGACCTACATATGAGAACGTGGGAATGTTGTTTTGTTGCATTAGCAAGGATGCAGCAATAGCAGCAATAACAACAACAAAAACAATAGTAGATCGTCGGGCAGAACGTCCATCAGAATCAGCAACTCGGATACCAGAATCAGCTACTAGACCCACCTCACCACCACGATGACCATAATCAGGTTCCTGTCATGAAATCAACACGAGTTGTGGCGTCCAAGGCCACTAGCTCCACTAAGGGGTCCCGAAGGAGGCGTTATAAAACTCAATGTGGGGAAGATCTGCATCGCTCCGAGTGACAACGAGGAGGTGGACAAGAAGGATGAAGACAAGAAAGAGGTGAGATGGATCACCACCTCATCAGTGCAGTCGGTGACTCGCACCTCGCCACTAGCCGCGAAAATCCTCATGGCCCCTCGGCCTAAGGATTTCAAGGCTCCCATCCTGGAGTCCTATGATGGAACCACCGACCCAGTCGACTACCTTGATAGCTTCTAGGCCTTAATGCAACTACACGAGGCCAACGATGCGAGCCTTTGAATGGCCTTCCCGACCACCTTTCGGGGCACAACTCGGATGTGGTACTTGTTAGATAGTGTATGCCCTTAGCTCCACTCAGAATGATGTATATTATGACATTTATTGTAAATGAATAAAGTACATATTTGATTCATGTTGTTATGGTGTGTTTCTGTGTAATACCCTTAAATTGGACACATATGAGACTCGTGTTAGTTTAGAATTTTCACAACCATTAGATAGATCTAGGGAGATTTATCTTACCAAGGCTGACACTGATGTGCCACCAAGTTGGTTGGGTGGCTTGTCTCATCTGCTAGGGTGAGACCTGAGGTACATGTAGTGTGGGTTTTCTTGAAACCTTGAACCGGACCAAAATTCCAGTATTACCCTAGACATTGGAGACAGATGGGCAAAACTGGATTGTTACACCTGATCCCTAGACTTATGATACTGCATTGGGTGTCGGATTGGGCTGTCTTTGATATACTAATCAGTGAGATCCTTAGAGGGGGTCAAAACCTGGGTATAATGGGATAGACGAAGAATTCATCTGAGTGGGTGATCATAGTGACAGTACCAACCTCTTTGTCAGACAAAGTGAATGATCGGGGATGCACTCTCTCTGATGGAAACCTAAACTGCCGGTAGTTGATTTCAACCATTAAAAATCGTTTTGCAAAATATATTTATATAGAGATATACATATCTATCATGGTTTCAAAATGTTTACAAAAGGTTTTAATTCTCGGGATCCATGTGACTAGAGAGTGCAATACTGTACTTTGTAGTCGAGGGAGAGGTCCTCTTTTGTCGAGCAGTGTTTGATCATTATGGACTGAGAGGTTAAGTGTAAGACCTTTGAGGGTAATACCTGATGGGCTAATCTTGCATCTACCCACAGTCCTTGGGTTTTTATAAGATGGCTTGACCCAAGGACCATTTAGTGTAAATGTTGGACCCATTAAAAGCCCATGGTGATGGGCTCAGGGGTTCACTGTCTCCTACAGTGAATTCGGCCAGGCCTTGTAACAGAGGCTGGGCTGAACCCATATGGCTGATGTGTAGATCAATGTTTGGGTCCCACGCCATACAAGGATAACCAACTGGGCAGCAGATTGAGGGGCTAGTGAGCACATAGACTTAATGGGCCTAAAGCCCAATTCGAATTAGCTTAATAAGATTAATTAAAAGAGGGTGGTTCTGGGATTTAGATTAGTAGATAGAATAAGGGATTATCCCTATAACTCAAAGAGTCCAGATCCAAATAAAGATTTGGATCAGGAAACTCCTAATTTGATTAAGAAGGCTGATCTTTATCTACTGATAAGATAAGAGATTATTCTTATCTCTTAAAGAGGGTTCAGATCCAAATAAAAGATTTGGATTAGGAAACTCCTAATGGGATTAGAACTCTTTAAAGGCTATAAATAGAGGAGCAGAGTGAACCTCCAAAACACAATACTCAGTTCGCAGATTACACAGAGAGAAGAATCTGCAGTTTGACTGCTCCTGTCTTGTGCTCTTCCCTGCTTTTGCCACCCCTGTCAATTTGATCTCTACCTGTGGGAGTGATCAAGAAAGGTTCTTGATATTACCTTTTGGTAGAAAAGGTAATTTGAAGTCGTGCTCACCAGCCCTCCATCACATTCTTGCTAAAGAATTTGGTTATTGCTGAAGAGCCATCCTATTGATTCTGCTCCACCTCACACTATGTCATCTTCAGTGGGAGCAGTCTTTGGTTTTTTCCTTGGGTGTGAACACATTCATTGGGAGTTACTGTTACTCCATATCAGGTATATCCCTCTCCTACCTTTTGGTTTCAGATTTGGTCCGGTTTGGTTTCAAGATTGATCCTTGAAAATGCAATTTTCTAAAATAGAAAATGTGATTTCCATATGGAAAAGAGAGAAATTTTTAAAAATTCACCCAACCTTCCTGCAGGGTTCGGTCATCCATATGATGAATCTCTCATCCCTTCAATACTCGGGGCTGGTTGTGGGCTCCATTAGGAGTTTGAGTCAATTTGCCGACCTCTTCACCACTCACTTCACGACAAGCAAGCGGTGCCCGAAGTTGGTGATCTGTTTACTGAACGTCATCGAGTGACCCGATGAGAAGCTTCGGGACTACATCAAGCGGTTCAACCTGGAGTGGCTTCAGATACCTAACCTTGACTCTGTTATATAGCTCGTTGTGGCAATCAATGGTGTCTGACATCTTGACTTATGTTGGGAGGTTTGAACCCTCCGACCTCTATGGAGGAGTTCCTTAACTGGGTTGCCAAGTTCACGAAGGCCAAAAAAGTGCTTGGGTTTCGGTTAGAGCTGAGTGGTAAGCGAAAGAGATTGGAAGATTGAATCCGGAAGCAACAAGCAATGACAAAAGAGAAAGTCGCCAAGATGCAACAGGTCCCTACGTAGCCGTTTTAGTAAGTCGCCATGAAAAAGGGGCAAGTCCCCTTACAGAGGTAGCACATCCTCAGGCCAACATTCTTGCACCCCTCCAGTCCAAAATCGCAACTACACAGCACTTAACACGAAGAGGGGAGAAATTCTAATGCAAATAAAGACAACCCAAGAGTGTCATCTCGCATTTGATGAGCCAAAAAGGTACTCGAGTTCACCACCCTTTCTAATTAGACCAGAGCCCAAAGACGAACTAAAACTCTACCTCTCAACGAGTGATGAGGTAGTCAGCTCAATTTTAATTTGCAAGGTGGATAGGGTGAAGTGACCTGTCTACCATGCAAGTAAAGTCCTTCATGCTGCCAAGATGATGTACCCGAATATCGAAAAGTTGGCATTCTCGTTAGTTTTAGAAGCTTGTAAACTGTGCCCTTACTTTCAGGCTCATACTATTGTGGTCCTGACCGATCAACCTCTGAGGCAAAGTCTCAGGAAGGTTAACAAAATGGGCAATCCAGCTTAGCAAGTACGACATCTAATTTGAGCTACGCCTAGCGATCAAGGCCCAGATCCTAGCAGACTTCATCGCCAAGTGCACATTCAACACAAAAGTAGTCAAGCCCATGACCACCTTGGAGGCATCTACTAGTGCGGCACCAGACCCGACTTGGGATAAGGAGCCCTGGATCCTTCATGTGGATGGCTTGTCCAACCAGCACGGAAGTGGAGCTGCGCTGATCCTCTATAGACCTAGTGAGGTGAAGTTGGAGTACGCTTCACATTCCAAGATTCGAACAATGAAGCTGAGTATGAGGTTCCAATAACCTGGCTATCACTAGCAAAGGAGGTCGGCGTGAAACATCTTGTAGTGTGCAACGACTTAATTAGTGGTGAACCAAGTGAATGAGGTCCAAAAACACCGAGGCCAAAAACACCAACGGCCTGCCATGTTGGCATAGTTGGCCAAGGTTAGAGAGCTTCTGTCTGACTTCCACTCTTAGTACATCCAACAAGTTTTGAGGTCCAAAAACACCGAGGCCGATGTGCTCTCGAAGCTAGTCGGTGCAATGAACATTATGAAGAGTGCAGTCTACATTAAAGACCTACCATGACCTAACATAGAAAATGCGGCAAAAGAGGTCGCTTCCATTTTAGCTACGGAATCGAGCTGGATCGAATTGTTCGTTGACTATCGGCACCACGGGACTCTACCAACGAAATGCAAGAGTGTATTCAATTATTGTTTCTATGACTATTAAAAAGATAGATTATATGATTGGATTGTTTTTGGGTTTGGGGTGTATTATATTTGTGGGGTTTCTTCAAATGGGTTAAATGTATGTTGTATGTAGTAGGTCTAATGACTCTAAAACTAAACCTGAATATTTTCATTGTTTGTTTGTGCTCTAGGGCGATCAGTGCAGATATAGAGGTGGAGATTCTAAGCCTATTTGTTGCAAAGCAACTAATGAGGCAGCACACACTCAAACTTCTAAGTATTCTCCCCTTAAAGGAGAGGCGGGTAATTCAAATGAGATATGGAATTGGAGGCAATGAATAGAAATCATTGGCATAAATCGAGTCTCTGTTTGGGTTGTCAAAGGAAAGGATACGACAACTAGAGAGGCTGCACACTACACAAACTCAAGCAGTGCCTCTCAAGCCAAGGTGTTAGTGCTTTTCTAGATTTGCTTCTTTGAAAGTACAAATTTTTACAGCCATGCTGCTCAGCTGTGAAGTTGGTTTTGGAAATGACCAGAATGGAGACTTCTTCAGTATGGTTGAAGTTGAATTTGTTGTATGTTAACTATTGTATATATGAAATTTCTCATTCCTATGAACCCAACAATGCTTCTCTAAATTATTCATTGGAGCTCTTAACCAAGATAAGTCTTGGTAAACTACAGTTAACTTAAATCTTTGAGGGATTTATTGATGCAATAGTAAAATCTTGGCTGACAAGTGTGAGAACGCTGGTTCAAGTCTGGAAGTGGTCACTTTGTGCAAATAAAACGTTAAAGAATTGATCCATATCCCCAGCCATCCATCTCATGATCATTGGCCAACCAGAAGGCCAGGACCAACATTGCGTAATGGCTCCTCTAGAGAGTGTTTTTGTCTTTCTGTAAATATGGGTCCATGAAGTTCACCAGGTTGTGTAAGCTAGCTTCCGCAAAACTTTAGTTGTTTGGGAGTTTTTTCGTGTATGCGGCACAGTACCCCCATTCAATTCTTTGCTTATAATATAGACTAGCGGGGAAGCCCCTCGCAGGAGCAAAATTTAAAAATGCCATGTGGAGATACATTTTTTTATGCCTATTTGGAGAGATACCATGGTTTTAAAAAATGACCCAGAAATGGAACCTTTTTGGCCATAAGCTTTTGGGTTGATGGTTTGACTATCTGATTTGAACAAATGGTCCGTTCTGACAAAAAAATAAAAAATAAAAAATGGCAAAAAATTGTTGAATGGGTCAATGAATCGACGGTTTGATCACCCGGGTCAAGGGGTCGTTAACTGATTGAATGGTTTTTGGTCAAGGACCGGGTTTGGGGTAAAATGGAATCGGTTGCCTAAACAGTTCCCGGGCTGAACGGTCCGACCATCCAGGTCAACAACGATTAAAAAATCATGGGAGATACAATAATAAATTAGGTTATATTTTTTAAAATAAAATAACTATAACTATATTATTATGAATAATAAACAACCACGTAGAACCAGTCTTGAACCGATTATTTAATTGGGATCAAATCATAGACCTCATTATATTGAAAACAATAGTCAAAATAATACTAATTTATTTTTATGTTAATAAGTTAAACATTTTTAACTAATATCATCTTATTTATTATTTACCAAATTTACTATTTCAAGCATGATTTCTTATGATAGAAAATACCCTACCAAGGCTACCATATACCACAGGAATTTGGTTACTAAATGTGGATTGTTGTCTTTAATTGGCTTAAATATAGGGCATGAAGCTGCCTGAATGAAAAGCCTGTTTGGTGTATTAGTTCAACCAAAGTGAGTTATGCAACCCTTAAAATATCATTCCACTTTAACTGATCATTATGCCGCATGGTTGGGGCATGCCTAACAATGATGTTCATCGGATCATATGGCCATAGCATTCTCCTTTTAGGAAAAGGAAAGAAAAAGGAAATGTAAGGAAAGAAAATGTTAGGTATGAAGCCTATGCAAATCTATTCAAACCTTGAATAGGTTTTCATATGCCTTCTTTCCTTTTCCTACATTTTTCTTCAAAGCAAACACAACTTAAATTTTGCAATATAATCCTCCGTGTGTTTGGTGGTCTTCCCCTCCTAGATGGCTCGAATAAAAGCTGGGAGGATTCATCCAGACATGTGAGAAGTGATGTTATGCGTACTCCTGTTTCTGTTAATCATCAATTAATTTCGTTTTAACAAAAAATGAAAAAGAGGATTCACGAAACAATTATGGCTCAACGCCAAGCAGAAAAAAAGAACTTTTTTTTTCTATATTATAATTCAACTCAGACTATTGATTGCACATATAATGAACAAACACGAATATATATTTTTCGTAAAAAATTCTATTCGATGGCGTAGAATAGTTATGTAAAACAAACATTTTCCTGCAAGAGACTACTGATTGTGTTTCCTTCTTTTATATATATATATATATATATATATATATATATATATTTGTAATTTCTGTTTCATTATTTATTTATTTTTTGGTAATTTGTGTTTTCTTCTAAAGACTCAGGCATTCAGGCTTGCTCTGGAGGTCATGGGAGATATGGATGCTAGGGCTGCTCATAAGAAGGCCCAACCCGATCAAATCGACCAACTTGGACCAACCCAACCCGAGTCGGCTGGGTTTTCATCAGTATGGGTCGGTTTCGAATTGTGCAAATTCTTAAACCGATGATTTGGGTCGGTTTTGGCATTCACACAAGAAAACTGAAACCGACTCGAACCGAACCAAACCGACTTAGTTCCTAGTTCAAACATGAAGTTCCAAAGCCCATTATGCCACCTAGTTTTTGAATGGTTGCAAGAAACTTTTGATTAGTGTATAGTGATTAATGAACAACTTTTGTGATTAACTTTTCATTTAAATTTTATCATAGGAGATGGCTAAAATGATGTTCAATTTATGACTATTTTTAAAATTAGAAAGGTTTTATCACAAGGATGAACTTAAAACCGAAATCGGCCCAAACCGACCCAACCCGACTCAAACCGACCAGGTCAGTTTTGCTTAACACTGGGTTGGTTTTGGTTTCTATGTCAGGTAACCTGACCAAATCGGGTTGGTTGGAAAAACCACAGTAAACTCACCCAACCCGACCCGTGAACAGCCCTAATGGATGCCATTTTCTTCATTAATTTTAGGGTAAAATATAAAACCGTCCCTCTAAGGTTTCTTTTTAATAAAAATCTCGCTTGCAGTTTTGAAAGAGAGAGGAGTTACCTAAAATACTCCAAACCAAAAGAACTTTTAACATTTAGCTAAAAAAAAAATTCCGAGGCCAAATTAAAAAGAACTTTCAATAAAAATCTCCGGCTCCGAATTCCAGAATTTGGACTTTTTTAATTTTAATGTTAGGTCTCTTTAACTAATACAAACTTGGCGCAACTATACTCATACATATATATAGATACATACATACACGCCTTAAACCCAAATTTTAGGATTGGATGTAAATTGATTATAAACCCCATCTAATTCGCCCTACTTGCACCCTCTACCAACTCCCCTTAATTTTACCGATCAGATCTCCAATCCACAAGAATCCTACCTATACGTATCTATACAACACTACAGCCGTACATCGAGAATATCGCGCGGAGATGTTCTTAACATGCGGCTGTAGTGATATAGTGATATGTATGTAGGTGTGGGTAGCGTTATTGTGAGTAAGTGATCAGAACACTAATTTTACGTGCAAAGAATGTGATCTATAAGCAGTGAATTAATAATCCCACTCAGAAACTCCCTGAATGACAGACATGAGGCAAGTACTGCTACTCATCAAGCAGCAGAAGGAAGCTCATCAACGTCCATTCTCCAATCTCCATTGATAGATAGATAATAGCTCGACGACCCACTTCAATAGTCCAATAGTCCAATTAATTAAGAGCCAGAGCGATAGAGACAGACAGACTACCCTCCGTGATGCGAGAAGTGACCAATCAATTCAAAGATCCCCATCCTCCCGCTCGGCTGGCTGCCTTGTTCGGCGAGTGCAAGCATGACGCCATTATCATCACTAAAATGCTCTGAGGGAGAGGGAACAGTTGGATCAAGATTCGAGCATTCGGCGCTGCGCTGGGGCCTGGGGAGTTGCTTTTGCACGTTAACGAAGCGGGGACGGGTGCGCGTCTTTTCTTCCTCCAACACAAGCAAACGATAGCTTGTCCGTCGGTGAAACCCAACACCAGCCTCGGCCCTCGGGAGAAGATGTTGCAGCACAGGAGATTATTTATTTAGCTACACGTTGTTTGACTACTGCTGCTTATCGGTCATCCGACGCTATCATCCACTCAGATTCCCATCCAACGGTTTTAGCACTTGAAAGAGGAGGAGGAAAGTCGAAGAAGAAAAGGAAAAGCTCTGGTTGGTCATCTTGTTTAGGACTTAGGAGTCAGGACTCAGGAGTGGAGCAGGGCAACGCGACCCGAGATTGCCGAGAAGAGAAGGAGAAAGAATGAGGGAGGGGAGATCAAGATCACGAATCACGAATCACGATGCAATAAGTCTCAATTCCCGATAAAGAAGAAAAACTCAGGATCCACGGAATCGAATCGCCATGCCTGTCTGCCCTTGCCAGCCGCACGCGCATACGCGTCAAACAGGCATTGGATGTACGGACCACCCACTGTCAGAGACATAGAAACGGAAACCGAGGGATTCGTTAATAAGTGAAGTAACCACCACCCACTTGTGTGCGTGCAATCGTTTTAAATCCAGAGTTTATGAGCTGCTGCTTGCTGCTACTTCTACTGTGGCGTTGTGCGTGCAATCGTTATGAGCTACTGTTGTGATGTAATGTACCACCTAATATTTACTCTTCTTCATGCCAACCCCATTTCTCTCTCTCTCTCTCTCTCTCTCTCCGTGACGTCTGTGTCTATTAGATTTGGAAATCAGCACCAGTACACAGGCGTAGTCAGTAACAATTGAAAAGGCCATATTGACCACGTTTGAACTACTGAAATTTAAATATTTAGGCGCTCTCTTACTAATAGATTAACCATGCCTTCAAATAAGCAAGAAGAAGTGGAACTTGACAACTACTTTCAATAAAACCATTGATTCATACATTTAACAGAGGATCAGGACCCACCATTTCATTCAAATAAGCAAGAAGTGGATCTTGACAAATTGATTGCATGACTGTAACCTATTAGTTTACTATAATTATTTGGGTGGTTTAAAAATAGCTACTACAACTGCAAAACTACACCCACAAAATGAGAGCGATAAAATTAGTCTAACAATTGCTAATTCTTTGCGCATGCAATAACCTCTTAGCTCTTTTCTTTTTTTTTTTTTTTTATAGATCAAAGCACATATTTGAAAATTATATTAAAATTGAAGAAACAAAAAGAGGAGCCCCATCTCTTAGCTTTTTTTTTTTTTTTTTATAGATGCAATCTCTTAGCTGAGACCTATTAAATGGTGGGTCATCATTCTTTATTGCATTGGTAATGTAAGGTCTATAGCTAAGTTATAGTCACTCATTTTAGCTAGAGCTTTGCAACACTTCTCTTTTATTTTTACCAGTACCACCTACTCATCAGTGCTAACAGTAACACCCATTTAGTCGTTAGAGAAGCCTTGGTCGTGTTTATTTTAGCACAAAACCATTATTTCTTATTTTTGTTTTCAGAACCTTGTGTTTTCTTTTGTTCTGTCCCTAACTAGGGCTACCCAACTACCCATATAATCTCCAAAGGGTTCCCCATTTGCTGTTATCATGATCTCTAGTCCCTACAACAAGTACCCAATACGATCACAAGTCCCCTCGGGTCATTTCCCAAAGAAACAAGACCCTTGGTTTGTATGGAACTGGGTAGCTAGAACAGTGAACGGCATCATTTGAATGGGTTGGAAGCTTAAAATGGATGGGTAGAGGCCATCTCCACGTGAAGTTGGAGAGGGCTAATTAGTACAGACCACAGAACAAGCAGTAGGGAAACTTATTAGTGATCATCTTTATTCCTTTTTCCCTCTTTTGAGACAAGGGCTTTGTGAACTTTATACTGTGCATATTACAATTTATTGGGGGTCATGTTCACCAGGACTGTAGGGGCCACCAGTGTCTCGTTATTGGGGTCCCATTTATCCAAACGAAGAAACTTGGGGGCCCCAGCTAATCAGAAAAGGGAATAAATTAAAGGGTCTGTCAAAGCTAAAAACTCTCAAAAGTAGCACCACCACTACTGACAACACAAGACACAACTCCTTCCCTCTCTGCAGCAGCAATGGTGACATCTTTCGTCTTTTCTTGCCAACCCCCCCACCCCCTCCTCTCTCTCTCTCTCTCTCTCTCTCTCTCTCTCTCATTCATTAGCATTTAGCAACTAAAAACTCTGTTTTATTTATTTTCTTGCACAACAGTAATGCTACACTCTTACCGGAGAATCTTTGGTAATATAAGTTGAGCTTGTCTTTCTGACTCACATTGAGCTGAGACACTTCTGCTTTGATCCCCCATCTCCCATGCACTGCCCCGCTGCTTGGCTGTGCCTTACATTGTCTAGTTAGCTTTACATGACGAGCTTTTATTTGAACACTGCGAAGTTGTTCCGACAATCCAAGCGAGTTTCCCACAGATTCTAGGCTCGTCCTTGAGTGATCCTCACGCAGTTTGCTGAAATATGGGTTTCTCTGCATGACCACCACTCTCCTATTGTCTTCCCACCAGTAAGTTGCTCCGTAGCTGGGCTTAATACCTCTTTCTTTTCATTTTCTTTTTCTTGTGAGGTTCTCTTGACGATGGCTGTATTGTTGTTAATGTTGACATTACAGTATACTTGTGATATAACATGATGCGTTTAATACTCTGAATCCTCCTTTACCATTTCTTACTTTTCATTCTGTCATGAAAACTTTATGGAGTTTGTTTCCTACTGCAGATTAATTTGCGGAACTTAATGCAGGTAAATCTGTTTTTATTAAGCTTCAAAATGGCTTCTGCAAGTTCCATGCTGAGCCTTTTCTTGGTGATATTGCTGTGCTCTTCAGAACTATTATCAGCCAGTGCTTCAGATTTGCAGGCACTGATGGCATTTAAATCGGTTCTAAGGAACCCAGAAGGAATAGCTGATTGGGGAGAGGGTCCTTCCCCTTGTACTTGGACAGGGATCACTTGCCGAAACGGCAGTGTTGTTTCCATTTCTTTGCCTCGTCTGGGTCTGCAAGGCACTCTTCCTCCAGAGCTGGGATCACTGTCAAACCTTGAGCTACTTGACCTTGCGGATAATGAATTCTCTGGTCCACTTCCTCCTCAGCTCTGGAAGCTCAAAAAGCTTAAAACGCTTAACCTGAGCTTCAATCTCCTAAATGGGACCCTTTCTTCTGATGTCCAAAACCTAGAACATTTGCAGAAACTGATCCTTGGATCCAACAGTTTGTCAGGCAAATTGGACCCAGCTATTTGTTCTTGTTTAAGCCTTGAAATTTTGGATTTAGGTGCAAATTCCTTCACTGGGGAAATCCCAAATCAGTTATCATATCTGTCTAAATTACAGGTGCTGGTTTTGGGTGGAAATGGGCTTTCTGGTCCAATTCCATCGTCCATTGGTGAGCTTTTCAATCTTGTTTTTCTCGACCTTGGCGATGGTTTTCTTTCTGGAACCATTCCCACCAGTCTCTGGCAGCTGGAAAAGTTGCAGTCACTGGATCTATCTAACAACTCAATTAGTGGACCGATTCCTTCAATTATTGGCAGACTGTCAGCACTGGGGGATCTCCATGTAGGTCATAACAGGTTCGAGGGTGCCTTGCCTCGTGATGTTGGCAATTTGAAAAACTTGCGCAACTTGGATGCACCTTCTTGTGGGCTCACAGGCCCTATTCCTGATGAAATTGGCAACCTACAGAGCCTTGAGATGCTTGACCTCTCAATTAATCCATTACAGTCACAAATCCCCCCGTCCATTGGAAAACTACAAAATCTGACAATTCTAAACTTGATTAGTGCAGCAATCAATGGGTCAATACCACCAGAACTTGGGAACTGCCGGAAATTAAAAACCGTGATCCTTACCTTCAATGACCTCTCCGGACCTCTGCCAGATAATCTTGCAGGCCTGTCAGATTCTATCATCTCATTCAGCATTGAACGGAATCACATTTCAGGACAGCTTCCACCTTGGTTTGGAAGATGGGTTTTGGCTGATTCGATCTTGTTGGCGTCTAATGAATTCCATGGCACGATCCCACCGGAATTTGGCAACTGTTCATCGCTGACTTATCTCACCCTCAGTCATAATCAATTAACAGGTAACATTCCTTCAGATCTCTGCAACTGCAAGTTCTTGTCAGAGCTTGACCTTGAGAACAATCTCCTCACTGGGATGATCAATGACACATTTCGATATTGTCAAAACCTTACCCAGCTTATTCTAGTTCAGAACAGGCTTACTGGGGCTATTCCAGCATATTTATCTGATCTTCCACTTCTGAGTCTTGAACTCGATTATAACAAATTTTATGGAGAAATTCCAGTGGAGATATGGAGTTCAAACTCCTTGATGGAGTTCAGCGCAGGCTTTAACTTCCTCGGGGGAACATTGTCTCGAAGGATTGGTGGCCTTGTTACCCTTCAACGTCTTATCCTGAATGACAACAGATTGGAAGGAAGAATACCGAAGGAGATTGGGGAACTTCGGGACCTGTTAGTGCTGTCATTGAACCACAACCAGCTATCAGGAGAGATCCCTCAAGAACTATTCAGATGCAGGTCTCTGATGAGCTTAGATCTCGGGTTCAACAAACTCAATGGAAGTATTCCAAGAGAGATAAGAAATCTGACACAGCTGGAATTCCTAGTTCTTTCCCACAACCATCTTTCAGGTGACCTTCCCCTTGGAATAACTGAAGGTTTCCGCCAACCCTCAATTCCTGAAACAAGCTACTTCCAGCACCGCGGAGTCTTTGATCTCTCTGGGAACTTGTTTTCTGGCAAGATTCCTCAACAACTAGGTAACTGCATTGTGATTGTAGACCTGATACTTGGTAATAACAACTTCTCCGGTGATATTCCACCATCCATTTTCAATCTCCCAAACCTCACTTCCATTGATCTTTCTTCAAATCAACTGGAAGGGAAGATTCCAAATGAAGTTGGTGATCCCTATAAGCTTCAAGGTCTAGATTTGGCATACAACCGTTTTCATGGTGAGATCCCGACTGAGATCGGAAAGCTCAAGAATCTGGTTAAATTGAATCTGTCAGGGAACCTGTTGACAGGATCTATTCCTGCTTCGATTGGCAATCTTGGAACTCTTTCTGATCTGGACCTCAGCAACAATCATCTCTCTGGTATGCTACCACTATCCCTTTCCATGTTGACAAAAATTGTTGGCCTGTACTTGCAACAGAACCAGATCACAGGTGACATCAATGGAGTGCTAATGCAGAGTGGTTCATGGCGACAAATTCAGACCTTGAACCTGAGTTTGAACTTGTTATCTGGTGAAGTTCCAAGCTCAATAGCAAACCTGTCATATCTAAATTACCTGGATCTGCATAACAACAGGTTCACTGGAACAATTACCAGATACTTCGGCAATCTTTCACAGCTTATGTACCTGGACATGTCCAACAACTTATTTCATGGGCAAATTCCACAGGAGCTATGTGACATTACTGATCTTAACTTTCTTAGTCTTTCAAACAATCAGCTATGGGGCCCAGTTCTGAATTGTGGGAAGTTTACAGGTAGATCATTTCTGAACAACAGTGATCTCTGTGGAGCTTCAGTAGGGCGTATTTGCAAATTTGGACGAAGACAGAGGAGACGGTTGCTTGACACACCTGCCATCTTGATTCTATCACTGAGTACCTCTTTTTCCGTTTTCTGCTTGTTTATTGTCTTCCTCAAATGGAAGACTCTCTTCCAGGATAGCATGAAGCCTCTTCCAAAGAGCATGGCGAAAACCAGAGTGGCAACCATGAATGACATAGGAACCAGTTTTGAGCAGCCTCTTCTCCAGCTGACACTCTCAGACATCCTTCATATCACAAACAATTTCTCCAAATTGAATGTGATTGGTGATGGTGGATCAGGAACTGTATATAGAGGAATCCTTCCAGATGGGAGGATGGTTGCAATCAAGAAGCTTGGGAAGGCACGGGACCAAGGAAGCAGAGAATTCCAAGCAGAAATGGAGGCAATAGGAAAAGTGAAACATAGAAATCTAGTCCCCTTGCTGGGATACTGTTCTTTTGAAGACAACAAGATTCTGATATATGAATTCATGGCAAATGGAAGCTTGGAGTCCTGGTTAAGGAATAAATGTGAATCACTGAATGTATTAAGTTGGAACAAAAGATTAAAAATTACAACAGGAACAGCAAGAGGGCTAGCTTTTCTGCACCATGGTGTTATCCCACGTGTTATTCACCGGGATGTGAAGGCCAGTAACATTCTTCTGGATCAAAATTTTGAAGCACGGGTCTCAGACTTTGGGTTGGCAAGAGTAGTAAGTGCATATGACACCCATGTGACCACTGAAATAGCTGGCACATTTGGGTATATTGCACCAGAATATGCTCAGAGCTGGAGGTCCACAACAAAGGGGGATGTGTACAGTTTTGGGGTTATACTATTGGAGATGGTTACAGGAAAAGAGCCAACTGGTATCTGTTTTAAGGATGTTGAAGGGGGAAATCTGGTAGGCTGGGTTAGAGAAATGGTGACAAGAGGAAAGAGTGTAGAAAGTTTAGATGGAAGAGTCTCCAATGGAAGTATTTGGGTTGCCCAGATGGTTGAGGTGCTGCATCTTGGACTCGTCTGCACAAGTGAGGATCCAATGAAGAGGCCATCCATGCTGGAGGTGGTTAAGTTTCTCGAAGATATTGGTGGAGAATAAAAAGGTTTCTCATTTGTATATGGAGGCTTTCAGAAATCAAGCTTTCCCTACATTTAATCTCCACATGTATTTCATTAGTTTTCTTGTTTTCAACGGAAAGTATTTATTGTCCAGAATCTATCACAATAGACATGGCTCCTTGGTTCTTATTTTATTTTCCCTTTGTAAAGAAAGCAAATTTATGTAGATATTTTTACAAGTTCAGTGTGAAACAAATATTTGTGTGAATAACTCATTCTCATTGTTTCATGAACCTCGCAAACCATCAAATGTGCTTTGTGGCCTCCAAAAACCTCATCTTGCTTATTGCTTTACTTCCATGTTTGGTTTCTTAAATTCTCTTTGTAAGGAGAAGCAGATTTACATGGATATTCACAAGTTCAATGTACAAAACAAATAATAGTGTAAACATGAAAAAGTGAATCAAACAGCAAAATTTATGCCCAACTCATTCTCAATTATTTCATGAACATCGTTAACCACCAAATGTGCTTTGTGGCCTCCAAAAACCTCAGCTTGCTTCTTGCTATCCTTCCACAACTGTTACGAGTCATCTCTATTAGCATTAAGAAGAAAAATATTGACATAGACAACCAGCAAACAAATGTGACAAATATATGCATATGGTACCTGTATGGTTGGCATTTTCTAGATAGGTTTTCCAGGTCCCCAAGTTTGAGATAACATGAAACAGCACAGAAATTGTCAAATACGATTTTTAGACTAAGTGACAAATAATTATTTTTTCAGAACTCGAGATAAAATCGTTGAATAGATTTTCTTAGTTGCTAGCTGTACATGGAGCATGCTTGAAAGATACTTGTATTTTCAGCAGAGATTAATACAATACAAAAAAGATTTTCTTATTTGGTTGAAAAAGAAAGAGCCGAAAGGGGTTTACTACTTTCACATGCTACAGGTTTGCAATAAATGAATGCTTCATAAAATTCAGATTCAGAAGGATGAAGCTAGAGCAGCAGGAAAAGTTACCTTACCATCTTTAATTGATGGAAAAATGATACCTATGGAAAATTCTCCGTTGGTTTTTTTGGTATTAATCACTGCTCGACACCCGTATAGGGGTCTCTACTCTTTTAATTTTAGAGTACAACATCACAACAACTGCCTCAAGTAATCGCACAATTCTTTTCTTACAAAGATGATAATAGCGGGATTTGAAACCGGACCACCGCTGGGGCAATTCATCAAGCGCACCAACTGGGCTACCCGTCAGTTGGTTAATTCCCCGTTGGTTTGGTAACAAAGTATGAAGAGTAATATCCAGACATAATGGCACCTATATAACCTATAGGCTTCTCTACAGGGAACATTTATTCCTGATTCATGTCAAAGAGGTAATAGGTCAAATTTTAGGAGCTTTACTTGGTTTTGAAGTCATTGCATCTAATAGGTATGAGGTGAAGAGTGTTAGGAGTCTTTAAATTGGGGAATATATCTATATAAGGCTTATAATATCATTGAAAAAGAGAATTGTAAGATTGAGATTTTTACCTTTTGGCTTATGCTGTTTGAGTATGATGCTCAACAAATTTTCTTAATTTTTCCAATGTCTTATCTTTGCTACATTAGTTCTTCTTGCCTTTGAGTGTACTGCTCAAGAATTCTTTTTGACCGAGATAGGAATGACTCCTATATCTATCTTCTTTTCTCAATTCTGTATGTGTTCCATTGCTATTTGTGAGAGATTAATTCATTATTGCAAGTCTACTACATTATGACTTTTGGAGAAAGGAAATATACATTTACTTATAATCCATTACCATTTATATATGAATACTGGACTGATAGTATGCATTACAGGATCTTACAATAGTAGTTCTTTACATTTTTTTGGAACTGGTGATCCGTCATGTAAAGAAAAGTAGTTGGTTGTAACTTGTAAGGAAACTGAATTGATCATTCATAAATAAAAAGCAATGCATATGAGATCACAATAGTATTATTTGTTCACATACCAGAAACAGAAAATATAGACTTGACACACATTTAAAGAGTCTTACTGTGATTCCTGCATGAGCCACAAGTCTGTATGGGATGATGTTGACATCAACACAATAGAACCGGATTCTGCATCATGACATAGAATAGATCTATTCTCAATCACATCATGACCAATCCATATTAAAGAATAATCTGATTTTAAGTGCCTGCCAAATAGACTGCAATGATGGTATACCAATGTCCCACTAGAAAGTGGTGTTAGGGCAATTCCTCACAGGTAGCCTGTGTGTGAGAGGAGAGCTCCAGGAATTTATTGGGTTCTATTGAGGTGGACCTTTTGTGCCAAAACTGACCCAATAAAATGACACTAATCATATGTGAACTACTGAACTATATGAGAACAGGTAAATTATTGGGTTCTATTGAGGTCAACCTTTTGAAGTCATTTTTTAGCATTGTGAGATCCACCAGGTGGTCCAGTTGTACTCATATTGCAGTGAGTCAGTGACAGCCAATTTGGTACCAAGTCATCTTGGTTTTATATGCAGGTTGTCTCATGATAAAATGAAAATGATTTCAATTTAAAGTTTTGATGAAGGATAGGTTCCGATTATGTACACGTTAGCAAGTCTAAGTACTAGATGGTTAACCCAAAGTTCCCAGACGGAGTGACAAAGCGACGAAGATTTTCAGGTGAAAGTCTGAATTGAATATCGAAGCGAAGAAAATACTACTTGAGAGTGGAAGGGCCAGGGATACCGATCCCAGTCCAATGGTTGCAGCCTGTGTAGGAGAGGAAGGGGTAAGAGATAGAAGTAGAGATAGGGAGGGTCAGGAGAGGGAGGTAGGAAGAGAGGAGGAAGTAAAAAGAATTAAAAGAATCCTGGAAAATCCTTGAGAGCCTGTTAACTGAAGTTGAGAAGAATAATTTACAGAAGGAAGGGGCAGAGGGGGTTAGTATAGAAAGAAATGAGGAGGAAGGAGGTAGAGGTGGGGAAACAAGCCAGGAAGAAAGGAATAGAAAGTTGGACAAAAGAGAGCTGACTAGTGATGATTCTGTGGCAACCTTTGTGCAGAAGTTGGGTGTAAATTGAAAGATCCAAATGACCTCAAAGTGTTTCTACAAAAAAAAGAGAGAAGACGTTAAGGTAAAAAGGAGAAAATTGAGTGAGGCTGAAAGACTGATGAAAGATGTGGAAGGAGAAAAAAGTTTTGGTGTTAAAGGGGAAAGGAGGAAAGGTACTAAGTGAGGGCAATAGGTGTAAGGGGTGGAAAATAGAAATAAATGAGGATCATAAGTTGGAATATTAGAGGATTGGGAAGTGCAAAAAAGAGAGTAGTAATAAAAGAGGCCATTAAGAAAATAGATCCAGATGTAGTAATGTTGTAGGAGACCAAAAGAGCAGAATTTGGCATCAAGTGGGTAAGGAGTGTATGGAGAGGTAGGGGGATTAGTTGGGCGGCCCTGCCTTTCTGGGATTCGTAGGAGATGTTGTGACAATGTGGAAGAATGATGTACTTGTAGGTATGGAGGAGTTGATAGGACAATTTTCAATTTCCTTGAAGTTTAGGCAAGTGGAGGATGGATTTGAATGGGTGTTAACCAATGTTTTTGGGTTAAATGATTATAGAGAAAAGAGGAAGTTAAGGGAAGAACTGGTGGATATAAGGGGGTTGTGGGAAGGACCATAGTGTTTAGAAGGTGACTTCAATGTAATCAGATTCTTGGAAGAAACAAACAATCCTAGGCAGAGGTCCACTACGAGTATGAGGAAATTTAATCAATTTGTGGATGCCTATGAACTTAAAGAGATTCCATTGTCACACACCTGTTTTACTTGGTCCAGTATCTAGGTGAATCCAATTTGCTCCAAGTTGGACAGATTCTTATTTTCAAATGATTGGGAAGAACATTGGGGGAATTTAACCTCTAGAGCACTTCCAAGGGTGACCTCCGACCATTGGCCTATTGTAATTTATAAGGAGGAGGTGAGAAATGCAGGACCTGCACCATTTAGATTCGAAAACACGTTAAGACACCCGGGCATCATTTAGAAAGTTAAAGAGTGGTGGTTAGAAAACAATCCAACAGTGGAATGGAGTGGAATGCGGTTTCACAAAAAGCTCCAATATTTGAAAGTTAGAATCAAGGAATGGAATCTCTTAGAGTCCGGGATATTAGAGGAAAGGAAGCAAACTATGACTGCACAAATTGAAATCCTGGATAGCAAAGAAGGGAGGGGATGCCTTACAAAAGAGGATAAGAAACAAAGATGGAAACTGCGTAGACAATTAGAGGACTATCTTCTTTAGGAGGAAATAAGTTGGAGGCAAAAGTCAATATGCAAATGGCTGAAAGAGGGGGATAGGAATACCAAGTTTTTTCATGTTGTGGCAAGTGGAAGAAGGAGAAGAAATTTTATCTCAATTCTAGAGATTGAAGGGGCAACAGTTTCCATTCAAAGAGAGATTGCAGGGGCCTTTGTGGATTATTTTAGGTCTATATTTAGAAGACCCCTAAACAATAGGGTGTGGCTTGAGGGGTCGGAATGGCCAACATTGAAGCTAGAGGATAGGGAGTGGCTAGAAAGGAAATTTGATTTGGAAGAGATAAAGGAGGCGGTGTTTTCTATGGATAGATCAAAGGCATTGGGCCCAGATGGTTTTACGATTGCTTTTTATTAGGATTGTTGGGAGATATTAAAGGACCTAAGGCTGGTTGGTATTTGATGAATTCCATACTAGAGTGATTAACCCTAGGCTAAATTCCACATTCATTGCCTTGGTACCCAAGAAAAGAAATGCAAACCATCTGAGGGATTATAAGCTGATCTGCCTAGTTAACAACCTTTATAAGATTATCACTAAGGTGCTGTCAATTAGAATTAGAAAGGTGATCCCAGCAATCATAGCAAATAACCAAGGAGCTTTTGTGAAGGGGAGGTAGATAACAGATCAGATACTTGTAGCAAATGAAAGTTTGGAGTATTTCAAGAGATCCAAGAAAAAAGGGGTGGTCTGCAAATTGGATTTGGAAAAGGCTTATGACTTGGTTGATTGGTCTTTCCTACTGGAGGTGATGATCAATTTTGGGTTTGGAGAAAATTAGTGCAAGTGGGCAATGGGTTGCATTAGGAATTGCCATTACTCCATCTTGGCGAATGGGACAGTGGTGGATTTCTTTCCAACTTTAAGAGGGACTAGACAAGGAGATCCTCTCTCCCCTTTTTTATTTACTTTGGTTGTAGAAGTGTTGGGGAGACTAATTTCCAGAGCAGATTCTAGGGATTTAATAAGAGGGTGGAGAATTGGAAGGGAGAACATATCACTCACACATTTGTAATTTGCAAATGACACAATACTTTTTTGTGAAGGAGGGGATCTTAATAAGATCAGAAACTTGAAGCTCATCATATAACTCTTTGAGCAAATGTCAAATCTTAAAGTGAATTTCGAGAAAAGTTGTATAGTTGGGGTTAATTTGGGGGAGGGGGAGGTATCTGTGCAGACACTTTGGAGTGTGCAGTGTCTAATTGGCCTTTAAACTACCTTGGTTTGCCATTGGGAGATAATCTTAGAAAGGTGAATTTTGGGTTCCGGTTGTGAAGAGATTTGAAATGAGACTTGACACTTGGAAGAAAAATTACTTGTCTCTTGGAGGGAGAATCACTCTAATTAGGTCTACATTAGCTAACCTTCCTATATATTTCTTATTAGTCTTTAAGATTCTAGTTAGGGTGGCTAGCGGGTTGGAAAAACTAATGAGAGACTTCCTCTGGGAGCTGGGGGAGGAGAAAAAGGACGATAGAGTTATAGGTGGGAGGTGGTGTGTAGGAGCAAGAAGGAGGGAGGTTTAGGTATGGGGAACATAAGGAATAGGAACTTGGCACTACTAGGGAAATGGCTGTGGAGATTCTCATTGGAGAAAGAAAAACTTTGGGTTAAGATAGTGGATAGTATTCATGGGATTGCAAGCAATTGATGGGACTTTGGGATTCTAGCAAGGACTACAAGAGCATCTCCCTGGAAAGCTATTATTCAAGTTATTTTTCCCTTGTTCTCTTCCTGGATTAGGTATGACTTGCACTCAAGAAACCTCATTAAATTTTGGGAACATGTTTGGGTTGGGGATTCCTCTTTAAAAGACCAATTTCCAATTCTTTTTTCTATCTCTACCCTTAAAAATGAACCAGTATCCTCCTTCCTTGTACCTTCTAACTCAACTTCTGGATTTGGCTAGAGCTTGGGTTTGAGAAGAGACATCAGGGACACAGAGTTGGGCTATATTTCAATCTTATTATCCATCCTTCAAGGGGTCTTCCTAGAGCCAACAAAGGCGGACAGTAGAATTTGGACACTCATTCCCTCGGGTTCCTTCACTTGTGCCTCATTCTTTAAAGCCCTAATACAACCTTCTTCTGTTGGACTGTCCTTCCCTATTAAAGAGGTATAGTGTCAACCTATACCTCCGAAGGTTGAGAGTTTTTGTTGGGAGGCCTTTTTGGAAAGAGTTAATACAGAAGATTTACTTCAAAGAAAAAGACCCAATAGCTGTTTGTCTCCTCACTGGTGTGTTCTCTATAAAGCTGATGGTGAGTTTGGATACCATTTATTAATTTCCTGTCAGTTTGCTAAAGTCATTTGGGAATGGGTCACTTCTCTGTTTGGGTGCAGGTGGACTCCCCCATTGAATGTGCAGAGTTTATTCACTTCCATGCCCAACTGACCAACAAAAAGGGCTAAGATTATGTGGAGATGTGCTAGGGCTGTAGTTTGTTGGATTGCTTGGGAAGAGAGAAATTCACAGATTTTTTCAAATAAGGAGAGAAGCTTGGAAGTAATATCGGAGGTCATTCATATTAGGGTGATATATTGGTTGAAAACTTTGGACATGTTTGCAGATTTCTCAGTTGATGAGTTGCTAAGAAATTGGAAGGAGATTGCAGAATCAACTTTGGCTAAGAAGGTTTAAGTTCTTGCTAGACCCCTCCACCTCACAGTTTGACTAAACTGAATTTCGATGGCAACAAAATGGGCAATCCAGGGTCCTCTGGAATAGGGGGAGTTATAAGAGATGAACAAGGGAATATGTTAGCTATGTATTCTGGTCCAATTGGGGTGGGAGATTCCTTGAGGGCTGAGATACTAGTAGCTATTGAAGGGGTAAAAAGGGTCAAGGACATGCATATTAATAAATTGATCATAGAAGGAGACTCTAAAATTGTGGTGAACTGGCTAAAAGAGGACAACTCTAGGCTCTGGAATTACAACAATGAAAAAAGGAAATTTAAGTGGCCGACTAAGGACATTGAAATTCAGTGTACATGGGTAAAGAGAAGTGCAAATTCATTGGCAGATGGTCTAGCTAGGCGAGGGGTGAATAGAAACTCTATTTTTTGGGCTATGTTGTAATTGCTTTAATTTTGGGTGTACATTGGATGTATTCGGGAGTTAAGAATGTTTAGCTCCTTTGCTTTGTAATTTTCAATCCGTTAATAAAATTCACTGTTATTGATAAATAAAAGGTACTAAATGGTTAACAGAGGAAACTGAAAAGTAGCTCCAACCTTGAATGGTAATATGCTGCCAATTTTTCCAACTTGGGTTTCAAATATATAAATTTTCTGCACCAGCTTGCCATCCTACATGTCCATATAATGTTATTAAGAAGCCAACTGAATTAGATCTTTGAAAAAAACTGCATTATTTCAAAAATCATCAAATAATGTACTAGGGACTACATTGCACATTAATCATGGGATCTCTTTTCAGATAAAGCCAAATAATCTTTTCTAAAGTTCAAGTACACAGAAAGGCCTTTTTTATGATCAGTAACATAAGATGGATTTTATTAATTATAAGGATACATAGTCATAAAACACGTTTCAAATTTACTTGGAATCGAAGGTTGAAAAGCATAACAAACAGTGGCAGCTGTCACAACCAGCACTATAGAATTACAGTGAATAACATGTTTCTTCCCAGGCCTGATGATCCCATTTCAACTCATTTCTGATGATTCGGGTATCCACCTGAATGCACAATTCAATTGAGAGGCCGATGTCTTTACTTGTCACAGACCTTAGTGACCATGGTCATTTAATCCCTACAAAGAACTGGATTATAGCTACTTTGCAATATCTTCCAACTAAAATGCAGCTCCAAATTGCAGCATGTGCTAGTTTAAATCCTTGAAGAAATGCAAGAAACTCAGCCCTCAAGGAACTACTCAACAGGGGCCTCAAAAACTTAAATACTATATTTCCAGCATGATCTGTAAAAGTACTCCCCGGTCCCCACACCATATTTCCCCAGGTTGCGTGGGAGAAATCTGGTATCTTAGTAAGATCTTTCTACTACAACACCTAGCAACTTTTCAACCTCAGAAATCTGGTGTTCGGCAGTACCTCAAAGGTGTCTTTTTCTTGTTTGGATTTTGGACAGCTATACTCAACAGATGCTTGAATAAGGACAAATTGCAAAGGAGGGTTGTGGGGCTGAATAGTGATATTTGTGTTATGGAATGCCTGTACAGAATCAGTAAATCATCTGTTTTTCACTGCAATTTTCTGAGAGGCTATGGACTTGGATGAAGGTTTGTTTGGTGTGGAAGGATGTACTCTAGAATTGGTTGAAACCTTCTTTCAAAGCTGGCAATTGAAAGGCTTGATCAAAGGCAAAGCAGGGGATAACGCTTTGAAGATAGCCCCTTTTGCTGTTTTTTTGTACCACAGACTAAAAGAAACACTCAGATTTTTTATATAATAAGCAAGAATCAAAACAAATAGTGACAAGGAAACTATTCAGGGGAAAACCATACAATTCTTATTTTGGTACAGGAAATCTTTCTGTATAAACAACGGGGAGGACATGATATAGAATTTTGTACATTCCCATTGTACAGTTCCTTGGTGTACATGGGGCTGGTGTACTTGTCCTAGTCAGTTTCGTACTTCGTTTATACTTTATAGTTTATACAAATCTATACTCTTATCTTCTTCCAAGGAAGTCATATTTTATTTTCCCCATCTCAAGCGCCTCCCGTGGCTGAAGAAGAACCAGTCCTTCAGGAGAAAACCATCCACCAGAGCAACCTCTCAAGATAGAGTACATCGAGATTCCTTTGAACTCCTTAATCATCATCAATGAGCCACTCTCACCGTACATAAGTCAACGAAGGCATTTGGGTCCTGACTATTGTTTTCAAAAAATCATGGAGTTAGGTACACACCACAACTCCTAAGTATGGCGGCCCTTGCATAGTGCTAAAGAATCTTGCTCGTGTGCAATGATCGGGTATAGATATCAATGTTCAGGTCCAACTTCTAGCAAAGAGCTTGAAGTTAAACACAGTAGTCAGATATGTAAGAATATTTCAGGTGGTCCACTTATTGAATTTCTACTAATTTTCTAAGAAGTTATTTTTTATTATTTTTGGGTACATAGTTCTTCTAAAAAGTCTTAAGAATTTAAGCCAAAATTCTCATTCAAGATAACCCCTCAAACATCAAATTAACTAAACCGAATTTCACATTCGCCAACCCAAAAGCCGAATTAACATTTTGGGTACAAATTGGTGAGCAATATGTAATTGTCACATCACAAATGAGAGTCACTTCAGCTAGAAAAATGTATGTGTGGGACTGACCATTCAAGTTTATAGTATAAGCAGCAATTTGTATCAATCAACCCAAAACTTTTCAGGTAGAAAAAAATATCTCTCACCAAGTTGTTTTAATCAGCTAGAAAATGAAACGAACCAGACAATAATAACCGATTCTTCGAGCTGTTGCGCCTCGGCAATGATCTGGTCAAACTGCTCTTCGCTGACGATGGGCTGGAGCTGGATTGAAACGGGTGCATCGAGGTCCTCCTGCAAAGGACCCTCCGCGGTCCAGACAGTTGGCATTGTAATCTTCCTTTCAAATTTGTTGGTCATATCGGGAAGACCCAAAGAAAATTTAGTAAAAGCAGCTATTTCGGTTTCTGAGATTGAGAAATGATGAAGAAACCTCACATGCTCAGATGAGGACTCATATGGTTTTCTTAGCTGCGAAGATTGGATGCATGGAGAGATCGAAAGGGTGCCTGACATTTCCAAAAGGATTATTAAAAATTGAAAGAAGAAAATTGGCAGAGAATCTAGGGGCAGACGGGCAGTTGAAATCGGAAATCTCTCTCTCTCTCTCAAACCCCGCAAGGCTCTAGAGTTCTAATTTCTAGCTCGGGTGCCGGGTGCGCATGTCTTGAACTCTTGATCCCTTCTTAGTTCTTATACGGTCAAAGGTGAAAACGACGTAGTTTTTTTAGCTCGGCTGCGTGTCTTGATCCCATCTGATTCGTCATATCAACGGCTCTTAAGCGTTTGTGAACTTGATCTTGGGCATATGATAGGTGCTATCGTGTTATATGACTTATGATGCGTCATGCTAACCCGGACCGGGCCCAGCCGGCTTGAAGTATAAGCAGTAAGCTCGGGCTTTGTCCTACACTGCCTAGATTTTAGTTTGTTTTTTGCTCAGTTAATACAAATATGGACAATGCATGCTATCATTGTTTGTGTTGGTTCATGGGCTACACAATGGGGTACCCCGTCCCCCAAACCCATACCCCCCAACGGGATTTGATCTTATGTCTCTAAATCCAGCTAAAAACTGAGCCGAGGAAGCATCAGTTGCATGGATGGAGTTGGAGATTTTCAGAAAATTTTTTCTCCCTCTTATTCTATTACTAGCCTTCTCTATAAATCACATCCTGCCCGTAAATTAGATAAAATTCAATCCACCCCTAAGAAATCCTAATTTCACCTAGAGGTGGACGGAATCATTAAAACCCCTTATTTTTATTTTTTGTTCGTGTGTAAGGGACAGATGAACATAGACGGAGTCACGTCAGGGTCAGGGCAACGATCCATAATAGTGAGATTCCGGGACATAGGGAGGCTGAGGCTCCCGGAGTCCTTGGCTTTGCCTATGCCTATGATCAGTTGTTATTAGGGGTGTTAGATTGGAAGGTTCAAATCGTAAAATCGAACTAAATTAAACTAAATTTGTGGTTTGATTTGATCTGTACCTGGTTTGACTCATTTTGATGTTTTGTTGAATTGTAATTTATGGTTTTGATTTGGTTTATTAGATTTTATAAATCAAACTAAATTGTAAACCAAAATTATATATACAATATATAGTTTATAAATATTATATATAATATTTAAGTCGGATGTATAAAATTATAATTATATAATACTCTTTTGTTTTATATAAAATAATAAAATAAAAGTTTTAAATTTTAATTTTTAGAGATGCTATTTGGGTTTTCTAATTAGGTTAAGCACAATTGAATAATAAAATGGTCCAAAGTCCTCAAACTGTATTAAGAACTGCACCACACAATAATAAAACAGTTTGGTCTGATTTTGTTTCCATACCAAAACAGTTTGGTTTGGTTTAAAAAATTTTCAAATCATAATTTACTTATCTTGTCTAAGATCTTTTCAAACCACACCAAATTGGACTGTGAACACCACTAATTGTTACACTAACTGGAATTGTGATTTTGGGTGTAATAAACTCCAAATATAAGGCAGCGTTTGGAATCAGTGTAAAACGTCATCAGTATAAAAAAGCACTGATGACATTTTACACTGAACCAGAAAATGGCCGTTACATTTTTGAAAATAGTGATGGGTGGAAGAATAAAGTTTTACATCGATAAAACTGATGTAGTTTTTATATTGATTATCGATGTAAAACTTTAAAAGTAACGAAGTTTTACATCTATTATCTATTATCAATGTAAAACTGTACTCCATCCAAATGCATGCAAATTTGAACCGGATTATAGTCTTATGTTGATAATAATTACACCATCTTTCCGAATGGCATATAAAACCAAACCGGTGTAAAATTTAGATCGCATCCAAATGCAGCATATGGAACTGAAAAATTACTTAAAAGGTTAAACCTCTTTTTTGGCTTTAGCAAATAATTAAACTTCTCTTTGCGATTAGAGTCTGGATTTGCCATGCATAGCTGTACATGGGAGACCACTATTGTACTTGCTTTCCTTGGTGAAAGATGTTCGTATAAGGGTCAGTGGCTGTATTGTGTGTTGTGAGTAGCATGTTGGTAGTTCTTCTGGGTAGCAGATCGGATTTTCTAAAAAACATTTTTTTTTTCTAGTTTAAAATAAGTAATCAAAAGCGCCCCTTCCATTAACTATCTTGCAAAACCCTTCATCATGAATATGAACAATGAACAATCCTATCCTCTTTAGATTGTACTAGTATAGTGTTTCTATTAATAAGACGCAGGTTTAAATTCAACCTCAACCTGGCCTTAGTTGTTCATTCGATTGATTAAGTGAACAATGAAGCCTAATGAATCACCTTTTGGGGGTAATTTAATAAGTCTCAATACAATTTTTCACTGGTAAAAACGGGGTTTTGAAAACATTAAAGAATTATATAAGCAAATTTTCAACTAGACAACTAATGAAAGGGTGTGTTTGCATATTTATTTGAAACATGATAGACGGTTTTTACAAAAGGTCAAAATAAAAATAGATGGGAGGTTTAAGAAATTTTCCCTTGAATATATTATATAATAATTATACAACATATAATATACACTTAGTAAAATATTAAATGTATAAATAATTATAAATAGTCTAATAAATAAAAGGCTAAAATACAAAAACCCTGTAGTTTTACTTTAGTAAAAACCTCCCCTGAATTTTTAAAGATCTTGACAAAAACCTTCCGTCAGTGATTCAGACGAAAAACTGATAAAAATATGAAATTCCCCTGATTAATTGTCAGGGAGTCAATAAAATATTTTAAAATGTCAGAATTGCCCCTACTTCCCCTTCTCTCTCTCTTCTCCATCCTCATTGTCCCCACTCTCTTCCGCTGAGTTGATTCCAACATTTCAAAATATTTTATTGATTCCCTAACAATTAATCAGGAGCAATTTTATCAGTTTTCTGTCTGAATCACTAACGGAAGAGAGGTTTTTGTCGAGATCTTTAAAAGTTCAGGAGAGGTTTTTGCTAAAGCAAAACTACAGGAAAGGTTTTTTTGATTGTCAAAAACTTCAGGGGAGGTATTTGTATTTTACCCTAAATAAAAATATATGTATATTTTTGGGTGAGCCTGATGGCAAATATTTTGGCCTGATGTGAGTACAAATGGGCCTCGATACAAAACGTAGGCTCAAGCCTAAAACTTTGTGGGTTGGATTCTCTTGAACAGGGTAGAAATGATCATCTCTACGACCCTACCTCGACTTTGGATCACTTGCCCACAAGAACTCTACCCCACACCTACCCACAAAACACTACATCCATGTATTGATAATATCTCTCCATGCATAACAACATGCAAGAGCATGAAATGTTCTTCATGTGTGGCTGCGATCTCATGTGGGTAGAGTCATCGTTTAGAGATCCGGACTCACCTACCTCTGTGATTGCAACCATGGTTAAACATAGGATATGAAAATCAGTTACTATGATCTTGACATAATATTTGGTTTTGGCGCTGTCTTAGATGAGACTCATCTATTGATGGGTCTTGTATTTACTTACAAGGCATGCTGAAATTTTATCTTTGCTTATGTTCATGCAATAACATTTATTTAATTTTAATACTGTATGTTCTTCAAGGATCGCTAGTTGGTATAACGAGCAAATAACATATTAAAAAGAAAACTGTGGCAGAAATGTATATAGCTATATGCTGACATGGATAAGTGAGAAAAATAGAATGGATAAGACAAACATGAAGTCATTTGAAAAATCTAGGAGTAGCTCCAATAATTGAAGAAATGAGAGAAATTAGACTATGATAGTTTGGCCATGTACTAAAAGACCACTTACAGCACCTATATGAAGAAGCAATCTATAATAAGTTGAAGGGGCTAAAAGGGTTATAGACAAACCTAAACGAAGTTGACTTGGAGGAATAAGAAATGAGTTAAACGCTCATAATTTTACAATGGATATGACATTAAATAAAACAGAATGGCAAAACAAGATAAATGTAGCCAATCCCAAATGATGGTGATAATTATAAACATGCTAATGTCTAAAAAACGCTTCTAACTAACAGTCCTCTTTTATTGATCAGCATGCCTATTCAAATAAAGGGTCCAACTACAATATTGCTCACTTATCAAAAATAAAATTACAATATTGCTCACGTCTACTATGGAATCAACTTAATAGGCATTGAAAATGAATAGAGAAAATTGAATGAACAAAAAATAAAAAAAAGGAAAAGGGAGGACTACTAAATATGGTGTACACAATCATGATATCTTTTCTGTTTGTTGGGAACCTCCATGCTTTAGCTCAAATTCTCTATAATTTTAGAGAGGGCTGAAAATGTTCCATAGCCAGAACATATGACACCTACTATAATAATCAAAATACACATTGATCCCTACAAAAAATAAAAAAGATGTTAATATGTACTGACAATCAGGGAAAGGAACAATTAACCAACTCAAAAGATAATCATCAAACGAAAAAATAAATAAAAAGAAAAAAAAATATTTTTCTTATTGCTATTAAGTTTATGTAACTGCTGCTCCATGGACTTGAGCTCTGGCTATAGAGGTTCTTGACATCTACTTCTTACGTTAATTCACAGCAGGGGGAAATAAAAACAGTCTTTTCATTCCATAAAGAAATGGCACACGTTAACAAGAAATAATCTACTGAATAATCTCCTGAGTTCAAACCTGAAGCAGAAGTTATTCAATTTGATTAAGACATATTTCTTGATTAAAAAATGTCTCATAATAATATATATAGCCAGCCATCAAAGTAAGATTTGAAAGAAGGAGGGCAACACAATTAAGCTAAAGATAAAACAAATACTAATTTGGATACAGGGAGTGTTAGAACATACCTGAAACAGGGTCACTTTACCCCTCAAGATCCTCAAAAAGCAAGCACAAGGAAGTATCAAAGACTGCCAGACATTAAGCAATGAGTAATCTTCTTTTTTTTTTTTTAACGCCAAACATTAAGCAAAAATTTTAATAACAAGAAATTGAAAAAAAATTAATAGAGAACTTACAACAAGCATGGTGAATAAAGATCCAACTAGTGCCATCACGAAACCTGAAGGTGATAAAAATGGAATTAGCTGAAAATTGATCCAAATATGCTTTTGGTTGCTAAAATGCAAGACATGTTTGAAACTACTGGCCTATGAGATCAACTATAACCCTACATTTGGTCCAGTTACCACGATATGCTTTTCACCTATCTTCGGGTGGGACACATTAAAATGGTGGGTGCACTGCCCCCATTATATTATAGTTTCATGGATCATATGTTACACCCCTGGGAGGGACAGACTCAGTGGCAAAGGAGGCAGGACCCTGTCCGAACAGTTAAGCTATAAGGCTATAACTGGACCTGAAGGGACTCCACTCTGTCTTCACCAAAGAGGACAAACAGATAGAATCATTGCTAATGCAGAGATAGGTATACTAAATTTATCAATAATGTTGTAAGGCATACCGAAGAAAGGGACGCTGAGAGCCACCAGCAAGGTAGATATCACCAAAGCTGTTCTAATGAGGATTGCGTACATGTGAGATTTGAGATGGACTGAGGGTATCAATTCCTCGAGACTCAATGCCACCGGCATCATGGTTAATGCATACGTGAATTGCAATTAAGGGAAAAAACACTTTTCTTTCACACACACAAACATGGAATATTCAAAAAGAAATAATACGACTTAGAAGATTTTTCAGCAATTAAAAGCCAATTATCATCAGTAAACCTTTACCTATGTTTGTAAGTAAGAACCATGATAATCCAACCAACTACAACTAATATAACGGGATTAATTATTCCTATATGAGAATTTTACTTTTGTCTTGCATAAGAATTTAACTATGTTACCCACATAAGTATTGTATATGATCCAATAATCTCAGGAAAAAGGATATTTGGTGAATGGATTAACCACCTGCAAAAGAATGAAAATGACAGACATTAAACCCACGGAATTCTATATTTATTTTTTAATACTAATATATATATCATTTTAAGTAATCTAGTTGTGATCTTATACTTGTTCAAAACATTTCAAGAGGAATACAAAATATATTCTTGATTGGCATATAACGAAATTCTTAATTTAAAGAACTACTTGTTAGTTGTTACAGCATATAATCTGCAAATTAAAATTTAGCATTTGGAGGAAGGAAAATTTTCTTTTATTCTAAAACACAAGTGGCTATTAGACATTGAAGAAGGAAATACACATTAACCTGTGATCTTAGCCATTATGATGGTAAACTATACAACTGTTCATCAGAATGCAAAGGTGAAAATATCTACTCAATTACAGTAGCACCAATTATACTCCAAAGTAAACCTATCTAAGGCACAAAAACCTACATTATATCTAAATGAAGAGGAAAAATAATAACAAGAGAAGAGGAGGAGGTGAGAAATGTTCTAATCAAAGACTTTAATTAAGAATAAAAAATTGTTTTAGTAAGGATTTTAGTGTTATACCGTAGTCCAGACAGCTATTTTTGAAGCTACTAAATCATGGGGCATGTTAAGAGTGAACTGTGACTCTGTTGTTTCCCCAAACATTGTATATCCAATCAGAGCAGCTCCGGCATACAACAAAGTGCAAATGGTAAACCTGCAAAACAACTTAAGAAATTAGGACTTTAGAAGGAATTACATGAGAATGTCATGAAAATTTAAAAATAGTGGACAATAGCTACTACCAAAAACGGAAAAATAACAAAGAACATCTTTCTCCGTAAAAGGAGAATACTTGATTAAATGGGAAGGTTTGATTAGTACTCCTGGTTCTGATAAAAAGTGGTGATTAGTCAAATATCAACCTGGTCGAGATATCATAAAGCTGTGGAATCTGCAAATATTTGGTTTTGTGGTAGAAAACCTTTATACAGAATTATAAATTTTTAATGGTTGTATAAGATTTGGTTATGACACCGGGATTGCACACAAGGACAGAAAGTAAACCTGAAAGCCGAAAAGCTTATATGAAAGCAAAACCATCTAACAAAGTGCAGTTTTAAATTTGAAGAGTAAAGATAATGCAAATTATTCAACTTACGTTGTCAAGAGGACTGATGGGTATTGGCTTGGTTTGGCCATTGAAGTGTAGATGTTTGGGAAGACAGCATGTCCAGAGTAGCAGTAGCCATAGAGCCCAATGGCAACTGGAAGGGTTGTCAGATTCAGTGTAGTCCCTTTGTTATGAAAGCCAACTTGATCCACCAGCCCAATCCAGAACAAGCAGAGAACCACCAATATCGATGCAATGACTCCCCCAGCTGTAAAGAATAAAAAGGGCAAAGTGAGAGAAAAGAAAACACCAATCAAAGTTTCCAAGGGCCATCACTGTTATTGTACTATTAGTATTAACATAAACAGGCAACAAGTACTCTATAAGTCTACTTGTTTTTGTTGGGACAATACTCATTTTACATTGTAGTTCAGATAATCTATCAATTCACTCAGATTGTGCAGTTGCTTTAATTTTACCAAAATAAAACGGGACTCAGCCATATCCTATGTAGTAAAGAGATTCCGTGAGGCGTCTACAGGAGCAAAAAATGGGTAACAAGGAATTAAATTTGAGCAGTTCTCTATTGGATTTGCTCATTCTTTTTTACAGCTTTGTTATTATATATATTTTTTCATTAGTGATGAAAACGACCGACCATTCCTAGAACCAATATGTTTGATTATGTCTATTAATCAAACGTTGTTCTTCCTTCTGGTAAGCACAGTTTCTGACTACGTAGATAAGACTTAAGAGATGTACACCATTTGCAATGCTGTAAAATAGCTCTCACCTGAGAACACTAAGCTCTGAAAAATTCAGTATTCATCAGAACCGGGACGAATCGTAAATAGCTCTCACCTGAGATGTAACTAAGAACACTAAGGTCTCGAAGCCACACAGTAGGAAGAACTGCAAGGATGAATATTAACGCAAAAAGATGGTAAGAGTCCAACTGCAACCCGCCAAAACTTAAATGTGCGTTTGGGAAAAACGACGATAAATTATCGCTTTCCAAAATGACGTACTCGACGCAGCAAGCCTGTAACGTCAGAGACCACAATTGTTCTCATATTAGGACTATTCTAAGAGGTAAAGAACTAAACATGCGTAGAAACAATGAATCAGTTGAAAAGAAGCAGTACTTACGTAAAGTTCCACGTATAGAACTATCTGGCACCCAAAACATAAAAGAAGCGTCAGCCATTTTGTTCAAATAGTACAAATGATAACATTTTCTGAATTGAGTTGTCATAAAATCTAAATATAAAATTATTCTTCGTGTCACAAAATTCACAAAAAAATTTCTCTGTAAGCAAGCTAAGTTTAGTCATAGGTGCTAAAAGTGCATCATACACTCAACAAAAAACTAATCCTAGGGAAATGGTTCTGTTCAGCTTATGTCCATCGTAAAATTATGGGTCTTCAAATCTTTCCTTAGTACTTCAATATTCGATTCATGTCTTTTTTGACCTTGCCCCTAACTCTTATAGGCTTTACAACATGCAAGATGCAACGGAGCATCAGACGCTAGCCATCAGGTTTTATTATGTGTGAACCCCTCATATTAGACCCCGTAAATATCTCTGACTTTCAGTGGGCATCTCCTATCGTTTGATAATGGTTGAATAGGTTCAACTGAATCACTACTTTGTCTTTGCTTGAATAAGTTGTTTCATAAGGAGAGTTCCTTGATGGCTGAATGGCATGCTGTTGTGATAGCCACTTTTGCTTGTTTGCAGTGCAATTTCATTTACTGAGTGTAAATGAGATTGAGAGCAGTTATTGTTTTATTTTTGTTGCAGGTTTTACTTTGTTTGTTTATTTGCAAAAATGAAGGCTAGAACTAGAAGCAAAGTAAAGTAAAACATGAAGCAAGAGCAAATTAGGATCTATATTCTTATTTGCACTCGCATATAATTGTATTAATAAAAATGAGTTCACATTGCAAACATGGAGTAAAACATTCTTCACTGGAAAGAATTTTTGAGATTGCTAAAACTTTGAGCCTACAGCTATATAGGTCCTACCCGACCCAGAATATTGGTATAAGCATGTGGTGTGGTTAGTAGGGGTGCAACTTGACGGGTCCAACTCAATCTGGACTGACCCAGTCTGCAATTTTATATGAATTGGATTTGGATTTTTGTCCTTGAGTTGGGCCTGGACCCAAAAGTTTGGATTTTTTATATTTTGAGTTGGGTCCGGGCCTAGACTTTAGGTTTGAGGTAGTCTGTATCCGGCCTGACTATGTATATACATACATATATAAATATATATATGCATGCATACATTGTATATATGCGTAAGTAATATACAAACATATGTTTATATCAAATTTTAGCATTGACTGATTGACCAATCCAATCCCAGCCAAGGCCCAAACCCAGCGTAAGTTCATCAAATTTCAGTTTAGACTTGACATTGGACTCGGTCCTTATATCCAATTCTTAGAGTTGGGTCTGGGTTGAACTCAAACCAAGCCAGCCCGCCGATTTGCAACCCTGGTGGGTAGAAGTTAGAACGCGCCGTTAGAATTTTGGAACGGTTTGAGTGGAAAAATGGTTCCGTGGGTTAGGCCCAAGACAGACAAAACTTGGTTAAATTGCAAAAAACAGAAACTTACGGATATAAACAAACGGCCGACGGTACCAAAAGCCGCCTGGCCAATGTCCGGATATGTCTCAAGTCCAGGTTCGCTGTCTAGGCATTTGCGTAACAGGATTCCAGTATACCAGGAGAGCATGGCAATTATGAACAGTATAGAGAGGCCAAGCCAACCTCCTTCCTTGGCTGCATAAGGAGTAGACAGGATTCCAACCCCGCAAAGAACATTAATGCCTGCATTTTACATTTGTGGAAAAATTAGCAAATATAATGAAAACGATAGTATCGCTACTAATACCTAGCAGGAAATGATAAAGCAAGCCCAACGCCCATGCCATAATTGAATTGGTTTAATATTCCAAATCTATAGCCCATAGTTCAAATGATATGCTACTGTTGTTAATTCTTAACAGTGAGACTGAGAACTTTGTCATATATTATACTTTGAACATGTAAAAGTAAAAATTTTGGGACGGCCTACAGGCCCTTAAATACCTAACCAACGCGATCAGGCCTCAGCAGAAGGTAAATTGGTTAACTGAAGAATCAAACCCTCATATCTGAAGATGTTTCTTAAGGCATTTGTTTGTGGTGTAACTCTGAATGAATACAAAATTTGCACAATTTTTATCTTATTTAATTCCTTCTCATATAAAGTGGGGATTAAATCATCTTGGTTCCTATTCACTGTAATACAAAAAAAAAAAAACCCTCCTCCTACCATAATAACATTAACTGTGACCATTGTTGCAGAACAATTCAGTGACCTCCTGGGGAACATGCCACCATTTGAAATTAAAAAAAATCAACCAATGTAATGTATTGAATTTAATCAATTTATTACAAATGGTGGTGTATTTGTTTTTCACGGATGTCACTGATTGTTCATGAGAGCTCCCTCGTCCCTCCTACCTACATTCTCTTTCATATAAGGTGGCGATCGTACCATTTGGCTTCCTACTTTAAATAAGACAAAATCAAATATAAAGTTAGCAGAAATAAATCGAATTGTTCACTGGGGGTTGCTGAATTGTTCATGGGAGCTCCCTCCTACCTACATTCTCTTTCATACAAAAGTGGGGACATTATCATGTGTCTTCCTATTTTATTTACCATAATAAGTAAGACAAAATCAAATATGAAGTTAGCAGAAGTAAACCATAATTTATTCAGCCTATTTGCACTCCCATTCATTTCCAGTGATGCAAATCAAATTCACATACAAATGAACTGAGTCTAAATTTTTTATTTTTTCTTTTACTTTCCAAGTCCAGTAATGTGCCCCTCCATTTTCTGCTAATTAAATATGGCAACTTAGAAATTCATATTAACTTTTATTTATTTATTTATTTTGGGGGTGGGGAATAATCAAATATGTTTTATTCACATATTCATCTAATTCTAGGACAATATTAACCACTGATAATATTTATACAAATACAGGGTAAATTACATATAATCATCCTGTATGATACTCTCGATATGCAAATTTGTACATAATGAGAATTTCGACTATTATATGTATATAATTAATAGTAAAGACGTTTTTTTGAAATGCATAAAGTCAATTTGAATGCTGTATATTTATTGGAAACTTGTAAGTCTAATACTAAAGTTATTTTTAATTTATCCAATCCAAGTCCTATGTAACTACGCATATCCGATTCACTCGGATCCTTTTGCAACCTTATTAAGAGTTAGGAGGACTGATGCTAATAACATCCGTCACAAGAGCATGTACCTATGATCATGAAATCATCACCCCTAGTTCCAGAGCACCCTGTAAATTAAGGTAACTTTGGCCTCTACCTGGTCGGAGGACATGGCCCTCATGGACCATGTGCTTAAATGAGGTATAAAGCAAACATTCTTTAGTTCTGAAGGAGTCCCATCCCAACGCCCATCTCACCATAAGGGCGACAGTTCATAGGATAAGGATAAAGATCATTCAAGAAAAGATAATTCAAGAAAGGATAATTCAAGAATCCAAGGATAATTCAAGAATTCAAGACTCATCAAGAATTCAAGAATTCAAGATCCATAAGGAATTCAAGAATTGAAGACCCATCGAGATTTCCAATAATTCAAGATAATCCAAGGTTCCTAAGATTCATGCATCAAGGGAGATTGGACGGTGGAGATCAAGCCAAGAAGAGTTCAATCCTAGCAGATTAAATGTTTGGATCTATCATAGTTGTTCTTTCCTAGTTCTTTTACAATTTCCAGATGTATTATAAATACTGCTATTTTCCAGTTAATACACACTTCAGATTTCTCTTCAATTCTCGCCACCTTTTCTATCTCCTAGAGATTTTCTTTCTTTCTTGCTTCGCAAAAAGCTTGGTCGCCCGATGCTTGCATAGCCAGCCTGGTTTATTGCTTCCACGCTGCGTCAGGTGGTATCAGAGCAGGGAGTTCGCCCAGTCAGATGGCCAACCAAGATGGCAGCAGTCACAACCCACCTCGTGACGGAGATCAGGGGTTCCTAGCTGTTTGGAGAGAAATCGAAGAGCAGCGCACGGCCACACGTAACATCGAACAATAGTTGGCAGAAATGGTTGAACAACTGCAAACCTTGTTACAGGAGATTGTTCCACGAAAGCGGGAAAATCCACATCCAATCGAAGGAGATGACCACGACAGGCAACCCGTCAATGCTGCGTTCCGACGTCCAGTGCTTGACGACGACAATGATGATGAGCTAGAATTTGGTGGTGCTCCAGTTCTTCCTGGCAACGACAAAAACGACAAAAATTGGCACAATCAAAGTAATTTCAATCCCCGTAGGAATAATGATGAATTTAAACTCAATGTAGATATTCCTACTTTTAGTGGAGATCTTGGCATAGAGGGACTTCTAGATTGGATCACAGAAGTTGATCGTTTCTTTGAGTACATGGAGATACAAGAGGAACGAAGGGTAAAATTGGTAGCTTTCCGATTGAAGGGGGGCACATCTATTTGGTGGGGACGCCTGAGAGAGACCCGGATCAGAGAAGGAAGGGATCCTGTTCGAACTTGGAGGCACATGAAACAGCTTATAAGAGGTAGATTTTTACCCCCAGATTATGAACAATACATGTTTGAATCTTACCAACGGTGTGTGTAGGTTTCCCGTAGTGTTAATGAATATACATCTGAATTTTTGATATTAGTTGAAAGAAATCACTTATCTGAAAGTGATAACCAGCAGACAACCCGTTATCTGAGCGGTTTGAGACCGTCCATCAGAGATAAAATTGGTGTACAGATGGTTCTTAGTATGCAGAAAGCAAGGAACCTAGCCTTGAAAGCAGAATTGATGTTCCAAGACAAGGCACGTAGTGATAATTATCGCCGGTACAAAGGGGGCGACAACAGACCGGCAACTGTCGACAAGAACAAATCAGTCCTGGCAGTACAACTTTTTCACCCGACAAGTACAGCTAACGCCGGTAAGGTTATCACAGGAGGACATACTTAAAGTAACCCTTCCAACCCTCCTAAACCCAGTAATCCCTATGCAAAGCCTGCTCCTTTTAAATGCTTTAAATGTAATGAGGTTGGGCATAGATCCAGTGACTGTCCCAAAAGGAAGGCAGTTAATATGGTAGAAAGGGAGGAGGAAGAAGATGTGGAGGATGAAGTATACTGTGGACTTGATGGGAAAGATGAAGAGGGTCCATACGAACATGAAGAGTATACTTATATTGTGAGAAAATTAATGTTGTCCCAAAAAAATCAAGATACCTCTCAAAGGCATAGATTGTTCTGTACTAGATGTACTGTTAAGGGTAAATTATTTGATTTAATTATTGATAGTGGCAGCCAAGAAAATATTATTTGCAGGGATGTCATACAAAGGTTACAATTACTTCCTGAAAAACATCCAAACCCATACACAATTGGGTGGATTAAGGAAGGAGGCAGCGTACGAGTGGAGGAAGGCTGCAAGGTACCATTTCCTTTTGGTAAGTATAATGATGAAGTATATTGTGATATTGTAGACATGGATGCTTGCCATATTTTGTTGGGTAGGCATTGGCAATTTGATACAAATGCAAGGCACATGGGTAGGAAGAATACCTACCAACTTGAAAAGAAAGGTATACGCTACACCTTGTTACCCATGGCTGAAAAGAATATTCCTAAGGCCCAAAAACAAATGAGAAGAATTTTCTTACTATTACCCATCATCATGCTGAATTTATGAAAGAATGTAAGGATACCCATAAGGTATATTTGTTAGTAGTAAATGGAGAACATATGAATGAGACCCTGGAGGAAAATAAAATTCTAGTGGAAGTGTAGGGACTACTAGATGAATTCCATGATGTAATTCCAAATGAATTACCAAATGAACTCCCTCCCATGAGAGATGTACAACATCATATTGACTTTGTTCCAGGTGCTAGTCTACCTAGCCTCCCACATTACAGGACGAGTCCCAAGGAGAACGAAATTTTACAGGAGAAGGTAGAAGAAATATTGAAAAATGGACACATTCAAGTCAGTATGAGTCATTGTACAATACCAGCTTTGCTAACACCCAAGAAGGATGGCAGTTGGAGAATGTGTGTCGACAACAAGGCTATCAACAAAATTACTATTGGATATAAATTCCCTATTCCTAGGCTGGACAACATGCTAGATTAGCTTAATGGGGTTGTGGTTTTCTCAAAAATCGATCTCAGGAGTGGATACCATCAGATCAGAATCCACCCCGGGGATGAATGGAAGACAACCTTCAAGACTAGAGATTGCCTGTTCGAATGGTTAGTCATGCCCTTTGGACTAACCAACACACCCAGCACATTCATGAGGCTGATGAACCAGGTACTACGTCCCTTTACTGGTAAATTTGTTGTGGTATATTTTGATGATATTTTAATTTACAACAAATCTATCACTGAGCATATGTGACATATTAGGAAGGTCCTAAAAGCATTGAGGGAAAATAAATTATATACTAATTTGAAGAAATGCACTTTTATGAGTGATAATTTATTATTCCTGTGATTCATTGTGAGCAAGGAAGGAATTAAAGTAGATGAAGAAAAAGTGAAAGCCATTAGGGAGTGGCCAACCCCATCAAATGTCATAGATGTGAGATGCTTCCATGGGTTAGCAACTTTCTACAAGCGATTTATTAAACACTTTAGCAGTATTGTAGCTCCCATCACTGAATGTTCTAAAAAGGAAAAATTTCAATGGGGAAAAGAACAAGAGCAAAGTTTTGCTCTCATAAAAGAGAAGTTATGTACTGCTCATGTCCTTGCCTTGCCAAATTTTGATAAATTATTTGAAGTTGAATGTGATGCTAGTGGAGTTGGCATAGGGACTGTATTGTCCCAAGAAAAGAGACCTATTGCTTTCTTCAATGAAAAATTATGTGAAGCCATGAGAAAGTGGTCTAATTATGACAAAGAGTTCTATGCTGTGGTAAGAGCCTTCAAAACATGGGAACACTATTTAATTGCAAAGGAATTTGTTCTTTACACTGACCACCAGGCCCTAAAATATCTCAGTGGGCAAAAACAATTAATGAGTGATTTGCATGCTAGATGGTCTGCTTTCCTTGACAAATTCCCATACAAAATTGTGTACAAGGCTGAACAACAGAATAAGGTGGCCGATGTCCTTAGCAGACGTGTAGCCCTCATCAAGACCCTCAGTATACGCCCAGGATGAGGACTTCCAACAGGTGTGGGAGAAATGTGTGAATCGGCAGCCAACAGATGATTTCTACATTTATGATGGGTTCCTTATGAAAGGGGAACAAGTGTGCATCCCTTGCACCTCCCTCCGCGAAAAGATCATCAGGGATCTGCATGGGGGTGGATTAGTAGGACACTTGGGAAGGGATAAGACAATTGAAGCAGTTCAGGGGCATTATTACTGGCCAAAATTAAGAAGGGATGTGTCCACCATTGTGAGTAGATGTTATATTTGTCAGACGACTAAGGGACAAACCCAAAATACTGGTATCTACATGCTCCTACCCGTTCCTACTACTATTTGGGAAGACCTGCCCATGGATTTTGTGCTAGGCTTGCCAAAGACCCAAAGGAACATGGACTCCGTCTTCGTGGTGGTTGACAGGTTCTCAAAAATGGCTCACTTCCTCCCTTGCAAGAAAACAGCAGATGCATTAGCGACAGCCAAATTATTTTTTAGGGAGATTGTCCGTCTACACGGGGTACCCAAGACTATTACATTAGATCGAGACACAAGGTTCCTAAGCCACTCTTGGATGACCCTGTGGAGGTTATTTGACTCATCACTAAATTTCAACAGCACGGCCCATCCATAGACAGACGGACAAACCGGGGTGGTGAATCGGACCCTGGGCAATTTGATTCGCAGCATATGTCGGGAGAAACCAAAACAATGGGATTTCACCATTGCACAGGCTGAGTTCGCCTATAATAATGCAGTAAACAATTCTACATGTAGATCTCCATTCTCCATTGTCTACATGAAGGTTGCTAATCATGCACTGGACATAGTAAAACTACCCAGAGTACCCAGTACCAATACCTCCGCAGAACAGATGGCAGACCAAATCCAGTCCGTCCAAGAAGCAGTGAAGCAGTAGCTAGAGCAAATCAATGCCAAATACAAGTTGGCAGCAGACAAGCATTGTCGACCCCAAGTATTTGACGTCGGTGACAAAGTTATGGTGTTCTTGAGGAAGGAAAGGATTCTCGTGGGAAAATACAACAAATTACAGCCTCGGAAGTACGGCCCATACAAGATCATGAGGAAAATCAATGACAATGCCTATGTCATGGACCTCCCAGATCATATGGGTATCTCTAAGACCTTTAATGTTGCCGACCTTCACCGCTACCTACCAGAGATGACACTTGCCTATCCTAGTCATGACTCGGGGCCGAGTTCTTTCCAAGTGCGGGAGAATGATGGAGGCCCATCCCAAGGCCCATCTCACCATAAGGGCGGCAGCCCATAGGATAAGGATCATTCAAGAAAAGATAATTCAAGAAAGGATAATTCAAGAATCCAAGGATAATTCAAGAATTCAAGATTCATCAGGAATTCAAGAATTCAAGACCCATCAAGATTTCCAAGAATTCAAGATAATCCAAGGTTCCCAAGATTCATGCATCAAGGGAGATCGGATGGTGGAAATCAAGCCAAGAAGAGTTCGATCCTAGCAGATTGGATGTTTGGGTCTATCCTAATTGTTCTTTCCTAGTTCTTTTACAATTTCCAGATGTATTATAAATACTGCTATTTTCCAGTTAATACACACTTCAGATTTCTCTTCAATTCTCGCCACCTTTTTTATCTCCTAGAGATTTTCTTTCTTTCTTGCTTCGCTAGAAGCTTGGTTGCCCGGTGATTGCGTAGCCAGCCCGGTTTATTGCTTCCACCTGCGTCAAGTTCAGTACCCTACTTTGTATTGATAGTACTGTTTTCCCCTCAACTTCATTGCTGCATCTATAACTCAACATTAGAGTGTTAATTGAAATTGATGATATCATCATCTCAACATTTTTAAATGTCAAGATTGCAAAGAGTCATTTACATCCTGCTTCAATAGTGGGTTAGAATCTACCCTAACCCACATCAGCCCACCTGCTTTGATCTGTATATCCACCACATTTAATATTTTTCTCAAAACACAAAAATTGATAAAAATTTAAGAGTATATAACAAAAAATTCAAATTAAAAAAAAGCATAAAAATGATATGTTTTTTCAATAATATATTTCAACCAAAAAATCAAACTTGCAGAAAAAAGTAAATAAAATGATAAAATTTTCAAAAAATATATATATATCTCCAGTAAAATGGCAAAACCTATAGAAAAGAAACAAAAATGATAAAAAACTCAAAAATATATATTAAAATAAAAAGTAGAAAATGTAGAAAATACATAAAATTCATAAATTCAATAGTTATATATAATTCAACAAACTATACAAAAATTGTAGAAAAGGAAGGACAAGTGTAGAATCCAATTTATCATTGAAATGGTCAAAGTTGGATATTTTGATAACCTCCTTTTATCATCTCAAGATAAAAGAGGGGTGTAGATGTAACAATGTTAGAAAGTTCAAGGGAGAACATTGTTATTAGCATAAAGCAGGGATACAAGAGAGGTTTCAGCAATTTACCCTTTATAGAAAGTAGAGTTGAGGAGTGGAGTTAGTAGTAATTGGCTTATGTAGTTTTGCATGGTTGCAGTACTATATCCACATACTTCATAATTGGTATCTGCTACTAATAAAACGCTCCCCAACACTATCCCAACAGTCCATACATTAGGAATGCCTCCTTTCCCTTGCCATTCATGAAAAGATGTTTCCAGTGAATTTGGATCTGCTACCAGTAAATGCACCAAACACTGTCCCAACAAGGCCCTACAACCACTCATCGGAAAGATCTCCCCATATATGACAAGGGAGGTGTTCCTCATCTGTGAATGCAGTTGCCTGTTGGAACAGGGTTGGGAGCATTATATTGGTTGCAGATCCCTAGCCATTCCCAATGTACAACTATGATGGTTGGTTGGAACATTGTTGGGACTGTGTTGGTAGTTGATCTAAATTCCAATGGCACTCGGAGGCCAACTATAGAAAAAATGTTTCAAACCGTTCCAACATGATCTGTGCTCACATGACAGATAAGGTGGGTTCCAGACTTCCAGTCTCTTGGTGCAGGCACCAATCTTGTTGGAAGTGTCTTGGGACTTGGGACAGCTTTTGTTGTGAGCAGATCCCGTCACCGCTCCAACTTGGGAGCAGATCCGGACTCGACTCGGAGTTGAGCTAGGAAGAGGGCTGCTGACTGGGTGCTTAGTAAGTCCTCATTCAGTCAGTCCGTCCCGGCTCCCATCCATCACACTCACGGCACATGGCACATGGCACGTGGGCACAAGCAAGCGGTCCCGGCTGCCGTGAGAAGGACTGAATGAACGAGGACTTACTATCTACCGCATGCATAGAAAAAATGTTTGTAAATATAGTTGGATAGAGCGTCAGGCCGCTTACCATTGAGCACAGATTGTCCGTAGGAGCACTGGCGAGGAGCAGAGGTTTCATGTGAGACCTTGTGGGGTTTCTGATCGGGGGTTATTTTCTTTGCAGAAGGTTTCTTTGTAGGAATAGGAGGAAGTAGAGAGTGAGAGCTCTGCCTCTGCTGTTGTAATTGTTGTTGCTGGTAATCAGTTACTGTGGGTAACAGAGGCTTCACCAAGGTGGATAGTATCTCAGGCGTGTGTCTCCTTTTTAGCGAGGATGAAAGGAAAGAACTGCTTAAACTGGACAATGTAGGAGTTCCCAGAAACCCAATATTGGGTGAAGTCACGCTGCTGTAAATATCCATAGATTGCCTGGAAATTAACCAAGAGCAAACATTAATAGTGTCATTACATTAACTATTCAGTGAAGAAAAGTGGCATTGATTGAACAAATCTGATCCAAAACAAAAAGAATTGATGAGTCCTGCATCCATGGTCGATAGGGAATGATCCTGTCTTCCTACATGGCAGCCATCCTGGTCGTTGGATTTGGAAGAATATCCAGGTTGGATGGAACCAAGAGTGGATGCAATGAGACATCTACCGAAGTACCTGTAACTCTGTGGCCAGGTAGTGTTGTAAGAACTGGGCCTGTTTTGCTGTTGGCTTCCAACCGATGAAGCATCGGATGAATCTGAATCATTGCCGTCGTCAGCTCCCTTGGTATATGCCTTCTCTTCGTCTTCATCTTCACTCTCAACGTAGAAGCTCTGCTCTGAAACAGAATTTTTCATTTCTTACTCTTTGATAAGGTCGTTTTCCCTGCAAAAGATCCTAAGCTTTTTTAGTCCTTATATGGAACTTCATCCGACTCTGTGTTAATGGAAGAAAGAATTTACTAACGAAATTAAGTTCTTAAGACTGCTCTTGACTTCAATTTCTTGGAGTTAAAACCAAAAGTGGAGGGAAATGGACCAAAACACCGTAGAAACTAGAAACTGTGCTCTGAAGTTGTAACAGAAAGCTTCGGCAATCGAATATCACCGAAGAACTCCAAATAGATACTCAAGAGCTTTTAGATCTGGCCGACCTTTTAGAGTCTTGCTTCAATCTCTCTACGATCAAGTCGTTCTGGAAGCTTTCCTGGATTGATTATAGCCTAGAGAAACCTGGTAAAACTGTAAAAATTATACTAAAATCAGACATCGACAATTAACAAAGAAGGAGAGATCGACGATCTTAGAACACAAGACAAAATCAGTAGTTCACGGGGACAGGAACTCGAAATAGAAACAAAATCTCAAGAAGAGCAAAAGATTCTAGAGAAGAAGCTAAAGATTTCAAGAGAATAAAAGGGTAGTATGGATATAGCACGTCAGATTTTGAGGCAGAGATATCGGGATACAGATCTACAGAAAATCTGCATTTCGAAAAGGAAAGAATAAATGCCAATAAAAGATCGGAAGAGGCTATGAAAGCAACAAATAATGTAAATCGTGCTTATCGAAGCTATAACCTTATCAGAGCGTCGGTATCTTGAAAATCGGGAAGCAGCTCTCTTCTTCTCTCACGGACTACTGAGTACTGAGTAGTTTTATGGTGTTCTACCGGAGAGCTTTGTTCAATCGTCTCGGGTCTCCACAATCCACTCTTCCACAATCTTCAGTATTCAGCGAATCGTTTATTTATATCTTAATCGTTCTTCCGTTCTTCGTCTCTCACTCAGACTCAGTCTCCCAGTCACTCTTGAACATTCATGGAAGGGGGTTACGGCCTACTTACGTAATACACGGGAACGTTGGCAGCGAATTGGACATCGGATAGGCTCCCCACTCCACATCCCAACATTACAGCGGTAAGGGAGATGTTCCTAATTCGTGGTTGGGATGTTCTGTAGGGAGTGCGTGAGGAGCGCTTGTGGCAGCCCATACAGTTTAAGTGAATTGGTGGAATCCTTCACGGCTGGAAGTGTCGTGAGGTGGGTGCAATCCCAGTTCGAATTGGTGTAATCTTAGGTGTTGTTTGGCAAAATTGTGTTTTTTAACTTTTTTTATTTTTATTTTTATTGAATCCACATGATATCGGGAAAAACTTCCAACCAATCACCACCTAAAATTAAAATCAAAGTCCGCGGAGGCCTTTTTCTTCTTTTTATCTTTTCTAGTGGGATCGTGGCATGTGTCATGTTAGTAATTGATAGATTTTCTTTCGTTGGGTTTCCTCCCCAAGGTCTCTTTGACAAAGTTTTAAGGTAGTCAGGTACATAAGATCTTAATTCTACATGATGCCGGAATTGGATCTACTATTAAGGATTGTTAAAGCTCAGTTTGGAAGGAGTATGAATACAAATATATAGAATATAAAACCTTGTATTTTGTATTATCTTGTATATATTTGTATTTATACTCTTTTCAAATTGAGCCAAGGACAAATTGGCAAAAGTATGCAAAGATGATTGAAGCATCAAGACTCTATTTGGGAAGAGAGAAAATGCAAAAATATTCATTACAAATTCTTTTATATGGTCCATACTTCTATTTCTAAACCTTATATAGAATTCGAGACATTGTCCAAATTTGCCAAAAATGAGCAAGCTTATTAACATCCCTAAACACATGATTGGAGGAGATAATATTAATTGCCACTAGAATCCACACTATGCCAAATGTGTTTTTGAATTATAGCATTGCAAGAGTTAACTACTTTTAGTATGCTGGCCTGGGAGTGCTTAAAAATAAGTGTTTACTCAAACAAGCACTTATTTTGGGCCAGGACCACACCAATAATCATTTATTGGCATTTGGGAAATAAGTCCTAAATAAGAATAAGTGATTATTTGAAAAGCTCAAAATTCAGCCTTATTTTTTAAGTCCTTATTCAATAAGCACTTATTTCCTTTCTAATCTGTCTTGGTCTGCCACGCCATTTCAAAAATACCTATATTATCCCTTGTGACTCAGAGGATTTAGAGTCACCACCCATTTTTTAGAGGAAATGGGCCCTCATTTTTAGTTGTGAAAAATCGATCTAAGTCTTTGATAGTGATTCCGTTTTTCATGGGAAAGGCACACAGCCAAGAGATTCGAATCCCAAGAATTGGGAGAGGGAAGGTGCTATGCACCCCTCTCTCCAAACTGTTGTTTGTAGCCCAAAATGGGAGTTGTCCAGGCTCAGTTTCTTTTTAGAGAAAACAAAATTGGTTGCAAGAGTTTCTTAAATCTGGAGGAACATGCTTTCAACTCCTCCTAAGACCGATTTTGAGGTAATGTTATTGGGTCTAAGGTACTGATTTCCTTAAGACCCTCGCCTCTTGGCCTCTACTCTCAGTTAAGAAGAAATTGTAAGTAATGGTTCTCCAACATTTCAGAACCTCAAGCAACGCAGAAAAACTAAAAAAGACTTACCTTTCGTATGTGCCTTGACGGGAGTTTTCCAACAACTCGAAATGAGGTAGAATGAAGCTTGAATGGGTTCTTGAACTAGGGAGTGTTTTCGGTTGCGACAACTTCTGCTTGAAAATGGATGAGACAAATTTGGAATATGGGGTTTAGATTACTTCCGAGTTTCGGGTGAACAAGAGGAAATATGGGTTGGAAGAAATCTCCTCTCTCTCTCTCTCTCTCTCTCTCTCTCTCTCTAGGGAACTCCCTCAGGTTTTCTCTCTTCTGTCCCTTCCTCAGGTTACCTCCTCGGTCCCCCCCCCTTCTCAATCTCGAGTTGGGTCTCTATTTATAGAGAAAATGGTATGAAATTCGCTCAGCTACAGTACAATGTCTATGGTTGAGCAGAGTTCTTTCATTGAAATAGGCAAGATTCTTTCAAAGAAATGGGTGCCCAGTCAAGCTTTCTTATTTGGTGAAACATTTTCTTTGATTTGGAGGTGGTTTTCCTGGGTTTTGTGTAGCCAATGGGAGCTGAGGGTGTACTAGACGCTACAGTCTCATATTTGGGGCTGTCAATAAGGGTGTCAACGGTATTTGAAAATCCGATTTCGAATTTGATATTCGACATAATTGAATCGAATTCGGATAATTCGAATATCTAATCGGTCAAATTCGGATATCCTATTCTTACCGAATAGTTAATCGGATTTGAATTCGGATATGACCTGATTCAATTCGATAAATATCCGATAGGGTTGTTCACGGGTCGGGTTGGGTCGGTTTACTGGCATTTTTCCAATCGACCCGACCTGGTCGGGTTACCTAGAAATGAAACCGAAACCGACCTAGTCGGTTTGAATCAGTATGGGTCGATTTCGTGAATGATTCTCTTGGTGTGAACGGTAAAGGATTCAAGTCTAAGAAAGCAAAGGCTGGATGCCTGGAAATTAAAAATGATTTGATGGATTAAAACTGATATTTTATATATAAGAAATTTTATATACAATATGTATATTTCTGAAATAAAGCTGAAATATATATATTTCCACAAATATATATTAAAACTGAAATATTTATATATATATATAATATCTGTCAGTTTGGGTCGGTTCGGTTTCAGTTTTCACACATGAAAACTGAAACCGAACTGAACCATCGATTTATGTTTTTTTGTAACCTAAAACTGACCGGTGCTAAAGAAAAACTGGCCAACTTGGGTTGGATCAGATCGGGTTGGTCGGTTTGGGTCTTGTTATGAACAACTTTAATATTCGAATTCGATTGATTATTTAATTCTTATGTATAATATATAATAATTAAGTTATATAAATAATTTATATACTTTATATCAATAAAATATTTATTTTATATATGTATTAATTATCTAAAATAATTAATTAATTAATCAAATTCGAATCGAATTGAATATTCGAATATTTAATCAGATTCGAATTCAGATATTAATTTTCAATATCCGTCGGATATTGAATCAAATTCGGATATCGGATTTTCTAATTGGATTCGAATTTGGATATTGCCTGATCCAATTCGAATTCGATCCGTTTACACCCCTAACTGTTAGTGGTAGAAAATATAAATTTGATGAACTTTTTAAAGTGATTTTGTCTTTTCTTGGTTTTAAGTAGGGGCCTATTTAGTATTTTGGGTTTTTTAAGCCGATTAGGCTCTATTTCATTGGTCCAAGTGTTATAATGGGTCAAGAATGGGTCTGACGTCAGCCATCACCCATATAAGTCTTCAGGTTGTGCTAGATGACATGGCGATTTAATCTGGTGCGTCGAAACAACATCTTTTTAGTTTAAAGGTCAAACGAATGAGTCTGGTCAAGAAATTTGGCGTCCTGGTCTGAACACAGTGGTGAGGTCTGATTGGACAAATGGGGTTGGGATGATTGAGATCTATGGCTAAAAAGTTTGGATTAATGAGATTTGTTGAAACAGAATCATTGTTTGATGAAAGGTCAAATGGGGGAATTTTGGGATGAAATTTGGTGGGTTGGCACTTTTGATCATCCTGAATCTAATGAAAGTGATGGATCTTTAATCAGAGATGTAGATTGATTGATTTAGTTCAGATCATGGTCTTAGCTTATGGTTTTCCAATCAACGAGAGGGTTCGAAGTGGAATCTTATTTTTTTAATGGTCAAATGAAAGTGTTTGGGTTTTTGAACGCAAAGGTAAGGTCTGATTTTTCATGTGAAGTTGGGATTATGGTTGGTAGGCTCTAATTAATGAGATTTGTTGGAATAGGATTTAGGCTCGATGGGGGGTTAAATGAGGGAATCTTGAGCTACAATTTAGTGGGTAGGCATGGATTAAGGGGAGGATTCAACTGGATGGTTCTGATCTGAAAAGGATAAGGTCAATCTTGGTCATCATTCAGGGTCATGGGATCTTGGTAGATTTGTGGTGGGATTCGCTAGTTGGTTACTTCCTAATGATCTTGGGGTGATGGATATGTTGGATTTGATTTTGGAGGAGTTGGGATTTGGATATCGCATAGATCAGGGCCATTAGAAGGGAATTTGGTGTGATGAATAGTGGATCTTTAGAGTTTAGTCATGAAAATTGATGTGTAACTAGGTTGTACTTTTCAAAGTCTAGGGATGATGTCTGATTGGATGTTGATATTGATCTCAAGGCTCTTATTTGTCTTGTGGGTTGTGTCAGAGGAGGGTATTTTGGATTTTGGGAAGTCTCGTGCTGATCTGGTTATGTTTCTAAGTATCTGGAGTCTAAGAGGAGGGTACCAAGAGGTGGAGTGAAGGGACCGGGCAAAAAATAGGTGCTAAACCCCTATTTAAAATAAGTGTTTTTTCACCAAATGCTCTAAGTGCTAGGGATGTTGAAGGAAACAACTTTCTGTTGTTTTGAGTCTTTTGACAATCTCTTCTAACTTGGTTTAATGAGCAAGTACTGAACCACCAAACAATGACTTCATTGAGTTGTCAACAACCTAATTGTAGAAAAACCAGAATACTGTAGATGCTGGCTCACCTTGTAATTGGTGTGTGTACGTAATTCCCATTGGCTTGGGATCAATTCCTGCCTTCACCTCTCTACTCCAACCCTTAAGCTACGTTTATAAGTGATGCAAAACGTCATCGATGCAAAAGTGCATTGATGAGGTTCCGAACCGTAAAAAAGTTACCATTGAGCTTCGAAAAGCATGAAGAAAAGCGTAGAGTTTTTACATCAATTTTATCATGTAGTTTTACATCAATAATCAATGTAAATTTTTACTTTTGTTGAGGTTTTACATCGATTTACAACGTAAAACTCCATTCCATCCAAACACTGACAAATGTAAACTGGAGTGGAGTTTTACATCGATCTTGATTTACACTCCATCAAAATGTCGACAATACTGAACCGACATAAATTTTTACATTGATAACGTTTTGCAATGCTTTCCAAACACAACTTTATGGTTCTCTTAAAAAGGACAAACACTTTAATGCTACATCAACATTGCCTTTTCCAAACAGGTTTCTACTAGAAATGTATGTGGCTACAACTTTATTGGTGTTGTGCTGCTTATCAAGGCAAAATGACAACACCAAGAAGGCAAAAACAGCAGCCACTTCAAACACCTTCACAATTGATGGCTTCTCTTTACAACCTATTATATATTCTCTATGCGGGTTCTGAGCAATTTTGTTATATAAATTGCCTTTTGTTCTTCTTCAATATTGATTTTGATCTTTAAACCTTGACCCTTCTTCACTCCCAATAAACCCCAAACAAGGAAAAGAATGAAGGCATGAAAGATCCATCGTATGGATGCCCAAATCTTGCAGAATAAAGGGGGTGAATTTCAAAAAAATTTCTCTCCCTTCAACTGGGAATCGCATTCCCTATTTAGAAAATCATATTTTCAATGATCATTCTTGAACCATAAACTGAACCAGATCTAAACCAAAAGGAGTAGGAGAGAATTATACCTGATACAGAGAAATAGTATCCCCCAAGAAGATGGCGCAGTGCAGGATGGAGCAGAATCAGTAGTATTCTTCTCCAAGAATTCTGTCCTTCGCAAGAAACAACAGGATGACACGTGAGCACAGCTTCCTATCAATTCTTTCTCAAAGAACTGATGTCAAGATCGAATCTTGACTTCTCCCACAACTGGAGATCGAACTGGCAAACAGGGCAGCAAGAACAAGGAGGCGGCAAGAAAGAATTCTGCAGGGTTGCTTAATTCTTTCTTCTGTGATTTCAGCTCTGAAGAGGATTTGATTATGTGTGTCTTCTAAAGGCTGCCGCCCCCTCCTTCTTTTGTTAACCTAAAAGATCAGCTCCTAATCCAATTAGGAGCTGCTTATCCAAATCATATTTGGATCAGCCCTCTCTTTAGGTGATAAGGATAAACCCTTATCTTATTTGTAGATTAGATTAGCTTTCTCCTAATCTCATTAGGAGGTTTCTAGATCTAAATCACATTCAGATATGAACTCTTTGAGTGGATAGGGTCAAGACCCTATCCTATCTGCTAATCCATCTCAGAATTCGCCCCATAATTAACTAATTAAATAGCCCAGTTCGAAATGGGCTTTAGGCCCATTAAGCTTATGTGCTCACTTAACCCTCCTAACTGCTGCCCAGTTGGGCTTCCTTGTATGGCGTGGAACCCAAGTATTGATCTACACATCAGCTACATGGGTTCACCCAACCTTTGTTACAAGGCCTAGCCGAATACACTGTTATGGATAGTGCACCCCCTGAAACCCATCAAATGGGCTTTATGGGCCCAACACTTACCCTAAGTGGTCCCTAGGCCAAGCCACCTTGTAACACCCAGGGACTATGGGTAGATGCAAGATTAGCCCATCAGGTATTACCCTCAATGGTCTTACACATAACCTCTTAGCCCATAATGATCATACACTGCCCGACAAGAGATGGCCTCTCCCTCGGCTGCAAGGAACAGTGTTGCACTTTCTACTTATATGGATCCCAGGAATTAAAACCTTATTGGAAACATTTTAGAAACCATAATATATATACTTTTATTTCTCATATAAAATATACTTTGCAAAACAAATATCAACGATTGAAATCGGCTGTCGGCAGTCTTGGCTTCCATCAGTGAGAGTGCATCCCCGATCATTACCTTGGTCTGACAAATGGGCTGATCCTGTCACTACGATCATCCACTCAGATGAATTCTCAGACTGTCCCAACGTACCCAAGTTTTGACCCCGTTAAGGATCTCACTGATTGGTACATCAAAGACAGCCCAATCCGACACCCAGTGCAGTATCATAATCGAGTCTACGGGTCGGGTGTAACATTCCAGTTTTGCCCATTAATCTCCAAGGTCCATGGCAATACTGGAAATCTGGTCCAGTTCAAAATTTCAATTTATCCTACACTGTATGTGCCTAGGGTCTCACCCTAGTAGCTGAGACAGGCCACCACAGTGTCAGCCTTATCAGGATAGGTCTCCCCAGATCAACCCACTGACTGTGAGCATTCTAAACTAACACGAGTCTCATTAAGGGTCCAGTTTAAGGGTATTACACAGAAACATACCAAGGGAACATGAACCAAATATGTGCTTTTATTCATTTACAATAAACTCATAAAGTACATCATTCTGATTGAAGCTAAGGGCATACAAAACTATCTAACAAAGAAAGATAGGAAAAGCAACCTAAATTTGCAAATTTCCCACCATTACATGGCAATCTTAATATGTTTACCCTTTTCTCTCATTTTTCATAATTTTGCACAATTTTAATGGCTCAAAAATCAAATAATAGTACAAACATTAATGCATAATACAACTTACTGACCATTCTATACCACCCTAGCTACATAGAAAGATCTTAAAGTAGAAGACTACCCCATTAAACTAGTATCCCTTCCACTGGTTTTATCCTGTCTAATTGTGTAGTTTGCTACAAATAATTTCAATAGGTTTTAAAGTAGGGTTTTGATTTATTAAATTAACAATAACATGGATGGTTATAATAAAGACTGTTGTAGAATTGTTGCTAATGATCACAGTTTTACAACTTTGATAAAGTTTTATACATAATATCAGTTTACATTGAAACTCCTTTCACTAACTCTTTCCATGGATAATCAAATTTAGACTTTAACTGCAAGTGGGGAAAATTTATTAATTTTTTTTGGCAATTAGTTGCATGCAAAATTCATGTTGTAGTCAAATAATTAATAAGTACTACTCATTTAGTAGATGCTCTTGGCACAAAAGAACTAACAAAAGCATATTCAATCCACTAATTTGAAAATGAGCCCTCATCATAGATAAGAAACCAATATTAAATAAAAAAAAAAAAAATCTTAGGACCTTTTAAATTGGAGAAAAGACACAATTATCATCAATTGACTAGATTCATAATTGATGAACTGGCATTCAAACCACTTTGGGCGAGGAGACAAGCATTTACTATTAATTAAACTATATTATTAACTTATATCATATTCGTCTGTATGGATCCTACCATCTACCACAATGCTAATCTGAATAAACCCTAGCAAGATTGCAATGGGGGGTTTTGGCTTTTTTGCCAACATAAACAATTTCTATGGTGTGATTTTCCTGAGATTGGGCCCAAAGAATGGTTTTAATTTATCCCACACATTATATCAGCAAAAGGTCGGCAAGAGAGTGATATTGGTCCACAGTGAAATCAGTTGCTGACTTAGAAAGCATCAAAGTGTTGATTTCAAAATCGGAGAAATATTTCATTTTGGGAGTGGTATAATTTAAAGCATAGTCTAGAGATCACATTTTAGAGAATGTGTTTCAATTTCATTGAGCCTGAACGATTTTCATCTAAAAAATCACTGAAATCGGTATCATTCAAGGTTCAAACTATATTCACTTATACTTTTGGCCCCCAATCACCCAAACTATATTCATTAGTATTTGACATAAAATCCTAGCTCCGCCCCTGCAACCGAGTACACCAAATCTTGATCTTTGTCATATTTCATAACACCACCTAAAGCACTTGTTTCATGGATTAAACCCATAACCAGAAGTTGGATATAATTTCAAAGAACAATGAAAAACTATATTCATCAGTGGTGATGCATAGTATTGCATGATAAATGGACAAAATTCTATGGGACCAGGCTCAAGCATTCGTGATTTCTAACAACAAAAAATTGATCAGTTACCATCCAAGATACATACAATTTGGGCATGTGGTTGATATGAAACAAACCGATGAAGAAATTTTCTTCTATTTTTGAATTTTTTTATTCCATGTCATTTTTAAGACAACCAATGATATGCACTTTTCCAATAACCTAATTAATCTATTCTCCTAAACTACCTCCCCCACTTTCTCCAAAATTATCTCTAATTCCTATTTATCTCCAAAATTATCTCTAATTTAGTAGGGAGTTTCTCTCCTAAATTATCTCTAATTCCCATTTATCCTCTCCCCTACTTTTTATCTATATCTATCTAAATAAAGTTTGGATTAAAAAATTTAAGAATTATTTAAATATTCTAACAAAATTATATAATAAATTTAAAATATTTATTAAAAACACAAAAAATAATTTTATGTTTTTACAAAATATATCACAAAATTATGTACTAACAATTTAAATTATGTTTTTCCAGATTTTCAATTTAAAATTTTTTCAAATATATAAGAATATGTAATAGCTTTAAATAAATAAAATTCAAAAAACAAAAAAAATTTAAATATTTAAATAACTAAATATTTATCATAACCAGATTTTAAATAATTAAAATAACGAAATTATGTAATAAATTTAAAAATTTTCTTCAAAGTAGAAAAATAATTATAACATAATATTGAAATTAATAATAATTTAATATATTACAAAATTAATGATGAAATTATGTAATAATAGTATAAATTATGATTTTATGGATAATTGAATTCGATAAATAATTAATATTTTAAAATTTAAATATTTTACATATTATTTATATATTTAAATAACAAAATATTTAACATAACTAGATTTTAAATAGTTAAAATAAGTAAATTATATAATAAATTAAAAAAATCTAAAAACTAGAAAAAATATTTATAACATAATATTGAAATTAATAATAATTTAATATTTTTGCATAATATTGTAAATACCTAATTTCAGTTATATCAAGTAATAATTTGAGAAAATAACTTAATAAAATGAATATTTATTAATAATAATTTTAAACTCTTAATATGTATTTATTATATATATATATTTACTAAAATTAATATTTATTGTATTTCAGTAATGATTAATTGTTTTTTGTGATAAATGTATTTTAAATGATTAAGTATAGATTTATTTTGTTTTTTATGTAACAAAAAACTTTCAAGAATTATTCGAGATTAAACTACTATTATTGAAATTTTTAAATTTAATTTTTTGTACTTATTGTATTTATTATATTTTTGTTATAACTTATTGAGTAATATTTATTAGAGATTAAACTATTATTTGTTTCTTTTTTAGTTGATTTTCTTGGTTTGGTGAGTCAGTTCAAAAGATTTAAACTTAAAAATTTAATTTAATTTTAAAAATTTCAGTGCAATTATTAAAAAATATATTTATGATATAAAGCATTTTAGACTAAGAAATATGGGAAATTTTCCACTTTTTATACTAAAAGTTATATTTAAAATATAAAATTTTAATATATATCCACGGTTAGGCCATTCGATTTTGGTCGGTTTACAAATGGCCAAATTGGGAATTTTTTTAACCAAAGCCAACCTAAAATACTAGAAAACCAGCCAACTTGGGTCAAGTTAATCGGGCTGGTCGGTTTCCCCATCCCCGACAGGGACCCGACTTCCTCGACTCGATAGGGCCAAGAATTGGGATTGTTTTGGCAGTAGGGGTGCTCACGGTTCAGTTAACCGAGTCGTTGGGTGATTTTCTGGGCTGAACCGATTTATTCGGTTTTTTTCTGCCCTCAAAATTAAATTGATGCAACCAATTAACCAAACTGATGCAACCAATTAATCGGTGGACCGATTAACCACGATTAATTTTTTGGTTTTTTTCTGCCCTCAAAATTAAAAAAAAAAAAGGGAGTTGCGAGACAGGGAGATTTGGAGTCTAAGAGAGTGTCGCCAAAGCAGGAGGGATCGCCTCCTATGTCGGAGGGTGAAGCGCCGAAGGCCGTGGGCGTCGGTCCGTTGGGGAAGAATGAAGAAAACTGGGAGAGTGGGAGTTTGAGAGAGTGAGAGTCCGAAAGAGAGAGAGCTTAGAGAGAGAGGGAAAGGTGTTAGGCTGTTGTGGAAGCAAGAAGGATCGCTAGTGTCGCCGAAGCAAGAGGGATCACCGGAGGGCATCAATGATTCAATCGAAGGGCGGACTGCCGAAGGCCGTCGCCCATTGGTCTGTTGGGGAAGAACTGGGACTGGGAGAGTAGGATTCAGAGAGAGAGAGAGAGAGAGAGAGAGAGAGAGAGAGAGAGAGAGGGGAAGAAAGGGAAAAGCCAAAAAAGTCTGGCTATTCGGCTTCGCCAGACTGGCGAACTAAAAAATCTCAGTTCGCTGTTGGGCATTTATTAGATTTTCAAAAACAAAATAAAATATAATACATAATACTATATAAATATACATTATTGTATATATATTGGTTGGTTCGGTTAACCACCATTTTTTTTAAATGGTTAACTGAAACCAAACCGAAACTGTCGGTTTTTTGAAAATGTCGACCGAAATGTTCGGTTAACCGATTTTCTGGTTCACTTTCAGTCAGTTCGGTTTTTTGGTTTTTTGTTCACCCCTATTTGGAGGGGTGGGGGCAGGATTTAATAGGAATCCTCGGTCGGGGTCAGGGTTGGGGATGGGGATTGAGGTCCTGCCCTACCCTAACCCCAATTATATATATATATATATATATATATATATATATATATATATATATATATATATATATATATATATATATATATATATATATATATATTAAATGTTATTTATATTAAATACACTATTATATTTATATTATATATATATATATCAAAACATATTTAAAACATTATTTATAATTTGTTTTTTTTAAATAAATTTATTTGAAAAATACTATTATCTAAAAATATTTTGGGGATTCGGGTCCCCACAAGGAACCCATCCCCGTTGGGGATCGGGGAAGGGGGTTAATTTCAGAATTGGCGTCGGGGATGGGGAACTTGATCCCCACCCCCGAACCTGCCCATTGTCATTCATACACACCTTATAGTTTTCCATATTTACTTAAACCTACTTTATAGTTTTCATTTTACTAAAACATCCCATATATTTTACAACTTATTTACTTAATCAACCTTTCATTAAGGAGTGTTCATTTTGCCATTAGGCCCATATTTTTTTATTCAAAAAATACCCTTGACACTTTTTTTTCTTTGTATAGAAAACAAAATTGACTAAGTATAGCCAATAGAGTGGTTGTATGTGTCTTATTAAAGGCAAATATGTTATTTTTATTTTTTTTCTTTTGATTAAATTTATTTTAATGAACATTATGATCTGTTATTTTTTATTGCCATCTAATGGAAGATTGATTAAATCCATTGCAAATTATAAGTGGTGTTTTAGTAAAATGCTAACTATAGGGTAGATTTTAATCAATCCATAAAACTCTAAGGGCTATTTCAATAAATGACCATTTCTATTATTTAGCTTTTGCTTAATAAATCTCGTGCACCGCACGGTTCCCCGCTATTTGTTATTATTATAAAAAAAAAAGTCTAAATTCACTTAGAGATAAAACATGATTCTACAATATATACACGAATATCGGGGGCGGACAGTGCTGAGAACAGGGTGCATGTGAGGGGCTCAGATCTGCTACCCACTAGTTGTTCCTACATCTTTATCCACGTGATAAGCAGCTGTGCATTGAGAATATAGGGAGATATTCTCACTACATGGCAGTAGTGTTCTGTGGGTATAAATGTGGGAACAAATAATGGGTAACAGATCCAGAGTGGCATCTGAGGCCCACTTGCACACCACAGAAAACCTACGGCCCTAGGTTTCATCTTATTCTTATATATGCCTCTTGTTTTGGAGGATGACAAGTTCACAAATTATAATGGCTTATATGTAGAATCCAAAGTAAAAACCAGTCAAAAAGCAAAATAGATAGCTTGTTGTCAAAAAGTAATTAAACAAACGTAGCCTTTTATCAAGCACACAAAATTTACATGTTTTGATGTATTGAGTCGACATTTAAGGAAGATCCTTGCCAATTTTTCACTATTTGTCAATCAACTGTTACAAACCTTAGCTATGGTTATTGTTTTTTATGTCATTGAACATTTGAATTAGGGTTTCTCCTACCCACTTGCTTTAGCTGGTTTTATTTCTTTATTAATCTTAAAGGAAAATCCATGATGCTAGAAAGACATGGTATCAGAAGAGTTTTGACCAATCAAAACCCACCTGTAAATTGTAATAAATTTCAGCCGATTGGTTAACATATTTATGATATCGGTTGATTGGTCATAATTTTTTTTTTATACCGTCTTTCCAATATCATTGCCATACCCCTTTATTAACGCTAGACATTTTTCTTTAAGTATAGGGTTTGACTTTTTCAACTCTGGTTTGACTTTTACCTAAAATCTCTCTCTCGCTCTCTCTCTCTCTCTCTCTCTCTCTCTCTCTCTCTCTCTCTCCCACACGTTCCAATAACCTAAATAATCTAATATCGTAAAATTACTCCCAGACAACCTCCCCCACTATCCTTAACTTTCTCCTAAGTTATCTCCAATTTAGTAAAGAGTTTCTCTCTTAAATTATCTCTAATTCTTATTTATCTTCACCTCACTTTTTATCTACATCTATCTAAAAAAGGTTGAATTAAAAAAATTTAAGAATTATTTAATTATTCTAACAAAATTATATAATAACTTTAAAATATTTATTAAAAAAACAAAAATAACTATAATCAATTTAATAATATTCATATTATTAATAATTATATATTTTTACAAAATTTATCACGAAATTATGTACAAACAATATAAATTATGATTTTCTGTATTATTCAATCTAAATGTTATTCAAATAATAAAATCTAACTTTAAAAATGAACTATTATTTAAATATTTCAATAACTAAATATATTAAATAACAAAATATTAAAATTAGTATTTTAAATCAATTAATAATATATTTTAAATAGTTACTGAATAAAATTTAATTATAATAAATAGATTTATATTTTAAATATTTATTTAAATAACTAAATATTTTAAATAATGGAATGTTTAACATAAATATATTTTAAATAGTTAAAATTACAAAATTATGTATTAATAGTACTATAATTGTATGGATTATTAAATTCAACATGTAATTAATATTTTAAAATTTAAATAATGATATTATTTCAAAAAATAAATAATATTGTAAATAGCTAATTTCATTTATACCAATTAATAATTCTAGAAAATAACTTTCAAAAACTTATTGTTTATTAATAATAAATTTAAAAACTTAATATTTATTTATTATATATTTATATATACTAAAATTAATACTTATTGTATTAAAGTAGTTATTTATTATTTTTTGATAAATATAGTTTCAATAATTTATGTATAAATCTAATTTTGTTTTGTTATTTAATAGAATTAATTTATTGTTATTTAGATTTTTAAATTTAATTTATTGTGTATTTTTGCTATAAATTTTTAATAATTATTGGAGATTAAGATATTGTTCACGGGTTGGTTCGGTTCAGTTGTAGGTTGTTTGGCCAATCAAATCAACTGGGTCAGGTTGGGGGGTTGGTTACTAAGGTTGTATTGGTTTCGGTCCATTTTTGGTTTGGTTGGTCAATTTAAAAGATTTAAACTAAAAAAAATAAATTTAAAGAAGTTATAATATCATTATTAAAAAAATAAATTTAAATATTAAATTTATGATATAAATTGTTTTAACCTAAGAAATATTAGTATTTTCCACTCTCTTGTATTTAAAAATATATTTAAAATGTAAAATATTAATATATATCTATGATTGGGTCATTCGATTTTAGTCAATTTACAAATGGCCAAAGCGAAACAGATCCGACCTAATTGGGTTGGGAAATTGTTAAACAAAAGCTGACTTGGTTGGTCAGTTTGATTAGTTTGATTCGGAATGGCAATGGTGCAGGGCGGGGATGAGGAGCCTCTCCCTATCCCTGTCCCCATGAAAATCGCGATCCATGACCTCATCCACATCCTGCTAATGGGGACAAAATTATCCCCATCCCTGTTTCCATTTGGATCTACATTCCGCGAGGATCCCTACTCCCCATGATTCTTTATAATGCTTGCCATTATGTTTTTGTTTTTTATTTTATTTAAAAATAAAAATAAAATAATTAAAATTTACAATCCTATTAGAAAAGATTCAAATATATTCAACCATATTTTTAAAAATATTAACATATAAATGTATGTGTACATATATACATATAAAAACGTATACATATATACACATGTATATTAGCAGGGGTCGGGGTCCGCGTGGGGCAGGGAGTGATCTCCCCGTCTCCCACCGTCCCTGCCAATGGGGATGAAAATTTCTCATCGTCGTCCCCGCAGAGGGAAAACCATCCCATATCCCTGCTCCATTCAGGGTAAATTTTCACGGGAATCGAAAAAATGAGAAAAATTGCTATCCTTAAGTTTAATAAACAACTCTATTTAAAATTAATTATTATTATCGTATTATAAAAAAATTAGTAAAAATGGTATACAAAATATAAATAATTATTAATTATTATATAAATAGTATACTCTTATATATTTATATTATATATCTTTAATTAATAAATCTCATACATTGCACTGGTCCCCGCTAATATATTAATTAAAACCACCCATTCATACAAAAAAAAAAACTGTTTGAAATTGGTTGATAAGGATAGGTACAGGTCAGATCTAGGTAGATGATCTTATCACTTTTGTCGTGCAGTTGCTAGATCAATATGATCTTACATTAATGGACAAACAAGTGACCACGTTGCTCGTCTTTTAGATCCAAGTGATCATACACGTGATGAAACTAATAATATTATAGCTAGGTTGCTTATATATTAATAATAAAGGAAGCTGCTGGCTGCTACTAAGTGCTATATAAGTTGGTTTCTATCGTCCAGACTCCAGCCTAACCTAGTGTAGCCTAGTGTGCTTGAACGAAACAAATTTCTCAACCCGGCCGATTGACTTGATGACTTTTCCTTGTATATAGTTCACATCTGCTGCAATCTTGCAGCCCCAATCAAACATGGACACGTACCCCAACGACGGAAATTAAAAATAGTTCATATGATGTTTTGAATTTAATCGTTCTGCTTAATTGTTGGTATTTCAACATGTATTGGGAGTTGCAACGACATGCCAGTGACAATGGAAATAAAAAAAAAAAAAACAGATCATATGATGATAATGGATTTTGAAACCATGTTAGCAATAGCAGCAGAGATGTGGAATGGAGATTCAACAGATGGTTTGGGGTGTTCTGAACTGTGGCGTTTTTTCTTTCTTGTGATTGTTTGCTTTTGAAACACACCACACCCATTGAGGTATTCTCACAAGGGCGTGGTATTTGAAATAAATATATTGTGATTTCACTTTCGCACCAAGACCACACCTTATAGAAACCCCAATAGGGCCCAATAAATTCAACTCAAACACACCACACCTTATAGAAACCATACTATTGAACACTCCTTTGAAATTAGGGGTGGCCACGAGTTGAGTTTTCAAGAGTTATTCGGGCCCAACTTGTTGAAAGCTTGGCTCGGCTCAGTTTAAACCAAACATCGAGCCTGATATATAAGTTCGTTTGCTAATCGAGACGAGCTCAAGCCCAGTGAAACTCGGCTCATGAGCTTAATATTAAATAAATAATTTTTATTATACATATATAGATATATACATGTATATTCTTAATTTTTTGTCTGAAAAATAAAAAAATAAATTTATACATATAATTTTTATTTTTCAAAATAAAAACTTAACTTATAGTCGAGATTGAACTGAGCCAAACTTGAACTTGCGAATTATGGCCTGAACTCGAGCTCAAGCCTGACTGTGAACTAAGCTCGAATAAGCAAATATTCAGCTCAGCTCAACTCGAATCCACCCCTATTTGAAATGCCACCTATTTGGTGATGACTTCAATCGGCCACGTCAACCCTCCACATGGCAGAAATAGAATTGTTCAAATAGGCAAGCCACATATTTAAATTTTTTGATTTATATAAAACAAGCGAAACATATCTTAGCCGGCCACAATGTGTGTGAGGGCATTATGAATTGCATTGTAGATGGGACTAGGTGGACTAATTATTTTATGTGATCTTCTTATCAATAATTGATTCATGTGGTCTTGTTCTTATCTTCATATTATTATTATTATTATTATTATTATTATTATTATTATTATTATAGACATAAAGATAGTTAACTAAAAAAATCATTTATATATGGGTTAAATAGATGAATAAATGAGAATTGAATGAAGGAGACAATGTGGACCAGGTACTTTGGATGAATAGGGCTGCAATGAACAAGGCCTCATTATTGAACAAGTTCTAGTACCATTAGGCGGACAAGTTGTGTTCCCGTGAGCCATGTACAGTTAGACAGATAAAAATAATATGAGAGAGAGAAATAATTAATATGAATACCGGACGAATGCCACCTGTCCGACCAATGGTCGGAGGTTTATCAATTAAAAATCCGACCAACTGAACAGACGATATGTTGTGGACTGTGCCTTCTTATGGTCTGGTCCTGGATGGACGGTTTCAAGTTTCAACTTCCGTGAAGCGACGCCTCGAAAATTAACACTGAAACATTCATTAAAGCAAATTAAAATAACAATGGAACATCCATCTCTACCTGCTGTTTGTCTTTGTACCACCACAGTCAGTACCCAGTCATCAATATTCAATAATGAAATGACCATTGAATAAACCCCCATCTTAATTTCTCCTAATTAACAAAAGTGCTCTTTACGTTTAAAACCCTATTTTTGCTCACACCCCAGCTGGGTTGGGTACATGGTGATTCTAAGCTAAGCCTTACAAAATACAGATTGTGACAGGATTCAATTTTCTCCTATTTTAGGAATAGCCTAGATTTGGCCAACGGCCATATCATATCCTTTCATATTTGTCAATTAAAATATGGGCAATGAATTTTACCTCCTATATATAGTGATTAAAACATTTTTGAAACCAAACATTTTATTTATGAGAGTCATTGCTTTGTTATAAATTTGTTAGATAAAACTGCTTATTTTATATTCAGTTTCTTAATTGAATGGTTGCCATTGCCGGCGAGTTTAAACGATTCTAGATCTCCTCCCTATGAGAATTCTGTCCATGTCTACCCACAACACACTATCCCTCGTGAATTGGGAGCATCTTCCCTGCATAATACTATGTAGGAGGATGAGATGTTCTTCATGTGTAGTTGTGGTGTTATGTGGATAGACATGGGCAGAGTTTTTGCGGGCAAGATATCCATACTCAGTTTAAATAGGCCCATGTATTTTTTATTTCTAAAAATTTCATTAAAGTACAAAATTTTAAGAAAGATTAAGAAGCAAGATGAGAAGTCTGATGTGGATAACTGCATTTTAAAATAGGGTAAAATACAAAACCCTCCCTTGAAGTTTAGACAATCATAAAAGTCTCCCCTATAGTTTCATTTTAGCAAGAACCTCCCCTCTATTTTTTAAAAATTCAACAAATACCCCCTTCCGTCAATGACCAAGACAGAAAATGTTAAAGAGATTATATTTTTTCAAAAAGATTATATTTTTCAACAAACACTGCTCATCTTCTTCCTCACACGCACTGTGGCAGAATGGGGATGCATTCCCCGCCCCCCCCCCCCCTCCTCTAGAAGATTGCAGTAGACCTCTCCATCAAGGCACTCTGCTTACCTCCTCATAACAAGAAGATATTCATCGAAATCCAAAAAAGGCCTCCCTTATTACCTTCTAAAAAGGACAAATGGCGTTGTTGGTTCTCAACTATCAAAATCCAGAGAAATCACTTCTAAGTACATGTACCCTTCCACTTCCACCTCTTCTATTTCCTCCTCTTCTTCTAGATGATGCCCACCTCCTCTTGTTTCGAGGCCCACTACCTCGACAACCGCTTCAGCACCATTGTCTTCTTTGATCAAACGGTCTCAGTCTATCAAGTGAAAGCATATAGTCACCCCTTGACCCACCACGTCACTTGCCTGATTTGACGAGGACAAGAAATATTGCCAAAGTTTCAGTAGCTTCAAAAATGTTGCTCACTTCTATGCGGAGTTTATCAGTTTTGTTTCAAGGGGAATCGTTCTCACTTCCAATTAGTAAGATGAAGACCTCTCCAACACTCAATTTGAGTAATATGAGAAAGGCTACACCAGAGAAGAAGAGGACGACACCATTGAGAGGGAAGATTGATGGTCCTAGAGGAATAGATCAGATGGAGAACATAAAACTCATTGATCAACACATTGACCGAGTAGAACTAGAATGGTAAATCCTTTAACAAGAAGTTCATATTACACTGTTGACAAGAAAAAACTCATTGGATCTGGAACCGTGGTTCATGCAATGCAGCAATCAATGGTTGATGAAGGTAGGAGGGCATCATTTGATGGTAGATTACATCGGGATTCAAGCATTGCCAACTTTGTAAAGACTGTTCAACATGCAATGGATGCCAATTCCACAAACCTCCTGCTGAGGTTTGTAACCGCAAGTTTTTTTTTTTTTTCAAAATTACAAGGGGGTTTGTTAAATTAAAATCACAATTAATTCTTTTCTCGGCAATCTCTCTAACTCTCTCCTTTTGTTTTCATTCCAATATTCTATTTCCAGCTAAATCTGGTCCTTTAAGACCTTGATTTGATTTCTCTTTCTGGGAGGAGAACAAAACTGCATTCTTCGTCTTGAATTTTCTCTTTTGATTTGTCTAGCAGATTTTGTTTTTTTTTTTGAGAGTTTGATCTAGGGTCCTTGCATCCCCCTTTTTTTTCCTTGCAAAGTTTTTATTATACAAATGAGTTTCTTATCTTGTACGAGTCCTCAGGTAAAGGACGTAAGAAAAATTGAAGACAGTAACAGTGTTCGATCTCGCTCTTGCCATTTTTATAGTTCTTCATGTCGCTTTCTATTTCTTCATTTCTCTTTGCCGATTCAAATTCTGTTAATCTCCTTACCACTACTTTGGCTTACAGGAACTAGTTTGCAATGGATGCCAATTCCACAAATGGGTCATCAGTTCCCTCCGATCTCATTGCATCTGATATTGAGAGTGTCTCCTCTAGTAGAACTTCTGGAGTACAGGAGTGCAACAGGGTTTCTCAAGCTCGAATTGGGCCTTGTGGAATTAGTGTCCCTGCTAGGTTTTGGCAGGAAGCAAATAGTCGGTTGCGGTGCTTACAAGACCCTGGTTCGCCATTGTCGACGAACATTAGTTCAAGGATGGCTGCTCCACCCAAACGTATTCCATCCAAGAAGCCATTGAGTTTAAGCGATAGTCCCATATCATCTCCTTGGACTATCTCCATTACCAGTAGTAGGACGTTGTCAGATATTGGTGGATTGCACTATCTTTCGTGATGGGGAGGAACAAAGTGGCTGGTGGGGAAGCCTCAAACAAAGAAAAGAAGAAGAAGAAGAAGAAGAAGAGGGAGAGCAAGAGGAGACATAGAGGTGCCATTGATGAGGACTGAATAATGATAGAGAGAGAGAGGGGAATGATGAATAGTGTTATTCCGTGTTGGTGGAGAGAGAGAGAGAGAGAGAGAGAGAGAGAATCATAGGGAAATTAAAGAAGATGGAAGGTTTGAGGGGGGAGTGCACTGCCATTCTGCCATTATGCATCGTGAGGAAGAAAATGAATAGTATTCCAGATGCACATTAATTACTAAAAGGGTAAAATAGGTATTTTGAAAAAAATATCATCTCTTTAACATTTTCTGTCTTGGTCATTAACGGAAGGGAGGCATTTATTGAATTTTTAAAAAATAGAAGGGAGGTTTTTACTAAAATGAAACTATAAGAGAGGTTTTTATGATTATTAGAAACTTGAGGGGAGGTTTTTGTATTTTACCCTTTAAAATGGAAATGGTGCACTTTATTCTTTTATGTGATAATAACTAGTGGAAAAGGTAGCTGAATTGTAGGACACTTTTTTTTTGAGAGATAACAAACAAAAACTTGCTTAGTTGGATAACTATAAGTCGTTTCCATCATATAAATAAATAGAATAGAATTTCAGTGTAGTGGAGCCTACAGATTCGCTTGAGGAGGAACCTATCTCTAAAAGATAAGGGGCAAATCATATAGACGAATTGATGAGGAGGAACCTATCTCTAAAAGATAACGATGAAGAGAAAAAAACATATTTAGACCTATCATTTCGCATGTGGAAGTAATAATAAATGATTCAATCATTCATACTTAGCAAAATAGCAAAATGGAGTTCATGTAATCAACCCCATATAGTTGGGCTGGGGATTGGAGTGTTTAAAATAAGCATTTATTTTGGGTCGGGATTATATCAATAAGCATTTATTTGTGTTTAAAAAATAAGTATTTATTTTAAAAAGCTCAAATTTTGAGCTTAATTTTTAGTGTTTATTTCCTTTCTGACCGATTTTGATCCGTTCCATAATTTTGAAAACACCTATACTACCCCTGTTGAAAATAAATGCTTTCTTACAAAATGCTTATAAGCACTTGTTTTTCGAATTAATAAGCATTCCCAAATTTAGCTTTTTAGATGAAAGATGACAACTTGGATCTACCATTTAAATTTAAATCAAAATCTTGCAAACAGAGCATTATAATCCCATTGGTGTTTATCTTATGTCAGAGATGAAAGGATGCTGTTGAAGAATCTTATGCCAGACGTTCACCAGCCTCTGCCAAACGCTTCAACTTGGTTTCCCTTTAGTTGTAACCATCTATCACAGATTTAACCATTGCCAAAAGAAAGGCATCTTGGCATGATTTTATCTTCATGTTTGTGGGGAGATGTATGCTGTCGTCCCTTGAAAGCAATTTGCTATTTGATTAGGTGAATAGGGACATAAATATCACCAAAGACAATTGATGATTTAGATGGTGATAGCTCGTAACAATACAAAGACCAATCATGTGAGAAGAGGACGTACGACTCGTATAATTTGTATTTGATTTTAGTGATGATAGTTTATTGTCCTCTGTCCATTTCCAGATCGAACAATCTTCTCTGATTGGGAAAGATCTATAATGCCAGAAGGACACGGTACGAAGGAGTTTTTGATCAATCAAAATCCACTCGTGAATTTTGATAAATACCATTTCATTATATCGGTTGATTGATCACAAGTTTTTCAAATATCAAGTCTTGTAGTTGAATCCTTTTTTATTATTATTATTATTATTATTTAAATGAACTTCATTATCTTTTTAACTGTTTTTTTTAAGGGCTACATAACAGGGGTAGCCCATCCCCAACCCATAACCCTTGATTTTCAATCGTAAATTAAAAGTGCAATTTGTACAGACTTGCTTGGGTTTTTGTCAAAATTTAAATGGATCTAATGCAAAGGTTCGAGGCCAAATAGGGTTGCAAATAGGAATCATCATGGGCCAGGTTTTTATAGGGTATCAACAGCATTAAGGCTTGCCCAAGTCTGGCCTAGCCCACACGCAGAGCTTGATATTACATGTCTGGCCCAATCTTAAGCTGAACCGGACATCCTGGCCCATATAAATTGAAATTAAGGGGTTTTATAGATTCTTCAACCTCATAAATTTTTATAGGTCTTATACAACTGTGAACAATGACAAATGGAAAAATCTATAACATATGAGGGTGTAAAACAATACATTCAGAAGACCAATATAAATTTTAAAGGAGAAGCAAATTATAAATTTCCCTAAATTTTAAAATTTTAATTTAACTTTATGTTCATAGTTATAGAAAAACAGATTAATATAATATCATATATGCATGCCCCTATACCATATAGTGTTCATGAAAAAGTATTTGGGCTCTTCCCATTTTCAAAGAAAAAACCCACATACTTAAATTGCTTTAATTCTATTTAAATTAGGTGTCACACATTCAACAACACTTCCTTAAAATTACACGAGAAGTATTTTCAAAGAGAGCATTCTCAACGGGATAAGAATACATGCATAGTCAGCCGAATCTTTAAATACATGCATAGTCAGCCGAATAAGAATACATGGTGGACCCATTAAAACTACTGCAAATTCAGCCAAATAGCATTTAACTCTAAAATGCACATGCATGGCTATTTATGAAACAAAAAACTTTGTTGAATACCACCGCATTGGTTCTTGGGGTCATCAAGTGGGTGATTAGATGTTCTTTTAAGATTGGGAGAAAATACAAAGGCATCAGTATTTCAGTATCTCTAACTAGTGGAGATCTGTGCAATGCACAGGATTTGTTAAGCGAAATCTAAACAATAGAAACATAGAAGAGTATATAATTGTTTTATATTTTAATTTTTTTAAATAATTAATAATTTTTTATATTTTGTATACTATTTTAATCACTTTTTTACAATACAAAAACAACAATAATTAATTTCAGCTAGGGTTGTTCATAAAATTGATGAAATTGACCAACCCGACAAACTTGACCCAGTTGGTCAGTTTTCTAGTATTTTTGATTGGCTTTGCTTCAATAATTTTCCAATTTGATCAGGTTGGATCAGTTTTGATTTGGCCATTGGTAAATCGACCAAAATCCAATAACCTAACCTATATATATAATTTTTAATATAGGAAAATAGTAGAATTCCTTCTTAGTCTAACATATTTTATATCATAACTTTAATTTTTACATTTATTTTTAATAATGACACTATAATTTTTTTTTAATTTAAATTTAAATTTAAAGTTTAAATCATTTTAATTGACTGACCAAACTGAAACAATTCGAGTTGGCCAGTTTTCACTAATGGTTGATTTTGGGTGACCAACTCCCCAACCTAACCAGGTTGATTTGGTTGGCCAAACATCCTATAACTAAGCCAAACCAACTCGTGAGCACTCCTAATTTCAACTAAATTAGTAATCTAATCTCTAATAAAACACAATTGTTTAATCTCTAATAACTATTAGAAATTTATAGCAAAAATACACAATTATTGAAAATATATTGATAATGAAAATATAATAAATAATTAATAAGAATACAATAAATAAACTATTTATAAAAATGTATTAAATTAGTCAATAAATAGTAGGGGTGCAACTTGGGCGGGCCCAATCCGAATTTTTATACGGGCCTAGGCTTGGATTTTCGGTCTTTGAGTTGGACTCAAGCCCAAGAATTTGGGCTTTTTTTATTATTCAGGTTGGGCTCGAGCCTAGCCCTTAGGTAACCCGAACCCGGTCCAAGCCCGACCCAACTATGTATGTATATATATGTAAATATGTATGCAAAATTAACATATATACATAGTGTATACATGTGTATATACACACGCACACACACATTTGTATACATGTTTACTTATATACATATTTTGCACACATATTTACATATATATACTACTTTAGAAAGTACGAATAAATATTTCTGGAATTTTTTGAAGACAAAACTTACCCCTCTATATTTAAATTTAATGATAAAAAATGTGGGCAAATAGGATAGTTGTTTATTGATATTAAATGAATTGAAAAGAGGTAATTTTAAGATTTTCAATGCATTCAATTCTCCCTCATTAAATCTAACATTTAAGGTATTAATTTGCATTCACTTTCATTGAATCATATATTTAAGGCTTTTTTTTTGTTTTTTCTCATCATTAAATTCTATAATTAAATCCATACACAATAAATTAATAGTTTCAATAACATAAAACTTATACTTTTAATATCTACCTGGAAAAAAAAAATAGTGTTTTCGTCTAGATGGTGGTAAAACTTATACTTTTAAACCATTTGGGTCAAATGGGCCAATCCATGTTGCCACAATTAAATAATAAAATTTAAAAATATATAAAATGCAAAAAATTTAAAAATTTAAAAAATATGAACATTTTTAACATCATATGTTTGACATACTAAACAATAATAAGTATGATAAAAAAAATATTTTAAAAGCCAACTAGGAAGTAGACCCGCTTTTGCCTTCGGGGCAGAAGTCATTGGTTCGACTATAAAGGTCAAATGAGTCAAACTGCTTTACGTTAACTCTATATGTGTTTGTGTGTAAAAATACATATTTTATCAATAAATATAATTATGTTTTACATATATTACATATAATATATGTATTATATAACATTTATTTATGTTTTTTTAATTAGATTTAAAATTTTTATTTATAAAAAAATACTAAAATTGCAATTTGGGGTCAAAAAATGAGTTTTTTTCATGAAAATAACAAGGCAAGGCGCCTAAGACCCTTGGAACGTATAGATCATGAAACGTTACTCAAAATAAAATAAAAAAGATAATCCCAATCAAACATGGAGTGCAAAATTATGGCTTTCAAATGTTATAACATAATTAAGTGCGCAACCTGCAACTTGGTTATTGTGTCGAACAGGGAAATGGTTGAACTGCCTGGGTTAGAGAATTTTTAACTGGGAGGAGGGGTGCAACAAAATCAAACCTAAGATCAAGGCCGAGTGACGATTCGAACGGTTCAATCATCCAGGTCAACAACGTGTTGAAAACATTGATGAAAAATAAGAAATGTTTTTTATTAATGATGGAAATGGAATGTAAAATTTAAATTCTCATTATTAAATTCTACTAATTAAATCCACAACATTAATTTTAATAATACAAAAATAAATATTTTGAAAACAAAACAATTTTCTTCCCTCTCGATAGTGGGTAAGCAATTCAACCATTTGGGGTCAAACGCGTTAATAAATAATTCCATAATTAAATAATAAAAAATAAATTATATATTATAAAAAATAAAAAGAATTGGGCACGTCACTAATATTGTATATTCATTATACTAAATAAAAATAAGTGTGAAATGTAAGAAATATTTTTATAAATGAAGAAAATGGAATGCTAAACTTAAAATCAACCTATAAATGAAATGATGTCATTGTCAAATAATAAAATTTTGAAAACTAAAAAACACAAAGAATTACAAAAATAAATTTTGTACATAAGATATAATGTTACATATTTATAAAAAATAAAATATGGGATACATCTATAATATTATGCATTTATTATATTGAACAAAAATAAGTATTATACATAAGATATAATTTTATCAATAATGGAAATGTAATACAAAATTTAATGTCAACCTAGAAATCAAACTTTTTTTAGAGTCGTGGGTTAGTGGTTTAGGTAAAATGTATTAATTGATGATACGATAGTTAAATAATTAATATTTATAAAGTAATAAAAAATTACAAGTAATCAAAATAATATATAAAAAAGTATATATTAATTACGCCAAACAAAACTTAAGTATGATAAATAAAAATTATTTATATAATGTAGATGAAATATATAATTTAAAACTAATCTGAAAGCAAAATTATTTTCATATCTAAATGATTGGTTAATTATCCAACTTTTCAATGAAAGTATAGAGTTTTGTCAAAGACATTTCGAAGCATTCCTAATGTTATATAAGCATCATATTAAATAAAAATAATTGTTAAAATAAAAATTATTTTTATTTAAGACGAAAATGGAACACAAAATTTAGTAATAGTAGTAAGAGGAGGAGGAGGAGGAGTAATATTAGTATATTATTATTATTATTATTATTATTATTACTTGAATTTTAGATATATCATAGTTAAGATATAAATTGAAAATTAATAAAAGTAACAATATGACTAAAAATAAACTTAAATAATTGTACTAAATATACACATGCAGAAATTTTAAATTACAATGATAATAATAATAATAATAATAATAATAATAACAACATTGTAATTTAAAATTTTTACACATGCACATTATCACAAGTATTGAAGTTTATTTTTTAATCATATTGTTACTTTTATTAATTTTCAATTTATATCTTGACTGTGATATATCTAAAATTCAAGTAATTAATTTGAAAAAAAAAATCATACGCGTAAGGCACGTGCTTAATTATTGGTATACATAAATATATGTATTCATATTTGACCAACTTGAGGAAATCAAATTACAGTGTAGGTTGTGCTTGAGTTGGGAAAATAGGGCTTAACTTCGGGCTCAGCTCTTATGCCCAAATTTTAGGGTCAAGCTTGGGTTGACCATAAACCCAACCCAACCTGCCTGGCTTGCACCCCAAATAAATAGATTAATCTATAATAAATATTAAACAATAAATTATAACAAAGATACAATATGGACAATTAATTAAACCTAAAAATGTTAAATAACAATAGTTTAATCTCCAATAATGGTTGAAAGTTTTCTATTAAATAACAAAAAATAAATAAATTTATACCTAAATATTGAAAATATATTTATCACAAAAAACAAAAAATATGAATTTTTAACATTAACTGTAATTCTATACTCGCACAGAATACTCAATTATCTAATGCTTCTTCCTAAAATATCTCCACCTTCCTAAAATACTCAAATCAAACTTACCATACAAGTATTGAATCTCAAACAAAATAATAGTTGCCCTGTACTTAGGATTTTGCCACGCCTACTACTCCATAGGTTAAAAAGAAGAAAAACACAGAAATTGTTAGTTGCAAAGTAAAGTTGATTTATTTTCTAAATTAAATAAGAAACCAAAATCAAATTTATCATATAAGCATAGGTTGTGAATCTCAAATGAAATAACAAATGATGTGGCCATTCCTCTAGATAAAATATGGTAAGTCTCTTAAATTAAATAAAAATCTATAAAAATGAAATAAAAAACTAAGCTAAAATTCTAATATAGATGATTTAATAAAAAAATGAAATAGTTCAGATTGTGGACCCGTACTTAGTATGAGGGTCATGCCTAGTATATACACTTAAGTAAAGTTGGCCAGCCTCTCCTTGCTCCATTACCCTAACCAAGCAATCCTAGAGTAGGTGCAAGATCCCCTTTAAAAGTCTATGGAGTTGCCATCTCAGCATGCCTTATCTCCCTTTTTCCTCTATTTTTTATTAGAAAGTTAATAAAACTCATATAATTAACACCTATTTTTTAAGAAAGATATAAGGGTCCTTTATAAAGCCACTCCTTACCCCAATTTGTTCCTATCCCCCACTAATCACGTGGCACCACTATCCCCCACTTTCTCTTAGATTATCTCTATAGTCTCTAATTCCTAATTATCTCATAAATTATCTCTAATTTAGGAGAGAGTTTCTCTCCTAAGTTATCTCTAATTCCTATTTATCCTCTCCCCCACATTTCATCTATATCTATCTAAATAAAGGTTGAATTAAAAATTTAACAATTATTTAAATATTATAATAAAATTATGTAATAACTTTAAAATATTTATTAAAAATAGAAAAAATAATTATAATAGATTTAATAGTATACATGTTATTAATAATTTTATATTTTTTATAAAATTATGTAATAATATAAGTTATAATTTTATTGATTATTCAATTTAATAAAGAGAAGGCAATTTAATAACTCAAGCAAGAATATGGACCAGTAATGAAGTTCAGCCTCCACAATAAGAACACACACACAAAGAAAGAGAGAGAGAGAGAGAGAGAGAGAGAACTGCTTGTTTGATGGAGGGAGAATCAATTTCTATCTTTGACATAATGCTACAGTACCCATATATGCCTGCAGCTATATCCCTACTTATAAAAGGAAAAGAATTCAATATTTTTTTCTTTGGTAGAACAGACATTCATCAAGCAAGAAAAAGGCAAAAGCTATACAAACAGAGAAAAACCAACAAGAACAAACATAACAAAAGAAAAGAAAAACAAACACACAATGAAAAACTACAACAGCAGAACAGATCACCCCGAGAAAACAAGCCAATCTTCCAACAGAGCGTGGGCTAACCAGTGAGGACCAGCATCTATCCATGACTTAGAAGCCAGAAGACCTGTCTGAGCTGCAACATGGGTAGACCTATTTGTTGAGCACTTCACAAAGGAAAAAGAAACATTGAAACCATTGGCAATCTTCAAACAATCCTGAATAATAAAGAACACTTCAGCAGGACAATCTTGACTCTTCTTGACAAGCCAACTTACTAAAGGCTTTCTATCACTTTTGATGATTACATTCTGGAGCTGCAAATCTCTCACAAAAGACAAACCTTCAAAGATTGCTAAAGCCTCCACCTGAAGAGAAGAAAGCTGAAACTTTCCCACACTTGGAGGCTACAAAACAGCCAGTTCTATCCCAAATGGCCACACAAAAAGTTGCTGAATTGCAGTTCAAAAAAGCCCCATCCACATTAACTTTGAACCAACCATCCTGCAGGGGAAACCAAAAAACAGAACTAGTCCCATCCTCAGAATGGGGCTGTGCTTGTGATGATATAGCTGCAATCTTCTGAAGCTCTCATACCTGGATCATGACCCTATCAATAACCGAGGCTTGGTTAGGCAAAACACCATTAAAAACATTATCATTGCACTGCAACCAAAAATTCCGAAGTGTCAGAGCTGTGCAGGGTTTCAGCTCTTCTTTCCAATCCTTCTGATCATTACAAACTGAGAACAAGCCAAGAAGCCAATCCTTGAAAGAAGAACCAGGAGGAAGTGCTTGAAAACCTAAGCCAAGGGGGCCACCAAACCTACAGTGTTTTGCAAATTTACACAAACAAAGAGCATGTAACACTGATTCCTCTTTTTTCAGGCAACAGGATTGCTGGGATCATTCAATACAAGTTCAAGGCTAAATACCACACTATAGCTCCATTTTTCTGTCTGTGGCTAGACCTCTCTCTCGGAGATGTCAACAAATGATTGCTATGAAAGCTGCTATGATACATTACCCGAAGACAGCATTTGGTCAAAGAACCGGAATGTGTTGCGAAATCCGATGGTGAGGATGTGAACCCTCATTCACTATCTGATAGAGGAATAAAGGATAGTCCTTGTGTCAGGATGCTACAACGCCCTGTCTGCTCTCATCATTCAAAAGATCAGGTTCAGCATCAGTTTTATCGTCGGCTACACCACCTCTGCTTCTCACCTTGGCAAACCCAACTTCAGCTTGCTAAGGCTCAGTTTGGAAGAAGTACAAATACAAATATTGCAGTGCAGATACATACAAAATAATACAAAAATATAAGGTTTTGCACTGTGCATATTTGTATTTGTACTCCTTCCAAACTGAGCCTAAGGTATGTAACTGTGCTCTCTGCACTTTTGTTCTTCCTTCTCCCTCTTGACGATAGTCTACCATAAAAAACAAACAGTCAAGTAATTGACTATTATAATGTTTCATGTTAAGGAGGAGTGATAGACAATATGATTAACCCTTTCATTGGCTAAGGCATCTGCCACTGGTCCAGGTCCTCAAAAGCCTTGAGTAACCACCCATATCATAATTTGATAAAACACCAGCGAGACCACCAGTCTACCAGTTCATGTTGAACCATAAGACAATCAGAATGCTATTAGATATAAAATAACAGCTTATCCTGCAAGGACAATTCCTTCTATAAGTCCGTATAATAAGTTACAACAATTACAGCCTCTAGCCCTTGTGGCTATCTTTGAATACATATGAATCCTTCATTACCAGCTCTGGATTGAAAAATCAATCAAGCAATTGCATTTGAATTTTTCATTATTGAACTTAACTTTTGGAGGTCGAAACATTAATATTGCACAGATGGCAATTAAAGATGAAAAGTCTCTTTCAATACAAAAAGTGAGTAGATTAAGCATTCTATTACTGCTCTTCAGACTCTACAACCCTCCTTGTCTTCAAGGCAGTCAAGGTTTCACAGTATGAAGGCTACCCACAAGTGAAGAATATACAGTATCATCAGGCTTCAGGCCTGCTTCAATCATTTCATCATATAGTCTAAATGCCTCGTCTGATCTCCCTTCCTTGGAAAAGCCTGAAATCATTGCAGTATAAGTGACAGCATTGTGTTGCAAACCTCTCTTAGGCATTTCATGGAACAATTCCAATGCTTCATCCACCTTTCTAACCATACAATTTCCATGAATAAGAGATGTATACGTATATATATCTGCTGCTATGCCATTCATTTCCATTTCATCTCTTAGCTTGTAAGCTTCCTTCAAATTCCCTTTTCTGCAATATCCATGTATTAGAGCATTGTACGTAGCGGCATTAGGCTTCACTCCCTTCTTCTCCATCTCATGAAACACTCTCTTTGCTCCTAGTAAATCCCCTTCTTTGCAATATGCATCAATCAATGTAGTGAAACTGAGTTTGTTAGGAGTAACATCCCTTTCTTCCATGGTGATCAGCAGCCTCTTTGCCTCATTGGTCCGTTTTGCCTTACACAGCCCACTTGCAATTGTATTGTACGTAAATACATCAAGCTTAAGGCCTTTCTTCTCCATTACAACTTGCAATTTTAGGGCTTCATCTACCAATCCCTCCCTGCAATACCCATTCATTAATGAGTTGAATATCACCTCGTTTACATTGATTCCTTTGCTTTGCATCTCATCGACCAACATCTGTGCTGCTTCCAAGTTCCCAACCTTGCAGAGGCCATTGATTATAGACCCATAAGTGTGGGCGTTTGGACTGAGACCTCTCTCAGTCAATTCATCAAACAAGATGAAGGCCCTTTTCATGTCCCCGGCTCTACAGTGTCCACTTATAAGTGCAGTATAGACATAGATATCCGCTATTATACCTTTCTGATGCATCTCCTGAAACAGCCTCTCGGCTTCTCCAACCTTTCCACAGCTCGAGAACCTGTCAATCAAAATAGTGTAGGTCAAAATATTGTAGGCTACACCTTTCTGTTCCATCAAATTCAGGATCTTAGTAGCTTCCTCAAATGCCCCTTGCTTTAAATAGGTACCCATCAAGCAATTGTAAGTAGCAGCATTGGGTCTGATCCCTCTACCAGCCATTTCATCCATCAAACCCTTGGCAGTTTCTATTTCTCCTATCTTGCATAGGCCATCAACCACTATTGTCATCGAATGGACAGAAACTTCAACACCCGCTTCGAGCATCTTCCGTAAGAAACGAAAAGCTGATTTCACCTGATTGGACCTCTTGAGTGCGAGTAAATAAATAATGCACGATCTCTCATCAACCTTGAATCCATTGTTTTTCATGTACTCGAAGGTCTCCAGAGCCTCCCCAAATTTGCGATTATCAGAATAAACCCTAAAGAGCATATCAAGTAACTTAGCACGAATCCAGGAACCGTCACATACATTCTCCAGCAAAGAAGCTGTAACTGACGCAGTGCATTTGATATCTTCATTAATCACAACAGAATTAATGAGATGTTTGGCCAAAGCAAATCTTCTGTCCTTGAATAACCTGTAAATTAGAGTTAGATAGGCCGAAATGTCGTGTTGGTATGGGGAGGTAGATCCTTTCCTCTGCAGAAAATTGAAGAAATCTAAGTACGATTTGGTTCTGAGGAGTGGGTTTGAGAGAACAAGTTGGATTACTTCGGGATTAAGTAGGTGGAGGAGATATGTGGATGGGAGAGATTTGCAGCCCAATGTGATTAGGGTTTCAGAGATCTTTTCTGCAACATCTTGATTAGATTTGGAAGAAGAGGTTGAAGGTTTAACTGTTTGAAGGGTGCTGGCCAATTTCTTCTGTCGGTTTTGAATCGGCATTTGGTAGGGGAAGCGGAGCGAGTTGAAGTTTGGACTTTGGAGGCAAATTCTGAGAACGCACGGTGGTTTTGTTGGTTGCGAATAGACCTGTTCATGGGCCGGGCCGGGCCGGGCTTTTGCTCTTTATTAGCATAAATTTTTTAGGCCCGAGCCCGAGCCCAAGCGCGAGCCCGGCCCTCATAAAAAGCCCGAAGCCAGACCTGGGAGTCCGAGCGCCGGTGCCCTTTGAGGATTGAAAGAATGGCGCCTGCTGAGTTCACCAATTCCTGGAAGTCTGAGAGTGAGAATAGAAACTGAGAAAGTGAGAAGATAGAAGATGACAACAGTGCTGACTAGAGAGAGAGAGAGAAAGAGAACTCATCGCTCGAGAGAGAGAGATGATCTAGATCTGGTGGCACCAGCCGCCGGTGCATGAGTTCACATAATGAAAATGGTGCGCCTGGGTTCTGGAGGCGCCAGCTGGAGAGAGAACTGAGAAGATAGAAGACCTAGTCTAAGAAGAGAGAGAACTGAGAATGAGAAGAAAGATGAAAACGGTGCTGACTGGAGAGAGAGAGAGAGAGAGAGAGAGAGAGAGAGAGAGATCACCGCCGAAGAGAGAGATGACTACTTTTGGTGGCGTCGGCTGTCGGTGACTGAGTTCGCAGGTGCAGCTGGGTTTGCCGATTCTGAGAGTTGAGAGGGAGAAATGAGAACCGCTTCTAAGAGTGAGAGTGAGAAAGGAGAAAGAAAAGAAATTTTTTAAATATTTAGGGTTAGGGTTAGGCAGTTTAGGAAAAGTCAGGCTGGGCTGAGCTCAGGCCAGGCTTTTTTAATAAATCCCGAACCCGACCCGTAAAATAATCGGTCTCGGGCTTTTATGCATGAGGTGAAGCCCGTGGGCCAAAACACATGCTCAAGCCCATTCGGGGGCCAATTCAGGCCGGGCCGGCCCGTCAGGTTACCCGGCCCATGAACAGGTCTAGTTGCGAATGTCTTTGAGTGGGTTTAAGTGGTAAACCCGCGCTAATCACATGATAAGGCTCCAATCGCTCCTTTGGTCTTTTCGAGTTCGCATCTGCTCCCCACTAAGCGCGCCTCACTCGGTCCTTGCAGCGCATTCCCGCCGTGCTTTGAGAACATCTTTTCCATGTATGATAACATCACGTACCGGAGATGTTCTCAATGCACGCTTACGATGCACCGTGAAGATGGTATAAGGCGCGTTCTGTAAGGAGAAGATCCGATCTACGTCTTTTCGGTCTTCAGCCGATCTCAGCGAGACTTTAACGTAGCCGTTTTGATTTTGAACTCGGCTTCAGTAAGGAGGGTCAGAGATATACTTAAAGTGGTTGTAAGTACGGCGTGAGCATCGTTCAGCGAGCCGCGTTGAAGGAGTTACTGGAAATAGTATCAAACTTTCAGTGATCAGTGAAACCGTATCATACATTTTCCCAACTTTCATACAAAAGCCACTTTCTTTACTCATATGAAAGTGTATTTAAAGTTTGGAGAATTCTCTTAAATTATCCATATAATTTAGGAAATGGACTAATTGCACCCAGTTCATACATTCTCTTAAAATATTTTTAAGTTTTTTTTTACAACTAATTAATTCCTCTTAAGGTTTCAAATTTTGATATGATACGTCCAATCCTATTTTTAAAAATCCATACAAGATAAGGTAGAAAATTGGTGGCATCATCTTTTTTCTACTATATCAGGATATATTGGAGAGTATTGACCAATACATTATGAAAAAGATATAGTTGAAAATAATAAGCCTTCTTTCACCCCCCCGAATGACTCTAAAATTCCAAACCCCATTTCTAGAGCGCTAAATGTGCAATAATTTGCAAGAAACAAGTGTGAATAATTATTTTTAAGGTTTTTCAAAATTTGAAAAGTAGGGCAAAAATATGTAAGTTTTTTTCAATTTTTTATAATATCTTGTGAGTAGATCTATGGAATTTTTTTTTTTGTGTTATGAGTAGATCTATGAAAATTTCATGAAGATATTTGGGGAAAATATAACTTAACAAAAAAATTGAAATTGATTTTTTTTTTCTTTGCCTATAAAGACCTAATATGATTTAGATCTATGGGTTTATCTATCGTATATTTTTTTCTTCTTTAATATATATTTTTTATTTTTTATATTTTTAGAATTAAAAAATAAATAATAATTAATTATATTTTATCATTTGATCAAAACGATTGAATATATTATAATTCTATGGATGATCTATCATATCCATAGAGAAATTATAATTTTTCTTTAATAATTAGTTTTTTATTATTATATTTTTAAAATTAAAAATAAATAATAGTTAATTATGTTTTATCATTTGATCATAATGATTGAATATATTATAATTCTATGCATGATCTATCATATCCATAAAGCATTGAAATTTCTACTTTAATAACGATTTTTAATATATTATATATAACGTATATATATATATATATATATATATTATAATTTTTAAAATAAAAAATAAATGATAGTTATTTAAAGAATAAATAATTATTAATTATATTTTCACTTAGAAGTTATACCAATGCATGTTTTATGGTTAGATAGGAGAGTTGGGTTTTTACCATCCTATAAAACATAAGAATTTTAATTTATAACTTATAGTTAAGTATAGGTTTTGCAATGAAATTATAATTAACTATAGTGTATTTCTTCATAAAATCATTAAAATAGTAATTTATTGTATATATACCTCATCGAGGTCTTATATTTAGTGCCGTTGATGTGTTTTTATGATCTATTGAAGTATATATAATGTTTCCATGTGTATCAATGTGTGTCTTAATTTTTCTCTGCTACGCATGCGTATCTAATTGGTAGATGTCACCGATTCTACAAAAATGAGGTGAGAGTTTCAAAAGGTGTCGACACAAAGATGCATGCTTTCGCCATGCTTCTTCATCCCTAGGAAGTTAGTGCCTTGGAAAAGCGACTGGCTGGAGGTAGAGGGTCTGAACGATTGCTCTCGTTTACAACTGGCCAGGATCTTGGTAGGAGAAGGTGTTCCTTGAGGTCCGCCATTAATGGAGAGCTTTACGAATTGAGAAATGGAAATAGTCGCTGGTAAAATTCATTGTTTTTTACATTGTGCGAAATGGAAACAATCGTTGGTAAGGTTGCCATCATGAAGAAGGAAGACAAAAATAAAATAAATAAAAATACAACACTAAAAAATGCATTGTTTTACCTGCAAACCATCCCAGGTAGAGTTGTCGACATCGGAGAAGGAAGACTTTAATCTTTAACTCGGGAAGTGAATTGGCGCTTGGATTTGGGTGACAAGAAGCAATTTGTCATTTAAGAAATGATAGGAGGGCATTTAGGACATTTTATCAGCTCTGAATTGCCTCTGACCGCATTAAGTAACTAGGTGACCTCTTATGGTTCAAGATCTGAAAGTGGCATTCACATCCACCTTTAAGACATGACCCCAAACATCAATTACCTCTAAAAAGCAAATTTTTCAGAGATAAGAGGTTGATTCAGCGTTATCAAACGCCGCCTTATATTGTTAAAATTATCTAAAATCTAAAACTAGGATTGTGTGGCATACATCAGGTTCTGCTAATTTCTTGGTCATAGTGTTGTGGTGTAACTTAGTGGTATGTCTATATTTTAATATATAATTTACACTAAATGTTCAAGCTTATGATAATGTTATAATAGGAACAATAAGGATCTATTTGGTTCATAGATAGAATTAGAATCAAAATCCCATGGAAATGGAATTGCAATGGCAATATTTTTAAAACCGACCTGGACAATGAATAGGTGAGGGGTCTAGTACTCAGGTCGAACGGTCGGCCCGTTTTAGCAAATAAAAATAAAAAATTAAAAAATGTCAAAATCGTTAAGTGGTTCAAACAATTCAATCGCACGACTCAGCAGTTTGCTGACCAAATCAACGTTTTTTTGGCAAAAATCTGGTTTTGGGGAAAAATGGAAACGATCACTTGACTGGTTCCCAGTTTTTCTTGTCCAACCATCCGATTCGGTCTGGTTTTGAAAACTATGTGCAATGGTCTATTCCCAGTGTCTGTTTAGTATAGACAAGAATTGGAATCAGAAAGGAAATGAGATTCTGATTGTACCCAACCTAACAATTGAAATAGGAATGGGTGTTATTTATTGGTTTTGTATTCCCCTTCTATGCTTGTTAGCCTTTATCATATAGTAAACCTTCCAAGGCATGAAGCAGGACTTTATATAAAGGCCTCCTAGCACATATCTATTTAGATTAATAGATTCATGATGTAGATCAAGGTTCAAACTATCAGAAACGCTAAGTGTATCAGAAAGACAATTTTAAGAAACATATTGGGATACGCCTTAGATACACATGCATATCGGAGAAAAACTATGATACACTTGGAAATATTATAAATACTTAATAAATCATAAAAATACATCAATATCACTAAATATACATCCTCAATGAGATGGATATACATTAATTTAATATATTTTAATGGTTTATGAAGAAATATATTGTAATTAATTATAATTTTATTAAAAATCCTATGCTTAACTATAATTTATAAATTATAACTCTTAAGTTTTAATGTTTTATGTGATGGGAAAAATCAAATAAATACTTTAAATATATATTCAAAAAATAGTTATTAAAGAAGAAATTTCAATTGCCTTGTGGATATGAAACATCATCCATAGAATTATAATATATTCAATCATTACGATCAAATGATAGGATATAATTAATTACTTATTTATTTTTTAATTCTAAAAATAAAAAAAATAATAAAAAAAATTATTAAAGAAGATATTTCCATTGGTCTATGGATATGATAGACCATCCATAAAATTATAATATATTCAATTGTTGTGATCAAATGATAAAATATAATTATTTGTTATTTATTTTTTAATTATAAAAAATGGAAAAAATAAAAAAAAATTAAAGAATAATTTTCAATTGCTCTATGGATATATTAGATAAATTCATAGATCTAGAACATAGTTAGTCTTTATAGGCAGAGAAAAATTACATTTTTTATTCTTTTGTTAATTTATATTTTTCCCAAATATCTTCATGAAATTTCCATAAATCTACTTATAACACACAAAATATTGTGATTTTTAATATAAGAAAAGTAGATCAACATAAATTTAAACATTCAAGAAAAAAAATCACAAGATATTATAAAAATTGAAAACATTTACCTATTTTTGTCATATTATTTCAAAATTTGCAAAATCTTCAAGAAAAAATATCAACGATTCACACTTGTTTCTTTCGAATTTTAAAAAATCTAACACTCTAGGAATGAGATTTGGAGTTTGAGTCATTTGGGGGGTGAAAGAGGTTTATTTCAGGGAAAAAGAAAGCTTGCTTTACCCTTTTTTTTTCAGTTTTTTGCCGTATCTTTTTTGTCGATACGCTACCGATACGCCCCGATACATGTCCAATACGCATAAAGAAAGACAAGACACCCGACTTTCATGCATATCCTGTATCAGTTTTTCAAAGATACGATACGATACGATATGCCCCATATTGAGCATATGGTTTGAAATTTTAAACATTGATGTAGATGAATCATGTGAATAGTTTTCACAGCAAAGGCTTAAGGATCTGTTTGGAAGGTGTACAAATATAAATATGTAGAATGCAAAACCTTGAAGTCGAGCTCGAATTGAGCCAAGCTCGAGCCTAATACTATTTCTCGACTTGAATACACCCAATGTGGAAATCAGATCATCTTGGTTCCTAATTCACTCCTAAACAAATACCCAGCTTCCTACCTCATTTTCTTTCATATAAACTGGAAACAACATCATTTTTCATCCTATTTGATTTCTCACACTTCTCACAAACAAACAAGAAAAGTCAAATCTAAAGTAAAAGTAAACTAAAATTTACACCCAGTGCCACTGAGTTCGCCCTGCAAACAGACAGAATTCAAGCTCAACCCGGCAAATACACAACCAAAGATTAAACATCCTAAATATTCTCAACCTAATCAAGTACATCATTCTTGCCAAGCAGTATATACAAGGAAAAGATTTCGACAGAGATGGGGACTAATTGAATCTTGTCGAGCTCAATCCAATAGTCATAGAAAGAAAACGGAATGTTTCAGCAGAACATAAACCATGCTGCATGGAGAGATTAGTTGAAACCCAACATTGCAACCAAAGTTGGCAGCCATATTAACAAAATATTTTGATGCTCGAAGCATTCAAAACCCATTAGTGGTACTGCAAATTGAAAATTCAAAACCCAGAAAGGATTCAAAATAATTCAGCCAGAGCACTTGTTTATCCACATTACCACCGAAAGATGCCTTTCCGAGGGTAGGAATATATAAGAATTTGAGTTGTATGAAGAGATTCAATTGCTGCCTTATTGACTAAAAACATTGAATTGAATTGCTTTTTTTATTTTTTCAAAATGTTAGGTTGAGGTTGAGGCTTTAAGCAACCTGGCCGAACCTGAAATCGGTCACCTGTACATTTTTGCTTATATAATATTATTAGCGGTGATCCGTGCAATGCATGGACTGTTGTTTAAACATATATATTTTAAAGAAAAAATAACAGTGAGTCATGAAGTCTTTATATATTTCTAGTCTTATGTATAAAGTGGTAGAAAAAAATATTTTTCTTTTTCTTAGTTATTGGACTTCAAATTTATTCCTTTTGATATATCTAATATATTATGATAAGTATATGAATCAACTACTTAGCATGAGAACCAAGGCTATTTGTAGTAGAGACCTGGGATCACATCCCGTTGCCACTAAGATTGTGGGGTTAAGGTTCTCTAGCTAGTTCTAGTTCTTAATGTAATCGAAGGCTCACATTCGGTGCTTTCTTACTGCATTTTATTACGGAACCAGAACAATTCGTGAAACAAATCTATATTAAATTATATTGTTAAAATAGAGAGAAGATCTAATAACCCATGGAGAAGAACAATGGTTTCTTTAGACTTTTATTTGAAAAGAAGATTGGGTTCGTCCCATGTACTGGGTGGGCAAACTTGGATTTTGACATTACTTTAAGTCCAAGCAAAGGCTCATATTTAGTGTTGGCCCTTAACCTAACCCAATGCATCTTATTTATACCTCTATTAGAAAGAACCAAAAGGGATTAAGAGAGGTTTAAAGGGGATGGGAGATGTTATAAACATTGAATATCAAGATGGGTGAGAGAGAGAGAGAGAGAGAGAGAGAGAGAGATTTAAGAATAGACTAATTGGAGAAAAAAATACGACTTTGACTTATTATATTTTAATGATTTAAAAATAAATGTGCACATGTGTGAGAACAGAGAGGATGTATATGTGAACTCTGTGGTAACAATTTGTTACCATTATTTTATAATTTTTTATACTTCTGCATATAAAATATTTTTTATTTATAATACTTTGTTTTTGTTTAATATGATGAATATATGATATCAAAAATGTACCCAAATGTTTTTTCAACAATTTTTTTTTTGTGTTTTTTGTTGTTTTATGTTTTTAACTTTTTTTTATTTAATTATGACATTAGGGGTTAACATGTTGAATAACTCAAAAGGTTGGACTACTGGCTCTCCACCAAACAAGGAAATAATTTCATTTTCGGGTTAGTTTTAAATATTTATTTCATTTCCATCATCAATGAAAACAATTCTTTAACACACTTAATTTTCCTTAATATGATTAATGAGATAAAGTTGTGCTCAATTTTCTCTATGGTTTTTTTGTATGTATATTTCTATTATAAAAAAATTTATTATTTCACTATAACAACATTGGTTAACTCATTTGACCCAAATGGTTGGATTGCTTGCCCACCACCAATACAAAAGAATGATTTCATTTTTGCATCAATTTTTAAAAAATAGAGGACTTATATTGTTAAAAGTATTAGATTTAAATCTAGTTGATAGAATTTAAAGGTGAGAATAGCTTAAATATAGTATTCAATGGAAAGGAATGGGAGTTAATGCCTTAAATATTAGACTTAATGAAATGGAATTGAATGTGGTAAAATATAGTAGTTCAAATTACATTCTTTTGTCCTCACAAATAGAGAGAGTCTGAATTAAAAAATAAGGATATTTTAATTAAGAAAGGGATAAGATGAAAGATAGTGGAAGTTAATACCTCAAATATTAGACTTAGTGAGAAAGAAATGAATGAGGTGAAAAGTGATACCTCAAATTACTTTTTATTCTCCGACAATTAGAAAGAGAGACTAAATCCAAAAAATAGGCATACTTTAGTCAAATGAATATTACACCCTCTCATTCTTGTTTTAACAGTAGTATAGATATGAATGTATATGTACAGATGTATCCATTAGTGTATATATGCATGAGAAGTTCTAAATTTAAAGGGTGACATGTTTTAGTGTAATGCATGTATAGTACTCCTAAAGACATTAACTATATGTCCCATGCACATGCTAATGCTAAAGTGAGTTAACTCTGATCCAATAATTCTAAGTTTAGGAGGTGAGAAATTTAGGCGGTATGTTTAGTTTGAAGAAAAAGATAGGGAAAGGAAGGAAAATGTAAGTAAACCTTTACAAACCTTGTATAAGTTTCTCTGCCTTTCCCTATTTTTTCCTTCAAACCAAACACAATCTAAAGGAAAAACAAGAAATGGGGAACAATATTTGGCTCCAACCTGATTGGAGGACATGCATTTTATACATTAATTTTAGGGATAATGGATATGGGGGCTTTATGTTTAGAGCTTAGGGTTTATATATGAATTAACTTGCACTAATAAGGAATATTGTGTCAAGAAAGAGAAATGCTGAAATAATTTAAACAACGGTAAAATATTTTGCGAATTTCAACTGTAATTAGATTTTTTATGTTATTTTGGTGATACGCCCGAATCCCCCAATAGAGGCGATCTGAATAGCACAGCACCACACTAATACCCCCTCTCCCCAAAGTTGGTAGTTGCGAAAATCAAATCGGCATCTCTACTGAAATAAACCAGCTAAGGTACCAACTGTAATTAGATTAGAGCACTGAATCAAAACCCTAATTTGACGAGATAGATTTAAAATTTTCTCCAACTCTAATTTTAAAACAACCACAGCTATATGGTTTAGGACTCCTTAGTCAGTATGCCTCATGAAATTAAACCCAGCACTCGACCAAGATCTTGCTGAGGAATATATATTTATTTTAGCACCTCATTATTTAACTCAGTAACCATTAAGTTGAAGCTTCATGAATAAAGGAGTGTTGCAAGTCAGTAGCTTTTTTGATACTAGTAAATATGTACATATTTTGTACGTGGCAATTCTATATGATCACAATGATAGTAATAATGTATCCATTTTTTTTTTATTATGTATTTTTTTTTGTTTTTTATTATTGTTTGAATGTATATTGCAAAATCCAAATCTGATTATGTAAATACTTCATATTGGACTGCAAAATTTTATGTATTATTGACAAGCCTAACTATTTAAGTGGACTCTTCTTTTTGTAATGTTTTATTTTCATAGTGTATCTTTTTTTATTATTTATCAAAAAAAAAAGTATGATTTAAAGAGAGAAAATTAAAGGATGTTAAAAGTAATAATTGAAATTATATTTTAAATCTCACAATTAAATAAAGATTAAATTCAAAAAATGGTATAATTTTAGTTAAAAGAAAGTTTTACAATCTTATTCATGTTTTTAGTAGTAGCATAAATATAGAATTATATCCGTGTTCAACTTTTTCTGCAACTTTTTTTTTTATTTCTGTGTACAAAAACGTTGTTTAATATCATAGATATATAATATTGTGCATGTGTCCAAATATTCTTTTTTTTGTAAATCTTTTCTATTTTTTTCATTTTAGTGTTTTTATATTTCATTATTTTTTATGTCATTTTTTGGTTCTTTCAAAATAGGTATTTCATTTCCATTATCAATAAAAAGATTTATTCTTTTCAATTATTTAATATGATTACTATAAATTATAAAAGAACAGGCCCATTTTTTCTACATTTTTTATTTTGTGAATTTGTTTCTATTTTAAATATTTTATTATTTAACTATGACATCATGGATTCACCCAATTGACTACTCACAATTAAAGAGGGACGCAATTCAAATATAGGGGAAGTTTAGTAAAAAAGTTCTACACCCTTATTATTGTTTAATATGTCAAATATATGATGCTAAAAATGTTTACAAATTTTTCTTTAATTTTTCAATTTCTTTTTGCATTTTACCTATTTTTCATTTTTCATTGTTTAATTATGGCAACATGAATTGGCGTATTTGATCCAAAATGGTTTAATTTTTACTACCACCTAAATAGAAATACTATTTTTTCATGTAGATTTATAAGTATAAATTCTTATGTCATTGGAATTATTAATTTATTATGTATGGATTTAATTAGTAGAACTTAGTAGTGAAAATAAAATGATGCTTTAAATATATGATTTAACGAGGACAAATGGAATTTAACGAGAAAACATTAAATGCATGTAATCAACTTACATTTTTACCCTCACAGCAAAGTAACCAGATTTCAAAAAAAAAAATATTTTAGTCAATAAAAATTTTAGAACTTTTACAAACTATTCTTACTTTTTATAATAATAAATATAATATACAATAAGATTCTGTGCGTGAACAAGTGTTTGGAACGGGACCGGGCCACTGCTACTGCACGCATGGCCCTCATAGTGTACAGTGACTTGTGTGGCGTAGAATGTGAGATGTTTGAATGGGTCAATCGTCAAGGGGGAATGTATACATGTTTGTATGACATGCTCACATGCCTTGACATGATTTGTGACCTGGCCATGTTACGTACGAGCTGTGATTGGTGGGCATACATGTGACGCGGTTTCGGTTAACTTTCCATACATCCCACCAACTTTCCTTAGGCAATCATGATGTTCACGACATACATCATCATTCATGCATGTATCTTTTCTCTGAACCTCATGACATGCGATATGTTAGCCTCTTTCTATCTCAATCCGGATTTGTTCCTCAAAGAGATACAACTTTAAAGCACTTTCAGCCATGCATTAAGAATATATTTCGTATTTGATTGTTATTTATTGGAAGATTGGTAGATGTTTTCAGTGCATAATTGTGGAGGTACGCTCTATGAGAAAGAAATCCACATTTATCCCGTCTCTTTCTTTGAGATCATCAAAATTTTTATCATTTAGATTAAGTTTCAAAACATCGATATGTTGGTAGAGATGTATTGGGCAGTATCGATATTTATTTTTAGTTTTTACAAATCAGATTCATCCCCTGAACTGATCAAAATCCCGCAATACTTGTTAAAGAGACTTAGTGAAAAGTCTTCAATATGATACCTGATACATATCGAAATTCTGAACCTTGATTCACACACAGACAGAGAATTATAGATTCAAGCCAAGGGCATATCTATTCATGGAGGGCAAGATCAGAGTTTTAAAGCCAAGAAAAGAAAAGACACATTTCCTTCTTTCTAAACAGTAATTCAGTGAGAGGCACATCCAAATTCAAAACCAAAGCATGAAGAAAGAATGGATGATGATGAATCATACTCGGGAGTACAAACATGAAAGAACCCACACATGAAACAGAAAAGAGCAAACTTCAGAAAATGCACAAACAGTGGGAGACAAGGAAAAAAAGAGAGACCATGGATCCATGAGAATATGAATTCCACTGAAAGACGCATCCCACAGAATCTCTGAGGTCCTTCCCTGAATTTCCTTTGTACGTTGAGGAATTGGGAGTGGTCCGGAGGGGTATTGAGTTGAGTTGGGATAGGGCCAACCCGAACCCACCACCCTAGAATCTCTACAATGAAGGTTGCCACCCACCAGACCTAACCAATACTAGCCAGCCTGATTCAAGGTCTGGATAAAATCAGTTTGGCTCATTCAAGCACGGGTTGACCCCATCCCAAGTTGCACCACTACCCAAGACTTTTCCTTTGATACGTCCCATCAATGTTTCTCACCCTTAATTACTTTGGGGCCGTTATTTGGTATAATGATAAAATCTTAGACTGGCAAGCATGAGAACATGGGTTGAAGCTGGATAACGACCAATTTACGAAAAAATAAATGTTGAAAATTAAGACCGTATCTAGTCTATCCCTACTAAGACCCCAGATAGCTACGATCAACGTTGAATAATGATGTTTGTTGACCAAGTCTTTCTTCTATTTCATTGTCAAGCTCAATAAAAACCAGCTCTTCCAAAGAATAGATCGAAGCTCCACTTCTGTTCCACTGTGTGATATTATCCTAGAGAAAACCATGCAACAACAGATCAGCAAAGCTTACCACAAGCCACTATTTGTAACCTGAGACCGAGAGAAGGGGGCCCTCAAACAAGACTAGTCTCCATTGAATCATTTTTCCTTTCTGGTATCCGGCAGATGAGATCTCATAGGATTTTACAGTAAGAAGAGAGGGAGCAAATTACCCAAACAGAGATGGTGTTGGTCATAGTCAGTCTCACCTTTAGACAAAATATGATCCTTACTGTCCTATACACCTATCCTTTGTGTATCATCCGTCCATATGACATTTGTAGATGGGCAGGTTATATTCATCCAAATTTTATCTATTTCCATTCTATGATCAACAAAATGACCCTACCTTGCATGTGTGCCACGTGGGATAGCCCACCACTCTCACAGAATGGGGACCACAGTCCACTGACCCTTCACAATGGACTGTGGAAGAATACAGCGTGGCCCATTGGGCCTTTACAGTTGTATTGTAACCTGTATGCGTGGATTCCAATCCATCAGTAGAGGGGGTCGGGTCATAGACTGATTACTACAAACACTGTTCCATTCTATCACGTCCCAAACCGAAATCTTTGGTTGGGAATTTTGAGGTAGATGTATCATGATCAATTAGGAGGGACAACGTACAAGCAATAAATTGAACGTACTAATATGTCAACCACAATTGCTTTACGCATTAAGCTTAATCTGTCTCACTTGTGACAGAGTGAATATGCAGCCGTGTGTCACTCAGTTAATTTACTCATCCTATCTGCAAGATATTAAAAACTTTAATAAAATAAATAATTTTTTGAATGAATTAAAATGAATATTTTGTCCACCTCCCTTCCCTTTTGAACTAGTTGGTAATTGTATGAATACATTTTTGTACAGTGTAAATGTATATAAAATACTATAAAATATAAAGTTTGCACTCTATATATTTGTATTTGTATTCCTTTCAAATAGAGTAGTTTGTAATAAGATGCAAAATTTTTTTCCTATAAATAAAAAAAACCATATTTCCAAAGACCAGGCTAGTTGTTTGAAATTTTAAATAATGAAGACAAAGACTGATTCGTTTTTATGTAAGTTATTTACTCGGATAAATACATTTTTTCATAAATTAAATTAACATTTTAACATAAAAATTTCTCTAACCTTTAGATGTTCTTTTATTTCAACCAACACCCACATGTGAAGAGTTGGTGATGAGCAAGAGAAACCCCTCAAAATACTTCTCTTGTCCACAAGATTAATTAAAAAATAAAAATTTGGAAATGTAATGCATTTGAAATGAAAAAAAAAAAAACATATGCATTTAGACAGAAAATTCAAAAAGTGGATCATAATTGCTAGGGTACATCTGCAGTTTGAAATTTCATATTCTCCTTTTTATAAGCTATAAATTGGCCCACAGTAATCAGAACTGGAGACCGGCCACAAAAAACTTTGTCGAAAATCGCAAATAGTACGTACAACATGCCAGGAAAGATAGTTGAAATCATCAGAAGGTTGATAAAGATATATACGAGAATGCAATAGAAATAGAGTATGTTCCCCCAAACAGTGCTCAAGACATTATCTTATTTATGGAAGCTCTCTAAGGCATTCTCTTGTGTATGTGCTTCCTATATGCAATTTGAACAATTTTGATTTCACCAATTTCTAAAATCAAACTGATTCAAACTTGTAGGATCCAGGTTGACAATTACTGGGGTTTGAATTTTGAAATCGGCATGAAACCCAAGGGATCTCGATTTCAGAATGTTGCCCCAATTCAGGAAAAATGATTTCATTTTCACTCTCTATGGATCCCAGTCACTCTATTTTGCTGACCCCATGCTTATGTAACGCATGGGACCCACTTGAAAATCGCTGGAACCAATATCATTTGTGGGCCAGTTTCTTGGGAATGCCACCCCCAAAAGCGATTCATGTTGATGAGCACCATGCAGGTGATTAGGAGTAATTGAATACACTCTCCTACCACAAAATGATGGGTGAATGTCCAATCAGTTCCTCTATTTACTCCCATTGCTTTGTCTCTTAGTCAACAGACTAATCAAATACTACAACTACAGCCATTAGAGATCTCACAAATCTCCTCAAAAACTTCTTCACTAAGAGACAAAAAAGTTTCTCAATTCACCCAGTTATCACCCGACAACGTTTAGGGTATGTCTGAATTATTACTACTAAATTCTATTCGAATGATTCATCTATTAAGTTTTACAATTGTTCATATGAAAAACCTATCACATGAGACTAGTGACTGCTTTCATCCAAAGAAACAAAAAAACAACAATATATTCGGAGAGATGTGCATACCTGTGTTGTATCAGTGCATGAGTGACTGTAATTTTATTTCTGACAAGCTAATCTGCAGTAAAAGTAAAAGTAGCCATGAATTCATACCAAAGCAAACTAATGACAAGATATTAGTACTAATTAACAAACAACTGGGTAGAATTATTTTAGTCCTCAATCAACTTCATGTATTCTCTCTGTATCTATATATATATAATATATATATATATATAATTGGGACAGTAAAGCAAGCTGCATCTTTACTGCATTGAAGCATATTCATCTGTGTTCCCATGACCTCATGAAAGCAGAAAAAGAGCTTCGTCCTTCCATTCATTTGTCAAATGACACAACAGCTTTTGTCGCTAACTCTCCCACATGACATGGCTTGAGATTCTTCATCAGCCCCGTCTCATAAAGGAAAGAACTTTATTTTGCGACCATGCCCCCATCTGGTTCTTCTAAAAGACATTCTAGAGGCCAGCTTTTTGTAAGGATTAGGATCTACAGCCATGACCATCGGGCCGGTCCTGCATAAGTTTGGTCACAGACCAAGAACAGCTTACAGAGATTGGTCCTTCAACCCATAATATATTTTATCAAAGGATATTGCCTGGAATAACTAAGTTTAAGCAGATTGTTCTTTTCAGCTGCAGCTAGCCATGACTTTCCTTGTTCTATTCTTTCTTGTAGCTACATGTGAAAGATTCTGTTATGCCTAGTCTTTAGAATCACATATACAATCTACAAGTTTATGTTAATATTTAGATAAACCAGTGATTAATCAAGCTAACACGTCATCTACCTAAATGTAGTCTAAGTTAGAGAAGTCTTCAGTAAAACAATTTTACATATACAAAAGATAGCAAAAATGACATTTATGCTGTGTTTGGTTTGGTAGGAATTTAGAGAAAGAGAACGTTAAGGAAAAGGTCTTGAGGTACCTCACAAAAAATCCTTGTGAACTTTCCTTCAACTTTCTGCTTCTCCCTTATTTTATATCAAACCAAGCACAGCCTTAAGATCGTAGACCAATTTAACAGAACTTTATCTTTACCATGAGATCCTACCTTCCCCCACTTTGAGTAAATGCAAGTTGATTAGAGATAAGAAAGAGCAAGTTGATTAAAACAATGAATGCAATATTGACAAGTTGTATAGGTGTGAATCGTCTGACTTACTGAGATCTAGTTGTTATCCTCAATGAAATATTCCATTCCGCTTGTCTCCAGATACCCAGTGGACCATAAAACCTTACTTGAACTAAGTAGAGCTATTAATATTATGTCTTTCAATCATGTGTTAAGGGATAGTTATAGCTTTTTCTTCACCAACTAAATATGAAACAAACAAGTTGCTGAATGAAAACAATTACTTAAGCTTGTCCGTATTAAAGGATTCATAGAGAAATGCTATCTATCTATCTATCTATATATATATATATATATATAACAGCAAATCAACCCAGACAGGCAGTCAAAACTCTAAACAAGAAACCCTAAATCCCAATTTACATGATAATATGATCCCAACAGATAAATGACTACAATGGGATACTAACACCTTGAGCTATCGGAGGTCGACAGCCTTGTGATTACAACCATTTCCTTGTGTAGAAAAGATAAATCAACAGGAATATACGGAGAGTTAGGTCATCAGATAAAAGGGAACATACCCTACATTTTGAAGCTCAACGGCTTTGCTCAAATAAGTTGAATCCATCAGTGAAGGATGTAAGAGGCAACTTCTTGATGAGGTTAACTTCTTTTACCCAGGAAAAGAAAAGGAAGGACGAGGATGAACTGAGACTCATCTTTTCAAAGAAGTATGCAAAGAATCCCTTAATGGATAATTGCAGGAGTAGAAAGGTTTTATGAAGCTAGAAATGAACCAATTATCACTATAATGACTGGTGAGAAGCACGTCTCTAAATATCTCAAGCACATTGACATAATTTCATCTTCATACTCTCATGGGGGATATTCCCAACTCCCAAGCAACCCTAGAAACAATGAAAGCAAATGCAAGTGTAAACGCAAAATTGAGGGTCATTGGAATAACTTGAGTGTTAACCAAGATGAGGTGAAAAAACAGGTGCACCAAATGTGTTTGCGTGTGTATTGGGTTGTCTGTGTGTGTGAATAAAGGTTTTTCTCTGTGCAAGTGAGGGTCTAGAGAGAGAGAGAGAACTTTTTTCCAAGGGGACCAATAGGCGAGATGTCTCTCCAGGTTGGTCCACCTACACCACTGATGGACTGATGGGTGAAAGAGTTAAAGCAACCCATCCATGGCAGTGATTAAATGACTAGTTCTTACTTCTCACCATTATTTGCATTCAAAGTTTCCGGGGGAGAGAGTAGCAAGTTTCAAAGATCTACTCCTTCACAGACAAAACACTCGGAACAATACCCATAAGGCCATAAACTAATCCAAATCATATTTAATATCCTCTTATCAAGGCACAAAATAGCCACCGGACTTCACCAAACTGTTGTGTTTTTATCAAGAAACAAAAACAGCAGCAGCACCACCACCATCAAGAACAACAAACATTTACACTCCAAAGAAACATCACACAGACAACAGAAGAAATAGAAACACTAACCAATAAGCGACTTTCCCTTGCCTCTTCTCTTCTGTGCACTTTATGATGCTCGAACATTGATTTCTAATCATGTTCAAGTCCCATTTCAATCTCCCATCGCCAACATCATCATCATCCCATCCTTGAACAAGCTCACGAAATCAGTATCGTTGTCTGATGATAGCTCCTTGGTTTGATAAAATTATCAGAAAGAAAACTGAACCAGCAAAAGCCGAGAGTGAGAGCGGGAGAGAGAGAGAGAGAGAGAGAGAGAGAGAACCCAGATGATTCACCTCTGGTTTCGCATCCAATGTGGTACAATAAATTTTCTTGTGTAGTCGCTTATTGCCGATGCAGCATCATCAAGATTCTCAGTTCAGAACTCGGGCAGAGATTATTACTTAACCGCCATGTATTTACATGTGAATCTTGATGATGCTACATCCGCAAACAACGACTGTCAATCAATCCATGCACGATATACTGATTAGACTTGAAGATATATAAAAATCAATATAAAACCCAAATCAGAGAAAAAGCAGGAAAAAAATACAACGAGGGAAAGAGGGAGATTGAAAAACAGAGAGAGAGAGAGGAGTTGGAGAGTTAAGAGAGGTCTGGGTAGTAGGTAGTAGTAGAAACGAAGATTCATGCACCGTCTTCAGATTGATGACCACGAGAATGTGCCAACGTGGCGTGTTACTAGTGGTTTGAACGTAGAACGATGACATGATGGCCGCATAAGAATCTGCAGTTCTGATTACAACACACAAACCTGAAACCCCACCTCCCCTAAGAACTAAAAACAAAAAACCCGTTTTGTTTTTCTCTTAATTACCTTCCCCAAATGAAAAAAAAAAAAAAAGAGCAGACAGACAACACGCAACAATCCATCACAGTTTCTCTCCGTAATTCGCAGTTTTGGATTTGATGGTCAGACTCCTCCGATCAGATTCCGGCCGAAAGCCAACAACCCATTTAAACCCACCTCAGATTCCGGCGATCAGCCTCATCTGCCGCGGATGGATGAGCTGAAATCACCAGAGAGTAAAAGAACAGCCCAGCAATAATAAAAGCTTGCAAGTACTACGATGACAAAAAACACAGAGAAAACAAAGAAACAGAAGGAAAAGACAACCGGATCCCGGCAAAAAGTCCGCTTGAATCTAAATTCCCGGCCTAGATCGGACACGTGTTCACCCAAATCGCCATTCGTTAAAGAGAGACAGACATGAAAGGAGGAGAGCACTGTGAGAGAGATAGAGAGAAGGAGAGAGGAGAGAAAGCGAGAGACAGGGAGGCAGAAGGAGAGAGGTCAGATACACAATCACTCACGGAGAGTGTCAAGCGTGGGAGGGAGTCTGTATCGGAGAAATATATATACACATAGCTGAGAGCTGACGCGAATTTTTGGGGTTTTTTTGCCCTTTTAAATTTTTCTAAAATAAAAACAAAAAAAAAATCGAGAATTTTATTTTGTTAATATTTATTTTAAAGGGTGAGATGCTTAGCTTAGCTGTACAGTACTGTACCATATCCATATGGCCTGAGTAACACATCGCAATCTCCCAAAACCCTAGTTTTCTTCTTTAGCTTCGGGGCTCGGGCTGTTGCCTGCCCGCACGGGTTAGCTGCTTGGGACTTTCTCCTTTTATAAGCCTCGAGGTTGGCGCTCTGGTGCTTCTTTGTACTCTCTTGCCTCCCTATTTTTTGCTGTATCCTGGACCACCGTAGACCCCAGCCTACACCGTTGGATTCGTGGACCGAAACCGAAGGATCGCAGATTCCGAGTTTTGACCCGAAATCTACCGTCCCATGTCCCACAGGTCCATACTGGCCACTGGCCGGGCCAGGATTCCCCGTCCTGTTCCCTTGTGTAAAGTGCAGGGAAACCGAGGGCTAACGTGGAAAATACTATTTTTGGTATCACGGAATTGTCAGGGGAAAAAAATAATTTCTGGAAAATGAGTTTGGGTGTGATTTTTCATTTTTTCCAAAGTCATTTTCTCAAGAGGGATGATTATCATTTTCCGTAAGTCATTTTCTAGAGTGAGACTCGAGGGGCCCACCTCAAATATCATTACACCCGCATATGTCTCGATCATCTAGGTTAGTTTTTTAAAAAGTTATTAGAAGCAAACGCCGGAGAATAAGAAAATTATGATTTATTTTACTGTGTCATCATTTTACGGGGAAAATAATTGTTTTCTGAGGCCGGACCAATTAGGGATTTCTGGTCAGATTCAGTCGTTAGGTTTGGCAGTTTCACAATGATGCAGGCATGGTGACATCATAAATAAATTAGCAGGTTATAAAAGTACGAAATAATTGAAATATAGAAAATTGGGAAAATAAACAATTTTCATGAGAATTCAACTTAATGGGGGTAAACAATCGATTTTGAAACAATCAGACCTCTCGTATTTTTCTCAACCTTTTTAGAATTTTGTGATTTTTTAAATTTTAAAAGCAAAAATTTAAGTATAAGGTTGGGAAAATCTATGATGCGGGGAAGATATGGTATCGGAACCCCATACATTGCAGAGATCTTTTCTAGTGGTTTTCAAAAATTAAGTAGTGGTTTTGAGAAATTAGCATTTCTTCCAATTTTTGGCAAGTCAGTCAATTGACAATAAAGAGGGTTAATCCTCGCCATGTACTCATATGATGATGACACCCATATATGCCTATGTCACTAAGATTCATTTTCTTAGTTAAGACAAGCACAAGGAAAAATTAGGAAAAGACTCATTTCCCCCTATTGATCTACATTTTATCAGTATATTATTCATTTTCCTATGTTTTTTACTTGCAACCAAATGTAGAAACAAAGATATGAAAGAAGGAAATTTAATAATTTAATTTGGTTATCTGAACCATTTCAATATTTCAAACTTTTGAACAATACGATCATTCAACTCGGGTACTTTGTAGGTAAGCAATACCTATCATACATTGGGAACATCTCTCATACTTATAAATTAGTATTTATGGGAGATGTTCCCAATGCATGGTGGGTGTGCCTGTGAGGCACCCCTGTATGAGGAACAGATCCACTCCATCCGATTAATGCATGCATTTTGGGAGGAGAATGCAACAGCATATTGGTATATCAACCTTGGCCATGATGAGGGTTCTTCTAATTTCTATTGGGCTTAGATCTGCTACCCACTACCAGTTCCCACATCCCTATCCATGGGATATAACAGCCATGCATTGGGAATATCTCCTTTTCATTCATATAGGAAAATATTTTCAATACATAATGTGGGAACAAATAGTGGGTAGAAGATCCAGAGGCCCTTCCAATCTGATAGGGTTAGTTTCTTCCTCCCTTTTGTGTAACTCTTCTTTTCTTTTTATCCAAAAACAAATAAAATCAATCAAATTCTTTAATATATGCAATGCTTTATCATTAGTCCAGGGTGAATATTCAATCAATTAGGCAATATAATAGGTTGCCCTACATGGCAAAACTATTTATTTTAAGAATGAATCCAAGCCATAGGGCTTCCAAAAGGAAGTTATTTCAAGAATGGATCAACCCTAACTATGATTGCCCACCAGAAAAAAAACTTAGGTTTAAATCAGATACTCGATTCAAAGAATTTACCAACAGGCCAATGTAGGGTTGGGCCCTTTCAAATTTGAACAAATGTTCAACCCAAATCTGCCCGAGTAGCATCCCTATAGCTATGTTTGGTTTTAAGGAAAAAGTAGGGAAATGAAAAGAAAGGCAAGGAAACCTTTACAAATTTTGTATAGATTTTCATACTTTTCCCTACATTTTCCTTCAAACCAAACATAGCTTGGAGATATAAAAAAGGGTAAATACTGAAACTCCCCCCTCTACTATGGGGATTGGGGAATGTCTCCACTTTATCATCTAAACTATCAAAAGTTGCAGAAACCCCTAAAACTTTTGCAAGTTATGCAGCACAAATGGCCAAAATGAAATGATCTAATTAACTATGTTTCACATGTGCATCAGGGTTATGTTTTCAAACCCAACAAAAGAAATGAACCTAAGGTCTCTAGAAGAAAAAGCTTCTCACCACCAAACAAGCAGGAGAAGTAAAGTGAAAAACAAGCCCTTTTTTCCTTTTGAAATGTCAAGTGAATAAGATAAAGGGCAAGTACATTTACAAGGAAACTCGGGCATTTTGAAAAAATTAATAGGTTAATTATATGATGTGCATATGACCATTTTCTGTCCATTTTCCTACCAAAAGGCTAATAGAGCAGCTTTTTGGCGTGGATGGTAAAGTGACACACCCATGGTATAGGAGGAAAATTAACAAAAAAGATAAATAAAAACAATCAAATAAGAGAGATTTTATGTTAACAGAGAAAACTCCGAAATGAATAAAAAAATCACAACCAATAGTGATAAAAATATCACTGGCAATAATTGAGAAAAAAAAAAAACTCAGTTTGGAATGAGTATAAATGCAAATATGTAGAGTGCAAAACCTTATATTTGTATGATTTTATATGTATTTGCAGTACATATTTGTATTTGTACTCCCTCCAAATGAAGCTTAAGGTATAAATCAAAAGGATGGATGCAAACCACTTATCCTCAGTTAGCAATAATAATAATAATAATAAGAAGAAGAAGAAGAAGAAGAAGAAGAAGAAAAAAGAAAGAAGAATTCAACCCTCCCCCATAACCCCACTGTCTCATATGTAGTCTATGTCGAAACTCAGAACCAAGAAAGTTTCAACCAATGATGGACCAATGACTGTGATTAGGTTTTGAGCTGTCCCTTTTCTTTGTTGGTTGTGACATTATGATCCACCTCTTGCCCACATCTACTGTTTTATTACCCTTTTTATCGTTAAAATTCAGTCATTACTACAAACTTTTCCACAAGTTTTCCTGTTCCAAGAAATTTTTGGGTTTCACAATTTAATACATTGGGGGAAGATAATTCCTATCTCTCACCAATTATTTTTAGACAATAGGGGCCACAGATTCCCTCTCTGGTTTTGCTCTCGCTCTATTCCTCATCCACGAGATTTCTTATATTTTCACTTAGACTAGATGTGAACGATATATATTAAATTATATTTTCTTTTCTGCAATGCTAAAATCATAGTTATTCATTGTAAAAGGTGAAAATAATAGGGTTCTATTTGGGTGAAAAAAAATTGCCCTAGAAAAGTAAATTATAGGGCATAACTGATGTCCTGATAAGTAAACCTATTTTAACTAGCCAGATCAGGGTTCTGTTTCTAAGGCTATGTTTGGTTTGAAGGAAAAAGTAGGGAAAAGAAAGTAAGGAAAGGGAAACCTTTACAAATCTTGTATAAGTTTCCCTGCATTTTCCTTCCTTTCCCTACTCTTTCTTTCAAACCAAACATAGCGTAAGTGTTAGATTTGTCAACTTGTAATGGCGACATAAAATAAAACCATTTTGCTTACTGCCAATCCAGATCTCATACACTTAATGCCTTGTACTAAGGTGTATACTCACCAATGAAATTTCTTCAAAATTCATGGGGTGGTTGGCTAAACTCTACTGAATTTTCATTGGTTAGTGACTTAGTGTACCCCTTGGTAGAAGGAGCTAATTAGTTTTTTGATATCCAGACGGCTTTTTGCTGCTTTCATCACCTTCCCGTTCTCAAAGCTGTGTTTGGTTTGATATAAAAATAGAGAAACAGAAAATTAGGGAAAGTTCTTCAGAAACTCTATGCTATAGCAGTGACTCAAGAACTTTCCATCAACATTTGAGCATTTGATCAATGAAGCAAAACTATCTCCGTGAATTTGAATGAATTTTCATTGGTTATTGTACAGCTTAGTATAAGGAGTTGGTGTATGAACCCAAATTTCCTAATCACTTTCTCTACCAGCACATCTTGCCATATAAGATGGTGATGTGTGGCTGCAATTCAAGGCAGGTAGAGTGTGAGTAGAGAGTAGTGGGCAGGAAATCCCATTTGATGAGATCCAGCCTGGTTTTTTGCTGTTCCTATATATCTCCTCCCATTCTTAAAACTGTGTTTGGTTTGATAGAAAATAAGAGATAAATAGAATGTTAAGGCTTCAATTAAAAAGAGTGCAAATACAAGGTTTTAAAGTGCAAATATTTGTATTAACAGTCTTCCCTAACAGAGCCTAAGCAAACTTTCTTAGGAAGCTTTGTACAAGTGCCTTATGAATTTCCTATCAACCTTCTATTCCACTCTTATTTTCTATGAAACCAAAACATAAGTAAACTCGAGATAGTTAAACACACTTATTTGATCATTATGGTGGGAATCACGTTTGAAGGACAAATAAACATGCCATGTGCAATGTACAAGGGATGGTTTAGTCATAACAGATTAACAGTGGGTTCATATTTGGAAAGTAGTCTTGATATTAAGTAATGATTAAGGGGCTGTTTGATTATAGCTTAACTGGATGAAGTAATTTATTTAAAGCTTTGTTCTTTAGTAGATAAAATAATTAAATAATGACATGTTTGTTTACATAATACTCAGCCCAATTTCAGCTTCTGACATTAAATGACCTAAAACCTCATAATTAAAAACTTATATTCAGTTCATTCAGTTTATTCAGCTAAAGTACCTATTTGGTCCTTTCAAAACATAAATTGTCAAATAATAATCAAGTAATTTTTTTTCTTAATATTTGGGTTTAGGGTTGCTTATTAACAAAGGTACCTTTCTCAGTTTATGCTCTTAAAGTTAACATGAGAAAATAAAGGATTCATCAATAAACCTTTTACTCATATAAATTTAAATTTAAAAGTTTTTTTTACAATTTAAACACATTAAAATTAAGATAGAAACTATGGTGCATCCGCTGCACCTTACAGTAAAATACATGATTGATTGAACGGTAAACATACATCTTATTAAACATGGAAATATACTTTGCAAATCGCGTAGCCAATAAAAAATACATCTTATTAAACATTAAAATATATTTATAAATCATAACCAATAAAAAATAAATAGATTTTAACAGAATTAGGTGAGATGTTGATTTATCATGCAACCAATATTAGTGGATGCACTGGAGCACTGGGGATTTTTTATTCACTTTTCCTACCCATTCTTTATCCCCTGCAAATTAGAGTCATACATCTTTATTATAAATTGAGAGATGTGTGATTCAATTCATGTGGATAGAAAATGAATAGAAAATTTGGGCTCACAGTGGAGTACCTTCTTTTGAGTATACTTTTTCTATAATAATTATAATATGAAAGGCGATTTGTGTTGGCTTTTAACTAAAGTACATTCTTTTGACTATTATGATGGCTTGCCCAAATCACCACAACATGATCACTAGATCATTGGTTCAACCAACCGGGTCAATGATGAATTAAAATATGTTATATTATTTTTGGTCATTTATTTGGCCTTGGTTTCAAAGATTTACAAAATACCCCTATGATTTGTAACCAATTTACTTAATTGGCCTCCATTAAGAATGTTAAACATTAGAGGGCTTTATCACTTCCATCAAGCTTTTAGAAAGAAAAAATGTTTGATTTCATCAAAATGAAGAACAGAGAACAATGGCATCCCGGTTCTTCTTATACAACAGTGTACCTTCTTAAAACATAGAACAAAATTGATGGAACAGAGTGATTGCCACTTTGCCAGCATTTTATCAAGGGCAATGATGACATTTTCATTTTTATTTATGTAGATTAAATTTGCTTAAATAAATTTTCAAATTATAGGGATTGTTTTAATAAATATATAAAGGTATTTTAGTAAATGATTCTATTATTTTCTGCCACTTTTTTTTAACTAAAAAATCATCTAATAGTACCACTGTTGAAATGTGCACATCTCGTCGTACTACAGACACAGTGGAACCATTGAAAAGACAGATTACGAAACAAAGGTGAACATCTCAGGTTGAAGTCTAGTATTTCTTAGCACATACGCTCCTCTGGTAGGACCAATGACATGAACCCACGTCAAAGCTGATTAAATATGTCCACCCTTGACGTGGGTTCATCTCATTGGCTGTTATAAATTAAAGAGACTCTGTACAACCAAGGGAGTCAAAGCTGACTCGCTCGTTTGGCAGGTCAAAACGGACAAAGATTTACATGAAATTCGTTCTTTTTCTTTTTTTTTTTTTTTCTTTACATCACAAATTAATGATGCAACCTCAAGAGTCAAGAGCTGTGCTTCTGAACCATTGATTGATTAAAAGTGTGCCCAAAACAATAATATTTTTCACATATTTGATTTAAGCACCTCCTACTTGAAGGGTTATCTTATCTGCTAATAACAACTCCTCAGAGAGGCTTTTCTTATGCTTTTCATTTTTATTTAGAAAAACAAATGGTTAATTTGCGAAATGGGCCCCGACTACACATCCCATGAGCTATATTTGACGAAAACCCCGGCGAACCCAAAATATAGCTGTCTGAAACCCAAAAGCATGGCTTTCCATTGAAGCTTCTTCTATGGCTTTTTAAGGGCCCCACACAGAAAGAAAATCGAAAATTCGTGATATTTGATAAAACTTACATGACCCCAAAAGTCACAGCTCTGGTAGATAATTCTCATAAGCGGTTATGTACAGCTCAATCAAAAGCTGAAGCCCTTGCAATAGGCTTAGGCTCCGTTTGACATGTCTTTCTTGATTGTTTACAAATCGAGAAAACTGAATATTGGTCTATTCTCATTTGGAACATCGAATATCTCACCATCAAAAGAGGGGTGCCGAAAAGACAAGGGAAGCCTATTTTGAACTGATTTTGGGAAGCTCCAAATGAAACTTCTTGCATCTTTCATGTTTTTATCTCACATGTAAATATCCAAAATGATGCACAGAAAGATGCACGTTTGCCAAACGGTCTTCAAATTATCCAGATCTTATATTAAAAACTTAATACATCTATTGATTATCAAAACTACAAAAATATCTTCTCAAAAAGATTTGCCAAACAGGCCCTTATTTAATTAAACATTGGAGATGAGAAAATAACAAGAAGGACCCACAAGTCAGGACCATTTGCCCGGATTTTGCGGAATCAGTTGATACCAAAAGCTCGGCGTGGGGTCATAAACTCCTTATGATTCTCTTCAAATGGGCCCTACTATTACAATTAAATCTTTACTGTATATATTTAGAGTAGGATATGGACACAAAACTGAAAACCTAAACAAGCATTTTATAACTAGGAAAGATAAAATAAATAAGGGTTAGATTCCTTGCATCAGACCTCCACTTGAAGTGGGACCCACATCAGTACAATCTGTGGCTCCCCGCTGCGTCATTTTTTTTTCTCTTCTACTTCTTTCTTTTTATAAGGCTTGGACGCCCATATTTGGAGAAAAAAACGAAGACCCAATGTTCTTCTATTCTTTATTTAAGGATGGGACCATAGTTGTACAAAGCCCACCTATTAAATAAACCATTGAATTAGAATCTTTGGTCGAGATTTATAAATTATACGAGGGTCCCACTAGCACGCCAAGATAATCTGACGGCTCCTGTGACCATATAAAGATTAAGATTCTTACTAGGCAGATGTGCAACCATTCTTTATTCAAGAAGGTCAGCTTCTTCCTGGACGGCTGGACCAGGATGCTGGAACTTCAACACCTTGTGTTGTGATTGGATCAGGAAGCTGAAATGGAAATAGAAATCCATGGACTAAAAGGGTGGATTTGGATGGGGAACAGATTTAGAAGAGTTGTTAATCTCTTGGAATTCCAGAGTCCTTTAATTTTAGTGAACAAAAATGGGCAAAAAAAGGCTATATTTTTAGCTTTGAATTCCATACGTGTACTAGAACTTAGAAGGATGTCAATTTACTTGAATTTCAGGGCATCATCATGGCGATAATGGAATTCAAAATCTAAATTAATCTACTCTAGTGATTCAAACATGACCTTATTTATTTTGGTGGTGGACCTGATGATTCGTCTCCAACATCTGAATTTTAATTATTATATGAATCTATCATCAATCAGAATCTAAATACAATTTCTCAAGAAGAACAAAATATATAAATGAATGTAGGAGAGCGAATGAACTTCTGCAATCCAACAAAAGTGAAAATATCACCAACACATTATTTCATTCTTTTTTATGTTGAGTATTTGGCGATGATAGAATCACCCAATGTGAAAATTAAGAGATCCATTTTACAAGTTGTCATTAAATATTTCTTAAATTCCTCCCCAACATTTACCTGATTTTTCTTCCACATCAAAATCTCGTGGATTAATTCATATGATAAATCGGATGATTACTATATATAATATAATATATAAATGATTGAAATACTTTATTTAAAATTTTACTAATAATGCAACTACACTATAGTACAAGATGCCTTATAGAGTGTAGTGTGTTTCAAATCATGTGCTTTCTTCAACCACACCACAGAGGCCTACACGTAGATTCAAGTAAAAAGGTTTGCAAGCAGAATGACTGGAATAGGGTGGGGCAAATTCAGGGAACCCCGTTTTCTATGTTGACGGGGATGGGATTAGGATTTCTAGCTCTATTGGAATATGGGGTGGGGTATTTGAGTTTAGGATTGAAGATGGGGCAGGCAATACCTGACCCCGCCTCATTTCATTGTCATTCCTATTGACCCCTTGGGAAATCCCATCCAACCCGACTCTGGCCCTACCTCGTCCTACAACATGCTCTTAATCCCTGACCACCGATGATTTTTATTTTATAATTTTATGTTTTATTATTGCTAGTTCCATGATTTTAGATTTTTAATGAGAGATCTATTATAATTTATAATGGACTCCATTCATTTGAAGCATTCTGATGAAGGAAGATTTGGCCCGACCTCGTAATCACTCAATACGTGGCAAAAGCAACAACTCGGCATAACAGCTCGCTAAGGCGCGAGTTCCGAAGGGAGGAACCAGCGGTCCAAATTCTCTGCAAGGAGCCCGAGCTCTCCCTTAGGCCCCGAGCCTTATGAATACAAAGGGCAACAAGCCGAACTGGCCTGCCCCATGGCAGTTCGGGCCACACCTCTCTCTGAACTCAAGACTTCGCCTCGCACACCACTCCAGTACTTCACCCAGGACACCGAATTGAACAAACCGTACCTGACACCGAAGGAGTCCGTATCCAGGGGCGGTGCACCTGACTGACTTGGGATCTGACGCTTGACAGCAGCATTCCAACGGCCACCTGACCCCGCCATCTCCAGTTATAGAGACGGCTCCGACAAGGAGCAGTGGCGGTTCTGTCCCAGCAGAGGGGATGACATCCAAACTGGCAAAAGCACAGAAGTAATCATACCCGACCTGACAGAAGCCTCGAAGTGAGTGTGCAAAGTGGTTATAAAAGGCTCCCTACCCCCCAAGAACAAGGTATGTGTAAACTTTGCGTCATCTGGTTTTATCTTGCTTTCAAGAGAATGCTAACTTGAGCTTCGGAGTAATCTCATCGGATTCTTTCCCGGAGATTCCTCATCTTCTCCGTTTCAGGCTCCATGTTGCTTCAATCAGAGGCAAGGTCGTTGACAACTAAGACCAACCGGATTGTGCACCATCACATTCCTTTTTTTTTTCACTTTTATATTAAACGAATAAAAACGCCCATCAAGTAATTAACTAATAAAAGTATGGTTAATATATTATAAATGCTAGACTCAAGTATATTTAATCAAATATTAAGAGAATTTGAGAGATTTTATGAGATTTTAATAGAACGGGAGAAAGCTTGTGTTAGGGTATTCGGTTGGGTTTCGGGATTTTAAGTTAGGCTAGGATTAGGTTGGATAGGTCAGGTTAAAAGTTGGGCTGGGTTAGGATTAGGGTTGGGGGTTTAGAGCCTCAGGTTGGGTCAGGGTTGGCCTCAATCCAACCTAAGTCAGCCTGACTTCCAACCTATTAGTAACTGAAATGGCCATTTTGTTTCAGATTGCCTAGAGACAAAATCTTGCACACATGACCGGGCAACCTATATAGTGTGAACACGTCAGTGTTCTGTATGCATAAGGTGTGGATCTAACATAAGCCGACCCTATGTCTATGGAGCATTTACATTGCTGTATTCATTCATGAATCATGATAGGTTGCCCAGCCCGGTGTACAAAATTTGTCTCCAGCTCATCAGTTGATTCCCATTTGATGTCATTCTTCTACAACATGGACTATTAGGGGTGAGTAAATGGGTAGGTTCTACATGGAACCAGCCTTGAATCGACCCCACTCAATCTGTTATAGGTAGGGTGTAGTTTCAAATTCTTGGAACTGATCCCCACTCAGGTCGGTTCTAGAGTCTAGGGGTTTATCCTACCCAAACCGACCCGATGAATCGACCTTGGTTGGCCTCAAGTGGAACTAGCCTTAGAACTAAACTTGCCTTGTAAGAAGCCCTGAAATATTTTTAAGGATGTGAAAATTTGAGCCCAATCACTCATGATTACAAAAAACATGGTCTCACTTGACTATTGAGTTACTTAAGTGATTTGATCATTTGTTTTCATTTTAATATTTGTATGTGTATAATAAATATTGTAAAAGGTAATATTTGCAAAATTTAAATTATAACACAAATTTTCAACCATATATTAATATATTATGATAATCTACATATTAAATTACTCAATTTAATTAACAAAGATAATGAGTTTTAAACTATATATTATCATTATTTTTGAAGGACATGTTTCATTTTTTATTTCTTGAAGGGAGAGAGTAAAGAAATAATAGGTTATATGGATAGACCCTAGAACCACTAAAGCCAGAACTGACCTTGGAACTGGCTTTTAGAGAATAGGTTCCGGTTCTAGATTTTGCTATGTAATCAAACCAAACCGATCCATGCTCACCCATATGAACTATACCATTAATCAAACCCACCTAGCTACTACATACTCTCCATGGTAAGGTTAGTGTACCTATAGCATTCCACCCTTCTCTGACCCCACTGCCCTCCTTTAACATGAACCAGTACTTCCTCTTTCTCAAGTTGGTGCCGGCAAAATATGAACACGGTAGACATACATACTGTCAAAGAGTGAGGTCCTGAAAATTGGGTTTATGACTGTTCAAGAACTCTATGCTTGAGAAAGAGGTACTGAAGGGGGATTAAACTAGTGTTAAAGGGTTGAATCGATGATGAGCACAAGATTCTCAAAAACATGGGTAAGCAAAAATAGAGCGGTGCAAGTGGTGCAAGATGAAGCCCCCAAGCTAGCCCAGTTGAGCAGAATACAAAAAAAATTATGATTTTGAACAAAGAGAATCCAAATTGATTACAAAATCTTTTGCTGTCAAAATCGGTTTCCAATCCACACGATGAAAAACCGGCCACCAACATCAGATGGGAAAGCGCCAACGCCCTATTGGCTATTGGTAATGGGGTGGTGGCCATAGCTTAGCGCCTGCCTGCCTGCCTGCAATTGCTTTAATTTTGTACGATGAATTGAGCTTTGCTTGTAAGTTTGTGCCAGCGAATGTGATGGGGAGGGGCGGCCCCTACTCCGGTCCATGCAGAGGGATCCTCTTTCGAAACATTCTTTGCCACTCACGAGGCGGCCTGGAACACTGGCTCCCCACACCCCACAAACCTTTGTGCGGTGCCATGCATGGCTGATCAGCTTTGTCTGTGCCATTGTCCAATTGATGAATGCCTCAATTCTAGAGAATATTAGAGTACAAATAAGGCAGCAGCTACCATTGAAATGGAATATTTTATTATGGAATGGCAATCCGGCCCTCCCCACCTTCTAGTAAAGATAAAAGCTCCACTTCTTTTTTTTCCTTCCTTTGAAGTTACATTTCATTTATTTTTGATGTAAAGTGGGTGGAATGGAACCAATTAATCCTATATGTTTTCTTCTTCTTTTCTTTCTGATGGTGAGGTGAGAGAAGGAATAAAAGTTTGCTTTCTCACTCCTTTTGTACTAATCAATTGCAGCCTCAGCCCTCAGGTTTTTCCAGTAATTTCCCTTCTCAAAAAAAAAAATCTAATAAAAACTTATTATAACCACAAGATTCTAACTATAGTTACCATGTACCACAATTTTTGAATTGCTAATGTGTATTAATTGTTAAATCAAAATATTCAATTCAACAAAGCCTTATCCTAACTTTTTGGGGAGTTATTAAGTCCCATATATGGACTATGGAAAAAAATTCAAATTATTAGGCTCTACCATAACTCTTCAATGTTTTATTATCTTTTGGGGGAAATTATTATTTCCATCTAATGGGGAAAAACCTTTCATCAATTAACCCTTCATATAGGACTTTCAAATCTTTGATTAATTACAGCATTAGAACTATATTTTCTAGGTCATAAATTCAAGCCAAAACTAATCTGTATTTATTTTGATCACAATAAACTAACTTGCTTGAATTTAGTTTGCCCTTGGTGGAGGTGAAATAGCTGAACTTATCCTCTCTTTGTCTCCCATGTTCATTATTCTCTCCCACAATCACAACAGCAAAGAGACTGATTATATAAGATTAGGGTCCAAAAATGCAAAACACCCACTTAATGAATATTGCTTCTTGAAAATTAAACACAATTCTTTCCTAAAGAAAAAGAAAACACCCACACTTACTAAAAATTTGGTTGACCTTCCTACCATTTGTTTAAAATGGCAATACTTTCATTAGACTCTCACCAAAATTGTCTACCTGATCAACTTAAAAGTTGTAAGAAGGGTCATTATACTATGAAATTGTTCATCCTTATTTGAATTCAATTGATCTATATTAATACCAGCCATTTTGAATTACCCATCTAATTGAGATGAAAGGATAAAAGGGATGGATCAGACTGTAATATATGTTCTTGTTCCTTCCTTTTCTTCTTCTCCTTTTTCTTTTTTATAATTTTTTTTTGTTTACTTACCAAAAAAGAGTCAAGGCCACGTTTCTTAAGAAAAAACATGTTGCTTCTACTAGACCATGAAAAAAAATGAAAATTTCAATCTTCTTTGCAAAGAGATCAGATTTGCTCCTTGTAGAGTGCACCTCACAGCATGTTTCATTCGTGCATCGAAAACATTTCCATAATTGTAAATTTTTATTCATGAAGAGATGTTCCCAATGCGCAAATAATACGTTCTGTGAGGTCAGTGTGAGGTGCATTCAGTGAGGAGCAGATTCAAATACCTTTGCAAAAACAGAAGAGAAGCGTGAGGCTCCTAAATTTAGCACCAGGTGCTGTCACATTTTGGTTGGGTTGGTTGAACATGCAGAACAAATTTGATAGTCGTGCAGCTGAAAGGAGCATTGAAGGACTGGTAATTTGCTAGGTCCTCTTTCATGTATGTGTGAATGCATTCTAGCCATAAACAGAATTAAGATTGAAGGGTCCGACCTTTCAAAGCTTAACAATAATGAAATATACTTGCTTTTGAAGGCCCGAAGCATGAATTGAAAACATGGCTGTTTTCAAATGAATACTTGGCTCCTTTTCAAGAAAATAATTATTATTTTCTTATAGCAAAGACAACGAGAGCTGAATATCTTGAAGGTATTTCAGTGCCAAAGTTGAATTTTCTTCTATTTATAAAATCCATGATGCGATTCACAGTGGGGATTTTGATTTATCAAGAAAGTGATGATTTGTTCGCTCTTATTCATATGGAAAGATAGAAAATTCTCTATAAATTATTATTATTATTATTATTATTATTATTATTATTATTATTATTATTATTATTATTATTATAAGGGGAAGTGCATTTTTCCCATTTATCAAAATCATAACCCTAATTTAATTACTCTTCCTTGTATCATGTGGCTGGCAACCAGTTTATCAATTTTGAACATCTCTCTCTATCAATCTATCTATCTCTATCTCTCTCTATCTTGTATTGGAGCACTGGATTGGATAAATAGGATTTTTAAAAGGTGTATTTGTATGAGAGAGAGGGCATAAATTTTAATAGTTGGAGAGTGGAAAGCAAGAAGAGTAGGGACACAAAAAGAATAAAAAAGAATACAAAGGCTTTAGATGAGAAGGAAAAGTTTGAGACTCAAGTCACTCAACGATTTTAAAGGGAGGGAAAGGGAAACTCTCCCTTTCATATAAAGGTAACAGACTAGTACAGAAGTATTTATTTGTCAAGAAAAAGCAGAAAATAAAAGAGAAAAGGACTTCTGTAGTGCTCTTGATGACACACCGCAAGCAGGCAAATAAATGCATCTTTTGATTTTTCTTGAATTATAAATACACACTTCTTTTCTTATAAAAAAAATAATTAATTAATAATTAATCAACTTTTACTAAATTGTCTCTTTCATCAATGAACATTGAATTGTTCCTTAAAGAATCCAATCAATAGGTGATATTCCAGCTAACTTCGAAGCTTTTCGTCTAATCAAAATCAAAGTTTGAAAAAAAGGAAAACCAAAAATCGTAGATTGAAACGTCAACGCCACCCCACTTGCAAGAAGAGGTTCGCTTTGAGAGAGTAATTTGATCGTGATTGCATTATATTTGTGCATGAATGATTTGATTTGTCCCCCGCAATGAACATTGAATTCTTCCCCTAGAGCAGTTGTAAAAGTTAAAACAGTTTCTTTTTTTTTTTCAAAAAATACAAAAAATAATTATTAATAACTTAATATTATCTTAGTTTTAATTAGTTATCCTTTCACCTCAAGTATTTGGACAAAAAAAAAAGAGAGAGAGAGAGAGAGAGAGAGAGAGAGAAAGAAATCAGGAATTTTCATTGTAGGGCTCGATTGATTTGTAGAGAGACTAGAGAATTTCTATAAGGCCTCATTTGTTTTGGAGGATGGATAAATAATTAAGATTCTTTAAAAAAAAATTGTTTTCATGGGATTTACCGACTTACGCACTTATTTTTACACGAAAATGAACAGGCCTAAAATAAATCTTAATTAACTAATTAGGTGAGAGTTCTCTGAAGTCTGAAAAGAATACACTTTGAATATTTGACTGTTAGACAAAGAGTTCTCTTGTCACGTGACAACCCAGCAAGATGATTGCATGAGCAACCACCTACATTGACAAGGTAAGTTTTGATTAGCTTGGGGGGAAATTTCTCTTCCATGGAAAATTGGCAAAGCTGAATGCAGGAGGGAGTACTGAAGCTGCTGCAAGTGGAAGCAGGAAGCAGGGAGCAGGGAGCAGGAATGAGCACAGTACCTGCAGTACCGAAGAGGCAGTCAATCGAAATCATGCATGGGGACGATATTAATGCAGAGTCGCCCCACTTGGCTGAGACAAAACGAGTGGTCCGCGGAGGCAGCAGGACCAGCAGGACGCCTCATATCACTCCCATGCAGATGCAATGTTTTCCCCTTATGCTCCCTTTCTCTTTCTCTTTTGAGCCAAATATCAGATAAGAGGTGGGCATTCAAAAAGAGAGGGAGAGGGATGCACGAGATTATGGGCAGACAGTGGCCATGTTGGAAGGATGGGTCGAACAGTACGATTTGGTTTGGGCCTAGCTAAGCTAGCCACGTGAACCTGCTGATACGGGACGACAGCATGGCGATGGACGGTTTGTTTTTGTGGAGGAACTGTGAACTGTCCAAGGCATGGAGCTCAACTTGCTGTGTCCTCCTTCACCAACGAACAGCTAGCTAGCCCCCAACTTGTGATTAACCCCAGCCGAATCATTAAGATAAAGCTTCTATTTCCTGGTACCAACTTGATGTTTGTAACCCAGCTGATAAATCAGTCAGATGAGAGAGTTGAAGGATTTCAAAGTCTCAGATGGGCAGCCTCCAAAGGGCTCCACACGTTTGTGTATATGTCAAAGTGTCACTCATGCATGAATCCCACTTTTCTCCCATTTTTCTTTGCCTGAAAACTTCCAGAGCTCTAATGCTGAGATGGGTCCATCAACAGTGGATTGAAATGCCAAATTTAGTAGGGGAATGGCAAATTAATAGTCCTGGAGATATCAATTATGCAACTTAGTGGTCCTAAATATTCTTTTTCTGACATTTTGGATTTTCCTTTAGAACATTCTTTCTCTTTATTTGAACTTGGACCTATAGAACCACAGAGTTTATTTTGGGGCATAGTTTACGACCATCTCTAGTTGAATTTCATTGGGTGATCTATAACTGTTTGGAGTGAAATTATTTGGTTGTGGCCATTGCATTTTAGAACATATAGAGTAACTTTTTCAACATGGAAATAGAATAAGTGTTTTTGTCAAAACAAAGTAAAACTTTTTTGGCAGATTGGAGGGCTTCTGTTTAAGACAAGCCACCTATCTTCTCAAGAAAGAATATTTAGACAATTTCTTTCCATTTTCAAATAAAAATATTCTACTGAAATAGGCGAGTATTATTCGGATAAAACCAAAAAAACGAATTCAAAATTTTGGTTTGTTTTAGTTTTCAAGTTTAAAATATATAGCGATGAAATTCAGTTTTAAGTTTTAACCGAAAATTGAAGTGAAATTTTCGATTCTGTTTCAGTTTATCATTTGAAATTTTGGTTTTTTTTTAATTCGGTTTTTAATGAATAAACCGTTTGTTTACCCTTATTAAATATGTGTCTACCCATCTTCTTAGAAAAAAAAATTCAAAAAACACTTATACAAGATCAATATTAATAATTTAATGTCCAATCTTAATTTCTAACTGAATTTTATTAAAATGCATCTGTCAAAAATGTAACTTAAATATTAGCCCCACATCATTACATACAGGGTGGCCATTATCTAGTCTAGTATATATATTAAAGCAAAACCGTCAAACTAGAGGGCCTCTACTTCAGACAAGTTGCTATATCTTCCATCAAAATAAAAAAGAAAAAACAAAGAAACAATCAAACCTATAACCATTGTTTTTAAAATTGGATTTGACTGGATGGTCAAATCAGAAAAACTGGAAATTGGTCATCTGATCGGTTCTGTTTTACCCTAGAACTGTCTTTTGGCTAAAAAACCGTTGATTTGGTCAGCAAATCACTTACTCAAGTTGTCAAACTGTTTGACCCATCCAACGTTTTTTAACCTTTTTTTTATCTTTTTATTAGAAAGAGTCGTCCATTCGGTTTGTACGGTCAAATTGTTTGGCTCGGAAACTGGACCCCTGAACGGATTTAGGGCATTTAATTTTCGCACTCTCAAAAAGGTTATTAATGGTTACCTCTATTCACAAAAGAAATTTACAAAAAAAAAATACTCATTTTAAATGGTGTGGACCATTTTTCTAGATAAAGTGGGTTATTGTTTACGAATAATATTTAAATCAATTAAAAATTATAATTTAATATCTTAAATAAAATAAGAAACATATATGCATACAAAATCAAATTAATATCAATGATAGGCGTAAAACAAAATCAAATTATCCCTCAGCATGCATGGCTCATGGCTGAAATAACTCAGTGATGCAGGGAATTTTTTATTCTTTCTTTGAGATTACTCGGGTAAATGGTTATTTGACCTTACCAACGCTGATGCAATAGAAAGGACGCTGATTACATGATTACATCATCGTTGTATTCAGAAATCACGGGTTGTGGAATTTACCATACGGCACCCACAATACCACATTTAATGCATGCAACTATACTAATGGCTATTTAGTTCCACTTGCATGGGATCGTCTGCACTTAGACTGGTTGGCGAATTTACATCATTTAGGGGCTGTTTTGCAGTGTTGTCGTTTATTTAATAAAAGTTTTGTATTGTTTTTATCTTAGAAAACAAGAAAATGGTTGATAGTGTTATTTGGCATTTAGGTGTCATTAATAATTTTATCGTTTTTATGCTTAATATTTGTTTAGATAATTAAAGTTAAATTCAAATATCATATATATATATATATATATATATGATATTTGAATTTGACAACACATGTTAATTTATTTCTTCACCTTTTACTTGCAAGCGCCTTCCCCCTAGTACTTGCCTTGGGTTTCTACATGTAATAAAAGTTAAATCCAGCATACATATATACATATCACGTGCTCTTACACTAATACTGTACTATATACGTAGATATAAGCGTTAGGTTTTGTATAGACAATAAAAATTAAATTTAAATTGCTAGTATATATCATATATGATTAATATTATTATTTTTGAGAAACAATTTAACTCAAAAGCTTAAGTTATTAATGATTTTCTTGATACGTAATTAAAATTCATTTCGAAAGAGAAATATGTTGATTGATATTTTGAGTGAATGATGAATTCCTTCTTTTCTTGGAATTCTGAATGTAGGCCCTCCCTCTCTAAAGGAAGCCTTGTTACTATTGTGAGCCGGAGCTCATAACAAAAGTTTATAGAGTTCTTAGAAAAGAACTCATTCAAGACATCGGAAGATTTTCTGAGAATTTCTCTTTTACCTAAAACATGTAGCGTAATTCGGTCACTTCTAGTTGGCGCTCGAGTGGCTCCTGAGAGGTACCTGAGACGAGAGGAAAGAGGAAGAACCCCCGGGGGGTTTCTCGGCGGGAACGCTCCGATGTTTAAGTTAGTATTGAGTGCAAGAAGCGAAAGGAGAACAAAGGCTAAGAGTGCAGGTTACGCAGGTGATTCGAAGATACCTTGTTCCTTGAGAACAAGCCCCTTATAACTGAATTTCGTTGCTTCAGGCCCTCTGACCTCTGACAGGGCAGGTATAACCGCCACTGTCAATCTACCATAGCCGTTACGGGCAGGGCTGAGGTGGCACGCGCGGGGAGGTCGTGCAGGGTGCGTGCCTGTTAGGTATGGGACGCCTTTCTAAAGGTGGCAGGTGCGGCGAGGGGGACATCCCTGTTGTCCATAGGTTTGTCAGGTACGACGGTCGGGTAGGAAGCCCCCTATGGTATACCGAACTGTTCCCCTGCGAATTACCCTGAACTGGGTTGTCCTTTGAGTGACGGGCTGCCTGTAGCTGGTTATGCCGAGCTAGCCGACCCGAGGTCTTTGTGCCTCGGGGCATCCGGAGAAGAATCGGTGCGTTCTTGCTTGGGAGTGGCCTGAGGTCCATTGAGAGGAGCTCAGGCCTCAAAAGGGGTCAGCGTGCCCCGAACTCGAGACCCCCTGAAGTGCCTTAACCCCGGGGAGGAGGTGCGGGCAAGGCGGCTTTCGGCGAGTAGTTTGCTTGCTGAGTTGCCGTGTTGAACTCGGCGGGATTTTCCCTCCAAGTTGTGCTCATGTCCGTTGCGCTGTCATGCTGAGTCACTGTTTGAGTAGGGTCACGCCCACGTGTACCTGAACTACAAGGTCAGGCCAAATCACCCTCCATCAGGTGTCACGTGTCACTTCTATAGCCATTTCATCTCTTCAGCCAGATCAGCATCATATGTAAGATGGATAAGCGCGACCAAGAAAAAAGAATCATATACAGATAAGGAGGATAGCTCCGTCGCGGATTAGGGCTTATTCCGAATACCTCAACGGACAACCTCATCCCAAGTACCCTAAAAGCTTCATCCAAATTGGACACGGATTTTCGACTAAAAGCTTCATCCCAACAACCCTAAAAGCTTTATCCAAGTCGGGGATTAGGACTTTTGACTCTTCAGCACTCATACTGTTATTCTGCCTCTGCTCAGACCAGCACTTTTCTCTCTACTATTCGGCCCGACCACCCATCATTCTTGACTAACTTGAACATCGGAGTAATATTCAGGGAATAACTCCTCCGGCCTCTAACTACTTTATTGTTTCAGTTCTTAGTGCATGACTTCATTCTTCCATCTCGACTTCGCCGGTTGGTAGGATCATCTTACTTCAATTTTAATTCAGAACACCTCAGATCCGATAGCATCAACAAAACCATAAACTTCAAACAAAACTAATTAAACAAGTTCCATGAAGAGATCTAATTGAGTATGGTTGTCAATCAAGTTGGTTCAAGGTTCCTTATAAGTAAGGTCACGTCATAACCAGTCAACTACTCTTTCTTGTGAGTCGATATTTTCCAAGTGATGTGTACTAAAAAAAAAAAACTTTTTAGGAAAAATCATTGGCATGAATATCTCAGGTGGCACCTTAACCATGTGAGTGGTCCTTCACTGTATCGTGACCCCTGTTGGAACTAATGAATTGCAATGACGTTTGGTTGCAAGTTGAACTGTTTAAGTGCTCACAGTTTTCGTCCACATGCATAGAATGTTTCATCCTGAAATTATTTTAGATACGGTAGGCCCCATTCCCAAGCTTTGTTAATTTTTCTCTTTCTATTGAATCCTCAACTTAACCATTTTCGCCTAGCAAAATAAAAAATATATATAAAAGAAAACGAGGAAAATGAGAATTAATTTGGAATGACTATATATATAGGATGGTTGAAATAAGAGATTGGCTTTGAGATGAGTGAGAGAGTATTCTTTAAAACCCTTTCACCCAAAACAAATATATATATATATATATATATATATATATATATATACAAAATGAAACATGCAAGATTATATCATCTAAATTAATCAAAGAACCCCATTTTTAGGATAAATTGGAATTAGAATCAAAACGAGTCATTTTAATTCCAACTGTTTAGTTGGGCGAAATTGGAATCCTATTCACATATTCCTGCTGGAATGACATTCTTTCATTTAAGGGAATAGAAATCCTCCCTTCCTTTTGGGAATGAAATTCCATTTGGACTTTTATTTCAATTCCGGTTCTCTTGTCTGAATCAAACTGATTATGGTAATAGACCATTTCAATTCTGGATGTGAACCAAATGGATCATTAGTTCTTTGAATTTCAGATGAGATATAGATACTTGAACCCAAGTATTCAAAATGAAAATGATATTGTGTGAAATAGAACAGTGAACAATGAATTTGGATCCTGTAAGGTGCCAACCCCAGCTAGTTGGTAAGGTTTTCTGCTGATCAAATCCTGCCTGCACCTGGGTTGAGGGATGGATGCCCCCCCGTTGTGTAACCCTTCAAAAGATATCAAAAAAAAAAGAATTTGGATCCCTGGAACTACTTGATGGTGGAGAGACAGAAAAAGGGTTCATGCTGATCATATGTAATTGAGATGGATCCTTATAGTGTTGTCATGAATTTTTCTGAGACCAACCCGATGATCAAAAATGACATATCATGTGGGCGTGGTCCCTGAATATTGAATCACGATCCTGATATAACTAATGAATTGACGAGCCACAACAAATGGTGTTCATTGCAAGTTGAACCTTTCATGGTTATTACAATCGATTGATGTATAACCAATTTTATTTAAAAGAAAACAGTTTGATGTTTTAATAGTTATTTTTTCCTCTTAACAACCAACTTGGTTTCACATTTTGTAATCGGTAATTATGAACATCCATTAACTAGTATAAGTTATAAATTTAAAATTTCTTTTGGAGTTTATAAGTTTTAAATAGATACATTATGATTTCAAATTATATATGAATAGCTATTTATTTAAATTTAATACTTACCAAAACTACATACTACATGTATTCATGTAGTTCACCTAAGAATCTATAACAGACAATGTTATTTTAATTTCTTAATTAATTAATTGCTTGGATAATTATACTACATTACATATTATCATGTTCCTTCTGTTTGTAACAGCTTATCGTCCAAATAACCTTTTTCCAACTTGCAGAGAAGATTAATTAATTACACAAACAACAAAAGAAAAGGAGAAGCTAGCAATAATATACATCTATAAGTTTAATTTCTTTTTTACCGGTAAATGAAACTCTACTTAGAATATAAATCCAAAAAAGATTTATCAAAAAAAAATATAAATCCTAAAAAGGAAAATGTAATGTTGATAAAATTCTAAACCATTTTATAATAATCAATCATGGTTAAATTGTGTGATATATAGTATAATGTCATTCATTATCAAACTCGAATCTCCTACCCACAAACTTTTCCCACCTACCCACCCACATGACATTACATCCGCACATCGGGAAATATCATATCGCGCTGGTCATTCAATGGGATCAGATGTTCCTAGTACGTATACAGTAGTGTTTTATGGGTAGGGATGGGGAAAGTTTGTGGGTAAGAGATCCAAAATGTTATTTACCATCATCTAAGCTTTTTTCTCAATTATATGGGATCAGATAGCTACATGAGTCTTATTTTGTCATTCCCTTAAATTATGATCACTTAAACAATTTCTTATTACTTGCACCCAATGATCAACCCTTAATTCTTCTAACCTCTTCAACTTGTAACATATGACTAGTATGATATCCTTCAATATTTTTTTAACAACAAATTGATTTTGAAATGAGTACGGCAAAATCATAATTTATGAATGAGATTAAAACGTAATTTTCAGTGCAACAATAACACAGAATGAAAGACAATAAATGAATAAATATTTGAGAAAAAAAAAAAACTTAGTCTCAACCTCCTGGTCATCATAGCATTCTCAATTTGAACTTCAGGCTCCATTTTTTTGCAATACAAACACTGAACCTGGGTATTTATGTACTGCGGTTTGCATTTACAAGTGTTTGTTTGACATGTAAAAAAGAAACGATTATCAGATCAGAAATATATTTTCTGACATTTTTGTACTCTGAAAATTAAAAGAACATTATTGTACTTATTTTTTTGATTACCAAAGTTAAGGCATTAGAGTTTTTTTGATGGAGCCCACACATAGCACCGATATCAAACAAACAAGAATACAAAAACGATTTAAAATCTGAACCATATTTACATTCATAAACCAAAAAAAAGGATAACATGCAATGTACATATTTGTGTTTGCAACCAAATGCAGCCTCAATTAATAACATCTTAAGCAAGCTACTTACTCATGATATATACTTGACCTCAAGTCCCGAAACCCAAGCACATTCTTTTGAGTTGGACTGAAATTATGATACATTAGTGCTTTCAATCTTGAAACCTAAACGCATACTTGACTAGATTATGTTAAAATTAAACCCAATAAATCTTTCAATATCTTCTACATAAATTCAACTTCCTTTACATTTATATCAGAATCTCTTGAAGGACTCTTCACATGAAGAAGCACTTTTTTTCCACATTGGATTCGAGCATCTAAAGCCATCCTGCTTTGGGACACACCAGCTCGTTGCAATCCAACAATTAAAATTGTCCCATCACATGAGGGGCCCCATGAAAGCACTATCATCCATGCCATTAATTTACATGTCGAGCACCATTTAGATTTCTTTACAAAAGAAGGAATTAACAAAGGTGTAGTCTTGTACGTTGTTGAATGCAAAATGTTGCTCCGTGCTGTCAAATTAAGTTGCCAACTGTCAACTCAAAATTCACAGGATACCATATCCTGCCTCTGACTCCTTTATATATATTAATGTATATGGTGTATGTATACTCGTTATGGCTAGCTGATGGACACCACCATTTCTCTTTTCTTCCCTAAACCTAACTTTCAAGTGGGGCGACCTGCCTTCTTCATGGCCAACAACCTAATACCATCTTATTAACTATCATGGCATCTAGTATTCATTTCTCTTCTTTCTTTCCCTTTTTTTTTTCTTTTTTTGTATTTACTCTTTTGTTTTTGTTTAGCTAAATCAAGATATAGTTGCTTTCCTTTTATTCTGTGGCCTGTTTTTATTTTGGCCAGAACCATGACTTGTTTTATACGTCTTTATGTCCTTTAGTGCTTTCTAATATGATGATTTTATTACACTGTCACTCTAATTAATTTCAGGTGTCCTTGGGACCTATTTTGATAATTTGGTTCAATAGTTCCAAAGAATCCAAAAACCCCTATGTGGTAGGACCCTTTCTCCACTATGGATTAGATAGGAGCCAAATTAACCATCTCTCTCTGCATGTGTTGGTCTTCTTGTTTGTACAATGACACATACATTTGTACATGTAACGCTGTATATTAATAGTTGTTTTAGCGTGGAAAGAACAGAGAAAATCGTGTTACATTTTCTAAGACTTGGATTTATAGAACCCACATAGACCCCACTGGTTAAATCCAGGACCAACCCATAGCAAGTGGAATGTACCTGGAGACAAGCCTTCTTAAAAACTGGAGCCAGCCATATGAGTCCGCCGGTGGTGGGTGGATTGGATCAAAGTTGTTTATGATATCTATAAATTTTATATTAATGGAGGTTGGCATATAGATTGGCCGTTTTTACTGATTCGGTTCTCATTTCTATGGTCTCTCTGCATTAGCTTCCCTAAAATCATAGCCACTCAAACACAATAATGCATTGACTAGTTAGATGCTGCAAATGGATTGGATTTAGATCAGATATATCATTGGATTCAGATCAGACTCAGACTGAATTTCGATACTATTTTCTATTGATAAAGAATGATCAAAATACTATATAATATTAAAAAAAAAAAATGACTTGTGTGAGCCTTGAATCAGTTGGGTGTATTCATACTCGATCCAATCATAAATGGGTCAAATTCGAGTTCAGACAAACAGAAACAGATACCATTTGCAGCCAGCAGAAATTGTTTAAAGTTTAAACAAATGTGGAAGAGCTGAAGTGAAGCGTACGTACATAAATGAAGGAATTACATAGCAGATTGGTTCATTAAGATAATCCAGTCTGATCAATTGCTTGCCTTGGCGATGTCTAGCTGGTAATCAGTTGACAAGTAAAGCATCACCGCACATGAACCATGTGCGCAGTGAATCAGTGATTGTTGTTTCGAGACTATGGATTCCGATCATTGGTTGGTGGTGGTGACATGAAATTAATAATGGCGATGATTGGTTGGACGGGGGCCTGCCTTCTGTTGTCTGTGACCTGAACGAGCGGCGATGATTGGGTAGACAGCCGTCGGCCACCCATCAGTGGTGACGTGAGGCGGCGATAATCGTCGGTTCTGGAGATGGTTGGGGTTGGCTTGATGTCTGAGCATCAGTCAGTTAAGTTATGTACTGATCTAGCAGGTCGAACAGTAGTAATTAACAATAAAAAATGCCTTGGGAAGTTTAATTAAATTCAGTTTAAAGTAATCATGTTCTTAAGTGCTGATTAGTTGATTAAACCAAACCATTTTTACATTTTTTTTTCCTTCTGGCTCTTGGGAAGGCCAATGAATGATGAATCCAACTCAACCCATTTGTCTCTGGTCTGCACATTCTCTCTCTCTCTCAGCCTCAGCTGGTTGCCGTTGTTAGAACCAACTTCAGTTATCCAGTTATGGGCTGTTCTAAGTCGATCCATAAGTAATAATTAATATGCTTTGGGAAAAGTGATTAAGCTCAAAGTAATCAAAATCATGTTCCGAAGTGCTGATTAGTTGAGAAAAGTGATTAAACTATTAATTCTTTTGTTTTTTTCTTTTCTCTCTTGAAAAGCCCAACTAAGCCAATCTAATTTATTTGCACATTCTTACAACACCATTCAGGTTGTTCAAGTCCCATACCCTGGATATTTTATTTCTATATTCTACCCTCATTTGTTTAGTGTGCCATCTCTTGGCCCATGTTTCTAAAATATGTATAAACACACATGGGATTAGCATAATTTATTCTTTTAATTAGTTGCTAACAATAAATAACCCTAAATCTAGAGAATCTCTCTGATTTGTTTCATTAATTCTATCTAGTATCTACAATCTGTTATGGTGGTTTGGTTCTACTAAGGTTGTTTCCTTTAAACCACGGGCGATTTCATTAAAAAAATTCAGAGTTTGTTTATTCATGCTTGGTCCAATCTCACATGCATCTCTTGGGGAATTTGGGTTCTATCATGTGGTGGTAATGAGACTCTCTCTCTCTCTCTCTTTTCAAGAAGAATTTTTCAGAAATCTTTCAGAAACCAAGTCCAGATAGGAGAGGGTTGCATCATGTTTGGCAAACTGATATTAATTTTTTTCTAAATTCTTATTATCATGGACCCTAATGATGATTTCTGCTGTATCATGGGTCGGAACCTAATTATCCACTCACTTGTATCGAAACAAGAACACCCTATTAAACACAGCCCAAGTTGTGATGAGCCGTTCAAACTTCAAAGCACAAATTGATTACAGGCCCAACTAATTTTTAGCTGGACCATTCTATTATGGGTCCTGATCCTCTCTGAAAAGGTGAGACATTTCAACCGTTATGGGGCCCGATACTGTTCTATGGGTCATGTGGTTGAAGGCGCGCTTTCTGTAGACTCTTTTTTTTTATTGCTTTGACCACCAGGAAGAAATAAAGCTCTTGATGACTTTGTCAAGATTTGGGCGGTTATCAATGGAACTGACTTCCATTAATATTTTAAAAACTAAAACCTAGAGCAAGCAAAGCCCATCATGGATGGATTAAAAATAATTGCTCTTTTTTACCATCCGGACTGAATGTTATTGGTAGATGATCTTGTGAGAAGTTCTATAGAAATGATTCTTCTTTAGATGGGTCATTGTACCCATTTCCATGTCGTTTTGGCAAACCTATTGGGTCAAAGGCACCTTCTTTACATGGATCACGAAAAGGTACCCAAAATCAAGGAAAAGAAAGAAAAAAATTCACTCTGATCCCATCCAACCACCGAGCACTATGGCTATATATATTGTAATTTGTAACCCATGAGGCCATGACCCATTAACTGAGCCACGTGGGTCGATGGTTCATTAGTCCAAGTCAGCAGGTTGCCAACCAAGTCAAGGAAAAGGGCAGGTTTAGGTTTAACCCAAATTGGAATCACGACTAGGTGACGATTTGAACGTCCAACCAATCAGGTCGATAGGTTGAAAAACACCACTCCGGATCTCTTACCCACAAATTCTCTCCATGAATGATAGGGAGATATTCCCTGCATGATCCTGTAGATGTGTGGACAGGGATGTGGGAAGAGTTTGTGGGTAGGAGATCCGAACCACCTGATGCTGGCTTAGTAGTAAGTCCTCTGGCGAGATTGGCTTTCATCAAGGCAAACCTGTGCCCACACCGATCCAACAGCCTTTCCTAACCTTGCATTGGGAATATCTCTCCATGAAATAAAGCACATCAGTACGGAGATATTCTCAATGCAAGGCAGTAAAGACTGCTCGAAATTGAATGGGCTTTGCCCTGACTGAAGCCAAACTCTCCTCTGACTGCTTGTAGGGGAGACTTTGGGTCATATCCCGTTGCCACAGGGTTGAAGGGTTTGGGGTCTGGGGGATGGGTTTCCCCTTTGTGCAGACCCATGAATCTAAAAAATTGCCATCTCTCTCTATATTGCTGCGTTTGTTTCTATGCAAAAAGGAGGACAATGTTTGTAGCGTAAATAGATTGAAAAGCTTTTCCTAGTAAGTAGTAAATAGGGGTGGAAGTATCGTTCCAAATTTTAACTTTGAAGTGCATCAGATTGAACTTTAGACATGGGCCTACAGACTTCACCAAATTTCAGTTCATTTGGGTGAAGAAAATTCCAAATGCTTATAAGTTACAAAAGAAAGGAGTTTGCGTTATAATAGGAAGACTGATTTGAATACATCTTATTTTTTTCCAAGCTGAGCAAATTCCGGATGAAAAGACAAAAAACTACCCCACATTTATAATGATAAAAAACAAGACATACCCTGCCAATAAAGAGAGGGAGATGCAATCTATGTGGAGTCTATTTGAGCCTCCATGAATAAGATTCGTAACACAGATACAGAAAAAGTTGGTCTACTCCAATCTATATTTGGGCCGTCAAGAGAATGTGAGCTCATACCCTGCCAACTTAGGATTTATGGGCTTCTGCCGATATTTAGTTGCAATTGGTACATACAGTTAAAGGGAAATTCTTGATTGAGCTCTTTTTCCCATGGTTTTCAAAACCGGACGGTCAGACCAGAAAAGCCGGGAATCAGTCTGGTTACCGGTTTTGGTTTTCCCCAAAACTTGAAATTTGCTCAAAACCATTGATTTTGGTTAGCAAACTACTGATTCGGGCTGTCAATCGTTTAAACAGTTTTGACCTTTTTTTTATTTTTTATTTTTTTTGTCAGAACAGGCCAAAAACTGAACGGTCAGACTGTTTGACCTAGTAACCAGACCCCTGACCGGTTTGGTCTCCAAATCATTTTTAAAAACCACTCTTTCCATCCCTTAGGCTGTGTTTGGTTTGAAGGAAAAGGTAAGAAAAAGAAGAAAAACTTTTATAAATCTTGTATAAATTTTCCTACCTTTTCCTTCAAACCAAATATAAGGTTAAGGATATCATGCTTAAAAAAAATAACTCAATAAAAAAATCTTTAAACAACCACAGTTTTGCAAACATTGACATGATATGATACTGTTAAATTATTCTAATTTAACCTTTTATGGATTCATCGTGAAATCTGGGCAAGAACCACCACTGCATAGTAAAATAATAGTGGTAAAACTGAACTGGCGTCAACGTTTGGTTTGAAGGAAAAAATAGGGAAAGGTATGGATACCTTTACAAATCTTATATAGGTTTCCTTAACTTTTCTTTCCTTTACTTACCTTTTCCTTCAAACCAAACATAGCCTTAGTTTGCAGCCTTATGACCCACCACCATGTATTTCCATTTTCCTTGACAAACATTTGCCAACAAAATACTACTTTTTAATTTCAATAATACCACAAAAAAAATCTAAATTTGGGGCGGTGGTTGGGCTGAAATTCGACCCATTAGGCTTTGTGAGTCTAGCATGCGGGGCCCAAAAGTATCTTGCTACGTATTCTTGGACCGTTCGAAGCAACACTAGTAGACCCGCCACTTAAACTATTCTTAATGAGACCCTAAACAGAATTTTTAGGGCCCAAAAGTTCCCAACATGCTATCATCTAGGCCCCTTTTCTCTTGGGTCATGTTTCTGTCAAAAAAGGACACATTTACAAATTAAGCCCTTCTTTCCTAGGAAGATTTTAAGCTTTGAACAATTAATATGACTTTAGGAGAAGATCCAATGGAGAAAACACATGGTCAATCCAAAGGGCCTGATGTCTTATCCAAAGGTAGGTTCTCTTATAGTAGAAATGTACATAGGTACACATAGATAGATCTATGATTCGATGAACCAAAGTTTTAATTTCGTGGGCCAAGGTTAGGCCCATATTTGCATGTAGACGTGTGAGACAAGAAGCTGAACCAATGATTCTCTTTGTGGACGAAAAGGATGGAACCAACCAACAAGAAGGAAAGCTGCCCATCTTGGGCAATGTTTGCCTTTATATCGCACCGTTTTGTCCTAACTCAAAGGTATCTTTTGGTTTGAGGTTCTTCTTGCTAAGAATAATCCAAGGGACTGCGCCTTGGGCTAATGGGGCTAAAGGGCCTGCCCAATCTCTTGGGCTTGGTTCGTTCTTGGGCCAGCAGATGATACTCACGGCATCATACATAAAGGATTCAGCCTATAAGCTATTTTTGGTAGGGCTGCTGAAGCATTTCAATTCCATCTGGTTAGGGTTTGGGTCCATTGAAAATTTAACAAATTTCCAATCCAACCTGACCCAAATCGCACCTCTAACTTTTTGGTGAAAAAGCCAAACAGCCAATTTGAAGGGCAGTCTGGTTTAGCTTCTGAATGATCTATCTGGAGTGATAAAAAACAGATGAACCAACTTAGCTGAATCTTCATCTTAGCTTTCCCAAACAAGCCATGTATTGGAAAAGTATGGACAGGCTCAATTCAAATTTCTGATTTCCACTGCAAAGTTATAAACATTCAAAATATCAAAAACCCACATTTTATACACCAACATCCACCCATGAATTGGCATCAATTCCGAGCTGGCACCCACCCCAATTGTACTTTGGGCCTAAAAATTCTGACTCTGGGCTGAACTATCATTCTCCCTAAATGTATTACTGCCAAAGATGTATTAATTGGGAGGGCGAGCTCAACACTTAGCTACGTTGATTCAACTACTTTGAAGAGAGACAGACAAGCTATTCAAAGAAACCAAAGCAGGCAGCAAATGACTGACTGACATCCAATTTGCACTCTCTATATTTTTTACAAAACATAGCTTATGGGCTGTCTGTGTGAGGTCCACATTGGAATGTCAGAAGCCAGTACACTTTAGCATCAAATGGCCACTAAGCCAGGTAACCTCAACCTGCCCTAGTACCCCTTAAATTGAATCCGGATTTGCTCCTCACAGAGAGAACCTCACATCGAGTATGACCTCACAGCACACCTCACTGTGTATTGAAAACATCTCCCCATGAAAACAACATGTAAATACAAGAGATATTTCCCATGTAGAAATCAACTTCAGTCAGTGTAAACTTCATTTGAATGTGTTCGAACAACCTTTACAACCTTGCATTAAGATTTCTGTGTTTTATTTGATGAAAAGATATTTGCATTCTATAAAAACAATTCGATTGGGGGCTTGCATTGACTGAATCCGGTTTCTCCCATGTGCAACTCGGATGTATGAGGAGAAGTTCAGATCCGGACTCCCTTCTCCCGTTTGTATGAGAGTGACACTTGACATTTTAGACTCTACTTGCTTGAGAATGGCAACAGGGACTCGTCTATTTGATATCTGACCTTCGTTTACAATTTGAACAAACCACAGAGAATGTCCTGCAAGTATTGTTTAGTGTGGGACCCATATGATGCTGAGCCCAATTTTATTTATTTAGACACGTGGCAACTTGGGCACTTCATTGCTGTTATGACAAGGTGCCTTAAATGCAGCATGCCTCTCCTTTGAATAAGAGCAATTGGAAAGAAAAATGTTCTGAACAAAATTATTTTGACTCGAAAGATAATAGAAATCAACTTTTTCAATTTTTTTGTTCTCAATTTTCTGAATTATATACACCATTTATAGAAGAAGTTAGGATTGAGTTTGAGTAAGTTCTAAAATTTGTGCTGAAAGTCCAATTTCAGGCCTTGTAATTTGAGGTATATAGCTTATTTTCTTTTCTTTGTAACCATCTAGTTTGAAAACAAATTGTTTGTCAAAATAAAAATAAAAAGAAAAAAACATGTTGGTTGTGTTTTCATCTAGTTAATTAATATCATGGTTCACAAATCATATAATTTATACTACAAATTTTATCTTTATTTTAAAAATCATTGTTTTGATGGCTCCAAAAGTACAAATATGCACAATGTATATATAGTCATAGAGGTGTCAATTGGACTGGATTTGGTCCAATCCGATCCAATTTAATGTTAGTCCATTATTATAAATGGACCAGGTCCAATCCAATCCAATGAATATTTTGGATCATTTTGGATTGGTCCAATTTAATGCATGAACCATCCATTCTATTCAAATTTATTTTAATTTGGATTAACTCTAACCCGAACCTAGTCCATTGACACTTTATTTTCCTATCTTCTATCAATGGACCAGAAAGTGACTCAATCCAACCCAATCCAGTATAAATTCATTACGGATGAACCATGTCCAATCCAATAAATAATTTGGACCATTAAGTTTGGATTGGTCCAATTCAATATGAGTTGTTGGTTCATCTAATCCGTCCAAACTGATTTTGGTTTGGACAGAGTCCAATCTAAAACTTGTCCATTGACATCCCTATATATAGTTCTATTTGTATTTGCACTCTTCCCAAACTGAGCATATTGGGATTTTAGTATGGGTATTTATTTAAATGAAAATGGAAATATTTTATTTGTTAACATGTTTTGGGAAAGATATATTCAAGAACATGTTTTTGCTTATGTGGATTTTTAAAAACAATAAAAAAATAAAAGCATCCATATTAAAGAATTTCCCCAAAATTAAATAGTACTTGACGTTGTCCGATTCGAGGTGTTCCAAACCAAGGACACAATCAAATAGTCCTGTCAACTAGATGAGGCCGAAGTGGAAGGATGAAGCCACACACCAAGATCTGCAACCAGGATAAGGGTTATAGGCCCAAAGAGTTGTTCCCTAGGTAGGTACCCTGACGCTCAAGTCAGTAGGATAAAAAGGGATGTGGCCGGGACGAGCAAGTTGAGACAATGCTAGTCCAAGTCGAAGAGATAGTGCAAAGAAGTATTCAAAGAGTGCAGAGTTCCAAAAGTCCCTTACTTCGAGCGGGGAATACCTACTATAGTTGAGTGTCAATGTCCCAGATGGATAGGGCTTCTAAGGTTATTGAGATGAGGGTGTCTGCTGAGGTCTTCGGGAGGTTTTCTCTTCCCCGATGGAATCCACTTCCTTGTGTAGAACACTCCTTAATCATGCTCTTCCATTACACATAACATTGATTATGATTTGCAATTATGATTTGCATACTCACCTGATGCAAAAATTGCTCTTTTTGTTTGTATTAATTAAAAATACAAATTTTGCATCTGAAAAACTGATACAAAATTTCGGCCACTTCCTCTTACTTTAATTTTCTCTCATATAAAGGTGGGGATCATATCAATTGCTTCCTTACTCCTTTAAACAAATAAAACAATATCAAATCTCAGCCATTTCAACTGTTATCAACTACCTCTAACATTTTTTTTTTCTTTCCTTTTTTTTTTTTTAATGTGGCATCAGCATTATACTATTGAAACACCATAATTTTGTCCTGTATATTTAGGGTCCAATTGTTTTTGGATTTTGAGAGGGGGAAGTTGGTCAATGGAATTTTGGTTCCCATTGACCAAAAAACCAATCTTTTTTCACATTTATGTGGGATTCACAGAAAATTTCCCTATGTATCACTTACCCGAGTAAGTGGTTCTCATCTCATAAGTAGGTAAGTAACTTTTCCACTAAGGGAGCCAATACTTTGATAGGACAAAATTGATCATTTTAATAATGACTTTTATGGTCAAAATGGTCATTGTCTTACTTACCTGGAAAATGAAAGATAGAGATGGCATTTTTCCCCATCCCTGATGGGTACCCAACTACACCAACCCGAGGATGGGGACTGCTTTAGTGGGGTGGGGACGGGGATGGGGATTAATAGGGATCCAGGTCCCCACCCAGCCTCGACCCCGACTATATATATGAAATATTATTCATATTAAATATATATATTGTTATATATGATATTATTTATAATATTTATATATCAATTTTTTTAAATGTTATTTATATTTTAGTTTTCTATTTATTTTAAGTGCATTTATTTTTCAAAAATACTATTAACTAAAAAATTTCGGGGGATGGAGGACAACTTTTATCCCCGATGGGGATTTATTTCAAAATCGGGATCGAGGTAGAAAATATAATGCCTGCCTAGTTGCCATTCGCCCATTCCTAATAAAAGAAACATGAATAAATACATTTGGGTAAGTGCATTTACCCAGATAAATAACTTACCAAGAAGGGAACCAGGCTTTAAAGTTAGGCTAGTTTGAACCCAACACAACTTAATGTCATCTTGATTTCCATCCATAAATGAAGGTTAGATTTTTTGAGATCTTCTATATCCATGTTAAGAAACATTTTCCCTATCTTTTCTTTCCAATCAAACACAGCATTGTTGAATGGCACGTGCAAAAGGGAGGGAGAGGGATTGATCAATATAAAATAGTTTGAGAGAGATTATTTCTACCCGAAGCATTAGGGTTGATCAATACTATTTGGAACTCTTATTGTTTCTAGCTGCCTGAAACATTTTAGGTTGGTCAATATAAATTTGTGAGAGAGATGTTTTGGTATAATCAATACAAGTTCTTGTTTTTACTTGGAACATCCATTTTGATGTTTCAATTTTTTATATAAGTATATCAAGGTGAAATGTGTACTGAGGATGCAAGAAATGGAATATAGCATTAACTTTTGTCTTTTTTGTTTTTCCTTAAAAATTACAAGAATGCCACATGAAGACAAACCCCTTATGTGATTGACTTGTAAAACCCCTATGTTATTCGAAAGTTACATGACTATCATATATAATACAAACTTTCCAACTTGTAATTGCATCTATGGTATTCAAAAATTATAATACTACTACATATAAGACAAACCTTCCAATTTAATTGACTCCAATGCATTCAAAAACTATAGGAATGCCACATATAAGACAAATCTTCCAATTTAATCAACTCTAAGGCATTAAAAAATTACAAGAATGCCACATATACGACAAATTTACTCTCTTTACAGCAATGCCTCTACGGTATTCGAAAATTACATCAATGCTATATATAATTATTTGCAATTATGCCATCCTACAAAATAAAATGTCATCCATCTTCTATCTTGTTTAATTCTTTCTCTCTTTCTCCTCATATTCTTTATCTCAACTTTTATTTATTCATTTCTTTATTTTTTATTGATATTTAAGCATTTATTTATTTAATAAAGTATTTTAAATCAATAAAATAAAAAATATTTGACATTGAGAGAAAGATTTTAATACACATTTATTTATTTGTTTTACTATTATTAACTAAGCATTTATTTAGTTAATAAAAGTAAATAAATTATTTACAAAATAAGTAAAATAAAGGAGATTTGACATTGAGAGAAAGATTTTAATAGACATTTATTTACTTATTTTATTATTATTATCTAAGCATTTATTTAGTTAATAAAAGTAAATAAATTATTTACAAAATAAGTAAAATATGGGAGATTTATTTTACTAAATTATTTATTTATTTAGAAATAATTTACTAACAAATTATTATCTCCCATTGAGCCCAATATTTAGGTAGGGTTATCAATGGGTGGGGTCCGACTCGATGGACCCGAACCAGTTGGACTGATTCTAGTTATGGGAACTGGAACTAACAGGTCGATTCTCTATCCTGATATAGGGTCCCAATTACTATTGGTTTAGAATATATATATATATTATACATAAATATTTATTTTTTATTTATTATAATCAAGTCTATCGGGTTAGACCCGATTGTCTTGAGAATTTATTGGTTCGGTTCCGATCCAAAAATTACAAACCCTATTGGGTTAGGGCCCAAATTTGGGCCCCCAACTTTCCATGTTGGGTCGGTTCCAATTACAACTGGTTCCAACCCAAACTCGATCCGTTGGCAGTCCTATATTTAGGTTTAAGCCTAATATTTATGAGGGGGGCCATGGCTTCCCTGGGTCCCCTTGGCTCCACCCCTGGGGTTGGGATTAAACCTATTCACAAGTCACGTTGCGATGTGACCTTTGCCTTTATATCAATCAAACATATTCAAGTCCAAGTTTGAGCATGACTGAACCATCGGGCCTAGATCTTGAGCCCAGGCCCAACCCTCATATAAAGCCCGAAGCTCCACCAAGAAATTGAGAAAAAAGATTTGTATTCATTATTTGACAACAAAATCAATTTATTTATATTAAATTGAATTCAAAAGTTGAAAATTTAATTAATTAATTATTGTTTTATTTTATTAAATCAAATATATTATTATCCATATTTTTTTATTTAATTCAACATGCACCCAATATTTAGGGTTGTCAATGGGTTGGGTTTGGTTCTAGACAACTTAGACCACTCATGTCCTAATAATAAATGAATAGTTACTTATTTATTTTATTATAATAAATAATTGATTTATTTATTTTACAAAACTAAGTAAATTATTATCCATAGATTTCTATTTATTTAATTTAATAAATTATTCAATTAGTTAATAATTTATTTTACTAACAAATTATTTTTCTTTCTCCCCGAGCCTAATAATTTAGGGCTATCAATAGGTTAGGTCTGCATTGAGTAGGGGTAGAGATAGGAATTTTTCATGAGGGGGGCTAAAATCTATGTGGATTGGTGGGGGGGGGGGTTGAACCATAGTGGGAGAGTGGGAAAATATACATGAAGAGTGGGGATTTGTTGGGCCATAGGGGAGCCATGGCTACTTGGGGTCCCCCTGTCTCCATCCCAGGGTTGGGACTAAACCTATTCATAGGCCACGTTAGGCTTTGCCTTTATATCAACAAAACATACTCAGGCCCAAGCCTGAACATGATTGGACCATTGGGCCTAGATCTTGACCCCCCATATAAAGCCCAAAGCCTAGCCATATTGAGAAAAAAAGATTTTGATTCTTTATTTAACAACAAGATTGATTTATTTATATTAAATTGACTTCAAAATTGAAAACTTATTTTATTTATATTAAAGCCCAAAGCCTACCTTTTGCAAACTCTTTTTATCTATACAATAATTTAGCTTTTGCAATCCCCTACAACATTGGGCCCCTCCGCTACTAAATATCAAAGAGTAGTTCTATCTAGTAATTATGAAAGATTAGTTCTATACATTCGTTTTTCATGTTGAAATGACTTTCATAAGTGATGTGACAATTCATATTTTTCTTCTTTTACATTGATCACTCAAAAACATTTTTGATAAAACATAATGGTGCCCTACATATGTGTGACTTTGATGCGTAAAATATAATGGCGTAAATCTTAGAATGTTATTGATATAAACAATAAAAAAACTTGCTCCTTTGTTTGTAATGTGCAATTTTATTTTGCATTAGTACAAATTAGAAAGGTGTAAATTTTTCTTCACCATTGTTTAAGGCTTTACTTTAATATGCTTTTAAGTTTTGTTCACCACAAATAAATAAAATAAAATAAAATATAGAAACAAAAAAGAAACCATAATTTATTTTCAACCCATTTGCATTCTCATACTTCAAAATTCGATCCAAAACACGAATCGCTTTGGCCACTGGTTTTGGGTCAATGGTTCAAATTTCAACCAGACATTTCGATCAGTCCATAACATTTAAAAAAAAATTAAAAGTAATTAAAATAAAAATTTGGCCTAAAGCCATTGTCTGGATTAAAAGGATTGATGGTTTTACTGTCCGGATCAACATGTCATTAATCAATTCAATGATTTTTTGGAAAAATAAGGATTAAGGGTAAAACAAAACTAGTACCCTGACCACTGTCCGGCTGAATGATCCGACCGTCTGAATCAATTACATGTGAAAATTTTTGCTCATACTTTTTGCATCAGTACAAATGAAATTACATTGCACACAAATCAGGCCTTACGAGTAAACTGATGATCTCAAAACTTGTGATTCATCAGGTCTCTTGTATCATAACATTTTATCTGGGTTATCAAAAAAAAAAAGAAAAGAATATTTCATACATTTTTATTTGAGATTTTGTTTGTTCTGGTTTTGTTGGGTTTTAATAAAGAAAAAAAAAATCATTTTTAGTTTGTAATCTAGTTCACTTCCATGATTCAACCATTCAGCGAGTGGATGGATGTCAGTTCCACTTAAAATTCTTCTCAGAACCTGAAAAAAAAGCTGTTTGATTAGAGTAGCCACTGCAAATGCAAATTCTAGGCATTTTGTGGAATCTAGAGGAGAATCTTGGACTTGTCCACTAAATTGAATGGCTGATTCGACTGAACTAATAAGTTGTTGGCCTTGTAGTCGTAGGATCTCTTTCAGGGGGACCCATCAAATGCCTTGCTTCTTGCCACGTTTCCCTTGACAACACTGTCACCAGCACAAAAGCTGGGGTATCTAATATGTCATGTTCCCGAGGAGCAGGCTCCTTTTCCTACTTCATACACGCGCTATTTGCACTCACTGACCAACACAGATTGCGCGTAGCTTCGCTTTCCTACTCGCGCGAGCAGGCTACCGTTGGCTACCTGGCTTCCCAAAATCAAGAACCAGGTGCAGGCTCGGCCTTTCCATGAGCCTGTAACTTGTTTCGCTCTGGAATCTGGATTCTTTTTTATTTTATTTTTCAGAAATTACCTTATTTGTTTTAGTCTATTGTTTCTGGGTTCAAGAATCTCTCTGATTGTGGGGAAGAAGGGATTCGAGGAAGATTGTTGTCTTAGATTTTTCTTTGAAGATTTCTTGTCTGATTCTCTGGACCGATTTTTTCTGGTAGGGAGAAGGGATGGAGCATTGGTGGGTTCCTCATTTGGTACTTGAATAATTACAATCTTGCTTTTTTTTGCCATTTTTTCTGTTATTGGCAAGATTTCTTCTTGTTATGGAATCATATGATTTTATTGTTTTTCATCTTTTGAATTTGAAAATCTCTAATTTATTTTATCGTAATCACTCTTTGAGTTCTCTTCTTTATTTTTTTTCTTGCTACCCGTTTTTTGCGGGTGGGTTAGTGGGTCTTATTTAACTTGTCATCTAAATTTCTTTATATATATATATATATATATATTTTGAGAGATTTGTTTAATATTTTTATTTCCAGCGCATGCTTTAGATTGTTGAGTTTTCTTTGTTCCCATGGATTTTTGATAGGTTGATGGGTTGAATTCAATTTCATCTGGGCTTGCATGGTTTTGCAGATAAGCTTCGGCTATAAATATTTTCTTCTCTTTAGCCTTTTCCTATCTATCTTTCTTTCGAAGCGAGGAGCTACCTGCTGTTTCGTATTTGAAGGACATTGCCCGCGCCAGTCAGGTTTGTTTTTCTTCAAAAAGTTATCTTGATAACACTATTTGATTTAATTTTATGCCTTAAGATTTATTTACATTGTAAATATGAACTCTTTCTGGGTAGAGATTGTTTATAAAGGAGGGTGAAATCTTTGCCAGGGTTTGAATTCAATTGTTAGGACATATTGTGAGTAGGGAGGTAAGGTGTGGGGGTCTCCTTCAACGACAGGGGCCGGGAGCAGGAGACATGCTAAAGGCTAGGGTGATGATTTTGTTACGGGTTGGACCCCTATTTATAGGGAAAAATCCCGAGGCCCTAAAAGGAAGGAGTCAAAAGTGTTTGATTCCCATTAGGGAAGGGAATCTTAGATCCGGTGTCACTTGTCCGGGAACACCACTAGGGTTTTGCCACGTGTCTTATGAGATATCTCAAGGACGTGCTTTCCTTTTGTCTAAAGATTCTCATAATACACATGTACTACTTCCTTTTGCAAGCCTCTTAGACTAATGTGGTGGGGGTGACATCACTATTTATCTCGCATGTCCTCTTTAAACCTACGAGGCATCTCGTCATATGCGTTATTAGTGACACACATGTTTCTGACCTGCGATGAGCTTGCACTTGTTGCGATTGTACGATGGCTTTAAGCTCATCGCAAACCCGCACGGGTCATGAGCTCATCGCATCTCATTTCGGGTCATGAGCTCATCGCATGTCTGTGTGGGTTTCGATCTCATCGCAGATGTGCGTGTGAGTTGTGAACTCATCGCATGCATTCATGTTGTATTGGTTTAGCGCCTTTTGTGCTCTGATGGTCTAGGTGACCATCATATACCTACACATAAATTTTACCATCGCCAAAATCTGAACTTTTTGTTAAGTTGCATATCAAATTTAAGTCATTATGTGTTCTCTCTTAGATAGTTACTTATTTGTTGCAAGGAGGATTTGATTTTACTAGTGGTCCTTTATTCACAGAGTAGTCGTACAAGACTAGATTTGAACAGAAAATAAAAGAAAATTAGAAGAGAAGAGGAGAGGAGAAGAAGAATTTGTAGAAGGGTTTTAGGAGAAGAGAGTGGTTGGTTGTGTTAAACAGCCACCCAACCCTTTGAATTTATATACATGCTTTCATAATTGTAATAGGACTTAATGTTTACATGGCAAGATAAGATAAGATAAGATTAAAACTAATCCTACTAGGAAAGCTAATCCTAATCAAGACTTAATTAAATCTATGCTGTCCCACGAGTACACTAATGTGGGGTCCACAGTTTCCTACACTCCCCCTCAAGATGGGAGTAGATGTTTGTCATTCCCAATTTGCATAAATCTTCCTCTAATTTCTTCTTTGAAACAGACTTGGTGAGAAGGTCTGCAAGCTGCATGTCGGAGGTGATGTAGGGAAGGCGTACTTCTTGAGATGTAACCCTTTCTTTGATAAAGTGTTGGTCCACTTCAATATGCTTAGTTCTGTTATGTTGTACTGGATTATGAGCTATTATTAATGGTAGCCTGATTATCACAGTACAACATTAGGGGTTTCTCATAAACAATACCTAATTTCTCAAGTAATGATCTTAACCATAGGATCTCAGCCACGCCATTTTCCATGGACCTATATTTAGCTTCAGCATTGGAGCGAGAAACAACACTTTCTTTATTACTCTTCCAGGATACCACTCCTACAAAGGTACAATATCCAGAGGTAGATCTTCGATCATCAACACACCCAGCCCAATCAACATATGTGTAGACTTCTATCTTCATGTGGTCATTATTCTTGAACAAAATGCCTCTGCCTAGGGACCTCTTCAAATATGCTAATATCCTCTCAACTGCAAGGAGATGAGTAGTTCTAGGAGAGTGCATATACTGACTAACTACACTGATTGCATAATTGATGTCGGGTCGTGTGAGGCAAAGATAGAGAAGTTTTCCAACTAACTGTTGGAACATAGCTTTATCTTCAAGAGGCTTTCCTCCCTCAGCGCTGATCCTATGGTTCTGTCAATAGGTGTGTCTGCAGGCTTAACTCCCAACTTTCCTGTTTTTTCTAGCAGATCAAGAACATACTTTCGTTGAGAGACAAAAATTCCATGCTTGGATCTAGCTACCTCAATGCCCAAGAAGTATTGTAGTTCCCCCAGATCTTTTACTTCAAACTCTTGATGAAGGAGTTGCTTAAGAGACTCAATTTCACTAGCATCACTTCCTGTTACTACAATATCGTCCACATACACAGCAAGCAAAGTTACAGAGGAAGTCACTCTCTTAATAAACAAGGTGTGGTCTGACTGGGCCTACACATATCCGAACCTTTCAAGGGCTCGTTTGAATCTGTCAAACCAAGCTCTGGGAGACTGTTTTAGTCCATATAAGGCTTTGTTCAATCGACAAACATTTTTTCCTGTCTCCATACCATAAAATCCAAGAAGCAACTGCATGTAAACTTCTTCCTGCAAGTCTCCATTGAGGAAGGCATTTTTAACATTCATTTGATACTGGTGCAAAAGTTTCTAAGTGCTCAATACCATATGTCTGAGTAAATCATTTTGCAACTAATCAGGCCTTATACCTTATACCTTTCAACAGAACCATCAACATTATGTTTCACAGTGAATACCCATCTACATCCAACCGGTTTTTTTCCTTTGGGCTAATCAACTATTTCCCAGGTATTGTTTTTTATGAGGCCATCCATTTTTACTTTTATTGCATCTTTCCATTATGGTACTGCCAATGCTTCCCGTATTGTTTTGGGAATGGGAATATCCGCAACGGATGCAAGAAAAGACTTGTAGGAGGAAGACAAATGATCATAGGACAAAAACTGAGAAATGCAGTGAGTTGTGGATGTGGTGCAACGCCGCTTGCCCTTATGGATTGCTATGGGAAGGTCAAGATCATCAAACGAAGGTGAAGGCTCCATGGCGGGATGTCTCTCATCTGTAGTATCTATGGTACCTGGATCTGCAGAAGGAACTAGGGCTACTGTGGTACCGGGATCTAGATTTGCAGAGGGGACCGAGACTGGCCTGGACTGTTGATGTCCGAAATAAACTTGTCTCCATCATCTGTGAAGACTCTCACATCCCTGCACCTTTAACAACCTTCCCCACTACGCCCTTCTTCACTTAATGGGATTGGTAAAGGAACTTCTAATGTGCTAATCCCAGCCTCACCATTCTCCCTTTGAGGAGAAGCCCATGGATAATAGGGTTTATCCTCAATAAGCGACATCCATTGAGACAAATCTTTTTCTAAAAGTGGGTTCATAACAACAATATCCCTTTTGAGTTTGTGCATAACCAAGGAAAATACATTTGGAGGCCTTAGGATCAAATTTGGAACAATGAGGACCAAGGATCTGAACGAAGCAAGTGCAACCAAAGGTTTCAAGTGGAATGGTGAACAATTCTTTATCGGTGTATAGAAGGGTAAATGGATATTTTATGTCAAGAACCCGTGAGGGAATCCGATTGATGAGATATACTGCGGTAAGAATAACATCCCCCTAGAAACGTATAGGCACATTTAAGGTAAACATAATGCCTCTAGCTACTTCCAATATGTGTCTATTCTTTCTTTTAGCAACCCCATTCTGCTGTGGTGTATGTGGGCATGCTCTAATGGATAATCCCATGGTCAAGCAAGTAGGAGGCTAATGTGTTTGCAAAATATTCTTTTGCATTATTGGATCTAAAAATTTTAATTTTGACCCCAAATTGGGTTAAAATCATTTGATGAAAGATCCGGGTTAATGCTAGGACCTCATTTCGAGAACACAAAGTAAACCCAGGAAAATCGAGTATAATTATTAACAAATAACAGGAAATATCTGTACCCCCCCATGGCAGTGGTATGATAGGGTCCCCAAACATTATTACTTAATGAATAGGTTGTTCTATAATGTTTTGCAAGCTCACAACTCTCACATTTCAAACTAGACATCTGGACAGATTCAAATAAAATAGGAAACAAACTTTTCAAGGTCTGAAAGGATAAATGACCCATTCTATTATGCCAAAGCATCACTTGATCAACAAGCTGAGAAACGAAGGATTTCTTAGTTTCACTATCTTCTTGATGAGCATTTCCATTCCATTCGTCTCACGGCCAGTAAAAATAACCTTCCTTGTCTCCAGATCCTGAAAAACACATCAATCAGGAAAAAATGTTACTGAAAAGCTATGTTTTTTTGTAATGCTACTAACTGAAAACAAGTTAGTATTAAGCTTAGGAACATACAAGACGGAGGATAGGGAAATGGCATCAGACAACTTGATGTCTCCTTTGCCAGAAATAGGGACAAAGGGTCCATCAGCAATGGACACTTTGTCTTTACCAGAAGATAAATGATAGGTAGAAAAAAGTGATGGCAAGCCATTCATATGGTCAGGTGCTTTTGAATTTATTATCCAAGAATGTTCTGTATTACCTGGAGCTGAAGCATGATAAGCTGAGGCCCGATTACCTGATTGGGCAAAACATGAGGTTAAAGGAGCTGATGGTGGCTAAGGAGATGGTACTGAGTTACTAACTTCACTTTCCAACTGTGTCAAAGCAGCTTGGACAACAACTAGGGTGTCTAGAGGAGTGCCTCCTGAGGCTGTTGAGGCTGCATTATCAGTGTTAACAACAATATTGGCATTCCCTTTTTGTTTTTGAGTTTTGTTGGAACTAGATGTGGATGCAACTTCCAACAAGTGTCTTTAGTGTGTTTAGGTTTCTTGCAATGTTCACACACTAGGTCTTTCTTAGCCTCTTTCTTCATGTCCCTTTCCTTATCTCCCCCAGACTTGGGTTTAATTGCTGCAAGGGCAGATTCGAAAGGCTGCTGCTGCAACATAACCTTTCTCCTAGTCTCCTCACTGTGCACTAGGGAATAGGCTCGAGACAGAGTCACACCCTCTCTTGTCAACAACTGTTGTCTTATAATATCATACTCAGAATTTAGACCAGCCAAGAACTCGAATACTCTGTTAGTTTCAACTTGTCTTCTGTAAGTCTGTGCATCTCTCTGACTTTCCCATTTCATTGTCTCAAGATGGTCAATTTCATGCCATAGAGATTTTAGGGTTGAAAAATAAACAGAGACCTGTTTCTCTCCTTATCTGAGATTTCTAACTTCCCATTTCAGCTCATAAGCCCTAGCAACATTAAGGAGCTGAGAGTAGGTTTCTTTCACAACATCCCATATTTCTTTAGCTGCTTTTGCCCATAAGTAATTTTGGCTGATGTGTGGCTGCATGGAGTTGCACAGCCATGTCATCACCAAATAATTTTCCTGAATCCACTTAGCATAAGTGGGATCCTCCTTGGTTCCTTTACATCCCCCAACAAGTAGTTCAGCTTTCCTCTTCCCCCAATGGCCATCATGGCTGATTGGGCCCACTCTAAGTAGTTTGAACCATCAAACTTTACAGTTGTAATCTGGAAAGTGTTTTCAAACATGCTACCTAAACCAGTCCCAAAAACACCCTCCTCTTGGCTTTTAAACTCCATTAATGATCAGTAAAAAAAAAACTTCCTAATTACTGTACCAGTTGGCCTACTGGGTCTGCAACAGGTAATAGTAGTAAAAGAAGCCCTAATTTCTGTGACAGTCGGCCTATTGAGACTGATAGCAGTAAAAAAAAAAAAAAACTGTGACAGTCCTGTTGAAACAGCTCTACTGGATCTTCCTGAGAGCAAAGAAATCGAGGGAGACAAGTCCTGAAGCAATAATAGCCCTGAAACTTGAGGGTTTTCTCTTAAACCCTAAAAAGGACTACAAAAATCTTCTGGAGTTTTTTTCGTACCTCTTATATCAAGGTATTCTTGCTTCCGATCTTAAGAAAGACCGAAAAACTTACCAGAAAATTCTGAAAAGCTCTGATCTTGATGAAAACTTCTGGAGTTTTGATTGTCTCTCTCAGTCTTGAAGAGAAAAAACTGATCTTGAACCAGAAATCTTCTGAAATTCTGATTGCCACCTCTAGTCTTGATCAAGAACTGATCTTGATCCTCTAATCTTGAAGGGGAAATTCTGATCTTGAACAGAAATCCTCTGAAATTCTGATCACAATCTCTAATACTGATCGAACAGAAATCCTTTGAAATTCTGATTGCCACCTCTAGTACTGATCAAGGATTGATCTTGATCCTTTTCTCTTCCTCTGATTCTTCCTGGTTATCAAAGAAACGATCCGATCTTAGGACTGCTGCTGTAGATAACCTCCAAGAATCAGCCGAAGAGAGCTTTCTCTATTCTTCCAGCCCTAGGCAACTCTTATGTGGTCAGCTGGATCAAACTCACATGAGAATCCCTAATCCAAGCTCTGATTTGAACAAGACTACAGATTTGAACAAAAAATAAAAGAAAATTAGAAGAGAAGAGGAGAAGAGAACATGAGAGATGGAGAAGAAGAACTCGTAGAAGGGTTTTAGGAGAAGAGAGTGGTTGGTTGTGTTAAACAGCCGCCCAACCCTTTGAATTTATATACATGCTTTCCTAATTGTAATAGGACTTAATGTTTACATGGCAAGATAAGGTAAGATGAGATTAAAACTAATCCTACTGGGAAAGCTAATCCTAATCAAGACTTAATTAAATCTATGCTGTCCCACGAACACACTAATGTGGGATCCACAGTTTCCTACACACAGAAACCACACTTGGCATGTCAATAGGGTTTATGAAAGTAATTTAATTTTCATGTAAAATTGTAATTTTTTTTTTATCAATGTAAAGTTGTAATTTGGTCCTTATATGCTGGTAATTGTGTGTTTGAATTTGCTCCCATGAAACCTTTGAAAGGAAGAGCTTCAGAATACTATGGAGAGAATCAATGTAATACTTCCATTTTTCTTCCCCCTACAGATACTTGATTTCTTTTTAGAATGACTTCACACCATAATTCAGCTTCAACACTTGACCTAGCCCCAACTAATTGCTTCTTACTTATTTAGGATATAAGTTACCTCTTCTATGTCCCTCTCAAACCAAGCTCTTAAAAACTATTTCAGCCCGTACATAGATTTCTTCAGCTAATAAACATTCTCTTCACTCCTAGGAACTTGAAACCTAGGTGGAAGTTACATAAAAATTTGTTTCCTGTAAATGTCCATTCAAGAATGCACTCCCAATGTTTAGTTGGTATAAAGGCCATGAATAAGATGTTTAAGAGACAAAGGGCCCTTAGAGTTAACTTTTCGCAACTAGAGCAAAGATTTTCTAATGATCTGTTCTATAGGTCTTGGTGTATAGCCTTTTGCTATTAATTTGACCTACACCTTTGGATAGATCCATCAGCCTTATACTTCATGGTGAAGACTCACTTGCATCTCATAGGTTATTTTCTTTGTAGAAGACTAACTCCAAAGTATGATTCTTTTTAGTAGTGCTTCCATCTATTGTCTCATAACTTCCTTTCACTTAGGATAAGAGAGAACCTATATAACATTGCTAGGAAAAGAAACAAAAGAAATTGAAGAAAGAAATGTAGAATATGATGGAAATAGTTGCTTATAGAAAGGAATTAGAGATGGAATGAACTGTACTAGTACAAGAATATTTTTCCTTCTATAAGGCAATATAAGCATCAATATCACAAGGACTGTTCACATTATGGCATGAATCATCATGAGTAGTAATAGTAGAGGTACTTGGACTTGGCTCCAAGAAATCCAATGACATGGTAGGAACTGTCTTAGGCCATCTCTTGAACACCTTAAATTCCCTTACCATTTTGATAAGATGAAGGAGCAATATCAAAGGGACTCTGTTCACAAAAACTCTCCTTTTGAATGGATAAACTAAGAGAAAACAAGCGTGTGGAGTCAAAATATAATATCATGGACGCAAACCACTTACATGAGATGGGATTAAAACATTGATACCCTTTTTGAGTCAATTACTACCCCAAGAAAACACACTTGATAGCCCTGAGATCTAGATTTGATCAATAGAATCTAGAATTAGTGTTTTCAACCCATTGTTGACCTAGACAGTTGAACTGTTTGACTCGCCAAGATGGTCTAGCTCAACCCCATACCTGTTATTATACAAAAATGTGTTGACTTAATGAAAACCTGTTTTGCCCAAACATTCAAACTGTTGAGTCATTCAACCTGGTTCATGAGTCATGGTTCATACTGTTTTATAATATAAACTTCCGTATGATTTGTTAATATGATTTGAATATTAAACTAATCTTACCAACCAGTCAATCAGAGTTTGTGACCAGCTAACACCAGTGAATCTTCTTTCTTATCAACCTCTTCTTCAACTGCCCTTCTCTTTATCTCTCTCTCATATTACACTAATGCTATTCTGATCTAAGGGTTTGCATTTCATGATGAATAGCTCCATGTTCTGCCAAATAAGAATGATGTTTCTCAATTTTTTCTTTTAGTGATCTCCAAACCCTACCAAGGTGACTTTCGAATTTGGCTTCTGTTTTTTTTTTTTTTTTTTATTAAAATATTGGTCCATGGACCACTCGACATTGAGGAAGAATGTGTTGAGTAATGCATGCATATGATGCTGGGCCTAGAGTAGAGTCACTAAATTCTGAATTTAGCTGTTGCGGTGTTGCCAAAGTGTTTTTTTAAGGTTTAATGATCTTTGATGTCATTTTTGGAAGAAAAGGAATTCCCACATCTTTGGTTAACATCTAGGAGCAAGGATCATGCGGTGGATAGAGTTAAGACATGCATATCATTTAAAATCTTTCTTTCTGTGTTGGTTTTGAGGTGTGCTTGTGGAATGGTGTAGTGTTACATAATACATCTTGATCCACTTTGTTATGGTACTGTGAATATTTAGATTCTTATTTGCATATAAATACATTCATTCCCTTTCATATTAATACAAAACTTACCTTGTGATAATGCAGTCAGTAACAAACAAATTTTACTTGTACAAATCACATATAAGATATAACCAAGCGCTGTTACTAGGGAATAGAACTAAAGGACTAATGTGTCTATCTGCACTAACACTTGGCATGGCATGACATTAATGTTAATGATACCCCAGGCTGAACCACTTAAGTCAGCAAAGAACTTGGCATCCTGTACTCCTAACTCCTAAGCAGTGTTTTAAAAGGCATGGGAAGTATATGCCTGGAGGCGTGCCTCTAGGTGAGGTGCCCCCCAAAATGCCCTGAGGCACTGATACGTCTGAGGTGTACTCCTCATATGCCTTTTTCATGAGGCATGCTAGAGGCATATGCCTCATGCACCTCACACACACCTCATATAAAAAGACAGAAAGAAAGAAAAGAAAGGAAAGGAAAGGAAAAGAAAGGGAAGGGAAAGAAAAAGAAATAAAGAGGAAAAAAAGAGAAAAGAAAGAAAAGAAAAGGGAGAGGGAAGGAAAGAGAAGGGGAAAGAAAGTGGGTCGGGGGCTCTGCCCCCAGAGCCCCCAACCCCTTTTCAATTCATCCCTTTTTTTTGTTTTTGTGTGCTAGGGGTCTTGCTTTGCTCCGACTCACTTGCCTCCACTTCAACAAGACCCCCTTCCCTTTCAGCTAGTGTTATGCATCTACATTCTTGTCAATATACAAGATTTTTATTAAAAATAAAGAAAAATGACATCCTCCCTCTTCTTCCTCCTCCCCCTCCTCCTTCTTCCTCCTCATCCCCCTCCTCTTAAGGAGGCTTACACATCCTTGTGTTTGGGAGGCTTATGCCTCTTACAGTTTGAACTACGCTTCATGCCCTCTAGGTAGTGGAACGCCTTGCATCATGCCTCCACATTTTAAAACATTGACTAGGAGTACTTTCTTCTTCAACAAGGTGGTGTGATAAGAGTGTTGAAGAATATTTTTCTACTCTCCAGAACTCGAGGAATGAGTTGAATCTGTATCAACCATTATCTATAGATTAGAAGGTATATAATGCTAGATTTCTATCTGGGTTGAGGTCTGAATATGATCCAGTTTGTGCTCAAATTCTTGGGAGTGGTGATCTCCTCCCTCTCTCTCTGAGGTGTTTTCTTGTGTTAGAAGGGTGTTTACCACACATAATGAGCTCCTTTCACATACATAGAGATTTGCATTAAAAGTGGTTAGAGGAGCTAGTTGGGGACATGATAGAAGTGTGAATGTGGTGGTCTACAAATAGTTTGTTTGGGTCGTGGTAGTGGTAGCAAATTAGCAATATGGGAAGTCCTTGTGGTAGAGGTGGCAATAGATGTGGAGCCCCACATGTGTACTTATTTTGGACTTCAAGGACATATGGTTAATTTTTCCTATGATTTGCATGGATGCCTTCTGCTTGGGCTAATCATGCGCCAATGAGTGAGGACCCATCAAGTAATCATGTGAATCCTATAGATGAACAAAATGTGGAAGGAGGTAAGAAGATGGTATCTATTACTCGAGAAGAGTATGAGAGGCTTCATCAACCACCATCTTCCAATAGTGTAGCCTCTCTTGCAGTGGCAGGTGTAGCTTGACTTGCTTCTAGTTCTAAAACCAGCTCCTGGGTTATAGATTTTAGAGCTTTGAATCACATAACTGGGTCTCCAGATGTCTTTGCATCTTTATCTTCCCCTTCTCACAGATTGTTATCCTAGCTGATTGTACCACTTCCCTGATATCAGGTATTGGCAATGTTGCTCTTGATTCCAACCTTACTTTATCTTCTGTTATATATTTTTTTTATCAATAACAAAGTCAAAATATTATTAAGAGTTTAAGACAAATATTAAGTACAAGAGGAAGGGATAAAATCTCTTAGCCCCTCCCCAAATGAATTACGTCATAGCCCCCACCCCTTGTTTGGCAAGCATATCAGCAAAAGCATTTGCATCTCTCTTGACCCACCTACTAGTCACCTCTATCCCTTGTAGCCAATTAACAATTTTCCTCTTCTCATATATGTAGAACCATCATCCAACCTCCTGTTCTTTCTGGAGACAATTTATAACAAGCTTTGAATCTTCCTCAATTAGCAGCTTCCTGATGTTCAGCTCCTTAGCCTTTTTAATTGCTTCCATAACTGCCATAATTTCCACCCTCAAAGAGTCTCCTACTCCAATAGGGCTTGAGTAGAGAGCAATAACATTACCATCCTCATTTCTAAAGAGTCCTCCAATGCCTGATGGGCTCGGGTCGCCTTCACTACTACCATCAACATTGAGCTTAACAACATCTCTGGTTGGTGGGGACCAAATTGGCCTAACCACCCCCCTAAAGGGAGAAGATCTAGCAACATCACCCCAATTCCTCATCACTTCATCCCCTGGAACATCCTTGAAGAGCTCCGAGGACTACACCCAATGGATCACCTTGATTGTAACAACTTCAATAATGCCTTCTCTACTTAGATCTTTTCCAAGAAATGTTCGTTGATTCCTCTCTTCCCAAATTGTCCAACACACTGCTGCCCTTGTGCATCTCCAAAGCAATACTTCCCTCTTATTTGCCCAAGAAAGGAAAGTAAGCGCAAATAAGCTTTGAACATTAGACAGAGGGTTCCACCTACACCCAAACATAGACAAGAACCAATCCCAAATAGAAGAAGAAAAAGGGCAGGAGATTAATAAGTGATAGCAATTCTCACCGTTAGCTTTGCATAATGAGCACCAATGGGGGGAGAGGTACTGATTTTGTCTTTTTCTTTGCAATAGCTCACAAGTATTAATTCTTTCTAGATACATTTCCCAACACAAACCACCCATTGTAGGAGGGATAGGAGTACTCCAAATCTCCCTAAAAGGAAAGAAAGGACATTGGTTGCTACTCGGTTGGGTAAGGGATGGGAAAAAGGAGCTACAAGTGAAGGTACTAGATGGTGTTAGGGCCCAAATTCTCCTATCCTTTTTACCAACATCCAGACAAACCCCTTTTAGGGACTGAAGTAAGTTTTTGACATTGTTCACTTCATAGTCATGAGGCTCTCTTTTAAAGCCCAAATCCCAATTACCCCTAGAAAATGCATTAGGTAGGTCCAAATATGATTGGAAAGAGCATAGAGACTGGGGAATTATGTCTTTAGGAAAAGGTCGCCCACCCAAATATGATCCCAGAATTTAAAAGATTCCCAAAACCCAGGCTATATTTGATATGTGTTAAAAAGAGGGGAAGAATATCACAAATAGATTTCCAAGGAGAAGCTCTTGTTGCCATAACCGAAGTTCCAAAACCCAGGCTATATTTGAATTGTGTCTTTAGCGAAAGGTTGCCCACCCAAATATGATCCCAGAATTTAAAAGATTCCCAAAACCCAGGCTATATTTGATATGTGGTAAAAAGAGGGGAAGAATAATTGATAAAAAAAAGAGGGGAAGAATATCACAAATAGATTTCCAAGGAGAAGCTCTTGTTGCCATAGCCGAAGTTCCAAAATCCCATCCATCCATCGTAAGACCATGGGTACTAACTATGACCTTTGCCCATAACTTATCTCTCTCTAAAGGCAGTCTCCACAACCACTTCCCCCAATAATGCCATGTTTCTCTCTTGTATGTTCCCAAGGCCTAACCCTCCATATCTCTTACTTCTACACACCATCTCCCAACTTACCCTATGATCCTTCTTCTCCTCCCTTGGCTCCCATAAAAAAATCTCTCATCAACTTCTCTATGCATCTACTTACCCCAATCAACATCCTAAATACAGGCAAGTAGTACATAGGTAGATTAGCCAAAGTGGATTTGATTAGGTGACCCTTCCCCCCAGGGACAAATAATTGTTCTTCCACAAGGCCAACCTATTGGTGAGGCATTAACCACACGGCCCCAGAAATTACTCCTTGGATTATCTCCTAAAGGTAGCCCCAAATATGTTAAAGGCCAATGTGAGACGGCACATCCCAAGATTCCTACACATTCTAAAACCTCCCTTTCCTCCATATTCAGTCCCACCAAGCAACTCTTATCCAAATTGATTTTCATGCTGGACAATCTTTCAAAAATTTGAACCACCATTCTTAAGTTCCTCACCCAACTAATCTACTTTTCTTCACAGAAAAAAAATCGTTGTCATCAGCAAACTGAATGTGAGTAATTGGAAGTCGGAACTTGATCTCTCCCAATCCTCCAATCCTTAATGACGCTTCTAGAATCAGCCCTTTCTGTGAGTCTCCCAAACACATCAGCAATCAAGGTGGAGAGAGAGAGAGAGGGGATCCCCTTGCCTAATTCCTCTCTAGGCTGGAAAATGATCAACAACTGTCCCATTGACCAAAATTAAGTAATGACAAGTTCTAATACACCCCAAAATCCACTTACACCACTTGTCACCAAACCCAAAATTCTTTATGACATCCTTCAAGAATCCCCAATTCACTAAATCATAAGCCTTTTCTAGATCCAATTTGCAAACAAACCCTTCCTTCCCATTTCTCCTCATATCCTCTAGACTTTCATTAGCAATTAAAATCTGATAAGTTATTTGCATGTCTCTAAAAAAGGCCCCTTGATATTGTGAGATTATGCATGGGAGTACATCCTTAATCCGCCGAGAAAGCACTTTAGCAATTATTTTATAGAGGCTGTTAACCAAGCTAATTGGTCTGAAATCTTTTGGATGCAAAGCCTCACTTTTCTTAAGGATCAAAGCAATGAATGTTGAATTTAGACCTGGATTAATCACACCTCTTTCATAAAACTCCTCAAATACCTTCAATATGTCATCTTTTAGAAACTCCCAACAATCTTGGTAGAATGCCATAGTAAAACCATTGGGGCCTGGAGCTTTAGCCCTATCCATGGAAAACACTGCATCCATTATTTTTTTACTGTTAAACCTCCTTTCCAGCCATCTCTTTGACTCCTCTAAAAGCTTAGGCCACTCCAAACCTTCAATCCAAATCCTCTCATTCAAGGGCATCCTAAAAATAGATTTAAAGTGCTCCACAAAGATGTGGCCAATTTCATTCTGTTAGCAGACACTAATCCCATTCACCTCCAACTTAGACACAAAATTCTTCTTCTCCCATTTTCCAAGGCATGAAAATATTTTGTATTCTTGTCTCCCTCCTTGATCCATTTGCTCCTTGATTTTTGCCTCCAACTTATTTCCTCTTTCAATAAAAGATCCTCTAAATCCTTCCTCAAAAGCCATCTTTCATTCCTGTCTCTTTCCTCCAATGTACTGGATACCTCCTTTCCATCCAACTCCTCAATTTTGGCAATCAGATTTTGTTTTTGTTCCTCAATCATACCAAACTGCTATAAGTTCCATTCCTTGTTCTTTCCTTTAAGATCTTCAATTTCCAATGGAACTTCATTCCTTCCCACCTCACCCCTGGGTTACTCTCCTCCCACCAAGCTTATCTTTGAAACCGTTAGAACATAACCACATATTCTCAAACCTGAACGGGGTTGGACCTCTACCTCCCAAGTCTTCCTCAGAAATAGAAATTGCCCAGTGATCCAATGTTACTCTTGGTAATGCTCTAGGCACAAGATTTCCCCAATGCTCCACCCAATCGACTGTAAACAAAAATCTCTCAAGTTTAGAGTAAACTGGGTTGGCTTGTGGGTTGGACCAAGTGAAGTTATTATAAGCAAGAGGAAGTTCTTTCAGCCCAAAAGCATCAATAACCTGATTAAACTTCCTCATGCTCAAATTTATTCTCCTTCGTGGGTTGTTAGTTTCCTCCAAAAATCTTGTCGCATTAAAGGCCCTTCCTAAACACCACGGCCCTTCCCATAGCGCCCTAATGTCTTCCAATTCCTCCTAGAACTCGTTTCTTTCCCGATATCAATTAGGCCCAAAGACATTTGACAAAACCCACTCAAATCCGTCTGACACCTATTTAAACTTGACTGACACTGGAAACTTTCCCACCAGCTCTCCTCCAATCCGGTAACGACCTCATTATTCCACATCGTCGCAATACCACCCAAAGCTCCCCATGAAGGACAAACAGCCCAACTCTATCCTCTAGCTTTCCAAACACTCCTAGCCCATCTCCTATCAAATTCCATCACCTTAGCTTCTTGGATCAGAATGATTTCCCCAATGCTCCACCCAATCGACTGTAAACAAAAATCTCTCAAGTTTAGAGTAAACCGGGCTGGCTTGTGGGTTGGACCAAGTGAAGTTATTATAAGCAAGAGGAAGTTATTTCAGCCCAAAAGCATCAATAACCTGATTAAACTTCCTCATGCTCAAATTTATTCTCCTTCGTGGGTTGTTAGTTTCCTCCAAAATCTTGTCGCATTAAAGGCCCTTCCTAAACACCACGGCCCTTCCCATAGCGCCCTAGTGTCTTCCAATTCCTCCTAGAACTCGTTTCTTTCCCGATATCAATTAGGCCCAAAGACATTTGACAAAACCCACTCAAATCCGTCTGACACCTATTTAAACTTGACTGACATTGGAAACTTTCCCACCAGCTCTCCTCCAATCCGGTAACGACCTCATTATTCCACATCGTCACAATACCACCCAAAGCCCCCCCATGAAGGACAAACAGCCCAACTCTATCCTCTAGCTTTCCAAACACTCCTAGCCCATCTCCTATCAAATTCCATCACCTTAGCTTCTTGGATCAGAATGATATCCAGCTTCTCCTTTGATGATGGCTCTCTTCCTTGCCTTCCCTAAACCTCTAACATTCCAACTTTCAATCTCCATTCGTTAACACAAAGAAAAACCCCTTTTTTACCAATCCCCCTCTATTTGTTCCCCCTCATCCTACCCTTGCTTACACTACACTCCTTATCTCCTTCTACATCTTTTTTTATTCTTTCAACTTCACTGAACTTTCTTTTCCTAGCCTTACCCCCTCCTTCTTCTTCCTCAAATATGTTTTCACATCGTTAGGCTCTTGTAACTTACACCCCAATTTCTCCACAAACTCAGCCATTTGAGCCTTTCTCATCCTCCCGCCCCTTCACCTTCTTCTTTAGATAACGTAGCCTGTTCAATGGATTCACTCCTAGCTTCTATCACCCCACAATAATTCCCTTCCTTCTAATTCCTTCCCCATTAATTTCTCAAAGAATTGTTCAATCATCTTCCATATTTCCTTACCTCCTCTTCACAAATTAACACCTCCCCTCCATCCCTCTTTTCTTCTTGCAGCAAAGGACTCAGTATAAAAAACGGCCTGTTTGTCTTTCCTTGGGAATCATCTCGGTGCTTACCACCTTCCTTGGGTTGGGTTTGGGTTGGCAGATCATCTGTTGAGAAAATTCTTCTCTGTTTACTGCAAATACTCTGTTGCCTAACCCCTTCTGGGCTTCTTCTGCCAAGCCTCTGATGATCCTCATCCAATCTCTTACTATCACCCTGCTTTGCAAATGAATCTAGTCAGGTTCCCTCCTTGTTGGGCTTTGATTTCCCACCTCTTTATTGCCAACGCAATCCACTACATCGCCCCTGCCTTAATCCGCTGTACCCAAAGAGAAGTTGGAATTGCTGTTTTCATCAATGAAAAGAATGTCAGTACGTAGAGAGTCCTCCCTCTCCACCAAAAGCCCTTCCTCTTCGCCTTCCTTTGAACCCATTGGATTAAACTCCGAAATAGCATCTTCGTCTTCATCCTCCGAATGCTTGCAATCCTCCCAACCCTTATCAAAAGTCTTGTAATCTTCAAGCTTCTGTCTTGAGTATCTAGGATTAGGGTGGTCGATAACACTTTGAGTTGCACACCCCTGCAATGCCTCTTGCTTTGGGACCCACACCTATGGACCCTAATGTGAAGATGATTGCTGACTGGGGGGAGTCTCTAAGTGACCCATGCAAGTAAGAAAGCTGGTGGGTAAGCTCAACTATCTAACTATTACAGGGCCAAACATTTCATTTAGTTTGGGAGTGTTAAGCTGGTTTATGCAAAGTCCTAGAGCTGATCATTGGGAGGCTCTTATCAAGGTGTTGCACTACCTAAAAGGGGCTCCTGTATGTGGTTTGTTATATAAGAAGGGTGGTGCTTTGCAGTTGGAAAGTTATTCAGACGCAAATTGAGCTGGATCATCTATGGATAGAAGGCCCGCTACAGGTTACTGACTTACTGTAGTACTGAAGCCGAATAAAGGGTTATAGCCCAGGCGACCTGTGCACTGATGTGGTTGAAACGTCTTCTTAAGAGATTGGGATATCTATCTCAAAGATGGTGAATCTGTTTTGTGATAACTAGGCTGCTACTCATACTGCATCCAACCCAGTGTTTAATGAGAGGACTAAGTCCATAGAGGATTGCCACTTTGTGAGGGAGAAAGTTACAAATGATGATATTGTTACTCCATTTTTTAGGTCTTAAAATCAGTTGGTTGTCCTCTTTACTAAAGGTTTGAATTGGGCAAGAATGAATTATGCGTGTATCAAGCTGGAGTTGTATGACATTTATACTCCAGCTTGAGAGGGAGAAGGGAAATGGCCGGGTTGGGTGTGGGTTGAGTACCAACCCACTAACCCTTTTGCCACCCACGTTAGTGGGTTAAAGTGGGTCACAACCCACTGACCCTGACCCACTCTCTAATTCAAATTAGATTTCTTTTTAAAATTTCTCTATTATTGCATAAAAACATAGAACTATATATTTCAACTAAAAAACATAAAAAGTTTCAATTTTTTCAAATAAAAATAAAAATGCATAAAAACACAAAAAATGGTCAAAAATATATATTGCAGAAAATTACAGAAAAATGAACACACACACACACACACACACACACACACACACACACTTCAACTAAAAAGACATGAAAAAAGACAAAAAAGTTCAAAAAACATTTTCAAATATAAAATACATAAAGACAGAAAAAATGATAATATATTTCACCTAAAACCTTATAAATTGAAAAAATATATAAATATAATAAAAAATTAAATGAAAATATACAATTCAGATAAAGAACAAAAATTGTAAAAATATAGAAAATTGCAGAAATAAAAAAAATAAAAAATTGAACCCAAAAATCATAGAAATTGCATAAAATACATAATTGATAAAAATTCAAAATAATTATATATTTCAACCCAAAAACCATAAAAAAACACAAAAAATTATAAAAAACTATATTTTATAGCGAAAAATAGCAAATGTTGTAGATACACAAAAAACTCTAAAATTAAAAAAAAAAACCAATTTGAGTTTTGGTTTCTCTCAAAATCTACTCAAATTTTCCATGATAAGCAGCAAATACTCTTGTTTGAAATTGTTAGCAACCAATTCAATCCTCTCTCTGCAAACTTCCCTTGCGTTTTACAGTTGTAATTTTTCCTCCATGGATTCTTCCTTGCTCTTCTCAGTTGAATTATCCACAAAACATCAAAACTTTCTATCCAACTTTCTCTCCTCCACCTATATTTCCATTGCCCAGTTCTATAGTATTATTAGATGAGATATCATCATGACCTTGATGAATCCATCCTATTCTGCATAGATCTGGGTCACAACCGTCTTCCCCAATCTGAGTTTCCAACGATCTGAGCCTTTGATGATCCTATCCTTCATTCTCTCCTTCAACATGTATAGATCTGAGTCGCCACTCCCCTCCATGATCTGAGTTTCTGAAATCTGAACGTCCAACGATCCTTTGTGTTCTCCTTCAACTTGTACAGGTTTATTGTTGCTTTCAACTACTTGTATAGATTAGGGGGAGAGGAGAGAGAGAGGTGGAGAGAGAGATTTGCCATTATTGCCAATGATCTGGATCACCGGCTTGAGCTACCTATGTAGATGAATGAGAGAGAGAGAGAGAGAGGCAAAGAGTCGAGGGTGGAGGCAGAGTTATTTGATTTTCAAACCTTGAACATCACTGTACTGACCCAATGGGTACCATAACCCATCCTAACCCAACACTTCTCTTTGGACCCATATGGGTTACTCAACCCATATTGACCCACATGATATATGGGTGGGTCAAGTGGGTTGGGTAAAAAATTTCCACCCCTAAGGGGAAGTGTTAGAAGTGTAATATTATCTCTTATATAGGCAACATGGTTATTTATGTCCTTTTATATTGTTTTAACTTAAGGAGGATTAGTTTGGTCATTGTACCTAATATGATAATATCATTACTTAAATGAACAAGGTCGGTTGATGGGAGAGGTTTAGATTTTTCTCCCCATCAAGCTTTCTCTCCATTATGTTCTTTCTCTCCTTTCTTTCTTTCTCAATTTTATCTTATTATCTTGAGATTAATCTTAGGTCACTTTCAACGAGAAAGGATATATTCAGTAAGGTGTTAACACTTTGATTTTCAAATATTTTCTTTAGTTTTTGTCTTTAGTATGTTTTCATTATATATCTTTATTTGATATTTATCCTTGGTGTCATTGTTTTAAAAAACACATGTAGTTTATATATTGAGGCTTACATTAAGATCCTAACTAATGCTTTTAGGTCATTGTTTATGTGATCAGCCAAGACCCTAGATAGGTGGGACCAACACTGCGTAATGGCCCTTTACAAGATGAAGGCCTCTTAGTTTACCTTATACCACATATAAAAGAGAGTCATTTGTATTGAGAGGTTTTGTGCCTTATTGGTTTAACTTTTGCTTTCATATATAAGCAGGTTTGATCTTTTCTCTTTTTATCCACTTTGTAGCTTCCTACCTCCTTTCTCTTACCATCTATGCAGCTTTCTCTAAGGGTTATGGGGAAATCACTCATTTCTGTAGGATTAAGAATCCTGGCATGAATATATTGCCAATTAGGCAACCATGTCTACAAAAAGGCCAAGACAATGATGTTGTTGTTTACATACTTCAGCTTTGTTATGCTTCCCCATTTAGTAGGGGTCTTTCTCCTTATATATCATCAAGAATACCTTCTTGATTTTGATTGATAGAAAAAGGGATTATGTCAGAAGATCTCCTCAAGTTTCTGGATGTCCTCTTTGAAGTTGGATAATCAAGGAGGAACAGAGAAATACCAAAGGAAGAAAATTGAGGAAGGAAAACCAAGACTCCATGACTTTATTTCCTTAGCCTTTTTCCATTCATCAAGGAGTAGCTCCAATAGGTGGTCAAATGGGAGAAAATAGATTGAGATGGTTTGGTCACATGCATAGAAGACCTTTTACAGTACCTGATAGAAAAAAGTTATTTGTTACAAGTTGAAGGGGGCTAGAAGAGCTAGGGTCAAACTGAAACGGATTTGGGTGGAAGTAATAATAAATGATTTAAGTGCCCATAATTGAACAATGGATATGGCACTGAGCAGATCGGTGAAATAGGATTCACGTAGTTGAGCTCATATGGTTGGGACAAGGCTTAGATGATGATAAATAAAGGCCATTACCCAATGTTGGTCCCAACTATTTGGGGTCTTGGGAGGGGTATACTTGACATGGTCCTAATCTTTGGCTCTCCTCTCTCTCTCTCTCTCTCTCTCTCTCTCTTGCACAAAGCGGCTGCTCTCAGACTCGAACCTGCATTCTCTCACTTGGCAGCTAGAGATTTTACCATTACACCAAGTAATGGCCCCTGTTTAGATTATTCATGTAACTGCTGCAGAGGGATTATATTTGATGGCGATGATGATGGCAAAAGGAAGGTTCGTGAATGCGACTAAGTGGAGGCAAGAGTTGTAGGTTGAAGTCAAGAAATTCGTATTGGAAGAACAAAGAACCAAAAGACACCGGTCCTTGAAGGTAAGGGAAGAGAGAATGGCTATAGTTTTCTTGGTTGGAGAAGCTATACAATGGCTACAAGGTTTTGTAGACAGAGCAACACTTTCGTCAAGAAACAAGGATGGAGGAGTTTATTGTTTTCTTTAGATCGGAGATATGAGGTGACGCTCAGATGGAACCAGAAGGGTTGGTTCGTCATAGTTATAGAAGAATTTCAAGGAGGGAGAAAAACAAATGCTCTGTTTGCCTGAAAGCAAGAACAACAATGGTTGGAAGATGTTCACAGATTCCTTGCAAAAGAGGATGAAAGAACAACAATGATTGGAAGATGTTCACAGATTTCTTGCCTGAAGGCAAGAACAACAAGGGTTCTGAAGAAGGGGTGAAAGAGGATGCCTTGTTAGAAGAGCAAGGAAACCATGATGAATTTCAGATTGATAAAGCAGGAGGGATCGAAGCATTGGAGGTCGAAGTGTTTAATAGTGTTTCAGGAGTCCCGAAAGTTTTGTTTACAGGGAAGGGTGAGGATTGGAGGAAAAGAAAGGTGGTAAGTCCTAACAAAAAGGTGGAATTGGAAGGGACTTTTAGTTGAAATTGTTAAGTTGCTGCCTTCCTCCGGCTTCACCATGGTTGGTTCCTTTCGACGAGAAGAAAGGAGATGGGTGATCTTAAGGATGAAATAATCAATTAAATACTAAGGAAGGCGATGTGTTGATTGAGAACTAGAACCCATCGTGCAATGAAATAAAGATGAGATTAAAATCTTTGGCCTTCCTTTTTTAACTTATGGAAGGACCAAGTGCTGGAGAAAAGTGCAAATGTCTGCAGAGGAGATTTAGAAGTGGTGAACACCTTTGATCTTCATGCAACAAGCTTGAGGATAGCTAGAGAAAAGTTGGAGGCAGTCCCATGAGCTATCGAGCTCTTTTTTGATGGTCAGTGGAGGAAGCTGTGGATAGATTTGGAAATTGAATGGTCACTATGGGGGAATGGGTGGAAGGTTGAAGACAAAGTTGAGGTGGCAGATTGGAGGCCACGTGGCAGTGATGGATGGGAAGGAAGAATGCCATGTGAAGAGAAGTCTATAGTCGCGCTGGATATGGAAGAGGAAAGGTCGGAAGGAAAGGAGAGGGTCAATAATTATGCATGGGAAAGGAAAGAAAATTTGAATGATTTACAATAGGGAGGGAGCAATTTCGAGATATGAACGTTTGCTGAGTTATTTATTTAAGTCGGGCACAATGTCAGATCCGAATAGATTAAGAAATAAAAGAAGGATAGAAAGCGGTTCAGGCTCCATGGGCGGGTGCTCCAAACTAGGTGGGATCCAAAGGACCTTTAGCAACTTGCTGGGTAATCTCGGTGAGTCTTTTCTAAATCTGGGCGAGACAGATTTGAACCAGTTGAAGGGTCTCTTGAGTTTTAATTCATGTGGCATTTTAAGTTGTCACATGAGTCAGTTTTCAAAGGAGTTGGGAGATAGCTACGGTGGTCTATCATCTTCTCCAATAAAGCTACAACAGATTTGAGGCCAAATGAATTCGAGTAATTTGATTCTACGGAAGAACTCAGTGACTTCAGAGAGGAGTGACAAAGAAAAAAGAGGTACTTGCGATTGATGTTGATAGTGCTATTCAACGAGAAGAAGGGGATGGCAGAGACTTTCAGAAAGGCTCTAATGGAAAGGAAGAAGATTTTGAAAAAATAGAAAAAGGAGATTTGGAAGAGCAAAGAGGAGCGATGGAGGAAGAACATAGCAAAGAGGCAGCTAGGACTATGCGGGAAAGAGAAGGTAGAAAGGAGGAGGAGGAGAAGGAGATTGGTCAAGGAGATGAGAAGAGCGGGGTGGAACGAAGGAAACAACAAAGGAAGAAGAGCTAGGAGGGGAAAAAGGAGGAGACTGGGATAATGTTTCAGTAGAGGTGAAAGAAGGGGAGAAAGGGGTTGGGAATGAGTGAGGGGGAAATGAGGGCGTAGTAAGGAAGAATCGAAGTGGGATTTGTATCTACAAAAGGAAAAGATATAGGATTCTTCATTTATCAAAAGAAAAAAAAATACCGAGGACTCTTCCTTTAGAAGAAAACAGAGAGGGGAGGGAGAAAGTGGACTCAGGAGAAGGATTTGGGGAGGAAAGTGAGGATGATGTGATGATTGACGAGGTCCATGAGGTGGAGAAGAATGGCAACATTGAAAAATGGTAAATAAAGAAGTGGAAGTCAGCAGGATTTTGGGTTTGTTCTTCTTAGGTGGGGAGGAGTTTGCGAAGGAATTTAATAACTCAAGAGTTGAAAGAGCTGAAAGAAGGCTATGTGAATAGATTCACAGAAAAGGAAGAAGAATTAAGAGGGGAGGATGTGTCAGATAGAGGTCGGAAATCTGTTGGAGAATTGGAAGAAGCAGTTGGAAATTTAAACACAATCAGAATATGCAGAACTCAGAAAAACAGAAAGAGTCAACAGCAGATAACAATGTCAAAGGTTTTTGCAAGGATAAGAGGAGGCCTTTGAAATCTGAGAATGTTGGTAAAAATCTTTGAAAAAGTGACAAATCTAAGAGTGAATCTCCACAAAAGCCAGGTGGCAGGGATCAATTTAGCACCAAAAGAGATTAATGTTTGGGCCAAGAAATTAGGATGTTTAAGCAGTGAGTGGCCACTCGAGTATTTAGGGCTCCCCCTTGGTGCAAATCCTAGAAGCATAGATTTTTGGAATCCAGTTGTGGAGAGGTTTGAAGAGAAACTTGTGGTGTGGAAGAGGAATTATATCTCTCTTGGGGGAAGGATTACTCTTATCAAGTCTACCTAGCAAACCTTCCAGTTTACTACCTCTTGGTGTTTAGTTTGCCTCAAGCTGTGAGAAAGAAATTAGAGAGAATAATGAGGGATTTCTTGTGGGAACCGGGTGAGAAGAAGAAAGATCATTTAGTAAGATGGGATCTTGTAACTAGGAGGAAAGAATTTGGAGGGTTGGGGTTAGGAAGGTTGAAGGAAAAGAATGAGGCTCTACTAGGAAAGTGGTTATGGAGGTTCCCACAAGAAACAGATAGGCTGTGGCACAAAATTGTGACTAGTATTCATTGGCTCTCTGAAAATGGTTGGGATGCTGGGGTGTCTTATAGGGTTTTCAGTGCTTCACCGTGGAAAGTGATTCACAAACTCCTCCCGTTGTTCCTCAATCATGTTAGATTTGATCTCGACTCAGGTAACAAAGTCAATTTTTGGGAAAATGTTTGGGTGGGTGACTCTTCTTTAAAGACTTTATTCCCTTCAGTTTTTGCTGTCCCGCTTTAAAGGAAAATCAGTTGCTGATTTCCTGCCCCCCTCTCCCTCGCAATCTGGGTATGCTTGGAACCTGGGTTTCCGCAGAAATGTGCGTGACTCGGAGTTGGATTTGGTATCTGCTATTATTTAGTTGCTTGATGGGATTTGTATAGATTCTACCAAGCAAGACACTAGAATTTGGATACCGAACCCCCTTGGTGAGTTCAGTTGTGTGTCCTTCAAAGCTTTGACTTCTTTTCAACCTGGGGTTCATTTTCCATTTCGTGAAGTCTGGTGTCACCCTATTCCCCCTAAAGTGGGTGCCTTTTGTTGGGAGTGGTTCTTTTCTCTCTTTGGTTGCAGGTGGGAGACCCCAGTGAGCCTGGGGAGTTTGTTTGAAGCCTCCACTTTCAGGTGGCCAAAGAGAAGGGGGAAAACCTTATGGAGATGCACACGGGCAGCAGTACTTTGGATGTTATGGGAGGAAAGAAATCTGAGGATTTTTTAAGGGAAGAAAAGGTGTAAGGAATTACTGATAGAGGGGATTATGTTAAAAGTGACTTCATGGGTAAAATCGATGGAGTCATTCTCAGACTTTACTGTGAATGATATAATCAGGAACTGGAGGGCCGTAGCTTCCTCATCATTTGCTAAAAAGAAAGTAGTAAGAAGCTGGAATCCTCCTGAAGCGGGATTCCTCAAATTAAACTTTGATGGGAGCAGTTTTGGCAACCCGGGCATGGCTGGTATTGGTGGGGTCATTAGAGATGACAGGGGCAATGTAGTGGGGCTGTTTTCCGGCCCTATTGGGTGGGGAGATTCCATTACAGCTGAACTAAAAGCTCTGGTTTTCGGTATACGAAAGGCCTCGGAAATAGGTGTAAGGAAGTTGGTTGTAGAAGGTGACTCCAAAGTGGTGATAAGCTGGCTGAAGCAGGATGGAAAGACTCCATGGGTATTCAGAAATGAGATTAAGAAAATTAATCACTCCACAAAGGATATGCAGGTTTTATTTCAGTGGACTCCAAGAGCAGCAAATGGGTTTGCAGATCAGCTAACAAAGCAAGGGGCTAACAGGGAACATTGTTTTTGGGCTCTGTTGTAAGTCTACAAAGCAATTTTTAGGTGGAATGTCTTTTGGACATTGGGGTAGCCGAGGCTACCCATTCTCTGTACTAATATTCTCTTTTTTAATAAAATCATTTTCACTGATCAAAAAGAAAAAAGAAGATTGCATTCAAAAATTGAACAAGAAGAAAATGAATAAGAGTCCGTTAGTGGGTTGGGGTTTTGATTTGGGTTCTTGTTGGGTGGCATTTGTGGGTGCTTGGGGCTGGAAAGGGAGTCGTTTGTTTGTTTGATGATCGGGATCTTTGTTGGTTTTAAATTGCTTTTGTTTCCTTTTGTAAGGGGCTGACTTGTGTGGGGTTTTACTTGGCAGGGTTTTGTTTTATTTTAGTTGATTGTTCATTGGGTTTTAATTTCCCTTGGGCGATTGCTCATCACCTTTCTTTCTACTTTTTGTTTTAATAAAATTTATTGCTTTATCTTAAAAAAAGGATGCTTAATATGTGTATTTTTAACCACCATGGAAATAATTTAAAATAATGTCTTGACATCCTAATCTTTTTTTTTTTTTTTGAGAAAAGCTAACTTAATTCATTGAAAAATGAGAGGGGTACACAAGGTGTACAAAACAAACAAGGGTCAGACCCCTAAAAATTACAAAGGAGGAATCTTATCACAGTACAAGGCCTCTAAAATAGAAGGCTTAAACTGAATTTTGTTGGATACTTATAGGCACTGAGATCGTTAGGTGTGTGTGGGTGATGCTTTATGGGGGCTGCTAGGGAACCTGTCTTGGTCTATTCCAGGCCAATTGGAAGGGACTCGTTGAAAGATGACAAACTACTCACTTTAGGGTCTGAAATTTGCCTTTTCCTAAGCTATGATAAACTATTGGTAAAAGGTGATTCTGAGATGGTACTGTTTGGATGAACTCCATTGCTGATAGCCCCATGGGCAGTTGGATACTTAATAAGACTATAAGAGAAACTAGGTTGCTGGTACTACTTTCTTAATCTTGTGGTTACAGTTGGGTAGCACCCGAGCTTCTTCTGGAATTTTTTTGGCAGTGGCAGGCTAAAAGTCTTGGAAGGAGGAAACAGACACATGTTGGTGTACTGTTATTCATGTGGTAATGTGAGAGTGGGGAAAGAAAGAAATAACCAGATTATTGAAAATAAATCCGGATCCGTGGAAGGCTTTATCTCTCATATTAATTATTTGTGTAACATGTGAGCACTTAATTCTGTGGACTTTAAAGGATGTTTCATGAGTGAGTTGCATAGGAGTGTGGTGGAGCTTCTGCATGCTTCACCTTTGACTCTTGTCTCCCACTGGGTCTATATCACAAAGGAAGAGTTGGAGAAGAAATTGAGTTTTGATGGAAGTGCTTTAGGTTTGCACTGGCGCAGCAGGAATTGGAGGTTTAATCCAAGAAAGAGATGGAAATATTTGTTGGGCCTTTAGTGCCCTGATTGGGGCTGTTGATTCTACAATGGCCAAGGTGTTGGCTGCTCTGACTGGGCTTAGCATAGAAGAGATTTGGGCATAACTCATTTAACCATTGAAGGCGATTCAGCAAATACAATAAAATGATTAGAGGAAAAGGATGGTGGCCTGTGGAGATTGGCTCACTACTTGCTGAGGCTAGACATTTTTTTCCTCCTGGTTGGCTTTGATGTACATCATTTCATCCACCCCTCTTGTTGCTTTTAACGAATTAGATACATTTTTTTGAAAGAAAGATTGCTGGTATCTACTTTGCAAAATTCAGGTGGATTCTCATGTCCACATATTCTATAGTTCATGGTCTATAAAGGGAGAGAGCTGGGTCTTCGGAGGTCTGAGAAACTTGAATTTCAGACTGCAAATCGTGTAAGGGGAGAGATAAGAGGGTTTATCTCTCACTGACTTTCTATTTTTACAGTTGTTGATAAAAAATCATGTCATTTGAGGCTATTACAATCAAATGCCACAGATGTCTTCAAATCCTAACAGGGATGGTGTCACGACATTTCACTTCTGATGAATCTAAACGTCCCTGAATGCATTGCCAGTGACTTATTTGGGGTTGCCACTGCTTCTTAACCTGCATTCACTGCCACTACTCCCCTATAATTCTTATGTTCCAACCCCCCCACCCCCACCCCCCCCACCCACCCACACAAAAAAAAAAGATGAAAACAATCAATTATCTTCATACTGTTGCATAATTCCTTTGGTGGAAAGATCTTGACATTCTTACATGCAGAGGAAAGAGAAAAAAGAAGAGACTATTGGTGTTCTTTCAGACACTTTGTTGAAGTAACAATCATAAACTTGATTGATGCCTGTTGAGTTTGTGCAAGAAATTAGATCATTCAAGTCGTCCCTTCATCTGTCACATAATTTTCTTCCTTCTGTTCTTTTGGAGACTGGTAAGGGTAAAACAGGTTTATTTCTACATCTATTTCTGTAATTCAACTTGCATTGTGTAGTTGCTTTGGGGGAAGAAAATACCAAAACATGGTTTGGTATTTAATATTCAGGATATCTCCAGTATAGAGAGCTATTGGATCATTCAGTTGTTCATAGTGAATAATTAGAAGACAACCGTGTGACTGCATAGCGATTGGAGTAAGTAGTGCTGTAAGTGGGTTGGATAGGGTCCTTGTCAGGGTAGATCCTGTTCCAACTCAACAAGTAAATGTGCAGAACCAGTTCTGAACTAGACCTTATAGGGTCTGTAATCAGTACAATTTTTTTCTTTGCTGAAAAGTAACCAGGACAACCAGATCTCTAACTGATAAGACCCAAATATAATTGACAGCTATACTTTTAACCTACTTATTGGTTAAATTGACAGATTTAGAATATTACAATTATAACGTACACATGATTTTATATATGCCAATATACATACACGTGATTTTATATATACAATTATGTGTGAATTTGGAACAACCAAAACCAATCCCAACCCAATTATAATTGGGACACATACAGGTCCTATATAATTTGATCACTTTGATTCAGGTCTGTCTGGTCTGCCCTTCCCAGCCTCGGAATAAGAATTATTTAGGAAATATTTAAAAAATGGTGATAGAAATTCCTTTCACATTTTTAATGATTAATTTCTGTCATAACTATTATTCCCTTTTTGGTATTTTTAGAGTACTTATGCAAGAGTAATTGTTGTCTTTTCAGGCTCATAGACACTATAATTATCCACTATTGATGATTTGGTACTCCTAGCCAGTTATCATCTCTATTAACATGGATAATATGCATGCTGAAGATCAGGTATGCAATTAACCTTGTGATTCTAGTATTCCTGATTACTTGGATCACCTGAATTTTATGTCATGGATTACACTCCTAGCCCTGATGCAGGAGGAAGTTAGTGTTGTGGGTTTTGAGGTTCCCCACTCACCCGATTCAAGTTACAACAACCCATACCCTGGGAATGAAGATGAAGCAAGGGACCCGCCTATTGTTCCTCCTCACTTGCAACACACCTTGTTGAGCTTTCCAACAAGCAGAGATGCTTCTGCTACCCTTCCTTTGCCACAAAATGTTATTCTCAATCATCTCTACATAGAGAATAGGGAGAGTCCACGATCAGTAGTGGCACTTGGGATAACGCATCGTTTCCGTTCAAAATTTGTCACTGTTGTGCTTTACAAACCAATTCAAAGAAGGGGAAGCGCAAGTGCTTGAGTTGCAATTCTTGTTTCTTTAGGTAGGGTCTATTTTCTCCTTGTTACAGTGGGAAAAGTTGTCGTTGAACTTACATGGGAGATAGGAGTGAAGATTTTTCATTGTTTTACAGCTGCTTAGGTCATTATCATCTTGGGCTTTAAAGTTCTGCATATTGTGTCTTATACTTGGTCCTTCCTAGGAGTACCACAAGGCCAGAATTGCAATTTATTTCCAAGGATCGCCTCCATGATTTCTTCCACAGCTAGGGTCCTAGGGAGGATAGGGCCCCCTGTGCTCGTCTAATGCTTGTATTCTCTCCAAGGCGACTTGCAGGCTCATCCATTATGATCCAAGAACCTTCTGGCACACCATCTGACTATAAATATTAGCTAAAATGGTGATTACTTGCTACTTGGAATATTACTGAAAATGTTGGTTAATAGAATTACCCAGTCAAATACATTAAATTTTGTAGTTCTGTACTTATATGAAGTTTATTTTAATATTTTTCCAGGCTATATAGCCTGTAAATGTAAAGTTTCCAATAGCCAGGTACGAATATTGATGGAAAACCCGGGGCTCAAGTATGACTCGCCCAACACGGCAACACTACAACCATGAGTTGATGACTCGGCGTGTCAATCTCGACTCAAGCCGAGTGGGGTGGTAAAATAAATAAATAAATAAAACTGATGACTCAGATTTGTGATTCGACCCGAGTCTTGGCATATTTCCCTTAAAAGTTAAAAGTGACTTGACTCAGTGGGTTGCTTAGTCGAGTCTGCATTTTCGTTTTCCAAGTATCAACTATGGTGTTGAGTGTTGAGTGTTGACCTTTCAAGACCTTAAATTAAAGCTGTACCACTGAAAGTGGATTATGATCTTAGAGATTAGAACTGAGTGGAACAGAGCTTTCATGTCACGGAAGATTGAATTGTCATTTACATTTATGACTCAAATAAGAAATGTAGCGGGAAAAATGATGTATGGACGTAAACATCTCACCAAACATGGTCTTAGCAAACTAATTAAGCATTGTGCAAATTACCATTTGTTTGCAGTGTAACTTCATTTGCATTAATATAAATGCATGGAAGTGCAATTGATTACAAAATTTGCACAATGTTGGGTTAGCTTATAATATTAAGAATTTCTTAGAATGACTTACAGTGTTTTTCTATATATCTATATTATATAAAGTGGATATTTGTTTTAGTTTGGAGCAAGTCATAAGATTTAAATCGAAATACCATATATCAATATATGATTAATATTTAATTGAACACGTGCATATCGTGTGCTCTTAGACTACTACTCCATAACTGGAAAATTAATTTTCTCCCAATAGTCTTTAGCATAGGTCTTTGAATTTTTTCATGTTCTATTACAACACCACTACTGTCCCATCCTCGTCTAACTCCAGGGCCCCAAGGTGATGGAGCTTATCACCATTTAAATTTGCCTTGTAAAGCTAAATCTCATGAATAATATGACTTGGGGGTCTTCCTCATCACCGCAAAAATCACATGCTTATTCATTTCTCATATCTCTCTATCCTAGTTTTCCCTTTCTTCTATTGCTTCCCTTGATATACTATAGGTAGTCTTAAATTGAGAACTACCCTTTTGGGTCATCATCCCACACTAAGGCTGCATTTGGCATTCCTTATTTTAAGGATTTGTCTCCTTTTTGCAGTTAAAATGCCCATATGAACACTGAGTTTTTAACAGCAAAAAGGATACAATCCTTAGAATAAGGAATGCCAAATGCAGCGCAACCCATTTTCCTTCTCCCCCATTTCATAGTGTAGGATTTCCTTCCAGCCCATGAGATATCTTCCTCCTTTTTGCTTCAAAAAAAGAGTTTTTCTTAAGATATTTGCTTTTAACTACTCGCACCCGTAAATTTTCATTTTCATTGCGAACTCTCCATCCCAATTTTGCTATATTTGCACCATTGACCCATTCCATTTTCTTAAGATTCATGCCTTCCCTTTGTTTAGCTAGACATGGTAGGCTCCAACTTACTAGGGCCATTGGTCTTTTGTTTGATTTCTTTCCCCATAGGAACCCTTATTGTAATTTATCAATGTCATTAATTGTGAATCTACATGATCTCATTAGGTATCGGGGCATTATCCCTTCTTTGCTTTCAGCAATGTGACCTTGTCCACAAAGGAGAGAAGTCTCTTTTTTATTTTCTCTATTGTCATGTTAAAAGTTTGTTTAGTAACCCTTCCATTTACTAGGAGTTCCCCAAGAATGATGCATTCCTCGACTCTAGGTGTATATGCATAATGCATGCAAATAATTTTTGGAATTTTCTTGATTTATATTTTGAGCATGTTAGGGCTAATCTCCCATAATTGGGGAGTTGTCCATATACACTCTATTGCAATGTCATATTCACATTATGTTCTTAATTTTTGCAGATGTAGGAATTGTAATTGTGGAAAATATTAGACAATCATCAATAAAGTCAAGGATTTAGATTTTGGGACCTCCTTAATTTTGGCTTTCACCCCTTAAGCTCTTGCTCTTTTTATTTTAATGGTTCTGCACAAAGTACAAACATACCATTACCCAATCAACCCATTCCCTATTAAATCCAAATTTTAATATTTTCCAACAAATTTCCATTGTAGTTTATCATATACTTTTTCCATGTCAATCTTATTTTCCTTCTTTTTTTTTTTTGTTTCATAGTATTTTGGATTTCATGTGCAATTAAGATATTATATATTATTTGTTTGTTTTGGATAAATACTCCTTGATATGGGGAGATATTTTTAGTTAATATTAATTTAATTCTCTAAATCAATATCTTTGTTGTTATTGTGTATGACATTGCATACAGGTGTTTTAGTATATTAGATTTTGGGAACTAGGGCTATAAAAGTCTTTTCAAATTTTCTTATCATTTTGTAGAGTAAAAAATAAACTCTGACAACTTTTTGTACAGTTTCATGTATGACCGACCAGTATTTTTTTTTTTTTGAAAAATAAAACATTCAAGTCATCCGGTCCTGATGCTTTGAACTCTAGCATGGATTTGAGGGATTCTCAGATCTCTTCATCACTTGCTTTCTTTTCCAATTCCCAGATATGTAGGACATTTATTCTCAATGAATTTGTCAATGTTGTGATCAATTCCCTATATATTGAATCTTTGTTGGACTTTTGTCTAAATATTTGTTTAATTTCCTCTATATTAGAGGTCCATTCATTATTGTCTTTAACTTCTGTAATTTTGTTTATAGTTCTTCTAATCATGGCCATGTTATAAAAAAGAACGTAGGATCCGTTTGGTTTATAGTTGAAATTTGAATCAGAATCGGATTCAAAATCCTCCGAAATCAGAATTGGAATAGTACATCCCCATAATTTGTTTGGTTCAAACAGAAATAGAAATGAGAATTAAAATCAGCAGGAATAGAATTTCACTCCCAAGGGAGGGGCAGGAATGACCATTGCCTCAAATGGGGGAATGCCATTCCAACAGGAATGGAATGGGATTCCGATTCCGTCCAACCAAATAGTTGAAATCAGAACAACTCATTCCAATTCCAATTCCAGACCCATTCCCACGAACCAAACGGGACCCTAGTATTTTTGTCACCAAAGCCTGTTACTTCTTGCTTGTTGGGCCCTGAAAAGTTCTTTCTTAGGGAGAAAATTATTTAATTATTTCTAGAAAACCCTTCTTTTGTTTTTCTAGGGTGGAGCATCCTTTTGATATGTTGCAGAGTTTCCATAAGTGCTTTCTTTCTCGTGTATGCCACCGAACTTACATTTGTTCTATTCTTTCAATTTTTTTGCTATTATAATTGCATACTCCTTAGAATCTTTTATTGTGGTTTCCCAAGCTTGCTTATTGGTGATGTCCACTTCAGGTTGAAGGCTCCACATGGCCTCAAATGTAAAAGGCTTGATATATTCATTTTAGTAATTATTTGTTAAAATAAATAAATAAATAAATGAATCAGGGCATAATCCGATGCCAAAATAGGTAAGTTTTCCAATGTAGCATTTTTTTTTGGGTAGGCCCATCTCCATACCTCACCTATCAAAACTTTCTTGAATAATATTGTTTTCAATTTCCACATGTATAATGAGACCATAATAGTTTATCATTTACCACACATCTTTTCGTTTGGCTTGGAGTTATTTTCCTTCTTCTCCTAGATTGTCCTTTACATATAGAATATTGTTTAAGTCACCCATCACACGTCAAGCTCCTCCAATGTCTTTTAGCCACTGCCATACTACTGGTTGCTCATTTTTTGCTGGGAGAGGCATCTGTAAAAGTGATATATTTAGATATTTATCACATAAAATAGCAAAGAACAAACCTGTCTGTGTATTTGATTACATCCAAATCACTATAGACCACCCACATGGCCTATTGGGCATACAGTAAACAACTTAAAAAAGACCAAAAGATTTGACTATCTTATCACCTCAAGATGGATTAACCCTAGTTTCCATTAGAAAGATAGAGCAAAAGCTCCTTAATCTTCCCTCTAATTAGAGGCCTAACTGCACCTCTAACGTTCCAAGATAGGAGCAACTTCATTATCCTTTATGTTTTTTGGTTAACAAACCCATCTCTTTCTCTCTCTCTATCTCTCTATCTATCTATCTATTTATCCGAACTGGTTGTTTCCTCCATTACTCATGAGCCAGCAGCTAGCGATGCCCTTGCATTATGCGAAATTCTAACTCTTAAAAAAATACATTTGTATTGTTGCAATTGGGTTCAAAAGAAATCAAAATTCCAACTCTTTAAGCTAGATAGCAACCTGAACACAGACAGGGTCCTAGTAAGAAAAGTTTTTAACACTGTTTTCAAAATCGGTCCAGATTGGACGGTCAGACTGGAAAAATCGGGAATCGATTCATTTTCCTCTAAAACTGTTTTTTTCCTCAAAACTGTTGATTTTGATCAGCAAACCGCTGAACCGGCCGATTAACCGTTTGAACGAAGACCCCTGCAAGTTTTTCTTACTTGTGATTAATTTAAAAGCCCAACAACCACGTAATCTAAAGTCTAAACATATATGGAATGTAGCTTTTGAAAACATTTTATGATCGTCTTCTATTTTCTACACCAAATCCCAGCACAAATCCAAGTAATCATGTATGTGTCGAGTCTCGTCATCTTATTAAAAACAACCTCTCAATACATGGAAAGGGTAACAATTAAGGGCGATATCAACATGATTCTTGTCACCACCGTTATGGTATATGTATTAACTAATTTTAATTTATTAACATGTGCTATTTGATTGTAAGAAAGGGATGTTTTGCTATTTGACCCAATAAAAAATTTGGCCAAATTTCTTAAACTATTCTTACCATTTAGTAATTAACAAACTGTATCCTTATTGTTTAATTATTGTCTTAAATTAGCTCTACTGTTTTTGACAATTGATTGGCTCTACCTCTACCATTAGTGTCAGTTAATGTTCTGTCAAAATCTGTACACATGCGATACCACGTGACACATGCTTTTTTAAATTTCAATATTACCCTTCGTCCCACTTATGTAAGTCTCTGATATTTCTGATGTCAAAGCTTCAACATTTTAGACACTACGGCTTCGACAACCAAATCGATTATTTTCAGGCTGAACACCGGTGCTAGTTACAGGTCCCGCAATCGCAACTGGGGTTTGACATCAGACCAGGGTTGGAGCCAGTGAGCAAGCAGAGGCAGGGAGACCGATCAGACTGGGGGTGCTTCTATGTTTTTCGTTTGAGTGAAAATACCTCTAATGTTGTAACTTCTTGCAGTGGGATGCTTCTATCTTTTCCCTCTTCGTCTTTCCTCTTTCCCTCTCTCTATATCTCTCACTCTATATCCCCTCCTTTTTTCTTCTTCTCTCTCCCCTTCTCTCCACTGCTACAATCATGGTTTTCAAAACTAGAACGGACTGGATGATTGGACCAGAAAAACCGGGAACCGGTCAAGTGACCGGTTTCGGTTTTTCCCAAAACCGGATTTTCTTTAAAAACCGTTGATTTTGGTCAGCAAACCGCTGACCTGGGCAGTTAACCGTTCGAACCTTTTGAACAATTTTGACCTTTTTTATTTTTATTTTTTGTCAGAATGGGCCAACCGTTCGACCCGATAATCAGACCCTTGACCGGTTCGGTCTCCAGGTTGATTTTAAATACCATGACTACAATAAAACTCCCATGTTCACCTTCTTGAACCACTGAACAGATGGTCTCAAAATGGAGCTTGTTGATTCAAAGAAGAAACCGTTGCATCTTCTCTTAGATTGGAAAATAGGAAGAAAAGAAGAAACCTTAAAATAACAACCTTCGATGACATTGGTGGTTTCGTATTCATCAACAATGAACATTGAAGGAGACGCATGGAATCGTACAGAAAACCTGGCAACAAAGTGTGCTTGTGTGCTTCGAGGCATTAAACCCTATTTAAAAAAGGCAGCAGCATCACCAACGGTTCTGACAACCCACCCAAGCCCCAAACCCCAAATTTGGTATTCTGGTTCAGATGCTTGAATGGTTGAATGAACCCAGATTGAAACTCCGCAAAGGCTTCTTGTAAACTGGACAGTTTTGGGGCTTCTGATAAGTTGAATTCTTTTTTGAATGTTAAGGAATTGTTGGAGATTAAGAATGGTCAAACTGGTCTACTACAGGTGGGAAATAGGCCCCATGACAAATGGGAGATTGATCCTCGATCAAAGCACTGAAGCTGTAATGGAGATAGATTTCTCATCCACTATAGAAGGAAAAATTTTTGGTTCTCTTTATTTGCAGCTTGCAGGGTTCTTCAATGGATAGGATTGATACATCGGTTGTTCCTATTGAAGCAGAAGTGCATGGGAAAGCTGCGTACAGTGGACTTACATGTTTGGTTTCAATGTTTCTTGAGGCTCTTGTGCCATGTGATTCCTTAGAAGCAATGGATGTTGCTCTCTCTTTAAAAAATGGGGCTCCAGATATGTCAAGGATTGTCACTATTAGTGAAGTTTCAGAAAGTGTGAATCTTTTTAAGATCAAATGGAATGATTAATATTCTTCCTTGGCACTGTTACAAAAATTGCAATGACTGATCCTTGGGCTCTCAGGAGTCGGGCTTAGCCAGAGGTGCTTTCAGGTTGGGCTCTCAATCTAAATGCATAGTTTCTTGCCAGGGCTTTGCCAGGGGTTCTCTCTCCATTTGTAGTTGTCCGGAAATTGTTTCCCGTTAGCTGGAGACGGAAATGGAGATAGAGCAGCAATCTGCTTCCTGAAACTTGGGTTTTATTTTGAAAATTTGAAAAATAATTGAGAACAAATTTTACATTTCATTTCTTTCGTTAGCACTTGATAACAGTGTCAATTGTCATAAAGAGTAGGAATAGTTTAAGACAATAGTTAAATAGTAAGAATACAATTTATATTTAATAGAAACAGTTTAAGAAATTTGCCCTAAAAATTAAGCTTCGGCTTGAGAAATATTGTGAAGGAATAACTATAACGATGTTCAAAATATTATTTGTATTGATGTATATCCGTATGATATCAGTTTTTTTTTTATAGGACAAAATCCATTCTCCGAAATCCAAACCCATAAACAGATAACCCCCTAAATCTTGTTACAGGCAGGATTCGATCCAAATCTCCGCTACATCTAGCTAGAGACCTTACCAGTTTTTTGAATCTACCTAAATGTTAAATAAATAAAAGGAAGATTTAGGACATTACACCACTTTTGCTTTGAAACCACGCCTCAGTTATTGGAAGAGCTAATGGGAGAAAGGGTTTTTGACTTTCTGTGTTATGGTGAAGAGGCTAAGGGACCTGAGCCTGATACTAGACTTCAATACTCACTTGCTCAGAGGTGTAAATGGTTTAATCCAACAGATAAGATTTGATTCAAGTTTCCAAATATTACTAATGGGTCAAATTTGAATTTATGGGATGATCCATTTCACTTGCTTGCAGCCCTAATGAATTGAATGACACGGGAACATGTAGGGTATTTTGGTAATTGTATATAAAGAATGGCAATGGCCCCCACTACAGTACCACTGTTATTACGTGGCAAAATGATCCATCCTTTGGGATATACGGTGAGACGAGACTGAAGCCCTGGGACGTGGCGCCGAGGATTCTGTTTTTGTATCTTCTCTCTCTGTATGTGTGTGCTCCAACTTCCGAGTTCCTTCTACCAAATACGACTATTGGAATCTCCCAATCGCCTCTTCGAAATTCCAATGTCAACGCCCTCCTCATATAAATAACCCACCTTCACAACTTCCTCTTCCATATCAAGCAATCTTTCTACCTTTTTCCTTACTGTAATTCTCTCCACATTCCACGCTCAATCACTCTTTCGTCTTCTTTCTCTGTGATCGAGTGTGTGTGTGTTTGAGAATCTAGCTAGGAAATGGCAGAGATACAAGGTGAGCCTGGAAGCTCCATGCACGGAGTGACGGGCAGAGAACAGAGCTTTGCCTTCTCCGTGGCCACGCCCATTGTCCCAACAGATACAACCGCAGGATTCGCCTTACGAGTGGACTCCGAGCACAAGGCCAAGGTCTTTAAGATCTTCTCATTTGCCAATCCCCATATGAGAACCTTCCACCTCTCCTGGATCTCCTTCTTCACCTGCTTCGTCTCCACCTTTGCCGCCGCTCCGCTGGTACCCATAATACGCGACAACCTCAACCTGACCAAGGGTGATGTCGGCAATGCCGGAATTGCCTCCGTCTCCGGGAGTATCTTCTCCAGGCTTGTCATGGGCGCTGTGTGTGACCTACTAGGCCCGCGTTATGGGTGTGCTTTCCTCGTCATGCTTGCTGCTCCCGCTGTGTTCTGTATGTCCATTGTGTCGTCCGCCGGCGGGTATGTCGCCGTCCGGTTCATGATAGGTTTCTCCCTTGCAACATTCGTGTCGTGCCAGTACTGGATGAGCACCATGTTCAACGGCAAGATAATCGGGCTTGTCAACGGCACTGCTGCCGGGTGGGGGAATATGGGTGGTGGGGCTACTCAGCTCCTAATGCCCTTGCTTTACGACGTAATCCGCCGCACCGGCTCCACCCCATTCACCGCATGGCGGATCGCCTTCTTCATCCCCGGAGTTCTGCATATTGTCATGGGAATCTTGGTCTTGACCCTTGGCCAAGATTTGCCAGATGGAAACCTTGGAAGCCTTCAGAAGAAGGGAGAAGTTGCCATAGACAAGTTCTCTAAGGTAGACTACATGAACATGGTTGGCTTGTTAATTAACAGACTCAGAGACTTGATGAATGCTGCGAAATGCTCTTTTCTAAGAAGCCATGACATTTCGTTTTTCCTCTGGTTCAGGTGCTTTGGTATGCCATCACAAACTACAGGACATGGATCTTCGTCATCCTCTATGGTTACTCCATGGGTGTAGAGTTAACAACTGATAATGTTATTGCCGAATATTTCTATGACAGGTTAATTCATCATCATCTCTCAATACCCAATTCATTAATATCATCTTTTTCTGTGGATGCATGATCAGTTGAACAGGTGGAGGATAGATGAGTTCAATATTGACAATCAATTTAATGAAACTGCTTTTATTCGTTGTATCAGATTTGATCTCAAGCTCCACACTGCGGGCATCATAGCTGCTGCGTTTGGCATGGCCAATTTCGCTGCTCGCCCCTTCGGTGGATACATGTCCGACGTAGCTGCGCGTAGGTTTGGCATGAGGGGTAGGCTATGGAACCTCTGGATCCTGCAGACTCTCGGAGGGGTCTTCTGCATCTGGCTGGGTCGAGCTAATTCGCTTCCTATCTCCATAATGGCAATGATTCTTTTCTCCATAGGCGCTCAGTCTGCCTGTGGTGCAACCTTCGGTATCATCCCATTCATTTCCAGGCGGTCTCTGGGAATAATATCTGGCCTCACCGGTGCCGGTGGGAACTTCGGCTCAGGGCTGACCCAATTGTTGTTCTTCACGAGCTCGAGGTACTCTACTGCAACAGGGATATCTCTCATGGGGGTTATGATTGTAGCCTGCACTCTGCCGGTGACTCTAGTTCACTTCCCCCAGTGGGGAAGCATGTTCTTGCCTGCATCGACCGACGCTGAGAAGTCCAAAGAAGAGTACTACTATGGATCCGAATGGACTGAGGAGGAGAAGCAGAAGGGCTTGCATGAAGGGAGCTTCAAGTTTGCAGAGAACAGTCGATCGGAGCGTGGCAAAAGAGCCATTGCTTCTGCACCAACGCCACCCATCTCATCGATCTGTACGATGTGATAAAGTAGCACTAAAGAATAAAAAATAACCTCGTACGATGGAATTCGACCTCTAGCCAGCTACTGTGTCATCCAAAATTTCTGATATCTATACAGTTCTGAGAAGACTTGCTTTGCTTGATTAAGGAAGAAAATTTACATATTTTCCAACTTTCCATGATTAGGGCTCTGCCTTTTCTTCCCTAGCTATCATGTCATGTCACCAGAAATAAAACAATAAATGCTTTCAATTTGCCGTCATTTGACTTGATGATAGATAAATAGTTGGACCTAGACAGAAAGATGGCATTCATTGATATATAATAAATTGTAATTGGTTAAGAATGCTCTGTATCTTTCTCTATTTTTAAAACCATATTATACATAGAAAGCGTGGTTTCTTACTTCTGCATATTACATGTTTCAATCTCGTTTATGTTTGTTTATAGCACACCCAGATGCAAAATCGGATATCAATTTGTCCATTCTCAAAATATAATCAAATCTATAGTTAATTTTGGCTTAAAAGGTGTTGGAGGGAGATTCAAAATTTCAATTATCTTCCTCTCTCTCTTGTGTTTTTACCGTTTATCTCTTTCTTTTCTTCTCTTGAATGTATGGGAGACTTCTTGTCCCACGTTGTTTGGGAAAGGAGTTGGGTTTGAGTATATATCTGGACTTGCTCTTTCTCTTTATGGGTAGGGACCTATAGGAGAAAAGAACTATAGATGTTCACATGCATGTGGGGGGATTGGGGGTGCTTTTCACATGTGTGTGTTGAGCCAGGCCGGATCAAGTCAATGCGAGGGCGAGGACAAAGGTGTTGTGTCTACCCAAATAGATGGGTTTCAGGTGCTTGTGGGGGAACTACCTAAAGAATGAATGATACTTTCAGATGAATTTGTAGCCGGTTCTCATAGAGAATTTTCCACATGCATAGGGTAATTTCAAAACCACTATGAAGTACAAGAGAAATGACACTATTTTGAATCAAGTAGTGGTTCGAATCAAAATAGAAGAAAAGAATAAAAAGAATGATGAAGTTCATATTTCCAAAACCAATATGGTGGAGGAAATTACTACAAAATTCAAAAAGAGTTTGAATGTGAAACATGAACAAAAGTTTAAGATAACAAAAGAAAGGAAAATGATATGCATGTGGCAAACTCGAGCATTACAAAAAAGATTACCATCGCCGAAAGAAGAAAGACTCTGGAAAACCAAATGTCAACTTGATTGATAATGTCATTGCAGCAATGGTAACCGAGGCTAACTTGATTGATAAACTGAAGGAGTGGGTATTGGACATCGGTGCTACTAAGCACATATGTGGGGACTACTACTCCTTCTATGAGTATACAACTCAAACTAAAAAAAAAAAAATACAAGTCTCCCTGGAAAACTTACAGACTTTGAAAGGTGCTCCTGAAACTAGCTTTGGGAAAGATCCTAATGATGAATGATGTGTTGCATGTACTCAATATCAGACAAAATTTGGTGTCAGGTGCACTCCTCAACAAAGTAGAATTGAAGCTCATATTTGAAACAGACAAGGCTATGTTGATTAAAAACAATGTAAATGTTGGAAAATGATATAATATTGGTGGACTATTTGTATTAAGTATTTCTAATATTATTATGAATAAGATATCATCTTATGCTTATATTGTTGAACCTTTTGATATTTGGCATGCTAGACTATGACATTGCAGTGCTTCTTATTTAAAGATATTATGTAAGTTAGGAGTTTTGAATGTTCCTAAAATTTTACAAGTGAAAAATGCCAAGCATGTGTAGAAGCAAATTTACTAAAAAATCTCATACAATTGTAGAAAGAGAAACCAGATTGGTGTAACTTGTACACAATGATTTAGGGTGATCTTAAGTTTCATGAAGCTAGATGAGGAAAAAGATATCATATAACCTTCATACATGACTTCTCTAGATATGCAAAAGTTGTTTTACTTAGATAAAAGGATGAGGCTAAACAAGCTTTTATAACTTACAAGACTGAAGTAGAAAATCATGTAAGAAAGAAAATAAAAAGACTTAGAACAGATAAAGAGATCGAGTATGATAAAAAACCCATTAGAAAATTCTTTAAAGAAAATTGAATTATACATGAAACCACAACCCCTTATCAACCAAAATCTAATTTAGTTGCAGAAAGACTTAACAGAACATTAAAGGAAATGATGAATGCTATGTTAATTAGTTTAGCTATACCTTTAAACTTGTGGGGGGAAGCAATTATAACACCTTGTTACTTGTACTATAGGATACCTCCTAAGAAGAAAGGAAAAATACCATTTGAACTTTGGCATAACAAGAAACTTAATTTAAACTACTTAAAAGTTTGTGGCTATTTAGCAAATGTTGGAATACCTAAACCTAAAAAAAAAAAAGAATCTGAGACCAAAAACCTATGACTGTACACTCTTTGGGTATGCACAAAATAGTGCAGTTTATCGGTTCTTTATAATTAAAACAATTGATAATGTTATAGAGTATAATATAGTAATTGAGTTTGGAGATATAGAATTCTTTGAGCATATGTTTCCATTGAAAAAGAAAATTATAAATAGGAAACCACCCCAAGTTTATAACAGAGACCAAGAATAACGGTTAAATGATCAATAAGCTATTATTTCACATAGTATTAATTCTAGTAATCAAGAACCAATCTTAAGGAGAAGTTAAAGACAAAAGAAAGAAACAAATTTGGGTGATGGAATATTCACATTTCTGGTGCACAAAGACCTAGTAAACTATTAGAAAGCTATAACCTCTCCTGATGTTGTATTTTGGAAAGAAGGTATAAAAAGTGAAACAGACTCTTTAGTCACTAATTACACTTTGGAACTTATAGATCTCCAACCTGGAGATGAGTTACTAATTGTAAGTGGATATTTAAAAAGTTAAATCCATATGGTACAATAGATAAGTTAAATCCAGATTAGTTGTTAAAGGCTTCAAACAAAAGAAAGATGTAGGTTTTTTGATACATATTCACTAGTTGCAAGATTAACTACAATTAGAGTTTTGTTTGTTATAGCACCCATTTACAAAATGGTAGTTCATCAAATGGATATAAAAACAATTTTCTTAAATGGACAATTAGAGGAAGAAATATATATTAAGCAATCTAAAGACTTCATAGTACCAGGACAAGAGAATAAGGTATGTGTTAATCACAAATGGATATAACAGAATTGATCCGGACAAATGCGTTTACAACAAGTTTGTAGATGATAAAAAGGAGTCATGATCTACCTATATATTGATGTTATGCTAATAATGGGTACAATTTTGAGTGTAGTAAAAGAAACAAAACAGTTCTTAATATCCAAAATTCACAATAAAAATAGGGGTGAAACTCATGCAATCCTAGGGATTAAAATCCATAAATAAAGGAAATAATATCCTCTCTCAATCATATTATGTAGAAAATATACTTAAGAAATTTAGACACTATGATTGTAAATTTGTCAAAACATTTCTTGACTATACCATCCACTCAAGAAAACATGTAGGAGAACTTATTTTACAAAAGGAATATGTAAGCATAATTGGATCTGTGTCATACTTAATGAACTACACAATATGGGATATATTAATAGCGGTTGGAAAACTAAGTCAACATAATCATAATCCCGAAAATAAATATTAGGAAGCTCTAGTAAGATTAATAAAATATTTAAAGGGAACCATAAACTATGGTTTGCATTATTCAGGTTTTCCTCCTATTTTAGAAGACTTTGCTTATGCCAATTGGATTTTAGATTGAAATGATAGTACTTCTACTAGTGGGCATGTCTTTACCCTAGGAGGTGGAAGAGTATTATGGAAATCGGTAAAGCAATCTTGTAATACAAGTTTGATAATGGAGGTTGAATTCATTACGCTAGAATAGTAGAGTCCATGGTAAAGTGGCTAATAAACTTCCTAGAAAATATACCAATTTGGTGACGGCCGGTCCCATCTATATCTCTCAATTGTAATAGTCGAATAGTGATAGCTAGAGCTAAGGAAAAAAATATATAACGGTAAAAGAAAGAGCATATGCCTAAGGCACAACTTAGTAAGATAATACTTTAACAAAGGTACAATCACGTTGGATTTTGTAAGGTCTGAAAAGTACCTTATAAATTCATTAACCAAACCATAAACTTCTAAAATGGTTTATGAAGCATCAATAGGATTGGGGTTAAAGCCCGCTAAATAAGTCATTGGTGATGGACACCCAACCTATGTGAAAGGAGATCCCTAGAATTAGGTTGAATGGGTAAGAATGAATCACTAGATGACTTGGAAAAACTCTATTAATTTGTGTCATATTACAAATGCTGAAGTAAGATAGTGCTCACTACAGAATGAGGAGGGCGAGTATAAGACAATTAATCGGTTAAGAACGGTGTGTGCAATGTACGCTAAATAATTGACCTAAGTGAGTGTGAAGTGCGACTGCTTCTGTGAGAGCTCTAATGGTTGACTCTCTAAAATACTCATGATTCCAAGAAGGGAACACGAACGAAATGTTCCAAAACAAAAGAACCACTGAGGAATCAATGAGTTAAATTGGCTAGCAAATTAACTAGTTACGACAAAGAGTAAATGTTGAAAGAGTCTAACTTCACTCATACTCTATAACATAATTTATCATACCTAAGTGATGATTGAAATCCAAAAGACCATCACCATGAATACCTATCTCACTACAATGCTCAGGTTATCCAATCATTCTTGTAATTTTGAATCTTGTGGGGGATTGTTGGAGGAAGATTCAAAATTTCAAGAATCCTCATCCCTCCTTCACGTTTTCGTCTTTTCTCTTCTCTCTTCTTGAATTCATAGGAGATTTCTTGTCCCACATTGCTTGGGAAAGGAGTTGGATTTGAATATATTTATAGACTTGCTCTCTCTGTGGGAGGACCCATAGGAGGAAAGCACTATAGATGTTCACATGCATATGGGGGGGTTGGGGTGCTTTTCACACACACGTGAGCCAAGTCGGGCCGGGGCAAGGGCGAGGGAAAGGGCACAAGTGTTGTGTCTGTTTGAGTGACTAAAAATACTCTATAAATAGAGTTTTGGTCAACCTAGTGACACATACAAGTGCACACAACACAATTTTCATCATCTTTGATTGGTTCGCGGAAGTCTGGTAAGCGTGTGCACACTTACTAGTAGCCCGTGGGTTGTTTTATCTTGGCAATCAATTTGCATTCACCCATCTGCACCATAGGGGGCAAATGCAGTTTTAAAGAGAGTAACCAAGTGGCATGACTCAGTCCTCCTTTTTTCTGCAATTCCTAGTCTTGTCTTCACAGTTCTGCAACACTATCGATATTTGGTTTGGAAAGCATTCGTCGATAAGTTCCATTCTGCCTTCTTCATTATTAATTTTCCAACAAAAGGATCTGATGCAGACATACAAGTAGAAAGGAAAGATGAGAAAACATGTGCATCAAAAGACCTAAAAAGATGGAAAACACCAAATTTCAAGAAGCTCCAAAAAAAGTTTTTTGGTCTTTCTACATGATAAATAGCCTATAAACGCGTTCTTAAAAGTTCAATAGACTGAGTCGCTTACCAAACAGTTTAATCCTTAAAGACAGGACCCCAAAAGCTCAATATGTTTTTCTGCCATCTGGGCTACTAGAAGATCTTTCTAAAAAGACTTTCCAAATGGCACTAAGTGTTCATACAACCTACTTCAATTATTTTTGTTCATGGATAAGGCCTAGCTGGGCTTTGCTTCTATATTAATAAAACACATTCTTGGTCTGAGCCTGAGCCTATCCTAGTCACCGGGCTTAGATCTTGAACCCAAACCCAAACCTCATATAAAGCTTAAAGCCTGTCCTGGAAATTGGGTAATAAGGTTTTCTTACTAAACAACAAAACTGATTTAATTATATTAAATGCCTTTAAAAACCCAAAAATATAAAAGGATCTCACTATAATATATATATATATATTATCAGACCGATGTCAGGCTTAGACCAGGCATCTTTGAGAAAGCCAAAACCCACGGGCTTAAAATCATATCTAAGGCCAACAAAAAATGGGTCGGGCCATAGGTTTCCACAGCCCATGAACAGATCTCAATTATTTTTGTTCATGGATAAGGCCTAGCTGTGAGACACATGTTTGACCTCGTGCCTCCATATTCAGGGGACAATGAGTGACAGTTTCAACTCGGAAGTAAAATCCCATGCGTGTTGTCTCCTAATTTGGGTTGTGAATAACCCAAACTTTAACTAAGGGCTTCTTTGGGAGGGCTTAGCTAAAGATTAATTAAGCTAATTCAATTGTCTTGAGACACTGCAGATAAGTGATTCATAGAGGCCAAAGCAAACGGCTCTTCAAATAGGGGTGATCATTTCAGCCCGGCCCGGCCCAGAAATTTCGGGCTTGGGCCTGGGTTTTGTGTTCAGGCCCAACTTGGGCCTAGGCTCGCAAATTTTAGGGCCAGGCTTGGGCTTAATACTTCAAGCCCATCCCAGCCCGCATATATTTAAACTTACACATTTTGTGTATAATGTATACATATGTATACATGTTATTTTACATTATATTATATATTTTATATATAAATATTATAACATGACATGTATAATTTATATTATATATAATATTTTATATTATATAATATATAAAATAAAAATTTATATACATGTTATGTCATTTAATATAAAATACTATAGATATATAATATTTTATATATGAAAGACATTGGCCTAGAATCAGGCCTAGCTCAGCCCGGGCTCGTGTAGACTTGGGCTAGGGCTATGTTACAGGCCTAGGTCTAAGCTATAGCCCTTATCATAAGTGCAAAGACCAGCCCAGGCCCGGGCCCAGCCGGCCTATGATCACCCCTACCTTCAAATAATCAATTAAAAGCCGATTTGGTATCTATGAATCTTATACCAAACATAGCTTATAGACTGTTCGTGTGAGACCAATCTCAGAAAAGCAGAAGCTGCTGCACTTCAGCCCTTCCAAACGGGCACTAAGATTTGCACACCAGAGCTGAGACCGGATCTAAAATGTTCCCAATGCACGGTGGATGTGCATGTGAGGCGCCCAAGTGTAAGGAACAGATCCGGTTCCAGCTGAGCTTATTAATGGTCAAATTTAAGCTCGTCTGTGCAAGTCATAATGTCAGATTTGTCGAGTGCCTGATTTGAATAATTTACTTTATGCCTGGTTTGTGCTCTCGGGCCCAAGCCTGCCCAAGTAGGAATGGCTATGGATTGGTGTGCATGTCTCATCCCTGACCCCGAATTCAAATGCCCCACCCCGAACCCGGATCCCATTCGGATTTGAAATTCTAACCTCATCCCTGCCCCAAAGCTCGCCGCAAAAAATAAAATAAAGAAAAAATAAATAAAAAACTAGGCCCATTCACCTACCAACAACAGAAACAAGTCAAAACACAGCAGGTGAGTAACATTAAACGAAAATCTAATTATATTTAGTTTGTTTGTTATTTATTTAGTAGATCGCCTTTTCTATTTTCTACCCAGAAAAGAAAATAACTATCTTTAGTTCCATCCTGATTTCTCAAGCAGCCGGAAAATACCCCAATATAATTCCCTTTATTTCTTCTTATGGTATATTGTAAACAATGAAATATAATAATTAATCCTTACGAGCAGGAACCAGGCCAAAAACCCAAGCAAGAAGCAACCATGAAATGTAGCACCCTACAATTCATTGAACATATACATTACATGCTACATTATTCTCACTATTAAGTAGCTGTGGACTGTGAAGGGTAATTAAAGCTCTTATTCTGCATTGAACACATCAGAATCTTAAAATCAAACCCTATTTGGTGGCCATAACTGTTATGTTTCGAAGCAATTAACAGAGAAGAAGCGATTTAATCATTCCACAATGGAGCTTTAGCCTTGGGTTAAGTTTGGGAGTTCTGCTTATTCCAATAAACATGTTTTTGCGCGGGATCATACCCATAATCACTTGTTTGTGTTTGTAAAATAACTCCAAAATAAGTATTAATTTGAAAAATCCAAAATTTGGACTTCTTTTAAATGATTATTTAATAAATGCTTATTTTCTTTTTGGCCTATCTTAACCCGTTACGTCATTTGGAAAATATCTACACCAGCCCTTTCTAAAATAAGTTTGAGAGTGCTTATTCAAATAAAACACTCCCAAACTAAGCTTAATCAGTCTATTAATCAACACAATCCCTTAAGGGGGTTTTCTTTTTTTGGATTTTGAGAGGGGAAAGTTAGTCAATGGGATTTTGGTTCCCATTGACCAAGAATTTCATGTTCTTTTTTTCAGATTAATGTGGGGATCAGGGAAAGTTAATTTTCATGGGTATCATTTATATGGGTAAGTGATATCCATGTCTTAGGTGGATAAATAACTTTCCCACTTGAAGGGAAAGATTCCAACACTTGAATGAGACAAAAATGTCCAATTTATTAATGGATTTTTATGGCTAAAATGATTATTTCCTTTTTTTACTCGGAAAATAAACGAACATGGGTAAATACAATTACCTGAGTAAGTGTTTCCTAAGAAAAACATACCCAGGTAATTGCATTTACCTAGGTAAATAATTTACCGAAAAACGAACAGGGCCTGAGTGTGATATAGTTCAATCTCTCCTTTTTTACATCAATTTTTATGCAGTATATTTTAATTTAATTTTAATAATTTTTATATGAATCCCATTCTTTCAGCCTACATGTAAGGGTGTTAATTGGACTAGATCTGGTCCAATTTGATCCAATCTAATGTGAGTTCATTATAAATAGAACAATTTGATCCAATTCAATGTGAATCCATTACAAATAGAACAGGGCCAATTCAATCCAATGAATATTTTGGACCAGTCCAAGTCAATGTTTGGACCATCCAATCTGTTCAAATTTATTTTAATTTAGATTGGTTCCAACCCAAACACAGTCTATTGACACCTATCTTCTTATCTTCTACCAATGGATCAGACATTGACTCAATCGAACCCAATCCAATATAAAGTTATTATAAATCGATCAGGTCCAATCCAATCACCATTAAGTTTGGACTGGTCCTCCATCCAAATAAATTTTGGTTTGGAAAGGATCAAACCCAAAACCGGTCTATTGAAACCCTTAATCCCTTACCTCCATGACCCTACACCTACTCCTAGCCGGTTGTTGAATTTTGATTCGTCAAAACAGAAAATGACAAGCAACAGGATTTCAGATCCAGAGCCCCTTTTGCTTTCCGGCGAATTCCACCCAGAGCCCTTAAAAACATACGACTACTCCGCCGCTCCGTTAAGGGCTCCGCCCGTGATTCTCTAATAGCTAGCTGCCACTGCCGTCTGTGACAAGTCGGCGATCAATCTCTCATAAATCAATACCACCTCATCATCCATTATTTTGGATCGAACCGAGAACGCTCGTGCTGTAAATTGAATCTATAAAGGCAGCAAGCGGTGGTTAGTATTTCCCAGTTCCTACCACCTGATCGATCCACTAAATGAAATGATGAAATTTTAAGTTTCAAACTAGATGGACAAACGTAACCTCCTCAATTCAAGCTCGCTCTCATCAAAGATTTGAAGATGTAGCCACTTGGCATTAGCCATGATGAAGTTGGTAGGAAGCCACCTCAAGCTCGCTCCCATCAAAGAATTGAAGATGTTGCCAGTTGGCAATTAGGCCATGAAGTTGGTAGGTAACCTAAGCCATCCCTTAATACCTCCAACGTGTAGGCTTATAGGATATAAAGTGGTGAGACAGGTGAGATGTAGATTAATTATGTGTAAAGGCAACCCCGGCCAACAGGTCGGCTTCTACCCCTCTACGTGGTCAAATGGCATCCTTCCTCCTGGTTCTACACCAGATATTGATTTGCACTATTTGACTTCAGCTACTTTGACTTTACATCCTTCTTGACTTTGAGCTCCACCTCATTACTTAATTCGATTAATTACTCTGCTTGATTTGAAATTAATTAGTTCTGATGAGTTTCTCAACATTAATTATTTTTGTTCAAAACACCAAGGCTTTAATTGGATTAATTTTTCCTTTGACCCAACCCCCCCCCCAAAAAAAAAATAATAATAATCTAATATAACTGAAATTTCATTTTCATATTAACTGAAATTTCCTTTGACCTAAATGATGATCTACAATCTTTTTGGGCCCCAACCATTTTGCCACGTGGAAGACTCCTGAGCCCTGGCCATTTCTCTTTTCACTTCAGACTTCTATACTAAACGACCCCCACTAGCAGACTGCATTACCTTTAGCCATTGTTAATTTTGCATGCAGTTGTGGTCAAATTGGGAGCTCATGCATGCTGGCACTTAAGAAGATTGAGCTTAACAAAGGTTTAGATGAAACCAATCGAAGAATTTTTACTTTGACAATTGAGCATGAGAGAGAGAGAGAGAGAGTAAATGAAGTGCACGAGCATCCTCACCATCCACGTCAAAAGGCACCTCCCCAACTCACAACCATGATTCAGGAATCACGACTGCTCCAACTATGCTTGCTAGCGATGAGCTGGGTGTATCTACACTGCTGTTGGTCACGAGCCTATTTAAGACTCTCCAATCTCCCCAACTCTTATAACCCATCTCTGCAACATCAAAAGCAACAAAAGAGAAAACTTCCATCCCCCCTCAATCTTTAAATGTCTTCCAGACTTCCCTTCCTTGTCTTGCTCTTCTTCCTCATGCTTTTTTCTCCCTCAGATATCACAATGGCCGGGCGGAACTGGGCGTCTCGGGTTGCGCAAGCAGCGAGGCCGTTAGAACCGAAATCCCAAGACTATACAACCCTACTGAAGCCCAGACCTCATCGTGAAAGGAATGTGTTCAGAGGTCGAGAGGTCAAGAGCTGCCTGCCGAAAGGGATTAGACGTTCTTCAGCTCCCAGTCGATATGTGAATTATCAAACGTTCGACGCGACGACATGTTCTCTGGGCAGGCGCCACAGTAAACCATAGACAACTGGATCTCTTATGAAGGTTATATGGCGGTATATATATATATATATATATATATATATATATATATATATATATATATTCATATCTGTACATTATAATTGGTTCTGGTTTCTATGTTTCTTGCTGGCTACTTTGGAGTGGAGATGTAAGTCTTCAATCACACAGAAAACAAAAAAAGAACAATATTGTTATAGTAATAATTAATATATAATAATAATCATAATACTTTTGAATGAAGAATAAAAGATGAGTTACAAGCCTTTCTGTGTTTGAGAGGAGCTTTTTGAGTTATACATCTTCATCTGTTTATTTCATTTAGTTACAGTTTGTTACTTGATATGCTATAAAGAATTTATGTGGAGACATCTCTGTGACTTCGTCAAAAGGAAGCTCCGTTTTTCAATTGTGGGTCTGATTTAGTAGCTTGACAGTCACCGTATTAAATGGTCTCGTGGGTTGAGCTTTCTGATGCAAGATATGAATCCTTTAATTGTTGTAATTGGGTCAACACTCAACACCGATGGAACAACTTGGAATGCGATTACCGCTGGGTGTTTGATTCTTCAAAACTTTAGTATGGTAGCACTCGTGAGCTACTCAATCTGATCAATGTGGTGATTCGTGAACTAAATCAAAACTAGAAGTAAGAAATATAGACTTATAGTAGATCTAGTGGTTGGTTTTAGACCAGTTGGAGTCAGGAGACTCAGGACCAGGGTTGCAAATGGATCGGATTTGATCCCTGATTCATTTAAGTTGGATTTGGATATCCATTTAGACATAATGGGATCTAAAAATATGACTCCTTTATATATCGAATTTATTCAAATCTAAATTGAATCTCTCATATTTTTATCAGATCAGATTACGATATGTACACCCTTATCCTTTTGCAGCCCTACTGGGATGGCCCATGAAGTACTGATGAAAGTCCTTTGGCCAAAAGCCATTAATTAATTTTGGGCCTGTTTTTTTCACTTTTCTAGTTAAACCTGAGGTGTATGGCATGTGAACCAACTCCAAACAGAGTCCTTTTTCAAATGCATACTTTGATTAGGCTTGAACATTCTATTCAACAGAGTTGATAGATGGGCCATTTATTGATTCAAATGTTTATTTGTACAATATTATTTTAAACACTTTTTACTTGAAAGTTTTTTGGTTTTGTTGTTTGTTTGGACATTAGTTCAAAGGTTTTTTTCTTTCCATCTCAAATTAACAGTAAAAAGTGTGTCATGTCAGCATTTGGTTTAAACAAATACCGGGATATTAGGGGAAACCAGAATTTGACATTTTTCCAAATGTTTTATACTCCCATGCACATAAATCAAAGCATTTTGGTTACTTGTTTATTTGATAAATGGTAAAACAAAATAATGGTTTCATATGTGACATTGATGTGATGGTGTTTTTTCAATAAACGCTCGCAAACCAAACACCCTCTTAAGTCAAGTCAAAAGTTTAAAAAAAAGAAAAAAAATCTGATCATCACAAACATAAACTCATGGGCTCTTTCCAATCTAGGAGAGAAGTGGTTGGTGTCCAATCTCCTATGACAGAGGCCCTGGAATATAAGGATAGACAGGCAATCTGACGTTCAAACTTAAACAGGAGAAATAGCTTAAAGTTTTTCCTCTTGGCAATGGGCTACGTACGTTGCATCAGAAAAGTATTAGGACAGTGGCTCCGGTGTCAATAGTGAAATGAGGCCGACTTGTCCCATTCAATAAGATGGTCCGGCAAGGAAATCTTGGAGAAGAAAAGGAGGCCCCCATTCCATTTCGTGATGGAATGACAATGCACCTTTTGTATGCCAGGCTAGAATTCAAACTACGGAACCTGAGCATATGTGTTGCCTCAGAATTAGTTTTTATGATTTATAGGGCTTTCTCTTTTGGGGTTTGGCAAGCATGGGTGCGGCGGATGGGGAGGGTGATGACCTTTTTTTTTTAAGGTCCAATTTGGTTTGTGGGAATAGGGATCTCAACTGTTTGGTTGGGTGTAAGGCTGCAACTTGGGTTGGGTTGGTCCAAACCTAATCCGAAAAAGTTGGGTTGCATTACATATATATATACATATATATACCAGTAATTAAGCACATGTGTTGTACGTGAGAAAATTTTCTTCATATTAATTATTTGAATTTTAGATATATCATACTTAAGATAGAAATTGAAAATTAACAAAAGTAACAAAATGATTAAAAATAAACTTAAATATTTGTTATTCAATTATGACATCATGGGTTTCTTGAAAAAGTTGGGTCATTGACCCACAATCTAGATAAGAAAATAGCATTGCTTTTATATTACTTTTAAATTAGGGAAAATTATAGTTAGAGTCGATTGTACATTTAAAATTAGACTAAAAGTTAGTCTATAAACCAACATAACTTTGCTAATCGGTTCTACATTTCAAATTATAAAAATGTCCGCCATGTTATTGGAGGCTTATGTGGTTGTTGCCAATATGAGAATCTTAATCCATGTTTGACACAACAAAAAAGCTTATACTAAAATTGCCTTTTAATGTTTGGTGATTGGAAAATAAAAAATAAATAAATAAAATAAAAGTTTTTAGTCTCTCTCTCAATCTCCCTCACACCATCTCACTTACAGTCATTTTTATCTGTTCAATGACTATGTGATTTGAAAATAAATAAAAATGGTTTTTGGTTTCTGTATTTACGTTCTCTATATCAATTTCTCTCGTTCTCTCTCTCTATCTATCATTCTCCCTCAATCTCTCTCATTCTCTTTTGTAGTCAATTTCTCCTTCTCCCTTAATTTCTATCGTTCTCCTTCAGTTTCTCTCCCTCTCTCTCTCTCGTTTGTTTTATTTTCTTACACACTTATATGGTATTAATCAGATTGTATAAAAGAACATGAGACAAACTTGGTATGGTTCAAAAATTATTACACCAATTTGATAAAAATTCACAAGAAACTCTTGGCTATAAAATTTACACCAACTGGAAAATAATAGAGATTAAGAGAGAATGAGATATTGACCAAGAGAGAGAGTGAGGGAGAAGAATGAAATAGATTGAGGGAGAACAATAGAGAGAGAGAGACTGAGAGAGAGATTTTGATTTGGCTATAGACCAAAACTAAGAATGGGAGAGACAAAAGAAGTGGGAAAGAAACTAAAAACCTATTTTCGGTATAGGTTTTTGTTGTGTCCAACATGGACTAATAGCCCCATGTTGGCAATAGCCACGTAAGCCTTCGATGACATGGCAAGGGTTTTTATAATTTGAAATATTGTAGAGCTGGTTGTTAGAGCTTTGTTGGTTTCTAGAACCTACAACCTAATATTAAATGTACAACTGACTTTAACTATGATTTTCCCATTAAATTATATATTTCATTTACATTATATAAAATATTTTTTACTTTTCACGCTTAATTTTTGTTTTTCTATGGTATCATTTGACACAAACCACTAACCCACTATCTAAAAATAAAAATTGTTTGATTTCTAGGTTGACATTAAATTTTGTATTACATTTCCATCGTTGTTAAAATTATTTATTATGTATAAACTAATTTTTGTTTAATATAATGAATGCACAATATTAGATATGTACCCAATATTTTATTTTTTATAAATATATAACATTAGATATGTGCCCAAAATTTTCTCTATATTTTTTGTGATTCTTTGTATTTTTTATTATTAAAAATTTTATTATTTGACTATGACATCATTTAATTTCTAGGTAGATTTTGAATTTGGCATCCATTTTTACCATTAATAAAAATACTTCTTACATTTCATAGTTATTTATTTTAATTTTTTTATTATTTAATTATGATATTATTTATTAATCCATTTGACCCCAAATGGTCAAATTGCTTGCCTACCAATAAAAGGGAAGAAAATGGTTTTGTTTTCAAAATATTTATTTTTATACTATTAAAATTAATATTGTAGATTTAATTACAAGAATTTAATGATGAGAAAATTATATCTTAAATATAAGATTTAATGAGAGAGGATAGGAAAATATTTTTATCTCCAATTGGTCTTAAATTTTACATTCCATTTCCATCATTAATAAAAGCATTTCTTATTTATCATACTTATTATTATTTAATATGTATGTTAAAAATGTTCCCAATTTTTTTAATTTATATTCATTTTATCTATTTTTTAATTTTATTGTTTAGTTGTGGAAACATGGATTAACCTATTTGACCCAAAATGATTTAATTTCTTACCATCACATAGATGAAAACATTATTTTTGCTAGGTAGATTTTAAAAGTATAAGCTTTTATGTTATTGAAATTATTAATTTATTAAGTATGGATTTAATTAATAGAACTTAATGATGAGAATACACAAAAATGACTTAAATATATGACTCAATTAACATGAATGCAAGATAATAACTTAAATGCTGAATTTAATGAGAGAGAATTGAATGAATTGAATATCTTTAAATTATCTCTTTTCAACTCATTTAATATCAAGAACCAACTACCCTATTTGTCCTCATTTTTTATCAATAAATTACCTTAGAAAATTCCAAAAATATTCTTGAAGCCACTCGTGCTTTTTAAAGTAGTATAAATATGCCATACATTGATTTGTTTAGATTCATAATAGTTGTATAACCCCCACCACATACTATCATTTATTTCTTTTAAGATAATCACTTGAGAATTGAATATCTTTAAATTACCTCTTTTCAACTCATTTAATATCAAGAACCAATTACCCTATTTGCCCTCATTTTTTATCAATAAATTTAAATATAGAGGGGTAAATTTTGTCCTTAAAAATTCCAAAAATATTCTTGAGGCCATTCATGCTTTTGAAAGTAGTATAGATATATCATACATTGATTTGTTTAGATGCATGATAGTAGTATAGCCCCCACCACATACTATCATTTTTTTAAGATAACCACTTCACTTAATCCTAATTAGAAATACTAAAACCTTAATAACATGTTTTATATTTTTTAATATTTAATTCTTTATCTCCTCTCTGTTGTTCACCACCCATAGCTTGTTGCCCATAAAAGATCTATTATAAGTCATAACTCATAATAAACTATAGTCATTTCAAACTTTTTTTTTCTGAATCTTGTACTTAAAGAACAAATAAAAACATCAAAAAACAAATACTAAGAAAACATAAGATTAATATATGTAGTGAAAGTTGAATAAAGATCTCATATTAAGAAGTTCTACCAGATTATAAGGGATGAGAAGAAGGTTGGGTTGGGACCAATTCGAAGTTGACTTCAGGTTGGGTTAGGGTTGAAGGAATTTAATTAGGGTTAGGGTTATGATTGAATAAGTCGGATTGGGGGGTTAGAACTTAGGATTGGGATACAGTTGGCCTCAATCCGACCTAACCCGGCCCAATTTGCTGCCCTAATTGGGCGGAATCTGAATCATATTCCCATTCCTGGTAGAGTGGCATTCCCCATTTGGGAGAATGGTCACTCACTCCCCCTCCCTTGGGAATGAAATCTCATTTCCAATTCCTGTCTGAACCAAATAGATTATAGGAACAGATCATTCCTATTCTGATTCTAATTTCGATTCTAACTACAAACCAAACAGATCCTAAATTCATTTTTGAACCAGCAGTTGATAAAGAAAAATGAAGAACAACCTCCCTTTTGTTGATTCCAATCACAGACCCATGTACAATACAACTTTATGGTACATCGTACCCACAAGATAATTTTCTTTTATCATCATCATCTCTTTACATACAAGACAAGAATTGTTTAACAATGTCCCATACTAAAAGAGTACAACGTGGATTGTTTGGTTGGGTTACCATTGAGTTTAGGGTTGAAAAATGCCAACCCAATATAAAGTAGGGTTGGGTTAGAGTTGAGGGTGCATTCGTTTTAGTTAATCAATGATAGATTATGTGCATTTATCCAAAACTCGAAACAACTCTGGGAAATGTTGTCTCAACAGTTTGTTTATATCCTTGGATTACAAGATGGTAAAATAATTTTGAGACCTCGTTGGTTGGTGTCAAGGATACCGACTCTAAAGTTAAAGCTATGTTTGATTTGAAGGAAAAAGTAGGGAAATGAAGGAAAATGTGAAAAAACCTATACAAACCTTGTATAGATTTTCCTATATTTTCCTTTTCATATTTTTTCCTTCAAACCAAACACAGCCTAAGAGAACACTTGTTGAATTAAAATCAACTGAGAATGACTTCCCTTTCCCACCAAGAAAGGGAGAGGGGATTTCAAACCTTTCAGGGCCTATATATATGAATTTTCTCCTCAGGTTTTTACTGTATTGGTAAAGCGTTCTATGACTAAATCTGTGGGTGTAACATTTCACAGGTTTGAGAAAAAATAGAGGCGATACTTGGAGAAAAACAATTATCTGAGTGCCCCTTCTCCGACATTCCTCACTAAGACTATAACTCTTAGGCACCATTCCTTTTACTTACCTAGGTAAGTATGTTTACTTGGGCACGTGTTATTATCAGGTAAAATTTGTCTGATAAGTGAGATTCCAATGTTCTTGTATATTAAAAATTATCCTAATAAAGAGAACATTGAGAGGGAGACAGCATTTATTGGTGTCTAGATAAATTGTTTATGCACCATGCAAGAGGGAATAGCTAATACTCTCCGATGTCTTTAATTATTGTGGGACCTAATACAGTAGCAAATGAATGTGAGTATCATGATGTTGACTACTTACCCCTTGCTAAATACCAACAAAATGAATAGGGCTTTAAAGGGATCGAAGCTTGAAAATAGATATACACCTTTTACTATGAGGAAAAAAATCTGTCTGTGGCTGACGGCAATGAAATGTGGATACACTAATTTTTGAAATAACTTCAACACATCACATGATTTTTTTTTTTTTCAAACACTGGTATATTCGCATCAGCATACGACTACAGCAGATTTTTTCTCCTTTACTACAGGAAGACTCCCCTTTCGGTGGAGAGACGTAATTAGCCCATACCATAAATCTATTGGCCGGTTAGCTGAAGTTTCGTAGATTTTTTGGAGCCCAAACCTACTGTCCGCACCGCTGTGTATCACTTGCTATATAATCAATTACGAGCGAATATGTCAGTGTTTCATTTCATACACCGGTATTTGGGCTATATTTGTATAGTAAATTTATTTGTGATTGGTCATATGGTAAGTGATACACAGCAATGCAATCAGTATATTTTAACTAAGGTTCAAAATATTGATACAGTAATGCCTTTAAAAATATATATATATCGATACAGTATTAATGTATCAGATTGTATCGTGAATCACTCTCCTTTTTTTAGTTTTTTTTTTTCTTCAATCTGATTCAGAGGGATCAGTTTAAAGAATGTTTATCCCTTGAACCGAGCTAAACTCCAAAACACCCTTTAAAGGAACGTATTAAAAGATTCTTAATATGATACGTATCGATCAATATGACTCAATCTGTATCAAAACTTTAAACCTTGATCCCAAATGCTTCAACTGAATGGCCACCCCATTATAGCTAAAACTTGAGGTCAAATCTCACAGTCATAAGGGTTGTCGGTTATGGTATGGGTGATGGGCCACTCCCTGTTGCATAATCCCATGAAACCAATATATATATATATAAAATACACCCATCAATTTGAATACCTCTCAATAAAATACAAACACATCAGCATTTGTAATAAATTAAATTAAAAACATCACACCAACTGATTTTTTATTTTGAACACTGATGTAACCACGTGTTCTTATTTCATTGATGTCGCATGCAACACGGTCGCAGGAAACTTTTTTCATATATAGTCCACTACGAGGGAAATTGAGGGAGGCTTGCCTAAGCCCATTCCATCCAGGGATGGACCAATATTGTGGAGGCCCAATACGGCATATGGGTGTGTACTGTGTAACCATAGATTAAATTGTTTTTCAAAACTTCCAAATTGAAAGCAGGTCTGACTGATACAGTGACACACCATTGGAGTTCAATGGTGCCACGAGCGTTTCGAAATTCCCACTCCAATATTAGTGTTTGGTGAATCATGAATGTACTTGAGCTTTGCATTCATGACGGGCGGCCGCCCTGGCAACCCTCTAAGACATCTGGGGGCCCATTTAAAGCTATCTTGTGCCATGTCGTGTCATGGGCCCTAGGCGACTGAATGGGGTAGATGGGCTGCCTGCTGGCATTCCTATTTACTTCGTACCCATCCCCATGGGGGTAATTTCGTAATTCAACCCAATAATAGGGTCAAACTTGTCAAACTGTTAACTTGGATTAATTAGAGGCTAAACTAAGCTAAGCAAGTACAAAGCCCAATATTCCCAAGGATTTCTTCGTAATCGAGAAACCAAACAACACTTTGATTAATGACTCACCATTTTCAAACAACTGGCTTAATTTTCACACCATGTCGACTGAGTACGAAATTAATAAAAAACATCTGAGACATGGGATATTTTTGTCTTCAGGATTTTAGTCCCCGGAGATGAAGCCGCAAGAGGGAATTTTACCGTGGTCCGACTGAACCAGAGCCCGGAGGGTAAAACGTATGGGTTAATTTACAGCATCCAAACGACAAACAGAAACTGTCGAATCAGACATAACTAGAAATCGGCACTGATCAGACGATCCCAGTTGTCCAGATCAGTGACCCAATTTTGGGAAGTTAATAAAGTCGTCAACTATGTATGTCCATCCCTCATCCGCGAGAAGGACGATATCTCCAACCATATATAAGATGAAGCAGAAGTATTTTAATTCTAGTGTATATCACATTTTTTACCAATATAAGAATGACAGCGGTTCACACAAGGATCCTAAAACGGAGCCGGTTCGGTTAAAGTTGGGTTAGGGTTGAGAGGCCTGGCCTGGCCTGGCCGCCTGAGGCAACCCAATAACCTAACGGCAGTTGGTTGAACCAAATGTAGCATGGTTTAACTCATGGCCAATATACACTGATCTTCAACCCATCATGCCCTTTGAGGGTAAAATGGCAATTTCAGCTTTAGGGTTTTAAAACTCCATTTTTAACATTAGAGTCTTTATTATCAAATGGCAATTAGAATTCTCTAGTATTGGGTCGAACCCAGACCCGAAATTGGTTCAGATTCCACGACCCAAATGGCCAAATCACACCCTAACCCAAATCAATATAATAGTTAAGTTTGGCAATTCTGGTTCTGAATGCCAACTTCCCGCTGCTACTGTAATGGGGTTTTGATGAGTGGATATGTTCGAGCTAACCCAGATCGAACAGTCAAAGGACAAGTCACAACCCACCCATCCCTTTCCTCTCTGTTTCTTTTCTTTGTGTTATTGAACAGTCGGAGTCGAGGGATGTACCTGACCTCTTTCTTTTGTTGCTTTTGAACAAATGGACCAGGGGAATGATACCTGACCTTTCATACCTTAGGTCACCAGACACACTCTCGACCCAGGTCCAAGTACAGGGCCCGAATCGGGTCACAGCGGACCTCTCAGCTCTCAAGCCTTACACATTGCCAGCCACTCCCTATACATACACCCTGCATTATCCCTTCTAGCTAGCTTGTTCCCTTCAATTCTAACCATCCCTTGGTATTGTTGAGTTGTGCTGCTCTGGCTCTGGTCATGTTGGGGTCTTTGGCACAGTAAGATTCCTTGGGCAGGACTCATTCAGTCATGGAAGGTGCAACTCTTTCAATTTCATCAGTTGTACAGCACTACCACCCCAATTATACTGCATGGCACAGTGATAGTTGCTTGGAAATTGGAATTCAGTCGTATATTTCATCGAAAACCTATCAGGAAAAGTTCTGTATGTGATACGGTTTACGTTGTTGATGCCTCTTCAGGTATACATGCAATGAAAGATTAAAGGGAGGGACCCTGCAAATCTTTCCGCTTTTTAATCTAATTTCCTGTGGAAATCTGTGATACCCAAGTTGAAATTTTCCACAGAAACAATGGAAAATATTTGAAATAATCAGAAGGGCACCACCAGTGATCCACCAAAACGACAACATGGCTGTTTGGAAACCTCAATCAGAGTGGAAGGAATCACAAGAGAAGTTAAAACAAAGCAAGGCCAATCTTGTAATATCAGTAGTATCCAGTACATCCAACCTCTGACCAAAACAAAAATAAAAATAAAGAAAATAGTTAATGACAAAAAAGCAAATAATATAAGTCCAATAACCTCGTTATGCTCTTAACTCCCATCACAAATCTCGAATTATTAAAATAAAATAACATCCCCCACCTCAAAACTTGTATAAATACCACAATCTCTCCCCTCATCACCTCAGTATATTGTTTACTGCAGTCTTCCTAGTTGTTGTGAGTAGCTGGCGTTATCTACTGTGTTCAGACCAGCAAGCTAGACAGTGCAAAGGAGGGTAGAAGAAGGGAAGTACGCCGGAGAGAATTGGCGGTGGCCATGGAAGAAAGTGGCACAAGCTTTTGTAGTCGGCATCTGAGGGATCCCTGTAGATCGTTTGGCCAGCGGTGCAGCCGGCTAGTGAAGGAGCAGCGGGCCAGATTCTACATTCTCCGGCGTTGTGTCATCATGCTTGTATGTTGGAACGATTGCGGGGACCCTTGACGCAGCGGGCACGGCGTAACACTTCGACTCTGTCGTTTTTAACACTTCAATCTATATAGGAGTGTATATACTACACCTAGGAGAGCTGCTCTGAGGAAAAAACAAATGTAGCTCGCTTTGAGATAGATGCATAAAAAACTGTTTGCTTTTTTTTTTTTGTTTCTTACATAGATCCTAGGGGTGGAGGCCGTGTTTGGATTATATTCTGTGCTCTCAAATGTTAATTTTCATATGTTTGCTGGATTCATTCTTGGGTAAATGCAGCTTTCTTCTGATTCTGGTTCCGGTTCTGGTTCTGGTTCTGATGTGGGATCTAAGGGAGGATCTGAGACAAGATATAATTATGAGAGTTGGACTGGTTTCAGAGTCTTGAAGTGGGTTTTGCTTGGTTTACGTACTCTTTCCTTCGATCTTCTGTAAGAGATCGGTTGTGGTATTTTGATCAATCCGGGGTTCTAAATTCTTCTACTTTTTCTTTTTTGGTTCTTCCTGAGAGATTATATTCTTCAGAAGAAAATGTGAAGATTGCTCTCGTGATTCAAGAAGGGGGGTGTTTCTCTGTGTTGAGCTTGTTCTCTCCCTACGTTCTCTGATCTTCCTGATTCATCATTTCATGGCGGATTCTCGAATTATTTCCAGAAAAGAACAGTAGTTCTTCATGGCAAATATTTCTTTTCTCTCTCTTATTCTAAAATAATTTGTTCATTTGGCAATAAATGTAAGTATTAATTCTGTAGGGGAGATGGGAGTAGAAAAGACAGTCTCCACCTCAAAAGAATTAATTCAATAGACTGACTAGAGGAGTGGAGGACCCTGCCCTTCCAAACTTCACTCTGTTATGATGATCATCTGATCATGTAAATTGTGATCAAGCAGTGATTACCCTTTATCCATCCACATTATTAATTAAATTAGAATATAAATGAGAAAATATAAGTATATATACGGTGCAACTCAACTCAACTCAAACCTCACACAATACATGTGGTCCAATTAGTCATATACCAGGCTTTGCAACAGTGGTGGGACCCATTATCCACGTACAATATTAACCTTATTAACTCCAGCCACGCTCATGTTCCCTGTTCACCGGTTAGCCTCCTTGAATCAATCTAGTTCATGGGTTAGCGTGGACCAATGGATGGTCCAGATTGTGGAGGTGGTGATGGACCACTGTTGGGGATTAAGGTGTGTCATGACTTAGCTTTGACTCTTCCGCCTAATGCAGCAAAGAAAACAAGAACTCGTCCGAGTCGAGTGGACCAGACGAGTCGAGGATGGGTTAGCACTTGTTTAGCCAAATCTAGTCTCCACGGAGATCCAATCTATCCAACATGCAGAGCGGCAGGCCAAAAATCCAATCCAAATATATGGCGACAAAAAGGAGATAAATTGAAAATTATCGATTCATGGATGCGGGACGGAGCTAACGTAAGCCGACAGCGAGAATCCTTGGAAGAACGTGATACAGTACGACATCACAGCTCAGTAGCTCACCATGAGTGCCCCCTCGTGCGGCCCTCTCCTCTCCTCTTGCTTTCCTTCTTTTCAAGTTTTTCGTTTAACTACTGTGGGACTCACACCAACAGTCTGAACTATCCTCCCACCCTAAATTACACAGCAGTCCCTCACTCACGCCCCCAACCCCACCCCACCCCTAGCCTGGAGGGTGAACAAATTTTCTCTTCATCCATCGAAAATTCAGATCGCGCTTTTTAATTTTAATCGCGCCTTATATTCGTCCAAACAAATATTGTATTTATAATTACTTGAGCAACGTTTCCTGAAAATCACTTACCCGAGGAACCACGTTACCCAAATAAACCAAACCTTAATTGACATTCGCTCGAGGTGAGTGAGAGTCAGGATAGATATATTCCAATCCGGTGGCGGAAGATTAAGATATGGGCTGAATGACGGGTCACTGAATCGAACCAAAATTGCTTTGTTTTGTTGTAGAGCAGTGGACAGAAGCGTGGAGGGTGGGTGGAGAAAGATGGTGAGGGTGGAGGCCTGGACGGAGGAGGAATCACGGTAAGGAAACAAAAAGAGGATGAGAAAAGTCAAGGGCAAATGAGTAAAAGTGGGACCCGGCATTAAGGGGAGAGCTGACACGGGTGGCAGTGGTGGCGGACACGTGCGGGTACTGACGCAGTTAAGAGGTGGGGTTAATGGTGTCACAGTCACATCCATTGGTAGGATCACAGGACCGATCTCTCACAACATGAAGGGAGGTTCGTGTGGATTAGGGTATGATAGGTACGTACGGAGACCGGATCTGCTCCTCACATAAAAAGCCTAACACGCGCCTCACAAATACATCTTGGAACAGATCCCGTCTCGTACGTAAAGAGGGGTGACTGGTGAGGTCTTCTCTCCTCCTCTCTCTTCTCTTCACATGATGTCCCTCACTTCCCACGTGGGCATCCACGTGTGTGGTACTTAGTGGGGACTGTCCTGGAGCGATGGGAAAGGCAGCAAGTAAAAGATGAAGGGAGAATGACGGATTTCCACGCTTTCGGGTTTTTTAGGGTACGGTGAAGACCATTGTATGTATGTTTTACAAGGAATAGCAACCGTTGATCTTTGATTATTGGGGCCCACTGGTTCTACTTTCAGGCTCGGGGCGTCGGCTTTGGAAAAAAGTTTAGGCCGGATTCCATTACAATTATTGACCAAATCAATTTCCCTGGTCATCACAATTAATGAATGCATTATTGGGCTGGTGTTTGGGCAGCGGGAGTGGGATTTGGAACGATTGAATTGGCTCCCACCTCATTCCCAGTGAAATTGGAGGGAATTCAAATGGCCATCCTCACCAACGAATTCCCATATACCTGCAAAAACCCGGAACACCAAGCATTTGAAATCCACACCTTGCTGAATTCCATTGTGCTGAAGAAATGGACCCGAATCTCGGAGTCGACACGGATGCTCAATCGAATGATTGGCCCTCTCATCTGAAAGTATTTAATGGTTATGAATGGTTTTGTAGGAAAACCCCGAATACCCGCCCCGAATGAACCACTAATCCCACCTGGGTTTGACCCAATTACATTCAGTCGGTGAGCCCCAAAATCTGGTGGTGGGTCACTGCCTCAGGTTTACTTGTAATAGTCGTGAATGAAATTATACTAGTGAAAAGTGACCAATGCAGAGAGCTTACGAATGGTGACCTCAGCCAAATACGTGGGGTCCTGTTGTCCAGCTCCTGGCAGGAAGACCTCGGAATTCACCCTAAAAGGGAGAATCCAAAAAACAGGACTACTGGTTACCTATTGAACTTGGTTCCACCTGATGATCCGACCCGATTATAATAGATCTAATAAGTAATAACTAATTTGATTTCATGTAAATGATTTTTCAACGAGGAAAATAATATTTTCATTGTCAGTTCAAATGTTTGAAACATGAACATTTTCCATCTTAGGGGTAGATACAAATCAAGGGCCCGTTTGGCATTTGTTTTTGGGAAAGATCTTTTGGAGTTCTAACGGTTAAAAGATACATTGAACTTTTACATAAAGATCTAAGCAGCTTGAAGTACGTTTTGCAGACGCATGTCTTTCCATGTGTCTTTCAATATGTTTTTTCGTGTGAGAATAAAATTTAAAAGATGCAAAAAAAAAAATCATTTGGAATTTCTCAAAATCAGCCCAAAATGGGTTTTTCGTGTCTTTTTGACACTCTGGCTTTTGAGAAGTATACCTTTCATGAGTCAAATGGAAATAAATTGAAAATCGGCCTATCTAACTTGTAAACAACCAAAAAATTGTACAGAAAAATGCATCAAACGGACTCCAAATTTTTCACAAACTATTAAAACTCAACTAGTGAAATCTCAATATAACTTTATCTGAATCAAGCTTCGAGTTGAGTTTGAATTTGAGTTCATGTTTCTTATTTGATCCAAGATTGAATCCAAATTCGAACGATCCAGTATTTTTCTATCAAACTGAGATCGAATAACTAAACATTCGACTCAATTAGAACCTATCCCTGAAATGAACTCAACCAAAAATTCATAATTAATTGCTAATTTGGTAGAAAACTGGAATCCCAGCTTTTAGGATTGAAAACATGCACAAGACCTAACGCCCATGAAGAGAGAGAGAGAGAGGAAGCTAATGTACAAAAGAAGAGAAATTATGGAGACGTTAACGTCTTCATCATGCTCATGTGGGGGTTGTCTCCTAGTCTCCAATTATGTTGGTTAGTGTAATTGATAGCTCCAAAAGCATGTCTTCATTAACACACCTAGCATTTCGCCATGCCTACACATCAGTCACCAATTCACCATTTCTTCTCCATAATCCATTATGAATCTTGTCTCATTTTGGGCTTTCTCTTTTTATTTAGTTTATTTTCCCTACAAGTAAATAAAAATACTAATTACTAAGCTAATAAAGGAATCTCTTTCGTTTTTTTCTTAGATTGCCAATTACATATTTACCATTTTTTTGCAATAAAATCAAGTCCTATTAATGATTTCAAAATGCATTATTCATCCATCTATAATATATAAAATAGATATTTATGTTAGATTTCATGAAAATCATAAAAGTTAAATTCAAATACTATATATTATAAATAGATAATACTTAATACTTACACATGTACATAACATATGATCTTATACCAGTTTTCTTAAAACTACAACACATAAAACACATTCTTTATCTTTATGAACCTTCTTCTTTCCAAAACTGCATTCACCACCAGATGTAATGTAATACATAAAATGCACAGAAAATAATTCATGCTTGTTAAGAAAAGTTTAAAAAATGAAGAAACTCCATCACATTAATTATATTGAATTAAATAGATACAAGAAGCTTTAGCACTATATCACTTTTGTAAAGGCTAAAGGCAGCAATATAAGTTGTATCTGATATTATTATTGATGTTGCGAGGTGAAAATTGATATCAATACAAATTAGTTAAAGACATGTATTGTCACATCACATAAGAGCGTCCCTTCAGCTATCATCATTATACTTTTCACCTCCGCAAGCCAGAAGCCTCATTTTGACATTTGTACAAACAGCCCTCCACACATGCGTTTTAAGGTATGCTTGTTTCACCTATAAACAGCTCAAATAATGTTTTAGCTTTAGGTAAAAACTGTAAAAACAGCCAAATGCGATTCTCAACCTCCTTGATTTACATCATGGTTATGAGCAAGGGCGGACTTATGATAGAATTTAGGGTTTGGTTTGTCCTTATTTTTTCAAATAAAAATGATAATAATTCATAAGTAAAATTGTTTTAATGTCCACAGAAAAAAAAAAAAAAAAAAAAAAACCAAAGAGAGCTTCTACTAGGGGTGGATTCGAGCCGTGAGCCGAATAGTAACAGGCTCGAGCTCGGCTCGAAACTATTCTACAAGGCTTGAGCTCGATTCAAGCCAAAACCTTGAGCTCGAGTTCGACTCGAGTTAAGAGTTCATAAGCTCGAGCTCGACTCATTTTATATTTTATAAAAATATTTTATTATATATTTATAATTTTTTATTATAAAAAAATATTTTATAAAAATAAAAATTATATATATAATTTTTTTACTTTATATTTAAAAAATTAAAAATTATAATAATTAATAATTATAATATCCTTATTATATATATTATATATATTAAATATTCGAGCCGGCTCGCGAGCCTCACGAGTCGAACTCTAATAGGCTCAAGCTCAACTCATTTAATAATCGAGCCACTGAATTGGGCTCGAGCTCGACTGAAACTGAGCCAAGCCGAGCTCGAGCAGTTCATAAAAAACTCGGCTCGTTGCCACCCTTAACTTCTACTACAAAGTACCCAACACTGAAGTTGATAGAAGATGAGTTTCCATATCAAAGAAAGCCCAATGCAGGTAAAGTAAAGGAGATTCTACAATGAAGATTTTCAGAGTACAAAATAAGCCTATCAGGTTATCACTTAGGACTTGTATGGACAACCCAATTCCATATATAGAAACACAAGATGACTCGTTGCCAGTTGCAATAAAGCCCAATTTCCACCCCAAACATGAGATCATTGGATGTTTGCTCACACAACAAAATGTACCTTCACACACTTAGCTCGGTCCCCCCCCCCCCATCCCAAGGAGCCTCTCTGTTCTAATTGTCAAGGGGTTCAATGTTCGGAACAGAATCATACGGACTGAAGTTTGGCTGTATAGAAAGAAGGGTCAAAAGTCAAATCAGAAGAATATGCATCTCTGTATCACTTGTGAGTTGTGAATCATGTGGTCTGGGTGCAGTTTATCTTCTCCTGTGTAGCTTTCCAAGTTCAAAGTGATGAGTTGGATAGTTAGACTCGTTCACAAGTAGGCCGTATGAGACATCAGATTAAGAAGTTTAGTGAACTGAAAGGTATACATCGATAAGCTGGTGGACAATTCGTGTACAATTATTTCACAGAGTCGCATTTGGTTTTCTCGGAAATCAGCAGGCAGAAGGGCGGTCTCGGTTTTGGGATTTTATTCTCTAAAGGCCTCACTGTTTCTAGTGCAATTTCATTTGTACTGGTGCAAAAATGTGGGAGTATGAATGAGTAGAGTGCAAATTCCAATTTACCCCGTTTTTTTTTCGGTTTCCAATTTGGTTTATTTATCTGATGAAGTAAAATAAAATTTAAAGCAAAAAATGAATCAGAATTTGTACTCCATGCATTTGCACCGGAATAAAAGCATTCAATCCTAAGGCTGTGTTTGGTTGCAGTGCAATTTTATTTGCATTAATACAAATGTATGTGGGAGTGCAAATGAAAAAATGTAAATTCACATTTAATTTTGTTTTGGGTTTTACTTTATTCTGCTTTGCCTTAATTTACTTCATTCGTTTGTACTGCAATCAAATAAAATAAACTAAATTTTGAAACAAAAATTGATCAGAATTTACACTCATAAAATAAACTAAACAATTTGGTGGGGTGTTAATTAACTAATTTATTAAAATTGCATATTTAATTATACACTCCTATTTTAAAATTTTAGGATTGATGAAGGTGGGTGGTGTCATTTTAAAAAAGAACATAAGAAAACAAAAGAGAAGGTCGATTTCCCTCATCCATTTTCAGCTAAATCAATAGCATATATAAACATTTTTGCAGTTCTATGAGTAGACAAGACAGATCCAAGAGGTCCACTTTCCACGATAGCAGTGTTTATAGTTTATTTATTTTCTTTTATGCCCCTTTGTTAATGCACGGTATGGCACATAATATGGAAATTTGTGTAATTTCCAAGTGAGGCTTCTGACTGTCGGTAGACAGGTGGGAACCCAGATGTGTGGTGTAAGGTTTTGAAAGCCATGCAAGGAAAAAGCATTTATATGCTTCCCAAGAGAATCACTTTTAACAAATGACTTTTCTTAATTGAAAACTGTCTGATTCTCAGGTGGCCAGAAGGTAAGGTTGGATGCTTTGGTTATCCACTTATCTGGGTATGAGGCTCATTCCTGCCTGGGAGAGCCAGGTAGATGGTTGAAACTGCTCTCATTAATTGGCATTTGTTGTTTGTTTTTAGTATTCTTCTTTATTAAAACCCCTTCCAGAGATGCAGGTTGAAACTAATTATTTCCCAACAAATGGGTATTTCTTTATTAGAATTAAGGTTTAATCCCCAGATGATTGTTGATGTAAAGATGGGGAATTGTAAAAATTGTAAATTTGATGGAAATAAATAATTGAATTAGCAAATCTACTGCGTTTTGCACATTTTGGTTATAGGTAAGATTATTTTGTTTAGCCACAAAGCAACCACATATTTGTTGGGAAAAGTTTGGAGCAATGGTTTCAATTAAGTAAAATTAACGTATGTTGACTTTATTTCGAATTGAGAGATTAAAAGAAAATTAGAGCTTCACCCTAATAGTAGAGAAGAATGAAATGCATCCATCCTTATTCAACAAAATTTGGTAAATGCTTTCAAATTAAAGCAACATTAATTAAAAATTATTTAAATTTTATTTTTTGAACATTTTTCTGTCTTAGATTAATTAAGTAAAAATTGATATTAAAATGGAAGAAGAAAAAGAAGAAGAAAAGAAAAAAGATATGATATATCTAAAATAAAGCCCAGGGTGCAAGAGGGGTCATTCCCTCAAAACCCCCAATCCATGTTTATTAGCATTTTACCCTTTTAAGAAAAATTCCTAACTCCACCCCTAATTAGTATAAATCTCAATAAGTGATTCTCAATTGGTCCTGTAAGGAATTAATAAAAGAGAAATTGAAGGTAACGTATGGAAGGTCTAAAAGTGATCCAACGAGATCAAAATCCTTTGCTTAGAAATAACAAACAAAATTGACTTATGAACAACTACACATATGCATTGGCCGTGTTTTTCAAAGGAGGTATAATTAGGATCCAATAATCTCGATTGTATTGTATAACTAACATATATTTTAAGCCCAATGGATTATTCATTTGTCGTATAAACGAATAAATAAGATTTTCTAGGTTCCTGCAAAGCAAAGCAAATGTGAAGACTGTTGGGTTTTCTAGTTTTAAAAATTTGTCCACCTTTTTCCAATTTTCAAAGTCAATTTTGGTATTCGTCAAGTAGTAATTATTGTTGATATTGGTTTTCAACGTATTGGGTTTATTACGGGTTCGAGTCGATCCAAACCCGACCTAAGTGTTTGCCATTCCAACCCGATTTGATCCAACTATTATCGAGCCTCCAGTCCATTCCATGTGCAATACATCTATACTCAAAAGCATGTATATATATAATAAACATTACGGATGGCAACAGGGTGGGTTTGAGGAGGGTTTTGTAAATCTTTCAACTCATACTTGTTCCAAAACCTGTAGTTAATTAGATTTTGAGAATCCAAATCCTTCCCATAAATGAAAATGCAAAGCCTTCTTCAACCCTACCCTCTTCTCATTAATTATTTGATTAAGATATGTAAAAAACACATAAACTATCAATTATCTTTCACATAAAATTTAAAATATTATTAAATTCAATACCTATTACATAAATTTTATATGATTTCCAATGATATGCAGGTCAAGGAGGATTGGATTTAGCCTAATACCATACTTTACACATACCCATACAGATTGTAGAATCTCAAAACTTATACCTGCCCCAAAACCCGTTATTAAGCAAAAAAAAAAATGACCCATCAGAGAGGGTAAAGGCAGGTACCCACCGGATATAGTAAAAATTGTCATCCCTAATAAAGATTCCAATGCAAATATATAAACGGGTCAGATTCATCATGCACATATCTCATTCCAAACCCGACATGAAACCCAATTAACACATCGGGTCAGTATAAATTTATCATATAACCCGATCCACTGGCATCCCTAAACATAAATAAAATCCCAAGTCACATAAAGACTTCGTCTCCTCACAAACCCTTTTTTTATGTAAATCCTTTGTGGAGCTCCCAGGGGACAAGACAAAGCCAATCAGATATGAAAAGAATCAATTGACAGTCTATTAAAAAAAGCCCAGCCCAACCCATGTGCAACCCTTAATATCACATACTTCAATATTGCCACATACTTCAAGGAATTTAATGACCACTCCGGATCTGCTGCTGCTACCAAAAACATGCTTGCTTACATTACACTTTTATACCATCTGTCATCAACACGTAGCACATTTTGCATTCTAAACGTTAACCTAATATTAATATGAAAACACAAGTGGCACAAAACTGTTATGTTAGCAGCAATCCTTGTTTTCAGCAGCAGGTCCAAACTCCTTTATGGCATGCACTAATTCGAGAGAGAGAGAGAGAGAAGGGCAGATTCTCGGATCCATATAATCGAATCGGGGCCCACTATATGTATTGGTTTCTGGTCTTATTGGGCCTAATTGGGGCCTGACCCACCAAAATAATGGATACTAGGAGCCTAGGGCATATAGGGTATATGAAAATTGACAATTCTTGAAGAATCTATAACCTTGTATAAAAGTGAGAGTTTCACTCCCCTAGTTTTAGCTTTTACTTTTAGGGTATGTGAAAATTGACCATTCTTAGAGAATAATAATACTAAAGCTAAATTTCCACACTATAAAATTCAACGTTGATATATCCATGTTTGTCCTCTCATGTACCAATCATGTTCAAAATTGGGCCCAACTCTGTTGTCCGGTTCAGACATGGAAGTTGGAACTGCTCTGATGACTAGCTCATTGGTTGAATGGGTCGACCATCCCGGTTCAACAGTTTGATCCATTCAAATAAAAGGACAAAAAATTAAAGATTTTCGGGAAGAAAATGAAAATGACTCTACATTATCTTTTAAAGCTATCACAAATCAAAGTGGGCAAACAACGCCTATTAACACATGTAAATGAGATAAGCTTGACCAAGAAAACATCTCCAAGCCAGCTCTGACGGTCTGACCATCTGGCTCAATCCAAATTTGACAGTATTGGATATAAGGAACCAATCATGATAATGTCTAAGGCCTACTCCATCCTCAGCATGTTGCGTAAGGTAGATTAACAGCCTCAACAGTAGCCCAAGCCACGTGGCAAAAGATTCATTCTGATGTACAGACTGATACTTTGGTATCCAATCAGAAAGTTTAGTTCATTTAGATTGGCAGTGTGACCAGCTGAAATGGCCATCCATAGATGTGTCATATTACAACGTAGCAATTTCAGAGATCGCTTTTTACTCTGTATGGGACAAAACAGAAACTAGAATAGTAGACCTACTACGTCATGTAGAATGTAGTCTTCTACCTCCTGGATTTTTCTTCACTTCACTTTGTCTTATGGCAGACCTGTGGATTAAGAAAATACTTAAACGAATAATGACTTATAGAATTATGATATTGCTTGATAAATATCAGAGGACTCCGACTCAACGTACGACGAAGGTTCAAAGTATCGATATGTATCATAGTGTTTCAGTTTTTAAGGTCATCAATATGTCAAATACTGAGATTTAAGTCCACTAAATAGGTGTTAATAATAATATTTATGTTTGAATTTTCAAAGTGAAAAAAAAAAAAAAGAAAAGGTAAGAATGATACACAATTTTTGCATATCCAGTACATTAATACTTTGAACCTTGATAGGGACAAAGCAACGTGAACATGAGGTCAATTTAGGAGTGTCAATTGGACTTGATTTGGTCTAATCAGATCCAGTCCAATGTGAGTCCATTATAAAATGGACCAAGTTCAATCCAATCCAATAAATATTTTAGATCATTTTGGATCAGTCCAATTCAATGTATGGACCATCCAATCTGTTCAAATTCATTTTGATTTAGATTGGTTTCAACTCAAATCGGTCAATTGACATGTATATTCTTATCTTATATCAATGGACTAGATATTGGTTTAATCCAACACAATTCAATATAAATTTATTACAGACGGATCAGGTTCAATCCAATTTAATAAGTATTTTGGACCAAATTGGTCCAATCAATCTATATTACAGACGATCAGGTTCATCAGCTGGCTGTGGGACCAATGATAATGCCCCACACCAGTCTTTTAATACATGGGGCCACAAGACCCACAATCATTCAACCTCTTCCTATGGGCATTGATAAGAAGAAACAGTTGTACTTGATGAAGGCAGATTTGGCCCTCCAGTGAAATTGTGACACATGCAACCTCGTGACAACTAGGAAAACACCCAGCCAACAAACTTACGAAGTTGGTGACCCACCCGGGCACCAGTCTGGCCGGCCTGGCGCGGCGCGCGCAGCCTAGCGCGCGGCCTGCGCGACCTGGACCAGCCTAGCGCATGATCCAGCCAAGGCGCCCACCGACGACCTGATCTAGACACTGACCCGCCGACTGACACAGGCGCCGACCTGACGACCTAGCCTAGACACTGACCCATCGATTGACACAGGCACCGACCTGACGACCTGGCCTAGACACTGACCCGCCGACTGACACAGGCGCCGACCTGACGACCTGGCCTAGACACTGACCTGCCAACTGACGCAGGCACCCCTCTGACAACCCGACCCAGGCGCCGACCTGGCCGCCTGACACAAGCGCCAGCCCGACGACCTCGAGGAGTTCACCACCGTACCCTGGTTCTGACAGGATGCGACGAGTCTTACCGTTTGGAGGTTTTTCACCCACCTAACCCGCGAGGACTCCGGTATATAAAGACCTCACCCCCCAAAGGGGAGGGGGGAAAAAAGAAAGGGAAGTAACCCTGCTCTCTAACTCTCTCATATTATCTTCAAAGCTCTCTACAATAAGAGTGTTAACTTATGCATCGGAGAGCCCCCCCCACCGGGAAAATACCCCCGGGACCTCTGATTCAGTTCTCGCAGGTCTTTCAGCTCCTGCCGCTTACGAAGAGGAGGAAAAGATGCAGTTTTCGGAAGTCCCTCAGCTCCCGCCACCTACAAGGAGGAGGAAGAGATGGAGTTCTCGGAGGTCCCTCAACTCCCGCCACCTACAAGGAGGAAAAGATGGAGTTCTCGGAAGTCCCTCAACTCCCGCCACCTACAAGGAGGAGGAAGAGATGGAGTTCTCGGAGGTCCCTCAGCTCCCGCCACCTACAAGGAGGACGAAAAGATGGAGTTCTCGGAGGTCCCTTAGCTCCCGCCACCTACAAAGAGAAGGAAAAGATGGAGTTCTCGCAAGTCTCTCAGCTCCCGCCACCTACAAAGAGGAGGAAAAGATGAAGTTCTCGTAGGTCCCTCATCTCCCGCAGCCTACAAAGGAAAGAAGACCACCTCATGCTGAGGGCAGTCGGATTGCGCCGCACCAGGGAGCTCCAACATTCTCTAAGGCATCGGCCACCTAGTAGGGAGCTCGCTAGGCAGTTCGCCACCAGGGAGTTCGTCCCCAGACAGTTCGCCACCAAGGCAGTTTGCCCCCAGGCAGTTCGCCACCAAGGCAGTTCGCCCCCAGGCAGTTCGCCACCAGGGAGTTCGCCACCAAGCAATTCATCCCCAGGCAGTTCACCACCAAGGCAGTTCGCCCCCAGGCAGTTCGCCACCAAGGCAGTTCGCCCCCAGGCAGCGCCACCAAGGCAGTTCGCCCCCAGGCAGTTCGCCACCAGGCATTTCGTCCCCAGGCAGTTCGCCACCAAGGCAGTCCGCCCCCAGGCAGTCCACCACCAAGGCAGTTCACCCCCAGGCAGTTCACCACCAGGGAGTTCGCCACCAGGCAGTTCGCCCCCAGGTAGTTCGCCACCAGGGAGTTCGCCACCAGGCAGTTCGCCCCCAGGCAGTTCGCCACCAAGGCAGTTCGCCACCAAGGCAGTTCGCCCCCAGGCAGTTCGCCACCAAGGCAGTTTGCCCCAGGCAGTTTGCCACCAGGGAGTTCGCCCCCAAGCAGTTCGCCACCAAGGCAGTTTGCCACCAAGTAGCTCGTCACTAAGGCACGCCACCACCAGGTCGAATAACGAGGTACTTTGCCAAAAAAATTTACATCACAAAACATTGGTACGTGGCCGAAAACGGTTACATCAGTACTTATCTAGCTAAGATATTAAAGCCTTACACCCTAACGGTTAGAAAGCTGCCTACAAGTTAGAAGCTACAATGTCATTGATAGATACAAATGTCTAGAAAAGCGCCTCCTATCCCAAAGCATCCAATCTTCTACTAATATCTCATCTAATTTGTCATTAATCTTACTAAAGAGTGATATAATCTTGACGCTATTCATAGTTTGCCTACAAGAAAGAACACCTGGTTCTCATGGCATTCACTTAAAATGCCCCTTTAAAGAGTACAAATGCAAAATATATACCATGCGAATGCATACAAAATAATAGAAAATATAAGATTTTGCACTCTACATATTTACATTTGCACTTTATCCAAACAGTGCATTAATTTTTCCATATTTATATGTATCAAATATGAAGACCTCACGTAAACCAAATATTTTTTTAGGCAAAAGCAGATCAATTCAATTATCTCGAATCAATAATATCAGAGGATACGAGAGGTAGCCACTTCAGGGCAGAGAGACCAAGCACGTGGCCTGTTACAAGATAAAGCCCGGTGCGCTAGGTTATGCCTATGAATTCTTAACCTAGTTCCATGCAAGGTTCAACATATTGATGCATGTCGGCACATATTATATGATACATTATTAAATATTGTGATTTATGACATTTAGTATATGTTTGAGTGTTTATTCAGATAAACGTTTATTTAAAAAATGTTATTTTAAATATTTATTGTTTTTATTGTTTGGTTGAGTATTTCATGGGTGTTTCAAGTAATACCCCATAAAGTTATTTTCCACCGCAATTTAAAGTGCACCACATAAGCATTTCATTTAGGGCATTGGGGAAAATAAGAATTTGAAGTATACTACAATGCCACATTCACAAATTCAAGCATTTCTGTCTTTTAATGTTTATTTGATAAACGTTGAAACCAAACAGTGGTTTCATGTACAATAAACACCAATGCTCATGTAATACTGATGTAGTGGCATTTTTTCAATAAATTCCCACAAAACCAAACATAACCTTGGTTACTTTCGAAAGCTAATACCCTTTGTAGAGAAGTCCTGACTCATTTCTTCAAAGTTAAAACATTTTTAAACCAGGTGTATCACCCATGAGTTAAAACACTTTTAAATCAAGTGCATCGCACACACCCATCTGAATCGCATGATACACAATTTTTGCATAAAAAGAAGGTGGCAGTACAACATCACCCAAACAGATGATAACAGAGATAATGAAGCAAATATATGTAGAGGAGGCCAACCACCACAACACCACCATCATTGGATGTAGAGTAGGCCCAAATCTGCTACCCATAAATTGTTTCCGCATCACCCACACAGTATCATCACCGTGTATTGAGAACACCTCTTCATAAATGACAAGGAAGATATTCCTTGTGCACAGTTGTAATGTCACGTGAGTAAAGATATGGGAACAGCAAGTGAGTAACAGATCGGAGCCTGTTTCGAGTTTACATCTGCGCCTCACAAAGGGGCACCCCACAATGCCCTGAAGCACATCTCGACCTTCTACTGGGAACATCTCCCGTTGATGTCTATTGTTTCATCATCTTCTGCACTTGTCATCGGGATACAAGGCCCGGACGTACTGTGGGGTATCGTGGGGCGATGATGTGAACTCGCTCGTTACTGCAAAGTATGAACATCTACCAAAAGAAGGGCTGTTACTGAAAACTGAGTCCTGACCCCCAAAGGACTTTATCACTTATAAAGAAGGGCCAACAAAAGGACAATGCCCCAAGTCAAGGCCCAGGGAGTACAGGCACAACACAACCAGCCCAATAACACCAACTCCAGTCTCTAGCCGATGGCCACGGTAATCCGAGAGTTGGTTTCCAAGAGTACAGACACACCTTAGTCCCTCACGACCTTGCTCTGTCACAGATCCTGATTTCTCGGCTATTGTATTACTTGTATACGAGGAAATAAAATAGATCGAGAGAAAGAGAGAGGAGCACTAGTTGGCATGCTAGTCTACAGAGGCCAGAGCTGTCTATGAGTGTTGGGTAAACCCAACAAACCCGAACCTCTCGGACTCTATGACAAGCCCTTGTTCCTGTGGGTTGGTTGTTCTGATCTAATTTTTTGAAAACCCATAATAATTAGGTTGGGATCAGGTCCACTTTGTCCTGGACTGACAAAGATCTGATCCGACTAAAGCAGTGTTGGCCAATATTTAAGTGTAATGCTTTCTGCTGGTACGGCAGTTGTTTTGTTTTGAGAAACAAAACCGTACTTATTCAGACCCTCCAAGTGTATTATTTTAAATCATGTATATAAATGGCAAATATATGGGCCGGGCCGGGCCGGGCTTCACTCTGTATTAACAGATTTTTCTAAGGCCCGAGCCCGGCACTTATAAAAAGCCCAAAGCCCGGACCTGGGCCCAAGCCCGAAATTTAGCCCATGTTGTTACTATTGCTAAAGTGGCTGAATAGAGAGAGAGAGTGAGAGAGAGAAATTATAAAAATAAAATATATATATATATTAATAAATATTATATTATTTATATATTTTATATAATATATAAAATACATATTATGTATTTTATAAAATATATAATGCTTAGTCAGGCTGGGCCGGGCTCAGGGCGGGCTTTTCTGACAAATCCTGAGCCCAGCCCGTAACACAGTCGAGCTTACTGTGTTAGGCCCGAGGTCAGGCCCGCAGGCCTAATTACATGACCAAGCCCGATTGGGGTGCAGGCCGGGCCGGGCCGGGCCATTGGGCTACCCGGCCCAAGAACAGGTCTAATGGCAAAGATGGGCCCTACCTTTTTAGACCCATCTCGTTCTAATATTTCTAGACTTTGCCATTTATCAGGTTTATCAAATAAAAATGTCCAATTATCAGGTTCTAGGCCTGGCTACAGACTGAATGAGGTCAAGGTTCAGATTAGAGATGTCAATTGGACTGGATTTGGTCCAATCCGATCCAATCCAATGTGAGTCCAGTTACAAATGGATTGATCCAATCCAGTCCAAATTTAATACAAATTAAATTCAAGCCAATCCAATCCATTAAAATGTAAATGGACTCAATTGGATTCAATCCAAATCGAATGAAATATCAAAAATTATATATAAAAAACAGAACGTATAAAAATTATAAAAACATATTAAAATGAAGAAATCTAAAAATTACCCTTTTGGCATTGAAAAAGTACTTTTGTAAAAGTGTTTTCATAAGAGTACTTTTATAAAAAATACTTCCATAGAAGTGCCTTTATAAAAGTACTTTCGTATTTGTAAAAGTACTTAAGTACTTTCATAGAAGTGTTTTTGTAAAAATGCTTCTGTATAAGTACTTCTATAAAAGTACTTTTGTATAAGTGCTTTTATAAAAGTACTTTAATAAAAGTGCTTTTATAAAAGTGGTGCTTTTATAAAAGTGCTTTCATCAAAAAGTGTTTATAAAAGTGCTTTCATAAAAGTACTTTTATAAAAGTATGTCCATAAAAGTGCTTTTACAAAAGTACTTCCATAAAAGTGCTCTTATAAAAAGTACTTTCGTAAAAATTCTTTTGTAAAAGTGCTTTTATAAAACTGCTTCTGTAAAAGTGCTTTCATAAAAGCACTTTTGTGAAAGTACTTTCATAAAAATATTTTTCTAAAAGTATTTTTAATAAAATTACTTTTATAAAAATGCTTTCATAAAAGTGATTTTATGCTAGTTTCAGTTTTGATCGGTTTCAAATTGGACAAGAGCTTGGCCTCATGATCGGATTATTAAAAATTTGGTTTAGGTCCAATTCAGACCAATAAGAATATAGACCAATTTATTTTCAATTGGCTCAATCCAATATTTATACAGACCGTCCAAATCCAATTTGGTAAGGCTTGGATCGGATTGGATCCAATCCAAAATTAGCCAATTGACACCCCTAGTTCGGACTTCGAAGTATCCTTATTGGGTCGGGACCAGCCCAATGACTATATGATCTCCAGAGGCCCAATCGTCCTCCACTTCTTTTTTTTTCTTAGACAAATTTCTTAAACTATCCCCAAGGTTTAGGAAATTGACTAACTATATCCTTACTGTTATTGTAGTATTGTCCTAAAGTATCCCTATTGTTTCTGATAATTGACTAACTCTACCCTTAGTTACTATTATTATTCGTTAATATTCCGTCAAATTCCACACATGTAACACCATGTGATGTATAAGTTTTTTAAAACCTAATTTTACCCTTTACTCTCTCTCTTTCTCTATGCTTCCCCTTCGTTATCTCCCATGTTTCATCACTGCCGCTAGCAGACCCCTCCACCTCCGGCCTCTCTCTCTCCTTCTTCCCCTTCGTTCTCTCTCCCCTATTTCATCATCTACACCTCCGGCCCCTCTCTCTCTAGTGAAATGATGAGGAGTTGAAATCCAAGTTTGCCAATCCGCTTGTGAGACTGCTAGAATGCCTTGCGGGCTCCACTACAGTTCTTGAAGAGTCGATACCTACAAGGCTCTGTCATGATAGCAGTGATGAACTATTGTAATTTGTAAAGCAATAAATAGAGAGCCAATAAATTACACTGTTCGAATGGGAGATGGGTGAACGTATGCAATCCATATTTAAATTAGTTTGCATTTTTTGAGTAAAATAAAATCAAGAAAAATACAAATGGTTAAAGGCTCCAAAGATAGTGAAATCGCAACAATAAAATGTCAAAACCCAGAAAAAGAACTCGCGTCCTCTGTCTTTCTAGTTACCTAACTCAACCGATGATGGGTTCATTCAATCATACCTGAAATTTTTCTTTTACATCTTCAACTAATGTATTTTAATAACCAGGCATTATTTAACTTCCCCTCTTCACAGGCCATCTCCTACTCTGTAACCCTCAACCAAATACAGATAGTAGTAAAAAGCACCAAGCTCAGGAACCCACTCCCCAAACCGATTCCAACAATCTCCATCATGGACAACCCTTTTGTCTTCAACGGCGGCAATGGGTAGCCATAAATGTCCTTGTTTCCTTCAAATGAACTGGGGGAGATTCCCAGTTTGGTTCCCCAACAAAGGAGGGATGGGCTCCAAAAGCCGATTATTAGAAACATCAAAAACTGATAACCTTACCAACGGACCCAATTATTTTGGCGCAATGCGGGTTATGACAGCAGTTTGCAATTGTCTCAACAGCACTATCCTCAAATTGTGGTTTATTTTGGCGCAATGTTAGAGTCTGCAAAGTCGTGAACTTGGGGGCAATTGAAAGTACAAGAGATCTGGATTATCAACATTTGCAGGATCAGAGATCATCACGTAAAGTATTAGAAACGGAGACGAAGTTACTGATTCATCATGGATACACGCATCCCGCTAAAATCTGAAACCGTTTCTTAGATCAAGGAACCCAGATCTGAAGTTGGGCGGCAAACACAGACCAAGGAAGATGAAGAACCATAGGAGTAATTTAAGACACTAACGGTCTCACCAATGAATTTATATTTGTAGTCCTTACAAAGAGCCTTATAACTCCAAACTTTTGTAACAAATACCCCCTCAACTTCTTAGATTCAGCGCTTTGTTCCCGGTAACAGGATTAATGATGAAAGTAAATTATTAAATTACCCACCCATTATTCCATGGGCTAACAATAATAAAATATCAAAATGATGAAGACAAATAAATAACCATTCTAAAACACAAATCATTTTAAAGTGTTTCTTTTCTGAAAGAAAGAGAAATATGTGAAAGTAAGGATCTTTAAATGACTATGATAAAAGAGAAAAATGGTGTGTACCAAAATAACAAAAAAAATAGGTAATTTGGTGTTTGAGCAATGCTCAATGGAAAGATTTAACGACCAAAGTTACGGAATCCAAAAGTTCAAAACCCCAAAAGTGCAGTGACCGACTGTATTATTATTATCATCCAACATTAATAAGACTATGAGATCAATCATTAAATTATACTTATTGACCAACAAACCCCCACCCTTCTGAGTTCTGACGCAGAAACCCATTTGGGGCAAGTTGTGTCTTATGAGAAGCATTATTTATGCGAACCCTCCGAATTGAACATTGCTAAATATGAGGAGGAGCATCTATGAACTCTGATGACAAAGGAAATATAAGCAAAGTTTCCACATGCAGCAAGTATACTGTATACCACCAGAATTCAAGTTTTATTGGCACAAATACTAGATGGATTTTAACCAGAAAATATCAACCACATGATTCTTTCCTTGAAAGCAATTGTTGATGAATTCGGAATTAAGATGGCTGGCCCCAGAAGAAATGGCCAACCCTCAATTCCCCATCTCTATTGTATATAATAACAACAAAAAATATAAATACGAGTTTTAAACTGGAGACACCCAGTGTCCCTACCCCCGTAAAGCTTTAACCCTCCCCCCGCCCCCCCACCCTCCCCATTAGATACACATAACATCAGCGTATAGTAGCGTAGGTTATAAAACAAAGTAACAAACAAAAGATCTTAACTGTAGAGATCATCTTCGTCGGCTACACCAGCAGAAGTTGCAAATGGATCAGACCCAGTAGCACCAGTTCCAGCCTCCGAGAAACGAAACTCGGTGCCAAAACCCCTTGACTGCTGCAATGTCTGTGCAAATGCCTGGTACTTGCGGATATCTGCATCACTCACACTCCTACGTGCATACTTCATTGACTCCTCAAAGTGAGCTGCCTTGATCTCAGACACTTCATCCTCCACATCCTCTTCCATTGCCTCGGGGTTCTCCCTTCTCCTCTTCTCCCTTTCTATATCCTGGATAAACCAAACCAATCATTATCATTCGATCCCTCTAGTCTCCAGACACTTGATAATAATTACATGATCTATAGATAATAATTACAGGCAAAAGTGAATTTCAATAGACAGATCCAGATGGGGCTCTGCACTTCTGAAGAATGCATAGTGAATCTCATCCAAATAATCGTTGTGGCACCAAGTAGGATAATCAACCAACAGAGGTTCATCAATCTTCTCTTTTGCTTGTACACAATTACCTTTTATCTTAACAGAACTCAGAAGTTGGATGAATATAATGAGGAATTGTACACAATGCTTGTGACACCAAGCATGAATGCATCTAGTATGCCCATCCATGTGCTCAAACATTAAGTACATGTCTCTCAAGGTAAAACGTTTAATGACAGAGGGAAGAAGCTTACTTTCTCAATGTTCTCTCTAATGGCATATTTGCATGCCCGCTGGCATATCTCTGTAATATCAGCTCCGCTAAATCCTTGAGTATACTTGGCAAGAGCCCTGAGGTCCACATCTTTAGCAACAGGTGATTTTCTCAAACAGGCCTTGAAGATCTGGTATCGAGAGTTCTCATCTGGCAGTGGGATGTAGATCAATTGATCAAGACGGCCTGGCCTTAAGAGTGCAGGATCAATGATATCAGGCCTGTTGGTGGCACCAATTATAAAGACCGTCTTCTTTGCAGACATGCCATCCATTTCAGTCAGGAGTTGGTTCAGAACCCTATCAGCAGCACCTCCTGCATCTCCAATACTGCTTCCCCTCTGCCATACATAATAAAAGAATAAATATATACATGCAAATGGCCAAAATTGCAACACAATCACCCAAGTCAAATATAATTAAAAAATAGATACATTGAAGGAAAGCCAAACCTGTGTAGCAATGGAATCAAGCTCATCAAAAAAGAGGACACAAGGTGCAGATTGGCGGGCCTTGTCAAAGATTTCTCGTACATTAGCCTCACTCTCTCCAAACCACATGGTGAGCAACTCTGGACCCTTGACACTGATGAAGTTTGCTTGGCATTCATTTGCAATTGCCTTAGCAAGGAGGGTTTTCCCACAACCAGGGGGGCCATAGAAAAGAACTCCTTTTGATGGTGACATACCAAACTTCTCAAACTTCTCAGGATGCTCAACAGGATATTGAACAGTCTAAAAAGCAGCATATGCAAAATCAATTAGAATCCCATAATACAATTGCAAAAAGGAACCATTCTAGGCCCAATGTTAAATTCTCAATTACCTCTTGAAGCTCCCTCTTGACATTTTCAAGGCCACCAATGTCACCCCAAGTGACATTGGGCACTTCAACAACCTGGCTCATCAAAAATTCAAGTTAAGAATGGCTACTAAAACAAGAAGAACATGTACATCAAAATAGAAACCTAGACCAAGTTACTTAGAAATTGCATAGAGTTACCGTTTCACGTAAAGCAGAGGGATTGCTTGACCCAAGAGCAGTCATGAAATGCTCATTCGTAACAGCCATAGAGTTAAGTATCTCAGCATCTATCGTTTCATCTTCCAAGTCAATCACATCCATTTTTTCTCTGATGCACTGAAGAGCAGCTTCAGTGCATAGAGCTGCAAGATCAGCACCAACATACCCATGAGTGTCCTTTGCAATCCTTTCCAAATCAACCTGCACAAAGGAGCAAGGACAACAATTAAATAAAACAGTTGGACAGATACAAACAAGAAAAGGAAATGCCAAACAAGGGTAGATCCTGAGTTTACATCTTCAGAGAGCTTCATGTTCTTTGTGTGAATGCGAAGAACCTCCAGTCGCCCAACTTCATCTGGAACACCAATATCAATTTCCCTATCAAACCTTCCAAACCTTCTCAGAGCGGGGTCAATGCTGTTAGGCCTATTTGTAGCCCCAATAACGATAACATGAGCACGGGACTTCAAGCCATCCATAAGAGTCAAGAGCTGGGAAACAATCCGACGTTCAACCTCACCATGCGTTTTCTCTCGTTTAGGAGCTATGGAATCAATTTCATCAATGAAGATGATAGATGGTGCATTCTTCTCAGCTTCTTCAAATGCCTTCCTAAGATTACTTTCACTCTCCCCAGCTAGTTTAGACATAATTTCTGGGCCATTAATACAGAAGAAGAAAGCACCAGTCTCATTAGCAACAGCCCTAGCTATCAATGTCTTCCCAGAACCGGGAGGTCCATACAATAAAATGCCCTTTGGTGGTTTCACACCAATAGACTTGAAAAGCTGTGGGTGTCTCAATGGAAGTTCTACTAGTTCTCGTATTTGAGCCATCTGTTTCCTCACTCCACCAACATCATCATAACCGACTTCATCCAACCTATCTTCATCCTCCCTTTTCACTGGCTCTCCTTCACAAAATATCTCTGTGTATGGAGCAACAACACAATACTCTGCTGGGTCAGTCTCAATTACCTTAAATTCAACACTCCTCATCCCACCTCTAACAAGGAAGAGATCCCCTTTCCTGACTGGGCGATATGCTTCCAAGAAATAAGCTGCAAATGTAACATCTCAAATCAGAAAAACTAGTTTTTTTTCACTTGAGGGAACTAAATAAACCAGCAAACCTTTTTTCCTTGTGACGAGGCAGAAAAACATAACAAGAGAATTTCATTTGACAGATGATACAATGTCAACAAAGAGGATGTTTATCAACTACAGTCAATAAGGCTTGAAGAAACATTTCTTGTGTTAATCTCAAATAGAAACAGGAAAACACAGACCAGGCACCAAAACTGAAGCTTTTAATCAAAATCCTTACTAATGGAGAACCAACTTAACATCATACCATAAGAATGAGATCATACTAGCTTAGTTCACTAGTACATCCATCTTCCGACTAAACTGCACATCACTCAAATGGTGTGCTTCTAAATCTAGTTCTTTTAACAAATAAGAAGCCCAATGTTACTCAAAACAATGATTACACTGAGAAAAAGCGAAATGTCCATGGCAACAGACTAGAGATAAAGAACAGAAGGAAGAGCAGGTGCATGCACACAGTTCAGAAACTCACGCTTCAGATATGCATCAAACAGATTGCCAGTCACTCCTTCAATGGTGTCATCCACAGGGAGTATGTGCACACGTTTCCCATATTTGACGTCTGGGCATTGGTGCACAGAAACAACGTCACCAAGTCTAACCCTCAGGTTTGATCTGACGACTTTATTCATCCTAATCTTCGGTTCATCACATGTGTCATCAGCAAGGGCTATACAGATTGTATCCCTCCTTTTCTTACCCTGAAGACATAAACAAGCAAAAACGTAAAGTTTATCAGCATATCTCTTTAACCCAGATTCCAAAAGCATTTTAATAAAATCCATCGCCCTCTAAGAAAGCTAGCCGAATTGTATATTAAATGGGGAAAATTCTAAGGTACATGATACCTAATTGACATCCACTAAAACTCTAGAAACCCACAATGCGACTCTTGCAATACATTACATTATCTAACTATTTTGAAACCCTTAATAATATCTAATAAGAAACCTTGCAAACCCACATAATTAAAGGAAGACTAAAAACTAAAAAGCATCAATGGAATGATGAAACTTCATAGAACCTAAAACACAAACCTGCCCATAGATCTTAAGTACCCAACATGATTTCCACCACAATCCCTACAGCTACATCTCAACTCCCGGAAACCTTCTACAATCAATTTCCTTGAATACGAAACACTTTGATAGAACTGGCAAACCTCAAAAACCCTATTTTTCAGCAACCCTAACATAAAAATCATCTTGTTCAAGAAACCCTTAACCATCTTCAAGCCAAAATTTACACACACAATATAAACGCCTGAGTCCAAAACTTTTACCAACCCAGAACCCTAAGAACCAAACCATTAATAAGAACCAAAACTAGAAAGAACGTTGCTAGAAATTTAACCTTAATGAGGATCGTGTCGCCACGGAAAAGCTGCAGCTTTTCCATTGTCTCAGGGTGCATCGACACGACGGAATTGTCATCGTTAGTGGCCTCATCGACGACAAGCCGATTCGGAGCCTTCTTGCGCTCCAGAATAGCAGTACTGAAATCCCTCTTGGTTCCCTTGCTGTATGTAATTCAGAAAACCCAACATTAGAACGCAAAAATCCAACCGAAATCCCAAAATGAAAGTGGAAAACGCACAAAAAAAAAACAACAAGAGATCAGAGATAGAAGAAGTCTTACGAGTCAGAGGATTCAGCTTGCTTACTCATATTGGAAAATCGAGAAAGGGAGACTCTGCGAGAGCAGATAAGTAGAGGAGAAATCAATGAACAGCGAAGAAAATAAGGTGGGGGAGATCTGAACAATGGTTCGGGTATTTATAATATCCGACCTTATTTCGTGTTTCCGAAGAAAGAGAGATTTCGCTTTTACTTTTGTACTTTTTTTTTCTTTTCTGTTCACGATCTAGTCCATCTGGTTCTCTGATTCGGATTAGATTGGACAAACCACCGTAAGATTAGAAGCCTAGGTCCCACTTATGCGCTTTCAGGGTCTACGATTACGAAGATGGAAGACTCCGAGTCCAAATTTCCCTAGAAATACTAAATACTAAAATAAAAAAATATAAATATATATTAATTAGATATTATCTCCTGGTTTCAGGACATGGATGGGAAAGTGGAAATTGAGAACACTAGAATGTTGGAATTCGAACAAAATACGTTTCAATCCTCTATCAGCATAATAACCTTCAGGCCCATCATCATTTTCGATAAGGTTATGTTTGGTTTGAAGGGAAAGCTAAGTAAATCTTTACAAATCTTATACAAGTTTTTTTATCTTTTTCTTCATTTTCCTATTTTTTTCTTCAAATTAAACGTAATCTAAATGATTCCAATTAATTGATTTTAATGGTTTATTATTCAAATATCATGCATTTTCAATATCATAGTCGGATTTGGATTTTATTTTGGGCCCCATTACAAATTTCTCACTTATTTATGTAAATGTTTATTGGGTAGACCTATTCACCGGCAAGGCTTCAGGCTTCACTTTGCACTATGTTGTACTTGGGTTTTGGGCCAGGCCCGTTCAAATTTTGGCAAAAGCCAAACCCGAGCCTGGTTTATGAATAAGTTATTCTTGGGTAACACTTACTCAAGTTCATTTACCCGTATTCTTTTGATTTCTTTTTTTTACATATTAAAAAGAGAAAATTTGTCTCATCATGTTTTATAAGCTTATCCCCCATGTGAGAAAGTTACTTATTTACTTGGAAGATGGGTAATTTTTACCTGGGCTGATGAAGCTTTGTTAATCGTGGGGCCCAATACTTAATGCAAAAATAACAATGTAATGTTTGTCAATGGGAAAGAGATACCCATTAACTAAGGCCTCATTTAGTGTGTATTTTCGCATGGGCTATTGACTGTTTAGAAGCTTAGTAAACTACATTTTTGTCTTTTCTCGTTTGGTTGGAAGAATATCTAGTCGCTAAAAGACTCTACCTCAAAAAGATGCGGGAAATTCATTTTGGGCTATTTTTAAGAAGCTCCAAATAGAGATTTTTCACTTTTTTCATCTCATCTTCACATGGAAAATGTGCGGAAAGATGCATCTTCAACCAAACAATATATGGGTTCACAAGAACTTTATGTAAAAAGCCCATTATATCTTTTAACTATAAAATTTTCCATCAAATTTAAAAAAAAAAAAACAACTTGCCAAACGACACCCAACTTATCCCCTCTTATTCACTAATAAACGAGCGAGGCCTTACGGTCAACCCTAACTTAGAACCCATGCAGGCCTTGAATCTGAATCAAACAAGTTATTTTAGTGATGCATTAAAAACCACAAATTTAGAGCCTACTCCACCTTGAATTAGTTGAAGTCATGGTAGGGTTACAAACAATGCATCAAAGGCCATAATTCTTCCACCATAGGGATTGGGACCGTACTGAATGGGCTTTATGGGGTTATACCTCAGAATCCAAACTCTAGAAAAGCTGCAGTGGAGATGTAATAAAGTGGGTCCTTTCCCCCTCCCCTCCCCCCTTCCATTTAAAAAATAAAAATTAAAAAGAATCCTATTAAAATATTAAGGACTATTTTCTAATTCTATAATGCATCTCCACTTAATTCTCATAATTAGAAAAAAATTTCATAAAAAACCATAGTAGACCCAAACCCTTACACTCTTTTCTTTCTAAACCCTACTTCATTTATTCTGTATCTCTTTTTTCTTGTTTTTGCTAATAAAAACCATGGTAAAAGTAATTCATTTACATTAGGAATGAAGTAATACTTACGGGGTTTTGGATTTGCCACAAAGCCTATAACCAAATGATATGACAGTCTTCTCACCCTCTTTATCATTTATGCATTTAAAACTTGCTGTAACAATGATTGTATTGTTTTTGCTGTAAACCTCTATAGTGTAATTGATTTAATATAATTTTCATTGTCATAAACCAAAAAAATCTATATAACTTGATCCCTCGAAAGAAAATTATTAACTCCACTATTGACAATCTATGATGTTGAAAAGACATTATACCAGAAGATTTTTGACCAATCAAAATTTGATAAATATCTCCTAATTAGTTATCACTTCTATCATAATGGTTGATTGGTTATAAATAAATTGGGGTTATAAATTTGATATATTGGGGAGTACTTGACAACATGATTAGTTTGTTTTTTGAAAACAAAAACCATATGATATTGGCTGTTTTTTTCTTTTTTAATCTTAGGAGGTGTTAGACAACATAATTGGCTTTGTTTAAAAAAATGCCACGTCACCAAAAATTTATATAATTTTACTTACATGACAGTTGTTTTTGTTTTCAATAGAATAAAACAAACACTAATAAATACACGTGTCTGATATTTTTTCAGACTTTTAACCTTTCCTTTGCTACTTGTGGGACAAGTGGCGAGTCTCATTCCAACATCTTTACTGCTTGGCGCTTGCCAAAAGAAGATCGGTCCAATTAAGGCTCAGTTTGGAAAGAGTATAAATGCAAACTTGTATGATGTAAATACATATAAAATAATTCAAAATACATATAAATTGGATAATAAGATAAGTATGACTCAGTTGGTATCGTCTCTGTATTCATCAACCAAGGCATTGTATGGACTTTGGAATACGATTGGATTAGGTTTTGATTCATCCACACTTTGCTTCTACATTTTGCTTGCAATGGGTCTCCTAGTAAATAACAAAGGTCTTATATAGACGCAGATTATTACTACATAATACAAGTATGCATACCCACACAAGGAGGTTTGCATTTTTCTTTCTAACCAAATATACCCTTAAGGCCTGTTTGGTTTGCAGTCGGAATAGAAATTGAAATTGGAATGGTCTATTTCCATATTCTGATCAATTCAGACAGGAATGAGAATGAAAAGTGTAATCAGGAATGAGATTTCATTTCCAAGGAGGGGCAGAAAATGACCATTCCATCAAATGGGGAAATGTGATTACAGCGAGAATGGATATAGAATTCCGATTCCACCCAATCAAACAGTTCGACTCCAAACCCTATTCCTATGAACCTAATGGCACCTTAATATTGTTGTCGGCTTTTTGTATGTTCCTGTAGAAATAGAGATCAAAATGTTCAATCAATCTATTTAAAAATTACAACAGTACCACTTAAGTAAAGCATTTTTTGGAATCTTTGACTGAAAACAAAAATGAAAGAAAGGAAGATGCTAAACTTTTGAATTATCACAATTAAAATAATATAAATATGATTTTTTTCTAAGGAACGCACATAATTTTCGGTAAAAATGAATTCAAGTCATATATGAACTAATTTGTTAATTGGATATAAATCTTGAGAGCAACCCTTAAAGATTCTACAAGTGAGCTTGCATTCAAGAATTTACCAAACTTTAATTTTTCTTGGCCATCTTAACTTGGTAGATGTTCCTTCTCTCTAATTTTTTATCCTTATTTTGAATCTTATCAAGTACAGGAATATTATATTCTCCTCCTTTACCACTATTTGGATTAAAGAATAGTATTAGAATCTAATAACATTCTAGAGTTTGGCCAATGACTATATCTAAACATGTTCATGAGTCGGACCTGGGTTGAGTTTTTGCCAACTTCTGAATGAACCCATCCTAAAGCCCAAGCTTGAGACAATGTAAAATGTTTATGGGCCGAGTCTGAAGCCTGGCCCGTGAAAAAGATCTACCTATATCAGTTGATACATAGCAAACAAGTCTGGATCGCCTGCCCATGTCTACCTATATCACATTGCAGTCACACATGAGGAATATCTCATCCTCCTACAAAGTATTATGCATGGAGAGATGCTCGTAATGCACGGAATTAGTGTGTTGTGAGTAGACGTGGACAGGAGATCCGGAGTCTATACATGCAAGGGATCTCAAGTTCTCACTTACTTATTAAAGGATATAAAGCAAGATAGGTGTAGCGCCAGGGGAAGAGCTAGAAATTTGTTATAAGGGGGGTTAAAACATAAATGAAGTATGGATAAGCCCATAGGGGGGGCCAACCATTGAGATGGAGAGTGGAGAGAGGAGAAAATTTACATGGAAAGTCGTTTTTCAGTGGGGATTTTTTGAACCATAGGGAGGGCCACGGCACTACCCCTGTATAGCGCTGTTAGTTCACATATCATACTTTAGCCATCCAAAGACCCTTTTTTGTTTCTTGGGTTTGTTGTTTTAAGGTGGAGTTTTTCCATAAACATATGGCTCTATTATGCCGCACATAAAATTGAAGGGAATTGATTACTTCCTAAAATTTGCTATATATGGTGTTTGCTTGACTTTTGTTTTTTTAAGGAAAACATTCAATTTGTCCTTTCATTTGGTTAGTGACCAACCATAGTTTATATACCAAACTATATATATACTACTTTGAAAAACACGAATAGTCTCACTAGTCTTTCTGGAATTGTTTGAGGACAAAATTTGCCCTTTTGTATTAAAATTTATTAATAAAAATGAGGGTAAAAGAGTAATCAATTATTAATATTAAATGAGTTGAAAAGAGACAATTGTAAGATATTTGATGCATTCAATTTCCTTTCATTAAATCCAACACTTAAATTATTAATTTGCATTCAACTTCACTGAATCATATATTTACGGCATCTTTATTTATTCTCACCATTAAATTCTATTAATTAAATCCATACATAATAAATTAATAATTCCAATAACATAAAAACATACTTTTAAAATCTACCTCAAAAGAATAGTGCTTTCAACTAAACAATGGTAAGAAATTAAACCATTTTGGGTCAAATAAGCCAATCCATTTTGTCACAATTAAATAATAAAATTTAAAAATAGATAAAATGCAAAAAATATAAAAATTAAAAAAAAAGAAATGGGAACATTTTTAACATCATATATTCGGCATATTAAACAATAAGAAATATCTGTATTAATGATGGAAATAGAATGTAAATTTTAAAACCAATTAGAAATAGAAATATTTTCCTATTCACTCTCATTAAATCTCATATTAAGGTATATTCTCTCATTAAATCCACAAAATTAATTTTAGTATTATAAAAATAAATATTTTGAAAACAAAACTATTTTCTTCCCTCATAATGGTGGGTAAGCAATTCAACCATTTTGGGTCAAATGGGTTAATAAATAATGTCATATTTAATAATAAAAAATAAAATATATAAAATATATAATACAACAAATAAAAAGAATTGGAGATATCACTAATATTGCATATTCATTATACTAAATAAAAATACATATGAAATGTAAATTAATTTTATTAATGATAAAAATGGAATGCCAAAGTTAAAATAAACCTATAAATGAAATGATGTAATAGTCAAATAATACAATTTTAATAAATAGAAAATATAAATAATAACAAAAAATAGAAAAAATTGGGCACATATCTAATGTTACCTATTCATTATCAATGATGGAAATGTAATATAAAATTTAATGTCAACCTAAAAATCAAATTATTTTCCTTTTTGGATTGTAAGCTAGTGGTTTGGGTCAAATGGACTAACTAACGATATGATAGTTAAATAATAAAATTTTAAAAAATAATAAAAAGTACAAATAATCAAAAAAATATATAAAAAATTATATATTAATTATGTCAAACAATAAATAAGTATAATAAGTAAAAAATATTTATATAATGTAAACGATATATAATTTAAAACAAATCCAAAAGTAAATCTATTTTCTTATTTAGATGATGGGTCAATGATCCAACTTTTCAGATAAACTCATGATGTCATAATTGAATAATAAATAATTAAAAAGGATAAAATACAAACAATGAAAAGCACAAAATTATATCGCATTTGGGAACATTTATAATGTCATATATTCATCATAATAAATAAAAATAATTGTTAAAATGATTTTTTTATTTATGGCAAAAATTAATGGAATACAAAACTTAATAATAATAATAATTATTATTATTATTATTATTGTTATTGTAATTTAAAATTTCCACATAAAATGCATGTGCACATTTATTACAAGCATTCGAGTTTATTTTTATTCATATTGTTATTTTTGTTAATTTTCAATTTTTATATTAATTATGATATATCTAAAATTCAAGTAATTAATATGAAAACATTTTTTCATGTGCAATGCACATGGTTAATTACTAGTATATATATAACTGTGAATGTAGTGTGGAAGTTTTTATGGACTGAAATTACTCTCTATTTTTTTGTTTGAATAAGGGTATAAAAATCACTTTATTATAGCCATAATGGCTATTAAATGCCCACATTTGTGTATTTAATCCATCTCTAATTGCAATGGTTGAAAATGTAACTTCAATTATTACTTTCCACCTCATTTAATATCCTCTAATTAAATATTATACTTAAGTTATAAATCTTATTTTCTCTTATTAAATCCTATATTTTAATGTTCTTTCTCACTAATAAATGCTACTAATTAGATCTATGTCAATATTTTTAGAATTATAAATTCATATATTTTAAAATTAACTAAAAAACAAAACCATTCTTTATCTAAGTTGTGGTTAAGAAATTCAACAATCCAAATCAAATTGATCAATCTATGAAGTCATAGTTAATTAGGTGATAAAATTTGTAAAATATAAATAAATATATAAAATTACAAATAACATAGAAAATTTAGGCACACTTATATAATCAATTTATTTTTAGTGATAATGAAAATGAAATACATAATTTAAAACTGAAAAAAAATGAAATATAAAAAATAATGATAAATGGTTCAACTTTTGGGTTAAATGTATTAAACTTTAACATCATAAATAAATAATAAAAATTAACAAAATATAAAAATACAAAAATAAAAATACATATGTTTTGAAAAAAACATTCAGACACTTGTGTAATATCATATTTAACAAAAAGTAAGTGTAAAATATCATAATTAGTTTTACACATAAAAATACAAAAAAAAAAACTATACTAAAGATTGAAAATATCTATAATTCTATATTTTCACTACTATTAAAAGTAAGAATAAGATTGTGATTTTTTCTTTTGACTAAAATACTCAATTTTGAATTTAGTCCATATTTAATTGTGAGGCTTAAGTTGTAAACTGAACAATTACTTTTCACCACAATCAATTCACTCTATTTAAATCTTACATTTTTTTAATAACTGAACAAAAAAAGGATACACAAAAAAATACAAAATTAAGCATCTAGCCAAGCAGTACGGGTGCAAATCAATCAGATCATGATCCGATCCAATCCTTTTTGTTGAATTCGGGTATCCCTAGTCCAAATCTTCGGATCGGGTCAAGTCAGATATATGATCCAATAAAAACTATATCGAATTCAGAGCATTCCATATCCAATATGTGTGTTATTTATTTATTTATAAATATATTATTTATATTGCATTTTTGTAAAAATGTTATATTATTTATTGTTTTATAAATATATATATGATGAAAATCGTTGAAAATATACTTTTTTTTTGCTTTTCTTTATTTAAATTATTTTATTATCTTTTAAATTAAATTGGAACAAATTAGATCCAAATATATGATTTCTCCATCGGATTTGTATTCAAATCCATGTTTATGAGATGCAATTGGATCTACTGTTAATAGTATTGGATAAAATTTGGATATATCATAATTCGAATCTGATCCAATCCGTTTGCATCCCTACCAAATAGGTAGAGTTGTCAATGATACCTGAAACTTCACAACTCAATCCAATTATCATATATTTGGATAAGGTGTTTATGTAAACAGATTTGGATTTTGCAATATACATCCGATTGATGATAAAAAATATAAAATATAAAAAAAAATCATAAAAGTTTATAGAAAATATTGGATATATTATTATTATCATTGTCATCATCTAGAATTGCCATGTGCAAAACACATGCATGCTTACTAGTAATATATATACAAAAGTGTTAGTGCAATGTGAAACTTTTTTTAGACTAAAATTATCCTCTATTTATTTGTTTGAGAAATGGTATAAAAGTCATTTTATTATAGATTTAGTACTAGCTTTATTGGCTACTAAAATACATATATTTGTGTATTTAATCCATTTCTAATTATAAGGGTTGAAAATTATCTTCAATTATTACTTTCCACCTCATTTAATCCCCTCTCATTAAGTCTTATACTTAAGGTATTAAATCTCATTTTTTTTATTAAATCATATATCTTAAAATTATTTCTCATTAATAATGCTACTAATTATATATATGTTAATATTTTTAACAACATAAAGCCATATATTTTAAAATTGACTCAAAAACAAAACCATTTTTTATCTAAGTGGTGGCTAAGCAATTCAACAATCCAAATCAAATTAATTAACATATGAAATTATAGGTAATAAAAATTTCAAAATAGAAATAAATATAGAAAATCACAATAATATATATATATATATATATATATATATATATATATATAATTAGACACATATATGAAGTTTTTATTAATCAAATAAAAATAAGTGTAATAAATAATAATTATTTTTATTAATAATAAAAAATGAAATACATAATTTAGACCTAACCAAAAATGAAATATAAAAAGTGATAATCAATAGTTCAACTTTTGGGTTAAATGTGTTCACCTTTAATATCATAAATAAATATAATATTAAATTACATAATTGAAAAAATACATAAATTTTACAAAAAAAAAAGCATTTAGGCACATGTATAATATCATATATTTATCATATTAAATAAAAAATAAGTGTAATATATTATAAAAATTTTTATATACATACAAAAATACAAAAAAAAATGTAGACAAAATTGAACACACCTATAGTTCTATATTTACGCAATTATTAAAAATATGGTTAGGATTGTGGAACTATATTTTGATTAAAATACTCATTTTTGAATTTAGTCTCTATTTAATTGTAAGGTTAAAATTGTAAATAAAACTACTTATTTTTACCTCATTCAATTCCCTCTATTTAAATCTTACATTTTTTGATAAATGAACAAAAAAAAAAAAAGAAAAACATACACCAAAAATATAAAATACTACAAAAGAAGAGTCTAGCCAAATAGGTAGGCTAGTCAATGATACTTGAAACTTACAACTCGATCCAATTATTAAATATTTGGATGAGGTGTTTATGTAATCATATTTGGATTTTGCATTCTACATCTCATTAATAATAAAAAACAAAAATATAAAAATGAAAAATAAAAATACATACAAATTTATAGAAAATTTTGAATATACTATCATTATCATCATTCAGAATTACCCTCTATTTCTTTGTTTGATAAAAGGTATAAAAGTCATTTAACTATAGGTTTAATGGCAACTAAAATTCCCATATCTATATGTATTTAAATTTTGTATTACATTTCCGTTATTGAAATTTTTTTCTTATGTATAATACTTATTTTTGTTTAATTTAATTAATGCATAATATAAGAGATGTACTCAATATTTTATCTTCTATAAATATATAACATTAGATATGTTCCCAAAATTGTCTCTATCTTTTTTTTTGTGATTCTATGTATTTTTATTTTTAAAAATTTTATTATTTGACTATGACATTATTTCATTTATTGGTAGATTTTAAATTGGGCATTCAATTTTCATCATTAATAAAAATACTTATTACATTTCATACTTATATATTTTAAAATTTTATTATTTATTAATCCATTTGACCCCAAATGATCAAATTGCTTGCCCACCACCGAGAGGGAAGAAAATGGTTTTGTTTTCAAAATATTTATTTTTATACTATTAAAATTAATCTTGTGAATTTAATTACAATAATTTAATGATAATAAAAATATATATTAAATATAGGATTTAATGAGAGAGAATATGAAAATATTTTTATTTCCAATTGGTTTTAAATTTTACATTCAATTTCCATCAATAATAAAAACATTCCTTATTTATCGTATTTAATATTGTTTAATATTATGTTAAAAATGTTTCCATTTTTTTCTAGTTTTTTTTTTCAATTTATCTATTTTTGAATTTTATTATTTAATCATGGTAATATGGATTAATCCATTGGGAGAATGATGGTTCTGCCCAAGGTCATAATTTTTAGGCCCAAAGTACATTTGGGGTAGGTGCCAACTCGGAATTGATGCCAATTCACGGGCAGGCATTGGTGCATAGAGTGAGGGCATTTGACATTTTGAATGTTTAGAGATCTGTAATGAAATTCAGAAATCTACATTGGGTTGTCTGTGCTTTTCCATAACCCATTTGACCCAAAATGGTTTAATTTCTTACCACTGCCTAGATGAAGACTTTTTTTTTTCTAGGTAGATTTTAAAAGTATAAGCTTTTATGTTATTGGAATTATTAATTTATTAAGTATGAATTTAATTAATAGAACTTAATGAGGAGAATAAAGAAAAATAACTTAAATATAAGATTCATTGAACATGAATGCAAGTTGATAAAATAAATATTGGATTTATTGAGAGAGAATCGAATGCATTAAATACAAAAAGTAGTATTCAACTCATTTAATATCAATAACAGATTACCCTCTTTGCCCTCACTTTTTATCAATAAATTTAAATGTAGTAGGGTAAATTTTGTCCTAAAAAAATAAAAAAAAATATTCTTGAATCCATTTTTATCTATTTTTTAGTTTTATTATTTAATCATGGTAACTTGGATTAACCCACTGGGAGAATGACAGTTCTGCCCAGGGTTAGAATTTTTAGGCCCAAAGTATAGTTGGGGTAGGTGCCAGCTTGGAATTGATGCCAATTCACGGACGGGCATTGGTGCATAGAGTGAGGGCATTTGACACTTTGAATGTTTATAGATTTGTAGTGGAATTCAAATATCTGTATTAGGTACGTCTGTACTTTTTCCATAACCCATTTGACCCAAAGTATAGTTGGGGTAGGTGCCAACTCGGAATTGATGCCAATTCATGGGCGGGCATTGGTGCAAAGAGTGAGGGCATTTGGCATTTTGAATGTTTATAGATCTATAGTGGAATTCAAATATCTGTACTTTTTTCGTAACCCATTTGACCCAAAATGGATTAATTTCTTACCACTACTTAATTGAAAACTCTATTTTTTTCTATCTAGATTTTAAAAGTATAAGCTTTTATGTTATTGGAGTTATTAATTTATTAAACATGAATTTAATTAATAGAACTTAATGATGATAAGAAACAAAAATAACTTAAATATAAGATTCATTGAACATGAATGCAAGTTGATAAAGTAAATATTGGATTTATTGAGAGGGAATTGAATGCATTAAATACAAAAAAAAAATTACCTATTTTTAAATTTAATGATAAAAAATAAGAGCAAATAGGGTAATTGGTTATTGATATTAAATGAATTGAAAAGAGGTAATTTAAAGATATTCAATGCATTCAATCATCTCTCATTAAATCCAACATTTAAGTTATTAATTTGCATTCGTGTTCATTGAATCATATATTTTAACTCATTTTTATTTCTTCTCATCATTAAGTTCTATTAACTAAATTAATAATTCCAATAACATAAAAACTTATACCTTTAAAATCTACCAATAAAAAATAGTGTTTTCATCTAAGTTGTGGTAAGAAATTAAATTATTTTGGGTCAAATGGGTTAATCCATGTGATGGAGGACGATTTGACCCGACCTATGAAATGGTGACACGTGGACACTAACTCACACGAGCGACAGCTCAGCATTGTAGCCTAGTGCAACCAAGTGATGGGCCCATAAAACAGCTCGCTACATTGTAGCTCACAGAAGGAGGAGTTCGCCACAACGCGAGCTTCGGGTTCCCTGAGCTTCCTTTGAAGGATACTCCAAGGCAACTTTACCTCGCGAGCTTGGGGAACTAGCTCACCCGAGCCCTCAAGCAGACAAGTCATCCCAAGGACCAATCAGACAGGTCGTACCATGCGAATGAGCCGCATGAGCGCTCCTCAAGAAGCTTCTATCTGACAGGTTGTACCGATCAGACTACGCCACGTCCCTTACTGACGGCACAGTCCTCAGTCCTTTCGACAGTCTGCATCCACGTCTCTCTGCAGGCGGAGGCGTGCCTACCACTTTGGGGACGTGTCACTCACCCAAGCGAGAAGCACGTCACAACGGCCACCTGCGCAACCCTGGTAGGTAACGGCTATGGCAGGAGCCCAGTGGCGGTTATGCCCGACCTGACGTGAATGTCCCTATAAAATCCCTCAGGGCAGAAGAGAGACTTCTTCTGGTGACCTTTAATCTCTCGAGTATAGTGAGAATGCGCTATCTGCACTCTTAGCCTTCATCTCCTTTTTGCTTCTCCTACAAAGTACTAACTTAAGCATCGGAGTATCCCCACCGGGTAAACTCCCCGGGGATTCTTCTTCTTCTTCCTCTCAGGTACCTTCCAGGAGCCACGTGAGTGCCAGTTAGGAGTGACCGGATTGTGCTACATCATTTGGCGCCGTCTATGGGAAACGCTTCGAAAAGCCTTTCCCTAAACTTTCACATCTCTTTACTCTCCAAAAATTCAACACTCATGGCATCCTCAAGCAATATCAGACGAAGCACAGAGATGAATAACTCCATGGAACAACCCAGCTCCCTACTATCTGTATCGGACAATTCACCATCCCCCTCTCAGCGGACGGGATTCCTAGTTTCAACGTGCCTCTTGCAGGGGCACTTGTCGTTGCTCCACTCCCTACCACAGTTGGAACAACCTTCACTGAACCCTCGGTTGTGCCCCCAACGGACAACCCGAGCCAGATGGAAGATTTGGTGCAGTGCATGTGGGCCATGTAGGCTCAAATGCAACAGTTTCAGAGCTATCAACAGCACGTGCTACACCAGGTCTCCCAGTACCAGTACCAGTAGCAATTTCCCCAGTTGCCACAGCCTCACCTTCAGCAATCGCAGCTCCCTCCTCGGCACCCAGCCTCACAGCGGGCTAGGTCCCATCACGAAGAGGAGCACCTTTCTCGCCCAGGAAAGGTCCCCTAGAACCCTCCAAGGAGCCAGGCCTCCTCCCGCAGCAGATAGGAAAGACCAGCCACTCCGACCTCGCCACGGGCGGTCAGGTCAGAAGGACTCCATCTCACCAAGTCCACATCGTCTCAGCCCTCCAAGCTCGGTACCCCATTCTTGGAGAACAGGTTTGAGATTCTAGCCACAGGCTCTAAGCAGGATCCCTCTGTCCACAATCATCACCAGCGGCCCGAGCTACTCCCTGCACACACCATCCCGGATAGCACAGAGGTGAGCAGTACAAATGTTGAGCCCACCAAGAAGCAGAGACGACGACGTCGAGCTCGCCGGTCTGCCACCCACGACCTATCCGAGCTCAGAGGCAAAGAAGAAGTAAGCTCGAGTGAAGTCAAGGCTCCTACCCTTTCAGTTCAATCCCCTTGTCTCCCGAGCTCCTGGCAGTCCCAATGCCTAAAGACTTCAATCTCCCCCCTCTTGACAAGTACAACGGGTCGTTCGACCCAAATGATCACGTAGAGCCAGTGAGTCGTGCATATGCATGGCCTTCTCCACCACTTTTCGAGGAGCAGCACGTACGTGGTACCGGTACTTGGCACCTCTGGGTCGATAAGAAGTTGGGTGTAGTTTGCACAAGCCTTCACGTCCCACTTCGTCACTAGCAAGCGGTGTTTGCGAACTAAAGAGAGACTCCTCAGTATAGTGCAAAGAGAGGGAAAGTCCATTCGGAGCTACATCAAGTGGTTCAACGATGCTTGTATGCAGATACCGCGCCTGGACCCCATCGTACGCCTTGCAGCAGCCAATAAAGGCATGACACACAAAGAGTTCAAATGGCACATGGTCGTCAACCAACCAACGACCATAACCAAGTTTCTGAAGCTCGCAAACAGGTTCATAGCCATCGAAGAGGAGATCAACCAAAAGGGCGAGGGCGCACCCGAAAAAAGAAAGAGGGAATGAGAGCCTTCTAGTCAAGGGGGCAGTCAAAAGAAAAAGGATATAACTTGAGGGGCAAAGCCGGGTCAATTGTTCCGAGCTTCTGTAGCGGACCGAGCTGATTACACCCCACTGAATGCGAAGCGGGCCAAAATCCTGATGGCGATCAAGGATGCCCCGTATGTGAAATGGCCACCTCGTTTGAGGGGGAATCCCAATGAAAGAAATAAGACTTTGTATTGCAGTTTCCATAAAGATCACGGTCGCAGTACCGAGAGTTGTAAAAACCTCCGCGACGATATTGAGGAACTCATCCGCCGCGAATATTTAAGAAATTGTGTATATAATAATAATAATAATAATAACAATAAAGCAGGTTGGCAAGGGGAGCAAAGTAAGGATGCTCCCGAGTCCAGCAGCATGCCGGCCAAACAACCGCAGAGGCAGCCTTCGAAGGAGAGGCCGATTTGAGGGACCATCCACATGATAGTGGGAGGTTCGATCGTAGCGGGTTGCACTTTAGCAGTAGCTCAGACGTCAATTCATGAGGCCGCCCAGGAAGAGCATAATCTCCTAAAGCGACCGATGACAGAAGAGCCAATTTTCTTCATGTAATATGACGCGCGAGGGGTCCACTACCCCCACGATGATGCACTCGTAATAAAGTTGAGGATCAACGACTTCGAGGTCAGGCGCATACTTGTCGACTCGGGCAGCTAGGCCGACATCCTCTTCAAAGTTGCGTTCGACTAGCTCCAACTGCAAAGAAGCGACTTGAAGTCTGAAACATTCCTTTGGTGGGCTTCAGTAGAGAGGAAGTCCGGCCCCTTGCGAAAATAACAGTACATGTGGAAGTCGGCGCATGGCCTTGCATGGTCAGATTCAAACACGACTTCCTGGTGGTCGCAACCCCCTCCCCCTACAATACCATAATAGGTTGACCGATCACCCATGTCTTACGGGCGGTGGTCTCCACTTACCATTTGGCTATGAAGTTCCCAACAAACTTCGGTGTGGGGGTAGCGCGGGGCAACCAGCTCGAGTCCCGCAAGTGCTACGTCACCACCTTGAAGGGAAAGACCAAGGTGGCGACGACCTCGAACTGGAGTGGCCTACGGAGCAAAGCGAGGAATGAGCCGCGCCCATGGAAGAAACAGTTGTAGTCTCGACCTCAGCAACCGACCCGGCTCGGACGCTTCAGATCGGTGCTTCCGTCCAGGAACCTCTACGATCCAAACTGGTAAGCTTCTTACTCCAAAATTTAGATATTTTTGCATGGTCCACGGTAGAGATGTCCGGTATAGACCCCAACCTCATAACTCACAAGCTAAATATTGATCCTGTAGTTAGGCCCGTTAGACAGAATAAATGCAACCTAGCCCCGGAGCGGTGGAAAGCGGTCGATGAGGAGGTCGAGAAGCTCCTTGCAGCTGACTTCATAAGAGAAGTCCACTACCCGAGCTGGGTAGCCAACCCCGTCCTGGTAAAGAAGGCCAATGGCAAGTGGCGCATGTACGTCGACTACACCGACCTAAACCTGGCTTACCCAAAAGACTGCTTCCCGCTCCCTAGAATTGACCGCTTGGTGGACGCGACCTCAGGGCATGAGTTGCTAAGTTTCTTGGATGCCTATTCGGGCCATAACCAAATCAAGATGAACCCGGCAGACGAAGAAAAGACTGCCTTCATCACAGAGTTTGGTCTGTACTGTTACAAGGTTATGCCCTTCGGGTTGAAAAACGCAGGGGCAACCTTTCAACGACTTGTAAATAAGTTGTTTGCACTGCTAATTGGTAGAAAAGTAGAGTGCTATATAGACGACATGGTCGTCAAAACTCAATTTTCACATGAACTAATACAAGACTTGCATTATGTTTTTGAAATTCTGTGTAAGTTTAGTATGAGACTGAACCCAAACAAGTGTATATTCGGTGTGACCTTGGGCAAGTTCATAGGATACATTGTTAACCGGCGTGGCATCAAGGCCAACCCGGATAAGGTTAAGGCCATCTTAGATATGAGACCACACCGAAAGTTAAAGGAGGTTCAGAGGTTGAACGGCCACATTGCCTCTCTGAGCCGTTTCATGTCCAAATCGGTGGACCGATGTTTGTCGTTCTTCAAGGTAATTAAGAGCAAAGGATTCGAGTGGACCCAAGATTGCCAGTTTTAGAACTGTACCTCTTGGCAAGCGACGAAGTGGTCAGTTTGGTACTAATAAAGGAAGTAGATCGGGTTCAGCGACCCATCTATTATGTTTGTAAAGTATTGTAGGGAGTAGAGACGAGATACCAGAGATAGAAAAGCTGGCTTACGTACTGGTAATTGCAACTCGGAAGCTCCGCCTGTACTTCCAGGCTCACACTGTTATCGTTCTCACCAACAAGCCTCTGAGGCAAGTCTTACTTAAGCCCAAGGTCTCTGGTCGGTTGACGAAATGGGCCGTTGAGCTCAATGAGTATGATCTCCAGTACAAGCCGTGAACTGCCATTAAGGCCCAAGCCTTAGCAGATTTCATAGCCAAATGCACATTCAACTTTGAAGTCCCCAGGCCGGTTGAGCACGAGGCTCCCAACTCGGGTGAGCCCGAAGCTCCCAGGCCGGTTGAGTCCAAACCCCGTGAGGTAGCAGCCAATGTGGCATCTCTCCTAGTTCGGCCAAGCGCGAGCTGGGATGAGGAGCCCTGGATCCATCACGTAGATGACTCCTCGAACCAACAGGGTAGCAGAGCCAGAATAGTTTTGCACGACCCAAGTGGCACGAAACTGGAGTACGTGCTACGCTTCAAGTTCGCAACATCTAACAATGAAGTGGAGTACGAGGCGTTGATAGCTGGACTAGCCCTAGCCAAAGAAGTAAAAGCAAAGCACATCGTTATTTGCAGCGACTCCTAGCTCGTGGTCAAACAGGTCACCGATGAGTATGAAGCTCGTGAGCCAACCATGATAGCCTACTTAGCCAATGTCAAAGAGGCCCTGCTCAACTTCCAGTCACACTTTGTCAAGCAAATTCCAAGGTTAGAGAACACTGAAGCCGATGCCCTGTCCAGATTAGCCAGCGCCAACGACATCACCATGAAAACCGTGTACATAGAGGACTTGCCTCGGCTTAGCATTCTCAGAGGGGCAGAGGAGGTCGATCCCGTTGTTCAAACAGAGCCGAGCTGGATTGACCCGCTCGCGAGCTTCTTGCTACACGGGACCCTCCCTGCAAATTGCAATGCAGCCAGAAGGGTGCAGCGCCAGGCAGCCAAATATGTCATGATCGATGAACGACTATACCGGAGATCTTACATGCTCCCCTACCTGTGTTTCTTGCGACCTACTGAAATCGAGCTCGTACTCCGTGACACTCATGAGGGATTGTACGACGGACACTTGGGGGGCAGGGTCCTTGCACAGAAGGCACTTCGACAGGGGTATTATTGGCCAACAATGAAGGCAGATGCTATTGATCTTGTTAAAAAATGCGACAAATGCCAGAAGCATGCCAATATTCACCACCAACCTGCCGCCGATCTCGAGTATCTCACCGGCTTGTGGCCCTTCGCGCAATGGGGCATCGATCTGCTTGGGCCATTCCCTCCAACAACGGGTGGGAGGAAGTTCTTAGTAGTAGCAGTGGACTACTTCACCAAGTGGGTAGAAGTTGAACCCCTTGTAACGATCACAACCCAGAATGTCCAAAACTTCTTTTGGAAGAACATCGTGTGCCGCTTCGGGTTACTTCGAGTATTGATTTCTAACAACGACAAGCAGTTCGAGGACATCAAATTCCAAGACTGGTGCCAAGACATGGGAATCTGACAAAATTTTACTTCAGTCGCACACCCTTAAGCAAACGGTCAGGTAGAAGTCACTTACAGAGTCATCCTCCGCGGATTGAAGGCACGGCTGGACCGGGCTAAAGGGTTGTGGGCAGATGAGTTACCTAGCATCCTATGGGCCTACCGGACCACGAAGAAGACCGCCACGGGAGAAACACCATTCAACCTCACCTACGGTACCGAAGCAGTTATCCCCATAGAGATCGAAGTCCCTACACTACGACTAGAAGCATACAATGATCAGACGAATGAAGATGAGCTCCGTACCAACCTCGATCTACTCGATGAAGTAAGGGACCTCGCGTACATCAGGACTACAGCCTACCAATAGAAAGTAGCTCGATACTATAACGCTAGGGTCAAGAAGTGGAACCTCCGCATCGGCGACCTGGTACTTCGAAAAGTTATGGTACTTGATCCCAGCGCTGGCAAGCTTGGGTCTAACTGGGAAGGACCTTACCGAGTGAAACGAGTACTCGGGGAAGGAACGTACGAGCTCGAGACCCTCGAAGGGAAACAAGTACCTCGGGAATGGAATATTATCAATTTAAGGCAATACTATGTGTAACAACTGAGTATGCCATGAGCCACTCCCAAAGCCTAAGGGCCGAAATGCCGAGCTAACACAATCTTGGCGCAATAAGACCCAGTCGCCTTTGAGGCATGGGCGAACTTCAAAAGTGGACTATAAGTCACTCCCAGAGCCTAAGGGCCAAAATGTCGAGCTAACACGATCTCGGCGCAATCAGACCCAGTCATCTCCATGACATGGGCGAGCTTCAAGTGAGGAGTGTAAGCAGCTCGGGCTTAAACCCCACCAAGCATAGCTTGTTCTAGTACGATGATCGAACTAGAGAATAACCAATGAGCATATAGTTTGGGCACACGTGGTAATCACTTTGTCGTGCGCCATAGAGATGCCTTAAATGATTTAAGGAACAGTTTGAGATAACGATTATCAAGGAGTCCTACTTCGGGTATGTAGCTCTAATAGCTTGGGTGTTGAGATCGCCTCAGCAAAGATAAAGAGATCACATCATACTTGGAAGAAAAAATGGAGAACTTTCATTATCATTTAAAAAGAGAGAGAGAGAGAGAGAGAGAGAGAGAGAGAAATTACAATGCAATAACCGAACTAAATAGCCTGGGAAAGTTTGACTATCACAGGGCACAATCGCCCAACCAAAGACCTTTGAAAGACCGGGTTTGTGGCACTCGAAAGCCACAAGAAGTCCAGAGAAACACCGCCTCAGGGATTTGCCTCCTCATCCTCATCCTCTGGGGAGTCAGCCTCCTCTTCCTCTGCTTGGTCTACCGTCTTATGAGACAGACCCTTCATAGTGATGCCGTCGAGGTTGAGCCTGGAGAACTTCTTCTGAACCAGCCACCGACATAGCTTAAACCCAGAGCGGTACGAACTCGAACCATATTCCACCTTGTTCAGCCTCCACCATCTGATTAAAGTTTAGAGTCCGATCTAGAAGAGTGGACTCCAAGTCTCGCATTTGCTGCTTGAGGAGCTCCCTCTCTGCCGCCATCCTTGATGACTCCTCCCTGTAACGTGCTCTCTCTTTAGAAAGCCGAGCTATTTGAGCCTCCTGGTCATGGACGAGCAGCTCTTGAGACTCGCTCCCCTTGCGAGTGTGATGGAGCTCGCCCCCGGATCCAGTCGAGCTTGCCTTGGATCTTCTTGTTAGCAGCCCACTAGTCGAGGGCATCGACGCGGTGGACGCGCGTCTAGAGAGCCATGGCATGGATGGTGGAATTCACTTGCCGACAAAAGAGAAGATTAGAGGACAATAGAAAGGGGCAAAATGAGAGAAGAAAAAGGAAAGGAGTCACTTACCACCATGTAGTGGGCGGAGGCGAACGTGGCGAGGTCCCCGGGCTCCATATTCCCCCAGTGAGCGACCTCGTCGTTACTAATCGCCTTCTGGCTCCTCCAACGAGCCACGAGGTGGTTGTTCACCCCTTCACAGTTTCCCACTGAGAACTGGGGGTAAGGGTATGGCTGGAGGGGGTTACAGGGAGCGCCCTACTGAGGGAGCTCGTCCCCTTCGAAACCGACCCCACTAGTTCCCTCAGGTGGGGGATCCAAAATCTCAGGCGGAGGGGAGGATAAAACCGGCTCGGCATACCCGAACTCAGTACCTTCTGAGGAGGGAGTCAGGTCAAGGCGCGTCCTCTTCGCATGGCGCCTTTGGCTGCTCGAGAGAAGGCGGCACGAATTGGCACTAGACATGATGACTACCAAAAAGAACATCAGTGTTAGTTCAGCAAGAATGAAATATATGCATGCGAATGTGAGTACGATGTCGTTACAGAAACCACGCGACCTAAAAAGACAACCTACCCGGGCACAGGCCGGCCTGCACGAGCTTCTCCTCGGCTAAGTAGTCCGAGCAAAGGAAGCCTACGATGCCCATGACAACATCGTTTTTTGAGTATCGGGGTCCTGGATAGCGCCCCTCCAAGCAGTCGAGAAGGGCTACCCCTCGGGGTTGTGGACCACAAAGTAATCCCACTTCCAGGCGGGAATCTTATTCAGCAGCTCGTACAAGAGCTTATAACCGCGATAGGGAGAGAGGTAGTAAAAGCGCCTCTCTGGAGGAACCCCAAGAACAACATTTTTTATACAGAGGATAGAGGCAAAAATATCAAGGTCTAGAGGAAGACAATACTCGTAACATAGAGATAGTCCCAACCATGTTTCGAATGTCGTTGGGATGAAGTTGGTCAATGGTGACGTTAAAGTGATTTAGCACCTCCACTATCAAGGGGTGCAGGGGAGACGCAAGACAATGTCAAGATGTTCCTGGAAGATTACAATGTCATTGGGACCATTTTCCCACGGGAAGTTTCCAGTAGGGAGGCTGTAGACCATGTCCCCAGGGAGGCGAAAGTAGCGGATTAGAGACCTGAGTCTCTCCGCTGTCATGGAGGAAGGGCCAAAAGTGTCAGGCTCCCTCCCCCTAGAAGTAGATGCTACATCTCCAAAGGCCTCCCGAGCCTCCGGGATTTGCTCCCAGGCTCCCCCCAAGCTCGAGGGAGCATCGTCATCGTCCTGACTACCGCCCCGGTGGTAGGTGTGGTATGGGTACCTAGACATGGCTGACAACGATTGGGACTCACCAGAAGAGACGGAACGAAGCAAACTGAAGGATTTGGGTAGACTAGATGAAGTGCGCGACCTCAGAATTCAAAGGCAAAAAGATGGCGTGGGAGAAAATGAGGCCCAGGAGCCCCCCTATTTATAGTCTCCACCCTAAAATTAAGGTAATTGCGGTCGCACGACGTTCGGAGTTAAAAGCCACTTCAGCACGTTTTCGGAATCCGAAAAGTCAGGAATGTCAGAAAATTTCTTGATTCCCGTGAACGCATTTAATGTGGGTAGTCAATCAAGTTTGAATTTCGATCAAATCAGTCCATCACGCTTCATGAAACTCCTCGCGCTGAGGCAATACTCTCAGCTCAAGTAGTGGGGGGCAATTGATGGAGGACGATTTGACCCGACCTATAAAACGGTGACACGTGGACACTAACTCAGCACGAGCGACATCTCAGCATTGTAGCCTAGTGCGACCAAGTGACGGTCCCATAAAGCGAGCTTCGGGTTCCCCGAGCTACCTTTGAAGGATACTCCAAGGCAACTTTAGCTCGCGAGCTAGGAGAACTAGTTTGCCCAAGCCCCCAAGCAGACAAGTCATCCCAAAGACCAATTCTATTAGGGGTAATCCTGAAGTGTTCCGAGCTTGCTACAAAGTAGCTCGCGAATGAGCCGCATGAGCGCTCCTCAGGAAGCTTCTATCTGACAGGTCATACCGACCAGATTGCGCCACGTCCCTTACTGACGGCGCAGTCCCTGTCCTTTTGACAGTTTGCGTCCACGTCTCTCAGCAAGCGGAGGCGTGCCTACCACTTTGGGGACATGTCACTCACCCAGGCAAGAAGTACGTCACAACGGCCACCTGCGCAGCCCTAGCAGGTAACGACTGTGGTAGGAGCCTAGTGGCGGTTATGCCCGACCTGACGTGAATGTCCCTATAAAAGCCTTCAGGGCAGAAGAGAGACTTCTTTTGGAGACCTCTAATCTCTTGAGTATAGTGAGAGCGCGCTAGCTGCACTCTTAGCCTTCATCTCCTCTTTCTTTCTCCTACAGAGTACTAACTTAAGCGTCGGAGTATCCCCACCGGGGATTCTTCTTCTTCTTCCTCTCAGGTACCTTCCAGGAGCCACTTGAGTGCCAGTTAGGAGTGACCTGATCGCGCTACATCACCATGCTATCACGATTAAATAATAAAATAAAAAATAGATAAAATAAAAAAAGTATATAGAAATAAAAAAAAATGGGAGCATTTTTAACATACATATAAAACAATATAAGTATGTTAAATAAGAAATATTTTTATTAATGATGAAAATGGAATGTAAAATTTAAAACCAATTGGAAATAAAAATATTTTTCTATTCTCTCTCATTAAATCCTATATTTAAAATATATTTTTCTCATCATTAAATACTTGTAATTAAATCCACAATATTAATTTTAATAGTATAAAAATAAATATTTTGAAAAGTAATTTGAAAGCAAAACCATTTTCTTCCCTCCCGGTGGTGGGCAAGCAATTTGACCATTTGGGGTCAAATGGATTAATAAATAATGCCATAATTAAATACTAAAAAAATAAAATAAATAACTATGAAATGTAAGAAGTATTTTTATTAATGATGAAATGAAAAGGTAATTTCAAAATCTACCTAGAAATTAAATGATATCAGAGTCAAATAATCAAATTTTTAATAATAGAAAATACAAAGAATCACAAAAATAAACAAAATATAAGAGAAAATTTTGGGCACATATCTAATGTTATATATTTATAAAAAATAAAATATTGGATACATCTCTAATATTGTACATTCAATATATTGAACAAAAATAAGTTTTATACATAAGAAATAATTTTATCAATGATGGAAATGGAATGCAAAATTTAATGTCAACCTATAAATCAAACAATTTTTATTTTTAGATGGTGGGTTAGTGGTTTGAGTAAAATGATACCATAGACAAACAAAAATTAAGTGTGATAAGTAAACAATATCTTATATAATGTAAATGAAATATATAATTTAAAGGATAAATTATAGTCAAAGTCGGTTGTACATTTAAAATTAGGTTGCGGGTTGGTCCAAAAACCAACCAAACTCTAAAAACCAGCTCTACATTTCAAATTATAAAAACCTCCACCATGTCATTAGAGGATTATGTGGTTGTTGCCAACATAGGACTCTTAGTCCATGTTGGTCACAACAGAAAACCTATATTGAAAATAGGTTTTCAGTTTCTCTTCCACTCCCTTTGTCTCTCAATCTCCCTCCCTTCTCTCTCACTCTTATAATCATCTCTCGATCTCCTGCTCCCTCTGTTTCTCCCTCTCTCTTTGATTCGGTATGTAGCCAAACTAAAACCTTTCTCTCTCTCTCTCTCTCTCTCTCTCTCTCTCTCTTTGTATTGTTCTCTATTGATCTTCATCATTCTTCCCCCACACTCTCCCTCTCAGTCAAAATCTCCTTCTCCCTCGTTTTTTATTGTTTTCCAATTGGTGTAAATTTCATAGCAAAGAGTTTATTGTGAATTTTATCAATTTGGTGAAATAATTTGAATCACATGAAGTTGGTATCATATTCTTTTATACGATCTAATTAATACCATATAAGTGTGTAAGAAAATAAAAAAAAATGAGAGAGGGAGAGGGAGAGAAACTGAGGGAGAACCATAGAAATTAAGGGAGAAGGAGAAATCAACTAAGAAAGAGAATGAGAGAGATTAAGGGAGAACAATAGGTAGAGAGAGAGAGAATGAGAGAAATTTATATAGAGAACGTAAATACAAAAACCAAAAACATTTTTTTTTTAAATCACATTGTCATTGAGCAGATAAAGATGATTGTGAGTGAAAGAGTGTGAGGGAGATTGAGAGAGAGATATACTAAAAACCCTTTTTTTTTATTTTTCACTCACCCAACATTAGAGGCCAATTTTTGTATAAACTTTTTATTGTGTCCAATATGGATTAAGAGTCCTATGCTGGCAATAGCTACATAACCCTCCGATGACATGGCGAGGGTGTTTATAACTTAAAATGTAGAGCTGTTTGTTAGAGTTTTGTTGGTTTATGGACCAACTTGTAACCAAATTTTAAATGTGCAGTCGGCTCCGACTATAATTTTCCCTAATTTAAAACTAATCCAAAGCAATGCTATTTCTTATCTAGATGGTGGGTCAATGGTCCAACTTTTGAAAAAAAAACACATGATGTTATAATTCAATAATAAATATTTAAGTTTATTTTTAATCATATTGTTAATTTTTTTAATTTTAAAATTCTATCTTAACTATGATATATCTAAAATTAAGTAATTAATATGAAGAAAATTTTCTCACGTGCAACACATGTGCTTAATTACTAATATATATATATATATATATATATATATGTATGTTTGTATGCATGTATGTATTCACTTGTTGGTGATGCTTGTGATGCATTTTGCATGTCACCTATTGACGGAGCGCGATCCAGCTAGTCTTAGCTGTCCGCTGCCTTGCTTCCGAACGGGGTAGCAGGGAACCTGAAACGGAGGAGATGGGAAAGTTTCGGGGGGGACCCGGTGTAGAGGCTCCGAAGCTCAGTTAGAATCCTTCAAAAGCAAGGTAGTACCAGATAGCGCAAAGTTTGCATACCTCCGTTGTCGGGGGGCAGGGGGCTCTTATAGTCACTTCGTGTACTCGTCCCGAGGCCCTTGTCAGATCGGGTATGATTACCCTTGTGCTTGTCAATTCGGCCGTCGTCCTTTCTGCTGAGACAAAACCGTCACAGCCTAACCGTCTAACTGGAGATGGCGGTGTCAGCGGCGGTGGCAGGTGGCCGTTTAGAGTGCTGCTGCCAAACGTCATATCCCAAGTCAGTTAGGCGTGGCGCCCTCGGGCACGGACTTCCCTAGTGTCAGGCATGGTACGACTTGTTTGGTTTTGGTGCCTAGAAGGTGATGCGAAGTGCTGAGCGAGGCGGTCTTGAGCTCAGAGGTATCTATAGGGCAGGTCAGTTTCGGCGAGGTGTATCTCGAACTGTTACAAGGTGGGTCAGTTCGGCGAAGTGTATCCCGAGTTGTTACTAGGTGGGTCAGTTCGGCGAAGTGTATCCCGAGCTGTTACAAGGTGGGTCACTTCGATGAAGTGTATCCCGAGCTGCTACAAGCTGGGTCAGTTCGGCGAAGTGTATCCCGAGCTGTTACAGGGGTCAGTTCGGCGAAGTATATCCCGAGCTGTTACAAGGGTCAGTTCGACAAAGTGTGTCCCCTTGTTCCCGCCAAGGTATGAAGAGGAGGAAGTGGGTCGCCAAGCGAACTCGTACCGAGCTGCCCCTAGATGAGGAGCCCCAAGCCCCAGACCATACGCCAGAGGATCTGCCCAGGGAGCCCGAAGTGACTCCATCGGTGCACGAGACTGCCGGGGCGCCTTACGCTGAAACCACTCATACGGGCGCTCCTGCATACTCAAGTGCTCCTGCTCACTCCGAGTCTGCTCATACGCGGGCTGGGCCCTCAGGCTCGGGAGCTCAAGGGGAGTTTAGGAGCGTGTTGACATCGAACTACGCTCTTCAGAAGAGTAGGGACGCTATTTTCCCCGAGGAGGTCGCGACGTGGACCAATCTTCCCTTGAATCAGGTCGCTTGCCGCGTCGTAACACATGCCATGGTGGTAAGTTAGATTCTGTCTTCCTTTTTTATTCTGTTGCTTCTGCTGTCATTTGCTCACTTGTTTCTTTTGGTAGGTGAATTCTTCGATTCATGCCTTGGCGGCCCAAGTGGAGAGGAGCTCGCGACAGGCGCGAGCTGCTCAGGCTGCCGCTCATGCTGCTGAAGAAGCCTTTCGTGCTGCAGAGGCAAATACCCAGGCTGTTGAGGCGGCTGCTTATGCTGCTGAAGAGGCTGCTCGCGTCGTGATGGCCAGACAGGCGAGGTCTCAGCGTGACGCCGAGGCCATGGGGGTAGTTGTCAAGCATATGGCGGACTTGAAGTTGGATTTGCAGCATCAAGTCGAATATCTTCAGGAGGACATCAGGGAGAGAACACATATTTTTTCCCCAAGGCATTGAAGACGCCAAGAAGAAGGCAGTTGAAGACTACATTGCCTCCCCGCGTTTTGACGATCTGATGGTGGACTCTTACAGGAGGGTGTTCAAGTTGAGCCGGTGGATGATCCGGAATACGTACCCCGACCTCGATGTAAGTGCCATAACCACTTCGCGTATAACTCAGGAGATGGCCAATGCTGTCGATGGTGAGCCGGACTCTGAAGGAGAGCCAGGGCCTTCGGGTGTTGTTGAAGTGCCTTCCGATGGCCAAGAAGTGGCTCTGGGCATGTAAATTTCTTTTTTGCCAATGTACTGTTTCTTTCAATGGAGTATCCTTTTCCCCTTGCTCATCTTCCCCGAGTTGTTTCTTTGCCGGGTTTTTAAATTTCCGTGGTCTTTTATGCCGCGAACTGATTTCTTGCCGAGCTGATAATGTGCTGTCTTCGCCGAAGTTCCTCGGCTTGCCTTGTGGCACATAGGGCCTGATTTCGCCCACTTCGCTAGGTGGTTTATAGGTAGTATCGCCTCAAGTTCACGATGTTCCACGTTCGGGGTACTCGTTTGCCTTCCAAGGTTTCGAGCTCGTATGCGCCCCCGAGCGCTATTTTTACTTTATAGGGCCCTTCCCAATTAGGTCCAAGCTTGCCGGTGCCGGGTTCAGGCACCATAATCTTACGGAGGACCAGGTCGCCGACTCGGAAGCTTCGTTGCTTTACTTTGCTATTGTAGTAGCGAGCTACCTGCTGTTGGTATGCCGCTGTTCGGATGTGCGCGAGGTCCGTTACCTCGTCCAGTAGGTCGAGGTTGGTGCGTAACTCGTCTCCGTTCGTCCGATCGTCGTATGTTTCTAATCGCAACGTTGGTATTTCGATTTCCGCCGGATCACTGCTTCAATGCTGTAGGTGAGGTTGAAGGGGGTTTCTCCCGTGGCTGCTTTTTCGGTCGTTCGGTGAGCCCATAAGACACTTGGTAGCTCCTCGGCTCACAATCCCTTAGCTCGATCCAAACGTGCTTTCAGTCCACGCAGGATGGCTCTGTTCATTACTTTCGTCTGACCGTTTGCCTGCGGGTGCGCGACTGACGTGAAATTTTGCCGAATCCCCATGTTCTTGCACCACTCTTGGAACTTGATATCCTCGAACTGTTTGCCATTGTCGGAGATTAGAACCCAAGGTAACCCAAACCGACATACTATGTTCTTCCAAAAGAAGTTTTGTATGTTTCGAGCCGTAACAGTTGCCAGAGGTTCGGCTTCTATCCACTTCGTAAAATAATCTACCGCAACAACTAGGAATTTTCTTCTGCCTATTGCTGGTGGGAATGGCCCTAGGAGGTCGATGCCCCATTGTGCAAAGGGCCACGGGCTGGCGAGGTATTTGAGGTTGGAGGCAGGTTGATGGTGGATGTTAGCGTGCTTCTGACACTTGTCGCATTTTCTGACGACCTCGACAGCTTCTGCCTTCATCGTTGGCCAGTAGTATCCTTGTCGAAGTGCCTTTTGGGCGAGTGCTCTGCCCCCCAAGTGTCCGCCGCACAGGCCTTCATGAGTGTCGCGGAGTACGAACTCAGCTTCGGTAGGTCGCAGGCACCGCAAATAGGGGAGCGTGTACGACCGTCGGTATAACCGTTCGTCTATTATGACGTATTTGGCCACCTGACGCTGCACCCTCTTGGCCGCATTGCGTTCTGCAGGGAGGGTTCCGTTTATCAGGAAGCTCGCGAGTGGATCGATCCAGCTCGGCTCTGCTTCTAAGACGGGAGCGACCTCCTCTGTCCCCCTGAGAATACTAGGCCGAGGTAAGTCCTCTATGTACACAGTTCTCATATTTTTGTGACTCGTACTGGCTAACCGGTAAAGGGCGTCGGCCTCAGTGTTTTCTGACCTCGGGATTTGCCTGATGATGTGTGACCGGAAGTTGAGCAGGGCTTCTTTTACTTTGGCCAAATATGCGATCATGGAGAGATCGCGTGCTTCGTATTCGCCGGTAACTTGGTTTACCACGAGCTGAGAATCGCTGCAGATGACCAAGTGTTTTGCCTTAACCTTTCACGCTAGGTCCAGCCTGGCGATCAGTGCTTCGTATTCTGCCTCGTTGTTGGATGCCGCAAACTCAAAGCGTAGTGCGTATTCTACTTTTGTGCCGCTCGGGCCGCACAAGACTATTCCAGCTCCGCTGCCTTGCCGGTTCGAGGAACCATCCACGTGAAGGATCCAGGGCTCCTCATCCCAATTCGCTCTTCGCCTGACCAGGAGAGATGCCACACTGGCTGCTACTTCACGGGGTTCGGACTCTATGGGCTCAGGAGCTCCGGGTTCGCCGCAACTGTGGACCTCGGGCTCGACCTGTGGGGCTTCGTGGCTGAAAGGCACTCGGCGATAAAATCTGCCAAAGCTTGGGCCTTGATAGCGGTTCTCGGTTTGTACTGGAGGTCGTACTCGATGAGTTCGATGGCCCATTTCGTTAGTCGACCGAAGACTTCGGGTTTGAGTAAAACTTGTCTAAGAGGTTTGTCAGTTAGCACGATGACGGTGTGAGCCTGGAAGTACGGGCAGAGCTTACAAGCTGCTATTACTAGGGCGTATGCTAGTTTTTCTATCTCTAGGTACCTTGCCTCTGCTCCCTGCAAAATTTTACTAACATAATATATGGGTCGTTGGACCCGGTCTGTTTCCTTTATTAGTACCGAACTGACCGCCTCGTCGCTCGCCGAGAGGTACAATTCTAAGACCTCGCCCACCTCGGGCCGGGCTAAGGTTGGCACACTAGCGAGGTAACCTTTTAGTTCGTCGAACGCGAACTGGCAGTCCTGGGTCCACTCGAACCCTTTTCCTTTGACTGCCTTGAAGAAGGGTAGGCAGCGGTCTGCTGACTTAGACAAGAAGCGGCTTAGAGCGGCTATGCGGCCGTTTAGCCTCTGAACCTCTTTTACTTTCCGAGGTGGTTTCATATCTAGAATGGCTTTTATTTTGTCCGGGTTGGCCTCAATACCGTGTCGATTGACAATGTAGCCTAGGAACTTGCCCGAGGTGACGTCGAAGACACACTTGTTGGGATTCAACTTCATGCTAAACTGACGCAGGATTTGGAAAACAGAATCTAAGTCTTGTATTAACTCTTGTGAAAAATGAGTATTGACGACCATGTCGTCTACATAGAACTCTATCTTCGTACCAATCAGGGGCCGAAATAGCTTATTTACTAGTCTTTGGAAAGTTGCCCCGGCATTTTTTAGTCCGAAGGGCATGACTTTGTAGCAATACTGGCCGAACTCGGTTATGAAGCTGGTTTTTTCCTCATCGGATGGGTCCATCCTAACTTGGTTGTAGCCTGAGTAGGCGTCCAAGAAGCTTAGCAACTCGTTTCCCGAGGTCGCGTCCACTAGGCGGTCAATTCTGGGGAGGGGGAAGCAATCTTTCGGGCAAGCTCAGTTCAGGTCGGTATAGTCGACGCACCTGCGCCACTTGCCGCTTGCCTTTTTTACCAACACCGGGTTGGCCACCCAGCTCGGGTAGTGGACTTCCCTTATGAAGTTTGCTGCAAGGAGCTTCTCGACCTCCTCATCGATCGCTCTCCAGCGTTCTGGGGCTAAGTTGCGTTTCTTTTGTCTAACGGGTCTGAATACAGGGTCAGTATTAAGTTTGTGAGTTATAAGTCTGGGGCTAATGCCGGGCACGTCGGCCGCGGACCAGGCAAAAATATCTAAATTTTGAAGTAAAAAACTCACCAGTTCGGCTTGTAGGGGGTCTTCGATGAAAGCTCCGATGCTTAGTGTGCGAGCTGGGTCCGTAGCTGAAGTCGGGATTGCGACTGTTTCCTCCGTGGGCGAAGCTCGCTCCTCACCTTGCTACGCCGACCGCCTTGGTTTTTCCCTTCAGGGCTGCAACGTAGCACTTGCGGGACTCGAGCTGGTCGCCCCGCGCTACCCCTATACCGAAGTCCGTAGGGAACTTCATGGCCAAATAGTAGGTGGAGACCGCCGCCCGTAGGATATGCGTGATCGGCCGCCCTATTATGGCATTGTATGGGGAGGGGGTCGCGACTACCAGGAAATCATGGTTGAGTCTGACCGCACAAGGCCATGTGCCGACTTCCACAAGGACAATTACTTTTCCGAGGGGCCTGACTTCCTCTCCGCTGAAACCTACCAGGGCAGTGTTCGCGGGCTTCAGCTCGCTCCTCTGTAACTGCAGCTGGTCAAATGCTGATTTGAAGAGGATGTCCGCTGAGCTGCCCGAATCTACGAGTACGCGCTTGACCTCGAAGTCGCTGATCCTTAGCTTAATGACAAGCGCGTCATCATGGGGGTAGTGGACTCCTCGCGCGTCGTCCTCCGTGAAAAAGATTGGTTCTTCGGTCTTTGGTCTCTTTGGGGGGTTCCGTTCTTCGAGGGCCACTTCGCGAACTGAAGTCCGGGCTGCTGCCGAGGTACACTCCGCTACCACCGAACCTCCCACTATTACATGGATGGTTCCCCGATATGGCCTCTCTTCCAGAGGCTGCTTCTGCAATGGTTCGGCAGGTCTCTTGCTAGACTCGGGGGCATCCTTTTCGTGCTCCCTTTGCCGACATGCTTTATTGTTATTGCTGTGCTGTACAAAGTTTCTCAAGTATCTGCGACGGATGAGTCCCTCTATCTCGTCCCGAAGGTTATTACACTTTTCGGTGCTATGACCATGGTCTCTATGGAAACTACAATACAAATTCTTGTTTCTCTCGTTCGGATTTCCTTTTAGGCGAGGTGGCCACTTAACGTACGGAGCGTCTTTGATCGTCATTAAGATCTCTGTCCGCCTCGTGTTTAACGACGTGTAGTCCGTCCGAACTGTTAGGGGGCCCCGGAAGGACTGGTTCGGCTTCGGCTCCCGGGTCAGGTTTTTTCTATTCACCGGGTTGGAGAGCTCACCTTCTCTCTTTCTTTTCTCGTTCCCGCCTTCGGTTCGTTGGTTGATTTCTTCCTCTGTCCTCATGAACTTATCCGTGAGTTTGAGGAATTCGGCCATAGTCGCGGGATGGTTGGCCACCATGTGCCATTTGAACTCTTTGTGCGTCACCCCTCTTTTGGCCACTACGAGCTGCACTGCGGGGTCCAACCGCGGTATTTGCAAGCATGTTTCGTTGAACCGCTTGATGTAGCCCCGAATAGATTCTCCTTCTCTTTGGACCACTCCGAAGATGCTTTCCTCTGTTTTGGGGCACCGTTGGCTGGTGACGAAGTGTGTGGTGAAGACTTGCATGAACTGAGCCCAACACTTTATCGACCCGGGGGTCAGGTTTCTGTACCAAGTGCGGGCTACCCCCGTGAGGGTGGTGGTAAAGGCCACGCACATGCACGATTCGCTAGCCCTGGCGAGGTGCATTTGCGACTGAAAGGCATCAACATGGTCATTGGGGTCGAAGGACCCGTCGTACTTGTCTAGAGGTGGGAGCTTGAAGTCTCTGGGTAAGGGGACCGCCAGGAGTTCCGATGCGAGGGGGGAAGGAACGGAGAGAGCCGGGGCAGCCCCTGCCCCGTCCGAGCTCGTGTCTTTGCCTCTGAATTCCGACAAGGCGCGGGTGACGGTTTGGCGACTTTGCCGGCGCCTTCGCCGTTCAGCGGGCCTTGTGCTGGCGCTGCTGGCCTCCGTGTTACCGAGCTCGATGGGCCCGGAATGCTGGTAGTCTGCCGCCAGGGCGCTGAATCGGTTTTCGGTGAGCGGGAGCTCAGGCTTGGAGTGCCGGGGTGCCGACCTCACGGGCGAGGTTCCCAACCCGCCTGCGGGTTGCGAGGCGGGGATGACATTTTTCTCTCTTCAGCCTAGGGATGAGGCCTGACTGTTGGGGTGGTTCTGGGGCCAGGAGGCCTTCGCCTGGCGGGGGCGCCCATCCTGCGGGGAGGCCTTGACCGGCCTCAGAGCGGGGTGGCGAGGTGGAAGTAGTGGTTGGTTCAGTGGCAGTTGGGGGAACTGCTGTTGATAGTGATACTGGGAGATGTTGTGCAGCACTTGGTGCTGGTGTTGCTGGAACTGTTGCATTTGGGCTTGCATTGCCCGCATGCACTGCATCAGGTCCTCCAATCGGTTTTGGCTAGCTGCCAGGGGGACGACAGTTGGTTCAGTGAAGGTTGTCTCAATGGGGAGAGGAAAGGGGACGCTTGTGGTAGGAGGGTTTACGGGTGCCACTGCTTGTGGCGTGTTCAAGATGGGGATCCCATCCGCCGAAAGGCGGATGGTGAACTGTCCAACGCACACTACGGGGACATGAAGTTGCTCCCCGGTGGCGTTTGTCTCCGTGCCACGTCCGGTGTTTCTGGAGGAGGCCATGAGTGTTGGGTTTTTTTGAAGAAAAAGGGGGTATCGAAGTTTGGAGGGAGGCTTTTTGAAGCGTTTCCCACAGACGACGGTAATTGATGGAGCGCGATCCGGCTGGTCTTAGCTGTCCGCTGCCTTGCTTCCGAACGGGGTAGCAGGGAACCTGAAACGGAGGAGATGGGAAAGTTTCGGGGGGGACCCGGTGTAGAGGCTCCGAAGCTCAAGTTAGAATCCTTCAAAAGCAAGGTAGTACCAGATAGCGCAAAGTTTGCATACCTCCGTTGTCGGGGGGCAGGGGGCTCTTATAGTCACTTCGTGTACTCGTCCCAAGGCCCTTGTCAGATCAGGTATGATTACCCTTGTGCTTGTCAATTCGGCCGTCGTCCTTTCTGCTGAGATAGAACTGTCACAGCCTAACCGTCTAACTGGAGATGGCGGTGTCAGTGGCGGTGGCAGGTGGCCGTTTAGAGTGCTGCTGCCAAACGTCAGATCCCAAGTCAGTCAGGCGTGGCGCCCTCGGGCACGGACTTCCCTAGTGTTAGGCATGGTACGACTTGTTTGGTTTTGGTGCCTAGAAGGTGATGCGAAGTGCTGAGCGAGGCGGTCTTGAGCTCGGAGGTATCTATAGGGCAGGTCAGTTTTGGCGAGGTGTATCCCGAACTGTTACAAGGTGGGTCAGTTCGGTGAAGTGTATCCCGAGCTGTTACAAGGTGGGTTAGTTCGGCGAAGTGTATCCCGAGCTATTACAAGGTGGGTCAGTTCCGCGAAGTGTATCCCGAGCTGTTACAAGGTCGGTCAGTTCGGCGAAGTGTATCCCAAGCTGTTACAAGGTGGGTCAGTTCGGCGAAGTGTATCCCGAGCTGTTACAAGGTCGGTCAGTTCAGCGAAGTGTATCCCGAGCTGTTACAAGGTGGGTCAATTCGGCAAAGTGTATCCCGAGCTGTTACAAGGTGGGTCAGTTCGGCGAAGTGTATCCCGAGCTGTTACAGGGGTCAGTTCGGCGAAGTGTATCTCGAGTTGTTACAAGGGTCAGTTCGGCGAAGTGTGTCCCCTTGTTCCCGCCTAGGCTTAGCCCCTTTTGCCGAGCAGTTGTTTCTGCCACGTGTCACATAATAGAGAGGTCGGGCCAAATTTTCCTTCATCACCTATGATTACCTTTTACTTGTTGGACTCAGTTTGGAAGGAATAATATATATATGTATATATATTTTAGTACAAAACCTTATATTTTAGATGTATTTATAGTGTATATATTTATATTTGTACTATTTCCAAACTAAGTCTTGTGACCATTTAATCATGGATGAGTTATCCTACAAAAAAAAAAATTGTCAAGTTGACGTGTGCGAGAACACTTAAAAAGTGTTCTCAATATCACTTGTCTGGTATTAATTATGGGCTGTGATAGCTTTGTGTTTTAATTGTTTTTGAAAATAAAGAATGACCCCATACTAGGTATGGGGCAACTGCACTTATATATTATTTTGTTTGAGATCACTATTTATCTATTATATTTAATTTGGGCTTTTATATACTCAATTTAGAAAATTAAAGTAGATTTATAATTAATAATCCATCTTAATTATCTAGATGAATGTGGGATACACCATTGAAAATCATTATAATGCGTTGTTTATTTGAATTATAAAATGAATATGGGTTCCATGTCTTTTGAAATGTGTATTATATTTACTATTTTTTTCTTTGAAAGTGAGGTTAACTATTCTCTCTGTTTTCTAAGAGTGCGACGACACTGACATGCCTTATAAAGAAATTTTATATTTTGAGAGTGGAACCATCCACTTATTCAATGCTTTCTATGATGTCACATAATTTAGACACCTTGTTTTTAGGACGTAGCAGTTCATGTTTATTGAACAAAAATCATTGCAATTTTTAGCACATTTATTTCTTATATTTCAAAACACATTGCACTTTGCTATCATAGTCTCATATTCATCATCATCATCTAAGATTTGTCACAACTAAATGGGGATATGGTATTGGTATGAAACAATGTTTTCAAACCGTTATTGAATTTGGACGATCAGACTGTTTGGCCCGAAAATAGTCCAAGCAATTAATTCCATTTTACCTTAAACATTGTCCCTAGCCAAAAACTGTTGAATTGATCAACAACCTAATTGATCCATTCAACAATTTTGATTATTTTTTATTTATTTTTGTTAAAATGGACCATTTGTTCAAATCGAACCATCGATCCAAAAACCGATGGTCAGAATAGTCCCGATTCTGAGTTGTTTTTTATAACATTGGTATCAAATACATGAATATTGTTTCACCACTATGCACTCTGTTTAGTGCCACGCATTGTTAATATTAGAATTCGTATAACTAGGGATGCAACTCATGTAAATTATGTCAGGTTGAATGTCAACCTAAGCCCAACCCTAAAGGTGTAAACCTTGGTTCGAACTTGGCCCAACCATAGATAAAGCCGAATATATCAACCCAGCCCAACCCAATCTTAATTCAACACAATCCAGGTCGGGCTCAGACTCAAATTTGATTGGGTCAAGCATAGTTGGGACTTAGGTAGGTTGGTCAAGTTTGAACGAATATACGAATACGTTTTTTGTATAGTCGTGTTTTATTGGGCTCATGATTGAAAATACACACATAGTTCATTTACAAAATGCACATCTACATATTTTATAGATGCATGCATATATAATTAGAATAAATGATATTTTTATATAATTATAATACATATACGTATGTATTTGTTCAATCAGGTCCATATTAAGTTAGACCAAGCTCAACTTATTCAAGGCCTCAATATCCAAGCCTTACCCAACTTTAAGTTAGGATTGAGATTTTTGGCCCAATCCCAGCTCTCATACTGAAAATTTAGGCCCAATTCATGCAAATACTTGGATCAAGTCGAGTCAGATTTGTATTGGACCCACTAAGTTGCAGATCTACATAAATTCAAGATATATTCCTCATGATAAAGCACTTTAATCTTAACTCTCAATCTTGGAACCAAAACATATCAAAACAATCCTGGACACCACAGATCACATTGTAGCTTCTTTGGTGGACAAAAATATAGTTTATTGTGGATTAGGTCAGGATTAGAGTTAAAAATTGGGGTTTAAAGTTATGAGAATGAAACATCAACGAAGCTAGTCACAAGTATCAAACAAGAGCGAGCGATATGAAGCTGAAGACGCCATTCTATCATTGAAGACAAAGAGAATATAATATTTGCTTTTGAATAGAGTTGTTCTCCTTGATGCACGTGTGACAATGTGTTTACGTGATGATCTTATTGATTCTACTTTATGTTTCATCAAATGAAGCATTATGTCATATCCAAATTACTTTATGTTCTACCTAGATTCAAGCTTGATAAACTGTTGTCCAAAACAAAAATTTCTCTTTGGATTCTGATGAATGGGAGGCTCCCAATTAAGAAACTCCTCTTAAGTAGATAAACCACCCTGACTCTGCATTGCCCCTTATTGTGAAGAGGAGGAGGACTCTTAACATTTTTATTCAAGGTCCCTTTGTTAAAAAAAAAAAACTTGGTAGAGGTGTAAAACGGGCCATGCTGGGTCGGTATGGCATATCCCGCGTAAAGTGTGGGCCGTGTTGCCCTCCCCTGGGATAACTTGGAGGGTCAGCCTAGCACGGTTCATGACCCAAGCCCGTGTAGGCCCGTGCCATGCCGTAGACCAGACCAAAGCTATTTATTTAAAAAATGAAAAAAACTTAAAATTTTAATTATATATGAATTTTGATGCATACAATTTCTTATATATGCAATAATTAAATAAATTAGTATAATAAAATTAAAAACAATAGTTTATTTTATTAATATATTATATACTATAATTTATATAATATATTATATATACATATATAAAATATATATAAATAGTATATATGGGTCGTGTTGGACTGTGCCGGTACACGGGCTACGGGCGGCACGGCCCGACCCATGTACTTATAGCCCCAGGCTCAACATGGCCCACACGATCATGCCAGGCCTAGCACGACCAAATTTACACCTCTAAGACTTGGGCATTTATTGAAGAATAGACTTAGTTGAGGAGTACCTAACCATCTAAAACCGTTGGATTAGTGCCCATAAGGGTTATTTGATTTCTATTGGGAAAATTTTGTTTCCCTATCAAGGGTAATGGGTAATTTGGAAGCTTGAAACAAGTTGGTTTTCTCAGACACTAAGGACAATCCATCCTTGATTATTAAGAAAGCTTGGAATGTTTAAGAAATTCGTTTGGGGAGTGACTAGAACCAATGCACATCAAAAATAAAAATGAGAGGTCTTCTTTTGTTTAAATGGAACCCTCAAACATGACAATAGAATAAACATTGATGCATCAAGAGAAACTAAATGGACTCATGGCAATTGGGTGTGTGGATGGAGACCAATATAGCAAAATTATTTACAATAAGACCAAACCTTTAGGCATAACAACTGGGGGTAATCATGATTGGGGCAACGTCGGGCTTGATTTTAGGCCAATGGTTTTAAATATATTATAAGAACAAAATTATAAAAATACATATACATTTTGAATATATTTTAATCATACTTCTTTAATTGTCTTAACTCATGAATATATCTATATATATGTATGTATGCATGTATGTATTTATATATACATATAAATAAATAGATAGAGAGAGAGATAAGCTGAAAATGATCACACCTAATAATAACTATTGAAGCGGCTAAGGCTTTGAGTTAACAAGAAAATCCATCTACTTGAAATAAGTCATGGTGGAAAAAGGTTTGGATTACTGGTGTTTACAAAACATGAACCCAAGCGGTCCAACCATTTGGTATATGATCCGGCTGGCCACCTTTTTCAGACCCACTTACCACCTGATCCATTATGTTGCAAAAAAAAAAAAAAGGTATTGAATTAATTGTCAACAAACAGCTGATCCAGATGGGTTAACTGCCAAATTGTGCACCCCAAACAATATTTACATGCTAATTTTTATATTTTAAATATTTTTTATCTTATTTATGACGTCATCAGTTGATCCATTCAAACTATATAGTTGAACCGCTAATTTGGACCCCATGAGCAACATCAGTCCCATTTTCTATGCTGATTTTTTTTTTAAATAAAAACATTGTGGATCATGGGTGATTGAAAGTTGGTTACTAGTTGCTTCCTTGGCAAGATGTGCACATTTTTCAAACTCTTTTTTTTTTTGGGGGGGGGGGGGGATAACCAAGATCAAATGCTATAGGGACTTTACATCGTGAATGATAACTAAAATAGATTATTTTAAGAACATAGAAGAAACATGCTTTACTTTAGACAAAGCAGGTCAAAAGGAATATAGATCGAAGTAGTGGTTTACGATTTAACAATAGATATGACGATGCATAGAACCAAATAGCATAACAAGATTCTTGCAGCCATGAGCCAACCCCATGGTCATAATTAAAAGCAGGGTTGATCACAAAGGGCCATAAGGCCCATAATCCAAAGCTTGGCCCTACATGGGCCTAGCCTAGGTCCACAAAATTTAATATTATATTTAAATTTTTTGACCAACCTAAGTAAAACTTTGAAAAGTAGAGATAAATTTTAAATATGAAAATACAATCAAGAGAATTTATTAAGAAAGATAAATGTAGGGGTGCAACTTTTCCGAATTAGGATTAAGATTTTGTCAAAATTTTAATAGGCTCAACCTAAAACCCAAATCAATAATAGTATAAACTGTTAACTCGGACCAATCCAATTTACACTCCTATTTCAATGTGACCCAAGAAAAATTTGTTGACAAAAAATCCACCATGAAATATTTTCATTTTTCGATGGGCACCTGTAGTGTCCTGTGGGTATGAATATAAAAACAGTTTATGGGAAGAGAATCCAAATGAAATATTTTACCCTAATCACGATTTTGATAAACTCCAAACAAAGGTGGTTCAATCGTATAAACAACTATAAACATAAATAACACCTCACCACCATCATCATTATCAGTTAATATACTTAAAATGCATATAATAATCTAAACTTATTAAGCTTTACCAAAGCAAAATACTGGGACGCTTCTACTGTACTTGATACTCTGTAGGGTCCCACGAGATAGAACAAAACATTGGCTCTCTTTCCTCCGTGACATATATCTGTGGTGAATTTGCGATAACCATTGGATTGGAGCATTTTGCTATTTACGTAGACAACTATGGATGATGGAGCTTCGTAACCAAAATAGAAGATTCCAATCTGATGTTTCTATTTAGCAAGAGAGTCCACCCAAAGTCCAAGGCCGTGGATCCTGATTCCACTTCCTTCGTGACAAGATGGGAACAAAAAGAAGGCAAAATCACGTCAAACCGGGAAAAGCGAGTCAAAAAAAGATCCCCAATAAACAACGCCAGTCGTCAACACAGTTAAGTTAACACTTGTCACGCTCTCCCTCCCAAAATAGTCAAGGCTCAGGACCCCTAAATTTGACACTCAGCTCAGCTCCTACCTTGTAACCCAGATCCAGCCATCCGAGTTCTCTCTCTCGCTCTTGCATTCTCTTACAACACTGTACTTCTTCAATTCTTTCTTTCTATCTTTTGCAGCCTTAGAGAAGAAATCATTACAATAGCATTGGAGTAAGATTCGAATGCCGGTTTCATTTATTTTATTATTATTATTATTATTTTTGTTCATTGTTTTTATTTTTCCCTGTATGGTTTTAGCCTTTTAGGGTTTTGGGGTTAATTTGAAGAGAAATGGAGTGGGTGTCTTTTCGTGTTCGCCCTTAAATACGGTTAATGCTAGATATTGTTTAAAACGTGTATGGAGCCACGAGTATCAGAAATGTTGATGAAAGAGTTCCAATCAAGCAGAATTTTTAGGCTGTAACGGTTTCCATGCTTTTATGTGAAGGGCTGGTTCCAGAGTAAACGATGCGAACATGAATATATGAGAACGAGATAAATTATTGTTCTTATTGTTTTTGGTATTGCGAGAAGTTATTTTTTTCCCTTGCTTCCTTTCTTCTTCGCTAATTCTAGTTTCGCATTTTGTGCAGGTCCGGTTACTTACTCTGCTAGATAGTGATCTGGTATGCTGGAAAGTTGGTTAGAAGAAGCTAGGAACTAAAAGTCTAAATTAATTTTACTACGAAGTTTTTTAGGTTGATTAATGGGAAGGATCAAATCTATATTGGGTTTTATTGATTTCATGGTAGAAAGTTAATAACTGAGTTGCAAGATTGGGTCTTTGGACAAGAATGGAAGAAATACAGTCACAGTCCGATCACTATAGATCGTCTTCTTCATCAGCTAGTAGTCCTGCAAGTAGGGTACCCTCAAGTAACTTTTTCTATTTGCGGAAACCTGGCTCTCTAGGACAACCCATTTCATTCGAGGATTCACCTGAGTGGGATGACACTGAAATTGATGTGCGGGTGGAGGAAGGAGGGGACTCTATCCATGCTGCAACGACAGCCTCTCCTTCTCTTTCGAAGCTTAATAGTGGGTCACTGCCATCCCCTCCATTGCCTGATGGATCAGTTTTTGCAAGAAAAATTGCGGGAGCTTCGGTTGTGTGGAAGGACTTAACAGTTACAATTAGGGGAAAGAGGAAATACTCTGAAAAGGTCGTGAAGAGTTCAAATGGTTATGCTTTGCCCGGGACACTTACAGTGATCATGGGACCTGCCAAATCTGGGAAGTCCACTCTGCTAAGGGCGATTGCAGGTTCATTTGATTTCCCTCAACTGCATGTTACTTGAGTGTTTGAATATGCGTTTTTTGCCTTTTTTATTATTAGCTCTAAAACAGAAACGTTGTTTGTCTGATGTTCATTTCAGGAAGATTGCATGAACCAGGTAAAGTGTATGGGGAAGTGTTTTTTAATGGGGCAAAATCTCACTTGCCATATGGTGCCTACGTAAGTTCTTGCTTTCAATCATGTTAATTGTGATATCTTTTCTTACTACGTTCACTCTATGCATATGAGCTTTTGTTGCTTTAGTTGCCTTATCCATTTTGTTTACATTTCCACTTGTAATGAACCGATTATTCTCATGTTGCTTTTAAGCTTCCATTTATCAATGCCACGCTTAAGGGTGGATTCAAGATTTACCTTTTTTATTTTTTAAGCATCAGCATACCAAATCTAAACTTAGAGAGGTAACAGAAATTTTTGGACGACTTCAGATAACCAATAAACAAACCTGAAGCCAAAACACTGATGTAAGCCAAAAATGAAGGAAATTAAATGGTTACCTGAAATTGCTACTTTATGGTGTTTGGTTGCATTCCTAAAAAATAATAGCTGATTGTAGGAAAATGGTATTGATTCTAATTTTCAATGCCGTTTTCCAAAAGAAGATTGATTCTCTCAACTCTTATCTTGCAACACTCATATTTCTCAACTATTTAGGCTTGTTTTCCTTCCAAACTAAGAAAAACACCAAAAAATCAGGAATATAATTTATTTTCCTATTGAATATCATCTTCCAGGGAAATCATTCATTTTCCTTTGTCTTGCATGCAAACAAACACAACCTTAATGCATTTTCACTTTATCATAAAGAAAGAAATCAAGAACAAAAAATGGTCAAAAGGGAATGGAAATTCCATTTTCCTCATAAAATAACTGATGCAAAACATAAGAAGAATGTACTATCTAATCAATAATGAATATGAACATGGTGGAGCACTCTAAGGGGAATCATAGTGTATCTCTTTCACTACTTTCAAGATCATCACTTTTTGGATGTTGGGAAGAAACCTTTTCTATGAGGCATCATAGGGAATGGGAACGGGATGACAAAATACTAGGTGACAAGGTGCTGTTTTCTCATTAGTGCATAGGTGCCACCTAGGCACCAGTTATGCAGTGTTTTTTTGACAAATTGAACTTATTAATTTATTGGGAACTATGAACTATCCATATTGACATGCCCGGTGATTTAAAAGGCGCACGCTTGGTGTGCACCTGATGCGCTTTGCACCTCAGCCCAGGCATGTGCCTTTTTAAAATTTTGCGCTTTTTGTTTTTTTTTTTTGAATCTAACAGACTGTCGACCACGCCCCTTGAGGCAAGCCAGAACAAGTCTATATTAGGGTCTGAAATTCTTAGAACCCCCCATTTGCTAATGTTGTTCATTCATTCATTGCAATAAAATATTTTCTTAAAAGGTAATGAAAGTTAAAAATCATTATTTTTTATGTGAGAAATAAGAATTTCAGACCCTAACATAGACTTGTTCGGGCTTGACTCGAGGGACATGGTACAAAGGCGACTCATAGAATCAAGAATGCAATATGTTTTACATCACATTAGCTACTTGAAGCAATGCAATTAAGGAAAAAAAGAGATTGTGGGTTTTACATGCTTGAAAATGCTTTATATGTTTGCTTTTTTTTTTTTTTTAAATTTCACTTGAATACGCTTTACATGTTATGTTTATGTATTTTAATTTTAGATAATATGTTTTTTAAAACATTTATTTTACAATTTAAGTTTATATTTTTTATTAACATTATGTTTAATATTTTTGATTTTTTTTTTAAAATTTGTTGGCATTTTCTTAAATTTCTGACTTTTTTTTTGATATTTTAGCCTTTTTTTTGTAATTTTGCGCCTTGCTTAAAAAGGCGCGCGCCTCACCTTGCACCTTAGGCTCAAATTGGCCCTTGCGCTTTTAAAACACTGGACATGCCACATGTTTTCATTTTCTTATTATTTTGTATTGACAAATATTAAAAGAATTAATCGAAAACTAATAATAATGGATTTTTCATATATAGACACATGGCATCATTTTAAATCATAAATTTCAATATTCCATGTGCACAATATAATAAATTCCATTCAGCAAAGTAGCAATCATATCTAAAATCATGAACTTTTATTTAGGTCCAAACAAATAAGTCAATATTTATAGTGAATCCCAGCAAATGAGCTTTGCAAAACATTAAATGAGTGCTAGAAAAGAATGAGGCCATTTGTAGGAACCTAGAAGTAGCTCCAATAGGTGATAAAATGAGAGTAGACTAAGATGGTTTGGTCACGTGATAAAAGACCACCAACAGCTCCAGTAGTCTGGTTAGAACAAGTGATTTTTTACAAGTTGAAGGGGATAGAAGAGCTAGGGGTAGACCAAAACGGACATGGGTAGAAGCAACAAGAAATGATTTAAGCACCAATAATTTAACAGTGGATATGGCTTTAAATAGAACAGTTTGGTGAAATGAGATTTATGTAGCCGACCCATATAGTTGGGAAAATGATGACTGTGGCAGAAATGATGATGGAATACGTATGTCTGAAAAATGAATGGCAAAATGCGTATGCTGAGATGGATCAGTGGAAAAACTAGAAAGGATAGGGTTAGAAATAAGCCATTTGAAGGAACCTAGAGTGACTCTAAGGCCTCATTCGTTTTTTGGGAAGTGGGGGTGGCTAAGTTGGTAGGTCCCACGGAAAAGAAATATACCTATGTTTATTTTTTGGTATTAGTGGGCCCCATGAAAGAGAACGATTCCCGAGCGTCTCATTTACTTGGGGAAGTAATACTCTCCTCAGACTTGGGTAAATTACTTACCCATGCACACCGAAAATCACTAATACGTGATGGGACAATATTATCCCTTCAACAATGTCACTTTTTGGGATAAATCGGTCATTGTACACCTTTACTTGGGAATAAAAGAACACTGATAAGTGCTCTTATCTGGATAAGTGTTTTCCAAGAAACACTTGCCCGAATAAGTGTATTTACCTAGGTAAGTCATTTACCGAGATGTGAATGAGGCCTAATATGTAATAAAATGAGATAAAGTTGACTTAGATGGTTTGGTCAGTGTATAGATAGAAGACCATCAACAGTACCTGCGGGAAGTGATCTGTTGAAAGTTGAATGGGCTAGAAGGGCTAGGGGTGGACATAAAAGGACATGGATCAAAGTAGTAAGAAATGATTAAAGTGTTCATGACTTAACAATGGGTATGACATTACATAGAAAGGAATGGCTAACAGGATTCTTGTAGCCAACCCCATATAGTTGGGATAAGGGTTGGATGCAGCATTGTATAGGTGTATAACACATATGATAAGGTTCATAGTTTCATACTTCATGCCTTGCACTTTTCCTTGCCTAGGAAGGTGCTGGACATTATGCAAAGGAAGGCATGGTACTAAGGCGTCCCTAGAACATGTGTTGTTGCCTAGGTGTCACCTTGATAACTAAGGTATGGTTTTGTGATGCTTTCTTCTATAGACTATAGAGTTTTGAGATGGTGAAGACAACAACCTAAATATCTTTCTAGAAGTCTGAGAGAGAAAGTCTTAATGCTTTTTTTGGGGCATAAGTGGTATGGTATAATTGAATTGTCATCAAGAAAGTATGGGTTAAAGTTGATGGACATGATGAGAATGAATGATGTGGAGGTGGAGGGAGATTGTGAAACCTTAATCTGCTGGAGCCTGGATGAGAACACAAGAAGAGATCCCTTGGAAATTTAGGCTGATGGTTAGGCAGGCACAACTTCTGGGCATCAACTTGAATAGTTCATTCAAATGGGTACCACGAAGGTTTATAAAGACGTGATAATCCAAATAAAGTGGATTAGGAGATCTGCAAATAGCATGGCGGATGGGTTAGCTAAACAAGGAATTCAGAGACAATCCATGTTTTACTCTGTTTTGTAAATATTGGAAGTGATTTTGGGCTTGTTCTTTTCCCACAACTCCTTGTTGTACTCCTTATAATTAATAAATCATTTTTGTGTTGCTGATAAAAAAAAGGGTACCAAGAAGCACAAATGCTTTGGCAGACTCTTTAACAAGGGCAGGGGTTGCAAGGGATCAAATGGAGTGGGAATGCCCAGGGCTGGGTTGTAATTTGTAACAGATTAGTTCATTTTTGTTTGTCTCCATGTTTTTAGGAGCTTTAATTGTAATATTTTGTCCTGCTAGGCTGCGTGGGTAGTAAGGAGGTTAGATTTAATGAAATACTACTGCTATTTATAAAAAAATTATCATCAATAAAGCATGAAAGGAATAGGTGTGTTGCCCATGTACAACAAGATGTTATACAATGGGACCTATTTAACCTCCAAAAAGAAAATATTGAAAACTTATCTAAAATGTGTATAGAAGGCTTAAGAAAAGAGCTAGGAGTAGTTTCCCTAAACTTGTTGTCAATAGATACAAGGGCAAATTTCTTAAAGTACCCCTATGGTTTAGGAAATTGACTAACTCTACCTTTACTGTTTACATTTGTCTTAAAGTACCCTTAAGTTTTCTGACAATTGTCTAGAACCTCCCTTGCTGTTAATTTTCCGTCACACTCCATTCACATGTGACATCACGTGGCTGATAAATTTTTAAAAATTCCTAAAATACCCTTGTATGGTGTCGGTGTCAAACTGTTCCTATTGATTTTTCAATGTTAATCTAAAGTTCAAATGATAATACAATGGAATTCAAATGATTTCTCTGCTGGAATGGGCCTACAGTTCAAGGGCTTCATGCCCTAGAAGAGCTATCCCTGACAAACCCTTTTTACCTCCTGCTGCCAAAGCCCAAAAACAAAGCTCTTTGTTCCATGCAGGCTCTCTGTTCCATTTTTCCTCACGTAATTTTGATTGTCTCAATTTCCCATCCAAATAAAAAATGATGAAAACAGTAAGGTTCTCGTGGCTTATTCGCTGAGAACACATTGATCATTGATGAGCTACCGCAAACCAGGGAGCCAAAACAACACAGCCAACTGTATACAGATCAAAATACTCTTTTTTTTTTTTTTTCCATCTTTGGGTTATATTTCACATTTCTTCTTAGTAACGGAACCCTTGAGGTCCTTAAATCATTACCTCCCTCAAAACTGCCCAAATCCACGACTAAGGGAGGTAGAAGGCGGATATTGTGTGTCATGATTTAAGAATAGAACCGTACAAATTCAACTCAATCATAATACTTGGCATATACCGAGAGAATCTGAATCTTTGCTTTTGCCGACTGCTTTACTGCTCTCAGAGCCCATATCAATTGGCTTTTAGCCATAAGCCCATAATCTGCACCATTTAATTGATCATTTGATCTCAAAGAAGATAACTCAAAAAGAAACTACATTCATCTTCATTAATTAATTTCTAGGAAGATCGAATCGGAGAACGAATGCTTCAACCCTGCGATGTTCAAGCTGAAACTGGGACTAACAGAGAGTTCCTCCAAGGCAAATGGTGATCTTGTCCTGGAAATCATCAAACAGAATCATAACATTTATCCGAAAAGATACAATCACAAAGAGATCGAAAATCGAAATCCTAGTTTTGTTACACTAGTTAATTTCCATATTTCGCTTCGTTTTCTTGAAAATTTTCATTAGTTGGGTTTTATTTTGAAAATTTGAAGAATAATGAAGGGTAAATTTGGCATTTTGTTTTTCTCCAATGCAGGGAGCAATGAAGCTAAACTTTGATGGATGTTATACTAGAAAATCCAGGACTACCAAGCATAATGGGAGCTTTTAGAATTTGTGGAGATAAAACCATCATGTTTTATTTGAGCCCAATTGGAATAAGATCTGCATTTAGAACATATAACTTGGCTCTTCTCAGGGTCTATAGACTGATATGTTCCCTGAGAATGGACAGCATTGGGATTGAAGGTGATTCTCAGGTTGTTATTGGAGTCACCTCAAGGCCTCAACTTGTCATATCCAAGGGAATGTGCAAGCAGAACCTTATTTTTTCTCATAATAAAAAAAAAATCATTAAAAGTAAAAAAAGAAAGAGAATACAGAGGAGAGGTTACAAGCTATCACCCAAGAAAAGGAAACACCAACTTCACAACAACAAAAGTCACTGAAACAACAGAATGAAAACTCCAATCGAACAAGACAAACTCGACCTTCTACAAAGCACCAACTTTCAACACCCAAATCTTTGATACCCACCTGACTCCAACTAAACAAAACAAAACACAAAATAAAAATCCACAACTACTCTCCCTCGAGCAATTCCTTCTCCCCATCAATACTCTCATCCCAAATCTTTCCACCTTCCCCTACTACATTCTTTCTCAAGCACTCTTCCCTCCTTGACTCGAACTCTTCAATGGCTTTCCTAGCAAATGTTTCACCACCCAAAAAGAACATACCAAGCTTTTTACCCACTTCCATTTTTTTTTTCAATAATTTTCTTAATTTCCAAGCATGCTTCCTTCTTCCCCACTTCATCTATGATATGCCAACCACATTTCCTGTATTATCATCCCAATCCTCTTTCTTTTTATCTTGATACGAATGAACAAAATTAGTTTCCGAGCTAAAAGAGTCAGGAGGCTTAGCTTCATTTGAAACCTTTGAAGTTGACAATTTTGCCTTTCCTCCCTTTTTGAGGTATACCTTCTTCTAGTGTTTTGTTGTCCCTACTCCAATCAAACCTCATTTCAGGCGGGAGAAAATTCTAGTGACGTGAACAATGCGGGAGTTGAATGAGCAACGATTCTTCTTAGGGCTCTCCCCTTCACCAACTACTTCCTCTCTCTCTTCTGCCTTCCTCCTTTGCTCCAAATCACTACCTAACTTACCAACCACCACTTCCTCAAAAGAAGAGGAGAAACCCGAAGATGACTTGTCCACATGAAGAGACCAATATCGTCCGCCGTAACTTTCTTAGACGCATCTTCACTTTCAGCAACCTTTGACCTAGCATCTTTATCAAGCTCACTGCCCTCCGTCCCATCCCTTTGCCCAATCTCCACCCTTGTCCCTCCACAGGATCAAACACCCGGGTTGTTATTTGAGGCATGATAGACGACAAGAATCTATGGATCATCATCCTTCTGAAAAACTTAAGCACCAACGTCCTTATTCGACCCACCACTTTCTTTGTTGATGGTAGGGGTGTCAATCGACCGATTTTGGTTTGGATCCAATCTGATTCAAACCTTATCAAATCGGATTTGGATGGTACATTAATTATTGGATTGGGCCACTCCAAAATAAATTGGTCCATATTCTTATTGGTTTGAATTAGACTAAAACCAAATTTCCAATAATCCGATCACGAGGCCAAACCCTTGTCCAATTTGAAATCAATCAAAACTGAAAACAATATAAAATCATTTTTATGAAAGTACTTTTACGAAAGCACTTTTATGAAAACATTTTTATAAAAGCACTTTTATAAAAGTACTTTTATGAAAATTATTTTTACAAAAGCACTTTTATAAAATACTTCTACAAAAGCACTTTTACAAAAGTACTTTTATGAAAGCACTTTTAGGAAAGCACTTTTAGGAAAGCACTTTTACAAAAGTACTTTTACACGAAAGCACTTTTATGAAATCACTTACACGAAAGCACATTTACAAAAAAACTTTTACGGAAGTACTTTTATGAAATCACTTTTACGAAAGCACTTTTATGGAAGCACTCTTAGAAAATCACTTTTATGAAAGAACTTATACGAAAGCACTTTTATGAAAGTGCTTTTATAAAAGTACTTTTACAAAAGACTTCTACAAAAGACTTCTACAAAAGTACTTTTATAAGTCTATGGAAGTACTTTTTGAAAAGTGCTTTTAGAAAAGTACTTTTATATCATAAAAGCATAGTTTTCAAGGCACCAAGGCGAACCTAGGCGACAGGGGAGCGCTTAGTTGCTTGGTTGCCTAGGCATCGCTTAATGTCTAAAAGAAAAATAAAATAAAAATGGGATGAACCCCAATTTTTGTCGTTGAAATAGAAATACAGAAGGGTAGATCCCCTATCTTTCTTCCAGGAAAAGAAATAGACCCCTATTTTTTATTCCAGAAGAAGAAGTGAGGAGGAGGAAAGAAGAAGGGACGAAGCCCCTGTTTTTTTTCCCAAAAAAAAAGAAAAAGAAGGGCGGAACCCCTGTTTTTTGTTCCAGTAGCAGAAGAAGAGGAGGAGGAAAGAAGAAGGCGCGGAGCCCCTGTTTTTGTTCCAAAAAAAGAAAAAGAAGAAGGGGCGGAGCCCCTGTTTTTGTTACAGAAGAAGAACGAAAAGCCATACCTTTTGCGATCAATTTGCCTTTCTTCTTCAAAGACATACAACTTGGAATTTGACGAGGATATCTCTTGAACTTGTCTTCGAAAAGCCATACCTTCTCAGAACCCACCTTTGTATATTTTATTTATCATAAACCTTAGAAAGATAAGAAATTAATAAAAAATTATTATAATATGAAAGAAATAAAATAATGATTCGGTGCATGATGTCTATATTTATATTATAGACTTACAAAATATAAAAAAATATTAAATATGAAAAAATTACATGTTATAGATGCATCAAATGGCATTTGGGCGAAGCGAGATACAAAAAGTGCCTACTTGCGAAGTACTTTCAATAAAGTGCTTTTTGTAAAAGCACTTTTATGAAAATATTTTTATGAAAGTACTTTTACAAAAGTGCTTTTTCAATGCTAAAAGTGCTTTTATATAATTTTTGATATTTTATTCGGTTTGGATTGGATCCAATCCAATCCATTTACATTTTAATGGATTGGATTGGATTTGGTTTGTATTGGATTTGGACTGGATTGGGTCCAATCCATTTATAAGTGGACTCACATTGGATTGGATTCGGTTGGACCAAATCCGTCCAATTGACACCTCTGGTTGATGGCTCTTGGAGGGTGACTAGTTGGAAATACATTGTGATTAAAAGTAGCACCTTCACCTTTCTCAATAACTGTCTCGATCTGTCTCTTAAGAGTTCCTTCATATTTGGTAATTACTCAAATCCAACAATCTTCCCTTCCCCTGTTCCCTTTGAAAGCAAATTTCCTCCTTGATATCCCACTCTTTCTAGCCTTTGATGCTTTTGAAGATGAAACGACTCCTCTTATCAATTGGCAACTTGGAAGGCCAGGTATTGGCATTGACCTTTCTGGCTTTTCTTTTCTTTTTTAAATAAGTTCTTGCTTGAAGCTCTGCTCACCCTCATCCCCCAAGATGTCCCTTCGGATTCAAGACCTGCGTGTGTCTCACTTTCCTTGTCCACATCCTCCCTCTTATCTAACTAATAGAATACGTGTCTCATTGCATCCTTTTCAACTCCAAAACTGCCACTGCCAATAACTGCCGACCCACCCTTGAACCAGAGTTGGAAATTGAAGAGGCCTTACTTAAATCATAACTCTTCCCCTCTCCCCAAAATCTATTGTCCTCGGGATCCTCTACGCCATTCTCAAGACAAAAAATTTCACCTGAAATATGAAAAATGACCTCATCTTCAACCTCCAGGTCCCCGTTATCGAAGTGATTGTTCATCTTTCCACTTGACTTAAATGTCTCTCTAAACTTCTTTTGCGGTAACAGAGACTCAACCCACCTTCGCGGATAGGAACCTTCAACAACCAATCTCATCTTGTAGCTCTCTCCAACATATGGAAGTGTAAAAAATGAAGGACCAAATGATTCAACAAAAAAAAATGAAGGACCAAATGAATCTCACGCACATCGACCAAGATACGAGCCGTAGAGAGGTTTCTCCAGGAAGTCGTTCTACAATCAACAAATCTGAAACTCCTGCAAGCATCTCCCACTGCTTTGAATGTTTGAAAACTCTAGGCATGCAACAAAATGCCATATACGTTGATCCAAACCAAAGGACTCCATTTCTTAAGCCTCAATTTGGGAGAGCAAAACATATTTTGTTTTTGGTCCAAAGTCTCATTCTCTTGATCAACGTTATCAAATATAAACAAGAACAAGCTTGCGTTCAGTTTTCTAACTTGGAAAGCTGAATTTGGTATCCATACTTTAGTCAGTCTAGCTCTTACAAAAAGTCCTTGTCAGGATCGAAATTGACAAAACACCTGACCAGACATCTTTCTAGTAACTTCAAAGACAAATATGCCGTCGTTCATATTCACAATCACCTCCACCTTATACCAGGAGGGCTTGGATTTCCCGACGAACATCCATCAAAATTCAGCTTGATTGAATTGGAAAAGTGGGGCATTTAGTGCTGTATGGGAGATGTCTCTTTCTGGTTGATGATCTCACTTAGATGATTTTGATAGGGGTAATTGTATTGGTATATTGGGGTCTATCCCCTTAGGATTCTCATCGCTTCATGTTGTAACCAAACATTATTCCTTTTTTCCTATTTCTTTGTTCTTTTGGGATTTTCCATGCATACCCTTTTACTAGATGTAGACAAACTTTTGCATCTCGGCAAATCATTTAGGTGGGTAAATGCACTTTTCTAGGCAAGTGTTTCTTGGGAATCACTTACCCGGATAAGTGCACTTACTAGCGTTCTTTTATTCCCCAAGTAAAGTTGTACAATGACTGTTTTATCCAAAAAAGTGACATTATTGAAGGGACAATATTGTCCCATCATGTATTGGCAATTTTCCGTGCGGATGGGTAAGCTATTTACCCAAGTCTCAAGAGGGTATTACTTGCTTAGGTGAATGAGCTGCTCGGGAGTCATTCTTTTCCGTGGGACCCACTAACACCAAAATACCAATGAGGATTTATTTCTTTTCTGTGTGACCCACCAACTTACCCGCCCCCACTTCCCAGAAAATGAATGAAGCCTTATGGATAATGGAAAAAATAATAACAGAGGGAAAGAATTCTTAAACCTGAATGTTTTAGACCTATCAAATTGGTATGAAACATTTCCAAATGTGTTATCTAGAAGAATATGGATTTGATATCACTATTGTTCCCCACAAAGTGTTATTGTTCAAAAAAGAAAAAAAAATAGAGATGATCATTAATACCTTCCTACTTTATCCTATTATTGAATCGATACTTCTCATTTTTTTGTAGCAAATAAATTTATGGAGGAAATTTTGATGACATGTGGCATTCTGAAGAATTGATTTGAAGAAACACATGGTCACATGGACTTGAATTCTCTATGGAAATTAGTTTAGGCAAAAAGTGGAGATATTGGATTAGAGGATGCATTTCCTTTTGTTGTTTCTCAGGTGGTAATAGTGTGGCTTTTAAACCTGGGTGCTGTCATTTGGGGCTACAGAGACCTCCTTAAAAAAGTGAAGTGGCTAATTAGTAATATGAGTTGATGTTAAATGGGTAAGCAAGTCGGTAAATACTATGGCTGATTCTTTGGCCAAACAAGGGGTTTCTAGGGAAGGTCTTTTTTGTGCTACCTTGTAACTTGTTCTAGTGAGTTGGAAAAATTAACTAGTATGGAGAGGTCGCATTTCGTGCCTCTCCTTGGGAAGCTTGTACTTTCTTATCTTTGGTGACTAATAAAATTCATTCAATTATCAAAAAAGGGAGGGGAAGGGAAGGGAAGAACCCCCTTTCAGATGGCGTTATGCATCATCATTCTTCTTTATTCAAGACATCTTTCATCAAACAGAAATAAGAACAAAAGCTCCTGCATTTAGCTAGTGTTATGCATCCTCATTCTTCTCAATACAAAACATCCTTCATAAAAAATAACGAAGAATAAAAACTGCTCCTCCTTCCTGTTTCTTCTTCATCTTCATCTTCTTCTTCTTCTTCTTCTTCTTCTCCTCCTCCTCCTCTTGAGGAGGCTTACACTTCATTGTGCTCAAGAGGCTTATGCCTCTTGTATTCTGAACTACTCTTCATGCCTTTGGGTAGTAGAATGCCGTAGGTCATGATTCCACATTTTTAAACATTGGACGAGGCTTGGATGATGGTGAATTCTTCTTTGGGTGGGTAGGTTAGAAGGGGGGTTATGGAATTTTGCGATATTGTGCTAGAGAAGTTTGCCAAGGCTTATCCTCTTGGAAGAGAAACAAAGGCCTTTGCTCAAATATTTGTCCTGCCTATCCAGGGTCTTGTGAGAGAAACTATACTTTTATTTTTCGATAATTGTGAGAGAAACTATACTTCATTTATTTTCTATTTTTTTTCCTGTTCGGGGTAGGGGAGTGGTTTGTTGTTAGGATCATAGTAATCAAAGCAGCTTTGGCTAATCTTTGGGGTGGCCATCCTTAGGGCTTGCACTTTAACTGTAAGCCCTGAGTTGTGAGGCTTATGCTCAATGAGATGGCATTATTTCATAAAAACATGAAGTTGTCTGAGACTAAGTGTAGGTATGCAATAAAAAGTCTACAATTTTATATGAGAATGCATAGATGGATTACTGATTATATAAAAAGGACTAAAGAGTAAAATGGGTGTTTCAAACCCTAAATATTATCATCATCGTTAGGAAGCTTTTAAGACTACAACTGTGGTCTTTTTTATTGCACATCTACTCTTATTATACTTTACCTTTCAGAAAACATCATCATCATCATCATTTTTTTTGATAGGAACAGTAACTTTCATTAGCTTAAAAGTAAAAATACAACTGTCACCAACAGGGATAAAGGTGACCCCTAAATCAAATTACAAAACAGCCAAAGCAAAGACTCCCGATTTACACCTTGCTTTGCTAGATTATCAGCTAAAGCAATTGCTGACTTCCTAGTCCATTTAACATGTGCACCCAGCTCCCTTGTGAGGCTCAATAATTCCCTTACAGGTTGTCTAAGGGACCACGTTCCCAAACTATTTGTTTGCAGCCAGCCTACTACTAATTTCGAGTCTCCCTCCACTTCTAACTGTTGAATGCCCAATTGTTTAGCCAATCTGAGCCCCCCTGAAGGAGGGCCATCATTTCTGCTCTAAGTGAATCCCCCACCCCTTTTGGGCCAGAATACATGGCCAGGATTCTTCCTCCTGCATCTCTAAACACACCCCCAATTCCCGAGGGTCCAGGGTTCCCAACAGAGCTGCCATCAAAATTTAGTTTCACAACACACTGCAGAGGAGGAGACCAAACTGCTTGTATGGTAGGTAGGGGTGTCAATTGGACTGGATTTGGTCCAATCCGATCCAGTCCAATGTGAGTCCATTATGAATGGACCAGGTCCAATCCAATCCAATGAATGTTTTGGACCAATTTGGACCGGTCCAATTCAATTTCTGGACCATCCAATCTGTTCAAATTCATTTTGATTTAGATTGGTTTCAACCCAAATCCAATCCAGTGACACATATATTCTTATCTTATATCAATGGACCAAATATTGGCTTAATCCAACCCAATCCAATGTAAATTTGTTATGGATGAACCAGGTCCAATCCAACCTAATAAATATTTTGGACCAGATTGGTCCAATCCAATGTCTTATTGGTTCATCCAATCCGCCCAAATTGATTTTGGACTGGACGGGGTCCAATCCAAAACCGGTCCATTGACACACTTAATGGTAGGTAGTGAAGCAGAAGACCTTGCTATTACGCTCCAATGTCTAGTCAAGTCATCTACAGAGACATCCTTGAGAAGTTCATGAGTTTTCAACCAATGAATGGCCTCGATGGTGATTCCTTCTATGAGTTCAGGAGCTGATTTTTCTTTCCCTTGGAAAATCCTGTTATTTCTCTCTTCCCAAACTGCCCACAAAATTGCTGCCTGATGGGTTTGTCGAAGCCCTCAAAATTAGTATTAGTTCCACAATAAGATATTTGCAGTAAAAGTGGTGCTAGGTCGAATCCCATAGGGAGCAAATCAGTAATCTCTTAGCCGAATGGATAAAGTAATTGAGTGGAAAATTTAATAACTAAAATTTAAAAGAATAAGAAAGCAATAACAAATTAAACGAACAAGAGAAAATCAGTCTTACCGAATTCTAGTTCAAGGGTTCGGGTTGAATCGATTGGCCATCGATCCTAGGTACAATTCAGCATTCTTGTAATTCAAGCATTTAACCTTAGATTTATTAGGATAGCCATAATAAACCTTGTGTTTTCCTAATTCAGTTGACCATACCCAGCATTTGATCAACACTTATCACCACTCAATTGGGTACGATAGCGTCCATATTAAACAGTGATAGCATTAAGATTTGTGAAAACAGTTAAACCAAAATAACAATAATTGAGATAATTGCAATTACTGAATGTTGTTCCATCGATTCCTTTAGGTTGAACCATGTTAAAACATTGATCAAAGGCTGTCACAAACAATTGACCAAAAAAGATATCAACCTAATTGCTACTTGTACCATTATTCGTGACAATTACGGATCACTGAAATCATGGATAGCAGTAGGAAAATCAACATTAAATCAGTTTGTCAAACTAATTAACATCAACATCCAATAAAAATATGCACATGAATCAATGAATACTTGAATTAGAAAGCAAGAAAATAAATTAACTACAGAACCTCACAATGACACAATCGAACCTCTCCTCTTGAACCAGAAAAAGAAGCTTAGCTGCTCATGATCTACGCAATCTCCATGCCTTGCTTCTCCATAGCCGAGCTGATTTCTTGAGCTTCTTGGTCTTCTTGATGATCTCTTGGATCTGGGAGTGAGTGCTGCTAGAGCTGGTTCGCCCCCCCTCTTTATATAGCCAAAGGAGAGGGCTGTTTTCCAACTCCTTCTAGGAGATCATCTTATCTTTAGGGAGTCTTGATCTTCTTTGAATTAATCCTATCCTATCTCTTATCTTGGTCTAATCTCAATCTTCTTATCTCTCTAGGATTACATTCAAGACTTTAGATCTGATAAGACTCTTTCCTTGGAGATTACATTCGAGATTTGGACTCTTGACTCTTGAATTCGAGTTGGGCTGCTTCAAGGTACTTCTGCGAGTTGGGCTTAAGTTGTGAAATGGGCCTGACTACGAACTTGCTCCGACTTCGGGCTCATTTTCGTACTCGATACGTGCCGAATCTATCAAAACCCAGAACATAAAAGTTGTGGGCCTTCCTTTCATCTTTCTAATGCTTCTTGAATTGTCCAATTCGGAGTCCGGAATTGAGAGTTAGGCCTAGATTATTGACTGTCGCCGAAACTGTGCAAAATCACCCGATTTGCCTTGTTTTCTTCCAATTGCCTTCTTTATTGCCCTGAATCGAAATACAAGAGTAATGAGTCCATTTAGGTGCTAAATAAATGTAAAAGAGTGAATATTAGGGGATAAAAATAGGGTTCTTTTTGGTCTTATCACTGCCCTTGTTGTTCTCCACATCATCCTTCCCTTTATCTTGGGTTGTCGGAAGAAGCTATCTACACTTGAGGGAAGAGTCCACCTGGAATCAAAGAGGGAGGACAACCATTCCCAAATAAGAGCAATAAAAGGACAAGGTATTAGTAGGTGATTCACCGTCTCACCATTCCTTAAGCAGAGGCTACAAGCATGTGGCGATAAGCCCTAGTTTAATCTTTTCCTTTGAAGCACTTCCAAGGTATCATCATCGTCTATATATGGCTGGCTAACTGACATGAATGATGTTCCGCCACTCTATCCTGTTCATTTACATATCCATTGTTAAATTGTGGGCCCTTAAATCACTTCTCACTATTTCAAGCCTTGTCCTTTTTTGCCTGTCTCTAGCTCTTTCAGTCTCTTCAAGTTGTAATAGATCACTTCTTACTCATGCTGTAGATTGTCTTCTTTTCTTTGCATGTGCCCAGACCATCTTGTTTGATTGGTTGTGCCCAAACCTTCTTAGTCTGCTTCATCTCATTTTATCACCAATTGGAGCCAGTTCATTTCTGATCCTATCTTTTTTAGTTTTCCCACTCATTCATCTCAACATTCTTATTTCTGCAACAGTCATTCTTTAGTTGTTTCTTGACTACCCAACACTCTGCTCCATACAATGTTGCTACCTTGTAACAATTCTAGTAAATTTTCCTTTTAGCTTGAGTGGTATTTTTATAACACATAGGCCTCTGGATGCACTCCTCCATGTTGCCCATCTTACTGTAATTCTATGGGCAACATTTACTTCACCTTTTTCCTCAAAAAAAAAATCTATTTGCATCATCCTTCTTCTATCTCTCCCTTGTTATGGACTATCGGACAAAGGTAATGGAAGAGGTCACATTGAGATATTTCTTGGTCTCCAATCGTGTGAACCCTGATTTAGGCTTCTATTATTATTAAATTTACATTGTATATTATGTCTTAATCCTACTTTAAACTTCATTCTTAACTCAGAAATCTTAGAACTGGTATTTAACTCGTTTGATGTTCACTTTTAAGCATGAAGAACTTCTGAGATTTTGACAGCTAGAATATCATTGAGTCACCATTTTCATAATTCCAATAAAAAAAAGGGAAATACACTACTCTCTCTCTCCCTCCCTCCCTCCCATTTCTGACTAGGGAGTTAATTGGTGAAAATTTGTTCAGAAGTCCACATTGAAGGGGTGACTGTTAGGAACCTTGATGGCCGTTCTTTGGATAATCCCATCCCTACTGAGTTGAAGGCATTCACTAGACATAATGTTTCCATTGTTTGGGATTTTGCAGCCTGGTGGGAGGGGTGGGGTGGTCTCCAATAAAGCTAACAGTTATGTAGGCACTTTTGGAGCTTTGAGTTGAGAATGAAAAAATTTAGGGAGTCATTTAGTTGTGGGTGATGCTAGTGATACCGACCAGACTCGCTATAGGAGAAGTTGTTGGACCATGATGGATGGTTTGACGCATTACGGATAAGGTTCTTGACTTCTTGTCAAGGGAATACTTATAATCTCTTAAATGAATCCCCGATGGTAGCTGATTCTTTGGCTTGGGATGGGTTGGGGAGATAAAATTGTGTATTTGGTGGCCCTATGCAATTTTCCTCTTTTGGGGACTTTTTCTTTTATTCTTCGTCCCCTCCAGTGTGCTTGAAATCTTGTAAATGGATGAAATATTGAAGTGTCTGTGGCAGACATGTGACAGACTGACACTCCATGAATTACATGGCATCGTTCCTTTTTTTCTTATACAACATATACAAACAGCTAATGTACACAATTAATGCCATTTTTCCTATAAAATGTTGTTAAGTAGCAACGGCTATCTTTTAGACATCTTTTGCTGGTTTATAATATTAAGATTTTGTATATATAATGGAAATATTGTGTAGCCTGTTTACTGTGTAAAAATTTACATATAGCTCAGAATTAGAGATGTTTTCATTTCACAATTCTAAAACATTGCCTTTTGAAGTCTTTAGATTTCACTGGATACCTCCTAGCCGGTACCGCCAGTTGGTCTTCTTTGCAAGTATGATCTAGTGTTGTCAATGTAGTCAAGTGATGATTAGTCATTTTGGCCTCTCTATTTGATGCAGTGACTAGTCAGTGCCTGGGCTTATTAGTTTACCAGAAAAAAAAAGATAATTTCTAAATTTAAGATATTGATGCTATCTCATAGATAAATTAATATACATGCAATGAAGGAATTATTATCAAACATTTATTTTGTAGTCTTTGTTTTGTGAATATAAAAATTGGATAGGCTAGGATAAGGAGTTAAGTCTTTGTTCTTTCAAAGAGTGCAACCTTTGGCCATTTGATGTACCCCTTGTTTGTGGCAATTCTGTACCAGCACATCACTGATTTGAAGAAAACTTGAAAGAACCTAACCTTCACTTATGTCTTTTATGCCTTGTTTCTGCTTCATAAACCATAAACCAACGATGCTCCACTTCCATCACAAATACCTGAAGCAACAGTATGTGCATAAACAATAAAATTATATATTATATTATTTTGAAATAATTAGATATAAATACAAATGAAAAAGCTTTAAAGTAACATTCTGGTTGGATGGTTGTCGTGATTGTTGATTGACCAGTCAATCTAGTCGATGCTTAGTTGTTGTAGGTTACCTCATCATGAGTAGAAATAAACTAGTTAGTGATGCTTAGTTGTCTTAGGCAATGTGTTGGTAATACTGCTATGGTTAGTTGTACATTCCAAAGAGAATATGGGGGGGGGGGGTAAAAAGAAGAAAAGAAGTCTGGAATTACATCATAGTAGTTAAAAAGAAACATCATCATTCTTTATTATTCAAAAAGATTTTAATAGGACAGAGGTGTTCAATGGAATCTGTTTTAATGTGTAGGGTTATGTGGAGAGGGAAACTGCACTGATTGGATCTCTTACTGTACGGGAGATGTTATACTACTCGGCACTGTTACAACTTCCTGGATGCTTCTCCCAAAAGAAGAGTGTGGTAGATGATGCCATTTCTGCTATGTCTTTGGGTGATTATGCAAATAAACTGATTGGTGGCCACTGTCATATGAAGGGCCTCCCTTGTGGTGAGAGAAGGCGTGTCAGCATTGCCCGAGAGCTTGTGATGAGACCACATATCTTATTTATAGATGAACCTCTTTATCATCTTGACAGGTTTCCTTCAATTGTCTTACTCTCAAGTAATGATTTTGTCATATTGGACTTTTTAATCAAAATGATATGATAGATGGTGGATCATAAAGATGTACCAACAATATAATAGTTACATAGAGAACATGCAGGGGTAGGAGGACCTATCATTTGATATGAATGAGATCTTCTGCTTAACCTCATTGGGGATCTCTTGTGATTTATCAGCCCTTTTGGTGATTTATCAGCTTTTATTTTTTTCCTTTTGGCTTCATTGGATTCTCCTATATTTTCTGTAGAGGAGATGGGCCGAATGGCCCATAGACTGTCACTTCATGTTATGTTATGTTTCTCTCTGTTATGGGCCTTATTCTGGGCCCATACTCTGTAGATGGGCTCTACATTTTCCATTTATGTCAACTTATCCAACTGAAAGATTCTATTGCCAGAACCATTTGGTTGGGCTGATTTTTGCCCTTGGGCGTCTTCTAGGTGAGACTAAACCTGATTTATAAGTTCCATCCCTTGCATTTTTCCACAGTGAATGCTATTGTGTTGGTACATTATGTTTTTATCTGCTCGGAATGGGATTTTATCAGTTGGTTTGAATGTTCTCTCTGTTATCTAACATTGAATTGTCAGAAGTAGTTTGAAGAAGACAGATATCAAGTGATGCACACGCCCAAGGAAAAACTTATATATTAATGAGGTTCTAAAGTGAGAAAGGACAATTGTGCCCTTCTCTTACAAAGATAAAAAAGATGTATATATGAGTTTGACTTTGATATACTATGTAAGATACATAATATAACAATGCTTCCAAAAGGAATAGTAACAGGAGATCAGGAAACAGTGCTATGCATCAGCTTAAAAGGGATAGTAGAATGTTCAATAGAAATAGGAAAGGGTAAAACATGATTTTTACTCAAGCAACATGAAATACAATATTTATTAATATTAGCAAAAGATGTAGCTTTAGATGACAAGCAACTAGAACGAAACAAAAGTTCAAGTTTATTAGCATTAGGGTGGTCAAGACATCTATGCAAAAGGTGCCACACATTATTTCTGCAAACAAATTCTGAACTACTAGTAGTAGAAAATAAACAAGATGGAATAGAGGAAGCCTTTGTCTTTTCAAATTCCAAAGCAAGCAGTTGGCCCAGTCTATGCCCCTTTCCTCTCATTGCCCCAATGCATTGCTCCTGAACTAAACAACCATCATGAGAAAAAGAAACAATATTACCATCCTCAACTAGTTGACTAACAAAAAATTAAATTAGTGGTAAGCTTAGGAACTAGACTAGAAAGACTTTAGGAAAATGGAATTGTGAAGGATAAGATTGAAATTGCAGCGTTAAGTGTCCAGACTGAGTTGAACAGTCACTAGGAAGTTCCGGAAATGGGTGTTTGGAGGAAAACTGTGAAGGTTGAAGCAAAACATTTTCTGTTTGAAGAGTTAAGATACAATGGGAGATTGGTCTTGAAGATCAGAGAAGCAAAGTTACTGGTGATGCTGTTAGCTGGTATCAATTCCTTGAAATGGTTTGGGAGTTTTCTAGAAGAAGCGTTCTCTTCTAGTAGGGAGAAAGATCTGTAAAGATTTTTTTTTTGAAAGAAGGTAAAGTATGATTGCATTAATATATGGTCCTGTGTACAAAGAGAAGCTGTACAAAATGAAGAACCTCAAAAAAAGGCCATCCTCAAAAAAGTATGATCAGATATACTATCTCTAAAATCATTATGCATAGACATCCAACTTCTCAAAACCTCTATTGCCAAGTTAATGACCTCAGCTTCAGTAGTAGATATTTCTCAAAAATCCTGTTGTTCCTTTCTGACCACACAACCCACATAACTGCCAGAGGGATGGAAGCCCAGCATAACTTTCCTTTCCTTGACAGCCCCTGAATATGCCACTCCTCTAGCAGAGCTCTAACTGAAGCTGGCATGCACCAGCTTAGATTCAGGGATTTGCAGAAGTGTGACTATACTGCAGAACTAAACTTGCAATGAAGAGATGCCCAGTGGATTCCATTTGCATATTGCAAAAACAACACCTCCAATCTGGCAGATTAAGACCTTTATTCAGCAGCATTTCTTTGGACAGACACCTCCCCAGCCCTGCCACCCAAACAAAAAATCTTTATTTTTGGAGGAGCCAAGTTCCCCCAAGTGGCCTTGCTAGGAAAGGGGGCTTCAGGCCTTCCCACCGGAAATTTGTAGAAGGATTTGACTGTGAATTCTCCAGATTTTGACCATTTCCAGACTGTTGAATCTTGCTCCTGAAAACTTAGCTGTTGGTCTTGTAACAGATTAAGAAAATCTGCCATCTGCTGAATTTCCCAGTCGATGAAATTTCTCCTAAAGAGAGGAACCCAGCATAGCCTGCCTTCCTGGAGACATAGAGAATCGGCCACTAAGGCTTCCTTATCTACAACAACATTGTACAGGGCTAGGAACAACTCTTTTAGGGTGTTGTCACCAGCCCACTGGTCTAACTAGAACCTGGTTGAACTGCCTGTAAGCCTTACAAATTCCTTTCCACACCCCACAACCATAGGTGCCAGAGGGAATACCAACATCCCATCCATTGTTCCTTATGTTGGAAGGGTTAAGATCCATCATGTGGATGGCCGAACCATTGGCTGGGTGGAATTTCAAAAATTTCCTAATCCTTCTAGGAATCGAATTCCTTATGTTTTGAAAGACTGCATTTTTCAGGATCGGTCTTGCATTGAACCGGACCAAATTTGAAACCAATCAAAGAGGGAGATTTATACATGATACGGATACCACAAACATAGATCCCAAGGTGGAAGTTCACACCCAAATCAGTCCTAAAACCAGCCTGCACTGAAGATGGCGTAGTGTATAGGTGAAGCTGATTCAACAACACAGTTTTCAGCAAAACTGCAACCCAACTACTTGGATCGAACTGGGGAAGGTGAGCCTGAAATTCCTCTACTTTTTTCTTGCAAAAATCAAAAGAAAACTGATCTCTATCAGTCCTTGAAAGCCTAGGTCATGATAGGGTTTCTTGGAAGACAAAAGAGAATAAGAGAGAACAAAAAAGAGTGGTGTTCTAGTTTGGTTCGCCCTCTTCTATTTTTATCTTCTTATGGAGCACTTTTCCTAATCAAATTAGGAGATTATCCAAATCTAATTAGGATCTGGACTTTATTAAGAGATAAGCCTTATCCTTTTAAGATGATGGGTGCTTCATACCCAATTCCAAACCCAGATTCGACCCAAAGCACATGACAACTTAAGTTTCCATGTGACAACTTACTTAAATCTTATTAATTATGGGCCTTAGACCCATTTCCTTCAAAGGCTCACGATCAAGATGTTGCATGGCCAACTTAGGCCTGATTTGTATAGCGCGGGGCCCCACAATGACCTCATATAAGTCCACATGGGTTCGACCCAACATTTGTGAAAAGGCTTGGCCGAATTCACTGCTAAACGCAGTGAACCCCTGAGCACATCACTATGGGCCCAACATTTACACTTAAATGATCCATGAATTCAGCCATCCTAAAAAGATCCAAGGGTAATGGACTTAAGTAAGATAAATCCCGTCAGGTAATCAGCCTTGTAATGGTCTCTTACACTTAACCTCTTGGCCCATAATGATCACAACATTGCCGATAGGGAAGGACCTCTCTTCTGGCTGTAAGGTACCGTGTCACACTCTCTGCTCGGATGGATATTGGGAATTAAAACCTTTTGCAAATAATTTTCATAAAACATATACATACATACACACAAACACATCTATATATATATATATATATAAACAGGAGCATCTATACTATCTTCCGCAACTTCCGGAAGAGCCAAACATATTAGCAGTAGCAGTTCGAGATCATTATCGGGATTCATCTACATATCCATATTGAGATCAATCTCGGAACTCGCTGGCTCCACTGCTCGATGTCCGTCCGGAGAGGGGATGAGGTCGGTGCTTTCTTTCTTTCCTCTCAGTGATCAAAATCAAACCTCAAACACACTGAATTTATTCATGACTATCCCTCCCGAAGGAGAGGGATTATTGAAACTACATAAGAACCTCCGAGGAGGTCTACTCCTTAGACATTACAGAAAGGAGAGGATGAGCTAAGGATGTGCTCGACTCGAGACTGAATGCTAGACTCGACAAAGGATGCCTTACAAATGAGACTTGAGTCTCCTTTTCTAGACTTCTATCCGGTTTCCCAGTTATAAGACTTTGGACACCTGTCCATTGAAAATAAGATTCGATCTTATCTCTTCTGCTTTTTGGCTGGTGGCAGCCCTTCGACATCTGTCTCGTACTTTACTTTATTCGGTGCGCTGTCACTTTCTTCTGTCGTCTTCTGCCGAAGATTCCAAAGTTGACGTGCCTTTTCAATAAGTGCGCGTGTTTTTTTTTGCCAGTTGTCGATTCTTTTGTCGACTTCTTTGATTCTTCTGTCGAGGTCGTCCTCCATTATTGGTGGATGTCCTTGTCAGCCGACAACTTTTGTAATGAGATAAGATTCTCTTCATCAGAATTCTTATCTTTTTCTTTTTCGTCACAAACATGACAGCTGTGACCCTCGAATTTTTGGAGCTTAGCACACAATAATTCCTTAGTGGCGGGGCTCGCATTGATTTCGTTGTCAAGAATCTTATCTTCGAAATCTTGAAGAGCTTTGTTCTCTTTTTTGCTGAGTGGGCTTCCACTGGCGCTTGTGATAATGCAGTGGCTGCTGCAATAATTCACTTTGAACAGCTGTTCTGGGCGAATCTTTTGAGTCTTCTTGATGATAGACATGAAATTGTCTATTCTGAACTTCTGAAGTCCTCCATCTTGGAAGTCTTTTTCTTCGCTGATAACCCTGGATGGGTTTACTGTCCTTTCTTTTGCCAAGCCAATTTCAACAAAGTGATATGCTGCATAGCATTTGTTCTGAGACCAATCTGGAATTGTAGATTGGAACTGGATGTAGATGTATGCATCTCTGGCAGCTGCTACCCTTGTTCTGAACTTTTTGATAGCTTTTTTAAATCCTTCTGGAAAAGACTTAATTTCCTGCAGATTTGCTGAAGGATAGATGCACTTAATTAATCCAACCTTAAAAGCCAGAAAAACAAGTTTTTCGTCCGAATTTGGACAGAAAATGAAAAGACTTCTGGACGGCTTGTCGTCTGTGAAGACCATTTCTAATTCATAATCTTCTGGTCCAAGAGCTCTTGCTTTCGACCATAACTGTCTGAAAGTTCCAAAAGGAACTCCTTCATAAAGATCTTCAGGGGTTGTCCTGGTGACCGTTTCTGAAGGCTCTTTTATAACAATTCTTCTGTCAGGAAGCTTTTTCTTGACAATGGGCTCCTTGAAGATGGTGCCTTTGAAGAGAATTGGAGATCCTCCAAATCTGACAAAATGTCTTTCTGCTTCCTTCTTTGCCTGAAGAAAAGAACTGTATTTCTTGAATGTTACGTCTGTGCCCGTAACATACTTGGAGACGATAGACCAGTCGTCATAAATTCCTTTGTGATCTCCTTCAAAGATGACATAGAATCTGTCTTTGAAGTTTGCTGGTTGTGCGGCTTTCGCTGCGTAAGTTGGTCGGAGAGAGACCATAGCACTTTTTGGTAAAGTGTCAACCATCAACGGATTTGATGTGTCTTTACCGGAGCCGTTTGCTTCCGGACTAGATGAAGATTGTGGTTCTTCATTAACCGTGATCTCTTTGCGTAAGAGACTAACGATGTCAAATTTGTTCTTGGAAGAACTAGGATTGACTATATCCTCTATTTTGCTTTTTGCCAAAGCAACAGGCATCAACGGAAGTTGATCATTGTCTTTACCAGCACCCGTTTGAGCTGGACTAGATTCAGTTTCTGAACTTTCGTTCTCCTGTACTGAATTAACAGTTGAGGCTTCTAGACTTTCGTCATAGATAGCAATTTGTTCTTGAATAGCACGAAGCTCTATTTCAAGAATCTTTTTTCTGAGGCGCAAGGCCTTGATTTCTTCCATTTTTCTCTCACAACACACTTCCCCCCTTTTGAAAAGTAAAAACTGAGAAGGATGAATGAAAGTGTTTACAGAGAAGGGTTTTTATAGGCTTTTGAGGAAGAAAGCTGACGTCATTGCTTACGATCTCTTGTTAAAGAGTCTGCAAGGACATTCTTATCCCCAGATAAGTGTTCCACGTCAAAAGAATAATGTGAGAACCACATTTGCCAACGGACCAAACGTCCTTGTTTACTATCTCCTGCAATGTTAGTTATGAGGAAATAAGTAAAATTTTTATTATCTGTTCTTACCAGAAATCTTACCGGAGTGAGATATGCTGAGAATTTGCTGATTACTTGTTTTACTGCAAGTAATTCTTTTTCATTGCTGTGGTAATTTCTTTCAGCTGCTTTGAAGCTTCCCGAAGCGTACCTGCAAATTTTTTCTTCACCTTCTGTGGTTTTGGCTTTCAAAACGCCACCCCAGAAGTCGTTAGAAGCATCTGTCTCAATAATAAGACTGTCTTCTACTTTAGGAAGATAAAGTTTAGGAAAATTAATTAATGTTTTCTTTATCTTTCTGATATAATCAGTGTCAGATTGTGTCCAATCCCAAACATGATCTTTTTTGAGTTTTCCTTGCAAAGGTTTTCTCATTTCTGCGAGTTTTGGAATATAACTTTCAGCACAAGTTAGAACTCCGAGAAATCTTTGAAGATGTTTTTTATCTTCAAGTTGATTTGGAAAATTATGCAAATGTTCCAAGATATGATTTTGAGGACTATGAGTCCCTTGATCTATTTCAAGACCAAGAAAATTAATCTTTGTTTTGAAAAGATTAGCTTTCTTTTTTGAAAGAATTATTCCATATTTTTCTATTCTGCTTAAGATAGATAAAACATGAAAATAATGTTCTTTTTCTGTATCAGAGAATACGATGATGTCATCAACGTAAACAGTGCAAAATTTTTCCATTCCTCTAAGGGCATTTTGCATATGTCTCTGAAAGATGCTAGGAGCTTGCTTTAGTCCGAAAGGGACCACTCTCCATTGATAATGTCCGTCGGGACATGTGAAGGCTGTTAAAAGCTGAGATTCCTCATCTAATAACACTTGCCAGAAACCACTTTTACAGTCAAAACTGGAAAAGATAGTTTTTCCCCTGAGAAGAGTTAATAACTCTTGCATGCAAGGTAGATTGTGACTGTCACCTACTGTGGCAGTATTGATTGCCTTGTAATTGACAACCATTCTTTTCTTTCCACGTCTTTTTTCTGCTTCATTTTCAACCAAAAAAGCAGGAGACATATGTGGAGATTTGCTGGGAACAATAAGATTCATATCAAGGAGTTCCTTGATTTGCTTATTGAATTCCTCTCTATCCTGAGGACTGTATTTCATAGGTTTTACCCTAACGACAGTTTTAGGATTAATTAATTTTATTGATGCAGTCATCCATTTTTTGGATTTGATTGGATCAATAGGATTTTCTGAACAAACTTTATCAAGAAGTTCTTCAATTTGTTGATATCTTTTAATATCAATGATGTAATTATTAATTACTTCTTGGGTAATGTTTGTACCTTGAATTGGTTTAGTTTTTGAATCTTTTTTCATGGATTCAAGAAAACCGGGTACTCCAAATTTATAAGCTTTGGTTACCTTTTTTATAAGGATCATTTCATTGTTTAAATGAAATGAAATTCTATCAAGCCATTGGGTGAAAGGACCATAAAGCTGACAGAAATTGTTACCTAAGAGAAGATCAATACCCGTCTCTTGTTGGTAAATTGTTGGTATGATAAAGGGTTCTCCTGATAGAAATAGGGTGATATTTCTACAGACTTTATCAATTTGAATCTTGTCTTGATTTGCAATCGTGACTTCGATTCTTCTGGGAGCATTTTCCCAAAGTTCTTCAGGAATGACATGCTCACTAGCAATGCATAAACCTGCACCAGTATCTACATAGCAATGTAGATGAATGGGTTTGTAACTCTTAAATTTAAGAGTTCCCTTTATGTAAATTGAATTTGGGCTAGTTCTATTGAGAAGAATTAGCTCAGAATCAGTTTTTTGAAGATTTAAACAGAAAAATTGTTTCTGCCAATCCCCCCAACTAAAAAGTTGATTTCTTTTCATTCTGAATCTGATGAGTCAGAATTAGAAGTATCTGATTCTTCGTGAAGAAGTTGCAGAGAATAAACATGAAGATGTCCTTCATATTTATCTTCTACAGGATAAAATCCGTCGTCGACTGCTTCAAGAATAAGTTTAACCTTTTCAGGAAAACTTTTTCTATTTGGACATTCATTGGCATAGTGTCCTTCTTCACTGCAGATCCAACATCGACATTTTTTTTTGCCTTGTGGACAAAACTGTTGTTTCTTTGGTTTTACTTTTGAAAAATATTTACTTGGTGTAAATTCTTTTTTCTTTTTCTTCCAAAGTTTTTTATATGGTTTTTTCATATATTTTTTCTTATATTTCTTTTTGAAATAATTTTTGTCTTTCTTTTCTGGTTTACACCCAAAAAGAATTGTTTCTGTTTCAGTTATGTTCTCACAACATTTCTTACTGAAACTTTTTAATTGTTTGGCTGTCTTAGCCTGATCGCAATATCTCGCGATTTCTTCTTTGACTATTCTTGTAGCATAGGCTAAAGAATAAGCAGTAAGAGATGATTTTTCCAGATTCCATATCTTTTTAGTTTTTCTCCTATGACAGGAATTTTCATGAGATAAACTTCAACCCATTGAGCGTACTCGCTGGTGTCAAGTTTATACATGTTTTTCTCAAACATGCATGTAAATTCATCAAGTTGACAAATATTACATAACTGAGCTTTTGTTAAAGCTGTTCTAGCTTTTTCTGCTTGCTTTAACAGTTCTTGTTCTTTATTATTTACATAATCAAGACCTAAGAACATAGTATATAAAGCTTCTATGATTTTATCGAAGATGTCAATTCCATGCATATCTTCGTTCCAGTTTGTTCGTTTTATGAATTCTTTTATTATTCCTTCAGATTTGTGTTCTAAACGAACAGGAGCATCTATATTATCTTCCGCAACTTCCGGAAGAGCCAAACATATTAGCAGTAGCAGTTCGAGATCATTATCGGGATTCATCTACATATCCATATTGGGATCAATCTCGGAACTCACTGGCTCCATTGCTCGATGTCCGTCCGGAGAGGGGATGAGGTTGGTGCTATCTTTCTTTCCTCTCAGTGATCAAAATCAAATCTCAAACACAGTTGAAATCCACTATCGGTTGTTTAGGTTTCCATTAGAGAGAGTGTAAGCCCTATCATTCACTTTGTCTGACAAAGAGGCCGGTCCTATCACTATGATCACCCAATCAGATGAATTCTCAGATTGCCCCAACATACCCAGGTTTTGACCCTTGATGGATCTCAATTGATGGGCATATCAAGCACAACCCAATCCAACACCTAGTGTAGTACCATAATCAAGTCTAGGGGTTATGTGTAACTTTCCAATTTTGCCCATCAATCTCCAAGGTCTAGGGCATAACTGGAAAATGGTCTGGGTTAGTGTTTCATCCAAACACAAACTGCATGTGCTTCGGGTCTAACCCTAGCAGCTGAGACAAGCTGTCCTAACTTTTTTTGGTGGCACATCAGTGTCAGCCTTGGTAGGATAAACTCCCCGAGTCTATCCAACGGCTGAGAACATTTTAAACTAATATGAGTCTCATAATGTCTAGTTTAAGGGGTAATTTCATAGAAACATACCAATATCAACATGAAACAATAATGTACTTTTATTCATTTACAATAAATGTATTTCTACATCAATCTGATTGGAGCTAAGGGCATACACTGTCTGACACCTTAAGCCATATTTCTCCTCAATCACCTTCCTCCAAAGTTTGTTTGGTTCTGATGAAAATCTCCACAACCAACTTCCCAATAGGGCAAGGTTGAAAAGCTTAAGGTTTCTTATTCCAAGCATAAAGTAGGTTGGAAGGCTGGCTAACGCACTTTTGATGAATGTGACCTTACCACCTTTAGAGAGATACCTTTCCTTCCAAGAAGCCAATTTTTGGTCCATCCTTTGTAGGACTGGAGTCCAAATTGCTTTGGAGATACATTTGGCTCCAAGGGGTAGACCTAAATAAGTTGTAGGCAGACTACCCACTTTACATCCCAATATAACAGCCTAATAATGAATGTTAGGCACCTCTCCCACAGCTAATAATTCACTCTTAACTAGGTTCACCTTCAGTCCTGAAATTATCTCAAACAAAAATAGTAGATACTTCAGATTAAGGATTTTGTCCTCTGAAGTACTGCCGACAAAGAGAGTGTCATCTGCATATTGTAGGGTGGGGGTTTTTGTTCCATTAGGACTTCAAAACCCCCTCTACCAACTTGCTAAGACCTTCCATCTCTAAGAGGAAGTGCAACGGAGATAGAGGGTCTCCTTGTCTCAGCCTTCTTGAGCTTTTGGAATTTCCTTTTGCTGACCCATTTTCCAAGATTTAGAACCTTGGAGTAGAAACACAGACTTTTATCCAATTTCTCCACTTTGGTCCAAAGTGCATTCTTTCCATCATATAGTCTAATAAAGCCCAGTTTACATGATCATAGGCTTTTTCTAAGTCTAATTTGCAAACCAGCCCTGGCTTTCCACTTCTGTTCCTCGAGTCAATTAACTCATTGGCTATAAGAACTCCATCATGGATTTGTTTGTTGTGGACAAAGGCGCTTTGGAAGCTAGAAACCAAAGATCTGTAAAGATTGTTGGTGGAATAACAAAGAAGATATATTGTGGAGACAAGAAATGCAAGAGGATGCTTCATAGTTTTGCAAGAATTCTATGATTTGGGAAGAATGCCGATGGTCTGTTTTCCGGAAGGTAGGAATGGCCAAGGTTGGGAGCTGATTCACAATATAGTACAGGAGCTGTTGAACTTATGGATCGATGATTCACGCCAGTCAAAGTATTGCGAGAAGACTTTGGGAGTGTCCGTCAATGACAAGTTTCAGGATCAGATGTAGGATAGTGTTTTGGTTGTCAATCCTAATGCTGGGGAGGAGGTTTCGACTTCCAAACTAGTGGTTGAAGTATCAGAAGCTGTGTTAGATTGGAAGAAGCTAGCTGATATTGTAATCAAGGAATTGAAGTTCAAAGGTATGATCATCTTAACCCCCTTCAGAGACAGAAAAGCAATACTTGACCCGATGGAGGATAAGATTGAAATTGTAGCGTTAAGTGTCCAGACTGAGTTTGGGGTTCTTACTATATCAACTTGGTGTCTTGGTTCTAACACAAGACAATTAGATTTAGAAGGTGGTGTAATAGTGAGAATGATTGGCTTGCCATTTCATCTTTGGAAGTAGGAGGTATTTGAATCAATTGCATTAGCTTGTAATGGTTACTTAGGAGGAATCTTCAAATTGGACTGACGTTCTGTGGTGATGTTGCTGAACATTGTAAAACCAGATGATATTCCAAGAAAAATTGAGTTGTTGGCTGATGGTACTTCATACAGTGTTTGACTAGCGACCTCCATTGAAGCTGCATTGTGGAAGGATACTCGTAGGGAGGAAGACAAAGGGGTAGAGGACCTAGTGCTACTTGGCAAACAACAACTACACATCGTGATTGCTGGAACCCTATTACCAAAAGTGGTTAATCAAAATATGTAGATCTCAAAAGGAGTTGAGCAGGAAGAAGTTATGCTCACTTCCTCATGTGAAGAAGGGCTGGTGTGTGACAGTCCACATGTGGAAGCATCGACCAATTGGGGAAAAACACCATTAATGAGCTCTTCAACAGGTCCGGGGTGCGGGAACTTGAAAGGTCAGGAAGGAATCAATGGACATTTGATTAAGTAGTGGTGCCGGTGAGGGTTGGGTCAAAGGGGTTGGAGATGGGTCCATATAGTCTTTCTACAATGCACGTGACCAGATTAAGTAGTGGTGCTTTGGTAGACCAATTTTATGGTCTATCTTCTTCTCATCGGGAGGAATCTAGTGAAAAGAAAATAGAATTGCTTCGTTTTAGGAAGAACAAGACGCATCTGCGGTTGAGATCCATGAAGTCTTCACTAGGTAGGATCTCTGATGGCTCTGATCCCACATTGAAGAATAATCTCTATAAAATCTTGAGCCTGTTGCCAAGGAAAGTTGATAAGAGAAAGTCGTTAGGACCTGTCAAACCAAAGTTGAAAAGAAACGAAGGAACAAGGAAGGTCTTGGCTGAGGCTGGAAAAAGAAATGAATAGAGGCAGATCTGGGTGATCGCTAAGTTTGACAAAAACGGCAAGAAGAGTATCATTAGTGGTTCAGGGGAAAGTCTCGACAACTCTCCATTATCTCAGATCAGTGGTGGGTCTGATAGGATTGGGGTATCTTCTGAGCCTGGGGGGATAAGTATGGCATCTACAGAGACCGGTTGTGATTCTGAAAATCAAGTTCCATTGTGTCTGGAGGATTTAGCCTCTGCTGTCACAGAGGAGCTGGAGGGGGAGGAGACATGTTTGATAGGAACTCTAGTGCCGGTGCTGAGCTGGAAATTGAAGGCGAGGTCAAAGGAAAGGATGTATCAGATGCTGTTGATTCTACTGGAGAACAGGATGAAAGAAACATAGAAGATAGTCTATATTTTGAGGAGGTCAAGGTTGGAAGATTGGGTGTTAATTTGGGTTGAAGGAATAATCTGGAAGAGAATGAGGAGGATCAGTGTAATGGGTTAATCAGCAAGAAACCGCGTAATCTGAGATCTCACAACATAGTTCATGTGACAAAGGTGTTTTCAAGACTAAAACTAGGCTTGGCAGGGGCAAGACCTACGAAAAAATACAAATGGGTATATAGAAGGAAGAGAGTGAGGTAATGGGACTCCTGAAACTGGAGTGACATTGCAAGTTCAGCCATAGCCTCCCCATACTTTGAAGAAACAACCAGAAAACAAGGTGGGTGCTGTTGATTCTGAATCTAGTGGAATCAAGCTGCCACAGGATACTGTTGTTGATGGAGAAGACTCAAGTGATGTGGCTATCCAGAAATTAGTTGATAGAGAGGTGATGGTTGGGAAAAGATTGGGTCTGTATTTTTTGGGTGGCGAGGAATTTGCCAAGAGGGCCTTTAGAAATTTGAAAGAACAAGAAAGGAAGAGAAAGAGAAAAACAAAGCTTATACTCAGGGGAGCAAGGACTGGGATGAGGATTACTCGATCCAAGAGGATGAACTTATAGATGAAGCTTCAGAAAGGCTTGCAGCTTTGGTTTTGTAGCGGGCTGGTGGTTTTATTGGCACTTAAATTGGCCATTGGGCCTGTTATGATTGGGTTTTTCTTGGGTGTAAGCAGCGGTTTTCTTAGGCCTTTGGGGGTTTATTGGGGCTACTAACATACTTGTGGTGACATCTTATCACCTTATGTTGTACTTATTCCTTTTTTATTTTAATGAATTTTTCTCTTTATTCTTCAAAAAGAAAAAAAGTGAATATGATTAGAGGTTTAAGAGATATCCCACCAATCATTTCAAGTTTTTCACCATTAGCTGTAATGATATGTTTATTGAGAGATTGATTGGAATATGCCCCTATCATATGATTAGAGGCACTGGAATCAATTATTCAAAGGTGACTGGGTGAAGAACAATAATATGATAACTCACCGGACAGACCAATGGCTGAAAATGCAGAACAAGTGGCTGTAGATATCGGTTGCTGCATCTTTTCCTCAGTGAGAACCCCAGATTTTAGATAGGGCGTTGGTGGCCAGTGAATGCATTGATTTGATATTGAGAAAGCCTACAATCATGTGGAGTGAGGTTTTTTAGAAGAGATATAGAGATTAATGGGTTTTGGGGAGAGATGGAGAAGTTGGATGTTTGCTTGTGTGTCATCAGTCTCGTTTTCAATTCTTATAAATGGAGTTTCTTCGAAGTTTTTTTTCAGGATTCTAGGGGTTTAAGGCAAGGGGATCCGATCTCTCCTTTATTCTTTGTGTTAATTATGGAGGTGTTGAATCTGTTATTGGATAAAAGTGTGCAGCTGGGCTTGATTGAGGGATCTAAGGTGGGATCAAATGGACCTTGCATTTCTCATCTGCAATATGCCAGGTGATACTCTTGATTGAGGGATCTAAGGTGGGATCAAATGGACCTTGCATTTTTCATCTTCAATATGCCAGGTGATACTCTCATCTGCAATATGCAGATGATACTCTCATCCTCTCATCTTTTTGGATGCTTCTGTGGAACAGGTGCTGAACTTGAGAGCAATTTTAGCAAAATTTGAATTGTTGACAGGTCTGAGAGTGAACCTCTCTAAGATTGTTTTGATAGGAGTTGGAGAGGTAAGGGGGAAGGTGTTAATGGAGTGTGTTGGGGCATTTGAATGCAGAATTGGGGAGCTTCCTTTCTTGTATTTGTTCTTGCCAATTGGGGCTAATTCAGCTTTAGTTACGCTATGGAAGCCAATTATTGAAAGACTTGAGAGAAGGCTGGATGGTTGGAAAGAAAGATATCTTTTTCTGTGGGGGTGGGGTGGAGGATAAAACTTATTAGGAGTATTTTACCAAGTTTGCCAATGTATTACTTATCCTTGCTAAGGGTGCCATGAGAAGTTGCAGAGAGAGCAGAAAAAATTCAAAGGGATTTCCCATGGGAAGGGGGGGGGGGAGGTAAGAAATTCTATTTGGTTAACTGGGAAAAAGGTCTGCAGACCAAAGGAGGGAGGGGGTTTGGGCTTTGGGTGAGAGTCAAGCAAGGTGAATTCTTCTTATGGGGTGAGTGTATGGAAAAGGATAATGAATTTTAATCAGGAGTTTAGAAGTCTAACCGGCTTCTCAGTAGGGGATGGGGCTAGAATTAGGTTTTGGAAGGATGACTGGTGTAGGGTGGGAAAGCTTTGTGAGCTATTCCAAAGGCTGTACTTGACAGGGAATTAGAAGAGTGCATAGCACTATTGGGAAAACTAGAAAGTGTGAAAGTTTCAATTCAAACAAGGGATGAACTATGGTGGAAGGAGTTCTCAAATGGAAAATTTTCTGTTAAATCATGTTACTCAACCCTTTGTAGGAACCAATTGGACTCAAACCAGATTGAAGGGATTTGGAGTAACCTGATTCCTCCTAGGGTGGAAGCTTTTGTGTGGCTGGTTGGTATGGATAGTGTCTTGACTGTGGACCACCTGAACAGCAGAGGATTCAGCATGGCTAGTATATGTTACCTGTGTAAAGAACTAGAGGAACCGGTCAATCATCTGTTTATTTCCTATAAAATTTCTGGTTTCATTTGGAATCTCTTCACAACTGTTTGGGATAAGAAATTTTCAGCCAAGGACTCCTGTAGAGATCTTTTCTTCATGGCCAAGACTCAAAGGCAGTAAGATGGCCAGGCTGATTTGGAACTGCATACCATTTGCTATCTGCTGGAATATTTGGAAGGAAAGGAATAGAGGAGTATTTGAAGACAAGGCCAGGAATTTGGATAGATTGGTGGTGGCTTTTAGTAATTCTCCCCCCCCCCCCCTGTTGTAGTGCTATTTCAAGGTGTTTCCTTAACACCTGGTCAGACTGTATTTTTTTCCCTTTTAATTAAATGTTTTATTTCTACTATAAAAAAAAGAATTGCGAAAGGCTCTCCCTTGATTGAAGTAGAAGTGGAAGTGGAAGAGACTATAGCACTCTCTGTGTAAAGTGGAGGTGACGGTGGTCTTGGCTTTGGGGTGGTCGCAAAATTGGATTTGGAAAAAGCCTATGATAAAGTTGACTGGGACAGGATCCCAAACACATTGGGCTTAAGAAGCTTTGGAAGAAGATGAGTGCGGTGGATGAAAGGATGCTTCAGTACAGCTTGGTTCTCGGTACTAGTAAATGGAGAGCCCAAAGGTTACTTTCAGGCAAGCCAGGGGCCTAAGGCAAGGTTGCCCCTTATCCCCCCTCCTTTTCACTTTGGTTGTAGACATTCTTAGCTATTTTATTGAGAAAGCAAAAGGTCTTAGGCTGTTGAGAGGTTTTGCAGTTGGGAGGGAAGCCATTCACTTGTCTCATTTGCTATTTGCTGATGCTATTATCTTGTTCTTGGAGGCAGATTTGGAAAACATCATCAATCTGAAAAATTTATTATTTGTTTTGAGTTGGTGCCGAGCCTTCATGTAAGCTATTCCAAGAGTAGCATTGTGGGAATAAATACAAGTGAAAGCTTGCTGCATAGCTTTAAAGGAGATTCTAGGGTGTAAATTCGAGAGCTTCCCCATTTCTTATTTGGGGATGCTCCTTAGAGGGAATCCAAGAAGTCAAAGCTTCTGGGATCCAGTGGTGGAGAAGTGTAAAAAATGATTAGCCACTTGGAAGAAAGGGTACCTCTCAAAAGGGGGTATATTTACTTTAATTAAAGCCTCTCTGGCTAATCTCCCAACGTACTTTCTCTCGATGTGGGCGCTGACAACTTAATTAAAGCCTCTCTTCCTTCCAAGGTAAAAATCAGAATTGAAAAGTTGCAACGGGATTTCTTGTGGGATGGGGGTGGAGAAAAGAAGAACCACTTAGTCAGTTGGGACCAAGTGTGAAATCAAGGGAAGCAGGGGGACTTGGAATAGGTCGAACCAAGAAAGAAATGTAGCTCTCTTGGGAAAATGGCTATGGTGCTACCCTCTTGAAACAAGTACTCTATGGGCCTAAGTTGTCAGCAGCCAATATGGAAAGCATGCCAACAGGTGGGATAGCAAGGTCCACTTGAATCGAGTGAACGCCAACAATCCTTGGAAAGGTATCAGTTCTACTTATCTTCTCTCTAAACATGCTTCGGCAAAACCTGGTGGAGCTGTTGTTCTCTTCACCTATTGCTAAAAGAGCCACTAACCTTCCTCAGTCAAGGGAAGAGGAGGAGGTGACCTTGTACTTTGATGGAAATGCTCTAGGGAAACCTGGGTCGAGCTGGTTGTGGGGATGTGTTTTTGAGGAGGGATGGTAGTCCTTTGTGGTTCTTTAGTGGACCATTAGGGACTGCAGACTCTACAATGCTGAAGTTGTAGCAGTGCTAAATGGCCTCCGTATGACAAGAAGACTAGGCCTGACCAACCTGGAGGTTCAAGGTGATTCTAGCAACACAATAAAGTGGCTTGGTGATGTGGGCGCCGGCAGCAGCAGCAGTAATTTAGTGTTCTCAGCAGCAGCAATTTAGTGTTCTCATCCTATCTTATCTATTCAGTATTCTTACCTTATCTGCTTTCAGTAGCAGGGATTAGTAGGAGTCTTATCTATTCAGTGTTCTTATCTTATCAGTTCAGTAGTATGGATTAGTAGGGAGTCTTATCTTATCTTATCAGTTCAATAGGATAGATTAAGGGAGTCTTATCTTATCTTATCAGTTCAGTAGGATAGATTAAGGGAATCTTATCTTATCTTATCTTATCAGTTCAGTAGGATAGATTAGTAGGGAGTCTTCCTAATTAGCAAGGAGTCTTCCTAAAAGTAGGACTCTTATCTCTTGTAATCTCCTATTTAAGGAGCTGAGAATATTGAATAAAGGATTGAAAATTTCAGTCAAGAAAGAGAGCAAAGGAGAGTTGGTGATCTCTTGAACAAATCACCTTTTAGGGCGGCAAGATAGGCTCTTCAAGAAAAGGGAGGAACAAGGGAAAAAATGAGGTTTTCCCCGTGGACCGACCCATGACGTGATCCTATTCCCGGGCCCATAACAATGTAGCTGAGCAAGGTGTCATGGGTGACCTTGAGCAGTTGAAGACTAGGGTTCAGGATCTGGAGCTCAAGATCGTGGAAAACAGCACGGAGGTGCGCAAGATCAAGGACGACGTCCGAGAATTAAGGCGCTTGATGGAGTTGTACTTCTCCAGCAAGGAAAGGAACCCAGAAGGGGCTGCAACCACAATCAGCTGCCGACCAGACGTGGCAGAATCGTCGGGCGAGCAGCAGGTTGTTGACCTTGCGCAAGTTAGCAACACCCAAAATGTCACGATTAAGCAGGAATCCGGTGTCGTTGAGGTGTCGCAGAATCTTGGGATTGCATATCTTCAAGTTGTTGCAGGTGCTGGGGCAAGTGCTGGTGAAGGAGCTTGTATGCCTCATGTTGCGGCTACAAGTGTTGCAAAAGAGTGTTTGTTAGCTGCAGTCAGATCAGATCCTAGGGCTGCACATATCTGGGTAAATCTTCCTAATGCATACTATTTGGCTGGTGATCATAGAAGTGCTGGAAGGTGCCTGGAGAAGGCAGCAAAACTGGAGCCTAATTGCATGTCAACTCGATATGCTGTCGCGCTTCATCGTATCAAGGATGTAGAAAGGTCTCAAGATCCCACTGAACAACTTTCATGGGTTGCAAATGAAATGGCTTCAATACTCAGAGAAGGGGACTCTGCAACAATTGAGCTTCGGATAGCATGGGCAGGACTTGCCATGGTTCACAAGCCTTAACATGAAATTGCAGCAACGTTTGGAACTGGACATAGTGATTTGACGGAAGTGGAAGAGCGAGTTATGTACACACTAAAGCAGGCAATAGAAGAGGATCCAGATGATGCGGTTCAGTGGCACCAGCTTGGCCTTCACAATCTTTGTACTCTACAATTCAAGACGTCTTAGAAGTACCTTAAGGCTGCAGTTGGCCGCGGCAAAGAATGCAGCTATGCATGGTCAAATCTTGGTATCTCACTACAGCTGTCTGAGGATGAACCCTCTTCATTGGAACCCGATCCAGGAGGGCAAAATCATTCCACCTATCCGGGATTCCTTTGATTGTGTTTCAAGACACCCATCCTGAATTCGAGCTTGAGGACAAGCTCGTAGTCCAGGAGGGGAGTAATGATGTGGGCGCCGGCAGTAGCAACAGTAATTTGGTGCAGCAGCAACAGTAATTTAGTGTTCTTAGCAGCAACAATTTAGTGTTCTCATCCGATCTTATCTATTCAGTATTCTTACCTTATCTGCTTTCAGTAGCAGGGATTAGTAGGAGTCTTATCTATTCAGTGTTCTTATCTTATCAGTTCAGTAGTATGGATTAGTAGGGAGTCTTATCTTATCTTATCAGTTCAGTAGGATAGATTAAGGGAGTCTTATCTTATCTTATCTTATCAGTTCAGTAGGATAGATTAGTAGGGAGTCTTCCTAATTAGCAAGGAGTCTTCCTAAAGGTAGGACTCCTATCTCTTGTAATCTCCTATTTAAGGAGCTGAGAATATTGAATAAAGGATCGAGAATTTCAGTCAAGAAAGAGAGCAAGGGAGAGTTGGTGATCTCTTGAACAAATCACCTTTTAGGGCGGCAAGATAGGTTCTTCAAGAAAAGGGAGGAACAAGGGAAAACATGAGGTTTTCCCAGTGGACCGACCCGTGACGAGATCCTATTTCCGGGCCCATAACACTTGGGGAGATGGAAGGAGGACCTGGGAGATTGGCTAACTACCTTGACAAGGCTAGAGATCTGTTACAATACTTGAATGCATCTTTAATCTAGATTCCCAGGAATTTGAACTCTGTAGCAGATAATTTAGCCAAGTCTGGTGCTCACAGGGTAAACTTTTATAGTAATAGTATAATGCCTTTGTAACCTGTTTGCGACTATCCTTTTGTGTCCTTTTGTACATCATCTCATGTACTCTCTTTTTTCTCTTCAATAATATATAAAATTACTCTTTTTCTCAAAAAGAATCAATGAAAAGAATCCCTCCCTTTGAAGGGTCTCTATTTATAGGTGAAGAGGGATGCCCATATGTGCATGGAGTGAAGGATTCCTGAACTTCCATAAGGCGATTTTAAACTCAGATCTCTAGGCTGATTTGATAAGGATATACATCGGATCGTAGAATGGGGACCAACTATTGGCCCATGTGTTCTGTTGTTATCACCCTCTCACGATCTTACCACGTGTCGTGTGTGGGAAGCTTTTGCAGGGTGCATGTGCTTTACAACACCTTGCTTTTCTATCCATGGGTCTGTGCAGGCTTTCTCTGCAGAATTACAATCTATTAGATGTTATAGTGGCCAGCCACAATTAGTGGCCTGGCATTCTCTAAAAATAGTGTTGTGGTGAGTAACCACGGCTTTCTTGGAGACGAGCATGTTTGTGTGTTTGCAGTTCAGGATATTCTTCTGTGTTACTATGTGAACATGCAAGTCCATCCTCTTACACTCTAAATCTTCTATTGTAGTTTGATATGCCTTGTGCTGATTTTTCTTAGGCCTAGAAGTATTTCTCTTAGGCAGCTGAATAGGACACTTAGTGATGATGTGTCCTTATTGCTTGTAGTAGGAAACTGAGTCAGTCCTGAAAGGGAATGTACAAGGTCAAAAACCAAAAAGATGAGTTTAAAAATCCTCCTGAATATGGTTCAATCACCGAACAAGCGAAATAGGAAGGAAAAGAAGGCTAGAGTGCTACCAAATTTGTGATTTCACAAAGATCTAATCAGGCATAGGTGAGATCTAGCCCATGAAGCGAGATCTGTTTCTCCTTTTCTTCAGGAAACTAGCAGATATTGATTGATTGAAACAGTCCCTGAACAGCAGCAATACCTTCTGAGATACTAGCCAAAGCCGTCCTCTAAAGTTCCTTAGGGAGAGCTTCCAATAGAAGAATCAAATACCTTTAGCAAGTCAAATGAATTGAACCTGATCTCGTAACAGTCCCTGAACAGCAGCAATACCTTCTGAGATAATAGCCAAAATAGACCTCTAAAGTTCCTTAGGGAGAGCTTCCAATAGAAGAATCAAATACCTTTAGCAAGTCAAATGAATTGAACCTGGTCTCGAAACAGTCCCTGAACATCAGCAATACTTTCTGAGATAATAGCCAAAACAGTCTAAAGTTCCTTAGAGAGAGCCTCCAATAGTGGAATCAAATACCTTTAGCAAGTCAAATGAATTGAACCTGGTCTGAAGCTATGTGAGAAGCAGTTTGAAGAAGACAAATAATTGAATGGGTGTGTCAAGTGATGCACATGCCCAAAGAAAAATTTATATATTAATGAGGTACAAAGTGAGAAAGGACAGTTCTTCCCTTCTCTTACAAAGATAAAAGATGTATATACAAGTATGATACACTATGTAAGTACGTAATATAACAATGATCCCAAAAGGAATCAGTACGAAGATTCTCTACATGAATGCCTTATTTTTCTTTTCTTCTGTCCCTTTTAGTTTGACATTATATTTTTTATTTCCAGTGTGTCTGCACTTCTGATGATGGTAACCTTGAAGAAACTCGCAAGCACAGGCTGCACCCTTATTTTCACTATGTACCAAAGCAGCACAGAAGTATTTGGCCTTTTCGATCGGATTTGTCTTCTTTCAAATGGAAACACACTATTTTTTGGAGAAACACTGGCATGTCTGCAGGTGACTTGTCCTATTGGTCTGATGCATTATATCTCCTTCTATCTAGAAAGAAAATCCAACAAAGCATTATATGATATTCTATATAAAATGCATTATATAACCTATATAAAATTTTTGTTTATTTGTATTTATTTATTTCTTTATTTATGTTTTGGAGGAAATTAACTTGACACTGTTTTGTTAATGTAGCACTTCTCAAATGCTGGATTTCCTTGCCCAATAATGCAAAGCCCCTCTGATCACTTTCTACGCGCAATAAATACAGATTTTGACAGGATCATAGCCATGTGCAAAAACTGGCAGGTATTTATTTTTTGTGGGGGAGAGCAGTGTTTCAATTTAAAAGCTTTTCCTTCCTCTTCTTTTCTGCAAGTAAGGTTTTGAAATCCCTAGCTCTACTCCTCTACTGCTATTATCCCTCATCATCCACATACAAGTTGACCATTATAGCCAATTTATTGTATCACTGGTAACTTTCTTTAATTGCAATAAAATTTCTACACTTACAACAGTGACTTTGTGGTGGGGTCATCATTCTCCCTTGTTTCTTGCTGCTGGAAGTTAAAATAAGTGGGAAAATATTCAAAAGAAAGTTAAGCAAGAGCAGAAGAATAATTGTACAAGATGGTTGGCGGGTTGCAATTGTGTAGATTCTTTTTATATGGCCCTGAGACTCTTGCAACTTCATAAAAGAAGCTAGGGCGTCAGCATCTAGAATAACTAAATTTTCAGGTGGTTTCCTATATAAGTCAATGACCTTGCAGATTCCCATGCTAGAGAGGAGTTAGGGTTGGGGAGGGCTGGCCAGTTTTGGGGTGCTCATGATCGGGAGGGTAACAACAATTAACCTATGTTTCTAAAGAAAGGCCAGAAAAAAAGGGTAAGAAAGAAGTTAAATTAATAGTATTTGCTCTTCTTTTATTAAATTTTAATGAAATTTCAGTTATTTATCAAAAAAAAAAAAACCTTAAACTAACATTTTTGTGAACCTTTGGGCTATAATACATATGTGCAGACTCTTGTACATGTATGTCTAGGTTGATGGTCTGAACAGTCAATTTGGTTTTGAAAACATTGGTTAAACCCAATATCTTTCCTCCGTTGGGTCCTAACTGCATTTCATATGCAACTGATGTTTTACTCTTTTCTTTCTTTGTGTGTGCATGCATTCATATGTTTCTTTTGTAACTGATTCACCTACTCATGACAGAAAGGTAACACTCTTGACAGGATGACCATGGGGATTTTTCATCCGTAAATATGGACACTGCAGTAGCAATACGTACCCTTGAAGCAACGTACAAATCATCCAGTGATGCTGCTGCAGTTGAATCTATGTTAGCAAGACTCACAGATAAGGTGCAATTTATCACCCTTATAAATTCATTTCCTTGTTAGCGTTGAATTGTTTTTAGTAGCTAAAGTTGTGTGCAAAGTAGCTTGAAGTACTAAGCACTCTTAATTATATTTAGAAGTTTTCTGCGAAGTGGAAAAATGTTGCATTAGCTTGTTCAAGATTATAAAGTTGTAGAAATCTTTGTTTGCTTCTTGTGGCTCTATCTGTGGTTGGAATTGATTTTTCTAATGATGTCTTATGGATCTCTTGTTAGAGGCTGGCAACTATTGTAGTCCATGTAAGAGAAATAGGTTGAAATATTTCATTAGCTCTATTTTTCATTGTCCCAGAGATAGTGTGGACAAGTGGATGGAAAAGACCTTGAAACATCTTTAAGGCTGAGCTTTACTTCCCTTTTCTTGAGAAGCTTGTAAGGACCCCACCAATGATACATCATCCCCACTCTGCACATATTGTAAATTTTGTTGTAAACATATGAACAATATATGGAACATATGCGTTCATGTATAATCATATTGGCTAAATGTGTTTATTAGGAAGACTTATAAGAAAGAAACCCGTGTTGCATTTAGCATGCTTACTTATTTGCTTTTTAGGGTCATTTCTTAAATTATTTTTACAGGAAGGTCCAATTCTTAAGAGCAGGGGCAAGGCTAGCAATGCTACAAGGGTAGCGGTTTTGACATGGAGATCATTATTAATTATGTCAAGGGAATGGAAGTACTTCTGGCTTCGGCTGGTTCTCTGCATGTTTCTCACACTATGTGTTGGTACAATATTTTCTGGCCTAGGGCATTCCTTGTCATCTGTAGTGGTGAGTGTTCTCCCCTCCCAAAAGGACGAATGCATTAATTGCATTGAGCTCAGAGTTAACTCTTGATATTTGTGTATATGGACAATGTGTTCATGCATGCAAATACATCAAGAATAACATCTAAGAAGGTCCCAAGTTCCAACTATACATGTTACTCTATGTTTTTATTTCCTTATTTTTGATATTCCTTCCAGATTTCATCTTAACAGTTTCAGCTTTCCATATAATTAAAATTTTTCTTGTTTCTTTCTTTATTGTGCTTCCATGAGAGTATGTGGCAGTGTAGCTCTTAATATTAGTTTTCTTTCTATGCTACAAGTCTACCCCACATTGTTCTTCTCCAATACTTGAAAACTTGAAAACTATTAGTACTATTTTTATTGTCTTTTGTCTCCGAGTTGTGGGTCATGGGTTTGACCGTTTAGGTAGAATGGGCCATACTGTGCCAGACCAGTACATATAATATAACTACATATTTTTAGTTATAAACACATTTTATTAATAAATAATGTACTAATTATATTGTACATGTAATATATGCATTATTTTATGTTTAATTCATATTTCTAAATCAGGTTTTTACTTTTTATTTGTAAAAAATGCTAAAAATTTTAATTTAAGACCGAAAAAATATTTTTTTTGGCAAAAATAGCAGTGCAAGGTGCCTTTGGCGCCTTGGGATGCATAGATCTCAAAAAGTTACCCAAAAAAGAAAAAGATCACCCCAATCAGACATCCAAGCGCAAAGTAATGGCCTCTAGATGTTTGTATGCACATTTAATGTACAACCCATAATTGAGTGACTGGATTAAACAGGTCAATGGTTCAACCGCCTAGGTTAGGCGGTTTTTGGATAGTGATGATTTCTCAAATATGGAAACGATCAAGGTTTGTATCACCCTGAACCAGCTGATAAATTTGGAGAACTCTTTTCTTTGTGTTGTGCACCTGAAGGGGGAAATTTGTGTCAGAGCAGTTCATACAAGAGAGGACACAGCAGATTTGGGGTGTGTCACATTACGGTGACCACATCAAGAAAGAACTATTTATATTAAAGAATGTAAAAAGACACTTCTGTCCTTGTAGAGCAATAAGTTATGTACAAGAAATAAAGAATAGAAAATTACTGATTCAATAAGACAGTAAAATTACCATTCAGCCCTCACTATCACTATCTCTACAATTTGGGTGGAAAGAGATGTAGACTGGCTGGCTTGAGTTCTAGGTAGGGAACTTGTAAGGCCTTTAGAGCATGGGAGTTGTTGTGTGGTTTATCTTGCTGTCGAGGCAAAGAACTTGAAGGACATTAATGCAAGGTCAGTGATTTAAAAGGCGTGCCAGATGCACAGGTGAGGTGCATTTTAAGGTATGTGCCTCACCTAGCCCCCAGGCGCAACACTTTCAAAAGGCGTGTGCCTGATTGTACCTGGTGCACGTTGTGCTTAACCCTAGGTGTGCACCTGTTGAAAATTTGTGCATTTTTTTGGTTTTTTATGACTAGTGGCTGGGCCGGGGGCAAAGCCCCCGGATCCCCGACAAGCCTCTTGAAACCCAAACAAGTCCATATTTTTCTGGGCCAATTGGAATAGGAAACTCATCGAGAGCTGAGATTCTAACAGCTTTGGAAGGGATTGAAAGGGCTAAGGATTTGCACATAAACAAGCTGATCATAGAAGGAGACTCTGAGACTGTATTGAACTGGTTAAATGAAGACAACTCAAGATTATGGAGCTACAGCAATGAAAAGAGGAAATACAAATGGTTGACCAAGGACGTGGAAGTTCAATGCACATGGATAAAGAGAAGTGCAAACTTTTGTATTTTGGGTGTTTAGTGGCAGTTGTTGGGAGTTAAGATATTTTATCTCCCTTTCTATGTATTTCCATTCCTCAATCAATTAATGAAATCTCTGTTATTGATAAAAAAAAATTAGTGTCTTGAATTCTTAATCCCCTCGAAGCTTTGAAAACCCCATATTAGTATCTTAAATTCTTAATCCCCTTGAATTTGTTTTATATGTTATGCTTGATTTTATTTTAAACATGTTTTACATGTTATGTTTATGTATTTAAATTTGAGACAATAGGTTTTTAAAACATTTATTTTAAATTAAGTTTATGTTTTTAATTTTTATTATGCTTAATATTTTTTTAATTTTCTTTTTTGATTTTTTGGCATTTTTTTTTGAAAATTTTAGTTTTTTTTGTTGCATTTTGCACCTTGCTTTGAAAAGGCATATGCCTCACCTTGCACCTCATGTGTCAGGCGCAAAATGCCACTTGTGCTTTTTTTTTGCGCCTTGTGCTCATAAAACACTGGGCAAGGTTTGATGAAGGGTTTGTAGGTTGTTTTTTGCAAAGGCAAGGCTTTACTGTGAACAGAAGCTTGGTTTAAATTAATATCCCTGATTTAGATTTATGGGGGTAAGGGATCTTGCAGACTTACTGAGCTAATAGAGTTAGATACTTCCCAATGAAATCGGTTTCAAAACTGAAGTTTGTTCTAGGTGGCAAAACTTGTTCTTATCAGGCTATGAGCCTATGATGGCTTCCATCATGAATTTCTTATAATAATGAGTTATTTTATTTCATTTTTGGTTCATGGGGCTACACAACGGGATAGCCCTCCTTCCCTCCCACTCCCAACCCTGGTGGCAGTGGGATGTGATCCCAAGTCTGCTACAATGAGCATGCTTCTTAAAAAACTTTTTTTTTAAATTTTTTTGGTGGTTCATTTGTTTGGCATATTTAAAATTTTTGAATGTTTTGGAGGATGCCAACCATTTTTACTCGTTTTATTGGCGTATTGCCAAGTTATTTCTGTATATTATATTTTGTGTCATTTACCATGTTCATTTCCTTTATTCTATGCCTCTTATGGTTGCAGGTGAGAGTTGCAGCAATATTCGTATTTGTATCATTCACTTCCTTGCTAAGTATTGCTGGATTACCTTCTCATCTAACTGACATAAAGGTAAATCATTCTGTTTTTTCTCACTCCCCTCCTCCCTCCTTCAGATTGGTAGCAATGAAACAAAAAAAAATGTTAATAAGAGAGAAATAGAGGGGGTCTCCCAATGTTGAAACTATTGTTATTCAGATTTTCAGTAACATTTCCTGTATGTTTCCCCTCTCAATGTTGGCTTAAGGAATAATGGAACTACTCAATACATCATGTCATTCCAAGAATTCTATTCACTTTTTTTTTTTTTATCAGCACCACAAATTGATTCGTTATATTAAAAGAGCATATACAACAAGAAGTTGTGGGCGGAAAACAAAAAGCCCAAAAGAAACTATCCCATTAATTATAAAACAGCCCAGAACATAGATTGTCTTTGAATCCCTTGTTTAGCTAAACCATCCGCCATGTGGTTAGCTGATCTCCTAATCCACCTTATTTGTACCAAGATGTCTTTAGATATCTGCTTGAAGCGCCTGAGCTCATTCCTTAGCTTCCATATTACTCCTTCCCCCTTCTTCAGCCAATTCACAACAATTGTTGAATCCCCTTCAATAATCAGCCTGTGAATCCCCATTTCTTTAGCTTTTTCTACTCCATACACTGCTGCCATCAGTTCTGATCTCACCACATCACCATGCTGAACAGGACTTGAGTACATGGCTAAAATATTTCCATCCTTGTCCCTTATTACCCCACCAATACCCGATGGGCTAGGATTTCCCAAACAGCTATCATCGAAATTTAATTTCTTCCACCCAGCAGTTGGCGGAGACTCAGACCTCATGTACTAAAGGTCTTCCAGATGAAGTGTCAACAATTGTTCCCCATGATCTGAAGAAACCGTAAAATTACTTAACAGCTTTAAGGTTTCCACCCAATGTGCCACCCTTAAAGTGGTTCAGGGGGTAGACCGGCCTTAAACCGGCCCATCTGAACCAGTTTCGTAAAAAATAAAAAAAAAAACAGTACCGATACAGGCCGATACGCCCTGTATCGATATTTTGAACCTTGCTTCAATCACAGCTTCTTTTATTTCTTTCCTTGTCATAAAAAATCCTTAGGTTTCTTTCTTCCCAAATTGTCCAAGCCACAGCTGCTCTAGTGCATCTCCCCGTAATCCTGCCTCTTCTTTTAGAGCACCTAAAAATGTGAGAATTAAAGAAGCCTTTCAGATTATCAGGGGGAGTCCAACTGCAACCAAACAGAGAGGAAAACCATTCCCAAGTATAGTTAGCAAAAGGACAGGAGATTAAAAGATGAAAAGCAGTCTCACCATACAACTTACATTAGGAGCACCAGTTTGGGGACAAGCACCAATTTGGTCTTTTCCTCTGAAGCAGATACGCAAGTTTTAATGGAGCCATGGAACACTTCCCAACAGAAAGCACTGACTTTAGGAGGAATGGGCTGAAACCAAACCTCCTTGACAGGGAAAGAAGGAAAGGGGGAGGTAGCAATAAGAGAATTCAAAAGGGACTTGCAAGAGAAGGACCCTGACTGATTGAGTGCCCACACTCTAGAATCTGATCCACCATCCCCCAAGACCACTGAATTCAACAAGAGAATCTATTCACTGTTTTTTGTAGTTTTAATTAATGACCATAGAGCATTTTCTCATATCTTGTTTCACTGGTTTTTTGTCATTCTCAGTTTTCTTTCTTGATAAAGCTTGTAAATTTATTAACCTTTTGGGAAGGTTGGTTGGATCCTAACACAATATATGTAGTTCTCTTGTTAGGATATTTCCAGTAATTCCTAACATCATAAATACTCAGAACAAATGAAATGGCACTGAGTCATAAGCTGACAAGGCATGGCATTTTTACCTTCTTTTGATTCACTCTTCCTCATTTTATGCAAGGTTCAAAAAATCGATACGATACGCCCCGTATCGGGCGTATCGTATCGTATCTTTCAGGTGAACAGGTGTTTTGGGACTCCACCCTTTTTATACTCCCCAAAAACCAAATTTTGAAAAAAAAAAACTAAAAAAAATATTTGTGTGTATCTAAGTACCGATACGCAGAGGCGTATCAATACTTTGAACCATGATTTTATGTTTCCTGTTTCATCCTTTTTTTTTACATTAGTTCCATTTCTACCCCATCCTCCTCCTGTCTTTTTCTCTGTGGCTTGTTCTGTTTATTATACATAGTATGTGTAGCACCACACCCCTTAATCCTGTGGTATCATATTTGCATTCAACCCAAAGTTGTCAGACAGGCTGTAGGTAAAACCATGCACTTAAGATCTTCTGCTCATCACACTGTAAAAACCTATGTAACCAATGACACGTGATGATAGGTTATGTAGCCTTTTATACTGTGGTGTGCTGCAGATCCTGTTTTAAAACCATGGCCATTGAATCATAGGTCAAATGGTTCAACCATCCTATTTGATCCATTGACATGCTTTAAAAATGTGGAAAATTTTAAAAAAGTCGACATTATCTTTTAATTAGCTTTTGCATCAAGATAAACTTAAAACAATAAATTCATATGAAGTTAGTTTATAAAGTTGGTGGACTATTTATTTCTCTACTGCAACTTTGCAAAAAGTTTATGGGTTCAATTGCTTCGCATTTTTGGGGTGCACGGTTACTTCCAGAAACCATGGAAGACTTCTTATGGAGCTGGCATGTGAGATGACTAAGTATGAGGGGGATTTTATATGGGAAATATTCCCTTGCCTTTGGTGTGGACCATATAGTCAGAAAGAAATGCTAGGATTAATGAGGTCAGCCTTGCAGATTCAGTAGCCAAGGACTAATGGGGCAGGTTATACTCTTGGTTAGCAATCCATTGATAAAAATGCACTTTCTTGTAACCCAAAAGACATTTTGGTTGCCGGTTCTCAGTCCAAAGGTCCAGTCTTGTCCTGTTCGAGTCTGGGAATGCTGATTCTTCCTAGACATATTGCATACATGTTGTAATTGCCTTAAGAAATAGAGGGTCGTTGCCCAATGTTGGTCTTGGACTCATGGCTATAGGGATGGGCTGGATATGGACCTAACATTCGGTGTTTTTTTCCACAAAAATTGGCCAGTCTCAGTATAGGATCCATGTTCTCATATTTGTCAAATTTTACCATTCAATGAAGCCATGGCTCCCTTATTGTACTTCCCAGTCTTGCCTTAAGGCTAGACTGGCTAGTAAATATAATAGTTAAAATGAACTTGCTACCTTATAAACAATTATAAGGCATTTATCACCTTATTGTCTCAGTATTTTTGACAATAAATTGAAAATTCTAAGAGATTTATTGCAGAATGCAAATAGAACATAATTTGTGCATGCTGAGGTAAATTATACTTCATATTTAGAAGGAACTTGATCATATAAGGAGGCATTTTGAGGAATCTTTAATTTACGAAACCTTTCATCATTGAGTCTAGGCATCAAGTAATGTAGATATAACCACACCTCTGATTTCTGCAAGTAGCAAATCATTCACATGAAAAATACATTGTTTGACTTTTGAACTTTTGATAAAAGAAAGAATTTTTGTAAAGCTTCCAAGAAAAATTGCCTGCTGAGAAATTTGATTATCTTCTCCATGTAATAGGGTCATGCTTTTTTATTCTCTCATTCACTGCTGATTTTGACAAGAATTTGCTGTGGGCAAGCTGGTCTGTGTATTGTCCACTTGAAGCTTGAACACTTGAATTTTATGTGGGAACTTAAAGATTCTTTATATGGAATCATCTTATATTTATTAAAATTTTTGCTTATTATTCTTTTCCAGGTCTACACACATGAGGCAGCAAATCAGCATTCAGGGGCATTTGTTTTCTTACTTGGCCAGCTCCTCTCTAGCATTCCATTCCTATTCCTCATCTCGATTTCAGCAAGTCTTGTCTTCTACTTTCTCATAGGACTGCGGGATGAGTTCAGTCTGGTGATGTATTTTGTGCTAAATTTCTTCATGTGCCTTTTAGTAAATGAGGGCATCATGCTACTTGTTGCTTCTCTTTGGAGAGAGCTTTTCCAGAGTGTTTTGACATTGTTGTTCATTCATGTAAGTGCAATACAACTTCCTTTTGACTTACTAGTGTTGTATTGCAACTGAACTTCAAAGGTGTGGGTGCTTATTTCTAACTTGGAGGAATTGTTTAATTTGTTATACTGTTCATTATTATAGTGATTAATACAAGTTTTATTCTAACAAATGTTGCAGTTTGATATCTAAGCTATACTTGGTAGTTGAGTGTGTCTGTTGTTAGAAAATACATGCTATGTATACGCGGAACTATGTGAGCAAAGGATTGATGTGTATACATGAGACTTCAATTACATCCTAGTAATACTTTGCAGCACATCAGGTTATCATATGTAAGGTTCAATGTATCAGTACACCCAATACATGAACATGTGCATCATGTGTTTTGGGTGACTGATACACTTTTTTTATTATTTTTTTGTTTCTTATTTTTGCAGGTGGTTATAATACTTGTGTTTAACATTTAAAAAATCAAAATTTCAAAAACCCTGAAACTAGGTGATTTGGTGACCCTTTGGAACAACTCAATACAGGGGATATTGTAGCAATACTTTGAACCTTAATTATATGGCAGGGAAACTGCAGTGCCAAAGCAGCATCTTCAGTAGGGCTATGAATCTGTTTGTCTAAATTTGATCCAATTAAGGTGATCCCAATTAAATTGATTTGTAATTGGATAAAATATGGGCACACCTAAGTCTGATCTGATAATATTTAAATATGTCTGCATATATCTACACAAAATTAATATGTATCTATTAGTAATGTCGGTTTTATTGTTGTACGTTTACTAGTGTTTAAGTCTTGTAATAGTTATTTTCAAGTCACTTTATTCTTGATATATGCTATTAAAGTCATTTTTAGTTATTTTTATTAATAAGATATAATATTCTGATCATTTTTAGTTTAATTTATCAATGATGTTCAATATTTAAATCTGGTCGAAGTAAACTCAATGGATAAGGTATAATTCCAATCTGAATATTAATGAATGAAATTTGCATTTGGGTATTCCTGATTGGATCCAATCCATTTGCATCTCTAATTTTCAGGAACTTGATCTGATTAGGGAGCATTGCTAAATTCATGTAACCTCTATTCTGGAGAGACCATCTCTAACAATTGGAGTCTATAAAGGAAAAAAAGATGACTAATAAAATGATCTCCATCTCATCTATAATTTCATTAATTCATCTTTGTGATGCTTTCTTTTTTCGAAAAGTGAAAAGATGTTGGTTGAGTTTTTAGTAGCTCTTGCAGTTACAGAATATTTTTTATGTAGACCTGGACTTTCTACTGATTCAAACTTATTAGCTACTTGCCAGGCTTCCTTAATCCAATGTTCATATTTTTCAGGTGCTAATGATGCTTGTAGCAGGCTACTTTAGAATTCGCAGTGATTTGCCTGGACCAGTGTGGACCTATCCATTGTCCTACATTGCTTTCCATACATACTCTATCCAGGTAGGCAGAGTGTCATGGTCTTTCCTGTTATTTCAATATTACCCTGTCAGATTAATGTTCAAATGTGTAACAAATCCATCACGGGGTTAGAGCTAATATCTTGGTTCTTGCCACAATAGCTGGTACTGATGAACCAGCTTTTTTTTTTTTTAATTTTTTGCAAGAAAAGAAGTCAAGGACTCGGAATAAGAGAGTGGGAGGGGTATCTGCACCTATTCCAATGTAATGAAGTAATAAACCAGTCTTGTTATTATGACTCATAAAAAAATGTAGTAATGAACCAGTGAAGTTTTGGCTCTAACCAGACCTAGCCAAGGACTCGGAACAAGAGAGTGGGAGGGGTATCTGCACCTAATCCAATGTAATGAAGTAATAAACCAGTCTTGTTATCATGACTCAAAAAAAATGTAGTAATGAACCAGTGAAGTCTTGGCTCTAACGAGACCTAGCCAGCTTGTTGTCAAACGAACTATTTATAGGTGGAGGAGAGGTTTGTTTAGCTTAGTTTTCATCTGAATAGATTTGATTGTCATGTTTCATCTATGCCTGTATTGCAGGGGCTTCTGGAGAACGAGTACATTGGGACTTCCTTTGCAGTCGGGCAAGTAAGGTCCATCTCTGGGGTTCAGGCTCTTCGTAGTGCATATGACATTTCTACTGATGGTAATGAGAAGTGGAAAAATTTGCTGTACTTATTTTCCATGGGAATTGGGTACCGCTTTGTTGTGTTTCTTCTGTTGTATTTCCGGTCAAGGAAGAATGCATCCACCTATAAGTTTTACGGGTCTGACAGGAGCACAAACTCAAGATGACTGTCCCTTGTATGCTACCTATTTGGGTATGTATCGAGTAATTTGGCCTTTGATCTGATTCTCTGATGCAAATTCAATATTAAAAATCTGCAATGGTCAGTTGTGCATCATCTCCTCTTGCACTTTGGACGTGATGTCAGGTTACCGAGTTGGCCTTATCCTTAAGCTCAGTTTGGACGGAGTACAAATACTAATATGTACTGTACAAAGTACAAGGTTTTGCACTTTACATATTTGTATTTGTACTCCTTCCAAACCGAGCCTTAGGCTTAGTTTGGGAAGAGTACAAATAGAAATATGTACAGGCTTAGAAATATAGTATGCAATGTTTTGTACTTTTCATATTTGTATTTCCACTAGAAAGAGTAGAAATACAAATATGTACAGTGCAAGGCCTTGTATTTTGTATTCTAGGAATGGTAGGAATGGCAATGGGTAGGGTACTTGTGCAAATTGCCGTACTCATTTCCAAACCCACCTATGTATTTCTGATTTCAAACTTGTATAACTTTTCCTCTCAATTTTTCAAACCCGTCCTGTCCCAAACCCGTTAAACCCGTTCTGACCCGTTCTACCTGTTAAATCCCATTTCCAAACGTTGTTTATTAAAAAAAAGCTTTTTAACGCTTATAGTATGACTTGAACCCGGATCAATTAATAATAGCACCAAATCTCTTAATACTGATTTAAGTCATTAAGTCATCTTGCCTTTTATGTTATTTAATGAAATAAAATAGATTTCATTAACTTTTGTGTTCATCAAAATAATCAATTCATGTATATGATTAACAATTCCAACTAAAAATAAAAAAATATATATAATATTTAAAATTAATATTTTATAACTAAATGAAATAAACAATCTATCAAATCCAAATTTACATTAAATGATGATTTTAATCTCAATAAATTTATACAAATAAAATATTAATAATAGAATAATTATCTTAGTATTTAAAATTTATAAATTTGTGCATGATATATAATGTAATAGGTTCATATTTATGCTTCCCGGGTATCAGGTATCGGATACCCTAAAGTCGAAACCCAAACCCGTCTCAAATCTTATAGGATTTTAATCTAAAATCTCAAACCCGCCCCAAACCTTATAGGGTTTTGATAAACAGGTCCTATTAGGGTCGAGATGGATCGGATACCCAAAAATTCCTATGAAATTGCCATCCCTATCTACATATTTGTATTGGTGCTCTTTCCAAATTGAGTCTTATGCTGTGTCTTGTTGCAATGCAAATAAATTTGCACTGATGCAAAACCATGATTGTAATTGTGCAAATTCTGATCTATTTTTGTTTCAAATTTTAGTTTATTTTGTTTGATTGCACTATGAAGTAAATTAAGACATGAAGTAGAATAAAGTAAATTCCAAAATAAAATTAAACAAGAATTTGCAGATTTTTACATTTGTACTGGTGCAAGTAAATTTACACTGCAACCAAATACAGCCTTAGAAACTAAAAGAAGGGGTGGAAATGAATTTGGCTCTCCTGTGGGGCTCGGATCTGCTGCTACCCACGTGCTGTTCCCACATCTATACGCACTTGACGTTACAGCTTCACACTAGGAACATCTTCATTGTTGCTCACGGAGAAATGTTCCAAATGCACGGTGGTGGTGCTCTGTGGGTAAGGATGTAGGAATAAGTTGTGGGTACCGGGTAGTAGATCCGGAGTGTCTCCTGTAAAACGGGATCTACTCTTCACACATCTCCTGTGTGATCTTTGTTCTTTGTTCTGTACTTACTGACTCCGGCACAGGAGGCCCCCTTTTGGTTTATTGTGTTACCATCTTCACTCAGTTCGAACTTTGAATCTTGCCTACACAACTGAATGTCATCTGGGAGTTTGAGTTTGTGACTTAGTTCCACTTGTAAGTTTTGTGGTTAAGGTTCAAGCCACATATATTATTGCTGGGTTTGGGCTGAAATTGATTTGGGATATTAAGTTGTTAACCCGTCCTACTCATTGTTGAGGAGACATTTCAGCACTAGATTAAGTGGGCAATTAATTAGTTCAAGTAGCAGTAGTTTGTCATCTGTGGATGCGTTCCATTCTGGGTGTTGTGTTGATAAGCATCTAATCCACTGTGGAAGACAACTTTTTAAGAAGACACTGAAACTGATTGATGTTAGCTATCCCATTAAGATCACAATCAATTCTATTTCTGCCATCAATCCCTGACAAATCCTAAATTATTTCATCAGACAACAAACAAGAGCTACACATCACACATGCCAGAACCAAAACGCCATGATTACAAACCCAAAATAGCTGACGATATACCACCACTATGTCTTTACTTGATTGGATGAACAGCTGTGTGTTCCTTGAGGCCATCTCCAAGCTTATTGTAAGTTCTGGCCGTCAGATCCTCGATAAATTGATCCAAGTTTTTCTGTGATGATCCGTCCGGCATCAGTGCATTTTCCAATGCTTTCCTCACCTCCTTAATCTTGTTCCTGCACTCATCTCCAAGTTTCCCGTTCACCAGAGCATCGATTTTCTGTGAGACTTCCTTCCGGCTGATCGACATTTTGTCCTTGATGTTCATCCCAATCCTCCAATCGTCAACAACTAATTTCCGATTAGTGAATTGATCAGTCAACAGAGGGAAGCACAGCATTGGAACTTGACACCAAATACTTTCCAATATCGAATTCCAGCCACAGTGAGTCAAGAACCCTCCAACTGCCGGATGCTTGAGCACTGCAATCTGATTGCACCACTGCACAACCTTCCCTCTATTCCCCATCTCCATCTGCTCCCCGAATCCATCAGGAAGTGGATCGGTGACGTCGGAGCTTATGATATCAGGTCGAAGCACCCAAACAAAATTAACTTTGCTGAGCAAAAGCCCATAGGCTATCTCCTCTATATCCTGTCTACCAACATGAGCATAGCTCCCGAACGAGACGTACAAGACTGACCCATGAGGCTTTGTGTCAAGCCAGTGGGCACAGTCGGACTCCGACCACAGGCTGGTGGCGACGGTGCTCTTTGTGAAACCACTTACGAAGATGGGTCCAATCGCGTAGAATGGCTTCTCGACCTGTAGAGCCGAGATGGTCTCCGGTTCGAGCTCTTGTATCGTATTACAGACTACAAAATCCGCATTCTTGACGTCCTCGAATGCCTTGAAGATCACCTGGTGCACCACTGACGATGTATCAGTCTCTTGAAGGTATGACATGAGATCCGTCGGCTCGATGGCCGGCACGCCGGGTATGTAGTTTATGGTGTCGTCGCGCTTGCCTGCTCACGAAATAAATTACACAATTAGCAGATAAAGAGATTATAATACACAGAGAGGAAAGCTGATTCAGTCACAGACGTACTGTTGCAATCAAAATGGCCGTTCATGCGTAGAAGGTTCATGTGATAGTAAAGAGTAAACACCAAAGCTGGTTCGGTCCAGAAAGAAACATAAGCAAGGCCCAACTTCTTTGCGATCATCGACGGCCACACAAAGAACGTATCGGCAATCAAACAGGTGGCCGGAGGCGGAAGGTCAGACATGACGATGTCTCGAATGAGTTCCTCGGCCCATGCCGAGGATACGTGGAGGAGAGAATACATGAATTGGTCGTGGTTGAGTGATCGGTCGAAACCAATAGGGAGACCGTCACTTACAGTTTTGTAACGGATGTCGAGACCCGATTTACGGGCACCGGCGAAGATGTCGCCGCCGCTATCTGGTTGTGCTTTGGTAGTCTGGTGATGGATTGATTGGGTGTTTATGAAGGTGATGGTGAATCCTTTGGATGCAAGATTCATGGCTAGGTGGACTGCTGGGATTACGTGGCCTTGAAGCGGGAAGGCAATAAGGATGGCATGAGGTTTTTGGTCACTGCCCACCATTGTTTTTCTTTGCAAAGTTGCAGAAGAAGAGGAGGTGGAGCAACAGAGAGAGAGAGAGAGAGAGAGATTCTTGGAGTGTTCCGGCAGATGTTGTTTGTTAAGGTTGAGAGTTAAGATATATACAGCGCAACTGGTTTAACGCTGTTAAGTAACCCAAACCAGCACTAGTGATATAACCAGAGTTGGTTAGCAGTTGCATGTAACGACAATGGACCGATGGAGCGGATGAATCTTTTAGGTGATGTTTGGCATGATGATTGATTTTTCCTTTGGCTCAGTTTGGACAGAGTACAATGCAAATAAATGCAAAATATAAGGTTTTGCACTCCTTCCAAACTGAGCCTTATGGTTCAGTAAATGAACACAAATTTACCTAATTATTTAAGAAATTAATTACTTAAATTATAACTTATAACGAAAAGATAAGAAGACTATTTTACCCTTAATTTTTGTTCAAATTTTCAAAATATAACATTTCTTGTCGGCCTAGATCTGCCTTAACAACTCCAAATCTGAAATCCCAAAATCAATAATATCTCTAGAATCTTTCTTAAAACAAGCAGAGTTCGGTTGCACAGTCATACTAATGATTTGTTATTCTAAGCTTCCGCAATAAGTCCACGCACATACAAAGCCCACAACCTACACAGTTCTTTGAAATTGAATTGAAACCTTTTCACTTTCCCGTAAACTCATCCCAAAAAACCAGAAACCGGTGTCAAAATCTTCCGGAGCTGCAGCAGAATCATTTCTTGGTCTTTCAACCCACAATAACAGAGAAATGACTTCTCTAACTCTCGTTCCCTCTCCCGAGTAGCAACTACCCAGTTCTTTAGGCGTGAAAATTGATCTTCAAAATCAGGCCCATCTTGAATTACAGAGCTCTTCTTCTTCTCTACACTATAAAGGCATCGAGTTGAGGTTATGAAGGTTCTCCCGTCGCAAAGTTCATCCAAGTAATTATCAGTTTCAGACAAATTCTCTTCAATTTCTTCTGAGGAAATTCTAGAAATAGTCTTCTTCTTTTTCTGATGATTCCATAAACGAATCCAACAAAAGAAAGAGCTAATGAGATACCAGCTTTGAGATATATGGGCTTTACTCCCATCCCCAAGTTGAACGATTATGTCTGCAATCTGGGTTGCTTCATTTTAACTATCAGAAAGGCAGAAACCCAATTAAGCCAAACAACGAATTTCACAAATTGAACAGTGGGATTTAATGTTGAATACAAAACATGAAGTCTTATATAACTTACACAAAAGTACCACCCAATCCCATTTTCTCATTGCATGTTATGGTAAGGGATATCTTTGTCTAAATAGCTTGAAGAGGATAGGGGTGCTCTCTCAGCGCAGGAAATTGAATCTACAGTAATTAATTATTGTAATTTAATAATTAATAATTATTACTGTTATTATAAGTTATTGTAATTTAATAATTACTGATTGTTACAGTAATTTAATAAATATATAATTAGTGACTATAAATACATATTTACTTTAATTTTACTTCAAATTAAAATTATAAATATTGTTATTAATAAATCTAGTAATTATTGTTATATTAAAAATGTTATTAAAAGTATTGTTATTGATTATTTGATAAAATATTATAATTACTGACTATTACTGATAAATACTGTTAGTTTAATTTAATTTTGGTAATTATTAATTTAATGAGTATTGTTAATAAATCCTATTCATAAATTTAATATTTATTGTTATATTAAAAATAACTAAATAAAATTATTAAAAATATCATTAATGATTATTTAATTAAATAGTATAATTACTTACTATTATTGATAAATGTTAATAACATTTTGACAACCAATGGTTCAACCGTCCAGTTCGAACGGATGACCCGTTCTGACAACAAAAATTATAAGCAAAAAATTATGGAACCATTATGGCCACCGGTTTTTGGGTCAACGATTCGATCATCCGGTTTGAACGAATGGTCCATTCTGACAACAAAAATTATAGGCAAAAAACTGAGTTTGTGAGGTCCATTAAGTAGTATCATATGTGTTTATGTCATTCGAGCAGGACTCATACAACCTGAAAACGAAACCGTTCTGGCCATTGGTTTTTGGGTTGACAGTTCAACCATTTGGTTCGAACGGACGGCCCGCTCTAACAACAAAAATTACAAGCAAAAAATTACAGAACTACTCTGGCCACTGGTTTTCGAGTCGGCGATTTGATCGTTCGGTTCGAACATACAACCCATTCTTACAACAAAAATTACAAGCAAAAAATTGAGTGTGTGAGGCCCATTAAGCAGTAGTATCGTACGTGTTATGTCATTCGAGGGTGTGAATCATACGACCCGAAAATGGAACCCCTCTGGCCACCGATTTTCGAGTCGACAGTTTGATTGTTCAGTTCGAACGGAAAACCCATTCTGACAACAAAAATTACAGAAAATTGAGTGTGTGAGGTCCATTAAGTAGTATCATACGTGTTATGTCATTCGAGTGTGTGACTCATACGACCCGAAAATGGAACCATTCTAGCCACCGATTTTTGGGTTGATGGTTTGACCGTTTGATTCGAACGAATGGCGCGTTCTAACAACAAAAATAAAAAATAAAAAATAAAAAATGGCAAAAAACCATTGAACAGGTCAACAAGTTTATAGTTTGACCACTCGGGTCAATGTGTCATTGATCGATTCAACGGTTTTTGGCCAGGGACGGGATTGGGGTAAAACGGAACTGGTTGCCTAGAGGGTTCCTAATTAAAAAAAAAAAAAAAAAAAAAATGGACGACTCGTTCTGACAAAAAAGTTACAGGCAAAAAATTGAGTGTGGGTCCATTAAGCAGTACCACATGTGTTATGCCATTTGAGCGTGTGACTCATACGACTTGAAAACGGAACCGTTATGGCCACCAGTTTTTGGGTCGATAGTTCGAATGGATGGCCTGTTCTAACAACAAAAATTAAAAAAAAATAAAAAATAACCAAAACCATTGAACGGGTCAATGGTTCGACCATCTGGGTCAATGGGTCGTTGACCGATTCAACGATTTTTGGCTAGGGACTAAGATTAGGATAAAATGAAACCGGTTGCTTGGATGGTTCCCAATTAAAAAAAAAAAAAAACAGCCAAAAACCATTGAATGGGTCAATGGGTTGACGGTTTGACTGCTTGGGTAAATGGATCGTTGACCGATTCAATAGTTTTTTGCTAGAGACTAGGTCAACAGGTCAACGGGTTGATGATTCAATTCCAGCCCCTACGAAGGAGGCCCTCTGCTAGTTTAATATAATAATGTCATGTGATAGCACATACTAACCGATATTAATGGGGGAACTGAGGTAATATTTGTCAATTGTGAGAAATGTCCGGGGTACTTTAAGTAATTTCTTAAACAGTAGAGTAAGTTTGTATACATTTGCTAAAACATAGGGGGTGTTTATGTATTTAACCCTTGACTTATTTGGTATCATTTCTTAGAGGTGTGAAGTGGGTTGTATCGGGCTGGCACGGCATGGCCTGCAGGAGGCCCGTGGGCCGTGCTGCCCTCCTTGGTGAAAATTTTGGGGATTGGCCTGGCACGGCCCACAACCTAGGCCCGTGGGCCAAGCCTTGCCCCAAATCAAGCCATAGACCGCGCCAAAACTATTTTTGCCTATTTATTTCAAAAAATTGAAAAAAAACTTAAAATTTTAATTTTATATGAATTTTGATGTATACAATTGCTTATATATACAATAATTAAATAAATTAGTATAATAAAATTGAAAACAATTGTTTATTTTATTAATATATTATTATATAATTATAATTTATATAATATATTACACATTATATATAAAAATATATATAAATAGTATATATGGGTTGTGTTGGGCCGGGTTGCGGGCCCATGGGAGGCACGACCCACTTGGTCGCCTCGTGTTGTGCTGGCCTGTGGACTTTGAACCCCATGCCCAGCATGGCACGGACCATCGTGTCGGGCCTGACACGGCCCATGGGCTATTGTGCCAGGCCGTTTGTGGCACGACCCGATTTATACCTTTATCATTTTTGCCACGTAGTCTAGTTTTTTGAGAAATTGGCTTTGAGTGTGTTTGGTATTGATTCTCAAGGGTCAATTATTTTTGTATTATGTCATCCTCATAAAATAGGAATCAACTAGACATTGATTTTTGTATTAGAGTTAAAAAGGTGATCTCTCAAAAGGGATGATTTCAAGAATTGATTTTTAGTTGATCCATGTGAAATGTATTATAAGATGGAGCTAACGCAGGACGTAGTCATCCATTCAGGAGTTTGGATGAGTTGGAGAGAAAATCAAGCACAATGAGCCAGGCTACCTATCAAATGGAGCCCATATGGGACCGAAACGGGATTTGCACCTCATAGAGTGCTCCTCACTAGGGTTGTCAATGGTATTCGAAAATCTGATTTCGAATATGAGATTCGATATAATCGAATCAAATTTGGATAATTCAAATATCTAATCGGTCGAATTTGGATATGACCTTATTCTATTCAACAAATATCTGAATTCAACTGATTATTTAATTCTTATATATAATGTTTAAATATTTCATATATAATAATTAAATTATATAAATAATTTATATATTTATATACTTTATATAAATAAAAAATATTTTCTATATTTATTAATTTCCTAAAATATTAATTAGTCGAATTTGAATCAAATCGAATTCAAATATTAATTTTCAATATCCATCATATATCAAACTGAATTTGGATATCACATTTTCTAATCGGATTCGGAATCGGATATTACTTGTTTCGATTCAAATTCAATCTGTTGATACCCTTATTCCTCACACCGACACAAGGTTCAAAATATTGATATGCCCCTGTGTATTGGCAAGGGTGTATTGGTACTTAAATTAACACGCTTTTATTATTTCTAGTTTTTCTTTTCAAATTTTGGCTTTTGGGCATGTTTTTAACCATATTTTTTATTAAAAAGGAGTGGTTCCCAAAACACTTTTAAATAGGTGTATCATGAAGCTATTGATACAATACAATATGCTTGATACGGGGCGTATCGTATCGAAATTTTGAACCATGCACCAACCTCACAGCCACATCTGACTATGTATTGGGAACATTTCCCTTGAATAATAATGTACAAGTACGAGAGATGTTCCCAATATGTGGTTGAGACATGTTGTGAGGTCCGTAATAAATCCCAAAATATTCAGGATGTGAATATAATAATATATTATGATAATCTTCATATTAAATTCCTCAAATTAACTAATAAAGATAATATATGTTTTAAACTATATATTACCATTATTGAAAATCAAGTTTTTAAAGGATATGTTTCTTTCTTTCTTTCTAAAGGGGGAGAGTAAAGATAGAACAGGTTCAATGGGTAGACCCTAGAACCAACCTTGGAACTGCTAAGGCTAGAACTGACCTTCACAAGGTAGGTTCTTGTTCCAAAAACTTGAAACCGACCCTATAGGGTAGGTTCTAGGTTTTGCCATGAAACTGAACCAACTCGACACATGCTCACCCCTAGATCAAACCGCTAAACTATTTGTAAAATTCAAAATTTGAAAAAATGATGACTTTTCTCATATGTAAAAGTTGACGATTATCTAACTATCAATCAACTCTCTCTCCCCCCCCCCCCACACACACACACACTTTGTCAACCTATAATCTATTTAGGCTTTTAAACATCAATTCTAGCAGGACCCGATATTATAAATTAGAATATGTATCTAATATTGGGTTTATTTCTCAAACATTGAACTTTACCAATCCATACATTTTATGTCCTTTATTAGAGAGTGTGGAGGGATTTTACAAGATTTTAGGCCCCATTTGGTTCATGGGAATAGTGGTATGGAGGATCATAATGGGTTATTCCAATTCTAATTGTTTGGTTGGACAGAATTGGAATCCCATTCCCATTCCTAGTGGAATGGCATTCCCCCATTTGAGGGAATGGCCATTCCCTCCCCCTCCCTTAGGAATGAAATCTTAAGAGCAAATGAACTTAATGGGGGGGGGGGGGGGGGGGAGAGAAACTATAAACATTGAATATTGAAGAGAGAATATGCAATCGTACAACTCTGTATAGCGATGCAAAGGGATCGGATCGAATTCGAATTCGATCCAACACTGTTTATGTCGGACCCAATCCGTTTGGATATGATAGGACTTGATTTGAATTCAAATACTATCGGATCTGATTTGATCTGACTTGTTTTCTTTAAAAAAATAATAAATTATTAAAAGAAAAAATAAAATATACCAATTTAAATAAATAAAAAAGAAAAAAATATAAGTACTTTTAATTATTTTCATCATATATATACATGTTTTTTATAAAAAAATAATATAACACATTTATAAAAATACAATATAAATAAATAAATAAATAAATAACATATATATAACACATCAAATTGGATCTTCTCAGATCAGATCAAATCATGATCCGATCCATTTGCACCCCTGCCTCTGAAGTCCATGATGAGGAAAACACAGATAGGATCTCCTAAAAGCAAAAACTCTACAAACACTTCCAAATCAATAGCATCCAACGATATGCTGGTAACATCTCTCTATGAATTTATCATATATGTATGGGAGATATTCCTAATGCGTGACTACCTGCCATGATCTCAGAGTTTTTTCTTTCAAGAGATCTAGGCTTCTAAAAACAGCAACGGACAAGGTGCAAAGTATTCCAAGTTCTTTGTGTTTCAATCCTCTACAACTATACCAATGATATTGGGCTAATCACCATAGGTATGTACATATATCTTCATTTTTTGAGAAAATCAAGCAAGCTTCCATTAACTATTTGCAACCAAATGGATTACATCAAACCAAGTTGAAGGGGTGGGGGATCTCAAAACTCAGAAGTCAAATTAAAATTAATGTTGTGAACCTCTTTAAGAGAGGTTGAGCCATGGAAGTTGGAATTGTGGATCACTCTTATATTTTAGAGAGGCTGAACCACTTCAAGTGGATCTTCAGTCATCTAGAATTTGTCAATAATTAGTACAAAAAAACACCACACACTTGTGATGGTGTTAGGGCTAATATTGTTCTTCTAGCTTCTAGGTACCAGGTACAATAACTAGACAATATCTCATCTAGGTTTCCCTAATCCTCTCCACTATAATAGAATGGTTGGTGGATATTTTTGAAGTGGTTCGCTAAATAATCATAAGCATATTAGTTTGAAGTTCAAAAAGAATATTTAGGGTTTCACTTAGGGATAAGCATTTTCAACCCAAACCCATAGAATAACCTATGATGCTGGAAAGACATGATATCAGAAAGGCTTTTGCCATTCAAAACCCCATGAATTTTAATGAAAAACCATTTGATTGGTTACCAGTATGATGATGTGGGTTGATTGGTTTTAAGTTTTTCTGGTATCATGTCCTTTCAGCATTAGTAGAAAGTGTGCATGTTTGCACGTGGTAATTCTTGATGATGATAATGATAGTAATAATGTATCCAAAATTTTCTATAAACTTTATTTTTTTTTAATTTTTTGTTTTTATATTATTTTGTTTTTTTATTATTAATCGGATGTGAATTAAAAATCCAAATATGTGATAATTAGATCGAATTGTGAAGTTTCAAGTATCATTGATAAGCCTACTTGCTTGGCTAGATTCTTCTTTTTGTAATATTTAATCTTTTTTTGTGTATCATTTTTTATTCATTTAACAAAAAATGTAAGATTTAAATAGAGGGAATTGAATGGGGTGAAAAGTAGTAGTTCAATTTACAATTTAAACCTCATAATTAAATAGGGACTAAATTAAAAAATGAGTATTTTAGTCAAAAGAAAGTTCCACAATCTTATTCATATTTTTAATAGTAGTGTAAATATAGAATTATGGATGTGTTCAACTTTTTGTATAATTTTTTTGTATTTTTGTGTGTAAAACTAATTTTAATATGCCACACTTACTTTTTGTTTAATATGATAAATATATGATATTATACATGTGCCTAATTTTTTTGCAAAATTTATGTATTTTTATATTTTATTAACTTCTATTTTTATTTATGACATTAAATGTTAACATGTTTCACCCAAAATTTGAACTATTGATCTTTGCCAAACAGTAAACTAATTTCATTTTTTGTTAGTTCTAAATTATGTATTTCATTTTTATTTCCAATAAAAATTATTCATGTTTATTACACTTTTTTTTTTAATTTGATTAATAAAATATCATAAACGTGTCTATTTTTCTATATTTTTTGTAAATTTTTATATTTATTTCTAGTTTAAAAATTTTATTACCTAACTATGACTTCGTAGGTCGACCAATTTGATTCGGATGGTTGAATTTCTTAGCCACCACTTAAATTAAAAATGATTTTGTTTTTGAGTCAGTTTTAAAATATATGGGTTTATATTGTTAAAAATATTGACACAAATATAATTTAATAAGAAAAAATGGGATTTAATAATTTAAGTACTTAATGAGAGGGGATTAAATGAGGTGGGAAGTAATAATTTAAGTTACGTTTTCAACCTTACCATTAGAGATGGACTAAATACACAATTATGGGTATTTTAGTAGCCATTAAATTTGTAACAAAATGGCTTTTATACCCTTTTTCAAACAAAGAAGTAGAGGGTAATTTTAGTCCTAAAAGGTTTCACATTGCATTCACACTTTTATATACAATATAGATAGTCAAATCCATAAATATTATAATATTACACATAAAATATATAATATATGCTATATTCTATATTATATAAAAATATAACATAAATTTTGTATAAATGGCATAACCCCAAAGGTTGCTACATATTATAATCCTTACCATAGGTGCTAAGCCTAAGCTAGGCCACCCATGATCACCCCCTAATTTCACTCACAATCTATTTATGAAAATATGTTGATATGGAGAATAGGTAAATTTTATATTAAATAATTTGAACATTGAAAGTCCGATATGAAGAATTATAATAGCTACTACTAATACAAGTAGAGGTGTAAACTGATCGAATTCGAATTGAATCAAGCAATATCCGAATTTGAATCCAATTAAAAAATTTGATATCCAACGAATATTGAAAATTAATATTTGAATTGAAATTCAATTAAATATTTGAATACTCAGTTTGATTTAAATTCGATCAAAAAATTGTTTTATGTAATTAATAAATATTTTATTTATATAAAGTATATAAATATATAAATTAGTTATATAATTTAATTATTATATATATATATAAATTATATAAAAAAAATAAATATTTTATATATTATATATAAGAATGAAATAGTTGATCAAATTCAGATATTTATTGAATCGAATTAGGTCATATCCGAATTCAACTGATTAGATATTTGAATTATCCAAATTCGATTCAATTATGTCAAATATTGAATTTGAAATTACATTTTCAAGTACCGTTGACATCCTTAGATACAATGTCATATGAACTGTAGGATTGAAGATGTAACCAATTTAGTGGGCCCACCATTTGATCAATGGTTTGAATGGTTAGAAGATACCTTTACATGGCATGTCTCTTTTTTTGGCAATAAACATGGTAGCTAGTTCATACGGGAAAGGTTTTTACTTAACTATGAAAATGGATTTCGTCATCCCAAAACTGTATTGAGAATATCTCCGTAGTCCGTACTTATTCATAGAGAGATATTTCCAATGCACAGCTGCAAGGGATTGCGAATACAATGTGAAGATTAAGGGCTTCTTCGTTTCCTCTTAACTCTTATCTCTTAAGAGGAATCTTATAACTTTAAGAGGAAAATGGGTGTTCATTTTCTCTTATCTCTTAAAGTGTAATCTTACAATTTTTTGTTTTCTAATGATACCCCCAAAAGACAAACAAAAGTTCTCATATATAGTATTAAAATGGACATTTGACAATTTTAAGAATTCAGAATTCAAAACAAAATTTTCTACATTCAAAGTTCAGAGGAAAGAAAAGTTCACCAATACAAATATACCTCTTAATGTAATTATTACGCTTTCAAATGTCGGACGTTAGAGCAAATAAATAGACCATAAATCAGATTCCTTTAACTACTTGTGCAAAATTATGGTGATAATGCATTTATTGGCATGAGCTAAAAGGCCTGATTTGGGCTAGACTGGGGCTGGGCTTGAGCTATAGCCATTATCATACGTGCTAAGTCCACCCTGGCCATGATTACCCCTACCTACTAGCAGTTGATTGGAGGATTCTTTTGTTCAACAAAATGCAGCTCCAAGCACAGTTATCTAGTGTATGTACCCCACAACATGATCTAATGGTGGCTACAAAAGAGACTTGGGATCAAATCATCTTTGTCACCATGATATATGGGGATGGTCTATCTCCGTTGCATAGCCTATAAAGTTAAATAAAAAGTCTATAATATAAGGTTGCAACTTGGGCCCGATTGGCCCAAATCCAACCCAAAAAAAGTTGGGTTGGATTGGGTCAGGTTGATGCCCGGGTTAGGGTTAGGGTTGAAACTCATGAACACGACTTTACTTCAAGTTGGGTTAGGGTTGACCCCTTATCCAACCCGACCCAACCCGAACCCGACTATATATTACATGTCATATATAAATATATGTTATATGTAATATATAACATACATTGATTTGTTTAGATGCACGATATTTGTATAGCCCCCACCACATAGTATCATGTATTTCTTTTAAGATAATCACTTCACTTAATCCTAATAAGAAAGATTAAAACCTTAATAACATTATTTTATGTTTTTTGAAAATTTTATTCTTCATCTCCTCTATGTTGTTTGCTGCCCAAGAAAGATTTGCCGTAAGTCATAACTCATAATAGACTATAGTCATTTCTAACACTTGTTTTTCTGAACTTTGTACTAAAAGAACAAAAAAAACAATGTCAACAAACAAATACTAATGAAACACGGGATTAATATATGTAGTGAAAGTTGAGTTAAGATCTAAAATTGAGAAATTCTATGAGGTTTTAAAGGATGTGAAGAAGGTTGGATTAGGCCCAACCCAACCTGAAATTGACTTCGGGTTGGATTGGGTTGGGTTAGGGTTGAAGGAATTTAGTTAGGTTAGGGTTAGGATTCTGTTGGTCAGTGATGGAGCACAATCTGGTCACTCATAGTTGGCACTCACATGGCTCCTGGAAGATACCTGAGAAGAAGAAGATTCCAGGGAGGTTACCCTGTAGGAACACTCCGATGATTAAGTTAGTACTTGATAGGAGAAGCAAGGAAAAAAATGAAGGCTAAGAGTAAAGATAGCGCGCGTACAGAAGATGAAAAAATTCCCCTCCTCCTTGATGCTAAGCTCCTTATAGCAGAAATCGTTACCTTCCGCCCATCGGCCTCTGAGAGGGCGGGTATAACCGCCACTGCCAACTTGCTGCAGCCGTTATTGACAGGGCTAAGGTGGCACGCGCGGGGCCGTCACTATGGGGTACGTGTCTATCAGGTGTAGGACACCTTCTAAAGGTGGCAGGCATAGCATTGCCTAAGGAGGGACATGGCTACTGTCATCAGATTTGTAGGGTACGGCGGTCGGGCAAGAGATCTTCCTGCCCTCCTTTATGCGTTTCACCGAGCTGCCACATACTGGGGTGCTTCAAGGCAGATAGGTCCTTGCCTCGAAGCACCGAGGTGCTCCCTCCCAGGTGGGGAAAAGCTTGGCGTCCCTTAGAGGAGAGCCCGGGCTCTCCGAGCTAGGCGGGTGACTGACTCACCGAGGTATTAGCCTTCGACGAGTTGTCTGTCTTTGACTTGGCGTTTCCTTCCCGTCGAGTCGAGACCATGCTGCTAGGCTGGATTGTTCACCAAGCGAGGTCATGCGCACGTGTTCTTGGTTCATGAGGTTGAGCCAACTTATCCTTCATCAATTGCCCCCACTCCCTGTGCTGGGGACGGGGCCCTTGTGCGAGGAGTTCACGGTTCGCCGGGCGGATTTGGTTCAGTTACCCACACTGCCATGTTAGGCGGTTCAATGCCTGGACCGGTTGGGCATTCGATTCTTTACGGGGAAAACACCCATTCTCGTGCAACTCACGCACGGGCGTCAGACACTTTATGGTGCACGGACGTCAAAAAATGCGATAAATTAAATTTGCATTGGGAGTCCCATAGTCGGTTTCTTTGAGGTCCGTTGGATTGATCCAATCTTGACCGTTGGTCACCAGGCCCCGCGTCTATAAATAGCGGGGTTCTGGCATTCTCTTCGCTGCTAAGTATTTTTCGCCTTGAGTTCGCGTCTAAGGTCTACAGCTCGGGTCTTTCAGATCATTTTCGCCTATTTCAGGTGAGTCTCTGAGTCTTTCCTTTCTTTTTCTTTCTTCTTTTTTCAGCCCGTTCATCCTTATGTCTAGCGAGAGTAGCTTTTCGGATGAGCCCGGGATGGGCACTTCGGGTCATGGTGACCCTTCCCTGGCCCGACCTGCCCGTGAGGCATGGACAACTTCGGGTAAGTTGGCGTCCACCTCCCATCGAGGTCGGGTGTTGGACCAGTTTGGTCCCTCTACCCTGACACTGGAGAGGCTTCAAGACCTCATCCAGTAGTTCAACCTTCCTTCTGAGTACAACTACAGCCTTTCCACCGGTAATTTCCCCCGGGAGCATGGTTCGGATGAGGTTGTGATTTTCAGGGAACATCTTGTTGGCGGGCTTCGTCTCCCTCTTCACCACCTTATCCCCGAGGTGCTAGGGTGTTTCAATACCACGCTGGATCAGCTCCACCCCAACTCCATTCGGAATTTAGTGGAGACCATTTCCCTCTGCCATGAAAAGCAGTTCTCTTTGGACGCGGACATACTCTGCTCCATACTGTTGATAAAAAAGAGCGCCTCTAGCGCACCCTCCGAGCACGGGCAGGTCTACTACTTATCTCCTCACCCAGGCTTTAAGCTACTGCATAAGTTCCCGAGCAAGGTCCCGGCTTGGAAGCGGGACTACTTTGTGGTCCGGCCCAGCACAAGGTGGCCCTTCCTTTCTAGCTAGAGGGTGGCTACCCAGGCGGCTAGCATCGCCTTCAACCAACAGACATGGAAGACCTTCCACTCGTGGGCTCAGACTAAGCTCGATCATCGGGAATACATCAACAAAGAGAAGCTCGTTCAAGCCGATTTGAGCTCGGGTAGGTTTATCTCTATCTTTTGGCACTTTGCTTTTATCCGCTTATCATTTTTGGATTTACTGATGCCAACTTTGTTGTAGGCCCTATGGACAAAGAAGAGAGAATCGCGGCTACCAGGCTCCTTAACCAAATGAAGAGGAGGAAGAAGCGGATTGCCAAGATGGCCGCCAAAAAGGCTCGTGTGGAGTCACCGAGCCTGAGACCGGGCTCAACAATGCCCCTCCAGTGATAGATCTGGAGGGTGACTTTCCACCCCAAAGACCTAAGGCTGCGGGGGGGCTGGAGAATGAGTCAGCCGAGGCTGCTGCTGAGGCTCTGAGCTCTACTAGGGGGGCCGCAGAGGCTACAGAGGGGTCGGCTCAGCATACTGCAAATGTGGCGGCATCCAGCTCAGGGACCGAAGAGGAGGAGTCCATCTTGGATCCCGAGGTCAGCCTTGACCGAAGTAAGAGGGGCGTCATCAATGCAGAAGTTGTGAGTTGGGCCGAACTCTCCCCAGGTCAGCTCGGGGGTCGCGCTACAACCCACATCATGGTGGTAAGTTCATTTTTCGTGAGCCTTTATCCCACCCACATCATGGTGGTAAGTTTTTTTTTTTTACTGACTAGTTTCCTTCTGTTAGGCGAACACTATCGTGCACACCTTAACTTTCCAATCTAACAAACACCTGAGGTGCACTTTGGCTGCTGAGGAGTCATCCCGCGTGGCTCATGCCGAGTTGAAGGCAACACAGGACATGGTCCATCAGTTAGAGAGTGCTGCCACTACCCAGAAAGGTCTGAACGACACCTTGGCACTAGAGAGGGAGGAGCTGGCCCGGGAACGAGACAGATTGAAGGCCGAGGTGAACGGGCTCCGAGTTGGTCAGGAAGCCCTAAAGCTCAAGGTGGAAAGTCTCAAAATGGCCTAGAAGGCTTCGGAGCTCGAGATGAAGGCCCTCAAGGAAACCAAGGAGGCCCTAGAGCGCGAGGTGGAGTCTCTCCATGCCGATATTGAGGAGAAGACGAAGATCTTTCACGATGCACTGGAACAAACCAAGGTTCAGCCCGTCATCGACTACGTCAAGTCCTCGAGGTTCGACAACATAATGTCAAAGGCCTACCGTAGGGGGTTCAAGCTCGGTCGATGGTGGATAAGGCATACCTACCCCAATCTGGATATAAGTGCCTTCACTTATTTTAACATCACAAATGACATGGCACGCCAGGCCGCGGATGACCCAGACTCTGAAGATGATGGTAGCAACGGGGAGACCGAAGCCACCGATCTAACTGATTCTTCTGAGGAAACCCTGAGCAAGGTCGATGAGCCTCCCAAGTAGTCAGGCGCTCCTTGTATTTTGGGCCTGCGAGCTCGATTTCCCTCTCTTTTGTATTGAACATATCTATGTAATGAAATTTATGTAATGGAGCTTATATAATGAAGAAGTGGTTGTCTTACGGGTTTAACTTGTTGCATTCCAGGGCGGGCTATCCGTCACAGGGTTACCGACCGAAATGCCTGTGCCTTAGGTATTGCAAGCATTTAGTCTATGCTGATGAGACAACTAGGTATTGTATGCTACCAAGGTCTTTTCATCAGCTCGACATTCTTGACCTTAGGTTGGAGGAGTGGCTCGTGGCCCACTCTCGGAGTCTGCCCATGCCATAGAGGTGACTAGGTCCTGTTGTACCGAGGTCATGTTAGCTCGGTATTCTGGCCCTTAGGCTTTGGGAGTGGTTTGTGGCCTACTCAGTTCTTATAGATAGTATTGTCTTAAGTTGACAATATTCCACGCTCAAGGCACTTGTTTCCCTTCGAGAGTCTCGAGCTCGCACGTTCTTTCCCTGAGCACTCGTTTCACTCGGTAAGGACCTTCCCAGTTGGACCCGAGCTTGCCAGTGCCGGGCTCAGGTACCATAACTTTATGAAGAATCAGGTTGCCAATGCGGAGGTTCGCTTCTTGACTCTGGCGTTAGGTTGCGGTCCTGATGTACCGAGCTACTCTCTGCTGGTAGGCTGTAGTCCTGATGTACGCGATGTCCCTTACTTCGTCAAGTAGATCGAGGTTGGTACGTAGCTCATCTTCATTTTTCTGATCACTGTATGCTTCTAGTCACAGTGTAGGGACTTCAATCTCTGCGGGGATGACTGCTTCGGTCCTGTAGGTGAGGTTGAAGGGTGTTTCTCCCATAGCGGTCTTCTCCGTGGTCCGATAGGCCCATAGAACACTGGGTAACTCATATGCCCACAACCCTTTAGCTCGGTCCAGCCCCGCCTTCAGTCCGTAGAGGATGGCTCTATTCGTGACTTCTGCCTAACCATTTGCTTGAGGATGTGCGACTGAAGTAAAATTATGTCGGATTCCCGTGTCTTGGCACCAGTCTTGGAATTTGATGTCCTCGAACTGCTTGTCGTTGTTAGAGATCAATACGATGTTCTTCCAAAAGAAGTTTTGGACGTTTCGGGCTGTGATCGTTACAAGGGGTTCTGCCTCTACCCACTTGGTGAAGTAATCCACTGCTACTACTAAAAACTACATCTCGCCCGTTGCTAGTGGGAATGGCCCGAGTAGATCGATGCCCCATTGTGCAAAAGGCCATGGGCTGGTGAGATATTTGAGGTCGGCAACGGGTTGGTGGTAGATATTGGCGTGCTTCTGGCATTTGTCGCATTTTCTAACGAGCCCAACAGCATCTGCCTTCATTGTTGGCCAATAATACCCCTGTCGAAGTGCTTTCTTGGCAATGACTCTGCCCCCCAAGTGCCCACCACACAACCCCTCATGAGTGTTGCAGAGTATGAGCTCAGCTTCGATAGGTCTCAAGCAACGCAGGTAGGGGAGTGTGTAGGATCTCCGGTATAGCCGTTCGTCTATCATGACGTATTTGGCTGCCTGGCGCTGCACCCTTATAGTTGCATTGCGATCTGCAGGGAGGGTCCCGTGTAGCAGGAAGCTCGCAAGCTGGTCAATCCAGCTTGGCTCTGCTTGAATGACAGGAGTGACCTCCTCTGCCTCCCCGAGAATGCTAGGCCAAGGCAAGTCTTCTATGTACACGGTTCTCATGGTGATGTCACTTGCAATGGATAATCTGCACAGGACGTCGGCCTCAGCGTTCTCTGACCTTGGGATTTGCCTGATAAAGTATGACTGGAAGTTGAGCAGGGATTCTCTGACTTTAGCTAAGTAGGCGATCATGGTTGGCTCGTGAGCTTCGTACTCACCGGTGACCTGGTTGACCACGAGCTGGGAGTTGCTACAGATAACAATGTGCTTTGCTTTTACTTCTCTGGCTAGGGCTAGCCCAGCTATCAACATCTCGTACTCTGCTTCATTGTTAGACATCGCGAACTCGAAGCATAGTGCGTACTCCAGTTTCGTGCCCCTTGGGCTGTGTAGAACTATTCTGGCTCCACTGCCCTGTTGGTTCGAGGAGCCATCTATGTGAAGGATTCAAGGCTCCTAATCTCATCTCACGGCTGGTTGAGCCAGGAGAGATGCCACATTAGCTGCTACCTCACGAGGTTCAGACTCGACCGGCCTGGGAGCTTCGAGCTCACCCGAGCTGGGAGCCTTGTGCTCAACCGGCCTGGGGACTTCGGAGCTGAATGTGCATTCGGCTATGAAATCTGCTAAGGCTTGGGCCTTGATGGCAGTTCGTGGCTTGTATTGGAGGTCGTACTCACTGAGCTCAATGGCCCACTTCGTCAACCGACCAGAGACCACGAGCTTAAGTAAGACTTGCCTCAGAGGCTTGTCGGTGAGAACAATAACAGTGTGGCCTGGAAGTACGGGCGAAGCTTCTAGTCTACAATTACTAGTGTGTAGGCCAGCTTTTCTATCTCTGGGTATCTCGTCTATGCTCCCTACAATACTTTACTAACATAATAGATGGGTCATTGGACCCGATCTACTTCCTTTATTAGTATCGAACTGACCATTTCGTCACTCGCCAAGAGGTACTGTTCTAAAACATCGCCCTCCTCGGGCCGGGTTAAGATCGGCACGCTAGCGAGGTATTTCTTGAGCTCGTTAAACGCGAACTGGCAGTCTTGGGTCCATTCGAACCCTTTGCTTTTAATTGCCTTAAAGAACGGCAGACAACGATCCGCCAACTTGGACATGAAGCGGCTCAGGGCGGATATGCGGCCATTCAACCTCTGAACCTTCTTCAACTTCCGGGGTGGTCTCATATCTAAGATGGCCTTAATCTTATCCGGGTTGGCCTCAATGTCGCGCCGATTAATGATGTATCATAGGAACTTGCCTGAGGTCACATTGAAAACACACTTGTTTGGGTTCAGTCTCATATTAAACTTACGCAAAATTTCAAAAACAGAATGCAAGTCTTATATTAATTCGTGTGAAAATTGAGTTTTGACGACCATGTCGTCTACATAGCTTTATATTTTTCTGACAATTAATGGTGTAAACAACTTATTTATAGTATTTGAAAGGTTGCCCCAACGTTTTTCAACCCGAAGGGCATAACCTTGTAACAGTATAGACCGAACTCTGTGATGAAGGTAGTCTTTTCTTCGTCCGCCAGGTCCATCTTTATTTGGTTATAGCTCGAATAGGCGTCTAAGAAACTCAGCAACTCGTGCCCTGAGGTCGCATCCACCAAACGGTTAACTCTAGGGAGCGGGAAGCAATCTTTTGGACAGGCTCGGTTTAGGTCGGTGTAGTCAACGCATATGCGCCACTTGCCGTTAGCCTTCTTTACCAGAATGGGGTTGGCTACCCAGCTCGGGTAATGGACTTCTCTTATGAAGTCAGCTGCAAGGAGCTTCTCAACCTCCTCATCGGCCGCTTTCCATCGCTCTAGGGCTAGGTTGCGTTTCTTATGTCTAACAGGCCTAACTACAGGATCGGTATTCAACTTGTGACTTATAAGGTCGGGGTCTATATCGGGCATCTCTGCCGCAGACCATGCAAAAATATCCAAATTTTGAAGTAAGAAACTTACCAGTTCGGATCGTAGAGGTTCCTAGATGGAAGCACCGACCTAAAGCGTCTGGGCTGGGTCTGCTGCTGAGGTCGGGACTACGGTTGTTTCTTCCGTGGGTGTGGCTCGTCCTTCGCCTTGTTCCATAGGCCGCTCCAGTTCAAGGTCGTTGGCCACCTTGGTCTTTCCCTTCAGGGTGGGGACATAACACTTGCGGGACTCGAGCCGGTCGCCCCACGCTACCCCCACACCGAAGTCTGTAGGGAACTTCATAGCCAGATGGTAGGTGGAGACCACCGCCCGCAGGATATGGGTGATCGGTCGACCTATTATGGCGTTGTACGGGGAGGGGGTCACGACCACCAAGAAGTCGTGGTTGAGTCGAACTACGCAGTGCCATGTGCCGACTTCCGCAGGTACTGTTATCTTCCCAAGGGACTAGACTTCTTCTCCGCTGAAGCCCACCAAAGGAGTATTCCACAGGCCTCAAATCACTTTTTTGCAACTGCAGCTGGTCGAACGCAGCTTTGAAGAGGATATCTGCCGAGCTGCCCGAGTCGACCAGTATGCGCCTGACCTCAAAGTCGTTGATCCTCAGCTTTATCACAAGTGCGTCGTCGTGGGGGTAGTGGACCCCTCATGCATCATCTTCCGTGAAGAAAATTGGCTCTTCGGTCCTTGGCTGCTTCGGAGGATTCTGTTCTTCCCGGGCGGCTTCACGAACTGACGTCTGAGCTGCTGTTGAAGTACAACCTGCGACGATTGAACCTCCCACTATCACATGGATGGTGCCCCTAAACCGGCCTTTCTTCCGGAGTCTGCCTCTGTGACTGTTCGGTCGGCCTGCTACTGGACTCAGGAGCATCCTTACCGTGCTTCCCTTGCCGACCTATTTTATTATTATTATTATTATTATTATTATTATTATTATTATTATTATATTATTATTATTATTATTATTATTATTATTATTATTATTATGTACAAAGTTCATTAAATATCCGCGACGGATGAGCTCCTCAATCTTGTCACGAAGGGTTTTACAATTTTCGGTACTATGACCGTGATTTCTATGAAAACCACAATATAGATTCTTATTTCTTTCATTGGGATTCCCCCTCAAATGGGGTGTGGCCACTTCACATACGGGGCATCCTTGATCGCCATCAAGATTTCGGCCCGCTTCGCTTTCAATGAGGTGTAGCCAGTTCTGTCCGCTACTGGAGCTCGAAACGACTGTCCCGACTTTGCTCCCCGAGCTGCATCTTTTTTCTTTCGGCTGTCTCCTTGGCTGGGAGGTTCTCCTTCCCTTTTCCTCTTCTCAGGCGCGCTCTCGCCCTTTTGGTTGATCTCCTCTTCGGTGGCTATGAATTTGTCTATGAGCTTAAGGAATTCAGTTATGGTCGCCGGTTGGTTGACGACCATGTGTCACTTGAACTCCTTATGCGTCACGCCTTTCTTGGCTGCTGCAAGGCGCACGACGGGGTCCAAGCACAGTATCTGCATACAAGCGTCGTTGAACCGCTTGATGTAGCCCCGGATGGACTCTTCCTCCCTTTGCACCATGCTAAGTAGACTCTCTTCAGTCTGCGGACACTGCTTGCTGGTGACGAAGTGGGACGTGAAGGCTTGTGCGAACTGTGCCTAACTTCTTATCGACTCAGGCGCCAAATTCCGGTACCACGTACGGGCTGCTCCTCTAAAAGTGGTGGAGAACGCCACGCACATGCACGACTCGCTGGCTCTTGATAGGAGAAACTAGGAGAAAAATGAAGGCTAAGAGTGAAGATAGCGTGCGTACAAAAGATGAAAAAATCCCCCTCCTCCTTGATGCTAAGCTCCTTATAGCAGAAGTCTGTTACCTTCCGCCCATCGGCTTTTGACAGGGCAGGTATAACCGCCATTGCCAACCTGCCGTAGCGGTTATTAACAAAGCTAAGATGGCACGCGCGGGGTCGTCACTGCCGGGTACATGTCTGTCAGGTGTAGGACACCTTCTAAAGGTGGCAGGCATGACACTGCCTGACGAGGGACATGGCTGCTGTCACCAGATTTGTAGGGTACGATAGTCGGGCAAGAGATTTTCCTGCCCTCCTTTATGCGGCTCGTCGAGCTGCCACATATTGGGGTGCTTCAGGGCAGATAGGTCCCTGCCTTGAAGCACCGAGGTGCTCCCTCCCAGGTGGGGAAAAGCTTGGCATCCCTTAGTGGAGAGCCCGGGCTCTCCAAGCTAGGCGGGGGACTGGCTCACCAAGGTATTAGCCCTCGACGAATTGTCTATCTTTGACTTGGAGTTTCCTTCCCGTCGAATCGAGATCATGCTGTTAGGCTGGACTGTTCACCAAACCAGATCATGCGCACATGTTGTTGGTTCATAGGGTTGAGCCAAATTATCCTCCATCAGTCGGGGTGAAGGTCGGATTGGATTAGGATTGGACTAAGGTTGGCCTCAACCCGACGTAACCCGGCCTGACTTGCAGCATTACTGTAATACATTAATGCCCCAAAGCCACTCGAATCTCTCACTCTCTTGCATGACTGACTTAAAAGGCATAATTATTGGTTAAACAATCCCTAACGTAGCCAGTGTAATAGGTTAGCATTATTCAATTAAAATAAAAAATTTAGTTTTGTTTTTCTTATTTGGTTTTCGGTTAATTTAATTCTTGAAAATTTTGGTTTTCAAAATTAGAAATTCAATTAACTAAAAAAACAAATTAACTGAATTTCATTGTATAACATGTAATATATATATATATATATATATAATATAATGAAATTTGATTTTAACTGAAATAACCAAAAATCGAACTGAAAAAATTTGGTTACGATTATTTCGATTTTCTTATAAATCGATTTTAGTTTGATTTTCATTTTTTATTTGACTTTTTAAAATTTCAACTTATTCAATTCGGTTTTTAACCAAATAAACTGAATGCTCACCCCTGATCATATCCATTCAACCGTATATCCGGAATATCTCCTATACATTCATGGCTGGATGTTCTCAATGTGACTGGATCTATGTGTGTTGGTAGGGCTTTTGCTTTCAAGAACCCATCATCCTTGTTAAGTATGCTCCCAACACACATCCCAAAGATTTTTCCAACAGTCACTACAGCGGCATATTGAAAACATCTCTCCATGAATGATGAGGAGATGTTCTCGATGTGTGGATGTGAAGGTGCGTTGGGAGCGTTGTAGACCCTTAGTTGGGAGAAGATCCGGACGGAGCCATATGGGTTCACAGTCTACAACATGGTTTTGGGCTTTGAACAACGTAGCAAAAGTTGGTTGGGCCGAGTTTACATTAGGAACTGTTTTATCGCAAGGTTAAAACCACGTAGGCCTCAAATTGACACGTGGCAAAATTATATTTAATATCGGGTGTTTCTGTGACGCTTCGGTACCTTGTTTCGGAATCTGCTCCACAGCTCCACTGCTATATTCATGGGCCTTGATTCCGTGAGTGAGAAACGACCCCAGATTACTCCACGAATTCGTTGGATTGGGATCAGTTGTGGGACCAACCGGTCCTTTTGTTGCAGGGTTCCGGTCCAACGGTTGATCGTTGATTGAAGGATTTCTTCTTTCATTAAAAATAAAATTTTAAAGTCCTGAAGAAGAAAAAAAACGTAAAATGACGGGATCTCAATTCCACCACGCGAAGAAGTCCCAATGCCGACAGAAGCCGCGGGCGCGCCGTTCCTACCGGTCCACCTCCCTAGATCTCACCGTCTCTACTCTACGCGCCTGTATCATTTCCTTGTCTGATTTCTTCTTATTGATTTTTATCTGGTCAGCCATGGCAGCCATGTCTGTGTCGCTCAACAATGGCGAGAGAACAGTTGTTCTTCTTTTCATCTCCTGCGTTCTCTTCTCTCTTCCCCTCTCGCTGTTATACCAAGGGTTTGCTCTTTGTCTCCTCACTCTCGCCGGCGTCTTCGTTGAGGTCTCCGCGGAGAATTCTACCTCCTTGAGTCGATTCAAGACCAGGTAAGGTTTTTCTCTTTGATGCCTCGTAATTTTTTATTTTTTTTCATGAAATTTGTGAAGTTTCTCCTTCTTTTTGTTTGTTCTGGGTTGAATTATCACTTGGTGTTCTTCAGAGTTGTAATTTTTTGCAGCGCGGAGATGAATTCATGGCTCCTTTTTCTCCTTTTCTTTTATTAGTAGGCAAAGTACACCAATTGTTTGAATTTTCATGTAATTGAGTTGCAGTTAGTTATAAGAAATTTGGCATGTAACAGTGGGTTGATCTTCCTGTTTCTCCTTTTATTTTTCTGGATTAACTCAACCTTTGTTGTGTTAGTCCATTCTATGTTATGTTGCAATTTAATACTTTTTCTCTTCAGGCCAGGTGCTTCTTCAGGGATACTACTGGGAGCTGTTACATTGCCTGCCGTCATGTTCTCACGCTTGATTCAGCTATCAAGAGCAGTCGCATCGTATGATGTTGGAACTGAAGGTATATTTTGAAATCAACTAGACCATTGCTGGAACAGTGTACTAAGTACTAGATCATGTAAGAAATCTTTAAAGTGATTGCGTGTGTTTCATATTTAAATTCTAGCTCAATTCTGCCAGTTTGATATTTACATTCCCGACGACAGTTGACAGTTGAATATAAGCTTTCCAATCAATTTTACTCTAGATTTTTGTTTGATCAAGTGATAAGCCCGGGCTGAAAGGATTAATGCGTTGAAACATCTCTGGAGAAGACAATTACCACCCCTCCCCAAATACGCACACACACAACGCAGAGAAAAGTACCGTTTGCTTGCTTTTTTTCCCCATCTTTGGATTTGGAGTATAAGGTGCATTGTCACACAGTTATCTCCGTAAAGAAAGGCCTTAGCCCAATTGTTATGTGGAAGAATGATCTAGGGATTAATGGTACCACAAGAAAGTAAAGAAAAATAAGTGAACACACAAACACAAGAACCTTACATGGTTCAGCAAGATGCCTAAATCTATGGGTGAAGATGATCAAGGAGATTTTACTTGTCAAAAAAGAAAATGATCAAAGAGACTTAGCTATTAAAGCCAAGAGTATAGCAATTCTAAGGAAGACCAGAGAAGCCAAGAACCTGAAAACCGGGATAAAAACTGTGTAGTAGAACCCAAAATTGACAATTGTGGAGCACATAGTGAAAACCTCCCATTGGAGGACTGAAGTTGCTCAGAAAAATACCCATTCTTGTCTAACAAGAAACTCTAATTTAACCTAAAAATCACTAACAGGCATAAACAAGCACACTTTTTTTTTTTTTTTTTTTTTTTTTTTTATATATTTTAACTACCTAAACATGGAGGGAAAGAGAAAAAAATGAGAGTCAGTTCCCAAAATGAAAGCCACTCTCTAAAATGTGTAATGGGTGTGGCTTTTGAGTTCAAGCCATGTTTCAATACCAACTATACGGTGTTGGCTACATAAATCCTGTTTTGCCATTCCACTCTTTAGAAGGCATGTCTTTTGTTAGTTTTATTTTGTTTTTAACCAAAAATCAAGAAGATTTTATTAGTAATCATAAGAGAAGGTAGGGACACCTGTTATGAAGTCTAAAAGCAAACAAGAATGAAATATTTTGTAAAAGAAAATTTTAATATTCACGGAAAAACGTTCAAAAAGTGAGTAAGGTGTTGAGATAGCATTTGTACCCACAGGAACCCATAAAATGTGAGCATTGCAGTTTCAGAAGATTGTCCCATTATGCAATTTCTAAATACCATTCTAAAGTTGCCAAAAAAGTAGACCCAAAGGTTTCTTTTTATATATCAAAGAATTCTGGATACACAAGAATTCAATACAGAATCATATTTCCCACTATAGAAATGTTCTTTTGTAATTCTTTAGAACTTTATAAAAATTCTGTTGTTTTTTTCCTTTGAAATGCACTAAACTACAACAAATGGAACACAACTCCAAAATATCTTAGCCTTCTTGATATCTCGTTGAATTTTATAGGCTGCCATTTACTTCTTCTAAATAGGGAGAAGCCCCAAATGAATTTGGTATAGCTGCATGTAATGAAAAGATGTCTTGCATCTTCTTCATTGCTGTAGCACAAATAACAGATGCTAGGTAGCTTGCAAACCACCCCCTGGTCCAAGTTACCCCCATTCATAGTTTGATGTATTCTTTCTTATCCTTTACTTTTCTTTCTCTCTTGCTTTATCAGTTTTCTATATTTGACAGTACTATTATTTGCTACAGAGGTTGGGTATCTGAATATGCAATACTGGGCTGTATCTGCAAGCTGTTTCAGTGTGCTTGTTTTGCTACACTTAGTTTCACGGCATTCATCCAGCAATACTGGTTCTTCTTGGTTGGGGAGTTTTCAAGATAGAAAATTTGGTATTATTTGCATACCCTTATATGCAACAGTCTGCTGTATGTCTCTTGCTACGAATTCCCATGGTGGTTAGTTCACAAAACTTGTCTTATATATTGGTTAAAATTTCAGAATTAACATGTTATAGAGGAAACAATTAGGCATACTTTTGTACTGAATTCTAAAAGGTTTTGGTTGTTTCCACCTATGGATATATGATTTTCTTTTTGCCTTCCAGTTACGATGCTCACATGATATTTTTTGTTTAGATAATAGAATTTCATCATCCTTTTGTAGGATTTCATGTGGCAATGGAGTTGCTATGGGTACTTTCCCATGGATTGGCTGCAGTGAAGTTAATTCAGCATATTCTTCGTACCTTTCCATCATGTGCTTCAATAGGTACATATCATGTCAGTGACAAGAAAATAGAAATTTTACAACATTTGAGTGCTCTTGTTATGCTACTGCCTGTAATCTCCTAAACTGATGTAGCAACTTCGATTTTTCAGTTTAAACATGCTCTGATTTTGAATTGAATCTAGGATATGTTATTGGAGTATATTTGCATATACTAGGAAAACATGGTTTTCTTTGTATAGCTTGAAATTTGTAGGTTCCCTTCCTAATTCTCATCTTATTAACCATTATATTAGAATTTAAAATGTATGCATCCAGGAAGATATAGGAATGGTCCAAATAGGTGGCAATATGAGGATTGGCTAAGATAAAATGGTTATCTGCAGAGAAGACTAATGACTGTACCAAGAAGTAACTTGGTGCAAATAGAAGGCTCTGAAAAAGCAAGTTTAAGAGTTAAGACTATATATTGATTGAGGTACTAAGAAGTGATCCAAAGATTTTTCAACTTGACCATGTTCAATGGTGGAACAGAATTTTGTGGCCAACCTAGTTATTGAGCTGAGTTGAGAATATTCTGTTAGGCTCTTACCATAGTTTTCAATATGTGGAGGCAAGGCTAGCGATAGGGGGATGCCTTGCCGCCTAGTCACCTAGGTGGGCACCTAGGCGTCGCCTAGACAATGGGATTTTTTTGAATAAAGACCATGAAACCTAGGAGGATTCCCTAGGCTCTAATTTTTTTTTTTATTTTTTTTATAAGAAGAGAGTATCAATTCATTCAAGAGAAAAGTTCAACCAGAGGCTGTACAAAGGAGATACAAGAATAGATTTAAATCAGAAAACCATTGGGAGATACAAACAGACTTTCAAAATTAAAGAGAGAGCTACAAAAAGAACTGTCAACTTTAAACTTAGTCGATGACCAAGAACAGAGCTTCCCCATGATCTTTTGCCACACTTCATCTTCTTGACAGCTTTTGTTTTGAAATATCCTTGAATTTCTTTCTTGCCAGATCACCCATAGCACTGCTCCTGGAATCAGATGCCATAAACATTTTCCTTTCTTTCTTAGGCCTTGTGAATTCCGGCTGTTGACAAAGTAGCCAAAGATTTTGGGCAGCAACTTCTGATTGCAAAAATTCTGAGAATCCTCACCCAGATTTTGTGAGTGAAGCCACAGTGAAGTAACAGGTGATCAACAGACTCCTCATCATTGTTGCACAAGACACACCTTTTACAGTCAATCACCGCACCCCTATTAACCAGATTGTCTCTTGTGGGAATCTTATTTAAATAAGCATTCCAGAAGAAAAAAGATACCTTCGATGGGCTGTGTTTGCACCAGATTAGATGCATGGGAAAAAACATATCTTCTTCTGGACCAGTTTGGTATAGAAAGATTTCACTGTGAATTGACCTTTGCTCTCTGCTAACCAGACCATTTTGTCTGCTGCATTGACATCGATTTGGCTGTTGTACAACCTTTGAAGAAGCCTACCTAATGGTTCAATCTCCCAATCATTCAAAGCCCTTCTGAAAGTAGGATTCCAGATAATCATCCCATTTTGTATAGCATGCAACAACCATCTTTCACTATTAATTGTCTTTAATCTTCATAAAAAACATATAAACTTCATTTAAAAAATCAACATATTCATAAAAGAAACTAGAAGAAAATAAACTTCAGAAAATAGAGGGGCTGAGCTTCTATTTTCAGAATATCAATATGCGTTGATTGGACAAAATTTTGAGTTCTTCCATGCTAGTTCAGGTTTTGATGTCTTCAAGGGTTCAAAATAGTATATTGAACCCTAAAAAATTAGAAAAATAATAAAAATAAACTAGTATTTTAATTCAAACTAAATAATTTAGTTTAACAATGCCTGTTTTGTTATTATAATCTCAAAAATTTAAGAATATAAAAGTACCCAACAACACCGTATAAAAAATATTGAGTGAACCCTCCATGAGTGCCTTATTGCCTGTGTCACTTTACATGTTAAGCTACCTTAGTATTATTACCTGATTATCATAGTTAGGTAGTATATCTTGGAGGCAAGGTTCAAAAAATCGTTACGTATCGGGCCCTTCCCAATACGCCCCTACAGGGGTTGTATCGGGTCAGGGCCTGGTTCAGAGAGTAGCTGGGACTTAAACCGGCCCCTCTGAACCAAAATCAGAAAAAAAAAAGTGGAACTAAAAAAGGGGGCCGATACTGGCCGTATCGATACTTTGAACCTTGCTTGGAGGTAGTCTCTATTTTATATGATAGTGGGTTGTTTTGGTATCATTTGTTGTAGCAATAGCAGACATGCTTTTGCTGGTTTATTTGGTTTTCATTCGATTGCTAGTAGCATGCTTGTGTTTTATTGGATGGTCATAAGAAATTGTTGACTGTGAATTCATCAAAACCAAATCACCCAGACATGCACTTAGTGGGCGATTTGGTTTATCCCTTGACTTATAGAATGTCTGGGTTTTTTTAGAGGCCACAAGAAAGTGTTATGGTTATGTAAACAAATCGCTTGTCACTCCACATGTTAAGCTATCTTTATATTTCTTGATATTCTTAGTAAGGTAGTAGATCTTAGAGTTAGTCTCCATTTTATCATATGATAATGGGCAGTTCATGCATCACTTGAGGTAGCAACAACAAGCATGCACTCATTAGGTAATTTCATCTTTCATTTGATTGATAGTCTGTTTATGTTTTATTGGAGGGTTGCAAACAAATGTTGTGACCATATGGACTAATCTCATTAATCAAAACCAAATTACCTAGCGTGCACTCAAAGGTTATTTGGTTTTAAATTTGATTATTAGCATGTTAATGACTTATTCGAGGGTCACAAGAAAGCGTTGTAACCAAAGTAAACTCATCAAAATCAAATCACCTAGGCACACACTCACTAGGTGTTTTTCTTTTGATTGATAGCAATATAGGGAGGCCATGTGAACACATCACAACACATGTTAGGCTACCTTGGCATTTCTTGATTGTCATAGTAAGGTAGTCGACCTTAGAGGTAGTATTTTATTTCATATGTTAGTGAGTTATTTTTGTATCATTTGGGGTAGGAAAAAGACATGCACTCATTGGGTGATTGGGCTTTTCTATTTGATTGTTAGCATGTCAGTGTTTTATTGTAAGGTTGTAAGAAAGTGTTGTGACCATGTGAACTCATTGAAACCAAATCACACAGGCATGCACTCATTTCGTATTTTGGTTTTTCATTTGATTGATCGCATGTTTGTGTTTCATTGGAGGGTTGCATGAAAGTGTTGTGGTCGTGTGGATTTTGTTCAACATGTTAGGCTACCTTGGTATTTCTAAATTGTCGTAGTAAGATCATAGACCCTAGAGGCAATCTCTATTTTTTCATATATTAGTCGGTTGTTAGTGTGTTATTTGGGGTAGCATGTCTATGTTTGGTTAATAGCATTGGATGATTTGGTTTTTCGTTTGGTTAATAGCATGTCAATGTTTTATTAGAGGGTCACAAGTAAGTGTTGTGGCTATGTGAACACATCGACACCAAATAACCTATGCAAGCACTCATTGGGTGATTTGGTTTTTCACTTCTCCACATGTTAAGCTATCTTTGTATTTCTTGATTGCCAGAGTAAGGCAGTGAACCTTAGAGGCATAGTTTTCAAGGTTTCAAGGTGAGGCTAGATAATCATTTTTTTAATAAAACCCATCTTTCACTATTAATTGTTGCCTAGGTATGGGTTTTTTGAATAAGAATCATGAATCCTAGGGTACTTAGGTTCCATTAGCAAGCAACAAATCTTTCGCTATTAATTGTCTATAATCTTCATAAAAAATTTATAAGCTTCATTTGAAATATAGAAAAATCAGCATATTCAAGAAAAAAAACAGAAGAAAATAAATTTCAGAAAATATAGGGGTTGAGCCTCTGTTTTTTGTCTTAGGAAAAGAAGAAAAGAGAAGACAGGGTGAAAGAAGTAATCAATATGTATTAATTGGATAAACTTTTAAGTTCTTCTATGCTTATCAGTTCAAGTTTTGGGGTTTTCGAGGATTCAAAGGCTGTATACATGTTAATTGAACCCAACAAATGAGAAAAATAATAAAAAGAAACTAACATTGTAACGTAAACTGAATAATAGAGCGAGGTGTCCCTCCATGAGTGCCTTATCACCTAGGCATCTGCTTAGGCATTGCATTGACAACTATGTTTCTTACTAAAGAAAATATGCAATGGACTAGGTGATAGTACTGAGAAATGACAATTAGTTTAAACACTAGATATTAAAGCATGATACAGTCATATTAAATGGCCTATTTATACCCATATCTGTTGCAAAAATCTTAGGAAATAATAGACTTATATCCTGTATCCATGTCTGTGTCAGTATCCATATCTGGATATCTTAATTCATTATTACATGTGGCTTAATCTCTAGCTGCAAAGTTATGTACCACTGTTGTTTGTTAGTCTTTTCATGAAGATGCACTTTCAATTGGTTTTTTGAGTCAAGATGCCTCTTGTTGTCAGTTGTTACCTGACCAAGTAGATATTCATTTTCTCATCTCAGGTGAGGCACTACTTGTCAGTGCGGGCCTTGCTCTCTATTTTGGCGACGTGTTAGCATACACTTTTGGGAAGGTTAGTGATGATCATTTTCTGGATGGTTTGGGTGGTTTTGTTCACCTGCATTTGTGGCAAATTTAATAGATTTTCATTGGAAATATCCTTATTTTGACAGATCATTGCTTATTCAATATCTTCAAGGTTACTTTCTTTGCAATTTGGAAGCAAAAGAAGTGAAATAGGTACCATAATACAGGTACAATTCTGTAAGAGAAGACAATGATAATGGGTGCAGTAAGTGAAATTAATTAGTAATGGCATTCTCTTCCATGCAGGGAGTACTGTTTGGTCTTCTCCTTTTTCCTATACTTTACAAATTTATTCTCCAAATTTGGGCACATTTTATAAGTATAGACTACACTGAAGCTTGTACAGCTGATGAAAGGACATCCAAGGGGATTGGGAGATCTCTTCTTTTCTATGCTTCTCTGGCAGTAACCTTGGTTGTGATTGTTCCTACGTGGATGCAATTTGTTCAGGATTTTCATGTGCATCCGTTGTCATGGTATGAGTTACTTCAAAATTTACTTTGAATGGGCATGTATATTATTTACTTGTAGTTGATTATATTCTTTTAAGTTTGATATTTCAATTGTTTGACATGCTTTAGTACTAAGTTTTACTTTTTAATTTTTTTAAAAAGTAAAACATAAACTTCATTCCATAAGAGATCAAATACAACACTTAAGAGCCGATGCTATCAGAACCAGAGCTAACAAGCTCAACTAACCAATCAAGACAATTACCACAACAGTGCCTAGTCTTAATGTTATTTTCTCTTTTGTTTATCAATATTTTAAATTGGGTAGTCAAGCAAAACAGATGAACTTATCATGTACATAAGTGGCATTTGATCTTTCTGGACACGATGTTCTTGTTTAGTTTCACACATTGTTTTAACTTAGGATCTTTCTGGACTTGCTATATTATTATTTGTTTCATAACTGATGGTGCTGGGAGGGACCATTGCTTGGTGCAATGGTAAAACCTTGGGCTGACAAATGAGAGAACACGGGTTCAAGTCTGAGAGTTATCACTTTGTGCTAGGTCTATATCCAGGACCAGAATTGGGTAATAACCATTTTTACTGATGGTGCTGAAAAGGACAAAAGCAGGCTTTATAGATGCATGTTATATTGGTCTATCTTCTGACTGATCATAGGTGTAATATAGGCCATGCTGGGCCTGCATGGCACAGTTTTGTCATGCTGCCTGCACTGCACTGTAGTGGGCCATGCCAGCATGACCCAATAAATTAGGGAGGGGTCCAGCACAGGCTCAGGCCCGTCAACTGGCACAAATTTTTTGTAAAGGAAAAAAACAAAATAATACATATTTATATATTATATATATGGGCCATGCTGGCCCATGGGCACTCCGGCCCATTTTACACCCATATGACTGATCCTTGAGTTGACAGCTGGTGTTTTAAAGATTTTTTTTTTCTTTTTGCTATATATTTTACCCAATGCTTTAGTATCCAGTCAATCCTTTTTCTTGGTTTCAGCAACTAATTTTGCTTTTTTTTTTGTTTTTCTTTTTGTTTTTGCTTCTCATGAATTTTGCCAGGGTCTTTACTTTTGTGTTCATGGAGCCATTTAAAAGGTTAGCATTATGTATCTACTGGATAGGTGTTATATGCCTTTCGGTGGTTCGGTTCTACAATATCTCAAAGAACAGCAAGATTGAGAGAGTTCTTCTTCGGAAGTATTACCATATGGTGGCTGTTTTAATGTTTGTTCCTGCTATCATTTTTGAGGTGATTTACATATATAGTTTATATATTTTATTTTGTGATTCTAACAAGATACAATTACTAGTATTTTTCTATGATTTTTCTATTTGATTATACTTTTTTTTTTTGTTGCAGCCCAACTTTCTTGACCTAGCATTTGGTGTGGCTTTGGCTGTTTTTTTGGCATTAGAAATTGTTCGTGTAAGTGCCTTAGTTTTTTTCCAGAAAATTACGTACTGTAGATGCAGTTACATTAAGATATCATGTAATTTCTGCTCACTCGTGGATTTATATTTGCAGTACTTGCATATGTGTCATCATGGAGTCTTCTATAAGGATTGTTGTGGTGAAAACCATATGGTTCCATTGATGTCAAGAATGTTTTTGCTCAGCAGTTCATTCTCCTATAAATGCATTTACACCTTTTGTCATGTGTCAGTTGGAACTGTAAAGGGTTATGATTCTTTAGTTACTATTGTAAGAAATGGATTTAGCAATATATGAAGATAACAATAAAACTTCCTGGATCCCTAGTGTTACCTTCGGGTTTTTTCTCTATTGTTACCTTGGCCCAATGGCTTAAATCTTCGGATTTTTTCTCTAATGTTACCTTGGATGATTTGCTGAGAAGTTGGAAAGAATTAGCTAATTCTGCCCAGGTTAAAAGGACTATAAGTCCTTCCTAGATCCCTCCCCCTACTGGCTTTATAAAACTGAACTTCGATGGTAGTAGTAGAGGGAATCCAGGACAATCAAGTATTGGGGGAGTCTTTAGGAATGAGGATGGGAATGTTTCAGCAATTTTCTCATGCCCAATAGGTTAAGGCAACTCTCTCAGAGCTGAGGTTTATGCTGCATTGGAAGGAACCCAAAGAGCAAAAGAAATGAAGTAATGAACATAAGGAGGCTTATAATTGAGGGTGATTCGGAGGTGGTAGTGGTTGGCTAAAAGAGGACAAGGATGGTATGTGGAGTTACAGAAACGAAAGGAAAAGATTCAAGTGGCTGGTCAAGGACATTGAGATAAAGTACAACTGGGTGAAGAGATCTGTTAACTCATTTGCAGATGGGTTAGCCAAGCAAGGGGTGCTTAGGGATTCTTTGTTCTGGGCTCATTTTTAGTTCTGTTTTGCTGTTTTTTCTTTTGGGCCTCCTGCCTCTTTGGGGGGAGTTAGATAATTTATCTCCCCTGTTGTACTTAAATTCTTTGATGATTAATGAAAGTTTCTAGCTATTGATCAAAAAGAGAAAAAAGATAACAATAAAACTAGCTTTCTAAATGAGTGTTGTGGCCAGTAAATTTCTTACCTTGTTAGAATAGTGGCATGGCTTATACTTAACATAAGGTTAGCATCTTTAGGGCTGAGAACTTCCTTGAACAGCCTTACAAAGTCTATGTGGGGTTCTGTCATTTTTTGTGCATTTTCTTCCTAATCTCAAGGACATCATTAGTGAGGATGGTAGAGGCTGGATGTACTTCAATGGGAATGACTCTAGAGATATTTATCATAGTATGATTTAATCATTTAATACAAAATTCCATCCTGTTCATCATCATCTTCATCATCTAAACCTTGCCCCAACTATATGGAGTTCGCTACATGAATCCTGTTTCCCCATTCTGTTTGGTCTAGTGCCATATCTATTGTTAAGTGATGAGCACTTAAATTGTTTCTTACTACAACACATGTCCTTTTGGTCCGTCCCTGGCCCTTTTATTTCCTTCAACTTGCAACAATTTGCTGCTTCTTATGCTTTTGGTGATTAGTGGATTGATTTTTTCCTTTGTGAAATTATGAGTTGAGGAGTTGATGGGTGGAGCTAAGTGGTCCATTTTTAGTTTTTCAATCTCTAGAAGACAAATTGCTTAGTTTTTTTTTTTTTTTTTTTTTTTTTTTTAATTATGTCCAAGGATTGTTATAAGTTTGTATTGTGAAGAGAACTTAGAAATAGCAATTTAAACAAGAACAACAAGAGAACACAAGATTTATGTGGTTTGGCATATTGATCCTATGTCCACAGAAGATTCCTGCAAAACTTATCACTATTTTTAATCAACTATAACAACCTTATGAGAATGCTACTATTTATATCATCAGGTTAGAGTTTCTTTTTGGTATCCTAATTAGGTTACAATTGAAACTGAAATGTTTTCAATACTATGGGAATTGTATGGGCATATTTAGTATAGTATCTGCCCTCCCCCCTCCATTGCTGGTGCTGTTTCCTTCTCTTTCTTAATACAAGACATTTTTTTTTTATGAATAACTGTTAACTTCATTGAATTTAAAAGTGTACAAGAGAAGGTGGGTGAGAGACAAGCCCTCTTATCTCTCCCCTTTAATTTTAATTAAAAATTACATCTGTGCCCAGAATGTTAGATTTCTCCCAACCCCTTGCTTGGCTAGTGCATCAGCCATCAAATTAGCTGTTCTTTTCACCCAGAGTATTCTCAGTTCCATGTCCTTTGTGATTCATCTGAATTTTTTCTTCTCATTGTTGTATTTCCACATCCTACTTTCCTCATCAAGTAGCCAAGCGGCCCAAGCCACCACCAATTTGGAATCCCCTTCAATGATTAGCTTTCTAACATTCATGGTTTTAGCCCTTTCTTAATACAAGACATTCATTATCAGCTTGTAGTATGTGCATATTAAACAACCAAAACTTCTATAAGCAGGTATGGAAAATTTGGCCTCTATGGAGAACTGTACATCATTTCATGAATGCATTTACAGATCATCGCGACTCAGATCTTCTTATTGTCAGGCAAGGAACCCCTTCCCTTGATTATACAAAGTGTACTTGATATTTGTTTACAAGATTTCTTCTCCAGTTCTTTTCTGATACTGTTTATTCTTTTCAGCCATTTTTCATTATTACTGGGATGTGCACTTCCTAAGTGGATGTCTACTGGATTCAATGATCGACCACTTGCTCCTTTAGCTGGGATTTTGAGCCTTGGAATTGGTGATACAATGGTGAGTGTTATTCTGTTACTCATATTAGTCTATCCCCTTCTGAGGTGTATATTTATTCATGAATAGATGATTATAACCATTTGATCCTTGTTGCAAGGAATAAATCAAACTATCCATTTTTGTAGTCAAATGTTGAGGTGTCTTGGTCATTATATTTTGACCTTGTTTCTTATCTGGTAGATAGAGTTTCTTGTTTTATGTTTCTTTGTATTGGGTTTAAAATATAAGATATTCAAGTTTGATCAGTATTACCTGGATGCCTCCAAGTTTAGATTAAATTCAGCTTAACTCAATTAGGTCCTAATCTAATTAAAGTATTAAACTATAGATTTTCTAGTCTAAATCTCCTATTGAGTATTGATACCAATTTGTTGATGCTTTGATTCAAAATTGGGGTTTGAAAATAATCTAGGAGTGTGGCTTTACAACCATCAGGAATTTCACTTTGTATCCTGAGTGCTGGTTGGCCATATTATCGAAGTAATTGGGTCTGGAATACCTTCTCGTTGTCCTTGCCTCTCTCTTTGACCAACAACCTAAAAGTAATTTCACGTGGAAGTCCTCCCCCATCAAACATAGCCTTATTGGTACCCACCAGAATAAAAAAAAAAAAAAGAAAAAAAAGTGCTTTGGCTGCCAAGATTGTTGATACAGATGGTAGCCTAAGAAGATATTGAGGTTTTGATTTCATGGAAACTGACAGGCTTGTGAATTTTTTGATGCACTTGATAGTTTCTTATGTTTTTTTTCATGAGCAATGTTTCTTTTCATCCATAAGGGTGTACATCTCATGGCAATTTCATGTTTTGTAATTGAACTGCAATGACAATGGGTTTGGACTTGTGCTCAGGCATCTGTGGTTGGCCACAAGTATGGTGTCCTCAGGTGGAGCAAAACTGGCAGTAAGTACTGTTTCTTTGTCAATGTTATTTGGTAACTTGATAAGATCATGTCTGTGTTTACTCTTAGGGGTACTAAATTGTGCATAAACTACTTCCTCTTGCTAGGGAAAACTGTTGAAGGTACTGCAGCTGGTATAACATCTGTACTTGCAGCTTGCTCAGTTCTCCTTCCTCTTCTAGCATCAACCAGCTATATACTCTCCCAGGTTTTTGTCTCACATAAATCACAACCTTCTTTTATATTCATTATTCTGGTTAGCTCTAGTTCAGTCAATTGCCTTGCTACATGGCTTGTGTAGTAGTGCTCAAATAGAAACCCAAAAATATCCATCAAAAAAAAAAAAAAAAAAGAAAAGAAAACCCCAAAATGTGAAATGCATTGACTGGTTGAATCACTCTCAATCAAGAGTGACTTAGCTGAGTCAATGCTTGTTACTGATTAATGCCTCCAACCTTAGAGGCCATCCTTTTCATCTTGTTTTCCGCTAAGTGGTTTTTTTTTCCTTTTTTTTTTTTTTATGCAGCACTGGATCTCCTTGCTCCTAGCAGTCACAGTAAGTGGTTTGTTGGAGGCCTATACAGCACAGCTTGACAATGCTTTCATTCCTCTTGTTTTCTACAGCCTTCTTTGTCTATGAGCATTGTCCCACTGACCTAAATCCAACATACAAAATTTTCAGTAGGCAACATCGAAAATTTAGAGGAAGTTCCAGCACTCTTGTGCTTTCTTGGGCACCATTTTTGCATATATAAGTTTGATTACCCAGTTCGTGACATATTCTGATAACGAGAATACATCCTGTACTGCAAACAGGTAAATTTTCCACTGAGAACATGTGGAATTCTAGTTAGTCACCATACACCCAATTCAATTGTTCAGCCAGTAATAACAGTCTTGACACCCATATCATGCCCCATTAGGAGGGGATTTATATATATTGTAGTGGAGTAGCTAGTTTCTGGATTTTTTATTTAAACCGAGTTCCTCTTTTAGGCGGAAGTGTACCATAATCAATTCTTGTACAGTTTTATTTTCGTGGAAACATTTAAAGGAAAAAAGAAAGGTACAGTTTTGTTTCTCTTAGATACTGTGCAATATAATATAATTTGAGCTCATCGTTACGTGATTTTCTTTTCCTGTCAATCAAAACGGTTTTTCTTAATTCAAAGTTGAAGCACCTCTTTATATTAAACTAGTTGTGGTAGGCAAGCTGGTACCATATTCTGAATCCAATTTGAAAGTTATACTGGCATGAATTATAGGTGCATTTAGCGCAGTTCAGGGTTCCTAAACTGAAAGCTGTCCACTGGTTGCATTGTGACAGCGTTGAGACGGTTCAAGCTTTGGTTGGTAGCTGTCGGACGTGAGCTCAACTCTATATAGAATCAAGATTAGCTCCCGAACTAATCTTGATTGTCCAATGGTTGCATTTTTGTTTCACGTAGATTGTCGGTTTAACTAGATGACTGGTTCAAAAAGAAATGGAAATTCTGGAAAAAGAAAAGCAGTCTGTCAGATGACATCTCTAGATAAATGTACCTGTTGTAAAAAACTAATTACATATACTTTATAAGATGGGCCAAAACAACACAAATGGGCCATTTATATACATCTGTTGGGAAAATATTTAAGGCCATTTAAAATGGCCATTAAATTGTTTGTAATCCCATTTTCTCTTTTTTTCCTCCCTCTCGTCAATCTCTTGGCCAAATGAACCACGGAGGCGGCGGCAGCTCCTCATCTCTCTCCTCTCCTCACTGAATAAGAGAGGTTGAGGGAGACATCAAAGTTCAAAGTATCGATACGTATCGTGTTAGTGGCTTACCGATACACCCTTTCAGGGGTTGTATTGGATCAGCCACCAGTTTAGAGGATAGCTGGGATTGTATTAGTAGGGCGTATTGGCCTGTGTTGATACTTTGAACTTTGGGAGCCATTCCTCTTCTCTCACCCTCTTTCTCTTCATCCTCTCTTTCTTGTGTTTACGAATGGGCCAAAAGATGAAAAGTTGAAAAGGAAATGATAAGGAAAAATCAATTTTGATTAACTACAAGGGGAACATCTAAGCTGATAGAGAAATGTTTTAGTGGTTTTATAAAAAATGAAAGGGACAAACCACTTAAAATGCAGATTTCGTTGTTGCCTTTACCAAGGTAGAAGAGAAGAAGGAATATGGCATATTTTAAAAATTCAATGAACAGTTAAGGACATTTTTGTCTTTTACATTTTATATGTTAGGCTTAACCTTTGAAATATAGGGTATATAAGTAATTATCCCTTTTTTATTTTCAAAACCTACTTTTCCCTTTATCATTAAAAATCAGAGAAAAAATCAAATAAATAAATAAACAACCAAAATTGGAAAAAAAAACTGAAATCCAATAGTCCCAGTAATCCAGCTTTACAATTTGATAAAGAAGGAAAACTAAAAGTCTAAAATTCAAACTAATGGGAACAAGAGAGATAAAGTCTTGAAACAAGCCGAGATGAGAAAACTCCTTTTAATCGATCTATATATCACCATTGACATCGGCCTCACGAATCATCTTATCAACCTCATCATCTGTGAGCTTTTACCAAGGTTAGTCGTTAAATGGTAGAACTTACATGGTGTTTGGAAGCGTGGGCGCTTTTGAGACCGATTTTCAAGAAAAAATGTTCATGCTTTCAAGACCCGTTTTTTATAAAAAAAAAAACGTTTCTATCATGCAGTTAGTGAGCAACACTATGATGTTTGGTAAGTGCCGTTTTTCATGTGTGTGCTGACAGGTAGGCACCACATAGGATACACATCAGTCAACCGTTGAGGGAAACGGTTCACCAGTGCATGAAACACCAAATTTGGCTTTTCATGCATCGGTGGGGTTCCGATTTTCAAAACATGCCCAATTTTTCAATAATCGGCTGAATCAAACAATGAGATAGATACATGGGCATTTGTTGAAATGCCTATGTGAATCCGACGTAACACCATTTTTTTGAAAACCAGCCACAGTTCCAAACATCCCCTTAATCTTGCAGAAATGAAACCAATTTAGTCTTTGTCGAACACCCTGTAAGCATTATTGACAGGGGCAGAGCTACGTTTATTTCAGTGGGGTCAATTGACCCCACTCAAATTCAAAAAAAAAGTTCATATATTATTTTAGGCTTTTTCAGCCCACTTTTCCATCTTCACCCCAATCAAATTAAATGAAAATATAAGTGTGGGATCAACTTTTCCATATTGACAGAAATATAAGTGTGGGATCAACTTTTCCATATTGACAGAAATATAAGTGTGGGATCAATTAGGCATGTTATTTGGACTTAAGATTAATTGAGTTTTAGACTACATAAACTCACTAGTGAATGATTCCATACAAAGTACGGGGAAAAAATTTACATTATGGAATCAATAATGTCAAATTTATATTTATTAATATTTTAAATAATTATTAAAATTTCAAGAAATACTTAATTTAAAAAATAACTTTTCAATAATTATTAGAATATGGATAGTTTTCTTTTGTTATGATACATAAAAGGTTAATGATTAACTGAGATTGATAGAATATAGGCAGAAGTGGTTGTGGATAGCCACTTTTGCATTTTTCGGGATAGTTTTTTCCTAAAAAAAACACTTATTTAATAAGAACTTAAAATAAGCTAGCCCAGGGTTACTTATTTTTTAAGCACTTAATTTCAAAATATGCACTTATTTTGGGCTTTTTTTGCCAAACATGAATAAGTACTTATCTTCTGCTTATTATGTGGTTTCACCACTTATTTTAAGTGTTTATTTGAGTGCTTAAAATAAGTGATCTCAAACAGGATTCTAGTTGTAAATCCCTTAACCTCCTGGGTTTTCTAAAAAGGTCTTGAACCTCCCCTCAACTTTGATCTACTCTTAGGCCTCCCCCTCTATTACTTTACTATTAGAAATCTAACAACATCCACTAAAGTCGTGGATTTAAACATATTATTATAAGGTTAATTTTGCCCTTGTGTAAAATCATGAAGTGTTTTATGACTGAAATACCCTTAAACCTTTAATACCCTTAATTATTTAACCAAAACAATGCAATACCCTTAAACCTCTCTTTACCCAAAAATGGGTTTGTTTATGCTTTTAAAAAATATGAAATACTAAAACATATTTATCATATTAAAAATTTAACAATAAAATTGGAATTAGGAAAAATCTACTAGCTTGACAAGAGGAATTAGTATGGGCATAATAGACACTTAATGCCTTTGCCCACTTAATAATGGAAGGGATCTATAAGTCCCTTTATCCTCAAAAGTGGAGAGGATTACAAAAAACTTAGGAGTGGTTTAAGGGATTTACCCTAAAGGAAATGACCTCTTCATTTGGGTCGAGATCTTCTACAAATGCGGAGGACTATACAACAAATGAAAAACCGTATATATGTTATTAATACAAGGGCATGTGTAATGCACATGTAAGTAAAGGGTAAAAATATAAGTTAACATTGTATAATCAAGTAAAGGGTAAAGATACCAAACCAAGGCAATTATCCACTTTATATAATGATGTGTAATGTACACATGCTTTGCATGTGGCAGTTCTAAATGATGATAATGATAGTAATAATGTATCCCAAATTTTCTATAAACTTTAAGTATTTTTTTATTAATTAGATGTAGATTGTAAAATCCAAATCTAATTACATAAATAGTTCATCCAAATATGTGATAATCGAATCGAATTGTGAAGTTTCAAGTATCATTGACAGGCCTACCTATTTGCTTAGACTTTTATTTTTTTTTGTAATTCTTTATCTTTTTGGTATATCTTTTTTTTTGTTCATTTACCAAAAAAATATATAAGATTTAAATGGGGGAATTGAATGAGGTGAAAAATAGAAGTTCAATTTATAATTTAAAACCTTACAATTAAAAAGGGACTAAATTCAAAAAATAGTATTTTAGTAAAAACTAATGTTCCAAAATCTTATTCATATTTTTAATGGTAGTATAAATATAAAATTATAGATGTATTCAATTTTCTATAATTTTTTTTGTATTTCTATGTGTAAAAATAATAATGATATGTCACACTTACATTTTGTTTAATATGATAAATATATGATATTATACATGCGTCTAAATATTTTTTTGTAAAATTTATGTATTTTTATATTTTATTAAGCTTTATTATTTATTTATGACATTAAAAATGCATTTGACCCAAAAGTTGAACTATTGATCTTTGTTAAATAGTAAAACAATTTCATTTTTTGTCCATTCTAAATTATGAATTTCATTTTCATTATTAATAATAATAATTCTTGTTTTTTACACTTATTTTTTAGTTTGATTAATAAAAATATCATAAATGTGTATAATTTTTCTACATTTTTTGTAATTTTTTATATTTATTTTTATTTAAAAAAAAATTATTATCTAACTATGACTTCATAGGTTGATCCTTTTGATTTGGATGGTTGAATTTTTTAGCCACCACTTGGATAAATAATGGTTTTGTTTTGGAGTTATTTTTAAAATATATGGGTTTATATTGTTAAAAATGTTGATATAGATCTAATTAGTAGAATTTATTAGTGGAAAATAAATTAAATATAGGATTTAATAAGAGAAAATGGGAGTTAATATCTTAATTATAAGACTTAATGAAAAGAGATTCAATGAGGTGAAAAGTAATAATTGAAATTACATTTTCAACCTTTACAATTAGAGATGGACTAAATACACAAACATGGGCATTTTAATAGTCATTAAACCCGGCATTAAAGTTGTAATAAAAATAACTTGTATACCCTTTCTCAAACAAAGTAATATAGGGTAATTTTAATCCAAAAAAAAATTTCCCTCTACATCTACACTTATAGATATATTAGACCTGACAATTGGGTTGGATGGGTCGGGTTAGGGTTAGGGTTGACCCACAAGTCAATTCAGGTCATTCTCAAATTCAAGTAGCTAAATATAGATCCTAACCTTATTTTTTCGGGTTGGGTTGGGTCAGATTTGCAAGTTAGGTCAACTTTTTGCCTAGTCTAAGAAATATATTAAGATATGGGATAATTAATTATATCTTTTTCCTCTTCTTTTCCCCATTGGTCCCACTACAATGCGCCATACTGTCTGCTGGATCCTCTTCTCTCCCTCTTCCTCCTCCTTTCTTCCTCTTTTGTTCCCTGCAAGTTTGACTGGTTTGACTATTAAAAGGCAATGGGAAAATATCAATTTTGATTAATTTTTACATGGGGCACACCTAAGAAACTAGATAATGGAAAAAAATAAGGGCAAACAGCGCGAACAAAGAATATTTGGACCAAGTGGTGTTTGCAATGATGAATAAGAAAGAAGACAAAAAGAAGAAATAGAGAAAGAAATGTCTATTGCAGCTCTAAAACACTACCATTGTTTCTCAGTGGTGTGTGCAGTGGCAAAGAGGAGAGGAAGAGAAAAAGAAGAAAGACAGAAAAAAGGAAAAGAAAAAAAGAAGAAAATAGAAATAATGACATGCTTTAAAAATGTAATGAACAGTTAAGGATGCTTTATTCCTTTAAGCTTTATTTGTTAGGTTGTTTGGCTGGTTGATAAGGTCTCTTCTTGGTTGTAGGGAGATTTGGGATTGAATCTGCCCTTGTTGTGTAGCCCCATGGATCCAAAAAAAGTTCAAAGTTATATATAGGTTTTAAAACTGCAGGGTATATATAAATAGTTTCTAAAATTCAGAAAACCAGACTAGAACCGTAAACCAAAATTTTTACACCTGCCCATCATCATCATCATAGGGAAAAAAAAAAAAAAAACAGAAACAAAAAGTTCCACATATTCTCTAGGAATCAGTTCATGAACCAGACTGTCAAATGAATCAATTTTTTCAATCTTCTATCCAACGCCAGAAGAGAGTTAATCCATTTGTCATCATTTATTTAGGCTGTATTTGGTTGCAATGCAAATAAATTTGTATTGATGTAAAACCATGACAGTACAAATGATTTGAGTGTAAATTCTGATATATTTTTATTTTTAGCTTATTTTGTTTGATTACAGTACAAATAAAGTAAATTAAGACGTGAAGCAGAATAAAGTAAAATCCAAAACAAAATTAAACAGGAATTTGCATTTTTTCACATATGCACTCCCATACATTTGTAGTAGTGCAAATAAATTTGCATTGCAAACAAACACAAATTACTTGTACCCTCCCATTCCAACGCTAACTGATTCACCGAAACCCAATCCTCCTGGCGGGCGATATGAGGGTTTCTATCAATATATCCTGCCAAGCAAATGGTATTATAATATTATGGTAAGCCATCACCATTGCACAGGAATAAGAAACTAATTGCAAACCTGACTGGTCACTCCGTCCAACAGCTTCCACTGGCGAGTGGTGACTGGCCATTTACAAAATGCATGGAAACCCTGTTTTCGTCGATTCTGGATCTGCTAGCAACCCATTGCTGGTCACGTTCACCCAGCCGCACATCAAGAACATCGGTGATAATAAAATACAAGAGATGTTCCCGATATGTGGCTAGGTGAACGCCGCCAGCAATGTGTTGTGGTCACTGGTCAGAAGACCCAAATGTGTTTTCGTCGTTCCACCTAACTTTAGTTGCCAGTCATGTAGCCCAAGATTTATCTCACCCATAACGGTTTAAGATTTTGATTTGTACAGTTTCTGATGCATTGATGGATTACAACCAATATAAGAATGTAAGAATACAAATCAAGAAAGAAACTTATCTAAAAGTTCCCATTCCCTTTTGTACAGAGGTAATCAGATTTTTTTTTCTTTTTGACAAGTTAGCTTTGGTTTACTTGGTCCTTCCTAGACCTGTTGATAAGCTTATGTACGGGCTATGGAGGAGAAAGAGAGCAAGATCTTTTGTATCCCTATGGAGAACAGTAAAAGCTGCTATGCACATTATGCTTGTCCTGGTGGTCTAAATTTGTCGTACAAACTTCCCAAACCGATGTCAAACTTCGCCACCAATTCTGTCATCCGACAGTGAGGAATTTGGTCTAACTTCATCTGTTGATGGCAACTCTTTCTTGTCAAAGCCTAACAAGGAGCAGTTCTGAAATGTATCGAGACTGCTCGCTAAAAAACGGTTCAATCCACTGAAGCTAACACTGTCCCCGAAAATCAGATCTTGTTTGTAGCATCTAGATGAAGATACATCCAAATCTAAAGGTCCCAAAGAGTCTGGCTGCAATTTGTAACATACCAAGAAAGACCACAAAGTAAGATAATCTGTGGGAATCCAACCAGAGAAAAAGAATGTGGGTAGATTTTTAAGATTTAGTCCATGTACCCAATATATATCTGTAAGTTCACTGAAATCATTTGCAGAATTCTTTGGACTTAGGTCCTTAGAAGAATTCTCTGGACTGAGTCCCTTTGGAGAGTTGTCTGGACTGTAGGCATCAGACTGACAATCATCCACCGAGTCTCCTTCACAGGTAGAATCATCTATTGGTCGTACCTCAGGCAACTCCTACAGAAACCAATCAGTTTCACCTTGTGAGCAATTCTTGCTTCAACCAAGCAGTAAGAGAACACTTGAAAGGGAATGTGGAAGTACAACCTCGATCAAGGCCCTTAAACTCATAGAACTAGTACTGGAAATCTGTTTGCAAGTCCCAAATGACGCACGTTGGGATGGACTCCGAACCTCCCGATCAAAAGTGGGCATCTTTTGAAATGAGAAGGCATCACGTGTTTCTTCAGCATCCCAGAGGGATGTTGCATGGGAAACCTGAGCTGATTTTAAGTTTAGCTTTTCTTGATGAGCAGCAATTGCAGCATCAAATGAATCACAACTAAATGGGATTTGCTGAAAATACTGAGAACTTCCCAGAGAATGTGGGTCAATGCAGTTGTTATCTGCAGCACGAGATGCTTCTGAGAGTAGGTCTCCAATGCTTATGTTGGTTAGGCCGTCAGCCCACTCCCCAGCCAATAATGCTGTGCTATTATTGCTCATTCTCAAATTGTCCTGGAAACAATGCAAGTTTGAAGGAATATCTTATAAAACGTTTAACAGGTTTATTCATAATCTGTCATTCCATTTGAAAGTAATAGCATGTTCAATATTTTCATGTTTTTCAACTAAACCATAAATCAAAAAGACATTTTCAACAAGAATCATCATCTAAGTTTTTTCCCAACCATATGGGGTCGGCTACACGAATTCTGTTTTGCCATTCTTTTCTGTTCAGTGCCACATCTGTTGTTAAATGCCGTGCTATTATTACTGAAGTTTAAGTGCCCTGAGAGTTGGGCAAAAGTTTTAGTGCTGGCTGCCAATCTGATGCAGCCCTATATGTCCTCATACAGTTGGGACAAGGCTTAGATGATGATAATGATATTTATTATTAGACAACCAAATCTTTCAATTCTAGAGCCTTGGGTTCCCACAATCACCCAAGTATGATTCCATTGTTCATATCCCAAAAGTAAAAGCTGTTTGAATGACATAATCATAATCATGGAAGAACTTACCATTTCTTCCCATTGTCCCTTGACAATTCCACCTCCAATTTCCTTTTTGAGCCATGATGAATTAGCTGAGGATACTGGAAGACTGATTTCTTGATCTTCAGCACACCCAATCACGTCCTCACAACAATCAGCATGCAAGGGTAAAATTAAGCTGCTCTCTGTCATTAAGGTTACCCAATCCTTGAAGCAATCTAAGCGATGCTCCGAGTGGTGACAGGTAGACAGTATAGGTAATGTTGCATCCGTACTCTCCTTAATATTTGACATATTTATACTTGTATGCTGTTCCTGGATATGGTAAGATGATGATGCATGGCAAATTGACTCAAGATCTGTACTGGAGAACCAACCATACCTACAAAGAGAAATTGGTAAATCAGTAGTTGTTTTAGTTAGTTGCTTGCATTATGCAAGCATTGCCAATTATTCCTCTTTTTTTTTTTTTTGGTGAAAAGCATTGTCAAAATAGGAGAACTAAGAAGAAACCTCAAGCGGAAAACTGGAGGGCTTCCTATCATTGCATATACATCTGCTGCACTGGCAACAGTGTCCTGCTTCCATCTTGGATAACCCATTAGGTTCTCCCTCTGAACACTGTATGGGAAAAGAATCAGATCCCCAGATGCTATGCCTGAATTTCCCCACTTGCGATTTAGATGCTCTAGGACCGAAGATATCTTCTTCCGTGCACTTAGAGTGAGCTCCAAGTGTGGATTGTGTTCATCCTATGATTGACGGGAAGACATGACAGTTATTAGCATAAAAGTTCGTATATTTTTTTATGATGGACCTAAAAGTCAGTACATGGTTCAAGCTGCTAAACATTCTTTGCCAGATCAATATGTTTATAGTTTTCATGTTTACATTCTTACCTTTTCCAAGGCCCTTCTAGTAACTTCATCAATTGGAAACAATTGGAGCTTGAGTTTCAGAGATTGTTGTGCACCAGAGTCTGTAAGCTGCTGTGCTGAAGTTGACATAGGCAAGGGGGGACGAACTCCTACAGGGTCACCCTTTTGTGCTGAGACACAAGGGGAACAGAATCAATAACTGGTAATTTCCCATTTTATTCTTGCCTTGCATTTCCATTCAAGAACTTACTATTAGCAGGATCCACAGGTCCGGGAAATGGCTTGATCAAAGTTCCTTCTTCAGTGCAATCCTTTTTGTTGGTTGTTGACCGCTCCAGATGCTCTGCAGCATCTGCGACCAAGGAAACCCCAGCCATTGCAGCTTTTTCCCATCTTTTATATGCAGCAGGTGAAGCACCTGCTAGATATAACCAAGATATTAAGGGCACCACCAAACAAAATTAATTTCAAGCAAAAGTAAAATGTTAAGAGATAAGAGGTCCATTAAGAGTCAACAGACGACCCCAAAGTCTTCTTTACTTTTATTTATTTATTTGGGGATGCTGAAGTAAATACCCAGGAAAGGAACTAAAAAACTAGAAGAGTATTCAAATAGAAAAATGGAAGCTTCTAACTACCATTGACATCCATGTAACTAGAAAAATGAAATGACAGCACATCCATAAATACAAAAGCTGCAGTGGAAAGGGACCAAAGGTGGATTTCGAAATATGTACATTGCAAGACATTGGAATTCCAACCATTACAGAGAAGAGTTATTGACAAGTTTGCATACAACATAGATCTGTATCTAATACATGACAAGTTGACAACCTAGTATATCATGAAATCACTTTTGCTAGCAACTAAGGTCGAGAATTTTGTTGACTGTGACAATTTTTGTAGCCAATCAGCCAATCAGCCAATCATAGATCATCATCATCATCTATGCCTTATCCCAACTATATGCGGTTGGCTACATGAGTCCTGTTCTGCCAATCCGTTTTATTTAAAGCCATACCCACTGTTAAATTATTAATGTTTAAATCATTTTTTACTACTTCTACCCATGTCCTTCTTGGTCTACCCCTAGCTCTTCTAGCCCCTTCCACTTGTAACAAGTCATTCTTCTAACTGGAGCTGTTGGTGGTCTTTTATGCATGTAGCCACGTGACCAAACCATCTTAGTTTACTCTCTTTCATTTTATCACTTATTGGAGCTACTCCCAGGTTTCTCCAGATGGCTTCATTTCTGATCCTACCTTTCTAGTTTTTCCACTCATCCATCTTAACATTCACGATTTCTGCCAGACTCGTTTTCTGAACATGTTGTTTATGGACTGTCCTATACTCTGCTTCATACAATATAGCTGGCCTTATAACTGTTTTATAGAATTTTCCTTTTAATCTAAATGGTATTCTCCTATCACACAAATAGATGCACTACCTCCATTTTTCCCAACCCGCTCTATTTCTCTGGGTGACATCTTGTCAATCTCTCCCTTGTTATGAATTATTTGAACCAAGGTACTGAAAATGGTCACATTTGAGTTATCTCTTGGTCTCCAATCTTAAGTGTATCCCGATTTACACTCCTATTAGCCAGTCATAGATATGGTAGTGAAATTGCAAATACATATTGCTGTTTAAAACCCACAATATTTATGATATACCCCCCATATTTTCTTTTTTTTTTTTTCAGAATGGAGAAACTGTATCAATAGAATGCAAAGTTTCATATACTGACAACATTTCAGGGATATATCCCTACCCTAAATATGAGCAACTTTTTTTTTAAATAAATAGTAACAATATTTTAAATGCCTAAGATTAATGTCAATATATTGGATTAGGGCCAAATAGAGTTGCCCAATATTTGAGGAAATATCATCATAACGAGATTCCCAGTTTCCCATTATAACTGCATGTTTTGTAGTAAAGACAATTATGCAAGAGTTGTATTTGGAACAGCTGACTATATTGTGTAGCTAATCTTATATATGTTTTTGCACTTTTCACTGTATGGTTATTCCAAATAACACACTCAAATTAAATGTAATGACTCAAAACTTCTTTCTAGGACCCAGGGAAATCTAGTGTAATTCATTTAGTTGTTATAAATAGATATGCTTTATTAATTTTTTAGCCTGAATATTTAGTTGTAATTCTTTCAAAATTCCCTGAATTTCTCATTATAACATTCATGTTTCATTTCAATATTTTCTAAATTCGAAGTTTGAAAAAAAATGAGAAATAAATTTTTAGATATCAATTATCTCTAGCAATATCAAAACTCTTGGTCTTGGTCCAAAGAAGGGGATTTTAGGCAATGGTTGAATATGGAACTTTTGAAGCAACCTTTTTCTTTCTCCTCTTTGAATAATTCTATTCTGATTGTATCTCAATAAACTTGAACAAAATAAAATGACTTTAGGAAGGCCATTATGCTGGGAGAAGATTAAGAAAATCCAAGTGCAAGCAAATATAAAGAAGATGATATTCTTGACAGTATGGCCGGCCAGAAATAAGAGGAAGAGAAGAGAAGAGAAGAGGAGAAGAAGAAGAGAAGAGAGAAGAGAGAAGGGTTTTGCAATGTAACAGTGATGGCGGCGCCAACCTTTATTTTAATATATATATAGGACGGCAAAAATAATAAGGGAAAAGACCATTGTGCCCCTGAGTACAATAACAGACATAACAAAAAGAAAAAACGAAATAAAAGAAACACTTTAACTAGCCAAACAGACCCTAACATCAACAACTAAATTATTTTAACACTCCCCCTCAAGTTGGAGCATAGATGTCAATCATGCCCAACTTGTCACACAAATCTTTGTGCCGCACATGATGAAGACCTTTGGTGAAGATATCTGCAAGTTGTTCTTCTGAGCTGACATATGGTGTACACACTTCTTCACTTTCAAGTTTCTCTCTAATAAAATGCTTGTCCACTTCAATGTGTTTCGTCCTATCATGCAGGATTGGATTAGCATCAATATTGATGGCAATTGTATTGTCACAGTAGAGTGACATAGGATTGCTCACTGCGAAACCCAGTTCACCTAACAGATTTCTTATCCACATGATTTCCGCAACCCCATGAGCCATCGCTCTATACTCTGCTTCAGCACTGGACCTAGCCACCACACTTTGTTTTTTACTTCTCCATGTGACCAGGTTTCCTCCTACAAAAGCACAATACCCACTGGTAGACTTTCGATCATTGACTGCTCCTGCCCAATCTGCGTCAGTATATACTTCCACCTTTAAGTGACTGTGTTTTTGGAACCACAAACCAGCTCCAGGAAACTTCTTGAGATATCTCAAGATCCTCTCTGCAGCCTCAAAGTGAGTTGTCCTAGGGTTGTGCATGAATTGACTAAGGACACTCACTGCATAGGCAATATCAGGCCTGGTCATAGACAAATACAAAAGTCTCCCCATGAGTCTCTGGAACTTCTTTACATCTTTCAAACATTCTCCCTGACTATCTCCCAGATGATGATTAGGTTCAATTGGTGAATCAAATGGTTTTACCCCCAACTTGCCTGTATCTTCTAGTAGATCTAGTACATATTTCCGTTGGGAAATAAAAATGCCCTTGTGAGAGCGGACAACTTCAATTCCAAGAAAGTAACGTAAGGGGCCTAGATCCTTCACCTCAAATTGAGTGGCTAAGAATTTTTTTGGTCTCCGGATTTCAGCCTCCCAATCTCCTGTGATCACTATGTCATCCACATACACAATAAGAATTGCAATTTTACCTTCACCTCTTTTTACAAATAGAGTATGATCTGACTGGCATTGTTTGAACCCCATCTGTTGAACTGTTAAATGGAACTTACTGAACCAAGCCCGAGGTGATTGTTTCAACCCATATAGAGATTTTTTGAACCTACACACCTTTTGTTCACTGCCTTTGGCACAGAACCCTGGGGGTTGGGTCATGTACTCTTCCTCTTCCAAGTCACCATTCAAGAAAGCATTTTTGATGTTCAATTGGTGAAGTTCACAGTCAAGATTTGCTGCCAAGGAAAGAAGAATCCTAATAGAGTTCATCTTGACTACTGGAACAAAAGTCTCTGCATAGTCCACTCCATATACCTGTGTAAAGCCTCTTGCTACAAGTCTAGCCTTGTTTCAACAGTTCCATCAGCCTTGTGTTTCACTGTGAACACCCACTTGCACCCCACTGGTTCCTTCCCTTTAGGAAGGTCTACCAACTCCCAAGTGTCATTTTTGTGTAAAGCATCAATTTCTTCCTGCATTGCATCTGTTCGTTCAGGTTTAGACAAAGCTTCTGCCACAGTCTTAGGAACGGGGACACTGTCCACAGAAAAGAGGAAGGCACGGTATGAAGGCGAAACATGCTCATAGGACACAAAATTAGAGATAGGATGATTAGTGGTACAAGACCTAACACCCTTTCTCTTAGCAATAGGAATATTAAGATCATTGGTGACAGGTGAATCAACATTTAGAGGAACAGACATATCAATAGAAGCAAGTGTACCTGGCTGATGAGACGGATCTGCCTCGAGTGAATCCGATGATGTTGGTTGCATAGTGTCAAGTTCCACGGCTCTTGAACTCTGCTGGCTCTTATGGCGACGTTGAAGAAAACGGAATGGAGGAGGATCGGGTAAAGGAGGTAGTTGAATTTGAGTTGTCGCCTGTTTCTCCTCAACCCTACTCTCCCCCTGAGAAGAAATCGAGGAAAAATGTTGATTCTCAAAGAATGAAACATCAATGGAAACATAGTACTTGCGAACAATGGGATCATAGCAGCGATACCCCTTTTGAAATAAAGGGTAACCAAGAAAAGCACACGGAATAGCCCGATGATCAAGCTTACCACGAGTTGGGGACAGGTTATGGACAAAGCAACGACACCCAAAAACGCGCATCGGAATGGTGAACAACGGGGCTGCAGGGAACAAAAGCTGATGTGGGGCCTTATACTCTAGTAGTCGAGAAGGCATGCGATTGATGATATACGTGTAGCACACAAGACTGCATCCATCCAAAACCGTTTTGGCACATTCATATGAATCAAAAAGCCACGAGCGACTTCGAGAAGGGGGCAGTTCTTCCGTTCAGCCACACCATTTTGTTAGGGTGTCCTGGCACAAGAGCTTCGCTGAAGTGACCCACTCGAAGCAAAAAACTGTGAGATCACTATGGAAATATTCATTCGCATTGTCCGACTGGAAGACATGGATTTCCGTTTGGAACTGAGTGAACACCATGCGTTGAAAATCTTTCACAATTTGTGGCACTTCATCTCGAAATTGCATAGGGTAAACCCAAGTGTATCTAGAATAATCATCAATCAAGGTAATGAAGTACTTATAACCAGCCTCAGTAGGTAGAGTAACAGGGCCCCATACATCAGAATAAACAATATGAACTGGAAATTCAGATCTTTTATTTCGCAAAGGTAAAGAACTTCTACAATGCTTACTCAATTGACAAGTTTGATACTGTAACTGACTCACTGACAAGGACTCAAACAACTTTGGAAACATAACTTTTAACGAATCAAAAGAAAGATGACCTAGACGACTATGCCATAAATAGGCTTGACTCTCACTTGACGAACTCATGGACTCTGTCGCCATAAGACCAGCATTATTCTCCAACATGTAGAGACCATCCACCATGGTTCCTCTACCAATCGTCTTCCCCGAAGCCAAATCCTGAAACACACATGAAGATGGAAAAAAAGTGACTGAGCAGTTCAAGGAGTGAGTTAGACCACTAATGGACAACAAATTAATAGGTAATTTCAGAACATGTAGTACATTAGGAAGGATAAGGCCAAGTGGGAGAGTATGGTACCTCAGCCAGCTATGGTAGAAAAAGAACCACCAGCCAGTCTTACCTTATTTCTCCCAGAGAGAAGGTTATATGTCTGAAACAAATTTGACTTACCGGTCATGTGGTTTGAAGCTCCGAAGTCAATAATCCAAGGAGAATCAGTAGCATGAGATGACACATGGAAGGTTGTGGCATTACCTGATGTAGACGCAAACGAGGTAGAGGGAGTAGGACCAAAATCCATCTGGCAGAGAGTCCTACCATACAATTCCAAATGTTCACGAAAGGAGTTGATAATATCTTCCTTAGGGTCAGAACTGGGATGCCTCTCCTGAGTTACCAAAGGACTAGTCTCTGTCGACGCCATATTAGCTGAGTTATACCTTTTTTTATTATGCTGGTCTGGTTTCTTGCCCTGATTAGGTGTTGACTTCTTATCCAAATCCTGTGCCCATTTAGGTTTTCCATGGAGATCCCAACATGTATCTTTCGTGTGTCGTGTCTTCTGGCAGTGAGTGCACCAAAGTTTGCTCTTATCATCTGTTTTTTTTCTGAGTGTCACCCTTTTTAAAACCACCTCCGACATTTGTATCTGAATTTCCCCGGATAGCTAGGGCAATTGACTCCCCTTCTACATCATTCATCACACTTCTGCTTTCTTCTGACTGCACCAAGGCATACACCTCCTGAACTGATGGCAAGTCTTTACTACCCAAGATTTGCACCCTGATGGACTCATACGAAGGATTCAGCCCTAGGAGGAAGGCAAAAACTTGTTGCTGAGATACAAGTGACTTATAGGCCTTTGCATCTTCATCACACTTCCAATTCACATTCTGATAGTGATCAAGTTCTTTCCATATTGATGTCAAATCAGAATAGTACATCGAGAGACTCCTCTCCTCCTGCTTGCAATTAGAGGATTCAGCTTGCAGTTGATATATCTTGGCATAGTGTCTCTGCTCTGAATAGGTGGACTTCACTTGTTCCCATATCTCACAAGCAGTTTCAGCCCACATAAAAGTCTTCCTTACTTGTGGCAGCATTGAAACCAAGAGCCAAGACATCACCATACTATTCTCTTGGTTCCACCTATCATACTCAGCACTTCCATACTTTGGTTCCTTCTCTCTTCCATTGATGTATCCTATTTTCACCCTAGCAGTGATGTAGAGTTTTATTCCCTTAAACCACTCAAGGTAGTTCAGACCATCAAAGGGAATAACAGCCATGGGAAAGCTCATATCCATTCCCCACTCACTCCATTGTGGCTCCCTGAAATCTCTGAAGTAGCAGAATTCTCAGATGACATGGTCACACAGATAATCAGTCCCAAACACCGGACTTAGGACTCCTCCTTACTCTACAAAACAATGCTCCACTCAGTCCATACCCACACACTTGGGTTTAAAAAACCAGGTTGAGCACAAACAGTACCAAATCCAGGACAAAACAAAGGTAGTATTCAGCAGATTTCAAACATGTACAGTTTTAACAGTCCCAACCTACCAGAATTCTAGAATGTCTAACAGCCATTAATCGGCAGGAGAAATCCTTATCACTTATAATCCAATCGAATCATTGAGATGACAGGTCATCCTTGACCTATAGTTGTCTTAACATATGAACAGGATCACACGATCCAAGAAAAACAGGGGTATACAGATTGATTCGACAGCATTCAGCCGCCCAGATTCATATGGCTTTCACTCGGTACATGACCAAGGAAGGTGAAGAAGAGAAAACGGGAGAACTGTACTAGTTGTAGAGCTGTTTTTTCAGTCCAGATTCAGATTTCTGTTCCGCCCAGGTTCAGCAAGTCTATTTGATCTGTTCTCTCAGTAAAGGTTGTTCAATCTGCTCTCTTTAATCAGTATTCCCGCTCTGATACCATCTTGGCTGTATGGCCGGCCAGAAATAAGAGGAAGAGAAGAGAAGAGAAGAGAGAAGAGAGAAGGGTTTTGCAATGTAACAGTGCTAGCGGCGCCAGCCTATATTTTAATATATATAGGGTGGCAGAAATAACAAGGGAAAAGACCCTTGTGCCCCTGAGTACAATAACAGACATAACAGAAAGAAAAAAACGAAATAAAAGAAACACTTTAACTAGCCAAACAGACCCTAACATCAACAACTAAATTATTTTAACAGATATATTTTTATTTTATATTATTTTTCAATAAATCACCTGTCTTCCGGCGCTGCCTTCCTGTTTTCGAAGTTGATGAGTGACCTTTGTTGTTGCTCCGGTTTATGCCTGTAATCACATTGCGCTTCAGTGCAGACCCTTTACCAGATACTACTTTTTGAATGCTTTGATTATCAACTGCAACAAGTTTAACTGAGCGAGTATCAAGTCCTGGTGCTTTTTTCTGAAGCAATACAGCAGTTGGAGATGCGGAAGAACAATATTCCCCTTGGGATGGTCGCTTCCTAATGCTTTTTTTGCGATCCTTCAATAGTTGGTGCTCCTTTAGAGCAAGATAAAATTGGTTAATTCAACATGTTCAGAGCATATGTAACTTCAACCGAAGAAACAATAATGGTAGTAACATAAGGAACTAACCAAAGCTTCCACAAATATCTTTAGCCTTCGAGGTTTCAAGTGAAGCTTAGAGGCTTTGCAGCTATACTTTTCCAGCAATGACCACCTGAAACACAGTTTAAGGAATATGTATGCATGTCCATATCAATTGAAGTTACTCCTGAACCAAGATGATTACATGCATGACACCTACAAGTAAAACTAAGTAATATTTATCATGGAAAGATAAAATATATAAGAAAAAAAGTAGAAAACAAACCTAAATATCAATTTCTTTTAATTAAAGCAGCAAGAAATTTTATGGTCATAAAAGTGCAATAGCAATAAATAAATTCCAAAGCTAAAGAAGTTTTATCCATGAGCAAAACCTACACCCAGTAGTTGGATAGATAAATTTTGCAATGTAGTTTTTCCCTACTAAGCAACTGGAGATTCATACAACTGAGACTTATGACAAATGCTAAATCTTGTCTGATCAATCAAAGAGAAAATCAAAGTAGTGAACACAAGATTCTTCCAGAAGATGTCATTTGGGCAGCCTTAACAACTATGTAGAATTATTTATGTATGAATTAGGCATTTCATTACTTCCTGTTCAACAACTTGTATATAAATCACCACCACGCAACCTCCTAAGCCATCATTTCCAGCTTAAACTGAAAGAGATTGCATGGGTATTCAGTGCCCATATATGTTCTTGAAGGGAGACTCATGCATCAATGTGTTGTGCCTAAAACTTCCAAAACTAGATTGAAGGGCTGACAGGAAAATGAACCACTGACAATATAACACCATAAGTTAGCTCTGTTGAATTAAACTTTGCTTGAAATTTTTCTAGGCAAATCTATGTCATCAAAGACAGGCATGTTAAGGCCAGATTAAGTGCTTCAGCATAAGCTAAGCCACACTTATACAATATCTTGGCTTATCAGTATTCATGTGCCACAAGAGGGTACTTATGGAGTGGAGATCCACAGTTAGTAATGGAGTGGATGATGAACCAAGGCTACATACAATCACAGTGAATCCCTCATTCCACTGTAAACTTGGATCAGTAAATCCTCTAGCAGATAATCTAGCAAGAGAAAGGGAATTGAGGAATGTGCTAATTTAGGAAAGAAACACCTTGAGTCCATCTTTTGTATATTTTGCATAGATCTCCAGTCTCTTTTTTCGAGAAGTGGGCTATGTACCAATATTATTTTGTTTATGCTATCATTTAAGACAAAACTTTCACTGTTAGCAATACACACATACAAAAACTGGAGACATCGGCTCTCCAAGTACAGGAAGGACTCTTCCTACTTAAATCAATAATATGAAAAGTGAACCATGACTAACATATTTCAAGAACATAGTGTGAAAAAGTGCAAATGAAATCTTATAGGTTAACTTAAACCAGAAAATCATCAAAAGAAAAAATTAGACAAGCATTACATTACAAAAGTGAAATCTATAGAGATAGAGAAGGCAAAAAAAAAAAACCATTGCTTTATTATAAACAAGCTAAAAGAAAAGAACAAATTTATTTATCTTCTTGGTTACCATCGAAGCATTGCAGTAATAGTATCCTTGGAATTTTTTGCATCTAGACTAAATCCTGGACTGAGCAGCTTGTTCATACGTCTTACAAGGCGATAATAATAATGTCTGACCTGTATGATATAAAAATAAGAAAAACATCAATACTCTGACAAGAGAATAGAAGAATTAACATGATCAATTGCTGGATTTTTATATTATTATATTATTCCCAATACGTTTTATTTTTATTAAGTATCCTCCTTTTCTAGAGCAATACCAATAAACTAGATATTTAAATTGGAAAACAAAGGGGAAATGAAACATTACCTATCACCATTATCTGAATGACATGTAAATTACATCTTTTCACTTGTTTTTCTGTAAACTTCGCATTGCTCCTTATTTTTCTCTATTTCTTCTTGTACATCTCTCTGGTATTTTTTCTTATTTTCTCACATATTGATTCATACACATAATTTTATGTTTTTGTGCATAGGGATATCTCACAATTCTCTCTTCCTAAGACCTAAGGCATGATTCATTTTGTACATCTCTAATTGCAAAATTTACATGGTTACTTTGGTACTAGAAACAAACTTAATAAAAATGAATCTCCAAACCTCCCAATTAACAGGAAGGTTCTGGATTTTTTACTTGGTTCTCCAACAATAGAAATATTGTTCAAAGATAAAAGTCCCACAAGAAGATTAAAAAGTAATTTCTTCTTTGGCCTTTCAAGTTGCTTATATCAAGTATATTTCTATAAAATTTATGAAGAGATGAATCATATACAATGTGAGCAAAAACAAATAATAATTTCATGATAACCAATTGAGAATAGATTGATTAATCATGGACGCAGCATTCCTGTGTAACTCCATTAGCATGTCATACAATATTATGCAAGAACATGTTGGAAGAAACAAGTCACCTGATCCTTGTTTTTACTTTGCACACGGCATGTAATTTTCTCAAAGTTCTGTCAACAGAACATAACATATACACTATTAGAAAACTTCAGACAGTAAAAAAATCCAATTACAAAAATCAACATTGGTAGAAATATACCTTCCCAACTTGCCGTAAGGCATTGAAGAAGCTTTCCTCTTCCTGGCGTGTCCAAGCAGCCCATTGTCGTGTTTGTTTCTTCACTGCATCAGAAAAGCAGTGCATAATGTGTTTCTTCCCAAATATGCTCATTTAAATTCTAGTATTTCTCTGTATGTGTGTGTCAGTGTGTGTGTTAGAGAGAGAGAGAGAGAGAGAGCACCATACCAGGCTGCTGAGGATCAACAATATTTTGTGAGGATGAAGTAAGACAAGAATCTCCATCCTTGAGCAATGGATTTTCAGATGGTAGTGAAGTTGCACATTCCAATGCCACCTGTGGTTTGGAGTGCATATTGAATGCAAACACCAGAGGAACACTATATTCTCAGATTTTTTTTTTCAGATCGCAGATCTTCAAATTATACTCCTTTACAAGTGCCAATTCTGCAAATAAATCCAATAAATCAAGCCTGATTTACAAGAAGAAAGATCCAAATCCAAAATTTGATCTCCAAAGAAAAACAATACAAGAATCTTCTCGATCAGAATGAGAATTTTAAACATAGTAACCTCTAACATGCCCTGAAGACCAACCGAAGCCCCCTTCCAACTAAATACATTTACATGTATACAGATGGCACCACTTACTCCCACATACAGAATGGATAATGGATTTTATATAATAATCTGTAACATACATAAACTTAGCACATACATTTTATCTTAATTATGATCATCTCAGATACTAAGATAAAACCCAATTATATGACCAGTACAGTAACCAAACTAAACCTAATTGATATATTATTAGTCTGATTCTATATTGGAACTTTAAATTCTTGGTAAGATGACACCGAGTCCTTAACAAAGAATTACATAACATCAAATAAGTATATAAAGGAATAACAAGTATTATTTGGGAGTTGAAGGTGAAAAAAGAAAATGTGTTCTGATTTTCAAACATCTATTGGCTTCCAAAAGTCTATTCCTGTAATCCTCTAAGGAGTACCAATAAAAAAGAAAATCTACCAACAACTTTCTAGTAATACACCTCTGGTATTAAAAGCCAGAAATTAAAATCCATCCTTCCAAGCATTCTGAGAATTTCTAATTCACCAGATGAAGCATGTTTTCCACAAATAACCAGACACTAAACCCCAACTCTATTTCTTTTTTATTTACTCTTTTTTTCTATAGTAAGCAGAGGAACATTATAAACAAAAGGCAAGAACTATTCAGAATGTAAATATGGATAGAATCCAAACAAAAAGGAAATACAGGGGGCAAAGAGCTCATAGTCATAGCCTGTCAACTGAACACCCTATATAAATATAACAGGCTCTATACATACATGTGTATGTGCACACACACACAGCCCCAAGAATTTCTTGGCAAAGAACCAAACCATTGATGCAAAGCCCACAAACAAGGCCACCCAGGAACAAGAACAGACAACAAAAATAAAGAAAAACCCCACCATTTGACTGAGTACCAACATAGGAACACCCCAAATCCTCTGCCTCTTCCTCTAGATCTCTTAAAATGAACCTCTTGCACACTTCCTCTGACATCTGTCCCTGGGCACCCAAAACCATATCCACAAACTTCTTTATGAGCCGCAGAAGTAATATTAAGAATATGTATGATTGTAAGTGAAGCACTGTCTGATATTTAGGTTATCCCATGACCCATAACTCCACATGCCTAACCTTTGCTACAATATGGTAAGAAATACTGCTAATTATGCTACCTCAGGACCTTCTTTATAGGCACCAAAATTGGAAAATAAGCCCAGCACCAGTAAATTTCCTTTACCAATAAAATAAAACAAGAAAACCATGAATTTGAACAAGGACATACGTCAAAAAACCAGACTTAAGGCATAGCAGTATTTGGCTTCTGCTACCAAAATCACTGCATCTGGCATCCTATAAGTTAATAATAAAATAATAATAATAATAATAATAATAATAATAATAATAATAATAATAATAATAATAATAATAATAATAATAACAATAATATGATGATGATGATGATGATGATGCATAATATTTTGGGAAATAAAATGAAATGCAAGGGTTGCATGAAACATGAAAGTACTAATGGCATATACAACATAAAAATATCTGAAATTTCATATCATTACCTAATAACAAAAGAAAGACCGAACTATGGTAAGTTCAATAAGCCCAAAAGCATGAATTTCTCCTCGAATTCCGCTAACATGAAGATTTGTTCGAGTAAACTTATACTCCACCCAATATATAACAGATATCCCCCAATTAAAGTGTTGAAAGAAACAATAGAGCGTGGAGCTCTGTTCATAAAACCTAAATTTACGAAAAAATTAAAAAAAAAATGAAAGAAAAAAGAGAAGGCTGAGGCAACAAATATCGTGCTATCATAGATCATGACATTACCACGATAAAGAATCAAATAACAACTGAAAGAAATTGGGGTTTTGACCGTAATGCTTCTATATGAGATCCCAAGCACAAGAAATGGATACGCAAAAAGGGAAATTTTTTATCTAAGTTTTGAAACTTTTAATACCTGCATGCGTTTGAAAGAACCACACGAACCCTAAGATCTCCGACCTGAGCTTCAGATGAACGTGCGAGACTGGCGAATAAGCACAGTACCGGCGAGAATTATCGGACAGATGTCCACAGAGAAAGAAGAGAGGGAGAAGCTACAGAGAAATTTTACTTCGAGAAGGGAGTCGGGGACGGCCGTTTTTAGTTAATTTCGTATTTCGAGGATAAAATGGGATTATTATTACGCAAACTCAAAAATGAAAAATACTTTCATTTTCATTGCAATACTCTTACTTAGAAATAATTTAATTTAATTAATACCTAACAAGTAACAACCCATTATTAATGAATAAAGGCAAAATTATTAGAGACAATCCAACGGTTATGCAGCTCATTTGACCAAATGGCCCCAAATTCCTTGTCAAAGTCATACCACCATCGGATTGTAATCCAACGGTTATTTAAGGGGCTACTTTTTCATATTATCATGATATAGACATTTAATTTATTTTTATTTTATCCTAAAATTAAATGATGTTCATTTTATTTTTTTTTTCATTTTTATATTTTGTCTTTTACTATTAGTGAGGCCCGATGTACGGGATTTTATCAAACAAAATTCAAGTTGAAGGACCCGTATGATACAAGATCAAATTTGTTTTGAAAGAGGAAAATTATTGTTAGAATTAGAATTATGAATAATTTTACTGTATGAGTATGACTATAAATTATGGGAACTAGAGCCAGTCCTGTTCAATGAAAATTGACAGAAGTAGTTGCTATGACTTATGAGGTCAAACCGACCGCTTTAAACCAAGAAAACCATGAACAAGCCCCTTTTCCGGTTCAATGTCCGTCCAGTTTTCAAGACATTGTTTGAAATTAGTGATTCAGACAAAGCTGAAAATTGGCTTGCCCAGTTATCCCAATTATGTCCTTTTAATCCTTCCATCTGGACCAATATTTTGAAGAAAAAAAAATAAGACCAGACCAGAAGATGAACCAGGTTGAGCCAGGACTAAGAGGTTTAAATCCACCAGACCACCACCGGTGGACGAGCTGGACTCAAGACTCAAGAGTCAAGACAGATAATCTCCAGGTCACAACACCTTGGTGCTTGAACCGGCCTGGTCCGGTTGGTATGACTGAGACCTCTACAGCCGGACTAATTTAATAGAAAGTCCCTATCATCTAATGGAAAGGCAGACCGATTCTGTGGTCCAAAACCCAAGGTTCGATGAGTCAAATCCAAAGGTCAAACCTGATTGGCCAAAAACAGTCCGGTTTAAAGCAGAGAGACTGAGAGAGCGCGAGTCATACGTTGACAGTGTTACTGTTATCTATTCATTGGGGCCCATTCTACTAACGTCGGACGCTTGGCGAATATGGGCTCAAACTAATTGCGGACCAACAGCCCCAACGACCCAACCCCGAGACGCTCCCTCCTATTTTAATTGAAGTGCTGAGTGTACTGAATGGATGTGGATGGATCATGGATGTACTCCAGTCCAAGCAACGTAACGTTCAAATTTCAAATTCCCTGTTTGAATTTAACTCTTTTGACCGTTCAAAAATTACGCGGTAACTACTTTGAACTGAACCTTTTTTTTTTGTTGAAGAGGTCTCGTCTCGAAGTTTAGAGTTTAGACACCAGCTGACGGATCATACCTCCCCACGTGGGCCACTTTCAAATGACTACTTTTGGGCCCATTAGAGAATTCCCTCCACACTCCATTAGGAATCCGCAAGCAACAGCAATAGGAATACCAACGCAACGAGGGTGCTTTTGTCAATTAATGGGCCCCGGGCCCAAGTTATCGGAAAATGAGATTTTCCGTTCCCAATAGTAACAGCTTGTACTGTAAGCTACCCTTTGCTTTGGGATTTTCCTGCTATGTTGGATCTGCAATGAATAAAACTAGCTCAATATATGGATTTGAAAAAGGTCCATTAATCTTTCTAGGCTGGGCCGACCCTAAGGTCCATTGTTTCTGGCTGGACCCTATAAGCCCACAAATTACTGCACAATATCCTGCAGTGCTTCCGAATTGTTAGCTATTGATTATTTAAGTACGTTGAGGGACGTACCGGCAGGGGTGTCCACAGTTCGTTTAACCGAACCATAATCAAAATATCGAACTGGTCCTACCGGTTTTTTTATTTTTCCAAACCCAAAACCAAACCGGTACCACTGGTTGATTGGTTTTGGTTTTTAACCGATTCAGTTTTTCGATTTTTATATTTATAATATATATTATATAAATATATGTATAATATTATATTATAAATAATAAATGATATATAATATATTATAAATATTAAAAAAATAAATAATTTATTATAATATTATGTATGAATATATTTATATATATAATGCATATATATTTATATATAATATATAGAAAATATGTGACATATATTAAAAATATATATCAGTCAGTTTGGTTAACTGCCGGTTTTTTTCTAGGTTAACCGAAAACCGAACTGGTCCTTCGGTTTTTCAAAAATACTGAACCGATCAGTCCAGTTAACCACATTTTCCAGTTCGGTTTTCTCAGTTTGGTTCAGTTATTCGGTTTTTTATAAACACCCCTAGTACCAGGTTTCAAATGTGTTTGGCAGTGCATTTTTCTTCACATTTTATGTTATGTTTATTGCTGTGAGATATGCATTGTAGATGTGCAGAGACATTTAAACATTACATTACTATCATGGATATCCCATAGAGAAACCCCAGATGGCAATTAGCATGTTAAAACCAAGATTCAAACTTGAAAAGCATTTTGAAAAAGAAACTTTAGAAACTTCAGAGGCTCTCACTGTCACTATGTGATCAAAGGTAAAATTGTGAACATGCAAAATTTCTTTTCAGTGTTACCACAGATCATCATCATCATCGCCTTATCCCAAGTATATGGAGTTGACTACATGAATCCTGTTTTGCCATTCCATTCTGTTTAATGTAATACCCGTTGTGTAATACAAATTGGATGTTCATACCAGCTGGCTTGGAGAAGTATGTACATCCTGCAATTGTTTAGCACAATTAAATGCCTCTCCATATTGATCTTGAGATGTATGAAGCACATCCTTGTTAGAACCACTGTAAGATACCATGATCGCCTCCAGTATTAACATCTGGATCTGCCAACTAAAATAGTGCAGCATCAATCAACTTTTGAAATCATTAATCTGTACATGGGATCTCCGCGGTCGATGACATGTCGTTCCCAATCTGACCAAACACCAAAGGGGTTCTCCTCTAACCATCCTCCTTGACCAACCTTCATATCATCTTCTACAATGGCAAGTTTACCCTTGCCATAAATCAGAAACTGTTCTTTCATTCTCAATGCAACTGCTTCTATGTCCGATTGCAAAAACACCTACAGATTCCAGCATAATTATTTGATACCTTCAAGAAGCCATGCTATGCTTGTGTAAAATACAAAGTAGGATATAACATGAGTACTGTAGAATTTACACGCTCCCTTAGATCCACTGATTGGATTAGGGAAATAGCCCCCATCTTGGAGTTACTACCAAATGGCACTACTCTTTTGACCCAAGTCATATGATAATTGCAACATTTCAAACATAACAGAAAGGTAAATGGAGAACAGAGTAGACATTCTGTGCTATTATGATCACCTCAAGTTCACCAATACAGTGACCAAGACTCCTGTATCAAGAATTGGGAAAGAGTTAATGCAAGAGGAGATTAAAAGCATGCTTGCACTTGGAGGAAAGTACCTTTCCGTTAGACACAAGTAGATCTGCTATTGCTTCAATAAGTGACCTCTGTAACATTCTCCATCTGTGCTCTGGTTTGTTGAAATCAGGGTTTGGGCACTAAATGCAGAACTTTAACTTCAGTCAAATAATCATACCAGCTACTGAACAAAACATAACACATAAATTTTCTATGGGAAAAACAATATAACTGCCTGCCAACAAAAACATTGTAAGACGAGTCTCTACATAAAATGGTTTAGAAAGATGTGAAAAGTTCAGAAAAAGAACATCACCCTTGTCAGGCTCATGGAGGAATATAGGAAAAAGGTTAGAACTTAGAAGTGATGCTAGGGTGAGCTAATTGGTCATTAAACAAAATGGATAGATAGCATAAGAAAAACTGCATGTTTGAATTCAGGAAGTAACCTCATAATTTAAAAGAATGGAATTAGAATTGAGACCAAGAATTAAAGACCATGAACCAGTTATTCAGGTAACAACTGAAAACTCCAAACCTTTTCTTCAAACAAGCATAGAAAACACTCAAAACAAGTGCAAAGATTTACAAGAAATCACAGCATTGGCATGCAATAGTATTTCAACATAGTTTCCATTTGATTCAGAAAGTGTATTTGAAGATGGAAGTTATGCCTTACCAAGACGGAAAAAAAAAAAAAAAAAAAAAAACTAGCTAGTTAGCATAGACGTGTGATTATGGAGTGAATAAATCTTTCCTCTTTATATACTTTTAATGGACAGTATGGCTACATCATATATGACACCAGACAGACAAAGCAATAAAACCTATCCAATTAGCATAAATATGCAATTGTCTAGATTAAGATGGTTTGGTCATGTGCAGAGAAGACCATCTACAACACCAATAAGAATTAATAAGTAACCTATGACAAGTTAAGGGGGCTAGAAGAGCTAGGTGCAGACCAACAAGGACATAGGCTGAAGTAGTAGGAAATGATTTAAGAGCCCATAATCAATTGATATGGCACTGAACAGAAGAGAACGGCAGAACACAATTCATGTAGCTGGCCCAATATAGTTAGGACAAAGCTAGATAACAACAGTGATGATCAATGAATTTGTAAGACCATATTTGCAAGTTACAGTGAACAGTCTGCAGTTGATATAAGGAGAAGAAAGAAAACGAAAAGAAAAAATAGACACAGATATCTTTCTATACCTGTACTGAAGCAAGAATCAATTTCCCAGGGTAGCTTGAAACAATGGAGCGAAATGTGGATGTTGCATTTGTTGCAATAAAATATCTACAATAAATAAAAGCCAAATCAGATAAGCTGTCATAATTACTCAATCCAACAAATACTTCCTCTTTTTGGTTTTTCTTTGTTCCGTAATGTTTGTCCAGCACAGAACTAAATGTCATAATTAACCACGTCAAGTTATGAAGTTTTCCTACACTGCAGCACAAAAATTATGGGAGCACACTGGAAATAAATAAATCTTTCTATACTATCTATAAAAGTACGAATGGATGTGGTTGGCTTCTGAAACTTTCACTAGACTAAAATACCCCATCTCTAAGGTTTGAATAAGAGGAGCAATGGTAAATATGTAATTTTGTTTTCTCATTTAATGCTTATAAGGAAATGACTTCTTTCTCATTTAATATTTATTACAAAAAAGACACAAAACTCCATTCTTTTTGTTCATAATTGTAAAACAAGTCAATGGCAAAAATGTTATGTAACATTCCCATTTAATGCTTGTTAGGGAAAATACACAAAAATCCCTCTTTTTGTTCAATAATTGGAAAACAAACCATGGTAATTGCTGAAACCTCCCTTGAAGTTTGGTAATTGCAATCACCTCTCCTAAACTTCTTGACACAATTGCAAGTAGATCCCCTTTGTAAAATTCTCTAACAAGACACATGAAAATGTCCAAAATACCCATGTAATTATTATTGAGGCTGGTTGGTACATAGAAAACGATATTATTATCCAGAAGAGAAAGTGAAGAGAAGAAAGAAGGGAGAAGGAAGAGGAGAAAAGAGAGATTTGTCAGCAAAAACTCAATGTTGGCGGCGCCAGCTTTTTTGGTATTTATATTATGGCAACCATAACATAATATAAAAGAGGGGGAATTACAATAGTACCCCTGTGATACTGAACAGAAATAAAACAAAAGACAAACAGCCTTTTAGCACTCCCCCTCAAGTTGGGACATAGATGCCAATCATGCCCAACTTGTCACATAGATCATTATGCCGCAAGTGATGTATCCCTTTTGTGAAGATGTCCTCAAGTTGATCTTCAGACCTGACATAGGGGGTGCACACTTCCCTTTGACAACTTTTTCTCTGATAAAATGCTTGTCTACCTCAATGTGCTTGGTTTTATCATGCAGTACTGGGTTAGCAGCAATGTTTATGGCTGCCTTGTTATTAGAATATAAAGTCATAGGTCCATCAATTGTAAATCCCATCTCACTCAACAAATTTTTTAACCACATTATTTCAACCACTCCATGAGACATTGCTCTATATTCAGCTCCAACACTAGACCTAGCCACCACATTAGGAGTAGGAATAGGAACATTGTTAATGGAAGAGAGGAATGCCCAAAAGGAAGGTGAAATGTTTTCATAGGAAACAAAATGGGAAATGGGGTGCTTAATGGTGCAAGACCTAACACTCTTCCGGTGAGCAATAGGAAGGTCAAGATCATCAGCATTGGAGGTATCAATAGCAGTAGGGTTAGAAATATCAATGGGAACTAAGGTACCTGGCTGAGTAGGACCCATCCCCAAAGAATTTGATGGCATTGGTGGTACAGCTTCTAGATGCTCCACAGCTCTTGAACTTGGTTGGCCTTTGTGACAGCGACAAAAAACATGGAAGGGAGGAGGATCAGGAAGAGGATGGAGCTGAATTTGAGGCAGAGGAGGAAGCTGAACCTATTTTTCCTCATGCCTACACTACCCCTAAGGAGAAACAGGAAAGAAAGGTTCACTCTCAAAAAAGGAGACATCCATAGAAACATGATATTTTCAAGAAACGAGATCAAAGCACCGGTACCCCTTCTGAGTGAAGGGGTACCCCAAGAAGATGCAAGGAATAGCATGAGGATCCAATTTCCCACGAGTGGGTGACAAGTTTTGGACAAAACAACGACAACCAAACACATGGAGAGGAATAGACAAAAGAGCAGAAAAGAGAGATCTGTGAGCAAAACTCAGTGTTGGCGGCACCAGCTTTTTTGGTATCTATATTAGGGCGACCATAACATAATATAAAAGAGGGGGAATTACAACAGTACCCATGTGATACTAAATAAAAATAAAACAAAAGACAAACAGCCTATAAGCAGCCTTTTAACAAATATAAATGTTATGAACAATAAAAAAAAGAGAGTTTAAAGTTGCAATTTTACCTTTAAGCAATTGATATGAAGGGCAAATTTGAAAAATACATCAATTCCGAGAAAGAGGTTAGGAGGAATTGGGGTAGTGATTGATATGAAGAAAAAATTTGGAAAATAAACATTTTGTTCAAAAGTAACTACATTGGTATTTTGGACACTTTTTGTGCTTTTTGTTAGAAGATTCTAACAGAGTCTACTTGTAACTGTGTCAAAAAGTTCATGGGAGGTGGTTGCATTTACCAAACTTTAGGGGGGTTCAGCAATGATCAAAAATTTTACGGGAGGTTTTAGCAGTTTACCCTTTCATTTATTTAAATTTAAAAAAGAAATAAACTAAAAGTACATCTTATGTTCTCAATAGAAAATGTTGGGCCACATTAATCACCATGAAGAGATTTCCAACTTGCAAATGGATGAGCAATTTATTCTTTAACTATTTTCTTGTTTTTTTTATATATTTTTAACATATTTTCATTGGTTCAGTGCTTGATTATTAAGGTAGCAGATGGTTTTCTCTTCTTTATTCCGACCATATGGTGGGTTGATTTTTCATTTCCATTACCTTAAAGCTCACATCGTTGGATGGCAAGATATCTGCAAGAGTAAGTGATATTTTTAGCAGTGGAGTTGAAGTTGGATTTATCATATAGAAGTTAATTCTTGCAAAGGTAATGAGAATTCAAATGAAAATCTGATGAAGGTAACTGATAAAAATTATTAATTTTATTAATGAACCATAATAAATAAGAATAATAAGAATTTATTAATTCTCGTTACCTTTGCAAGAATTTTATTTGGACATATCTTTATATTAATGAACCATAATAAATGTGATAAATAAGAATAATTTTTATAGATGTAGAAATATAAAAAATTGCAGAAAGAAATTGGAAATATATTATATACTATTTTTTAGGATTAAAAATATATAATATATATGATGTAAAAAAATAATAATATAAGGCTTAAGGGGCCAGATTTGACAGCTGGCCTACTCCACATAAATTCAAATTTTAATTTGTTCTAGTTATGGGGGGAGTTAAGCAACCACCCCACGTATGAAGAGTGGGGAGGTTGCTCTAACCTCCCTACCCATAACTACCTCCTCTATATAAGAGAGAGAGGATAGCAAAAATGGGTGGCAGATAAGGAGAAGGGAGAAGAGAAAGAAAAAAAAAAAGGAGAGAAGATAGAGGAAGAGAAGAAATAGAGGAGGGAACTTGTAGTCCTATTGATTGAGGTGATTAAGGATAAGTGCACATAGGTATAGATCTTATCTTTTTCTTCTATCCCTTTAAATTTTATCTATTTCAATACTTCTCTCTCTCTCTCTCTCTCTCTCTCTCTCTCTCTCTCTCTATATATATATATATATATATATATATAACTCAAAATCTTATTTCAATCTATATATATCTGGTGGATTCTATCCACCACAAAAAATGTGATAAAACAGAAAAGAGACTAATACTTAGGGACTAACCATTGTTATGTTTGGTGGATCCTATCCAGCTCAAAAGAACTTTCAATGGATTAATCCAATATTATAATAGATAAAAAAAAAATCAATTGATAAATCTTTGGGTCTCATTGTCAGTGGATCTTATCCACTTAAAAAGGGGACAAATGTATTGTTGTGGCAGCTTATACTGCCACTTGTAAATGGCAAACCCCTGAAATGCCAAGAAGGGTTGCTTGATAAATCTTTGGGTCCCACTGTCAATGGATCTTGTCCACTTAAAAAGGGGACAAATGTATTGTTGTGGCAGCTAATATTGCCACTTGTAAATGGCAAACCCCTAAAATGCCAAGAAGGGTTGCTTGACAAATCTTTGGGTCCCACTGTAGTGGATCTTATCCACTTAAAATAAAATGGGGACAAATGTGTTGGTTTGCTACCTGTAGCAGCACATGTTGCCACTTGTTATTGACAAATTTTTGGGACCCACTGTTTTCAGTTTGCTGCCAACTGTTACAAAGGGACCCATTGTCATATGATGTGGATTTTATCCACCTTTACCACCTAAATAAAAATTAAAATGGTTAAGACTCAACACGTGGATCCTATCCACCTTAGTTATAAATAAATAAATAAATATATATATATAATATAAATAGATAAATAAAATATAATCTGACCCCCACTATTGACAGTTGTGAATTATCATGAGTTAGTGTGTTCCACTATCAAATCAGTATAGTGGGGCCCACTGTTGGAACATTTAAGTTTAAAGTAGGCCATGCTCACTATTTAAACAATATATACCAGTGGGGCCCACTGTCAAAATATTTAAGTTTAAAACATTAAAGTGGGCCACACCCACTATCAAATCAACATAGTGGGTCCCACCTGTCAATGGGGCCCACTGTTAAAATATTTAAGTTTAAAACATTAAAGTGGGCCACACCCACTATCAAATCAAATTAGTGGGTCCCACCTATCAGTGGGGCCCATTGCTAAAATATGTACGTTTAAAACATTAAAGTGGGCCACACCCACTATCAATCAACCTAGTGGGTCCCACCTGTTAGCGAGGCCCGTTAAAATATTTCAGTTTAAAACATTAAAGTGGGTCACACCCACTATTAAATCAACCTAGTAGGTTCCACCTGTCAACGGGGTCCACTATTAAAACATTCGAGCATAAAATGTCAAAGTGGGCTATCACTATTAAGTCATCATAGTGGCCCCACATATCAGCGGGGCCCACTATTAAAATATTCAAGTTTAAAACATTAAGGTGGGCTACACCCATTAGCAAGTCATCATAGTGGGGCTTACTGTTAAAATAATTAAATGTAAAATTTCAAATTAGGTCACATCCACTATCAGATTAGTATAGTGGGTCCCATTTATTTGTGGGGCCTACTATTAAAATATTAAAGTGGGCCATGCCCACTACCAAATCAGTATAGTGGGTCCCACTTCTTACCGATTAACGGGACTCACTGTTAAGATGTGTAAGTTTAAAATACATAAATACCCAATGGTGTATGGGTCTTATGGCCTAACTACCAATTGTGGGGCTCGCTCATGGGTATAACCCACTAAGAATCCAAGCTGATGGGATTGCTTATACCTGCTATTGAGTTTAACCCTTACAAAGTAGCTCTTTCACACAAAATCAAAATCAAAGGGTATTTCCTCTGAGGAATGAAATTAAGGGGTTTTAGCAGACATAGTGTATACTTATACACCCTGAATAGGGAAACCCTAATTCTACTCAAGTTCTTTTTTTGTGAGTTATGATCAAAATAACTATCATCATCACAAATGAAAACACACATTGATAACTGTCTTCTTAAAATGTGGAGTTTTCCAAAGAGGAAACCTCTGTGGGATTGTCAATAGAATTCAGTGGAGAAAAAGAGAAAAACATAAGATGGTAAATTGTGAGTGAAAATGATTATCATGACCAATTTATGCAAGAAACCAATGGTAATGAACATGAAGTATATAAAAGGCTAAGACTAGATGATAGAGGTCATTCACAAGCTTTCAAAATATTCAAGTGGCAGAACAAGAATCAAAATAAAAGCTCACAAGCCTTGATTTGGTGGTGTGATGATGAAGCATGGCCAACATGGGTGCTTCCAATGGAGCCTTGATGGGGTGTGAATGGATTAAATGGAAAACCAGTGCCAGTTTCTCTTTTGTTTAAGGTTTGTATTTTAAGTAAGGGAGATTTCAGGGTTAATCTCTATTATCTTTTCTTGCCTTTGTTTATGTAGTTAGGGTATTTTAGAAGTTTCAATTAAGGGTACATGACCAGCACCTATAGAAGATCTTCAAATAAAAACTTAAAGCAGTTTTTTGGAAAGAATGAGGATGTATCCAATTTCTTGAACATATGAAGCTTTTCTCTTCTAGAATTGAATCCCTAGTGTGAGGCTTTCTTCTTCTGCAACCCTAATCTCCCTAGACTACAGAACTTGTCCTTCTTTATCTTAGCCTCTCCTACTACCCTGTAAGTCCTAACCTGAACCAGTAGTCCTTTAAGATACCCTAGCCCTACTCTCAGCCTATAAATTTCCAAACCCTAATTCCTAGAAAATTTCAACCTTTGGCACTAATTCCTGAAACTTTGTCATCATTAGTACCCTTATTTCCTCCAAAGGTTCTGCATCACAAGACTGCCTACAAATAAATGGATTAAGAATAATAGATACTAAAGTGGTCTTTTGGCTTTGGAAAAGCATATAGACATCAGCATGATCAACATATTATTGTATAGGCAACAAATTAAATAATTCCTCTTACTAGTATATTGAGTTTTTCGAAGGACCAAGGTTATCAAGTAAAATTGATAATCGGGATTTTATGGGCAATGGCACTCACACGTTCTTCAGGCCATATGTACGAACAGAGCTGAGACAACGCCTTACAAGCTGCACAATGTTGAAAGCAAACATAATTGAGTGATATAAACCAGGAACTAAGAGTAAAAGAAGAAAGCATACCTTATCATTGATTTCCAGACCAAGATAATTGAATTGTTTCTGTTTTCTAGCCATGCCCAAGATAAATAGACCATTTCCTGTGTTAATTACAATTTGTTAGAATTTAACAAGTAATTGCATTCTAAGAAGGGGAGGCATGAAAATAAGATATACACATGTAAAACTGAAACCAAATCCTTCTAATAGTTTCTAAGAAGGTACCCAGCAAAAATACTGAAATGCTCAGTCGAGTAGAAAGACTGAAGGAAGAAAATCCAATATAATTAATTCAACTGAGCTTGGATCTTCCTTAGACATTGACCATCCAAAGAGCTGTAAGTAACAAAAGCCTTTTTCAATGCAAAGACTTGGGCATTACGGTTATGGATGAATTGTAAAACTAGTTGAACCTTAAGTATTATAAGTTGAAACAAAAAATGATTAAGGGTCCATTTGGTTCATGGGAATAGGGGTCTGGAATTGGAATCAGAATGGCTCATTCTGATTCCAGCCGTTTGGTTGGGAAGAATCAGAATCTGATTCTCATTCCTGGCGGAATGGCACTCCCCCATTTGAGGGAATGGCCATTTCCACCCTCCCCCCCAGGAATGAGAATCCCATTCCACTACAGAAAACAGGTTTCTTTTTCCAATGGACAATGACCGCTGGCATAGCCTACTAGACTGCCAGCACATAACTATGCCAGTGGACATGACTGCCAGTAAAGTTGTTGGTTTCCAAATCTCACCGACAGTCGTGACCACTGGCATAAATAGACTTGAATGCCAGTAAAATTGTTAAATGCAATCTAAATTTAACCTATGCTGGCGGTCATAGATTATGAGGTGAGATTATTGTCAAGTTTGGATCAGGTAGGCACACAAGATGAGCACACTGAATAAGCACTTGGGAAATTTTGTGACACCTGTCCCATAAAATACCCTCAGCCCACCCTTGAAATGATTTAAATAAAATTCTAAGACAGATGTCAGAATATTTATTGAGTGCTTATTGAATGTGCTCACAATGGTGTGCCTATTGAATCTACTCTCATTATTGTCGCAGTCCTTGACTGCCAGGATAGATCAACTTCAATTAAAAAAATATTATCTTTTTCCTCTCTATTGTTTCCTGTCAAACATCCATCACATCTAATCCCGATTAAATGAATTTAAAGAAATTATTTTCAAAACAGTGTTTCATTTCTTTAAAAAAAAAAACACTGCTATACAATTAAATATTAATGAACATATAGGAAATATGTTATCAAGAACCAGTAATGGCAATTAATTCCAAAGTCCTAAATAAATAAATAAATACAAGAATATGCAAATATAAATTCTAAAAGAAATTAAGTGTTTCAAAAAGCCTATTAGCTTAATTGGTTAGATATCTTGTTATTTAAAATGGTTATCTCCTTTTACACTCAAGTGGTACCTAGATTGAACTGTTTAAACTCTAAATATCGTATGTATACAGGGTAGTGCTGATATGTTCCAAGGCTGAACTGGTGAGAAATCAGAGGGAAAACTGAAAAAAAAATGATAATTTTGAGAGTTTTAGTTCAATGTTTGGTTTTTGTAGGGCTAATGGCTGGTTTACAGAAGGCAGATGAGGGATTTTCTAGGGTAATATGCTTGATTGGAAAACTAATTTAGTACTAAGCGGAAATTTCTACATGGAGAAAAAAAAATTCAATATCTTAAAGATTGAAATGAAATTTATTTAAAATGTTTCAAATGAGCGTTTGGAGGGGTTCTTAGATGGCTTGCCACAAAAAGATTACAGTTCCTGAAAATAGAAACTTTTTGAAAACTAGGGTTTCTGTGGCAATTTTTGAAAACTGGTTTAATGGGATGAACAGGAACCTAGAATATCAGGAATCACTTACTAAACCTGATTTTCACCGAGGTTTTGATAAGGATGACTTAGAGAAAATATTCTCCCTCTAGAGAATGTGCGTGAATGTAGAGAATTGAAGAGTATTGAAAGAAAGCTTACAAGATCAATTTAGTCCTTTATCTAATGTTGAATTATGGCTAATAGCCAAGGAAACCCAGGCCCTTCGGGGATAGGAGGGGTGCTGAGAGATAGAGAGAGCAACATCCTAGCTTTGTTTTCAGGCCCTGTGGGAATAGGAGACTCAAATAGAACAGAGATCTTAGCAGCTGTACAAGGCATCCAGATTGCTGAACAGTTAGGAGTTCAACACTTGATAGTTGAAGGAGACTATAAAATTGTTGTGGGATGGTTGACAAAGCCAGCTTCAGCTATGTGGCGATATAGAGATTTATTGAGGAAAGTCAATTGGCTCACAAGAAATATGACAGTTACCTCTCTTTGGGTAGAAAGATCAGCAAATTCCTTAGTGGATGGACTAGCTAAGCAAGGGGTTTCAAGGGATCATTTGTTTTGGGCTGCTATGTAATTTTATTTCTGTTTATTTCTGCTTATCCGGTTCTTAATTGATGTAATACTTTGTTAGAAGAGGTAACAGCTCGTGCCTCTTCATGGATTTCCTGTATTGCCTTATATTCTGATTTAATAAATTATTTTCATTCATCAAAAAAAAATGTTGAATGATGGCTATTGACTTCTTTTTCTCAAGTCATCAATGACTAAGGCGGTTGAACTACTACAAAAACTTGAAAAATAAGACAATGAGTGAGAAGAAATAACTCATGGGGTTCCTAGAATCGCTTTAGGCTTTGGGAATCACTTTAAAAAAAGTCATACAAGCAAAAAAAAACTCCAAAATTCGTTTAGTTTGTGAAGCTCCAAAATTCATTTGCCAGGTTTGTGTAACTTCGCACATACATACACACATATAGACTCTCTAGTCAGCCAAACTCTCAAACTAAGAGATTCAAAATGATGATTCTGACACTCATACTCCAATTAAAAAACTAAATGATTTCTCAACTACCTAAATAATGATTTTAATCTTAAACACAACTAAATCATTACTAGATAAATCATACTAATAGGCTAGACCCCACAAACAACATTGTAAAACAACCAAAACACCAATGCTATCTAACAAAGTAACAATATAAAAATATAAAAAATTCAGAAAAGTCCAATCTTCACTCTTTAGCTCTTGCATTGTACAACTTAAAATCAAATTCAAGGTTAATTCACCAAAAATATAGCAACAAGCCAGGTGAGGCACACCTGGGTTCAGGCAAGCTGCACCCCACAAAGAGTCTCACTTGTAAGACTAAAACAGTCATCATCTTAAATTTTCTTCCACCAGTGGCCAGTTGTCTTTTACTAGTCCTAATAAATTTAGCCCTTTTACGTACACTAGAACTTGGGTGCACAATACATGAGGTCAGCATAGAGTGACCCCAAGAAATACTTCAGTGTTTGCAAATGTCATTGAATAAGAAAATAAATAAAGAAGATGATAGATTCTTCAATGTGCAATCACTGCCTTTAGGCACATTCCTTGGTCAATATGGATGCACCCAGGACAGAAAATGTAAGCACATTAGCACACCCATGCATGATGATAACCATATGATGACACTACAACCAACAAATTTTCATCTAGCTTTCTCAAATGAAACTTATCACAATCATAAACCCATCAGCACTCATCAGCAACAGAAAAAAGAATTGAATCTACATACAATGGCAGTGCAGCTTGTAAGAATTAGGGTCTTCAATATGCATTCATTGCCTTCAAGCACATTATTTTGTTGAAAAGATGTACCTCAACACAGAAAAATGCAGGTACTAGCATGCCCATGCATAACAAAATGCAGATGCATACACTAAAACCCATGGTTTTTCATCCAGCTTCCACAGATTCACCTTAGTGTAATGGTGAATGCATCAGAACTCATCGGCAATAACAAGCAGTGCAGTTTATAAGAAACCTTACATAGTTTCAAGAGACCATTGACTAATACAACATGGTATATTTCTAGCCTTGGAATAATAAGTGCAAGATTAAGTTCCTGATTTGTCATCCAAGGGTTCTCCATTTTCCATCATGAATCATATTATTGTTGATTATGATTATGATGATGGTGTGTGTGTGTGTGTATTGTAATACGTATTTAATACAAGTTCAAAAATCTGTAAGTATAAAACCTTTTATTTTTCTTGTTTCATGGAATAATTGAATGTATGCTCAAATTTTACTGTACATTTAACAAACATATAGAAAATGAAATCTATTTATTAAAATAGATGCATAAACTTTCAGAATTAGAAACTACTAGTCCATCTATGTCTGAGCTCTGAAATGATGTATCCATGGCATTTGTTTCCATCCTATCTGCCAATTTAGTACTGCTTGTTTCATACTGAAATTTACTACTATATAAAAATAGAAACCATTGAATTCAAGGTGGCAACCAACAATAGGGGGGACAATACCACTTCCAATATCAACTATCAAAGGTTGAGTTGGATCATAGAGGATAGTATCCCAGTCAATATCAAAAGGGTATGCCTGCAAAAAAAAAAAGAAAAACTGTGAAGTTATGGATTATCAACCAAATCAAAGAACTTCAAATCAGGGGCGGAACCAGGATTTTTTTCCCTTTTTTCTTTTTTTTTTTTTTTTTTTTTTTTTTTTTTTGGGGGGGGGGGGGGGGGAACCTAACATGCATTGGGAGGGGGTGCAAATATACATGGATGGGACCAACCCATGGGAGAGGGAGAAATATACATTGAGTGAAGAAATCATATATGTGGAGATTTTGAGGCATGGGGTGGGGGATGGGCATGGCTCTCCCCCAGGTCCCCCCGCCCCAAGCTCCGCCCCCTGCTTCAAATGGATGATTATCTCTAACATAACAATATGAAAGAAATTAAATTTAGATGTTAGAAATATTCATTCCATTGCAGTAGAAACTTGAATGTTCTTGAATTATTCACAGTTTAAAAGATGTTTTTTTTACTATAGTACTTCCAAAAATAGATCTAGACATCTAGAAAGAGCATTTATGTAATAGTTATGAATAAATAAAAATAAAGTGCATTGTGAAAATAAATAATGATCTAGACTATTCCCTACTTCCTGCTGTTTTACATGCTGGATTTCCAAAGAGATCTGGAAGCCAACCCGTCTTTGGGCCATCTGATCCAAAGTTTTACCACTGTTTACAGATCAAGCTTGTTCAGAGAGATCAAAGGATTATGATCACTTCGACCAGGTTTTCCCCAAGAGATCTGGAAGTCAACCTGTCTTGGGACCATCTGATTCAAAATTTTACCACTATTTTAAAGATCAAGTTTGTTCAGAGTGATCGGAGGATTATGATCAGTTTGATCAGGTTTTCTCTGAGATAACCATGTGCTAAGATCCATCGATTATGGGTCAGAATTCCTTTGGCTGCACACTATGTGCATCAGGAATCATGAGGATTGTTAACTCCAGTTCTATGGTTCTGATTTGACTATGATTTCAGAGGCAAACAAATCCCATTTCCATTGTCGGCAAATTATGTGATGCCAAAAGAAGTACCAAAACACAGAATTTGGAGATTCACAGAATTAACAATTTCAATTCCACTACCAGATACAAATCCACTGTAATTCAAAAGCAGGCTTTTTTTAGAGCAATTCTTTCTTATATGCAGAACCTCATAGTATAATAAGTTAATAAACATACCCTATCTAAAGCTGTGACTCCAGGAAGCTTTCTTCCCTTAAGAAATTCCCATACAACTGAAGCATTTTCAATATTACTGTAAAGTGAAGGACATCTTGATGTTTTCATAATTATGTTGCATGCTGCATTCCCAACAATAGACACACTGCAGACATCTTTACCAAGTTCTGTAAGCATCATTGCCAACTTAGAAGCTCCATGTGTATCCTCTTCTGAGGTCTGGAATTTTACTGGACCAATCCACAAAATTTTCTGAAAGCACATCCAGTGCAGGTACTATTGTCAGGTCTAAGCATGGCAATGAATGTTCCAAAGGAAGCCCTTAGAAAGAAAAGTCATTATAAAAATTATAAAGACAGTAACAACAGAAGTTAATAATAAATTCTCAATTATTCATAGTTAATCTCTTGATCCAAGCCCACTAAGTTCATATTATACATAGCAGACACAATATAGGCAGCTAACTTGTTAGAAAAACATAAACCCAAATGCAATGATGGCTATGCAAAGCAGAAAATAGAATGCTGTAGGTTATCTCCTATATGTGGATTATACTCATCTGTAGATTACAGGTTGAATAGAAAACCACCATAATTGATTAAGCTATGACATACAAAACTTTAAAAGTGACTTGGTGAGTAAACATGACAACGGTTCTAGCCAATAGCATTTACAAGAAAGGTATGCCTTAATTTCTCTTAATACGCATCAGCACATTTAGCCAGAATTTCAGGACCAGGTTATAGAGAAAGAACCAGTGCTGGTGACATAACTGATAGGGTATTTATCCTTTACAGTCAAATAGAGCAGGTTAATATTATTCATCCTTCTCTTTGATAAAACATAGAAATAGAAGTTATGACACCCCAATACCCAAACTTATGCTCAGCCTATCCATATCTACACCATATGACATTGACACAGACAGCATATTTTGTGCAGATACTTATAGAATCTAAGCTTCTAGTTTTTATCATACTATATTCTGCTTAACTCAATAACTTCTACTAATTTGTTCATTTGTTTTATCAATGGAAGTCTATTCAAATTGTACATGCACCAGTTACCCTAGCCAACCACCTAACATTGCAGCAAAATGATGTCAAGACACAACAGATTTCTTCCATGAAGCATTCTAGCATGTAGAGTGCTCTACCATATGCATAGGTATTACATGTAATATACAGAACATCATGAAGAGGACTTAACACGAGTTTGCTAAATGAAAATGAGAAACCAATTGAAAACCACCAGCATAACTGATTTGACACAAACAAATAGGTTGCACATTGACAATGTAGTAACATTGAATTACAAAGTACAAACTCAAAATTATATACAAAACAACATATTATAACCATCATTTTACAACAAAAAGTTAATATAACCAATACTAATCAATTAAATATTCAACAAACTGAACATATGCTTCAATTAATCCATTAAGAAACATTGACTACGTAGAAAAGCAAAATCAAATGAAGAATGAAGAACTAGTTTCAATTAATAGTAATTGTAACAGTCCCTATTTAAATGCTAATGGATAATCTTACCACACCTTGCACTTTGAAAGTAAACAGGCAATTTCATCCAGTGAAAGTGGCCCTAGACCAACAGGTGACCAACCTAAAAGAATGAACAATAAAAAAAAAACAAGCACAATTAGAAAATAATCTTGTTTCAACAATACAATGAGAAACATAAAGCCCCATATATACATATTAGATGAGAGTAATAATCATGTCAGGATCCACTTACACATATCAACCATGAATTTACTTATTTCAAGGAAAAAGAAACAAGTTAAGAACATAATGAGATAGGTTCACTACTAACACCATCTTCAGTAAAAGATTAGTCATTCACAGTTATAAGAATTAAATTAAATAAGTTTTAACTATACAAAATAAAGTTACATTATCAATGTTTAGAAGGCCGATATTTATCTAACAATGAGATAATGTGTGAAATTTGGAGATTTGGTCTGAGATAAAGTAATAAATTTCCTCATATTGATTACCTGCTTTGTAAAAGAATCATGTGTTTCTTGAACGATTATACTATCTGACCGTCAATTGCAGATATGTAACACCAACATGAAGAACCTCAAGAAATCATGCGGCAAGCAGGACAGATTAGCACTTACCTTCAGGGATCCCATGGGCAGGAAATAGGTCCAAATGCTTTGGAAAACTACCACTGCTGCACCAAAAATCTTTTGGTACTAAAACCGGTATATTCCTAGTTTGTGCAAGCTGAATTATCTTCAAGGAATCTTTAGTTGCACTTCTTTCAACCAAATTCAAAGGAACAGGCTCTCCTAATGCATGCATTATTTGGAAAGCCATCAAACCAACAAAAACCAGGCCATCACATATTGAAGCTAAAAAATGCAACGCAGGTGCTTTGTCAAGGATATTTCCACCTCCAATCTGTATAAAGTTTGCAATAACTTTTGTCAGATCCAGGAATTAGTAAGCTTTTCAGGGTAGTACAGAACATGTGCAAAAAATATATAGCTCCCATATGACAAAATAAAGGTGAAGCTGCTCACCCAGTGTTAGCAGTTGACTTATTGGCAGTATTTTGGTATTTACATTATGTTTTTTTATGTTGTGTAATTAGTCCTTTTTGTCCTGTCCTTAGTTAAGTGCCCCATACTTAATCAGGGGCATAATGGTCATCGTAATTAATTTTTAAGTAATCTATAAATATCAGCTGACTGGGACAGGAGAAGCTAATTGATCCCAATAGGCCTTTTGTTCTTTCTCTCCTTTCTCTTCTTCTTCTTCTTTTCTTATTGCTCTTTATTCTCTGCTGTTTTCCTGCTGGTTTCTCTATTTCTGGGCATGATATCACCCAGCAGCTAGTAATTGAAACGTTTTAAGGAAGAATTAAAACACTTCACAAGCTGATTAATTCTAGTTTGTAATGACCATTGGTCTGGTTCTTCACAACAATAAGGCATTATCTCCTTGGTTCTTTTGGTTTAAGCCCCCTTTGGCCTCCATGACTAAATAAGACTAGCACTAGACCTTTCTAAACTATTGCTGAACACAAAATGTCAAGATGTAGATCAATCAAATTGGGATTACACAATTTACATGATTTCAGGCCATGGGGCATCAACTGCTATATCTGAGCTTCAAACAGATATTATTTGAGGAAATATAAGAATTCATACCTTACTATGCAACTAAGAGATGAAGTTCAGAAACACTTTGATTGCTGTCAAACCTTTTCTCATAGGGAAGCCAAAGAAGGAAAAAAAGAAAAGGAATAGTGACAAGAGGATTGTTGCAAGGTGTAAACTTAAGTAACCCAAAAGTTCATAGAGAAACCTAAAAGCCTAAAGGCAACGATTCAAAAGACAGATTATAGTGTGTGCATAAGAATTAAAAGAAAAAACACTTGTGTTGCTTATGTTTATTAAGAAAAAATTGGCTTTTATGTCAATTAAAGTGTCCAAAATCTTCATAGCTTAAATGAAATAAAAAGGTAACAAGTGAAATGGCTGTAAGTGCATACTATCGCAACATTTGGTGTTTCTTTGGACATTGTGGCCTCTATTAGTCGAAATAGATCCTTTTCAAATTGGAAACCAGCAACAGAAGCAGCGCAAAAGCGAGTAACACCAACATTTGAGGCAAGGATCTTATGAGATTGTGAGAAAGCATCATTGACAAAGATATCAACTCCTGATGATAGTTTTTCAGCAAACACTAAACAATTGGCAAGTTCTTCTCTGAACTTGGAGAGATTCTCAAAAAGAAGAATATCTGCCTCCTCTTGGACTCTAGACTGCATGTAACCAGAAATGCAATTTGTTGGTACCACTTTGAGTTGGAGAAGTGATGACAAATAGTCTGAAAACAAAAGCACATTAAGAAATGAACAGAAATGTCCAATCCATAAAATGAGTTGAAGTTCAAGTGGAACACACACACACACATATTCCCATTTTCCCTATTGATAAAATAACATTTAAACGTTTCCTTTAACATAATATTTAGCCAATTGGATCCAATAAACAACACAAATCTACCCATAAATAAGTAAAATTTGGCAGTAGGATCCTCCAGTCACAAATGGCTTTTAAATCAAATACCAGGAGTGAAGCCAAGCTCATCATCAAATATTTAGATGGATAATTCAGCAAGATTGATTTAAATAGAATACCATAGAGTAAATACCTGCAACAGACTTTGCTGAGAGAAACATTGGATTATTTGGACAGTTCCAGTTACTGACTAGTAAAACTTTCGCACCGGCATCATATAAGTACTTGATAGTAAAAAGGGCTTCGTTGACTGATGATATCTTAAGGTCCAGTGGTTCCCCAAGAAGAAGGGTAGAATCAAAGCGGACTAATACAACCTTTCCAGAAAGCTCTTCTTTGGGATACTCCCTAAGAGTTCGGACATGTGGAATGGTATCAAGCTGTCCTCCATCACATATGTTTTCCTAGAGTCAATCATGGCATAGAAAAAATAAAGGATGTCATAATCCTATAAGAAAACAATAAATGAAATTAAGGGGTATCTGGATTGCCAATTTAATACGACTTTGGTGGCAAAAAATCCATAAGCAATACAACGAGTAAATTTCACAACAAAAATAAACATCTAACCATCTGAGGAAACCAAGTTCTCACAACTATCTCTAGCTGGCTATAGAAATCCTACTCTGTTGTAACACCCCCCCCCCCCGGGTCTAAGGGTCATGCACCCATGCCATCTGCCAAAGCATGACTGTAGTAGTCATTTTATCTAAAACAATTTTGAAATATTTTTCGTATGAAGAATAAGGGAAAAGTTTGAATGATGAGCCAGTATTAATTATCCATCAGGGAACAGAAGCCCGGCTCAAATGTTTCATGAAGCGTAGGATCAAAACGCAACCCACTATTCGCAAGTCACAACTAGCATTAACCAAAACGAGAATACTCCTAGAGTCAAGACAAACAAAAACCAGTGTGAGACGACAGTACCTCGGACCGAACTGAGAACTTCTCTATCAGTTCCCGAGTCCCTGCGAAGCAGAAAACCCGACAACTAAGTAAAAGGAACTTGTTGATATAAAAAGAAAAATGTATCTATGGCTGTTACTATTGCAATGGTCAAAACTGGAAACCTTGAGAGAACGACCGAAGACCATGACGTCCATTCCACCCAGCATAATTTCCGTTATACAAGCGAGACCCATGTCGAAGCAATGTCAGTGGCTCGACAGAACGATCATAAAAGATTGAATTATGAAGAAAGAGAGCTCCCCGAAGAGGAACCAATAGCTGACTCATCTCTTTCTCTCTCTGTTACAGATGAGCTGCCTGCTAACATTCCCCTTATTCAAATTCAATCGAAAGAATTATCCCCTTTCAGTCTGTTATAGAAGACTATATTCTGGCACTTTGGAACTTCTCCATTAATATACAAATTTGAAGCACTGGAGGATGACAGCGGGTATGGAATTAAAAGGCACTTTGGAAGCAACAGTGGATCGCAGGATAAGAGATGCACTGAGAACTTCGGAACCTCACCTCAAGGTCCCCTCCTCAACTAGACAACTGACAACTTATGACCAAAACAAAAAAAGACAAGTTAGGCCTATAAGCTATGTTTGGTGAATAACTAGGCTGGTTCAGCTGCGCTCCGGATAGGCGGAAAAACCCAATCCAAGGTTTAGCTGAACGTTTTCGTTTAGCAGGCTGTACATGGGCCCGCACCTTTGACAGCGAGAAATAAGAGAGTTTGGATTTAGTGGACCCTCAGGTTCACGGGGCGCGTGAACCCTCCAATAGGAGGCGTGCACGTCGATTACTTTGAACTAACGTTAATTTCCATCCGTCTGGTTCAATCGGACGCTAAAAGACAAAAAATAAAAAATCTCATCTTGAACTTTCCCTCCCATTCTCCCATTTCCGAGCCCAACCCTGTCCAGTGAGAAGACCATCGGCGATTGCCAAAAAAAAAACAACCGGTGGTAAGTATTCTTTGTTTTTTTTTTTTTTTTTTTGGAATGCTTCTGAACCCAGCGGTACCTTGAACTCGAAACTCAAACCTATCGAAGCTGGCGGTACCTCAACCTCAACCTATCAAAAGAAAGTTCCAAAAACAGAGCACAAATGCCATGAGCCTCCATCTTGCCTGGGGAAACATTAGGTTCACGAACCCATATCCAACATTACTGATACCAGCAAAGACAACGGAGGACACACAAAATTATAACAGAAATGAAAATTAAATGGTTAACAAAGACAGAGCACAAATCGCCGTCGCCAATCTGCTCGTTGCAGTGTATGCAATGGTTGTCTAGCATGTTCAAAAGCAACGCCTGACTGCACCACATCCCAAATCCCAAGCCCCGAAAAAGAAAAACACAACCCAGATGGAAAAACAAAACAAAAATAAATTGTAATCGAATTAAAATAGTAATCACAAGGAAAGATCATGGACCACTTGGGAGCAAAGCACCTGTACTTGTTGGGTATGTTCTTAATCATCACAGTGTTTCTGGTATCTCTGCAATCCGAGTCCACAATCGCGTTCTCATTGATCATGAAATGAGCATCCGAGTTCTTCTGTCCGCCCTTCCATGGCCGATTCTTCCGTTGCTTCGTTGCTGTCGAAGAATTATTGATACTTTTGTTGATGTAGTTAATTTTATTGCTGCTGCTCTTCCTAGCGCTCCTCCCCGATGACCCATTGCAGTCTCCCTCTCCTTCAATCCCATTTCCAACAGCATTTAGAGACAACGAACCCATGGAAACAGCTACAGCTGCTTCCGCTCCATAATTTGATCTTGGATCGTTATTCCAGGTAGCATTCCCCCCGGTAATACCCGTCTTCTTATTCGGGTATTGAGTTCGAAAGGGATGCATTAGAGAAGATTTGAGGTTGAGCAACCAGACAATCCAAGTGCCCTGGATGCCTTGAGATTCTAGTTTCGTCCATGGCGGTTACGGCTCCTTCACTTGCCGCACGAGGAAATCAGGAAGGAAAAGAAATCATGTCTCTCAACCCTCCGCTTGACAACTTCAATATAAAAACGTTTGTGACTGGCACGACTAAAACCCAATGCCACATCTCCCCTAGCGCCGATTAGCGATCCATCTTTGGCCACTGAGGCATTAATAAAAGTTAATTGGAATAAATTAACTTTTATTATTAATATTTATATAAAATCTCAACAACTCCAATTACAAATTAAAAAGAATAATATTTTAAATTAATATTTTATAAACCAATAGAATAAATAATCTACCAAATTCATATTTATATCAAAAAGTTTATTTTTAACTTAAAGAAATTTTAAAATGTTAATAATAGAATAATTATTTTAATACTTAAGATTTACTAATTTACAAATGATATATATCTCAATTTTTTTTATAAATTATTAATTAATATTTTTATTTGTATTAAATAACCATGTATCTATTATTTACAAAAATAAAAATACTATTTATAAAATATTTAAAAATGTGATATAAATTGAACCTATCAAATCCACTAATCTATATTTATATTAAAATTTTACTTTTTCATTTTGTAAATTTATAAAAATAAAAATATTAATAATGAAATAATTATTGTAGTAACTAAAATTTGTTAATTTTCATATATATATATCTTTGAAATTTAAATAGATTTGATATATTTTAAGTTAGGATTATATATTTTTATAAATTATCAGTTGATTTTGACTTGCATTTTATAATAACATATTTATTGTTTACAAAAATGAAAATATTGTTTACCAAAATTTTGAGAATTAATTTTTAGTTAACATTTTTGTTAATGTTAAAAGTTATAAGTAGTAATTGAAATACAATAGTTGTGCATGTTTTTTGTCTTGGACTTGAACATAAAGTAAGATAATAATGGCTTTTGTGCATGTATTAATTTGTAAAAATCTATATAATATGTTTTTTGAAATATTGATTAATGCATATCAATCAAATTATATGATATCTACACATTCTGTTATATTAGTTGTAATATATTCCTTCATATATACGGTCAAAATATACAATTCTTATATATGTATACAATATTTGTAGCTATTTTGACATTAAATCTATTGTTAGTAATATATTTATGGAATTAATATTCATTTTCCTAGCGTATCCAAGTGCTTTTATGTTTTTCGTTCGTATCCATGCGCTTCTAAAGCATATCTATATTCGTATCCGAGTTATCCAATACGATACCCAATATCGATACTTTAATCCTTGCTTATTTGAACCATCTCTATCGTCAGCCTATTATACCCAAATCAGTTTATCGACAATAAGCTAAACGTCAAATTTGTCGCATTAACGCATAGATGATTTTCCTTTTTTTGTCTTTAAGCATCTGGTTCGACTAGATGGATAAAAATTACCGTTAAACACCCATTATGTTAAGGGGTCGACGTGCACACCTCCTATTGGAGGGTTCATGCACCTTGTGAACCTAAGGGTCCATTAAATCCGCACTCAAAATAAGGTATCATGACAAAAGGGTCCCAAAATAGCCTAGTCTATTTTTTCAAACAACCAAAGTGGATTGGGCTCTCTTCGGAAAGGTAATTCTTGGTTGTCGTGTGGGGAGAGTCAAAAGCCATTGCGCTTCAGCCCTCCCAAATAGGTGACGGGATATGCTCCTCACAAATGGGTGCCTTTCAGGCACATTCGCCGTGCATTGGGAACATCTCCCATGAATAATAACTAATAAGTATGGGAGATGTTCCCAATGCATGATAGGATGTGTGTGTGTGAGGCACCCATAAGGCGTCGGGTGTGGGGAGCATATTTGGTCTCCCCAAATGGCTACTTTGCTTCTAGTTTCTCTTGGATAGCTATTCAGCAGGATGTGAAAACAATGGTACCTTGCTCCACACCTATGATGGCATGGGGTTATAATTGGTTCCACTTTTTTTTTTTTAAATGGAATAATAACAGAGGGGCTACACAGCTCTAGGGTAGCATGTCCCCAAAATCTAAGCCAATGATTATTTTCCACACCCATGGTAAAAAAATAAATAGGACTCTCACTTGTAGAATATCATCATTGGTCCCATAGCTTGTTGAATAGTTATAACTTATAGCATTCAGTTAATCCGATTTAGGGTAAATTTCTTAAATTATCCTTATGGTTTAACTAATTGATTAAGTATGCTCCTACTATTTCACTATTGTCTAACCCTACCCTGTTTTTGACAATTGACCAACTCGTGACACCATGTGAGGTTTTAATTTTTTTTAAAACCCAATGTTACACTCGTCCCCTTCCTTTCGATCCAGACCGGATCTGCTTCTCACAAAGGGCGCCTCACAAGCACATCCTATCATGCATTGGAAACATCTCTTGTACTTTTAAATTATTATTCACGGAAAATGTTCTGAATGCATGGATGCAAATGTAAGGCGTCGAAGTGTGAGGAACATATCCCGTCTCCCGGTTGGCAGCCCTTCTTCCTCCAACCTCTCTCTCTTCTCTCTCTCTTCATTTTCTCCTCCTTTTCTCTTTCTAAATAAAACAAGGCACTGATCTGAAATGTTATTAAACTAGATATCATAAAACACTCGAAGGGAATCAAATCTTTGAACTCTCGTCTCCGGACTCCACACTTGCAACCACAAGGTGACCTTGGTATTGCATCTGAAAACCGTGTGTCTGCCCTATCTCTGTTGGGATCAAAATAGCCCACTTTTTCTCTAGCCTTCTTTGTCTTGATGATGCAGCTTTTGGATGTATTTTCAGATTTGAGTCGGCTTCCTTGCAGTAGATTATTCCTTTCCGTGTTCCTCGGATTTGGAAGTGGAAGTTGTGGCTCTGAGAGCAGGTTTAGTAGAAATAGTGTCTTGCGGTTTCTCAAGGTTTCAAGCAAGTGGAATCGGATTCAGGAGTTTTGATTTATATGATCAAGACCCCTCCATTTTGCTTCCATCCAATGCTTTCCATCATCGACAGTGGCGGAATAGAGGAAGTGAAAAAGGAGGGGGAGATGGGGGAGAAAGAAAGAATGAGAGATATGGATACGAGAGGGAAAGAGATGTGGCAGAGAGAAAAGTACCAAATCCGTTGCTGAAGTTGCAGCGGCGGTGGTGGGTATAGATGAATTGAAAGAGGAGGGGAGAAAGAAAGAGGGAGAAATAGCGGGAAGAGAATGAGAGATAAGGAGACGATAGGGAAAGAGAGGTGGCGGATAGAAAAGTGCCAAACAAAGCAAGCGAAAGAGGAATGGGAGAGAGATAGAGGGAGAGAGAGAAAAATGTCGTTGGGTGCTGCGGGATACATCCACCTTCTTCTTGTTGGCTGGAGTAGACTCGAACATATCTCCACCGACGTGCGTCACGCCAAGAATATTTGGGGCTTTTGTCACCATTGGCATGTCAAAATTGATTCCTTCTCAAACACGGGGATGCTTGTATAGTTTCATCGACAGGTGATCCCTGTCACTTCCGCTCACATCCACTAGGCACTTCACCCCTTTGAACCCATTGTTGCCCTCCACTATCGTCTTTATGAATGAAACAAATATTCCCGACATGGCCTTCTACATTAGTTGGTTCTTCTTTCCGCACTATGAGTCAGCTCACCACTCGCCTTCCCGAATAGCTCTTTTTTCGTGTCCACCACCCCTTGTGCAGTATGATTCACACTTACATCAACACATTCTAGTGGTGCTGCAAAACATACACTGCGTAGGATAAACCCTCGTCAATCACCAAGGTCTTTCCAATCTCCATCAGAAAATACTTGTGCTCTGAGGAATCGTCAGCAATTTGTTAAAGGTTTTTGGGATCGTCGGTTGGGAGGACACGTGCTAGGATCTTGGCTGGTTTTCATTAGTGATGACCACTGCTTTCAAAAGTTGCAGTGGTGGCAATAGTGGCTTTGTTGACATTCTACTGTATGTCAAGAAAGTGGAGATAGAGAGAGAAAATCTCTTGAAGGGGATTTAATAAAAGGGTAAAACTGATATTTCAGCCCATCCATCAATATTTAACGATAGTGGTATTTTTTGCATCAATAGGGATAGCATTAGACAAAGCTAAACCACACAGTTAGTTTAAAATATTTGCCCTCCGATTTATCGTACACGTTTTTTTTTCCTCTGCCTTTTCCGCACTTCCATTTAGATTGTCATAAATGCTCTCTTACATGTGTATAACAAATTTAATGGAAGTGTGGAAAATTGAAGATATTCAAAGCCTAGTACCAAAAGACAAAAAAAAAAAAAAGAAAAAGCTTCGGTGGTAAGAGGCACGGCCAAGGTTTTAGAAGGCAAAGTCGTAGTGGAGGCATAATACTCCAAAAAGAGGAGGTATAAGCCATAAGGCGTTGAGAGAGGCATAAGCCTCAAAGTCCATGAACAAATTAAATACATTTTATAAATTGCTAAAAATAACATATAATATATCAAAGTTGGTGCGGTAGAAGGTAAAAATATTCATAAAATAATAGAAATTTATAAGTAATCAGTTTCAGCCTTTAATCATTAAATAAAATAATAATTAATCAACTAATAATTATAAATATTTTACATTTCATGTTTCAAAATGTAAAGTTCTCAAATTATTCAAGTGAGCGATTTAGAATAAAGGAAACATACAAAGAATCATCAATATAGTTGATATTAGATTTATGGTCATCCAATAAACAATTTATTTAATTTGGTATATGCAAAAAAATGACAACAAAATGAATGAGAAAAATAATAAACCTGGAATGTAATATTTAAAATACTAAGAAAATAATCTCACTTGATTTAACAAAGAGAAATTCAGAACTTGATTGGCCCTTTTTGTATTGAAATATTATGATTCCTATAACAATAAGAGAAACAAGGGTTGCAACTTGGGCCAGGTTAGCTTGAACCCAACTCGAAAAGGTAGGGTTGGGTTGAAGTTTGGGCTAGGGTTAGGGTTGAAAAATATGAACTCGATGTAACTTTGGGTTGGGTTAGGTTAAGGCTAGCTGAACCATGGGCTTATTTTTGGAACCAAATTGGTATCACTGGTTTTTGAAAATAGGCAACCAAAACCGAACCAAACCCGACCGGTTAACTGGTTGGCCGGTTCAGTTTGTTGATTTGCAATTTTTATATTTATAATATATATTATAAAAAAAGATATAAAGATATAATAAAAAATCAGAAATATATATAAAATATTATATTTTAAATAATAAATAATATTATATATATATTATAAAAATATATATATATATATATATTTGTATATAGTGCATATTTATTAATTTATATATATATATAGAAAATAGAAAAATATATAATATACATAATATACCTAAAATATATAGAATTATATGTGTACCGGTCTGTTCAGTTAATTGCTGGTTTTCTATATTGGTTAACCAAAAGTGAATTGATACCTTTGTTTTTTTTTTAATACCAAACCAATCGGTTTGATTAATCGAATTTTCAATAAGTTTTTTTAGTTAGATTCAGTTTTTCAAAATTTCTTGCTCACTCCTATTATTTTATATATATATATATAAATATAAATAATTAAAAAATACATTATTACTATCATCATCATTCATCTCCGAGTATAATAACTAATAATTATAGAGATTTTATGATGGTCTAACATTGCCACGTGCTAATCAAGTACACCTTCGAGGAACGGAGGGAAAAATACAAAAAAAAAAACCCGAAATTCTGAATCGTAATAGACGCGCGTTGGTGAACTCGACCTGGCCCATCGCTCTCCAGCTGATGGATGGTGATGGAAGACCAGAAGATCATGGCGGCAAGACTCCAAATAGTCCAAACCAAACAAACCTGATGGCAGTTGAATGGAAGCCTTTCCTTTTATCCGTTTCCTAAACCTTTTTCCTATTTGCTATTAAAAAGGACAGAAGAAAACGGCTTATTTCCTACTTCTCTAGTGGACTGAGGACCCACCCCCTCCATATTCTAGACTTCTGCGAATTCTCCATATTCTAGAGCATAAATAAACCAACAACAGAGTACACGCGCCATTAGATCGAAGCATCGGTTTCTCTCTTCCAATAGAACCCTAGATAATCAGACGCTCTCACGGCGACATGGGTTGCTCCTCTTCTCTTCCGGGTAAAACAACTTCCTTCGAATTCGATTGGAATTTTTTTTACCAAAATTCGGTTTTCATCATAGCAAATCACTGAGTTGGATCTTCCTTCACCTCTTAATTCTTATTCCCTTTGCATATCTTTAGTTTCTAGTTTCTATTGTATTCTTTTATTTGTGGTGTATGGAAGTTGATTGCTCGTGTTACGGTGGATAATCGCCCGCTACTTTTGAAGTCTGCAGAGATTTATAGTTTTGCTTTGTCTTGCATTGGATATATTTGCTTAATCGATGATGGGTCTAGAGCTTTAATTAATTCTGGTTGTGTGGTGTTTGTAGATAGGACGACTTCTGGACGGTTGGATAGTTTGAATTCTCAGGTTGCCGGAGCAACTGAGTCAAAAAATGTGAGAGTGAAGGTACGCTGGTCCCTTGGTATGGAAACTCTGACCTCCTTTTCCTCATGGTCTATGGTGGATGCTGGTTGACTTTTGATACCTGGGACAATTAGTGGATCTTAGCTAGGACTTTGAGGGTGTTTAATTGGAGCTTTGGTTGGTGGAGTTAGGGATGAGGAAGTAGGGAAGAAAAGGGTAAAACCATGGGGGAGGTGATGCATTTACATAAAGTTTCAACATTTATTATGTTTGTGCCATCCTATTGAAATTGAATGTCTCAGTGTGGTTTACTAATGCGAACTCTTGATAAAAAAGAATTTATTCCCAACTACCTAGTCACATTTGAAATGGATTACCAACTTGTGACAAAGAGTATGGTTTGAACATAGGGATCTAATCATGAAAGACATAACTCGTTTACACAAAAAGCCGTGCTGGTTCATCTTTTGTATAAGAATCCATGAGCAAATAAGTGAATGATAGACATTATAATAGAGACTTCTTTTTGAGGATACCTTGTTGTTTTCCTTTTTTGGAGCCAGGACATTTTCTGCATCTGTTCTCTCTTTCTCTTTTATAATACTCTATTTCTGATCAGGGGGAAAAAATGACTCAATCATTCTGGACCCATGTTCATAAAGGTTTGTCATTCTTTTTTGCCTGTTGTTAGCATGATGCAACCCCCCTCTTTTTCTTGTTCTTGGGATCAGTGATGGGATACAGGATCAGCCTAGCAAAATTCAATGGGAAAAGAATATATAGTTCAATTCTATCCTAGAGGAAAAGTTGATTGGAATTTTCTATAAATCATGGTGCTTTAATTGCATATTGAAATATATTAGGAAATAATAAATGTAAATGAGGCAAGGAAATGCCATTAGGACGACATTTCTGAATTGTCAGATGCTCTTTGTCATCAGCTGGTGTTAGATGAAATGCATGCAAGTTGTGTGGGTAGGCAAGTATTAGGAATAAGGAAACTGCTCAAATGACTCACTCTCATTTCCAACTGTCTTCCTTGTTCGCAATTGAAAAAATAAAAAAATAATTAAATGGAACCGATCTGATATTTCAACATTGCATGTAGCTGGTGCTGCTGGGGGACTCTGGTGTTGGTAAAAGCTGTATTGTTCTTCGCTTTGTTCGTGGACAGTTTGATCCAAATTCCAAGGTAAGAACCAGATGGTCTATGTTATCCCATCCAAGTGGGTTGGCTGCAGGTGTCCTGTTCTCTACTCTTCTCTTTGTAGGGCCATCCGTTCTGTTAAATAACTGAGCTTTCACTTTTTCCTTCAGCACCTGCATCCATGTTCTTTTTTTATGTCCTTATGTTTAAGAACCTTTAGGTTGCACCAATATCCAAATAACTCCCTCACTGGTGCATTTATCAATGCATAAAAAATTTCCTATAGTGCTTGATTGAGTTACTTTACTATTGCTTACAATATAGTATTCTCCAACAGATTTACTCATGGCATTTTAGTTATGTAGAGTTGCTTATCTTGTTGATTTACAATGTTTTCAGGTGACTGTTGGAGCTTCATTTTTGTCACAGACAATAGCTTTGCATGATTCTACAACTGTAAAATTTGAAATTTGGGACACTGCAGGCCAGGAAAGGTGTGTCATGATAATTTCAATGGCCTGAATCCATAATTTTGAATGGAATGAATATATCAGTCCTTTGACACACAAACCCAAGGTATTACTCATTTTAAAATATATGTCTCCCCCAAGGACCGCCAATGGGTTGGGTCTGGGCTGGGTCAGGGTAGACCTGGTCCCAAATTGATTAGGAAGCACCCAGACCTAGTCCTGTACCAGACCTTTGGGTCTGTAAGCAATAGGCCCAGAACTAGCTCTACTATTAATCTGGACCAGGTTATTACCGACAGGACTTTATCCTGGAAATTTTGATATGTACACACACACACATTTAGATAGATAGATAAAGGTATAGATATACATATGCACAAACGGTTTGGAACAGGTAAACCCAATCCTGACCCTATTATAACTGGTACTCAAAATATAGATGAGACCCTACATAATAGGGTCTGTTGGGTTGACCTGGACAATTGACAGCCCTAGACTCTTCCCTTTCCTAATTGTTTGCTCCAAGGTTCAAAATTTTGATTATGATACGCCCCATATCGGGCGTATCGTATCATATTGGTGGCTTGATACGCCTATTTAAAGGTGTTTCGGGAACCACTCTTTTTTTAATAAAAAATATGGTTAAAAATATGCCCAAAAACCAAAATTTGAAAAAACTAAAAAAAATATAAAAGGGCGTCAATTTAAGTACCGATACACCCCTGCTGATACACAGGGGCACATCGATATTTTGAACCATGGTTTGCTCTTCCACCACAATTAAATTCAGTATATCAACTTTCAAGTTTCAACTGCCTTTTATGTTGATAAACTGTTTTCTCAGATATGCTGCTTTGGCACCCCTTTACTATCGAGGAGCTGCTGTTGCAGTTGTTGTATATGATATAACAAGTCCTGAGTCATTCGACAAAGCTCAGTACTGGGTTAAGGTATCTTTTTGTGGTGATTTAGTTTATATCTTATTGAGTTTCTTGATTATCCCTCTTTGATATATTAAGTATTTGATTGTTCTTTGAATGGCCAAAAACTCCTGTTATCTCTATCTGCTAAGTGCTCAGTTGGGTGTTTACTGGGTTCAGAGGTAATGCAGATAGCTTATATGTACCAATATGGCAACATACAACCTCCATGATAGTGTATCATTACACAGCATTTCCAAATAAATAAAGCATGGAATTTAGTTCTTGTTCCTTGAAGGAAATGGACAATAAAAGGATAGAAGTTAGAAGTTATGATTTACCATTTTTTTGTCTATTATGCATAGGGGTGGCAATTTCTGACCCAACCCACTCAACCCTTCTACTTGTAACCCATGTAAACCCATTCATCTTCCTTGCAGGTCAATATGGGTTGGCAACCCATTTGGGTCGAACTTAAGTGGATGGGTTAGGTTGTGTCATGTTTATCCATTGGATGACTCAATATTTATTTGTAGTTGTGAGTTGTAACAGCTTAGGATAACAACTGTATTTGTCATTTTTTAGGAGAAAAGTTATGGATTTCACTTAAATGACAGATTTGGTGATGTGGCTTGCAAGCATGCCTGGCAGTGAGTCCATTGCATTGTGATTGTTTAGACTGACTTCCATGCGTGACTGTAGTGATACATAGATGTATCAGTTAGAATAATTATCATCCTACGTGTGGTCACAATTTCATATCCAATTGAAACCCCAAGTATTCAAGATTGAACCCCAGGTTATAATCTGAGAGAATCAGGGTTAACCTGGTTTACTAGTTGAAGTCAGAAATAATAAACAAAATCTAAAATTTCACATACTTCGAATCTCATGGCAATACAAAAGTATTGGGGTCATCTTTATGCCCTTTCTGGAATTTTGAATATACAAGATTAAACCTGACTTATAATCTGAGTGAATCAGCATTAACCTGGTTTAGCATTTTTTTGGATGGATACCAGGTTTAACAGTTTAAGCCAGAAATAGTAAATAAAACCTGAAATTTGTTGTTGTTTGGATCTCACTAGAATACCAAATTATTTGGAGCATCTCAATGACACATTTTGGAACTGTAGTTAAAATAGCGAACCATGATGGAAGATATTAGGCAGTACAAGGTTGGAGCCTACTGTGGTCAAGGTTATTGGCCATAACTTGAATGTGTGTTCTATTGAGTATCATATCAAATCAACTAAACAGGAGGGCCCTATAGAAGAGTATTGAACTACTTTAACTGTCAATGTCCAGTTGAAGAGGTTGAGTATGGGTAGATTAGTCTGGGTGAGGGACTGAGGGTTAGGTTGAGTTACCATCCATATACGTGTAAGGTTATTAGGATCATTAATGGATATGGATGGTGGATGGGTTGATCTTCGACCCACACCCAACCCAACTCAATCCACCCATTTGCCACTCCTCTATGCACATGGAGACCTAGGAAGGCTTAGGAAATTATAAGCATGTTATTTAAGCACCACAATAAGTTTCAGTTAGTACATAAGATTTGTGATAGGGTACCTTCATAATGTGATAAAATCCAAACAAGGTCAAGGTGGCTACTCTTGTACTGTGGCCTGAATTGCTGTCATAGGGGTGCAACCCGGGTTGACCTAAGTTAGCATTTTACACTGCTTCAGGCTCAGGCCTTCGGACTGGGCCCTTTCAAATTTTGACAAAATCCTAAACTGAGCCTGCTCAAGTTGCACCTCTATTAAGTCGTCTTGTCTCATCTACCTCGGTGATTGAATAGGATTCTGGAAATATGATTAAATAGAGTGAAAGAACTAGCCAGAGCCCTCAGAGACTTGCTAGCTACCTTTGCAGAGAAATCCTACTATCTTTCTTGGTAAAAGTAAGCGGATCCTTGGATAGGTTAACTCAATAAGAGACGCCTTAGCTAGAATAGGTGTTTATTGAACTTTTGTATAATGGAAGCTCTATGCCCACCTAGATTTTTTTTTGGGCAAAGAAAAGTATCTGTAATTTGTTCTTGGAGAATTGAGGATAAAAGGGATTATGATTGGTTATTAGTTTACATGAGATGGAAACTTGTTGGATTTTAGTTCCTTAGCCCTTTCCTTGACAAGGAATAAATGTGATTCAAGGTTTTATGATTCAGGGCTCAGGCCTTAAATACTGGCTGAAAGGTCAGTAATGAGGACACTGATGGAATCTGAGGTAAGGCTCTCACGTATTGACAACATGGTTTGTTTTTAGTGTTTAGGCTAGTATTCCCTGTTTTGTATTTTTTATGAATACTAGTGATATGGATAATGTAAGTATTCTGTGTGGAATAACATTAAATGGTAGATTTATTTAGTTTGGTGCTTACATGAAAACTCTGACACGAGTCATCATTAATTTTCTTTCATTTTAGGTAACCTTGAAGAATCTTTTTCTGTGGCTACCGAGGATCATCAGGATTTGTCTTACACTGCAGTTCTTCCTGCAATGGTGATGTCCTGACTAAAATAATGGATGGTACAGGGACTTTGGGAGGAAAGAAGATGAGTAGATAAGACAACTTAAAATGAATCTAGATTAGTTGAAAGACATAAGTTGAGACATAGATGGGTTAAATTAGATTAATATAGTAGTCGATCAAGACTACAGTTAGTCTTGGATTCCAAAGGATTTCAGATTGAGAAAAGTAGAAGGAAAGAGGGAGAAGAAGAAGAGGAAAGCAGAAGTACACAAGGGTTTTGAAAAGGAGGGACAGATTGAATGATTCTGTCGCCGCTACTCTCTCAATATTTATATGTTATGTTCACTAGTTGTAGGAAAGGGCAGAATTGCCCTTAATGCTTACATGGCAAATAAAACAATAATAAACTGAAATAACAAGCTGTCTAAAATAACTACCAACTAACACTGACATAACTAACAAAGATTACATGTGCTGTCATACGAACACCGTGGGGACCACATCCGTGAGTCCCACATCAGTGTTCTCTACACTCCCTCTCAATTTGGGAATAGATATTTGTCATTCCCAACTTGCATAGGTCTGCCTCTAACTTCTTCATTGGAACAACCTCGGTGAGAAGATCTGCGAGCTGCATGTTGGAGGTGATATACAGGAGACGCACTTCTTGTGATGAGACCCTTTCTCTGACAAAATGTCGATCAACTTTGATATGTTTAGTTTTGTCATGTTGCACCGGATTGTAGCTAAATTAATAGCCGCCTGATTATCACAATACAACATCAATGGCTTCTCATAATCAATACCCAACTCTTCAAGTAGTGATTTCAGCCACTCCATTAGCCATTGATCTGTATTCAGCTTCAGCACTAGAGCGAGAAACAATGCTTTGTTTCTTATTCCTCTAAGAGACAAGGTTACCTCCTACAAGGGCACAATATCCAGAGGTAGACCTCTTGTCATCAGCACTCTCAGCCCAATCAGCATCTGTATAGACCTCCACCTTCATGTGATTATTATTCTTGAATAGTATACCTCTACCTGGACATCTCTTCAAGTATGCTAATATTCTCTCAATTGCAAGAAGATGAGTAGTTCTAGGGGAATGCATGTACTGGCTGACAACACTGACTGCATAATTGATGTCTGGCCGTGTGAGACAGAGATGGGAGCTTTTCAACCAATCGTTGGAACATAGCTTTATCTTCAAGAGGCTCTCCACCCTCTGCACTGATCTTGTGATTCTGTTCAATGGGTGTATCTGCAGGCTTGACACTAACTTTTCAGTTTCCGCCAACAGATCTAGAACATACTTCATTTGAGAAATAAAATCCCCTGTTTAGATCTAGCAACCTCAATACCAAAAAAATATCGCAGTGCACCAAGATCTTTCACCTCAAACTCTTGATGAAGGAGCTGTTTGAGGGACTCAATCTCACTATTATTATTCCCTGTCACTACAATATCATCCACATATACAGCAAGCAAGGTCAAGGAATAGTTCACTCTTTTAACGAACAATGTATGATCTGACTGGGCCTGTACATAGACGAATTTTCCAAGGGCTTGTCTGAATCTATCAAATCAAGCTCTAGGGGACTGCTTTAGTCCATACAATGCCTTATTTAGTCGGCAAACCTTCTTACCTGTCTCTGCATCATAAAATCTAGGGGGCAACTGCATGTAGACTTCTTCCTGTAAGTTTCCATTCAGAAAGGCATTAACGTCCATCTGGAACAAGGGCCAAGAGTAACTTGCTGCAAGGGCTAATAGAACTCGAATAGTGGTCATCTTGGCTACTAGGGCAAAAGTCTCCAAGTAGTCTATACCATAAGTCTGAGTAAATCCTTTTGCAACCAACCGGGCTTTGTACCTTTCAATGGAGCCATTAGAATTATGTTTCACAGTAAATACCCATTTACATCCAACCGGCTTCTTTTCTTTGGGTAGGTCAACCAGCTCCCAAGTATTATTTTTCGAAAGGGCATCCATTTCAACTTTCATTGCATCTTTCCACTCAGGAACTGACAAAGCTTCTTGCACTGTTCTGGGGATAGGAATATCAACAATGGAAGTAAGAAAGGACCTGTAAGAAGGAGACAGATGATCATAGGATAGAAACTGGGAAATGCAGTGAGCTGTGGATGTGATGCAACGCTGCTTCCCTTTACGGACCGCAATAGGGAGGTCAAGGTTATCCGAAGGAAGGAAAGTAGCAATAGTGGAAGGTATCTCAATGGGTCTTGGACTTGATAAGGGGACTGTAGTACCTGGATCTGGATCCGCAGAAGGAATTGGGGCTGGCTTGGACTGCTGATGACCGAAATCAACCTGCCTCCATTGCCTGTGATAGACTTTCAACTCCTGATCCCTCTGACAACCCTCACCATTACAACCCTCATCACTCAATGGAATGGGTAAAGGAACCTCAGATGAGTTAACCTCACTCTCACTGCGCTCCCCCTGAGGAAAAAGACCCAAATTCTCACTACTCTCCCCCTAAGGAGAAGCCCTAGGATAATAGGGTACCTCCTCAAAGAAGGTGACATCCATCGAAACAAATCTCCTCCCCGAAACAGGATCATAGCAGCAATAACCCTTTTGAGATTGTGCATAACAGAGAAAAATGCATTTGGAGGCCTTAGGGTCAAATTTGGAATGATGAGGTTCAAGAATCTGAACAAAGCAGGTGCAACCAAAGGTTTTAAGAGGAACAGTAAACAACTCCTTGTCTGGGTATAGAAGGATTAACGGAGGCTTCATGTCAAGAACCCGTGAGGGAACCCGATTAATGAGATACATTGCCGTGAGGATAGCATCACCCCAGAAACGGATAGACACATTGGAGGTAAACATAATACTTTTAGCCACCTCCAAAATGTGCCTATTCTTCCTCTCGACAACCCCATTTTGCTGTGGTGTATGAGGACAAGTGCTCTGGTGAATAACCCCATGATCGAGTAGATAAGAGGCCAGTGGCTTGGCAAAGTATTCTTTTGCATTATCAGATCTGAGGATTTTGGTTTTGGCCCCAAACTGGGTTAAAATCATCTGATGAAAGTTTTGGGTCAAAGCGGGAACCTCATCTCGAGAGCGTATAAGGTAGACCCAAGAAAAACGGATATAGTCATCAACAAACAATAGAAAATATCTGTACCTCCCATAGAAGGGATGTGATACGGGCCCCAAACATCGGTGTGCACAATATAAAAATAATTACTACTTCTTTTATTACTCAAGGAATAAGATGTTCTACAATGTTTGGCAAGCTCACAACTCTCACATCTCAACAGACTCAAACAAAGTAGGAAACAGACTCTTCAAAGACCGAAAAGATAAATGACCTAACCGGTTATGCCAGAGCATAACCGGACTCACAGACTGAGAGACAAAAGACTTCTTATCCACAGGCTCTTTCTAATGAGAACTCTCTCCAAGTAGATAGATCCCATTCGTCTCACGGCCAGTCCCAATCACCTTCCTCGTCTCCAAAGTCCTGAAAAACACATCGGCCAGGGAAAAATGTTACTGAACAGTTCTGATGCTTCGTAATACTACTGATTGAAAGCAAATTAGTATCAAGTTTAGGAACATGCAAGACTAAGGATAAGGAGATGGTATCAAATAACTTGATGTCACCCTTGCCAGAAATGGGAACAAGGGAGCCATCAACAATGGATACTTCATCTCTACCAGAAGATAAGTGATAAGTAGTGAATAGTGATGGTAAGCTAGTCATATGGTCAGATGCACCTGAGTCTATTACCCAACAATGTTCAGTGTTACTTGGAGCTGAAGCATGGTAAGCTGAGGCCCGAGTACTTGAATGGGCAAATGCTGATGTGGCAGGGGCCGATGGTGACTGAGATGATTGAGCTGAATTCCCAATCTCCTTTTCCAACTGTATTAGGGCAGCCCGAACAACAGCTAAGGTATCTAGGGGCATGCCTTTTGTGCCCGATGAGGATGCAAAATTGGTATTCACAGCCATATGAGCATTATCCCTTTTATTCCTTAGTTTTGCTGGGACTAAATGAATGTGCAACGTCCAACATGTATCTTTCGTATGCTTGGGTTTCTTACAATGTTCACATACTAGATCCCGTTTATCTTCCTTCTTCATGTCCCTTTCTGTATCACCCCCAGACTTAGGTTTAATTGCTGCTAGGGCTGGGGGAAAGGACTGATGCCGCATCATAACCTTTCTTCTAGTTTCTTCACTATGCACCAGGGAGTAGGCTTGAGATAAGGTCACACTGTCTCTTGTCAGTATCTGCTGTCTCACAATGTCATAATCAGAATTCGAGCCAGCCAGAAATTCAAACATCCTATTGGTCTCGACTTGCTTTCTATGGGTCTGTGCATCTTTTGGACTTTCCCACTCAAGAGTCTCCAGATGGTCAATTTCATACCACAGAGATTTCAAGGTAGAGAAATAAACAAAGACCGGTTTCTCTCCTCGTTTGAGGTTATTTACCTCACACTTCAGTTCATAGGCTCTAACAACATTAAGGGGTTCGGAGTAGGTCTCTTTCATGACATCCCATATCTCCTTGGCTGTCTTTGCCCACAAGTAATTTCGGCTGATATGTGGCTGCATAGAGTTGCACAACCATGTCATAACCAAGTAGTTCTTCTGAACCCACTTGGTATACATTGGGTCTTCCTTGGAAGGTTCTTTCACATATCTCAATAGGTAGCTAAGTTTTCCCCTTTCCCCAATAGCCATCATGGCCGATTGGGCCCATTCCAAGTAATTGGATCCGTCAAATGTCACAGTTGTAATCTGAAACGCAGTCTCAGACATATTACCAGAACTGCTGTTCCCAAAGACAGCTTCCCCCTGATTTTTGAACTCCATTCTTGGTTAAGAATCAGTAATTAAGAACTATTGGCGCTATTGCAATAGAAAACAACACTTAAATAACTGATCACAGTCAGAAATCTGTATGAAATCAGTTCAGATCTGATCTGAAACCAATCGGCAGTCAGAATATAATCAGTCCGATAACAGTTTTCACCCCCAAAACAGGCTCGGAAGTCGAAACAGGTCTAGAAACCACTTAGAAAACAACCTGTAATGCTGAAGCAGAATTAGGGTTTTAATCGTAGGGTTAGGAAAACCTTTGTGAGAACATAAACAGTGCTCAGCCGCACCTTCCAAAGGATTACCGCCTCTGAGAAAATAAAGGAGAGTTTGGCCGCTCCTCCCAGATAGGTCCAACTATCTTGACTGATAGCAATCTCAAGGGAAAAATAAAAACTTACCCAGAAAACTCTGATCGCTACCTTCAATCGTGGCTTGAACCCTAACCTTCTCTGATTCTTCCTGATTACCAAAACACTCTCCAAGCCTCTACAAACCTTCGGACAGCTGCTAAACCTTTCTGGTAACCTCCAAGAATCAGCCAACGAACAGTCCTTTGTAAGCTTTCAGCCCTAGACAGTTCTCATGTGGTCGGATGGACTAGACACACATGAGAAACTCTAGATAGGTTCTGATACCAATTAGTTGATCAAGACTACAGTCAGTCTTGGATTCCAAAGGATTTCAGATTGAGAAAAGTAGAAGGAAAGAGGGAGAAGAAGAAGAAGAAAGAAGAAGTACACAAGGGTTTTGAAAAGGTGGGACAGATCGAATGATTCTGCCGCCGCCACTCTCTCAATATTTATATGTTATGTTCACTAATTGTAGGAAAGGGCAGAATTGCCCTTAATGCTTACATGGCAAATAAAACAATAATAAACTGAAATAACAAGCTGTCTAAAATAACTACCAACCAACACTGACATAACTAACAAAGATTACATGTGCTGTCATACGAACACCATGGGGACCACAGCCGTGGGGCCCACGTCAGTGTTCTCTACAGATATATTAGCAGATAAGTCCCTAGGCCCAGATACTCCCCACCCCTTGGTTTCTACCAAAAACTTTGGGAGGTTATTTCTCTTAAGGTTTCATTTTTTTTTGATCAATAACAAAAATTCATCGAGTCCAATTAAGAAAGGATTACAAACAGAGGGGGGTTTCTTGCTTTCCTTATATCCAATTCCAGCTGGAGTTGCAAACCAGATTGAGAGGAGAGTTTTTTGTGGATGGGGTGGAAGGAGAGCAAGAAAATTCATTTAGTTAACTGGGGAAAGGTGTGTAAACAAAAAAAGAATGGAGGGATGGAATTTAAGAAGAATTCAGGAAATGAATTTAGCCTTACTTGGCAAGTGGTTTTGGAGGTTTGGTAACCAAAGGAATTGTTTGTGGAGGAGACTAGGTGAGTAATTGAAGCAAAATATGGTACAAGAAGTGTACGTTGGGTCCCTGGAGATGCAAATCAGTCGTATGGTTGTTCGGTTTGGAAAGGAATTCATCAAGGAAATCAAATTTGTAGTGGGAAAGGGTACTAGAGTTGATTTCTGGTTAGACCATTGGTATGGTAACAATACGCTAAAGGATGACTTCCCAGAATTATTTGCAATTGCAACAAACAAGGAGGCAAAAGTAGCTGAATATGTCCAGTCTCAAAATGGGATACTTATCTGGAATCCTCTTTTCAGATGGGATGCTTGTCTGGAATCCTCTTTTCAGAAGGGCTTTGAATGATTGGGAGATCGAACCATTTAGTAGGCTTCTTCAAAGGTTGTACAACACTCAAACTGACACCAATGCGGCAGACAAAAGGTTTTGGGTTTGCAGATAGCTGAGGCCAGTTCTCGGTGAAATCTTTCTATGATAAACTGGCCCAAGGGGAAGAAGATCTGGAATTTCCTGTGCATGTAATATGGTGCAGGCACATTCCATCAAAGGTCTCTTTTTTTATTTGGGTTGCTTACCTGAATAAGATTCCTACAAGAGACAACTTGGTTAGGAGGGGCAGTGTTTTAAAAGTGCAAGGCACAAAAAAGGCACAGGGGTCAATTTGCGACTGAGGCGCAAGGCGAGGCGCACGCCTTTCTGAAGCAAGGCACAAAAATACAAAAAATGCTAAAAAATAAAAAAATGTCAGAAAATTCAAAAAAATGCCAAAAAAATAAAAAAATAAAAATATTTAACGTAATATTACTAAAAAAATATAAAGTTAAAATTTAAAATAATGTTTTAAAAAACCTATTGTCTAAAATTAAAATACATAAACATAAGATGTAAAGCATATTCAAATGAGAATTTAAAAATAAAATCAAACATATAAAACATTTTCAAGCATGTAAAACCTCTAATATCTTTTTTCACTCAATTGCAGTACTTCACATACCTAATGTAATGTAAAACATATTACATTCCTGATTCTACGAGCCGCCTTTGTGCCACACCCCTCAAGGCAAGCCCAAACAAGTCCACATTAGGTCTTAAATTCTTAGTTTTCACACAATAAACAATGATTTTATAGCTTTAATTGCTTTTTAAGAAGATATTTTATTAGGATGAATGAACGAACAACATTACCCTGAAATGCGCCTTGCCTGTGCACCTAGGCACGCCTTTTAAATCACTGAGGAGGGGGTTGGTTATCGACTCTAAAAGATGTGTCTTGTGCAACAGTGATGATGAGACTGTTGACCACTTGTTACTGCATTGTAGCTTCACTCAAAATATGGGTGAGGATTCTCAGAATTTTTGCAATCAGAAGTTGCTGCCCAGAACCAATGGTTGATTTCGTCAACAACTGGAGGGTACAAGGTCTAAGAAAGAAAGGAAAAGTTCTATGGCATCTGATTCCAGGTGCTGTGTTATGGTCGATATGGCAAGAAAGAACTCAAGGATATTTCAAAACAAAAGCTGTCAAGAAGAGGAAGTGTGGCAGAAGATTGTGGGGAAGCTGTTTTCCTGGTCTTTGACTCAGCTTAAAGTTGACAGTTCTTTTTACAGTTCTCTTTGACTTTGAAAGTCTGTTTGTATCTCCCATTGGATTTGTAGTTTGAGTGCTGTCTTTGTACCTCTCTGTTTGTACTTTTCCTCTTAATGAATTGATACTTCTCAAAAAAAAAAAAAAAAAAGACATGTGCCCAAAACATAGTATCCCTATTCACCCCTTGCTTAGCTAGCCCGCCAGCAAAGGAATTTGCAGTTCTTTTAACCCAACTGTATTTTACTTCAATATCCTTTGCCAACCAATTAATTTTTTCCTTTCATTGCTGTATTTCTACAATGCAGGCTTATCTTCCTTTAACCAGTTTACTGCCACCTCCGAATCTCCTTAAAAAATCAGCCTCTTAATGTCTAGGTCTCTTGCTCTTTGGAGCCCATCCTGTGCTGCTGAAATTTCGGCCCTAAGAGAGTCACCCTCTCCAATTGGGTCGGAGAAAAGGGCTATAGCATTCCCTTCCTCATTTCTGAAAGTCCCCAAATACTTGATTGCCCTGGATTCCCAATGCTACTGCCACCAAAGTTCAACTTTATATAACCGATAGAAGGGGGGGGGGGAGGGTCCAAGAAGGACTTGTGATCCTCTTAACCTGGGCTGAATTTGCTGTTTCTTTCCAATTTTTCAACAAAACATCCACAAAAAAGTCTGTAAACAGATCCATGGATTTCAACTAGTGTACTACCCTTAAGTGGATTAACTCTATCAAGTTCTCAACATCCCTCTCCCTTTCCAAAAAAATCCTGGAGTTTCTTTCTTCCCACAAAGACCAACAAACAGCAGCCCTGACACTCCACATGATCCTACCCCTTTTCACTGGCCAGTTGAAAAAGGATGGAGAAAACAGACTCTGTACACCGGGGGGGGGGTCCAGCTACACCCAAAAAGGGATAAAGCCCAAACCCAAACAGCTCTGGCATAGTGGCAAGACACTAATAGGTGGTACCCAGTCTCTCCATCAGCTTGGCAAGGAAGAAAGGACACACCTATGCGGGGATAGACAAGATTTGGGTCTTTTTATTTGAAGTAGATTGCAAGTGTTGATTCTTTCCAGAAAAGCTTCCCAACAAAAACTCCCAACCTGAGGAGGAATAGGCTTGCACCATATCTCTTTAACAGGGAAAGGCATCCCATGGGGAGTAGGTTGCTGAGTTAGGGATTGGAAGAAAGAGGCGTAGGAGAAAGAACCCGAGGGGAAGGGGTCTAGATTCTACAATCTTCCTTTAGAGGGTTAGAAACACATTTTCAAGGAGTGTGCTATGAGGGACAAAGTATTTCCTAGGTCAGTATCCCTAACAGCCCTTCTCAAACTCAAATTCCACCCAAACCTAGAGGTTGCATCTGAAGGGACAAGAATGGAAGAAATGGGCTCATTCTTTCGGTCAGAGAAGGCATACAAAGAGGGGAATTGGCTCATCTAAGGTGAATTCCCCACCCAAGTTTGTTCCCAGAATTTGATTAAGTTACTTGAATTCAATTCATACTTGGTTCAATGGGAGAAGACTGGAAGAAGGTTATGGATGGCTTTCTAAGGAGTAGTTGTAGTCCTTGCCAAGATTCTAAGATCCCATCCATTGTCCTCCAGCCCATAAAAGATAGCCACCATCTTTGCCCACAGTTCGTCCCTTTCTAAGGGAATCTCCATAACCACTTCCCCAACAGTGCCGTGTTCCTTTTCTTAATATTCCTAATCCCTAGCCCTCCTTGCCTCCTGCTTCTAGATACCACTTTCCATCCCACCCTATGGTCCCTCTTTTCCTTACTTGGCTCCCATAGAAAGTCCATCATCAACTTTTCCAACTTATTAGAAACCTGTGAGGGGATCTTGAAAACTGACAGGAAATAAACAAGTACATTGGTTAGGGTTGACCTGATCAGTGTAATCCTCCTCCCCAGAGAAAGATAGTTTTTCTTCCAGATCCAGCTTGGACACCACTCCTTTCTTCTTTGCTTTCTTGAAGGCCTCCACACTCTCATTTGCTATTAAAATTTGGTAAGATATTTGTCTTCCGTTCACAAAGTTTCCTTGGTTAGGTTCAACAATAGTAGGGAGAACTTGCTTGATCCCGAGAGACAACACTTTGCAATTATTTTATATAGATTTTTAACAAGCTAATTAGTCTAAAGTCTTTCGGTTGTGTGGCATCTCTTTTTTTAGGAACCAAAGCAATAAAAGTGGAATTCAGACCCAGGCTAATTACCCCCTACTATGGAACTCATCAAACACTAGCACTAGGACTTTCTCCAATATTTCCCAACAATCTTGATAGAAATCCATTGTGAACCCATCTAGACTCGATGCCTTTGTTCTATCCATTGAAAACACTGCCTCCTTTATTTCTTTAATTTCAAATTTCCTTTCTAACCATTCACTGTGATCTGGCCCTAAATTTGGCCACTTCAGACCCTCTAACCAAACCCTCTCATTTAAAGGCCTTATGAAAATAGATTCACTGTGATCTGGCCCTAAATTTGGCCATTCACTGTGATCTGGCCCTAAATTTGGCCATTCACTGTGATCTGGCCCTAAATTTGGCCACTCCAGACCCTCCAGCCAAACCCTCTCATTTAAAGGCCTTCTGAAAATAGATTTGAAATGGTCTACAAAGGCCCCTGCTATCTCTATCGAATGTGAAATGGTTGCCCCCTCAATTTCCAATTTGGATATAAAATTCTTTCTTTTTCTGCCATTTGTTACAGTGTGGAAGAATTTAGTTTTGCCATCTCCCTCCTTTAACCATTTACATCGAGATTTTTTGTCTACAGCTAATTTCTTCCTTTTAGCAAGTGATCCTCCAATTGTTTCTTCAAGATCCACCTTTGGTCCTTGTCCCCCTCCCCAAAAAGACCCCCTTCTTTCTTACGATCCAGCTCCTCAATCTTTTCAACTAAAACTTGTTTTCTTTCTTCCAATTTGCCAAACTCCAGTAAATTCCATTCTTTGATCTTAAGTTTCAGGTATTGGAGTTTCTTATGAAATTTCATTCCTACCCATTCCACCGAGGGGTTACATTGCTCCCACTAATCTTTGACCTTCTTGATAAAGCCCGAATGGATTAGTCACATGTTCTCAAATCTAAAGGGGGTAGGCCCATCACTCCTTAAATTTTCCTTACAAATCACCATGTGTGAATGATGGGAGGTAAGTCTAGGGAGTGTTCTAGAGTTGATATTCCTCCAACGTTCTTCCCAATCAGTTGAAAAGAGGAACCTATCCAACTTGGAGCATATTGAGTTCCACTGAAGATTGGACCTTGTAAAAGTGTTGTGCAAGAAAGGGATCTCCTTAAGCTCAAAGGTTTCCACAAATTGGTTAAATTTCCTCATACTTGTGGTCACCCTTTGCCTAGGGTTATTGGTCTCTTTTGAAAATCTTAGTGTTAAAATCCCCTCTGACACACCATGGTTCTTCCCATAAGCCTCTGATGTCTCCTAGCTCTTTCCACATTTTCTTTGTTTCCCTATAACCTGTAGAGAACACTGATGTGGGCCCCACTGCAGTGGTCCCCACTCTGTTCGTAGGACAGCAGTCAAGTTATTTGTTTCAGTTATAGTATTGTCAGTTTGAGTCAGTTTGTTAATTCAGTTGTTATTTATTTCAGTTTTTATTTACTTTATTTATTAAGTACCAAGGGCAGATGTGTCCTTTCCATTATGTACTAAACATAACCTATAAATATTAAGAGAGTGGCGGCGGCAGATGAGTAAGAATCTGTCCCTCCTTTTAACAACTTGTGTTCTCTTGTTTCTCTTCTATTCTCTCTCCTTTCTCTCACTTTCTCTTATGTTTTGCAAACCTAAAACCTTTTAGGATTCAAGACTGATTACAATCTTGATCTTTTACTTGGTATCAGAGCCAGTCTAGGGCTTCTCATGTGTGTCTAGTCCAGCCGACCACATGATGACTAGCTAGGGCTGGAAGCTTTGAAGAAGTTTTTCGGTGGCTGAATCTTGGAGATTACCAGGAGAGGTTCGCAGCAGTTGAAGACTTGCCGCGGCTTGCAGAGAGTTGGTAATCAGGAAGAGGCAGCGAAGGTTAGGGTTCAGGTAACCCTAGAAGACAGTAAACCGAAGTACATAAGTAAGTTTTTTCTTATTGAGTTTCAGAGACTGCAATCAGTTGAGATAGGTTGGACCTATCTAGAAAGAGGGGCCGGACTGTGTTCAAGTTTGTTCTGGGGTTTGGCTTGCCGAACTGTGTTTAAGTTTGTTTCTAGGGTGACTGTTGGGCCGAACCCCCCTTTTCAAATGTGATTAGTTTTTAGGGTTTCATATTGCCCTACGATAAGTCCCACTTGTGCGGACTGCTTGGAGAGTGCAACTGAGCACTTACTTCAGACCTACAGTTGAAACCCTATTTTTGCTCTTGCAACAGTGGGTCCCACAGTAGTGATTTCAGAAAATAGCATCTCAGATTGATAGGCTGCCTGGTACTGTGCATGCCGATTGATTTCAGATCAGATTTGAGTTGATTTCTTGCATATACTGTGATAGGCGGTTGATTTCAGATCAGATTTGGGTTGGTTTCAGATCAGATCAGATCAGATTTGTGTTGGTTTCGGATCATATTTCAGATTTACTTGTTTGACTCTGTTTTCTGGTATAATTGCTCTAACAGTTTGTAGCCACTGAATCTTGATCAAAGATGGAGTTTAAGGGTCAGGGAAAAAGTAGTTTTGGAAACCACAATTATGGTAGTGTATCTGAAACCGAGTTTCAGATTACAACTATGAGGTTTGATGGGTCAAATTATTTGGAGTGGGCGCAATCAGCCATGATGGCTATTGGAGGAAGGGAAAAACTGGGTTACCTCTTGGGAGATGTGAAAGAACCTTCCAAGGAGGACCCAACATACACCAAGTGGGTTCAAGAGAACTATTTAGTTATGGCATGACTATGTAATTCTATGCAGCCACATATCAACCGAAATTACTTGTGGGCAAAGACAGCCAAAGAGATATGGGATGTTGTGAAAGAAACCTATTCCCAACCCCTTAATGTTGCCAGAGCCTATGAACTGAAGTGTGAGGTGAACAACCTTAAACAAGGAGAGAAGCCAGTTTCTGTCTACTTCTCTACCTTGAAATCCTTGTGGCATGAGATTGACCATCTAGAGACCCTTGAGTGGGAGAGTACCAAAGATGCATAGACTCACAGAAAGCAAGTCGAGACGAATAGGGTATTTGAGTTTCTGGCTGGTTTGAATTTAGAATATGACATTGTGCGACAACAGATATTGACAAGAGATAGTGTGACCCTTTCTCAAGGATACTCCCTGGTGCATAGTGAAGAGACCAAGAGGAAAGTCATGATGCAGCCTCAGCCCTCTTTCCCAGCCTTGACAGCTATTAAACCCAAGCCAGGGGGTGACTCAGAAAGGGACCGGAAGAAGGAAGATAAATGGGATCTGGTATGTGAACATTGCAAGAAACCCAAGCATACAAAAGATACTTGTTGGAAGCTACATCCTCATTTGGTCCCAGCAAAACTAAGAAATAAGAAGGGTAATGCTCATATGGCAGTGAACACTGATTCAACATCCTCATCAGGCACATCCCTAGAGACTTTAGCTGCTGTTCGGGCTGCCCTCATACAGTTGGAAAAGGAAGTTGGGAGTTCAGCTCAACCATCTCAGTCACCATCAGCTCCTGCCACATCTGCATTTGCACATTCAGGTACTCGAGCCTCAGCTTACCATGCTTCAGCTCCAAGTAATATTGATCACTGCTGGGTAATAGATTCAGGTGCATCTGACCATATGGTTAGCTTGCCATTTCGGGCAAGGGGGACATCAAGCTATCGGATACTATCTCTTTATCTTCTGTCTTGCATGTTCCTAAGCTTGATACTAACCTGCTTTCAGTTAGTAGTATTACCAAACACATGAACTGTTCAGTAACCTTTTTCCCTGACCAATGTGTTTTTCAGGATTTGGAGACGGGGAAGGTGATTGGGATTGGCCGTGAGGCGAACGGGATTTATCTGCTTGGAGAGAGTTTTTGTTGGGAGGAGTAATTGGATAAGAAGTCTTTTGTTTCCCAGTCTGTGAGTTCGGTTATGCTTTGGCATAACCGATTGGGTCATTTGTCTTTTAAGTCTTTGAAGAGTCTGTTCCCTGCTTTATTTGAGTTTGTTGAGTTATCAAAGTTGAGGTGTGAGTTTGCCAAACATTGTAGAACCTCTTATTCTTTAAGTAATAAAAGGAGTAATTCCTCTTTTGATATTGTGCATACTGATGTTTGGGGGCCATATCATATCTCTTCTATGGGTGGGTACAGATATTTTCTACTGTTTGTGGATGACAATACCCGGTTTTCTTGGGTCTATCTTATGTGTTCTCGAGATGAGGTTCCTGCTCTGACCTAAAACTTCCATCAGATGGTTCTCACTCAGTTTGGGACCAAAATCAAAGTCCTTAGATCTGATAATGCAAAGGAATACTTTGCTCAGCCATTGACCTCCTACCTTCTTAGCCATAGAGTTATTCACCAGAGCACTTGCCCTTATACACCACAGCAGAACGGCGTTGCCGAAAGGAAGAATAGGCATATCTTGGAGGTGGCTAGAAGCATTATGTTTACCTCCAATGTACCTATTCGCTTCTGGGGTGATGCTATCCTCACGACAATTTATCTCATTAATCGAGTTCCTTTCCGGGTCCTTGATATGATAACCCCCTTTTCCCTTCTATACCCAGACGAGGAGTTGTTCATTGTTCCCCTTAAAACCTTTGGTTGTACTTGTTTCATTCAGCTTCTCGGGCCTCATCATTCCAAGTTTGAACCTAAGGCCTCCAAATGCATTTTCCTTGGTTATGCTCAAACTCAAAAGGGTTATTGCTGCTATGATCCGGTTTCAGGGAAACGGTTTGTCTCCATGGATGTCACCTTCTTTGAGGAGACACCCTATTATCCTAGGGTTTCTCCTCAGGGGGAGAGCAGTGAGAGTGGGGTTGTTTTGAGTTTCTTTCCTCAGGGGGAGAGCAGTGAGAGTGGGGCTGGTTTGAGTTTCTTTCCTCAGGGGGAGAGCAGTGAGAGTGGGAGTGGGACTGGTAGAAGTGGGGCTGTTCCTTTACCTATTCCACTGGGTAATGAAGGTTGTAGCGGTGAGGGTGGTCAGAGGGAGCCGGAGTTGAGAGTCTATCACAGGCGATGCATGCAGGTTGATCCTAGTCTTCAGCAGCCCCGGCCAGCTCCAGTTCCTTCTACGCCTCCAGATCCAGAGCCTACTGAGATACCTCTCACTGTTGCCACTTTCCCTCCTGTGGATGACCTTGATCTCCCTATTGCCATTCGCAAAGGGAAACGACATTGCACCACTTCTACAGCTCACATCATCTCACAGTTCTTATCCTATGATCGTCTATCACCATCTTACCGGTCCTATCTCACTTCCATTGCTGATGTCCCTATTCCAAGAACAGTGCAAGAAGCTTTATCAGTTCCAGAATGGAAAGATGCAATGCAAGTCGAAATGGATGCCCTATTGAAGAATAATACTTGGGCACTGGTTGACCCACCAAAAGGAAAGAAACCGGTGGGATGCAGATGGGTGTTCACTGTGAAGCATAATGCTGATGGCTCTTTTGAAAGGTATAAAGCCCGGCTGGTTGCAAAGGGGTTCACTCATACTTATGGTATAGACTACTTGGAGACCTTTGCCCCAGTAGCCAAGATGACCACCATTCGAGTTTTGTTATCCCTTGCAGCAAATCATTCTTGGCCCCTGTTTCAGATGGATGTTAAAAATGCCTTTTTGAATGGAGACTTACAAGAAGAGGTTTACATGCAGTTGCCTCCTGGATTCTATGATACAGAGACAAGAAAGAAGGTTTGCCGACTGAACAAGGCATTGTATGGTTTGAAGCAGTCACCTAGAGCCTGGTTTGATAGGTTCAGATTAGCCCTTGGAAGGTTTGGTTATGTACATGCCCAGTCAGATCATACACTATTCATCAAGAGGGTGGAGTCCTCTCTGACACTACTAGCAGTATATGTTGATGATATTGTGGTGACAGGAAATGACAGTCATGAGATTGAGTCCCTCAAACGACTCCTTCATCAAGAGTTTGAGGTGAAATATCTTGGTGCACTACGGTACTTTTTGGGTATTGAGGTTGCTAGATCTAAGCAGGGGATTTTTATCTCTCAGAGAAAATATGTTCTAGATCTGTTGGCGGAAACTGGAAAGTTTGGTGTTAAGCCGGCCGATACACCCATAAAACAAAATCACAAGATTAGTGCAGAGGGTGGGGAGCCTCTTGAAGACAAAGTTATGTTCCAACGGTTGGTTGGAAAGCTTCTATATCTCTGCCTCACTCGGCTGGATATCAGCTATGCAGTTAGTGTTGTTAGCTAGTACATGCACTCCCCTAGAACTTCTCATCTTCTTGCGGCAGAGAGAATATTAGCATACTTGAAGAGATGCCTGGGTAGAGGTATATTGCTCAAGAACAATAATCACACGAGTGTGGAAGTCTATACAGATGCCGATTGGGCTGGAAGTGTTGATGACAGAAGGTCTACCTCTGGATATTGTGCCCTGGTTGGAGGTAACCTTGTCTCTTGGAGGAGTAAGAAGCAGAGTGTTGTTTCCAGCTCCAGTGCTGAAGCGGAATATAGGTCAATGGCTAATGGAGTGGCTGAAATCTTATGGCTGAGGTCACTACTTGAAGAATTGGGTATTGTATATGAAAAGCCCTTAATGTTGTATTGTGATAATCAGGCAGCTATTAATATAGCCCACAACCCAGTGCAGCATGACAGAACTAAACATATCGAAGTTGATCGACATTTTGTGCGAGAAAGGGTCACATCACAAGAAGTGTGTCTTCCGTACATCACATCTAATATGCAGCTCGCGGATATCCTCACCAAGGCTGTACCAAGGAAGAAGTTAGAGACAGACATATCTAAGTTGGGCATGATAGATATCTACTCCCAACTTGAGGGGGAGTGTAGAGAACACTGATGTGGGCCCCACTGCAGTGGTCCCCACTGTGTTCGTAGGACAGCAGTGTAGTTATTTGTTTAAGTTATAGTAGTGTCAGTTTGAGTCAGTTTGTTAATTCAGTTGTTATTTATTTCAGTTTTTATTTACTTTATTTATTAAGTACCAATGGCAGATGTGTCCTTTCCATTATGTACTAAACATAACCTATAAATATTAAGAGAGTGGTGGCGACAGATGAGTAAGAATCTGTCCCTTCTTTCAACAACTTGTGTTCTCTTGTTTCTCTTCTATTCTCTCTCCTTTCTCTCACTTTCTCTTCTGTTTTGCAAACCTAAACCCTTTTAGGATTCAAGACTGATTATTGTCTTGATCTTCTACTTAACCATTGGGGCCATATACATTAGTTAACACCCATTCAAAACCACCGTCCACCTACCTGAATTTCAAAGGGACTGAAAAGTTACCTATTAGTTCCTGAATCCCCTCCAACACATCTTTTTTCCACAATGTTACTATTTCTTTGAAAGCTCCCTAAGGAGGAGCATCTGCCCACTTTATCCCCCTAGCTCTCCAAACACTTCTTGCCCATTTTCTGTTAAAATCCATCTGTTTGGACTCCTAAATTAGTACCACATCTGGATCAGCCTTTCTTATCACTTGTTTAAGTGTTGCTCCTTTCCTTGCACTGCCCAGACCCCTGAAATTCCAACTTAACAATTTCATTTTAACCTCTTTATTTGATCCCTTCCTTCACCTAGATTCTACTTGACCCCTTTTCTTCTTTCCCCTTTCGTAAGAAAACTCATGTCTCCCTCTCTACATCTCTCTCCAGCCTTTCAACTTCACTTCTTTTTCTTTGTCTTACTTTCCTCCTCCTGTTTTCGTAGAAAAACTTTTAAATCATTTGGATTCTTCAATTTGCATCCCAGCTTCCCCACGAATTTTGTTACCGAGTCATCTAAGCTAGAATGATCTTGCTCTCCCCTCCTGTTCTCACCTTCATTTTTTTCCCTCTATATCCTCATCACTCTCTCTTGTTTCCCCATCGTCCTCTATCCCTCTTCCCCTCTAACTCCTCCCTCCTACCTCCCCCTGCAAATTCCATGTGCATTCATTTACAGTGGCTGCATTGTCATGGGCCTTCGACTCCTGGATGGGAAGGGAATCTGGGACAATAGACGCAGAGCACGCATTAGTAGTAAAACCGAAAAAAAAAACAGAGTTACCTGGGGGCTGTCGAGGAGTAGGAGAAAGGGTGGAAGGATGGACTTCAGTTGTCTTTCCCTGTTTTGGTATATGTATGCAATCTCTCTCCTTGGGTTGGTGGGAAATCAATTGTGTCACATTGGCAACAAAATGATCTCTTCCCTTACCCAGTTGTTTAGCCCTCTGTGGTGCGTCCCCGATTTTCTTTTGAGGAGATTGGTTTACTTACCTATCAGTGTTTTGCACAACAAGGATATTTGGTCGAGCCTTTCCTGTTCTTGGGGGTTGGATTTTCTACCTGACAATCTGATGATGTGCTACTCCTTCAAACTTGTGTGCTCTGCCTTCTTGTGTCGGCCTGTACACCTGTTTTTCCTTTTCTTCATCTCGGAAAAAGGACCTCCAAATCTAGAGTCCCTTTGTTTTCCCCCATATTGGTACCTGCACCTTCCTCACTTCCTAAGCTCGAAGCTTTGTCTAAACTTTCCTCATCCCTCGCATCCTCCACTCTGCAATCAATCCAACCATCATCTTCTTCCTCCCTGTCCTCCAATCGACCCCTCACATACCGTGGATTTGGATGATCTAGAGACTATCGCTTCTCACTGTTCTCCCTGGAATCTTTTCGAGCAGTCCATTGTAGCGAGCTTCCTTGGCTTTCTCTGGCTGAGGTTTGCTGCTGCACCCCAGAAGCTTCGACTTGAACCTTTTTGGATGATGATAGACGGGAAATCTTGTCTACAATCTTCTTTTTGTTGCCCCGATCCATGTGACCAATTAAGTTGTCACATGGGTTGGTTTGATTCTTTTCTAGTCAACCTGAGCCTCCAACGCTATTCTCTGCTGGTTTGGACCAAGTGGCTTGGCAGGTCTTAATCAGGCTCCCTCTTTTGCTTGCCGCCTCAGCATAAGAGGCTCGGCCATGCAGTAGCTTAATTCAAAAAATTGATTTAATTCCCTTAATGGGATTACTTGTTTTTTGGTTTTTGGCCTACGACTGTCCCAATTCCTTCGTAATACTAATCTGCATGCCTCCCCTCTCTTTCATTACCCCGACACCACGTGTGCTCCAACCTGCCATGTCATCATTGTCTTCAACCTCAGGAAGACTTCCGCAAAGTGACACTTCATCTCCTGAAGCCAGCCATACGTGATACTAGGTTCCTGAAGCCAGCCATACGAGTTCTTGTTTTTGTATAAGAGTTGCTCCTTGTTCCTCTCTTACCTTCCTCTCACCATTACTTTGAAAGGAATGCAACCTATTAGCAAAAGATGCCCATCCCTGCCCTTTCTTCCCCTCCGACACACATAACAGTTGTTTCTTTCTTAAGGTTTCTTTTGAGAGAGAAAGTTGTAAGGGTAAAAATGTCTCTAATAAAAAGACATAATTGCTACTCTTTCTCTCTTATTCATAAAATATCAAAACTATAGGGATTTTAGGCTTAGGAGTCCATACTAAATTATTGCTGGGGCACACCCAAATATACTTGTAGAAATTTGAGTGTTTTTTAACCCTTCCTGGGGAGGCTTTGCAAGAATTGACAAAATTTTTTGGTAGCTAATTAGTTATGGATATGTCGATCATCTGGGAGAAATAGGAAGATAAGGAGTCTTTGCAAGCTTGACTTAGAAAAGGTATATGGCGCTATAAATTATGGATGAAGATCGCAATCATTTGTTCATTCACTGCTCAGTGGGTTCTGCTATCTGGAGACATTTCCTGTCAGGCCTGGAGCTCCATTTGTGTATGCCAATCTCTGTATTAGACAGTGATTTGAAAGGCGCGCCTAGGCGCACAGGCGAGGCGCATTTTGGGGTATGTGCCTTGCCCTAGTCCTAGGCGCACCTCTTTCAAAAGGCGAGCGCCTGGTGCGCCTAGGCATGCGCCTGATGCACCTTGCGCCTCAGCCTAGGTGTGTGCCTTTTTAAAATTGTGCTTTTTGCTGTTTTTTGAGTCTAACGGCTAGGTTCATTCATTCATTCATTGCAATAAAACATCTTCTTAAAAGGCAATGAAAGTTGTAAAATTATTATTTTTTATGTGAGAAATAAGAATTTCAGACCCTAACATAGACTTGTTCGGGCTTGCCTCGGGGGCGTGCTACAAAGGCGACTCATAGAATCAAGAATGCAATATGTTATACATCACATTAACTACTTGAAGCAATGCAATTAAGGAAAAAAAGAGATTGTGGGTTTTACATGCTTGAAAATGCTTTATATTTTTGCTTTTATTTTTAAATTTTCATTTGAATACACTTTACATGTTATGTTTATGTATTTTAATTTTGGATAATAGGTTTTTTAAATCATTTATTTTAAAATCTAAGTTTATATTTTTATTAACATTATGTTTAATATTTTTAATATTTTTTTGGAATTTTCTGACTTTTTCTTTTTGATTTTTTAGCTTTTTTTTTTTTTTTTTGTAATTTTGCGCCTTTCTTAAAAAGGTGCGCGCCTCGCCTTGCGCCTTGTGCCTCAGGTGCAAATTGGCCCTTGCGCTTTGGAAACACTGGTATTGGAGCAGTTGTGAAGCTGGGAAGTTCAGGGTTTATCCAAGCTGGCTAGGTGTACCTGGAAAGTCATTCCTTGAACCATTTTCTGCACAATCTTGTCTGAAAGGAATAGGAGGATCTTCCAAAACAAAGCTAATGATTTGGATTGCCTGATCTCCTTTGCTTTTGGCCGAGTCATCTCCTGGGTTGCAGCAGCCAAGGGTCTTCAGAACTCAGTTTTTAGCTCTCAATTGAGATCTAGGGATCTGTTTGAGTTATGATGTATTGCAGTGTTCCCTAGTGTATTCAGCTCCTTGACTTTGGGGCTGCTGTTGTAATTTGTAGTTCTTTTAATAAGCTTTTACATGACCTTTTCTCAAAAAAAAAAAAAGGATTCTTGGGTTACACTATAAAGAGATTTTTTTTTTTCCTGCATAATGGTAGCAATGGTGCCTTAGTTTATGTACTTTGTCACCCATCTGTGTCATCATAAATTGTCTGGTGAAAGATTCTTTCAAGCCACAAAAGGCCTTAGGAAAGGTGATTCTTTCTTCCTTCCATTTCCTAATTGGTGGGGAATGTTGGATGTAGACTAGTAAGCAAATAACTTCTTCGGTTTGCTTATAGCAACATCCTTTATGTTTTTAGGGTTAAAATATCTTGATTCAAATTCTTAATAGTGTTGTTACATACTTTTGGTGGTTTTAGTAAGTATGCTTTCATAAAAAGAAGCTAAGTGCAATTAACCTAGTTGAGGGTTATACAGTTTGCTAGTATCATGGGACTAACTAAACTATGGATCAGGAGAGGGTGGCAAATTGGGACAGAAGTGTAGTAGGAGTATCAAATCTGATAGCTACTAAATTTACCGGTTTCCGAGTCTATGATCTCTGTTTTAAATTCAGAGCATCTATGAGAAATTGAGCACTGCTGTGTATAAAAAGGTCATTACCTAATGCTGGTCCCTGCTGGTATCTAGGGTCTTGGGACAGGTAGACTGGATATGAGCCTAACCATCAGCATTGTTTAGCACAAAGTGGTCAGCCTCAGACTTTGAGTAGGTTAGGGCCTTGGCATTGGATTCGGAAATTGTAATGGAAACTTGAGATCAGCGCATGAGATTGGTTGAAGAGGAAGCAGATTTGAATTCAGAGGTGCACGAAGGCATTTCCAAGCATGAGACAAGGTTTGTAAGTGCAAAACTGCAAATGGAGCAGTAAACTCAACCATTGAAGTGAAAGAGTTTTCGTTGAGAGTGAAAATGCAACTAGGGAAAAGAATTTTGAGAAAAATAAGCATATAGTTGAGGGTGGGGTTTCTGTTGCTTCAGGAGAGTTTATTGAAATAGTTGAAGGGAAGTTGGGCAAAGATTTTGGGTGGACAAAGACCTGAAGTGAGCAGAGGTGGACTACTGAACAAGATAAAGCTAAAAATAAACTTTCTTTGTACACAAAAAATGAAAAGTTTCATACACTGGACAGCAGGTACATGTGACAAAGGCTTATGGATGAGTTTTACCAAGGAGACTCAAGGTCTTTTGGTGATGGGGGTGGTTGATTCTTCTGAAGCAGTGGACATTTTGTCAGATCATGGGAAAGAAGATTTGGAAAAGAATGAATCGGATAAGGAAGAAGAAGGACCAGAGATGCAAAAGAACCATGTTTTCAGTATTGATAAGTTTTATTTTTTATTTACTATAAAAAAAAGTGGTCAGTCTCAGACTTGAACCATGCTTTCACACTTGAGGTAATCATTTTTGTTTTGTTACTTTATACAAAAATGTTAACTCCTTCATTCCACCAGCTACCATCCTTGGACTGACAGCTAGATTGAGGTAATAAATAGGTGTTTGGAGATGTACCTAAGATGCTTCCATGGGGTGTGACATCCTTCAAGGCACTCAGCTCTATGGGTGTGATTCCCCATATGAGAAAGACTCAAATATAGTGGCTGAAGCGGAGGAATAGCTCACTGAGAGGGATGACATGACATCATACAATCACTCAAGAATCAGCTGCTGAGAGCACAGCAGATTTTGAAGGCTCAATATGATAAGAGTCATCGTGACGTTGAGTATCAAGTCAGGGGTTATGTTTATGTAAAGCTTCAGCCCTATTGTCAGTCTACAGTTGCAAGATGAGCCTGGTAGAAAAATTTCACCTCGCTTCTTTGGCCCTTTCATGGTAGCAGAGAGGGTAGGAATGGCACAAGAATGTGAAGCACAAGGCTTCGGTGAAATCTGGCCAAGTAAGGTGTGGATGAGATCTGTGGTACCATTGGTACCAGAATATTGCCTTGCCTTCCAGATTGATGGCCAGGTATGCTGTATTCAAAATATCTTTCTGCTTTGAAAATCCACAAGATTGGGTCATCACCTGAAAATGTTGGGAAATCAAACTTAGCTGATTGGAAACTGCAAGTCCCTGTGATCAGAAGCTGCTGGAAGAAGATCCTTCATTCTTACTGCAGCAATTTCCTGATGTAGAGAACTTCTCACATTGTGACAGTAATGCTGATAAGGTCTCCTTAATATCTTTGAGATCACCAACCAACTTGTGCATCTCCACCTCTATTTTGTCTACTTTTTCCTCCATGGTAGCCAATCTGGTCACTGTCATTCTCCAATTGCAGCTAAGATACCAATTTGGTAGGATACTGCCTATCGTATGGGCTATTCAAGGCAACCCGACCTCCTAAAACAAAGAGCAGAGAGAGGGAGAGGGAAGGGAGAAAAATGGGTAAGGGACTAACTGCCTTACCTCTCGGTGGCTTCCACTATTTATACTTATTTACATTCATAAAGTGGCAATTAACCGTGTTTCCTAATGTAAATATATTTGATTGGTGGGCTTGGGCCTTTGCTAACATGAGCTGCTCCGTTGTCTTGAGTCTTAGGCTGCTGTTGACTTGGAACTGGGTTCTTGATGTGAGTCTGAGTCTGGGCCTGGGGCCTATCAAAGTGGCAATTAATCGTATCCTGATTCCTCAAGGACAATCTAATTTTGTTGTGAGATTGTTGATTCTCCATATTGTCGCCTTATAAGAAAATAGCTCATTTAGTATAATGCTTGATTCTCCTGATAAGTTTGTATTGTAATTTTTCCTTTAGGCTGCATTTGTTTCTGTGTAAGTGGATATAAAATTTTCTAGTCTGAATTATGTCAACTATTATTTCTGCCCTTTTTGTAGTGAAAACTTAGTTTGTACTACAATTTAATGTTAGCTCATCAAAGCATAGCAACAAGGTGCACCTGGATTCAAGTGATGCACACTTCACAGAATTAGTCTCATTATAAGCTATGGCATGCCTTTTGAGGCGCTGCATGTGTATTTGACAAATAGTTGCTTTTACCAATGCCCTCGTAAATTTACTTTTAAGCAAATGAAGAATTCATATCTATGCATTTAAAGACACATATATATTATATATGCATATGGCAAGTATTACTTTTAATTGTAGTTATGATGTATTGTAGGTGGTTTAGTGTGTTTGGCTCGTCTTGGGGGCTTTGGTTGTAATCTGGTGCTCCATGAATAAAATTTTACCTTACTTTTCTAAAAAAAAAAAATTATTACTTTTAGTTGCTTGTGCATTTGACAAGTCAGAAATGTTGAGTTGGAGAAGTAGTTGCTTTCAATGATACTCTCTTTTCAACTTTTCTTTTTTCAAGCGACTTATTAATTCCAAAATCTTATAGGAATTACAAAAGCATGGGAACCCTGATATTGTCATGGCTTTGGTAGGCAACAAAGCTGATCTTCATGAGAACCGTAAAGTACCCGTTCAAGTATGTTTGTTTGTGTCAGATTTATGCACCAGCTTTTTTCTATATTTTTCATGAAATGTGAATTATTAAATCAAATTTAATTTGCTATATTTCATGAGCTTCTATTAAAGAGAGTGGTATAATTCAATTGTTTATATTTTGTTTGTGAAGGATGGTGTGGACTATGCAGAGAAGAATGGGATGTTCTTTATTGAGACATCTGCAAAGACAGCAGATAATATTAATGAGCTGTTTGAGGTATGTGCTTGGTCTTTCTTTTCTTATTGTAACAGCAATTAAGGCTTGAATTCTTTGAATTCTTAAATTTGACACAAGTGAAAATGACAACTTTCATATGGAAATCTAAACTCAACTGCCTCTTCATATGTAAATACTAATGCTTTGAAAACTGGACGAAGGCCAGCCAAATGGCATTTCATGGTTGAATCAGTCTGAACATTAATCCATCCCAAAACCATTGACTGGTGACACTGCTGACCTCTGGTTTTAATGATTCAATTTTCTAAACATTTGTAAATACTTTAAGCAACATATCCAGAGTTGCCAACTCTCAGAGCCATGCCGGTTCTGTTTCTTTTGGATGTGGCAGTTGGTGTAGAAAAATTCAATGATTATACCATAAATAGGATTTACATCTACCATGCTCCAGTAAATGTTTAGCTTCAATTTTCAATTTTCTCTTAACAGAAATGACCTCCTTTTGTTGTAATTTGTCATTTTCTAAAGCCCTTTCTTTGTGTGGATACAGCAGTGGCTACAAATTTGGCATGATTAATATCTTTATTGTGAATTCTCCTTGCTAGTTGCCTTTGATATGAAAATTTTCATTTCACGTGCAATGTGGAATTTGATGTTTTCTTCCTTGGCAGGAAATTGCTAAACGTTTGCCCCAAGTTTCCTCTTCATGATTGCAGATGGAATATCAATTGTACTACAGAAGTACAGAGTACAGAACTTATATGTCCTACAACTTAATTGTAATATAGAATTTGTTTATAGTGTTTTTCACCCTGTGATCTTTGTTCTATATTATGCTGGGGGTTTTCTGTTGGATTTGACCATTAGATAAAGATGTTAGATGTGCATTATACTAACCAAGGGACTGTATGTAAGCATTGGGCAATGATTTTGTTTTATATTTGTGATGCCTAATGCAGAATACAGAGAAAAAGAAACCGGTCCTTGCTAAGTTCCCCAATTTTCTTGTCATTGGGCAATGATTTTGGGGCAATGTAAGTCTCCCAATATGGTTCAGTGAATATTGGCGATGGCCCAGTAGTTCAGTTGGTCACTTATTTCTTATCCCTCCGTTTGAAAGGTGCGCCAAAGGACGGGGCTCTCTGCATTATGATTTCACTGATTTGTGAATGCCGGTGGGGGGTACATGCATACATCCCTGCCACTACCGATCCACATCCACTAATCCCGCGCCCCTATGGGGCCAAAGCCGCATCACCTCTGTTTTTCATCAATGGATGACCCCCCCAAAAAAAGGTTCCGTTTCCACCTCTGTTTTTCATAAAAAATATTTTTAATTTATATCAAGGTTTTAAAAACCAACTGGAAATGATGTTTCAACCGTCCGGTTTGAATGAATGGCCCATTTTAATTTAAAAAATAAAAATAAAAAAAATAAAAAATGATCAAAACTCATTCACTGGGTTGAATGACTGGGTTAAGAGTGAAATAGAATCAGTTGCAAGCCAAATGGTCCCATCATCTGGGTCAACCGCGGTTCGAGAATTCTGATTTATATTAGTGACTAGTGAGTGAGTTGACAGGTTGGCACTGTAATGAATAATGAGTTGCACCACCGAACCGATACGACTGAGGTTACGTGAAGTAAAACTGTAAATACTAAATAGTACTGTACGATTGTACAGACATGTTACATCATCAAACTGAAAAATGGCACCTGTGCCATTAATCTCATGGGTCCTCTACTTTTTAATTTTTTGTCAGTCATTTGCTCCCAACTTCTAGACAAAAAGACTCCTACGCTCTTTGTTTTAATTCAGGGAAAGATAAAACAGGTAGGGTCAGGGTTGTAACCAATGAAAGCAAATTCCTTGGATGATCACTTTGCATAAATGCAACCATTTCTTAATCAGAGCATACAAAAGCTAAGTTTTACTTGCTTTGTATGAGACTATGATTATGACTCTCCTCATGCTGTATGAGGATTGCTCTCTTAACTTGTTATATATACGCAATAAGTTGCAGTTTTGTGTGATAACTTGCGACAAATATCTGTGAATTAATGGTGAATTTGAGTAATGAGCTTGGGAGTTAATTCATAGAGAAACAGGTAAAACATAATACGATACAATAACTGCGAGTCACTTGGGACAGTCTCTTTATAATTTTGCTCAGAGTGGAGGGTCAGTAGGCAAATCTTTAAGCAACCCATTTGTCGATATCCTTGCACATTGACACTCTTAATCGGTGGCAACAAGAAGGTAGCTCAGAGAAGGATGAAGAAGAAGAAGAAGTTGCAGGTACTGTATTTTCTCTCTTTCTCCCATTTCTCTTCCTCCCGGGTCCAAATTAATTCATTGAAGATCCAAGGATTGGCATTGCAAGGTGAAGTGTCTACTGTCTAGTGGGCTATTGGGAAAACTGAACAATTGAAGTGGCTAATCCAAAGTATATCCTGTCTTACAGACACTATGCTCTTACACTCGGTTTTCTTTTCTCGGCGGGGTCTCACTATTTTGGTGTGACCCCGTATATTCACTTTTGGGATCCTAGCTTATCCCACTTCTTTTGTTTCCAATCTTAACGTTTCTTTCAAAACAAACAATATTCGGTCAAGATGCTTCCCTTCTCATCACTTTCTCGCAAACCAAACGTATTATTAGGTGGGGGTGGTGGAATGGACCCCTAGCCTCCTGCTCCTTCCCTGTCAAATTGTAACAAGTTGCAGCTGCATGCTTTATTTATAAGGATAAGGATAATTTACACAAAATCCAGTGTTTTTTTTTTTGGTACAAACAAATAAAATAAACTCGTTAAATGATGCATGATGCATCAATAAAGCAAGACAGTGGGGGAAATCTGGTTTGAGTATAGCCACAAGCTAGCCCATAGATAGAGGCTGATACAGACCAATACTACTCACCAACACTCTATATATGTCTTAGTTGCATCAAACCATCTAATCGGTCAATGAACCCCAAAAGGGTATTATATATATTGTTTTCTAAATGACATCTCATGGACAAAAAGCCAATTTTGAGATGAATTAAGAACTAACGCATCTTACGTGGATTTGTGTTAGAAATTAGAACCAACCAACATATCTCCCAATCTCCAACCGTAGGGATGTCTGTCCTTCATTCATAGAGCATCACAAAAGTCTTTCAAACTACAGATGTATGTCTCCATAAATTATTAATACCAAAATCTTCCCATCTTTTAAGATATATATATATATATAAATTATTAATACCAAAATCTTCCCAAAATCTTCCAGCAAAAGCATGGAATTGGGCTCACCATATTGCTTAATTATACAGCAAAGAAATCAATGTCTACCAAATTAAAGAGAAGGCGAAGATGTGAAACTATGGATCAAATCCGTATCCTTGTTTGAATATTGCTGGTATCCGTATGACCACAGCTATACCTAAAAAGGATTTGACGTCGAATGCATGCACCTCTCCAAGTCCAAGGGTTCATTTATATAGAATTATAGATAGATATCTTCAGCTTCTTATCCCATTGACCAGAGGGTATATATATGAAATTTCCTTTACCCAACACTGAGACCCCCCCGCCATCAGTGGTCCTTTTCCAACTCCTAAGGAAAACATTACCATCCTTGGTTTTCTGTGAGCTCATTACAAAAACCAGGGACGGTGTTTTCAATTTTGACCTATCTTTCTGATTAATGTATTACCTCAGTTATTAATTGTCTACTGCAACAATTAATTAACAGACAATTTATTAATTTAAGAACAAGTTGGTTTCAGAAAAAGAAAATGGGTCGTCGTAGTACCAAGCTAGAGATCATTTGAGGATTCGTACGTGAACCCTCTATACCCCAGATAGTTGGGATAAGGCTTTTTTGAGTTACACTCAGAGATTATTCTTTATTATTATTACTATTATTTTTTTTCCTGAGAAAAAGAAACAACAGCATTTCTGGTCCATATTGCTTGACAAATCAGTACTAAACCAGATCAAAATTAACAACCATTTTATGTTTTTATTTTTACTCAATTAATTCTAATAATTTTCAATCCCACCGGTTTAATTCAAACTATATACATTGATCTCTTGCAGTACTGCTTATCTCTGCTAGCCTTGATTATTCAGAAAATTAAAATTTCCAATTTCATTATTTATTTCTTGTTTTGTGAGTGATCAGACATAGATGCAGTTATTCAAAACAATTAAATAAGGCGCAGATATAGGAAATTAATTTACTGCAAGTATCAAAATTTCATCCATTTGAATTCTTATATATTTCTGTTCATGCATGCTTGTTAATATAGAGGGAGCTGGGATGTAGCTAGAATGGGAGTTGGCTCTCTGAAAAGTGAAAAGGGACATATCACGTTATGACAAACTGGCAACGCATAGTACGTAAGTAGAAGGGGGGGGGGAGGGGTCAGTCACAGCCTCACAGGAGAAGGACTATCACCAGTCACCACTTGCATTAGCTAGCTGATCAACTCTTCTTCCTCTCCGTGCATCTATTTAAGTAGTAGTCCTTCATAATTGTTTTCTTCATGCATGGTACACAGGCCCAATATTGAATATTGAGCTAACTAGCATATTATTAATTCTTATCTGCTTAGGCTGAAGCACGCAGTACTAAGGAATAGAATGAGGGCTAGAGAGATCAAAACCAGCATTCTTAGGCTGAAGCACGCAGTAAGGAAGCTGCAGAGAGGTGTCCTCTCATCCCTGCTATCAAGAGGAGACAGCAGGATTGGAGATGTGAAGGAGGGTCATTTTGCAGTGCTCACAACGGGCGAAGGGGAGCCAAGGAAGTTCTTTGTTGCATTGAGTTTTCTTGCTAATCCTGAGTTTGTGAAGCTGCTTGAAGAAGCCGAACGGGATTTTGGGTTTGATCAGCAGGGTGTTCTCACTGTACCTTGTCAACCAAGTGAGCTCCTCAGGATCTTGTCGATGAGACGTTTTCGTGATGCATGATTTTAATTAGACCAACTTAATTATTGATATATAATTCTGTTTTTCTTGCTAAGATCGATGTAATAAGAAATCACCGATGAGTAACCATTGCATCGATCATAGCCTTTAGCAAATATATCTATAGGGATATATAACCTTTACTTAATTAATTTACTTGGTTTATTTTGATATATATCAGATGTAATTAAGAATTAAAGGAGAACATTTCTTTCTTTCTTTCTTTTATGAACCCAGAAAGTTTATTTGCTGGAAGGATTTCTATTACTGCTAAGTGCTAATATAATCCCATTGAATTTGAACATCTGGGCTAGCTGTGGCTGCATGAACTTCACTAAATCCTGTACTTGTTTCTTCTCTTTTCTTTCCTAATAACCAAAAAAAAAAAAAAAAGAACTTATCGACTAATTAATGCATTACTAATTTACTAATTTTCCTAAAATTAATGCAGATTGTTTTCCAATTTGCCATTGCTGTAGCAACGTCCAAACAAGTGGCTAAATATTGCACTGGGTAATATTTCCAATTCTCCACTGCTATCATAATCCGGAGGCTATATCTTATCAAATACCAATAAGCTAAGAGCAGACCAAGCTCGGTAGCTAATTAATGGAGACTGTTTTCAATTGGGTAATTGTGAAAATATAGATGCATGGCATATTAATTGCTATGGCGCCGGCATCAATGTCCCATGTTCAATATATATATTATATAGGACTGGGTGTATTGGTTATAGGAATTGAACCATCTAAAAACAGCAGCAGCAGAAGAAGAATCATGGGCAACCCAAGTCTGATTATCATCATAATATTAATCTCATTTTCTTTCAAATTACCAAACACATCCTAACATGCATTTTTGTGAAACAAGAAATAGAAAGTTGGGATAACTCAACTTTCTATTTCTTTCTTATTTTGTATATCAAACCAAAATGAAACAAAAAATATAATCGATCCCTGTTTAATGGGATAACTCATCAAATATTACAGATTTCCTCTTCAGTCAGATTTCGAATGAACTCCGGAAGGCGGAAGTAAAGAAAACCCAATTGGGGCCATTAATGCATGAACCACCTTATACAGCGGTCTAATTAAGGCAAACAATCTGAAAAATATTATTTGTTCGCCAAAAAAATGTCTGCAATCAACGATGATTGGTCCTATCTCTATCTGCCATGAAATGGACTTCTCAAGGAGATGTTTTGTCCAATATATATAATGCCTCAGGAGGTCGGGCCTAGATGTAGTAGGCACAGTTAGGCAAGTACAATGAGTGAGCATAGCTGTGGGATTAATGTGGCTTTAATCCAAATGTTTTTGTTTTGTTAGAAATTATCCATCATTTTATTATCTTTGTTAAAATAATTAAAAAAAAAAAAGGAAAAAGGAAAACTTCGAACATATTTAATTAGGTTTTTTTTTTCATTGTTTTTATTTTTAATTATTTTGACAAAAATAATAAAATAATGAATAATTTCTGTCTAATGGAACACAAATGTTTGGATGAAAATCACATTAACTGGGACATGTATCACATAACTAATACGTGCTCACTCATTATGTTAACCTAATGTCCCTACTACATCCGATTTGAAGCCTGTTCACCCAGGTGGCAATAGAGCAATATAACTGTTGCACCAAGACTCTCTCTCTCTCTCTTTCACACACACACAAACACACACACACAATATATATATATATATATATATATATATATATATATATATATATATATATACATATATATATATATATATAATATTTTTATTTTAGTTTCACTTTTTTATATTAAAAATTAAAATTTGAGATCAAAAAATATATTTTTTAACAGCAAAAAAGAAAAGAGTGATTCTAATAGTATTTCAGTTTCAATTTTTAAAAAACTGGCCGGTTTTTTCTGTTACTTACTATTTACAAATGCAACCCACTTGCAAATGTACGATTGTCTATACTTAGAAGGCCATAGTTGAATTAACACTTTTTTTGAAAATTTATTATTATATGTAATTTTGAATTGATTTATCTTCTATACTTCTGCCATGCGTGTGGATTGGTCTTGTGTAAGAGTTACCTATAAATTAAATACAGGGAGTAAATGCATGGTTCAGTTTGATTACAATAGGATATATAAAATAGTATAATAACAATAGACGTGTATTGTCAATTATGCAAGCCTAACATCAAGCTCCAAGTTCAAGTACGTAGTTACAGGATAGACCAATGACTGAGGGTTGAATGAGTTTCAAACTCCTAGAAAAGTTGCTTTTATTTTGCACAGCATGGCATCTGGACTGATTTTTTTTATTTTTATTTTCTTTTTTTTAAATCCAGCTGAGACCCTTTTTGAGTTCTAAACTAATTTGTCAGATTGAAGATTTCTTGGTCAATTTACGAATTCCCCTAAAGGTACACCCTTTGCATATATATTTTTAACAAGCATGTCGACCTATAAAGCTAGCTGCTAGAAGAGTTGTTTCATCATGGGGCAAATTTTTTAAATTATCCTTATTGAATTATTTCATCATGGGGGCAAATTTTTTGAATTATCCTTACTGTTTAATTAATTGATGGATTATATCTTCATTATTTAACAATTATCTTGCACCATTCTTATCGTTTCTGACAATTGTAATAGAAAAAAATAAATTATCAAATTTACCCTTCTTTTTTATTCAAATTTACAAAATAAAATCTAAATTTCACAAAGATAATAAACATATCTTGCTCCGTCTCCATTTCCATCTTTGTCCCTGTTTACGTTTCCAACTCCATGTCTGTCGTCTCCATCTACCAACTACACCAATCTCTCATATGCAAAAGCCAATGGCAGGGCCTACCTACTGGTCTCTCTCTCTCATTCTATAGTTTTCGTCCCCTGTCACCACTGAACCAGTGGCGGTGACTTCAAAAGCACCATGCAAGTCAGAATCATCACAGGAAGCTGGGCTTTCTCCTATTATGCTTTTCAACATTACAGGTTATTGTTTGACGTGCTGGATGGGAGTCATCCGCTTTGATAATGGGTAGGGAAGGAGGGGTTTCAAGGTTCCGGGATTATGGCAGGGGTTGTTGCAGGGTTCGATGCTCGAGACAAATCACACCAAGAACAATTTTTTCTTATGTTTCTTAGAAACCCATTATACAAAAACAAATTTGGAAGAGTGTAAATGTATATGACGGCTGCTTGAAGAACAAGATTCAACAAGCAACAGTTGGCCACAACTAGCCATTAGGCCACGTGTGGAAAATCGGTTACCCTGTGAATTTTCGATCATCTAAAGGTAATGATATATGTAAAACCGGAGCTTTACTGGTTTCTCAGAATGCGGAAATATATACAGTCGAGATCCTACGTTTACAAGGATAAGAAGATCTACAATGATAAGATGTATCGGAGACTCTTGATTCAATTACAACAGAGACCCCTAATTCAATTACTAATTGTAATCCTAACACCCCCTCAAGTTGGAGCATGCAGATTGTGAATGTCCAACTTGCGGAGAAAGTACTCAAATTCTTTGCGACCCAATGCCTTTGTAAAAATGTCAGCCAGCTGAACGGTAGTCAACACATAAGTAGGACGTATGCAACAATTTTGAATCTCATCCCGTACAAAATGGCAATCAACTTCAATATGTTTTGTACGCTCATGAAACACTGGGTTTGCTGCAATATGCAAGGTTGCCTGACTATCACAATATAAACGCATTGGGTTTGAATGCGTAACTCCAAAATCCAATAACAATCCCTTCAGCCATTTTAATTCACATGTGGCAATGGCCATAGACCGATACTCTGCTTTCGCTGAAGAACGAGCCACAGTGTGTTGTTTCTTAGTTTTCCAGGAAATCGGCGATTTCCCAAGCATAACAAACCACCCAGACAGAGAACGTTGGGACAAAGGACAATTCGCCCAGTCAGAATCACACCATGCATATAACTGCAAGTCACAATCTTAACGCAAGAGAATTCCTTGACCAGGATTTCCTTTCAAGTAGCGCACCACTCGCAATGCAGCCTCCCAATGTCTTTCTTGCAGCTGCTGCATGAATTGGGACAGAACATGCACACAATAAGACAACTCTGGACGCGTTGCTGAGAGATAAATAAGCCTCCCCACCAAGCGTCTGTATCGCTCAGGATTAGATAAGAGGGGCCCATCTGTCAAGGCGAGATTGTGATTCTGCTCCAGAGGAAAAGGAGCAGGTTTTGTACCAAGTAATCCAACTTCAGTGATAATATCCAGAGCATACTTTCATTGAGATAGAAAAATTCCTGTTGAGTTTCGGGCAACTTCAATGCCCAAAAAATATTTCAATTGTCCCAAGTCTTTCATATGGAAACAATCACTCAAATATTTTTTGAAGACTTGAATTGCCATATGATCATTACCTAACACAATAATGTTGTCCACATACACGAGCACAAACATATGTACCTTGTCTCAACGAAAGGTGAATAGGGAGTAATTTGAACCTGATTGCTGAAACCCATATGTCTTCAAGGTTGCGGTTAATTTAGCAAACCAACATCTCGGCGCTTGTTTCAAGCCATACAGAGATTTTCGCAACCGACACACCATACCTGGTTTATCTGACTGAAAACCAGGAGGCATTCACATGTAGACTTCCTCATGAAGGTCACCGTGCAAGAATGCATTATGTACGTCCATTTGATGAAGCTCCCAATTTCTAGTTGCTGCGACTGCAAGAAAGGTACGGACAGTAACCATTTTTGCAACTGGGGCAAAAGTTTCATTATAATCAATTCCCTCAACCTGCTTGTTCCCAAAGATCACGAGACGAGCTTTGTATCTTTCCACTGTCCCATCAACGTTGTACTTGATTCGATATACCCATTTGCATCCTATGGCTCATTTTTTAGATGGCAAAGGCTCTACGGTCCATGTCTGATTATTCTCAAGCGCTTGTATTTCTTTCTACATTGCATCCCTCCATTTTTCATCCTTTACAGCCTCAGCAAAAGCAGTAGGTTCAACTCCTGCAGTAATAGCTGCTAAGAAAGCACGATGTCGACAAGAAAAATTGTTACAATTCACATAGTTATCTATGGGATAAGGACTACCTGCAGGACGTGATTGACCGAGTGAGTTTGCAAAGGGACACGGAGAGGACTCAAGCACTATGTGGTGTGAAGCACATAGTCTCTTAACCTTGTGGAATGTTGTTTCTGTTGATGCCCATGCCCCAAATGAGAATCAGAGTGCTGCTGTTGCTCAATATTGTCATCCCCATGACGTCAGGACTGTCTTCGCTTGCATTTTCTGTGGTGACGTCAGAAGAATGCATGGGTTTACTAGTATTGGCATTTGGGTCTACGTGGGTTTCTTCTTCTACACCGATTCCTTCTTCTGTGAGTTCACCTCGCTGGATAGTCTCCATCTCGCCATTTGCTAGTCTAGGTGTATAAGTGGATGGTACCAACACCTCATCTGTCCCACTTATTCCACAGTCTTGTGCTTTGTTCGGCTGTGCATCCTCTTTGTGTGCATACAAGAATTCATGCTCAAAGAAAGTAACATCTCTGGAAGCAAAGAACATGTCGGACTCTAAATCATACAAGCTCCATCTTTTCTTCCCAAAAGGATACCCGACAAAAACACACCGTCTGCTTCGACTGACAAATTTATCCCCTCCATGACCATGATTGTGCGCATATGCTAAGCAACCAAAGACTCGAACATTATCATAAGAAGGAGGTCGCCCAAATAACATTTCATAGGGAGTCCTTCCCTTTAACAGAATGGACGGTGTCCGATTGATCAAATAACATGCGGTCATGATGCATTCCCCCCAAAAATCAATAGGCAAGCTGGCTTGAAAGCGCAAAGCTCGGGCAACATTGAGTATGTGGCGGTGCTTGCATTCAACCCTCCCGTTTTGTTGAGAGGTCCCGACACAAGTGGTTTGATGAATAATACCACTTTCAGCAAAATAACTAGCCAAGCATACAAACTCAGTCCCATTATCAGTACAGATCACCTTTACAGGTTTGTTAAATTGCCTTTGAACCATAGCAAAAAAATTTTGAAGAACTCGTCCCACTTCCATCTTATCAACCAGAAGATAAATCCAAATGCCTCTAGAAAAATCGTCTACTATGGTTAAGAAATAATGAGCACCACAAGAAGCTGCAGTTCTATAAGGACCCCACAAATCACAATGAATTAACTTAAAAATATCGGATGCTTTATTATTACTAGAAACAAACTTTTCTTGACATTGTTTAGCTCGGAAGCAAGCATCACAACCCTTAATACTGTCATCATTATTATTCTTAGTACTAATAAAAGGCAGCAACTTAACAATTCTATAAGAAGGATGCCCTAACCTTTGATGCCAAATATCACATGTCCTGCTCTCTGTAGTCTTCATTGCTTTTGTTGATGCAATGCTTTGGAAATAATAGTCCCTCTTGCTGCTCACCTGCTCCAATCAACATCTTCGTAGTGTGGTCCTATATCACACAAAATTTATTATTAGTTAACTGGACAATACTATTTGATTCCTCAATCAATTACGATACAGAAAGTAAGTTGCAATTCAAACTAGGCACATATAAAACACTAGTCAATTTCAGATGATCGTCCAGTGCAACTGTGCCTTCTTTCTCTGCTATTGTCGTTTTCCCATCTGGTAGACCGACAGAGCACGGAGTGACATTCTTTATGTCTCTCATCGATTGGAGGCTTCCTGTCATATGATGAGAGGCCCCTGTGTCTATTATCCATTCTGATCGTTTTTACTTACCACTTAGTCGTTGACTCCCTTCTTTCTATGCGTTCAAAAGGTTGAGCAACATGTTCCACTGCTACTACTCAGTCCATTTAATCCAGTATTGGTTGGATCAATTGATTCTCCTTGAGACACATTACCTTGCGTAGAGACTTTGGCTGTGTTGGCCTTGACTTGACCGTCACGACCTTTTGCCCATGCTCCTTTTTCTTTGTTTTCAGTCATGCCGACTATTGTGTCTAAAAACCCACAATCGGCAGCAGAATCACCACAAAAGACAGAGAATTGATCTCTAGATCTCCTTAAAGCCTACTGTAGAATTTCGACTCGCTGGAACCTGTTAAAGAGAATGAACCCCTGAGTTCTCTACTCTTACTTGGTGAGGCGAAAATCCAAACTTACCTGTTTCCACTGACTTTGCGGGTGACAGCAGGTCAAGCATCTTTGATGCCAAGGCTGGAATTGCCCTAAACGATATCTTTATTGAGCTCGTTTCTTGGTGTGCGAGTGTGTAAGAAATGCCCCGATGTCTGAGATGCAGTGTAGAGAATCAGAAAACTCGAGAAACTCCAAGTAATTGATTCATTCCAATTTTCTAATCGAGAAGAAATAAATCAAAGACCAAAGAAGAGGTAAACTAGTAGCATAAGAGAGAAGCGATCAATCAATTTTTAGAAGGAGAACAAAAAATAGGGGAGATGTTTTTCTTCTTCATCGGAGGCATAGAGCAACAAGTGAGCAAGGTGCTCAAGGCCGGAGCGGGGCTCTGTATCAACTGCGGTTCGGTAGTGGATTTAGTAGAATATGAGAAGGTCCTCAAGATGTTCTTCGTTCCTGTGTGGCAGTGGCCTGGTAAAAAGCCAACAGTGTACTGCAACAACTGTTCGCTCATGTTCCCTCAATCCTTCTCTCCCTCCGCTTCCCGGCTCGGATTCTCCCCCATCGCTCCTTGATGTTCTTCGCTGCCACTCCTGCGCTCGCATCGTTGAACCCGAGTTCAACTTCTACTTCTTCTGGGTTTGGCTCTGAGACCATGTAAAACCAAAGCTTTTCTGGTTTCTCCTTTCTTTATTTTATTTACTCAGAATGTCGAAATATATGCAGTCGAGATCCTACATTTACAAGGATGAGAAGATGTACAAGGATAAGATGTATCGGAGACTCCTAATTCAATTACAACAGAGACTCCTAATTCAATTACTAATTGTAATCCTAACAATATACAACTTTCCATTTCATTCCAAGAGCTCTGTTTTGGCTTTCATGGTACTAGAGCGGTGATCCGCCGCTGCGAAGAAGAATCACCACCATGTCATTGGATTCCAGAAGCAACTCGCCATTCTTTCTTCCTTCATTTGATAGCCTAGAAGCCATGCTCGTTTCTACACCTCTCATTGGAAACAACTTCCCTATGTGGCATTGGGCAATGAAAAATTCTCTCTATGCCCAAAACAAATTTGTATTTGTGGATGGATCGTTATCAAAGCCACCTGAATCGGTACTAGAGGAAAGTGCCTGGATAAAGTGCAACTCAATGGTGGTTGCTTGGATATTCAATGCCCTTTCAATGTCCTGTCAAAGGAATTATACGACAATGTTGGCATTCATTGACTGTGCAACTGATGAAATATGGAAAGAAATGGAAAAAAGATTCTCACAGGGTAATACACCCCATATTCATCGGTTGAAGCGAGATTTGGCCCTCTTGCAACAAGGCAATCTAAGCATCGCTGCATACTTCACCAAACTCAAGACATTGTGGGACGAGGTTGGGGCGCTGGTCACCCATCCCAAATGTACCTGTGGAGCAGCAAAGGCTTTTATGGCTGAAAGAGAGAATGAGAAGCTCCATCAATTTCTAATGGGATTAAATGACTCGTATAACATCATACGATCAAATATCCTCAGTTCAGATCCTTTGTCGACAATCAATAAACCATATTTGTTGCTTATGCAAGAAGAGTGTCATCAACGGATTGTCTCTGTTCAACTACTATAGCCTGAAGCAGCAGCTTTCAATGCAAGATTCGACAAATCTTCTAAAACTTGCATGAGCACCAAATAATTCTAGATCTCACCCACGATATAAGTATGACTACTACAAGAAATCTGGTCACACTCGTGATCGATGCTACGCGTTGAGTGGCCCGCTTCCTATGTTGCCTCTAATCAGACTCATTCCACAGTCGATGCACCATCACCAATTATTGGTCTCAATATGCATATTCTCACCTTTTGTTATTGCTGAACAAGGACACTACATAATCCATTGCCGCCACATCCTTTGGTAAGCATACCACTCCCATTGAATGAATCATTGAGAGTGGTGGCACTGATCATATGATTTCTTCCACTTCCCTCTTTTCTAAACAACAACAATTGGCTACAACAAAACCCATTCATTTACCTAATGGTGGTATATCCCAAGAAATTCATTGCGGGACTGTAACTATTGCAACCATATACTTGACCATGCTCTTTACATTCCATCATCCGAATGCAATTTGCTTTCAGTTAGTCAAATTACTCGCCAACTTAATTGTGTTGTTATATTTTTTTTCCACATTCTGTGTCCTCCAAGATCCTCACTCCAAGATAGTAATTGGCATAGGTGAGCTCCACAGAGGACTCTACCATCTTCGGCTTCAACCTGCTTCTTTGATAGTTGCCCCCCAGGCCTTTTCCAACATAGTCTCCTTAGCTGATGACTCAGTTCCTTGGCATGTGTTGTTAGCACCCAATTTTTGCTCGGTCCCTTCACCCTACCTCTTTGTATCCCCTCTTAGACCCTGAAAACTTAGAAACAAAACCAGATTGACTTAACACTCTCTAAAACCCAAAGTACCCCTTTTTTATGCAATCCACAGGACAAATAAGATCCTTGATCAGACATCATCCCTAGATTTGGAAAACTACAACTTAGTTATACATCACTTTTCATGATTAAATTGTAAAGATTCGCTGTTCATGATGCCAACTTCCTTTTTAACGGCCCCGATCCATGCGATATTCAAACTCCAACTCCCCAAAATCAAATATAACATATCCATCACCCCAAGATCACTAGGAAGTAATCAACTAGCGAATTCCACCATGAATTTATAACCAACCGCAAAAACATCAATGTCCCATTCAGCTGGCCCTGAATGGTTTCTTAGATAAGAACCATCCAATTGACTCCTCACCCTAATCCATGCCTACTTACCAAATTGTAGCTCAAAATTCCCTTATTTAACCCTCCATCAAGCCTAACAAATCTCATTAATAAGAGTTTACCATTTACCATCCCAACTTCACATGACAAATCAGACCTTACCACTGTGTTTGGAGACCCAAAAAACCCTATCATGTCAAATCTCATGTCCAAACACCTCCGTTTGATCGTTGAAAATGTAAGATTCCATTTCAAACCCTTTCGTTGATTGAAAAACCATAAGCTAAGACCATGGTCTAAACTTAAACAATCAATCCACACCTCTGATCAAAGATTCATCACTTCCATTAGATTCGGGATGATCAAAAGTTCTAAACCACCAAATATCATCTCAAAATTCCCTCGTTTAACACTTCATCAAATAAAGATTCTATTTCAACAAATCTCGTTGATCCGAACTTGTCATCCATAGATCTCAATCATCCCAACCTCATTTGTCCAATCAAACCTCACTACTGAATTCAGAGACCCAAAAGACCCATCACTCCAAATTTCATGACTAAATTCATTCGTTTGACCGTTAAAGTAGAAAAATGCCATTTCGATGCACCAAATTAAATTGCCACATCATTTGGCTCAATCTGAAGCCTTAAAGGGTGATGGCTGATGCTAGACCCATTAGAACACATGGACTAATCAAGTAGAGCCTAATAGACCCAAAAAGCTTAAAACACCAAACAGACCCCTACTTAAGACCAAGAAAAAACAAAATAGCTTTTAAAAGTTCATCAAATTTACATTTTATGCCATTGTTAGTCCCAAATACGAGATTACAACATCTGACACGCCCCAAGCTCCCATTGGATGCACAAAACCCATGAAAACACCCCCAAATCAAAGAAAGAGTTTCACCAAACAGGAAAGCTTATTTGGGCATCATTTTCTTTGAATAATCTTTGCCTATTTTGTGTAAAACCTCTATTAAAACCCAGGCACTGTAGCTGAACGAATTTAGATCTGACCCCCTTCCTTTCTCTATAAATATTGATCTAATATGAGTTCAAGGGGGGGGGGGGGAGATGAGGGGGAAAAAAGAGAAATAGAGAGGAAGGAAACCCAAGAGAGACTTCTAGAGGGAAAGAGAGAGAAGAGAGCTTTCTCCCAGACCATATGTTGCCTCTTGTTTACCCAAAATTTGGAGGTGCTCTGAATATTAGATTATAAACTCGTCTCCTCCACTTTCAAGCGGAAGTTGCTACAACCAGAAACACTCCCTAGCTCAAGAACCCATCTAAACTTCGTTTTGTTGCATCCCTAGCTGCTGAAAAAATCCCGTCAAAGAACATACGAAAGGTAAGTCTTCTTTAGTTTTTTGTAGGTTGCTTGATGTTCTGAAATATTGGAAAACCATCGTTTTCAATTTCTTCTTGACTGAGAGTAGAGGCAGAGAGGTGAGGGTCTTAGGGGAATCAATACCTAAGACCCGATAACATTACCTCAAAATTGGTCTTAGGAGGACTTGAAAGCATGTTCCTCCAGATTTGAGAAAGTCTTGTAACCATTTCTGTTTTTTTTTTTTTTTTTTTTCTGAAAGAAACCAAGCCTGAATAGCTTCCGTATCGGGCTACTAAAGCAAGCATCCCACATGTGGTTTGCAAAATACACACAAACGTTGTAAAGGTTTCCCTACTTTCCCTTCCTTTCCTTGCGTACTTTTTTCCTTCAAACCAAACCTAACCTAAGTCTCTAAGTACTTCCTTGATTATCACATTAAGCTTTGGCTTCTTATCAATAGTACTCCAACATTGAGCTATATATATTGCTTCTTTTCAACAGTACTCCAACATTGAACTTCAATATTGCTTCAACGGACCCCGCAATAGTCTCAATGCTCTTATTGTAGGTTTTCCTATGAGTTCACTTGTTTGTGAAGTACTATAATGCTAAATGAAAAGAAGAACGTAACATAGTGAAATTAAACCACTTGACTCAATCCAACTCAATAAGCATATTGATTCAACAGTCCCATCATTTGACTCTTGACCTAAGGGTCTTTGATCAGCTGAATTTTCTGAACCGAATGGCTTATGTTTTGTCTTTTTAGTGAATAAGTAAATAAGGATTAATGGCTGACATTGAATTAGGATTGGATATTTTATTATTTAATTATTTTATCCATTAAAAGACAAAGGAACAAGACATTTAGTTCAGCCACTATTTCAACCATTATCGAACAGAGCATTTAGTCCAGGTTCCTGAATGGGCAGGTCCCCCCCTGTATATTAAATATTCTAGGATGAATTACAAACTTTAAATTGTTTAGGACTTATATAAAGGCATGCATATATGTCTAAGTGAAAAACTGGAGCTGGGAAGTGGTTGGTCATGGTCAGTGGGAGATTTAGCAAAGACAAATCCGAAGCTGAACTTGTTCATTCAAGTTCATTCCCACGGAGGTCTGATTCCTTTTATTCCCAATAATATTTTCATAGAATTTAACTATTTTCATGAAAAAAAGGGTGTCAGATAAATCGATCGAACTGTGCTTTGCACTGAACAACAAACAGTTAATATTGGTACCATTGTTAAGATCTGCTGGCTCTGAAAATTGGAGATCATTGAGCAAAAAATGACGATTTAACATTACAAAATAATGAACTTCAAGGACCAAACTGGGGGACGTATCAAACCTGACGGACTGTTGATATGCATATAGATCGAACGACGTCAAGTACTGCGGAAGAAAGGATTGATGGAGCACCACCACTTGCACCATCTTTGGCTGTGCAAGTCTTCTTTCTGTTCACTATTTACTTTCTCCTTTGCCTCTCTTTGTAGACCGGAGAGATGGTGAGAGACCTAAGAGACAGTATGCCCTACTGAAGAAATTAAAGGAGGAGGAGGAGGAAGAAGAAGAAGTTTTTTTTTTCTTCTTTCTCTGCAAATTAATCACCTCGGAATGAGGGAGATGTACATACTGCATAGAACCAAAACCATTGGGATGCTTAAGCGCATAGTGAAGAAGTTGCAGACATTTTGTTGTGCTTATTACGACAAGCTAAGCACTCGTGAAGCTACTCAAAAAGGCGGAATAAGGGGTTGGATTTGATCAAACCCATTAACTATAAATACAGAAGAAATCATGAGAGGCTACTGAAGAAGAAGGCAAACGATCGATAGAAGAAATCGTCAGAGGCTTTAGAGGAAGAAGAAGAAGAAGAAGAAGAAGAAGAAGAAGGCGTTGATGAATGCTGGTAATGAAAATTCAGCCACATGAACTCAGAATTAACTTATAACTTCATAAAAGTATCCACTGGATGAAAAGAATCCTGAGAAAAGGGTGTACGATTCAGGACTGAGCAAGCTTCCAAATGAATATTTGGTTTCATTAATTTCACTCATGCAGCAAACTTGAAATGTCTACATCATACACAGCTATATAAATATCACTATTTCAAACAAAAAAATTATTAAGAAATGTCACTGTGAGTACATCAACGGTCAGGGATAATTACCAAAGTGAGTAAATAGTGACAGGATTCCACGTACGTGTATTAACATGGGATGGGCCCCATATATGAGATGAGGATGACCATGACCCGACTAATACGTGTATTAACATGAGATGAGTAAATAGTGACAGGATTCACGAATTCAATGGACTAATCACCCGACCCAACTAACCATGACTCGGTTGAGCATTTCTATATACTGTATAGTCTGGTCGAGTCTTACAACTTTGATATATACAAGTATATACAATTTTTTTTTTCTTGGGTAAAAAAGGTGTTATATTGAGATCATTTTAATTGCAGTACTGGATTCCAAACCAAAATTGGATAAACAATTTGTGACCGAAGTTTCTTTTTATGTCTATGTTACTCGTACAGTTAAGAGGCATGAACATTTGGACGGCAGTGGGGAAAAAACTGCTATTAATTATGTCAATTAAAGAAAAAAAAATTGTGGCGTGTGAAAACTCAAAATTGGTTTGGGTTATGGGGCATTGAGTTCTGTTTTTTTTTTCGTGCTTTTGTTTTTTTTGTTTTATATTTATAATATATAATATTATATTTTAAATAATAAATAATATATTATATATCATAAATATATATTTATATAATACATATTTATTAATTTATAATATATAAAAAATGTATAATATACATAAAATATATAGAAATATATGTATATTAGTCGGTTTGATTAATTATTGATTTTTTATATTGGTTAATTGAAATCGAATCAGTACCTTAGGTTTAAAAATACCGAATTGAAATCAAATCCACTGATTTGATTAATCAGATTTTTTGTTTGGTTTTGGTTGGTTTTTTAGTTTTTCTTATTCACCCCAAAGGATAGCTTTCAAAGCAGATAAGTTAGAAAAGAGTAGTGGTAATGAGAGGTTATTGATTATCAATAGAAAGCATTTTATGTTTTAATTGGGGGTTCATGTCCTTGCGGGGAATCCGTCTCCATTGGAGATTGGGAATGGAGGGTGACTTTTACCCCAACGAGAAAATTAAGGATCAGGGTGAGGGATGCTTGGATGAGATGGAGGGTGACTTTTATCTCCAGTGGGGATCATCAGGTTAGGAATGGGGATTTGCTTCAAACTTGGGGCTTAGTATGGGGTTCGCATCCGCCCCCCACAGACAAGGGCGGAGATAGGATTTTCTTTTGAGGGGGGCCAAAATGTAATAAACATGGATAGGGAGGGCAAAAATTAATAAATATAGATAGAGATTTTTTTTTGAGGGGAGCCAAAATGTAATAAGCATGGATAGGGGGGCAAAAGTTGGTAAATATAGGTAGGGGGACCAAAATATAGGTAAAGTTAGAAAGGGTATTGTAGGGATTTTGAAGGCATAGGGGGACCATGGGGGCCACAGAGTTGTCCCCCAAATACATCCCATGCATTGTAGCCATGCCACATGTCCGCTTACACGCGGATTAAAGAAACTCGTGCGGAGCTAATGGGACGGCCGTTTAACTCCACCCTATTAACTCCCTCTCGCCCAAAAGGAAATCATCCCCTAGGCTATTCTGTGCCTTCCCCCCCCCCCCCCCTTAGACCCACCCTATTACCATTCCTAGACTCTTGTCAACCAAGAGCTCAAGGCTTGCTTCAAACTCGATCTTCCTGTTTACATGTTACCATTCAGGGGGAAATATTCTTTCCCAATGTACAACTGTAGTGTCCTCTGGATAGGTGTGGATAGTATTGTTATGGATAGGAGATGGGGATTCTCGTGATAATGCTAAGTACTGGAATATAAGTGACCCTGTATTGGCCAGCTTAACCCCATTAATTAGTAGGATTCTAGTGACACGTTCCCAAGGTGTGGGCTAAAGGCTGATTCACTCAAACAAAATGTTTTTTGATTGGGCCTTTTGAACATACGGCTCAGTTTGGAAAGAGTACAAATACAAATATGCACAGTGCTGTACATATTTGTACAGGATTTGTATTTTATAAATTTGTATTTGTATTCTTCCAAATTGACCCTACATTCCAAAAATTGTGGCCCTTACACAAGGTGAAACAGAAGATTCTCATTTTAATGGAAATTATTCAGGGAGAATGACGGTTCAGAATTTGTAGACCCAAAGTAGTGTTGAGGTAGGTGCCAGCTCGGAATTGATGCTAATTCATGGGTGGGCATTGATGCATAAAGTGTGAATTATTGACGTTTTGAATATTTATAGTTTTACAGTGGAAGTATAAATAAAAAATATACATTAAGCCTGTCCGTATTTTTCCAAATTATTTATGGCATAACATGGGTCGAAGATTTGAGCTTCATGATTTTAACGGTGGATAAAAGATTAAACAGAATGAATGAAACAGAAAAACGGAATGGGATGAAAATGATATTTCATGTTTAGATTGATGGAGATCCTAGCTGAGGAGCACTACAGTCAGGAGGTCCAGGATCCTAATCAGAAGTTGGGAATATATAGACAGGTGAAAAGTTAAAAGAAGAATTAATCACCTCCGGGCTCCGGTCCAAATTAAACTCATCAAATTCAAGCACGGATTGTGCAGTTAATGCCAATTAACCAAGAACTTGGGTCGGTGGTTCAGCTGAAGCTAGAACCAATTAGTAATTGATTACCTCCGGCTCAATGAAATGCGAATCTTGTAGTATTACTAGGTAGTACTAGCAGTAAGGGAATCCGATGTACATTGGACCCACTTCAAAAATCAAGCGTAGTTTTCTGCTGTATGATGAATGATGAACCCAGCTGAGTACATAAATTGCACTGTTGGTGCAGAGGGACATCACAATTCACAAACTGAGAGGTCGTGAAGATTGTTGTAGGTCTTCTTAGAGGCATCTAGTAGAGTACAATGAAGTTGATAGGACAGGAGTTGAGCATGGCTGAACCATCTTATCAAAGCGTACCACACCTAAATGCACAATCTCTTGATTAATTTTTACAACAAACATGTCCACCTCTCCACAGCATATCTCAGTGGCAGTCGTTCCTCTCACACCCCTTACCTTTTGGCAAGTGAGTTTGTTAACAGTACTACCGGCCTGTCTGGATTATTGCCTTATTGGAAATAGACTCTAAGGGGTCGTTTGATTGCATTTTTTAAAGGTCTGAATTTGAAAATGCTATGTTCTAGATCTCACCCCTTATTTGGTTTAATCTCTTAAAATTGGTTTAAATCTTATTTTCAGATATGAAAATAATAGACTTAAATCGGTTCTTAACACGTTTCAGAGTTGATGTATAGTCCAAAATATCTTTACAATATTTTGGAAATGACACAAGTTACCTCCGATAACCCCAAATCCAAAAAACCTAAATATTCTACCTCTCTCTCTCTCTCTCTCTCTCTCTTTCTCTCTCCCCTGTCCTTCCACCACCGGCACCATCGCTGCAACACGTAGTAGCAGTGGTTTGGTGAGTAATAATAATATTTTTATTAATTATTAATTATAAATTATTTTAATATTTTTATTAAACACTAATTATTTTTATTAAATTTACTTGTGTTATTTATTATTTATTAACTATTTTTAGTAACTAGTAAATTTTAATTATTTCATTAATTTTTAAAAATTATTTTATTTTTTATTTCTGTAAATTATTAATTATTTTAATACTTTTATAGTCATTAATTATTTTTTATTTTTAATCATTTCATTTATTAATTAGTAATTATTATTATTTTTTATTTGTATTGTTTCAATATTATTTTAAGGCTGAAAATTATTTTTTATGAGATAATGCAAATTGAATTCAACATTTTCAAATAGTATGTTTTAGGGGTAAAATAGTAAAATCAATAAATTTCAGATGGTAAAAGGTTGATCCAACACAAACAAACTTATGGATTCAGATCCTTTAAAAAGTAGAAAAGCAATTATGTTTTTTTTTTTTTTTTATTTCAGACACTTTTAATATCGTTTTAACTTTTCAGGTCTGAATTTTCAGATTTATCAAACGCCACCTAAGTCTCAATTAGACCATGCATTTTACAAACTAATATGCTATGTAATTAAACTTAGGCATTGTTTGGATAGACTTTTATTTTTATACTTTTAAAAATATCAAACTATAAAGTACATAAAATATTTTTACTTTGGCATTTTTGCTTTGAAAGCCATTTATGTAAAAAATTTTGAAAATTATGCTTTCCAAAAATAGAAGTACTATTTTTTGTTTGGCAAAAACACATCCATTTGTGATGGTTTTTAGTGGTTTGGCAGTCTGAGACTGATGACAACGATTCAAATCCGGCAACGATGAGCAGAGGTAGGGTCGAGAGTTTTAACCGAGGGTGATCACACGTGACCACTCATTCACACAAAAGCAGACGCACTATTTCGCTAAAAGCACGAAATATGGAAAGCCAACTTCATGCTTTAGGGGTTTTTGTTGCACAAGACCTAAAAATACATATCCAAATAACACCCAAAAATAAAAGAAGAAACAGAGATAACGAGAAGCAAGCAAATAAGACACAAATTTACGTGATTCGGCTTATAGCCTACATCCATGGGTGAAGGAATAGAAACCCACTTACCGCTATGTAATTTGTAATAGAGAGGAATATAGAGATGTGCACTCAAAACCTCACTAAGAAAAGTTAAAAAAAAAAAAAAACACCCAAAGTTTCCTTCTTTTCTCATAAGCCTAAATGTCAAAGAGGGAAAACATTTAAAATACATAACCCTTTGTATTTTGAAAATATATATGGATAGAATCGGGTCCATACTGCGGCAGGAACTCCACCTCTGCATCCACTAGAAGCCCAAGCCCGGAATCCACTGCAAACCATTTTGAAAATATTGCCATCGGGTTTTTCTTAATTTAATTCGGAATGGATTCATAAAACAGGTCCTAACAAAAAAAAAAAAAAATTGGCACAACTATAACAGTTTTCATACTTTGAAAAAAATATGAAAACAAAAACATAAAATATACAATACAAGCGCTATATCATACTTTTCATACTTTATAAAGCCCATCCAAACAGGGCCTTAATTTAGCTTAGCAATCATAGTTTTCCTTCTCCGTGCTATGATTCAAGACACCATGCACCGACCACTTCGGTGGACATATCTACATCTCTTCGCGACATGATCGATGTATATACATACAGTACACATCATCATGTACGTACGTGCATCCGTGCACGCTTGTCTACAAACCACGACCATATAAGTTTCATATATATAATTTACGTGTGTATGTGGACTGAAAAAATAGTAAAAAAAGTATATTTAAGATCATCGGGGCTTAATTATAAGAATGAATAAACAAATTTGATAGGGAATCTATGTGTGTAGTGTAGCAGAGGAGACAATGTAGAGCCGTTCGTGACCAGCTAGGGCACTAGTGTCAAAGATTTAGATGGCAAAAGGCCAGTGGGGAGGGTAGCTTGCAACTGGACGACCCTTCTGGAGAAGCTCTCGAATATGACGACTATCGATCCTTTGGTTGTGTTTCTCACGTCTCTGTGGCCTCTCAGCTCAATGACAAAAAAGAAAGTGAAAAGTCATATATACGAAACCTAGCGACCTTTATTCCGCTTTCAGAATGATCTCTTAAATCAATGTTGATAACGTGGAGACCGGCGCTGCTTGGAGAAAAGGACGTATCGAAGGTGGGGGGGTTATTCCAGCACATGCTCTGGTCTCTCTGTGTATTCATCTGGGTCCAACAGAATACGTCGTTTCAGTGGTTGCTCACTTTTTATCTCCATTTTCAGATTTTCTTTGTTGTTGTTTTTACTTCATTTCAGCTGGGTCGTTAGTCTAATATCACTGTAGAGAGTCTAGCCACTATAAATCAATTGAGACCTGAGAGCTCCAAGTGCTCTGCAAGAGAGAAGATATCATCAGCTGTGTCGCCATGGCTAAGAATGGAAGCAGCAGTGGGAAGAAGAGAAAGAGCATTGTAAAGCTCAAAGTTGTGGTAGAGAAACTACAGAAGAGCTTTTCCCTGTCGAGGAGAGGTGATTGTGAGTCGGATGAATCTGAAGAGATGGATGAATCTACGACATCAGTGCCAAAAGACGTCAAGGAAGGCCACTTTGCAGTGATTGCAGCTGATGATGGTGAGCCCAAGAGGTTTATTGTTGCACTGGATCATCTGACAAATCCTTCATTCCTCAGGCTTTTAGAGCAGGCAGAGGAGGAGTTTGGTTTTGATCAGGAGGGTGCACTCACCATACCTTGCAGATCGAGTGAACTCGAGAGAATATTGGAGGAACAGTGGGAGCTGGAGAGAGTTGTGAATACTTGTGTTGACTGGATGTCCTGTAAAGCCATGGTGAAAGGTTGCTAATTAGAGAGAAAGAGAGAGAGAGAGAGAGAGAGAGTCTATGTTTGGAAATTTAATTAATTAATGATCCATCCCATCATCTATCTGTTGTTACTCTTACTCTTGTATGTGCTAGTTTCTACCTCTCCATGAATTATATATTAATATATAGTTAGTCTATCTGTTTTAGTCTATGTCAATACCTTTTTTACTTGCCATCTCTGTTCATTCTATCAAACCTTAATTCTTTTCCTCATCACTTAATACTATAAACCCCCCCCCCCCCCCCCCCACACACAGTGAGAGAGATTGATCTTGTACGACCACCCAGCTTAATTTATAAATGGTCGACATTGATCTTGTGCGACCAATTAATAAACTTATAGACGATGATATTGAGTGAGCATTAATATACGCTGCTAAGGTCATGTGTTGAGGGATCCACACTACTGTCTTCTACCAAATCATTTATTGTGGATACGGTAGTTCATCAAAGTTTCAACACTCATACTTTGGTGGGATCCATGATTTGAATATACAAGTTAATAATCAGGCTCTCAGTTATTGTTTTTCTTGGCAAACTGTTTGATGTTTTGTGGAGAGAGTCCGACCTTCAGACGGAAGGAAATGAATAAAAAGACAAGACAGGAACAGTATTTTTTGAGACAAGTCACAACAGCAGGTGCAATTGGTACTAACCAAACTTTTCGTAATAGCAAGCGGACAGACATCTCATGCATGCTGCTTGTACCTAACCATCTTTCGTGGCCTCCACTCCTTAATTCTCATTAATTACATCATTAGACGAGTATATATATATTTAAATAACTAAATAATATTATAAATAATTAATTTCACTTATATCAATTAATAATTATAGAAAATAATTTTCAAAAGAATAATATTTATTAGTAATAGTTTTACAATAATAGTGTATATTCCTTATATATTTATATATACTAAAATTAATATTTATTTTATATTCAGTAATTATTTATTGTATTTTTTGATAAATATGTATTCAATAATTATTTATAAATCTATTTTTGTTTTGTTGTTTAGCAAAAAAGTGCCAATAATTTTTAGAGACTAAACAACTATTATTTAACTTTTAAAATTTAATTTATCATATTTATTATGTTTTTGTTATAAATTTTATTTTTAGTAATTATGTATTTTTTATAATTTATTGATTAATATTTATTAGAAATTAAACTATTATTTGAAATTACACTATTTTATTGACTAATTTAATATATTTTTAGTATTTATTATATTTTTATTAGATATCTATTGTATTTTCATTATAAATTTATTTACAATAACTGTGTATTTTTACTATAAATTTTTAATAAATATTGGAGATTAAACTATTGCTATTTATTATAGATTAGAGTATTAATTTAGCTGAAATTAGGAGTGTTCAAGGATTGGTTCAGTTCGGTTGTAGGTTGTCTCGCCACCAAATCAACCTGGTTAAGTCAGGAGTTTGTCACTCGAAACCAATTGACCATTAGTGAAAACCCGCCAACTCAGGTTGTATTGGTTTGGGTCTATTTTTTATTTGGTTTGTTTGTTCAAAAAAATTAAATTTACATTTAATAAATTACAGTGGTATTATTAAAAAATAAATATATGATATAAAATATTTTAGACTAAGAAATATGAGAATTTTCCCACTTTCCCGTATTAAAAAGTTATATTTAAAATATAAAATATTAATATATATTTTTATGGTCGGGTCGATTTAGTTTTGATCAATTTACAAATGGTCAAACTAAAAGTGACCTAACTTGGTTGAGTTGAAAAATTGCTAAACCAAAGCCGATTGAAAATACTAGAAAACCCACCAACTCGGGTCGAGTTCAATCGGGTTGATTATTAAAAAGTTAAAATATAAAACAATTATATACTCTTATGTATTTCTATTGTTTAACTTTCGCTTCAAGTACTTGTGCATCGCATGGGTCCACGGTAGTATATATATACACTCAGTATATATATATGATTTAAGGATTGAATTAATTTGACTATTTGAGGTAAAATATAGGATGCATCTGCCACATGGTGCAACAAAAGATGTGATTGATTGTGATAGTAAGTACATCTTTTATGGGTAAAAATGATATACTTTATGAGTACACTTTATGAAATGCGAGCCAATGAAAACTAATGGGATGTATAACATGATAGGTTTTGTTTTTGAAAACAAAAACAACTGCTACATCATCCAAATAATATAATTTTTGCTGCTGTGGTAATTGATTTTGTTTTCAAAAACAAAACCAACCATGTTGTCCAACACCTCCAAACATACTTTAATATAATTGATTGAGATCCGAATTTAACATACAACCTGTATTAATAAAGACACCATAGTTGAACTCTTAATTTGATTGTATTTCACTATCACTTAATAGATTGTTTTGCTATAAGTTTGTAATTCACCAAGTTATAGTACGACACAAATTGGATCAAGTAAATGATTCCCAACTCTTGCGAAAGATTTTCCTTTAATTATACATAATCTTATTAATTTGTTTTGGAGTGTATTTACGGTATAGTGCTTTCTCAGTTTCACTTGGTTACATTTTATTAAATAATTAATCAATTTGATGGGTTTTCCGGTCCACTAGACATGGGGTGAAGTCTGTGTGTAGTCTCCGATATCAGGCACAACATTGTAAGCACAGCGAATGAACACAATAAATATTCTTGACATGTATCAAAAGTTGATTTTAATCTTTTTGAAGTGTAAACTGGATAAGTGTAAAAAAGTTCTAATTACTAACTTAGCGTGCTCATAATTTGTGTCTATACCTGATTCAGACTGGTCTGGAGTATTAATGTTTCTAGTCGGACTCAGACCAAGTGTAGAACTAGAATGTGCTAGATACAATTGTGGTGGTTAAATTAATATTAACCCCCTGAAAGCATAAAACTGGTTGACCGGCTGGTTTAATATGTATTACGGGTGCAATTTGGGCGGGCCCAACCTGGAATTTTCTAGGCATTGGGCTTGGATTTTCGGTCCTTAGGCTGGTCTTGGACTCAATAAGTCAGATTTTTTTTATTTTTCGGGTTGGGCTTAGGCTTAGCCCTTAGGTAGTCAGAACCTGGCCCGAGCCCAGCCCAATTATATACATTTATACATATATATGTGTATATATGTAAATGTTGCATACATACATACATCCATATATATATATATATATATATATATATATATATATATATATATATACATACATACATACATACATATTTGTATAAATATTTTGTATACATATTTACATACATACATAAAATATATGTATATATTTGCATAAATACATTTATATATGTATAATTTTTAGAGTGGGATCATTGACCAACCCGAGCTTGCCCCGGGCTCGAGCTTGCCTCGGGCCCGAGCCCAACCCGAGTGCATCAAATAATAGGGTGGGCTGGGCTCGGCTTGGGAAAATTGGGCTTGACCTCGGGCTCGGGTATGGAGCACCCATCCTCTTAAGAGGATAAGACATATCTCTTAATAAAGTACAGATCCAAATTAGATTTGGATAATCTCCTAATTTGATTAGGAGAGTGTTCCATAAGGAGATAAAAAGAAGAAGAGGGCAAACAAGACTAAAACACCACTCTCTCTTGTTCTCTATTCTTCTATTTTGTCTTCCAAGAAACCCGATCACGACCTAGGCTTTCAAGAACTAATTTAAATTAGTTTTCTTCTTTGTTTTTGCAAGAAAAATTCAAAAGAAAATCAGCCTCACTTACCTCATTCGATTCAAGCAAGTTGGATCACATTTTTACTAAAAACAGTGTTGCTGAACCGACTTCACCTACACATTGCGTCATTTTTAGTGGAGGCTGGTTTTATGACTGATTTGGGCGTGAACTTCTACATTGGGATCTGTGTTTGTGGTATCCGTATCAAGTATAATTTCTCCTCTTGATTTGGTTTCAAATCTGTTTGGTTTAGTGCAAGACCGATTTGGAAAATTCAATTTTCAAATTCACCAGGAAATTGGTTCCCATAAGAGTTAATTTTTTTTTTTTGAAATTTCGCCTAGCCATATAGTATGGTTCAGCCATTCATATGATGGATTCTAAGCCTTTCCAACAAAAGTGGGTTCCAGTATTAGATGTATAATGTGAGATCTAAAAGTAGGACCTGTCATGTATGAGATGTACGGTGTGAGAACAGGTTGGTAGAGGGTTGGAACGTGTTTTGTTGGTAGGTGATCTGGACTTGGGATAGGATTCATGTATCCTATCCCATATAGTTGGGACTAGGCTCAGATGATGATGAGAGAAAGATTGATGTCTTTTGATAATTAAATAGAAAAATTTATTGAAAGAGAAAAAAGAGAAGGAAGATACATATGTAAATTGGAAGCAAAGCCAGTTTAGAGCCTAAACCAATGGAAATTGAAAATCATCCAAGACATGAAAGAGAGTTTCGCAACAAGCGCTCCCCAAACCACCACACAGAAAATGACTTTGGATCTCCTGCCCACAAGAACTCTACCCACGTCTACCCATAACACACTGCCTCCGTGAATTGGGAACATCTCCCCATGCATAATACTATGTAGGACGATGAGATGTTCCCCATGTTTGGCTGCGATGAAATGTGGGTAAATGTCGATAGATGATAGAGTTCTTGTGGGTAGGAGATCCAGGCTCACATAAATCTAGAAGAACAACTGCACGACCTCTTTAGACAAGGATCACCCAACTCGTGAATCAAACCCACATGTGATCCACACAAAACCTTAGAATAATTAAAATTGAAGATTTAAAGCCCTAATCCACTGATAAGCTAACTCGAAGCCCGACCTCTCCCACCCCTTCCTCTGCCTTTTATCGCTTTTGTCTTTCTTAAATCCCCCTTCACCGAAGCGCCAACATAAAAATCCATCTGGGTATGGCTACAAGTGGTATCCATTTGGTCTGAATTCAAAATGAATCTAATCCAAGTATGGCTTAGGTGACCTAAAATCTATCCATTTACAATTGTACTAGTGGAGGGGCCCATGCTTTGCAGAGGCTGGAATGGAATCGTCGACCCGTTGACTCGGTCCCTGGCCAAAACCGTTGAATCAGTCAATGACCCATTGACCCGAGTGGTCGAACCATCTACCCATTGACTCGTTCAATGGTTTTTTACCGTTTTTTATTTTTTTAATTGGGAAGCATCCAGGCAACCGGTTCCATTTTATCCTCATCTTGGTCCCTGGCAAAAAATCGTTGAATCGGTCAACAACCCATTGACCCGAGCGGTCGAACCATTGACCCGTTCAATGTTTTTTGGTCATTTTTTTATTTTATTTTTATTTTTATTGTTAGAATGGTCCATCCGTTCAAACCGAACAATTGAGCTGTCGACCCGAAAATCGATGGCCAGAACGGTTCCATTTTCAGGTCATATTAGTAACACACTCGAATGACATAACACGTATGGTTTTGCTTAATGGAACTCACACACTCAATTTTTTGCTTGTGATTTTTGTTGTCAAAATGGGTCATCCAATTTTTTTAGTTTTTTATCGGGAACCGTCCTTGCAACTAGTTTCGCTTTTCCCCAATCCCGGTCCCTAGCCAAAAACTGTTGATTCGGTCGATGACCCATTGATCCAAGCGGTTGAACCATCAACCCATTGATCCGTTCAATGGTTTTTAGTCATTTTTTATTTTTATAACTTTTGTTGTCGAAATGGGCCATCCGTTCGAAATGGATGGTCGAACCGTCGACCCGAAAACCAGTGGCCAGAACAGTTCCCTTTATGGGTCGTATGAGTCACACGTTCGAATGACATAACATGTATGATACTGCTCAATGGACCTCACACACAATTTTTGCTTGTAATTTTTGTTGTCAGAATGGGTCGTCTGTTTGAACCAGACGGTCGAACCATTGACCCGAAAACCGGTGGCTTGAACAGTTTCATAAATTTTTGCTTATAGTTTTTTGTTGTCAAAACGGGTCATTTGCTCGAATCGAATGGCCGAACTGTCGACCCAAAAACTGGTGGCCAGAACGGTTTCGTTTTCGGGTTGTATGAGTCACATGCTCGAATGACATAACAGGTATGATACTACTTAATGGACCTCACAAACTCAATTTTTTTGCCTATAATTTTCGTTGTCAGAACGGACTGTCCGTTCAAATTGGATGATTGAACAGTCAACCCGAAAACTAGTGGCCAGAATGGTTCCGTAATTTTTGTTGTCAGAACAGGCCATCTGTTCGAACCAGACGGTCGAACCGTCTGTTGTCAGAACGCTATTAACAACATTTATCAATAATAGTAAGTAATTATGCTATTTAATTAAATAATCATTAATAATAAATTTAATAATATTATATAGTTATTTTTAATATATCAGTAATTATTAAATTTATGAATAGGATTTATTAACAATATTCATTAAATTAATAATTACGAAAATTAAATTAAATTAACATTATTTTTCAGTAATAGTCGGTAATTATAATATTTTATTAAATAATCAATGACAATACTTTTAATAACATTTTTAATTATTTTAACATAACAATAATTACTAAACTTATTAACAGTATTTATAATTTGTTTAAAGTAAAATTAAAGTAAATATCTATTTATTAACAATATTTATAAAAAAGTAATTATTAATTATAATCACTAATTATATATTTTTAAATTACTATAATAATCAGTAATTATTAAAACTGGGTTACTAAATTTATTAACAGTATTTTTTAATAACAATATTTATAATTTTAATTTAAAGTAAAATTAAAGTAAATATCTAGTTATTAACAATATTTATAATAACACTAATTATTAATTATAATCACTAATTATATATTTATTAAATTACTGTAATAATCTGTAATTACTGTTATTTATAATAACAATTGATGGAGGGTGATTTGGCTCGACCTCATAGCTTAGGTACACGTAGGCGTGACCTAGCTCAACAGCGACTTAGCATGACAGCACAACGGACAAGAGCACAACTCGGTGGGGAAGTCCCACCGAGTTCAGCACGGCAACTCTACAGGTAAACTACTCGCCGAAAGTCGCCTCGCCCGCACCTCCTCCCTGGGGTCAAGGGACTTTGGGGGTCCTGAGTTCGGGGCACCCTGACCCCTTTTGAGACCCGAGCTCCTCCCAATGAACCTCGGGCCACTCCCAAGCAAGAATGCACTGATTCTTCTTTGGATGCCCCGAGGCACAAAGACCTCGGGTCGGCTAGCTTGGCATAACCGGCTGCAGGCAGCCCGTCACTTAAGGGACGACCTAGCTCAGGGCAGTTCGCAGGAGAACAGCTCGGTATACCATAGGAGGGCTCCCTGCCCGACGCCGTACCTGACAAACTTGCGAATTGCAGGCATGTCCCGTGTCGCACCTGTCACCTTTAGGAAAGCGTCCCACACCTGACAGACACGTACCCTGCACGACGGCCCCATGCGTGCCACCTCAGCCCTGCCTGTAGTGGCTGCGACAGACTAACAATGGCGGTTATACCTGCCCTGTCAGAAGTCAGAGGGCCGCGAGCAACGAAATTTAGCTATAAGGAACTTACCCTCAAGGAACAAGGTATCTGAAAATCACTAGCGCAACCTACACTCTTAGCCTTCGTTCTCCCTTCGCTTTAGTACGCAATACTAACTTAAGCATCAGAGCGTTCCCGTCGGTCGTGCCCCAAGCGGCCAGCCTGAACCAACTGGAGGACCTGGTGCAGTGCATGAGGGCCATGCAAACTCAAATCCAACAGTTCCAACAGCTTCAACTTTACCAACAACACGTAATGCACCAGGTCTCCCAGTATCAGTATCAGTAGCAGTTCCCCCAGCTGCCCCAACCTCAGCCTCAGCTCTCACCTCAGCGCCTAGCTTCCCAGTAAGCCAAATCTCTCCGCCAGAGCGAGCACTCTGGCCGAGGAGAGGCCCCCCAAAATCTCCCAAAAAACCAGGCCTCTCCCCACGGCAAACGGGAGAGAACGGCTATCCGGATCTCACCGCGGGCGGACAGGTCGGGAGGATCCCAACTCGCCAGGTCTACATTGCCTCGATAGTCGAAGTTTGGAGCCCCGATCCTTGAAAACCTATTCGAGATCCTGGCAAAAGATTCCAAGCAGGATCCTTCTGTCCGTAGCCATCAACAACGAACTGGGCTACTCCCAGAGCATACCATTCTAGATAGCGCGGAGGTGAGCAGCACGAACTCCGAGCCCATCAAGAATCAGAGACGCCACTGCCGAGCTCTCCGATCTGTCACCCGTGATTTGCCCGAGCTCATGGGCAAAGAAGACGTAGGCTCGGCCGAAGCCAAAGCTCCCCTCCTCGGTTTCGTCCCCCTTGTCTTCCAAACTCCCGACAATCCTGATGCCCAAGGATTTCAAGCTCCCCCCTCTTGATAAGTATGATGAGTCTTTTGACCTGAATGATCATGTAGACGCCTTTCAGTCACATATGCACCTAGCGCGAGCCAGCGAGTTGTGCATGTGCGTGGCCTTCTCCACTACTTTTAGGGGAGCAGCTCGCACGTGGTACCGAAACTTGGCGCCTGGGTCAATAAGAAGTTGGGCGCAGTTCGCACAAGTTTTTACGTCCCACTTCGTCACCAGCAAACGCTGCACGCGAACTGAAGAAAGCATCTTCAACGTAGCACAAAGAGAGGGTGAGTCCATCCGGAGCTATATCAAGCGGTTCAATGACGCTTGTATGCAGATACCGCGCCTGGACCCTGCCGTATGCCTTGCTGCAGCCAAGAAGGGCGTGATGCACAAAGAGTTCAAGTGGCACATGGTCGTCAACCAACCCACGATCATAACTGAGTTTCTAAAGCTTGTAGATAAGTTCATAGCCACTGAAGAGGAGATCAACCAGAAGGGCCAAGGCGCACCCGAAAAAAGAAAGAGAGAAGGAGAGCCTTCGAGTCAAGGGGACACCCGAAGAAAAAAGAAAACAGTTTGGGGAGCAAAGTTGGGTCAATTGTTCCGAGCTCCTGCACCGGACCGAGCTGATTACACCCCATTGAATGCAAAGCGGGCTGAAATCCTGATGGTGATCAAGGATGCCCCTTATGTGAAGTGGCCACCCCGTCTGAGGGGGAATCGCAATGAAAGAAATAAGAGTTTGTATTGCAGTTTTCACAAAGACCACGGTCACAGTACCGAGAGTTGTAAAAACCTCCGCGACGAGATAGAGGAGCTCATCCGTCACGGATATTTGAGAAACTTTGTACAAAATAATAATAATAACAACAACAATAGAACAAGTTGGCAAGGAGAGCACGGTAAAGATGCTCTCGAGTCCAGTAGCAGGCCAGTCGAACAACCGTAGAGGCAGCCTCCGGAGGAGAGGCCAGTTCGGGGGACCATCCACATGATAGTGGGAGGTTCGATCGTTGTGGGTTGCACCTCAGTAGCAGCTTGGACGTCAGTTCGTGAGGCCACGCGGGAAGAGTAGAACCCCCAAAGCGGCCAAAGATGCGAGATCCAATTTTCTTCACAGAAGACAATGCGCGAGGGGTCCACTATCCCCATGATGACGCACTCGTAATAAAGCTAAGAATCAATGACTTCGAGGTCAGGCACGTACTCGTGGACTCAGGCAGCTCAGCCGACATCCTCTTCAAAGCTGTGTTTGATCAGCTTCAGTTGCAGAGAAGCGATCTGAGGCCTACGAACACCCTTTTAGTGGGCTTCAGCGGAGAGGAAGTCCGCCCCCTTGGGAAAATAATAGTACTTGTAGAGATCGGGACATGGCCTTGTGTGGTCAGATTCGAACACAACTTCCTGGTGGTAGCGACCCCCTCTCCCTACAATGCCATAATAGGTCGACCGATCACCCATGTCCTACGGGCGATGGTCTCCACTTACCAGTTGGCTATGAAGTTCCCAACATATTTTGGTGTGGGAGTAGCGCGGGGCGACTAGCTTGAGTCTCGCAAGTGCTACGTTGCCGCTCTAAAGGGGAAAACCAAGGTGGTCGATGACCTCGAACTGGAATGACCCACGGAGCAAGGCAAAGAGCGAGCCGCGCCCATAGAAGAAACAGTCGCGGTCCCGACCTCAATAGCAGACCCATCTCGGACGCTTCAGATTGGCGCTTCCGTCCAGGAGCCGCTACGATCCGAACTGGTAAGTTTTTTACTTCAAAATTTAGATATTTTTGTATGGTCCGCAGTAGAAATGCTCGGTATAGACCCCGAAATCAAAACTCACAAGCTAAACACTGATCCTGTAGTTAGGCTCGTTAGACAGAAGAAACGCAACCTAGCCCTGGAACGATGGAAAGCGGTCGACGAGGAAGTCGAGAAGCTCATCACAGCGAACTTCATAAGAGAAGTCCACTACCCGAGCTGGGTAGCCAACCCCGTTCTGGTAAAGATGGCCAACGGCAAGTGGCACATGTGCGTCGACTACACTGACCTGAACCGGACTTGCCCGAAAGACTGCTTCCCGCTCCCTAGAATCGACAGTTTGGTGGACTCGACCTCAGGGCATGAGTTGCTAAGTTTCTTGGACGCCTATTCGGGCTATAACCAGATCAAGATAGACCCGACGGACGAAGAAAAGACTGCCTTCATCACGGAGTTCAGCCTATACTGTTACAAGGTTATGCCCTTTGGATTAAAAAATGTAGGGGCAACCTTTCAAAGGCTTGTAAATAAATTGTTTGCATCGTTAATCGGCAGAAAAGTAGAATGCTATGTAGACGACATGGTCGTCAAAACTCAATTCTCACATGAATTAATAAAAGATTTGCATTTTGTTTTTGAAATTTTGCGTAAGTTTAACATGAGATTAAATCCAAACAAGCGTGTGTTCGGTGTGACCTCAGGTAAATTCCTGGGATACATTGTTAACCGGCGCGGCATTGAAGCCAACCGGATAAGGTTAAGGCCATCTTAGACATGAGATCACCCCGTAAGTTGAAGGAGGTTCAGAGTTTGAATGGCCACATAGCCGCCCTGAGCCGCTTCATGTCCAAATCGGCGGACCGCTGTCTGCCACTCTTTAAGGCAATCAAGAGCAAAGGGTTCGAGTGGACCCGAGACTGTCAGCTCGCGTTTGACGAGCTCAAGAATTACCTCGCTAGTGTGCCGATCTTAACCCGGCCCGAGGAGGGCGACGTTTTGGAACTGTACCTCTCGGCGAGCGACGAAGTGGTCAGTTTGGTACTAATAAAGGAATTAGATCGGGTCCAACGACCCATCTATTATGTTAGTAAAGTATTGTAGGGAGCAGAAACGAGATACCCGGAGATGGAGAAGCTATCATACGCATTGATAATTGCAGCTCGAAAGCTCTGCCCGTACTTCCAAGCTCATACTGTTATCGTCCTTACCGACAAGCCTCTGAGGCAAGTCTTGCTTAAGCCCGAGGTCTCTGGTTGGTTGACGAAGTGGGCCATTGAGCTTAGCGAGTACAACCTTCAGTACAAGCCGCGAATTGCCATTAAGGCCCAAGCCTTAGCAGATTTCATAGTCGAATGCACATTCAGCTCCGAAGTTCCCAGTCCGGTTGAGCGCGAGGCTCCCACCTCAGGTGAGCCCGAAGCTCCCGGATCGGTCGAGTCCGAACCCCGTGAAGTAGTAGCTAGTGTGGCACCTCTCCTAGCTCGGCCAACCGCGAGCTGGGATGAGGAGCCATGAATCCTTCATGTAGATGGCTCCTCGAACCAACAGGGCAGTGGTGCTGGAATAGTTCTCCATGGCCCAAGCGGCATAAAACTGGAGTACGCGCTACGCTTCGAGTTCGAGGCATCCAACAATGAAGCAGAATATGAGGCGTTGATGGCTGGACTAGCTCTAGCCAGAGAAGTAAAAGCCAAGCACGTCGTTATCTGCAACGACTCCCAGCTTGTGGTCAACCAGGTCACTAGCAAGTACGAAGCTTGCGAGCCAACCATGATCGCCTACTTAGCCAAAGTCAGAAAGGCCCTGCTCAACTTCCAGTCACACTTTATCAGACAAATCCCCAGGTCAGAGAACGTTGAGGCCGACGCCCCGTCCAAGTTAGCTAGCACCAGCGACATCACCATGAGAATCGTATACATAGAGGACCTGTCTCGGCCTAGCATTCTCAGGGGGGCAGAGGAGGTCGCTCCCGTCGTTCAAGCAAAGCCGAGCTGGATTGATCCGTTCGTGAGCTTCTTACTACACGGGACCCTCCCTGCAGACCGCAATGCAGCTAGAAGGGTGCAGCGCCAGGCAGCCAAATATGTCATGATAGACAAACAACTATATCAGAGATCTTACACGCTCCCCTACTTTCGCTGCTTGCGACCTACCGATGCCAAGTTCATACTCCACGACATACATGAGGGTCTGTGTGGTGGGCACTTGAGGGGCAGGGCTCTCGCCCAAAAGGCACTTTGACAAGGGTACTATTGGCCAACAATGAAGGCAGACGCTATTGAGCTTGTCAGAAAATGTGACAAATGCGAGAGACATGCCAATATTCACCACCATCCCGCTGTCGACCTCAAGTATCTCACCAGCCCGTGGCCCTTTGCGCAGTGGGGCATCGATCTACTCGGGCCATTCCCGCCAGCAACGGGTGGAAGAAGGTTCTTAGTAGTGGCGGTGGACTATTTTAACAAGTGGGTAGAAGTCGAGGCCCTCGTGACGATCACAGCCCGAAATGTCCAAAACTTCTTTTGGAAGAACATCGTATGCCGCTTCGGACTACCTCGGGTATTGATTTTCGATAATGGCAAACAGTTCGAGGACATCAAATTTCAAGATTGGTGCCGAGACATGGGGATCCAACAGAACTTTACTTCAGTCGGCACCTTCAAGCAAACGGTTAGGCAGAAGTAACGAACAGAGCCATCCTCCGTGGACTAAAGGCACGGCTGGACCGAGCTGAAGGATTGTGGGCAGATGAACTACCCAGTGTCCTGTGGGCCTACCGAACCATGGAGAAGACCGCCATGGGAGAAACACCCTTCAATCTCACCTAGGGCACTGAAGCAGTGATTCCCGTAGAGATCAAAGTACCTATGCTACGACTAGAAGAATACAATGATCAGACAAACGAAGATGAGCTACGTACCAACCTCGATCTACTCGACGAAGTAAGGGACCTCGCGTACATTAGGACCGCAGCCTACCAACAGAGAGTAGCTCGGTACTATAACGCCAGAGTCAAGAAGTGGAACCTCCGCGTTGGCGAACTGGTCCTTTATAAAGTTATGGTTCCTGAGCCTGGCGCTGGCAAGCTCGGGTCCAACTGGTAAGGTCCTTACCGAGTGAAACGAGTGCTCGGGGAATGAACATTTGAACTCGAGACCCTCGAAGGGAAACAAATACCTCGAGCATGGAATATTGTCAACCTAAGACAATATTATTTGTAAGAATCGAGTAGGCCATGAGCCACTCCCCAAGCTTGAGGGCCAGAATACCGAGCTAACATGACCTCGGCACATAAGACCCAGCCGCCACTTCGGCCTGGGTGAAATCTAGAAGTGGAGGGTCCCTCCTAAATCCTAAGGGCCACAAGAAGACCCCAGTCGCCACTTTGGCCTGGGTGAAACCTAATAACAGACTACGGGTCCCTTCTTAAGCCTAAGGGCCACAAAGAAAGCCCAAATGCCACTTTGGCATAGCAAACTGACAAAAACCTGGTTATCTCTAACCCTCAAGATAAAGGTAGCTCGGGTATGAACCCTATGGTGTCTATACCCTTGCTGCTCTTACTCAGCTCGGTAACCCGATAGCCCGGGGTGACCCGCGCAATCTGAAGTAACACAACTTCACTCAGTCACCCTTACCGCCAACTCGGTGGCTTGATAGCTCGGGTAACCCATACATCAAATTGACCAGCTTGGAGTCCGCTCACACTTAGAAGTATTTTTGCACTCAGAGATACTCGAAAGGAACTATATTTCATTAAAAAGAGAGTTCATGTACAAGAGTTTTTACCTGAGCTCGAAGGCTCAGGATGGTACATTCACAGTTCAGAAAGGGAAAAGATTAAGTTACAAATCTAAGGAGCAAACTATTTCGAGGACTCACCGCCTCTATCAGGGACCCCCTCGGGGATAGTGTCTGGATCGGCATCCTCTACTCCATCTTCGAGACCTTCATCCTCGGAATTGGGGTCGTCTTTTGACTGACGTGCGATGTCGTCTGTGATCCACGAAGTAGTGATGGTACTTGTGTCTAGCCCGGGGTAGAGGTGCCTAATCAACCATCGGCTGAGCTTGAAGCCCTTACGGTAGGCCTCCGTCATCACATCGTCGAATCTCGAAGACTTGACGTAGTCAATGACGGCTTGGGTCTTGGCCTCCTCAAGAGCACCTTCGAAGATTGCGGTCTTCTCCCTTATTTCCTCCTAGAGGTACCCCACTTCATGCTCCAGCTTCCCCTTTGCCTCCTTGAGGCCTTGCACCTCGAGCTTCAAGGCATCCCGCTCAGCCTTGAGGCTGCTCACCTCGAGCCCTAAGGCCTCCTGATCGACCTTAAGGCCGTTCACCTCGGCCCTCAACTTGTCCTTGTCTCGGGCCAACTACCCATTCTCTGCCATTAACATCTCGATGAAGCTCTTTTGAGCCAAGGCATCACTCTCTATGCGGTGAACCTGACAACGAGTTGCCCTCAACTCTGCATGGGTTGCGCGAGACGACTCCTCAGCCTCTAGAGCCCGCCTCATGTGCCGATCTGATTGGAGGGTCAATGCGCGAATGGCGGTGTTCACCTGCGAAAGGGAAACCAGTCAAAAGAAAAAGGAGAAAAAGAGAAAAATAAGAGAAACTCACCACCATAGTATGAGTGGCAGCTTAGGCGCCGAGCTGACCAGGAGTGAGTTCGGCCCACTCGCTGACCTCCCCCGGGTATGCAACAAGCGTACTCTTCTTCAAGCTGCACTTGGGGTTTAGGACGGATTGGCTCCCCTGACCCTCCGAGCTGGAAGCCATCATCTCCACATCGTGAGTGGAGCTCTCGGAGGTCTCGGCGGCATCTTTAGCAGGATGAGCCCCGGTAGTAGCAGCATTAGCCTCGGTGACGCTTTCCTTGGGAAGTCGGGTAGGCTTAGCAACGGGCTCCGCCATCACCTCGGGCCCCTTGGGCACATCCCCCTCTTCCAAGTCTATGATGGGCATGACTGCCACCTCGGGCCCCGAGGCAGAGGTCTGCGGAAGTCTAGGCTCGGCTAGAGCTGGCGGGGACCCAATGCGTAACTTCTTTACCACACATTTCTTCCTCTTCATCTGGTGGAAGAGTCTCTGGTTGTCTATCTTTTCTGCCTCCATAGGACCTGCGGTAAAATACGACATCAGTAACTTGAAGGAAATATATGAGCAGAAAAGCCAAAGTGGGAAAAACCTACCCAGACTCAAGCCCGCTTGGATGAGCTTCTCCTCAAAGGTGAAGTCTTTATAATGCAACCCGAGCTTAGCCAGTGACTGGAGCTCCTTCTTGGTCTTGCCGTCCAAGATGACACTAGGGTCTTGGACGGCTATCCTCCAATTGGTGGGGAAGGGACACCCCGTGCTGCTCTGGACTACGAAGTAGTCCCGCTTCCAAGCTGGGACTTTGTTCGGGAGCTTGTGCATGAGTTTAAAACCCGGGCGGGGGGACAGGTAGTAAGACCGCCTATGTTCGGGGAGAGCGCCCGAAGCGCTCTTCTTTATAGCCAAAATCGTACTAAGAACATCTAAATCTACGGAAAGGGAATGGTCAAAACAAAGAGAAATGGACCCTACCACATTCCGTATGGAGTTCGGGTGGAGTTGGTCCAGGATAATGTTGAAGTGTACCAACACCTCAATGATTAAAGGGTGAAGTGGAAGTCTGAGCCCGGCTATCAGTTGCTCCCTGAAGATCACGATCTCGTTGGGACCGTGCTCCCATGGGAAGTTGCTGGTGGGAAGACTATATGAGTACTCACTAGGGAGGCGGAACCTCTGTATGTGGTCCTGAAGCCTCTCCGAGGTCATTATGGAAGGCCCGAACTGATCTGGTTCCCGACCTCAGTGGGAGGAAGACGTCAGATGACCCAAAGCCACCCGTACTTCGGATGGTTGGGTAGCAGAGGGGACATCCCGAGTCGAGGTACCTACCTCGGGCTCGTCGATGAGATCGTCTATGCTAGACGACATACCGAACTAACAGAAAGAAGCCAGCTAGAAGGGAAAAGGAAGCTCGGGAAGACTCACCAAAGAAACGCAACCAGACTGAAAGAACAGAACGAACTGGAGGACCCGAGCTATGAAACCCCGGGCGCGAGCTCAAACGCTAACAATGAAGGCTTTGTGGTGGAGAAAATGGCCAAGGGACCCCCTATTTATAGCCGCAACCACGGGTTTTTCGAGGCGAAAACGATTTAGCGCATTTTTGATGTCCTCGAAGTCCAAGTCGCGTAACCCGGACGCGACCCAAATCTCTTTTCGATCGAACCAGGCGCTAGGCCGGTACAGCTGGATGGAACGCGCGATGACGCAGCACAAACACCAACGCCAAATCCACCCGGTGCGTCATGACCTCCCTGCGCGGGGTCACCGCCGCTAGCGCAGGGAGTGGGGGGCAATTGATGGAGAGTGATTTGGCCCGACCTCGTAGCTTAGGTACACGTAGGCGTGACCTAGCTCAAACAGTGACTCAGCATGATAGCACAACGGACAAGAGCACAACTCGGTGGGGAAATCCCACCGAGTTCAGCACGGCAACTCGGCAGGTAAATTACTCGCCGAAAGCCGCTTTGCTCGCACCTCCTCCCCGGGGTCAGGGGACTTCGGGGGGTCCCGTGTTCGGGGCACCCTGACCCCTTTTGAGACCCGAGCTCCTCCCAATGGACCTCGGGCCACTCCCAAGCAAGAACGCACCAATTCTTCTTTGGTCGCCCCGAGGCACAAAGACCTCGGGTCGGCTAGCTCGGCATAACCGGCTGCAGGCAGCCTGTCACTTAGGGGATGGCCCAGCTCAAGGCAATTCGCAGGAGAACAGCTCGGTATTCCATAGGAGGGCTCCCTGCCCAACCGCCATACCTGACAAACCTACGAATTGCAGGCATGTCCTCTCGTCGCGCCTACCACCTTTAGGAAAGCGTCCCACACCTGATAGACACGTACCCTGCACGACGGCCCCGCGCGTGCCACCTCAGCTCTGCCTGTAGTGGCTGTAGCAGACTGACAGTGGCGGTTATACCTGCCATGTTAGAAGTCAGAGGGCCGCGAGTAATGGAATTCATCTATAAGGAACTTACCCTCGAGGAACAAGGTATATGAAAATCACTAGTGCAACCTACACTCTTAGCCTTTGTTCTCCCTTCGCTTCCTGTACGCAATACTAACTTAAGCATCGGAGCGTACCCGCCAGGAAACCCCCCGGGAGTTCTTCCTCCTTCCTCTCGTTTCAGGTACATCTCAGGAGCCACGCGAGCGCCAACTAGGACTGACCGGATTGTGCTACAACAACAATAATTATTTATAATCGGTAATGACAATAATTAAAGGTAAATACTGTCATGGATCTGATTTGCTTTCACGTGAAATCTATTCGCACAAGTAAATTCCATTTCCTGGATGCAGAGAACACCCATTTCGTATTAATATATAAATATATAAGATTCTTTAAATTCCCCTTTAAGAGGGCTGAGATGAACATTCAACTAGGCTGGTTCAATTGTTTTGAGGTGATATAGAAAACTATCTAAAAAGGATGAAGCAAACAGTTAAAAAATGTACTGATTCACATCATATTTGAGCAAATATAGCTTAAAGGATGTCTGTATAGGGCGGGCCCACCTTAGATACCTAGAACCCACTACCTATAATATTTTTATCATTTTTAGTTTCATTTATTAATTCCTAATTCGATCTAATCCGTTTGCAGCTCCGCATGCCAAATTGGTGCATGACATATATAAAACAATTAATTAAGATTAAATGGATTGTCCACCTTCATACCCGGCCCAACCACAATCACAGATTAAATGGGAACCAAGATCAGCTTCAAACGTGCATGGTTGTAATTTTTATTTTTATTTTTTGCAATGTTTTAAAACCTGAATTGGAGGTTGACCATTTTTTTTTATTCGAATGATTGCTCATCAGTTCAATTGTCCGGATTAAATGGGTTAAATCATTAAACTAGAGGACTGTAAGTTTCTTTACTTGGGAATATAAGGTTGAGTCTAGTAGTCTATAATCCTTTGGATTAAGGACTATAAGCTCAATGGCCTTTTCAATTGTTTGCATAAAATTACTGCAAAGCTTTCGGATTAAGGACTATAAGCCCATTAGCTTTTGTTAGAAATATATTTTTATATGAGAGAGATTCTTATGGCTATATATTTAGGTTTGATTTGGGTGTTTTTCTTATGGGTGTAGGTGGTTCTTTTTTGCTAAGAAAATTAAGGGGTGGCGGAAATTTAGAGTCTGAGATTAATAAAAGTATTTGAAAAGGATTACCTGTGAGTTGTGGCTAGGAATCGTGGATATAGCGGTGGATAAATGAATATCAATGTTTTAGAAACCATCAGAATTGGAGAATCATTTTGACCATCGGTTTCTGGTTTAGTGGTTTGACCATTCAGTCTTATATATATATATATATATCAAAGTAATGATTTCAGGCCAAAGCCTTCTATAGTCAAACATGTGACTCATTTACATTCAAACATCTGTCATTTCAGACATTTAAACAAAATGGACATGTGTCAAATTCTGATTAGTAGTAGTTCAAGAATAGAGCATATTTGACATGTGTCAAATTCTGATTAATGGTAGTTCAAAAAAAGAGCCCACTAACATGGAGAGTGGAGTCTACCACCATGCGGAGTTGTGAGAAGTGGGAAGCTCCCACTTTCAATCATTTTCTAAAAAAAAAAATAAAATTGTGATATTAATTAATGTTACTTACTAAACTAATTAATTAATTCGAGTTATTGATTACTAATAATAATTACTGTAACTACTTCTAATTAATTAACTACAACTATTAATTACTAATAATAATTACTGTTAACTACTTCTAATTAATTAACTACAACTATTAGTTACTAATAATAATTACTGTTAACTACTTTTAATTAATTAACTCCAGCTATTAATTACTAATAATAATTACTCACTGATAAAAATTAATTACTAAAAATTATTTTTATAATAATTACTGCTAATACCTAATTACTGATAATTTATTACTCACAATATTGATCATTAATAATTCGAAATGATGATTAATTAATAATAATTAATAAATATTTTCAAATGGTAATTAATAATTTGGAAATAATCATTTTATGTTTATATTAACTCATATTAATTGTTTTGAAAATAAATATTTAATGTTATTTATTTATATTATAATTACCATCATAAATTATAATTCATAAACTTATATGAAATAATTAATGATATTATTATAAGTAATTATAATTAATAATATTATATTAGTTAATATAATTATATTATTATTATTATCGATAATTATAATTAATTATTACTAATACTAATGATGATAATTATTACTTTGGAATGTTAATTAATAAGTATTTTAATAATGTTAATTATTAATTGGGATATAATCATTTTATATTAATATTAATTCATATTAAATATTTTATAAATATATAATTAATGTTACTTGTTTACATTATTATTATTATAAGTAATTATAATTAATACTATTATTATAATTAATTCTATTATTATTCTCCAATGAATACTTCATTTAGTGAAAGTTAAATTATAAAACTTTCTATTATTCAAAATTATTAAACTTAAAGAATTATAAAAGCAAATACTATTTTATGAATTAACTAAAAATTGTATATATAACAAATTAATTACTTAAGAAAAAAAAAATAATAGTAGTAGTAGTAGTAGTAGTAATAATAATAATAATAATAATAATAATAATAATATTTTAATATTACTGATTTTAAAATCAATACACACATAATAAGAATATATTATTAGTTAATAATAATAATAATAACAATAATAATAATAATAATAATATACTTATTATTATTCCTGATTTCATAATTATTAGTATATTATTAATCTATTAATAATACTGATTATTATTAAAAGAATTTAATAGCAAAATTTAATTAATTTTCAGCTATTAATTACTAATAATAGTAACTCATTGATAATAATTAATTACTGATAATAATTACTGCTAATACTTAATTACTGATATTAACTAATTACTAATAATTTATTATTGATAATATTTCTCATTAAAAATTTGGAATGATAATTAATTGATGATAATTAATAAAGATTTTCAGAATGGTAATTAATAATTCGAAAATAATCATTTTATATTTATATTAACTCATATTAATTATTGTGAAAATAAATATTTAATGTAAATTATTTATATTAGAATTATTATCTGAGATTATAATTCATACATTTATATGAAATAATTAATTATATTATTATTATTATCAATAATTATAATTGATACTTATATTAATTAATATAATTATATATCATTATCAATAATTATAATTAATTATTATTAATAATAATGATTTCTGATAAAATTTAATTACTGATTATAATTACTTACTAATAATTAATTCCTTAATTATAAAAATGATAATTATTACTTCGGAATGCTAATTAATTAATGATAGTTAATAAGTATTTTAATAATGTTAATTATTAATCAGGATAAAATCAGTGTATATTTATATCAATTCATATTAATTATTTTATAAATATGTAATTAGTGTTACTTATTTACATTGTTATTATTATTATAAATAATTATAATTAATACTATTATTATTCTCCAATAAATATTTATTTGGTTAAAGTTAAATTATAAACTTTCAATTATACATTATTATTAAACTAAAAGAATTATAAAAGCAATTATTATTTCAGGAATTAACTAAAAATAATAATTATAAAAAAATTAATTATTTCATAATAATAATAATAATAATAATAATAATTTAATAGTACTGATTTCAAAATCAATACACATTTAGTAAGAATATATTATTAGTAAGTAATAGTAATAATAACATATTATTAATCTATATTTTGCAATAAAGACATGGAACAAAAAAATATTCAAATTGCTACTAAATGAATAAAGTAAAAGACTATGAGTATTCTAATTGACTTGAATTTGACACATCAACATACCCAAAATTATAATTTCAACCTATGTTTCCTATTTCTCTCCCAATTCCTACATTTTTCCTAAAGATAAATTCTAGCCAGTCTACATGCACTGTGAGGAGCATAGACTTAAAATCCGTAACCATGATCGACCAAAAGAAGCACTGTCACCTAACTTGGAGGTGACTTCCATACTTAGGATGGTCCCATTATTCTTCTTTCTTTCATGTTTCCTTTGTTGGATGGGATTTAGAGTCCTGATTATATTATCAGTTGATTGTACCCATACATGATGATTTGATTGTAGTCATATATTTTTCATCTCCTACTTGAGAGTATGGATGCATCTGCAAATGTTGTTTGGCATGGATTGTGTTTTCTTAACAGCTTATTGAATGGTTTTCTTCATTCTTTGCCTCTTTGAATGGATATCATTTAAATGCTTTTTATCCACTCATATGTCCCTAAATATTAAGCCGTATTGGTGACATTGTTATAAACATCCATCTAATTTTACTATTTTATAAATAGATTAATGATTTCAAAGTTATTGATACTTTTTTGGGGGGTGGGTTGCTCAAAAGGACATTGATTTTTTATTGTTAAATAGTAAAATTCAAATTAAATGGTATTGTAATTTCCCCTTACTTAGTATGGGGTCATTGTCTAGATAAAACATGGTAAGTCTCTTAAATCAAATAAATAGACTACCCTAAATGTCTATTATAAATAATAAAAAATGGAATAATTCAAATTAAATCAAATAATTACTTGCTGAAAATTACTGAGTTAAGTAAATAATAATAGCAATCAATTATTTATAGAAATAATTAATAATAATAACAATCACCAAGTACTTAATTAAGTAAATAATAAAAAATAAAATAACAGTCATCAATTATCATTAATATTTATTCAAAGCATGCCCCATAATAATTACCAAATACAATAATTAAACCTTAAGCCAAATCATTAATGTTTATTCTTAAATGCAAAATATGAATTAACAAATATATTATATAATAATTATAGTCCGTTGGAAAAATTATTTTAAGTAAATATTTAAATAATTACAAATTTATTTAATATTATTACTATATAACGAAAATTTAAATTAAATATTAAAATAAAATAATAATAATAATAATAATGGTTAAATTAAAGTAATAAATGGTGCAAGTAGAATTTAATGACCCGTATAATTTTACGGGTTTGACATATAAGGGTCAATTTATGTAGACTCGTAGACTGTATGAGTGTCTTAAAAAACGGCAGTTTATAAACAATAATAAAAAATGGTAATAAAAATCATTAATGTTTATATATATAATTAACTTCCCCGTACTTAGTACGGGGTCATTCACTAGTTACAATTTAAAAAATTAAAAACAGCCAAAAAAACATTGTCTAAATTGAATGGGTCCATGGTTTGAGCGCCTGGGTCAGCAGGTTGCTGACCAAGTCTATTGTTTTTGGCAAAAAAAATGGTTCAGGGATAAAATGGTATCAATTGTCTGAACAATTTTTGGGTCAAACAGTCAAACCATCCGGATTAATGACACTTCGAAAACCATGGTGGATAGCCTTATTGTGTATCATAGTCAGAAAAGGTTAAGCTGAATCTTAGTGTTAACACAGGGCTACTTCAATTAGTTATGTTAGATTTATGTCACGTTAAAAGACAAGGTAATATGGCCGCTAATTTGGTAGCTTATAAGGCTAAAGAGCTTTGAGGACGATCTTTGTAAGGTGGGCTTATAGTTTAAACCCTGATCATTTATATTATATTATATAAAGTGGATATTTGTCTTGCTTTAGATTATTTGCATGTGTGTATAGTATATACCCCACTGTTTTTAAAACCGGATCGGATTAGATCGAAAAAATTGGGAATCAGTCAGGTGATCGGTTTCGTTTTTTTCCCCAAAATCAGATTTTTTTCAAAAAACGTTGATTTGGTCAGCAAATTGCTGACCCAGGCAGTTGAACCGCTTGAACCGTTCAATAGTTTTGACCATTTTTTAAAATTTTTAATTTTTTAATTTTTTTTTTAGAACGGGCCATTTGTTCGATTCAAATAGTCGGACCATTCAACCCAGGAACCAGACCCCTGACTAGTTCGTTCTCCGAGTCGGTTTTAAAAACCTTGATATGCCCTTATATTATTATGTATAGTTAATAATTATTTGCAGACATGTGCATATTATCTTACATAAATGTTAGATAATGCAAATTTGCCTTTATCTAAGAAAAGAAAATAAAGTGAAAGCAAGAAGAAAAAGAGGGTAAAATACAAAAACCATCATGTACTTTGAAGGCAGTGAAAATTATGTCTCTAAACTTTTTTGGGGTAAATTACAAAGACCCTCCCGTATTATAGGGTTTGTGACCAAGACCCTCCTGTACTTTGTTTTGCGACAAAGACCCCCTTGTACTATGACCGTGAGACAAAGAATGACCTATTTGTTGATAGGGGTCTTCACAAATTGGTTTGGAGAATATCTCAGACCAAATTACTAAATTATAATTAGATGTGTAAAATGGGTCGTACTAGACTGTATCGGGCCATTTTGGGCCATGCCACCTCTCCCAGGGATAATTTAGGGGGTCAGCTCGGCATGATCCACGACCCAAGCCTGTGTGGGCCTAGGCCAAGCCTTGGGCATGGGCCAAACCAGGTCAAACTGTTTTTTTGACATTTTTGATTTTTTTGCTAAGTAAAACTAAAATATTTAACTTTCCTTTGGGGACTATTTGAAAAAATAAGAAATCTAACAAAGAAATGAAAAAAAAAAAACTTAACCAAATAAAGAGTCAAAGAGACAAAGACTCAAAGTGAAAAGCAAATTGGAAGAAAAATAAGAATTTTATTTCATTTAAATTTGAATGATACAAAGCATGCAATGGTTGGATGAATGAAATATGAAAATTGGAAAATGTAATAAATTAATAAAACATAAAATTACAATATAGTTACAAATTAAAAATAAAAAAGTTATGCTTTTTAAAAAATATCAAATAAATTAAAACAAAATTTACAATAATTTGAAAAAAATGCTATACAACTATTGAGTATACAAAAAATATTGACTTCATGATTTTCTCCTATTATTCTTGACTTTGATCATTGTAGTATTTGAAAATGGTGGAGGATAGGGCTATTTATAGGAATTGTTGAATTGGTGTGATGAGAATGGTGGATGATAGGGCTATTTATAGGAATTGAAAATAATTCAATTGCCCAAAATACCCTAAAAACTAGTTGTTGGGAGGGGTATTTTGGTCATTGTAAATTACTTATCACTTTACCCAAAATGCCCCCCTAAACTAGCTGTTATATAGTTCTTGGGGGGGCATTTGTGTCATTCTTTCTCCCCCCTCCCAAAACCAAAATACATAAATACCCCTTATATAGCTGTTTATAGTTGTTGGGGGGCATTTCTATAAAACCCCCTATATAGCTATAGGCCCGCGAGCCGTGCTGTAGGCTAGGTCATGCCGGCAGATGGACCATAGGCGGTACGACACCATGCCATGTCGGCCCGTGGACCTAGAACCCTAGGCCTAGCACGAATCGGACCATCGTGCCAGGTCGGGTCATGACAGGCTGCGGGTGGTACGACCCAATTTACACCTCTAATTACAATTTGAGGAATTCTCAAACCAAACCAAACCAAACCATTTTAGTATAGGAACAAAATTAGATCAAACCATAATAGTACAGTTTGGTCCGGTTTCTAATACTTTTTGGGCCATTTTATTGGGCTTAACCCAACTAGAAAGCCCAAATTACATGTATACCTACATAAATAACAAATATAATTCAGATATCGAATTGAAATGTTAAGAATTTTCAATATTGCTTTTATATAAATTACAATCGCACTTTCTCAAACATAAACACCTTGGGCATAAAATTGCAAGTTAAAAATTGAAACAAAACAATAATAATGTATGAAATGTTAAATGAATACATACATACATATGTTTAAACATATGTATTATATATATTATATACATTACTAATTATATTATTAATAATTTGGTTTAATTCGGTTTACGATTTTGTTTGGTTTCTAAAATTTAAAAAACCAAACCAAAAAAAAAAAAATACAGTTTGAGGAATTCTTAGACCAAATCAAACCATTTTAAGGCCAAATTAGACCAAACTGCCAATTACGAGTTAGTTCGGTGTAGTTTTGCGGTCTAGACCATATAGTGGATACCCTTTTTGTTGATAGATTTGGTAAAAAAAGGTAAATGACAAAGACCCCTTTATACTATGGGGTCAATGACAAATTACCCCTTGAAATTTCATTTGTGACAACTGCCCCCTGAACTTTCATTTGCGACAAAGACCCCTTGAACTTTAACTATTACCACAAATATTCCTTGATTGTTAAATTAGATGAGGGAATGTGATGAAGGAAGATTTGGCCCGAGGTCGAAATGTGATCGGCGCACGTCTTTCCGAAAAAAGTGAAACGTTAGCACACGTCTTTTTGAAACCGACGTCGCGCTGACGCACGTCTTTCTGAAACTGACTGCGCTGCACGAATGCCAACGCACGTCCAGCAGTGGCGTGCCTTTTTCTGACCCGCTGTCACGTCCCAGTGGCGCGAATTTTTGAAATTCAAAATGCGTCGTCAGTTTCCCGCCTTCTCAGAAACCGAAGAACCCTCACAAAAGCAACTCGCGCAGTCAAGATTCAAAGGACGGGACAAATCCACCTACCACCTCGCAAAACTCCCCGCACCAGGGCAAGACCCTTGGCACGAGGAGTGGGGGGCAATTGATGAAGGAAGATTTGGCCTGACCTAACAGTTATGCGACACGTGGCAAAAACAACAGCTCGACACAAAAGCAAGCCTAAAGCGCGAACACCAAGGGGACACCAACGGACCGAACTCCCTACTGGGGGCCCGAACTCACCCTTGGCCCCAAACCAGAAAGTAATCCGAGCTGGCCTACCTTGTAACAGTTCGGGATACACCTCGTCGAACTGGCCGACCTTGTAACAGTTCAGAATACACCTTGCTGAACTGGCCAACCTTGTAACAGTTCGGAATACACCTCGCCGAACTGGCCAACCTTGTAAACAGTTCGGGATACACGCCGAACTGGCCTACCTTGTAACAGTTCGGGATACACCTCGCCGAATTGGCCCGCCCTATACATACCTCCAAACTCAAGACTTCGCCTCGTTCACCACTCCGCATCACCTTCTGGGCACCAAAACCAAACAAGTCGTACCATGCCTGACACTGAGGAAGTCCGTACCCGAGGGCGCCGCACCCGACTGACTTGGGATCTGACGCTTGACGGCCGCACTCTAAAACGGCCACCTGCCACCGCCACCTAACACCGCCATCTCCAGTTAGAGAAACGGTTAGGTAGTGGCGGTTCTGTCCCAACATAAAGGACGGCGACCGAATTGACAGACGGAAGAGTAATCATACCCAACCTGACAAGGGCCTCGGAGTGAGTGCACGAAGTGATTATAAGAACCCCCTACCCCCAACAAACAAGGTATGTGAACTTTGCGCTATCTGGTCTACACTTTACCTTTGAGAGATTACTGACTTGAGCTTCGGAGTTATCACACCGGGTTCCCCCCGGAGCTCTCTTCTTTCCCGTTTCAGGCTCCCCGACGCTCCAGCTCAAAGGCGAGTTCGTTGATAGCTAAGACCGGCTGGATTGCGCTCCATCAGTTGGTGTCGTCTGTGGGAATAGCTTCTAAAAGCCTACCTCTAAATCTCTTCTACCTACCCTCCTTTCAAAAACTCCAACACCCACTCCAACACTGAAATGGCCTCCTCCAACAGTGCCAGATGTGGAACTGAAACAACCACTAGCGGAGAGCAACTTCATGCTCCGGCGGTGTGCATTGGGCAGTTCACCATCCCCCTTTCAGTGGATGGGATCCCAAGCTTGAATGTGCCACACGCGGTGGCACCTCTCCCACTACCCATCGAAACGAACTTCGCGGAACCAACTGCTGTCGCACTGGCAGCCCGCCAAAACCAGATAGATGATCTGATGCAATGCATGCTGGCAATGCAGGCCCAAATGCAGCAGTTCCAGCAGCACCAACTCCAGCAACACCAGGTGTTGCACCACCTCTCCCAACACCATTATCAACAACAATTCCCTCAGCTACCCTTGAACCAGCCGCTCCCCCCCGGCACCCTGTTTCAAAGCCGGTGAAGGCCTCCCCCCAAGGTGGATGACCTCACCAAGGAGAGGCTTCTCGACCGCAAAACCCCCCTAACAGTCAGGCCTCATCCCCGGGCCGAAAGCAAAGAAAGATCACCCCCGCCTCGCAGCCCGCGGGTGGGTCAAGAACCTCGCCAACAAAGTCACCTCGGTGCTCCAAGCCCGAGTTCCCACTCACGGAGAACCACTTCAGCGCCTTAGCAGCAGGCCAGCAACCCGGGCCCATCGAGCTCGGCAACACGACGGCAAGCAGCGCCAGCACCAGGCCCACATAAAGAAGGCGCCGGCGAAGTTGCCGAACTGCTACTCGCGTGCTACCCGAGCTCAGAGGCAAGGAGGAAACAAGCTCGGGTGAGGTAAAAACTGTCCCCATTCTCTCAGTTCCTTCCCCCCTTTCAGCAGAACTTTTGGCAGTCCCCTTGCCTAGAGATTTCAAACTCCCTTCTCTGGACAAGTATGATGGGTCCTTCGACCCCAACGACCACGTCGACGCGTTTCAGTCGCAAATGCACCTCGCTAGGGCAAGCGAGTCATGCATGTGCGTGGCCTTCACCACCACCTTCAGAGGGGTGGTCTGCACCTGGTACCGGAACCTAGCTTCCGGGTCAATAAAAAGCTGGCCCCAGTTCGTGCAGATCTTCACTGCGCACTTTGTCACCAGTAAAAGGTGTCCCAAAACCGAGGAAAGTATCTTCGGGGTAATCCAAAGAGAGGGAGAACCCATCCGAAGCTACATCAAACGGTTCAATGAAGCATGTTTGCAGATCCCTCGGTTAGACCCCGCGGTACAGCTCGCTGTGGCCAAAAGAGGGGTGACACACAAAGAGTTCAAATGGCACATGGTGGCCAGCCAGCCAGCAACCGTGGTCGACTTCCTCAAGCTCGCGGACAAGTTTATGAGAACAGAGGAAGAGATCAACCAGAGAATCAAAGGCGGGGTTGAAAAAAGAAAAAGAGAGGGCGAGCAGCCCTCCAACCCCGGCGACAGAAGAGGCCATAACAGAGAAGCGAAGCCGAGCTAGCCGTCCCGAGCTCCCTTAGCAGTTTGGATGGATTACACGCCATTGAACGCAAGGCAGACTGAGATTCTGATGACGATCAAGGACGCGCCTTACGTAAAGTGGCCACCTCGCCTGAAGAGCAACCCCAACGAGAGGAACAAAAAATTATATTGTAGTTTTCATAAAGATCTCGGTCATAGCACCGAGCAATGTAATAATCTCCGTGACAAGATAGAAGGACTCACCCGTCGCGGGTACATAAGAAATTTTGTACACTACGACAATAGTAAGAAGAAAAGCACGGGAAGGATGTCCCCGAGCCAAGCAACAGACCGACCAAAGTCTTGCAGCGACCTCCCCCAGAAGAAAGGCCAGTCCGGGGAACCATCCACGTGATAGTGGGCGGTTCGGTGGTGGTAGGATGCACTTCGGCGGCAGCAAGGACGTCAGTTCACGAAGCAGCCCAAGAGGAGCATAACCCTCCCAAGAGGCCGAAGAAGGAAGAACCGATCTTTTTTTACAGAAGACGACGCGCGAGGTGTTCACTACCCCCACGACGACGCGCTCGTCATAAAACTAAGGATCAACGACTTCGAAGTCCAGCGCGTGTTGGTCGACTCAAGCAGTTCGGTGGACATACTATTCAAATCGGCGTTCGACCAATTGCAGTTGCAGAAAAGCGATTTGAAACCCGCTCACACTCCTCTGGTAGGCTTCAGCGGAGAGGAAGTCAGGCCCTTGGGGAAAATATAGTACCTGTGGAAGTCGGCACATGGCCGTGCGCGGTAAGACTCAACCACGATTTCCTGGTGGTCGCGACCCCCTCCCCATACAACGCCATAATAAGGCGACCAATTACGCATGTTCTACGTGCAGTGGTCTCCATCTATTATCTAGCAATGAAGTTCCCCACGGACTTCGGTGTGGGGGTAGCGTGGGGCGACCAACTCGAGTCCCACAAATGCTATGTTGCCGCCCTAAAGGGAAAAAACAAGGCAGTCAACGACCTCGACTAGAGCGACCTGCGGAGCAGGGCGAGGAACGAGCTTCGCCCACTGAGGAAATAGTCGCAGTCCCGACCTCGGCTACAGATTCGACGCGAACTCCACAGATCGACGCCTCCGTCAAGGAGCCTTTGCGAACTGAACTGGTGAGTTTCTTACTCCAAAATTTAGATATTTTTGCATGGTTCACGGCAGATATGCCTGGTATTGACCCTGGCCTCATAACTCACAAGCTTAACACTGACCCTGTAATCAGACCCATTAGACAAAAGAAACGCAACTTAGCCCCGGAGCGCTGGAGGGCGATCGACGAAGAAGTCGAACAGCTCATCGCAACAAACTTCATAAGGGAAGTTCATTACCCGAGCTGGGTAGCCAACCCAGTGCTGGTGAAAAAAGCCAACGACAAGTGGCGCATGTGCGTCGACTACACCGATCTGAACCGAGCTTGCCCAAAAGACTACTTCCCCCTACCCCGAATTGACCGCCTCGTGGACGCGACCTCGGGACACGAGCTACTAAGCTTCCTGGACGCCTACTCAGGCTACAACCAGATTAAGATGGACTAGTCCGACTAAGAAAAAACCAGCTTCTTTACCGAGTTCGGCCTGTACTGTTACAAGGTCATGCCCTTCGGGCTAAAGAATGCTGGTGCAACCTTTCAAAGACTTATAAATAAACTTTTACGGCCTTTAATTGGCACGAAAATCGAATGTTATGTAGACGACATGGTCGTCAAAACACAGTTTTCGCAAGAATTAATAAGAGACTTGGATTCTGTCTTCCAAATTCTGCGTTAGTATAACATGAGACTAAACCCAAACAAGTGTGTATTTGGTGTCACCTCGGGTAAGTTCCTAGGGTACATTGTCAGCCGGCGCGGCATTGAGGCCAACCCGGACAAAATAAAGGCCATCCTTGATATGAGACCACCTTGGAAAGTAAAAGAAGTTCAAAGGCTAAACGGCCACATAGCCGCTCTGAGTCGCTTCATGTCCAAGTCGGTAGACCGCTGCCTGCCTTTCTTCAATGCAATCAAAGGCAAAGGGTTCGAATGGACCCGAGATTGCCAGCTCGCGTTCGACGAGCTAAAGACTTACCTCGCGACCGTACCAACCTTAGCCAGATCCGAGGAGGGCGAAGTCCTAGAACTGTACCTCTCGGCGAGCGACGAAGTGGTCAGTTCGGTATTAGTAAAGCAAGTAGATCGGGTCCAGCGGCCTGTCTATTATGTTAGTAAAATTCTGCAAGGAGCAGAAAAAAGGTACTCGCAGATAGAAAAAATTGTCTACTGACTAGTGATATCAGCTCGGAAACTCTACCCGTACTTCCAAGCTCACAGCGTCGTTGTCTTAACCGACAAATCCCTAAGACAAGTTTTGCTGAAGCCCGAGGTCTCCAGTAGGCTGACGAAATGGGCCATCGAACTCAGCGAGTACGATCTCCAGTACAAACATCAGACCGCAATTAAGGCCCAAGCTCTGGCAGATTTTATCTCCGAGTGCACTTTCAGCCATGAATCCCTACAAGTCGAGCCCGAGGTCCCCAGTTCGGGCGAACCCAAAGCTCCCGAGCCAATAGAGTTTGAACCCCATGAAGTAGCAGCCAGTGTGGCATCTCTCCTAGTCAGGCAAAACGCGAACTGGGATGAGGAGCCTTGGATCCTTCACGTGGATGGTTCCTCGAACCAGCAAGGCAGCGAGGCTGGAATAGTCTTATGCGGCCTGAGCAGCACAAAATTAGAATACACACTACGCTTTGAGTTCACGGCATCCAACAACGAGGCAGAGTACGAAGCACTGATAGCCGGGCTGAACTTAGCGTGAAAGGTAAAGGCGAAGCACTTGGTCATCTGCAGCGACTCCCAGCTCGTAGTCAACTAAGTTACGGGCGAGTATGAAGCACCCGAGCTCTCCATGATCGCATATTTGGCGAAAGTAAAAGAGGCCCTGCTCAACTTCCAGTCACACTTCATCAGGCAAATCCCGAGGTTAGAGAAAACTGAGGCCGACGCTCTGTCTCGGTTAGCCAACACAAGTCACAACAACGTGAGAACCGTGTACATAGAGGATTTACCTCGGCCTAGTATTCTCGGGGGCAGAGGAGGTCGCTCCCTTCATCAAAGCAGAGCCGAGCTGGATCGACCCACTCACGAGCTTCCTGATAGACGGAACCCTCCCTGCAGAACGCAATGCGGCCAAGAGGGTGCAACGCCAGGCAGCCAAATACGTCATAATAGACGAATGGTTATACCGACGGTCCTACACGCTCCCCTACTTGCGTTGCTTGCGACCTGCCGAGTTCATACTCCGCGACACTCACGAAGGCCTGTGCGGCGAACACTTGGGGGGCAGAGCACTCGCCCAAAAAGCACTTCGACAAGGATACTACTGGCCAAGATGAAGGCAGAAGTTGTCGAGCTCGTCAGAAAATGCGACAAGTGTCAGAAACACGCCAATATCCACCATCAGCTTGCTTCCGACCTCAAATACCTCGCCAGCCCGTGGCCCTTTGCACAATGGGGCATCGACCTCCTGAGACCATTCCCGCCAGCAACAGGCGGAAGAAAATTCTTAGTTGTTGCAGTAGATTACTTCACGAAGTGGATAGAAGCCGAACCCCTAGCAACTGTTACGACCCGGAACATACAGAACTTCTTTTGGAAGAACATAGTATGTCATTTCGGGTTACCTCGGGTAATATTTCCGACAACGGCAAACAGTTCGAGGATATCAAGTTCCAAGAGTGGTGCCAGAACATGGGGATTCGACAAATCTTCACATCAGTCGCGCAACCGCAGGCAAATGGTCAGACGGAAGTAATGAACATAGCCATCCTGCGCGGACTGAAAGCACGTCTGGATCGAGCTAAGGGACTGTGGGCCGAAGAGCTACCAAGTGTCTTGTGGGCTCACCAAACTACAAAAAAAACCACCACGGGAGAAACCCCCTTCAACCTCACCTACGGCACTGAAGCAGTGATCCCGACGGAAATCGAAGTACCAACATTGCGACTAGAAACGTACGACGATCGGACAAAAGGAGATGAGTTACGTACCAACCTTGACCTACTGGACGAGGTAAGGGACCTCGCGCATATCCGGACAGCAACCTACTAGCAGCAGGTAGCTCGCTACTACAATGCCATAGTAAAGCAATGAAGATTCTGAGTCGGCAAACTGGTCATTCGTAAGATTATGGTGCCCGAACCCGGCTGGAGCAAACTTGGACCAAACTAGGAAGGGCCCTATAAAGTAAAGAGAGCGCTCGGGGGTGCATACGAGCTCGAAACCTTGGAAGGCAAACAAGTACCTCGAGCGTGGAACATTGTGAACTTAAGGCAATACTACCTATAAACCGCCAAGCGAAGTGGACAAAATCAGGTCCTATGGGCCACGATGCAGAGCCAAGAGGAACATCGACGTAAACAAGCAAAGAAAAGTCGGGTATATTATCAACTCGGCAAAAAATCAATTCGCTGTAAAAGACTCGTGGCAAAACAGGTCGCGGAAGTATAATAACCCGTACAAGTGGCATATTATCAGCTCGACAAAGAAACAGTTTGGGAAAAAGGAACACGTGGGCAAAAAGATTATCTATTCCGTTGCAAGAAATAGTACATTGGCCATCAGAAGGCACTTACAAAAAAAAAAATTTACATGCCCGAAGCTACTTCTTCGCCATCAGAAGGCACTTCAACAACACCCGAAGGCCCTGCCTCTCCTTCAGAGTCTGGCTCGCCATCGGCAGCATTGTCCATCTCCTGAGTTATACACGAAGTGGATATGACACTAACATCAAGGTCGGGGTACGTGTTCCGGATCATCCACCGGCTCAGTTTGAACCCCCTCCTGTAAGAATCCACCATCAGATCGTCAAAACACGGAGAGGCAATGTAGTCTTCAACGGCCTTCTTCTTGGCGTCTTCAATGCCTTGGGAAAAAATCTGCGTTTTCTCCCTGATGTCCTCCTGAAGATATTCGACTTGATGCTGCAAATCCAACTTCAAGTCTGCCATGTGCTTGAAAATGACCCCCATGGCCTCGGCATCACGCTGAGACCTCGCCTACCTGGCCATTGCGACGCGAGCAACCTCTTCGGCAGCATAAGCGGCTGCCTCAACAGCTCAGGTATTCGCCTCTGCAGCACGGAAAGCCTCTTCAGCAGCATGAGCGGCAGCCTCAGCAGCTCGCGCCTGTCGCGAGCTCCTCTCTACTTGGGCTGCTAAAACATGAATTGAAGAATTCACCTACCAAAAGAAACAAGTGAGCAATGACAGCAAAAGCGACAGAAAATGAAAAAGGCAGACGAAATATGACTTACCACCATAGCATGTGTTACGGCGCGGTAGGCGACCTGGTTCAAAGGAAGATCGGTCCACGCCGCGATCTCCTTAGGGAAAGTAGCCTCCCTACTCTTCTGAAGAGTGTAGTTCGGCGTCAACACGCTCCTGAACTCCCCTTGAGCTCTCGAACCCGAGGGCCCAGCCCGCGTATGAGCGGACCCAGAGTGAACAGGAGCACTTGAATATGCAGGAGCGCCCGTATAAGTGGTCTCAGCGTAAGGCGCCCCGATAGCTTCATGCATCGGTGGAGTCACCTCGGGCTCCCTAGGCAGATCCTCCGGCGTGTTGTCTAGAACTTGAGGCTCCTCTTCCGGGGGCAGCTCGGTACGAGTTCGCTTGGCGACCCGCTTTCTCCTCTTCATACCTTGAAACAGACGCCCCCCATGAGTTCTCTCTGCGTCCATCACACCTGCAGAAAACGAGTTCGACATCAGAAAAAATAAAGGAACAAAGCAACAAGAAACCGCAGAACTAGAAACCTACCCGAACTCAGGCCGATCGCAATAAGCTTGTCCTCCGTTAAGTAGTAATGGCACTTCAAACCTTGCCGTGCCCATTGCCGGAGGCCCTTCACCGTCTCTTTGTCGAGAGTAACACCTGAATCAGGAGCGGCCTCACCCCACCCGGTCTGAAAGGGCCATCCTTGTGCACTTCGCACACTGAAGTAGTCCCGCTTCCACGCTGGGACTTTATTAGGAAGATCGTGCAGAAGCTTAAAGCCCGGGCGAGGAGAAAGGTAATACACCCGTCTTCCCCCAGGAAGAGAACCCACCTGTCTCTTGAGCATCAAGATGGAGGAGAATATCTCTAAGTCTAAAGGGGAATTCTACTCGCAAAAAAGGGAGACTGTCCCCACCAGGTTCTGAATAGAGTTTGGATGAAGTTGGCCAATGGTGACACCGAAGTGGTTTATGACTTCGACGAGAAGAGGGTGGAAAGGAAGTCGCAACCCCGCAGCAAGCTGCTCTCGAAAAATCACGATCTCATTAGGACCGTGTTCCCAAGGAAAGCTACCTGAAGGAATAAAATATGTATACCCCCCAGGCAGATTGTAAGACACAAGTATAGATTGAAGCCCCTCAGGCGTCATGGTCGAGGGACCAAACCTGTCTAGCATCCGACCTCGGCGAGAGGTAGACGCCAAACTGCTCGAAGCGGCTCGGCCTACTGGTTCATAGTCCTCGAGTTCCACCTCAGGATCACTGAGGCAGTCGGGGGATACGACTCGGTTTGTAGAACCTACGTCAGTCCTACTTGAAGAGTCGTCTGAGCTATCAAAGCTAGACATTGAGGAAAAGATGTGGATTTAGGAAAGTACTCACCGGAAGAAAGTTTTGAAGGCTCCGGAGACGGGAACAAGCCAAAAAACCTTGGAGGCTATGTGACCAGCCTAGACGCGAGCTGAAAAAACTTGGACGCGAGCTGAAAAGTTGTACCCGAGCTCAATAGGCAAATTGCAGAAGTGACAAATCGACTGGGGTCCCCCACTATTTATAGCTACAGTAACCAAGAATCGACCGTGCAGATCAAAGACGATCCGACGGCCCACATTTGCGCTGACCACACGTCCCCTAAGGTCGAGATGTGATTGGCGCACGTCTTTCCGAAAAAAGCGAAACGTCAACGCACGTCTTTTTGAAACCGACGTCGTGCTGACGCATGTCTTTCTGAAACTGACCGCGCCACACGAATGCCAACGCACATCCAGCAGTGGCGCGCCTTTTTCTGACCCGCTGTCACGTCCCAGCGGCGCGAATTTTTGAAATTCAAAACGCGCCGTCAGTTTCCCGCCTTCTCAGAAATCGAAGAACCCTCGCAAAAGCAACTCGCGTAGTCAAGATTCAAAGGACAGGACAAATCCACCTACCACCTCGCAAAACTCCCCGCACCAGGGCAAGACCCTTGGCACGAGGAGTGGGGACAATTGATGAAGGAAGATTTGGCCCGACCTCATAGTTATGCGACACGTGGCAAAAACAGCAGCTCGGCACAAAAGCAAGCCTAAAGCGCGAACGCCAAGGGGACACCAGTGGATCGAACTCCCTACTGGGGGCCCGAACTCACCCTTGGCCCCAAACTAGAAAGTAATCCGAGCTGGCCTACCTTGTAACAGTTCGGGATACACCTCGCCGAACTGGCCGACCTTGTAACAGTTCGGAATACACCTCGCCGAACTGGCCGACTTTTTAACAGTTTGGGATACACCTCGCCGAACTGGCCAACCTTGTAAACAATTCGGGATACACGCCGAACTGGCCTACCTTATCAGTTTGGGATATACCTCGTCGAACTGGCCAACCTTGTAACAGTTCGGGATACACCTCGCCAAACTGGCCCGCCCTATACATACCTCCGAACTCAAGACTTCGCCTCGTTCACCACTCCGCATCACCTTCTGGGCACCAAAACCAAACAAGTCGTACCATGCTTGACACTGAGGAAGTCCGTACCTGAGGGCGCCGCACCCGACTGACTTGGGATCTGACGCTTGACAGCCGCACTCTAAAACGGCCACCTGCCACTGCCACCTGACACCGCAATCTCTAGTTAGAGAGACGGTTAGGCAGTGGCGGTTCTGTCCCAGCAAAAAGGACGACGGTCGAATTGACAGATGCAAGAGTAATCATACCCGACCTGACAAGGGCCTCGGAGCGAGTGCGCGAAGTGATTATAAGAACCCCCTGCCCCCAACAAACAAGGTATGTGAACTTTGTGCTATCTGATCTACACTTTGCCTTTGAGAGATTACTGACTTGAACTTCGGAGTTATTACACCGGGTTCCCCCCGGAGCTCTCTTCTTTCCCGTTTCAGGCTCCCCGACGCTCCAGCTCAGAGACGAATTCGTTAACAGTTAAGACCGGCCGGATTGCACTCCATCACAATGCATTTAATTACCAAATATCCACCTAAACATTCCTTATTTTTCTTTTTCTTGCCCTTTTACCATAGACCGTAGTTGACTCAAAGATACCTCTATTTTTCCCAAATGAAACCAGCTAAAATAACAACAATTATTTCACTTGCATACAAGTTTCTTTAAATTCTTGTTTTATTTCATCATGTTGTCTTTATTTCTATCATAAAAAACATCGATCATTTCATTTGAATATTAAATTTATCCAAAAATCTACAAAAAGCAATCGAGAAAACTTCAATATAATATTTAAAAAAATTAGTCAAAGCATAAATGATTCAAATCAATAATAAAAGAGTAATTTCAGAATTTAAAAAATGAATAATCGACGAAACTTTAATAAAAGGAGTATTTATTGCAGAGTGAAAGTTCAGGTGCCTTGTTGGGGGTTGAGCTACCCCGTTGTATAGCCTAGCCCTTCAAAAGAAATAAAAAAAAAAAAAGGAAATTAAGGGGATAATTGTCATTGAACGGATAGTAGCGAATAGCGATAGTAGCGTGGAGCCCCCGTCTTTATAATGAACGCTGAGAGGGTAATTCCGTAATTATAATTGACCCCATTGTAAAGGGTCTTGGTCTTATTCTTACTAACGGAATGGTCGAATTAGTGACCTGCCGCCACCTGAAAAGAAAACCAGGCCGAGATCGGTCATCGGTTCGGTTTTTAAACACACACGCTACGAATCTCCAGTACATAAGAATTCTACCCACATTTACTCACAACATACTACTTCCGTGCATTCGGAACATCTCTCCGTACATAATACGATGAGATGGTCATGTGTGGCTGCGATGACTGATCTTAACTGTTTTGCTGTGGAACCGTATGGAATACGAACAAGCCTTAGAAAATCGAAAAATTCATCCGCAGGCGTAAATCCGCATTTCCTATTCTCTATCGAGTGTCGCGGTACTGGAACTGGAAGTTGATGAGATGGCGTTTGCCCTCTTTCCTTCATCCCTCCCTCTTCTTCAAACTAGAGCCTCCTCGCTGGCTCTGGTTGCAAGACCGATGACGATTTCGTCTTCTCTCTCTTCGCCGACAAATGCACCTGCTTTAAAGAAATGGGTTGCTGATTTTCATTCCAAATCTTTAAATTTCGCGCTCTCAGGTGCTCTTGCACTAGCCTTGTCGCTCACTGGTAAGTGTTTCCGTTAGAGATTGGTTAGGACTTAGGATTGTCCACTTTCGGTTTTGTTTGGTTTTGGTTTTCGTCCCTTTTGATAGGGTTTATCTGGTTTCTTTTTTATTTTTTAGAAAGAGGGTCTTTCTTAACTCGAACATTTAAGCGCGTCATTGCTCTGGAATCTGCAGCTATCCTTCTTCTCATTGAACTTAAATGAATTTCCGAACTTAATTAATGCGGTGCATTTCTTTGAAGTAATATAAGTTCAATCGATGCCGGAATTTGCATTTCACTGATGAAGGGGTTGTGGACCTTGTGGTTTGGTCTCCTTCCTCTTTCATAATATTAATCTTGTGTTGGATTTTGATGGGACATTTCGTTGAAGATGTGTGACCATTTCTTTCATTGTTAACGGAAATTTGTTATGTCACCATACTGGCTTGTCAGGATTGCTTCAATTGCTGTGTGCACCATTTGTCGGAATAATACCCATGGACTATCTCTTTTATTGGTGGGAATTTCGATCTCTGTTTTTCAAAGACTCTAAAATCATATTCCCTTTCTTTGTCCCTTGTGCTGTTGAGGGGATGTTATTTCATATTCTTCCATGACTTTTCTTCACACAAGCATCGGGATGTTCAGTGTTAAGAGTAGGTTCTTGTCACATTTTACATTTTACTCTATTCTTTTTTTTTTTTTTTTTTGAAGCCTATTCTGTTATTCCTTCAAATTGCCAATAGGAATTAACACTTTCTTTATTGGGACTTAATTTCCTTCAAGTTGTTCGATATGTTGGAGATTTCTTTTTTTCTTGATCCAGACTGGAGATTTAAAAGAAAGCAAACAAAACTTTGTAGGAGTTGGAAGTGTGGAGGCGAAAGTCGGGGTTAACAAGCCAGAATTGCTTCCTAAAGAGTTTAGCCCTGTTATAGATGTGGCTGGATTCCTGTCTGCTGGTCAGGTATGGTAGACATCAATGGCAATGGATTACAGGGAAGCAATGCCCTAAAAGGCGGAGTAGACACTAAGACCTTCATATGCATGAGATGCCTTGAGGCATTAGTCTTTGAGTATCATGAAGTCTTTTTTTTTTTTTTCTAGAGAAACTTGAATTGTGATGCAAAGAGTTGTATAAATATTATAGAAGGAAGTCCTATGTTTTATATAAGAAAAAACTTAAAACGATTTTACCATCACATAAACAAATAAAGTTAAAATGCAAAAATAGCCTCTATTAGGATTATTTTTCTGTTTATTTACAAAGTGAAAAATAATGGTGTTTGGTTATCAATTTGTATCCAAATATGATAGAATCTTTTGATTTCAAACTGAATAAGTGATCAAAGTATTTTGGGAGTGGAAAGGAAACTGGTTTTCCACACTTCCCAAGATCAGTAGAAATAATTTCAGTAGCTCATCTCCCCAAATGGAAACTATGTTCTGCTAGAAATTGGGGAAATATACATAAAAGTCCACTATTTTCCAGGTTTTGTGGCAGTCTCTACACAATCAAACTGCAATACCATAAACCTCATATTAGCAAACTGTGATACCTAAAAGTCGCAACTATTTGGGTTCAGCATACTGTCCTTCTAATCTGTTACGTTTTAATGAAATTATTGAACTCAGTCTACTTTTACAGATTAATATGTGTTTATCCTTCAAGATCATGGCAATCTGAAGCAAAGAAGTTTCATATGGCAATTTTATATCTGCCACAGATGCCTTTGTTTTTCTGTCTTGTTTGTAGAGGTCAGTTTTATATTCTGTGGATCGTGCATTGGGTGTAGGTTAATAGGGTCTTTTCTTTCCTTTGGTCTGTGTTATGGTGTGTCCTTGTTGGTTGTCTCTGTGTTTTGTTGTGTTTCTTCTGTTTCGTGGTTAATAGGGTCTTTTCTTTCCTATGGTCTGTGTTGTGGTGTGTCATTGTTGGTTGTCTCTGTGTTTTGTTGTGTTTCTTCTGCTTCATTCTTAATGAATCGTTTTATTACCAAAAAACAAGGATGCCATTCTTTCTAAATTCTAACGAAAAAATGTGTTTAGCACCTTATACAACCAAGACTTGATGCTGTTTGCTATAGTTTCTATTATTAAGATCACTAAAAGCACTGCTGATAAAAAAAAAAAAAAAAAAAAGAAAACGATCACTAAAAGCATCCACCATCAAAGTCCAAACCTTTAAGAAATTACTTGTTACAGTACAAAGACTTCTAGACCTTCAAAAAATTTCTGATTCTTCTATTTTCAAACTGTCCAAAAAATCTTAAAACCTTGCATATGTTTGACCACAACTCATTCTGCACAAAGTTCCCAGTTCCTTAAAATTTCATCTGCGAATGCACTTTGATCAGTTGGGTATGATCTGTGATAACTTTTGATTCAAAATTTATGCTCATCAATTGTCATGTAATATCTGAAAGGAACATATATTTATTCTCACAGTGTTTTACTGGTGACCTGTCACAGTTTCAAGCTTCCATACAGGTCAATATCTAACATGCCACATCATAAAAAACTTTTGACTTGGTCAAAGACCCATTTTGAATGTGTTATTTCATTTTATTTTGGAACTTTTTACTGTCGTGATTGGTTAACCTGTTGACCACAACTGTTGAACCAATGACCCATCCACCTGGAGGAAAAATGGTTCAGCCTCCGGGTTGTGTCTTAAAATATTGGTTCTAACAGTAAATGCAATAAGATTTTATTATAGTGTAATAGGAATGGATGAGGGAAATGTGCTGATGCTGGTCGGATCACTAGCAGGAGAAAAGGCTTACACAGGAGATAGCTGATCTTGAAAGAGATACAGGATTCAAGCTGAGAATTTTGGCACAAAATTACCCTGACACACCAGGTAAGAGTTGAGGATTGAAGCATCATATGATATGATCTTACATAATTTGTGCATGCATTTGCCTGGTCTGTTTCTTCTACATGTGAATATTTCATGAGATTCTCATTCTTTTACAGGGTTAGCAATTAGAGATTTTTGGCAAGTGGATGATAGAACAATTGTCTTTGTTGCTGACCCCACCTTTGGTAAATGAGTTGAAATGCATTTCCATTTTTAGGTTAAGCCTTATTCCATATATGGTTCATATATAATGTATTTGTGATCAGGCAATATATTGAACTTCAATGTTGGGGCTTCAGTTGATTTAGACATACCACGTAGCTTCTGGAGCCGTCTGGCAGGGAAATATGGGAACATGTTTTATTGGAAAGAGAAGGTGAACTTTTGCTCATGCTGTTATGAAATATTTTTTGTCATTAGGGCCAATGATTTCTTCTACGTTTTTTTATCAAGATGCAACATCACATTATCCAGAGATTGAAACAGGGGGAAGATGCATCTATTGAAGCCGCTGTCATGGCAATATCAAATTGCTTGAGAGAGACTGTGGGTCCAAGTAACTGTTCAGAGGTAAAGTAGTAGAACCACAGTTGTAAAATGAATTCTATTCCAGAATGGCTACTGTGACCAATCTTGTACATTTTTTCTGAAAATAGTTTTATATGATAGCGAGGTTCTTTTGGCTTGTATTATTATGTATTATATATTGTAAAATGAGATGATATATTTTCTATATTTGATGATGATTTCACTTTCTTCCTTCTGAAACCGTAAGGTTATGTAATTTAGTATGTTTGAGAAAAGAAAATTGTATTTTTGACATAAAGTTAGGCTTACTGAATTTCACTATCCTTTCAATGCTTTAAGATTGACAGGCATGTGGACTAATTGAAATGTCTATATCATCAATTCTGTCCAATCAGTTTCTTAGAAGACATTATAATAGTTTCAAAGTCTAGGCGTTCATGAGTCCAGTAAGTTTCCTTTTTGTGACTGGTTAATAAAAATCTGATTAGATTGACTTGCTGGTTCCTTTGGACTGGTCAATTGTTTGATCAAGATTGAATCACTCAATTGAGATTTGAAACTTAAAATGGTGAAAGATAATTTAAAAGTTAGAACTTCTTTCTTGGATGGGTAAACATCCAGTTGGGTTGACAATTAAATCGATTGGTTCATGAGCATGGTACAGAGTTGAGATGGCTCAAGGACTTTTGATTCCAGAGCAGTTATCTTCTTTCCCCCTTGCATCAAAAAGGTTTTCTGTTTCCTTGAGAATTCAAGGACTTCTGCTATTACCTCTCCTTTTTGTTGCAAGAGAGTTTATGCACCCTGGATTTTAAAAATGTTAATTTTATTTATTTTTTGATGAATAACTGTTAACTTCATTGAATTTAAAAGAAAGTGTACAAGAGAAAGTGGGAGAGAGACAAGCCCTCTTATCTCTCCCCTTTAATTTTATTTCCTGGTAATAAAATAACCTGTTATAATAAAATTTCAGAAAGCATTTCTATTATCTTTGGAAAACCAATATCCTCTAGGTTGCCACAAATTCTGTCAACCAGCAAAACTTATTTTTTGTCGATAATAACAAATAAATTAAAATTTCAGAGGTATTATTATTAACAAAGTATTTAAAAGGTGCTTTTTTACTTCAAATCTATTATTCTATTTGTTTGTATGCTCATTCCCAAAGTAGGTTGTCATCGGTTTTCATGTATTGTTTCAAATTGTAACTACTTTACTGTGCAAAATAGTTCTCAAGATATTTTGCATTATTCTCTTTTAAACAGTTTCTATTTGCAACAAGACTAATAGCAGTAATGAAGTATCTTATTGGATGCAATATTTCATTGTCAATAAAAGGAAGGGAAAAGAAATCTGACTGGCTTTTCTTAAAAAGAGATGAAGGATTAAAGATATTTAATACTTGTATTTTTTTTTCCTTTTTTTAATAAACTGCATGCTTGTGATCATTTGTCTTCCCGACAATGTTTTGAATTTGGGGTAACAGGGTATGTAAATCAAAAATGAAAAAGAAAAAAAAACTGCAATGTTTTAATAAACTGCAAAGCCCCTATAGCTATAAGGAGCCATCTGTGTCATATCTAGAGTCTGCCTTTATGAAATATGTTATTACTCCTAACAAGGTAGTTAGTACTAAAAAAATCAAAAAAGAAAAAAACATGCGAAAGAAAAAATGAACTAATCGATGGCATTATTTTTAGATTAAGGGGTTAGAGCTTTTTTCCACAATGAAATGAAGATAGAAAAAATATATAGTTGGGCTCAATGTTTCAAGCCTTTTTTGTTTGCTTGTTTGTTTGTTTATAATATATATACTATAAATAGATAATTTTCAATATAATACATATCAGTTTGGTTAACCACTGTTTTTTTTTTCTATGTTAATCAAAAACTAAATTGGTGCTTCTGTTTTTCAAAAAAACCAAATTGATCAGGTTGGTTAATTGGATTTTTCAATTTGGTTTTTCAGTTTTTGATGAAACACCCCTAATCTAAACATGTATTTTCATACCCTTGATTGCTCTTTCTCTCTCTCTCTCTCCACCCCAATTGTCATTAAGCAGTTAACAATTTGGCACTTGAGCATTTTGAACCAAAAAAGGCAGTAAAAACTCTCTATCTCCTTGTAAATTACCATAAAAGAAAAAGCTCATTATCTCTAAGGCAATACATTCCAAGGTAAATACATTTACCGGTGTTCTTTTAATCATGAAATTTACCCAATAAATTAGTTTATCATTTTTACCCATATATTGTTTTCTTACAAGGAGTAATTTTGTCAATTGGTGTTTTAGTATTTTCCCCCACACCTGGAAGATGTACCCAAGAAAAAGTTGGTATGCTGTGGGATCCACACTTATTTAAAAGCGAATATGCCCTTAAATTTTCCTACCTATATGGATAAGAACACTCCCAAGTTTACCAAATAAATATAATCTGCCACTTCTCTTTGTTCTATCTGGAAATAAAAAAGATAAAAAATCGTATTTCCTATGATGTCAAACACAGATAAGAACTTTTGAGTGGATGGAAAACTGCCAATGGAATCATTTAGAGTGCACTTATTATCATCAACAAAAGCTTTATATAACCATCCCGATGAGATGGTCAGTTAACGTCCCTCTGTACATGGAAGTGAGATCAAACCTGTGTAACTCTAGGTCCTCTGTGGTAAAGTTCACTGAACTTCACGTTACGTGCACCCTGCCTTGTAGTAGGCTGTTAATAAACTCTGAAGGTGTGATATCCGATTTTGACCCCAAATCCGATTATTCTATGTTTGAATGTTAGAACTTGCATTCGATTACTAATCATAATGGATGTGGTTTTAATCCTATTTGATTCGATTAAAATTCGAGTCCCGAATCCCATCTGAAATCTGATATGATAATCAGATGTGAATGACGATGCAGATGAATCCGATTACAGCCTACTCTGTTTGTAATGTTTGTAACATGTAAAATTTAATGACGCCCCCCCCCCCCCCCCCCCCCCAAAAAAAAAAAATAAAAATAAAAATAATAATAATAATAAAAAATAATAATAATAATAAAAAAAAAAAATAAAAGGCCAAATACCCAGGAATTTTTCACGAGGCAACATAAGACTTTAGGTTCCAAAGGGTCACACTCCCCCCGGTCCAAAATAAGACTTTTATTATCATTTTTTCTATGCTTACAGTTTTTAGATTAGGGAATTAAAATGTGGTACTGGTATAGGCCTGAACAGACGAGGGAAGGGGACTGAATTCATAGAACATTATCATACATTTCATCCAAAAAGAAAAGAGAAAAGGAGGGATTAAACACATGGACTATCTAGATGATCGCCCATTGGATTTAAGTGCTCATAATTTGACGATGGATAAGGCATTGAACAGAACACAATGAAATGAAGAAACAGGATTCATATATGTAGCCGATTCTATATAGTTGGGGCCGGACAAGACTTAAGATGATGATGAATCTTGTTTCTTATTGTAATTTATTGCTTTACAAATAAATTTGTAAAAGAACAAAGAATTATAAACTTATACTAGTTCCGCGACAATGGAAATGGAGATGCTGGCCTGGGTGCAGTTCTCAACCATGAATCAACAATGTCTTAAACATTCATATACTACGTAACTGCTCTTAGCTACATTCGATCAATGGGGTCTTAAAAGCAGCCCCACAGATCAATAGACAGTAGTAGCGTTGGTAGCAGTTCTCTCCGTTGTCCTCCCTCCTAGAATCCTAGAATCCTGTCGAGATCATCCGGCCGACAAGGGACAACAAGGGCTCCCTGTTGTTTGAACCCGAATTCTTCTTCTGCCAGAGTTAACAAGCTCAAGAATTCAGGGTTAGTCAGGTAACTCAATTCAATGATGAATCTTTTCTGCTCCGCACCCTTGACAGCAAAAACTGCAAAATGACCTTCCTTCACATCTGCTGGCACTGGCAGCATTATAGTGTCTCTGACTTCTTCTTCATCAAACTCTGATCTGTAGTTGTTGCATTCGAATCTCCTAGCAGATGGTGAGAAGCCCTTCTGCAGCTTTTGCAGCATAAGCTTGACCATCTCCATCCCTCCTTTCTTCTCACTCCCTCTCTTACTGTGCTTGCCCATCTCAGAAGAAAAGTGATTTCTAGTAACGCTTATGATTGCTTCATTCTTTGATTATCAATAGAAGAGTGAATTCTTCTTATATAGTAATTAATATGAAGGTGATGAGAAAGCAATACGTGTGGGGTCGTCGTTAACGTTGCATGTGCTGCACTGATCAGGCCAGGCTTTGATGGCCTATCCTTCAAAGCAATATATGAAGAATTCACTCTTCTATTGATAATCAAAGCCTATCCTTCAAAGCAATATATTACATCGATCCTAAGGTTTCTGTGCTGCACTGAACCGTCGTTAACGTTGCATGTGCTGCACTGATCAGGCCGGGGTCATTGCGCTCTGCAATATATGAAGGTTCAGGTTCGGCCTATCCTTCCACATCTTTTCTTCTCTGGATCCATATCCATATTGCAGCCGGGTGGTGGTGAAATGTCCTTGGCAAAAAAAGAGATCTAAATGACCCAGAAACCTTAGGATCGATGTAAAGCCGTAGTTAAAGGCTGGCTATAAAAGGGTCCATTTGTTCCGCCCTTTCTGATCCCTCATTCATGCATGGTAAACTGTAAGTCCTTAACTTTGAAAAGTCCATCCCTTATCCTGCAGTGGGTTATAGGTAATCTGTCTCACCAATCAGGGTATAATGCATGCTACCCATGAGGGAAGTAAGACAATGACAAGCCCATAGATATATGAGGTGGCAACAGACGGTCATGTCGGGGCCTGGACTTAATCCTCTGGAAGCCCCGTCAAGTCTCAGATGGGCTGGGCCACACAGTCAACCTGCTTATCCATCTCTCTCTCTCTCTGTCTCTCTCCAGATATTGTTAAGTCGAGAAGTTCTCATGATCCATTCATGCAGTGATGAGTGAGGAACCATCCCTTAACAATTTATTGTTATTGCAGTACTGATGTGTAAGAGATCCGGACTGATATTTTTCTTGTTTGGCAGGCGAGATGAGCAATCCAACTCCAACATACTAATTAATGTTATGTAGTGAGCTAGTGTGCCATACATAAGGTAACGTCCTTCTCGATCAATACGGTTGCATTACAAATGGGCAGACGATAGTACAAATCTTTCTGCAAGTTTGGCTCCTATACTATAATCAATCATCAGACCTGTGGAGACTGAACAGCTTAGCTATTAGCTAGCCTTACCATGGTTGTGTTTTGTAGACTTGTAGTTAAAATTTGGGTTTCTTTAGACGGCCCAATAAAATGTTAACAGCCCAGCGGTCAAATTAAGCCTGGAAAACTGATTATTCTGTGCGTGTTTTCAATTTAATATGCAAGAAGGATAAGTTGTAGATAAGTATCTTATACTTTGGCGTTAGTTTTATTTTAGTACCCAAATTTCAAAATGTGCCATTATAATACCTGAATTCCCAAAATTTATCAGTTTAGTCATGTAAAAGGAGAAAAATGACTTTTGGGTGTCATTTAATTTTCTAATTTATTTCATTTTCAACCAATTAACCATATTGAAGTCACTTTATCCTAACTGTTTTCTTTATCTCCTATACAAAGTCTCTATGGATGTTGCTTCTGCTCATCTCTTTACAATCTCATATCTAGAGAAGACCGTCGCTGGAGGTAGTCATCGGAGAACAATTTTGCCATATTCTTTTTCTTGTTTCTTCTACTGTTAATGGCCCTTGTGATTAATGAATCGTTTTCAGTAATTAAGTTATTGGAATAGCACATTTTGAAATTGGGATACCAATATGCACTTGTGTAGTTAATACTGGTACGTAGTTGGCTTGCACGATGGATCTAACAGTGCCGATAGCATAGATGAAATGTCAAATCCAGCTCTATTGATAAATCTTTGAAATTTACAAGTCTTGAAAACAACCAGCTGCAGAATGCCCTTCCACTTAAGAAGGGTTAATGTTAATCAATAATCATGTTGTCAGCCTAAATATTACCTGGTGAAATTGTTCATCCTTTCATGTTTTTCTTAGCACTAACAAGGGGAAAGAAATTAACCCATTAATTCATTCTCAAGTCTCAAATAAAAAATGACTTAAAAGAAAATAATATTTCTAGATTAGTATTATTTAATTAACAGTAATTTGCAATAAATAAGATGCATTGAGCCATTCCAAGTGGAACACAAATTCTGCAAATTTTTTTTTTGAAAGCCAATCAATTAAAACATGTAAAGTGATGGCATCACATAACATGCTACAACCAACTAAAGCTTGTATTTGTGTATAATTTGTTTGTAGAGATCTTCAGAACCAAGGAATATGTGGGTCGAGCTTAGCTTTCCGGTACGTAGAGGGGTCAGGAAGAAACAAACAGAGTATAGTTTCTTAGAAATTTTCTCCCTTGTTCATTCTTGTATTGTTCAATTACACACATACATGTAACTTCTATACACAGCTTATCTCCAAGAGAAATCAATTGGAGAGATGCTATTAGATAGATAAAGAGAATTATAAGCATTAGACATGTATAAACTATAATCGCTTATAGACTTGTCACTTTCTCAATGTTTGATGCATTGAACATTCTTACAGTATAATTGTGGTTTTAGAGTTATAATTAGAAGCAGTCGATCATCAGGGGCATCTTGGAAGCAGTAGTAGTAGTCCACACATCATCGGTGCAAGCAGCAGTGATATTGCTGTGCTTAGTCCCGCCTCCTAGAATCCTCTGAAGATCTTGGGGTCGACAGGGGATGAGAAGAGCTCCTTGTTGCTTTAAATCGAATTCCTCTTCAGCATCCCTCAACAACAACAACAAGCCGGGATTAGTGAGATGACCCAGTTCGACCGACGATGAACCTCTCGTGCTCGCCACCCTTAACCGCGAAAACTGCCAAGTGTCCTTCCTTCACATCCGATGCCAGAGTTGTGGAAACTCTCTCTACTTCATTGAACTCCATGTTGTTATCGCTCCCCATGCTTCTAGCTGCAAGTGTGAGGCCTCAATGTAGCTTTTCCTTGAGATGCCTAATTAGCATCATGGCCATGCTTCCTTTTCTCCCTCCCCCATTCTTAGGAATATTAATCTTGCCCATCTCAAACTGATTTCTGGAGTTGTTCTGAAGCTCAGAATTGAATGATTGATCAGGGTGCTCCTGGTGATGACATGTTATATATTGGAGCATGGATAGGGACCAGAGAGATATATGAGTGTAGCTTGTGGGGTGGTCCTCGCATGGTTTTCAAAACCGGATTGGACTGGACTGAAAAAACCGGGAATTCCGTTTTTCTTTAAAACTGTTGATTTTGGTCAGTAAACCATTGAATCGGCCGGTTAATCATTTAAATCGTTCGAACGGTTCTAACTGTTTTCTAATTTTCTTAATTTTTTATTTTTTTTGTCAGAATGGGCCGGCCGTTCAAGTTAAACAATCGGATCGTTCAAACTGATAACCGGACCCCTAATCAGTTCGATCAGTGGTTCATTTTTAAAAACCATGCTTTTTGGGGTCATTATATGCAGATATATCTATATCTTTATCTATATGTGGTGCAGCATCTATGCCTTTTACCGTAATCTCTTGATGAGTCATTTCTGTTGTTTGTATTAGGGTGGACTGGGTCTACAAAAGACGGTGTTTGCCTAACCTGAACTAACTTATAAAAAAAACAAAGAAATTAAATGCCTAACCTAACATGACTATTGACAAAAAAATATCCCCAACTTAACTGATTAAATGCTCCTTTTTAGAGCACTTCGTCCTTCCATGTCCTTTCTTCCCGCACGGTGCATGAGATAAATCTGTAAATGAGAAAGCTAGCTAGCTCAGCTAATACGAGCCAAGCGAAATCTCTCTCTCTCTCAAGTTTTTACTTATCGGGATGAATCTTAGGAGTGAATTCAAGCTGAGCCAAATATTTGGTTATTCAAACTCGGTTTGAATTCAATTCGAGCTAGAGAATTCAGCTTGAATTTGGCTCGATTCAAAAACTCATGAACTCGAATAGTTTGTGAAAGGTTCAATTCGTCTCCACTTCTAATGAATACATATTAATTATTGGGCCTCTAGATGAATGAGCCTTGGTGTAATACTGGGGCTGTTTCATTGTGACCTGGGTGACTAGGGTTCAAATCTTGGAAACATCCTCTCTGTATATGCAGAGCAAGGCTGCATACATCTTGCACTGAACTGCCTGTAAATATGAACTTCAATTAATGATCCTAATATCAAAATATTATGTACAGAAGAAGAGTTAAGTCTGAGAAATTAGGCCCCATTTGGTTCACGGGAATAGGGGTCTGGAATCAAAATCAGAATGGGCTATTCTGATTCCACTCATCTCATTCCCCCATTTGAAGGAATGGTCTTTCCTTACCCCTCCATTGGGAATGAAAACCCATTCTTGTTAATTCCAATTCCCATGCCTATTTTTATTTGAAAAACAGACTATAGGAATAGACCATTCCCATTCGGATTATAGGATTTCCATTCCATTTTCTACTACGAACCAAATACACCTTTTAATTAGCTATATGAGTATGAATCAATCCTCCAAAGAGTTGGGCAGAACTTGTCTGCGTTATTGACTTGTTTACATCCTTGATAGATATACTTGTCTTTTTAAGTTTTAACCATCAAAAGATTGTTAAGCATATGTAGAGATCTGCTACTTTTGGCATCTTGATCGATTTTAATATCAAACTCTCTGCTTTCACCATCAATATGCAATATTCATGAACCATGGGTGAGAAAGAGAAACATTAAGCCCCATCACTCACTGGATGAAACTACAACTAGTTACTGGCAGTTTGGTGGATTACCTGAAATGATCTTGGTAAACACCAACCTGATCATTAATTTGAACTCCTCTTAATTTATTTCCTTCTATAAGCTACAGGTTAGGTAAATTTACCAAGCAAACGTACTTATTTCTACTTGTACGTACTGGAAACCAAACTTGTACGCTTGATAAGTGATCAGCAAATGGGCCATGAATGATCAGTGAGGTCCCTCTCATCACCGACGTAATGCAAGATATATGCTTGTTTGGTCTGTCTGGCACTGTCTTGGTTGAATAGCTAACCAGCCAAGGACGCAAGGATAAAGTTGCCTATAAGTTTACTCAAACCCCATCCATGGCTTTCATCACCCAATTTACTTGGGTCCTTATTTATCCTCTTGTAAACTAGGTATTTTCTCTTTTTTAAGGTGGATGCCTGTCAAGTTCCTCTTTGAGAACACTTAAAATAAGTACTTATTTTAAATATTAAGACTGCATAATAAGTGAAAAATAAATATTTATTCATATTTAGCAAATAAACTCAGAATAAGTCAGAGTTTGGTGCTGGTTTAATTTAAGTGCTTATCCAATAAACACTTATTTTGGGACAAGACTGTCCCCTATATTTCTGTTTATTTTTCAGGACTGCCCCCATGTTCAAAAAGCCGATAAAACTCTATTATTTTCTCTCCATCCAACATTAACTTGCTGTGGTGGCAACTATTAATGTGGAATCCCATCATCAGGTTCATGAAACCCTACTGTTTAGCTCCTTTTTGTTTGTTCCATTTTCATTATTTGTCCAATCTTTTTCTATCTTCCCTTGATTTTTTGATTCTAATGCTCTATTTTGCTTTGGTTTTTCAGATCCAACACGCAATTGACCCTAGTCAGTTGGTGATGTCTACTATAATAGTGAGTTTTGAACCGTTTTCATCAGTGTGTCAATAAAATATTCATAAATATCAAATATATGCCTATGTTAAGTTACATGTATAATTGTCAGTTTCATAAAGATAAATACTTATAGGATAAACAATTCACCAAACACTATAACACAAATATGTACTAATAGTTAATTGTGTTGCAGTTAGCGTTTGGTGAATCACCTATCTTATGTACATATATTTGCAGAAATAACAATTTTAGCCCTAACTTAACATATCCATATATTGTATAAACACAAAGACAAATTGTAAATAAATAACTACTTATCCCATAATTGAGCTTGTTTCCATATTCACTGCAGAAGTGGAGTGTGGAAGAGAGGAGGGAATGAGAGAAAGAAAGAAAGGAGAGAGAGAAATAAATAAATAAATAAATAACAGAAAGAGAGAGATAGTGATGGTTTGGGAAAGACTTAATTATGATGGTAAAAAAGAAGAAGAAGAAGAAGAAGAAGAAGAAGAAGAAGAAGAAGAAGAAGAGAGAAGGCGGTGGCAATGGTTCTATGGAAGGATTCTCGATCGTCGCTGCTAGTTTGGGTCTTCACTAGAGAAGAAAGAAGTGAATAGAAATCTTCTTTGATGGGGTAATCCCTGGAAAATGAACAAAACGTTGGGTACAGTCTTCCCACTTAAAAAAAGTCACCCAATTCTGGCTTATTAATTTTTAAGTGATTATTTTGAAAATAAAAACTTAGTTTAAAATTACATATGAATAAGTATTTATTTTTCACTTATTGTATGATCCCATCACTTAAAATAAGTAATTATTTGAATAAATAATTATTCTTAAATAAGAGTTAAAAATGCAATATTCAGAAGTTTTAACAAAAATTAGCAGGTGTATCCAAGTACCTAGTTTTTAAAAGAGCAATTAAAAGTTATTTCCTCATCATGACTGGCCAGCTTTTCTTTCATAGGCTAGTTAGTGCCTTCTGTTTGCAATTAGATTTCCTGTGCAACCGTGGTCATTAATTGCATAATCCAGAGACGTCCCCTCGATAAACACACACCAGTGTGAAAGTAAAATTAAACATTGCATGCATCCAGTGTGTTTGGTTTAAAACATTAGTGTGTTTACATGGATCAGGTCCAATCCAATCTAATGAATGTTTTGGATTAGTTTGGATTGATCTAAATTAAAATATTGTTCAAATTCATTTTGATTTAGATCAGTTTCAACCCAAATCTGGTCCATTGACACATATATTCTTATCTTATATCAATGGATCGGATATTGGCTTAATCCAACCTAATTCAATATAAATTTGTTACATTGGACCAGATTAGTCCAATCCAATATATCTTGTTAGTCCATCGAATCTGAATAAATTGATTTTGGGCTGGATGGGGTCCAATCCAAAAGTGATCCATTGACACCCTTAACTATGGTTGGATGAAGTGACTTCAAGGTGAAGGTAAGGGCACACCACACACATACATCAAAAGCTGTGATTTCACAGTCTTAGTGCAAGACAGTTAAAAGTATAATCCAGGTGGACAAGGAATCCCAAGTACACCCTTTTTGTTTGAATCAAATTCGCCTCTTCTGCCTTATTCAACAGACTAAACAACTTAGGATTAGAAAGGTAAATCAATCCAATAATGAACCTCTTGTGGCCCTAACATGCTACAAGCTATCTCTCATGCCTTCATCACAATGATTCAGTCATTGAGTGCCACACCTTAGGTAGTGAAAGAGCCACCAGTTCAAAACTAGAAATTTTTTCACAGACAAATTAAGGTTGTTCATCAATTCGGTACCGTTGCTTTTTCTTTAGATTCCGATCAATACAAGTTTGAAGCTGTTTATACTTGAAACATGCATATTATCATCAGTCTGGCTGAAAGTAAGCATATGGTGTAACAAAAAATATATCACATCACCAATTTCCATTGATGATTAACCCAAAATGTTTTAAGTAGAAACGACAAAGTACCAAATAAAAGGTGAGAGGGCCCCATGAAAATTATACATAATAAGCCTGAGAATCAGCTGCCTCCTCTCTTGTCACTCTCTTATTTGTAATAATGTTCTTTGCCATCTTTGAAGTGTCAAAGTTTTGTTTCTTTAATTTGTATTTATATAGTTAATTAGTGATAAGACTAATAGCGTGATTTGGGGTCATTGCATGTATCCCACCATCATCAAATGCTTTACGTCAGATGCCTTTATTAGTCATTTTTCTCATGCTATTTGTGTTCAAGGAGAAGGGGGTATCCAGAACTAAATACCTTTAATTCTTTTAGATTTTATGCTATTAAATCTAACATTAGATGCTTATCCTTCAATATCCACGTTTAAACCAATAGTGGTGGTGATCAAGGTGTTCATTTTTTATTCATTTATAAATAATTAGTTTTAAGATATTTTCATAATCATATGATTAGAAGAATTGATTTGTTACAAATTGAATGAATTAGAAGAATTACAGACAGACCCAAGAGAATTCGGGTGGAAATAATAACAAATGATTTTTGTCTTCATGATTTAACGATGGATACAATAATGAATAGAATGGAATGACAAAACAAGATATTCTTGTAACCGATCCCATATAATTTGGGGCAAGCCTTAGGTGATGATGATGAATTGATCCTCCAAATTCATGGCTATATTTGGATGAATATATAAATTGAAGATAAAAAAAAATGATTTCATTCAACAAGAAATTGAATCATATTTCTAATTTTCTTGATGTTTCAGTACCCAACTTGGAAATCAAGAGAATTTATGCAACTCTTAGATTTCTCTACTCTAGAAAAAGGTGGACACATCAAAAGATCAAAATTTTTGCATAAGTTCTTGACTAAAATCTTTGGGAAACAAGCAAAGCATGTTGAGAAATATATATGAAGATTACAAGATGAATCAAGAGGACCAATCTCCATTAAAAAAAAACTTGTCCTAAATTTCTCAATATTGTGATTTTCTCCGAGAGTAAAGTGAAATGCTGAGAAAATTATGAATATGATTTATTTTATTTTTGTTTATAATTTTTGAAGCACAAATAAAGAAGTTTTTTTTTTTCTTTCTCTCTTTTCTTTTTTTTTTTTCATTTCACATGCAACCAAATGCATCCTTGAAGCATACAATATATAAGGGAGAGAAAACTTTGGCTGTTTGGCTGTTTTTCCTATATGCGATTACTTTGTAACCAAGAAATTTGGCTGTCTAAATTTGACAGCCTGAGTTGTCAACAAGATTTCCCCGGCATGACACGTTACTTCACATGCTCCTTGTAAAGGGGAAACTTTGGTTTTTTGTAACAAACAGTTCGGGGTGTTTATGAGGAGTCTGTTTGGACAAATCAATACGGGCTTCCCCCGTATTGATCGACACACAGAGTCTTTTATTTGTTTTTTGGCTAAAAGAATATTCATTTATGCATAACTATGATAATATCAAATTTGGATGCATTATTGGACAAATCGCTTCTGTTTGGACAAATCAAAGCCTTTGATGTAATGTTGTGACCCCATACATGCTTAATTAGCTGAAGTGACATTCAGGAATATGGATGAGGCCACACCAATACATGAAAAGCCGGTTTTAGCCTTGTGCTAACACCATATTTTAGAAAGTGAACTCACCGTGGGGGTGGACTGACATAGTGACATGCCACAGGAGGAGAACCTGTTGGCAGCCTGTGCTGTCGAACTTTGAACAGTCAGCCAAAATTTTTTAATTTCTCATGTATGGGGTTGCTGGACCATCATTTATTTATTTTTTCTTTTCTATTGGCAGCAGGATTAATTTGATCCTAGGTCTTCACTACCAATAGGTGAATAACCACAATTGGTTGGGTTTCCTACCAAAAAGACAATAATACAGTCGTGCAATAGGAATATCTTCTGTGTTATTATTCATAGAGAGATGTTTTCAATACACATGTTTCCAATACACAGTTATATTTGCACTGTACAAATTTCTATTTATAATATTTTCAAACTGAGCCTAAATAAATAATCTTATCAGCTCCATAGTCATCCACCGTGAACACACATGCACCTTACTTGTGATCACACCCACTGTTAATTTCCAATTTATTGGAACTATTCTTCCAGCCTACCTTTATCTAGAATCCTTTGGAGATGGTCAGGTGGACAAGGGATCACAAGAGCTCCCTGTTGTTTGTACCCAAATTCCTCCTCAGCCTGCTTCAGCAACATCAAGAACTCCGGATTAGTGAGATAACCCAATTCAACAATGAACCTCTTCTGCTCGCCACCCTTAATCGCAAAAACTGCAAAATGTCCTTCCTTCACGTCGGATGGCACTGCTGGCTGTTATCCATACCCACGCTTGTTGATGATATGATCCTCTTTTGTATCTTCTGCATGATAAGTCTGATCATAATAACCATACCCCCTTTCCTTCAGAAGTTGTTGGAAAATCTTTGGATATATAGGTTATATGTATATACGTACAATTCAGGAAGTCTGCAGGGATGATGAGCTCTAAGCTTATATATATATATATATATATATGCGCACAGTAGTTATGGTAGTTTCTGAAAGGGTCTCTTTGGGTTCTTTGCATGTGGCTCTCCATCTGTTCTACCCCAATAGATCTGTCGATTGGTCATTTCTCTCCTTGTTTGCATTGAACTGGATGGGGCCTGCAAAAACACGGTATTCACTTCACTTTACTAATAATTTCCATGCTTGGCTACTTCATAACTTAATATTAAGGACTTGGCGTCCTTTCCATGTCCTCTTTGGCTGCCACCAGAGGTGATGGTGATAATTAATGGGGGATGTTATCTTTTTATGGACGAATGTATGTTGACATCTAGACAGCCGTGTGAGCTGTAGATCCCGAGTGCTCTCGATCAACCATAGTGGCCTTATGAATGAATAGCTAGCTCACATATATCTTATTTGAAGCCTTTTGCTGATAATAACCTGATGAGCAGATCCTGTTACTCTCATTCCCCACTTCCATCCAATCCGAATCTAAAATTAAGAATTTAATCCAATCCAATCTGTTACAAGTATTTTATGAATACAATTTCTGAAACATATATATTGTCTTCGGAAGGGAATGGGATGAGCTACACAAAGATCGATCTGTGGTGTACAATGGGAGATCAGATTAGCTGAATGCATTGGTTATTTAGGGGGCCGGGTGGAACCAATGATAATACCCTATGCCAGTAATAAAACACATTGGGTCCCCCAATAAGAAATTGAATGGTTGTGGGCCTCATATATTTATGACCAGCCGGCTTGGGGCATTTTCATTGATTCTACAGCTGGTTATATATATTATAGCTATTGTATTAAGCGTGCTAATCTCAGTTAGTGCAATGGGCTATATAACCAATCAAGAGAGTGAACACCAGGGGTGTAATCGAGTTGAGTCAAGCTTATCATGCTGTTCGAGCTTGAACTTGACTCAAAAACATTTTGAAACTCAGACTCGAGCTCAATCAAGTTTCATGTTTTTGGCTTGAACTTGACTCTAGTTGATACTCACAGTTTACTCGAGCTGATTATAAATAAATTAGTATTGAAAATTATGAATGTATTAACATTAAGCATATTAAAAATATAGAAAATAAAAATACATTAAAAATTATAAATATTATAGATAAAAATATATTATGAGATTGAATTAATAATTTATTTATTTATTTATATTATATATAAGATTGTAAAAATTAATGTTTATTTATATTATAAATACAAATATATATTAAAAAACTAGTATTTGATTATGAATTCGATTAGGCTCGCGAGCCACTCGATTGTAAAGCTTGAATTCAGCTCGACCAAATACTTGACTCGAATCAAACTTGACTACTTTGAGCTGAATAATATGCAAATAGGCTCGACTCATATACACCCCTAGTGAATACACCAGTGTTCTATATACATCGTAGCCTATTGTATGCGACCTTCACCGGTAACCAACATCTTATGTCGCTGCTGGTACTTCGTAGTTTAGAATAATAAGATGATTTGGATAAAATTTTTCCTCTCCAGCCATTGTCATTTCCTAGCTTCTATCATATGTTTATTGGATTCGTGGTGGATGTCCAATCCAATCCGATAATCTAAATCAATAAAAGTTTTAATCAAAATTCGATCCAATTAGCTTAATGAATGCCCAAATCCACTTTAATTGGATTGAATCTATATATATAGAGAGAGAGAACTACTAAGTTAGGATGATTCTCCTAAACAATTTAAGAGGAGATATATGTTATGTTATATAAGAATGGGTAGAGGGAGGGACAAGGGATACACGTGGGGCCATTACATACATGTGCTGCACCATCCATTGAAGGGACCTCTTAAATGTATTCACCCGACCAGTCATTTTTCTTGGTGTCCATATATGCCAAAGGAACAACATGCTTTTTACACTTTTTAAGACACATTAACTAATACATCATCATCATTATCATCCTACCCTTGTCCCAACTATATGGGCTAGCTGGAATGTATAGTTGAGGTAGCTAGAATGTTATCTTACCATTATGTTGGGGGGTTCTCATGAAAAATTGAAAAACCAAATTAAATCAAATAAATTGAATTAAAAAAAATTTAATCGATCCAATTGATTCAGTTTCAATTTGTTTTTTTTATTCAAAATTGGTACTATAAAAAAAACCAACGATTAATCGAACCTATGAATGATACATGTATAACACTATATACATATTTACATATATAATATCATTAGGTGTATATATTTTATTAATTGTATAAAGCTAATAATCCAGTTATGAGCTATTATATATATATATATATATAACCTACACATGTAACTACCTTAATGGCCTAATTTATACTATTGACATTTTGTGATAACTCATACTTTCTCTACTTTAGATTCCCAATTTCTCTACCCAAGCTACCCACCCAGCTGGTAGAATCAGGTCTGACCTGATAGATTCGATTATACTGACATATATAATTTCGTATATAAATAATAATTTTAAACAAAGTTTTTGATAATATAGCCTTAATAAAATAACAGTAAAATAGTAGATTATTTATATTGTTTTTAACCAAAATTATCTTATATTGTCTATCAAACTTACCCTTTTAATCATAAAATATAATAAAATTTACTAGAAGTCTTAAAAAGCCTTTCCATATTATTAATAAAATAATTGGTTTGGGTCTAAGTTGCTTTGAAACAAGCAAGAACCAGAACCACCCCAATTATTAATTGGGACAAAATGATCTATATAGGTAATAGAACAACATGATCTATATAATTGGTTCAATTTAGTTCAATCGGCTAGGTAGAATCGACCCATTGGCAGCTCGACCTAGCCATATTCATTGTTAAACTATGGATGCTTAAATCATTTTTTATTATTTATCTTCTAACCCCTTCAACACATGATAGAGTACTCTTTTTTTGACAGGTACTAGTCATGTAGGTAATAGAACAACATGATTTATATACACATAGAATACTAGTCAAATTTCTTATATGTTAGAGCTCCATCTTTGTACGTATTCACATTAGATATTCAAGAGTGTGGAAAGCTGGTTACGGAGAGAACATGGTTCTGTGGTGGAGGGTAGGTCCATGTTTGGTTCCACTCTCATTTTTGCTCTTTCTTTTCAATATAAAAATTCTATAATGGACAAGAATGGATAAAAATGGGCAGAACAGAAAATATTGCTATGAATCAAATGCCTTTTCTACAATGAAATGAGTTCTTTTCGTGGAAATGATGAGACTAAAATTTGAATTCATTTGGTTGTAAATTTCATTCTTTTTTTCATCTATGAAAATAATAATATAGATACAAATACAATACTCATTAGCAAATAGTGGAAACATGCATGACCCACACAACAAAACACAAATTAATCATGTGGGCCCTACATCAATAACACATATATGAAAAAGGAAGAAAAAAAGACGAGACTAGAAAAGTTTTTGCATTTGGTTATATATATAGAGAATACAAAAGAAAATTTAAAGGAAGCAATTAGCACTTGTTTAAAACTAAAATTTGAATCGAATTGGCTGTTGTGCAAATAAAGAATGGAGCTTGAAACTTTTAAATAAAAATAGAATTTCAAACTTTTAAAATTAGAAATAAAATTAATTATCTAACAATTTCACCAAATTGATAATAGCATATACATTAAAGATAATACACTAAAAAAGTCACAAAATGCAATAAAACATCATATAATCATTCCCCATGTTGCTCATTTTTATTCTTGAAAGAAGCTCTACCGGACGATCACCTTATGCCAATCCTCATTTTTATGTCGACATAGAGATTCTTTGAAGAATGAAAATGAACGTGGGGCATGTTCATTAATGAATCTCATGGCAATAATTTTGAAACCAAACTCTCAGATTTGGCAACCATTCGAATTACATAAAACATATATTTCGCATATGAAATTCAAAGCTCTCTTACTCTCTCTCAAAAATAAATAAATAAACAAAAAAAAAAAAAAAAAAAATATATATATATATATATATATATATATATATATATATATATATATATATATATATATATATATATAGTATACAAGGAGGCAGTTTTCGGTTGAGGGGACCAAACCCAGCTATCCAAACAGAAGGTGCCAATTGGCTTAATTGGTAATGAGGTCTTTGGGTGGTTGTAGGTAGCAGAGACTTTGAATCCAGCCTTCACCGGAGTTGGGGTTATGGGTGTGGCCGTTTAAGGACGGGTTAGATCAGGCTGTGTATTGGTAAAAACAAAATAATAATAATAATAAATAAATAAATAAATAAATAAACACATAAAATAAAATAAAATCTGAGTGTGTAACCCCATCACCCATGGAACCAACCAAGAAAAGTCCTTACGGAACATATGGCGATATTCAAACAAATCAAACCTGCACACTACACACTGGGTAGATGTCCTTTAACCTACACAAGCACATGACACAGTGCAACTCGGTCCCCTCACCATCGTATCCTTCCACAATGGGAAGAAACTCCATTCATGTTAAGCTGGTTGACCAAGACAATAAGCCTGCGCACATCGTCTCCTTCCACACTGCATAGAGGGATCGAGATTCTTTGGAAGAAGAAGAAGAAGAATGGGTGGTGCTCAAAGAGACACATATATGCATGGCGACCGATGGACATGGAAAAAAATCAAAATTTCAAAGGGGTGAGAGAGGATGTAGAGAAGATACTGAGCTGCACAAAAAGTGGTAATTAAAATAAACAATGACAGAGTACCAAATTAAGTTAATAATAATTAACATTATCCTTGATTTACATTACATTGGCTAATCCAAATAGCTAGATAGTAAACTAAAGAAGCATGGAGATGACTCATGAAGAGATGGAAGGCAACATGGAGAAGCCAAGCCACAAGCTACAATATTAATTAGGGAAATGCTTAAATTAAATCAATGTTGTAATATATAGATTGTATAGATCGCTTAATATAATTAATTAGTTAGACGATCCTCTATCTCCATGAGGGGTGGGGTGGTCTAAATTTATAGTCTCACGAGCAGCGCCAGCGCAGTTAGCGAGTGGCAAAAACATCATATCCACAACCAGCTGCATGAAAACCCAGCTCCGTTCTCCCTTCCAGAATAGTTTGGAGATGGTGGGGTGGACAAGGCAGCACAAGAGCACCCTCTTGCTTCAGCCCGAATTCCTCTTCCGCCTTATTCAACAAGCTCAGGAACTCAGGGTTTGTCAGGTAGCTCAATTCAACAATGAACCTCCTCCGCTCCCCGTCCTTGACTGCGAATACCGCAAAATGTCCCTCTTTCACGTCAGCTGGCACCTCCGCATTGAACCCCGCCGATTCTTTCTCCTCCTTCTCCTCATCATCATCATCTGCATTGTAATTGCGAAGCCTCTTAGATAGCCAGAAGCCCTTCGGCTGCAGCTTTTTCACCATAAACCTAAGCTTCATCCCACCACGCTTATTCTCACTCTCACCACTCTTCACCATCGATCTCAATTTCTAAATTCCAAAACTCTCTCACCACTACTCTTATTAGCTTTTCAATTCATAATTAAGCTCCAGGTTTTCCTTCTCTCACCCCCTTGGCTTTATATAGATTATAGAAAAGCTAGAGGAGGCTACGTACCGCCAACGTATGGGGTCCACTGCAGTACTTTTACATGTGACCCCACCATCCTGTGCACTTTAATCATACTCACTTGATGAGTCTTTTTTCTTGTGATCTGTAATTTGGGTAATGGCTCCAGATGGCCAGATCTTCTGCACTTTTTTTCCTACGTTTGTTACACCAAGCAATCCTTGTACGACAGGTGTTCTATTAAATGTTTGAAAAAACCGACTAATAAGTTTTACAGTGCTACGTTCTCAACTTCAGTCACGCTGATTGCTTCGTTTTCGTTTAGGGAGGGTACAATACGACAATTTGCAGCAGATCATCTCGACTCCTGTTAGATTAAAGAGCTGCAGTCTGGTTTGGCATGGCATGGATATCTCTATCTGATCCGGATTTGATCTCACTAAACGTACATGATCTTAGGGTCTTGTTTGTTTTAAGTGTAAATCTCTGAACTCGGTATAAATTTTAGGCCATTATATTTGTCCCATTTGCTCCCCTCCTACCTTGATTCTCTCCCAATATAAAGTGGGGACTCTGCCATTTTATTTCTTCTAAAAGTAAACCAGAATATTAACCCGTATAAAGTTAATTAGGACCACATTTCACTTGCTATTTTATTTCTCACAGACAGACAAGACAGAGTTAAAAAATCAGAGGAAGGTTTACCTGAACCTTTGGCTGTTCAGCGGGCTGTGGAACCTAATGCCAGTATTAAATATATGGGGTCTGTATCTTTTACAGTGGGCTATGAATTTAATATTGGTATGAAACCTCATCATTGGTTTCACAGCTAAAGCGTCCAGCTAATTGGAATTCTTAAAATCAGTAACAAAAGTAAATCAGAATTAACCCATTTACACTCCTATACATTTACACTAATGCAAATAAAATTAGCACTACAAACAAATAAGCAATGATTCTAAATTTTTATTTTGAATTTATTGTTCACTTTGAGAAGAATATAAATCTTGTATTTGTATTGTACATATATATTTTTGAAAATTATATAAGAACCCGAAAGTTAGAATGTGTTGATCGAGTTGTGCTTTGAATTCTAGTTTGTGACTTACTTCATGATTCGTCCCAATGTTTATGAGAAGAACCCGAATGAGAATTGTCATTGAGATATGTAGTAGATGCGGAGGCCTTGACAGTATCTCTCTGTGCTGGGTCTGTCATTAATTGCAAACTGGTTTAGCAGATGGTTCGTGGTTTGAATGGCCTAACTCTACGGTCTGATCCAAGTTTGACAACAATGCAATTTAACATTCAATCCAATACAATTATTAAGCTTTCTTTCGCCAAGAAGAGAAGCCTTCTAATCAAGATCTATTCTTGCAAAACTTTATTGGGGTGTTTGGCCAGTCTTTTCATGTGGGTTTTTCAAATATTGGAAGACCAAAATTTAGTTTTTTCACAATAAAAGAAAGAAAGCTAAAAAGATCTATGTCCTAAAAAACTCACAAAAGCCAAAAATGGCAAAAAACCCGAGAGCTTCAAGTGTAGTTTCCTGTTTCCTGCACATAAAATCTTTCATTCAACAGCTTTGTAAATCAGGATAGTTACTAAACGGTCTAGATCTTTCAAGACAAGACCCCAGAAGCCCATTACATATTTTTCCATTTTGGATATTGGAAGATCTTACTAAAAAGACTTGCCAAATGTCATCTATATATCTACATTGCTATTAAAGGGGCGTTCTTTTTTCGGATTTTGAGAGGGGGGAAATTGGATAATGGGGTTTTGGTTCCCATTGACCAAGAATCCCATGTTCTTTTTTCAGATTTCTGTGGGGAATTGGGAAAGTTTATTTTCTTGGGTATCAAGTGATACCCATCTCCTAGGTGGTGAAATAACTTTTCCACCTAGGGGGAAAGTTGCCAGTACTTGAATGAGACAAAAATACCCTTTTTAATAATAGATTTTTATGGATAAAATGGTCATTGTCTTATTTACATGAGAAATAAAAGAACATGAGTAAATGCACTTATCCATGTAAGTGTTTCCCATGAAAAACTTACCCAAATAACTACATTTACCCGGGTAAGTAACTTATCGAAAAACGAACGGGGCCTAAAAGTAATCATATTTTTGAATTTGGTTCATCCCTAATTGTAATGGTAGAAAATGTAATTTGAGCTATTTTTCACCTCATTTAATTCCCTCACAAAGTCTTTATTTAAAATATCAACTCTTACTCATTCTTATCAAATCCTATATTTAAGATTTTTTTTTTCACTAATAAATTTGACATATTCCATCATCATCATTATCATCTAAGCCTTGTTCCATTTGTTTGGGCTTGGCTACATGAATAAATTTGATCTGTATCCAATACCTTTAACAATACAAAACTCTTTTCTTTAAAAATAAGGTATATAAAACCCAAGTTTTTAAAAATTGGCTTGAAAATGAAACCATTTTTTTATCTAAGTGCTAGTAAGCAATTCAACCATTTGGGTCAAAATGTTAAACCCATGATTTCATAATTAAATAACTACTACAAAGTTTACAAAAAATTTGCAAAAAATTACAAAAAATTAAAACATTTCATATTAATCATATCAAATATAATAAGAATTGTTTTTATTAATGATGAAGATAAAATACAAAATTGAAGACATCACAACCTAAAAACGAAATTGTTTTCCTATTTGGAATGTGTAAGCCTTGATGTCAGAATTAAATAATAAAAATAAAAGTAAAAGATAAAAACATAAAAATATGAAAAAATACAGAAAATTTTGTAAAGACATTTAAGCATATCTATAATACTATATATATATATATATTCACATATTAAATAAAAATAACTTAAACAATTGTAGAAAAAAATTGCACACATCATTATTATTATCATGTATAATGGCCACATGCAAAGCATATATTACTCTGTTTGGCAAAGTTTAGCTTTCCCATGCAACCAAACCCAATTTGAGGGATGAACAGGTATGTGGAATTGACAATTCCAATTCCATCCGGGTCTAGACACAGCCAAACGCGCGTCGCATTCCCAAAAGTTAAACAATATAGTCAGATTTCTCATGATGCCATGTCAACACAAGTCAAATAATCAATAAAAAATGGTCATTACCCAATAAAATTCTGGGGTCTGCTGGTGGAATGAAAACCACAAACTGAAAATGATTATATAAAGTAATAAAATCAATAATTTCTAATAAGTAATAGAAAATGCTCAAAAGAAATAACATTTTTATTTGTAGAATAAGGGAGCGTGTTCAAAATAAACTTGCTTTAAAATGTATCATAAAATTGCAAACGAAAACAGCAATTCTGTGGTATTAAGATACATTTTTCAGTATCAATGCTATACTTTGCACTTAATTAATGCACCTCAAACTGTAAATGCAGCATTTTGGAAACTTAATTCTACCTTCTCTGATATTAATTTCACATGATATATATGAGAGCTTATAATTAATTAAATTTCAGCTCAGGGCAACCTGGGTTCCGTTGGAAGAGACGAATAATGCCTCACATGCTCCTGTGTTTGTCCATCCATTTGAAGTCTAATAAATTTTCGCATCAAGAGGTATGTTAAAAGAATAAAAATCTTATACAAAGATTTTATTTAACAAGTTAAGCTTTTAGGTTGAATTGTTACTTAAGACTTATGTATTTAGTAATTAACGGATTTACCAAAATTTGTCGCTCTCATTCTTAATGCTTGGGCCAATGGGCATATCAAAAGTGATTGAAAAAGTGTATTTCCTTGGAATAACCAATGATATGAGGGATAAAAATACATGCATGTGGTGGACCATCCAAATGCCTTATCTAGTCACTTTTATTAGTCAATTTCTCATGGTGTGGAACGGGGTCTACAAATCCACCCACGCAAGCTAGGTGGTGTGGGAAATGTTTGCTTGCTTTGTCAATTTATTAAGAACAGCTAGCTAGTCCGCAGCCTAAGATATTTTAGATATTTTGGTGCCCTTGACGCAGGATATTTTGGTTGATGGCCCAGGTGATGACTTTATGATTATTCTTCACTAGCAGATCAATACGGATATGAATCATCTTCTTAAAAATATCTTAATAGAGCAGTGGATATTTTATAATATGAATGTTTTTGTTTGAAAAATTACGGGAAAAAACCTGCATTTTTTAGCTGTGTTTTTTATTTGGAAAGCAATACCAAGATGGTTTTGTTTAAAAAAAAAACAATTTATGCATGATTTTAATATTATATGGTTTATGGGACATGATACTAGAAATTAAACTAGATGAAAACATGTCCTTTTGGACACCTTCCAAATTCAGCCTGATGCGGCACAATCCGGTCACTCCTAGCTGCCTGTTGACTGCCTCCTAACTGGCAACGGACGGCACCTGAGAAGAAGAAGATGAACGATTCCTGGGGGATTTGCCCGACGGGAATACTCTTAAGCTTAAGTTAGAACGTCGAGGGAGAAAGTAAAGAGTGTAAAGAGGCCAAGAGTGTAGGTCACTCTAGATCATTGAGTTCTCAAGATTAGCTCGAGAGCAAGTTAATTTCAGATAAGATCTCAAAATGTTCGAGAGAGAGCCTCCCTTTAACTAGGGAGCTCTTATATAGGCGTTCTTGTCAAATCGGGCGTAACCGCCACTGGGCTTCTGTCGCAGCTGTTATCTGCCAGGGCTGTGCAGGCGACCGTTGCAGGGTACCACCCAATTGGATCTGTGACACGTCCCGGGAGGATAGGCACGCCACCATCTGTCGAGAGATGTGGGTACAGTTTGTCGAATGGACAGGGACTGCGCCGTCAGTCAAGAGACGTGGCGTAGTCTGACCGGTATGGTCTTGTTAGATACAAGCTTCCCTGAGAGCATCGCGTTGCTTAGTCGCGAGCTACCTTATCACGCAGCGAGCTATCTTGTCGCGAGCTACTTCGTACCGAGCTCCTAGGGGTACTTCGAGTTGACCCTCATTGGGATTGCCTTTGGGACTGTCTTTCTACCTAAGTGTTGGAGCGAGCTGGTTACCCTAGCTCGCGAGTTGGGATAGCGTTGGAGTATTCCCTTTCGGTAGCTCGGGGGACCTCGAGCTCGCGTTGTAGCGAGCTCCCCCTATAGCGAGCTATGACGTAGCGAGCTGTCATGCAGGCTCATTACTTAGTCGCAATCAGGCTACAGTGCTGAGCTGTTGCTCGTGCTGAGTCAGGTCCACGTGTCATTGTCTCAAGGGGTCGGGTCAAATCATCCTCCATCAATTGCCCCCCACTCCTCGGGCTAAGAGTGTTACCTTAGCGTGAGGAGTTCATGAAGTGGGACAGGTGGATTTGACCGAAGTTCAAACTTGATTGACTGCCCGGATTAAATGCGTGCATAGAAGTTAGGAGATTTCTGGCGTTTTGAATGCCGAGAAATGCGTCGAAGCGGCTCTTAACTCTGGATGTCATGCAACCGTCATTACCTCAATCATGGGAGACGTGTAGCCAATCACATTTCGGTTTAAGAAGACGTGCGTTCAGCTTGATTGCGAACCATCGGATCTGTTTCAATCTGGGCCGTTGGTCTAGGGGCACCGTGGCTATAAATAGGAGGGCCCCCAGGCCTCATTTTCTTTCATGCTAACTTGCTATCTTCGGATTCTGAGGTCGCACATCCATCTAGTCTGCCCGAGCTCTTCTGTTCACACCGTTTCATCTTTCCGGTGAGTCATTCATTCTATCAATCATGTTTGGGTATCCATACCACATTTATCCCCAGGACAGTGACCAGGACTACGACACCCTCTCGAGCTCAGGGGGAGTTTGGGAGCAAGCTCCGGAGGCTCGGGAGGCCTCCGACGATGTGGCTTCTACCTCTCGAGGTAGAGAGCCCGACACCTTCGGTCCCTCCTCTATGATGATGGGGAGACTCAGATCTCTAGTCCGCCATTTTCACCTTGCCGGGGACCTTATCTACGGTCTCCCCTCTGGTAACTTTCCCTGGGAGCATGGTCCCAATGATATAGTAATTTTCCAAGAACAGCTCGAGGCTGACCTGCATCTTCCCCTGCACCCCCTAATAGTGGAGGTGTTGAATCATTTTAACGTCACTATTGACCAGCTCCATCCCAATGCCATCCGGAATGTAGTAGAGACCATTTCCTTGTGCTATGAGTATTGCCTCCCCCTTAATCTCGATATCTTTTCTTCCATTCTCTATATTAAGAATGCCACTCCCGGAGCACCTCTGGAAAGGCATTCTTATTACTTTTCTCCCCACTGTGGATTTAAGCTTTTGCACGGCCTGCCGAACAGGGTTCCCGCCTGGAAGCGGGAATATTTTGTGGTCCATAACCTCAAGTGGTGGCCCTTCCCAACTTCTTGGAGGGGCACTATCCAGGACCCCGAGGATGAGTTGGACTCTGAAACTCGGAAAATGCTGCTTTCTTGAGCAACTATAGGCCTTCTCTGTTTAGACTACTTGACTGAGGAGAAGCTCGCTCAAGCTGGCCTGAGCCCGGGTAGGTTGCCTTTTAGGTTGCGTAGTGCCTTGTAAAAATATATCATATGTGTATACATATATTTTATGTTTTACTGGACAAATACCTTGTGGTTTTTTGGCAGCCATCATGTTTGGTGTTGACGCGTGCCGCCTTTTTCCCAGCAACCAAAAGCGTAAGGCTAAGAGGTCACGTTCTGACCGAACTCCCACTTTTGAGGGCACTGAGTTCGAGTCTGCTGAGCCAGACTTTGTTTCTCCACCGCTTGAAGTTCCACCGGCCCCATCTGAAGGAGGTGTCGGAGAAGGTGGCCTCGAGGAGGGCGAGCTCCCGAGGCAAGGAGTGATTCCTCCTGGTCCCTCCCGTCCATTCCCCTACCGGCAGTTCCCGTTAGGAACTAGGAGGGTGTCAACGACTACATCGTGGCCGGCTGAAAGAGCCGAAGGGCAATCTACCATGAGGAGGTCGCTAGGTGGGGGGAGATGGAGCCCAAGGCGCTCACCGCATTTGTCGCCTCCCACTGTATGGTGGTAAGTGGTATTTCCTTTTTCTTCTCGTTCTTTCCCTTCTTTTACTGTTCTCTGACCTTAGTCTCTTGTTGGCAGGTGAACACCGCCATCCACGCCATGGCCCTCCAGATCAACATCCACTCCGGTGACACTTGCAATCAGAGGGCCATCGTCCAGAAGCTCTAGGGTGAGCTCGACCAAGCCCGAGGCGAGCTCCTTCAGACTCACAAGGGGAGCGAGGCCAGGAGCTGCTCACTCGTGACCAGGAGGCGTAGATCGCCAGGTTTTCTGAGGAGAGTGCATGCTACAAGGAGGAGTCATCGAGGGTGGCAGCGGAGAGGGAGCTCCTTCGCCAATAGGTCCGGGACTTGGAGTCTACACTTTTGGACCAAACTCGGGACTTCGACACCATGGTGGAGGCCGAGTGAGCTAAGGTAGTCTGGGACATCAAGGACTCCCAAGAATACCATGACCTCCAAGTGGAGTATGGTTCGAGCTCGTACTGCTCCAGGTTCAAGCTTTACCGCTGGTTAGTCCGAAAGAAATTCTCTGGGCTCAACCTCGATGACATCACAATGAAGGGCCTGGCTCCCAAGACGGCGGACCAGGCAGAGGAGGAGGAGCCTGACTCCCCGGAGGACGAGGATGAGGTGGACCCTTGAGGCTGGCAGCTCTGTTTTTCTACTTTTCTGACTGACTTCCGATGGTTCCCGGGTGCCAGAACCTGGTTTTCAAAAAATCTTCTTCTTAGGCAGTTGTGCCCTTTTTACTTATTGTTGAACTTTCCGGAGCTGTTTAGCTCATTTTTTATTTATGAAGTAGTAATGGAATTTTTTTTCTTCTAAGTATGGCATTCTCTTTTACTTTTTGCCAAAGCGATCTCATCACTCGAGCTATTAGAGCTACATACCCGAAATAGGATGTTTCGGTAATTATTATCCCGAGCTATCCCTTAGTGTTTCGAGGCATTTTGATAGTATACCGCGAAGTAGTTACCATGCATGCCTGAATTGTATGTTTGTAAGTTGTACCTTATCCGGTCCAAATTTTATGTTGAGACGAGCTATGCTTTCATAGGGTTTAGCCCCAAACTGCTTACGCCTCTAATACTTCAACGTGTCGAGGTCTTGGTCTGCTCGGTGTTTTAGCCCTTAGGCTGAGGGGGTGACTTATTGTCTGCCCTTGGAGTTTGCCCATGCCATGGAGGCGACTAGGTCTCATTGCGCCGAGGTCGTGTTAGCTCGGCATTTTGGCCCTTAGGCTTTGAGAGTGACGCATGGTCTACTCAGTAGTTCGCTCATGCCATAGAGGCAACTGGGTCTTATTGCGCCGAGGACATGTTAGCTCGGCATTTCGGCCCTTAGGCTTTGGGAGTGACTCGTGGCCTACTCAATAGTTCACCCATGCCATGGGGGCGACTGGGTCTTATTGCACCGAGGACATGTTAGCTCGGCATTTCGACCCTTAGGCTTTGGGAGTGACTCATAGTCTACTCAATAGTTACAGGCAATACTGCCTCAAGTTGACAATATTCCATGCCCGAGGTACTTCTTTCCCTTCAAGGGTTTCAAGTTCGTATGTTCCTTCCCCGAGCACTCATTTCACTCGGTAGGGTCCTTCCCAATTCGGTCCGAGCTTACCAACGTCGGGCTCAGGTACCATAACTTTACGAAGGACCAGGTCGCCAACACGGATGTTTCGCTTCTTGACCCTGGTGTTATAGTACTTAGCTACTCTTTGCTGGTAAGTTGCGGTCCTGATATATGCGAGGTCCCTTACTTCATTGAGTAGGTTAAGGTTGGTACGTAGTTCGTCTTCATTTGTTTTGTCGTCATATGCTTCCAATCGTAGCGAGGGAACCTCGACTTCAGATGGGATGACTGCCTCGGTGCTGTAGGTGAGGTTGAAGGGAGTCTCTCCTGTGGCAGTCTTCTCGGTGGTTTGGTAAGCCCATAGAACACTAGGTAGCTCGTCTGCCCATAGTCCTTTAGCTCGGTCTAACCGTGCCTTTAGTCCGCGGTGGATAGCTCTGTTCGTGACCTCTACTTAATCGTTTGCTTGAGGGTGTGCGATTGAAGTGAAGTTCTGTTGGATCCCCATGTCTTGGCACCAGTTCTGGAATTTGATGTCCTTGAACTGCTTACCGTTATCAGAAATCAATATCTGAGGTAACCCAAAGCGGCACACTATGTTCTTCCAAAAGAAGTTCTGAACGTTTCAGGCTGTGATCGTTACAAGAGGTTCGAGGTTCAACTTCTACTCACTTGGTGAAATAATCCACTGCTACCACTAGAAACTTCCTTTGGCATGTTGCTGGTGGAAATGGTCCTAGTATATCGATGCCCCATTGCGCGAAAGGCCACGGGCTGGTGAGATACTTGAGATCGGTAGCGGGCTGATGGTGGATATTGGCATGCTTCTGGCACTTGTCATGCTTTTTGACGAGCTCAATAGCGTCTACTTTCATTGTCAGCCAGTAGTATCCCTGTCGTAGTGCTTTATGGGTGAGGGCCCTGCCCCTCAAGTGTCCGCCGCACAGGCCCTCATGAGTGTCGCGGAGTACGAGCTCAATTTCGAAAGGTCGCAAGCAGTGCAAGTAGGGGAGCGTGTAGGATCTCTGGTACAACCATTCGTCTATCATGACGTATTTGGCCGCCTGACGCTCTACCCTTCTGGCAGCATTGCGATCTGCAGGGAGGGTCCTGTGTAGTAGGAAGCTCGCGAGCAGGTCAATCCAGCTTGGTTCTTCTTGAACGACAGGAGTGACCTTCTCTGCCCCCCCGAGAATGTTAGGCCGAGGCAGGCTCTCTATGTACATGGTTCTCTTGGTGTTATCACTGGTGCTAGCTAACTGGGATAGGGCATTGGCCTCAGTGTTATCGGAACTCGGGACTTGCCTGTTGAAGTGTGATTGAAAGTTGAGGAGAGCCTCTCTTACTTTGGCAAGTAGGAAATCATAGTCAGTTTGCGAGCTTCGTATTCGCCTGTAACCTAATTGACCATGACCTGGGAATCGCTACAAATGATAATATGCTTGACTCTCACTTCTTTCGCTAGAGCTAGCTCGGCTATCAACGCTTCGTACTCCGCTTCATTGTTGGAAGCCACGAACTTGAAGCGTAGTGCGTACTCCAGTTTTGTGCCACTTGGGCCGTGCAGAACTATTTCGACTCCACTATCTTGCTGGTTCGAGGAGCCATCTACGTGAAGGATCCAAGGCTCCTCATCCCAGTTTGCACTTGGCCTAACTAGGAGAGATGTCGCATTGGCTGCTAACTCACGATGCTCGAACTCAACCGGCCTGGAAGCTCCGGGCTCGCCCGAACTGGGGGCCTTGTGTTCAACCGGCCTGGGGACTTCGGAGCTGAAAGTGCACTCCGTGACGAAGTCTGCTAAGGCTTGGGCCTTAATGGCAGTTTGTGGCTTATATTGGAGGTCGTACTCACTGAGCTCAACGACCCACTTCGTCAGTCGACCAGAGACCTCGGGCTTGAGTAGGACTTGCCTCAGAGGTTTGTTGGTGAGGACGATAACAGTATGAGCTTGAAAGTATGGACGGAGCTTTTGGGCTGCAATAACTAGTGCATAGGCCAGTTTTTCTATCTCTAGATATCTTGTCTCTACTCCCTGCAACACTTTACTAACATAGTAGATAGGTCGTTGGACTCGATCTACTTCTTTTATTAGTACCGAGCTTACTACTTTGTCACTTTTTGAGAGGTACGGCTCTAAAACATTGTTCGCTTCGGGCCGGGTTAAGATCGGTATGCTAGCAAGGTACTTTTTGAGCTTGTCAAATGCGAGTTGACAATCTAGGGTCCATTCAAACCCTTTGCTTTTAATTACTTTAAAGAAAGGTAGGCAGCGATCTGCCGACTTGGACATGAAGTGGCTCAGAGCGGCTATTCGACCATTGAGCCTATGAACCTCCTTCACTTTTCGGGGTGGTTTCATATCTAGGATGACCTTTATTTTGTCCGAGTTGGCTTCAATTATGTGCCGGTTTACGATGTATCCCAGATATTTACCCGAGGTAACACTCTACTTTTTGGCCAATCAATGGATCAAACAGTTTATTTACAAGTCTTTGAAAGGTCGCCCCATAATTTTTTAGCCCAAAGGGCATGACCTTGTAGCAGTACAAGCCAAGTTCGGTTATGAAGGCAGTATTTTCTTCATCTTCCGGATCCACCCTAATCTAATTGTAGCCCGAATAGGCACCTAGAAAGCTCAGCAACTCGTGCCTCGAGGTTGCGTCCACTAGGCGGTCGATTATGGGGAGTGGGAAGCAGTTCTTTGGGCAAGCGCGGTTCAGGTTGGTGTAATCGACACACATGCGCCATTTACCGTTAGCCTTTTTCACCAAAACGGGGTTGGCCACCCAGCTCGGGTAATGCACTTCCCTGATAAAATCAGCTGCAAGGAGCTTCCCAACCTCCTCGTCGACTGCCCTTCATTGCTCTGGGGCTTGGTTTTGTTTCTTCTGTCTAACAGGCCTAATTACAGGATCGATATTAAGCTTATGAATTATGATGCTAGGGTCTATGCTGGGCATTTTTGTCGTAGGCCATGCAAAAATATCTAAATTTTCAAACAAAAAGCGTCCAGTTTAGATCGCAGAGACTCCTCAATGGAAGCACCAATCTGAAGAGTTCAGGTTGGGTCCTCCGTCGAGGCTGGGATGGAGATGGCCTCTTATGTGGGTGCAGCTCACTCCTTGCTCTGCTCCGTAGGCCGCTCCAGCTCGAGGTCATTGGCCACCTTGGCTTTCCCTTTAAGGGCGGCGACGTAGCACTTGCGAGGCTCAAGCTGGTCACCTCGCGCTATCCCGATTCTAAAGTCCATGGGGAACTTCATGACCAAGTAGTAGGTGGACACCACAACCCGTAAGGCATGGGTAATTGGCCGACCTACTATGGCATTATACGGGGAGGGGGTTGCGACCACTAAGAAGTCGTGGTTGAGCCTCACTATGCTAGGCCAAGTGCTGACCTCCACGGGTACTGTAATCCTTCCCAAGGGCCTGACTTCCTCTCTGCTGAAGCCTACCAGGGGAGTGTTTGCAGGCTTTAGGATGCTCTCCTGGAGCTGTAGTTGGTCGAAGGTTGCTTTGAAGAGGATGTCTGCTGAGCTACCTTAGTCAACGAGGACGCACTTAACTTCAAAGTCGTTGATCTTCATCTTTATGACTAGCGCGTCATCATGGGGCTAGTGGAACCCGTGCACGTCATCTTCTATGAAGAAGATGGGATCTTCCAACCTTGGCCACTTTGGGAGGTTTTTCTCTTCCCTGGTGGCTTCGCGAGCTGCAGCTGAGGTGCAGCCTGCCACAATCGAGCCTCCAACTAAGACGTGGATGGTCCCCCGAACTGGTCTCTCTTCGGGGGGCTGCTTCTGTGGCTGTTCCGCTTGCCTGCTGGACTCGAGAGCGTCCCTAGTCTGCTCTCATTGTAGACCTGCTTTATTATTATTATTATTACTTTGTACAAAATTTCTCAAATATTTGTGACAGATGAGTTTTTCTATCTCATCGCGGAGAGTTTTTCAACTTTTGGTGCTATGACCGTGATCTTTATGTAAGCTACAGTACATATTTTTATTTCTAACATTAGGGTCTGCCTTCAGCCAAGGTGGCCACTTCACGTACAAAGCGTCCTTGATTGCCATGAGGATCTCGGCCCGCTTTGCGTTGAGGGGTGTATAGTCCCTTTCTGCTACTGAAGCACGGAAAGGCTAACTTGGCTTTGCCCCCCGAGCTTGGTCCTTCTTCTTCTTGCTGTCGCTCTGAGCTGGGGGCTTTGGTTCCCTCTTCCTTTTCTCAAGGGTCTGCTCGCTCTTCTAGTTTATTTCCTCCTCCGTCCCTATGAACCGATCCACGAGCTTAAGGAACTCGGTCACGGTCTTGGGTTGATTGACGATTATGTGCCACTTGAAATCTTTGTGGGTGATACCTTGCTTGGCTGCGGTGAGGCGAACTGCGGGATCTAGGTCGGGTATCTATAAACAACCATCGTTGAACCGCTTGATGTAACTTCGAATGGACTCCCCTTCCTTTTGAACTATGTTGATGAGGCTTTCCTGAGTTCTCAGACACCTTTTGCTGGTGACGAAGTGGGAGGTGAAAACATGCATGAACTATGCTCAACTTCTTATCAAACCAGGCGTGAGGTCACGGTACCATGTACAGGCTACCCCTTTGAAGGTGGTGGAAAAGATTCACTAGCTCTTGCTAGGTGCATCTAGGACTGGAAGGCGACCACATGATCATTTGGATCGAAGGATCTGTCATACTTGTCTAGCGGGGGGAGCTTGAAGTCCCTTGGCATGGGGATAACAAGGAGTTCTAGAGATAATTGGGAAGAAACTGAGAGGAGAGGGCTAGCTTTTGCTTCACCTGAGCATACCTCCTCTTTTCCTTTGAGCTCGGGAGAGACTCGGGTAGCAGTTTGGCGAGCCCGCCGGCGTCTTCGCTGCTGCTTTGTTGGCTCGGCGTTGGTGCTTGATGCTTCAGTGTCGCCGAGCTCGACGGGCTCATACTGCTGGTGGTGGTTGTAATCCGAAGGGCCCTACCCATAGTCTGCGGCTAGGGCCTTGAACATATTCTCTATGAGCGGGAGCTCAAACTATGAAGGCCGGGGGCGATACGGGCTTGGTTGGCAGGGAGGCCCCCGACCTGCCCACGGGCTGTGAGGCGGGAGTGGCTGGCCTCTCCTTCTGGCTATGGGAAGAGGCTTGGCTCTTGGCGAGATCCTATGCCTGGGAGGCCTCTCCCTGACGAGGTCGTTCACTCTGACGGGAGGGCTTCTTCTGCTTTGTGGCTGGATGCCGAGGGAGAAGCGACGGTTGGGCCTGAGGCAAAGAAGGAAACTGCTGCTGATACTGGTTTTGGGAAACCTGGTGCAACACTTGTTGTTGATAGAGTTGAAATTGTTGAAATTGTTGAAATTGTTGCATTTAATCTTGCATGGCTCGCATGCACTACATTAAGTCCTCCAACTGGTTCGGGTTGGCCATTGGGGGCACAACCGAGGGTTCAACAAAGGTTGCTCCAACTGTGAAAATGAGTGGAGTGACCAGATGCCACTGTGAAAGGCACATTTAAACTGGAAACTCCATCCACGAAGAGGGGGACGGTGAACTACCCAATATAGACAGTAGGAAGTTGGGGTTGCTCCCTAGAGGCGTTCTGGCTGGCACGCCCGGCGTTGCTGGAAAAAGCCATGAATACTGGGTTTTCAGAAAAGGAAACTGTAAAAGCTTAGAGGAAGGCTTCTTGAAGCATTTCCCACAGACGACGCCAAATGATGCGGCACGATCTGGGCACTCTTAGCTGGCTGTTGACTGGCTCCTAACTAGCAATGGACGACACCTGAGAGGAAGAAGATGAAGGATTCCCAGGGGATTTGCCCGACGGGAAAACTCTGAAGCTTAAGTTAGAACGCTGGGGGAGAAAGTAAAGAGTGTAAAGAGGCTAAGAGTGTAGGTCATGCTAGATTGCTGAGTTCTCAAGATTAGCTCGAGAGCAAGTTAATTTTAGATAAGATCTCAAATGTTCAAGAGAGAGCTTCCCTTTAACTAGGGAGCTCTTATATAGGCGTTCTTGTCGAATCGGGCGTAACCGCCACTGGGCTTCTATCGCAGCTGTTACCTACCAAGGTTGCGCAGGTGACCGTTGTAGGGTACCACCCAATTGGATGGGTGACACGTCCTGGGAGGACAGGCACGCCACCATCTGTCGAGAGATGTAGGTACAATCTGTCGAATGGGCAGGGACTACACCGTTAGTCAGGAGATGTGGTGTAGTCTAACGGGTACGGTCTTGTCAGATAGAAGCTTCCTTGAGAGCATCGCGTTGCTTAGTCGTGAGCTACCTTGTAGCGAGCTACCCTGTCACACAGCGAGCTATCTTATCACGAGCTACTTCGTAGCGAACTCCTAGGGGTACTTCGAGGTGACCATCATCGGGATTGCCTTTGGGGTAGTCTTTTTGCCTAAGTGTTGGAGTGAGTTGGTTACCTTAGCTCGCGAGTTGGGATAGCCTTGGAGTATTCCCTTTCGGTAGCTTGGGGGACCTCGATCTCGCACTGTTGCGAGCTCCCCCTATAGCGAGCTATGACGTAACAAGCTGTCCTGTAGGCTCGTTACTTAGCCGTAGTCAGACTGTGGTGCTGAGCTGTTGCTCGTGCTGAGTCAGGTCCACATGTCATTGTCTCAAGGGGTCGGGTCAAATCATCCTCCATCACAATCTTAAACCAGAAATTCAAGAATATGTCTTTTTGTATCTTTGTTTCAAGAAGCAATTTGTTGTCGAACCAGAATATTTTGATTTGTCTTTCGAAACTTGAAACAAGTAAAAACAATTTGCATTGAAGAACCACCATTAATGCATAATTTAGAGCTATTAATACCTTACTAAAAAATGTTCAATACAGTCCCAGATTCTATGACAAAAAACCAGAATGGAGTGTCTTGTTGTCCTTGCTAAACTAGTTTCTTCTGGTATCAAAGGAAGCCCATCTCAAAATTTCAATGACAACGCTATCTTCTCAAATAGTCGTGGTTACACACTTCCCCTAGGACACTTACTAACAGTAGTATATACACAGCACAACCGAAACTAATGAACCTCTCTATAAGACAAGGCAGACAGAGTTTAAGGAAACGATCGATCATAGAAGAAAGGTAAGCAACAGTAGATCAACAAATAAGAAAAAAAAACATCCAATGTGTTGGTCTAAGGTGGAGGTAATTGGGTGTAGAAAGAACCTCTACCACAGGCAATCACCTGGCGTATGCTTATTGTCTTGTCTTGTAGAGAGGCTCTTTTAGTTATCCTCCACTGCTCCACCCAGCACAACTGCAGCTTCATCTTGCTCTTCTTCTTTATCATCTTCATCACATTCTTCTAGATTTTCTTTCTTATCTTTTCCAATTCCTGAACGAAATATTGGGTATGTTTCGTCATAATTGTTATCAATGGCCTTTGTTACCTAAAACCATATTGTAGAAGAAAGGTGGGTTCTGGTTTAGGTTCCTTTGTTCGACTAGTAAGAGAACCAAGGATGTGGTGATGATACACTCCAACACGATGAGGAAGAGTACAACCAATGTCATTTGAGTTCATCCTGTATTTTCATTTATATTAACAAAAGAAAGAAAGGAAAACAAAACAGTAAAATCGAAAATTTAATCGTTTATTTGTTTGATCTATGCTGTTTTCCTTTCTTCCGTGTGATCGACCATTTCCTTAATGGCATCTTTTGAAAAAGGAAAAGGGAAAAAAAAAAAAAAGAAGGGAGAGAATGGCATGTTTGAAGGTTGGAGTTAATATTTGAAAAGTCAACAATATATGTATAAGTTGTTTTCGAACGTTGAGAGTATATTGTGTCCAATCAGACGTTTCAGAGAGTGCCATGTTAGCATTCTCAGATAAGATCAGAATTTTATAGTCTCAAAGTATGATGTCAAATTCACGGGCAGGATATGGTTTATAAGGAGGGAGAGGGCTAAAAGTAGGGGGGGCTGGAATTCAGAATTCTGCATCGTGTGCATCCATACTTATCCCTAAAAAATATGAATCGGATTAGGGTTTCTTCATCCTATTTTCTTCAAATAAAAAATAAGAATTTACAGAGCTGAAACTAATAAAAATAACTACCGATAAGAATTCCGACTTCCAATTTCCAAAATTGAACTCCTGAAGCTAAGACGACTCTCTGAATTTTACATGATTATCAACTGGAATTGTGTTCTATCACTTGTTACTAAGAAGGTTTGTTTGCTCTTATCGAGTTCAATCCTCCATAGGTCTATTTCGAATGCAAGATGTCACCACAGGGAACAGACAACTGAGCTATGTGAGATTCTTAAATGGAAGTCTAACTCCGTACTTAATGTCTACTGACCCAAGCATTAACATTGCAGATATTCATATACTTGTGCCTACAGCATCATCAATGATCGATACATGAAGTTGGGTTCAGACGGGCGTTTGAGAGTTTGAGCCAACATAATCATTTGGGTGGAAGGAAGTAAAATTTACAAAGAGTGTTTCAGCTTCAGGCGTTCAGCTCTGTAACCGGAAATGGAAGTCGGAAATCCTGTTTTTTATTTGTTTTAAAATTTTAATATATTAAAAATAGAATGAGGGGACGTTTGAAACATCTGTTACTCACACTTGAACATGTAAAATTTAAGCATAAGATAGCACTATCTGATTTGATGTACATGAAGTTCTTGAGAGAGGATTGTGTAGAAGATCCAGTCGTCTCAAATATACCTCCTATAAGTGGTTAACTCTATAATAAATTAATCTTTGGGCTTATTCTTTTTTAGGATTTTGAGAAAGGGGAAAGTTGGTCAATGGGATGAGATACTCATGTTCTTTTTTCAGATTTATGTGGGGTCTAGGGATATCCATCTATGGAAAAAGTTGCTAATACTTGAATGGGACAAAATGGCCTCATTTAATAATAGATTTTTATGGCCAAGAAGGCCATTGTCTAATTTACCTGGGAAACAAAAGTACATGGGTAAATGCTCTTCCCACCTAAGTGCATTTGTTAAGATAAGTAGCATTCTGGAAAACAAACAAGGCTTGATGTTTCTTCTTAAGGCTGGTTGCAGTGCAAATTTATTTGTATTAGTATAAATGAATGGGAATGCAAATGTAAAAAATACATATTTTGTTTTGGATTTTACTTTATTCTGCTTCATGTCTTAATTTACTTCATTTGTACTGAAATCAATCAAAATAAGCTAAAATTTGAAACAAAAATAGGTCAGAATTTACACTAAAATCATTTGCACTACCATGATTTTGCATTGGTACAAATTTATTTGCATTACAACCAAACACAGCCTAAGTGAGGGGCCATTTGGCAAATCTTTTTGGGAAGATCTTCTGGTAGCTCTGACAATCAAAAGACGCATTGAGCTTTTACATGAAGATTTGAGCAGTTTGGTAGATACACGTCTTTCCGTGCGTCTTTTTGTATGAGAATAAAACACGAAAGATGCGAAAAACTTCATTTGGAGCTTTTCGAAATCAGCCCAAAATGGGCTTCTTGTGTCTTTTTGGCGGTCCGGCTTTTGATGACTAGATTTTCCGTGAACTAAACGGGAATAGACAAAAAATTGATCTGCCTGACTTATAAACAGACGAAAGACCGCACAAAAAGACACACCAAACAAAGCCAGAAATATTCAGATCCTACCCGGTTGGAGGCATACTTTTTGCAAATTAATTATAGGGTTAAGGCTTAAATATGAAAAAAAATATCACTTTTTTATTTGTAAATCATCCGACCATGAAAATAGCTCAAAATCTACTGAACTCTAACCCAAATTTAATCACAGGTGGAGGGATTGGTATAAATCGATCAAACTCCACGGAGCTACAGGCAAGATTGGCTAAGATGTCAGCTTGTTAAAGACAACTTGTCTTTCAAGTCTGAGTAGCCAAGATTATCAAGAATATCAAATAAAATAATTCATACCAGTAAAGTAATTCCCGCTCAAAATCATCTTTTAGTTGATTGTGAATCACTTTCAACAATAATTCACTTTCTGTATTGATCGCTTTAGCGATGATTTTATGACATTTATTCACAATCGAAGGACTGATTCCCATAAAAACGGGAGAATCAATTTGTTCAGCAGAACACTCCTTAGTGAGGTTCAGATCTGAACCTGAACCGATTTAGTCTACAATTTTATACGGGTTGGGTTTAGATTTCAATCTGGCACCAGGCCCAAAACCTTGGGCTCTCCTGTTTTTTAGGTTAGACTTGCACTTAACCTTCAACTCTTAGGTAGCCCAGCCTAGTCCTATCATTCAGTTACAAATATAAATACATATATGCATACATACACACATCCATGGTGGCTAGAGTTTGAGGGTTTATGATTTATGGGTATGGAGAATTTATGATTTATGGCTACTTCCCCTTGTATAAATATGTTCATGCAACATTATAATAGACTGGACTTAATAGGCCCGTCTAAACCACCGACTTAACTCAATTAACCAGCCTTAGCTGGGACCCAAATATGTTAAATTTTGGTTTGGTTTGGGCCCATATTGGACAAATCAGGCATCACCTCAGGTGATCCGTATTCGTGCTTTAAGCCTAATACTTAGGGTTGGTCATAAACCTAGTCTAACCTGCCCAACTTGCACCCCTTAAAATATGAAGAATTGTAGTATTTTCTTCTGTAATGATTAGTAGTACATCTGTTTATGAGCCGGGTAGCCCTGGGGAAATGGCCTGGCCTGGACTATTTTATGTTGATGCCAGGCTTAAGCTCTAAACACCAAGTCCAACTATTTTTCAGGTTGATTTCAAGCTTTCCCAAATAAGTCTAGCTCGAGAACAAATCTAATTTGATAATAGTATATACATAATAATATGTAACGGATATATTATAAAATACCTATCCAAGTCAGACTTGGGCTCCGACCTGATCATTTTCTATTTATAAAGCATGGTCTGTCCACGGCCTATGAACATATCTAATCAATAGGCCTTACCTGCATCTTTCTCTATCCCCTTGTCGGAGTTTCCTTTGACTATATCCTATAATATCTAAAAATAAATTGACTTAATTTGGAAAAAAAATACAAATACAAATATTTACAATATTTATACAGACAAAATACAAGATTTTATCATGGTTTTTAAAAACAAACTGGTCAGGGGTCCGGTTATTGGTTTGAACGATCTGACTGTTTGATCTGAATGGCTGTCCCGTTCTGACAAAAAAAAATAAAAAATTTTAAAAAAATTTAAAAAAATTGGAAAACAGTCAAAACTGTTTGAACGGTTCGAACGGTTAATTGGCCGGTTCAGCGGTTTGCTGACCAAAATCAACAGTTTTGGGGGAAAACAAAACCAATCAGGTGACCGATTCCCGATTTTTCTGGTCCGACCATCTGGTTCGATTCGATTTTGAAAACCATGGATTTTACACTCTAATATTTGCATTTATATTATTTCCAAACTGAGCTAAAGAAAAAAAAAAAAGACAAACCAACATTGTGATATAACAAGAATTGACCCTTTGCCAAACTGGCTTTACATCCGTACAAATATTAGGTGAAATTCATCACCTAATTAGATTAGAATATAACCTCACTGTGTGGCACCGACCAATCAACCATCTCCTAACGATTGAGCTGGAAGTGGGAACAGAGCTGGGTTATCACGGTCGTATTTGTAGCTTCCTGGCTTTTGCATAGCTATCTTTTGTTGTTTCATTTATTTTACAACTTACTTTTATTTTAAGGTAATTGTTTTTTTTGTTTTTTTTTTTGCAAGAAATCCAAGTAAATAAAGGTAAGTTTTATTAAGCACATATTCACTCCTATTATTGTTGGATTCTTTCGCCTCTTAATTTTTATATAAAAATCTTAAATTTTAAACCCTAAATTTTAAAAATCTAAATTTTACATCTTAACTATAAACCCTGAAAAATGCATTTGATGAGACAAAATTCAATGTTTTTAAAATCGGACTGGACAGCGAATCATTCTGGATTCCGGTATGCAGGTTGAATGGTCCAACCGTTCAGTCTAAACGAACGAACGACCCATTCTTATAAAAAATAAAAAAGGATAAATTATAAAGAGTCCCCTGTACTTTGTTTTGCAATAAAGACTTTCTGTACATTATTTTGTGAGAAAGACCCCTGTACTATAACCATGAGAGAAAGACCTTTCCGTCAGTATTCCGTTGAAATCTGCCGTTTTAATTCGCATACTACGCTTCTAATAAATATTCGAACCATTGAGAGAAAAGCACTGTTCATCTTCCCGAACAGCACTCCAATTCCTGCTTCTCAAGCCTTGGCCGTCTAGAAAACCAAGCTCTGCGAAAAGTTATCGGCTTCCAAGATCAGCGACCTCAGGACATGGCTCAGCGCGGCAATCACGAACGAGCAGTCCTGCTTAGACGGGCTACAAGAGTTGAACAGCACCACCGCTACAACATTGCTTGAAGAGTTGAGGGTAGCAATGAAGAACTCAATCGAGTTTACAAGTAATAGCTTAGCCATCATGTCCAAGATCCTGACCCTTCTCGAGAACCTCGATATTTCAATCCATCGGAAGCTATTGGATGTGGGGTCTGACTCTGATGAGTTTTTGGAGTGGATGCACCCTGGTGACCGGAGATTGGTGCAGGAGACGGTTCTGTGGATCCGATTGGTCATACATACCTTGTTGTTGAAGAATCAAAACCAACAAATAGAAAGAACCAAATCTTTCAACCGTTCAAATAGAGAGCACCAACTCTTTTAACCGTTCAAATAGAAACCACAGTTCTGTGGTTCTTGCAACGGCCGCCGCTCTGCTGCAAGTAGACCTGACCCATTCACAGCTCTTCAACAGATTGGACGATGTGTGTGGTGGTGGACCTGGTGGTGATAGACTAGGTCGTTCGGGTCAATAGATTGGCCGAGCGGAGCGGCGCTCAGAATGATTCTTTATGCATTTGATGCTCAGAATTCCGCATTTGATGACTGCAATAAGTATGCCGCATTTGATGCTCAGAATGATTCTTTATTTTAAGTGGCTTCAATTTCATTTGCTCTGTGTCTATTGACTGATAGAGTGCTCTTTTGATTTCTAATGATCACGCCATACCCGGCTGATTATGGATGAGTCTCAGAGAAAAACATGGTTTCCTTGGATTACTCGGTCAGGGACTACCCCCTTCAAGTCCTTGAACTTTTAATATAGAAAATCACTATTAATGGAGTCTGAATTTACTGGGCCTCAAAACCGACCATCACCATCACCAATTTTTTAAAGCTGGATTGCATCTTTAGCTTTACTCGGCTATTAATGGAGTCTGCTGAGATACGCACACAGACCCTTGCGGTGCTCAAGTGGGTCTTTAGCTTTACTCGACCCATCATACAACAAGGTATGTATGACCGATCGGATCCACAGAACCGTCTCCTGCAGCAGTCTCCGGTCACCAGGGTGCATGGACGAGATAGATATGTTGAGTTGATCTATGGCGTCTTCAAACTGGGTTAGGCAATCACGCAGCGTGGCCACGAGAAAAGGATCGCCGTTGATCTTGGGAATAAGCTTCGTGGGTAAAGAAGCGAGCTTTGAGTGCACGGTAAGGGCAACTTGGAGGGAGAGCTTGAAGAGATCTTCTTTCTGGGCGGCCAGTGAAGAAAGGAGAGGTTGAGAAGCAAGATGGACAGTGCTTTTCTCTCAATTGTTCAAATATTTATTATGGGAATTAAAATGGCGGATTTTAACGTAAAACTAACGAAAGGGGTCTTTGTCTCACGGTCATAGTACAAGAGGGGTTTTTATCGCAAAACATAATACAGGAAGGACTTTGTCACAGATTCTACAGTAAAGGGGGTCTTTGTAATTTACCTAATAAAAAAATAAAAAACAAAAAAAATCAAAAACTATTATTCAGGTAGATAATTCGACCACCCAAATCAGCGATTCAATGATCAAATCAACAATTTTTTTACCAAAAAATAATTTTAAAATAAAATGCAACCTTCTGATCCAGTCTGATTTTGAAAACACTGATACAATTCATGTGACCAGGTAGAGCCAATAATTCTTCAATATTATAAACTTTGGTACTCGGTTAATGCATGTAGACAAGTGTTGATTGTGAGCCTTATGCAAATACTTGTAAAAATTGTAGAGACCAGTTACACAACCATTTTGTGATTCATCTGTGCAGAAGTCGTGTGTCCCAAAACCTTTTCTTCTCCCCCTCCGGCTCCGGCTCCGGCCCTCCGCTTTCCACATGGACCACATCCGATAAATATTGGCCGGCCGATGCGTATATAAACCGTGTTGTTTAATTCCGTGGTACATACAAATACAATACAGACAACAAGAAAAATGACTGGTCGGGTGCAGCACATGCATGCAATTGGCCCCACACGTATCCCACGTTCTCTCTACCCATTCTTATATTAACACAATTTCTATCTACTCTTCAATCCTATCTTATTAACTATTGTTGGTTTTCTAATGAAACAGGAGAATCAACCTAACACACATTTCTCGTTCCTCACATATACATGCTTTGCAACCCAACCTAATCTATTTGTATGACCATGGAAAGGTGATTCCGGTCGACCCACCAAAAGTCTGAGGGTTTGATCGGAGAGAAAGCTAGTAACCGAGTCAGTGAGCAGAAGTGTGAGAAGAGAGTCAGATCCAAGGAATGAGAGAGAAGGGGGGGGGGTAATATTTTTTCCTTTTTAATGGAATGAATCATGAAGGAGATCTTCTAAATGGTTTCGCTTAATTTATTAACATATGACTCAAGTTGGACCAGATTGGTTTGATTTGGTTCAAGATGGATTGAACTAGATGTATATCCATTAGAATGAATATGTAAAATTGTATAAATTGATCTCTATTATTAAGAGGGGAAAATGCTTTGGATCTCTCTAATTATAATGATACATATCTTTGTTTCAACCCAAACATAAAAAATTGGACTTCATTAATTAAAAAAAAAATAGTGAAAGAAAGGAGGTAAAGGAGAGAGACTCTACATAACCAAGGGGAGAAAGTTAAAAGGAGATAATAGAAAGAAGAGAGAGAAATAAGAAAAAGAAGAGAGAGAAGTATAACAATTGGACTTCTTTAGAAAAAATTGAAACATCATAGACATAAGAGAGAGAAGCCAAATAACCAAGAGGAGAGAGAAGCTATATACATACCTCTTAGTTATGTCGCTTCTCTATGTCTTTTATGTCCTGTTTTTCTCTACTTTTTTTTATGAAATTCATTTTTTTATGTTTGGCTCTCCACTTTCTTTTCTCTCATTTCCTTATTCTATTTCATTTAGATTCTATCTCCTCTTGGTTATGTGACTTTTCTTTCTATCATGTTCTTTTTTCTCTTTTAAGATTTTTTAATGAAATCCAATTTTTTGGCTTCTCTTCTTTCTTTCTTCTCCCCTTTACACTCTCTCTCCTATTACTTATGTGGTTTCTTTTTCTTTTATTTCCTCTCTCTCTAACTTTTTTTAATGAAGTATATTTTTTATGTTTTCTTTTCTTTTTCTTATCATGTTTCCCTCTCCTCTTGGTTGTGTCATGTGTAGCCTCTCTCTATTGATTTTTTGTTAACTCTTCTTGGTTAGAGGAAAGACAATTCCTCTCATATGATGACCCACCAAATGGATAACCTTGACCGTAACCCAAACCTTTTTACTTGACCAAATGGGTGACAAAACCCATAGTCAAGTCACATCTTAATTAGTTTATCAAAAAACAAAGTCACGTCTTAATTAAATAAATGGGATTGGGTGGGCTAAAGTAAAGATAACTCCTTTCATGTAGATGACCCACCAAATGGATACCCTTGACCCTAAGCCAAGCCTTTTTACTTGGCCTTGGCCAAATGGATGACACCACCTATAGTCAAGTCGCATCTTAATTAAATAAATGGGTTTCAGCAGTGAGTTACAAGTAGATGGGTTGGATGGGCCAAGTGGATCGGGTTAGAAATTGCTACATCTAAATCACCAAATTTTGAAATATCGATACAATATGTTTGATATGAGGTGTAAAGTATTAGTATCGTCCATAACCAGTATAATATATGCTACAACCAGAGTTATGTCTTGCCAATCATGCGTATCAAGGTGTATTGAGCTGTATCATATTGTATCAGCTAATATAGACTGATATACTACAGCCTTCTACTAAAGAAGTGAGGATGGAACCATTTGAATCTAGGTCGCCTAATGCGAAATGCACCTAAAGCTCAGTTTGGAAGGAGTACAAATACAAATATGTAGAGTGCAAAACTATGTATTTTCTATGTATTGTATTGTATATATTTGCATTTGTACTCCTTCCAAATTGAGCCTAAGTATTAAATTGACCCTTAAACCATTGGGCCATTTTGCTTATAACTTTTATTAAATTTAGTATTTACATGTAATCCGAATAGATAATACATATTTATGCTTAACATACTCCAACTAAAAATAAAAAAGAATAATGTTCAAAATCAATATTTTATAAATTAATGGGATAAATAATCTATCAAATCCAAAATAAAATAAAAAGATGATTTTAATCTCAAGAAGTTTATAAAAATAAAATATTAATAATAGAATAATTATTTTAGTACTTAAAATTTATATGTATATATAAATTATTAATCAATATTTTAATTTATGTTACATTAAATAACAATATATTAACTAATTACAAAAATAAAAAAAGTAGAATCTATCTTTATGCATATGGTATGTATCTTAGAAATTTTAACAGATTTGATATATTTTAAATTAAGATTTATATTTTTTAAAATTATTAGTTGATATTTTAATTTATATTTGAGAATTTAATATTTGGTTGAATTTTTTATTAATGTAAAATGTAAAAATGGTGAAATAGAAAATAATTGATATAATGATTAAAATATAATATGTGTCTTTGACTCTTGATTAATGCATCAATTATCAATAAAATTGTATGATATTTATGCATCCCACTATATTAATTAGTTATATATATTTTTATATACACTACTAAAATATACATTTCCTATGTATTTATACATTATTTGCAACTATTTGATTTTAAATTTAGTGTTACTAAGGTATTTATGAAATATGTATGTATTTCCCTAGTGTATCCAAGTGTTTCTGTATTTTTCATCCATATCCATGCATTTCCAAAGCGTACATGTATCTGTATCCAAATCGACTAAGTGGTCCAATACGATACCTGATACCAATATTTTGATTCTTGATAATCACTTTGTTCGTCAATTTCTCATGGTGTTTACGTATGCAAAACATGATCCAAAGATACATAGATTAGTTTATTAGGGATGGCAATTTCTCCCCTACTCTATGGGTTCATGCCCCAAAGGGGTGGCATTTTTTGTTTTGCTCTGTTTTGTTTTGTTTTGTTTCTTTTTTTTTTCTTTTTTTTTTTTTGCTTGAAGAATAGGTTTTGGGGTGGGGACGAGTTTTGGGATTCTACAACCCATACAAGTATGGATAAGGTATAGTATTAGGGTAAACTTAACCCTCCTCGACTCGCATATTGTTGGAAAGTATATAAAATTATTGCATTAAATGTTGAATTTAACAATATTTTGAATTTTATGTGAATGATAATTAATAATTTATATGCTTTACATGTTTTAATTAAATAATTGGAAAATTTGTTACTTGTTTGTGTTATTTTATTTATTTATTGCTTATATATAATAAGAAATAATAGAAAGTTAGATGGGGTAGGTTCTAAAACAAACCCACCCGACCTTTGATTGAATGCAAGGAGGGTAGGGTCAAGGAGGGGTTTGGATTTTTTTGTGGGGGGAGGGTTTGGATTCTCGAAATCCAACCCACTACAAGTTTTGGGACAGGTACAAGTCGGGAGATTTAAGGAAGTAGGTAGGCTCTAGAATTTACAAAACCCTCCCTAAACTTGACCATTGTCATCCCTACAACTTATCCACATAACAAATTAAAGTTATCATACTAGGTGGTGAGAATGGTGTATTTGTTTGCATGCTTTGTCAATTTGTTACTAACAAATTGGTTGACCACTCAAGTGGTGGTTTTATGCTTATTCCTCTATAAAGAAATATGGTATATTACTGAAACCTCCCCTAAAGTTTTTGACCATTATTGAAACTTTCCCTCAAGTTTGGTAATTGCAATCACCTCTCCTAATCTTTTTAACATAGTTGTGAGTACATAGACTCCCTTGGGTAGAATCTTCTAACGAGAGATAAAAATGTCCAAAATACCCATGTAGTTACTGTTGACCAAAATGTTTATTTTCCAAGTTTTCTCTTTATATCAATTGTCATCCCAAACCCTTACAATCTCAAAAGTAAAGCTGTAACTTTAAACTCTCTTTTTGTTGCTCATAAAGTTTGTATTGCTTTTTCCCATAGAAACCAACCTCAATAATAATTGCAAGAATAGTTTCGATATTTTTGTGCCTCTTGTTAGAGGTTTCTAACAAAGGGTGTCTAGTTGCAACTGTTAGAAAGTTGAAGGCGAAACTGTTAGACAGTTGAAGGTGAATGAAGGCGAAAATGAATGGTTTCAGTTTATAGCAATCTTGCCTGTTGTTTTTACTTTTGTACTTTCATTTTGCCTCGATTTCAATATTGCTTGCAAAATGAAGGAGAAACTGAATGATTTTCTGAAAATCGGTAAATAATAATTTTTTATTAGTTATATTGCACATAAAAAGGTTTGTGTAGAACAAATGGTTGATTTTTAAAATGTATTAATTATAGGAAACTGATGAGACTTGACATTTCTTTTTAATCCTTTTAATCCCCAAACTTTACTTGACGTTGAAGGATGGTCACATGTTTTAGTAATGCTCTAGAAAAAAATTATTTATGCATGTATGCAAATATATATATATAAACCTAAACTTTTGGGCCCAAATCCAGCCCGAGGACTGAAAAGTTCAAGCCTAGCCCATATAAAATTGTGGGCTGAATTGATCCGGTTTTGAGTTGGATCCCCCCAAGTTGCACCCTGTACTGTTGATGGGTCAGGCCATTTCTCTCCTTATTGCATCGGATAGGACTATAGAGGGCCTAGAAAAAGAAACCAGTATCTTTTTAGCAAGTTAATAAATATAGACTTTGTTCGGAATGTCTTTTTATGTGGACTGTTGACTGTTTAGAAGTTTGTATTTTGATCTTTTTCTATTTATTTGGAAGAAGATCTAACCACCAAAAGATGATGCCCGAAAAAACACGCATGAAATAAAACTTTTCATATCTTTTTGAAAAAGTCCAAATGGAACTTTTTGACTTTTCTTACTGTGTCTTTGTACAGAAAGAGTGCAAAAAAAAACCATCTTAACCTAACAGTCTTCATGTTGTTAAAATCTATGGATTATGAAATCTATTGAAAAATCTTTCCAAAAAAAAAAACAGATTTGCTAAACGACACCAATGTTGGCATCCATCGATCTGGCCAAATTTTCATGGATGACGATAAATCAGTTAAGTGTGGGTCACCCTTTTCCATTTCTCATCCTCCCGTTAACTTACCTCTAGCAGTCTAGCTGATGAATGAGACCAGATGAATCTTAGAGTTATGGTCAATTGAATTCGATGCAGCTTCTCCTGAAGCCGTATCAGTATCACCATTCGTTGGATGGTGATTTGGACGTGAAGCCACGGAATGACGGAAAGTACGGACGCTACACGATGAAGTTATATATGCACCAGCAATTAATTTAAGGATTTTTTGGTTTTTTAAATTTTTAACTAACCGGAACCGGCGTTGACGATATTGTTTGTACGGATGTAAAGCTATTAAGCCAAACGTCAATTAAAAAAATGTTGTTTTTTTGTTAGTATATGCAAACGTGTATTAAGTATATGACATAGTCTTTTTTTTTTTTTTTAGAATTAATGACAGTCTATTTTGAATCAACGGTTATCACTTATATATATATATCATGGAATCTAAATCAAGTATATAACTTACTATAGGAAAAGGTTAGATGGATCCCCTAGAGTGGGGACACTGCAGGATGTAAGTAAGGCCTTGCTCATTACAAAGAAGAGCCTCCTACAATTCTGCACATTTTAGGGGTACAAAATTAGATAGGTTTGATCAAGGTTTTAAAAACTAGACTGGACATGGAATCATTATAGATACCGGTTTTTACATCTAACAGTTTGATCATTTAGTTTGACTGGTTAACAATTCTATCATTAGGGTTAGTATGTCATTGATTAAATTAACGGTTTTTGGCTAAAAAGCAATTTTATGGTAAAATGAAATTGTTACTTAACCAGTTTTGGGTCAATCGATCCAACCGTCGAATTCAGTTCGATTTTCAAAAACATGCGCTTGATGCATGGTGTTTAAAGGTCAACCTAGGCCCATCCTAGAACAAGCCTAAGGTGAAGTTCAATTTAACCTGGTCCAGCTCCAACTAAAATTTGGTACTCAAGTTGCACCCAAGTTTAGGTAAGGCTTGGGTTGGTTAATTGGGGTTAGGGAGGCTTGTTAAAGTTCAATAAAGCTATTCGGTATTTAGTAAGGATGACAACTTCTACCCTACTTGGTGGGAACCTGTCCCATTGGATTGGGTTCTTTTGCTTGAAGTATTAGTTTTGGAATTCTATAACATATACGGGTTATGTAAAGTATGGTATTAGGCTAAAGCTGATCCTCCCTAATGCACAAATTGTTGGATAGCATATGAACTTTATGTATTAGATGTTGAATTTAATATTATTTTGAATTTTATGTGAAGAATAATTGATCATTTATGTATTTTTAATCAAATAATTGAAAATTCTGTTGATTGTCCATGCTATTTTGAATTTTACTTGTGTATTTTTAATCAAATAATTGATAATTTAAACCCAACCCACCCTACCCGTCATTGTGGGGAGGGTTTTACATTTTCATGTATGAGGAGAATTTGTATTCTCAAAATCCAACCCGTTACAAGTTTTGGGTAGGTATGGATTAAGGGATTTAAAGAGATGAATAACATTTACAAATTAAAACCTTCTCCAAACCACCTACCTACCTACCTCTCTTTCTCTCTCTCTCTCTCTCTCTCTCTCTATATATATATATATATATATCCAAAACAAGCTGTATGGTCATCGTACAACAATCTTGGATCCCCTAATGAAACACAGGCTCGCCAATGACAAATCAAAAACTAAAATGTTCACATGTGTTGCTACCATGGTCGTAACACTTGTTGCAAATCACCATAAGATGCTGAGGTCTAACAAGTATTTTAAATGCAAAATTTCAAATGATCTGCTTTTCTTAGAAAATCACATTCAAACCCATCCTATAAATTTTTACTTCATCTACACTTAACAACAATTTAAAATTCTTTATACCCTTTCACTTATCACATCATACTTCCTTTGTATTGATATGATTTTGTAGCATTATTATTCTCAATTGTACAATAAAATAAATATTTGAGACAAAGATAAATGAATATTCTTTTTTTTTTTTCTTGCTATGTTTGGTTTAAAGAAAAAAAGTAGGGAAAGAAAGGGAAAGTTGAAAAAAATTTACAAATTTTATATAAATTTCTCTACCTTTTCTTACCTTTTCTTTCAAACCAAACATAGACTTATCTGTTTATGTTGTATTATTGGGGATGGGAAAAGTCATCTCACAAAACATATCCATAGTCACAACGCGAATTCAATCCTGCAAAGATCACATTCAGATTATGGTATATGTGAACACCATTGCAACAATATTTTTGGTGACCCCAAAATAAAATATATTATGCGGAGATGCCAGTAATTGTTTAATATTTAATATCAAATTTCTAGGTTTCATCGCTGGCATATATCCGCGTTCAATTGAAGGTTGCATCATTTGTTGCGGCAGATGTGAGTCCATTGGCATGTCTGTGTTTTAGTTGGGGGCAGGCAATTGTGAGCTCCATTCCTGAAAAGTGTGTCAATGTCCGTGTTTTATTGGCAGTACTAGATGTGAATTCATTAATATTTACAGGGAATAATCTTAATTTCAACCTTTTTTTTTCTATAAATACTGGAACATTTCCTCACCTTTCTAAAATTGTATTTTGAGAAAAGTAATTAAAAGCTAAAATTATCTGGATTTTCATGAATGTTGGAATAGGTTTATTTATTATCTCATTTTGAGGTCTATTTGGTTTATAATTGAAATCAAAATCGGAATTAGAATCAAAACTTGTGGGAATCAGAATTACTATCTATATAGTCTGTTTGATTCAGAGAATAAGAAGAATAGGATTTCATTTTCAAGGAATAGAGAGGGAATGACTATTCCTTCAAATGAGGAAATTCCATTCCACCAGAAATGAGAATGAACTTCCGATTCTATCCAACCAAACAATTGCCATTCCGATTTCATATCCCTATTCCCAAACCAAATGGGCCAATACAATGGTTGTATAAATGACTGTAGAACCAATGACAAACTCTCGAAGCCGGCCATAAATGCTAACGTAGAGAATGAGTGATTGCGGGGTATGTGTTTTTGATGACTGGCGTGGTGCATTATCCTTGACTCCACGGCCTGTGTATTCATCTTAATCTCATCTCTGTTTAATGCATGAACTCCATTAGTTGGCAACTTAGGAGAGTGTTTTAATTTGAAAGCACCAACTTAATTAAGCTCCTTTTGGATACGTTTTTCTGCTTTTAAGCTATGGGCTGTAGAAAATTAACAAAATTGAGTAAAAAAAAGTGCTTTGAGCTAGCATTTGGTAAGAATTAGAGCTACAATTAATAATAATAACTTAAAACCAGAAACACTTTTAATTTAAGCCCTTAAAAGCAAAAAACCTTGAAGCTCATCATCCAAACGCAACATGAAATAATAGTCCAATTTAATTACAACGCGCGAATATATATAATGCTTTATATATATATATATATATATATTATTTATTTACAGCATGCACATTTGCTGTTAATTACAAGGTAGCTCTCTGCTCTCATTGAATTCACACGGTGGCCGGCTGAGCGCAGTATCACCGGCGCAAGAAATCTCTGGCAGCGTTGTCTTCCCTCTAACTAGGATTCTGTGGAGGTCGTCTGGGCGGCAAGGAACCACAAGCGCTCCTTGTTGTTTGAACCTAAATTCCTCTTCTGCCAGACTCAGCAAGCTCAAGAAGTGAGGGTCAGTGAGGTAAGCCAATTCAACGATGAACCTCTTCCGCTCCTCACCCTTCACCGCAAAAACCGCAAAGTGTCCTTCCTTCACGTCAGCTGGCACCAGCCCGTGGTCGAACTCAAGCTCGCCTCTGGGATTGGGAGCCACCCTCCTAAATGCTGGGACTGATGAGAAGCCTCTCTGAAGCCTTTTACTGATAAGCCTGAGGAGCATGGCCAAGGCCAACCCAGAACTCTTCCGCCGGCCATGACTACTCCCACTCACAGTTTGCTTGCTGTTTGCCATATCTCTCTATTCTGGAGCTGACTTCTTCTTCTTCAAAATGAAGCTAGTTATTAATTAATGAGCTAAGTAAGGATGAATAAATAATAATAATAATGCTATATATTGCAGTGTGTGTCAATGACAAATGAGAATTGAGGAGATGACGGAAGCTATATGGGAATGGGGGTGGAGGGACATGGATCCGTGTGGGTCCATTGCATGCATGTGCTGCTGCACCGTCGGGTCGTCCACCCAGACGACTCCTTTTTCTTGTACAAGTACAACACGGTCTGAATTAATTCTTCTTTCTTATTTTTATTTTTATTTTTTTATGATAATAAGTGGGTCTAATAACTAATTATGCTCCTCACAGATTGAAATCTTTCTTAATTATCAGTCTAGTACTGTGTTTTTCTTATTTCTTCTTAATTTTAAAATGCCTCCATCCATCACATAAATGTGACATGTGCATTAATTTTTTTGTCACGTGCATAGAAAATCATCTACGGCATTCATTAGAAGAAACTAGTGATCTGTTACATGTTAAATGAACTTATTAATCAACAGTAAAGAAATTAGAAAAGGAGGCTTAGTTATGCATAATTAAAAATGATTTAATGATGAATGCGACACTGAAGAGAATTGATTGGTGAAATAGGGTTCCTGTAATCGAATCTTATATCATTGGGACAAGGCTTTGATGCTGTTCTAAATCAGACACAACCAGTCAAGGTTGGGTTTTTAACTAAAATCAGAATTATAATTTCTTGATATCGGAATTGGAATGATCTATTTCTATAATTTTTTTTTTTTTTTGGTTTGGATGGGAATTAAAATGAAAATTGGAATAATTTAGAATGAGATTTCACTCCCAAATGGAAGGGAATATGCACCTACAAATTTGAAATCAACTAAAATGGATTCCTTGGATTTAGAAATACTGTTGTTAGTGTTAGAAGACTGAAACCAGCATAACCTACCCCACTCCCTAAGGCGCCAAACAAAGACCACCGTCAGTCACCAGCCCCCACCGTCTGATCACTCTACGCGTTTCAAAAAGTAACATATATATATATATATATTCAAATAGTCACCTTTAGTTATTTCGTTTTCATGGACTTGGGCTTATACACGCCATTGATGTGGACTGGGCCTATACAACACCAACTCTCGATGGATAAACCTATTAGTGCGTAGTGCTGAATTCAAGCTCAATTTAGCAGCTTATATATGTTGAATGCCATGTACAGCAGCACGTATCATCCTGCCCTTGTCACGGCCAGTCTGTTAAATGATTTGACCACAAGATCAGAGTCAGGTTTGTTCACATTTTGCAAGATGAAGCCTAGGTCCAGCATATATTGAGGATTTCCAAGCAGCCCAACCTAGATAGATACTATATCAATGGTTGGGCCTTGTTCAAGACAGGTTGGACCAATCCTTAACCTATTATTAATCGGTTCTATAAGACATACCCAGAACTGAATCAATTATCAACCGCGGGATATACTTAACATCTATATTTACCTGCGACAATTCCTGTCTGAACCAATTAACAGGTGGGAGAATGGCCAATTGAGGAAATGGCCATTCTCACCCCTTCCCTTGAGAATGAGAATCCATTCCAAATAATTCTGATTCTAATTTCTGTCTGAATCAATTAACAGGTGGAAGAATGGATTCTGATTCTGAGAGATTTTGATTCTGATTCCAATTCTAATTGTAACCCAAACCAACCCTTAGGACTTAAATAACTAAATTGTTTATATGTTGATAAATTGGTGTTTTTAACCAAGATTATCTTACATGATTTCTATGAAATTTATACTTTTAGACATAAAATATAACAAAAGTTAGAATAAAACCAAAATGCCTTTATATATTTTTAATTATATAGCTGGTTTAGCTCTTAACCGGTTCAGAACAGCAAGAACCAGTCCTGACCCAATTATTAATTAATATGAAAACAATAAACAAAACCAGAAAGTAACATAATTAATCGGGTCTGTCAAATAAACACGATCCATTGACAGTTCTATGAGGGCATGTGAACCCATTAAAGACCTAATATGTTCGCAGACTTACCATGCATTTATAATACATTGAGCGGAATCACAAAAATCGAAGAAGCTATACACATATATAGGATTTATACACAAGAATATCGACCTTAACCTACAAGCTTAAGCGATTAGACTGTGATCAGTCAATTCTTGTATTTAAGTGATTTACATTTTTATCTATATTTTCAACATAAGGCTTTTAACACTCACACCTACACCCCAAAAACACCGTGGTTGAGTTGAACATGTTAGGCTTAGGCCTAATCCATTTAATAAGCAAACTTCAAAAAATTAGGCATGGTCCTGGCCCTGGCCCATCTACTGATAGATTTGGACCCGTATTAGTTGCCCATAAGTGATCCGGCCACCGTAGACTCCTACATTCCTAGTATCAAGCTTCACATCTCACCTGGTCTCGCCTTTGCCTTAGGCTTTATTTCCATGATTGGACAGAAAAGAAAAGGTGAGGTAGTCAGGTAGGTTAGGATTGACGTATTATTGAGGCCCAGTTTCTGTACCCAAAAATAAAATAAAAGCCTAGTTTGTTCTGGCTTGCCATGGACATGTAGTTTATATATGGAGTTATAAAATTAGTGGAATCTCTCTCTCTCATATTCATTGATTTCTTCTATTTGATCAGTAACGACTAACGAGTGTGAAGACACCAAATTCATGTATTAATTTAACCATATACACCTACATTACATTCATGAACTATTGTCTACTATATATAAACTAAACAGAAAAGAAGATTTAGTGTAATACATTTTCTGTACACATCTAACTCTAATCATGTAATGTAGTGCTCTCACAGTAATTCCAACCAGCAGCAGCACTACTCCCTTCCTTTTTGCCTCCCAGGATCTTCTTAAGGTCATCTGGTCGGCAAGGAATCATCAGAGCACCCTTTTGCTCGAAACCAAATTCTTCCTCAGCTTGCTGCAGCAGCTTCAAGAAGTCAGGATCATTCAGAATACCCAGTTCAACAATAAACCTCGTAAGATTCCCAGCATCAGCTGCAAACACCACAAACTGTCCTTCCTTCACATCTTCCGGCACATCCATCTCACTTCCAACTTCATCGACCTGCTCATCGTCGTCACCTTCATCTAAAGGTCGCCTTCTGTGTAGTACTGAAAGGCTCCTTTGCAGCTTCCCCATTATAAGCCTAAGCATGAACATACTACTCCTCTTGTCTCTCCCACTTCTTCTGGACATAACCAGGTTCATATCAATCCATCCAGAGATCTCACTACTTCATACTTTCTGCCATCGTCCTGTGTTATTTATACTGGTTTTTGAGAGGCATAAGATACATGGTTATGTCTAAAAGCGGGCAAGATTAATTGGTGGGGCCAATGTGTCTCTACAAACTGTTCAACCTAAAAGCATAACCTATAGTAGGTGAGGTCCCAGAACAGGTTTCTGTTCTTTAACACAATGCATGTGGATCGATAGTCGATACATCCATTTTCTGGCATATTCATGGTGGGGTCTTGATATCTTACTATGACTATAGAAATTCATACAAGGCAGTGTCTTGTATATTTATTTGGGCTATCATTTTTATGCATGACATAGATATTTTAGCTGCTATAGTTTTCCATCTATTCAAAAATAAAATAAATAAAGAAGAATTAAAGCACTTTACTTTTATGCCTCCTAAGCACCACCGTTAGATTGAGATCAAATGGTACTTAGGTAGAGCTGTCAATTGGTCGGGTGTGATTCAATTCTGGACCAGCCCTGAACCGATTATTAATCAGTTCTACAAAATAGACCCAGAACCAACTTAATTATTAATCATGATAATTGGGTCTCATCCAATTACATCTGAAAGTACAACAATTACATTAAGAAGTATATTGGTATTGGTGAACTTTTTTTTCTTCTAAATTCTTAATGGAGAGAATGTTGTTCTGAGTTCTGGATTCTAAAAATTATCAGATATCTATTTTGACCCCATATATGAAAGTTTTTGTTTGTCTTTTTGGGAGTACCATAGGAAAGCAAAAAGTTGTACGATTGCACTTTAAGAGATAAGAGATAAGAGAAAATGAACAACTTTTTTTCTCTTAAAATTAAAAGATTCCTCTTAAGAGATAAAAGTTAAGAGGTAATGAACAAGCCCTATATTTGGCTCCTAACCGGTGATGGAGGGTACCTAAGGAGAAGGATGAGATGAAAAATCCCCGGGGATTTCGCCTGACGGGAACACTCCGATGCTTAAGTTCGAGTTCTGTAAGAAAATGGAGAGTATGGAAGAAGCTAAGAATGTAGAAAGCGTAGAGATTAAGATTACCTTGGCCCTTGGGAGCTGTGGTCCTTTTATAACGGGCCTCTACTAAATCAGGCATAACCGCCACTGCCAGATCGGGAGCAACCGTCACTGTCCTCCTGTGACAGCCATTGTTTCCGGGGCTAAGGTGGCAGGCGAGGATTGTCTCTGCAGGATGCGTACCTGTCGGGTATGAGACATATTTCAGAGGTGGCAGGTATGGCGCCGCCTGCCAAGAGGCAAGGGTGCTGCCTCCAGGTTCAACAGGTGTTGTCAGAGAGATATTTTTTGGACCTTCGGACTATCTTGAGCCGAGCTTCCTGATGCCGAGGTACTGGTGATGGACCGAGTTGCTATCTACCCGAGGCGCATCCCCAACAAAGGAGCCAAGGGCGCCGGCTCATGGTGTCCCTACTTCTGGACACCCAAGTTGGATCGGGGTGTTCCCTTGGGAAAGGCTTAGAGCTCGGGACCCAGGAAGAGCTCGGGCCCTGAGAGGAGTTTGGGCCCTGGGAGGAGTTCGGGCCCTAGGAGGGGCTCGGGATCTCCCACATTTGGTGGGAGTCAAGGTTGGTCGGGCGCTAGTCCCCAGCGAGTCGCTTAACCCGCTGAGCGGCCAATGTTGGACTCGGTGGGTGCCTCCCGTTGAGTCACGGTTGTGCTGTTAGGCTGAGTTGTTCGTCGAGCCAGGTCACACGCACGTGTCCCTATGCTACGAGGTCGGGCCAAATCACCCTCCATCAATTGCCCCCCACTCCCCATGTTGGGGGTGCGGACCCAACGTGGGGAGTTCACAGTGCGTCGGGTGGATTTGACTCATCACTTATGCCACCTTGTCGGGCAACCCGTTGGCCAGACTGGTTTGGCGCTTGGCTCACTCGGAAGGAAAAACCCGGGCTGCATACAACTCACGTGCGGAAGCCAAAAAACACGCTAAACTGATTTCACCTCGAGAGCCTCATAGTCGGTTTTCTTGAGAACCGTCAGATTGCTTCGATCTTGACCGTTGGTGTCCGGGCCTAGTGGCTATAAATAGTGGGGGACCCTGGTCATTTTCTTCCACTACTAAGTATCCTTCGTCTAGCTTGAGCTCACGTCTGGAGTCTTCAGCTCGGGTCTTCTAACTCATCCAATTCTAGTTCGGCTGCGTTTTTCCTCAGTGAGTCCCCGAGCCTCCCTTTCTCCTTTTTTAGCTCATTTCATTCAATGTCTAGGGAAGGTCTCTTAGATAAGCTCGAGGTGGGTACCTCGGGTCAGGGTGACCCCACTGTTGCCCAGCCATCCCACGAGGCACGGGTGACCTAGGTAGGCTGGCGTCCACCTCCCACCAAGGTCGGGTGACAGATCAGTTTGGTCCGCCCACTATGATGCTGGAGAGACTTCAGCACCTCATCCAGCACTTCAGCCTACCTCAAGAATACTCATATAGTCTTCCTGCCGGCAACTTCCCTTGGGAGCACGGTCTGTATGAGATCGTGATCTTTAGGGAGCAGCTCGCCAGCGGGCTTCGTCTCCCTCTTCACCCCCTTATCCCCGAGGTGTTGAGACGCTTTAACGTCACGCTGGACTAGCTCCACCCAAACTATATTCAAAATGTGGTCGGGACTATCTCCCTTTGTTTCAAATACAACCTTCCCTTAGATATAGATATTCTTTGTTCTATTTTGTCAATAAAGAAGAGCGCCTCGGGCGTTCTCCCCAAGCATAGGCGGACCTACTATCTGCCCCCTTGCCCAGGCTTCAAATTGTTACATAAACTCCCAAGCAAGGTCCCGGCCTGGAAGCGGGACTACTTTGTAGTCCAGAGCAGCACGGGGTGGCCTTTCCTTACTAACTAGAGGGTGGCTACTCAAGACCCCAGCATTACTCTCGACAGGAAGATGAGGGAAAGACTCCACTCATGGGTTCAGGTCGGGTTCGATCACAAAGATTACATTGCCAAATAGAAGCTCATTCAGGTCGGTTTGAGCCTGGGTAGGTCTATTTTTACCTTAGCGTCTCGCTTAATCAGCTAAGTGTTTTCAAGCTTACTGACGTCGAGCTCTATTGTAGGTCCCATGGAGGAAGAGAGGATTATCGGTCAGAGGCTCCTTCGCCAAATGAAGAAGAGGAAGAAGCGAGCCGCCAAGAAGGCTCGCATAGAGCCCCCAAGTACCCCCACCCCTGAGCCCGACCTCCCACAGGTTCCTTCTTCGGGGCCCGGGCTCCCACAGGTTCCCATCTCGGAGCTCGAGCTCCCTAATGCCCCTCTAGTGATAGATTTGGAGGGGGACTTACCATCTCAGGAGCCTAAGGTGGCGACAGAGCCGGTCGCTGAGCCAGCTGGGGTTGCTGCCAAAGTTCCTAATCCTGTCGAAGTTGCTGCTGAGGTTTCCGAAGAATTGGCTCATCATGCTGCTGATCCCCCAGTGTAGCCTCCAAAAAAGTAAAGAGACTGTCTACCCCGCAGAGGTTACAGACTAGGCCGATCTCACCCCTGGTCAGCTTGGGGCCCGCGCTGCAACCCACACTATGGTGGTGAGTTCACACTCTAAGAATCATCATTTTCCCATTCTTTCATTCTTTTCTCTTTGGTACTGACTGGCCTCCTTTTTCCAAGTGAACACCAACATGCACTTGTTGACCCTTCAGTCTAACAGATATCTGAAGCGGGCTTTGGTTGCTGAGGAGTCATCTCGTGCAGCTCATACTAATCTGAGGGAAGCTCGGTGTAAGATCCATCAGTTGGAAGGTGACGTTGTAGTTCAAAAGAGCTTCATTGAAGTTCTGTTGTCAGAGAAGGAGGAGCTAGCCTGCGAGAGGGACAGGCTGAAGGTTGAGGTGGACGGGCTCAGAGCATGCCAGGAGGGCTTAAAGCTCGAGGAGGAGAGCCTCAAGGTGGGTCAGGAGGCTTCGCAGCTTGAGGTGTAGAAACTTAAGGAAGCCAAGGGGGCCTTGGAGCACGAGGTGGAGTACCTCAAAGCTGACATTAAGGAGAAGACTGAGATCTATGATCAAGCTCTCGGGGAGACGAAGGTCCAGGCCGTCATTGACTACATCAAATCATCTAGGTTTGACGACGTGATGTCGCAGGTCTACCGTAGGGGGTTTAAGCTTAGTAGGTGGTTGATAAGGCATGCATACCTTGACCTCGACACAAGTGCCATCACCACCTGAAGGATCATAGGCGACATGGCCCGCCAGGCCATGGATGACCCAGACTCCGAAGAGAAGGGCGGCAATGAGGAGGCTAGTGCTACTGACCTGGCTGACTCCCCTGAAGAGGCTCCGAGTGAAGTTGACAAGCCTTCGAAGTAGTTGTGTGCTCCTTGTACTCTGGGCTTGTGAACTCAGTTTTACTTTCTCTTTTTCTTGATCCTTTGTACTGAGATTTTTGTAATGAAAGCACATATTATGAAATGAGAGTACATATTTTGTTAAGTGTTTGTGTAATTCTCTTTTGCCAAAGTGTTTGTCTTATCTCGAGCTATCGAGCTAGCGAGTTTAGTTCTTAAGGTGGGCGTCCCTTTACTGCTGTCACCTTTACTATGTACGCCAAGGTGGACATAGTAAGGCGCATGCCCGACCTATCTACTTGGCTACTTAGGTTGGTGTTTACCCCTAGCAGCGTATACCAAGGTAGGCTAAGCGTCAAAGAGTTCGTAGCCGAGACACCTTTTGTCCTTGGCATACTAAACCTATGCTGGCGAGATGGTTAAGTCATGCATAGCGCCGAGGTCTTTAGTTAGCTCAGCACGTTGGCCCTTAGGCTAGAGGGAGCGACTCGTGGTCCATTCTCCTAAAGTCTGCCCCTGCCGAGGGGGTGACTAGGTCTCGTGTTGTCGAGGTCGTCGCTAGCTCGGCAAATTGGCCCTTAGGCTCTAGGAGCAACTTGTGGTCTATTCAGTTCGGTGATTTATGGGTAATATTGTCTTAGGTTGATAATATTCCACGCCCGACGTACTTGTCTCTCTTCTAGGGTCTCGAGCTCATACATTTCTTCCCCGAGCACTCGCTTGACTCGGTAGGGTCTTTCCCAGTTCGGCCCGAGCTTGCCAACACTGGGCTCATGTATAATAACTTTACAAAATACCAGGTTGCCAACGCGAAGGTTCTGCTTCTTCACCCTGGCGTTATAGTACCGAGCTACCTTCTGCTGGTAGGCCGCGTTCTTGATGTATGCGAGGTCCCTTACTTCATCAAGTAGGTCAAGGTTGGTGCGTAGCTCATCCTCGTTCGCCTTGTCATCATACGCTTCCAGCCACAGTGAAGGGACTTCGATCTCGATTGGGATGACTGCTTTGGTGGTGTATGTAAGGTTGAAGGGGGTTTCACCTATGGCGGTCTTCTCTGTGGTTCGGTAAGCCCATAGAACATTGGGCAGCTCGTCTGCCCATAGTTCTTTAGCTTGGTCTAGGCATGTCTTTAACCCGCGAAGAATAGCTCTATTCATGACCTCTGCGTGACCGTTTGCTTGAGGGTGTGCGACTGAAGTGAAGTTTTGTCGGATTCCCATGTCTTGGCACCAGTTCTAGAATTTAATGTCCTCGAACTGCTTGCCATTGTCGGAAATTAATATCCAAGGTAATCTGAAGCGGCACACTATGTTCTTCTAAAAGAAGTTCTGGACGTTTCGGGCTGTGATTGTTACGAGAGGTTCAGCTTCTACCCACTTGGTAAAGTAGTCTACTGCTACTACCAGGAACTTCCTCTGGCTTGTCGCCGGTGGAAACGGTCCATGTATGTTGATACCTCATTGTGCGAAAGGCCACGGGTTGGTGAGATACTTGAGGTTGGCAGCGGGTTGAGGGTGGATGTTGGCATGTTTCTGGCATTTGTCATACTTTTTGATGAGTTCAACAGCGTATGCTTTCATTGTTGGCCAGTAGTACCCCTGTCGTAGAACTATCTGGGCGAGGGCTCTGCACCCCAAGTGTCAGTCGCACAGGCCCTCATGAGTGTCGCGGAGTACAAGTTCAGCTTTGGAAGGTTGCAAGCAACGCAGGTAGGGGAGCGTATAGTATCTTTGGTACAGCCCTTCGTCTATCATGACGTATTTAGCCGCCTGCCGCTCTACCCTTCTGGCGGCATTGTGATCCGCAGGGAGGGTCCTGTGTAGCAAGAAGCTCATGAGCGGATCAATCTAGCTCGGCTCTGCTCGAATGACAGGTACGACCTCCTATGCCCCCCCCCCCCCCGAGAATGCTAGGCCGAGGCAGGTCCTTTATATACATGGTCCTCATGGTGTTATAACTGGTGTTGGCCAATCGGGACAGGGCGTCGGCCTTAGCATTCTCCCACCTCGGGATTCGTCTGATGAAGTGTGACTGGAAGTTGAGCAGGGCTTCTCTTACTTTGGCTAAGTAGGCAATCATAGCCGGTTCGCGAGCTTTGTACTCACTTGTAACTTGGTTGACCACAAGCTAGGAGTCGTTGCAGATGACGATATGTTTGGCTTTTACTTCTTTGGCCAGGGCTAGCCCGGCTATCAACGCTTCGTACTCCGCTTCATTGTTGGATGCCACGAACTCGAAGCATAGTGCGTACTCCAATTTTGTGCCACTTGGGCCGTGCAGAACTATTCCGACTCCGTTGCTCTACTGGTTTGAGGAGCCATCTATGTGGAGGATCCAGGGCTCCTCATCTCAGTTTGCGCTTAGCCTAACTAGGAGAGATGCTGCACTAGCCGCTACCTCACGGTGCTCTGACTCAACTGGCCTGGGAGCTCCGGGCTTGCTTGAATTAGGGGCCTCGTGCTCAATCAGCCTGGGGACTTCAGAGCTGAAAGTGCACTCCGCGACGAAGTCTTCTAAGGCTTAGGCCTTAATAGCAGTTCGTGGCTTGTATTGGAGGTCACACTCGTTTAGCTCAACGGCACACTTCGTTAGTCGACTAGAGACCTCAGGCTTGAGTAGAACTTGCCTCTGAGGTTTGTTGGTGAGGACGACAACAGTGTGAGCTCTAAAGTACGGATGGAGCTTTCGGGCTGCAATGACCAGTGCATAGGCCAATTTTTCTATCTCCGGGTATCTCGTCTTTGCTCCTTGCAACACTTTACTAACATAGTAGATAGGTCGTTGGACCCGATCTACTTCTTTTATTAGTATCGAGCTGACCACTTCATCACTTGCCGTGAGGTACAACTCTAAAATATTGCCCCCTTTGAGCTGGGTTAAAACCGGTATACTAGCGATGTACTTTTTGAGCTCATCAAACGTGAGCTGGCAATCTTTGGTCCATTCAAACCCTTTGCTTTTAATTTCCTTAAAGAAGGGCAGGCAGCGGTTTGCTGACTTGGACATGAAGTGGCTCAGAGCGGCTATTCAGCCATTAAGCCTCTGAACCTCCTTCATCTTTTGGAGTGGCCTCATGTCTAGGATGGCCTTTATTTTATCCGAGTTGGCTTCAATGCCGTGTTGGTTAACAATATACCCCAGGAACTTACCCAAGGTGACACCAAAGACACACTTGTTCGGGTTCAATTTTGTTAAATCTATGCAAAATTTCAAAAACTAAATGCAACTCTTGTATTAAATCGTGTGAAAACTGGGTCTTGACGACCATGTCATCTACATAACACTCTATTTTTCAGTCGATTAGCAGCTCAAACAATTTATTTACAAGTCTTTGAAAGGTTGCCCTAACATTCTTTAGCCCAAAGGGCATGACCTTGTAGCAGTATAGGCCGACCTCGATAATGAAGGCGGTCTTTTCTTCGTCTGTTGGGTCCATCCTAATCTGGTTGTAGCCCAAGTAGGCATCTAGGAAACTCAGCAACTCATGTCCTAAGGTTGCATCCACTAGTCGGTCGATCCTGGGGAGTGAGAAGCAATCCTTTGGGCAAGCTCAGTTTAGGTCGGTATAGTCGACGCACATGCGCCATTTACCGTTAGCCTTTTTTACCAAAATGGGGTTGGCCACCTAGCTCGGGTAATGGACTTCTCTTATGAAATTGGTTGCGAGGAGCTTCCCGACCTCTTCGTCGACCGCTTTCCAGTGCTCAAGGGCTAAGTTGCGTTTCTCCTGTCTAACGGGCCTAACTACAGGGTCAGTATTAAGTTTGTGAATTATGACACTAGGGCCGATGCTGGGCATTTCTGCCGCAGACCATGGAAAAACATCTAAATTCTGAAGTAGGAAACTTACTAGTCGGGATCGGAGGGGTTTTGGAACGAGGCACCGATCTGAAGTGTCCGAGCTGGGTCCTCTGTTGAGGTCGGGACAACAATCATTTCTTCCATGGATGCAGCTCGTTTCGTGCTTTGCTCTGTGGGCCATTCCAGTTCGAGATCGTCGGCCACCTTGATTTTTCCTTTGAGGGCAGCGAGATAGCACTTGCGAGACTCAAGCTGGTCGCCTCGTGCTATCCCCACTCCAAAGTTTGTAGGGAACTTCATTGCCAGGTAATAAGTAGAGATCACCGCTCACAGGGCGTGGGTGATCGGTTGACCTATTATGGCATTGTATGGGGAGGGAGTTGCGACCACTAAGAACTCGTGGTTGAGCCTCACTATGCTGGGCCATGTGTCGACCTCCATAGGTAAAGTTATTCTTCCCAAGGGTCTGACTTCTTCTCCGTTGAAGCCTACCAATGGAGTGTTCGTGGGCTTCAGGTTGGCTTCTCGCAGTTGGAGCTTGTCGAACGTAGCCTTGAAGAGAATGTCCGCTGAGCTGTCAGAATCAACTAGGACATGCCTATCTTCGAAATCGTTGATCTTCACCTTCACTACAAGTGCATTGTCGTGGGGGTAGTGGACCCCGCGTGCATCGTCTTCTGTGAAGAGGATCGTTTCTTCTATCATCGGCCGCTTTGGCGGGTTCTACTCTTCTTTGATTGCTTCACGAGCTGATGTCTGGGCCGTATCCGAGGTGCAGCCCGCAATGATCAAACCTCTGACTATCACATGGATAGTCCCTCGGAACGGTCTCTCTTCCGGGGGCTGCCTCTATGCCTGCTCCTCCGGTCTGCCTTTAGATTCGGGAGCGTCCTTAGCCTGCTCCCCCAGCCGACCTGCATTATTATTATTATTATTATTATTATTATTATTATTATTATTATTATTATTATTATTATTATTATGTACAAAACTTCTCAGGTATCCGCGATGGACGAGCTCCTCTATCTCGTTGCGGAGATTTTTACAATTTTCGGTGCTATGACCGTGATCTTTATGAAAGCTACAATATAAGTTCTTATTTCTTTCACTAGGGTTCCCTCTCAGACGGGGTGGCCACTTTACATATGGGGCGTCCTTGATTGCCATTAGGATTTTGGCCCGCTTTGCATTCGATGGTGTATAGTCAGTCCGATCTGCCACGGGAGCTCGAAACGGTTGGCCTAACCTTGTTCCCCGAGCTAGGTCCCTCCTCTTCCGGTTATCTTCCTGGATTGAGAGTTCACCTTCTCTCTTCCTCTTCTCGGGCGCGCTTTCGCCATTCTAGTTGATCTCCTCCTTTGTTGCTATGAACTTGTCTGCAAGCTTAAGGAACTCGGCTATGGTTGCGGGCTGGTTGACAACCATGTGCCCACTTGAACTCTTTGTGTGTCACGCATCTCTTGGCTGCCACGAGTCACATTACGGGGTCTAGGCGCGGTATCTGCATACATGCATCGTTAAACCGCTTGATATAGCCTCGGATGGACTCTCCTTCCTTCTGGATTATACCGAGGAGGCTCTCTTCAGTTCGCTGGCACCACTTGGTGGTGACGAAGTGGGAGGTAAAAGCTTGTGCGAACTATGCCTAGCTCTTTATCAACCCGGGAGCAAGGTTTTGGTACCACGTGCGGGCCACCCCTTTGAAGGTAGGCCACACACATGTAGGATTCACTGGCTCTCGCCAGGTGCATCTGGGACTGAAAGGCATCAACGTGATCATTTAAGTCGAACGACCCATCATACTTGTCGAGAGGGGGGAGCTTGAAGTCCTTGGGCATCGGAACAATAAGGAGTTCAGGAGACAGGGGGGACAAAACAAAAAGGAGGGTAGCCCTTGCTTCACCTGGGCTTACCTCCCCCTTACCTTTGAGCTCGAGCAGGTCACACGTAGCAGTCCGGCGAGCTCGTCTGCTCCTTCGCTGTTGTCGCGTTGGCTCAGTGTTGGTGTTGCTTGCTTCGGTGTCACAGAGCTCGATGGGCTTGGACCGCTGATGGTAGCTTTGGACTGAGGGACCTTGCCCGTGGTCGGCAGCTAGGGCCTCGAACTGGTTTTCTGCAAGCGGGAGCCCGAATTGAGAATGCTAGGGCATTGCGGGCTTAACCGGATGGGTGGCCCCCGACCTGCCTGTAAGCTGTGGCACAGGGGTGGCCTGCCTCTCCCTCCTGCCATGGGACGAGGCTTGATTCTTTGAGGGATTTTGGACCCGGGAGATCTCTCCTCGACGAGGGCATTCGCTCTAGGGGGAGGGCTTGGTTTGTCTTGCGGCTGGGTGCCGAGGCTGGAACTGCTGCAGGGTCTGGTGTAAAGAGGGGAACTGTTGCTGGTACTGGTACTGTGAAACTTGGTGCAACACTTGCTGTTGGTAAAGTTGGAGTTGCTGGAACTACTGCATTTGAGCTTGCATGGCTCGCATACACTGTACCAAGTCTTCCACCTGGCTTTGGTTCATCCCTGGGGGGACAACAGATGGCTCGGTAAAAGTTGCTCTGAATGTGGAAGGGAGTGGAGCGTTCACGGGTGCCACCATGAGAGGCACATTCAAACTGGGAACTCCGTCCACAGAGAGGGGGATGGTGAACTGTCCAATGTAGATAGTGAGGAGCTGGGGTTGCTCCCCGGAAGTGTTCGGATTGGCACCACGTCCATCATTGCTGGAGGAAGCCATGAGTGCTAAGTCTTTAGAAGAAAGTTGTAAAAACAAGGGGGAGGCTTTTCGAAGCGTATTCCCACAGACCGCGCCAAATGATGCTGCGCGATTCGGGCACTCCTAGCTGGCCAAAGCTTGGATCCTAACTGGCAATGGAGGGTACCTGAGGAGAAGGATGAGATGAAGAATCCCCGGGGATTTCGCTCGGCGGGAACACTCCGATGCTTAAGTTAGAGCTCTGTAAGAAAATGGAGAGTATGGAAGAAGCTAAGAATGTAGAAAGCATAGAGATTGAGATTACCCTGGCCCCTTGGGGGCTGTGGTCCTTTTATAACGGGCCTCTACCAAATCAAGCGTAACCGCCACTGTCAGATCGGGTGCAACCGTCACTGTCCTCCTGTGACAGCCATTGTTTCCGGGGCTGAGGTGGCAGGCGCAGGTTGTCTCTACATGATGCGTACCTTTCGGGTATGAGACATATTTCAGAGGTGGCAGGTATGGTGCCGCTTGCCAAGAGGCAGGGGTGCAGCCTCCAGGTTCGGCAGGTGTTGTTAGAGAGATATTTTCTAGACCTTCGGACTATCTTGAGTCGAGCTGCATTCTGTCGAGCTTCCTGATGCCGAGGTATTGGTGATGGGCCGAGTTGCTATCTACCTGAGGCGCATCCCCAACAAAGGAGCCAAGGGCGCCGGCTCATGGTGTCCCTACTTCGGGACACCCAAGTCGGATCGGGGCGTTCCCTTGGGAAAGGCTTAGAGGTCATCGGGAAGAGCTTGGGACCCATGAGGAGCTCGAGCCCTAAGAGGAGTTTGGGCCCTGGGAGGAGTTCGGGCCCTAGGAGGGGCTCGGGATCTCCCACACTTGGTGGGAGTCAAGGTTGGCCGGGTGCTAGTCCCCGGCGAGTTGCTTAACCCGTCGAGCGGCCAATGTTGGACTCGGCGGGTCCCTCCCATCGAGTCATGGTTGTGTTGTTAGGTTGAGTTGTTCGTCGAGCTAGGTCACGCTTACGTGTCCCTGTGCTACGAGGTTGGGCCAAATCACCCTCCATCAATTTACGATAATAATAATTTGGGATTTCATTTTTAATAATATAATCTTAATAAAAATAATAGTAAATAGTAAACTTTAATTTTATATATTGATAAAACAAGTTTCTTTAACCAAAATATCTTTCATAAATTTATCCTATTAGACATAAAATATAATAACAAAAATTATAAAAAAAACTAAGAAACCTTTTATATATTATAAAGCATATAATCAGTTCAAGCTAGCCTTAACCAATTAACTGCAAAAACGAGTCTCAAACCAATTATTATAAAGGACACAAACCATATATCCAAAACTGATGACATAAACAGTTTGTTTGGTTGATTCAGTTCTATCAAGTAGACCGGGACCCATTGATAGCTCTATATATTAGATAGTATCTACTATATGATCATAATTGTTCATGGTGTCTCGTGGAAATATACTTAAAAAAATATTTATAGGGCATCACTGTATTGGAAATATTTTATATGTCAATGACATTTGATCATTTTCCTTCAGGACAATGAGAAAATTTAGGGACTTGTAGCATAGTTAGGATACATTTTAGGTGAGGCTTTTGAAAGGGTCAGACCCCTTTAACGAGCCTAAATCTCCTACAAACAAAAACTCTGCACATAAGGCATTGGGTCACACATTGAGTATATCTCTCATACATTTACATGAAATTCATAAAAAGATATTCCTAATGTACAGCTGCATGACTTTACCTGCAAACAAGAAACATAGCTTTTGCTTGCAAGAAATCCCATCTCCCCTTTGATACGATTACATAGGTAATGGAGCTTGCTTACTCTTGTCAACCTACATGGGGCGGCTAAGGGCCCTGCGTTGTCTCATCAATGAGAAAAGAAGTAAGGAAATGAAGAGGGGGATGGATTGTAGCCCATGGATTTCTAGGCAACCTTAACTGGTTTCGCATGATTTATTCTTCATTGGCAGTTCATGAGAGCATCCAAACATGCACCCAACTCTCAAAGCGCAAGATATTGCCAATACTAGTATTCTCTTGAAATTAATGAATGAAATGTCACAACCATATATGTTGATTGCCTACATTTGACTTGATTAGTTTCATTAAGTACTGATATACCAGGGAGAATATTAATGAGAACCACACGGTTGAATTGAGACAAGCGTATTATTGGCATACCCAGCTTTTCATTACAAGAAAAACGGTCTAAGCCAGCGATTTGAAACCGACAGTCTTTCTTCTGGCACATTTATGGTGGGGTTATGATATCTTACTCCGCCACAAAACTATCCATGCAAAACTGCAAAATGGCTACTGTTCTTCCACAAGCCTCTTCTCCCATAACTATTTGAAATTCATCATACAAGGCAGTATTTGGGTATTTATTTATTCGTTTATTGGGGCTGTCATTGATCTTCTGCACGAATTAGATATTTCGATCGCCATTAATTTACACAGGAGCTACTCTAGTTTTTCTACTGTTCAAAAATAAAATAAAATAAAAGAAGAAGAGATTAAAAATTAAAGTTCCTCCCGGGTACCACCGTTAGATTGAGATAGAATGGTACTCACACCTAACAATGAGTTGGGTTTGGTTCGGGAACAAAATAGGAACAGAACCAAATTAATTATTAATCAGATCCAATCAGGTCTGACTCAATTATACTGGATTGTACTCACATCTGTGTCAACTGATCCAATTTTTAAAACCTTGTATTATATTATACAATATGTATCAATATATTATGACATTTTGAACCTTGAATTAAAAAGACACAGGTCTAAATTAAGAAGTTGATCAAGTCCTAATTTCAAAAATCGAATAATTTGGTTTAGTAATTTAAGGTCTCGAAAGAGTGTAACAAATTTTCCTGGTTGGTAAATAGTCTTGGCAAAGTAGCATTACTTAATGGTGTAAATCATTTTTTTTTCGTTTTCTCTAGGGCTCAAAACAATATTGTAGGTGTAGGGCACTACTTCCCCGTACCCAAATGCCTCCTAGGTCCTACCAAAAAATGCAATTTGTCCAAACAAACACTAATTATCAGCCAATACAAATCTTTTCAACATGTTACCGGTTCCGAGAGGTTAGTGTCGTCAAAACAAAAATAATAAATACCAATAGGAAATGTTTAATTGTCTACCATTACACCATACCATTCATTAATAAAAGCCTGGGAAGGGAATGGATGTCCGACATGATTGAATACAATAAGATTGTTTTATTTTCTTGTTGATGAAAAAACAAATGAGTAAACTGTCAAGAATTAAGAGAATTAGATGTATAGATAGAGTGATATTTCATTAACCAGATTATTATTATCAGGGGAGGGTCAGAAAGGACACATCGCTTCAAAAGACGTCGCACGCACCAAAGCCCTAACACGCACCGAGCTACAGTAAGGTGCCGTTTGCCCCACAACCAGAGTCGAGAGTCGAGAGGCCTACCTCCTCCATACCCATTTTGGCTTCCCCACATACATAAAGGTTATTTATTTGATGGTATTTCGCACGCTTGAAGGCCTTTCTATGTTGGATGCCATTTCCCGAAAGGAAAATGTGCGACTGTACATCTATTTCATTGTTAGGATATATATAAATTATTATTACTATTATTATATATAATTATTATTTGTAATAATAAATTAATAGCAATCATAATAACAGTAATAATAGGAGGATTAGGAATAGCAATAGCACCACAGCAGCAGCAATAAGCAAAAAATGTAAGGTGGAATTTAGATGGGACAAATGATCATTTATGGAAAATTTGCTTTGCCTAAACAGACTTTATATGTTTCTTTTCTAATGGGACAAATTTAGAACCAAACAATCCCTTCCCCAGGAACATTGAAATTAAAGAGTTTGTGAGCTTTCAATAGTCAATATTACTTGTTTACCAAAAATTAGCCAATATTACTTTTTGAGAATACTAATGAAAAGATGGAATTTAGAATTAAATCAAATACCTAATTCAGAGGGTCCATTATTTGGTGGATGGTTAAGATTGGCACTTCATCATCATCCATCCACATGGATGATTAGGGGAGATTGAATGTAGGGCTGCACTTGGTAAGAGTGCAAAAAGCATATAGATCGGTGTAAATGCAAATTTGATCAAAAAGTGTGAAGGAAATGTAGGGCTGCACTTGCGCTTGCTTGTGATAATAAACACGAATTTCATCACTAATATCTATCTATTGTACATTAATCAACATTGAATGCAAAGTTTGCTTTAATTTTTTGAAAACAAACTAGATCTGTTCTCATTTTGAAAGTTAAAATTACTTTCATTTTCAATAAAAAGACATCCTTATCAAACAATTGCAAAATCGAATTGGGGTACAAATTTTCCTTGAACCTTTTTTTTTATAATAAATAAAAAGATTATATTAAGATAAAAAGAAAAAGATAAACACAAAATTACAAACTGTACATAAGGCTGTGTGTTGGGAAGAGTGTAAATACAAAAAAAACCAGTATAAATAAAAATATGTTTGGTTAATGAGAATGCAAAGTTGGTTTAATTTTGTATTCTTTGCAAAAGATTTTTAATAGCAATAAATACAAACATGAATTCCGATATTGAAATATGCCTTTTTAACATTAATCAAGTATGCATTTTTTGGGTGTAAACTTTACTCTCATCTTGAATGCAAATGTCTTAGAAATCTGTATCTACTGTCATTTTTAAGACACAAATACACTCTTATCAAACACTACCAAAATTGATGAGCTGAATACAAATATTACACTCATCCCGACAGAGCCTTAAAAGTTTAAGCCAAAAAAGAAGCAAACGGGCCGGCTAGAAGGAGCACTTAAAGCCACAAAAAAAAAAAGAAGACCAGGTGACGTGAAACCCTAAAGACACCCATACCAAGTTACCAACATATCAAATCAATCAGAACTCTGGCCTCAACAAACTAAAAAGGAAACAACATACTCACAGAAAGGAAAAAACGAAATTTTGATTAAACCCTTCCCTTGGGGACCCTTCTCTACCTCTTTCCATGTCACTTTAACCCTACCTAACATAGAGCCTTTTTGGGGCTGCAAAACACCACAGTATCCACGTACAGATCTACAAATCTTTTGAGTTTTTGGTTTTCCAGGGGCCCACCGAGGTTGAAGGCCGATAACACTTCTTCTCCGGCCTCTTCCGTCCTCAGTTTATTCTTCTTCATTAGGAAATTGAAGCTTTAGATCCTACCTACACCTGTTCAGGGATCCTGTATATCCAGAAAATAATAATAATATTAATAATAAATCATGGTGGACGGCTTGCATCGGTGCAATAATGTATCAGAAGTCCCTTTTAAGACTTATGTGATAAAATAATAATTCTTCTTCTAGTGTAATTTGTGATTGCGGGGATAGCTCAGTTGGGAGAGCGTCAGACTGAAGATCTGAAGGTCGCGTGTTCGATCCACGCTCACCGCAAGATTATTTTAAAGGGTACTAAAATTTGTTATTCCTTTTTATTTAATCATAGATAGTAAAAGAGAACAAAAAGAATTATATGATTTTTCCCATGTGATATCTGATATGCAGCTCCTAGAGCAACCAATATACCAGAAGATGCTTTATACATCTATTCTTTTTCTCATCCACCATCACAGACACTGATACAGAGCTGTCTTAGCCATCTCTCACCATCACCAGCTATGAGCTATATCCCCTCCTTTGTCCTCCCGCCTTCTGAAATCCTGCTCAACAAACTCAAGGACTGCAACTCAGCTGCAACAACTTTCGATCCCCTTGTTTGAACTCCATCGAATTCCTCCGATAAAGATCAGTCAGTTTCCAATAATTAACAGCTTCAAGAATTTGTGATAGTCAGGCATTTCAATTCATGAATATATATAATCAATGGACCTCTACTTTGGCTTGCCGCCCATCATTGAAACAACAGTACAGTACCCTTCCTTATACATCAGCTCAGCTAGCTAGCTAGCTCACTCACTGCTGCTCTTTTCCATGACAGATGATGAGCTAGTTTGGTACTGTTTCTTCAGGCGCCTTCAGCTCAACATTCAACAAACGAAAAGGTCTAAGCATCATTTTCATCTCTCCAAGTCTAACTCTTCACCTTTTTAACCGCAAGTGATTTCAGAACTCTCTAATTCATGTTTTAATTTGTTGGTATATCAGATTAAGATTAAAGAGCTGAGATTTCATTATTGGAAAAATAGTGAAGAAAGGGCAATATCTTTGAGCTGTTTAATTCCCAGGGGACTAAAGGGTGGTCATTGCATGTGGAGCACCTTCTCAGTCTTTAACGTATTCTCATGATACGTCAATTCTCTGAGTGTTTGTTTCTGGGAGGTGGGGCGTCTACAAAACACACAGTACACACAGCATGCACTTCACCCGAATCAAAATCTTGCTTCAAAAGTGGTGTCTGGTGTGACATTATCATTTAGCCAGGTTTCCAGTTACACCCACCCAGTAGTAGATTGTGATCATCAAATGATGATATCATTCTCTGGCCACATTGTCTTGTGTTCTTCATCTAGACGTGAACATGGATAAGAGATAGCTCATTCCCATCACATACACATGTTGGAATGGTCTATCCTTGTCAGTAGATGGAGTTTCTGTTGAAAACTATGCTCATGGTTAATAAACTATCAGTTTATTATACAAACATACAAATTTTGGAAACTATGCTCATGGTTTTTTATATCGCTTAATTAAGTTGAATGTTTCAGGGTTCCATTCCATGGGTTGCATTCAATTTCATCCAATTCGATTCGTGTATATATTTGGCAAACCTTTCAAGAAAGCCTTGACGTACAATGCACCTATATACAAAAGAGGGATATTCGTGCCCTGGTTTTGGATTGAGCCTTTGAACAATCCAAATAATATATATATATAATACTTATGGGGTCTAATTTTCTAGTGGATTTGTTGAGGTAAATCTCCACTCTTTCAGCTATTATATTCCCAGGAACCTTCCACATGGAAATAAGTTGGAAATTAAAGTGGCGTGTGTTTCTGCTCTTTTCAGTCTATATTTGGTTCAGAACACCAAGCTTAATTACCACATATTCACAGTAATTCCTTTCCAGTGGCAAGTTCTATTTCTTTATTTTGTTGTCAATGGAAAAGTTTTATATCCAAAATAAAACCTTGAACAGCTAATATCATCAATTGGAAAAACCCCCAATATATAAGGTAGGATATAGATTCTAATGTGAACTAGAAGATTTAACATGTGGCAAACTCCTTGACTATAACAAGACACCCAACTTTACCAGAGATTCCAAGAAACTCCTTGACTTTTAATCTTAAAAGCCAAATAGCAGACAAAGCATCCAAAAAGATAACAACATTTCTCCATTGTGTTTAGCCTAGGATAGAGCTTTGAAGATTGCCATCAGCTCATCTTCTTCTACAGAACAAAAAGATGAGAAAGTACCTGCAGTAGCCCCATCAAATTGAGCAGTGTTAGCAAAACAGACATCCCATAAGAGCTAAGAGTAAAACAAATGGAGACACCATCACAGAAAATGTAATAAGAGGCCCAAGAAGGAATATTATTCTCTGTAACCCTATGAGAGATTCTTTATGAATGAATGACAGAATAAACAGTGACCAATAGTAAAACAAATCTTCTGAATAAAACACTGAGCTGAGACTTATTGATTATCAAACACCTTCCTATTTCTCACATACCATATAAAGTAAGACCCCACAATCAACCATTTTAAGAATTCCAAAGCTTGACCTTTATTATTCAAATCTATCAAAAGCTCAAAAAGATAGATGACAAAATGCCCAGATAAAAAATTAGCAAATCGAATCCCTACTGGGAGACCAAACCAAACTGCTCTAGCCAAATTGCAAGAACAGAAGACATGTTCCAAACGTTTTTTTCTGAATTATAACAAATGTCACACTGCACCAAATCATACTGTTCCTGATTCCACATTTTATCTTTAACCATGATGTAACCATTGAACAATCTCCAAAGAAAAATGTTTAACGTGGGACAAGATTCAGATTCCAAATCCATTTAATTACCTTTTTCTTAGAGAGATCAGTTAAAGTAGAATTAGAGGGAAGACCATTATTATAAGCAGCTTTAATTAACCGAAAATCTCCCTGATCTATGAGAAGTCCAAATCCACTGAGGATTAAAATCTGCATCCAATATATCAGTATTTTTAATATGTTCAATAATTGCCGGATGAAAATATTCATTTAACTTAATTCCACCCCATTGCCCCATTATCTCTCATTAAGGCTGCATTTGGCATTCCTTATTTTAAGGACTAATCTCCTTTCTGCAGTTAAAGTGACCTTATGAACACTGAATTTTTAACTACAAAGGAGATAAGTCCTTAAAATAAGGAATACCAAATGCAGCCTAATCTTTTGATTTTAGTTGAAATAATTGATTCAAGGAACATGCAAATGCCACGAGAATGATCATTTTGCTTTATCACCCACTTCAACATGAAACTTATTAAGCAAAATCTTTGAAACTGACCGATTTCCAAATAAAAGAAGCATCGGTACTTACCTTTGAAGGAAACAAACATGAATTCTTCAAATATTTAGTTTTTCACAACTGAACCCAAATAGATTGATCCTCAGTGAGAAATCTCCAAGCGAATTTCTTGCAAAATGGTACTTGTACTGTCCAACATCACCAATCCAGAATAGATTGATCCTCATTGAGAATTCTTCAAATATTTAGCTTTTCACAACTGTCCAACATCACCATGGTAGATTGCAAGAGGCCTCATCCTCAACCTATATACTGCTATAATTAACCATGGGGGCTGTGTCAATGTTACCATCTATTTTTCTGACTATAGGAGAGAAATCTCTCTCTCTCTCTCCACTAGACCCATTTTCAAATAAATATGCACATCTTGTTCATGTGTGACAAAACTCCAAGTTCTTGAGCAATAATTCTATGGCAAAAAAAAACTTGTTCTGCAGAACTAGAGCTAGGAGATGCACCTTGAATCGTAAATTTTGCAGCATAGATCAAATATTGAGCCTCAACATGGATTCAATATTACAACATTAACAAAAAAAAAGGCAAAACACAAGAAGTGGATCACCAAGTCTACAGAGAAGCCAACTTTGCAGCTGACTGGTTGGCCAACTTGGGAAACTCTTCTGAGATTCACAGTGAAACCCTCTTCCTCTTTGTAATTTTCTTTATATTTGTCTCAGTGATGCATGGGGACTAACCTTCCCCCGCTGGGTGCTTTGTTTTTTCTGTTTCTTCTCCCTTCTCTGCAAAAAAAAAAAAAAAAAAAAAAAAAAAAAAAAAAACACGAAAATGTTCCAACATTTAATGGCTTAGAGTGTATTTTCTGGCACTGGTACAAGTACAACAAAATGTATTTATGTAACTTGGAATTTGTGTATGTTTTATCTTTTTCATCTTTTGTGCTGGGAAACACTAGAAAATATCCATTGTGTGTATCAGTGTATGTGTGTGTGTGAGAGAGAGAGAGAGAGAGAGGCATTTCTTTCGAATTCACTCTGGCTACACCATGAGACTGATGAGAGTATAATAAGCCATTGTACCTTGTCTTCATGATCGCCCATCTTAGCTTGCTCTCCCATATTTTAAAAGAATCTTTAATTTTCTGGTGTACCATTTGTCTAGGAAAATTTAAACTTCATATTTGGAGATGGTGCAAACAAGTCATGATCACCTGTTTCTATTGGGGCTGCAGTCGTCTAGCTGGGGTTGCACTACTTACACCATGATTGAACTCAAATGTTTCTAATTAATTTTATTAAAAATGTTACACTTGTGAAGGAAATCAAAGGGAAAAGCTAGGGTAAAAGAAAGCCAAATCCCAACTGAAGTAAGGAACATAAGCCATGCATAATTTAGATTATATTAGATTAATTAGCTAGAAGAAAGGGAACAAAAAAGAATTCTGTGCAATACATATTATGTTTATCCGTAGCAACTTTCAATCATAGTGGCCTTATTACAGGAAATCCAATCCATGCCGTCATTCCCCTCCGTCCTTTTTCTTCCCAGGATTCGCCGAAGATCATCTGGATGACAAGGAACTGCTAGGGCACCTTTCTGTTCAAACCCAAATTCCTCCTCTGCCTGCTCTAACAGCTTCAAGAACTCGGGGTGATTCAGATATCCCAATTCAACAATGAACCTCGTCAGATTCCCTTCGTCGATGGCAAACACCACGAAGTGTCCTTCCTTGACATCTTCAGGAACATCAGCAACCTCGCCTGTCTCATCGTCGTTGTCGAAAGCTAACCTTGAGGCTAACCAGAGACTCCTTTGTAGCTTCTCCATGATAAACCTGAAGCTTAACATTCTTGCTTTCTTATCTCCCACAGCCTTTCTCAATTTAACCATGCTTAAGCGATTTCAGAGAAAACAGATTTATTTAGAAGTTGATGATTTTGTGCATAGCCGATATAGCCCATGAGGATATTAATATTGGTCTTTGAGAAGTATCAAAAGAGATAAATTTTTTACATCTGTGAAAGGGACCGAGTGAAAGTTGCATGTGGATGCATTTCCATCGACCCTGTCATTTACACAACTCTCGATACGTCCCCTTCCGAGCACCAGGCACCAGCTTAGCGATGGGGTCTACAAACACATTATACAAACGCTGTATGCGGTTCATAGGACAAAAGTATTCGTATTAAAGGCCCGGCCGCCCGGCCACCAGGCAGCTCTTCCCCTCCTCCGTCCAGGCGTCCACCACCCATGATCACCATCAAATCCATCACGACGGTGTTCGCCGTTAGTTCATTTAACTTATTTCTGATTCGGCACACTAACATGCATGTTGTAAGGATCGGAAGTCAGGATCAAGTAAATTGGTCTTTTTCTTAATTTCTTCCGACCAATAAACTGGTCCATTGTAGGGTAATTCTCCATTTCTCCATTTCTCCTTACCAAGAATCTTTGAATCATATATCTTTATCGATCTACAGATAAAAGCGACCTTCACAGAATTTTATCTTGGCTAGCTGTTTGTTTTTATCATGTATGGGAAGCTACAAATTAATGAAAAAAATATTTAATAATGTGGATGATCAATTCATTTTGGTTCTCAGAAATGTTAACTTTGTTTTACACTCTTTGCCTTGTGCCTTATCCATGAACCCTGAAATCATTTCGGCATCTTCTGACATATTTTCGTGATTCAAATAATATGTTTTGATCTGCGAATGAGGCTTACTTTGAAAGCATTCTGGACTGGCACCTTTGATTTTTGTGCATATCATGAAACCATTCATTCAACCTAATGCTCAAATTTAATAGATTATAATAGAGGGACAAAAGATGAATATTAGTCTGTGTTTGGTTTCATTTGCACTATGCAAAATTATGGTAGTGCAAATTATTTGGGTATAAGTTTTCATTTATTTTTGTTTTAAATTTTAGCTTACTTTGTTCGATTACAATAAAATTAATAAGTAAAATCCAAAACAAAATTAATCAAAATTTACATTTTTTTTCATTTGTATTCTTATACATTTGTACTAATACACTGCAACCAAACACAGCCTAAAGATATCCGCAAAAGCTTAAACTATATAAGTGTCCCTATTCTCTAAGAGTGTGTTCACGTCTGTAGAAAATTTTTATTTGGTGCATGTAGAAATATTTTATTTTGAAAGCTCTCCTTTTTACTAAAGACTTGATGAAAATCAGTACTAGCTAGTTTTACTTTCCGATGATAAAAAATGTTATTGAATCTCTGGATGGACGGGCGCTCCTTTCAGTTTCAGTCCAGTTGCTGGATGGATCGAATCTCTAAGTTACTTATCTACTTTGACTCAGATAATTAAGTTTATATAATATTTCATCAACTTAATTCTATTAGGACAGCTCATAACCTCATGTGATAAGCTCAAAAGCAAAGTCTTCTATTAATATCTCAACAACTTCTAAATCATTTGTTTGCTTATCAAGAAAAGTTCGTATCCTCTGGCTCCTCTGTGTGTAGAGGGACCCCTTTTCTGGGTTCATGTCGGAAAAACTTCATTGCCTAGTCTTGTCAACAAACATAAAAAACCTGTGTGGAAGGAGGAGGTTTTTGCACTTTTGTTTTATTCCTGCCCATGGTTTCTGGCTAATCTAAACTGGTTTTGTATGGTATCGTCATCTTCATCGGTTACAATACTCGAGCGCATGCACTGGTTTTGTGTGCAACTTGCGAAGATCTGCGTACCTCGAGTTGTCTCTGTTAGAACAACAGTGTCTTGTTTATTAATGCACCAAGCTATTACATGGAGCCAAGACTGTTTGGGCCCGTCTGTTTAATGCTTTCAGAGCAGCTTTTTTGTCTTCTAAAAAGCAAAGCTATTTGTTTGATGTCATCAAATTTTGAAGGAAAACGTTAGGGAAAAGCTACATAAAAAAAGGTAGAATTTTAGGTTTTGATTCTGTCATGTAATTAGGCTTGTTATGTGCAGACTTGAGCCTCCCAACTAAAAATTGCAACCTAATTAACCCATGTAACTACAGTTCTACTGCATTCCATATGCACCCCATACTTATGTTGAAAGCTAAAAAGAATTCATCAAAATTAGTCCAAATCTGTAAACATGTGGCCTATCAATTATCACCTTAACTGTTGAGAAGAAAAAGTGTAAAACGTCACCAGAAGCTTAAATAAAAAAAAAAAAAATCAAGGTCAGACTTCTGCTTTTCTTAGGTGTACTAACATCTAAATAAATCGGTAGAGCTGACTTAGTATTACATATATCTGATATGTAAAAATATTTAAAGTGGAATATAGAAACATGAGCCATATGCAATTGGCTAGGTAAGGCATATTAGTTGAGTTGATTGATTATTACATATAGACTTTCAGCTGTGAAATAAATGATGATTTATGTTGAGGGAAGGGGAAACCAAGTTTTAATAAAAAATAATGTTTAAAAAAGGTTGAAGGTGTAGTTGAGGCATAATGGTTCAAATCGTTGAGTTTTTTCAAATCATAGATTTCAAAAATTAATTAAATAAACGATAAAAATAGCATATAATATATATCAAGATAAGATCATAAAAAGTACAAAAATCCATAAAATAAAAGTTTATAAATAATAATTTTAGCTTTTAAGTGTTAAACAAAATAATAACTAACCAACTAACAATTAACAATTTACATTTTAAGTTTCAAAATGTAATGTTCTCAAATTATTCAATTGATCAATTTAGAAGAAAAGAAACATATGTTGAATCGTCCATATAATTGATATTAGATTTATGGTCACTCAACAATTTAGAAGAAAGGAAACAACTTAGGTGATTTGATATCATCTATGCAAAAAATAAAATAAAATAAAATAAAATAAAAATAAAATAAATCCATTAGAAAAAAAAAATGAGAAAATTACAAACTTAGGATATGTTAAATTTAGAAAATTAAGAAAAAAAATCCTCGATTTATCCAAAAGAAATTAAGAATTTGGTCCAAAGAGTAGTGACATGGAATCCTCGGGTACTCGACTTACTCCCCTAACATCAAGGTTGGTGGAATTGCTCCCAACCTCCTCGCACTGCCTTTGATGTGTCAAGTTGGATTCGTCATGTTGCCCATATCTCACAATAGATTGGATGGTGGTCACCTCAAAAGCTAACGGGTGTTAGGGGAGTAAGTCGAGTACCAGATTTTGGGATTTTACGTTGCATAGGGTCGGGCCTATTCAAATTTTGACAAAATGACAACCTAAGCCCGCCCAAATTGCACTCCTAACAGGTGTCCTACGATTGAGGAGCACAACAACACTCCTAGGCACCTATATAAGGGTGCACCTAGAGGTGTAAATCAGGTCGGACCAGGTCGGCCCTGGCCTAGTGCCAGCATGGCATGGTGGCACATAGGTCGTGTCAAGGTTGGCACGATGGTCTAGACTGTGCTGGGCCTAGGGTTCCGGGTCCATGAGCCGGTACAGCAAATGGAATAGTAGGCCATGCTGGGCCTGGGGTCTCTAACGACTAGTTTTAGCTTTTTAGAGGTTTCTTTTATGGAAATACCCCCCCCCTCCGCAACAACTAATAGGGGTATTTATGTATTTTGAATTTGGGGGAGAAAGAATGACACAAATGCCCCCCAACAGTTATATAACAGCTAATTTGGGGGTTTATTTTGGGTAAAATGATAAATAACTTTACAATAACCAAAATACCCCTCCCAACAACTAAAAAATGACTAGTTTTAGAGTATTATGGGCAAATTATTTTCAATTCCTATAACTAGTCATATCTTCCATCATTCCCATCACACCAATTCAATAATTATCTTAATCCCTTCTCTAGTTTTCATACTCTCTCAAGTCATAATCTCTCAATCTCTTATACATTCACCAATTCACTAATTCTCAACTTTATTGAAGTTTCAACAAGAAGGCTTGCTCAATAGCTCAAGTATCTCAAGTTAGCAATTTGGGAGGCTTGTACTCTTGGAGTTGAAAGGTTTTAACCGTTGAAATCAAGTTGGGATTCAGAACCATCAATCCAGGTAAGTGCGATTAAATTAATTTTTATTTTTTTTAGAATTAAAAAAATGGCCAGCTCCTCCCAAAACCAATTCCCCGACATGTTCAATGTTGACAATATTCAGTCACAACATGGTAGTATTAGCACCTATATGGATGCTATTGATATTGACGAAACTTACACCCCTAGTACTAATACTAAGGGAAAGAAAAAGAAAGTCACTAAGTTGATTAGCCCGGTTTAGAAAATATTTAAGTAGAGGAGGTTCAGGGGAAGGGAAAAAGATATATTTGCCAAAAGAATAAGAAGAAGAAAAAAAAGAAAAGAAACAACGAAAACACAAATTGGGCAGGGGATTTTGATACTTTTAAATATAAACATAAGTTAAATTACTTGTGATATTTTGACTTCCAAATTTTACATAAGTTAAATTTGTGTTACTGGTCATTTTATTGATGAAAATTGACTTTTAAATAAAAGAATTTTTAAGTTTTACTAGGCTTGAATGGTCAAATATTGGCCCAACTATTGCTACAAGTATTTTAAATACTTTACATGCTTATGGAATTGACAATAAATTATTTTCTATTAGTTTTGATAATGTTAGTAATAATAATTCAGTAATAAATGATTTTAAAATCTCAATTAAAACCATGATTAAATGGTAAGTTATTTCATATCAGATGAGCATGTCACATCTTAAATTTATATATTTAAGATGCTTTATATATTATTTCTACTCATATTTCTAAAATTATGAATTATATTATATATATTAAAAGTTCTGGGGCAAGAAAACAAGAATTTAAATATTTATGTCAAAATTATGGTTTAAAATATAAACATTTTATGTTAGATGTTAAACATAGAAGAGGATTGGGAAATGTTAATTTGTATAAGATTTTTTAAAACATTTTTATGATGTAACCAATGAATTATCAGGTATTTATTATCCAACTAGTTGTAATTTAGCTTATCAATTAATGATGATTAGTGATTGTTTTGTAAAATATAGAAAGAATCTACAATTTAAAAGTATTGTTGATATAATAGAAAATAAATTTAAAAATATCGGTAGAACATTTCTCTTCTTTATTGCTTCGCTACAATAATAGATCCTAGGATTAGGAAAGATGGTTTAGATATTTTAATTTAAACATATTGTGAAAATATGAATATTGAAATTGGAAATAAAAAAGAAGAAATTAATAGTTTATTATTTGAAATGTATAGTTTATGTGAATATGAAGTATCAGGGAATAATAAAAATTATACAAATTGTACAACTACATCTTCCACTTCTAAACTTGTGTTCAATAGTGGAAGAGAAAAACTTTTTTTATTTAATAAGAGACAGAAATCCACTACCTCGACAATAAGTTCATTTACTGAACTTAATTTTTATTTACAAACAATTTTTTCTACTTTAGGTGATTCTTCATTCACCTCAAAGGGAACAAATAATTTTGATATTTTAGCCTAGTGAACAACAAGCAAATTTTTCTACAGTTCTATAGAGTCTTGTCTTAGTGCAAGTACTAGGGTGTTGGACAATAAGAGAAACTGTATAAAAGATGAACATCTAGAGATGTGCATCTACTTTAAAGATTTGTTGGATGTTGAAAGATAGATTACAAGACAAAGGAGGGCATGATACTACACTTGATGTTTCACTTGAAGTAGATGGTCAAAATCAAGAACAATAAGAGAAAATGTTGAACTCAATACTTTTTGTATACTCAATAGTTGTATAGCATTTTTTTCAAATTATTGCAAATTTTTTTAACTCTATTTAATTTATTTGATATTTTTAATAACGTAATTTTTTATTTTCAATTTGTAAATATATTGTATTTTTTATATTTATTAATTTATTCCATTTTCCAATTTGCATTTTCATTCATCCAACTATGTATGCTTTGTATCATTCAAATTTAAATGAAATAAAACTCTTATTTTTCTTCCAATTTGTTATTCACTTTGAGTTTTTGTTTCTTTGACTTCTAATTTGGTTTAATATTTTTTTTTATTTCTTTGTTAGATTTTTTATTTTTTCAAATAGTTCCAAAGGAAAGTTAAATATTTTAGTTTTACTTAGCAAAGAAATAAAACAAAATAAAAATTTTCAAAAACAAAAACCAGTCTAACCCGATTCAACCCATGCCCAAGGCTCAACCTGTGGCCCAAGCCTGCGGCACGACGACCCCCCAAATTATCCTTAGGGAGGGCAGCATGGCTCAGGACAGCCTGTGGACTGGCACGGCATGGCCTGCACTTTTTACGGGTCGTGCTGGGCACTGAGGTAAGATTCATCTTGGCATTTCTACTACTTGAACTCTCTAAGTGGGTGTTTGACATCGATGTCATTTTCTAAAAGAATGATGCCACATAAGCACCACATCAGAGAAAGTAATGCTTCAAACAACACCCTCTTGTTTGGTACTGTTTTTCCAGAAAAAAAAAAAAGCATTTCTCTTGACCTTGGAAATTGGGAAAGTGTGGTCTGGAACAATGCCGAATTCAATGTTTTCTAAGAAAACGATACATTGCTGCCAGCAATACAATGATGTGGCATCAATGTGACATCATCTTGAACGTTGGATAATATAAACCATGTTGAAAACGTAGCTTGTGAGCACTATTACCAATCAAAACCAATGTTGTTTTCTCATAAAGTAACCTATGTAGAAGCATTGTTTCCAAACAAAAAATAAGCATCGTTTTCTCTTACAACTCCACATGCCCAGCACCATTCTTATCAGAAAACAGTGCAATGTTCCCAGCACCAATGCCAAACACCTACTAAGTCTTATAACTCACTTGCTCTATTAGGCCTTCAACTCATACGGCTAGCTAAGCTCATCTTGAACAGCTTGGCCTATCCGACCACCTCATTCTCTTACTAACTTTAGCGTCAAAATGCTACATGCTGGGGATCGCCTCTAATCATCCATGCTTTTCATTTATTTGTTGCTCATTCACCACAGCTGGAACAACATCACAACCACTAAATAATTATTTATTCCTGAGGCTTTTCTTTATACTTAAAGCTATGCTTCACACTTTGAAGCTTGAAACACATGTCTCATTTTGATTAGGGCCTAAGACTCATATGAATGTTGCGAGGCTCAAGCAAAATTTGTGTGCCTTGCCTCAAAGCATACACCTCATGCTAAAAGGCTTAAGCCTTTTAAAACAATGGAAGAAAAACATTGTTTGCCTTTACTATACAATCACTAACAAAATAAAAACTACTAATTTTGTTCATACCAACTAAATTGAATCATTTCAACTTTGGACCATTTAAACAGCTTTTTTTTTCTTTTCTTTTAATTTTTTATTTTATTTGTTTCCTCCTTTGGTTGCGCTGCTTATGATGTTATTATTAATTTTTCAAGGAATGTTTTTTATTATGTATTGAGAAATTGGACTTATGGTGAAGACTAGCCATGTACCATTGAAAAAACTATTTTTTCTGACAAATTAGAAATATCTTCCCTTAAGCTCAGTTTGGAAAGAGTATAAATACAAATTTGTAGAGTGCAAACCTTGTATTTTGTATTATTTGCACTATACATATTTGTATTTATACTCCTTCCAAATTAAGCCATGCAAATGCAAATGTATAGAGTGTAAAACCTTACATTTTGTATTATTTGTATGTATTTGAACTGAACATATTTGTATTTGTACACTTTCCAAACTAAAAAAAAAACTGAATTGGAGAAGGTTGTATCACATCCATCATACTATGCGCTTTGAATGTTCATGTTTTCAGCGGTTGTTTAACTTTTTTCTTTTTATTGTTTGCCTTTGTTTTGTCTGATCTCTGTTTTTGCCCTTGAATTTCGGTAAATAACACCGGATTGACTGCCACTTTTATATAGGGTGTAAAATTGGGCAGATTGGACCAAGTTTAAACTCAACCCAAATCCAAACCTAAAACTTGATCCTATCAAATCCAAACCTATCCTGCATTAAAATTTGATTTACTTGGATTGGACTCAAGCTTAACCAAGCTCGAATTAATTGATCATCCTACACTAAATTTTGATATAATAAATGTATGTATATGATTAGGCCAGAGTCAAATTAGGATAAAGTCAATTGAGTGCAACCCAAAGACCAAAAATCTAAACTAACCTGCGTAAAATTGCAGGTTGAATCGATCCAGGCTCAGATTGGGCCCGCCCAAATTTCACCCCTACTTTTATGATAACAATCGATCGATTATGAGATTTTCCAATATCATATATTTCCAGCATCCGAATGCAACATTGCACTCTGGGTGTGCAATATCGTAGAGGTAGCTTTTTTCACATTGGCATCATTAGAATAGGACCATGTGTTAATGGGCTCCACATTGTTATTTGGGTTCGCGGGCTTCAAGTTGAGGATTTAACGAAGACAAGTGGATAGTATTGAGAATTGGGTTGGGCTGCTACTGTTTTTCTGATCCCAAGTATGCTGATTTCTCAATATTGATTGCTTCTGATTTCTCTATACCCACTTTTTCTGATCCCAAATATGCTGTAATAGATAATAAAGTATTCAAAGGCCAATATACCCCATTTTTCTAGGTCAAGGATATATCTATACTTTCTTTCTTCAAAACAAATGAAGAGAACATACACCTGTTTTCTGAATGTCCTGTTTTTCCACAAAAACAGAAAAAAAAAAATTCTGAAAAATGAATAAAAGGACATTTTAGACCCTGATAATTTTCAAACACTAGCTTGTTCATATCATAACATTTTGATATAAGATATAACATAATAATATTCGAACAAAATGATTTTTTTTGATAATAAACGTAAGGGGCTATGCAAAACGGTAGCATATCCCTACAAATCACTACAATAAATAAATGTCAACGGCCAAAGCAAATTACAAAGGTTCAGAGAGATACAGCTATTACTTGATTGGCAACTGAGTTTCATGAGAATGGTGAGCTAATCAATTTGCAGCTTGATTTACTTCTCGATAAACATGCTTGTAGATGATTCCCTTCCCGCACCTCTCCTTGAACTCCCAACAGTCTTGAATGACACTCCTCATATTCCACGTGCACGAACAAAACGATTCAACTTCGCAGAGAACGGTTGAATCTTTGTCGAAATTTTCAAGGCCACGGACAAATTGGAAAGAAACGGTCCGTTGAAAGGGGTAGTGGGCCTGACATCCACCCTACCCCTTCTCCACTCTTGTGTTCCTATTAACTGTACAGTGTACCAAGCACTGTATTCAAAGTCAGGTTTGAGCAAAAAAGTATGTCAACTATTTCTTTTTAACAATACTAGTAAAAAACCCGTGCAATGCACGGGGTAAAAAGAAGAATAATAAATAATTACGATTCATTTTTAATTATTTTTAAAATCAAGTATTTGATAATTACTCTTTTTTTTTTAATTAGTGGAGCATGTAGACTTTACATGCAAAACAATTCAGTTTGGTTGTTATTGGACTCCACATTGTGTGTGTATGTGAGAGAGAGAGAGAGAGCAAATAAATACACATACCTGTAATCTTTCTCCAAAATACTACTATTCTACCAAAAAAGAAAATAAAAAAGGACAAAGAATGATCCCTTATAATGTTTCAATGCCATAACTTAAGAATGAGTGGTTTAAAAAAATTGTAATTTTAAAGTTTGAGACAAGCAATGAAATTAAAATAAGGGGGGACTTAAGAATTCCAAATGACCTACCCTTTTGACATCCAAGACCCTTTGAACATATTTTGCTTCAAGTGACTTCCAAGCCCAGTATATATATCACAATAACGGTGAGAAGCTTTTGCTCAGAAGAAGACCCACTTAGCTGCAACTGCTTCATGAAGAAACCTTGATCTCTTTCACCATCGCCAAGCCCATCTTAATCCCCACAATCCTCATTGCTAAATCCCTGAAAATCACTCAAAGGAAATCATAAATCAGAAATTGGATAGATAACTTTATAAATACAAATATGCAATTTTTAAAATTAAAAAAAAAAAAAAAAAAAAAAGCACTTACATCATAAGATCATGAGCTTATCCTCAACTTACTATAAGGACTTTAGGTGGCTACAATGCAAATTATTTAAATAAGATTATAACACAAAGGGAACTGATTTATAGAACAGACTTACCTCTTTTACTAATTGGTTAAATAATCACTTAATTCCGGCATTCTCTAGCCCCTCCATTTTTTTAATCAGAAAAATTGTCTGGATCAATCCACTAAGGAAGCCAAAGATTACTGAAAAAGAACGAAAGAACAAAAGTATGAACCTCCAATTAGTAAATCAAACAAAGCTGATTGTCAACTTGATGAGAATGACCTTTGCCATTAAGAAATTGACGATGTTGAAAATGTTTTAGATATCAAGGCATGTATCCCATGTTAAATTATTGTCTTAGTTTTGTTGATAAGCTTCTGCTTTTCGTCCAAAAAAGAATTGGAGAACACTCTTAACATTTGGTCTATCACAAATGTCTAAAACATGCAGTGGATTGTGATGAATGTCCAAACCATGCATTAATTAATTTTTCTTTTCATTTTTATATGCACACTCTTTCTTACTGTCTATACTTGATATAAATTGTCATTTGAATGGTAAAATTGGTAATAAAATCAGGGTTTTGACAAAAATGAGAATGACCGTTCTCATTTTTATTAATGGTCATGGATGTCAACTATTTGAGTAAGATAACTTTTCAATTGTAACTTCTTAGTTAGTATTTGAATATTTTATTCAATAATATTTTTAATTGTTAAAAAATGATAGTATGGGCAAGTACAGACCCATTTATACCTTATGCTCAAATTTAATTCATGGTTGACAAGGATCACATACTAGACGATTTAGTCAAATTGGCTCTAATACCCATAAATAAGGGTAGGGGAGAAATGACCAAATTAAAAAGTGGGAAGGAGAACTCTTACTCTTATTAAAAATAATACATACATGTAATAAATATATTTGCCTTTTAACATTATAGAAAGCCTACCAGAGAAAGTAGATACGCTTTGATCATGTACACAGAAAAATAGCTATAGCACCTGTTAGAGAAAGTAATATGTTACAAGTCAAATGGACTAGGTGGGAGGACCCAAAAAGGACTTGGGTGGGAGTGTAAGAAATTTTGTAAGCACCCATAATTTAATAATGGATATGGAACTCATGAACAGAAAAGAATAATGAAACAAGATTCATATAGTCAATCCATATAATTGGGACGACAAGGCTTAGATGATGATGATGAGAGTGATGGAAAAGGTGCTTGCGAAATAAAAGAAAATTACCTGCATTTTTTTCTAGCCTAATGCATTAATATCGCTTAATCCATGATTAATTTTGGAAAGAAGAACAATATATAGAGGAAAATCTAGGTATTAAGTCACATAGGTTTAATACAAAACATTGTAAGTGACTATTCTCAAGAGAAACGTACAACCTCACATGGATCTAGTAGGAACAATTTCAAAATGTTTATCATGGACAAAGGACCATAAATGGGGAAATTGGGTTTTTAAAACACTTCCAGCACCAATTTGAAAAGCTAGTGGAGTATTTAAGGGAAAAGTGAAGGGAGGTTTTTTAAGTCTTTTACGTACCCTATTTATTATTATTACTCTTTCATGTTTAATTAGGAAGACAAGAATAAAATTCAGTGTTAAAAAAGAAAAAAAATTCTATAATATTATACTTTCTAGGTTACTGGACTTTTTTCTAGTTTACTAAACTTAATACGCATGTATGAAACAAGGGTAGAGTCTGTTTCCCCAACTAGTGAATAAAGCAATGTGGAGGTCATGAGGTCTGTGGAGAGCTTGGCGGATTGAATAGTTCATAACGTGGCGAAGTCTTGTGGTTTATTCTTCCTCGGAGGTGAAGCGCGATAAGTAAAAGTGTTAGGATGTTTTGAGATAGCTTCGAGGAAAGATTGAGAAAGGGAGAAGATCGGAAGCGATGAAGAAAATGATTGGGTGAGTAATGCTTCTCTAGGCTGATGTGGAGTTCGGGTTCGGAGGTCTTCCTGGTACCAGAAAACTTAGAAGATGCGGTGGACCTTTATGCGGGCGGACTTAAAGAAGGACGAGAGTGATAAGAGGGAGAGGAAGGATGGCGAATTAGCGTTTTCAAATGTTTAGTGCTATTTTGGTTGTAGTGGGTTTCAAGGTGTGGACGTGTGGTTGGGTTGGAGCCTTTAATTAGGAGTGCAAATGGATCCGATCATGCTCCTATCCAATCTTATTTAGTCGAATTCGGATCACCCCTTACCGGATCGGATTCAGATTCAGATCCCACATCTCATTCGATGTGTTATATATTTATAAATATATTATTTATATTATATTTTTATAAATTTATTATATTATTTAATTTTTATAAAAAAAAAACATGTATATATATGATGAAAATAATTACAAAATACTCATATTTTTTTTTGTTTTTTCTTTATTTAAATTGGTATATTTTATTTTATTTCTTTTAATAATTTATTAATTTTTAAAGAAAACAAGTCGGATCAAATCAGATCCGAAGATCCAATAGGATTCGAATTTAAATCAAGTCCTCTCAGATCCGAGTCGGATCGGATTCGAATATGCCCTGATTCAAATCTGATTTGATCCATTTTCATCCCTACCTTTAATTGGCCAAAAAGATTTGTGTGGTTGTTGAGGCAGTTTGCGAGGTTGAGAGCATTGCGTGAAAATCTCTTTCCCTTGGTATTTTTTGTTTGGGTAAAATACAACAATCTCCCAAAGTTTTTGACAATCATAAAAACCTCCCCTATGGTTTATTTTAATAAAAACCTCCCCTAAACTCTTAAAGAAATCGACAAAAACCTCCCTTTTATCATTGACCCAGATGGAAAACATTAGACTAATGCATCAATTTCTTTGAAATATCAATTATACCCTTTTGCAAATTAATTTACATATACTTTTATTGAAACACCCTCAATCTTGCCACTTGCGACCTAAATTGTCACTTCCGGTTCACAAATCCACTTATGTAGCTCCCAAACCTAGCTTTTCCTCTGATTTGTGAGGATGGCTGGGGTGGTTGGGATTCATGGGCCCTTTATTGCATACCAATTAATCGAGCTCAAGTTTTTCCCTCGTAAAGACAAAACACAGATTGCTCTACTTGTCTCAATGTTGTCCATTAATTGTTGCTTTATTGTGGTTTTCACTTTTAGACTTAAAGGTAAAGGGGGTTGTGGTGTGTTCCACCCTAGGAGGAATTTCAACTAGATTCCAATGTAGAGAGTAAACAGTATGAACTGTAATTTTGGATCAAGCTGCCCGAATGAAGATTTGAAAACAAAAACCCATCCACAGATATCTACATTCTGCTTGAAACTCGAAAAGGAGGATTTCTGATTTCATCCATCAATCGTAGTAAGTATTTCAAATCCGTTGAAACCCCTGGTTTTCACCCTTCTGAATTTCCATTAAATTAAACTTGGGATTCCACTTCTGCTTTTAACGGTAGAAAATAGAAAATAAGGAATTTGCACTTTTCTATTAAGTTAAAATTCTCACTTTTCCACTTGGTTTTTATCCAAGACAATTGATATCCCGACCGATGCGATGACAAGTTTATGAACGTGATGAGCTTTTTCTCTAGCTTTACCACAACTGTTTTTTTCTCTATCGTCTAGATTATGAATGCAGGTGCTTGTTTTACACGAAGCAGCAAACAGGTAATGGATCATATACCACATGTGTAACGAATCAAATTGCATGAGAAAATCAGTTCACTTACTCGTTTTCTCTAGAATACTGATTGTTACTAATTGAATTAGTTCCAATGAGCAGGAATTTTTTATGGAAATAAGTTGGTCCCAATTTGATGGATAGTTCCGTCTATTCCAGACAAAGTGTTAGCCTCGGATATTTTAGTTGAAACGTTGAAGGGAGGGGAGAGAGACAGAGACAGAGAGGTTTGTCAAAGCGCTGGTGGTATCGCATGGACATCGACTACCATTCGTGGGTATAAGAAATTCGAACGAAACAAGTGGTTCAATGATAGCAATTGTTACTGAACATGAGAGGAGGAATTCTGGTTCGAGAGGGTTTCTGCTACCAAGACGAAACCTAGCTTACGGTGCACAAGACATCTCTTTTCTTTGCTGTGGGAATTGGGAAAACGGTTCACTTGGACTGGAAATGGAGTCGCCATCTATTAGTTATGGAAATAGAGGTACTGAGATCTTAGAGAGTGATTTTTAAAACTATTTTATTTTAATAGTGACTCCAAAACCCGATGCACCAACCAATCAATCCGAGTAAGACTCGGATGAGAGAGGAAAAAGATTAAGAATTCCTCTCCAAGATCCAATAGGTGGGGCCTACATAGTAATCCAAACAAGCATAGACACAAATATGCAAACAATTATTCAACTTGCTAAGAGCATAAAACAAAATAATAAAACAACATAAGAAAATTTACCTAATTATTTTTATTTATTTTATTATTTTTTGTCCCTCTTCAATTTTCTATTTTATTATGATTCTTTATTTTTTACTTATGTTTTTATTTTTTATTTTTTATCTATTTATTTGCTTTCTTTTATTATTTTTCGTTTTGAATTTGTCTAATCAATTATTTGTACTACTTTCCTATGGGATCCCATTTGATTCCACTCTTTATTTTTATACATATGTATATTTTTTTGTTATAATTATTATTTTTTTAATTTTTTTATTTCTAAGCTTTTTTTACGTTTTATCTCCCTTTTTACTTCTTATTTTTCTCCTTTTTTATTTGTATATTTTATTTTATCTATTCTATACTACTGCTTTTTAATAGTTTATTTCCCCTAAAGACTCGAACCCTACTTATGAACTTGTTCATCCGATCGGTTACTTTTATCTCCTAATCCTACACTCTGAAGAACAACCCATTACCTAATCCTTGGACATCAATCTTTGCCTCATTCTCCTCATTCCTCATTCTTCCTATTATTAGGCATATATCTTTTATTTTTTTTTATTATTGTAATCTATTCAGAAGCAGAACAACCAATATCTGGGATCTCATCCAAGCCTAAGTGAGGGCAACTCCAACACATTACAAGACCGAGTATCGGGCCAAAAATTTGCACAAACCCTCATGCTTAATTCAACCCTCGTCATCAAACACAACAGAAAAACCATCAGCCCATTTGCTTAGTCTTTTTGAGAATATATTATTATAGTTATGACAGTTAAAAGATTCATTGATCTTTTGATATAAGATCTGGGCTGCCCAAAGATCGTTTGGCAAATATACACATCTTTTAGTAAGTCGTTTTGGGTCTTTTCGTGCAAGATTAAAACACGAAAAATGTAAGAAGCTTCATTTAAAACTTCTCAAAATCAATCCAAAATGGACTTTTCGTATCTTTTCGATGTCCCATCTTTTGACAATTAAATCTCACACGTGCCAAATAGATCGGCCAATCTTCGGTCTTTCCAACTTATAAACAACCAAAGACTGCGAAAAAATGCGCCAAACAAACCCCATGTAAACACATTCCTAACACATTCCATACTACAAACTTTTGTAATTGAATAGATAAACCGAAGCAGAAGATAACATTCATTTAATTATCTTATCATGGCTAAATCATCAAAGCAACATAAGCAAACTTACATCCTAACCTCTTGATAAACAGAGCAAAATTGAAAACACAGAACTGAACTAATAATCGGAACTAAACTAATAACCACATCACTACCAGCATTAACCTTGAAGATAGAACAACAAGTGAAAAAAAGAAAAAAAAAAAAAAAGTAACAATTGTCTAATCCCTACCGGTGTTATATTCAAGTCTAACTAAGCATGAAAGCAGACTTCAGGTGTTCAGGTCGGATTGGCTTGAGGATCAAATCTACGGGAGTCGAATGGAACCTACTCCATCGATCAGTTCCTCAACCTCAAATCTTCATTGTTGAAGTGAATACAGAGAGGATTCAATTCGGATTTACCTGAGTGGTGTCCTAACCGAATGGGATTTCGTTTGATGCTACAAGCCGGAGATCTGGTCCTTCTTCACCGGCTATAACTGTTGAGGTTCAACGTGCTTCGGTTTTGACCACTCTGTTCTTGGGAAAATACTACTCCAAAGGAAAAATCCGACGGACGGGAAGGAACAATAGGTAGCATTGGGTTGGGATTTCGGCCTGTAATGAAAGAGGATGATGGGTCTCGTCACTGCTCTGTCGCGATAGGAGATAGTCGCTGCTTCTGGTTCGGTGAAGAAGGTGAACAGTTGACTAGGTTCTGGTTCGATGGACTGGAGAGGGGAACTGTGGGAGTGGCCAAGAGAGAGGAAAAGAGAGAAAAATGGATAAAAAATAAGAGAGGGGAGAATGAGGGTTGCCGAGTTCAGATCTTACGCCTCTCTGGTAGCGCGTGGGGAAGAAGGTGAACAATAACTTTTTTGGGGCGATTTTCATGGTGGAGAGAAATGAGAAAAGGGAGAGGGAGAGAGGGGGAGAGAGGGGGAGAGAGAGAGAGAGAGAGAGAGAGAGAGAGAGAGAGAAATGAAGGAGAAGAGAGGTCGGAAACGAAGGGGTGCCACTGGTTCGCCGCCTCTGTGAGATGACGAGAGGAGGAAGACGAACAGTGAAATTACAGATTTCGGGGGATTCCAAAGAAGAAGAAGAAGAAGGCAGATGTACCGGTTTTTGGAAATAAGGGTTACCTGAACCGTGAGCCTTTTTTGTGAACCGAATCGATAGTACCGGTTTTTGGAAAATCGATAACCGGAACCAAACCGAAACCACTCGGCTATCCGGTTGATCGATTCGGTTAATCGACGGTTTGGTTCATCGGTTTTTGTTTTTTTTACTTTATAATATTTATTATAATATATATATATAAATATATAAATATATATATAATATTATATTTTAAATAATAAATAATATATTATATATTATATTATAAATATATATTTTTATATAATGTGTATTTATTAATTTATAATATATAATATATATAATATATAATATACATAAATATATAGAAAAACATGTATATCAGTCAGTTTGGTTAATTGTCGAATTTTTAAATTGGTTAACCAAAACCGAACCGATACCTTCGGTTTTTTAAAAACATCAAACTGACCGGTTCGGTTAACCAACTTTTTGATTCGATTTCGGTCGATTCGGTTGTTCAGTTTTTTTTTTGCTCACCCCTAATTAGAAACCTTACGGAATTAGGGTACATTTTCCGTAAATGAAGGTATTAAAAGCCAAGTAAAATACAACATTGAAAATGATTCAAGAACAGAATACTTAAGCTTATCGCAAAAAACGATCACGACACAAATACATATTCTTTAGAAAGCATTTTAAAAGCCTTGGTAAAACATTTTGAAAACCTGACAAAGGTCCTATGGTTGATATAACGTAATTGCTCTTTCGATGGGCGAGAGACATCCTTCCATGTAAGAGCAGTCTACGCTCGAAAACTTCGACGAAACACTCGATAAGTCCAACGATGGTGGAAAGTGTTGTGCTTTCAAGTGTGCAACAGTATTTAAGACAATAATGCTTGATTAGTATGATGTCTTGAGTTGTTATTTTCCTTTGTGCTCCTTTATGGATGATGGGGAATTTTAACACAATAAGGAGATCATTAAAAGTTGTGAGATTTCTAGACATGTTGCCATGGGCTTAAAAGGTGGTGAAGGACCTGTAATCATGTTCTCATTATCATATTTTTTTATTTTTCATTTTCATTTTCATCATCATTTTTTTTTTTTTTGAGTCAAGCAGTCTACGCTCGAAAAAACTTTGACGAAACACTCGATAAGTCTAACAATGGTGCAAAGTGTTGTGTTTTCAAGTGCGCAACAATATTCATCAAGATAATAATGCATGATTAGTATGATGTCTTAAGTTGTTATTTTCCTTTGAGCTCCTTGACGGATGAAGGGGAATTTTAAAACAATATGGAGAACATCAAAAGTTGTGAGATTTCTGGACATGATGCCATGGGCTTAAAAGGTGGTGAAGGACATGCTATCAAGTTCTCATTATCATCTTTTTTATTTTTCATTTTCATCATCATTTTTTTGAGTTATGATATGTGCTGTAATTAGAAATAAAAAACACTGATGATGATAAAATGTGTGTTATGCCATTGTGCAATCAATAATTCACTTTATGTCGATAAATCAGTGAGAAGCATGTTACAATATTAATTCCTTTGCCATGAGGGACTTTAATGTCGTAAGGGACTTTTGTTGCCACAATGGACTTTAATGTCGTAAAAGACATTGTTGATAGTAGGGTTTTCTTTGCCATGAGGGACTTTAATGCCCTAAAATTATACATAGTGAGGTTTTTGGGCATTCTTAGTTAATTGGTAGGGTTGGATTGGCACAATTGGGCCTAAATCAAAAAGATTTGGAATTCGGTCAATTCATAGTCTTGAAACAAAATCCAGGCATGATGGAAGGGTAAGCAAAGGTGTTTTGGGCTGAAATTTTACAAGTGGGTACTTCAGGGTGTTAGAAATCTGATGATGATGTATGATTAGTCTTGGATGGTCAAGATTGTAGGAATTTGGGTCAATGAGATGTTTCAGAACGGAATCTTGGTTTGATGGAATGACAAATTGGGGAATTTGGGGTTAAAACTTCATGGGAAGGTGTTTTGATGTATCTAGAGTTTAATGGTGTGTTCTAATCAATTCGAATGTTTTAAGATCAAGGGAATATAGGTTGTGCATGTTTGGGTTAGTAAGATGACTCGAAATAGAATCTTTGCTTGATGAGAGAGTAAATAGAGGAATATTAAGATAAAATTTTGTGGGTGAGTATTTTAGGTTGTTTGGGGATTAATGGTGGTGTCTGATCTGCGGATTGAGGTGTATAGGGGGTTGATCGAGGCCATCGGATTGGTATCAAGCAGATTTAACGGTAGATTTGAGGGCTTTGGGGCTAAAGATTAGGATTTTGGGGTTTTTGGATGTTTCAGAGAGATCAGAAGGGCTTGATCGGGTGTTTGAGGTAAATTGGATGTTCAAGCAATGGACCAAGAAAAAATCGAGTGCTGGCATTTTCTAACGACGACTTCTTTGTCTATAATTTTCAAATAGGGGTACTTCAATAAAAATATATGTAAAATAATTTATAAAAGTGTAAAATGGGTAACTAAAAGAAATTGATGCATCGGTATAACATTTTTCATCTGGGCCAATGACAAAAGGGAGGTTTTTTATTGAATTCTTTAAAAGTTCAATGGAGATTTTTGTTAAAGTGAAACTATAAGAGGGGTTTTATGATTGTTATAAACTTCAGGGGAGGTTTTTTTATTTTACCCTTTTTATTTTGTTAGAGGGGTGGCGATTTCATGCCCTCATCTATATCTATCCTTGTTTTTTGCCTTTTTCAATAAATTTTAATTTTACTTATCAAAAAGAATAAATAAAATGAATATTTTGGGTATCTGGATTTGGCTACCCAGCACTATATTTGTTACACTAAATACTCATCACTTGCTATGTGTTGAAAAAAAAAAAAAAAAGATGGCACTCAAAGTTCATTTGATCCATTCATTAAGTTGTGATTGGTAAGAGTGCAAATGCAGAACACGATTTAGAATTTAATTAAAGGGAAATTGTCTAAAACTCACCATGAGTTTTTAGTATTTCTCTTAAACTCACCATGTCAGTAAGTTTTTATTTTCCAAAACTTACCTTCCATTAGTGCACTGTTAATGCCTCTTAATAGAGGTGCCCACGTCAGCATAAATAACAATTTTCATGACCAAAATACCCTTGAATGGCGAGTTAGAGGAAAAGGGCTTTTCAATTTTCAATTTTCTTTTTTTTTTTTTTTGCATTTTTAGTGTTTTGTTATATTTTCCAATGTTTTTATAATTTCTGTTTTTTTACATTATCTATTTTCTATGATCTATAAATTTCCCCTATATTTTTTGTTATTTATTTGCAATTTCTGTGTTTTAATATAAATTTTGGTGTTTTTTCTATAATTTTTATTTTCTGATTTTGTTTTTCAATTTCTATAGTTTCTATAATTTGAAAATAATTTTTATTTTGTTTTCAAGTTTTATAATTTTTTATATTTTTTGTAGTTTTTGTGTTTTATGTATTTTATATTTGAAAATATTTTTTTGAAAATTTTCCTTTTTTTTCAAGTCTAAGTATATGTGTATATATTTTATATTTTTCTATGAAGGGTAAAATGATAATATATTAACACCGTTAGTCTGTTTAACGTCAAGTTAGTGGCATGGTGAGTTTTAGACATTTTGAAAAGTTGTTGTGAGTTTAAAAGTAATGCTGAAATCTCATGGTGAGTTGTAGAATGGGAGCAAAGTTTGTTTTTAGAGAAAATGGAAGCAAAATTTTGCAATTATTGTGAGATTAGTCAAGAAAAAAAGGTAGACTCCAGTCCTGGACTTAACGTTTATACCCATCACATCCAAATACAATAAAAAAAATTATCAATACAAAAATAATATAATATATATAAATATATATATATATATATATATATATATATATATTGTAATATATAATATCCTTTTATATAATATTATATATATATAAATACAATATCCTTTTATCCTTTTATATTATATATATATATATATATATATATATATATATATATATATAAATACAATATCCTTTTATCCTTTTATATTTATTGATATATATATATATATATATATAGATATATATATCGTGCAAGTAGATCCCATGTGCGAGCACCCATTTACAATAATTAATTACTGTAATTAATTACTAATTAATTATTAATTAATAACAATAATTACTAATTAATTACAGTAATTAATTACTGTAATAATAATTACAATACTAACTAATAACAATAATTATTAATTAATTAATTACAGTAATTAATAGTGTAATAACATGCACCCATTTCAAGTAATTAGTTACTAATTAATAAAATAATTACTAATTAATTACAGTAATTAATAGTGTAATTATATAATTATTGTAATAATAATTACAGATTATTATATATACTGTTAATAAATTTAGTAACCCAATTTTAATAATTACTGATTATTACAGTAATTTAAAAAATATATAATTAGTGATTATAATTAATAATTACTATTATTACAAATATTGTTAATAAATGGATATTTACTTAAATTTATTAAAATTATAAATACTATTAATAAATATAGTAATTATTGTTATATTCAAAATAATTAAAAATGTTATTAAAAGTATTGTTATTGATTATTTAATAAAATATTATAATTACTGACTATTACTAATAAATATTGTTAATTTAATTTAATTTTGGTAATTATTAATTTAATGAATATTGTTAATAAATCCTATTCATAAATTTAATAATTATTGTTATATTAAAAATAACTAAATAATATTATTAAAACTATCATTAATGATTATTTAATTAAGTAGTATAATTACTTACTATTATTGATAAATGTTGTTAATAACGTTCTGACGATCAACTCTTCGACCGTTCTGACAACAAAAATTACAAGCAAAAAATTTCGAAACCATTCTGACCACTGATTTTTGGGTCGATGGTTCGATCATCCAGTTTGAACAGATAGTTCGTTCTGACAACAAAAATTATAGGCAAAAATTTGAGTTTGTGATGTCCATTAAGTAGTATTATACGTGTTATGTGATTTGAGTGTGTGACTCATATGACCCGAAAACGGAACCGTTTTGGCCACCAATTTTTGGATCAACAGTTTGATCGTTCGATTTGAATGGACGGCCCGTTCTGACAACAAAAAATTATAAGCAAAAATTTATGGAACCATTTTGGCCACCGGTTTTCAAGTCAACGGTTCAATCGTCTGGTTCGAACAAACAATCCATTCTGATAACAAAAATTACAGGCCAAAAATTGAGTGTGTGAGGTCCATTGAACAGTATCATACATGTTATGTCATTCGAGCGTGTGACTCTTACAACCCAAAAATGGAGCCGTTCTGGTCACTGGTTTTTGGGTCGACGATTCGACTGTCCAATTCGAAGGACGACCCATTCTGACGACAAAAATTAAAAAAAAAAAAGAAAAAGCCAAAACCATTGAACAGGTCAATGGGTTGACGGTTCAACCACTCAGGACAATGGGTCATTGACCGGTTCAATGGTTTTTGGCCAGGGACTAAGATTGGGGTAAAACGAAACTGGTTGCCTAGACTGTTTCCAATTAAAAAAATAAAAAAAAATGGATGACCCATTTTGACAACAAAAACTACATGCAAAAAATTGAGTGTGTGAGGTCCATTAAGCATTACCATACATGTTACGTAATTCGAGCGTGTGACTTATACAACCTGAAAAATGAACCGCTCTGGCCACCGGTTTTTAGATCAACGGTTCGACTGTTCAGTTCGAATAGATGGCCCGTTCTGATAATAAAAATTAAAAATAATAAAAAAAGACCAAAAACCATTGAACGAGTCAATGGTTCAATCGCTTGAGTCAATGGGTCGTTGACCGATGCAACAATTTTTTGCTTCGGACCGAGATTAGGATAAAACGAAACCGGTTGCCTAGATGGTTGATTAAAAACAATAAAAAAACAGCCAAAATCCATTAAATAAGTCAACGGGTCAATAATTCGACTGCTTAGGTCAATGGATCATTGACCGATTCAATGATTTTTTGCCAAAGACCGGGTCAACAGGTCAAGGGTTCCATTGCCCCTCTGCTAGTTTACATTTACATGGATATACATATACACACTCTTACCAAAAGCGAACTTAATTATTGTCTACAGTGGTTTTAGGCACATCTCATAGATATTTTAGGCATGGTTATGGTTTAAAAAAAGTAAACCATGTTTTCTTTTGTGATTTCTTTTGAAGGGGTACACAACGGGAGATAGCCCATGCCCTCAATCCATTAGGGGTGCCCACGGTTCAGTTAATCGTGGGGCATTTTTTCAAACCGAACCGACCTGATCGGTTTTTTAAATATTCAAACTGAAATTGAAGGTGGTGGATTTTTCATGAAGATGGTTGCTATTAGTGCCAAATTTTTCGAAGGTGGTGGATTTTTCATGAAGATAGTGGTTTTTGTCAGAAGTCTGGAAAAGACGCCGAGAGGAGAGGTGAGAAAGAGAGAAGAGAGACAGAAGTTTGTTTGACGGGCTTGGTGCTGGTGCTTGCTTGCCGGCGCGGCGATAACTGGCGTTGCTGCTTGGGGCTGCAGCAGTTTCCGTGCTGGTGGTTGGCGCACCGCCTGGAGTGGGGATTGGGAAAAAGAATAGAAGCTCTACATCTATATCCTCCAATTCCCGTACGAGTTGGATCTATAATCGGCCATGAATTCACAAAAATACCCAAAGACTGGAGTGTTGAACTATGGAGGCAATACTAGGGAGAAAGAAGATAAGGAAGTCGAAGAGAAAATTAGAAGAAAAAGAAGAGGTAGGGGGTGGCTTTTCTGTGAGTCTTTGTATTGTTTCATTGGGGAATATGAAAAGTAAAGTTAGTAAACCGATGGGCAATTAATGGAGACTGTTGCACTACCCAACTTTCAATTGAAAGTTTACTTTTTCAATTAAAAGAAAAAAAAAATCAATTGTAAGTTTCAAATTGGCGAACTGTGACACTCAAGACTGGCAGTCTGGCACTATCAAATTGGCAATGACGACGGTCTCTCAAACTGTCAAACTCTTTTAGTTGAATTTCAAAAAAATAAAGAAATATAATATATATATATATCGACCGGTTCGATTAACCATCAGTTTTTTTAAAATGGTTAATCGAAACTATCGGTTTCTTAAGAATATCAAACTGAAACTGAACCAATCAGTTTGGTTAACCAATTTTTCAGTTTCGGTTGGTTTTTTCGATCAATTCGGTTTTTTGGTTTTCTTTGCTCACCCCCTACAATCCATAACACCCCCCAACTCAGGTGCAGGCGGTAATCGATTCCAAGTCTCCGTTACGACTAGCAAGACACCTTATCTACTAGCTGGCCTGGCACCTTGCCCATGTTCCTATAACAACAAACATGTGGTTTTGAACGACAAAAAGGGCATATGAGAGTGTTCTACTTTTTCTAGTAAACCCAACAAAGGTGTCATAGAGGTTGTTTCACTTCTAAATCACATGATCAAAATTGCTTGTATATGAAAGCCCATTCAAAAAAAAAAAAATACTATAGCTCGGCAAAACTATTACCAAGTCCAGAACACTAGGATTTTTCTTTGAAAATAAGTTCATGGATAAAAAAATAATAATTATAAAAAATAGCTATTCATCAAATTACGTGTTTTTCTTGGAATTTTTCTTTGAAAATGATCAAAATTGCCAGAACTTTTACTGGCAGTCTGGCACTGTCAGACTGGCAATGCCGACAGTCTCTCAGACTGTCAAACTCCGAACTGGTACTTTGGTTCTTTAAGCCCGAACTGGATTGGGTGTCGATGTGCCTCTATGTCGAGATGGTTTTGGGGCCGAGGTGGCTGAACATCTGAGCTCAGAATGTTGCGGGTTAGGTTCATTTGATTGAGTTGTCACCCCTCGAGCAGACCACGTCTACGTATCCCCTTCTTACTAGGTCATGCCAAATCACCATTCACCACTCGATGTCTACACTGTCCGATCCCTGAGAATGCTCTCGAGAATGTCAGGCCGACAAGGTATGACAAGAGCTCCCTTTTGGTTGAATCGGAATTCCTCCTCTGCTTGCTTTAACAACTTCAAGAACTCTGGGTCTGTTAGATAATTCAAGTCAACCACAAACCTCTTGGCGGGTTGGTCGCCATCGACTGCAACAACCACAAACTGACCTTCCTTCACGTCCTCTGGAACCTCCATTGTAGTAGCCACTACTTCATCATCTACATCTGCAGAGCCACTCCGATCAGCATCACCACCACCATACCTCAATCCCTTTGATAATGATGATGATGATGAGAGGCTCATCTTTAGCTTCTCCTTAATACACCTAAGCAATACAATGCCTCGCCTCCTTCCCTGATCTCTCACACTGATCTCTCACAATAAGCTTATTACTCTTAAACATCTCCATGCACAAAGAAAATCTTTAAAGAGCTTAAACAAAGGATTTGAGAATTCGATCTTGACTTCCTTCACTTACAATTAATATGGTGCCAGCATTGTGTATAATTTTTATATATATACTATTAATTTGGATATATGAGAGAAGATGACAACTAAACAAGGTAGCATTAGTTCAGATTTCGGTTGATCAAGATCACATGGTCACTTCAATTACACCCCATGACGAGTCATTGTAAAGTTTCCTATTGTGGTATTATGGTTAGGCTGTGCCTCACGCTACTAAGGTCCAAAATGCAAATATATATAACCATGAATGGGCGTTTTTCCCGCTTTCTTTCTGTCATGGTTTATCTCAGTTTGGATCTGATAGGGACAAGCACGTTCAATAAAGCGCACTTGAAAATTTTTTTTAACATTTGTCCCTTAAAATATCTTCATCCACCAATCCACCATTGACAAATATTAAAATCCACGTTTCGAAAATACTTATCATTTTTAACGACACCTGCTTATTTATATTGTACCTACTAAATCTGGTCTGGTTTATCTACCACTCTTTGAAATCAAATAAGCCGGCTACTTAGTTCCAGACCCGAGACTGCAGAGAGGGTGAGATTGTGTGCTTTAATTTATATTTAGACTTTAGGGCAAGGCGGGCTATTACGTCCTCCTCTTTGTTAATCTTTCTGATTAATAAAAATTTAATAAGGTGACCACTGACCATTGTATCTATTATCTACCCAAATCTTAGTTAGGGTAGGGAATCAATAAAATCAGAAAAAACAAAGAACATCTTATTTAACCCTTTATTAGTCTATGATTAAGACAGATTTGGCCCTCCATTAACATCATGACATATGGCATTTTGGAACAACTAGGTGACATCAAGAATCATTTAGGTGACAATTTGCCTTAGCTAGAATGATAGAATCCCAGTTAGCGACATGACACTATTGCCGACCTGGCGACCTGCCTCTGGCGCTAACCTGGTGACCTGCCTCTGGCGCTAACCTGGCGACCTGCCTCCGGCACTGACCTGGCGACCTGCCTCAGACGCCGACCTGGCGACCTGCCCCTGTTACCGACTTGGCGGCATGCCTCCACCACTGACTTGGCAACCTGCCTCTAACGCCGACCCGGCGACCTGCCTCCACCCCCAACTTAGTAGGAACCTAGCCAACGACCTCGTCCATGACTCAGGGCGACTAGCAGTAGCTCGTCCAGGACCAACCTGTGGTACCTCGTCAATATCAGTTGAAGCGACCTCGACGTGGGGAGAAACCTCCCTCGAGGACTTGCCAACCTGATTGAGGTCCAGGTGGCAACCTACGAGACGTGCTCGTCGTCGATTTTTGCATGCATCCCATCACTCTCGGGTCTCTCAAAAGTCAGCTCTCACACCGAATGCTTTGGGAGAAATCGAGTAAGGCGCAAAGATTGGCCTACATGCACGACTACCTCTGAGGACTTCAGAGCAGTTAGGTACATTCTCCCGGAGATCCCAGACGTGTTGTGTGATGCTCACGCCAAACAAAGCCTATATAAAGGCCTTACCTCCAACTCCAGGGGGAGATGTGCAATTTAGTTCTTGTAGCTCTCCAGCTCTCTCACATTTAGCTATCTTAAAATCTCTTATTCGCTAACTTAAAAATCAGAGTGGCTACCCGGGTAAAGCAACCCGGGCACTCTGACACTATGTCCTTGCAGGTCGCATCAGAACCACCTCTCTGGCTCGTCACCACTCAGCTAGACATCAGAGCCACTTCTTCAGCTCGTCACCACTCAGCTAGACATCAGAGCCACTTCTTCAGCTCGTCACCACTCAGCTAGACATCAGAGCCACTTCTTCAGCTCGTCACCACTCAGCTAGACATCAGAGCCACCTCTCCAGCTCGTCACCATTCAGTTAGGTGTCAAAGCCACCTCTCCAGCTCGTCACCATTCAGCTAGGTGTCCAAGCCACCTTTCAAGTAGGAACCATTCAACTAGGCATCCAAGCCACATTCCAGATAGGGATTATTCAGCCAGGCATCCAAGTCACCTGCCAGCCAGGAACTGCTGAAATATGCATCATCAGTTTACATTAGCTTGTTGCAAAATTTGGATGACACATCCACTAATCTTAATGTGATGAATGAATTACCAATAACCCACGTATAAATTTTGTTTTTCAGTAGGTCTCTCAAGTAGTACCGGGTTCAGAAAATATGGCCAGGTTTTAATTTAACTACACTATAGTGGGCCTCAATGTCTGTGGAACACGCTACATCTGTGGACACCACCTCATCATCTCTACCAGAAAAGTCACATGGTAGACACCGAATGTCTTGAGTTTGAATTAGAAAGGGAATCCACATTTGGTAAGCATTTATTGACTTAGCTAATTATGAAGTAAGACTATTGATATCTATCCCTTAAATACCTATTGTTCCATTTTATACAAGTTTATAAGGCATGTGTCAACAAAATGATTATGCTTTATTCAGTATGCTCTTAAGTGTGGTTAGGGTTTCAGCTTTTTTAAAGAGGATTCTCTCTCGAATTAGTAGAGTGGTAATTTGTGTTCTTGTGTGTCATGTTTGTGTTATGTTAAGGTAAGGGTGTTCAGATATATGGGTCAATATGAATATGACAAGATTAATTTATTATTTTAAAATTTTAAGTATGAATACAATTTATTCGTTATACAATTAATATGCAACATGACTCACATAACCCAAATTAATTAATACAATTAAGTTGTTTAAATTTATAATATTGAAACATGCATAACCTAAATTAACATGAAATCAATACAAATAACCTATTTAAATTAAACAATAAATAAATGTAAATAATAAAATAAGCATTCAATCATCTATTACTTAAATAAATTCATAAAAATCATTCAATGGCATATTTTACCTATAAAATTAACATGAACACAATTAAAATTAATTCAATCCCACTAGCTTCATGTTATATTTCAATCATGTTCACATATCGTGTCATAGATTGCCAGTGCATCCTCCAAGTCCACACGTTTTGTGAAATATCAAGCAATGCATACATGACCCAAATTTTAATTGGTAGGTCCTTAATCAAAAGCAATTTGGATCTTCTAATTACCTATGAGTTGGATGTCAAATAGAGTGCATTGTCAAGTGTGTAAGAATAGACTATTACATAAATTAAAAAAAAAAATGGTTTGTATTTACATGCTTGAAGGTGCATTCTTATTAGGGGTCCAATAGTTGTAGTTGAAACAAGCATACCTTGGACAAGCATGTTTATATTTCTAACTATTATTTTGGGATATGTCTTGGATGCACATACGTATCGAAAAAAAAAAAATCAAGATACACATGAATACACATGAAAATACTATAAACACCTCAATAAAACATTATAATACATCAATAACAGTAAATATAAGTTATCAATGAGGTATATATACATATTTTAATAGGAATTATGAATAAATCATAAAATATTATAAAAAAACTATTAATCTATCATTAGTTGGTAAATTATATACTTATATACTTAGAGTCAAGTGATGGCAATCAATAGTTTAATACCATAGGAGTTTTTTGCAAGTTCAAAATTGCTTATATTTACATTGTGTTGTTCTTTAATTATAGAACAATATTCACTCTAAGTCATTCTATTAGAATAAAACATTATATATATTTGCCTGAAATATTCAATTTGTTCTTTAGTACAACATTGTTGATGGTAAGTTTGAACATGATAATTTGATCCATATCTTTCACTAAGACTATCAAAATGCCAAGAACTCATTGTAGATATGAGGGTAGTAACTGTATGGCCCGTGCATACTCACATTAAAAAGAGTTATAACCATAATCAAAAGTTGAACTCAAACTTATGCAACTTAAGTTGTGTATCCTCTCATTATTGTACATAGATTTATCATAACTTTGGTTCCATTCATCATGTCTTCCATAAAAATCTTAACCATAATTATCAAATCTATGCGACTACAACGATATTCCTCTTAACTTGATGGCATTGAATCATTTATGAGTGATATATACCTAATAAAATCATTATCAACATCACCTTTATGGTGGTTATATGTTTTTTCAAAACTACATCTATCATGACAACGATTAGCAACAAACACACGCCACCACCATCACAATTACGATCACCTCTATCATCATCATCATCATCTTAACTTAGTGGAATTGAATAATCTATGAGTGATGTATATCTAAAAAAAGCATCATCAACATCACCCTTATCGTGGTCACATGCGTTGTTAGAATTACCTATATCATGACTACTATTATTAGCAACACCCACACCACCACCATCACCATCACCACTCCTATCATCTTCATCATCATCATCATCAAACATATCACCATTACTAATACTTCAAACTTGTTTCTAGGCTGTTTATTAACATTTATCCCCTTTTGATTATCAATATAAGGATCAAGTCTTAATGGATTATTTTGTTCATCTAAAACCCTTACATCATCTTTAATATTTTTCAACATGATGTCACTAAATCTCATCTAGATCAATTGAGTTAAAATAACATTTTGGATTTCTCCAATCTTTAATGAAGTGTTTAACCCTTATTCTCATATTATAATAAATATATACCAATTTTTCAAAGTGTCATAAATAGACAGTCCTTTGATTTGTATCAATAAGGTCGAAGGTGCTTCAATTATATTCACAACCATTAAAATAAGGCATTTGTGTTAATACCCTTATCTCTATTTTAAGAAAATATGGGGCATCTTGACCATATATTAGCCACCATTCAGCTATGAAAAACAAAAATAAATATTTAAATATAAATATAAATTATAAATTATAAAAATAAAATTAATTAAATAATTGACAATTTGACATTAAAAAATATATTAAAATTCTAATTTACCTAGGTTAGTTTTTATTCTTGCTTGAATAGCCACAAGATCTTCAAATCCAAATAATGTCTCATTAAACAATTTTTCCTTAATCTTCAATTTACACAATTACACTTTTAACACTTGTAAGGCAAGGACAATTTTAGTTTCATCCGGTTCCAACCTTGTAATCACCTTTTTAAAGATACTAGTAAGCACATACATGTTTTTCTACGTGGCAATTTTTTTATGATAATAATGATAGTAAATAATATATTTCCAAAATATTATACAATTTTTTATATTCCTATGCTTGTAAAATTTCTTATTTGTCACACGTATTTTTGTTTAGTATGATGAATGTATGATATTAGAGATATATCTAAACGTTTTCTATAAAAGTTTTTATATTTCTTTTACTTTTATGTGTGTTTATATTTTTAAAATTTTATTATTATTTAATTATAATATCTACAATTAATACATTTGACCCAAAAGGTTGAATTGTTGACTCACCACCAAACATGAAATCAATTCTATTTTTGTGTTTCTTAATTTGTATTTTATTTATATCATCAATAAAAATAATAATTCTTTGTCACACTTAGAGTCTATTTGGTTCACAATTAGAATCGAAATTTGTTAGTCAAAATTGGAATGGTCTATTCCTATAGCGTGTTTGGTTCATATAGGAATCAGAATGGGAATTAGAATCAGTTGCAATGGGACTTCATTCCCAATGCAAGAAGAGGAAATGATCATTCCCTCAAATGGGGGAATGCCATTCCACCAAGAATGGGAACAGGATTCCAATTCTACCCAACCAAACAGTAGAAATTGGAACGGTCCATTCTGATTCTGGTTCCAAACACCTATTCCCGCAAACCAAGTGGTCCCTTATTTTTCTTTAGGTGAATTGCATAAACCTCCCTTAAAGTTTTTTACTATCGCTAAAGCATTCTTTAAAGTTTGGTAATTGCAATCACCCCCCTCGAACACAAGAAGTCATAGAGATCTTATGGAAAATAAAAAAAAAAAAAACTATTTTCACAATATTTTTCAAAACTTAAATATCTTCAAAAATCTTAATGATTCACACTTATTTCTTGCACTTTTTTTCAAATCTAGCAATTTGGGAATAGACTTTAGAGTTCTATAGTGGTTTGGGGGTTAAAGAAGGCTTCTTTCAAGGGAAAGAATCCTTCTTTTCTCCTTTATTTTTTTTTTTAATTTCAGCATAAATCATTTTCGTGGCATATCAATCAATACGTTACAATATTGGTGGTGTGTTGACCAATATGCCACCAAAACAATTGAAATAACTCTATTATGTCCCGATAGGTGGAAAAAATATGACAGCCGATTTTCCACCATATTGTGTAAACGTCTCATATAAAATTTTGAACCTTGGATGTGACAAGACACAATCACTATTTTCATTTTTGGGCTGAATATGTAACACGTTTCAAGTATAGGAGCCAAACATTTTTGTAAGCTCGAATCCTATAATTAATTAAGATGGAGCTACATAAGTTAGAATGTTCTACCTTGACTTCATAAAATTACACTCTATTTCTTTGTTTTAAAAAGGGTATAAAAGTAATTTATTACACCTTTAGTGTCAGCTTTAATAACTATTAAAATGTCCATATTTGTCTATTTAGTCCATTTCTATTGTAAGGGTTGAAAATGTAACTTCAAGTATTACTGTCCAACTAATTTAATCTCCTCTCATTAAGTCTTATACTTAAAGTATTAACTCCCATTTTTCTTATTAAATCCTATATTTAAGTTAATTTTTACTAATAAATGCTACTAATTAGATTCATGTCAATATTTTTAAGGGAAATTTTCCGATAGGTGCCCTGTACTTTAGGTCGAGTGCCAGTTCAGTACTCGTACTTTAAATCGTGACAATCTATTACCCAAACTTTCAATTTGGGACAATTTGGTACCCAAACTTTCAATTTAGGACAATTTGGTACCCGAACTATCAATCTGCGACAATTTAGTTCCCGGCATTAGATTTTCGTCAATTAGAAACTCACATGTAGGTTAAAATTTTAAAAAATACCAAAAATACCCTTTACAAAAAACCCTTCTTATTCCCTTTCCCCAATCCCCTGTTGTCTTCGTTCTGGGTTGAACGAATGATGTCTCTAGTTTGGGTTGAACAAACAAAAGAGAAGAAGAGAGTTGGCCTTCCTCTTCATTCCTAGCGCTTCCATTCCACCCTTCTCTTCAAAATCCGTTGGAGAAACGACAGAGAGGTCGATGAAGAAAGGTGGTAAGCTTCTCCCCAACATCTCTAGAACTGCTCACAGATCTGATGGGTATGAAAACTCCCATACTAGAGCCGCTCACAGATCTTATGGGTGCAAAGCCAAGTTTGGAATTCTTTGTGTCATACATGATGTGGAAGTTCTACCACTAATAATTCCCTATTGTCGAAAGAGAAGATCGAGGCGTACCCAAGATCGCCAAACAAACAACATATTCAGGATCAAGTTTGATGAAGTAGTTTTCAGTAGGGAAAGTCCAAACTGCTCCATCTTTAAACAGAATTGCAAAGTGAGGCAACTCTACTTTCTCCATCCCAGACACATTATTACAAGGATCCAATATAGAGAAGTCTTTTAGTACAAGATAGCCCTTCACCTTCTTGATGAAAGCCTCTTTAATTATCTGATATGTAGGGTCTGCAAAATAACTAAGAGTTGTACAGGAATCAATGATAGTTCCCCTAACACCCTCTGCTTTCAATTGCCATGTTTCTTGTGGAATGTTCAGCACCTGTCTTCTAAACATGACTGATTTTATCTGAACATAGTATAATGTATCAACTGGGTTTTCTTTTCCAGCCACCAGAGAAATGAAATTCAGCCAGGGATGGCTCAAGAAACTCTTGTCTTCCCCAAAGATCAACTTGCTGCTGACAGTGATGTTACTATTCCTATCCACAAGACAGTAAGAAAAAGTGTGCCCATAGAGAGATTGGAGCTGAGAAGAGAAGGAAAGGGGGCCCCTCCCCAGTCCCAGCAATCCAGTAGACCCACGGAAGAGACCTTTGTTCTAGTGTCCACATCCGAACACGACATTCTCAACTTTCTGGAATTCTGATTTTCCGGTTGGTGATGTCAGGTTCACTATGAAGGTCTCCAGGGAAAAATCTCCGGTCGTGTTCGACTGATCACCGTACCAGTAGAAGTAGGGGCAGGACTGGTTATCGGCCTTGCAAGGTTGTGGGGGATCAGGGGAGGAGACCAGCTGACAGCGAGGATCACGACAAGTGACATTCTGGAAGGAAGACGATTCCTGTGGATTGTATGGGGGGTCATTCTGCTCGAAGCAGTCATGGCAGGGAAGATATTGTATCCAGTTGAGATTGCTACCAATATCAAGAATCAGAGAGAAATGCTTGGGAGGAGTGCCCACAAAAACGTCCATTAAGTACTCGCCTAACCCGAGGCTGACACTGGATTCCAGAGTTGCCACAAGTCTTCTGGCTGACCCACATGTGTCAGATTCCGGTGCCGCTGCCGGTGCAACCACAGGCTTCAGCCCTGCTGGCTTCTTCTCTATTAATCTGGAAACTGTGTTTTGGTTCATCCTCTCTGTAATCCTTCTGAAAAGGGTCTGGATTTTGGTCAAGTCTCATTATCAAGAATCAAAGAGAAATGCTTGGGAGGAGTACCCACAAAAACGTCCATGAAGTACTTGCCTGACCCGAGGCTCACACTAGATTCCAGAGTTGCCACAAGTCTTTCGGTTGACCCACTTGTGTCAGATTCCGGTGCCGCTACCGGTGCAACCATAAGCTTCAGCCCTGCCAACTTCTTATCTGTTAACCTTGAAACTGTGTTCTGGTTCATCCTCTCTGTATTCCTTCTGAAAAGGGTCTGGATTTTGGTCAAGTCTCTGTGGATGGATTGACATACTGACTCCTTTTTCCCAGCTTCATCTCCATGAGTCATCGATCTGTGTTTGAAGTAGAGCTTCACCGTTGGTTTACTGGATGGAGCTCTTACTGTCTTATCTCCATCATCATCACCATCTCCTTCCTCTAGAATGGTTGCTTCTGTTGGTTTATGCGAAGAAGTCTTCGTCTTTGTGAGACAGCACCCTGTATTTTCCGAAGCTGTGACTGAATTGAAGCTTAGGTAATCAGGGAGTTCAATACCAGCAAGAATAGAAGAGTCAGTGGCACTGAAGCAAACGATAATCAGGATGAAGAAAACATTGGAAAACACCATGCTCTCTTCTTCTTCGTTTACAGAGCTCCTCCTACATGAAAAGCTTCAAGGGGAAAAAAGTAGACCAGGTAATTAAAACGTAAAATTAATCGAACTCCAATTCAAAGTAGATATTTTTGTAGAGGAAGAAGAACAGGAAGAGATGTATCAGTTTATTGAGATTCAATTAGTTTCTTGATAAAGAAACTAATACCCGTACTTTAAATTGTGTACTTTAAGTCGTTTCCCGGCGGCGCATTTGCCTAACACCACCGGCGTGAGGGAGATGGTTCTCGACGTCTCTATAAATGCAAGTATGAACAACAGTTCCTACTTGCATTCCTCGATGGGTTATTTTAATTATTTTATCTGGTCGAAATAACACTGGGGGTATTTAAGACTTTTTACTCTCTAACCAACGAAAATCTAACGTCGGGTACCAAATTGTCCCAAATCGAAAGTTCGGGTACTAGATTGTCACGATTTAAAGTATGGGTACTAAATTGTCACTCGACCTAAAGTACAAGGTACCAATCGGGAATTTTCCCTATTTTTAACAATACAAACATATATATTTTAAAACCGACTCATAATTATTCAAGTGGTGGCTAAGCAATTCAACCATCCAAATCAAATTGATCAACTAATAAAGTCATAATTAGGTAATAAAATTTTTAAAATAGAAATAAAAATAAAAAAATTACAAAAATGTAGAAAAAAATTAAACATATTTATGTTATTTTTATTAATCAAATTAAAAAATAAGTGTAAAAAACAATAATTATTTTTATTGATAATGAAAATGAAATACATAATTTAGAACTAACAAAAAAAATAAAATTATTTTATTGTTTGATAAAGATCAATAGTTCAAATTTTAGGTTAAATTAATTTCATAAATAATAAAATTTAATAAATATAAAAATATAAAATGAAAAAATACATAAATTTTGCAAAAAAAAATATTTAGGCACATGTATAATATCATATAATTATCGTATTGAACAAAAAAATAAGTACAACATATCAAATTATTTTTACACATAGAAATAAAAAAAAATAAATAGAAAAATTTGAACACATCTATAATTCTATATTTACACTACTATTAAAAAATGAATATTGTGGAACTTTCTTTGACTAAAATACTCAATTTTGAATTTAGTCCCTATTTAATTGTGAGTTTAAATTGTAAACTACTAGTTTTCACCTCATTTAATTCCCTCTATTTAAACCTTACATTTATTTGATAAATGTACAAAAAAAAATATATACACTAAAAAAATTAAACATTACAAAAAGAAGAATCTAGCCAATTTTGAATTTAGTCTCTATTTAATTATGAGTTTAAATTGTAAACTACTAGTTTTCACCTCATTTAATTCCCTCTATTTAAACCTTACATTTATTTGATAAGTGTACAAAAAAAAGATACAATAAAAAAATTAAACATTACAAAAAGAAGAATCTAGCCAAGCATGTAGGCATATCAATGATACTTGAAACTTCAGAACTCGATCTGATTATCACATATTTGGATGAGGTGTTTATGTAATAAAATTTGGATTTTGCAATTTGCATCCGATTAATAATAAAAAACATATATATATATATATATATAAAATAAAAAGTACATATTTATAGAAATTTTTTTATGTACTATTACCATCAATATCATCATCTCAAGTTGCCATATCCAAAGCATGTGCACACTTACTAGTATATACAAAAAAGATACAATTCCTATTTTAAAGAAATAAATTCCACACCAACAAGAACATTTTCAGCAACTTTAGTTTAGAGATATGCATGTTAGATAGTGTTTTGATTGCAGGGAAGAATTAGAAAAGGCAGATACTATCATCAACCCAAAGAAGGTAAATTGAAAAGTGTAAGAGACACCACTGTGACACCTATATAAGTGGACTCTAAAGCCATGCATACCAAGAACTCCTCATGTTCATCAAACTCTACTTACAACAGTTATCCTCAAAAGACTGAGGCTTACAACACCTAGGAGTTTCATCGAGAGTTGTATTCCATATAAAACTCCTTGTACATAACCTCAACGGGATAATTCATATTCATGTAAAACTTTCGTTATTATATAAAATTACTCCATTGAGGTATGCTTGTCAATTCAATTTAAGCACCTCACCAAGCTTGTTCCTCTGTTTTGAGTTTTCACATGGTATCAGAGCCACAAATACCAAACATTTTTTTCTAGTTCTTCATCTAGAAAATTTAGTGAGTTCTCCCCCAAGCATGGAGAGTCAATGCTCTTACTCAACAACTATCTCTACCATTCCAAATATCACTCACTCTTGTGAGGCCCGAAATTAGGTTAGAAGCCTCTTGAAGTCACCACTCACCATGAACTTAGGGTGGTGAGTCCCTACAAATTGTATAATTTTCTTTTGACATTTCACAATGACTCCAAATATCTGATCTGCTCAAAGACAAACTCTAGGATTCTTGGCTTTAGAGAGGAAAGGAGTGAGGCACCCATCTCTCATACCTACTGAACCCTTAATGACATGACTTACCTCTCTTGCACAGAAAGATATGAGAATGGAGTGAAGTCAAATCTCCATGAGAATTACATTCAAAGAATCCAGCAAAGCTGGTGATGCTGGGGTTTCCCCCCTCACACCTCTCTTGGAACCAACTCCTACTCGAGACAAGAAAGAGAGGTTGAGGCTTACATCTATTTAAGCTCTCCCTCTTCATACCGAGGTCCAATGAGTAGGGCGATACTGGGATTACCCCCTTCACACCTCTCTTGGAACCGGCTATCTACTTAGGGAAGAGAGAGAAAGAGAGAGAGAGAGAGCAAACGTTTAACTCAAAACCCTTCTTTCTAGTTTGAAGTCTATTGGTAAATGCAAAATGCCAATATGAGGTTCATGGCTTACCTAGCAAACACCTCCGTTGAACTCCTGTGGCTTACTGCTTTCCTGAAGGATCTTGGTATCACCACTTCTCCTCCTGTTCTTTGGTGCGATAACATTGGTGCTAATTATATTGCTACCCCCACCCTGCTTTTCATGCCTGCACCAAGCACGTGGAGGTTGACTTCCATTTTATCCATGATTTAGTTATGCAGCAGCACCTTCTTCTCCGACACATGACACATTGCATCTACTGATCAAGTACCTGATATATTTACTAAACCTCTCAGTTCTCTACGTCTCTCTCAGCAGTCCAAGCTCACTGTTCTTCCATGTTAGAGATACCACCGTGAGACATGCACAAGTGGATTCTCAAGCCGTGCAAACCAAGAACTCCTCATGTTTATCACACTCATAGACTGAATCTTACATCACCTAGGAGTTTCATCAAGAGTTGTATTCCATATAAACCTCCTTGTAGATAACCTCAATAAGGTTCTTTATCTGTATAGAAATCCTTGTACATGTAAAACTCTCATTATTATATAAATTTTTCCATTGAGGTCTGCTCGTCAATTCAATTTGAGCACCTCACCAAACGTGTTCCTCTGTTCTTTTCTATGTTTCGAGTTTTCACAAAAAGGTAGAGAATCAATATAGGGGTGCAAATCGATTAGAAATTGTATTATTTATATCCATGGTTAAATCGCCTGGGTCGACCGGATTTTGACCAACAATGTGTTTCAGTAGAACCAGATCCAAAATCAAAACCGGGTGATGGTTAAAATAGTTCAGCCGGCCAGGTCAATGGCGGGTTAAAAATTGTTTTATACACTGTTTTTAAAATTGGATCGGACCGGACGGTCAGACTAGAAAAATCGGGAACCAGTCCGTTTTCCTCCAAAACCTCTTTTTTCCTCAAAACCATTGATTTTGGTCAGTAAACCGTTGAACCGGTTGGCTAACTGCTCGAACGGTTTTAACCGTTTTCCAATTTTTTTATTTTTTTTGTCAAAACGGGCAGACCGTTTAGATCGAATGATCGGACAGTTCGAACCAGTAACCGGACCCCTGGCCGATTCAGTCACCGATTCATTTTTAAAAACCATGATTTTATATACTTAAATATACAAGTTTGATTCATTAAGAAATATATATATATATATATATACAGATTTCAGATTTGAATCAATCTTATTCATTGGATTATATCACATTCGGATATTCAGATTGAAATTGGATGGTGAAAAACATTAAGTCAAACTAAAAATAATCAAAACTTTTATATATTATTAATAAAATGAATTGAAAACAACTATGATGATCAACCAAATAAATTGAAAATAACTTACATGAAACCTCTGACTCTAGTAAAAAATGCAATATTTAGACAAACTTTAACTATATATATATATAATCATATATATTTAATATTACTATTAAATACATGGCAAAATTATCCCAAAGAAACCAGGAAGCAACTAATTGCTTAATCCAATATTTTATTATGATTAGATAGATGTGCCCCAGTTTTTACTAAACCACTCTTTCTGCGACGTGGTTTTAGTAAAATATGTACTTTGAATGAAAAAGGTCTCTCAGCGATACTTCTGTGTTATTATTATATATTTGTATAACAAATACAAGGATATAAAGTAGGACATCTCTTCTTGCAGGAATCTGTTAAACCACCTTTCTAACTGTTCAATTACATATGTTCCAAGATCTTGTAACAAGGCAGCTAAATTTGTGCTGTCTTATTCATCTCCTAAAACTTAGTCTTTTGGATGTTTCACTCAGATGTAACTGATGAAAGTTGGTGTTGAATGGATTAGCCTACGGGCGTTCAAAAAATATTTGGCATTAAGTATGCATAGCATTGTAACTACTTTCAATAAGCATTTAGAAATTTTTTTGACACCTGTCACTTGAAATACACGTTCTTACTATGTTGTGCCTACTAGATCTGGTCCCGCAACAAATAAAAGAGAAGAGAAAGTCGTTGCAACAATTGAGAAGATAATAACAATGTTCAGGTTGGTATAGAACTCTTCAACTATACTGCTGACGTGGAGTGAGTGCTTCAACGTCAAGTTGCCCCTTTACACCCCCGACAAGTTGAAAGAGGGAACCACATGCAACTTGTTGTGTAAGAGAGAGAAGAAAGTAGAGGAGAGACCCTTCTTGACCATAATGTTCACAATCTGATCATGAGAAGAGATGTGTCCTGCAGTAAGAGGACTTTAGTAAACCAGTTGGTGAACAAAACGAAAATCAATGTCAATATACTTGGTCCGATTATGCATGATTGGATTAGTGTAAAGGTATGTTGCGCCAATGTTATTGCACCAGTATATGAGATTGTTGCTAAGGTAAATACAATTAGGTGTGGATTTGAGCCAACCTGAACTGAATATCTAACCATTGGAGCTTGAATCATCAAAAAAAAATATATATATGGGGCTCAAGTTCAAACTCAAGCCAGAGACTTGAACTTGAATTCATCTTGACTCAAAAGCTCATATGTTTGAGCTTGGCTCAGCTCAAGCTCAACTATGAACCAAACTTCCTATATATATATATATAGGATCATGAGCCTTATGAGCAAAGCTTCACTAGGCTTAAGCTCCACATGATTACCAAACGAACCAATATATTGGGCTCAAGTACAGTTCAAAGTTTGGTTTACACTAGGGGTGAGCAAATGGAATCGACCTCAAATCAACTCCACCCAATCCATTACAAGGTAGGGTCTAGTTCTAAAATCTTTGAACTGACCCCCACCTAGGTTGATTTCAAGGTCTAGGGGTTTACCCAATCCGAACTGACCTGATGAACCGGCCTTGATTGGCCTTAGTGGAACTAAATTTCTCTTGAAATAAACTCCAAAATATTTTTAAGGATGTGAATATTTGAACCCAAATACTCATGGTTACAAAAGCCACGGTCCCACTTGACCATTGTGTTACTTAAGTGATTTGATCGTTTGTTTTTATTTAATATTTGAATATGTATAAAATATAATGTAAAAAGTAATTTTTGCAAAATTTAAATTATAATAGTAAATTTTGAATCATATATTAATATATTATGATAATCTATAAATTAAATATTGAAATTCAAGTTTTTGAAGGACATGTTTTCTTTTTTATTTTTGAAGGGGAGGATAAATAAAGAACAAGTTCCACAAGTAGACCCTGGAATCAATCTTCACAAGGTAGGTTTTAGGTTTTTCCATGGAACCGAACCAAACCGGCCCATGCTCACCCCTAGTTTACATCAAGTCAAATTAAGCTTTTCACAAGACAAATTCGAAAGCTCATGAGAATCTTGATTCATGCCCACCCCTAAATATAGTAACCACTCTAGGGGGGGCATTCTTTTTTTGGATTTTGAGAGGGGGAAAGTTGGTCAATAGGATTTTGATTCCCATTGACCAAAAATCCCTTGTTCTTTTTTCAGATTTATGTGGGAACTAGGGAAAATTTATTTTCTTGGATATCAGTTACCCGAGTAAGTGAAACCCATCTCCTAGGTGGGTAAGTAACTTTCCCACCTTAGGGGAAAGTTGCCAACACTTGAAAGGGACAAAAATGCCCCTTATAATAATGAACTTTTATGGATAAGATGGTCATTGTCTTATTTACATCGAAAATAAAAGAATATGGATAAATTCACTTACTCGAATAAATCTTATCATGTAGGAAACCAGTCCAATCAACATTAGAAAAGGCTAACAATTGGGTATTAAAACAATCATGCAATAGAAAGCCATGATCCACAGTGCTCTTTTAAGGCATCTAAAGGTCAAGTGAGGATGAGATATTGTAAGGCACCAACAATTCGATAATAATGAATAGCATCATCAAGGGAGAGGATCACCAAAGAACTTTGACAGCTGCTATGGGCATCCATATGGGTTTGGCATCAACCATGCATGTTGGATTGATATACTCCAATTTATTGCTGTTGTAGGGGAAAGTGAGGGGTAACATTCACACCCAAATACATAAAATAGTGAGTAATCAGGCTTCTTCTTTAACAATCTCTCCTACGGAGAATGAAAATCAGTCAATTTAAGAAAGTTGCAGGGGCAAAGGCATCAGCCTGGATCCCTTGTACCGTGCACCAGCACCACCCCTTCATAATTCATATGACTTGTTCCTTTCATCTATGGCCGGTGAGGTGAGAATGTGGCGGCAGCTTAACTTATCAACACTAATTCAGTATTATGATATGAACACTCCATGAGACTATACCGATGCAGCAGATGAGGTGATGGCTTGGATGGGTTTCACCACCGATCCATGGATTGTTCCTTTCAGATTGGTGGATTTAATTAGTGGTATTGACATTTACAGCAAAACAACTACCAGTTCTCTCTCTAGATCATTCAGACTCATGGGTTTCTCAGTTTCTTCCCGACCTCTGCCTTTGATTGCTCTACTGAACCGAGATTTGGATCTCTGTTGTTTTATTGGGACAAAACACAGAAGTGATACTTGGCAATATCCTATACTTTACCCTCTTATCCTTCCTACTTCCTTGAGGTGTGTCGTTTCCTTACTTTGCCTCCATGTGAACGTGTGTATCTGTGCATCAACCATGCAGCCACATAGTTCTCTTCTTCTACCCTATACGCCAGCTCCTATTTTACACCGATGCGAAATCTGTTTATAAACGGCAGGGATCTCATCAACCATCACAATAAGTTGCACTGCATCCAATTAATTTGTTTTCCCATTTCAAGGAAAAGTTTGCTCTTCATCGGTACAATCCTCATAGTGTTTGCATGGTACAAGGGAGCCCGGATCCCTTGAAAGCCAAAAACAGTGTTTGCATAGTTTTCACTTTCAGGAAAATGTAAGCGTGGGCATATCCTGAAACTACATAAGTTTTGTTAGATAAGAAGAATAATGTGACCTACAAAACCTTAACAAGTCCTAGTTGATCACGAGCCACCATGTCTCTCATGTCTTTCATCAAATAAAACTTCATTATAACTCAAGCTAGGCTTCGGCCTTGGCCAATGGCCATCTTATAGAAATTTTTTGCTCTAGCGCTCAACCATAGATTTACCCAGGGCCAGGGGTGATCATTTAAAGCACAGCCCAGAAATTTCCGGCCCGGCTTAGGCCCACATCAGCCCTGGAAATTTCAAGGCGAGGCCTGGGCTGTGGGGTCTTGAATGTTAGGCTTTAAGACAAGTTAACATTCAACTATGGCCGCCACATCAGCCCAAAAGCCTGATATGGCCGGATCATCCAAGCAATCACCCTTTCACGGTAGAGATCAGATTGTGAGTTCTGACAAACTGAAGAGATGAATTTTCATTGACCAAAAAACTAAGAATGAATCTCCACTCACTGGGCTTTTACGGCTCATGGATCTGGCCCAATGTTCTATAAGGCTTTACCAGAACTCATCCCTGGCCCCGGCCCCCGGGTGGAATCAGGAATGCCAAGTTGACAACTTCTCCCAAGTCCAAAGTTCAAGTGGGCCACATCATTTTGAGATCTTATCGTTAGACAAAATGATTGTGTTTTCTGAAGAACCACCCGTTCAAGGATGACACGTCATCATGGCGAGTGCCACGTGGCACGCAACATGTTCCAACTTCCAACCCAAGTACCAACGCCAGATACTTTTGAGTGGGGGCTTGGCTCCACAGTCCACACGAACACACATTCCTCATATTGCCAGCACAATATTCCATCTTAATGGTGTCGATATCTTTGTCAGTCACAATAGAATCTTCAACAATCACCTAATCAGAATCGTACTTGGCCCCACCATCTTTTTGACCATAAAAGTTGTTCAACGGTATTGATCGACAGACTAGCCACATTACTGCCGTACAATATAATAATGCGACCCTCTCACTCTTCCCTTTGGCGACCGACCACATCAATTTTGGCCCCACTCACTGTTTACTCCGTGACGTCCATGTTACGGTCTTTCATTGGCTTCTCATATTCCAAGTCAGCAACAACCAAGATTTGAATATTATGGTTTTTCTCACGCCGGCGTCGCACCGGCTCTGAGTTTAGTCCGGCCCGTCTTTTTACGACTCATATACGCTAGTTTTGACCAGCGCTGTAGACGGCTTCCACCGCGTGACTCACGTGGGCCCAGGGCACGTCACCAGCTTAGGATTTATTCACTTGTTTATGTGGCAGCGTACCCAGCTTGTCGGCAGTTTCGTGATTCCCCCGAGAGGTCGAATCGCCACGTGTCTGGACACATAAGCAGTTCATGGATTGGATCGCTCTTGACAAATTGGTTAGGTAGGGAGGTAGACACGATCTCAATCAATATTCTACGAGACAGCAAGTGACCTATCACATGTTTTCCACCGTCCAGATCAATAGAGATTCCGTGTCTAGTGGGCCCCGATCCTCCAGACATGCAAATGCCTTGCCATCCCTGACATGGAAAATTACTGCAATCCTGATATCAATTCAAAGATGTGGGCCCTCCTTTCACATTATCTCTATCAACCGTGTTATTCAGTTGATGGGTGACATCTCACTTCTAGTTGTATTATAAAGAAGTAAGAAATATTTACCGAATCACCGTCTACAGTCCATCATCTAAAATCTGATCTGATAGGGCGTGGTCAACTCTAACAGTGCCCGGTCAAAGTCAGTCCTACGTTTGGCATTCTGAATGCACAATTATTTTACGAGTACACGATAATTATGGTACGTCGCGTTCCAGGGAGACTTATACCGTGGTACGTTAACAGCTGAACTAAGCCGACCCACTGCCGGCGAGTCTCCGGGGCACGGCTTTCTTGCATGCAAGTTCCAAAGTGCCCTCGGAGGAAAATCCAGTTCCATTAACAAACAAGGGTGATTTTGTCAAGCTGCGGAGGTAGTTTGGTCAAACAAGTGAAGGATGAAACATCAGAAGGTCGTCACGTCGGACTTCGTCCGAAAGGATAATCGCTGTCACCTCTTCTCTCTCTACAGCTCTCGGCATTGCCAGAAGAGACCGCGTAGTGTTTCCAAAATTATTTTATGGTCTTTTTCTATTTATAAAATATAAAATTTCTTCTGTTGTTCTATTTTCTTTATCTTCAATTCAATGTTCAGACCTTGCCATTCTCTTATTAGGGATTTTGGAGCAAGAATATCTTGAGTTTATAATCGATTTTCTCATCTAGGTTTCTCCCGTTGGTCTTGAATTTTGTAAAACTCAGGTTCGTTCCTGAGCTTCTAGGCGATTGCTTGTTCGATTTTTGGTTCAATTGGATGCCCTAAGCTGTGGCAATGGAGGAACCGAAGGAAGTCGTGGACCAACTCGTTGAAATCGTGAAGATGGTTTCTGGGTTTCCCGAGTGTCGAAACACATCCAAGAAGGTGTACTGCAATCTTGTGAGGAGGGTGAAGCTGTTGAGCCCTCTTTTTGAGGAATTGAAAGACAGAGAGGTGCCTCTGGGCAAGGAAGAGGTTCGAGCTCTGGCAGTGTTGAAGGTCGCCTTGGAGTCGGCAAAGGAGCTTCTTCGATCGATTAACGAGGGAAGCAACCTCTATCAAGTAATGAATGCTACTTCATTGATCATTCTGGTTTGGCTATTAAAACCAGATTTTTTTTTTTTTTTTTTTTTTTGGGCGGGGGGGGGGGGGGGGGGAGGTGGGGGTGGGGGGAGGGGGGGGGTTAACTACATAAAAGTAATTTCTTCGGATTCTTCAGATAATTCATAGTTGAAATTGTGAAACAAAGTTTTATACTCAAGGAAATTATCTATTATTTAAATTTTAATTTATACTGTTAGCATTTGAAATCTATTTTTGATTTGTCCATACAAAGTAAAAAACAAAAATATAGCGGGCTTTCATGTTTCTTCGCAACTGCAGACAAAAGAAATGGCTACATTTAGAATCTCTGACATAGAAATTAGGTTCTGTAGTCCTCGTTACAGGAAAGCAGTGCTGTTATAAGAAACCTTTTTTATAAGAATCTCTAACATAGAAATTGGTATTTCCCGTGTACATTCTCGCATTAATTATGGATGAATGTATGAATCAGTTTTAGCAGGTTTTGATGTGGGCCTTAAACTCTGCTTGCAGGCTTTGTACAGAGATAGAATCAGAGCTAAGTTCCACAAGGTAACAGAACAAATTGAGAAGGCACTGAGTCAGATTTCCTATGATAAACTTGATTTGTCGGAGGAAGTTCAAGAGCAGGTACCTTTTGCAACCAATTGATTAGTTTTTTATTGTCTTTGATTGTGGGTTTTTCTTAGTGTTTATACTTCCACGAGAGAGACACTTAGATATAAAGAATAGCAAACCACCTAACAAACTGAAGAACATTGATTTATTGTAATCCAGATTGAACTCGTGCATGCTCAATTCAAAAGGGCAAAGGGAAGAATGGATTCGCCGGATGTCCAACTATACTTGGATTTGGCTACAGCACAGAAACTAAAAGACCCTGATCCAGTCGTTCTAAAAAGACTTTCAGAAAAGCTGCAGCTCAAGACCGTTAATGATATAAAGAAAGAATCAATTGCTCTGCACGAAATGGTTATCTCCGCCGACGGAGATCCAGGAGAAGGCCTTGAGGATATGTCAGCTTTGCTCAGAAAACTTAAGGACTGCATACTCACAGGATGTTCTGAAGGAGAAACATCTGAGAATGACAAGAGCTCTGTTAAGCACAGGTCTCCTGTCATTCCAGATGATTTCCGGTGCCCAATTTCTCTCGAACTGATGAAAGATCCAGTCATTGTCGCCACTGGGCAGGTTCGGACCTCCCCTTAGCTAAGCAGTCTGCATTTGATTTTAATATTTGTTAAAGAATATCAACCCATTCAAGGACCTCGCCTTAACAGCTTAAGCTTTTAGGTTGAATGGTTCTTTGAGATGTGTTAAAGAATATCAACCTATTCAAGGACCTCAGTTTAACAGCTTAAGCTTTTAAGTTGAATGGTTCTTTGAGATGTGTTAAAGAATATCAACCTATTCAAGGACCTCACCTTAACAGCTTAAGCTTTTAGGTTGAATGGTTCTTTGAGATGTGTTAAAGAATATCAACCTATTCAAGGACGTCACCTTAACAGCTTAAGCTTTTAGGTTGAATGGTTCTTTGAGATGGTATCAAAGCTATTTTGACCAAGTGGTCTAGTGTCCGATCCTCGTTACCCCTATTATAATTAAATAAGTTTCAGCACAAGGTATGGGTGGACCTGTGCTTATTCACGCTTCAGCCCAATGGGCTTTTGTGTGAGGGGGCGTGTTAAAGAATATCAACCTATAGCTTAACAATATTCTTAACTTAATCACTAGTTCACTTCTTTTTGCAGACTTATGAACGTTCCTGCATTCAGAAATGGCTGGATGCTGGGCACAAGACTTGTCCCAAGACACAGCAGACTCTATTGCACACAGCCCTGACACCAAACTATGTGTTGAAGAGCCTCATTGCTCAGTGGTGCGAGAGCAATGGTGTAGAACTGCCAAAGAAACAAGGGAGTTGTAGAAACAAGAAGTGTGGAAGCTCTGCATCAGATTGTGATAGAGCAGCCATCAATGCATTACTACAAAAGTTATCAAACGGGTCACCTGATGAGCTGAGGGCAGCTGCTGGTGAGCTCCGATTGCTAGCAAAGAGGAATGCAGATAACCGAGTATGTATTGCAGAGGCGGGAGTTATCCCCCTGCTTGTAGAATTACTATCGTCACCTGATCCAAGGACGCAAGAGCATGCTGTCACAGCAATTCTCAATCTGTCCATAAATGAGACCAATAAAGGTATTATTGTTAACGCAGGAGCCATACCTGATATAGTAGATGTGCTCAGAAAAGGCAGCATGGAAGCAAGGGAAAATGCAGCTGCTACCCTTTTCAGTTTGTCTGTCATAGATGAGAACAAGGTGGCAATAGGGGCGGCAGGGGCTATCCCTGCTCTTATTGATCTGCTTTGTGAAGGAAGTCCAAGAGGAAAGAAAGATGCTGCCACTGCAATTTTTAACCTATCAATTTATCAGGGAAACAAGGTGAGGGCCGTGAGGGCTGGGATTGTGGTGCCACTGATGAAGTTGCTTACAGATGCTGGTGGAGGGATGGTGGATGAGGCACTTGCAATACTGGCAATTCTTGCATGCCACCAAGAAGGCAAGGTAGCAATTGGTCAGGCTAACGCCATCCCAGTTCTAGTTGAGGTGATGAGGTCCGGGTCGCCACGCAACCGGGAGAATGCTGCTGCTGTTTTGTGGTCACTCTGTACATGTGATATGCAGCATCTGCAAATTGCAAGAGATCATGGGGCAGAAGAGGCATTGAAGGAATTGTCAGAGAATGGTACAGACCGAGCAAAGAGAAAAGCAGGAAATCTTCTAGAACTCATTCGTCGAGCAGTTGATGTGGGTGGAGACCATGAAATCTGAATCATCTACTGCAAGAGATGTCTTCTGCTGCTGTTAGAACCAATGTATTTATGGGTTCTTAAACAGGAATCCAGTCTCCGTGTATGCATCTGTTTTGTGTATATGAGATAAATTAAAAGATTGAGTTGTTAATTTAATAGATACTAAGTGATTCAAATTTTAGAATGAGTGTCTTGTTTCCAGGAATGTAGATACATGCATTGTTACTGAAGATCAAGGAATCATGGTGAGTGATGTTTCGAAGTAAAGATACTTCCCAGTGCCAGAGCAATATTAAGAATATTAGCATTTCTCAGCACATTGCAATTTGCAAGGATACAAAGGAATTCCGGCAAAATGATATCACTTTTACATAATCTATTTCATATAAATCATTGAAGAAAAATCCAATTCCTCTGTGGCTATGGTTCTGTCAACACTGCGAGTGTAATTAGTAAATTTAGGTAGCAGGCCTATTTTCCCAAAATGTTTCGAGTGTGTTACATGCATACAAATACAACCCCTTCTTTCGAGTCTTTTTTTCTGTCTGATTAAACAGAAAGAAGTAATCTACCAATAGAAAAGAAATTGATCTTCAAATTCATTTTCTTAGTTGTTGTTGATCGGTTAGAGATTTTATGGGCTAATAATAATGAAAACTAAAAAATACCCATTGTAAAGCACAATATTTGAAGATTATCCACTTGTTTGAGACATTGAAAATGAATTTTTCTTGTTCAATAGCACTTTCATAGAGGGTGTGAGATCATTTTGCAAAAAAAAAAAAAAAAGAAATGATAAAATCTATATCTTTACTATTATAAAATGTATCAATGGAGTCTTATGTTTTTAGAACTTTTCTTAACTAAAACACCTCTCTTTTTGAAATATGATGCCTTTTTATTATAAGGGGAAAATGTAATTTGAATACTATTATTAAGTTCATTCAATTCCCTTTTATTAAGTCTCACATTTAATGTATTAACCCTCATACATCATTGAGTTATATGTTTAAGTCATTTTTATTTTTCATCACTAAACTCTACTAATTAAATCAATACATAATAATTTTAATAATATAAAAATTTATATTTCTAAGGAAACAAAACTGTATTCTCTTTTAGGTGGTGGTAAAAAGTTCAACCATTTGCATCAAATGGACTAACCCATGATACCATAATTAAACAATAAAAATTCAAAAATATAAAAAAACTAAAGAAATATATAGAAATTTTTGCACACATGCATGTTAAACAAATAATATTTTTATTAATGATGGAAATAGAATATAAAATTTAGAACCAATTAGAAATGAAACCATTTTCAATTCCCTCTCAATAAGTCTCATATGTAAAGTGTTAACTCTTATTCTCTCATTAAATCCTATGGTTAAGATATATTTGTTTCTTATCATTAAATTCTACTAATTAAATCTACAATATTAATTTTAATAGTATGAAAATCAATTTTTAGAAAATTAATTAACCTAACAAACCATTTTCTTCCTACTCGATGATGGGTAATCAATTCAATCATTTAAATCAAATGGGTTAAGCAATGGTACCTTAATTACATAATAAAAAAATTAAAAATAAATATAGATAAAATATAAAAAAACAAAAAAGAAAAAAGAATTAAGCATGTCTCTAATATTATATATTCATTATAGTAAACAAAAATAAGTATGATATATAATAATTTGAAATTTCTATGTGCAACACACGTGCCCATTTTCTAGTGCAACAAAAATAGAAATAAAGGGAAATATAAAAAAGTACAAAAAATACAAGATAAACAATAAATATGAAAAATAAGAAAATACAAAAAATGGAGAATACAACAAAGAAAATGAGCAAATATCAAAAACAAGTAAATACAAAAAAAAACACCTAAATATGAAGAAAAAAAACTAAAAATTCTTAGGAAACTTGGAAAAATACAACAAAAAATTAGAGAATTGCAAAGAAAAGGAAAAACAGGAAAAAACAAAAAAAAATACAAAAACAATTGGAAACACGAAAAAGATCCAATAAGATCCAATATAATTCACTGATTAGATGAATTTAGAGGAAATGGTAGGTAATCCCCAATAATTCAAAGGTTATTGCCAAACAGAGTTCTTTGCTTACAACAAATGTTTAAGTCTAAAGGTTTATTTATCAAATAAATACTAAAGGCATAGGCATTTTCTTCTCTCAACCCCCCAAACTTCAGATAGGCATTTAAGCAATTTTACCTCTATCACTAAGATGGGGGGCAAAGTGCTGGAATCTGAAAGCTCAAGGTGGGCTTTGTAACAAATGAAGTTTCAAGGAGTTGAGTATCATTACCCCCGATGTATAGGTGACAGTCTGTAATTTACCCGATAAATTAGCGTAAGGATAATTTCGGGTTTTAAAATGTGTAGTCCAATACAATACATGCGAGTCACTTGAGAATACTTCACAGTTCACATAATGGTAACAGCAACGGGTAAAGTGCTGAAATCTTGCAGGGAGATCTTTATTGCAAAAGGGCTAAGTGTCATAACCCCTAATTTGGTATTTATAAAGTATAAACTACTTTGTTCTTAACTTTTTAGGCTGCATTTGAAAATGATGCAAATGGAGTATAAATTCAAGTTCGGGTAAATTTGCACTCTGGTTCACTTTTGCTTGTATTTGACAATATTTCATTTATGTATTGATAAATGATAGATAAATGCATATTTACATTAATAATAAAAGTATAACAATAAAAAAGAAGTAAATTTACGTTCAAGTGGGCTTTTGATTAAAAAAAAAAAAAAGTATATGCTTTATTAAAATTCATGTTTGCATCCATTACAGGTAAAAGTCTATTTGGTAAGAAGGTGAATTTGTGGTACAAATTAAACTAATCCAACTTTACAATATATAAGAACCGTTTTACACTCTACATATTTGCATTCACACTTGATTGCATGTTTCCAAACGCAACCTTATGGTAAAAGACTTAAACCTCCCCTGAGTGATATCATTGTCCCCATCTATAGTAATTCATCAAAATCTGTTAAAATGAGGCATCATACGTGAGTTAGTTTTTTTGGAAAATCCAATTTTCCCTATTGATCCCTTTTTAGCAATTCAAATCATACTTTCTCATCATTTTCTACGATGCTGTTTAACTCCATAACAAGCACAAGCTTCACCTCCAAGACGTCTACAATGAATTTGGTCTACTTCTCTGCTTTCATCACAAATAATAAGGGTACTATGCTCAAAACTGTTCTTTGAAACATTGAATTCAAAGTGTTGGGTTTATTTCGTTCTTAGGCCAAATTTTCGAGTGCTTATGTCAAAAATAAATGCTTAAAAACAAGTGCTGCATTTGATATTCAGGTTTTTCAAATTTTTATTTTAAAAAATAAATACTTATTTTATATAGGGTGTTTGGTGGTCCTTTTCTACAATAAGCACTTGTTTTTTCAAAAAAACAACTTTCACCCCCGCTTAACAAAGTCATGCATCCTTAAATTTAAACGGATGGCATCCACAGAAGTAATTTTAATGGTGAGGGAGAGAAAATAAAGTACCAAAACGCCTGTTGTTTACTTCATTCCTGCCGAAATCATAGAGATTCGATAGTCACACAAGGTAAATGATTTAGGTTTAGGTTGAACTAAAATTCTAAGAACGAAAGATTTAACTAACCCGGACGCAGTTCGAACCTCAAAAGTTGATAAACGCCAATTGAACTGAAACAGGGGAAACATATACATTAATGTTTGATACACAATTGTTGGTAAAAAAAAACAATAGATTAAAGATGGAGAAAACATATACATTAAGGCTATGTTTGGTTTGAAGAAAAAAGTAGGAAAAATAAGGGAAAGGTAAGGAAACCTTTAAAAACTTTGTATAGGTTTTCATACCTTTCCCTACCTCTTCCTTCAAACCAAACATAACCTAAGGGAAACATATACATATACAACCTGAAATAGAAGAAAACCACAAAGCAAAAAAAACAAGGTTTTAAACCGACCCGAAAATGGAACCGCTTTGGGCACCAGTTTCCAGGTCAAACGGCTCAAACAGTTTAAATACTTTAACATGTGATACCAGTTTCCAGGTCAAATGGTATGGACCCAGCCCAAAATAATCACTTATTTTTATGCACTTCCAAACTTAGCTTTAGTTGGGATAGTAATGGAGGAGCCAATTGACGTTAGGGCCTTTGAGTTCCAATGAGACCAAACCAAAATTTTCAATTAACCAAACTGATTGGTTTGGCTTCAGTATTTTCAAAAAAACCAAAGGTACCAATTTGGTACCAGTTAACCAATATAAAAAACGATGATTAACCAAACTAACCAGTATACATATATTTCTATATATTATATGTATATTTATATATGTTTTTCATATATATTTTATATTATCTATATATTATAAATTAATAAACATGTATAATATATAATAGCTTATTTATTATTTAAAATGTAATATTATATATACATATATTTCTAGTTTTTTGTTATATATTTATATATTTATTTACAATATATAATATAAATATAAAAAACCAAAGAGCCGATGAACCAAACCGACAATTAATCGAACTGATCAACTAGTTAGCCAATCTGCTTTGGTTCAATTTTAGTTACCGATTTTCTAAAAGCTAGTAGTACTGATTCCATTTCAAAAGTAAGCCCACAATTCAGTTAATTGAACCATAAGCACCCTTAGTTGGAGAGTTATGGGTATACCATTTATGGAGGTATAGGCTATCCTCGTTGTGTAGCCTAATGAAACCAAAATAAAATAATAATTATAATAATAATAATAATAATTGTTGACGCTAGGTTTTGTCGAGGGCAATAAAGTAAATTTGCTCCCAAGTTTCAAAGGAAGGCCAAAGGCTTTGAGCGTTCAAAGGAGATGAGCCGAGGCCAAGGCGAATCGTTAGTATGCGTGCAAGGTAAGTAGTGAGTCTGGATCCGAGGGGTCCAGATGTGGTCTCAGATAGCGCTAACTCCTTGGAGGAGAGAGCACTAGAGATCACAAGGGTTTTGAATCCTTTACCTTGTGGGGTGCCTTGTATTTATAGTCGGAGCTACTAGGGAGTAGTTGGGCTCGGATGGTCTAGATGCAAGCTATACAAGGGCTTGGCAAGATGCTCTACCAAAACCATGCGGCGCCCTGTGATTGGGTCCGCCTAGTCCGTGTCAGGTAACCCTGAGCGTGCTCCCGAGGCCAAGGTGGGGGTTCGGAAGGGGCCTCGGCTTTGGCCAAAGGGAGTGCTGATATTGGTAGGTGCCATCGGGCTTGTTCAACAAAGTGTACCCTACAGTGGCATCGCCTTCATCTCACTTCTGCTTCAGCCTGATTTCAATTTGCGAAAGCGAGGTGAAGTTGTGGATGCCTCGGCTTCGGCTAGGGAGCCCAATGTGGTGGGGCCTCAACTGAGTCGAGCCTGTGCCTTGTACTCACGCGGCGACGGTCTGGGGCCATGCACGGTACGGGATTCGCGAGCGAGCATGCCAGGGTTGTGCTCGGTATGGGTCTGGCACAAGGAGAGTCTTCCATAGGGGGGACGGGCGCGCTCTGGGCGAACCGGTCTACATATCCATCAGCTCTGTGCACCCGAACCGATGGGTTGCGACGAATGAGCCCATCGGTTCTCGGCGTCGTTTCATCTTCCCGAGGCTGGGTGCCGGTTCACTAGGCATCACTTCGTTTCCCTGAGTCTGGGCATGCACTGGTTCACTTGGCGTCGTTTCGTTTCCCCGAGGCTGGGCACTAAGTCACACCGTGGATGGTTAGCGAAGGCGAAGGCCTCACGACCGTTGGATCCGACGAGATCTGAGCCGTTCATTCTCTATAAATAGGGGCCTTAGTGGCAGTTTTTCTTCGTCATTTGTCTCTAGACGCCCTTGCTATCTAGTGAACTCTACTCTCAGACACACCTCGTTTTCCTCCTTTTCCTCTCCATCTCTAGGTAATTCTGAAAACCATGTCTTTCTCTGATTTTGGCCCTAAATGCTATGAACTTCCGACAAGTTCAGAAGGAAGCTCTCTTCAGACTCCTTCCCCCCATTCTCCCTTAGGTCCGCTAGTCGTTGTCCCCCTTCAGCAAGAGGTGATGGTGCTGAGGGAGAGAGTAGCCTCCGGGGGTATCGAGGGCAGCAGCCGAGGCGATGACCCTCCCTATGAGAGTGTCGCATCCGTGATGCTGAGGGAAGTAGAGGGGTCCCCCCAAGTTGAGGGGGAGCAGATCTCGAACCCCATCCCGGGGACGGTGGTCAAAAGCGCTACCCAAAGGGTGGCCCTAGCTGGCCTTCTGCGTTCGGAGTTCGACAGCACTCTGGACGTGGACCAGGTGAAAGCCCTAGCTAGGAGGTTTCATATACCTCGTTCCTACCAACTTAAGGTCCCCGACCTCGGTGACCAATCATGGACCCCTGATGAGGGGGAAATTTGTATATACTAGCACTTCTTAGAGTTGGAGTGGTACGGCATCACGATAAGTCAACTCATCCCCAATTCCATTAGGACCCTCGTAGCTATGCTAGTGTTGGCTCAATTTTGGGACGTGGAGTTGACCCCGAAGATATTTCGTGTCGTGTTTGTGCCGATGAAGCACTCTTCCGAGGCCAGCATGTACTATCTTCAGCCATGGAGGGGGAGACCCATTGATAGCCCCACATCAGTCCACAACTGGAAGGGCAAATTCTTTTTTACCTCTTACCCCAAAGGTTGGTCGTTCAGACGAAGTGGGGAAAGGCCTACACGATAATCGAGAAGTGTCCTCCTCTGCTTCGGGACGAGGAAGCTACTGTCATGGCTCACCTAATCATGCTGGGGATGGTCAAAGCCAAGCCTTTGGTGGAGAAGGAGCTTCCCCTAGTGTTCGCAAGGCTCAGCCCTGCCCCCCTCGATAGGAGAGGCTTCATAGCTTTTTTTACATGTTCCCCTCATCCTTGTTTGGTGGTCCTGATTCATTGTCTTCCTTTTGTAGATGTGCCAATGCATGCTAAGAATTTGTTGTTGGAGAGTGCTCATGCCAAGAAGAAGGCACAGGCGAGCAAGAAAGAAGGAGGGCAGACGCCGAGAAGGCCTACTGAGGTTGTGCCTGCGAGAGATGAGCGGGCATCAGTTCCCACCAAGGGGGCCGCTCAACAATAAGTCCCTGCCAAGGGGGCCACTCAACAACAAGTCTCCATAGGTCGAGGGGACAAGGGGAAGAGGCCAGTCGAGGGGGCCAAGAAGCCGACCAAGACGACCAAGAAGCCTATTGAGGTGGCCAAGGTGGGTAAGAAGAGGCCTGCCTAGGAGGCCCTGAGAAAGCAGCCACCAAAGAAGGCGGCCCACGATGAGCATCCTACTGGGGACGTCGCGATGAGCCAAATAGTCCCCACTGAAGAGTTGAGAGATCCATCATATGGATGGCCGAACCCTGTAGGAAGGTTGGGCAAAATTTCAAAAATTTATCTCTCCCACGTGGGAATCACATTCTCTATTTTAGAAAATTGCATTTTTAATGATCAATCTTGAACATAAACTAGACCAAATCTGAAACCACAAGAGAGTGGAGGGTTATACCTGATACGAAGTAATAGTAACCTCCAATGAAGGTGTTCACGCCCAAGGATGAATCCAAAGACTGCTTCTACTGAAAATGGCATGGTGTAGGATGAAGCAGAATCAACAAGATGGCTCTTCAGCAAGAATCTGATGGAGGGCAAGTGAGCACGAGTTCAGATCACCTTTTCTGTCAAAAGGTGATATCAAGAACCCTTTCTTGATTGCTCCCAGAGTGGAGATCGAACAGGTATGGCGGCAAGAGCAGGAGAGAGAGCAGAAAACATGAGCATTCGAACTGCAGGTTCTTTTCTCTTTGTAACCTCTGAACTGAATTGTATCTTGGAGGTACTCTCTGCTCCTCTATTTATAGCCTTTAAAGAGAGCCTCTCATCCCATTAGGAGTTTCCTAATCCAAATCTTGTATTTGGATCTGGACTCTCTTTAAAGAGATAAGGATAATCCCTTATCTTATCTACAGATAAAGATCAGCCCTCCTAATCTAATTGGGAGTTTCCTGATCCAAATATTTATTTGGATCTGGACTCTCTGAGTGGATAGAGACAATCTCTTATCCTATCTACTGATCTAAATCCCAAAACCGCCCCTCTTTAATTAATCTCATTAAGCTAGTTCGAATTGGACTTTAAGCCCATTAAGTCTTATGTCCTCACTTAACCTCCAAACTGTTGCCCAGTTGGATATCCTTGTATTGTGTGGAACCCAAACATTAATCTACACATCAACCACATGGGTTCAGTCCAGCCTCTATTACAAGGTCTGACCAAATTCACTGTAGGATACAGTGAACCCCCGAGTCCATTACCATGGGCTCTTAATGGGCCCAACATTTACACTAAATGGTCGTTGGGTCAAACCACCTTATAAAAACCCAAGGACTGTGGGCAAATGCAAGATTAGCTCATCAGGTATTACCCTCAATAGTCTTACACTTATACTTAACCTCTAAGCCCATAATGATCAAGCAATGCCCAACAAGAGAGAGCATCTCCCTCGGCTGCAAGGTACAGTGTTGCACTCTCTTCTCACATGGATCCCGGGAATTAAAACCTTTTGCAAATATTTTGAAATCATAATATATATATATATATATTGCAAAACAAATTTCAACGATTGAAATCGACTACCGGCAGTTTTGGTTTCCATCAGAGAGAGTGCATCCCCGATCATTCACTTTGTCCAACAAAGGGGTTGATCCTATCACTATGATCACCCACTCAGATAAATTCTTGAACTGTCCCAACATACCCAGGTTTTGACCCCCTCTAAGGATCTCACTGATTGGCATATCAAAGACACTTCAATCCGACACCTAGTGCAGTATCATAATCGAGTCTAGGGATCAGTTGTAACATTCCAGTTTTGCCCATCTATCTCCAAGGTTCAGGGCAATACTAGAATTCTGGTCTGGTTCAGGGTTTCAAGAAAACCCACACTATATGTACCTCAGGTCTCACCCTGGCAGCTGAGACAAGCCACCCCAACCAACTTGGTAACACATCAGTGTCAGCCTTGGTAGGATAAATCTGGGGATCCAGCAGTTGTGAAGATTCTAAACTAACACGAGTCCCATATGTGTCCAGTTTAAGGTATTACACAGAAGCACACCATAATAACATAAATCAAATATGTACTTTATTCATTTACATTAAATGTCATAATGTATATAATTTTGATTGGAGCTAAGGGCATAAACTGTCTAACACCCACATCAGCACAAGAGCTTGCCGGACGAGCCGAATAGTCCTCCTATGTCTTTTGCCCCCGATGGTGAAGAAGGCCCTGGTGAGCAGGGTGATCCTCTCGAGGGATTGCTTCAGGATGATACAGAGCGAGCTTCAATCTATCCATGACAAGGGTCTTTACCACTTGGCCGAGGTAACATTTTGTCTTCATACTTCGTCTTTTTGTTCTTTCTTTGTTGTAGTCCTTACTGATGACTCTTGTTGCAGGCATGTCTCCATTTTGTCGATCTGGGAGACCGGATGAGCTTCACTTGGCTCACTTGGACAGGCTCGAAAAGGAGGAGAAGCTCTAAGAGGCTATCACCACTACTGAAGGCAAGTGGGGCACATTCAAGAAGGCCCACAAGGACGAGCAGCTACTTCGAACAAAGCTAGAGGCCGACCTGAAGGAAACACAGGCCCACCTCGTCCAGGAGCAAGAGGAGAGGGTTCGCCTCGATAGCATCATCACAGAGGCTGAGTAGCGAGCGACCCAGGCCGAAGGGCGGGCTACTGAGGCCGAGAAGCGGGCAATCGAGGCGAAGAAGAGGGTTGTTGAGACAGCGACCAAGAGAGAGAAGAGGGCGGCTAAGACAACGGCCAAGGCAGTGGAGGCCTTTAAGAAATCGCTCAAATACTAGCAGGCCCTCACAAAGTATGACTCCACGTCGTACCTGGAGTATACCATGGTGACTAGGCCCACCAGCCCAACACAAGAAATGAAACGATAATAGGGGATGGTTGTTTTAGGGTGTATTCTTTTTTTAACTTGGTCAATGAAATTTTGGTTCTCATTGATCAAGAAACCCATATTATTTTTCAAATTTATGTGCTCATTGATCAAGAAACCCATATTATTTTTCAAATTTATGTGAAGATCAGAGAATTTGTTTTTTAGGTATCAATAAATGATACGTATCACTTGAGTAGAAAAATAACTCTCACTTGAAAAAAATTGACAACACTTGAATAACACTTGAGTTAAAATAGTCATTGTGTTATTTACCTCACAAATCAAAGAACATAAGTAAACCAGGAAAGTGTTTTCTAAAAAATCCTTAACCGGGCAAGTGCATTTAGTTTTCAAAACAGAATATGATAAACAGTCGGTTCCTTGCAATTAGTTTTCAAAACAGAATCTGCTTACTAAAACCTTCCTTGACAGTTGAAAATAAACTGACCCTTGAAAGTGTCAAGTGAACTAGAGGGCCCTTTGTGAGGATAAATTAAATGAATTAGCATGGCCTCCCCGCTTTTGAGGAATTTTGAGGTTGGCCAATAAATCCTCCATCGGAGCCTTGGAGATCTGCCAAAATGCAAACCTTCAGACCCAAATTCAACCTAGGACAAAACAACTTCAGGCTGTAGCTACAATGCACAAACTCACTAGGAATAATAGCTAAATATAAAATTGGGAATTAGGAACCAAATCAAAACATGGTAAAACAAGGTCCACTCAAATAGTATCTTTTGAAAGGTAGTGTTATACAACTCTCCTCCAGCCATCTCCATCTATCTAATTAATTAACCAAACAAATATATAAAAAGACATCATCAATCTTCTACTAATCTAGCAGAGAAAATTGGACCTCCAGGGTTAGGCTCTGTAATAATACCCGCCCCATCTCCGGCCTCAACGTATTGCTCCGCCCTCTTGATATCGTCGTCATCATCCCCACTTCGACAAAAAAAAAAAAAGGAGCATGTAATGATAAAAAAGTCGTAGAAACTATATGAATAAAATAGATCCTCAGTGACTCGGTCCCTACCTGCGTCAAACCTCAATCAGACAAACCAGCCTTGCTTCTCAGATGCTGCTTGAAATCCATAATGTCACCTTCCCACCGGGTCACAGTCTGGTTCTCACATACCCATATCTCTTCAGCCACCTGGTTGATGAGCCTGAAGTCATGGCTCACCAGTACCAATCCTCCATCCCACTCATTCAGGGCCTCCGCCAGGGAGTCAATTGTCTCAATGTCCAGATGGTTGGTAGGCTCATCCAGCAATAGCATGTGTGGTTGTCTCCATGCCAACCACGCAAATATCACCCGGCTCCTTTGTCCATCAGACAGGTTCTTCATTGGCATTACCTGTGCTTTGCCTGTCAGCCCAAACTTCCCAATTGCTGCTCTCATTCTCTCTTCCTCATTTCCAGGATATTCCTTTATCATGAACTGGAGTGCAGACATCTCCAGATCAAGTTTCTCAGCCAAGTGCTGATGGAACTGTGCAATTCTAAGGTGGTTGTGGCGCCGGACCATTCCATCAAGAGGAACTAGATCCCCTGTCATCAGCTTCAGCAGTGTGCTCTTCCCTGCTCCATTGGGCCCCACCAATGCTATCCTCGAGTCTAGGTCCACCCCAAAGTCAAGGTTCTTGTAAATAAGATTATCAGGTGTGTATCCAAACGTGACCTCCACAAACTGAAGTACTGGTGGTGGAAGCTTTCCAACATCGGTAAAACGGAAAACCAACACCTTGTCCCTCACCACCTTCTCTGTCAGACCGCCCCTCTCCATCTTTGCCAGTGTCTTCTCTTTGCTCTGTGCTTGACGTGCCAGCTTTGCAGAACCATGTCCAAACCGTGCAATGTACTCTTTCATTGATGCAATTTGTTCCTGCTCCCACTTGTATTGTTTCATCTGGTTCTCTTCAAGTTCTGCACGTGTTTGAACGTATTGGTCGTAGTTACCAGTATAGAGCTTCAGCTTCTTGTTCTGCATGTGGATAATGTTTGTGCAGACACCGTTCAAGAAATCCTGGGAGTGTGACACCACAACTAGGATACGGTCAAATTTCTTCAGTGTCTCCTCCAACCAGACACAGGCTTCTAGATCTGTACAACGCACATAAAAAAGATGAGCAACAAATTGTCCTAGACTGTTAATACAATTGGACAGAATTCAGGAACATCAGTCAGTTAACACAAAAACAAGTATCTTGGTTGGGCAAATCTCCTTTGTGATAAAAAAGGCACAAGTCCACGTGAAAAGGACCAACAGAGAAGTGTTAATAACAATATATACAAGTGAACACACTGATATTTTTTTCAGGATAATGATTAGGAGCACATCTTCTTGATGAAAGGAACTCAAGTCCCTGTTAAAAGGAAACAAGAAAAGTGATCATAATAATGCATAGAAACTGATATTTCCATCTTCTAGAAAGGTGTTTTTTTGGGACATCAATCAGGGCCATGTGTCATAAATTACCACCCAAAAACAAAATCAAGGAAGCGAACCAGGAAAGGTTGTCTCAACACAGCAACTAAACAATGTTGCTAACATGGACAAGAAGATACCTATTGTCATATTGATAAAGAAATACAAAATACGAAAATAGGTAGCAATTACCAATTACTAAGACCCCATTCAGTTTTATGTGGAAGGGGGAAAACCACTTACAAGAATTCAGATGTGTCTTCCCCTTATATTGTAAAAATATTGTTTTTCTCCTCTTTATAACAAAATAAAATGTAGCACAAAAATTTCCACATATATGACTGGCGCGCTACCTTTACTACACCACAAAGCACCATCACCAAAATAATATCAAATTATCTAGCGTAGGTAGGCCATAAGATACCATGTACAAGTAACTCTTTAGATTATAAGATGCAAACAAGTTTCTTTTCTTAACAAGAGAAGGCTTAAGTATTCAGAAAAATCAAAACTTGTATTTAAAAGATCATGACAATTCTACCAATAAGACATTATTTTTTTGTTATGATAAGAACGACTAGTTCTCCAGCAATGACAATTTCCATTGAGCATATTATCAAAAACAGAAATTAAAAATGTAGACCGGATATTTTGCATTGATAGCACAATAAGACATTATTTTTTTGTTATGATAAGAACGACTAGTTCTCCAGCAATGACAATTTCCATTGAGCATATTATCAAAAACAGAAATTAAAAATGTAGACCGGATATTTTGCATTGATAGCACAGAGATATTTGGTCTTGCAACCTAGACACAAGAAACAGATAGATATAAAAGAATCATAGACCTGGATTCGTTTCTTTACAACATCAGATCTTCACTAGGGTCATTAAAACATACCAAGATGGTTTGTAGGTTCATCAAGCAACAAAATGGTTGGGTTCATGAACAAGGCTCGTGCTAATGCAATCCTCATTCTCCAACCACCAGAAAAATCCCGAGTTTTCTTTTCTTGCATCTTCTTGTTAAAACCAAGACCATATAAGATCTCTGCAGCACGTTTCTCTGCAGTTGATGCATCTAATGCTTCCAAACGCTCATAAATGCGTTCCAGAGTATCTCCTCCACCACCATCCTGAAGAGGCACAAAGTTAAACAATACAGTATCTGCAAGAAAAAAAAAAAAAAAAAAAAGAAAAAACAAGCTCTTCAGTCAAATCCTCAAACTGTCAAGTTATCTAAACAAACCTCTGCTGCAAGGGTTTCAGCTTCTTTCTCCAATCTCAGCCTTTCCTCATCACAGCTTATTACAGCCTGAAGGGAAGACATGTCAGAAGCTTCAATTTCCCTGGTGAGGTGATAGATATCCATGTGGTCTGGAATAGGAAGCTCCCTGCACCCTATTGCTGCAAGGAGAGTAGATTTCCCACATCCATTCAATCCAAGCAAGCCATAGCGCCTGAAATCAATAAATAAGGTGGCAAGTATGAATCATCAGTTCCACATATCCACATGAAAAGGAATTATATGAACAGTATAGTGAGTAGGTTATAAAGTTAACCAGACCTTCCATAGTTGAGCTCCAGTTCAGAATCCACTATGAGATCATGACCGTGGAAAGTAACTGATAAGGACTCTATCTGTACACGCATATAAATCAGTAAGCATCAGTTTGATGACCTATTACAGGAATGCAAAAAAAAAAAAAAAATCTGGATAGGATTGAGATGGAATTGGAATGAATAAAAATATTTGACTTCCATGGAGAAATATGAGATTCAACAACAACAATAAATCCATGCAAAGTAACAATATGTTCAGCTTCTTAATATCTCCAAGCATGACTAAGAATAAAATATTAATCACTCATTTGATAACAGCTAAAGTTCCTGAGCTGAACGGCTTATTGCATTGTCTTCTAATGGGAAAAAATAATTAAAAATAAAAATTAAGCGTATAATAATGAACCCAACTCTGGATTCAGCCACCAAGGACAAAAAAATAAGCTTTTCAGTTCAACCATTCCAGCTGCTACCAAACAGCCCCCAAGTTTATGTAGTCAATTATCAAATGCTGACCCCTCAATGATAACAGATGATATTCTTATAATAAAAATATATCCTCAATTTAACAAAACTAGGACCTTCTACAAGAAAAAGATCGGAGAAGTGCAGGTAGAATTCTGATTTACGAGTATATCAAGCTAACCAATCTTGACAATCCCCCAAAAAACCACATATTTGGTCTAAAAACATTAGCCCAAGTCACTGTAAACACAAACTTAATGACAGAACAAAGTTTGATCAGAAATGATTTGAAACATCAGAATACCATCAATGGTATGACCAAAAGAGAGCAAAAACCATTCCCGCCATACCAATCTAATATACTAACCAGTTTCCATTAAAATCTGATATTAAAAATGGTAAAGACATGCAAAAGAAAGTCGGCAATCATTACAACAAACATAGCAAGTTGAAGATACTGCTTCAGTCAGGTAAGTTTACAAAAATCCCTAATTTTGATTACTACGAGATGTCCCTAAACATTGATTTACAGACCCATCCAGGCTATAATTTTCGTACAGTTTCAAGCTTGTAGTGAAATAATTAAAAAAAAAAAAAACGAAGTGGCATTGACCAAACATACATGGATATCTCGCGAAAGTGGATGAGAAGCCAGAACTCCAGTACATGTCCGATCGGACATCTGCAAAGAACCGACCCCATTGCTTAGCTTCTCGACGCTGCCTCCATTCTGCACTTCGGTTGCAGCCGCTTTCGAGGATGCAGCCGCCGCAGCTTTTCCTCCCCTCTTCGCAGCCGCCGCAGCCTTCTTTGCCGCTGCCTTCTTCTTGCTCGCGTCCGACACCATGATTCTGGTTAAAAGTTAAACCACACAAAAACGATCTGTAAAAATCCCTAAAGACAGCATCCGTATCCATATCGAAGAATAAAGAGATCGAATTTTAAGAAAAAAAAATATACATAACCCAGATCGATGAAATCTGAGAGGATAATAAAAATAAAATCGGAATAAGAGAAAAGCAAATCGATAACGAGATCGGATCTTCATATACCTTTGACGGCTTCGACGATGTAGATTTAGGGGGAGGAAGAGTGGTAACCCAGAGAGAGAGAGAGAGAGCAAGCCTCTAGGGTTTTGGTTTTGAAGCAGCTCTTGGGGTCTCCCCTATTTCTTTTTGGAGTGTTTCGATTGAAGGCCTCTGCTGCTCTTCTTTTTTTCGAAGAAGAGAAACAAAACCCGATAACAAGTGGAGGCCCCGCTGTGTTATTTATAGGCGTAAGATCTTACAGAAACCACGTGTCAAAAAGAGATCGAGTCAAGTCAGGCTGAGCTAATGCTTTCTCCCTGTCGGAGTCGGACTCTGTCTTCCCTCTCCCATCTTCTCTAGTCTCTTAGATTTCGGTACGCTATAATATCATATCGTACCGGAAGAGAATAAGACCGAAACGATACAAGATAGCCACGAGGCAAGGCAAGTATCGTTCTGATCGGACGGCCTCGACGGTAAGCACTTTCCGGTTTCCATTTTCCAAGGCTCCCTAGTTCCTAATGGCGGTGATGGAAAGGAAAATTGGGCACCTGCTCTGCTAATGCGCGTTAAACTTTTACAGTGGTTTTTAAAAATTTTAGGCCTTGTTTGGCAATAATTCGTATTTTCGATGGTATGAAAGTAAAATTATTAGTGGTATATGAAAATTTTATGCCTTTTGATTATCAGGATTCAGGAATAATGGCCCATGCCGTTTGCTTTTAGATCCATTCCTCGTGGTCGTAGGATGTCATTTCCCCATTTCAGTAGGTGTTTGGCAAAAATGCCGTTTCTTAAAAAAACAGCATCACATCAATGCCATGTTTAAAATCTGGTTTTTCCTTTATGTTTGGTTAGTTATACAGCACCCTAAGAAAAGTGCCTCTTAAGAAACAGCATTAATTCCAAACACCACCTAAGAGAATGGCCACTCCAGGCCCCCCTTAATTTGGGAATGGGATTTTTATCTAACCAACTAAAAACAAAAGCCTCATCTATATCTATACTAAAGTGGATACTTGCCTTGGATGCTATGAAGATCAAAGTTAAATCACACATTCAATTATTTACTAGAAACTGGATGTTACTTATGTGAAGCTACAACATTCAGTGAAGTGGAGTAGGGGGGCGATCGAAAAACAACAACCTGCTTCTTAGGGTGCGTTTGATAACTATTTTCAGACCTCTAAGGTCTGAGAAGGTTGCTTTTCAGATGCTATGCACAATTGGAATCTGGTCTGATTATGGGTTTAAAACTCCATTTTAGATATGAAATCAAAAGAGGCCGGCCAACTTCTTAACGTGATCAGATGCATTTTAGACCATGTTAAAAGACAAAAATAGGCCTCTACAATTTTGTAAATGCCCTACGTTGTCCCTCATTTAACCTGACAAAAAGAGCTCACCACCATCAAACTTCTCTTGGAGGTACGTTATTCAACCCAAATCTCCATTTTACCTCTTATTTTTTGCTATCTTCTTTAGGTTTCGAAACTCAAATCTCCATTCCACTTCCTGTTATTCAAATCAAATCTCCATTCCTACATTCCGTTTGAACTGAGGCTTCCTTCAGATGTCCCAGTTCAGCCCCATTTTCATGTACGATACTCGATGAAAGTGATACCCCCAGTTTCGGATCGAGAACCAAAAAATTAACTACTCTATAAACCCCCGAAGAAACATTAAGATCGAAAAAGTAAAATTCGAGAGTGAAAAAAAAAAAGTAAATTGAATCGGAACTTACATTTTTTGAGAATGTTTGCCTTTTTCTGAGTGGAGAACCTTCCAAGTTTGAAATCTGAGCCACTGAAGAAGAAGAACAGAACTGAGAGAATTTCTCTCGCTCCCTGCACGTCTCTGTGTCAGCTTGGAGTTGGTAATGGTGTGCAGACAGGAAAAAAGACGGGAAAAGACAGGGTTAATTTGGATTCTCAATGGGCCTTATTAGCCCACGAACAAGATCTTAGATGGGCCATTAACAAGCGTTGACTAGGATCCATTGTAAATGGGCCTTCAACATAGGGCACATACTTCAATCCCCACACCTCACTACTACTGCCTGAATAGGAAAGTAAACCAGCTTGACTTATTGGAACTGGACTTGGGTCAAAGTAACCCTACTATGCCCCATGACATGTATTCTAAATTTTAGCAGGCTGGGTGGGTTAGAATGGGCTTGGCTGGGCTTCTATTGCGTTCCACCCATTTAGTTTCTGTTTAAATGCATCACTACCTTTGAAGGATGAATTGAAGCTCAAACCCAATCCAAAAACCCATCAAAAAAATTTGAAGTATTCATTAACATGCTTATAATGACATGCCTACCTGATCCGGACTCCACTTTATCACCCCTAGGCCAACTCAATGTTGTTGTTCCAAAGTGCAAGGTGCCAACCAGCTGGTTGGTAAGATCTCCTGCTGATCGTACCTTTCGGGTTTGATGTACATGTTGTTTGAGGAATGCAATACTTTGGGTTATTAAATTTTTTATCGTTTTTTTTTCCCTCTGTGATACAGAAGTGGGGAAAATCGAAAACTAAAGACAAGAAGCACAACAAAGTTTTACTTGATGAGAAATCCTTGGAGAAGATGAAGAATGAAGTTGCCAAATATAAGCCAATAACAGTTTCAGTTCTATCGGAAAGGCTGGGGGTAAGTTCTAACGTAATTTTGTTTTGTAAAATTGCTGTTGCATGCGTGGTTTCTTTCTGAGTGTTAATTTGATCTGTTTTCCTTTGATTTGTTTCAATTGTTCTACAGATAAATGCATCATTGGCTCAAAGGTTAATTGAAGAACTGGAAAACGAGTCCGTCATCAAGATGGTGTCTGAGCACTCGACCCAGAAAGTTTATACTCGGTTGATGAATGCCTAGATTCTGTGTTTTTTTTTTTTTTTAATTTACATGGTGTTTGGAAGCGTGGATACTTTTTGGGACCGATTTTCAAGAAAAAACGCCTATACTTCCAAGATCTATTTTTCACATAAAAATGCTTCTGTCACGTAGGCAGTAAGCAATACTATGCTGTTTGATAAGGTGATTTTCATCACCGTTTTTCATGTTTGTACTGACAGGTAAGCACCACATAGAATACACATCAGTCAACCATTGAGGGAAATGATTCACCGATGCATAAAATGCCAATTGATGGGGTCTCGATTTTCGAAACATGCCTAATTTTTTAATAATCGACTGAAACGCCTATGTAAATCCGACGTAACACTATTTTTTTTTAAAAACGGTCACGATTCCAAATATCCCCTAATTTATGTTAAGAAAATCGCCGTCGTTGTTTCTGATAGTTGTGGAGCAGACACCTAGAAGCAGATTGATTTATTTCATTGGTCCAATTTTCAGATATCTTCTCATCTGGTTGGCATCATTAAATTCATGAATCATTTGATTAAATTGATTCTTTACATAGCCTACCTTAAACGAGTTCAGGAATCATTCGATATCGCTTTATCAATGGCCCATTCACATTTTAATTATATTGCATCAATTATCATAAAAATGCATCATAGATTTGGTTTAAATTTAGATGTTCCTTTTATTCAATTAGAAGAAAAAAAAAAAGTCACATTCCTACATATTTGTTTTAGTTGTTTGAGTTCATATAAAACTAGGAAAAATCTATATATTAAAGGAAAAGCATGATAAACTATTATTAATTACTTATGAGTTATGATACCGGTTCATTGGTTATAAGTTTTTCCGATATCATAATCGAATCCATAAAACTAAACTAAATTAAAAAGAGTTGGACAACCAGAAGGGAGAGGGAAGCACTCAACCGGGTAGGACTACTAATCAGCCCATGAGGCAGAAAAGCCCAACAGGAGAGTTTTCTGGACCACCCATAAAATTGCCCAACCAGGCGTTTAGTGTAATTAATTTGATTTTTTTTTTAAGAAATTTATTTTTCTTTTTGCTCTTTCTTTCCTCTTTGGTAATTCAGTAATTACGTGATATTCACCATAAGGGTCCCACCATGATGCCAGAAAAACATTATATAAACTCACAACTAATAAACTGGTATAATAAAATAGATAACCAATCAGGTGATATTAATCAAAATTCACAAGAATTATTTGATTGGTCAGCTCTTTGAATATTATGCCTTTCCGGTATCATAGATTATCCCTCATCAAAATGGTTTCTAGATAGGGTGTATCAGACTTTTCAATAGCGCACTTTGTATTTCCTTTTCAGTTATATTTCTTCAAACCTATTCAATGGGGTCGGTATAAAGCAACTAGATCTGTTCATGGGCCAAACTCGAACTTGACTTTTATCAAAATTTGAATGGGCCCGATCTAAAACCGGAGCCTGATATAATAGAAAGTTAAGCCCAACGCCTAACCCGTGAATAAATCCATCAGAGACCTACTGATACATATGAATCGATACATTATGAAATTTTGATCTTTGGATTCCCCATAAAAAAAAATAATCATAAAATATTACACAATTTATTTCAACCTGATACATATCGAACAATACTGATTTCAACCTGCAATGTTTTGACTTTTGAGTTAAAACACCATTTATACTTCAAACACAAGCATCATTGTCTGTAAACTTGAATCCTGATAAATGTGTGTTTTCCCTTCATATCAAAACCACATCATTCAAGGTGTTGAGACTTTGCTTCCCAAAATAGGAAATATCAAATCGATGTTTCTTAAAACACCCCCGAATATAGATTTCCATACAAAGTGTTTTACAACTATTGTTGAACGCAAAATGCACATACAGTGCCCATACAGTACTGATGTGGTGGCATCTATATGTATACATTAGAATGCAATGTTCTGACGTGGTCTCTATCTTTTTTTCCCCTTTTCTGATTTTTGATTTTTCTTATTCTACATAATTCCACGTGACAGAGACTTCTTTCCTTACCGAGTGAAATTTTTAAACAGTCATCAAAGAGAGATTAATAGAAATTTAATCACCCATTTAATGTGGTGTGGGTATTAAATTAATCATTTTTTTTAATTCATACAAGTGGGTTTGCTTTTTTGGGTTTTGTGTGATGAGTGGGTGTTATTTTCTCAAAAAGTCCTTAGGTGTATTAAAGGGTAGGAATAATTGCATTTTATAGTATAAGAATAATTTATTACTCATAAATAATCAAATCAAGTATTATTAATATGTTAGATTTATTAATTATATTGTTAATAAAGCAAAATATGATAATTATTTATTTATAAATAAATTATAACTTAATTAATCTTAATTATTTGATAATATAACATGAATTATCAAAAATTTTTAGTATAATTAAATTAAACAAAGTTGTTAATTTTAAAATTAATATTTATTAATTTAATATCCACTTAGCTTTAGGGGGTGCTTATTTTCAGTGTGGCCCTATATTTGCACAACAAACTGCAAAACTGAACTTGGGCCCAACAATTTAAATTTAGCCCATGTCCCATGTAGTTCACACATATTTATATTATTTATACATACTTATAGTACATATAATATATGATACTTTATATTATAAAATGTATATAATAATTTTTATATACATATTATAGCCTACTCTAGCCTAGGCTATAGCCCTTATTACATGCCCATGTAGGATTGGGTACAGGCTTATGTTTTTGGCCTAAAACCCAATTCAAGCCCAAGCTTGGACCATAGCCTTATCACATGTGCTAAGCCTAGCTTAGGGCCAACTTGACTCCACCCATGATCATCGCTACATAGCTTCCATCCATTCTAAGACATTATTAGTTTTGAAATTAATTTTTATAATTTAATATCCATTAAAATTGTATTTTAAAATAATGATAAAAATAATAAATATAATATTAATAAACTAAAATTTATAATTAATAAAAATAAATAAATATAATTTAAAAGTTCTAACATAAAATAATAAAACTTAGGCCCCATTTAGTTCGTAGGAATAGGGGTATGAGTTTAAAATCAAAATGGGCGGAATCAGAATCACATTCCCATTCCTGTTGGTATGAGATTCCCCTATTTAAGGGAATGATCATTTCCTACCCCTCCCTTAGGAATGAAATCTCTTTCCTATTGATTCCAATTCCCATTCACATTCCTATTTGAACCAAACAGACTATAGGAATAGATCATTCCGATTCTGATTCTGGTAAATAATTAATAAAACTAAATACTATTATAATTAATAAAACTAAATACTAGTCGCGTGGCGAGTTGGACAAAGCTGCAAGATAAGAAATCAGAGAACCAGGGGTGGCTAACCCGGCGAGGTCACTCCAATGCTTAAGTCAGTACTATATTATGGATGCGAGGTGAGTACTTGAGTGCTAGAGTGCTAGTGAGCAAATAATTGCGCGTACCCTGTGTCATTAGGGTTGGTGCCTTTATATAAGCATTGTTTGGTGTATGCTTCACGCACCGCATCCGAAATTTCCGAAAGGTTGTGCCTTACTAATCCGAAATCCTCGAAGGTAACCGCTATGCATGTTGACCATCCTCTGAAACATTCGGTACGCGGGCCAACTTCAGAGAAACTTGGGAGTATCGGGGTATGCATGCTGAATTTGTTAGCGAGCACATTTCGCATGTCACTGCCTGGTCCTTATTTAGGTCGACAAGCCCTCGAGAGAGGTCACGCCTCGCGTCGAGGTCACTTCGGCCAGTGACAAGGTGCAGCAGGTCGTCCCTAAACGAAGTGCTGCAAGCCGACCTAAGTTGTGGTCGAGGTCTCCAAGTTGGGGCGAAGACAAACTATGATCTAGGACTCCAAATCATCGCTTAGGTGGCATTTAGGGTCCAGCTATTTCGGGATGCCATGTGTCATGAGGTTATTAGAGGGCCAAATCCTCCCTCATCAATTGCCCCCTACTCCCGAGCCGAGGGCAGCTCAGCGAAGGGAGTAGATTGTTCCTTTGGCTCGGAATGACTGTTTGATGAGCCCGTAGTCATTGGCATCAATCCAATTTGCTCCTCAAGTCGGAAGAGTCAAAGTGTTTGCGGCCTTATGCAGGACATCGCAGTCTTGATTATCAGGGCACAAGAGCAAATTCATCTACTCGAGGAGAGGTGGAACAAGTACCCCAAGGACATCTACCTTATTAGGGATGCGACCATCAAGGGGTTCTGCAATCCGACTAAGTACCTTAAGAGCAAAGCTCATCATGCTGTCCTCAAGAAGGGGTTCTGTGTGATTGCTTTATCAGGTTGCTCCACCTAGGTAGACTTCGACGCAGTGTCCCTCAAGTTGGTTCTCAAAAGAGTAGCCAGCGAGTTCGATGCGGAGCCTGAAATCGAGGTGGAGGTCTACTATGAAGAGATCGACCAAGTTTGTGTCTGTCATGGTCTAGTCTTTCCTTTGTTTCTCTTTCTCGTGTTGAATTAGTCTTCCTTCTTTTGCTTCTTTTTCTCTTTCTTCTTCTGCACACCGATGAGGTTGAGGCGGAACGATATGTACCTGACCTGTCTGCACACAGATGGGGTTGAACACGAACTATTTTTTTATTCTGCCCATGCTGAAGAGGTGACTGGGTCTTATTCATGTTTGGCACCGTGGCCCTTGGGCTCTGGAGCGACTCATAGTCCACTCTCCATAATATTATTTTGTCGATGTGTGGCCTAACCTCTCCGCCTAAGCGGGTGGTCACTTTGTAGTAAGTTCTCATATAGCTGCTTCTATGTCATCCCGTGGGATTATCTTCCTAGGTGAGTGTTTGCGAGACCACAACGTACATGTTCTTCTCCCCCCTTGTGAGGGCTAATAATACATAAAGTTGTTGTCGGCGTATCGGCAGTTCAGGGCCACGACTGCACTGCATCAGCCTCGTAGTGATGCCGGTCATCCACTTCTACAAGAAGCCACTGGGAGCTCGACCTGCGGGGGAAGCACTACTGACTTTAGGTTGCCAGCTCGCACGGGAGCCTTGGAAGGCTAGACCTGCAAGGGTGTATATGTAGTCCGTTGGTCACCGGCTCCTACGGCCTCATCCTGGCTGATTGCTATTGAGGATGAGTTGAGGTCGTTTTGTTGCTATCTACATCGGGCTTCCCCCATTCTCAGATCTGGAAATTCATGCTTCATCTCATAGAATTTCCACGCTTCAATCCTGGCGGGAACTATTGATAGCTCTACCGCGGGGAGAGGGGCGTTCACATGCGGTAGTGGTATATTTATCTGGGGCACTAGGAATGCTGAGTTCGGCCTGATTTTGTCTTATTGTCATAGGGGAGTTCTCAAGGTTCATCACAAATTTTCTTGCCCCCCAGTAATTGATATTCGTTCTAGATGTTGGTGCTGCTCAAAAATGCCTTTTAGTTTTCTGGAAGATGAGGACTTAGATTTTTAGAAGGTGAGAATTTAGCTTCTTGTAGTGTTTTCCACAGACAACGCCAATTGATGAAGGGTTTTTTGGCAACACCCTATTGTTCAGACTACTTCCAGGTGGCCAACGACTCAGAGGCCGAAGTGGAGGATTTTTGTTGGATGAGAACTTGGATGTCGAACTAGGTTGATTGCGGAGTTAGGTAGCTCTTCAGAGAAACCTGCGAGGAATCAAAGTTAAAGGACCCGGGGTGGCTAACCCAGCGAGGTCGCTCCGATGATTAAGTTAGTACTCTCGTAGTAGATCGCGAGCTAAAAAATCATAAAGTATGAGAGCTAGAATGTGCTTACTCGCCTTTCTCTTGTAGTGTTTCCCACAGATAGCGCCAATTGATGATGCGCGATTTGTATACTCCTAGTTGAAAGATGATCTGGACCCTAGTCACATGGTGAGTTGAACCAAATTGCAAGATAAGAGATTAGAGAAGTCGGAGTGGCTAATCCAGCGAGGTCGCTTCGATGCTTAAGTCAATACTATATTATGGATGCGAGCTAAATACTTGAGTGCTAGAGTGCTAGTGAGCAAATAATCGCATGTACCCTGTGTCATTGGGGTTGGTGCTTTTATATAGGCATTGTTTGGTATAAGCTTCACACACCGCATCTGAGATTTCTGGGAGGTCGTGCCTTACCGGTCCAAAATCCTTGGTAGTAACCGCTATGCACGTTGACCATCCTTTGGAACATCCAGTACGTGGGCCAACTTCAAAGAAACTTGGGAGTGTCAGGGTGTGCATGCCGAATTTGTCGGTGAGCACATCTCGCATGTCATCGCATGGTCCTCAGTTAGGTCGGCAAGCCCTTGAGAGAGGTCGTGCCTTGCATTGAGGTCACTTCGGCCGGTGATGAGGTGTTACAAGTCATCCGTAAATGAGGTGTTGCAAGCTGACCTAAGTTGTGGTCGAGGTCATCAGGCCAACAATAAAGGCAACTCGCTAGGTCGGGACGAAGACAAACTATGATTTGGGACTCCAAAATCATTGCTTAAGTGGCATATGGGTGTCATCCAATTGTTTCGGGATACCATGTGTCATGAGGTTATTAGAGAGCCAAATCTGCCCTCATCAGATTTATTAATAAAATTAATAATGTAAGCAAATTTTTAATTTTTAATTAACAAATTTAATTTTAATACTAATTTATCCAACAATACATAATCAGAAAATAATGTTTGAATTGGAATCGATCTCTCTTGACTCAATTGAATTTGTTGCAATGCTCTTTAGCCACAGTTACTTTTAACAAAGCCATGCACGGTCCCAACTAATCTATTCTTGAAACATCAAAAGTACCAAATACAACTTAAGCGAGAGTGGTCACTGATTTTGAGATTAAGCCCGACCCAAAATATAGAAAGCAACTATAAACAGTGGCTTGTTTTTTGTTAATTCAAATTAAAAAAATATATATATTGATGCGTCCAATACGTCAATAGGGGCATATTGGGCAGTATCGATACTTTTTTTTACTTTTTTTTTCAAAATTGGCTCAGGGGGGGCCAGTTTAAGATTCCTCCACCCCCTGAACTAGTCAGAACCTCAATATACCCTTTGTAGGGGCATATCGGGGTGCTCTCGATAACCAAGGTTTTAAATACCCATATATCCGATATGCCAGTAGGGACATATTGGGCAGTATCGATACTTTTTTTACTTTTTTTTTCAAAACCAGTTATTCTAAATTATCTCTAATTCCTATTTATCCTCTCCCCTACTTTTTATCTATATCTATCTAAAGAAAGTTTGGATTAAAAAATTTAAGAATTATTTAAATATTCTAACAAAATTATATAATAACATTAAAATATTTATGAAAAACAAAAAATAATAATTTTATATTTTTACAAAATATATCACAAAATTATGTACTAACAATTTAAATTATGTTTTTCCAGATTATCAATTTAATGTTTTTCAAATATTTAATAATGTATAATAGCTTTAAATTAATAAAATTAAAATAACAAAAAAATTTAAGTATTCTATAGAATATTTAAATATTTAAATAACTAAATATTTATCATAACTATATTTTAAATAGTTAAAATAACGAAATTATCTAATAAATAATTTTATATTTTTACAAAAATATCTCATGAAATTATGTACTAACAATTTAAATTATGTTTTTTTGGACCATCAATTTAAATGTTTTTCAAATATTTAATAATATGTAATAGCTTTAAATAAATAAAATTCGAATAACAAAAAATTTTAAATACTTCATAGATTATTTAAATATTTAAGCAACTAGATATTAATCATAACTAGATTTTAAATAGTTAAAATAACGAAATTATGTAATAAATTTAAAAAAATTCTTTTAAGTAGAAAATTAATTATAACATAATATTTAAATTTATAATAATTTAATATATTGCAAAATTAATAATAAAATTATGTAATAATAGTATAAATTATAATTTTATGAATATTAAATTCAATAAATAATTAATATTTTAAAATTTAAATAATTTACATTTTATTTAAGTATTTAATTAATTGGGTTTTTTTAAATAACAAAATATTTAATATAACTAGATTCTAAAAAGTTAAAATAAATAAATTATGTAATAAATTTATAAAAAAATTCTCTAAAATAGGAAAATAATTATAACATAATTCGAGAAAATAACTTTAAAATTTAATATTTATTAATAATAGTTTTAAACTCTTAATCTATATTTATTATATAATTATATATACTAAAATTAATATTTATTGTATTTAAGTAATTATTTATTGTTTTTTGTGATAAATGTATTTTCTATGATTATGTATAAATTTATTTTGTTTTTTTATTTAACAGAAAACTTTCAATAATTATTGGATGTTAAACTACTATTATTGAAAATTTTAAATTTAATTTATTGTACTTATTGTATTTATTGTATTTTTATTATTACCTATTGATTCATATTTATTAGAAATTAAACTATTATTTGAGATTATACTATTTATTGACCAAGTTAATATATTTTTAGTACTTAGTGTATTTTTTTTTATTATCAATATATTTTCAAAAATTATGTATTTTCACTATAATTTTTCAATAATTATTGGAGATTAAACTATTATTATTTATTATAGACGAGAGTATTAATTTAGCTGAAATTGTGATTGTTCATGAGTTGGTTCAGTTTGGTCGTAGGCTATTTGGCCTATACAAGATGAATCGGTTTGGGTCAATTTTTTGTTTTGGTTAGTTAGTTCAAAAGATTTAAACTTAAAAATTAAATTAAATTTTAAAATTTATAGTTCAATTATTAAAAATAAATTTAAAAATTATATTTATGATATAAGACATTTTAGATTAAGAAATATGGGAAATTTTGCACTTTTTCATATTAAAAATTAATTTTTGTTATTTTTGTATTATAAAAAATTTATTAAAAGTAGTATATAAAAGTTCAATAATTATTAATTATTTAAATAGTTGAAAATATAAAACAATTGTATGTTCTTACGTGATTCTATTAGGGTCATTTGTTAGAACACATCTTATAGTTTTACATATTTACTTAAACCTACAGTATTGTTTTCATTTTATTAAAACACATATATTTTACAACTTATTTACTTAATCAACATTTCATTAAGGAGTGCTTGTTTTGCCATTAGGCCCATGATTTTTGTATTCCAAAAATTCCCTTAACACTTTTTTTTTGTATAGAAAACAAAATTAACCAAATGTAGCCAATAGAGTGGTTTTCCGTGTCTTATAAAGGGTCAACACTGCCATTAGGCCCATGATTTTTTATTAAATTTATTTAAATGAACATTAGGGTCAACACTGTCATTTTCCACTGTCATCTAATGAAAGATTGATTAAATCCATTGCAAATTATGAGTGGTGTTTTTATAAAATTTTAACTATAGGGTAGATTTTAAATCAATGAAACTATAAGGGGTATTTTAGTAAATGACCCTTCTACTTTTTAATTATAAAAAAATAAAAATAAATTTAATTGCACTTGCTCAGATTGCCGGTTTGGTATCTCAAGTTGACTTCAAGAGTTGAAGCCTTTAAGTCTCCCAAATTACTAACTTGAGATACTTGAGCAAGTGTGATTATTGTTGAAACTTGAATGAAGTTGAGAATTAGAGTGTAGAAAGTATGAGACTATGAGAGTATATGTGAGAGTATGATGTATGACAGATTGAGATTTGATAGAGTATAAGAGAGTATGAGAATTGGTGTGGTGAAAATGGTAGAGGATAAGGCTATTTATAGGAATCGAAAATAACTTAATTCCCCAAAATAGCCTACAAACTAGCCATTTTTTAGTTATTATGAGGGGTATTTTGGTCATTATAAAGTCATTTATCACTTCACCTAAATACCCCATAAATTAATTAGTATATAGTTATTAAGGGGCATTATTATCATTTTATCTCCCCAAAGCCAAAATTCATAAATAACCCCCATAAAACCCCAAACCCGATATGACCCATAAACCATCCTACTCGAGCAAGAGCGGCATGGCCCAAATTACAGCTCTACAAAAAGGGCTGGATTCTATCAGTGGATGTTTGACTATTAATGCCACGTTTCTGGAGCTTCAATTTCTCTTATCATATTACTTAAAAAAATTCCTTTATCGTATTTCTTTATTTTTCTTGAGAGAGAGAGAGAGAGAGAGAGTGGGAGAGAGAGGTGAGCAGATTTTCTTATTTCCAATTTGCAGTCATTGAGCTATCAAGAAAGTTTACATATGTAGCAAATAAAAGCGTGGAGCTGGAGTCTCCCGATTCCCCTCCCCGTTCCAGAAACAACTGAATTATTCCCAGAGCACGTTTACCTAATTTTACAGGAGATTATATTATTTATATTAAACCATTAACAACTCATATTACATGTGAAAATTATACAATCTTACATAACTGAGAGCCATATGGCAGAAATGGGGATTGTGGAATTCTGGCCAATCCACTCCATTCCCTCTATGTGACGGAATTGTGTAGGCACATGTGAGGAATTCTCTGCTTGTTCCTTCTAGGCCATGTTTGGAAATTGGAACCGATGTAGTTTCTGATAGGTGTTTTCTGTTTTCCTTTTTTTGTTTTTTTTTAAGAAAATGGTGTCGTATTGATATACCGTTTTTTTAGAAAATGTTGTTTTTTATTTATTTTTTGTTTAGGACTATATCTGGTTTGTTATTGTTAAAATGCCAAGAAGGATATTTTCAAAGCATATATAGTTTGAAAAAATATAACTACTTTCCCGATTTTCAAAGTATAGTTTGAAAAATAATTTGGAAAAAATATAATCAAAAACCAGTTGTCTTCTGAAAAAATGGATTTCAGATTTAATGCTGATGCCGTTTTCTTGAAAAAAAGGCATCGGTTTCAAACACTGATCTAGTTAATCGTTTCCTTACAAAAGTACAAACTGAAGGCCTCTGCTGACTTTTTCCTGAATGATCAGACTTTTACACGTGGCCAATTAATTTGGAGTTCAAATAGGATCCTCCGCTTCCCATCCTCAATTTATTTATTAAAATCTATAGACGTAAAAAAAAAATCAATTAGGGCATTTTAGTCATTTCATGGCTTACCAAAGTTTATGGATAACCTAACTTGCAAATTTAAATGCCAGCACACCGCCATGTGTGCCTGACGTGGCCGGGCCGCCACCCTAATTCGGCGTTTGGTGAATGATGACTAAACGGACCCTGTATCGGGTATCAGTCAAACCTCAAAGCTATCTAGTCTCAATTCTTAAGTCTACTAGACGAAAACCTTGTTCAGACTCACGTGTGTCTTCCGTGTCACACCATGACACAAAGCCACCATATATGATCATCCATTCCAATGTATGCAAGCATGTCACCATGCTATGCACATGATCCATGTCTACATACATGTACATAACGTCGACACCCGAGTCAGTCGCTGGTGAGTCAGATGCAAGAATCGTCGATGTGATTACTCGGTTCCCTTTCCAGTTTCCAGTTCCCCCCACTGACGCTGACGTTACCCGGCCTGTTCTTAATATATTTCTTGTATAAACAAAGCAGGTTAATTAGTTAAACAAGATTATCGCAACTTGTAACAGCTCTAGCTAATCACACCCATACATCAGGGGCGTCCACCCTGGACCCTATGAACTGAAGGGTCACTAGATTCTGATCCGACAGTGGCAACATTGACATGCTTCTTGTTAGTTTTGAACGGTAGGAGCACATCAATGTCGATTAGACCCTGCAAAAAGTTGATTCAACCCACAAATCCGATCCAACTCAACTTGAAAAAATAGGGTTACATTTAGCTATCTAAATATTAGGTCTAATGAGAACTATTTATGTATTCTTAGAAACTTTCTTTGAATTATTGAATGCTTAAATTTATTTTATTTTTAACATTTTTTATGTATTTTTTCTTTACTTTATAAAAGTTTTATTATTTTTAAGAATGACCTGATTTAACCCATGGGTCAATCTTACCCTGATCTTTTAGGATTAGGGTCTAGCCAACCCAAAATTCAATTTGACCCGAAATCAATCAACAGTGTCTTAACCCAACCCAATTACTGGGTCTAACGTCAACCGACTTGGTGCAGTTGATGCAGTGAAAAGCCATATACGAGAAATAATACCCATAGACTCATGCGATTAAATAGTAATTAATTATCACTAATTCAGAACTACAAAAGGGGAGAGTCTTGAAGTATATCTACAATGAAGAGACTGATTGGTAAAAAAAAAAAAAAAAAAAAAACACTGTATCGACCAGAGTATTATGTATTGTGTACTTTTAGTAGAGATGCTGTACTATCTATATATCGGGCTTAATTCGGATCATCATGAACCATTTAATCACTGTTTTAAAAACCGGATCGGACCGGACGGTCGGGCCAGGAAAATCGGGAACTGGTCATCTGATCGGTTTCGTTTTTCTCTAAAACCGTTTTTTTCTCTAAAACCATTGATTTTGGTCATTAAACCACTGAACCAACTGGTTAATTGTTCAAACCATTTGAACGGTTTTGACAATTTTCCAATTTTTAAATTTTTTAATTTTTTTTTATTTTTTTGGTTAAAACGGACCGATCGTTCGAGTCAAAGGGTCAGACCGTTCAAACCAATAACAAGACCCCTGGCCGGTTCAGTCACCGGTTCGTTTTTAAAAAACATGCATTAATTCATTCCGAGACACATGACAACCGGCCTGATTATTGCACTTATGGCCCTCATCTTTTATAATTAATAATATTTAAGATTAATCATAAATAATTATATATCACAAGTTCTATGGAGGTGCATGTGTCACCGTGCAAATGCAAACAAGAAACGTCTAAAAGTGACGTGGGGATATTTAATTATATTTTATATCTTATATGTTAAGTAGAGTAAAACAAAATAAAAAGATTAATTAACGTAACAATCAAAATAAATGCTTGGGTGTTTGGAATTTGGATTAGTGGTGGTCTTGAGTCTTCTGGAAGAGTTATTGGGAAAGTAAAACAAAAACGAATTTGGGTTAGTGGTGGTTTGGGTGTTTAGAGCCCATAGATTTTTGCTGCATCCGAGCTTAGTAAAAGTAAAACAAAAATTGAAGAGCAGGAGAGTGAGAGTAGCTACTAGTCGTGAACGTGAAGCAACCGAGTGTCGACGTCTAGGCCTAGCGGCAAAGGTTAAGTCCAAAAAATCCTGGGCCCAGAGTTGTGAAGTCTTCTTCATCAGTGGAAGCCTGGAGTCTCGTTTCAGGACGGAAGTTCCAAAGCTAGTGCGCAGGGCTTTTGCAGCATGCTGAAGGCTGAGCAACTGTATTCGAACTGTCCATTTTGACTGCCTTTGGTTGTATGTGACATCAAATTAATGAAAGAAATTAAACTAATATTTAGGATGCATTTAGTTGTGTTGCAAATTAATTTGCATTGATGAAAACTATTGTGAAGCAAATTTTGATTTGTTTTTGTTTTAAAATTTACTTTATCCAGTACAAATAAAGTAAACTAAGACCTGAAGCACAAGAAAATAATGATCAAAACAAAATTAAATCAGAATTTGCATTCTTTTAATTTAGACTCCCAAACATTTGTTTTAGTGCAAATAAAATTAAACTGCAACCAAACACAGCCTTTTACAGTATAAAAACTTTCTAGCGTTTTGATTAACCTCGGAATTAAATCATTTCATTCGTTTTCCTTCATTTTGGGTGTCACCACTCACCAAACGGAACCCAAGTGGAAGAACTTTTTCCTCCTCCGAATAAAACAACGTCTACTGTCTAATGAAGACAGGCTTTTCTGGCCCATATCATCCACCACATACCTCTCTAGATGCGACTTTGTTTTTATCTATCAATTAACAACAGCTCAATTGTATAAGGAAACTGTTAATATAATTTGAATATAATTCAGGTAGTAGGACACATCATCTAGGCTGAGCCCGGGCCCTCTTAAATCAGCCCAATAATTATCAGCCCAGCCCCACCCAACTCATGCTGAGCCATCCGTTGACATACGAAGGTGTATATTATTCCATTATCATCGATTAAATAAAGTTGGAGTGATCAAGTGATAAGAATGAAGATGAGTCTGGCCTCTTTCTCCTCCTTTTTACGATAAGGAAGAACAAGGCCCACAGATTTACAGGTTCACTGATCATTTCTTGTAAAACCCGGCTGAAAGAGGAGAAAGTGGATTAAATAATCCCAGAATTACTGACAATATTTTAATCATAAAGCATTGTTCCATTAAGCAAGAAATTAAACGCTTACCTCAATTCACTAATTGAATTTGAAAGCTTATGGTATGCATTCAATCAATTGGTTTTCTATAGGTTTTGGTGATTGTTTAGACTTTAGATGACACATGGGCTGACGTCTAAACAAGTCATGTGGGCCATGGTCCATGCTTTCATGGCGGTTGGTTGGACTTGGACTTGGACCATGGAATGAAATGGGATTGGTCTCTTGGTCTTGGCCATGTTTCTAGATTCTAATCCAAATATGAAATACCCAGTCCGTTAATATCTAAACTCTTCCTTACACCGACTGCTACCGAACCAACGTTTATGAACCGACTTACCGACATAGGCGACTGGAGTGGACGTTGTAGCAGGTTAAACGGGTTCATTAGGTCGTAAAAAAAAAAAAAAAAAAAAAAAAACCATCCAGACATTCAGAATTGAAACCCAGGACGTGGTCAGGTGTCCGTGTTACTCGTTCCACTACCGGGTCAACGGCCAACCACGGGTTAGTACTGTCAACGGGTTGGGTCTGGGTCGAGTCCAGTTAGAATCAAAATTGACCTGATAAGAATTGTTGAGGACCTGGAATTAAACTGGACCCGATATAGTCTATAAATTTTAGACTTAGAATTGAACCGATTGGTTCTCAGGGACAATTATCTCTCTCTTTCTCTCTTTCTCTTGCTCTCTATCTATCTATCTATCTATTTATCTATCTATCTATCTATCTATCTATTGGTTTGAGACTGGATGGAACTGATTCTGTACTGATAATAATGAAGACAATATATCAGGAATTGGAACTAACCAATTGATTCCAATTCCAGAAACCAAAACAGACCAAATCAGTTTGGATCCATCAGGTTAGACCCAACCCATGAACAACCCTACCACGGGTTGAACTGAAAACACTTCCCACAACAGGTCTATTTCTTTTAGGGTAAATTGCTAAAACCGCTCCTCAAGTTTTTCACTGTTGTGTCGGAACTGTCTCTGAAGTTTGGTAATTGCTATCACCTCCTGTACTTTCAGATATAGTTGCAAATACCAATTAGACCCCTTTGCCAGGATCCTCTATCAAAGTGCCCATGCAGTTCTTTTGATCAGAATTTTTTTTTTTCTCAAAATTTTCTTCATATCAATCGCTATTTGTAAAACTATAACTTTATAAGTTTTCCTCTTTTTTTTTTCGTTCTTGATAAAGTTAATATTATTTTTTCTATAAAAACTAGCTTCAATAATAAATGCATAGTTATTTTGAACATCTTATGCCTCTTGTTAAAGCATTCTAACAAAAAAAATCTACTTACAATTATCTTAAAAAATTTAGGGAGATGATTGTAATTAAGAAACTTTAGGGGAGGTTTTAAAAATTTACCCTTTTCTTTAAGGTAAGAATTTTAGATTTCAATCAAGTTATCCAAGATGAAAAGATGTATCCTTGTATGGTAAGTGGGTTTTCTTTTCTTTTTTTGTTTAACCTTTTTCCAGAGGCACATTTTGAGTCTGAGGCTTGAGAGACCTGGGCCCCCAGTTACAAGCACACGAATTGCAATCATTTGATCTTCGATTTGTTATCTAGGAGATTTTTCTAAGCTTGAATAGGACTTAAAAATTATAAAAAAAATAATAAAAAAAAACACTTCTTAAGTTCCTGGACGGAAAAAAAATAAAAAAAAGTAGAGAGGAATAATGATCATATGGGCCTTAGGCCCTGGGCCCTGAAAAGGGCATAGTGACAAATGCAACAGGAACTTTTTGGTAATTTCAAGGGATCTACAGGGTGTTCACCAACAGAATACGACTAATTTGTCCTTGTCTTATTTTGATTTACAGGCAAACAAGTGAGATAATCTATTTACTTGAATTATAGCCGCTTTAATCTCTTAGGGAGGTCCATCTGGTGGTGGATCCATCCATTGAATGAAAGAATCTTTGGAGCCTCAACTCAAGTTAATCATTCTCCTTTTTCTTTTTCCTAAAAAGAAGAGGTCTTGGGTCTAGGGTGATCAGATCCAACAATGGGATTATGAAATCATAGGATAGAGGACAGGTGTGCCATATCAGAATATCAGGGACCCACCACTCGATCTAGAGAATCCCATTATTCCAACCTCCAATTAAGGGATTGGATATTTCAAGAATATAAGCAGAACAGAACTAAACCAGTTGTTAGTTGTTACTTCACCATGTTTGAGTTTAGGGTGCATTATTCTATGAGCCTCTCTTTTGGGTCGACGTAATCTTTTCTTCCCACCATTCAAAACATTTCAAATGAATCGATTTGAAAATTCACAGTTGAGATCACATTTCAAGCTAACTTTCGACCTAATTTATCTTAATCCTGTCAAATGTGAATATGGGGTTTTATGAGGGTGTTTATCCAAGCTTAGGAGCCCTAGACCCAAAATATTATAATTTTGAAAAGATCGTTATCATAAATCATAATCATCCGTTTTCATGGCACAATATCATTAATAAAATAAAAAAAGCTGAAGTCGTATTCCAAAACCTAATTTTCTTACGAATAAGACTTAATTGTTCTCCACTTCTTGTAGTTTTCTCCCTTCCTAGATGGGTTATTTATATTTGCTAGTACATATTTGTTTCTAACAGAGCCAGCCATTTGATTGCTGGAGCCTGGAGTCGACTGATTGGGTGGGCAGTTCAAATTGTACAGGTTATCCCTTGGACTGGCCACATGTTCAGTACCAACTAAGGTCCACATCAGCTCTTTCCTATAGTCAATTGGGCATTTACTTGAACAGTATTGAATTCTCTAGTGTTAGAGAATAAAAACCTGACTAGGATCTTAGGGGCCATTTGGCTTGTAGCTAGAATTGGAACTAGAATTGAAATGGCCTATTTCTATAGTATGTTTGGTTCAGACAGAATCGGAATGGAAATTGAAATAAGCTGGAATAGGGTTTCATTCTCAAGAGAGGGGGAGGGAATAACAATTCCCTCAAATGGAGAAATGTCATTTTCACCAGAATGAGAATGGAATTTTAATTTCGCCTAATCAAACAGTTGGAATGGAATGACCCATTCCAACTCCAATTCTAGACCCTTATTTCCGCGAACCAAACAGGGCCTTATCTAACAGCTTAAGCTTTTATGCGGTTGAATTGTTTTTTGAGATGGTAATAGAGTCTGTTTGACCAAGTGACCTAGTGTTTAATCCTCACCACCAGTTATAATTTCAGCACATCGGTGTTAAGCAAATTTTAAAGAGATACAACTTTAATTCAGTTGGAAAAAAAATATCATAAAGAGCATTTACTTTTCCTTAGGCCTGGTTTATTTGAAATGAAGTTTCTTTTGTACTAGTGCAGCAGTATATGAATGCAAATTCTAGTTTTTTTTTTTCTTTTTTTTTCTTTTTTTTTAACTTTGTCCTCAATGTGTGAATGAAATGAAATAAAACCTAAAGCTATTAGAGAATAAAAACCTGTGCTGGGACCTCACCTAACAGCTTAGGGAATGTTTTGAACCGTGACCGTTTTTCAAAAAAAAAAAAAACTGCTATGTCGGATCCACATAGGCGTTTAAACAAACACCGATGTATCTCATTGTTTGGTTTAGCCGATTATTAAAAAATCAGGCATACCTTGAAAATCGGGTCCCCACCGATGCGTTTCATGCATCGGTGAACCGTTTCACCCAACGGTTGACTGATGTGTATCCTATGTGGTGCTTACCTGTCAGCACATACAAGAAAAACAGTGATGAAAATCACCTTACCAAACAGCATAGTGTTGCTCACTGCCTCCGTGACAGAAGTATTTTTTTGTGAAAAACGGGTCTTGAAAACATGGACATTTTTTCTTGAAAATTGGTCCCAAAAAACACCCACGCTTCCGAACACTATGTTAATCTTTTAGATTGAATGGTTCCTTAAAAGAGAGAGATGTTAGAGAATAAAAAAGTAATGAAGAACCTCACCTAACAGCTTAAGCTTTTAAGTTGAACATTTCCTTGAGAGAAGCAAATTACATAGAGTAAAACCCCGGTATTAGTGAATCAAAATTTGCACTATTCTGATTTCTACTCTTAATGCATTCATACCGGTTGAAATGAAATTGCACCAAAGAGAGCCTTAGGGGCATTTGTCTCAGAACTTGCCACTGGAAAAGCGGCCACCAATTAACCACGTAGAAACTTCTGGGGTCATCCACATCCATTTGAGACAAGGTGCATCCGGGTCCCTGAAAGGCTAAAAACCTTGTTTGTTTGAGCAAAAGAAATTAAATGGACCACAAATCAACTTTGTAGAGGAAGTGAGAGTGATCTCCCTATCTAGTGCTTTTATCTTAAAGGCGAAATTTCCCACGGTCTACCTTTTTCCAACCAAAGCACCCCACCACCATGTACAAAAAGTTGCTTTAAGTGTGCATCGAACTTAAACAAGCAAGGACACCATATTGGTGCTCAATCGCTTGATGAGTGTCTCTTTTTAGCAAGAGCCCAAAAAGCCGCGAAGGTTCAAGGAAGCTTGTAGTCTTGTAACACTGTAAGAGACAGGTTGATAAGTCTTTATATAAGTGTGTGTCAAACAAAAATGACTTAACTTTATCAAAGGGGACATGATAATTAAGGGGAGGGTCCTTGCCAGTCTAGTAGTACCAACTATAATACAATAATACATCTCCTCCAACCAATAAGCCTTCATCACTTAGCTTAATTGGTCCCCGTCAGAAAAGGAATCCATTCCACAAGGAGTTTGACTCATAAGCCACAAGGCCCACAGTTGGTCCTACACTGAAAGGCTTCAAATTCCTTTAGCTACCCATCCTTGTCTTTTTAGTATGTGCATGTGACATTCAATCTTATCATTCTTATCTCCATGATTGTTCTCTTCAAACCTTGTGCAAACGACAGTGAATCCCACGATTATTAGCTTCATTATTGATGTTGTAATGAGTTTCCCAAATTAACAAAAACAAGAGATAGAGATAGAGATAGAGAGAGAGAGGCTACAGAATGAAATTCAATCCTACAACTACAACTTAATATATGGAATTACTTTGGGACTAATGTGAAAGGTAAATTATGCTGAGAAAGCCAATAAAATTGATCAAAGTGTAGGGTAGTCATGTATTTCATGAAATGAGCTTTACATGTGAGTCATGTCTTGAAGTTATATATGGACCAGAATCAATATTATAAAAATCTGTTTACAAATTATGTGCAGAAACAATGTTAATAGTTGTCTAATCACTAGCAGTGGAAAGGTGAAGGCAGTTATCCTCAGCCATTAAAATTGACAAAAATGTAAAGTAGCCATGTGAATGATATCTTGAATGTAAGGCCAATTCGGTTATGATAATGTAAGATTATTAAAACCTTTGTCTTCAATATTGAGTACCTAGAATAATGATATAATCGACAAAAGAAAAAGAAAAAAAAAAAAACACCTTTAGAGAATTAATGTAGTACTTTCTCTTCAAAACCTAAGCCAACAATTGATGATATGACCCTAATTAACCCTGTAAAGAGAGTTGTTTGTTTCTTAATTATGTTTTACATCATCATCCCAAATAAGTTTCTTTTCTCTTTCTTGTGCCAAGAAAGAAATGTAGATAAACTCAGATACCATTGAGTCCATATAATATAATATAAAACAACGTGGTGTGATGGATGATTCCAAACTGTACTTGACCTCCATTAATTGTTGAATTGGATACCTCCTGAAGTGCTGACAGTTGACAGGATTCTGGGTTGGTTCTGTTCTTAAACCATTCAACCCTGCCGCCCAACTTTACTGGTATACAGAATACAGATGCTTCGGGTTTGATTTTTGAAAACACAGTAGTTGATTATAAAAATGTGGAAACACAGTGTCATTTAGGCTGATGAGTGATGGCCATTTTTTTTTGACGAGAAGGACCAATGGTTCTTTGATTAGAGTCCGGATCTGCTGATCACATAATACACTACTGGGCACATTAATCCCAACTCGATCTTTTGATAACAATAAATTGATTAATATATATATATATTTATATAATATAAGATGGGGGTTGATTAGGTAGAATATTCTTCCAGTTGCATCCATGACTGCTTCGTTACACTCTCACTCTACGTGTTTTTGTTCCTTTTATCAGGCACGGCCAGAAAAAAGACAAAGTTTTGCCTCTTTTTCACTTTCATTCTCCCTAAACGACGATAAAAAGGGTAGCCAGTAGCCGTATGAAATTAAATTAAATGTATAACCCAAACCCAGTATACATACATAAAATACAACATGAAGACACCCGCACATATGGCATGGGCGCATTGCATTATACAATAATACAATATATTAAATATTCCCCATGAGCATGAATCATGATGATGTGGATGACGTAATTCCAATCCCTCCTCCGTCAGTGAAATTGCGGCGTAGAGTAAAAGCCTAGAAGGAAAGAAGAGATGGATTACTTCCTACTTTGGGGGTTCTTCCTCTTCGGGACCCAACTAACAAGCACAGCTGACAGCTGGCTAGTTAAAATGGGTAAATTTCAAATTAAAATACAAAAGCGGAGGTTCAGTTTTATTCTTGACTTTTGAGATTCGGGTGAAAAAGCATGAATGTGTTGTAGACTTGGGAAGATAAGGGCTCCACCCCCGGCCCACACAAACCAAAGAAAAGCTTGCCGCATTATTTCATTTTTCACTTTAACTTTCGTCTTAAAGGAGGAGAGCAACACCAACTATGTATACTGAAAGAAATTTGGCATTTGGACCCACCTACCTACTAGGCTACTACCTATCATTTAACGAATCATGCCTCTCATCCATATGTGTATATCATTCTGACCCGATGGATGGCTCTCCTATTCTTATGCCCATTCCCACCCGCAACTCCACAGGTATGTGTATGGCTCTTACTCTGCAGCCGTCGGCCGTGACCAATTTGATCACGCCTCCTGCCAGTGCTGCCACAAACCCCACCCACCCACCGCTTCTTCCATTCCATTCCAATGCCACATTGCACATTCCTATTAATGACACATTTACCAATCATTTGTTGCTTTTCTCATTTTCTGACAATTCAATTCGCTGAAAATAACCAAATTGGACAAGACACTTTAAATATCTTTATCCACGTGGCAATAAGATTTATAGTAGACAAAATTGAATTAACCAACCCAGGAATTGGACAATACAAGGACCTAAAAGAAAATAACAAGACAAGAAAAAAAAACCTAAACCAACTTGCAGTACCGGACCGAGGCTGGCCCGGTTTGCTGGGCTACATCTATCACCTATCACAATCTACCAAAAGGCATCTTCCCCCGCCCCCATCTCTACTATATGTACTTTTCCTCCGGTATACATTTTTTTTTTCTTTTTTTTTTATTTACATATAAAAGATTGGTTTTTTACTCTCACTCTCAAGTCTCTCCACTCTTCATCGTAGTTACATTATGGAGCAAGCGTTGGGGTTCTCGTCGCTGAACAGCTGCGGCGCGTACACGTATTCCACCACATAATTTTGAGGGTAATATTCCATCTTATTTTCCGCCGGCTTCACCGCCTCTTCCTTCTTCCCCGCATCTCCCCCACCACCACCGCCTCCTTCTTTCTTTTCTCCTTTCTTTTCTCCCTCTTTCTTCTCTCCTCCCTCACCACCCTTCTTCTCCCCTTCGCCGCTGCCTTCTTTCTTCTTCTCGCCGCCCTCCTTCTCTTTGCCGCCACCGTCCTCTTTCTTCGCCGGAACAACCTCTACGCTTCTTTTCAGTTTCTCTTTCAGGTAGGGCGTCATTGCTTTGATGTCCATTGTACCCTTCACCGTTACCAGGTCCTTCGCTGGGTCTACTGCCACGTTCTGAACTCCTGCAGGTCCAAGCCATCCGTCCTCCGGTCAGACGTCACTCAGAAAACATGAATGCCCAAATCAAATCCACCGATAAACAATGAGCAGTAATTATTTAATTATAATAGATTAATATCCTTCCTTCACAATATAAAGTAATATTTTTTTTTCTTAAAAAATGGATATTCCAGGATCTCGAGAACATTGAAAGAGGATCTCCTGATCTCTACCACTTAATTTCATTGCTTTCAATGATTTGACAGCAAAATAAAAGGTAGGAATCAGTTTCGTGAAGTGCTACAAATAGGGTAGGGAAGTAATGATAAAATATCATACGAGTTCCCAGCTGATAATAATAATAATAAAAAAAAAAACCAAAGACTACTGAAGTCCGTAATTCATTTTACGTGAAAACACGATCCTCTACATTAAACGATGCATGTTCTCCCACTAATTAATTTGTTGGGTTCATTTTGAATTTAAATTTTAAGTTAATCATGGAAGTCGGTAATTCTTTTTGAAATTTAACCGATCACTCACCTTTGTACTTGGAGATGATTCGTCGTATTTTCTGGATGCATCCTTCACAATGCAGTCTGATCTTCAGAACGACCGTCGTCTCCGATGGCTACAGCAATATCAATTAATCTGTTACTTAATTTATTCAAAATAAGGAAATCTAATTTCAGCTAAAATGCGCCTCGATGTGGAGGAGGTCTCTCTGATGAATCTCTGAGACCCAATAAAATGGAAGCAATTGCTGACTGGAACTTCGAAAGTCCCCCCACCCCCGAGTCCGGACTCCGGACTGACACCTAAGTTCTGAACCTCTCACGAGGCTAGCTAATATGCGCCAGATTTGCTGTTTAATTAATTTAAAGAGAAAATATTTGTAAATCTGATCAAACGCAAGGGGAGTAGGGGACCACTGGGAAAGCGCTTTGATTTCAGGTGGCCCTTAGGTTCCGCCCAGCAGGCAGAAACACACGTCGAAATAAATATTAGATTACAGAAAAGGGGGCGCATGGTATTACATTGGAGCATGCGCACGTTAGTCCTTTTTTTTTTTTAATTTAATATACAGAGTGTTTTTACGGGTTGTTACCTCTTTCTTCTTGCCGTCTTCTTTCTTCTCTTCCTTCTTCTCTTCTTTCTTGCCTTCCGCTGGCTTCTTGTCTTCCTTCTTTGGTATGGGAGAGATGAGCTCCACCTTCTTCTTCGTCTTCTGCTCCACTCGCTCTCGAAGTTTCAGTGGGTCTACTTTCCCTACCACGGTTAGCTTGTTATTGCTACTGTCTCCCTTGACGTCTTCGACACCTTCATCCACCACAGGACGCAGAAGAAACAAAACGTAAGTAACCCAGTGAATAGGCTCTAACGTGAGCTACGGATGTTATGACTTGTGATGAAAAGGGGAAAATGAAGAGATCGGATCTGCTCCTCACAGCGTATCGCAGCCGTACGTTGATAACATCTCCCGTACATGATGTTATCATTCATGGGAAGATGTTCCCAACGCACGGCTGCGATGCACTGTGAGCCATTGTTGAGTCTAATACGCGCCCAGAAGTCAAAGCAGCGGTGAAATCTAGATGCAGAGACATTTTTATAAGAAAAGGGGGAAATCAAAACAATGAACGCCCGTTTGAAAAACCAAAACTACATCCTCCCAAATTATTTAGTGAGTAAATAAACAGAGATAGGGCCAATGGATCCCGATCGCAAAGCAATTATGTAAAATCCCAGAGAAAGAAAGAAAACTATCTTGAAAAAAAAAACAGGAAATGGATTCTGCTTCACTCTCGTTGGTTTATATGTGTCTATACTCAGAAAAACTGAAGGAATTTGAAACAAAGCTGCTTTTAACACCAATGACAAAACAGAGAGAGAGATTAATTCTAATGTTTTTGATGTACCTTCGAAACCCTTAACAGATCGTTTGACCTTCTTGGCGCAACCTTCACAGTGCATATCAACCTTCAAGACCACGGTAATCGAACCATCATCCTTTTTCCCTCCGTCGGCCTTCTTCTCGCCTTCATTCTTGTTCTCCTTCTGCAACAATACGAAGCCAGGAGAAAAACGAAATGAGATCACGATCGTTTCGAAACTTTAACAGAACAAAGAACATGTTGAGAGAGGGAGAGGGAGTAGCAATTAATCGGGAAAGGAACCCTTACCTCACCCATTGCTGCTTCTCAGTTGCTCTACGTTCTACAACAAGGAATAGTGTTTGAACCCTGGAGTTTGGAGGGGAGAATGGTGGCGGAGGGGAGCCATAAATAGAAGGCGGAACCGAGGAGAGCGGCAGTTGTAGGGGATGATGATGTATGTGCAGGCATGTGATGGATGTATGCATGTATGTATGAGGATGTCATAGCATGTCATGCATGACCAACGAGCAACTAGCTAGGCTGTACTCTGGATGGGGTGCCAAAACCCAAACGTGTCATTCCCGCCGGATTAGACCGAGTGCGTGATTGCAAAACCGGTGGGTCATTTTGACGAATTCGGTACCGGACTCGTCTCGTTTTGAATTTCATTCATTTATTATCAAATTGGAAATGGCCTTATTACCCTTCGAGTTGCACAAGATCATATCTGTCGATGCTTCGATTTCGAGGGGCGGGGGGTTGCCCTAAAGTTACGGAGAGGGGCGGGAACTTTCAGTCGGCTTTACGGATTCCGTTGCGTTGATTTTGAATGGGGGAGAAAGGACAGAGGACCAGGGTAGACTGCACTGCCCTATGTACCGTGTATGTACGTACCCACAACCCTCAGCCCAGCCCACAGGTCCTGCTCTTAGTGTTATTAAATGGTCTTCTTATTACCCTTCACGTGTAGTCCTACCCGGCGACGCCCACTGTAATGCGCTTACCTAGGGGTATTTCGGTCAGCGAGAACTTTTTTACTGACAAAATTACCCTTATTTATGTTAATGATCAATAGTACTAGCCTACCAAGTACCAGCCCGCGAACATCTAGGAAAGGGATAAGGTTACTACTTTCCTTGTTTCTAAGGCTACCTTCCCAGTTTTGCAGGCGGTGGGTTTTTAAATCATTGTCCCCCACTTGTATTTGCCACCTGGCAATCTCTTCATCTACTCATGTGACGATCTTGAGGGCCAATGAATGAATCGACTAAAGCCTAGTTCATTTATTGGGAATTAACTGTGTCTGTTGAGGGATTGAAAGCATTTTTAAGCCGGACACGTTCATCAATTGACGTCCAATCGCCTATAATTACTATTTTACCCCACTCTATGGTAATGTGATATTTCCTAAAGTTCTCTCAACACTATATGTAAAACGTCATCGGTGTAAGCAAAGTTTTTACACCGATGACTTTTTACATTGAACCAGAAATTGACCATTGCTTTTTTGAGAATATTGATAGATGGAAGCAAGGTTTTTAAAATCGATCTAGATAATGAATTGGTCAGAGGTTCGATTTATAGGTCAAATGGTCCGACTTTTGAATTAAACGATTGGCTTATTTTAACAAAAATAAAAATAAAAAACAGTCAAAACTGTTGAACGATTTGAATGGTTCAACTGCTCGGGTCAGCAAGGTAGAATACTAAATGGATGTAAAACTTTAAAGGTGATGAAATTTTATATCTATTATCAACGTAAAATACAACCCATCCGAACATATACAAAACTGAACCAAAGTATAAATTTATATTGATAATAATTATACCTAATTTCCAAAAGCATACAAAACCGAACCGATGTTACTTCCCATCCAAATGCAAATGCAGCCTAAGTGATCAAATAATTCATAGACAAAAATTGCCCAAATAGCTTAGGGTGTCGGTGTTCAATATGGCTTCCATTATCTGGGTAAAGATGGATGGAGATGGAAGAGTATTAACATTTTTGTGGATGGCTAAATAACTTGTCCATCCTCCACGAGAGTATCGTTTATGGGGTAAATCCGTAAATGACACTCTCCAGAAAATTTGTTTTTTATAGGACCCGTCACCCGTTATAGTGATACAGTCAATTACGCTAGGGCCGGGCCCATAGCTAGGCATCCTATTTTCCTTCGCGTTTTCATTTTCCAACTATTCTGGTTCTTGTATGTTGCTCTTTTTCTCCAATTCTCCATTTCTTCAAATCGACCTTATCAGTATCCATCCATCGAGCTAGCTTTCCCACTGTCCTGGTCAATTTCGAACATCCGCCTTTTATATATTACCTTTAATCGCCAATCCCCAATCGCCGGCCGGCAACTAAAATGGTCTCATTCCAACAGGAATAGATAGTAATCAGAAACCAACCGCTATTGAATCTTGACTACAGCAGCCTGTAAATTTAGTCCATAGACAAGCTTAACCTTAGACTTCTCTAGTAGAACTCACCAGTCACCAGCATCATTATCTTATTTGATTGAGAACTCTTTGTTTAGAGAGATGAAGACAAAAACACAGTTGTGGTATAATTATTCTTAGCTATTAGGGCCTGTAGCAATAAGTTGTTCTGCCATATAAAGAGCAGACATGATGGGTCAATCTTCCATCAGATGAGTAGCCATCCCCATTTGGATGCATGAATGTAAAATCTTACTTATCCATACCAGCTAATATGCTACCAAGGTGTTCCATATCATCATTCTTCTATTAATGTGCGCGTTCTCTCTCTCTCTTTAATTTTCAGATGTAAATCAGGGCAATTAGACACTTTCTTTGCCACGTGGCATGCTGTTATTGTTTGAAACTTTCGACATTTAACAAGGGCCCCATCCATCTCACACGTTAAATTTGTATAACAGTAGAGCTTGGGATTTGTTCATTAAACAGCAAATCTGTCCCTTCACTTCGTTTGGGGAATACAAAATGACAAATAAAAAAATGTAGAGTATCCTAGGTTCTAGATGTCATTCATTTAGTAAAATATATGTTGTATTTAATTTAATGTATGCTAGCCTAGGCTCATATACCCAATGGAAGACTGGATAACGAGATAAGGAAAATTTCTTTGTTTTCTTTTTCTTTTTCTCTTTTTGGTTCTTCGATGCTTTTAAAAATAATAGTGTCAAAAATAACAAAATATTATGTAAATATTATAATACTTAAAAGAAAAAAATAAATGAAAGAAGTGGGTAAAGAGAAAAGAAGGGAAAGTCAATGGTTCATCTGTAAATTAGTTTATTTAACAAACAAAAGTTTTTTTTTTTTGGTATTCAACAAACAAAAGTTTGCATTAATGTTTCAACTAAATTCGTGAAAATATCTATTTGCTAGAATGAATAAAGACTAGAAATTTCCAAATTTCATTTGGATGATATAACAATGGCACATGATATCATCAATTCTTATTGGGCTCTTTCTGAAAAAGCATTGCGTGGTAAAACTACAGTCGTAGTACAATTTTATTTTATAAAAAGACAAAGATGTCAGAAAAATCAAACCAAGGATAGGAAAACTCTTGGAATGTGTTTGATGAAAGGAACATATCCATTCCTCAAAATTGATTCCTGAGGAACCACTTATTTTAAGCATCAATTGAGGAATCTCCAATTTCTCAAAAAAAAAAAAAAAAAGGAAAATTTGCATAAAAAATTCCTAACAAAGCACCTTTTCATTGAATCCCTCTCTTGCAAATTTTAAATTTCTGATATTTTTTTATTAGTTTTGAAGCTCCTTGGCTTGAATGTTTGAGCCTTCTTGGTCCAGCCTTGACCCAACTCTGAGACATGACATTTATGGGACATGTACTACCTACCTTGAAATAGTCACCTCATGATTCCAATCTATCAAGAACGAAGATGGTAAAGAAGAAATAGAATGTCTAGTAGCTTGATTTCAAACTTAAACACTAATGGAGGTCGGGTTTATTTATTTATTTATTTCAAAATTTGAAAATCCAAGGACCAAAGCAACCTTTGACCCTTAACGAGAACAGATCCATCTTGATTCTTGATTCATGGATTTGTGTAGGAGTGACTCCGCCACGTATATATTCTTCTTGACACTTGTTTTATTAGTCACGATTCATGGATGGAGAGAGTATTTGACTTTTGGGAAGCCCGAGCCCCGAAGTGGGCTGTGGGCCAAACTGCTTAAGTCGTGGGCCGATCTGACATAGGTTCATTAACTGGTATTGCCACCAAACGATCTGACACATGCATTCTTCATCCTTCCTTCCTGCCCCCATTTGGTATCAACTTGCCCAAGAGGTAGACCTGGCAATTGGATTGGGTAGGTCGGGTTCGGGTTGGCTAGGGTACTTTCGCTTGATTTCGGGTTGGTTTGTCAAATGCTAGACCTTAACCATAAATTTTCGGGTTAGAGTTGATCCATGGGTCAACTTGGGTTATTCTAAAAAATAATTAAAATTTAAAAAAACAAAAAAAATATATGAAAAATGTCAAAAATAAAAGAATTAATCTTAAAAATCTAAATATAAAATAAAAAACTTGAACATTTAACAATTTAAAGAGTAAACAATAAAAAGTAAAGACTAAATAGAAAAAAAATAAAGAGTGAAAACTTCTAACAATCCATAAATGATCCCAATTAAACTTGACAATCGAGTCAGCAGGTTGACCCATGACCCAACCCATTTTTTTCGGGTCGGGTCATTTTCCCCATTCGGGTAGCTAAATATGAGACCTAAATCCTAGTTTTTTGGATTGAATTGGATCGGGTTTGCAGGTTGGATCAACTTTTTGCCAGGTATACCAAGAGGCCATTGGTACACTGTATACATTTGACTAGTAATGTTCAGTTGACTATATACAGGGCAGAGTCAAAGTTACTTTTTGTTTGGTAAATCCGAAGTGAGTCAAAGTTACTTTATTTTACAGGGTTGGAATGGATAATACTTCAATTTTATCCAAGATATCGATACGGTATTCTCAATACATGGTGTATTGTATCTATATCCATGGTTATGGATATAACATACACCACAACTGGTTATGTATTTTATGAGTCGTGTGTATTGGTACGATGTGCTTCCATATTGGGACATATCGCACCGTATCGATGGATACAGTCTGATATACATCAATACAGAGGTATATACATGCCTTATTTGACAAAACTGTATATTGATTACTTTTGGATTGTTTTTCATCTTTAATAAAAAATGAAAATTAATATTATAAAAACTGAAATAAATAATGATGTGGCACGATCTGGGCACTCCTAGCTGGCTGCTGATTGGTTCCTTGCTGGCAACAGACGGCACCTGAGAAGACGAAGGTTAAGGATTCCCAGGGGTTTTGCCCGACAGGAATACTCCGATACTTAAGTTAGAACGCTAGGGAGGAAGAAAAGAGTGTAAAAGGCTAAGAGTGTAGGTCGCGTTGGATCACTGTGTCTCAAGATTAGCTCGTGAGCAAGTAAGATAATTCAAGTTCAGATGATAATCCGAGAGTGTGAGGGTAAGTATGAGAGTGTCCTCTCCCCTTCACCTAAAATGCTTTTATAGGGGCATTCTTGTCAAATCAGGCGTAACCGCCACTACGCTCTTGTCGTAGCCGTTACCTGCCAAGTCTGCGTAGGTGATCGTTATAGAGTACTACCCACTTAGATGAGTGACACGTCCTAAAGGGACAGGCACGCCACCATCTGTCGAGAGACGTGGGTGCAAACAGTCAAATGGGCAGGAATTGCGCCGTCAATCGAGAGACGTGGTGCAGTTTGACGGGTATGGTCTTGTCAGATAGAAGCTTTCTGAGAGCGTCATGTTGCTTAGTCGCGAGCTACTTTGTAGCGAACTACCCTGTTGCGTAGCGAGCTCCTAGGGATACTTCGAAATGGCCCTCATCGATATTGTCTTTGGGGCAGTTCTTCTACCTAAGTGTTGGAGCTAGCTGGTTACCCTAGCTTGTGAGTTGAAATAGTCTCGGAGTATTCCCTTCTCGGTAGCTCGGGGGACTTGGAGCTCACGTTGTAGCGAGCTCCCCCTACAGCGAGCTATGCCATAGCGAGCTGCTTTATAGGCTAGTTACTTAGCCGTGGTCAGGCCATAATGCTGAGTTGTCGCTCGTGCTGAGTCAGGTCCACGCGTCATCGTCTCAGTAGGTCGAGTCAAATCATCCTCCATCAAATAATTTAAGATTTAATTTTTTTCCAAAAAGTTACTAAAAACTAAAAATTATAAAAATAATATATTTCATCTACCTTAGATGATTTATATATTTTATTTTACACATAATTACATGTTAAAAATGATAACATAGTTATTATTTGAAATAATAGAGTTATTATAACCAAATTAATGGAAAACACAAAATTATAATTACAAAAACTGAAATAAATAACTTAAGATTTAATTTCCCAAAAAATTAATAAAAAATTAAAATTAAAAGTAATTTATTTTATCTAGCTTAAATGATTTATTTGATTTATTTTACAACTATATGTAAAATAAAAGCATTTAATGTTAAAAATGAAAACATATTTATTATTTAAAAGAGTTGTTATTCAAATAAAAATACTAAATTTATAAATATTCCCAAAATTCAGTCAAATTGAAAATTATAATTATAAAAATTGAAAGAGTAATAATTATTGTATAATGTTTGAATGTTCTAGAGTCCCGGTATTGTTTATTGTAATATTTCTCTTCATATAACCTATTGAAGTATGCATTCTTCATGTGTTTATATCTTATTCATAGATAATTCAGCTTTTGGATTAGTATTATTAATGTATTTATATGTGATTTGTATGCATTTCCCTAGCATATCCAAGCATTTTTATATATTTTCATTCGTATACGTTTCCAAAACGTGTATGTTTCTGTATTCATATCTAACTTGTCTGATACAATACAATACTCGATACCGATACTTTGATTCTTGATTCTAGCATAATCCGAAGTAAAAAGAAAAAAGGATCATATTTTTTATGATAAATTACAAAAACCCCTTATACCATGGGATCAGTGATAAAGACCCTTTATATTTAATTTGCGACAAAGACCAATTAATTTTAGCCGTTAAACAAAGACCGCTTTCATTAGCGTTCTGTTAATTAACCTAGAAAAAGATTATCATTTGACCGTTTAACTTTTTTAAATGCCTAAATTACCCTTTTCTAATTGATTTGGTTTTGTTTTATTTTTGCAGGGACACGATGCCTCCCTTCTTTTAGAATCCAGCAATGGAGTTGAGTCCGAGAATGATGCTCCTCCCAATGAAACACTGAAGGGTTTTGATCTCTTTGGCGTTATCAAGTCCAACCTTGAAGAAGAATGCCTAGCAACAGTGTCCTGTATAGATTTGGAATTCATTAGCCAAACGCTTTAACTGTTGCTTTAACTGTTCAGTGGGCTGCGGAACTAATGATGAAGTTTAATTCTGACGTGAAATCTTATCACTGTTTTCACAGCCCGCTGAACAGCTTCAACTAAACCTTGTTCTATTGACCTACGTCTGTAAATTTTGGATTTATCACAAAACAATTTAATTAACAGAATTACATAGGCACTCAAATTCCACCACAGTTACATGGAAACAGAGATAAATAACTTATGGAATTAATGTACGAAAAGAAACTGAGGCAACAAAGAATTGACTCAAACACCCACACGCCACTGAGCGAAGCTGAATTACGGAATGACAAGAAAAGCAGGGAAGAACCCTCCTTGCAATCGTCTCAGCTTAGAAGGCCTCAACGCACACAGCTCGGAGGAATTTGGGAAGGCATTTTCCATTAATAGTTCGGGCTACCTTGTTGCCAGACTCGATGGAGATTCAGAAGAAAATTTCCTGACAAAACAAATCGTTGATCCTTTTCCTTTGTTTGAATTCCAAAAGGGTACTAATATCCTGTTTTTCAGTTTCAGTTCAACGGGATCAAATCTGAAGAACTGGACCTACGTTCGTAGCAAGATGAGCATAAACGAGCACAGACATCATGTGATTTTAGTTGTTTTCCATTGACGTCACTATCCAAGGACCTAACTGGAGCTGGTTTTGATATGTTCCAGCATATCTAGACTGTGAATCCGTCAAGCACCTAGCTTGACCAATTTTTCTTCTTCTTTTCTTTTTATATTTTGAATCCCCCCTCTTCATTTGTTGATTTGAACGATGTTAACAATGTACAGAGAGATCCTAGAGAGAAAGATTTGGAGTTGGTGATCCTTTGGGCTTTCCTATTCTTTTCTTTTCTTTTCTTTTTTTTAATCCTTCTTGTCAAGAGAAATCATGAAATAATGTTGTTATTTTGTAAACTAAAATGAATTCTTATTCTGTAAATGGATTTTGTAGAAATAGAGTGGTGACTGGTGAGCATGTTTGTTTGAGCCCCATTAGGAAGTTGATTTTAGCTTCTAATGAGTAATCATCTCATGGTAAAATATGATATTAGTTTGGCCAGAAAATGTTAATGTTCATCGATTACTACTATTATTATTGTTATTGGTTTGAGTTCACATGGTGTTGCGTGGAGGGTGGACAAGAATTTTCTTCAGCACTTTTCCAACGGTGAGTGTCCCTTCTTAATGAACTAACAGGAGATTTTTTCTTTTCCCGTAATGATCACCAGTGAGATGACAAAAATTATTTTTTCCTGCGAAAGCAATGAAGGCATTATTGGGTCAATTAGGTTTTAAGAGAAAATGGCAAGAAAAATAAAATAGAGAAAGTTTAATAGGGTGTTTTAGTTATTTATAACTGTCATTTGACTTAATGGTTGAGGGGCTATTAGTCACAACGTAAAAGTTCAGAGGGGTTTTTGTCACAGATTAAAGTATAGGGTGTCTTTCTCACTGACCCCATAATACAGGGGGGTCTTCATAATTTACCCTATTTTTTAACTAGAGAAAAAACTTGGAATACAATTTGTTGGGTTGGATTTATTATGCAGAATACTTCCCATCAAGGTTCAAAATATTGGAAATGCTATGCGTATCAGAAAGGCAAATTTAAGAGACATATTGGGATACGCCTTGATTACACATGGATATAGACGAAGAATTAAGATACGCATGGAAATACATGGAAATGCTATAAATACTCTAATAAAACATAAATAAACATCAATATCACTAAATATAAGACTTAAATGAGCTATTTGTACATAAAAATCACATGTTTTAATGGGTTTTATGAAAAAAAACATATTATAATCAACAAAAGGGAGCAAAAACATACTATCTAATAAAATACTTAATTCAGTGCCAACTTCAAATTTTAAATATATTATAATTTAAAAATTCAACATTTGAATCCCAGTTTGTTTTTTACAACTTTAAATGAATTACATAAAAATTCAATTATTATATAAGTTATCCAATTTTAAGGGTTAATGTGTACTAATTCTCATTTGTTATTATGAAATTTTTTAAAAACATTTTTAAATATTTTTTTTCAATTATTATCTAACACAAGTATCCAATTCAACAAATAATAATTGTTTTCATATTTTTTAGGCCATAATTATATTCACACTCAAATTATAGATTACCATGGGAAATATATCAATGTGTATTTAAAAAAAATTAAATATTACTAAGAATTCTTTTTATTTGTTTTAAACACTTTGCCAAGTGTTACCTAATCCAATTATTGAATCAAACAATTTTTCTGCATTTTTTAAATAATTATTTATTTTTAATCAAATAATTATTTTGCATGTTTTATTCTAAATATTAAATTTTTTGAATGGCTTCATGGATATCTATTATTTTTATTCTAAAATTAATAACTATTTTGCATTTCTCATTCTAAAAATTAAATAATTACTTATTTTTATTCAAAAAAATTAGTTTGCATGTTTTATTTTAAAAATTAAATATGTAACAAAAATATTGAATGGATTTATGGACATGATAGATTAAATACTTATTTTGCATGTTTCATTCCAAAATCTAAATAATTATTTATTTTTATTCAAAAAATTATTATGCATGTTTTATCTAAAAATTAAACTAAAGTTTAAAAAGTAAATATGTAACAGAAAAATTGAATGGGTTTATGGACATAATAGATCATCCATACATTTATTGTAAATATTTATTATTAGAGTTTAAATCATAACAAAAAATTATAGAAATAAATAAATATTTATAATCTAAAAATAAAAATAATAATAAAACCATGTCTCCGCTACCATGTGGTCAGTCGTGGCCCTCACAACCCACAAGTTTCGTGAGGTTCTGTTTGCTCCTACCTTGAATGTACTAGTTTTGGTCCTTTTGAATGTCAATGGGTGTGCTTTCAGCGTGGTAAATGGAATCTACTCATGTGAGTAGATCCAGGGTTTTAAAAACCGATCCAGAAATGGGACCATTTTGGGTGCCATTTTTCGGTTCGGCGGTTCAACCATTCAGGTCGAACGGTTTGACCCGTTATGTCATAAATAAATTAAAAACAAAAAATTATATATAATAAAATTTAAATAAAATACAGAAAATACACAAAATTACAAGGAAAAGAACATCATATGAAAAAATAAAAATATTTACGTATAAAAATAATAAAATACATAAAATACAAAAAAAAAATCCAAAAAAAACATAGAAAATTACAAAAAAATACAAATATTTTTCCTCCAATTTGTATGAGGAAAAATTCAATCATACAGATATCTAATGTTGTTTAGAGCAGCACTTGGGAGAAAAAAATACAAGTGGTGAAATATGTATACTATCAATAGTTAAATTGAAATCAGATAAACAACCAAAAATTGATCTGAAATACATTATTAAACAATTCAACACTTTTGTCTTAATATGCTGAAATATATACTATCAAGCAAATCAAACGAAATCAGTATGAAGTATATATATTTTTTTATATTAATAAAATAAATTGAAATAAAAAAACTACAGTGATCATTTCAAGTTTTCAACACTTTTGCCCTTTTGAAAGTAACTACTCCAAGAAATTAAGAGAATGAATTTCAATTCTAAGTTTTTATTTTCTAAGAGAATGAATTTCTTCAAATAACTACTTTATGTTCTTGAGCATTCAAAAAACTAGCTAAAGAGCCAAAAAGACAAGATTAACCGATTCAAGTATACGAATAAAGCATGAGGCATGATATAAATCCAAAGTTTAAGGCTTTAAGCTTAAAAAACATGTTAATATACCATTTTAAGCTTTAAATCACTATTAACAAATAAGGGATGTGATTTTTCAGTGGTTCTTAGTTCCAATGGAGTGGTCGCCGATGCAAAATAGTGGTTCTTGATGCAAGAAATCGTAGTATTGCAAAAAAGGAAAAAGGGTAATGAGTTAATGGCGTAATGCACAAAGATTATTATCAACTTAGAGAAAAATGAAAAAAACATAATCACATGCAAGTTTTTTACCTTATAGTCGTCGTTGTACTCCTTCCAGAGTGGTTGCCAGCAGTCGTAGTTAAGATTGGTCGTCGGAGGTTGGATGTCCACAGTGGTCACTGCCGTTCCCTTCAAGAGATGCCTTTTGTTTCAAGAGATCATAGTTGTTTGGAAACAAAGGAAACAAAGTCTTCCACCGTGTTCGTTGGCTTCCACTACAAATCTTGGTCGCCGGCGGGTGGTTGTTCAGACTTTAGGAAGGTAGGTGTCGGTGTGCTACTGTCGTCTTCTTCGGTGAAGCTTGTAAAGATGTTGGGTTCTCGAAAAACAAAACCCTAAAGGGAGGACTGAAGGAGTCATTGAATGTTTAGTTGGGATAGGTTTGTCATTTTCTTTATTGTTTTTTTTAATTTTAAAACAAAACAATAAATCAATATAAATATAAATGCCAAACCGCTAACCATTGCCCAGGTCGAACGAGTCGACGGTTCAATCATTTGGGTCAATGATTTTTTGACCATTTCAATGGTTTTGGGCTGAATGGCGGTTCGGGGTAAAACCAAAACTGTTCGAGTGACCAATTTCTAGTCTAAATGGCCTAATTGTTCGAGTTAATGATGGTTCGAAAACATTGAGTAGAGCAATGATCGCATGAGAGAAAAAATCGAGTGTGTGTGTCTCACTACTTTCATTGCAAGTGTGGCACATGTCTCACTACTCCACTTTCTCTCTCTCTCTCTCTCTCTCCACTTCCTCTTCCCACTCTCCTCTCTCTCTCTCTCTCTCTCTCTCTTCTTTGCCTCTCTTCCTGCTTCCTCGCTTCCCTCACTCTACACTCTTCTCCCCCTCCTCACTACCCCTCTATCGTCCTCCTTTCACTTCTTCTGAAATATCACTCTTACTTCTCTCTCACTTCTTCGCAACACTTGCTTCTATCGCCCTATCTTATTCATCCTCTCTCCCTATCTCTTATAACAGGAGTGGCTTGCTCTTTTTCTTGATGTGACAACCCAATACCAACACTTGCCCCTTTTCTTGATATGCAATTTCTCCTTACGGTATTCTCGTTTGAAAATTGTTTGCAGGAGGTGGAGGCGCGACGAGTCACCATCTCATGAGGTGCTGTTGAGAGGAATGGATTTGTGAACTTGTTAGCATCATCCGCTTTTAATGCCACCAAAGCTTGCCAACAGTTCAACACTAAAATTGCAGGTAACATCTCCCTCAATTTCTCTTTCTCTGTAACCCTAATAGGTTGGTTTCTATTTGTCTGTTTTTTATAGGTATTGATTTCTAGTTCTCGGCGAAGGGGGTTTTCGTAAGTCGAAGCTATCTATTTTCTTCTAGTTTTGGGTTTACAGTTTGTGTTTGCTGGTTTTGGTGACCAGCCAAGTATCTGTTTGCTGGTTTTGACGATTTGTGTTTTTTGGTTTTGGTTAGGTGAATCTTGTTGGTATTTCAAATTTCTTGTTAGTGTTGCGTTTGATGGGAACTATTTTTAATTGGTCTAGACAATAAAACATTGTGATGTTTATTGTTCAATTTTGGATTATACCAAGTCAGATTTTTCTTTCTTGTGCAACTTTTTGGAGAAAACGCAGACTAGAGGTGACCTTAACCTCAATGGGGCAGTTTTGAAGTTGGGTTTTACTCTGTGCATCTTGTTGTTGACTATGTTGAGCCATCAATACAGATAGTAACATTTTGACGTTTTAATTTTGAAAGTTTTTCTCGTATCTCACTTGGATCCTTTGCGGACATGGAAAACCAATATAAATTTTCTTTTTTCTTTTTAGGTATATATGGGAGTCCATGGCTGATGGGTCATTTGCAATTTCTTAAGATGTATGGAATAAACCACTTTAAACATGGAAATGAGATCAGATTGCATTTTAGAGAGTAAATTGGAAAGTATTTGGAGGAATATAAATTAAAAGTGGGTATATTGATTCCTAGATGGATAGTCCTATGCTCTTATTATAGTTTATACTTTCTTCCTTGAATGTTGCTAATCACAGTTCAAATATGTTGTTGCAAGATGCAACAACTCTGTCTTTTAAGTTCTTTAACATATAGTCAATATCTTCCGATTGGAAGAAGTAGATTTGGTTTTACAAACATCTGGTTTTTTTGGTTCATTGTTTTCGACGACTCCATTTGATAACAATTCGAACATGTGAATTCGGATGGGTGTTCTAGACTTGAGAGTTTTCCTCTCCTTTCCCAGTGTACTCTTCCATTCCCACCGTCTTCTTCCATTTGTAGGGAAATATAAGATGGTTGCTTGGTTTTTGATTATTTTGTGTTTATTTGTTTTGTAGGAATTCTATTGTAGCATGCGAGCAGTACATGCTATGGAATCGTTTGGGTAGAAGATGTTATGGGATCGATCTTTTCTTTGATTTGTCTTCTTACAGAACAAACAAGTGTTGTTTTAGAGCCTTGAAAACAACAAACAAGCGCTGTTTTTCCCAAATTTGTCAATGTCATCTCTGTCAACAACCAAAAAAAAAAAAAAAAAACATTCATTAATTATGTGGGGAAGGATAATATGAAAACGTTAGTGAACACTGAACAATTAAAGTTTTTAATCCATGAACCTTATGTTTAGCTTCTTTTGTTATTCTATTTTCTTCATTTTCCAATCCAAATTAGATATAATTGTAACTTACCTTGGTTTTTTTGTTTTAGTTTTGCACTGTACAAAATTTCCAATTTTTATGTTGAGATCCTAGGATAGGGTAAAATCATAATTTTTTTTAGTGAAAGGTTTTTAAGACAACAATTTCTATCCATTTTTCTCATTTATTATTGTTTATACTGGGTGAAATGAATTGATCCATCATTAGTTGTGAATATATTTGTATTTATTTGGATATCAAAGTTTTTATTTGGTTTTACATTTTGGTTAATAAGATGAAGTCCAAAAGTTAATGCTTCCAAACCTAAACTTAGAAGCACCTTCTCTTATATGGCTTATTCAATTCTCTTTTCCAAGACCTTGGCTTGCGAGGGCTATCATTGGGCAGCGTTCCTATCTTGTATCCTGCATGTGTACTTTATGTATGTGATCCTGTATTAGATGGTTGTAAATGTGTTATCCATTTGTTTATTCTTGGTATCCAAGCATTTTAGACAATGACAATTTAAACCCGCATCTTAGATGTGTTTCATGCATTTGGGTTGCTGGTAGTTTGTTCTCACAATTTAATGAGGGTTGCTTTAGATGTTTAATTCAATGCTACTACAAATTTTTTCTACTGAAACGACGCTGTAATTGACTGCATATTCTATGTTCTTTCCCTTTCTCTATTTATTTTTGTTCTCCATTTTTCATAGTCTTTTGTCCCTACTTCTTACACAAATATTTGTTTGATTTTGATGGAGGGTAGCAAAGATTGGGCTCTGTCCACTAGATAAGATGTTTGCAGTTTGCAAAAAGATGAAATCTCCATCAATAAATTGCACGTGATTGATGGTGGAGATCCACCCTTCAAAATTGGATAAAAGGACCTACAATCAAATGGATAACCAAAGATGAAGCTGGTGATAAGGCAGTCAAGGCAATTGCAGAGTTTGTTGATGAAACTTTGAAGAGTAAGCGATGTGTGATGGCCTGTAATTCTTGTCCTTGAGAAACATGTATCCATTCTACATCAATTAGATATTTTTTATCACTTTGGTAGTCTATGTAAATATTTGCTTATGTTTGTAAATCCCATAATTGACAAGGTATTTAGGTGATATAACAAAAAGGAAAGATGATTCTAAACATAATCTTGCTAAATTAATTGTATCATAAATAATGAACACAGTTTCTATAGGATCATGTGGGAAGAGTTCTAATAAACATGATATTTGTAATAGAAGAAATTCATTAAGTTTTTTAATCATTTCTATTCTTTTTTATCATTTTTTACTCTCAATTATTCTGTATTATTTGCCCGTGCACAGGCGCCCCTCACTAGTTTTAAGTTGAACAAATGGCAACTTATTTTATAAATAAAGAGCATATCAAAAGTGATTGTTTTCATTCTCAAATAATAATTCACATCAGCACCCCAAGCAATCAAAAGACGCCACTTGTCATCTTGCACGAGTCCACCCTTAATGTGTGCAAGCTAATGGGACGGACGTGAGCTTGTCCCGTTAGCTCTAAATTCGCATAAAAGCCAATATTTCCTCATATTCCTGCCAGATATCCTGCACTCAAAATGGTGTGGGTGGGGGTGCACTTCCATTCAGAAATGAACACGTCTGGTGCTGACATAGGCACCCCGCTCTCCATGTGTGGAGGAATGCCAAACGGTGAAACTTCTGTTAACTAATATTTATATTTTTAAAATTTAAAAAAGAATTAAAGTGAAAAAATAGAGGAAACCCAAGTCTTTTAGGTTCTAAACGAAAACATCATGAAAGCCAAGTGATATCCACCATTAACAATTGCATAAGACGAGCTTAAGTCAGGGGTAGAAAATTCACTTGTTTAGTTCCTTAAATCTTCACAATGAACCCTTGGAAATATAGATGGGGATTCAATCTTCTTCAAATCTGCAAAGGAATTCAATAACGAATCATAGGTCTTCTTCTTTTGAATAGAAGAATCAGATGGTCAAACTTCTCTTGCCATAGCCTTCAACGCTGATGGGAAATGAAGAAAATAATGTGATTGTAAGATTTCAAATGTTTCAGAATGTGCTCTGCAAATGATATCCGGGAGTCGAAAGGTTGTTGCTGAGATGTTGGGTCCTCTATATGAACACCATATCATGATAATGAAGGATTAAGTCTTAATTTTACTTTCCCTTGATGTTGATAATCCTAAAAAGGTATGCAGTCCTTCCGGTTTGCTTGGAGGGAGGATGATGCAATCATCATCATATATATGGAATCTGTTTAAACACCACCATTTCCCATCCTGCGGAGTAGGCCTGAACTTTAGTTCCGGATATTGGAAATTGAAGAAAAATGGGGAGGTTTACGTTGGAATTATTCCTAGTCCTTCAAACGTCGGGAGATTTCACCCTGGCCCTTGTCCAACATGTCTAACAATACTTCAGGAGTCTATTCTACCCAGGAAGGTATCCTACAATGGTGGATAGCACCTTCGTTTAATGGAGTTATCGTTTGGAGTCCAAAGGGCTAATGGGGGCAAGTCTCAAAGGACTCCCTCTCATTCTTTCACTATTTCCTTTTAATTAATTTCAAAAATAAAAATATTATAGCTTAAAGGGACTTCTACCCTTAATTCTATATAAACAACGTACCTGTGATGTATTTATTTCTTATTGGAAGTGCATCGCTGTCCACACCATTTCGAATGCAGGAGATCCGGACTCCAAGCCTTATTCCTGAGCCCGGATCGCCTGCCCACGTTTATCGCTGTCACACATGGCTCATCCTCTGCACAGTATTAAGAAAGGGGGAGATGTTGGTATTATGGGTAGGCGTGGGAAGAAGATCCGGAGTACCCTTACCCTGTTTAAGGATCACTCTCCTCCATCCGATCTGATCTCGGAATCCACGATCGTTCCGGCAATCTCACTGCCAAGAGCTATTGCCTGTCTCTCTCATCTGGGATCTTTTCAAGGTTTCACCTATAGAGTCTCATCAGTGATTTGGTCAGATAAAACGATCTGACTCTTCTTCCCAACATTCTTCGTGTAGGTTTCGATGGTTTTCCATCACTGAGAAACCGAAGATGCTGTGTTGTAGACGAGGAAGCCTTTTGTTGTTTTGAAGTCTGCAATAACGGAATTTTGAGCTGGGGTGAATTTATTGTACTAGAGAATATAAACAGGGACTTCGAGTAAAAGTCCACTTTGTGATAGGTTAGAAGATAGGTTCTGGCTTGTAGGGTTGTTACCTTTCTAGCTTTGGAGCACAGATCGGGGAAGTTGAGATGAACAGGAACTATTGAAGAATGATTGTTTTGACAGATTCAAAGAAGCCCATTTTCAGCAAATAAAGAAAGAAAAGAGGATTTGATAATCAAAAATAAAATAGGGGCGTTGCAGACTTGCAGTCTCTCTCTCTCTCTCTCTCTCTCTCTCTCTCTCTCTCTCTCCAGCCCCTGTTTCTCCTGTCTTACCACTGAACCACCGCCTCACGTCCACTGTTGCAACAAGTTGCCTCTGAAGCCTGAACCCGACCCAATCCGGCGAGAGCAAATTTGCCCCCACAAGATTACCCCCCAACGTCCCACGGCACATTCAAGCCGTAACATCTCTTGATGATGATTCCAGAAGTGATGATGTCATCATCGGAGATAATTTCACAATACACGGCGAGGATGTGTTGTGGGACGTTGTCGGGGGTAGATTTGAACTCCGGCATACCCCCTCTTGTTTATATTTCACATTCGAACTTGATTAAAATGATGAACTGAATCGTTCTTATGGGCTTTTGTGCAAATGTTTGGAGCTAACTTCTGCCCCACTAGCTCCACAAGTCGTGCGTGATAACAAATGGTGGGTTTTGATTGTTTGGATGCTTATGGGGTGCTGATGTAAACTCCTCAAATTAAAACTTTCTTTCTGTGTCTTAATTCATTCAAATGGTAGTTACCTCCACTCTAAAAAAATTAGTGATAGTTATCTCTATTAAGAAGTAAAAAAAAAAAAAAAAAACATCATTTTATAAAAAAAAACAAAAAAACATTTCAAATGATCCGTACAGTAGGTTATTATTTAGTAAAAAAACTTTTCTTAATTTCTTAAATTAAATAACAAATATATAAATATAAAATTAAATAAAATAATAACTTAAATTTACAATATAAAAGTTAGGTGCCCAACAAAATTTGCAAGAAAAAATAAATAAAAATGTAGAATACTTGCCGTCTTTTCAAATATGATTATTGAACTCGACCCAACCTGTCTCATAAATAATACCACTATTATTGGTAATGTTTTTATTTTTTATTTTTTTCGCTTTTGCAGTTCGCCATTTCAACGTGACTTTGGCTTCAACGAGGGCAAAGAGTCAAAGAACTATGTAACTTTCCATACTAATACGAAGTTCGGCTTTAACCCAAACGAAAGCCCAATGAAGACTGGCCCAAACTTGAGCCAATAGGGTTGGATAAAATTTGGTATCCGATTTAAAGATTTTAACTGCATTGGACTCGGACTTTTGGGCCAAAGAACATATAAGTCTGTTCAAAATCAGGAGTTATATGCACAATGAGGAATAATGTGTTTCTTAGGGGTTGTTCGGTTTTAGGATTTTGAGGGGGCGGGGGGGAGTTGGTCAAGAGAACACCCCCGCCTAGACTAAGTTGCCCTTTATTTCATTAATTAAAGAAAGAAAAAACAGGGGGAATGGGAAATAATGAAATCTTGGAAAACTAGATTGATCCCTGGTAATGGGAAATAATGAAAACAATGAGGATTTCTTATTATTATTATTATTTTTTTAATGGTAAGAATGTCAATGTAGAATTTATATTTACTAGATAAAAGGTTGATCCCTGGCCACTTGAATTTGACAACTTTGGCCGATCCAGGCCCAGCCCATCTACGCCAGGATAGGTATTGTTGCTTTTGAAAATGAAAAATCAAAATCGAGTTTAATTTCAAACTTTGGTTAAAAAGGAAAAGACACCTTAGTCCAAACAAGAATGGGCCTTGGGATCTACCTCTAGAGTCTAGAGTGCAAATATTCTCCTGTCTAATTTGAGTTTGGGTAAATCTCTTAAATTATTCAACTGAAATTGATTTACTCCACCTTATTGTTTAGTTATTATCTTAAAATACCTGAATTTTTTGACAATTATCTAAAACCTCTTTCGTTCTTAATTTCTATCTCTGTTCACATATGGCATCATGTAAGTGATAATTATTTTAAAATTCTTAAAATACCTTTATTGTTTACTACCATTGTTGGAAGTTGCAGCGGTGGCGGTGATCATCGTCGCAGGCAACGATAGCCACACGATCACCGGTGCTAGAGTCGACCCTCTTTCCTTCTCACCAACCCAAAACTGGCCTCTCTCTCTTTAACGAACATTCTCAGGAACCTTCTCATTGGATGATGAATCGTAATAGGACGACAACCATTGACATTCGTCGGAGAATTCAGTCCCCAAGGTCGTCGGCCTCGCAATTGAATGGTTGAGGTTCATCAATCAGGTGGCGAGCGGAGGGAAGGAATAGAAAGACATTGATCGGGGGCGTGGTGGGGTCAGGGAAGGTGGTGCAGGACATGTTGCTTCACCCAGGCCAAGGCTTTGTTGGAGCCCGTCATGTTCAGAAGATACTCAAGCCTTGTTCTTTGCGCCACTACTCTATTTTTCGTCTCAAGGTGGGAGACGATGAACAATGACTTCTCTCTCTCTCCTGCTGCTGCCCCTTCCCCCGCCCCCATTGCTACCACCACCACTGGTACCCCTCCGAACGATTAGTAAAGGCACAATATCATGCCATTCCGAGGAGACCCTTTGGAGAAATCGCCTCTAGACTAGGGCAACGCGCAACCGCTGTTGTGGTGGTAAGGCCTCCACTCAATTTACAAGCTTCCGTCAGCCATAAAATCGGAGAAGACTCATTGAAGCATCACCGAACTCCATTTTACGGACCAAAAGCCCATCCAACTCCATGTTGCTATATCTCTTGCCTTCTTTTTCGGTCATGAATTACCGAAGCACAGAAATGCCCTCAAAAGCATAGATAAAGGAAATAATAGATACGCTTGGAGGATACAGATGAAAAAGAAATAAACAAAAGGGAAGAAAAACAGAAACACGAGTAAGCAACAAGAGAAAGAAAAGCGATTAAAACTCACAAAGCATTGGCGTGGTGTATATCAACCTCTAGAACTTTTAGGGACTCTTTGTGTGAAGACTTGGAAAGTTGGTTATACAAGAACTCCATCCTTTTTTATTATTAAGTTTCTTCTTTGTGCAAGAACTCAATAAGAACATACAACATAGAGGCGATAGAGAGAGAGAATGGGCAAAATAGAAAGCTCAGGTTGGATTGAACTTTATATGCTTGACATACCCTCTGAAATACGACGTCGATGTAGTATGAATATAAAACGAGCGTTGAAAGAAAAGAAAGGAAAAAGATTGATCTTTGCTATGTTGATGGTGATCGAGTGGTGGGAGCCACTATTTCAGAACCTAATCCCCAACAAAGACAGCTCAGAAATTTGATAAAATCATAAAACAGAGAGAGATGGCTGTTGGGATTGGGAAATGGCAATTATAGTGTGGACGGAAACACTGACATCCCCTCGCATGAAAAGCAATGAACCGGTTTAGACACCTGGACAAGGTATATTGTTGCGTTCCAATAGTGATCGCGTTGTGATTCTGATTTTATAAGTTGCCCGTTGTCGTGACGATTGTTGAGTGACTATTTCGTCTTGCTGGGTTTGTCACCAGTTTCCTGGAAAATGAAAAAACAGCCTATTGTGTTGCGCTTCGCGCTTCTCGATATAAGCAGAATATCGTTCGATGGCTACGACAAGCTGTGAGTTGAAGTGGATGAAGAAACTTCTCTTGTCCTTGAAGTCGCATATGATAAACATGCACGTTTATATTGTGATAACTAGGCAACTTTGCATATCGCCACAAATCCAATGTTTCACGAGCTGACAAAATATATTGAAGTCGACTGTAGTTTTGTTCGCGATGAACTAGGCATGGGAACATTATTACTCGCCATATTCAAACCACATAGCAGTGGGATGACATCTCGACGAAGACTGTAGGGAAAGAGAAATTCACCTATTTGATGGGAAGTATTGGGACTTCGTCATGTACTAGGAATTCGTCATGGACTAGGATCCTCCTGTCCTCCACCTTGTGGTTGGAGTTGATTCAGCCGCTCAAGGATCTCAGCTAGACGGCTATTGGTTTCATCTTGTCGCTACTGAATCTCCTCCTGTCCCCACTCCACAAAACTGATTCCTTCTTCTCACCCGGCTTGACATTCTTTCACTCCGGGCACCAGACGACTATGATACGAAAATGTTATGAAGTTCTCCTCTCTGGCGAGAGGAAAGAGAGGTTTCCCCGAGCTATAATGGTGAAGGGCACCGCTCAAAGGGCACGTGTAAGATGGGTTCGCATCCGCCCCCTACAGAGCTGCCCCTCAAATATATCCCACGCGTTGTGGGCGCGCGCCACGTGTTCGATTACACGCGAAATAAAGAGACTCGTACGGAGCTCATACGACGGCCGTTAGTTCCCTCTCGCCCAAAAGGGCATCATCCCCTTATCCTCTTTCAGATCTGAAACTCTCTACCTTCTGTAATCCGCCGGAGATTGTTCTCTTCGACTTCCGCTGGTCGATGCCGATGACCGTTCCGGTAGGAGGTAAGTATCCCTCGACCTTCCGTAATCCATTCTCTTTCTCCGATTTCAAACCTGAAACCTCCGCCTTCCGTAACTCTACATCTATGTTTGATGTTTATGAGACGACTGAAACTGCATCTACACACTAGTGTGATTTCATGCTTTTATATATTTCTTGGGATACACAAACGTTAGATTAGTCGTCTTCAATTAAGGACAATTACAGCCAACACCCGCACCTTCAGTCTCTTCACTGTTTCTCGGTTTTCGCAGTGAAGGGTGACCTTGATCTTCTGCACCGTACAAGATATGAGGTTGTTGACGGTCTCAACCGACTCCATGGTGAGCTTAACCGTTGGCAGATTATTGACTAGTATCTGAAACGTCACCGTCATAGTTCGGTTTTCAAACATTTGGCATGCATGTGGAGTAATACAGTAGAGAAGCGCCATTAACTCAGAGATGTCTTTGCTAAACAGGTGCGGGTCTGCGGCAACTGAATCTTGATCTTCTCTATTGTTTTTTTTTTTTATGCTGACAATGTCAGTATAGAATTTATATTTACTAGATAAAAGGCATCGCCCTGGCCACTTGAATTTGATAACTTTGGCCGATCGAGGCCCAGCCCATATGCGACAGGATAGGTATTGTTATTTTTTAAAAAGAAAAATCAAAATCGAGTTTAATTTCAAACTTAAGAGTTTTTTTCGTTCGTTTCCTTTGTTTTGTGTTAGTGAAAAGGAAAAGACACCTTAGTCCAAACAACAATGGGCCTTGAGCTCTACCTAAAAGACAAATGCAAATATTCTTCTGTCTAATTTGAGTTTTGAGATTTTTTTTTCTTTATACGTTGAATCTCCCTGATTTTAACACTTGGGGTTAGATGGAGTAGGACTGTAGAAGCTTCGAATGGAAACCAGTTCACGCGTACTTTTAGAAAATTTTATCTTTGAAAGTGATTTTTAAAAGTATTTATTATTTATTATTTTTATATAATAATAATAATAATAAAAGTATTATTATTATATGTGGTGTGGGTCCACATGTCTCTCAGGTGTACTGATATATAAAATATATAATATAATTAATTATCTGAAAAACTTTGTTTATATGAAAGAATGAAATGAGGATTAAAAATATCATTTACACCGATATAAATAATTGTGTGAAAAGTAGCTCACCAACCACTTGTACGTTGTTAATCATTTTGTTACTCTACTTTTAGAAGTGATCAATGAAGGGGCATTACTACAACAACTTCAAGAGAAAGGCCATGTACTTATCATTGAAGCTTCATCACGTTCTACTACAACAACAACCACATCACATTCTAATTCTAATACAACACTTCAATGAAGGGGCATTAAATTACTACAACACGCAAAGCCATCACATCACATACAGTAACTAGACCTCTTAATAATTATTTTCTCAAGGTGGGAATGACGACGAGAGGGGTTTCTTTCTGTAAACCCACCCCAAAGCTATCGGCCATGTCTAACTCATCTTGGTGCATCCCGCCAGGAAGGCTCCAATCAAAAGTGTGGACAAGAGCAGCAAGTATCAGTCGAACAACTCGGGTTCCCAATGACATGCCAGGACAGATTCTTCTGCCAGCACCAAAGGGTATGTACTGGAAATGGTTGCCTTGGTAATCAACTTCTGAATTCAGAAAGCGTTCTGGCAAGAAAGAATTGGGGTTATCCCATGTGGTGGGGTCTCTTCCAATTGCATATAAGTTAACCAACACTTCGCATCCCTTTGGAATCGAGTAATTCATCACTTCACAACTTTCCAATGCTATGTGAGGAATAAGGAATGGGACCGGAGGGTGTAACCTGAGGGTCTCCTTGACACAGGCATGGAGATAAGGTAGGTTAGGCAGATCAGAGTCCTTCACAGTCTTGTTTCTTCCGATTACCCTGTCGAGTTCCTCGTGGAGCTTCACCAGCTTCTCTGGGTTCCGCAGCAGTTCTGCCAATGCCCATTCAATCGTGGAGGCACTAGTGTCTGAACCAGGTCCAAACGTTTCCTGCCAAAAAAAGTAGAATCATCAGTTCTTGTTAATTACTTAATTATAAGCTAGCTAGATAGCTAATTAATATATATTTGTGTTGTAAATTAAATCCTCTTCTTTTCTTTTAATTCCTTGGCAATATCTTGGGCCTGAGACTGTTAGAGGCGTGTAGCGTTAACTCTTCTGAGCACACACAAGTGGAAACTTGAGAAGAATGACAGATTGGGGGATTATGTAGAGAGAGAGAGAGAGAGAGAGAGAGAGAGAGAGGCAAACCAGAAACATGGCGTCAATCTGGGGATCACTGAACCCAGAATCGAGCAAAACTTGCAATAAATCGTTCTTGGTGTGGTCATTATTCTTCCTTCTTTCATTAATAATGGCCGCCCAAGACTCACTCATCCACTTGACACAAGCTGCCGATTCCTTCCTCAAGCCCTGAAAGTCTGATCCGCCAAGAATTGGGTAGAGGTCGGCTATATTCAAGGTGGCTGCCAATATCATCAGCTGCCGAATCATGCCCTTCATACCCAAGTTAATATCTGTCTTTTCTTCAAAATCATACACGTCTTTGGAGTATATAAGTGCACCCAACATGTTCAAAATACAACCGAATATCACATCAACAAAATTCACCTCCTCTCCTTCCTTCCGTCTGAGAAATTTCATCAGTTCCGATACTTTCTCCTCTCTGGCGTGTACGTGAACGTCCAACATCTTAGTAGAGAAAAATTCAGTCCTCAATATCTTCCTGACCATCTTCCAGTAATCAGTGCAATCAGCCCACACCATGGAGTATTCAATATAGCCCTTAATTCGGACGCTGCGTGGTGCAAAGCGACCTGAAAGCAATCGATCCTGGTTCTTGAGCACCTCCATGGCTGCAACATGGTTCGAAGCCACAACAACGGGCTCAACCCCAAATTTGAGGAGAATTAGTGGTCCAAATCTCTCTGCCAATTTGCTTAGCTCGACATGGGGTTGCTTCTTCATGTTGGGCAACAGGATCCCTATAATTGGCCATGAAAAGGGTCCTGGGGGAAGGTTATTAGGAGATGGTTTAAGGAAGAGTACTACTGAGAGAATGGACAGTATGAAGAAAATAAACAAGGCTAGTAGAGCCATTAGAGTCTATAGAGAAGATGTAATACTAGTCTGTGAAGCAAAGTTGCCTTTGCTCATGACTATATATAGATAAATGATCAAAGCTACCAACTTTTGATTTTCAATTAATTTGAATGGCCAGTATCTGATCTCATGACATTAGATAAGACTAATATAATCACTCTAGCTTATACTTTCCCCTTCACCCATTTAAATATTATATTCACACTTACACAAAAGAATTTGCCTCAAAACATTAAGGTTCAGTTTGGAAGGAGTATAAATACAAATTTGTAGAGTACAAAAATTTTGCATTTTATATTATCTTGTATATATTTGTACTGTATATATTTACATGTTTACTCACTCAGCTTAATTAATTAGCCATTTTCACGTAAAACTTCCATTCTCATTTTAAATAATTTTTATAAAGTGTTTATTGGATTTCTCCAATTTTTTTCTTTTCTTGGTTTTTGATATATAGAAACGCTGATGTGCTCGTTTTAGATAAGGTGCTAATTGGGTTGGACATGGGCTGCTTGATGCAGGACAGTGGTCATGGAAGTCGAAATCCGCTAAGGAGTGTGTAATAACTCACCTATCGAATCAATTAGCCCCGAATATGGATGGCGCTGAAGCGCGCGACCCATACCCGGTCATCGGGACGATTGTCAGGCCCTGATGAGTAGGAGGGTGTGGCAGTCGCTGCAAAACCCGGGGTGTGAGCCTGGGCGGAGCGGCCGTCAGTGCAGATCTTGGTGGTAGTAGCAAATATTCAAATGAGACTTCACCCCCATGGACTAAGTTGGCCTAGCTTTAATTAAACAAACAAACTAGGGCAATGGAAAATGATGAAATGTTGGAAAATTAGGGGTCCATTTGGTTTGTAGTAGGAATCAAAATCGGATTGGAACTGAAATCCTCTGGAATCAGAATCGGAATGGTCCATTCCCATAGTCTGTTTGGTTCAGACAGAGATGGGAATGGGAATTGAAATCGAGCAGGAATGGAATTTCATTCCCAAGAGAAGGGTAGGAAATGACTATTCCCTCAAATGGGGGAATGCCATTCCTACGGGAATAAAAATGGGATTTCGATTCCATCCACCCAAACAGTTGGAATCAAAGTTCAAAGTATCAGAAACGTCAAGTATATTGAAAAGGCAATTTTAAGAGACGTATCGGGATATACCTTGGATACTCATGCGTATCGGAGAAAAATTAGGATACACTTGGAAACACTTTAAATATTTTAATAAATCATAAAAATACAATAACAACACTAAGTATAAGACCTAAATGAGGTCTATATATATTAAATTAATATATTTTAATGGTTTTACAAAAAAATATATTGTAGTTAATTATAATATCACTAAAAATCCTATGCTTAACTATAATTTATAAATTAGTATTCTTAAGTTTTAATGTTTTATTGGATGGAAAAAACCCAACTCTCGTATCCAACTATAAAAAATGCATTGGCACAACTTCTATGTGAAAATATAATTAATAATTATTTATTATTTACTTCCAAAAATTATAAAAAATAAATAAACATTATATAATATATTCAAAAAATAGTTATTAAAGAAGAAATTTCAATTGCTTTGTGGATATGATAGATCATCAATATAATTATAATATATTCAATCATTGTGATCAGATGATAAAATAAATAAATTTATTTATTTATTTATTTATTCTAAAAATAAAAATAAAAAATAATTATTAAAGAAGAAATTTCAATTAATTTATGGATATGATAGATAAATCCATAGATCTAAAATATATTTAGTCTTTATAGGAAGAGAAAAAAATTATATTTTCAAATTTTTTGTTAATTTATATTTTTCCTAAATATCTTCACGAAATTTCTATAAATCTACTAATAACAAAAAAAAAATTGTGATTTTGAATGTAAGAAATGTAGATCAAAATAAATTTAAACATTCAAGAAAAAAAATCACAAGATGTTATTAAAGAATTGAAAAAAAAAATTACCTATTTTTTAATATTTTTTAAAAATTTTGAAAAATCTTAAAAAAAAATTAACGATTAACAATTGTTTCTTGCCAACTTTTGCAAATCCAGTAGTATAAGAATGAAGTTTGGAGTTTTAAGTCATTTGAGGTGAAAGAAGACTTATTTGGGGAAAAAGAAGTTTGTTTCCCCCCTTTAATTTTTTTAGTTTTTGATCGTATCTTTTTCACCCCAATAGGCATAAAAAAAGACTAAATATTTAATTTTCATGCATATCTCAAATTTAATTTTCAAAAATACGATATCATACGCCCCATATCGAATCTATCACATCAAAATTTTAAACCTTCATTCAAATCCAAATAACCCATTCCGATTCTGATTCAAGACCCTATTCCCACGAGGCCACGATTCTTTTAAATTAACGTCGAACCTCCCTGGTTGTATGCGATAAAACACGTGGGATTTGGTGGAGTAGAAGCTTGGGATGGGTCGTCCAATTCACGCGTAACTCGTGGGACGACTGACCGTACGACTCTGAAATCTGAATTTGCTTCAATCTGACGAACAAGAAAGAGGCAAACCGGAAGCGTGGCATCTCCAAACAGGGGATCACTTCCAAAATAAGAAACAGGGGATCACTCATCACTGAACCCAGAATCAAGCAAAACTTGCAAGAAACTAATCATTGTTGGAGTGGTGCATTATTCTTCCTTCTCTATTTAACAATGGCCGCCCATGACTCATTCATCCGCTTAACACACGCTGACGATGCCTTCCTCAGTCCCTGAAAGTCTGATCCGCCAAGAATTGGGTAGAGGTCGGCTAGATTTGGGATGGCTGCCAATATCATCGGTTGCCGAATCATGTGCCCTTCATACCCATGTTATTATCCATCCTGTCTTCAAAATATCCTTCCTTCCGTCTGATAAATTTCATCAGTTCCGATACTTTCTCCTCTCTCGTGTGTGCCTCAAGTAGAGAACAATTCAGTATTAATTAATTAATTACTCCTTTTGCAAAAAGTATTTCTTGTAGGTCAAATTATCTCTCATTAATTAATTATTTATTTTTGTAATTAATGCATAATTTTAAATTTTAATTTTAATTTTTAACGCCTGGTTAGAATTCTATTCTTATTAATTTCGTTAATCAAAAACCCTCATTCTCATTAAAATCTTTCTGTTGGTATAAAACTACAAACTTAGCAATAGCAAGATTTGAACCTTGCATTTTTATTTTTAAATAATTTTTCTATTTTTCTTAATATATACTTATCAATAAATGTTAGAATTAATTATTAAAATGTATGTATTAATAGTTCCATCATTTATCAATAATTACTAAGTGTGTCCTGATATCTTGAATTTTATATAGATAATTAAATTACATTTTTTTTACTTTTAAATAACTTATTTACAATCATATAAAACTTATAACTATATTTATTAATATATTTTTAGAATTTATTTGGATTTTTTAACATATTTATGCGTATCTTAATATTTTTTGGACGGTGTGTGATGCAAAACAACCTGAAAGTATTCACTCCAGGTTTTTGAGCACCTCCATGGCTGCAACATGGCTTGAAGCCAGACAAGATGTATTAGTCCGTGAAGCAAAGTAGGCTTTGCTGATCATGGCTATATATAGATCACTGATCAATGACGAGTAACTGGCATTCTGTCGTTTTCTTTTCTCCCTGTCACAACTTTTGATTCTCAGTTTGAATGACGAGTAACTGTCATTCTGTCATTTTCTTTTCTGTGTATCATGAGAGGAAAAAAACAATCTTTATCAATTGAAATAATTTTTTTGAACCTTTTTTTAATCTTACCTCCTACCCATTTATAAAAATGAAAAAAATGGATGAATAGTCCAAACCCTAATATCAATAAAAACAAACTTTTTAATATAATTTTTAAAATAAGATAATTTCTTAAAAAAACATATCAAGAAAGGATAAAAACTCTATTCATTCTCTTCCTCCTTCAAACCACTTTCACCTTCATTGCTGTGTGATAGGGAGAGAGAAAAAAAGATGAACACCTCTGGCAACGCCAATCTGCCGCCCACCTCCACCCTCAAACACTACTTTTGCTTTACAAATATCAGTGAGAGCATTGAGAAGGAGACCGGAGACCATACAAGTAAATATCAACGGCGAAGGAGATCGGAGATCAGGAGAGAGTTTGACCAAAAACTTCCGCCTTTGCCTCTGCCTCTGCCTAATCGAAGTCAATACACTGAAGTGCCCAACACAATATAGAAGGGGCAAACCTTCATGTGACTGATGAATCTAGGAAAAGTCCTAAACAATGAATAAGATAAAAGAGTCAAATTCAAACCAGGTCCAATCAAATCTGAGTCCAATCTGATAAATATTAAATCCAAATCCCCTTCAGTGTCCGTAAAGTAAAGAGTTAACAAGTCTTTAAGAAAGTAATCACTTTCTATACATATAATAAATCTAGGGTGTTTTCTGCCAAATCATTACATAACCAGATTGTTTGTGAGGGAAGGTTCTTTTCCTACTAATTTGATTTAGTAGTCCCGTGTCCTCTCCAATGTCCGGGTTTGGTTTGCTGCTCTGAATTCCCGCCTAACCAAGGAAAATCTGACTAGTAGGGAAGTAACTCTGGTTTGGTTTGCAGCTATAACCGGATTAGCTTTCTTTGCCTCTAACATGATTATAGATATATATGACAAAAATACTAAAAACTCAAAAACTGATTTTGTTTGGAGCTGGGTTAAAAAATCAATAACAGAAATCCAGATATCCGCAAACAAGTTGTTGACTTCAAAAATGGCAACCAGAGCAATGCAGTTTAGCAAGCCACTGATAAAAATGTTGTTGTTAGCCATGATCAATAGTGATGAAGGAAGATTTGGCCCGACCTCATAATTATGCAACACGTGGTAAAGACAACAGCTCGGCACAAAAGCACGCCTAAGGTGCGAGCATCAATGGGAGAAACCAGCGGACCGAACTCCCCTACCAGCAGTCCGAACTCCCTACTAGGAGCCCGAACTCTCCCTTAGGCCCCAAGCCACTCAAAAGACAATAACCCGAACTAGCCTGCCTTATAGCAGTTCGGGACACACTTCACCGAACTGGCCTGCCTTATAGCAGTTCAGGACACACCTCACCGAATGGGCCTGCCTTATAGCAGTTCGGGACTCACCTCATCGAACTGGCCTGCATTATGGCAATACAGGACATACCTCTGAACTCAACACTTCACCTCGCTCACCACTCCAGCACTTCGCCTCCAGGACACCAAACTGAACAAACCGTACCATGCCTAACACCGAGGAAGTTCGTACCCAGGGGTGGCGCACCTGACTGACTTGGGATCTGAGGCTTGACGGTCGCACTTCAAACGGCCACCTGCCACCGCCATCTCTAGTTACAGAGACGGCTCTGACAAGGAGCAGTGGCGGTTCTGTCCCAGTAGAAAGGATGACACCCGAACTGGCAGAAACAGAGGTAATCAAACCGGACCTGATAAAGGCCTCAAAGTGAGTGCGCGAAGTGGTTATAAAAGTCCCCCTACCCCCAACAACAAGGTATGTGAACTTTGCGCCATCTAGTCTTTACTTTGCCTTTGAGAGAATACTAACTTGAGCTTCGGAGTTATCTCACCGGGTTCCCCCCGGAGTTTCCTCATCTTCTCCGTTTCAGGCTCCCCGTTGCTCCAGTCAGAGGCAAAATCGTTGACAGCCAAGACCAGCTGGATTGTGCTCCATCAATTGGCGGCGTCTGTGGGAATCGCTTCTAAAAGCCTCCCTCTAAATCTCTCTTACCTACTCTTACAAAAAACTCCAACACCCATGGCTTCCACCAACAATGTCGGACGTGGAGCAAAAATAGCCACCATCGCAGAGCAACTCCAAGTTCCCGTGGTGTGCATTGGGCAGTTCACCATCCCTCTTTCAGTGGATGGGATCCCCAGTTTGATTGTGCCACAAGTAGTGGTGCCTCTAAACCCTCATTCATTGAACACCCCTCTTCCACTCCCTATTGAAACAAACTTTGCTGAACCAACTGTTGTCCCACTGGCAACCCGCCAGAACCAACTGGACGACCTAATGCAATGTGTGCGGGCAATGCAAGCCCAAATGCAACAATTCCAGCAACACCAAGTACTACACCACCTCTTCCAACACCATTATCAGCAGCAGTTCCCTCAGCTACCCCTAAACCAGTCACTACTCCCCCCCCCCAGCACCCTGTTTCGAAGTCGGTTAAGGCCTCCCCTCAAGGTGGACGACCTCACGAGGAGAAGCATCCCAACCCCAAAACCCCCCTAATAGTCAGGCCTCATCCCCAGGCCGAAAGCAAAGAAAAATTACCCCCGCCTCGCAGCTCGCAGGTGGGTTAGGAACCTCGCCCACAAAGTCACCGCGGCACTCCAAGCCCGAGTTCCCACTCACGGAGAACCGGTTCAGTGCCCTAGCAGCAGACCAACATTCCGGGCCCATCGAGCTCGGCAACACGGAGGCCAGCTGCGCCAGCGCCAGACCCGCTCAAAGAAGGCACCGGTGAAGTTGTCGAACTGCTACCCGTGTCCTACCCGAGCTCAGAGGCAAGGGAGAGACGAGCTCGGACAAGGTAAAAATTGTCCCAATTCTCTCAGTTCCTTCCCCCCTTTCATCAAAACTTCTGGCAGTCCCCAAGCCCAGAGACTTCAAACTTCCATCTCTGGACAAGTATGATGAGTTATTTGACCCCAATGACCACATCGACGCATTCCAGTCACAAATGCACCGCGCTAGGGCCAGTGAGTCATGCATGTGCGTGGCCTTCACCACCACCTTCAGGGGGGTGGCCCGCACCTGGTACTAGAACCTAGCTACCGGGTCAATAAGAAGTTGGGCCCAGTTCGTGCAGATCTTCACCGCACACTTTGTTACCAGCAAGCGGGACCCCAAAACCGAGGAAAGTATCTTCAGGGTAATCTAGAGGGAAGGAGAATCCATTCGGAGCTACATCAAGCGGTTCAATGAAGAATGCTTGCAGATACCACGGTTAGACCCTGTGGTACAGCTCGCAGCGGCCAAAAGAGGGGTAACGCACAAAGAATTCAAATGACACATGGTGGCCAGCCAGCTAGCAACCGTGGCCGATTTCCTCAAGCTCGTGGACAAGTTCATGAGAACAGAGGAAGAAATCAACCAAAGAACCGAAGGCGGGGTCGAAAAAAGAAAAAGAGAAGGTGAGCCCTCCAACCCAGGCGACAGAAAAAGCCAGGCCCGAGAGGCGAAGCCAAACTAGCCGTCCCGAGCTCCCTTAGCAGTTCGGATGGATTACACGCCGTTGAACACAAGGCGGACCGAGATCTTGATGATGATCAAGGACGCCCCTACATAAAGTGGCCACCTCGCCTAAAGAGTAATCCAAACGAGAGAAACAAAAATCTATACTGTAGTTTTCATAAAGATCACGGTCATAGTACCGAACAATGTAATAATCTCCGGGATGAGATAGAGGGACACATTCGTCGCGGATACTTGAAAAATTTTGTACATCATGACAATAATAATAAAGCAGGTCGGCAAGGGGAGCACGGAAAGGATGCCCCCCAGTCCAGTAGCAGACCGACCGAAGCCTTGCAGCGACCTCCCCCAGAAAAGATGCCAGTTCGGGGAACCATCCACGTGATAGTGGGCAATTCGGTGGTAGCAGGTTGCACTTCGGCAGTAGCATGGACGTCAGTTCGCGAGGCATCCCGAGAGGAGCAAAACCCTCCAAAGAGGCCGAAGACGGAAGAACTGATCTTTTTCACAGAAGATGACGCATGAGGTGTTCACTATCCCCACGATGACTCGCTCGTCATAAAACTAAGGATCAGCGACTTCGAAGTCCGTCACGTACTTGTGGACTCAGACAGTTTGGCGGACGTCCTCTTCAAATCAGCGTTCGACCAACTACAATTGCAGAGAAGCGAGTTGAAGCCCGTGCACACTTCTCTGGTGGGCTTCAACGGAGAGGAAGTCAAGCCCCTAGGGAAGATAACAATACCTGTGGAAGTCGGCACATGGCCTTGCGCGGCAAGACTCAACCACAATTTCTCGGTGGTCGCGATCCCCATACAACGCCATAATAGGGCGGCCAATTACGCATATTCTGCGAACAGTGGTCTCCACCTACTATCTAGCAATGAAGTTCCCCACAGACTTCGGTGTGGGGGTAGCGCGGGGCGACCATCTTGAGTCCCGCAAATGTTATGTTGTCGCCCTAAAGGGAAAAACTAAGGTAGCCGACGACCTCGAACTGGAGCGGCCTACGGAGCAGGGCAAGGAACGAGCTTCGCCCATTGAGGAAACGGTCATGATCCTGACCTCGGTTACAGATCTTGCACGAACGCTACAGATCGGTGCTTCCACCAAGGAGCCTCTACGAACTGAACTGGTGAGTTTCTTCAAATTTTAGATATTTTTGCATGGTCCACGACGGATATGCCTGGTATTGACCCTGACCTTATAACTCACAAACTTAATACTGCCCCTGTAGTTAGACCCATTAGACAGAAGAAACGCAACTTAGCCCCGGACGCTGGAGGGAAGTCGACGAAGATGTCAAAAAGCTCCTCGCAGCAGACTTCATAAGGGAAGTTCATTACCCGAGCTAGGTAGCCAACCCAGTGCTGGTGAAAAAAGCAAACGGCAAGTGGCGCATGTGCGCCGACTACACCGACCTGAACCGAGCTTGCCCAAAAGACTACTTCCCCATGCCCCGAATTGACCGACTAGTGGACGCGACCTCGGGACATGAGCTTCTAAGCTTCCTCGACGCCTACTAAGGCAACAACCAAATCAAGATGGACCAGTCCGATGAGGAAAAAACCAACTTCATAACCAAGTTCGGCCTGTACTGTTACAAGGTCATGCCCTTCGAACTAAAGAATGCTGGGGCGACCTTCCAAAGACTTGTAAATAAGCTTTTTCAGCCCTTAATTGGCACGGAAATAGAATGTTATGTAGACGACATGGTCGTCAAAACACAGTTCTTGTAGGATATAATAAAAAAGACTTAGATTTTGTCTTCCAAATTCTGCATCAATATAGAATGAGACTGAACCCAAACAAGTGTGTCTTCGGTGTCACCTCGGGTAAGTTTCTAGGGTACATTGTCAACTGGCGCGGTATTGAGGCCATCCTATATATGAGACCACCCTGAAAAATAAAAGAGGTTCAGAGGCTAAACGGCCGCATAGCCGCTCTGAGCCGCTTCATGTCCAAATCGGCAGACCGCTGTCTGCCTTTCTTTAAGGCAATCAAAGGCAAAGGGTTTAAATGGACTCGAGATTGCCAGCTCGCGTTCGACGAGCTAAAAAACTACATCGCCAATGTGCCAACCTTAGCCAGACCCGAGGAGGGCGAGGTCTTAGAACTGTACCTCTCGGCAAGCGACAAGGTGGTCAGTTTGGTACTAATAAAGGAAGTAGATCGGGTCCAGCGACCCGTCTATTATGTTAGTAAAATTCTGTAGGGAACAGAGATGAGGTACCCGCAGATAGAAAAAATAGCGTATGCACTGGTGATTTCAGCTCGAAAACTCCGCCCGTATTTCCAGGCTCACACCGTCGTCGTCTTGACTGACAAACCTCTAAGACAAGTCTTGCTCAAGCCCGAGGTTTCTGGTCGGCTGACGAAGTGGGCCATCAAACTCAGCGAGTATGACCTCTAGTACAAGCCACGGATTGCCATTAAGGCCCAAGCCTTAGCAGATTTTATCGTCGAGTGCACATTTAGCCTCGAAGCCCCTGGACCGGTTGAGCCCGAGACCCCCAGTTCGGGTGAACCCGGAGCTCCCAAGCCAATAGATAAATGATCAAACCTACCAACTTTTGATTTTCAATTAGTTTGAATGGCCAGTATCTGATCTCATGACATTAGGGGCCCGTTCTCTTTTCAGTAAATTATTTACCCGGTTAAATGCACTTACCCAAGTAAGTGTTTCCTAGGAAAGACTTAACCAAGTAAGTGCATTTATCCATGTTCTTTTATTTCCCATGTAAATAAGACAATGATCATTTTAGTCATAAAAATCCATTATTACAAGGGGCATTTTTGTCATATTCAAGTGTTGGCAACTTTCCCCCAATATGGGAAAGTTATTTGCCAACCTAGGAATACTTTGGAAAATAAACTTTTCCTGGTCCTCGCATAAATCTAAAAAAAAAACATGAGATTCTTGGTCAATGAGAATCAAAATCCCATTGATCACCAACTTTTTCCCCTCTCAAAATCCAGAAAAAGAACTCCCCTATATAAGATCAATATAATCACTCTAACTTATACTTTTCCCTTCACCCATTTACATATCATTCACATTTACACGGAAGAATCTGCCTCAAAATATTAATAAATTGGCCATTTTCACGTAAAACTTCCAATCTTCTTTTAAAATATTTTTAAAAGGTGATTGCTAGATTTCTCTTTTTTTTTTCTTTTTGGGTTTTGATAGAAACGGTGATGTGCTTGTTTATTTAGATAAGGTGCTCATTGGGTTGGGCATGAGCTGCACAATGCATACTTTACCCCCAAAGACCAAGTTGGCCTAGCTTAATTTTTTTCTTTTTCTTTTTTTTTTTTTTTTTTTGGTATTAAAACTGAAACAAACAATAGAGTGCCGTAATCATTTTTCTAAACTGATTAAGTTGGCCTAGCTTTATTTCAATGTCCATTAATTAAACAAACAAACAGCTGGGGCAATGGGAAATGATGAAATCTTGGAAAACTAGATACAATGCAAAATGGATATCAAATTCAAGTACTTACGACTTACAAGATATCTTGCAAATGTCAGTGTAGAATTTATATTTATATTTACTAGATAAAAAGGTATCACCCGCTTGAATTTGATAAGTTTGGCTTGGCCGATGCACGCCCAGCCCATCTACGCCAGGATAGGTATTGTGATGTTTTTGAAAAAGAAAAATCAAATCGATGGAGGTTGTAGCTTTGATTGAGCCGCTCTCACTGAATTGTTTAAAAGAAGTTTCAGTAAAACGACATTTATATATATTGGTTGTAAGACAGCTATTTTAATTTGTCTTTCTAATGTTTTGGCAAAAAATTATTTATAGGTGCGACGCGGTTGCACGAGAGAAGTTAAAAGAGAATGCAGAGAAGGGAGAATTAATGAAGGAGAGAGTGAATAACATGGACAACCTTTATCGTATATATACTTTTTCTGAACCTATGGATTTATTTTGGTTGGACTGCATTTAACATTCTTTATTTTGAGGATTTATCTCTTTTTTGCAGTTAAAAATAAAATGCAGTCTTTCCTTTTTCTATGTTTTTTCCTCTCTATCATAATTTTGTTATCAATGAAGGATACAACAATTTCAAGAGAAAGGCCATGAATTTATTGAAGCTACATCACAATCTACTTATACAGATGCACACACAATGCCGCCATGACTGTGCTAATTAACACATACAGTAATTAAGTTTCCTTGCGAAAGGGAGACAAACAAAAGCTATATGAATACTAATAGCTTAATATAACTAGACCCCTTTAATTACTTCCTCAACTTGGGAATGACCACCAGAGGGATGTCCTTCTGGAGAGCCAGCCCAAACTTATCGTTCATGTCTAGCTCATCTGGGTGCATTCCATCAGGAAGGCTCCAATCAAAAGTGTGAAGAAGAGAAGCGAGTATCAGTCGAACAACTCGAGTTGCCAATGACAACCCTGGACAGATTCTTCTGCCGGCACCAAATGGTATGTACTGGAAATGGTTACCTTGGTAATCAAGTTCTGAGTTCAGAAATCGTTCTGGCAAGAAAGACAAGGGTTTCTCCCATGTCTTGGAGTCTCTTCCAATTGCATATGTGTTTACCATCAGTTGGCATCCCTTTGGAATCGTGTAATTCATCATTTGACAAGTTTCCGTTGCTCGGTGAGGAAGAAGGAAGGTGACCGGAGGGTGTAACCTGAGGGTCTCTTTGACACAGGCATGGAGATAAGGTAGGTTTGGCAGATCAGACTCCTTCACGTTGTTGCTTCTTCTGATTACCCTGTCGAGTTCCTCGCGGACCTTTACCAGCTTCTCTGGGTTCCGCAAAAATTCTGCCATTGCCCATTCAATCGTGGAGGTACTAGTGTCTGAACCAGGTCCAAACGTTTCCTGCCAAAAAGCAGCATAAGCTAATTGTTGTAACTTTTTGTTCTTTTTTTTTTGTCCTTGGCAATATCTTGGGTCCGAGACTGTTATCAAAAAGCAAGTGAAGAATCTTCCCCCCCAAAAAAAAAACGCAAGTGAAGAAGAGAGGTATTTTATCTTTGTAAAGGATAGGAGAGGCCTTTGTTAGGGTCAAAATACAAAGCAATAAAATTAATAAGAATTTTTTAATAGTTATACCTAAAAATAACAAGGTGATTCTCTAGAATCTAGGTCAAAATACATACAATTTAAATGCAACTTTAAGCCACTAAGCCAACCTTCGTTTTGTCATAATCAACAAAATAAAATAAATTTTATCTAAACATTTAAATGTAATCCGAATAAATAATATATATTTATGTTCAACAACTTTAATTAAAAACGAAAAAAAATAATATTCAAAGTTTTTATTTTGTAAGCTAATGAAATAAATTTATAAATTTATATTTATATCAAAAAGTGGTTTTAATGTCAATAAATTTAGGGGTTATAACCGATAAGAGGAACTTTTTGCTTCTAATATCAACTAAAGTAACACTTTTGGAAGAATTACAACGTTAAGGCAACTTTTTTCGAAAAATATCATTTAGGAGCAGTGACATATGAAGTTTCTTTACCCTTCTCATTCAAAACAATCTCTCCCTCACTCTCTCTTTCCCTCTCTCACTCCCTGTCTTTCTTTCTCTCGATCTGTTTCAAGAAAAATGAGGATACCGTATGGTATATAAATTGAAACTTTCTCCCCTTTATTTTTCTCTGTCTTTCTTTCTCTCTCTCCCTCTGTTGAATATGTGGGGGAGTTGTAGACGCCTTTGAATATGTGGAAGAATGATCTGCCAACGACACCCATACCGAAAGCACCGCTGACCTCGTCTAGGATTCGGTTCGGGTCAGGGCTCTCGAGAAGTCTCTGACGTCCCCATCTGATCAGTAGAAATCTTTCTTTGAAGAGTTAGCAAAAGAGAACAAGGTCTCTGTTTTTGTTTTTCTCCAGAACACAGAGAGAAAAGGAGAGAGAGAGTTGGTCTCTGTTTTTGTTTTTCTCCGGAACAGAGAGAGAGAGATATGGTCTCTGTTTTTGTTTTTCTCCAGAACACTGAGAGAGAGATGAATGGTGACCAAGGTCATCTCATTTTGATCGAGAGAAAGAAAGACAGAGAGAGGGAGAGCGTTTTGAACAAGAAGAGTAATTTTGTCCAAAAAATACGAATACAATTTGTATCGCATACATATAAAGACCTCGTATTTAAGTTCTCTTATTTGATATTTTTCACAAAAAGCTAATTCGAAATTGTAATTCTTCTAAAAGTGTTATTTTTGTTGTTATTGGGGGCAAAAAGTTATCCTTATATGCTAGAATTAAATTTATACAAATAAAAATATTAATAATAGAATAATTATTTTAATACTTAAAATTTATAAATTTGAACATGATGTGTATCTTAAAATTTGTATAAATTATTAATTAATACTTTAATTTATATTAAATAGCAACATATTTATTATTTACAAAAATAAAAATATCATTTATAAAAATAAAAATACTATTTACCAAATATTTGAGAATATAATATAAATTGAATTTTTTGAATCAGCTAATCTACTTTCATATCAAAAAATGATTATTTTATTTCATAAAATTTATATAAATAAAAATATTATTAATGGAATAATTATTTTAGTGATTAAAAATTACCAATTTGCATATGACATATATCTTAGAAATTATAATATATTTGACATACTTTAAGTTAAAATTATAAAAATATTGTTTACCAAACATTTGAGAATTAATTTTAATTGACTTTTTGTTAATGTTAAAAATTAAAAATAATAAAATAGGAAATAATTGATAAAGTAGTTGCATATGTTTTGTGCCTTGAACTTCAATAGAAAATAATATAATAATAACTTTGTGCATGTATTAATTTGTAAAAAGAAATATAATATGTTCTAGCACTCTTGACTAATACATTATCAATAAAAGTGTATGATTTCTATGTATCCCACTATATCAATTGTAATATATTTCTTCACATATAACATTAAAATATGCAATTTCTATGTATTTATACATTAATTATGATTATTTTGACCTTAAATATAATATTATTAGTATATTTGTGAAATTTATATTCATTTCCTAGCATATCCCAACATTTTCATATTTTTTTGTGCATATTCATGTATCCATGTGTTTTTAAAACATATTCATATCCGAGTAATTTTATTTAATACCCGATACCAATACTTTAATCCTTAATTATAAGCTAAATATTGTAGATTTATGCTTTTTTTCCTTTGACAATATCTTGGGCCTGAGAGTGTTAGAAACATATAATTCTTAATGAAGATACAGAAATGAAAACTTGAAAAGAAAAATATGTATATATACAGTGAGAGAGAGAGTGGCAAACCAGAAGCATGGCGTCAATCTGGGGATCACTGAACCCAGAATCGAGCAAAACTTGCAAGAAATCATTCTTGGAGTGGTCATCATTCTTCCTCCTTTGTTTAACAATGGCGGCCCATGACTCATTCATCCGCTTGACACACGTTGCCGATGCCTTCCTCAAGCCCTGAAAGTCTGATCCGCCAAGAATTGGGTAGAGGTCGGCTAGATTTGGGATGGCTGCCAATATCATCAGCTGCCGAATCATGCCCTTCATACCCAAGTTATTATCCGTCCTGTCTTCAAAATCATACACGTCTTTGGAGAAAATAAGTGCACCTAATATGTTCAAAATGGAACCGAATATCACATCAGCAAAATTCACCTTCTCTCCTTCCTTCCGTATGAGAAATTTCATCAGTTCCGATACTTTCTCCTCTCTGGCGTGTGCCTGAATGTCCAACATCTTAGTAGAGAACAATTCAGTCCTCCATACCTTCCTGACCATCTTCCAGTAATCAGTGCAATCAGCCCACACCATGGAGTGTTCAATATAGCCCTTAATTCGAACGCTGTGTGGTGCAAAGCGGCCTGAAAGCAATCGATCCTGGTTCTTGAGCACCTCCATGGCTGCCACATGGCTCGAAGCCACAACAACGGGCTCAACCCCAAATTTGAGGAGAATTAGTGGACCAAATCTCTCTGCCAATTTGCTTAGCTCGACATGGGGTTGCTTCTTCAGCTTGGGCAACAGGGTCCCTATAATTGGCCATGAAAAGGGTCCTGGGGGAAGGTTATTAGGAGATGGTTTAAGGAAGAGTACTACTGAGAGAATGGACAGTAAGAAGAAAATAAACAAGGCTAGTAGAGCCATTAGAGTCTATAGAGAAGATGTAGTACTAACCTGTGAAGCAAGTAGGCTCTGCTCATGACTATATATATGGATAACTTACCAAATCTTCTAACTTTTGATTCGCAGTTTGAATGGCGAGTAGCTGACATTCTGTCCTTTTTATTGTATAATTTTTTATTCCCAATTTAAATAAACAGTTCAGCCCAGGGTCAGAATTTTTAGGTTCACAATTAGGACAGACGTCAGCTCAGTATTTAAATATTTATAGCTTTGCAGTAGAAAATCAGAAATCTGCAATGGGCTATCCATACTTCTCGGAAACCTGAAAGATGGGATATAAGTGATTATTTTTGGAGGAATTTTATTTGAATACGTCTGTCTATTGTATCAACTTGTCATTTTATTGACCTTTGGTCTTGCGATGGGCTACGAGCTCAATCATATCTGAAGCTCTGTTTGTTTCGTTGTAGAATCAAAAGCAATACTTTTAGAGATCAATATAATCACTCTAGTTTATACTTTTCATTAACCCATTTACATGGAAGAATCTGCCTAAAAAGATTAATACATTGTCCATTTTTCCCTTTTATTTCACGTAAAACTTTCATTCTTCTTTTAAAGAATTTTAAAAGTGCTTATTTGGATTTATCCCATTTTTTTCATTTCTTTTTTTTTTTTTTAATTTTTGGTTTTTGATAGAAACGCTGATCCTTTAGATAAGGTGCCCATTAATTAAACAAACAAACAAACAGCAGGGGCAAACAATGGGCAATGATGAAATCTTGCAAAACTAGATAATACAAAACAAAATGGAGTTCTAATTCAAGTGCTTACGAGAAATCTTGCTAATGTCAATGTAGAATTTATGTTAACTAGATAAAGGTATCTCCCACTTGAACTTGATAAGTTTGGCCGATCCAGGCCCAGCCCATCTACACCATGATAGATATTATTGTTTTTGAAAAAGAAAAATCAAATCGAGGTTTATTTCAAACTTGAAGTTCAAGGTAGTTTTTCTGGATCGTTATCTTCTTTTATTTTATTTTCAATTCAATAGTGTGGGTCGAAAAGAAAATACACCTTATTTCGAACAACAAAATGGGCCTTGGGCCCTTCCTCTAGATAAAAGCAAATATTCTTCTCTTTTAATTTGGAATTTGAGATTATTTTTTGTTTATAAGGCAAACCTCGCTAGTTAAACAAGTGGTGGTATTAGGTGGATTAGGAGCGTGGGATGGGTGGTCCAGTCCACGCTTAGTTCGTGGGGCGACCGATCGGATGACACATGGGCTTTCCCAGAGAAGTGAAACGAGTTTGGCATGCGGTATACTGTATACATGACTGTCAGACTTTTGTTTGGGAACTCGGAAGGCTTTTGCCTCTTTTAGGGCGGTAGAGAAGGTTGAGTTTTTTTTGTTTTTTGTTTTTTTTTTTAATAAACTAGTGAATGACCCCGGGAAAGTTATTATATATATAAATAAATATTAATAATTTTTATTACTATTTTTTATTATTGTTTATAAACTGCCACTTTTTAGGACACTCATATAGTCTATGGGTCCACATAAATTGACCCTTATATGTCAAAACAGTAAAATTATACGGGTCACTACATTCAACTTGAACCATTTATTACTTTAATTCAACTATTATTATTATCATTATTATTATTGTTGTTGTTGTTGTTCAACTTGAACCATTTATTACTTTAATTCAACTATTATTATTATTATTATTATTATTATTATTATTATTATTATTATTATTATTATTATTATTATTATTATTATTATTATTATTGTTGTTGTTGTTGTTGTTGTTGTTGTTGTTGTTATTATTTTGGTATTTATTTTAAATTTTTTGTTATATAGTAAAAATACTAACTAAATTTGTAATTATTTAAATATTTACTTAAAATATTTTTTTCAACTGACTATAAATATTATATAATAGATTTTTTAATTAATATTTTGAATTTAAGAATAAACATTAATGATTTGGCTTAACAATTTTAATGACCTTTAATAAATATTGATTCTTATTTAAGGTTTAATTACTGTATTCAGTAATTATTATGAGGCATGCTTTGAATAAATATTAATGATGATTGATGATTGTTATTTCGCTTTTTATTATTTACTTAATTAAGTACTTGATTATTATTATTATTATTATTATTATTATTATTATTAATTATTTCTATAAATAATTGATTGTTATTATTATTTACTTAATTCAGTAATTTTCAGCAAGTAATTATTTGATTTAATTTGAATTATTTCATTTTTTAATTATTTATAATAGAAATTTAGGGTAGTCTATTTATTTGATTTAAGAGACTTACCATGTTTTATCTAGATAATGACCCCGTACTAAGTAAGGGGCAACTATAGTATCATTTTATTTGAAATTTATTATTTAATAATAAAAAATGAATTTCTTGTTGAGCAACCCACCCCCAAAAAGGTATCAATAATTTTGAAATCATTAATCTATTTATAAAATAGTAAAATTATATGGATGTTTACAACAATATCACCAATACTACTTAATATTTAGGGACATACGAATGGATAAAAAACATTTAAATTATATCCATTCAAAGAGGCAAAGAAGGAAGAAAATCATTCAAAGAGTTGCTAAGAAAAACAATCCATGCTAAACAATATTTGCAAATGCATCCATCCTCTGAATTAAGAGATGAAAAATATATGACTACAATCAACTAATAATTTAATCAGGACTCTAAAGCCCATCCAACAAAGGAAATATTAAAGAAAGGAGAATAATGGGACCATCCCAAGTATGGAAGTCACCTCCAAGTTAGGTGACAATGCTTCTTTTGGTAGATCATGATTACGGATTTCAAATCTAAGCTCCCCATAGTGCACATAGACAACTGGCTAGAATTTATCTTTAGGAAAAATGTAGGGAAATATGTACATAACATAATGCTTTGTTTGTCAAATTCAAGTCAATTAGAATCCTCATAGATTTTTAGTTCATTCATTTAGTAGTAATTTGAATATTTTTTTTATTCCATGTCTTTATTGAGTTAATATAGATTAATAAGATATTAATAATTATGAAATCAATAATAATAATAATAAGTATATTGTTATTACTATTATTTACTAATAATATATTCTTATTATGTGTGTATTGATTTTGAAGTCAGTAATATTAAATTATTATTATTATTATTAAATAATTAATTTGTTATAATTATGATTTTAGTTAATTCCTGAAATAATAATTGCTTTTACATTTCTTTTAGTTTAACAATAATGGATAATTGAAAGTTTATAATCAATATAAATATATTAAGCTGAAATGTGTACAAGGCATGAGAATGAGGGAAATGGAATCTAACAGTATTTTTTTGCCTTTTTTTCATAGAATTTCCAAGAATGCCACTCTCTACCAACTCTCTATCTTTTGCTTTTTTTCTTTCAAATTACAAGAATGCCACTATTACTTACCAACTCTCTCTCTCTTGCTTTTTTTTCTTTCAAATTACAAGAATACCACTATTTCTTACCAACTCTCTCTCTCTTGCTTTTTTTCTTTCAAATTACAAGAATGACACACTCTCTCCTACCAACTCTCTCTCTCTCTCTCTCTTTCTTATAAATTACAAGAATACCATCTCTCTCCTTCCATCCCTCTCTCTCTCCTTATAAATTACAAGAATGACACTCTCTCTCCAATTAAGGGAGACCTCAGCTCGGCATCTTGACTATTAGGGGGCCTGCAATCAAAGGTAGTCAAGTTCGAGCCGAGTCGATCTCAAACTTCTGAGTTCAAGCTCGAGTCTCTAATTTGAATCGAGCTCAAGCTAGACGACACCTCGGCCACTATGGGAGACCTCAGCTCGGCACCTTGGTCATTGAGGGAGAAATCGGCTTAACACCTCAACAACTGAGGGAGACCTCAACTCGGCACCTTGTCAACTAAGGGAGACCTTAGCTCGACACCTCACCTACTAGGGAATCCTTAGCTCGACACTTCAACAGCTAAGGGAGACATTGATTTGGCACTTCTAAAATTGAGGGAGACCTCAGCTCGACACCTCGACTACTTAAGAAACCTGCAAAGGTAGTCGAGCTCGAATTTCTGAGCTTTTGACTTGAGCCGAGCTCAAATTTCTAAGTTTTGACTCAAGACGAGCTCGAGCTCAAGTTTCTAATTCAAATCGAGCTCGAGCCTAATTCCATTTTAATCACAAAAATCTATATAAATATATTAAGCTGAAATGTGTACGTAAGAAGGCTTGAGGATGAGGGAAATGGAATCTAATAGTATTTTTTGCCTTTTTTCTTAGAAATTACAAGATGACCAGTCTCTCCTACCAACTCTCTCTCTCTCTCTCCCTCTCATGGTTTTTTTTTTCTTTCAAATTACAAGAATGCTACTCTCTCTCCTATCAACTCTCTCTCTTTTTCTTACAAATTATAAGAATGCCATCTCTCTCCATACAAAAATGCCACTATCTCTCCAATTGAAGGAGACCTTAGCTCAGCATCTTGGATGCTAGGGGACTTGCAACAAAGGTAGTCGAGTTCAAGCCGAGCTTGAACTTTTGAGCTCAAGCTCAAGTCTCTAATTCAAGTCGAGTTCAAGCTAGACGACACCTCAACCACTAAGGGAGACCTCGGCTCGACACCTCGGTTACTGAGGGAGATCTTGGCTCAACACCTTGACAATTAAGGGAGACCTCAGCTCGGCCCCTTCTCAACTAAGGGAGACCTTAGCTAGACACCTTGCCGGATAGGGAAACCTCAGCTTGACAATTCAGCAGCTGAGGGAGACCTAGGTTTGGCACCTTGGCAATTGAATGAGACCTCGGCTCAAAACCTCGACTCGGCAATCGGTTGCTTGAGAGACTTGCAATCAAAGGTAGTCGCACTCGAACTTCTGAGCTTTTGCCTCGAATCGAGCTCAAGCTCCAAGTCTCTAATTCAAATCGAGCTCGAGCCTGATAGTTTATGAGCGAGCCCCTACAATGCATGGCCCCCTCCGCTATCTCTATCTCTCTCCTGCCATCTCTCTCTCTCCTTATAAATTACAAAAATGCCACTCTCTCTCCAACTGAGGGAGACCCTAGCTTAGCATCTCAATTGCTAGGGGACCTACAATCAAAGGTAGTCGAGTTCAAGTCGAGCCAAGCTTGAGTTCAAGTCTATAATTCGAATCGAGCTCGAGCCTGATAGTTTATGAGCAAGCCCTTACAACGCAGGGCCCCTTCCGCTAGTTTAACTTTAACCAAATGAAATGTTTATTGGAGAATAATAATAGTATTAATTATAATTACTTATAATAATAATAATGTAAATAAGTAACACTAATTATATTTATAAAATAATTAATATGAATTAATATAAATATAAAATGATTTTATCCTGATTAATAATTAATATTATTAAAATACTTATTAATTAGCATTCCAAAGTAATAATTATCATTGTAATAATTAAGAAATTAATTATCAGTAAGTAATTATAATCAGTAATTAAATTTTATCAAAAATCATTATTATTAGTAATAATTAATTATAATTATTGATAATAATAATAATAATATAAATATATAATTATATTAATTAATATAAGTATTAATTATAATTACTGATAGTAATAATATAATTAATTACTTCATATAAATGTATGAATTATAATTTATGATAATAATTCTAATATAAATACTTAACATTAAATATTTATTTTCAAAATAATTAATATGAGTTAATATAAATATAAAATGATTATTTTTTAATTATTGATTACCATTACGAAAATTGTTATTAATTATCATTCCGAATTAATAATAAGAAATATTATCAGTAATTATTTAATATCATCAATTAAGTATTAGCTATAATTATTATAAGAATTTATTATTAGCGAGTTATTATTATTAGTAATTAATAGCTGAAATTAATTAATTAAAAGTCATTAATTATTAATACTCCTCTGTTGCAAAAGGTTGACTCATCATCATTATCATCAATAACAACAACTTGATAAATACATAATTTGATAAAAATATGTAAATATCATTAATACTGTAAGGGTTGAACCATTGAACCAATGAGCCAATGAGCTTCTCAATTCAGGTCCTAGTTATAGTTATTTAATGGTGTAGATAGGTTAACTTGCTTGTAAGGACTCTGGCTAGTTCTGGTGGAGATTTGAAATTGAATCCCACCTTGACAAAGGATTACATTGGGGGTTACGTCAAGGGAGGGGCAAAGGGCTATCACATTGCACATGTTCATTTGCCTGACAGTGACACATATAGTTTTCCAAAATTTCACCCAAAATGCCCGTTCCCGCACCTCTAGAAAACCTTCTTGCATCACCCAAAGCCACTCATCCCCATGCGTAGTCAGTTTAGAAATGCCAACCTTTTTTGATTGCCATTAGGAAAGAGAGCATCTAACAGATTTAATTTCATTCAACTCTCGAGAGTGTGTAAGCAGTTCACTTACAAGTTTCACACCCAAATTCTCATTTCTTAGAGAATTATTAGCGAGTGTAAATTCATCTACTTCAGGAAATTCCCCCATCCCCAATTAGTCGGCAACACCCTTTTTTTAAAGCCAGGTCTGATTTTACAAACCCTTGAGCGTGATTCGGCCGGTCTTAGCTGTTAACGATCTTGCTTCTGAACAGGGTAGCAGGGAACCTGAAACGGAGGAGATGAGGAAGTTCCGGGGGGGAACCCGGTGTAGCGGCTCTGAAGCTCAAGTTAGAATCCTTCAAAAGCAAGATAATACCAGATAGCGCAAAGTTTGCATACCTTCTTTGTTGGGGGGCAGGGGGCTCTTATAATCACTTCGCGCACTCGTTCCGAGGCCCTTGTCAGGTCGGGTATGATTACCCTTGCGCTTGTCAATTCGGCCATCGTCCTTTCTGCTGGGACAGAACCGTCACTGCCTAACCGTCTCTCTAACTGGAGATGGCGGTGTCAGTGGCGGTGGCAGGTGGCCGTTTAGAGTGCGGCCGCCAAGCGTCAGATCCCAAGTCAGTCAGGTGCGGCGCCCTCGGGCATGGACTTCCTCAGTGTCAAGCATGGTACGACTTGTTTGGTTTTGGTGCCCAGAAGGTGATGCGGAGTGGTGAGCAAGGCGAAGTCTTGAGTTTGGAGGTATCTATAGGGCAGGTCAGTTCGGCGAGGTGAATCCCGAACTATTACAAGGTTGGCCAGCTCGGCGAGGTATATCCCGAGCTGTTACAAGGTTGGCCAGTTCGGTGAGGTATATCCCGAGCTGTTACAAGGTCGACCAGTTCAGATTACTCTGGTTTTGGGCCAAGGGTGAGTTCGGGCCCCCCGTAGGGAGTTCGGTCCGCTGGTGTCCCCTTGTTCACGCCTAGGCTTGGCCCTTTTGCCGAGCTGTCGTTTCTGCCACGTGTCGCATAACTATGAGGTCGGGCCAAATCTTCCTTCATCAATTGCCCCCCACTCCTCGCGCCAAGGGTCTTCCCTTGGTGCGGGGAGTTTCGCGAGGTAGTAGGTGGATTTGCCCCGTCCTTTGGATCTTGACCGCGTGAGTTGCTTTTGCCAGGGTTCTTCGGTTTCCGTGAAGGCTGGAAACGTGCCTACTCATAAATTCTGATGGTTGCGACAACGCGCGTTTTAAATTTCAAAAATTTGCGCCGCTGGGACGTGACAGTGGGTCATTCAAAAAGGCGCGCCACTGCTGTACGTACGCGGGCGGCTGTCAGGGAGACGTGCGGCGTGGTCAGTTTCGGAAAGACGCGTGTCGGTGCGATGTCGGTTTCAAAAAGGCGTGCGCTGACGTTTCGCTCTTGCCGGAAAGACGTGCGCCAATCACGTATCGACCTTACGGGACGTGCGGTCAGCAAAAATGTGGGCTGTCGGATCGTCTTTGATCTGCACGGTTGATCCTTGGTTACTGTAGCTATAAATAGTGGGGGACCCCAGTCGATTTGTCACTTCTGCGATGTCTACTGAGCTCGCGTCCAACTTTTCAGCTCGCGTCCAAGTTTTTTCCAGCTGCGTCAAGGCTGGTTACATAGCCTTCAAGGTTCTTTGGCTTGTTCCCGTCTCCGGAGCCTTCAAAACTTTCTTCCGGTGAGTACCTTCCTGAATCCACCTTTTCCTCAATGTCTAGCTTTGATAGCTCAGACGACTCTTCAAGTAGGGCCGACGTAGGTTCTACCAACAGAGCTGTGTCCCCCGACTGCCTCAGTGATCCTAAGGTGGAACTCGAGGACTATGAACCAGTAGGCCGAGCCGCTTCGAGCAGTTTGGTGTCTACCTCCCGCCGAGGTCGGATGCTAGACAGGTTTGGTCCCTCGACCATGACGCTTGAGGGGCTTCAATCCATACTTATGTCTTACAACCTTCTCGGGGGGTATACATATTTTATTCCTTCGGGTAGCTTTCCTTGGGAACACGGTCCTGATGAGATCGTGATTTTTTTAGAGCAGCTCGTTGCGGGGTTGCAACTTCCTTTCCACCCCATTCTCGTCAAAGTCATAAACCATTTCGGTGTCACCATTGGCCAACTTCATCCGAACTCTATTCGGAACCTGGTGGGGACAGTTTCCCTTTTTTGAGAGCATAACTTCCCCTTGGACTTAGAGATATTCTCCTCCATCTTGATGCTCAAGAGACAGGCGGGTTCTCTTCCTGGGGGAAGACGGGCGTATTACCTTTCTCATCGCCAGGGTTTTAAGCTTCTGCACGATCTTCCTAATAAGGTCCCGACATGGAAGCGAGACTACTTCGGTGTGCGAAGTGCACAAGGATGGCCCTTTCAGACCGGGTGGGGTGAGGCCACTCCCGATTCAGGTGTTACTCTCGATAAAGAGACGGTGAAGGGCCTCCGGCAATGGGCACGACAAGGTTTAAAGTATCATCACTACTTAACGGAGGCCAAGCTTATTGCGGCCAGCCTGAGTTCGGGTAGGTTTCTAGCTATGCGGTTTCTTGCTTGCTCTGTTCTTTCATTTTTTTTGATGTCGAACTCGTTTTCTGCAGGTGTGATGGATGCGGAGAGAACTCATGGGGGACGTCTGTTCCAAGGTATGAAGAGGAGGAAGCGGGTCGCCAAGCGAACTCGTACCGAGCTGCCCCTGGACGAGGAGCCCAAAGTTCCAAACCACACGCCGGAGGATCTGCCCAGGGAGCCCGAGGTGACTCCACCGATGCACGAAACTGCCAGGGCGCCTTACGCTGAGACCACTCATACGGGCGCTCCTGCATACTCAAGTGCTCCTGCTCACTTTGGGTCCGCTCATACGCGGGCTGGGCCCTCGGGTTTGGGAGCTCAAGGGGAATTCAGGAGCGTGTTGACGCCGAACTATGCTCTTCAGAAGAGTAGGGAGGCTACTTTCCCTGAGGAGATCGCGGCGTGGACCGATCTTCCTTTGAATCAGGTCGCCTGCCGCGCCGTAACACATGCTATGGTGGTAAGTTAGATTATGTCTGCCTTTTTCATTTTCTGTCGCTTTTGCTGTTATTGCTCACTTGTTTCTTTTGGTAGGTGAATTCTTCAATTCATGCCTTAGCGGCCCAAGTGGAGAGGATCTCGCGACAGGCGCGAGCTGTTGTGGCTGCCGCTCATGCTGCTGAAGAAGCTTTCCGCGCTGCAGAGGCGAATACCCGGGCTGCTGAGGCAGCCGCTTATGCTGCCGAAGAGGCTGCTCACGTCGCGATGGCCAGGCAGGCAAGGTCTCAGCGTGACGCCGAGGCCATGGGGGTAGTTGTCAAGCATATGGCGGACTTGAAGTTGGATTTGCAGCATCAAGTCGAATATCTTCAGGAGGACATCAGGGAGAGAACACAGGTTTTTTCCCAAGGCATTGAAGATGCCAAGAAGAAGGTCGTTGAAGACTACATTGCCTCTCCGCGTTTTGACAATCTGATGGTGGATTCTTACAGGAGGGGGTTCAAACTGAGCAGGTGGATGATCCGGAATACGTACCCCGACCTCGACGTTAGTGCCATATCCACTTCGCGTATAACTCAGGAGATGGCCAATGCTGTCGATGGCGTGCCGGACTCTGAAGGAGAGGCATGGCCTTCGGGTGTTGTTGAAGTGCCTTCTGATGGCGAAGAAGTAGCTCTGGGCATGTAACAATTTTTTTAAGCGCCTTCTAATGGCCAATGTACTCCTGTTTCTTGCAACGGAACAGATAATCTTTTTGCCCAAGTGTTCCTTTTCCCCGAACTGATTCTTTGTTGAATTGAATATGCCACTTTCTTGCCCGAGTTATTATACTTCCGTGACCTGTTTTGCCGCGAAGGCTTTTTACAGCGAACTGATTTTTTGCCGAGCTGATAGTATGCTCTTCTTTGCTTGTTTACGCCGAGGTTCTTCTTGGCTCTGCATCGTGGCACATAGGACCTGATTTCGTCCACTTCGCTTGGCGGTTTATAGGTAGTATCGGCTTAAGTTCACGATGTTCCACGCTCGAGGTACTTGTTTGCCTTCCAAGGTTTCGAGTTCGTATGCCCCCCCGAGTGCTCTTTTTACTTTATAGGGCCCTTCCTAGTATGGTCCAAGTTTGCCTACGCCGGGTTCGGGCACCATAATCTTACGAAGGACCAGGTCGCCGACTCGAAAGCTTCGTTGCTTTACTCTGGTGTTGTAGTAGCGAGCTACCTGCTGCTGGTATGCCGCTGTTCGGATGTGCGCGAGGTCCCTTAACTCGTCCAATAGGTCAAGGTTGATACGTAACTCGTCTCCGTTCGTCCGATCGTCGTATGTTTCTAGTCACAATGTTGGTACTTCGATTTCCACCGGGATCACTGCTTCAGTGCCGTAGGTGAGGTTGAAGGGGGTTTCTCCCGTGGCGGTTTTTTCTGTAGTTCGGTGAGCCAATAAGACACTTGGTAGCTCTTCGGCCCACAATCCCTTAGCTCGATCCAGACGTGCTTTCAGTCCGTGCAGGATGGCTATGTTCATTACTTCCGTCTGACCGTTTGCCTGCGGGTGCGCAACTGACGTGAAGTTTTTCCGAATCCCCATGTTCTGACACCACTCTTGGAACTTGATATCCTCGAACTGCTTGCCGTTGTTTGAGATTAGTACCCGAGGTAACCCGAAGTGACATACTATGTTCTTCCAAAATAAGTTTTGTATGTTTCGGGCCGTAACAGTTGCCAGAGGTTCGGCTTCTATCCACTTCATAAAGTAATCTACTGCAACAACTAGGAATTTTCTTCCACCTGTTGCTGGTGGGAATGGCCCCAGGAGGTCGATGCCCCATTATGCAAAGGGCCACGGGCTGGCGAGGTATTTGAGGTCGGAGGCAGGTTGATGGTAGATATTGGCGTGCTTCTGACACTTATCGCATTTTCTGACGAGCTCAACAGCTTCTGCCTTCATCGTTGGCCAGTAGTATTCTTGTCGAAGTGCTTTTTGGGCGAGTGCTCTGCCCCCCAAGTGTCTGCCGCACAGGCCTTCATGAGTGTCGCAGAGTACGAACTCGGCTTCGGCAGGTCGCAGGCAACGCAAGTAGGGGAGCGTGTAGGACCGTTGGTATAACCGTTCGTCTATTATGACGTATTTGGCTGCCTGGCGCTGCACCCTCTTGGCCGCATTGCGTTCTGCAAGGAGGGTTCCGTCTATCAAGAAGCTCGCGAGTGGGTCAATCCAGCTCGGCTCTGCTTCCAAGACGGGAGCGACCTCCTCTGTCCCCCCGAGAATACTAGGCCGAGGTAAGTCCTCTATGTAAACAGTTCTCATGTTGTTGTGACTTGTGCTGGCTAACCGGGACAGAGCGTCGACCTCAGTGTTCTCTGACCTCGGGATTTGCCTGATGAAATGTGACTGGAAGTTGAGTAGGGCTTCTTTTACTTTGGCCAAATATGCGATCATGGAGAGCTCGCGTGCTTCATACTCACCCGTAACTTGGTTGACCACGAGCTGGGAATCGCTGCAGATGACCAAGTGTTTTGCCTTTACCTTTCGCGCTAGGTCCAACCCAGCTATCAGTGCTTCGTACTCTGCCTCGTTGTTGGATGCCGCAAACTCAAAGCGTAGTGCGTATTCTAATTTTGTGCCGCCCGGGCCACATAAGACTATTCCAGCTCCGCTGCCTTGCCGGTTCGAGGAACCATCCACGTGAAGGATCCAGGGCTCCTCATCCCAGTTTGCGTTTTGCCTGACTAGGAGAGATGCCACACTGGCTGCTACTTCGCGGGGTTCAGACTATTGGCTCGGGAGCTCCGAGTTCGCCCGAACTGGGGACCTCGAGCTCGACCTGTGGGGCTTCATGGCTGAAAGTGCAATCGACGATAAAATCTGCCAAAGCTTGGGCCTTAATAGCGGTTCTTGGCTTGTACTGGAGGTCGTACTCGCTGAGTTTCATGGCCCATTTCGTCAGTCGACTGGAAACCTCGAGTTTGAGTAAAACTTATCTCAGAGGTTTGTCAGTCATGACGATGACGGGGTGAGCCTAGAAGTATGGGCGGAGTTTCCAAGCTGCTGTCACTAGTGCGTATGCTAGCTTTTCTATCTGCGGGTACCTTGTCTCTGCTCCCTGCAAAATTTTACTAACATAATAGATGGGTCGCTGGACCCGGTCTGTTTCTTTTATTAGTACCGAACTGACCACCTCGTCTCTTGCCGAGAGGTACAGTTCTAAGACCTCACCCTCCTCGGGCCGGGCTAAGGTTGGCACACTAGCAAGGTAACCTTTTAGCTCGTCAAACGCGAGCTGGCAGTCCTGGGTCCACTCGAACCCTTTGCCTTTGATTGATTTGAAGAAAGGTAGGCAGCGGTCTGGCGATTTGGACATGAAACGGCTTAGAGCGGCTATGCGGCCGTTTAGCCTCTAAACTTCTTTTACTTTCCGAGGTGGTCTCATATCTAGAATGGCTTTTATCTTGTCCGGGTTGGCCTCAATACCGCCGATTAACAATGTACCCTAGGAATTTGCTCGAGGTGACGCCGAAGACACATTTGTTGGGGTTCAATTTCATGCTAAACTGACGCAGGATTCGGAAGACAGAATCTAAGTCTTGTATTAATTCTTGTGAAAACTGAGTCTTGACGACCATGTCGTCTACATAGCACTCTATCTTCGTGCCAATCAGGAGCCGAAAGAGCCTATTTACAAGTCTTTGGAAAGTCGCCCCAGCATTTTTTAGTCCGAAGGGCATGACCTTGTAGCAATATAGGCCAAACTCGGTTATGAAGCTGATTTTTTCCTCATCAGATGGGTCCATCCGGATTTGGTTGTAGCCCGAGTAGGCGTTCAGGAAGCTTAGCAACTCATTTCCTGAGGTCGCGTCCACTAGGCGGTCAATTATGGGGAGGAGGAAGCAATCTTTCGGACAAGCTCGGTTCAGGTCGGTGTAGTCGACGCACATGCGCCACTTGCCGTTTGCCTTTTTAACCAACACCGGGTTGGCCACCCAGCTCGGGTAATGGACTTCCCTTACGAAGTTTGCTGCGAGGAGATTCTCGACCTCCTCGTCGACTGCCCTCCAGCGTTCTGGGGCTAAGTTGCATTTTTTCTATCTAACGGGTCTGACTACAGGGTCAGTATTAAGTTTGTGAGTTATCAGGCCGGGGCTAATTCCGGGCATGTCGACCACGGACCAGGCGAAAATATCTAAATTTTGAAGTAAAAAACTCACCAGTTCGGTTCGTAGGGGTTCCTCGACGGAAGCTCCGATTTGAAGTGTGCGAGCTGGGTCCGTAGCCGAAGTCAGGATTGCGACTGTTTACTCCGTGTGTGAAGTTCATTCCTCACCTTGCTCCGCAGGCCGCTCCAGTTCGAGGTCGTCGGCCGCCTTGGTTTTTTCCTTTAGGGCGGCAACATAACACTTGCGGGACTCGAGTTGGTCGCCCCGCGCTACCCCCACACCGAAGTCCGTAGGGAACTTCATGGCCAAATAGTAGGTGGAGACCACCGCTCGTAGGATAGGCGTGATCGGCCGCTCTATTATGGCATTGTATGGGGAGGGGGTCGCGACCACCAAGAAATCATGGTTGAGTCTAACCGCACAAGGTCATGTGCCGACTTCCACAGGTACTGTTATTTTTCCGAGGGGCCTGACTTGCTCTCCGCTGAAACCCACCAGGGGAGTGCTCGTGGGCTTCAGCTCGCTCCTCTGTAATTGTAGCTGGTCAAATGCTGATTTAAAGAGGATGTTCGTTGAGCTGCCCGAATCTACGAGTATGCGTCTGACCTCGAAGTCGTTGAACCTTAGCTTAATGACAAGCGCGTCATCATGGGGGTAGCGGACCCCTCGTGCGTCGTCCTCCGTGAAGAAAATTGGTTCTTCGGTCTTTGGTCTCTTTGGGGGGTTCCGTTCTTCGAGGGCCGCTTCGCGAACTGAAGTCCGGGCCGCTGCCGAGGTACACCCCGCTACCACCGAACCTCCCACAATTACATGGATGGTTCCCCGAACTGGCCTCTCTTCCGGAGGCTGCCGCTGCAACGGTTCGGCATGTCTGCTGCTAGACTCGGGGGCATCCTTTTCGTGCTCCCCTTGCCGACCTGCCTTATTGTTATTATTGTTGTGTTGTACAAAGTTTCTCAAGTATCCGCGACGGATGAGCCCCTCTATCTCGTCCCGGAGGTTATTACACTGCTCGGTACTATGACCATGGTCTCTATGGAAACTACAATACAAATTCTTATTTCTCTCGTTCGGATTTCCCTTTAGGCGAGGTGGCCACTTCACGTACGGGGCGTCTTTGATCGTCATTAAGATCTTAGTCCGCCTTGTGTTTAACGGCGTGCAGTCCGTCCGAACTGCTAGGGGAGCTCGGAACGACTGGTTCGGCTTCGGCTCCCGAGCTGGGTTTTTTCTGTCGACCGGATTGGAGAGCTCGCCTTCCCTCTTTCTTTTCTCGTCCCCGCCTTCGGTTCGTTGGTTGATTTCTTCCTCTGTACTCATGAACTTATCCGCGAGCTTGAGGAATTCAGCCACGGTTGCGGGCTGGTTAGCCACCATGTGCCATTTGAATTCTTTGTGCGTCACCCCTCTTTTGGCCGTCGCGAGCTGTACTGTGGGGTCCAACCGCGGTATCTGCAAGCATGCTTCGTTGAATTGCTTGATGTAGCCCCGGATGGATTCTCCTTCTCTTTGGACTACTCCGAAGATGCTTTCCTCTGTTCTGGGGCACTATTGGCTAGTGACAAAGTGTGCGGTGAAGACCTGCACGAACTAGGCCCAACACTTTATCGACCCGGGGGCCAGGTTCCTGTACCAAGTGCGGGCTACCCCCCTGAGGGTGGTGGTAAAGGCCACGCACATGCACGATTCGCTGGCCCTGGCGAGGTGCATTTGGGACTGAAAGGCGTCAACGTGGTCGTTGGGGTCGAAGGACCCGTCGTACTTGTCCAGAGGTGGGAGCTTGAAATTTCTGGGTAAGGGGACCGCTAGGAGTTATGATGCGAGGGGGGAAGGAACCGAGAGAATCGGGGCAGCTCCTACCTTGTCCGAGCTCGTCTCTTTGCCTTTGAGTTCTGACAAGGCACGGGTGGCGGTTCGGCGACTTCGCCGGCGCCTTCGTTGTTGAGTGGGCCTTGTACTGGCGCTGCTGGCCTCCGTGTTACCGAGCTCGATGGGCCCGGAATGCTTGTAGTTTGTTGCCAGGACACTGAATCGGTTTTCCATGAGCGGGAACTCGGGCTTGGAGCGCCGGGGTGCCGACCTCGCGGGCGAGGTTCCCGACCCGCCTGCGAGTTGCGAGGCGGGGATGATATTTTTCTCTCTTCGGCCTGGGGACGAGGCGTGGCTGTTAGGGGGGTTCTAGGGCCGGGAGGCCTTCGCCTGGTGGGGGCGTCCATCCTGAGGGGAGGCCTTGACCGGCCTCGGAGCGGGGTGGCGAGGTGGAAGTAGTGGTTGGTTCAGTGGCAGTTGGGGGTACTGCTGTTGATAGTGATACTGGGAGATGTTGTGCAGTACTTGGTGTTGGTGAAGCTGGTGCTGCTGGAACTGTTGCATTTGGGCTTGCATTGCCCGCATGCACTGCATCAGGTCGTCCAACCGGTTTTGGCTGGCTGCCAGGGGAACGGTAGTCGGTTCAGTAAAGGTTGTCTCAATGGGGAGAGGAAAGGGGATGCTTGTGGCGCGTTCAAGCTGGGGATCCCATCCACCAAAATGGGGATGGTGAACTGTCCAATGCACACCACGGGGACTTGAAGTTGTTCCCCGGTGGTGTTTGTCTCCGTGCCACGTCCGGCGTTGCTGGAGGAGGCCATGAGTGTTGGTTTTTTTGAAGAAAAGGGGTTATGGAAGTTTGGAGGGAGGCTTTTTGAAGCGTTCCCATAGACGACGCCAATTGATGGAGCGCGATCCGACCGGTCTTAGCTGTCAACGGCCTTGCTTCTGAACGGGGTAGCAGGGAACCTGAAATGGAGGAGATGAGGAAGCTCCGGGGGGGAACCTGGTGTAGCGGCTCCGAAGCTCAAGTTAGAATCCTTCAAAAGCAAGATAATACCAGATAGCGCAAAGTTTGCATACCTTCTTTGTTGGGGGGCAGGGGGCTCTTATAATCACTTCGCGCACTCGTTCCGAGGCCCTTGTCAGGTCGGGTATGATTACCCTTGCGCTTGTCAATTCGGTCGTCGTTCTTTCTGCTGGGACAGAACCGTCACTGCCTAACCGTCTCTCTAACTGGAGATGGCGGTGTCAGTGGCGGTGGCAGGTGGCCGTTTAGAGTGCGGCCGCCAAGCGTCAGATCCCAAGTCAGTCAGGTGCGGTGCCCTCGGGCACGGACTTCCTCAGTGTCGGGCATGGTACGACTTGTTTGGTTTTGGTGCCCAGAAGGTGATGCGGAGTGGTGAGCGAGGCGAAGTCTTGAGTTCGGAGGTATCTATAGGACAAGTCAGTTCGGCGAGGTGAATCCCGAACTGTTACAAGGTTGGCCAGCTCGACGAGGTATACCCCGAGCTGTTACAAGGTTGGCCAGTTCGACGAGGTATATCCCGAGCTGTTACAAGGTCGGCCAGTTCGGATTACTCTGGTTTTGGGCCAAGGGTGAGTTCGGGCCCCTCGTAGGGAGTTCGGTCCGCTGGTGTCCCCTTGTTCACGCCTAGGCTTGGCCCTTTTGCCGAGCTGTCGTTTCTGCCACGTGTCGCATAACTATGAGGTCGGGCCAAATCTTCCTTCATCAATTGCCCCCCACTCCTCGTGCCAAGGGTCTTCCCTTGGTGCTTTCATGTAAAAGTAGTTTTATAAATGTGCTTTCGTAAAAGTACTTTTATAAAAGTGTTTTTGTAAAAGTGCTTTCGCAAAAGTAAACATCTATGACAACAATTTTTTGGGTAGAGTTTCCTCAAAGAATGAAATGAGTAAGATGGGGCATGATTATTTTTCATGCTGTAGCTAGTCAATTTTTGTGCTATTGGGCTGATTTTTCGTTCTAAAAAAAATGTAGCCCTTGGCAAGAATTTTGTAATCAAACACTCTAAGGCTATGTTTTGTTTGAAGGAAAAAGTAGGGAAAGGAAAGGAAAGGTGAGGAAACCTTTACAAATCTTGTTCAGGTTTCCTTACCTTTCCCTTCCTTTCCTTACATTTTCCTTCAAACCAAACGTGACCTGATGTAATTCATTCTTACCCATCCTTACCTAAAATGAACTGGTACAGTGAACCAAAACATAGCCTTAATTAATCTTGATTGAACTCGATCCACCACCTCCTCATACACCATACGTTGATTTCTTCCAACAAACATCGACATACTCAAATATTTCACCTTGCTACCTGGTCTTTGCACTCTCAAACTCTTTAATGAAACGGCAATGTCTAGAAGAAATATTTTTGGTTTGCTAAAATAAATACCTCATTTAGAAAAGTTAACCTCTTGATTGGAGCAAGCCCCAAAAAAGGAAGGATGACAGTGGGTCTCCTTGTTGCAGTCCACAATAACTAGGAGTGAATCTAATAGATTCTTCTCCATTAACAATCACCGCAAGCTGTGTGTTGTAGAGATACACATCTTCACTAGACTTCTCCATTGTTCATCAAATCCATGAACTTCCATCACCTTCATTAAAAATCCCCATTCCATTTTATCATACGCCATGAACTTCCATCACCATGCTTGCCTTGTTTTCTTTTTCATATAATGCAAAACTTTTTGCCCAATTATACCATTGTCAATTATTTGATGTTTAAGTACAAAAGCTGCTTGCCGTGAATAAATTAATTTATCAATTACCATTTTAAATCTATTAACCAGTACTTAAGAAAAAATTTATAAAACACATTACATAGGCTAATAGACCTAAAATGAGCAACTGTTTCTGGACATTTAACCTTAGGAATAAAAACTATATTGTAAAATTAACTTCTATCATCTCATCCCCAAAGGATAATGATTGAATAAAACAATTAAACCACATCTTGTTCAATAATCGACCAAGATTTATGGAAAAATGATGCAGACATACCTGGTATCAGGTCCGAGAGCCTTCAACTCACAAATTTGAAAATGCAACGTCACGTATCTCCTCTGTTGTAGGGACCCTAGTCAATGCCTAATTATCTTCGATAGAAAAAAGTGGCCGTAGCAGTTCTCTAGTTGTAGGAGACATAACAGGTTGCGAAGAGTAAAACAATTCTGAGAAATATTTCACAAATAATTCTTGCATCTCTTTTATATCCTCCATCCACCCCCAATCCCCATCTTCCTTTTTTTCTTCTTCTATTTACTATCGTGGAAAGATGAAAAAACATCGCCTTCCCGCAACCACAAGTCATCCATTTGCACTGCAAGTTCTTTAGGAGTACAAATGCAAATATGTATAGAGTGCAAAACTTTATATTTTGTATGTATTTGCATTTATATACTCTTTCCAAACTCAGCCTTAGGCAAAATCTCCTCACTTGAGGGGCTCCCCAACCCTCTACAGTTCCATATTAATGCCTTCATGGCTAATTTCGGAGTTGATGAGGGACAACCACTGAAAACCCAGTCATCAGTTGATCATTGGTAGAAGATATTTGTTGTACTTTAATGGACCCTACACCTTCCAATAGACACATCAGTCGACTCGCTATATATAGTTTTGAAATTTCCCTCCATGTAACTTGTACCACCTTTGCAACCAGAGGTTCCTTCTCCAGGCCGGCCGGTTGAATTTTTGGTTTTAATTTCTACCTTTCACTACAATATACGATTATTGCAATTGTCTAAGGGCCTTCACATACATGGCCTTTTTTCCTTTACTATCCATTTACTGATACGATTGCAATTCGATCTCTCTCATCCACCCCTATCCAATCGGCAATTCTAGATCTTCCTAGTTAAACCGTTCGAGTTGGTTACTGACAACACTCCACAACGAACCATGCATGTCGTCTTCACCCTTTTCAGTTGTAACCGTTTTGTCCACCTCAGTCACGGGAAAACTGACTATCAACCTCCATTCCCACCACCATTGCCACCGCCATCAAGTTCATCAGCGACCACCTCATTTGTTGTTTTCCTTCCTAAAGATGCGGTTGTCGCAGCCTCTGTGGTCATTCCTGAACCATGATAATTATTGGGGGGGACACCACCACCAAATATTTCACTTCTGTTACTGCCCACCGTTTTTGTTCGTAGCCATGCATGGTCCCTAATAGAGGATGATTTGACCTGACCCATGACACATGGACCTGATTCAGTACAAGCAACAACTCAACACCACAGCCTTACTGCAACTAAGTAACGAGCCTGCAGGACATCTCGCTACGTCATAGCTCACTATAGGGGGAGTTTGCTACAACGCGAGCTCGAGGTCCCCCGAGCTACCGAAAGGGAATACTCCAAGGCTATCCCAACTCGCGAGCTAGGGTAACTAGTTCACTCCAACACTTGGGCAGAAAAACTGCCCCAAAGACAACCTTGAGAAAAGTCACCTCGAAGTACCCCTGGGAGTTCACTATGAAGTAGCTCGATACGCGACAGGATAGCTCGCTACAAGGTAGCTCACGACTAAGCGACGCGATACTTTCATGAAGTTTCTATCTAACAAGACCGTACCCATTAGACTGCGCCATGTCTTCTGACTGACGGCGCAGTCAGTGCCCACTCGACAGATTTTACCCACGTCTCTCGACAGATGGTGGCGTGCCTGTCCTCCCGGGACGTGTCACCCATCCAATTGGGTAGTACCCTGCAATGATCACCTGCGCAGCCCTAACAGATAACGGCTGCGACAGAAGTCCAGTGGCGATTATGCCCGATTTGACAAGAACGCCTATATAAGAGCTCCTTAGTTGAAGGGAAGCTCTCTCTCTTGAATATCTGAGATCTTATCTGAAATTTAATTGCTCTCGAACTAATCTTGAGAACTCAATGATCCAGCGCGACCTACACTCTTAACATCTTAACACTCTTAATTTCTTTCCCAACGTTCTAATTTAAGTTTTGGAGTATTCCTGCTGGGCAAATCCCCTAGGGATCCTTCACCTTCTTCTTCTCAGGTGCCGTCCGTTGCCAGATAGGAGCCAGTCAACAGCCAACTAGGAGTGGCCAGATCATGCCGCATCAGTCCCCATTGTAACTCCGAATCAATAGACTTATCATCATTCTCTTCATCAACCTTACGTGTACAATGTTTTACATCATGGCCCACCCTAGACTCTACCACAGTAAAAGCAGAAAACTGGTAGATGTTCATACTTAATATCAGCCCAGATTGTTCTTCCCTCTCGACCAAACACTGGTACCCTCCTACGAAGATGTCCACTCAAACATCTGGACTCTACCACAGTAAAAACAGAAGACTGGTAGATGTTCATACTTAATATTAGCCCAGATTGTTCTTCCCTCTTGACCAAACACTGGTACCCTCCTACGAAGATGTCCACTCAAACATGTGGACACCAACGCTGCAACCCATTGACTGCCCACGGGCCTTGTGAAAGGATAGTCCTAATATCCACCTTATGTGAGAAGAAGAAGAGAAACACCAATCCATGAGGGGTGGATTCAACTTGCACTAGACGTTGCAATTCCCAGACTTAATTTAGGAAAAAGGCTCCCAAGTCCGAACTACAACGGGGTGTATCACCTTCTCCCCGACCACCTTTCCTATCAAACACTACTTACTCCATCTACTTAACCCTTCCTCCAATTCAACACCCACATGTCATCCATCCTCTTCAATCCCCAACCTCCAAAATTCTTCATCTAACGCATCCACTCTAAATCCCATCATCAAATCCTCACAATCCACTCTAGAGCGTTTGCTAGTTGGTTTGGTTCAGTTTCAGATTGTTTGGCCAACTAAATTGATCTAATTGGATTAGGGAGATGGTCACTCGAAACTGACCAACCATTAGTGAAAATCGGTTAATTCGAGTTATATCCATCAATTATTTTAAAACCGACTCAGAGGCTATAAAAATTAAATTTACAATAATTTTATTAAAAATAAATTAAAAAATAAAAATTTTATAATATAAAATATTTTAGACTAAGAAATATAAGAATTATCCACTTTTTGATATTAAAAAATATATTTAAAATAAAAAATATTAATATATATCTATAATTGGGTTAATTTACAAATGACCAAACCGAAACTAACCTGACTTAGTTGAATTGGGAAATTGCTGAACCAAAGTCGATAGGAAATACTAGAAAACCAACCAACTTGGATCAAATTGGGCTGAGTTGGAAAATTAAATAATTATTTATTATTAAAAAATTAAAATATAAAGCAATTAATATTATGTATTTATATTTTTTGTTTAACAAAGTCCGTACTTCGCACGGGTAACCGGTAGTTGATGGGTTTAACGATGTCAGATGTATATTTGATGATGCCGAAGTGTTGAGATTTGGAGGGTCGTGGATTATCAGACGGCAGCAACTTTAAACACTACAAAGAAGACAAAGATCGTCGGTCACAGAAGAAACAAACACCCCACGCCCGCTTCATTCCCTCTTTTCTCTCTATTCAAGAGCTTGAGCCCGGGTGCGTGGGTGGTGGTTCCACTGTACCTCCTCCCTCCATTGACTCAAAACTGAATGCCTCTTTCTAAATTCTAACAGCTTTTATTTATTTATTTATTTTTCTATTGCTCGGCGCTACTTTCTTCTTCTTCTTCTTCATCTTTCTTCTTCTTGTGTCAACACGGCTCCATCTCCTCTTACGCGTATTGATTACAAGGAACATCTGTCAAAAGGAGGAGAGGAGAGGAGAGATATCTATATGGCAGTATAATCTATAGTCTTCGTTCTAATATAGGAATCCTCGCCACTGATTATTACGTCTGTTCATGTCCAGGCCGCCCAATTCTTCAATTTTAAGATCTTATAAGGTCATTTTTCTTCTGTATTTTTTTTTTATTTGAAAAATTTCTTTGGTTGATTCCTCGCTTTTTTTTTTGTTTGTTTCCGAAAATAGCTGTTTTGCTTTATTATAGTTGCAATAATTGTAATTATTATTGTTCTTTTCTGAGAATTAGTAGGGATGGTAACTGGAGGGAATCAACAAGAAGATGGGGAGAAGAACCCAACGGGCATGTCGAGAGGAGGTGTAACAAGGTCGTGGGGGACGACATTTTCGGGACAATCCGTCTCGACAAGTGGGAGTGCGGGGTCCCCGTCAAGCCGGAGCGAGCCGGCTATGGCGACTCCTGCCAGTGAGAGCACTTTTAGTAGATTGAATCACCTTGATATTCATGGAGATGACGCTGGATCTCAAGGAGCCGTTATGTGAGTTTTTCTAATACCTTTTTTTTGCTCTCTTCCTCTCTCTGTATGAATTTCTTGGTGTGAATTCAATTCATGAGGCTAAGTTTTATTTATGTGGTATTTGTTCTTATGGTATTGACTTTTGTGTGGTTTATGGGAAAACTATGGAATTTATTTTGAATACAAGGTGGGAATGGTTGAACTCCATCAATATTTTGACAATTCTTATTAACCAGAAAATCCCTCAAATTCATTGTGCACATGAAGGTGGTATTAAATTCTAGTGCATTGCAGAATGCATATAGTCCTTGAAGCATTAAATTCTGATGCTTTAAGTTCCATCATTTCTGTTCTCATTGGAGAGGGAGGATTGTTTTTGATGATAGTTTTGTTTTACAGTGAAAGATATACTGTACTTTTCGTCTCTATCATGTACAGCTCATATACATGTACATGCCTTTCTGAGGGTGCCTTTCCCTCTTCATTAATACAAATTATACTTCATTTATATAAAAAAAATCCTCAAGGTTGTGGACGGGAAAGAATAATCCATGCATCTCTCTCTCTCTCTCTTTCTCTCTCTCTCTCTCTCTCTCTCTCTTCTTCCTTTGAGTTTGAGTTCATTTTGTATAATATTGCATTGTAACACGAATCTTCACTATTGGTGGATTTCAGAAGCTGGGTAAATTCTTTTCCATCTGCCTGAAAGGTATATTGCAACATGAGTTCATTTTGTTCTTTGCTGAAGTATGTCACTTTCATCTTCTATTTCTAAGCAGTGGAAGGAAGAAGAAAAGGGGTCAAAGGGCAGTTGGAGGTGATAAGAGTGGAAGAGGTCTCCGCCAGTTCAGTATGAAAGGTGACTTCTTTTCCATCCCCTATTTCTATTTGTGGTATGTTTGATCCAGTTTTGTGTTATTTTCCATCCGGATGCAATGTTAGGTAAAAAAAGTCTTGGGATGCCCCTGTCCCAAACTAAATCAATCATATAGGCTTCTAGTAGTTTTTGCTCTGTAAAGGCTGTTCTCCATAACGAGTCTCGTTTCCAGTTGATAATGTTGGTCAGTATGTTTCTAACTCTGTGTCTCTATTTTGCGTGATTATTTCTAGTCTGTGAGAAAGTGGAAAGCAAGGGAAGAACCACTTACAATGAGGTCAGTTGGCTCTTGAATTCATATACGTATTTTATTTTCTTGTGTTGTCTTTCTGATGTTCTTATAGGGAAATTAACAGGTGACTTGTTGTTTGAGTGGTAGTTAGGTTTCTTATGAAATGTTTATTTTGTTACTTATCTTGGTAGGATGCTTCATCTCTTCCCTTGGATTTATCTAGTTGACATTGTCTAAAAGTGCACCTTCTACGAAGCTTATAGATGTTCATTTAATTTCATTCTTTTATTTCAAGTGCATGGAACTACAAACAGATTTCCCAGACAACCTAGATTATGGTATGCTTAGCATATTGTACACATATTATTCTTTTGTAAAATGCAATAAAGCACTTCAATCATCTATAAAAAGGGGTGCAATAGTACATATGAGTTACAAAGCCTGTACCCATGTCTTGGATTTTAGGGAATGGAGAGTTATGCTACTAATCAATTAAAAAATGGAGAGTTGTGTCATCATTTCTCTTATTTGGATATGATAGATCATTAGACGGTGGCCATTGGTGACTAGATTTGCCCCTCACAACGAGCCAGTAATTTAGTATGGGAGCTCCACAAGGAAGGTAGGGTGAGGCCAATTCAGGTGCCATGGATGCCTACTAGGCCTGGTTTAAAAGATTCAGTAATGTTGTTTAGAAAATTGGTTATAGCCAATCCCATGTTGGTCATACACTATTCATCAAACGAGAAGGTGATATCTTGAGTGCATTAATTGAATATGTGGATTGCATTGTGGTCATCGGGAATATAGAATTTTGCAAGCTGAAGCAATTCCTAGTGTTTAAGTTTGAAATTAAAGACTTGGTGACCTCAGAATCAGATATTTTCTAGGCGTTGGGGTTGCTCATTCTAAGAAGGGAATCTTTATTTCCCATAGTAAATATGTTCTGGATGTATTGAATGATATAGGGAATCTTGGAATGGCACTGCTGATACTCCTATGGACCTTAATTGCAAACTTAGTGGCAATGAAAAGAACTTCTCAATGATAAAGGAATGTTTTAGGGGCTGGTTGGTTACTATATTTATGCATGATTATACCAAATATCTCTTATGCCATGAATTTATAAGCCAGTACATGCATCAAACCAGAGTTACACATTCATAGACTGTTGAATGTATTTGAAGGTAGAATTCTATGGAGGTGTACTAGAGCAGCACTACTTTGGACTGTTTGGGAGGAAAGAAATGCAAGAATATTTGAGGGAAAAGAAAAATCTAAGGAAGCATTAGTCGAAACAATAACATTGAAGGTGGCACATTGGGTAAAAAGCTTGGAGTTGTTTTCAGCTTTTAAGGTCGAAGACTTTTTTAGGGTTTGGGGACTTACTGCTGCCTCCTCATCTACGAGACAACAGTTTTTTGAGGCATGGTCTCCTCCAACAGATGGTTGGAAGAAGTTGAACTTTGAAAATGGAAACATTATTGCTCTCTACTCCGGTCCTGTGGAGCAGGGTGATGTGGCAAGGGCAGAGTTTCTATCTGCAATATATGGGGTTGAGAAGGCTAAAGAGCTGGGTATTAATAGACTGATCATCGAGGGAGACTCAAAAACTGTGATAAAATGGTTGCAGAAAGGGGAAGGGGTGATATGGCAGTTGAAGAATGAATTTCGAAGACTTAAATGGAATCAAAGAACATGTCAATCCGGGTAGGATGGGTTAGGAGATCTGCCAACAGTTTGGCAGATAGCTTAGCAAAGCAAGGAGGTTCAAAGGACATGTATGTTTTGAGCACATTTGTAATTCTGTTCTGGGTCAGCTTAAGGTCTCTTTTATTGCTGTACATGAACATTATAAGGTGGAATCCTACACTGGTGTATACCAGGCTGGTTGTGTGAATGATAGGAGGTCAACCTCAAATTATTGCACATTCATAGATGGAAATCTTGTGGCATGGAGGAGCAAGAAGTAGTTATTGAAGCGAGGTCTAGTGCAAAAAGAAAGTGTCATGCTGTGGCATATGGTGTGGCTGAGTTACAGTGCTTGTAAACTCTGCTAGGAGGGATTTGATGGGCCTTTAAGGTTGTACTAATCAAGCTGCTACTAACATAAACATAACCCAAGAATGATAGGATGAAGCATATTGAAGTTGACCGACATTTCATCTGAGAATATGTTGCTTGTGGAAAGATCTGCTATTGGCTGACTTTTTATACTAACGGAGTTTGTAGAACTAGGATTTGAAGACAATATTCTCAAACTGCACATGATTAACATCTGTACCCAGCTTAGGGGGGAGTGTTGAGAGTGAGTCAATTTATGTGAGTGCCATGGTTACTTTTTCCTTTCTTCATTGGTTATTAAGGGTAGTTTTGTCTTTTGTTTTGACTTGTATCTCAAAATATACATGTAAGGAAAAGCGGTTAATGGTTGCATATTTGCTATTCCTTTTTCAATTACCAACTTTCATTTGGATGGGCATTGAGTTATTGCACTATCATTGATGTTTTCTCCTTTTTGTGACATAACCTGAGCTATTTTTCAGGTTGCAGATGAACTTGTAGCAGAATTTGCAGATCCTAACAACAGTCTTGCATCTCCAGACCAGGTAAGATGGTTCTAGAGTTTGGTAAAGGGAAGGACATTATATCCATACATCTACTGAAAAACTCATTAGCTTGCATGGACTAGACCTGTCTCTTTTTGTTGTCTTCTTGTACTTTCTATTACATTCACCACACTACCATATATTGGATCAAGGAACACCCAAGCTTGAATCACCTCAGGCCAACTAAGGTGGACCAACCAAAAGACCCTGCTCAAGTCCTGACACTCCCAATAAACGAACAGAAAACCTACTGAACTCTCACAGGTCCTAATGCACTAGAGAAGAGCCCCTTTTTCCTTTTGTCACTCTTGGCTCTTGTATATGGGAATTTACCTTCTACTCAAGATCTTCTTTTTCTTAATATATGCAGATGGGATCCTCCACTTGCTCCCAATCAACAGAATAATGGGAATCCTTGCAACTAATCTATCCAAATCATCTTCACTTTGTGTTTTGTCCCTTTCTTCCAGCATGGATATCATAGAAAAGAATTCAAATGCTCATCTCCTTGCATAGAGAAAGATCCAATCTTCCTCCGCCCTATTGAGTGTCTCCCTCCTCTTAAGACTGGTTATTTACTTGTTGCATACACCATTGTTGTATATGTTGCATAGATACATATACCACCTCACTTACAAAAATCTCATCAGTCTCCTCTGTCTCCAGTAATCCAGTTTAACCATATTTCTAGCTTCTGCCTATTAAAAATCAGTGGACTGATTGCTTCCACCAATAAAGAACCTTCCCAATCTCTTTCATCACTTCACTATCTGTTCAATGATTTCCAGAGTGCAAAACTTACAATCTTCAGCTATATTAGCTTTCATTCCATTGCTTAATTACTAAATTTTTTATTCTATGCTCACAATCACCTTGGGTTGTGTTATATGGTATATAACTAGCTCTAATTTGACGGCTAATAGGCAGGGGTCCTACAGTGGTTTCTAGGGTGGAAGAAGTGATGTTGATGATTAAAGAAACTTGATTTATTTTCTTGGATTTTATTGGGGGATGATTTGACTTGACCCCTTGAGACAACGACACGTGGACCTGACTCAGCACGAGCAACAGCTCAGCACCACAGCCTGACTACGACTAACTAATGAGCTTGCAGGACAGCTCGTTGCGTCATAGCTCGCTATATGGGGAGCTTGCTACAACGCGAGCTCGAGGTCCCCCGAGCTACCGAAAGAGAATACTCCAAGACTATCCCAACTCGCGAGCTAGGGTAACCAACTCGCTCCAACACCTGGGTAGAAAAACTGCCCCAAAGACAACAATGAGAAAGATCACCTCGAAGTACCCCTGGGAGCTCGCTTCGAAGTAGATCGCGACAAGATAGCTCGCTACAAGGTAGCTCGCGACTAAGCGATGCGATGCTTTCAGGAAGCTTCTATCTGACAAGACCGTACCCGTCAGACTGTGCCACGTCTCCTGACTGACAGTTCAGTTCGTGCCCACTCGACAAGCTGTACCCACGTCTTTCGACAGATGGTGGCGTGCCTGTCCTCCTGGGATGTGTCACCCATCCAATTGGTTAGTACCCTGCAGAGGTCACATGCGCAACCCTGGCAGATAACGGTTGCGACAGAAGCCCAGTGGCGGTTATGCCCGATTTGAGAACTCAGTGATCCAGCGCGACCTACACTCTTAGCCTCTTTACACACTTACTTTCTTCCCCAGCGTTTTAACTTAAGCTTCAGAGTATTCCTGTCGGGCAAATCCCCTAGGGATCCTTCACCTTCTTCTTCTCAGGTGTCGTCCGTTGCCAGATAGGAGCTAGTCAGCAGCCAACTAGGAGTTCCCGGATCGTGCCGCATCATTTGGCGCCGTCTGTGGGAAAAGCTTTAAGAAGCCTTCCTCTAAGTTCTTACAGTTTCATTTTCTGAAAACTCAGCATTCATGGCTTCCTCCAGCAACGCCGGACGTGGTGCTAACCAGAACGCTTATGGGAAGCAACCCCAACTTCCTACTGTCTGTATTGGGCAGTTCACCAGTCCCCCTCTCCGTGGACGGAGTTCCCAGTTTGAACATTTCTCTCACAGTGGCACCCGCGGTCGCTCCACTCCCTTTCACAATTGGGACAACCTTTGCTGAACCCTCGGTTGTGCCCCCAACGGCCAACCTGAACCAGTTGGAGGACTTAATGCAGTGCATGCGTGCCATGCAAGCTCAAATGCAACAATTTCAACAATTCCAACTCTATCAACAACAAGTGCTGCACCAGGTTTCCCAATGCCAGTATTAGCAGTAGTTTCCTTCTTTGCCTCAGGCCTAGTCGTCGCTTCCCCCTCGACATCCGACCACAAAGCAGACCAAGCCCTCCCGCTGGAGTGAATGACCTCGCCGAGGAGAGGCCTCCCAGGCCCAGGATCCTGCCAAGAGACAAGCCTCTTCCCATAGCCAGAAGGAGAGGCCAGCCACCCCCGCCTCATAGCCTGTGGGCAGGTCGGGGGCCTCCTAGCCAACCAAGTCCGTATCGCCCTGACCTTCGCAGTTCTAGCTCCCGCTCGCAGAGAATCCGTTCGAGGTCCTGGCTGCAGATTATAGGCAGGCCCTTCGGCTCAGAGCCACCACCAGCAGTCTGAGCCCATTGAGCTCGACGACATTGAAGAATCAAGCACCAACGTCAAGCCGGCAAAGCAGCAACGAAGACGCCGGCGAGCTCGTCGAACTGCTACCCGAGTCTCTCCCGAGCTCAAAGGAAAAGAGGAGGTATGCTCAGGTGAAGTGAAAGCTACCCCTCTCCTCTCAGTTTCTTCCCCACTATCTCCAGAACTCCTTGATGTCTCCATGCCAAGGGACTTCAAGCTCCCTCCACTGGACAAGTATGATGAATCCTTCGATCCAAATGATCATGTGGACGCCTTCCAATCTCAGATGCACCTGGCAAGAGCCAATGAATCCTGCGTGTGCATGGCCTTTTTCAACACCCTTAAAGGGGTAGCCCGCACATGGTACCGTAACCTCGCGCCTGGTTCGATAAGAAGTTGGGCGCAGTTTGTGCAAGTTTTCACCTCCCACTTCGTCACCAGCAAAAGGTGCCCGAGAACTCAGGAAAGCCTCCTCGGCATAGTTCAAAAGGAAGGGGAGTCCATTGGGAGTTACATCAAGCGATTCAACGATACTTGTTTACAAATACCCGACCTAGATCTCGCAGTTCGCCTCATCGCATCCAAGCGAGGTATCACCCACAAAGAGTTCAAGTGGCACGTAGTTGTCAATCAACCCAAGACCGTGACCGAGTTTCTCAAGCGCGTAGACCGATTCATAGGGACGGAGGAGGAAATCAACCAGAAGGGCGAGCAGATCCTTGAGAAAAGGAAGAGGGAACCAGAGCCCCCAGCTCAGGGCGATAGCAAGAAGAAGAGGGACCAAGCTCGGGGGGCAAAGCCAAATCAGCCTTTCCGAGCTCCAGCAATAGAAAGGGACTATACACCCCTCAACACGAAGTGGGTCGAGATCCTCATGGCGATCAAGGACGCTCCATACGTGAAGTGGCCACTTCGACTGAATGCGGACCCTAATGTTAGAAATAAAAGTCTGTATTGTAGCTTTTATAAAGATCACGGTCATAGCACCGAAAGTTGTAAAAACCTCCGCGATGAGATAGAAGAACTCATCCGTCGCAGATATTTGAGAAATTTTGTACAAAGTAATAATAATAATAATAAAGCAGGTCAGTAAGGGGAGAAGAATTGAGATGCTCTCGAGTCCAGCAGGCAAGTGGAACAGCCACAGAAGCAGCCCCCCGAAGAGAGACCAGTTTGGGGGACCATCCACGTCATAGTTGGAGGCTCGATTGTGGCGGGTTGTACCTCAGCTGCAACTCGTGCATCAGCTCGCGAAGCCGCCAGGGAAGAGCAGAACCCCCGAAAGCGGCCAAGGTTGGAAGGTCCCATGATGACGCACTCGTCATAAAGGTGAAGATCAACGACTTTGAAGTCAGGCGCGTCCTCATCGACTTAGGCAGCTCGGCGGATATCCTCTTCAAAGTAGCCTTCGACCAACTGCAGCTCCAGGAGAGCGATCTAAAGCCTGCGAACACTCCCCTTGTAGGCTTCAGCGGAGAGGAAGTCAGGCCCCTGGGAAGGATTACAGTACCCGTGGAGGTCGGCACTTGGCCTAGAATAGTGAGGCTCAACCACGATTTCTTAGTGGTCCCAACCTCCTCCCCATATAACGCCATAGTGGGTCAGCCGATTACCTATGCCTTACGGGCTGTGGTGTCCACCTACTACTTGGCCATGAAGTTCCCCACGGACTTTGGAATCGGGATAGCGTGAGGTGACAAGCTTGAGTCTCGCAAGTGCTACTTCGCCGCCCTTAAAGGGAAAGCCAAGGTGGCCGATGACCTCGAGTTGGAGCGACCTACGGAGCAGAGCGAGGAGCAAGGTGCGCCCATAGAAGAGATCGTCTCCATCCCAGCCTCGACGGAGGACCCAACCCGAACACTTCAAATCGGTGCTTCCATCGAGGAACCTCTGCGATCTAAACTGGTACGCTTCTTACTTGAAAATTTAGATGTTTTTGCATGGTTTGCGGCATAAATGCCCAGCATAGGCCCTAGCATCATAACTCATAAGCTTAATACTGATCCTGTAGTTAGGCCCGTTAGACAGAAGAAACACAACCTAGCCCCAGAGGGATGGAGGGCAATCGATGAGGAGGTCAGGAAGCTCCTTGCAGTCGATTTTATCAGGGAAGTCCATTACCCGAGTTGGGTGGCCAACCCCGTTCTGGTGAAAAAGGCTAACGGTAAATGGCGCATGTGCGTCGACTACACTGACCTGAACCGAGCTTGCCCAAAGGATTGTTTCCCACTTCCCCGGATCAACTGTCTGGTGGACGGGACCTCGGGGCATGAGTTGCTGAGCTTTCTAGACGCCTATTCGGGCTACAATTAGATCAAGATGGACCTGATAGATGAAGAAAAGACTGTCTTCATAACCGGGCTTGGCCTGTACTGCTACAAGGTCATGCCCTTTGGGCTAAAAAATGCAAGGGAGAGCTTTCAAAGACTTGTAAATAAACTGTTTGAGCCATTGATTGGCCAAAAGGTAGAATGTTATGTAGACAACATGGTCGTCAAAACCCAGTTCTCCTGTGATTTAATACAAGACTTGAATTTAGTTTTTGAAATCCTACGTAGATTCAATATGAAGCTAAACCTGAATAAGTGTGTCTTTGGCGTCACCTCGGGTAAATTCCTAGGATACATTGTTAACCGGTGCTGCATTGAAGCCAACCCAGACAAAATAAAGGCCATCCTAGATATGAGACCACCCTGAAAAGTGAAGGAGGTTCAGAGGTTGAATGGCCGAATAGCCGCTCTGAGTCGCTTCATGTCCAAGTCGGTAGATTGCTGCCTACCTTTCTTCAAAGCAATTAAATGCAAAGGGTTGGACGAGCTCAAAAAGTACCTCGCTAGTATACCGGTCTTAACCCGGCCCGAAGAGGGCGATGTTTTAGAGCTGTACCTCTCAGCAAGTGACGAAGTGGTCAGCTCGGTACTAATAAAAGAAGTAGATCGGGTCCAACGACCTATCTACTATGTTAGTAAAGTGTTGCAGGGAGTAGAGACAAGATATCTGGAGATGGAAAAATTGGCCTATGCATTGGTTATTACAGCCCGAAAGCTCCGTCCATACTTTCAAGCTCATATTGTTATCGTTTTCACCATCAAACCTCTGAGGCAAGTCCTACTCAAGCCCAAGGTCTCTAGTCGACTGACGAAGTGGGCCGTTGAGCTCAGCGAGTATGATCTCCAATACAAGCCACAAACTGCTATTAAGGCCCAAGCCTTAGCAGACTTCGTTGTGGAATGCACTTTCAGCTCCGAAGTCCCTAGGCCGGTTGAGCATGAGGCCCCCAGTTCGGGCGAACCCGAAGCTCCCATGCCGGTTGAGTCCGAGCACCGTGAGGTAGCAGCCAGTGTGGCATCTCTCCTAGTACGCACTACGCTTCGAGTTCGCGACATCCAACAATGAAGCGGAGTACGAAGCGTTGATAGCCGGGCTAACTCTTGCGAAAGAAGTGAAAGCCAAGCATATCATTGTCTGCAACGATTCATAGGTGGATACGAAGCTCACAAACCGACTATGATTGCCTACTTAGCCGAAGTAAGAGAGGCTCTACTCAACTTCTAGTCACACTTCATCAGGCAAGTCTCGAGGTGGAGAACGCTGAGGTCGACGCCCTCTCGGTTAGCCAACACCAGTGATAACACCATGAGAACCGTGTACATAGAGAACCTGCCTCGGCCTAGCATTCTCGGGGGGGCAGAGGAGGTCGCTTCTGTCGTTCAAGCAGAGCCGAGCTGGATTGACCCGCTCGCGAGCTTCCTGTTACACGGGACCCTCCCTGCAGATCGCAATGCTGCCAGAAGGGTAGAGCGTCAGGCGGCCAAATACGTCACGATAGACGAATGGCTGTACCAAAGATCCTACACGCTCCCCTACCTGCGCTGCTTGCAACCTTCCGAAGCCGAGCTCGTACTCCGTGACACTCATGAGGGCCTGTGCGGCGGACACTTGGGGGGCAAGGCCCTCGCCCAAAAAGCACTACGACAAGGATACTACTGGTCAACAATGAACGCTATTGAGCTCGTCAGAAAGTGTGATAAGTGCCAGAAGCATGCCAATATCCACCATTAGCCCGCTGCCGATCTCAAGTATCTCACCAGCCTGTGGCCTTTCGCGCAATGGGGCATCGATATACTCGGACCGTTTCCACCAGCGACAGGCCAGAGGAAGTTCCTGGTGGTAGTAATGGATTATTTCACCGAGTGGGTGGAAGCTGAACCCCCCGTAACGATCACAACCCGAAACGTCTAGAACTTCTTTTGGAAGAACATAGTGTGCCGCTTCGGGGTTACCTCGGGTATTGATTTCTGATGACAGTAAGCAGTTCGAAGACATCAAATTCCAGAACTGGTGCCAAGACATGGGGATCCGACAAAATTTCACTTCGGTCGCACACCCTCAAGCAAACGGTCAAGCAGAGGTTACAAACAGAGCTATCCTCCGTGGACTAAAGGCACGGTTGGACCGAGCTAAAGGACCATGGGCAGACGAGCTACCCAGTGTTCTATGGGCTTACCAAACCACAGAGAAGACCGCCACAGGAGAGACTCCCTTCAACCTCACCCACGACATCGAGGCAATCATCCCAGTTGAGATCAAGGTTCCCTCGCTACGACTGGAAGCATATGACAACAAGGCAAATGAAGACGAGCTACGTACCAACCTCGACCTACTCGACGAGGTAAGGGACCTCGCATATATCAGGACCGTAGCTTACCAGCAAAGAGTAGCTCGGTACTATAACGCCAAGGTCAAGAAGCGGAACCTCTGCGTCGGCGACCTGGTCCTTTGTAAAGTTATGGTACCTGAGCCCAACGCTAGCAAGCTCGGACCGAATTGGGAAGGACCCTATCGAGTGAAACGGGTGCTCGGGGAAGGAACATACGAGCTCGAAACCCTTGAAGGGAAACAAGTACCTCGGGCATGGAATATTGTCAATTTAAGGCAGTATTACTTGTAATTATTGAGTAGACCACGAGTCACTCTAAAAGCGTAAGGGCCAAAATGCCGAGCTAACACGACCTCGACGCAATAAGACCCAGTGACCTCTATGGCATGGGCGAACTACTGAGTAGACCATGAGTCACTCCCAGAGCCTAAGGGCCAAAATGCCTAGCTAACACGACCTCGACGCAATAAGACCCAGTCGCCTCTATGGCATGGGCGAACTACTAAATAAACCATGAGTCACTCTCAGAGCCTAAGGGCCAAAATGTCGAGCTAACACAGCCTTGGCACAATAAGACCCAGTCGCCTCTATGGCATGGGCAAACTACTGAGTAGACCATGAGTCACTCCCAGAGCCTAAGGGCCAAAATGCCAAGCTAACACGACCTCGGTGCAATAAGACCTAGTCGCCTCTATGGCATGGGCAAACTTCAAGGGCAGACTACAAGTCACCCCCTCAGCCTAAGGGCTAAAACACTGAGCTAACTAAGACCTTAGCACTATGAAAGACTTAGCCAATTCATTGATAAAGGTAAGGTATGAAATATCAGAGGCGTAAGCAGCTCAGGTCTGAACCCTACAAAGCATGGCTCATCTCAGTACGATCGGTTGGACCAAGTAAGGTACAACCTACAAACATACAGTCCGGGCACACACAGTAATTACTTCGCGGTATACCATAGAGATGCCTTAAGCGCTAAGGGATAGCTTGGGATAACGATTACCGAAAAATCCTATTTTGATTATGCAGCTCTAATAGCTCGAGTGACGGGATCTCTTTAGCAAAAAATAAAAGGAGCACACCATACTTAGCAGAAAAAGAAATTTCATTGCCATTCCAAAAAAAAAAAACTGAGCTAAACAACTCGAGAAAGTTCAACAAGAGATAAAAAAAGGGCACAATCGCCCAAGAAGATCTTTGAAGACCGGGTTCTGGCACCCGGGAACCACCAGTGATCAGTCAGAAGAACAGAAAAACAGCCGCCAGCCTTAGGTGTCCACCTCCTCCACCTTGTCCTCGTCCTCCGGGGAGTCAGGCTCTTCCTCCTCTACTTGGTCCGTCGTCTCGGGAGCCAGGCTCTTCATGGTGATTCCGTCAAGGTTGAGCCCAGAGAACTTCTTTCGGACCAACCAGCGGTAGAGCTTGAATCCGAAGTGGTACGAGCTCGAGCCATACTCCATTTGGAGGTCGTGATACTCCTGGGAGTCCTTGAAGTCCAGACTGCCTTCTCTCGCTCGGCCTCCACCATGGTGTCGAAGTTCCGAGTTCGATCCAGAAGTGTAGACTCCAAGTCCCGAACCTGTTGGCGAAGAAGCTCCCTCTCCGCTGCCACCCTCGATGATTCCTCTCTATAGCGCGCGCTCTCCTTGGAAAGCATGGCGATCTGCGCCTCCTAGTCATGGATGAGCAGCTCTTGGGCCTTGCTCCCCTTGCGAGTGTGATGGAGCTTGCCCCGGGCTTGGTCAAGCTCGCCTTGGAGCTTCTGAACGATGACTCTCTGATTGTGAGCGTCACTGGAGTTGATATTTGTCTGGAGGGCCATGGCGTGGATGGCGGTGTTCACCTGCCAACAAGAGACTAAGGTCAGAGGACAACAAAAGAAGGGAAAGAACGAGAAGAAAAAGAAAAGACTACTTACCACCATATAGTGGGAGGCGGCAAATGCGGCGAGCGCCTTGGGCTCCATCTCCCCCCACCTAGTGACCTCCTCGTGGCAGATTGCCCTTCGGCTCTTCCGCCCAGCCACGATATAGTCATTGACCCCCTCCCAGTTCCTTACCGGGAACTGTGGGTAGGGGAATGGGTGGGAAGGACTAGGAGGAATGACCCCTTGACTCAGGAGCTCACCCTCCTCGAGGCCACCCTCTCCGGTGCCTCTTTCAGATGGGGCCGGTGGAACTTCAGGCGGTGGAGAAACAAAGTCTGGCTCAGTAGACTCGAACTCAGTGCCCCCAGAAGTGGGAGTTCGGTCGGGACGCGACCTCTTTGCCTTACGCTTCTGGTTGCTGGAGAGAAGGCGGTGCGTGTCAACACTAGACATGATGGCTGCCAAAAGAAACCACGAGGTATTAGTCCAGTAAAAGAAAAAACATATGTATACACATGATATATTTTTACAGGGCACTATGCGACCTAAAAGGCAACCTACCCGGACTCAAGCCAGCCTGCACGAGCTTCTCCTCGGTCAAGTAATCTGAACAAAGAAGGCCTACAGCTGCCCAGGACAACAGCGTTTTCCGAGTTTCAGAGTCCAACTCAACCCTAGGGTCCTGGATGGCCCTCCTATTTATAGCCATTGTGCCCCTAGATCAATGGTCCAGATTGAGATATATCTGACGGTTCGTAGTCAAGCTGACCGCACGTCTTCTGAAACCGAAATGTGACTGGATGCACGTCTCCCATGATTGAGGTAATGACGACTGCACGACATCCAGAGTCAAGAGCCGCTTCGGCGCATTTTTCGGCATTCGAAACGTCAGAAATCTCCTGACTTCTGTGCATGCATTTAATGCGAGCAGTCAATCAAGTTTGAACTTCGGTCAAATCCACCTGTCCCACTTCATGAACTCCTCATGCTAAGGTAGCACTCTTAGCCTGAGGAGTGGGGAGCAATTGATGGAGGATGATTTGACCCGATCCCTTGAGACAATGACACGTGGACCTGACTCAGCACGAGCAACAGCTCAACACCACAACCTTATTGCGACTAAGTAACGAGCCTACAGGACAACTCGCTACGTCATAGCTCGCTACAACGCGAGCTCGAGGTCCCCTATGCTATCGAAAGGGAATACTCCAAGACTATCCCAACTCGCGAGCTAGGGTAACCAACTCGCTCCAACACTTGGGCAGAAAAACTACCCCAAAGACAAACTTGAGAAAGGTAACCTCGAAGTACCCCTGGGAGCTCGCGACAAGATAGCTCGCTATGCGACAGGATAGCTCGCTACAAGGTAGCTCGCGACTAAGCGACGTGATGCTTTTAGGAAGCTTCTATCTGACAAGACCGTACCTGTCAGACTGCGCCACGTCTCCTGACTGACGGTGCAGTTCGTGCCTACTCGACAAACTATACCAACGTCTCTCGACAAATGGTGGCGTGCCTATCCTCCCGGGACGTGTAACCCATCCACTTGGGTAGTACCTTGCAGCGGTCACTTGCGCAGCCCTGGCAGGTAACGGCTGCGACAGAAGCCCAGTGGCGGTTACGCCCGATTTGACAAGAACGCCTATATAAGAGCTTCCTAGTTGAAGGGAAGCGCTCTCTCTCTCGAACATCTGAGATCTTATCTGAAATTTAATTGTTCTCGAGCTAATCTTGAGAACTCAGTGATCCAACGCGACCTACACTCTTAGCCCCTTTACACTCTTACTTTCTTCCCCAGCGCTCTAACTTAAGCTTCGGAGTATTCCCGCCGGGAAAATCCCCCGGGGATCCTTCACCTTTTTCTTCTCAGGTGCCTTCCGTTGCTAGATAGGAGCTAGTCAGCAGCCAGCTAGGAGTGCCTGGATCACGCCGCATCAGATTTCGTACAAATAATATGGGTCTAGAAGAAGGAAGAGGAAGAATAAAAGGGAAAGAAAAAAGAAAAGCATCACATTTGAAGAGGGGAGAAAAGATGGGCATTCAGTCCCTTTCATTAGTATTTATTACTGGTAATAAAAGGCATAATTACAAAAATACTCCTGGCTGTAATACTAATAGAAAAGACATGAAATCTCAAAATCTTCAGCACTCCCCCTTGAGTATAGAGATTTTTTGTGCCCTGCTTCCTAAGGTCAAATTCTAACTTAGACTTGATCACCCCTTTGGTCACAAAATTTGCTAATTGCAATTTTAACTTGACAAAAGGTAAAGAAACCTCCCCCAAATAACTCTATCTCAAATAAACATTTGTTTGCTATTTACCTCAATATGTTTCTTTTTATAGAAACGATAACTTTCATTAAGCTTGAAAATAGGAGAGATACAACTGTCATCTTCCAAAATAAGGTGATCCCTCAAACATAATCAATTTACAAGCATGCCCAAAATAAAGTCTCCCTATTAACCCTTTGCTTTGTTAAAGCATCAGCCAAACCATTTGCTGACCTCCTAGTCCAATTAAACTGTGCTCCAAGCTCCCTTGTGAGGTTCATTATTTCCCTTGCATACCGTCTAAGGGACCAAGTGCCCAAATTATTTGTTTGCATCCAACCTACGACCAATTTTGAATTCCCCTCTGCTTGCAACTGTTGAAATCCCTATGGTTTGCTAGAAAAGCCTTTAAGAAAGTGGAAGAAATGGCTGGGGACAGGGGATTGTTGGAAGATAAGGCCGACATTCCGAATCCTGAAGGTAGTTATTGGCTGGCTGGAAAAAGAAAGAATGGACTTTGGGAATATGCAAATGAAACAAACAAATTCAAGTGGCAGTCAAGGGGTATGTTATAAGGCTTCAGTGGGTTAAAAGGACTGCTAACTCCTTTGCTGATGCCTTAGCTAAACAGGGGGGTAGGAAGCGTTCACTCATTGTGGGCATGCTTGTAATTCTTTCATTGTACTTTGACTGTCCTTAGGGAGTGCTAAGAGAGTTTACCCCTTCTCTTGGATGCTGTATTTATAATTTTCTTTTTTTAATGAAATCTTTGTCATTGAACAAAAAAAATCCTGATGTTGGGTCTTTAGTCGAAGAGGTGGAGAAGGGCACCACTTTGACAGTGGAGCAAGTATTTGAGAAGAATGCGGTTTTAGAGCTAGAAAGGATTAATGATAATTATGGGGAGTGGAAAAGGATTAAGGCCAATCTTTCTGTAGTTAAAAGATTCAAGCACCAAAATAACTACAGAACTGTGACAGTTTCGAAGCTTTTTGATAGATTGAGAGGAGGCCTATTTGGGGTTGGAATTAAGAAAGGGTAAAGAAGACAAGAAGAGCTTTGAAGAGAAAAAAAGAGTTTAGTCTTTCAAGAGAGGAAGGTCTGAAATGAATGGGTCCTAATATTAGTCTTGGGAAAGCGATTCTGTATTTCTGTTGGGGTGGTATTCTAGGCTGAACTTTGGATGTTGGGAGGAAAGGATAAGTTAGGTGCTTCGGTTTCATATCTTTTGAGTTCTGGTGGTGGGTTGTTTTGAGGTTTTACTTGGTTTCGGATTTTGGTTGATGGCTATATGTTTTAATTAGGGGTGGTTAGGTTGATTTATGGGTTTGGGTGATGCCTTATCACCCTTTGTATTCATTTCCAATTTTCTTTCTAATAAAGATTTTTCTTTATTTACAAAAAAACTCCTACGACCAATTTACCTCAATATGTTTAGTGTGAATGCTGGACAGGATTGTAGGTGATGTTGATTGCAGCTTGGTCGTCACAATACAACCTTAGAGGAGTCTGAAACTTCATTTCAAGCTCATCAAAAGAAGTATATAGCCACAATAGCTCAAAAATTCCATGAACCAGAATTCTATACTCAACCTCTAAACTTGATTGAGCAATCACAGACTTTTTTTTTCTTTTACTTCACCAAGACACAAGACCGCCTCCTACAAATGTGTAATATTTTGAAGTAGATGATCCAGCCCAGTTTGCATTAGTTACTCTTCAACTTTTGTGTTACTCTGACCAGCAAATGATGTACCTTGTCCTAGAGTTCCTTCCATATATTTAGTTGCCTCAAAATGTGGAACCTGTAGTTCATGCATTAATTGGCTAATCACATTGATTGCATATCAAATGTTTGGTCTTGTCTAGGGGTGCAACTTGGGCAGGCCTAACCTGAGCCTGAACCAACCCAGCCTGAAGGTTTACACGGGCTGGGCTTGGATTTTCGGTCCTTGGGCTAGGCTCAGGCACAAGAACTCGGGCTTTTTTATTTTTCGGGTTGGGCGCGGGCCTAGCCTCTAGATAGCCCGAACCCGACCTGACTATACACATTCATGCATACATATATAGATACGTATTTGCATATATACATACATACATATATATACTAGTAAGTGTGCATGTGCTTTGCACGTGGTAATTCTAGATGGATAATAATGATAGGAATAATGTATCCAAAATTTGACTTCTTTAATAAAAAGTTACCTTTGATTCAAAAAAAATGTATCCAAAATTTTCTATAAAATTCATGTATTTTTTATTTTTTTTACATTTTTTGTTTCTCACTGTTAATCAGATGCAGATTGCAAAATCTGAATTTGATTATGTAAGCACCTCATATTGGGCTACAAAGTTTTGGGTATCATTGCCAGGCTTACCTATTTGGATGGACTCTTCTTTTTTTGTAATGTTTTATCTTCTTAGTGTATACTTTTTTGTTTATTTATCAAAATAATGTAAGATTTAAAGAGAGGGAATTGAATGGGGTGAAAATTGTAGTTCAAACTACATTTTAAACCTCACAGTTAAATAGGATTAAATTCAAATAATGGGTATTTTAGTTAAAAGAAAGTTTCACAATTTTATTTATATTTTTAATAGTTGTGTAAATATGGAGTTATAGATGTATTCAATTTTTTTCTATATGTTTTTTATTTCTATTTGTGTAAAATTAATATTGTTATTTTTCGTAAAATTTATGCATTTTTATTTTTGTTTTTTTATATTTTATTAATTTTTATTATTTAATTAATTACATTAAAGGTTGATAGATTTGACCCAAAAGTTGAACTACTGATCTCCGCTAAATCGGAAAATAATTTCATTTTGGTTAGTTTTAGATTATGTATTTCATTTTCATCATCAATAAAAAATAATTCTTGTTTTTTAATTTAATTAATAAAAATTTCATAAATGTGTTTTTTTCTACATTTTTGTAATTTTCTATATTTATTTCTATTTAAAAAATTTATTATCTAACTATGAATTCAATGGTTGGCCAATTTGATTCAAATAGTTGAATTGCTTAGTCATCACTTGGATAAAGAATGGTTTTGTTTTTTAGTAAGTTTTAATATATATGGGTTCATATTGTTAAAAGTATATATATATATATATATATATATATATATATATATATATATTGCATAAATGTATACGTTAATGTATGATTATAGAGCGGGTGGCTCATTGACCAAACCGATCCCGGCCTGGGACCGAGCCCAACCCAATTGCATCAAATTACAATGCGGGCTGGGTTCGGGTTGGGAAGATCCGGCTTGACCTCGGGCTTGGGCCTTAGGTCCAAATCTTAGGGTTGGGCTTGGGTTGATCATAAATCTGTCCCAACAATTAATCAATCCGATTTTGATGCATACCATTGTCTCATAAGATTTTCCCATTGAAAGCACTGAATTTTGGTTTGGACTTTGGATCAATAGGAGTTTCAGTTGGTTGAGTTCCTAGCTTACCGATATCCTTTGGTAAATTACGGATGTTCTTTTCATTGCGAGTCAAATATTCCATGTTTGAGCAATTTAAATACCCAAAGAATACCACAATTCATTGTTGCCATTATTCCCAAATTTAGCACTCTAAAATCTTTTAAAGTTCAGCAATATTTGAAGGATTATTTTCTTTACTATGTTGTCAACATACACAATAAGGGCTGTCAGACATGGCAACATGTCACCTCTCTTGATAAAGAAAATTTGAGCAGTCTGTTGCTAGTGGAAACTAATTTGCTGAACAACCCTCCTAAAGTGATCAAAACCAAGCTCTAGGATACTGCCTTTAAATAGATTTATTTAGCTTGCACATTTTCTCTGTATGCAGAAGTATAAAACTTAGGTGGTAAATATCATATATAACTAAAATCAGGGCTTTTCGCTTGGAGTCGATACACTTTGAGAATATAGCAGTTAAAGTAGCACCTTGATTTAAACCTCACCTTTTTACTTATCTTTAATACTATTACACTTTACCTTTTCTCAAAAAAAAAAAAAAAAGCTCTTGTTGACTTCATGGTTGATGACATCATTAGAGGGTGGTATATTCTATTTGTAGCACACTCTTCAATGACAAGTAGAGCAGCTGTAATGGAGTGGATATAACTGAATACTGATGTCATAAAATTAAATCTTGTTGGCTGCAGCATTGGGAATCCCAAGAATTGAATTCAGGTATAGATGGGGTTCTGGGAACAACCATGGGACTTTTTTGGGAAATTTCCCAATCAGTACCCTGTACCTTGGCTCGAGTGGCAATTTGGTCCCCCAACTTTAAAATGCGACAATCCAGTACCCGAACTGTCAAAATGTGACAATCCAGTACCCGAGCTTTCAAAATGTGACAATCCAGTACCCTAGCTTTCAAAATGTGACAATCCAGTACCTGGCATTAACCAGTCTGTTAATCAGCCGTTAAGTGACATTTGAAAAGTAAAAAATGCCCTTTGAATGCCATCTAATTCTCTTTATCAACCATCCAAACGTTGACAAAAAACTGAATAGTCCCAAATACTAGCCTCTTCTATTCAAAAAAGTTGGTGACTGTTTAGAAGAATCTAGAATTTGGGACTGTTCATTTTATTGTCAATATTTGGTTGGTTGATAGAGAATTAGATGGCATTCTTAGGGCATTTTTGACTTTTCAAATGCCACTTAACGGCTGATTAACGGACTGGTTAACGGCAGGTACTGGATTGTCACATTTTGAAAGTTCGGGCACTGGGTTGTCACATTTTGAAAGTTTGGGTACTGAATTGTCGTATTTTAAAGTTCGGGGACCAAATTGTCACCTGAGCCAAAGTACAAGGTACTGATCAGGAATTTCCCCTTTTTTTTTATGAATAAGCCATTGATCTTTGAGACTCAATAATAACAGAGCTAGTGAATGTTTGGCAAGGATTGAAGTTAAGTAGACCTCTCAACTGTAGAAATACAAGGTACTTGTGCACTGGTTCAAGAATAATAGTGAAGGTCCATGGCAATATCCAAATATCCACATGCTTTAAGAGAGGCAAGATGGCTAGCAAGGGAAATATGCCAACCTTCACATGGACTTTGAGATTTGCCAAAATTTTGGCTGATGCACCATCCAAACAAGGAGTGACCAGGAACTAACCTTTTTTATTTTTTTGGGTTGGGGGGCATCTTAGTTAATTATATGTTATATGTACTGAAAGGTTAGGTGGCTTATGCTAGTCTAATATTGCGATCCAAAGGCACTTGTTTGATTGTATACATTCTTTTGCTCATATTAATAAAAAGTTGCAGTTACCAATAAGAAGAATCAAGTTTTCTCCAGGTATTCTGCATTCTAAGTCTTTTTGTGTTGTTTTGCAACCAACCAAGCCTTATGCCTTCAATCAAACCATCTGTTTTATATTTTACTATGAAGACCCATTTGCACCCAACATGTTCTTTGTCTTTAGGTAAGTCAACATTTTTTTTGAAACTGTAAGGTAAAGTATTTAAGTTAACAGTCTCTTTTGTTTGATTATTTAAGAGAGCGTCCATCTCAAGATCCATTGTCTCTTTCCACTCAGTATGAGCCACCAAGAGCTGCTGATTCGTTGCAAGATCTATGTGGGTTACTAATCCAAGGCCTTCATTGGCTTCAACTTGAAAACAAGAGAGGAAAATGCAACAAAACCTGGCTCTGATGCCAAATTGATTTAGTTTCTTTGATTTAGGGTAAATAATGTGGGTTTCGAAGAAGGAAGAGGAAGAAGAAAAGAGTAGAAAACACCATTTTTGAGGAGGGGAGAAAGGATGGGCATTGAATCCCTTTCACTGATATTTATAGTCTAGAAATAAAGGTAAAACTACAAAAATACACCTGCTTTCAATACTAATAGAAAAGACAAAAAAACTCAAAATCTTCAATGAGAATGAAGAATGAAATGTCGAAGCAAGTAGACAATTCGCTGTCCACTAAAGGTTGAGCAGAAAATTGTATTCAAGGAATGAAACACTTTACAATTGGGAACAAAGAGAGAAACCTTGTTTGCCTTTATAATAAAAAAAGAGAGAAATCTGGCTGTTTGGATGTTTAGCAGAGACAGCCTTTTGCAACAATGAATCTATAAGCTCTTTTTCTGGTCGATTCTTGACCATTGACAACCAAGGAATTCAAAGGCAATTTCACGCGATGATCCTCAAAGAAGTCTAACAGAGATTCTCTGTAGTCTGTTCAACCTCATGCATTTCTCTACCAAGGATTTCTGTCCCTCCAAAGATGGACACACAGATCAGACTTAATCCTGATGGCAGCTTTCTTGGTAATCCAGGTCCATCTGGGACTGGAAAGGTCTTCAAAGATCTCAATATTTCTCTGTTTTGGTACTTTTGTGGTCGTATTGAGGATGCATATGTTGTCAAGGTTCAAAACATCAATACAGTTCAATACGCCAGTTGGGGCATATCGGACTGTATCAACTCTCGCATCCCTTTTTTTAGTTTTTTTTTTCAACCTGGTTCAGAGAGGTCGGTTTAAGGCCTGTCAACCCTCTTGACCGGGTTTGACCCCGAAACACACCCTGTAGGGGCATATCGGGAAGCCCACGGTGCGATATGTATCAGCTGATACGGCCTGATACGTATCGAAATTTTGAACCTCGTATCTAGTTAAAACTGAAGGGTTGGCATTTCTCGTTGGTTCAAGAATTGCAAAACATGTTTAATTCCCGACTTCATCAATTTTCTGTGATTCTATTAATGCAGTTAGATTCCCTATTCGAGTTCTTATCTTTGTTCAGTGGTATTGAAGTCTTGAAAGGATTTTAGATGAGCTTTTTTTTTATTTTCCTGTTTTCAGGTAATTTCTTATTACTTGTTGTATCTCTAAGTCTACTTTTTTCTTTTAATTAATCTTTTGTTTACTATTAAAATAATTAGGTAGGGTAATAGGATGGATTCATGGCCATGGAGATTGATGCACCATCTAAATGAGATCAGAACATTTTCAATTCCTGGATATTTTCAATTCCCTTCCTACTATTATCTCTTGGATTACTGGAGATTTGACTCTAAAGCTGATAATCATGCTAGGAGAGTAGTGAGGGCTTTCTCTTACAGCAATGGTGTTGTTAGTTACTAGTTTTGTTTGAGAATGGAGCTTCTCTTGTTCTTTTTGTATATCTATATGTTATTAAAAAAGAAGAATACATAGCAAAAACACTGATGAAAAGAGATTGAAAGAAATATGTGTTTTTGTGTGTGTATGTTGTAGTTGTGAAGGCAACACCTAGGTGATGAAGCACTTTTTTTGGGATTGCTTTGTGCTTTGCCCAGGTATTTTTAGTGTATGAGGTTTGCTGATTTTAAGTGTACTGCACAACTGTTGCCATATTGTATAAATAAGGTGAAGGGTGTTAAAGGGCATCATAAAGGGCCAACTTTCTATTTAGAGAGCTATAAAATGGGTTTAGGGTGAACCACAGTAATGAAAGGGAAAGTAGTATGTTCATTATATTTTAGCCTTGACTAGTTTTACAAGAGGCATTTTCTTCTAACTCTCTCTATTTCTATGACCAAAAGAAAGCACCATATTTTTGTCTGGGAGATTAGGGACCTTTCCCCTTCATTTCTTATTTTTATTTTATCTTTTTAATCATTTATTAACTACTCTTTATATTTTTAATTGTGACCGAAATAGGGGCCCTGCTTCTTCATTTTGTTTCCTTATCTCCACGTTAACATGCTTATGCATGCTCTCTCCTCTTTATATTTCTGTTACATTCAACATAACAAGGGCTGTGTTTCTTCATTTGTTTGTTTTTCTTGTTCCTGTTTTATCATTATCACATGCAAACATTTACTCTGTATATCTCCATCGTTTAAAATGTCTGTAAATTTCCTAATATTCCTACAAATATTTTCATTTCCATGGGTGCCAACACGAAATATTACTAGAATCGACATATTCCCCCAATGAAATCTACCCGTGCTATGTGGAGTTTATAAAGTTACTGCCCACCTGGATATTTATTATACTCTAAAGCTGATAATGTTACTGCCCACCTGATGGACATGATTATCACTTTGAGCTAGCTCAAAATTTATAAAGTTAAATCTTAACTTTTTATTGTATAATAAATTATTTGGTTGTTCTATTGAAATTATTTGTGGTTTCTATGAGTTTAAATTTTACTTACTCCTTGTATCATGCAGTTTTGGTGATTTGGAACAAGATAATTATTTAAAAGGGTCTACCCATGCATCTTTTATCATTATATAAAATAGCATTCTATATGCTTGCATATTTCACAATGTTTCCACTTTCCACGATGTCTATAATTTTTACGATATCAATATATGACATTTCTAACATTTTCAACATGTTTCCTATATTTGGAAGACCGATATTTCCACTGTCACCAACATTTTAAACCTTTTGTATCTCTCTTGCATTAGTAGAATTAGTCTCCATTAGACCTGTTCATGGGCCGAGTGGCCCGACGGGCCGGCCCGGCCCCCGGACGGGTTTGAACATGGTTATAGGCCCACAGGCTTAAACTCGGGCCAAAAAGCCTGGCCCGCAATAAATTTGAGCCGGGCTCGGGTTTTGTCAAAATAGCCCGGCCCGACCTAAACCTAGACCTAAAATCCCTAATCGAATAGCCCCATCTTTTTTATTATCTCTTTGCCTCTTTCCCTCTTCTTTTCCCAGCCGAACCCTTCTTCTCCAACCTCCACATCCTCCACATTCCATGGTGAGGCGGCGAACGTTCACCGACGCAATAACTCTGGCAACGACGGTGAGTTTTCTCTCTCTCTCTCTCTCTAATGCGAAGTTGCGAACTGATGAGGGATCTTTGTCAAAGTGCGACGGTGAGTTCTCTCTCTCTCTCTCTCTCTCTCTCTCTCTCTCTCTCTTAGATGCGAAGTTGTCAACTGATGAGGGATCTTTGTCAAAGTGCGACGGTGAGTTTTCTCTCTCTCTCTCTTTCTCTGCGAAATTTATTAGGTCGGGCTTCGGGCTCGGGCTTCGGGCTTTTTATTAGGCCCTGGCTCGGACCCAAGTTATAAGCCCGTAGGTCGGGCCGGGCTCGGGCTCGGGCTCAGGCTTTGGGCTTCGGGCTTTTATTAGGCCCGGGCTCGGACCCAAGTTATAAGCCCGTAGGTCGGGCCGGGCTCGGGCTCGAGCTCGGGCCTAGCATATTTTCATTAATGGGGACTAAAAGCCCGGCCCGGCCCATGAACAGGTCTAGTCTCCATCCTCCTTTTTCTTCACAAATTCATGCACGTTCTCTCTTTATCATTATCACACACACACACACACACAAATTCATGCATATTCTCTCTTATCTCCTGGAGGTTTCACAAGAGGCATTTTCTTCTACTGTTCCCTCTATTTCTATGACCAAAAGAAAGCATCATATTTTTGCATGGGAGATCTGGGACTTGCCCCATCATTTCTTATTTTTATTTCCAATGTTCTAATTAATTAATCACCACTCTTTGTCTTTCTAATTGTGACTGAAATAGGGGCTTGTTTCTTCAGTTTTTTGAATTTTTCTTCTCTCCACATTAATGTGATCATGCACATTCTCTCCTCTCTATATTTCTGTTACATTCAACATAATAAGGGCTGTGTCCCTTCATTTGTTTCTTCTTGATTTATCATTTATAACACATACAAATTCATTCTCTCTGTATATATCTCTTGCATTAGTAGAATAAGGCTCCATCCTCCTTTTTAGGTGGCATGAGAAAAGATGTTTTGAACAAGCTCTCCATGTCTGCTGGAGGGTTCCATCTGCATCTAAAAAGAGAATCTATTCCCAAATATTTGTATGTGGGTTGTCTGCATCTTTGTATGTTGATTCTTGTATTATCATAAATTTGAGCTCTTATTTGAGCCTCTTTGGTTCACAGCAACAATATGATGAAAAAAATATACGAAGGAGGGTATATGATGCCCTGAATGTTCTCATGGCAATGGATATTATATCAAAGGATAAAAAGGAGATACAATGGAAAGGTCTGCCTCGCACTAGCCTAAATGACATTGAAGAGTTAAAGGTGTGACCAACCTGTCATGTTTTGAACTTTAGAAAAATAGTGTGTAAAATGTGCAGCTTTTGTTTGGTGAATGTCTATGCTTTATTATAAAAAATATCCTATGTTATATTATTACTGCAGGCTGAACGTGTTGGACTGAGAACCAGGATAGAAAAGAAAGCTGCCTATTTGCAAGAACTTGAGGATCAAGTAAGGCTCCTTTTTTTTATTTTTATTTGGGTTGGCTTATATACTCTATTTAATATTGTAACAAACAAGAAATCTAGAGTTGTTCTCTAACTTTTCCGTGCCCTTTTCAAAGTTCATAGGTCTTCAAAACCTGATTCAACGGAATGAGCAATTGTACAACTCAGGAAATACTCCTACAGGCGGTGTAGCTTTGCCTTTTATTCTGGTTCAGGTACAGTTGCTTGTCTGTTTTATATTTCTGCCTGTTTTGTTAATCCATTCAGTTTTAAGAGGGATAAAAACGATGCTAATTTTCTACCTTTTGCGGTTTTACCTTCCTTTTTCAAAACTTTCTGTGTTCAATTCTTTATAATGCAAAGATTAATAGTTCAGTTTATAGTAGAAAGCAGTGATGCATATACTTGGGAGGGCATTATAGGAGTTGAACTGGAGCAACAGGAGAAAGTAATATTTGCCACATGTACCTATGACTAAGCATTTATGCATCTTAAGTGCATCTTTTCCTTTTTTCCCCTTTAAGTTTGGCAACTGTGTATCCTAAAATATTGACAAGTTAATTAAAAAGTTCTCCTGTTAGCCAAAAACTAAGGTAAAAACAAATAGTTGGAATTTAGAAAAATTTATGACAATGTGTCATGGGACTTTTTGATTGCTATCATGGGTCAAATGGTTTTGAGAATCTGATGGGAGACTAGAATTTTTTTTTGATAAGTAAATCCTTTTATTAGATTGAAAAGATTATCTCATACAAGCAACCCTTGGAGAGGTGCATGCTGGATCTCTCCCACTAAAGAAGAAAACAAAAACAAGTTACAATTGTGCCCAATACGAAAGTTCCCTAGCTGTCCCTTGCCCTTGCTTGGCTAGACAATCTGCAATAGCATTTGCTGATCTCCCCACCCATTGCATTCTTACATACATATTTCTTGTCAGCATCTTAAACTTCTTAATTTCATTCCCGAAACACCAAACTACTGACTCTGGGTTCTGCAACCAGCTTATTACTACCTTGGAATCCCCTTCAACTATTAGTTGTTCCACCCCTAATTTAGCTGCAAACTATATTTCTAGATTTATTACTGTATTTTTACTGCCTCTTCCTCTATTTTGATAAATGGTTCTTGTGGTGACTTCTTAGGAGCTCTAGAGGTCTCAGGTAAGGATACCCTCTCTTCCTTCTTTGTTTTGTTCTTGTTACAAAGGCCCTCAGCAAGATATTGTGCAGGGATGAATCTCTTGGCCCCATTTCAGGCTTTTGGGTGAAATAGGATGTTCTGTTGATCACGTGCCTTCATTATGCTGATGATACTTCAATTTTTATTGATTTTTTTCCTCAATAACAACAATTTCATTAATCAACCAGAATAATTAATTACAAAGATGGGGAGATAAACTTTCTTAACTCCCCCAACTGAGTCTAGAGCCCCCATAAAGAAAAAACTAGAGTTACAACTGAGCCTAGAACATAGATTCCCTAGCCACCCCTTGCTTAGCTAACCCATCAGCAAACGAGTTAGCAGATCTCTTCACCCAGCTGAGCTTAATTTCCATGTCCTTAACCAACCACCTGAACTTTTTCCTTTCATTGCTGTATTTCCATAACCCAGTCTTGTCTTCTTTTAACCACCCTGCTACCACCTCGAAATCCCCTTCAATTACAAGTCTCCTAATGTTCATTTCCTTTGCTCTTTGGACACCTTCCACGACTGCAGAGATCTTGGCACTGAGAGAATCACCCATCCCAAATGGGCCTGAGAACAAGGCTGAAACAGTCCCATTCTCATCCCTAAACACACCCCCAATACCTGAATGCCTAGGGTTCCCTCTACTACTACTACCATCAAAGCTCAGTTTTATAAAACCAGAAGGGGGAGGAGTCCAGGACAAAATCAGACCTGTTTTGACCTGGGTACAGTTAGCAATCTCTCCCCACTTTCTCAGCAGATTATCCACTATAAAGTCTGTGAACAACTCTGAAGATTTCAGCCACTTTACCACCCTTATATGAATCAGATCTATCAGGTTTTCTGCACTTCTCTCCTTTTCAGAGAAAAATCCTTTAGTTCCTTCCTTCCCACAATGACCAGCATACAACAGCCCTTAGGCATCTCCACATAGTCCTACCCCTTTTCAGATGCCACCTGAAAATGGAAGAAGAAAATAGGCTTTGCAAATTCAATTGGGGGGGGGGGTGGTCCAGCTACACTCAAAAAGGGAAAATGCCCATTCCCGAATAATTTTTGCAAACTGGCATGAAACCAATAGGTGAAAACCAGTCTCCCCATCAGCTTTACAGAGAATGCACCAGTGAGGGGATAAACATGTCTTGGGTCTGTTTCTTTGAAGCAAACGACTAGTGTTAATTCTTTCTATAAAAGATTCCCAACAAAAACTCCCAACCCTAGGAGGAATTGACTTGCACCAAATCTCTTTGACAAGGAAAGGAAGGCCTATGGGGCTGGTTGGCTGAGTAGCTTGAGTTAAGACTTTAAAGAAAGAGGCACAAGAGAAGGAGCCCGAAGGGGTGGGGGTCCAAATTCTAGTGTCTTCTTTTGCGGGTGCAAGAAAATATTTTCAAGAAGACCTAGGAGAGTCAAAATGCTGTTCAGGTCTGTATCTATAATAGCCCTTCTCAAATTCAAATTCCATCCAATCCCAGAGTTTGAAGATGATGGGACAAGAAAGGATGATATTATGTCTTTCTTGAATTTATCCATTTCCAAGTTTGCAACTTAAGGCTCTTTGTTGTTAGAAGTTGTTTCTGTACTTGGGATAAATGTCTTTGATACTCTTTCTCTCTCTGTCCCTTTCTCTCTCTACTATTCCCTCCAATATCAGTGTGAATGTGGATAACTTGGTTTTGGGAAATATGGACAACAGTGGGGATGGTAGAGCCACAAACAATTTACAGCTTCCAGAAATCAAAATATGGAAAATTTACAGCTGCTGATTTTGTAAACAGTGGGGAGAGGAGGCTGGAGATGATATAATGGAAATTAATCAAGCGTTTAAGATAGAAAGAAGAGGAATTCAACAGAATTTGTTGATAAAGAAATAGAATTGGGAAAGAAATTAAATGTCCGAAAAGTGTTTATGGAACTAGAGGAGACAATTAAAAGCCTTAAAACTGCAACTAAAGAACATAATAAATAGTCCAAGTGGGGAAACGATCATTCTTATTTGAAGGTGGAAGGGAGAAGGGGTGGAATCTATTAAACTGCAAAGGGGGTAATTGGAAAAGGTAATGATGTGGAGTGCAGCTAGAAAGGGATTGAAGGTTGGGGGTTGGTTTTGTGTTTGTAGGGTGTCAGTATTTTGAAGAAAAGCAGGGACAGGGAGTCTTCCTGAAGAAGCTTGGAAATGGTCAAGAGCTTCATGGTGGACTCTCAGTGAACTTTCACTTTAGGACTTAAGAGAGCCCTCACAGATTCACAATCCCTGGTGGTGCCTGCCCTCTTGTTGTCTCTTAATGAGGTTTTCCTCTCCTCCTTCCACCATGATTAACAAATTTGGTCCACTCAAGGTAATTTCTCCACTAAGTCCTTTTGTCATCTCACTACTGGCTTGATAGATTATCCTTTCTGATAAGAAGAATTTGCCTCTCCTTGGTTCCTCTAAAAGTCTCCATCTGGGAGGCTGTTTGGGGGTGTGTAAATACTGGGGACATCATTCAAAAGAAGAGAAAAGGCTAGCTTTATGTGTCCCCTCACGTTTACATTATGTGCGTGAATGATGGTGAACTGATTAGTCACCTCGTCATTAATTGCAGCGTAGTTTGGACTTGGAGCCTTTGGCAGTTCTTTATGGATTACCTTCACAGTGGCAGTTACAGATGGGTTCCCCCTAACTCCATTGCTGACATCATCATCCAATGTCCTTCTTGCAAGCTTGGTTCTAAGGGAAAGATTTTCTGGAAGGTCATCATGCATGCTCTTATGTATGCATATGGGAAGAACACTAGAAGAATTTTTGAGAATAAACCTACTAATGTGGAGGACCTTAAAAGCTGAGTTTTATCTAGAATTTTTTGCTCCCTTGTAAGCAATTCATTGGCATCACCTACAGAGACATGAGTAAAAATCTTTTTGATGTCTTGCGATCTTCTCCTGCCTATCCTCCCTTCAATTTCCCTCTAATTCCAAGGCCGATTACTGATTACATATTGAGGTTTGATGGCAGCAGAAAATCTGTGCATGGCCTTTTGGAGACATCTGGCATTGGTGGTTTGATTCTCTCTTCTGATGGCAGGGGGGTTTGGGCCTTAGACCTGATGGGCCTGTAGATGCATCTGAAGCCTAAATCAGAGCCTTTCTGGCTACCTCTGGATAGTTATGTCTATTTTGCGAAGCCATTAGTGGCTGAAGGTGACTCTAGGAATGTGATTGGTTGGGCGTCCAGAATTGCTTTGGGGCCTTGGAGGTTTTCCCACTTGCTGGACGAGATCCAGGAGATTACTGTTTCCTTGAATTGCTTGTTTTGATCGACTCCAAGGGATTTGAACTCTATAGCTGATGCTCTTGCAAAATCTGGGGTGGACAGGGCTGTTTTGTATGGTGCTAATACTTTACTGTTGTAACTTCTGAGGGCCTATTGTCTGTTTTTTGCTTGTACATTCCCTTCCCCCCTTTTTCCTTGCAATGAAATGTTACCGTTTCTAAAATATGATTGTTTCAACATGAATTTCTTCAAGAGATGATAGGTTGTTGTTAAAGTATATTTACTAAAAGCCTTGGTAGGTTTTTACACGAAGGGCATTTATAAAAAAAAAGAATTAACTTTGGTAGCAAGTGGAGAAGCTGCATTAAATTTTGTGTCTCAACTCTTAAATTTTCTATTCTGCTCAATGGCACTCCAACTGGATTTTTAAAAGCTCGAGGGAGCTGAGATAGGCAGATCCCCCCTTCCCCAACCACTCATTTCATTTGTGTCACTAAGGCTCTGGCTACCCTCACAAACAAAGCTTTAGGAGGAGGTTATGTTTTGGGGTTTGAGATATGCAACAATGCGCCCGGCACTTGTCTTCTACAATTTGTGTATGACACTTTAATCTTCTTTGAAGCCTCCAGCTTTCTCATGCAGTATCTTTTGGGAGTGCTAAGGTGGCTTGAGATTGTGCCCGAGCTTGTAATTAATTTCAATAAGAGTTCCTTGATCTGTGTTGGCTAGGTTCCTGACCCACAAAACCTTGCAAATGTCCTTGGCTGCAAGGTCTCATCTGCCAGTCACATACTTAGGGATCCCTCTTGGAGTCAAATCCTCCTCCTGTTCCCCTTGGGACCTGGTGATAGATGTCACAGGAAATGCTCGTCTTGTATGGAAAGGTACCTATTTAAGGGTGGAGTGAAAAGCTAACTCTCATCAGGAGCACTCTATCAAGTCTTCCTGGCCACTTCCTATCACTATTCCATGTCCTGGCAAAAGTTGCTAATGCCTGGAGAAGTTGCAAAGGGAGTTCTTCTGGAAAGGGTGGAAGGATGACGAGAGGGTACATCTTGTGGATTAGGTCAGAATCTGCACTCCCAAGCAATCAGGTGGCCTAGGGCTATACAGAATCAAAGATGCTAACATTGCCCATTTAAGCAAGTGGCTTTGGAGGTTCAATGTTGAAACAAATAGCTGGTGGGGATGATTGATTGTAGCCAAGTATGGACTTATAAATGGGGATGGGATCACTAATCATATAGCCTACACCACCAGCAGATCCATTGGGAAAAGCATTCAGAAAGCTCAGTCACACTTTCCTCAAGGCATTGCTCTTAAGCTTGACAATGGTACCTGGCTGAGATTTTGGCTAGACTCTTGGCGTGGAGACAGATCTCTAGCATATTATGTCCAGGCCTCTTCAGTATAGTCATCAACAAGGAGGCTATAGTTGCTGAAGTATTCTCTGCTTCAGGTCCCTGTGGTGTTTGGGCACCCAAATTTAGAAGAAATCCCTTTACTGGGATAATGAGAAGCTTGCAGAATTGCTTTGCCAGCTCCAGTGCTACCATCTGAATTCCAACTCTGAAGGTGGCAGAACTTGGAGGTGGGACAGCGAAGGAACATTCTTGGTTAAGTCCATGATGCACCACTTCAATCTTGATGGCCCCACCTTTCCCTATAAATCTGCTTGGGCATGTAATATGTCATAAGGTACCCTTCATGATCCTGCAGCCTCTTGTAAATGCCTAACCAAAGATAAGCTGATCAGGAGGGGTATCTCCATTGTTTCTGCCAGTTGTCCATTCTGTAATCTTGACCTAGAGACAGCCGGCCATCTCTTCCTGCATTTCCCTCTGTTAGCAGTTGCATCTGGGCTCATCTCCTTAGCAGTCTACAGTTGAATTAGTCTTCCTCAGACCACCCTTGGTTTCTTGGAGTGTTGGCACATTGAGGGCTTGACCAGCAATGGGAAGACCATTTTGTTCATGTTACCTGCTGCTTTCTTATGAACCTTTTGGATGGAGAGGAACAGTGTCTTTGATAAGAAGTTCTCTAAAACTGATGAGATTATTCACAATATATATAAAATATATATATATATATATATATATATATATATATATATATATGGTCGGAAAGATCTTCTCTTGGGCTAAGGCTACTAATATATATACTGATTTACATTTTTTGTAACTAGAATACTTATTGAAGTTTTATGATATCCCATACTTTACACAGGCTCTATATTGGGAGTTTCTCCTTCAGTCTCTCTCATATCAGCAATATAAATATATTTTGCCTTTTATAAAAAAAAAAAAAAAAAAAAAAGAAGAAAAAAAAGTATTCTGATAGGTTTTGTTTGTTGATAGGGGAAAATGAGTGTTTCAGCTTTTACTTGTAATATTTGTGATGTGGGTCTTATTTGAGAGGAGTTGATGTTTGTTGGGACTTGGGAAGGTGGTATTCTTTTTTGGTTGTCTCAGTGATGACTTATCATCTTTTCTTTCTTCCATTTTTCTTTTATGAAATTTCTATTTGATATTAAAAGAAAAAAAAAGAAGAAAATGGAATCAGCTTTTGTAAAAGAATTATGAAGATTTTTGGTGACCCCTAGCTGAATTGAAGGTGGATAATGGGACCATGCAGATGGCAAGTTTAGTTTCTTGCGTGCATGTCTATAACAGTTTCTACCCAAGTGACAAGGAATGTTTCAGAATTTTACTCCCACTCTTCCAATAACAAGTGATCTATTATAAGTTGAAGGGGTCAGTGTTATCAAAGCATCTAACAGTCATCAGTTAAGGGCCAGATTGACTGCATCACTAACTAGTCAGTCAATACTCATGATGGGGTTACCTAGGACAACTAAGCATTGGCTAGGTCGACTAGTTGATCAACAACTTGTCAACTTAGTCAACCACAGTCATTTTAAAACTTTATTTGTTTGTTTGTATGTCTAATTATTTGAAACAATATAGAATATGTTTACATTTTTTATATTTATGCTGTTTAAACATTTGTGATAGAACATGATTAGATGATGGTATATAAAATAGAAAAAAAAAACATAAAATAATAAAAAATGGCAGAGGGGCTTTCTTTTTTCTTCCAATCAGTGGTGTGTTGGTATGGAGTTGCATCAAACAAAGGGCAAATTGAAAAGTCAAGGTTGCGCTCTTCTTTGGAAAGCAAAGGCTGTTATTCGATATCCTAGCCTATCCAACTAGTCATTGCATTGATTAGAGAGGACAAAACTAGACATTGCTTCATTGTATTGATGACATTGGAAGGGGCTAGAAGAGCTAGGGGCAGGACAAAAAGAAGTTATTATTATGCAATATGTTTTATCTTTGATTTTTTCCAACTCTCTTTGTATGCTAGGGAATCTCTCCCTCTTTCCCTCCTTCAATGAAAGTTCTTACCTTTCAAAAAAAAAATAATAATAAAGAACATGGGTTGAAGTAGTGAGTAGTGATTTATTTAAGAGCCCATAATTTAACAATGGATATGGGACCGAGCAGGACAGCATGCCAAACAGGACTCATGTAGCTGACCCTGTATAGTTGGGCTTGGGACAAGGCTCAGATGATAATGATGATGATTCCTACCAAGTAGTAGTGTTTCTTGAATAGGGAGACGACAGGATGCCTACTGGGGTGGGAGATGAAAAAGGGAATCTGTTAGCTATGTATTCTGGTCCAATTAGGGTGGGAGATTCCTTGAGGGTTGAAATACTAGGAGCTCTTGAAGGGGTACAAAGGGTCAAAGACATGCATATTAAGAAATTGATCATAGAAGGTGATTCTGAAATTATAGTGAACTGGTTAAAAGAGGACAATTCCAAGCTCTGGAACTACAGCAATGAAAAGAGGAAATTTAAGTGGATGACTAAGGACGTTGAAGTTAGTTGTACATGGGTAAAGAGAAGTGCAAACTCATTGGCATCTATTTTTTGGGCTATTTTGTATTTGATTTACGGTTTGGGTGTACGTTGATGTATTTGATTTACGGTTAGGGAGTTAAGATTCTTTAGCTCCTTAGCTATGTAATTTCTCAATCTTTAATAAAATTCACTGTTATTGGTAAAAAAAAATGAAAAGACTTACTTTGGGATTCACATGTCAAAATCAATTGAATGATGTGTGAGAGGATCTGAAATCTAATGGATTATGATATTTGGGCCGTAGTATAAGCCCAACCAACAATCATCAATTGAGTTATGACCCATGTTGAGTTGTGGTCTATAATAATGATGACATTGAGTTTGAAAATTCAACATGTGTAGGCATTTTTTGGGTCTTTTGGCCAATAACACAAGTACTGGTTTTTTTGGGTCTTAAGTAGAAGTGTAGAACTTAGTTATCCTTCATCGAACCCTATAAATCCCCTAAATTCTAGTTCCAGTTACAAGATTTTTTTATGAATAGTTCCAGTCACAAGATTGGTCCTCTCAGTTTCAGTTTCAGTCACAATATTTGGTTTTCATGCCATTTGAAACCTGAAACACAGGGATCCATCCAACCATTAGAACCTCCTAGTTCTGAACCTAGATTCTCAAATTTACGTATGCGTTTACTCGATGTTTGTCTACCTAAACTTTTCTGTAATTGCACAGTGACCCTTAAATCTGCATCACTTGATTAACAGGATTGGTATCTTCAACTGTAGTTGCCTTACATCAATATTTCTATACAGCTTTGTTTCTGTGCTTCATAAATTATAGGTGCTTAATTTCAGTATTATTTTTTAGGGGGCTTTTGCACCTATATCCCTCAGTTTCTATTATATCTCAAACATTATCTAGACTATATGCAGTGATTCCTTGATGTCAAACAACATTTACTACTATTATTACTTTATGGTTGAAGAATTTCAAATGTTTCTTGTTTAGAGATATTATTGCCTTTTTTCTTGCTGCATAAAATATAGTGGAGTGTTAGGGTATTGTTTTTGAGAATAACAATGTTATTTCTATACCATATAATAATAAAAAAAATGGTCATGTTTCTCTTAGTATGGTTGTCAGACCCTGATTCCACTTTCACTTTTCACCCTTTACATTTTCTATTTTTCCATTGCAAAATATGTCATAAATGGCACCTCCCACTGTGGACCCATCAATATTTAGAAGAACAATAGGGCCCCACTTTGGAATTGGGACACAGGCCAGCACTTCTGAGTTTCAAACTTCCCTAAACTAAAAGCAAGTGATCATGTGCCCCTTGTTTATGTTAGCAAAGTCCATCTTCCTTACCCGTCTTAGTCACCATGTGGCAGACTGATGGGTCCAGTGTTTTAAAATCGCAAGGCACACACCTTTTTGAAACAAGGAACAAATTAAAAATAAATAAAAATGCAAAAAAAATGAATAAATTAAGAAACTATTAAAAATAGTCTTAACTAGAAAAATCAAACTTTAGTTTTAAACTAAATGTTTTAAAAAATTCTATTAGCTCAAATTTAAATATATAAACATTACATATAGACCATGTTCAAAGTGAATAATGCAAAAATAAAACAAAAAATAGCATATAAAGCACATTCAAGCATGTCAAACTTTTAATTTCTTAATTTCTTTCCAATTGCTTTGTTTCAAATAGTTAATGTGATGTTACATCTTTCATTCCTAATTCTACAAGCCCCTTGAGGTAAGCCCAAACAAGTCCATATTAGGGACTTAAAATTCTTAATCCTTAAAAATGATTTTAATTTTAATTATCTTTTAAAAATATATTTTATTAGGATGAATGAATGAATGAATGAACAACATTAGCAAATAGGGGGTTCCTGGAGCTTTGGTGAGTGAGCAAACCTAGGTGAGGGGCATAGTTTAAAATGCACACCGCTTGTGCACCTAGGCACACCTTTTAAATCACTGGGTGTGCCCACCATAGACAGCTTTCCAGGAATAAAAAATAGATCCACTGTTAATTGATTGAGGGGGTCCCTGAGCCCAAAATAAGCATAGGTAGAAATTGGATATAGAGATGAGGGTGGGCCTTGGCACAATGGTTGGGTTGCTTCAATGTGACCTGGGTGACCAGGGTTCAAATCTTCGGAACAGCCTCTCCGTGTGTGTAGGGGTAAGGCTGTATACATCTGTCCCTCCCCAGATCTCGCATTGGTGGGATCCTTGTGCACTGGGCTGCCCTTTTTAGAGCTTAGATATAGAGGTGAAAAGTTGACATAAATGGTATTTTTTCCAATCATTTCTAAAGTTTTTTTTTTTTGGTATTTGGTGATACACATCACTAATAACACCCTCCCCAAAGTCGGTGGTTGCGGGAATCGAATCCGCATCTATGCTGGAGCGAACCAGCTAACATACCAACTGAGCCACCCCTTAGTTGGCAGAAGTCTATGCTGAAGTTTATAATGTTTACGAAACAGGTATGAATAATTATGGAATATGCAAGAATCCCAATATTTGAATTAGGACCAATATTTTATTCGGAAAAGTCAATAATAGATGAGAAGAATGTAACTTTTACAACATTTAATCACTTTGTATTTGAAAAATGTTCATTTTTCTGTTATTTAATGTGCAATTATGCATAAAATCATTTTTGAGTAATGGTTTGTTTTTTGTATTTTTTTTCCAATCATTTCTGAAGTTTATAATGTTTTTTTTTTTTTGGTATTTGGTGATACACACCACTAATAACCCCCTCCCCAAAGTTAGTGGTTGCGGGAAATGAATCCGCGTCTATGCTGGAGCGAACCAGCTAACATACCAACTGAGCCACCCCTCAGTTGGCAGAAGTCTATGCTGAAGTTTATAATGTTTAGGAAACAAGTATGAATAACTATGGAATATGCAAGAATCCCAAGAATTGAATTAGGAGGATGGATAATTTGTTCAGAAAAGCCAGTAAAAAAGTCAGAAGAATGTAACTTTTTTACAACATTTAATCACTTTGTATTTGAAAAATGTTCATTTTTCTGTTATTTTATGTGCAATTATGCATAAAATCATTTTTGAGTAATTGGTTGTTTTTTTATTATACACTTAAACTATAGGAATCCATAGATATTCCTACTTTTAACTTAATTATATCTAGCTACTTTATGGATGGTATTTGTATTTTAGAAAACTTGTGCCATATCTCAGTAAATGACAACACTTTTTAATGTGTAAGATTGATGTCTCTGACTTAAAGCACACCTCTATCTTTTATTACTTTTAATTATTTATCCATGGGATATACAAGCACGCCTCTAGGCTAGTCATCTATTGCCATTTTGCTCATAAGGTCTCTATTGAAAGATTGTCCAACGAAAATTTTAAAGTTTACAATCAATGAAACCAATATTATCATTTTTGTTCCACAAAACATCTTGAATCCACTGGTTAAGAGCGCCGCATCATGTGAGAGGCCCTTACCGATGCAACCTTATAGAGAATTAGAGATTAGGGACTCCATGTTTCAGATTCTAATAAATCCAAAGTCTACCCATGTTAAGCTATTGTTGTGTTTCTCCCCCCCAGCAATTTCTTATTCTTCTACCATTCATGGTCAGTATTAGATTTTCAATGCAAGGAAGTTTGCCGAATGAGGTAAATTTCCACCCCATTTTTATCTTGTTGATGCATAGTCGTGCAGATCCCAAGAACCATTCTCAAACTCAAACTCCAACAGTTATGACCATTCTTGGTGCTGTCTGATGGTGAGCCTGGAAGATATGTATTTCATCTTTATATCCAATCGTCATACAGATGCCCATTTACAGTGGCTGGTTCTGTACACATACGTGCCTATAATTCTGCAAAGTTGATGATCTAAGATAAAATAATGTAGGAAAGAATACATAGATTAATTGTTCTCAAATCAAATCCAGGAGGATTTTAGGGATGTAATGTGCAGTAGTTCTAATCAAATATGATGCATCACATCTCACTACTTTTTTTATTAGATTTCTAAAAGGAATATCTTTAATTTATATGAGCTATTTTACTTTGTTTTCTTATCTCTTTAATATTGGCACATTTGAATTGCAGACGCGTCCACATGCAACTGTCGAGGTGGAAATATCAGAAGACATGCAATTGGTGCATTTTGACTTCAATAGGTAAATTTACCATACAATCATGCAAATAAGTTGGCGTCTACTTTATCTTGATTGATTTAAGTTTCAGAATGTGTTATATGGTAAACATAGTGAATATTAGTGCACCTTCACCGAGTCAGCTCAAACCTTTAGTTGCCCAGCTGGTTTTTCATCAATATTTCAGTTTTCTAACTAGAGTTGGACATCTTCTGATGATCTTTCTTTGATCTAAACCCTTATTGCAGCACTCCTTTTGAGCTACATGATGATTTTTATGTCCTCAAGGCAATGAAATTTTGTGAAAGACCACAGGGGGATGATGGTGCAGATGACTCTACTGCAAACGGAGGCGAGGGTTCGAGCATGCTTGGCATGTATCAAGCCCCCATACCACATCCCACAAGGTCAAATGCTGCTGGTAGGCCTCCCACCTCGCCCCCTCTTCCAGGAATACTAAAAGCGCGTGTCAAATATGAACATTAATTTTTATATTTCAAGTTTAATCATCTTACCATGGGCAATCATCTCTCCTTTCCTTTCCTGTATAGTGTGTAAAGTAATTGGCTGAAAGGGGTGGAGCCTTCGTGGCCCATGCCGCTTCAATGGATTGCTTAACCAGTATTAAGTTTTGAAGGAAACAAGCAAACCATTCCCATGTTCTTCGAGACCACTCTGGGGGCTCCAATCGAGCAGCATTCTGATCTAGAAATCCATGATTCACCTAATGTAACTTTCCAATCATATATTCGTAAATTCTTTTCGCAGTTTTTTCTTGATGTAATTGTAGAAATAATTTGAGGAACAAGCTACTGTATCAGAGCATGAATTCGAGTCACTCGATAAACAATTGTAGAAACATTGCATCAATGCCCACCATGACCACTGCTTTCATGTCCAGTCGTTGATTTTGTCCTTCCATTATTGCTACGGTTGAGAAGGTCCGTGTTTCTCTGGTTCAGAATTCAACACGAACATCTATCCAGTGCCAAAAATTTTAATATGCCAATTCCATAAAACAAGTGGCTAGTAGACTCTATGGCATGAACTCTGCCTGCAAGAGTCCAACCTATACTTGATAAATAAATGTACTATTTGGAACTATTTGTCTATAATCCAGAACAAAGAACAAAGAAATACAACAAAAGTTTGGTCAAATAAATGTAATAGGCTAATTTTGAATGTGAGCATGTATAAAGTACAAAGAAATATATTTAAAATTTTTAAATATATAATTAGAAGTTCTCAAGTTTTTAGTCCCTTATTGTGAACTAGTTTCATAATTTTGACACAATACACCCCTATCATTTAGTGTACAATGCACCTATTTTAAAGTATTTTTAAGAAACTTTGTTTTATTAATTAGAACACATAAAAATAGGCCCCCTCTAAAATTTTGAAATAACAAACAGCAAAATCCCAAGGGTGTTTGTTTTTATTGTGAAAGCATAAATTTTTTGCATATCCTTTGTTCTTTTTTTGAATTATTTGAGTAATGTTCCATAAATTGGAATATTATATACAAGTTGGGGTGTTTTCATTTAAATATTGTCAATACACCTGTATTATATGCAAATTTGCCAACTATGCTGCAGGCTGCAGCCCACCTACTGTAATGTTGTCCATGGTATGACTGAGGGAGCCATGCTTGGTTGTCTCCATTTGCATGTTAGAATGATGGGATGCAATCTTAAAAGTTAGAATTACAACTGGAGCTGCATCTCATCTCTTTGCATCAGACTGCTGCATCACGTGCTAGCAAACCAGTCAAATTGCCAACTTGGCCGCTGCGGTGGTGGTTCATAGAACATATGAGATTGTGAGGCCGAAATTTCCTAGCTAGCCAATATCTTGCTGAAAGTCGTGGCCAAATATGAGCTCTGGGTGGTGGGTCAGTCATGGTGGGATTTTCTTTTTCTTTTTTGTTAAGAGATTCGTCTTAGGTGAATGATTTTTTGGTCCTGTTCTTTTTCTAGAGTCATTGTATCCCTTCACATAACGTCAAAAGACAATTATTCTCAAATCTCAATAGGATGTAAATAGACTATGATTTCTATATTTTTCCCGAGAGCTTGTAGTTCAAACATCAAAGATTCTTTACTACTTTATTAAGGGAAATTAGGGGTGAGCATATTTCATTTGAAACCCAATAAATAAATAAAATTTTCGGTTTGGGTTTTTCAGTTTGGTTATTCCAGTTTTAGGGTATTTCAGCTATTGCTTTTGGTTCTCAGATTTTAAAATTGGGTTATATTTGGTATTTCTTCAATTTAGTTTTGGTTTGGTTTTTCATTTAGAATTTCAGTTAATTCAGTTATTGAACAAATCATAAACCAAATGCTCATCCCTAAGGGCAATTGCGTGATGGCTTAAATTAGGCATGTGCATGTATCACAGGATTCAAAATGGGAATAATCTTTTGAGTAAATTACAAAGATCTCCCCTGTACTATGGGGTCAGTGACAAAGATTCCTATACTTTGTTTTGCAACAAAGACCTCCTGAACTTTGGCCGTTAGACAAATACCCTTTCATTAACATTCTGTCAGTTAATTTCAAAAAAAAATTATTGTTTAAAATTTTCTAAATGCCCAAATTATCTTTTTTAAATTTATAAAATCATCTTTATTTTTTTAACACCTTGGAGACACAATCTTCTCCAGGCACAACGTGGAATTGCCGCAAAACACTGGCACCACCTATTCATCTGCAAGACAGATCTGATTTGTGTTGGCAATGGGTAAGACATAAGCAGGTGGTTGACGATGAAGAAGAAGACATAGAAAAATCGGATTTCAGAAACGAAGCTGCACGAGTTCATGAAGGATTTTAGAACAGTGGTCGTTCTAAAAGGTTGGGATGCTCACGGTTGGGTTAATTGAACCGTGGGCTAATTTTTGAAATTGAACTAGGGTTATCGGTTTTCGGAAAACCAGTAACCGAAACTGAACCAAAGCCGATTAATTAACTGGTTGATCGGTTTGGTTGACCATTGATTCGGTTTGTTGGTTTTTTATTATTTATAATATTTATTATATAAATATATAATAAAATACTAGAAATATATATAATAATATATTTTAAATAATAAATAATATATTATATATTATAGATATATAATACATATTTATTAATTTATAATGTATAAAAAAATATATAATATATAATATATATAAATATATGTATACCGGTCGGTTCAATTAACTGCTGGTTTTCTATTTTAGTTAATCAAAACCAAACTGACCGGTTTGATTAACCAAATTTTCGATTTGGTTTCGATCCATTCAATTTTTAAGTTTTTTTTCTCACTCCTACTAAAAGGTGTGAATAACCTTCACCAACAATTTATAACCGATGGGCTACTGTAGAGCAGCCCCTCCTCCGTGGAGGGGAATAAGGGAAGCTCTTCCCTTTTTATATTTGAAAACAAAGGTAAAATTAATTGAAAATATGCCATTTCATCTCTGTTTTTACTGACATTCAACATGTTTTTGCAGAGTTGTAATGGTTTTTATATTCTGCAACAATATTCTTTTCTGAATTATTTTAGTTGGTTTCCTTCGATGGCAGGTTTGGGTTTGTCCCTAGTCAAAGCCTCCAAGGTATTTGATTTGGGTCTGGTTTCTTACTGATTTGTTACTTATTCATTTTTTTTAAACTCTTATTTTTTTATGGGTAGTTCAGTTTTTGGAGTTTCTGAACTCGGTATTCATGATTTGTGAGTATCTTCGAGCATCCGAGGTAAGAATTTGAAGCAAAACTGAGGGAATAATGAGCAACAACGCTCCTTTTTTATTGAACAGTTGAGGTTGTGAATGGGGGAACGGATTTTTTAGTTTTAGGGTTTGTTGATGATTCCGTTACAAATCATGTATAGGTTTTCTTACCTTCTCCTTCATTTCCCTACTTTTTCCTTCAAACCAAATACAGCTTTAAAAGAATATATATTGGCATTTCCTAGCTTTCGATTTGATGGTGTTTGCTAGTTATCTTTCAAAGAATGGTAGGAATGTATGCTCAAATAATGTCTTTGTGAAGTTATAAAATGGCTCTTCATCACTAGATTGGGGGTGAAGTCTTGAAAGAAGCAGTATATACATACCATACTAGTTGGAAGATGGGGTTAGGGACAATATCGCCTTTAATTAATATAGAAAACGATTGTTTGTTGTTTAGATGTTCTTGTTGTTCCATTAAGAGACATTCCAACCAAATATTCTCTTACCTACTTAAAGCTGGTTATTAAGTGATGATTTGAGTTCTATACTGCTGACTAGAGAGAATGGGGGGGGGGGGGGGAAATAAGGTGAAGATTGTGACTTTTTTTTTTTTGAAAATGGGTTCTGGCAAATAATGCCGTATGATATTGAATTATTGGTCAGAAGAGAGAGAGAGAGAGAGAGAGGGAGAGAGAGGGTGTGGGAAGAAGATGATGGTTGTGAATTGGTCCCGGTTTTGTGTCATTTTCCCCATCTTCTTCTCACTCGATAAGTTTGGTTTGGTTGTTCAAATAAAGCTGTCTATAGTACAGAACAGTTAGCAATGGATGAGATGAACGCCTTAATTGTGTGGCGGGCTGTGGAATTACTAGCATGGTTTTCAAAATCGGATCGGAGCAGATGGTTGGACTGGAAAAATTAGGAATCGATCAGGTAATCAGTTTCATTTCACTCTAAAATTATTTTTTGGCCAAAAACTGTTGATTTGTTCAATGACCCACTGACCTGGACGATCGAACCATCGACCTGGACAATGGTTTTGACAAATTTTTATTTTTTTTGTTTATTATTTTTATGTCAGAATGGATCCTCTGTTCGAATGGACGGTCAGACTGTTGACCTGGGAACTGATCCTCATAATCCAATTTTAAAATCTTTGCATACCAATGACACATTATATATAACTCACATTAAAAGATTGAATGATTGTGAGACCATGTATTTTATGACTGCTGTAGAGCATCAGCATTATGATTTATTCCAGAGCCTGAACAGCTTTCGCGTTCAGCAAATTCCTGGATAAACTAAGATTTGATGTTAGAAAGCCTTGCCAGCCGATGTAGACATGAGTATGACAAACTACCACCTGATTGACACTTCTGATCTTATATTCAACCAGAAGGATCGAGTGGACCAACTCTAATCAACAATATTTGTATTGATGTTTCAGCCTTTCAGGTATTAATGTATTATGAAGTTTCAGGGTTCCTTCTTTATCTTTCTTTCTTCTTTTTTTCTTATGTTGACACAATGAGAACTTACCAAATTTCAACAGAAGACATTTCAAAAAGAAATGATTGAATGAGGTAACTGAGATGGTGATACAGAATCCTGGTTGGACCCGCCCCATTGATTCCTCATTTGAACAAAATGTAAAGCAAAATACCAAAAAAATAAAATAAAATAACAAAAGAACAAGCCTAAAGCAATACTATAATACTTGAATCAAATCAAATGGCGAGACCTAGGCCCAAACCCAAATGACTAGGTCAATCTTTGATTCAAAGACACTTGCCTTGGTTAAATATTAACTACTCTATGCATAAAACTACTTTCAAGCATGGTTTTTAAAAAGCATGGTTTTTAAAACTGAACTGGTGACTGAATCGGTCAGGGGTCCGGTTATCGGTTCGAATGGTAATGGCCTGTCTGTTCTGACAAAAAAATAAAAAAAAATTAAAATTTGAAAAGTGGTCAAAACCGTTCGAACGATTCAAACAGTTAATCAGCCGGTTCAGCAGTTTGCTGACCAAAATCAACGGTTTTGGAGAAAAAACGGTTTTAGGAAAAAACAGAACCGGTTCCTGGCTTTTCCGGTCCAGTCCGATTTTGAAAACCATGCTTTGAAGTATTTGGAAAAAAATAAATTTCGAGTATAATTTACTTGTTTTTCTTAGTTTTACATTCTTTAAAATTATATATGCATTACCAGAAAAAAAAACACTATATATGCATAAGAATACTTTAAAATATTTGCAATATATAATTTCAATATAAATATTTTTTTGAACTTCATAATTCCATATGTTAATTCATTAATTTGGGCAGTTGAATGACTGGCTGAAATCTTCAGCCTATGACCTGCAAAAGTTAAATGAGCTTTCCTTGTAGAACCTGATCATTTTAGCACTGCCCCCACAGTTGACTATAACATGAATACAAATCAAACTTGAGTTTAAATCAGCCCCCACAACGTCCTACAGCACATCCCTACCGTGTATTGAAAATATCTCTCGATGATGAGATCATCATTTCTGATATTATCATCGGGAGATATTCCCAATACACGGTAGGAACGTGCTGTAGGAGATTGTAGGGACAATTTTGTAGGAGGCTGATTTGATCTCATCAAACTTAGGCCATTGATGCAGATCATCAATTAGCAAGGATAGTAAAAAAGTAGGGTCTAAGTAGTCCATTACAAAATCAAAATAGATCATATGTACAAAAACCAGACAAAAAAATGCCAGGGAAAATCTCTCACAAGAGAAACAATCTCCTGATCTAACCCAAGCTAAAGGCAAAAATTTATCTACCTACCCCTCTCACCTATTTTCTCTCTTTTTATATTAACTTTTTTGATGGATACTCTCTCTCTCTCTCTTTCTCTTGATTCTATTCAAACCACAACCTATCTGTTTTCCCAAGTGGCTTCTCCATTATGGCTTCAAATATATATATATATATATATATATATAATATTAAGGATTTTTGATTAATTTATATATAAATTAGACCTAGGCGATTCTAATTTAGAACCCTCCAAATAGAACGAGAGTTGGTTAGAAAGGTCTATATAAAGGTTCACTAACTGGGTCAAATAGTTTAGCTTCCGGACATGATCCACCCATTTCTGTCACATAGACTCATCCATTACAGAGATGATTGGGCCATTGTTTTTGCTAATGTGACAGTTGCATTTGCATTTGTATTAAAAATACAAAAGTGACGAGGAGAGACTTTAAAATTATGCTTTATCCTCTAAACAAACTTTTGCCACCTATAAATTCCTCAATCCTCCTTACATAGAAAATGTGGATATTATTCCATGGGCAAACTCAGTCATGAACTACGTACCATATCCTTCTTCTTGGTCCCTAAAAAGTAAATGGTATTACAGTCAATTTTCCCTTTGTTATAATATTCTTTTCTTTTGTTTGGTTAAGTAATGTCATTGTCAAAGTAGGGTTGCTTCTCCCCATTTAGTCCACTCGTTACTAATGCAAGTTGCCTGCAACTTGGGAGGCTTCTTATATGAAAAATCAAGGTTCAATAAAGAATATCGGAAAGACGATTTTAAGAGATATATCACAATATGCTTTGGATGCGTCAATGCAACTCATATAAATCATAAAAGTATATCAATAACACTAAATATGTTATTCAAATAACTATAAATAAGGCATGTACATACAATAAACAAATGCTTTAATTATAGACATTATATTCCTTAGCTACAATTGGATTGATATACATGAACATTTATTTGTAAATGAACAAAGTACATTATTGTTTCATATTGATATTGGTATGTTTTCTGTGAATCATCCGTTAAATTAAACACTTATGAGACATGTATTAGTTTAGAATGTTCTTAGCGGTTGAATAGACCTGGGGAGTTTATTCTGTCAAGTCTAACACTAGTGTGTTGCCAAACAGTTAAAGCAGCTTGTCTCAGCTGCTAGGGTTAGACTATAAGCATAAGTAGTGTGTATTTGGTAGAAACATTGAACCTGGACTGATTTTCAGTTATGCCCTAGACCTTGGAGATAGATGACCAAAATTGAAAAGTTACATATAACCTCAGACTTGATTATGGTGTTGCACTAGGTATTGGACTGGGCTATCTTTGATGTGCCAATTAATGAGATCCATCAAGCATCAACACCTGGGCATAGTGGGGCAATTTGGGAATTCACCTAAGTGGGTGATCATAGTGATATGATCGACTCCTTTGTCGAACAAAGTGAATATCAGGGTTTACACTCTCTCTGATGGGAACCTAAACTGTCGGTAGTGGATTTTAACTGTATTGAAATATGTTTTTGCAAAATACGTTTATATGTTATATACTATTTTATGAAAAATATTTGCAAAAGGTTTTAATCCCGGGATCCATCTGAGTAGAGAGTGTGACACTACACGTTGTAACCAAAGGGGAGGTCCTTCCCTATCGGACAATGTTGTGATCATTATGGGCCAAGAGGTTAAGTGTAAGGGACCATTACATGGTTGATTACCTAATGGGCTTTATCTCACTTAAGTCTATTATCCTTAGGTCTTCACATGGTGGCTAAATCCAAGAATCATTTAGATGTAAATATTGGGCCTAGGCTGAGCCCATGTTGATTGGCTTAAGGGTTCACTGTTCTAAATAGTGAATTTGGCCTAGCCTCTTATAGAGGTGGGACCAGACCCCTATGGAATTGAGAGAGACCTTTGTGGGGTTCCACACCATACAATGTCAGGCTTAAAGTGGCCATACAACACCTAGGGTCGTGAGCCTTTAAAGAAAATGGGGCAAATGCCCAATATTAATAAGATTAATTAAGATGTCACATGGCAACTTAAATTGACATGTGATTTGTGTCAAATTTAGGTTTGGTATTGGGTATAGATCATTCATTCTCTCAAGAGGATAATGTTTAATTGTTAAAAGAGCAAATCCAATTCAGATCTGGATAATCTCCTAATTAGATTAGGAGAGTGCTTCATTAAGAGATAAAAGAAGAAAATGGTGAATTAGACTTGAACACCTCTCTTTCTTGTTCTCTCTATCTCTCTTGCCTCCCAAGAAACCATAGAATGACCTAGGCTTTTGTCTTTGCTTTTGCAGGAAAAACTCGGAAGAATTTTAGGCTTAATTACCCCATCGGATCCAAACAAGTTAGATAGCGTATTTGCTAAAATCAAGTGTTGTTGAATCGATTCTTTGTATCTTGCATCATCCTCAATTGGAGGCTAGTTTTAGGATTAATATTAGGTGTGTAACCTTGGGAGCTGCAATTTGTGGTCTCTGTATCAGGTATAATATCTTTTTTCTTTAGTTTCAAATCTGGTCTGATTCAATGCAAGAACGGTTTTAAAATTTCAGATTTCAATTTATTAGGAAATTAGTTCCCGAGAAAGAAAAAAAATTAAAATTTCAGCCAGCCATCTTATATGGTTTAGCCATCCATCTGATGGATTCTAACACTAATAGTATATACAAAGAAGTCCATTACACTTAACCAAGGTTCAAAATATATCAACATGATGTGTTAGCTGGTATTGGGTGCATCATATTAGTACTTGAAGGCATGTGCATGTCCGTGTTGTGTGAGTAGAATGGCACAATGCCATTGAGGACATATAAAAGCAGTCATGACCACCACTAAAAGTTATATAGTGGTCATAATTATCACTAATTTTCTTATCACTAATTAGATCAACAAATTGCTATTCAATTTTTATCTATTTTTGTACTTTCTATAGGTTGTTTTGATAACTTGGACCACTGAAATATATCTAATTACACTAGTGGTCCAAACTTGTTAAATCTATGAGTCTATTAGTAAAGTTATTGTATGACACATTTTTTAGATTCCCACTATTGTTTGATTATAATGTATCTTTCCTTGGCTCAATGTGAGACTATGGTCTTTATAAATATAGTGTTTGGGTTCAAATCATTACATAAATTATAATGTATCTCTTCATATAAATTATTAAAATGTGCATTTCTTATATGTTTATAAATTATTTATAATTGTTCCAACCTTACATTTAGTCTTATTGATGTATTTGTGATTTTGTAATAGCTTCTATATTGTGTCCAAGCATATTCATATCCATATCCATATCCACATCCAAGCTTGTCAATACAATATGTAATATTGATATTTTCAACAAGATTTCAAACATCGATATAGTTTGATACGATACGCTGGATGGGGCATATTGGACTTTTGAATAGAGTGCTCATAGATGTATTTTTTTCTTTTTTTTTCAAACATGTTCAAGGATGTTTAGTATAAGACCTGATTATCCCTAGAAACTAGTCAAACTCCAAAACTCTTTGTATTTTGTGAATTAGTGACCCATTGATACGATACATATTAGTCGATATGGGTTGATATTTTGCAATATTTTGATCATTGATTTTGAAATTTGCATTCCACATCCAAGTTTCATGATCCATTATATGATATTGACATCAATATCCAAGCTTCTCTATCCAATATGTACTTGTACATTACAAAAAAATTAATTTTAAAAGTTTTTAATGGATCCATGGGCATGATAGGTGATCCCTAGAGTCACATTATAATTTCTCCATATGATTGGATAATGGATATCAGATAAAAATTTTAAATTTTTATGATTTTTTAATCTCACAAATTAAAAAAAAAAATCCATAAATGACTTTTGGCTCAGTTTGAAAGTTTGAAAACAGTACAAATGCAAATATGTACAACATAAATACATATAAAATAATATAAAATATAAGGTTTTAGACTATATATTTACATTTATACTCCTTCCAAACTCAGACTTTATATTTTATTATCAATGTAAATATGCATTGATCTTTCATTTGTCATTGCATAAACGTAATAGTGCCAAACACACCAGAATGCAAATTTACGGTGAACTGGGATTTACACTCCATTAATCTATTTGCATAATTTCCAAACGCAGCAATGGTAGATGCTGTATGGGGTGGAGTGAGACTTTGAGTCTGAGACTTGAGAGAGAGACAGCATTATTGAAAAAAATAAAAAAAACTCTGATTTGGGCACATTGATAAGGGCACGACTTAATGTAGTGCCGAAACGTGTATCCCAGGACAAAATCACCCTCGGTTGGAATCTAATTCATTGGACTTTGTCATTCTGATTTATCTGACCCCACTCAGATCTAATTCACATATTTGTAGTCTTGTAGACCATCAACTGGATAGGAATCAGGGAACGGAACGACTTTGTAAATGTACGGTCTGAGAGAGTCTGAGACTGATGACAGAGCTCGATGGCCGATGGATGGATGGATAGATGGATGATGGGACTCCCTCCCTCCACCTCCAGGCTCCATTATCCATATTCCACTACTGACAACCCGACATGGATAGATAATACTTAAGTATTGCATTTGCATGTAAATACATGGAATTTTTTTGGAATGAAAAAAACAAAAGAATAGAAAATCGTAAATAAATGATTAAATGGGGATATTGATTAATTGATGCAATGGAGCATAGCAAGCCACGCGGGTTGCACGATCACATCAGGTGGGATTTCAATTGCAGGATTATAACGTGGCATTTGTCTATTGGCCTAGTTGGCAATTTCCACGTGTTTTAGGCTTTTGTCACGTGGCCACCAAGTACCACTACTGCCACTCACTGTACCCAACCACGCTTAGTACCGGATAAAGCAACGTCTCTCTCTCTGCCTCCTTTTCTCTGCACTCATTTCATAACCCACCTTGACCTGGCCACCTCTCTCTGCCTCTTTCTCTGAAGTGTAAATTCATCCGTTCCAACTTCTCTCTCTCTCTTCTATATAAATCGTGCTCTATGATTTTCTCGCACGTTATCTCATATCTCTCTCTGTGTTCGACTGTCCGTAGATGGAGAAGCCAATGTTATTCTGAATGTTGCCGAGTAATTTCTCTCTCTCTCTCTCTGATAAGGCGGTCATTTTGTGTCGTCTTTATTCAGGAATGCTGTCGAGTGAATAGTGATCTCTCTCATCACTTCATCAGTCGTCTATATGCTCCTTCTTCCTTACGTTGGCAGTCAATATGTTGCATATGTCTGCATTTGCACCTGCACTGCACCCAAGTTTTCTCTGTGTGTTCATTTCTCTCTAAAAAACAGACCAGATAAAGAAAAGAACAAGCACCTGAAGGCGGTGTCGATGCAGGTGCAGGTCCAGACGAATGCCATCTTGCCTCTCTCTCTCTCTCTCTCTCTCTCTCTCAACTTTTCATGAATCTTAAGGTGATAAGACTCTGCCTGAGTCTGTCTGTGTGTGGTGACCGACCGGGAGAGCGGTAGTGGGAGACCGTAAAAGCTCCATTTGTCTTTTAATATGAAGAGGAAATGCTTGTTTTCCCCATATGTTGGTGAACCTTTCTAACTAATTTATGTAGCTTTTATTCACAACTCTCAATGCTTTTCCTTTCTGCGAAAATTGAAATAACGAAGATGGGTTTCTTTTATTCTAAGATTGTGAGTTTGAGGCTACAGATTATGTACAACTTTGTGTCGTTTATGAATGTGGGCTGCTTGAAGCGGGATCTTCTCCTCACAAATGGGCGCCTCACAGGCACATCACCGTGCAGTGCATCGGTAACATCTCCCGTGAATAATGACTGATAAGTAGGGGAAATGTTCCCAATGGTAGAATGTGCGTGTGAAGCGCCTGTGATGAGCAGATCCGGTCTCGGGCTGCTTACCCAAAAGGATGTGGCGAGGCTAATGCTTCTCTCATCTCATCTCAGGTATGGCGAGACATGATCCAAGTCCGTGGGGTTCGACCGTGGGAGCATGTAGGGTTGTCACTCGACACGGGTAAATAATCCAGCCTACAGGTTGTTACTAGTATATATGTATATATGTATATATATGTACTGAATATTTTTTTTCCATGGACTGAATATTATTCTCTGGTGTTTTCTCCATCTACGAGCTCTCTTGCCATCATTCTCTCCACCTTAAAGAAACCTGATTGTCTCCTTCACTTGTTGGTGCCTTACTGCCTGCTATTATCGGGTCTCATGTTGAACGCTGAATGGTCAAACTATCGCTTAGGATTTGGTAGATGGCTGTTTGATGAAAACTAAAATGGATGACATTGCTTGAAAATATAGATGTAAATGGGGATTAGAACCCTTTTATATATACATGTATATTTTTTTCTAATAAAATAAAAAGCATATGTATTTCAAAATTGTTACTACTTTTGTGAATATAGATGTGAAAATTAATTTAATAGCAAAATCTCTTTCTCTTTTCAATTATTCTGACATGATTATGGTTTCATGGGTATATATATAACCAGGTTCTTAATGCGTAATTTATGAAGGAGGGTTCATATCAAGTGAGGTGGGCTGGTTATAAGTTCATTCAGGTAAGCTTGCCAAGAAGTTTCATAAATTAAATCTAATCCTTCACAGTTGATATCTTTATATATACAGTAGTAGTAGTAGTAGTACTTAGTGTTTGAATAGTTGAAACCCCCAACTTTTAAGCTTTTCAGTCACATTAAACATGATCCTAATACTCAAATACTGCAATCATGTGATATAGAAAAAGAAGCAAAACAAGAAACAGAAATTTGTTAAGAACTTTCCACCCTAATTGGGAAACTAGTTTTTGGTTTAGAAATGTTTTCTCGAACCCCCATTAACCCCCCTTCCCAACAGCCATTAATTACATTGTTTTAATCCTCAGGGAATTCAACATCACCAAGGACAAAACTCTGAGACACAACACAACACTCTTTGCTTCATTGCGTCCTTGATAGCCAAATACTTGTATACGCAATTTGTATTGCACGACTACTTCTAAAATTATGTAAATGGCAAAACTTAGCAAATTAACCATGAACAGTTGTTAGAATTTTAATTTAATTGACAAGAAATAGGTATTGATTAGTGTTATTTAGCTTAGAAAACTAAATATAAAGGTATGGTATCACAGTATCCAATGGGATTCCTGCAATACCAAAATTTGTGTCCTATATTTTGAGAAATTAAACCAGAGCTGTATCCCCTCCTTTGTCTTGTCTCCATGTCTATATCTGCATATCTGGGCATCTTAGGAATGTGTTGAAGACTCTTTAGAGGACGGAAGAAAAACTAATTATATTAACATGAGATAAAGTAATGAAAAAGAAATATGTGGCTAGGGGTGGATTCAAGCCAAGCCGAGCCGAATACTACCAGGTTCGAGCTTAGGTTGAGGCTATTCTATAAGGCTCGAGCTCGAACTCGATTTTGAGAAAAAAATATTTATAAAAATAAAAAATTATATAAAACTATTTTTTATTTGATATTTAAAAAATTAAGAATTATAATAATTAATAATTATAATATTTTTATTATATATATATATATATTATTTTCTATAATTTATATGTATATATATTAAATATCAAATATATATATATATATATATAGATATTCGAGTCGGGTCACGAGCCTCATGAGCAGAGCTCTAGTAGGCTCGAACTTGGCTCGTTTAATAATCGAGCCAATGAATTGGACTTGAGCCTGATTAAAACCGAGCCAAGCTCGAGCAGCTCGTAAAAAGCTCCACTCGTTGCCATCCCTATATGTGGCATTGTGGCCTTTAATATAATTTACAACATATATGAATTAGGTGGAAGAGTATGGCAAAGTAGAATTAATGTAGCATCCCCAAATTGTTGGAATAAGACTTAGCTAAATTGATTGTATTGCCCCAATTGTACTTTCAAAATAAAAATAAAATAAAATATAATTGATCATCATCTGACAAATCCAAGGGGACGTTTTTTATTCAAAAATTATAATTGAATCCTTTTATGGAAAAGAATCTTATGATTGTTGTTTGTTTAAATCTCATTATTTGATTCATTAATCTTAAGATTTATCTTGTTCATGCAATTTGTTATAGCTCGATGACTCGATCAGGACCTCATAATTTTATACTTTTTCATTTTTTATATTTTGAAGGATCATTTATTTTAAAATCCATACTAGAGTAATTGAGTAAGTTTTTTTATTTTATTTAAGACCCACTTAAAAATATTTTTAATTTTATTTTCTATCATGTGTACATTAATATTGAAATTAAACTTAACTATATCATATTACGGTTATAATGTACAAGTACCTATCAGGTCAATGTAGATTAAAACTGTGCTGAAGTCATTTTTCTACATATTTAATAAGTTTTTATCATATATGTTTCGTTTTTCTTTCAATTCTTAAATTTTAGAAATAATCGTATAATTGGATTTGATTTAATCCAACCTTACATAACAATAGGATCTCTCTCTCTCTCTCTCTCTCTCTAAGGTCATCCATTAATCCGTCCATGCCCCAGCTGTCAATGCCCACATGCAGCCTCTTTTATATGGTTCAATGGAATACAGAAATAAAAGATATACTAGTAGAAAAACGACCATGTCATCGTGTTATTTACATTGATGCCATCTATAAAATTCCAGTTTCACACTCAAGTTCATCATGCATTGGTTAAAAAACAATTGTCTCAATTATTATCACATTTGTACCATCTATAAACTCTAAATTTACGAAAATTTATGTATGCACGCATTACATACATATACAAAATATATTCATTTAGGACAGCCAAGGAATATAGGCCAGAACTAGAGTTTTTTAGGTAAATTAGGTTAGGATTGCAAGTGAAGTGGCACATTTTTGCGTTGGCAAGTTTATAGTTTTCCTTTTTATGTGGTAGGCTATGTTTCATTTGTAAATTTGAAGAAATTTCTTCCACAATAGTCACAAGACCAGCTACCAAGGCAAATTTACATGCATGTAATATGTCTCAAATGTAAAAAAAAAAAAAAGTAATAAAAAATATAAAATAAAATTCTAAATGGAGAAAACATGATTTTTTTAATAGTTACATAGATGATGCAAGGCAAAGGCCTCAAAGTTTTCAATAATTATATCATCACTGACCATACAAAGCAAGAAATATAAACATAAGAAAAGATGAGAAAATTTGATAACATCACAACAGCAAATATATATGATAACATAAATGTACTTAATGTAGGGAAAATTAGATATAGAAGTTGTTCAATAGTAGGGTTTTGGGAGTAGAGTAGGATTTAGATTGAAGAGAAAATTAGGTTAGAATTACTTCGGAGTTGAGACTATTTAAGATGAATAGCAGGGATTGAGAATCATTCCACCAAGAAATACAGAAGCACCACCACCACCACCACCAGGAATTTCTCAAAGCCTCATCCATCATCATGAGATTTTAGTAACTAGCTGACATGGTGGTCTGCCACTGCTCAAGGAACCTTCAGCCTGCTGTTTCAGTTCTCAAAGCCTCATCCATCATCATGCGACTATTCAACTACTTAAGTAGCCGCCCTATTAAGGGCATTCTTGTAATCTCTTATTCTTTTAATTTGAGTATATAATACAAAGAGGAGTTGGCGGCCAAAACTAATTTCAATTCTGGTTGACATCCCACTCCTTTTCTTCTCCTCTCTTCTCTCTACTGCTGAAACTTTTCATCTTCTTCTTTCTCTTCACAAGGAATTCATCGAAAACTGCAATAATTGATTTCTACTTGGTATCAAAGCAGGCTGAAGGTTCCTTGAGCTGTTCTATCATGCAGCCCTGTATCGGTCGACTGCATGGTGATTTGAGAGGTTGATCGAAGATCTCAGGTAAGCCCAATTTTTGGATTTTTTTGTGGATTTGTTTTGCCCTGTCACTAGTTGGGGGACAAGCACCGACTTGGCCTTTTTCTTTGAAGCTTATCACAAGTATTAATGCAACCATGAAACACTTCCTAATAGAAGGTACTCACTCTAGGGAGAATGATGTGGACTGAAAGACAAATTACATGTAGTACCTCAAGTATACAGAAATAAACGCAAGAAATACCAAGCTGAAAACAACAAACAAGTTGGATGTTTAGGGATTTCAGACTTGAACCTGAAGTAAAACTCCTCCTGCAATAGTTCCGCTACAGTAACAATGGCAACAAGCTGACGTCCCGCACGGACACGCAACTATAGAGGGATTGGAAGGTGCCAAAAATGGGTTGACTCCTCAAAACCCAAGCTCCGAATACTTGAAACCCTAGCTGGGGCTGAGCTACAATTCAATCAAGAGAAAAAGAACCAAAAAAGTGACAAAATAACCTGAGGCATCCTAAAAGTCTCTCACGATATTTTCCTTCCCTGGGTTTCCACCAAAAATCTCTCATCATCTTTTCCAACTTTCTCACAATAACCTGAGGTATCCTAAAAGCGACATAAAATAGATAGGAAGGTCCGCTAAAGTAGACTTGATCAAAGTTATCCTCCCTCCTAATGATACATAATCCATCTTCCAACCAGCACGCCTCTTCTCAAACCTTTCCACCATTGTGTTCCAAAAATTCAAAGATCTGGAGTTGTCACCAAGAGTGAGCCCTAATACTTGACCAGTCAATTATCTTTCTCATTGCCTAAAAAACTTGCCATCTCCCCCAACAAATCTTCATGCACATTAACTCCAACTACAACACTTTTATTCCAATTAATCCTTAGGTTAGAGACCCTTTCAAAGAGATTCACTACCAACTTCAAGTTTTCCACTCCAGTTCTATTGTCCTCACAGAAAACTAGAATATCATCTACAAATTGTAGGCGAGTGTTGAAGACATTTTTTTAATCCAAATAATATTTAACTAATTCATAACCCAAATAAGTGGGTTGGCTAGTCTGCTAGCCAAATCATCAAAACTATAAAAAAACGTCCTGTATGGGAGTTCCCTTTCTTTAAGTAAAAGGGACAGGTGGCCTTCACCTATGGGGAGGAGGTAGTTACATAACTACCCCATTCCCTATTTAAGCTCCTTAAGGGGAAGCTAGACTCCTATAAGAAAATTGTATCTCAAGAGATTCTTAAGAACAATCAAGATATAGAGAGAAGAAAAGAGAAATGATCAAGGGAAGACAAGGAAGGAAAAGAAGTCTCACTAATATAGGTAGGAAAAGGAAGGTCCTCTCCATGAATACTTCTTATTATATGTCTTCTGCCATGTGTCTTTCTTCCTCTCTCTTTTATTTTTACGTTTGAAAAAGGAAATGGAGGGAAATGAACCATTAAGTGCTTCTACTTGGTTGATTATGGTCCCTCTTTCAAGATAAAGTTAGGGATTAAACCATCTACAGTCTAATTCTCAAGGACTGATTATGGTTCCTTTCAAATGAAAATGAAGAACAGAGGGCTAAAAACCGTCTACAATCAAATATTTAGTTTGATTGACTACGGTTCCCTTCTTGTATGCAAAATCCAAAGGATTATGGCTGTTTAGAGTCAGGATTTCATCTTATTGACTACAACTTATTGTGAAAAAAAGGAGTGAGAAGGAAATCTTCTTTGTATCAAAAAGAAAAGAAAGAGAGAAATGTATTGTTGTAGAGTTTCTCAATTGTATTTTCTTTTTTTTTAAAAGAAATGCAAATGAAAAGTTTTTTTAAGTACTCTATTGTTCTTTTCTTTTGTTTTATGCGTTCATTTCTCTAATTCAGAACCAAATGGTGTTCCTTACTTTCTTGTGGAGATGTAATTAAGGGGAACAATCCATATGATTCCCTGAATGGGCCTTATCCAGAATAATAAAAATTCAATCACTTGATTGAGTGAATTATGTTGCATGAGAATTTATTAAAATTTTCACGCCAATAGTGAGTTACCTAAATTCTATCCCTTCTAATTGACTAGCCCTTAAACAACTTCATGTTATTAGCTCTTGTGCTCAACTTGCTAAGCACCTAGGCTACCAAGGTAAAAAGGAAGGGAGACAATGGATCACATTGTCTAAGGCCTCTAATTCCTTCAAAGAAATCTACCATTAACCCATTGACAAAAATTGAATAATGAGTAGACTGCAAACACCCTTTAATCCATTTGCACCAAAGCTCTCCAAAACCACAGCTTCTCATGATTTTTTATTAAAAGCTCCCAGTCCATGAGATTATAAGCTTTCTCCACATCTAATTTCAGAATTCCTTTCTTCCTCAATCTTTTCTGGGCCTTGACACACTCATTGGCAATTAGGATCTGATCTACGATTTGCCTATCTTGAATAAAAGCCCCTTGAAACTGAGATATGAGTGAGGGAAGAACCTTCTTGACTCTAAGGGATAGAACCTTAGTAGTTATCTTATATATGCTTGTAACCAAGTTGATGGGACGAAAATCCTTGGAATGGGTAGCACCAACTTTCTTGAGAACCAAAGCTATAAAAGTTGAGTTCATTCCCGGGCTAATTTTTCCCCTCCTATGGAATTCCCTAAAGATTGATCAAATCGTCTCTGATTATCTCCCAACAATCCTAGAAGAAAGGCATTGTAAAGCCGTCGAGCCTCAGAGCTTGAGATCTATCCATTGAAAAAATTGTTTCCTTGATTTCCTCCTTTTTAAACCTTTTCTCTAGGATCTCTACTTGATTATTCCCAAAGTCTCCCAATCAAGACCTTTAATTGACCAACTCTCGTTAAGTGGTCTACGAAAGATTGACCTAAAGTGATCTGCAAAGGTCCTGGCTATCTTAGTGTGATAAGTAATCTCAATCTCCCCCAAGCTTAAGGAAGTAATTAGGCTTTTCCTCCTTCTACCATTTGCAGTGGCATGAAAAAATCTTGTATTACCATCACCTTCCTCGATCCATTTCTCCCTGGACTTCTATTTCCAACAAATTTCCTCTCTGAGAAGAGTAACCTCTAGTTCCTTCTTCATAGACCACCACAAATCTTTGTCATTATCTGATAGGGGCCCCTCCATCTCCTTTTTATCAATCTCCTCAATCTAAGAAAACAAACTAGCTTTCTTTTCCTCTGGTCTCCCAAAGGTCAATTTGTTCCACTCTTTTATTCTTTCTTTGAGCAACTGCAATTTTTTTAAGAACTTTTGGCCCTCCTAAATAGGTGGCTGAATTGGAAAATCCCACCACTCTTTAACTTTGGCTTTGAAATCGGTGTGGGTAAGCCACATGTTTTCAAGCCTAAAGGGGGATGGGCCTCTATCAAATCTCTTCTAAAATAACCAAATTGGCTAATGATTCAAGGTGACTCTAGGCCAAGTTCTTTCGAACAAATTTGTCCAATGCTCTTCCCAATCTAGAGAAATGAAAAATCTATCAAGCTTAGGGCATATTGGATTAGCTTGAAGGTTTGACCAAGTAAACCTACAATTCCCGAGAGGGAAGTCTTTCAGTTAAAAATCCTCTATGAATTCATTGAATTTCCTCATACTTGTAGTAGTGACCCTTCCTCTAATTATGTTAAAATCACCCCCTATGCACCAGGGCCCCTCCCAAAGCCCTCTAATATCTGTCAATTCCTCCCATAACATTTGTATCTCTCTATATGAATTTGGCCCATAGACATTTGTAAGCACCCATTCAAATCCATCATGTACATCCCTCAACTTTACTGAGACAAAGAATTTGCCCACCATCCTTAGACTTAGTACACTACATTGCTTCCTCCTTCTAGACTGTGATTATGCCCCCCCCCCTTCCCAAAAAGGGGGGAAAACTCCATCTTATGTTCCTTTTTTCCCAAATTCCTATAATCCATTTATTATCAACCTCTTGAATTTTAGACTATTGGATCAACACTGTGTCAGATTTTTCTTTTCTTAGCACTTCCTTTATTGCTCTCCTCTTTGTGGCACTCCCTAGACCCCTTATATTCCAGCTAATAATCTTCATGGTCAATGCTAATAAAGTTCCTAGGCCTTAGACTAACTACAGATCTCCCTTTCTTCTTCCCCCTCTTGCACTAAATTCCTTATCCCCATCCACATCATTTAATAGTTTCTCAACTTCATTCAGCTTCTTCCTTCTTTTCCCCCCTTTCTTATTACCTCTCTTGGGTTAGAGGTTTGTCTCCTTGCCCTTATTCACCTTTAACCCCATTTTAACTACCAAGTCGACCATGGGATCCTCCCTCATTTGTAATTCTTGTCTATTTACTAACCCATTAGAACACCTTTGAAAGTCTTTGATTTTAACTCCTCAGGTTTGTGATTCTCATCCCCTTCAAGTGTTTCAACCACTCCCTCCTTCCCCCTTTTCCCCTTCAACATCTAACATAGGCAAGTCTGAAATAAGGATGGAAGCTGGTAAGTCGACATGGTCAGGGGAACAACAATTAGTACCCAAAACTAAACCACTAGAGTTGTAGAGCTTACCAAGAGGAAGAGGAGGAGTTAACAAGACTGGCGGTAGGACTTATGCTAAATTTCCCTATTCAGTCTTAGTGCTTCCCACACCTAGAGAGTCGGCACTATCAAGTTGGGAGTGTGTCACATTTGTATCATTATGTGCCAAGCCTTGAGCTATTTCCCCAACCAAATTAGTTGATGAAGTTAACTAGTTCCCCTACTCATCCACCTTTCAGAGCTCCTGTACTTGTTGCTGATCTTGAAATGGCTCCTCACTATCTTGATTACCAGTTGACCCCTGATGTAGCTGGCAGGATTTGTTAAAACCACTTTTAGCTTGAGGTCGCACCAAACTATTTGCCTCCAACTGTTTCTAAGGCTCTTGCATGGCCCTTGATTCCCCTTTCACTCCCAATGAATCTTGGAAGCCTCTTGAATTGGCATCATCTTGAGTACAACTAACTTTCCACCTCGTAGAGAGAATTGAGGTGCCAACATAGAGCCAGACCTGGACTGTTTCTTCGATGCTACCTATACTCGAAACCTCTTTAGGAACACTAGCTTCTTCAAATTGCCAAAGTTGTTCCACCCCTCATCACCAGAATCGTCTCTCCAGTCTGTGTTAGACCTAGTATAGTGCGGGTTGGGTTTGTCTTGGAGAGATGCAGGGACTTTCACCCAAACCACCTGATCGGATTTTGCCCCCTTGTAAGCTAGATGGGGTTGAGGGGGACGGAGCTAGACCCAAACTACCATATGCTTTTGACCTGCCCTGAGTAACTTGTGTGATTTTTAAGATGTCACGTGAGCTAGACTTAATGAATGAATCAATCGGGCGGTCCACCCCTGGTTCCTTTCCTTTCCCTCCATCCTTCTTAATAGCCTTCGCATAGGTTAGCTCACCACCCTTTTGGTCCAACCTTTTAAATTCATACAATTTTCCTAGGTTTACCTTAAAAGGGAAATTGGAGTCAAAAGAAATTTTTGTTTGATGGTCCAGCTTCCTTGACTAAATGGCTACCATTGAGTGGGGAGGAGGCCTCTTCTTTCTTTCCATGTGTATACTTATCCTCCACAACAGCATCTTCTTCTTCCTTTTCCCTCCCCAACCACAGTGTCGCTTTAGCTTCCAACGCAATCCAAATTGTCCTCCACCTACCACCAGTGAATACTTTAAACGACCTTGGAATCCTTCCTAGTTTTGCTCCCCCAACTACAATTCTTACTACTTGAAGGTCTGTGGTGTTAACTCCCCTGAGGTCACTGCCACACAACACTGCTATTTGTTCAAAGATGTTGGTTCGGCTGATTTAATGTATATGTTAGTCATTGTTGGGTCTTAAGTCATTAGTTATTGGGCCTAAACTTGTTTAATGTTTTATTTGTTTAGGTGTCCCATCACTAATCAGGGGCATTATAGTCCATTCATGTAACGCTATGTGATAAACATATATATAAGATAGTAGGGTCGACTGAAAAGTTTAGAGCCGCCATTCTCAAACTTTCTCCTCTTCTTATCTTCTTCTTCTTCGGCTGCTGTGTTCCAGCAAACATGGTATCAGAGCATTAATCCATCTCCTGGTTACAGCCACCGCCACCTTTTCTACTCTTATTTATTCCTTCTTTTTTCTTCTCTATCTTGGTCGCTGTGAAGAAACCCTAGGGTTGACCGTAGAACACAACAAGATCTGTATCTAGGGTTTCCCTTGGTTGTAGGGCCCAAGGGGAGTTTGTCCCAAAAGCTGATGCCCTACTAGACTCCTTACAGCAGGTAGTAGCCATTTGACTGCTAAGAGAGATCTATGTGGAATAGATCTAGGTAGAAGGACTAATTTCGGCAGTCCTAGTACAGGTCGTAGGGGTGATTACAGTCTACGACAACAGAAGTCAAAGCCCAGCAGAAGTCAGTACAGTGCAGCGGTGGGTTGCTCTTGGTTTCAGATCTGTTATGAGTTCTCAGGACTGTAACAACCTTGGTAAGTCTGAAACAGTATTGTTTGTACTGAGTTTGCAATCGTGATCATTGTAAGAGGGAGGAGATGTCTTCAATATCGGGGGAAGTGTCTTCTAGGGATAATAGATCTGGTGGGAGGTCTCCTAATATGGAGAATCCAAATCTGCACAGCTTGCAGATCACCAGTGTGTTGTTGGATGAATACAATTTCAGAGAATGGTCTGTTTCTGCCATGCTCTTCATTACTTCCCGGGAACTCACGGGTTATTTAGATGGGCAAAAGAAGGAACCTGAAGTGGGTAGTGTGGAGTGCGCAGTTTGGCGTAAGGAGAATGCTACTGTTATGTCCTAGCTGCTTGCTTCAATGACTCCAAGAGTAACCAGGACTGTTCAACACTTTTCCACTGCTGCTAAGATTTGGGAGGAAGTGTCTAAAACTTATGGACAAAGAAAGAACAATGCCAGAATTTATAGGCTAAACCAAGACATTATTGCCTTGAGACAAGGAGATATGACGGTTGCAACGTATTTTGCAACCCTAGAAGGACTGTGGGAAGAGCTTGATCACCACCTTATTCTTGACTGGGAGAATGCCAAAGACAAGGAGAGGCATGATAAACAAATTGAAGAGGGTAGAGCCTTTAAGTTCTTGGCTGGTTTAGACCCAATATATGAAAGAATAAGGTCTCAAATTTTGGGAAGGGATGAAATGCCAGATTTACATCGTGTTTATGTTCTAGTAACGAATGAAGAGGTCAGGAGGAAAGAGATGCAAGTTGACACTCAAATACAGCTAGCTGAACAACCTATTGAACATTCAGCCCTGATTTCTTCAAATCAAAAGGGGAACAAGTATTCAGACAAGAGGCATCTTAAGTGCACTCATTGTGGAGGTGAAAGGCATGTAAAAGAGACGTGTTGGGTTCTTTATCCTCATCTGAAACCAGTTGCCTTGAGGAAAGACAAGAAGCACCAGAAGGGTCAAGCAGCAAGTGGGAACCTTGTTACTAGTCACAGTGGTGATAGCACAAAGAACACATCAATAATTGCTTCTTCACTACTGATGAGGTAGAGGTCCTTAGCCAGGCTTTAACCCGTCTAAGGACTAATTCTCTTGCTTCCAGCTCCCTTGCCAGATCAGGTATTGTCTCTACTTTTAGTGCAACTAGTTCTATTGACTCTACTTCTTGGATTATTGATTCCGGTGCAACTGACCACATGGCACATATGTCCTCTTTATTTTCTTCCTATCACTTATTGTCTAGTCAAGGACCTCTCAAATTTGTTCTGCATGTTCCCAATCTTACTTCCAATCTCTTATCTGTTTCAAAACTTACCAAGAATTTGAACTGTAGCATAACCTTTTTTCCTACTCATTGTGTCTTTCAGGACAGATTGACGAAGAGAACGATTGGGAGCGGTCATGAGTATGGAGGTCTCTACTATTTTGATGCAAACATCAGTTCAGCCTTACAAACATCTGCTGCTAGTAGTCAGAATAATGTGGAGTCAATAGCTAGGTTACATTTGTGGCATGCTAGGTTAGGTCATTTACCTTTTTCATCATTGGAAGGGTTGTTTCCTGAATTATTCAAGTGTATTTTAAGTCAAAGTTTAGTTTGTGAAGTGTGTCAATTGTCAAAACAATGTAGAACTATTTATCCAGTTTCTCGTAATGAAATTCAAGCTCCTTTTGATGTGGTTCATTCTGATGTTTGGGGCCCTTCACCTCTTATTTCTGTTGATGGCTTTCATTACTTTATCAGTTTTATTGATCACTACTCACGATGCACATGCATCTACTTGTTAAAAGGACGTGATGAAGTGCCACAGATAACCATGACATTTTATAAAATGATTGAAACACAATTTGACAAGAAGATTAAGCAATTCCGGTCAGACAATGCTGATGAATATTTTGAAAGATCCTTGAACCTGTTCATGGAGGATGTTGGCATGCTACATCAGTCATCTTGTGCTAGTACCCCTCAACAGAATAACAGAATGGGGTTGTTGAGCGCAAGAATAGACACCTATTGGAGACTGCTCGAGCCTTACTATTTCAGCACAAGGTTCCCAAGCACTACTAGTCTCAAGCAGTCCTTACCGCATCATATCTGATAAATCGGATGCCGTCCAAGGTGTTGGGTATGAAAACTCCTTTCTCTGTCCTTTGTCCTAATCGTCCAGACTTTCCTCTTCCACCTAGAGTCTTTGGTTGTGTATGTTTTATACATGTAAAGGATCCAAAGAAGACCAAGCTGGATCCTAGGGCTACGAAATGAATCTTTCTAGGGTACTCTCCTACACAAAAGGGTTAATTGTTATGATCTCGTCACCAAGAAGAAATACATCACAAAAGATGTGGTATTTTTTGAGTCTCAATCCTATTTTCATTCTTCCCAAAATCCTCTTCAGGGGGAGACTAGTGAGATGGAAGATGATTCTTCTTCCCCCTCCTTTTTGTGCCTCTTTCTGCCTCGGGCCTTCCATCTTCTCCTCCTGATCCTCCTAGTTGTAGCATCCCGGGTGAACCTAGTGAGGCTCCCATTGTGCCTGTTACCACTCTTGATGCTGCAGATGTTATTGAGGAATCCAGTAGGCAACAAAAAGATATAAGAGTCACCTACAACAGAAGGAAAAAGGGCCCTTTAACTCATGGCAGCAACCAATCGGACTCGGATCAACTTGTCTCAGCAACTCCAGGTAATCTTATCACACATACTTCTGATTTGGATCTCCCTATTACTCAGAGGTAGTATCTGACCCAAGATGGAAAGAGGCTATGAATGAAGAAATGAAAGCCTTAATGAAAGCAAGGACTTGGGAATTAGTGGATCTACCAGAAGGGAAGAGCACTGTCGGATGCAAGTGGGTGTTCACTGTAAAGCATAGGGAGGACGGGTCCATTGAAAGGTACAAGGCCAGACTTGTGGCAAAGGGGTTTACTCAAAAGGAAGGGATTGACTACAAAGATCCCTCATATGAGAGCAGTGGAAATGATTCTTAGGTACTTGAAGACTTGCCCAAGAAAAGGAATTCTATTCAGAAAATACAATAAATTTGAAATTGAAGCGTATACTGATGTAGATTGGGCTGGTTCTGTTGGGGACAGGAAGTCAACTTTTGGGTATTGCACGTTTGTTGGAGGGAATCTGGTTACATGGCGGAGTAAAAAGCAGAATGTGGTTGCTAGATCAAGTGCAGAGGCTGAATATCGAGCTATGGCTCATGGTATTGCTGAACTTCTATGGCTTAGGACCCTTCTTAGTGAGCTCAGGATAAAGATCGAGTGTCATCTCAGGTTGTACTGTGACAACAAGGCTGCCATCAACATTGCAAATAACCCAGTGCAACATGATAGGACAAAACATATTGAGATTGACCAACACTTCGTTAGAGAAAGAATAGTCTCAGGGGAACTCTGCATTCCTTATACTCCTTTCGAGATGCAAATTGCAGATGTGCTAACAAAAGGGCTAGCTTCAACGAAATTCTTGGACTTACTTGGCAAGCTAAACATGACTAACATCCATGCTTAGCTTGAGGGGGAGTGTTGGTTCGGCTGATTTAATGTATATGTTAGTCATTGTTGGGTCTTAAGTCATTAGTTATTGGGCCTAAACTTGTTTAATGTTTTATTTGTCTAGGTGTCCCATCACTAATCAGGGGCATTCTAGTCCATTCATGTAACACTATGTGATAAACATATATATAAGATAGTAGGGTCAGCTGAAAGGTATAAAGCCACCATTCTCAAACTTTCTCTTCTTCTTCTCCTCTTCTTCTTCGGCTGCTGTGTTCCAGCAAACAAAAGATTTCCTCAGCCCAGAGGTTGAATGGAAGCCTGAGGATTTTAATCTGGACAGCCTCAGTTTTGAGCTCTTTCTCATTACAGCAAGGGTTCCAGTTTTCAACCGGAAGCCAAACCTTCATGGGTGTTAACAGAGGAAATCAGGTCATGTCCGATGGCAAGGTCAAGGGTGGCAGCTCTTGATTCAAATGGATGGAGTGAACCCATCTCAATGCTGAAAACAGGGCCTTGATGTCTAGCAGCACGTAATTCCAGTCTTCAACTTTCTTACCCAGCAGCACCACCTTTTTTCTCTGCCATTCATCCATTTTTCCTTCAAGCATCATCGTCGAACACAAAGAAACACCGCAGAGAACTTTGAGAGCAGCTACCTATGCTTTCTCATCGCTTTTTGAAGCTTCACTTCTAACCTCTGTTTTGTTCTCTAAGACTATGATTGGTTTGAGAGACTTTTATTTTTGCCACCTTTGATGTTCCAGGTTGTCCAGAGCTTTAGCAAATCTCACCTAGCCTTGTTTTTCCTTTCCTTTTGGTATGCAAACAATCTGTTTCCTTCCCTTTCCAAATGTTTCACACAGTTGAATAAAAACTCCTCTACTGTTGGATTTCCTCTCCACCATAAAGTTCTTCCCTTGCATGCTTAGCTTACCCTTCCAATCAATTACTATAAGTCCAAAGAGAATATTGTCGATAAAGCCTTTCAACCACACTATCGCCTCCCTGCTTAGAAACACCACAGAGCGATTGTTTTCACTGATCTTAATCGCTAATCCTCCTGTTTCTTCTAGTAAGAATCTTTTCTTTTCTACTTCTAGCAACTTTCTCCATCTGTTTGCCTGTACGAAGTTCATCTCCATCGCCTCTTCGCCACTAGTTTGCCGCTGTCATTGATTATAAAGTATCCTTCTTGATGGTTAAATATATTCTTGTGACCCGGAATGTTAAAATAACATTAAAAAACTAAAATTGAGTAATAATTGAAAAACCTAAGATTATAAAATCATCAGTGGATGAAGACTTGATGGTTTCTTCTTTCATAACTTGTTTTCCTTTTCCATTGCATTACTCTCACTCAGTGGTCAAAAAGCCCAGCCCAACCAAGGCGGGGCAGGGCCCCACAGGGACGGGTCAAATTGCCATCTCTGTGTGGGATACACATTAGATTTTACAAATACAATGGATTTTCACCAAGGTTCAACACTCAACCCTTATTTACTTGCACTGATTATAGATGGATTAGCTAGACATATTCAAGGGGAGGTCCTATGGTAAATGTTGTTTGTTAATAACATTATCCTAATTGATGAAACTAATGAAGGATTACATGCAAAATTAAGTTAATGGACAAATACCTTAGAAATAAGAGGTTTTAAAATTAGTAGGATTAAAATAGAATATATGCTATGTAAATTTAATAATATGATAGGAGTGCAAAAAATATGCATATAGTTGGATACCAATAGATAACTCAATGTGACCTTCCAATACCTTGGTTTGATAATTCATAACAAGGGAGAGAAGGATATCACCTGTAGAATTAGAGCAGGATGGCCAAAATGGAGGGGTGCATCCGGAGTCTTATGTGATAGGCGGATACTACTTAGATTGAAATGGGAATTCTATAAAATAGTTGTAAGACCGTCTATGTTGTGTGGAGTAGAGTGTTTCACAGTCAAGAAATAACATGTCCAAAAAATGTGTAGCAGAAATGCTCATGCTGAGATGAATGAGTAGAAAAACTACAAAGATAGGGTCAGAAATGAATTCATTTGATGGAACCTAAGAATAGTTCCAATAGGTGATAAAATGAGAGAAGGTAGACTAAGATGGTTTGGTCATGTGCATAAATAGAAGACTATCAACAATGCATGTAAGAAGAAGTGATCTAATGTAAATACAAAGGGGCTAGAAGGGCTAGGGATAGACAAAAAAGAACATGGGTCAAGTAGTAAGAAATGATTTAAGTACCTATAATTTAATAATGAATATGGAATTATAAACAGAATGGAATGACGAAACAGGATTCATGCAGCCCTCCCCAAAATAGTTGGGATAAGGCTTGGATGATGATGTTCTTCTGGTTATTATATTTTGGTTTATTCACTTCAATCTGAATTGGTTTTCAGATTCCATCTCACCTGGTGCTTTCTCACTTTAACTGAACATTGATGCATCAAAACTAATAGTTAACTAGGATTGACCACATTGAATTTTAATATCTATTTGTTGCATAAGGTTCTTGAGTTCACACTAGATGTGGAGTTCTCACCACTTTCAGGGGGCTCTCTAGGGCCTCAAACTGCAATCCAGATCTCCTGCCCACAGGAATCCTACCCACAGGACACTAAGCTGTACATTGGGAACATCTCCCCATGAAGGGTAATATGTAAATACTGAAGATGTTCCCAATGTACAGCCGTAGTGTCTTCTTTGGTAGGTGTGGGTAGGAGATCCGAGTTGCTCAAACTGTTCATAGTTTTTTATTGTTGAACAGAACAATGTGGCTAAAAGCATCTATTTGGTGCTTGAATCCTTCATCAACCTGGAGGTGGGAACATATCATTGCAAATTATTTGGCACACTGCTTGAGGCCCTTGTTTTTTGAATTGATATCACTCTTTCTCAGGTAACCAGTATTTTCCACTGCCCTCCTTGTGATCTGTTTTTAGCCTGATGTCTTGACGTCTTGTATTCACTATTCAGGACTTTATTGTTACAGTATGAACTTCCGAAGATTTATGTATTGCACACCACTCTTTATGTCCAGGAGCTAGGAGGTTCAAATTTTTTGTTGGATATATATATGTATATATATATATATATATATATGATTACAATAAGATAGTAAAATGTATGATAATCAGATTGGATGCCTTTGAGGCATAACTTACCTAGTGCAAGGGAAAACGATTGTGCTTGATATGTGTCTTGACTAGCCACATGCTTGCATGGCTGTGTGGCTTTACAATTTTGTAACGACATGGAGTTTTTTCAGTCAAGGATCAACTCAGAGGAACAGGTGCATAAACCAATGCTACCCAACTACCAGTTATAGACACTAATGGGGAGACTAGAGTTGCCTAAAAGGTCAATGCTTATTGTAAACTGCATTAGAAGCAGAGCTGATGGTGAACACTGAACAGAGCTTCTGCGGAGGTGGTAGTCTCTGGGGATGACAACATAATCTTCGCATCAGACTTTCTTGATAGCAATATCATCTCCACAGGTTCGTCTTTTTCTGGTGGACTGGCTGGTTTTATCTTGGTGACGATATCTTAAATGCTTGAATGTGTTCTCATCTGTTAGGATTAGATATGTTGGTAGGGACTTAAGCCATAATGTATCTCATGCAGTTACCCAGGAGCAAAATCTTTTTCCATTGATATCGGATTGGTTGATATAGATTCTTTCTTTCACGAAGTATTATTTTTCCTTTATTGCATCTACCTTGCTCATGTTGCTTCGTATAGTAGCTGGAAACCAGGTATTTTTTTCAAATGGAGGTAATCCGGATCTCACAACAAAAAAACATGTCAGATAAAGACTTTCTCCAACCGAATGGGGAATGGAACAATACTCTTCTTAACCACTACCTTACAACACCCCCTGTTGAAGCCATAAACAACATCCCAGTCAGCCCATTCAATGGGAGAGAGAAAATTCTCTTGAAGCAGACAAATAATGCTACACACTCAGTATGCTCGGCCTACAGGATCTTTTCATCAGGCTTAGGCCGCAATTCCCAAACTCTCTCACCTAAGAGTTGGAACAGGCTTTGGGCTTTAAAAGCCCCGTATAGATGCCGATTGTTCGGATAGAAACTGCTATCATGTGCAGTGAAAGTCAAAAGCACCAACTGGCTTTGCAGGCGAAGGGGAGACTTAGAGTGCCCTTTCTGTAACTCTGCTGAAGAAACCCAACGGCATCTCTTCTTTGAGTGCACATTCTCGAAGGCTATCTGGGTTCACAGTTAAGTGGGGTTCAATCCAGACCTCTTCCTCAAGTCTAACTCGCCCGACTTTTTAGACTGGTGGTGCAAAAGAAATAACGACCAGAGTAAGCCCATCCAAAAAGTCTTCTTGTCCAGAATTCTAGCCTTATTGAGAAGTCTATGGAATGAAAGAAATGAAGTCATCTTTAAAAATAAAGTCTCAAACACCTTGGATGTGTGCTCTAAAGCGGATAACTATTACCCTTTGGAGGCTAACCTCCTGGACTGCACCAAGAATCTGACTCAATTCCCCAAAATTTTAATACCATCTCACACACTTTTGTTCATTGGTGATGGGTCGTGGACCATTAGCACACACTCCTCTTCAACAGGTCTCTTCCTATCCTCTCGTATTCTCAATATATGCATTGCTGAAGGACAATGCTGCATGGCAGTCTCCCCCGGCGAAGCTGAGCTCTGGGCAATCATCCGAGGTTTGAGGGTGCTGATCTCAAAGAAAATTCAAACTGCTATACTCTTTTCTGATGCAAAGGAAGTTTTAGAGGAAGTTAAGAGGAACCAAAAGAAACACCAGTTGGAATCAACAGCTGATAGAGCACATCAGATATTTACTTACACTTTTTGATAATATTTTATTAGTCCATGCTTGTAGAACTGATGCTTCAGCAGCTCATGTAATGGCAAGAAAAGCCAGGCTTACTAGATCTTTTGTTTCCTTTTGTAACCCCCGCTTTATATCTCTAGACTAGTGCCATCATGTATCAGCGGTATAGTATGTATCTTTGATGTTTTTAGTGGTTCCTCTTTGATTAAAAAAAAACACAAAAAAACATGGTCCAACATACAAGATTTGGAAATATGCTGACAACAAAAAATTGTTCCCACATGCCCACAATGAAAACACTGTGAAGTCCCCTACTAACATACTTAAATATTACAACATGCCCACAATCAGAACAGATCTGTTCAATATACTCAACAAAATGAAAACACTGTAGGAATTCCTGTATCTTTATTCTAAGAGCCAAAATAGTAGATTTGGAATCAAATATATGTTGGTTTTTTTTTTTTTTTTGATAAGTAATGAGAAGATCACTTTATAATTATTCCATCCAGCCTCTTTTGTCAAAACAAGGGCTCTATATATATCCATCATTTTTTATTCCTGAGCAAATCCCTGAGAGACAAAACAACCATTTGCATAACCAAAGATCTTGTTTATGACTTTAATCAACAAAAATAAAAATACTTCTTTGAAAACAAAAAAGTGAAAAGATTATGCCAAAACAAACCCAAACTGAGTATTTGTGATTTATTTAGTTGTCTTCACTCAGCGGCCCCTCTCTTCGCTCTCTTTAACCCTCTAAATTTTGTGATTTATTTGATTTTTCATTATTATTTGCTTTCAGAAATTAGCGTTCTACCTCAGCCTTGCAAGGGGTGTCTCTTGGAGATCGTCTTTCTTATCCAAGAGTGTTGCCGAAAAGCACTCTATCGGCCTCTTCTGCAACAAATATCTTTACCAAGCAACCCAAGTGTCAGAGTCGTTGGTGGGTCCAATTCCATCTTTGATGAGCACCCAATCTCCAAGCTCCGACCACCAACAGAGAGCTACAGTGCAATTGATCTCGGTAAAGAAACAACCATGAAAAGTAGAATCCAAGTCATTTAGTCACAATTAGCTTATTGAGAAGAAAGGAGAAAGTTCAAAAACCTGTTTGCTAAATAAGATTGATGTCCGATGTCTCTCATAATCAGAATATATTAGTTTAAGCAATGCATTTTCTCTTAAGAACCACTGAATCATACAATTGATTCCAATAATGATACTTTTTTTTATTGGAGAGAAACTTGAAAGGAGAATCAGACATTGGAAATGAGTTGTTGTTGTTGCTGTTAATTTTAATTTAAGTAGAGAAGACAGAATTAAGGGAAGAAATACAAAATGAATCAACCCATCCGCAGAATACAAACCTCTTGGACAAGAAACAATTGAGATCAACGACGACCCTTCCTCTATTTGAAAACCTTCCAAACACAAAATAGACATTATCGGTGATGAACTCACGCATTTTGCTGGATACAAAAGCTTTATCCGACAATGGTTTTGATTTTTGAAGATGATGAAGATATCCCCAGACCGGATGTTTTAAGTGGCAACCAAAAGATTAAAGCACCGTATGATTTAGTAAATCTGGGCAACCCAATAATGCACATAATTCATCGGTATCAGAAAAGGATGATGTAAACAAATCGGAAATTTTGTGGGAACATCAGGAATTGATAGAATGGTTAAGGATGGGACTAAGAAAGGTGAAAATCACTGAGCTTCCAACCATCTTTGAGGAAGATGAATCTCCCAAGATGAGTTTTTGGCTAAAATAATTCAGGGTCTGTTTGATTCGCAGTAGGAATTGAAATTGGAATCAGAATCGGAATGGATAATTCCCAGTTGGAATTGGAATCAAAATCAGAATGAAATCCTCCTGAATCAGAATGGTCCATTCCCATAGCCTGTTTGGTTCAAACAGAAATGGGAATGGAAATCAGAGTCTACAAGAATGAGATTCCATTCCCGATGAGGAATAATTTGGTCCATCTAATGATGTGATGATACATGGAGTGACAGAACGATGTGGTGACACCTCAGTGATCCCAATCACCTCACGCACCTCGGGTCACCCAGCTAGACTGAGACTCAAGTAGTTCAACTATATGCACCGATCTATCGAGGTGCAACGTAATCTTTATATAGAAGCAAGCTATTTGTCTCCAATTTCCTCGAGGTCATGGCACCACATCAACCAAGTTTATCTTCTCCCTGCCCAATTCGAACAAACCTAGATAAACCTTATTAGCTTACACGGAGTCCATCTTCAAGTGCAAAACCAACTTTGGACCAGATAGACTGAGGATATCGGACATGCATTATGAGGCCCAGGCAGCTCGCCTATATAAAGGCCTTGGCTCCAGCCTTACAAGGTACGTACGACTCAGCTCTCTGAATTCTCTTGCAATCTAGCTTTCAGCTCTCTCAAAACCTCCAAATTATTAACTTAAGCATCGGAATGCCCACATCAGGTAAAGCACCCCAGACACTAACATTCTTTTCTTACATCTCAACTAGGCAATCTCACTAGACCGACATCCGAGCTATCCTCCAGCAAGGAACACCAGATCATGCGCCATCAATTCCCAAGGGAAGGGTAGGCAATGGCCATTCCGGCAAGAATGGGAATGAAATTCCGTTTCCACCCAACCAAACAGTTGGAATCGGAATAGCCCATTCCGATTCCGATTCCACACCCCTATTTTTGCAAACCAAACGGGTCCTCTCAATTCTTTTTTGACAAAGTGGGACATTGGTAACAAAGTAACCCTGATTTAATCTCCTGAATTAAATAGAAACGAAACACAAATTTATCAAATGTAGTGGATTCCAAACAAAATAATGGATGTATTGTGGTCCGTAATGGTCCCTAACTTGGTACATTAGCCAGTATACATGAAAGTGAGGAGAGAAGACAATGATAAGGTGCACACTTTCATTGAGATGTTACTATAATATGATCTAGGTATCATTTTTATATATTTAGTACATGTGCTTGTATGTTTCCACTAGAATCAGCAAAGAGGAGGGGTGAAAATGGTAGCATGGGATAAATTGTGCAACCAAAACAACTTGGAGGATTAGGATTGAAGAGAATTCAAAATAGCCTTGGTAAACAGGTCTGGCGTTTGATGAGTTACCCAAAAGCATTTTGGGCTGAATATATTAAGAACAAATACTATCCAAATTGTAGCATTAACTCCACAGCTACAAAGGCCAATCACTCAAATTGGTGGCGTCAGGCAAAGAAGAAGGCCATTAGATTGCAAAAGTGTAGTTGTTGGGCAACAAAGGATGGAGAGCAAATCTATGCCCTTCAAGATACTAGGGCGCCTACACTTGTAGACGGCATACCAACAGCTATGGATCCTTTATCATATAAAGGCAGCAAGCTACATGTGAAGCATCTACTGGATACAAATGGCTCTTGGAAGATTCATGTAGAAGCACGGCTCAAATGCTAAATTTACCACAAAATCAATGTATAAAACTCTTGAATCTGAGCTGCCTATTAGTGTTTCATTTTCAGCAATTTGGAAGATGATATGGAAGTCTAAGGCGCCATTCAGATAAATACAAGATCATTATTATGGGCCACTTTTGTTATAATACTGAGGGTCTATTTGGTTTGCGGTCAGAATTGGAATCGAAATCTTTTAGAATTGGAATCAAAATCTTTTGAAATTAGAATCTAAATGGTCTATTCCCATAGTCTGTTTGGTTCAAACAAGAATTAGAATGTGAATTGGAATCAGCTGGAGTGGGAGGAAATGGCCATTCCCTCAAATTAGGGAATGCCATTCTAATTCCACCCAACCAAACAGTTAGAATTAGAATGAATTCCAATTCCAAACCCCTATTCCCACAAACCAAACAGGACCTGAGATTAATATGGGATGAAGGAATGATGTTATATATCATGGAGCAGCCAAATACAAATGGCGCATGATTAACTAATCACTATTATCCTTGTTAACAGTTCATTCATGGCGATAAGTGGTTGCCGGCAAGGTTTTTAAAACCAAAGCGGACAATGAATCGGTCAAGGGTCTGGTTCCTGGGTCGAACGGTCTGACCATTCAAACCAAACAAACGGCCCGTTCTGACAATAATAAAAATTTAAAAAATGATCAAAACCGTTAGACAGTTTGAATGGTTCAACCACGCAAGTCAACAGTTTTCTGACAAAATCAATGATTTTTTGTGAAAAAACAGTTCTGGGATAAAACGGCTTACCGGTTCCCAATTTTTTTGGTCCGACTGTCCAGTCCGGTTTGAAAACCATGGTTGACGGTTCAAACAATTGTAGTGGATAGAAAATGTAGTGCAGTTGGACCAGAAGATGCAAAGCTTTGGGATCTAATTCAAGCTCTTCAACATGCTAAAAGGTGAGGAGTATCCAAGGTGTATATATTTTCAGATGCGAAGCTTTAATCAGAAGAAATATGGATTGCAGATTGGACAAACCTGGGCACTTTCAGTAACGAATGAATCAATTATGGGAGTTATGGAATTGGCTTCTTTTTAGTAAATATTCAATATGTACAAAGGGATCTGAATGTTCTGGCCGCAACATGGCTTATTTTGCTTGTAAAAACCAGAGATTTAGTATATGAACGTTATAGCTTTATACATATTGAAAGTTTAGATGAATAAATATTATGCTGTTTTGCCTGAAAGTACGTGTGCTTGTATGAAAATGGTAATGCATATTTTTTATATGCATTTACAAATTCGACCCAACCTGATCAACCAGGAAGGCTCTCAAGTCTCAACGATTCTGGCAGACATTACCGGTTACTCAAACACATGAAGAGAGAGAGAGAGAGAGAGAGAGAGAGAGAGAGAGAGAGAGAGAGAGCATCTGAGCAAAATCTAACAACTGAGCTTAAAAGAAAATTTGTAATAAAGATCTCCAACCGACTTTGGTACCAGATTAAAGGAATTTTGTAATAAAGATATCGCACCAACTGTTGTTAGGTTTGGACCACTCAAAAATCAAGTTGAAAAGCTCGTGAAGTGGATAACATAACAACACCTAAAGGCACGAGATACCAATGAGAAGAAAAAAGAAGAGTTTAACTTTTGAGTTGTATTCTGATTTCACCCTTTCTTTCATAGTGAAAACCTATCAAATAGATGCATGAATCAATAGAAAGTTAAAAAAAAATATTTGCCGACCATAAATTAGTATACATGAAAGGCCATTGCAATGTTATTATTACAGTTGGTGCCAATCAACTCTACAGCTATAGTCTTAAACTTACTGGTTCATTCATGGCTCACCTTTGTTGCTCAATTGAAATGGAGCCCAAGACCCTGAATGAAGGAGAACTAAACGATGCCAGGGTAATCTTTAAACGCTAGCTCTTTACATGTAGATAGGTAGTCATCAACTAAACCAGTGAAACTTGGTCAATTAAATTTTTGATGCAGGTAGCAGCAGTAGACATAATTCAAAAAATGGACCCCAAGAAAGCTTCGGATGTGTTCACTGAGGTCTACCTATGCTTTTTTTTTTCTTAATTCAATAAGCCTACTCTGATGAAGTGTTATGATTTCTGGAAGTTTTTACCAATTGTTTAACAACTACCAATGCTTATGTAGGGGCTGAGACCAGTTATTTCAGTCAAAGAGATGAAAGAGAAGACCCAAAGGAGAGATCAACTTCACAAACTTGTCAAGTGCGAGGAGTTTGCTCAAGTTACTGATTGTTTGTGCACCTTAGAAAGCATTGATGAATCACCCGACAAAGCTATGTTTAGGGAGACACTTTCAGCTCCTTTTTGAAGTTTTCTGATCTGATGTACAGATTAGTTGGTTTCAATCATCCCTCATTTTTTCTTTAGAAATCTGTTTCTTTTAATGGATCTTGCTTTGGAGATTTTGGGTTGGAGATCTTGACTAGATGGTTCCCCTCCACGGCACATGCATTTTAGGAGTCGCCATCAATTCCCTTTGTCACTCTGTAGGAGTGCTCTGTAGGAACACTAACCTATGTGTAGGATGGATAACTACGTTTCTACTTCTGCTGATATATATATATATATATATATATAAAACTATGCTTCTACTTCTCTCAGATGTAAAATTCATTTATTGCATCTGAATTGTATCTATTGGAACATGGTAAGGGAAAGGAAACAAAAACACCGCCTTGAGAAACACCAATAAGGATAACTTACAAGAAGTACAACCTTTGGCAGTAACTCTATCAAATATCATCTTTAACGAAAACATTGTCATAGCAGACGCAGTTTCCCAGTTACCGAATCCACAGATGACTTTCTGCCTGTTTGATATCAACATACAGAGTTTTCTTTTAATCAAGACAAGGAGTCATTATATTAGGTGACCATATGAGTTAATATTTAGCAGATAATAATAATATAGATAAATGACATGTCAACCATCTGAAAATTTGCAACTGGAAGTAAATTTTCCATGTTCTTTCGGTAAAAGGGGCAAAAAAAGCTCTGATGAGAGAAAAGACCTTAAAAATAGAATGGTATGTACAATCCTATGGATTCAGCATCCTATAGTTCTACCCATGGATTGAGAAAAATATCTTGCTTATAGTTTTTTTCTTCTTTTTTTTATCAATAAGCAAGATATCTTGCTTATAGTTATCCCATCCTACATGATACAAAACAGAATTTTGCATGGATTTCTACAGGTCATTACATTTATGGACAAAATATCAGTTTCAAACATTGTTTAAAAACACTTGAGCCTCAAGACTCAAGGCGAGAGGTGTAGCTTGAGGCATAAAAAGGTGTGAGCCTCAAGTATCAATGATTATTTAGTGATTTAATGAAAAATAATATATTTTATACATTTTTGTAGTTCGAAATATATAGAAGAAGCACTTTAATAATTATGGAACAAATAAAAAGAGTAAAAATGAAAAACCAATAGGGAAAATCAAGTTCTATTAGTTTCTCTTAGTGTTTTAGGAGAGTGCACTGCAAAAAAGGGCCAATCAAGTTCTTAGTTTCTCTTGGATAAATCAAGTGGGCTTTTTTTTTCGTATTATTCTAAATCTAACATCCCAAGTTTGTTATTTTTCTTGTTTCTTTTCCTAATGGATTTATTTTCTTTTTATCGATTTTTTTTTTTTGCATAGAACAAATCAATTAAGTTGTTTCCTCTCTCTTAAACTCTTGGATGACCATAAATCTAGCATCAATTATATGGATGATCCTTCATATGTTTCCTTTTGCCTAAATTGGTCTTCAAATAATTTGAGAACTTTGCATTTTGAAACATGAAATGTAAAGTGTCTATAATTGTTTGGTGATTAGTTATTATCTTAGTTAATGCTTAGAAGCTAGAATTTATTGCTTATAAACTTATATTTCATGGATATTTGTACCTTCTATTATTCTAACTTGATATATTATATGTTATTTCTATCGTTTATAAGCTTTAATTAATTTTTCTTCTTAAATTTTGAGGATGATGCCTTGCAACGCCTTGAGGCTTGCACCTGACCTTGTTGGGCCATTACACCTCTATGCCTTTAGCCTTTTAAAACCAAACCTTGGTTTCAGATTACCCATAAAGTAAATAAATAAATAAAACAGTCTCAGAGATTAATTTGGCCTCACCTATTGAAAGCAAATTGTTTGACCCCATGAAGGTGCAGTAGTTAGCACTATTTTAGTGTGTAAGATAAATAATATATTGTAAGAAGTTTATGTTCAATTAGGGTAGTTTTCACTTATTTTCAGAAAACCAGATCCCTGTAACATTTTTGTAGGCATTTTACTCAGCGAACTTCTTTCTAGTTCCTAGTTGATAATCTCCTCCTTTCATTTTTCCCTTCTCTTCTTTGTACACATGTATGTAATCTATGCAATCTCCACTGATACCATTCACCTATATCATTGTTCACGACATCATGCCAAATTTGATTAAAACTTGAGTGACCACTAAATTGGAACAAACTGGTTGAAAACAGGATAAATAAAATTTCAACAGAGATTTTGAAAGCAAGTATATTTTTCTTCCAGAGATGAGATACAGTTCAGCATTTCAGATATCTTACACCACACAAAAGATTATGTAGCATATATTATTAAGTAGCACTTAGAAGTATCATACCAGGTCCAATAGCAAGAACTGTCTTTGACCCAGCCAAAACCTGCTCCAATTGGAAAGAAAAATATATCAAACTTATCCGAAGAGCAAGTACAGTTTCCAATCAAAGTACATTATTATTTCATGCAGTACATTATCTCGTTAAAAAAGAGGAAGAAGAAGCAGCCCAGTCCCATCACTTTATTTAAACATATATTATTGATGGAATATAATTCGAACAAGGCTTAGATGATGATGATATTCTTCAATGGAATAAATGTGTCTGAATGCACTCGCCTCATTTTCCTTGTCAAGAATAACAAGGTTATACAATTTGGGAGTAACATCAGTCTGAGAGTGGACGCTTTGTGAAAGAAATAAAAAAGAATGTCAAAACGTTAGGTCAGTATCCAATTCACCCCTCTCAAGACCCCAGATATCTGGGACCAACATTGGGAAATGGCCATTGGCATGGTCAAAGCAGAGGATGGTATATCAGTAGTTTGACTTAGTTCCTGTGTAAAATTGACTAAGAAGACATTTTAGAATGTGAAACTCCATGCTAGTTGAGGATTGCTTTTATGCCAAATCTTTTCTAAGTAGGAAGCCTTCATTGTCTTCTTAGAACTTTCTTTAGTTTCTTAAGAAATAGTTTCAGTAAAATGAATAGGATAGCATATTTTTGCAAAAATGTAATATCACTACTGGAGGTGAAACTCTTTACTATCATCTCTTTGAGTATGATCTCTCTTAATAGTATATTGTCTTACTATTGTATTCATGGTAATGAAACTACTTCTGGTTATTCTCTGTTCTAGTTTCTCACATTTTCATATTTAGCCTACTGTCTATTGTTTCTGTAGCATCCATTTGTCCTTAATCTTTTGCCATTTTCACCCTACACATGCAGCACTTGCCATACCCAGAACCATTTTTGACACTAACAACCTACAATTAAACCAGTCTAATCCTGATCTATCAACGAAAAAAGGCAACCTCTTTACCCTAAAATCTGCCTGAGTAACCAATTTCTTTTTTTTGCCTCTTTTAGCCACATCATAGATTCTAATCAATGTATAAACCTATAGCTTGAAAATATAGCCAGATTAGGACACAAAATCCTATTTGTAGCTAGCAATCCTTAGTTATGAACCTTGCCATCTTAAACCCAACCCTTCAACTATTCCCATGTCTTTCATAAGCTATTAGAGATTCCACTGGTTATTCAGCATTGTCGATGCTCCGATACCAACTTAAACTTCATATTAAGGTTGCTTTTCTTTTTCTCTTATTGAGCCTAATTTAGGATTAAATTCATACCCAATTTTACAGCCCATGTATTAATCAGAAGGTATTCCTTTAAGAATTGATGGATCTATACACCCCCAGTCCCCCAACCACCACAAAAAAAAAAACAACAACAACAACAACAAAACCATATTTCTATTTAAAGTCTTGAACAATGGTATGCTGCTTTAAGGAAGATAACAGAAAGCATGCCTGCAACCAAGAATCATAAACTAACAAAGTGTATTTTAATTATAAATCTCTGCATTGTGAAACTGTAAAACTTAAGTACTAAATGATTAATTAACCAATGCATGAATTACCACATATAGCCAAAAAATGATTATGATGAAGACTTGAATGTTCCAAGCTGCTTTGTTTTTTCCAAAATCACTGAAATCCCGTGGTGTTTCAGTTTTTTTTTATCAGCAAGCATGAATTTTATTTAAATTTCAGATTGGAAACATGGTGTTTCAGTTTTCAATGATAACAATCAGAAGAAATTTCATATTTTCTCCTTATACATTAACAATATTCCTTGGATCTTGAATTTATATGAACTATACTATTTGTCTATGAAGCATACAATGTCACCCTGAATTTAAGATTCATCGAATCTATGGCTATTTAATGCATACAGTCCCTAATTAGATCAAGTAGGATGCTTCCATAATGAGCTAGGCTATTTCTTCCATGTGGAGACATGAAAGCTTCGATTAGAGAGGGGACCATTGATCCCACCCTCCATATTAGCCCATGCCCCACCTTTTATCAACGTTTTCCCTTACTAATATTGTCTATCCAGTGCTAAACATTTTTTAATCTAAAACCTTTCCATATGAAAGTCTTCTTTTAGACACACTGCTACGACTTTCTAGCAGAAAATTCTCCCAAATATAGAGGAAAGAGATGAAAACGTAGGGGCACAAATTCACACAAAAGAAAATAAATAGCACCTGTGTGCGTCCTGCATCAGCAACAACAAAAGTTGGAAGACCTATGTTCTCTGCAGCTTCCTTAAGCTTATTCCTGATTGAATGCACAAAAGGGAAAACCACTGATAAACCTAAAAAAGTAGTTCCTAATGTAGAAACAAAACCATATTTACCACCTAATTCCATTCAAGTGAAAAACAGGGTATTTTCGATAAGATCACCTACTTACATTTCTTGTTGATTCTTGCATGAAAGAACAATTTTTGGTTGGCCACATTGTTCCCATTGTCTCAAAAGGGAACGTTGACTGCAAGACATGAAACACGTAGAGGTCACTATGAAACATGAAGGTTTCTAGATTTGTTATCTCAGCTATCAAATTACTAGAGTATGATTATGAGTGACAATGAATGGGTAAATTTTATTTCTATACAATGAGGGGCAAAGTGCAATTACTATTTTCAATAATTTGAACAAAACATGGAGAGGAGTGTAAAATATGGTGATCATTTGTTTATAACTTAGATGCCAACAATTGAATAGCAAATTTGCACGTTAAAGAAATACCTAGTAATTACCTTTGCATCATTTCTGCATATATTCCAGTGGCAGCATCTGCCATTTCAAAAGTGACATACAATCAAAGAAAGGATCTAATAATAAGGATTTTGCAGAAATTATATAAACCGTGAAACAATGCAGAACTCTCCACCAATGAAAAAAACAGGAGTTAATAAACCTTACGAGCACATTGAGATGCAATCTTTCCCATTCCCATTTTCAAGTCTTGCCTAACTATCAAAACCTGCAATTAGTAGCTTTCAGCTTTGAAATAAGAAGAAAAAAATAGGGTATAAGCAATTTTTCTTAAACATTATCATGAGAAAGCGAACTAACCCCTTATATTGGCCAAATTTAACGACTTAACGTTTCAACTTTCAAAGCAGAGAAAGCATTATACAATTTTTTTTTTTACAGCCCGAAATTATTCATCCATCATTTCCATCCTTTTTATGGCGATCACTTTTTTCCGCCCTTTATAATTTGTTTTGATGTAAATGGCAAGAAAAACAATGTTTTCATTGTAAAAGGGAGCCTTTGTTCAACTTCCCACCACTAATATCGAACTTAAAGCTTCCATTATGAACCCAGACAAAGAAAAAGTATAAAAATCAAGATATCGAAACAAGTCTAACCATTTTAAGTTCTTCATCGCCGCAATTTGATTCTGTCTTCCGTAGTTGCACCTTGGATAAAAGCTTATTCCCCTTCGCATTATTTTTTGGCAGCTTTCTTAAATCTAAAAATAACCCAAAGAGGAAGCCGATGATGAGGCCTGGAATGAAATTTTCTGGACTGAAACTTACTGAAAACCATTCGCCGTCGTCTCTCTGATGCTGAGTATATTAACAACAAAAAAAAAATGAAAATAAAACACGGTTCCCCCCACTATGTATATAAAACAGCATGACAGGAAGTGAACTTCGAAGTTCGAAATTAAGCAAACAGAGAAACTGAAAACCTTTTGTGATTGATGAGGAGTCCTTCGAAACAGACCTAACATATTCTCTCGTCAGAGAGAGAGAGAGAGAGAGAGAGAGAGAGAGAGGGAGATGCAATGCAAGTCAGCGAGGGTAAGTTGAAGGATAATTCTATTTCAACTATGCTAGCCATACGGGAATTGCTTATTATCTCGTCAGAGAGAGAGAGAGAGGGAGATGCAATGCAAGTCAGCGAGGGTAAGTTGAAGGATAATTCTATTTCAAATATGCTAGCCATACGGGAATTGGTAGTGCCTGTATGGTGATGGCAGTGCCCGCATTCTATACACTCGTACGGATGTAATTGCTACCAAACGTTTCACGATTTCACGGTTGGCCAGTGGGCCAGTGGCCACCAGACCGCACAGCCGCACTTTCACGTGGAGATATGCGTCATTATAGAGAGTCCTGAGATCTGATAACAGAACCTAGCCGGACATTAGGAATATCTTCCGTACGTAAATTTTTAAAGGGGTTTTACTGTGCAGTACATCACAGAAATCTTAACTCCATCATACATTCTAAAAATCCCAATTTTTTTTTTTAATTCATTGAAATGTTTCCAACATGGCAATATGCATCTGGATGTTGAGAGTATTCAAAACGCTGTATATATAAAGGGGGCGTTTTATGTTTTGGGGAGGGAGAAAGGAGGTTAATGGAATCTGTATTTTTTTCCAGTTTTATGTGGGGATTAGGGAAAATTTATTTTTCTATGTATCATATCCATTTTCAGGTGAATAAATAACTTTTCTATTTATAGGAGGAAAATTGCCAATATTTAATAGGATAAAAATGTCTGTTTTAATAATGAATTTTTATTGTTAAAATGATCATTACGTTATTTACTTAAGAAATAAAAAAATATAGGTAAATACACTTGTCCGGGTAAGTGTTTCCTAGGAAAAACTTACTCAAGTAATTGCATTTGCCTGAATAATTAATTTACTGAAAAGCAAACGAGACCAATATGTTATGTTTTGGGGGAAAATTCCATATTATTATTCTGTATTTTGGGCCTACTGTCACTTTGGTCCAAAAGCTTCTCAATCTAATTCCTAAACTTTCAAAATGTACCAATTTAGTATTTACCTTAACCAGCCATTAAATAACATATAAAGGACACAAATGTCATCTAATTTTATTTAGGGAAAAATCCCGATTAGGAGTACGAGCCTAGGGTCACTTTGGTTCCCGAACTTTAAAATGCGACAATTCAATATCCAAACTTTCAAAACATGTTAACTTAGTACCTATCGTTAGCCAGTTGTTAAGTGGCATTTAAAAAATATACAAATGTCCTTCGAGTGTCATCTAATTTTCTTTGTCAACCATCCAAAATATTGACAAAAAATTAACAATCCCAAATTCTTGCTTCTTCTATTCAAGAAAATTGGGGGCACGTCTCAGTGAGCATTCTAGACCTCAACTTTCTTGAATAAAAGAGGCAAGGATTTAGGATTGTTAACTTCTTGTCAATGTTTGGATGGTTGATAAAGAAAATTAGATGACACTCGAAGGGTTATGTCTTTTTCAAAGGCATTTAATAGTTATTTAACTGTAAGTATTGGATTGACACGCTTTGAAAGTTTGAATACTGAACTGTCACATTTTAAAGTTCAATGACCAAAGTGACACTAGCCCCAAAATATAAAGTACTAATTGAGAATTTTTCCCTTTTATTTATTAACTAATTCTTATTGTTGGTTCTAATAGGTGGAAGATGAACGTCACCTATTATTTATCAAGTAGAAATTTGTCACAACTGATTAATCAAATCGACCAAATCTCTTGCATGTTTTGTTCTATTGGTCACACGGGAATCAGGTTGGGGATAAACCAAGCAGATTGGTCTCATGGGTCTGTAGAGCAAAGCCCGACTCCGACCATCTGACCATGTGAGTAGAACAAATCAGACATTCGGATGAGAGAATCTCGTAAGGACCCTCAAAATTATCACTTACTGCACTCAACCAAAATGATTGCCTCTCAGCAAACAAGAGCGAGCCCCCGTCCTTATCAAGGCTAGGAGAGAGGAGTGTAATGTTCAAAGTATTTGAGAGGTTTAAACATGAAAAATCCTAGGACTTTGTTTTAGTTTCTTTTATAATAGGCGACGCTCCGTCTATTTTTCTTCCAATTTATGCTTTATGACATCTCTTTCAACAATATAACAGTAACAGGTTAAATCCCAAAATCAACCTAAAGTTTCAAAATATTTCTTGATCTGCAGACTACTTCAGTTGAATTTGAGCGTGTTTGTTACAAAGTTGATGAAATAGAGCAAATACAAACGAAATCGCAACTCCTATGATATTTCCAAAAACGAAATTTCTTTTTCTTGTTTCATTTGCCATTTATTAGGGCATCTTAAAATATTTAACTTCAAGAATGAATAAACAAATAATCAAAAAAAAAAAGAAAACAAATAGAGTAGAAATCCAAAACAAACATTAACTTGTGTACATCACTCCAATAAACCCCTTTCACCCTCGATCAACTATCAAAAACAAAAACAATCGTATAGATTATGAAAAACGACGAAGAGGGTTTGAGCATTACCTACAATTTCAAGAAACCCTAATAATTTCATTTTTGGTTGCCGAACTTGCTTTTCTCTTCAATGTATGTACACAAACGTCTGTTATCTCAATCATTAAATAACGTTGAAGATAAGTCATGGAGCTTTCTCTCAATCGATTGAAATGGTATGGAACTCTCACTTGATTGAATAGAGTTTGATTGATACCCTTGGGAATTGGAAAAGTATGGAACGAAAGTGGAAAATGAAAGAGAATGCACCCCACTTGTTTTAATGAATTGTCTATTCAAAACAGTTTGTATGTTATAGATCGGTTCACGATCGGCTCAAGACAAAAACCGTCGGTCTAGTTCACAAAACTGCCACCTCAATTTTTTATTTTTTCTTTGTTTAGTTAAAAGCTGGTGGTGATGTTAAAACCGCCGCCTTAGGTGTACTTAAGGTAGTTCAAGACGATCACTCATGAAAGATCCAATTCTTTTTTGAACAACTAAATTAATTAAAAACGAAAATCGAAATTAAAGAAGGGTCCTTAATTAGATTTCGATTTCCAATACGGGACAGAATGAATATAAGTCATTAATCAAGTAAGCTAGTCCAACGATCCGGAAAGGCCGGAAAAGAATGGTTGCCGTCTGTAAACTGCCGGGTTAGCCCAATTCTCTTGTAGTGAGTGTACATTAAATCGGGTTAACGGATCCAACCAACATCTGAATCCAATCCAACTAATGGAAAATGAAATCCAAATCCAAACATATATGATATATCTAGAATTTTTTCTACATTGAATCAGATTCAAATTGGATTCACGGACCAATCAACATCCAAATCCCATCCAACTAATGAAAACTGAAATCTGAACCCAATCTGAAATCTAATGGGATTTGTTGATCTTGGATCGAATTCAGATATTGTTGAATTCATATCTAAATTAGATTTTAATCCAATTCCACTTCATTTTTAAATAAATAAAGAAATTGAAAATAAAAGTATTACTTTTGACTTGGTTAATTTTATTTTTAATCAATGAGAGTTTTGGTTTAACAATAGATTTTGTTGAATGAGGTTTGGATTTTTTAGTTCACTAGTAAGTGTACATGTGCAACAATTTTAGATGATGATGAAGATAGTGATGATGATTATACTAATAATACATTTTCAAAAATATTCAACAATTCTTTTTATCTTTCTTTGCATAAAAAAATTCTATTGGTTGCACTTTAATTATTACATTCATTTTCTTTAATGTGGTTTATGTAGAATATTAGAGATGTGCCCAAATGTTTTTTACAAAATTTATGTATTTTGTGTACTTATTGTGTTTTTTATATTTTTAAATTTTTATTATTTATTGTGATATCAAGGGTCATGAAATGAAATGTTGAATTGTTAACCGACCACCAAATTGGAAAACAGTTTCACTTTTGGGTTAATTTTAAGTTTTGTATTTCATTTCCATCATCAATAAAAATAATTCTTATTTATCACACTTACTTTTGTCTTTCTTATTTTTTGTTCATTTTTTTATTTGATGAATATATAATGTTACATATGTGCCCAAATGCATTCTATAAAATTTTTGTATGTTTTCATTTTTTTTTTTTGTTTTTTTTTTTTGAAAAAGGTAAAATAAATTTATTAGATCAAACTCATAAAAGTACAAAACAAAACCTGCCAACAACTAGTCAAGCTTGAAAATCCCCATTACAAGCACCAAATTGATTGATTTCTCAGTAAATGAGTTACATTTGTGTGTCTGAATTCTAGGGTGACTGAAATCCAAGAGAGCATTTTACCAACAACTGTTTAAACAATATCCTCAGGCCTTCTCACTCTTTAATTAAAAAATCTGTTATTTCTCTCAGACCAAATGACCCAATTCATAGTTGTCAAGATAGAAATCTATACCAATTTCCCTCTTTCAATCAATTTATTGAGCTTCAAGCTACATAGCAACTCCTTAATTGATTTAGGCATGACCCAACATATCCCCATAGACTTCAAGAAATGATACAACACCTGGGCAGCAAATGAGCAATGAATGCAGATATGATTCGTAGACTCCAGATGAGCATCGCAAAGTACACAAGGCTTATTCGGGATCTACAATCCTCTTCTTTCAAGATTGGTTCTGGACAGACATTGTCTAAGATCATTGCCCAGACAAGAAAGTTAACCTTAAATGGGCAGACTGAATTCCAAATCTACTTAACAAGGAAATCCCCCACTACCACTCTGCTACAGAGTCTACTGGCCATTGATTTTACTGAGAAAACACCATCTTTGGTCTAGACCCAACTCCACTGATCATCCTGATTGTGGTCAACGATTTGAACCTATAGTATTTTGGTTGGAGGGACATTGGAAGATAAGAGGAAACTCATCAGGCAAGGAATGATTCAGATACCAATGATCTTTCCAGAATTTGATCATATCTCCTTTGCCAACTTTTAAGTTGATTCCCCCATCAAATAAGGGGAAAACCTTCATTATACTTTTCCATAAAGAATAGCCCCAGTTAGGTGGGGGGGTGGGGGGGTTGGTTATCTAGTTACCCATTCAATCCCAACCCCAAATTTAGATGCAATTAGACTTCTCCACCAAGCTCCCCTTTCAGTGGCAAATATCCAGATCCACTTGCAAAGCAGTGCCGAATTTGTCACCTTAATTCTTCTCAAACCTAGGCCCCCTTGCTCCTTAGGGCGGTTGATTTAGTTCTAGTTCACAAAGTGGATTTTCTTTACTTTCTCCCAATTCCTCCACAAAAAGTTTTTTTGGAGTCTCAATTTTCCTAGCCACGCTATCTGGGATAGGGAAAAGAGAAAGAAAGTAGGTAGGAAGGTTGGAAAATGTACTTTTTAGAAGGGTCACTCTACCACCAAAGAAAATGTACTTTTCCTTCCATGAAGACAATTTCTTTTCCAATCTTTCAATTATTGGATCCCAAATGGCCAAGGAAGAGCATTTAGCCCCTAATGGAAAGCCCAGATACTTCATCAGAAGCTGATCCACCTGACTAGCCAACATATTAACACATTCTTGCAGGATAGGGACTTCACCCATTGGGATAATTTGACTTTTATTAAGGTTGACTTTCAAACCTATGACAACTTCAAACCAACTGAGAATCCCAAGAAGATTTTCTAGTTGTTCAAGGGAAGCATCAATAAAGCATGTATCATCTGCAAACTGAAGAATATTCACTTTTTCACCCCCTGGGGAGATTGCAAACCTTTTCCACAACCCTGAACCAACAACCTTCTATCTAAAGAGAGTTAGAATTTCAGTGATACAAATAAAGAGAAGGAGAGATAGGGGGTTTCCTTGCCTTAACCCTCTAGAACTCTCAAAGAAGCCTACAGAATGTCCATTGATCAAGATGGAAAATTTGGGAGAGGAAACACAAATTTTCATCCAGTTTCTCCACTTTTGCCCAAAATTCATTTTTTTTTCCAGAACTCTATCTAAACAACTCCAATTGACATGATCATAGGTTTTTTCAATATCCAGCTTATACACCAAACCTAGAGTCCCCTTTCTTTTCCTTGAATCCAATAATTCATTTGCAATAAGCACCGAATCAATCATTTGCCTACCCAGCACAAAGGCACTTTGATTTTTCGAGATCACACTAACCAAAACCCCTTTCATCCTTTCAGCTAAGACCTTGGCTAAAATCTTGTAAAAGCTGTTCAGAAGGGTAATTGGTCTAAAATCTTTAACATGCATAGCCCCTTCAATCTTAGGAATGAGCATGATAAATACATTATTCAGACTCTTTTGAAGAGAAGCAATTGAATGAAAGGTCTAAAAGGCATTAAGTATGTCTTGCTTCACAAAATTCCAACACTTAACATAAAATATGTTGGAGAAACCATCAGACCCAGGGGATTTCTCATTGTCTAGGTTGTTGATTGCCATCTTAATCTCTTCCTCGGAGAAAGGCTTTTCAAGAAGATTTTCTTTTCTCTTCACTTAATCTTTTAAAAGGCAAGTTTATAGGGAAGGGTCTGCATTTCCATTTCTCCTTATAAAAATTTTTGTAAAAAGAAGTTGCAATTACCTTTATTTTTGCAACCAAAACACCCACCTTATCATCCCAAATAAGCTTGTTGATTGTGGACAGTCTATTTTTGTGCATTTGCCAGCTTATGAAAGTAGTGAGTATTCCTATCCCTCGCTTTCAGTCATTCTGATTTTGCTCTATATCTCTATTTTAATTCTTCTTTGACTACCGATTTGTCAAAAATAGCCTTTGCTTGAATTCTTTTTAGTTTTAACTCTTCTGAAATTGGGTCTGCTTCCTCTACTCTATCAATTTTAGCAATAAGAACGAGACAAGCATTCTTCTTTGTTTTTGCATTTAGATTATTTTCCACTTCCCAAACTTTCAACTTTTCTTTAACTACCCTCAACTTTTGAGCAAGAACAAAAGAATTGGACCCTTCAACCTGCATTTCACACCAAAAAGATTTTAATAACGACAGGAAATCAGCCTCTTCAAACAATGCATTCTCGAACTTGAAAGGTGTTTTGATTTTGTTCCTACTTCCACATACCATCTGGATTGAAGCGTGGTCTGAGACAGGTCTCGACATAATCACTTGCTTGAAATCGGGAAAGAGTTCATCCCAGTTTTCAGAAACCAGGAATCTAGCAAGCCTGACAAGAGTTGGGTTATCCTGATTGTTGGTCCAAGTAAAACTTCATTTCCACTAGAGGAAAGTCTATGAGCTCCAATTTGTTTACAAAATCAGTAAATAGACACATCCCTCTTGATCTCCTGCTTCTGGTATTTTTCTCTACAACTGACAAAGTGATGTTGAAATCCCCCCCCCCCACAAACATGGATAAGAAAAGGAACCTCTCATTGCTTCAAGTTCTTCCAAAAAATGAGTTCTAAGATTTGCTTTAGTAGGACCATACGCATTGGTCACTTGAAAAAAACTTCCATTAACTAATTTCATAATAAGAGAGATGGAAAAAGAACCCACCCTGCATGAAATTAACCTACACATAGTTGGATCCCAAAGGACCAAGCCCCGGGCACTACCCCTTGCCGCTATAGTTCTCCATCTCACTTGACCCTCCCCCCAAATGCTCTGAACAATTCTTGCGTCCAACGATTCCAGCTTTGTCTCTTGAAGCATAAGAATTTGAGTTTTTGTTTTTTTAACAACCTCACACACTACTAACCTCCTTCTTCCCGATCCCAACTCTCTAACATTCCAAGATAAAATCTTCAAATCCATTAACACTTTTAAAATATAGACAAAAACCGGACCCCTTCCCTTTCTACTTTTTACTGATTCTCACCCCCCTTTTGTAGCTTCCCGCCTTATCATTTAAACCCCAATTTAATCTCATCATTTCCCTGTTCTTTTTTGAAGCAGTGCCTCCTTTTTTCACAACTAACTTTCCCCTTTCCATGAGAATTCTGTGCTCGATTCCCTTTAAAAATTTTGTTGTTTCTTCCTCCAGCCCATCTAGCGACACTCCCAGATATTTCCCTAACCCCAATAACTTTGAAGAAACCCAAGAAGAGGAGGAAGAAGCCTTAGAACACTTATCTTCCTGTGTCGCCACAACTACATCTTTGCCATTGTTGCCTGTGGATGAGACGTTTTCAATTCCTTGCATATTATCTTTATGAATTGTATCTGGAATAGTTGTCAGTTTATCCCCTTCTTTTGTAGCATATTTGCTCAGCATCTGAGAAGAAGAGTCAACCACAATTATCGGCTGCACCTCCTTTGGCTCCTCTTCCACACGAATGACAGAGAAGTGTTTGAGTTGATCTTAATTTCCTAGAGGATTGCCACCACCGTTGCTTGGGGGAAAGAGCTAAAACAACATTTTCCTCTGTGTTCTCCAACGAGAAGGCGCGTAGACCAGATCTTTATTCAATCGGTGAAGAAAGAGAACCAGATCTTCTTGAGGATTGGCTAAGCCACTAGGGCCCAAGACAAATCTTGTCGTTGTTGGTTTGTTCCCACCGATGAGGTTTGGGTTCACTTCTGGCCTTCCTGATTTTGTTTTCTTCATTGGCCCGTTCCGGTTGGGAAGCAGAACCCAAGTGACTCGGGTTCCGGGTTTGGGTTTGCTCCAAATTGACCGAAAGGGCTAGGGGGTCTTCCGTTGACACCTGCCTTCTCTCCTCAGACGCAGCCAGCCTGTCCTCCACTACCTTCCCTCTTTGAATTTCCTCTATGCATTCTTTAATCATACTCTTTAATTGGTTCACCGCCAAGACTCCCCTCTCGTATGTTTTCATAATTTTTGTTTTTTTATATTTTTAACTTCTATTATTTAATTATTGTGGGTGTAGGATAGTAGGGTGGGAGGCACTGAAGTAGTTTACCTAAAAGACATTAGGTGGCGATGAAGAAAGGTCTTTAGGAAACTAAGAGCAAAAGGGGAGGCTAGGGTTTCAATTTGGTAAAGCTATGCAAAGTTTTAAGCAATAATATAAGTGGGATCATTGAAGATCCATAGGAATTCATTGGCAAAAGAGGTAAAATTTCTCATTTTGGGAATGTTGTTACGAGTTTATTGGATTTGGGGTGCATGGGTGTGTTAAGTTTTTGCCATGTGCCCATGTAGTTGCACTAGTACCGGTGTTTTTGCTCTTTCTCGGGGCTTGCATGTGAGCACAAGTGCAAATACTTCCCCTTTCTAGAAGCTTGACTTTATGCACCATGGGAGAAGTTACCTTGAAAATGTAAGTGTTAGTTAAGGTCATGTGGTAAGGGAAGTGGGTCTAGTGTGTAAGTGTAAGGCGAGGTGGAGGAATGAGGGTGTGGGGTGCAATCGAGGAATGAGGTTGTGAGACGTAGTTGAGGAATGAAGTTGCAATGCATGTCCATAGGGCAAGGCCAATGTGCTAAGTCGCAAGGCATGTCTACAGGTGTTGTAATGCTGCAACAAGAAGGAACCAATACCCAATATGGGATTTCGATGGTCTTGTAGTGTGGTGTGGAATATATTGGGGGCTTGTGATAGGAGGCTGTAACTTAATATACTATTGTGAATTCTTTTTGTTATGAGACTAGTGAGGATATTGAACACACTTATGGGAAACAATTGCACTAGGAACTTGATATTGCTATCTTAATGCCTTGTCACACCATTATTACTTATGCACTGGCTACCTGTAATCCCATTGCAGGTTATTCATCACAAGTAATGCGATGTCTAATTCCATGTACTTACAATTATGATATATCAAGTGTTGACACATTTAACCCTAAAGGTTGAATTTTGACCTACCACTTAAAAGGAAAACAATTGCATTTTTTGGGTCAGCTTTAAATTTCATATTTCATATTAATCATAGTTATTTTTCTTTAATATGATTAATATAAAATACTAGTGTTTTTTGTATTTGTATCATTTTTGTTTTAATTTTTATTATTTATTTCTAACATCAAGGGTTGGCAAATTTGGCCTAAAAGGTTGATTTATTAACCTACTACTAAATAGGAAAACAATTTCATTTTTGGTCAATTTTAAATTTTGTATTTCATTTCCAATATTGATAGAAGACAACATCTTATGTGTATGCAACTATGCACTGAATTTCCAGAAGCACATGCATATTCTAAATTATATGAAGTAAAATATGAAACATTTTGGTCATACAAATTAAAGATATATTTCCTAGAAGATAATTGATAAAAGTTAGACTAAATGTTGTATAAGTTCAAATCTGAAGAAAGAGGAGAAGAAGAAAAAGGAGAAAAGGTCAAAACCGAACTAGAGAGAAAAATTCAAATTCCTCTATTCGGCCCTTCTTTTATTTATACTCTTCTAAGATATACAAGAATTATCATTGTGCCCTCACTTAAGTGAGAGCCACATCAGCTAAACAATACATATATAACTAAACATAAAAGGACTACACTACCCTTGTATAGCCGGCTCTAATACTCTCCTTCAAGCTGGTGAGTATATGTCATATAGTCCCAGCTTGTTACATATGTAGTCCACTCTTCCCCGATTCAACCCTATAATAAATAAATCTATCCATTGATTTCCTGTGTTCACATATACTGTAATTATCACTCCACTAAGCGCCTTCTCACGTACAAAGTGGCAATCCACTTCTATATGCTTTGTCCTTTCATTAAACACTGGATTAGAGGAGATATGAACTACAGCTTGATTATCACAATATAGCTTCATAGGAGTGTCAATTGATTATCCCATCTCCTCTTGGAGATGCTTTAACCACACTAGTTTGCATGTTGTGTGTGCCATAGCCCTATATTCAGCCTCTACACTGCTTCTTAATCTTCCATGTCACTAAGTTCCCACCAAGAAAAGTGCAATACCCTGTAATGGACCTTCTGTCAGATATGGACCCGGCCCAATCAGCATCCATGTATCCCTCTATCTCAAGACTTTATCCACTCTTATATAACAAACCACGACCTGGGGCACCCTTCAAATACTTCACAATCCTTAGGACTGCCTCCTAATGTGGGATTCGAGGGTTCTGCATAAACTAACTCGGCACATTGACCGCAACTGAGATATCAAATCGAGTGATGGTTAGGTAATTAAGCTTACCCACCAACCTTCTGTACCTTCCCGGATCCTCAAACTCCTCACCTGTATCACTACCCAATTTAACATTCAGTTCTATAGGTGTTTCAGCTGGTCTGGCACCCAACAATCATGTTTCTTCTAGCAGATCAATAACATATTTCCTCTGGCATAGATTAATACCATTCTTAGACCTCGCAACCTCTATCCCTAAGAAGTATCTTAATTTGTCAAGATCCTTTGTCTGGAAGTGATCATGCAAATAAATCTTCAACCTATCAATCCCTGGTCTATCATTGCCAGTGATAACAATGTCATCTACATATACCACCAAGAGAATATTCCTAGCATTTGATTGATAGTTGAATATGGAAATGGTCAACCCAACACTGTTTCATTCCAAACTTCTTCACCACTTTACTAAATCTCCCAAACCATGCATGTGGAGATTGTTTAAGTCCATAAATAGCCTTTTAAGTCTACATACCTTCTCACCCTCCCCTTGAGCAACAAACCTTGGTGGTTGCTCCATGTACACTTCCTCAAAAGATCACCATTTAAAAATGCATTCTTGATGTCAAGCTGAAACAAGGGTCAATAAAACATAGCAGCAAGAGAAATCAGAATACGAACTGACCCAATTTTGGCAATCGAAGAAAAATGTGTCTGTGTAATCAATATCATATTATTGTGAATAACCTTTGGTAATTAGTTGAGCTTTCAACCATTCAACACTCCCATCAGGTAAGTATTTAACCGTGTACACCCACTTATAGTCGACAACATGCTTACTAGGCGGAAGAGTGGTGAGGTCCCACGTTTGAGTATGAGTCAAGGCCGAGAGTTCTTCTTCCATTGCTTGGCGCCACCTTGGAGAAGTGAGAGCTTCTTGGACATCATTGGGAACAAAAACAGAGGATAACATAGAAACAAACTGTCGATGGGAAGCCGAAAGGTGAGGTACAGAAACATAATTTGGAAATGGGGTGAAGAGTGCAACTGCGTTTACTTTTCCGCAAAGCAATAGGAAAATCAATGTCAAAACTTGGGGTTGGGGTTGGGGTAGGAACAACTACCGGATCTGTCGACAATGACGAAGCTGGGGGAGGAACCAGTGCTTGACGATGTGTATACACTTGTCGGATATGTGGTCCTCTCTCAGGTAGCTGCATTGGAGGCAAAGATTGGGTCACAATTGGAATAAGAGGAATGGGATCCTCAACAAGAACTGGAAGGGGGGTGATGGTAATGAAGGAAAAGAAGCATCCGACCCGGAGAAAAAAGAAACATGCTTAAAAAATGTAACATCAGAATACACAAAAGAACACTGAGAACAAGGATTATAACACTTATACCATTTTTGAGTCTTAGAATAGTCAAGAAAGAAACACTTAGTGGATCTAGCATCTAACTTGTCCATTCTATGCCCAAGATTATGAACGAAACACATACATCCAAAAGCTCTAGGAGTAAGGGGAAAATAAGACAATGTGGGAAACTGAACAGAGAAAGGGGACTGACCTTCAAGGATAGACATGGCCATGTGATTAACAAGAAAACAGGATGAAAGTACAACATCACTCCAAAAGGGTTTGGGACATTCATCTGATGTAAGGACTGAGTAGTTTCCAAAAGGTGATGGTTCTTTCTTTTAGCCACCCCATTTTGTTGAGGGGTGTAGGTACACAAGGTTTGATGGATAATGCCATGTTGTTCCAAATATTCTTGAAAGAGTGTGGAAAAATACTCGCAGCCATTATCAGAATGAAGAATTTTAATATGTACACCAAATTGATTGTGAATTTCAGCATAAATTTTCTAAAAGATAGAAAGTAATTCACTCTTTTCTTTCATAAGGTAAAGCCATGTCATCCTTGAATAATCATCAACAAAAATTACAAAGTACTTGTAACCATTATAAGATAATACTCTGTTTGGACCCCAGATGTCCAAATGGACTAAAAAAAAAGGACTCGATGTATGACTATCAACTCTAGGACTAAAGGAAACACGATGATGTTTTCCAAACTGACACGACTCACAATTTAAATCAGAAAGACGACTCAACAACAGAACGAGCAACTAAAGAGCTCTAAGAAACGGATGACCAAGTCTGCACTGCCACTGATGAGGGGAGAGATGACTGAAGAGTTGTTGTCGAACCACCTCCATCACGATAATATAGTCCACCAGCTTCATGCCCTCCACCAATTTTCATCCCTGTCTTGAAATCCTGAAACACATAAGAGGAAGGATAAAAAGTTATTGAGCAATTAAGAGACTTAGTCAATTTACAAATAGACATCAGGTTAAAGGGAAACTTGGGAACATATAAAATTGAGGAGAGGGATAATGAATCTGTGTCAACATTACCAACACCACATATGGTTGATGTAGAGTCATTGGCAAGAGTAACTGATTGGGAAGTGGATGATGGAGAAATGGATGAAAACATACATGGAATTCCAATCATGTGATCGAAAGCTCCAGAATCTATAATCCAACGGGAAGGTATGAATGCCAAACAAGTTGTACCTGTGTGTGCAAGGGTAGTCGTGTTTTGTTAAGATGTACCCTGAATGAGCTGCTCATACTCATCCTGTGAAACACTCACCATCTCCTTTTTGGAAGCATCTATAGATGTAGTGGGGATCTGATCAGTAACTTGAGAGTCTTGTCTTGAGCTACCACCATTTACAATTACATGATTTGCCCAGGTTGAAGGTGGGTCATGTAGAACATAGCAAAAGTTGATATTATGTCATTCCATACCACAATGAGTACACCTTTTCTGAGTATTACCACATCCCCTATCATATGCTCCCCCTGAGTCTCGTCCTCCAACACGATCGCCACCACGACCATACATGGGTCCACCGCCACTACCACGGCCATGTTGACCTCCCCTACCACCACGACCTCCCCCTCTCGTAACTGCAAATGCAAACCTATTTGACATAGTAGGAGTCTCTGTGGGTCCAACTAAAATCCTCCAAAGACGAGCAAATACTTCCTCAAAAGAGGGAAGAGCAAATCCACCTAGTATCTGTGCCCTTACGGGTTCATACTCAGACTTCAGCCCTACTAAAAATCTGGTAACATCCAACTGCTCTCTCTGTTGTTGCTGAATTTTGACATCAAGTGTAAGAGGACGATAAACATTCAACTCATTTCGTAAATTTTTCATATCGGCATAATAGTCCTCAAGACTCTAATTCACTTGTTGTAGATTGAAGCACTCTTGGTACAGTTGGTAAACCTTAGTAGTGTTATCTTGTCCAGAATATAATTTCCTTGCATGATCCCAGACTTCCTTGGTTGTATCTAAAAACATGAAGTTCGCACTAATTTTGGACTCCATGTTGTTCCATAGCCAAGTCATAATTTGAGCATCCTCCTGCTCCCATTCATTATATCCTGGAGAATCAATTGAGGGTTTATCTTCCCTCACATGTTTCACTTTCTTTTTGGCTTTCAGGAAAACTTCAACAAACTTAGCCCAAGGAACATAATTTTCACCATTCAATTTTATAGATGTCATCTGCACATTCAGATAATCAAAAGGCACCATTGCACTTGATTTGTATTCATTACTATCTCCCATGACTGCACAAGAAAACAATGGGAAGCTGTACCACTAAATTGTTACTCCACTGCCTTAATAAATCACCACACTCCACACGAATGATTGAACACCACTAGGGTTCCTAGTACCATGTGTCAACAACAATACTCACAACTATTCACCACTGTTTTAACAACAATATTCGCAATTGTTCACCACTTTTAGCAACAACACTACTGTTGCCTTCTACTGTCAACACTAGAAACCCTCACAACACACCTCATGAATAGGATATTCAGTTCTGCAACATATAAAAAAAAACTTGCTACATACCACAACTTAATTCGAAGATCATGTACCTGTCGAGTAGAGGGTACCAAGTCTGCATTGTCACCATCACAAAACCAGCCCTCTTCGAATTGCCGAGTAGAGGGTTTTCTACCAACCACACAAAACCACAACAACTGCACTCATTGGAGGCATGGAAACCCCCAGAAGGAGAAAACAACCAGTCCTTTTCTTTCTTTTTGGAAAACTCTCTAGGTATCAATGAGAATTCTGCAAAACTCTAGAAAGGAATGCGTAGAACAAAGAGAAAAGGAGACGACTGATCTGGATTGACTATCGTGGCTTTGATACCATGATAAAACTCAGACTAAATGTTGTATAAGTTCAGATTAGAAGAAAGATGAGAAGAATAGAGAAAAGAAGGAGAAGAAAAAGAAGGAGAAAAGGTCACAACCGAACTAGAGAGAAAAATTCAAATCCCTCTAGTCGGCCCTTCTTTTATTTATACTCTTCTAAGATATACAAGAATTACCATTGTGCCCTCACTTAAGTAAGAGCCACATCAGCTGAACAATACATATATAACTAAACATAAAATGACTATACTACCCTTGTACAACTAACTCTAACAATAACATATCAAGTGTCTGCATTGAATTTCTAGAAGCACATGCATATTTGTGGGAAAAAATATCAAATTGATATATAGCAGAAAAATCAACGGGGGATGTGTATGGACACCATATCAGAACCCAGTAGCTCCATCATTTACTTTAACACATGGAGACCTCAGTTAACTATTCACATAGTTAAAAAAATGAAAGTACTTTTTTTTTTTTGAGAAAAGGGTAAGGCATTGTATTCATTTTGATTAGGAAAAATATACATGCATTCTCATATACAAAAAGTTACCATACAAGTATAGTCAATCAGCTTTAATCGCCCACATTACAAAAACAAATTGGCAACATCAAAGCATAATTGATGGGAAATGTTTCTTAACTGATCCTTAGCAGCTAACCAAGAGTCCAAGAGTGAATGGAACTTCTGTTCTTCAACTGAACAGTTTAGTTTTGGAAAATTCTCTGATTCCTCTCCTTCCAAATGCACCATGGCACAGCAATAGGCCAGGAATAATACTCCAAAGCTTTCTTTTCCAATTGAGTTCTTTTAGTTTCCAAGCATGCAGATGGTCTGTAAAATTACCTGGTGCACACCAGGATAGGTTAAACAGGCTGCAATAGTGGTAAATCTGTCTCACCACAGCACAGTGCAGAAATAAATGAAAGTACATAAAGAGTGCAGGCTCTATTTTCTTTTCAATTTTGATAGGTTGGAGTTGCATTGTTGCAGGGTAGCAAATATTTTCAAAGTTCACCTGTTCATCTGTGTAGTTAAAAGTAATTCATATCTACTAGCAATATGAGCTGGAAAAATCCCTTGTTTTAGGTAATGTTAAGTAACAAAAGGACAAACCCTCAGTTTTAACTCTCTTCTAGCAGTAAGAATTATTGATGTCTTCAACTGTAAATGGAATTTTTTTTAACACAAACGAGGCCTTTGAATGTCTCATTTAACCAATCTAAATTTGTCTGAAAGCCATCCGCATATGTTGAACTTCAACCAGTTTAAAAGTTAATTGGTGTACAGTAACTATGTTATCTTTTAGTTTGACTGTTAATTTTGCACCAGTTTATACTTGTAGCTATGTGGATTATTACTATTAAAATGATACAACGCAATTTGTCCTTATGGACAAAAATTAAAAAAAAAGTATGGTATTTTGAATAAGAAATTCAATATACAATCTATCAGTATGTGTTTACAAACATCCATCTTAGCTTAAGAACCACTGATTTATTAACATCTATGACACTGACAGTATGCTTGACTCCATCATTTGGACAGTAGTTTTCCCTACAAGGTTCAGTGACCGAGTAACCTTGGAAATCACAAAACATACCTCTTTGATTTTGAAGGCCAACATTCTTTCTGTTTTGCAGCAATGTAGGGTTACCAAACCTTAATTGATCCTGAAAACAGCACTAATGTTATAATGAAAGAGAAATATTTAAGAACTCTCTTACAGCTATTTGTATTATGAAAATATCCAGCTTTCCATTTCTTCATATTGATCAATGAAGCAGAGCTGTTGAACCCATCCATCAAGAGATTGTTCTAGTAGTTTCCCCATGGTTCATGGATCATAAAGAAACCTATCATCAATGGCATCCAAATATCATGGAGAATATATATTGTGGTCACAATCATAACAACCCACTTTTGCATGTTCTAACCAGATTTGTAGTACTTCAGCAACCTCTTCTGTATAGCATGATGTGTCACCTGCAACAAACACTTGCATCTTATTCCTAATGTCAATCCAGCTGCACCCAGGCTCCTTATGGATGGCCATATCTTTCATCAACTCCCTTATTTGTGTGACCTCACACCACATCTGTCTGGATGCATAAATATTAGATAGAATGACGTATGTGGCAGAATCATGAGGCTCTAACCACAGACAATGGTTAGCAGCTCTAATACCAATGTCAAAGCTTTTATGAATTGCACAAGCAGCAAGTAGGGACTTCCATATCCCAGGTTCTAATGGAAATGGAGATTTGATGACAAAGGTTTCTGCTTCATTGAGATATCCTGCACGTCCAAGGATGTCAACTATACATGTACAATGTTCTAATGAGGGTGGAATACCATAGCTGTTAACCATTAGGTTGTAATAGTTTCTCCCCTCTTCAACCAAACCTGCATGGCTACAAGCAAATAGAACTCCAATAAAGGTAATACATGTTGGTGTCAGACCAGAATCCAGCATTTCCTGAAATAGGAGAAGGGTCTTTTCATCAAACCCATTTTGTGCATAACCCACTATCATCGAATTCCAAGACACAACATTTTTAACAGGCATTTTTGAGAACACCTTCCATGAATCTTCTACCATTCCACACTTGGAGTACATGTCAACAAGTGCACTTCCTACAAAAATAGTGGTTTCCAAACCTGTCTTTATTACATTGGCATGCGACTGTTTTCCCTGTCCCATAGCAGCCCAGTTGGCTAGTGCTTTAAGAACACTAGAGAAGGAGAACTCGTCTATTTTCTCTGAAAGCTTGTGCATTTTGCAGAAATATTCAACTGCCTTCTCTCCCTCACCATTTTGTGCAAAACCGGAGATAATTCCAGCCCAGGATATGGTGTTGGGCATAGTTATTGACTCAAAAGTCTCCACTGCACTGTCCATAAGGCCACACTTAGCATAGAAGTTCAACATTGAGTTCCCAACAGAGACATTCGACTCCAAGCCAAATTTGATTGAATGTGCATGAACTTGAGCACCTTCAATCAATGCAGCCAATAAAGAGCATGAAGAGAAAAGACCTGTGAATGTAAATCTGTCTGGTCTCATGTTTTCTGAACGCAACTTAGCATAAGCTCTTAAGGCCTCCTCATATCTCCCAACCAAACTGTAACCTGTTATGAGGGCATTAAAGGATACAATATTCTTTTTCGTTTCCCCAAAAGCCTTCTCTGCATCTTCCATGTTAAAAAATTTTGAATACATATTCACAAGTGCAGTCCCCACATACACATACAATGAGTTTCCAGACCTGAGGGTTTTAGCATGGAAGTATCTACCTGCAGCACTGTCTGGTATTGCAGCCGAAGCCTTCAGAACACAAGCAAAAGTTGTCTCATTTGGAAGGAAGCCTTTGAGGTGCATTTGATAGAATAATTCTATAGCCTCTTCACCACAATAATTTTGAGAATACCCAGTAATCATGGTATTCCAAGTCACAAGATCTCTTCTTTTCATCTGATCAAAAACACGCCGGGCCATTCCTAAATTACCACACTTGGAATACATATCAATTGTTGATCCACCAACAAAAATATCTGAATTCAAACCCAACTTAATGGAATTGGTATGCAAAGACTTCCCAATCTTAGTGTAGCCCAGACCAGCACATGCCTTAAAACCGCTAGCAAGTGTAAAATTATTCACCATTAATTTCCAATCAGTTCCATTCTTCAGCATCAAAGAAAATAAATCTAACGCTTCCAAGCTCAAGCCTTCCTGTGAGTATGCTGCAATCATAGCGTTCCACGAGACAGCATCCTTGTCGGGCATCTCATCGAATATCTGACGGGCTTGTTCAATATAACCACACTTGGAATACATGGTGATCAAGCCACTCGCAACAAAAAGTTGTCTAAAGAATCCTTTCTTTAAAATTAAACAGTGCAAGCTCGTCCCTGTATCAGCACAACTCAGTTCGCAGGAGACCCTAATTATGACAGAAAACGTAGTCTCATTGGGCTCCACAGCAGCTCTCCGCATTTGCAGAAAGTAAGATAGTGCCCGATCATTGAACCCCTTCTGTGCATTCATTGATATCATTGAGGTCCAGGAGAACACATTATTCCCATAATTGGCAAGCATTTCTCCATACGGGTGACGGGTTTGAGAAAACTGAACTGACTTGTGTATAGGGGTAACTCTTCTAGAAAAATTGAAACATTCTGGTGCACTCGTTGTAGGTAAACAAACTGAACTTGCTTTTTTTATTTGAATTACTATACTTCGGCACCGAAGCAGAATCCAGGATTTGTAATTCGAAGTAAAGGTTCGTTTCTCTAATAGATGTATTAGGATTCCCATCTGTTCTTCAGTGTTGCTTTTCTGGCATTGCTTAAGAAACTACTCACTCCCACTCCCACTGTTAATTGCTACAGTTGTTGGATTAAACGTATTGGACAATTTAACCGGTGGGGCGATTTGGGGAGAACCAGAGATTGGTACCGGAGATTGAGAAGATTCGAGGGAAGGAGAAGGGAATTTGGTACATGAATGCAAACCTGCCTGCCCAGGGGAACATAAGCAACCTTCGGTGAAGAAGTGGCCTAAGTGAGTAGTGGGCGTTTTCTGTTGCTTTCTGTACTCTTTTAACGTTTAAGACTTTGAGTGAAGCTCCGAGTTTCGATTCTTCTCTATGGCTCCATGCTTCCGTTCCTCTCCTGAAAAGAGCCTCCCGCTTCTTCTTGTTTTTTCGCTCCTTCCATTTCCATGAAGACGATCTTCAGACTTTCAGTCAGAGGGGAGAAAGGGCATTTAAGTAATTTAACTCGACGTTAAGGTGAATTTTAATTTTTAAATCAGGTTTGAAATAAAAAAACTACTAATTCATTTATGATTTTATCAGGGGTTTTGAAGTCTTAATCTGTTGGGTTTGTCTTCCGCTTCGGGGAAAAGCAGAAACCTCGTGAGATTCAAAACCCTAAACGTTTGTAGCTCATTCAAGAAGCAATGAAGGTATCTTGGTGATCTTTGTTGTATTCTATCTGTACCTGTATTCGAGTCAAGCCAAAATAATACATCCTTCAACAATATTCATTGTTGTTTAAAATTTCAGTTTCTCCGATGTATTGTTTTCTCGATTGTTGTTTCAGTTTGTTTTAACGTCCTGAGCTTGTGTTCCTACGTTTTTTGCGGTATCCGTTTAAATTGCTACAAGTTTAGTGGGGGAAATGAGCACTACTGTACAAAGAACTTCCAAATCGGGAAGGCAATCGCTCTTTTTTCATGATTTAGCGTCCCCGGTTTCTTCTCACAGAGGAAAATTCACGAGCCCAGGTCAGGCAGCTGCCGTTTCTGCTCTATGGTGGGAGAATTTTGGGGGCACGGATCCTCCGCCACCGCCCATATTCACCTTGGAAGACCGTGCAGATTTCTCTCCAGAATCTGGGATCGCAGATTACCCTATTTCTCCAGAAACCAAGTCGGAAATGAGAACTCCTCTTCGAGATTCCCGGCGTGACTCTATTTCTCCATTGAGAAGCAAGTCAGAGGCGAGCACTTCGTCTGCCCTTGTTGGAGGGCAGCAAGTACAACAGACACCTGCAAGTTCAAGCTGGTTGTCTCCAACGAAGAGCGGCAGTGAGCATGATGAGAAGGGGAAAGGCTCTCCTGTTGAAGGCGTGATGCAACCGGGTGCTTTAATTACGTTTCCTCCACCAAGGGAAGTTGCAAGGCCGGAGTTGCAGAAGAGTAGCTTACCTGCAGGTAACCTCGATGAGGAGGAATGGGTTACTGTATATGGGTACGGTTCGTTCTACCTATTTTATCTCCATTACCTGGCATATCCTTGCTACGTCTTTTGTATATATTCTGTTCTTAATCTGAGTGATTTTGATTAGGAATTTTAAGTAAGCATCTAAAGTAAAATTTCCCGCTTTTTGAGTTTTACTCTGGCAATCATACAAGTCGTTTATGAATGAACTAACATGTTGTTTCTCTTCCTCTTTAGTGTTCAGCTTCCTATATATCTTGGGCGGTGCTTTCATTATCGGCTTTCCAATTATCTTCTACAAATATCAATGCATCTCTACCTTCTCTTTCTGTTCAAATTATACTTTACAAATTATAAGATCTGTAACTGGTTTAATCTTTATCTCTAACTACAAAATCCCTCTAGATGCTTTTCTACATGTATCAGTTCCAGTGCCTTTTCCCTTTTCTCTTTTGTAAAGTAAGCATTGACTGCTTATGCGTTATTAGATAGCTATTGTTCCCCAACTTATTGAATGTTTTGTTTGGGTTAGATGGTATGTTCTTTTCTTCTCACGGATCTTCATTTGAGAAAATTTATAGCTGTACCGTGAAGTAACATACAGATTGGTTGTATAGCAATGTATCCCACACATCTCTCTTTAATTGGTATTTACTGCTTGTTAATGCCTTGCGGTTTATTATCAAATTCCAGAGTTCAGACTTTCACATGTGGAAACCATTGATTGAGATCTCATCCAGAGAATTTCACCCACCAGTATATGATGAACTTTTCTCCATGAATTATCATTATTTTTTCTCCTTGTTTAATCGCGTCTCCAAAAAGGACGGCTCCATGCACGAGGCTCCTTCCAATGTGGGGTCTAGGGAGGGACAGATGTACACAGCCTTACCCCGCACATACAGAGAGGCTGTTTCCAAGATTTGAACCCTGGTCACCCAGTTTGCAATGGAGCAACCCAACCGTTATGCCAAGGCCTACCCTTGTGTTATTGCTTCTGTGGATATGCCAATTCATAGACCTATGGTTTCCTTTTTCCTTTTCCAATTTCTTCTGTTTTTCTATGTATGTTGGTTCTTGCAACTGAACCCGTAAGGAGATAGACATTACCTTTGTATTTACTTTTATATGTTTATTTTTTCGAATACTATATTTACTTTAATATGTTATTCTAACATAAATTATTTTTTTCACATAAATCCAATTATTGAAACAAAAATGAATGTTTTATTTTAAACAGAAATGATCCCTAATTCTTATATTAATCAAGAAAATTTATCATTTCTTATGTCAGATATTAATTTGTAGATCTGATAGGTATTGTGCTTATGAAACTGGTATGGTTATTTATCTTCTTGTAAAGTGAAACTTATGTTTTCTTTCAATAACATCATTGTTCATTTTGCCCTTTTCCAGATTCTCTCCTGGGGATACCAATTTAGTATTGCGTGAATTTGAAAAATGTGGTGTAATTTTGAAACATGTCCCTGGTCCAAGAGATGCTAACTGGATTCATGTTCTATATCAGGTTCTTCTTTTATTCCTCATTGTTAATTTGATACTTCATGTATTGTTGTCCTTCTTAAATCTTGTTCTTGGTTTTATATTTTCATGTTTTGCATTTACAAGTATTTATTTATTTTTTGATGATGTAGATTGCAGTTTTGTTGACATTTTTTTTTTCTGTAAGAAAATGAGAAAGAAGGCAAATAAAAATCAGGCTCAGATATTTGCACAAAAAAACTGAAAGAAAATTGACTCTTTTGTCTTTGTTTAGCTATTAGTAGCTATTAGAAGGCAAACTTTTAATGTTCAATGCCTTTCTCTTTCTATGTCCAAGGAAGGCATAATGAAGCACTGGTGTACATAACAGTAGAAAAGGCTCATAGATATTTTCACAAAAAGTCGAAAAGAAAATTGACTTTTTTAGTGGCTATTAGAAGGCAAACTTTTAATTTTCGATGCCTTCCTCTTCCATGTCCGATGAAGGCACAATGAAGCACTGGTATGCATAACAATAGTTCATGCTCATAAAAATGAGGCACATGGACATTTGCACAAAAAAAATAAATAAATAAAACAATGACTCTTTCTTGTCTTTGCTCAGTTGTTTGTAGCCATTAGAAGGCAAACTTTTAATTTTCAATGCTCTTCTTCTCTGTTCATGGAAAGCACATGGAGGCACTGCCATACATAACAATAGTTCAGTTGGAACAATATTGACTCACAATGTAAGGATTTCATATGCACTGTGGGCTCATAATTGCATAGTATTAGGCTTATAATGGCTTGGCTTCTAAAGCACACCTATGCATGCATAACTATATGAGTTATATGATCAATGGATTCCTGTCATTAGTATATCTCCTAAGAAAGTGATCAATGTAATCAGGTTATTAGTTGCAATCTCTTAGTAGTGAACAAATCATATTTCCAAGAAAAGGGTATTTATCAACAGCAGAATGCCCATTTATTGGATTTTCAAGATTACCTGATTAAAATAATTTGTGAAGTGGAGCTCATCACTGGATATAGGTATGTGATCATTAAAAGACCTTTATGTGTTTATTTCCATATTTTTGGGCTACTTTCTTTCCAAGTCATGGCTTGCCATCAGTGAGTGCACATATTGGTTTTATCCATTATTGTTAAATTTATAATCATAATACACGCACACACAAGGCACATGCAAAAGGAAAGAGAGGGGAAGGGGAAACAAATGGACTAAAATATTGGATGATTGTTGTTTTGACATGAATCCAAGGCAAATAACTGCATTTGTAAAGATATATAAAAACAGTGATTTTACCTTGTTTTAAATCCATATCTACTATATATAAACTTAGGCAGAGTTTACCACATGTACACTAGAAGCATAACAAGGATATCCAATGTTGGTCCCAGCTATCTGGGTCTTTGGAGGGATGGACTGAATATGGACCTAACCTTTGGCATTATTTTGCACAAAGTGGTCACTCTTGGACTTGGACCCGCATTCTCGTGCTTATGAACCCAATTCCACCAGGCAATGTACCCTGCAAAGGAAGAGACTGATTGCAGCTTAAACTTTGATGTTAGTGCCCTAGTCAATCCTGGGGCTGCAGGGATTGATGGTTTTGAGGAGGAAGGATGGAAACATTTGCTGGGTTTTCAGTGGTCCAATTGCGATTGCTGATTTAACTAAAGCAGAGAACTTCACAGCTCTCACAGGCCTCAGAACAGCAAAATATAGGGGGTTTGTCTTTTCTAACCATTATAGGTGATTCTACTAATACTGTTAAGTGGTTAGGAGAGAAGGAAGAAGGCCACTGGAGGTTGGCTCATTATTTACAAGAGGCCAGAGATATCTTGTTTGCACTGAACGCAAAAATTTATTGGGTTCCTAGAGAGTTAAACTCTATGGCAGATCAGTTGGCCAAGTCGGTTACCCACAGGGAAGCTTTATTAAGTGATAGAAATCTGCCTTGTAATTTCTAATTGTCGGTTCTGTTGTGCATCATCTCATAGAGTTTAACTCTATAATGGCTGACTTAAGAATCAATTGACACACATATAATGGCTCTTTAACCAAGATATGATAGAAAAAGTCAATAAAGTACTTAAATAGTTAAATTGGTCATAAATACCCTAAATAGATAGATATTATTTTCTAATAGGAATTTTAAAACAAAAGCCCTGTGAAAATAGAATTTGAAAAAAAAAAAAAAAACAAAGTAGACAAATACATCTCAATCGAATTGATTTGAATTATAAGATTGTTTTAATAAGGATGGAATTGTAAGTCCTTAAGGATTCATGATTTGGATTGTGAATTTTATTAGAAATCTTGGATTTCAACAACCTAGTTTTATCTTTAATGCTTGGTAATTGGTCTAACTCTGCTTTATTTTGGCAGAACCATTCTGATGCTCAGAAAGCTCTCAATAAGAACGGAATGCAGATAAATGGAGTTCTGATTGTGGGAGTGAAGCCCTTGGACCCAATCCAACGGCAGGCTCTGAACGAAAGGCTTAACAACCAGGGATTCATGACTTTGCTCCCTCCATCTACTAGTTCTGATCTATCCAGGTCGCAGGTCACTCCTCGTCCCTATTATGTTCAGAACCATGGTGGCAATGCTCAGCGTTCAGTTGGTGCCATTGCCTCTCCTGCAAAATCTGTCGTATCCAAAATCATGGATTTAATGTTTGGCATTTGAATTGAATCATGCTTCCAACCTGTACAATACAGCGGTATGATCTACACTGGTGGTCGAACGCTTTTGAACTGCTGGAAATGTATCATTGCCCTTGTGAAAGTCGGGGCATATCCGGAGTCAAGTTTTTTATGACTATTCTTTAGGGGCCAATTTCTTGATTCTATGGTCTCAAATATTCTTCTTTGCTTATGCATCGGCGTGTTGATAGGAATGAAATGTACTTTCTGGTATCGCTGTAAATTGAAAAATCAATTAATGAGAGTTACCTACTGGAGTGCTCCGAGCCTCCTGACTACTGAGCTAGCCCATTTGATGACACTATTGTTGATATTCAAATTCAGGGCTTATTTATCATATCAGCTGGGTGGTGGTTCATAGTGGGCCAGAGCGGAGTCAAAAACCTAGGCTGCATTGAAAAGGAGTAGGGGGTGAATGAAGCCCTTAGCCCACTTTCTTTCCCCTTCTCTTTCCTTCCCTTCTTTTTCTCTTTTCTCTTTTCTCTTTTCTTCTTATTCTCTCTCTTTCTTTTTCTTTTTCTTTTCTTTTTCAGAGGTGTTTTGGTGACACCTCGTCTAGAGGGAGGTGTGCCTTTAGGCTTACATGGGGTGGATTTGAGTCGAGCCTAGCTGAATATCTAGTTATATGAGTTGGCTTGCTAAACTTGATTTGAATTAGAATAGAGACTTGAGTTCAAATTTAGCTTGAGTGGAGCTTGAATTACAAGCTTGGCTCAGTTTGAGATCGACTGTATGATATATATTTTTACAATTTGATTATTTTTGTAGTCCTTTCCCCTTTGTAAAGCAGTTAGAGTAGCGGGAATGGAACAGAGATGATGCAGAACATGTAAAAATAAGGCTTGTGTTCAATTAAACTAGGAGCGTCAGCGATGGATGGTGGTTTTGTAAGGTGGTATCACTGTATGGTTTGATTGGAATGATTAATGATTCTACTCTCGTCCAATAGAAAAGGAAGTCACTGCTTCTTTTTCTTCTCATCTTTGAATGAAAGATTGCCTCTCTCTCCTTCAACGGGGCATAGTCAATATTTTATTATCTTTTACAAGAATTTTTAGTGGTTTCTTAAAAATGAAAGGAACATACCACTTCAAAGTCAATTTGGTTCGGTGGTTTTTGCATATAAAAACAAAGGAAAGGGGAAAGAAGAACAAGAGAGAAAAAGAAGAAAAAAAATAGTGGATGGCATGCTTTGATTTAATGAACAATTAAGGACAACTTTGCCCTTTACATTTTATCTATCAGACTTAATCCTTCACATTTGAGTGATCAACAATTTTGTCATTTACATTTGTAAACTTTATCGGTTTATCCTGCATTAGTGCACTGTGCACCCGTTTGCATGTGATACCACGTGGCTTATATAATTTTTTAAATTTCAATTTTGTCCTTATTGTGGTCAAAATAGCAACTTGAGGAGATGCACCAAAGCCTAGAAGCCCAGAATAAGAGAAAGGAAAACAACTCAACACAAACCCAAAAAATTGATCCGTATTCCTCAATTGCACACAACCCCTTTAGTTTCTTTTTTTTTCACACATTTGCCTTTCTTCTTCCCTAACCCTTTCAACATTAACCTCCCTTGAAACATTCTTCTTCCAAACTTAGAAATCAATGAGAGCAAGAGTAAGCTTTGATATTATCATTCCCCAAAATTGGGAACTCTTTTATTTTTTTGGTAGATAATTAGGAACTCTTAGATTGGAATAGCAATGACAATTCTTGGCAATTCCAAAGCTATAAGACAAAATTATGTTTATTAAATTGTTAACATTTTAAAATTTTAAAGAAAAAATGAAGGGTAAAATAGTCTTTTCAGTCTTTCCCTTATATATTTCAAAATGTAAAGATGCATTATATATGAAGTAGGGGTGCTCACGGTTCAGTTACTGAACCGTGGGATGTTTTTTCAAACCGAACTGATCTGATTGGTTTTTTAAATATTCAAACTGAAATCGAACTGATGCAACCGGTTAACTGCGGTTTATTTTTCGGTTTTTTTGTATGCAGTTAAAAAAAAAACTAAAACCGTTGGTGGTTGTTGTCCGTGCCGGACTGGTTGGTGTCGGTGGTTGTTGTCGATGCCGGATTGGTTGGTGCCGGTGTTGCCGCTTGTTGGAGATAGAGAGCTTGATGTGAGAGCCTGAGAGTTTGTCAGAGACGCAGAGAGCAGAGGTGAGAGTAAGAAAAGAGAGATACACAGAACAGCCATTGCTTGCCGGCGAGGCGGTGACCACCGATGTTGCCGCTTGGTGCTGTCGTGTTGGTGGTTGGCACGGACCGCGCGACCATCTAGAGTGGAGAAGAAAAAGAAGAAGACCGAGAAAAGTTGAAGAAGAAGTTTGGAAGAGAAGAGAAAACTAAGAAAGAGAGAGAGAGAGAGAGAGAGAGAGAGAGAGAGAGAGAGAGAGAGAGAGAGAGAAGAGAAAAGAGTAAAAAAAGTGTATGGGGAAAAGACAAGAAAAATAAAAAATTGATTATTGGCAGAACTTTCAATGAAATTTTCGATTTTCGATGAAAGTCTCTGCCAAACTTTAATGATGGCAAAACTTTCAATTCAAATTTTAAAAGAAAGGCTAAAAGTCTGCTAATTCTTTTATTCGGTTTTCAAAAAAAAAAATATATATATATATATATTACTGTACATATATTGGTTGGTTCGGTTAAACGCTGATTTTTTAAATGGTTAATCAAAATTAAACCGAAATTAGCGGTTTTTTAAGAATATCGAATCGAAACTTAATCGACTGGTTCGGTTAACTGATTTTTCAATTTGGTTTTGGTCAGTTTTTTCGGCCAGTTTGGTTTTTCGGTTTTTCTTGCTCACCCCTAATATGAAGTGATTTGTCTGAAACTTTTGAGAGGACTAGTAATTAAGCACATGTGTTACACGTGAGAATTTTTTTTCATATTAATTACTTGAATTTCAAATATTTCATAGTTAAAATAGAAATTGAAAAATAATCAAAATAACAATATGTTTAAAAATAAACTTATACATTTATTATTCAATTATGACATCATGTGTTTCTTTGAAAAGTTGGACCATTGACTCACCATCTAAATAAGAAAATAGCATTGCTTTTGGAATAGTTTTAAATTAGGAAAAATTATAGTCGGAGTCAGCTGTACATTTAAAATTAGGTTACAAGTTGGTCCACAATCCAACAAAACTCTAACAACCGAGTCTATGTTTTAGATTATAAAAACCCTTGCTATTTCATCGGAGGGTTATATAGCTATTGCCAACATGGGACTCTTAATCCATATTGGACACAACAAAAAGCTTATACTGAAATTGCCTTTAACATTGGGAGATTGGAAAAAAAAAAAGATTTTAGTTTCTCTAGATCTCTCTCTCTCTCAATCTCCCTCACACTCTCACTTAGTCATTTTTATCTACTCAACGGATATGTGATTTGAAAAAAAAAATGGTTTCTATATTTACATTTTCTATATCAATTTCTCTCTTTCTCTCTCTCTAACTATCGTTCTCCCTCAATCTCTCTCATTCTCTTTCTTGGTCGATTTCTCATTCTCCCTTAATTTTTATTGTTCTCCCTCAGTTTATCTCCATCTCCCTCTCCCTCTCTCATTTTTTTCCTACACATTTATACGGTATTAATCAGATTGTATAAAAGAACATGAGACCAACTTGGTATGGTTAAAAAATTATTACACCAATTTGACAAAAATTCACAATAAACTCTTGGCCATAAAATTTACACCAACTGGAGAATGATAGAGATTGAGGGAGAATGAGATATTGATTGAGAGGGAGAGTAAGGGAGAAGAATGAAAAAGATTGAGGGAGAACAATAAAGAGAGAGAGAGAGAGAGAGAGAGAGAGAGAGATTTTGATTTGGCTACAGACCGAAGCTGAGAGAGTGGGAAAGACAGATGGAACAAGAGATTGAGAGATGACTGTGAGAGTGAGAGAGATCGAAAGACAGAGAGAATGGGAGAGAAACTGAAAACCTATTTTTGATATAATTTTTTTTTATTGTGTCCAACATGGAATAAGAGTCCCATGTTGGCAACAATCACATAAGCCTCTAATGACATGGCAGGGTTTTTATAATTTGAAATGTAGAGCTGATTGTTAAAGTTTTGTTGGTTTTCGAACCAACTTGTAACCTAATTTTAAATGTACAACTGACTTTGACTATAATTTTTCCTTTAAATTATAAATTTCATTTATATTATATAAAATATTTTTTATTTATCAAACTTAATTTTTGTTTGTCTATGGTATCATTTTACTCAAACCACTAACCCACCATCTAAAAATAAAAATTGTTTCATTTCTAGGTTGACATTAAATTTTGTATTACATTTCCATCATTGATTAAATTATTTATTATGTATAAAACTTATTTTTGTTCAATATAATGAATGTACAATATTAGAGATGTACCTAATATTTTATTTTTTATAAATATATAACATTAGATATGTGCCAAAAATTTTCTTTATCCTTTTTTTTTTATTTTTGTGATTCTTTGTATGTTCTATTATTAAAAATTTTATTATTTGACTATGACATCATTTAATTTCTTGGTAGATTTTGAATTTGGCATTCCATTTTCATCATTAATGAAAATACTTCTTATATTTCATAGTTATTTATTTTAAATTTTTATTATTTAATTATTATTTATTAATCCATTGGACCCCAAATGGTTGAATTGCTTGTCCACCACTGGAAGGGAAGAAAATAATTTTGTTTTCAAATTACTTTTCGAAATATTTATTTTTATACTATTAAAATTAATATTATGGATTTAATTACAAGAATTTAATGATGAGAAAAATATATCTTAAATATATGATTTAATGAGAGATAATAGGAAAATATTTTTATTTCCAATTGGTTTTAAATTTTACATTCCATTTTCATAATTAATAAAGCATTTCTTATTTATCATACTTATTATTGTTTAATATGTATGCTAAAAATGTTTCCATTTTTTTATTTCCATTTTTTTTTCATTTTTTATATTTTTTAATTTTATTATTTAATCATGGAAACATGGATTAACCCATTTGACCCAAAATGATTTAATTTCTTACCACTACTTAGATGAAAACACTATTTTTTTCTAGGTAGATTTTAAAAGTATATAAGCTTTTATGTTATTGGAATTATTAATTTATTAAGTATGGATTTAATTAATAGAACTTAATGATGAGAAGAAATAAAAATGACTTAAATATATGATTCAATGAACATGAATGCAAGTTAATAACTTAAATATTGGATTTAATGAGAGAGAATTGAATGCATTGAATATCTTTAAATTACCTCTTTTCAACTCATTTAATATCAAGAACCGATTACCCTATTTGCCCTCGTTTTTTTTATCATTAAATTTAAATATAGAGGAGTAAATATTGTCCTCAGAAAATTGCAGAAATATTCTTGAGTTCATTCGTACTTTTTAAAGTAGTATAGATTAGCCTTGAGTGTATGTAATATATGATATACGAAAAATCTATGATGCTAAAAAGACATAATACTGGAAAGGATTTGACCAATCAAACCCCCTACAAATTTTAATGAAAACCCACCTGATTGGTTACACTTTTATGGTGCTACCAATTGATTGGTTATAATTTTTTTTTTCATTTTTTTTTCAGTATCATGTCTTTTTGGCATCATAGTCGAACCCAAGATATTAGCTAGTCTTTTGTTTGATCTATCTCTCTATTCTTTATGACATTTCTTTCATGGCATTGCCTTGGTTCTGAGGCATAGGAATCCTTGAACAAAGAAAGAAAAAGGCATAGGAATCAGACCCTAGATGGATTCAGGGGCTTTGCAACTTGCCACCTATTGAGGTTGATCTCAACAGAGAAATTGGGATCCATTTGGCTTGTGAATAAGGTTTGAAATTCAAATCAGAATGACGCATTTTGATTCTAGTTGTTTGGTTGGGTGAAATGGGATTTAGGCCCATTCACTTTTCAATAAGTTTCTTATCATGAAACACTTATTTGGGTGAGTGCATTTACCTATTTTTTTTTTATTTCTCAAATAAATAAGACAATTACCATTTTAGCCATAAAAATCAATTATTAAAAGGGGCAATTTTGTCCCATCCAAGTATTGGTAACTTTCCCCTGGGTGGTTACCCACTTGGAAATCCTAGAATTTTTTTTTCCTAATCCTCACATAAATCTAAAAAAAAAACATGAATTTTTTGGTTAATTGAAATTAAAATCCCATCGACCAATTTCTCTCCTCTCAAAACCAAAAAAGCGAACGCCCCCTTAGGATTCCATTCCTGACAGAATGGCATTCCTCATTTGAGGGAATGGCCATACTAGCCTCCCTGTTGAGAATGAGAATATCATTCCGGTTCAGGGGGCTAAATTGTCACTAAAACTGCCTCCCAAATATAGGATGTGTTTGTAATTTGTCCAATGTTGCATACTATGTAGCAACAAATATGAACAAAACCCATTACCATTTTGGGCGGAACAAATTGGAGTTGGTAAGAAATAGGCCCTAGAAGCTAAAAAATGTTATTAGTTGAAATCTTGATTTAAGGTGCAGTAAACATATTTTTGTTATAAATTTATTGGGTGCATGGTGGGGGAATCTGCCACGAACAAAAGTTTGCAAGTGTGATAAAACTTGAAGCAAAAATGAACCGGAATGTGCACTTTTTTCATTTGCACTCCCATGCAGTTTGTACCAGTGCAAACGAATATGCATTGCAAACAAGCGGAGCCTTGGGTTGGGCCAATGGGCCTTGAGGGGAGATGTCTCATGTCTAGCATCTTTCCTCGCGCCATTCCTTCGTTACCCCCGCATCTTTGTCGTCTCTTGCGCAAGAGCGCGCTCGGAGGGAGCAAAACAGCCAACCGGTCATTGTTCCTGCAACTCCAGGGGTACATCTAAGTCTCAGGGCTCTCTGCTTTCGAGGGATTTGAATAGAGTCCCTAAGGGTTTTGTTCTGCATTAATGGAGGATGAATCCTCACGAATCCCTAAAGAGAATCACGGAGCATCCGAGGGAGGAACGGTCGAAGAAAATTCATCGTGTTCTTATCTCGATCTCACCAGCTATCAGCTCCATGACCTCGATGGAATCGAGCTTCCTCCGAGTTTAGTCGGGTTGGATTTAACGGCCAATCGTTTATGCACGTTGGATCCTCGAATAGCCCTCCTCAGGGAGCTAAAAAAGCTCTATCTGCGGCAAAATTTATTTGATGACGCCGGAATCGAGCCAATTTCTCGATGGGATTCCATATCGGCCCTTCAAGTATTCAATCTCACCCCTATCATTATTTGTACTCATCTCCTTAATATAGTTAATGGCGTTCTGAAGCTTATTTGGATTTAACTAATTCGGCCTGAAAATTAATTGATCTGCATTTCGTATGAATTGCTTTTTCCAATAGTGGATATGTCTAAAGAGTTTTCTCCCTTCTATTCGTGTATTTGTAGTGTATAGGCCATTTTAAAATGAATTTGGCATTGTTTTGCAGGAGCTAGTTCTCAGGGACAACAGGCTTAAGAAGATACCAGATGTCAGTATTTTCAAGAGCCTTGTTGTATTTGATGTTTCTTTCAACGAGATTTCTTCCTTAAATGGTCTATCAAAGATCACGAACACGCTCAAGGAACTCTATGTTTCTAAGAATGAAGTGACTAAGATGGAGGAACTCGACCACTTCCATGATCTACAAATTCTTGAGCTGGGTTCCAACAGATTACGGGTTAGCATTGTGGTCTCTTTGAAAGAAAAAAAAATGTTACTGTTGCAAAACTAATATCAGTATGGAGTGCCAAATGCATAGGACTCCCCCTCCTCCTCTCCCTCCCTCTCTCCCTTTTAATTCAAATGGTTAAATATTCACTTTTATACTCCAGGTAATAGAGAATTTGCAAAACCTAGCACATTTACAAGAGCTGTGGCTGGGACGCAATCGCATCCGAACAGTAAATCTGTGTGGACTAAGATGCATCAAGAAGATTAGCTTGCAGAGCAACCGCTTGACATCCATGTTGGGATTTCAGGTTTGCCACTGTGACCGTTAGTTGTTTGATGGAAACATTTAGATAGAAAGGCTGAGCAAATAAATTAGTTTGTAACTTTGTATAACAACTCTACATGCATTTATTTATTTTGTTTCTTCAATTTTCTTCACCATTTGTAGGATTGCGTTTCTTTAGAAGAGCTATACTTGAGCCATAATGGTATTTCAAAGATGGAAGGGCTATCCACCTTAGCTAATCTGCGTGTTCTGGATGTTTCTTCAAATAAGTTAACAACCATTGATGACATTGAACACCTGACAAGGTATGCATGGATGTCTTACATGGATCAGGTTAGGCCCTTTTTATTCTTAGTAATATCAAGGATTTACTTTGCAGGTTGGAGGATCTGTGGCTCAATGACAACCAAATTGCATCACTTGAAGGCATTGATGTAGCTGTCGCAGGTTCAAGCAAAAAGCTCACCACCATTTATCTTGAGCGCAATCTATGTGTATGGTTCCTAAGATCTCTAACAAGGCTCTAGTTGTTCTTCACATAATGCCAATTGCCCATATATGTTATTTCCAATTTACTTTTGGTCTATTGCCATCTTCTATTGAAAGGTCATACATACTCTTGGTTATGTCTGTTATTCTAACATATTGAAATTTTGTTTTGCCTTTTTCCCTATTCCTGGTGGCAAATCTGCCAATTTTAGTCATTCTTCATTTACTTCTTGCAAAAGCCATTTCAATGTAGAAGCACAAGGCAGGTCGGGTTGTGGGCCAACCTGGGGCCAAACCTAGGAACTGGAAACTGCAACCTCACCTGCCATAAGGATCAACCTGAGTTGCTCAACCTGATCTCAGCCAAACTCTAATTCATTTGACTATAACCGAACCTGGTTGAGTTGTGATAGGTCTAGTATCAAGTATTGAGCTTTTTTTGCTCTTTCTGCCAGTAACTAGCAATTTATTTTTATCTTTATTGATTTAGCTATTAATTTATCTGATTCTGATATGTTTATGACATTTTATTCCTAAGTTAAGTGCAATACATCATGAATGTGAAACTAAGGAAAGCATCATAGTAGCAATCATTTTCTTTTTGATTACTCTGGCCATTTGGAGTGGGTAGGGATGCAAACGGATTGGATCGGATTCGAATCAGGGTATATTTGAATCTGATTTGAATCCGATCCGAAACACTGTAGATCTGATCTGAAGATCCAATTGGATCTCATAATTACTGATTTGAATTCGAACCCGATCAAGATGTCAGATATCCGAATCTGATCCGATGTTTTAAAAAATAATAATAAAATTATTGAAAGGAAAGGAAGACATAACTGTTTAAATAAAGAGAAACAAAAAATACAAGTATTTTTTTAACTATTTTCATCAATATATATATATATATATATACTGTTTTTATAAAAAATAAATAATATAAAAAATTTACAAAAATGCAATATAAATAACATATTTATAAATAAATAAATAACATATATTGGATTGGATCCTTTTGGATTGGGTAGGGGCTGTTCTGAATCCAATCTGTTTAACCAGATCCGATTATCCAATCCGACTTGATCCAGCCCGAAAAATCCGAAGCATGGATATCCGAATCGGACAATATAGGATGGGACTTCGGATTGGACCATGATCCGATCCACTTGCACCCCTAGGAGTGGGTAATAGAAATTTTGTGGTTGCAACTTATCTAGGGCCACTTCCTGTTCATTCAAGTTTCTAAACCTGTATTGAATCTGATGTAGCACCAGTGATCTTACCCTTGGGGTCTCCTTCCACTGGTGTTTTAGTTTTTAATCACTATATGTGTCTATTTTTATGATTATTATGCATGTCAAAACCATCAGAATCATCTTTACTTATTTTATCACCTATGGCTGCTCTATCCATTTTGAGAGTCTCAATATCCTTATTTTTGCTTTGGTCATTCTATGAAAATGATGCTTGTTGATAGTTAATATCTCACAACAAAAGAAGCATGCAGTCGTGACATAATCTCGTTAAGTTTTGCTTGAATTTGATTAGTGTATATAGGTTATATTGCACAATAGAGGCACATGTTTTATTCATAAAAAAAAAATAGAGGCCCACGTTTTCTATTGTTGTCCAAATCTGTTTCAATTGACCACATCATTCTCAATTTTACTTTCTGTATGGATGGCTCATCCAGGAAAAGGAACCAAACTTATTGGAGTAGCTCCCAGGTCTACTTTATTCTTCTCACTTGTAACACTGCCACTGTATGCCCTACTTCAAATACCTTCTATTTATAGCCTTCTTCAGTTCTTTCTCCTTAGGGACTTAAATTAGTTGGACAATCATCAAATATGAGATACCATTCCTACCAGCCACTGTTAAACAATTTCATTTCTTATTAATCTCTTCAGAATCGGTATATTACTTCTATTTTATAGAATAGTGCATGGAAGGGAAAAAACTTATTTTTGGGACGATATACTTCTAATGCTATCATATTATGAAGTCCAAATGTCTCAATTTAACAAATAAGAAGGATTATTGCCAAATTACAGGTTAAAAGTATAGTTGCCAATTAGAATCAGGTCTTATCAGGTCAGACCCGATAGCCCCAATTATAGACCCTATAGGGTCTGGTTAAGAAATGGTTCCGCACATCTACTTATTGGGTTGGGACCTTAGTTATGCACATAATTATGAACTGGTTCTAACACTGTTATGCACAATCTATAAATATCAAGTCTCATGTGATCTTTAGGTAGTCCCTTAGCACTGATTGTATGATTGCTCTTGTTTTGCAGGCAACTTCATCAAATTACTCTGCTATTCTTCGAAGTATCTTCCCAAATCTTCAACAGATTGATTCAGACATATTCTTCTAGGACTCCAAGCTTTTTCTCTTGTTATGCTATTTCAAGGAGAGTGAGTATATATTGATAGCCTCCAAGAAAAATGGACCAACTTGATACAGGTTGGGTAATAATTCTTACTTCATTCCCATTCGTTCTGTCTGAGATTTCCCCCTAAAAGGTCCTATTTATATCATCTCATATTTTCTTGTTTGTTCGTGTGCTTCCTGTTCTGGCTTGCAGTGCAGATGATGAAGTTAATTTATATGGTAGGTTTAAAGGTTATTCAGTTGGTTCCTGAACATTCCTTTCCTACAAGAAGATGAGAATGCAGCTGTGGAACAGGGGCTGGATGAACGTGCACAACTTTTTCAATTGCATCTGTCAAGATAAATTTGATTACTGTACATCATCTAAATCTTACCCCTCCCCTCTTTGCACACACTTGTAGACCCTTTGACTGAGGAGCAATTATGATCCAAATGGGTGGTGTAGAGAAATCATGGTTTACTGTGTTCTTTCCAAGTTGATGTATTTGGGTCTAGATTATAATAACTGTAATTTGATGAATTTTTATATTTATTTTCTTACAGATTGAAATGAATCTATGAGCAGTTGAGCACTACTAAACCACATGGGCTTTCAGGCCATTGTGTGCTACTGTTCACTATTGTCAATCGATCATGTGGAACAAAATGTGGGCTCAGGTGCGGTACGTTCCTTGGTACTTTAAAAACCCGGATCAACCTGGCCATGCCCATGTTCATCTCTATGTGGTAATTGATTGTACCCTTGTATAAGGGTGCATATTGGGCTGGATTAGCCCCAATCCAACCCAAAAGGTTGACGTTGGGTTAGGCTTAAGGTTGGAAATTATGAACCTAACTTCGGGTTGGCCTAGGGTTTAACCTGACCCAACCTGAAGCTAACATGTGCTCATATTTGTATATCAATAGAAAATATGTACATATGCATATGACTGCATTTAGATGCACATATGTATGTATAAATATCAAATACATACATACATAAGCAGGTGCACGTGTCAAAAACATACATACATAATTTTAATTGGCTAATCTTAAGTTTATATGAAAGTTTAAGAAAGAACATTTATTTAAAAGCACAAGGGAAGTGAAGAAATTGGGATAATATGAACCTAACCAGAATGCAATCTAATCCAACCCCAAACCCGAAGTCATTGGGTTGGGTTAGGGTTAACTTCAATCTGACCCAACCTGGCCCGACTTGTACCCTATGGGCAGCATCATTGCTAACATTCTGGTGATCAAGTCATCAATCAAGGTGAAGTTTCTCTCTCGCAGGTCGAATTGACCAATCAAAACTAACCAGGGTGCACGCCTCAGAATTCTGAATTTCATTACACCTACAACTCAAAATTTCAAACACCTTCACCTAAGCACAAATATCTGTACTTGCATCAATTTTGAGTTGACACTAACCCCAAATGTATAGTGAAATTAAGATTTGTGGGGTAGACTGAACAGCAAAAACCCTTTTATCATTGATAGGTTTATAACAGCATCAACGGAAACCATCGAATTCACATCTGTGCCCCATGCGTGGCCCACAGCACATCCCAACCGTGTATGGGAGATGTTTTCTATACACGTTGAGATGTGCATGTGGGACGCAAATCTAAATCTGAACTCGCAACCGCATTGCATGACAGGCTTGCAATGGCCCAATAAATGAATAAATAATAGGGAAAATTTCCAATTAGTGCCTTGTGTTTTGGGTTTAGTGCCACTTTGGTCCTCGAACTTTAAAATGCGACAATTCAGTATCTGAACTTTCAAAACGTGTCAATCCAGTACCTATTGTTAACCATCTGTTAACAAACCATTAAGTAGCATTTGAAAAAGACACAAATGCCCTTTGAGTGTCATCTAATTTTCTTTATCAACCATCCAAACGTTGACAAAAAATTAACAATCCCAAATCCTTGCTTCTTCTATTCAAGAAAGTTGGGGTCACATTGAGCATTTTAGACCCCAACTTTCTTGAATAAAAGAGGCAAGGATTTAGGACTTAATTTTTTATCAACATTTGAATGGTTGATAAAGAAAATTAGATGATAATCGAAGGACATTTATGTCTTTTTCAAATGTCATTTAATAGATGATTAATAGCTAATTAATGGTAAGTACTAGATTAACACGTTTTGAAAATTCAGGTACTGAACTATCACACTTTAAGGTTTAAGGGCCAAAATGGCAATAGGCCAAAGTACAAAGTGGTAATAGAAAATTTTCCCTAAATAATAATAGAACAGCTGAACAGGGATACGAAAAATATCCTCATTTGTTTAAAGTTTGGCAAAACACAAAACACCTGGTGATAGCAAAGGTTCAAAGTATTGACACGTATCGGCCGATATGGGCCGATACTTATCATTCCGGGATCCTCTCCGATACGCCCCTACAATGGGTGTATCGGAGGTCTGACCAATTCAGGGGGTAGAGGAGACCTAAACTGGCCCCACTAAACCGGTTGCGAAAAAAATAAAAAAAGGGCTTGAAAATGTGTATCGATTTGCCCGATACACCCCTATCGGCTTATCGAGCGTATCAATATTTTGAACCTTGGGTGATAGGTTATTGGACGGTCGCAAGAAAATGTTGTGACCATGATTTCAGCATGTGCAAACTTGACTAGGAGTCTAGGACCGACTTACATGGAATGATGTCTAGGAACAAGGTTCAAAATATTGATATGCTGTTATGGACGTATCAGGCAAATCAATACCCTTTTTTATGTTTTTTTTGCAATCGGTTCAGAGGAGCCGGTTTAGGTCTCCTCCATCCCTTGGACCAGTCAAACCCCTGATACACCCATTATAAGGGCGTATTGGAGGGGTGCCGTATCGACCAATACGGACTGATACATGTTGATACTTTGAACCTTATCTAGGAAGTAAGATACACCCTTAAATGGAAACCTGGATCTACTGTTTGCATACTTCTGTATCCGATAACGAGTGAGCATGCCAATGCCCTGCCCTGCCCTGCACACCATGAGTTCGGGTCTACGTAGAGTTTTACACAGGATGGCGATCGGCAGATTGCAAGTACTTAAATGGAGGGGGTGCCTGCCCCAACTCCCACGTATTTACAAGATGCAAGATGCTGCTAATGCACACAAATTGTTTTTCTCTTGTACCTTACAGATTCACCATTAACCATGGGCACTCCCCTCGGTCTCCCATGCCCCAAATCTCCACCCTAGTTAATGGATGGTTGGCCCCCATCCCATGTTTATTCCCCCTTCCCTCGAGTGGCCCTATCTAGGGGTGAGAAAAAAATTGAAAAACCGAATTGATCGAAACCAAATAAAAAAATCGGTCAATTGAATTAATCGGTTTGATTTTGATTTGGTGTTTTTAAAAAATTGAAGATATCGATTTGGTTTCGACTAATTAATATAGAAAATCAGTGGTTAATCAAATTGGTTGGTATACATATATTTTTATATATTTATGTATATTATATATTTTTTATATATTATAAATTAATAAATATGCATTATATATAAATATATATTTATAATTGATGGAGCGCGATCCGGCTGGTCTTAGCTGTCCACTGCCTTGCTTTCGAACGAGGTAGCAGGGATCCTGAAACGGGAGAGATGGGAAAGCTCCGGGGGAACCCGGTGTAGAGGCTCCGAAGCTTAAGTTAGAATCTTTCAAAAGCAAGGTAATACCAGATAGCGCAAAGTTTTTGCATACCTCTCTTATCGGGGGGCAGGGGGCCCTTATAGTCGCTTCGCGTACTCGTCCCGAGGCCCTTGTCAGATCGGGTATGATTACTCTGGCGCTTGTCAACTCGGCTGTCGTCCCTTCTGCTGAGACAGAACCGTCACTGCCTAACCGTCACTGTCTAACCGTCTAACTGGAGATGGCGGCGTCAGTGGCGGTGGCAGGTGGCCGTTTAGATTGCTGCTGCCAAAATGTCAGATCCCAAGTCAGTCAGGCGTGGCGCCCTCGGGCACGGAATTCCCTGGTGCCAGGCATGGTACGACTTGTTTGGCTTTGGTGCCTAGAAGATGATGCGAAGTGTTGAGCGAGGTGGTCTTGAGCTCGGAGGTATCCTGAACTGTAACAAGGTGGGTCAGTTCGGCGAAGTCTACCCCGAGCTGTTACAAGGTGGCAGTTCGGCGAAGTTTACCCCGAGCTGTTACAAGACGGTCAGTTCGGCGAAGTCTACCCCGAGCTGTTACAAGATGGTAGTTCGACGAAGTCTATCCCGAGCTGTTACAAGGCGGTTGGGCGAAGTCTACCCCGAGCTGTTACAAAGTGGGTTAGTTCGGCAGAGTGTGCCCTTGTTGCCGCCTAGGCTTGACCCCTTTTGCCGAGCTGTCGTTTCTGCCACATGTCTCATAATAAAGAGGTCGGGCCAAATTTTCCTTTATCAATTGCCCCCCACTCCTTGCGTCGAGGGCCTTGCCATGGTGCGGGGAGTTTTTCACGAGGTGGTTATAGATTTGTCCCGTCCTTCAAACATTCACTGTACGAGACGCTTTTGCTAGGGTTTTTTTGATTTTCGAGAAGGCTGGAAACGTGCCTTACTCAAAAATGCTGGTGGTTGTGACCGTGCGTTTTAAATTTCAAACCAACTCGCGCCGCTGGGACGTGACAGCGGGTCATTTCAAAAAGGCACGCCACTGCTGTACGTACGCCGTCGACTGTCAGGGAGACGTGCGGCGCGTCAGATTCAAAGAGACGCGTGTCGAAGCGACGTCGGTTTCAAAAAGACGTGCTGACGTTTCGCTTTTTGCGGAAAGACGTGCGCCAATCACGTCTCGACTTTAAGGGTTGCGCGGTTGGTAAGAACGTGGGCCGTCGGATCGTCTTCAGTCTGCACGGTCGATTCTTGGTTATTGTAGCTATAAATAGTGGGGGACCCCGGTTGGTTTGTCACTTCTGCGGTTGTCTATCGAGTTTGCGTCCAACCTTCCAACTCGCGTCTCTCTTCCAGCTCGCGTCAAGGCTGGTTATACAGTCTTCACGGTTCTTTAGCTTGTTCTTCAAACTTTCCGGTGAGTACTTTCTTGAACTAATCTTTTCCCCAATGTCTGGCTTTGATAGCTCAGACGATTCTTCGAGTAGGGCCGACGTAGGTTCCACCAACCGAGCCGTGTCCCCAGACTGCCTCAGTGACCCCGAGGTGGAGCTTGAAGACTATGAACTAGTGGGCCGAGTTGCTTCGGGCAGTTTGGCGTCTACCTCCCGCCGAGGTCGGATGCTAGACAGGTTTGGTCCTTCGACCATGACGCCTGAGGGGCTTCAATCCATACTTCTGTGCTACAATGTTCTTGGGGGGTACACATATTTCATTCCTTCGGGTAGCTTTCCTTGGGAACACGGTCCCGACGAGATCGTGATTTTTCGAGAGCAGCTCGCCACAGGGTTGCGACTTCCTTTCCATCCCCTCCTCGTCGAAGTCATAAACCACTTTGGTGTCACCATTGGCCAGCTTCATCCGAACTCTATTCGGAACCTGGTGGGGACGATATCCCTTTTTTGCGAGCAGAATTTCCCCTTGGAGTTAGAGATATTCTCCTCTATCTTGATGCTCAAGAGACAGTCGGGTCCTCTTCCTGGGGGGAGACGGGCGTATTACCATACTCCTCGCCAGGGTTTTAAGCTTCTGCACGATCTCCCTAACAAGGTCCCGGCGTTGAAGCGGGACTATTTCAGCGTGCGAAGTGCACAAGGATGGCCCTTTCAGACCGGGTGGGGTGAGGCCGCTCCCGACTCGGGCGTAACTTTTGATAAAGAGACGGTGAAGGGTATCCGGCAGTGGGCACGACAAGGCTTAAAGTGCCACCACTACTTAATGGAGGCTAAGCTTTTTGCAGCCGGCCTGAGTTCGGGTAGGTTTTTGGCTATGCGGTTTCTTGCTTGCTCTGTTCCTTCATTTTTTCTGATGTCGAACTCGTTCTGCAGGTGTGATGGATGCGGAGAGAACTCGCGGCGGGCGTTTGTTCCAAGGTATGAAGAGGAGGAAGCGGGTCGCCAAGCGAACTCGTACCGAGCTGCCCCTGGATGAGGAGCCCCAAGCCCCAGACCATACGATAGAGGATCTGCCCAGGGAGCCCGAAGTGACTCCACCGGTGCACGAGACTGTCGGGGCGCCTTTCGCTGAAACCACTCATACGGGCGCTCCTGCGTACTCAAGTGCTCCTCACTCCGGGTCTGCTCATACGCGGAATGGGCCCTCAGGCTCGGGAGCTCAAGGGGAGTTTAGGAGCGTGTTGATGCCGAACTACGCTCTTCAAAAGAGTAGGGATGCTACTTTCCCCGAGTAGGTCGCGGCGTGGACCGATCTTCCCTTGAATCAGGTCGCTTGCCGCGCCGTAACACATGCCATGGTGGTAAGTGAGATTCCGTCTTCCTTTTTTATTCTGTTGCTTCTGCTGTTATTTGCTCACTTGTTTCTTTTGGTAGGTGAATTCTTCAATTCATGCCTTGGCTGCCCAAGTGGAGAGGAGCTCGCGACAGGCGCGAGCTGCTGAGGCTGCTGCTCATGCGGCTGAAGAAGCCTTCCGTGCTGCAGAGGCAAATACCCGGGCTGCTGAGGCGGCTGCTTACGCTGCTGAAAAGGCTGCTCGCGTCGCGATAGCCAGACAGGCGCGGTCTCAGCGTGACGCCGAGGCCATGGGGGTAGTTGTCAAGCACATGGTGGACTTGAAGTTGGATTTGCAGCATCAAGTCAAGTATCTTCAGGAGGACATTAGGGAGAGAACACAGATTTTCTCCCAAGGCATTGAAGATGCCAAAAAGAAGGCAGTTGAAGACTATATTTCCTCCCCGCGTTTTGACGATCTGATGGTGGACTCTTACAGGAGGGGGTTCAAGTTGAGCCGGTGGATGATCCGGAATACATACCCTGACCTTGATGTAAGTGCCATAACCACTTTGCGCATAACTCAGGAGATGGACAATGCTGCCGATGGCGAGCCGGACTCTGAAAGAGAGGCAGGGCCTTCGGGTGTTGTTGAAGTGCCTTCCGATGGCGAAGAAGTAGCTCCGGGCATGTAAATTTTTTTTTTTTGCCAATGTACTGTTTCTTGCAATGGAGTGTCTTTTTCCCCTTGCTCATCTTCCCCGAGCTGTTTCTTTGCCGTGTTTTTAGATTTCCGTGGTCTTTTATGCCGCGAACTGATTTTTGCCGAGCTGATAATGTGCTGAAGTTCCTCGGCTTGCCTTGTGGCACGGCCTGACTTCGTCCACTTCGCTAGGTGGTTTATAGGTAGTATCGCCTCAAGTTCACGATGTTCCACGTTCGGGGTACTCGTTTGCCTTCCAAGGTTTCGAGTTCATATGCGCCCCCGAGCGCTGTTTTTACTTTATAGGGACCTTCCCAATTAGGTCCAAGCTTGCCGACGTCGGGTTCGGGCACCATAATTTTTCGGAGGACCAGGTCGCCGACTCGGAAGCTTCGTCGCTTTACTCTGCTATTGTAGTAGCGGGCTACCTGCTGCTGGTATGCCGCTGTTCGGATGTGCGCGAGGTCCCTTACCTCGTCCAGTAGATCGAGGTTGGTGCGTAACTCGTCTCCGTTCGTCCGATCGTCGTATGTTTCTAATCGCAACGTTGGTATTTCAATTTCCGTCGGGATCATCGCTTCAGTGCCGTAGGTGAGGTTGAAGGGGGTTTTTCCCGTGGCTGCTTTTTCGGTTGTTCGGTGAGCCCATAAGACACTTGGTAGCTCTTCGGCCCACAATCCCTTAGCTCGATCCAGACGTGCTTTCAGTCCGCGCAGGATGGCTCTGTTCATTACTTCCGTCTGACCGTTTGCCTGTGGGTGCGCGACTGACGTGAAATTTTGCCGAATCCCCATGTCCTGGCACCACTCTTGGAACTTGATATCCTCAAACTGTTTGCCGTTGTCGGAAATTAGAATCCGAGGTAATCCGAAGCGACATACTATGTTCTTCCAAAAGAAGTTCTGTATGTTTCGGGCCGTAACAGTTGCCAGAGGTTCGGCTTCTATCCACTTCGTAAAATAATCTACCACAACAACTAAGAATTTTCGCCCGCCTGCTGCTGGTGGGAATGGCCCGAGGAGGTCGATGCCCTATTGTGCAAAGGGCCACGGGCTGGCGAGGTATTTGAGGTCGGAGGCAGGTTGATGGTGGATGTTAGCGTGCTTCTGACACTTGTCACATTTTCTGACGAGCTCGACAGCTTCTGCCTTCATCGTTGGCCAGTAGTATCCTTGTCAAAGTGCCTTTTGGGCGAGTGCTCTGCTCCCCAAGTGTCCGCCGCACAGGCCTTCATGAGTGTCGCAGAGTACAAACTCAGCTTTGGTAGGTCGCAGGCACCGCAAATAGGGGAGCGTGTACGACCGTCGGTATAACCGTTCGTCTATTATGACATATTTGGCCGCCTGGCGCTGCACCCTTTTGGCGGCATTGCGTTCTACAGGGAGGGTTCCGTCTATCAGGAAGCTCGCGAGTGGATCGATCCAGCTCTGCTCTGCTTCTAAGATGGGAGCGACCTCCTCTGTCCCCCCGAGAATACTAGGCCGAGGTAAGTCCTCTATGTACACGGTTCTCATATTGTTGTGACTCGTGCTGGCTAACCGGGACAGGGCGTCGGCCTCAGTGTTTTCGGACCTCGGGATTTGCCTGATGATGTGTGATCGGAAGTTGAGCAGGGCTTCTTTTACTTTGGCCAAATATGCGATCATGGAGAGATCGCGTGCTTCGTACTCGCCGGTAACTTGGTTTACCACGAGCTGAGAATCGCTGTAGATGACCAAGTGTTTTGCCTTCAACTTTCGTGCTAGGTCCAGCCCGGCGATTAGCGCTTCGTACTTTGCCTCGTTGTTGGATGCCGCGAACTCAAAGCGTAGCGCGTACTCTACTTTTGTGCCGCTCGGGCCGCACAAGACTTCCAGCTCCGCTGCCCTGCCGGTTCGAGGAACCATCCACGTGAAGGATCCAGGGCTCCTCATCCCAATTCGCTCTTCGCCTGATCAGGAGAGATGCCACACTGGATGCTACTTCATGGGGTTCGAACTCTATGGGCTCAGGAGCTCCGGGTTCGCCGCAAATGGGGACCTCGGGCTCGACCTGTGGGGCTTCGTGGCTGAAAGTGCACTCGGCGATAAAATCTGCCAAAGCTTGGGCCTTGATCGCGGTTCTCGGTTTGTATTGGAGATCGTACTCGCTGAGTTTGATGGCCCATTTCGTCAGTCGACTGGAGACTTCGGGTTTGAGTAAAACTTGTCTGAGAGGTTTGTCAGTTAGGACGATAACTGTATGAGCCTGGAAGTACGGGCGGAGTTTCCGAGCTGCTATTACTAGGGCGTATGCTAGTTTTTCTATCTCCGGGTACCTTGCCTCTGCTCCCTGCAAAATCTTACTAACATAATATATGGGTCGTTGGACTCGGTCTGTTTCCTTTATTAGTACCGAACTGACCGCCTCGTCGCTCGCCAAGAGGTACAGTTGTAAGACCTCGCCCACCTTAGGCCAGGCTAAGGTTGGTATACTAGCGAGGTAACCTTTTAGTTCGTCGAACGCGAACTGGCAGTCCTGGGTCCATTCGAACCATTTGCCTTTGACTGCCATGAAGAAGGGTAGGCAGTGGTCTGCTGACTTGGATAAGAAGCGACTTAGAGCGGCTATGCGGCCGTTTAGCCTCTGGACCTCTTTTACTTTCCGAGGTGGTTTCATATCTAGAACGGCTTTTACTTTGTCCGGGTTGGCCTCAATACCGCGCCGATTGACAATGTAGCCTAGGAACTTGCCCGAGGTGGCGCCGAAGACACACTTGTTGGGATTCAACTTCATGCTAAAGTGTCGCTGGATTTGGAAAACAGAATCTAAGTCTTGTATTAACTCTTGTGAAAACTGAGTTTTGACGACCATGTCGTCTACATAGCACTCTATCTTCGTACCAATCAGGGGCCGAAACAGCTTATTTACAAGTCTTTGGAAAGTTGCCCTGGCGTTTTTTAGTCCGAAGGGCATGACTTTGTAGCAATACAGGCTGAGCTCGATAATGAAGCTGGTTTTTTCCTCGTCGGATGGGTCCATCCTAACTTGGTTGTAGCCCGAGTAGGCGTCCAGGAAGCTTAGCAACTCGTTTCCCGAGGTCGCGTCCACTAGGCGGTCAATTCTGGGGAGGGGGAAGCAGTCTTTCGGGCAAGCTCGGTTCAGATCGGTATAGTCGACGCAGATGCGCCACTTGCCGTTTGCCTTTTTTACCAACACCGGGTTGGCCACCCAGCTCGGGTAGTGGACTTCCCTTATGAAGATTGCTGCGAGGAGCTTCTCAACCACCTCGTCGACCGCTCTCCAGCGTTCTGGGGCTAAGTTGCGTTTCTTCTGTCTAACGGGTCTTACTACAGGGTCAGTATTAAGCTTGTGAGTTATCAGTCCGGGGCTAATGCCGGGCATGTCGGCCGTAGACCAGGCAAAAATATCTAAATTTTGGAGTAAAAAACTTACCAGTTCGGCTCGTAGGGAATCTTCGATGGAAGCTCCGATTCTTAGTGTGCGAGCTGGGTCCGTAGCTGAAGCCTGGAATGCGACTGTTTCCTCCGTGGGCGAAGCTCGCTCCTCACCTTGCTCCACCGGCCGCCCCAGCTCGAGGTCGTCGGCCGTCTTGGTTTTTCCCTTTAGGGCGGCAACGTAGCACTTGCGGGACTCGAGTTGGTCGCCACGCGCTACCCTTATACCGAAGTCCGTAGGGAACTTCATGGCCAAATAGTAGGTGGAGACCGCCGCCCGTAGGACATGCGTGATCGGCCGCTCTATTATGGCATTGTATGGGGAGGGGGTCGTGACTACCAGGAAATCATGGTTGAGTCTGACCGCACAAGGCCATGTGCCGACTTCCACAGGGACAGTTATTTTCCCGAGGGGCCTAACTTCCTCTCCGCTGAAACCTACCAGGGGAGTGTTCGCGGGCTTCAGCTCGCTCCTCTTTAACTGCAGCTGGTCAAATGCCGATTTGAAGAGGATGTCCGCTGAGCTACCCGAATCTACGAGCACGCGCCTGACCTCGAAATCGCTAATCCTTAGCTTAATGACAAGCGCGTCATCATGGGGGTAGTGGACTCCTCGCGCGTCGTCCTCCGTGAAAAAGATTGGCTCTTCGGTCTTTGGCCTCTTTGGGGGGTTCCTTTCTTCGAGGGCCACTTCGCGAACTGATGTCCGGGCTGCTGCCGAGGTACACCCCGCTACTACGGATCCTCCCACTATTACGTGGATGGTTCCCCAAACTGGCTTCTCTTCCGGAGGCTGCTTCTGCAACGGTTCGGCTGGTCCGTTGCTAGACTCGGGTGCATCCTTTTCTTGCTCCCCTTGCCGACATGCTTTATTGTTATTGTTGTGCTGTACAAAATTTCTCAAGTATCCGTGACGGATGAGTCCCTCTATCTCGTCGCGGAGGTTATTACACTGTTCGGTGCTATGACCATGGTCTCTATGGAAACTACAATACAAATTCTTGTTTCTATTGTTCGGATTTCCCTTCAGGCGAGGTGGCCACTTAACGTACGGAACGTCTTTGATCGTCATTAAGATCTCTGTCTGCCTCGTGTTCAATGGCGTGTAGTCCGTCCGAACTGCTAAGGGGGCCTAGAAGGACTGGTTCGGCTTCGGCTCCCGGGTCGGGTTTTTTCTACTCACCGGGTTGGAGAGCTCGCCTTCTCTCTTTCTTTTCTCGTTCCCGCCTTCGGTTCGTTGGTTGATCTCTTCCTCAGTCCTCATGAACTTATCCGCGAGTTTGAGGAATTCGGCCACGGTCGCGGGCTGGTTGGCCACCATGTGCCATTTGAACTCTTTGTGCGTCACCCCTCTTTTGGCCGCTGCGAGTTGCACTGCGGGGTCCAACCGTGGTATTTGCAAGCATGCCTCGTTGAACCGCTTGATGTAGCCCCGAATAGACTCTCCTTCTCTTTGGACCACTCCGAAGATGCTTTCCTCTGTTCTAGGGCACCGTCGGTTGGTGACGAAGTGCGTGGTGAAGACTTGCACGAACTGGGCCCAGCACTTTATCGACCCGGGGGCCAGGTTCCTGTACCAAGTGCGGGCTACCCCCCTGAGGGTGGTGGTAAAGGCCACGCACATGCACGATTCGCTAGCCCTGGCGAGGTGCATTTGCGACTGAAAGGCGTCGACGTGGTCGTTGGGGTCGAAGGACCCGTCGTACTTGTCCAGAGGTGGGAGTTTGAAGTCTCTGGGTAAGGGGACCGCCAGGAGTTCCGATGCGAGGGGGGAAGGAATGGAGAGAGTCGGGGTAGCTCATACCTCGTCCGAGCTCGTGGCTTTGCCTCTGACTTCCGACAAGGCGCGGGTGGCGATCTGGCAGCTTCGCCGGCGCCTTCGCCGTTGAGCGGGCCTTGTGCTGGCACTGCTGGCCTCCGTGTTACCGACCTCGATGCGCCCGGAGTGCTGGTAGTCCGCCGCCAGGGCGCTGAATCGATTTTCGGTGAGCGGGAGCTCGGGCTTGGAGCGCTGGGGTGCCGACCTCGCGGGCGAGGTTCCCGACCCACCCGCGGGTTGCGAGGCGGGGACGACATTTCTCTCTCTTCGGCCTGGGGACGAGGCCTGGCTGTTGGGGTGGTTTTGGGGCCGGGAGGCCTTCGCCTAGCGGGGGCGCCCATCCTGCGGGGAGGCCTTGACCGGCCTCGGAGCGGGGTGGCGAGGTGGAAGTAGTGGTTGGTTCAGTGGCAGTTGGGGGAACTGCTGTTGGTAGTGATACTGGGAGATGCTGTGCAACACTTGGTGCTGGTGAAGCTGGTGTTGCTGGAACCGTTGCATTTGGGCTTGCATTGCCCGCATGCACTGCACCAGGTCCTCCAACCGGTCTTGGCTAGCTGCCAGGGGGACGGCGGTTGGTTCAGTGAAAGTTGTCTCAATGGGGAGATGAAAGGGGACGTTTGTGGTAGGAGGGTTTACGGGTGCCACTGCTTGTGGCGTGTTCAGGATGGGGATCCCATCCGCCGAAAGGGGGATGGTGAACTATCCAACGCACACTACGGGGACCTGAAGTTGCTCCCCGGTGGCGTTTGTTTCCGTGCCGCGTCCGGTGTTGCTGGAGGAGGCCATGAGTATTGGGATTTTTAAAGAAGAAAGGGGGGGTATCGAAGTTTGGAGGGAGGCTTTTTGAAGCGTTTACCACAGACGGCGCCAATTGATGGAGCGCGATCCGGCTGGTCTTAGCTGTCCGCTGCCTTGCTTTCGAACGAGGTAGTAGGGATCCTGAAACGGGAGAGATGGGAAAGCTCCGGGGGGAACCCGGTGTAGAGGCTCCGAAGCTCAAGTTAGAATTTTTCAAAAGCAAGGTAATACCAGATAGCGCAAAGTTTTTGCATACCTCTCTTATCGGGGGGCAGGGGGCCCTTATAGTCGCTTCGCGTACTCGTCCCGAGGCCCTTGTCAGATCGGGTATGATTACTCTGGCGCTTGTCAACTCGGCTATTGTCCCTTCTGCTGAGACAGAACCGTCACTGCCTAACCGTCTAACTGGAGATGGCGGCGTCAGTGGCGGTGGCAGGTGGCCGTTTAGAGTGCTGCTGCCAAAACGTCAGATCCCAAGTCAGTCAGGCGTGGCGCCCTCGGGCACGGAATTCCCTGGTGCCAGGCATGGTACGACTTGTTTGGCTTTGGTGCCTAGAAGATGATGCGAAGTGTTGAGCGAGGTGGTCTTGAGCTCGGAGGTATCCTGAACTGTAACAAGGTGGGTTAGTTCGGCGAAGTTTACCCCGAGCTGTTACAAGGTGGCAGTTCGTCGAAGTTTACCCCGAGCTGTTACAAGACGGTCAGTTCGGCGAAGTCTACCCCGAGCTGTTACAAGATGGTAGTTCGGCGAAGTCTATCCCGAGCTGTTACAAGGCGGTTGGGCGAAGTCTACCCCGAGTTGTTACAAAGTGGGTTAGTTCGGCGGAGTGTGCCCTTGTTGCCGCCTAGACTTGACCCCTTTTGCCGAGCTGTCGTTTCTGCCACGTGTCTCATAATAAAGAGGTCAAACATTTTCTTTAACATTTTCTTGGGTAAAGTACAAACATTTTCCATGAAGTTTTTGACAGTCATAAAAACCTCCGTTCTAGTTTCATTTTAATAAACACATCCATTGAACTTTTGAGAAAATCAAAATAAACCCCTTTTAGTCACCATTGCAGACATAAAACGTTAGACCAAACATCAGTTATTTTCAAATACCCATTTCTACCCTCTTGTTGATCGCTTTCTCTTATAATCTCCCATTTTGAATTTCATTAACTAGGAACCTTGTTTAAAACAACATCAACCCAAGAAGAGAGGAACTCTGAAAGAATATTTATCATTTTCTCCTTTTTCAATCTCCAGTTCTTAAGACTTCATCAATTCAAGAAAAAGTACCAACCACGGTTGACTCTTTCAGGTCTGAAACTTATTCCAATCAGAAAGGGAAACAACATTTGACCACTGGAGATTGTCTGGTGGAAAAGTGAGGAAAAATTTCTAGTTTATGCATGGGAAAACACAGACACACTTTGAACTTTAGCTATAGATTAGAAGGTGACTGTTGCAGGTGATTGTTCTTCACCAGAAGGTTGGCTGAGAAGTGTGTTAATCAACTTAAAAGCCACCTAATTTTTTAATCACATCTTGGATTTAAGATATTGGTTTTCTAGTGGAAATGCCAAATGATGAAGGGTTTGATTGCATATCAGAAATATTGTTTCACTGTTCAACTTTTCCCCCTATTTTGCTTTTGGGTTTTATGTACTTATGGACACTTTTGAATGCATCTTCTTATCTCATTTTGGGTCATACCAAATGCCATTTATTGAATCTCTGATTTGGTTTTTGTGGGCTTTAAGAATTTGTGCTTTTGGATTCAATGAAGCATAACTCTGTTTGGTCCCCAATTTCTTATCAGTTGGCTGCTAGTTACTCAACTTACAAACCACTAATATGATGTTGGTAGCATCTTCAAAAGAAAACGTTAACAAATTATAACACAGAAGAGGAATTGATTCTTGTCATTGAGAGCCTTTATTTTTCCATGCGGTATTGGTGAGAATACTCACATCTATTTGTGAAATGCAAATCCTCATAGCAAGAGAAACGAAAAAAAAGCTCTGGTTAGAAATTGATTGAGGGGGGAAATAGATATTGCAGACAATGAAGAACAACTACTGGTGAAAAACAGTTGCCAGTAAAGATCAGTGGTTGATGAAGAATGGTTTCCAGAAAATGGGAAATATTCTTAGGTGAATGGAATATTTTGAATGATGGTTGTATGTAAGTGTTTAGTGGTGTTAGGGTTTAAGCTTTATTCTTTTGTTCTCAAAAAAGACTCATTAAATGTCAAGAGTGATGTTAATCGAATGAGAGCATTATTAGAATTTTAATATATTTTCTAGGGCTACACGTCGGGCTGGGTTAGGTCGGGTTGAGGCCAACCCTAGCCCAATCCTAACCCTAACTCAACCAAGGCCCGTTTGGTAAGTTTTTTTGAGATGATCTTTTTGTAGCTTTGACAGTCAAAAGGCACATTGAGCTTTTGATATAAGATCTGGGCAATTCAAAGACCATTTGGCATATGCATGTTTTTCCGTGTCTTCCTTCCCATGCGAGCATAAAACGCAAAAGACACGAAAAGCTCTATTTGGAGTTTCATGAAATCAACCAAAAAAGGGTTTTTTTTCGTCTTTTTGGTGTTCTGTCTTTTGGCAGTTAGATCTTCCACACGCCAAACTGAATAGACCGAATTTCGGTCTGCTCGACTTGTAAACAATCGAAAGACCGTATGGAAAGACGCGTTAAACACCCCCCGAGCTTCAACCCGACCAACTCAACCCTAACCCTAACCCTAACTAAATTCCTTCAACCCCAACCCAACGCAACCTTCTTCCCATCTCTTAAAACCTCATAAAATTTATCAATTTTAGATCTTAACTCAACTTTCACCACATATATTAATCCTATATTTCATTAATATTTGTTTTTTGATTTTTTTTATTCTTTTGATACAAAATTCGGAAAAGCAAGTGTTAGAAATGACTATAGTTTATTAAGTTATGACTTACGATAGATCTTTCTTGTGCGGCAAACAATATAGAGGAGATGAAAAATAAAATAAAAAAAAACATAAAATAATGTTATTAAGGTTTTAGTCTTTCTGATTAGTATTAAGTGAAATGATTATCTCAAAAGAAATACATGATACTATGTGGTGGGGGCTATACAAATATCATGCATCTAAACAAATCAATGTATATTATATAATACATATAACATATATTTATATATTACCTGTACTATAGAGTTGGGTTCGGATTGGCTAAGGGGTCAACCCTAACCCAACCCAAAGTAATGTCGGGTTCATGAATTTCAACCCTAACCCTAACCCAAACATCAACCCGACCCAACCCAACTCAAGTTGCAACCTTAATATTTTCAATGATGCCCCAACAATTAATTAAGGGTAATTTTGTAATTTTATACATTTTCCGTCTGAATTAGTGGCTGAAGAAAGGTTTTTCTTAATTTTTTAAAAAATTAAAAGTTTATTAAAATTAAACTAAGGAGAGATTTTTATGATTGTCATAAACTTCAGTGGAGGTTTTTGCATTTTACCCATTATTTTATTTTATTTTAATTTAGTGATACGATGTATTGATAAAAAAATGATAAATTTGATTTAGATTCCCTTTTTCTACCAATCTACCATCTCTACTCCTGAGTCCTGAGAAGAGCCAGAGGTTGCCATGCGGCAGTACAAGCATTCCCTAAATGGAAGAACGAAGGTGAACTTCGACGGTCCGCTTCTGTTCTGCCCATTTTGTGGTCCCACCCCTGGTGTGGTGGGTGGGACTGGTTCAATGTCCACGTCTGGTCGATTCCTTCATTCAGAGTTGGGACTACATGAATAAAGACTGACTGGTAAAACAATAGAGACACAGACACCACCTGTTAAGTTGTAACGTTTTCTACTTGAAAATTCCAACAGCTTAAGTTTTCCATGTACTCCGACCCCGACCCCGACCCCAACCCCGACCGTAACGGAAGTGTCTCCGTCTAGGCGTCTTCACAATTCACATGGGCAGTAAGGTCATTGATGGCCATTGCCAAATAAATACCTTTCAGCAATCCAATCAGGTGGCTCTCGACTGTCAAAGGAGTAAGATCAGTGGATTTGATTGATCACCTTCAAAGTAATTTAAGACCAGTGAAGGGTGTGGGCACCACTATTTATTCCAATCAGGTGGCTGTCAATGGAGGTCGTCCCACATCAGCCCAGCGTCAGTCTTAAGAATCACCATTACAGATTTACAGTGAAGTGAAGTTTATTCAGACTGTTGGTCGGAAGCTGGAACAGAGCAGGAGGGGGAGGGGAGCCCATTTGGCCGTTTCTTCAATCAAGTGAAGTTCATTAAGACCGGGTTTGCACTTTTTTATGGATGGGCCCCGTTCGGATCAGTTAATTCGGGCCTCAACATAAATGATCTTGAAGAGGAAAAAGCATCAAAATCAAAATCGCCTTCGATCATGGGCTCATGGGCCAAAGCAAATTGAACGGAACCGTTTGGTTCAATGGGACATCAGATCAATAATCAATTGAAATTTGAAGTGACGGGATCTGCTCCTCACGAATGAGCGCCTCACAGTCACATCCACAGTGCATTGAAAATATCTCTCGTAATAATAATAAATAAGTACAGGAGATGTATGATTGGATGTATGTATGAGGCGCCTGTGAGGAGCAGATCCGGTCTCAAATTTGAATGCCTTGAATTGAGACTTGAGACAGGCATCATTTCCTCGGTATGTTCACTATTCAGTCACGGGAACAGCTGCGGGTCCCACACTAATCGCCACGTGTAATGGTACGGTCATCGATGCCTGCCTGCCTTCCTTCGGACCTACCTCTTTTAAAAGCCCGCGCATTACCGCACAAAGGTCCAAGGTCCGGAGAAAATTGACAGCAGAATCAAGAGTCAGAGTGGAGGTGAAGGAACGGAAAATGTCCAACGGTCGGAAGAATCTGTCGGAGGTAGGGATTCAAATGCCGGAATCCAAGGTTGCGGCTGATAGCTTCACCATGAGCGGGCCACTCGTGACGGACAGACCAAACCAGAATGCTCGCCCTAAAACGGACCTGGCACACGCCAGCCTCCGCCTAGCCTGCCTAATAACGTCTATATTCTCCTTGTCTTTCATGGCCTCCGCCCAGCAGTCATCCACCATCTCCATCTACGGCTTCAGCTTCCCCGTCTACTCCAAGTGGTCCTTCTCCGATTCCTTCGAGTAAGCCTTCTCCGAAACACCCGTACCTGAATTCTGCTCTTAAGTCTTAACTAAGCACTGGACTTCCTTGTTCAGGGAGTTGCCCTTTTTTTCTATTTTTTTTATTTTTCTATTTGACTGAACTGTCCAGTGCCTCTGATTTATTTACGGGGTCGACCAGAAAAAAAAGGACCTGGAGGCTGGAATTCGATTTTTCCTTTTCTTTTGTAGAAAAAAATTCGAATTTTCAAAGTTCTGTGTTTTCATTCGTTGCTTTTTTGTTCGTGGTCTTGGTACTTCGTTTCTGCTTTCGGCCGAATATTTTAACACCGACAAAATCTTCCGGATGACAATAGAGTACGGGAAAGGGTCTCTCTTGGCCCTTGGAATTCGGATGAACAGAAGCCTTTTCTTTCTTTTCCTTTTTCGGATGAACAGAAATATGACTACCCGTGAATGAATTTCTTTTTCTTCGTTGTTTTGACCAAATGAATCCGCAGAATTTGTTGAGGAATTGCGCTTTGGGTCGTGCAATCTAATGTCGAATTGATTAAGACTCTAAGTTCACTATTAACTCTATTATTACATCTTTCGGTTTACTGGCAGGTACCTGGTTGGGATATCTGCAGCTGTGGCTGCCCATTCCCTGCTCCAACTGATTATCAATGTGATGAAATTGCTGAAGAAATCGCCAGTAATTCCTTCTCGGAGCCACGCCTGGCTTATTTTTGCCGGCGACCAGGTAAAGCCGGTCCCTTTTTAGTTCATGTTCTGCTGTTCTGCAATTTTTAAGATTTTTAACATTTTCATCTTTGAGGTACAACGGAAGTAGGTATCTTGTGTTCAAATAGAAGAAAATTATCAGTCATAAACAGCCTTTGCTTTGAATCTCTCCCGCCGGTTGTACTCAGTGGGCTTCTGGGAAGACTTCAGAAGAGCAGAGTCCATTTTTGCCTGGTCTGGTTCAATTTGTCTAATGTCGTGTTTTCAGAATCTCTGCATCTACAAGAAAACATTAGTTGATACCTTTGAAGCTTGCAGAGTTGCAGAGATTCAGGCTAAGTGGGTAACAACAGTTGCAGTTGAGTGTACCCTTGTGTGAGTGGGCAGAATTGTTGATTCTCTGCAAATTCAGATAGATTGGCCAGCTTCGAAAATAACTTCGTTGTGAAGGGGCATAAAAGAAAATAAAGTATGAAGTAGGAAAGCAAAAATGAAGTTTGTTTCCCTTACTGAACCAAAATGGTAGACACACATTCTTCATTTCTATGGTAGTTAGCTTCAAAAATTTGAAACGCAAAATCTTTTTATAGGTGGCTATTTGTCTTGAAACTTTGAAACGAAGAAAATTTTGTTTTAGGGTACATTCAGTCTCTTTGCAGTTTTTAATTCATTTCCTTTTAAGTGGATGGCGATTCATTACCTTTGTTTTAAGTAATTAAGAGTTTATTTTAGGAAAGAGCGATCTTCCAGAGAAGGGTTTTATTCACTTAGAGTCCTCTCAAAATCTATGGCCATAACATGTACATGAGCTAGACATGCAGGTTGGTGGGGATAGAACTTGAGTGGCTGTTCTTAGGATTCATCTTGGATCAATGGTAAACTAAACTGGATGATCATGATTACTTGATTTATTGCATTCTTTATATAGACTTAGAGAATGTGGAAGCGACTGAGAAAATATTCAATATTTAAAGGTTGCCTTGCTAGTCTGAGAATGCAGGTTCGATTCTGAGAGTGATCACCCTGTGCAAAAAAAATGCATCCAGTCTAACCCTCCCAAGACCCCAGATAACTGGGACCAATGTTGGGTAATGGTCTTTGCTACGATCATATTGGAGGAAGAAGGGGTTTACTTAGTCTGAGGATGGAATGGTTGCATCAGCAAGTCATCTTGTGTTAGCATGTTTTCTTGAGCATGGATAGATTGATAGGCACTTCCTTTCTAATTCTCTGGTTTGCTGCAAAACTTTTCTTGGTTTATATCCATATTGTGCTTCCTTTGAAGTACTGTGTTTCACTAATGATGAAAAAAATTTCAATGTTTCAGTGTTTCACAATATGCTTTATATTTGGTAACTTAAAAAGAGATGACTATGTAAACCGCATTAACTGAAAATTGATGTGGACACGTCATAGATCTAGACCCCAAACCCAAATTTTGACTTAGTAGTGTGGATTAAGTAAGATGGCACAGATCATCCGAGACTAAAGTAGACTGGATACATGTTTACAAATTGAACATTTTTCTGTAGGCTCAGTTTGGAAGGAGTACAAATATAAATATGTAGAGTGCAAAACCTTGTAGACTAGCTTCATATGAAATCAACTGATGGAATTGAACGTGTTCTATATGAATGACTCGTTCTGGTTATTGTTGCAGGTATTTGCATATGCAATGTTGAGTGCAGGATCAGCTGCATCTGGGGTGACCAACCTGAACCGTACTGGAATCCGGCATGCACCTCTGCCGGGAATCTGTAAGCCCCTGCATATATTTTGCAACCACATAGCTGTCTCAATTGCCTTCGCTTTCCTTAGCTCCTTCTTGCTCGCAATCTCTGTTGTTCTTGATGTTATCTGGCTGTCAAAGTAATAGGCCCTGCCTAGTCAAGTTTACACTCATATACGTATCTTATACAAAACACGTCTTTAGGGAAATGTGCTTTCCCCTTTTTTCACTTTTTCATCTTTGGAAAAGGATTAGAATGTATCAGGATGAGTTGTTGCATAGACAGTAAATATTCAAGCAATGCATTTGCTTTCTCAAGATACAAACGGTGTTTAATTCAAAGTGAGCTGCTGTCAGATTTGAATTATGAAAACTTCAATGGCTGAAGGAATTTTGATTGAACCGCTCAAATTTATGGTGGACTACTACTAAGCAGTAGCTGTGCATATTGCCATTTTGTACAGACTGAATTTAGATCCATCTCCCCGGACCCCGGGTTTATGCACCAACTGGGTTTACAACAATCAATCGTAGGTGACTGGTTCAGTGGCTTATGGCCAAACCTTCGTTGATTCTCATAAAAGTAGTGAGTTGAGATGATATAGTTTTGTACTCGTTTTCAATAGCATTTGAGGCCACAATGATCCTAATAGGAATGTGATCATATCTGATTGAGAAAACTGAAAATCAGGTTATTTCTGGAATTCCTGAGATGAGCCCATTTGTACTATAATTTCTTGAAAACTGAAAACCTTTTCATTCTAGATGTAATTGTGTGGAGCAATGCTAGCACTATCTCCCATGATAGGACATGATCAAGCACAATGAAATTCCATGGCCTATGCTACCTGCTACCATTTCACTTTGCTTCCAGTTGCAATAAAGGAGTATATTCATTTCAATTCCAGAGGTTTTTCAGGTAATTGGCCCCTAAGCGGCTTTCTACCATAGACGGAATGGGACCGTTTCCAATAAAGGAGCAAAAGTTTTTTCGATGAAAGGAGACTTGTTGCTAATAATAATTTGAGTCTGATTACTATACTGGACAGGCAACATACCTGAAAAACTGAGAATTAATAACCAGTCAAATGCCATTTGTTCAAATTCAAAATTTCAAATGGATTTTTTATGGGTTAAAGTCATTCAGGTATAACACCTTTTGGCCTTTACCACATGTTTGATGTTCTCTTAAAATCAGCTAAAAAAAAAAAAGGAAAAGAAAATACCATGGCTCTTGTTAAAAGTGGTAGTAGAAGCATGGTTTCATGCACCATTGTCCAAACGTGCACCCTGTGGATCCTTCGGTTTTCAGTTCACAGGAAGCATGTACCTCCAATGAGAGGTGAATACGTCGTCTCATAGGTCTTGGCAATTAACGGGGCTTCATGTATTGCCGGTTCAACCACACTAATAGACAAAAAAAAGAGGGAAAATTCCTGTAATTTGGCTTTTGAGTGACAATTTGGTTCCCAAACTTTAAAATACAACAATTTAATATCCACATTTTTAAAATGTGACAATTTAGTACCTGCCGTTAACTAGTCCGTTAATCAGCCATTAAGTGACATTTAAAAAGTCAAAAATGTCATTCGAATGCCATCTAATTCTCTTTATCAACCATCCAAACATTGATAAAAAACTGAATAGTCCTAAATCCTAACCTCTTCTATTCAAAAAAGTCCATGACTGCTTAGAAGAATCTAGAATTTGGGGCTATTTATTTTATTGTCATTGTTTGAATGGTTGATAAAGAGAATTAGATGGCATTCTTAGGGCATTTTTGACTTTTCAAATATCATTTAACAATTGATTAGCAACAGGTACTGGATTGTCACACTTTAAAAGTTTAGGTACTGAATTGTCGCATTTTAAAGTTCGGGGACCAAATTATCACTCGAGCCAAAGTACAGGGTACTGATCAAGAATTTTCCCAAAAAAATCAAAATGAAGCTTTGAAAGCACAATTTAGAAGTCTCATTCCAACTCTCCTCCCATGCTCTCTCATCCGAGCCCTAGCCCTAGCCAGTGACCAGACCATCAGTGAAACCCCTGTGCAATTGACGTTAGATGGCGACAAGGTACCCTGATGGCCTGATCTCCAAACCAAAGGGTCCACAAGATGCGTGTTCTAAGCATACAGATCTTTAACCATGATTGACAAAATAGTGAAACACTATGATTAGAGCTTTAAAGCATTCGAATTCACAAAAATTTGAGCCTGAGAGCTGAGAAAAGAGAAAAGTGGAGGAGAGGGGAGCAATGGCACGAGAGTGAGTGGAGTGGATCAATAAGAGGGGTCTTAAAAGTATTGATAGTAATTGACTTTCTATTACTTCATGATTTATTGTATAACCCAGGGGGAAAGGGCTCCAACTCAGGTGTTTTACAGTAAATCTGAACAAACCAGGAATATCTCAATTCAGAAACTGATTGGGGGCCAAACACCCTTTGGTCATAGGAAAGATTTAAAAACCATGCCACATATCCAGGATAAGCCTTTGTTTGACAATTCTTCAACTTAAAGGGTTTCAAATTTTGCAATATCAGTCAGGAAAATAACAATAAAAGATGGGGTACAGGGATAATGTTGACTGAAGGATTGAACATGTTTCCAATCCAAAGCATCCCTCATCGAGTAAGCTTCTAATTGGCTGGATTAGCAAAGCTTATTCTTTATCTCAAAACATTATTGTTTTTATTATTTTTGGTGGTTTTAAACCCAGACCTTGGATCAATCCCGCATTTAGCATTGTAACTATTGGTTGACTAGCATTTTTTTCTGTCTGAAAAAGAAGAAAAGAGCAATGCTTTTGTTGGACTAAGATCACTAAGTTTAGCCCTTTCAAACAAAACAAAAAAGAACAATGAAATAGTAATATCATGGAGCTACATCAGTGATCCACAAATTGCACATGACTGATGAATCAAGTACCATAATTTCGTGGATTATGCTTACCACAAAAATCCTGTGTGCAAAGCCTCATACGGATCACTAATTGGGGTGCATTACTAATCCTTTTACTATCCCATAAAAACCCAAGAGCTTCCGAGACCCTTTCGATACGCCCCTACAGTGGGTGTATCGGAGGTCTGATTGGTCCAAGGGGTAGAGGAGACCTAAACCAGCCCCCCCTGATCTAGTTGCAAAAAAAAAGGCTCCAAAATGTGTATCGATTCGCTTGATACATCCCTATCGATGTATTGGGCGTGTCAATATCTTGAACCTTGCATTTACCCATGTTCTTTTATTTCTCTGGTAAATAAGACAATGACCATTTTATCCATAAAAATCCATTATCAAAAGAGGCATTTTTTGTCCCATTCAAGTGTTGCAACTTTCCTCTAGGTGGATAAATTATTTACCCAAGAGATGGGTATCACTTACCCAGAAAAACAATCTCTTTTTTTTTTTTTTATGAATCCCATAAAAACCAACTTTCCCTAATCCACATATAAATCTCAAAATAGAACATGGAATTCTTGGTCAAAAACCAAATAGAACATGGAATTCAGGAGTGTCCTTGTCATTAAAGAATGCCCATGATGGCTAGGATCCGCAGTTCCTGAGAGCAACTGGTTCGGAAAATCATAACGAAACACTACCCATCATGAATGCCAATCTAAAAAGAATAAAAGATCAATATCCAATGCCTGAAGGCTTCAATTGTTATAGCAAAATATATTGCTAGACAACATGTTACATGAAAAGAAACCTTCTACTTCAAGAGTCCTAGTCCACAGGTTTCATGTAAAAGAAAGGAGAAACAAATTTAGATTCTTATGCACACGCACAAAGGTTCAATCATAACCAGATAAAAATCTCTCCTAACGCCCTTTCTCAAATCCAATGCGGGTTCTACTAGAACCTCTGTCATAACCATCACGCATTGAAGATCCAGCACTTGCACTCATGGTCCCTCCGCTCCCAACTTTTTCCATGGCCTTCTTACCCTTCTTGACCTCCGTCAAGAACTGTTCCAATCCAAATGGATCAGCTTCTTCTGCCTGCTTCTCAAACTCCACTGCGCCACTTCTGGGAGCTGCACTCTCAGGGACACCAGTAAATGCCCTGTCAGGTTTGAAGCGATCAGTCTTCATGATCTTTTCAAGTTGCTCACCTGCACCTCCATACATATCAGCATCCGCATCCTTCTTAGGCCTGTACAAGCTAGACAGGGTGGACTGTGCAGTAAACAGGCCCTTATCATATAAGTTGTATTGGTCATCAGTTGCGAATCCAGAGTCCATTCCTTTCTCCTGGTTGAACAGCCTCTGGTCATACATGACTTCCCCGCGTCCTGCTCCTGTACTAGCCATACCAAGCGCCACTTTTTCACTAATATCACGGTCTCTATCACGTGTGATCTTACTCTTCTTACCCATTGCAGCATCTTTGGCCTCCAATCTTCTCTCTCGCTCCCTCTCCCTGCGTCGCTCCTCACGAATCTTTTCTCGCTGCAGGCGCTCCTCCCTCTCTTCCTTTGTCTCCCTCACAGGCTCCTCTTTTTCCCTCCCTCTTTCATAATCCCCCCTCACATCACCACTATCCATCATTGTCCTATCGGTAGGGATGGGAATAGCTGCCGGGGGTGGTGCACCCCCAGTCCTCTCAGCTCGGGCTTTCTGAGCCAATGCTCGCAGCTCCTGCTCCTTTCTTTCCTTCTCCTTCAATAGCATCTCCTTTTGGACCTTTGATCTCATTGCAACAGCTTCTCTAGCTTTCTGTTCCGCTACATATAATGCCTCAGAAAGTTTGGCAAAATTGTCATTAATCTGGACTTCTTGAAGGCCTCGTCCATCTGCTGCAAGACGTTTATCAAGTGGGATTGTATAACCTTTGGGGTTCTTCCAATTAGAAATGCAAGGTGGGATTTTCCAATCTTGCTGATCTTTCACTGTTACGGGACGAGGTGGGGAATGCATAACTGGCACGGGTGGGGAACCCATGGCTTTTGGAACTCTTTTGTGCTTGAACTTTGGCGGCTCAAGTGGATCAACTGGCATCTCTACCATTCTAATTATTCTCTCTTTTGCACCTGAATTGAACGCTGCTGACTGTTGTGATGGTTTATACTTAATGAACTTTGAGTCAGATGATTGCGTTGGCACATTCTTCGGTTGTGCCGCACTCAATCGGACATTGACAATTTTTTCAAGAGCTGCTTTTGTGCGCTCTGTTGTTTCATCTATCTCTTTTTCCAATTCTTCAGATTCTTTCACTTCATCTGTCAGAATTTTAGGGACGAGATCTTTATGCAGCGAGTATACAATTTTCGAAGCATTCTCGTTCTGCTTAACAATTGCATCAAAGGCAACGTTTCCATGGGAGTCCACAGTAAGTGGAAGGATTTTTGAGCCTGGCTTCTGATCTTTCCTTCCCATGCCAAGAGGGTACTGGGCGACATGAATCTCAGGAAACGCACCGCCATCTCCAAAATCCTCGGGCTTTCGGGGCACAAAACCAGCACGTTTCAAGTATGGAGGTACTGGATTGGCTTTGGCAGTGGTAGACTGTTCTGCCTCAGAAGAACTAAAGCGTTGCTTGAACCATGGGTCATTTGAGTGGTCGTAATACGAGGTGGTCAATGATTTAACAGGTGGAAGTAGTTCGTTTAGTGCTGCCATGGCGAAACCACTTAGGGGAATAGAAAAGCACCGGTAATCTCAACCCGACAATCTGATAAAAAAAGATAAAAAGAGAAAGAAAATAAACTAATTAGGTGGAGAAAATCAAACAACGTTCATAGATAAAGAGAAAACAACTTCAGTTTATGCTCTATTCCGAGATCAGATATTGAGTCATGAAATCTTAGATGCTGATCATGTTATTGAGACATGAAATCTTCAAAACAGGGGGAAGGTGTATTAAACGACGGAACCCTAACCCTAGAACCTGAGGAAGGTGTATTAAAAGACGAAACACAGAAGGTGTAAATTGAATCAAAGATTCAAGATTATAACATACCCAGACAGATCCATATAAATCTAACCCCAGATCGAACCAATCGTAGATTACGTTCGTGAGAATTAGCGGTAAAGATTTTTCAGTAGATAGATAAATAAAAAAAAAGGAAACATTCACAGTACAAGAGAGGAACAATTCATGTACCGGATGAAGAAGAAGATCAAGTTTCGATCTATTAGGTTTAACTCAAACCTACCGACCTTCCTTCTATCGAATATCGCTGCAATGGAGCCGGAAATATAAAATAAAAAGAGGGCGGCGAGAGGAGAGGGAAACGCGTTGAAGTCCATCCCCCTCCCTATTTGGTTCATCTAGCTTCTTTGATTGGGATTTCATCCCATCCGTGCATACACACGGCACCACTTCTACCGTTGGATTGGATTTTTTTTTCGCTTACGACTGATTGAGACGACTCACGGCTATCGATAATATACCATCCCTGTGAATTAATTGGGAACATCTCCCCCTTAATACTATGCAGAAAATGAGATATTCTCATGTATAACTGCGATAACGTGGAAAGGGTTCGAGATCCGGGCTCGATTGAGACACGACTCACTTCCTACAAAAAGGTTCCGATCTAGTGTATGTGTATTACGCGTCCATGAAGTAAAGCCGTCTAGATTTTGAGCGGGGATTTGCTGCTCATGACAAAAACTGTGCGTACATCGCATCGGACCCATCATATCTGCGAGACAGATATCATATTAGAACAGTTCTTTTTGTTGTGAGCACATCCGGCCTCCAAATTATCGCCACGCGTCCATGACAGAACCAACGTAGAAATTCTATTGGAAAATGGACACGTGGGTTGCTACAATCGTTAATCAGTATGACGGATGATAGGCACGCGCCGTAATAAATCAATAGGATTAAATCTTCGGTGATGACTGATGAGTTTACTCTACCCGCTCGCCGCAAGCGAGGCGCGACGCGCGAGCGCTGCACATCCAAAAGCAAGCTCCGTCCGCCATATCCATTTATTGTAATTCCATTTTCTCGTTTCCTCAAATAGGAAAGAGAGGCAGAAGCTTTCGGTCCTTAGTTTCAACCTGTTACTTTCCGCGAGGGATTTCATTGGAATGCAGAGGTTTTTCTGCAAATAGATTGAGTAACCCGACTGCTGATGTCGAAATTGCAAGTGATCTATCCATCTTGTTGAAATTTTGTGTTCAATGCCATGGAGCGCTACTCTACCGTCGGTTCTTTGAGGTTCTCACCTCTTCTTCCTTTAAGAAATCGAACTCTAATTCGTCGCATTAAGCCATCATTCTATGTGCCTTCATCAATTTCTTGTCATTCGAAGAACTCGGAGGATTGCGGTGAAGAAAAAACGAAGAGAAATGGATTCAGGTTACTTGAATTTTCTGTAACTCTCACAGTTATCTCTTCTTCGCTGCCTCAAGCTCATGCCGCGCCGAAGGTCTCAGAGAAAAAGCGCTCGGCGAAGAAGATGGAAGCTTTGTCACCCGAAGAACTAAAATCGTGGTCTCAAGGGCTGCCGGTTGTCACCAGCCGAATTCCTTATACGGACATACTGAATTTGAAGGAAGAGGGAAAGCTTAAACACATTATCAAGCTCCCCACAGTAAGTTTAAAGCAACGGCCTGATGCTGTTCTTGTCGTTTTAGAGGATTCTAGGGTTTTGAGGACTGTCCTACCGTCGGTGGAAAGAGATGGAAAGTTTTGGGAATCATGGGGTAAATTACAATTGGATTCAGTTTGCGTCAATGCGTATACTCCTCCCATTAAAAAGCCGGAAATTCCAGTACCTTATTTAGGTATTTTGTTGAAAATACCACTTTTCATGTCTTCTTTTGTGAAACCAAAGCCACAGTCAAGGCGGGCGCTGGAGCTTGAGAGGGCCCGGAAGGAGCTACAGATGAGAAAGAAAGCTGAACTGGACAGGGTGAGGGAAGAACGTAAAATGATGGAGAAGGCCATCAAGGCCGAGAAGAAGATGGAAGAAAAGAAAATGAATAGGGCATTGAGAAAGATAAAGCATGAAGAGTCTCTGCGTAAAGCAAGGAGGAATTACCAACGTATGGCAATTGTATGGGCCAACATGGCTCGGGATCAGAATGTAGCAACTGCCCTTGGGTTTGTTTTCTTCTTCATCTTTTACAGGACTGTTGTTTTGAGCTATAGGAGGCAGAAGAAGGATTACGAAGACAGGTTGAAGATTGAGAAAGCAGAGGCAGAGGAGAGGAAGAAAATGAGGGAGCTAGAAAGGGAAATGGAAGGAATTGAGGGTGAAGGTGATGATGGTGAGGAAGGGGGAAGTGAGCAGAATGCTTATCTTAAAATGGCAATGCAGTTCATGAAGTCTGGTGCTCGTGTTCGTAGAGCGAATAGTAAAAGACTTCCTCAGTATATGGAGAGAGGTCTTGACGTGAAGTTTTCAGATGTTGCAGGACTTGGTAAAATACGTCTTGAGCTTGAGGAGATTGTTAAGTTTTTCACACATGGAGAAATGTACCGTAGGAGAGGAGTAAAAATACCAGGTCAAATTTCCTTTACCCTCATATAATTGTTTCCTTTGAAGTGTTTTTGATTGTTTTTTTTTTTTTTTTTTTTCTATTGAAATTGATACTTTATGTATTCAAGCTCGAGGATAAAATCAGTTCACTTACATCCTGGGTAACTGGGTAACATGGCACATAAATGCATGGTCCATTAAGGGGTTTAGCAAGTAGGTTATGAATCCATGGAACTTACTGCTTTGCGATTTTTGTGATATTGGCACAACATCAGTTTTGCATCTTATCCTGGTGAATGATTATATATTTTGTACACGAGTCCTGGGCAATGGACCATTTAGCTCTTTGTATATGGAGCTTGGTCCTTTCAACTATACAAACTATCCCTAGTCTTATAAAAAACTTTAAAAAAATGGTATGCTTTGTTTCGTGTAATAGGTCCAGTTCATAATAACACTAAAATGACATCACATAATAGCATGATACAATATCAAGTATGAAATTCTTTTAGGATCTGAATTATTTTAAGTAGTTCTTGGAAGGATCTCCACTGCCAAGTATAGTTAGTAAAACTAGGAAGATGTTTCAAATATTTTATACCTGTTACAACCCTTTTAATTTCTTGGAAAACCTCTTAAATATAAATGAAACAAGTCCACTGGATGTTGGGATGGATTTTGATAACATGCTGACATGGAGCTTTTTATTTATGTCACCTTCAAAATTCAAATAAGCCTTCTAATTTACCTAACCTCTGAGTTCATTAGAGGATGAGCCTGGTCAATTGTCTCCAATAGATTACCTGTAGTGTGACACTGTGACATGACGAAAATATAAGTGATAAGCTACGTTTCTAAAGCTTTATGTACTGCCAGTCATGAAAAAAAGATAATGCCTTCTGGATGACTTGATCTAATGATGATGCTTTGTTCTCAAAGATCCTGAGATTCCTCCCCCTTCAAACTATCCATATGATCACCAATGTTTGTATGCTATACACTGTTCTGTCTCTTTCATTTAGGCCCTTTAAATTCCACCCAACACTTAAGTTCCATCACTGTCCTCAGACTGCACCACTTGAAGTTTACGACCCCGCAAAAGAATGCCAACTCAGCCAACATGAATGAACTATGAATAACCTAATAATCTGCTGTTCCAAGCCCTCGTTGCGAAAATACATGCTGTTGAGTGGATGCCCATTCCTCTTACAATCAATGTGTCTCTAGCTAGAACCTAGAAACTTACATGGTGAAAGAGACTTTAATTCGAACAGGAGGAGCCTGGATTGCCTTATGTTGGAAATTCCCCCCTTTCCACCACAGACCTAGCTGAACTACCTACCATGGAGTTCAGTTTTCTTGGAATACATCTAACTTCGAAAAATGCAAGATTTGGTAGCCACCCATCTTTGTATAATATTTTTATGTGTATGGTTAGTTATTGAACATGGACCCTTGAGGTTTTTCATCTGTTGTTTGATTTGGATTCTAATTTTTTGGTTATTTCATAATAACATTCTTCTAGTTCATCGCAATTTTGGGTCATTGTTACAACTTACAAGTTCATGCCCCGCAAATATTTGAAAAAAAGCCATCTTTATATATTTGAAAATTTTGGTTATTTATTAGAAACCCAATATTATGGACCCTTGGGGTTTCAATCCTTTTTTTTTTTTATTTAGATTATAATTTTTGGTATAATGCTATTCTTCTGCTTTTATTTTTTATTTTTATTTTTTAATTTTTGTTATTGTGACAAGCCTGTGTTGCAGTACACTTCAATTAGTTCATATAAATATGGCTGCAACAAGACAAGAGAAATCGAGTTTCTTTTTGTGTCAGATATCATATTAAAGCTGGTATTTGCTTTGTTCATATTTGTTGTTGGCATTAGGTTTTGTTACAATATATCACAGTGATTCCTTGTAGGCGATTTATCTTGAGTTGAAACACCAGCTTTATAATAATATGATCTGTTGCTTTCTTAGGTGGCATACTTCTTTGTGGTCCCCCTGGAGTGGGGAAGACATTACTAGCAAAAGCTGTGGCTGGTGAGGCAGGCGTTAACTTCTTTTCAATTTCTGCATCACAGTTTGTGGAAATATATGTTGGCGTTGGTGCTTCTCGTGTCCGAGCACTATACCAAGAAGCGAAGGAGAATGTAAGTACTCTCTGGAACTGCTCCGTTTTAACTATTTTTTCTTTCTTTACTTGTGCAATTTGGTGACCTACCTTTTGTATAAGAACATAATTTATGTTGTCATATGGTAATTCTTTCTGTTAATTCCACCATGATATCCAATGTCAGCATCTATTGCACATAAATATAAAAAAACCCTACCTTGTTATTATTGTTACTATTGTTAGTAGTAGTACTAGTAGTCTTGGATTTGTTATAGGTATACCAGATTAGTCTTGGATTTGTTGGAAAAGCACATTCTTTAATAAATAATAATTAGCATGTGGATTTTTATAGGCACCATCTGTTGTTTTCATTGACGAGCTGGATGCTGTTGGAAGGGAGCGTGGTCTAATTAAGGGCTCTGGTGGTCAAGAACGCGATGCTACTCTCAATCAGGTTGGCAGGGAGATGCTTGATATTTATGAATCATGGATCACTATTGTTGCTTTTTTCTTCTTTTTTTACTTAAAATTAGATACTGATATTTCTTGTTTTCTTAATTGAATTCTAGCTCCTTGTATGCTTGGATGGGTTTGAAGGTAGAGGGAATGTAATTACCATTGCTGCTACAAATAGACCAGATATTCTTGATCCGGCACTCGTGAGGCCTGGACGGTTTGATCGAAAAATTTATATCCCTAAACCTGGCCTTATTGGTCGCATTGAGATTCTGCAGGTAAGTAGTTCATGTCTAGTATACATTATTTTGCATATTTACATGTTTGGTGTCCGCAATGTCATTCTTTACATTTTCTTTAGAGTCTTCTCATGTATTTTTTTAGCAAGTCAATTCATGTTGAGATACTTTCAGTGATTTTTTTTAATCTTCTGGTATTAGGTCCATGCTCGTAAGAAGCCAATGGCTGAGGATGTGGATTACATGGCTGTGGCTAGTATAACAGAGGGAATGGTTGGTGCTGAGCTAGCCAACATAGTTGAGATTGCTGCCATTAATATGATGCGTGATGGAAGGCCTGAGGTAGGACTTGCATAGCTTGGGCTCAAATAATGCATCTGGTTTTGGTTTACTATGGAATCTAATGGTCAGTCAGTCAGTCTTCATTGAAAATATTGAATATCTTTATCCATCTAAGCTTTGGCTCCCTCAAAATTGAAAAATTGTCATTCCCTTTTCACTCACTGCAGTCCAGATCTGAAAATCAATTTTCTCCACATATTTTGGATCTAAAACCCTTTTGACCAACCCCTATGCACAGAACTGCAGGACTTCCCCTTCCCATCCTACATCAGAAGGTCCTTCAGTTGTTGATGTTATCAAGTATATTAGAGTATTCGCCTCCAATTTTCTCATCTCACTTGTCTTTGTTTTGGCCAATTTACCAACATGCAGAAAATGAGATTGCTGGAAAAGACAATAATCCTTCTTGTTTCATGATTTAGCTTTTGCTAGCTTCAAAAATATGTGTGTGTGCTCATTGTTCTTTCTCTTGTTTGCCCCTCACCTTATCTGAAGTTTTTGTCAGTGTTATGAAAATTACTTAGATGGCCATTGCCTATCCCTTGATCCATTAATGTGAACCTTAATTTAGGGGCCGTTTGACAACGGATGAAATTACTGAACTGAAAAACTTATTGCTTTGTTTTTTTAGTTGTTAAAATAATTAAATAATGGAAATTTCAAGGGTATAGTGATCTACCCAACTTCAGCTTCGACCATTAAGGAGCCCAACCTCTTAAAAACTTATATGCTAAATGACAAAGCAATAAGCTTTTCAATTTAGCATTTATGGCTGTTACCAAACAGCCCCTTAGCCTAACTATAGTAGGGAGGGGGATTTGATCATATATATATATATATATATATATATATATATATAGATTAAATTTAATTCACAGATTTTTTTTTCTCTGTGGAATGGATTTTCTAAGTAATTAGTCTAAAAAATAAGCTGAGATTGCCTGATATAATATTGTGTTTCTTTTTTCATGTCATATTGTTAACTCAACGGAAGTGAACCTAGGTAATAGATATTATTAGATGTATCAAATTGTAATTAGTGTTTTAAAAGGTGTTATACTTGGAGGCACACCTCCAGGCAAGGTGCCCCCTAAACGCCCTGAGGCTTATGCCAAAGGCATTGATGCCTCTCTAGCGTATGCCTCATATGCCTTTTGCATGAAGTATGCAGCGTATGCGTATGCTAGAGGTGTACACCTGATGCACCTCATGCATGTCTCATACAAAAACACAAAAAAAAAAAGACAACAAAAGAAAAAAAAAAAGGAAAGGAAAAGGGAAGGGAAGGGAAGGGAAAGAAAAAGAAAGAAAGAGAAGAAAAAATGAAAAAGAAAGGAAAAGGAAGGAAAGAGAAGGGGAAATAAATAAAAGATGAGATCCTCCTTCCTCTTCCTCTTCCTCCCCACCCCTACCCCTCTTTTTTCCTTCTCACCCCCCTCCTCTTAAGGAGGCTTATGCCTCCTATGTTCTGAACCACACTTCACGCCTCCAGGTAGTAGATTGCGTCATGTCATGCCTCATTGTTTTAAAACATTGATTGTAATTCCATTGTTGAATTCTTTCCATGGGATGTTTGTGCTGGAGAATCAGCTAGAGTGAGAAGACATGATTCTGGAATGATTTTACTGAACATTTTAGTGTCAATAGTCTATACAGTTTTCTTATGACTATTTATTGATATTGGTGTTGAATTTTGGATGTGCTATTGAAGCTTTAGTGGCATATCGTGGTGCTGAAGTGCTATGACTGAATAAGGCAGCACTTCTGGACTCTAGGGCATTTTGGTCAATAAAAGTGATTAGTAGAGGGTGTATTTACAATGATCAAATTGCTACAGAGGTGTCACCTTGGCTCAATCACTAATTTGTCAAAAGCATTTTTTTTGCTGTTGAAGATTCAGCAGCGAATCCATTCTTTTGATGTTGCTTCTTGGAAGCAAAATGTATGTGGATTTGGTTTCATGCATTACCATTGCATTTGCATCCAATTATGTCTTTTGTCGTCAAATTAAGAAAGACAGGATTTGCGGAGAATTAAGAAAGATATGATTTGCGGCAAATTAAGAAAGATATGATTAAGAGATTTGAATAAATTTAGGAAAGTCATATCCTTAGATTAAGGGAAAGATTTAGTCAATCCCTGATTGAGAGAAATTCTAGGGGTTTCCTATCTTTTCTTATTTAAGGTGTATGCTTAATATGTTTTTATCATCAATAAAAAAAATCTTCTTCTTTTCTCCCTCTATATTTCGCAACATAGTATCAGAGCTTTAGGGTTCGATTATGAATTTTAAGGCCACTATGATTGGCTCAAGTTCAGCATCTTCGGATGCTACTAGTGGTTGACGTCTTTGGAAGGAGGTATTCAGCCATCGGCTATTTCTCTTTCTGAGAATTCCCATCATGGAAAAAATTATCTTGAGTGGTCTCAGTCCGTGCGGTTGGTGATTGATGGCAAAGGGAAACTCGACTATTTGATAGGCGAAGTGAAACCACCAGCCACTGATGATCCAAAGTACAGGCGGTGGCGTTCTGAAAATTCTATGGTTACTGCTTGGTTGATCAACTCTATGGATCTGGTGGTTGGAAAACCATTCATGTTTCTGCCGACGGCTCGCGATGTGTGGGAAGCTATTAGGGAAACCTATTTAGATTGGACAATCATTCACAACTGTTCGAACTGAATACCCGAATGTGGAAGATGCAGCAAGGTGAACATGAAGTAACAACCTATTATAATGAGATGATGGTTGTTTGGTAGGAGTTGGATTTATTTGAAGAAGAATGGGAAAGTCCCAGTGACAGTGCTTAATACAAAAAGAAGATAGAAAGAGGCCGGGTTTTTGTCTTCTTGGCTGGTTTGAACAAAGAACTCGATGAGGTTCAAGGACATATCTTAGGACGAAAGCCCTTGCCTACTATAAGAGAGGTTTTTTCAGAAGTGCGTAGAGAAAAAGCACGGCGGCAAGTGATGTTGAAGAATGTTAGTGAAACAAAAACAGAGAATGAAGGATCCGCTCTTGTGGCCCGAGGTGCAGACTTAGACGGAGATAAATGAGGAGGAAAGCAGAGGCCTTGGTGTGATCATTGTAGAAATCCATGGCATACTCGGGAAACCTGTTGGAAGCTGCACGGGAAACTGGCGGGTTGGAAGAAAAAATTAGGCAGTGACAACAAGTCAGGGGGAGATGTCCGCGCACTTCAAGTAAGCAACTCAGATCCAGGGCAGCAATCATCCTCAGAGTCTCTTCCTTTCACAAAGGAACAAATAGAGCACTTATATAAAATGTTTCAATCTCAATCGTTAAGAAATTCTAACCCATCTTGTCCTCTAGCTCAGTCAGGTAATTTTTTCACTGCAGCCATTGCTTGTACCAAATCTAATGGCTCCTGGATACTAGATTCAGGTGCCACTGATCATATGGCCGACACTTTGCAATTCTTTTCTTCATATACACCCTGTGCAAGGAATCAAAAGGTTAAGATTGCAGATGATTCCTTTGCTATTGTTGCTGGGAAAGGAACTGTATCTATTTCTCTTTCTCTAAACCTCAAAGATGTTCTGCATATTCCTAACCTATCCTACAATCTCTTATCAGTCAGAAACTAATCCTTGATCATAATTGTCGAGTTAATTTTTGGCCTTCTTGTTGTGAATTTCAGGATTTAACCTCGGGGAAGATGATTGGGGGTGCTAAACAGGACGGTGGTCTCTACCTCTTTAATAAAGGATCTACCTTTGGAAGGCAAGACCAACAGACTTGTTTCAGCTCTATCTCTGTTTCTAGTGACAGTGAAGTTTTGTTATGGCATTATCGATTAGGACATTCTAGCTTTCAATATTTAAAGCATCTATTTCCCAAGTTATTCATGAATAAAAATAATTCAGTTTTCAAGTGTGAATTAGCAAAACATCATCGTGCTGTTTTTCAGTCTCAACCATATAAAAAATCAAAACAATTTACCATGATTCACAGTGATGTTTGGGGCCCTTTTAGAGTAACAAATCTTTCTGGAAAACGTTGGTTCATTACTTTTATTGATGATCATACTAGGGTCACTTGGGTTTTCCTTTTAAAAGAGAAATCTGATGTTGAAATTGTGTTCAAAAATTTCTATAACATGGTTCAAACACAATTTCAGACAGATTAAAATTTTTCGAAGTGATAATGGAAAGGAATTTTTTAACAATGTGTTAGGGAGTTTTTTTGCTGAGAAAGGAATTGTACACCAAAGTTCGTGTAATAATACACCTTAACAAAATGGGGTGGCTGAAAGGAAAAACAAACATCTCCTTGAAGTTGTTAGAGCCCTAAGTTTTCAAACTAAGGTTCCTAAGTATCTTTTGGGAGAAGCCGTTTTAACAACCACTTATTTGATTAACAGACTGCCTACACGAATTTTGGATTTTAAAACACCCATACAGGTTTTCATTCACTTTTTTCCAAACTCTCGGCTAGTGACAAACATTCCCTTAAAAATTTTTGGAAGTGTGGCCTTTGTTCATAACCATGACCCTAAATGTTCAAAACTTGATCCAATAGCACATAAATGTATTTTTGTAGGCTATCCCACAAATCAGAGAGGTTACAAATGCTTTGATCCAGTTTTGAAAATGATGTTTGTGACTATGGATGTCATTCTTTGAAGGAACTTCATACTACAGCAACTCCTATCTTCAGGAGGAGAGCAACACTAGTGAAGATGATTTTTTAGATGGTTCTGATTTAATGTTTGAATTTGTCCATAATGATGTTCCTTACAACCAATCACCGAAAGAAAGCGAGACAGAAAATACAAAATTAGTGGAAACAAATGAATTAAATATTGAAAATGAACAACCTTAGGTGATGCCATCTCAAAATGAAAATGCTGAAACAACAGAGATGCGTGCGAAACAGTATAAAGGCCTTGTATATTCAAGGGAATATCTAGCACAAAAAAGGAGAGGCACTATTTGGCAGCATCAACAAGAATCTGATTTGAGGTTGGATCATGAAATTCATGATAATTCTCCAAAAATCCCTGAAAATATTCCTCCAGGTAATTCTAATTCTTCTAGTCAGCTTGATCTACCCATTGCCCTTAGGAAGGGTGTTAGGTCTTGTACAAAACATCTTCTGTCAAATTTTGTATCTTACAAAAATATTTCACCTTCATATTGTGCCTTTATTTCACAAGTGTCTAGTGTACCCATTCCTAATAGTATCCAAGAGGCTCTAAATGTTTTTGAGTGGAAAGAAGTTGTTTTTGAGGAGATGAGAGCTTTGGAAAAGAATGCTACTTGGGAGAAAGTGGACCTGCCAGATGGAAAGACAGTTGTTGGTTGTAAATGGGTGTTCACTCTGAAGTACAACTCAGATGGATCCTTGGAGAGATACAAGGCTCGCCTAGTAGCTAAAGGCTTTACTCAGACATATGGAGTAGACTACTTTGAGACTTTTTCTCCAGTGGCGAAGCTAAATACAGTTCGAGTACTCTTATCTGTCGCAGCTAATTTTGACTGGCCACTGAATCAACTGGATGTGAAGAACGCTTTTTTGAATGGAGACTTGGAAGAAAAGTATATATGGATCCTCCACCTGGTTTCACTGAGAAGTTTGGAACTAAGGTATGCAAACTAAAAAAATCTTTATATGGACTTAAACAGTCTCCCAGAGCCTGGTTTGAAAGATTCACAATGTTCGTTAAAAGTCAAGGATATAGTCAAGGACAATCTGATCATACTCTTTTCACAAAAAGATCCACCAAAGACAAGGTTTCGGTTCTGATTGTCTTTGTTGATGACATAATCTTGACTGGAGATGATATTGAAGAGATGAGCAGACTAAAGCAGAGCTTAGCCAAGGAATTTGAGATTAAAGACTTAGGCCAGATAAGGTACTTTCTTGGAATGGAAGTGGCAAAATCAAAGAAGGGCATTGTGGTTTCGCAACGAAAATATATTTTAGATCTCTTGAAAGAAACTGGATTGAGTGGATGCAAACCTTCAAACACTCTGATAGAAGTTAATACTAAACTTGGAGAAGTTAAAGATGGGGTTCCAGTAGATACAGGAAGATACCAAAGGCTGGTAGGAAGATTGTTTTACTTGTCACATACACGTCCTGATATTGCCTTCGCTGTGAGCATGGCGAGTCAATTTATGCACTCCCCGTACGAAGAACATCTTGAAGTTGGGGCTGTGCGGGATGACTTCTCAGCTTCCAAAGCCCGTTTCAGATGTCAATCAGATTGAAAGGTCAAGGCACGCACGGCTGAGTTCACCTACAAAAAGGAGACCAGTCATAAAAAAAAAGAGAGAGAAGAGAAAGAAAGAAAGAGAATCTTTCACAGGGAACTCACCACCATGGTATGAGAAGCAGCTCGGGCACTGAGCTGACCAGGAGTGAGATCAACCCATTCTGCGACCTCCTCCGGGTACGTAGCCTCCTTACTCTTCTGAAGACTGCAATGGGGGTTCAGAATGCTTTGACCCTCCTGACTCTCCGAGCTGGATACTGACATCTCTGCCGCATGGGTGGACTCCTTGGAAGCTTCAGCGGCAACACCCACAGAACAAGCTCTGGCTGTAGCCTCTGCAAGGCGAGCCTCAGCGGTAGCTTCAGTGGCATCCCTGGCAACAGTCTCCACAGGCTCGGTGGTGGGCTCTGCTGCCATCTTGGGCCCTTGAGGTGCCACGTCTCCCTCCAAGTCGATGACAGGTAGAGCGCCGAGGAGCTCGGGCTCTGGAGCCGGGGCCTGTGGAGGCTGAACCTCGGTAGAGGCCTGCGGGGACTCGACACGCGCCTTCTTGTTTACGCACTTCCTCCTCTTCATCTGGCGGAAGAGCCTCTGATCGTCTATCCTTTCCGCCTCCATGGGACCTACAACGAAGCTCAGCGTTAGTAACCCTGAAACAAGTATGCGAACAAAAAAGCCGAAGTAAGGACAAGACCTACCCGGGCTCAAGCCTGCCTAGATAAGCTTCTTCTCGGCTGTGAAGTCCTTGTAATTCAACCCAAGCTGAGCCCACGACTGAAGTGACTTCTTAGTCTTCCCATCGAGGATAACACCGGGGTCTTGAACGGCCACCCTCCAGTCAGTAGGGAAGGGCCACCCCGTGCTTCTCCAAACTACGAAGTAGTCCCGGTTCTAGGTTGGGACTTTACTCGGGAGCTTATGCATTAATTTAAAACCCGGGCAGGGGACAGATAATAAGCCCGCCTGTGCTCAGGGAGAGCGCCCGAAGCGCTCTTCTTTATTGCCAAGATGGTACTGAGGATATCTAGGTCAATGGGGAAGGAGCGGTCGAAGCAGAGGGAAATGGTCCCAACCACATTCCGTATGGAATTCGGGTGAAGCTGGTCCAAGGTAATGTTAAAGTGCACCAACACCTCAACAATCAGAGGGTGAAGAGGAAGATGGAGTCCGGCGACCAGTTGCTCCCTAAAGACCACGATCTCATCGGGACCGTGCTCCCATGGAAAGCTGCCGGTAGGAAGATTGTAAGAGTACTCCCCACTGAATTCAGATCAATGGCTCAAGGAGTGTGTGAGGTTCTTTGGCTAAAGAGGGTGCTAGCAGATCTTAAGATACCAGTGAGCTTTCCTATGAAACTGTATTGTGATAACAAGGCAGCTATCAGCATTGCTCATAATTTGGTTCTACATGACAAGACTAAACATGTTGAGATTGACGGACACTTTATAAAGGAGAAACTTGAAGAAGGAATAATCTGCACTCCGTTTGTACCAACCACGCAGCAAGTTGTAGATGTTTTGACTAAGGGCTTGTTGAGACAGCCATTTGAACTTCAAGTTAGCAAGTTGGGCATGATAGATATCTTTGCACCAACTTGAGGGGGAGTGTTGGCAAATTAAGAAAGATAGGATTTGCGGCAAATTAAGAAAGATATGATTAAGAGATTTGAATAAATTTAGGAAAGATTAGATTTGAATAAATTTTGGAAAGTCATATCCTAGGATTAAGGGAAAGATTTAGTCAATCCCTGTTTGAGAGAAATTCTAGGGGTTTGTCTTTCCTATCTTTTCTTATTTAAGGTGTATGCTCAATATGTTTTTATCATCAATAAAGAAAATCTTCTTATTTTCTCCCTCTATATTTCACAACATCTTTAGATAGGCAAGTCAAGATAAGCCTAATCTTTAAGCATAAAAGGGATGCTATTTGCAACAAAATTATAAATCTCGGAGTAGTTATTAAAATAAAGCCCAAGCTATAACTCAAAGTAATTTGTTAAGGTAGGAAAAAGAAAAACTCTAATTTAGATAAATGACAGTTGGCTAAATCCCTAATTAAACATTAATCAACCCAATATCTTACTGGATTGCAATGGTTATGAGATGTCTAATCAATTGGATGGCTGAGTAGAGCTTAGCCAATTGGGATGTCCTGGACCAGGATCTACTTATGTGGTGTAGCTTGCTTTTTCTGGTCATTACACATTCATCCTCCACAAGTATTTGTAGCACTCAGGTAGCCAGGCCTCATCTTGTTAGCATATTGCTCAAGTCTCTTCCAACTTGATTGGTGATCTTGGACCTTGCATTGGACCTATTGATCAAGGGCAGGTTCCTAAAACATGATCCTGTATCAATAAAGTTAAAGCTACATTTAGGATTCCATTTTATGGGATCAATTTAATGCCTGTTGGATTTGGGTATGGACCAGTTTATCTGCCACATGGTTTTCAAAAAAGTTAAAACTACATCTAGGATTCCATTTTATGAATCAACTGCATGGCATACATGTTGGATTTGGTTTTGGATCAGTTTGTCTGCCACATGGTATTCACATCCAGAGCCAAGAAAAGCCTAAGTCTGACACATGTAATCACCAGCTTATAAGCAACTCAATTTTATCACTGTACTTCATTCTTTTGATATTGTGCTAAAGCCTTTCTTAAACTTGCAGATTACAACTGATGATTTGCTACAAGCTGCACAAATAGAAGAAAGAGGATTGCTTGATAGAAAAGATAGAAGCCCAGAGATGTGGAAGCAACTAGCTCTTAATGAAGCAGCCATGGCTGTAGTAGCTGTGAACTTTCCTGATCTTAAGAATATTGAGTTTGTAATTTCCTCTACTCAACTTTGTTACTTCATATATTTATCTTTCCCATTTCTACATGAAAGCTATGATAGCTGATGCATGAATGCACCTAGTGCACCATGTTGGTACAATGCAGTACCAACACTTACACCGGATACTGCATGTACAGTACTAGAGTTTAAATATGTTATTTCAAACCATTGTCATCACCATCTAAGCCTTGTCCTATCTCTATCGGGTCGGCTACAGGAATCCTGTTTTCCCATTTGATTCGGTTTTGTCCATATCCATAATGTCAAATGCTATTCTTTTAACTCCCCCAGTTTTTTTAGAAGGAAAACATCCCTAATCAGAAGACACATAATACATGTTTGAAAAGACAAAAACACCCTCATCTTTTAATTATTATTATTTATTAGCATAATAAATGGTTTCGTTGTCTTCTCACATGGGATTTGCCCAAATAAGTGTTGTGCTTTTTATGTATTACACTTCCTATGATAAGTCCCCTTATTTTGTCAGTAAAAATAAGAAACTTGTAAATGTTGGAAGTTAATTGAAATTGCAGGGATACAACTTACAAGTATCGGGAACTATAAGTAGCTTAAAACATAAAAGTGAAGGCATTATATTAGGTGGCATTTGATGACACTTTTCAGACCTCTGAAGTCTGAAAATTTTGCTTTTCAGACGTCAGAGGTATTTGGAAGTGTATCTGAATTTGGGTCTGAAAATTATTTTCAGATCTGAAATAGTAAGACCGGGGCCAGGTGCTGAATGCGTTCAGATGCATTTCAAACCCGGCTGAAAGTCCAAAATACCCTTAAAAACATGTTTGCGTTTCTCCCTCTCACCGTTCATCTTCTCCACTTGACGCAGCGGCAGCAAGTGACTCCTCTAGCGAACTAGCAGCGGCGAGTTCCAGCCCTCTCTTTCTCTCTCTCTCTCTCTTCTTTCTCCTTTTTTTTTGATGAATGATAATAAATTTATTAATTCAGAAGCAGATTTAGAGTGAGTTCATACAACATCCCAGGGAGAGGTGCGAGCTGCAGCCCCTCCTTGAATCTTACAAGTAAACTATGAAATAAAAGCAAGAATCACAACTGAGCCCAAAACAATTCTTTCCTATTTACCCCTTGCTTGGCTAACACATCTAACAAAGTATTTGCTGATCTCCCCACCCACTGTACTGTGACCAACATATTCCTTGTCAACCAACTAAATTTCTTCATTTCATTCTTGTAACGCCACATAGCCTCTTCAGGATTTTTCAACCAACCCACCTCCACTTTGAATCCCCCTTGATAGTTAGGTGTTGTACCCCTAGCTGGTTTGCAAATTGCACCCCTTGTACAGCAGCTAATAGTTCTGCCTTGATGGAGTCCCCAATTCCTAAGGGACCTGAGTAGAGCAACAAAATCTCTCCCTTCTCATTTCTCAAAGCACCCCCCATTCTAGATAATCTTGGATTACCCATGCTACTTCCATCAAAGTTCAACTTCAGTGAGCCTTCAGATGGAGGAGACCAGCTTGTAATTGATTTGTCCTTTAAGGATGAACACCTCACTACTGTTGACCAATTTCTCCAAAGGTCATTAAAGGAGAATTGATGAAAGATTTCCAAGGTCTTCAGCCAAAGTATTGCCCTATTCAGCACATAGTCTTTCAATTCCTGACTACTACTTTCATTTTCTTGAAAAATTCTAGCATTCCTTTCTTCCCAAAGAGTCCAAATCAAGGCAGCACGAGCACATCTCCACATAATTCTCCCTATTTTTGTAGGCCAATAAAAGGTAGAATGGTTGAAGAGGATGCGAACTTCTGCTGGTAGACTCCAACTACTCCCAAACAATGAAAGTATCCAAGCCCAAAGGTCTGTAGAGAAGGGACAAGATATTAATAGGTGGTAACAATCCTCACCGTGAACTCTACAGAGGATACACCAATTAGGAGAAATACAGAGGAAATGTCTTCTCTTTTGTAGGTTATCTAGGGTGTTTACTTTCCCATAGAATACTTCCCAACAAAACGCCATAATTTTTGGGGGGACTTGCCTGCACCAAATTTCTTTTGACGGAAAGGGTTGGTGAGTAGAAAGTTGAGAGATGAACTTGAAGAAAGAAGCACAAGTGAAGGTTCCATTGGGTCTAGGAGTCCATACCCTCTTATCTAGCTTGGAGGGATCCAAACAAACCTGATTAAGACAACCAAGCAAGACAGAAAGAGATTCAATTTCATCATCCCTAAGTCCTCTACGGAACCCAAAATCCCAAGTAGGATCTAAGGGTGTTCCCAAAGGTGAGACAAATTTTGAGACCACCTCTTTTTTGTACAAAGAAACAGAAAATAGCAAAGGGAACAGATCCTTTAAAGGTGTGTCTCCTATCCAAAGAAATAGACAAATTTTGAGACCACCTCATATTTCTTCTTCTTCTTCTTCTTCATTTTCATTTTTGATCACTGCTGCAACTCTTGACAATGGCAACAAGTGACTCCTCCAACGAACTAGCGGCGGTGACTCCTCCTCCGCAAGTGACTCCAGCGAACCAGCGGCGGCAAGTGTCTTAAGCAAGTGACTCCTCTATTGCAACTCTCACCGTTGCAACTTCCGTCCACTGTTTTTCATCTTCTTCTTCCTTGAGACATTATTTTTCTAATTATTAAATATTTTTTTATTGCTTTATGGATTTTATTACTATTTTCACTTTTCATAATTTATTTTTAATTTATAAATTTATATATATTTTCATTTTTTTCTTATTTTAATAAATCATTTTTATTTTTATAATTTATTCATATTTTTTGATATTATTTTGAATTTAATAAATTATTTTTATGAAATAGTACATGTTGAACTCAAAATTACCAAATAGTCTAATTTATGGGTAAAATAGTAAAATTAGTGAGTTTTAGATGCTGAAGGTTTGATCCCATACAAACAACATTCTTTATTTAGAGCCTCTAAAAAGTCAAAAAACAACTGTCTCTTTTCAGATTTCAGACACTTTTAATATCTTTTTAACTTTTCAGATTTCAGATTTATCAAACACCACCATGGTTATTGGATATGATATATCAATATCATGTTCTAGATTTTGTAAACTGGGATCTTGGTTTCCGTAGAGGGTTATGTGATGATGAAAGTGCTTGTGTTTCAGAACTGTTGTCTTCACTTGAGTCTATTTGTTTAGATCCCCTCAAGCCTGACACAAGAATTTGGACCCCTAACCCGAAAGGCTTTTTCACTTGCTCCTCTTTCTTCAACTCCCTTTGCTCGACTTCTGCACCCCAGAACTTCCTAGTTAAAGAATTCTGGACTAGTCCCATTCCCCCAAAGATTGTTGTTTTTTGTTAGGAAGTTTATTATGGTAAGAATAATACCTTTGAAAACCTGCAAAAGAGAAGACCAAAGTGACTTTCCCCTAATTAGTGTGTTCTTTGTAAATCTCAGAATGAGGACTGTCACCACTTACTGATCTCTTGCTCCTTTGCTACCACTTTATGGACCAATATGAGTGGGGGACTCATTGAGAGAGGAGGTGATGGCCTTGCTTCAAGGTGTATAGATATGCAAAACAATTGGGGTTACACCAAATCGAGATAGAGGGAGACTCTAAATTGTTGATTGAGTGGCTGCAATCTAGTAAGTTGGGAGCTTGAATTTAAAGACAGCCCATAAGGGAAATCCTCAACATAACAAGGGAGATCGGTGCATGCTTCAAATGGACAAGGAGATCAGCTAATGGTTTAGCTAACACATTGGCTAAACAAGGGACCCTGAGGGAGAGAATGTCCTGGGCAGTTTTGTAAGAAAGATTACTGGGGGCTCAGCACTTACTTAGGAGTTGACAGTTGTACTTAAATATGGAAAGTTATTCTTAAGTTATATTAATGAAGTTATTGTTTCCAATAAAAAATACTTTATGGAATTGGAGTTTTATGTTGTTTTGTGTGTAGGTGGAACCTACCATATGATACTAGCTTGTTGTTTAGTTCGTCTATCTTTGAATGGCACATAAAGAGAGGGAGAATTATGTGGAAGTGCATAAGAGCAGCTTTGTTGTGGACAATTTGGGAAGAAAGGAACACCTGTAATTATAAGCTAGCTAAAGCAGAATGGAAGGACTCCATGGGTGTTCAGAAATGAGATTAAGAAACTTAATCACATTACCAAGGACATGCAATTATTATTTCAGTGGACTCCAAGAGCAGCAAATGGGTTTGCGGTCCAGCTAGCGAAGCAAGGGGCTAATAGGGAACATTGTTTTTGGACTCAGTTGTAGGGGTGGATTTGAGCTGAGCTGAATAGTACAAGGCTTGAGCTCGGCTCTCCAAGGTTGTACAAGGTTCGAGCTCGAGGGCTAATAGGGAACATTGTTTTTGGGCTCAGTTGTAGGGGTGGATTCGAGTTGAGTTGAGCCGAATAGCACGAGGCTCGAGCTCGACTCTCCAAGGTTGCACAAGGCTCGAGCTCGAGCTTGATTTGAGAAAAAAAAGGTTTTATAAAAATAAAAAATTATATATAAAAATATTTTTTTATTTGATATTTAAAAAATTCAGAATTATAATATTTTTATTATATATTATTTTCTATAATTTTATTTATATATATATATATATATATATATTGAGCTCAGCTCGCGAGCCTCACGAGCCAAGCTCCATTAGGCTTGAGCTTGGTTAGAAGCTCGGTTGAAACCGAGCCGAGCTCAAGTAGCTCGTGAAGAGCTTGGCTCGTGGCCACCCCTACTTAGTTGTAAGGATATAAAGGAAAATCTTAGGTGGAATTTTAAAGGATAATGGGGTAGCCGAGGCTACTCAACTTCTGTACTAATTCTCATATCATTTTCTTAATAAAATCACCTTTTGCTGATAAAAAAAAGGAACACCAGAATTTTTTGTGAAAAAGAAAAGAGCTTCTCAGAAGTTAAAGAATGTATTCTGACAATGGCAATTCAATGACTGAAAACTCTAAAGCTCTTCGGTGCACTCTTTTGATGACCTATGGAGAAGTTGGTTAGAAGTGGCTAATACTTCTACCAGGAAGGACAGACATGTGGTTGAATGAATGCCACTAGGGGAGGAGTTTATTAAGCTGAACTTTGATGGAAATAGCCGAGGAAATCCAGGACCTTCAGGCATAGGAGTGCTGAGAAACAAAGACAATAGCACTATATCTTTGTACTCAGGTCCTGCGGGTGTGGGAGACTCTTTAAGGGCCGAATTAATTGCTGCTGTACAAGGAATCCAGCTTGCAAATCAGCTAGGCATAGAGCATCTGATTATTGAAGGGGATTCCTAGGTGATAGTGGGTTAGCTAAAGGATCCGAACACCGTGATCTGGGGTTTTAGAGATCTTCTCAAAAAGGTTAAATGGCTAACAAGGAATAAGACAATCAGAGTTCAGTGAGTAGGCAGATCAGCAAATTCAGTGGCTGATTCACTTGCAAAACAAGGGGTTCTTCGGGCTACTTTATTTTGGGCTTCCGTGTAATTTCTTTTGTACTTATAATTCTATAACTAGTTTTAAAGGAAATGTCGCATCTCGTGCCTTTCCATGGGTTGCATCAGTGTTAGCATCAGCATCCAACCATCTGCATCTATGCATTATATCCTTTGGAGAAGACATATGGTCTTTTTTAGGTTTTGGATTATTGATCAGGATCTTGACAACCTTTTAAAAGCAATCATTATGCTTTGGTAAACCTCTTTGGTTTAATTGGTGTTTCAAAGGCACATCAACAAATAAAGGAGATTAGAGTTTTCTACTGTATATTTTATATGCATGTCATTGTTTAGGTGTATTTGACATGATTTTACCATCACAATTATCTGGATAATTTGCCATGGCAGTTTTACTTTTGATCAATTTCCTTCTACAACCAGTATAATCCTAGCAACTACTAATTCCTTTTCAGTGTATTTGGTCCTTTGCATTGGAAAGTTATCCCTTTAGGCCATGTTTGTATTCAGGGGACTGGTGAAAAATTGAGGGTTCTAGAATAAGTACCAACTGCCACACCCCACAAATTCAGTATTCTGTTAAAACAACAGGGTTCCAGGATATCTGGAAAATAGGAGATTTGTTTTCCCTTTTCTGGCAATCTGGCCCCCATATTTGGAACATAGGAGATTTGTTCACTTAGTTGGCTGGAAAAAGTTTGTCAACCCAAAGAAAGTGGTGGGTTGGGAATAAGGAACTTGAAGTTCTTTAATAAGGCTCTGTTTGGGAAGTGGCATTTGACATATAATGAGGAGGCGGATAGCCTGTGAAGGGAAGTTATTCATGACAATATGATCAAAAGGGAGATAGCTGGGTTTCATGTGATGTTACCCTTACATATGGGTGTTCCCTGTGGAAAGGTATTAAAAGTGCCAAATCAGATTTTTTTTTAAAGGAATTAGATATATAGATATAAAATTGGGGATGGTATGAGGGTAAGGTTTTCGGATGACCTCTGGTATGAAGAAATTAGGCTGAAAGAGATCTACCTTGGGTTATTTGACTTAACTGTAAACAAGAAAGCTTTGGTGGCAGAGTTGTTGATGTTTCAAAATGGTACAGCAGTGTGGTCTCCTTTAAGAGGAGCTTAAATGACTGTGAGGTGGAGCAAATGGCTGATCTGTTATATAAACTTAACAGTTTTATCCCAAGCAGATCAGGGGAAGTTGACAAAAGAGAATGGAGATGGTGCAGGGATGGCAATTTTTCAGTTAGATCTTTTTATAGTAAGCCAGTGGGGAGGGGGGAAAGTAGTTTCCTTTGGGAAAGTGTTTGCTATACAGCTGCTCCAAGGAAGGTTGCTTTTCTTACGTGGACAGCCTCTCTGAACAAATGTCTGACTAGAGATAATTTACTGAAAGGGGTGTTCTAATTGATAGCACTAACTGCGTTTTCTGTAATGAGGAAGTGGAATTTGGAATTTGTTCATCACTTATTTTTGCATTGTTATTTTTCTAGAAGGCTGTGGTCTAAAGTATTGGACATTTTTGGAAGACACTTTTGTTAAACAAAATCTGTGGTTTTTAACTAGTTGGCAGTTGAAGGGTCTGAGCGGAAGAGGAAAATTAGTTTGGAAAGTGATTCCTGCAATCTTTTGGACTGTGAACGGAAAGAAATGGCAGAATCTTTCAAGATTGGGAAAAAAAACAGAAGGGACAATTGTAAAGGAATTATGAGGTAGAATACACTCTTGGGTTGTAGTGAACAAAATTTTTAAAGATATACCATACAGCTCTTTTATGAATACCATTTTGTTATTTTGTAATGATTGAGCAATACTTTTGTACTGGTGGAGCTAGTTTTTGCACAGTTTTTTGCTGTATAGGTTTGGGCGGTGTATATTTTCTTTTTTTCAATACAATACATTACCTTTCTTCAAAAAAATATTTCTATCCAAAAACAGACATGTCATTGTATTCTCACCACATGAAATTAAGTGAACATAGGAAATTCGTTCTTCCATTTTTTTATAATCCACTTGTTCTTCCATTTTCATGTCACTAGTAATCATATGATGCTGCACCAGCCTACCAAAACCATTGGAAACCAACAGAAGAGCTCTTAATTATAGAAATCTCATAGTGCAAGGAGATTCAATGGTCGGATGGTTTAAGCACAACAGGAATGGAAGCTGGTGCTACCAACATATATTAAGATAACTGAGATGGTTAGCAAGGGAGCTGAGAACCATGTCCACATGGATTCAGAGATCAGCAAATGGAATAGTGGATACATTAGCAAGACATGAGATAAACAGGGCTCAAATGTACAGGGGTTCTATCTAGAAGGAGAAACAGCAAGCAATGTAATTAATAAAATGAAATGATGGGAAGCTACCCAAAGTAGCATGAGGGCGCAAGTCATGACCATATTGTAAATTTCATTCATTTTACTGAAACTTGATAAATTCTTTGGATGTTACTTTATAACTGTAGTAGTGGAACTTATAACCCAAGCAATTCATTGTGAAGTTCTTACAAATTTCAAAATGAAACTAATTTTACAAAAATATAGAAAAGTATGATGATATGAATTTGGGAAAAATGACAAGAAGATATTGGAACATAAATTTGGAAGAGATGATGGAAGCAAGAATGCATTTTGGTCATGGTACTAGGAAATGGAATCCTAAAATTGCACCTTACATCTCTGCAAAGCATAAAGGTATTCATATTAGAAATCTTACTAGAACTGCTCGTTTTTTATCAGAAGCTTGTGATTTAGTTTTTGATGCAGCAAGTAGGGGAAAACAATTCTTAATAGTTGGTACCCGAAAATAAAGCAGCCGATTTAGTTGCATTGGCTGCAATATGGGCTCGGTGTCATTATGTTAATTAACAAATAGGTCGTTAATTAGCACTTGAAGCGGCTAAATGGTTCCTGTCATTGGGCTCCCATCTGCAAATTGTTTATGGTAGGCTAATTAGTGAAAGTGGAATGTCTTGGCTAAGCTAGGCATTTTTTTTTCACATTCATTGAATAATTGATTATTTCAAGGTGAGATTTGACATGTTTAACTTTCCAGGCTTTTGCTTTAGCATTCTTGCATTTTTCCCCTTACTTTTATAATGTTCATGCCAAAATAACTTTTAAGAATTTTGTTTCATGCTATCATTCTAATGGAAATTTCATTATATGGTTTGGATAGCTCACAATCTCACCTAGAGCTGGTAGAGAACTTGGCTATGTGCGAGTGAAAATGGACCATGTGAAATTCAAGGAGGGAATGCTTAGGTATGAAATTGTTTCACATACCAGTTATTGCTTTCAAATATTAATATTTCTGTAATACAACTTTTCTGTCATTTTTGGAGATTTTTCCTAGTCATGAAGTCTAGTGAACAGAATCTCATTGTACAGGGGGGCTTTGTGTATACCTTATATTAATATAATTATACTAATAATATAGCTGTAATTAAAAAGTGAATGACAAGCAAACTGCTCTTGAACAGATTTAGTGGTTAAGATTGGTGGGATTCCCTTGAGTGAATTTTGTTCGCACTTCTAGTGGATTTATCTAGGCAGCTTATGGGAAAGCATCTTAACAATCTCGTTTGTTCATTTCTCTTCCCTGATTTCCCATGCAGTCGGCAATCTCTCCTAGATCATATTACTGTTCAACTAGCACCACGTGCAGCTGATGAGATTTGGTATGGTGAGGATCAGGTAAGACAACCATTTATTATTGGTCTATAATAATGATGCTAAATATGAGCAAAGAGGCTTTTCTGAAGATGTTTTGCAGATTGAGGTGAATGTTTAAGTGATCATGCGTTTGTGTTTGAGTTCACTGCTTAACTAGATGATGCTCTGTGGAATGATTCTAAGGTGGCAGTCCTGTTCCTTACTCCCAAACTAGTGCTGTAAATGGATTTTGTTCTTGGAAGTTTTCTCATGGCAACACTTACGAACAAGTTTATTAATACAAGGGATCAGTTTCCAGTTCTACAGAAGTATGTAATGGAGGTGCCTTACTGCAAAAATATGGTAGCTTTGGTTTGTAGAATTAGTTGAGTGGAGCTGGAAATCCCAGCTAAACATGTGGATCTGATGTTTATGAACCACACCACCTATCTAGATCTTCATGAACTGGCACAACAATTTTGTGCTTTACTTGTAAGGTGCATTGAGGATGAAGGTGGATGGATGCTTCATTTACAAACCTTGGTCTTTTTTCTACTTTCTGCAGCATGTAAAATAGATGACCAGTAACTTCTAAAGGGATATATATTTACAAAATCCATGTTCTTTCATTTTATAGTGTACATGAAATTCTATAAGCCTTTAAAAAACCTTGGCAAATGTAACTGTTGGAAGAGATGAGCCGTTTGCAGTGCACGGGTTCCTTTTTCCTTTCTTTTTTTCTAGTGTTTGATCTGCCTGGTTTTAGATGAATTAGTGCCCAACTTATGTGTTTCATTCTAGATAGTAGCTGCTTTCTATGTTTGTTTTATATATTATTTGCTTGTTATTGTTTTCTTTAGTCCTAGTGCTATCATTTGAAAGGAAGATTTCTAATCTGTTGAAAAATTTTCAGTTGAGCACAATTTGGGCAAAAACAGCAGATAATGCTAGATCAGCTGCACGAGCCTTTGTCCTTGGTGGCCTTTCTGAGAGAAATTATGGGTTGCCTGACTTTTGGGTTGCAGATAAACTTAACGTATCCTCCACCATGCCATTCTTTTGTTTTGTTTTCCTCTGTTATTATGTGAGGTGGAAATGATTATCAGCATGACAATTGACTTTTGTTCTTTAGGATATTGATTTAGAGGCCTTGCGCATTCTTAACATGTGTTATCAACGTGCTAAAGAGGTAACCTTAATTAAGTTGAGGAAGCATTTGTGAAACACCATTTTTAGATCTTTTTTTGTGAGTACAGCCATATGAGATGTGTCATGTGTATGTTTCAGATCCTACATCGAAATCAAAAACTCATGGATGCTGTGGTTGATGAACTCATTCAGAAGAAAAGTCTCACCAAGCAGGAATTCTTTCGCCTAGTTGAGGTACATGGTTTCCTTGAACCAATGCCACTCAACATAGTTGATATCAGGGTGTCCAAGCGCATGCAGTTCCAAGAAATGATGGTGGACAAGAAGGAAACAGTTAAAGAGAGCACTCTATGAAGTGGATGACTAGTCTATTCCATCTTCTCCTGTTTTTGAGGGTAATTACTTATATCTTCTACATTTGGGTTTTATCTAATTAGATGCCATGGCATCTTGATATTCCAGTGTTAATTTTTGTATGTGAATATATCTAGAAGGTTTCCCCTGGAAATTTAGGCTATGCTCAATTAAGATTCTGCTCCAAAGAATCGCTATTTGAAGAATGAGTTAAAGCAAAATTGATTCTTTTTTGAAGCTAAAATCAAATTTTATTGCAAAAGGAATGATTTGTTATGGAAATTGCAAATTTGGAGGTCGGGATCTTTAGAATGTAGTTAATTGGGCATTTCTGAACTCGTGCACAATTGCCAATGGAGATCAACTTTGTTTCATAAAAGATAATTTTCATGGATTTGTGATGATATTGTGTTTTACCTAGTGCAAATATTTTGAGAAATTGCTTTGCAACTTATTAAGTTCCCAACTGTTTTTTGCTAGTTAATCCTTGAGCATGTCAATAGATTATGTTAGTTATAGTTATTGAGCGTCCAGGCAGTGCTTCCTTAAGTGGACTTCATATCCAGTTTTTACTGATCCAATCAATTAGGTGTACGTGGCTTGGCAAAAAATCATTGTGCCTGTGAAGCTTACTCTTTCCGAGAAAGATGTTCTTTTTCTATTATGGTAAAATCTCAGGCCAACTAGTGTGAAAATGCATGGTTGAATGACTTGTGTCTGGGAGTGGTCATTTCATGCGGAAATAGTGGGGGTTAATGTCCATGTTCACTTCACCTCTTCCAAAACCTTGAACAGTTGTCCAGCGTCGTTTTGTCATCATAATTGCAGTTGCTTCATAATGCTAATTACTGTCTTATCATCAAAATTCTTTTTTCTTATTCCCAGGTTTAGTGGTCTGATGCGATACTGCCTTTGTCCTGAGAACTTATTGCAGCAGAGCACTCTCTTGAAAGATTGGCCCGCCCCCATTCTACCAATGCTGGCTGGAAGAAGAGACTTCTGGGTCGGTAAAGTGAACTCAAATGCACCTTGCAAACGGTTGATAGATCTCCGTCGTCGGCTGAACTTGGAGACCAGAAGGTGCAATCTTGAAACAGCAAAGGATTTCACCTATTTGGAAGTCGAATATTTGTATACTTAGTTTGTCTTCCGTTATAAAGTGTTCTTATTCCCTTTTGTATATTATCATTTATCCATAAAGTAAATAGATTTCCCCGGTGCTTTCATCATATTCATAGGGGAGTGTCAATTGTGCCAAATGGTTTGTAGCTGTTTAATTTATTTTTAGATTTTTAGATTCTGTTACTATTAATTAAGTACAAAAAAAAATATTAGACCTAGGTGCAGGTACAATCAATGATCAAAATATCGGTGTCGAGTATCATATCGGACAATTTGAATATGGATAAGATATGCTTTGGAAACACATTGATACAGACGAAAAAATTGAAAATGCTTAGATACGTTGGGGAAATAAATACATACAAGATCCATAAATATATTAATAACATTAAATTTAAAATCAAATAGTCACAAATAGGATACATAAATATCACATAATTTTATTATTTTGCATTAATAAGAGTTCAAGACACATAACATATGCACATATTATATTTTAATTATTATATCAATTATTTTATATTTTACTATTTTTAATTTTTTACATTAACAAAAAAGTCAATTAAATATTAAATTCTCAAATGTAAACTAAAATATCAATTAATAATTTAAAAAATATATAATTTCAATTTAAAATATATCAAATCTATTAAAATTTCTAATATAGTTTTTAATTACTAATATAATTATTACATTATTGATAGTTTTGTTTCTATAGTTTTTTTTTTCTAAAATTAAAAACCATTTTTGGTATAAATGTTGATTAGTAGGGTTGATAGATATTTAATATGTTGTTACTTAATGTAATATACATTAAAATATTAACTAATTAATAATTTAATATATATATATATATATATTAATTTTAAGTATTAAAATAATTATTTTATTATTAATATATTATTTACATAATTTTTTTGAGATTAAAATCATCTTTTGATTTTAATGTAGATTTGATAGATTATTTATTCCATTGGTTTATAAAATATCAATTTTGAATATTGTTCTTTATAGTTTTTAGTTAAAATTGTTGAACAAAATAATATTATTTATTTGAATTACATGTACTTTGTAGGTGTTATATGTAATAAAAGTTATTTTATTTCAAATATTTACACAAGTATTAAGTTGCCTTAATGGTTTATGAGTTGCCTTGGGATAAAGGCGTGTACCATGTTGGGAGACCTAGGTTCGAGTAGTGTGTTTGTCTTTACTTTGTAATAAACAAGTTCGTGCATATCGGTCCGTATCACATGGTAAGCGATACATGCTCGTACGATTTTTGGATCAACGGTAACGGTTTGGGTAGTTTAACCTTTAGATTAGAAATTTATTATATTAGGGTTTTATATCTCTTCTTTTATGAGAAAAGAGAGAGCTAGAGCTAGGTGGTTGTTGGCTGAGAAAATAAGAAAGAAAGGAAAAAGAAGAAAGGAAGGAGGGAAGGAAAAAAGAAAGGAAGAAGAAGAAAAAGAAGGTGATGTTCACTTCTAATGATGATGGTGATGGCAATGGCAATGCCGATGGCATCCTCTTTCTTTGATTTCAAATCTGAGTTTTTTTTTTTTTTTTTTTTTGGATAAAAGAGGACTTCATTAAACAGAAAAACAAACAAAACAATAGAGACAATAATACAAAGAAGAGACAAAAAAGAAAAAAAAAAAAAAAAGCAGAGAAGAAGAAACACAAAAACACATCACCCACAGTTCAACAACCTAGAACTACTAGGAGTAGCATAAAAAGCAACAATGTCTTTTAACATAGGACCTGCCATCCATCTTGGGAAAGCATCTTTCCAACAAAAATTGTAAACTAGACCCATCTTGGTTATTGCATGAGCCAACACATTAGCTTCATGGGCAGTCCAACAGAAAAAAAAAAAAAAAAAAAAAAAAAAAAAAAGAGATTTCCTAGTGCTAAGGGCTTTAATGTCTTTTCAAAGGAACAAAACATCTTGGTGGGGAGTGGCATCCTTTGGAGCATGGCTTTTGCTTTGGCAATCAATGCTGAATTAGCAGTATAGGAACCTGCAACAACTCCCCAACAACCACCTTGCTCGTCTTTGATCACAAAACCAAAAGAAGTTACTCCATTTGAACTAAAGCCACTATCTGAATTTGATGAAACCTGAGTTTGGTGGCAACCAAAAATAACTTTTCCTGGACTTTTTTTCTAGGAAGCAAAGAGCTTCCTAATTTCTTATCAGAGATGTCTCCACTATGGTTCTGTAAATTAAGGAAATCACAACAACATGGTTAGTATTCTCATTTTCAAAAATAAAAGTATTCCTAACCTTCCAAATCTCCCACAAAGTTATAGCTATTTGAACCATTAGGCTATTGTTTAAATTAACAAGGTCCTTTATGATTTGGGAGAACCAACTCCCAAAGTTTGAGGGGATAGAATCTTTTGAATGTTTGACTCTACAACCTACTCCAAGCCAGATACATCTAGCTTTGTCACACAAGAGCAGTACATGGACAATGGATTTTTCCTCTTGATTATATCTCAGGCAAATTGTTGAGTCAAGAATTTTCCTATTGGCTAAGTTCTTCCTAATTGGGATGCCATTATAGCAGCATTTCCAAAGAAAATTCAGGATTTTAGGTTCCATAAGGATTTTTCACAAAATAGTTCCACAAATCTTTATCCCTTACATATTCATCCCTTTCTAGATCACTAGAACCCAAACTTTGACTAGCTACAGAGTAGGCTAACCTTACTACGATGGATCATGAACCTATATCAGTTCATACACCCACAGGTTTGTTACTAGATCAATACTTAGAATTTTTTCCTCTTCTATTGGAGTAAAAAACCTCCCAATCTTCTCTACATCCCACCATCTTTCTTCTTGGTTTATAAACTCCCTCACTCGTAGATTACTTTGTATTGGCCTAGGACCCATTGGTTTAAAACCTTCGAGGCCTAGAATCAAAGGGTCCTTCCAAACATCAACCCTTTCCCCTGTATTGACTTTCCACATAATTCCTTTTTATAGCAATTTTCTACCCTCCATAATGCTTCAAGAAAATGGCATCTAGGGAAATATTTTGCTTTTAGAAGGTGATCCCATAAATTGCTTGTATCCACACTTAGCTTCTAAGCTAATTTTTCCAATAAGGCAGCATTGAAGAGGTGGGGATCCTTGAATCCCATCCCCCCACTAAGCTTTGACCTACAAATTTGGGTCCAATGTATCCATCTTATTTTATTTCTTCCATCATAGTCCCCCCACCACAACTTTCTTTTACACTTTACAATCTCCTCATAGACTTTGTTGGGTATCAAGAAACAAGACATGCAATGGTTTGGCATAGCAGTGAGAACTGCTTTTATGAGAACATCATTTCCTGCTTGAGACAATAAGGTCCCTCTCCAACTCTTGGCCTTATTTTCAACTCTCTTAGCGAGGTAATTGAACAAATGGATTTTTTTTCCTCCCTATATTAGGGTAGGTTCCCAAATATAAGGAGGGGCTATATACCTTTTTGAATCTAAGAGAGTTAGCCAAAATCTTTTGACGTATAGGGTGCATTTTCTTACTAAAAAAGATTTCAAACTTTTCAAAGTTCACTTGTTGTGCCGATGCGTTTCCATAGATTTCCAAAGCCTCCAACATCTTATTTCCTTCACTAACATAGATTTCCAAAGATTTCAAACTTTTCAAAATTCACTTATGTCCCGACCCCTTTGAGGCCAAACTTATTTTCAGGGAGTACCATTTACCAAGATTTGGTAAGATATAGATTTAACACATAACATAACCCAATTGACCCATTTGTCTCCAAACCCCTACTTTTGCAAAGTTCTTTGAAGGAAGTCCCCCATTTTACCTTGTTTAGGCTTTGCTCATGTCCATTTTTACAGCCATGAATCCATTTTTTGCCTTAGTTTTGTTTATGTAATGCATAACATCATGGGTTATGATGATATTGCCAGTAATGGATCTTTCAGAAATGAAGGCACTCTGATTTAAGGAGATATGACTTTGTAAAGTAGAGGTTTGAGCCTATTTTCCATGATTTTTAAAATAATTTTGTAAACTATACTGCACAAGCTAATAGGCCTAAACTGGGTAGCCCTCTTAGGGTTCTTCACTTTTGGGATCAAGGTTATAAAGGTGGAGTTGAGGCCTCTACTATGGATTCCATTTGAGAAAAACTTTTTAACCTCTTGTAACCCCTTCCCTTACTACCTCCCAAAACTTTTGAAAGAAAAAGTTAGGAAAGCCATCTAGCCCTAGAGCTTTTTTCGAGGCCATCTGGAACAATGCTTCCTTTATTTCCTCTTTTGTGACATCTTTTTGGAATTCTTCATTATCTTCCTTAGATAATTTCCCTTCCAAGAAATCCATGACTGAATCTATTTTTGAAGGATTTGAGGAAAAAAAAAATCTTGAAAGTGCTATACTAAGACATTACTAACTTGGTCCTCTCAGTTGAAGTTTAAGGCTCTCAATTTGATCATGTACCTTCCTAAATTCCTCTTTAATCCACTCCCTAAGGTCTCTTGTCAGAATTGAGCACTTCCTCGAGATCCAAATCTAATCTAAGCTTTTCTCCCAACTTTCCTTAATCAAGTCCCCATATTTTTTATGTAACAACCAGATTTCTTCAAATCTGAAAGGTTTCTTTAGTTTTTTTCCCATGGGTTATGTATTTATGCAAATTTGGGAGGTGATTCAAACCATTGAGATCTCATTTTTCTCTTTCTCAGATCTTAGATCTCATATCTCTCTTTCTCTCTAATCTCTCCATAGTTCCTCTCTTAGATCTTAGTGACCTCAGACCTGAGGTCGTGTCTTAGTCCCTCTCTCATTTCTCAATCTCTTTTTTCTTCTCTGTTAATAATCTTAAAAATAATTAAATAACTTTTTATTAAACCACAAACCGCTATCCAAGTCGAACAGTTTAGCGGTTTGATTGTTCGAGTCAATAGTTCTCTGACCAATTCAATGTTTTTTTTTTTCAAAAAAAAGGTCCAATGTAAAAATGAACTTGGGTACACAGCCGATTCCTGAGTTAAATGGTTTGACCTTCCAATCCAATTTTTAAAACAATGAGTTTAGGCATATAGCTCATGAAAGGTTTCCTTGATCAAAAGTTTTTGCGACTTGCAAGGTAAATGTTGGATTTGGTGCTAACCAACAAAATGACTCATATTTTGGGGAAAAAGAAAAAAAAAATGAAGGGAGCATTTGTTTTTGCTTTTGAACTTTCAAAAGACAAATTGAAAACATTTTTTCAATTGTTATGCCAAAATGTCAAACTTGACTTTTTTTTATGAGAAGATATCAAGACTTTGATTTTTTTATTTAAGCTTTTATTTCAAAATTAAGTTTGGTAACATTTTACAAGTGTTTCCAGGCTTACCAAACTAGGTCAAACCTAAGGGGGCTTGGGATTGATCCATTCAAAGTTTCAGACCAGACGCTTGAACGGCTAACCCAGACAACAGTGGTCAAACTTGGAATTAGGCACGAAGTTATACTCTATATCTCATTATTTAGCATATGCAACGGGGGTACGTGGGTAGCCCATCCCCCACAATGTTTTTAAAACTGATTGGAATCAGAATTGCTTTGGCCATCAGTTTTGTAGAAGAGAGGGGCAACTTGAAATGAAGATGATGCAATATGCAAATTTCCACGTCATGAGTTCGGATCTGCTCCTCAAAGAGCACACCTCACACCTACCTCACAATATGTTTAGTCATGCATCTGGAACATCTCCATACTTGAAAATATTTATTCATAGGAGGATGTTTCCAATGCATGGCTGAAATGTGTTGTGAAGTCAATGTGAGGCACACTATGTGAGGAGCAGATTCGAACTCCAACATCATGTATTATTTGGCAAAGTGGCAATCGTGTCCCAGCTTGCTTCTGATCTCCAAGATCGTGCTAATGAAGAAATACCCCAGGAGTCCATTGAAGGTTAAGGATTATTATTTGTTTCCCTTTCCCTCTAGTTCTAAACCTATCGATTATTCTTGAAACGAATATACATTAATTTTCTTTTAGGTTGTGTTTTGTTTTTTCATTAAAAATTTTCCATCAACTTCTCTCTTATTTTCTCTCAAGCCATTCATATGCTTATTTTTTCATGGTTTTTTGTTCTTGACTTCCTTTTTAAGGTAGGGGATGATGTTGGATCATGCAATGATTCAATAAATTATTATACATATAATTAATATGATATGATAAATGGAATTATTATGGGCTTGATGAGAAAAGTTCTCTATTAGTTGGATCATCAATTAATTGTGGATAATTAATCAAGATTTTCCACACGGTTTGATCATCATTGAAGATAATGCATGGGTGAAACTGATATACCATGAAGCTGAAATAGGGTAGCCCAGTATCCAATGGCCAACCTCTTCAGCCGCAGATCAATCAAATGGTGGTCACATGCAAATATGGCTGGACATTTAAGAATTAATTAAGACTTAAAACTATAAGGTTAGAAACCTAGACCGTCAAGGGAGCATGTAGGGCTGGGGTCGGGCTTATATATTTTAGACCAATGTGTATGTAAGGGCAACCCCTAATCATAGGTGCTATGCCTGACCTAAGTCCAGTCCCCTACAGTGAGATGCCATTTGGCAAATCAACATGAAGACATTTTGGGAGAATGATGGTTCAGTTTAGGGTCAGAATTTATAGGTCTAAAGTATTATTAGGGTAGGTGCCAGTTCGGAATTGATTCAATTTACGGGCGAGCGTTGGTGCCTGGAATGTGGGTTGTTGACATTTTGAATGTTTATAGCTCTGCAGTGGAAATCAGAAATCTATGTTGGGCCTCTTCGTACTTTTCCACATTTTTTTAAGCCAAGACAAATTTCTTCCTATAACTATTTTATAAGTAGTTTTTAGTGTCATTATTTTATCTACAACATCTTCCAACCCTATTATTTGTTTTTTGGTCAAACAAGAGACAAGTTCTTGACAAAAATATACCCAAAGAGATTAATAATATGATTAGAAAGTAGAAAGTAGAGTAAATAATTAACTTAAATGATTAAGTAACAAAAAATTGTTTAATATTTCTAAAATAGATTGCAAACTTATAAAATTAATTAATTAATTAATTTAGCTTAAAATAATTTAAATTAAAAAAAAACAAAAGGAAGACATTTTGAATAAAAACTAATAACAATTACTAAACATTTAATACAAATGTTAGAAAACAAACTTCATAATGCAGGGAAAATCATCTATTTTACAAGAAAGCCCTCATATCAAGAGAGCTTAGTCTTTAGACACATGGCATTTTATTCTTTCAAAAATCAATATCTAATAATTGGGTACTTTCCACTTTCAAATGAAAACTTACTTCCTTAAACATGTCTTTCCACTCTAAAAAAGTTCTCAAAAAAGTGTTAATTTAGACAAATGGCCACCTACACAAAAAAAAAAAATAAAAAAATAATATCCACTTCAAGTTGATCTTAGACACATGGCTATTTATAAGAAAAGTATCCATTCTTAATAATGGCGGTGTTTGGAACCATGGGAGTTTATTGAAAAAACGTTGTCACATAGGTGTCACTTCAGCATTTTCCTCATTATGTGGATCCATATGCATAAAGACTTGCAAAAGATAGCCTTGATTTATGTGCACGCCTATCGTTGGGGAAAGATTCATTTTAGCGCTTCCCCCAACAGATAGGCATTTATTCATTGTTTTGCTAATATGGTGCCTAATGGCGCCTAGTGGTACCTAAGTGTCAATAAACGAGTTCATTATTACTTTTCTCGGTTTTGCAAACAAATCTACGATTCCAAACACATACAATATGTAACTTATATTAATCTTTATAATTCAATTTTCTATTCCAAATAAAAGATTCATAAATACTTTTTAACAAACTTGATTTAATAAGGAATTCAAATTAGATATAATTCTCAAAGTGATATAATTATCAAATAAAATAAAAAATAAAATGGTAAATTTATATATAAAACCCGGCGCAACATTCCATATGCAAAGCATAGCCAGGCTCGGCCCATGATCCCAATGTTCCACAAATCCACTAAGAGACCTTATTGGTTACAACCAAACAATTTGGTACCTGCAAAAATGCAAATGGGGTGAGAGAGGCTCCAACTTTCAACCTCAGGATAACTCAGAAGCTATGAGACCTACGCACCACCACCCCATTGTGATCTCATGGAAGTAATGTTCCCAAGTTGTTTGTCACCTACAACTGAAAATATATATATATATATATATATTAAAACAAGGAAGTCTAGAAAATTTCTTTTTTTTTGAAGTTTTGAATTTTTTAATCAATGTCATTTTTGAAACTACCAATTAGAAATTCTACATTCCGTAAAAAAATCTTCCTAAAATCTCTATCTTCCACACATTTCAATAACCTAAATAATCTAATATCCTAAAATTTCTCCTAAAATTTCTCCCCCACTTTTTATCTATATCTATCTAAAGAAAGTTTGAATTAAAAATTATTTAAATATTCTAACAAAATTATATAATAAATTTAAAATATTTATTAAAAAGACAAAAAATAATTATAATCGATTTAATAATATTCATATTATTATTAATTATATATTTATGCAAAATTCATTACAAAATTATGTACAAATAATAAAAATCTAACATTAAAAATGAAATCATATTTAAATATTTCAATAACTAAATATCTTAAATAAAAAAATATTAAAATTAATATTTTAAATCAGTTTGTAATATATTTTAAATAGTTATTGAATAACGTTTAATTGCAATAAATAGATTAAGATTTTCAATATTTAGTTAAATAACTAAATATTTTAAATAATGAAATATTTAACATAACTAGATTTTAAATAGTTAAAATAACAAAATTATGTATTAATAGTACTATAATTTTATGGATTATTAAATTCAATAAGTAATTAATATTTTAAAATTTAAATAATGATATTATTTCAATAAAGGAATAATATTTTAAATAACTAATTTCATTTATACCAATTAATAATTCAAGAAAATAAATTTCAAAAAATTATTGTTCATTAATAATAATTTTAAAAACTTAATCTATATTTATATATACTAAAATTAATATTTATTGTATTTTAGTAATTATTTATTGTTTTTTGTCATAAATATATTTTCAATAATTATGTACAAATCTATTTTGTTTTTTTATTTAAAAGAAAATTTTCAATAATTATTGGAGTTTAAACTACAGTTATTTAGCTTTTTGAATTTAATTTATTGTGTATTTTTGCTATAAATTTTTAATAATTATTGGAAATTAAACTATTGTTCACGGGCAGGTTGGTTCAGTTCAGTTGTAGGTTGTTGGGCCAACCAAATTGACTTGGTCAGGTTGGGGAGTTGTCACTCAAGTTATATCAGTTTGGTCAATTTTTAGTTTGATTGGTTGGTTCAAAAGGTTTAAACTTAAAAAATTAAATTTAAAAATTAAGTTTAAATTTTAAATTAATTATATTGACATTATTAAAAAATATAAATTTAAAAATTAAATTTATGATAAAAATATTTTAGCCTAAGAAATATTAGAATTTTCCACTTTCTCGTATTAAAAAAATATATTTAAAATATAAAATATTAATATATATCTATAGTTGTGTAGTTCAATTTTAGTCAATTTATAAATGGCCAAAGTGAAATTGATCAAACCCAATTGGGTTGGAAAATTGTTAAACCAAAGCCAATTGAAAATACTAGAAATCGGGTTGGACAGTTTCATTAGTTTGATTAGGAATGGCAACGAGGTGGGGCGGGGATGAGAAGCCTCTCCCCATCCCCGTCCCCACGAAAAATCCCCATCCACATCTTTGTCCCCATCCACACTAACCGGGGGGGGGGGGGGGACAAAGTTATCCCATCCCCGTCTCAACGATTATGTTTTCATTTTTTATTTTATTTAAAAAATAAACTTAAAATAATTAAAATTTACAATCTTACTAAAAAAGATTCAAACATATTCAACTATATTTTAAAAAATATTAACATAATATATATATATATATATATATATAAAAACATATGCATATATATACATATATATTAGCGAGGATCCCATGGGGTGGGGATTAGGGTCCCTACAAAGCAGAGAGTGTTCTTGCCCCCGGCCAATGGGGATGAAAATTTCCCCATCTCCGTCCCTGTCTCCCTACGGGGGAAAATCATCTCCATTCTTGTTTCATTCAGAACAGATCCCTATGGGGGCTAGGGAAATGGGAAAAATTGCCATCCCTAAGTTTGTTAAACAACCCTATCTAAAATTAATTATTGCTATTTTTGTATCATAAAAAAATTATTAAAAATAGTATATAAAATATAAATGATTATTAATTATTATATAAAATAATTGTGTAATCTTATATGTTTCTATTGTTTAACTTTAACTTAACAAATACCGTATTTCCTGTATAATATAAAAAAACCTCATAAAAAAATTAAAAACCGACTTTGGTGCTCTCTAGTTTCTAAAATACAACAGCAGCGCATTGTTCTCTTGGAGTAGCACCACCCACTCACAAAAAATTTTTACTTGATTAGAATCTTCGAAGCAAGCAGATTCTCATCAGACGATAGAAATAGTTTCCCTCGTATAATAATCAATAATGGTCCCCTTCCCTTCAGGCTTCAACTCTAATTAATCTGGCCGTTAAAAGAGAAACCTTTTCTGTGAAATTTCAAATTTGTTACTCTATCTAATCGTATGGGGTTTGAAATTCCAAACGATACAAGAATTAAGTCCACGTTCTAGTTTGAAATTCCAACCAATAACTACCCTTAACTGCCACGACTAGCACGTTTAAACTTTAAAAACGGCTTCTGGTTTATCCTTGGTACACTTCTTTGAGGAAGAGTAGTCTTTCTCAGAAGGTTAGAGCCCCCTCGATCCATTCATCAACATTGAGCTTTATTTCTCGATCGGAACCAGTACTGCTCCGACCTTCTGAGGAGAAACGACGAGAGAAACACCTTCCATGGCTTCTCTCTTGCGTCTTTTCTGCGCTTTATCCATTGCCGCAGCCACTCTGATCAATTTTGTTGTTATTGTCACAGCCACTGAATTTAAAGTTGGTGAAACTCTGGGCTGGCGACTACCCATCAACGACACTCAAGTTTATAGCCAGTGGGCTGCAAACAACAGATTCCGCGTTGGAGATTCTCTCTGTAAGTTGGTCATTGTTTTGCTTTTATTAATTGTTTGCAAATTTAAAGTTAACACAGGCAGCAATTAATGGCGGAGTTTCTTTCATCTCTCTCTCTCTCTCTATGTATTTGATACAGTATTTTGAATTTGTTTTACAGATTTCGAGTACGAGGAGGATTCAGTTCTCGTAGTGGACAAATGGGGGTACTATCACTGCAATACTAGCAAGCCAATCGTTTCCTACAACAATGGGAAAACGGTGATCAAGCTCGACAGGCCTGGGCCATTCTACTTCATCAGTGGGGCGCCGGATCACTGCAAGGATGGACAGAGATTGGTCGTCAACGTGCTGGCTCTCCGCCCATCTCCGCCATCCCCACCGTCTGCCGCCCTTCCACCCCAATCTCATGCGGCTGACTCACCATCACCATCACCACTTGCAAGCTCATCATCAGGATTCTCTGTCGCTCTTACATCCATTCCCATAGTTGTGGCCCTCACAGCCAGTATCTCGTCCTTGGCTTGGGTTATTGCACCATACCCTCCTCACCTTAATTAATATATGTTGATCGAACAATATTCTATATTCTGATTAGTTCCATGGTTTTTTTTTTATATATATATAATATATGTTGATCGAACGTATATTGGTTTGTTATATATATGCTTGGTTAAATTACTACTTCGAGTCAATACTCAAGAGTAGCTAGCGTTATTAATTCATTGAGAATATAGTGGGATTCTGTCGGTGATAATAGGCCCTTCTTGATTCTAGATATTACTATTACATCATTATCCTGGTTTCCTGCATTTACAAACTTGCCACGTCAACTTTTGTGTAGAAACAATAGTGAATCATGTTTGTTTTGCATGGGGTGATCATTAATTTGAAGCAACAGATCTCCTCGGGTGAAAAGGGAAAATGTAGGAAAAAAAAGGGAAACCCAGTTACTACATTTCAATTCCTTAATTTGAAAGAATTGGCAATAAACACCAATTCTTGAGCTTGGACAATTGCGTACCTATGGTTGGGGACGTCAATTTGTTGAAGAAAAGACCCACCAACTAAACTATAAGAAACACCAAACCCTCCTAGACTGGGTTTGGGTTGGACCTCTCCGATCAAAATCAATTTCAATTGGTTGATTAAATTGGACCGGTCCAGACTCCAGACTCAATAATGGTCTAAAAAATACTTATTGGATTGGCTTGGACCTGATCCATTTGTAACGGATTTATATCGGAATGGGTTGGGTTGAGCCAATATAGAATATATTGAAACAAGACAAGAGTAGGGGTGTTATGGACCAGGTTTGGATCGTACACACAATCTGAATTGAAACCAATTTGAACAAATTGAACGTACGGTAAAAAAAGACATTAAATTGGACCAGTCCAATAAAAAATATTTATGGTATTGGGTTAGGACTGATCGGACCGGATTGGATTGGACCAGTATCCGATTCGATCCATTAACAACCCTACACGGACTGTTCTACTAAATCATGATCTGGCCAGTCACCAGTGGCCATGTTTGGACCCATTTGCAATCCTCAATCATCATCATCATTCCACATGACTGACTACCACACTCATGGTATACCTAGTGGTTATCTGATCTCTTCATAATGGTGAAGACCTGCTGATACAGACTCTATCTACTAAATTATGATCTGGCCAGTGGCCATGTTCCTCAATCATCATTCAAGCCAGTGGCAAGTGACCATGTCCCAACCGTATAGGATCTGCTATTTGAATCTTGTTGGCCAGGTTCTCCAAATTCTAAATGGGTTTTCAGTCCAGCGCAATGGGTTAAGATTATATTCGTGACAGAAAGGTTAGGCTCATAGGTTGTTTCTATTGTTTGTGACGTTGAAGAGAGTTTCACATGTTCCGCAGAAAACCAGAGAAGTGGTTTTGAATGCTAGTGAAGGCCTTGTTAGAGGCAATGGCTTTTGGAGCTGATGAATTCTTGATTTATTCAACTTGGGGAACCGAGTTTAATTTTCTCAAAAATAGAAATAGAAAATGAGAGCTTGATGACTTCAAAACAGATGAAACCGAAAAAAAATACCACACCAGAAAACAGAGGATATCTTATGTTATTTCGATGAGTTAAGAACACCTTATTTTTCTTTTCACCAATCTGAGGCAACTGGCTAAGATGAATTGAATAGAAAATTGAAGAAACCAGCAAACGTTATTGAAAGAAAGAAAAAAAAAGGCATACTGCCATTGCTGTGACTCTTCAATCAGTAGAAAGCCGTCCCAAGCCACAATCAAAAGTTATTTCTATCACTCTTTCGCACTCCCCTTTTTATTCAATAAACGCTTTGATGTTCACTGCAAGTAAACAACGATCTGTCCCTCTTGAAACCTGAGTTCAAATCAATGTCCAAAATATAGCTAGAAAATGAAAAAAAAAAAACAGAGTATTTTGATCTGTAACAGTTGCGTGAAATAGTGGGAAATGCTGAGACCTCACATTCTCACCCTTGTTTTAATCGATGCTTCATGGCGGAAGCAAACCACCGAAAGCATGAATTCACCTTCAATCAAATCAAACCAGTGACAGCCAGGCAGAAGAATGTATATTTTGAAAATTTAATAGACGGTAAAGGTCATTTTTGACAATTTCGTTTCTTTTCGTGGGGCTACACCACACAACGGGGCATTTTCGAGGGCATTTTCGTCATTTTATCTATGAAGTTTACTTCAAACTTCTTCAAGGTCTTCTCCTCGTCTTCTCACCAAGAAAAAACCCTGGCCCAGGGTCCTGCAACTCAGAAGTCAGAACTCGATTTTCAGCAATAATGGCGACCTCGGAGAATAGCGGAGGAGCGACCCTCAGGCACGCCTTTGGGAACGTGCTCACCTTCTTCATTCTCCTTCTGATCGGAGTGCTCGCATTCTCGATCCGCCTTTTCTCTGTAAGTTGAGCTTATGATCATTTATATTTCAGTGTATTCATGGATCCGGTTGTCAATTTCTTGTCAACTTTGGGTTTTTGGATCTCATATTTTTCGAATTAGTTTTGTTTTGAATGAGTTATCTTGCATTGAAGTCTTACAGCTCAGTCGAATGGCTTGTACAGGTTATAAAGTATGAAAGTGTAATCCACGAATTTGATCCTTATTTCAATTACAGGGTTACACAGGTTCGATTCTTTCTTAATTTCTGTATTGGTGCAAAATTTGGTTTCTAAGGATATGATATTGTCGTGACTCGACAATGTGGTGCATAATTTGGCACTTCGGTTTTGCTGAATTATGATGTTAGCTCATTGTGACATGTCAGATTCAATAATTGGTGTAGATGTTGATTCCGGTCGTGGATAATGAGTGTCGAGAGTCCTCTTAAACTGCCCTGACAAGAAATTTACGAGTGGGTTAAGTTTACATGACCGGATGTTTTAGAATCTAAAACATTAGTTGGACTATGATAGAATTTAGGGAGTGCAGATGTAGTAAATGCATTAAAAACTTAGAAATGTTTCATTGATGGGAAATGGTTCTTCATAAAACAACTACTTTGCAATCATTTTGATCACCCCTCAATGCCAGACAATAGAGAAATGCTTGAGAGTAACAAAGGGTCTCTAGAATGGTGAGGTGTACAATGAATATTGGTGGGTCACATAATTGTTTCTAAGGCTTAAATTGTGACAGCAGACTGCTATAAACAAAGCAGCTCTAAAGAAGCATTAGCGTTTGAGTGGCATGGAAAATGGGAAATCCGGTTAGGTTACTTAGGTTAAGTATAGGTTTTGAGGTTCCGCTACATGAACAACAAATAACTCTTGGTGCAGTCCATAAGTGTCAAAACAAGGGCTGTACACAGGTTTGGTTGAATGTTGCGGTGCTGTCATGAGAAGGTACCATACAGAGTTCAGAAACAAGGTTGGGGTTCATCTAGGATTCTAAACAATGGATTTATTGCTAAAGAAGGGGAAATAAAGTGGTTGAACTGAGAAAGTATATTAATAATACCATGAATCGTAGGGACAAAGAAACCTTTGTAAGGTTGATGTGGTTCCAACTCACCTGGGATGGAATCCTACCTTCATGGCCCCCTCATCTCCAATTTCTCCTAGCAATGAAAAAAAAAAAGAAAACCTTTGTATACTCTTCTTCTTGAATTGCAAAATCTATGCAATCTTCTGTTACTATCTTACCAATTTCTATTAAAGAAAAAATTATAAATTTGAATTTTCTAATTAGGATGCCTGATATCATCTTATTATGTAGTCATGCTGTTAATGTCAGTGGAATACTTCTTTTGAGAGATGTAGATGCTACAGTAAGCCTGGGTTTTTTTTTTTTTCTTTTTTTCGAATTCATAGGCTACACAATGGGGGTAGCCCATCTCCCAAACCCATAACCCCTCTCTGCAACTGTGGTGGCAGAGGGATTTGATCCTGAGTTTCCACTACAACCAGCTAGAGATCCCACCAACTGAGCCACCATCAGTTGGTTCAGTAAGCCTGAGCTGAGATGTGGATGTTGTTAGTCCCTGTTTATCCTAAAATGGAATTGTGTCTATTCTTTTTTTATCAATAACAGAATTATTTCATTAATGAAAAATGAAAGATAAGTACAAGGGCAGGGGGAGATAAACTCTCTTAACTCCCCCCAAAAAATAAAAGATTACAAATAGGCCCAGAACAGCTGATTTCTTCCCACCCCTTGTTTGGCTAGTGCATCTGTAAAGGAATTGGCACACCTCTTTCCCCATTGTAATCTCACTGTCTTATCCCGAGTCAACCACTTGAATACTCTTTTTTCATTCAGGTAGCTCCACATGCTACTCTCCTTTTGTAGCCATTCTATTACTAACTTCGAGTCTCCCTCAATAATTAACCTCCTTAAGTTAAGCTCCTTAGCCTTTTTAGCACCTTCCAAGACTGCCAAAACTTCAGATCGAAGAGAGGGGTGTCCTTCCCCGACTGGGCCTGAAAACATAGCAATAATCGCACGCACTTCATTCCTAAAGACCCCTCCAATGCCTGAAGGGCCAGGGTTTCCTTCACTGCTACCATCGAAGTTCAGCTTTATAAAGCCGAGAGCTGGAAGATCCCACATTGGTTGAGGGACAATCTTGTCAGGAGCTGAACAGGCCACTTCTTTCCAATTGTTCAACAGAGCTGATGTGGATATTCTTCAAATAACTTCAGAGACTTCACCCATTGTATTACCCTTATCGTAATTACTTCAATTATTGCCTCTCTGGACCTTTCCTTATCAACAAATGTTCTTTGATTTCTTTCCTCCCAAATTGTCCAGCATACAGCAACCCTTGTACATCTCCACAAAGCCCTCCCCCTCTTCTTTGTTACAACTACCAGCAATAGGACCAAAGAGGCTTTGAACATCTGGTGGAGGAATCCAACTACAACCAAACAAAGAGAGAAACCATTCCCAAATAAAAGAAACAAATGGGCAAGAAATTAATAAGTGAAAGCAGGACTCACCATCAGCTTTACAAAGAACACATCAGTTAGGAGATAAGCACCAAAAAGGCTTCTTTCTTTGAAGGAGATAACCAGTGTTAATCCTTCCCAAGAAGGCTTCCCAACAAAAAGCCCCAGTCCTAGGTGGAATCGGTTTACCCATACTTCTTTAACTGGAAAGGTTTTCCCAACACTACCGATAGGCACCATTAAAGCTTTGAAGAAGGAAGCACAGGAAAAAATACTGGAAGAAGAGGCACCATTAAAGCTTTGAAGAAGGAAGCAAAGGAAAAAATACTGGAAGAAGAGGGAATCCAAATGCGTGAGCCCGACTTTGAAGGGTCCAAGCAAACTCTTTGTAAGATATGAAGAAGAGACAAAAGTCTGTTTAGATCTGAATCCCTGGTTCCCTTTCTGAAAGGAAGGTGGAAACCGGTTCATTTTTGTAATCAGACAAGGCCAAGAGAGAGGGAAAGCAATCTTTCAAGGATAAGTCTCCCACCCACAAGTGTTCCCAGAGCAAACTGGTCAACATGTAAGCATGACTTCCAGGGTCTGCTAACACAGTGCAATTTTTGAAGTTGGCAGCTGCTGGTTGTATATTATGATTAGATCATATCCCCAAAGCTGTAAACTATGAAAAGACAACCCCTCCCCCAAAAGGAGCTGTCTGTTCTTTGTTTTCTATCTTTTCTTTCCTTTTTTTTTTTTTGCATGTTTACTTAGGAAGTGGCTAGAATGGTTGTTTATTTTTGTTTAGGAAGTATAGTGCATGTTTTGATTGATTCTATTATCTTATTTGTTTCTAGACCAGTTAGTAACTGATGGCCATGCTCATTGATTTCAGTATCTCACAAAGAATGGAATATATGATTTCTGGAACTGGTTTGATGATCGAACCTGGTAATGGCTATTATCATTGTTTGTTAACTTATTCTTTTTAGATTGTTGCTACTTTCCTAAACCAAAATAAAAATAGAGAAAGTTAATTCTCTATCCAACTAGGATAGTTCAGTAAACTCTCAGCACTAATTTTCCTTATTTCTGAAGTTATGTCCACTGAGGCTTACTAAATCTAGTATTCCTACAAAGGTTAAAGACTGGGAAAATCACTAAATATCACAACTTTGATTATAGAAGGGGACTCAAAAGTATTGGTGTGCTGGATGAGAAATAACAGCATGGGAATTTGGTACTATAAAAGCACCATGAGGGTGTCTAAATCTAGTATTCCTACAAAGGTTAAAGACTGGGAAAATCACTAAATATCACAACTTTGATTATAGAAGGGGACTCAAAAGTAGTGGTGTGCTGGATGAGAAATAACAGCAAAGACGAGAGACTTAAAATATTCATGGGTTCACAGATCAGAAAATGGCTGTACTGATACCTTGGCCAAAGAGGGTGTCAATGGGAATCAACCATTCTGGGGGCTTTTTGATGATGTACAAATGGGGGACAGCCGGACAGGGTACACACCCTATTTGTGATAGTGGTCACCTCTAGTACAAACTCTATTTGTATTATACTGTTGCTTGATAGTTTTGTCAATCAAATAAGAATAGAAAGAATAATATTTCTTCATATTCTTTCCCTTGCTTTATTTTAATTGAAACCCAGCTTCCTAGAATCATGTTTAGGGGTGATCATTTCTAGCCAACCCAGCCCAAAATATATTTTATATATTCTATGTATGCATATGTGTGTTATTTTATATTTACATAAAGATTTATGCCAGATAAAATAAAATATCATATACATTTAATATAATGTATTTAAAGTCATAGACCCAGAAGCCTAGACCATGATCACCCCTAGCCATGTGGCTAGAAATCTAAATGGATAAATAATTTATTGACTAAATATGAAAAATGAAAATAAAAAATAAAAATGCATTTTTTTGAAAGAGGTTAATTATGAATGTTCATTATTCAAAACTTTCAACCACTCCATGTGCACGAACTGTACAAAGGGAAAATACAACCTTACATCTCAGGATTTACAAAAAGATTTATTTTGACAAAAAAAGCATCATATGATTTCCTATAAAACACCCTATGCATACCCACCCAAGAAATGATTCTGGCCTTAAATTTAGCTAACAATCCATCTTCTGCCTCATATTTGTTTTCAAAAATCCTTGAATTCCTCTCAATCCAGATGGTTCAAAAAATGTACCTAATATATCTGTTGTGTATAAAAGTAAAAATACAAAGGAAATAAAAAAATGCTTCATCTTTAATGGATCTCTCCTCAGTAATAATAACATTTGATAGGAAAAATCTTTGGGTGTCTAAATGCCATTTTAGAAGTAGGTAGAGAAGTTGATACCAAGAGTACCTAGTGGGTAGAATTAAAAAAAAAAAAAAATCCCCTCACCCTTCCAAAAGAAAAGGAAAAATATATTGTTTAGAAGGTTTGAAGTGATTCTAAATGTAATACTCATCTTATTTATCTTATTTATCGTAAGGTATCCTCTTGGTCGTGTGATTGGTGGAACTGTGTATCCTGGACTGACATTGACAGCTGGTTCCATATGGTGGTAGGTATTTGAGATTTATTGCCTTATTATTTCTTGAGAGTTTATTAAATAGTTTTTCTTTGATCGTTGCTACCAGATTTATCCTACTCTTCTGTGTACTTAGTATTTGTGAATCAGTATTCCAGATGGCTAGTGTTTTAGACAATTACTTTCTGATGGCAGGTTACTGAACTCGTTGAACATTCCTCTATCCGTGGAAACAGTATGTGTATTTACTGCTCCTATTTTCTCAGCTAATGCCGCTTGGGCGACTTACCTTCTGACAAAGGTTTGCCTTCAGCTGAAATTTATTCTTGTCATGGATTCATTAGTCATGTATGCATTATGCAGTGATATGTTCTGTCTCCATTCTTAAATCTTAACAGGAAGTGAGAGGTACTGGTGCTGGATTGACAGCAGCAGCTCTATTAGCTATGGTAATTTCTATGACCACTTTTCAATTTATTATTATAATTTTTTCTGGGTTTGTTGAATTTTTTTCAGAGAGGGATCTCACCTGTTCTAAACCATGATTTTTTTTTTATTTGAGAGAAGAAATAGTTATGGAGAAAAAATATAAAATTCAAAATTGTGGGGTAGCTTTTACTAAGCTCCCAGCCTCATGTCAATTGTTTTTTATTAAAAAATTAGTGCTTGGGTTTCTTTGTAGCATGTAGGCTGGGAAATATTTTCTTTTTTCCTTTTGATATTGGATTTACATTTTTGCAGTTCCAGGTTTCCATCTCATATGAAATAGAAACAAGTATGTGGTTGGTTGTCCAAATCTGCACACTGACGAAAATGCAAAAATGTAACTGGGTTAGTTCAGACTTCAGAGTTTTGGGTAGTTAACCAAAAAAAAAAAAAGTTGCTTGTCAGATTCTCTATTTTGTGTAGCTTGAATTTTCATTTACATTGAAAATGAGCTGAACCTACCAAAGAATGTGGACTCATCTCTAATTATAGACTTGTGCAAATGTTAAACTAAATATGTAATCTTGGATATCTCTTTGATCTGTCTATTAATTTGATGGTCAAATAAGTTATTTTTATATAAGATGTTGCAAATAGCTGACATATTATAATTTCTATAGTAAAGTCCAGAATTTTTTTAGTAATGCTGAATATTCTTTTAATTTATTACTTTATTCTATCTTTCTTTCTTTATGTTTCCTCATTAGAGACCCTAGAAATGCAAAGTTGGAAGATTTGAGCTTCCCCCTCATTGTCTTTGTTAACCTTAAATATGAATTATATTCTTTTGTTCTATAAGGCCTATTGCTGGTTAGAAAATGCATTTCCAGCTAAGCAGCTTGAAGAATTGTAGGAGAACAAGTGTCTAGAACTCCACAACTATAGTAGCCTAGGTTCTGTAGGTGGAAACCTGGAGAAACCTCCTTTATGTTTCCACAAAAATAACAAAGGCTCTCAAAGAACAAAAAGCCTGAAGGAAAATTTCATTCAAGTTGAAGTTGGTATTGGGGCTATGGGCTTCAATACCCCTTAAGTTGGATTATTTCTTGCAAATGCATGGTCCTGAAGGTTAACCATCGTGAGTATTGTTTGATGCCTGTTAACTGTTTGGGTTCCATGTGTCATAGACTCATGGAGTAGTAGAACTATTGTGAAGCCAGTGATGTGGAAATCTTTTATGAGGGATGATTGTTATTGTAGTTGGTTCTCATTGCTATCTTTTGTAGCATATTGGGAAGAGCGGTTGAGTTTCCAAGAACTTATGAAACAGGGATTTGGTTTCCAAGAACAAAAGAAACACTGAATTTCAGATTTTCCATATCACTGCAGGAACGAATCATCTACAGATTGATCAAACTCTGAGTACACAAAAACTTGTTTGGGGTATGAAAGTGATCCATTGTAGACATGCTATCAAGAGAAAAGAAGTCAACAAAGGGTCTCCATATCAACCACCACCCTGGACAACTACAGATGGCAGGAGGACCATGGCCTCCTAGATTCATGTTGAGAAAGGGCAAATAGTCTAGCAATTAATCTGAATTGCTCATCCAGATAAGTTCATAGAACTGAAAATAAAGAGACAGTTGCAGAAGCTAGGGTTTCAAGAGAGAGGAAGAAGAGGAGAAGAAGAAGAAGAAGAAGAGGAAGAAAAGGGCAAGTGTCGAGAGGTGTGTGTTATTCACTGTTCACACCCTCAAAAGATTACTTTATAATTTGAGAAAATAATAATTACAAGAAGGCCCCTATCTGGGTGCCTAAATACTGAGAGTATAAGAAAGGAGAAAAAGACCAAAAACACCCCTGTCTAGGGGTGGCAATGAGCCGAGCTTTTGACGAGCTCTCGAGCCCAATTTATAGGCTCAATTAATAAATGAGCCGAGCTCAAGCCTAATAGAGCTCAGCTCGTGAGGCTCGCAAGCCGAGCTCGAATATATATATATATATATAATAAAATTATTGTTGTCAATTGTTTATGTTTATGTATTTAGGTTTAGTACCATAAGGGTACTGATGTAATTTCCTCTTGGATTACTGTTCGGCTGTACTAGTATAAATAATAATAGATCATTCTTTCGCCCCCTAAGTTCAATAGGGGCTTTCAGTCCTCTCGGCTCTCCTCTCCTCTCTCCCTCTCTTCTCTCCTCTTGTCTATCACTTGCTCTTGCTCAACATGGTATCAGAGCAAGTTCGTCCAAGCCTGAAAACAAATTAGTTGAGGTCATTCTCCAATGCTGAGTAGATTGCCTCTTCATCTCCTAGAAGTTGTATCCCTGATGCTCGACTTCAAGAAGGAAGAAGGTGTCGGCCTGACTGTTCAGCTTCCTAGCGCAGAAAAGAGTTCTGGTACAGAGTCTTTTCGTATTCCAGCCCATATGCTGTTTTCATTGATTGCTCAGCTGTAGAGAGGCTATCACCTGTTGTACGAAGAGGAGGTTCTGGTTTGCAGAGAGGCTGGAGTTCAAGAAGGTACTGTCCATCTGCTGTTCGGGTGCCCTGGTATTCAACTGAAACTGTTTTTTGTTGTTCTTTCTTCTTGAATCCTTCGATGGATTGTTGATGCCCTAAAATTCGAATGTGGTATTCTCCTCTGGTGTGTCACTACTATTCGGCTACATTGTTGATGGACTGAAGTTTTTTTCCTTGACTGTTCTTGCTGTTCGGCTACATTATTGATCTCAGTGACTGTTCAGCTACCCTGAAGTTGGTGTCAGCCGATTAGGTGTATGGTGAACTATCACCTTGTGTTTCTCTTCTACTAAGGAGTTGTATGAAAACTGCAAAACCGTAGGTCATACAGACCTGGTTATGTACTGCATTGCAGTGTTTGTATGTTTGTTCATTGGATTCCTACAAAAATTGTAGATCATACAGACTAGTCCAAGTGCTGCAGCAACAGTGCTTGTTCTTGGCTCTCTGTGAAACAGCAGGTCAGAAGTACCTAGTTGTATGCTGAAATAGCAAGTGCTTCTTCTTTTGTGGACTGAAGGACATAAGATCCCTTTTTCTGTAACAGCTCTATGAGGCAGTGTGCCTTGGGTGTTGTGTGTTCTTAAACCTGAAATCATGAATAGTGAAGATTCAGCCACATCTGGAATCTCCACGATGTTGAATGGAATGAGTGGGGGTGGTGACCTATCCTTCCCTATGGCTGTTGTTCCTCTTGATGGATTAAATTACCTAGAGTGGTCAAGAGGGATCAAGTTATACATCACTAAGAGGGAAGATAGGCTACATTAATGGGAGGATAAAAGAACCATCCTCCGGGAGTGCTGAATATGATAGATGGAATCAAGAGAACAATATTGTTATGTCCTGGCTCTTGGTTTCCATGCAGCCTCAAATCAGGAGGAATTTCATGTGGGCTGAAACTGCGAATGAAATCTGGGAACAAGCAAAGTCTACATATTCATAATTGAGACACTATGCCAAAATTTATCAACTGCAGGCAACATCTTCTACTTGTAGACAGGGGGAGAGGTGTTTATCGGCCTATTACTCTGACTTAACATCTGCCTAGGAGTTGGATCACTACCAGAGTGTGGATTGGAAATGTGATGAAAATGCTAAGAAGTACAAACAGATTGTCTCCCAGCAAAGGGTGTTTGCATTCTTACATGGTCTGAATCCTATGTATGAATCTATCAGAGTTCAGATTCTCAGCTCTAAGGATCTCCCTTCTGTTTAGGAAGTCTATGCTCTTGTACAATCTGAAGAAAGCAAGAGAAATTTGATGAACAACTCTGGTGGGGATGTTGTTGTGTTAGTTGCAAAAGGGGGTGTATCTACTGGTGGGGGATCTTCTTCCCGGAAAGGAGATCTCCAGAAAGAAACAGAAGATAAGGAAAAATTGTGGTGCACTCATTGCCAGAAACCCCGACACACCAAAGATACCTGTTGGGATCTTCATGGGAAACCAAAATGGGCTCAAGATCTGACTAAGAAGCAAAGTTCAGAGGTGAATAAGAAGTACGAGCAACAAAATACAAAGAAACATCACATGGCTAACATGGCTACTCGGGAGCATCAGCCTACCATTTCTACTGTGACTCAGACACATCTCACTGGACCTGACCCGAGGGAGGACATTATGAATTCCTTCCGTGACCATTTAGAGCTCTATGGTAGAACAATTCGTCAAATGGATACTCCTCCCTCAACCTCATTTGCATCTACGTCAGGTAACCCTGCCACTGCTTTCCATGTTGCTTCTCACACCCATGACTCTCCATGGATCATTGATTCTGGAGCATCTAAACATATGACTGGTACGTCCTCTTACTTTCAAACCTATCACCCTCTTTCTGGAAGAGACAAGGTGAGACAAGCCGATGGATCATACTCTTCCATAGCTGGTCAAGGAACCCTCTCTCTTCCTCTTGGCCTTACCCTCTCTGATGTTCTTCATGTCCCAAACTTTCCCATTAATTTGTTCTCTGTTAGTAGTGTTACTAATTCCTTAAATTTCCCAGTGACTTTTTTCCCTTCTCATTGTGTGATTCAGGATCTGGCATCGGGGAGGACGATTGGTAGGGGTCGTATGGCTGATGGACTTTACATGCTGGAGAATAAGGCTGGTCTTCATGTTACAGAGTTTATGAGTCAGTCCTATAAGAAAAAAGTCTATTTATGGCATTGTCGTCTTGGTCATTTGTCTTTTGAGTCTTTGAAAGTTGTATTCCCAGATCTGTTTAAGTCAATGTCTGTCTCTGACTTTTCTTGTCAAACGTGTTAGTTGAGTAAACATTGTAGAACTCATTTTCTTCAAAGACATAGTAAATCTGAATCTCCATTTCACATTGTTCATTCTGATGTGTGGGGCCCTATTACTTTACCATCTGAGAGTGGCTACAAGTATTTCATTACCCTCATTGATGATTATTCTAGATTTACATGGGTATATCCGATGCGAACCAGGGAAGAAGTACCAAAAATCATTCAAGATTTCCAGCGGATGGTCTTCACTCAATTTCAAACTGAAATCCAAATTTTCCAATCAGATAATGCAAAAGAATTTTTTCATAGTGACCTCATGGAATTTTTTGCTTCGCATGGTTCCCTTCACCGTAGCTCTTGTGCCCGCACACCACAACAAAATGGTGTGGCCGAGTGGAAGAACCGACATCTCCTTGAAGTGGCTCGAGGTTTTTTGCTTCATATGAATGTTCCCAAACGGTTTTGGCTTGAAGCTGTTCTTTGTTCCACTTACCTTATAAATCGTATGCCCTCTCGTCGGTTAGAGTACAAAGCCCCACATCAACTTCTCTTTCCTAAGGCTCCCCTTCTTTCTATTCCTCCTCGTGTCTTTGGTTGGCGGTGTTTTGTCCAAAATCTGTCTCCCACCCGTGGGAAATTGGACTCTCGTACTATACCTTGCATATTTCTTGGTTACTCCTTCACTCAAAAGGGCTACCGTGTTTTTGATCCTGTTTCTCGTAAATTCTGTATCTCCATGGATGTTTCTTTCTTTGAAGATGAGCCTTTCTATCCTGTTTCTCCTCAGGGGGAGTGTAGACATGAGGAGAAACTAGTTCAGCTTCCCTCTCCCTGACCCTCCACCTTTTCGTGTTTTTTCTCACCGTTGCAAAGGCCAGCCAAATCCAAGAGCTGTAGAGAATCTGGAAGTTGTACCTCCTATGCCACCAGACTCCTTGACGGAGGACCATACTCACTCAGGTATTTTAGCTCCCAATGATGTCCTTGAACCTATTGAAAATGATTCCTCTACTGCTAATGATCTTGACCGTCCTATTGCTCATAGGAAGGGGGTCAGATTGTGCACCACAAAACATCCCATTTCCAACTTTGTCTCCTATGAGAACATTTCACCCTCATTCCGTGCCTTCCTTACCTCTATTGACAGTGTCCCTATCCTTAAGAATGTGGCAGAAGCTCTTTCAGTTCCTGAATGGACAAATGCCATGAGGGAAGAAGTTAATGCCCTTCATAAAAATGGCACATGGGAACTTGTTGATCTTCCCAAGGGAAAGGTTCCAGTTGGATGTAAATGGGTGTTCACAGTCAAACATAAGGCGGATGGAACAGTGGAAAGGTATAAAGCTCGCTTAGTGGCAAAGGGATTTACTCAAGTGTATGGAGTTGATTATGCTGAAACTTTTGCCCCCGTTGCCAAGATGAATTCCATTAGAGTCCTTTTCTCTCTTGCAGCCAATCTGAATTGGGTTTTACACCAACTGGACATCAAGAATGCATTCTTGAATGGTGACCTTGAAGAGGAAGTGTACATGATTCAACCTCCTGGGTTTCTAGCCCAAGGCAATGAACAGAAAGTGTGCAAGTTGAAGAAGTCCTTATACGGGCTGAAACAATCACCAAGAGCTTGGTCCAGTAGATTCCATGTGGCAGTTCAGCAGAAAGGATACAGGCCATGTCAGTCAGATCACACACTGTTCGTGAAAAAAGGAGAAGGTAAAATTGCTGCTCTAATTGTTTATGTGGATGACATAATTGTTACTAGTGATTGGGAGGATGAAATTCAGAAATTGAAACTTTTCCTTGCAACTCAGTTTGAAGTGAAGGATCTAGGACCTGCCAGATACTTCCTTGGAATTGAAGTTGCCCGATCAAAGAAGGGTATCTTCATTTCTCAAAGGAAATACGTCTTAGATTTACTTCAAGACACTGGAAAGATGGGGGTGAAGCCAGTTGACTCTCCCATCGACCCCAACCATAAATTAGCTGACAACTGTGGTGAATCACTCAAGGATGTGAAACAGTTTCAGAGACTTGTAGGGAGATTGTTATACCTTTCTATGACTCGCCCAGACATTGCATATGTTGTTGGTGTCCTCGGTCAATTCATGCATGCTCCTAGGTCTTCTCATCTTGAAGCAGCAGAGAGAATCCTCCGATATTTGAAGAAGTATCCGGGTATTGGTTTGTTGTTTCAAAAGCATGGACATTTGAAAGTTGAAGTTTATACAGATGCAGATTGGGCTGGATCCCAAAGTGACAGAAAGTCTACTAGTGGCTACTGCACCTTCATAGGAGGGAACCTTGTTACATGGAGAAGTAAAAAGTAAAATGTGGTAGCTAGATCCAGTGCTGAAGCTGAATATCGTGCTATGGCCCACGGGGTTGCTGAAGGCATGTGGATAAAGAATTTGTTGGGGGAGTTGGGTTTTCCAGTGACCAAACCTATAACTCTATTTTGCGATAACAAAGCAGCTATAAGCATTGCTGCCAATCCGGTGCTACATGATAGAACAAAACACATCGAAGTTGACAAGCATTTTATCAGAGAGAAAGTTATCACAAGCGAAGTGTGTACCCCCTATGTCACTTCTGAGAACCAGCTTGCAGACATCTTTACAAAGGGTTTAAACCTGTCCAGACATCATGATCTTTGTGACAAGTTGGGCATGATTGATATCTATGCTCCAACTTGAGTGGGAGTGTTGTCAGTTGTTTATGTTTATGTATTCAGGTTTAGTACCATAAGGGTACTGATGTAATTTCCTCTTGGATTACCGTTCGATTGTACTAGTATAAATAATAATAGATCATTCTTTCGCCCCCTAAGTTCAATAGGGGCTTTCAGTCCTCTCGGCTCTCCTCTCCTCTCTCCCTCTCTTCTCTCCTCTTGTCTATCACTTGCTCTTGCTCAACAATTATAATTCTTAATTTTTTAAATATAAAATAAAAAATATATTTTATATAATTTTTTATTTTTATAAAATATTTTTCCTCAAATCGAGCTCGAGTCAAGCCCAGCTCAAGCTTATGAGTTTTTGAATCGAGCTCAATATTCTAGCTCAAACCGAGCTCGAGCCTTATACAACCTTGGCAAGCCGAGCTCGAGTCTCATACTATTCAGCTTGGCTCGGCTCGAATCCACCCCTACCCCTGTCTAACCATTATCAACACTCCCCCTCAAGCTGAGCATATATGTCAATCATGCCCAGCTTGGCAAGGTCTTAGAAAACTTTGGATGGTGAACACCTTTAGTGAGGCAACCAACTAGTTGGTCTTCTGACCTTACAATAGGAAGGCAAATCTCTCCGCTAGAAATTCTTTCTTGATTGTCACAATATAGTCTCATTGGAACATTTGCTTGGATGCCCATCTCAGTCAATAAGGTCTTTAACCAGAGTAGTTCAGAGTTCAGACACTCCATGAGCCATTGCCCTGTACTCTGCCTTAGCACTAGAACGAGCAACCACAGATTGTTTCTTATTTCTCTAGGAAACCACATTACCTCCAACTGAGGCACAATAACCGGATGTAGATCTTTTATCATCAATGGGCCCTGCCCAATCAGCATCTATATACGCCTCAATCTTTAGATGGCCATGGTTGGAATACAACATCCCTTTGCCAGGGCGTCCTTTCAGGTAGAATAAATTTCTGTTAACTACTTGCATATGAGATGTCCTAGGTTCATGCATATATTGGCTAATCACTCCAACAAAATAGGAAATGTCAGGTCTAGTCAAACAAAGATACAGAAGGCGCCCCACCAATCTCTGATATACCCCCCCGTCTGGAGGAACTTCTCCTTCAGTAGAGTTCAACTTGTGGTTGGGATCAATTGGAGTTTCTATAGGCTTACACCCTAATTTCCCAACCTCATGAAGCAAATCAAGTACATATTTCCTTTGTAACAGAAAAATCCCCTTCTTGGATCTTGCAACTTCAATGCTAAGAAAGCATTAGAGATCACCAAGGTCCTTAATCTTAAATTTAGTAGCAAGGAATGACTTTAACTGAAAGATACCTATGATATCATCACCTGTCACAACAATGTCATCAACATATACTATCAACATATACTATCAACATTATTACTCTACCATCAACTCTTCTAATAAATAAGGTGTGGTCAGCCTGAGATTGAGAAAAACCAATCTTTAAGATGACATTCCTAAACCTGTCAAGTCATGCTCTTGGAGATTGTTTTAGCCCATACAAAGACTTTTTCAAGCGGCACACGTTTCCATCACTGTTAGGAAAACTTACCCCAGGTGGTAAGTCCATATACACATCCTCTCGTAAGTCCCCATTAAAGAAGGTGTTCTTTACATCCATTTGATATAAAGGCCACAAGTAGTGGGTAGCAAGAGACATGATCACACAAATAGAGTTCATTTTAGCAACTATAGCAAAGGTTTCCAGATAACCAATGCCATAAGTCTGAGTGTATCCTTTGGCTACAAGCCGAGCTTTGTATCTTTCAATTGAGCCATCTGCCTTGTGTTTAACAGTATAAACCCACTTACACCCAACAGAAATCTTATCTTTGGGGCAAGGAACAACCTCCCAAGTCTAGTTCTTTATTAGGGCCTCCATTTCTTGGTTCATAGCTTCCTTCCAATGGGGGTACTGCATTGCCTCTGTAACATTGCGAGGGATGGAAACAGAAGAGATAGCAGAAATATAGGCACAATAGGAAGGTGAAAGAGAATCATAAGACACATAGTTAGTGATAGGATACTTGCTACATGTCCTCTTCCCTTTCCGAATGGAAATAAGAAGATCAATGTTATAATCAATAATATGATTGTTAGGAGGTTCAAGATTACCCGAGTCTGGGGAATCAAATTGTGATGGGCATTCTGCTTTAGGAACCACCCTCTTACTGCGCCTGATGAAAAATTGCTGCCAGGACCGAGGTCGATACACAAGAGGAGGAGGAGGAGGAGGAAAAGGAATAGAGGTAGGAACAGGAAGGCGGAAGGAATTTCGGTCTTCACTTGCATTCTCCCCCTGAAGAGATGGACGGGATGACTGGAAAAAAGGAAGAGGATTCCAAAAAGGTAATATCCTTAGAGACATATCTCTTGCTAGAGAAAGCATCAAAGCATCTATAGCCTTTCTGGATTGGAAAGTAACCAAGAAATACACACTTAATTGATTTAGGATCAAACTTGTGCTGGGAAGGACTTATATCATTAACAAAACAAACACATCCAAAGAACTTAAGGGGTAGATTAAAAGGAGGTTCATCAGGGAAGAGTAGTTGGTGAGGAGAATGAAGGTTAAGGACCCTTGATGGGAGTCCGTTAATGAGATATACAACTGTCTCAATAGCATCACCCCAAAAACGAGTTGGAACATGAGTTTGGAACAATAAGCCTCAGGCAATTTCAACCACATGCCTGTTTTTTCTTTCAGCCACCCCATTTTGTTGTGGAGTATAACTACATGAACTTTGGTGAATAGCGCCCCTATCTTCAAGAAATCTATGCAAGTGATGTTCGAAGTATTCCTTGGCATTGTCAGATCTTATTATCTTAACTCTTTTCTCAAATTGTGTCTCGACCATATTCATGAAGTTTTGAATAACCATAGGAACTTCATCTCTACTTTTCATCAAATAAAGCCATGTATATCGATTGTAGTCATCAATGAAGAGAATGAAATATTTGTACCCCCCCATACAGGAGACAATATATGGGCCCCAAACATCAGTATGGATCAAGTGGAAAGCAACATTACTTCTTTTACTGCTTGCAAAATGTTTTTCTACATTGTTTGGATAAATGGAAAACTTCACATTCAAAATTTAATTTGGACACGGAACCAAACAAGTTTGGAAACAAAAACTTGACAAAATCGACAGACATATGACCAAGGAAAAAATGCCATAATTTCAAGACTCATTTTCTCATTGAAACAAGACTCAATCTGGCTTGGCAATCCATGCTCTGAAGGTCCCATCCAGGAGGTAGACTCCATCCACTTCATGCCCACTTCCAATCGTCTTCCCCGTGCTCAGGTCCTAAAAAACACAATGGTTGGAAAAAAAGGTCACTAAGCAATTATTATATTTTGTTAGAGAACTAACAGATAATAATTTTTTTTGTAGCTAGGACACATGTAGAACATAGTCAAGAGAAAGGTTATTAGTGATTCTGACTTCACCTTGACCCAAGATTGGGGTCTGAGATCCATCAGCAACAATAATCTTGCCCTTCCCTGGGGTTAACTTATATGAGGTAAAAAATGTTAAGGCATACCAGTCATATGGACATTGGCCCTAGAGTCTACAATCCATGGGTTAAAGGAGGTGGAACGAGAAAGTGTAATACCTATCTTGGATTATGAACTAGATAGATTACTAAGTCCAAAACCAGGTGAGGAGGATGTACCACCCTTCTCTAGCTGCAACAATATATTCCTGAGTTTGTCCATCACATCAGAGGAGTCAAGCACATCCGAGGACTGAGCATCATTACCAACTGTAGCCAAGTGAGTATTGCCCTTCTTCCCGGTTTTGTACTTTTCTAGTTTTAGATGAGGATTGAGCTTCCAACACCTTTCTTTAGTGTGTCTTGGCTTCTTGTAGTACTCACAAATAACATTCTCAACTTTCTCTGCAATGGGATGTTTGCTAGTATTTTGCTTGAGTCAAGATGACATAAAGGTAGAATGATCACTCACAAAGGATTGCATCATGGCAGTTCTTCGACTTTCTTCCCCTTGTACAAGAGAGTAACCAGTAGCAAGAGAGACAATGCCTGCACTAAGAATGTGTTGCTTGGTGAAATCAAACTCTGGGTTTAAGCCTGCCAAAAAATCAAAGACTCTATTCTCCTCTATGTACTTTTGATATTGTTCACCATGTTCAGGGTCCTTCCAAACTAGAGCTTTCAAGTGATCCATTTCTTCCTAGATAGACTATAGAGAAGAGAAATAAATAGCAACAGATCTCTCCCCTTGACGTATACTGCAAGCTTTCCTTTGAAGCTGATTGCCATTTAGCTAATAAGCCCGTGGATATTGAGGTTCCGCAAGCAGTACTTCCTGATACTGTATTTGAAGCAGTTGTTAGAATCCCTTATGATATGCAACTGAAACAAGTTCTTGCTAATGGTAAAAAAGGGGCTTTGAATGTAGGGGCTGTTCTTATTTTACCTGAGGGATTCGAATTAGCTCCCCCCGATCGTATTTCTCCCGAGATGAAAGAAAAGATAGGCAATCTTTCTTTTCAGAGTTATCGCCCCACTAAAAAAAATATTCTTGTAATAGGTCCGGTTCCTGGTCAGAAATATAGTGAAATTACCTTTCCTATTCTTTCCCCAGACCCCGCTACTAAGAAAGATGTTCACTTCTTAAAATATCCTATATACGTAGGCGGGAACAGGGGAAGGGGTCAAATTTATCCTGATGGGAGCAAGAGTAACAATACAGTCCACTCTAATAGTATTGTTAACTTGGGAATAAGTAGCAACTACCCTATCCCATATATCCTTGGCAGATGGAAGAAATAATTTTGGGCAATATGAGGTTGCATTGAGCAAATCAGCCATGAAATAACAAGGGAGTTGTCATGTTCCCACCTTGCAAATTTCGAGTCTTCAGTACTCGGCTTCACTTCCCTTCCTGTGATGAATCCCAGTTTAGCCCCCCCACCCCCCAGTAATGGTAAGTTTAGCAGATTGAGACCACTCTATCGGGAGCACGCCGGGAACCATCTAAAAATCCTTAGATGATTCCATATTCTAACAAGACACCTTTTTACCAACCCAAAAGGGCCCCCAACACTTTAACCGATGTTCCAAACCCAAAAACTAGGTTACCACATGGTTAAGAACCAAAGGAAGACCCAAAAAACCAGGTTGGCGGCAAAATAGAGGAGAAAAAACCCTCCCAAAAATCACACAGTGCTCAGAAAATTATGGGACCACTTCCTGTCAATCCCAATTTGAAAAACGACCTCAATGGTCTAGGTTTTATAGCAGAAAAATATCATTAAACCTGTTGTACATGGTTCGGCATCAGATCTGGAATTTCAGCAATTTTTTCCTTGAAAAATCCACCAAAAATCATAGAAGCTTCATATGATGACAAGAGTCGTACCAAAATTTTTCTAAAATCAGGGTGAATCAAACTGCACTGGTTTCATAGACTTCCGCCGGCACCTGTACTGGCTGTTGACATCACCCAACGACAGTCTGGCATCAGCAGTTTGCCTCTGGGTAGGAGATCAGCAGAGAACAACTCCCAGATGCTTCTACCCGCTCTGATACCAAGTTGCAAAAACTAGGGTTTCAAGAGAGAGGAAGAAGAAGAAGAAGAAGAAGAAGAAGAAGAAGAAGAAGAAGAAAGAGCAAGTGTCGAGAGGTCTATGTTATTCACTGTTCACACCCTCAAAAGATTACTTTATAATTTGAGAAAATAATAATTACAAGAAAGACCCTATCTGGGTGCCCAAATACTGAGAGAGTATAAGAAAGGAGGAAAAGACCAAAAACAACCCTGTCTAACTGTTCTCAACAGAGACAAAAACACTTTCAAGGAGTAGAGTGAACAGGGGAGAACTAGATTAGGGTTTGCCACGACATGGGCTGAAAATGTAAAGGGCTGTAGATAGCTATCAGCTTTTGTTATATTTTTTTTTTCCTGCTTCATTGTGTCATTAGAATGTAAGACTGCAGCTCTGTTCATTCTTCTACTTCTCTCTTCATTTCAACATCATGAAATGTTGGGGTATTTTATTTTGATCTTTAACAAAATTCTGGTTGTTAATGTTAAAAATACAATTGCAAATCACAGGATTTAGTGGAAAACTTTTGTCTATGCGCTAATCTCCAAATACTGATAAAAAAATGTGCTAATCTCCAAATAACCTCTTCTATTTGGTCCCAGAAAAAGACATCCTTCAGCCTATTGAAAAGTATAGGTACTCAATCTCTTTGCTCAGCATAGGTCTCCTGACAACAAACTATAAACAACCACTCCATTCTGAAACTGGAAAAAAACCATTACTCTCAAGTCTTACCAACCTAGGTAAAGACACGAAAAAGGTCTTGGAGGAAGATCATACAAGGCACCTGCCATTTTATTCTTCCAGAATTGTACTCTATCTCCTCTGCCCTTTGAAGCTGGTATTCACCACAAAATCGTTTTACTTCTCCATCATAATACCTTTCTATAAGCTGACCCCATAAGAAGGGGAAAAAAAGCATATCCCTAGAAGCAGGGCCAGATCCAGAATCATTCCTTATTTATAATCATAAGTAACAACAATAATAACAACAACAATAACAATTCTCAGTGCCCCGTTGTATCCTAACTCCTGAGGTGGGGTAGGAACCTCTCTCTCCTATTCCCTTTTATTGCAGGCTACTATAGGAAGGATTGAGAGGATTATTATTGGGAGGGCCTCCTACTATTAAGAGATTTCACCACTTGAATACGGATTAGTCTTGTTATCTTCCGTCTTTCTTTTTGTACAAACTTTACATACTTATAAATGTTCTGTTGAGTGACCCTGTCCATCCCTTTAATACTAAATTTATACCATTACTTATCAGGATAGTTGGTATCTCTTACCACTCCCAACCAATTTCTATATGGGGTGTTTTCAGAATTTAGTAGAAGAGTCAGGGTGCCACCTTCACTCCACTTCTGCCTAGAAGGTCAACCATTGGTATAGAGACCAATCAGACCATACTAGCAACAAGGGATTCTGGCCAAAGCACTCTTAACCTGAAAGTTTATTAACCGTGATCTCATTCACTGAATCACAGGTTGCCTTTTGGTACTTCTTATTCCCCATTGGAAGCCCAGAAACATATGAACACTTAAGCAGGAAATAGCAGGGATCCCTTTCTTCACCCTTAATCCTGAGAGAAGTCCAAGTACTCTGCTTATGGATCATAAGATCAAGACCTCAACTATCCAACTAGGGCAATATTCCTGCCTCAATCTGTATGCAAATCCAAACTGTGCCACAAAAATATGGTGTGCAACAACATTTCAAACTGGCAGAGAATAAGGGATCACCTAGCTATATCAAGTCATTTATAGTGTATATGTTTATAATATTCTGTTTCCTAATGCATTATGGGTTCATCATTTTTGTTCTTCCTTTTTCTTTTTCTTATTCTTATTTTTGGCTTCCTATGGCTACACAATGGGGGGTAGCCAATCCCCCAAACCCATAGTGCCCCAAACCCTGGTGAAAGAAGGATTCAATCCCAAGTCTCTGCTCCAACCAGCCAGAGAGACCTTACCAGCTAAGCCAGTTGGCACCTTCCATCAGGTTGCATTCTTTGAATGTGTTAATTTGTAATTCATTATCAATTTTTATACTGCAAATTACATGTCTTCAAGACTTCAACATAAATTTCAATCTTCATAATATGTTTGCTTTGTAGGTACCATCCTATATATCTCGATCTGTAGCTGGCAGTTATGACAATGAGGCTGTGGCCATATTTGCTTTAATCTTCACCTTCTATCTTTATGTTAAGGTAGGATGTTGATTGTAAATGTTACGAATTCATTCTTATGTTTTTGTATTATAACATATTTACCCAAAAAAAAAAAGTATTATAACATAGAAACATTCTAGCTTCTAACAGAAAGTCTGGATAGCTTTCTATATCTTTTTTCAATTGATTCTTCATGCGTTTTGTACTGGAGAAATAAGAGATGTAATGTTGTTATTTTGTCTTCAACTATTATTTGACAAGTATAGTAATTTTATGCAGACACTAAACACAGGATCCCTCTTCTACGCAACTTTAAATTCTTTAGCATACTTTTACATGGTGAGATGGTGTATGCTGAGATTGCCATTGTTCTTCTTTTCTCCTCTTACAATATTCATATTTGTTTGTAAATTCTTCAGGTCTGCTCTTGGGGTGGTTATACCTTTATTATTAACCTTATTCCAATGCACGTTCTTCTGTGCATTGTAACAGGTTGTTATTCTTCTAGGCTGTATATTGCCTATGCTCCTCTTGTAAGTATTTATGGCATTCTACAATGTTGCGTAGCAGCAAATTTGTATATTTACTTTTTGCCAAAACGCTTAAAAACTGCACATGACATGTTTACATGCATTGTTAAAATTTCCTGTATTTTGCCATTAGGATAATTTCAATTGCTTTTTTAACCCTTTTGGCAACAAAATTTGCTTTATCTTTCATAAGATTTATCTTTCTGGCTGCAGGTTGTCCTGGGTACATTGTTAGCCTCCCTGGTCCTGTTGTTGGTTTTAATGCAGTGATGACATCAGAACATTTTGCATCTTTTTTGGTGAGTTATTCATTTATAAATAATTTTGATATTTGAATCGGTTCATGTTCCTGTACTTTCTAACCAAGGTAGTTTCTCTAAGAATTGTTGGGAAGTTCTCAAAATTCTGTCATTCTTAATTCTCTTGGTATCAGACATGCCACAAAGTTATGGCTTTCTAGCCAATTATTCCAAAATATTTAATATCACAAATTTATTTATTTATTTATTTTGCACTCCTAAATGTTTTATAGTTTTAGATATTTTTATAATAATAAATATGTGGGGGATCTAAGAAAAAATAGCAGAAAAGGAACATTAATTTAGAATACACACACAAAGTTATTACCTTATTGTTATTCTCAGGTGGTTCTTGGTTGGGATATTGGACTCTTTATAGGAGGGGAAAGACCACTGCCTTGGATAAATAGCTTATCTAATAACTCAAATGGATCCCAAAATTGGCTAGTGCATTGGCTGATAGTTTAGCAAGAGGAGAGATGGGGAATGCTTATTCATTTTTGGGACCATATAATCTGGGTTAATGCACTATGTTTTTTGTGATGTGTTTTTTCTTTATAATAAAAGCAGTCACTGTGTTTCCCCTCTTCTGCTAGTTTTGAGTAGGGATGTATCTCTTTTCTTCATTTTTCAATAACATTTTCCTTATAGTGTTGCCAATCAACCAGAAAAACCTAAGATCCATAGATACAGAATGAAGGGAACAACCATAATCTATGCTGATACCATGCTTGTATATTTTAACTTTTTAAGGCATCTATAGACCATTTATATTTTTAGAAGTATTCATGATGTGATGTTGATAGGCCCCAATTAATGCCAGGAAGAGGAAAGGTCAACAATAAGCTAAGGGGGGGAAATAATCGAACAATCAATCACATGAGGGCAATTATAGCTGGAGGGAATAAGGAGAGTCTTGGGGCATTTATAGCTATGTCAGTTATGAATAAGAAGAGTTTTTGGGCATTTATAACTAGGCCAGCTGGGCATTTATAGAGGGAGTCAATTATGCTATCAGTAGAGTATAAGAAGGGGCTTTGGGGGATGGGGGTGGGATGTTTTTCTTGGAGTGAAGAATATTGAGAGTGTTTGGGAGAGCCGGTGGTCTCTCAAAGTACCGACCAACTGTTACTGTTTTCTGCTGAATGAATATTAGTTTCTTTTGTTGATATTCAAGTGTGTGAACGCTGCTGTAAGTCTGAACTGCGTGTCAAATTTCTGGGTCATAAGAGCGCGTCTTTCCTCGGCCATAGTGACAGCAAGGAAGTGGCATCGCAGGTGGGGGGTTTCAAAGAACGCTTGACTTCTCTGCATTCTGAATCTCGTGGGGAGATGGATGGCTTACGTGATGAGATAGCAGCTGGACTTTCGAAGATCTCGTCTCTGGAAGGAGTTGTTCAAGACTTGGAAAGACGATTTGATCTGTTGCTTCAGCAACAGACCTTGCCAGCTCCTTTGACTACAACTGACAATGCTCCTCCTGCATCCGTATCAAGTCGTGCGGCTGACAAAAGGAAGAGTGCAGCTGTTCCGACGTCCCCTTCAATGACAGTCCCGGAACGTATTTCTGATTCACTTCCTCGGAAGTTGGAGTTGCCTATTTTTTATGGGGAAAATCCAGACGGCTGGCTGTTTCGCGCAGAGCACTATTTTGAGATTAATGGCTTGCTTCCGGCGGAACGTCTGCGAGCAGCAGTGGTCTGTTTAGAGGGTGATGCATTGGCATGGTATTATTGGGAGGATGGAAACTTGAACGTTTTCGATCAACTCAGGAGGGAAACTTGCAGGAGCAGCTTCTATCATTACGTCAATCCACTACTGTCAAGGAATATCGTCGCCATTTCGAGGTGCTTTCTGCCCCCTTACGTGACCTGCCAGAATCAGTCCCTGAAGCAGCCTTTGTGAATGGGTTGCGCCCAGATATCCAGGCCGAACTCCGACAGATGGAACCCGTTGGGTTGATCAGGAAAATGGTTGCGGCCCAGAAGATTGAGGATAAGAATCAGGCCCTTTGGGCTTATCAATCAGCACCACTTTGCCATACTAGTTGGGAGATCAGCTCAAATAAGTCACTTTGCCCTGATGATTGGGTATCAGTCCAAATAAGAGCAAGTGTTTTGGGCTGATAGAAAACTCCAGTTATTGGGATGAATCCGAGTCCCGATGTAGGGATTATAATGGGCACTTGGCAGCACTGACATCAGCCAAGGAACTAAGTTTTGCTGGAAAACTCTGCACTAATACAGGAAGAGGCGGCTGCGTTGGAGGAAGAGGCTTCAATTCTACAGGTGGTTTTAGTTGGAAGTGGTCTGACAATGCAACACATTGGAATGAGTCCATCTTCCCTGGGGCACCATTTCACTCCAATTGCTCCAATTCATCATGCAAAGGCATTAATCTGATCAATACCTGTACTTTGGTGACTAATGGCTAGCCAACCCTTGTGGGTGAGATACAACAACTCTCATGAGTTCTTCTGTATGCTTGATATAGAGAACACATGCTAGCACCTGCGCCGCCACAAGGAGTATCTTATCATCCTTGCAACTGTTAGTGGGATGATCCTTTGCACAACTCTGGCCGTTGTAATTTTGTTGCTTGCATACAGGAAGAGCAAGAGGAGCAGAAGGTCTCGCAAAGCATCTAATCCATTGAAGGAGCTGATAGAGAGGCACTGTGGAGGAGTTAGAGGTGGATGGGTTAATTTGCTTACAGAGATACCAGGGGGTTATTCTGTTCCACTGATTCCAAAGTACATATGCGATGATGTGTTGATGGATTATGATGCACTCAAGGCTGTCCAAATGAGTTTAGGGACAGCTGCTGTAATTATGATGGACGAGTCAGCTGATATTGTGGATGCGATTGCTAGGCTCTCTTACTTCTACAAGCCTGAAAGTTGGGGGCAGTACACACCATGTAGGGAGGGGACAGGATGGCTGTGGAGGATCATGGAGAGGGCTGAAGGTTGGAAACGCGAAGCTGGAGGAAATAGACATGCTTCAAGAGGTGACAAAGCAGACACATCTGTGCATTGGGCGATGCTGCTGCTTGGCCTGTGCAGGGACATATCAGTACACGGTGTGCGTCCATCCACTATGCCTGGAGCTACTGGTTTGGGAGTTCTTATTCATTGGCTGGGCCTGCCTGATTTTGAAGATTCTTGGGAGCCTTTTGACTTACTTCGAGACCAGTTTCCTCATTTTAACCTTGAGGACAAGGTTAGACTTTGGGCGGCGGGTAATGATAGGCCCCAATTAATGCCAGGAAGAGGAAAGGTCAACAATCAGCTAAGGGGGGAAATAATTGAACAATTAATCACATGAGTGCAATTATAGCTGGAGGGAATAAGGAGAGTCTTGGGGCATTTATAGCTATGTCAGTTATGAATAAGAAGAGTTTTGGGGCATTTATAACTAGGCCAGCTGGGCATTTATAGAGGGAGTCAGTTATGCTATCAGTAGAGTATAAGAAGGGGCTTTGGGGGATGGGGGTGGGATGTTTTTCTTGGAGTGAAGAATATTGAGAGTGTTTGGGAGAGCCGGTGGTCTCTCGAAGTACCGACCAACTATTACTGTTTTCTGCTGAATGAATACTAGTTTCTTTTGTTGATATTCAAGTGTGTGAACGCTGCTGTAAGTCTGTGAACTGCATGTCAAATTTCTGGGTCATATCAGATGTATAGAGTATCCATGCAGTAACCAGTTTCATTACATATACATTTTGTGCAGCACAAGTATGTTAAGCACTTACAATATCTGGGTATTGTAAGTTTGTAACTTGAAATTCTGTTAGATTGCCCATTATTAATAGACAGAGGTCTGGGATTGGTATTTCGAAGTTACCACTTAATTATCCTCAAAAGTAAGGAAAACTCTTATTCACTTGAGAGACAAAAATCCCACATTAAGACAACTGCCAAGAAACTAACCACAGTTAGGAGCTTTAAAGTTCTTTGAAATCTCATTTCTATGACTGCATAAGACTGAATATGAAATCGAAAAATTGACCCAAATAAGAAAGCAAAAAATTTATAAAAGTGTCATTGGCTGGTAAGATACTGGGAGGTTCCTGATTCTTTCAAACCAGTTAGAGAATCTAGAAGCTAGGCAGCTGTTCAACTTCATTCGGTCTCTCTTACAGGGTGCCTGGGGTTGTAGGCCCCAAGGAAGGCAATGAAACACACAAAACAAGTCTCAACTAAACCTGGCTCTCCCCCTCCACATTTGTTATTTCCCTTTTTCTGCATTTGCATTTGGCACTTGGGGTGATTTTAAAGGTTACACTGTTACAGATAAACTGCCATATAGACATGTATAGGGCATAACCTGAGTAGGTTCAACCATTTGATGGCTTAACAGTTGTGTAGACCAGGATGCTATTCCTGTCACTTTTATTTAAGGTTCCAGGGGAAACCATTTTTCCACTATAGCATGTACAAATGAAATGACTTCACATACCAAGTGGCAGAAGCCCCATTGGATTACACCACTAGCACACATTACCATTGTAGTACTGTTTCCAGCTTCAATATCTCATATCTTAATAAATTTTTATTGCTGTTCTTATACGAAAGTTGGACCATATTCTTATGATATGGATCAAGAAGATGAAAGAAATGAATGCAGCTCTAATTGCCAAGTGGTTTTTGAGATTCAGTTCTCATCCTCAGCTTCTTTGAAGACAGATAATTGCAGAAAATTTTGGAGTCAGGAACTTCAACTGGGACCCAGGCATTGTGGGATCCTTATGTTGGTTCAATCTGGAGAGGTTTTGAAAAATTTTATAACAATTTTCTTCAGGGAATTAAGCTGAAAGTGGGGAAGGGAGATGGGTCAAATTCTAGAAAGATGTAAGCAACCCAGTGCATGAGGCTCCCACCAATGCAGGATCTGGAGAGGGATAGATGTACACAGCCTTACCCCTGCACATACAGATAGGCTGGTTCCAAAAATTCTGGAAAGATGTCCAGTGTGAAAAACTGAAAATTGTGCCTTGATGGATAGGTTTCCTTCATTGTATATACTGGCGGAGAACAGAGTAGCAAGAGCCATTGATTCTTATGATATCTTTGAAGGGCTACCCACCTGGAGTCCAACTTTCAGGAGAATTTTGAATGACTGGGAAATAGAGGAGATGGTTTCTCTGTTCAATCTGCTCAACATGTCTCTCCGGAGACCTGATCTAGAGGATTCAAGGAGCTGGAAGTGGGAGAATTCTGGAATATTCTCGGTCAAGTCCCTGTACAGGCAGCTGACTCATAGCAACAACTTTGCTTTCCCTCATAAAAAGGTCTGACTGCCCCACATCCCTTCTAAGGTGGCTTTCTTATTGTGGGTAGCAGTGCTGGAAAGGTGCTTAATCAGAGACAATTTGTTAAGAAGAGGCATGGCAGTTCAATCTGATGCTTGTGGGTTCTGCTGAAGTAGCAGAGAAACTTCAGAGCATTTATTCTTGCACTGAACAGAGATGCCCAAGATTTATTCTTGTTTCATTTTTTTTTTTTTTTTTTGCTGAGTATCTCTTGGTACATGCGAGAGAGTTTATCAGAACATTTATTCTCATGGAAAGTGAGGTTTAAATGAGAAGGGTAGAAAACTGTGTAGTAATATTCCAGCTGCAGTGTCTTGGTGTATTTGGAAGGAGAGGAATCAGAGAATATTTCAGAATAGGATCAGCCCACTGCTTAGTGGAGGATCTAATCAGGAAAATTCTGGGCACTATCCATTCTTGGTTGGCTGCAACATCACAATTCAAAGGAATAGCCCATCAAAGTTATTTGGATCCTGACATTTTGTTTTTAAGGCTGGCAGGACAGGAGCTAACTGAATACTCAATTGTAAAGATTTTCCGTACATGGTTATATTTGTACATGATCTTCTTTGAATGAAAACAAAATCAGTATGTTACCTTTTCTTCAAAAAAAAGTTGGACCATATTTTGACTTTATATCATAATTATAAACCTATTATAGATGAGGAGTCGACAGGCACCAGTTAATTGATTATAAAAGTTCTTTTGGAACTTTGAAGCAGCTTCATTTGACTGGAATGACATCTCCATATGTCACAACAAATATCTGAAAACGTCTAAAATGGGATGCAATACCTTTATATGATCAATATAAGAAAATTGAAGTACTTTAATTTGGGTTTCTATTCACATGTTAACTACCCAGAAAAATGGAATTGACTTGGATGAGTGACTTGGCTGAATTTTCATACCATGGTTTGACATGACCTCCAGCGGACACCTTCCAATTGCAAGTACACTAGCTGAATTGCACTCTTGATTAACATTTTTTTTTACATTTATATATCTCATATCTTTATGGTCTTATGGAATTATTACTTCCATGTAAGATTGACCACAATATGGAATTACTTTGACCTGGACTAAAAGCTGAATCTTGTTTAATTTCTACTATGTTCTCCATTGTCCTTGTATAAAATGTTTTCTTTCTGCCAATGCTCTGATGTTTACAGGTTTTCATTATCATACATGTGGTGGCTCTTTTGTATTACATCAAAGGGCTTCTCTCACCAAAAATGTTTAAAGTGGCTGTCACACTTGTTGTGTCCATTGGCATGTAAGGTTTCTTGCGTTTTATTTTCTCTTGTACCTTGTTAAATTTTGAAGGAGAGAGGGATTGTTTATCCAAGAGGTGGTTATTATGTATAATATAAAAAGGACTCAGAAAAACAACTTTTTTCTCTTTTAAAGTTTGGTTGCTTTATTTTATTCAATGATTACTGAAAGAAGGGATGGGGGCAGGGACAATTGGAGGGGGTGTTTTCCCTCATATCAGGGAACCTGATTATCTTGTAAGTCGGGTTTGAATGATAGTAGAATTATTGATGCATTGCTCTACTTAGATCTTTTGATGGTGGAACTTCTTTAAATTAACTTAGTGTAGTTACTCTTGTTTGTTGATTGTTTTAGAATCCGTAGTTGATTTTCAAAAGGGAATTCTGTAATGCATCCAACTCTGCCATTGTAAGCTTGTCTTATACTGCTGGTCCCAAGCCTTGATTAAGGAGGGTTGCGATAGGTTGGCAGCCAGCACTAAAACTTGTCAAACTCTCATGACAATTCTGTAATGCATCCCTCTAAGATGGTGGCTTAATGATGTACACAGTTAATTCTCCATTTATCGTGTCTGCCTGCATGTATGTTTACAAAGCATGAAGAAACATTTGTAAGCCCTGCATATCAATGTGTTTTTTAAAAAATATTAAATATACATAAATCATACAAGTTTACCTGTTTATCTGTATGGTTAAAGTGGCTAGGCATTTTGGATTCCCTTTGTGAGACATTGCCATACACAGTAAACTCGTATACTGTTGTATAATCAGGGTCATGTCCTAAATGATCAGTTAGGATTGTTAGTAGAACCATTTCAGATCTGGCCAATAGAGCTTCAGCTTGGGTCATAAATATATACAGGTCCAGATCAGTGGTTCTGGCATTCTGGATTTGTGGTCCTTGAGCTGATTTATATGGATTCCATGCTATGTTTGCTTCCAAGTGAAACGCCCCAAGGTTCAATCTTGAGGCCCAAGCCTAACGGTATAGGAATGCTTTAAATCATTTGTGTCTGTTAGACAACTATTCAACCATCTCAGCCATCTGATAAAGGATGACTGAGAACAATTCTCTACTACTGGGGAGATCCAGATCATGGGATCCCATTGTTTATTATGCCCTGATCACATGGTCCTTGTATATCCACCAGACTCAAGTTACCTGTCTACTTAGAACTCAAGGATATCGAGGAAAAGCCTTAAAACTCGAGGACACTTATTTTACACAATGAGTTGTTTATATCAATATTATATATTTCATGCATTGATTAGAATAGGGTTCTCATCACAAATCAAGTTAATGACCACTTTTCTGTTTTTTGGATTTGTGCTTCTGATTTGTTTAATTAATTTTTTACCCATTTGGTGCTTTGATTTACACTAAGAGCTTTCTAATAGCCTGAAGGAATTGTAAGAAAGCTTTTGGTACGTTGTAACTTGTAATCCAAATATGATCACTAATGGTCTGAAATTGCCCAGGTTTGCTTCAACCAACATTTCTTATTTTGTTTTGATGTCATTCAATTCCAAAACCAATTTCATTTGGCCAAGCACAGATCATCTCTTCTGTAATTCTTTCTTTGGGTTATATGTAGGGGATGCTATTGAAAAGTAACTATTTTCTTGAATTTTCTTTTCTGTAATAGAGAGATGGTCAGTACCGGATTGATTCTCAGGCCACTTCAACTATGCTAAATTGTCTCATGTACAAGCTCTCATATTACAGGTCTGGCTCGTATCCTGACACAACTTTCTCCTTACAATGTATATGGATGGCTATACTATATTCTTGTTTTTCCCCCTCTAGATTTGTGGAAACAGATGGCAAGGGCTTTGACAGAGTAAGGGGAACTGAAATAGGGAAGAAATATTTCAAACTTAGCCATTTTGAGGAGGTCAGAGCGTCTAAAATTTTTTACTTTAACATATAGGAGTACATAATCCAATATCCATAATTTCTTATTGTTGCAGTGCTATGTCAATGCTAGCTTATTTCAATTTCAGTACCTATTACCTAACTTACTGGTTTTTATGATCTATTCAGGCTTTCACGACACACCATTGGATGGTACGGATATACAAATTAAAAGCACCAAAGAATAGGGTCCGAGGAAAGACAAAGAAATCAAAAGCGGTATTTTCTTATAAATAGTTCGTCTTAATATTCAGTGTCTGTTATTGTCCGACCTTATAAATTTCACATGCCATAATGCCTTTGCTTTTTCCCACTCTGACAGAGTTCAAAGGGAAGCACGGCAACGAGCTCAAAAAGGGCAGGAAGGAGAAAGAAGAATCCTTGGCATTAGGAAACACTTGCATAGGGGAATTGTCTCTGTCAAGTTATTCTGCATACGATCTACATGCATGAACATTGAGGGATTGGGCAAAGGTTGTATCCAGTCCTGTATCATTTGTTTTCTGCGCTTTAATTGCTTTACACCGTTGTGGGAGAAAGATTAGTTTCTGATCCACGAACCAGCTCCAGAGAAGGAATAACGAGGTAAATTAATGACAGTTTTTTACTTGCTGGAAGGTGTAATGTGCAACTAGTAGATCTAACCCATTGATTGAATTCTCTATAATGAAGAAATTGCATGAATATTTACTTGTATCAGCTGTTTTGTGTTTCTCAGAAGTATCATCACATGCCATGATCTGCCCTGTATGGTGAACCGATTAGGGTGGACCCATTAAAACAAAAGAAGGCGAACGCGAAACAAATATATTGTTCTCCCAATTAATGGTGTCTCATCCCGTTGCCACTAGGGACCAGGGTTTGGGGATTATGGGTACGGACAAATTACCCTACCCCGTGTTGTGTAGCCCATGAACATGAATCAATATCTTCTTCATCCGAGGTTCAATAAAGTGTCGACCTCTGCCCATTTATGCAATGGCCATCTACCTCAAGCCCGGGCCCATGTAACAGACCAGCAATTTAGACCCAAGTTACCAATAAGAGGGATTCCAGCGGCAGCGGAGGCCATCACTCTGATTAAAAGAGTGGCTTGGTTTTGACCATATGATGTACCTTTGGGCCAAGTTTTCCTTCTAGGGCCCAACATGTTTCCATAGTGAAAACCATGGAAATAAGCTTAAATGGACCACCCTACTGCTTAACCAGTCCCCAGTTAATGGATTAACCGTCTGCAACTGGAAGGATAGCGCATCTCCTTACGTGAAAAACGAAAATGCAACAAGGTTTAAACTTTAAATATCGATGTGTATGATATACCAAGATATATCGTGTGATTTCAAGGGGCGATACTCTTTTTATTTTTTTCAAGTTTCAACATACAGCTTTAAAGGTATTATTAACCTTAAAATGTGGCCAGGTGTCAAAACTCATAATATTTGGCATATCGGTGGGTTAAAAAAACTAATACATACCGTACTAATGAGCCTGCAGCACTAGAGCATATGTACTCTGATTCAGCTTTGCAGTTTGCAGGTGTTTGAGGTAGAACCAAGGGCTGCATTAGTCGATACGCATCTATCAGGGGCTTATTGATATGTCCCTATAAGGGGTATTTCGGGGTTTAACCTGGTTCAAAGGGTAGACAGGTCTTAAACCGACCCCCTTTGAACCAGATTTAAAAAAAAAAAAAAAAAAAAAAGAGAAATGAGCCTTGATATAGGCCGATATGCTCCTACTGGTGTATCAGTCGTATCGATATTTTGAACCTTAAGAAGAATGTGTATAATTTAAATGACAATAAACATGAATTTCAATATATGTTCGTATGCAAACTTTTGCACTCAAAAGTGGTCAATATAAAAAAATGTAGATTCCAATCTTGGAATTCATGTTAGTGCTCACCACAACTAAGAATCATTTGGCAAGAGTAAATTCATCATTGCAAAATTAAACCAATTTGCATTTTTATGAAACCAGACATCTATTTGTATTTGCAAAATCGTAATGGATTCTTATCAACACTCAACATGAAAAATCCCTGAAAATGAGACTTGACAGCAATAAGTTCTAGCTTAATTTTAAATGATGTCAAAGAATGACAATGAATATCCATCCACCTCTAGAGCCTCCCACCTCAAAACTACTTAAGCTCTAGTCTTCTATCGTATCATCTGACGAGCCTACCAATGCCATAAACTGAACCAAAATGACATCTCTGTAAACAGTAAGCTGGAGCAGACAAACAGCAGTTCTCCAAACAATAGAAGTCACTACAAATTTACTGTACAAAAGTAGTATATACTTCCAGACTAGAGCAAACCCTCCTGGCTCCTAGCCAAAGCAAAGCATGGGTTTCTCTTGCTTGAGTAACATAGTAATTTGTGTAAGAACCACACATACTGCATCTGCACCATATGTCAAAGTCATCGTAGTTTTTTAGGCAAATGGAAGGTCTTCTTAAGGAATTTTATTGCTGCTTCATCATTCCGATTACATAACACGCATAACAGTGTGTTTGGTTCAGTTGGATTCCACTGGCCTGAAGTTGGAGGTAGTGGTAGCCTGGATTTAGTGGAAGAATCATAAGTTTTCGGGGTCGCATCATTGAATTGCCCAATGAGTTCCTTGGTCTCAGTACAGAAAAGTGGAAGGATACCTACTGCTGTTTCTGAAAACTTGGCTATCAAGTCATCTGGCAATCCATCCCCATCGGACCAGAATAAGTCTTTAAGAGAATTGAAATCATCCTCAATTATTTGAGAATCTTGTAAGGAAAAAGCACGAGAAGGGCCTCCAGCAAGAAGCACCAACAAGAAACCCTCAAATGAAGCTTTCATTACTTCGGTAATCACATGGGTGCGCACCTTATTATCAATTGTTTCTGCTATGATCTCTAAGTTCTGCTCAAGTTCTTGAAGTAGAGGTTCAATCCTTGAACTTGCTGGTTCCCCCACGTACAAACCATCCCACAGAACATGACTAAGATCATGGAAGATTATCTTGTAAGCTGTTGCCTCACAGAGTTGTTGGATCCCTCCCTGACAAGCAGCTACTGATAGCTCAAACTTTTTACCCATCACATTTGAAATGTCATCTCCATGACCAGATTCACAATTTCTCAGGTAAGTGACTATCCTTTTCTCTAAGACTTCCAACTCAGTCCTGATGCACAGCAAAGTATTAATACGGACACATAGCTGTGGTACTCCAAAGGAGTTGTCTCCATTCATTGTGCGACCTTGAGTTTTCTGCTTCTTAGTGCTTTGTGGTTTCTCTTTCTTTTTCCACACACCTTGGAACTTGGATCCTGTAGTACATCTGGTTAATGCTGGCATAGTGGGAATAAAAGTACTCCGTGTCCCTATACATCACAACAAAAGGGCAATCATTATTAACAAGATAAAGAGTCTAAAAGCCATTTGTATTTTGTAATCTAGGTTTTGCAACCATGTACCACAGCCAGATTTTGCCTTGGATATGTAATGCTGAAGACATCTATCAAGGCCAGCCATTAAGTCAGGAAGCAACACTGGATGCGTAGGTATTGGCAACTCAAAGAATGCATCTAAAGTCTCATCTACAATTAGAAGGATGTCAACAGCAGATGGAGCAAACCTTTCTTTATTTTTCCTTGGGTCCCACAACTACAAAGACGAGGTAGGAAAAGTTGGCAAACATAAAACAATTATTCAGTAATGCAATTAGGAAATGAGTTATTATCATATAAAAAATGGGAATACGGATGCATCCATGCACACATGCATGTGAATGTGCTTGGAATATGTGTGCATATGCAGGCATTGAACCAGAAGGTGTGGTAATGAACCGCAATCCTTTAACCACATAATGCAAACATTCTTCAAGTACAATTTGGGAAAACATGATAATCAACCTCCAAGATCTCCACAAAAGGATGTCCGGAGTTCAAACAGAAAATTCCATATTTAGAGGTTTTGAAACCATGCAAAGTTTAGTATGTAGAATTACCAATAAAAAATTATAGTGATAGAGGTATGCCTCAATTCAAGAATGACTAGGAAATATTTATCCATTTCCACTCTCTTGTCAACTCGTAAGGATCTACAATGTGGAAGCCTAAACAAGTTAGATTGGATTCAAAACAGTAAGTATTTAAGTTACACCACAAAAAGCAGTTCCTGAGCTCATTATGTCAAGTCAAAGATCTACAAAAACCATGGAAACTCCTACACCAAGGGGCAGATCAGGTAATGGAAACAAAAGGTCATGGAAAGTTCAGTTTAGAGGCTGATTACAAGAGCCCTGGGAATCATATTTTCTCATTTACCCGCCTTGAAGTCAATTCTTTTGCCTTCACATAAATCATCAACTTTAGAGATGCCTTTCATCACACTTAAATCATGGTTGCTAGTGACAGAATCTGAACTCCATACAAATTCTGAGTGGCTAAACTCCTCCAGTGGCTCTTGAGTTCCTCATGACTTGGCATGAACTCAACTTAGTCTTTTCCCAACCATAATGAGGTTGGCTACATGAATCTTGTTCCACCATTCCACTCTGTTCAGTGCCATATCTATTGTTAAATTATGGGTCCTCGAGTCATTACTCACTAGTTCAACCCATGTCCCTTTAGCCTGCCACCATCTCTTCTAGACCCTTTAACTTGCAAAAGAGATTCCGCTAATTAGACTGTTCCATGCCACTTATTCTCTATTTTTTTTTCTTTTGTTTTTCTCCAACTATATGTTTCTCGCTATGAACACTTTTAAGGTTGGACATCCCCTAAATGCTTTTTCTCTTCCCCTTTCTTGCTGTTTGTTTTTCAATTAGTTCTAGTCTATGGGTGAGGCTCATGCATTGGTCAAGCAACCTTTCTTTTTCTTAAAAAAAAAAGGGAAAAAAAACTTTTTTCCCTCTCATCTACCAAGGGTGATATTGTCACTCAGACCTTAGATTTTTTTTTTTAATTGCTAATAGTTAAAATTTTATTAATATGGATGAAACAATGGCATATGTACATTGTACTTAACACCCCTTTTGTTGCCCTAGCATGCGAGCCACCCCATTGTTTCGTAGAAAGGTGCTGAAATAAAAAAATCTGTAAAAGAAAATAATATTTCTTGAAGAAGAAGAAGAAGAAAGGAGAAAAGGAAGAGAAGAGATTTGAAAGAGAAAAGAGAACAATAATGCTGGTCGCCCTCTTCACTATTATTTATAGTCTGAAATAATAAAAGAGTACAAAGACCAATATGCCCTTATAGGGTGGCTAACACATAAAATAGCATAAAACAATTAAAATAGAGGCTCGAAAAGAACCTAACAAGAGTGTTGTGGTCCCCGCTTCCTATCTAAACAATAAATAATAAAAAACTACCACTATAGACTACACAATTTGTCTAAAACCCTCAACACTCCCCCACAAGTTGGGAGTGAATGCCACACATTCCCAACTTGCATAGATTGTAATGTTGTATTCAAGCTTGTTCTTTGCAACCCCTTTGGTTAAGACACCATCCAATTATAGTTTAGAGGAGATATAAGGCAAGCAGACTTCTCCAATTGTCACCCTTTCTCTTATGAAGTTCCTATCAACCTCAATGTGTTTAGTCTTATCATGCTGAATTAGATTGTGGGCAATATTGATTGCAACTTGGTTGTCACAATATATCACGGGCTCCTCAGCTTTTATTCCAATCTCACTCAGTAGAGATCTCACCCAAAGTAGTTCTAAAACACCATAAGCCATAGATCTATATTCAGCTTCTACACTTGATCTAGAACTGACTGTTTTTTACTCTTCCATGAAACCAAGTTTCCTCCCACAAAGGTGCATACCCTTGATGTAGATCTCCTGTCATCAAAGCAACCTGCCCAATCTGCATCTGTGTAGGACTCCAGCTTTAAATTTTCATGGTCGGAGAAAAGAATCCCTCTGCCAAGATGCTTCTTCAGGTATGCAAGTATCCTCTCAATGGCTTCCCGATGCTGAACCCGATGAGCATGCATATACTAACTCACAACACTAACAATATAGGAGATGTCTGGACGTGTCATACATAAATATAGTAGTCGCCTACCATCCTCTAATATCTTCCCACATCCTAAACCAACTCACCATCCAAAGCATTAATTCTATGATTTGGGTCAATAAGAGTATCAACCGGTTTAGTTCCTAGCTTCCTAGCCTCCTATAGTAAATCCAAGACATACTTCCTCTAAGAGATGAAAATCCCATACTCGGATCTTGCAACCTCAATCTCCAAAAAGTATTTCAGTTCACCTAGATCCTTGATCTCAAACTCTTGCTGTAGTGAGTAGTGACTTCTTGAACGCATCAATCGCCTTTAGATCATTTCTTGTAACAACTATATCATCTACATATACAATCAATACTAACAAGAGTGTTTATCTCCTTTTTACAAAGAGAGTATTATCAGATTGAGTCTATATGTACCCAAAACGGATAAGTGCTCCTCTGAACCTGTCAAACCATGCCCTACGTGACTATTTCAAACCATATAGTGATTTCTTCAGCCTACAAACTTTTTCCCTACCAACATCCTCATAAAAACCAGTTGGAATGTCCATATATACCTCTTCTTGCATATTAAGGAAAGCGATTTTAACATCAAGGTAGAATAGAAGCCATGAATAGGTAGTTGCTAGGGACAAGAGAATCCAAACTAACCTTGCCTTGTACCTCTCTATGTTGTCATCAGCCCTATACTTCATAGTGAACACCCATCTACATCCGACTGCCTCTTTGTCTGTAGGAAGATCAACTATTTCCCAAGTTTGATTTTTAACCAAGGTTTCCATTTCTTCTTGCATAGCTAGTTTCTACTCGAGTTTAGAGAGAACCTCACTGACATTCCTAGGTATAGACATAGAATCCAAGGAAAAAAAGAAAGCACAGTAGGAGGGTGGTAAGGCATTGTAGGAGAGATGGTGTGAAATGCAATGGGTTGTACACTTTCTCTTCCCTTTACAGAATGCAACGAGAAGATCAAGATCAGAGGGATCAACTGCCACAACAATGTTAGGTACAAAAACATCATTATCAGGGAAAATAACAAGCTCAAGCTCAAGGGAAATACATGGAATTGTATCAGCCGAACCTGGGATCTCGGATGGATTAATGGAGAGTGGTGCAAGTTCTTCTATCTGAGCATGTGTGGAGTCAACCCTCTTCTGGTGACGCTGATAGACCTGTAAGGCTGGTTGTAGTGGATCAGACAGTGAGATATAGTTGTTGATGGTGGAATAGATAGATCAGATGAAGGAACAAATGACACCGGAAGAAGGACAGGTTGTGAGTTCTCTCCAAAACACTCCCCCTGAGGAGAACCACTCAAGAAAAAGAAAGTAGACTCAAAAAAGATAACATCCATAGTAACAAACATGCTCCCCGACACAGGATCATAACAACAATACCCCTTTTGGTTTTGAGCATACCCAACAATACCCCTTCGGGGGGAGGGAGGTCATTGGAGGTCCGATCGGAGATACACCCAAAAACTCTCAAAGGTATATGAAATATCTCCCCATTTGGAAAAAGCAAGCCGAAAGTTGCCTTAAACCCCAAAGTGCGTGAAGGAACACAGTTAATCAGATGCACGGCTATGAGAACTGCACCCCCCCAAAAACGAATAGGAACTGGGGCACACATCATAAGGCTCCTTGCCACATTTACAATATGTCCATTCTTCATCTCTACTACCCCATTCTATTGCGGTGTGTATGCACAACTACTTTGATGAATCACATTGTGCTCCAAAAAGTATGAGGACAAGTACTTCTCAAAGTATTCTCTAACATTATCTGATCTAAAGACTTTCATCCTCACTTCAAATTGTGTGAACCATATGGTAGAATTGTCGCACCAAAATAGGTACTTCATCACGTGATCTTATTAGATATATCCAAGAATACCGTGTATGATCATCCACAAACAAGAGAAAATAACAATAACCACCCATGGAAGAAATGTGGTAAGGACCCCATACATCAGTATGAACAATATCAAAAGCAAAGGAACTTCTTTTATTACTTGGTTTAAAAGAATGTCTACAATTCTTTCCCAATTGATAGCTTTCACATTCCAAACTAGACAACTGAATAGACTCAAACAACTTTGGAAACAAAAACCTCAATGAAATGAAAGAAATATGACCCAAATGATTATGCCAGAGCATAATCTGACTCACTAACTCTGATCCACTACTGCTGCTGCTACTAGCATGATGGCTCTGATGTCTTGGAATCTAATCTAGAAGATAGACTCCATTCACCTTACGACCACTCCCAATCATCCTCTTTGATTCTAGATCCTGCAAAATACAATTACCAAGAAGAAAGGTTACTAAGTAGTTCAATTTTTTTATCAGAGAGCTTACTGAAAGAAGATTAGTGTAGAATTTAGGGACATGTAAGACAGAGGATAAAGTAATGTCATTAATCACTCTAACTGTCCCTTTCTTAGCAATGGGAATATGGGAACCATCTGTTGTAGAGACTAATACCAAAGCACAACTGGTAAGAACTAAAGAGGGTAGATATATTGGTCATGTGCTCAGATGCTCCTAAGTCTATAATCCAAGGCGGTCCCTCCTTACCTGGGGTGGATACATGATTTGCAATTACATATGAACTACCTGTATGAGCAAAGGAAGTAGTATGGTTGCCTCCTACATTGTTCTACCCATCTGAAGAACTAGAGCTGGCTGAATCCTTCTTACTCATAAGCTGCCCATACTTTTCCAATTCAATCCTTCAATCCTCACTACTGCTGCTACAATGGACTCCAGATCAGCCTAGGAGAGGGGTCCTGAAGGGTCTCCTGTAATTGCCACATTTGCATTTCCCTTCTTGTTCTTAATCCAAGATGGTACGAGATGAGGGTAAAGTTTCAAACAGGTGTCTTTGGTATGCTTAGTCTTCTTGCAATAGTCACACACCAAATCTTTCTTGTCCTCCTTCCTAGCCTCACTACTCCCCTTGTCTCCATTTGGCTTAGATTTAACTGTACTAACCATAGCTAACTGATCAATCCCAGGCTGTCTCAACATGACATTCCTCCAGCTCGCCTCTCTAGAGACAAAGGCATAAGCTTGAGAAAGAGTCACACTTTCTCTGGAAAGAAGATGTTGCCTAGCAATGTCGAATTCAGGGTTCAGTACAGCCAAAAACTCAAAAACCCTATTCTTTTCTACCAACCCTTGATAGGTTGGTGTGTCCTTCATACTCTCCCAAGCCATAGTTTCTAAGTGGTCGGTCTCCTGCCAAAGAGTTTTCAGCATGGAGAAATCTCCTTGTTTTGTACTAATCACCTAATTCCTTAACTGATAGGCTCTAGCTACATTTTGTTCCTGGGAATAGGTTTCAATCACTCCATCCCAAATCTCCTTTGCAGTATTAGCCCACAAAAAAATTTTAACAACGTGAGGTAACATAGAGTTACACAGCCAAGTCATCACCATGTAATTCTCCTGTACCCACTAGGAGGGATCTGTATCAGGTTCTTCTCCTCCCCAGTGACGTACCCTAGTTTCCCACGAGCATCAATGGCCATCTTGGTTGATTATGCCCATTCTAGATAATTTGTACCATCAAACTTCATTGTAGTAATAATTCCAGACCCATGTTACCAGTGGACTTCTGCTCGGCACTCCAACTCTTCATTTTACTTCAAACAGTTCAAAAGCAGAAAAAAAAAAAAAGGTAGAGAGCCTCCAAGATCAAATCGACCTCACACACAAAGGTAACAAACCTTTTCAGAAGAAGAAAACCCTATCCGGAGAGAAATCTCTCTCCTCCCACTATCTCCCGCTGGAGAGAAAAGTGAATTGGCCACTCCACAAGGCCCAGAAAATTCCAAAAACCTAGAGAAGTTCAATAATACCTAAGCGCCCCAGATCAAATCAAAATTGAAGAGTCCAACTTGACTAGGACTCTTCCCCGCACTCCAGTTCTTCCTGATTTTGATGCCAAAACATAGATCACCCTCTTGATGACTAGATCACACCAAAAAATCCAAGAACTGGACAATCTGAAGTAGATCGATCAGCCCTTTATCTCCTCGTGCAATCGGCTGATCTAGGACTGCATGAAAAAACTTCAAGAAACCCTAACCTTGCTCTGATACAAAGTAAAAAGGTGCTGAAATAAAAAATCTGTAAAAGAAAAGAATATTTCTTGAAGAAGAAGAGAAGAAAGGAGAAAAGGAAGAGAAGAGATTTGAGAGAGAAAAGAGAGCAATAGTGTTGGCCTCCCTCTTCACTATTATTTATAGTCTGAAATAAGAAAGAGTACAAAGACCAATATGCCCTTATAGGGTGGCTAACACATAAAACAGCATAAAACAATTAAAATAACTGCTCAAAAAGGATCCAACAAGAGTGTTGTGGCCCTCACTTCCTATCTAAACAATAAATAATAAAAAAACTACCATTATAGACTACACAGTTTGTCTAAAACCTCAACGATATCATGCTTTCTTAAGGCAACAAACCCTGGTACAACTAATTTCCATTGGCACCTTGTCTAGCTAGACCATCTGCTAGCTCATTAGCCTATACTGGAATACGTTTATAGATAGTTCTGAGTTCTGCTGTCAAGCCTCCAATTTGCCTCACCTCACTGACACTGAATATTTATATTCCATGAACCTGTCCCGTTCTTGCATAACCATCCCACCACGGTGTACAAATCCCCTTCCACTCTTAAGTACAGGCCCACAGTAATACTTTTTCTAAATCTTGAGGGTTACTTGCCCTTTTTTATAGTTATACAGTAATACGATTCATTTTTTCCTGCTTATCAAAAAAAATGCAGCCAAGGGATCAGGCAAGCCTCAGCCCATGTAGAACCAACATAAACTCTGATCTAGTTGAGTGGCCATGCCCTTTAGGTCCTGTATACAAGGCCAAATATGCTTCCTTTACTGTTTCTAAAGATTCCCTATTCTGGATCTTCCTTGGTTTCAGGGTGGAGGTTCTAAAGACAATTGGGAGGAATAGAATTCCTTAATGAGGATGACGTAGCCACCACAAACCAAATTTTTATGATACTATCAATGGAGAAAGGAGACAAGACCTGCATGGACTTCACCCAATGCGCCTTGCCACCATTATAGAAATATTTTTAATTAAAGCTCCTTTACTTTTGCTCTTCTCTTTGGATATCCTATCGTTCTTTTTTTTTCTGATAGCACATAAAGTTATTGATACAGGGGCCATTAATTGGTGTAATGGTAAAATCTTGAGCTGGTGAGTGTGAGAATGCAGATTTGAGTCTGAAAGTGGTCACTTTGTGCCCAAAAAAAATGACAAAGGGTAGGACAGTATCCACTCTAGCCCTCCAAGACCCCAGATAGCTGGGACAAACATTGGGTAATGGCCTTTTTTATTAATTTTTTAATATCTGTATGAAAAGAATAATATATCTAGTGTGTGCCAGACACCACAGTTCAATAGCTAGCCTCAGCGACCACTATTATTGTTTTCCTTTTACAAGTTCCCCCTTGGGGAATTAAACCCCAAAACATCTGAATTCTGTTCACTCCTTGTTTTGCAAGCCCATCAACTAAGCTGTTAGCTGATCATGGTGTCTATTTGCATCTTGCCCTCAGTTCCTATGCTAGTTTCTTAATCTCCCTAAAGGTGTCTCTATGTTCCCATGAACCAACATGATCTCCTTCTAACTAACTTATGATTATAAGTGAAACCCCATCAATTAAAAATGTCAGTAGTTCAGGGGCTTGGCAATTCTTAAACCCTGTAGTACCACCCACATCTCTCCCTCGGTTGTGTCTCCCCACCAATATGCCCAGAATATTACTGCTAAAATGTTCCTTTCACAATTTCTTAAAATTCCTCCCAACTCCACAAGATCTTGGATTCCGTATGCTACAAGCCTGCAACCATCAAAGTTCAACCTTATAGTGTTTGATGGGAGGGGGACTCCACACAGTTGACAATTTTTTCTTTTTTTAGATCAGTGGCTGATAACCTGCTTCTTGTCAACAACAGTGTTTTAAAAGGCGTGCCTCCAGGCGAGGCGCCCCCAAAATGCCCTAAGGCATATGCCAGAGGCACTGGCACCTCTGAGGCGTACGTCTCAAGTGCAAGAGGCGTACACCTCATACACTTTTTTCATTAGGCGTGCTAGAGGCGAATGCCTCATGAACACCCCATGTAAAAAGACAAAAAAAGAAAAAAGAAAAAAAGGAAAGGAAAGGAAAAGAAAGGGAAGGTGAAAAAAAAAGAGAGAGAAGAAAAGGGAAGGCCTCCTCATCCCCCCTCCTCTTAAGGAGGCTTACACCTCCTGAACACAAAGAGGCTCACGCCTCTAGGTAGTGGAACTCCTCGTGTCACGCCTCCATGTGTTAAAACATTGGTCAACAAAGACATTGTCATATTTTGCCAATTGCTTATAATGTCATCCAAGGTGAAAAAAGTAAAACACCCATAGTCTTTACCAAAGTAGTGAAGGACTGCTGCCCTTGTGCATCTCCAGGGATTTTTCCTCTATTCTTCATTGGAAAGACGAGTGCTAAAAAGGCCTGCACCTCTCTCAGAGAGTTCCGCTTACAGCCAAATAAAGAAAAAAAAAGTACTCCTACATATTGGATGTAAAGGGGCAGGAGATCAGCAAATGGCTGTAGTGTCAAAACTTACCCTACAAAGAAAAGGCATGAGGAGATAAAGTCCAATTTGTTTTTTTTTTTTTTTTCTTTTGCAAATTATTAGAGGTGTTAAATTTCAAATGAGCTACCTCCCAAGACCTCATTAGAATGTGATATTAGATTCCAATTATTATCAGAAATCTAGGTTTGCAAGATCCTGACAAAAAGGAATTAAAACTAGCTATAAAAAAAATATATGAAAGACCAGATTCAGTGTTTGGACAAAACAGGATTGAATCTACATTCTACATGGTCATGACATGTGCAGGTAAGGTAGCAACCCAAACTATGTAAACATTTCCTCCAGTCACCCTCCTACCATATGACAAGTTTAGGCAAAGACTTCTTCACAAGAAGAAGAAAGCAAAGGGGATTTATTTAAAAAGAAAAGCACAATGTGCAGTTAGGTTAGCCTGAACTCTGAAGTTGATATGGACAATAACAGCATAACAAGGCTAATTCAAAACAATTTTTCATGGATTGGAAGGTGTTAAGGAAATTTGATTGGTAAAATGAGATGCAATTTGAAGAATCAAGAAAGTGGGAGGGCTGGGGCTCAGAAAAACAACTTTTATTAACAAAGCATTGTTGGAAAGTGGCTTTAAAGGTTTAGCTTGGAAAAAAAAGAGCATCATGAAGAAGTTGCTTCTAGATAATGGAGTGACTAGACTTGATTAGGATTCCATAGAGATTTTAGCAACTGATGGGTTTATTTCTGGATAAGAATTATGAAGTTTATCAGCTCTTTGCCAGTCCATCTAATTCCAATATAGGGGGGTAACATAAAAATGAGATTTTGAGAGGATAAGTGGTTCAGAATTAGAAAACTTAAAGAAATGGAACATTTTGCAAAGTTTCTAGATTGCATTGACTGAACTATAAAAATAACTGAGAGGCCCTTTGATAACAACTAAAGTGGCTGAACTGAATGGGTTATTGATTTGTCTTCTAGTGAATAAGTTTAAAAGGAGGTTGTGAGCTCCTTAATGGCTGAAACTGAAGCTAGGTTGATTACTAGACTCTCAAACATTTTTATCATTTAATTATTTTATACACCAAAAACGAAGCAAGTCATTCAATCCATCCACTTTAGCCATTATCAAATGGCCACAGTGTTTTGAGCTTAGAAACGACTAAGTGGTTTAGCATCTGAATTTTGGAAGACAATTATAACACAGTTTGAAGAATGTCTTCAGCCTTCAACAGGTTGGAAGAATTAATCCCAGAAACAAGATGGCCGAAGGATGCAATGCTTGAAGGTTTCAGAAAGTACTTGTATGTGGTTTCAATTAGAAATCAAGTGGATCATTTTTCAAGTTAAAGGTGTTTGGAGCAACCCAGTTCCTTTAAGAACTGAAGTTTTTGCATCACTCCTTTCCTTGGATGGTATCTTAATGGTGGATCACTTAAGAAAAGGACAGATATAACATCTTATTCCTGGTTATTCGTTGCATTTGCTCCGTTGTTTTTTCTAATGCATGAATTTCTTTCTATTTTTGTTAATAGTGAATTTAAGGGGAGGGAGAGATTTCCTCAAAAGCAACACACGTACAATGGAGAATCTATAAAACATAACATCATAGACATACAAAAGGACCCTTTCATGCATGAATTTTTTTCAATCTCAAATTTGGCGATAATCAAAACTGCCATCAATTTTCAATTTTAAACTACTCATAGCAATAAAAAACAACCAAATGCCTCCAAGATTCACGCAACAAAGCTATTTTCTGCAAAGACAAGATCATAACTAAGCTTTGTGATTTAAATGATCATAACAAAAAGGAAAAGGCAAAGATGTAAATCTTTTAGCAGGATGAAATGAACAAAGAATTTGGAGCAGAACAGATGTGACATTGTAACCGATTCTTTTTTCTTTTTTTTCTTTTTTTTTCCATTGAAATTCAATACAATGCCTTACTTTTTCAAAAAAAAAAAATGATTGAGGGGAAATATAAGTTCCACCAGCATGAGGAAAAAAGGGCCAGTCTTTGCATACCTCTTGCTCCAGGGTCCTGTCAAACCATTCCTTCAGTCTGTCCACTCTGGTCTTTATCCATACCTTCACCAAAATAGCAATTGTAGTTTCAGCCTCATAAGGAGGCATCTCACGAATTATTGCCTTTCCACCATCTTCACTGTCCACAGAATCTTCAACAGCAATCTGTACGAGATCTTTCTCTAACTTGTCAGCAGCTTGTAACACTTGAACAGCATCAGGTGTCAGTTCTGTGATACCCGAAATAATTTGCTTCAGCTCATTTCCATAGCAAGCATGAAGGGTAGCAACTGCAACAGCCGCTGCAAGAGGATGCCATCTCTTCAGGATTGGGCTAAATATTGCTTTTTCATTAGCTGCAAGTTCACCAATATCTTTTGCAAGGATAGACAAGAGAGGAAGTGGAATTGGCATATTTTTGGATGATCGCCTACAAGAGTCTGCCTTCTCCATTTTCTGTCTTAAGACAGACCAAACAGATTATCACATCATAAAATGGAGAGGTCTACTGCTAACTTTACATTCACATAAAAATAAAAAAGGGCAGCCTCTTTTCTAATCATTTCTTGGGTTAATACACATCTTGGCATCTCCTAAGACAACCCAACCTATTTCCACCAAGTGAACAGGTGATGCTTCCAATCCAAACCATCCATCAAATAGGTACCCTGACCGACTGGGATGGACTTGTATTTGCTTCTCTACTCTATGTCAGTCTACACTCCACTTCGTGCCCGTTTGGGAGGGCTGAAGTGTAACAGCCTCTAGCTTTCCGAGGTGGGCCCTACACGGACAGCCTTTAAGCTATGTCTGGTAAAAAAATCCCGGAGAGCCCAATTGCTCAAATGGTTGTCCGTCAAGCTTATCCGAAGTGCCTCAAAGCAGTCATCTGAAATTTCATATTCTTTTCGATTTAAACACTACAGATTATAGCAGGGGCTTTTGGGGTGAAACTTTCCACATGAATAGAGGATGTTGACTAAGACCATTTTGGATACCTAGCCAAACTGCCACATGGAAGGTTCTGAACCTCTGATTTGTCTTACACCCCATCCATATAAATATGCCACCAAATCAATGGTCAGGCGCCATTCACTAGTGGTGCCAGGATCAGCCACAGCCCAAAACAGTTTGATTTGACCATTTAAATGACCAGCAACTGCATAATATTCTCACATGGTTACAAACATTACTTAATTTAGATATCAGCATTCAGCTAATACTTGGATTGGCGAAATCATTCAATTACAGATATTGATGGGATAAGTGAAATCCTTCCGTCAGCATCTTTTGGGGGTTTTCTTATCCTACTAAACCAAACAAATAAATTACCTACTGCTAACATGCATAGATTGATGAGTTGGCATTGCATGTATACAGTATGCCCCATTAGGATCATTTGAGCATCGAGTCCAAGTATACTTCATAATGCCTCTTACTATTTACTAAGCAAAATGCAAAATAATGCACCAGATGGACTTGCCTGGGCAAAAGCATTGCAGAGCGATGACCTAATGTAGGTATCAATCCTGTTGCGAGCCACATCAATTTCTTCTTTCTTTTTCCTCCTATAATCATGTGGGATATCTTCCACTAGTATCTTAGCTGCCGATTCACCTAGAGAAACAAGGGCCTGCATTGAATCAATGTTTGATCGATTAAATGTGTCATGATAAGCAAGAAGTCTTTTTTCAGCCCAATCCAATATAAAATTCAAGATTGAACTCAAGATCTTGGAGGAAACTGGATCTTTTGTTGCTTTTGCATCTTTCGCAACTTCTGTTAACTGATTATCAGCAGAAAACAGCAGGCCATTCTCTATCTGACCAGTTGAAACATAACGATGAAATAAGATCCATAAAAAGCAAACATTATGGAGCATCTGGTTCATCCCAAGGATCACCCAAGTTTTCTTTATGAGTTCTATAAGCTCATTAACCTCTTCAATGAGAGAGGTCTCTTCATTTGCATCAAAACAAGCTTCTAGAAGCATTTGGTAGAGCCAAAAGTTCAGGGGAGACCCATCCTGCCCAATGGCATGTATCAGAGACAGTACCATCAAATGATCTGCAAGCAAGAGACATAACAGAACTTTGAAGAATTTGCATTGATTCATTGTTCTTCCCAGTTTCTATGGGTTTTTTTAAAGCCCCGTGAATAATCTGCTGAAGTTGTTGTGCTGACATATCTGACTTATCTATTGATAGATGAGGGTGCAGCAGGAGTCCAGCCTCAAGAACTTTCAAGTTTCTAATCTGCCAAGCTTCATACTCTTGCTGATCGGGAAAATCTGAAGATTTGAACTGTTCTAGTAGCTCCAATGGCAGAACGATTGACTCAATGCGCTTTCCAAGCTGTTATACGAACATAAAACAAAATCCTATGATGAACACCATTGACATTTTAACCTACAAATATATATGAACTTCTTTTTGTTCCTTTTTTTTCTCCATTACAGATAAATTATATATGAAACTCAAAGATGTACATGGTATAAAATCAAATCAACTACATAAAAGAATCAAGCAAATTGCCAATGGAATAGCAACTACTGTACAATGAGTTTATAAAATGGCTATCAATTTACCATACTCATTCAAGCCACCTATGAACATGATAAACACCACAACAAAAAAATGTGGTCAGTCAACTCATAAATCAATAATCATGAGCCCAAAACACGAGAGAGAGAGAGAGAGAGAGAAGAAGAAAAATAGAAGGAAAGAAAAAGAAAAACCATAAAACGCCTCAACCATGATTGGAAAAATAAAAACGAAGAAAATTCCTTTCCTTGAAAATTCAAAGTAAAAGAAAAACAAAAGAGATAATTAGCATTCTATTAACATACATCCTAAGAACATGGTGTAAAAAAGAAAAAGATTAAAAAAACTAAATGAGAAAGAAGGAAAAGAATCTATAAATCTCGAATCAGGATCTCCGAAAGAAAAGAGAGCTTACTTGGCCTGTAGCAATTCTCAGCAGAGCCTTCCTAATCCTAGAGTCCGTCTGCTCCGAAAACCTCATCTGAACCCTCATAAGCTCCCCAACAGTGACGGGCTTCTTCGACTTCGAAGGACTACTGCTCTCCTTGGCCGGACTCTTCTTCGAAGAGCTCAACCCCAAAGCCTTCTTAACCTTTCTCGCAGCAGTTGAAGTGAATGATCTATGAAGAGAATGCGAGGTTGAAGAGGAGGAGAGAGTAGAAGGAGAATAGGAAAGAGACGATGCAGAAGATGGAGACCTCCTGTTCCTATCCGAGTGAGGGATAAAATTCAATGGCTTGCCAGCAGAGGATCGACAAGCACGAACGAAGATCTCGTAAGCAGTCTCCCGGAGCTCCGAATGAGTTAAATTGCAGCCCAATTCACCAAACGGGGAGGGTAGATCAATGGAGGGAGACCTGCAGTTGCTTGCCATCTCTCTTCTGTCTCTGCTGAAGAGATGAGCCATTGTTCAGTCTCCTAACTCACTCTCGTCTCGTGCCCTTTATTTCTTGTCTCTAAGCTGTGATGATTCGATGAGTTTCGTTCTCCCTTGACACATTCCCTGCAATCGAGAGAGAGAGAGAGAGAGAGAGAGATGCATTGAAACCAACATATATTATTTTGCCTCTAACTAACAATTGAACATTTTTACCGGTTAAGCAGCAGGCTTTCAAGTTTCAATAACACATTTTCATCACTTAAGAAAGCTTTCTATCCCATAGTCCACGTTAGCCTTATGAGTAAAACCAACATATATTAGAATTGTGTTTATTACGTAAATCCATCTATATTATATTTTTTGTTTAATTAATATAACAGATAGCTTATTTATATTGCAAGGTCCACAAAAAAGAGACATGCATTGAAACCATAATCACAATCTTATACCTAATAGAAAGTGAATGCCATTATGATAGAAAAAAAATTTATCAGAATTTTGTGGATTCCATATTTGATTAAAATAAACTTAAGTATAAGTGAGCAATATTGAAAAGTTTATATTGTTCAAAAGTGTGGATCAATTTCGCATTACAAACTAAAACCATAAAACCCCATATGCCTCCAAGCACAGAGCTCTAAACACTTCACATGCCTTTGTCTTCTAACACACCTCAACAACGAAGAATTCCAAAACTCTTATATCTCATGCACGGACTATCATAGACTTCAGCAAAAATACAAATACGCACACACATACACACACATGCATCAATGGTTGCAATTATAGTAACCTAATACTTAAATCCAAAGAATCCCAACTCTCTATCTTTCATGCCATTTACTAAATAATGCTCTATATCCACTCGATAGGTTAACCCCTCATAAGCCATTAATTAATATTTCAGATTCCCTATAAGAGCATTAAAATTGTAATATAAATACCATGTGAATCCATTTCTTGGTGTTACCTACCTTCAATTCAAAGACAAAAAATGTGATTGTAAGAAATCGAGCACCATCACTTTGAAAATGCTCTATGTTGTTGGAACCATCCCCAATGTAGGCCAAGTGTTGTAGTTTCCTATGTAATATTAACCATAGTTAAAATTTAGAGGGCTTCCTTTCTTTTAACATTTCTTCTTCTTCTTGATGTGCATGCTTATACACATTTAATAAATACATAAATGCTCTTTTGTCTTCTACATCACGTGTAGAGATGCCTCTAGAAACTCTTTGCAATTCTGAAAACATTGTAGAAAACTCTGCATTAGGATCCAGTTCAATTACACAACCATAAGAATCCATTGCATCCTCTCAGCCTTTGCAATTCTTGTCCATCATTTTAAGATATAATCTGGAGGTAGTTGTTTTACTTGCCTTTGAGAGAAAACATATAATGCATGAGCACACAAAATTCCCATAAACTCAAACTTTTTACAGATGTAAATAATCGTTACATTTATTGGACCAAATGTCACAATATGCTCATGTGGTTTATCCGAGTATTTTACCTTATAATTAACCACGGTTCCAATCTCACCCACATCTTTAATAACAAAATCATGATTTTCTGAATATTGCTTCTCAAACTCCCTATACATTGTTGGAGTGTATATAGATGCGGCATGCTTGAACATTTGTATTGGAAAAAGCCCAGTGAGGAGTGATTTGACTCTTCACTTCCGTTTCTAACTCTACAACTCTTTCAAAGTGTTTAAAAAAACAACATAAATCCAAGTAAGTTTAGATATCCTTTTAATGAATTGTTCATGCATTAAAATCTCTATCAATACAAGAAATAGCAGCAGAAACATGCTTCAAATGCTTAGCTGCATTTTTGTATATATATGCCATATGCAAAGATGGTGGCATGTATTTGGTAACAGTACTCATTTGTTTGCATTCGCCATTGCAAATTGCAAGAATTGTCCTTGGATATTTTCCAGACATTACCTTCAAAAAGGACTAAAAACTCCACTTAAAAGACTAAATGCTCTCATTATACATTAATGCGGCTCCAAAAAGAGTAGTTTGCTTATGATGGTTAACTCCAACAAAGGGGGCAAATGGTCTCTGCTCATCATTTGTTCTAAAAGTATTATCAAAATAAACAGTATAACCAAAATAGTTGTAGCCGGCCACCATTCTTGCATCTGCCCAAAAGATGTTGGTTATTTGACTCATTGTGAACTTGAATTGAATGAAATGATGGCGTGTTATCTTCTTGCTTTTGGCCGTATACCTGAATCATCTGCTTAAAAAGCTTGTGATCTTGTTATTTTTCTTTGTGATCTTAGTGTATAAGGAAATTGTCATCCCTCATTATTTGATAAATGGTATTTATTCACTTTAATAAATTCACATATAAGGAGGATTAGGTGGTTGGTTATTGAGGCTTGAGAATTGAGATGATTGTCACACGGCTTTCCCTTTTTTTTTTTTTTTTGTAACAAAAATTAAAAGTGTAACCTTATAGTTTTGTCATAAAAAAACTGGCCCATGCAGGTCTCGAACCTGCGACCTTCGCGTTATTAGCACGACGCTCTAACCAACTGAGCTAATAGGCCGGAGATGATACGCCCTTTCAGTTTAACTTCTTGAAAAGTGTCACAGTGCAGTTGCCACCCCCTTTCGGCGATGCACCCACCGATCGGAGTGTATCGAGTCGACGGACATGTTTGTAATCACAAGTTCTCATTTCTCAGTGACTCAGACTCAGCAGTTGGTTTGAAGGGAAGTATAGCCATCGAGGAAAAAGGTGTAGGAGATCCGGAGTCGGTTCGGAGACTTGACTGATCGGTAACCAAAATCATGATGATGCCGCAAATCACGTTAAGTTGCGCCTAGATTGAATTGTCGACCTGTCTCTCCGATCTTGTTCATCCAATCAATCCCTAGCTTGCTTGAGAATTCACCAGCGTACCACGGGTACCAGGTATGAATCTTCACTGCGGTTGGTTCCCAGTAAAATTTAGGGTTTCAAATTGGCATATTTGATGAAATGAAGTTTCCATCTTTTCCTGTGTAAAAGGATTTTAGGTCTGTGGCGCTTTATGCCATCTTCGGTTCGGTTATATATATATATAAAGAGAGAGAGAGAGAGAGAGAGAGAGAGAGAGAGAGAGAGAGAATCGCTCTTTTAGTGGAACTGGAATCATTTTGATACACAGTTGTTTAGCTTCAAGAAGAAAGAAGAGCATCCATTTATGGAAAAACTGGGGGATGATGAAATAGGGTTGGTTCTTAGCCGGGTTTTCGATCTCAATGATAGGAAGTCCTGTGCACTGGTCTGTAAGCAGTGGTTGAGGGTGGAGGGTCTGACACGTTCCTCACTACGAGTCTTAGAGCCCAAGCTCCTCCATAAATTCTTACCCAGGTTCCCAAATTTGGCCACTTTCGGAGCAGGTAGAGGCATTACTGATACAGACCTCGAATTTGTAGCCCAAACATGCCCAAATCTTCGGGTGCTTAACTTGAATCTTCGACAGACAAAGAGGGTTCTTGAGGAATTTTATGCGTTGGGCTTAGACGACGTCGGGGACGATGGGATCTCTGCGGTTGCAACTGGGTGTCGGAGTTTAGCCAAGGTTTGTTTGCGGCGTAGGAGGGGAATTGGGAATGTTGGGGTTATTACTCTTATAAAATCATCCCAGAATTTGACTGCTTTGGATTTGACCAAGTGTGAGAAGGTGACGGATCAAGCTCTTGAAGCCATTGGAGCTGCGACTTCGTTGCAGGTTCTCAACTTGCAGGGCTGTTCATTGGTTACTGATTGGGGGTTGGCTTCATTGGCTACGGGATCTTCCTCGAGAACGTTGAAGAAATTGGTTCTAGCTGAATGCGATCAAATCACAGATGTTGGGGTATCACTGTTGCAGCAGATGTATCAGCTGGAAGAATTGAACTTGGCGGAATGCGGCCCCAAAGTCACCGACGTGGGAGGCGTAGCAATAGCGGCCATCCACACACTTGAGCGACTGGACTTCTCGTGGCTGATCAACATCTCAGACGTAACACTGGTTGCAGTTGCTCAGAACTGCTGCAATCTTGTTGAGATGGACGTGACCGGCTGTGAATTGATAACAGGGGCAGGCATTCGAGCCTTCTCAAACCATGAAAAGCTGGAAGTTCTGGTGCTGGCATCTTGTTACAATGTGTTTGGGGATGATGTGGAGCAGACGGTGGTGGAATGCCAGTCATTGAAGTATGTTGGGCTGGATAAAGGACTGAGGATGTGGATGCCCACGGTGATGCAAGACAACATCAGGAGGTTCTGTATATTGGCCTGGCGATGACATCGTCCCTTGTCGGTTAGCAACCGGCGGGTCGCAACTCGCAAGAGAATCCTGTCACCGACTGATCGTGGGAGATGTAATTTCTTCCTCTACTCTTTTTACTCTGGCGTATTTGCCCAATGCTCACTGCATTGCTTTCCTTCACCTTCACCTGTTGATGTTGTTAAAGTCGGACCGGACAGAAAGCTAGAAAGCTCACCGGATCAACTGAACTGGGACCCAAATGCTTACCGGGTCACACTGTATTCGGAATTTCAGAGTGCATAGAGAATTATAGACATCAAAAGGGTATGTTCCTTATTTTTTTTAAAATGAAAAAAAGAAAGCTTAATCTCTCTGTATCTGATATCAAGCCATTTAACATGTTAAAACAAGGTTCCAAGTATCATAAATGCAAAAAGTATTGGAAGGTCAGGATACGCATGCATAAAAGCCCCAATTCCTCTTTCCCTTTCTCTCTCTTCTTCGTCCCTTCTCTGAAAGTTTTTATTTTGTGGTTGATCTTTGATGTGCAAAAAGCCCCTTTCAGATTTCTCCAACGATCAAAATAAATAAATAAATAAAAATTCTATGTGGCTCTAGCCACAATCCACACCAATCGATAGAAAAGTTCTATTAATTGCTCTCATTCTATCCATCAATATTTTTATCTTCTATTTATTTCTCTCGTTCTATTCATCAATATTTTTATCTTCTTCAAGCGAGAAGCCAGATTAAAATGATAATCGACAGGATAGCATCTCCAACCATCAATTTCAACTTATTCTAAAGCCACATCTTCTGTCTCAATTGTTTGTCTATAAATTATCTGCTTGGAAAGGTTTTCTCTTTTAGCCGCAAGGAATTCAAATTTTTCCAGAGTTCAAAACCTTTTCAATATTGTTCATAGAAACATATAAATTATTCTCCTCCCAACATCTTCATCCGTACAGTTTCCTGTGCAACAAAACTATATACCAATGCCCAAAAGAACTCAAATGCACTTTAAATGTGCTAATACCCAAAAGAACTCAGTTTGATCCTTTATATGTTTTAAAACTGCAACTTGAAAGTTGAACCAGTTGACAATTATTTTTTTGATCCTTGGAGAAATCGGAAAGGGGGTTTCATTGAATAGGCATGTAAGAGAGAATGGGGAAGTGGAATTCGTGTATCAATAAAATAGATATTTTTATTTTTATTTCTTTTTCTTGAAGCCTAGTAAGGCAAATTCTTGCATTGGCAAAAGAGTTACCAATCACCTAAGATTTTTTTATTTAATTTTTAGATACTTTTAATTAATGCATAAAAAATAAGTATTTTTCTAAAGAATATCTAACAAAGGGATTAGGCATTGGTCAGTAGTTACATGTAAGTAGGATTGGGGGACAGCTGAAATCATTTTATTGGGTTAGTAGAGAGGGGAGTAGAGAGAAGTTAGTAGGAAACCCGGACTGCCCATAACATTGATACTTGCATCCATTGTATTGGAAGATACTCTCAAAGTGCTGTTCACACCAAAATCACAGCACATCCCACCATTAGAAACATCACCTATGAATAACAAAGAAGTAGGGGAGATGTCCCTACATGCTGTGAGGTTTGTGTGAGGAGCAGATCCGAACTCTAGGTTGATAATTTGATATTACAAGTATACGCTGATATAATTTATTAATAGAGTATCTCCACATTCTGTTTTATTAATTTCTAGTTATAACCCCTAGAATTATTCTCTCACATTAACTCTCATATTCAATCATCAACTCCTAGACCATTCTCCAATTTCATGGATTTTGAATCTAAACTTTAGGTTTTCCTTTTTCAATGGATCTTTGCCGATAAATGTTAAAAATTGATCATTAAAATTTATTATTTGTAAATATTAAAACATTTTATTTTGTTTTTCTTAGATTTAAGATATACATGCATGATTTAGTCTATCTTTTTTTTTTGTATTAATAGGATATTAAATAATATGGAGAGGCAGAATGTATATGAAATCTACATGACCTTACCACAAAGAGCTTTACACAGGTTTGATCTCACACCTCCATTTTACGAGAGATGCTGAGTTAACATGTGTATAAGGGACTGATTGGAGTAAAATGTTGTGTGGAGGAATCTCCCAAACAGCCCAGGCTATTTTTAGTATGACATATCCATACATCAGCTCCCTTCAACAGACTACATATTCATTTATACCATGGACCGTAGTTTGCATTGATTCAACAAGCTATGCTAGTAACAGTTAATTTGAAAATGAGGAATCAGGATCTCTAATCCACAAAGTATATGTTTGGCATCGATGCTGTAGATACATCACCCTTTTCTGAGTAAACGGTGCTGTTGATGTGTGGGTTAGAAGTACTGTCTTTTTTTTTGGAAACGTTACTGTTAGGTAGGACGTTTCCTGGAGCAACAATATTTTATGTTTGGTACCAACGCTCTAGGAAATGTTTTCAGCATGAGTATCTATTATCCAGTGCCACATCATGTCCCTGCCACCTCCTGTCCCTATTGATAGCAACGAACTGCAATTCCAGTAAACGCCAAATTTGGCATTGCTCCAAGTCATGCTTTTCTGATTTTCAATACATAGCTTGAAACACCATATTTTATGGAAAAACGGTTCTAAACAAATAAACATTTCTTGGAATACCGTTTTTTTTTCTGACATGGCATTGATGTATGCTGTTTTTTGGAGCAACAGCATCAATGCCAGATGCAAAGAATCCTACCCACCACAACACTATAGTTGTACATCGGGAACAACACCCCATGAATGGTAATAACGCAAATATGTTCTTAAGATTACATTTGTTTGAGATACAAAATTACAAACGTCCAACCGGAGTACGTAAGTAATTCAATTCGGATTTATAAGTGTTTATTTGCCATATAAAAATGCAATAATTAAGTGGGGGTGGGGGGGAATGTTTTTTTACCATTTTCATATCATGAGGAGAGTGCATTATTATATCCATTCAAAGGACACAATTGTATTTTTTGAATCTCGACGTGAAATGCTTGCTTTATTCCGTCAATTGAGTGAAAAAGAAAACACCGTACAGCCTTTTGTATCCATTTGAAACAAAGAATAGAACAAAATGGACTTACAATTATGGACCATTTTTGCATCCATGAATTCAAGAAAAGGTATATATGTAGAATACATATTTGCATTTATATCACAAACAAAAGCAGCCTAATGCGCAACTGTAATGATGTGTGGATAGGCACCTTGTAAGAGATCCCATCACTTCACCAACGTGCATGATTTTGTTTTACAAAGCATAAACTGCCCTATCAAAAATATATTGATTGTGATAGTTGTTTTGCTTTGAAAAACAAAATCATTTATATTGTCGATGCCCCCACTAGCTCCAGACGGATTCATCATTCATGAGAATTCACTTTCTTTACTCTCCCTGTTAAAAAGGAGGGTATGCTCCTTTCAACCCCTCCTTTCCACGATAGGGTACTACAACCACTGAACCACATCACCCATGTTAACTAGAGAAGACTAAAGCAAGGGCAGTGAGATGTATCATCCATGGTAGGGCCATGTTTGGTTTGCTGCTTTGGGCTTCATTAGTTTAATCCTTGTTCATTTTGAGCATGAATGAGAAAGAATAAATAACATTATAGCATTTGATTATAATTTACAAAATTCTTGCCATGAACCTTATTATTTTAAAAATGAAAAACCAGCCCATAACACAAAAATTGAGATACCTTGCAACATGAAAAATAATCACTCTCCATCTTACCCATTTTCATGTTAACCATCATAAACCATGAACCTAGGTCTACAAAACCAACGCCATAAATGTTTACTATCAGATTGTCATAAAAACTTATGCTGACAAACATTGAGTGACAGTCATCTGCCCGTAAACATCTATGCCAATGGTTTTGTTGACTTGGGCTAACAATTTATGACCACCAACAATTTTTTTTTTTTTAAGAATGAAAATTAGCAACATAACACACCCAATTTGAAAAAAAAAAAAACAAAGCGTTAGCAATATTTTCTCATTCCACACATTTTAACCCATTCTTGTCCAATTTGGAATTTGATCTTGGGTAAGAACGAGAAAGAATGAGAGAACCAAACATGGAAGTTTTTCAACTTGGCAAAATAGCAAATGCAACCTGCCAAGCCTTATCGGCAGGCACGTCTTGTAAACTTGTAATCACATCCAACCATCAAATCAAAATTAATAAAAAAATTAGAAGGAATAAAAAAATGAACCAAAGAGCAAAATTTCTCATTATATTTGACTCAATGATGATTAGTGACACTGCAGCCGATTGCAGTCAAGACATGCCGGACCCCAGCAAACTGCTCTCTATGGGATTTCATTGCTCCTACTATTCTCTATCTCCATTTTTTCCCTTCCATCAACAACAATGACAATGGGTTTCAAGAAGATTATGTACTCAAACCACCCATTGTGGCTGTGGATCTCATTCAGTCTTGTCTAATCATCATTCCGCATCTCAGTAACCATACCCTGATAATACACACAAGTCCAAGTTAATTAATCCAGCCAGGAAAAACAAAAGATACGGCTAGAGAACTTGTAAATGCGACTATGGGAAAACAAGAAATCAAGTAAAATATGAGATTATGTCATTAAAAGTCCAAAACCTGAATTGTCCATGGGATTCCCAGCTGGCATTGGCTCAGGCTCCTTGATGTCAACCACCACAACATCCGATGTGAGGAAGGTCCTTGCCACAGAGGCTGCATGCTCCAAGCAACATCTCACAACCTAGTTTTGAAAAAACACATTCGTTAGGAAATAGAAGAACTTATGAATAACCTTAATGACATGGAAACTCAAAGATTAACAAACTTGCTTTGATTATCGCAACCTTGCCTACATGAAAAACAATATAACCCGGTCCCAACAACATGCTGTAAATATATGAAAGCATATGCAGCAACCACAAATCCCTAGTGTTAAGTTGTGATGGAAGGAAAAAAAGGGGGTCCAAGAAGCTATAAAGCCTATAAAACTAACACTGGCAAGCTAAGGGGTTGCCAGTGTTGTCATAAAATGTAAAATTTCATTATGAATTATAGCCCATGCCTTTTCGTCTTGTATTCCTAATATGAAACAAGATGGAATAACCTATTATCTGCATCCCTTGGAATAGATGAATATAGTAAAGCAACTTACTTTGGTAGGATCGATTATTCCAGCTGCCATCAAGTCCTCATATTTCCCAGTTGCAGCATTGTAACCATATTTCGGATTGTCACTGGACAGCACCTGAAGAATGGAACACAACAAATCAGCTATTTGATCACGGATAAAACAAGACAAAGTTTCTGACAAGCTAGACCCGTGTGTCAATACCTTCTCAATGACCACACTTCCATTGACACCAGCATTCTTGGCAATCAACTTCAGAGGGTAGCTCAAAGCCCTTTTAACAATGTCTGCCCCAACCTGCCAACAATTCATGGTAACCTGAGTCAGAATATTCACAAATCACAAGAAACATATGAGTTTTACCTCAGACAAGTTCACAAATGGTTAAACATGCATCACCTTTTGCTCGTCATCATCAAGAGTGTCCTTTATAGAATCAACCTTTGCTGCAAGCCTCAACAGGGTGCACCCACCACCAACTACAATGCCTTCCTCAACAGCTGCCTGGGAACCATAATAAGGTTTATGGCATAATTGTGGTAACAACAGCATGTAAAATAATAAAAGACCCCATTGTAAGAGCTCTTGTAAAATTGGTTTTGCCCAAAGTCCAATACCTTTGTTGCATTAAGAGCATCTTCTACTCTTAATTTTTTCTCCTTTAATTCAGTTTCCGTTTGCGCCCCAACCTGTATGTTCATCACAAAAATTAATAAACACAACCATCTAAAAACTCACTCGATCAACCCAAAGCGTCATCCTCATTTTAAAGAAACACTTGAAAATTACCTGAATGACAGCAACACCACCTGAGAGTTTCGCAATTCTCTCGTTAAGCTTTTCTTTCTCATAGTCTTGTTCTGCAGCCTGCAACAACCATTACCAGGTAAAGGAAGTTCCAATACGGGCAGCAAATAAATAAATAAATAAACTAAGAATCTTGAAATTCTAGAAATTCACCTCAATTAGGTTCTGGATCTGAGCAACTCGCTTATTTACTGCTTCCTGTGTACTGCCATCACCAACAATTGTAGTGGCATCCTTGGTAAGCACGACCTTGGCAGCATGGCCCAAGACCTCCTTTTCAGCTTTGTCCAGAGCCAGACCAACCTCATCTCTAATTACAGTTGCTGCACCAAGAACAAAAAAACTCTCAGGGACTTGGAATAGGTCATACATGTCTCAACTTCCCCAGTGGTGACCAAAAATGTGGAGAAGCAGAACCTATAATCCATGTATAATAACTAACCTCCAGTAAGAATAGCAATATCATCAAGGTATTGACTCTTGCGTTCTCCAAATCCAGGAGCTTTCAGTGCAGCAATCTTCAATGATCCCCTGAGCTTGTTCACAACAAGAGTTGCAAGAGCTTCCTGTTCAATATCTTCAGCAATTATCAAGATTGGGTATCCCCCTCTTATAGCATCCTCCAAAACATTGATGAGATCCCTTGCATTTGTGATCTTCTTGTCAACAAGAAGCAACTACATAAACAATGACATCAATCAGCCAGGATATAGATACATAGACAGGCCTATACAGTTAAATGTGCCCCAAACAGTAAACTTCATGGCACAACCACATACCTTGCAGTTTTCATATTCAACTGCCATTTTCTCACTGTCTGTGACAAAGTAGGGGGAGATGTAGCCACGGTCAAATTGCATTCCTTCCACAACATAGAGGCTGTTCTCTGCACTTTTCCCTTCTTCAAGAGTGACAACACCCTTCCTGCCCACTTTACTCATAGCCTCAGCAATCATATTTCCTACTTCATAGTTATTCCCAGCACTAACTGCTGCCACATCTGCTAGTTCACTGTCTTCGACCTGCAAAAAAAAATATATATATATATATATATTATAAGCAGAGTCAACCTTGTACTCCATAGCACATATTGAAAATCCTATAGAAAGAGTATTAAGGAAACCAATTTAGATAATTATGATGATAATAATCACAATTTGCAATATAATAAAATATGAAGATCATTTCTTATTTCACTTTTGACATCATCATCTCAGCCTTGTCCCAACCATGTGGAGTCAGCTACAAGAAAAAAATGGCATCAATGTAAAATGCCAATTATATTTACACTGGTAATCATCTCACTTTACCTCTTTAGAAATTAATTTGAGCTCAGCAACTAGAGCTTTGGCGGTCTTCTCTATACCTCGAGTAATTTGAACAGGGTTGGCACCGGCTGCCACAACCTGATTGTACCAATCCCTGGTTAGTCCTTCACAAATAAGCATTGTTCATTATTCAAGCTCTTAAAGCAAATAAAGCAAGAGCTATGTCTGACCAACCTTTACACCTTCAGCAATCAGACCTTGAGCAAGAACAACAGATGTTGTTGTCCCATCACCAGCCAAGTCATTGGTCTTTGCAGCAGCTTGCCTCACCAACTTAGCTCCAATATTCTCAACAGGATCCTCTAGCTCAACCTAAAGACCAGTAGGATGAAGGAACATTAGCAGTGATCAGCAATCGTCAAAAGAGAATTTCATTAAACATCAACAAAGTTTTAATAGTAAATAATACCTCCTTAGCCACAGTAACACCATCATTAACAATTTTGGGGGAGCCATATTTGCTCTCCAGGACAACATTCCTCCCCTTCGGACCAAGGGTGACACCAACTAGGTCTGCAAGCTTGTTTACACCCGTCTGCATTGTGACAGAAGGGGGAAATTAAAGATAGGAAATGCAGGAATAACCTTTCCATGAGAAGAAAACTTGACTAGCATTTAAAAGCTCACTTGCAGTTTCTTAATGGCCGATCCATCCTTGTTGAAATACAACTCCTTAGCCATAGCCATTATCTTAGGGGATCTTCTTGAAAGGATCACATTCTGTCTCCTTCCACCAAGGGAGCTCGAAGAAATGGAGGCAAAAGAAGATAATTTTTCCAAAGAGCTGGAAAGTTTCTTATCCACTGCACGGTTGCCTGCAGCCGCTAGGGAACCAACAGAAGATATGGTGGCAATAGTTGATGCCATTTACTTTTAACAGACCTGTATCGTTTCAGTGTCAGTTTACTTGAAAAAGACCCACCTGAGATTACTAATACAACAAACACCTATAGAAATGAAAATCAACAAACAGGAAAGCAAAGAAATATTGGTTTCAATTACAATGAACTTTTACTGCTAAATTCTCTCATTACCTAAACAAATATCCAATTCAGTCCAGTACCCAGAAGACTCAGAATTACCAACAATAATGGCCTTTTTTGGTCAGTTGGTTATTCCCCATTTATTAGATTGCTGTTTTTTTTTTTTTTTGACAGTCCATTCACCCTCTATTGCTCGAAGGAATTCCATTAACACCTTTCTTTTCTCAACGTGCATTCGTACTTATTAGTTATCAGAAAACTCTGCTAAACATTCAACGCTCACTTGTTTATAGAATTATTCACAATAACATACGTTGTCAAATTGCCAGTGTCACATTTTATAATAATAAGTTCAGATAAATGCAAAAGTAGAGAGAATGAAGAAAATATCTCCCGTAGCTTATTACTGAAATTTCTATTTCTTCAGAATTTCCTAGAAATTAAACTCTAATTCACACAAAACATCAAATTCAAAACTGGAAAAAAAAAGCAATACGAATTCTTTTGGTAAAAAGGATTTTCATTAAAACAAAAACGAAGGAACAGAGAGACAAAAGATACACCAACAACGACCCCCTACAATATCCTTACGGACATCCGAATTGAAACTTTGGCAGAAAATAACATCAAATTGATATGACCAAACGACAAATGGAAAATAAACAAGCAAAAACTAGTATTTTGGTCCAGTCTAAACATAACTAAGCTTTAGACAACAAATGCGAATACTTAACAAAGCAAAATCGCAAAACCCCTAAGACATGGTTGAAAAGGCTCGGACAGGAAAACCAGAACCATTACCAGGAACTCAGAAAGCTTACCTAAAAACCAGTTTTGAGGATAGAGCTAGGGTTTTACAGTGGTGGGTGGGTGGATAAATGTGGCGTGGCCACTCTTCAACTTTCTCAGTTCTCACACTCTCAGGAGTCAGGTCTCAGCTGAAGAATAAACTCCGGGCAACTCAGAAACGAGAGGAGATTGGATGGGGATGGTTTAATAAAATGATAAGGGGTTCTGAATCCATGGAGTGGACGGGCTCACCTAAGCACGATTTTTAAAGCGTCAGATTGGAATTCCTAATTTTCGGTTTCGATGCACTTGGGGTATAGCTCTTACCTAGATTCTAATACGACGGTCGATGTCTCGTTCTTTTAAAAGCACGTACTTTCCAAATCAATTTATTAATTCTTGAAGCTGCGTATAGATCTAGGCCGTTAGATGGAAAATCAACAGTACCCTTCTTTGCACTGCACACATGGAACAATCTAGAACATCTCTGCTCTATCCTCGATTGTGTGAACTCAACCCTCGAAGTCTCAATACTCGGGAGAGCAGGAGTGACGCTTGCACGGATGTGGGTGGGCCGTGTGTCCAATCCACACATTTATTCCACTCCCCTCCAACCCCTTTACCAAACATTTAACTATAGCCCATCTAATATAATGGAATGTATTTTGTTGGACGTGGAGCCAATGATAACATCCTAAGGGTTATATTATACTAGTGTACAGTGATAAAACACATGGAGCCCACAATGAGGGTTCCCGATTGGTACTTGTACTTTGGGTTTATTACTGGTTCTTTAAATTTAAAATATGATAATTTAGTAATTAATTTTTAAAATGTGTTAATTCAATACTTATGATTAATCAATTCATTAACTATTAGGTGACATTTAAAAAGATAAAAATATTCTTCGAATCTCATCTAATTCTCTTTTATCAATCATCTAAACATTGATAAAAAATAAATAATCTCAAATTCTTGCCTCTCCTATTCAAGAAAGTTGGTGTCATAAGAATATCCATTAGACATGACCCCAATTTTCTTTAATATAAGAAACAATGATTTGGGACTCTTCATTTTTTAACTATGTTTGGATGATTGATAAAGAGAGTTAGATGCCAAATGAAGGGTATTTTTATATTTTCAAATGTCACTTGGCGGCTAGTTAATGATAGGTATTAGATTGGCATGTCTTAAAAGTTTGAGTACTGAATGGTTGCATTCTAAAGTTTGATAACCAAAATGGCACTATGCCCAAAGGACAAGGTACTAGTTGAAAATTTTTTCTAAAAAAAAAATAAAAATAACTAAATGAATCCACTAGTAATGGGTTTAATTGGTCTTTGTTTCATATCACTTGACGAAGTTGCAGTGGTGAGTTGGACACCGGTGACCGGAATCTATTAAAGATTGCCTTTGCCTAGTGAATAGAGTAGAAGTGTAAATTGGGTTATGCCACCCGCAACCCGACACGATTGTATGGGTTGTGTTGGGCTTGGGGTTTCAAGTCCATGGGCCGGGCTATGTCGCCCACAGCCCGCGTGCTTGACCAAACACGACCCAATATATATATATATATATATATATATATATATATATATATATATATATATATATATATATATATATATATATATATATATATATATATATATATATATATATATATATATATGTATTTATATATATTATATATATAATATATAATATATAAATATTATATAATAATATATAATATATCAATAAAATAAACAATTTTTTCAATTTTATTATACTATTTTATTTAATTATTGTATATATAAATAATTATATATATCAAAATTCATATAAAATAAAAATTTTAAGAATTTTTTCTTCAAATTTTTAAATAAATAGTTTTGGTCTAATCCATGACCCGACTTGACTTAAGGCTCGACCCACATATTAGCCTAATTCGTGGCACAACACGACATGGCATGGGTCCGCATGGGCTTGAACCATGATCCATGTCGAGCCAATCCCCCAAAATATCACAGGGGAGGGAGGCATAACCCAGGACAATCCACACTTTGCGTAAGCCACACGCAGGTCGTGTTGTGCCGGCCCAACACAACCAAACATGCAAAGAGGTAACAGAGGGTAAGATTGAGATTAAAAAAAAAAAAAACCTTAAAACTGTACATGGAGGAGAGATCGTTTGTCCCTAGGGGACACCTACCAATAATAATCAACCACGTCTCTCTTTTCTGTAAATTTCAAAATTAACGGAGCCCAGACCTTAACGGCAGCTGGACTCCAAAGCTTATTAATTTTAGTTTAACCGCCCTTCTTGGGTTCCCGCTTTCCAAGTTTCTCTTCATTTTCATGTTTGTTCTGTTTTTTCTCCCTCTCCCTCACATCCAAAGCTCGCCTGCACCAACACCATCGCATATCGCCATTGCAATCGAGACACCATCAATCGTCTGCAGAAACAACCGGAGTCTTTCTTGACCACCGCTCATTCCCCTCGTTGGAGATCACCGGCTTCTTTTCATTATTCTTTCATTGTTGGGATTGGTTTTTGCCGATTGTAATGATGGAAGGATCCATGCGGAGGAGATCAAGGAAGAAGAGCTTAATGGAGACGACAGGTGACTGTGACGATGATGAAGAGGAAGATAGGGATAGGTGGTGGCATGGCCGATTCTGTGTGTTCTGTTCTAAACTAGACATCAGCGGAAGGAAGGCCATACATAATCCCAATTGCTCCTGCTATACCTCGTCTTCTCTTTAATTTCAAATTTTCAAATTCTGGAGTTTTGAGCTTCACTTCTTTATTTTTTATTTTTTATTTGTCTATACAGTACACCATATAATATGCATGCCAATACAAAATTCAACACCCCATGAAAGAGGGTAACGAAACAGATGCCATTCTGAATTCATTAGTTTCTGCAATTTATTCTTCACATAATACAAGCTCTATTGTCTGTTCTACATGATTTAAAAACATGGTATATTTGTTGTTGGCATATTGCAGTTTGTGGATTAAACATGGGAAAGGGAAACAAATTCTCGATTAATTAAATAAGTAACGAATTCAAAAAAATCTTAGTTTAAAATTTTGTCATTCAATAAGAAAACAAACACACAGCAATGTTTTGTCCTGTTAAGGCTAAACGATATCTAGATTACATAGTGGCACTATAAAGATAAAAATATCTGATGAATTGACCTTTTGGTTATTAATCTACAATGTCACTAACAATTTTTTGTGGATTCAAGTATTGTAAAGAAGAGCAAATTGAATGATGTATATACACAAATTACCCTGATGTTACAGTGCCTCTGGTTTCTGTAGATGTGCTTAACATCGGTATGATTATATTGGACCTCAAAGTTCATCTCAATTGTTGGGTAAAAGTCCCAAGAGGGAGTAAGATTGAGGTAGACATAGTTGAATGAAGTCTTTTTGAAAGAAACATGGATAATAAGATCGAATCCAAAACCTCACCACACCTTTGCAGCTTCAAATTACAAATTTTAGGGGAAGCTTCTCTCTATTATTAGCAAGCCATGGAATATCATCTCCAATGTCCACCGATCCGTTGTGTTTGCAACTCATATATCAGAGAGAGAGAGAGAGAGAGTCATATAACTTTCTTCTTCCATTTATAAAAAGACGCCATATATGGAAGATTCTTGTGTCTATAAATCATTTAATTTATGAGAAATTTAGAAGAAAAAAACAACTTTACAGTGCAAGATTTTTCCAGACAAGAAGATAGAGGGAAAAAGGAAGAAATTTTGAATCTTTAAGCCAAAATACTGCTGAAATGAACGTCGAAGATGAGCGGTGGAAAGATTTTGAAAGCTTGCAACGAACGAACGAACTCCTGTAGCTCGGCTCGCAAAGGCAGTGTTCTCCTATGATGATCTCCGGCAAGGGGATTGAGCGGTGGACGAGAAAGACTCCGGCTGTTGCCGCAGACAAATGACGGTGGCTCGATTGCAATGGCAGTGTGCGATGACGTTGGTGCATAACTTTCGTTGTGAGGGAGAGGTAGAGAAAGTAGAACGAAAATGGAGAAGAGAAACTCGGAAAGTGGATCCCAAAAGGGCGGTTAAAACAAAATTGATAAATTTTGGAGTCCAACTGCCGTTAAGGTCTGGACTCCGTTAATTTTGAAATTTACCAAAAGGGGAGACATGATTGATTATTATTGGTAGGGACAGAAAAGTTTCTGACCCCTAGGGACAGACGATCTCTCCACCTACACATGATGTCACGTTCTAATAGATATTGAATAGAGAATTAATAGATGGGAGGTTTTTGTTTGCTGACATCATTTGAGATGGGAGGTTTTTAAGTCTATTTTGAAAAATGAAGGGATATTTCAGTATTTAAATAAAATACCAGGGGAGGTTTAAGTATTTTACGATTTTACCCTTTCTTATTTTTTTATCGATTGAATTAAAATTGGAAGGATTTGCGGGATCTGGGTCTCTAACATGAGTTGTTGAGACAAAGATTAGTGGAGGAGGTGCATTTCATCCATTTTGAGAGGAAGCCATCAATCGTTGCAACGACAATACCATCTATTGCTGAAGCCTAGGGAATGTTGATTTTCAGATCTAAACCGATGGTTCTTGAATGCCATTCAACAGTCGGATGGGTCTCATGGTTGTAAATCAATTAAATCATTTTTCTTTAATTTCCTTATTAACAACTGATGCGCCGAGTGTTTTATTCATCTATTCTCAGATGCAACATCTTAGTCGTCTAGGAACTAACTGATGCAGGTAGATTTGGAGGAATTAATTACAGATCTATGTTATTAAACAGTAGCATGGTTAGTTGATAGCCATCCACGGCTAAAATAAGCCTACAGAGTGTAAGAGATTCCAATCGCTTGGGATTGGGAGGGAATCGGGACTATCGACCCCATTGGCGGATTTGGACTTTGACCAGCAATGGTGGGTCTCACTCACAAGATGAGCATTAGTTTTCGGACAGAAGAAAAGTGCCCTTGTGAGTTTGTTACTAGCAACGCTTTTGAGCCGTCATTGACCTGGACGATTGGATTATTCAACTTGGAAGTCTTTAGGCAATCGATTTCGTTTTATTTCAAACTTGGCATCTGGTAAAAAACCATTAAAAAAGTTAATAAACCGTTGATTCAGGCGGTCGAATCGTCGACCTGTTCAATGGCTTTGACCATTTATTTTATTTTTAATTTTGCTGTCAAACGGGACCATCTATTCTGTTTCCGGGTCATTTTTTAAAACGTTGGTTACTAGATCTCCATTGTCGGCAATTGGTGATATGAAAGGCAGTCAAGTTCACTATTGCAAGGTTGAAGATGATGGGTTTTTTCTTTGAATTAATTATATATCAATCTAATTCCAAAATTAACATGGGATATATTAGTCATTTTACTTTTTCTATTAGAAATAACAGTTTAAATTTTTAAGAAAAAGGAGGTCTAAGTCTAATTTATAAAGTGAGGGGATGCTTCAATATTTAGGTGAAATATTAAAGGAGGGAGGTTTAAGTCTTTTAGCCTATATTTTATGACTTGTGTGCAGTATTATTGTTGGTTCAACAGCCATCTAAATAGCTACTGGGTTCAGCTATACCTATCTCGTTTACCAGGTGTGGTACCAAGGCCCATTACAGTCCAAGGCCCATGACCACTCAAGACCTGTTTGGGAGGGTATATATAGACTTTGGTGTAATAGTATAGTATTGGTGTTGGATGCATGACTGATAATCCAATATGTCACGTAGGAAGAACCCCGTTGACGTCCCAAGTTGTTAAACCCAGCTAATGCCTATCGATCAACATACCCATTTTTTTTATTAGAAGATCTGGCCCGTTCATGATTATTCTTATGTAATACGAGTTCACATCTGCGCCCCACAATTATTATTATTATTATTATTATTATTATTATTATTATTATTATTATTATTATTTGATGGTGTATATCCATCTTTGCTAGTATGTAATGCACTAGAATATATCTCTACATTTCTATGTAAAATGCCAACCATTTATTTGTTTCTCCTAATTAAATGGGAACATCAAACCGATGGCCGGTTTGATGTTCCCCCCAACACCCCCTACTTTATGTTTTTAGTAGAATCATTTTGTGATTGTTTGTTTTTACTCAAAAGAGTGCCAATCAAACAAAATCTTGATGTTTAAACTGAAAAGGGTAGTGTTTCAAGTAGAAAAAAAGGCATGATACCAAACATCACTTAATTGTTTCTCTAATGTTGTTGTATTTGGTTAGTTGTAAGTCATTGAGGGAATCCATTAAAATGGAGGGGGAAAGTATTCGTCCCTCTTAAAAAGCTTAAATGTTATAGAAGCCATGCATGGCAATAGAGGATACTACTACTTCCAAAGCTTACATGTTATGAATACAAATTTAAATGTACAGTGTGTAAGTGCATATATAGAGTTGGGTATTTTGTATAAATGCAAATATGTAAAGTGCAGAACCTTATATTTTGTATTGTTAAATTTTATATTTGCACTGTACAAATTTGTATTTTGGATAAAATACAAGTACAAATATGTACAAATATACAATAAAAATACAAGATTTAGAAATACAATGTACATTATAGTATTATGATTATGAGCTCACATGATGTATTTATAGCCTTAGCCGTGGTGTTTCTGTCTACATCCAGGTTGATGGAATTTACAGTCGGGGCAATTTGGGTAAGTCTATCCTGAGCCTAACCCAACCCAGCTTACATTTATTTCATAGGTTGGCCTTCAATTTTTGGTCCTTGGGCTGAGCCTGGGCTCAAAACCCCAAGTTTTTCTATTTTTTTAGTGTAACCCAAGGCTATTTTTCATGTTCCCATTATACCTCATGCAAAATATGGTGTGGCCATATCAAATTAAGTAACCGATGATGTGTCTATATCAAACTAAATTGCCCGGATAAGGTTGCCCAAGTCTTTTTTTTTTGTGTCAAAAGTCAAATCATTTTTAGGATGTTGGGCATGGGGTGACAATATCTTTACGAGAAGTAAAATCAATGGACAAAAGAATACTATCAAACTAAAATCAATGGGGAGAATAAAATAGAAATTGTTAATTTTAATAATTACTATGTATCATAATTAATAATTATTATAAGCAAAATTTATTATACCGTCTTGTACACTATACCATAAATTAATCATTCAATTAACAGTGGACCCTTCATTCTATCTACCTTACCAAACATTAAAAGCCTTTATATGGAATTTATGCCAAGAAAGTATATTAGAAAAAGGGGTAGGACCATAAATATCTTGTTTATTATGGAAAGAATGCAAGGTTGTCTGTGCTTTTGGCTTTGGCTTTAACATTAGAACTAAGAAGATTGCTTTTCATTTCAATCTCAACTTAGCCTCTTACAGTTTCTTACTTAACCCGTATTTATTAGAACTATTAGTGTAATACTTTGTATAGGAAGATTTCGATAATAATTAGCCAATAAAGTAATAATTTGGATAAAACTTTTCTAGATTATGAATTTGTGAGAAAACACAAAGCTAATAAAGTTCCGATTGGCTTTGTGAGTGCCTAAGATTGCTACATATTAGTAAGCTTTGGCCCTGTTTAGCACCCATCCAGAGAATCAATTATAATGATTTTGGCCATTCTCCGGATGAAAATGTCATTTGGGGTCAGTAAATCCATATTTTCCATCCAATTCTAGATGGAACTTTTGCTCCAAGGGAGATTCTTGCTATGATGGCCTTAAAATTACAAACACATGCACCCATTTTACATGTGCAAGCATGGGCAATTACATTTCATGGTAAAATGGATTTTGGGATTGAACAAAAGCCCTAGACCATCATTTTCAGGTAAAACAAGCTCTTCAATCCCATGACTTTTTTTCTTACAAACACTCGTTTTTGCTTCCATATTCATGTCTTATTAGAGGATCGTTTTCATTCTTCTTTTTCTTTCCCTAGTCTCTCTCTCTCTCTCTCTCTCAAGGTCCAAGAACAACTCCACGATTTTAGGTAAAACTAGCGGGGACCAATGTGATGCACGTGATTTGTTAAGCAAAAGCTAAACAATAGAAACGTAGAAGAGTACACAATTGTTTCATACTTTTAAAATTTTAAATAATTAATAATTATTTATATTTTATATACTACTTTTAATAATTTTTACAATACAAAAATAACGATAATTATTTTCATCTAGGGTTGTTCATCAAATTGATGAAATCAACCAACTTGACCAACTCGGTTCTAATGTTTCCGATCGGCCTTGGTTCAACAATTTCCCAACCCAACCAAGTTGGATTAGTTTCACTTTAGCCATTTGTAAATTGACCAAGTTGGATTAGTTTCCCATATTCCTTAGTCTAAAATATTTTATATCATAAATTTAATTTTTTAATTTATTTTTTAATAATGCCACTGTATTTGTTTTAAAAAATAAATTCAAATTTTTAAGTTTTAATCTTTTGAACTGGTGTACCAAACCGATATAAACCGAGTTATTGGTTTTCACTAGTGGTCAATCGGTTTCATGTGACCAACTCCCCAACCTCACCGGGTCAATCTAGTTAGCTAAAATGCCTATAATCGAACCAAACAAACCCATGAACACTCTTAATTTCAGCTAAAGTAATAATATAATCTCCAATAAATAATGATAGTTTAATATTCAATAATTATTGAAATTTTATAGCAAAAATACACATTTATTGAAAATATATTGATAATGAAAATACAATAAATAAATAATAAAATTACAATAATTACAAGAATTACAAAAGTACAATAAATGCTAAAAAAATATACTAAGTTAGTCAATAAATAGTGTAATATCAAATAATATTTTAATCTATAATAAATAGTAATCAATAAATAAACAAAAATACAATAAGTACATTAAATAAATTTAAAAAGTTAAATAAAAATAGTTTAATCTCCAATAATTATTGAAAATTATCTGTTAAATAACAAAGCATAAATGGATTCATACATAATTATTGAAAATATATTTATCACAAAAAACAATAAATACATAATTAATTTTATATATAAGTATATGATAAATATAGATTAATATTTTTAAATTATTATCAATAAATATTAATTCTTTTGAAAGTTATTATCCAGAATTATTAATTGGTATAAGTGAAATTAGTTATTTACAATTTTATTTAGTTAGTTAAATAATATCATTATTTCAATTTTAAAATATTAATTATTTATTGAATTTAATAAACCATAAAATTATAATTTGTACTATTATGACATAAATGCGTTATTAATTTTGTAAAGTATTATATTATTATTAATTTGAATATTATGTTATAATTATTTTTCTACTTTTAATAATTTACTTAATTTTATCATATAATTTCGTTATTTTAACAATTTAAAATCATTTATGTCAAATATTTCATTGTTTAAAATATTTAGTTATTTGAATATTTAAATAATATATAAAATTTTTAAAATTTTTGTTATTTGAATTTTATGTATTTTAAAGTTATTATGTAATATTAAATATGTGGTTATATAATTATTTAGCTATTTTTAATAATTTTTATTTAAGATTTTTAGTTATTGAATTATTTAAATAATATTTTTTAATATTAAAATTTTATTATTTGAATAATATTTAAATTGAATAATTAGGAAAATCATAATTTGTGTTTTTGGTACATAATTTTGTGATGAATTTTATAAAAATATAACATTATTAATATTATGAATATTATTAAATCTATTATAGCTGTTTTTTAAATATATTAAACTTATTATATAATTTCGTTAGAACATTTAAATAATTTTTAAATTTTTAATTCAAAGTTTGTTTAGATAAATATAGATAAAAAATGGGGGAGAGGATTAATAGGAATAAGAGATAATTTCGGAGAGAAATTCCACTAAATTAGATATAATTTAGGAGATAAATAGGAATTATAGATAGTTAAGGAGAAAGTTGGGGATAATAGGGGAGGTAGTTTAGGAGAAATTTTAGGAGAGGATATTATTTTGGTTATTGGGAAGTATGTGTGGGTGAGGGATATATATATATAGTCTAAGATTAAAAAAACTTCCCCTCTCTACCTGATAGTTGACCACCGACATCTTCATCCACATGGATGGTATGACGGTCCCGGCCACCAAATGCCACACATAATTGATCATCAGTGGTTGGTGATCTCATCTAAGCTCAAAAGAGATGTGTCGGTGGGTGGCTATGTACTTTAAACTTATATATATATATATCCCCCACCATTCAAACACGTGCCTTCTCACTTTTATTGAAAAGCTAGACACATGAAAATTTCTGAGAAAGTGGATGTTCAAGCCCACATCCACTCACAAAAAAAAAAAATGATAACTCCAATATTAAAGAAATAGTAAAATTCACACACATAGTGTCCTAAATTTATAAAATTTCTCCACAACAATCTCTCCCATCTAAAATTCCTCCTAAAGCACCTCTTAGTCTATATTATAAACCATCTAAAAACAAAAAAACGTAGTTAAATTAATTTGTGAAATAATTATTATATTTTCAATAATTATTGATATTATTGAATATTATTTAGTAAATATGAATTCCTAAACTATAATTTTTCATAATTTTGGTAAATTGAAAATTTTAATTACTAAGAATTACTTGCTGAAAATTACTTATTTTGATAATTTAATTTCATAATTTTTTGAAAATTAATTATTTAAATCAATTACTAAAAATTAATAATTAACTAAAATATTAATAAATACAAATTTAATAATTCAAAATTATCAGTAATTTTTAGCAATAAGTAGTTATTGATATTTTCAGTAATTTTGGTCAATTTATTAATATTTAATAATAATATCAAATAATAATTATAAATTTTTCAGTAACCTTTTAGTGGAAAATTAATATGAATAAATATAAATTTATTTTTTATATTTTCAATAATTTTGATATTTAATATAATTTTTTAGCAATAATTATCAATTTTATTAATTTAGTAAATGTTAAATTATAAAACTTTCAAAATTTCAAATAAATATTTGAAAATTTTTAATAATTTCCATAAATATTTAATACCACATTTATAATCATCATAAAAAATGGAACTATATTTATGCGTTTAGGGCTGTTATTGGTTTAGGGGATGACCCCCAAGGTAGGAATGACAATGGGATGGTTTGGGGCGGGGTCATACTCCCAATCCCAACCTTGAGTTTTAAATTAATCCTTATCAAAAATTTTAATTTGCATTCCCAGCCCTTGATAGAGAGGGCTTCCCCATCGAGGACCTAAATCCCTGAATTTTTTAATTAAAAGTTTGTGATTAGAAAGGTATTTATTTAAAATAAAGAAAAAATTAAAATGCAAATAATATTTAAAATATATATATATATATATATATATATATATACATGTGTGTGTGTGTAATTGGGGTTGAGGCAGGGTGTGGACTTCACTCCCCGTCCCCAATCCAGTATTCCTATTAATCCCATCCCAACCCTATTCCTGTTAAGGCAATCTCCATCCCATCCCTACTTGATTTAGGAGGCTAGGTACTTGTTGTGGATGGAGAAAATTCCTTACCCCCAAGTTGTGTAGTTCCATAGAACAATAAGTTACATTGCACAAGGAATATATATATAGATAAATAGATAGATGAATTCTTCAATCCCATGATTTTTTCTTACAAACACTCGTTTTGCTTCCTCATTCAAATCAACCTTTTTCTTCCAAATAGTTCAGAGAGATATTTCCAAATGTACTTGTATGTGGCCAGCCCATTGAATAACATAGATATATTATTCCCAATTGTATCTGTATGTTGGTCCATAGAAGATTAAAATGGTGGGCAGCACTTTGAAAATTTGGTCTTTCAGTAAGGAGTAGCAATGAAAATTTGGCTTTAGTCAAAAGCCAGTTTATCATTAAGGAATCACTCTGAAATTTTATCTTTAGCCAAGAGCCACTATTCCTGCATGAATGCATGGAGGATATCAATGGGTTGGGTCTGGGCTTGATCCTTGTATACCTAGACTTGGACTTGGACCTTTGTATGGACTCAACAGATAATCGGCACCCGTTATTGTTAACATTTGTTATTTCTATGACATTCATTTATTATTCCTAAAATGATAAAAAAATCTTAGGGTGACTTGGTTTTAAGAGTTGATATGAGGAAATAAGACGATGCTAAATACGATACCGATTTCAAGACATAGGAATCAGATGAATGTGCCAAATGCATATGCAAATTATTAGAATCCATTCATTTTTGGATGGATTTTGAGAAAGAACCTTTAGAATTGGTGTCAAATATGGGCCTTTTCATGAATACATGAGACCACTCTCATCATTGTAACAATGAGAATTCATAGCATTTAGAAAAAAAGAAAAAGAAAAAAGAATTATGCCTTGACAACCTTGTTATAATATACAAATATAGATTTGGGATTTAATGGAAGGGGGAATATGTTACAAACGTTGATTATTGGGAGAGAGAGAGTTCTTATTTTTATTAGAAACAATTAGATATGAGTTGTCGGTGGGTTTTATTAGAAACAATTATGATAGGAGTGTTTTTTTTTTTTTTACTTCTTATATTTTTTATGATTTAATTTAAAAATAACTAACCACATGTGTGAAAAATGAGAGGAGGAGGTCTTTGTGAGCTTTGTATGTGTGCCCATATGTGCATATGTATAGGACAACCCTAAAGTACGCTCCTTACACGTGTGTTCTTGTATATGCATGCATGTGCATAAATGCACTTGTGTGCAATGCACATTGGCGCGTGCTCATGTGCATGCACTAGGGCTAACTCGGTTCAGTTCAGTTACAGGCTGTGTGGGAATCAAACCAACTTGGTCGGGTTGGGGAATTGGTCACCGATCATTAATGAAAACCGGCTAGCTTAGGTTGTTTTCAGTTTGGTTGGTAAGTTCAAAAGATTTAAACTTAAATTGCAATGATATTATATATATATATATATATATATATATATATAGTTTTGGTTGGTTTATAAATAGCGAAAACAAAACTGACTCGACTTGGTCGGGTTGGGGAAATAGTGAATCGAAGTCAACTAAAAATACCAGAAAACTAACCAACTTGAGTCGAGGGTCAGGTTAATCGATTATATCGGTTTGATGAACAACTTTATTTCGTTGTTTTTTCACAACAAAAAAACCGCATTTGCGGTGAACTACTATGATGGGAATGCCAAATCAAACCAAACCATTTTTAAGCATATACCAAACCAAACGCAATTCAGTTTGATTTTATGGTTTGAACTGTACAATGAACACCCCTAGTAAAAGCCTAATGTGCATATAGGTTCAATAAAAGAATTTGCCAAACCTCATTTCATTAATTGCTTTCTAAGGCTGTCTGTCCTTTCCATTTTCGCATTTCAATTATATAACAGCAATAATAATAATATATCTAAACTGAATATATAAAATTATAAATATATAATAAACTCTTTTATTTTATAATAAAATAATATAATGAAAGTTTTAAATTTTAACTTTTAGGCATGTTGTTTGGGCTATCTAATTGAATTAAGAAAAATAAAGTCATGATTGCCCCAAAGCCCCCAAAATAAAGTCATGGCTTGATCCATGAATTAGTGCCTATTTGGGTCGGAGGGTTTAACTTCGGTTCAGCTGTTCAAATAAAATAATAATAAAAAAATGACTAAAAGAGGCTTGTCTGGAGAGTGTTTGGGAGGCCTTGACTTGTTAGACAGTCTTGTATGCCCTTAGCTTCAATCGGATTTGATGTACTTTTGTTATTTAGTGGAAATAAGTTAAAGTGCATGTTTGATTCATGTTGTTTGATATAATTCTGTGTAAGACCCTAAAACTGTACACTTATAGAAACTTGTGTTAGTTTTAAATGTTCACAGCCATTGGATAAGTTTGGAGAGATTTATCATGCCAAGGCTGATACTGGTGTGCCACCAAGTGTTGGGATGGCTTGTTTCGGCCATCAGGGTAATACCCAAGGCACATGCAGTATGGGATTGCTTGAACCCTTGAACCGGACCAGATTTCCAGTATTGCCCTAGACCTTGGAGACAGATAGGCAAAACTGGAAAATTACACCTGACCCCTAGACTCGATTATGACACATCACTAGGTGTCGGATCGGGCTGTCTTTGATGTGTCAATCAGTGAGATCCTTAGTGGGGGTCAAAACCTGGACATGTTGGGGCAGTCTGAGAATTCATCTGAGTGAGTGGTCATAGTGACAAGATCAGCCCATTTGTCGGACAATGGTAATGATCAGTAATGCACTCTCTCTGAAGGAAACCAAACTGCCGGCAGTTGATTTCAATCGTTGGAATTTTGTTTTGCAAAATAAGATATATATAAATGTATATGTAAGGTTTCAAAAGATTTGCAAAATGTTTTAATTCCCGGGATTCATGTGAGTAGAGAGTGCGGCACTGTTCCTTGCAGCCGAGAGAGAGGTCTTCTTTTGTTGGGCAGTGCTTTATCATTAAGGGCTGAGAGGTTAAGTGTAAGACCATTTAGGATAATACCTGATGGGCTAATCTTGCACCTGCCCACAGTCCTTGGGTTTTTATAAGATGGCTTGGCCCAAGGACCACTTATTGTAAGTGTTGGGCCCATAGGGTCCATGTGATGGGCTCAAGGGGGTCACTGAGTCTTTCAGTGAATTCGGTTGGGCCTTATAACAAAGGTTGGGCTGAACCCATGTGGCTGGTGTGTAAATCAATGCTTGGGTCCCACGCCATACAAAGAAGCCCAACTGGGCAGTAGGTTGGAAACTAGTTAAACACTGAAGACTTAATGGGCCAAAAGCCCATTTCAAACTGGGCTGATATGATCACCAGTTCATAGGGCGAATATGAGATTAGTGTTAATAAAAGGATTGGGTCTTTGACCTTATCCACTCTAAGAGACTAAATTCAAATTAGATTTGAATCTGGTAACCTCTTGATAAGATCAGGAGTTAACTAACTTAATCTACAAATAGGATTAAGATTAACCTCTATCCAAATACTGATTTGGATTGGGATAACTCCCAAAGTATTGGGAGGTTTCTTAATCAAGAAGAAAGAGGAGAAAACCCTAACAGAAATATCAGATTTCGAACTATGGGGTTTGAGTAAGCAAGAAACACATCCTGCAATCTGAGATTTGATCTCTCATAGACTCCAGAGAGAAGAGACAATTCTGCCCTCTTTGTCCCTGGACTTCTCCTCCTTCAACTGCCGCCACTACCTGTTGGAAGATTGGATCTTTGTAGCAATAGGAAGTCAAGAAAGCAGTTCTTGACAATAGTTTTGCAAGAAAGACACTAGGATTCGGTGTTCGAGGTTTCCAGAGGGTTCTTGTGAAGAATCCAGTGTGTAGGACGCACCCTGCTGGTTCCGTTCCATCCACAGCTGTGTCATCTTCAGCAGGAGCGGATCTTGGTTACTTCTTTGGGCGTGAACACCAACTTTGGGAGATATTATTTTTTCGGATCAGGTATAATCCTTCCTGTTTCCTTTTGGTTCAGATTTGGTTTGTTTATGGTTCAAGTAGGATCCTTGATTAATGTATTCTAAATTTAGGGAATATGATTCCCAGTTGGAAGAAGGTAGGAATTTTTTTTTGAAATTCGCCCCCCATTCCGCACCTTTCTTGGCGTCCATTAGATGGATCCTACCATTCTTTCAGTGATATCAGAGCCACAGGTTCGAATCTTGAACCAAAAGAAAATCAGATCTGACCGTGCGTAGATGAACATAAAATGTTCTGCCAAGATCTGCGCAGATTGCTTTCCTTTTTTTTTCAAGAAATGGTTTCTTGTTATGGGCGTTTGATCTGAAATTAATTTTGTTAAATCCAAAAATTTATTTAGAATTGTTCTTTATATATTTTTGATTTAATGGACTGTTCGAACATGGAGATCGCAGTGCAGATTTGGCGCACATAGTCTGCGCACCCTTTTTTTCTTCCTTTTATTATTATTCGGTTTGTAAATAATTTTTTTTCTAGACTGAATGTATAGGATTTGATCAAGAATGTAATTAATTAATAGAAATAAGATTTTTGTTTTTTATTTATTTTCTTGATTAAAGAAGAAGGAAGAAGATGGCAGCGTTGGAGATTTGTAGATGGAGAAATCGCATATTGCGATTTACAGTTTATGAAACTGTAACTTTTGTGATTAACCTCTGTTTTGCAGGTGGTATGAACAGTCCATATTTTTTATTTGTGATTGTCTAAAATAAAAAATTATTAATTTCAGATCTCTCTTGACTTAATTCTTGAATTGAAAATCAGTTTTGGACCTTTTCGGACTAAATTGGACCAAAATTGTTTGAATCGAATCTGAGATTCGAAGGGGGCTATTTTTCAGTCCATATTTCTCACACTGATTATTCCAAATCTGATGTTCAATTACGGGGATTAATTCGGCCCACCTGTAAAGCCCAGTTTTAAAGGGTTAAAACTGCAAAAGCCCATTGTTGTGAGAAAAGCTGTATGGGCCGAACTACCCCATACACCTAGTAAACATTAATTGTTAATGCTTTAAGTTTTAAATGGGCCATTTGATGGGCTTTACAACAGTTAATTGATTGGATCAATTCTTCTTTTACATGTGATGTTTGGATGTATGATGTGCTGCGACCATGGGCCATAAGCACTTGGCCCATGTTAACTCGTTAGTGGCTCTTGCGCACACCATGGCTGAATGCAAATCATTGCCATGGTGTCCCTTAAGGTCATTGGATGACCCCTCTCTACTTGGTGGGCCCACAACCTTGAAAAGGGATGCGTACGGAACCCCTAACTGATTGAGGCCCACCAGAAATCTGGCTTTATGAAAGCCAGTGGGAGCCACTTTGGTTTGACCTAAATTAGAACTAGGGTGTAATTTTGTTCCCTCCAAGCAAATATGAGTGCGTGTGATAGGGAGATCCATTTGATGGACTCTCTAAAGGCCTTCCGTCATTAGCACAATGATGGGTCCATCAGTAATGAGGAAACGCACCATGAAATTGGGCTATCCATTTGCTGTTGGATCTGTTAGAGTGTTTCATTAGATGATAGGGGCGTCATAGACCGATGTGGGAGGGGCTTCACCAGAAAATGGGAACTCTCTCACGGTACCTTGGCATAACCTGAATATGATGGGTGTGCACTCACTGGACAAAAATGTTTACCTGAAAACGGTTCTGAACCTTGTCTGACAGAGGCCAAAGGGAAACTCATCTGATGAGTGGATATGATCCATCACAGAAAGGTGGTGGGGTTATGTAGTTGAAATAGTTGGCTTCACGCACCCTATGTGATTTCCCACATTTCCAGAGACATTCCGTCGTCTCCGCCACTGAGAAGGGAGGGAAAATCTCAGAGATGAATAAATGGGAATGGAACATAGATTAAAAGCCATATCTATGTAGGTAACATGAATCAAACTAAGGTTGCGGACTAACGTTTTTGCTGTTTTATCAGAAAATGGCAAACGGTCAATTTGCAAAGCTTCTAGATGATAACAAGCTTAAGGGCCCAAACTATGCCAACTGGTACAGAAATCTTATGCTGGTCATAACTTCTGAAAAGTTAGATAAGGTGGTGAAAAATCCTGCCCCGGAACATCCGGGTGATAGGGCTTTTGAGGCCCGTAGGAGGGACTACCAAGATTGGGAGGATAAGAACTCCCTAGCCTGCTGTTTTGTCATTGCCTCATTAGACAACTCAATACAGAGGCAGATCGATCAGATCGAACTAGCCAAGGACATATTGGACAGTCTAAGAACAATGTATGAAGAGCAGAACCGTTCTACTCGACAGAAGGTCCTGAAATTGTTCATGACCTTGCAGATGTCCAAGGGGCAGAAAGTTCATGACCATTGTCTTCGGATGATGGGATACTTTAATGAACTTGAAGCTCTTGGATCCGGGCTAGATCTTGGCATGCAAGTGGATGCCATCCTGAGTTCTTTGCCCTCTTCCTTCAATGCGTTCACTATGATCTACAATATGAATAAGCTGAATGTCAGCGTCCAGGAACTCAACAATATGTTGCAGAGGGCCGATGATCTTTTAAAGAATGATGAGCCTGTGGTTATGCTTGCTGAAGCTAACAGATCGGGCAAGAAAAAGAGAAAGGCAAAGAAGCCCCAGAAGAAAGCTGCCAAACCCAAGAAGCAGAAGAAGAACAAGGCATCGGATGTCTGTCACTTTTGCAAACAGACCGGTCATTGGAAGAGAAACTGTCCTGCCTACCTGGAATCTAAGCAAGGTAACATCGAAACTAGTGTCATAGAAACTAATATGTTAGTTACTTCTGCGTCCTGGTGTGTTGACTCTGGGGCTTCAACTCATGCGTGTAACTCACTACAGGGGTTCAAAGATAGCAGAAGATTGAGTGATGGCGAAGTGACACTTTTCTTGGGAACGACTGCAAGTGTTGCAGATACAACGATAGGAACCGTAGAATTAGTTTTTAGAGAATGAGTCCTTGTACTTAAAGATTGTCTTTATGTACAGAACTTGAGAAGAAATTTAATTTATGTTTCTAAACTGTATGCTGATGGATATACTGTTTATTTTAGTAATATGATTACTGTTAAACGGAATAACAAATTCATCGCATGCGGGGAACTGGAGAATGGTCTCTATGTTCTACATCCTTCTCTATAAACTAACCTAACCGAAACTACGTCGGTAAAAAATCCCAAGAAAAGGAATCGTGATATAATTAATCTCACGTGCCTCTGGCATTACCGACTTGGCCATATCGGTATTGACCGAATCACAAGACTGGTAAAGGATGGTCCTTTGGATTTTCTAACCATAGAAAATCTTCCCACTTGTGAGCCTTGCCTTCAAGGTAAGATGACTAAGAGGCCATTTGACGGTAAGCCTGAAAGATCTAGAGGCACACTTGACCTAGTACATACTGATGTATGTGGTCCCCTGAGTGTTAGGACACGGAATTAACATGTGTACTTCATCACATTTACATATGATTTTTCACGATATGGTTACATGTACCTAATGAGACACAAGTCTGAATCATTTGAAAAGTTTAAAGAGTTCAGACAGGAAGTCGAGAAATAGTTAGGGGTAGAAGTTAAGGCCCTTCGATCGGATCGAGGTGGCGAGTATCTCTCTGACGAATTCAGGGACTACTTAAAGGACAATGGGATAGTGTCGCAACTAGCTCCTCCTGTTACACCACAACTCAACGATGTTTCAGAGAGGAGGAATAGGAACTTGTTGGACATGGTCCGGTCACTTCTTGTACGCTCAGAATTACCCACATCCTTTTGGGGATATGCATTAGAGACTACTATCTACGTGCTGAATTGGGTTCCAACCAAATCAGTTCCGAAAACTCCATATGAACTATGGATTGGAAGGAAGCCAAGTGTAAGACATTTGAAGATTTGGGGTTATCTTACACACGTTAGAAGAACAAGTGTGGACAAGTTGGAATCCAAAACCAATTGTTGCCTATTTATAGGCTACCCAAAGGATTCAGTGGGCTATCTATTCTATGACCCAAGTGAGCAGAAAGTGTTCTGCAGTCGAAACGCCCAATTCTTAGAATCTGAATACATCATGGACACTCACCGTCAGAAAATAGTTCTTGATGAGGAGAGCTCACGAGCAGTGGGAGATGTCCCACAAGTTCCAAGTAGTGACCAACCTAGAAGGTCCACCTGGGTATCCAGACCACCAGTCCGATATGGTTAGGATACCTACCTGGTGGAAGCCTTGACTAGTGAAGAGGATCCCGTGACTTATGTGGAAGCTATGTTAGACATAGATTCCCAGAAGTGGGTGGAGGCCATGAGAGCTGAGATGGACTCAATGGAGACCAGTGGAGTCTAGACTCTAGTAGATCCGCCCTTCGGGGTAAAAGCAATTGGTTGCAAATGGATCTACAAGAGGAAGAAGGGCCCCGATGGCAGGATTGAGACCTACAAAGCTCGCTTGGTGGCAAAAGGGTATACTCAGAAAGAAGGCATCGATTATGAGGAAACCTTTTCGCCCGTGGACATGCTTAAATCCATTAGGATCCTGCTAGCTGTAGCAGCATACCATAACTACGAGATTTGGCAAATGGATGTCAAAACCGCGTTCCTGAATGGAGATCTTAGTGAAGATATCTACATGCAGCAACCGCAAGGCTTTATTGTTGTTGGTCAGGAACATATGGTATGTAAACTCAACAAATCCATATATGGACTTAAGCAGGCTTCTAGGAGTTGGAACATCCGTTTTGATTCTGCCGTCAAAATGTTTGACTTTGAGTAGAATCCGGATGAGCCCTGTGATTACAGGAAATCCAGTGGGGAGAATATTACTTTTTTAGTATTGTACATGGACGATATCCTACTCATTGGGAATGATGTAGGAATGCTGACTTCGGTCAAGGTATGGATGTCACAACAGTTCTCCATGAAAGATCTTGGAGAAGCTTCATACATACTGGGTTTTCGACTCTATAGAGATAGGTCGAAGCGGATAATTGGATTATCCCAGGCTGCTTACATTGACAAAATTGTCAAAAGGTACAGCATGGAAAACTCCAAGAAAGGAAATGTTTCTTTCAGACATGGAGTAACTCTCTCCAAGAAGATGTCTCCCAAGACTTCTGAGGAGATTGAGGGCATGAGAGACGTTCCCTATGCCTCAGCCGTAGGGAGCATCATGTATGTCATGTTGTGCACTCGCCCGGACATAGCTCAGGCGGTGAGTGTGGTAAGCAGATTCCAGGCTAACCCAGGGCAGGAGCATTGGACTGTTGTGAAGAACATACTTAAATACATTCGAAGGACAAAAGAGTTTTGTCTGGTATTCGATGGTAGTTCACTACAAGTTCTGGGGTATACCGATGCCGATTTCTAGTAGGATCCAGATGATAGAAAGTCTACATCTGGGTATGTTTTCACAATAGGATCGTGTGCTGTTTGTTGAAAAAGTAGCAAACATGGGTCCACTGCAGACTCCACAACCGAGGCCGAGTACATTGTCGCAAGTGAAGCTGCCAAGGAAGCCGTGTGGATGAAGAAATTCATACACGAATTGGGAGTGATTCCGTCCAGCACATCACCCATCCCGTTGTTGTGTGACAACAATGGAGCGATCGCCCAGGCTAAAGAGCCTCGGGCCCACTCGAAGTCAAAGCACATCGAGAGGAAGTACCATGTACTGCGGGAGATCGTTGGTAGAGGGGACGTCCTAATTCAGAAGGTAGCATCAGTGGATAATGTGGCTGACCCATTGACTAAGCCACTGACACAGAAGGTGTTTGAGAAACACATGGAAAGTATGGGACTTCGGCTTGTACTAGATTGGACCTAAGTGCAAGTGGCAGCTGTTAGACAGTCTTGTATGCCCTTAGCTTCAATCGGATTTGATGTACTTTTGTTATTTAGTGGAAATAAATTAAAGTGCATGTTTGATTCATGTTGTTTGGTATAATTCTGTGTAAGACCCTAAAACTGGACACTTATAGAAACTTGTGTTAGTTTTAAATGTTCACAGCCATTGGATAAGTCTGGAGAGATTTATCCTGTCAAGGCTGATACTGGTGTGCCACCAAGTGTTGGGATGGCTTGTTTCAGCCATCAGGGTAATACCCAAGGCACATGCAGTATGGGATTGCTTGAACCCTTGAACCGGACCAGATTTCCAGTATTGCCCTAGACCTTGGAGACAGATGGGCAAAACTGGAAAATTGCACCTGACCCCTAGACTCGATTATGACACATCACTAGGTGTCAGATTGGGCTGTCTTTGATGTGTCAATCAATGAGATCCTTAGTGGGGGTCAAAACCTGGACATGTTGGGGCAGTCTGAGAATTCATCTGAGTGAGTGGTCATAGTGATAGGATCAGCCCATTTGTCGGACAATGGTAATGATCGGTAATGCACTCTCTCTGATGGAAACCAAACTGCCGGCAGTTGATTTCAATCGTTGGAATTTTGTTTTGCAAAATAAGATATATATAAATGTATATGTACGGTTTCAAAAGATTTGCAAAATGTTTTAATTCCCGGGATCCATGTGAGTAGAGGCACTATTCCTTGCAGCCGAGAGAGAGGTCTTCTTTTGTCGGGTAGTGCTTGATCATTAAGGGCTGAGAGGTTAAGTGTAAGACCATTTAGGATAATACCTGATGGGCTAATCTTGCACCTGTGCACAGTCCCTGGGTTTTTATAAGATGGCTTGGCTCAGGGACCACTTAATGTAAGTGTTGGGCCCATAGGGTCCATGTGATGGGCTCAAGGGGGTCACTGAGTCTTTCAGTGAATTCAGTTGGGCCTTATAGCAAAGGCTGTGCCGAACCCATGTGGCTGGTGTGTAGATCAATGCTTGGGTCCCACGCCATACAAAGAAGCCCAACTGGGCAGCAGGTTGGAAATTAGTTAAACACTGAAGACTTAATGGGCCCAAAGCCCATTTCGAACTGGGCTGATATGATCACCAATTCATAGGGCGAATATGAGATTAGTGTTAGTAAAAGGATTGGGTCTTTGACCTTATCCACTCTAAGAGACTAAATTCAAATTAGATTTGAATCCGGTAACCTCTTGATAAGATCAGGAGTTAACTAACTTAATCTGCAGATAGGATTAAGATTAACCTCTATCCAAATACTGATTTGGATTGGGATAACTCCCAAAGTATTGGGAGGTTTCTTAATCAAGAAGAAAGAGGAGAAAACCCTAACAGAAATATCAGATTTCGAACTATGGGGTTTGAGTAAGCAAGAAACACATCCTGCAATCTGAGATTTGATCTCTCATAGACTCCAGAGAGAAGAGACAATTCTGCCCTCTTTGTCCCTGGACTTCTCCTCCTTCAGCCGCCGCCACTACCTGTTGGAAGATTGGATCTTTGCAGCAATAGGAAGTCAAGAAAGCAGTTCTTGACAATTGTCTTGCAAGAAAGACACTAGGATTCAGTGTTCAAGGTTTCCAGAGGGTTCTTGTGAAAAATCCAGTGTGTAGGACGCACCCTGCTGGTTCCGTTCCATCCACAGCTGTGTCATCTTCAGCAGGAGCGGATCTTGGTTACTTCTTTGGGCGTGAACACCAACTTTGGGAGATTATTTCTCCGGATCAGGTATAATCCTTCTTGTTTCCTTTTGGTTCAGATTTGGTTTGTTTATGGTTCAAGTAGAATCCTTAATTAATGTATTCTAAATTTAGGGAATATGATTCCCAGTTGGAAGAAGGTAGGAATTTTTTTTAAAATTTGCCCCCCATTCCACACCTTTCTTAATGTCTATTAGATGGATCGTACCATTTTTCATGACTTTGTTTGATTTTCTTTGAAAAAAACTATTGGAAGAGGCTTGCCTGGAGTGCTGTATAAATTATTTGGCTCAAAATTTCTTTTTTATTTATTTTTACCGGACATTGCTTATAGTTTGGCTCAAACTTTCTTTTTTTTTATTTTTACCGGACATTGCTTATAGTTATGGGCATTTCCTTGTAGGTAAGAAAGCCAAAACCCTCAGCGTGTGAAAAGCTCTCCCAAATGGGTAATGACAGATTAGACGTTAGGTTGAGCTAGCTTAAAGCTCAGCGCTAGCTTCTAGATCGTGGAATAAATAAAAAGTTTAACTGATGACCTATTGTAAATGAAGCTCAGGTCACTTGGGTATCTAGGATTTATACAATGTTTTGATTTTTGAGGTTCATTTTCGGGATTATGAATTACATGGCAGAAAAGTTGTAATTCAACCATTTTATCCTTCAAAGGCAGCATTTTGTGTCCATACTATTACATTTTAATATGCTTTGTTTGGTTTGACACCTAGGGGGCGTTCTTTTTCTGGATAAAATATCGTGTACTTTTTTCAGATTCATGTGGGGATTAGGAAAAGTTTATTCTCTTGGGTACCTAGGTGGATAAATAACTTTCCCACTTTGAGGGAAAGTTGTCAATACTTGAATGGGACAAAAATGTCCCTTATAATAATGAATTTTTATGATTAAAATAGTCATTGTCTTATTTGCATAGAAAATAAAAGAACATAAATAAATGCACTTATTTAAAACTGGATAAATACATTTACCCGGATAAATAACTTACCAAAAAACGAACAGAAGCACAAATAACAAAAACACAGAAAGTTGAGGGACCTTGAAGAGATGGAATTGGGCCGGGCCTCTGATTATTAAGTGGACCTAAAAAATTAGTCATGGTCCTGAAACACGGGCGAAAGCATATCCCAAGTTTAGCCTTAAAGCATTCTATGAAGCGTGGGCTTGGTCCTTGTAATAATCATTAATTTGGGTCGGGTGAGGCCCCCATATCTAGCCCGCCACTGATCTTTATTTTTCATTGCAAAAATATTAGTGATAATACAGGAAAACACAATTAAAATCTGAGTAAATGAATTTCGAACTAATATGATATCCACAATAAATCAAAGTATTATAATTATTATAATAAAGGCATAGGGAGAAAGAAAAGCTAAGCCACTGTTTTAAGACTCGGCCCGGGACCTGACGGTTGGACGGTGAAAACTGGGAACCAGTTAAATGATGGTTTTCGTGGGTTGATTGGATGTGCAAACTGCCTGATCAACTGATAAAACTGGGAACCAGAGACCATTCCGGTTTTTACTCCGGTCCGAGTCTTAATTAGCTAATTAGTGTATCAATCAAGTAGGGCCTGCTTTGGACATCAATCACCTATGTTCAATGAAATCGTTTCATTTGTGTTACATGGCGCTTGAATAAACACAATTCTCACCTGAAATAGATTCATTTCAGGTTGTTAAGGAAAACCAAAGCATAACGTTGAAACTTAACAATGCATAATTCATTTGAAAGGGAAATGGAAAAAAATGTGGATATTCGACTAACTAATATGGCTGGAATGAGATTTCATGGGCTTTTAGATGGTTTAGACTTGGGTCAAATTTTTCAATTTAGCTAGATTCAATCACTTCCTTCCAAATACTATACGTTGCTACATAAACATAGATCCATGAAATTGGGTTTACGGTGGGCCAGTTTCATTTCTCCCCCTCAGTTCTGTTGATCCAAAGTCCAAACACAGCTTTGGTGGAAGGCCCTTTCTTTGGTACAATTTCCAATTTGACGCACTTGGTGTGCTTCAATCACTGTTTTCCATTTCGGTAAGCAACTGAGATTGGGAGAGTGGAAATGGCCAAATGGGGTTTGATTGCTTCAAACCTTAGCAAATCCAATGCAGACAAATATTGAGGCAGAAAGCAAGAACAAGATATCATGAACTTGTAAACCAAAGGAGGTGACAATATATATAGGAGGGACCAGATGATGTAAGACCCAACATACCCAACTTGTATAACTACGCAAAACCAGCTTGGACTGAACCCCACTGGACCATCTCTCTCTCTCTCTCTCTCTCTCTCTGTGATGTGCTGTAATTTGAAACTTGAAAGAATCAACTACACAATGTAGTAAAGAGCCTGGGATCTAGGAGCCGTAACGTGGGCTGATCTGGGTGGTGCAGCAGAGCAATAGGGAATTATCATAGTATTTTTGAACAATTCATTATCCTTGGAACCGGAATGGTCTGTTCCCATAATCTGTTTGGTTTAGATAGGAATCAAAATGAGAATTGGAATAAGTTAGAATGGAATTTCATTTCCAAGGGAGGGTGAGGGTATCATCATTCCCTCAAATGGGAGAATGCCATTTCATCAGGAATGGAAATGATATTCCAATTCCGTCCAACCAAACAGTTGGATTCCGAATTTTCACAAACCAAACAGGCTCTTAGAGATAAATTTTATATGAGATTCGTCTTTGTGTGATGGGCCGTGCTAAGCTGAACCGTTCAAAACCTTCAACAGGTCAATCAATTGGGCTGGAAATTTAAAGTCCATTCAGATACATTGGATTGTAGGAAAGCCCATTCAGTTCCCCACACGGTTGTCATTATGCAGAAGCAGAACCTTTTATCTGACATGTTTTTGTTGATATGGCAGTTGTTTTTTATGTTTTAAAAAAAATCATAGATATTGAGAAATTACCCCTTGGCCCTTGTTATTGTTTAAGCTTTGGTTGGGTTTCCAGAATACGCACCAAAATAAACCAAAAAAAAAAAAAAAGGCCAGAAGTGAATATTTAGATTAGCCAATTTATGAGATCACATCTGCACCCCACACGATTTATACATTGGGGTATTTTCGTGCTCAAGCACAGAAATGGGCTTTGGGCCAGGGCCAGTAAAAAGTGGGCTATACAGTCATGGTCAGTGAACCCATGCAACCCGAGCTCAAGGTTGGGGTTGGCCCGATTGTTTCATTTTATTTTGCTAAAATATTATTTATTTTGTTAAAAATATTATTGTTTTTTATAAAAAAATGTATGCTGTCGGAAGGATATGATACCGAAGGGCTTTGACCAATAAAAACCCTCCCATAAATTTGATAAATAACCCTCTTTTATAATATCAGTTGATTGATTACAAGTGTTTTAAGTATCATAGTCTAGCGTATTTATTAAACTTAAAGGTAGGAAATTAAGGTTTATGGTTTTAACACCACTTTTTGCTAAGACATGATTTTAACCTTGGACTAACACTGAAATCATGGCCTTTGAAATATTGCTATGAGCCTACCTTGAATTAGATGATGTCGAAGTGGGGCCACAGCAATACATCAAAGGTTGTGTTTCACAGTTATACTGGAGGATAAGTGAACTCTCTAGTAGACCTATTCATGGGCTGCGCTTCTTCCTCAGCTTTACACTATTTTGGGCTTAGGCTGCAGGTTGGATTCATTCAAATTTTGACAAAAGCCAAGCCTAAGCCTAGCCCACGAACAAATATACTCCATAGCAATTAATATATCTACAGGGATAAAGTTATGGTATTTAAGGAATTCTACACTCATAGCGGATTACAGAATTTTTTGCTTTTAAATGTTAAAATTTTGGATTGGGTGGGGTTATTGAAGACCTCAACCCCAACCCAACCCAACCCGAAGCTGAATTGGATTTATATTTTTCATCCCTGACCCTAACCCGTAGTTGATGCTAACTTGGTCCAAGTTGCAGCCCTAATGCAAACCACTGGAACCTTAGGCCTACTTACTACTACTACTACTGATTGCTAAATTATACTTGGTTGCTCTCGTTCAAGATAGATCACAAGCTTCGTTTGCCCCATAAATTAGACATCCGTTAGAAGACTCCAACGTGTAGTTTCGCCATTTTTGGAGTTTATAGTACTTACCGTGCTTTGGAGTTCTTCTGTTAACGATTTCATTCATCACATTAAAAAGGAAAAAAAAAAAAATGCTTGACCGGTTAAAAAGATGGAGCAAATGGTTGGTACATAGCAAATTATCATATCGTGAGGGTTAGTTCGAGCATTGCAGCTTTCATGTGGCACATGTGGTAGATCCACATGCACATGCACAGTGGGTTTAAGTCAGGTGGGCTGGGCTTCATTTTACTTCAATCCAAGCCTAATTCTAAGAATTTAGCCTAAGGCCTAACTCAAAAGTGAAGCCTGAACTGTCCGGCCCAAATTCAATTTGCAGTAAAATTTGATGTACTTGAGTTGAGTTTGGGCCCGGGCCAGAATTGAGTTGGTCAATCAGATCATACACAAAATTCATATAAATGTATATGTGCTGTGCAATGTATGTATGTAGGTAGGTATGTATGTATATATATATTTAAGGTTTACTAAAAAATATACTTATATGCATGTGTGTATGCAAAATATGCATATATATATATATTGGGTCTGAATCAGATTAGGATAAATCAGGTCGTGCTTGGTCCAGATTTGGGTTACCTAAGAGCTAGGCCCAAGCTCAGCCCGTATAAACTGCGAGCCCATTAGAGGTCTCTCATTTTCCCCTCCCCAGTCCCCAACTCCCCATCCATAAGAAAGGAAAAAAAAAAGTGCTTGAACTTGAGAAAGTCTCTCTAATGAATTTGGGAGAGTTACTGAGGTTTGTTATTTTCGGAGGTGGGGTGATCACCTAATTAAGATGATGATCAGCTAGTAACAACATACAATGTAGCTCAAGAATTCAACATTGAAAATTGAAATCTCTGGAGTTGTCGCTTTTGCCGACTTCCCTCAGGTCTCATCCATAATGTATCCAAATATTCTACTTTTGAGATCGGATCTTCTGCTAGCTACCATACATTGTTGCTAACATCACACAGAGCTTTTGAAATTGAAAGACAAAGAACTGTAATAAAACGACGCTTGACCAAACCAACAACGAGCTTATTTATTTAATTTTTAATTATCTTTACAGGCTACAGAGCATCGTCTACTCGATTTGATAGCCAAAAATCATAAACAAATGAGTATGACAGAAAAACACACATAGTCTCTGATTCTTTTCCTGTATATTCTTGTCTTTACGTCCCATGGTCCATGGATTTTGTGTGCACTCCCAGTCACCCGACATTTGCAGTACTGACTTGTTTAGCTACCCAAACCAGATTGCAGAGATTGTTTGTGGAAGGACAATCGGACAATCGGACAATCCCTTAAAGACAAAAAGATGATCACTTTCATACGCAATAACCTTGAAAATTGAGTGTGCATGGCAATGGAGATGAAGCTTTTGGTCGGCCTCAGAGGGATTTACTCTGATTGTCGATTACCATTTTAGCAGCAGTAGTCACATGGTTTATCGGGCAACTGGCTTTAAGCTTGGATTAGTTGCAGCTGGGTATTATCTGTTTATTTCTCTCTCTCTCTCTCTATATATATATATTAGAAGCAAACAAATGTAATATATGGTCCATCTTGAACTCAGCATTTAAGGCTTGTTTGTTTTTCCTATAAAGTACAAACTGATGTCAGATTGAACTAGAAGAGATCTAGTAGATAAAGTAAACCAATAATAAAGTCAGTAATTAATTCAGTAAACCAGCATGAACAAGCTATCTAGCTACATAAAAAGTATTAATTACTATAATTAAACAAGTGGAATGCCCCTAGCTAGGAGCTATATATATATATAGGCCAATTATATACACCTAAAAAAAATAAAACCCCATTAATTCATTAGAAAGCTGACATGTTTGCTATTCAGGCTATTGACTTTACTTGCATTATCCTTCCAAGAAATGAATTCAGTTTGTCTTTCTTGCTTAATTCAATTGTATGAAGTTGAAACAAACAGGCTAGAAATAAAGATTAAATATTAGAATATCCGACTCTAATTCATTTGTTCTTCAAACCCTATTGGTTACTAGAGCAAAAAAGTCCAAGACTCTAGATCAATCCCTGTACAAATAAAGATGCTATTTATGAGTTTTTTTTTTCCCTCTCTCTCAATATTGTATCACAACTTGTGTATCATCTGGTTCTAGTGTTGAACAAACACATGGGTATAGCAATTCAAATGCGCGCCTAGTTGCTGAAATTATCAAGTTCAAATGCAAGGAACCTACCCAAAGTCCCACTCCTCCCATTTGAAATAAGAATCATGTAAGCTTTTGTGGTTGATGCTGGTAGATAGAACAGCTTCACCACTTGTTCTCTTACTAATCCAAATATAAAATATTCAAATATATATGAGGTAGTTCATAAGTAGAGAGTCAGGTTGTAAGCCCAACATTACTAGCATATTCCATTGAGATTAACCTTCTGAGATGCTTTGTACATACATGGTTTTATAGCACTAAGGCTCTGCTTGTTTAACCATAACGTAGGTAAAAACCTCTTCAATCCAAAATTAGACTACTTTTAGTGTTTAATTACGGTGTATTCATTAATAATTAATATGGGTCACATGTTAAATCTAAATCTCAACTAATTATGTTAAAGTTTACTTACTTTTTTTTTATTGACAAATATATTTTCCCATTTAACAAAGTGGATTCACATGCACCATAGATTTTACCCTAGCTACTTTCAATGCTTTTAGAATTTAGAGTAATATATTCAAGGATTTCCATTTCCCTACTCTAGGGTCCTACTTGGAAGGTACATTTGGAGCCCAAGTTTCTCCCTTTTACATACTCGTTTCTCAAACGGAAACCCGGTGGACTGGGTGATCAAACCGGTAGAGATCGTCAACCAAATCCAAAACGAATGGACTATTCCGGACAGGACGACTGAGTTCTTGCTTTTTCTAAAGTTGCATCGATCAGTCTGGATCTGGGTCCTCGGTCTACTTTCGGCTATGTCTCCATCGGGTCGGATCATATGCCAAATGCCGACCTTAAAAAGAAGGTGACTTCTTTTTCCGCCGTGTCTCACTTCTGGAAGGAAGTGATTGGATTGGTTACATCTCGGTATCCAGATCCGGACAAAAATAACAACACCGGGTCCGCACGAGCCTTTCATTGTCGTTTCTCGTTACGTACCAGTGTCGTTGAAAACGGAAAAAGATCTGATTTTTATCGTTAAAGCTTGCTTGACCGTACTTAGGAGGATGAGATCATGACCGTACTCAGAAGGGAAGAGAAGAGAAGGCGACGATGATGATGATGATCAGATCTGATGGCGAAGACGTTAGACATAAGACATCCCATGTGCTCCCTCGGTACTCTCTGCTTGAACGGTCCACATACAACGCCAAAGAATCTAATCCTTTTTATTCAAAATATATTGATGTCTCTGTGGCCCCACATGAGTTGTCTGATCGACAGGTGGAAAATCATCGATGCAGATGGGAGACAAGAACGTTTAGTTTGTTTCTACTTGCCATGGCCTCGTGGGGTTTAGTTTGTTTCTACTTGCCATGGCCTCGTGGGGTTTCTTTTAGGGGTGTCGAATTTAATTCGGTCTTTTTGAGAAATGGCATCTCAATATTTTATTTTCCATATTGCCTTCTTTCCACGTGGCAACTTTGAACTTTCTTTTCTTGAGACAAAATTGGGAAACTTTGCCTCATTTGTTGCAATCAAAACATGGATCCCGGCAACCTACTATAGTACTATTCGTCTGAACAAATCCCGTATGTTGTTACTTTTTTTGGTTGACAAAGTTACGTTTATAAGAAGATGAATAAGAAGTTAAGAACCCCACTTTGAGAAATATAATCTTAGTTTAACCAAGTTGTTGATATTGGTTAGTACTTAGTAGCTAGGGTCTATTAACACAGGGGCATATATTCATACGCCAAGCAAATATAAATTAGGCTATCTAAAATCAAAGCAGATGCCCTCCAGGTGATTGGACAAAACTAGATTGATTGATGTTGTAGCAAGGGTTTTCATCACTGCATTGCCAACAAGGCAAAAAATATATAATCAGGTTCTAGAACCTAAAGCCTTACTATCAGAAAGGTCCATGTCATTTTGGGTTACATCTATTTTGGAATATTAATAGTATCTCCGAAGTCTTCCAGCCATTTGCTAGGTCATGATCAAAGCTATTAATTCCACAACTATGAGCCAAAAGAGTGAGAAAAGATATTAAAAAGAAAAAAAAGGCTTCATATCATGACATGTTTTCTCCCTCCTTTTAACATATCATATTATACTACAAATTGCTGTTATATACAAATCAATGATGGGTCACATTTCACATGCTTAATTAAGAAAAATAATGCAGAGATCTATATCATTGTGGTCATTTTAATCTTCATTTTCCTTTTCTTTTGATACCTCTATATGACTAAGTATATAATTTATATTTGACAGCAGTTAGTATTGCTATTGTTGATGTTATATGTAACATATATAACTCAATTTAGTTGGTGCATGGGTTAGCTTGTCCTTTTCTTAAACCCTTGAAATGATTGACCTTCCCTTAATTAGGATTGGAGCTAGAGATTCTAGGCTATGCAGCTACACTTTCTAATGCTTGTTCTATATGGAGAAGTATCAACTTTGCAACTTATGCAACAATAGGTTTTTGGTGGGGAAGATTAGTAGGGTAGGTGACAGTATTTTAGATTATTTGGTTTCCTTTCTTAGAAACTAGAGTATTCTTTCTCTCTCCTTCTAACTTTTCAACTTCATTGCTTTGCATCACCTTTCTGCAGATAAGCTAAAGAAAAGGATGAGATGAGGAGCCACTACACTACATTACCAACCCAACAAATAAAATAAGCAATTTGTCCAAACAAAGCAATTGAAAATACCAACAGTCCTTTTACAGAAAGCTTTCCCTAATAATGTGACTTGAAATTTTGCCATCATTCATTGTAGCACCATCTTGGAGACAATGGTAGGAGAATCAAAGGGGGTGATGCAAATTGCTACTTAAATTAATGCCTAGCTAATGCACGCGTGCATTTTTGTATTGGTTCCTTTCTCCATGCAAATTTTGTCATGGTAATAAAGTTATTCTATTCTTCACATCAGCAATAGCTAAAATCTCACAAATTTTCTTACTTGTATTATTAGTGAGAAGACTTGATAAATTCCTCCAGGTCTAGCTAGGGCCTTGGTTCATATATAGCTTTCATATTATGAAAAAGGGTTCCTAATTTTTATAACATTAGGTCCCAAATCAATCAATATCTTTCCTTTAATTGAATTTTCATGGAAGGTCCATTGATTCATATCACGAATAGAAGGGAAACTATATTATATTGCTAATTTCTTCACCTTGATTATATCATTTTCAACCATTGTTTTATTTCTTGTTAATCATCTTGGTGATAGTCCCACATACACAATAATGTCGAGCACACCCTTAATTGAAGGCTTTAATTGGCACCAATAGTTATCCCCATTACTTCAATTATTTCTAAACACAGTCACAAATGTTACCAGAATATGCCATAAATTAATGTTGTACAATTAAGATTTGATTGATGGATGGAAACAAAATAATGCAGCAAGAGAAAAGAAGATCAAATAATAATTTTGTAGCAAAAAGTAATGGAGAATATATACCTGTCCAAAACCATTCTCATTTGATCATACCATGAAGAACAAGAGCTGACACCTCATATTCTCATGTTTCTGCAAAAAAAAAAAAAAAATCAATAACCATGTTTTGTCATCTTCTGATTTAAGGCCCCCATGCCCATTATGGACAAGGTCATAAAATAATTAAATATCATGAACTCTTAGAGTGAAAAATTATAACTTTACCCACCAAAATCCCCATTAAAACATAAAATTAATGTCTCATCTCCTGCATCATAAAAGGTTGTGTTTGGTATCATTATTGTTTCTACCTGGAACATTTTGAGTTGATCAATACAAATTGATGAGAGATATGTATTATCAGATCATAAATGAGAATCACTTTAGTTAGAATAGTTGACCATTTCAATTACAAACGTCAATGATTAATCCTAAACATGCATTTTTAAGACATGTATTTTTCAACCATAAACAGCCTCAAATAAGAGTTGCATCACTTGTATGCATGCCAATTTGTATTAATCAGTCCACAATGTTTGAAGTAAAAACAACAATGAAATGTTTTAAAAGAAAAATGGTTTTGAAAAGCGTTGGCCTTAACAATAAACTGAATCTCCATCTCCTTAGTTGGATCAATCAAATTCATCAAACTTGGCTTTGTTTTGGAAATTGGTTGTTGTTTATTTGTTTTGTTTTGGTTAACTGTTGCTGTAGTTAACTACTAGTTTAAAATTATGAATTGAATCAACCAATCCACTTAACTACATCAGACAGAGGGAAGTGGTACTGAACTTTTGATGCTACTGAGTGTAAAATTTAACTCAGACGAGTCACAGCTCCGCTGCCCTGTTTTTTTGGTAATCACTCACTGCCCTGTTTGATTACGTTGGAAACAGTAAAGTAAACATGTCGGATTTCGTTTGACTTTTGATTTTTCAAAATTTTGAGAGCCGCAAATCTATTGAAAGGAGAGTCGGACCTACCATGGACATTGGACTGCTCCCTATACTAGCTAGAGCTAGGGGCTAGAGAGGACTCCTTGGGTGGTGACCTTTCTATTGGATGGACACGTGTCAGAATCTTGGAATGCCGACAGTCATGGTCTTGCTGGATAGTGGATGTGGGGCCAACGGCTGTGAGTCAGTGACCCAAGCCCGATAAGTTATCCGGTGCGGGTTCAAGTTCAACCCACATGTGTCGTTCAAAAGTTGGGACGTGGATAGAGCTGTCGAAGGGTACGGAATACCCGACCCATGGGTACGATATGATTTCAACCTGTTGGCCCCATCACTGCTGCTTTTTTACAGTTACACTAATCACTAGTATAAATAAACTTTCGGGTAGAGATTTGGGTTCCATCCGGGTCCATGGATTGGAGCCAGTTTGGGAGTTGAGTCCTATACTCCTATTGGAGCTTATTCAATGTGCATAGGGCCACGTAATCTTCCACGTGCCAATGAAGAGGTTAAAAGTGTTCCATGTTGATTCTGTCCTTGGGCTGAATCAGATACAAATTTGATACCCGGTTCAGCTTTTCCATCCTTTTATTCGTAATTATGATTTACACTCGTACACGTATCATTAGATGATGCAAAATTTGCATTATTTGTCTCGTTTGCATTCATTGGGAAAGCAAATTTTATACACCCCAAAACTGATACAATATTTACACCACCCTCCTCATATAAAGTGGGGATCATATCATCTTGCTCGTTGGGTCCTTACTTGAATTGAAGGTTGAATATTTTAATTATCGGCTACTCCCAAACCCAAGGAGAACGGCTAATTAATGGCGTTTACACAAACTACTTAACCGCATTAATGCAATTGCATGCTGCAACTTCCGAGTGGCGAGTTGCAGACAAGTCTTTGCCTCATCCATTAAAGAGCATTAGTAGGGTAGTTCAGACTCCAGAGCCATATACATTAATTTTGCATTTCGTGTTTGTGATAAATTTCCCCAAATAATAATGGTGCCGTTCTACTTTTAGTTATATATCCATTGTGTACTGTTGTGGTGGTCATCATTAATTTTGCATTTCTTTGTAGGGTTTTGCAGTTATTGGTTGTAATTTACATATTTCTATATGGTTTTTCTTCATTTGTTATGGAGAGTAAATAAAATTACCTAAATCCTATAAAATCTTGATTTGCACTTTGCAGTTTTGTTTTCGTTTATTTATAATTATAATTTGTATTTCTATCTGATATAAAATTTGCACATTTTGTCTCTTTTGCATGCACTTATTGACAGTGCAAATTTTGCATCTTACCTTGCTCCTATACAGATAACTCTCCTCCTGCCTCCATTCCCCCCCCCCCCCCCCCCTTTTTCTTTTAAACTAGAGATTATTTCATTTCACTTCCTAATTTATTTCTCTCAAACAAAAAGACAAAATCAAATCTCTGAAACAAAAGCAAACCAGAATTTACTGTCAGCCCTTTTACACTCCCATGCATTTACACCGGTGCAAATGAAATTTGTATTGCAACTAAACACTGCTTTAGTAACAACTAGAGAGGATTTGATGGATTCCTCTTGAGCTTGGATAGTATCAACCCTTTAATTTGCATAAACCCATTCCGCCTTACTTTGTTTGTGGGGATTTTGATGTAAAGGGTTTTCCTGTAGAAGATTAGATTGCAATTGATGCAAGTGAAGAAAAATGAAGATTTGTGCTGGAATTTTGCTGCTGGTACTTTATATGCAATGGACATTATCACCAGGGATCTTTTCTTCTTTTCAAAAAAAAAAAAAAGAACATCATCACTAGGGGAAAATGTTTGTGCTTGATTGGTTGTTGACACAACTAAGGCTATGTCACTTAAAAGACATGTAGGGTTGTGAGGGTGACATTCATCCACCAATCACAATCGAAATTCCCTACTAAAGCCAACCAATTAAAGCTAAGGTTTGGTACAAGTTATGAAGCTCAAAAAATTTTTCCAACTCAAAATGATGGTTTTGATTATCTATTAAAGTATTTGATCTTTCATTCTCCCCGTTTCCTTTCTCCCCTCTCCTAGTAGAGGCTCCTTGTTTATGCATTATTTTACTAAGTGCTCACTGCTAAAATATATTGGGCCATATAAGGTTGGCCAAACATTAAATGCAGCTTCACTTAATTTAACAAGTCCCTCAGTTAAACCACAAATGGAATAAATAAAATGAATGCGGCTCAATGCTATACTAGGGTTCGAGGATTAGTTTTCATCATCACATTGGTTCAACCTGATCCCCCCAAATTGAATTGGTTCAACCCAATTCCTCGTGACACCCATTTTCACTATACCCTCCTGAAAAAAGAAAACACCAAATCCTAGAACATACTAGCTAACCGACCTGATCAAATTCCTTTTAGCCAAATCCAACCTGACCCGTTGTTCCATGACCACAGCATTTTGAACCCAAACCCCACCACCACACCACCAACCAACCAAAAGAAAAAGAAAAAAAAAAAAAAAAAAAGAAAGAGAAGCCAAAAAGAAAAAAAGGGGGGGAAAGAAACCCTTTGAGTCTTTGACAGTAAAAATATTTGTTACACAAAGTCAATATGAGGCTCCAACTTTTGGATCCACAATGGGACATGATCCAAAGTTCTAGAGATCATGCTCCAACTTTACGATTCACATTTAACCACCACTAAAAAGAATTTTTTTGGATCCACATTTTGCAAAAAGGAGAGGACGGGGGTATTTTACAAATCAGCATTCGGCACCCCTCCAACTCCAGAAGGGACGATTTTTGAATTCACAACCACATCCTCATTCACAACCACAACCACAACCACTTCTAATAGTCCAACTTTTTTTTTAACTTATACTGAAATTCCACATTGCTCCCTGAATTGGCTGTCACATCCTCTGCTCCGACAGCCAGTGATGATCTTCAATTCTTTGGGCAAGGCAACTCATGGAGCCTTTACCGCAGATACAATCCTGTGGCACCAATCAGGCTTGGAAGACCACCCTCGTAGGGTAAGGGCTTGGTGGTTTTGCCGTGTAGCCTGTACTATCATACTTTGATTTTGAAAAGAAACCTATGTAGCGTTCAAGTCTGAGCAGTCTGGACCAAGTGTAGTTAGATTAAGCCTGTCAGATTAAGGGGTGACTCGTAATGGAATTGATTCTTGTGATCAAGTTATTATTGATGTATGTACCAAATACCAAAAAAAACTGTTTTAGACGATGACAATACGGCCTAATGAAGCCTTGTATGATGGGCATGATCCCACGATTGGCCTCGGTCACATAAGTTGCCACTTTTCCTCTACCGCACAGTACCACGCACAGTGAGTACTGAATAGCGACCTACCACCAAGCAAAACACGAAGACCATGCCTTATCTCTATCATTCCAAGCGGGTCCCTCCAATCAAATCTCAAAAGTCTCTCTCGAGTAGAACCACTAACAGTCTATACCACCACTCAAACTATAGGTCTGGACACCTATGCATCCAACACGTGGCAAGTTGAGTATTATTACTTGTTACTTTTCTCCGTGCAGCAGCCTACAACTCCCACCAAACAGTTGTGTCATCCCATCGTCCAACAACAAACCAAGTTGAGTATTATTAGGTCGACTTCACATATATAATTTAACTGGAGATAGATATCGAGGATAAGAGAAGGTGCTACATGTTATTTTTTTGTTGTTTATGATATTCAGACTTAAAAGAGTAAGGGCAATGTTTTGGTCAAAGATATTTATTAATTAATGTTTGATGAAGACCATATCCTGTAGTTTCCTGCCCTAAAAGAGTTGTTGGATCAAAGTCGTAATGCATGATTCTATTATCAGAACAAATTAAGAAATAAAAGACCTATATTTTGCCAGTTGTCTAGCTGGATAGCCTAGTAAATGGTTACAGATTTACAGACATAAGTCTAACAAGGAGAAGACGAATAAAAAGAACAAAAATTGCGGTTGGTGGCAGGCAATGAGGCACAGAAACAACTAATAACACCCAATTAGCTCTGCAATATTGGGTACCTAAATTATGAGGATGCATCAGTAATCACATCACCAAATACATACAGCTATTAGATTCCAGAGAAGGCTCTCATCTTTCCAACGCAAATAATGCGTATGTATTTGCTTATAATTAATACTTTGGGTGCTCAGCCAAGGCCACACTAGAATCTAGATAGTGTGGATCATCAAATTCTCAAATCGTCTCAACTCAACCACCTTGCATGCTAGGCCACATTAGGGGCCAGCAACAACCCTAATTCCCCTCTATCAATCAAACATGTGGACACATTATTTTGGTAAGCTCCTTGTTAATTCATTCAAGGGACACTCAATCACCACCCCCCTTGGAAGTTGAATGCCCTTTTAAAATTATACACATAATAATAATAATAAAAAAAAAACTTGTGGGGATCTTCTATATTACATTTATAGAGGACACCGAATAAACATTCTTAATTTTTATTTATTTATTTTTTTCGGGAGGAGTACCGGTACCTTCAATTCATAAACTGATTATTAAATCTCAGTCCCGAATCGGGCTCTTTCCACTGTTTTCTCCATCTCAAAACAATGGCACTGCCTTCTTTTGCTTAGGCTCAGTTTGAAAAGAATATATAAAATACAAGGTTATGTACTCTATATATTTATATTTTTGTACTCTTTCCAAACTGTGCCTTGAATTCAAACGCCTTCTTCAAAAGCTTGCTTCTAGCAATACCGCGTTTGTTCATTTGATCCATCACCCTCACACTCTGGATATGCTACACATAATAAAGTGTTCCCACATCCCTACCCACAGAACACCATCATGTATTGAGAATATCTGCAAAGCTATAATGTGCCATGAGTAGAGATGAGGGAACAGATTGTGGGTGGGTAGCAGTCCAAGCCCTGATGCCTGATCCTGATCTGATCGAATTAATACCAGAGAGAGCACTTATCTGGTTTGGGCCTTGACTGGTCCATTCATGTTACCCATATAGTCCTGAATATAAGCCCACACCCAACCCGGCCAATACCCATTATGTACCCATTCCTTGGCCAGCTTATTTTTAAATTATTGCTTTGGACCCAAACTTTTAGTTTGGATTTGGACGTCCAATTGAACGAAGAGATTGATTGGTTGAACCTTTGGATTATCCATAATCGAGTAGCCAAAACACGATTAAAATAGAACGTCTGATCCGAGTCTGATAACAATGTATTTTGAAGGGTCACAAATCACAACAGTGGTGTGTTCCTTCTTATGGTCCCCGTACAAAACATTTAACAAAAATGATATAAACACTGAAAATGCCCAGTCTAGCAAATTTAGGCCCTGTTTGGCAATGTCCCTTTCCGTTCTTGAAGAAATTCCTGTTCTGGAACAGGAATTTTGTTTCTTACTTTTCAAGAATAACAGAGGTGTTTGGCGATTTGTTTCTTGGGAACAAATTTCTGTTCTATAGAAATAGAAACAACGTTTGGATGGCGCAAGTATTTTTTTAATATTAATTCTACAAATCTATCAGCAGATTTTGCACTGCTGCAAGTTATTAAAGCTAAACTTAACAAAATAACAAGTGCCATTGTGAGTCTCAAGTTACATGAGTCATAAGGGTTCATTTTCTAATTATATTTGACTTGAGCTATAAAACAATGAATAATTACGGATATTCAATAGGAACACTGGACTACAAGATTAGTTCTAGGGGTAGGGGGAACCCAAGTTGGGAGTTGGGAGAAGGAGTAGACGGAAGATCATATCATTAGGAATTTTAAGGGTAGATAGAATTTCAGATCGTTAGGAAGTAGTTAGAGTTACGAAAACCAACCTGGTTTCATTTCACATAACCCAGGTTGGGAGTTGGGAAAAAGGAGTAGATGGAAGCTCGTATCATTAGGAATTTCAGGGTAGATGGAAGTTCGGATTGTTAGGAAGTTGGGAAAATAAACCATATATGTGTAAATGATAGTTGTCGGTAAGCAGACGTCGAAGAGTTGTTGCAGCGTTCACCTTGAAATAATACTGGTACAGAGGAAAATTGAATGAGAGGGAAAACATGGTATATATCCAGTAACAAAGAAAAAAGCGATGATAAGAAAGACAAGCAAAGAGTGTTTACCATTGACAATAAGGATAAACAGTGCAAAACAAGAGTATTCACCTTTGTCATTCACCATTGACAATGAGCAAAGCCAAATGCTCACCAAAGTCCCTGATTGTTCACAAAAAATTCAACAGTCACTGCTCATTGGTTGTGCAACGGTAGAGAGAGAAGTCAAAGGAAGAGGAAAGCCATTAGGGTGGAGTTTATTAGATTGGGCAAACTGTCTAAAATGCCTTTGCTCTCACATGGGAAACAAGGCATGTGTGTTCGTAAATTTGAAGGACAATGTGAGAACTGCGTATTCTATGAAAACATATTCTTTGAGAGTGTCAATTTGCCATTCCCAAAAAACACATTCTTTTCTTTGGGTGTTGTTCTCATGCAAGAATGACTCATTTTTCATATTTTTATTTTGCTAAACATGTTTTTGTTCCGCAAAAACGCTGGAAACAGAAGAAATACTATCGCAGAACATTGCCAAATGAGGCCTTACTTGTCCAACTAAATAACACACTTTTTATGGCCAGATCAGTAGTGCAACGAGATGGACCGTAGTCATCTCATATTCTCATTAAGCAGATTTTTTTGGAACCAATGGAACTCCAATAAAAAAATAAAAAAGGAAAAAGATTGTATATAAAAATGGTTCCAAAAGAAAACAAAAGATTGAGAGACTAACAAAGAGAAAGCTTTCCAAAAGTAAAGCATCATCCATGCTGCTAATGTATTTCCAAAAACTCTGATGAAGAAGTAACTTGATGGGATTTAGGGCTCCCAAATTCCAATTCCGAAAAACTTGTTGGGATGGTGAAGAGGATATTGATTTGGGTTGCCAAAAAGATTGTAAATAATAGTAATACGTTGTGAGAAAATAAAGAAGAAAGAGAAGATGATCAGATGGGTCCTTTGCTCTTTGGGAGAGAGCAGTCACAGCTATGAATGGGGTCGTCAAGATTGGATTTCTCGTACAATTATTTACATACAGTTGGAGAAACTCTGTCTGTGTGTAGAAGGAAAAGAGACTGAGAGAGAGAAGCTGAGATTTTTGTGATTGATTTGATGGAAGACAAACTTTTTGGATTCATTTGGAGATTTAAGGAAGATAACAAGGAATAGCTAAAATTTGTGGCTCTCACTTTCTCAGATTTGGTGGGATAGAGATACAGTGGCACAGGTTGAAGTTGTGACAGTAAAGAGAGAGAGAGGAGAATGGGTTCAGATCGAAATTTGATATGGGTAGGATATTGGTTAGGGATTTGGAGACAAATGAAGCAGAAATGAATTGGTTTTATGTGATCCCCACATCCCCCCCCCCGGGCACTGGGCACTGGGCACTACCACTACCACTAATAATTTGATGTGATTCGCACGACTCAATTATATTTGTTGGGTCGATATCGGATCACCGACTCATGTACCATCTCCCAGAGTCCATGCCAAGTGGACAAACCGTCTCAGGTTTATTCTCTTTCCTCTCTCTTCTGTGTAAACCCATCTTCTCTTCCCCCTTTTAACAATTCATCCATCGATATTTGATATTGAGATGTTATATGAGAGCTTGATTGTTATGTAGTTATCATTCATGACATCAAAGCCTTGCATTTGTTTGGCTAAAACCGGCTCACTCTAACCTGGTTCAGGTTTTAGCATTTGCAAACAAACTTGATTCAATCTCTTACTGAAATTTAATTAATTATAACGAGAATAATAAAAATAGATCATTGAAGGCACATCCAAGAGAAATTGTCATAAAATGCTCGCTCTGTTTGGGAAAAGTTCAAGTGTCGGGTTTCGTAGGTATTTGATAAAAATACTTTCATGTAGCGACGATGACACTGTCACAAGTTCCAAGACACTTTGCATTCAAAATGAGACTCAAAGTTGGTCAACGTAAAAAAGGTAGGATTTCAGCTGTCTTGGAATTCGTGTTTGTACCTGTAACAACCAAAATCATTTGGTAATAAAACAAAATTTATCAATGCAAAGCTGAACCAACTTTGCATTTTCATGACCCCCTTGTTTGTATTTACATTCTATATATTTTTATTTGCATTATTTCCAAATGGAGCCTAAAGGTTTCTATCCAGTTGGTTTAGTCTTCAGTTGGTTGTAATGTAGACTTAGGATCAAATCTGTCTCCACTAGGGTTGTTGTGTATGTAGCCTTTTTATCTAAAGAAAAGAATATTATTAGTTTAGTTTAAGAGAATAATATTTAAATAAATTTCAATGTGGTGGAATATCAAAGGGTATGGTACAATAAGTGTGTTCCCATGGTGAGAGACCTACTAGGTGTCCTTCCTACTTGTTCCACATATCTATAATATTTGTTTTATCCAGTATTTGAATTAACTCTTTGAAAGATGTTACATGCAAACCATTAGGCCTTGCTTGTTTACAATTTTATAACTTACCTAGGTTATCTAGGTAAATGTTTTTTCCTGGGTAATGTTTATTTAGGTAAGTTCATATACCTATGTTCTTTTTATTTCTATATAAGCAATATAATTGCTTTTTTACCCATAAACTAATATCAAAATGGGCAAACTTGTCTCATTATGTTTTATAATTTCCCCCTGGGAAATTAATTTACCAACATAGTAGACGCTAAGTTTTACTTGGGCAAGTGAGGCTTTCTTTATTGTAGGGCCCAGTAGTTAATGCAAAAAAATTGTTGTAAAATGGTCAATGGGAAAGAGATATCCATTGACCAACTTTCCCCCTTAGGCTGTGTTTGGAAATGATGCAAATAAGTGTGAATGCAAATTTATAGTGTAAAACAGTTCAAATAAATTGCAAAATTGGGTTAGTTTTGCGTTGATAAATTTGCCTTCTTACCAAACAAACTTTTAGCTGTAATGGATGCAAACATGAATTCCAATAAACCATATGCTTTTTTTTTTTTTGTTTTTATTATCAAAAGCCCACTTGAATGCAAATTTACTTCTTTTTTGTTGATGTACTTTTACATGTTATTATCAATGCAAATATGCATTAGTCTATCATTTGTTAATACATAAATGTAATGTTGTCAAACACAGGCAAAACTGAACCAGAGTGCAAATTTATCCTGAACCGAGATTTACACTTCATTTACATCATTTCCAAACACAACCTTATTTACCGATAAACAAATGAGGCCCAAGGGGTTACTGAAATAGCAAGTCAATTACCCTGTTACACGCCTTAGTGGCTAGTTGATGAGCTAAAGCATTTCTTTGTCTATTTACATAAAATATTTGACATATATTAGAAGAGTCTTGTGTTTCCAGTTAAACATAGTATGAGGTTCTGGGCAAGATCTGCACAAAAACTAGTGCATCACAATTGATTGCTAGCTGCTTTATATTCTTCTTCTTGGATTCCTGAAGACCCAGTATGATAGCTTGCCATTTTGCTTCAGATAGATGCTATGCCGAGACCCTGTGCCTTGCTGCTGTAAGTACATGGTCTGAATTCTTAAGTAATACATACAAATACGAACTGGCAACTCGACTACATGGGTGTAGGAATGAGCCATCAACAAATAGTTTGTACATCAGATCTTGTTGAGGGGTTCTTGCTATCTAGAAGAAAAGGCATTCCTTGCATGGTTTTTAAAACCGAACCGGTTAGGGGTCTGGTTATCGGTTCGAATGGTCCAATCGTTTGATCCGAATAGTCGGCCCATTCTGACAAAACAAATTAAAAAAATGAAAACGGTAAAAACCATTCGAACAGCTAACCAGCCAGTTCAGTGGTTTGCTGATCAAAATCAATAATTTTGGGGAAAAAGCGGTTTTGGGGGGGAAAGTGGAACCGATCAAGTGACCGGTTCCCAGTTTTTCCAGTCCAATCATCCGGTTCAGTCTGGTTTTAAAAACCATGATTCCTTGTGCTTCAACCTTATCTATAATATTCATAATTAGTGCATATGCCATCTTTCCTTGCAAGTAAATATTAATCACATGTGATATATGATATTTGGATTTAACTTTTATGACTTGTATGAATCTAATTAAACCAATTATTTATTTTATATAGTACTAAGTGTGTGCTAATTAATATTAACCTAATATATTGCATTTGAATTTTACTTTTATCACTTATGTTATCCTAAATAAGTGTGTGCTAATTAATATTAACCTAATATATTGCATTTGAATTTTACTTTTATCACTTATGTTATCCTAAATAAGTGTGTGCTAATTTTACTTTTATCTATTTTATATAATATAGATTAGATAAAATGAAATGACTCTTGTCTAAAAACATCTTTCATATCATAATCATAATCATAATCATAATCAGATAACTTTTAATTAGTGATATGATTCGTACTGTCTTTGGTATTTTAAAGGCAGCTCTAGATGTAATCCACTTTTCTAAACAAAATATATACAGTTGGGAACTTCTTTCATTTTCATTTGATGGCCAAACACCACCAAATAATTCCAAAATGAAAACTAATGGGCCTTTTTTTTTTTGACAAATAATGAGTCGGATAACTGAGTTATGTGGCTGGAAGTTTTACTCATCTAATTATAGTGGATTCAAGTCAAGACCCATCTTACACTGTGGGTGTGTCCACTCAAAGGAAATAAGCAGAATCAGACAATTTGTAGCCGTTACAGAGTTGATATTTTCAGAGATAGGACAAATGAATCTGTGGGCCCCAGATCATTTTATGGGTCTCTATGGGCTGTAGAGCCCACTCCCAAGCTTTTTCCCAGCAATAATTTTGTCCTAACTTCAAACTATAATTTAACAATAATAATTCAAGATGTTCAAGGTAGCATATTTGAAAAAAAAAAAGGTCCTGACCTACCTCTGGTTTGGCATTTCTCAGAACAATTAATACTAAAATCTATTCGAAATTCGTTTGTTTGATTGAAATCAGTTGGAACTTTCTTTTGTAATACAATAAAAAGTGTAATGACAAAATTACCCTTTATATTACATAAAAAATGATTATATATCATTTAAGTTTATAAAATACCCATGTATAACAAAAGCAGAATATACAAATTGTCACATCTAGCATCAAACTACTCTGCTGCGGTCTCTCTTTTAAAGACAAGATCATTTTTTTCTTAATAAAATGAGTACTTTCTTTGTGGGAATCCATTTCAAACCTATCTCTATGCTGACCTTTTCAGTTTTGTTTTGTTTTTTTTTTTTAATCAAAATCAATCGGCTGACTTTTCTTCTATTTTATATATTTCATATCAAAATCAATCTCTGTTCATTCATTTGTAGTTTGTAAGAATTGATAACATCTCGCATGAATAATAATATAAAATTAGGAAAGATGTATATCAAGTGTTCGGATTGCAAGTCCTTAACGCCCGAGCCCGGTCCGAGTCCGAGGTTATGTCCGATTTTCTCAATCCGAGCCCAACCTACCCTCTAATTTGATGCATTCAGGTTTGGTTTGGGCTCGGGCCGGATTCGGGTTGGTCAATGAATCCACTCTAAAATTATACATATATAAATGTATTTATGTAAATATATACATATATTTATATATGTATGTAAAATATATATATATATATATACACATATGTATGTATAAATGGAAATATGTATGCAACATTTACATATATACACATATGTATGTATAAATGTATATAATTGAGTCAGGCTTGAGTCTGGCTTGGGTCAGGTTCTGGCTACCTAAGGGCTAGGCTCAAGCCTGGCTCGAAAAATATAAAAGCCCGACTTCTTGGGCCTGAGCCCAGCCCAAGGATCGAAAATCCAAGCCTAGCCTGTGTAAAATTCCGAGTTGGGCCGGTTCAGGCTCGGGCTGGGCTCGCCCAAGTTGCCACCCCTATGTTTGGGTGATGGTTGATTTGGCCAAGGAAGCTACGTGGCAATCTCTGCGGCAACCCCCTTCTCAGGCCACGTTGACGCCATGCGTAATGGAAGAGCACGACTAAGAAGGACTGTCCTATATGTAGGTATTCCTAGAGCACGACTAGGAAGAGGAAACCTCCCGAAGACCTCGGCGAACGCCCTCATCTCGACAACCCCAGAAGTCCTATCCATTTGAGACAGGGACACCCAACTATAAGTAGGTATTCCTCGCTCGAGGTAAGGGACCTTTTTTGGGACTATACTCTTTGAATACCTCTTTGCTTTATCTCTTTGGCCTAGACCAATGCTATTTCAACCTATTTGCCCCAACCCCATCCTTCTCAATCCTACTGACTTGAGTGTTGGAGTACTTACCCAGGGAACAATTCCTCAGGCCTTTGACCTCTCTCTTGGTTGCATATCTCGATGCACGGCTTTGTTCTTCCACCTCGGCTTCATCTAGTTGGCAGGACTATCCGATTGTGTCCTTGGACCAGACAACATTAGGTTGGTGTCATCTATGGGAATCATACAAAAAGTCATTTCCCAAACCCCTTTCCACGCACTAAAAGCAACCATGCCTAAGAACACATCCGATCACTCTAGAGCATGTTCTCCATCTCGGGGATCCCGCTCACTTCATAGCTCTCTGCCTTGGGAGTCCTAGCATTAGACAGTGGTCGACCTTGCACAACTCCTTTCCATGAAGTAGAAGGTTGACTGTATCCTGGCCATGATGGAGATGCTGGGGCAACCAGTTCATGCCCCCTAAGTTACTCGTCCTGCCACTTAGGCACCTACTATAGTTAATCCTCGCATCGAGGACCTTAAAAGGTGCTACGCAAGTCTGCACGGGGCCCAATCCGAATGCAAGCGAGCGCAATCGCCCAGAAGACTTGGCTCACCAGCTCGGCCTTGCGCACATGATGCCCGCAGTAGATCTCATCACTCCACTCGAGTGTCGGCAAAAGAACGGCTCGGCCAACGTCTACAACAACCGCCAACCTCGATAGCAAAATCCAACTCGGTCCGAGACCAACCTGCGATCCTGAAAGCTACGTCTATAAACATGATCCCGATTGATAGAGATGCCAAGATTAGAGAACCGAGAAAGCGGTTGGCCGAATTGGAACGTAGCTAAATGGATAGAAGCGGGGCTCCTCCGACGGCTTGGCACTTAGAACAACACCACAACCAAACTATGAAGGAACCTGTCTTCATCCAGGAGGTCGTTGATGAGACTCCCCTAGCTGGCTGACGATCATTGACAAGACCCCAATGATCACATTGAGGGGTTCAAGGCAATAATGATGTTGCACGACTCCTCTGAAGGTTTCATGTGCAAGGCCTTCGTCGCCACCCTCCACGGAGCCACCAGAACTTAGTACGCCTCCCTTCCTTCGTGGTTCATATCCTCCTATGATCAATTGGAGATGCAATTCCTGGCACAGTTCATTGCCAGCCAAAGGCACTAAAAGACGCTGGCCAACCTCATGCAAGTACAACAAAGGAAAGGAGAATACTTGGTGAGATTCAATGCTGAGGCCGTTCAAATCTGGACTCTAGACCAGTCGGTGGCCTTGTTCGCCATCATGAGCATGCTGCGCTCCTCAATGTTGAAATTCTCTTTGGAAAAGAGCCCTCCACCCAACGTGACCACGCTCATGAAGCACAAATAGAAGTATATGAATGCTGAAGGGGCCCAAGCATTGCGTAGGAAGGATGAAGACCAACACGACCAGAAGTGCAGAGACCATGATGACCAAAGATCAGACCGAGATGCCAAGAGTCTAGATTGCCGACCTAACCACAGATCAAGGACCCCACCGCTGAGGTATCATAACTTCACTCCACTCAACGCTTTGTGGGCCAACATACTAATGCAAATCCGTGACCATAGCTTCGTCAAGTGTTTTAAGAAGATGAAAAACTAGGGCAACAAGAGAAATCGAGACAAATTTTGTGACTTCCACTAAGACCATGGCCACGACACCAAAAGTTGCCACAACCTTCACCACCACCTGGAAGACCTCATCCGACGCGGATACCTCTATGGGTTCATCGATATCAAAGAGCATAAACCCATAGAAGAACTACACTGCACAAACGATCCCCTAGCCTGAGCTCCCCCATTTGGGGTCATCACCGCCGTCTTAGGTGGGACGACCCTTAAAAGGGGAAAGTAGGCGCAAAAGATATACTCTGAAGAGATGGAGTTCCAAGACTAAAATGTACCGACAATGATCGATGTCGAGCATTAACGACAACCGGGCTATAACAATTCAATAAATAAAGAATTTTCTTTAAGCACAAATGAACAAATGCCCACACATTGCCCGATCGAACTCCAATAGCTATACTTCGTATTGACCAATGGTTGTAGCATGACGGCAACCTCACGAAAGACCCAATCGACCAAAGATGGCCGAGCCTAGAACAAGCCCCCGACGGGCACTACGGGAATGATGTCCTACCACAATGGCAAGAGGATGGCCATCGAACTCCGTGCACCCTTTCAACTCACATTCAAAGCAGAGCTAACCAAGGACCACGACTAACCTAGTCAAAGAGCGTAAAGCTCTCCAAGACTAGGTGTCACTAAGCTCCCTGATAACGTTTAGAGCTTGGAAGCACCTTAGCCAGTGTAAGACCAAGGCCACTAAGCCAAAGACCTTGATCGGTGAGAATCAGAACTAAAGACCTCAACCACCGAAGACCAAAGACCTCGGCCAACATATGACCGAGGATACTAAGCCAAAGACCTCGGCCACTGAAGACTGAAGACTTCGACCAGCATAAGACCTCGGCCAGTATGAGACCGAGGCCACGAAGTCAAAGAACCCGACCATCTAGCATTAAGCCCAAGACCTCAGGCAACATGAGACTGAGGCTATAGGGCCGAAGACCCGAGCCATAGCATCAAGTTTGAAATTCTGACTAGCCTAAGGGCCAAGTACAAAAGCACGACCTATGGTCCCTATCGACCAATTGAATTCCAAAGCACAACAACTTAGAAAAAGAAGGGGAAAACAATACAAAAAGTGTTCATTAGAAAGACCAAACTTCCACTAATGAAAAAGTTGATACAATGATTATAAGCTTGACATACTGAGCTGTGTACAACAAAAAGAAAGGGGAAGAGACAACACATCAACTGTCCGCTGGGGGGGGGGTCCTTGGAACGCTTCTAGGCATCAACAACAACATCTCCACTATCAAGCTTTTCGATATCGAATGGGCCGAACCCCTAAATGACACTAGCCACCTCTGAGCATTGATGCATCACCCTCCTCTGATAGAGAGCAAATCCCTCCTACCAAGAGTCAGAGATTCCCTCCTCCTTCGCCCAAGCTATCTTCGCCTTGATCTCCTCGAGCCCCCTCAGCACATCTTGCGCCTCCTTGAGATCATGGATGTGGTCCTTTAGCTTGTAGACTGTGTCATCCCTCTCCTTGATGCCACACTTTTACTTGGCCAACTTCACCTTTAGTTGGGTGTTCTCTATTTCTTACGACTCATAAAATTGTCGCGACCCGCGGAGACGGTCGATAAGGAAGGTGACCGAACAAACCAATTGTGGGGCATCGAATAGTTAGTACAAACGAAGAGAAACAATGAAGAACAAGTAAAGCTGAACTTACCGCGACCTTTATATGGCGAGCTCTCTCCTTAGCACCACCCTTGTTCGAATCTGCACAATTCACCACAAAATTAGAACCAAGTGAAAACGAGCTCACCGAAAAAAAAGGAGACCATGTACCCCACAGACCGGACTGGGATTGATTAGTTGAAGGGAACATCAGCCTAGCCAAGGTCAGCAATCAAGACGATGTGTACTCCCCGATGTGCACCTGCATTATCCTCCTCACAATAGCTATCTCCTCCTTCGATAGCTTGGCTTGGGAAGGACCCTTATCCTTGGTCCTTGGAATGGACAGGGCAAGGGAGAACATCCAACTTCCTTGGTACTTCACAAAGAAATAACCCTCTTTCTAGTGCTTAATGGAAGAGGGAGCCCCAAAGAGCACCTTGGTGTTCGACCTGGACGACAGGTAGTAGTACCCCGCGTTTATGCTTCTTCAAGTAGAGAAAGTATCTAAATATCGGCAAGGTAATCTCAATATCCTTGAGAGTGTAGTAGCAAAGTAGTTCGACTAGGTACCAAAATGTGTTTGGCATCAACTGAACAGGCAGGACCCGATACCACCTCATGATGACCACTACCCCAAGATCTAAAGGGAACATAAGGCCGACTATCAAACTATGGATGTACACACAAATATCCCCGGGATGGGCCGAAGTGGCCCTCTCCCTGATCCTAGTACACCTTCATTCATACTCCTCGGGAATGCGGTACAACTTCTGGATCCAAGCCAGGTTGGTTGGAGAAAGACTACACAAAGCTGAGGCAAACTGCTCCCCAAATCTCCTATTGAGGGCTTGCTTTTCTGACTCCACATCGGCTTCAACCACTTTGTTGGCGCCAGTCTCCCGAGCACCATCTCTCGGGTCTCATTGTCTCCCTCGTCACCGACCTTGGCCTCATTGACATCGGTCTCCAATACCCTAATTTCAGTCGCCCTTGCGTCGAGGACTACCCTCCCCTCACTCTCATCCCCCGAAGTATACTTAGTGAAAAGGAAAGACAAGGAAGACATCTTACCAAAGAAAAAAAAGAAGTTTGAGACACCTGAGATATCAAGCAAGGGACATCAGCCAAACTCCAAGGTGCAAACTCTTCCCAAATGACAAAGTGAAATGGCTCGCCTACCCCCTTTTTATAAAGGTAGCCAACGGTCTGTACATGACCTCGGAAGATGAAACAAGACATCTTCTGACCTATAATGGAAACAACATGAGTGTTGAACCAGGCAGTCCACCTAGTGAATCGGCCTTACCCCGGGCTAGCCAACTCGAAAAAACTAAAGTTCCTCAATCGAAAACTACAGAACTCTTCCACACCCAAACGTGGCCGAGCACTACACTCCTCAACTTCGGAACTGAGGGAGTGGTGTTCGAGTGATGATTGAGTTGGCCAAGGAAGCCATGTGGCAATCTCCGCAGCCGCCCCCCTTCTCAGGCCACGTTGACGCCAAGCATAATGGAAGAGCACAACTAAGGAGTGTCTTGCATGGACAAGGAAGTGGACTTCGTCGGGGAAGAGGAAACCTCCCGAAGACCTCGGTGGACTCTCTCTCATCTCGACAACCCTGGAAGCCCTATCCATCCTGGACACGGACACCCAACTATAAGAAGGTATTCCCTGCTTGAGGTAAGGGACCTTTTTCAGGACTGCACTCTTTGAATACCTCTTTGCTCTATCTCTTCGGCCCTGACTAGCGCTATTTCAACGTATTCGACCTGGCCACATCCTTCTCGATCCTTCTGACTTGAGCGTTGGAGTACCTACTCGGGGAACAACTCCTCGGGCCTTTGACCTCTCTCCTAATTACAGATCTGGGTGCATAGTTTTGTCCTTTCACATTGACTTTGTCTAATTGGCAAGACTATCTGATTATATCTTCATTTTGGAACACTTCAAATCGAACAACATCAATTAGTACATACTATGAGACCAATATAAGAAATGCTCTGTGAGAAGCATATATGGATTCGATTTGTATAGACTCTCCACATTTTCTTTAACAGAGTTATTGGTAGTTGACACCTTGTCAACCCAGGCTAAAAAAAGGGTGCTTTGATCGTAACAAAACCTAAATGGCGAAAGGGAAAAAGTAAATTGTATTTGGATTTGTGAAAATTTTTAAATAACAAGGTGGTGGGATATTTAATTTATGTGGCTGAAAATCTAAAGGGGTGTTTTATATTGTGGCTTGGCTCATTTCGTTTAGTTCTAGAATACATCTCATCACAGAGAAAATACGGTTCTTTATACTTTGATGCATTCTGGGTTAAGCTATGATGGATTCTGGAATTGAATGTATCATAACATAAATTTTGAATTACACTAAAATCTCATATTTCAGATTTATAAAACTATGATTTGAAATCTTTTAGTACAAATGTGTATAAATCTAAAGGCTTTGGAATACACCATACAATCACAATATAAAACGTTTATTTTCAAATTAACCATAGTGGAGCCCATGATATGGAATATATCATGCTATCTTGGCCCCAAATTAAGATAAGATGGTGGGATATATCATATATCACATAGGTGTGGGCCTGACATCCATGCCGGGCTGAACCAGGGTTTGGGCTATTTCTCGTCATATCATAGGTGCTAAACCTGGCCCTATTCGGATGCCATAGAGCTATCTCCCGATTATGTTTGGTTTGAAAGAAAAAGTGGGGAAAAGAATATAAGAAGGTAAGAAAGCTTTTATAAATTTTATATAGGTTTTTTGACCTTTCCTTGTGTTTGATTGCGGTGAAAATATCCTCCACGCAAAAAACAGTCGATAGAAAAGTCAGGTGATTGGTTTAAAATTTGAATGAACTGTTGGGTTGGGAGAAATTTTTTATGTGAGAATCAATGTAAAATGTACATCGATAAAATCAATATATCATTAAAAAATTAATCGATTAGATGATTTATGTCGACTTTCGATTTAAACGTCCACTTTTACAATAAAAACAAACAACGCATGTAAATGCAAACTCAATAAAAATTTACATCCATTTGCATTTACACTGCAATCAAACACAATGTATAGAAATACAAATTTGACCTTATTTTTTTTTTTATTCTTTACCTGATTTTGCTCGGGGCGGAATCATAAGAAATTCAAAATTGACCTTGTACGGGTACAGATTTGGCATTTGGAAGAAAGTTGTCTCAGTACAAAATTACAAATTTGACCTTCTTTTCTGATTCTCAACTGATTTTGTAGAAAGGCGCCATAAAAAAAAAAATTCAACGAATGACGTGGCGCGGTTTTAACGACTAATACTATAGATGATTTGAAATCAACGAATGAGGAATAGAAGTGTCACTACTTTCAAACTTGAAAGAATATTTTTTTGTCTAGGCATACTACTTCACTATAATAACGACCAAATTCTCTCCCCACATGAATTAATGAATTGTGTATACTGTACAAAAACTTCCTTATACAAGTAAGGCTGTGTTTGGTTTGAAAGATGAATTAGGGAAATGACATTCGTTTTTCTACCTTTTTCTTCCTTTCTTATCTTTCCTTTCAGACCAAACACAGATATTCGGTTTAGGGTTCTAAAAGATGATAGTATGGCATAGATTTGTTCACGTCTCAGGTGTTGGGTTCAATTTTATACTATTTTGGGTTTGCAATTTGAGCCCGGTTTATTCAAAATTTGGAAAAATCTAAGGTTGAGTCCGGTCCATGAACAGGTCTAATATGGCTTAAAATAATTTTCTTTTTTAAAAAACGATCATGCATTTTTTTGAACCTGATGACATTAACAAATGTTCCGCTCATGGTTCATTTTCTAAATCGTAATACGTGAGTATTGATGAGGGGTAATTTGGTCCTCCAATGACATCATTACACGTGGCATCGTAGAACACCTGGGTGGCACATCGAAACCACATAAGCAGGTCACTTTGGACATTCACAATTGCATCAACGACCTCAACACCACCCTGGTAGACCAAACTGCAAACAACTAGGCGGGACCTTAGGTCGGTGTAAGAGACGACATGCTTCCACCGAACTGCCCTGGCCCTGGCAAGACATTAGTTCACTAACTTAAGTATCGGAGTGCCCACCTCGGCAAAGCAACCCGAACACTCTAATCCATCTCTCTTGCAACTTGACCAGGTGACCTACTCAACCTGACGTTCGAGCTGTCTGCCAGCAGGTAGCACCAAATTGCACGTTATTAATTGGCGTCATCTGTGGGAAATAGTACAAAATGTCATACTCTCGCACCTACTTCTTAAACATACCTTTTAATGGCCTCATCCAAGAATGCTCCTGTCAAGAATAACTCAGTCACAGGGGGGTAGCACCAATCCGGAGTGCACCCAAAGATCCCCTTTATGACTATCAGGTAGTTTATTGTCTCCTTGATCTTACTAGGCGTCCTTTCCATGCAAGAACCTAACTTCCCTCTACCCAACACGAGCGTGCCTCTCCCTCTAGTTGAGCCCTCGGTGGTTCCTATTGGGATTGATGCGTGCTAGTTGAACGAGTTGATGTAGTATGCTCGAGGGATAAATCTGTAGATGAAGACATGGGAATTACACTTTGCTGCCCTGGCAGGGATGCAACAACAGCAACAACAACAACATCAGCAACAACAACAACAACAACAACAACAACAATACCTGCGAAGTCATGCCGCGGGGCAGAATGCCAACCAGAACCAGTAGCCCGACAACTAGAATCAAAACCCGGTACCAGACCCACCTCATCGCTCTCATGACTAGAACTAGGTCCCGGTAGATGAACTAAGCCGGGCCACAACACCAAATAGGACCGAGGCCACCAGCTAGACTAAGGGGTCTTAGAGAAGGCGCCGTAGATGTACGCACCACAAGAAGGAGCTGCTTCGCTCCAAATGATAACAAGGGGGTGGAAAAGAAAGAAGAGAAGGAAGCCACATCGTCAGCACAACTAGTGTCTCGAACTTTGCCACTGGCTGTTGAGATCCTCATGGCCCCACGATTGAAAGACTTCAAGGCTCCTAGCTTGGAATCCTACAACAAGACAACCGACCCGGTTGACCACCTTGACATTTTCCAGTCTAATAAAATCAATATATCATTGACAACATGAGCCTTTGCATGGCCTTCCCGACCACTTTCTAGGGCACAACTTGGATGTAGTATTCGAGGTTGGCTACATGCTCCATAAAGAGTTGGAACCAATTCACCAACCCGTTGACTACCCACCTTGCTACAAGCAAGCGATGCCCGAAGTCTGCAACCTACGTGCTCAATGTCGTCTAGCGACCTAATGAGAAGCTTCGAGATTGAATTGCTTTATGTAATCTCGACTTTAGATTACTGCAACGGTCAACAACGTTCGACACCCCAACTTGCGCTCGAAAGTCGAGTTGAACCCTTTGGCCTCCATGGAGGAGTTCCTTAACCAAGCGGCCAAGTTTACAAAGGTCGAGTAAGCGTTTGAATCCCGATTGTAGCTAAGCAGCAAGTGAAAGAGGTCGGAAGACGAGCCAGGAAGTAGCAAATAATAGTGCAATAGCAAGTCACCGAGGAGAAGCAGGTCCCCGCAACCTTCACAACAGGTTATTGAGGAGAAGCATGTCTCCATACAGAATCAGTTGGTCCTCGGGACAACATTCTCGCACTCCCCCCGTACAAACCCGAAACTATACTGCATTGAATGCGAAAAAGAGGAGAAGTATTGATGCAAATCAAGATGGCCAAGTACGTTAGATGGTCACCTCGGATGAGAGGAGACCCCGTCAATAGGAACCCCAACAAATTTTGCCACCTCCATTGGGATATTGGCCACGATACAGAAAACTACCTCAACCTCAAGGACAAGATTGAGGAACTGATTCACTGAGGAGCTGATTCACTGAGGTTACTCAAAGCAGTTCATCAAGTAGGAGGATTGAAGCCGACCTACCAACCAGCCAAGAGAAGTGCCACAGTCAAGCAGGGACCAGAACAGAGACTAGTCTCCCCGAGACCCACCACTGATAGAGCGGCCCATCCATAGTGTACCAATATGATCACGGGAAGGTCCATAGTGGCAGGATGTAGCACCTCAGCGGGAAAGGACTTAGTTCGGGAGCTCGAGCATGAGGGCGAGAACCTGTTGAAGTGCCCTCCTGTGGATGAAGTGATTTACTTCTATGATGATGATGCTCGCGGTATCTAGTATCCGCATGGCGACACCCTTGTAGTCAAGTTAATTATAAACGGCTTCGAGGTAAAGCGAATTTTGGTTGTCTTCAGAAGCTTGGCCGATATTATTTTCTTGGAGGCGTTTGAGCAGATGGAGCTTGATAGGAATGACCTATAGCCTACCGATGTCCCTTTGGTTGGCTTCAGTGGAGAAATGGTCCAGACCCTAGGTCGGGTGAGGGTGCCAATAACAGCGGGCTCAACGCCGAACTCATTACGCTTCGATCCCGATTTCTTAGTGATCGCAACCCCCTCACCCTACAACGCCATTCTAAGCCAACCTATCTTGCATGTCCTCCAAACAGTAATATCAACCTATTACTTATCGATAAAGTTTCCGACAAATTATAGAATAGGAGTGGTATATAAACATACTCAACCCACTTTATACAAAATTTGAAAAAAATCTAAGGTTGAGCCTGGTCTATAAACATATCTAATATAGCTTAAAAATAAATAATGATCATGCATTTTTTTTTAACCTGATGACACTAACAAATGTGCAGCTCGTGGTTCATTCTCTAAATCGTAATACATGTGGACCAAAAACATTATGATCGGAAATTGTGGGATGCATGGTATAAATGCTAATAGGGGTCATAATGAGCTGCGCGAGTTTTGCCATATGAATTTAATATAATATTTTATATTGTGGGCCGAGCTAGACAAGAAATGATCGTCCCCTAACAGACATGTCGTGCTTCTATTTCAATACACCATGTTTTCATCATCTGCACATCTTAAATTTGCAACTCCAAACTTTATTTAGTTTGATGGATGGACATCTTAAAATTTTATTAACCCGTTTTGCTCATAAATTCAGAGTACAAAACTCTCCCTCACAACTTTAATTTTTTCCCTTATAGGCATAAAGGAAAAAAAAAAAAGAATTATCATTTTGATCTCATTTGTGTCTCGTTTATTCATTTGGGTTTATTTTTTAGGTAGTTGTATCCGAAAAAAAAGTGATATTATTAAAAGATTATTCTTGTATTAATAATTTTCATTGGAGATGAATAAGTGATTTATCAAAATCTCTAGAAATTATTATTTGCTCAAATAAATGAATCGCTTGAGAGTCATTCTTTTCTAAAAAACCCATTACCAAAATGAAGTTAGATTTATTTCTTTTTCCATAGGATTCACCAACATACCAGCCCCCACTTTCAAAATAAAAAAGGGGATTTGTTAGTATTGGAACCATCAATTGCTGGTTGTAGAACTGAAAGGCAAGGAAGAAGGTTTATCAATGTTGAACCAGCTGGAACACAAAAAGGCCACGGATTAAACGCGCCCTAACTTCAACGATTGCACGTTTCATCTGTCACAGTTACATTGCAGACCCACATGTACAACAAATGTAAGCCTTGAACATTATTACTAAAGGTAATAGTGGAGGTGGGGAACCTCCCCTAGTACTCAGCATTTATCAATGTCGCTTTTTTGCTTTGTTCATACATCTTCCGAATTTTTATTTATTTATTTTTTCTGTATGTGTTTCAGTTTATTAGTAAATAGTAAAGAAGGCAGAATGAAATTTATCGGTAATCGATTTCTAAACTGAAAACTTATAAAATTGTAGCATTATAAAACTGTGAAACCGAGAATTTACAGAAAAAACAAGGGCCGAATCATGCCACTTGGTCACTCTGCTTGAAACTACAATCTCCCTCCAACACATTCTCATGGTGGTCAGTCTGCTTATAGACTCTTCTACCTCATTCTATTACTAACATATATATATATATACTAATCCTAATTAAGGATAAGATTGGATTTCACTGGGTATATTTTGCTGAAATCCCACCCATTTGCAACCTTGTTCCTTTCTAAAGCAGTTGTGAGAATTATGGATGATGACAAGAAGGGTTTTTGTTCAGTGATGGGACTCTTGTCACAAGTAGGGAAGCTATTCATTAGGAGTGTCCAAAATCTGTAACATGGTCTCTTAGGAAAATGCAATTTGCTATTATTCATACCCTTTAATTTAGTGAAGGACTAAGCAAAAATTTGCTCTTGATTTTTCCTTTCTGGAAGTGTTTCTTATCTACTTTTGCAGAGCCAGACAACAAGAACATACGACCAAAACCCTACTTCCCACAAGATATTTCTCTACAATAAGAGTATTTTTGCTGAAATCAAATGTCTTACCTTACGAGGCTTTAGGCCCACAGCAACAGACCCCATCAAAGAAAAGGCCCACAACAGTAGAGATGTCTGGCCTGATCTCATTTTCTACAGTAAATCTCGGTCCAGATCCACTGTACTTGTTTACACTGCACTTAACGTGCACCAACCAGTCTGGATCGTGGGTATTTTAATTGAAAAAAAAAAATTGCCAAAGTCATCAAATGGGCCCAATGATCTAATGTTACTGATGTCGTGGTTCACATGGGTTTGATGGTGAGATGTTGAAAATGGGGATATCACCAAAAGTACGAATGAGGAGTGGACAGCTGGGTGAAGGAGAAAGCTCATAACTTATAATAAGGAGGAGCCCTGACCTGACCCAACTTGTTTAATACACAAGTTGGCCTTTGTTTTCTTCCCTACCCAAATCCCATATGACCTTACCTTTCACCAGCAGATTAAAAACAAACAATAATGTAGCAAGCAGCACATATAGAACAGAAGCAGTCATTTTCACCTTTCCATACTTTTCTCTGATTCTCATATTAATGATTTAATTTAGTTGCTAGCTTCCTCTCTGCAATTATATTTGGACCAATTTTGTGTTCAGATGTTGCCAGTTGTCAAATTGAACCATTCGTCCCTTAAATCTATCTGGAATCCACCAATCAGGAGAGAAGACACGTCACAAATTAAAAGAGGGTGTTCCCCTTCCACGTTGAGCAGTAAATACCACACACAGAAAAATAAATAAAAATGCCAATTTGGAATTCAGGTTGTTTCCTTTCATTTCAACAACTCCTCCAATTGAGTATTTAAAAACACCATGAAATATTTAATGCTTAAAATAGTATATAAGTCTTACAGTCCTTAATCAGAATCAATTTATCTGGATGACATTTCTAAATTCTAATGTCTGTTTGATTCCTGATCTCCTACATTTTTTCTTACACTTTTCATAAAAGTATGGGAGAAATTTATTAAAATTATGTAGTTAAATGATCCATGTATGTATGCTGTTTTCTCTTTTTCTTTTTGCATTAATAATGTCCTATTAAGGAAGGAGAGGGACCCATCAAATGGTGGGTCCTGAATCCTGATCTTTGAAAAAATAAAATCAAATTAAAATACTTTCTTCATTAAAATAAAATAAAATTAAACAAAATTATGGCACGTGTTGGTAATTGGTATTACTTTCTACATTTATTAAGTTATTATGAAGTTAAAAAAAATAAAATAAAAAATAAAAGATGTCTAACTACTACACTAACCCCACATTAATTCCACAAGACTAATTAAAAAGATGGATAAATTAGTTTATGAATAAAAAAATCAAACACACACAATCTCCCTTTATAGAAATGGAGTAAATTAACATATTTCCACCATTCATCGTAGCAGTTAGCACTATCTTGGGGAGAATCAAAAGGGAATCATGCAAATTGCTTGTTAATTGATTAAAATACTTGTGCATTCTGTCCTCATTCCCACTTTCCTGTATATTTTACTGTAAATCTGTAATAAGTGTCTACACATCAGCAACAACCCAAGTCTTCCTATTATCAGCAAGAAAGGCTACATAAAATACTCTTCTATTATTAGTAAGGTAGCTTGCAAATTAACTAATTATTTATGAGCAAAACTCAGCTATAAGATTAGTTACAGAGACATGGAAAACAGAAATCAAATTCAGAAGTTTACATATAGAAGTGTAAAGAAGATGAAACAATAACAACTAACATCAATTAATAATAAATTTAGGGCAGAAAATCCAAAGAAAGTCATTACTATTGTGTCAACATTTCAAGAAACCCAACATAAAAAAAAGAAAAAAAAAACAAAAAGTAAAAAATAGGCCTTTCCCAAGAAAGGAAGATGATTGAATATCAAATTCCTCTACTCAACTTATTAAAATATAAAAATATATTTAATTTTTTGTTTTAATATCATTATTTATTATTATTTAGTGCAGTTCTGGTTCTCAAGTTACCATTTATTAGTATGTCTCTATTAACACTAAGCAGCTAATGATCTCTTACCATCAAATGTCCTTTGGGCTTTCCAAGTGTCTCCCTATAATAACGTGGTGATGAGGTTGGTGTTTCAAGTTTTCTCCTCTTTCTTTTTTCTGTGCAAGGTACATAGGGTTTCAAATTAAAGCATGTGCATGGTATATAGGGTTATCAATGGACTCCAACAATCCGAACCCGATCCAACATAAGATCCATATACCCACTCATCTTCTCCTTTACAAAGCTCATTATAATTTTAGTAAATGGTTATGGTGCCAACAAACCCATGAATTGAAAAATGATTGACAAGTAGAAAAGAAAAAAAAAAAAAACAGCAAAATACGGCAAAACAACTAAGAATAATAGAGATTACAGTTACAATGTTCACAGCTTCTCTCATCAAACCCTAACTCCCAATGCACCCAAAAGGCCAAAACTCTCTCTCTCGCTCACTTGTCTTTCCCCTCAAGAAACAAGATGAAAACTTCCTCTTCAAGATAAAATAAGATATACAAGAAACAACCCAACTGGTCGGATCAACTAGAATTCAAGATGCCAACACAACAACCCTCTTTAATTTTCATGCACAAAATTCCACAAAATGCCATACTCTGTCTCTTTATATTAATAGCATTGCAAAAAGAAAAAAGAAACCTCACAGTATTCCCTTTTAAAAGTGAAACAGAGAATGACAAATTCTAATGTGTAAAATCTAGATTCCATCTACTTATTTGAAACACACTAATTATATGATTATTAACTTAAGCACATGGATTTTGAAACACTCGAGCTTTTTAGATTTTGGACCCTGATTTAGAGCATTCAAAGTTCAAACTCCACTTAAGGTCTATTTGATTTGTAATCGGAATCTAAATGGTCTATTCTCATAGTCTATTTAGTTCAGATAAAATGAGAATGGGAATTAGAATCTACGGGAATGAGATTTTATTCTCAAGGAAAAGACAAGGAATGACCATTCCCTCAAATGAAAGAATGCCATTTCAGTAAGAATGGGAATAAAATTTCAATTCCGTCCAACAAAACAGTTGAAATCGGAATAACCCATTCCATTTCTGTTTCCTGAGAACCAAACGGGGCCTTAAATCGTTTTATCACCTTCCCGCACAATTTGGTACAATTGTAGGGAAACGTCACCCGAGAATGGAAGTGCATGTGCTCTCCTGCATTTCTAATGTGACAATCAAACAAGCCAGCATGGACCGTTGTCTTTGTGCATGTTACTGATACAAAATTTGATTCAGGTAATTGTCCTACTAGGATCGGGTAGTGTTCTAAAGTGGCCTCGTTTTCAACTTTCCAAATGAAATGATCCAGTAAAAAATGTCCTCGTTTGCACTTTGATCAGCCTTCGATGGTCCAGTCAAATATATAAGGTATAAAACCATTTACATAGCATTTCTAAGCCTTGTATTTGCACTCTTCAATTTGGGAAGAGTGTAAATACAAGGTTGAGAGTATAGGAAGTTTTGTACCGACCATATTTGAAGTTGGAAAGATTCAGTTTGGAAAAAGTATAAATACAATCGCTGTCATTTTCATGAACTTTTCATATATTTTGTGTTTGCACTCTTTCTCAAACGGAGCTATAATTGCATTAATACGTAACTCGATTAAAATTGGGCATATGAATGCCCAAGCCCAATCTAATTAATTGGCCCTAATTTGCATGCATTAGTGCATTACTATCAATAGGGGGGTAGATATATAGAGATCAAATCGGTCATAATTAAGCAATTAAGCAAATTGGATTTCTTGCATGCTCACTATTCTCCACTCATCATTCGAGATCAAATCAATCTTTCACAAGATTGCCCCCCACAACGTTCCATCGCATTATCCTCGCCGTGTATTGAAAATAATCTCCCATTTTGAATTAAAAACACACGTGAAATATGTGACTGCATTGTACCGCAAATAGGGGCTAGATAGGGAACGTGAGTAGAAAATCTGGATTGACGACGAAGCAATGCAGGCTGCAGTAGAAGCTGTATTTTAATAGTGTATTTTGTAAATGAAATGGAAACCACGATTCAATTTCGGGTCGACTTCTCCAGGCTCCAATTGAAAGCATTTTAATCACATGGATTTGGATTTCCGTAATAAAGGAAAAAAGATGAAGAAATGCACACGGAATTGGGATTTGACTTTCAAGAAGAATTCATAGCCGCAAATCTTTTATTAAAACCCGATTTGGGATTGTGAGTTGGGAACCAAAAAGGCTCTGTCCCTGTATGGGTACAAGCAACATCATATATATATATATATTAAAGTAATGATTTCTGTATATATAGTTCATTTATATTCAGATACCTGTAATTCTAAAGATTTAAATAAAATGGATAGTAGTTCAAGAATAGAGCCCACTAGACATGTGTCAAATTGTGATTAATGGCAGTTCAAGAAAAGAGTCCACTAACATGGAGAGTGGAGCCTACCACCAGAGTTATGAGAAGTTGGAAGCTCCCACTTTCAATCATTTCCTACAAAAAAGAAAACTGTGCTATTAATTAATGTTTACTAAACTAATTAATTAATTCCAGTTATTGATTACTAATAATAATTACTGCTAACTACTTTTAATTAATTAATTACAACTATTAATTGCTAATAATAATTACTGTTAACTACTTCTAATTAATTAACTCCAGCTATTAATTACTAATAATAATTGTTCACTCATAACAATTAATCACTGAAAATTATTTCTTATAATAATTATTGTTAATACTTAATTATTGATAATTTATTACTCACAATATTGCTCATTATTAATTCGAAAGGATGATTAATCAATGATAATTAATAAATATTTTTAAATGGTAATTAATAATTCGGAAATAATCACAATATTGCTCACTAATACTAATGATGATAATTATTACTTTGGAATGTTAATTAATAAGTATTTCAATACTATTAATTAATAATTGGGATATAATCATTTTATATTAATACTAATTCATATTAAATATTTTATAAATATATAATTAATGTTACTTATTTACATTATTATTATTACAAGTAATTATAATTAATAGTATTATTATAATTAATTCTATTACTATTCTCCAATGAATATTTCATTTAGTGAAAGTTAAATTATAAAACTATTATTCAATATTGTTAAACTTAAATAATTATAAAAGCAAATATTATTTTATGAATTAACTAAAAATCGTATTTATAACAAATTAATTACTTAATAAAAATACAATAATAATAATTAGTAGTAGTAGTAGTAGTAGTAGTAGTAGTAATAGTAGTAGTAATAATAATATTTTAATATTATTGATATCAAAATCAATACACACATAATAAGAATATATTATTAGTTAATAATAATAATAATAATAATATACTTATTATTATTACTGATTTCATAATTATCAATATATTATTAATCTACTAATAATACTGATTATTATTAAAAAAAGTTAATAGCAAAATTTAATTAATTCTCAGCTATTAATTACTAATAATAGTAACTCACTGATAATAATTAATTACTGATAATAATTTCTTATAATAATTACTGCTAATACTTAATTACTGATATTAACTAATTACTAATAACTTATTACTGATAACATTTCTCATTATTAATTCGGAATGATAATTAATAACGATTTTCGTAATGGTAATTAATAATTTGAAAATAATCATTTTATATTTATATTAACTCATATTAATTATTTTGAAAATAAATATTTAATTTTAATTATTCATATAAGAATTATTATCATAAATTATAATTCATACATTTATATGAAATAATTTATTATTATATTATTTTTATTATCTATAATTTTAATTAATATAATTATATATTATTATTATCGATAATTATAATTAATTATTACTAATAATAATGATTTTTGATAAAATTTAATTACTGACTATAATTACTTACTGATAATTAATTCCATAGTTATAAAAATGACAATTATTACATCATAATGTTAATTAATTAATGATAGTTAATAAGCATTTTAACAATGTTAATTATTAATCAGGATAAAATAATTTTATATTTATATTAGTTCATATTAATTATTTTATAAATATATAGTTAATGTTACTTATTTACATTATTATTATTATAAATAATTATAATTAATACTATTATTATTCTCCAATAAATATTTATTTGGTTAAAGTTAAATTATAAACTTTCAATTATCCACTATTGTTAAACTAAAAGAATTATAAAAGCAATTATTATTTCAGGAATTAACTAAAAATCATAATTATAACAAATTAGTTATTTCATATATACTAATAATACTAATACTAATAATAATAATAATAATAATAATAATAATAATAATAATAATAATAATAATAATAATAATTTAATATTACTGATTTCAAAATCAAAACACACTCAATAAGAATATATTATTTGTAAATAATAGTAATAATATTATACTTATTATTATCACTGATTTCATAATTATTAAAATATTATTAATCTATATTATGCAATAAAGACATGGAATAAAAAAAATATTCAAATTGCTACTAAATGAATGAACTAAAACACTATGAGTATTCTAATTGACTTGAATTTGACACATCAACATGTCCAAAATTATTGATGGAGGCCCATCTCATCATATGGGCGACAAATCATGGGAAGAATTCAAGATAAGCCAAAGAACACAAAGAATCCAAGATAATTCAGGAATTCAAAATACATCAAGAATTCAAGAATTCAAGATCCATCAAGAATTCAAGAATTCAAGATAATCAAGAACTCAAGAATTCAAGATAATCAAGAACTCAAGAATCCAAGATTAGCAAGATCCAAGAAATTAAGATAGACCAAGACTCATCAAGAATCCAAGACTTATCAAGAATTCAAAGAATCCAAGACTCATAAAGAATCCAAGAATTCTAGATAATCCAAGATTCATGCATGGATAAGATCAAGGGAGATCGGATGGGGGAGATCAAGTCAAGAAGAGTTCGATCCTATCTACAAGTTTGAGATGTTTAGATCAAATCTAATTTCTTTTCCTAATTCTTTTACAATTTCCAAATGTACTATAAATACTGCTATTTCCCAAAGTTAATCATCAATTCATACTTCAGATTTTCAGAATTTCTTTAAGTTCTCTTCTTCCTATTTTCGCTACCTTTTTCTCTCTCCTAGAGAAATTGGTGTTTTTCGCTAGGTGCTAGCGGACGCCCGGTGCTTGCATAGCCAGCTCCGGTTCTCATTGCTTCCACGCTGCGCCAGGTGGTATCAGAGCAGGGAATTCGCCCAGTCATATCCAACCCAGACGGTAGCAGTCGCAACCCACCCCGTGACGGAGATCAGGGGTTCCCAGCTGTTTGGAGAGCAATCGAAGAGCAGCGTACAGCCACACGTAACATCGAACAACAGTTGGCAGAGGTGACTGAACAATTGCAAACCTTGTTACAGGAGGTTGTCCCACGAATCCGGGAAAATCCACAGCAGATCGCAGGAGACGACCACGACAGACCATCCGTCGCTACTGCTTCCCGACGTCCAGTTCTTGACAACGACAGCGGTGATGATTTCGAATTTGGTGGTGCTCCAATTCTTCCCGGCAACGACAAAAACGGTAGAAATTGGCACAATCAAGGTAATTTCAACCCCCGTAGGAATAATGATGAATTTAAACTCAAGGTAGATATTCCTACTTTTAGTGGAGATCTTGGTATAGAGGGACTTCTGGATTGGATCACAGAAGTCGATAGGTTCTTTGATTACATGGAAATACCAGAGGAACGAAGGGTAAAATTAGTAGCTTTCCGATTAAAGGGAGGCGCATCTGTTTGGTGGGAACGGATGAGAGAGACCCGGATGAGAGAGACCCGGATGAGAGAAGGAAGGGGTCCTGTTCGAACCTGGAGGCGCATGAAACAATTAATCAGAGGTAGATTTTTACCTCCTGACTATGAACAATATATGTTTGAATCTTATCAGAGGTGTGCGCAGGGTTCTCGTAGTGTTAATGAATATACATCTGAATTTTTGAGATTAGCTGAAAGAAATCAATTATCTGAAAGTGATAACCAGCAGGCAGCCCGTTATCTAAGCGATTTAAGACCGTCTATCAGAGATAAAATTGGTGTACAGATGGTTCTTAGTGTGCAGGAAGCAAGGAACCTAGCCTTGAAAGCAGAATTAATGTTATAGAACAAGGCACGCAGTGATAATTATCGCAGGTACAGCGGGAGCGACAACAAACCGGCAACTGTCGACAGGAACAAGTCAGTTCCAGTAGCACAACCTTCTCACCCGGCAAGTACAAGTAACGCCAGTAAGGCTACTACAGGAGGACATACTCGAGGTAATCCTTCCAACCCTCCTAAACCCAGTAACCCTTATGCAAGGCCTGCTCCTATTAAATGTTTTAAATGTAATGAGTTTGGACATAGATCCAGTGACTGTCCCAGGAGGAATGCAGTTAATATGGTAGAAAGGGAAGAGGAAGAAGATATTGAGGAAGAGGTATATTGTGGACCTGATGGGGAGGATGAAGAGGGTCCATATGAACATGAGGAGTATACTTGTGTGGTAAGAAAATTAATGTTGTCCCAGAAAAATAAGGATACTTCTCAACGGCACAGATTATTTCGTACCAGATGTACTATCAAGGAAAAATTATTTAATTTAATTATTGACAGTGGTAGTCAAGAAAATATTATTTGCAGGGATGTCATCCAACAATTATAGCTGATTCCTGAAAAACATCCCAACCCATACACAATTGGGTGGATCAAGGAAGGAGGCGGCGTACGAGTGGAAGAACGCAGCAAGGTAGCTTTTTCAATTGGTAAGTACCATGATGAAGCATATTGTGATATTGTAGATATGGATGCTTGCCATATATTGTGATATTGTAGATATGGATGCTTGCCATATTTTGTTAGGAGTATACTTGAAAAAGAAGGTACACGTTATACTTTGTTACCCATAGCAGAAAAAAATATTACAAATACTCCAAAGGCACATGAGAAAAATTTCCTTACCATCACCCATCATCATGCGGAATTTGTTAAAGAATGTAAGGATACTCATGAGATACATTTGTTAGTAGTAAAAGGAGAAGATGTTAATGATGAAAAATAAAATTCCAGTGGAAGTGCAGGGACTACTTGATGAGTTCCATGATGTAGTTCCAGATGAGCTACCACATGAACTCTCACCCATGCGAGATATACAGCATCACATTGATTTTGTTCTTGGTACTAGAATCATAATTCCCCTTGTAAATTCTTCAAAGGTTAAGGTTTGTGGTCGATGTGTAGCTATGCCAGAAGACCTTAGTTTGATGCAAGAAATTGTACTGTGTGTAAGCTTTCACATTCACAGTTCCATTTTCATTGAGGGTGATAAGTCTTCATGGAAGTTAGAAGTTCCTTCATATTTCGATTCTACTCTTTGTCCTCTTCTGGCTCTTTTCAAATTGCTGAAAATTAAGCCATATTAGAAGGTAGAAGTTATCCCGAAGGATCTTGACAAGCGAAAATGTTCCTTAAGCCTAGAGGGTGATTCAGATGAAACTGCAACACTCTTGCCTCTTTTGAAACGAAGTAAGGGGGGGCAACATCTTGAGCAAAGTAACGATGAACAAGTTATCTCAAAGTCAGCTCTAAATAAGCTTGTCGGTACTGCAGATACATACAATCTGGAGGAAATGGATCCCCCAAAAACACTCATGTGTGGTCTAAGGCCGTATCAGAACCAAGCCCTTTATTGGATGACAGAATCGGGGAAGGGAATTGATGTTGAACAAGCGGCCAAAACACTTCATCCATGTTGGTCTGCTGACCGTATATGTGATAAGAGAGCGTCCGCAATCTATGTTAACAATTTCTCAGGGGAAGCTACTACACAATTACCCAGTGCTTTAATACTTGCTGACCTTCATCGCTACCTACCAGAGACAACCCTCGCATATCCTAGCCACGACTCGGGGTCGAGTCTTTTCCAAGTGAGGGAGAATGATGGAGGCCCATCTCATCATATGGGCAACAAATCATGGGAAGAATTCAAGATAAGCCAAAGAACACAAAGAATCCAAGATAATTCAGGAATTCAAAATACATCAAGAATTCAAGAATTCAAGATCCATCAAGAATTCAAGATAATCAAGAACTCAAGAATTCAAGATAATCAAGAACTCAAGAATCCAAGATTAGCAAGATCCAAGAAATTAAGATAGACCAAGACTCATCAAGAATTCAAAGAATCCAAGACTCATCAAGAATCCAAGAGTTCTAGATAATCCAAGATTCATGCATGGATAAGATCAAGGGAGATCGGACGGGGGAGATCAAGTCAAGAAGAGTTCGATCCTATCTACAAGTTTGAGATGTTTAGATCAAATCTAATTTCTTTTCCTAATTCTTTTACAATTTCCAAATGTATTATAAATACTGCTATTTTCCCAAAGTTAATCATCAATTCATACTTCAGATTTTCAGAATTTCTTCAAGTTCTCTTCTTCCTATTTTCGCTACCTTTTTCTCTCTCCTAGAGAAATCGGTGTTTTTCGCTAGGTGCTAGCGGACGCCCGGTGCTTGCATAGCCAGCTCCGGTTCTCATTGCTTCCACGCTGCGTCAATTATTGAATGATTTTCTCCTTCTTTTCCTCTTTGAATGGATTTCATTTAAATGCTTTTTATCTATTCATATGTCCCTAAATATTAAGCATTTTTGGTGATATTGTTGTAAACATCCATCTAATTTTGCTATTTTATAAATAGATTAATGATTTCAAAGTTATTGATACTTTTTGGGGGGTGGGTTTCTCAACAGGACATTGATTTTTATTGTTAAATAGTAAATTTCAAATTAAATGATGTTGTAATTGCCCCTTACTTAGTATGGGGTCATTGTCTAGATAAAACATGGTAAGTCTCTTAAATCAAATAAATAGACTACCCTAAATGTCTATTGTAAATATTTAAAAAATGAAATAATTCAAATTAAATCAAATAATTACTTGCTGAAAATTACTGAATTAAGTAAATAATAGCAATCGATTATTTATAGAAATAATTAATAATAATAACAATCATCAAGTACTTAATTAAGTAAATAATAAAAAACAAAATAACAATCATCAATTATTATTAATGTTTATTCAAAGCATGCCCCATAATAATTACCGAATACATTAATTAAACCTTAAATAAGAATCAATATTTATTAACAACCATTAAAATTATTGAGCCAAATTATTAATGTTTATTCTTAAATGCAAAATATGAATTAACAAATCTATTGTATAATAATTACTGTCGTTTGGAAAAATTATTTTAAGTAAATATTTAAATAATTACAAATTTAATTAATATTATTATTATATAACAAAATTTAAATTAAATACTAAAATAAATTAATAATAATAATAATATGATGATTAAATTCAAGTAATAAATGGTTCAAGTTGAATTTAATGACCCATGGGTCGATTTATATGGCCACCCATAGACTGTCTTAAAAAAATAAGAGTTTATAAAATGGTAATAAAAATCATTAATATTTATATTATATATAATTAATTTCCTCGTACTTACTATGAGTCATTCACCAGTTCTATAAAAATGTTGATTGACCCAGAATTAAACACGTGTCCTTTGGTTGTTATGCCGACAGTCGTTGTCCCTGTCAGTGTCTTTTGCTTCTTGCTAGGTTTGGAGACAGCGATTATGACCCGAGCCCGAACGCCCAGATCTGTTGGTAAGTGAAGTAAAAAGTGGGAAATTTGAACGTGGGTCAAAGTCTGACTGACGTAAAGGAATTCGGTAGGTGAAAAAGGTTTTCCTGCCTTCTTATCCAAACCCGTACGCCCCGACTCATTAGTAATCTTCGATAAGTGAGAGCTGCGTCTTCTTCACATGGGAAATCAAATCAGTCCCCCCACAAGATTGCCCCCTCGTCCCATACCACATTTTCGCCGTATATTTAACATCTCCCATCAATATCATTATTTTTGATATTATCATCAGGAGTTGTAGTTGTGGGAGAATTCTTACATATGTGGCTTAAATATAATCCATGATCTACATTTTAATTTTCACCGGTGAGTATATTTTAGTTTTCAATCATCTTGTATTAAAATTTGATATATTACATGTATAACTTTGCAAGTATATATATGCATGGTTTATTAAAAAATTATACATATATAAATGTAAATATGTATTTATATATGTATATAAATATATAAATAATTAGGTTATGCTTGAATTGGGATAAGGTCGGGTTAAGTTTAGGCTATCTAAATATTAGGGCCCGAGCCCAATATGAAAAGTTAAAAAGCCCAAGTTTTTGAGCCTAGGTCTAATTCGAGGATCAATAATCCAAGCTTAACCTGTATAAAATTGAAGACTAAATCAATTCGGACTCTTATTGAGCCTACCCAAGTTATTGCATCCCTATTGATTGCACCTATTGTCCCTAGTAGGGGTGGATTCGAGCCGAGCCGAGCTGAATAGTACTAGGCTCGAGCTCGAGCTCGACTCGTTTTGTATTTTATTATAAAAATATTTAGAAAAAAATATTTTATAAAAATAAAAATTATATATATATATATATATATTATTTTATATTAAAAAAATAAAAATAATAATAAATAATAATTATAATATATTTATTATACATATTATTTTCTATAATTTTATTATATATATATCATATATATTAAATATCAAATATATATATATATATATAGAACTCGACTCGTTTAACAATCGAGCCACTGAATTGTGCTCGAGCTCGACTGAAACCAAGCTGAGCTCGAACAGCTTGTGAAAAGCTCATCTCGTTGCCACCCCTAGTCCCTAGTACTTATTTGCCACTATGTGTTAAGGTGGAGCAGAATGTTCAGATGAATAAGCTTTAGGGTTGAGTTTTGTAGTTGGTGAAGATGGTGATGATACCCAAGCTTTTGGGTAATTCTTGGTATGGATTGCCAGAGGAAGAGTGTAGAGAGGCCAGATGTTGCTAGTTCAAGTGGATTTGAGCGAATGTGATGAGGATGCTCGTGAGGTATATCTATCAATTAGGAAACATCCCCCGCTATATAGGAAGCTTAAGGGGCATTCGATTGTTGCCAGTTTTAAAAACAAATAAAAACTATCTGATTTCTCAAAATAAAAATACAAAAACATGTTATGTTTTCAAAATTGAAACCAAAAACATATTCTTGAATATGGTTTCAAAAACATGTTTTCAACTTCATATTCTATAAATCATATAATTTTTATACTAAAAATTTGTTTTTGCTTTAAAAACCAATATTTTGTTGATTCTAAAAACATGTATTATTTTTTTGAAACAAAACCAATAAAACAGAGTTTAAGAACATATTTTTTATTTTTTTGCTGATGTAAAGATTCCAAAAATAAATGAAAACAAAAGTATTCATGTTGTGAAACGCCCCTCTAAGAAACTGTGGGATTTTTTTTAATGTTTGTTTAGGGTCTTGTAAAAAGGGGCTTAAAAGTATGAGAAAGAGAGGCCGATGTACATAAGTAGTGGTAGATAGGCCTAGACCTCGTTTATTTTGGTGGGTGTATAGGGGAGGTGGGCATTACTGTTGGTGGCCTGTGTTTTTTGTTTGGTAGGCTCTCCTTTGTTGTCTGGCTTGTGAAGTTTAAGTTCCTGGATGTTGTTTTGATGGAGTTAACCTTTTTTTTATTATATTTTAATTTATTATCAAAAACGTTAATGAAATATATATATATATATATATATATATATATATATATATATATATATATTTGTGAATGTATTTATGTATATATATATTAATAATTTTAAATTTAAAAGCAATTTTTTGATAAATTATAATAAATCTATACTTCGCCTTGAATTCCGTGTATGTCAATATTTATCCAAGTATATCACATATGGCTAATCTTAGAATAATATATAATAATGCTAAAACTGAATTGACATCTAACTCTTGAGGCTAAGAATTGAGAAAATGTGGCAAGAGGAAGCAGAGGAATTGGGCTAACCCGAACCTAACCTCATGCGAGTTAGTTTTATAGTAAGGGTAATTAGAGGTTTAAGAGATCGGGTTGGGTTAGGGTTAACCACAATTCGACCTAACCCGGCATTCAATTGTCGCACAACATTGATACAATACTTATAAAGAAAAAAACGACAATGATACAATGCGCTATAATAAAATACTTAAATTGAATGAAAAAGTACTGACAGGTGTAATGCAGATTTCTGAATCCCGGCCATTGTAAATTTATACATATTCAAATTGTCAAATATCCACATTTTATGCACTAACGTCTGCTTGTGAATTGATATCAATTCTGAGTTAACACCTACCTCAACAGTATTTTGGGTCTAGAAATTCTGATCTTGGGCTAGACAATCATTCTCCCTAAATTGAAAGAAAATTGCTCTTTATATGGACACACTTGCATTCAATCTATGGACGGTTATAAGGGGCTCTCTATCATTTTTTTTTTTTGCCTCATGGGACTACACAACAGGGGTAGCCCATCCGCTCTCTATCATAACACAAAACATATAACCAAATTAAGCATTAATTAATAATTTAGCATTCAGTGTATGGATCCTACCAAAAGGCTTCCAAGATCAATGATGTATATAATTTTTGGACTTTTTCCTGATATTCTAAAGGGAATACTTCTATTGCTTAAATTAGTTTCTTTTTTAATTATAATTTTTTTTGGGTAGCAATGACTAGAGAAACTCTGAATGCTGCGATCATCCGATTCAATTATTTTTTCCCATGTAAATATATATAAATCTCCAAAATGCCGCTTTTCTAATTACATTTTTTTGTATTTCTTCTAGTTCATCTTGGTAGTAAATCCAACACTTTATTCTTATTTCAAAGAGCTTGGATTCTCCCAAGCCCATGTTTGGAATTACTTATTGGATAGGTGCTTATTTTACATGGTATTCGAAGACTGAATTGGTAAGGGGTCCGGTTATCGGGTCGAACAGTCCGATCGTTTGAGCCAAATGGTTGGCCTGTTTTGACAAAAAAATAAAAATAAAATAAAAAATGGTCAAAACCATTCGAACGGTTCGGATGGTTCAAATGGTTAACCACCCGGGTCAACAATTTTCTTACCAAAATCAACAGTTTTGGGCAAATTTCCAGTTTTGGGAAAAAACCGAAACTGGTCACGTGGCCAGTTCCCGATTTTTCCGGTCTGACCATCCGATCCGGTCTGGTTTTGAAAACCATGTTATTTAAACAAGCACTTGCTGGTGTTTGGTGGAAAATTATTTCTTTTAAATGGAACATTGGGACAATATAGATATTTAAAAAATTTTATGGCAGGCCAAAAGATGTCAGAAAACAATACGTTGTTAAAAATAAGCCCAAAGGAATTATTTCCATGAATAAACACTTATTGAGGCATATTTACCAAACACCAATAAAAATTTATTGGTACAAATCCAGTCTGAAATATGTGCTTGTTCCAATAAGCACTCCCAAACAATGGAGAGGGAATTTGATTATACATTCAGTTTATTTATATATATATATATTGATTTTGTAATTCTAGTGGCTCTTTATTTCTTTTTAGATTGGGTGTTTTCTGGTTGCATTTGGCAACTTTGTATGACAAGTAGGTCGTGACAATGGCAGAAGAGGGAGCCTGACCTGGCTCAGTTTGAAAGGAGTAGAAATACAAATAAATAGAATGTAAATAAAACCTTAGCTTATAATTTGTATTATTCTTTCCAAAATAAGCGTTTAATTTGGGGCCATTTAGTTTAATATTGCATTGGAGAATGCAAGAATTGAGAAAGTTGGAAAATTGCATCATCCTTTGAAACTGTGGCAATTGTCGCACTGGAATTCATATCATTGTCTGAAATTTGGTGGTTGTGTGTAGAGTACGGGCAAAATAGACCCCAATAATTCTATGCAAGGATATAGAGAGTACAGGCAATTCCAGCCTAGCTTCTCGATCACTATGTACAATAGAGTTAAACTTGGGGGTGGATTGTTGTCTAATTCATTGTTAGTTTCTTTGAGATAGCATTGCACTCATTTTTGTCCAATTCTACTTTCTTTCTCTGGTTTGGAAATTCATACAACTGTGGTTAGGTATAAAGAATTTAGTAGATTGGCAAATGTTAAATGTAAGGCGAAGTGGCAAAGAAAGAAAAACGATCTACTAGCTAGCTAGCTATATATATATATATAGAGAGAGAGAGAGAGAAAAGTGTCAGATTCAAGGTTGAGTTGTGAGGGTGACATTCATCTCCCAATCACAATCGAAATTCCTCTCTGGAGCAGCCAATCAAAGTAATTGAGTGGTTAGGTATAAGATATGAGGCTAATAATAAATTCTGTAAAGAAAAAGAGACACTGTTACCTGCTGCGCTACTACCTATACTGATGATCACCACCAATTTTTAATACTTTGTGATTGCATGCTTATTGCTTTAATTAATTTAATATAATCTGTGACTTGGTTTGAGATTATTTGATTTTTGAATTATGATGAGCCCCGGCCACCCACGTTATAAGGTTGCCCTGCCACTGAGAAATACATATAATGGTGGTGATGAATAAGCTGCTTTGGTCAGCTGTGTATGTATGAAGTATGATCTATGATGCATGGTTAGAAAACGAGGACGTAAGGGGTTGGCCTGGTTCAGTACAGTTCATTCTGGTTCATCCACGGTCCAACCCATGGATCAAACCTTATGATGTTAGGGTGCTCATTATTGCTGAATTGGCATCTGACATGGCTGTTCATATTCATATACTATATTCTTTTTTAATTTCTCTCATCTGATTGGATAACCTTTCTTCCTTTTTTGTTTTTTGGTTTTGCTTAGAGTCGTCTCTTTAGTTTTACGCAAACTTGAATTATGCAAATGGCCATTAATAGGAGTATATTTTGTAAGGCACCTTCCTTGCAAAACAGAAAACTGGAGTAATGAAGCTACGTGTTTGATTGCATTGTCGGTGTCGTGCTTTTTGATTATTTAATTTAGGATTGCGACCACACATAGTTCTCATTTTGCTCCACATCTCACCCCGATGCAAGTCTGCATGCTTACATTAATTTTGATCCAAATTTTGGAACAAGGAGATTAAGTTGTTTAATTTCGCTCAAGGTTGTTGGAAAACCCCCTTATCACAATTTGTGATAATCTAACCGGTTGTCTCATCTCTAACCCCCTTAACATGTGTTACGTGGATGTGTTTGGTAAGCATGCAACAAATAAGCAAATTTGCACTCTGGTTCAATTAGGTGGGTATTTGGGAGGAGGGTTTGATTATGATATCCGAAAAACCACTAAATGTACATAATAATCAATCTGGTGAAATTTATAAAAAATTACAGAAAAAGGTACATCTTGATTGGTCAAACCTCTTTCAATACCATATATTTCTGCCTTTCCTTTCTGGTATCATAGATTTTTATGCCTTTTCTAATGAAAATTAAAACAAATTTGTTTTTTCAACATTGAATTGGTCAGTGTGAAGTATAGTAAGTTGGTTCAGATTCCAGCCTTGAGATTCATGTTTACAATCATTACAATCAAACAAGACTATAAAATTTACTGATGCAAATTTGCAAAACCAAATTAGGTTTGAATACTTCTATTTAAATAAATTGCATCTATGTCAGCACTTGCGTTTTGCACTCTTACTAAAAATAAAAAATTGCTGCAGAGGTTATTTTGCTCCTTCGTGGAAGTAGGTATTCCCTATTTCTACCGTTCGACTTTTTCATGATGGATGTTAAGTCGCCTCATCTAATATTCATTTTTGTTTTTTCAAAAAATAAAAAATAATTAAAAAAAAAAACAATTCAATTATTTGCTGGTATATAGAGCAATTTTTGCTTCTGATGTACTTTTTTGAGGGTTAGATCGAGATCTCTTGCCCACCTTTTTAATCATTTGCATCAATAAAACTTTCTTTTTCATTATAAAAAAAGTTCTGCTGCCCGGACCATTCAAGTTTTAGGTTCCCCTACATGAACAATTCAATTGTAAATGGATGTAGGGTTCATGTCCGATGACTAAGTCTTCCATTTATCACAGTCTCTGTAATTAATCCAAGTTTTCTTTTTATATTTTTTCTAATAAATTTTAACCAACTTCTGTCCTTTTCTCATTCTTCATAAAAACACGTTTTCCTTAACATCAAACAAATAGGAAAAAAAAAAAAAAAAGAGGAAGAAAAGACTTCAATGGTCAGCTTTCGACTTGTATTCCCTTTGAATGCTTCGGATCAAGTGTCTTATTCTATAGAAAATATATAGATGTTGAGAATCCCCAGAGCTTAGAGAAACTCAATTAGTTTTTAATAGATTTTAATCCATCCAAGTTGATAATCAATTTTAGGGAGATCACGCCTAAAGAAATATAATTTCAACACTATGCTTGGTCATGCAAGAAATAGAATTTCTACACATTGCTTATTTCCATTCGCATTGAAAGTGAGTGACACTTCATCTATCCATCTGTTTCCAGACATGATTGATGAAAATAGGAACGGACCACATTCTGCCTTACACTTAACCCTTTTTAGGGTTTAGGGTTGGGTTAGGGTTAGGTTTATTTAAGTGTAGGTAAATTTAGGATTTTGATTCTTCAACCCGAGTAGTTAGGTTAGAGTTTCATTATCCCATATATATTCTTGTAATTTGGTATGACTTCTAACCCAATAACTTTAAAATAGAGGACGCATAACACCTTGGAAACATAAACCAAAATCCAGTTTAAATTTATGGCTCTTGGGTTTTCAAAACGTGTTATAAAAATACAATCTGTGAGTCAGGTTGGATATGTATTGGGTTCAACCTTATAAAGTCCGTCAGGTTTAGAAATTACACATGTTATTAATAAGTTGGGTCGATCTGGATTCGAGTGGAAGCATTAGAGGGTCAGGTTGGATAGGTTTTATTTTTTCAAGAAAAGAATATTTGCATAATTTCCTAGAGTCTAGAAAAAGAAAAAAAGAAAGAAAGAATGCATCATATATTAGTTGGCAAACAAAAGTACAAAAAAGCATTACAATTAATGTCGTATTTAAGATGGAAATTCTCTCTTTTTTTTATTATGGCTCAGTTTGGAAGAAGTACAAATACAAATTTGTAGAGTATAAAACCTTATATTTTATATTATTTTGTATGTATATATTTGTATTTGTACTCCTTTCAAACTGAGCCTATTTTGCAAATTTTGTACTCCAGAAGAACTTTTGTTTTGTATCAGTACTGCAAAATACACATTGGTGCTATAATGTTGCACCCTGTGTAGTAGTGTACAACATAAAGTGTTTCCCATGGTGCAATATTTACAACTCAAGATGCATTTCATGGTATTCGCAGTACCCAGAAAAAAAAAAAAAAACATGAATAAACAATTAAAAATCCACATAGAGCAGTGAACATTTGGCTGGTATACAAGCAGTATTGTGCAGGGAATTGTTTGGTTCCAATCTCTGTGCAGGTCAAAACCAATTTTTTGATGACATCTACTGGCTATAGGGCGATGGGAGCTTAATTTCATTTAGAAATTAGAATTAGAAAGAGTCAGAGAGACATAGGTGGTGTTTGATATTGTAGTGCTGTGTTCCTAATTTGATACCTGTTTGGAAGAATATATATAGATTTGACTTGAAAAGCGAACACCACAAGTTGCATTAGATTTCCTACACAAGAGGGTCGGAAGAAATATTAAAGATGAAGTTTCTGACATTCTGGGGCGTTATTTGTGCTATATATAGTTAGTCCACTCTTTGGCTTAAAAAAATCCACGATTCAATTCACACAGAAATTCTTCAGCCTGAGACACCATTTGTTGTCAAACACAAACACTATCATAGTTACGCGCTCTTTGCACTTGTAAAAATCAAATTTCAACGAAGAAACATTCAACACTTGTGTATGTTCACACAATAAGCTAAGTCGGAACTTCCTGAAGCCACAACTTCGTTGAAAGAGAATTTATATACTCTTAGAAAAATGCGTTAAGAGTCATAAATAAAGCTTTTGATTCAGTGCTTATGTTCATGTCAAGTCGTGTGCATGAACATGGTCCATGGCATCATCTTCTGATAATAAAATTAAAAAAATAGTAAAAAATTATTGAATGAATTGACGGTTCGACTGTCCAAATCAATGGTTTATTGACTTTTTTAACAGTTTTTTACTAGATTCTGGATTTGGAATAAAACAAAACCGATTGAGTGAACAATTCTCAGGCCAAACGGTCTGACCATCCGAATCAATGACAATTTGAAAATGCTGGTTAAAGCATATATTAAGAGGCAATAAAGAGCTCAAGTATCAACGTGTTGATAAGACATATAACCTACTGGATGCCAAACAAAACGGTTCAGGGACATTTTATTAATATTACAAAACTAGAGGCCTTGATTCAACCTGTAGTGATGAATTGGCAAATTTAAAAAATTATTTACTAATAAAATAATGTTCTCTATATCAAAAGTAAAAGTAAAACTAAAGTGGTAATAGGTATAGACGCGTTGTGTTGTCATTGCATTTTGGATTGATTAATACAATTTTGCAAGCGAGAGATTTTTCTGCTAGAAATATTTTGAAAACGATTTGAGCTGATCAATATAAATTATTATTTTTAATTTGTCTAAAATGTCAAATTTAATATTTCTCGCACACATGCATTTGATGTGATCAGATATATATTTCTCACAAATTTGTATTAACCAACCCAAAATACAATGGCGTGTAATTTGTATAACGAATCCATGTAATTGGAATAAGGATTTGTTGAGTGGAATTGGTGAGTTTTGAAAAAAGAATATTCTACAGTCCTAAATTGGAATAAGGCTTAAGAAACTTCAACTGATTTCTTCTTCTCTTTGCAATCCTTAATTTGTTTATTTGGATCTTTTATTTGGTGAAAAACTAGAGGAGGTTTACAGCCTTTGAGACAAAACGGAGCTTTTTCTTTTATCTTTTTTCTCTAGGGATGGAGTATATATTAAATAGTACTTGACTTTTTAAAGCTGATACATTATTTAAAGAAAGCAGAAAAAAAAAGTCTAAAATTCAAGGTAGAGCACAAGTTCTTTTCCATTAATCATCTCTCCAATGAGATCACCATAATACAGGTTATACAATAATTCTGATACTATATATTGACATTCATATATAATAAAGTAGCTAATTAAATATGTTGAATCAATAATGAGAATAAAATAGAAAAATACTAATTAGATTCCACCAACATCCTTCAATTTCTATACCGCAACCTCAAATCAAAATATTCAAACTGAAGATCCCAATGGGTATTTCCTACAACTGTTGTGACATGCGACCCCAACGATTATATAAACATGATGACGTTTTAAACCAAACACGAATTGATGTGATATTTTGTCTTTTTCTTTTGAACATGGGCATGTTTGCGTTTTATAAAGGGGTCTCTCCATTATTGTCCTTGGATGGCAAAATGCAATCTCACCTTTACCAGAGATGAATATGATGACTATGCATCTCATGCTCTAAAAAAACGTGAAATATTTTGATTCAATGTATGTTAATTCTTTTCTCCAATTAGGCATTATCCTCCAAACACACACATACAAACATACATAAAAAATAAAAAATAAAAAAAAAAAACATTTTCTTTTTACTTTTCTTTTCTCGGACACCCCATGTACATAAACCCAATATAAAAATCGCGGTATTAGGTTAAACACCAAAAAAATGCGTTTTAGTCAAAACCATCCATTTGACATTTATCTGTTAAAATAGCTTATTTAATGCATCCAAACACAGCCCAACAAACCCTCCAATTAGTGCTAACATTTAATCACATGCCTCCTTTTTATAATATACATTCTCTCTTTCTCAACACTATCAGTATCAGCTGTCACAAATAGAGCTCAATTAATTTGCACCTTCCACGTGCGATGACATTACTGGAGAGATAAAAAAGAAAAAAGAAAAAAACCACACCAAAAATAAGTAACCTGTGAGGATCAAACACATGATAATTTGTTGTTTGTTTAAATAAAAAGAAAGTTATAGCTGTAATATGACGTTTTTTTCTGGAAATAAGCTAAACAGTCAAATATGCTAAAACAATTAAACAAGATATAACTTGTGGAAATAACTTCATTAATAGCAAATTAGCAATTACAAAAACAGATAAGTTTGATAATTTTGCTATAAGGATTTGATTTTCTATTTTAAAGAAGACAGAGGGAAACTATAGTCGTTAATGGAGTAGGTCAATGGGTAAACCACCCACCCCTACTATTGAGAAATCTCATTTAATTTCAAGTTGCAGAAAGCAATTTTCCCAGCCGCCTGAACCTATATAGCTTACTAGCTAGCTAGAACCGGTTAGCCAAAACAGCTTTTTATTTATTTATTTTTTCTATTGTTAATTTGTTTGTTGGGTTCTTAGAAATGTTGATCAGATTCATGACATGTGTTAACATGTATTATATATACTTTCCGATATACTTACTATTTTAAGTTTATTTTGATATAAAATTAAATTTTATTTTCTTATTTTTCATATATTTATATATTGTCTGAACCTGACAAACATTGGTGGAAATCCAACCATGGCCGGTTCATCAGGTTATATGATGTATACCATTATTAAAAATATAATTTCATTTCTAATTATCTCACCCACCTTGCCTCATGGCTCTCATGATGCTGAACTTCACTGAATGCAATTTTTTTGGATGGAAAAACAATGTTTGAGTTATTGGATGAATTTCTAAAATTCAAGGATTAAAAAATTGATACATCCGATATCCAGAACTGGGTATTGATGCATATCAACATCATTAATTTATACCCTCATTTTTCTTTTCTTTTTTTAATTTTTTTTCCATTATAATCATTAATGGATTGATACCCATATCTCTAAAAGTTTAAATCTTATGAAAAAATCATTTATATCGATGCACCCAAACATATCTAAGTACCTCAATATGAATATTTTAATCATTTTCAAGAATAAGAAAATTTTAATTTATCACGACTCCGTTGATAAGTTCCGAATGGTAATGTGAATTGAACAAGCATGATGAGACGATGCAAATGCTATTAATACATAGAGTGACTCACTTTTCAGAAAAACTTCCCAACTGTTGAATTGTCTGTCATAAATCATATTCTGAAAGCTCAACTAGTACCAACAGCGATTAATTCAACTAACTTAGTACTAATAAGTAAATTTCAATTGAGGCCACATATAGCAACTGGTGTTCACAAAGCCTTTTAATAAGGTTGTAAGACCCCCACCCGAACCCACAGAACTAATAAGATATGGCATTAATACAAGCTCCAGTCTACTGATATATCATTGTAGGGGATAAAGCTTGGAAGAGGCTAATAAATCCTTTAAATAGACAACAAGTTGTCGCCATTGGGTCCTATATATTGAGAATTGAGATTTTAGATATATATGTGTAATGCCTCAGTTCTTCAGTGATATGTAAACCCAACTAAGGTGTGCCCTTGAATTGATTGTTGTGGTTAGCTAGGACTAGGAGCCCAGGAATTCACTGAAATGCTCACAGTTTGGAAATATCGGCCTAACAGATAAAAAAAATCCAACTTGGAAGATAAATGCACAACAGTCTGGTGTTTGTATTGCAGCAAACAAAGACAACAAGTTAGCTGTTTAGATAGTTTAGCTTTAATTAATTTGAGGGAAAGAGAAGGTGGCAGCATTGATTACTAGGGTATCTAGAATAGAGACTTGGGACTGAAGGTAAGATTTTAGTTAATATCATAAACAACTAAATTTTGATGAACATATATTTTCACAAGTTTGATATGATTCTGCCACTCGGTGCCTCAATGTACACACATAATTTGTAAAGGAGAAAACTACTGCAAGAGTTTGAATGTGATCATTTAAGGGTTGCCCCACTCTCCATTGGGTACTAGAATGGGGCAAATGACAATTAATGAACCTTGAAAACAATGGAGAAGCCCTAATTCCTTCAGAACTGTTCAAATGATGATGAACCATCAAAATCACTTTCTATCTTTTTGTCTAGTCAACCACAAGGGGACCATGGAATGCTACATAGAGCCAAGCACTAAAGACGTGTCAAAGCCACTCAGGAGGGAGGGAAGAGAAATCCCTTCAAGATATGGAAATGTCCTTCCTCCCCCATTAAAACACTTGTTACTTTGTCTCTTACATTATTAGTCCTTTTTTTCTAGTTACTTGGTATTAGAGTTTAATCATCCCAACCACCTCGCTTACTATAGCGCATATGTGCATAGAGTTTTGGTCCATTCTAACAAAAAATAAAAATAAAAAAATAAAAAACAGTCAAAATTGTTGGATGGTTCGAATGGTTCGACCACCCAGGCCAGTAGTTTGCTGACCAAATCTACAGTTTTTGGTGAAATAACGGTTCTTGGGTAAAATGAAACCAGACACTTGACCGGTTCCTGGTTTTTTTGGTGTCCAGTTTTGAAAACCATGGTTCTAACAGTCAAAAGATGCATTAAACTTTTGCATTAAGATCTGATCAGCTTGAAGCCCATTTGGTTAAGGCGTGTCTTTCTCACGTTTTTCCACACAAAGACGAATAGAAAAAAAAAAACACAAATACTCCATTTGGAGCATCCCAAAAATTGGCCGATTTGGGATTCTTGCGTCTTTTTAGCACACCGACTTTTACCGGCTAGATCTGCCGCAAACCAAACAGGAAAAGACATGCCAAACGGGGCCAAATGATCATGTAGTTGGGCTTAGAGGGGAGCATGTAACTTCATTTTCAAAGCTAAGGAGTAAAGTTCTCTAGTCACTAGCTTATAATTGAAAATAAAGATTTTCAGGAAGAGCAGTTGGGGTGAAAAGGTTTGTTTGTTTTTGAGCTTATTTCCACTATCATCCTTATTTTTTATTTATTTATTTATTTATTTTTTGCTTTGGATTCTTAACAATTCTCTCGTTTGGATGTACCGTCCTCCACAAGTTTCTCCTCAATGTGATTCCTTACAAGAGTAACCATACAATCAGAATCCATTGTTTGTTCCATACCAATCACACACGCTGTATTATATAATTTAATGAGATTTGCTAGTCTATATTAAAAAAAAAAAAGGAAGTTTAGAAATTTTCTCATTTTTTGAATTTTTAATTTTTTAATCCATGTCATTTTCAAAACTACCAATTAATAACTCTACTTTTCTCAAAAAAATCTTCGTAAAATATATCTCTCTCTCCCCCACACATGTTCCAAAAACCTAAATAATCTAATATCCTAAAATTTCTCCTAAAGAGCCTTCTCCACTATCCCCAACTTTCTCCTAAGTTATCTCTAATTTAGTAGAGAGTTTCCCTCCTAAATTATCTCTAATTCTTAATTATCTTCTCCCCAACTTTTTATCTACGTCTATCTAAATAAAGTTTGAATTAAAAAAATTAATAATTATTTAAATATTTTAATAAAATTATATAATAACTTTACAATATTTATTTAAAAGACAAAAAAATAATTAGAATCGATTTAATAATATTTATATTATTAATAATTATATATTTTTACAAAATTCATCACAAAATTATGTATAAACAATACGATTTTCTGGATTATCCAATCTAAATGTTACTCAAATAATAAAAATCTAACATTAAAATGAAATATTATTTAAATATTTCAATAACTAAATATCTTAAATAACAAATTATTAAAGATAATATTTTAAGCCAGTTAATAATATATTTTAAATAGTTACTAAATAACTTTCAATTATAATAAGTATATTAAGATTTTAAATATTTAGTTAAATAACAAAATATTTTAAATAACGAAATATTTATCATAACTAGATTTTAAATAGTTAAAATAAAAAAATTATGTATAAATAGTACTATAATTTTATGGATTATTAAATTCAACAAGTAATTAATATTTTAAAATTTAAATGATTATATTATTTCAATAAATAAATAATATTGTAAATAAATAATTTCATTTATGCCAATTAATAATTCTAGAAAAATAACTTTTTAAAAAATATTGTTTATTAATAATTATTTTAAAAACTTAATATTTATTTATTATATATTTATCTATACTAAAATTAATATTTATTGTATTTTAGTAATTATTTATTGTTTTTTGTGATAAATATATTTTCAATAATTATGTATAAATCTATTTTTGTTTTATTAATTAATAGAAATTTTTCAATAATTATTGGAGTTTAAGATATTGTTACTTAGCTTTTTAAATTTAATTTATTGTTCATTTTTGCTATAAATTTTAATAATTATTGGAGATTAAACTATTCTTCACGGGTTGGTTTGGTTTAGTTGTAGGTTGTTTGGCCAACCAAATCAACCTGGTCATGTTGGGGAGTTGGTCACTCAAGTTATATCAGTTTGGGTCAATTTTTGGTTTGGTCAATTGGTTCAAAAGATTTAAACTTAAAAAAATTAAATTGAAAAATTAAGTTTAATTTAAAAAAATACAATGGCATTATTAAAAAATAAATTAAAAATTAAATTTATGATATAAGCTATTTTAGCCTAAGAAATATTGAAATTTTCCCACTTTTCTGTATTAAAAATTTATATTTAAAATATAAAATATTAATATATACCTATTGGTGAGTCTTTCGATTTTAGTCAATTCACAAATGGCCAAAGCGAAACTGATCCAAACCAGTTAGGTTGGAAAATTGTTGAACCAAATTCGACTAGAAATACTAGAAATCAGGTTGTTTAGTTTCATTAGTTTGATTTGGAATGGCAACGGGGTGGGGCAGGGACGAGGAGCCTCTCCCCATCCCTGTCCCCATCCCTGCTAAGAGGGACAAAATTATCTTCATCCCTGTCTCCATAGGGATCCCCACTCCCCGTGATTCTTTATAATGTCAATCATTATGTTTTTATTTTTTATTTTATTTAAAAATAAAAGTAAAATAATAAAAAAATTACTGTCCTATTAGAAAAGATTCAAATATCTTCAACCATATTTTTAAAAATATTTACATAAAGATGTATGTATACATATATACATATATAAACGTATGCATATATGTATATATATATATATATATATATATATATATATATATATGTATATATATATATATATAGCGGGGGTCGGGGTCCATGTGGGATAGGGAGTATTCTCCCTGTCCCTGCGTCATCCCCATCAACAGGAATGAAAATTCCCCCATCTCCGTCCCTGTGGGGAAAATTATCCCCATCCCCGCCTTATTTGGGCAGATCCCCACGGGGATCGGAGAAATGGGGAAAATTGCCATCCCTAAGTTTGATAAACAACCTTATCTAAAATTAATTATTATTATTTTTGTATTGTAAAAAAATTATTAAAAGTATTATATAAAATATATGATTATTAATTATTATATAAAACATTTGTATACTCTTACATGTTTCTATTGTTCTATTGTTTATCTTAACTTAAGAAATCATGTGCATCGCACGGGTCCCTGCTAGTGAACCTTTGAAAAGGTTCTTTAACTCCGATCACCATAGCATCCTAGTAGATAACTAGTTCAATTTCCCATTGAAAAGTTTGTATTTTCATTTCACAATTAAAAGTTGTAGGGATCGCCTTATTTATTTATACAGTAAGCCAAATGACTGGGTTGTGGGAACACCTTCAATTTATCATTAATGGGTTCTATTTGGATAAGCTTTTGTTTTTCAACTTTGGGCTGTAAAAAAACAAAATTGAGTCGAAAAGAAGCTGTCTTGAGCATTTGGTAAAAGCCCAAAGCTCCTTTCGGATAAGTTTTTGCTTTTTAGCTTTTGGGTTGTGGAAACGAACTTGATGAACTGAAAAGTGTTTTCAGCGCATGCATTTGATAAAAAATGCTGTAAAATATATTTCAATCTAATAAGAAAACACATTTTAAGCCACAAAGTGCAAGCATAAAGATACGTATGGGAGGATTGGACTCAAGATTCAATTAAGCTGGTTCAACTACTTTGAAGTATCCTTAGAGAAGCTATTCAAAGAGGTTGAGGGCGACAGCCCTTCAAATGACCAACTCACAGCGGATTTGGGTTTTTGGGAACTGCAATTTTCACCAAACATATAACTTACAGGATGTTCATGTAGAGCCCAGTCGCCCACTTTAAAAAGCAAGAAGCTACTAAGCTTCAGTCCCACTAATTTGGGGCTTTATGCTTTTCCACTTTGAAAGCATAAATCTGGAAAGCCCGAAGCTTATCCAAACGCTAACCTTAGTTTGGGGTTTTGCGTTTTGGGCATGTGAATCTCTGCGCAGAAGATGAGTTCTACTACTATTACTTATTCCCATTCCCTAGTTCCACAATCCACATGTGCAGCAGACTCATCCTAATCAACGCTGTAACAGTAATTAATAAATTAAGTTAAATTAAATAAACGGCATCTGTTTGATGGGCTTTCCCATACTTTGTTTATTTCCACTTCGGAAGAGTGATTTCCTCTGATTAAGCTGCGGGAGCTGCAGGGTCGATTGGAAAACATGCTGCGTGGCAGACGGACGCAGATTCTAGCACGTGCTCAATAGTTTGGAATCGGAGATAATCTAAATTAAATACTAAATATTTTCTTAATCCCACTTGTGTATTTTAATTATGGAAAATGAATGTGTGGGAATGATTAGTTGATTGATTTGACGTGTTTTTTATTTTGTGTCATGATTTCAGAGGAAGCTGTTTTTATATTCTATAAAAAAAATCTCATCTGTTTCTCAAAATAAGAGATCTGATCTGCACTTATGACGAGATTAATCTTTCACTAATTACGTGATTAACGTCCTTAGTCCTTAATTATAAATTGTAGAAACAGAACACGATCTCCCATTAGTCCTTAATAAACTAATAAGACGTTATTTTTATGGGCCCAGTGACCCACCAAGTTTAGTGTAGACTAATTATAGATTTATAGGATGACCCGCCATGTTTCTCTATGTGAAGTTGACCTCATTAGTTTCTGATTTCTCTTGGGGTGTATTTGGTTGCAACTATATTTTTTATTAGAAAATGGTTTTGAATGGAGACATGAATTATTATATTTCTAAATTTTAAAATGACTTTAGAAGATTAGACGTTTATTCTGAAAATGGCTTTAGAAGAAATATCGGTTTTCTGCACTTAATTAATGTTTTTTTCATTTCAAATTTTCGTTTTCTATTAAAATTTTAGATTCAACCAATTTCTAAGGCAATAAATAAAGAATTTGTAGGCTCAACTTTTTTTATTTTTTTATTCTTTTTTGTGTATTACATATATAATACACATCATAGGGATACGGGGTGTGGACATGGGAGGGCACACGTGATGTCCAATTAGGGATGGCAATTTTTCCCGTCCCCATTGGGTTATCTAGCTTTTCTCTGGCAGGGTCGGGGGTAAAGATTGACTTGGTAGGGACGGGAACAGGGATGGGGATTGATAGTGATACCCGATCCGGGATGGGGATGGACAGTGAATTCCCTTCCCTACTTCAACCTCAATTATATATATTAAATATATAATATTATTTTATATTTTAAAAATAAATTATTTTAAATAATTCCATTTTTTTTTAATTTTGGAGATTCAAATCCTTAACAAAATTGGGGATGGAGGGCCATTCTTATCCTAGAAAAGGATTAGAATCAGAAATGAATAATTGTTTCAAAATTGAGATCGGAGATGAGAAGTATGATCCTAGCCCCAAACCTTGCCTTGAGTGCCTTGTTGTCATGCATTACCAAGGTCCGTTGACGACGCTACCGTGATGGTCTGCAGTTTGATCCAGAGTGGGACGCCCGGTGCAATGAGCCAATGACCATCTCAGCTATTATTAGTCCAAGCCAAAGAAAGGTTTCCGTGTCTTTTATCATTTATATGAGACTCTATCATTCATATGCTTCAACTTCAACCACATTGTGATAACAATGGACGAGATAATTTTCAACTATGTTAGAAAATAATTTTCTATGATGTAATGTTTATATTCTTTTTATATTTATTCCTTCTTTCTAGTGGGACATTGGTTTATTACTGCTGAAATATCATTTTCCTGTTTGAAGGAATGGAATCTGACTATTTGGTTGAACAGAATCGAAACCCTATTTTTATTTCTGCTGAAATGGCATTCCACTGTTTGAGGGAATGGCCATTTCCCTTTTTCCTCTCTTCCCCCTCTTCCCTTGGGAATAAAGTCTCATTCTAGCTTGTTTCCGTTTCAATTTCAATTCCTGTGTTAACTTTGAACCAAACAAATTATAAGAATAAACCATTCCCATTCTCATTTCAAGAAATTTTGATTCTGATTCCCATTACAAATCAAATAGACTCTTATTAGGTTTTGTCTACAAAATTAGAATAGAATATATAAAATCGGCCACCCTCACTATCACTATAGGTGCAACTTGGCTTGTAGCCTGCTCGAGCGGCTAGGCATAGCAAAAAAATAATGCTTTAAATTGGTCATGAAACAGTTTGACACAGTTGGGAATATCATAAAACTCCTGCTTCAATTTTCTTAACAAAATCCGTGCATTACATAGTGACCGACCGACTAGTACACAACATTGAAAACTTAGAGAAGGGGGTATACTACGTGGGGCCTCGAAGGGACGCCCAGTGACCATCTCAACTATTAGTCCAAAGACTTTCTCATGCAGGTTTCTGTCTTTTTTCACTTCTTTACAAGCTCGTGAATCTTATGTGTACTCAGCACAGCTTTTTGATCAATTCCTCTTGGTGAGGGGTGGGGGCCCAAAAAAGAGGTTTAATAAATTTTTATATAAACGTACAATGTGCAAGGAAGAAATAGAATTAAATTCTATGATCAAGCTGATTTATGATGATTCATCCATCAAAAGGGTTGATTCATGATTCGGGTTGTCACCTATAGATGACGATTGATAATGAATATGAGGTAAGGGCTGTGGTGATCTATAATTTCAACAAATTCTATCATGATCCGAGGTGATCCGAGGTGTTCTAAATCAAGGACACAGTTAGTTCAGTTTTGCAAATTGGATAAAGTGGAGGTGGAAGGACAAAGCCGTGCATCAAGATTTACAATCAAAGGAATGGTTAGAGGCCTGAGGAGTTGTTTCTCATGTAGGTACTCTGATGCTCAAGTTAATAAGGTACAAAAGGAAGTGGTTAGGCCGAACAGGTCAAAATAATGCTGGTCCAGGCTAAGGAGATAGTGCAAAGAGGTATTCAAAGAGTGTATTTCCCCCAAGAAGGCCCCTTACCTCGAGTAGGGAATACCTACTTATAGTTGGGTATCCATGTACCATATGGGTAGGGCTTCTGGGGTTGTCAATATGAGGGCGTCCGCTGAGGTCTTTGGGAGATTTCCTCTTCCCCGGCAGAGTCCGCTTCCTTGTCCGTGCAGGACACTCCTCATTAGTCGTGTTCTTCGGTTACCCATGGCATCGATGTGGTTTGAGAAGGGGGTCGGCCATGGAGATTGCCACATGGTTTCCTTAGCCAGCTCAACCATCACCCAAACACCATTCCCCCAATTTCGAAGTTGAGAAGTGTAGTGCTCATCTGCGGTCTTCAACTGAAGAACTTTGATTTTTTCAAGTTGCTTGACCCGGAGTAAGGCCGGTTTGTTGGAGTTTGGCTAACATCCCTTGCTTGATATCTCAAGTGTTCCGAACTTCTTTTTTCTTTGATAAGATGTCTTCTACCATGTCTTCCATATCTTCCCTTTTCACTTGGTATACTTCGGGGGATGAGAGTGAGGGTAGTCCTCAACACGAGGCAACCAATGCCAATGTGGTCGAGGTCGATGACGAGGGCGATGTTGAAATCTGAGAGATTGGTGTCCGGGAGATTGGTGCCGATGAGGCGACTAAATCCGATGTGGAGCGGTTTTCCATGGCTCCATGTAGTCTTTCTTCAACCAACCTGGCTTAGATCTAGGAGGTGTACCGCATTCTTAAGGAGTTCGAACTGAGGTATCTTGAAATCGGGGAGAGGCCCACTTCGGCCTGTCCAAGGGATATTTGTGTGTCCATCCATAGTTTGATTGTCGACCTTAGGTTCCCTTTAAATCCCAGGGTAGTGGTTGTCCTGAGGTGGAATCGGGTCCTACCTGTTCAACTGATGACGAACTTATTTTGGTACTTGGATGAATTGCTTTGCTACTACACTCTCAAGGATATTACCCTGCTGATGTTTACATGTTTTCTCCACTTGAATAAGCACAAAGCAAGGGTACTACTATTTGTCAGCCAGGCTGATCACCAAGGTGCTCGTTGGGGCTCCCTCTTCCAATAAGAACTGGAAAGAGGGTTTCTTCTTTGTGAAGTGTTGAGAAGGTTGGTCGTTCTCCCTCGCCCTGTCCGTTTTGAGGACCAAGGATAAGGGTCCTTCCCAAGCTAAGCTATCAAAGGAGGCAATAGTTGCTATGAGGAGGATAGTGCGGGTGCACATCAGGGAGTACACATCGTCCTGATTGTTGACCTTGGCTGGGATGATGTGACCTTCAGTCGATCAATCCTAGTCCAATCAGTGGGCTACATAGTCTCTTTTTTTTTTTTGTGATCTTGTCTCCAGTTGGTTCTAACTTTGTGGTGAATTGTGTAGATTCAGACATGGTTGGTGTTGAGGAGAGAGCTCAATGTATGAAGGTTGTGGCCGCGAGGAAGGCATAGGTGGCTAGGACCTTGGGTGCGTAGCCTGGGGCCATGGAGCTTCAGTGTCGTTCGACATAATGCACGGCTCGACAGGGGAAAAGGTTGAGGCCAATGGAGAAAGTTGTGGTAGTTGACTCCGAGAAAGCCACAACCTAGCTTGAGCAGTCCTTGTTATAGAGGGGGGATGCTCTAGAACACACTTCAGCTGAGGGCTCGACCGGTATATACGTGCCTCAATGGTCAGTTTGGTGGGAGGACACCCATGAGATGAAGGGGGTGGCCGAGTAGCTTGCCAGGGGTGTGATGCTCTCCGGTATTAGGAAGGAAACTAGTAGCCACACCAACAACTTCCTAGAGAGCGCGACTCTTCATCAAATCATGGCGGTGAGTTCGACTTTACTTGTCCTTCCTTGTTTCTCTTCTTTTATACTAACTACTCGCTGCTCTACAGTTGGTTTGTTTAGTCGTCAGCCTTGCCAACTGCCTTCGCTAGTTGTGACATTTTTTTGAGTCACGAGAGATTGAGAATGCCCAACTGAAGGCGAAGTTGGCCAAGTTGAAGCGCGGCATCGTGGAGAGAGACGACACTGTCCGCAATCTAAAGGGCCGCGTCCATGATCTCAAGGAGGCGTGGGACGTGCTGAGGAGGGGGCACAAGGAGGCTAAGGCAAAGATAGCTCAAGCAAAGGCGGAGGGCATCTCTGAATATAGAGCTTCGGAGGCTCACCAGAACTAGCTAGATGACTATGCCGCCAACTCTTGGCAGAAGGGATTCGCTCTTTGTTAGCAGAGGGTGATGCACTAGTTCCTAGAGGTGGCTAGTGTCATTTAGGGGTTCGGCCCGTTTGATACCAAAGAGTTTGATAGTGGAGATGTTGTCATTGTCGACGCCTAGGAGCGTGTCAAGGACCCCCCAATGGACGATTGATGTGTTGTCTCTTTATCGAGTTTATAATCGTTGTATCAACTTTTTTACTAATGGAAGTTTGGTCTTTTTGCAGAGCACTTTTTGTGTTGTTTTTCCCTTCTTTTCCTAAGTTATTGTGTTACGGAGTTAGGTTGGTCAGTAGGGACCATAGGCCATTCTTCTATGCTTGCTCTTAGGTAAATCAAAGTTTTAGACTTGACGTTGTGGTTGGGGTCTTTAGCCCTATGGCCTCGGTCTCATGTTGGCCGAGGTCTTGGACTTGACACTAGATGGCCGAGGTTTTTGACTTCATTGCCTTGGTCTTGTACTGGCTGAGGTCTTCGATTTTGTGGCTTCGATCTTATGCTGGCCGAGGTCTTTGACTAATTCTCGCCGACTGAGGTCTTTGGCCTAGTGCCCTCAGCCTTATGCCGGCCAAGGTGCTTCCTTAAGCTCTTAATGTTGTTGAAGAGCTTGGTGGCACCTGGTCTTGGAGAGTATGAAGCTGTGGTCCTCGCTTAGCTTTGTTCCGATTGCAAGTCGGGAAGGTGTGTGGAGTTCAATGGCTGCCCTCTTGCCACTAGCGAGGACATCGTTCCTATGGTGCCCGTCAAGGGCTTGTTCTAGCCTTGATTATCTGTGGTTGGTTGGGTCTTTCGTGAGGTGGCCATTGCAATGCGACCATTGGTCAATGCAGAATTTGACTGTTGGAATTTGGTCGGGTTATGTGCGAGCATTTGGTCATTTGTGCTTGAAGAAAGTTCTTTATTTATTGAATTTGTGCAACCCAATCACCGTTTGTGCTTGGCGCTGACCATCATCAGTACATCTTAGTCTTGGCACTCGAGTTCCTCAAGGTAGGTCTTTCGTGCCTAGTTTCCCCATTTAAGGGACATCACGCCCGGGGCGACGGTGATGACCCCGACCGAGGGAGCTCGAGTTGGGCGCTCGTCGGAGCAATGTAGTTCTTCTCTGTGTTTATGCTCTTTGATATCGATGAATCCCCGAAGGTATTTGCCTCGGACGAGGTCTTCCATGTGGTAATGAGGGTCGTGGCAACTTTCGGTGTCGTGGTCGTGGTTTTAGTAGAAATCGCAATACTTGTCTCGATTTCTCTTGTTGCCTTGGGTTTTCATCTTCTTGGGTCACTTGACAAAGATGCAGTTGCAGATTTGCATCAGTATGTAGGTCCGTGGAGCGTTGAGTGGAGTGCTTCATCCTCCCTGTGCAACGTTTGGGTCTCTTTGGCATTCATATACTTCTATGTGTGCTTCATGAGCATGGTCAGGTTGGGTGGTGGGTTCTTTTGTAAAGAGAATTTGAACATTGAGGTGCGCAGCTTGCTCATGATAGTGTCACAACTACCAACTAGTCTAAAGTTTTGATTTGAAGGGCCTTAGTGTTGAATCTCGCAAAGTATTCTCTCAAGGTTTATCATTTCCTCTGTCGTACTTGCATGAGGCTACCCAACGTCTTCCAGTGCCTTTGGTTGGCGGTGAACTGTAGCAGGAATTGTGTCTCCAAATGTTCCCAATAGGATATGGACTACGGTGAAAGGAAGGCGTACCAGGTTCTGGCGACCCCTCAATGTGATCGTTAGGGCTTGAGGCTCCATCGTATTTCTTGAACTAAGTGAGTCGCCAACCGGCTAGGGGAAGCTTGTCAACGATCTCTTGGACGAAGATGAGTTCCTTCATGGGCTGGCTGTGGTGCTACTTTGAGGGCTGAGCTATTGGAGGAGTCATGCTTTTGTCCGCTTGGTTGCGTTCCAGTTCAGCTAGTTGCTCCCTCAATTCTCTTATCTCAACGTTTTTGTCGGCTAGGACCAAGTTTATGAACTTTTCCACTTTCGAGATCGCAGGCCAGTTTTGGACAAAGCTGGATTCTACTATCGAGGTCAGTGGCTGTTGCAAATGTTGGCCAAGCCATACTTTCACAGGCACTCGAGCGGAGTGATAGGATCTACTATGGGCATCATGCATGCGAGGCTAGGCTAGGGAGTTATGTCTTCTGGGTGATTGCGGTCGTTTGTGGTCGGATTAGGCCCTATGTGGACCAACGTGGAGCCTTTTGGGGACCTTGATGCGAGGATCTGCCATGGCAAGCCGAGTGGCTTGGGGGGCGTGCACCGGTTGTCCCAGTCTTCATCATGGTGAGGATATGATCAACTTTCTGCTGCATGGTGAGGAATTGTGTAGGGTCGACTGATGCCTAGTGTTGGGGCTCCCAAAGCGAAGAGTTGCGAAGGGATCAGGATCCCCGAGATGGGCAACAAACTCTAGATCAATCGGATGTGTTCTTAGGCATGGTTGCTTTTAGTGTGCAGAAAGGGGTTTGAGAAATGACTTTTTGTATGTTTTCTACAGACGATACCAATCTGATGTCCGATCCGAGGTGTTTCAAACCGATGGCACAATCAGTAGTCCTGCCAATTGGACGAAGTCGAGGTGAAAAGACAAAGCCGCACACTGAGATATGCAACCAAGGGAAAGGTCAGAGGCCCGAGGAGTTGTTCCTTAGGTAGGTACTCCGACATCAAGTCAGTAGGGTATAGAAAGATGTGGTCGAGTTGAGCAGGTCGAAATAGTGTTGGTCTGGGCTGAGTAGATAGTGCAAAGAGGTATTCAAAGAATGCAGTTCCCCCAAAAAGGTCTCTTGCCTCGAGGGAGGAATACCTATTTATAATTATTGGGTGTCCGTGTCCCATATGAATAAGGCTTATAGGATTGTCGAAATGAGGGCATCCACCTAAGTCTTTGGGGGTATCTCTTCCCCGATGGAGTCCATTTCTTTATCCGTATAGGACACTTCTTTTTATTTGTATTCTTCCATTATGCATAACGTCAATATGGGATGAAAAAGGAATTGGTCACGGAAATTGCAACATGACTTCTTTTTTAACCTGCTCAACCATCAAGAACAAAACTAGTTGGCAAATGAAAGCGCTTGCCCTAAACACATACATTTGATTAAAAATGTCACGATTTCAAATACTTATAAAGAAAGAAACAAATTCATAAAAGATTGGTGATTAATAAGAAGAAATATAATTTGGAGCTTAATTACATTTGATTTGTTTTGATAGTAGTTGCATGTTTCAATCAACTATATTAAAAATGTCATAACCAACGGTTTTTGTTGTATCGTAGCAGATGTCATAGATTTTGCCTATAATTTCAAAATGGTAAGAGAACAGCTACCCTCATAAGTCAGAATTGCTTAATTAGCTCCCATGTGAAAGTGAAAGAAGACTAATGAGGTTAGAGAAAGGGTTATTGGTAATTGGTGTAATTAATAAGGTTGAAATCTTTGGTGACATTTAGGAGACAAAGGAAACATATCAGAATCAGACCGGAACATTTGATTGATTGATTCTATTTTATTGGTTGGCCATCTACTCAATGGGGAATCTCCTAGGACAATAATGTATTAGGCATTGGCCCGTTTCCTCTGTAAAACTATTTCAATGAGATTCACGAGATGGCCTCCAATCCAAACAGCAAATAACAGCTATTCTAGTAAAAGCCGTCCAGCTTAACCCGGGTCTCTTTCTTAGCACGTTCTTGTTTAGTTAAACCAGTCTAAACTGAACGGGATCAGTTTTGGCTTTTCAAAGTTCAAACCCACTCACCTACCTACTCCTTCCTCCCAATGTCACGAGTTGAGAGCAAACCCTTTTCAACTGGGTTTCCACCTGGTCGTTTTTGGTACTTCTGCTCTTATAATAATAAAAAAAAAAAAGAATCTACATCCAGATGCACCGTAGAAAAAAGAAAAAAAAAATTATGAAGAATGTGGTATTGAATATATAAGTGTTAGGTGCAGTGTTGTACCTCTCTTGGCAGCTTTGAGCATTAAAAATTTTCATCCTCTTTTGTCTACTGCTGTGTTATACTTTTGTATACAGAGAGACAGGCTTACCCAAGGGAACGATGGGTGAATACGCTGCCCTATAAGACCTCTTTAATTATGTTAAGAGGATAAGGGACCCACGATTGGGTGATTATATATACCAAAGAGGTCAAAAGTTTTAATTAATAATATTACTATTATAATGTATTTATTAATATTAATTGTACAATAAATTGGGATTTAAAATAATCATATTAAAATTTAGGGAGAAAGACGGTTCAGTCCAGGATCAGAATTTAAAATGTGGATTGTTACCATTTTAAATATTTATAAGTGTGCAGTGAAAATTAAAAATCTGTGTTTAGACCTGTCTGTACTTCTCCATAAAATTTATTTCATCTTTTACAAAATGTAACTCAACCTAAATAAGGTGTACTTAGCTATCATGATTATTCAATCATGTCTTTTGCTGCACGATGCAACGAATGTAACATAGGTTTTGCCTAATGTCCCACATGAAATTATAGGCCCCGGTGCAATGCATATCAGCCTCATGATATTTGTAGCCATGATTATCTGTACTCTATTTTAATATAAGATAAATATCTAAGTTTTCTTATAAGTACATAAATGAATTGTGACTAGGGGCGATTATGGAATTGCCACTACTAGTGATTCAAGATATCAAATGTTTGGCTTTGATGTACTGCTACACTAAATTGGGACATTATTTTTAGATAGACATCTCAACGCTTCATGGTGTTATGGCCTCTGGATCTGCTGAAAATTAAACAATATATGTAACACAGGCTACACTTTTTATATGTTCTATCCAAACAATTAATTGTGTTATTTTCATTTGGGTGGATTGTAGCCAACCCATATAATTGGGAATAGATGCAGATGATGATAATGATTAAGGCAAAATAGTGAAGACAATAAAGCCAAACACCATCAAAGTTGTTACCCCCATATGATACATAGTGAGCTTATCACAATAACTAGCTTTTTGGGGGTGTGGGGCTACCTTGTTCAATGTTTTTTTCTTTGACAATTAAGGACCTAGTAGTAGTCGTAGCATACCTTGATTTCATCCTTGCTGGAACCAAAACTTGACCAATATAACTCTTGGACAAATGAGTTACTAATTGCTTTTTTGGACAAATTTACAGAGAATGAAGGAGGGTACTGTTGATGAGATGGTTGCATATGTCTAGACCCTGAGGAAGCAAATAAAATTGATAGGGTTGGTGGTGATTCAATCCTGCTAAATGTCATACACAGAACAAGTGGCTAAGAAGACAGTCAGAGAGAAAAAAGGAAGGAGGTCTGCTACAACCTAAAACAGTAAGGGACTATTGATTGATGAGTTGGGTTTCGAGGGATACATTTGTATAATTTGTTAGATACTAGTAGTACGTAGTCATTCAAACTTAGCTTGTAGCTACTCCATCTGGCTTTCATGATACAATAAAAGCATATAGAAAACTCAGTGTGCAGATAGTACTCTTCAATTTCAGTAAATTCATGACTTCACGGTGACAAATGTAATGCCCTATTGTATAAGATGGGCTGATGTGTAATCTGTCTATGTTTCGGTCAATTTCTCACATCTACCTCTAACTTTTTATCTCTGCTTTCTCCTTCCATCTCCAGCAATTGCCCAACCCATCTTAGGTTTGATTCATACTGTTTCTTCATTTTACTCTCCCCCCTCCAAAAAACAAAAAAAAAAAAAAAGTAGACACAGGATCATACTGGTGCTAGCGTAGCGCGTCATGACTCGTCCCAGAGCCCATCACTCACCATCACAAAGATTGTGATGTTATAAATATCACGAGAAGATGATGTTTATCAGTATATCACCCCAATTTCTCGACCTGGTTTCGCAATTTAAGACTATCAATCTTCAGAGCTGTCCATCGTCTCCGCATTTAATACGATGGAGTGAGTCTACCACCCACAAAACATCTGGTAATGAGCGATTCTTTCTTTTATTTTCTTTGATCACAGGTTCAGTGATAGAAGCAAAGAAAGAAACCCATTCGCCTCTGAAATTATAATGAACCAATTTTACTTCAAGTTAATCATCCAAGGATGAATTATCTCGAAAAATGAAAACCCGTTTACAAGAATTCCACATTGAATTCAAAGCTAAGAAAGACAAGCACACACACACAGATGCTTTGATACGTTCAGCTGCTTATTATGATCTATGACAATTGAAATCTGAGTTCACACTTGAAGAAAAATAGAAAGCTGTGAATAAAGATAGAGGGCTTAGTGTGTGTTGTTATTGTAAATAAAAATCCGAGCTCAGAGAAGTTTCGGTTGTCTTATTGCTGAAGACATAAAATGGAGAAAGCCAGATAAGCTCAAAGAAAGAAAAGCATGTACAGAAAAAGGAAGAGAAGGGGAAGGGGAAGGGGAAGAGGGCGTAAAAGCTTTTATGTGTTTACACCAACCATGGAGCTTACAACTTCCTCTTCCTGGCACTATACAGTTAAGATTCACTGAAGATGAGAGAGAGAGATGCCTTCCAAAGAAAAATAAGAAGGGCAAAAAGCAGAAAAAGAACAGAAGGCCAAAAGAAGAAGGAAGAAAAAAGCGGACAAAACACACATAAAACACTCACACGCCAATATAACATTAATAATCCCAAAGTAAAGCATCAGAGCTGCTTGGAATCAGAGTCTCCGGCACCATCATCTGATCGAGAAAATACCCATAATCGTCTTGGCTCGGCAACCACAGTGGAGGATAGACCCACCCATCAACCGAGTCAACGAAGATATAATCGTGCTGCGACTGGGGAGAATCAAAGCTCTCCCCTAGTCTCGGTAACTCCACGATCTCGGTCAGTTCATCGGGTGTCGACTCCATTGTCGACAAGGAAGATGAAGATGTGGAGGGTAACGATGACGATGACGACGACGAACAGGGCAAATTGAATTCCTCCATTGCAGCCGCTTTAGCTGCGGCGGCTTGAACGTCACGGGGTGAGAGTGATGCAGGCCGGGGCAACGACCCGACGAGCTCGGGGAAATTGAGAATCGCCGAGTTTCCTTTGATACTCAACGCGGCAACATCGTGGGCTCTGGCAGCCATTTCAGGGGTTGGGAATGTACCTAACCAAATCCTGGATTTTTTGCGAGGCTCGCGAATTTCGGAGACCCATTTGCCCCAATTGCGCATTCGAACACCTCTGTAAACTGGGTGCTTGCTGCAATCTCTCACCTTTTTGGTCTTTTTCTCATCGGGGTCTTGTAATTTAGCCTTTTTCGATGGGCCTGAGACAGATGAAGACGTAGAAGACGGAGACAATGGGAAAGAGTTGCTGCTGCTCTCTGCCTCTGAATTATTTGGTGGCTCTGTCATGGTTAGTGGCGACTAAACTGTGTGATCCGTAGGGAATAACGAACTCAATAACTGATTCGCTATTAATTTCCCAAAATAGGAACACTCTGCTCTTCCTTCACTATTATCTTCTACTGAAATACAGAGCCACACTCGCTTACAGTTGAGGTTCAGTGTTTACTTGTACGACGCGCAAAACGGCAATTCTGTATTACAGGACATCACGCATACAAACACAATCTCAGAGAGAGAGAGAGAGAGAATGTTAATACAAATTCAGGATCAGGAATCACGGATCACCAGGGAGACGGAGAGACTCGAGGGAGTGTATGACAGAAATAAATGAACTTTCTTGTTTAGCTTTGGGCAAAAGTGGACGCTTCTTTGAAGCAAGATTGTAAGAGAGAGAGAGAGAGAGAGAGAGAGAGAGAGAGAGAGGGAGGAAGAGGCCAATGAGAGTCACCCGTTTGTCAGTGGAGGTAGTGGGAACTCATCAACGTAGCCAAGAATTTAAAGTTCATCCGAACGAGAGCGAGAAGGGAGATAGAAAGAGAAAGTCTGAGAAAGAGAGGAGACTGAGGGGGTTTTAGTAGAGAGAGGGAGGAGGACGTGCGCTTTCATAGCAACCCTCGACCGACCTGACCTCTTCTCTCCATCACATTCACACGCATAATACTTGGAGAGAGAAAGGAGCGTATATGTGTACCTTAGGCTAGGGTAGACTGTAGAGAGAGAGAGAGAGAGGGTTCGGAGGACCCGGAAAAGAAATGGGTCTGTTACAGACTTACGGTAGAATGGGCATGGGTCCCCGACTCCTATCCCTCTATAGTCTATTCCTATACCACGCAACCCCTCATTAAAATTTGCCTTTATTCGGTTTTACCTTACCCAAGTTTTCCTGTTCTTTTACCCTTTTCATCATCTTGTTTCAGGCTTCCACATTCCACGCTGACCATGTCTCCCCTCTTGCCTCCATCTACTCCCAAGTCTCTCTGTTTCCAGATTCTGCTTCTGGGTTTTAACCTCAACCTCATACTGAAATGAGGTTGAAATAGGACTCCCATCCCTCTGTTTTCCCATTTTAAGATCCCATTCATGGATGAAGCTTTCAAGATTCAGAAATATTTTCTTTTCTTTGCTAAGGACTGCAGTAGAAATGGAATTCATTTCCATTCATCCAGCCCCCAATGATCCGAATAGTACTTACCCGGTTCATAAATTAATAAAATCCTATAATCCTTGGTACCAGAATGCAGTGGCAACTTGGCAAGATGTGGAATGAAACCCTGATAACTGGGGTAAGACTTTTTTTTTTTTTTCTGTAGAATTCATGCCGCAATATCAATTACGACATAGCTAAACTAGGGGAATTATATTAATCTTAGGCTTCAAAACCTGTGGCTTGTATAGAATTTTGTCCCCCTTCCCACCCCCACCCTCCCAACCAACACATTACACAACAACTAGTTGATTTCATGAATGGGTCCATCCCCACATAACTTTCTTATACAACTTTTCAATGCATTTAATACATATACATGTATTTGTACTAGATATTTTATCTAGCCAACGTGTGTTAGATTTGTTTATTTCTTTCTTTTTTTTTTATTTTAATTCCCTTCTCATTTAACAGCAAGCAAATTGGGAAGCATGAAGAAATTTGTGCATTTTTTTCTTTTTACTTGTTTGTGATGAAGTCAAAATGTTTTTAAGAGGGGTACCTTTTCTTCTGTCTCACGAGGATCCCACGTTAGGGTTTCTTGAGCAGGGGATACCAGTTACCGGGTCAATTTGTCTAGTTACTAGCTGCATTGGCCCCAACCCATCCTTTGTGATGAGGGTGGGTAAAGGTTCTTCACATTAATTAACATTTGGGGGGTTTCGATTTGACACCCAAGAAAGAAAGAAAGAGTCACAATCTTAAGTGGTCCGAACTTGGTGAAATTGTGTCACACTTATGGTGTATGTCTATTGTCTACCACTGCCGCTGGGTTGGGTTCTTTTTTCTTTTGGTAAAGCTTTGGATCAAATCAGTCCTCAGAATATATTGCACCCAAAATTGCCCATTCGTTTGGTTAAATCCTAAATATGATGTGGGAAATGTTAAATATATGATGAAGATTCAGTACTCATATCAAATGCAAATCCATTAGCTACGGTTGGATTCAAGGATTAAAATAACGAAACACTTGATACCCAATTTTAGGTATCGGTGCATATCGATACGATTGATACTTGCTTATATTTTTATTTTCAAATTTTAAGCATTAGTAGGATGAGATTTATCACCCCACAGGTTTAAATACATTTAAAGCATTTTATGTAACAGGTGTATTCAGACATATTTGGGTGCATTGATACGAATACAATATGCCGTATCGATATTTTAATCTTTGATTGGATTAAGGTCACTTTTTCAATCCAAATATTTCCTATTCTACCTAGAACCTGACCCAAAATTTTATGGGTCAACCCAAACCCGGGAGCTGAATATGGAATTGAGTGGATGGAATCTGGGGTTGATCTAAGTTATGAGGGGCCCATGGAGATCCTTAGGCCTTAGGGAGGGATATGGTGATTAAAATTATCAATATTAGTTTACCTGAAACAGTGCTAAACAAGCCATAACAGGATTTCATTGAGACAAAGAAGGTAGTTCAATTTTCTCTCCATAAAGGGTGGTAGTTCAACGCTACTTTCACGAGAGAGTGCCACAATGTACCATCTTGGGCCGTAGCCCACTACGACTAGCGACGTGTACTTAAAAACTTAAAAGGCAGCTTCTTTTCACTTCCTTGTGTGAAATCGTTGATGGGCCCAACCCCAATACAAGGATAATGTGAGGGCTCAGATTTATAACGTGCAATATTTGGCTACTTTACATCGTTATCTATCACTACCCCTTTACCAGACCAGAGTATAGAACTTTGGGAGAAAACTATTGATGGGCTATTTGGATATATTTAAATGGATCGAACTGGTTTCAGCCCACGTTATATTGTTCAGGTGTGAATATGCGTAATTGGGGTTAAGGGCCTGTTTGTGGCACATAGCTAGAGACATGGCAGGGGAACAGTGAGTGAAGCTTGAGCATACAACATTTATGGATTCAGTTAACCAGTTGGGCCCTAACCTTTAAGGCTCAGTTTGGAAGCAGTACAAATGCAAATATGTACAGTCTAAATACATACAAAATATAAAATTTTGCACTCTATATATTTGCAATTGTACTCTTCCAAACTCAGCCTAAGCGCTTGGAAGAAGCCAAACCCAATCCGGACCTACAATTCGGAGGGTCTCTTCACTCTTGAACCAGAACTACTTTTTTTCTTACTGTTCATGGTACTGAGATTGTATTCTTATATACTAATAATAGTTGCAGAGTTTGGAGATGCAAGCCATGTCTTATGCACCTTCCTGGATGTTTCTCTGCAAGGAAAACATTTGTTTTTTCCAAGTGCCCCAAGACAAACCCACCCATTTTCTTCTGGGCTCCATTTTCCTTCCCCATACAAATTAAAATGGATGTAAAAATTTTCCCCTGTGGCTCAGTTTGGAAAGAGTACAGATACAAATATGTGTAGTCCAGAACCTTGTATTTTATATTGTTTTGTATGTATTTGTGCTGCATAAAATATTTTTATTTGTACTCTTTCCAAACTGAGCCTATATTTATTTCCTCCCATCCCCTTTTACAACAAAAGTTTCTATTTTTACATCCCTTTTGATTTGTTTTGATGTAAATTAATGCCAAGAAAAACAAAGTTTTCATTGTAAAAGAGTAAAACGTATAGGTCAGGTTTAGCCGTGTAGGTTGAGCAATATTAACCCAAATTTAGATTTTGGGTAGGACTGGAAACGGGTCAGGTCTAGGTAGAATCAGTCCTGAACTGATTATTAGTCGGAATAGACCCAATTATACTAAAAAGTATATTTATTTATTTAAATAATAACTTAAATTTTAAATTTTGATAATATAACCTTAATAAAAATGATAGAAAAATATTAAATTATTTATGTATTAAAAAATTAAACATTTTTAACTAATATTATCTTATTTATTATCTATCAAATCTATCATTTTGAAACAGAAAATATGATAGAAATTATAAGATAATTAGAAAATATTATATATTTAATAAAATAATTGATTTAGGAACTTAATTAGTTCAGAACAGGCAAGAACCAGAACCGATCCAATTATTAATCGAGACAAAATTATAGAGTTGATTGGTTGGTTCGGATCTGTCAGGTAGACCCGACCCATTGACAGCTAGCCTAATGTTGGGTCAATCTAACCCCATTTCACCTCCACAGACGGTGAGTATGTTAAACCAAGGTGGTGTGCTTATTATTCACACTATTGTGGATTCAATTGGATGAGAATACAAAGTTGAGAGATGTATGAGTAACTAGTATACAGTGAACAAAGTTGAGAGATGTATATATACACCAGTTATTCGCACATGTTTGTAATAAGCCATTGATTTCATTAATTGTTGGTGGGATTAAATGAATCTGTACAAAAATACATCCTATCAGAAAAGTAGTGGTTATTTCATCGTTTCTCTACTTCAGTTTCTTCAATCCAGTTCAGTTCAAGTAGTAGTGCTTATTAATTAAATACCACGTTATAAGTATTAATGTAGTTGTTGATTTCTGCTCCTAGCTACTTAGTTAATAATTAATTCACAACTCTCTTAAGTCTTAACTGCATGCCAGGTCCTGCAGAGGCAGTCAACCACCACCTTGGGAATCGAAGTTGGGGTTGCCTTCCATCCCCGCCGGAAGAAACCCATGACCACCCAGCTCCACCGCTTAGACTCTCACCAGTCACCACTGATCCGTCCTTTGCCACTCAGAACTCTTTTTATGCACGAGCCATTTTAATTAACAACATGCATGAAATCAGAATGGGTCAGTTGCTTTTGCTATCGGATTCGGATTAAAATGAAATCGTCTGTATGTGATCCATAAGTTACCATCTGTCCTACATTAGGATGACAAACGGGACCTACCTTGAAGAATCTTCACGGTTGGAAATTGAAAAATTGAGATCAGCTCAGAACTGTGTGTTGCCAGAGCAAATATTTTGATACTGTTGGAAAATTGTATTAAAAGTACTCTTTATTCAAAGCACTGATGAAAATGATGTATGTAGGTAGGAAGATTGTCTAGAGGAGACATGTATACATCTGATCAATCTGCTTTTCTATGCAGGCTTTTCTCTTGGGTGGGACCTAGATGATGATGATGATGGGCACTGATCTCCCCAATATCATCAGCTGCCAGAAATCAGAATGGTTGCATTATCAATTTTTTCAGTCGTTTTATAATTCCATTTTAAATAATGAACTTGTCCTGTGTCAATTTCCATCTAACGCCCCTTGGGGACACAAACACTACTCTCTTGTTACTATTGTTTCCAAATTCCAAATGAATTAAGCTAATTAATTAATTAATTAATTGGGTCACTACTTTGACCTTAAACCTCTAAAGCGCATGCATCAGCGTTGTCCACCGCTACGTTGCTAGCTAGAATTCCTGTATCACGAATAAGATTGACTGATGACCCAGATTAATCAATTAATTAATTAAATTCACATATACCCACAAATTAATTAACCATGTGCGACTTTCTAATTAGCTGGTTAATTAGTTTTATCCTGGACTAGCTTTTCCATTCAACAGACCACATGCATTCATGAATTGAATCATATGCAGTGCAACAAGGTAAAATTAGAATTAGATCCAAACCTCCAAGTGGGTACGTACGGTGACGACGTATTTCCTAATTAATTAGCTTGAAAAATCAGATTTCTTACTGTTGTTAATTTCCTTGCTTTAAGTTTCTCTTTGATTACATGCATGTTGATTCAAGTAAACTCAGAGTTACATTAATCTGATCAGCCCTCCTCACCTACACTTCTCATCAACTGTCTATTTGCCCCGCCCCACCCCACCCCACTCCTTCATATAAACCAGCCTCCATTTTCTACCTTCTGCTTCAAATTCTCTTATATATTATATATTATAAACTATATAATACCACCCCACTCCATCCCCAATCATCGGAATTTAGGTTTCTCCCAAATCAGGTCAATGGTCAAAAAACCCACCTGACCGACGTGAGATGGGTCAGATTGCCATACTGCCGTATTATCTTTTCCCCCACTTTGACATCTCCCCCCCCCCCCCCCCCCTTTTACTTAAACTTGGCATCTCCATTCAATTGATTTAGTGGATTTCTACCCTTCCCTCACTTGTATGCATGCATAAACTATTAGATTTTAATCTCATTAATTAGAATTAGATATTAAGTCCAATAGAGTTTGGTTGATCAATTACATGAAAAATACATTTGCATACATATCTTGGAAAATAGTTATTTCTCTTAATAAAAGAGTGTTTAAATTAAAAATAAGTGCTTATTGAATAAATATTTATTCGAATAAGCACTTATTTGCATTTGGCATCCAACTTTTTCAAGTATTTATTTTAAAAAATAAGCACTTATTTTATATTGGGCATTTAATGGTCTTTTTCTCTAATAAGTACTTAAATAAGCATTTGTGATAAATTTGTCCTTCATTTTCTTTCAAATTTTCAAAATATACCCTTTGAAAGCATTTTTATTAAATTACTTTTATAAAAACACTTTTGTAAAAGCACTTTTGTGAAAGTACTTTTATGAAAGAACTTTTACAAAAAAAAAACTTATAAAAATACTTTTGTAAAAGTGCTTTCATAAAAGTGCTTTTGTGAAAGTACTTTCATAAAATACTTTCTTAAAAGTGCTTTCGTAAAAGTACTTTTGTAAAAGCACTTCAACTAGGGATAATATTATAAGTGGTATTTTAAAATTTAACTAGGGATGATTTTGGAAGAAAAAATTGAATAAGTGCTTATCATATAAGCACTTAAAAAATAGCTAGAGATTTGGGCTTAAAAAATAAGCCCTTGTTTCAGGCTTATTTCCCAAATACCAATAAGTGCTTAATAGTCCAAATAATCACTTGTTTTTAAGCACTCCAAACATGGCCTAAAACCAGTTTTTGCCTTACAAAACTCGTTTCACTGTTCAAAAAGCCTTTTCTGAACTAGCACCTTCCTCTTCTCCATGAGTCTTTAGAAGTTATTTAAAGAGTGCAAATCAAGCAAATAAACACAAGTTTTCAAAGAGTGCAAGTCTTTAGAAGTTACTTAAAGAGTTCAAAGTATCAATACATATCAGCTGATACGTATCGTGCCAATGGCTTCTCAATACACCCCTCCAGGGATTGTATCGGGTCAAACCCAGGTTCAGAGGGTAGTCAGGCCTTAAACCGACCCCTCTGAACCGGTTTTGAAAAAATTAATAAATAAAACCTAAAAAAGTACCGATACAGATTTGATATTGACTTGTGTCGATAAAACCTACCGGCATATCAGCATATGTCGATAATTTGATCCTTGGCTACTGTCTCAAAGAAGGTTTCTTCAGAGACTCTTCAACTTTGCTAGTTGTAGATTCTCACAAAAGTCTACGTTATATCTTAGGAACAAATTTGTCTATAACTCAATAGCAAATTCCAAAAAAACTGAGTGAGAACAAATAACATTCTAAACACCGTTTTCAAACATCCCTCAAAGTTTCTCCTCCAAATTTCCATGGCCCCAATCCCAACATAAGCCAAATGCCAATTAATATAAATTCATATATATATTATTCTGTTATTCTTCTCTTCTCTCTATCTTCTCCATTCTCTGTCTTTTATATATGTGTGCTTCGTTTTGTGCCACTCAGTTTGATTTTGAGTTGGGGTTGACACATCCATCCATCTCGCCAATAAAGATCACAAAAACATGATATGGACAGCTTTTATATGAACACGTGAATAATGTCTAGCAATTTTCGAGTATGAATTAATTAATTAATTTGTACAAAGTTAGATAATTCCAGTAGGCTGATAAGGGATGTAGATGGTTGTTTAGTGGATGGCATTGATGAGCTTAATTAAGAGAGGTGGATGCTGTAGGAAGGTAGCTAGGTTTGGATTAAAAGCGCCTCATGTGTGTGTTCTTCTTTATGACACGTACATATGCTGCCTTAATTTGATTGCTGGTGTACGTAGTTGTTTTCTACTTAATTTAAAGAGTTTTGGTAGGGTTTTCCCCCATGACATCTCTGTTACATTGTGTTAATTAGGTATTAACCACCCATCGAACACAAAAAAACTACGATCCACACATTTTCATGCATCAAGATAGCTACCTAGTTGCATTGACATACAAGGAATTGTTACTGTAGTGTGACTAGAGAGGAGAAACCAGACACCAGACACCAATTATATATATATAATTTTCTTTTGATTGATGTGATTTTATAAGTTCATTAAAGCAGAAACCAGACACCAATTACAAGAGGCAATTAAGCAGAAAAGATTGATAAGCAATAAACAAAGACTCCAGCAGTTGAAAATATCTATGTTGTGTTAGATAATAAAAGTCTAATTATCTCATTTAACAGCTTAATCATGTTTTATGTTGAATAATTTTTTGACATGGTATTAGAGCAAATGGTCTAGTCTTTGATCCTTATTACTAATCTATAATTAATTAAATTTCAGCATAAATTATAAAGGAGAGCCTATGCTTGTTTATGCTTCAAGCCTAATCAATAGGGTTTTGTATAAAACGGTATGTTAGATACTAAAAATCTATTCAAGGATCTCGCCTATCTAACAACTTAAGATTTTCGGTTCAATAGTTCTTTAACAGATTGTTTGATAGCGGTTGAAATGCCCAAATCATTAAGGGCAAAGTAATCAATCTAACTTCAAGCTAGCTTCGGCCAAGGAGCTCAAAACCTCCTAATTAACATTCAGCTCAGATACTTTGGCTCTTTTATATTATCATATTCTGTATTTCATTAATTATATCCACCCGAATGGTAACTAAAAGTCTAAGACCACCAAACGTTCAGACCATGTTGAATAAGGCTCATTATACACATTTGTGTTCACAGCAGATGGAGAATCACATTTTAAACAACACAATATTAATCCTAATTAAAGACAGCTCTCTAGCTCCATTTTAAGGCAAAATAATGTCCTAGAATTCTGTCCTTCTGTCCTACATACATCTCACGTTTCTAACTATAACTTCGATGTAGTCTCTTATAAAATTCAGCAACCCAAAATAAGAAAAACCAGCACAAAATCTCACACGCTTGAAAGATTAATAAAAAAATAATGTTTGTAATAACTACCATTCGTTCCTGGACATATATAATTAGTCTTAATCTTAGTATTAACAACAGTATTAATTAATATAGTGTTCATTACCTTGACCTGTCTGTATGTTATTTTATAATTAATATTTGTTAAAGCTTAAGACTGTTAAGATTTAAGAAGTTAATAAGATTGTTTTATATCTTCTAAGTATACTTTTCTATTCCCTAACACTTCATTATTTAATATTACATTTCACATAACAATAAAGTTTAATAATAACACAAAAAATAATAAATATGTAGACCAACAAGTTAATAGATTAGTGTTCCAACTGTTTCTCCTGTCCAAAAAATAAAATGAAATTTATTGAACAAATGGATAAATAATTAAAAGTGAGCTATTTTTTTTTCTTCAATAAATATTCCATACACAAGATGTAGTTTGATTCTCTAGATTGATGAGAATGCACTTTAGTTATTGTAAATAATAGGAAAAAAATACTGATATGGATCGATTTTCAAGACATACTGCATGCCAGATAAAGGAGGCTGATCTAACGAGCTTTTTTTTCAAGTTAAAAGCTTGTGCCCATGGAGGTTGTGTTTATTGGGCTTGATCTGCTACCCACAATCTGTTTCTACATCTCTACCCACAGTATTTTATAGCTGTGAATTGGGAATATTTCTCTTGTCATTTATGGGAGATGTTCCCAATACATAGCAGTGATGTTTTGTCGGTAAGAACGTGGGGATAGATTGTGGGTACAGATTCAGAGTGGTGTTTATTAGTACCATTGTTGTTTGTACCTAAAACTTTTTGGGTCATCCGCATATAACTGTGATTTGAGGCTGTTTATAATTGAAAGTTTGAAACGCGCATGCCTTAAAAATGCATGCGAGGCATTGGTTAGGTTGAAATGCTGAATGGATCATCTTTCTTGCTCTAGAGGGGTGAAGTCTAATCATTCTAACTGAAGTGACTCTCTTGTATATGCAGTGGGACACCACATAACTCTAGAGTTCAGATCTGTGCCCCACAGCACAACCCCACCGTGTATTTCAAACATCTCCCGATGATAGATCAAAATCATCGGAGATATTTCCCAATACACGGCGGGAATGTGCTGTGGGGCGCAGATGTGAACTCATAACTCTATATTGATCAATCCAAAATATTTCAAGTAGAAACAGCAATGATACCAAACAACCCAAATCATTACACCATGGTTATTGGTTCAAAAGAAATTAAACCAAATGCCAACTTGGACCAAAGAGAAGCATTTTAAAAAAGAACCCACTTGTATCTGCAGGTTTGAAATCCATTATTTGAGCAAGTAGTAGTCAATTACCTGGAATTAATAAATTGGGATGAATGCTTCAAGCACGTAACAGAGAACATTGATGCATCTCTCCTAAAGATTTTTTCTGAGTATTCCATATGAGATCTTAAATACTTGACAGATCAATATAACCAATATGTTCCAGAGTGAATCATTGCTCAAGAAATTTGGTTCTATATGATCAAATGGATGAGTTGTATTGTAGGTGTGATCAGTCCTGGACCGATGATGATGAATTGATGATGACTTAACAGTGAAATAATAATCACAGGTTTGGATTCTATATTTAAGATACACATTGGGGTACTATAACATAAATTTAAACATAAAGTTATCTCTTGAGATGAGACTATATCTGCAGGGCCACTATTGAATAAATGCAGAAGTTCACCTACTTAGTTCAAATGGTTTTACGTGTTAGCAAAATTTACTAAAGACTGAAATAAGTCGCTGGGAGATATGTAGCCATGTTGGTTCTGAGTCTCTAGCAAAGATCAACGATAACCATTAGCTATTAGGGTTATGAAATTCAGCCACATCTAATTAATCAATTAAGTAATGTTTGAACACCAGTCTGAGAGTTGTCAATAGGCTGGTGTCTTCTGTTCTGTCTTGAAACTCTTGTCTTTCAATTAAATTCTTCCAGGTAAAAAGGTGATCCTTCATTTTGCCTCTTTATTATATAATAATTGTGTGGCAGACTCTAAAACTGTTTTCCTACCTGGAGATCAAAAACAGGAAATTTACGCCCCCCCCCAATAGCTACCCACTCTCTCATGCATTAACTTAACTGAAGGACAAGAAACATCTTTCAACGATCAATAAATGTAGTGAAAAATAATCCTTTTGGTTGCTGTGCAATTTTATTTGCACTAAATGAAAAAATTGCAAATTCTGGTTTAACTTTGTTTTGGGTTTTATTTATTCTACTTCATTTCTTAATTTACTTCATTTGTACTGCAATCAAACAAAATAAGCTAAAATTTGAAAGAAAACTAGGTCAGGATTTACACTCAAATCATTTGCACTGTCATAATTTTGCATCAGTACAAATTTGTTTGCATTGCAACCAAACACGGCCTAATTTGCACAGTGTAGGTTTGCATCGTCAACTGTTAAATAAGTTGGTAACAAATAAAAATAGAAGTAGGGCACTAGATTATTTTATGGAGTCATTAACAGTTTTTATTTATAAGTATATTTCATTAATATAAAACCACCACACTGCTTACCAAAACAAGCAGGTTAATAGGGTTTTTCAGGGTTAAAGCTTACAGATTACAACACGACCCTGAACAATCCCATTCTAAGTTTTCCTTTAAAATCCCTGCTCTTGCCAATGAATCTTCCATCATTAGCACTTCTAGCTTGAGCTATGATAGAATGACCATCCCAAAAATAGCAGTTACCTCCCTGGCCTTTATTCAATTTTCTTCCACATCTATCTCAAAGGAAGAACCTTGCTCTGAAATCATGTATGATAAGAAAAAACACAAAATAAACAAGAATTCAGTTTTCTTATTTTTTTTTTTCCTCACAAATTAGACATTACAAAGAATGTCCGAATCTATAATCCACCTGTAACATCAAAAGAACATTTTTCCTTTGGGCTTCCAGATTATGTGAAAAGGCCAAACCAACTCAAAAGCAATAAAATAAGCTAAGGTTACAATGTTACAAAGGGACTCCAAGTGTGGAATTCAAAATTTTCCTTTCTTGAGCCGTACAAGATAATAATCCTCCTCTTCATCAACTATTCTCTTCTTTACTTTGGAGTCACTGTTCTTGGATACCTGCTGTTGCTTTTGTGAACTTTCAGGTTTATCCGAATTCAGTGACTTAACGGGAGTCCCCATCCTTAGTTGCTGTTGCCTCTTCTGCTTTTTCTCATATGCTTTCTTTGCTCTTTCGGGTGATAACAAGCCATGCTCCATCATCCTGCACATGGAAGTATGTAATCCTTTCTGTAATTAGATCTTTTTTGGTAAAATGTACTTAACTTATTTGTAGCATAAATAGTTCTTAAGATGCATGCCAGACATGCAAATTTTGAGACACACGAACATGCATACATTTGAGACTTGAGAGAGAGAGAGAGAGAGAGAGAGAGAGAGAGAGAGAGGCTTTTTAAGTCAAGTCAACAGAATCCAAAGTTTGATCAATGAGCTTGTGGATAAGAATACAGATGCAGTTAACTAGGATTTCAGAAACCAACTTTCTTTCTATATACAACTCAGATTTGAGGCTATCAATGATGAGAAGTTTTAGGATTTCAACTGAAAAGAAAAAGCAAGTTTCTAATAAAATCTCAGTTCAATCTGCCTCCAACATTTGGAAAATATTATCAGCTGCCCCTTGCTCAAACAAAATCCTCAACGAGAAAATATAGTCTAAAATGAGTTTTTTTACCAGTAATGAAAAAAACTTTATTAATTGTAATATAAAAAATGCTTACAAAGAGGTAAGCCATCCAACCCGACCCCATATAGTTGGGATAAGGCATGGATGATGATGATACAAGAGGTTAGCCATAGCTTCCAAAATTAATGGGCCTATCCCATCTTCCCCTCCCCCCCCCCCCAACTTTCTTTCACATTAAAAGTCCCCTTTCTTAAGGTTTCACACCCCCCCCCCCCAAAAAAAAAAGCTGTTATCTACCCACTCTGTCTCCCAAGAGCATCTGCAGAACTGTTATCTGATCTTTGAGCCCACCCTATAAGTGAGTGCCAGCTCTCTCTAGTTTCTTTATTTCTTGGACCCCATTCCTTTAGGCTGTGTTTGGTTTGATAGAGAAGGTAGGGAAAGATAGGGAGACTTTTCTTTCAAATCAAAGACAGCCTTGATGCCATGATCCCTACCTTACAAAGAGGCAAGCTTTTTATTCAAGACTTGAATAAAACAGATTCTGATTGTGCATAAGGATCTAAATATCTGCTGCAAAGACAACTTTTTTAGACGTATTCATGCAAATCATACCAATTGTAGTTCTTCCTATACCTTCTCAAAGAAAGTGAAATTTTTTAGGAACACTTTGTAAAGAGTCTACTAATTATAGCATTGGTGTATGAAAAGCGTATACAAATGATTTCTGTCTTAAGACCCAAATAAAATTTGATGCTTGGTCCATCTTAAGGTGCTTGGCAAATGGCATTGCCCAACATAATCCAGAACTTTGTAGGGAGTTCCAAATCTTGAAAAGGAATTTTTGAAGTAGATGATGAGAACAACCAAGTAACTATTTATGATGCAAAAAGAAATTAGAATGATTGCCCCCCCCCCCCCTCCAAGCAGTCGCAGATTTTGTCTGAAGTTAATTCAAACTATGCAAAGATCCCTTCTAAACATATTCAGTGAGTAGGACACCCAATCTTCTTCAAGAAAAGCTGTATAAAATGATCAGATAAGAAGTAAAGAGGCAGATTTTGCATCTCCAAACACAGAGTGAGTAGGGCACCAAATCCTCTTCAACAAAAAGTAATAGAATTATTGACCAAGAATGCACCTTTGACATCCACTTTCAGTTGTACTTGGTCATACAACCAAAATATGTTATCAGATATACCAAAATAAGCCACAGGTTTTTAAGGATTTTGTGCATTGTTGGATCCATGTTTCTGTCTTTCCATCTCTCAATTCTCAAAAAATCTCTCTACCTAGATCTCCACCTTAGCAAAAGAGATAGATTTAGGAGAATCAAACAAAAGGAAGAAAGATTGCATCATAAATTATTTATCAAAAAAAGATTGCATCATAAATTTCTCCCAGAATTTTTTTTTTTTTTATCAACACTAAAGCCTTGGCCAAATTATAAAAGCATGCTGTGTTTCTCCCAGGATCTATGTTGCCAATACCTACCAGAGTGAATGCATAATCCTTGTTCCTTCCAAATAGTGCCTCCATATGAGATGTTAAACTCATAAAATCCCTTTCTTTTATGTTCCTTCATTTCTATCAATGACATTACTTAAGGTTGTTTAAGGCAATTAGGTTATTATAGGCACTAAATAAGTTGTGGCTTTATTAGGTGCTTGTATATTGAACCAATACCTCAGTAGTCTAAATCAGTGTTTTCAACCTGTCGTTGACCTGTCAGACCAATGCCCCTAACATTATCCCAGTTCAGGTCAACCTCTAACCTGCTATATTACAAAAAACTGTTGACTCAGTCAACAACCCATCAACCAGATGGTTGAACCATTGACCCATCTGGCCCATCAATGGATTACTGGCTTTCTCTATTATTTTAAATTTTTTAAGTTTTATAAGGATGACATCACAGGTTGACCCGGAGGGAAAAGCTGTCCAACTTCTTGGCTGGTTTTAAAACTACTCTAAATTTTAATCATTTGATACATGAATATATATTTGAAAAGTAAATGGAAAATTTTGGTTTTAGCAAGGGCAAAAACCAAGATACTTGAAGGCAATGAGGTATTTAAAGCATAAGCAATCATTTTGTCCATATGAAAGCATATGCATAATGAAAGCATATGCATAAACAAGCATAATCCAACAAATAATTTCCAAAAATATGAAGCCATGAAAAGATTTTGGGTTGGAGATAAGACTGAACCATGTAAAAGATTTCATATTTTAATAGCATACAGAAAATTGGTGTGTTCTCTTTTTTTCTTTTTTTTTTTCACTTTGGACAATGATAATATACATTATTTGGGATATTTGCTCTTTTTTTATCAGTAAAAAAGAAATTTCATTAGTGAAAAGAAATTACAGGGGTTACAGTTTATGAGTAGCCTTGGCTACCCCACTACAGTGTATCCACTATTAAATTGATTTCTCACTCTTACAGTTGAGCCCAGAAATAGTGATCCCTGTTCACCCCTTGTTTGGCTAGCTGGTCTGCAAATCCATTTACTGCTCTATGGGCCCACTTAATTGAAAGCTGCATATCCTTGGATAGACTTTTAATCTTCTTGATGTCATTTCTGAATATCCAGGGTGTGCTGTCATGTTGTTTTAGCCAACTGATGATAACTTTGGAATCCCCTTCCACAACCAACCTTTCCACCCCCATCTCCTTTGCTTTTTGTATCCCATATACCATTCCTTCAGTTCAGCTGTAATGGAATTTCCAATTCCAATGGGACCTTAATACAGCCCCAACACATTTCCTCTTTCATTTCTTATAACCCCTTCAATTCCAAATCTTCCTGGGTTTCCAAAACTGCTGCCATCAAAGTTCGATTTGATAAAGCCTGGTTCAGGGGGCACCCACTCCTTCAGGATCTTATTTTTTGCCGAGGAAGAGAAAGCAACTATCCTCCAATTCCTAATCATATCATCCACTGTAAAATTTGAAAATAAATTCAGTGCTTTCACCCATGAGATCACCTTCATCATAATACTTTCTACCAGTTCTGCCTTGCATCTTTCCTTATCTTCAAATATTCTCCAATTTCTTTCCTCCCATAGTACCCATAGCACTGCTGCCCTTGTGCATCTCCACGTCATTCTCCCTCTCCGCTTTGGCCATCTAAAAGTAGATGGCTCAAACAATCTTTCCAAACTCATCGGGGTGTCCCACCTGCATCCAAATAGGTAGAAAAACCAATCCCAAATGCTACTAGCAAGAGGACAGGAAAAAAGAATGTGAAAGGCATTCTCACCATTTGACTTACATAAATAGCACCAATTTGGTGAAAGGCACCAACCAGGTTGTTTCCTCTGCATCAGATCACTAGTATTAATTGCACTATGATAAACTTCCCAACAAAAGGCACCCACTTTGTGAGGGATAGATCGACACCAAACTTCCTGTATAGGGAAGGGTTCCCCAAGTTGGGTAGAAGACAAAAACTTGAAAAAAGAGGCACAACTGAAAACACCTGAAGGATGGGGAGACCAAAGTCTAGTGTTTTGTTTAGAAGTGTCGAACCACACCCCATCAAGCACCTTAAGTAGAGAAGACAAAGAATCCAGTTCTGACTCCCCTGACATTTCTGCGAAGTCCCAGATTACAGGTCGGACCAGACAAGGGTGGGGAGGGGGCAAGAAAGTCAGCAATCGGTCTACCTTTGAGGGAGGAAAGAGCAAAAATTGAGGGGAAAAGGGTTTTTAAAGAAGATTCCCCCACCCAAATGTCTTCCCAGAATTTGATTTTGTTATTTGAGTTAAGATCAAATCTGATATGACTGAGAAGCGAAGGGAGAAGTTTGTGAATTGCCTTCCATGGTGAATAGCTCGATGCCCTGCTAGAAACTCCATCCCAACCATTCTCTAAGAGCCCATGTATATTGGTTACCACTTTGTGCCAAAGCCTGCTTGTCTCACCTGGGAATCTCCATAACCACTTGCCCAGGAGAGCCTCATTCCTCTCCTTAAGTCTTATGCCCAAACCTCCCAAATCCTTCCTTCTAGTCACTACTTCCCATCTAACTAGATGATCTCTCTTCTTCTCATCAAGTTCCCACAGAAAATCCCTCATTGTCTTCTCAAATTTCTATCCAATAGCTTGAGGTATACTAAACACCGAGAGATAGTAAACTAGGAGATTTGCTAAGGTGGTTCTAATAAGAGTGATCCTTCACCCCAGTGAGACAAAGTTTCTCTTCCATGCTGCCAACTTGTTTTCAAACCTCTCTAGTACCGGTTCCCAGAAACCTAAGTTTTTTGGGTTTGCACCTAGAGGGAGTCATAGATATTTCAAAGGCCACTCGCTCCACAAACAACCTAATTCCTCTGCCCAAATATTGACCTCTTCTTGGTTTAGGTTAATCCCGGCTATCACACTTTTGTTGAGGTTCACTTTTAAATTTGTCACTTTTCAAAAAAGGTTAACCACCAACCTAAGGTTCCTTGCTGCCATCTCATCTCCATTTTCAAAAAAAAATGATGATGTCATCTGCAAATTGAAGATGAGTTACCACCACACTCTCCCTTCCTACTCTCCAACCCTTTAAAATACCTATCGCATCCGCCTTCGAAATCAGTCTGCTAAGCACTTCTGCTAAGATCGTGAAAAGGAAGGGGGAAAGAGGATCTCCTTGTCTAATTCCTCTCTTAGCATTAAAGAAGTCCTTTACTACTCCATTGACTAGTATTGAAAAATGACAGGACTGTAGACAGCCTTTAATCCACCTACACCATCTTGCTCCAAATCCACAATTCCTAAGAGCCTCCAACAAGAACTCCCAATCCACAAAGTCATTGGCTTTCTCTAAATCTAATTTGCATACAATGCCTTTCTTTCCAGACTTCCTAAAATTCTCCACGCATTCACTAGCTATTAGGATTTGATCGAAGATTTGCCTTTCTTGGATGAAAGCCCCTTGAAACTGAGAGATAATTGCTAGGAGGACCTTTTTAGCCTTAGGGAGAGGACCTTGGCAAGGATCTTATATTGGCTTGTTATCAAACTGATTGACCTGAAATCCTTGGGGTGGCTAGCTCCATATTTCTTTGGGATCAATGCTATGAAGGTAGCATTAACACCCCAGCTTACAACCCCTCTATGATAAATATCATTAAAGACTTTTGTTAGTGTAGGGGTATTTCTATCTTTATACTTATGTTGAGGTTGCTTATCTATAATATTATATTAGAACTAGTGTCTCTCACTTAAATAAGGGCACATGTGTCTTTTCCATTATATTAGTAATATAAAACATGTATGGCCGAATGGGAGAAGTAATTTTTCCCTAATTCGAACCAGACTTTTCTTCTCTCTTTTTCTCCTCCTTTCTCTCTCTCTTTCTTTCTTCTTTCTTCTTCTCTCTTCTTGGCTGTTATCAGACTAACAAAACTCAAAGGCAAGCCAAATTATAATATGGTATCAGAGCTCAACTAAGCAACTCGGATTTGCCCAGATTTTTGTTTTCTACGCACTCAATCTAGGGTTTTCTCTTGATTTCTCTGCCATCGATTGGAGATAAGGGAAAGGGCTGAAAAGGAGTGGTCGCCCTCTTCCCTTGGAGGTTTCTATGCCTCCAGTTGTGTTGTCTGTGGTCGGTTGCTGTGGTCTCTAAGAAGCCCTCCCCTAATCGATGAAGAGAAGAGGGCTGATTCGTGTGGTGCAGTGGGTGTCTTGTGTGGACTGATTTTCTTCTTGTGTGGTTTGTTTTTCGGGTGATGAGGTAAGAGTTTTCTATGCATATTTTTTTGTTATGAATCAAATAGGAAGAATGTTTCAGATCGTATGATGGGATTTCACTATGTGTGCTAGGGTTTATGTTGTTTTTTTGTGTGATTTGAAGGGGGAGTGGTTCTCATATAGTGGTGAGATTTCAGGTAGTCGTAGGGTAGGGTTTGTGGTGTAAGGAGTGCAACCTTCAGCAATAACAAGTGTTGAAACCAGTGTGATTAGTGTGATCAAGTAGTGTGCAGTGTGCCAAATTCAGTAGTAACAGAATTCAGCAATGGGAGATAACAGTGATAGCAAATCTAATGTGATGATACCTGTTGACTACCTGAATGTTCAAATGACCTCTATTAAACTAAATGGAGAGAATTATGTACCTTGGGCTAAATATCATTAAAGACTTTTGTTAGTGTAGGGGTATTTCTGTCTTTATACTTATGTTGAGGTTGCTTATCTATAATATTATATTAGAACTAGTGTCTCTCACTTAAATAAGGGCACATGTGTCTTTTCCATTATTTTAGTAATATAAAACATATATGGCCGAATGGGAGAAGTAATTTTTCCCTAATTCGAACCTGACTTTTCTTCTCTCTTTTTCTCCTCCTTTCTCTCTCTCTTTCTTTCTTCTTTCTTCTTCTCTCTTCTTGGCTGTTATCAGACTAACAAAACTCAAAGGCAAGCCAAATTATAATATGGTATCAGAGCTCAACTAAGCAACTCGGATTTGCCCAGATTTTTGTTTTCTACGCACTCAATCTAGGGTTTTCTCTTGATTTCTCTGCCATCGATTGGAGATAAGGGAAAGGGCTGAAAAGGAGTGGTCGCCCTCTTCCCTTGGAGGTTTCTATGCCTTCAGTTGTGTTGTCTGTGGTCGGTTGCTGTGATCTCTAAGAAGCCCTCCCCTAATCGATGAAGAGAAGAGGGCTGATTCGTGTGGTGCAGTGGGTGTCTTGTGTGGACTAATTTTCTTCTTGTGTGGTTTGTTTTTCGGGTGATGAGGTAAGAGTTTTCTATGCATATTTTTTTGTTATGAATCAAATAGGAAGAATGTTTTAGATCGTATGATGGGATTTCACTATGTGTGCTAGGGTTTATGTTGTTTTTTTGTGTGATTCGAAGGGGGAGTGGTTCTCATATAGTGGTGAGATTTCAGGTAGTCGTAGGGTAGGGTTTGTGGTGTAAGGAGTGCAACCTTCAGCAATAACAAGTGTTGAAACCAGTGTGATTAGTGTGATCAAGTAGTGTGCAGTGTGCCAAATTCAGTAGTAACAGAATTCAGCAATGGGAGATAACAGTGATAGCAAATCTAATGTGATGATACCTATTGACTACCTGAATGTTCAAATGACCTCTATTAAACTGAATGGAGAGAATTATGTACCTTGGGCTAAATCTGTAGAAGTTTTTCTGAAGGCAAAGAAGAAGGTGAAACACATAAGGGAGGAGAAACCCTCCACTAATTCTCATGAGTATGAAGACTGGGAACAAGAGGATGCACATATTATCACGTGGTTATGGAACAGTATGGAACCCAAGATTAGTGTAAATTTCATGTTTCTTGACACTACCAAAGATGTGTGGGACCATGCTAAGAAGTTGTATTCTGGTCAAGACAATACAATCAGAGTATATCAGTTGTATCAAGAATACTTTAATCTGCAACAGGGCAATCAGAGTCTTGAGGAGTACTATGCTAGTATGAGAAACATTCGTAATGAGTTGAATATTTATCACCCCCTCACTTCTGATGTCAAAATTCAGCAACAACAGAGAGAACAACTTGATGTGACTCGACTTTTGGTGGGGCTGAAATCTGAGTATGAACCAGTGCGGCCTTAGATACTAGGAGGGTCAGCTCTCCCTTCCTTAGAAGAGGTGTTTGCTCAACTTCGAAGGACTTCCATTGGATCTACTGAGAACTCTAATGTCTCAGATAGATCAGCCTTTGTAGTGTCAAGGGGCCGTGGTGTTAGAGGTGGAGCTCGAGGAGCTCAATCTGGCCGTGGTGGTAGCTGTGGTCCGATATATGGCCAAAGTGGTGGTGGTGGAACTACATATAACCGTGGTGGTGGTCGTACTGGAGGTAGAGATTCAGGGGGAGCCCGTGGCAGAGGACGTGGCTTGGGTCCAAGGAGATGTACTCATTGTGGTATGGATGGACATGCCATTAATTATTGCTATGACTTGCATGGTGCACCCTCAACCTGGGCCAATCATGCCATGACTAGTGACACCAGTTTCAGACAGGAAAATCGTTCAACTGATCAGATGCCTCCAACATCCACAGATGTTACCGGGAAGGAGATGGTGAGTGTTCCCCGTGATGAGTATGAGAGGTTTGTCCAATCCACATCTCAACAGAACATGGCTACTTTCGCACATTCAGGTATGGCTTGTTTGGCATCCACACCCAATCACTGGATTATTGACTTTGGAGCCTCCGATCACATGACTGGGACTCCAAGTGTGTTTTCTTCCCTCTCTCATTGCTCAACATCACAATTTGTTACTCTTGCTAATGTTCCACATCCTCGATTTGTGGTGTTGGCAATGTTCACTTGACCCCGTTATCTTTATCCTCAGTTTTGTATGTCCCTAAATTTCCGTTTAACCTTATGTTTGTTAGTAAGTTGACCAAGTCACTTAATTGCCCTATTACTTTTTACCCTTCTATGTGTGTTTTTCAGGATCTCAAGATGGGGATGAAGATTGGTGGAGGGCATGAAGCTGGTGGATTGTATTATCTTGACGGTGGTGGAAGAACATCAATAGATCTCCAGTCATCTCTCTCTCCTCTCTAGTGGCACTGTCGATTTGATCATCCTTCGCTGAAAGCTTTGAAATCTTTGGTTCCTTCGTTGAGTCAACTTTCTATTTTTGATTGTGAGTTGTGTCAGTTGGGGAAACATCATCGTGTTCCCTTTAGTTCTAGGGTTGATAACCATGTGTCGAGTCCTTTTTCTTTGGTTCATTCAGATGTTTGAGGTCCTTATAAAGTGATGTCATACAATGGATATAGATATTTTGTCATTTTTGTTGATGATTTTTCAATGATAACGGGCTCTATTTAATGAAAGAAATAAGTGAATTGTTTACCATCTTCCAGAAATTTTATGCTGAGATTCGCAATCAATTTGGTGTTCACATTAAAATTTTTCGTTCTGATAATGGCCGTGAATATTTATCTTCATCATTTCAAGAATACTTGGACCAACATGGCATTATACATCAGACCTCATATACCTACACCCCACAACAAAATGGGGTGGCTGAGAAAAAGAATCGTCATCTTTTGGAAACAACACAATCCCTCATGCATCACATGAATGTTCCCAAACCCTTTTGGAGTGATGCGATGCTTACTTCTTGCTTCTTGATTAATCGGATGCCCACGTCTATCCTTGATGATCATTCCCCATTCACTACCTTATTTCCCACCGTGTCTTTGTTTCCTCTTTCTCCTCGGGTTTTTGGGTGTGTCTGCTTCGTCCATAATCTGGGCCCCGGGAAGGACAAGTCAGATGCACAATCCATTAAGTGCATCTTCCTTGGCTATTCTCGAACCCAGAAGGGGTATAAGTGTTACCATCCTAGTTCTCGACGTTCCTTTGTGTGTACTGATGTTACCTTCTTTGAGTCTACTCCGTTTTTCTTGGGGTCCGGTTATGCTTCTTCCTCCTCATCACCTCCCCCTCTTCCACTTCCAGTTGCTAATTCTGTTCCCCTTGTTCTAGCCGTGACCAAGTCCTTGCCTCCAGTGCCACCACCTGTTGAATGCCCACCTATACCCACATGTATCGGCTGCTACTCCTCCGACTCCATCACCGTCAACAGATCTAGCAGTTGTCTCCACACCAGCCCCAGACCCAGTATCTGATCTTGATCTTCCCATTGCCTTGCGGAAAGGTAAACGCACTTGTACCCTTCATCATATTTCTAATTATGTTTCACTCACTCACCTTTCCGCTTCTCATTGCCAGTTTATCTCTTTGTTATCCTCAGTTGTTGTCCCTAAGGATGTCCAGGAAGCCCTTGCCTCTCCAGGGTGGTGTCGTGCAATGGAAGAACTCTCAGCTCTACTTCATAATCATACTTGGGACCTCACCGCTCTTCCTCCTGGGAAGCAGGCTGTCAGTTGTAAGTGGGTTTATACTGTTAAGTATTTGCCTGATGGTAGTGTTGAGCGCCTAAAAGCTCGATTGGTTGCAAAAGGGTACTCCCAAACCTATGGTATTGACTACACAAAGACTTTCTCCCCAGTTGCTAAGATAGGTTCGGTTCGTGTTGTGATCTCTCTTGCAGCTATATATGATTGGCCCCTCTATCAGCTTGATATCAAGAATGCTTTTTTGCATGGTGATTTGCTTGATGAGGTCTACATGGAGCAACCATCGGGGTTTGTTGCTCAAGGGGAGGATGGTAAGGTATGCAGACTAAAGAAGGCTATATATGGGCTTAAACAGTCTCCTCGAGCATGGTTTGGTAGGTTCAGTGAGGTGGTAAAGAAGTTTGGTATGAAACAGTGCCAAGTTGATCATTCCGTCTCCAGTCATGACTCTCAGGCAGGAAAAATCCTATTGGTGGTGTATGAAGATGATATTGTTATTACAAGGAATGATAAAATGGGCATTGACAGGTAGAAGACTTTTCTACAGGAACATTTTCAAACAAAGGATCTTGGTAAATTGAAATATTTCTTGGGGATAGAAGTGGCAAGATCTAAGCATGGTATTAATTTGTGTCAGAGGAAGTATGTGCTTGATTTGCTGGAGGAAACAAATTTGTTAGGTGTTAAACCAACTGAAACACCTATGGAAACAAATACTAGGTTGAGCAGTGATATGGGTGAAGTGTTTGAAGACCCTGGCAAATACCGACGACTTGTAGGTAAACTGAACTACCTAACCATTACTCGGCCAGATATTTCATTTGCGGTTAGTGTGGTAAGTTAGTTCATGCAGAAACCTCTGGTTCCTCATTGGGATGCAGTTCTAAGAATTGGGAGGTATTTAAAAGGGGTCCCTGGTCGTGGTTTGATATACAAAAGTGGTGGAAAACTTGAAATAGAAGGGTATACTGATGCTGACTGGGCCGGTTCTATGTCTGATAGGAGGTCTACCACAGGCTATTGCACTTTTCTTGGGGTAATCTGGTGACATGGAAAAGTAAGAAGCAGACAGTCGTGGCAAGAAGCAGTGCAGATGCAGAATATAGAGCTATGGCACATACTACTTGTGAATTAGTGTGGCTAAGGAACTTTCTACAGGAGATAGGATACAATATTAACACTCCAATGAAACTCTATTGTGGCAATCAAGCAAAAGTTCATATTTCTTCTAATCCGGTGTTTCATGAAAGAACCAAGCACATAGAGGTTGACTATCACTTTGTGAGAGAGAAGGTGCTGAATGGAGTGATAGACACTGCATATGTTAACACAGGGAACCAGTGGGCAGACTTATTTTACAAAAGGGTTGAGTCGGGGAAGAGTGGACTACTACATATGTAACAAGCTGGGATTATATGATATATACTCACCAGCTTGAGGAGTGTTAGTGTAGGAGTATTTCTGTCTATCTTTATACTTATGTTGAGGTTGTTGATCTATAATATTATATTAGAACTAGTGTCCCTCACTTAAATAGGGGCACATGTATCTTTTCCATTATATTAGTAATATAAAACATGTCTGGCCGAATGGGAGAAGTAATTTTTCCCTAATTCGAACCAGACTTTTCTTCTCTCTTTTTCTCCTCCTTTCTCTCTCTCTTTCTTTCTTCTTTCTTCTTCTCTCTTCTTGGTTGTTATCAGACTAACAAAACTCAAAGGCAAGCCGAATTATAATAACTTTCATCACATCCTCTTTTAGTCACTCCCAACAATCTTGATAGAAAGCCATCGTGAATCCATCAGGCCTAGGCGCCTTAGATCGATCCATTGAGAAAATTGCTTCTTTCACTTCACTCTCCTCAATGTCTTTCTCTAGATTTCTGCTCATCACCTCTTCTAGAACTGGCCATTCCAATCCTTCCAACTCCCATCTTCCTAACGTAGGCCTTATAAAAATTGATTTAAAGTGATCCACCAAGGCCTTAGCAATCTCATCCTGATTTGTTAAAGTTCCATTTTCCGATTCTAGCATAGAGATCTGATTCTTTCTTTTTCTCCCATTTGCTATCATGTGGAAGAATTTGGTGTTCCCATCCCCTTCTTTAATCCATCGCACCCGTGGTTTCTGCTTCCAAGATATTTCCTCTCTCAAAAGTGTAGTTTCTAATTCTCCTTTCAAATTTAGTCTTTCCTCCTTCTCCCCTATCTCTAACGCCCCTCCCTCCTTTCTATTTATTTCTTCAATTCTACTTATCAACTTTGCCTTTCTTTCTTCTAACCTCCCAAATTTATTCAAATTCCACTCCTTTATTTTTTCTTTTAAATTCTTGAGTTTCCTATGGAATCTAATCCCTTCCCAACCAGCTTGGAGGTTGTCTTCCTCCCAACATTCCTTGATTTTTTGCATAAACTCTAGGATTGTAAGCCACATGTTCTCGAATCTAAATGGCTTCAACCCCTCTCCCCCCACTCCTTGTTGAATGCAAATCGGCCAATGATCCGAAGTGATTCTAGGTAATGTTTTGCTCACTATATTATTCCAAAGTTCCTCCCAATCCATAGAAACAAGGAATCTGTCCAATTTTGAGCATAAAGGATTTTCTTGACAATTAGTCCACGTGAATCTTTGTTGACCACTTTCAATCTCCTTTGGCACAAAGGTTTCTATAAATCTATTGAATCTCCTCACGCTAGTGGATACCCTCTGTCTCGGCTTGTTAGATTCATCAAGATGTCTGATCATGTTAAAATCACCCCCCGAACACCACGATCCCTGCCGCAGTCCTCTCACATCAGCCAGCTCTTCCCATAGCACATTTCTTTCCCTATACGAATTAGGTCCATAGACGTTTGTGAGTACCCATGTGCAACTATCATCTACCTTCCTCAATTTTGCCGATTGGGCTGGAAGTGTTGATGACAGAAGGTCTACCTCTGGATATTGTGCCCTAGTGGGAGGTAACCTTGTCTCTTGGAGGAGTAAGAAGTAGAGTGTTGTTTCTCGCTCCAGTGCTGAAGCAGAATACAGGTCAATGGCTAATGGAGTGGCTGAGGTCACTACTTGAAGAGTTGGGTATTAACTATGAAAAGCCCTTAATGTTGTATTGTGATAATCAGGCAGCTATTAATATAGCCCACAACCCATTGTAGCATGACAGAACTAAACATATCGAAGTTGATCGACATTTTGTGCGAGAAAGGGTTATATCACAAGAAGTGTGTCTTCCGTACATCACATCCAATATGCAGCTCGCGGATATCCTCACCAAGGCTGTACCAAGGAAGAAGTTAGAGACAGACCTATCCAAGTTGGGCATGATAGATATCTACTCCCAACTTGAGGGGGAGTGTAGAGAACACTGATGTGGGCCCCATTGTAGTGGCCCCCACTGTGTTCGTAGGACAGCAGTATTTGTTTAAGTTATAGTAGTGTCAGTTTGAGTCAATTTGCTAATTCAGCTGTTATTTATTTCAGTTTTATTTACTTTATTTGTTATGTAAGTACCAAGGGCAGATGTGTCCTTTCATCATGTACTAAACATAAACCTATAAATATTAAGAGAGTGGCGGCGGCAGATCTGTAAGAATCTGTCCCTCCTTTCAACAACTTGTGTTCTCTTCTATTCTCTCCCTTTTCTCTCACCTTCTCTTATGTTTTACAAACCTAAAACCTTTTAGGATTCAAGACTGATTACAGTCTTGATCTTCTATTGTTACAAACCATCCTTTTGGATTTCTTCTTCTATTTGCCATGTAAGTTTTGTTTAGTCTTAGGGTGCAATTCCATTCTGCTAGCCAACTTACATTAGCTGCTCCATCAAGAAAGCATTGAAACCAAGCGATCACTGCCCCTACAAGATAAACTGTTCCTTTTCTACCTTCCCTGATCTTCATTGTTATTTCTTTTTGGTGGAATACCCCTTCCATCAGAAGTTCTTTCGACTCCACCTTGATAAATCTTCTCCATCTACCGACCTCTGCGAAATCCCCTGACTCTTCATGTACCAACCTCTGCGAAATCCCCCGACTCTTCTCCATTGAGTTGTTGGGGATGTTTGCTCAATTATTCAAGAAACCTTCAAATGCAACCTAAACAAGAAGGAAACCATCTCAAAAACTTGGAATAAACAATGATGCAATGTTGCACATTGTAAAGCACTACCACATGTGTTAGTGGTGTTAGTGAAGGGGTATTTCGGTCTTTGTACTTGTTGAGAATGTTGATGTGTACTGTTATGTTAGTTCGAGTGCCTCTTACTTAAAAAAGGGCACTTAAGTCTTTTCCAATAAGTTAATAATATAATAACATGTCTGGCTGAATCGAGGGATAACTTTTTATCTAATTCGAACCAGCCTTTCTCTCTTTCCTCTCTTTTCTCTCTTCTTCTTTCCTCTCCTACTTCTTGTTGTTTACTTTACTTTACAGTCAACGAACAAGACAGAATTCTAGGGCAGGTCAAACTTCAACATGGTATCAGAGAGAGGTTCAACAAATCAGACTTGCTAGAATTCTGTCTTCTGCGCATTCGAATTAGGGTTTCTCTTGGGTTTATCAGCTGTGAGTTGGAGACTGGAAAAGGGCTGAAAAGGAGTGATGGCCCTCTTCCCTAGGAGGTTCCTATGCCTCCGATTGTGTCGTTGGTGATTGGTTGTTGTGGTTTCTAAGCCCTAGTTAGGGCTGGTACGTGTGGTGCAGTGATGTCTCAGCCCTTCGTGTGGTTGGCCTTCAGGCGATGAGGTAAAGTTTTTTGTATGCATATTTTCTGTTATGGAATACATGAGAGGTGTAGTACAGTTCGCATGATGGGTTTTCAGATTGCAATATGCTAGGGTTTGTTCTGGTTTGTGTGTGATTCGAAGGGCAATAGTGTCTACTTAATGGTGAAACTTCCTGTAGCTGTGGATTAGGGTTTGTGGTGTTACAAGTGTGGTTTTCAGCATTTGATATCGCTGAAATCAGTGTGTAGACTCCGGTGAGTAGGGGTTGTGGTGTTGCAGTTTTCAGCATTTAATACTGCTGAAATCAGTGTGCAGATTTCGGTGAGTAGGGTTTGTGGTGTTGCAGTTCTCAGCATTTATTACTGTTGAAATTAGTGTGCAAATTTCAGTTAAGTGTCTGTGTGTAGTGTGCAGTGTGTAGTGCTCATAATTCAGTGCTCATAATTCAGTGATAAGGGAGTTCGGCAATGGCAGATAACAGTGATAGTAAACCTAGTGTCATGATATCTACTGACTACCTGAATGTCCAAATGATCTCCATTAAAATGAATGGAGAGAATTATGTCCCTTGGGCCAAGTCTGTAGAGGTTTTTCTGAAGGTGAAGAAGAAAGTGAAGCATATAAGAGAGGAGGAACCCCCCGCTAATTCTCAGGAATATGAAGACTAGGAATAGGAAGATGCTTTTCTGAAGGTGAAGAAGAAAATGAAGCATATAAGAGAGGAGAAACCCCCCGCTAATTCTCAGGAATATGAAGACTAGGAATAGGAAGATGCACAGATCATTACATGGTTGTGGAACAGTATGGAACCCAAAATCAGTGTGAACTTCATGTTTCTTGACACAGCCAAAGAGGTGTGGGATCATGCTAAGAAATTGTATTCAGGTCAGGATAATACCACCAGGGTATATCAACTGTATCAGGAATATGGGAAATTAGAGCCTTGAGGAGTACTATGCCAGTGTGAGGAATATCCGTAATGAGTTAAATGTCTGTCATCCTCTCACTTCTGATGTCAAAGTTCAACAGCAACAGCGAGAGCAGCTTGATGTGACACGGTTTCTGGTGGGCCTGAAGTCTGAGTATGAACCAGTACGAGCCCAGATACTAGGGGGATCTACTCTTCCATCTTTAGAGGAGGTGTTAGCTCGTCTTCGGAGGGCTTCCATTGGATCTATGGATTCTAATGTCTCCAATAAATCAACATTTGCAGTGTCGAGAGGTCGAGGTGGCAGAAGTGGGGCTCGAGGAGCCCAGCCTGGCAGGAGTGGTAGTGGTGAATCTACACATACTCGTGGTGGTGGTCGTACTGGGGGCAGAGATTCAGGGGGAGCTCGTGGTAGAGGACATGGCTCGGGTCCACGGAAGTGTACTCATTGTGGTTTGGATGGGCATACCATTAACTACTGCTATGACTTACATGGTCCTCCCTCGACGTGGGCCAACCATGCCATGACTAGTGACACCAGTTTCAGCTCTAGACAGGAGAACCGGTCAGCTGACCCGATGCCTTCTACTCCCTCAGATGGTCCAGGCAAGGAGATGGTGAGTGTTCCTCGGGATGAGTATGAGAGGTTTGTTCAATCCAAGTCGCAGCAGAACACATCTTCCTTTGCACACTCAGGTATGGCTTGTTTGGTATCCACACCCAACCCCTAGATTATTGACTCTGGAGCCTCCGATCACATGACGGGAACTCCAGGTGTGTTTTCATCTCTCACTCATTGCTCAACATCACCATCTATTACCCTTGCTAATGGCTCCACATCATCTATCTGTGGTGTTGGTAATGTTGACCTAGGCCCTGTATCCCTATCCTCTGTTTTATATGTACCTAAGCTTCCATTTAATCTTATGTCTGTTAGTAAGCTGACCAAGTCCCTTAAGTGCTCCATCACATTTTACCCTTCTATGTGTGTTTTTCAGGATCTCAAGACGGGAATGAAGATTGGTGAAGGGCATGAAGCCAGTGGACTGTATTATCTTGATGGTGGTGGACGAATGTCAACGGCCCTTCAATCATCCATTTCTCCTCTCCAGTGGCATTGTAGATTTGGTCATCCTTCGCTGAAAGTGTTGCAGTCCTTAGTCCTTTCATTGAGTCAACTTTCTGTTTTAGATTGTGAGTCATGTCAATTTGGGAAACACCATCGTGTTCCCTTTCATTCTAGGGTCGATAACCGTGTGTCGAGTCTTTTTTCTTCATTCAGATGTTTGGGGTCCTTATAAAGTGATGTCATATAATGGATACCGATATTTTGTTATTTTTGTTGATGACTGTTCAAGAATGACGTGGCTCTATTTAATGAAAGAAAGAAGTGAATTATTTGCCATCTTCTAGAAATTTTATGCTGAGATCCGCAATCAATTTGGCGTTCACATCAAAATTTTCCGTTCTAATAATGATCGTGAAGACTTGTCTTCATCTTTTCAAGAATACTTGGACCAACATGGCATTATACACCAAACTTCATGTACCTACACTCCGCAACAAAATGGGGTGGCTGAGAGAAAGAACCGCCATCTTGTAGAAACGGCATGCTCCCTCATGCACCACATCCCAAAACCTTTTGGAGCAATGCAATGCTCACCTCTTGTTTCTTAATTAATCGGATGCCCACGTCTATCATTGATGGTCGTTCTCCTTTTAGTGTCTTATTCCCCAACACGTCTCTGTTTCCGCTTTCTCCTCGGGTATTTGGGTGTGTCTGCTTCGTTCATAATCTGGGTCCCGAGACTGACAAGTTAGATGCACGTTCCCTGAAGTGTATCTTCCTTGGCTATTCCCGAACTCAGAAATGGTACAAGTGTTATCATCCCAGTTCTCGTCATTCCTTGGTATGTGCTGATGTTACATTCTTCGAGTCTACTCCGTTCTTCGTGGGGTCCGGTGCTGCTGCTTCCTCCACATCACCACCTCCTCTTCCTCTTCCTGTGGCTGATCCACCTCCTCTGGTTCCAGTCATGCCTACGTCCTTGCCTCCGGTGCCACCGTCGGTTGACCATCCACCCATCTGTCACATGTATACACATCACCGTCGACAGATCCAACTCCAGCTCCGACACCAGCCTCTGACCTAGATCTTCCTATTGCCTTCCGAAAAGGTAAAACTAGATCTTCCTATTGTTTCACTTACCCACCTCTCCGCCTCCCATCGCCAGTTCATCTCTTTGTTATCCTCCGTGGTTGTTCCTAAGGATGTCCAGGAAGCCCTTACCTCTCCAGAGTAGTGCCGTGCTATGGAAGAAGAGCTCTCTTCTCTGCATCATAATCACACTTGGGATCTCACCGTTCTTCCTCCTGGGAAGCAGGTTGTCGGTTGTAAGTGGGTGTATAGTGTTAAGTACTTGCCAGATGGTCGTGTTGAGCGCCTGAAGGCGCGGTTGGTTGCCAAAGGGTACTCCCAAACCTATGGCATTGACTACACAGAGAGATTCTCCTCGGTTGCTAAGATAGGGTTAGTTCGTGTCATCATCTCCCTTGCAACTATGTATGATTGGCCTCTCCATCAGCTAGATATCAAAAATGCCTTTTTACATGGTGATTTTCTCGAGGAGGTCTACATGGAGCAACCACCAGGGTTTGTTGCTCAAGAGGAGGATGGTAAGGTATGCAGACTTAAGAAGACTATTTATGGACTTAAACAGTCCCCTCGAGCATGGTTTGGTAGGTTCAGTGAGGTGGTCAAGAAGTTTGGTGTGAAACAGTGCCAAGTTGATCACTCTGTCTTCAGTTTTGACTCTTCGGCAGGCAAAATAATATTGGTGGTGTATGTGGATGATATCGTTGTGACTGGGAATGATAAAATGGGCATTAACAGATTGAAGGCATTCCTACAGAAACACTTTCAAACAAAGGACCTTGGCAAGTTGAAATACTTTTTGGGCATAGAAGTAGCAAGATCTAAGCATGGCATTAATTTGTGTCAGAGGAAATATGTGTTTGATTTACTAGAAGAAACGGGGTTGTTGGGTACTAAACTGGCTAAGACACCTATGGAAACAAATACGAGGCTGAGCAGTGATATAGGTGAAGTACTTGAAGACCCTGGTAGATACCGACGACTTGTAGACAAACTAAACTATCTAACCATTACTTGGCCAGATATTTCATTTGCGGTTAGTGTGGTGAGTCAGTTCATGCAGAAACCTTTCGTCCCACATTGGGATGCAGTGCTAAGGATTGTAAGGAATTTAAAAGGAGCTCCTGGTCGTGGTTTGCTGTACAGGAGTGGTGGAAAACTGGTAGTAGAAGAATACACCGATGCTGATTGGGCAGGTTCTATGTCTGATAGACGATCTACCACAAGCTATTGCACCTTTCTGGGGGGTAACCTGGTAATCTGGAGAAGTAAGAAGCGAACAGTTGTGGCAAGAAGCAGTGCAGAAGCAGAATATAGGGCCATGGCACATACTGCTTGTGAATTAGTGTGGTTGAGGAACCTTCTACAGGAGATAGGATATGACATCAGCACTCCAATGAAATTCTATTGTGACAATCAGGCAGTGGTTCATATCTCTTCCAATCCGGTGTTTCACGAAAGAACCAAGCACATCGAAGTTGACTGTCATTTTGTGAGAGAGAAGGTGCTGAATGGGATGATAGAAACTGCATATGTTAGTACGGGAAACCAATGAGCAGACTTGTTTACAAAAGGTTTGAGTCGGGGGAGAGTGGACTACATATGTAACAAACTGGGATTATATAATATATACTCACCAGCTTGAGGGGGAGTGTTAGTGGTGTTAGTGAAGGGGTATTTCGGTCTTTGTACTTGTTGAGAATGTTGATGTGCACTGTTATGTTAGTTCGAGTGCCTCTTACTTAAAAAAGGGCACTTAAGTCTTTTCCAATAAGTTAATAATATAATAACAGGTCTGGCCGAATCGAGGGATAACTTTCTCTCTAATTCGAACCAGCCTTTCTCTCTTTCCTCTCTTTTCTCTCTTCTTCTTTCCTCTCCTACTTCTTGCTATTTACTTTACTTTACAGTCAACGAATAAGACAGAATTTTAGGGCAGGTCAAACTTCAACAACATGCATCATCTTGCCTTCATAAGCAAGTTTAAATGCCACAGGGAAAACACTTCTATTTTGTGTTTTCTTTCCCCTTCTATGATAGTGGGGGAACACAAGTACTACAGTTTTTCTTTTTTTCTTTTTTTTTTGTAATGTGGTAATTCTGTTAGTATTAGCCGCAAGGTTTTTTTTTCTTTTTTTCATTCTTTTTATTGTAAGTTGTCACCCTAAGTATAAATAACAACTAAGGCGCTGCCAGCTATAGTTTTTTGGTGTCTTTTCTCAATTCTCCTCTCTTCCTTCTTCTTCCTTCCTTCTTCTTTCTTCTTTTTCTCCTTTATTTCTTGGACTACATGGTACCAAAGAGGTGATTTTGGGATCAGAAACTTTCAGATCAAGTTTTCTCAACTTGAACTTACCTTTTTTGACTGGAAAGAGAGACAAAACCCAATCAGAATGGTCTAGACACCTTTTTTCTCTCTTTTTTCTTCACCGTTGCACCAAGAAGAGCTACTGTGGTACTTGAGGGGACAGTCGAATGCAGCGAACAGCAATCTTTGTGGTGTGCACCTTCCGTTTATGGACTGTGGATCATGGGATCCTTTTTCTACTCCAGATATGGACCATTTCATTCAAGCTGTAGATGTGCAATAGGCTGTGAATGTCACAGTTGGAATTTGTGGGACTATGTCTCTTTTTTATGAAGATTAAGGGCCAGGTGCCTATTCAACTAAGGTTTTCAGACCTCTAGTATCTCTGCTTCTGAGCATGCTGTTTTGGAGTATTATTTGATGAAGTCTAACTAAAACATTGTCTTTCTCTCAGTGAGTGTGTTGTCTTAACCTTCAGTTCAATCATATTGACCTGTTACAGCTTAGTAACTGTAGTCTGAGGTGTGGAACCCTATTTTCTCTTGAGAAACTAGCAGTAAGGTTGATTGCATGATGGCTACTGAAGACTCGGCATCTTCTGGTATTACTTCATCTCAAGGAAATCTTAATGGAGGGATGGACAGCATGAATTTTTCTATGACTATAACTCCTTTTGATGGCTGAACTATTTGGAAAGGTCCAAGGGCACTAAATTGTATGTCACAGATACAGGAAAGGCTGGTTACATGAATGAGAAGATTAAACCAAAATCTGGAACAGCCAAACATGATAGGCAAGATTAAGAGAACAGTATGGTGATGTCTTGGCTACTGGGTTCTATGTTACCTCATGTAAGGAAAAGTTTCATGTGGGCTGATACCGCTTGCAAGATCTGGGAACAAGCTAATTCAACCTACTTGGATCAGAGACACAGTGCTAAGATCTAAGATCTACCAACTTCAAGTAGAGTCATCTACCTGTAAGCAAGGGGACTGTAGTTTATTTACATACTATTCAGCCCTTACTCTGTCTGGAAGCATGATGAGGATGCCAAGGCTTACAAAAAACTTGTATCTCAGCAGTGGGTGGTCTACTTTCTTGTTAGGGCTGAATCCCACTTATGAGCCACTCTGGGAGCAGATTCTAGGAAGTAGTGAACTTCCCTCAATTCAGGAGGTTTATGCTTTGGTTCAATCTGAGGAAAGCAAAAGGAATCCGATGAATGTGTAGAGAGACTGAGCCGAATGGGCTCTAGTACTTGTTTATGTTTTAAGTAGCATCGTGTTTACATTTTGTGTGTTAATGGGCCTTTTCGTTATGGGTCTGTTAACTTGTATTGTGTTTCTTTTAAGTTATTTAAGTGCTGACCGCCCACTTAAGGGCAAAGATGTAATTAGACATAGTTAAGTGAGTTTAACAGAAGATTAAAAGAGAGAGGAGGAAACTATCGAACTCTCTTCTCCTTTCTCTTCTTCTCCATCTTCTTCTTCCTTCTGCTGTAATCACCTCTTTTTTCTTTTTCTTTTATTGCTATTATCAGGTTTAATTATCAGATTTGAAGAACAGTTTTACATCTGAATGCTTCTAAGAGAGACAACCAATTTGTGTTAGTAGCTACGGGGGCAACTCTGGAGTGAAGATAAATGACTCCAAGAAAGGTGACGACAAGGACAAACTTACTGCATTATTTCATCCATTTTTCATAAAAGTTTTTCCTTCTAAAACACAGAGATGTGTACATGCAAACCTCCGCATGCATACATACCATCCATACATCCCCCCCCCCCTTTCTACAGATTGCTTTTATGGGTAGCAGCTTCGCCTCATGTTAAGGAACCTAAAGAAGCATGATCATGGTTGGCAAAGTGGTAGCATAAACAGTAACAGAAGCACCCAATGTGGCAGAATAAACAGTAGCACCCAATGAATCAATCTATTTTGATAATTTAATGCAAACAATTGATACGTGCATACACATGCATGAACAAATACAAGTTACATGAGTTTATCCTTTCCTATATCACTTCTGCATAAAACTTAAAGTCCACTCAAAGAAGTTTAGAATATAAAAGTTCATTGGAAATCAATATTCCATCTAATATAAACTTGGAAAATGCCCATTGATATGGAGAGATGATTGATCCAAAGAATTTTAATCTTGACGCAAGCATTTCAGCAAAATAAAACCTAGGAAACCTTGGAATACCTTGTTAAACTCATGTGTACACCCTTTCCCAATCCCAAGACTTAGATCATTAACAAGTAAGAACTTGTGGTGGTTGACAGTGTAAGAGCAGATTCCATGACAGTAGACTATCCAACTATTGCATGAATTGTCACATGCCCATTTCAATTGAAGTTTCAACCATGTATTATACAAGTGATGCAAACAAAAGTCCTCTTGTGTATAACAAGCCATTGATTTTACATCCAACAGACTGTTAAGGACTATTTACTATCATTTCTCAAGGACTTTTATCAACTGCTAACTCTCATGTAGTTACAAGGTTTCCAGCATATCACACAAATAACTCTTTGCATCTTAGTAAGTTTGGGGCACCATAAAAGGATTGTCAGTGGACAATGTAAATGGGCTAATTGACATATAGCAAAAAAATAATACAAGGTTGTAATCAAATCCAGCCACCCAACTTAAATAATAATAATAATCAACAACAACAACAACAACAACAACAATAATAGTTGGCCTACCAACAATTCCAAATAAATTAAACAATAAATCCAGATAGTGCAATTTAAAACAAAAAGACCACCTCCTTCAAAGTGAAAAAAGACAATGGTACAAACATTACAAGTAACCTCCCTGCTTGCCTCTCATTCTCTGTTCACCAATTATAAGGGTGGTCATAGTCAGGTTGTAATTGTATAACAATCTCAAAGTGCAATGAAAATGAATGAAATGGCAATATGGGAAAAATCATAGCAAAAATATTTACATGAATAATTAAAACAATAAAACCTAAGGGCCATAGAGAAGGCAGAACTGGGAACCTGGTATGACATCCCAAGCTAACCACCTAAAGATTTAGGAGTTTGACAAGTTTTTTGTTTGAACTTTCAAGTGCTGCTCTGGTAATTAGACGTCTTACTCAACTAGTAAAAGTCACTTTCTGCTTCCCTTCTTTCATTCAACTGATACCAAACTTCAACAGAGAAATAACATGCAACACCATTTCTATATCACTTATGATACAGATTACAGAGGATTAACCTATGCTGCCCCAAAATAATCAATTGTAGCCCATGCAACCTCCATCAGATCCTGAGAAAGGCACAAGTCAATTCTTAAAACAGTGGGGCCACGTCAAGGTGGTTAAGGCATATTCTCAAAGAGGACAATACCAGTCTTAAGGGAGTTAACTTTGGCTGTTGGGGGCCAACAGCCTATGCTGTTGAGAGTGTTTTTTGGCCGGACATGTTCACCAATTCACGCCCATGTCTATGTCTATCATAGTTTTCAAGGCGCCAAGGTGAGGCTAGTCGCCTAGGCGATGGATTTTTTTTAAGTAAAACCATATATCCTAGGGTAGTTCCCTAGGTTCCATAACCATCTTTCCTTAATAATTATTCATAATTTTCATAAGAGAAGTGTAAATTTCATGTTTAAGTCTAGAAAGTCAACATCTTATGAGAAGAAAAAGAACAAAGGAAAGAAAATTCAAAAAATATAGGGGCAGAACCCCTACGTTTGTTATAGGAAAGAAGAAAAGAAAAGGTGGAAGAAGAAGAAGAAGAAGAAGAAGAAGAAGAAGAAGAAGAAGAAGAAGAAGATGTGGAAGAAGAAAATGTGTTGATTAGACAAAATTTTAAGTTCTTCCCTTGCTTATTGGTTAAGGTTTTGAAATTTTTGAGGTTCAATCAAGGGTCAAAATTTTGATACGATACGCCCTGTATTGGGTGTATTGTATTGTATCTTTGGGGTCTTGATACACCTGTTTATAGGTTTTTTCGGGGATCCATTTTTTTAAATTATATATATATATATATATATATATATATATATATATTTAAAAAATGAAATTGAAAACCAAAGAAATAAAAAAAATAGGGGGAGTATCGTTACAAGTACTAATACACCTCTACCCATCTACCGATACACAAAGGTGTATCGATACTTTGAACCATGGGTTCAATACAGCAGTTAGCAATGTTTTCATTGATTAAACCCTAACAAATAAGAAAATAATAAAAAGAAATTAGTATATAAACACATAAAATGAATATTCTAGTTTAATAATGTCTATTTTATAATTATAATGTCAAAAAATTAAAAATATAAAAGTATTTTGTAACCCAGTGCACAAAACTGCTAGGCGACTGGGCAAGGCGAGCCTCCAAGGGCACCTTGTCGCCTAGGTGTCGCCTAGGTGTCGCCTTGACAACTATGATGTCTATGGTTAAAAAGAAATAGGGGGCAATTACTATTTTACCCCACTCTATGGTAACGTGGCATTCCCAAAAATGTTCTCAATAGCATAGGTTGTTGGCCCCCAACAGCCAAAGTTTTCCCGTCCTAAGGTATCCCTTTTAGTTCAGCAAAGTGGGCCCCATGTTACCTTTGGCTTTTAATTTTAAATAGCTCCTCTTGGGTGTCAACTTAGAACATCCACAAGAAAGAGTATAACTCAAAGGACATAGGAGACACCAACAAGGGGGTATATAAAGCTCTGCTCAACTTTGATGGTAGTAGTATGGGAAATCCGGGACCATCTAGAATTGGAGGTGTATTTAGGAATGAAGGTGAAGGTCACATCATTGCTTTCGGGCTCTATTAGAGTAGGAAAATCTTTTCAGAGCAGAATTTCTAGCAGTATCACAGGGAGAGCATCAAGCAAATGAAATGCAAATGGAAAAGTAAATCATTAAGGGAGATTCCAAGGTGATAATTAATTGGCCACTTAAGAACCATGCAATGCCATGGAGATATAGAAGTGAAATCAGGAAATTTAAGTGGCTGACAAGGAATTGCAGTTGTAAGTCCATTGGATGAAAAGATCTTTAAGTGAAATGGCAGGTAGATTATCTAAACAGGGAGTGGATGAGGAACAATTTTTTCAAGCACAATTGTAAGAAATTTATAAGAATACATGGGAGAGATGGTTTTTTCCATGCTGTCTGCCCTTTTGATTGTATAATTTGTATATATTTCTTCCATCTAATGAAGTAAAGTTTTACTGATGAAAAAAAAAATCTTATTATAGGAGTTATTTCATCAGTTTAGGATTCTTATTATGAGAGTTTTTTTTAAGAAAAAATATTGATTTATTCTTATTTAAGAGTTATTTTTAGTTTAGGAGTTTGGAAACAGCCTCTCTGTACGTGCAGAGATAAGGCTGCATACATTTGTCCTTCCCCAGAACCCACATTGGCGGGAGCATCGTGCACTGGGCTGCCCTTCCAGTTTAGGAGTCTTTCTAGTATTGGTTTCTTAGTTGTTTTCCAACTCTAAGTATTGTAAGGTCCGTTTAAAACAGCTATAGCAGATTATAAGGCAGTTTGTTTTCTGGAAGGAATAAAAACAGTTTCTGTTAGATTCTTCAGACCCTAGTGGCTTCAATACATCTAGACCTCAGTCCCTTCTTCCCTAGGCATAACAAGTAGTTCAGGGACTGCTTGGTGGACTGTACAGCAGGGCTACTCAACGGCCCTGATTGTTACACCTTAAAACAGTAGCTACATCTTGGTAGTTGCATTAACTTAGAACATCATATTCAAATCACATCATCCACAAAATGGAAACAGTGACAAGCCACAAATCTAGCATAAAACCACTTCTTAAAGGCAACAATTTAATAAGATTCATAATTTCACAGATAAACAATTGCAAGATGGATGACTTGATAAGATCCCAGTATTATAAAGGCTCTAAAATGGATATAAAATCTATCAGATGAAATATTTTAACCATAATTTCCACCGAACTTATAGATTAAAAAAAAAATTGCCCCTTCTTGTTTGTTTTGATATAAATGGCGAAGAAAACAAACTTCTCGTTGTGAAAGGAATGAAATATAGTTCAGACATTTCAGCAGGAAAAACATTCCGGCCAGTTGACGTTGAAACATAATTATCCAAAAGGAAAATAGAAGTACTGTAATAGATATAATAATGATACTCACCAAAATTCAGCCATTTCACTTGATGGTATCTGTTTTAACAACGATTCATAGAATATCCTCAGTGGTTCTCTCTGCAAAAAAAAAAAAAAAAAAAAAAAAAAAACAGCGGCAAAGATAAATAAAAAAAACTAGAAAGATCGATACTTAATCATGGAAAGCAATCAGTACAGCACAAAAGGTATGGATCTAGTACCTCTTCAGGAGGATCATATTTCTGACCGGGCAAATTGTAAACCTTCTTCTCTGATTTCACTTTAACAGTCGTTGTTTTGGTGACAGTTTTGGACGAATTTGATGTTGTTGATGTTGTCTTGACCTTCACCTCCATTGCAAAAATAAAGTGATTATCAGAAAGAACCCAATCAACTTAACAAAATTTAAGAGGAAAATCGAAAATGGAAAGCTCAAATACCCTGAACACCTATAAACCGGAGACGCATAAATAAAATTAAGTAACAAAAAAAAACAATGTAAAACAATAAGCCAAGAACCACTAGATCCTCATAAGGATAAATCAGACAATTAACAAATAAATAAGCAAAAATAAACAAACATTGAAACCAAAGTTGACACCTGTTGGATACAAAGCGCGATAAATGGAAACCGAAAAAATCTCAAAGGGGTACCTCTGATTTTGAAACTGTGGAGACAGGTTTCTGCTTTGAATCCACAATCTGTTTGCTTGAACTGCCCACCTTCTTGTTTAGTACAATCCTAGGAATCTCAACAGAGTCATCTTGATTCGGCTTAACCTCTGATTTTGAAACTGTGGAGACAGGTTTCTGCTTTGAATCCACAATCTGTTTACTTGAACTGCCCACCTTCTTGTTAGTAAGTACAATCCTAGGAATCTTAGCAGAGTCACCTTGATTCGGCTTAACCTCTGATTTTGAAACTGTGGAGACAGGCTTCTGCTTTGAATCCACAATCTGTTTGCTTGAACTGCCCACCTTGTTAGTAAGTACAATCCTAGGAATCCCAGCAGAGTCATCTTGATTCGGCTTAACCTCTGATTTTGAAACTGTGGAGATAGGCTTCTTCTTTGAATCCACAATCTGTTTGCTTGAACTGCCCACCTTCTTGTTTAGTACAATCCTAGGAATCTCAACAGAGTCATCTTGATTCGGCTTAACCTTCACAAAACTACCTTTGATATTTGTAGCCATGTCAACTCCTATCGGTCGAATGAATCTCTTATCTTCTCATCATTCGACTCCTTAAATATTGTCATTACGATCATCAACTCTCTCTCTCTCTCTCTCTCTCTCTCTCTCTCTGTAATCTGAGCTATTTATTTGTGAAATTCAGATGAAAAGAAGAGGAAAACCTTCAATTTAACTTATTTAACTGCTTTTGGGGCGTAACGTATAACGGACCAAACGGCGTTTGCTGTGTTGCTCAGCTCTATAGCTCCTCCGCCCGCTTTTGCAAAGACCACTTTTGCCCTACTAGCCTTACTGATTCTATTTTGGAGACGGAGGAGGGCTACGGGGATAAAATGGTCATGTTGTCAATCGTGAACCGTACGAGAGACGATAATGATGCATGTCTAACTCGTAGAAAAAGAGTCGAAAACCTTAATCGCATCTAATGGTCAAAGCGGGTTATCCTGATCCAATGGTTGTAATCATCCCATAGTTGTACTATTGTTTACAATCTTCCGGTACTCAGACAAGCATCTTGGGAAATCGAACGGTTGTCTAAGTTGTAGGATGTCTTCATTAAGCTACAACCGTTCGGTTTAGGATTCGCCAGATCGCCGTAGGTGGATATGTTTGGCTTGAATATATGTTTATAGAGTTCACATCTAAGGGTGTCAATGGACGAGTTTTGGGTTGGACCCCGTCCAGTCCAAAATCATTTTTAACGGATTGGACGGATCAGTAAGATATATTAGATCAATCTGATTCAAAATATTTATTAGATTGGTTTGGACCTGATCCTTATCTAACAAATTTATATTTGGATTGGATTGGATTAAGTCAATATCTTATCCAAATTGATATAAGATAAAAATGTATGTGTCAATGGATTGGATTTGGGTTGAAATCAATCTAAATCAAAATAAATTTGAACAGATGGGATGGTCCAAACATTGAATTGGACCAGTCTAAATTGGTCTAAAATATTCATTGGATTGGATTGGACCTGGTTCATTTATAATGGACTCACATTGGACTGGATTGGATTGGACCAAATCCAGTCCAATTGACACCCCTATTCACATCTACCACCCACAGAACGTGCCCCAAAAATGCTCCACATGCACATTTCAAGTGCATTGAGATTTGAAAGCACCTCCTATACTTGTTATTGAGAGATATTCTCAATATATGGTTGAGATGTGTTGTGGGACATTTTTGGGCACATTCTATGAGGCAGATGTGATTTTGTGAGGAGAAATCTGGAAGTTGGTCTATTTGAGAACCTAATTGGAATTGATTTTGTGATTATATTCGATAAGGGCAACTTTTGGATCTTATTATTAATAAAAATAATTTTTTTAAAAATATTTATAGAACATAGAAGTCACAATCAATATATTGAAGAAAAGGAATACCATATTCACAAACCAAATAATTCGACTATATAAAATAAAGAACGAGACTACTATCTTTGCATGAAGATATGCAAGGGAAACAATAGCCCAATAGGAACTATAGTATTTGAAACAATATATACATATATACATCAATTCAAGAATTTTCATTCTCCTCGATATCTAATTAACAATATGTGAAGCGAAACCTTGACCGCTTTAGCAGATCAAAACTAGTCTCATCGAGACCTTCTCCCTAGAAGGATCTCCAATGCCATCTGATGCGGGGTAATTTGGCCCAACCTAGCAGTCAAGGTACACGTGGATGCGATCAGTTAGTAGGGTGACAACTCAGTAAGAGAGCCTTGCCAATAGCTTGAGAGCTCGGGACCTTGAGCACCTCGGCACCTAATTCAGTTCGAGGCCAAAGGACCGAAGTGCCAATTCAGAGCCAAAGAACCGAGGTGCCAGTTTGGGACTAAAGAACCGAAGCGCCACATAAGCGACACCAGAAGCTTCCCCAATGGACTTTTAATCCCCCGGGATCACGATGTCTAGTAACAGGGCTCATCCTCACCCCGTCTGAATCGAAGGAAAGTGATAAACCTTATCAACTAGCACCTTGCTCTACTTCGGAAACGGAATGATTCTTATCTATGCAGACTGGGGATCCCGGAGTCTTTACGTAAGGTTCACGGCTACTAAACTATATAAGGGCATCGATCCTTAGTGCATTGCTCTCCTTCAGAAACGAAACGGTTCTTATCTATGCAGCCTGGGGATCCTGGAGTCTTTACGTAAGGTTCACTGCTACTCAACTATATAAGGGCATCGATCCTCAAGGCGAAGGTACACGCGATTACTCACATTCAAGCTCTCTAGCATTCATACTTAGCTCATAAACACACAGAATACTGACTTAAGCATTGGAGCGACCTCACCGGGTCTTCCACCCCAGTCCCTCTGAGCACTGTTTTGCAGATTGATCCAACTCGCCACGTAAGTACGTCCAGGCAGTTCTCCAGCTAGGAGCTTCCAGATCGTGCATCATCAATTGGCATTGTCTATGGGAAACGACCAAAAGGCCATCCCAATCCTAGTTGCAGTTCTAGTTTTCGCTCCGGCCTCAATGGATTCTTCCAGCAACACCGGGAAAAGCATCGAGTTGAATGTCACCAGGGGGCAAGATCAGCGATCAACCATCCCCCAAGGCCCCACGGTATGTATTGGCTAGTTTACTATTCCCCTTACAGCTTCAGGGGTCTCATCATTGTCTGTACCACAGGGCACCACGCAAGTGAGCGTTCCGCTCCCCCCGTGGGTGCGACTTTCTCTGAGCCATCCGTGGTCTCCTGAAATCGAACACTCCCAATTTCATGACCTTGTTCAATGCATCTGGACGATACAGATCCAGATGCAGCAGGTCCAATTGTTTCAACAATATTAGCAGTACTACCTGTACCAGCAGTATTAGCAGTAGTTCCCACCACTACAGTCGAACCAGTAGCCAATTTCACCCCGACACCAAGGGTTGCACCAGGGCTAGAACCAAAACCGGCCCGAAACCAACCAGAACGTCCACCAATCCCCCCATCGGGGTGAGGGGACCTTGTAGGTACCAGTCCCTCCTAGGGGTTAGACTCCACCTCGTGGGAGGAGGGACGGTCAACACACTCCCCCAGTATCATAAGGAAACCTTAGAAATAGGCCTAAGGATAGCCAACTTAACAAGGCCAACCTGCCACGACACTCCCAACAAGAGAACAATGGATCGTGGGGAGATAATAACCAGCCTGGAGCTAGAGGCATGAACTCGAGGCTAGTCCCTTTCGTGCCTCGTGATAGGCGATGCGAACTCCACAACCAGGAGAACTCAGCAAGAAGGAACCAAGACCCACCTAGCGACAGTGTTTGTGACAATGCCGAGATACCAGACTAGACTGAGGTCAGCAGCACCAACGCCGAGCCAAAGAAGAAGCAACAATGGCGACGCCACAAGACTTGTCGCTCCTCAACTAGAAACAGTACGCCAGCGAAGCCAAGCCAACAAGCAAAGCAAGTTAAGGAAAGGGAAGAAGTGAGCTCGGTGGCAATGAAGACCCGTGCCTCCCTTGCTTAGCCGGTTATCTCCTCTGTCTCCTGAGCTCTTAGCAACCCCAATGTCGAAAGACTTCAAGGTTCCACCACTGGACAAGTATGATGGGTCGTTCGACCCCAATGATCACGTGGATTCTTTCTAATTTCATATGCACCTAGCCAGGGCTAATGAAGCCTGCATGTGTGTGGCCTTCTCCACCACATTCAGGGGGGTAGTTCGAACCTGATATAGGAACCTCGCACTGGGCTCCATCAAGAGCTGGGCACAGTTTGCCAAGCTGTTCACTACACATTTCATTACCAGCAAGAAATGCCCCAATTTGCAAGAGAGCCTCCTAGACGTGGTTCAGAGGGAAGGGGAGTCAATCAGAAGTTATATCAAAGCGCTTCAACAACACTTGCCTACAAATACCGGACCTCAATCCAACAATGTGTCTCACAGCAACGAAGAAGGGAATCACCCATAGAAAGTTCAAGTGGCATGTGGTAGCCAACAAACCAAAAGATATCCCCGAATTCCTTAAATTGGTAGGCTAGTTCATTGGTACCGAGGAGGAGATTAGCCAGAAGACTGATAATCCACCGGCTGAAAAGAGGAAGAGGGAGAATGAAGGGACGAGCAATAGAAGGCAGAAAAGCAAGAAGAGTAAGTCCTTGAGCAGGGGAAGAAGCAAGTCAAGTAGCAGGTCCCCCTCGCACGGCCACAAGTTAGGTCAGCATTCCAGGACTTTACCAGCAGAGAGAACGAACTATACACCTCTGAATGCTAAGCGAGGAGAGATCTTAATGGCCATTAAGGATTCCTCCTTTGTCAGATGGCCACCCAGGCTAAGGGGAGACCCGACAACAAGAAACCCGAATATCTACTACCATTTTCCACCGAGATCATGGACACAACACGGAAAATTGCAGGAATCTTCATGACGAGATCGAAGAGCTTATCCATTGCAGGTACCAGAAAAATTACATCCTACGAGAGGAGAGAGGGCAGGTAGACCGACAGAGGGATCGGTAGGGGGACCAACTGAGGAATGCCCCCGATACTAGCAGGCAGAATGAGCAGCCGCCTCGATAGCTACCAGAGGAGAGGCCAGTTCGCGAAGTGATCAATATGATCATCGACGGGTCCATCATTGCGGGATGTACATTAGCAGCTGGGAGAACTTCGGTCCGTGAATTGGAGAATGAAAGCGAAAACCCGCCAAAGCGAACTCAACTCAAAGAACCTATCTACTTCACTGAGGACGACGCGCATGGGATCCAATACTCGCATGGTGGTGCTTTAGTAGTGAAGCTAAGGATCAACAACTTCGAGGTGAAACGCATTTTAGTGGACTCAGGCAACTCAGTAGATATACTCTTTAAGCAGGCCTTCGATAAATTGCAGCTGCAGCAGAGCGACCTGAAGCCTGTAGATACACCCTTGATAAGGTTCAATGGTGAAGAGGTCAGGTCTCTTGGTTGAATCACAGTACCCGTGGAGGCAGACACGTAACCAAACATTGTACGATTTGAGCATACATTCTTGGTGGTCGCTACTTCGTCCCCCTATAATGCAATAGTAGGTTGGCCTATCACAGAGGTTTTACATGCGATAGTGTCCACTTACTACTTAGCGATGAAGTTTCCAACTGACTACGGCATGGGGGTCGTGCGAGGTGACCAACTTGAATCCCGTAAATGTTATGTGGCCGCTCTGAAAGGGAAAGCAAAGCTAGCGGAAGACGTCGAGCTCGAGCAACCAATGGAGTACATCAAAGAGCGAGTTGCCCCGAAAGAAGAAATGGTCCACATACTGGTCTCTGACGCCCAACCAACTAGAACTCTCCAGATCGGTGCCTCGATCAACGAGCCACTTCAAACTCAACTAGTAAGTTTTTTACTTAAAAATTTAGATATTTTTGCTTGGTTCGCAGTAGAGATGCCTGAAATTGAACCCAAAATAATAACTCACAAGCTTATTGTTGACCCTTTAGTTAGACCAATAAGACAAAAGAAACACAATCTCGCCCCGGAACGATAGAGGGTAGTCGATGAGGAGGTTGGGAAACTCCTCGCGGCAGACTTCATTAGGGAAGTCCATTTCCCAAGTTGGGTGGCCAACCCGGTTCTGGTGAAGAAGGCCAACGGCAAGTGGCACATGTGTGTTGACTACACCAACCTGAACAGAGCCTGCCTGAAAGACTGTTTTCCACTGCCCAAGATTGACCGCCTAGTGGACATGACCTTAAGGCATGAGTTGCTAAGTTTTTGGTTGCTTACTTTGGTTACAACCAGATTAGGATGGATTCTGCTGACCAAGACAAGACTGCATTTGTAACTGAGCTCGAGCTATACTATTATATGGTTATGCCCTTTTGATTGAAAAACGTTGAGGCAGCATTCCAACGCCTTGTAAATAAAGTTTTTGAGCCATTGATCGGCAATAAAGTAGAACGTTATCTTGATGACATGGTCATGAAGACCCAATTTTTGAACTCTTTGTTAATTGATTTAAATGATGTTTTTCAAAATTTAAGAAGATATAGTATAAAATTAAATCTGAATAAGTGTGTCTTCGGAGTCACTTCGGGTAAATTCCTAAGCTACATAGTCAACCAACGTGGCATCAAATCCAACCCGAAAAAAAATAAAGGCAATCCTAGATATGAGACTACATCGAAAAATAAAAGAAGTCCAAAGGCTAACTGGTCGGGTAGCAGCCCTAAGCCGCTTCATGTCTAAATCGGCGGACTGATGCCTCCCCTTTTTTGAAGCAATAAAAAAGAGCAAAAATTTTGAATGGACCGAAGAGTGCCAGCTTGCCTTTGACAAGCTGAAAAGGTACCTAAGTACCACACCGGTTTTAACTCGTCCTGAAGAAGGGGACGAGTTAAAACTATACCTCTCCACGAGTGACGAAGTAGTTAGTTCGGTACTGATCAAAGAAGTAGATCAGATCTAACAACCCATCTACTATGTTAGTAAAGTTTTGCAGGATGCAGAGACTAGGTATCCGGAGATCGAAAAACTAACATACACGTTGGTCGTAGCAGCCTGGAAACCACGCCCATACTTCCAGGGCCACACTATCATTGTTTTCACCAACAAACCTTTGAGACAAATTTTGCTTAAGCCCGAGGTGTCTGGAAGATTAACGAAATGATCCATTGAGCTGTGCGAATATGACATCTGGTTCGAGCCACGACCAACAATTAAAGCCCAAGTCTTGACAGACTTTGTAGTAGAGTGCACGTTCAACGCACCAACCCTTGAATTGACCAAGCCTGCTTACACGTTGGAGGCGTCAACCAGTGCAGCACCAGACCCGGTCAAAGTAGTACTGACTTGGGACGAGGAGCCCTGGATCCTCCATGTTGACGGCTCGTCCAACCAGCGAGGAAGCGGTGTGGGACTGCTACTATACAGCCCAAGCGAGGTGAAGCTGGAGTATGCTCTCCGATTCGGATTCGAGGCATTGAACAATGAAGCAGAGTATGAAGCTCTGATTGCCGGGCTGAACTTAGCAAAGGAGATGAGAGCAAAGCATCTTATCGTATGCAATGATTCACAATTGGTGATCAACCAAGTTATTGGTGACTATGAAGCCCACGACCCAAATATGTCAGCTTACTTGGCCAAAGTCAAAGAGATCCTGCATAGCTTCAGCTCCTGTTTCATCAGGCAAATTTCGAGGTCCAAGAACACTGAGGCCAACGCCTTATCACGCCTAGCGAGCACGAGCGACAACTATGCGAACTGTATACATAAAGAACCTACCTCGGCCTAGCATTCTTAGGGGGGAGGGGGCAAAAGAGGTCGCCCACGTGTTGCAAGCGGAACCGAGCTGGATCGACCCGATTACCTGCTCCATGAGACCTTACCTGTAGAACACAATGCAGCTCAGAGAGTAGAGCGTCAATCAGACAAGTATGTCCTCATAGACTAACGACTCTATAGGAGATCCTTCATGCTCCCCTACCTGCGCTGCCTGTGACCCTCAGAAGTTGAGCTCGTACTTCGTGAAACCCATGAAGGCTTGTGCGGTGGACACTTAGGGGGTAGAGCCCTTGCATAGAAAGTGTTAAGGCAGGGCTACTATTGGCCCACAATTAGGGCAGATGCACTTGAGCTCTTCAAGAAGTGTGATAGATGTCAGAGGCATGCCAATATTCACTATCAACCTACTGCCAATTTGAAGTACCTTACCAACCCATGACCCTTTGCGCAGTGGGGAATCAACATTCTCGATCCTTTCCCATCGACAATTGGGCAAAGGAGGTTCTTGGTTGTGGTAGTAGATTATTTTACGAAGTGGGTGGAAGTCGAGCCCCTAGTAATCATCACAGCTCGCAACATACAAAATTTCTTCTAGATGAGCATAGTATGCCACTTTGGACTACCCTGGGTGTTGATATCCGATAATGAGAAGTTCAAAGATATTAAGTTCCAAAACTGGTGTGCCGAGATGGGGATTCAGCAAAATTTCACCTCGATAGCACACCTTCAAGCGAACGGACAAACAGAAGTAACTAATAGGGCGATACTTCGCGGATTGAAAGCTCACCTAGCCCGAGCAAAGGGATTGTGGGTGGATGAACTGCCTAGTGTCCTTTGGGCCTACCAAACTACTGTCAAGACCACGACGGGTGAGACCCCCTTCAACCTCACATGTGGTACAGAGGTGGTGATCACGGTAGAGATTGAGGTATCCACATTGCGACTTGAAGCCTATGATGAGGAAGCAAACGACGACAAGCCCCGTACCAACCTGGACCTGGTAGAGGAGGTGCAAGACCTAGCCTACATCCGGACTGCGACATACTAGTAGAGAGTTGCTCGGTACTATAACGCTCGGGTTAAGAAGTAGCAGTTTCGTGTTGACGACCAGTTCGGTCCGAGTTTACCTACGCCTGGCTCAAGTTTGTATGTATTTGTACTCCTCCCAAACTGAGCTTTAGCAATAAAATGGGATTTTTTTCTAAAAATGGGAAGTAAAATGAATGTCTCGTTTGCTGTTCAAAGACCATTTCATCCCCAAAACCATCAAATTCTAGCTACAAGAAACACATTTTACATACAGCATCCAACTGTTCTAAGAGCATTTCAAAGACCATTCCACCATTATTTTTCAATATTCAAATTTCCACTTTAACTTTCAGACATGATCAGAGAAGGGGGGCGGGGGGATGGGGGGTTGGTTATTCAAGAAAGACCACCAACCTGTAATGATGCATTCACCCATTCTGTTCATTACCTTCTCGTTTTCTTTCTCCCTTTCTTTGGTCTGTTCTTTACAAAGAAGGATTATTTCTGAGATGTTCTAATCTTGTTGCTCTCATCTGGGTTTTAACTGAAAAACTCTATTGAACCAGATTGAATGGAGGGTCATATAAAAAAGATCATATTTCATGGGCTTACTGTGCCAAAGAAAATGTTTCTGCACCTTCCTTACACCTAGCTGCATTGCAAGATACTTCTCCTCTGGTATTAAACGGAGTATGTCTTTCAAATTGGGTATGTCTTTCTCAGGGAGGATTACTGAGAATGCATCCCAATCTAAAACCTCAAAAAAAGGAGGTATAAAGTTATCAGATATAATCACAGGGACACACTCATAGAATATGGCTTCAACAATCCTTGGACTATTGACCTCATAACCCTTGGCACAGATACAGTACTTGCTACTCTTCATGTGCTGGATATAGTTCATTTTTCTTGCAACACCATGAGGCAATGGACCAAAAATCTTCATGTCTGGATCCTTCTTCCAGTACTGCAGCAGGATTGGTCGTAAATACCCATGCATGTTGCCAGAAAAGAAGGCAAGAATTGTCCTCTCAGAAGGAGGTTTTCCACCGACATCTCTGAGAGGATTCTTTGCAAAACGGACATATGTTTCTGGAAGAGATACATCCCTCCCTATTTTGAAGCCACCAGCGACATCAGCATTGCAGAGGGCTTTAATGCAACGTTCCATGTGATGCCTAGTTTCATATGGAGCCTGAGAAAGTTTAGTTCATCAGTAGGACTGCACAACATGCACAAATAGATTCTAAGGTAATAATACAAATAACCTGTTACATTGAAGTTCAAGCTTAGTAGTGATTAAAAGGTATAGAGCACAAGTTTTAACATAGAGAAGCATACCCAATCATGGCAAGCAACAAGAAAGTGATCTGCTCCTCCAGTCCTATTCCAGAAGGGATATTTTGCAGCAATCATGTCAACATAGCTTTTCAAGTATTGTCTTAGGTTCATCCGATTGTGTGAATTATGCACATACAACGTGTACTCTAGCATTCTTGTGCTAAAAGGCATGTAAAATAGGTGAGCTTTTTTAGGATCCTTCACAGAAAAGTGTCTGTTTCCCTCCATTAGTTTCATAAACCATCCCTCAGAAGCATATATTCCCTTGAGTATTGGCTGATGAAATATGGGTTTTCTTCCTTCCCTATAGACATAGACTTTGAGCATGCCTTCCATCAGTTCATAGCTCCTGCAATGTGACCATATAGAAGTTCTAAATTAAATAGCTCTCCACAAGTACAACATCAACAGTTTTAAGCTTTCCTACTCATGATTACTAGAATGCATATCCATTTACATTGTTAAAACATTAAAAAAATATGCCAGTATTACTAAAACTCATCAGAAGCTTAACCCCAAAACTAATGTAGAAGAAAGACCTTTTAAACATGGATACATTCCGAAAAAGCGGAGCATAAAGTTCACGATCATTCCTTACAACAGGAGCATTCTGGATCTGTTCTTTTGCGGACAAAAGTTCCTGATCATGCACTGAAGACCACCGTGGCTTCTACATTCAAGAAAAATTAAAAGATAATTCTACAAAGAAATCAATCATCCATAAATCATTCCAACTTTCATTGGTAGCAAAAACATACCAGCGAACGGGGAGATGCACGGCTACGAATCAATAAATTGTTCATCTCAGCAATTGAAGTTACAGATGTTGGTGGCATCTCACACTTCATTTTCTTCCTTGCAGGATCATCATTCGTTTTGTTAGATTGAAAAGTTAATGATATAATGGACTCATTGGAACTTATACCTAAATTACTAAGATTTGTTATGCTAGTTGAAGAAACAGGTGATAATGTCAGGAGAGAAGATGCAGCATGAGTAACTGGACTTTCAGTTTTCTCTAGTGTCAAACCTGTATCTGGTTTCTGCCTGCTGCCAAATAAAAAATCAGTATCTGGTGTAATAATCTGCTTATGGGTAAGATTTTGTTGAGATTCTCTAGATTTGTCCAGCAAAGGATCAGTATGTGGATCTTTAAAATCATCCAATGTAGAATTTTTATTTATAACTTCCTCAAATAAAGATTCATTATCAGGCTCTATACCCTCATCTAGTTCAAAGTCATTATCTGGACCTCTGTCCTCTAATACGAAATCATCCTCCCGGTCAATGGCCCCTACATTTGTTTCATTGTCATGCTCAGTTTCTTCTATCACATTGGAAAGATTGGTATTTTTCACCATCTCAAGAGTTTCAAATGAACCAGTAGAGTTCGAAGTATTAACAAGCAGGAAGTTATCAACCTTGACAGATTTAGGGGGAGAATTGCTTTTCCCAAATTTGGTAAGCTTGCTAACTAGAGATTTAGACAGAAGAGCATTTCCATAGGGAAGCATCAAGGACTGAAGCAGTAGGATAATAATAGTTGCTATCCCCAAGACAAAAAGCAATCTCCTGGTTTCAAACTGGCATAGCTTTTGAAATTGAAGCACATACTCCATGTCATTAATAATGCACTAACTATCCGATGATCTTTGTTCTGCTTTAGATCTCAGGCTTATACTACTTCATGCAACCCTGAAAATTTAACAAGAGTAATAAAGTGAGTCCGGAGAAAAAAAAAATCAAGTGAGCACTGAAGCAAACTCCAGCAATTGTTTTAATTTTTAAGAACTCTTATCATGAAGAAGACAAATTCGACATATTTTAACTGAACAATGGGAAAAAGAAATGAACAGAGATGCACCAAAATAGAACAAAATCAGTAGTAATCCAGACTATTGGTAAGCATGTCAGTAACACAATTTCCAACAGAATCTGATAATAGAACTAAGATAATCATACATCAATTAGAAATTTAGAATAACACTTAATGAAAGTTGTCCTAGCAGAAACCTAAGGAATTCTTCATTGTTTCAAAGAATAGACAAGGAATGAAAAGCAAAGTGGTAGGACTAAAACCCAAGGATAAAACTAAAAGAGAGGAACCCCACCTTCATTATGACTATATAATAGTTTTATGAACAAACTAGTACCTAAGATACATAACTCTCCACAGAGAACGTAACATTTAGTACAAGAGAAACTCACTTATCTTCTCAGCAGCAGAATTAAAAACTGAAGTACTATTCCTTTCCAATGCAGAAAAAGAACTGAAGCAATGGCAGCCGGGGAGTGGAACCATAAGAATGACAACAGGTACAGACAATTATTCGTCTATATCAGTACATAAAAACCTCAAACGAAGATTTTATATCAGAAGCCTTACAATCCCAAGGATGCAATGAGCCCTAGAAGACAACTTCTCGAACAGAGGACTTGTAAAGCTAAAAAGGAAAGCAAGTAGAGCAAAACCGACGATAGCAAGTAAAATTAGTAAACCAGAGCACTAATCGTAGAAAGTAGGAACTTCAGTAACTAGGAACATACAGCAAACCACAGAGATCTGAACAAAACCCAAACCGCACCGATCTGCAACTTGGCAGTAATGGGACTGAGAGCTCGAGCTACGACAAGGGAAGAAGAAAATGTCTTTCAACTGCTTTTAAGACCTCAGGAAGATAACTCTTGTTCAATGGACTTGTGAAGATATTTAGCATTTGAGAAACCCTAAGAGTTTCAGTTTGCTTGAGTAGGACTGTAGGAGCTGAACTTACTCAGCTTACAGGTAAAGATTAAAGAAGAAGAAAAGGGAATCTTCTACCAAACAATTAAAATAGTCATTTTATTTAGTAAATTCCATAATTAATAATTAGGAAGAGAAAATGATTGTTTATTTGATCATGCTTTGGATAAATATTTCACAGCGGTTGTTGGTAGTTACTGCTCGGAAGTCGGAACCACCAACTTTCTTCATTCAGAGTTAGGGTCGGACCAACCGCCGCTCCCGACAGACAGAAACGATTGAGCACTTAATTTAATAATTTTTTTTTTCGCTTAAAACGATTGAGCACTTAGTTTAATAATTTTTTTTTTTCGCTTAATGGGGCTACACAGCAGGGTTAGCCCATCCCCTTTCCCTTAACCCCTCATCCCCTTAAAACGATTGAGCACTTAGTTTAATAATTTTTTTTTTTTTCGCTTAATGGGGCTACACAGCAGGGTTAGCCCATCCCCTTTCCCTTAACCCCTCAACCCCTACTGGCAGCGGGATTTGATCCCACGTCTCTATTCCGACGAATCAACAACCTACCAATTGAGTCATCATCAATTGGCTTAATTTAATAATTTTTTATCAAGGCAAATGTGATCCGCAGTCCGCTTGGGGCTTTGTTGAGATCAAATCAGTCCATTGCCCCTCACAACGTACCACACATATCCCTGTCATCTTTAAGAAATATCTCCCAATGATATTCTCAGAAATGATAATATCATCATGGGGGGAGATGTTTTCTATACATGAAGGGATGTGCTGTGGGACTTGTGAGGGACAATCTTGTGAGGGCCTGATTTGAACTTGACTTTGTTGCATTTTCTGTTTGAAATTTTACATGGTAGAATTGGGATCTGCTCCTCACATAACACTTAATTGCGGGTGCCCCACTCCATTGTGAATATTTCCCATATTTGTTATTTCGAGATGTTCCCAATGCACATTTTCGATGTACTGTGAGATGCCAGTGGGGCACGCTTTAGCGCAATTGTGATCTCGTTCAGGGAAATGTTCTCAATGCACACTCAGATCTGCACATGGGGTGTAAATGTGAATTTAGCCCAAGCACACTTAAAATAAATACTTATTTATATTTAATAAAAATATAAACACTTAAAATAAGTGATAGGGACCGCATAATGAAAAGTAAGTACTTACAAAATAAAAAGTCGAGAATAAGTGTTTACATTAAAAAATAAATCAGAATTGGATGGCATTTTTCAAGTTCTTATTTCGTGATTTTCAAAATAGGACCGAATAGATTATTTTGCCAAAAACCATTGATTTGGTCAGCGAACTGCTGATTCAGACATTCTACCATTTGAACCATTCAACGATTTGACCATTTTTTATATTTTATATTTTTTATTTTTCTATCAGAACAGGCCATTCATACAATTTGAACAGTTGGACCGTTTGACCTAGGAACCGAACCCTCACCAGTTCGTTGTCCAGTTAGGTTTTAAAAACCTTGACTTATTCAATCCTCTGTGTTTTGTTCATTTTCCAGGAATTGCCCCACCTGAACCATTGTCATCGCCTCTCTCTGTGCTGCCGTGAATGTGGAATAAGCATTTGTTTATTTATTTACTTTTTTGCTTTTCTTTGTATTAATCCAATAGATGGATATATGTTAAATTAGGGCTATAATTATCATTTCTACAATAAATAGTTATGGGATAAAGGATTCACCAAACACTGCAACGAGAATAAGTATAAGGAGTTTGACAACAGACCTCCCAAACACTAACAAATATTTATTTGAATAAATACTTAAAAATAAATATTTATAAACACTTATTTTCTCACATTCCTAAAAATGTACTTACAAATAAATCACTATAAAGACTTCAACAACATTAAAAATATAATTTGCAAAAGCTTTTAAAATTGAACGGACAACAAACTGGTCAGTGGTCCGAATCACAGTCCGACTATTTGAATTAAATGGACGGCCCATTCTTACAAAAAATAAAAAATAAAAACCACCAAAAACATTAAACGGTTCAAATGGTTCGACCACTCAAGTCAGCAGTGCTGATCAAATCAATGGTCTTTGGCAAAATAACAGTTTTGAGGTAAAATGGAACTGGTCACCTGACCGGTTCCCGATTTTTCGATCCGACCGTTCGGTCCAGTTTTGAAAACCACGACAATTTGTGATGTTTCACTTTATCACGGGTTGAATCCAGGTTTGAGTTTTTCTCCGAATTATCAAGGCCATATAAAAGCTGAATATGCTGCATTCATAGATTTTGCCTCTCAAGTCTCAAGTATGTTACCTTATTTTCTTTTTCCTGTTGATCTGAAAAGAAAAAAAAAGTATTAAATTACAGTGATATATATATATATATATATATATATATATATATATATAAATACCATCTAATGGCACACCGCAACATCCATAAAAAAATGACGCACTACAACCTCAGACCATCATCTACAAGAAATTGTTCCATCTCCTGTATTTTTTAATGCCACATTTCACATCAAATATCTGCTTTGTATCCACATCTTCCTGAATCCTGAATCATGATCAAAAGAAATGGCTGATTACTCACTCAGCTGTTAGATATGAATGCCAAATTCCTCTTTCCTCCATTCTCCCTCTTCTGGCCTTAAGCTCTTTCTAATTTCTACTTCAGAAAGAAGAGGTACTTTAAATATGTGATCCGTCAATACCTTATATCTCTCCTGGTTCTCATGTTCCAATCTGAAAAACTCTATTGTACCAAACAGAGTGAAGGATCATGTGAAAGATATCATACTTGACAGGCGTTGTGTGCCAAAGAAAATGCCGTTGCGCCTTCTTTACCCCCAGCTGCAACCTGCGGTACTTCTCCTCTGGGATTGAAAGCAGTATATTCTTCAAATTGGGAATATCTTTCTCCAGGACAAATACGGAAAATGCTTCCCAGTCTAGAACCTCAAAGAAAGGAGGAACAAAATTGTCTGATATGATCACAGGGACGCATTCATAGAAGATAGCCTCAACCACCCGGGGGCTGTTGACCTCGTAACCTTTCGCACAAATACAGTATTTGCTGCTCTTCATGTGTTGAATGTAATTCATTTTGCTCTTTCCGCTACGACCCATCCGCCCAAAGATCTTCATATCAGGATCTTTGTTCTCCCAATATTTCAATAGGATGGGACGAACATATCCATGCATGCTCCCTGCAAAGAAGGCAAGAATTGATCTCTTGGAAAGAGGCTTGCCCCCAAGATCTCTGAGAGGGTCCCTTGGAACACGCACATATGTCTCTGGAAGAGAAACATCCTTCCCTATTTTGAAGTCTCCACTTACATCTGCATTGCAAAGAGCTTTGATGCAGAGAGCCATATGCTGCCTTGTCTCAGATGGGGCCTGAGAAATTACAGCTTGTCAGGAACAGTCTATATCAATACTTTGAATTAAATGCTGCAGCAAGCCTGAAATTATTTATACCCAGTCATGACAAGCAACAAGAAAATGATCTGATCCACCAGTTCTGTTCCAGAAAGGATATTTTGCAGCAATCATGTCGATGTAATTCTTCAAATGCTTGATCAGGTTCTTTTGATTGTGTGAATTGGGCACATACAAGGTCTCCTCTAGCATTCGTGAACTAAAAGGTAAGTAAAACAGGTGAGCTTTTCTAGGGTCCTTCACCACAAAATGTTTGTTTGCCTCCATCAGTTTCATAAACCATCCTTCAGAAGCATATATTCCTTTGAGTGGTGGCTGATGAAAGATAGGCCTTTCTCCTTCTTTGTAGATGTAGACTTTGAGCATGCGTTCCATCAGTTCATAACTCCTGCAAGAATGAAAGCTCTATTGGCAATTTTGAAAGTTCTGTACAAAAAGGGTTGACTAAAATAAGTAAGAAGATAGTTTTGTATATTGGGATACTAGATTCAATGGCATCAGAAGATCAAGGACCTTGAGCCACACCAAAAGCCTAGTACCTATACTCAATAGGTAAGTTGCATATTTTCAGGTTCAAGCCAAAGATCAAGGACCAAAGGTGAGCTACGAAGGTTTCCCAAAAACAAGTCTATAAAATTTTGCAAACAGTGTTCTTATTGCATATAATGAACCACTAAATGCAACATATTTACCTTTGTTGAGCATACACATGAAACAGAGCAAGTACTCAGTATGAATTCAAATTCCTCCAATAATAAAACTTTGCACAGGTTAAAACAAATATGGCATGGGATAATTACATATGATAGAGAATATTGGCATATCTACCTTATGTTTGAACAGACTTACATTTTAAATTTGGAAACATTTCGAAATAGAGGTGCATAAAGTTCTATATCCTTCTTTACTATAAGAGAATTCTCAATTTGTGATCTTGCAAGTAGAAGTTCCTGATCTCGTGCAGAAGAACCCTGCAGAGTCTAAAGATAAATTTAGAAAGAAAAAAAAATGGTTAAACTAGCTCTTTGTACAAAACTGAACCCTTGCTAGTAAATTAGTTTACAAGTTCAAGACCAACATACCTTGGGCTGAGAAGCAGCACGGCTTTGAGATAATAAATGGTTCATGTCAGATAGAGACATTATTGATGGTGACAGCACATCACTCTTTGGTGTGTTTGTTACAGGGTTATTAGTGATTGTAGAGTTACCAACTGGCATTGGTGGACCACTTAGCAATGCCTGAGATTTTTCATCATTAGGAATTGCTTCTACTGATTGCTTGATCACAAAAGATGTATTAGAGTTGACAGATGGGATTGAAGTATTTGAATTTGCATCCAAATTTCTTAGAAAAGTTCCACTACTAGAACCTTCTGGTGGTAATGCAAATGGAGGTGATGTACCCAGAGCTGTGGTTCCAATTTTCTCTGGCACCACACTATTATTTTCTTTCTGAACATTGTCTAGTGGAAAGCTACCATCCAATTTTGTGAAATTGCCTTTATCCTGTGTTTCCCCAGCCTTTGCCTGTGCAGAACTGTTGTCTCTATCCTTAGCATCCCCCATAGTTGAATTTTTATCCAAATCTAAAATTCTCACTGATGAAGATTCTTTAGACAGATCTTTATTCCTGTATAGTTCAGTAGCATTCTCTGGGCCTACGTCCTCTGATTTCAGTCCATTCTGATGGTCTTCATTCTTTCTCTTCGTTTCATTTCCATCCTTAATTCCTTCCCCCGTATGGGAAGCCCCAAAATTTGTCACCACCCCTGGAGGCATGGTTGAATTATTTGAGTTTGAATCATTTAGGAGGGATGAGTTATGAACCATTTCAGATTCAGGGATTGAATCATCACGTGCAAGGCCACTTTTTCCAAGTCCCAGAGTTCTACTAGTAGGAAATAAAGACAATAAGACATTTCTGTATGGAAGTGAAAAGGATTGAACTAGTATTATAGTAAAAGCTATTATCCCCATCACCAAAAGCAATCTTTTGGTTTCAACCTGACATAGCTTCTGTAATTGATGCAGATGCTCCATATTCATAGAAATAGCATAGGTTACCAAAGTAGAAAAGAAATCACTATCGGTTGGGAGCAATTATATTAGCCCTGCAAAATTATCCAAATTTCTAAGTTCAACCATAAAATTTAGAATTTGCTTCATTCAATAATTAGAACTGATCTAGGGAGGACAAAGCATGTAGAGCAATAAGGTTAAGAGACCACAACATGCAGAGAACGTAGACATTCACATTTATTAAAACAGGCAGAGACAACTAAATGTAGTGAAGTAGAGTAAATTCAACTTCAAGAAAATCAACCTTTCCATCCAATAGAATACCAAAATACAGAAAGTCTTCTAGTGATACAGATTCCTAGGAAAAGCAAAGAAACACACCACATTTTATTGGACAGAAAAGGACAAATCTAGCAGATAAGAGTCTTGAAATTACATGCTTGGGGAATAATTCACTGCTATTGGCATGCCATGACTCGAGAGAGGTGTATAAAGAAAAATAGATAAGCCAATAATGTACAACAAAGAACATATAAGTATAAGCTATTTGTAGAGAGGAAATACATGTTAAAACAGGTCAATACAAGGAATAATATCTTCCATTAACAAATTAAATTCCCTCGTCTTTTTGAACCAAAAGGCTGCTGCAGCTATAGAGTATGGACAGACAATATATTTGGAACATCAAAAACTATGAACACATGCCATGCAAGCATAAAAAATTAGCTAATAAAATAGCTAATTGTCTACATAAAACCTACCATAAAGTATTTGAAGAAGAAATGTGTCACTCTGAATATGAATTGAACTTGGAAAGATTTAAATCTTCTGATTAGAGTACCTCGACAACTAAAAATGTGGAAAATGACAGAATGTGCATTTGGGAGGGCTTTCATGTAGCAGCTTCTGGCTTTACAAGGTGGACCCCACCTGGACAGCCAATAATCAATATTAAGTGAAAATCATGAAAGCCCAAGTGCCCATTTTGGAGGGATGAAGTGCAGTGGCTTCTGGATTACTGAGGTGGGTCGCACGTAGACAGCCTATAAGCTATGTTTGGTGAAAAATCTGGAGAGCCCAAATCAGCTGTGAAACAGTTACACGAAGGGCAGTCAGCTTCAACCTCATTTTTTCTTTTTTTTTTTGGGAAAATTCCCGATAGCACCCTGTACTTTGTGCCGCTTTGGTCCCCAAACTTTAAAATGCGACAATTCAGTACCTGAACTTTCAAAACGTGACAATCCAGTACCGGTCATTAATCAGCAGTTAACCTACCGTTAAATGACATTTGAAAATGACACAAATGCCCTTCAAGTGTCATTTAATTTTCTTTATCAACCATCTAAACGTTGGCAAAAAATTAACAGTTCCAAATCCTTGCTTCTTCCATTCAAGAAAGTTGGGGTTAAGTTTGAGTGGGCATTCAGATGGGTCCAACTTTCTTGAATAGAAGAGGCAAGGATTTGGGACCATTAATTTTTTTGACAACGTTTGGATAGTTGATAAAGAAAATTAGATGACACTCAAAAGGGCATTTCTGTCTTTTTAAAATGCCACTTAACAGCTGATTAACAGTTAGTTAATGCCAGGTACTGGATTGCCATGTTTTGAAAGTTCGGGTACTGAATTGTCACATTTTAAAGATTGGGGACCAAAGTGACACTAGACCCAAAGTACAGGGTACTAATGGGGAATTTTCCCCTTTTTTTTTTAACCACAAACTTTACTCAAGTGGAGGGGGGGCCAGCCGGGCACCTCCGAATTTTATCAATCAACCAGTATCAAAGGGAAAATAATATACCACCTTGCTCCATAACCCATAGTACAAAACAACTCCTTGACACACTCCACCCAACGAGCGCTTCAAAGCAGCTGAACCAACCTAAACGGACCACAAAATAGTTATGTTACAGCCAAAAAATGTGGCTTTCCGCTCAAGCTTTTTTAGTGGCTTCTCCAAAGCAGCTCAATTAAACCAGCTTAGTCAAAACTTCAGCCCTCTAGAACGGGCCCAGAATCATAAAATTAAAGCTTCACACCGATATTTTGTACCTACTTGATAAAACTCAGAATGCACCTTCAAATCATTATCATTAATATCATAATCCTTAACCTTAAGTTAAGTACAGTATAAATATATGCGATACATTTCAATTAACACTCACCCCGGGAAAGAAAAAAGGGGAAAAAAAGAAAGAGAGAACGAGTGACAGAAAATGGCTACCAAAAATCGAAATAAAGAAAAAAAAATTTACTAGCGTCGTCGAATTTAGCCAAAATAAGCAAGGAAAACGGCATGCAAGTTTGGAACAGAATGATCCGAGTATCATACAGGAAAAGATTGAACAATAAGAGTGTGATTTCAAAAGACAAGTCCTCAATCTAATAACCAGGACCTAAACTACCACATTCCGAGAAAACTGATTCAGGAGATCTAAACATGCATTAAACCCTAACCATCAAATCTTCTTATCACTATTTACCCGAGAAACTAAAAGGTCTAACAACAGAAGTAGAAGAAGAGAGAGTCAATTCGAACAAAATCAACTTCCAATCTTCTTGTGCAAGCAAAAAGAAAAATCACTTACTACAAAAACATATTATTCTTTCTGCAATCATAAAACTACAAACTTACAGCAACAAAAGAAACGAAACTACACCAGTAAAGAATTTAAAAGAAAATACTAAAAAATGAACCGAAATCAAAGAAAGAAAATCCTGCAAAGATCATAATGGCGACATTCTTGTCAGATTAGAAATATTAGATCGCAAACAAAAACGACTTTACCAAGTTGACTTCAATTGAATTTACCCGCGTGTCCGTTTCGCAAATGGACATGCTTGAGAACAGAGAAACCTCAGCTTGAGTATATGAGCTTCAACTTCAAGCCTGATGAAAAGCATTTCCTGTTGAACGTTCATCACTTCTTAACATTTTCCTTCCAGCTCGACGATGTTGCTTAGGTGGCAATCGAGCTTTGCAAGAACAATGGCTGATGGTTCGGAAGTACCACTGCTCTTGCCTGAATATTACAAGCATGCCACTTTGACTTTTCTGACTTATGGTAAATAAATACGAGTGTGGGAGACGAGACGCGTTGAGGAGAGACGTGCGCCATGCGGCAAGGGCAGCTCGTCTCTCAAGAATTGGGAGCATGTGCTTCTTAGATTTGACCACGTTCCGTTGGATTGTACTAATCAGATGACCGAGTAGGTAGGTTGGGGCCTACCTAGCATTATGTACTTTCGCTCGTTCAATTGGCATATAAAAAACCGAAAATTTGAACGGCAACACAGCCAATACTAAGATAAGACCGTGTGAAGTGAGTGATATTAGCATACGTGGACCAACCAAAGAGAGATAGAAAAACGCCACGTGTTTAATATGTGAAGCGACCGAAGCTTGGCCTGAGCACTGAGGACACGGGAGACAGGACGCAGTATACGTGAATCGGGCCCCATAATTTGCCAATTGTCCAAATGTCTGAGCATCAATAATTCAGAACCAACGGTACCCACCATCAGTTTCAAGCAATAAAGCTATGGGTGCAAGTTGGGTGTATCCAATTCAGTTAAAATTTTTGCACAAATTGATTTGAGTTTTTAACTTTAAGATGAACCTGAGAAAAAAAAATTTCGGGCATAAATTAAACTCAGATTGGGCTTATGTTGAGGCCTTGGTATTGATTCGATGCAATTTAAATTTGCTCAACATTTTATGATGTATATTATCAACCTATTCTATCGGAAAATTGAGCTACAAAGCTCAATCTGTTCAAGTCCAAGCCTAGCTCAAGCAGGGATGGCAATAGAGTGGGTTCAATGAGAGTTTTGAAAATTCTAGACTTTACCCGCCTAGCAGGTTTGATTTTGAGAATCCAAACCCTCATTGAACATAAAAATGCAAAACCCTCTCTGTATTCAAAGGTAAGGGTGGGTTGGGTTTAAAATTCGCATCTAATTTCTTATTATTTCTTGTTATATAAAAGCAATAAATAAGTAAAATAACATAAATAAACAACAAATTTCCCAATTATTTGATTAAGATGTAAAAGAATAAATAAACCATAAATTATCCCTTACATCTAATTCAAAATATTATCAAATTCAACACCTAGTACATAAAGTTTATATGCATTTTGACAATATGCAAGTTGAGGGGGTCAGGTTTAGCTTAATACCATACCTTACCCGTAACGTATGGCTTGTAGAATCCCAAAACCCATCCTTCAAACAAAAAAAAAAAAACTACCTCGTCAAAGTGGGTAGGGGTGGATACCCACTAGGTAGGGTAGAAATTGTCATCCTTAAGCCCGAGATGCTTAGTTAAGTTTGAGTTGGGCCTAGGTTGAAAAAATGGTAAAGTCAGGCTTAACCTTGAATTGGACCAAGCTTGAGCTTGAGGTTTGAGGCTTAGGATTGGACTGACCCTCAACCCGACCCAACCCAACCCACTCAAGTTGTACCTACTAGGGACCCGTGCGATGTACAAGCTTTGTTAAGCAAAAGCTGAACAATAAAAGCGCATATGAGTAGACAATTGTTTTATATTTTGACCTTTTAAATAATTAATAAATAGTTATATTTTATTTACTACTTTTAATATTTATTTATAATACAAAAATAATAATAATTAATTTAAGCTAGGTTGTTCATCAAATCGATGAGACTAACCAACATGACACGAGTTGGTTGATTTTCTAGCATTTCTGGTTGGTTCTGGTTCAACAATTTCCCAATCTAACCAGGTCAAGTGAATTTTGGTTTTTCCATTTGCAAATTGGCAAAAAACAATATTACTTATCACTTATTCATCTATTTAAATAATATCACTATTTAGTTATTTCAATATTGCTTATTTATTGAATTTCATAATCCATAAAATTATAAGTTATACTACTATTACATAATTTTGTTATTAATTTTGTATAACATAAATTAATTATTAATTCAAATATCATAAATCTATTATAGTGATTTTCTACTTTTAATAAAATTTTTAAGTTTATTCCATAATTTTGTTATTTAATATTTTTCAATATTTAAATTTTATTTATTTTAAAGTTATTAGATACTATTAAATATTTTTATATATAATATTTTTAATATTTTGTTATTTATAATATTAAGTTATTGAAATTTTTAAATACTACTTTTAAATTTTAAATTTTATTATTTGAGTAATATTTAAATTGAATAATTTATAAAATTATAATTTATATTGTTAGTACACAATTTCATTATAAAATTCATAAAAGTATAAAATTATTAATAATATTTATAATATTAAATCTGTGATATTTTTTGTGTTTTTAATAAATATTTTAAAGTTATTACATAATTTTATTATAATTTTTAAAATTTTTAATTCAAACTTTCTTTTGATAGATATAGATGAAATGTGGGCGAGAGGATACATAAGAACTATAGATAATTTAGGAGAGAAACTCTATTAAATTAGAGATAATTTAAGAGATAAATAAGAATTATAAAAAATTTAGGAGAAAGTGGGGGATAGTGGTGCCACTTGGCTAAATTAGATTAAAATTTGGTAGAAAGAGATTTTAGGAATAGTTTTATGAAGGATATCCAAAGGGAAAAACATACAGGAAAGAGGGGTGGGCCAGGCATGATGAGGTGTGATCATGAGAGAGGGAGAAGGGAGTGATGAGGTGGCTTCATGAGGGAGCAAGGAAGGCTAAAATGAGAGGGGCTAAGAGTTCTCCGTTGGGGTAGTAATGGAGAAAGCTTAGGCCATGATGTGACATCATTTTATTTTATTATGTGTGTGTGTGTGTGTTTTGATATGACCACACCATTGATGATTTAATTTGATATCTTAATAAGGGTGATTTAATTTGATATGGTCATACCATATTTTGTATCTTTCGGTATTGAGGAAAATATGACTAACATTTTATTATTTGGGGTAAACTTCAGACAAATAAAGACTTTATTGTATAGGTAGATTCAAATTTGATTCGTCAATATTTGAAATTAAGGTTGCATTTGTTTGCAGTGTAAAATTATTATTTTATACTCCGGTTTAGTTTTGTATCCATTTGGATGGAGTGTAATTGAATACTGAAAATCGATATAAAACTCATGCATATCGAGTTTTACATCAACTAGTAAAAGTGTACGCACGTTGCACGTGGAAATATCAGATGATGATGATAGTCAACAACCAAATAGACTATGATTAAGACATTGATTCATTTTTTTATTTGTATTTTAGCCATTTCTATCTTTACTAACAATAATTCTTATTTTTTAAACATATTTTTGTTTAATATGAAAAATATATAATATTAATGCATGTTCAAATTTTTCTATAAAATTTATAAAAAAAATCTATATTTTTATTTTTTATTATTTAATTTATGATATAGTAAAAATTACTTATTTATCAAGAGGAAATGCAATTCTAATGTATTGTTTGAATATTGGTTTTTAATATTGTGGTCAAATCAATTTATATATATATATATATATATATATATATATATATATATATATGTTATTTATTATAAATATATTATTTATATTGCATTTTTATAAACTTCTTATATGATGAAAATAGTTGATAAACTACTTATATTTTTTGTTTTTCTTTGTTTTAATTATTATATTTTCTTTTCTTTTTAATAATTTATTATTTTTTAAATTAAATTGGGTTGTATTAGATTCAGATATACAACATATTGATCAGATTCAGATTTGAATCAATATTTATGAGATCTTATGAGATCTTTAGATTGAATCGAATTCAAATATATATACACCGATTCAAATCCGATTCAATCTATTTGCATCCCTACCTAACTACTTGCCTATAATGACCTAGCTAATTAAATCATTGAACCATTTGACATGGTTAGTGGGGTCATGTGTTAGACGTTAATGCTCTTTATTTTTTATCCTAATTTTTATCCCATTTCTATCATTAATGAAAATAATTCTCATTAATCACACTTTTTTATATGATTAGTATATAATATTACATAATGAACCCAAAATTATTTACAAATTTTTACATTTTCTAGAATTTTATTTATTTTATTCTTTAACAATAATATCATGTGTTGATCCATTTGACATGGATAGTTGAACCACTTACCCACCACTTGGATGGAAAAACCATTTTTTTTTTATTTTTTATGTTGATTTTAAATCACGTATTACATTTTCATCATTAATAAAAGTAATTCTTATTTCTGCATTTATTTTTGCACGTAGTAGTACCAAGTGATGATGATGATAATAATAAGTAACCAAATGACCTTATTTAACTAGGAAAATAGATTATGATTAAAACATTAATTCTTTTTGTTCTTGTATTTTAACCATTTTTATCTTTACTAATAATAATTTTCATTTTTTTTCAAACATATTTTTGTTTAATATGAAGAATATATAATATTAATGTATGTTCAAATTTTTTTACAAAATTTATAAAAAGTTCTATATTTTTATTTTTATTATTCAATTTATGAGATAATAAAAATTACTTATTTACCAAGAGGAAATGCAATTCCAATATATTGTTTGAACATTGGTTTTTAATATTGTGGTCAAATAAATTATATATATATTATTTATATATAATATATATGTTATTTATTATTTATTTACAAATATGTTATTTATATTGCATTTTTGTAAACTTTTTATATGATGGAAATAGTTAAAAAAATTCTTATATTTTTTGTTTTTTATTTCAATTGTTATATTTTTCCTTTTCTTTTAATAATTTATTACTTTTTAAAAAAATTAAATTGGATCGTATCATATTCGAATATCTAACATCTTGATCGGATTTGGAATCAAATCGATATTTATGAGATCCAGTCGAATCTTTGGAATAAGATAAGATTTGAATATACCTTAATTCAAATCTAATATGATCTATTTGCATCCCTACCAAAATACTTGTGTACGATGACCTAGCTAATTAAACTATTGAACCAATTGACATGGTTAGTCGAGTCATGTGTTAAACTTTAATGCTCTTTATTTTTTATCCTAAATTTTATCCCATTTATATCATTAATGAAAATAATTCTCATTAGTCACTTTTTTATATGATGAATATATAATATTATAGAATGTACACAAAATTATTGACAAATTTCTATATTTCTAGAATTTTATGTATTTTATTATTTAATAATAACATCCATTTGACATGTAGACATGTTCATGGGTCGGGCTAGGCTAGGCTTTTTACTCTTCATAAACAAGATTTTGTTAGGCCCGAGACCGAGACCAGCTCCAATAAAAAGCCTGAAGCCTGGGTCCGAGCCCAAAGCTTGACCTAACAGATGAAAGGACTCACCACCGGTGATTGTGTTCGTCAGTGCTGAGTTCGCGTCTAGAGAGAGAGAGAGAGAGAGAGAGAGAGAGAGAGAGAGAGAGAGAGGACTCACATCGATCTACCTGAGTTTACAGGTTGCATCAGGTCAATATGAAAACTGAGAAGATGTTCAACTAATTGGCTTAGACAAGAAAGAGATGAATGAGAATAGGGGTTAGGATATTAGGGTTTTTTTATTTAACCTATAGGTTGGGCTAGGCCAGGCTTTTTTAACAAATCCCGAGCCTGGCCCGCAACATATTCGGGCCCGGGCTTTTAGGCCAGAGGTTAAGCCCGTGGGCTCAAATGTGTGTTCAAGCCCCTTGGCCCAGGCCATCCCATGAACAAGTCTATTGACATGGATAGTTTAACCACTAACCCATCACTTGGATGGAAAAACCATTTTGCTTTTCTGATTGATTTTAAATCATGTATTCCATTTTCATCATTGATAAAAGTAATTATTATTTTCAGATTTATTTTTGTTTAATATGGCGAATATATAACAATAGAATTGTATCGAAATGCTTTATAGAAGGCTTATACTTTTATTTGAGTTTATGTATGTATGTATGTATGTATGTATGTATGTATGTATGTGTGTATGTATGTATGTATGTACGTGTGTATGTATGTATGTATGTATTTAATATTCATTACTTAGTTATGACATCATAGATTGACCCATTTGACCCGAAATGTTAATTGACTACCTACCATGTAGATATGGAAATTGTTTCATTTTCAAACTGGTTTTAAATTTTGCATTTCATTTATATCATTGATAAAATAATTAGTATTTATTATACTTATTTTTGTTTATATTATTAGTATATAATATTATAGATGTGCCCAAAATTGTTTCATATTTTTTGTACTATTCTATTTTAAACATTTTATTTTTAATCAAGGTTCATTGTATTGATACATATCGGCCCGTATCAATTGATACGTATCATGACGATGGCTTCCCAACACACCCCTACAAGAGATGTATCGGGGTTCTGACTGGTTCAGTGGGTGGAGGAGCCTTTAAACCGCCCCCCTGAATTGGTTTTGAAAAAAAAAAAAAGGCAAAAAAAAACACTATCGATATCGCCTGATATACCCCTACTGGCGTATCGGGCGTATTGATATTTTGAACATTGTTTTTAATTGTACATCATGGTTGAAGTACTAATCCACCCCTTAGATAGAAAGATTGTTTAATTTTCCACCGGTTTTAAGTTGTATATTTGATGTCCATCATTAATAAAATTATGTTTATTTTATCATAGTTATTTTTTAATATGACAAATATATAATAATAGAATTGTGTCCATTTTTTTTCAAAATTTTATTTTATTTTATATTTTTTGTTTCTTATTTTTCTAAATTTGTATTATTTATTTATGACACCATGAAATTATCCATTTGACCCAAATGATTGAAATACTTACTCATGACATAGATGGAAAATATGATTTTATTTCTAAGTTTATTTTAAAACTATAAAATTTCATTTTGTTAATAATTATTGTGTATGGATTTATTAGTGGAATTTAATGATGATAAACAAAAGTATAAATGTTGGATTCAATGAAGAGAGAATGTGATTTATTTAATGACTTAAATGTGAGGATTAATGAGAGGTAATTGAATGTAGTTAAATGTACTCTTTTAGTTACATTTTCCGCCATTTCAATGGAGATGAACTAAATTCAAGAAGAAGAATATTTCAATAAAGAAAATTTCTAAATACCAATATGTCATCATTCACACTTTTATAAGTAGTATAAATAGATCGATAATGGATGTAAATGTAACTTTGATAAAACGATGTAAAAGTTTACATCGATAATAATGCTTCACATTTAAACTTTTATACCAAACGATGTATAACTCCATAAGTACATTTACACCGCTTTTAAATGCCGCCTGGTAGTTATCCGATATTTAAAACATTCGACTAGAATCTGGTGGAGGTTGACTGTGCAGGAATTTTTTTAGTAAAAAATTATGCAGATTTGGTGGATTTATTGATAAAAAGGAAGAATTATAATAGGAAAACTATAAGTTCACTTTTAAATCCTAGTCCACACTTATATATGGAATTGCCCGAACCCATGTTAGTGGTTTTACATGTAGAGTAATCACATAAGTCATGACACATGGAAGGTCTATAATTGGGTAACCAACAATTGACCTAGCTAAAATTTTGAGCATTTTTGTTTTAGGCATGGATGCTTTGCCTCAACTTCTAATAGAATTCATTTTTCAATTAAGTTTTGCATTCCTACACTTTTTTCCCAATTAAGTTATTGATGGATCCTCAATTCAAATAATATTCAATTAACTACCATTTTTGTAACATTTGAACCGTTGATAAGGTATATTTGTTGCAGAAGTTTTCAGCTATTTTTCTTCACCATACAAAACCATATTGATGTAGGCATATTTACTCGTTCTATCAAACCCTAACACGTGGCATCGGCTAGGGTACTTTCGTCAGTTGACAATTCCCCAAAGGGTAATGGGTTAACTCCCGCCCTGAACGGTTGCACAGCATTTAATACAGATGCACGATCCTAGTGCATTTGCTCCTGGGTTGCTGATAAAGGGGTCGTGATCGGCTGATGGATGCTTCTCTAACTCCCCTTACATGCCTCTCTAACTCCTCTTTTGGGTGATTCTAACTATAAAAAGAACACTACAGCTACTCTCTTCTGATGACTTTAACTTACTCTAAACCCTTAGCTAACTTGATCATCGGAGTTCTTGCTCCTGAGAACACTCCCGGGAGCCTTTGATATCTTTTTACTCTCAACAGGTGGAACCCACAGCCCTCGGACCTTGAGAATTACCTCACTGCCCTCGACTCCAAATTTGGCGGCAACACATATAATATTGCAATTAGGTGCTCTCCCTCCGATTAGTATTTGCCCCACTTGAATCTTAACTGGACGTCTCGGCTTCCTCCTTCGATCCGTCTTGCAAGTGCAGGGTCACCCTGGGCCGGATCTACTTCATCGACTGTGTGCTTGCCGCCCAATCCTTCCCAACTCTGGCCGCCTGTAGCTAATGTTTTCCCAGTAGCGTCTTGTAAACACCTTCGTGCTGAGCCGTCAGAGCACAAAAGTGGATGCTAAACTAAAGGTGCATCAATTGATACCTTCTGCCTCATCAACTTCTCGAATTTCATTTATTAAATAAAATGTAGCTTCCTGAATGGACAGAGACTCCACTTCTCGTTGTTTCAATTAATACTCTACATTTCATTTTCTCGAATTTCATGTTGTGTTTGCTTGTGAAGTTTCTGGGTACTTTCCCTTAAATTTTTGTTTCTTTTATTTTTTATCAAACCAAATACAGACTTAAGGTTAGGGGTGCAACTCAGGTTGGCCCAAGTTAATTAATGTTTTATACTGCTTAGGGATTTGGATTTCCCCAGGCCCATTCAAATTTTGACAAAAGCCCAACCCAAGCATACTCAAGTTGCACCCTTACTTAAGGTTCAATATAAGACCTTGGAGGCGTGGGCCCTAGTATACATCAACCACTCTTCTTGGCACCTCACCTCTAACTCTATACCACCTAAAAGGCTAAAACAACTCAAATTAGAAGATTGGCAACTATCAAATAATTAGAAAGTAAAATTTGACCCAGAACATGAAACTACTCAAATTTATGAAATTGCCCCTCCATATTAGGAAAAAACTAGGGCATTATATATTCTTCAAATGTATAATATAGTAATGCAGTTATCAACTAACCAATAAATAAATATTGTTCAAACTACTGACCCTATCAATATCCCAAGACCATCTTAGTTAAGGTATAGCAGGAAGGCCTCTTTTCTTCTTCACTAGCAATACTTATTCACTACCTTAAAATAAGGGAAGTCCTTGCATCTGAGAGACAAAGGAAATTCATTGGCAAACAACTTATCAAGATCTGTTGTGAGGAAGGATCTTTTATGTAGTGAGTTTTCAAAGAACTCAGTCATGATTATAATCAATTTTACCAGGATCCTGTAAGAGTTCTGAGAAAAATGATCAATTACAGACCTAGATTGTGGTCAAATTGATTAGAATTGCATAAACCATAGTATTTAAGATTTTATTAGAAAAAGTTTTTCAACATAAACACTAGCTAAAATTTTATTAAAAAAATGTATTGTGTCAAACAGACAGTCTGAATTGGGCAGATGATCTTTCCATGTGGCAAACTGAACTATATATAGCCTATTTGTAAACAATCTTAATAACCTGACAAAAAACATCAAACTGAACCTGTCAATTTTGAACTACTCTTAGAAAAAAGAATCAGAGAAATCAGGTGGTGCTTCTAAAGAGCTGCTACTGGGATTTTTCCTTCATGGAGCTTGATGGGGCTTCTCATCTAGTGTGCACTAACAATGTTTTTCTAGAACCAATGCTCTTGGAACAGAAAGCTTATCTCCTCTATAGGCACCCGCTTCATTTCTGGTAGGAGGAAGTAAATGAAGCAACTCATGATGATGATCAAACAAACAGAGCAGGAATATACCATAACAGAGGTGTGTGTGTGTGTGTGTGAGAGAGAGAGAGAGAGAGAAGGAAACACTAAGCAACCAGATCCGTGAAGAAGATATTGGCACAGACCACCACACTCTGCCCAGCTGACCTTATGTCCAAGGGGAAGAGCGCACTTGGGACTAGCCAACCTAGAGGACCCAATGACCACCCATAACCTAATACAAAAAAGCAAATCATGACTACAAGAAGGATCGAATCTCCCTTTCAGTGCTAGAACAATGGCCACCACCAATTGTAGCAGACAAAGAAATGACCAATCAGATTAAACAGTTTTCCATTTTATTTGCAACAACAACAAATGGCTTGAAAATATACAAAACATATAAACAAAGACAGAAGAAGTGGAATCACCATGGGGAATATCAACTAGGTACTAGCTTCAAGGAAGAAAGCCCTCCTTCCCCACCCATCTAACAGAAAATTCTATAACAAATAAACAGATAATCCAAGATTAGTTACACAACTAAGAGGATGACATAGCTAGCACTAGGCAAGGTCATGAAAACTTACAGTTGCTAATTTGTCCGGCCAAATCTCTCGACTGTTAAAGAAAACTCAGATCAAAACTTATTAAAAAGCGGAAAACAAACGGATATCATACCAAAAACACAGAGATCATATCCAAAAAGAGACCCTCCAAGTCCAAGGGCTGCAACTAAACAAGCAAAAGTAAAAAGCCCTAGTGACTCGATCAGTACACGTACGTATAAGTAAGCCCTCTTAATTAGCACCCTCTACTCTACATCAACAAATCCTGCTCCTGCCATCTTTGTTCTGGAGTGGTAGAATCTCTGGTTTTGGAATGGTGGAATGCTCGCTGTTTGATGGTTTACATTTAAATCAACAAAAACGTGATGAATATCTAAATGAACTGATAGACTGATAAGGATAGTCTTAAAAACAAAAAGAGAGAGATGTATAGAAGAGTTCTTACCATTCAGGGAATTGATAATAGTCGATGAGCCTAATATCCATCAACCACTACCCAACCGGCCGGCCAATAACAACTTCACTCAGGTGAGTTAAACGTTTGCTTCTTTTTGTTTTCTAACTACAACATAGATACGAATTCTATCAGTGGCATCCAATCGAGACTAGGTTTGAATATAGGCAATGTTTTCTTTAAAAAAAAATTGAAGAGAAGAAATCATCGTTTTTCGGAGACCTTGACGCAGAAGGGTTGATCTCTGGATACTCTCGACTTGACTCCATCGGTCAACGAGCATTGTATCTTAACCTTCTGAACACTTGAAATCACTGTTACAATGGCCCGCATGAAATATCCGGGCGAAGAAGAAACCTTTTGGACCCGAATTCGGCCGTGCACGAGAGTCGGCCCGAATCCCGATCCATCATGCTGACTGCGGTTTGTGAATCGTGTTTGACCGGACCGAATCTACAGTCCCAGAGACGGTTCCAATTTAATTCAATGTCTTTCAACTGTGTTACCCTTACCCACTAACTATGCCAATTTCGCTTCGATTTTGCTTGATTTGATTCTGACGCTCCTAGACCCAAACCGCTTCATCATATGAGATCAATTCAGATTGACCAAATCTGATCAAGCCGAATCAAATAGAATGATCCGAACCTATCAGAGGTCATCCAGACAGGATGACAACAAACCGAACTGGTCTGAGCTTGATCTATATAAAAACTAGTTCAGCTTAGATTTGCCCAGATTCTGAGCCAATTATAAAATCCTAGGCCCACTTGAAGGAAGTCCAACCCAGGTTAGATCATGACCGGACCCGATTCAGAGACCCATTCTATTCAATTGTGGGTCTAGTTTAAGCCATTTATGGGGGCATTTATTTTGGGTCAATTTTAATTTTAATGTTTTGGGCATTTTTTTGGACAGTATTTAAGGCAGAATTTCAAACTTTTCTTAGTTAAATCTAAACCAATTTTGGACTGCTCCAGGGGATGGCTTTGGGGCCAATATCAAACTAGATTGGGAGCAGTTTTTAAACCATATTTTCAGTCAACGTAACTTTAGAAGCATTTTAAGGCAAATATAGGCTTATTTTTGGTTGATTTTAAGAACAATTTCAGAATTATTTAAAAGATGTTTTTGGCAAATTTGGACAATTTTAAGGACTAACAGAAGAAACAACTGTCTTGAATGTATTTCCATATGGCTGTACCGTGGTTGCATTTCTGTAGATAAATGGAACCAGATCAACCCTGACCCATTTGCAATAGACAAAGATTTCTTAGATTTTTTGTGTTCAATTTTTTTTTTTTTAATTTATGCCCATGTCCTTGTACAACTCTATGAGTCCTTGGTTTACAGCTTCACAATCATACGCCTTTATCCGCGGCTGGAAGAAATTTTGTCAAGCACATCAGTTGAGAGGTGATTTAGATCACATAATATTATGGACATTCCGCCATGCTTAAACTGGGAAGCTATGTTTCATCATGACTTCAAGACAGATGCACCTAAACTCGAAAAAACAAAAGGAAGACATTCAAAAGCTTAACTGCAAATCTGCAATGGTTTGAGTCTAAGGGGTATAACCAAAAATTAGGTAGTCTCTTGTATCCCAACTCCTTGTAAGATATCTATTTTCTTGCTAGTCTCTTGGATTTTTTTCATACATCTTATGTCTTGTTCCATACCATGAAATTCACAGTGAAACAAAAACGGAGAACTTTGTTCATGTACAGGGCTGTCAATCGATGGAATTGCATCTGAGTTCAATTTCAATCCAATCTCACAAAGTCGGATTCAGTTTTATCACAAAAAGAAACTTATTTCAATATAAAACCATAAAAGAAATTTATAACTTTAAGTATTTCAGATTGAATAAAATCCTAACAAAAAGAATCCTTAGAATGGCTCTGTAAGGAAAGCTCGTGCTTACAATAGAACCCAAACATGCCATTACCCATATACCACCTGGTGAGGAGTGAGGACACATTACTTCCAATTCAGATTTTCATCTCTTTTCTGGTTATGAGATGACTGCAACTCCATCAATAATTGACAAGATGATGGTTTAAATCCTACATTACAATAGTTGAGGCATCAAAACTAATTATTGCAAAAAGAATATTTTCATCTTTGATTGAAAAACTCACTTGAATCTGCATATACAAAATAAAGTATCCCATCATGTAGTAGAATAGCTCTGCATTCAAGCACCGATTGCATATAGTTTCAAATAACCTTCTTTGCATTACGAGCTGCAGATAAATGATCCTGCAAAACAAATGAAGGGTTCTGTAAAATAGCATGTCCATCTGTAGATCTTTTTTGATACTGCACACAAAAGGTACTCGGTGACTCTCCCAGTGCAATAACTTTAGTCATTTAGGTAGCAAGTAGGGGTAACAAAAATATGACTAGTTGCTGATTCACTAAGGTTTTTGGTGAACATGGATCAGAGATATGCCCTTTTTCACAGAAAAGAACATTGAAAACTTCAAAAATATGGGGAATTATTCAATTATGAAAAGAAATATGGTATAAGAGCAAATTGAGATAAGATGGCCTAAATCATCATCATCATCCAAGCTTTATCCCAACTATATGGGATCGGCCACATGAATCCTGTTTTGCCATTTGGATGAATCGGTTTATGGCAAGGATTAAAATATTAATACGATTGTATTGAATGTATCGTATTCCATATTGGTGCATGTGCATCTAGATACACTTGGATAGACCAATACAGAAAACTTATTAAAAACATTATAACTTTAAAATAGCAAGTGGGACCCTCTAATACCTATAAAATTTTAAAAAGTAGAAAAAAATTATAAAAATAGAGGGTATTGGTCACGGATACCCACTTGAAGGTATCAGGCATACTGATATTTTGGTGTATAAAATGTGGATACTCGTTACAAATTAGTATTTCTGTTGTAATTTTTAAAAGATTTTCAGCAAAAAAAAAAAAATCACATTAGGGTAGTCCAAGTGTAAAACAGTTCTAAGTCTTAGATCTTTTGATGCTATTTTGTTAACCAAATATGATATCAAGACTTCCTTTAAGATAGAAAATTCAGTCCAGACATAAGATCTTAATCTTACCGAGATAAAATCAAAGGCTTTTGTCTCCTCTCTCTTTGAGCTGTTCATCACTGTACTGGAAGCTTGAGTTGGAATACTTGGATGGAAAATATCAGGAAGTGGGGATGAGTATCCTCCTTCCCTACTATTACCAGAAGAATGTTCTAGACCAGCATTTCCTTGAGCATTTAAATTTCCAAGGTGTTGGAAATTAGACATTGTTGCTAGCAGCTGTTGTTGAGCAAGATAATTTCCCATAGCAGCATAGTTCATTGGCTGTGAAGCAAAAGCTGGGTTGAACGTCATGTTAGGAGATGCGTTGTGCATGGGACCTAAAAGCATAGCACTTTGATTCATTCCAGCCATTTGAGAATTAAATATGCTATTCAAAGAATCATTTGATGCCGAATGACTTGGTTGAATGCTTGGGTTTGAGAGGGTAGCTTCTGAAAACAACCCAGAGAAGCTTCCTTGTTGCTTAGTCTCTGAGCTCTTGTCAGCTACAGATAAACCAGCCATTAAATTATCCATACTCCCTTTATCGCCTGATTGTTCTGAATCAGAAATGGAACCAAAAATATCCAATAGTTGTGCTCCATTTTTATTTGCTTGCATGTGGGTTTCACTAGCAGCCTTCTTATCATCAACCGCCAACCCTGAAAATAGGTCATTGACAGGTTCTCTATCCTCAGTCGTATGAAACGAGACATCTGCAAATGGGTCCTCTTCAGTCTTATGTCCATTGGTGCTCAAGCCAGTAGCTGAACTATCTCCAAACAGATCATCAATTGTAGGGATGGATGGTTTCATCAGATCTGCAATATTATGATCACTGTGCTTCTGGGCTGAATCCTCCTTTCCATAATAATCATCTGAGTCACCAGTATCTATTAAATCAGGCATCTGAACAGTAGGGGGTTTTGCTCCTACACTAGATGACTTTTCTGGAAGACTATGTGTTTCAATTGTCTGGTCTCCATTCAGAAGGCTTAAGACCTGTCAATTAAAAGTAATGCTAAAGTTAACTACAACTAATACACTATAATCTTGCATGCCTCTCAATGTAAGAGATTACTCATACGAATGATTTGAAAAGGAAGTCAAGAACTAGATCACCATCATCTAAGCCTTGTCACAACTATATGGGGTTGGCTATATGAATCGATTAGGGAGATGAAGTTGTGCTTTTTTTATCAATGGAGAAGAAGTTTGTTAGCTCAAAGGTGGTGCTTAATGGCACTTTCCCAAAGTCCTCACCATTGCATCATAGGACCCTATTGTATGTCTGCCCAGGTAAAGGAAGGCAGTCCCATACTCTAATTGGCAAACAGTGATACGTTTTCAGTGTTAACTACATAATCATGGAATTAGAAAAGTGCAAAACATGAATTTTCTAATATCAACAAGAAAACAAAATTTGAAGATAAAAAGCAATATACAACATGATTAATTATGTAAACCCTAAACTCATGTACTCATACACATGGCAGTTGCCTCACTCCTAGCTAGGACTGTCAATGGGTTGGTTCTGCCCAACTACCCGACCCAAACTGAACCGGTTATGTCGGCTCTGGTTCCATGATTTTGTCCTGATTAAAATAATTGGGTTGGTTCTGGTTCTTTCTTGTTCCAAACCGGTTATTTTATTAAACATATACAAGGTTTTCCCAATTTTCTTATAATTTTTATCATATTTTATGTTTGAAATGGTAAACTTGAGAGAGAATATATAATATAATATTAGTTTAAAGTGTTTAACTTATTAACATATAAATGATTTAGTATTTTACTATCATTTTTATATTATCAAAATTTAAGTTTTAAGTTATTATTTAAATAAATAAGTATGACTTTCAGTATAATTGGGTCTATCAGGTCAGACATTATCCCGATTATTAACCAGGATGTTTCTTGGGCTGTGATTTTGTCTCAATTAATAATTGTTTCGGGACTAGGACCACCATGTCAGCCTGTCCTGATCCAAATCTGACCTGTTGACAGCCCTACTACCAGCTGGGTATAGTTAAAACTAAGTATATGTATCCAGATATGATAAAATATTGATCAAGCTCAAAAATCTTGGACAGGGCATATCATAGCCATTTATCTTGGTTGATCTGTGTTGCAGTGAATCCACTATCCAAAGGTACCTAATCTTGTCCAATATGTTCACAAGCCTCGACAGAAATATTCTTGACAAGAAACACACTCAAATATCCGAAGGAGTAGGGTTTCGTTTCGGAAGCCCAATATAATGGAGTTTCATCTAATAGAGTCCACAATTTCATCCACCCTTGAAGGAGTAGGGTTCCGCTTCGGAAGCCTAATATAATAGAGTTTCATCTAATAGAGTCCACAATTTCATCCACCCTTGCATTTTCGATATAAGCAGATCCTGCAAGTAAAATGCTCAAGATTTCATGGTAAATGGACCCCTTAAACCTACCAAAACTAGATAATTACAATGTCAAACAAGCTAGTTTACACAATTGCATTGCAATGGCTTGGAGTGTGAAATGTAGAAACTCATTATTGTGGTCATTATGAATGCAGATTCTGAAGTTGAGATAGTCAGAAGTGAACAAAGAAACCCATGATCAAATTAAGTAAAACAATTTTGTGAAGAATATAAATAAACAAGTTAGGGGCCACGATATGGTGCAATTGTAAAATTTTTGGCTGACAAACCTGAGAATGTGGATTTGGGTCTCAAGAGACCACTTTGTATAAATAAATATGAAAGGTTAGGTCTGTATCCAGTCCACCCCTCTGAAAACCCTGAATAGCTAGGACCAACATTGGGTAATGACCCTTTATGAACAAATAGGTTCTGCTTTGAAATAGAACCTAAAATCCGAATGTATCTAAGATTGCAAGACATTTACCTTGTTTGCCTTTTCCCTCAGAGAAGCTTGGGGAGACTCTGAACATCTTACAATAGCATCTTTATTTTCACTAAAATAGATAGCTATGGTTGAAAAATTCGCATCATCCTTTTTCCTCAAAATTGAGTCAAGGACACAGATAGCTTTCATGCGGACCTGACAAGGAGTATAAATCCAATGACCTTTAGTGTTAGTAAGTTCTAGAAAGAAAAATATGTCATCCACATGACTTTTTTTTCATAAAAAAGATCAAACAAATTTGCTGACTGCTGCAGCCCAGTGCCCCCATAGAAAGTAGCTACTTTTAAGCCATGTGCACCTATCTGTATCATGCATGCATGCATAAGTACGTATTGTTATTCAAAATAGAAACACACCTGCCATAAATGAGATTGCAACTTTGATTCAAGGGCATAGCTCAAAGACATTGCGTCCAGCTTTGAGGCCTCCACAAGGAAAGCCTGAATGGCGTCACGAGTGGGTTGTAGACGAACACCACCAGATGTAACAATCGTCTCCAACAGCTTTTCTTCACGGCTCTTGCTCCCCGTATAACTTGAGCTGGAGTCTCCATTTGTTGATATTGACATGTTCTGTCTTGAATCCTGGCCCCAGGTTCCAGCACCATCACTCTTAGAGGTTCCAGAAGAACCCTGAGTTTCACCATGAGGTTCAAATCTTTCATATCTATCAGGGCTCTCAATTTCTGTTGTCAACGACCTCCTCAAGGTTGGGCTTTTGTAACTCCCACTGTCATTCTTCCGCAGGGAATGAGCTGCGGTGATACTACTAATCCCTTGTATGATAGAAGCGCTTCCAAGACCAACCACCTCGCTGAGAAATGACTTCTTATCTTCTGATGGCATGTCAAAATTTGTGTTCCCAAATCCTTGTATTCTTTTAGAAAGATCTTCGGATGGTGCAGGCTTGTTTTCCTCTGCAGCAAAGATGGCCGAGATCGCCTCATGGGCTGTGTCACGAACAGCCTTATTAAGTGCATCTCCCTTCAAAGGATCCAATTGACCCTTGTAATGAAACAACTGGCGCACTGCCACTGAATGACGTTGCATCTCCCTCCGGAATTCCACACCAGATTTTCCCACGGCATATTTGATCAGCCTTAGAGCCTACACGACCAAAAACAAAACTATTATCAGCATTTCCTATAATTCAAGGTGAAAATTACTTTATAATATTAATAAAAAAATTTATGTTCCTTATAAATGCTTCACTGCTAACTCAATTTTCATCTGTAAGTGATGTGTTTTCCATTCGAATGAAAACTGAAAACAAATGTACCAAGTGAATGAGGATTTTATTAATAGCCCCTCAAAATCTTCCTAAATTATGCCATCAAGACCTATGCATTCAGCCAATAAGACCTCCGGCACTAAAATTACCATAAGAAGAAGCACAAAAAAAAATGTATTAGGTACCTTCTGTTTGACTATCGGGCTCTTGTGTTCTAGCCGTTTGAAGATAAATTCGGAAACTTCTTTCACGATACTGACATGAGAAGATCGAAGAAGCTCGCAAACTTCCTCCAATTTATAGACAGGAGTGACCTTATCCTCATCAGAAGTGGCTCCATCAATCATGCGGGATCTCCAGTAAGATTCGACAGCTCTTCTGCTCGAATCCATTTCGCGCTAAACCACCAAATAAGCGTATTCCTTGAATCTCCCAGCCGAATCACACCAAGTTCTAAATCAGCTGGACAACTTGGAAACTAGAAATTAACATAAGCAATACGCAGATCGATTCGAAATCAGGGTCTTAGGGCGCAATTTAAATAGCAGCCCCAGTTCCCCCGATCAGAAAATCCAATCACCCCAAGTCAAAGCTTTTGATCGGGAAGAAAACACACAAGGAAGAATATAACCATGAAATGAAACCCTAATTCCTTTGATCTTAGAAGGATTATTGAACACCATGAACGATCAAAGAAACACTATGAATGGGAAATAATCAAAACCGGTGCAGGCAATGAATCAGAGATTCAACTCCATAATTACTGAATTGGGATATTTCCTGGGTCTGATTATGACGAAATTCGAAGGGAAATAAGGGAGAGAGGCGGAGGAATGGAGGAGAGACACCACAGAGACGACGGAAGCCACGAAACGAAGGTTCGGTGGGACATAGAGGCTTTGAGTGCAGCCAGCTCCTCCCGAAGGACAAGAATGATCGATTTCGCTGGCGGCCGATTTTATGGCGCCGCGTGCCATAAAAGAAACGAAGAAATTGAGAAAAATTTTAATTTTTCATCGCAGCCTTTATGGCCCGTTTGGTTGTCGAGAAATAATGGGATGAAAATGGATGGATGAGAAAGGATGGAATGAGAAAGTAAAATTTAAGTTTTCATTTTTGGTCACTACATTTGTTTGTTGTGACACACTATCCTACTTCCAACATTTGGTTGGTGAGAGTTGGCTGATCCGAGAGCATATCTACAAGAGAAGTTTATGTTGTTTGGACAAATAAACCATGAAAAAATTAAATTCATGTTAGATCTATAACAAAACACTTTGGGTTTAGCATATTGATACAATGAATAGGGGTTTATAGCAACAAAAAAAATAAAAGGGTTTTAGATCTGGCAACCCAATAGCAAAGGGTTTAGCAAATGGAGAAGATGTGGGAAGAAGATGAAGATGAAAACTAACCTTCATAGAAGATGAGGATGAGAACTCTAGTCTCCATAGATGAATCCGTGCTCCTTGTCCGCTAAGCACCTAAAACACATGGAAAGGAAAAACGTTATTGGTAAAAAATGCAAAAAAAAAAAAAAAGACGTCAACGATGCATAAAATGGAATCCTATCTCCTTGCCATCTGAGAAGACGAAGATAAGGTTACCTTTGCCGAAGAAGATAGACAATATCCTATTTCCTTGTCGTCTGAGATTTGAGATCAAAGTTGAAGGAGGAAGAGAAAGGTATTTATTGGTGGAATAAAACACCAAATAGCGTGAAAGGAGATGTTAGTACTTACCAGAGGCCGTAAACCTTGCTAGAGATGAAAGATAAGGTGGTCGGAGTTCAAACCATTGTAGAGATGGGAGATGAGAACAATCCACCCTTGACAATTTTCTCACATTCGTCACACAACTTTCACTTCTCACTAGGGCCGCACCTATTTGGTGAGACCCCGCACCCCTTATTTTGATAATACTAATCCCATCTCATCGCATCATATCTCTCAAAACAAACATGAGAAAATAGAAATATTTGCATCCACGTCACACAAACCAAACATACTGTTAGGTTCTGTTTGTTTGATAGAAAATAAAAGACAAATAGAATGCTCTTAAGGTTGTATTTAGTTTGAAAATAATTACATCAAATTTCAAGAAAAAAAATTGCGAAAGGTAAATTTTCTAATTAAAAGTTTATTGGAAAAAGACCGATTTAAAATAAATAAAAAAATATGGATAATAATATATTTAATTTAATAAAATAAAACAATAAGTAATCACAACCATCGAGCAATAGAGTGAAAGAGGGAGAGATGACTTTAGTCATTGTATTTTTGTTTTATATAGTGGAATAATTATAAATAATTAAATAATTATTAATTTAATAAATAAATAAATAAATTTGTAAAATAAATGAGATAGGTAGACAATCAAGTGAGAGAGTAAATATATATAATTATATACACGCTTTTATGTCTTACTTTACTAGCAATTATAATTTGTTACATTACTAAATTATTAACTAATTAAATAATTTAGTAAAATAAGTAAATAAATAAATAAAACTTTATGTATTATCAACACAAGATTGGTAAAGGATATCTCAAATTATTTAATTAATTAATTTAGCATTGTTAATGGGTTGGGCTGAACTACTAGGCTATCAATCCCATGAATAGGCTTAGCTTGGTTCGTGGCCCAACTTGGCCTAAGACTTGGCTTGCGGAGCAACCTAGCCCGTGGCACGACGCAGGCCTGTGTAGGTTCGGACTAAAATAAAATTTTAAGATCTTTATTTTTTTTGCTTATTTTTTTTAATTTAAGTTAAAAATTTCATTATTTTCTTTCAAAATTTTTAGAAAACATGGCTTAGCCCGATTCATGGATCGGCCTGGCCTAAGGGCCTGTTCGTTTCCTCTTAACTCTTATCTCTTAAGAGGAATCTTTCAACTTTAAGAGAAAAATGGTTGTTCGTTTCCTCTTATCTCTTATCTCTTAAAATGCAATTATACAACTTTTTATTTTTCAATGATACCCTCAAAAAGACAAACAAAAACTCTAATATATGGGGTCAAAATGGATATTTGATAATTTTCAGAATTCATAATTCAAAGTTCAGAACAACATTCTCTGCATTCAGAGTTCAGAGGAAATAAAAGTTCACCAATACCAATATACCTCTTAATGTAATTATTGCACACGACACGATACGGGCCTGCGTGGGCTCAGGCTGTATATTATATACAATAATTATATAATATATAATTTTATTTTCAATTTTATTATATTATTTCATTTTATTATTACGTATATAAATAATTGTATACATCAAAATTCATATAAAATAAAATTTAAAGATATTTTTTAATTTTTATCTATTTTTTTATTTTATTTTAACTTTTTCATTACTTTTTTTTCAAAATCTTTTAAAAAACATGGATTAACCCAGTTTGTGGCCCTACTTGGCCTAAGACTTGGCCTGCAGCATGACACAAGCTTGCGCAAGCTTGAGTCGACCCTCTAAAGTATCCTAGGGGAAGGAAGTATAACCCGCATGGCATAGCCCAACATGGCTTGATTGTAAATAAAATGAGAGATAGAAGACAATTTTTAACAAATATGAAAATGGTAGAAGTTTAGTGGCATCATTGTAAATAGTTAGCAATAACACCATTGTAAACAGTTATATGTCAAATATGAAAGAGGAAAAGTAGAAAGGATAAGTAATGATTGCTTATTTTGTTTTATTCAATGGCATCATTGTAATTAAATTTATAATGGTAATGGTAAAAGCATGAAAAGGAAAAACTTACAAGATTTTATTTAGGTTATATAAAAAGATTCCATTTGGAAAATGCATAACAATCACTATTTAAATGTTTATCAAATTTCTTAAACTATCTTTACCGTTTGTCTTAAATAGATAGAGGGAGATCAAATTTCTTAAACAATAGCTTGACATTGGAAAATGCATAGCAATCCAATGTCAAGCTATTGTTTCAAATAGATAGAGGGAGATTGATCTGAATGTTTTTGTTTGTTAGTGTGCCAAACACATTAGAACAAACCTTTCTAGATCTTCTTCATTTTGGCCCCATTCATGTGCCAAACACATTAGAACAAACCTTTCTAGATCTTTTCCCGTTTGGTTGGGAAAAGATCTAGCCACTAAAAGCTACAGCCTTGAAAAGACACGGGAAGCCCATTTTGGGCTATTTTTGGGAAGGTCTAAGTAAAGCTTTTTGCCTTTTTTTCAATTCATCTTCGTTCGGAAAGACGCGTAGACAGATGCTCCTTAACCAAACGGTCTTCAAGTTGTTAAGATTTTGATGCAAAAGCTCACATCGTCTTTTGAGTGTCAGCTTCCAAAAGATCTTTTAAAAAAGACTTGCCAAACGACCCATTTGTCATCCGAAACACATACTCTATCTTTGGTAGGAGGTCGCATTCTGTGCACTCATGGGTGCACTCATCCGGTGCACCCACAAATGAGAGGCGAACACGTGTTAACCACGAATTAACGGAAATTTTCTCCGTTATTAATAATTTGGCTAGTTGAACCGGCTATTGTTGACTCTCATCCGGTTGAACCGCCCATAAAGGGATTTCATTCGAACTCCCTCAGTCCCTCCCATTTCCTCTTCTCCGGTTCTCCCAATCCTAGTCCTAACCCATAAAATCATCCCATCAGCCATTCACACACACCGGTGTCCATTAACGTGGTCCACCGGTGGCGGCAAGAATTTCGACGTTAAATATAGAAAAGTTCTCTCTAGTCTCCTAATGACTCTTATTTCTTCATCATCCTCTTCTTTCCATCTTCTTCTTCTTCCGAGAACCATTATTCCTCAAATTGGCAGTCATCAGTCATCAGAACAAAGCTAATCTCCTCAAGCCCCAACCCCTGTTTCATTAGTCGTTGTTTTTCACTCAAAACTGAGAAACAACGGTGGGATGTAGGATGTGAGATGTTTCTGGTCGACGTGTCCTACCTGTTCGTCCTTCAAATCAGACCTACCACCGGAGAAGACGAAGAAGAGTCGAATAAGAAGAAGAATGGAGAGTCGAAGATGAAGATAAGAAGGATATGTCGTTGTTGCCAATGGACAAAGGTTACTTTGTTGTATGGGTAGGGATCGGTGGAGAGAAATAAAAGAAAGAACTGAAAGAAGAACCGAAGAAACTGGAAAAAGGGGCTTTTTGATTGGATACTCGACTGGTTCGTGTTTACGCGATCTGGTTCGTTTCCGCATGAATCGACCAGACCACGTTAACACTCAAACGCACGTTAACATTGGCCTGGTCGACGTATCGATCAGCCATTCGCGGGTGCAGTCGTCCAGTGCACCCACGGGCGCACAGAATGCGAGCTCCGTCGGTAGTCTTGTTGGACTTCCGGGATGACTGTTGGTCCAACTCCTATATGCGCTATACCTTGAGCAACGGCTCAAATTTCGAATACAAAGTAAGCACTGCAACGTAAGGCAATTAGACGCGAGTCCGCGTTCTGTTCACCCATGGATGCACTGTATGCGTGAACCCAACAATGAGAGTTGACCACGTCGTCTAGGCCAATCTTTCTAATGTTAACGGATCTTTGGCCGATAACTGGAGTATTCAGTTGAACCGGACACAAAAAGACAAAATCAAATAAAAAATCCCTCAACCGAATCCTACCTCTCATTTTGTTGCTTCTCCTCCATTGAATCCTACCCCACGCACTAGCGTGCATACCTAGGAGAAGGTGATCCAAACCATCGGCGATGATAGCTCCGGTGGTACGTTCTCTCGCCTCCTCCGTTTCTTCTTCTTCTTACAAATGGATTTCTGTTTTCTTTTTTCAGCAGATCGAAGCCTTCTTTTTTCAACACCGGTGGGTGGAATTCCGACATATGGAAAGTGGGTGAAACCTTCAACAGATCGAAGGTTTGGGATTCATTCCTGTCCATATGGTTTTAGAAGAGGGCAACCATCTTGATGAGTATTCAAATTTCAATAAGATTGCTCCTTCATCGTTGACTCTTGATGAATCGATTTTTGGTTGATGGCCAACTTTTTGGGCCCTCGTCATTTGGTCTACTTCCAAGTGGCCGATGATTCAGGCCAAAGTGGAGAACTTTGGCTGCCTAACTGACTGTGAGGTGCTGAGCTGCCTGTGAGGTGCTGGGTTGACTAGGTGTCGATCTGTCTGGTGGCGAGCTGAATTGATGAACTTCGTTGCTCTTTAGAGACCTGCAATGAACCAATGTGAGAGGACCCGAGGTGGGTAACCCGACGAGGTCGCTCCGATGCTTAAGTCAGTACTCTCATAGTAGATTGCGAACTAAAAATCACAAAGTATGAGAGTTAGAATATGCTTACTTGCCCCTCCATGTCATTGGGGTTGGTGCCTTTATATAGGCATTGTTTGGCGTGGGCTTCACGCACCATGCACGTTGACCACCCTTCGGATCGTTCAGCACGTGGGCCAACTTCCAAGGATCATGAGAGTGTTAGGATATGCATGCCGAATTTGTTGCCGAACATGTCTCGCAAGTCGCTAGGTCGGCACCTGGGCCAGGCTGCCAGGTTGCGCCTGTGCCAAGCTGCTACATCGCGCTAGGGCCAGGCCGCCAGGTCACGCCTGTGCCAGGCTGCTAGGTCGTGCCAGGGCCGCCAGGTGGGACACCATCAACTTGACTAAGGTAAGTTGTTGCCAAAGTGGTTCCGGGTGTCACCTAATTGTTCTGAGATGCCATGTATCACAATATCATTGGAGGGCCAAATCCGGCCTCATCAACTCTAATATTACATAATTGCAAAGAATATTTTATCTTAGTTAACTAATAATTATAGAGAAGATCAAGTTGATCAACAATGTAAACTACAAAGTATCAAGACAACAGATTGGCTGATAACTAGAAATAGAAACGCAAAGAAAGCAGGTGCAAAGTCTCTTTCCTAGAATCCTTTTCTATTTGCTTTCTTTTCCCTATATAAACCCGATAGCATGAAGATCCCAAATAGAATTAATGCAGGAATACAACACTAAAAATCCTTGCTGAAAATGGCTAAGTCATGGATTAAATGCCAAATAAGCTGAAAGATGATTGATGAGTCTTAAAGACCCACTAAAAATTCAAAGAGATAACTCTCAACTAAGAAAAGATAATTCTCATAATCATTTAACCAAGAGAAAAATTACAACTTAAATAGACTCTTCAATATTTATCACTTATAATCCACTATCGTACTCAATGCAATCACTCTCTACCTAACTACCAAAATTGACCCACAAAACCCAACGGGAGCACAATACATGGATTTACAGGTCTTTAACCACTCAATTAGATGACTCCGGATCTCCTGAGAACATCTCTCTATATAATATATTGCTAGAGGATGAAATATTCTCTATGTGTGGCTGCAATAAAAGTAGGCAGAATTTGTGTAGGCAGGAGATCCGGACTCAAATTAGATACTTGCGCCTAAAACTTTCAACTAACAACCTTTTTAATTATTCTCCCCCTAATTCCTAGATAGATGGGCCAACTAATGGGTATGTGACCACAGTGGATCATTCCGTGTGGTGGTGTATAGACCATTAGAAGTCTCGAGTGTCAACCAATTGGGAAGAAACATGAATCGCAAAATTAGGTGCGTCAATTACTGTCAGTCGGTTAGTATATGCTTTAATGGTGTTATATACACAGAAATAGCCATTGGTATGTGGGTTCGAAGAAGTGGGGCGGTTCGGTGGGCCTCCTTCGAGAAAGAGCATTATGTATATATAGCTGCAGAGCCAATTCTTTTTTTGCTCAGAACAAACCATTAAGAGAAGAAAAGAAAAAACTCCTACTTGGTCTCCTTATTCATCCTCTTTTTCTTTGATCGGAGGCTTAAAGCTTGTTTACATGAGTGTAGACGTTTTGGATGGGCAACCATTCGCAGCTTTGTGGAGGACGAGCAAGCTTTTGAAGACAGTGTTCACGACCAATTCACTCAGCTCGACACCAATCAGGACGGCCGCTTCTCGTATGCAGAAATGGTGCTGAATGAAAGTCCTCTCGCCGCCGGTGACTTCCGAGTTGACTGACGCCGGTATGGATTGAGATCGTGGGTGCTTGTGGGGTAGGGTTCGGTGGAAGAGACAAAAAATGAGAGGGAGGAGAGAGTTTGAACTAAGAGACGATTCAACATTTTTTGTCATTTTGTGTCCGATTCAACCGGCCACTTTAGTTAACGGCCGACCCATTAACGTTACCTTCACTGTCGCCCAACAGACGTGCTCGCCTCTCATTGGTGGGTTCACGCATCCAGTGCACCCATGGGTTCCCAGAATGTGGATTCACTAGAAGCGGAATTGCTTGTTATTTTTTTCACCAATTCAGATTCGGTTCCCTCTCTTTTAAGTTGACGCATTTTTTCAAACATTTGTTACACCATACATTTGAATGATAGGTTCATGAGATAGGTTCAAACATTTTTAAGTTGACGCAACCTGCTCTGAGATAGGTTCATGAACTCTTTACTTGTTTGAAGAAGTCTTTTTCTATTTTTCACTCACCACGAGTAAGTCATCTTTTTCCATTTTTCACAATAACAGGTGTTTCAAAGAAAATACAAATGTACTAGAGAGAAAATTGCAGAAACCACTAATATTGAATTCTCTAAGATATACGAGAAGATGGGATTGAATAATTGTTTGCTTGTAGGATCAAATCCTACTGCCACTGAGGTGGGGGGTAAGCGAAGTCGATGGCGAAGAGTCCAGGGCATCTACGTCCCTGCGCTCCACTCTGGTCCATGAGATGAAGATCGAGTGCACGATCCATGAGATGAAGACCGAGTGCATCTTTAACAGGATTCAACACCTGCAACGGGCATGGCCAGGACTAACCGGTTAGTGATTGTCGCTCCGTATCTAGTTGCAAAAGAGAGCTTCCAGATATACTATGGCATAGCAGAGGTAGTGGCTATCTTGGTAGACTGGTTTATGGAACTTGAAGTCCCGAACTACGTGAAGGTGCATGAGATCTTCACCCAGCTATCAAAACAGTTCGAATCCTCTGAATCAATGGAACTAGCAAATCCATTCATACTGGTTTTGGCTTTTTTACCTGTAACGACAGGTGCGGATGCGCTCCTCCTTGCCCCAGTGGTCAAACTTGCAGGTGTAGCTACAGTGCTAGTGCGGGTGAGCGGGAGACACAACGTATGAACACTACGGCTGCAACCGGCAACCCCTACTCATGTTCCAAAGTTGACGGCTTAAGAAGTTCATACAGAAAACTAAAAGTGAGCTTGTAGGTATTAGATTCTCAATGACCCATGCGAACACCTTTTGGTTAGGCCTTGCTCCGAGGTCAGGTTAAGAACCTTCAGAAGAAGCCCAACTGTTGAAGTTCTCTTTTAAAAATCACCTGCTCCTAAGAAGTTTTGAGTGTTTGGATGTACTACGAGAGCTTTATAGCTCTCTGTATACACATAAGACTGATGATGAAGCATCGCAAAAATTTTGAAGGAAAATAATTAGTAAAATAGTCTTTTTTGTTTTTCCATAAATGGCATTAATGTCAGAACTTTTAGACAGTCGAGGGAAAACTTAATTAGGGTTACTCTAAGACTTTTAAACAGTAAGGGTAGAGTTAGTCAATTAACTAAACCATAAGTATAGTTTAAAAAATTTTCTCTAAATTATTTAAAGTCAAGTAAGATTTAAAATTTAAATAAGCATTTTAATTTATTATATATCCTTTTGTGTTATCTTTAGTTTTGTAAATTGATGTCAGTTTTATACAGTTGATACATGTGTAAAATCTAAAATCAATCAATATGCATCCAATTCTTAGGGTATGTTTTGGTTGTGGTTGGAATCGAAATTGAAATCCCCTGGAATCAGAATTTGAATTATGTAGGTATTTGGCATAAGAGTGTTTCACAAGTGGGCCCAGATTTACAAGTGATTCCTTTCACCTTTAAAAAAAAAAACACAAAATCAAAACTGGGATGTAGGGTGAATGGGCATTTAAAGTGATTTGGCTTAATATTAAAATATATTTATAACGAGAATTGTGTAACATCATAGAAAAGTAGTCAGCTTTTTCAAATTTTAATGTGCCATTTCACCGGGGCGATTCAGGATCATCAACACAATTCAAGAAACGAAAATTTGACATTTTAAGAAACCCCTCCTTTACCAAAAACGTTTCTTTGAGAAACAAGTCAACCAATGCGATTTTTTGCCATTTCAGTTTAATTGCTGATGTGACATGTATGACACATCAGCAGAAACAAAATGCTTGTGAAATGCTATATGCCAAACACCTAACTATTTTGCTGCAGGTTTGATTCAAAGGATGACCAAAATTAAATACCTTTTCATATTTGTGTGGGGGGACCAAGGAAAATTTATTTTCTTGGGTATTCTCATAGGGAAAATTTACTTTCCCACTTGGGGGAAGTTTCCAATACTTGAATGGGACAAAAATGCCCCTTTTAATAATGTATTTTAATGGATAAAATGGTTATTGTCTTATTTACATAGAAATAAAAGAACATTGGTAAATGCATTTACTCGGGTAAATGTTTACTTACTCGGGCATGTGCATTTACTTGGATAAACAACTTATCGAAAAGCAAACAGGGCCTAAGAAAAATAGGGTTTGAGGGGTTTTTAAGTCACTTATCTTTTCTTTAAGCATGCTAGAATGAGATTCTTATTTCCAAAGGAGGTTAAAATGAAAATTCCCTCAAATGGGGATTGTTGTTCCACCAAGGAATGGGAATCAGAATCCTATTTTGCCCAACCAAATGACTAGAATCAGAATGGACCATTCTAGTTCTGATTTCAGACCCTTATTCCTGTGAACGAAATGAACCTTTAAATTTATTAACAAGCTGCTTCGTTAGGGGTATAACTAATTTGGGCTGATTTTGAGGTCAGTCCATGCCCAATCCAACATTTGGACCCCCGAATTCAAGCCGAGCCTGATATGGTGCCCAAATATGTCCAATCCAAGCCCAACTCAAATTAAAATTCGACATGCTCGGATTGGGCGCAGGCCTGAGTTGGGCCTGGGTTCATCATTTGGGCTCATCTTGAGCCTATCTAACTGGGGCACGTTTAGGTTGAGTTAGGGTTGGGACAGCTTAGGGCTGGTCCCAGCCCAAAAATGAAAAACCCGAGATTTTCAGCCTGGGCTCAACTCAAGGACTGAAAAATCAAATCATACATTTTGTGTAAAATTTTGGGTTGGATTGGTCCAAGCTCAGATTGAACCAACCAAGCCACACCCCAACAAAGTGGGATCATGAAATTCTTAACCTGATCGGGCCTGATTTAGTGGGTTTGTTTGGATGCATATCCTTAATTTACAAGTAGGGGTGTCAATTGGACCAGACTTGGTTCAATCCAATCCAGTCTAACATGAATCCATCAGAGATGGACCAGGCTCAATCCAATCCAATAAATACTCTAGACCATTTTGAACCAGTCCAGTTCAATATTTGGATGGTCCAATCTGTTCAAATTGGTCTTAATTTAGATTAATTCCAACTAAAACCCAGTCCATTGACACCTCTGCACCTCTATTCTTATCTTCTATCGATAGACTAGATATTGGTTCAAACCAACCCAATCCAATATAAATCCATTATAGATTGACCAGGTCCAATCCAATACAATAAATCCTTTGGAGCATTAAGCCTAAATTGGTTCAATCCAAAACCGGTCCATTGACACTCCTATCTACAACATAGTCTATCACGCATAGGCAATGTTGGAAATTTTTTCTGCTTGTTGGGTGACATTGAACCACACATAGAGGCGATGTTAGTGGGAATATAAGCTATCACACTACTCAAGAAAAAAAGATATTCCTTCCCATTTTTAAAGAGGAGTTTTTGAACATTGTTTTCATGCTTCTGAACCAATGACTTCATCAGATTCATCAGCCATTGTTTGATTTTTAAAGAGGAGTTTCAGATATGGAAGAACATTTGGAAACAGAGGTAAATTTGCTAAGTTCACACTCATCATGTCAAAAGCAATACATGTTTTATGCATGTGTTTCTCATCAAAAACTGGGATTTTCGGGTATCTCTGGCTGAAATGTGTAAGAATGATGCGGTATACATCTGCCGAGGCCCCCACTTCAATGGCTTCTTTTGTTGTGGTGCGATTCCTTGCAATAGCTTCTTCTGCCCATCCTCAGATGTTGCCTGCAATAATGACAAACATAAACCATTTAATCACCAATGCTTCCTTAACATTCTTTCCACATGATTCATAAAATAACTAGCAGATGGAATGAGTATTTACAAACTTAATTTTTCTTTTTCACATGGTGAAATGTATTAACATACATGGAGACACTGGAGAAAGGTACAAACACTCCAAAACCGAGGCACCGAACATGGTTGTCAATATGGGTGGCCACAAGTTGAGCTTCTCACAAGCTATTCGAGCTCAACTTGTGAAAAGCTCAGCTCGATTTAAACCGAGCTTCAAGTCAAGCCCGCAAGCCTAATCGAGCCTAGTATAATAAATAAATATTTTTTATTAAATACATAATACATGCATACGTACATATACATATAAATATATAAATATATACATAATAAATATTTTTTATAATTTTTAATTTTTTGTATGTAAAATAAAAAAATATTGTTATATGTATACTTTTTTATTTTTTTAGAAAAAAACTTGGCTTGCAGTTAAGCTCAAGTCAAGCTGATCTCAAACTTGTGATCTTTGAATCGGGTCGAGCTCAAATAGCCAAGTATTTGGCTCGGCTCGGCTTGAATCCACCCCTAGTTGTCAACATGGCAGGCAACAAGGCACCCAATACCCAAAGAGGGTTGCCTTACCCAAATGCCTAGTTTTTGTACAAGACACCATAAAACTTTCATATTTTTTGTCTCATGAGATTATAATATTGAAACAAATTTTACTACTTGTTGATATTATTATATGTGGATTTTGTACAATGGCTGAGGGACCCTCTCCCTTATCAGTAAATACAATTTCTTTTTTTTAGGGTAAATTCCACTTTAGTACTTTGAAGTCTGAACTTTGGGGGTAGTGTCAAGTTAGTACCTGAACCTTCAAACATGTCACTACAGTACCCAAACTTTCAAAAAGTGTCAACTTAGTCCCTATCGTTAACAGTACTTCAGTGTTATTATCACGTGATGACATGTGCAACTTAAAATTTTCCAAAATGTCAAAACTACACTTGAAAACAATACACTATTCATTGTCTTCTACGTCAAGACTGAACCATAGTAACACTGAGCCATCACGTGATATTCTCAAGACCATATTGAAGGATATTCTCCATTTCAGATAGCAACTGGAGACTACTACTATGGGGAAGAAAGAGAAAGGTACTTTGAATCGAAGAGGGTCCTTGTACAAGGCATTCAGTGGGTTAACTCGCCATTACAAGTCTGGCGCTTCCAGTGACGAGGATGACCAAGTGATACTGGTGAATGCAGTGCATGGGGAGGGGTCAGATGAGCGCTATGAGGGACGTGCAGCTGCATTGGTGCTCACCCTTACATTGTTTAATTATTACAGTTGAAAGTTGCAAAAGGCTTTAGTAGTGGCTCCAATGGCGGAAGCAACAGAAAAAGGAACAAAGCTAGAAGCTAAATTTGTAGGATGGTTAGATACGGCTTATTTGTTCATAGCTCTTGTTCATCATCACAAATTCCCTTGGTTGGAAGAGAAAGCAATGCCTTTGATTTCATGATGGCTTTGGATGGTTTGAAAGTCATGGTGAGATGGGTTTCCATTGCTATTATGTACAAGTCATCCTCAAGCATGGATTTGAACATAAACAGAGAGCCCATCTTGTCTTTATTGTCTGCTCCTCCTTCGACGTTGTTCCTAGTCCATGAAACATCATCTTTTTCTCTCCTGGTTCCTCCATCCCAACGACGCGATTAACCCTTGATAGCATTTCTCCTCTGCTTTTCTTCTTTGGCTGGGTTCACCAACAAATTTAAAGCCTTCGGAAGAGAGAGAGAAGGGAATCCTCGGAGAGAGAGAGAGAGATGTGGACTGAGATGCGGAGAGATAATTTGAAGGTGATTGAAAGGTTTTAGGAGAAAAAATGGTGGGAGAAAAATAGTGGGAGAATGAGAAGGGTTTCTGTTGATTCGATATTGAACTGGTTGGTAGATTAGGAAGTGTAACAAGTTTGACTATTAATCCTTGTGCTGGCTTGAACATTTGGCATCCGATTGAAACAAAAAAATTTGATAAAAATAGAGAATGACGGTAGTATTTGGCTACTACTACCTCAACTGATTACCGATGGTGAAATGATGGAAAGAAATGGAAGATAAAGGGGGTCCGGTGTAAGGTGAATTGACAATGAAAGAATGGCTGGTCATTGTTATTCTATTGAGAACAGCTGGTGCTGCAAACAATGATGTGAAATTGGGTGTTTAGAATATCATCAACGAGCTCTGATGACTCTAAATCGTAGGACCAGATTTCCATTGGCTATAGGATGTCGGAATGTAGACCGATTAGGGACTGCAGAGCAAGACTGTCTCACTGCTGCTTTAGTAGCGTTTTCACGGCTGAGGATGAAATAAAGCTTGGTGGTGGAGAGACCTGAACAAAGATTCAAAAATGGAGGCTGTGAGATTACTTGGTTCAGTTATAATAAAGAGGGAGAGGGCAAAAAAATAGGGGGAAAAGATGATGTGAGTGAGACAGAGGGAAAGAGATGAAGAGGAGAGGAAGAAGAAAGAGAATAGGAAGAGACAGAGGGAGGAGTGGGTGGTACACCGTACATGTTAGATGAACAGGGGAATCACAGCCTAGAGTAACAAAGAATCAAAAGCATGTTAGATATCTCAATATGATACTTAACGTCGGTTAACGGTTTTGGAGCAACTTGACACTTTTTGAAAGCTTGGGTACTGCAGTGACATGTTTGAAAGTTCAGCTACTATCTTGACACTACCCCCAAAGTTCAGAGTACTAAAGTGAAATTTTCCCAAAGCCAAAAAAAAAAAATTATTGTATACTAGTTCTTTCAATTTGATCAACACACTAGTTACTAGACATTGTGTTGAATCCTTGAAGGTCTCAAAACCTGAACTGATAAGCAAGGAAGAACTTGAAAATCTTATTCAATCAACACACAAGAGCAACTGAGGTATGCCTTCTTCCGCCCCTTTCATTTTTCATTTTCTGCAAAAGAAACATGGGTACCGGCCCCTTTCTTTCTCTAGGACAATCTTCTCTTCAATATCCAGATTTTCTATATTTTGATACAAAGTTTGAAGATTATTGGTAATTATTAGTTGTGAGCACTGGAAGGTGGCCCACTTCATGGCAGATTGCTGGAGCCGCCACCCATCATTGGATAGAAAAAGGAGTGATGGGACTCCCGGGGAAAATGAATTTTTTTTTTTACTTGTCATGTAATGACTCCAATGCCGAGGAAAAGATTATCCAGTAAGTTGGGAAGAGAGGGAAGGGGTTTGGCACCCCTCTCTCTTTTCAATGTGGATGCCACTCTCACGATGATGAAGAGGGTAAATGGCTGATTAGTGGAGCTCGTATTTTAACATGAAAAAGGGCAAGGGACTAAAAAAACAAATTATGATAAAACATTATATACAAGAGTATGGGCTAGAAACATGTTGGGGTTAACTACCAAAAAAAGGAGAATAAAAAGGTACTAGTCAATTTTTACATGAGAGTGGAAATTGATCCCATTCGATACAACAGTTGAAAGCCATTAACAGTTCTTATACCATACACAAAATAAATATATATATATATATATATTTCTTATTCTTTTAAGGCACATGATTCATTCCCAAAGCTAACAACCTAGCCACTGACAGAATCTGAATATTCAAGAATGTTTTGTAATCTGAAAGTTGTTCTAAGAGAGTGTACTGATAATCTGGAAAAAAAACAATTACTTATCATAACGGTTGAGAACCACAAACAGTCCAGGTAAGAGATGATATCAAGAATAAATAAGATAGTTGGCCATTGAATTAGATATTTATTTCACTACAAGATAATGGGAGGTCCAAAAGAAGTTTAGAAAATGTAAAAGGTATCCTCTGGTTCCCATTGAGTCATTTAATTCATTTCACCAGATCCAGAGAATTGTTTTGAAAACACACATCAATTATATACTTGTTGGGCCACTTAGGGATTTACACGAACACTTGGCCGGCAGCCAAGGAAAATGGTTAGAAGCCATTCCAATATGCCATATTCAGCAACTAAAATCAATATTTTTGAGGGACTTCTAATTCAAAGGTCAACCCAACAAACACGTGAGTGGAACCCTGTACCATGAAACTCATCCAAATTTAATGTCTAATAACCAAAACATAATTGTAATAAGACAAAAACAATTGTAGGATAGAATAGGGGTGAGCGTTATTCGATTAAAACCAAAGACCGAATTGAAATTTTTTGTTTCGGTTTTTTCGATTTTTGGTTATTTCGGTTCGGTTATTTTGGTTTTGTAAAATTTCAGTTTCAATTTTCAGGTTTATATATATATATATATATATATATATATTAAATTCTATAATATATTTTATTATATTATATATTGCAACATATAATTCATTATATACATTGTATAATATATATTATATATTAAAATATACACTATAGTAAATATTAAAATATATATACAGTGTTGAAATTCGGTTTTAACCGAAATAACCGAAAACTGAACTGAAAATTTCGATTTCGGTTATTTTGGTTCGGTTTTCATTTAAATTTTTTATTTATTTGATTCGATTTTTAACCAAATAAACCGTTTGCTCACCCTAGGATAGAAAGTGAAGAACGAAGTCTAAGAATTAAGCTATCCAATGTTATCTACAAGATGCCAAGAAAAATAGAGAGGGCTCGAATTCACCAATCTGCTCAGCCTGTCTCAAACTAGGAGTGTTCCCCACTCCCTCCTATGCTTAGACGCATGCTTGGCGAGACACGAAGCATAAAACCAAAGCCCAATGAGTGGGGGTGGTACTGGGGATTGGATGCCTACTTAGGAAGGCAAGAGTACAGACGTGAAAAGCCAATCTGTAGTGGGAACTGGGAAGTTCAATCAAAACTGGCCAACGCTTAGGAAAATGAAGAACACCGATTTTATTTGAGAGGGCTTACCTATTTCTTGATGCAAAAGGTAGTTGACACCTCCAGTAGAACCTAGAATCGCTATTGCCATTTGAGGGAAATGAAAATTGGGTATCACCTGACTCAGGGGATTCCAACTTTGGTCTTGGCACCTCCAACGCCGAACAATAAACGAATAAACCCAGTAAGAAGAGAGATGTGCTGCTTCCAATTCAGATGGGAGAAGGTCTTCAATCAACTTGCTCAAACTCAATGTTTTGGGTTGTTTTGTAATTGTTTCATGAATTCGGGTTTATAGGGTATCAGGGGATTAAGATTTTTTAGCTCCTTACCTTGCAATTTAGCTTTTCCTTCTTTTTAATAAAATTCACTGTTACTGATAAAAAAAAAAAAAAAAAAAAAAAACTTGCTCAAACGTTCAAGGGTCCTCAGAAAGTGTTGGCGGGAGGAGAAATGCAGTGGTGGTGGGGTTTGATGGCGGTGGATGATGATGGTGCTTCCTCCCTTCGACATTCAAAACCCCCTTCCCCTTTTTCCAAGATGAAGAGAAAATTAAAATAAAAAAAAAAGTGAAAAAAAGAGGGTTAAATGAGGTAGAGAGTTTTGCTAACGTGGTAAGGGGAATCTTGAGAGGAGTTGAATATCTTGATGCCATGCCCCTTTGGGCTCCCTTTCACAGTTTCACCCCATATTTATAGGCCAAGGGTAGGGGTAGTTTGGGAATTTTGAAAAGGTTTAAGGGTAGGAGGGTCAAAAAGTGGTAAAAGTAAGAGTATTCTAGTAAGAAGAAGGTTGAGGGGGTATTTTGAAAAAGGTCTAAGGTAAGAGGGTCCAAAAGTGGTAAAAGTAAGGGTATTCTAGTAAGAAGATTAAGGGGTATTTTTGGTATTTTAAAAAGGTTTAAGGTAGGAGGGTCCAAAAGTGGTAAAAGCAAGGGTATTCTAGTAAGAGGCAAATTGAGGGTAATTCAGGCATTTTGGATTTTTTGAGGGCAAAAGTGTCTAAATGCGGTAAGAAGGGTATTTTGGAGAGAGGGAGAATAAGGGCATTTTGGGTATTTCAAGTTTCTTAGGGGGTGAAATAGTCCAAATGTGATGAATATGGGGCCTTCTTTGGTAAGAGGAAAGGTGGGCGCATTTTTAGGTATTTTGTGGGTTTTCAGGGGCAAAATGGTCTAAACGAAGTGAGTTTGGGGTATTCTAGAATGAAGGGTGAAGGGGTATTTTGGACATTTTTAGGTTTTTAGGAATATTCTTGTAAAAGTTGTAAGAATGGAATATTCTCATCCCTGTTAGCAGATTTGGGTGGCCAAGATTACTTCCAGAGAGGTTATTGTGTTACCACTATACGTCAAGGAAGTTGTGCAAGCAAATGACAGCTTGCGAAATAGAATCTTGCTTGTTTTGAAGTTCAGGGATGGAAGTTTTAGGTGAATTTTGGTAGAGTGGGGTCTATGGCCGGTTTATGGTTTAAAGGGATGGGATGTTCAATTTTAGGTGCTGGCATTAGGCTATGTTTGGTTTGAAGGAAAATGTAGGGAAAGGAAGGGAAAGGTATCAAAACCCATACAAGGTTTGTAAAGGTTTCCTTACCTTTCCATCCCTTTCTCTACTTTTTCTTTCAAACCAAACATAGCCTTAATGAAAGATGATTGCTGGTTGCTATGGAGCATAGGGAATTACCAGATGATAAATATAAGAAAATAATGAAGGACTTTCTTTGGGAGCTTGGGGAGGAGAAGAAAGATCACTTAATTAGATGGGAGGTGGTATATAGGAGGAAAGAGTGTGGTAGGTTGGGTTTGGGAAGACTGAAGGAAAAGAACTAGGCTCTATTAGAATGGCTTTGGAGATTTCCAAGTGAGACAGACAAGCTATGGCATAGAGTGGTAGCGAGAATTCATGGGCTTTCAGAGAACGGTTGAGATGCTGGAATATCTAATAGAGCTTTTAGTGCTTCTCCTTAAAAGGCTATCCACAAAATTCTTCCACACTTTTTGCCTCATACCAGGTATGATACCAACTTGGGAAACAAAATCAGATTTTGGGAGGATCTATGAGTAGGAGAAGATCCTTTAATGGAGTATTTCCCTTCTCTGAGTAGGAGAAGCTCCTTTAATGAGTAGGAGAATTAATGGGCTTTCAGAGAATGGTTGAAATGCTGGAATATCTAATAGAGCTTTTAGTGCTTCTCCTTAGAAGGCTATCCACAAAATTCTTCCACACTTTTTGCCTCATACCAGGTATGATACCAACTCGGGAAACAAAATCAGATTTTGGGAGGATCTATGAGTAGGAAAAGCTCCTTTAATGGAGTATTTCCCTTCTCTGTTTGCTATTTCATCTTCCAAAGGTAGACCCATTTCTGAGTTCTTGGTCCATTCCCCGTCTCAGTCTGGAACTGGTTGGAATTTGGGTTTCCGTAGGAATGTGAGGGATTCAGAATTGGATCTTGTGTCACAATTGCTTATATTGTTGGATGGTGTTTTTATCAATAATAGCAGAATGGGTAGCCAATTATGGATGGGTAACTCCTCAGGAATTTTCACTTGTGCTTCGTTCTTTAAATTGCTGGTTCACTCTCCACTTCCTATGTCTTTCCCTATTAAGGAAGTGCGGTAACGTCCAATCCCCCTAGGTGAGGTTCTTTTTGTTGAGAGGTTTACCATCATGCAATTAATACTCATGATTTTTTACAGAGGAGACCTGGATGGTGTCTATCTCCAAACTGGTGTGTCCTATGTTTATCAAATGGTGAATCTGCTCATCACTTATTCATTTCCTGTCCTTTCGCTTATTGTATTTAGGATTGGTTTTTTTCCTTGTTTGGTTGCAGGTGGAACACTCCACTTAGCTTGGATAAATATCATAAATTGTTTGATCCCTCAACTTTAAGCTTGCCAAGAAAAAGGGGAAGATTACTTTGGAAGTGCACAAAAGCTGCAGTGATCTGGACATTGTGGGAAGAAAAGAATAAGAGAATTTTTGAGCAAGAGAAAAGAAGTAAACAGGCTCTGATTGAAAGTATAATGGTAAAGGTGACACATTGGGTGAAGACAACTAAATTGTTTCTAGACTTCACATTTGATGATATTTTAAGACAATGGGGCACAATTGCTGCATCATCCTCAGCTACGAAGAAACAAATGGTAATCTGGAAATCTCCAAGTGATGATTTTTTTCAAGTTGAATTTTGACAGGAGCTGTTTTGGTAATCTGGGTGCTGCTGGAATGGGAGGGGTGATAAGAAATAGTGAAGGAAAATTGGTGTTCTTGTTTTCTGGGCCCGTAGGGCAAGGGGACTCAATGGGTGCAGAACTAATGTCTGCTTTTTTTGGAGTCCCAAAGGCATGGGAAATAGGGATCAGGAAGTTGTTGATTGAAGGTGATTATCAGCTCGCTAAAAGATAACAATAAAATTCCATGGTATTTCAGAAATGAGATTAAAAAGTTTAAAGGTTTCTAAAAAGACATGCAGGTGAATGTGCAGTGGGTACCTAGATCAGCAAACAGTATAGCTGATCATTTTGCTAAGCAAGGGGTCAATAGAGGGAATTGTTTTTGGGCTCAGCTGTAACTGAAAGAATATGGTTATGCTATTGTCCTAGAAGTTTGGGGTAGCTGAGGCTACTCATATTGTAAATTTTCTTCCTAAATAAAAGAAGTTTTCTGTTGCTGATCTATATATATATATATATATATATATATATATATATTAAGTTGAAATATGTATGTAAGAAGGCCTGAGGATGAGGGAAATGGAATCTAACAGCATTTTTTGCCTTTTTTTCATAGAAATTACAAGAATTCCACTCTCTCCTACCAACTCTCTCTCTCTCTTTCTTACAAATTACAAGAATGCCATCTCTCTCTCCTTATAAATTACATGAATACCACTCTCTTTCCAACTGATGGAGACCTCAGCTCGGCATCTCAGCTACTAGGGGGCCTGTAATCAAAGGTAGTCGAGTTCGAGCGGAGCCGAGCCTGAACTTCTGAGCTCAAGCTCAAGTCTCTAATTCGAATCTAGCTCAAGCTAGACGATACCTCGACCACTGAGGGAGACCTTGGCTCGGCACCTCAATCACTGAGGGAGATCTCGGCTTAGCACCTCGACAACTGAGGGAGACCTCAGCTCGGCACCTTGTCAACTATAGGAGACCTTAGCTCGACGCCTCACCTGCTAGGGAAACCTCAGCTCGACACTTCAGTAGCTGAGGGAGACCTCGGTTTGGCACCTCGGCAATTGAGGGAGACCTCAGCTCGACACCTCACCTACTTGAGAGACATGCAATCAAAGGTAGTCAAGCTCGAACTTCCGAGCTTTTGACTCAAGCCGAGCTCGAGCTCGAGCTCAATTCTCTTATTCGAATCGAGCTTGAGCCCGATAGTTTATGAGCGAGCCCCTGCAACGCAGGGCCCACATAAAGGTCTCACAAGCAGTCTCTGAAGTAGCAGAATTCTCAGTCGACATGGTCAAGCAGTTACTCAGTCCCACACACCGGACTTAGGACCCCTCCTTACTCCACAAAGCAATGCTCCACTCAATTCACACCCACACACTCGGGTTTACCAACCAGATTGTGCACAAACAGTACCAAATTCCTGACAAAGTTGAGGTAATATTCGGTAGTTTCAGACCTGTATGGTTTTATCAGTCCTCACCTACCAGAATTCCAGAATGGCTAACAGCCACTAATCAGCAGGAGAGATCCTTCTTGCTTATAGTCAACTCAAACCATTGAGAAGACAGGTCAGCATTGACCTACAGTTGTCTTAACACATGAACAAGATCACACGATCCAAGAAAACTAGGGTTACACAGGTTCGACAGCATTCAGCCGCCCCAGATTCATAGGGTTTTCACTCGGCCCATGACCAAGGAGAGTGAAGAAGAGAAAAATATTGGGAGAACTGTACCAGTCATAGCTATTCTGTAGTCTAGAATCAGATTTCCTTTTTGCTAGTCTGTTCGATCTATTCTTTGGATTGATCGATCTTCTCTTGACAGTAGGGTTGATCGATCTGCTCTCTTTTAATCAGCATTCCCGCTCTGATACCATCTTGACAGTGTAGCCGGCCAGAGATAGTGGAAGAGGAGAGAAGAGAAGAGAAGAGAAGAGAGGAGAGAAGAGAGAAGGTTTGCAATGTAACAGTACTGGCAGCGCTAGTGTTTATTTTACTATATATAGGGCGACAGAAATAACAAGGGAAAAGACCCTTGTGCCCCTGAGTACAATAACAGACATAACAGAAATAAAAAAACACTTTAATTAGACAAACAATCCCTAACAACTGCAACTAAGTTATTTTAACATTATTCCAACAGTATGAATCTCCAGAGTTTAACAGTTCACTAATTTCATACCTTTAGAAGATTTTCAGCAGAAGTGCCTTCACAAAGCTTTGGAACAGAACCCTGGAAAGAAGAAATCAACTGCTCAATAGCCCTGAACATGTTAAAAGTAACGATCAACTCCTAACCATACAGCGTAATCCGGGAACCAGTTTGGTATGGTAATCTTACTTAAATGAGAAACCACATAATTACCTCATTTAAAGCAAAAGTGTCTGGTTCAAAGTTGTTAAGGTGCTGAAGAGACCAAAAACCAAGAGCTGGAAAGAACTGAGGACACAGGTAATTAAGCCTTGCTGAAACTCTTGCACTAGATTTTAGAATTGGAACTTCCAAGTTCTTTCTGCAAATAGGAATAAGAAACCCCATAACAAGTTTGCAAAGGCAAAAATGATGATTACTTGCAACGAATTTGATAGTAATACTGAAAAATGAATAAGTTCTCACATTTCATGTCCAGCCATGAAAATGTTGGGCCCCACCAAATCTGTTCATCCATTTCTGGTAATAAGGAGTCTTTGTAACAAAAGATGGACTCAGGTGAATTACACAATTTACAGATTTAACACCATCCATCTTGTCATCCAGAGAATCAGCATAGTAAGAACTTAGAGATTGTAAAGACAACAACTCTTGTAAATGAGATAATGTAGGGCAGTCGACAAGGGGTACAATTGGGCCAGGAACCGAAGGACCAAGCACATCACTTGGATGAACCTGCATAACCAGGCAAATGAAGCCATATGTTAGAAAAAAATATAATTTAAACATTGGCTGAACAACCATGTACTGGTATGTCCTTCATGTGTGTGCAAGTGCCAGGATATTAACAATAGTTTGATCTAACCCACAATAATATTTTGACGATCTGACATGACTGAGTTCCCGAGTTGTAGTTCACGATATTTTGGACCAGGTTTCAATCCAAGGGCCACAGCTTTTGCTGGGTCAAACTTCCCCTTATTTCAGGCAACTCACAAACATAAATTACAGAAACACCACCAGGCTTCAAAACTGGTAGAACTTTTCTATATGGACTTTTTGGATGTGGCAAAAAGGGTTTTGTAAACTGATCCTTTTTCTCCTGCAGACCTACAGAAGGATTCAACAAAGTGGAATCTTCACTCATGACTTGATGCCCTTCAAAGCAACTTGGCCATAGGAGAACTGCAGATATCTTAACAACCTCATCATCAATGAGAACAATGGGGCCTGTAAACTTCCCCATATCAGAAACTACAGCTCCTTTGACACTTGGTGCTGGCCCGAAACTACGGGTGTGAACCATGGCAGCATTTGGAATAAATGAACGCATAGCATCAACTAAATATTTGAGATCAGAGGGGCCCCATATGTTAACCTTCAAAACAACAAAGCCATAGGTTATAGTTCTATGATTGCATATAAAGCATAGGACCCGATATTTGTTCCAAATAATGGTTCAGAAAAAGCTAAATAATACACAAGTTAGAAGTTAGAATGATGATGGGCATTTTATGCATCTCAATTTAAGTTAACTTACAGACATTCCTTCCTCTCCCATGCCAGCCAAAGTCAGTAGAAGACCTGTGATAGTACAAGATTACAGGTAAGGAACTATCCGGATAATCATGTTTTACTTCCAACTAAATGTGAAACAAAATATGAATATTTAATTAAATAAAATATGCATATTGACGCTACAGTTTTTTCTGCTTTATTTGAGAGACTTAATCATGAGAAAGAACCCAGCCTAAGGTTCTTCTAAGTGCAATGTGGAACCTGAGGAGCATATTGGTCTGCTTTTAATCTGTAAATTGGACCCATTATATCAATCATAGCAAAAGTGAGGCCTTTAAATCCAGCGTGCGGGGGAATTAATAGAAGCTTGCATTGTAAGTCTATCCATATAGCAACTTCCTTCCAGATACTTGAGAAGCCCTTTGGGAGAGCCCAATGTCATATGGAACCCAATAGTAGAGAGATTACACTAGTAGATAACTGGCTTGAAGAAGGGTTACTTATTGAAGGGAGACAAACATACTCTGGTTAAAACAGAAATTTGTTATTTTCCTGTCTAAAATTTATAACTCTTTTCCATCCATTACCTCTCCAAAAAAATCTGAATATCCAGAAAGAGAAAGAAAAGGAAACATGTAGATGGAGAAATCCCAATATTTTTTGGACAGTCATTGCAAGCAAATATGGGCATGACGCATGGGTGAGAATTCCTACCAACAACAAAATTTTGCGGTTCTATGATTCATTGTTCCATCTTCGGTTCTCCTTGGGTTTTAATATGCATATTTCTTTTGTGGTGGACCAGGGAACAAGCTATGACTTTTAGAAGATAAAAGGTGCCTTTGCCAACACTTCAGCTAGCGTTTATTCTTTCCTATTTTTGTACCACATGACCACAGATAAAAGTGAGTCAGTCCAGGAAATACTTTGAATTGTAGCCATGAAGTATAATGGACCCTATTTTCAGGCTTCATATGAATGATTAAGAAACTGACTCCTCATGGACTTCTTGGTTTGACTGCCACAGGTTCTAATATGCACGGAGATAATAGAAAGGTGTGGAGCATCGATCCAGAAGGAACTTCTCCTATTAAATCATGCTATCTAACTCTTATTGGTGGGAGAAGCTGTCTTTCAGTCTTCCCATGGAGGTAGATATCAACGCTGAGATACCTGCTGAAATATCTTTCATGCTATCTAACTCTTATTGGTGGAAAAACATATTCTTCCCATTGAAATGGATGATATGGTCCATATGGAAACCAACAATACAACTAAGATATCCTTTTTTCTTTTTTTGAATGGTGTTTGTGGATAGGGAAAATCTATGATGCGGAAAAAACATGGTATGGGAAGAGTTTTGACCAATCAAAACCCACCCATGAATTTTGATAAATAAAACCTTGATTGCTACCACGTTTATGATTCTAGTTGACTGGTCAGAAAATTTTCAGATATCATATCTTTCCCATATCATAGTCAAACCCTTGTGGATAAATCTCTAACAACAGGTCATCTCACATCCGGGAAGAGAGATTCATAGAATGTGTGCTCATTATTCCACTCCTATCTTACCTTCTCCTTGCTTGCAACTATTCTATACATATATGTGAACCTTGTATAAAACCTTTTTTGGAGGACAAGTGGTCATCATGAGAAACAAGCCTTCATTTGTTCAAGAATGTACAGCAAAGAGCTTTAGTAGGAAAGGCTGTATCCTCTAAAACTTCGCTCCCATTGGATCTGTTGGATATTTGGAAGGAAAGGAGCACTTGTTTTTGTAAAGGCAAGATCCATTGATGATAAGGTTACAGAGAAAGTTGAGCACATATGCAATTTTGGTTCTCCATTTTGAAGGACTTCAGATTCCAGAGGCCTGATTCTCACAAAATTGTAACAATCCGCACAGTATCATATTTTCTTAAAATGATGTTAAGCTTTACATAAAAATTGATATGGCACTGAATAGAATGGAATGACAGAACAAAATTCATGCAGTCAACCCCATACAATTGGGACAAGGCTTAGATAATGGTGATGATGATGAGACAGCTGTACATGCTTGTACATTAAGGATATAAGAAAATCTGAAGATTCTTAGTTATGCCCTTCTTCTGAGTACAATAAAGAATTCTGATCAGATAATGAAGTAAAATACATCATAGAAAGCTCATTTGCACTGACCTGGAAGTCCACCTGCAGTTTCTGAGCATACGCTGGAAAGGAACATGTGATCAATCTGAAGACATTTAGAGAACACTACCAGGACGCATTTCCACAATTTATTAAGAAAAGCTTCTATCAATACAAGAAGGAACAGTGAGCAAACAAAAGATATACCATACCTTTGAGGCTTTGATAACTTAATCTTATGCTCAGTACAGAACCGCTGCAACCCCTGGAACAAGAAGAAACCATTCAGAAATAGAACACCATTACAAGGTTTCATAAAGTGCTCTTTGAAGGACCATCACTAAAACATCGTTAATTTTATATGCAGGCTTGCAGAGTTATAGTCAATACCAGCTTTTGAAATGCTTAGAGGTTAAAACTTTCTTGAACAATTTTGATTTTTGAATAAGCCGTTTGGTGAAACGAACGTACTAAATAAAAGAGAAGAAATGATAACCTACATTTCTTCTAGTACAAGAGAAAAGAGCTACACAAAATGGAGCACAGCCTCTCAATTCCTTGCAGATAATTTGTAACTAACAACTTACTACTATGGGGAAGAGGAAGTGGAGCTGGTGAGAAATGAGATTTCTTAGATAAAGGAGGAAGATAAGAACAATTTTTTTTTATGATTTTCCACCTCAACAGAATTTAGGAAATTGTCATCATGATATAAAAGACTAAAAGTAAAGCCGATTCCTGGTTTTTCCTCGTTGAAAAAGAAAAAAAAAAAAAAGGAAAAGAAAATCTTAGTGTTTCTTCAACATACCTCTACTGCATTAAATATAAATCTTGGCTTGTCAAAAAATAGTAGAACTGATGGCGATGTATCCTGAGTATCCATCCCAGTACCTAAAATCTGTGAAAATAAAAACCAGAGATGGCTAGATAAGAATTAAAAGCAAGGAAAAGGATAAGGAAAAGAGCAAACCATTAGCACAGCCAAGGATACAAGTCCTTCGTTTCTACAAATAAAACGGAAATATTGAACAATTTCCAGAGATCAATTATTATGACATAAGGTTTGAAAATTTTGGAAATAAACGCAAGCCCAGATGCCATGAACCAAGTCCAGAGAAATACCAAACTCAAAATATGAGAACTTTTCATAAAACAAGTATTCTCTCTGTTCTTAGCCTCTCGGAGGGTACTATTGCCTCTAGTCCTGGGCGGAGGAACCTTTCGTTCTCTTCTGATAGAAGAAGAGGAGACAGTGACGAGATAGAGAGGTTTTTGAAGGGTTTTGGGCTTGCGCAGAAAAGAAGAAGAGAATGAAAGCTTGAAGGGAAAGTAAAGAGGAGATGAGTAACCGCTCGGAAAGAAGAGTCTGAATATTCCAATTTGAGACATTAACGCATCATTTTCCAATTGGGTGGGGCGTTTTCAGCGAGTTGGGCGTGAACCCGCCAACTAGAAAACACCACGTCATCAACTTAAAAAGTAAGGAAATTTGTGAAAAACTCACCATCAATTTTCACCATTCTCTCAAAGTCTTAAATTCTATACATCATTTCATCATTTCTCTTAAAGTCTTAAGTTCAATACATCATTTCTCTAAAACTCACCGCGTGTCACTAACTTGACGTTAAACAGATTATCGGATATATTATCATTTTAACTTTCATAAAAAAAAGTTAAAAAAAATTAATATAAAATATATAAAAAAATTATAAACAAAATAAAAAAATATATTTTTAAATTTTAGAAACTATAGAAATTGAAAAATAAAATCAAAAAATAAAAATTGTAAAAAAAACATAAAAAATTATAGAAAACCATAAAAATCGTAGATAAATAACAAAAATAGAAGAAACTTTATAGATTATAGAAAATAGGAAAATACAAAATAACAGAAATTATAAAAACACTGAAAATTATAACAAAACACTGAAAATGCAAAAAAAAAAACAATAAAATTGAAAAAGACTATTTTTCTTCTAATTCATTATTCAAGGGTAATTTGATAATGAAAATAAGGTGAGTTTAAGAAAATTATAACTTATACATGATGAATTTTAGACATTTTAAAAAATTGTGATGAATTTAAAAAAATATTAAAAAAATCATGATAAATTTTGGACAATTTCTCAAAAAATAATTAACATTAACAGCAATTCCATGTTAAGTGGAGCAATCCAATTGAACCAGCGCCTCCTGTAACCACAGTCCGATTTATTTTAATTTGCCGAACAATTTCCACCTGATTGGGAGCAACGATGGCGAGGGGATCGAATTCGATTGTTCACAGTTGGATCAGTTCTTTCAAGCTGCTGGGTACCTCGAATCCAACGAATCACAGTCCACGCTGACGATATTGGCACGGCTCAATCAGCGATTGCAATTCCCAATAGGAAAGCCGCTTCAGAGAGCTGCGTTTCACTTCAACAACGAAGCTCTCCGTTCACTTCTTTTTTTTATCAGATTCATAGAAAAACTCGTATCTTTCGAGTACAACTTAAACCCTTTAAAGAGAGAAACTAAAAAAAAACAAAGTTACAGCTTAATCCAAAACACTGCTTTCCTTTCTATCCTTTCTTTAGCTAAAATATCAAACTATTTTAACTCTCCGTTCGTTTTTCACCGGCTCCAACCGAATCAACTGTTCACTGCAATCAATATCCCCTTACTTAGATCTTTGGAAGTTTATAAAAGAAGCAAAAAAAAAACGATCACATTATAAGAAAAGTAAAAACCCATAAGAAATCCAATAACAAAAAGAAAATAAAAAAGAAGATGAAACTTAGGTGAAAAAAAAAAAAAAGAAAAAGGCGATGGGAGTGACTGGAGTCAAAGTAGTGAATCGATATAAGAGAAGGGAAATCTGAACCTCGTCTTTACCCACAATGAACCGGTGTCTTCGGTGGAATGTTGGAGCCAAAAACGAAAGACGAGAGAGAGGGAGACGACGGACAACGATGAACCCAAAAAGTGAACCGAATCGAATAGGAAAATGTCGTTAATCAACCAATCGGTTCAATTTCGGTTTGGTATTTTTAAAAAATTGAAGAATTAGTTCAGTTCTTGGTTAATTTATAAAAAAACCGGAGATTAGTCGAACCGACCAGTATATATATTTGTATGTATATTTTATATATATTTTTAATACATGTCACATATTTTCTATATATTATATATAAATATATATTCATTATATATACATATATAAATATATATATTGTATTTATAATAATCTATTTATAAATATATAATATATTTTTATAATATTTATAATATATTATATATCATTTATATTTATAATATAATATTATATATCTATAAAATATATATTAAATATAAAAAACTGAAAAACCAAATAACCGAACCAGTCAAAAATTGAAACTGACAGACTGGTTAACTAGTGGTACTGGTTCGGTTTACAAAAATTGCCCATGCTTCGGTTAACCGAACCGTGGACACCCCTACGTAGAGATGCCGCAATGTCGTTGTTTCATTAGAATTTCATTGGCAAGCTTGAGTTTTACACTTCGGTAATGGAACCGATTGACGTTGATTGATAACTTCTTATTGATTTCTTACCGTCGCCGGTGGATGTCACGTTCATGGACGTCGGTGTGCAATGAGAGCACCAGTCGGAAGCTTCTGGATTAGGGCTCGGCAGAGGAGAGAAGAACATGGGAGGGAGTTCGAAAATCCCAAAATGATTCAAAAATTTGGTTTTGTCCTTTTGTGTCTGGTTCAACCAAATTGCTTCACCTAACGATAGAATCCCATTAACATTAATCATATTTTAAGTTGATGACGTGGTCATTTTTTATTGGCAGGTTAATGGTTGTGAACTCGTTTTCAGCCCTAAAAGCGTTATAACATAGAGAGTGTGTGTGTGTTCCACACAGTCTAGAGTACTTGACTAAGACTAAGAGGGTGTTTGGAACCATGGGCGTTTATTCAATAAACGATGGCAACCTACCACATAGGCGCCATTTCAGCAATTCCCCTCTCATGCCCTTCCGTCCGCATCGAAAATAGAAAAATGTGACTTTGGTTTTTGTGCATGCCTACCGCTTTGGGAAATTATTTTTAGAAGATTCCCCCAACTATTAGGTGTTTTTCGTTGTAATGCTAATGTGGTGTCTAGTGGCACCAAGTTGTCATAAACTATTGTAATCATTACCTTTATCGGTTTTGCAAGCAAATAAAGTACAAACATTAAATGGAAAAAACGCCCACGGTTCCAAATACATACTAATTTGTGGGCACGTATGGATGGATCGTTTATTTGTACTTTTTTGCTTTAAACATTTATTTATTCTTTTTTTCACTTTAAATGTTTTTTGTTTTTGTTGTTTGGTTGGGTTTCATTTTAAATGTTTTTTACTCTCAACTTCATATTACCCATTAAAGTGTGCCACATCAACATTTGGATTCAAAAAATGATGGGGCATTGGGGGAAACAAAGTGTTTCAGTTTTCTACCATTCTATTGGTTAGAACGATTAGACCGTTCAATCCGAATAATTGGCCTGTTTTGACAAAAAATAAAAATAAAAAATAAAAATTTGGAAAACGGTCAAAACCGTTCGAACGATTATCCGACTGGTTCAGCAGTTTGCTAACCAAAATCATCAGTTTTGAGGGAAAAGCAGTTTTGGAGGAAAATAGAACCAGTTAGGTAACCGGTTCCCAATTTTTCCGGTCCGGTGTAGTTTTGAAAACAGTGGTTGTCACCACCTGGACTTTACATATGTTGTTCACGCAATAATGCAAATGGTTGTTCACATATCCAAATGGATGGTCCAACCTTCTAGTCTGAACGGATGATTCTTTCTGACAAAAAATTAAAAAAATGATCAAAACCATTATTTGGATTGATAGTTTGCTGATTCAACTGCTTGGGTCAGTGGTTTACTGACCAAATCAACGGTTTTGACTAAAAAGAGGTTACGAGGAAAAACAAAACTGATGAGATGATCCGGTTCCCGATTTTTCCACTCCAATCCGGTTTTGAAAACATTGTATCAAAAGGAAGGAAATGTCGTGAAATACATCACCCGATCCAAAGGAACAACAAAGGTGGGTAGATAAAATAGCCCAGACTTAATTGACATTTGGATTTGACATCTTTGTGAACAACCACCTGCTCCCATTCTTCATGCCGATAAAATAGCCTAGAGGCTACTCCTTTGATTATTTGAAACCTTTGGGCATGTAATCATTTACCAATAAGAGCTCTCATTTATGTTGACAATTAGGGGTGTCAATTGGATTGGATTTGGTCCAATCCGATTCAGTCCAATGTGAATTCATTACAAATGGGCCAAGTCCAATCCAATCTAATAAATATTTTGGACCGATCCAATTTGTTCAAAAATATTTTAATTTAGATTGATTTTAACCTAAACTTAGTCCATTGATGTTTATATTCTTATCTTCTATCAATGGACCAGATATTGTCTAAATCCAACCCAATCCAATATAAATTCATTATAGATGGACCAGGTCCAATGCAATTCAATAAATACTTTGGACCATTCCAGACCGGTCCAATTCAATATATCTTTTTGGTTCTTTCAATCCATCCAAATTGATTTTGGTTTGGAAGGGGTCCAATCCAAAACCAGTCCGTTGACACCCCTACTTTGGCTAATATATATTATATTTATCTCAATCTTTTAAAACCCAATTTTCTATATGGGTTCAGACCATAAGCATTAATCCTAGGTAGATAAATTGATAAATCATAACCTAAGTCTGTTTAATTTGCTAAGGGATTTGTGTTATCTATATTAATATATACATATTAAGTAATACATGCCACAATCAAAGCCTAAGCTTTCTCCTTTATCATGACTGAGAACTCTAGCCCCTCTTCATTTTAGCCTTTCTTGCTCCCTCATGAAGCCACCTCATCAATCTCTTCTCCCTTTCTCATTTTGACATCTCAACCATCCTTATTTCCTCCACTTTTATCCCTTTAGACATCTCTTCCTAAAACCATTCCTAAAATTTCTCTCTACCAGAATCTAATTTAATTTATCTAAATGGCACAGTTATTCCCCATTTTCTCCTAAATTATCTATAATTCATATTTATCTCCAAGTGAGTTTCTTTCTTAAATTATCTCTAATTCCTATTTATCTTATCCCCCACTTTTTATCTATATCTATCAAAAGAAAGTTTGAATTAAAAAAATTTAAGAAATATTTAAAAATTATAATGAAATTATGTAATAATTTTAAAATATTTATTAAAAATACAAAAAATCACTATAGATTTAAGGAAAAATTCTCAATAGGTACCCTATACTTTAGGCCAAGTACCAATTTAGCACCTGAACTTTAAAATGTAACAATCTAGTACCAGACTTTCATTTTGTGACGAGCCGATGTCGTCAAGTGGCATGCAAAAAGACAAAAATGCCCTTCAAGTGTCATCTAATTTTCTTTATCAACCATCCAGTAAAACCAGAGTGCCTGTTCATCGTCTCACCTCTTCTCTTCAACGGAAAAACCAGGGATTTCGCTCTTTGTTCTTTCGGTTATTTTGCTCAGCAATCCATTTATTAAGGGCTCTGTGTTCAACCCAATATTTCAAGGGTTTAACAGCATTACAGGTAATTCTTCTCTTATTTTGTGGTCATTCTCGTTTTCGAACATTTCTATTCTTTCTTCTTTATCTTCTCGTTCTTCTTCTTCTCTTTCAGGCATCCGAAAACTCCACTGATGTATTACAGACGGGTGTTTCCTTAATCCATATACCCGCCTTACACCGGTAACCCTCCTTCAGGAGGCAGCAATGGTGGTGGTCTTATTGCCTAATTGAGATGGTTCATTTTCATCCATCAGAAATTGGTCAAATAACATAAAATTCGATAATCAATTATGCACTTTCCCAGAAATAGTTACCAACAAAACAGGAATCAATAAAACTTAAACAAAGTCGCTAAAACGAAGGATGATGCCATGAAAAAGAAAATTGTCAGTCACTTGAATCGTATTGGAACCGTAATCGTGAAACACAATAAATGACAAGATACTCATATGAGGGATGGAATGATTACATGATTTAGCCAATTTGTAGAACGTCGCAGCTTTTTCGTATAAATCTGCGGCATTTTCGTATTTATTGCCGAACAAATTTCAGCTACCGATCTTCTTCTCTGTTTTTTTCTCAAACTCCTCTCCTTTTACAATTTGATCATCTCCCTTCCCAATGTCCTCCGCCATTTTCTTTCTGATCTGTCGTGTCCCAACTCGCAAAAGCGAGAAGGAGATGGCAGTAGAATGAATGTGGGCTGTGATGTCCATTTATTAGAGAGAGACGACGAAAACATTTCTTTAAAAGGCTGTGACGGGTCCTCTTCGGAGGACGAAAAATCCTCCACCTTCAACCAGTCCAACATGCTCGATCAACGCGTTGAAACTAGGGTTGTCCTTGGATTTTCTTGGTAGGTTGGTATACGTCAGATTAAAGAACCCAGTAGAAAATGCTTGCTGTACAGTGCGTGGAGGTTTGATAGAGCTTGAAGTAACCGTTTACCTTTCTTTTATTTTATTGAGAAAGAAGATGATAAACAGTGTATAAGGGTAATTTTGATATTTTAAAAGTCTTAAATCTCATTTGAAGTCACATGGTATACATAACTGACGGTCCATTAACAATAGATACTAGATTGTTGCAAACTGAAATTTTGGGTACTAGATTGTCGCATTTTAAAGTTCGGGTACTAAATCGGCACTTGGCCTAAAGTACAAGGTACCTATTGGGAACTTTCCCTAGATTTAATAATATTCATATTATTAATAATTTTATACTTTTAAGAAATTCAAAATGAAATTATGTACTAACAATATAAATTATAATTTTTATAAATTATTAAATTTAAATACTATTCAAATAATAAAAATTTAAAATAAAAAAATATTATTTAAAAATTTCAATAAATAAATAACAAAATATTAAAATAGATAAATATTATATAACAAAATATTTAATATAATGTAATTGCTCTAAAATAAATAAATTTAAATAATGAAAACTTTTTAAATATTTTACATTTTATTTAAATATTTAAATAACTAAATATTTTTAATAATAAAATGTTTAACATAACTAAATTTTAAATAGATAAAATAACGAAATTATGTAATAAACTTAAAAATTTTATTAAAAGTGGGAAATTGTTATAATATATTTCATAATATTTGAATTAATAATAATTTTATATTTTACAAAATTATGTAATAATAGTATAACTTATAAATTTATGGATTATGAAATTCAACAAATAAGTAACTAAATAATGATATTATTTAAATAGATAAATAATATTGTAAATAACTAATTTTAAATAATAAATAAATCATATTTTAAATATCATTTTAAAGCAAATAAAATAGATTGAATAAAGAAATTATGTAATAACCTTAAAAATGTTATCAAAATCTTGGAAGCCATAGACAGTTTGGCTGAAAGCACATATTTCTGCGCAAAGTTGAGGAAAAAAGGCGAGAAACTCCAATTCTAGCTTCCCGAAATAAGCTTGAGTCGAGCTTTTTGTGTCTTTTTTGGGTACAGTCTTTTGGCGGCTAGATCATTCCCCAATCAAACGGAAGAATACGAAAATGTGTACTACCGGGCTTCTAGATAGCCGACAGCCCACATTGAAATACGCACCAAATGGGGCCTATGTTATTATTAGTAAGCACTTGGGTAGTTCAGCTTGCCGAGCAAATCAATTTTTTGAATTTTAATCTTTAGGTTACACTGCTTTTGTATATATTAAACGTTTTAGTTTTCTGACTATCATTGGAGCTTTGTTTGGTTTGAAAGAAAAGAGAAAGGTAGGGAAGGTTTCCCTAGAAGGAAGGATGCTCTACCCCTAGCCTTCTATCCCTAGCCCTAGGGAAAGACCAAAAATGGTGATAGCCAAAATTTTCTCAATTTTCTTCCTAATAAAAGCCTTGCAAATATAAATTACAAACTATGCTCCTGCAATTTATAATCTTATGGTACGAACATGGTGATCAAGGGCCAAGCTGGGCTTAGCTATAGACTTGGGCATAGGTTTGGGCCTGATTTCGAGTCTATGTAATATATAAAATATTATATATATAAAATCTATTTTATACATGATATAAATATAAAATATTACATATAATATGAATTATAGGTTTGATATTATAATATTTATATATAAAATATACAATATAACATAAAATAATATATATTAATATGTATAAAATATATGTAAACTGGGTTGGGTGTGAAGTATTGAGCCCAAAAATTTACAATGCCTAATACGAGTTTAGTCCAGATTGGGCTATGCACAAAACCTAAGCCCAAACCCAGAATTTTGAGGCTGAAAGTGATCACCCATTCACCCCTAGGTAACGCGACTTATTTCTAAATTTAAACATTTTAGACCATGTAAAATTTTGATGTGGGGGGTATATTTAGGGGTGAAGAAACGGTTTGTTTGGTTTAAAACTGAAATTTCCAAAACCAAACTAATATAATTGGAAATCGAATGAAAACCAAAACTTGGTTAAACCGAACAAATCGAACCAAATTTTGTTTTGTTTTTTTTTTTATTAGTTCGATTGTTTCGATTAAATTGAACTTCAAATAGGTGGGTCATTTATAAAGACCTGTTATAACTTCAAAAAATTGAACATAAATATCAAATTACAAAGAATCGTTATCAGTATTCATTGCTTCATAATTTCTATGATATGAGGAAATAATTAAAAATTTAGAAAATTATTAATATCAAAATTTTAATTAATTCTCAGTTTGACAGCTGAACTGGGAAGAGAGGAAGACAAACTGACGAAGTGGAAGGGGATTTGCATTTTTTTGAATACCCTAGTGCGCCCATTTTATTAAGATTTAGGAAATCACTAATTTACGTATAAAAGTTTGATTTTTTTTATTAAATTAACTGCTAAATACAATAATTGAAACCGAAACCAAACTTCTAAGAAATCGATGTTTATAACCGAACTGAACTGTACTCAAATTAACCAACCTAAAAGCACCGAACCCAAAGTTTCGGTTTGGTTATTCGGTTTTAAGCGAAGTATGCTCACCCCTACATATATTCTGGAGGGAGAAGAGAGCACGTGAGTCTAGACAATGGGCTCTCAGATTGAGGATTGGCTGGAAGGTGCATGCACCGACTACATATTCCTACATTTTTGACCATAGAAGCCTTCTAAGGAAGTATATGACTTGACCCCTAAAATAGGAAAATGAAGTAAATGCAAGGTGATAGCTCTTGCACGTGGAGGCCACTGACTTACTGACCCAATTTTTAATATAAGGACAAGACTAAGGATTCGCCCCATGAATACAGAAAAAGGAAAGTTCTTGTCCAAAGCGCTGATAGTTGATGCTACAATTAAATCATATTAACTTTTAATTATTGCTTTTTAAATTTTGATTCCAGCCATGGTTTCCAAAGTCAGAAAGTCGGAAGCCATAAACCTACTACTATTCTTGTTTCATAGATCAAGTTAAAATATTTAATTAGAAGCTAAGACATTGTCGGGTTAGAATTTGATAGATTAATATTAGGATATGTTCGATTTACAGTTAGAAGCAGAATCAGAATCCCTTGGATTTGAAATCAGAATGGTCTATTCTTTTCACCTATTTGATTTATATTAGAATTGGAATCAAAAACATAAACGGATGGAGTGAATTCTCATTCCTAGGAGAGGGGGAGAGAATGATCATTCCTTCAAATGAAGAACACCATTTCATCAAAAATGGGAATGAAATTTTGATTTTACCCAACCAAACAGTTGGGAGTTGTAATATCCCAATTCCGAACCCCTATTTTCAGATGTTGATCTTTCATAGTTGATATCAATGCTCCTGCATCTGAAATATAATAGAAGATTAGAATTGATACGAAATCTCTACTCTTTAATTAGATATAAGAGTCCTTGCCATCCAAGGAAAATCAGAAAAAAGAAAAGATGACAAACTACATATATACGAAGAATTGGGTGACCAGAAATTAAAGAATATTATCAAGTTGACATGTGATGTTTGGAAATCTCTGAAAGACTGAAACCCAACAGCCGTGTCTGGGCACATCTAGTATGTCTTCAGAGTGTTGATCATATGCACATGAATGGTTGGCTTGTTGTCATTTAGAAATACTGAAACTATAGAACATGGCCAATTTGACATCTGGGTGGAGGAATTTTGACTTAAATTTCTGAGGACGATTCATGAGCACTGAGCTTAAATGAACACAGGGATAATGGTTGGAGTCTTCTCAATGGAAGTTTCTTTCTTACATCATTCAACTAATCTGGGACTGAGGAACGAAAACTCCAACTGGTAATAGTTGGCAGTTGATATTAAAAGCACAAAATATTCTGTGTTTGTTGTAGATCACTTGGTTTTCTGAAAATATAAGAGGTGAATGAGCAGAATGTTTCAACAGAATACCAACCAAAGTATTTTATTATAATATTAGTAAGTAAACCCATATACAATTAATGGATAGGGTTAAATGAAATTTTGGTTGATAAATTTGGGTTTTGACATCAATTTGGCTTGAAGTTAGGGTGGTCAATGTTTTGGGTTGATACCAAGTGGCCTTTAACCCGATTCAAATTTTGTTTTTACTTTGTAGGAGAGACCTAAAAGTGGTTAAGACCTAAAAAATAATAGTATGTGCGCACGTGCTTTGCCCGTGGTAATTCTAGATGATGATAATGGTAGTAATAATATATCCAAACTTTCTTTTATAAATTTTATGTATTTTTTTATTTTTTATTATTAATCGGATGCAAATTGCAAAATCCAAATCTAATTACCTAAACATCTCATCCAATATATGTGATAATCAAATTGAGTTGTAAAGTTTTAAGTATCATTAACATGCCTACTTGCTTGGCTAAACTATTCTTTTTGTAGTGTTTTATCATTTTGGTGTATCTTTTTGTTTTGTTCATTTATAAAAAAAAATGTAAGATTTAAATAGAGGTAATTGAATGAAGTGAAAAGTAGTAGTTCAATTTACAATTTAAACCTTATAATTAAATAGTGATTAAATTAAAAAATGAATATTTTTGTCAAAAGAAAGTTCCAAAATCTTATCAATATTTTTAATAATAATGTAAATATAGAATTATAGATGTGTTCAATTTTTTTCTATATATATATATATATATATTTTATATTTTTGTGTGCAAAAATAATTTTGGTATATCACACTTACTTTTTGTTTAATATGATAAATATATGATATAATACATGTGCATGAATGCTTTTTTTACAAAATTAATGTATTTTTATATTTTATTAATTTTTATGATATTAAAGGTTAACACGTTTAACCCAAAACTTAAATTATTGTTTATTATTTTTAATATTTCATTTTTGGTCAATTCTAAATTATGTATTTCATTTTCATTATCAATAAAAATAATTCTTGATTATTACACTTATTTTTTAATTTGAATAATAGAAATATCATAATTGAAGTTACATTTTCAACTCTTATCATTAGAGATGGACTAATTACACAATTATTAGCATATTAATAGCCATTAAAGCTATAACAAAATGGTTTTTATACCATTTTTCAAACAAAGGAGTAGAGGGTAAATTTAGTCTAGAAAATGTGAGTTAATAATTTAAGTATAAGACTTAATGATAGGGGATTAAATGAGGTGGTAAGTAATAATTAAAGTTACATTTTCAACCCTTACCATTAGAGATAAATTACATACAGAATTATGAGTATTTTAGTAGTCATTAAAGCTGACACTAAAGTTGTAATAAAATGACTTTTAATTTATACCCTTTCTCAAACAAAGAAGTAGAGGGTTATTTTAATAAAAAAAAAGTTTTGCATTTCATTCACACTTTTATATAGTATACATATAGATAAGAGAAATTTAATGGGTTAGTGAAGATGCTACAAACATTGACTACTTGGGGGTAGGAGTATTCATAAAAATCTAAAAAACCAAAATTCCAAACTGAAACCGACAATATCCAAAGTGAGAAATCTGGGAAATTGAACCGATTGGCTTGTTGTTGGTTTTTTTTTTTTTTTCCAGAGATTTGATTTTTTCAGAGTTGTGAGTATTGAGGATTAATGTGTACATGCTTGGTTTATCAAAGTTGTGAGTATTGAAGATTAATGTGTGCTTGGTTTATCAGAGTTGTGAATATTGAATATTAATGTGTTCAATAACACAAATGTTATTGCAGATCTTTGTTTTGGTGGTGGTGAAATATTAATTGGTTGTTTTCCTTAATTTAGGGAAAGATGATTTTTTTTTTCTATTTGCATAAAAATCACAACAAAAAAACCAAAAAACTGCAGCCGAACCGGTTAATCGATTAATTCGGTTCAGGTATTTTCATAATTAAAAGTTTTGGTTCATTTAGCACCTAGGGAGAGAGAGAGAGAGTTAGGAATTATCCTATTAAAGAGAACAATGATGGATTTTATTAATTAAAGATAAACTTAAAAAAGAATTTTATTTTAACTTTTTATATCTTTAATAAATTTAATTAATAAAAAAAAAAACCCACATGTATGGTATACGAAAGCATTGAGCAAGAGGAATCTTGGGCTCTCTCTTTCCTCTATATCATTCATGTAACAGGTATAGATTTAGACATTTAATATTAATATACTTAGGTGGCTGGGTAACTGCTTCCTCGAAATAAGGATGGCTGACTTGTTCAATATCATCGTGACAAAATAATGCTGACGGTGGCACTACATATAATTTTAATTATTTCAAGTATGAACTAACATTGCTTCAAAAATCAAAACCAAATGCAATTGAACACAATAATGTCAATTTACCTCATTGCATTGCATCTTTCTCGCTTTCTCCTCTTTTGACTTGATAAATTAATCAATTTAAAATAATTTCCCCATTGTTTTTAGTATTGAACATTATATCGAGTCCAGTGATATCTACTACAGCACACACACATATATATATATATAATTCACCGCGTAGCTTTGAGACTATGAGAGAACACTCATCAATAATATTTTACACTGCTTTGGCCTTTGGGCTCGGGTTTTGATTTTCATTTCATTCAAAATTTAACAAAATCTCAACTCTATTCCACTCAAATTGCACGCCAATGTATTTTATTTGATTGATTTTTAATTTTTTATAGACATTGAATATCAAGAAAAATGATTAAACAAGATCTTATCTGGGAGAGTAATTCATCAAAGACAACTAAGATCTTAATAACTTAATTTAAAAATAAATAACAACATATGTGAAAAATGGAATATAAATCAGTCTTTAACTACCTGTTTTGGTTATGTGTCTATTGTCTTTTGCCAAACAAGATGACCTCAGCCTATCAGCTTATTTTAATATTATAGCCTAATAAGACATGTGCATCAAATTGATAGCTTCAGCCCTTCACCATCTATATTGTATATATGAAGAAAGGTATATCACGTCAGGGCCCTCTCCTTTCAAGTATATCATTTATTTATTTATTTTTTGCTTTTTTTTTTCTCTTTTATATTTTAAAATTTAATATAACGTGCACTTCACAATTGTTTGCGTCAAATGGATTCTCCTTTACAAAAAAATATATTTTCCTGATTCTTTTAAAAATTTTTAACTTTAAAAAGTAAATAAATGACGCATTCATTCATATTTCTTCACAAGACATTTCATTTTTCAATGATCATTTCTCCATGCCTCTATTAGGTAATACTATCATTCCAAGTTATTCATTTAGCAGTATTGATAAAATCAAGGAGTTTGATCCTCAAAATGAACAAAGCGAATTTGACAATTATGGAGTTCGGATCTGCTCCTCACACACTCCTCGCAGCATGTCCTAGCTACACATTGGGAATATCTCCCGTGCTCGTGTTTGTATTTATTATTCATGGGGAAATATTCCTAACATATGGTCGGATGTAGCTGTAAGGCCAGTGTGAGGAGCGCTCTATGAGAAACAGATCAAGAAAGACTTAAAATTGCCACAATGAGAATCCAATGATCTCAAACTATTGAAAATGGGCTTTTTTACTGGGTTTTGGGACAAGACGGGCTATATCGTCCTCTATATTATTTAATTTCCCTTTGATAATGGCTCCACTTGGAATAAAGTTGGAGTTTTAAAAAGAAAATAATTGATATTAAGCTTAAGCCTATAAATGATTCACAATTAGGGGTAGATTCGAGTCGAGCCGAGTCAAATAGTATTAGGTTCGAGCTCGATTTTGAAAAAAAATATTTTATAAAAAAAGTTGTATATAAAAATATTTTTTATTTGATATTTAAAAAATAAAAATTTATAATAATTTATAATTATAATATTTTTATTATATATATTACTTTTTATAATTTTATTATATATATTTTATATATATTAAATATCAAATATATATTCGAGTCGACTCACGAACCTCATGAGCCGAGTTTTAATAGGATCGAGTTCAACTCGTTTAATAATTGAGCCAATGAATTAGACTCGAATTCGAGCTCAAACTCGATTGAAACCGAGCCGAACCAAACTTTTCACAAACCGTGAAAAAAAAAAGGCAAATATGGCCTTCCAAACCGTCTAACTGATGAATTGATTCCGATAATTCCCTTGTCTATATCAATGGCATGCATATATAACCACTGTTCCAACTCTGGCTGTGGAGTTTTGCTGAGGTTACTCTGGTAGTAGTTGTCATCAGCCACTGGTTTTATTCTCTGAAAAGAAATGAATATGGGGTGAGACCGTGAGAACCGACTCCCTTGCTGCAAATTTGCAACGTGGCAGAGGTTGAAGTTGAACTCGTGAATTTCTTTTGTCCCACGAAAATCTATCGCCCCACTCTTTCTTATTAAATGCTCCTTCCTATATAACCAATTATCAATATATGATGGATGGTGATGGCTTTCGAAAACAAAAATAGCGATGGTGATGGAATAGACTTTAGCCCTGCTGCCATGCACTAGAATTGATGTAAATATTTAACATTTTTATTTTTGGAAATCTTTTGAACCCATCAAATTTCTCTTTCTTGAGTTTTCTTTTTCTTTCTTTCTTTCTTTTTTTGAGTGGTTGTAGTTTTGCAAGAAGAGATATGAAGATGGAGATGGCATGTCTATTCCTTTAGAACTTGTTAGAGATTGATAACATATTCATGGACCTTGCCTAATAGTTTACGCCCTGTTCGTTTGCCAGAATTTAATGGGGGTAAATTGGTCACAATCCCTGTATCAATTATTTGGGTAATTGACTTGGAAGGTGGGTAATCAACTTATCTGCGCAAAAATAATGACTCCTCCCTTTTACCTCCTTTTATCTGAGTAATTTGTAGCACAAGAACGTTGGAATCTATTTTATTCAGGTAAGTTTTATGTAGGAAATGCTTGCCCAAGTAAACTCACGTACCTATCTAAGTCAAAACCAATGAGGCCTTATGTTTTTATGTTGAACATTTTTTTACATAAAATTGGAATATATTTGATCAAATGGTCTACTATTTCATCCTCGCCGCTCCTATTATAATTAATTAAATTCTAGTACAAGATATAAGTGGGTCTATGATTATCCATGCTTCAAGCCTAATAAGTTTTTACATAAGATGGTGTGATGGAAAGCTTTAACCTTTTATTTTTAATTATAAAATTCTCTCTCAATTTTCTCATCGCTGTGCTTGACATGAACATCCCAATTTGATTTATAATTTAAATATTTCCATTTAATTTGTCCTAAAAAAGGAAAAAAAGAAAAAAAATGAATTCATCATACATAAATAAAGCCGAAAAAAGAATTAAATATGCTGAATTTGGATTATATGAGCACATTTAAAAGTCATGTCTGCAATTATTTGTTTTACGTATTATAAATTTATAATAATTAAACATTACCACGGAGGCAGACATCGATCTCTTATGGGCTTTATTTTTGTAGGCCCACAGGTAGGACCACTCATTGAATGAATCCACATTAATATTAAGAATCCCTACGTCACAATTTCAAAAGAAACAAAACTCTAGTCGATGGAGACAAATAAAAAGAATAGGTCACTCACGGATTAGCGAAATAAAGGTTGGAGACTGGATCTGCTCCTCACAAAAGGGGCGCCTCACAGGCACCTCACACACACACACATCTCCTATACTTTCCGGTACTTATTGGTTATTATTCACGGGAAATGTTTCTGATGGTAGATGTGCCTGTGAGGCGCCCCATTTGTGAGAAACAGATCCCGTCACAAAAAGTTGGGTCAATATAGTGCTGATTTGCTGTCGTCCTCTTCTGTCTTCTTCGCTTTTCATTTTAGATTCCATTGATTGATGTTCCACCGTTGTCATAGTATTGAGATGATACATATGGGGCTCAAACTCAATTCAAAGTTCAATTTAGACCAAGTTTTTTTCACGAGCTGATCTTAAATGGCTTATGAATAGATTGATTCATGTCCATCCTTAGGTGTTGCGATGCTGCGATGCACACCTACTTCAAGCTTGGGTCTAGTTTGGTTGGTAGTTTTTGAATTGACCTGACTCAATCATAGGGCTGTTAATGGACTTCAAAAGTTTGATACTGATTTCACTCTAAATCCGATTATCTCAAGTTTGGATGTTAAAACTTACACCCAATTAATAATCAGATGAGATGCAAATTTAATCCCATCCGATCTAATTAAAATTATTATTTTATGTATATATGCAGTATATATAAAATTTATAATTAATATATTTAATATTTAATATTTATATATTTATATTAATTACACATATATAAATTATAAATAATTAAGTTTTCTTAAAACTTTTTTAATTTTGCAAGTATTTTAAACCTAATAAAATAATTGCGAATTAAACACAATCCAACATAATAAATAGATATGAATGTGGATATATATTTCAAAATTAGATAAGAATATTAACATAAAAGTTTTATAATTGGATGTAGAAACAGATATAGATGCGGATGCAGTTAGATCCGATAAGAATATGCTTACTATTACATCCATACACCATACTGGACCCCAAATGCCACTTTAAATAATACAGCTGCATCATCAGCACAGCACATGTGAGGACGGTGTGAGGTTGCATTGGAGATGTTCCCAATACAAGGTGATAGTGTTCTGTAGTTAGGGATGTGGGAGCAGGTTGTAGGTAGCAAGATCGGGCGTAATTTGGTTGACACATGCAATGACGTAATCTACGATGGGGTTGCTTTGATCAATCAATTATTATCATTTTATATTTTTCTTCCCTTTATATATTTAACCCTTTTGATTCATTGGGTCTACAACCAATGGTTTTACAGTTGGGAATCGGGATTTGGGATCACTTATTAGACACTTTGTGGGAATTGCCTCGATCTACACCATTTACATCCAAGGGGACCATTGAATTTTTGTAGGCTGAGGCGCACCCAATGTTTCCCCCTCCACAAGGTCAGCACTCGGCAGTCAAGGCCCCCCCCCTCTCTTGCACGTCCTCGTATATAAGCTCTATATGTTGTCCAAACTCTAGTGTCGTTTCTCTGTTTCTACCTCGCCGGAATAATGCTCGCTGGAAGCCTATAAGATTCCGGATTTTTCCATGAACCAATTTGGCTCGCTCATCGTGTTTTTCTTCTTCTTCTTCTTGTTTTGCGATGTCGAAGCCCAAAACGGAACGCGAGCGGATGCATCACCGCCAGATGCTGTCTCAGCGTTCTGTCCCAGCCTTGCTGTCGTCGTTGGGATCCTCTCCGCCATGCTCTCACTGACGTTTCTTTTTATCGCTTACGCGAAATTCTTTCTAAAGGGTGAGGATTCCAGTGCAGTGGATCAGGATGACGACGAAGACGACCTCGATCACCGCCAGAACGGAGGGCTATTTCAAACAAGGTCCAGGTTCTCTGGAATCGATAAAACCGTAATCGAATCGCTTCCAATCTTCAGATTTTCATCCCTCAAGGGGTTCAAGGAAGGCCTCGAATGCGTTGTCTGTCTGTCGAAATTCGAAGATACCGAGATACTTCGGTTGCTTCCCAAGTGTAAACATGCGTTTCATATCAAATGTGTGGACAAGTGGCTCGAGAACCACTCGACCTGCCCACTGTGCAGACACAAGGTTGATCCCGAGGACCTTACTCTTTTCACATATTCCAATAGTTTGAGATTATTGGGAGGCCCGCCAGAGCTGATGGAGGATCCTAATGTCGAGCTCTTCGTCTGCATAGAGCAAGACAATCAAGGGTCGTCCAGGTTCAGCGTCGGAAGCAGCTTGCGGAAGATAGATAGTGATAAGAAGGACAACGAGTTGCCGCTGCAAGTAGGAGGAAATGCCGATGATGGTGTTGTGGGTGGTGAGGATGATCGTAAGCCGTTGCATGATAAGTTCAAGCATAAGATCATCGTCTCCGACGTCGTCCTCAAGAACAGATGGAGTGATGTCAGTTCCTCCGACCTGATGTTCTTGAATTCAGAGATGCTTAGCCTCATGTCGAGCAACCGATTCTCTTCTTCTCCCTCCCCGAATAGTCAACGATTCATGGCCGCACCGTCAACTTTCGAAGATGGGTCTCCGAAAACTGAGCATATAATCGAAATCAAGGAGGATATGGAGAGGAAGAGATTGCTGGAGAGTGAGATCATCAGTAGAATTAGCACAAGCCATTCAGTGTCCGACACATCTGAGCTTCCTTCCACTTTGGATCCCGAAGCCAATATTACGTCGAGGTCCTTGAATAATCCATCTGAGAAGAGATCAATGTCGGAGATAATAAACCTCTCCAGGTTTAAGAATAGAACCAAAGAATCATCCGTCGTTGGAAACAATGAAAAAGAGGAGAGGAGGAGACGGCTTTGGATACCCATTGCGAGACGGACAGTCCAGTGGTTTGCCAGTAGAGAAAGGTCGTCGCAACAGCAATCTGATCAATATAACACAAGATCGACAGCCTTCGAAATTATGAAGTTCCAGAAATAAAATTCTCATTCTGTAAATGGTGGGTTTGCTATTTTTCAGCAGCCATTGACGTGTGCTTCGAAGTCCGTCGAGCGCCGCGATGGTGATTTCACTTTCACACTTAACAGAGATGGTGAGTCAGAAATTCGGTTTGGGAGAAATAACAAACACAGACTTAATTAATATCATGTAGTAGTACTGTTCAGTCAAATACATAAATGGAAGTATATGATTTTCATTTGGTTCATTCTTTCATTTCGTCAGGTTAAACTGCTTCATCCTTCATTCATTCATGGAGTATATTCTCTTTCTTTTTTCAGACGGCTGTAGTTGTGGTTGGGCTTCACTTCCAAATAATAAAGTAAAAGAGATTGATTTATACATACGACCCAGATCATTATTTTCATCAACTTAACAAAATATTAGGTAAAATTAGATAAACAATTCATCGCGTATATCATTATTTGTTGTGTTACTGCATAAATTCTCTTCTCTTCCATGTGTTTGTGCTTGATGGACAATTAATTAATTGTATTTAAAAATAAACGAACATGTGATTTTTCCAAGAATTATCCTCTAGGAGATCCAACGAATCAAGCGGAGAGAATCCCACTCACACGATGAACTTAACTCACAGCCTCACATGGTAAATGATAAGTACAAGACACTCGCTCACTACAAGTTTTTCTGTCTTAGGTGATGTTTCTAATTGTTTTGGTATCATTTGTGCGATGTATGCTGACTTTTGAGAAATATATTCTGAGTCATTATTTGGTACTGATTTTCTAGGGCCGATCATTTTTGTATTAGAGTTATTATTCAATGCCTGGATGTTATCTCATCCTCAAAAATTCAACATCAACTATAAATCATGAAATCATAAAAAAATAAAAAATGGTAATCCCCAAAAATTGTTGATTTCAATAAATCAATTTTTGGCCGATTTCCTTAAAATCACCAAAATCAACCAATTAAACAGAAATTTCAACGCCAATTCCTCCCAATGAGATGGCTGTGATTTTGAAGAAATCATCAACGATGCCAAACATCACCTTAAAAGCAGGCTATTTTAATCCTCTCGATGCTTCATCAACCCATAGGGCTAGGGGTGGACTCGAGCCAAGCTGAGCCAAATAGTACAAGGCTCGAGCTCGGCTCACCAAGGTAGTATAAGGCTCGAGCTCGAGCTAGAACCTTGAGTTCAAGCTCGGCTCGAGTAAAAAACTCATAAGTTTGAGCTCGGCTCGGCTCGGTTCGAGCTTCATTTGAGAAAAAAATGTTTTATAAAAATAAAAAATTATATGTAAAAAATATTTGTTATTTGATATTTAAAAAATTAAGAATTATAATATTTTTATTATATATATTATTTTCTATAATTTTATCCTCACGATCCGAGCTCTATTAGGCTCAAGCTCGACTCGTTTATTAATTGAGCCTATAAATTGGGCTCGAGCTCGGCTTGAAGCTCGGTTGAAACCGAGCCGAGCCAAGCTTTTCACGAGTAGAGCTCGATTTGAGAAAAAATGTTTTATAAAAAAAATTATATATAAAAAATATTTTTGATTTGATATTTTAAAAATTAAGAATTATAATATTTTTATAATATATATTATTTTCTATAATTTTATTATACATATTCGAACTCGGCTCGCGAGCCTCACGAGACAAGCTCTATAAAGCTCAAGCTCGACTCGTTTATTAATCGAGCTTGTAAATTGGGCTCGAGTTTGGCACGAAGCTCGATTGAATTCGAGCCGATTCGAGCTTTTCACGAGTCAATCTCGAGTAGCTCGTGAAGAGCTTGGCTCATGGCCATCCCTACATATGGCTAGTAAGTCATCAGATCAAATTATTTGAATCCAAATAAGATCTTGTAGGAGTTGGATTTAGATACCTCCCTCGATCTTAATAAATCAGTAGAGGTGTATCGGTTTAGTCTTTTTTGTAATTTCAGTTATATATACATTTATTACATATATTATTCATTAAAAAATTAGGTCCCTTAAACTTGTAAATAGGTGAATCAAATACTCAAAGATACGATGTAATACACCATCATTAACAGATTGAATTCGAATATACCCAATCTGATCTACCATGACTCAATCCAGTCCATTAGTTATGAAATATTATATATGATGTTATAATATTATATGTATATTCTACATATATTGTATATTATTTATATAATATATAAAATATAAAATATAATATTATTTGATTGGTCAAAATTCTTTCCATGCTATATCTTTCCCGCATCATAGATTTTCCCATATATTAATTTTATTATATCATCAAGTGTTTTTTATTATTATTATAATCCAAATTGAATTAGATTTGAGTTGGATATCCCATAAGATAGTTGAATTCAAATTCGAACCGCATAATTTTAAAAATCTGTGTTAGACAATTGTATGCCCTTAGCTCCGATCAGAATGATGTATATTATGAATTTATTGTAAATGAATAAAGTATATATTTGATTTATGTTCCTGTGGTGTATTTCTGTGTAATACCCTTAAACTGGACACTTATGAGATTCGTATTAGTTTAGAATGTTCACAGCCATTGGATAAGTCTGGGGAGATTTATCGTGCTAAGACTAACACTGGTGTGCTGCCAAATGTTTGGGTGGCCTGTCTCAGCCGCTAGGGTGAGATCCAAGGCACATACAGTGTAGGATTAATTGAATCTTTGAACGGAACCAGATTTCCAGTATTGCCCTGTACCTTAGAGATTGATGGGCAAAACTGAAAAGTTACACCTGACCCTTAGACTCGATTATGATACTGCACTAGGTGTCGGATTGGGCTGTCTTTGATATGCCAACTAGTGAGATCCTTAGCGGGGGTCAAAACCTGAGTATGTTGGGACATTCCGAGAATTCATCTGAGTGGGTGATCATATTGACATGATCAACCCTTTTGTCGGACAAAGGTAGTGATTGGGGGTGCACTATCTCTGATGGAAACCAAGACTGTTGGCAGCCGATTTCAATCGTTGAGATTGAAATCCGATGGATCCTTATTAGTTTTGGATCAATCAGATTTCTTATCGAATTGGATTGGATATGCCCTTTACTGAATCTGATCCCATCCTTGCCCTTGTCAACCCAAGGCTATATCCCCATAGACCCATTTCCGAACCAGTCTAAAATCTCAACTTTGTTTCTTTATAGAATGGAACTGATCGACCCAACGATATTCACTGAAGCAAGTAATAGGTCGACAGCTCCCACACTCCATGGGGAGTTTAGATCTGTTCCTCACATAGCGTGTCTCACATCGATTTCATAGCATGTCCTAGCTCTGCACATTGAGAACATATCCCGTAGTTATATTTATTATTTATGGATTGGATGTGGCTGTGAGGAGCAAATCCAAATACGTCGATGGGGTATTGGCATCTGAACCTAATTCTTGATAAGCATAATTTACTCAGAGGAATAAAACTCCAGAGATAACTGATTGCTACCCAAAGGAGTTGACATTTGGGTAGGCTAGTTGAGCAAGAACCTGTTGTAAAGAAAGAGATTGGCTTGGTCAGTGCAATGTCCGTTTGAAGAGCCTTTACAGTCTTTCTTGCATTAGAAACGTTGAAGAGACTGTTGGAACAGTATGAGCACGGACTTGCACTGACCGAAATTGAAGTCGTCGTAAATATGTTAAGGGGTGGGTCTTGCCTGCAGGCTGCAGCAGCCATGGTCAACCCCCAACTCGATTAGCTTACTTCAGTTTTAATAAGAGAGAAGCTGGTAAAGCAAATGGCGTAAGAAGTGAGCCTTCTCTCGCTGTCTTTAGTGGAAGAGTCGGGCATGAATCATGTAATTTGAGACTGAACTGTGTAATAAGTAAAAACCAAATCCGCCGGTCCTCACTTTTCATGCATCTCAGGAAATTTTCATGCAATTAATTAGTCTAAAAACTAATCGAGAGAGTTATTATGTTAATGGCAATTATTATTCTAATATTGGATTGGAGGCCCACCAGACCAGATATCCACTTGTTAAATTTGTCTCTGCTATTTGTTTTATCTATATCCCTGTTTTTGTTTCTGTTTGGTTGGTGATGAGTTGTTGTCCATGTCGCAATATATTACTTGTTTGGTAATTGATATTTTATGGTACTTCGTCATCCAATTAACAAACTCTCGTCATATCTCGTATTCCAACTAAAACGGCCCCCCAACTAAATCCCATGGATATGACCCAATATCCAAGGTATGGAGTCACAATTGTTGTTTCATTATTTTCACGGAAGACAGAATCTTACGTCATGTTTGGAGTTCTTAAAAATAATAAGTATTTATTCAAAATAGTTGTTTATTTAAGCTAGTAAGTACTTATTGGTATTTAGAAAATAACTCTAAGTATTTATTTTAAAAATATGGGTTTATTTTTTAAGCTCAAATTTTCAGTTTTTTTTAGGTGTTTATGCAATAAGTACTTATTCAATTTTTTTTCTTCCAATTAAAATTATCACTAGTTGAATTTTAAAATACCACTTATAAAATTATCTATAGTTAAACTTTATAAAAGTACTTTTATGAAAGTCACTAGTTGAATTTTAAAATACCACTTATAAAATTATCTCTAGTTAAACTTTATAAAAGTACTTTTATGAAAGTATTTTTATAAAAGTATTTTCATAAAAGTGTTTTTGTAAAAGTGCTTTCAAATGGTATATTTTAAAAATTTGAAAAAATGAAGGACAAAATAATCACAAATGTTTATTAGAGAAAAAGACTACCAAGCACCCAATATAAAATAAGTGCTTATTTTAAAAAATAAGCACTTGAAAAAGTTGGGTGCCAAATGCAAATAAGTGCTTATTTGAATAAGCACTTATTTTTTACTTAAACACTTTCAAACATAACCTTAAACTCACATGAATGAGATCAGTTCTTCTCCTCAGAGAACACACCTTACACCAACCTCACAGTGCCTCGCAGTCGTGTGTTGAGAACATCTCCTGTACATGATGTTATCATTCCTGGGAAGATATTCTCAATGCACGGCTGTGATGCACTGTGAGGATGGTGTGAGGCGTGCTCTATGAGGAGTAGATCCGAACTCCACATGACTAAGGGGCCTTTGGTTAACAGCTTAAATGTTCCTTGTTGAAATGAAAACTGTTTTGTAATAGATTTTATGGGGACTCTATATATAGTCCTTAGTAATAATTTTAAATATTTTATTATGTAATTATTTTATCCATTAAATGGTAAAGCAATAAGTCGTCCAGTTTGTCAACTTCAGATGTAGTGGCTTTGAAGCTCTGGTTCAGCTACTTTGGGAGTGAGCTGAAGATTCAGATAATTAAGCTGCTTTAGCTACTTTAGAGCACTCCAGATACGTTATTGAAAGAGGTTGAAGTAGGCATCCCTTCAAATGGTTGGCTGAGGCCGACAGCTCATTTGGGCTCTCCAAAATTTTCACCTCAATATTTTCATGTGGGGCCCACTTTGAGAAAGCCAAAAGCTGCTGCACTTCATCCCTCCCAATTGGGTACTTCAAGTAGGGCTGTCAACGAACTCTAATAGTGATTTGGGTCAAGGTTCAAAGTATCGATACAGGCCGATATTTTGGTAGGACATATCAGTCTGTATTGGTATTTTTTTAGGTCTTATCCTCTGAACCAGTGTCTAACTTGATACAACCCTTAGAGGGGCATATCGGAAAACCATCGGCACGATACGTATCAACCGATATGGGCTGATATTTATTGATACTTTGAACCTTGATTTGGATTTTAGAACTTGTAGATTTTACCCTATCCAAATAACAATTATTATTATTATTATATATGTAATATAATTATATGTTTATATTATGTAATTATATAAGTTTTATAATTGATAAATTTAATACTTTATATTTTATATACTTATTATACATGTATATAAGTTAAATGTAATTTATTATTTTAAAACTTTTTTTTTTGACATTTTGAGAACAATATGGTGGATGGGGACTAAATCCAAATCGATACTTTCCACAGATTTGATAATTGGATCGAATCGATGCGGATGTAGTTGATCTCATCCAAATCTAATCTAATTATTAGTGTTCTTGAGTCATCGTTGACCTAGATGGTCGGACCTTTCGGCCTAGGAAGTGTTCAAGCAATCGGTTATGTTTCACCCTTAACCTAGCCCTTGACCAAAAACTGTTGATTTGGTCAGCGATCCATTGACCCAAGCAGTTGAACTGTCAACCCGTACAATGCAGACAACGGTTTTTGATCACTTTTTATTTTAATTATTATTATTATTTATTTATTTTTAAGTTAGAACAGGTCATACGTTCGAACCAAACAGTTGCACCACTAACCCGAAAACCGGTGGTCAAATTAGTTCTTTAAAACCTTGCTAATTACTGCCCTAACTAACGGTGGCTTTTATGGATGATGTGGTTTATTTTGATTGGCTCAAACCAGCCTAAGTTGTTCAGTTTGGGTATTGCCAATCCTGCAGAATGGCGATACAGTGATACTGTACCATTGTTATTGAGGGTTAGTTTGGAAGGAAAATAAATACAAATTTATACAATATAAACATATACAAAATAATACAAAAATAAAGGTTTTGCACTCTGCATATAAACTCAAGGAATATAAATACAATTATGTAGAGTGCAAAATATTATATTTTGTATGTATCTATATTCTACATATTCGTATTTGTACTTTTTACAAACTGGACAATTAACTTTTCCTTCATATCAAATACAATCTAAAATAACATTGTTAGATGAGAGTCTATACGTGATTAAGGGTGTTAATGGACTGGTTTTGAATTTGACCCCGTCCAATCTAAAATTAATTGGACGGACCAACAAGACATATTGGATTGGACCAATCTAGTCCAAAATATTTATTAGATTGGTTTAGACCTGATCTGTTCGTAACAAATTTATATTGGATTGGGTTGGATTAAGCCAATATCTGGTCCATTGATATAAGATAAGAATATATATATATGTCAATGAACTCGGTTTGGATTGAAACCAATCTAAATCAAAATAAATTTGAACAGATTAAACAATCCATATATTGAATTGGACCAATCCAAATTGATCTAAAATATTCATTGAATTGAATTAGACCTGATCCATTTATAATGGACTCACATTTGACTGGATCAGATTGGATCAAATCCAGTCCAATTGACACCCCTATACTTGATAGTCGAAGTTCGTATCTGTATTAAACGTACATTGAGAGGAAGCTAGCTTGCTATTAATCCTAGAAAGGATACATGCCCTCACTTTCAGAGCTCTACCCTTCTTCCTGAAACGTAGCTCATCATCCACACGACTACTCATGCTATTCCGAGGACTACTTCCTTTTTTCTCTCTCATCCTGCAATTCCAGCTTTCTCAGACGGTGCCTCGCCAGCATCAGCCCTAGACCAACAAAGGTGGACATTAGACAGCTTGCTCCAATTGATATTAAGGCCAGGAATGAATCGGCATCCGCTAGTCCCCTGGACCAGCATCTTAAGTTGATAGTCCAAACCAATAAAAAACCTCCACGAAGCCCAGTCCCTTTAATTGAAAAACTAACGGGAGTCGAAACTAATGGTAGTCTTGGACTCCCAAATAAACTGTGAATTTCGGCCTTTGAAACCCTTTTACCCTCCTTGAACCGTAAACTTCGACGGTAAGGTCATCTTTACCGAAAACCGTAAACTTTTCTTCTTCTTCTTCTACATCAATCACATGGATTTAGATTAAATTCGACTAACAGACCAATATAGAGTTCATGCTTAACCACTAACAGAGATTATGAAAAGTTCACCGGGGTTGTCATCGTGTGAACTGTTCTGTTCAAATGGTCGCCACCGTCCAGTGCAGTAGTTCACAGTTCACAGTTCAGGAGGAGGGTAGAAGGGTTCACAGTCCGCCACCCTCCAACTTCTTCTTCAAAAGCTAACCGGTTGAGGAAGAAAGAAACGTGTCGTTGGTTTTGGAACTCAACCAGATCTTAATAAAATTGAAATATCTACTAGAAAAAAATGAAATATCACTTGGAGTATAAGACGGACGTTAGTATGGACTCCCGTAAGTCTTACAATTAAAAGGGTTTAGGCTGCGTTGGTTTGGACTAGCAAGAAGCTGGTCCAAGAGACTACCAGACGCGGATTCACCAACACCCATCTAGTCCCCTTGCCACGTGGCAAGATCACCCATTTGGCTGCTATATATGCTGCAGCCATGAATGACACGGACACCCACATCGCTTTGTGGGCCACCACCAGCAGTTTCACCGTTGATTTCCGTCAAAACGGGATGTTGCTCACTAGGACGACGACAATGCCGAGGGACGAGAACAATGCCACATTGTTGTGAGTTCGGATCGTCTGTCCCCTAGGGACAGCCATCCAATACTTTTCGACCACGTTATATTCGCCCGCTCACTTCGAATCTAACGGAAAATATATGCTAACGGGCGGTGTGGACTTAAGTATTTATCAAATTTGTTTAACCCATAGGACTTTCTCTCTTTTCATTCCATCAATCCCAAATCCCACCGCCGAGAGTTCTCTTCTTCTCCCTCCCCTCTCCACCCACCGCCCCTTCACCGCCGCCGAGAGTTATTTTCATTCCATCTAGCCGCTGCAAGTCTCTCTCCCCACCGATATGCTGCGCCGTGACGCGAATCGCAATCCTCTTCCGCCGCTGCAACCCTCTCCGGTGCTGTACTCTGGCCACTTCAAGAACCCTCTTTGCCGCTATAACCCTTGCCTGTGGATTTCTCGTGGTTCTTGTTCCGAATAGATTCGACGACTAAAAACTGAAAAGGAAGATTCAGTAATCGAATGTAGAGATGGCGAAGATTAAACCTTGTATTTGCTCTGTAGATATTAATTTGTATTTGTACTCTTCCCAAACAGAGCCTTTTTAATAATTTCTGAGTTTACGGGCGTTTCTTCTTAGAGAGAGTAAGCAATCAGATTTAGGAATCTCATAAATTTATTCACTTGATATTCATTTGTGTTTGAGCAGATCTTGAGAATATATAGAAAAAGACTTTCCATTAATCCTAAGTCTGAGCCATACACATAGAGAATAATTTTTAACTACCAACCATTCAAAGTACTCACATCCGAAGAAGTTGCAGGAAAAATGAAAGAATGGTAAGTCCTACCTTTCACCACTAATATAGAGTGCGTAGCTACATGTGATTCAAGCTTCCAACTAACAAGAGCTTATTCCAAGATGAAATTTGGACCAAGTTGCACAACATAACGATATGATATATTTTGTTGATGATAGAACTCGTCATGATTTTGAGTACTACGCAAAAATGCATGTTGCATGATCTCTATCTACCGTTCAATATGAACAGAAAGAGAGTACTAATTTCCTAGGGAAGCTCGTGACGAGAACCCAGGAATTTTGTACTTGAACTTTTCAGTACTAAAGAAGACCATTCAATAGGCAAGAAAGCTGGAATTACTAGATGAAACCAGTTGGCTACTTCCCAGAACCCAATGTTTAATTTAATGGTGTTCAGATCTCTGCAGGCTTGGTAATTAGATGGTTTGAATGATGAAGGACCACGAGAGTTGTAGCGACGGCGAAGAGGGTTTTTGAAGTGGTCGGAGTATAGCATCGGAGAGGGTTGCAATTCGCGTAGCGATGTAGCGTGTCCTGGGGAGAGAGAAGAAGAGAGAGAGAAAGCAGCTCAGATGCAATGGAAAGAACTATCGGCGGCGGAATTTGGGAACGATGGAATGAAAAGAGAGGAGGTCCGAAGCATTAAACAAATTTGATAAATACTTAAGTCCACACCGTCCGTTAGCATACATTTTTCGTTAGTTTGGAAGTGAGTGGGCGAACATGACGTGGTCGAAAAGTATTGGAATGGACAGAAAATTTTCTGTCCATTGTCTCAGAGCAGGTATACCTTGAAAGGGATTTCCTTTGCCTTTGTTGCCTTCCCATATTGATCATGGACACCGTCAGGAAGGTTTACTCCACCGGAAAATGCCACCGTCGCTATTAAAACGGTCACCACCGTTATGGTGTTCCGAACGTTGCGTAGGCTCTCATTGTGCAGCTCTAGTTGCTTTTCTCGGGATAATGGTGACGCCGCCCGCGATGCAAATTCGCAGGAGAATCCAAACTCTTCTTCGACCATGAAGATGCTCCGTTGAAGCTATTCTGGTGAGATCTCCCCGAGTTGTCATTGGCGACACGCTGCACCTCTGGCGATCCTGGTGGCAATTGATAGCATCTCTTACCGCCAGCACATCTTGTAATGTAGGTATAAGCGCCAGAGCACCAGAACTTCTGTTACCAGTGGACTAAACGACATCAAGAGCCGTGAATCCCTTGTGGTTAAGAGCATTTATGTCAATGCTTGTCTTAGTGACTAGATACGTAACCATCTGGTATCAGACCCGAGCTATTGAATAAACAAATTAAGGAAACCAAAGTCTTTAGTTACGATTTGTCTGGGCTTCAACTCAATACAGACCAATTAACCATGGAAGAGAACTTACTGCTTTTAGTTGTCCAGCCAGAAGCAATGTGTAAAATGGTGTTTCCGTCGTTGTCCGGCAAGCTTACAAGGTCGGTGATTTCGAGGGTCTCCACCAAGTACCTGATCGCCTCGTACTGGTTATTCTTGACGCCCAGATGTAAAACTGTTTCTCCGTGTTTCGTTAGCATCTTGGCTGATTCCAGGCTTTTGAAAGGATTTCGTCAATGACATTAAGGGTCTGTTTGATCAGCTGTCGGAATGGGAATGGAATCTGAATCAAAATCCTTTGGAATTGGAATTGAAATGTTCAATTCCTATAATTTGTTCGGTTCAGAGAATGGAAATTAAAATAAGCAGGAATGAGATTTCATTCCAAGGGAGGGGCAAGGAATGGCCATTCCCTCAAATACGAAAATGTCATTCTAATAAGAATGAAAATGAGATTCTGATTCTATCCAATCAAACAGTTGGAATGGAAATGGACCATTCCAATTCCGAACCCCTATTCCTATGAACCAAACGGGGCCTAACTCTTCATTTGATTGCAGTTTGCAGCGGAATGGGGAGGCCTTCTTCCCTCCTTGTCTTGCAAGGATGAGAGGTCAGGGTGAAGCTTTAAAAGCTCTATGGTTACCTCTAAATGACCTTTGCTGCATGGTGCAAGGGAGAACATCCATGTAAATCCCTTTTGCATGCAAAAAATCAGGGCGTACATTTAGTATTTCCTTTACAAATCTCTGCAGCCATGTAGTGATACAATAATAAGGGTCCGTTTGTTGTATTGGTATACCCTGCGGGGGTAAATTGGTCAACCAGTTAATTGACTATATCCTGCGTTTTTTACAATGCTATATTGGATTCCATGGTAAGCGAATTTTTTATAGAGTATGAAAAACCCGGATAACCAATACCCTCTTCGAGGATGGATAAGTTTGCATATCTACCCTTTGAAAGTTCTGTTTCCCTCCTTTACCCAAATAAATGAAAACAAACGGGGTCTAAGAGATAATTAAAAAATAGTTTATGTTTGTTGGACTATATATGGGCCCCATTACGTACAATAACTTTGGGCCCAACAGGGTGGGGGGGAAGCTTGAAAATGGGCCTAAGCAATGGTCCATACATTCTTTGAAAGTTTGAATTAAAGACCCGTATCACTAGCAAATCAAATGGTGATAGAAGATGAAACATGTTAGAGCGAGTACCCTTTAGCCCATATATGAGGATTAAGCAGATAAGAGTTGCTCCACTTACCTACATGCCCCGCTGATGCTGCAACGTGAAAGAAGTAGTTGTTGTTCCTCCATCCTCTTCCAGCAATAGCAGCTATCTGTAACTCAACAGATGCTCCACTACACTGAGCTGCCCATGGCTACAGGGCACAGAGAGCACGCTCTCGCCATCGCCGTTCAGCCGGCCGGGCAGCAACCCAAGGTTCCGTCTCCAACAGCAGCTCTATCAAATTAACGTGTCCTTCACGACATGCTTCGTACAATGGGGTTTCGCCCTTCTCGTTTTCTTCCCACACCATCTTCGGCCCTAGCTTGATGATCTCCGAAGCCAGCTCCAGACGTCCGAACCTAGCCACTATGTGTAACACATTGTTCTATAGGGTTCATGTCTTTGGGTGGGCAGTGAAGCTTACTGAAAACTGAAGTATGAAACTAAAGTGCAGCTTGACATTTTTTTAGAAACTCTCTCTCTCTCTCTCTCTCTCTCTCTCTCTCTCTGCGTGTATGACGACAGACCTCAAAGCGTAGTTTGCCGTCTTCGTTTGCATGATTCAGTAAAATTTCGTCGAACAGGACCAACGACCAAATCAGCCCAAACTTGCAAAGACCCTTAATCGTGTCCAGAGAAGGTTTAACTAAAGTATGACGGTATGACCCACCAAATCTAATTGCCTGCATTTTTTAAAGAAATGAACCTTCTTCATGTATAAATGAAGTTGTCTTTTTGTATGGTTTGGGTAGTTGAAACTTGGAAAGGAAAATGAACGCTTTCTCCTTGCTTCCAAGGAGCCCAATTCATTGATGCGTCCTGATTCCCTCAATAAATACTCTGTTGTTACAAAATAAAAGATTTCAAGTCTCCAATTAATATAATTACATTCCATCATCATCATAATTGAATAATGTGAATTTAACATTCAATGAAAAATGAATCCTCATCATGCTTTTTAGTTTATATTTTGTTGTCTTCTAAGCTGAATTACAACGTTACAACAAAGTCTACTAAACGCTTCAACCAAGTCTATGCCATTGAAAATGGAGAAATAATGAGTAATATATTAAGGGTTTGTTTAGTTTACATCAAAATCAGAATTAAAATGGTTTTTGATGAGGGCGGATTTGACACTCCAATGACATTGTGACACATGGCACCTCAGAACAATTAGGTGATACCCAAAATCACTTAGGCAACAATTTGCCAAGTTGATGGTGTCCAACCTAGCGGCCTGGCCCAGACGCCGACCTGACACATGCACCGACCTAGTGACCTGCGAGTCGTGCTCGCCGACAAATTTGGCATGCATACCCCACAATCCTTGGAGGTTGGCCCTCATTCCGGAGGATGGTCAACGTGCATGGTAGTTACCTCTGAGGATCTTGGACAAGTTAGACATGACCTCCCAGAGATCTCAAGGGCGGTACGTGAGCAAGGCCTATATAAAGGCACCAACCCCAATGACAACAAGGGGGCAAGTGAGAAGCAAGTTCTAAAGAGCAACGAAGCTCATCAATCCAGCTTGCCACCTAGACAACCTGACATCTCACAGGCAGCTCGTCACCTGGTCAGCCCGGCACCTCACAGGCAGCTCGCCACCTGGTCAGCTTGGCACCTCATAGGCATCTCGACACTATAGTCAACTCGCCACCTAGCCTACCCAGCTCAACTCAGCTCGGTAGCCAAAGTTCTCTGCTTCGGCTTGAGTCATCGGCCACTTGGAAGTAGATCAAACGACGAGTTACTACAAAAAATTGATTCTTCAGGTTCAATTTTAAAAATATAGCCACGATTCGGTTAATTAAACTATATATGAGTACCTACCCAAAGCCAACCTGTTGTTCGACATAGTATTCACTAACTGTATATAGTGGTCTGTGATGAGGGTGGATTTGTCCCTCCAATGACATTGTGACACATGGCACCTCAGAATAACTTGGTGACATGCAGAACAACTTAGGCAACAACTTGCCAAGTTGGTGGTATCCAGCCTGGCGGCCTGGCCCAGGCGTCGACCTGGCACATGCGTTGGCCTGGCGACCTGTGAGACATGCTCGCCGACAAATTCGACATGCATATCCCACGATCCTTAGAGGTTGGCCCTCATTCCGGAAGATAGTCAACGTGCATAGTAGTTACCTCTGAGGATCTTGGACTAGATAGACACGACCTCCTGGAGATCTCAAGGCGGCACGTGAACAAGGCCTATATAAAGGCACCAACCCCAATGACAGTACGGGGGCAAGTGAGAAGCAAGCAAGTAAGCAAGTTCTAGATCTCAGACTTTGTGATTTTTAGCTCGCAGTCTACCATGTGAGTACTGACTTAAGCATCGGAGCGACCTCGCCGAGTTAGCCACCACAGGTCCTTTGACATTTGGTTCATTGCAGGTCTCTAAAGAGCAACGAAGTTCATCAATCCAGTTTGCCACCTAGGTAGCCTGACACCTCACAGGAAGCTCGGCACCTGGTCAGCCTGGCACCTCACAGGCAACTCGCCACTTGGTCAGCTTGGCACTATAGTCAGCTTGTCACCTAGCTTACCCAGCTCGATTCAGCTCAGCAGCTAAAGTTCTCTACTTCGGCCTGAGTCATCGACCACTTAGAAGCAAACCAAATGACGATGTAGTATAAAAAATTGATTCTTTAGTTTCTACTAAATTTCTAATAATATATAATTCAGACATGAATTAGAATGAAAATTAAAATCAACTGGAATGGGACATTATTCACAAGGAAGGGGAAGAGCATTCTACGGGAATGGAATTCCGATTATCCCAGCCAAACAATTAAAATCGGAATGGCCCATTTGAATTCCAAAGCCCTATTCCAAACCAAACAGGTTAAAGTGCCAATTGTAATTATTGGTTTTATAGGCTAATAATACCATGGGCTTTTTGTGTGCAACGAAAGGTCCATGACTTAATTTGACTCTTGCTAAACAACCAAATTAGCCCAACAAGTTATAAAACAAGGTCGTTAATAGTCTTTTCAAAAATTTCCAGAAATGCGGTGTCAAAAATTCTGTAAGAAAGTGATTTTCTGTTCGTGATTTTTGGATATTATCAATTGATAATTTATTTAGGGCAAAAGACTTAAACCTCCCTTGAAGTTTCCGATAAGTAATTATACCTCCCCTTTTTTTGTCGTAGGACTAAAACCTCCCTTGTTGTAATAAAACACCGTTAAATTTGATGAAATAGATGAAAAGACTTTTTCACCCTCTGTCATTTTTCAAATTTTCATAGGGAACAACCAATCAAAAACTGTATTCTTTTTGAGGCCACGGTAAGGCTCGTTCAAATTAACCACGGAATGAATAGAGAACACAATTCCTTGACCATATTATTTTGAACACTGTAGTGACAGAATCAGTTTAGAGAGAGAGAGAGAGAGAGAGAGAGAGAAACAGGGAGAAAGAGAACCTCTATCATGCTGCCTAAAGAAACCAAATGAAGAAGCATATCAACGTAATGACATATCTTTGAGAAATAGCTTTTGTTCCATCTATTTTATGGATAAATATAATCAGATAATTTCCCCTTTTGGTTTCACCGATCTCGAAATGATAAACTTGTGGCAAGGGTGTTAAATGGACCGGTGATGGATGGATTGAATGGACTAACAAACCATATTGGATTGAATTGCACCTGGTCCGTTCATAATAAATTTATATTGGATTGGGTTGGGTTATGCCAATATCTGGTATATTGATATAAAATAATAATATAGGTGTCAATGGAATGGGTTTGGGTTAAAACCAATCTAAATTAAAATGAATTTGAATAGATTGGATGGTCCAAACATTGAATTGGACCGATCCTAAATATTCATCGGATTGGATTGGACCTGGTCCATTTTGTAATGGACTTACATTAGACTGAATCGGATTGAAACAATTCCAGTCCAATTGACACCTCATAAGTCATAACTTGCCCGTACATCTAAAGATTTGTTTTCTTTACTCTTGCCTAGGAATTAGGAGACCAAATCAGCCCCCCACAAGACTTCCCTCCACAACGTCCTACAGAACATCCCTGCCGTGTATTAGGAACACCTCCCGATGATAATACCAAAAATGATGATGTCATCATCAGGAGATGTTCCCAATACATGGCGGGGATGTTCTGTGGGATGTTGTGGGGGGCAACTCGTGAGGAGCTGATTTGAACTTATGAATTACAAATTCGTCCATCATAAACTTGCACAATTATGGATGGAAAGTCTTTTTCAGCTTTCCCTCTTCTCAAAAAATGCTCCTTACATATATATATATATATATATATATATATATATATATATATATATATATGTGTGTGTGCTTTATTTTCTTCTTCTATTTCCTATTATCAAGAGGGAGATCGGATCTGCTCCTCACATAGGGCGCCTCACACCAACCTCATATGCACATCTTGTCATGCATTGTAAACATCTCTCGTACTTATTAGTTATTATTCATGGGAGATGATCCCAATGCACAGTGGATGTATTTGTAAAGCGCCCCTTTCGAGCTTTTGCTGGAAATAGGGTTGTAATTAAAAGAGTGGCCAGTGTCTCAAACTTAGGAAGTACTAAGCCCATATTTGGTCCTGCTAGAAAATTTAAAATACATCGATCTTTACTTTTTCTTTCCCTTTTTTTTTCCTTCTTTAGCCCTAGTTTGTTTGCAATTTCATTTGTAACGGTGAAAAACCATAAAAAGTGCAAATGAATTGAATACAAATATTCATTCCTTTTTATTTTAATTTTTACTCTGTTTTGTTTGTTTGCAGGTGCCAATTAAGTGAAACAAAAACCTAAATGAAATAAAGCAAAATCCAAAACAAAAGTGAAATAGAATTTAAGCATTTTCAGTTGTAACCACATACATTATACTAACACAAACGAAATTATATTGTAAACAAACAGAAGCTTAAATGATGCAAATATGATAAATGAAAATTTCATAGCATAAAAAAGTATTAAAAATAAAATCTAAGGAAAAATCCGGAGATATATATTATTTATGAATAAAAACTTACTAAAAACTGCATTTAACAGCTTAAACTTTTAAATTGAACGATTTTTTGAGATGGTATCAGATAGTTTTTCACGGTCTTGGCTTTATACCATGCGCCTTTTTCTTTTTTTGTGGATAGAAAAAGTAGAAGTTTTTCAGTGCCACCATATTTGAACTTGTTTTGAAATCAGGTCACTAATAATTGAGGCCTCAAAATGTTGAAAATCCTTCAATTTCTGGAAGGTGGGGACATGAAAATGTAGCTCTAATATGATCTATGGCTAGCTGGACATGTATCCTTTTGAATATTTGTCTTCTACCCCAACTCCATCAGGATGGAGCCAGAAACTAAGATCATGAGAATCACCCAAAACAACCCTTGATGTTGATTTCTTTCTTTATAATAATAATAATAATAATAATAATAATAATAATAATAATAATAAAAATAATAAAAATATGTGCCAATGAAGATTTCATAGAAATATGGACACAAAAGTTAAGCAGAAAGGGAGAGGATGAAAAGATTTTATTGCCACGAGGAGATTTTTGGGCCAATAAATTGCCAGGAATCTCATATTTAGGGGAAAAGGACCTCAACTAAATGGGTCCCATAAATTGAAGCAATCTTAGATTTTTATTATATGCAGTTATAGGGAGCGTTATTCAATGTAAATTGTATTTTTTTTTTTGTTGTAACTGTGAGTTCCAGAACCCCCCCCAAAATAAATAAATAAATAAATAAATAAAATTCTGATTTAAAAACAACCAGTTCTTAAAATAGGAACATATAACATATGTTCTTATTTTTATATGTTGTTCTTCTTTTGCAAACTGATGAAACCAAAAATATGTTTTTAAATTTTTAATTCATAAAATATGTTTTCATCTAATTATTTAATATTATGATTCACAAATTAACAGCAAATATGACTTTAAATAGAATGGATTGATGAAACGTGATTGATGTAATCGATTCCATGTAGTTGAGATAAAGCATGGATAGTGATAATAATTATATTACAAAACTTGTTTTATTTTTGAAAATTATAATTTTGATGATTTCAAAAAACATGTATCAAATAAAAGCACATAGAGTTTGCTTTTCAACTGATTTGACAATTTCAAAAACAAAAACAGGATCTTATCGTCGGTAAGTTACGAGGGCTCCAGACAGCAAATATGGGTGCAGTAGCCCCACAGCCCATGTCATCCCAACAAAGAAAAAGTGGGGAAATGGGCAGCCTGGATGGATGGGCCAGAAGGAGAGATGGTTCTGAGCATGAGATAGAAACCACAGAATAACCTTGTTAAGTTTAATCAGGGACTCGGGCCAATTAGTGTAGAGTGTACCATCTATTGACTATTGGTAGGTCCGTCCATTCACTCCCCCTTTAATTTACCAGTGCATCATAGTCATTATTTGCATATTCCAAAATATACAGACACCAGTACTAGCATCAATTTTGCAAGCTAAGAGTTGGCCCACAAGAAAAGAAAATGAAAAAAGATGTCCACCCAAAACAAGCACAGATGATGCAAGAAAAAGTGGAAAATCAAGAAAATCAAATGATCACAAGAGGATGGCTCACAGCTGCACTGCACGATGCACATCACTAGTTTTCATCCACTGTAGTTGAACTTGAAAACCAACATTTACTACACAAGGCTTTACAGCTACATACAGGCCAAAATGAAAGCAGCAGATCACTACTGATCACAAAGAATAAAAGGAATAGAAGAGCAGAAGCTTCTAATCCTTCCATTATTACAAATTAAGACAATGGATTGGAACAGCAAGAATTGATTTCAGTCTTGTAACTCAATCAAATTGGATTTAGAATTCGCTACTGGAGATAGGAGCATGGTCAGTGCTCATGAACACATTGCCATAGATGAGGCCGGCCAAGCCTCCGCCAATGAGGGGACCAACCCAGTAGACCCAGTTGCCCTTGAAGTCTCCGCTCGCCACGGCGGGGCCGAAGGATCGAGCAGGGTTCATGGAGCCACCAGAGAAGGGCCCGGCTGCCAAGATGTTGGCACCCACGATGAACCCAATGGCGATAGGTGCGATGATGCCCAAGGAGCCCTTCTTAGGGTCGGCAGCCGTGGCGTAAACCGTGTAGACCAGAGCGAATGTGATCACAATCTCAAAAACAACACCTTCAAAGGCTCCAACTCCCGCTGCAACACCGTGGGTGGGAATTGTCTGGAAATAAAAACAGGTGGATCAGATATTCAGATGACTTCTCTAAGAACAATTAATTAATCCACGTTCAATCTCTCTCTCTCTCTCTCTCTCTCTCTGTTTATGTTTTAATCTTACCAAGCCTCCTGTGACTGCCTTGAGGAGGAAGCATGCTACAATGGCTCCAACCAGCTGAGCAATCCAGTAGAAGATTCCTGTGAGGATGGTAATCTGGCCACCGAGAGCCAGCCCGAAGGTCACAGCTGGGTTAACATGGCCACCGGAGATGTTAGCGCCAACTGAGACGGCAACAAAGAGGGCGAACCCATGACAGACAGCGATGGCTACAAGTCCAGCAGGGTCGAGGGCGGAGTTTGATGTTAACTTGTCTGCAATTATACACAAGAAGCCACTTCAGTTGCTATTTTTCTTTCTACCAAACTAACTTAATATTACGTACTTTTAGCAACAAATATATTTAAATAATTGTTGACCAAACCCCCTTCCCCCACAAATAACAAAACAAAAGAATAGACAAACAAACAAAGGGAAAGCGTGGATGGATGATATGAAGAACTTCTGCTACAGTTTTGAACCCTAGAGTTGGAGCAAGCCCATGATCACAGACATCGGAAACTGTAAAAGTACTGTGCAGAAAGTGCAACTTCATACCCTAAACAGCCACAATTTACTCATTGGAACCCAAATATTTAACCCATGATCAGCATGGTTAAGTCCATCTGTCCCTATATATAGTTATTAGGAGACATGAAGATCATCTCTCACAAACACTTAAAAGCTCCTGACCATCAATGAATGAAGATAAACAGATTCTTTTGTTTGGGGGGTGGAGAAAAGCACTAACTGTAAGCTATGGCGGAGCCAACTCCAGCGAAGACAAACAGTAAGGTGGAGATGAACTCAGCAAGGTAGGCCTTGAGGGAGCCTACGCTGAAGGAGTCATCAAAGCGCCCGAAAGCGATTCCGGCCATCTCTAAACTCTAGAATGACAGAAAAGAGAGAGATAGAGAGATAGAGAGGGCTTGATCACAGACGTACACACAAGTCTCCAATGGAAAGATGTATATATATATATATATATACACACACAGAAGTAAGTGAATATAATATAATAATTAAAAAACCAAGTCATAAGAATCACTTGATAGTGGATGAGGAATATGACGTGGATAAAAATCATCTATGTACATACAATCAGATTGAACAAGGCAAGCCTAGCTGTCATTAACATGGGTGCAGAGGAATTGTCGCGAAGCTCATTAATAATGCGTCCATGTGACCGACCGCTGTTTGGTTTCAAAAAAATGGGGGGAGAGGCCCATATGTGAGACAAATTATGATAAGGAAAAGGATGGGTGATGGACGCATGACTTTGTTTGGGGCAGTAATTGCACCGACCATGTTTCAAGGACGACCAATTCATCGTTTGGGTGGATTTTTTATTTTTTCTAATTTAGTGGATAGGATTAGCTGGTGGGTTAATGTAAATTAATGGGGTTTTTTTAGCAATATGGGTCTATTTCTTAACATTTTCTTGCTTAATTTATAAGCTTGGAAAATGGGGTCATGGGCCTCATGGACGGCTATATATGATCAGAGATAGATGGATAGAGAGGAATCTCTTGGCTAATCAAGTCTGTTGGGATGTCAATAATTTTTTATTAATCGTTTTGGAAATCTCTAGATGAGAGAGCTTGGTCTTCCTTGTGTATGTGTCTCTCTCTTAGGGGTTTGATTATTTTTCGATCCCGTGGGATATTTGGATATCCCCTTGTGATGCTTTGTCTTCAGAGATCAACTTGGCAGTTGGGTTTACTTTGTAGTATAGACAAGGCCAAAGGAGTAGTTGTGGATCACTGAACAGAAACACCCACACACACCTACACACTCTCACGCCCCGCCACACACAAACATACACAAAAAGAGCACTCTCTCTAGTCCAGTCCATTGAACAGTCTCTTGGGTGCAACTTGTCTCCCTTTGCACAGAGAGAGCACCCAAAAAATCAGCTATCAATATTACTTGAAATGTTCCTTTGTTTTCAAAAGTGAGAAAAGAGTTGTTTTTGAAACTTGAAAAATGATTTTTCAAATGCTAATTTAAATTATAAAATGAACCCTATATATACTTGAGAAAATGAGAAATAGTTGATACTGAAAAATGCATTAATGACTCAATTTCATTTATGGGAAATTTAAAGATTAACTCACTTTGTAGAGCATCCAAAGTAGCTATATCTCTGTTGAGTTCTCTTTACGTTTGTTTGGATGAATGTGTCTACTTAATATGTACCAATGAGATTATCCCACATCAAAAGGGTGGTCCATTTTCAGATTATAGGTTAAATAAATGATGAACAAGAACTAAGGAATCCTTCATCAAGGTTAGAGCCCACATTAAGGTTAGATATATTGGATTCTAACAACATTGATAGAGGATTTTGTTTCGTGTTCACAGCTAATTAAGCTTCTCTCTTAATCTGATGTGGACCACCCTTTCATGGTTCTTATGATCGAATTAGGGCCCATTTAATAACAAATGCTGAAGTGGATAAATTCAACGTTCAAAGTATGGATATGTGCGATATGCAATCAAAGGGGGCGATTCACTAAGATTAAAAATGTTTCGATCTTTGAGATTTGACTCAAGGTATCTCTAAGAAGGGTGTTCTTGTTCATAAGTGGTCACGTGTCTTAATAAATCCTCTTATTTCACATACCAATGGATTCAAAAACTGATATCGGTTGAGACTTATATTTCGAACCTTTGCTGAACTGAAAAGCTTTGTTGTCTTGTCTTTTGCTAAATAAGTTTTCATGAAGAGGTCGTGGGTTCCTTAATAATTGAAGTTGAAGTTGGATAGATTATTGTACCATTGAATATTTTATCATCTAACTATTATTACTGTACCCTTGAATATTTTATCCACTAAAAGATACAAGTCAGTAAGCCATTCAATTAAGCAATTTTAGAGTGTCAGAATGCTTATCCCCAAGGCCATTAATATTGCACGAGTTAAAACTGAACTGAAACAATGTCAAAGAGACACAGCTAGCTAACTTAGAGAGAGAGAGAGAGAGATCACTGTTTGAAGAACTCTTATTAGAACATTTTTTCCATTGCTTTTCCTTTGTTTACTTAAAACCAAAGCTTTGATGAAGTGAGTAGCTGAACAATAAATAAATAACTGACAAATTCATTACTCATTTTTTAACAATTGTGAGAAGGTTTTGGTCAAGAGCAGGTTGTTAAAATCATGAGATATAGGAAATCGGGTACAGGGTACTCCAGGTCTATGTATAATTTCATATTTATTTATTTCAATATGGTATCATATGTAGTACAACATCCAATTAGAATTTTCGAGACCCACCATGTGGTAGACTAAAATGGATAAATATGGAAGACTTTATTGTTTCAATAATAATTAAATATGAAAATAATTTGGAATTTTCTTTTTAATTTCAAATATTATGATATTATGATACAAGTAAACTAGTTATCACCACTTGAAGCTTGATCCAGCAGGGTATATATTAATCCTTGTTTTTTCCACATTCCATATTCAATTTTTTTTTCTTTAAAAATCAAAAACTGTTAGAATCCGTTGGATTTGGGTTACCATGGTCAGTATAAGCAATGTTCACATGGTATTTGGTTGGTAGAGAAGAAGAGGCCAATGTCTTCATCAATACATCATCCTGTATTCATGGCAGATTCAGCCCAAAAACCAGCTCAGCTCCTGTAAATTGGTGCCAGAGCCCTTTCTTCTGCCAAGTTGGCATGATGTGGCAAATCCAGACTATAGATCAGAAAGAAGACCTTATCCAATCCACATCATCAGCCCTGTATTATTCACCATTTAAGGAGCCTTTTTCTACATCTGTATTAGCTGCCAAAAGCCAGCTCCGCCCTTTTGAATTTCTGAACATAAACATGCTCCAGGAGTAAAAATAGATGGGAAAATGGGTATAAGAATTCTCAGTGACTTAGGACCTCTCGTTCCCAGATAACTCATCCAGTAAATTCATCCCTAAAAAAGTTATAATTGGACGTTGCCCACGTTTTCTTAGTAGTTGAAGTACTGCCAGCCAATTCCTGGTTTGCAAACCGGATATTAGCCAACTTTTGTGGGCCTGACGACATTGGACAGCTGGTAGTTTCAGTCTTGGGCACCAATTAGGATCCACACTCTGTTGGCTCGCACCCAATGTGGTTATAGGGCCTACTTAAAAACTGTGTACCATCAAATTACTTTTAAGTTTTAACCAATTCATCCATGCGTTAGGCCCCGTTTCGGACGGCTTCTGAATTTGCGGAGATTTGCATCACTGTTTTCAAAATCGGACTGGACCGGATGGTTGGACCGGAAAAACCGGTAACCGGTCACCTGACCAGTTCCGTTTTTTTTCAAAACCGCTTTTCCCCCAAAAGCGTTCATTTTGGTCAGCAAACCGCTGAACCGTCTGGTTAACCATTTGAACCGTTCGAATGGTTTTGACTGTTTTTCAAATTTTTAATTTTTTTTGTTAAAATGGGCTGGCCGTTTGGGTCGAACAGTCGGACCATTTGAATCGGCAACCAGAATCCTGACCGGTTCAGTCACCGATTCGTTTTTAAAAACCATGATTTGCATCCACTGAGCGAAACAGCAGGGGTCGAGCCTATATTGGTTTTTCAGATTTTCACCAAACACAGTTTCAGAGGTTTCCATGTGGGGTTGAGCCCAAAACAGAAGAAACTGCATCTTGAAAGACCTCTCAAACGGACACTTAGTATGTATTTGGTTTTGTTGGCCTTTATTGAATAAATGTTGTGTACTCGATGTAGCTGTAAAATCGAGAAAAACAATTAATAAATGCATTTAAGACACATAGGCACCATTAGGCACTACAACAGCAAAAATGCCAATAAACACTTAACTGTCAGGAGAAACTCCAAAATAAAACTTCCTAAAATGGGAAAAGTGCACAGAAATCAATGTTTTCATTTACAAACATCCATAATGGATGTACATAATGAGGTTTTTGCTAATAGACACCTATGTAATAACGTTTATTTAATAAACACCTACAGTTCCAAACACCTTATTACTCTCCAAGATCTTTAAGAGTCTGCACCATCCACATTTATGCATATGATGAGATCACGATTCGAGTTGATTCTGGTCATGATAGGTGGGGGGGAGGGGGGACCCATACACTTGGGTCGCCCACAAGACAAGCTTTACCTGTGCAAATACCTAATGAACTCGTTGGTCACCTTGGAATACTAATAATCTATAGAGTAGAATTATTTTAAAAATACAATTCAAATTTGGAAATAGCTTAATAAGTGAGGCATTTTGATGATTTCTCACCCTAAAAAGGAGGCAGAGAGATTCATTCACTTGATGGTTTCTATTAATACCATTTTCATTTCACCATCACTATAATTATGCCACTATTTCTTTATTCTTTCATGGGAGCGGGTCTGCCCATGAAAATGACCCGAGTATTATAACATGCTTGGTCGGTTGTTATCGATGTTTCCCTGTAAATCCTTACTCATGGATCAGTCAAGTTTCGGCCCAAAATCCCTTGATATGGCTAGATTGTCCGTATCATCTCTTCGTGGGCCTGCCTTTGGCTGAATAATTCAGCCCATGGGCTAGGGTCGAACTCAACTTATTTAGGCCTGGGTGATGCCATTGATGTTCATGAATCATGATAACAACTTTATATGCATAACGCTCTTTAGTGGTTCATGAATCATGAATCAACCGAAGGCTGACTTGTTTGCTGCTGTATTAATTGGTTTGTTCCAGCCTTGATGTAAAATCAAATCTCACAACTAGCATTTTGGGAAAAAAAGGAATCAGGGGAAGTTAATAATGGTACATAACAAGGAATAAAAAAAAAAAAAAAAGAATTGGGCTTGTATAATCCATAGGTTTTGATGTCTTGACCCATTTATTAAGCAAGAGAGCATTTGATGCGATTAGCAACCTAGGAAACCAGCTCAGCCTCCCCCTCCTCCCTCTATCCATAAAATGCAAAAAAAAAAAAAAAACCAGCATTTGCAATAAATTCAAGGAAAAATATACGATGCCCGAAAGATATGACCACTGAAAGGATTTGACCAATCAAAACCTCTCATGAATTTTGACGAGAACCCACTTGATTGGTAACCACTTTTTATGATGCTGATTGATTGGTTTTGCGTTTTTTTTTTCCGGTATTATAGTCTAACCCTAAATTCAACTAATCATATCAACTGATTTTTTTTTTATTTTTTGTTTGAAATGCGGATATATTCAAATTTCATTGGGGTTCCATGTGACACATGGCCACAGAAAATGTTTTCTCCATGCAATAGGCCTTATGTATAAGAAAAAAATGTTCAATTATGACACCAGAAAAACTTACAGCCAATCAACAAGTATCATAAAAGACGAGACGTATCAGATAGTATCCATAAAAAATTATCAGAATGCTTTGACTGGTCAAAGTTCTTTCAGTATCATGTCTTTTCGGTTTCATAGATTTTTCAAAAAAAAAAGGAATGCATTTTATGTTGTCTTTAGTATTATTTTATATATTCTATTTTTTATTAATAGTTTTATTTTGGGTTATTTGTTAAAACACCCCCTATAGTTTTATAAATTTACTAAAACCTACCCTAAAGTTTGTGTTTTACTAAAACATTCCCTATAGTTTGCAATCAATTTACTTAAACGACCTTCCATTAGATGAAAGTGAAAAATGACAAGTATAACCCTAACATCTATTCAAATAAATTTAATGAAAAGAAACAAAATAAATCTATTTTTGCCATTAGTGTAACATGGACAGCCACTCTATTTTTCTCTATTTGGTCAATTTTATTTTCTATACAAAAAAGTGTTAGGAGTACTTTTGGAATAAACAACCATAGATCCATATCCTTGGACATTTTCACTCAGTTTAAGGTACTTTTATAATATACAACCTTGGGTCCATGCCCTTGAACATTTTCCACTTAGGTTAGGTTATCATGTTACTATATTCATATGTCAAAACAAATATTTCTTAATTGAAATTTGATTAAAAAACAGGTTGCAAACTATAAGGTGTGTTTGAATAAAATGCAAACTATAGGGTAGATTTAAGTAAATCTATAAAACTATAGGGGATGGTCCAGAAAATGACCCTTTTATTTTTATTTATTTTTTTATCTTGTACCCTTGCCCACTTTGTGGTCTGATCCCATCCTGTCCCATTCTATTAAGAGGATGTGGTCAATTGGGACTGAGTTTTAGTTAAACCCCACCCATAAGGTAATTGATGTACTTTTCTTTGCCGTTTAATTTTTTGGTGTATTTTTTTTTTTTCAAAGTGTGTTACTGTGTTTATTTCTGTAAGGTTGCGTTTGGTTTGAAAGAAACAAAAGGAAAACCTATGCAAAGTTATATAGGTTTTCTTTCGTTTCCCTACCTTTCCTTTCAAACCAAAGCCTATATGAGTGTAAGCTTTCTCAGACTGAACATTTTTTCATTTTTTTTTTAATTTTATAATAAGCCTCAATTAAAGTAACAAACAAAGAACAAAACAAGCAACCAGCTATAAAGAGAAACAAAAGAAAACACCGACACCAACCACCATTCTCTAAAAGAATGTTCAATCTAAAAGTTTAAGCTGTTAAGTCTGTGAATAGGTTTAATTTTAGGGAAGATTCTTGATAGATATCCTGTACTTTAAGCCGAAAGCAGCAACACTAGGATTCAAAACACTCCCCTGTATTTATCTTCCAAACGCCAAAATCTGAAGGTTGTCAAACTAAAGAGGAATCAACAATTGAGAGGCGATTCAGTTGGTATGTTAACCGGTTCGCTCCAGCATGGATGGGTTGGATGGATTTGAAAAGATTTTTTAATGCACCCACACATTAATAAATGTATATATACACATTTGTTATCTTCTGAATATGTGAATTAATCATTTCTGCTATAATAAGGTAAATGTTAGATAGTCAGTTGGTAGAATTTCGGGTCGGTTGTATGGGAGTAAAGGCATGTACTATAAACATTTGTAAATAACATTATATAATCAAATTTGGTTTTTATAACTTACATCAAAATCAAAATACAAATACCAAATTTCAAAGTTGTCTTCTACCTTTTTTCTCTACAATAACCAACTTTACATGTAGATTTTGCTTCGATTTGTATTTACTAACAATAATGAAATTCTTCAGTTTGTAGGATCTCTATTCATTATAGGAGAGGCCCGGGATCATATCTTTCTGCCATTAAGGTTGGGAACTTAAGGGGATCGAAAATGGGCCCGCACTGTGTAGCCCCATGAAGCGGAAAAAACTTAGAAAAACCTAATTAGACAATTTTGTTCACATTGCTCCCAAACACCCATAAGTCAACCAAAATAAGCATTACTCTTGTTTATCAGCATGCACATTGAATCTAACAACATAATTCTTATACATTTTTTTCACATATAAAGGGCTTATACTATTGATATAATTGGAATAAGAATGAAATTTGGTTGGGTCTATTCCAATAAGCCTGTTTGGTTAAGACATGAATGAAAATGAAAATTGGAATAAGAAAGAATGAAATTTAATTCCCAAGGGAGGGGGAGAGAATGCTATTCTACTAGGAATGAGAATGGGATTTCAATTCCACCCAACCAAGGAATTGAAATCGAAATAGTTCATTCTGATTCCAATTCTAGATCCCTATTCCCACAAACCAAATAGGGCCTTAAAATCCAAAAGGTTGGAGGGAGTACTTTCATCATTGATGGCGTATAATCTGGAAGCTCATAACTGGAAGACTACCTAGACACTAGTCGTGTAGTGAGCTAGACCAAACTGCAAGACAAAGGATCAGAGAACCTGGGGTGGTTAACCCGACGAAGTTGTTCCGATGCTTAAGTTAGTATTATACTCTAGTTGCGAGTTGAAAGCTTGAATGTAAGTAAGCTAGTGAGCAAGTAATTGCGCGTACCTGAGTCTTGGGGGCTGATGCCCTTATATAGTTGGGCTACTGTGGGTCTCGCGAAATGCTCCCGGAATCCTCATCCCGTGACTTAGGTATCCGTTCTGCTTTGAAAGGAGGGTAGCATACCAATTAATAAAGCTTATCGTTTCCCTCCGATTCAGGCGGGGTGAGAATAAGGCCTACAATTACGCGACGTGATCCCGAAAAGTTCGGAGACAACTTGCAAGCTTCTAAATTTGGTTATGTGGCACCTTGGAGTATGTGGGTACCAAGGTGCTCTAGTTCCTAAGTGACTGAGCGCCCGAGGTCCCCCGATGTATTGACATGACACCACATGCTGATTTGTCGTATGGCTGGCAGGGCGCATCCACGTGTTATTTACTTATTAGGTCGGGCCAAATCACTCCTCATCAATTATCATCATCATCATCATCATTATTATTAGAATAACCCATAGCCTGAAAATTTTGAATTGGATTGAAGTTTAGTTTATGAGATGACTCAGGATTGAAGCTTTAGCCAACTTGACTTGGCTTCATATTTATATGCCTGTATGCATGTGTATATATGTACATATTTAAAGCACATGCATTCATTAAATTATTTATATACGTAGGTATGTAACTAATTATATACATGTATGTGTACATATATAACCAAAGTTTTTCACGAACGGAGTGAACCTCAATCTTTGAACTTGAGAAATAAAAATATTTGGCAAAAAAAAAAAAAATTGGTACAACTAAACCCAGCGTGAGCTGAAACCAAACCCAGTCCGGCCTATTTCAACCTAACCCAAAAACTTCGGGTTGAGTTAGGATTAGGTTTAATTTGAGGGTCCCAGAGCTTGGTTTGGGTTTGGATTAACTTCTAATCTGACCTAACTGACTAACGAGGGCTGGCTCATTGACGTAAGAGTTGAGGAAAAAGGGGATCAAAGGAAAAAACCTAACCTAACAGGCCCGACCTACCAACAAAAATAAATTCCAACACGTTACCGACTCGATATCCAAAAATGATTAATTGGATTTTGATGTCAGACTTTCCAACTCCAATATTAACTGTACACACAGAAAAGGATGATGAAATTGGAATAAAATATGGAGTTGCAAATTACAATGGCCCAGCTTTTAAATTAACCATCTGATTAAATTAGGTAGCTTCACCTTCAGGTTTAAAATGAGAAGGAATCATAGTTAAAAGGCTCGAGAGGCGGACCCTCAAATTCTTTTAAGTGACATAACTTATTTTCTCAAGGTCTGCACTTTTCTTCACCATTTCTCTCCAAGAACGCTGCCAAGTTAAATGCTATCTTATTAATCTGGCCAAGTTCCCGAAGCTCATTGGTTCAGTAAAAGCCATTTATATATATAGAGGAAAATAACTATCCTAGGGTCTCACCAAAACGTGTTTGAATATTAATATATCAGGAGTCGAGATAAACATCAAAGCAATATTATATATATATAGTTAGATAGATAGATAGATAGAGAGAGAATAATTAATTCTCATCTTTTATTTTTTCATTTTCTGTGTTTTTTGTTATTATTGTGCAATTTATGTTATAACTTTTTGTAATTTATGTTATTATATATATTCTGCAATTTATTTATTTTTTTGTAATTTCCTGTTTTTGTTCTTTTTGTAAAATTTGTTATTTTCTTCGTCTCTTATGTTTTTTTTTTATGATTTTTATTTTTTTTCTGCAATTTACGTATGTTTCCAATTAAAAGATTAATGCATTGGGTGGGTTGGATTGGGTTAAGGTGGGTTTGGATTGAACCCAACCCATTTAATTTTATTATCCGAATGGGTCCTTAATAGATTGATGGGTTGAATTCAAGCTTAACCGAAACCCAACCCTATCCAAGTGCCACCTCTACATACATACAAGCACAAAAATCAGTTGAATTAAAATTAATCATTAAAATGACTAGTCCAAATCAACCCCGAGCTCAGTCAATAAAGTCTCTAACTGCTTGTAGTGGAGATTTGAGATCACGTCCAACCTTCATCAGGGTTTAATTTGTGGGTTATGAGCATGGGATGAGTGGGATCTACTTTCTAGCTACAAAAACTACCCCAACACATTTTCAATATTAATTATATTATCTGTGTCATCACATCTCAGACATGGTTGGTGGGTTTCAATCTTATAGCGAGATGTGTAGATACAGATCAAATTTGCATACGGTGCCCGACAATCCATCCCAACTAGGTATTGGAAATATTTTTCAGAGATGTTTTTAATGCATGCTAAGATGTACACGTGAGATGCCTTACAGAAATAATGTTGGAACTGTATTTTGTCGGGATGAGTAGATCTGGAATAAAAAAATTTTGTCTATTTGAAAAGAGCAACTCAAAAGAACTAAATTAACGGCCAAAGTTTTCTCATTGTACAACCAATGAAGAAGAGAGAGATGGCTCTATTACACCACGTCCATCAATCATTGAATGGCAGATCTAAGCTACAGGTACAGCGTTTTGACTTGTTTCCTCTGAACCTTGAACTATTATTGATCAATAAAAACGGGATACACGGAAAAAACAGAACTATTCAGTTCTGCTTATTTGCACTTTTGCGGTGTAAATCTAATTATACACAAGTTTTATACTTGGTTCAATTTTGCATTCACTTTGTATCATGATTTGTACTATTATTGTTCTGTTTTTCTTCTTCCATTTTTTTCCATAGAGCTATATATAGTAGCACAAGAGGGGCGTAGCCCATCCTCCCTATTCATGACCTTCCAACCCAACCCAAGTGACAGCAGGATTTCACAAAGTCTCCACTACAACCAGCCTGAGACCGTACCAATTAAGCCAAATTTGTAGTATAAAATTTGCATCGAAAAAATTGATACAAGTGCCAATTTAATCAATTTAATTAAGGTGATATTTGATATTTTTTTGTTGATTATCCAGAAATCAGTGATTTTAAAATTGTTGTTTGGTATTATTTATGCCATGTAAGTTGACAACTAAGAAATCGGCTTCGAGTCTGGTACTAATTTTCAAGAGTCGGATGTTTTTGCATTAGAGTTATTATTCAATGTCATGTCATCCTCAAAAATCAGAATTAGTTAAAAATCAGGAAATCACCAGAAGACACCCCTATGCTGTTACATGATTATTATTTAATGGTTACAATTGAATCACAACCGTGAGAACATGATTCCCTGATCAAATCGATGTAAACCTCCCCGTCGGTTAAATTCAGACTTGCACCGAAAAATCTATGACACCTACGCGAACCACGCGTAGGACATAGAGACATTTGGAAGGGATGCAATTTATTAAAAAAAAATTAATTGGATCTTAACAAATGACCAATGGAGACAAACTTTTTTCCTCAAGCTCAACTAATGAACCTACCGTTCAAGAGCTCAGATCATACACCTCTTCTAATAAAGAACTAAAAATAAAGTTGATTTGGGGCCAAAGCCATTTAGATTTGAAACAATCAATTAAGGGAATCATTGAGGAAGCTTGGAGAATGGAAGTAAGAGGTTATAGGGACCGACATTTCATTTGAAGTCAAAATTATTAGCAAAAAAAATTAAAAGAATGGATTAAGAATAGATTTGGCAATAATTTCATTCGAAAGAAAATTTGTTTGATGAAATTCTTAATTTCCAAAAGGAGAGAGAGAGACCCAATAACTTGGTTATTTGAAACAAAGAAGAGGCTTTCCAAACGCGTCTAAGTAAAGTCTTAGAAAAATAAAAATTGTTCTAGGCTCAAAAGTCGAGGAATTCTTGGCTTAAATGTGGTGATAACAACATCAAATTTTTCCATCCAACTACCTCGATAAGGAGAAACAAGAATCGGATAATTGGTATCAGAGACTTAGAAAATAACTAGATAACTGAGGTAAACCACCTTTGTCATACCTTAATTCTCTCTCTCATATAAAATGGGACTTTCTCACTCACTTCTCCCAAATAAATAACCCTCTTCTTCCTTGCGCTCTCTTTTCTATTAGGTGAGGAACACATAATTTTACTTTCTATTTTACATAAGACAAAGTCAAATCGGACGCATAAGTAAACCAAAACTTACATTTGGCTCAATTGCACTCCCATGCATGCATTTGTATAAGAACAAATGAGATAATACACTCAACAAACAAAGGAAGCATTAACAAACTCACTTATTTCATGATCGGTCAATGGAGAGAAACCTAATTATTTGCTTTAATTCTCAATCAGTTAATAACGTTTTAGAGGGGCATTTTGGTCACCCCACACAATTACTGACACGTGGACGTTGTTAGTGATACAACGTCCAATTCAGCAAGACAGCTTGATAAATCAACATGTGGCAATCAACATCAGGTGTGTGGCCGAGTTCGGCCCGCCGACAACACTAGCTCGTCCAAAAACTGTTCCACGCACCGCACCCGCACGAACACTATTACCGTGACTATAGGAGCAGCTCATTGAACCATATGCCACAAGACCCGTGGGTGACTTGTAACCGCCGTGCGGATTTAGCAACTGACAGTCTAGCACATCGCCAAATTGCGGAAATAGTTTCGTAGAAGACTCAGAGATGTTGCCTGATGACAACTGAACCTCAAATAGCTATAAAAAGACCCCAGGACCACTTTAAAAGATATGCGTACATAAACTCTTGAACTCTCTCACATATTCTCACTAAAATCCCCTTACTGACTTAAGCATCGGAATATTTTTCTGGGCAAAACCTACCCAGGCGCTCTAACTTTTCTCCTTTTACGGTCCTTCTCAGCTCGGACTAATAGTTACCAGCTCAGCATTACCAGATCAAAACTCAGTTCGAGCCCAATCAGTGACACGAGAGAATGAGTAGATAGCGCATAATCAACAATCATCCACACCCTTTTGTGCCTCGACAATGTCTCCTCTTATATTTTTGTGTTAAATCCTTTAGTAACTAAATTGGAGTAGGTTTATTTTTGTTATGTATATAGTGCTTATAATGCTCCCTGCTCATAGGATACGCCCAATATGCTAAAAATATCGAACCCTTAGGCATGGTTTGCATGGTTTGCTTTCTCCTGTATTAGACCATATAAATTAAAAAAAAAAGAAAAGAAAAGAAAAGAAAAGAATTGATCCACAATGCAATCCATTAAAATACTGCCTCCCGTGGAGTATACAGTACAGGCCGTTACAGTAATTATTGGGACAGGAAGGATGCATCAATAATTTATATCATGAAAAAAAAATAATTAATATCAAACTCGACCGACCCAATAATTTCAAGTATTTAGGATTGTATGGTTATAATGCAACCAGCAATGCATGGCTCAATAATTAATAAATATACCAGATTGGTTGACCTCTTGGCTCAATAATTCGACTAAACTCCTTGTCCAAGTCTTTATTCAAACAGTACTAGATGTAATTGCTCGATCTACGCCTCTAGCTCTACCTTACTAGGAAGGAATTAAAAAACATAAGAGCCAGCTATCTATCTTATTGACAGAGGACATTTGTTAATGGAGAGTATTGTTGTAAACCGGCACAATGACCACCATCCCTGAAAACCAGCAGCAGCTAATAAATAAAGCATGCATATGGTGGGTTTTAGGCTTTTGCCTTGGAGATGTTAAATACATGTAATCAAATAAATCAAATCAAAACCTCTCCTAAAAGCTAAAAGTCTAAAACTGACAAGAGAGTCTTTTCTTTAGGATTACCAATTAAAAAATAATAATAACAGAAGATTGAAGATAGAGCATTCGAAGGGGAATTGCCCTGTTGATGTAGTGCACCCCACCACACCTTCCACTTGATACTGCCAAAATGTGAATTTATGCCAACATTGAAATGCCTTAAATGGCTTCAAACTAGCCATGTCGACGTCTACAAATATAGCACTCAGCAGCGGTTTGTCTCTCTAGCTCATCACACTACTTTCCTGCACTCATCATCAACTATCCCAGCATCTACAGTCTCTGTCATGGAATTCTATGGCGAGAGGGCCTTGTGGAGCTTCGTTGATGAAGAAGCAAAGACCACCACACAATCACCCAGTCGGCATTCCTTCAGAACCCACGAACAAATGTCTGAAGAATCAGAGTCCGATGAGAAGAGCCCCCCAAGGCCTTCTACGGTGTCCACGATTCAGTTTCTACCCCCAAGTCCCGGGTCACCATGGACGGTACTCTCTCCCCTCCACAGCTCTCCTTCCCCTTCTCTGCTCTACCACTGCCTTGTCTCACTCCACCGAAATGAAGGTAACGTCCTGTCCATCGCTGTCTCGAGGGGAGTTGTGTTCACTGGCTCTCGAAGCAGCCGCGTTCGCGTATGGAGACAACCAGACTGCACCGAATGTGGATATCTCAAGGCAAATTCTGGTGAAGTTCGTGCCATGTTAGCTCATGGTAATACACTCTTCACGGCTCATAGCAGGGACTACAAAGTTCGTGTATGGACCGGACCTTCTCACTGTCTGATGGCTTTCGTTCCAAGAAGATCTCAACATTACCTCGACGGAACTCGTTCCTCTTGTTCCCAAGGACCAACTCCCAACTACACAGAGATTGCATCTCTTGCCTTGCTTACTACCATGCAGAAGGATTGTTATACACTGGCTCATGGGACAGAACAGTTAAAGCTTGGAAGGTTTCAGACAAAAGATGCATTGATTCGTTTGTTGCACACGAAGACAACATCAATGGAATTGTAGTCAACCAGGAAGATGGGTGCGTCTTCACCTGTTCCTCTGATAGGTCGATCAAGATTTGGAGGAGGGTGTCTGGGGAGAGCTCGCATACGCTCACCATGACACTCAAATCCCAGCTCTCGCCCGTCTATGCTTTGGCCTTGAGCTCTTCTCCCAATGCTGGTTTCCTCTACTCTGGCTCATCAATGTTTGGCAGAGGGAGAAGGTTTCGGCAGGTAGATTTAACCATGCAGGGTTTCTACAGGGTCATCACTTCGCTGTTCTCTGCTTAGACGCCATGGAGGGATTGGTGTTTAGTGGTTCAGAGGACACGACTGTAAGGGTTTGGAAGAAAGAAGGCTGCGGCTTTCATACATGTTTGGCAGTGCTGGAGGGTCATCGTGGGCCGGTGAAATGCCTTGCAGCTTATCTGGAGATGGGGAAGGTTGGAATGGGTTTCCTAGTCTACAGTGCAAGCTTGGATGGAGTTTTTAAGGAGTGGAGACTTGCTGTTTTCTCCAGCGCAACGAAGGTGGTCAAATCCCAGGACACAGAGAAGATTGATCAGAAGAAGAAATTTATGGAGTATGAGATGAGTCCAGTGTTATCACCATCATGGGTTGAAAAGAAGCTTCAAGGTAATTACTTGCTGCAGTAGAGAAAGGTCATTTGAGTAAGATGGAATAAGTAAAGAAGAAGTGGGGTCGCTATATTATGTGACTAATGTGAGCGTTTGGAATATGTATGCTTAACAGGATAATTTGCACAAAAAAATTATTTAATGTAGTGAAATTTAGAATTATTAAAAGTAATTGGTTAGAAATAATGAAGTTTTCTTTTTATGGTGAAAGAAAATAATGAAGTTTCAGGTTCAGCCCATCGCTATTTTGCCAAGTTTGATCCCACACGACTGAAATGGATTTGGATGTTTCAAATTTGTGCAAGTGAACTCCATGAATGAGTCTATGAGGTATCTATATATATAATAGAAAGAGGAAAGAGGGGAGGTGAGGGGTTGTCTCACCACGAGTCCTCCTCCTACTCTCATTTCTCTCACATGTGCATATTTATTTTCAAATAAAAATATTAAAAATAACAAAATTAAAATCCTCATGTGTCCTCATTGTCTTTTATAAAATCTATATTCTCTCTAATAACACCATTCTTAACTCTCTCTCTCTCTCTCTCTCTCTCTCTCTCTCTCTCTCTCTCTCTCTCTCTATCACACACACACACAATCCATATTTTCTCTATAACATAACACAGTCAATATTTGTAACATCTCCCTTCTCCATTAAATCCCTCTTTTACTCTTAAATCTCTTTTGGCTCTCTATAAAGTAAGGATGTAAATTAGATGGATTGAATTAGGTTAAGGGCCTACCTAATTATGAACCCTAGCTTGGACCCAAACTAATGTTAAAATTCAAATTTGCCCACCTGTGCATGAGTTGAACGAATTTTCTTCTTATATAAAAGTCTAAAGAAACCATTTCTCCTTTGCATGGATTATTAGTTTTTTTCTACTTTTTATTAATTTAGTGTAGAATTTGTTTAGTAGATTTTTTTTTTTTTTTGTTTAACAATAAAATGTAGTAAGAAAGCACTTAACATGAGATTTTGGTTATCTTGGTCATTTCAATTTTAAATTTGTTTTTAACTTAGTCATTGATGTCATGCTGAGCACCTTTTTTAGCTTTATAGGGTTACACAATAGCAACGAGTAGCCCATCCCCCAAATCCTTAATGCACCAACTTACACCAGGATTTGATCCCAGGTCTCTACTACAACTAACCAAAGAAACTATCAACTAAAGCTGCCATCATTTGGTTCTCAAGTTAAGCAGTTTGATTTTTGTACTTCTCATAATATATAAAAGCTATATAAAAAAGAATAAATTTGAAGGTCAATAACTAAAAAAGAAAAGAAAATTATTTTTTACTATTTTATATATAATGAACTAGAAATATTTAAAAACTTTGGTGAATAATCGTTACTTCATTTCTTCTCCAAAAATACATTTTTAAAAAGCAACTCGTGCATTGCTTGGGTCACCACTAGTTATTTGGAAAGAAAAAAAAGGAACGTGAATACTTAGCAATTTAAATTAACATTTTGTATGAACTAATTCATCCCTTTAGGCTATATTTGGTTTGAAGGAAAAAGTAGGGAAAGGATGGGAAAGATAGGAAAACCTATACAAATCTTGTGTAGGTTTCCTTACATTTCCCTACCTTTTCCCTCAAAGCAAACATACCCTTGGGGATTTTTTTTTTTAACAGGATGAAAAATGATATTTCAGAAAAATTATTAATTCCCTTAAATCATACACATAATTAATATTTTTTTCATCTCAATTTAAGAAATTACATTAAACCACAAAATTCCACTTTCTTAATCCCAAAGTTTACTCCTGGTCGAGGAGCAGTCATGGTAAATTTTATTCGCTCTTCAGACTCAGTTTGGAAAAAGTACAAATACAAATTTGTACTGTGCAAATACATAAAAAATAATATAAAGTACAAGGTTTTGCGCTCTATAAATTTGTATTTGTACTCCATCCAAGCTGAGCCTCAGGAAAAAAAAATGAGCCGGGTGATGTAAAATGCCTTACCCCTGTAAAGAGCCTGTACATCTGAAGTCTAAATTTCCCTTATAAGATCTTTAAAATCTAAGTCAAGTTTTGGTCTAAATTAATGTATCGTGTGCAAAATTCGCTAATTATAATATAGACTTGATTGTTATTTGCTATGCTTTATATTGGTATAATCCAAATCACAAGGATAAAAGTATTTCGCAAAATTTGCACTCTATCAAAACCTCCACCTATGATACAATAACCCTCTTGTATATATGTTATATAAAGTGAATGCTTGTCTTGATTTTGGCGTAGTTCATGTTATAGTTTCCAACTATACAAACCAATAAAAATCTATAATGCAAGGGTATCAATAAAAATTATACAAACCAGTAAAAACCTCTTAAGTCTATTAATTGGTTGGATTCTGAGGTAAATACCCCTTTATACTTCTAAAGGTTGGATTACCCTTCGGGTCTTAAATCTTACAATGTGTGGCAAGATGGTTTAGATTTGATTTATAATAGTACTAGTTCAACTGTAGTCAAATTGTGGGTGACATAGACTGGTGAAGCACGTTCAAGGGTTTTGTGGGTTGAGTTGGACCCTTGTGTGTGTGCTATTAATGGGTGATTGAAGGACAAAGGTTGTTATTGAAAACTATTTATGAACTCAAGCTTAAACCAATCATACTAGTTCAACTGTAGTCTCCTCTCGATTAGGTGAGGCTCGATATATATTAATGGCACCAACAGTGAAGAGCTCACAATTTAATATAATGTTTCGTTATTGCATCTTTTCTTAAACTGTTTAATAGTGGTATTAAACATAATGATCAAACTTAATTAAGTTAGAGTTTTTCTTTTCTTTAAGAAGATTCATCAAAACGAAGGAAAAGGAAAAAACTCTAACAAAACAAACCAACTCCAAAGAAGAAAAGAAAAGAAAAACAGACCAACTTTATATATGACAAATTTAAGGTTGATGCTTGTAAAGTTATATACAGTTCCACAAATGGAATGGTTTTCAACTAAAAGGTTATTATCCAATGTTGGTCCCAGCTATCTAGGGTCTTGAGAGGGATAGATGGGAAAGGATCTTAACCTTTGTCATTTATTTGAGATCAATTTGCTCCTTACAGAACATGCCTCACACCAACCTTATAGCACATCACAACCATGCATTGAGAACATCTCATGTACTTAATGTTATTACTCATAGAAAGAGGTACCCAATGCACAGCTGTGATGCGCTGTAAGGCTGGTGTGAGGTGGGCTCTGTGAATTGTAAATGCATGAAATGGCTGCTCTCTACTGAAATCTGTGTTTTTTTTTTTTTTTGTTAACACTTGTCACTCAAGATTTTACCATTACACCAAGTAGTGGCCTCTATGAGAGGCGATAAACATCCCGCTTATCCTTGTTAAATTTAATAATTTACTATCAAATGCGGAAATGATGGATCCAATTAGACTTAAATAAGTTTGGTTAGTCATCGGTAGGAGCGGATTCGAGCTAAATACTATCAGGCTCGAGCTCGGCTCGAGATTGTTCTACAAGGCTCGAACTCGATTTGAGCCATAACCTTGAGTTTGAGCTTGGCTCGAGTAAAAAATTTATAAGCTCGAGCTCGGTTCGGTTTGAGCTCGATTTTGAGAAAAATATTTTATAAAAATAAAAAATTATATATATAAATATTTTTTATTTGATATTTAAAAATTAAGAATTATAATAATTAATAATTATAATATTTTTATTATATATATATATTCGAGCTGGCTCGTAAGACTCATTAGCCAAGCTCTAATAGGCTCGAGCTCGGCTCGGCTCGTTGCCACCCCTAGTCATTGGTATGTATTCATAAATACATACACATATGTTGGGTACATGATTAAAGTACATGGATTATGAGTTAATGTTAGAAGTAACATTTTTAATAAATAAGTATATATATATATATATAACTTTTATCATAAATTTGATAAAATAAATCAAATGTAATGAACTAATGGACTTGCTAATCACGCCATATGATGAAAGAAGATAAACATGCCAAGAATCTTCCATCTGATTATAATGTTGCTCTTGCTGCCCTGTATCCATGGGTCGAAGTTTAGAACAAATAACCCCATTGCCGCAAGCCCAAAATATATCGTGATTAGCAGCCCCCTCTCTAAAAATCGCATCCTGTTCATGAATTTAACATCAATCCACAGTCAGGATTCATCCACAGTCAGCATAGATTACCATATAAAAAAAGAGGTTGAGGTTAACCTTTAAAATGACATATCAGCACCCTGGTGATACGATACAATATATCTCAATCGATCGAATGTATGATATCAATACTTTGAACCTTGTGACCGATACAACAATTTAACACAATACATATTCTAACTCGATGCGGAAGAAATATATGAGATTGTAGGAGCCTTTTACTTGAACGTATAGACTGTGTTTGGTTGAAATTCCAAACTTCTCTTAACCGTTCTCTTTCTCTCTTATATTCTATCAAATCAAACACAACGATAAGGATATGCACTTTACTTACAATCAAATTTTACTGTGTTTCAACTTAAACAAATTCAAGGTGAGATTCTTTATTGTTTACAACTGAAATTTGGGTCTGTCCGTTCCGGTTGAAACTCAGCCCGACTGCAGTTGCTGAGATTAAGCAAGATTTGTTAGGCTAAAATACAAGTCAGATGTTAGTCAGGCTGACCTTAGGGCCTTGGCCACTACCGGTTAATTTGCAGCCCTACCCAAATTGCAACCCAAACATGCTTCAAGCATCCAACATATAAAAGCGATTCAAACTTCATTAAATCATTTTTCACCGGTCCAAAGTGATGATCAGATGAGAAGAATTGCAGTGAGTAACCGCACCCGGCTCCTGCATCTCCATGTTCATCAGTCATTAATTAGCTCGAATGACCGGAGAATAAAACAAAATCGTACGCTGCTTTATTTTTCAGGCCGGTGAGAAGAGAAAGATTCATGGACGCCTCGGCAAGGAGAACACGTTACCAGGGTCGCAGAATAACTCAACGATCCCCCACTGATAAAATATCACATCTAGGAGTCGTTGAGTTATTCTACAACCCTCGTCGCAGGTAATGTTTTCTCATCAGCAAGAGCCACTCCGGATCTGTTGCTCAAATTGTCATCACATCTATCTCCACAAAATACCACTGCCTGTGGGGATGCAAGGGAATTAGGGATTGAAGCGGATTCAATCAAGGTATATTCAAATTCAATCCGACACTGTTTATGTTGGATTGGATTCGATATGCTGGATTCGATCTTATATAAAGATCTGAGCAAATCAGATAGGACTCAATTTAAATTTGAATCCTATCGTAAATTGGATATTTGAATTTGATCGATTTATTTATTCTTTTTAATTAATAAATTATTAAAAGAAAAATAAAATATACTAATTTAAATAAAATAAAAATAAAAAATATAATTTTTTTAATTATTTTCATCATATATATATATACATTTATAAAAAATATATTTATAAATAAATAAATAAGATATATATATATATATATATATATATATATATATATATATATGATTTATATATTTTTATAAATATATAATATATATCAGATCAGATTTATCCAGATCGGATAGGAATGATCCGAATTCGATCCGATTTATGATCGAATCCTATTATCTGGATAGGATATCGGATCCATTTACACCCTTAAGCCTTAACACTGCCTGTGTATTGAAAACATCTGCCATGAGAGATATTTGAGACAACTGTAATATTGCGTGGGTGCTGGGTAGGTATGTGAGAAAAAGTCGTGGGTAGCAGATTGGGTGGGTCAATTGAATTGGCAACCCCACCCGGCCAGCGGCCACCCCACGGTCCACCTACTACTGCAGGACGGTGGGTCCCATCTCATGCCGACATTGTTATCTTCTGGTATCAGCAATGTATTTTCGTGGGTCCCATTGAATATGAAATGGGTAGATGATTCATTAGCTTCTGCGTTTTTTTTTTTTTTGACAGGTAAAGGCAAAATATATTAAACTGTACAACAAACTACAAAGTTTTGAACAGGAGGGAGGAAGGAAGGATAATGATGAAATAAAACCAGTTCCTGCGACATATTTTTACACCATCTTGCTAGAATATTATGCACAAACTTTATAGAGTTAAAAGAAGAAAAGATTGAGCAAAGGAGCAATCAATGAATAAATGGTTGGTGGATTCGGAATGAATTTGACAAAAGACACAAAGTTGATCTTGGTTTGGTCCAAAAATTCTTGTTTTTACTGGTAGATAATTGAAGATAATGCGTTATAAAAGAAGCTGATAAGGAGGAGGACAAGAAAGTTGCCATAACCATTTAATTTAATACAGGATTGAATGGAATTATTTAATTGAGATAAAGTATCCTGAATTAATATTTTATAGGCAACTGAGTTTGAAAGTTTACCTGTATAATGTTTAGTCCAAATCCAAGAAGTTTGTAAAATGTGAAAAACTTGAATAATATCAAAAAGAGAAATGATTAGCCAAGAGTTCCATTCTCCATTCTGGATGAAATCATTAAAAGTCGAGTTAAGGATTTCAGTATATAAAAGACACTGGACCATATGAAAAGAATGGTTATTCTGAATCCGAGAGGTACTTGAGATATGGAATCCGTTGAACTTATTGAAACCAGATATGCTACCTCATGAAAAAGATTTTGAATTTTAGGAGCAGAAGAAAGAACTAGGTGGGGGTCCCACGCAAGCACAAGAATGAATGAAATATCACCTACTTGCATTACTCTTACTCTCCTTTGACTGTTGTACTACTTCAGCACGAGCACAACAAAAACCATTAATTAATGCTCTCTCTATATACATCATGTTATGCCCACGCAGACACAGGAATGAGTGAATGTACAACAATCACGTACGCAAGCACAACATGCTGTGGTTAGCAATCTCAATGTACCTGAAGCCCTCACCAGCTGAACGGATAGATCTTGTTCCTATCAAAAACACTTGATATCCCACGTACTGTTAATATAGCCCATCTTGTGGCCTACAAAGCGTGTGTAACAAATGAACAGTATGTTTTTTTTTTGTTGATAGCCCACCTCCCTGGATAATAATTAAATTTTTTTTCGGTACTCAAGTAATTAAATATATTTACTATACTGATCTTACAGCCATCTTGTTCCCATAATGTATTGGAAACATGTACCATGATCTTACAGCCACAAAAATTTTAATTTGTATCAGGTTGGCCTATTGGGTTTTTAAAATCTAAATCCTTTTTATATATAAAAATGGAAAATCTTCCATATTATATCCTCTCTATACTCTACATAACACAATTCAGGTTTAGTATATTTTTGTTATATATAAACAATAAACAAGTAAAATAACATGAACAAGCATCAAAGTTTTTATTATTTTCATTATAACATATAAAAAATACATAAAAATATCAATTATCTTTCGTATAAGACTCAAAACATATTTTCTAATGTATTGATAATTTAATTGGAAATATTAGGAGATTTTTAATAAATTCGGACATTCCATCAGGGTGGGTAGGGCGGACGAGTAACCACTAGGTAAGGTGAAAATTGGCATCTCCAAATCAATGCCAATATCTATATATATATATGGGTGAATGGTCTCTGCTTTTGATCTTGTTGGATAAATTTATTGGCACCTGTTACACGAATAACCCTCTTGGCTCTGGCTGGTTTGTGCAGGCTACATCCACAGCCAAAGTAAACCAACCAGCTAAGGAGTTCACATCTGTGCCCCATAATGTCTCATAGTACATCTCTGCCATGTATTAGAAAATTCTCTTGATGGTGTGCCAAAAATGATCATATCATTATCGGGAGATGTTCTTAACACAGGGCGAGGATGTGCTTAAGGACGTTGTGGGGCGCCCCTTTGTGGCGCAGATCTAAACTAACTCATAAGAGCTGTTGGATTGATTTCAACAAATCAACGTCAATCAAAATTCCTTTCATGCACCAAATTTTTTTGGGAAAATGACCAATAAGCCCAGATCAGAATTTTATAGCCCCAAAATAAAAGGAAATTCATCCTAACCGTGAATTAATATTAAATTCACGGACAGAATATGATTTATAAGGGGAGAGGGATAGTAGTAAGGGGGGGCTCAGAATTCTGCATCGTGTGTATCCGTCTTTGTCCGATTCTTTTTTCCAAGGCAAAATAAGTGGTGATGGGCTTTTAAGTAGAAGGACACCAAAATACGGAGCAGTAAGGATTAGGAGGTACAGCATTTAACTGGGGTGCTGTCCTCCAATTTGCTGCTGCTACACAAACGGCTATAGCCCAGCCCAGTTGACAGCCTCACGTGAATTGGCATACTCATGTCACACGTGAACTTTTCAAACGGGCATTCTTTTATAACACAACCAATCTATATTATTTCCTCTCCTTCTCTCTCATAAATGTGAGGCACAGAAAGTCAGAATTCAGAGGCACAAATTTGCAACGCAATCCATGTGTTAGAGACTCTTTTACTTCTTTTGTGTTGATTGTTGGTGGAAGGCCGGATCAAACGCAGAATGTATTAGGCCATGTTTATAAGAGTGCTTTTAAGTGTTTATTGAATAAGTATTTAAAAATAATTGTTTAAGTGTTTATTGAATAAGTACTTAAAAATAATTGTTTATTTGAAAGAGCATTTATTTGTATTTGGCATCCAAATTTTTCAGGTGTTTATTTTTTAAAATAAACACTTATTTTATATTGGGTGTTTGGTTGTCTTTTTCTCTAATAAGCACTTATGGCTATTTTGTCTTTCATTTTCTTTCAAATTTTTTAAAATATACCCTTTGAAAGCACATTTATTAAATTACTTTTATAAAAACACTTTTATGAAGGTGTTTTTATAAAAACACTTTTATAAAAGTACTTTTATGAAAATACTTTTATAAAAACACTTTTATAAAAGTACTTTTATGAAAATACTTTTATAAAAACACTTTTAAGAAAGTACCTATATAAAATCACTTTTATAGAATAAAAGTGCTTTTGTAAAAATACTTTTATAAAATTCAACTAGGGATAATTTTGGAAGAGAAATATTGAATAAGCGTTTATTGTATAAGCACTTCAAAAAAGCTGAAAATTTGGGCTTAAAAAATAAGTCCTTATTTTTAAAATAAGCACTTATTTTCGAGCTTGTTTCCTAAATACCAATAAGTGGTTAACGAATGGCCCAAATAAACGCTTATTTTTAAGCATTCCCAAACATGGCCTTAGTTGCATAAGACGGAGTGACATGATTGAAAAAGATCCGAGTAAATATTCTTGTTAGATTCCATTGTTTAATAACTAGTTAAGCTCTCCATGTAAAAGAACATAGAATCAATGTTTTAAGGAAGGTTTTAAAAACCGGACTGGATATGGAACCATTTCGGCCACTGGTTCTCAGGTCAAACAGTCCAATCGTTCGATTCAAATGGACAGCCCATTCTGATTTAAAAATAATAATTAAAATAAAAAAAAAACAGCTAAAAACTGTTGTTCGAATTAACGGTTCAATTGCCCGGATTAATGGGTCATTCACCAAGTCAACAATTTTTGGCCTAGGAATGGTATTAGGGTGAAACAGAACCGATTGGCTGAACAATTCTTGGGTCAACTAGTCTAACCATCCGATCTGGTCCGATTTTCAAACATGGTTTTAAGACTCTGCCCGGATCAGGCAATCGAACTGTGAAAACCGAGAACCTGTGGCCTTTTTGGGTCCCAGTTAAATGACAGTTTGGTGGGTTGAACGGGTAAAGTGCTCAATTAACCGGTAAAACTAGAACCCAGAGAGTATTCTGGTTTTTACTCTGGTCAGCGTCGTTAAAGTTAAAACATTGCATAGAAGGATTCAGTGTTTTCTTTTTGAAAACTTTATACTCTTTATCATAAAAATTCATTATAGAACTTGTAGCAATGGTTGGGGTTTCCAAATTTTGAAAATAAAAGAGATGGGAAAACGTTATAAATAGTAGCATTTAATGTGCTTTTATTATTTTCCAAAAAAATGTGCTATATAATGAAGTGCCATACATACTTAGTTATGAGAAGCATTGTATACTAAATATCTGACGTACTATTTATTTAAAGGGTAAAGTATAAAAACCTACCCTATAGTTTTATTTTAATAAAAACTTCTTCTAGATTTTTAAAAATCCCAACAACAATCTTCTTTCCGTAAACGATCAAGACAGAAAGCGTTATACTGATGAATCAATTTTTTTTTTCAATAAATACCTATTTTACCCGTTTTCAAATTAGTTTGCATATCGACATTTTATCCTCTTTTCCTCTCATGTTGTCCTATTTACCCTCTTTTCTTATTTCAGTTGATCAAGTGCGAAGAGGAGTGGGAAGAACACAGCACAAGGGTTCAAGGAATTCTATTGATTCTGTTTTCCCTAATTTTTGGTAAAATGAAGTGGGGATTCTTGCTTTGTAACGGAGAGTAAAATCCTTAAATGCCCTATTAGTCTTAGAGACAACAAAAACAATGTGAATGATTTGTTTCTAAAACAAAAACAAGAGTTTGATGGTGGCTTAATTGGTAGGTCATTCACCGTGCGTCATAAAACCTGTTTCTTCATTTCTTAAAAAAGCAAAACCATTACATTGGTGAATACCCCTTTCTCTTTCTTTACTCACCTTATGGTTCAATGGCGGCCACCATGGGCGGAGCGAGGTTTTCAAAACAGTGCTCCATGTAAATTTTCCCCCATTAGTAATACAGTGTTCCATCTAAATTTTCCCCTCCCATACTCCTTAACCCAAATATGGTTGGCCCCGTTCTATGGGCTCATTTGTATTTATCCCATGGTTTTTAAAACAAGATTGAACCAGATGGTTGGACAAAAAATCTAAGAATCGGTCACCTGATTGGTTCTGTTTTTCCCTAAAATCGTTGATTTTGGCCAACAAACCACTGAACCAGCCGATTAATCGTTCAAACGGTTTTGACTATTTTCCAATTTTTTAAACTTCTTTATTAGAACAAGCAAGCTGTTCAGGTCGAATGATCGGACCATTCAAACCGGTAACCGGGTTCATTGTTAAAAACCATGATTTATTCTCCCCACCCTTAATCCACTTTTTGGCTCCCTCATGAAAATTTCTTGGCCCCGCCCCCAGTGGCCAATATAAAGACCCATTAATCTAGTGCATGGTTAGATATTCGATCTGTTATGTTAACTCTCCATAAACCAACCAATGTTTTTAACCCATCTTTGATGCAGCTAGTCGAACTGTTCGAATCGTCATCTGGCCAGGATTTTGGATCTAGTTTAGTCAAGACCCGACAAATGATCAAAAAACGTTGACTTGGTCAAGAACCACTCAACCCGGTGACCAAGTCGCGGGTTGCACACTCAGTACATGCAAAGCTTTCGGAGGCCATAACTTTGCACTCTGATGTTAGATTGGGGTGATTTTTTTTTTATTTTGGGTAATTTTTCGAGATCTATGCGTCCCAAAGAGATGTAAGTGCCTTGCCTAACTATTTTCACGAAAAAAAAAACACTTTTTGACTTTAAATTATAATTTTTATAAATAAAATATTAAAAAACATAAATTAAATATAAAATAATACATATAACATATCTAAAACTTATTTATACATCATTTATTGATAATATATATATATATATATATACACTTAATACATATATGTGCTACATGGCACAATCTGAACTGTTTGACCTGGTCGATTGAACTAGTGACCGGTGACCCGGAGGCAAAAATGGTTCGTCCTTTGTGTCAATTTTTAAAACATTGGAACCAACGATGACTCAGTATGTATATATATATACACACACATACACACTTAATACATATATGTGCTACATGGCACAATCTAAACCGTTTGACCTAGTTGGTTGAACCAGTGACCGGTGACTGGTGACCTAGAGGCAAAAACGGTTCAACTTTTGTGTCAATTTTTAAAACATTGGAACCAAATGATGGTGGCTAAGTTGGTAGGGTTCCTTGGCTCATTGTTGTGAAGACTTAGGATCAAATCCTACTGTCACCAGGGTTGGGGGTTATGGGTATAGGGACGAGCCATGGGGTAAGGGGAAAAAACTCCATGCAACAAGAATTTGCAAGTCAATACACTCTGAAAATGTGTACCAAAATTTTCATTTATTTTTCAAGCATTTTGAAATTAATGTTCAAATCATACTCAAATATTCCTAACTTTTGGCTGTAATAAACTTGGGCACAATATTCAGGTTAACATTTCGGTATATCTAAACTAAATAACCAAAACCAACATGGGAAATATATAAATTTCATTACAATTTTGACAAAATAAAATAAAATAAAACTATGACCGTCACATTTTTTAACACACTTCGGATCTTCTATCCAAAAGCTCTTCCCACATCCCTACGTACACAACACTACCTTGAGTATTGCAAACATCTCCCATTGAATGATAAGGTAGATATTCCTAGTGCAGGGCTGTAGTGTCCTGTGGGTAGATCGGATGTGGGAAGAGTTTGTGGGTGGTAGATCTTAGATCTTTTAAACATGGCAAAACGAAGAAAAAAGTAAAAGAAAATATAATTGAGAGATATCCACAGCTGTGCACCTTCTTAAAATTTCTATCAAGTAGTTGGAGGCATATGGGTTGCCTCTACAAAGTAAGGGTGTAAGAGGATCGAATTCGAATTGGATCAGATAATATTCGAATTCGAATCCAATTAGAAAATCCAATATCTGAATTCGATTCGATATCCAACAGATATTGAAAATTAATATCTGAATTCGAATCCGATTAAATATTTGAATATTTGATTCGGTTTGAATTCGATTAATTAATTTTTTTAAATAACTAATAAATATATAAAATAAATATTTTATTGATATAAAGTATATAAATATATAATTTATTTATATAACTTAATTATATATAATATTTTATATATTATATATAAGAATTAAGTAATTGGTCGAATTCGGATACTTATCAAATCGAATCAGGTCATATTTGAATTCGACCGATTAGATATTCAAATTATCCGAATTCGATTCGATTATGTCGAATATCGGATTCGAAATCAGATTTTTGAATCCCGTTTGCACCCCTACAGAGTAAGCATACTGATCCTTGTGGAGCTTTTATGAAGTTTTAAGATGCAAATTAGGAAGGTGTGCAGCCCACTAATTCAAAATGTAGTGGATCCCACGGCTCATCATTTTCATTTGTCTAACAATAGAGTGGTTTAATTTAAAAATGAAGGGTAAATTGGGAACAAAGATATAATTAAGTAAGAGTAGATATGGAAAAAAAAAATGGGGAAAGACCAATTTATATCATTTTGCTACTAAAAGTGTGAATGAGAGTTATAACTTTTGTTTGACTAAAATATCCCAATTTTTGAATTTGATCCATCTATAATTGTAAAGGATAGAAATGTGATTTGAACAATCACTTTTTCCTTATTTGAATCCCTATCATGAAATATTATTTTAAAGTGTTAACTTCCATTAATAGTCATTGAATCCTATTCTTAACTAGAATACCCCTATTTTTTAATTTAGTCCATCTTTTATTGTACTGCATTTCTCCTCATTCAAAGAAAAATAAGTGTCAAAGAATAATTATTTTTATTGATGATAAAAATAAAATTTAAATTTTAAAAACAATCCAAAAATGAAGTTGTTTTCCCATTTGGTGGTGAGTCAACAATTCAACCTTTTGGGTCAAATATGTCAACCCTTGATGTCATAATTAAATAATAATAATAATAATAATTGAAATATATAAAAACAAGAAAAAATATAAAAAATATATAAAAAGGTTTATAGAAAACATTTGGGTATATCTGTAATATTGTATATTCATCATATTAAACAAAAGTAAGTGTGACAAATAAAAATAATTTTTATAGACATAAACAACAAAAATTTTAAAAGCATATTATTTACTATTATCATCGTCATAAAAAATTGTCACATACACACACACACACTTATTAGTCAATTAAAGTTTCTAACTAATATCATTTTATTTTTTCTTTTTTTATTTTTCCACTAAGCTATGTATGAATTATGAAGAAAACGAAAAAATACTAACGTTATAAGAGAATTTGAATAAGAGTTTTTTTCTTGATATTGCTTATTGGATGTCAGTCCGAATCAGGTACGCACAAAGTTGTAAGCACGCTCAATAAGCACTTAAAAATTTTTTTAACACCTGCCCCTTAATATATATCCCCCAGCCTATTCTTGAAAAAAAATTAAAAACCACTTTTAACACTTGTCACAATATTTATCAAATGCTTACCTACTAGATCCATCCGGCCCAGTGGATATGGGGGTGGTGAGAGAAATATATTGGATTCTCTTCTAGGCCCTGTTTCTGATTTGGGCTCTTCCCTGTCCATAAAAACCAATTCATCGAGTATACCCCTCTAAAGAAAAATGGTATGTGCCCAAATTAAGCAGATTTGTTTTTTTTTTTTTTTTCTTTCAACTATATTATATGAAGGACGAGAGAGGACAAAGGGAACAATGGCCCAAAGAATTTTTTGCATGAATTCCGGAGCAACATCACTTGTATCCTAGCTTATGTCAATCACTCAGTCTTCTATGAACAACTAATCAACCACCAGCTTGATTTTCTTACAGACATTGTCCAGTTATAATCAAGTTTTTTTATAAGATGGAGGATGTGTGCCCAGATCACCAACCCAGAAAATGCTAAAGATGATCTTAATTTAGAGCAATACTTGACTTATATAATGTAAACTTTTTAGCTTCCATTACATAATAATGAAACTAAACCATACAAAGATCGGCAAGAATTAATGTTTGAAATATTTGTCATTCACCCATCAGGGCCATGTTTGAGAGTATTAAAAATAAGTGCTTATTTGGGCCATTAAGCACTTATTGGTATTTAGGAAATAAGCCTGAAATAAGTGTTTATTTTAAAAATAAGGATTTATTCTTTTAAACCTAAATTTTCAGCTTTTTTAAGTGCTTATACAATGAAGTTATTCAATTTTTTTCTTCTAAATTTACCTCTATTTACATTGAATTTTAAAATACCACTTATAAAAGTATCCCTAGTTGAATTTTATAAAAGTACTTTGACAAAAGCACTTTTATAAAAGTATTTTTAAAAAAGCACTTTTACGAAAATGCTTTCATAAAACTATAATGCTTTTATAAAAGTGTTTTTGTAAAAGTGATTTCATAAAAATACTTTAATTTCATAAAAGTGTTGTTATAAAAGTAATTTATTAAAAGTACTTTCAAAGGATATATTTTGAAAATTTGAAAGAAAATGAAGGACAAAATAATCACAAAGGCTTATTTAAGTGCTTATCAAAAAAAAACTATCAAGCATCTAATATAAAGTAAGTGCTTATTTTAAAAAATAAGCACTTGAAAAAATTGAGTGCCAAATGCAAATTAGTGATTATTCGAATAAACACTTATTTTTAACTTTTAAACATTCCCAAACATGTCCTAGTTTTTGCACGAAAAATATTAGTGGTTCAGTGGTTTATCTTTATATATTAAAAACTTAATATTTCATAGACCTCCAAAATTACGGAATTGACTGGTGACCCTTCTGGATTCTGGTACGACAGAAGTAACCTAACATTGAGACTCCCTCATTAATGGTGGATCCACAACCGTCAATCAAAACAAAAATAAATTTAAGACCCTATACCACAATGAAAAGGAAAGTCGAGTAAGGAGAATAATTCCTTACCAAGTGTCCTTGTTGTATCTTTTAATGCCTTTAACTTGTCCCAAGCTAACCCTTTCTTTCTACAAATTCAGATTCACTCTTGACAGCTCTTTTGCAGAACATCGATCTCCCACACTACCATCAATCTCCTCTGTCTAGATCTCTCTCTCTCTCTCTCTCTCTCTCTCTGAGCTGCTGCTCTTGTCATGGATCTCTATTCCAAGAAATCGCTGGAGAGTTTCTTCGGAGAAGAACAGAATCCCATGCAATCACCCGCTCATCATCTCTCCATCATAGCCCACCAACAGATGGCTGATCAACGAGATCCCCAGTTAAGTCCAGAAAGACCTTCTTCCACATCCGTGGTCCACGTTTCACCCCCAAGCCCTGTCTCACCATGGACGCTCTCTCCTCTCCGAACCCCCTCACCATCTCTACTGTACCAATGCATCGCCTCACTCCATCGACACGAAGGTAACATCTTCTCAATCGCAGTCTTCAAGGGCATCGTCTTCACAGGCTCCGAGAGCAGCCGCATTCGTGTATGGAGGCAGCCGGAGTACGTCGAGCGCGAGTATCTCAAGACAAATTCCGGTGAAGTTCGTGCCATCTTAGCCTATGGAAACATGCTCTTCACGGCACACAGAGACCACAAAATCCGAGTTTGGAATGTGTCAGTTTCTGAAAGCTTTCGCTCAAAGAAGGTGGCGACCTTGCCTCGACGAAGCCCGTTTCTGTTGTTCCCCAGGACTAACTCCCAACAGCACAAGGGCTGCATCTCCTGCCTTGCTTACTACCATGCAGAAGGGTTGCTGTATACTGGTTCCTGGGACAAGATGGTCAAGGCTTGGCGGGTGTCCGACAGGAGATGCATCGACTCCTTTCGGGCACACGAAGACAATGTTAACGCCATTGCGATCAACCAAGAAGATGGCTGTGTTTTCACCTGCTCGTCGGACGGATCGATCAAAATCTGGAGAAAGGTCTTTGGTGAGAGCTCTCATACTCTCACCATGACACTACGCTTCCAACCATCGCCCATTAACGCCCTGGCCCTGAGCTGCTCGCCAACAGCTGACTGCTTCCTCTATTCGGGGTCCTCAGACGGCTTCATTAATGTATGGGAGAAGGAGGGGATCTCAGGTAGGTTCAGCCATGGAGGATATTTACATGGCCACCGCTTTGCGGTTCTCTGCTTGGTGGCCATAGACAAGTTGGTCTTCAGTGGCTCCGAGGACACGACCATAAGGGTGTGGAGAAGGGAGGAGGGCTGCTGCTTCCACGCATGTCTGGCGATCTTGGACGGCCATCGTGGGCCAGTGAGATGCCTGGCCGCTTGCCTGGAGATGGAGAAGGTTGTGATGGGTTTCTTAGTCTACAGCGCAAGCTTGGATCGTACATTCAAGGTCTGGAGGGTTAAGGTTTTCCAGAACGATACCAAGGTGATGAGCATGGAGGAGGACACAGCAGACAAGTATGATCACAAGACAAAACACTCAGCCATGGAGTACGAAATGTTTCCTGTGTTATCGCCATCTTGGGTGGAGAAGAAGCTTCAAGGTAGCCATTTGTATTAACATATGGAAAATTAATTATGAGATGTTAATTAAATTACTAAGCTAGGAAGAAGGAGAGAATTGTCTTGTCATCGAGACTGTGAGTCTTTCCAATTTGCCTATTGACGTAATAATTATTATGTATAATAGTCTGAATTGTTTTCATCTTTGCACTTTATTGTAATTGTATTGCCAAATGACCCAAATTATAACTAAATGGCCTCTAGCTAGTCCGTAGTATACACTATAGACCATAGAGCTAGACTTATTAAATTTTGTATCTTTAATTATTATGGTTGGACAATTAATGAATGCTTTGAGCGATCCATCACCAAGGATGAGTGGACTAGCTAGCTGCAACTGCAACTGTGTAGCAGTAGTTTATCTAGGCCGAGTATGGATGAATGCAGTTGATGGGTCTGTCTGCAGGTGCAGATTCATGGAACATTCTCCATGCTCCATTGTTTTCACAGTTATGTCATATGTGCTGGGCCCAGGGCTACCTACTTTAAGCTTTGGTCCAGCTCCAATTAATTGGTTAGCTCCCTGCTGATCGAGTCCCTGCTCCATGATCGATCATTCAAGTGGCAGGTGGCTCAACGGCCTACATGCATGTAAAATTTAGTGCAGTCAGGTGCTAAAATTGTTGGCTCCTGTGCTTGCCTTTCTAGATAGTTGTTATATATCTATAATATCTATAATTATCTACAAAAGTGTGAATGGCGGGTCTTGGTTTCTGAAATTTTTATTGAACAGTTTTAGCCCTATATTTTAAGGTCTTTGGAGGGCATAGATGTATATAATTTAATAAAATGTTGGACATTAATTGACACAATTAAAGAATGAATATAACTGATGTGATTAATTGACACTAGTTGTTCAGTATATGAAGCCTACGAAAAAACACTTAATTCCCCCTTGCAACACACACGGAACATAGTTTTGAATTTTGGGTTTCCAAGTGCGTATATTTGTATCAATTGGAAACACTAGCAAGTGGATATTGAACAGTTTTGGATGTTTCCGAGTCTAAGCCTTTCATAAACGATTGTGGAAATGGTGTTATGGGGACAATTGGTTTACTTATTCTACTCAGATGATCGACTCCTGTAGTCGATGTGATGGAACAAGATACAAGTCATCCTCCTGTAAATTTCCATGAAATTGAATCGTCTAGCTTCGAGTTTTCAGATGAAATTTCATGCATTACTGCAAACAATGAATTTTATAGGAAAGTTGGCTTAAACAAGAGGGCTTTGAAGGAAAAAGTAATTAGAGCGGAAGAAAGGTAACCCTGAGTTGTTAACCCTTTTCGCCATGGCTTGTTTGAGTAGTGATGGCCAGTATTTTCAACTCGTCTTTGACTAGCCAATTGAATTGCTCAAACAGTCATCCAATCAAGATTCAGGTCCAGTTTGAGTAAAACTTGGAGAGAGGTTAAAAACCGTTGACTTGATAAAAAACCATCAAATACAGAAGACTGGACAGTTGACCCATTCATCCGAGTACGGGTTGCATATTAACCATGTAAGCAAACTTTGGGAGGCTTAACTTTGCATTTCGATGTCCGATTGTTGTGACTTTTTTTTTTTTGGCAACTTTTTAATATCCATGCATCCCAATGTTCCATATCCCATTATTTTTGCCAAATCTACTTTTTTGCCTCAAATTGCAATTTTTAATATTTTTTATGAATAAAATTTTAAAATTAAATTAAACATAAATTAGACATCTTAGTTTTGTGCCCTTTAATATTTCAGGAACACTCTGAGTTTCAAGCATGATTTATCTAACCTCTCAACTAGCCTAGAGACATTTTTGGAATTTTACAAAAGTTAGAGCCTCATAAATCCAAGACCATAACTACGTAGAGCCAAAAAATACAAATCCCAAGACACCAAGATCACTCGAATCCAATACCATTTACCCTTTCATCCTAAGACCCAAAGCCGGAACCAATTCTGATCGTTTGATGGGAGTCATTTTGATCATAAACCTCATTTCACATAAAATCAAAAATCTAAAGTCATAGGTACATAGATCCCATAAATCAAAATCCAACGACACAAAGATCACCCTAATCTGACACTGCTTACCCCTTCATCTTAAGACCCAAAGCCAAAATCGATTATGATCATCCAATCAATATCATTTTGATCTTAAACCTCAATTCATGTCAAATCAGAAATTTGAAAACATCGGTACATAGAGCCTAAAAATCCCAAACCAACGACACCCATACCACTAAAATCCAATACCATTTACCTCCATCTTACGACCCGAAGCTAGAGTCGATTTCAACCATCCGATCAGAGTCATTTTCATCCTAAACCTCATTCACATCAAATCAGAAATAAAAAATCATAAGTACATAGATCCTAAAAATCCAAATCCAATGACACCAAGATCACCCGAATCCGATACCGTTTACCCCATCATCCTAAGACTCAAAGCCAAAATCAATTGCAATCGTCAAATTGGAGTCATTTTGATCCAAAACCTTATTTCATGTCAAATCATAAATCTAAGACTATAGGCACATGGAGCCCAAAAATACAAATCCAATGATGCCAAGATCACTAGAATTCAACACCAATTACCCCTTCATCTTAAGACCCGAAGCCTTAACCGATTTCAATTGTTTGGTCAGAGTTATTTTGATCTTGAACTTCATTTCACATCAAATCATAAATCTAAAACCATAGCTACATAGAGCCCAAAAAATCCAAATCCGACACTGTTTATCCATTCATCTTAAAACCTTAAGCTGAAACTAATTACGATCATTCGATTGAGATCATTTTGATCATAAACATCAGTTCATGTCAAATCAGAAATCTGACATCTTAAGTATATAGAGCCCAAAAATCTAAACCCAACAACACCCATATCACTGAAAACCAATATCCTTTACCTCTTCATCTTAAGACCCGAAGTAGAGCCAATTCCAATCATCTGATCACACTCATTTTCTAAACCTTAGTTTATGTCAAATCAGAATATATATATATATATATATATATATATATATATATATATATAAGTCAAAAAAATGTTATTTTACATATTCATTTAATGTTTTTATACTATTATTAAAAGTGTGAATAATGGTGTGGAACTTTGTATTAGAATGCCTTTATTTTTTAATTTAATTTCTCTCTAATTGTGAGGGTACAAAGTGCAATTTGAACTACACTAAATTTCTTCTCATTCAATTACCTCTCATTAAATTGTACTATTAACTCCCATTCCTTTATTAAATCCTATATTTAAGATATTATTATAAAATATAAATATAAATTTTATCAATTAGATCTACATCCAACGCTTTTAACGATATAAATACATGTTTTTTTTCAACTTACACAAAATGGAACTATTTTTCCATCATGGTGGTGAATAAGCAATTCAACCATGTAAGTTAAGTGGGCTAATTCATGATGTCATAATTAAATAAAAACTTTTAAAATATTGACAAAATAACAAATGTAGAAAAATTGGACACACACACACACACACATATATATGTATGTATGTATGTATGTATGTATATATGTATTATTCAAATTGAAACAAAAATAAGTATGATAAATAATAATTATTTTTATTCATGTTGGAAAGCAATCCAAAAGTAAAAATTATTTTTGTGGTGGCGAGTCAACAATTCAACCTTTTGAATTAAATATGCCAACTTTTAATATCATAATTAAATAAAAATGTAATGATACAAAATTTTGTAAATAACATTTAGGCACCTATCTAATATTTTATATTAATCATATTAAAAAACAAGTGTGATAAATAATAATTGCTTTATTGGTGTTGGAAATAAAATATAAAATTTAAAACCAACCTAAAAATGAAGTTGTTTTCTTGGTGGCAAGTTAACAATTAAACCTTTTGGATGATATGTGTCAATCATTGATTTCATAATTAAACAATAAAAATATAAAAAATATGAAAAAAAAAAAAACAGAAAGTCCATAGAAAAACACTTGGCCACATCTCTAATATTTCATATTAATCATATTAAAATTTAGATACGATAAACAATAATTGTTTTTAACTTTTTATTGATGATATAAATAAAATACAAAATTCAAATTTAATCAAAAAGTGAAGTTGTTTTCCTATTTGATGGTAGAGCAATACAACATTTTAGGTCAAAAGTATCTACTTGTGAAATTATAATAGATAATAAAGATTTATTTTAAAAAGATAAAAACACAAGTATACAAAAAATATATAAATTATGTAAAAAACATCCAGGTATATTTATATATTAATGAACTATAATAAGTGTGACAAATACGAATAATTTTATAGACATAAAAATATAAAAAAAGTTGTAGAAAAATTTGGAATATACTATCATCATTATAAGATTTGTCACATGCAAAGCACGAATACAAATACTAGAATATATATATATATATATATATATATATATATATATATATATATATATATATATATATATATATTAATAAAAGTAGTTACATTATTGCACTTCTCTTGTTATTTAATTATTATTAATTTGTCAAATTATTTTTATAAATTAATTAAAATAATTAATAATCTTTATTTTTTATTAGTATTTTGATTGGTTTCATTTCATTCCTTTCTGTTGTAGATGTTAAATGGGTGGAATAGTAACATCTAACACCCAACTTCATCGAGATATATGGATTTAGGAACCTTTTTTTTTTTTTTTTTTGAAAAGAAGAGAAAACAGATGAAAAAGAGAAGAGAAGAAAGATCATAATCAAAAAGTAAAAGCAAAAAAACTGAAAAGAACGTAAACAGGCTTGATGGCGGGATGAAATCTAACAAGATATTTCTCAGACCAGACTAAATTTGCATGGGCTATCTTGTGTACACTTTGTCAGAATTAATTACCACCTCAACTCTGGCTTAGAACCCTTTTTTCCCTTATTTGCAAGTGTATATAATAAATAGCTTCACTTCTACTAAAAAGGCATACAGATACGTGTACTCTTCAAATGGGTGACTATGTATCACAATTTTCCGCAGTGAAAAGTAGGATCTGCTAGTACTTAAGCTAGACCAGACAAGCGTTGCCCAGCTTTTGGCACGGCCGGCCGCTTACCAGCTTTTAGTTTGGTTTAAGTAAGCTTTTCTCAAGCTGAGACAAAAGCTTAAGAATTGATCGGCTTGCGCTCAGTCGTTTTATTTGGCAAGTTAATTTAGTGGGACAAAATATATATTGAGGTTTTATGGTTTTTGTCTTTAAAAATAAAAGGTCATTTGATAAGCAGCTTAGTCTAATGGGCTTTTAAAAGCCTTTTTAGGATCTATTTATCACATAGAAATACCAGAAAGCCTCATTTGAAGTTTACTGAAATTCAGCATTTTCGATCTTTTTGTGCACGTGTCTTCTTAGCCTTTTCAGCTATTGATTACCAAATGGAAAAAAAACCAATTTTTAATCTTCTAAACTTATTGAAACCAAAAAGAGAAGAAAACATCACATAAATTTTTTTGGCTAAGTACCTCGTTATTTGACTCGGTGGTGGCGTGCCTTAGTGATGAGCTACTTGGTAGTGAACTGCCTACTAGCGAATTGCTCGGTGGAGAACTGCCTGGGGGCGAACTGCCTGGTGGCGAACTGCCCGGTGGCGAACTGTCTGGTGGCAAACTGCCTGGTGGCGAACTGCCTGGTGGCGATCTGCCTGGTGGCGATCTGCCTGGTGGCGAACTGCTTGGTGGCGAACTGCCTGGTGGCGAACTGCTTGGTGGCGAACTGCCCGGTGGCGAACTGCTCGGTGGTGAACTGCCTGGTGGCGAGCTGCTCGGTGGTGAACTGCCTGGTGGCGATCTGCCTGGTGGCGAACTGCCCGGTGGTGAGCTGCTCGGTGGTGAGCTGCTCAGTGGCGAACTGCCTGGTGGCGGACTGCCTACTAGGTGGCCGATGACTTAGAGGATGCTGGAGCTCCCTGGTGCGGCGCAATCCGACTGCCCTCAGCATGAGGTGGTCTTCTTTCCTTTGTAGGTTGCGGGAGCTGAGGGACCTGCGAGAACTCCATCTTTTCCTCCTCTTTGTAGGCGGCGGGAGCTGAAGAACCTGCGAGAACTGAATCAGAGGTCCCGGGGGTATTTTCCCGGTGGGGGCTCTCCGACGCTTAGGTTAGCACTCTTATTTTAGAGAGCTTTGAAGATAATATGAGAGAGCTAGAGAGCAGGGGTTACTTCCCTTTTTTCATCCCCCTCCCATTTGTGGGGTGAGGTCTTTATATACCGGAGTCCTCGCGGGTTAGGTGGGTGAAAAGGCTCCAAACGGTAAGACTCGTCACATCCTGTCAGAACTGGGGTACGGTGGTGAACTCCTCGAGGTCGTCAGGCTAACGCTTGTGTCAGGCGGCCAGGTCGGCGCCTGGGCTGGGTTGTTAGAGGGGTGCCTGCGTCAGTCGGCGGGTCAGTGTCTAGGCCAAGTCGTCAGGTTGGCGCCTGTGTCAGTCGACGGGTCAGTGTCTAGACCAGGTCGTCAAGCTGGCGCCTGTGTCAGTCGGCGGGTCAGTGTCTAGGCCAGGTTCGTCGGTGGGCGGCATGGCCGGATCATGCACTAGGCTGGTCCAGGTCGGCCAGGTCGCGCAGGTCGCATGCCGCACGCCGCACGCAGCTCGTGTAGGCTGTGCGCAGTTCGCGCATGCCGCGCGCGCTGCGCAGGTCGCGTGTGCCGTGAGCAGTTCGCGCAGGCCGTGCGCGCGCACTGCGCAGGTCGCGTGTGCCGCACGCAGGTCGCGCAGGCGCGCGTCAGGCCGGCCAAACTGGTGCCCAGGTGGGTCACCAACTTCGTAAATTTGTTGGCTAGGTGTTTTCCCGGTTGTCACGAGGTGCCACGTGTCACAATTTCACTGGAGGGCCAAATCTGCCCTCATCAATAGCCCCCCACTCCCGAGCTGATAGTAACTCAGCGAAGGGAGTAGATTTCTTTTGTCCCGTAAGTCGATGAGCTAGTAAGTGCTGATCCAATTACTAGTGTGGCCTGTAGGCTTTGGGAGCGACTCGCAGTCTACTCTTCTTTGACTTTTGCCCATGCCGGAGAGGCGATCGGGTCTTTAGTGGTAATGTGGCCTGTAGGCTTTGGGAGTGACCAGTGGTCTACTCTTTTCTAACTTTGCCCGTGTCGGAGAGGTGACCGGGTCTTAAGTAGAAATGTGGCCCGTAGGCTTGGTCTGCATCAGCTTCGTAATGCCGGTCACCTACTCCTACAAGAAGCTACTAGAGGCTCGACCTTCGGGGGCAACACTACTAACTTTAGGTTGCCAGCTCACATGGGAGACTTGGAAGGCTCGACCAGTAAGGGCGCCTATGTAGTCAGTTGGCCGCCAACTCCCGCGGAAGCCACAAAGAGCTCATCTTTGTAGGGGGGACCTTGTGGAGAGGACTGATGTGGCATTATCTAAATTGAAAGTAAGGTTGGTAGAGTTAGTCCGTTAGCTCCCTGCATAGTCTCTGAGTTCATAAAAAAATGTAAACTATAAAGCAATAGCTTCAATTTCTAAAAAGTGAGGACTTAGTTTTGGCGAGATGAGAACTTAGCTTTTGTAGGATGAGAACTTAGCTTTTTGTAGCATATTCCCACAGACGGCGCCAATTGATGTAACCGTTTTCGGCCACGTACCAATGTTTTGTGATGTAAAATTTTTTGGCTAAGTACCTCGTTATTTGACCCGGTGGTGGCGTGCCTTAGTGATGAGCTACTTGGTAGTGAACTGCCTACTGGCGAACTGCTCGATGGAGAACTACCTGGGGGCGAACTGCCTGGTGGCGAACTACCCGGTGGCGAACTACCTGGTGGCGATCTGCCTGGTGGTGAACTGCTTGGTGGCGAACTGCCTGGTGGCAAACTGCTTGGTGGTGAACTGCCCGGTGCCCGGTGATGAACTGCTCGGTGGTGAACTGCCTGGTGGTGAGCTGCTCGATGGTGAACTGCCTGGTGGCGATCTGCCTAGTGGCGAACTGCCCGGTGGTGAACTGCCCGATGGTGAGCTGCTCGGTGGCGAGCTGCTCGGTGGTGAACTGCCTGGTGGCGGACTGCCTACTAGGCGGCCGATTACTTAGAGGATGCTGGAGCTCCCTGGTGCGGCGCAATCCGACTGCTCTCAGCATGAGGTGGTCTTCTTTCCTTTGTAGGCTGTGGGAGCTAAGGGACCTGCGAGAACTCCATCTTTTCCTCCTCTTTGTAGGCAGTGGGAGCTGAAAGACCTGCGAGAACTGAATCAGAGGTCCCGGGGGTATTTTCCTGGCGGGGGCTCTCCGACGCTTAAGTTAGCACTCTTATTTTAGAGAGCTTTGAAGATAATATGAGAGAGCTAGAGAGCAGGGGTTACTTCCCTTTTTTCATCCCCCTCCCCTTTGGAGGGTAAGGTCTTTATATACCAGAGTCCTCGCGGGTTAGGTGGGTGAAAAGCCTCCAAACGGTAAGACTCATCGCGTCCTGTCAGAACCGGGGTACGGTGGTGAACTCCTCGAGGTCGTCAGGCTGGCGCTTGTGTCAGGCGGCCAGGTCGGCGCCTGGGCTGGGTTGTTAGAGGGGTGCCTGCGTCAGTTGGCGGGTCAGTGTCTAGGCCAGGTCGTCAGGTTGGCGCCTGTGTCAGTCGACGGGTCAGTGTCTAGACCAGGTCGTCAAGCTGACGCCTGTGTCAGTCGGCGGGTCAGTGTCTAGGCCAGGTTCGTCGGTGGGCGCCTTGGCCGGATCATGCGCTAGGCTGGTCCAGATCGGCCAGGTCGCGCAGGCCGCATGCCGCACGCAGCTCGCGCAGGCCGTGCGCAGTTCGCGCATGCCGCACACGCGCGCCGCACAGGTCACATGTGCCACGCGCAGGTCGCGCAGGCGCGCGTCAAGCCGCGCGCAAGTCGCGCCAGGCCAGCCAGACTGGTGCCCAGGTGGGTCACCAACTTCGTAAGTTTGTTGACTAGGTGTTTTCCTAGTTGTCACGAGGTGCCACGTGTCACAATTTCACCGGATGGCCAAATCTGCCCTCATCAGATATAACGATTATAGAACTTGTTGTATCAAGAGGGAGTGCAAATCAGTCATAAACAAACAGATGTGAAACTGAACCAGATCTAAGTTTTGCATCCATTTATTTGTAACTGTAATTTGCATTCTCACCTGATATTTGCACTATACAAATTTTGCATCCTACCTTCCAAATCACTTAATCTTATTTCACTCCAAAAAAAAAATAAAAAAACCATTTTGTTAAATATGAAGTGGACACCACATCACTCCACTTCAAATACAAACAAATAAAACAATCAGATCTAATATCTAATATATATATATATATATATATATATATATATATATATATATATATATATATATCACTTAGAGACTAATAAAACCCAAAGCCAACTACCATGGCCATTTTTTATTTTGTTTTCTCTAAACCTTTGCATCGTGTGATATAATAACTCTTCATACCTGAGAAATGGGAAGTTCGCACTCTCAATCTCTTCCTATAAAAAAAAGCACAGTATCAAACAATTTTCAATCTTCAGACGTGAGAGGTGAGAAGTGGGAAGTTCCCACTCTCAATCTCTTCCTAAAAAAGCATTAAAAGCATTAATAATTAATACAATGGTATTCGGGCATGTACCATTGAAAGCATTAATAATTATCAAAATACTGATATTTACATTTTAACATACCATTAATAATTAATTATCAAGACCCATATCAGTTTTATTCTTTACATAATATTTTGTTACAGTTTAATTACTGTTAATTATTTATAATTAAATGCAATTTTCTGTTAATTAATAAATAATTACTCTTAATTATTGTATGATGCACTGTTATTTAATTAATAAACATTCTATACTGTACGATGCACTGTTACATAATATTGTTTTTTAATAAATATTGTTAATTATTTAAAATACTATAATTAATAAAAATAATGTTAAACAATAAATACATTTCTGTTAATAAATGCTGTTAAATGTAATTTATTACAATTTATAATTAATTTCTGTTAATTATATTACTGTGAATTAATAAATACTTTATTTTTAATGTCTTTACATTAATTTATTTAAATACTTTAATTATCATAAATATTAGATGTATTATTTTTCATTATATTGTAATTATCATTTATTTATATTATTATTATTAATGCTTTCTAATTAATTAATATCATCTATTAATTACTAATAATAATTACTCACTGAATTAATTACTGATAATAATTTCTTATAATAATTACTGCTAATACTTAATCACTGCTACTTAATTAATTATAACTAATTACTAACTATTAACTAACAACGATAATTAATTACTAAAAATATTTACTTACTGATAATAATTACTGATACTAATTACTTACTGTTAATAATTAATTACCGATAATATTTGTACTTATTAATTCCGACTGATATTTAATAATGATAATTACTATTTCAAATTTATTCGTTTAATATTTGTATTAATTCATAACATTTAAAACCAATCTATACCGGTTTTATTAATTGTTAATTAAATACGCTAATTAGCATTTATTAGTTACATTAACAATTAGTTAACGTATTTAGCTAAGTTAACTAATAATTAATTATTAATTAATAACTAAATAACTATTAATTACATTACTTAATAAATTATCATCACTCATTAATAATAATAACCAAAATTTGAATATTTATAAAAATTTAAAATAAGTAATGATTATTGAATATTTACTTTTTATACTTATTTTCAGTAATAATAATATTAATTATTATACTGAATAATATATATATATATATATATATATATAAGTAATGAAATCAAGCCAATCTCCCTCCCAGTCAGACAAACTTCACTTTTCTGGAAAAAACCAACCCCTAGACATGTGGCATTGTATAACAGGTGCCCTATTTTCATTAACAATTCTTTACAAATAGGTGAGAAGTGGATAGTTTCTATTCTCAATCTATTCCTAAAAAAGTGGAGAACATAAAAAATGGTTATTCATACTCAATTCTGCCTATATTCTTCATCTAACCTAACTATTATTTTTCCTCTCAAGTGCATCAAAGGCAATTTTTCATCTCAATTTTCATTATCTACAGTGCTGCAACCTTTCTGGATCAGGTTAGTTTAGTTCGTAATACATGCTCTGTTTTTTATAGATTTCTGTTCTTTTTCAATTTTCTCTTTAATTCCCTGTTCAATCTTCGCAAAAGTAGAGAGAACACACTAAGGTATACTAGGATGGTATACTTTAGTACATGTTAACAAGTTTTTGTAGTACATGAAGGTCAGAATTACCTGCAATTTCTTCCCAAGATCTCTTCGCGGCTATACTATGTGAATTACAAGAAGCTGTCCGATGCAAATATTTGCGAATTTGAGCGGTTATAGGATTGGTATGAATTAGGAATTCACTTACTAGTTTCCGACAGGATGGCCGATCTGGGTTTGAGAAATTAGTCTTTGGCTAAACAATTAACAATATGGTACAGAAGGGGGAGAAGTTACTCACCAACCCTCCAGTGAGTACTTGAGGAGAATACAAGCCAGAGAAGATGCCAACAATTGAACAATCCAGTACAGGATTGATCGGAATACGGTAATGTGACCACTCACTACAAGACCGAGGGTGACGGCAGGGCTAAGGTTACCGGCGGAGATCATCACAGCCGTCACCAATGCATGAGCAACAGCCACGACCAACAAGCCCAACAGGGGACTCCCAACCATTCGATCTGTTACAGCATTTTCGTTGTCGTAATAATTATCAAACATGTGCAAGCAACATGTTAGCAGAAGATTCACGTACCAGCAGTCATGGCAGCTCCGATTCCGGTGAAGACGAAGAGGAAGGAGCAAATGAACTCGGCGACGAGGGACTTGAGGCAGCCGGTGTCGGTAGCTTCTCGGGTGGTGCCAAACGCTATCTTCGCCATAATTTGTCACTGGAGCGATATTACCAACCACCTACACTTCCTCGCTGATAAGCAAGCCAGGCCGATTTATATATTAAAGCTGTCGATGGGTCGCGTTTGGTTTCGCACAGTGTTGACCAGTTTAATCGGGTCTATAAAACCAATTAGATCCGATTATACTTGACATCATGATAACTTGGAACATCATTTTTTGATAATATAACCCTATTAAAAATAACAGTAAATAGTAAATTGTTTATATGTTGATAAAACCAAGTATTTTTAACCAAAATTATCTTATATATTGTCTATAAATTTTGTCCTTCAAAGTTTAAACAAGAATTGCAAATAAAAAAAAATTAGAAGACCTTTATATATTATTTACTATGTAATCAATTTAGATCTAAATCGGTTCTGAACAGTAAGAATCGATCCCGACACAAACCACAAAACTATAAATGAAATTATCAGTTTGATCGATTTGTATCATATAAACCCGACCCATGGACAGCTCTAAATAATAATGTAGTGTAGAGAATAGAGAACTTTTGGGTTTTCTACTTTTTCACAACTAGATCATCCGATGTGTGTGAAGGGATATCTCCAAGGTTTTTAAAACTGATCTGGACAACAAACCAGTCAGGGATCCGGTTCTTGGGTTAAACGGTCCAATCGTTTGAACCGAACGGGTAACCCATTCTGAAAAATAAAAATAAAAAATAATCAAAACCATTGATCGATTCAAACGGTTCAATCACCTGGGTCAGCGATTTACTAACCAAATCAATATTTTTTAGCAAAAATTCAGTTTTAGAGATCCGGTCCAACCGTTTGGTCCTGTCCGATTTTGAAAATCATGTGGTATCTCAACCTTCTTGCATAGTTGCATATTATTGGTAGGAGAAGCCGTTTCAGATGTTATGATTTGTCATTTATGAGGATGGCCTAGTAGCCCACTACCTACTAAAATCCCTTCATCACTTGGCTGTGTTACTGTTCGACAATAGTGTTTTTATTTTTTATTTTTGTTAATAATGATTAATATGCATTATGTTGTGTAAAATATTTGAAAACACCGAAAACTTGGGTCCATACACTAAGTATTGCATTGAGAGTGAATGCATTGGGCCCTTGCACCCTCGTACATTTGAGCCAACCACTGGCCCAGTCCCATTGTCATCTTTCTGGGTGAAACATCTCTCCTTTCATGGTGAGATGTTCCTGATGTACAGTTGCAATGGCTGTTGGGTCCGTGTGTTGGGACCAGATTCGAATTGATGCTTTGACCATCCAAGTTGAGATTAGACCATCAACTCTTCAAGAAGTGAGATTAGACCATCAACTAATGTGAAGCCCAATTACAGCAGACACAGGAGGGTTAGGTTCATGTTTTCTTTTTAATTTCTTGATTTTTCTGAGTGAACCTTTCTCTTTTAAATTCATAAACACCAATCGGGATATATCTAACTCGTCAGTGATGAACAAAGTGAACCTCCAATATAAATACCAATCTCCACTGTCAATTTGTACTTTTAATTCTTTATGATGTTTCAGGGTTAGGTAAGAGAGAACAAAAATTGAAAGAAGCTTCAAAGGGATCATGAAATAGAAATAAAATATTCCCACATCTGTAGGGAAGGAAATCAGGCTAAGCTAATATGGATCATAGATGTTCAATTACAGGGCCTTGCTCTGTAAGTGTTTTGTTTCTCTCTCAAATTTATCAAAGAAACATAGTTCAAAGTTTTATACATTGAAAATGCATGAAATGCAAAAACTGCATTCTGCACGTATTAATACTTTGAACCTTTGTTCCGAAAACTGCTACAAGTTGTGGAAAGAACCTCCAACTATTTGACCACCAAGCGTTTTGAATAAACACAATGTTCCTTTGAATTTTTAAACCCTCCTAAATTGATAATGGCTAAGGGTTTTTACTCGATATTGGTCCCAGTTGAGGTATATAGATCATATTAGAGAATAAAAACCTATTCAGGATATTAGAACCTATTCGGGGTCTTTACTAAATATTGACATCACCTAAGAGCTTAAACTTTTAGATTGAACTGTTACTTGACATGGTATTAAAACTATTTGACAAGTGATTTAGCATTTGAGCCTCCTTACCCCCACTGTAATTAAAATTTCAGTACAAGGTATGGAAAGGTCTGTGTTTGTCCCACTTTTAAGTTCAATAGGCATTTGCAGGAGGAGTGCATTAGAGAATAAAAAACTATTTAAGGACCTCACCTAACAACTAAAGCTTTTAGGTTCTACAGTTCCATGACAGATCAACATGCATGTTGATGGGAACCCATATGCATTGTTACTCGTATTGTACAAAACTCAACACTAGAAAATTGGTAATTGATGATGCTCGATCCGAGGTAGTGCTTAAACCAAGGTCAGAGTCAAATAATCTTGCCAACTGGGTGGAACCGAGGTGGAAGGACGAGACCGTGCTCCAAGATCTGAAACCAAAAAAAGTCAGAGGCTCGAGGAGTTATCCTTGAGTAGATACTCCGACACTCAAGCTAGTTGAGGAAAGTAAGCGATCGGACTGAGCAGTTAGAGAATGGTGATGGTCAGAGCAGAGTAACGGTATGAAAAGATGTGTCCTAATCGGATGAGACTTTCGGAGTTATTGAGATGAGATTAACAACCAAAGTCTTCGGGATAAGACATAATCCCCAACGAGGTTGTCCTCATCTATACGATGATCTCTTGTCTTGGTCGCGCTTATCCACATGACGTGGTGCTGACGAGGGGAAAGAAATAAGGTGAGCCACAAAGGGGCATAGAACTGACGTGGCCGAGGTGATAAGATGGGCCGCAGAGGTGACGCGGCACTGACGTGGCCAAGGAATTAAGATGGCCAGATAGACAACATGTGACGCCTGGGGCCAGCTAAACCATAAACCAAACAGTAATAAATCCTTTCAACTCACTCATTTGGACAGAAAACTTGGTGGAAACTCTCTAATGGCAATGCTAGATCCACCATGTTTCCTAAAAAAATGTAAAAAAGGTTGAGATTCTTAAAGAAGTGAAGAAATGAAGGGGAAGAGAGAGGACATTAAAAATGTACGTATATACCCGATAATTATCTCTGTTGCCATTGTCATCGCCTTCACTGTCACCAGCATGCCCCCCGTACAACACTTCTTATACTTTCTAAAGACTTGAATTTGATGTAATACATAACACCACAACATGATCTGCCACCTTGTTTAATAAAGGTCTTATGTCTTAAACATCAAGAGCCACTTGGGACACAACATGCGGTGTATCCTACTTGGTTGGGTTTTGAAAATTGAAGGTGCATTTATACCCTTCAAGATATCATCATCCAACCTTGTCTCAACTATAGCGTTGTGTTCTACATGATCCTGACCCAATCATACACTCTTCAATGTATATTAATAACTATACCTTTTTTTGGCTTCAAAATTATATATAACATTTAATATTTATATTAAATTCATACTAGCTGTCTAGCTAAACCGTCTTTGTGAGTGCAAACCTCATTTCCATATATCCAGTATAAATTATGGATTAAAATTTAAGTTTTTCCGTCTTTGAGTTTCTATATCCATTTGAGCCCTTGAATTAATTGTAATTGTATTTCTGAGATTGACAAGAAGTTTCCCTAGCACACATCAATACCATATCAACGCATTAGTGTATCCACCAATACATTTCTTAAAATTGCCTTTCTAATACTGTATGTATTACAGATACTTTGAACCTTGGTACCAACCAAAATTTCAAGTTATTTTAATCATTTCTCATTTGCAATGCCGCTGGGTTATAGGAAGACTGATAATCAGCAAACTGCAGTTGATATTTATGAAGAGACCATATTAAAATCCCATTCCCTTAATTTGCAGGAAACCTATTCTTGCATGGATATTCAACATTTCTAGGTCATCACTCTCTTACATGTTAATAAGAATTAACAGTTAAGCTAAACTCAGTTATTCTGAACCCATTTCCTCCTGAGCTTATCATCTTAAGACCCAACATTCGGTCTGCAAGATATGGTGATCATACAATTTAAGATGCAACAAGCATGATGAAACATTATCAATTAACACTTGTACTGTTCAGTTTTTGTAAGCATGAATGAATCCATGGTGAGAGAATCATTCAAGATTCAACTTGCATAAATTCAGGAAAAGGAATTTTAGCACAACAGTGGTAGTACCCATCGTCATCATATACAAACCTCTGTGATAGATGAGCCTCACGGATCAAATATTCCCCCCATTCCTCAGAACCAAATTGTTTGACAATGTCCCGTGCATCAAATGAATCACTCTTTCTTCTCTTTCTCCTGAATAATTCCATCCCCATATTTTTAGCCATAACCTTATATTACAATGAACAGAAATATTGCAGAAAACTGAAAAAAAAAAAACAGAATGTAGAGTATAAATACCTTTTTCTGTGTCTTGCATTCATAACAGTCGCATGTAACTGCAGTTAGGAGGGTAAAAAAATCATTAGTAAGAAAAAGGTTTGCATGTAAAACAGCTTTACTAATAATCTATACTTCCAAATATCATTACAGATCAATTACCATATTTTCCAATGTGTACTTAAACTAAAAGTAAACAAAAAATACTACAACCAAAATTCAAATTGGCATTGAATTATAAGTTATAACTATTAGATTTCCATGATTGCTAAATTGTAGGAAGAAGTCTTCACAAACCATAGGTACAGTACATATTGCATGGCTTCTCATAAAATGGGCATGTTCATGATAGACACGTCATTGTCCAACATTCCACAAATTCTTGACAGTTCAAAATTTCTTTTTTATCTCCTAGCTTGTTAGACATAAATGAACAGCTAATGAAAATGAAAATGATGAATGTATGAATGTCAATTTTCACATTGTTAAGAGGCACATGGGCAGGGGTATATATGTCTTTTCTCTTTATTTTATATTACAAGATAGAGTTACAGACGTGTCCCCACTTTAATTTGGCTGTCTCATACTTAACAATAGGCAGAATAGCCATTCTCATGTACCCAAAACTATAAATACAAACCTAACCACCTGAGGGGAGATCTATTCTTTTCTCCCCTCTTCTCTTTCTTCCTTTCTTTCTTGCTGAAGGCTGAATACCATTTAGATGGTGTCAGAGACAGGTTCTGATCATTCTAATGGAGATCACAGACCTCTTTGATTCCTACTAGAAGGGTTTCTTCTCTCATATTCTTCTGAGATGGTTATTCTTCTGCAGGTACAGGAGAACAAGTTCTTTTTCTCTTTCTTGTTCAGTTACAGTCACTTAGAGTGGTTTGTGTGGTGGTTTAAGCCCTCCACTTGAGGTTACCAAGGAGAAAGTGCCGGTGAATGTGGTATGAGTTTGGTGGTTTGTGTCAGTGGCATCCAGATTTCATATGTTGTGTGGTTGTATTTTGAAACAGGTCTGTAGTGATGTGAACTGTGAAATTTATTTATCTTCATTATTGCTGCTGAAAGTTGGTTTAGACATTTGGGATCATCATGGATGCATCTTAAGTGGTGACATTAAACGAAGTGGCTTGGTTCAACCTAAATTTTCTGGTGTGCAAACTTCTATTAAGTTAAATGGGGAGAAGTATATACCTTGGGCCAAATCATTAGAAATGTTTATTAAAGGCAAAAGAGAAACTGAAGTACTTGAGAGATGGAACACCTGTAGCTAGTAGCATATTTGATGGGCCCAAAGAAGACAAACACCCATTCCAGACCATGCCTGGGCACAATTTCAATTCTCTCTCTTCATAAACTAAAAGCTAAAGAATTGGTAATCTGGATCCAATGGAATGACATGATACCTCTAACAACAGAGATAGAGACACATGTGAACTGTGAAATTTATTTATCTTCATTATTGCTGCTGAAAGTTGGTTTACACATTTGGGATCATCATGGATGCATCTGAAGTGATGAGATTAAACGAAGTGGCTTGGTTCAACCTAAATTTTCTGGTGTAAAAACTTCTATTAAGTTAAATGGGGAGAAGTATATACCTTGGGCCAAATCATTAGAAATGTTTATTAAGGCAAAAGAGAAACTAAAGTACTTGAGAGATGGAACACCTGTAGCTAGTAGCATATTTGATGGGCCCAAAGAAGACAAACACCCATTCCAGACCATGCCTGGGCCCAATTTCAATTCTCTCTTCATAAACTAAAAGCTAAAGAATTGGTAATCTGGATCCAATGGAATGACGTGATACTTCTAACAACAGAGATAGAGACACCATGTCAAGTTTCATTTTTTTGGTAATAAATAAATAAAAAAAAAAAAAAAACTTGATTTTTTTAACTGATAACAGACTTAAGATACAGAACACAAAAGATAAAGAACCACTAGTCAAATGCTGGGAGCAAATCGAAGGCCACAGTAACAAGAACAGAAATAAGAAAATAGCAAAAACATAAAAGAATTACAAGACAACATGTATTGAAAATCAACTTCTCATACAGAGAGGATGTAAACAAAACTATAAGTGAAAATTAAGCATAAAATGATAAGTTCAATTGGGGTCTTTCTGTGTAAAAATAGGTCATGGGGCTACCAGGCTATGAGCCTGACACAGGAGTTGAGTCCAATACCCAGTGCAGAGGATCAAGAAGTTGGACACAAGATCAAATGGAACTAAACAGCCATCAAGATAGCTCCACCATGAAGATGAGCTGTTGGTCCTGCTCATGCCTTCTTGCATCCTTTAATCTAATTAATGGATCGTTCTAAGACACACACAGCCCTCTCTTTAGCTTTCAAAATCTAAAATAATTGTAGTTATGATTTTCTTTACAAGTCTTAGTGTAGCCAACTCCATATAGTTGGAATCAGGCTGAGATGATGATTTTCTTCGAAAGTTTAACTTTTCAAAAAAAAAAAAAGTCTTTAGCAAACTAAAATTGGTTTCCTATCAATTAGAAAAAGGATATTGTGATAAGATAATTCAGAATAAAGTGAATCAGTCCATACACTGGGATAGCTAGTTTTGAATTGACAAATTGCATCAGTCTAGGTAACCATATATATGCAAAACAATATGTAAGTCAGGGCTTTCGAATTGACAAATTGAACTCAGATTCTCTTTATATTTTCTTCAAAAATCATTCCAAGTGCTGCATTCTCAGGAATGTCGGAACTGATATACTTTATTTTGTTGGTTCAAATTATATCACGTCTTCTCTGACAGTAGTTCCAAGGTAAATTGAACTAGACAGGGGAAATTAGCTCCACAGTATTACATGTCAGTCACATCAGCCAAAAGCCTGAACTGTATCAGCCTATGTCCATCAAGGAGATGCATGCTACATATGGGCAAACCTGTTTCGACTGAATCAGAAGTAGTCTTGCTACTAAGAAGACCAGAGTGGTTCAAAATAGAATTCTAATAAAACCCACATCCAAAATGACTATGCTTGGCTCCTTTATCACGGGACTTTGCTCCCTCAGGGATTTCACCAGCTTTTTTATCTGAAATCTCTCGCTCCATACCCCACAAACACATAGGATACAGTTGTCATGGTCAACCACTATACGCATGTCTAATATAGTCAAGAGAAAACAACAATAAACATAACTAAGAACAAAGATAGATAGGTAACCATAATATTTTACCTTCAGCTTTTGCTGAGCATCCTTCTGAAGAACAAGACCAGCTTCAACATATGCATCAATAATAACTTCTACTGAAGCTCAAGAAACACAAAAGTATAGACCAAGAGTCATCATTGTAGAGAGACTGGGCAGAATGGGCCCTAGCCCATTACTATCTTATTGATTAGTTCCTTCTTGTTATTTGTTCTTAATGGGCCTTTTCTTTATGGACCTTTAATTCTTTTTATGTTTTCTAAGTATGCTGATAAGGTGGATGCCCACTTAAGGGCAGACTTGTAATTTATGTAATCTTAGTAAGATTAATAAAAGATTAGAGTGGAGAAAGAGGAGATGATCGAACTCCTTCTTTCTCCTTCTTCTCCATTCTTCCTTCTTCTTCTTACTGTCTTCTTCTTCTCTTCCTCTTCTGTTATAATCTGAATTATTTTTACTATTTTTCATTGGTCTGAATCACACCTTGGTATCAGAGCAGGTTTTCCTTCTCTTTTGCTTTTTTCTTTTCTTTTCCCATACACCTTTCGATTAGAACAGTGTATGGAGAGATAAGTTGCTGATTATTCAGAGAACTTGTGTGTCTGGTTGGTAGAGGGTTTGGCGAGTCAGAATCTGGCTGTAGATTGCCAAGAAAGTGGGGCAGCTAAATTTTTTGCCCAAAACCCTAGTCGACTAGAGAGTTTCCGGTTACAGGTTAAAGAGCCTGTTTGGGCCTGTTAACTTCTTTTTTAAATTCTTTTAAGTTATTGCTTAGCTGGCCACCCACTTAAGGGAAGACATGTAATTAGCCTAATTAATTCAGATTAATAAACAATTAGTGAAGTGAGAGAGGAAACCACCGAACTCTTTTCCCCTTTCTCTTCTTCTCCATCTTCTTCTATTCTGCTGTAATCTTGTTTTCTCTCTTTCTTTTCTGCTCTAATCAGTATTTTTCTATCAGATTTAAAGGACAGATTTACATCTGGCAAAAAGTTGAACCAAGGGTAATTTTCACAATCACCAAGTTTTTTGGGTAAAATGAGGCCAAGGATGAAATGACTTCAGACGACCTCCTTGCCCGCCCCAAATGGATTACACCAGATCATTGGGTGAAGAAAACCCCTTACCCATCACCATGTAAAACTCCAAGGATACTTTGTTTAATTATAAAGAACTTTTACATTTAAAATCATAAAACAAATAAAGAGACATCCTTATATTCATCTGGATACGACAAGCATGTAAAAGGCGGTTCTCGCCATCAATTTCTTCTACTGGAGTATAAAGAACATGGGCCTTTGCAAGTGAACCTCTCATGCACTCCTGCAAGGACATAAGCATTTACCTTTAATATATTCTCCATATAGGTCATTATCATTTGTTAATAAAGTCAAATGTGATGGAACCAAAAGAAGGCACCATAAGATACATATAGAAAAGCATAAACTATTGAACTTGAAACAACCCTAAATAATTAAGCTAACCATTTTCCAAAAACCAAGATATCTTGGGAAAGTGCCTACAACACTGTGTCTGCAATTAAGGCCCCAATTACTTGCCACATATTGCACATACCAAGGATCAAGACCTACCACTACATCAAGCCACTAGGAAGTGCTCATATGAAAAGCCAGCATAATTAAATGACTTTTAGGCATCTGATTCTGTAGAACTTTCAAACAGCTAGATTGGATCTATTCACCATTCAAATTTATATAGTACACACATTGATTTTCTTTCAAGGTGAAAGCTCAAATTAATCTCCATATTTAGACCCCTTAAATTGTCAGTCCCAAACTCCTAATCATTTGGATATGAGCATCTGGTGAGCTTCAGGCCTTCAGACCAAACCTTTTCATCAGTCCTGTAGTTCAACTTTGCTAAGTGTTAATGAAAACCATATGTTTATTTAATTAATAACAGTGTTTTAAAAGGCATGGGAGGCGTATGCCTGGAGGCGTGCCTCCAGGCGAGGCGCTCCCAAAACGCCCTGAGGCGTATGCCAAAGGCGCTGACACCTCTGAGGCATATGCCTCTTGCGCTTTCTTCATGAGGCATGCTAGAGGCGTACGCCTCATGCACCTCATGCACATCTGATATAAAAAGAAAAAAAAAAGAAAAAAGAAAAAGAAGGAAAGGAAAGGAAAAGTGAGATCCACCCCTTCCTCTTCATCCTGACATCCTCCTCCCCTTCCTCCTCCTAACCCCCTCCTCTTAAGGAGGCTTACGCCTCCTTGTGTTCAGGAGGCTCACGCCTCTTGTGTTCTGAACTACGCCTCATGCCTCTAGGTAGTGGAACACCTCGTGTCACGCCTCTGCGTTTTAAAACATTGGTTAATAATAATAGCATATCTTACAATGTTTTCAAGTGTGTTTGTAGAAACATAAATCAAGTGGTTTATAGATGTATGCATAAACACAACCATAAAGCTTAGAACTAGGTGTTACATTTAAAATGTAACAAAGTGTATTGCAAATTGAAGGGCATAGCTAGAGACAGGCCAAAGGACATAGTTTTTTTTTTTTTAGTATAAAGGGCATGGGTCAAAGTAGTTTAAGGACACATAATTTAACTAAAGAAAAGCATAACATTGCCCATTGTGAGTTCCATCTATTTGGGATCTTGGGAAGGTTGGACTGGATACAGATCTAACCCCCTGGGTTCTAGCATAAAGTGGCTGTTCTCATACTAAAACCCTGTCTTTTCTAGGGGACTTGGACAGGCACAGGTTAAGCAATTGTTAAAATGTGAATGGACCAGGCCTGAGCGCCCGGGGCTAATTCTGTGTAAATTCTTCAAATTGGGCACCCAACTTGCACCCCCTAGCTTTGTCATACATGTCAGTCCAAGATTTTACTATTGCACCAAACCATGGCTCCTTAAGTACTAGTACATTTTTTCTTTTTCTTTTTTTTTTTTTTGAGAAAAAGAAATTTCCATATCCATGCACTATTAGTAAAAAGCAATGAATTAGCAGTCCCAATGTCTTTCCTTCCAATAACAGTATTTTTCAGTAATAAGGTCAAAAAGATATGTTAAAGCAAAGACGCAGCAGAAAGAATACAAAGATTTGTATTCGGGTCCAATTGGTATTGGTGATTCACTAAGGGCTGAAATCATGGCAATGCTTGAGGGAGTACAAAGGGCAAGGTGCCTGAACACTAGAAGGCTAATTATTGAAGGAAATTCAAAGCTGGTTTTAGGATGGCTACAAAGAGAAGGGGCAATTTGGTGGAACTATAACAATGAAAAGAAGAAACTCAGGTGGCTTAGAAAAGGTATGGAAGTGAGACTGCATTGGGTAAAAAGAAGTCCAAACTCCATTGCCAACAGCTTGGCCAAACAGGGGGTGGGGAGAGATCGACTCTTTTGGGCAAAGCTGTAAGATAATGGAAATGTTTTGTGGGGAGAGAAAAGAGGGTTTATCTCTCACTGTTTATATCTTTAATTGTACTCACTGCTTTATTATTAATTAATGAAGTCCATAGTTACTGATAAGAAAACAGCAGAAAGAATACAAAATTTGAAGCAAAAGAAAGGAAAACCTCAGCTGAATTTTGTTTTGTTTCAATCAGATTGGCTCTGCAGATGAAGATTGGGAGATTCAGATGGGGATTTATACCATCTACAGCCTGATTGTTCAATCCAGCTAACCACAGCACCGTAGAAATATAATACTTGAAGATCTAAATGAGGACTGATACCACCTACAGCCCAATTACTGACTATGGTACACTACAAATGCAGGATATAAATATCTAAATGGGGATTGACACCACCTATGTCCTGACAATTCAGTCCAGCTGACTACGGTTCCCTAGAGGGCCTGTTACCATATTTGTGAAGTCAACTGGTATATTAAATTTTTCTATTTGTATCTCACTCTCTATAAATTCTACAAGGAGAAATGCAACAAGAATTCCTATTAGAAGAATTCTGTAATTGTTGATATTATATATGTTGGACTTTTTTATTCATTTGCTTCTTAAAGTTAGAAGCAAAGGATTTTTTACTGCCCTTTGCACCATCTATATGATACCCCGAATAGGCTTTACAAAGAAGTAATTAAAAACAAAATTATTTAATTGAGTGAATTAAGTTGTACAAGAACTTTATCAAATTTTCATACCTACAGTCTCTCCTAAAACCAAAAATCCAAAAGATCCCAACAGAATATCTAAAAACTAGTTGAATAATAAGGCAATTTTAAATGTAAAATATGTAGTAGTGTCTATGAAAAGAAGGCATGAAGGATTCATTTCCCCATGAAAGGTCCTCAGAAGGATGGATCTACAAGGGGAGGGTAGAATTAACGTGAAAAATACTTTCATGCATATAGAAGATTTAAATGGGCTTCCTAAGCCTTGTTCTCTCACCACATAAAGGATCATATAGAATGAATCATAAGAAAAAGGCATGCAAGGGAAAGATGGGTCTCCAAGGGAAGGATAGAATTTTAGACACATTTCCATTCATATATATTTTTTCCAGGAATCCAAGAAGGCAAGAACACCTATATATATCCATGATAAATATCTTAAAAGTGACCAACAATCCCTTTATGCCAATGTCTTAGTTATCAACACTGCCATTTTCTAATTCTTCCATATCGAGTCATATGGCTAATCCTATGCATCCACTGGATAGGAGACCCGGTGGATTGGCCACATCATTCCCCTGGTTCATGTCAACCCTATACCTTACGGTCCTTACCTTGCATTTGAGTTTTACCAAATAATATTGGCTATCCAAACTTTTCAATTTTTTTCAAAATTTGAAAGAAGTCTGCCCAAAGGCTTTGACTGGACATGTAGCGAAGGCTTTCCAGAATGGTTTTTTATAGTGAACTGAAGAGGAAATTTTATCAAAGAAGAAAAGTCAGCAAACATACAAAAGGAGTGATAACACCCTACCAGTAGGAAACAAAAAGACAAAAATCAAGAAAACCCTCACAACAGCTCTAGAAAAGACCAAAAGCCTGGCCCAAAAGGCTCTCTATGAACATTAGCAAAATCAGGAAGGATCAATAATCAATTAATAATTGTATTTCCATTTTCTGAGCATGGCTTCTCATGACTTTTTTGTCTATCTTCAAACTTCTTTTGTTCTTTTCTTTCCAGAGACCTCAGCAAACTGCAAATGGAATGCGACTCCAGAAGATCTTTGCCTTCTTACTCCATGAATATAGAGAGAAAAGAGAAACATGTAGAACTCAAATTGGAAATGAAGGTTTTCAGTTTTTACTTTAAGAATCCCCACAAAGAAGGTTTGCCAGGATATGGCAAGGGCTTCTAAGCTGAAATTTGCCCCATGAACAGGGAGCGAAGATAGGAAAATGCAGGGAACAACAGCAAGCAAGATTCCTTGGTCATTTAGACTTTTTTGGTTCTTCCCCAGCCAATGCAACCAGAAATCGCATTCCTTATGGCAATTTGAGAACTACAGAAATTGTTTTAGTATCAAGGGCACCATTTCTAGAATTCAGTGTACATTTTAGACTAAATGTTCCATAGTACCACAAAACATCCAGACCAGAAAAAGGAAATGGGATCAAGCCCATTCAGCAACACTCTTATGGTTCAATATAATGAGTGAAAAAGTATTGCTAGCAGTTGATCCAATGTGAACCGTTTTATTACCAAAAACTCTCTGAAATTAGAAAACCATTAAGTCCAACTCATAAAACATCATTATACATTTAAACCATGTGCTACAAAACAACTACAGGAAAGCATCATACCAGTCCTTTAAGCCTAGCAGAAACAGGCCTTCCATCTAAAACATCCATTACTCTAGATGAGATTCTCTGCACAGAAATTAAAAAATACACATATAACTTAGAGGTTAGCTTCTGGCTAATAACATCATAAATCAGCACAATTTTACCTGCAAAACCTCAGTAGCTGCAGCAACACGTTCCTCATTCCACAACTTCAGCATGAGTACAGTTAAGTGAAACGTTTTTGGTTTAATAAATATAGATCTCTCAATTCCCAAATCTGCAAGGAGAAAAAGATTCATTAAAAACCCATGATAGAACAAGAACAAAAGGATTGTTGCAAAAACTCCAAAAGGTTTGTATATGTAAGGTACAAAGTGTAGATTCCAGAAAAGAAGGGAAATGGCCTAGAGAGATACATCTGTGCCCCCCCCCCTAAAAAACACACACAAACACAAGAATTCACAGTAAAGATTTATTATTACATTCTAGAGTTCTAATGGAATTCACTGTTAGAGCTCAATATTATAACCACATATGCTTCTTGCTGTCATACCAGATAGGTTAGAAGATTTTGATGCTTTGGGTGGATAGCTCTTGAAAGTTATTTTATTTATCTCCACCTTAACATGTTCATTATCATCTTCAGCTTTAAGAGTAACTGCAACATTATTTTCTTCATCTTTCAGCTGGTCCTTATCTTCCCCATCTGTATCACCACTTGAATCACTATCAAGATTCTCATCTAGGCTAGAATCAGTATTTCCTAGTATGGAGTTCTGAAAATTTATAAGCTTATCCACCAGTCCAGGGTGGATAGCCAATGGAAGTGATACAAAGTGAGAATAATCCAGATTTGGGCTTTTAACTGCCTGCAATTTGAACAAAAGAAAATTGTGAAATAGTGGATGCATGAGAAAATGCATGCATGTTAAGGAAGAAAATGTTGACTAACATATTGACCAACAGTATGAGCTACATTGATGTACACAAAGCAGACTACAGTGCCCAATGAAATTTTCAAAATCAAAACTAAACAAGTCATTATAGGAAAGTGTAGTGAGAATGGACCGAATGGGCCTTAGTGTTCTTTATTTCTTTTAAGTAGTATTTAAAAGTTATGTTTCTTAGTTATGGGCCTTATGGGCCTTCTTTTATTTTCTTTAATTATTTCTTTAGTGCTGGCCGCCCCATTAAGGGCATCCAAGTAATTGTACTCAGACATAGAATTATTAATAAAAGTGGTGAAAGGGGGCTAGAGAGAGAGGTTTGAATTCTTCTTTTCTCTCTTCCCTTCTTTTCTTCTTCCACAACCTATTGCTGAAACTTCTTTCTTCTTCTTTCTCTTTCTATCTTTTCTTCTTTTCTTGCATTACTAGAATTACTATAGGTGTAATTTTCAACTGAAAGAAAACCTGGACAACTATACCAATAAAGCAACCATATTTTGTGTGTGTGAGAGAGAGAGAGAGAGAATGAGAAGACTTGGAAAAAGAAACTGGATTCTATAATGTCATCATCATTTCATGGTTATTAAATTATTTATTCAGACCAAAATTAGGGGTGTAAAGGGTATCCAAGTATCCGATTTCGAATTCGATATCCGACATAAATTAATCGAATTCGGATAATTCGATTAATTTAATTGTCGAATTCGAATACGAGCTTATTTGATTCGATAAACGAACTCAATTAAATATAAATATAATATATAATATATAAGAATATACTATAATATTGGATTATGTGTTTTGTACTCTTAGTAATCTTAACCTTTTTAGGAAAAGTATTAAGTGTTATCGAGACTAAAAGATACAATGGTCCTTTTTAGAAAAAGGACAAAACACATTCATGATACAACAGTTCAGTGACTATTATATTATTTTTCTTCATTGGGACAATCACCCATTAGCCCCTCCCTCTCCCCACTTCACTTTGATAGTTTGATGAGACAGATTCTTCTCCCCATCTCCTATCTACAACTCTTAACAGAGTAGGTAACTATGGCCAAACGATCAATAAAGCAAAGTGAGAAAACCACTAACGCCATGGATTGTTTGAGAAGTCTCAAGTGTGGCCCATTGGGGCTGGCAAACAAGATCAGGTGTAGCCAAAATGATCAACTCTCAGTTGTTTCTTCTCCTCACCTCCGCTTCATTTTCCTCTCCCTCCCTTTTCGTTGCTTTTTAACTTGCAATTGATGTTGCGCAATCTAGACGCTCCCTCATGTACTATGACTTGGACTCTGATTGGATGTCTACCTGACTGGGCCGAGCTGATGTCTGAATGTTCGAGTTGATGTGTGCTGCAAGGAGTAGAAGGTGAGAGTGCCCAGGTATTTTTTACCCAGGAAGGGCACTCTGATGCTTAAGTTAGTAGATGTTTGAGAAGCTTTCTGAGAGAATGAGAGAGCTCTAGAAGGTTTAATGCGTGTACCTTTCTAAGTGGGTTTGGGTGCCTTTTATAGCTCCTTGGACTCAGGGAATTCAGTGTAATGGTCTTGAGCTCTTTGTGGAGCCATTTTCTTGCTTTCCTAGCGCAATAATGTGTTAGTTACTAGATCCTCGCGGAGGTTACGATTTGTCAAATAAAGTCGAGGCAAACGACATGGCGCCTTTGGTAGCGAACTGCTGGGGGTGGTTAGCAAGTTCTTCCTGTCGCCTTAGGCCCTCTCAGCTTGGCTGGCTCCTAGAACAGGTCATCATAATCTTACGAGTCTGCTAGCTCAGCCTTGCTGAGGTGAAGGTCGGCTTGAGCGAGGTGCTCTAAGCTAACTTACCGAGCTGGTCAGCTGACTCACTGCCAAGGTGTCATCCGAAAACCATGTGTTGCTAAACGATTGGGAGGACCAAATTACCCCTCATCAATTGCCCCCCACTCTCGAGCTAGTGTTAGCTCGACAAAGAGAGTATCTCTTAGTAAGGGTAATTGGTCCGGCTAGTTCATAGGTCGTTTGGCTCGCTTTGTAACTCGGTCCCAAGCTGAGTGAACCACGATTTTATTTTCGAATTTCAAATCTGGGAGGAGAAGAGGGCACGCACGGGAAGGATTTCAGAGAGGCGCGTGATTCGGGAGCACTAATTTTTCAAATTTCAAAAAGGGGCGCACTATTTTAAATCTTCCCGCGCACGCCGCTAGCTATAATCTAGTTGTTGGCACTCTCTGGACCGTCAATCTGCTCTTGGCGGGCTATAAGTATGGGGTCCCCACTCATACTGTTCTTTTCTTGGAATTTTCTGAGTATTGCGCTTGGCAAGCTAAGTTGGTCTGTTAGTCCGAGATCTATTTTTTGTTGGTCCGAGTCCTGTCGTCGTCATCTTCAATTTTCCTTCACTTTTTTCCGGTGAGTACCCTGGTTCTCGCAATGTTTGATAGTGCGTCTAGGGGTAGGCTACTTGATGATAGGTCGAATAGAAAGGCGATCTCCTAAGGGGAGAGCTCGATCAGAGTATACTACAATGGTTCTTTGGTAGGAAAAAGATACGAGGTTGAGGAAGTAATAAACATGTTTGAACTGACCGAGCTGACTGGATAGGAAATAATCGAGCTCTGTCATAGGTATCAAATCCCCAATGAACACCGCTGGATCGAGCCAGCTATTGGCCACTATCCATGGGACCATAACCGTGATGGGTTATGTGTCTATGAGGAGACATTGGCAGCTGGTCTCCGCTTCCTTCTTCATCCTTTTGTAGTTGTTGTCTTAAGACGTTACCCTGTATCATTGGGTCAGCTTGCCCCCAATGCAGTCTGAACTCTAGTTGGGCTGATTAACTTGTGTCACCATTGGAACTTTTTGTTGAGTCTTGAGGTCTTCTCCACTTTGGTTCATATGAAGAGGATCTCGGGTCCATTCTGCTTTTACCTTCCCTTTCGCAACGGGAGGAAGGTATTAGTTGATTTTCCCAACAGGGTTAAGGGGTGGAAGAAGAGGTTTTTCTTTCTTGCCAAGGATGGTGGTTGGGGCGTGGACACTACTTGGTATAGCACTTGTCGGAGTGTTGCTGAGAGTCAGGATGTCGAGCTTCAGGTCGCGCTTCAAAAGCTCATCCAGGAGAAGGTTCAAGTAGAAGGGCTTCTGGTCGAGCCCATGCTTGTTCAAGCCGGCCTAAGTCATGTAGGTAGGTGGGTCGTTAGGGCATAGCAACTGCATTTCGTATTTTTTCTTGGCCTATCTAGTCGCTCTAACGATTTTTATTTTCTTAGATATGGCGAGCTTGACTTCTATGATGAATGTCGACAAAGAGAGGAGGTCATCCAGGAAGAAACAAAGGACGGAACATCGTTCTTCTATGGGGGGACCTCGGCCAGTGCCGAGGTGAGGTCGCCCAGCTCTGATCCTCCCATCGTCGACCTAGAGGGGGATGACAAGCCGATGTATACTGATCAGTCCCCAACCCCTGCCACCTTCCAACCCCAAGTCGGCCAAGAGGAGTGAGAGGCCAGACCTTATGTCGAGGACATTCCTCCCTTTGTCTCCCGCGTCGCTGATGTCTCAGTGATAGACCGATCGTACAACCCTTGTGTAGCTCTTCAGATAGCCAGGGGTATGCTTCTCCCTGAAGACATGCGCCATTACAGCGAGCTGGATCCCATCAATGCCGAAGCTCGGATGACTCATTGCATCGTTCAAGTTTGTCTTCTTTTACAGTTTCTTGGTCCTTGTCTACAGGATATCTTATTCCAATCGTGGTTTTTGTAGGCGAACACTTTCAAGCAAGTCTTGCTGGACCACGTCCATTTCGGGCAGAAGGATAGGGCCAGCATGTAGGCGAGCATCAGCTCGCTTCAGGTCAAGATGCAGAGACTCCGGGTCGATTCTGAGGAGGATCGCTAACGCTTCTTCGAGGTGAACCAAAAGTTGCAGCGTGAGATGTCGGAGGCCCAGGCTCAATTGGAGGAGAGGTGGTCCAAGTATGCTCAAGACATGCTCCGAGCTGGGAAGGAGGTTGTTGCTCACTTCTTGAGGTCCCCGGAGTACGAGAAGGGCGGAGGACGGCATCCCTTCATTGAAGAAGGGTTTCAAACTGTGCCGCTGCTACTTGAAGTCGTTGTATCCTTCTCTCGACTTTGGCTTCGTTTCTGTGCTTAATGTGCCAGACGAGCTCATCACATAGGTCGACAAGAAGCCCTTGACCCCGGAGGAAGAGGAGGACGATGGCGAAGACGGGGACGAGGAGGGTGGCGACGACGAGGCCTAGGATGGTGATGGTGATGAGTAGCTCAGCCCTACAGCTTGACTGATCTAGTGGTGGTGGTCTTTCTATTATTTCCGGGAGCCGGTGCACTCCTATAATCTCTTTTGGGGCCTGTGTGCCCTATTGATGTCCAAACTATTGAACTTGCTGGAACTTGATGGAACTTTTTTTTGGTATCCTTGTACGACCATTTGGCCTTCTTTTATCTCTTCAATGGAACTTGATATTTTCATAGCGTAGCTTTTGCCACTTGTTTATTTAGCTCGGCTGGCTTGTCGTCACGCTAGTCAAATATGGCTTTGTAATTTTAATTCGTCAATTTTTGCTTTCTGTGATTCTTGGTCGAGTTGTCGGCTTATCTTTAGCGAGCTTTAGCAAACCTGTAAGCACAGCTCAAAACACTTCGCTTCAAAGGTAATACCTACGCAAGTTATCTATACTCCATACTCGGGGTACTGCCTTCCCTTCGAGTGTTTTGAGCTTGTACGCATTTCCGCCTAAAATTTTGGAGACCCTATAAGGGCCTTCCCAATTCGGGTCGAGCTTTCCTACACCGGGCTCAAATACCATAACTTTCCTGAGTACCAGGTCGCCAACTCTAAATTGGAGTCTCTTAACTTAGGTGTTATAGTACCGGCTACGCATTGTTGGTATGCTGCAGTCCGAATGTAAGCCAGGTCTCTCACTTCTACTAGATCAAGGTTTGCTCGTAGATCTTCATTCATCTCTTCAGCGAATTCCTCGAACCGCAGCGTTGGTACTTCCATCTCTGTTGGTAGTACACTGGGCAGCTTGTCCACCCACAAACCCTTAGCTCAGGAGAGTCGAGCTTTGAGAACGTGGAGGATCGCCCTATTGGTTAATTCAGCCTGACCGTTAGCTTGGGGAGGGAAATCAAGGTGAAATTCTGCTTTATTCCCATTTGTGCGCACCAGCCCTGGAATTTGATGTATTCAAATTGTTTCCCGTTATCCGAGATCAATACTCTTGGTAGGCCGAACCTATAAACGATACTCCTCCAGAAGAAGTTTTGGACGTTGTGAGTTGTTATGATGACCAGCGGTTCGACTTCCACCCACTTGGTGAAGTAGTCTACCACCACCACTAGGAATTTTTTCTGACCTTTCGCTGGGGGGAAGGGGCCCAGCAAGTCTATGCCCCATTGTGTGAAGGGCCATGGGTTGATTAGGTATTTCAGGTCGGTCGCAGGTTGGTGTAGAATGTTGGTGTGTCGTTGGCACTTATCGCATCGACGTACTAGCTTGACGGCATCTGCTTTCATGGCGAGCCAGTAGTACCATTGTCGCAGGGCCTTCTGAGCAAGGCCCCTGCCCCCCAAATGTCGTCCACATACACCCTCATGGATTTCGTGTAACACCCAATTGGCCTCATCTTGGTGTAGGCATCGCAGATATGGCAACGTAAAAGATCTTTTGTAGTGTTGCTCGCCTACTATCACGTAGCGAGTTGCTTATCATTCTATCCGTCGAGCTGCATTTCGTTCTTTCGGCAATATGCCTTGTCTTAGGTAGGCAAAAATTGGGTCTTTCCACTCGGCTCTGTTGTTGTTATATTGGCGACCTCTTCTGCCTCTCTTTCTATTGGCGGGCGAGGTAGCTCTTCTAATGTAAACAGTTCTCTTAGTCGAGTCAATCATCACTAGCCTAGAGAGGGCGTGCGTCGGCCTCTATGTTTTCTGATCTCGGAATTTGTTGGAGATACCAAGAATGGAAGTTGGGCAGGAGTTCTCATACTTTGGCCAAGTAGGCTGACATGGCAGGTTCCCGGGCCTCATTCTCACCATTCACTTGATTTACCATAAGTAGTGAGTCATTGCAAACCACAAGATGTTTGGCTCCAACCTCCTTTGCTAGTGCCAACCCAGCTATGAGTGCCTCATACTCGACCTCGTTGTTTGATGCTCGGAACAAAAATCGGAACGTGTATTCCAGTTTTACTTCACTAGGTCCATAAAGTATCAACCTAGCTCCGCTTCCACTCTGATTGGACGAGCCATCCACATGGAGTATCCAGGGCTCCTCATCCCAGCTCGCAATCTCACGAGTTAGAGGTTGGGCCACACTGGTTGAGGCCTCCGACGTGGTTGTGAGCTCGATCACTTCAGGGGTCGACGAGTTGAAGGTGCACTCGGCAATAAAGTCTGTCAGAACCTGTGCTTTTATCGCTGGTCGTGGCTCATAACGGGTGTCGTATTCGCTGAGTTCTATTGCCCACTTTGTCAGTCTCCCCGAGACCTCGGGCTTCTGAAAAATTTGTCTCAAAGGTCAATCGGTAAGGACTACAATAGTGTGAGCCTAGAAGTAGGAACTTAGTTTCCAAGCTACTAGTACTAGCGCAAAGGTGAGCTTCTCTATGTCTAGGTACCTGGTCTCAGCGGCGTGCAGGACTTTGTTCACGTAGTAAACAAGTCGTTGTATTTTATCTACAACTCTTATTAGGACAGCGCTAACCACCTCATCCCCCGCGAAGAGGTAGAGTTTGAGCTCGTCCCCGGTTTTAGGTTTTGTTAGGCAAACTAAGATACCTCTTCAGCTCGTCGAAGGCAAGCTAACATTCCTTAGTCCACTTAAAGCTTTGGTTCTTCTTAATGACCTTAAAAAAGGGTAAGCACTTCCCTGCCAACTTGGACATGAATCGGTTTGGGCAGCTATTTGATCGGTTAATTTTTGGGTTTCCTTAACCAAGCTAGGAGGTCGCATGTCTAGGATTGCCTGGATTTTATCTGGGTTGGCATCAATACCACACTAGCTGACGATGTACCCGAGGAACTTGCCCGATGTTATACCAAAAGCACACTTGTTAGGGTTCAATTTTAGGTTATGTTGTCTCAAAACATTGCTCCAGCATTTTTCAGTCCAAAGGGCATGATTTTGTGGAAGTACAAGCCCATTTCTGTTACAAAGGCCATTTTTTCTTGGTCTGTTGGGTCCATCAGAATCTAGTTATAGCCAGAGTATGCATCCATAAAACTCAACGGATCAAATCCAAAGGTCGTGTCCACCAGGCGATCTATTCAGGGCAAGGGGAAGCTGTCTTTGAAACAAGCTCAGTTCAGGTCTGTGTAATAAACGCACACTTGCCATTGGCCTTTTTAACCAACACCGGATTCACTATCCAGCTCGGATACTAGACTTCCTTCACAAAGTCCGCTATTAGTAGCTTCCCCACCTCATCTACTACTTGCCATCTTTCCGAGGCGAGGTTCCTTTTCCTCTGCCGAATGGGCCTAACTGTTGGGTCAACATTTAATTTATGAGTTATCAGCTCAGGGTCTATGCCAGGCATTTCTGCAGCCGACCAGGCGAAAACATCCAAATCATTAAGTAAAAAACTTACTAGCTCGAAGCACACTAGGTCTTTCAGGCGAGCTCCTATCTGTAGTGTCTTTTCTAGCTCCGTTTGAGATACCGGAACCGAAATGGTTTCTTCAGTAGGATGAGCTCACTCATCTGTATTCTCAGGTAGTGGCTCCAAGCCAATGTCGACGGCAATCTTGCCCTTTGCTTTTAAGGCGGCCACATAACACTTACGAGATTCTAGTTGATCACCTCACAGTCTAATGCCTATGTCAGTAGGGAGTTTCATAGCCATATGGTATGTTGAAACAACAACTCATAGGGTATGCAAGATAGGTCGGCCTAGTATGGCATTATATAGAGGTGTGGCGACCACTAGAAAATCATGATCAAACCGCACCGTGTGGGGAGGCGAACCTGCTTCCACCAGTACTCTTATTTTTCCAATAGGTCAAACTACCTCTCCCTTGAATCCTATCAGAGGAATGTTGGCAGGCTGTAGGTCGGCTTTACCGAGCTCCATTCGCTCAAAGGCCTCTAGAAATAAGATGCCGGCGGAGCTACCAGAGTCAACAAGAATTTTCTTCACCCTGAAATTGTTAATGAGCAGTCTCACTACTAAGGCATCGTCATGCAGGTATTGGATCCCATGCATGTCATCCTCGGTCAAGTAGATTACCTCCTCTTTTTGGGCGCTTTGACGGGTTGTTGTCTTCTTGCTCTAGTTCCCTAACTAAGTTCTTACTCGCTGAGGTGGTGCACCCGGCGATAATCGACCCTCCTGTGATCATGTTGATTGTTGCCCAGACAGGTCGCTCTTGTTGTTGGTTTCTAGGAGTTGCATCTTGCTCCCAACTTGCTTGGGGTACCTCTCTGCCTTGATCTTCAGGTCGTCGTTCATCCTTGATGAACTGTTTCAAATACACCCATTTTATTAGGTCTTCTATTTTGTTTTTCAAGTTCTAGCAATTCTCAGTGTTGTGGCCAACATCCCGGTGGAAGTGGCAGTATTTGTTGGGGTTCCTGGTATTTGGGTCGCCCCTCATCTTGGGCGGCCACTTTGCATATTCATTAGATTTTATGTGCATCAAAATCTATCCCCTTTTAGTATTCAAGGGGTAAAAGTCCTATTATACAACGGTGGAGTGGCTCGTCTCCGAGTCAAGCTCCGAGGTGGCGATTTGCTTTTTCTTCGCGGCAAACTACTGCGACTCACTTCTTCTTGGAGATTTGCTTCTTCTAGGGGATTTGCTTCTCCTCTTCTTCTTGTTGTTTGCTTCCTCCTCAACTTGCTTTCCCTTTCCTATCAAGTCGGACTTCAATCCCACAGCTTCTTCTGCTTTCATGAACTGATTTGCGACGACGAGGAACTTTTCCATGGCTACCGACGGGTTTAACTCCATTTCCCAACGTAGCTCGGGGTGGCGTACACCATTTTTGGCTGCTGTCAACTGCACGGCGGGATCCAAATCTGGAATCTTCAAACGTTCCATGTTGAATCTCCGTACATATTCTCGCACCGTCTCACGGACTTCGAGTGTCTTCTGCTGGTTACGAACTGGCTGGTGAACATATTGGCAAACTGATCCCAATTCTTGATGGAACCTGGGGCCAATCTTACCAAAGCCAGGCTTCTTTCAATGTAGTCAGAAAGGCGATGCACATACTTGCGTCATTGGCCCAATGGAGCAACATAAGGGCTTGATAACTATCTGCATGTTCATTTAGATCTGTGGTTCCCTTGTACGTTTTGAGAGGCGGTGCCTTGAAGTTTTTAGGCCTTGGCACCTTAAGTATCTCTGTTGCCAAGGGGGATGCTCGAGTCAGTCGTGGTTGTTCGGGTAGCGTACCAGCCTGGTAGTGCTTCCCGATGCCTCCTTGGTTAGAGCAAGCTGGCTTTTCTTCCTAGCGCAATGAGTGTGCTTTCCGCACTTTTTCTTGGTCCCTACAGACGAGCTTGCAGCCTCGGTCTCGACGAGAGTTGCAGCTTGGCTCTCCATCGGTAGCTGGTTGTTATTGAGGGCCACATTATCGAAGGGAGGCTGGTTGCTGGTGATCCCTGGTACACCATTGGATCCTTGAATCTGGCTACGGACTAAGGCACCTGCCCGAGAGGCACCTGCTGACTGTGTTGGGGTACCTGCTCAAGAGGCACCTACTGGCATTGGTGTTGCTACTGTTGTTGTTGTTGTGGTTGTTGTGGTTGCTGCTGTCCTACTACAATGGCGAATTTGTTTTCCCAGGATTTGAGTTTCTTGCTCATTCCCTACACACAACGTACCAGATCATAGAATTAGCACGTGACTACTGTTGCAGGAGCTACTGCGGGCTCAACCGCAGGAAGAGGTGCATTTACATTTTTTGGTACAGTTACGGGGTATAGAGGAACGTCGATTTGTCCAATAGTAACAGTGGGGATTCGGCCATTATCATTGTTGTTGTTGTTGTTACTGGCAAGCTGGTTGCTTGAGGAAGCCATTTCTTAACTTTGAAAAAAACAGTAATAGAGAACTTAGATTTTGTAGCGTGTTCCCACAGACAACGCCAATTGATGTCGCACAATCTGGACTTTCCCTCGTGTATTGTGACTCAGACTCTGACTAGATGTCTACCTAACTAGGTCGAGCTATAGGGGCCAAGTTGATGTCTGAATGTCCGAGTTGATGTGTGCTACAAGGAGTAGAAGGTCAGTGTCTAGGTATTTTTTACCCGAGGAGAGCATTCTGATGCTTAAGTCAGTAGATGTTTGAGAAGCTTTTTGAAAGAGTGAGAGAGCTCTAGAAGGTTTAGTGTGCGTACCTTTCTGAGTGGGTTTGGGCGCCTTCTATAGTTCCCTGGACTCAGGGAATACAATGTAATGGTCTTGAGCTCTTTGTGGAGTCGTTTTCCTGCTTTCCTGGCGCACTAATGCATCAGTTACTAGATCCTCACAGAGGTTACGATTTGTCTAAGTAAAGTCGAGGCGAACGACATGGTGAGTCGTTCTAGTGGTCGCGCTATCGACGCCTTTGGTAGTGAACTACTGGGGGCAATTAGTGAGCTCTTCCTGCAAGTCGCCTTAGGCCCTCTCAGCTCGGCCGGCTCCTAGAACAGGTTGCCATAATCTTACAGGTCTGCTAGCTCATCCTTGCCGAGGTGAAGGTCGGCTTGAGCGAGGTGCTCTAAGCTAACTTACTGAGTCAACTCCGAGGTGTCATCCAAAAGCCATATGTCGCTAAACGATTGGGAGGACCAAATTACCTCTCAGCAGCAATCAGAGGTAGAATGGAGAGGGAAAAAAGGAGATAGCGCCAGGTTTTGTCGAAGACAAATGGGTTTCGTGGTGTTTGAACTTCTATCATTCAAGTCTTAGCTTCTACCCACTATAGCCATCCAAACACTTTCATCTCTTGCTTTCTCTGTTATTTTTTTTTAGATTTTTCAGGTGCTTTTTTGCTTTTTCTTTTCTTCTTATTCTTGATCTTTTGAGGTTGCTTCTTCTGTGCTCATAAGTTAGGGTTTTTTTCTTGTATAATGATTTTTAGATTTAGAATTTTCAATATTTATAGAATAGTCGAATTTGAATCGATTCGAATATTCAATATTTTAAACGAATTCAAATTCGATTTATATTTTTCAATGACTGACGGCTATCGGATCGAATTTGAATCAGCTATTCTTTAATCGGAATCGAATACAAATATCATTTGATTCGTTTCGAATTCGCTCCACTTACAGGCCTAACCAAAATCAAGTAAGATTCAGTGCAATACATCAACAAACTGACCTCATCCAGTATAACTTGTACTTTTTCTGAGGCTTTAGCTACACTTTCCACAGAAACACCTTCAATGGCTGCAACAAGAAAAGTCAAGCCAAACATACTTTTAAGCCAACATGAGACAGGACATACTACCATTGGAAGCTAGAGCAACAAGTACATTCATACCATTGGATGAGCAAGGTTGGCCCACCAATCCAACTACTGGCCAATTAGACTTCCAATCCAAGTTTTAAATCAATGAAAACAAGCCTAGGGTTCAACCAACAAATCATTTTATTCAAGTACTAGTTGGGACCTATGTGATGCACGGGCTTGTTAAGAAAATTTGAGGAAGGAGCTCTATGACATTTCCAATTACACAGTGGCCATCCAAGTCCAATTCAAGCATTATTTTTATTGGATTATATCTAATTTATCCAATCACAATCCAAGTTGCGCTTTAGTGAGAGTGGCCAATTTCCTATGCTCTAGATAAATTTGTATTATTTTTTGTATCTTAATGCTATTTTTTATTAATTTTTAAATTGTATTGGTTTGTTATTATTTTCGTATTATTTTTAGGTAAAATTATAAAAACCTCCTCTTATAACAATTCTACAAACCACCCTTGTGTTTTGATACTAACAAAAACCTCCCCTATAGTTTTGAAAAAAGTACAAATATCTCCCTTCCATTGGCTTTTCAATAACAAAGACATTGAAGCAAGGTTCAAAGTATCGATACAATACGAGTTTCGGTTGTATCGTATCGGCACTTAGAAACAGCTGAAATCTATTTTCTTTTTTTTTTAATTTTGGTTTTTTGGGAAGTTTGAGCATGTTTTTTATTATTAAAAAAAATTGGGGGTCCAAAACCCTAGAAACAGGCATTTAGGACCGTATCGTTTTCAAAAGATACGATACAATACGCCTGATACGGGGCATATCATATCGATACTTTGAACCATGCGTTGAAGTTACCAAAATACCCATATTATTGTTAAGGCGTTATTGTACACAATTTAAATTTTCAACTTCACCCTCCAATAATTTATTTTACTAACAACTTTCAAAGAGTAATTTTACACTTCTTGGACGAAATAAGGTTAAGGCTGAAATGAAGTAAAAGGGAGCAAATCTTTTTTTTAAGGTATTTTAGTTTTAGTAAATTTACATCTGAATGAAGTTGATTAATAGTAAATTTGATATTTTAAAAAATTAATGTATTACATCAGCATTTTCCATTTGGAATGATGGAAAAAGGTATTTGCACCTTTTTTCAAAACAATAGGGGAGAGGTTCACATGACTGTTAGAAAACCCATGAAGATTTTTATAATTTCCCTATTTTTAAATGGAATTTTAATTAATTAAACTATATTTAAAATTAATAAAATTTTATTAATTTTTGTTTTTATTAATTGTTACTAACTTTAATTAATTAATATATATATAAGATTTTCCCATACTAATTGGCCCTGAAAACAAAGCCAAAATCCTCCTCTTTTTAAAATGTTACCTGTTCATGAAATAACATCTCAGTATACGTCTAATTATCTATGACCTGTATACAAGTCCTCTTTTTGAATGAAATGATGAGAAAAGATCAATTTTAGTATGCATTTTTTCCTTTATCTCTTTTATTCTAATCCTCTTCTGTAATTCTATTCCTTTTTAAAAAGAAAAAAAGAAAAGAAAAGCATTAAATGCACATTTCTCTTCTACCCATATTTTCTCTTTAAAGCATATTATTTTTCACAACCTCCTCTCTTTTCTCTATTCTATCTCATCCCTTTGCCAGATCCTTGATTCAGCATACACTTTACATGATCCAGCCACCTACATCTCTTCTTTCATTTTCAATTTCTCCATTACAAACCCTATTTTCTGGTCCCTAATACTATTCCCATCACAGTATTAGGTAGTGTTGGGTAATGGGAACAATATTAGGCACCCTACAGTTGGTCCCCCATTATAGAGCCTCTCAATGACAACGAACTCCATTATGTTTGAAAAGGCAGAGTTGTGAGTCAAAGAACTAGGACCTAGACCTTTGACATCTGCACATAAGCCTCAAGGAGTGAGCCTCAACTTCATGCAATCTCATTCCTTGGAGACAAAATGTACTAAAATCAAAACAGAACAGAGATACGCACAAAAAAGGATTACTTTCATTTTAGAAAAATGTAAAGATGAATTTACACTCAGAGCTTTAAAGAAAATAATTGCACTATTATTAACCCTTCGGAGATTATTAGAAAGTTATTAAAGTAAAATGAGACATCAAATTAAAATTCTAAATATGCTAAGCATAACAAAGTATTAGCCTAAACAAGTTACATATATAAAAAAACTTAGAATTGGTCTTAACTCAATGTTAGTCTTGTGATTAGACCATTAGAGGCCTACTTCAATTAACATATTGAACATATGAACTTGAAATAAGGCATCTCAAGATACAAAAATGCACCTTACACTATTAGGAGTGAACTTCAAGGTGTAAGCTTCATAAACCTTTCAAACACCGGTTTATATAATCCTATAATTATGTACCTATTTTTCCTTTTTTATTGATAATAGATCAATGGAATTTTATTAAAAATGTATGTGTGTGTGTGAGAGAGAGAGAGAGAAGTACAAAGTTCAATAGATAAAAAATTTCATCTAAAAATAGAAAATAGAAGTTTGTAAAATAAAAACTAGCTCACCACCAAAACCATAATGAAACTGGGGTTTCTAGGGATCAGAGGATATTTTGTGACATGGAGTACTAGGAATTGTCAGGAATATTTATAGTAAATTGGTAATATTACAAAAAGGAATTCAACTTAAGATACCATTTAATCACTAAAGATAAACAATATAAAACTTTCTCATTGATAAGATAAAAAGGTAACAATCAGTTGGATCAGTAAGCAACTTACTAATGGAGTTCTCCTTCTTAGATGAGGGAAATACAATTTTTACTCCCATTTCTTCCTCAATTTGTTTCTGTGTAGATCCTCTAAAGGAATGAAAGAATTATTTAACCATTAGTGACATTAAAAATCTAGATGCTCAATTTAGGGTCCTTTTTCCCTGGGTGGACATATCAAAATAACTATTCTAAATCAATGGCAAAAGATTAAAGGTATACCCTTTTCCTTTGATGAAACGAATCAGGGAAGCAGCTACCTGCACAAAAAAGACCAGCCACTAAGACAAGCATCCTAAAATTGCATGCATGACATGCAAATGGTAGTAACTGTGCTTCACACTAAGCTCTACGGCATGATAAGAAACTTCTGACATGCCAAAAGTGAATAGGGAACTACCAGGTCCAAATGTTGCTTTCTAAGATTGCATTGTATATTCAAAACCTCAACAACAACCAACCAACCAAATTTACAAAACTACATCAAATTATAATTAAAAGCTTGCTAATCTGAAATCACCAGTATGCATTTAATTGTAATCCCTGCAATGCAACTACTGTCAACTAAAATGTCATGGAATAATTCCTTCACCCAGAAAAGTACAAACAAATACCGAACTTTTGGTCTTTGAGAAAATGAAAAAGGTTTCTCCTTGATCAGACACGAGTACTCTCCAAAGATTTAAGAGAACCTATCTAAATAAAGATTACCAGGCAACTAGTCTTATTGAGTTGGAGTCGGATCAAGGCCAGACAACATTAATTGGATAGAACATCATAGGCTAATCAATAGGAGATAATAAAAAATCTAAGTGATACAAGGTTGAAGAGACACTTTATACTGGTTAGCTGTAGTCTGCTTGCATTGGCTACACCAGCCTCATGTAGAGATCTCTTGCCTGATCAACCACCACTACACAGCCAAAGGCTGAACCTTGTACATGTATCTTCCACTAGCATCCATGTTGAGATTTTTTTTTTGCCTCTTTTTCTTTTTTTTCTTGAGAAAAAGGTAACTTTGTTCATTGTGTAGAATCCATATGCCAAAATGTCAGAGTAGAAGTTCAGGACTGTTATCAGTCTTGAACCCTAATGGATTTCAGGATCGAAGATAAGAGGAAAGAAGAGGAAGAGGGAGGAGAAGCAGTAGAACACAAGGGTTGGGAGGAGGAGCAGAAGCTTAATGTTCTGCCGCCACCACTTTAATTAATATTTATAGGTTATGCTCATTACATGGAAAGGACAGATCTGCCCTTAGTCTTTACATAACAAATAGAGCAAAAATAAGACTGAAATAAATAACAACTGAAACAACTAAATGACCAACAGCTAACCCTAGGCAGACTAGAACATCTTCTACCCTACGAACACAGTGGGGGCGTAGCTGTGGGGCCCACATCAGTGTTCTCTACAGTCAGTATATGACAGCATGTACAAAATGATATGGATGTACAGCCCTTCCAATTACAGAAAACAATGTTGATGCAGACATGTCACTGTACGTGTGGGGAAAAACTACTCAACCCCTGACCTGGTTAGGCCATGTATTAATGTATTCAGGTTCCTAGGAGTCCATCTGAATTGGGCATTTGTGTTCACCATATTCTCCCTGATTCTATTTTGATAATTAACCATCTTGGCCCACTTCCCACCCTATGGCCCTAATTTACCGCAATGGTTAAATCCTTACCATGTTGAGAATTTATGTAAATATTTGGCAAGAAGAAAACCACATAGAAATGATGAAACTAGGGTGGATCACCCATTTGTTGGGCATGCACAGAAGAGTTGGATAAAAGGTACTATAGAGGGTAAGGAGAGGTTGAAAAGAAAATCACTAATCTTCTAAAACCAAGCTTCTACACCTTGACCGCAATTGCACAAAATGGAAAATAAAAAGGACAAAGCCACCCATTTAAGTTGGATTTTCCAAGGTGAGCACTGATGAAATTCCAAATCCAGCTCAACCTTGACCACTCTGATGTTAAAAAGGCCAATCCTTGGGGAACAGATGAAAGCATTAAGTATTATCATGCAAGCACACTTACTGGTGACAGTGCCCAAAGCTGTATCTTTTCCTTGCTCAGGTTTTGGCATGTAAGAAGAGTAACATGGTATGATTAGTGTCTTCAAAATGGTCATAGCAATGGAGAAAATTAATAATAACAACATTTGACATGTGAAGGTCCAAGAGATACTTCTATAGTACTTTCACATAACCAAACAATAGAATGGATTCCCTGCTTCAGGGTCTAAGAGACCATATCAATCATATGGTATAGGATCTCTTATTTGATGCAGTTGCCTTTTCAGTTGTTTCTCTTCCAACTTCACTTATTAACCATTCTTAAGAGATTCATCACAGGTTTGAAATGAATAACAAAATTTGACAATGTAATAGGAATTATTTTATTATTAATATTACATATTGGTGACAACAGAAGCTTATATGTTAATCATTTCACAACATGGAACTGGCAAAGGGAAACAACAAAAGCATAATATAACAATCGTATACCCAAAAGGCTAGTTGAAACCCAGATATATTGTACAAATAAAGCTTAAAAACAACCATATAAAGTCCAGAAACCATATACCATAATATATATTTAAATTACCTCAACTGAAATTGAATGCCTTTCTGTCTTACTGGCCAAGTGGACATTTTCTTCTGCCTCTGACCCAAAAGCACTGTCTTCTTTAATTTGAACTTCGTGAATCGTCTCACTACTATTAAACTGATCCTGAGGCAAGATCTCCCCTCTCACATTTGCAGAAAAAGTTGAGATATTTTCTTCTAAAACTTCTTTTTGGAGGTTATATTGCAACTCTCTAGAATTTGATGGACCAGTCAACTCACTCAATGATTTGCCTTCTTCAGATTTTGGAAAATCTGATACAGAAATGGAAGAGGTACAGTTAACTGCTTCAACAGGAACCACAACTTCTGAATTCTGACTTGACCTCCTTGTCCATACTTTCTGGTTGGATTGTCACATCCTTCGTTAAGCATCCTTCAAGTTCACATAAAATAATCCAGTATTTTGCTAACTGGAGACCTTGCAGCAGAGCCAACAGTTCAGTCAATTGTATGGGAAACTCTTTGAAGGCCGAACTGTTCACTCTGCTGCAAGGTCTCTGGTTAGAAAAACAATGGATTATTTTATGTAAACTTGAAGGATGCTTAGCAAAGGATGTCACAGCCCAACCAGAATGTATGGACGAGGAGGTGAAGTCAGAACTAATTAATCCATGGGCAATACTGCAATAGTTGATATAAGCCCCTAGTATTCAAAGGGCCTTTTGCTCTTCTTGCTTACAAGAAATATAATACAATACTTGTTCAAAAAATAAACCATCAAAATATCCAAACATCAGGCTTAATAATTTCACAGTATAATTAATTGTAATAAGAGCAATGGTCACCAGATCTATAGTCTACAGCAAATTAACAGATTGTAACAAAAATGAAAGAAAAGATTCCAAATAAAGAATGACAATAACATCTTACAAGGCTGCAAGCAGAGCTCCTAAAATACAACTCAACAAAGCCTTACCTCACTATATAAGGTCAGTGACACCAAGTCTTGTTTCACCATTCAACTCTATCAAGGGCCATTTGCCATAAAATAAGACCAACAAAAGCATAAAAATATCATCATCATCATCCAAGCGTTATCCTAACTATATGGCGTTGGCTACATGAATCCTGTTTTTCTGTTCTGCTCTGTCTAATGCCATATCCATTTTTTAATTATGAATGCTTAAATCATTTCTTACTACTTTGAACCATGTCCTTTTTGGTCTACCCATAGCCCTTCTAGCCCCTTAACTTGCAATAGATCACTTCTTATGGGTGCTGTCAATAATCTTCTACACACATTACTAAACCATCTTAGTCTACTTTCTCTCATTTTATCACCTATTGGAGTTACTCCTACACGTGGGCGCCCCGCGATTGGCTCCGTACGAGGGGAGAAGGGTAACCCCTATTGTAGTGGATCTCGATCCCAAATCTGGTGCTTGTGGGCTGGGCCTCCTAACCTCAAATGGGCTGAGTTGGGTCACCCCACATCACTTGCCCCCCACTCCCGAGGCCAAGAGAAAAATTCAGTACCGGCTGATGGGAGTAGTAATGGTGAGCGCCAGTGAGCCCGGTAGTCGAGGTGTACCCTGCAGTGGCGTCCTCTTTCGCGTCTCTACCTAGTTCGTCTTTATAAGTTGGACCGAGGCTACAAGTGGCCTAAGGCATTGCTACTTCGGACTAGTGACACAGGAGGCGCACTCAGTACAAATGCTCTGGTACCGTCATTTGGGCTAAGGACCTATGGAGCCGAAGGCTGTTTAGGTCGAGGGCCTGTGAAGCTAAAGGTTGTTTAGGCCGAGAGCCTGTGAAGCCAAAGGCTGTTGAGGCCAGGGGCCTGTGAAGCCGAAGGCTGTTTAGGCCAAGGGCCTATGAAGCCGAAGGTTGTTGAGGCCGGGGGCCTGTGAAGCTAAAGGTTGTTTAGGCTGAGGGCCTGTGAAGCCGAAGGATGTTTAGGCTGGGGACCTATGGGGTCCGAGGATCTGTGCGCAAGATAACTTTTCGGTTGAATCGGTGTGCGTGCTCGTGAGAATGGGTCACCTGGATCGGTGGGTCACTGTGGGCGGACGAGCTGGTTATCTTGAGTGTCGTTTCGCCTTCCGAGGGTGGGCGCTTAGGAATGCGGTGCAGCTGGATCGCAGGTGCGGAGGTGCTTATCATCCGTTAGAATCGAGATGATCCAAGTCGTTATCAGCACGTCGCTTCGCCTTCCAAGGCTGAGCGTCATGCGGCGCGTAATGATTGGGTTGTGGAGGCGTTGGCTTCTTAGCCATTAGATCTCGAGAAATCTAGGCCGTTCGTTCTTCTTTAAATAAGGGCTTCGACAGCAGAATTCTTGTCATTTTGCCTCCAAGTGCTTTCGCCTTCAAGTGAACTCAGCTCCCAGATTCCCTAGTCTTCAACACTCTACCTTCACTTCTTTTCCTTCCACTCCCCTTTTTAGGTAATTTCCAATGATGTCTTTCTCAGATTCTAGACCTGAGTACTATGAACTTCCGAATGTATCGGAGGGGAGCTCCATTCGAACCCCTTCTCCCCTTTCCCCTTTAAGCCCTTCTGTTTTCGCTCCCCTTCGGTGCGAGGTGGAGGTGCTCCGGGAGAGGGTAACCTTCGGGGGAGCCGAAGGCATCCGCCGAGGCAATGACCCTCCCTGTGAGAGCGCCCCATCTGTGACGCCGAGGGAAGCCGAGGGGGGGAGAAGGACCTAAACCTCGTCCCCGGGACAAGGGTTGATAGTGTTGTCGGGGTAGTGGTCGGGGCTGATCCTTTTCGCCCAAAGTTCGAAAGTTCTCTGGAATGGGATCAGGTCAAGGTCCTGACAAGGCAATACTTCATCCCTTCGTCCTATGGGGTGAGAGCGCCTAAGGCGGGTGATCGGCCGTGCACTCCCAAGGAGGGGGGATTTTGCATTTATCAACACTTCCTCCAATTCGGTCTTCGGTTCCCCCTTCATCCGTTGATCTCTGACCTGCTAAGGGTGCATTGGATTACACTTAGCCAACTGGCGCCCAATGCAATAGGAACCATTGTGGCGATGCTAGTGGCGGCTCGGCTCTAGGGGATGGAGTTGACGCCGAAGCTCTTCCGAGCGGTCTTCATGCTGAGGAAGCACTCTTCCGAAGCCGGTGTCTTCTACTCCCAACCCCGCAAGTCCAAGCCCGTAGATAACCCCTCTTCCATGCACAACTGGAAGAGTAAATATTTCTTTTTGTCTTGTCCCGAGGGCTGGTCCTTCAAGTCAGGGTGGGGAGAGGTCAGCTTGTCTGCAGAGAAAAGTGTCCCCTTGCTTAGGAGTGAGGAAAGTGACGATCTCGCACGGCTGCTCAACCTGGGGAGAGTCTGAGCCTAGCCCTTGGTGGAGGAGATCCCATTGGTTTTCGCGAGACTCAGCCCTACCCCCCTCGGTAGGATAGGCCACACAACTCCTTTCCACGTTTTCCTCGCTTTTGTCTTTGTATAATGGTACTAACTGTTGTTTTGCTTGCAAAAGTGCCGATGGATGCTCGGAAGGCCATATTGGACCGTGCCCGCGTGATACAGAAGGAGCGGGCGAAGGCTGGCGAACAAATAGTTCAAAAGGCCATCGGGGCCACGCCAGCCCAGAAGGAGAAGGCGTCGGCCCCTACGAAGGGGGGTCTTCCCGCCAGGTCACTGACAAGGGGATGAGAGCGCAGGCCCCTGCCAAAGGGACTTCTTCAATAGCTCCCCCGAAGGGAGCCACTCCACAAATCCCCGCAAAGGGGAAGGAGCCCGTCGAGGAGGGCCATCCGGGCGCAAAGAGCAAGCACTGCAGCATCCAACTGAGGTGGCAAGAGGACCTGCCGACGGGGTTGAGGCAAGGAGGAAGAGGCCGGCCGAGGAGGCCGTAGGGCGTCAGCTACAGCAGAAGGTGGCCCACACTAGGAGTTTGCCGGCAACGCCCCAAGGAAGCCCCACAAGGAGGGAATGGGGTCATTTTCTGCTCCCACGCCGTTGGAGGTTCTCGCCTAGCAGTCTTACCAAATCTTTCGCCCTGAGTGGGAGATCCGCAAGGGGGACTCCATCCGCAATGCGGGAGTTGGCCCAACGTTGGTGAGTGGGGCTCGCCTGGCATGGGATGGCTTCCAGATGCTAGGGATGGCCTCGAACAGGTTGTACGAGCAAGGGCTACAGAGCCTGGCCGAGGTAATAGCTTGCTCCCTTTTCCTTTCCTTCTTTTCTCTGTTTATCTGTTGGGTGCTAATTGTTTCCTCGTTGCAAGTCTGCCTTCACTTTGTTGGGCTAGGGGATCGGCTGAAATTGACCCTAGCCAACATGGACAAGCTGGAGGCTGAGAAAGACAAGCTTCAGCAAGTCGCCACCACCGCCGTGGAGAAGCGCCGCGAGTTCTAGTGATACTTCAGCGACGAACAAAAGCTTCACATAGAGGCCGAAGAAAAACTGAAGAAGACGCAGGATCTCCTCTCCCAAGAGCAGATGGAGAGGGCTCGTGCAGAGAGCCTCATTTCTGAGGCCGAACAGCGTCAAGCTGAGGTAGACATCGCTGAGGCGAACAAGCGGGCGGCCGAGGCAGAAAAGAGAGTTGAGGAGGCAGCTAAGAGGATTGCAGAAGCCGAACAGAAGGCAATCGAGGCTGAGAAGAGGGCCCGGGAGGGAGGGAAACGGGTCAATGAGTTGGCCGATCTCACTTCCGGGGCTTATTTGGACGGGATCGAGGGCACCAAGAAGGCACTTGTGGCGGTGCTTCCAGATTTTGATGCCGAATCTTTGAAGGTGATCCTTGACTCTCCCGAAGAGGTTGCTGATTTTGCACTTCCTCCTCCGGCTGGTGGCGAGGCTTAAGCTAGGATTTCTCTTTTTTCTTTCTCTCCTCTTTTTTTTTTGACATTGTACATATGTTCGGTCCAAGGGGACGTGAGACAATTTTGTAAAGCCAAACATTTTGTACATAATGAAAATCGGTGGCATTTTTTATCTTTGCCTCAAATGTTGCACTTGTGCTTTGCTATGTTGTTTCTCCTTGTACTTTTTGCATTGTTTTTGCAATTATGCTTTTGTTGTCAAAGGGTCCTTGCCCCTCCAAGAGAAAAATCACAGCGTGAGACAAGTATAGTTCTCTTCGGTTTACTTCACTTTGCGCGTAAGGAGCATGGCGGAGGGGTGGCCGAGGCGAAGCCTCCGCGACTGGGTTGGGGCTTTCTTGGCCTACCACCTTTCTTAAGCGTTCACTTAGGCAAGGCCAAATAGGCCTGTGATGGGGGGAGGCTAAAGCGGAGAGTGAGGCTCGTCTAGCTCTCCTCCCTTCGAGTAAATAACAAGATGACCTGTCGACGTGAGTAGGGCTGAGGCTGAGCTGAGGCTCGCTTGTCTCCCAATCTTCTAAGTATTGATTTCAGCTAGCCGAAGTGGCCTGTCGTATTGAGGGGTGGCCGAGACAGAGCTGAGGCCCGTCTGGCTCCGCGGGGCCTAGATAGAGTCGAGGCTCGCCTGGCTCTCGTATCCTTGCACATTAGCTTCAGCGAAGCCAAGGTGACTTTCCTTATTGGGGGGTGGCCAAGACAGAGCTGAGGCTCGTCTGGCCTCATGGGGCCTAGGCAGAGCCGAGGCTCGCCTGGCTCCCATATCCCCACATACTTGTTTCGATGAGGTCGAGCGTAACGCTCCGTGGAGGCTGGCTTCCTTTGTTGGTAGCGCTAAGTGTGAAAGTTTAGGAGGCTAACCGCCGCCGAGGTGGGGCACTGTGGCACATGAGGCCCTCGGTCGTCCTGGTGTATTCTGACGCATTAAGTCACAACTAGGGTGTTCGCTACTTATTCGCCAAGTCTTGGCATCGGTTTAGCGAGGGGGTACAGTCCTCGGAGAAGGCCATGCGCCTCTGCCTCGGAGGAGGCCATGCGCTAAGTCTATGGCACATGAGGCCCTCGGTCGTCCTGGTGTATTCTGACGCATTAAGTCACAGCTAGGGTGTTCCCTACTTATTCGCTAAGTCTTGGTGTCGGTTTAGCGAGGGGGTACAGTCCTCGGAGGAGGCCATGTGCCCCTGCCAATCGCGAGGCCGAGGAGGAACTTAGTAGGTACACACTGAGCATTGAGCCAAAGAGGAACCTTTCTTCATTCACCAATAGTTTCAAAAAGATATTACAATCATTTGTAGTACATCCGGAGATTCTCCGAGTTCCATGTCTGAGGTATAGGTCTTCCATCTAGGTGTTCTAGGTGAAAAGTGTCGAGGCCGACGACTCGCTTGATTTTGTAGGGGCCTTCCTAGTTGGGGCCCAACTTCCCTACTCCGGGTTCGGGGACCATGACTTTTCTAAGGACAAGGTCTCCTTCTTGATAATGTCTTTCTTTACCCTGGAGTTGTAGTAGCGGACCACTCGCTGCTGGTAAGCGGCTACCCTTATCTGTGCTTGCTCTCGGTCTTCTTCCAACAAGCCTAAGTTTGCTTTGAGGGCTTCATCATTTTTGGCTCCGTTGTACATCTCAATTCGGAGTGTCGGCTGACCAATCTCTGCTGGGATAACTGCTTTTGTGTCGTAGGTTAAGCCAAAGGGAGTTTCTCCCATGGCTGTCCGAGGCATAGTTCAGTAAGCTCAGAGTACACTATTTAGTTCTTCAGCCCATAGGCCTTTAGCTCAGTCTAATATGGTCTTCAACCCATCCAGTATTGTCCTGTTGGTGACCTCGACTAGGCCGTTGGTTTGAGGATAGCCTATCAAGGTGTATTGTTGCCTGATACCGAAGGAGGTGCACCACTCCCGGAACTTGGTGTCATCAAATTGCTTCTCGTTGTCTGATACCGAAGGAGGTCTACTGCAACAACGAGGTACTTTCTGCCCCTCGTGGCCGGAGGGAAGGGGCCAAGGAGGTCCTTGCCCCATTTGGCAAAGGGCCATGGGTTGTTAAGGGCCGAGAGAGTGGTGGTCGGCCGGTGGCATAAGTTGGCATGCCTCTAACATGGATCACACTTTTGCACCAATCTAGTTGCGTCCTTGTGGAGGTAGGCCAGAAGTAGCCCTGCCTTAGGGCTTTTTGGGCTAGGGCTCTCCCGCCGAGGTGGTTATAGCAGATGCCTTCGTGAATTTCTTGTAGCACATAGTTGCCCACCTCCAGATGAAGGCATGGGAGGTAAGGCAAAGTGAAGGATCTTCGGTACAGCTTCCCTTCCAGCAGGGTATAGTGGGTTGCCTGTCGTCTAGGTCGTTTTGCCTCATTTCTGTCATCGGGCAACCATCCAGCTGATAGGAAGTTGACAATGGGATCCATCCATGAAGGTTCGGCCTCTATGGGGAGTACTAGGACTTCTTCAATGGAAGACCGAAGTAGCTTCTCGATGTGTACGGCTTGACCAAGAGTTCCTCTCGAGGTGCTTGCCAACTTGGAGAGGGTGTCGGCTCGTGTGTTCTCAGCTCGCGAGATCGGTTGCAAGGAAAAACGTTGGAAGTGGCGGGCTAAGTCTTAGACTTTGGCGAAGTACTTGGACATGCTTTGTTCTCTGGCCTCGTACTTGCCATTCATCTGACTCACCACCAGTTGAGAGTCACTGAAGGCTTCGACGTGTGAAGAGTCGAGGTCCCTAGAAAGCTGGAGACCAGCAAGGTGGACCTCGTACTCTGCTTTGTTCTTCGATGTTGGAAAGTCGAACCTTAGCACATACTCTAGGATAACATCATATGGGGTGAGGAGGATGAGGCTCGCTCCGCTTCCTTCGGCATTGGAGGAACCGCCAACAAAAAGCTTCCATCAGGGTTGAGCCTCGCCGTCCACATGATCCCCCTCAAGATTTTCTAGGGGCTGCCGAAGGGCTCGGCTGAAGGTGCATTCTACTATGAAATCTGCCAGGGCTTGTGCCTTGATCGTGGGCCTCGGCCAGTACTAGATGTCAAACTTAGATAACTTGATGGCCCACTTCGTCAGTCATCCCGAGGTCTCGGGTTTGGCAAGGACGGCCTTGAGGGGCTGGTTCCTCAGGACCACTATAGTGTGGGCCTGGAAATATGGCCAAAGTTTCCTTGTTGAAACCACGAGGGCGAAAGCCAACTTCTCTACCTCGGGGTACCTGGTTTCGGCGTCGTAGAGGACGTTGCTAGCATAGTAAACTGGCTTCTGCACGCCATCATCCTTGATAAGGACTGAATTAACTGCTTCATCCCCGGCCGAGAGGTGCAAGTACAGGGTTTCCCCTTCGGCCGACCGGGTGAGGAGGGGAGGCGAAGTAAGGTACGCCTTGAGCTCGTCAAAGGCACGCTACCACTCCTCCGTCCATTGAAACTCTTTCAGCTTCTTGATGGCACGAAAGAAGGGTAGGTAGTGGTCGGTTGACTTTGACATGAAGCGATTGAGGGCTGCTATCGGCCGGCGAGTTTTTGGGTCTCCTTCACCGTTCGCGAGGGTGCCATGTCTAGTATGGCCTGTATCTTCTCAAGATTAGCCTCAATGCCTCTCTGAGTGACGACGAAACCTAGGAATTTGCCTGATGTGACGCCCAAGGCACACTTGCTAGGGTTGAGCTTCATATTGTACTTCCACAAGGTGTCGAAGGTCTCGGCTAGGTCCGAGATGTGGGTCCCGGCCTTCAGGCTCTTCACTACCATGTCATCCACATAGTCTTCGACGTTCCTCCCCATCTACTCTTTGAACACCTTGTTAATAAGGCGCTAGTCAGTGGCCCCAGCATTCTTGAGGCTGAAGGGCATCACATGGTAGCAGTATGTGCCATGTTCAGTGATGAACGAGGTCTTCTCTTCATCATCTGGGTGCATCTTTATCTGATTGTATCCGAATAAGGCATCCATGAAACTAAGTATCTCGTACGCTGCAGTGGCGTCAACGAGGTGGTATATCCTTGGCAAAGGAAAATTGTCCTTCAGGTAGACTTGGTTAAGGTTTCTAAAATCAATACAGATCCGCCATTTCCCGTTAGCTTTCTTTACCATAACCACATTTGACAACCAATTAGGGTAGTGTACCTCTCGGATGAAGCCGACATCAAGTAACTTTTCAACTTCCTCCTCTATGGCCTTCCAACGTTCCGATGCAAAGTTCCTCTTCTTTTGCCAAACTGGCCTAGAGCTTGGGTCCACACTCAGCCAGTGCGTAATGACCGAGGGGTCAATTCCAGGCATGTCAGCGGCGGACCAAGCAAGGACGTCAGCATTGAGTCTGGGGAAACTTACCAGTTCGGATAGGCTCTCGGGGGGAAGGTTGGACTCGACGCGAACTGTCTTGTCGGGTTCATCCTTGTCCAGGGGGACCAAGACGAGGTCCTCGGCCGACTGGCCTCGGCTCGCTGGCTCCTCCCTAAGGTCGAACCCCTCTAGTGGCAGAGCTTCTTTATTCTTGCCCTTCAGCGCTACCGCATAGCACTGACGGGCAGCATGCTGGTCCCCATGAACAACTCCAACACCGTACTCGATGGGAAACTTCAAGGCGAGGTGGTAGGAGATGGCTGCCCGGAGTGCGTGAAGAGTTGGTCTCCCCATGATGGCGTTGTAGGGTGAGCCAATCTTCACGACCAGGAACTCTATCATCCTTGTCACCTACTAGGGCTCCGTCCCTACTATGACTGGTAGGGAGATCTTGCCCTCTGGTTTGACGATGCTGTCGGAGAAGCCGACTAGTGGGGCATCTACTAGTTGGAGGTGCTCCGGAGCTATCTTCATTTTCACAAAAGCTTCGTAGAAAAGGATGTCGGCCGAAGAGCCACTATCAACAAGGATCCTTTTGACTACAAAATTTGCAAAGACGGTTGAGACCACCAATGCGTCATCATGGGGGACTGCTACCCCCTTCAGGTCCTCATCCGTGAAGGAGAGGGGTTCTTGCTTCTACTTCTTGGGGGTCGGCCCCTGAATGTTCAGCTGCCTGGCGTAGGCTTTGCGAGCTGAGGACGAGGCTCCACCCGAGGTCATGCCTCCTGCTATGACGTTGATGACGCCTGCTACTAGTTGGTGTTGCTGTTGCTGCTGCTGCTGGGAGGACGAGGCACCGGCTTCGCCTCCGACGTACTGCTTGAGGTGTCCCCGACAAATGAGGGACTCTATCTCGTTTTTGAGATCATAGCAGTCCTCAGTGTCGTGGCCGGTACCTCAGTGAAACTTGCAGTATTTTTTGGGGTTCCCCCGATAGGGGTTCTTCAACTTTTCAGGCCACTTCATAAATTTCTCCTGCCCGATCTGCATCAGAACCTGTGTGCGGATGGAGTTGAGTGGCATGTACTGATTGTAAGCCAAGGCCGAGACCGATGGCTTCCTGTTATGGTTTTTGTTGCTACAGTCCTGGTCTCCGCTCTTCCTCTTCTTCTCAGGGGCTCCGTCCCAATGCTTTGTACCTCTCATGGGCTTCCGTAGCCGAAGCCTCTTCGACCTCAATGTACTTCTAGGCCTTTTCTAGGAACTCTAGCTTCGTCTTTGGCCAGCTTTTGGCAACGGAGCATTTGAGGGCCGAGCCAGGGAGGAGTCCGCTGATGGCGACATGCATAGAGACCAGGGGGTCGAGGTCACGGACCTCAAGTTCTTTTTTGAAGCGGTCGATGTATGCCCGCAAGTTCTCTCCTCGCTTCTGCTTAACAGTCATCAGCGAGACAATGCTTTTTTGGGGGCGCCGGCTGTTGATAAAGCATGCAAGGAACATGATGGAAAACTGCTCCCATGAGGTGATGACCGAGGTGGGAGGCTGAAAACCACCGCCGAACGGATCCCTTAAAGGTCGCCTGGAAAGTCCGACACATCAAGGCATCAGAGTATCCGTACAGGATCATGAGTGCCCTAAAGCTCTCCAGGTGGTCGTCCGGGTCTGTGTTCCCGTCATACATCTCCTAGGTGGGAGCCTTGAAGTTCAGGGGTAGAGGCTCGACGACGATATCAGGGGAGAAGGCATCCATTCTCCCAAGGGAATTGCTCTGTTCGATCGAGGTATCAGTTTGGCCCTCCTTAACTTGTCAGATCTCGGCTTTGACAGCACCAAGCTCGTCTCAGAGTTCGGCGGACATGGGGTCAGGCATGGCCTGTGCACCATCCCGATCCTCATGGGCATGGTGGCGATCGATGCGGACTCCAGAGTGCTCGGAGTTGAGACCGCGTGCTTCGAACTTAGCGCGACGGTCATTCAAGAAGTCCCGGAGGTCCGAGACGTAAGGGGAAGAGGCTCGAAGCCGGCCCTCGGCCTTGGAGTGGGCGCTAGGGCGATCGCGGTGTCCGCCTTCGTCCCTCAGCTTGGTCCTTTGGCATCGGTGATGCTACTTGGAGGACTGGCAGCTATCCTTTGATTGTTCCGGTTCTTCCTCCCTTCGGCTAGGAGGTCTGGAGTTGTCCTCCCTTCAGCTGGGTGGTCTGGAGGTCTGGGAGAGCGGGTTGGCAAGACGACTGCTACCAGACTCGAAAGGCTCGATCCGCTGCCCGTGGCCGAGGTTGGGGACCAATTGGCTGGTGGACCCATGCCGGCTCGGTTGTGTGGACTCCCCGACGGGGGGGTCACCCTGGGGGCAACCTCCTGCGTGGGGGTAGTTCTACTTGACTCGTTGTGTCAAGTACTCCAGGCGGTCGAGCATGGCCTGGAATTATTCATTGGTGACAAGATTTTGTGTATTTATTGTTCTTCGTACCATGCTGGTTGGTTGGAGCTCGGGGACCTGATAGCTTGTCAAAGTTCTTTTTAGAGAACGTCTTAGCAACATTTCCCACAGACGGCACCAATTGTTGGTGCTCGGGTTGGCCGAGGACAACAAAGTAATTTCGTCCCTAGACTCCAAAGGCTTCAAGGGTTCAGAGAGCTTGCTGTTGAGGCTGAGGTGTGCAGGCCGAGGCGGAGAAGGCTCCGAATACTGTAGAAGCCAAAGGTTGGTGGCCAAGGTGCTGCAAGGCAGAATAGGTCAAAGGCCCTAGGTGAGAACCCGAGGCAGAGTCTCCAACGGTCAAGTTAGTACGAGGTACGAAGAGGGGAACTAGGATATAGTTTGTGAGCCCAGTTCCAAATTTGGACTGAAGATTGTATTCGATCCCTTTACCTGGAGGGTGGCACCCCTATTTATACTTGAACTACCTAGAGGTAGGTAGAGATGAACGCCTGAGATGGGTGTCGTACGAGGGCAGTCAAAGAGCTCTGCGGAGATGCGTGGGCTCCCTGCGATTGGCTCCGTATGAGGGGAGCAAGGTAACCCCTGCTGTAGCGGATCTCATTCCCGAATCTGGCACTCGTGGGCTGGGCCTCCCAACCTCAAATGGGCTGAGTTGGGCCACCCCACATCAGGTGGCAAGTATTATCTCAGGTTCTGAGGAAAATGTACCTCAGCTTTTAGCTTCTGGAGGATTAAAAATGACGAGTTTTCTTGATTTAAGAACTGAAGAAGCAGGAAAATGAATGCATTACAGAAAGAAGATATGGCAACTATTATCAGGCATTGCTTACAAGATTGGTTAGATCTAGGCTCAAATTCTCATTGGATGCTTGATTTGTGGAAAGACCATTGAAGATTTTCCCTAATCTTTACGTGGTGGCCAAGGATAAAGAGACAAGGGTGCATCAATAATATAGAATAAAAAAATGATTTGGACCCCAAAGTTTTGAAAGATTTTATTTGATTGGGAGCTGGATGAGGTGATCCAATGGTTGGTTGTGAAGACAGCAGGTGGGAGTGGGAAAAATCTGGATCCTTTTCAGTAAAATCTTGTGTAAAGAGGCTTGCTGTTGTGGGCAACAGAAACTTCAAAAATTGTGTGGCATCCCAGGTGCCTGAGTGCCTCCAAAGATCACCTTCATGTTGTAGACTACAACACTAGATAAATGTCTTACAAAAGATAATCTGGTAAGGAGGTATGAACATCTCACCCTTGGGCTGCTCATTTTGCAAGCACTCTTTGAAATATGCTGACACCTTTTTCTCCAATGCCCCATAGGCTCGTAGATCCAGGGTTTTTCTTCTAAGATGCCTTATGCCTAAATGTAGACTGGGTTTTCCCTAGGACAGTCCAGGAGACCCTAAATGGATGGCTTTTTTTTGGACAGGGGTTGGTTCTAAATTGAAGAGGTAAAATGGCCTGAAGGGTCTTACCAGTAGCCATTATTTGGAGTATTTGGATGGAAAGAAGTTCAAGAATTTTTGAGAATCAGCAAGACAAGAAGATGAAATCCTTGAAGTATTTAATCCTTGGCATTCTCATGGTATCAGTTAGAGAGTTGTTCAGAAATGTTCTTTTTTGATAATGGACTGTTCTTTTTTGGACGGGAGCTGGTTCTAAATTGAAGAGGTAAAATGGCCTGAAGGGTCTTACCAGTAGCCATTATTTGGAGTATTTAAATGGAAAGAAGTTAAAGAATTTTTGAGAATCATCAAGGCAGGAAGATGAAATGCAACCCTTGAAGCATTTAATCTTTGGCATTCTCATGGTTATCAGTTGGAGAGTTTTTCAGAAATGTTCTTTTTTTTGTAACTTATTTACCCAAGAGCTATTACTAGTATAAAGGCTGACTTGTGTGTAACTTTTTGTATAATTGGGGTCTGTTATGTGGGTACAGTCTCTCACTTATAGTTGTTTAGCAATCATTTTCTTGTATCCCTTGAAATTTATTTAATAAAATACATTTTAACCTTTCCTAGAAAAATACCATTGGCTACTATTGTGGAAATCAGATCACTCAGGATGGGAAGAATATGTTGCCTCACTCAATAAGGAAATAAGCTTCCATTAACAGAACAAACCTTCACGTGCAGCAGACTGGGTACAAACAGGCCTCCATACAGAGGAAAATGCTTTCTGCTTCTTGCGACTGTCTATAGAATTTGGACCACCTTTTTTCCTACCCATTCTCCAAGCATGACTCACACCATGATAGGCAGAATACCCCTAACATACAAATTAAATAAACATGTCAGTAAATTCATGCTAAAATGTAGGCCTATAGTAACCACTATAAATAGCTTCTTTTCTGATCAGAAAGATAAGATTTTTTTTTATCAGCAACACAGAAAAACTTTTTTTGGTAGAAAGAAAAACTTCATTAATTACTTAAAAATAAAAACAGCAAGTTAAGAATTAACATCATAATGTAATAACAAAGGAGCATCTTCAGACTGGGAACAAAAGGACTGAAGATAGTTATGGGACCCCTATAACATGCCATGTGCTGCATGTTTCTGGGATAGGGGCTAAATCAGAACAAGCTAGGATTTATTTCAGTAGGTAATTGTTTTATATGTTGTTCCCCTAGGTGCTGATTATAAGGAAATCTAGGTTCTGATACAGTAAAGTCCCATGGTCATGAGCTTCAGTGAATGCCTAATTTTTCCATTCTAATCTAACAGACAGCATCTACCTGATGGTGGGTCCTGATCTCTAAAACATGAGTAGCAAGGCAGGTTACAGGGGCTCCAGTATTTGGATCCTGGCCCCCAGACCCAACAGTCAGCCCAAATAATAATACATTTTGTTGAGTTTTGGGCTGATATAACATGTTTCTTATTTACATATCATAGTTAGGGAGTTATTGGGCCTTAGGCCCATTAGTTTATGTTTTAAGTTAAGAGTGTTTTTAAGTTCTCACAAGTAGCCGATTACTAAGGGCATACTTGTCTTTGTACTCTCTTTTATTTATGAGTATATAATCTAATGAAAGGGGCAGCCAGACCTAATTCTAAGCTTCTCCCGTTCTCTTCTATCTCTCATCTCTCTCTTTCTTAGCTGAAACCTTTTCTCCTCTTTCTTTTCTTCTTTTTTTACAGTTTTTATATCAAAACAGGTTGTCCAAACCTTTCTACTTGGTATCAGAGCCAGGTTTAAACATTTCGTGAGCTGCTCCATCATGCAGCCCTAGATCGGCCGACTACATGATAAGGTAAAGGGCCGATCAAAGACATCAGGTAAGCCCAGTTTTTGGATTCTTTTGGAGGAATTGAGTTGAAAAACAGTCCTAGAAGTATGGGACTGTGCTAGAAAACCAGAAAAACTAACAAGAGAAGATTAGAGAAGATTAGAGAAGAAGAGAGAGAGAGAGAACTGCGGCAAGGAGAGTTAGAGGATGAGGAGTTCGAACTTAACCTCCCTCTAACACTCTAATACTCTTTTATTTAAGTTAATCTTTGATAAATTACAGAGAGGCCCTTGAGTGGGCAGAAAAATACAAAAACAAACACTACAGAGTATGGGCCCAGAATTAGGCCCATAACAGAGAGAAACATAACATAACATGAAGTGACAGTCTATGGGCCATTCGGCCCATCTCCTCTACAAATTGCAATCCCTTGTAGCTGGTCTAGGGTTTTACACCAAAATCAGGAAGAACTGGAAAAGGGGGAGAGTCCTATTTTAGTAGGACTCTTCAATTTTGACCTAGGAAGTGGTGCTCTAGTTTTCTAGGTTCCTTGAGGTTTTCTAAAAGGAGTGGTTCAAGTCCCAGCCTTTTTGGAGGTCTCTGGAGGGAGTAACAGCCTCTTCCCCCTCTTCTCTCGCTTCCACGGAAAAAGGAATCTTTGGAGGGAGGGGCTTCTAGGGTTCCAAGAGGGTGTTTGAGGTTTCTAAAGGAGATAAATACCTTCTTTTCATCTCAAATTGATTTCCTAACCTATTCTGAGAGTTATAGAGGGTTGTGGAGTTGAAAACAAATTTTTAGGAGAAATGGGATCCGGGGGAGGAGGTGTTGGAGACCTCCTCGAGGACAGAACCATTAGTACAGTCAAGTTGGATGGTACAAACTACTTAGAATGGTCACAATTTGCAAAGATGGCCATTGGTGCTCGTGGGAAATTAGGGTATGTCACACCGGTGAGGAAAAGAAACCTGAAACTAACCATTCCCAATGGGTACAGGAGAACTACATGGTGATGACTTGGCTGTGTAATTCCATGTTGCCCCATATAAGTAAGAACTTTTTATGGGCTAACACAGCTAAGGAGATTTAGGATGGAGTAGCAGAAACCTATTCATAGAATGAAAATGTTTTTAGAGCCTATCAGTTGAGAAACTAGGTGATTGCTACTAGGCAGGGAGATAAGTCTGTTGCCATTTATTTTTCAGCCCTAAAAACCTTATGGCATGAGATAGATCATTTGGAGATTGTGGTTTGGGAAAGTAGCAAAGATGCAGCAACTTATCAAAAGTTGGTATAAAAGAATAGGGTTTTTGAGCTTTTAGCTGGACTTAACCCTGAGTATGGTATTGCACAACAACATATTTTTTCCCGAGAAAATGTAACTCTCTCTCAGGCATATGCCTTTGTGTTTGGAGAGGAGAGTAGGAGAAATGTGGTGATGAGGAACTCAGGCCTTGAGCAATCAGCTATGGTTAGCACAGTGAAGCCTAAGCCGAGTAGGGACAAGGGTGGAAATGAACCAAGGAAGGAGGACAAAAGGGATCTGATCTGTGACTACTGTAAGAAACCCAAACATACCAGAGATACCTGCTGGAAACTTTACCCACACCTTGTACCGAGCCGGCTCAGAACTAGAAGGGGAATGTGAATATGGCAGTGACTGGAGATTTATCAGAGCCACCTACTACAGCCTCTCTAGAATCTATTGCAACAACTACAGTGTAGAGAACACTGATGTGGGCCCCACAGCTACAGTCCCATTGTGTTTGTAGGGTAGAAGGTGTTCTAGTCTTCCTGGGGTTAGCTATTGGTCATTTAGTCGTTTTAGTTGTTATTTATTTCAGTCTTGTTTTTGCTCTATTTGTTATGTAAAGACTAAGGGCAGATCTGTCCTTTCCATGTAATGAGCATAACCTATAAATATTAATTAAAGTGGCGGCGGAAGAACATTAAGCTTATGCTCCTCCTTTTCAACTCTTGTGTTCTACTGCTTCTTCTCCCTCTTCCTCCTCTTTTCTCTTTACCTTTCTTCTTATTTTCGAACCTGAAATCCCTTAGGGTTCAAGACTGATAACAGTCCTGAACTTCTACTTGCCCTTAGCCTTTACATAACAAATAGAGCAAAAATAAGACTGAAATAAATAACTAAAACAACTAAATGACCAATAGCTAACCCTAGGAAGACTAGAACACCTTCTACCCTATGAACACAGTGGGATTGTAGCTGTGGGGCCCACATCAGTGTTCTCTACATGTAGTGAGGGCCAAATTGGAGAGATATGGGCATTTCCTAAATCAGAAGGATACAGCCAGTTCCAACTCATTATCAGGTGAACAGCAAGGTGCAGGTGGATCAGGAGGTAGTCATTCTACCTCGTTTGCACACACAAGTAGTTCACATGCCACTACAAATTATGTATCCACTACAGGTAAAGGGGGACCTCCCTAGATTATAGACTTGGGTGCCTCAGAACATATGACCAACATTTCCACCATTTTCACACCATACCACTTCTACTCTGGTAGAGATAGAGTTTCCACAGTTGATGGATCACATGTTCCCATTGTTGGGAAAGGGTCTGTAAGGATAACTGATACCATTACCCTACCTTCTGTCCTTCATGTTCCTAAGACTAAGCACTAATCTTTTATTTGTTAGTAGCTTGACAAAGAATTTGAATTGTTCTGTGATTTTTTTCCCTGGTCTTTGTGTTTTGCAGGATTTGGAATCAAAGAGGACGATTGGGAGTGGTCGTGAGGTGAATGGAATCTATCTTCTTGATGTGCTTCCCAGTCATCAAAGTCATCATGTCAGCAGAAGTATTAAGTTAGAGTTAGTGGGTCAGATTATGCTTTGGCATAATCGATTAAGACATTTGTCTTTTGCTTCTTTGCGTTTTTTGCTTCCCAAATTGTTTGAGCCGGTCGATTTGTCCAATTTGGAGTGCAAGGACTGTCAACTTGGAAAGCATTGTAAGCATTCCTTCAAAGCAAGTAATAAAAGATGTTCTTCTGTTTTTTATATTGTTCATATTGATGTGTGAGGGCCATACCATGTTTCTTTTATGGGTGGCTATCGGTATTTTCTTTTGTTTGTGGATGATTATTCTCGGTACTCTTGGATATATTTAATGAGATCTCGTGATGAGGTACCATCTTTGGTTTAACAATTCCATCAGATGGTGCTGACACAATTTGGGGTACGAGTAAAAGTGTTTAGATCAGACAATGCCAAGGAATACTTTGAAATAAAACTTGCCATCATACCTATTGGAGCATGGAGTTATCATCAGAGCAGTGGTACATACACTGCACAACAGAATGGTGTAGCAAAAAGGAAGAACAGACATATTGTGGAAGTAGCAAGAAGCATGATGTTGAGCTCCATAGTTCCAGTTCGTTTTTAGGGTGATGCAGTTCTTACAGCAATGTTCTTGATTAATCGGGTGCCTTCTCGTGTTCTTGAATATAGCACTCTGTTCAGCCTTCATTTTCCTGAGGATGAGACATCCCATATTCCTCTAAGGGTGTTTGGATGTGTATGCTTTGTCCATTTTCTTGGTCCTCACCGCTCAAAGTTGGATCCTAAGGCGAAGAAGTGTGTCTTCCTTGGGTATGCAGGAAACCAGAAGGGTTATTGTTGTTATGATCCAATCTTCGAGAGTCGGTATGTTACTATGGATGTCACCTTTTTAAGTCCACACCTTTTTTTCTCGGGGACTTCTTCTCAGGAGGAGTGTTTTGGACAGGGAAGTGAGCAATCTATACCACTTCCTATTCCATCTCCTTTGTCTACTTCAGTGTCTGACCTACCTATCTCACCCACTTTGCCACCTCCATTGCATCCTATCTCTCAGTGTTTTACACAACAGCGCCTACAACAGCACAAGGAGGTTGATTCCACAATAAAGGAACCCACGTCACTCCCTATCAGCTCATCAGAGATTCCAGGTTCAACTAACACAGACCCAAGTTGCCTCTTGTTCCCCCTGATGGTTTAGTTCCTATTAATACTACTATCCCTACTCCTAATGCCATTGCAGATGACCTTGATCTCTCCATTGCCCTCAAAAAAGGGAAGAGGAAGTGTACTACTCATTGCATCTCACACTATCTTTCCTACAGTGGATTATCCCCTTCCTACCAGGCCTTCCTTTCCTCCATTAACTCTATGTTTATACCCAGGAGTGTTAGTGAGGCTCTCTCCAAACCTAAGTAGAAGACAACTATGCAGGAGAAAATGAAAGCATTGATTAAAAATTAGACATGGGAGATTGTGGATTTGCCTGATAGCAAAGAGACTGTTGGACGCAAATGGGTTTATACAGTGAATTACAAGGCTGATGGGAGTATAGAAAGGTACAAAGCGAGGCTAATTGCAAAGGGTATACTCAGACTTATGGCATAGATTACTTGGAAACTTTTGCACCAGTGGCAAAGATGAATTCAGTTCAGATTCTTCTATCACTAGAAGCTATGTACTCTTGGCCACTCTTCCAACTTGATGTGAAGAATGTCTTTCTCAATGGGGACTTGCAGGAGGAGGTGTATATGAACCTTCCAGCTGGCTTATACAATAATGTGGAAAAGGAAAGATATGCAAGTTGAAGAAGTCCCTACATGGTTTAAAGCAATCACCTAGAGTTTGGTTTGACAAGTTTAGAAGTACATTGATTATATTTGGCTATACTCAAACTCAATCTGATCATACTCTTTTTGCGAAGAGGAGGGGGCCATTGGTGTCAATTTTGATAGTGTATGTGGATGACATTATAGTTACAGGAAATGATTTGAGTGAGATTGATACCCTGAAAAAGAATCTACACAAAGAGTTTGCAATTAAGGATCTTGGAGAGCTAAAGTACTTTCTAGGCATTGAAGTGGCAAGGTCCAAGCATGGGATCTTCATCTCATAGAGGAAGTTGATACACCTATTGATCAAAACCACAGGATAAATGCTTCAAAGGGTGAACTAGTGAAGGATATTGGAAGATATCAAAGGTTAGTGGGGAAGTTGCTATACTTATGTATGACACGACCAGACATCTCTTATGCAGTGAGTGTGGTGAGTCAATACATGCATGCCCCACGAATTCAGCATTGGGAGGCTATTGACAAGATACTTTCCTATTTGAAGGGACACCCAGGTAGAGGTATATTGTTTGCTAACCATGGATAGTTGAAGTTAGAGGCTTACATAGATGCTGATTGGGCAGGGTGCCTAGATGACAGGAGATCTACATCAAGAGTTTGTACTCTTGTTGGAGGTAATTTAGTTTCATGGAAAAGTAAGAAACAGACAGTTGTGGCAAGATCAAGTGCAGAAGCTGAATGCAGAACCATGGCACATGGTGTTTTAGAGTTCCTCTGGATCCGTTCCTTGTTAGAGGAGATTGGAATTAAGGCTGAAGAACCTATGATGCTAAATTGTGACAATCAGGCAGCAATTAACATTGCCCACAATCCAATTCGGCATGAAAGGACAAAGCATATAGAAGTGGATAGACACTTTAAGGGAAAGGGTGACATCCAAAGAAGTTTACTTTCCATATGTTGCATTTGACTTGTAGCTTGTTGATGTTCTTACAAAAGGAGTTGCAAGAAACAAGCTAGAACATGATCTAAGCAAGTTGGGAATGAGTGACAATTATTCCCAACTTGAGGGAGAGTGTTGAGTTTTGGGCTGATATAACATGTTTTTTATTTACACAACATAGTTAGGGAGTTATTGGGCCTTAGACCCATTAGTTTATGTTTTAAGTTAAGAATGTTTTTAAGTTCTCACAAGTAGTCAACTTACTAAGGGCATACTTGTCTTTGTACTCTCTTTTATTTATGAGTATATAGTCTATTGAAAGGAGCAGCCTGACCTAATTCTGAGCTTCTCCCATTCTCTTCTATCTCTCATCTCTCTCTTTCTTAGTTGAAACATTTTCTCCTCTTTCTTTTCTTCTTTCTTTTACAGTTTTTATATCAAAACAGGATGCCCAAACCTTTCTACTCATTTAACGTGCATGTGCATGCATGCACATGTGTGCATATGGCAAGAAGGGAAAGAGGATAACAAGCTTAGAAGCATAGTGGGGAAAAAAAAATAATGAAATGATAATATGCTTAATAATTGCCTTCTAATCCCATAGACATTGCAAATATCAAAAAATATCTCTATGAATTCATGATTCCAGTTACCTAATATATTCCAAACAGATAAGAAATTAAGAAATCTTGTAATGCGATTCTGTTCTTGAATAGCATATACTATATCCAACATTCTGGTCTACTAATCTAAACAAAATAAAATAAAATAAAAACACAATGTAATCTACTTAGGAGAAAAGAAGGTTTGTTCTTCGCTTCCTTTTTTCTTTTTTGTTCTTTTTCTCTTCTACTTTTTTCATCACCTTGAGCCAAACCCTGAATTATAATCAGTCCCAAAAAACACCAATTAGGCCTATTTCTATCCCAAACTCATAAATATCTGCTCCAATCTCATATACAGTAAGGTAAGGGGCCTTGAGCTAGCTCAAAATAATCAGAATCTGCTGTAGTAGTGAAGGAATTGAGAATAAAGAAGGCTACTACCCAATGTTTGTCCCAGGTATAAAAAAATATAAAAATAAAAAGCTGACCCTTGAGCCAGCAATGAAAAGAAGAGAACCAAATATTCCGGTAGCAATTTCAGATAAAAAACTAATCATTTCATTTAATATTTCCTTTGCAATTTTCCTTACAAAAAAGACTTTAAGACTCTAGCCCAAACCTCCTTTTTTTTACTCTAGTCAGAACTTTAGGGACCACAAAGCATCTCAACCAATTCCTTTTCCCACTCAAACCTCTAAGGGACCATTTGATAACGTCTGAAATGTCTGAATTGAATAACTTACAATTTTGGCTTTTAGTGGATAAAATATTTAAGAGCATGGAAAGCAACTCAACTTCAGCTTCAGCCATTAAGGAGCTTGCAAACTCCTGAATAACTTATTCATTAAAAGACAAAGCAAAAATTCATTTCTTTTTTATAATAACGAAAAAAAAGCCATTCAGTTCAGCCGCTTCAGCTTTTACAGAACAGTCCCTGAGCTTTCATTCTTCTTTACTTCTGTTCAAGCATTCAAACTGTATTATCCATGAAGAAAGGAGTATTTTAGAAATAATAGTTATAATCAGGGATTTTAATGCAACAGTTACCGCATTGAGGACTAGTTGGTAATTTGGATATTTCTAGTGTTAATATGCATCTCTCTCACTGAGAGAGATAGATTTGCTGTGGTTTGAATCCCTAATTTTCTTTTCTCTTTTCTGTCCCTTCTTCTCTCATACCACTAAAAGCAACTTTCATTTCTTTTTATAATTTCCCCAGATTGGCATGCTGCAACAAAAATTTCTCAATCTCTTAAAACTAATCTCAGTGTTAACCCTAATTATTTGGGGTCAGCTACATGCATCCTGTCCTGCTACTGTGCCCTGTGTCAGTAGAGTCAGCATCACCATCCACTATATGACCATATAATATTCTGCTCCTCCCTATCATATACAAGTCCCACATGGAAGACCATAACAACAGTATATAGTTTCTACTTTTGTTTTCTTTTACATGTTCCCTCCCTATCAGATACAAGTCCCACGTGGAGGACCACAACAATAGTATTCACTTTGTACTATTGTTTTCTTTTACATATGTTTTTGATTGAAAAATCGTGTCCTAACTCCTAAGCACTGCTTCAATAACAATAGCTTTCATTCTTACCCAACTAGTATCTTTAATCTGAACTTTTTTTATTCTGATAAATTCATATGCCTATATGAACCATACAATCAATTAGCCTCCATTAAATTCAATAAAATAATAGCTCTATATTCTATCCCTCTTAAGATAGCTTGGTTCACTATTCCGCCGATTCTCTCGTAGATAATTAATTCTTCTCAATTTTATTACAATTATTAATTTATCTAATTAATTTCAGGTTCATTTTTCTTGTTTTTAAAATAACTAGACTATTTTTTCATCCTCCAATTTAGTTTAACTAGTAAATTTATATTATTTCAACATATAGAGGCCACTATTTGGTGTAAAGGTAAAACCTCAGGCTGGAAAGCAAGAGAACGTGATTTCAAATCTGAGGACAGCAGGACAGCCACTCTGTGTAAAAAAGAATGCTACCCCAGATAGAAGGGACCAACATTGGATAATGGCCTTTATATTCCCAATACACATCAGAGTGAGCCCTGGGTGTTTCAAATATGTTCACCTCTTACACTTTAAGGTTTAGAAATTAAAAACCCAGTGTTAAATCCTAACCTGATTTCTCCACACTTCTGTTGTATGCTCATTTGGAAATTGAAACATTAGGTATTTCTACTTGGTATGCTGCAAAATACAAAGATCAAAGCCCTATACCAAACTATTATCTGAGTATTAAGTATTTATACTGGTCACATTGCAGATCCAGAACTGCACGGTACCTTTTTTATCTTGAACCTATAGACCTTCAGTTTCAAAATAACATTCCACCTTGCCTGCTTTAATATAAATCTGAAGCTAAATGATTCTGTGCATGTAAGATTAACACTGCCTAAGTATACTTGCAGTTATATCATTCAGAAAGGACAAAGGCACCATGTCCCACGTACAAGTCTTACATGTTCCTTGATGTATGATCCATGCACAACATAAACACACCATATAGTATCAGAAGATTGAGATATAATGTCCAGCCAATCACCAAAATGAGTTTCCTAATCTTCCTAATAACTCTTACACCCACACAGCTTTCATGATTAAAGATTGTTGAAGTATCCTTCTTGCAAATACTCCAACAAATTCCAAAAGGAGATAAGTTCCAATTAATTTGACTCCTCCTGAAAAAGCCCTATACATAGGCACACTTGAATCAGTGACCTCATATCAGCCACAATAGCTCATTCCTCACTTGAATGACACAAAGAACATTTATCATAATATCACTACCTGTAGCAGTGATGAGGTCCATAGTAACGATCTTGTACAAGACAATTGTTTACATGAAGAAGCACATCTTAGTAGATAAGGTTCATTTGGGGCTGAAATACATCATCATGGGGTAACAGCATTCTCCCCATTAAAACAAGAAAAATGTCCACCTAGGTATTTAACCAATAAATTTCCATGTTACAACTGAACTTTCAGGCATTTTAAACAACAGCTGCATGAGATAAAGATTGAATTTTAGAAGACCCCCCCCCCCACCACCACACACACACACAAACAGAGAAAAGAGGTGGGAGCTCTGAACCTGAATGTTTCCTACGGGCTCAGAAAGAGCGTATGCATTTGCGGCTTTCCAAACACGATCAACTCTGAAGATGGAACAAAAAGAACAATAAATGAAAAATCATTAAAATACAAAATAAAATATCAAAGAAACTGAGAGAGAAAAAGATGAATTTTGAAGATTCCGAAGGAGGGTGCACCTGAAGAATAGATATCTGAAAGCAATCATCTAACTCCCAATTCCCTTCTTCTGAAGGAGAAGTGAGAGTGAACTGTAGAGTGTAGATTTCGTCGAAGATCGACCGGCAACCGCCGAACGGCGATCCTCTTGAGAAACAATCTTTTAGAGATAATGATACAGTGAAACAGCTTCATAAGCATTAGCATGTATCCGTAAAATACGTCGAATCGCTGAAAGACTTTTTTTCAACTGAAGCAACTCTAACCAGTCTACCCGTTCTGAGTACGGGCAACTATAACCGGATCGAATCAAATCCAATATAGGTAGATTCGAGTCGGATATTGTCCATCGGATTTATATCGAGATTTGAATTGAATTCGGATTACAATTGGATGAAATAGTATAAATAATTAAACTGAAGATAATTAAAAAATTATATGTTATTAACAAAATAAAATTAAAAATGACTTTTATATTGCATTAACGAAATGAATTCAAATCAGCCCCACACAGAAGATATTCCCATCGTGTATTGATAACATCTCCTGATGATGACACCATCATTCTTGATATTATCATTAGGGAGATGTTCTCAATACACTGTGAGAAGTTGAATTTCAACAATTTCAAAGGGGGAGAAGAGCCCAAGATATTTAGAGCATTCCCTCTCTCTTTGATCCCTAGCATTTTAGCAATAATTTTCCGAAATCTCCAAGGGGTATTCTTACTAAAAAAATACCTTCAATTTATGAAGATTAATCACCTGTCTAGAGACTTCAGCATACTAATTTAAGACTTTCTTAATCTACAAAGCATATTGGATGTCAACCTAATGGAAGAGAAGGCAGTCATCAGCATAGAAGAGGTGAGATAAATCTGGTGCTGAACGCTTCAATTTCATGGGATAGAGAAGAACATCTACAATAGCTACCTTTATAGAAGAAGAAAGCGCTTGGGCTGCTAAGATAAAAAGATATGGGGAGAGTGGTCCCCTTGCCAAATCCCCGTACTAGGTTTGGCTCTCCCTTCTTGAAGCCCATTAATGTTGAAAGTATACTCCACAAAGCTCAAACAACTATAAATGAGAGATTTCCAGTGGCTATTGAATCCCATTTTGTCAAGCACTTTAATAATAAAAGACCACTCTAGCCGATCGTAGGCCTTCTTGGGGTCATGTTTGATTGCCATGTAATAGCTCTTTCCTTTAGCTTTAGATTTAAGAAAATGAAAGGCTTCATGAGCGATTCGGATGTTGTCAGAGATTAATCGATTCTTGACAAATGCACACTGAGACTCATCAACTAGTTGAGGGATAATCTACTGTAGACAGAATACCAAGCACTTAGAAAAATCCTATAAGCTAGATTAGTTAAATTGATAGGCTGATATTGACCCATATTCTAGGGTCTTTTGCACTTAGGAATGAGGGTAATGCTAGTGAAATTCACACTAGCAAGAACCTCAGCATCAACAAACCACTTCTATAAACCATCTAGACCAGGGGCCTTTAGAGGTCTAATAGAAAAGGTGGCTTGGTGAATTTCTTATAAGGAGATAGGCTGCAAAATAGAATTGCTCGTCTCCTTAGAGAGAGTCACACATGTTTTTCACAATATTATAATCCAAGCTCAAGCTTGAAGAACAAAAAATATTAAGAAAATAATCCACAATTACCTCTTCTATGCCAGTTGTAGAGAACACAATTTGCCCATTAGAATTTTCAATGCAGTTAATGTGATTTCTCTAACGATGAATAATCGTAGATTTATGAAAGAAGTTGGTGTTACGGTCCCCCTCTTTAAGCTAAAGAATTCGGGATTTTTGCTTCAAGAGTGTTTCCTCCCGCTCTAGCTCTCGATCAAGCCTTTGCTTCAAATTAATCACCTACTGGGAATTGGACTGAGGATCTGTAGTCGTCTCTTCACTTTGAGCATCCTTAAGTTTGATTTTAGTATTGTTAATGCGTTGTCTAATGTTGCCAAAGGTGGTTCTATTCCAATACTTTAAAGCTCTTTGGCATTTCCCAAGCTTTGATCCAAAAGAGACTTATTGCCCATTCTGGTGATGCCTGGCAGAGCTCATGAAATTTCAATCACTGATTTACAGTTTGGGTGAGACACCCACATGGCTTCAAAACGGAAAGGTCGATAACCTCTCAAAGGCCTTTGGATACAATTGACGATGATTAGGCCATGATTTGACCCATAAACCAACTTGTTTAGCACCCATGCAGCTGGGTTCTGAGTACACCATGGAATGGAAGCCAATAACCGGTCTAGCCGCTCCTAGATTAAACCATATCTTCTCCTTTTATTACACCACGTAAAGTGCTGGCCAACACATCCCAAATCAACTAATTCACAATCATTGATGAAGTCATTAAACTCTTGAGTACTTTTGTTAAAAGCTAAGAGGCCTCTATCTTTTTCATCAATGTTGGAGATTACATTGAAGTCTCCCATCATAATCCAATGATGGTTTACTGAGCGAACAATGCTTCGGAGCTCATTCTAGACTGCATTTCTGAATCTATGATGTGGGTGCCCATAAACAAAACTACATCTCCAAGTTCGGTTCAATTTCCAATTTGTAAGAAGTGCCAATGATTCGGGGGGAAGAGTCAAAGACTTGGATATTGAAACCACTCGTCCAGCAATTGATTAAACCTCCTGCCAAGCCAATAGGATCCACCGCAGTAGCACTTGATGAGATGAGGGGATTTTGGTTTCTGCAAGAAAAATAACCCCTGGAGCATGGGTTTAGATATGCTCCTTTAGAGCTCAAACTATTAGGGCCCGACCCAATCCTTGGCAGTTCCAACAAAAGAAACTCATTATTCTCGGTAGCCCTGAAACTCCTTAAGGGCCACTGCTTGATCATTAGAGTGTCCAAAGTCAACAAGGTGCAATTTGTTATTTTCAATCGGTTTTTGTTTACGAGCATCACTTATGAAACCTCAGCCTGTCTACTTGTTAAGAGTGAAATGCCTTTTTGGAGACAGGTGCTCTACCATTTCCCCCTTCCCTTTCCAACTTTGCTTCTTTTCCTCAGTCTTTGTTACTGGGTTTTTGCCTCACGCAACAACCTCCTGTTTCAATATGTCCTATTGTTCTGTCATGTCTAGAAATTTCAATTTCTTAGTGGCTAAGTCATATGTCTCTTCAAGAACTCTTTTAATACCCCCCCAAATCCTCTATTTTATTAATTTTAATTGGATTTGGACTAAGGCCCAATGGTCTTCGGGTTATTGGATTGCCCATAGACCCTAGTGGAATCATATTCTATAGAATGGGATGGAGGGCTGATTTCAGTAGGTAAGCTAATTGACCAATCATCCTCATTGGGGTTCAGATCATACCTTCGATTATCCAAGGTTGTCAGGTTCATTTGATCCCCATACATCGATCCCAATGTGGCTTTCCATGCAAGAAAGTGCGCCTTTTCTGCCAGGCTGTCCCAACCCACATTTTCAACTACTATCACAGCACTTGTCTCACTCCTACCTTAACTTGTTAGAGGATCAATCTGACATGTCTTCACCTTGTCCCCAACGGTTCCATTTCCGGCATTGGTCTGAGAACTCTCCAATAGTGTTGCAAGCGACATTAGACTATCATGTTTTTTGTGTGCTCACCCAATCTTCTCGGAAGCTCTGCAACATATTGGATCTTCTTTCCCGCTTTAGATGAAATTCGACGCAATCCATGGACTATGTGACTTCAGGTCATATTTGTCTACTCGATCCTCCTTTATGTTATCTTCTTCATCATTAGAAACCTCCTATATTCTTAAGGAATCCTCACACAAAGAACACTTTTGATTGCAAGCTTTATTGTCATGACCAATGCGCCCGCATAGAGGCTCTCTTTGTCTCTGTCATTTGTTGCAACAACAGACCATGGAGCTGTACCCTTAACTCTCCCCATCTTAGAGGAATTTCCTTTAAGCTCATCCCAATGGTGTATTGGTGAGCCAGGATTAGGTTGTTCATGAAAGACCACAGTCCTTTATTCTGAAAAAGATGAAGCTCCAAATACTTATAAAAAAAAAGATGAGGAATTGTCCATCGATTTCGTTATTGATACGCATACCTGTATGAGCCCACACTTGTTGAAACATGTTAGAGGTGTAAATCGGGCTGTGTTGCCTGTGGCCCGATATGGGCCAGCATGAATTTGGACTGGCTCGTTACGGTGGTTCGTGGGCCGTGTCAGGCCTGACACGATCATGTGGGCTGTGCTAGGCTTGTGGGTTTTAGGTCTATGGGCCAGGCCAACACAGCACAATCGAGCGGGCCGACACGGCCTGACACGACCTATATATATTATTTATATATATTTATATATATAATATTATATAAATTATAATTATATAATAATATATAATATAGTAATAAAATTAATAAATTTTTAATATTATTATACGAATTTATTTAATTATTGTATATATCAAAATTCATATAAAATTAAAATTTTAAGTTTTTTTATCAATTTTTAATAAATAACTTTCGCACAACCCAACCCTATTGTTCCTAAGGCCATTGTGATTCAATCGTTTCCTGGAGAAGACCATACAAACCAAGGCGGTTTGATATTGACTTCCCTCCTGAGCTTGATTTGTCTGTATTTCTTCTTCCATAATCCCATTTTCCTCAAGGTCCATCATTATGGTACCACGTTAGGGAGAGAGAGCTAAGCTAGACCACAAGTAGCAAACATCAAGGAGGGAGGAGAAATAACTAGGCTTCGTAAAAGATTAATAGAAAGAAGAAGCAGGGAGGGACCTGGTGATCACAAGAAAGACAGAAGTAGGGGGAAATATCAAAACCTAAATAACTTAACATAAGAAAACTTGCATTTCAAATGGCAAGATAAAAGGCCTCTCACAGGATACAGGTGCCAGAGGCAACCAGACCGATGGAGGATCACTAAGAATCTAGTAAACCAAATATTCAAGCTTCCAAATTTAAGAGAAAAAGACTTTTACATACACACCTATATGCATAAAAATAATGGAATAAAATGTTGGAATAGTTATCACTTTGACACGAAACTAAGGCAAGTATCAGTATTATATGGCAACTATGAATGGCACAAAAGGGAAGATGAAAGGAATGGGAAGAGAAGAAAACAATATATATATATATATATATATATATATATATATATATATATATATATATATATATATATATATATATATATTTTGGCATTGGATGTGAAGCCAAGTATTAATATGTAGTCTTAATCATGCTAGAATAGGGACAACCAATCTTAGACCTATTATAATCAAAACTCAAAATGCAAGCCCATAATCAACATTATTAATAACAGGGGTACAAAGTGTATACCTAATTCATATCTAATATAACTAATAGGATTAGCTCAAATCATTGGGTTGTCTTAGATCATTGACAGGGCCCTACTTATCTTACAAGTAAGACATTTAGAGAGCAAGCTTCAATATGAGACATTTTGATGATTTACCTTCTCTACAACTATTCCTCTACCATCAAGCTCTCCTTTGAAAGTAGGAATGGCAAGTTGGAAGTGGGGGCAGGGCACCCCCTCCCCATCCTTGCCCCATAGTGAAGATGTTTTGCTTCATATGTAATGGTGGGGTGGCGAACCCAATCCCTATTAAGGATGGGGAATCTCCAAATTTTTTTCGTTATGAGGCAACCACTTAGAAATAATCTAGCTGTTGGATATTTTACAAATAAAATTATCGGAATTTTGGGGTATTTTAATAGCAGAATTATTATGATTAGGGGGTACTTTAGAAATGGATCTATAGGATCCTAAGATTTTAAGAATTCAAGAAAACTTAGAGATATTTAAAAAATCAATGGGATATTTAATTAATTTACCATTAGGTTTGGAGCGGGTTCAAGGAATTATATGCAAACCCCATCCCCAGATTGAGACAAAAATATTTCCCCATCCTTGTCTTGTCCTCGTTTAAGATCGGGAAAAACCTGCCTCATTCAGGGTAGGGCGAGGCCTTGGTCTTACAGGAAAAATTGCCTTCCCTATTTGGAAGCAGAAGCTTATGCAATTATGCTTTTCTTCATGACATGAGATTTGAATTAGAGTTATCTCTCCAAGCTATATGATCATTGAAGGTGACACTGCAAACATTGCTTAGCTTTCTGTGGTGAGCTCTCTTTAAGCCACTGTAGTGCATTAGTATTGTCATTGCTGACCGCAGAAGTTTATAATCCGCCTTCCTCTTGGTTCTATTTCACTTGTCGAAAGAATAACAGTATGACTATGAACTATGAAAAATACAATAATTCAACCATACATTGAAAATATCTCATAAATTTAACATACATAATTTACATGTACGGATAATGGTCAAGTGCCATGCTCTTTGAGTTTATGCATTCAAGAGGTTCGGTCTCTCTATAGAGGGCGCCTAAATCAAGTGGCCCTTATACTACTGCATATACCTTGATTGATTTGATCAAAGTTATGGATATTTTTAAAACTTGAAGCATTTAATATACAAGCTGTATCAATTCGGGTTTAAAATGCTTTAGAAAAAAACGATGTATGCATTTGATGGCTAGAGCCACCTGATCGACTAGGTTCTCATTTGTTAGTTATCTTACGATGTATATTATTTATAGATTTCATATTGATGAAATGGTTCCCTACCCTTCAGCTAAAACAAACTAGGTATGGTAGTAATCATCTAAATGAATTGAATATTTTGACGCATATAAATAATCAATTGAACTCAAATTCAGTTCGCCATTGTTATTAGTTGGGACTTATGGTGTGTTTGGATTGAAGGAAAAAGTAGGGGAAGGAAGAGAAAGGTAAGGAAACATTTACAAATCTTGTATAAGCTTTCTTATTTTTCCCTTTCTTTCCCTACCTTTTCCTTTAAACCAAACATAACCTTAGACTCTATCAAGGAATAAGTTTGCCGACATGTATGACTGTAGCAGCAAAAATATATTGATTTGCTGATATAGCTGTTGTTTTTGTTTCGAAAAACAAAATCAATCATGTTTTTAAACAAGCTTGGATCTCTTACCCACAAACTCTTCTCATAGGACACAACAGGCATGCATGGGAGTATCTTGTCATTCACGGGGCGATGTTCCTAATAGACAAGGATAGTGTCTTATTTGTAGGTAGATCGGAAGAGAGAGTGGTTGAACGCCCCAAGTCATTTTTCCAATATAACTCATCAAAGAAAGAGAAAGTCTCTTAATTGAATCTGGATTGGTCAAAGACAAAATCATGCAAAAACTGGGCTGGGCTACTTATGGCGAGCGAACATGCCATTGTTCTATACACATGGCCGGGCTCATGTGGAACCCGCACTTATTGCATACTGAATACTAGCCTGTATAGGTAGCCCCATCCTGGTGTGCATGATTTTGTACTTCAACCCATCCGGATACCATGCTTTATTACCCATATGGTTTATTATGCCCTTTTGGCTTCATTAATAAAACAATTTATCTGTTTTCTTCCATACAATTGGGCATATCGCCAAAACATATAAAAAATATACTTGTTTTTTGCAATTTGTATTTTCTGCATAGATGGTATTATATCTTGCTCTCCATTTTGTCAACTTTTTTTTTTATTTTTTAAATTGAACTGAAGATTAAAAAGAAAAACTACCTAATAACAGCAAGTTGACAATCTCACCCCTCTATCATATAGGAAAGCAATATAATAAAACCGAAGGATACAAAGAATGAAAACATATATATCACCTATTGGTTCAAAGCTAAATCAGCTAATCTATCAGCAAATTTGTTGGCTTCTTTGGTAGCAGAGAGATTTGATGATTTCCCACTCTTGCTCCACGAATTCAAGCACTACCTACTACCTGTTGAAAGAGACCTTCTAGCTTCCAGCCTGCCAATTCGGAGCTCTTCTAGCTCTATCTTCGGTCTTTATCATGCACAGAGTTGAACTATTGGTGAAAGACAGCATTCTCCATTGGCAAACCACAAATGTATTGTCCAATTAAGTAATTACTTACTGATGAATTGTTCACTGCTGAATGGAACTGGCCTATTAACCGCTTTACAAAAAAAAAAAAAAAAGAATATATATAGATGTAAAATGAAACATTGTCATATATGATACTACTGAAATATATATTTTAAACTTTATACCTAGATGTGAAGCCAAGGCAAGTATAAGTATTATAGAGATGTTGTATATTGTATGCTTTTCAGCATGCCAAGTGCAATTATTTATATATATATATATATATATATTAAATAATGGAGTTATATTTTGTATTATTTATTAACAGCATTATCATACATACATGCATATGTCCAAAAAAAAATGATACAGTAAAGACTTTGACCAATCAAAACCTTACTGAATTTTGACAAAAAATTAAAAACCCACCACATTGATGATTACCACTTTGAAGCAGATGCCCGAGTATGATGATGAATAGGCACAATACTGAAAAACTTATAATCAATCAACGATCATCACAAAAGTGATAACTAATCAGGTGAATTTTCATCAAAATATAGTTGGGAGTTACTTTTTCTCCCCCTCTTCTACGGAAAAATGCAATTATTGGGAGTTACTTTTTCCCCTTTTTTACGGGGAAATACAATTATTGGGAGTTGGACGGGCATCCGGGTAATCCTCAATGTGTCTGGACTGGCTACATTGGGCCTTCCCTCAAGTAAAGGTCAAAATTGACCTTGCTCAAGAATAAAATTACTCTTACGGCCCCATTCCTCTTTAGGTAGATATGCATGGGAAAGTTGGTTAATGGGTAACATTTTCCTATTTACCAACTTGCTCATATTCTTTTTGCATTAAGTAATGGGTTTGATGGTAAAATTATTCTTATTTTCCTGGATAAAGCTTATTCATCTCTACCTGGGAAAAATATTTAGAAAACATGATGAAACCATTTTACCCATTTTAATGGTTATTTTTTGTGAATAAAATTGTTATTTTATTATTTATATGAGAATGTAAAAAATCAAAAGAACATAGATGCTAGTGCATTTAACTAGGTAAATATTACCTATTTCATCCAATTAAAGTACATTTACCTAAGCAAGTTGAACTGTTACAAGCAACGGGGCCGTAAGCGAAGTTTTATTAATAGAAAACAAGGGTATTTATTGTCTATTTTGTGTGCTCACTCGAATAATGTGTCCTCCGGTTGTCATGCTGCCAACACTATCCCAAATAGGCCACTGCAGCTGTAAATAGGGAACACTAGTGAAGATGTTTCAAATGTGTCGTTGCAATATTGCGAGTTGGGACATGTTAGCAGCGCATTGTTGGTAACAGATCCAAACTCAATCAGCAATCAAGTTTAGACCAAATCAGCATCAAGAGAATAGACGGGTAGAGAGAGAGAAGCTAGACAAACGGACGATGGTCTGGACTCTGGCCCAGATTTTGGAGCTCTGGAATCTCATTCCCAGCCCACTCCTGACTCCACTTTCCTGGAAAGCTAAAACCTTTAGACCGGAGACAAAGCACAGACTTCTCCCTCTCTCTCTCTCTCTCTCTCTCATATTAACGATATCTCTCTTCTATCGTCACACAACGGCAGATACAGAGTGACCCAACGAAACAAGCGAGGGTCAGAGAGCGCCTGCAGCAGAAATGGTGAGAATTCTTCCCATCGCGTCGTCGTCCTTCAATCTCGCTTCCCTTCGTCCTTCTCTCTCTCCTCTCAGATTCTCGACAACTGCTCGCCTTGGTGTCACTCTAACAGCATATAATCCCTCACGGAAGCTTGCTCTCTTTCGTCTAGGAAGTGGTAAGAAATCGGTACCTTTCGATCTCTTTCGCAACGAAGAAAACCCTATTTTTAGATCATTACCACCTTAAACCCCTGTTTTTGGTGTAGTCTTTACTGGAAAGATACAGGATTCCGATTATATAGCTGTAGCCGGCCTTCGTTCATGCTCGGAATTTATATCATGGATGTTTTGGATGCAATGCTCAAGAGTTTTTAGGGTTTGATTGGTTGGTTTTCCCGGATGGGCAATTCCTTGAATTCTATTTTGGAACACATAATTCTTGTATGCAAATAAACAATTCGTTAGAAAAAGTTTAATCAGTTAAAGGTTCGGATTTTCATTTTTTTTTCTTTTTAAATCCTTTTCCATTCATTTTTCATTCTACATGCAGACAACCACTAATAAGAGGCTGCCCAATTTGATATGAATGTCGTTTACGTGTGGTAGTGATATTAGTTTTCGTTTCCTTCTTCTCGCATTCGGAGCATATTTCCCTAAAAATGTTCTGGTTAACTAAATGCGGGTGCAGTTATGGGGGTGGCTGTCATCATTGAAGGCACGCTAAGAGCCTGTTTATCCATCTGGACCATTGCCTATTCGTACCTCCTTTCTTGAATGCTAGCTCAAAAGTTATGCATTTGCTGCGTATTATGATACTAACCATCTGAGCAAGCCATAGATTGAGTGCATATAAACAAAGAATGCAATTAGCTATCAGAAGAAAAATGCCAAAACAGTAGACTTTTGGAATGATTAGATTAGTCGAATTTGCTGTTTGACCTTAAAGTAGGTTGTCCAGACACCATCTCTTTTAACCACCAACCCATGTGGCTCTGAAGTATTATGTTTTTGTTCTTTCATCCTTAATATGGTAGATTGATAAGATTTTTTATTTTATTTTTCTATCATATTAAGTTACTTTGTGCATGTTATATTTAATTGCCCTGTTATTGCTTATGTGGCTGTACAGAGAATAATTTTGATGTTACATTGTTATATTGTTTGACTCTTGGAGTCTTTGAACTTCCATTTCCTTTTATTATTTTTATCAATATTGTTACATTGCTTATTATTATTATTATTATTATTTGTTTTCACTAAACATATTCAGAATTGTGGCATATGCCTTTCCTTCCCCTTATTATTTGTTGGTAAAAACCGGACGTGTCATAAAAAGATAGCTTTTATTATTGATAAAAATATAACAAAATATAGCTATATCACACACTTATCCATATAGGACGGTTTTCCAGCTATTCCACAGGCACAATCTTTTGGTATAAAAGCACCTAAGATGTTAAGAGCAGAAAGAAACAGCATAGAGGCTGGTACAGTTGGAAGTGTGGCACAAGCAAGCACTGCAGTTAGCCAGGAAAATGTATTGGAGTGGGCCAAAAATGACAAGAGGAGAATGCTCCATGTTGTTTATCGTGTCGGAGATTTGGATAAGACCATAAAGTATGTCTATTTGGAATTTGGTACAATATACTCTGCTTCATTGTTCAAACTATGTATTTTATTATGAAGATGCAAGGTTAAGCTCAAATTCTAATTAATGCATGATGATTGCAGATTCTATACAGAGTGTTTGGGGATGAAGCTGCTGCGGAAACGTGACATACCCGAGGAGAGATACACAAATGCTTTTCTTGGATATGGGCCTGAAGACTCCCACTTTGTTGTTGAGCTCACTTACAGTAAGCCATTCCTATTAATATTTGAATAACTCTCTCCGAAATGCGGAATTTCTTATGATTTCTCTTCTGCACGCTAAGACATGCACCTTATTTCTTTTATGAGAAGAATACACATTTAATTTGGTGCCATTGTTTTTGATTGGTAGACTATGGAGTTGATAAATATGACATTGGAACTGGTTTTGGCCATTTTGGTGTTGCAGTTGAGGATGTAAGTATCTAACCTTTCACATTTTTTGCATGAAGTGGTCACTCTGACTCAAACCCAGGTTCTCATTTTCCAGCCCAAGTTTTTTCCATTACATCTAGCAACATATGTTATATACATTACATACAGGCATCCCGATGCTGACAGTTCCGTTTTGCCAAGATCTTTTCTCTTACCACATAAGTAAAGGCCTTAAGCTTAAATAATGAAATACCACTTATTGATTGCAAGTTCCTGATGATTGTGAAAATTGTAACTGTGAATCTGAAATCATGATTTCTTGGTCCTAAGGGCATATAGAAAGGGTGGAACTATGATGTTTAGATATCAATCATCTTGAAAATTCCTGAAGAGCAGTATAATTGGATGCATATAACTAAAAGCTAAAAACAACATGTTCCACCTTACAAAATGGCTCAGTTAGAACACTGCTCATATGCGTGATACCTTGTTTTTCTCTTTTGAAAAGAAGGTGATATCATAACATCATTACTGAAATATTGACAATCTCTCTCTCTCTCTCTCCCACACACACACACTTAGTTGGTTCATTTAATGAAATTCCCTGAATAACCTGAGAATCGTCCATGTGGCAACTTTGTATGGAAATCATTCATAAAAAAGAAACTTAGTATGGAGCTCAAAGGGAGTCTCAGCATACAGAAAATTTTGGCTCAAAAGTATCTCTTTCCACATGTGCAAAATCAGTCCTCTTTTTACAAAACTAGAAGTATTGATTGAGAAAAACTCCAATATAAAGTTTTATATAGGTCTGATATACACTGTTCAATGAAATATGTGGACAACCCAGTAGGTCCCCCTATCTAATAGATGCTAATATGCTATGGATGGACTATAGGACCTGTTCATGTAGCAGAAATAGGTAGTATCATGTATTGGAGTCCCTACTTTGACCCAATTAGCATACTTTTTCCTATATGTTATATGTAAACTTCTACTAGTAATGTTGTTAATGGATGTTAATTCTATAGGTATGAGTATGTGCAGTTGTTATCCTGTATATGTTGACCTTTTTTTCTTAGTTTGCCAAATATTATTATGATCTATGGTTCTATACATACACTTTCTTGGAGTAGGTTGCAAAGACTGTGGATCTCATAAAAGCCAAGGGGGGGAAGGTAACAAGGGAACCTGGACCTGTCAAAGGTGGTAGTACAGTAATTGCTTTTGTTGAGGATCCTGATGGTTACAAATTTGAGCTTTTGGAAAGGGGGCCTACACCTGAGCCATTGTGTCAAGTAATGCTTCGGGTGGGTGATCTCGATCGCTCTATAAATTTCTATGAAAAGGTAAGTATTATGTTGGAAGGAGTCACAAATTACTTGTAATATTAATAATCTCCCTTGCTAGTTCTGCATTGTTTTGTTTTGGAACTCATCTTGCCCCTTTTCTGAATTTGAAGGCTTTTGGCATGGAGCTTCTTCGCAAGCGAGACAATCCTGAGTATAAGGTAAGTTGGCATCTTCCAGTTATTGATAAACACCACATATTTTTGTCTATTCTTGTGTCCATGAAAATTTAATAAAAGATTTTAAAATAAGTAAAACTAAAAGTCTAAAACAGGATATGATGATAATAATAATAGGAGTACAAATATTGGAGACCAAGAGATGGTTTGATGTGACCTCTTTTGTCACTTTGGTTTAATGATCTGCAACAAGGGAGAAATTGAGGAGGATGATACCCATAGAATTAGAGCAGGATGGACAAAACGGAAGGGTGCATTTGCAGTCTTATGTGATAGGCAAACACCACTTCATCTAAAAGGAAAATTTTATAGAACAGTTGTAAGCCCAAAAAATGCTGCATGGGTAGAGCGTTGGGTGGTGAAGAAATAACATGTTCAAAAAATGAGTATGGCAGAAAGGTGAATGTTGAGATGGATGAGTGGGAAAACTAGGAAGGTCAGGACCAGAAATGAACTCATTTTAATGAATCTAGGAGTAGCTCCAATAGGTGATAAAATGGGGGGAAAGTATACTAAGATGGTTTGGTCATTTATGGAGAAGACCATCTATGGGACCTATAAGAAGTGATTTGGTAATTGTTACATGTTGAAGGGGCTAGAAGATCTAGGAGCAGACCAAAACGGACATGGGCTGAAGTAGTAAGAAATGGTTTAAGGGCTCATAATTTAACAATGAATATGGTACTGAACAGAATGGAATGGCGAAATGGAATTCATACATCTAACCCCATATAATAGGGACAAGGCTTAGATGATGATGGTGAATAATGTATTAATTCTTGTATATACTCAACTCAACTAAGCTACGTCTTATCAAAGCTCCAACTGTTGGAATGGACATGCAGAATTCATGTACTGAAGCTTCTTTACATGCAGAATAAAGATGGGGTTCGGGCATTTATCCTGAGTATGCTAGAGTCTTATGTAATTAGGTCATTAGTGTACTTAGATTATCCTCATGAGTTGAGTACATAGGGTTTCATGTAAAATTGGTTTTGTTCATGTTGTGATATCTCTGGGCATAATAGTACCAGTTATACAAAACATTATGTTCAATTAGTGAAGGTCTCCACTAATCAAAAAAAAAAAGGGCAAAGAAAAGAAAAAAAAAAAAAGAAATGGTGAAGGTCCCTAATCATTTGTTAAGAACTCGCTGAATCAATCCTTGGCCTTGACTTTTGAGTGCATAGTAGGTGGTGCCTTAATGACTAGCGTTTTTTTACTGTTGTTTGGTATTATAATTTTATCTGAGTCATCCTTTGTATTATATTGATGCTTTGTTGATTATTGGTAGTTTTTTTTCTCATTATTCAGTATACGATAGCCATGATGGGCTATGGTTCTGAAGATAAAAATGCAGTACTGGAGTTGACGTACAACTATGGAGTCACTGAATATGAGAAAGGAAATGGTTATGCTCAGGTAATGACTCACTCACCTCAACATAGTACACACTGAACTAAAACTTGATTGTGTTACATAAACAAATAAATTTTTACCTGTGTATTATGCATGTCATATATATGTGTAAATTTGTTATGTTCTTTGCTCCTGCCTTTATTTCCTAAGGCTGTGTTTGGTTGCAATGCAAATAAATTTGCACTGATGCAAAACTATGGCAATGCAAATGATTTGAGTTTAAATTCTGACCTATTTTTGTTTTAAATTTTAGCTTATTTTGTTTGATTGCATTATAAATGAAGTAATTTAAGACATGAAGCAGAATAAAATAAAATCCAAAACAAAATTAAATGAGAATTTGCATTTTTTTTCATTTGCACTCCCATGCATTTGTACTAGTGCAAATAAAATTGTACTGCAACCAAACACAGCCTAATGAGGTTGTCTTTACTCTTTACTGTTGACTGTTGATTTATCTTAGGATGTTTAAGTGAAAAATACGAATAAGTATTTGCACCATTGAGTTTTGCATGTTTGTGCTATTCGTCAATTAATTGAGATTGTTTATGTTTTCTTATTGGGTTTGTGTAAGGTAATCCATCCCTTGTGCTTTTCAGATAGCAATAGGCACAGATGATGTCTATAAGACGGCAGAAGCAATAGAACTGTGTGGTGGCAAGATCACTCGTAAACCTGGGCCATTACCTGGCATCAATACCAAAATTACTGCTTGCTTGGATCCTGATGGTTGGAAAACGGTATGGTTTTTACATATAATTTTACCTAGATACTTGTTACTTTACATATTTAACCATATCTTCCCATGCCTTTGAGACTTGACTTCATGATTGTGAACCATTCATAGAAGTTTACTTTGATGACATGATTGCTGAAATGCCTGTTAGAGCTTATAAGCATTAGGATTAACATTATACACAAGTATTGAATTTCCAAAATATGCTTCAATGCCAAATTGCATGGGTGCTCAACAAGTTGGAGGAGGCATTATTACGGGAAAGATATGGCAACTAATCAGAATAGGTTTGGAAACTTCCACCAAAGCTAAAATGCTAAAATATATTGGTTTTCAAGTCAAGGGCTTGATTGGGAGGGCTGAGCTGAAGATTCAGCTAAGCTGGTTCAACTGCTTTGAAGTGCTCTGGATAAGCTATTCAAAGAGGCTGAAGCGGACAGCTTTTCAAATAGGGGTGCAATGATCCGATGCGATCCAGAATCCAATCCTATTTTGTCGGATTCGGATATCCCCCTGTTGGATTTTCGGATCAGATATTAGGATCCAATTGAAAATTGGATCAAATTTGAGTCACCCCTCTATCCAATCCGATTATATACACACACAAGATGAAAATAGTTGGAAAAAAGACTTGTATTTTTTGTTTTTCTTTATATAAACTGTTGTATTTTAAAAGAAATTTCAGAAATTAAATTGGACCGGGTCATATTTAGATATCCAACATCCTTAATGGATTCGGATCTGGATCTGGATCTGTCTGTGATATATTATCTGATCTACTATTTGTACTATCAGATCAGATTTGGATATGCTCCAATTCGAGTCTGATCCGATCCGTTTGCATCCCTACTTTCAAATGACTGACCGACAACTGATTTGGGCACTCTAGATTTTTCACCAGCATAGTTTATAGGCTGTCCTTGTGGGGCCCACTTCAGAATGCCAGAAGCTGCTGCACTTCAGCTCTCCCAAATGGGCACTAAGCTTGTCAGAACTAATGAGAACTTATGGGATTAGTGTTTTGAGTGTGGTACTAGGAGATTGAGCTTACTCAGACTTGTTCGCAAGTGCCTCTTGTTTATAATTATCCTGTAATAATTATCCTGTATGAGCAGTTAATTTTAGTTTGTGCTCTTATTTATCAGTGAAGTAAGTTTTTAGGCCTTTTTTTACTTCTTTTATAAGTTCCCTAGCAATGAGTTTAAACATTTCTATTTAAAATTGCATACAAGAATACTTTATGTGGTTCAATTCTTTATTTCTTTTAGCATTTTTGAAGAGGTTTGTGTTATTTTATTTCTTGTAGCATTTTATCTGGTTCCATCCTCTTAGTTTCTTCTTTTCTTTTCAGGTTTTTGTTGACAACATCGATTTCCTCAAGGAATTGGAGTGACTCTGGAGACATCAATCATATGGCCGAGTTTTGCAATGAGTGAATTGGTGCAGAGATTCGCAACGCTTTTGCCCATTAAAATCTGACACTGTCAAATTGATTCATCCGCAGGCACCTCATAAGGGCTACTCTCAACCCCATTTTGTAGATAAAATTCAGTTTGCCTAATGTAGAAAAAGTTGTAATAAACATCTCTCTAGGCATGGGATCTACAGCATTCTGGGAAGGTTACAATATTTATTTGATTTGTTTGTGAAATTAAGTCTAATCGTCTCACCGGATTAAACTGACTACATAAATCATGCCATGCTGGTGACATGAAAATGTCAGTGTGTCACAAAAGATCATGAGCCATCACACCTAGAAAAATGGTAAAGTGTCAAAGATTACAAGCAATGGTCGAAAATTGTAAAGGGTATTAGATGGGTCGTGGTTTCTTTGCCTGCTGACGCCTTTTCCTTTTTGTCAATGCTCCTACCATGTGTTTTCTTGTCATCTTAGCTACCTAACTGCACTTTGCCACCTATTGAGTCATTACTGAGAAAAGGGGAGAGAAGGAAAAATAAACGAGGGAAGAAGATTTCTACATGACCATGCAGAAGAAAAGTTCATGGCTACCCCAGGTTTCAATTAGCACTGGTGAGTAGTGACTAACCACCTTAGGTGATCTAAATTCTTCGTAAGAGTTATTACGACAATCCACTTCAGCTTTGCCAACGTAAAAGCAAATCTGCCGTTGAAGGATTTGTCTGCCAGTTTGAGTTTATACAGGAGTCCTGCTTGCAGTGATAATGGAATTACTATCATGTTCCTCATTTGCAATGCAAACCATCATGTTTTTTTGTTTTTATTTTTTTTTCAAATAATTTGAATCCTTGTTGCATCTTTCTTTAGTTGGCCCTCGTAGCTAACTACGTATAAGAGGTTATCTTCTCTCTCTCTCTGAGTGGCGATGAAATGACAAATTCCTTGCTGTCCTCAATCTGTTTCTCAGCTGGAGCAAAGGGAAGAGGTCCAATTCCCCTTCTTTCTTTAACCACTGACTAAGAAGTTAAAGAGCCTAATTCCATTGGCTTGGGCAAGGATAAAAATTTGGATATGATAAGCTCCGTATTTGGGTTCCTCCAGGAACCTCCTTTTTCATTAAAATCTTATACAAAAACCAATTTTTGAAAAAAAAAATACAAAAAATAAAAGCGCATGGATTTTAGTACCGATTCTATGCATCGATACTTCGAACCGTGGGTTGGGGGAACTTGGGCATCAGAATCTGATATGTAATTCTTTTACTAAAGTTGCCCAACTGACTGGCCAATGGCCGTGAAGTAATTCAGCTAGTTCTCGGCGCCCATCTTCCACTCTTTCTTTAGGTTAGTTCTAAGCTATCGAGAAGCTTGGAGGGTTGGAAAGGAATCTGAAGTATTGGTGGCAGCTCCGGCAGTAAGATGGATGTATAATACTTCTATAAGTAACTCAAGAGGATTAAAGACTGGGTAAGAACTAATAAGGTTTTCTATGTATTGACTACGTTTATCGTACAATCCATCTCCACTCTCCAATCCAATGAAAACACTGTTTCCATCACGAATTTGTTTCTGAATAAAAAATTATGTTTTGTATTGGTTGTATTAATCTTTAAAAAGATTGATGAGGATGTACAGAAAACATCCACACTGAACCCAGTGTAAAAAAATACAAACACTGCCATTCGTCTGCAATATTTAGTATATAATACCAAATAAAAAATTGGGAAAATTCTATTTTAACATCCTTAACTTTGGGGGTAGTATCAAGTTAGTATTTGAACTTTTAAATGTGTCACTATAGTACTTAAACTTTCAAAAATTGTCAATTGGTCCCTATTGCTAACCATTGTAAATTATCTATTAAAAATGTTAAAACTACCATTCAAAAGAAGACACTGTTCATTATCTTCTACCTTGAGACTGAACCAGTTGGGGTGTTTGAGATTCTATACTAATGAAGTCATTGTCTTTTACCTTTAGATCTGAAACACATTATTGTCTAGTTATTTCTTTGCTTTCAGTTATTGTTTCTCTTTATCATATTTCATGTTTTTTCTCTCTTTTTCTTTGAAAATAACTAGTTCAGTCTCAAAGTAGAAGACAATGAATAGTGTTTTCTTTTGAATGATAATTTTGAAATTTCAACAGATAACTGGTGGTCATTTAATGACAGGGACCAACTTGACACTTTTTGAAAGTTTAGGTACACGTTTGGAAGTTCAGATACTAACTTGATACTACCCCCAAAATTCAAGGTACTAAAGTGGAATTTTATTTGCACATGGAAATCAATTTGTGTACAAGCATATATGCCACCCCAAAGTTTTTGTATTTTTTTTTTTATACATTTGACAGTTTAGGCTCAATTTGGGAAGAGTACAAAATACAAATATGTATTGTGCAAATACAGATTTAGCGATACAAAATACAAAGTTTTGTAAATACAGGTTTAACAATATGTACAATGCAAAGCTTTGTATTTTGTATTGCAAAACCTGTACTTGTGCAGTACACATTTGTATTTGTCTCTTCCCAAACTGAACTTAAGGCTGTATTTGGTTGCAATGTAAATAAATGTGCATTGATGCAAAACCATGGCAGTGCAAATAATTTGAGTGTAAATTTGACCTATTTTTGTTTTAGATTTTAACTTATTTTGTTTGATTACACTACAAATGAAGTAAATTAAGACATGAAGCAGAATAAAGTAAAATCCAAAACAAAATTAAACAAGAATTTGTATTTTTTTACATTTACACTCCCATACATTTGTACTAGCAAAATAAAATTGCACTGCAACCAAACACAGCCTAAGCGATTTGATTCGGTTCTATGCTCCCACTTCTGTGGCACGAGGGTCCATCTGGCCAAGTTAGACAATACATACCGTCGGTAGCAGACTGCTGACTGTTGTGAAAATATAATGTTGTTTGGAGATTTGCATTAACACGAATTGTATCATTTTAGGTAGAGGTGTAATGTGGGCTGCCCGACCCACTTTTGCAGGTCGTGCCTGTAGGCCGACCTGATTTTTTAAAAGAATTGAAAAATTAATGAAAAATAAAATAAATTTACAAGATATACAATAAATTGAAAAAAAAATCTTTAAAAATTTATCTTGTATGAATTTTGATGTATACAATTGTTTATATATAAAATAATAAAATGAAATTGAGAAAAAATAAAATAAAATTAGAATATAATTGTTTATAAAAATTGAGTTGTGCCATGCCAGCTTGTGGGCGGCAAAACCCCCAGCCTAGCATGGCATGGGGTTTGGGCTGGGCTTGATACAGCCAAGTTGGGATCTTTTGTCAACAAAACATGTTCCAACTTATCAAGATAATTGTTTATAAAAATTCAAGATACCAGCACATCTCACCACGAGGTTAGGACTCACCATATATGAAATGTGCATTGTCAAATCATATTGGTTGGGTATTGGAACATGTTTTGTTGGCAGGAGATCCATACTTGGCATGGCCCACCTGCTACAAAAACTGGGCTATGCCTATCAGAGCCTGAGTTGTATTGGACCGTGATGGCCTGGGGGCAGCCAAGCCACCTTACAGCTCTAACTTTAGGGCATGCAAATACTTGATTTGTTAGACGAAGAACCCGAACTGGACGGGCTTTTTGGAAGTCACTTGGTTGATCCAACCATCCCAACAGGTCAGGTTTATTCTATTTCTAGTTTTCTACCCATTCAAAGTTTAATGGAAAGGGAAGGGAACAGATGTGCAGACTTCATTGCTAAACTGGGAATTATGAAAAAAAGTAGACATGTGTTTCACTCTTCTCAGAATTTTCCTCGGGATCTCTTGAACTTCATGAAGGAAATGCTTTTCTTGTTTGGGCTTTGGGGCAAGACGGGCTACGTCCTCCACTGTAATTCAATTTCCATTTGATAATTAATGATTGATCAATAAAATTCTTAGGTGACTGCCTCTCCACCTGGAGTAAATTTCAAGGATAAAAAGTTGAACTTGAAATGCACAACCTGGTACTGTGCATGGGGAGACAGAAGCCAGGCACACTTCAACCAGAGCCTTCGCCCCGTCCTTGATAGATGGATTGGTGAGGTTCATGAAAGTTGAAAGCAGCCATACTCAAGCCCAAGGCTTCTGGCTGCAGATGAGACGGACAAATAAACAGAGCGTTAATTAAAGGTTAGCTGCTGCGGGTGGTCATCTTCGATAACTCGGATGTTGCCTTGGCCCAATCGCATATCTTATAATACAAGATGCTGATGTATGACTACAATTCAAAGCAGGTGAATATGGATAGAGAATCTTTTGAAGGGCTACACAACTGGGGTAACCGATGAATCTGCGTTCTGTGCACCGGACGAATGAAACCGCCAACTAAAAACAACCACGCCACCCTTTTAAATTTCCTCCAACTTTAACGAGCTTTTTACCATTAGCAACTGGAATCGGTTGAACCGGACACAAAAGGACAAAAAATACCTAGAAAGCTAAAACCCATTTTCATTTTCAAGGATTTCATTCGAAGTTCGAACTCCCTCCCATTTCCTCCTCTCCTCCGCCGAGTTCTAACCCAAAAACATCCCACCGGCGATTGTGGACGCGAAATATATCGGCGGTAAGCGAAGTTTTGCTGCTCCTGATTTTCAAAATACAGATTGCAACATCATTAGTGCATTGGTTATGAAGAAACCAAATTGATAGATTGGAGTGGACTTTTATTTGCATCTCCATACTTTTACACCAATAAAAATGAAATTGCATTGTAAGTAAACAAACAAAGCCTTCCAAAGTTCAGTTAAGTTAAACTTTAATTATTCCATTTTCTTGTGCGGAGTTATGCTAATTGCATTCAATGAAAAATACAAAAAATACATAATTGCTGAAGCATATCATCAATCAGCAATGTTGTTTTTCTTGATACTGCCTAAAATAGGAGCAATGAAGATAAATGTGCACGCTGGATTTTTCCCCAAATAAAGCATATCATCAATCAACCTTCGGACTGCCAATTAGAGACAGTGGGAGCATCTATTGGATTGCAAAAGGTGGTCCTTGCAAGGCCTCTAGTTCCTTAATGTCCATTTTGGAAGCATTGATGGTCACTGACAGAATGAGGGTCTTCAACTTGATCGTGAAAAGTAGATAGCTTACATCTCATCAATAGCTTAAACGACCCAAAGAACTCTTGTGATTTGATTTTTTTTTTTTTTTTATCTTTTAGTTAATCGGTGTAAGATAGGTTAAATTTCAGTGGATTCCGAGAAGCTTGAATCGAGTTGTACTAGTGGTTTTGTCAATGTTTTCTTCTTTGTGGACGATTTCTCTTGTGTTAGTGTTTTGTAATCAATGCAACTGAACTTGTCATGATCATGGTTGACAGTGCAAGCATGAGTTCTCTAGTGTTCGTGTTTTATAGCCAATGCAACTGAACTTGTAGTACAAACACCTTTAACTGATTAAATGTTCAAATTTGGTAGCCATTGGCAATGATGTGTAATTCACCTTTAAACAAAAATGATTTTTACAAAACATGCAGTAATTAACGAGTGGATGAAGTTTGGGCATTAGTGCCATTAATTAATGCTGATCTCAAACTTAATGTCATATGGGTACATTCTGCAAATAATCACTTAATTTAATATTTATCATTCAAACTCGCCAAGATTCACCACTGGATCATCTGCTTCCTTGTATTCGGACCATAAGCCCTAATTTCATCAAACTACTGATCAGCTTAAGGCCGTGTTGGCTTTGACACAAGCCTGCCTTAGTTTCTTGGTCTTCTCTATAAGCTCCAAATGCGGTAGTTCTCTCTATAAGCTCCATACCCAATTCATATTTTCATCCACAGATTCAACAAGAAACTTAGTTTAGAAGAGTCCGCGTTCTGTGCACCCGTGGGTGCACTAGACGAGTGAACTAGTGCAACGAGACAGGCAACGAGGAGAAGATTGTGGGGGCGATAGCTACTATCATTGGAGGGTCAATTGCGGCCAGATGTAGTACCTCAACAGGGACAAACTCAATTAAAGAGTTACATCATAAAGATGAAAACCCCCAAAGAAGTCGAAGTCTAAAGAGGCCATTTCCTTCACTGGAGACAATCTCCGGGGAGTATATTTTCCACATGACGATGCACTGGTCGCAAAGTTTATCATCGCCAAGTATGAGGTAAAACGAATACTTATAGACAACGGGAGCTCGAACAATATCCAATTCCTGGAGGCCTTCAAGAAGGTGAAGTTGAAAACGAAGGACCTTACCCCAACCGATGTACCTTTGGTCGGTTTTAGCGGGGATGTTGTACGCCCTATGGGCAAAATAAACCTGTCGATTTCAACGGAGACCGCACTAAACAGGTAGAGGATAAGACATCATTTTCTGATTGCTGATTCACCATTGACCTACAATGCCATTGTAGGCCGTCCTTTGCTCCATGCTCTTCGGGCGGTGGTATCAACATACCACATCGTGATGAAATTCCCGACCAAGCATGGGGTCGGCATAGTCAAAGGGGACCAACTTGAGCCCCGCAATTGTTATGTGGCAACCCTAAAAAGAAAGGGCAAGTAACCCTTGGTTGTGGATGTCGACCTTGACCCACTTGAGCAGCCCAAGGAAGAGCGCAACAAGCTCACCAAAGAGACGATCTTGACTCTTCTTTTTGAGATCGAGCCAGAGAAGAAAGTTTAGGTCGGATCGTTCCTTGAGGGGCCCCAACATGCCAAATTGGTAAGATTCTTAGCCTTAAACTCAGATGTTTTTGCTTGGTTTCCACCAATATGCCCAGTATAGATCCCACTGTGATAACCCATAAACTGAATGTGAACCCCATTGATCAAACTCGTGAAGTAGAGGAAAAGAAACTTCACCACTGATTGGTGGAGGACCATAGACGAGGAAGTCGGGAAGCTACTAACGCTGGCTTCATCAAAGAAGTTGAGTACGCGGATAGGATTACCAACGTGGTACTTGTAAAAAGGGCGAACGGAAAGTGGCGTATATGCGTAGATTCCCAAAGATCGCTTCTCGCTTCCTTGAATGTCACCTTGGGGTTCAAATTGCTGAGTTTCATGGACACCTACTCAGGTTATAACCAGAGCTCAATGGACCCCGCCGACCAAGAAAGAACTACTTTTGTAACTGAGACCAACCTGTACTACTACAAGGTCATGCCCTTCAGCCTTAAAAACACAGGGGCAACCTATCAAAGACTTGTAAATAATTTTTTTTTCTGAGTTAATAGGAAATAAAGTTGAAGTGTACGTCGATGAAATGGTTGTAAAAAGTCATTTTGCTAACTCTCTTATTTCCAACCTCATTGACGTCTTTAACATTTTAAGAAAATACCAGTTAATACTTAATCTGAGCAAGTGCATTTTTGGTGCCACATTGGGAAAATTCCTAGGCTACATAGTAACCCAACGTGGCATCAAGGCTAACCTAGAAAAAATATAGGAAATTTTGGATATGACATCATCTCGGTCCATTAAGGAAGTCTAGAGACTTACAGGTTGGGTCGCCGCCCTTGGCCGCTTCATGTCTAGGTCGGCAAGGCGGTGCCTCCCTTTCTTTCAAGCAATAAAAAATGTCAAGACTTCCAATGGATGAAGGAGTGCCAAATCACATTTGAAAAACTTAAGTCTACCTGAGCTCGCTACCGTTATTAACAAGGCCAGAGCCAAGAGACGAGTTCATTTTGTACCTGTCCGCTAGAGACAAAGTCGTCAGCTTGGTGCTAGTTCAGGCAGTTGACAAAGTACAGAGGCCTGTTTATTATGTGAGTTGAGTCCTACATGTAGTCGAGACCCGATATCCCAACATCGAGAAGCTTGTTTTTGCGCTCATCATCTCATCTAGAAAATTGCGCCCTTACTTTCAAGCACACACCATTATTGTACTCACCGAACAACCACTCTGCCAAGTCCTACAGAAGCCTATCAGGGCAGTTAACAAAATGGGCGATTGAGTTAAGCGAGTACGACATACACTTTGAACCGTGACCAACAATCAAAGATCAAGTGTTGGCAGACTTCATCTCAAAATACACATTCAATATGTTGGCGATCGATGACTTGCCCCCAAGTCAAGAACCACCAGCACAACGCCGACAGACGAACCTGGGGTAGAACCTTGGATTCTCCACATAAACGGATCATCAAACTAGAGGGGTAGTGGGGCGGACTCATTTTGGTCGGGCTAGATGAAGTAAGCCTCAAGTACGCCCTAAGATTTAGATTCCAATCATCCAATAGCGAAGCCAAGTATGAAGCTTTGATAGTTAGTTTGTCCTTAGCCAAGGAGATCGACGTAAGAGATCTACAGGTGTGCAGTGACTCACAACTCGTCGTTAACCAAGTAAACGGACACTACAAAGCTCAAGAACCAACAATGATCAAATATCCAACAAAGGTTCGTGAGCTCATTCAACAATTTGATTCGCTTTCCATCCATCACATACCGAGGTCGGAGAATGCACAGGCTGACGCGCTTTCAAAGCTAGTTGGTGCCATAGATAATGCAAAAAGGACGATGCATAATGAAGACTTACCTTGACCTAGCATAGAGACCACAACTGAAGAAGTCACCCTCGTGCAGGTTACAAAACTGAGCTGGATAGACCCAATAGACCCAATTTTCGAGTACCTACAGCATGGGGCAAGAGCATCAGACAGGAATGCAGCTCAAAAGCTTAGACAAAAGTCAAATCACGATGTGATAATTGGTGAACATCTGTATAGGAAATCCTTTACCCTCCCATACTTGTGTTGCCTCCAACCTACTGAAGCAAAACACGTCCTTTATGAAATCCACGAGGGACTATGTGGCAAATACTTGGGGGGGGGGGGCAGGACCCTAGCATAGAAAGTCCTCAAACAAGATTACTATTGGCCAACAATGAAAGTCGATGCCATCAAGATCGTCCAACGATGTGATAGATGCCAACGCTATGCCAATATACCTCAACGACCTGCTGTTGACATACAACTCCTCACCAGTTCGTGGCCTTTTGCATAGCGGGGGATAAATATCCTCAGCCCATTCCCCATGGCAACTGGGCGTAGAAAGTTCCTGGCATCTATGCAAAGTTTCTTTTAGAGAAACATTGTTTGTCGGTATGGACTACCTCGCGCATTGATCTCAGATAATGGTAAACAGTTCGAAGACATCGAGTTCCAGAACCGATGTAATGAGCTAGGGTTAAACAACACGCCACATTCGTGGCCCATCCCCAGGCAAACGGGCTTGTTAAGGTGACAAACCAAGCTATTCTGAAAGGTTTGAAGGCTCAACTAGCCCAATCAAAGGGGTTATGGGTAGACGAGCTCCCTAGCATCCTTTGGGCATATCGAACAACCACCAGTGAGATCCCTTCCAACCTCACTTATGGGACCAAGGCCGCAATACCGACTGAAATTGAAGTACCAACACTTAGGACAGAAGTGTATGTCGAGGATGGTAATGACAATGAGCTATGCACCAACCTTGATCTCGTTGAAGAAATAAGAGATCGAGCTCAAGTCAAGGCCGCGACACCCCAGCAAAGGGTGGCTTGCTATCATAATGCTCGGGTCAAGAGGCGAGATTTCCAAGTTGGTGACTGTTCTTCGGAAAGTCATGGTACCTGAACCAGACTCAGGTAAGCTCAAGTCAAATTGGGAGGGCCCATACAAGGTGACAAAAGTCATTGGTCTCAACGCCTATGAGCTCGAAACCTTGGAAGGGAGGTCAGTACCCTGTACATGGAATGCCGAGAACCTAAGGAAATACTACGTGTAGAATTTTTGAGCTCATCATGTAACAAGTGACTCAATTTTGAAAGTTCGTCAACACAAATGCTTCAATTTAATTCAGCACGAATGCTTCGATTTAATTCAGCCTAAATGCCTCGATTTAATTTGCACATCGAATTTGAAGTTCATTTACTTAGCTCTCTTTGATTTGCATCGTCTTGACAATATTTCATTGAGAAACAACCGGTGTAGGGACTGAACTCCATTTTCGCAGTATTTGCATGACAACTTCGCTTAAATTAAGCAATTGAACACCTCGATCAGGAGCCTACACCTCGGTAGGGGTATTTTTCAAATCGAACTGATCTGACCGATTTTTTAAATATCCAAACCGAAATTGAACCGATGTAATTGGTTAACCGATTCACTACGGTTTGGTTTTTTGGTTATTTATGCACTTAAAATAAAACAAACTAAAACTATTGGTGGTTGCTGGTGCCGGGCTGGTTGGTACCATTGGTTGCTGTTGGTGCCGGTGGTCACTTGAAGTGAGAGCTTGAGAGGTGGCACGACTGGCGCTTGGCGGAGACGTAGAGAGGAGAGGTGAGAGAGAGAATAGAGAGAAGAGATGGCATTGGACCATTGGTGCTTGCTTGCTGGCAAGGTGATGACCAGCCTTGCTGCTTGGTGTTGTCGTGCTGGTGGTTGGTGCGGATCGCACGACTGTTTGGTGTAAGGAATACGAAGAGTCTTGAGTCGAAGAAGAAAAGAGAAAAACTGAGAGACTGAGAGAATTGAGAGAGTGAGAGAGACAAAAGAGAAAACTAAGGGACTGAGAGAAAAAAAAGAAAAGACCGGGAGAGTCCAACACTCTAGAAGTCTGGGGAAAAGACAAAAGAGAAATCAATTGAAAGGTTCAAATTTCAAAGAAAAAAAAGAAATTTGAACCTTTTAAGGCTGAAAGTATACTGTCGATTTTCAAAAAAAAAAAAAAAACCGATAGGTTGAAAGTCTCTTAGACTGCCGAATAAATTGAACTCTTTTATTCGATTTTCAAAAAACTAAAAATATAAAATATAATATATAATATTATATTATTTATATAAATATATATTATTATATATATTGGTTGGTTTGGTTACCCGTTGTTTTTTTAAATGGTTAATCAAAACTATTGGTTTTTAAGAATATCAAACCGATCAGTTTGGTTAACTGATTTTTCGGTTTAGTTTCGGCCAGTTCGGTTTTTCAATTTTTTTGCTCACCCTACACCTCAGGCCGCGACCTCTAGGTCACCATCGTTTTAACACCCCGGGTTACCTCAGAGCTCACATTTGAATATAAGAGCTCGGACTACCTTGACAATCATTTTGGCCCCATTCCAACACTTAGCGAATTGTCATATAGTTTCGGAATAGGGTACATAAACCGACCTAATATCACATCAGAAATTCATTGCAGTTAACTATTTAATGGGAACTCTTCATTGCAACAAAGAGTAGTTCGGTACATTCATAATAAAAAGAAGAGAAAGAAGTTCCAAGAAAATTGAGCTTGGAGGCTCGGGCTATCAGTTATGAACAAAAGGTCCAAGAAAAGAGGCAAAAGGAATTAATGATGGATGGGGGGCAAATCATTGACCCTTGTGCTTGCTTTGTCCTTGCCGACCACGCCACCTTTCGCTTTGTCACTGACCTCGTTACTACTCTCCTCGGAGTTGCCCTCCATACTAACCTTGTCTCCCCCAAAGTTTGGCTCATTATGCACTTTTGCGGCCATTCCGAGGTTGACAACATCAATCACCAAGACACTGATGTTGTACTCAGGAGTGAGTGAACTAACGGTTACGACACAACTTGAAGCCCTTCCTCATGGAGTTGGTGACATATTTATCCTTCTCCTGGGCAAAGTGATGCAAGGCTCGAAAAGCAGCAACAACCCTTGCCTCGACCTGGATGTCCTCGATGTATTTGGCTTGTTGTTCCTTCAGTTTGGCAAATCGCTCACTCAGCTCGATCATCAACAAATCCACATTCTTCTCGGACTTGGACAACCGCTTAGTCAACTCTGCCTTCTCCGACTCCGCAACGACAACCTGCTCGATAGCAGTGCGACACTAACCCGACACCCCTAGAGAGTTCAGATGAAATTGGGAAAATGAGACATTATAATAATTCAACACCTCGACTATGAAAGGGTGTAACGGAAATCTTAGTCCAGCCTCCAGAGCCTAATCAAAGACACAAACCTCGTTTTGGTCATGTTGCCAGGGCATCAAGCCGCCAACGGGGAGCATACATTCCAAGTGCCACAGAATCTTATACCGGCCTATGAAGAACCCGACCTCCTCAGAAGCGAGCTCAGTTCAGTCGAATTCAAATTTTTTGGGTGGATGTCGAAAGGTGGAGGCCCTTTTATGGGAACGTTGTCTCTCTTGTTCCAAGGACCCCTCCTTAGGGAGGGACAACAACCTCCCCCTTAGACATGAAGAAAAGACAAGAAGAAGAAGAACTTACCGAAAATTTCTAAGGACGACAGACTTCGCAAGGTGGCACCGACCAAACCAACGTGACTGATCTCTTCATCACCCGTCTTGACAACTTTGGGTGATCCTTAAATTAAAAATAGAAGTTTTGAAGCTGGTATATTTAATAAAGTGTTGGAAAAGTAAAGGGGAGATTTAGATAAAAGACCCGCTAAGAAATAGAAAATATTGATGCGGAAAATTAGGATTTTTAGCTGTCAACCCTTGAATTTTGCAAAAAAAGCCATTTTAGATCCTAAAGAATTACCATTTTTTGCCCTAAAATTATGATGGAAAGGTCACATCAGGGAAAAAAAGAAATAATTTTAGAGACATTGTTGACATCAAGGCAAAAACAAACCACCTAAAAAGCACTGCCCAAGTTTGAAAAGGTCCCTTTAAACCCTAACGTTTGAAAAGGAGCCACTTTAGATGTTAAAAAATCTATTAGTTAAAAAATAAATTTTATTAACCTTGAAATAAATTACTTTTAAGGATTTTATCAAACTAGAGTGATTAATAAATAATTAACAACAATTAAGAGTAAATTATTACTTAAATACTAACTTACTTATATATTAACTTGGCTAATTTAGTAACTCAATTTTCTTAGTCAAACTAATTTACTTTTTAATTACTTTATTTACTTTTTTTAATGAGAAAATCTATCTTGTCAGAAAGACAAGGTACTAGCAGAGTTTTAACAATCAAAACCCACCCATGAATTTTGATATATACCACCTAATTGGCTACCACATTTATGATACCAGTTGACTAGTCACAAAATTTTCAAATACCATGTCTTTCCAATATCATAGTTGAAAACTGTTTTAATTTACTTAACTAACTATAACTTATTTTACCTATTTACCCTAATTAGCTTTGATTGTTTAATTACTTTATTTATTTAGCTCAATTTGATTTTTTGACTTAATCAATTAGTTAATTCACTTAGTTGACTTAATTTACTTATTTAATTTAATTAGCTTAACTTACATAATCAATTGCTAATTCACTTAATTGGATTAATTTACTTATTTAGATCAAATAGCTTTGTTTATTTAATTTACTTATTTAATTGTTTAATTTACTTATTTAGCTTTATTTCTTTAATTGCTCTATTTACTTAGCTTAATTTACTTAATCAATTAGTTAATTCACTTAAATGCATAGTTTAAAATTGTCATTTATTTGAGTAATCAAACTATTTGCCCTGGGAATTGTCTAGCTTCATTTTATACTTAGTCAATTTTTTTTTAAATAATCGACTTCATCAACAAATTGCTGATTTAGACAATTGGACTTGTAAACTATTCTATCCAATAAATGGTTTTCAAGTCATTTTTTATTTTTATTTTTCAAAATATCATGAGCTAATGCATTCGAAAATTGGTAGCCAAAGTGATTTCACTTTGGGTTAGTTAGGTCATGTTTGGGAGTGCTTACTACTTAAAAATAAGTGCTTATTTGGGTGGAGACCACACCATTAAGCACTTATTAGTGTTTGGGAAATAAGCCCAAAATAAGTGCTTATTTTAAAGATAATAACTTATTTTTTAAGCCCAAATTTCCAACTTTTTAAAGTGCTTATACAATAAGCACTTTATCAATTTTTTTCTTCCAAAATTATCCTTAGTTTAATTTTAAAATACCACTTGTAAAATTATCCCTAGTTGAACTTTATAGTACTTCCATAGAAGTGCTTTTATAAAAGTACTTTTATAAAAATGATTTTGTAAAAATACTTTAATAAAGTGCTTTCACAAAAGTACTTTTATGTAAAAGTGCTTTTCATAAAATTATTTCTATAAAAATGTTTTCATAAAAGTGCTTATGTAAAAATACTTTCATAAAAGTGTTTTTATAAAAGTAATTTAATAAAAGTAATTTCATAAGGGTACATTTTGAAATTTAAAAGAAATAAAGGACAAAATAGTAACAAATGTTTATTAAAGAAAAAGACTACCAAATGCTCAATATGGAACAAGTACTTATTTTCTAAAATAATACTTGAAAAAATTAGGTGCCAAATGCAAATAAGTGCTTATTCAAATAAGCACTTGTTTTTAAGTATTTATTCAATAAGCATTTATTTTTACATAAGCAATCCCAAACATAGCCTTAGTTAGATCAATTAACTTTGTTTATTTAACTTAATTTCCTTAATTAGTTTAATTATTTAATATAGTCCATTAATTTCATTAAAATGATTTTTCAAACTTTAGAGTCCAAAATGGCCTTTTCAAAGTGAGCAATTCTATATAAGCATGCTTTTATTATTTTAGTTGCAATAGTATTTTTAGCTTAAAACGACATTTTCATCATAATATGATCTTTGAGGACAAAAATGACCTTTTTTAATTCTTTAGGCTTTGTTTGGTTATAGTGCAAATTTATTTGCATTGATGTAAAACCACAATAATGCAAATTATGATTTATTTTTATTTCAAAATTTACCTTAATTTGTTTGATTACAATACAAAATTACCTAAAGTGGCTTTTTTTGGCAAAGTTATAAAATTGTGGGAGAAAATTCCCCAAAAATTATGATCTTAAGTAGTTAAAGCAAATTAACTAAAAAAAAAACTTTAGGAGGTATTCTTTTCTTGGAATTTAAGAGGGGGGTAAGTTGATAAATAGGCTTTTGATTCACATTGACAAAGAACCCTATGCTCATTTTTCAGATTAATGTGGGACCATGAAAAGTATTTTCCTGGGTATCACTTATCTGGTGGATATACCTTTCCCACCTAGGATGAAAGTTGCTAACACTTGAATGGGACAAAAATGCCCATTTTATTAATGGATTTTTATGACAAATAGTCATTACCTAATTTACCTATTAAATAAAAGAATATGAGCAAACGCACTTACCCAGGTAAGTGTTTCTTGGACAAGTGAGTTTACCTGTGTAAGTAAATTGCTAAAAGGCAAACAAGGCCTTAAAACTCTGTTTGGAAAAAGTACAAATACAAATTTGTAGAGTGCAAAACCTTGTATTTTGATTTATTTTGTCTTTACACTGTACATATTTGTATACATTTGTATTTGTACTCCTTTCAAACTGAGCCTAAGGGTATCTCCTGATGGTTAATTAAAGACAACACATGTAACGTCGTCTCAGGTAATTCATTTTCATGGATAATAGCGATGCCTTTCTCAAGGTCTCTAATCTATCTGGATTGGAGAAGCTAGTTACGTGCTTTGTGTATATGATCAGAATGCTACGTCAAGGAATGAAACGAGCTTCAGCAATCGAGCAGGATCTCGAGTTGTTGCTCTAGACTCTAGAGCTCGGATTAACCTCAACTGGGCTCTGTAACCAACTAACCAATAGTCATCCAGGCGTGGTGAGAGGGATAGAAATAGAATTATGGCACTTGCACTGAGGTTGACATGTGGGCTTCTATGGATGGTTACGCAGCCATGAGCCATCAAGGGCAGGATCAAAAAGGATGGGCCCACTGCAGATCAAACATCAAGGGAAGGACATCTGAAGCAGCAAGAAGGGGTGGTGCTTAGTGCTCTTACCAAATCCGAAACACTGCATCTGCAACTGCATCATTCCAAACGACCTCACCTCACCACCAATCGCATCATCGCCATGAAAGGAAGACGAGATGTGATTATTCATATAAACATTAGCATCATCTTTGGCTCTGATGGATTCTGCTGTTGCCACGAGATTCGAGGCAACTTTAGACCAGCAATATAACCTGACCTGAAGTGAAGAACCAATCAATCCATCTCTTCCATCAACGAGTCAAGCAAAACGCGTCCGCCTCAACTCTCAACAATGCCATTTGCCTCCTTATGAAATCATCAATTGAGCTCTCCTCTGGTTATATATCACGAGTAGCGTTTCGTCATCTGTTAATAATAATAATAATAATAATAATAATAATAACCTAATCTATGATTCTGCTCCGTTGAGGTGGGGCCAAAGTAGACCCAACACCAACGGCTTAGGGAAGATGATGACAGTGCTAGTGTACTACCATGCACCGCCCAGACCATCCCAGCAGAGCAGTGCTGCTTTGCTTGCCAAGTCCAGCCACCAGAGATGGTCGGGGACTATTTCAACATTTCCCCTCCACGGAAGCCGTTCTTCCACTCCCCTTCTAAAATTTGGTTGACTTCAGTCAGTCTCCAGAGTAAAACAATGGCAACACTTCTTGATTCTCTTAGGTAACCCGTAAAAATTAAGTTGAAGTTAATTGCAACCCCTGTCCATCCATCCCCGTTGCGCTCCACAAAAGTTTTTTTGCCATCTCTATGGATTTATTTATTACGATAGAATCCATCCACTGGAAAATAATTAGGCTGCCTCTTTCTCAGCAGGTGGCGAAGACGGCCAAAGCCAAAGGTCAAAAGTTTTATCCATCAAATGTGATCTTTTGGGGCTTACTTATCTTCGCTTCTGTCGCCCTGCAAATAAAAGATTACATAAATGAATTGCCATCTAAAACTGTAACATTTTAAAATTGAAATTGCTGCAAATCCTTCATGTTAATGACGGTGCAAGCATCTCTCTCTCTTATTTTGCTAATCAAAATGAATAATCAATTTCTCATAGTTATTATTGAATCAAATCAATGAATCTACAACTAAAAGCCCAATATAGAATCTATAGCAAGGCGAAATAGATATAATGGTCAACTTCATTGCAAGAATAATGTCCAAGAGAAAATGGAAACTGTCAATTCATCATCATAAACATGCTACTTGCAAAATCCCATAAATCCTGTAAATCCAATTAATATTGAGTTTTTTTGTTTTCTTTTTTGCAAAATCTTCTTATTGCTACTACAGATAAATATGGAATAAGGGGTGGACGACAGAAAAGAAGAAACTGTTCTCGAACAGCAATCACAATAACAAACCTGGGGGTAGACTTGGTTGCTTGCCTGTTGATGGATACCCACGGAAGGGAAAAGAAACTGGGTGACACTTGCATACAACTAAATTTTCAAATTACAAAAATACCCTTAAAACTTTAACTGGTCTGATATAATAAGGCAACATATTCATTTTGGAGGCAAGAAATAAAATCTGGATATCTAAATTATCAAGGTTGTCCCATTAAATATTTAAAGATGAAGAAGAATGGCTTGGAAAAATCAAAACTTGAAAAAGAACTAGGGCCTACTACAACAGGAGCAAGAAAAACTAGAAAGATTAGTAGGGAAATAAGAATAGACCTACACCATAATTTTTATGTACCCATCAGATTAAAAAATTCTATACATAAAGGAAGAAATTAATATAATGGCTTGAGAAATTTATGAACCACTGCCACTATTTACTTCAATTGGTATCATGCACTTTTGGTTTCAAAGGGTAGAGTTGTCAGTATTGCCCATAGACTACCTTGGATGTATTTTTTCAGCCTCCAAAGTTTACTCTTGGAGGTCTATTTTGGGGTCAATACTTCCCTCCATCTGAAACAGGAGCTTTTGTCAAACAATTCCCACTCAGGCTAGCTCCTTGGTACAGAATCATTCTGTATTTAATTGATCACGATATCAATTCTGGAAAAGAAAACAAGAAAATTACGAGATGTGTAACCTATAGGGGTATATTGTAAACATGGGAGAAATAGTAAAACTCAGGAAAAGTACCTGAAGAAAGCTCCATGAGAGTAACCATGAAAAATGTGCACCTGAAACACTAGAGTACTTTGTTTTATTCAGATACTGAAGGACTTGAATGTACCTAGGGTTAAAACTGATCCAGGTGAACACCCAAGGCTTTGATCCAAAATAATAAAGCAATAAGTATACACAAGCAACTCAGAACCCTGAATCAAATGAAATACACACTGTCAAAACAACAACCATATATCACAACTGAAATTGTATGATCTATTAACAGAAGAATGAAGGGAACACTTTATGCATCATCCATGTTACAAGGAACCATAAAATGGAATATTGGTGTAAGATATTTGTGCCATCTATGTACGCAACGGCAACCAAGCTTTGAGTAGACTGATATTTAGCATCATCCAATGTATCTGTAGTCACCTTTAAGAAAATACAGTATGAGTTGGTATCCATAAAGGGACTTGAGCAAAAACATTTGTGCAGCACTTATAGGATCTTCCCATGTGCCCTTTAAACCTTATGCTCCATAAATCTTCGCCTCTGGATTCATTGCTGAAGAAATTAAATGAATACATGTTAGCCACCAATTGAATATCCAATAATAGGGTAATAGTAATCTGCAAAACATATAAGAAGTCCTCCACATAACATTTGACTATGTTGCAAGAAACAGCCAGACAAGTAACATTGTCAAATGACATTAGTGTGAAGCAGCAGACTCTGGAAATGGGAAATAGGGAATCCGGTATTTTATCTAAAAATAAGAATGAAATTATATTTACAAGTTAGAAAGGATAGACATGGGAGTTATGATGAGATAACATGTGTGAAGTACCATATACCTAAAGATGTTGGTAAGAAAGCATGCCAAACATATCAAGTTGTTTTGTGTGGGATAAAGTACAAATTTGCAAAACAAAATAAATATCAATTTATTTTTATGTTAAGTGTCACCAGATACACAAGTTGTTTAAACTCTGATGATATGGGTATTAAACCCATTCATTGGAGGTGAATGTTTGAAAGCATAATAAGAAAGATGGAAGCAAAGTGAGTTTATGACTGGGATAAAACTCCTACCAGTCACTTGGCAGAAGAGTTGCGCTGTAATGAAGGAACCCAACTTGAAGTACCAATTCTGCTACCAAGCCCTTGATTGACATGTGTGCCTTCAGTTGGAATCATTGGTTTTGAAACACGTTTTTTGGAGACGCCAGGCAGAAACTTGCTCACATTCTGCATAAATTAAATTCAACAAAATGAGATGCACCTGAAACCAAATTCTGGAATTAATATGTCACAAAATAGCAGAAGAAACATCACTATTTACAATGCAAAATGCTAGTGATATGATCCTACAGTGGTAGTGGACTCCTAAACAGGATACAACAAACTCCAAAATATCAATCAAGAAGTGATGGGGGGCTTGCGATAATAACCCCACTCGATCCATGCGGTGTTGTTGTTTTGTGTTTTACAATCCCATGGCTATATCTATCTATGGGAATGGGACCATAGTGCTAAGATTTTTCATAGCTAACTGACAACCACAAAGGAAACTCAAAGCTTCTTTTGAATTCCAAAAAATGCTTTCAGCATTTCCAAACACACGGAAAAGCAAGTGTCAACCATCCATGACAAGATGACTTACATTCTTATCAACAGGATTTTCAGCAGTTAAGTTCTTGTCAGTTGGAGACTTAAACTGCATATGAACCCCAGGACGAGGAGCATTACTTGACACCACTCGCTCTGTAAACTCAGCTGAATAAGAAGCATTATTTACTCCTGGCATTGAAAGCATTGAAATAGTCAGAAAACTTAAAATAAAACAGTACTTAGTCCAAGATCAGGACTCCAACAGGTTTTTGCTGCAAACAACCCACGAAGGTAGTAGACACCTTTGCACAAACACATGCACTTGTAGGCAATACATATTCAAGAAATAAATGGGAAGATTATACAGATCAATTAGCATACTAACAATCTTTTCCTATAAACCTTCTTAATGAAACTAAAGCGGCTTTATCCATACTGAAACTAACAATTGTACCACATAGAAGGCCCCCTCCAGAAGCTATGGTTGTACACATGGTATCATTACTTCTGAAATAGTTAATTCAGAACCACGCTAGGTAGTCCTAATGACAGAATTATATTTACCTTGATGCTTGTCAACATCCATTGGTATTACTTGATTGCAAGTCCCTCCTGAAACTGGCTGTAAGTAAGGATATCACCTTTCATTAGAACAAGCTTCTTCCAATAATAGTGGCTATAAGAGAAAGTACATTTTTTTTTTCCTTTTTGGATGGGGAAAAGAAACAAACAGAACAGGCAGTTAAGAGTCTTAAGACCACATCCAAGGTAAAATAGACTTCTACAAAACTATAGCATGTAAAGAATATATTGAATACCAAAACCACACCACTAGTGGTTGATTGACAAAGAAGCCCATATCAGATCTGGTTCTGCTAATACTTACAGATAATCGTGTGTGAGATTTTGTCCTCTGTGCTTGCTGGTACTTTAGAATGGTCCAGTCAAATATATAATCAAACTCAAACCCTGCCAAACAGAAGACAAGAAAGTAGTTGAAGGCTTAAAGATGGAATTTTGATACCATTGTTGAGGTTAAATGATATGGAAACTGGTATAGGATGAAATTTGATGCATCACACATAGTGCATTATTTAATTACCGTAATTACACAATTTGATATATCATCAAACAACTATTTATAAACAGTATTATGAATGAGGTGGTGCAATGACTAGTCATTTTGGCCTCCCCATGGAATGTGGTAACTAGTTAACCACAAAACCAAAAATATATAAGATATAGATGCAATATCTTGCACAAGTCAATACAAACTGGCTGCAAATACACAATAAAAGAATGATACATAACATTTACTTCACAGACTTGTATTTGCAAACTAAAAAAGGAAGCCCAGGTAGACTGAGATTTGAGACTTCAGATAGGGAGTGACAATCTTTGTCTTACAAAGATTGATACTTTGACAATTTGACGCGGTCCCCTTGTTCATGAAAATTCAATAGTAGCATTGCAGTAACCACTGTTTAGAAGAACTCCTTCATTGTTGTTCTTTTTATACTATCACCCCATCATGTGCAGTCACAAATGCTTAGTAACACTAGTGTGCATATAACAAATAAAGACATAAATTATTATTTTAAATGGTTAATGACACAAATGCTTGATGGCACTGAAACAACGGAATGGTGAAACATGATTCATGTAGCCGAGCCCATATAATTAGGACAAGGCTTAGATGATGATGGAGTTATTTTTTAAACAATTATATAGGTAAAGGCGGCGAATTAAAACTTTATAATAACCATATGGTTACTAGGTTGACTATGTTGATTGTTGATTAGTCATTAGTTAACCTAACTGATCTATTTGATGCTTAGTTATCCTGGATGTCCACATTATGAGTTACCAACCTAACTGGTTAGCGATGCGGTCAGCATGGACAAACCTTCAATCATTTGACAACCTGTGGTTGAAATAATAAAATTAAAACTGATGACTGAAAATACAGCCTTTAAGCTCCTGGCTATGGTAATAGACCACCCAGGTAAAGTTCCAAATAAGCCACCATCAGAACATAGAAGTAATAACTTACCATTACCATAACACTGTGGTTCCCTGGTTAATATACTGGCATCGGATAATGTTTAATACAAAATCTTCCCACTCAGGGCATCATATCCAAGGTATGAAGAAAAATAAGTATGTGTATGTGCATGTTGGGGGGGGGGGGGGGTTAGAGATTAAGTTTCTTAATAAATGATTGTTTTAGAAATATGAAGAATAGGACTTCAAAACATCTAAGTGACAAAATTCAGTTTCAAAAATGAATGTATGTACACGAACTAGAAAACATGGACCAAAAGTAACTTTATCTGCCACATACCTTCACGAGTGAACAAATCCCGAAATAGACGTTTCAAAAAACCATAATCAGGCCGTTGATCAAATGTCAAAGAGTGGCAATAATGGAAATATGAGGCAAACTCCACTGGATGAGACTTGCACAGAACCTTCATGGAGAGGAGAAGGTCTGGTGAGCTAAAATTTGATGCTAATCATACATCTAGGAAGTACTTTACAATAGACATGAATACATACTTCAATTGGAGTTGATAACTTCTTCTCACATATCTTGTCATATTTTTGCTTCTTCGTGGCAGCTTTTAATCCCTGCCATGGAAGGCTACAGATATGTATGTTCAGGTCAGTAAAGAGATGTAGGCTATGTAGCCAATATAACGGTTTGATAGAAAGCCTGAATATTTTGCTTATTAACACCCCAACGTTCTAACCTATAAGTTGGTGAAAAGACAAAATGCAAACTAGCAGCATATGGAGAGGAAGATAATTCTAAAAGACATTATAAGTTAGTAAAAGGAAATAGCTGCAATAGAGAGACAAGAACAGACCTTCCTCTCAAAAAATACAGAAGAACATAACCAAGAGACTCCAAATCATCACGCCGGCTTTGCTCTAAAGACACAAAAAGCAAATCAGGAAAATTGAAGCACTAAAACATTAGAAGAAACAAGCTAACAAACTGATTACTTACCTATACCCAAATGAGTATTACAACTTGAATAACGTGCAGTCCCTGTTAAATTTTTGTTCTCCCTGCATGAATTTAAATAAATGGTAATTGTTTAGTCAACTACCTCTTGGACGTTTGAATCCAAGCAAGAAAAATGAGCATGGCCTTGTATCCCCCCATTCCCCACAAACAAAGTAATAATAATTAATAAGTAAAAAATTATATTGGTCATGCATTAAGAAAATAACAAGAATGGAATGTCTGCAAATGAACTTCCAACCAATATGGCTATTATCAAGAATGGGAACAGTCATGACCTTACAGGCATACACTTATGCAAACATTATCGGCCTTCATAGAACCAACGACTTAGGACTAGGTAACCTCTTTTTTGTTTAAGCATCAAATATAATGAACAAGAATTTCTTGTCACCGACAACTCATTTAAAACACCAAAATTACAGTTAACCAACCAATAAAAAAGCATTACAATCAACCAGTAGACAACCACAAGCATCAATACCAGAAGAACAATTTAGGCTAGATAAGCTAAGAAGGACCAAGGGCCACATAGTTTACAGCAGGAAACTGAAATAATACCTGTAAGGAATATGGCGATTAGTTGCAGCATCCCGATATCTCTTTGCAAGGCCAAAATCAATGATGTAGACCTGAAAAATATAGTGCAACTAAATAATTGGTGGAAAAATAATACATGTCCAAGGAATTGCACTAACAATAATAAAAATAGGCCAGCAAAAGTGCCAAAGGACCTTTTTTACCTGATTTGCTTTTCGACCAAGACCCATAAGGAAGTTATCTGGTTTGATGTCCCTATGCAAAAATCCTTTAGAGTGCACATACTCTATTCTTGTAATCTGGTAATTGAAACAACAAGAGGCCAGTTATTTTTTATGCATCTTTAGGTAGACCCAAGACTTATGGAACAATAGAGAAAATCCAATTACAATGTGGTAAGAATAAGTTGCAGCCACTATCAGTAGATATTTCATCATGGCATTTTCTTTAATTTGTGATTGAGGAACACAGAATCAGTTGCCCTACAAGTCTAAACAGAAAATTCGGAAATTATGTTTTAAATACAAAGTAAAAGACAAAAATAACCAGATTTAGTACTCCTGATTGTGATCCCAAATGACACAGAAGGCCCAAGAAAAGAGAAAAACTCATGCAGGTGCCTTCACAAAATCAAAACAGCTCATTATGGTGGGAAATTCTATTTACCATCTGATCTGCCAACATTAAGACTGTCTTCAATGAGAACTTCCTTCCACAGTAGACAAATAAATCTTCAAGACTTGGTCCCAACAAGTCAAGAACAAGGGCGTTATCCTCCCCATCTGCTCCACACCATTTTATGCCAGCAATACCACCTGAAGGAATAAAATTACAGAATAATTACTGGAAAAATGACTGGAAGTCAAAAAGATACATATAGCTAAACGGGAAAGATGCTATTCAAAATACATACTTCCTCCTTGAAGAATATTATATAACTTGGCTTCATAAAGCAATTGAGGATGTTTTGTCTTGTTGTTTTCCTGTGAACAAACTAAAATAATCAATTCCATGGAACGAACCAATATCTATATTTGTCAAGTTGAATGACAGAGTGACAAGCTGAAACATAATCTCTTACTTTTTCTAAGTCCACACTACAATGTTAGTTCTAATTAATATGTAATGAAAACAACCAACTCCCCTGAAGTTGTCAACTAAAATGTAGAAAGAAGTAATTCTGAATGACTTAAAGGCTTGATGATAGAAAGAATGACTAGAGTTGTATACCTATAACAATTAAGTATGGCAAACTTAACAATACACAGAAGCGAAAAGTGCAAGACCTTATAAAAAATCCAGTGGAAAACATCCTTTAGAGAGAGGGGGAGTTTTCTAAAACAACTTTAGCACTTGCAGATATAGGCAAATTGGAGCTACCTATGTAGAACAAAGTCAAAGACAACCATTCAAAACCCCTAATTGAAAAGCTTCTACTTTTATAGATGTTTTTTCTTTTTGATAAATGTTCTAGTTTTATAGATAAAGCACACCCCACACTTGCACATTGAAGATAAAGTTGACGAAAGGCCATTAGGACAGCAAGAAACAGGCCGCATAAGCTTGATTACAGCTCTATTCATTTCCCCGCCAATTGATCAGTAATATCAAGACGAGTACTACTATAAAAAAAAAAAAGAGGTATCTGAAGCCCCAATAAGCTTATAACCCACTAATTTCCAACGCCATACAAAAACCAAAATGGTTCTAAGACACAGATAGAAACTTACGATTTTCACCGCGACGATGTCATACGTGTCTACATGGGTCGCTGTAAGATATCGAAATTCACAAAATCAGCATAAGAGGAACATGAACTCGAACTGAAACACACGAATCGGGGCAGGGAGGTAGGAAAAGAAAACCTTAAAAAAATCTAGACTTACCAAGGTAGATTTCTCCGAAAGATCCACTACCGATCTTGCGGCCTAACTTGTACTTCCCTCCGACGATCCTCTCCATCCTTTGATATCTATCTAGATCAGTCAACACGATCAAGTTTCTCTGAGCATCAAAAGCTAGGGTTTTAAAAATACTTGTTACGAGTAAAGGAGCTCGGACGGATCGATCGAAGCGGCAGAGAGCAAATCATAAATAGGAGACGATCACCTCTTCCTTCTCGTGAAACCAAAACCACACACGCCAGAAACGAGAGAGAAGTAAACAGAGAAGGCCTAGAACGATTTCAGCGATTGAAGTCACTAGCCAGGGGTACTTATGTAAAATCACCAATGTGAATCTTCTTTTGGCTAGTCGGCTACTTAAGAAATAAGAAGTTTGGAAAGGGTATCTTTATTCCATAAATTACTCGATAGTTAAAAGAAGAGAGCAGGAAAAATCTTTTCAAGTAGGATATTTTAGTAATTGTGTTGCTCGATGGCGGGGTCAAGTTTGGCGGGAAAGAACGTGCGGGTTTTGTTAAACACGTGCCGATAAAATGATTGGGGTTCCACTTCCAGTTCAGAGTTCCAGAACCAGACTGCGCGTAGAGACGAACATGAGCGATGTGGGGAAGATGATCGCCATTGGCGTCGTTTGGGGCGTTACAAACGCTATAATGCGCCGGGGTGCGCTTATTTGGGACAAGAAGCTCCAATCTCCTGCAACAGATCCTGCGCAGCATCTTCAACTCCATCAACGGCTACTTGGGCATTTGAAAAATTGGCTAGATCTTCTGTTTATCTGGCAGTACTCGATCCCCTTCTTCGTAAATCTATCGGCCTCCGCTGCTTTCTTCGTCATTTTGAGTGAGAGCCCGATTTCGCTAGCCGTTCCCGTGACCAATGCAACAACCTTCGCGGCCACTGCGGTATCGGCCATGCTCCTGGGCGAGGAGACTCGTATTGGGTTTGCTTTTGTGGGTACATTTCTTATTGTTCTTGGTGTCTGGATTTGTATTATGTGATGAAAAGGATTCTTACAGATTTGATTTCAGTTGTTATATTGAAATTCTGCATCGACCACCATTGCGAGTTTTGAATTTTCAGTTGTTTTCCGGTTTACATTCTATGTGTTTTCTTTCTTTCTTTCTTTCTTCCTTTCTGGTTTTGTATAGATTTGATTTGTTTATGTGCTTGCTACCTGAGAGAAACGGATAGAGTGATAGTCTGATAGACCGATGTCCCCTTTCAATCAACAATCTCCATCTGATTTTGCAATTGCTAGAACTAGTGCAGGTTGTAACTTGCAAGTATCTGCTCTGTTTCGATTTTACTTTATCCTTTCCTCTCTTTTTCTTTCTTTCTATCATTTTCGTGGTTGGGTGAGGAACTTTGGAGGAGATAAGCCTCAGCTAGACCTTTCAAAGAAAATAAGTGGACTATATTGTGTTCGTGAAGACATGGGCAATTCTAACACCGAACTGGTTCTAAGATAGATCCTAGAGATCATAGAACTCTCTATGTATGCGAAAGAACCAATTGATTCTTTACATTTTGGCAAGAGATTGCAACTTGCTACAGTAGTGATACTTTTTGTGTCTTTATCCAAGACAATAGATGCGACAATGTCTATAGGATGCGGTTGAAAGCAAATTGACCGATCTAGATGCCCCTGCAAAGGAAGGCAAGAAACTGTTTTCAAGGTGGTTCCTAAACCAAAAAAAAAAAAAAAAAAATCTTTGTAGTCCATTGGGATATGGAAGGAGACCTGTCTGTCTCGAACATCTATTCATCTTCAAGAAGCTGAGTTCATTTGCATCAGGTGGCCCTTTTATGGTAGATGTTGAATCCGAGACCCCATCCATTGATTAATTTTCTTATGTGTGGCTAGTTTCTTTTTGGAGTCAAAGAACTTTGAGACAGATATCTTTAATTTCTAGGGAGACAATCGGTTCATTTGGTTTGTACTTGCTCTGAACCATTTAGTTCTTCATTTCCTGCCAAATATAGTAAAAAGTGGTGCTTAAGAAGACCTTTTAATGTTGGAACAAGGCTGCTTCTTGTATAATTATATAGGATTCAAGCAACCATGTTTTCCTTTCCTAGCTTCCAGTGGATCAGCAGCAGCAAGCATGCTCAAGACTTTTAAAACTGATGTCAAACAGTTGCATTCAAAAAGGGTCAATTCCATTATGTTAGATCAAATGGATTGATTTGAGATCAAGACAAAATTAGACAGATGTTTTGACTCCATAACCAGTGAAATGAAGAACAAAATTCACAAACCCTTGTGGTAGGTTGAATTTGAAGGTCTTAAGCTGGAATCAGGAGGCCTCTGTAGTGGTGAACCATTACCGACAAGCCTTTCCATGAAAAAGGTTCCTTAGTGGCCTATTTTTGTTTTCTCTATTTTGAATAAACTGTTTCTAGATCAATATAGGCTGCCCTTTCTTCCTGGTTTGTTGCTGTTTGAGTTTATTGATACGAGATATGTAAAAGATGGATTTATTGGTTCCATTTTTTCCCCATATTTTTCCAGAAATTTTGTTTACCATAGAAAAGATGGGTTGCAATTAGTATAGATATTTTTTATATATAATAATAGCACAAGGAAAAGGCAAACGATAAGGTATGTTTATTCCTATCAAATCCATATTTGATCCATGGATCAGATCAATGTGGTCTATATTGATCCCCTTAAATGTTATCCAGATTAGGATATGGATCATGAATGCAGTTCTGGATTTGTATGGATCTACTCCAGATATGACCTATTCTGTGCCCTAACTGTCTTCTAGGATATCCAGGCTGGAGAATTTCTGCACCACTCACATTTATAAAGGCATACCCATAGATGAAGATTTTGCTTCCTCACAGCCTAGCTCTGGACATAGTTGTGCTTGTGATGTCTTCCATGTAGCATAATTAAATTTCTGAAGTCTAGAGTGAAAGTATTGCTGACAGAAAGCTGATTGTACCATATTACTAATACATGCTATCTGCTAAACAATGTTAACTTCACTTATTTATAGGCTTGAATCTTGAATATATTGGTCTTCCTCTTGTTAACTACTGAAAGTTTTGAACCCCAAAGCCATTTGGAGACCCTTTTTCACCTACTGGTGAAATTAAGGCTGGGGGGTCATCTTAAGAGTTGATGGCAATCTGTTGGGCTTTTAGTGGTCCTATCACTGCAAGGGATGCATCTGAATCTAAAGTTCAAGCCCTTCTTGAGGGGCTCAGATTTTCCAAAGACCTCCTTTCTGGTTCCTTACTTGTAGAGGGGGATTCTAGGATCATGATTAGCTAGGCTATCAATTTTGGGACAAGTCCCTAGAGACTGGCTTATTTGCTGCATGAAATTTATGAATTTTCTGTTTCTCTTGGCTTCTGTTGTGGATGGATTCCAAGAGGTATAAATCAAATGGATGATTTCTTAAGTAAATCAGGTCTGGAGAGAAATTTTTCGTATAGTGATAATAGCTTAAATATGTCTTGAATGGGCTTTTGGCTGTTTTGTAGCAAGGCTCTCCTTTTCTTGTATATCGTCTTTGTATCTCTCCTTTTATGAATATAATAGTTACCTTTTATCAAAAAAAAAAAATCATTAAATGTCATATGAGGTTCACAATGGGATCTATCTAACTGTCATCTTTCATCATTTATACATCTTTTAGCCATGTCATTTTTATGTGGGAAAAAACTTGCAGTTCCTAACAAGGTTTAAACTGGTACTTCTGTGGGAGAGTGGGTGACTTCACCACATTCGTTGGTTTCTTGAAGTACGCACTAGCCATGAAAAGGATTTTTAAGATGGCAGTCTAGATGTTGTAATTCAGATATCATCCCGCTGATTATGCTGAATGACCTGTTCTAACTCATTCTGATTATGCTGAAGGCCAGAGGTAGTATTATTGGATCAGAGGATCCTAACTGACGAGATCAAGCAATATTCAAATTCGGTCTGATTAATAAACAGATCACATTTCTGAACTAATCCAGTTATGGATAAATGGATATTTGAATCTGACTTAAACAAAAATTTGAATTACATTCAAGTTTGATTAAATTCAATCCATTTGCTATCCAATACAAGGATGCTTCAAATAGAAAAAAGGAAATCCAATGCAAGGATAGCATTTGGCATAAGTCTGAAAGTCAAATATAGTTACCATATAAACTAGAAACAAAAAAGCCAGGGAAGTTTCTCATTTGTGAACTGAAAGAATGGAAGCAATGGGTGGTTGTGGGGGTTTTGTGGATTTATTTATCTCCTTTAAAACCACACTAAGATGTCCTTTCCTTTTGAAACTACGTTTCCTTTGATGAACTTTATTAAAACTGTTGTTTGAAACACTCGGGGGGCATTTCTTCATTGAATCTTCTAGTATCTTTGCAGTAGTCATATATCATGTAGTTGTCTCTAACCCACTCCATCTGTCCTAACTGGGCATAACTTAACTTGCTATATTCATAAGAAGTTCACCAGTTTGCAGGTCTACTTGAGGCACACTGTCTAATGCTGAAAGGACCATTCCATTTACAAGCTCTTGCCCCGAATTTTTGGAATCTAGCTATGAAGGGTGCACTGATCCAGTCAATCTTTACAAGACCTCCTCTGGGTTCCTAGTCATCAGCATTCCATATGCTGGAATTGACTCTCATCCCTTGTCTGTTTAGGTAAGTGATCCCCTCACTCTGATAGTTGCGAAAAACTCTGATTGGTGTCCCATCAACAAACCACCTGAAATAAGAATGGACATAATAGTGATGATATTGATGATGATACTAGAAGGGTAGTTATGAGTAGGTCCCACTGAGTTACCGTCACCAGGTTAACTTACACAATCTCACTGGGGTTCCAATGCATACTGTAGTTGTGAAAATCAGCAGTTGGGTCAAACCATGGCTAGAATTGCTGCTCTCTGTTACCAACACCCTGAGTGAAGACATTTGTGTGGATAATGTAAGGTTGTCCAGATACATTTCCTAAGAACTCAAAGTCTATCTCATCATGCATGCTACCAGTGGAAGACATCTGCAGAAAATTGATATTAGATTTTTAGTATTTTTTTCCCACTTGGAAAAGAAAAAAGTGAAGGAAAAGGAAAAAGTGTGAACAAGTAATGGAGCTTTTGGAGGGGTGTCCTTTTCTACTTGGAATAGGATATTGGTTGTCTGGTACCAGATTTGCTTGACCCATAGTTACAAATCTCATGGTTGATACACATAGCTATATGCATGAGCACTTCCCCTTTTCCTCTTTCATCTTTCTTTGGAAGTTTAGACATAGAACATCTAAGAATGGAGTCACATCTAGTATGGTTCCCATTTTCCTCACATCTTGTGTCTGACACTGTACTTGACAGAGGATGATAAAAGGTGTTGTTTGGTTTGTTGGGAGACCTGAATGCAATGACCCTTTGGTTGGATTAGTACTTACATAGTATGCTGTTACAGTACCGGCAGAATTCCCAGATACTAATTTGATCAGCATTTGGATGCTCCCAAATAGGAATGCTTTCTTAGATTGCATGCTAGATCCTAAAAACAGAAACGTGGTATGGAAGTTGGTTAATTAGAAACTGACAAAAAAGCAAGCTTTTTTTTTTTTTTTGATAAGTAAAAAGGAATGAGATATTTAGAATAAGATGCTCAGACTTTCTTTTGTTTGTCTTTAGAGATCTGAAATCAAAGTTTTGTAGCATAATCAGATGAGTTCGGATCTGCTGACCACGACACAATGTTGGCCACGCTCATCAAGCCGCACGTCGAGAATATCAGTGGCCGCAACACAACCGATGTTCCATATGTGCAGCTGGATGAGCATGGCCAGCAATATGTTGTGGTCAGCAGATCTGGACTCTATAATCAGACTGCCTAAGACACATTTACTGTTCAATTGAAACATCAAATTTTCCAATAATGCTTTCAACACTGATCAATTTCATCAATAAGCTTCAAATCTGAAAGCCCTGGAAAGGTTCTAATTATTAAGGCAGACCATGAATTATCCTGATGATATCCTAACCCATACAAATTTGAGCACAGCTGAAAGGTCTACTCACTCCACTGGATTTTTTTCTGCTTACATTTCTATTGCCTGCAAATCAGAATGTGTTTTAACTCATTGGTGATGGTCCTTCAACAAATAGGATTTAATTCAAAAGGCAGTTGTCTAATAAAATAGTTTGGGTCATCAATTGACACTATAGTTGGCTTTCAAGCATTCCTATAATGATGCTCTCATTGCCTGTACACATGGAACAAGGCCAAAAGAAATGATTTGTTTTGGTGCCCTTGTGCTCTGATTGAGACTGATAATATATTCCAAACTTTTGTGGTGCTTGCAATCATGGTTCAAAATATTGAAATGGCCTTGTTCAAGGGCAAATACAGTGGTTTAGGACAAAGTGGCCATATTTAAGGGCAAGTGCCCATCCCAGAAATGGCCTTGTTCAAAACTTGAAGCCTAAAATAATTTATATCTAATGTGTATTGTCCCTTTACTTTGAAGTTTGAGCCTTTCTTGCAGTGGATCTGTGGATGCCATTTTTGGTGTTTATGTTTTCTGTCAATCAGCAATTCCACACCAACAATGTTGTAGCAACATTCCTTGTGGGTAAAGACAATGCAGAAGTGGCATTTTAAGTGTTCTAGTTTTGTTACCCATTAACATCAATTTTTGTTCATTGACATCAAATTTCCAAAATCAAATGCAAAGGCTGACACTGGATTTGGCTCTATACTTACAGTTCTTCGGAAGAAATAAGGGATGGAATTCTTATATATGTCATTCTGACTAATAACTAATGTGATATTAACCGAGATAAATAAACCATGAGAAAGGCTATGTTAAAAAACTAGTTGGTATGATCTAATGTTCAACATGATTCATTTCATAGAAAGGCACAGCCTAAATTTTAATGTCATCTAAACTGCCATCGCTAAAAAGATGGTCGTGTCAAGAAAAGCGAAAAACAAGTTAGGTAAGAGCATAATACCTGAAGTTCTATCCGACACAAGTTGAACCTCATCACCATTGCCCAAGATGAAGGAATGCTGAGCACCCCAGTTAAAATACATGCTCTTGGCAAACTTGACCTAAACTGAACTCTGATGAAATGCAGCTAGAGAGATTATTAGAACAGTGAACAGAGCTTCAAAGTTCCCCATTCTAACCCAAATGGGCAACAACCTTTTTCCCTCTCCTTCCGGATGAACAATTGCCTGAGCCTATAGTTGAGATGCCCTTAAACAGGGCCTGAGATGGCTTTAAATAGGATAAACAAACTTAAAAAGAAAGTAGTTTCTGTATATTTTTTAATGCTGTTTGGTAAGAAGATAGGCATGGATTCTATTTCAATGTTTTGACTCCCACAATTTGCCACCTTCCATCCACTATGAAGAATAAGCTATTATGAACCTACTAAACGACTGATCTAGACCAATTTATTTAAATTTTATTATAGTTTAAATCAATATTTTGGCTGATATTTGTTTCAAGTAAAAAACAAATATGTATAGTTCAAATCCCCTTTCTGACTGATTAATGAATATAAAGTGGACGTCTTGGGAGTTGTAATAATTGTCGTTTTTAATACACAAATGCATTCATATCAAAGCGTGGCAAAATTGGACCACATAAATGTATCAAACCATCATTTTTACTGCAAACAAACAGAATTTACATTTTAGATCATGCTGGTATATAAAACAAATATTCACTTTATATAGTATAAATAAATTGTACAAATCGAGGCCATGTATTGGGTTTAATTAATCCTAATTGAAATACATGTGCTTAAGATGATCTTTTGATTTTGTCGTATTTATTTGTAAGAAGTAAAATGAAGTGGTTTCCATTCTATATAAAAGAGATTGGAGATAGGAGGATGGTTAATTTTGCATCAATTTTTGAGATGCAAAAAATTATACTGTTTCAGTGAGTGCTATCAACTGTTGGTTATCCCTAGTAGAACGATCTGTTGCAATTGTTTGCACTGCACTTGTCATGCACTTGCAATGAGCTTGCATTTCCTACAACTCTTAGAATTTTTCATTATGTGCCAACTATCAAATTCCTATTAATCCCAAATTAGCTGTGTAAAAAGAGGAAACATTTCTTGCAACATGCAACTCCAATGACACCAGCATTTGAAATAGAAAACCAATTGGTGTAATATCTTGATTTTAGGGAAAATTTCTTATTAGTATCCTCTACTTTGGGCCTCGTGTCATTTTTGTCCCCGAACCTAAACTTTTAAAATGTGTTAATCTAATAATTGTCGTTAATCAATCAGTTAGTTAATCAACTGTTAAGTGACATTTGAAAAGATACAAATGCCCTTTGAATGTCATCTAATTTTCTTTATCAACCAACCACATGTTCATAAAAATGAATACTAGGTTTGTCAATATTTAGATGATTGATAAAGAGAATTAGATGATATTTAAAGGGTATTTGTATCTTTTCAAATGACACATTAAGGCTGGTTAATGGCAGGTACTATATTGGCACGTTTTAGAAGTTCAATACTAAACTCTTGCATTTTAAATTCAGGGACCAAAATGGCACCCAAAGTTCAAGTACTAATCTATAAATTTCCCTTGATTTTGATTTTATTGTAAACACCTGCGTGTTCGCATTTTATATGGAAGGGTCTGGCACAGTCGTAGAAATCATGTATACATGTGAAAGTGAGAGATTGAGTAGTTGTGACTTGTGGGGAATATAGACTTTTTTTGGCTGGCCTGGACAGTTAGGACTCTTCAGCTCAAAAACCAGCCAGGGTACGGGTAGGAGTGCTCACGGTTCGGTGGGGTATTTTTTTAAACCGAAGCGATCTGATCAATTTTTTAAATATGCAAACCGAAACTGAACCAATGTAACCGATTAACCAGTTCATCGATTAACCGATGATCGGTTAACCGCGGTTCGATTTTCCAGTTTTTTATACACTTAAAATAATAAAAATAAATAAAAGAAAACTAAAACAAGTGCCGGACTGCTGGTGCCGTTGGTTGTTTTCGGTGTCGGTGGTTGCCAACGAGTGTCACCTGAATGAGAGCCTGAGAGGTGGTGCAGCTAGCGCCTGGAGGAGACGCAGAGAAGAGAGAACTGAGAGAGTGAAAGAGTTGGTGCTTGTTTGCTGGATTGGTTGGACACTTGGACCATTGGTGCTTGCTTACCGGCGAGGCGGCGATCATCGTTGCCGTGCTGGTGGTTGGCGCGGTCCGCGCGGCCTCTGGAGTGGAAGAGACTGAGAGAGAGAAGAAAAAATTGAGAACTGAGAAGACGAAAATGGAGAGAAGAAAAAACTGAGAGAGAGAAAAAGAGTTGGCAGTCTGGGAAAAGACAAAAGAGGAATAGAGGACTAGCAGTCTGGCACTTTGGGCAGAGGCAGACTGCCGAACTTTCAATTGAAACTTGAAAGGTTCAAATTTCCAAAAAAAAAAAGAAATTTGAACCTTAACCTTAAGGCTATAAGTCTCTTAGACTCGGATTGCAGCTAATAAATTGGTACGGTAGGCGAGGCGCCGAATAAATGAAAATCTTTTATTCAATTAAAAAAAACTAAATAATATATATATATATATATTATATGACATTATATTATTTATATAAATATATATTATTGTATATATCGGTCGGTTCAGTTTTTCGGTTTTTTTAGCCCCATTTTAACCCCAAGTGGTTATTTCCCCCAAAACCATTGAATTTATGTTTATTAATGGATTTCAAAAATTGGATATTCAATTCACCTCCAACTTAGATTATCTCGGATTTAGATGTTACAATTTACATTCAATTAATAATTAGAAACCTTATTCGATTTGATTAAAATTAAAATTTGATAATAATAATATTATTATTATTTTATATAATTTATTTTTATTTTTACTATTTTTTATCATTTTAAATATGATATAATGCTTACAATCCCATCCAAAGTCCAACATAATAATAGGATAAGGATGTGGATGTGTTGAGTTCAATCTGAATCTCATCTATTTACAACCCCGCTTGAGGTTGAATTGATCAATGAACTGTTGACCATTGTTGACCCATTTGATGCATAAAACGGTTTTCATGCCAAATTTTACTTTAATTATTAGCGGGAACTCATGAGATGCACGGGATTTGTTTAGTGAAAGCTAAATAATAGAAATAGTCATTTACTAAAACATCCCCTATAGCTTCACGAATTTACTAAAATCTACTCTATAATTTGTATTTTACTAAAATACCACTTATAATTTGCAATGGATTTAATCAATCTTCCGTTAGATGACAATGGAAAATAATAGTGTCGACCCTAATGTTCATTTAAATAAATTTAATCAAAAGAAAATAAAAATAAAAATATATTGGTCAATTTTGTTTTCTATACAAAAAAGTGTTAAGGGTATTTTTGGAATAAAAATCATAGGCCTAATGGCAAAGTAAACACTCCTTAATGAAAGGTTGATTAAGTAAATGAGTTGCAAAATATATTAGATATTTTAGAAAAATGAAAACTATAAGGTAGGTGATAGTGTGCGTAATTTTCATATTATTTATATTTTTTCTTATTTAATTAGCAAGTTAATTAATAGATTTTATTGTGTTTTATTTAGAAAATCGCAATTTGAGAAAGAAAGTTGAAAGAAGTTTCAGCATAGTCCCAGCACATTGGGAGAAGACCAGCACGATCTCAGCATGCAAGAAGTGGGCCCCATCAATCATAGTAGGATTCGACTGAGTTGAAGGTGTGAGTCACCAAGAGTTTTAATAGAGTCTATTTCATGTTGTACTTCTAAAAAGAAAAAAAGTCAAAGTCCATCTTAGTTAAGAATTTCTATTTAGAGATAAGATAAGATTAAATCTAAATTAAGCATTATCCCATTAGGAAAATGGACTTTCTATTTTTGAGAAAGAACTCCTAAGAGGTGTTGGAAACAACCCCTCCTCTTAAAGCTATATAAAGGGAGGGGTGGGGGTAGAGTAGCAATCGAAATCACTCAATCAATGAGAGAAGAAGTGAAGGAAGGAAGCAGAAATCGTCCTCTCCATCTAGAAGCTACGATCTCTCCATGAAGTTCGATTAGCTTTTATTTTCTGGTTGAAGGTTATGGAAGCTTTGGTTCTACAAAATTGTGAGATCTAATTGATTTTATTTCAGTTCATTGTTTATGAGTATTTATATACTTTCTACGATTTCTTGTTTAAGATTATTTTATTGATTGAGCAACAGGATCCATTGTTCAATCGATAAAATAACCTATTATCGATTAGATCATCAAATTCGTATATGTTTGTTAGATTTAATCTGTGTGGCAAATAACATAAACCGATTATGAACAAGTTTTCGGTTCATGTTATGAAGATATATAATCTGGTTTAAACGAACTGAGCTTGTGTATTCATTGACCATAATTGGGTCTCTCCAATTCTTAATACTGTTAATAGATTAAACCCTAAGAGCTTGTTTAGGGTTGTTTATTAATAAGAGAAGCAAGCAAAGAGCTTGTTTTGATTGTGGAAAATACAAGTAGAGATTGGCTATTAGAGCTTGTTAGTAGCTATTACTAATTTACTTATAAGCATTTGAATTCATCCTTGCATCAATGATCAATTGTAAGAATCAAGGCTGGACTTATCCCTTTAATCAGATGTTGCCTTCTATTGAATAAACATTTATTTTATTTTATTTTATTTATCTTTATAACAACCCTCTACTTCGTTTTCTTGGAAATAAATCAACCTAATCATTGAGGAGACGACCTTGCTCATCACTATATACAAAAATATTTAATTCGAGCATGATCTTTATTTTTGGTTGGATTCGACACCCACCAGTAGGTTTAAGTAAATATGTAAAACTATAAGGTGTGTTCTCGTAAATGACTCTAATAGACACACATAAGATATACAATTGTTTTATATTTTCAACTTTTAAAATAATTAAAAATTATTAATATTTTATGTACTACTTTTAATAATTTTTTTATAATACAAAAATAACAATAATTAATTTCATTATTTTAGTTAGGTTTATTCATCAAACTGATGAAACCGACCAACCTGATAAATTTGACCCGAGTTGGCTGATTTTCTAGTATTTTAGGTTGGGTTTGGTTCAAAAATTTCCCAACTTGACCAAGTTCGATCAGTTTCACTTTGGCCATTTGTAAATTGACCAAAATTGGATGATTTAACCATTGATATATATTAATATTTTATATTTAAAATATAATTTTTAATTTAGAAAAGTGAAAAATTTCCCATATTTCTCAGTCTAACATGTTTTATATCATAAATTTATTTTTTAGCAATTGCACTGTAATTTTTAAGATTTAAATTTAATTTTTTAAGTTTAAATCTTATGAACTGACTAACCAAACCAAAAACCAACCCAAACGGATACAACTTGAGTGGGTTGGGTTTTACAAATGGTCAGTCGATTTCAGCTAACCAACTCCCCATGGCCCAACCTAACTAGTCCAATTTGGTTCGCCAAACAACCTACAAGTATACCGAACAAACTCATGAACACTCACAATTTAAGCTAAATTAATATTCTCATCTATGAGAAATAACAATAGTTTAGTCTCCAATAATTATTGAAAATTATAGTGAAAATACACAATTATTTAAAACATATTGATAATGAAAAAGATACAATAAGTACTAAAACTATATTAAATTAGTCAGTAAATAGTATAATATCAAATAATAGTTTAATCTCTAATAAATATTAATCAATAAGTTATAACAAAAAATAATAATAAATACAAGAAGTACAATAAACAGAATTTAAAAATTTCAATAATAGTAGTTTAATCTCCAATAATTATTGAAAGTTTTCTATTAAGTAAAAAAAAATAAATAAATTTATACCTAATTAATGAAAATACATTTATCACAAAAAATTATTGAAATACAATAAATATTAATATTAGTATATATAATTATATAATAAGATTTTAACATTATTATTAAAAAGTATTAATTTTTATGAAAGTTATTTTTCCAAATTATTAATTTATATAAGTGAAATTAGTTATTTACAATATTATGTAAAAACATTAAGTTATTATTAATTTAAATATTATTTTATAATTATTTTTATAATTTTTAGATTTTTTAAATTTATTATATAACTTATTTATTTTAACTAATTTAAAATCTAATTATGTTAACTATTTTGTTATTTAAAATATTTAGTTAGTTAAATAATTAAATATTTAAAATATTTTGTTATTTAAAATATTTTTATTTATATTGTTATTACATAATTACATTATTAATTTTGTAAGATATTAAATTATTATTAATTGCAATATTATATTATAATTATTTTTCTACTTTTAATATATTTTTTAAAATTATTACATAATTTTGTTATTTTAACTATTTAAAATATTGTTATGTTAAATATTTAAATAATATGTAAAATATTTAATTTTTTGTTATTTGAATCTTATTTATTTAAAGCTATTACATATTACTAAATCTTTTTATATAATTATTTATATTTTTGTAATATTTATTATTTAGGATATTTATTTATTGAAATATTTAAATAAGATTTTATTTTTAATGTTAAATATTTATTGTTTGAATAAAATTTAAATTGATAATCCGAAAAAACAAATTTTAAATTGTTAGTACATAATTTTGTTATATTTTGTAAAAACATAAAATTATTTTTTATGTTTTTAATAAATATATTAAGGTTATTATTTAATTTTGTTAGAATATTTAAATAATTCTTAAATTTTTTAATCCAAACTATTCTTAGGTAGATATATATATATAAAGTGGGGGAGAGGGTAAATAAGAATTAGAGATAATTTAGAAGACAAATAGAAATTAGAGATAATTTAGGAAATAGTGGGGGATAGTGGTGGAGGTAGTTTAAGAGAAATTTTAGGAGAAGATATTATTTAGGTTATTGGGAAAGTGTATATCATTAGTTGTTTAAAAAATGACATGAAATTAAAAAAATTAAAAATTAAATAATATATATATATATATATTTAAATTTTTAAAGGTGTCACAGATAGACCTGTTCATGGGTCGGACCGGGCTGGGCTTTCACTCAGTATTAACAGATTTTTCTAAGGCTCAAGCCCGAGCCCAAAATTTAGCCCATACTGTTAGTATTGTTGAAGCGGTTGAATATATATAGAGAGAGAGAGAGAGAGAGAGAGAGAGAGAGAGAGAAATTATAAAGAAGAGAATAAAAATGTATATATTAAATTATAAATATATATTTTAAATATGAGCCCGGCCTGAAACACAATCGGATTTACTGTGTTAAGCCCGCGGGTCTAATTACATGACCAAGACCGACTAGGGTGCAGGTCGGGCCGGGCCATCGGGCTATCCGGCCCATGAACATGTCTAGTCACGGACTGGTCTGTTCAGACCAAACGATATGCAAACTGGTGGGTAAAACGGATCTGGTTTCAGGTCAGTTTTTAATTGTTAAAACGTTGTTATTGATTCCACAGTCCTAATGCAACATGGAAAGCTTCAACTGATTGCCCTTAATTTAGGTCTTATTTGGTGTATTTTTTCCGTGCCATCTTTTGGCTGTTTACAAGCCTGGCAAACCCCACGGTGATCTATTTTTTCATTTGGTTCATAGTAGATTTAGCAGTAAAAAGAGTGCGCTAAAAAGACACAAAACCCATATTGAGCTGATTTCGAGAAGCTCCATTTTCACATCTTTCTTGCTTTACTCATGCAAAAACCAACTCTGAGCTTTATTTAAAAGCTTGTCAGAAGATCTTTCCAAAAATACTTACCAAACCGCCCCTTACTTTCTTTTAGCAGCCGCAGGATTTCCAATCAGCTGCTGGTGTCAACAGTAGTCATGCATGAGTAATGACGTTTCTAATATTTGTTTAGGAGGCTACACTGGAAAGAGAAATTGAGAAAGAAGTCAGAGAGCAAAGAAGGAAAACGCAGAAATGGTGGTATTAGAAAGAATTAAATTTGAAAGAGGAGTCGAAAAGCAAAGCAGAGTAAGAGCTCCTTTATTTATTTATACGAACCCAAACCCCATGACTTGGAACCCCGCGATGGACAACAAAAAGTAGATAATAGCCCGGCGGTGCGACTGCACTCGTCGGCGGTGCCAGAGCTTTAATCCTGAATGTTTTTATCTCCGCCATGACCACCTCTCTTATAGCCAACACCAACAGCCGTTGATTCATCGAGTAACCATGCGTTGTAAATGGGGGTGCGTACATTGTCACCTTCAAGTCTGTCTTATCTAATTTAACTGCTAGCAGATTGATCATGGTCGTGAACTCTTCTCCATATTTGATCGCTTGAGGTGTACTCTCCTGAACGATGGTTGGCTTGTGGATCTTAAGCAAAGGGTCCAAGTATGGTGGCCAGAACTTCTCAACCCTCACCTCCGTCGGAAACTTCACGGTGAAGTTATACGCATTGTGGGTGTTGCTGCCTGCAACTAGAATTTTCCCGTCTGGCAATACAGCAGATGATGAATGATACATGCGTGGGATTGCTGTTGGTGCCAACTCCGTAAACCGGTCGCCTCTTTTATTTTTGGGTTTGTACAGCACTGGTGTGAAATTCGGTTCGTCGGCGAATTCCCACCCAGATGTGCCCCTCTTGGCACCGTTGATCATGAGAATGTCTCCCGTTGGCAGATTGAGCATGTCACCCATCACCCTCGGTGACGGCATGTGCTCCATTTTCCACACAGAATCGGGTTTCGTTATATGAATTCTACCGCAACTCTGCAACGCAGGCAAGAAGATAAATTTCTCGGCCATTTTATATGCCTCCGACCTTGCACCTCCGCACACTAGGACCTGGGCAGGGATCACAGCGGCGTTCTCGCCGTAGAGCTTTATGGGGAGAAGGGCGGACATTCCCGATGCAGGATAGTTTCGGGAACCGCCGGGCAGCACTGGAAACTCGCGAACCACCTTACCGGTAACAGGGTTCAAGAGAATGGAGCGATTGTTCGCAAGGATGAAGAGAGTGCCGTCTGTGGAGAGGTGTACAAATGGGTAGAGATTGTTCTCCCCCTCGTCTGTCGTCTCACGGAGGAGGGGCAAATCGTAGTTGGTCGGATTGGATTTACCCTCCTCGGGCACAAATTCATAGTTGAACATGCGACGACCACCGACTACGATGAAGCTTCCATCGGGTAGGATCTGTTGGGTGGCATACCTGCGCGAGGAAATTAACACTCGAATATCTTAATGAATCATAGAACAGAAGATAAATACAGACGCATATGCTTCACGTAATGTAATAAAACAGGTACCATCTCTGGCCAGAAAGTGCAGTTGGGTACTCCTTCCAATCGCAGGTATCACATGCAGAGAGGTATCTCACTGCTCTCCCTCCGTCGAACCACCCACCCGTTTGCACCAGATTGCCATCAGCCGAGAGTGAGCCCGATGAGCACCATGGATCAGTTAGAACCTGTGTTATATATAAAGCTTTGTGAGAGAGAATCGATTAAACTTGAAACAGAAGCTGTATGTACCTGTTTTATTACATTACGTGAAGCATGTGCGTCTGTATTTATCTTCTGTATTACAGTATTACAGTACGTCTGTGTGCAAGTTAAGCCAACCTTGAGAGTCCGAACATTTCCGGTGGCTATATCGTACTCTACAGAATGAGCCCAACAGTCCACTTCACCGTTCTTGCCGGGAACAGGACGACAGTTTCCATGGGGCAACTGGATCAGAGAAGGGCCGAGGTTGGTTGCGTCGAACATGATAGCCTTGTTGTTGGGAAGCAAGATCAAATGCATGGCCGACACACCAGAGTTTAGGGAAGTTAGCTCCCATCCACCCTTATACATTGTCACGAAGTCAGGATTCATTGCTTTCATAACATCATCATTGTTTTTTTCATCTCCTCCAAAATCGAAATTCGGTGGATCTCTCCCAAAACCTCCCCTTCCAAAATTAAAACCCGGTGGATCTCTGGGAAAACCTCGGCCATAGTTAAAATTTGGTGGGTTTCTCGGATAACCTCTGCCACCAAAGAAGAAAGGTTGCCCGAGGCCAAGGATGAAAAAGATGGGGAGAAGACAGAGGGCTTTGTGCAGGGCCGCCATGGAAGCGCGCATCCAATAGGGCAATCTCGAGAGGTTGCAGACGGGGCCCTGGACTTCTTCCTCCTCCTCCTCCTCCTCCTCCTCTATTATTTGTTTCAAAATTCTCCAGAGGAAAAATGAGAGTTTGGATGATCATTGCTTCTTTATACTTGAAGCGGGGAGATGAGGTTGATCTGTTTAAGGACCCTTCTTTCATGGATGCCAAAATTCTAGTCTGGTTTGTTGCTAATTTGCAGGAGACCTTGGTCAAACTTTACTATTAATCAAGGAGACAGAAGATCAAAAGTCTGGATCTCCCTAAGCTTGGCACTTATCAATCAAAATTTTTCAAAACTCAAGGGGGTGGTTTTGATTGGTCGATCTCTCAAATGTGAGATTTCTGGTTTCACAGCCACCCACTATCACTTATAAGAGGTTAACCATCAAAACCACCCATTGGTTTCGATGAATTTTCATTAGGCTCAGTTTGGAATGAGTACAAATTTAAATATGTACGATGTAAATACATACAAAATATAAATTTTTGCACTCTAAATATTTGTATTTGTACTCCTTACAAATTCAACCTTAGACTGTGTTTGGTTGCAATGCAAATAAATTTGTACTGATGCAAAACCATGGCAGTATAAATCATTTGAGTGTAAATTCTGACCTATTTCTGCTTCAAATGTTAGCTTATTTTGTTTGATTTCAGTACAAATAAAGTAAATTAAAACATAAAGCACAATAAAGTAAAACCCAAAACAAAATTAAAGAAGAATTTGAGCTCCTATACATTTGTATTAATGCAAATAAAATTGCACTGCAACCAAACACAGCATTAACCTTGGTACAAGGCATTAATTGTAGTAGATTGGGACTGTAGCAACTTAATTAGCATGGTACAAGGTGCATGTATAATAGATTACCAGATTGGTTAGTGTAGAAAAACTGTTGCAACTAAGCTTAATCATTAACCATGTTCAAACCAGTGTTTAAAAATCAAACAGGAGGCTGAACCATTTTTCAGTACACCATCTGAAAAATGAGGGCAAATAGAGTAATCATTTGATATTAAATGAGTTGAAAATAGGTAATTTTAAGATAATCAATGCATTGAATTCCCCTTCATTAAATTCAACATTTAAGGTAAATTTACATTGACCTTCATTGAATCATATTTTAAGACACTTTTGTTTCTTTCCATGTTAAGTTCTATTAATTAAATCTATATAGAATAAATTAATAATTTATATAATACAAAAACTTGTACTTTTAAAATCTACCCAGAAAAAAATAGTGTTTTAATCAAGGTAGTGGTAAGAAATTGAACCATTTTGGGTTAAATGGGTCGATCCATGTTGCTACATTTAAAAAATAAAATTCAAAAAATAGATAAGATGCAAAATATAGAAATTAAAAAAATTAGAATTTTTTAACATCATATATTTGATATATTAAACAATAACAAGTGTGACAGAAAAAAAATGTTAATATTAATGATAAAAATAAAATGTAAAATTTAAAAGGACTTTTTAGTTTGGTCATTTAACAATACTAAATACGTTTTCAAAAAAATAAACAAAATGTGATTGGGAGAAGTTTTGCTTTTTTTCTGGAATAAAATACCCCAACTAAAAATCAAATACGTCTTCCTCTCCCAAATCACTGACCATGAATATCAACACTGTTGTGCTTGGCATGGGCATTAGTCATTGCATTTGTGATGGAGTAGGCAGTCTGTGTTTCTCAACTCGTTCGCCAACTTTGCAGCGGGATGACAAACAGGGCACGTGGATTTCGAACCCAAACCCATCTGCAATCGAAACCTTTTCGACCTTGTGCCCCCACACCAGCATTGACGCTCGGTTGCACACCTAGAGCTCGATCACGTCCAGGACATAGCCTGGCTGGTCTATAGGTACACCCAAGAATCACTAGTATAAACAATAACCAGATATCAGTTTGAGAGGAGGAAGAAGATGAATAGTAAGTTCTGCCTCCTTTCTCAACTTGATGAAAAGGGGCAATTTCGTCAAAAAAACCCACTTACCATTTTCGTAATATATTTCAAAATGTATTGAAATATATAAATTCATGAAACTTTATTAATATTTTTGTAAAAAACCTAAACCAATTGGAAATAAAATTATTTTTCTATTATCTCTTATTAAATTTCATATCTAAGGTATATTCTCTTATTAAATCCTATATTTAAGATATATTTTTCTCATTATTAAATTGTACTAATTAAATCCACAACATTAATTTTAATAATATAAAAATAAATATTTTGAAAAAATTAATTTGAAAACAAAACCAGTAATTTCTTCCCTCTCAATGGTGGGTAAGCAATTCAACCATTTGGGGTCAAATCTGTTAATAAATAATGCCATAATTAAATAATAAAAAATTTAAAAATAAATATATAATATATAAAAATAAAAAGAATTGGACATATCTCTAATATTGTATATTCATTATACTAAACAAAAATAAGTATGAAATGTAAGAAGTACTTTTTTAATGATGAAAATGGAATGCCAAATTTAAAATCAACCTAAAAATGAAATGATGTTATAGTCAAATAATCAACATTTTTAAAAATAAAAAATACAAAAAATCACAAAAATAAAAAATATTATACATTGGCCAAGATATAATGTTATATATTTATAAAAAATAAAATATTGGATACATATATAATATTATGCATTCATTATATTGAACAAGAATAAGTACTATACATAAGATATAATTTTATCAATAATAGAAACATAATACAAAATTGAATATCAACCTAGAAATCAAACTATTTTTCTTTTTAGGTCGTGGTTTAGTGGTTTGGGTCAAATGGATTAATCAATGATATAATAGTTAAATAATAAATATTTAAAAAATAATAAAAAAATACAAGTAATCAACAGAATTTATGAAAATTATATATTAATTATGTGAAACAAAAATTAAGTGTGGTAAGTAAAAATTATGTATATAATGTAGATAAAATATATAATTTAAAATTAATCCAAAAGCAAAGCTATTTTCTTATTTAAATGGTGGGTCAGTTATCCAAGTTTTCAAAAAATTCATGATGTCATAATTGAATAATAAATATTAAAAAAAAAAGATAAAACACAAAAGAAAAAAAGTATATAAAGGCATTTTAGAACATTTCTAATATTATATAATCATCATATTAAATAAAAATAATTGTTAAAATAATAAATATTTTTATTTAAAACAAAAATGGAATACAATAATTTAGTAGTAGTAGTAGTAGTAGTAGTAATAATAATAGTAATAATAATAATAATAATAATAATAATAATAATAATAATAATAATAATAATAATAACAATTGTTATTGTAATTAAAAATGTTTCACATGCAATGCACATCCACATTTACTACAAGTATTTAAGTTTATTTTTAACCATATTGTTACTTTTATTAATTTTCAATTTCTATCCTAACTATGATATATCTAAAATTCAAGTAATTAATATGAAAAAAAATTTCATACATGCAAAGCACGTGCTTAATTACTAGTACATAAAAAATAATACAAAATACAATATTTTGCACTCTACATATTTGCATTTATACTCCTTTCCAATTGAGCCTTAAGGTTGTTGATCAGTTGTTGGTCTAGGAGCCTTCAGCTCTTTGCAACACAAATCACGAAAAAGTTGCTCAAAATAAAAAAGCCACCCCAATCTGATCACTAATTGCCAAGTTATGACCTCTAGAAGTTTTTATTAGGGTTATGGGTCAATTGTTGGTCAAGGAGCTTTCAGCTCCTTGCAACACAAATCACAAAAAAGCTGCCCAAAATAAAAAGATCACCCCAATCTGACCACTAATTGCCAAGTTATGACCTCTAGAAGTTTTTATTAGATTGTAGTTTTAATCCATGACCTAGTAATCGGGTCAACAATTCAATTGCCCAGATCAACTTTGATCAAGTTGACAGTTTCTAGCCAATTTTTAGGTTTGAAATTTTACCCAAACCAGAATTGATGCTAGGTGATGGTTATAATCAGAGTCAACAGAAGTTTGAAAACACTAGTTGAAACCAAGGTTTAAAATATTGATACAATATACCCCATATTAAGCACACCATATTGTATCTTTATATCTCTAATATGTTTATTATAAGGTGTTTTAGGATTTGGGCTTTAAAACATTTTAATGCATGATGAGAAGATGATATAAAAAATACATAATTTTGTTCGGTTGAAATACACAGAATTTGAAAGTGTCGATACTTTTAACCTTGGTTGAAACCTCTTTATCTGGAGATGAGCTTTCCTATATTTCCTAGACTAAGCTAACATGTGTAAATTTCAGTTAGTCTATGGGTCTTTATTCACATATAATAGACTACCAGATTGATTAATTAGAGTAAAAAAATGTGGGAAATTTGGCATCATTTATCTGAGCAAAGAACGTAATGAATTTGTTGAAACCTGTCTTCAAATGGATTTTTTTTTTTTGGTATTGAATAACAAATTACAAGGGGGCTCATGGGGCAAGAGCAGAGTAGGGTGAGAGCCCAGATTTTCTACTCACTTTTCCTATCCGCTGTGAATTGTTGCCACACATCTCTAGAGAGTGGGTAGGAAAAGTGAGTAGGAAATCCCAAGTGACATCTGACGACCACTATTTTATTTGACGGCGGGTAGAGAGTGGGTAGGAAAAATGAGTAGGAAATCCCAAGTGACCTCTGCAACTAATAAGGATGGTCTTCACTATTTTATTTGAAAATTTACTATTCAACAATTAGTGTGGAAAATAAATGTGATAGTGTGGTGCACATATATACTTAACTGTTGACTAATGCATACCCATTGCATTTTATGGCACCAGTTGAAGGAACAAGTCATGAATTCTCTCTTCATAAACAATTCCATTTTTCTTACATCAGTGCAAATGTTCTTTAAGCATTATGGATTATATAGGACCAAAACCTTTGAATTGTTAAATATAATCTTTTTAAAGATGCATTTGTTTTTCAAACCTTATATTCTATATCGACTTGTCATTTCAAATCTTCTTCTAGCTTTGCATTTGTATAGCCAATATCTACTGCTGGTAAAACGTCCAACATCAGATTGTGTATAGACAAAATTCAGCTTAAATTGGGTGGCGCTCATTAATCAATCTCAAGATCTATGTTAAAGGCTCTCTTACCATTCCTGCTAATAGTTGGAGGGGAAAAAGTGATATTTTGTGCTACCTTCATTCGTATTTATAATCTTTTTGTTCCTTTTTTTTTTTGGGGGGGGGGGGGGGGGGGGAAATTTGAAAGGAAATGAAGGGTAAATGAGTCACACCATATCTTTAATTTCTTTTGAAAAACATGGAATATGTTTAAGTCAATTAATAAAAACTTTGGGTATGTTTAAGTCTTTTACCCTTATATGTTTTTCTTTCTTTCAAAAACAATCATTTTCAACCTGGCCCAGGCCCACATCAAACCCCATGCACAAATTTCAGGGCTAGGGCTGGGCCCAATACTTTAGGCCCGGCCTGGCCCACACTTATATGTTATTTATACATAATTTACACTTATGTGTGTGTCTATATATATATATATTAATTATACCAAATATTGTATATAATACTTTTATGTTCATTTATAAAATACATTTTATATACACATTATATGTTATATAATATAAAATATTATTTATACTTAATATTTTACACATAAAAGCTATAGGCCAAGAACCTGGGCTAAGCCAACCTATATCATAGGCGCAAAGCCTGGCCTAGCCTGACACATGATCACCCCTAATTTAGGGTTATAAGTTGGATTGCCAAATTTGAAGAATTTCAACTACATCAAGCTTGGGTTGGGGTTCAAGCCCATTGAAAATTTATCAAACTCCCAACTCTACCCGATCCAAGTTGCACCCATATTTGGGATGGCAATTTTGGGTTTTGTTTTTTGACATAATTTTAGGTCCTAACTAGCGTCCATTTTAGGGTTGATCTTGGTTTGGCCCTTAAGCTAGCCTAATCCATCAATTTCCCTACTTTATTTAAAAGGGTTAAGAGATTCAAAGAGATTTAAAAGGAAGTTAGGGATTTAATGGGGTGGAAAGATATTACAAACATTGACCATTGTAGAGAGAGAGAGAGAGAGAGAGAGAGAGAGAACGCATAAGTGAGATTGATAAGGGACACTTTATGGGGAAATCCCCTTAGGTACCAAAACATATTAACTTGGTATAACTTGGGTTAGACCCTGAAGAAAAGGCCACAAGGCCTTAGACCTAGTTCATCCCCCTTGGGTTAGTAACCTAGGCAACAAAGTGGAGGGCTGATATGACACCTACAAATGGCACATTGATGAGGAATATGGGGTTTAGCCACATACTTTTGTTTTTGTCTATATCATTTGTTGTACAAGGCTAATATTCTCATCAATTTTGTTTGACACCCATTATTTATGTTGTAAAATTAAACTAGTTTTTTATTGAGATTAAATCAAATTTTATTCTTAAACAATAACCCATTTTATGGATCCTACATCATTTGAAGCTCATACTTTTTCTAATAATGGGTAAGCACATATATGAAAAAGGAATGCTTCTATTTGAGAGTAGAAACAACACTCTTTTAATACTCTTTCTTGAAAAAATATAGTGTCACTTGTCTAAAAGAGAATTACTTTGGCCTAAAGGTGTTCTTTTAATGTATATATCAACGAATACAATTTGGGTCTATCTATCATCCATTTGCAGCCCTACCCTAAATAATAGTCTTTTTCATGTTTCTATCAATACTCGGGTGAAAAATGTGGTGAGTCCATATCCAATTAAATCACATGTGGTATGTATATCAAATTAAACTGTCCAAATATGGTGTGCCCAAATCTTTGGTTTTTTTTCTTGTTTCAAAAGTCAATTTTTTTTTGAGGGAAAATTCCACTTTAGTACCTAAACTTTGAGGGTAGTGTCAAGTTAGTACCCGGACTTTCAAACGTGTCATTGTAGTACCTAAACTTTCAAAAAGTGTCAAGTTGGTCCTTACCGTTAACTGACCGTCAGTTATCTATTGAAAATGTCAAAACTACCCTTCAAAAGAAGGCATTGTTCATTGTCTTCTACCTTGAGACTGACTGGTTGAGGTGTTTGAGATTCTAGACTAATGAAGTCATTGTCTTCTACCTTTAGATCTGAAACACATTATTGTCTAGTTATTTATTTGCTTTCATTTATTGTTTCCCTCTATTATATTTCATGTTTTTTCTCTCTTTTTCTTTGAAGATAACCAGTTCAGTCTCAAGGTAGAAGACAATGAATAGTGTCTTCTTTTGAAGGGTAGTTTTGACATTTTCAATAGATAACTGGCAATCAATTAACGACTGGGACCAATTTGACACTTTTTAAAAGTTTAGGTATTGCAATGACATGTTTGAAAGCTTGGGAACTAACTTGACACCACCCCCAAAGTTCAAGGTACTAAAATGGAATTTTCCCTTATTTTTATGATTTTTCGTATGGAGCCATAACATCGTAATGGTAAGTAAAATAATGGGCAAAATAATACTATTGAATTAAAACCAATGGGCAAAATAAAATAAAAAATATTAATTTTAATAATTACTATTTATTATCATAATTAATAATCATTATAAGAAAAAATTATTATATTGTATAGTAAAATGACCATTCAATTTACAGTGGACTCTCCATTTTGTCTACCTTACCAAACATGAAAAGCCTTTTTTATTGGAATTTATGCCATGAGAGTATATTCGAGTGAGGAGTAGGACTATAAATATGTTGCTTATTATATTATGTCTGCAAGATTGTTTGTTCTTTGGAACTAAGAAGACTGCTTTTCATTTAAATCAGCTTCTCACAGTTTCTTACTTAACCTGTATTTGTTAGAACCATCACCGTAATATTTTCTATATAAAGATTTCGATAAGAAATTGCCAATAAAGTAATAACTTGGGTAAAACTTTTCAGGTCTTGGGTTTGTTGGAAAGCATGAAAGCTAATAAAGCTTCTCTTTGATTTGTGAGTGCCCAAGATTGCCACATATTAGTAAATTTTGTTTCATAAACACTGAAGACCATTGTCATCATTGTAATGTCTGGGTTTATAATTTAGAATAAAAATAAAACAAAATAGAAAAAAGAGCTATGCTTGAACAACCTTGTTTTAATATATAGATATAGATTTTGGATGTAAGAGTTTTTATTTTAATTATTTATATTTTTTATTATTTAATTAAAAGTAACTAACCACATGTGTGTTTTGACATTAGTCTGGTTCTATGCCAAGGTCCATGTTTAGGGTGGGTTTTGGGTTGGCCCTTAACCCTACCCAACCCACCTAAATTCTACCCATGTTTTATTAGAGAGGGTCAATTGGGATTTAGAGATATTAAATAGGAAATAGAGGGTTTGAGAATAATTTAAGAAATGGAGAGATATTTGAGAACAATTATATTAGAGAAGAGTAATGATAAATTTTAATATAAAAAATTAAGAGGATTTTTGTGAGGAGATACCTCTTTGAGATTTTTGATACTTTATGATAGGAGATTAATTAAGTGCTTAACATAAAAGTTTTTTTTTCATTTTAATAAATTCTCTATTTTTTTTTAATTTTCATGTGTGAAAAGGGAGAGAAGGGAGACTCCATGTGAGGCTTGTGGTGAGAGACTTTTTGACATTTCCCATACTCCTCTTTCTTATAGATATAGATTCATCATATTAAACAAAAATAAGTATGATAAATGTTCAACTTATGACGGCATGATCAAACAGTTCAATAGTTCAACAGGCCAAATGGGATCCTTGACTGAGTTAACCATTTTTTTTTTATTTGTGCAAGTTAAAGGTTTGAGGGTTAGACAAAAGTCTGGCCGGATGAACCAGTCAACTAATCCAAACTGATTGGTTTGACCACGGGTTGAAAACATTGGTATACATCTCTAACGTACTACAAAGTTGGGCTTAGGCTTTAAAATCCAAGTTGCTAAGGGTGTGAGGCCCTTGTCACCACCCCCAATGAAACACGGTCACACCAGCATTCAGCGATGGCCAACAAAAAAAAAGTTCACATGCTGTTTGAATTTATTTCCATTAATTGCTGGCCTGTTCGTGTTTTAAATGTCTTATACGAATGCTGCGACCACACATGTGAACTCGTATAAGACATTTAAGACAAACAATGACCACACATGGGGTAGTCATTTCAGATTTCATACAGATGAACTCTTTTTCAATTCTCCAATTTCTGTCTGTTAAAGAAAAGTAGATTAATCCGAAGCTAGAGAGAGAGAGGATCAGGTTTAATTAAGATACATAGATGTGTAAACCTCTAAAGAACTTTACTCGAAATGAATGATTGTTTGATAAAAAATTTCAAATTGTAAGGCAATGCATGTTATCACTGGGTTGTAAAGCAACTAATTATATATATAAACAAGTCAGCCACTTCATATATATATATATATATAAGCTGATGTTATATTACAATCAACTTCTATATATATAGAGAAGAGAGAGAGAGAAACCCAAATGATTAGGACAAGTTTACCAGTGGTCCTCTCACTTCTATCTCCAGAAAAAATATAATCTCTACATCAAAAAATATGTCTGATCAGTTTCCTTGTCTTCTTCCATTCCCCAAGTAATAATAATGGTTATGTTCCTAAAAATTCTTAAAAATCTGTACCATTAGATGCTGTCTGTTAGGCTTTAATGAGCATCGATCAAAACTTAGATAACTGGGTTTTTTTTTTTTTTCTGTTTCTTTGTAATTGTCCATTCATTCTCATTCACTTACACAGTTCATGGAATGCAAGAGGAAAGTTCCATGCAATTATGCACCGACAATGTGCCTTGATTCATTACACTAGCTAGAGTCCTTTGCACTTAAAATCAAAATAGACCTGCCAACTTGCTCAACTTGTTGAGTTCTAAAAACCCAATTGGTTGTGTTACAGTTGAACTCCCCTTTGGATATATATATATAGAAAGAGATGCAAATGTATCAATTTGTTCCAATGCACATAGTATTAAAATCTACAGTGATAGCTTCAGCTCCAAGTCTACTTCTCTGGTGTCACTTGAGTCAGAGTTCTGACTGCTTGAGCCCATTGAGCCGCACCTGTCTTTCCTTCTCTTCTTTTGCACTGAATCCTAAAAGATGCATTAATGGGAATTAAAGAATTAAATCTCATCTTCGAATTTACAGAAGATGTACTTCGACTAAAGAAATAATGCAGATCTAGTCACAACTTAATTATCATGCCAGAAATAATTAGAGAGGATTGTGTATCTCAAGCCAACCTCCACGTTTAGGCTCAAGAGATGTCTGGTCATGCTAGGTTGCATGGTGTCTTGGGTCTCAAAGCTACCACTGCTGTGATTCCATCTGCTGTTAACACATTTGTCAGATAGATCAAATGAACATATTATCATTAATGGAGCCCTTGCTTGACACAAGAAGCAAAAATAGCAAGCATAAGTACCTAGCCATAGTGCCATACTGGGAATCCGAATCACCATATCTGGTCTCTATGGTTTCCATCTCTCCTAAACCCAGCTGCTATATATCATGAAGAACTATCAGTAATTGGAACTACCAGCAAATTAAAAAAAAAAAAAAAGTATTACTGAATATCTCATATTGACATCTAAGAAATCACAAAGTTGGGTTTTGTCCCCACGATTTAATCCCTCAACCTCCTCACCCAAATTGGAAAAGAAAGGAAAAAAAGAACAACAGGAAATCTTGTTTGGTTTGATCAGAAGAATTATGCTTATCTGTGGACGTTGAACGGTTAAGAATTAGAGAAAACTGATGCATATTATATCAACACAAGTATGAGTTTCGATGCAATTATCCTTCTGTGGATTACCTTCTTTCTTTCTTTCATGTATTATTCTTTTATACTGATGAAGAATGATGTCAAATACGACATACCGTCATGTTTGGGTGAAAGACTAAAGATGATGATGACGACTGTGAATAAGAAAGGGATGATGAAGATGACGGAATAGATGAATATGTTGTTCCCATCCTTACATCCTCTTCCTGCAAGTATGATAACCAGAAAGCACCGTATAACCACTGGATTCACAGATGAGAATGAGAACTGAAAATCAGAAGAAAACAAAGCAGAATTCAAATTACCAGCTGGTTCAGATTAGTGTAGCAGGGACTGTGAAAGGACGGAAAATAGCTACTACCCATTTGGTTATAGAGTCTGATCTTCTCTAGCTGAGCTACTCCAAGGCCCCTCTGTGGTTGCCTGGGCTTGTCTGAGTTGCTCTTCTTGCCTTTCCTTGAAGACCCAGATCACCGAGCACGCATGGCCCACATTATTAATTGATCCCCACCATCCTTCTGTTTAAATGATCCAAATGTTTGACAAATTGTGGGGTTAAGATTGTTCAATCCCTTCAGATAATTGGTTCATCTACCATATTGGCATTTTTCTGGTATATCTGGAAACCACACCAGGTTTCTTCTTCTATAATTAACTAGTTAAAAAGGTAATTAATTAGATATCTAATTTGGATTTTATATAGTTTCAATAAATTTCTTTGGCAACTTCCCAGGAATTGCCATCTGCTGGGCAGAATGGGAATTTCAGCAAGATATCATCCAAGCTATATGAACCCTGATATGTTATAATTATTATTTTATTTTTCATTGTTATACAATAAAACAAGTATTCTTTACTGGGTACTGACTGAAGTTGCTAAATCTAATACTAATTTAAGAAAGGAATTCAATTAAAAGTTGAGCCATGAAGCTAATAGATGGTGATCTTATTAATTTGTCATCAAAATATCATAAGAGGAGTTATTCATGAGATAAATATGTCAACATATGCAGAGTTCGTTGCCGAATGCCATGCACCAAATCAAATTAAACTGTTTAACGCATGATTTGTGGGTCACAATATTTATGTGGTCTCCATTTCTTAAACGGACATGTGACCTCCCAGAAGACATGAAACAATAATTCAGAAGATGCATAAATAGAACTTTTCTAACCCATATATATTAGAATAATTGCAAATGAAAGTCCCAAATCCATGGTTCAAAGTATCAATACTATTCTTCATATTAAAAAACATGTATTGAACATTATTGTTAAGATGAATATTAATATTTGGATCTATTAAATAGGCCGAACTTATTCAAGATCCGTTTGAATTACAATTGGAATTGGAATCGAAATCAAAATCCTTTAGAATCGAAATCAAAATGTATTGATGGTTCTAAAAACGAATACATATCATACGATACATACCAATATATCGCAATACACTGAAACTTATATATTCACCCTCATAATTTTCTTACAAGACCCAGAATAAGATCAACTATGTTATGATTGTGAATAAAAAATATGAAGGCACCCCAAAAAATCAAAATAGGGAAAATAAAAGACAAAAACAAATAACACAAAATTCAAGAAATTTACATGGTCCAACAAGATGTCAAGATATGGGCCAGAAGGTATGGGGCCAATTAGACAAATGGGTATCTTGAGAGCCTCCTTTTTCTTCTTGAATCCCATTATGTCAGTTTCCAGTTAATATTGGAATGGCAGAGACAATAGACTCCAAATATAAAGAATGACAATAAACAATTAAAACAAATAAGATGTAGGTGTGTCTTTTTGTGCAATCCAAAGTCAATCAGGAGTTGGTTTATTCTCATTAGTCAAACTTTGAGAACTCCAATCCTTAATTTTTCCTGCCATGCCATAAAAATACATAATGTTTCCCATCATAGCTCTCAAATTACTAGAACAAGAGAATAAATAAAGAATTTCTCTATGAAGTGTGACCTACCTTTTTTTCATAATTGACATATTAAAGATAACATATTCAAGACAATGGCAAAGGCTCTCTAGTCGTAAAACCATACTCCCTTTCTCATTTGCCATTCATGTGGCAAACAATTAATTAATTGATGATCCTCTCTACTTGGTAGATCTTGGCCCATAGAGTACACAAGCTTTCTTGGGTGTCCATCATTTTATTGGATGGTCATGGGCAAGTGGTCCATGTTGTGTTGATTCCTTTAGTGCTTGATCTTAATTTGTCCAAGCTGTTCTATGAATTGGTCTCATTGGCTAGATGGTTTGGAGTTAGTTACAACTTATAAAGCTTAAATATATCATCAATGGAGATGGGTTGCAAATAGGTGAGAAGCTACAAAATTCAATACTATATATTATTCTAATTTAAAATATATGAAGAAAGAAGTAGTCTTAATTTAGTATTAATTCCAAGCTATCGTGTTCAACAGCCATGGGTGCAAAACATATGGTTCAGCTTCATCCTTCTAAATGTGCAGCAAATAGAAAAAAAGGAAAGCTCTATCCTTCTGAGAGATGGACTGGACCATGAACTATGGGCCTCTATATTATGAGCTCACTTGGCAATGACAATGGAACCCCATTACTTACCCCACAATAAAGCACTAGAAAAGGGGAAATTTATGGAACATATACTTTGTTGGACCAATCTATCACAGGAAGTTCACACTAAAAAAAAGAAAAAGAAAAGAAAATTTTGAATGGGCTCTTATGTCATGGGTTTAAATTGGACGAGCCCATGAACACTGTTACTTTCCCTACAAATAACCAGAAACAAAGAATTAAAAAAAAAAAAAAAAGGAAAGACAAAAACGACATATCATGAAATAAATAAATTAATGAAAAGCAAAAAAAAAATAAAAAAGCAATGTGTTGTTTGTTAGGTTTGATTTGACGTGTGCTGGAAGAATATAAAAACCAAAACAAAAGAAAGTATAAAGAATATAAACTGCAGATTGTGGGCACATGCAGAGCAAAGGCACATTACTACACAGTACACACAATGGAAGCAATATGCATCAAATAAACCGGCTCAGTCTATTGTTAAGCGACTTAAAGCAAACCGTTTTAAGGGTTTTCAATGAATAGAGGAGAGAGAGAGAGAGAGAGACTGTGGGACTGAGAACCAAAAGAATCCCCTAAGATTCTCGAAAAAGATCAGCAATCAATGACAGTTTGGTATTTAAATTCAACTCAAAAGCTCCCTCTTTTTGTCATGATAACTCCACTTTGGATGTCAATCCCTAAGTTTCCTGTATATATCCATAGATTACAATGAACTTGGGGAAATCTAGGCCTGTGTCATATAGTAGGACCCTCCACCATTCTGTTCCCTGACTTCCTACTTAAGTAACCATCTCTCTCTCTCTCTCAAAGATACAGACAGACAAAGAAGCTAGGTAGAATGTGGACCACTTAATTCTGAACAGATCACCAGAGCTTAGATATCTAGTTTCCTAAATATAAGCACAAATTGTGAGCCATTTCAATAAACTGTGTCGTCAAATTAAGCAAGCTTTCCCTAAAAGCTTCTGCAAATTCCAAACCTAGCTTACATACTGCAACTTGACAAACAAGTATGTGTATATATAGACCCAGACAAAAGCAACAGCTCATGCTTCCAAGCACTCTGCCTTTGGGACCACAGGGAAGATGTATTCTTCTAATAAGAGGTGAAAATATAAACAAATTAAAGAGTTGATGGATCTACAATCAGGTAATTTGGCTTTTGATACAGCCAGAAGGGCACCTCGAAAAAGAGCTCTTCAGCACATGTCAAGTTGCAACAAAGCTCAACCCTGATGCATGAAGAGGTTTAACAAAGCAGATTGTTGATGGACTGGGAAATCTGCACAACTAGTGCAACCAATCGCCTTTGTCTCCTCCTAACCCCAAACTATCACTGACAAAATCAACATCATTAGTGCTTTTATAATCTACTTCGGATATGATTTGCTAGATTGTTGATGGACAGCCCAGTTATTCCCAGCTTATCCTCCATTTTATATGTATCAACAAACAATTAATAATGTGTACTATATTATCATTAATTTCAGCTTAACCAAATAAACTGAGAATATTAGTACTACAAAATATTTCCAAAGATGCCAAGGCTCAAGCATGGAAATATAAAATTGCAAAAAGTGATCATGTTTCCTCCAAAGAGTTCAAAAATATAAACATATGACCCATCTACTCATCTTCCTGGAAACTGATCAATGAGATTAGGATTCCATCTACCTCTTCATGAATAATTATTTCTTATATTAATTCTTGCCAGAGAGAGAGAGATGTTAAATGAAGTTACCTAAATCTCATTCAAAGAAAAAGTTATCTTGTTGGCTAAAGATACCAATCTTGATAAAATATAGGTTGGAATGTGTAGTTAATGAGTTTGGTCATCAATATCAAAAGTTAGGTTTAAAATATATTAATGATCATAATAGGGATCATAGCTTTCTTTTGGAATTGCTTCCATCTCACTCAATACTTAAAAAGTTTATCGTTCCATTTCAATGAAAATGAAAAGCTAAATTGATTTCTTCAAAAGTAGGGAACAGACACATCTCTACCTATGAAGAGATCTCCATTTTGTCTAATAAACGTGAGAGCTTCTTTATTTTGTCATAATGTAAATGAACTCCAAGCTAGGACTGATGATGTCACATTCCTCTATATCTAATTGAAACATTGTTTATACTTATCTCCATACCCTTATTAGTTTATGTTTCCTTTATCTCTTCCACTCTTTTTGCTTACCTGGAACCTATCACAGATTCACAGGTTGGGTGGCTACAAAGATGTATAACAACTTGCACATGTAGACATCATTTGGTATTTGAATTGCTTGTATGTATTAAGCTCAAATCTGCTGCAACCATGGTCGCACAGATTTGTGCGACACCCCAATATAAAACAGACACAATTCCCATTTATTTTAAATTGAAAACACACTAGGTGATCTGCTTTTTGGTTGCAGTCGCAAGAATTTTGTGTGACGATTGTTGGGGCAGATCATTCTGGATCTCCTACAAAGATGTATACTCACTTCAATTAATATTTCAACTCTCAAAGATGATAGTGGATGGTTATGATACCAAAAGAATTTTGACCGATTAGAACCACCCATAAATTTTGATGAACTAGTAAATGGGTATGTAGAAATTTTAAATTGCAATAATAATTATATTATATGGTTTTCAAAATCGGACCAGACCTGATGGTCGGACTGAAAAAACTAGGAACCAGTCAGGTGACCGGCTCCGTTTTACCCCAAAACTGTTATTTCCTCCAAAACCATTGATTTGGCCAATAAACCACTGACCCGGGCAGTCAGACCGTTCGAACCATTCAATGGTTTGGCCAGTTTTTTTTTTTTTTTGTTAGAACAGGCCGTCTGTTTGGTTCAAACAGTCAGACCATTCGACCCAGGAACCGGACCCCTGACCGGTTCGCTGTTCGTGTCAATTTTAAAAACATTAGAGACATGCCCAATTTGTTTTTATTTGTTGTATTTTTATATTTTCTCTAAACTTTTTAAATTTTTATAATTTAATTATGATATAATTGATTAACTCATTTGACCTAAATGATTGAATTGCTTACCCACCACCACCGAATAGGAAGAAAACAGTATTTTTAGGGTAATTAATTTTTAAATATTGATTTTATACTACTAAAATTAATTATGTAGATTTATTAGTAGAATTTTAATGATGAAAAACAAATATACCTTATATATGGGACTTAATGAGAGGGAATTGGAAAATGGTTTCATTTCTATTTGGCTTTAAATATTATATTCCAATTCCATCATTAACAAAAATATTTTTTATTTATCATATATGTGCCCAAAATTTTCTATATATTTTATTTATTTTTGAATTTTATTGTTTAATTATTGCCAAGGTTCAAAGTATCAATATGCCCTTGTGTATTGGCAAAGGCGTATTAGTACTAAAAACAAGTGTTTCGGGACCCAAAAGATACTATACGACACACCCGATATGGGGCATATCACATCAAATTTTTTATCCTTGATTATTTTATCATGGGTTGGCCCATTTGATCCAAAATGGTTAACTTCTTACCACCACCTAGTCACTTAGACAAAAGTATGGTTTTGATTCCAGGTGGATCTTAGAAGTATAAATTTTTATATTCTTAAAATCATTATGAATTGGTTTAATTAGTAAAATTTAGTGATGAACTTAGAGGTGGCTCGGTTGGCATGTTAGTTGGCATGTTAAATACCAAAGTAAAATAAATAAAATAAAATTGAAACAAAATGATTAGGGTTGTTCACAAACAATGCCAAACTGACCAAATTGGCCTGACCCAACCCGATTTGTCGATTTTTCTTCACCACCAGTCAGTTTGGCATGTCTTTTTGGGAAGATTTTCTAATAGCTCTGACCTGCAAAAGACGCATTAAGCTTTTACATGAAGATCTGAGCAGCCCGAAGCACGTTTGGTAGATGGACGCCTTTCCATGTCTTTCCATGTGAGAATAAAACACGAAAGACGCAAAAAGCTTCATTTGAAGCTTCCCAAAATCAGTCCAAAATGGGCTTCTCACGTCTTTTCGGTGCTCTATCTTTTAGCAGTAGATCTTCCACGAGCCAAACAGGAATAGACCGAAAATCAGTCTTCCCGACTTGTAACTAGGTAATCCCTATCTTAATTTCTCCCTTCTAGTTAGTTACTTGTTTTTAACATTAAAGAACAATAAAACATTAGTTAAGTGGGAATTACTTTTGTCTTTAGGATTGTTTTCCTTTTTTGAGTAAAAAATTTTACACCAAATTAGGGTTGTTCACAAACAATGCCAAACCGACCCTTCATGTTAGGGTCAGTTTTGCTTAATGGCAGGTCGGTTTCAGTTTGCCCTTTAAGTAACCCAACCAGGTTGGGTTGGTTGAAAAAAATCTATTAAACCGACCCAACCCGGCCTGTGAACAGCCCTAAAAACGATTATTTTGCGAATTTTGCATCTTAAAAAAGAATGATTCACTTTACTCACAATCTTTTTGTAGTTTCTCTTTTTGCAAGGTGCCATCCAGCTAGTTGGTAAGGTCTCCTATTGGTTGTAGTGGGGACTTGGGAACGAATCCCACCTGCACCTAGGTTGGGGGGTATGGGTTAGGGGATGGGCTACCCCCTGTTGTGTAGCCCTTCAAAAGAAATTAAAAAAAAAAGTAAAATTTGCTGATGAAAAACAAAAATGCCTTAACTATATAATTCAATGAGAGAGAATGAGGGTTAATACCTTAAATGTGAGACTTAATCAAAAGAAATTAAATGAATTTAATAATATTCAAATTATACTTTTTTCTCCTCACAATAAAGAGAGACCATATTTCAAAAAGAGTGAGATTTTAATCGAAAAAACAAAATGTTAGGAACACAAGACTCTATTCCCACTTTTTATAGTAATATAGATATAGATATAAATATCTATTGATTAGTGTACACCTTAGTGTAAAATGAAGCTTAGGAGATCAGAGCAGCAGAAGATGATGAGAACTGTTATGTCCTGATTTACATATCAACGCAAAGACTTTGCAAATATGTCAACATCACAGAAGTTATATCAAATGCATTCATAAATTCTAACACAAGCAAAAGAAATCTGGATGAATGTCAACATCCAATAAGATTCTGCCTTGCTGGTTGGATTATGTTGAGGCTCAATGGCTTCACGTATTCTCCACTCCACTACCACCAATTAATTGACAAGCACAAGGTTCAAAATATTGATACGATATGTTGATATGCTGGTAGAGGCATATCGAATAGTATCAATAGTTATTTTTTTAGTTTTTTTTTTTTTTTTTTAATCTGGTTTAGAGGGATTGATTTAAGGTCTGTTCACCCCCTGGACTAATTAAAATCCTAAAACACTCCTTACAAAAACGTATTGAAAAATCCGCGATATGGCCTGATATGTATCAAAATTTCGAACCTTGAGGCACAAGAGCCATTGATCTGTGGCAAAACAAAGCTTTATTTTCATGCATTTCTTTAAACCACTAATCTCAAAATTTGAAAGAGAACACCATAGGTTGGAAAAATGTCAAACATATGTTGGAGGAGTAATGGAAAAGTAAGGAATTCCGCATCTGTTTTACTTATTCCTGCTCGGCCAAATTGTTACACTTTGAAATATGAGAGATTTGATTTGAAAGATTTGACAGGGGAAATTGGGAGTTTGGTTCACTAAACTATATGACATTGGCATCCATGAATAAAAAAAAATTGGTGTGGTAACAATTGGAGAGAATATGTATAAATAAATGTTGAAGTTGGCAATAATTTAGTTAGATGAATTCTAGGAATTCCTATTTAGTGGCCCTTTATAAGTAGTAAAGACTTTATCAAGGCAAGAAGGCATGCAATTCTCAGAGGTTAATATTATGCCAAAAGTCCAAGTTGAGAGTTGAGACACAAGTTAAAAGTACAGTAGATTCTAGAAAAACAAAAACTAAAGCACAAAGCCAAAGACAACTGAGCAATTACATATATAGGGTTCGTTTGGTTCATTGGTATAGGGGTCTAGAATTGGAATCAGAATGATCCAATTCCCATTTCCGGTAGAATGGCATTCCCCCATTTGAGAGAATGGCCACTCCCCCCCCCCCCCCTTCCCTTGAAAATGAAAATCCATTCTAATTGATTCTGATTCTGATTCTAATTCCCGTCTTAATCAAACAGGCAAGGGGAATAGACCATTCTGATCCCAATTCCAACCAGATTTTGATTCCGACTGTAAATCAAATGGATCCATGTTTATATATCCAATTGAGCAGAGATTTTGAAATCAAAGCAAAGAAAACAACATGGGATCTCAATGATCAAAGAGCGGCACCGGGGCCCAGCGGCCATTACTTTGGGGATGATGGAGATACCAACCCCACCACACACATAAATAAAAGATTACTGGCTTCGTCCCCGTCAATGATGAAGAATGTTAACAGAACAGGAAAATGATATTGAAAGCTACCACAGTCCACTCCAGATATGGAGAAGCTCTGGGATAAATGGATTTTAAGAAACATTAGTTCTACGGGTACAATTTGGGTTGGCTTGGGTTGGGAATGTGTATAATTTTAACTAGGGTCCACACTTGAACCAATGCAAGAATTCTTCAAATCGGGCAACCCGACTCTCGTAGGGTGCTGGATTGAACCCAAAATGTTGGGCTTAGTTCGAAACAGGCTAGTCCTGGGCCTACAATCCATGTAAGGTCGGGATGGGCCTGGGCTGATGCCAGTGCCAGCCGAAATTCGTACCAAGTACTCAACTACTCATCTTTAGTATCTTCCGTTGATTGGAAACGGACTGTGCCAAGTTACCGCCATTAATAAGTTGCCATTTTGGGGGTCGCAGTGAAAAATTCGAAGAGTTGGGTCGATGATCTTACAATGCGGGTGGCCTGCCCACAGCTGTAACTCGTCTCCATCTAAGATATTCCAGAGAACATAGTGAATGAGGAAAAAGAGATGGAGATACAGAGAGAAAACATGGAGAGCTTGCTTCATTGGAGGCTTGGAGCTATTCATCAAGAATGAGAGTATACTAGTTAAGGGCTTTGGTGAAGAAGATAATTGCCGAAGGCCACCCTTTGGGGGAGGAAACAGAAAATGCACAAACAGCAACATGAGGTTTGATGGGTAAAGCTACTATTAGTTGTATGTAACATGGTAAGGGGCTAATTATCTGACTCTTGTTGTGACAAGGAGTGTCAAAGTCTTGGATGGAAGTTTGTATTAATGTTCAACTTGCACATCTAAAGCTACTTTTGGAACCTACTTTCTTAATTTCTCTGCTTCTTTGCTGTAATAATTTTCTGTTTTGGCCATGGTATCTTGATGGAGAAGGTTGATTTTGAAGTTAATGTGTTTTCAAGGGGGTTTTCTCCAATGTGAACTGTTTTTCTTGTTATGAGTTTCCAAAACAATGATATTGCATTTTCATTTTCTTTGTGAAAGACTATGTTGCATTATTTTTCAACTAGGGTATGTAAATTATCCAAAAAAAAAAAAAAAGCAAACAATACATAGAATTAAATGGGTAAGCTCAATACTTCCCACTTGTAAAATGGGGCATGAAAACATCTAAAGTGTGTGATATTTCCTTCTGCTCTCTTTGTTTTTTTTATCAAATATACAGACACGGGATTCAAGTCCATTCCACTACTTTGCCTTTGAAGCTGTTCTTTGATGACGCACAATGTCAATGAACCTTCTTGATTCTTCTAGGGAACAAATCGCCACAGATCAACAGCAATATCAACCTCTTTCTTTTTGTGAAATTTGTAAAGTTGAGGTACATCAAATCGAAGCTGAAAAAGGATAAGTAAACCATATGCCAGTAAGATAACTTGACAGGTACATAATAGCTCAAGCAAACAAGATCTGCAACTGAACTATGTTAACTAATCAATATTCAATCATGAAAGTAAAAGAGTGAAAATGCAGACATTAGCACACTTCTTGTATAAATCACCACAATCCAGAATGTTAAATAGACAAAGGGAACTCAACACAAATATCATTTTCCATACCTCACATAAAACCTCAGCACTTCTAGCATTCAAATCCCGTAAAGCTGTTTTCTTCACATGCTACAACAAGAGAATGGGGAACAAATAAAAGAGCTTGTCATCATATTCACAAGAAAAATCCTCTTAAACAAATACACCTGTGGCTACAAACTCCAAACGGATGCTAATTCCATGGTTTGACGACAGATTCACATTTAAGATGAGAAACTTCAGAAAGGAATGTTTTCAAAACCAGACCGGACCAGACAGTCGGACCAGAAAAACCGGGAACCAGTCATCTGACCAGTCTGTTTTACCCCAGAACCGTCTTTTGGCCAAAAACCGTTGATTTGGTCAGAAAACTGCTGACCCGGGCAGTTGAACCATTCGAACCGTCCAACGGTTTTTGGCCATTTTTTTATTTTTTTATTTTTTTATTTTTTTGTCAGAACGGGCCATCCATTCGGTTCGAACAGTCGGACCATTCGACCTGGGAACCAGACCCCTGAACGGTTTGTTGTCCAGTTCATTTTTTAAAACCTTGTCAGAAAGTATTAAAGGTCCAAATCAGTTTGCATGCGACCAAGATTTTAAAGCTCAGGAACACATAATGTATCCTAATAAGTCAAGGATTTCCAAAATGCAATAGAAAAGAGGATTTTTTATTTTTCTTTTTGATTGTTAAATGCAGTAGAGCTTTTCAATCATCATATGAAATTCATGTGACTCAGTGTTTGTATGCATATTTGCTTGTTTGTACATGTATCAATCTGTATTTGTGGTTATTTTTAGCGTGGTTAGGAAGAAGCTAGGACTGAACCCTCCAATTTTTTGGTTGCAATACAGAATAATGGAGCCACAGACTTTATCCTAATTCAAAGTAGACCATTAACCCACCCACCCCCCACCCCACCAGCAAATAGCAGAGTTTTTTTTTTTAATCCTTGACAATCTAGGAGATATCAGTAATGTAAAAGGAGAACCCAATTATCAACAACTAACAGTAGGGATCAATCAGCTTGCTATTATCAACAAATAGAAAGCTGACAATCCCTTGTCCAAGCAATAGAGTTCTTCAACCGCATCTAGAGGCAATATACTAGTACACCTGAAAAGCAGGAATGAAACCTAATGAATGACTAGTGAATCCACCCCATATATGGATCAACAACAACATGTCAAAATAGAAATATGTCTAGAGACCAGCCAACCATACAGATGCAGTGTCTATATCACATTTTAATGTAGTTATGTCCTAAACAAAAATATGCATGCATCTTGAACAAGTAATCATCACAACTTAAAAAGGAAATAACTTTACATCTCTTGTTGTGGTTTTGTGCAAGGAATAGACAGCTTGAGAGGCAACCTGGCACAACAATTGATTTAAAATGACAAAATTAATCAGGAACCACTGTAGATAGAAGGCATTTAAGTAAAAAACATAAACAAAATACTCTGATCTTTACTTTTAAAGCAGTGGATAGAAAATCAATGTCAGCCCCCTTTTTCCGAGTTCCAAATGGAGGATTCATTACAACAGTGTCAACTATTTGGCCTACATTTAGAAAAAATGAGAAATTAGATGAAGGAACAATTCATGAACTTGAATGTTAAAGAAGCACATAAAAAATGACATGCTGTGAATAAAGAATATTAATCTCACGAACAACTAAATCAAATATATCAAGCAGCATGATAAAAGAAGTATTCGGCAGATAGTCTAGCCTGCATTAAAAATCTAGTCCCAGATAACTCTTCCAGAGCATTTCCTTATTCTGCACTGGTCTGCAAAACATACCACAGATGCTGAAAGGCACCTCTGATGGTCCAAGCTCAAAGGGCTTATGTCCTCTCAAACCCAATCTTTTAGTAGGTGCCTTCACATTTCTAATCGCCAAATCACTACAAAACATTAAAACACTATTCTTTAACTTCTCCCTCAGGAACAAGCTGGTGGCCACTATGAGGTGTATAAAGTATAAAGAAGGTTCAAGGATTGGCTAGTGAAAACTAAAGGGCATTACAAGGGTACAGTCGTACAGAGGCATTTCAAGCAAGAAAGTTTAAGATAATAGAATCTGATGCAGAATAGCCTCTCAAAGTGAAAGATTTATTGCCTCCATTAGTAAAGAAGCTTGCTAAGTTATCATTAATAGTTTCCTTTACAGAAATGGTTCTCCTGAAAAGTTGAAACCTGATTTCCATAGTTCCAGCTTCTGTTGGATTCTTCCTGTAGCACTCCAGTTTGTATGTATTAGGGAACAAAAACACGAGGATCTGAAAAGTGATTGGCAAAAGGAGAAAACAGAGCACTCAAGGCACACACAAAGATTTACGTGGTTCATCTTATAGCTTACATCCACGAGTGCCAAAGAAGAAATCCACTATATAACAGTAGTGGAGATTACTATTGTAGTTTTCACAGCTTCTCACCAAGAAACCCTCCTCCATACAACCGAATCACCCTCTCATTTTCGTTCTTCAAGCTTAGGTACATACTTGCTCTCTCTTTGTTCTTCAAGATACAAGATGGCTTGCTGTGTAAGATACAATAAAATATCTATGAGAACCAAACCCTAACAAGGTTCATATAGGGTCTGATCCAATATTACTGCAGGTCTGTACCATGGGGGTTCCGCTTTGCCTTTGGGTTTTCTCAACATAATTCGGGACAGGCCAAGAAGAGAGTTGCAAACCAAAATTCAAGGCACCAAACTCAACAGTATGGGTAGAAACTATCCATGAAGACTGATAGGGTGCATATCATGGGACACAAATATATCCTTATTCTTGCAGCAAAAAAGAAAGCCCTTATTCATTTTCATGAGATTCTTTTAGCATAATACCACTTAAATCGAAAGCCCATCTCTTCTTCAAAAGTATAACAAATCGCTAATTCGCTATTTGTCCATGGGTTTTAACATCTGACACTAAACTCTGGAAACAATAGAGCCAACTCAATTGTCTTTGATCCATTTTTAGGGTCGAATCACAGGAATGTATTTCAAACATCAGGCAGTCCAAGGCTGCAGGGTAAGTCATTTTCCAATGTCTGTATTAACCAATGCATTTGTAGAACAGATATATCAAGGTGTAAATTCTCGATTGGTTCATAGTGGTGGTCAAATTATACAGAATCTAAAATAAACTAAAATAATATTAGCAACAAATAGTTTTAGGTTCTTCAGCAATATTAATTTACTCCCCAATTAAGAGACTCAAGAGGGACAAAAAATCTTTCCATAAACATTGTTACAGTAGAAAGAAATGTAAGGATGAGAAAAGAGAGAACACCCTTCCCAGTTTGCTTTTTTTTTTGGTATTATATGGTACACGCCCCTCCCAGTATGCATGGAAAATGAGAAATAGACGCAAATTTACCTCTCCACTTCGAATTCCCGATGTCCCACAGAACAAGATCTATGTCCAACTGCCCGCACAATTAATTAACAAAGCAGCAATAGGGTCAGTTCAATATTTCCGTTGGACAAGAAGTCTACAAGCATTTAAGTCCATAGTCAAAGAAACTGGGTTCTCCCAAAGAAAGAAAAGAAAAGCATGAATTATATTATCAGGATCTTTCCCATCATGTAGCTGTTCAATCGACGCATTCATCTTCAACCATAGAAATAAAAGGCCAACGAAATATATTTTTTCTTGGCGTGATTGTAGACAACCTACTGCAATAAAACTGGAAGTTGGAAGCAGAAATGGAACTACCTCAAGATCTTCTGCATTAAGTGAGGCAAGCTCAAGAGATTGAGAATCGATATCAACTCCTACGACGTATCTGTCATCAAATTCAACCAAATTAACTCTGCACCTAATCGTGGTGAAAGAAACATAAAGCATGCCGAGGGAAAGAGGAAGAAATATTACTTACTCTGCCCCCAAAAGAGCACCTGCAATACCTAAAGTACCACAGCCACAACCAAAATCTGCTACCACCTTCCCACTTATATCACCAAACGAATTCTCAGCCTGTGTTTTCCAAACTATTAACAGTGTCAGAAACAATGCACCACAAGGACAAAATCCAATTACAGTGAATGGAATGATTAAGTTGACATCTCACAGTCTAAATTCAGAAATCAATCATCAAGTAAAGAAAAGGAAGAGCATGATACAATCAAAAAGGGGAAGATACTATCAAAGGAATACCATGTACAACATCCGAGATGCAATGTGGGGTCTTGTTGGGTATTGCTCCAGTTCCACCTAAAGACACCAAGCATTATCTTCTTGTCATTTACTTCAAATTCTTCCAACCCACCAAAGAAAACTACTTAAGATCATTTTGGGGCAATAAATAGAACTCATTCCATGTAGAAACTCGCTTAATGAATTTGAACTACGCGTATCTGGGTGTCTGAGTCTCAGAGAGGGGGAACAGAAAAAGAGAGAGATGAAAGTTGAAACCTTTGGATTGGAGAACTGCTGAAGATCTCCGAGAAGACCTTCTAATTGCTTGAGCTTCATCTTCGTAGGATTACAATTTTTCAAATCAGTGTAAAAGGGAAAAAGTGGAAGACAGTTTCAAACTTGTAGAACCCTAGCTTTGAGCAGGAATCCGAATGGATACGACAGGGATATACTCGAATACGGACGGTTCTTAGACGAATCGGGCTGTTGTCGAATCTACATGAACCGGACCGAAAACAAGTACATGAACCATGGTCATAGACATAAACATAGTTTTATTTTGGCTTCCCTGGCGAGGCAGACTGAGGCTGCATCGTGTCAATCAAAATATCGAGTTCAAATCAGCCCTCTACAGTATATCTCCACCGTGTATTGGGAATATTTCGCGATGATGATATTATCATTTTTAATATATAATCGGGAGATATTCCCAATAGACAGTGGGAATGTGCTGTGAGACTTGTGAGGGGCTGATCTGATTTCCAAAATATCAGCCACAGCTATATAACACATTTTAAGAAAAATATATATTGTCCGATCATCAATAAACAGGTGGCAAGTTTGAACCAACCTGTAATCAAGTCTAATCTAATCTAACACATACCAGTGTAAGGTAGGTGTTATATGCATGTCTGCATGTGAATATAGAAAGGGTAAAAAAAAAAAAAGAACTAGGCATTGATTTTTTTTTAATTTATTTTTTTAATGTTTTAATTAGTTAATTAGATTTAAAGATTAAAATATTTGAATAACTGTCATTTATAAGTATTAATTTTTTATGATATGGTATTAAGTTTTCGAGTAGAAGCAAGAAAGTGGAGTTTACATCGGCGCCCTACAGGCTACACAGCACATATATTGGAAATACTTCCCAATGACAAAGTATAAGAGATGTTACCATGCAAATGCATGCTAAGATGTGTACCTGGGACGCTGATGTCATCTAAAGAAAGTGGATTAAGTTCTCAAGACCTTATATAGGTATAAACATGAAACAACCTCTGATTTTTTTACCTATTAAATGGGTTTTTTCTATTCCAATTAAATTGAAATACATAAGTACCTTTTGTATTCTGCTACGAAATTTGCTAAGACTTGGGCTTTGACTCTAGGTCGAGCCTCATACCGGATATCGCATTCACTCAGCTTGATGGGCTACTCCATTAATCTTCCAGACACCTTGGGCTTGAGCAGAATCTGCCTCAGGGGTTTGTTGGTAAGAACAACGATAGTATGGGCCTGGAAGTACGACCGAAGTTTCTGGGCTGCTATGATCAGTGTGTATGCTAGTTTCTCGATCTTCGGATATCTAGTTTTTACATCCTGCAAAATTTTACTAACATGGTAGATGGGTTGTTGAACCCGATCTACTTCTTTAATCAGTACCGAACTAACCACTTCATCGCTTGTAGAGAGGTATAGTTTTAACACTTCCCCCTCTTCGGGTCGAGTTAAAACTGGGGCGGTGATTAAGTACCTTTTCACCTTGTCAAAAGCGAGCTGGAAATCTTCAGTCCATTCGAAGTTCTTACTCTTTTTTATAGGTTTAAAAAAGGGTGGGCACCGATCTGCCGGTTTAGACATGAAGCAGCTCAGGGTGCCAATCCGGCCAGTCAGCCTCTGGACCTCTTTTATTTTTCGGGGTGCTCATATCTAGGATCGCTTTTATTTTGTCTGGGTTGGCCCCGATGCCACATCGGTTGACTATATAACCTAGGAATTTACCCGAAGCGACTCAGAATAAGCATTTATTCGAATTTAATTTCATGCCATATCTTCGTAAATTTTGAAAAATATCTTTTAAATCATTCAACAAAGAATTTGAAAACTAGGTCTTCACGACCATGTCATCAACATAACATTCTACTTTATTGCAAATCAATGGCTCAAAAATTTTATTTACAAAGCACTGGAATGTTTCCCCAGCATTTTTCAATCTGAAGGGCGTGACCTTGTAATAATATAACCCGAGCTCAGTTATGAAAGCGGTCTTGTCTTCGTCAGCGGGATCCATCCTAATCTTGTTGTAACCAGAATAAGCATCTAGGAAGCTCAATAACTTATGCCTTGAGGTCGCGCCCACTAGGCGGTCAATTTTGGGCAACGGGAAGCAGTCTTTTTAGCAGGCTCTTTTCAGGTCGGTGTAGTCGACGCACATGCGTCATTAGCCATTGGCCTTTTTCACCAGAACCGGGTTGACCACCCAGCTCGAGTAATGGACTTCCCTGATGAAGTCTACCATGAGGAGCTTTCTGAGCTCTTCATTGAGTACCCTCCAACGTTCTGGGGGGAGGTTGCATTTCTTTTGTCTTACTAGCCTGACTAAAGGGTCGATATTAAGTTTGTGAGTTATAATTTTTGGATCAATCTCGGGCATCTCTGCCGTGGACCAAGCAAAAATATCTAAATTTTCAAGTAAGAAACTTACTAGCTGGGTTCGAAGTGGTTCGTTGATCGAGACACCGATCTGAAGAGTTTTAGCTAGTTTGACAGCAAAGACTGGTATGTGGACCGTTTCTTCTTTCGGGGCAGCTCGTTCATCGGTATACTACATCAGTTGCTCAAGCTCGATATCCTCTACTAGTTTTGCTTTTCCTTTTAAGGCAGCCATGTAGCACTTGCGGGATTTGAGCTGGTCACCTCTCACGACTCCCACTCCGTAATCAGTTGGGAATTTCATTGCTAAGTATTAAGTGGACATTGTTGCACATAAAACATGCGTGATAAGTCGACCTACTATTGCATTGTAGGGGGAGGGAGTCGTGACTACCAGGAACGTGTGCTCAAATCGCACAACGTTTGGCCATGCACCGATTTCCACGGTACTCTGATTCAACCAAGAGGCCTGACCTCCTCGTCGTTGAACCCTATCAAAGGCGTATCTACCAGTTTCATGTCGCTCTGTTGCTACTGTAATTTGTCAAAGATATCTTTGAAAAGTATGTCTGCTGAGATGCTTGAGTCCACCAAGATGTATTTTACCTCGAAGTTGTTGATCCTTAGCTTCACTACTAAAGCATCACCGTGCGGGTATTAGATCCCGCACGCATCATCCTCAGTGAAGCAGATCGGTTCTTCAAGCTAAGGTCGCTTTGGCAGGGTTTTCACCTTCGTTCTCCAATTTGTAGACCGGGGTCCTCCTAGTTACCGATGTACATCCGACAATGATGGACCCACCTGTGATCAATCACCCCGCGGATTGGTCTTTCCTCTAGCAACTGTGCGGTGGTTGTTCAATTTGCCTGCTAACCTTGGGGCCATTCCTCCTCTGATCCCCCTGTTGATCTACTTGCCCCCCTCTCTTCTCACAATATGTAATTCTTCAGGTACCTGCGATGGATAAGTTCCTCGATCTCATTGTGGAGATTCCTACAATTCTCCATGGTGTGTTCATGATCTCGGTGGAAATGGCAATAGACATTTGAGTTTCTTGTTGTCAGGTCTCTCCTTAACTTGGGAGGCCATTTGATGAAGGAGGAATCCTTAATAGCCATTAAGATCTCTCCTCACTTAGTGTTCAAAGGCATATAGCTCGTTCTCTCCACGGGTGGGGTCCTGGAGTGTTGACCTGGCTTGTGGGTGCATGAGGGGGACCGACTTCTTGACTTGCTTCTTCCCCTACTCGAGGACTTTCTTTTTTACCCACCATTGCTCGTCCCTTCATTCTCTATCTTCCTCTTCTCTGGTGGTGGATTGTCAATCTTTTGGTTGATCTCCTCCTCAGTACCGATGAACTGATCTGCCAATTTGAGGAACTCGGTGATATCTTCTGGTTTCTTAACTACCACGTGCCACTTGAACCCTTTATGGGTGATTCCTTTCTTTGTTGTAGTGAGCCGCATCGCTGGATCAAGGTCTGGTATCTGCAGGCAAGTATCGTTGAAGCGCTTTATATAGCTTCTGATTGGTTGTCCTTCCCTCTAAACCATGTTCAGAAGGCTTTCTTGCGACTTCAGGCACTTCTTGGTGGTAATGAAGTATGCTGTAAACAGGTTGGCAAATTGTAATCAACTTTTGATGGAGCTCGGCGTGAGGTTCCGATACCAAGTTCGGACCACCCCCCCTAAAGGTAGTGGAGAAGGCCACACACATGCAGGACACGTCAGTCAGCTAGGTGCATCTGAGACTGGAAGGAATCCACATGATCGTTGGGGTCAAATGACTCGTCATACTTGTCTAACGGAGGCACCTTGAAATCTTTCAGCACCGGAGTTGCTAGGAGCTCGGGAGACAGAGGAGATATCCAACAAAGTAATGGAGGTGCAGTCTATGTTGCCACCGAGCTCACTTCTTCCTTTTCTTTGGCTTGCTCTGCCTGCTGACTTGGCTTCGTTGGCAGACTGTTTCTGGCCATGGAGCGGTGTGTCTTGCCGTTCCTGCTTCATCGGCTCAACATTTGTACTGCTGATTTCAATATGATTTGGTATTTTGGCATCACTACGAACATTATCGCGAGGTGGATCCTGACTCCTTCTTGTTGGGTTCTCTTGGGGTTTGCACCGTCTATCGCGAGGGACGGAGGGGTCCTGCCTCGAGTTCGCACCTCAAACTCATAGGTTGGTTGTTATCTCCTCGCGAGTCGTTATTGTAGTGTTGATTTCAATTTGATTTGGTATTTCGGCATCACTACGGACATTATCGCAAGGTGGATCCTGACTCCTTGTTGGGTTCTCTTGGGGTTCGCACCGTCTATCGCGAGGGACGGAGGGGTCCTGTCTCGAGTTTGCACCTCGAACTTTGGGCTAGTTGTTAACTCCTCACGAGCCATTATGTTCCTGTTGGGAGTGTCTAGTCTGATTGGCCCTGTTCAGCTAACTATCCCCATGCCTGTTTCTAAAATTTCCTTGCGAGACTAGAGGAGTGTGCTGACCATTTCTCCTCCCACGGGGCAAAACCTAACCCTTGGGAGGAACCGACACTTGCGAGGTCCCCTCACCCCGATGGGGGGATCGGTTGATGTTTTGGCTGGTTCTAGGCCGATTTGGGTTCTGGCCCTAACACAACCCTGGGTGACAGGGTGGAATTGGTTGTTGGTTTGACTTCAGTGGTGGGAACTGCTACTGATACTACTGGTACAGATAGTACCGTTGATACTGTTGGAACTGTTGGACCTACTGCATCTAGATCTATATCGTCCAGATGCACTGAACAAGGTCATGGAATTGGGAGTGCCCGATTCCAGGAGGGACCACAGATGGCTCGGAGAAAGTCATGCCCCCTGGGAGAAGCGGGATGCTCACTTGCATAGTGCCCTATGGTACGGGCAATGACGGGACTCCTGAAACTGTAAGAGGAATAGTAAACTGGCCAATGCATACCGTAGGACCTTGGGGGAAGGTTGGTTGTTGATCTTGCCCCCTAGTGACGTTCATCTCGATGCTTTTTTCGGTGTTGCTAGAAGAATCCATTGGGATAAATTGAAAAATAAAACTGCAACTAAAGTTGGGATGACCTTTCGATCGATTCCTACAGATGGTGCCAATTGATGGTGCGCGATCTAGATACTCCTAGCTGGAAGACGATCTGAACTCCAATTGTGCGGCATGCTGGACCAAGCTGCAAAATAGTAGATCAGAGAACCTGGGGTGGCTAACTCGGCGAGGTCGCTCCGATGTTTAAGTCAGTATTATACTGTGGATGCGAGCTGAATACTTGAGTGCTTGAATGCTAGTGAGTAAATAATCACGTGTACCTTTGCCTTGGGGTTTCATGTCCTTATATAATGGAGTAGTCATGGGCCTTACGAAATAGATCTGAGATCTCCGGGCCATGCGAATAAGATCTGTTCCATTTTTGAAGGAGAGCAATGTGGTGATAAAGTTTATCGCTTACCTCCGATTCAAGCGGAGTTAGGATGAGTCTCGCCGTGATCCCGAGAAATTCGGAGTCCGTTGGGGGGGCCTTTGGAGTCGATTACATGGTGTTTCAACTCTTTAGCTCCAAACAGGTACTTTGGTTCTTTAGTCCCGAACTGGATTGGATGTCGAGGTGTCTTTACGCTGAGGTGGTTTTTGGGCCAAGGTGGCTGAATACCCGAGTTTCGAATGTTGCAAGCTGGGTTCGTTTGGCTGAGTTGTCACCCCTTGAGCAGGTCGCATCTACATGTCCCCTTCTTACTAGGTCATGCCAAATCACCCTTCATCACCTCCCATTTGGGAGGGAGTGCCAAGCATCCTCATAATTAGTTTATACATAAACTCTATATGTGGCTAAACAAAGACTCTATATACGGACTCCATTTCTAGGGACTACTTATATAAGAAGAGGTAGAAAAAAGGAAAGGAAACCAAGGTAAATTCAACAAGAATGTGTTTTCTATGTTTTTGTGTTAAGGAAAATTTTATAATTTAAAATGCAATAATTTTTAGTATTCAAACTTTCAAAACGTATCAATTCAGTATTTGTCGTTAGCTAGCTTGTTAACCAGTTGTTAAGTGGCATTTGAAAAGACACAAGTGCCCTTTGAGTGTTATCTAATTCTCTTTATCAACCATCCAAACATTGATAAAAAATGAACAGTCCCAAACCCTTGCCTTACTATTCAAGAAAGTTGGGGTTACCAGAATGCCCACGTGACCCCAACTTTCTTAAATAGAAGAGACAGGGATATGAGAGTGTTCATTTTTTGTCAATGTTTGGATAGTTGATAAAGAGAATTAGATGACACTTTAAGGGCTTTTGTGTATTTTCAAATGTCACTTAATGGGTGGTTAATGGACTAGTTAATGGTAGTGACTAAATTGACACATTTTGAAAGTTCGGGTACTGAATTGTTGCGTTTTAAAGTTCGAGGACCAAAGTCGCACTAGGCCCAAAGTACAAGTTACTTATCAGGAATTTTCCCTTGTTTTAATTATTGTGTCATTACTAGAACACCCCTATAGTTTCATAGCCTTACTTAAACCTACCCTGTAGTTTTCATTTTTCTAAAACACCTCTATAGTTTGCAACCTATTTACTTGATCAACATTTCACTAAGAAATGTTTGTTTTGCCATCTAGTAACATGATCGCCTAAAATGTGTAAAAAATGTTCAAAGCAAAGGCCATGATTGTTTATTCCAAAAGTACCCCTAACATTTCATATATAAAGACAAAATTGACCAAATAGAGCCAAGTAGAGTGGTTGCTCATGTTTATTAGGGGTAGAAATGGTATTCTTATTTTAAATTTATTTTGATTAAATTTATTCAAATGGAAATTAAGGTCAAAACTGTCATTTTCCACTATTATCCAATGAAAGGCCAATTAGTAAAGGGCAAATTTCTTAAACTACCCTTATGGTCTAGCTAATTGAGTAAGTATAACCCCTATCGTTTCTGACAATTGACAAACTCTACCCTTATCGTTAGCATCCATTAATATTCCATCAAATCCTATATACACATGACACCACGTGATGTATATTTTTTTAAAACCCAAATTTACCCTTCTCCCTTCTTCTTCTTCTTCTTCTTCTTCTTCTTCTTCTTCTCAAGCCCTCTCTCTCTCTCTCTCTCTCATTTGAGAGCTCGATCTGTCTGCCGATATCCCCACAATGAAATCAATGAACAGGAAACCTAACCTATCGAGTGCAAGATATGTTTGGGTGAGTTGAACCTTACTAGAAACCTCCCCTCAAAACCATCGCTCTAGTAGGCCAGAATCCCACAAATGCATCGTTCCCCTCTCTCCTTACCAACATCACTGAACACCCCTTTCATTCTTTTTTTTTTGTTTACCTTTTATTTGTTTAAAATCAATCACCACTGTCGCTACAACTTCTAGCAACAACAGTGATGAACCTACAATTTATCTATATTTTATGAGGTTTTTGCATGAAATTTTATGCTGGTTTAATTAGATTTTGCCCTATTTTAGCTTGATTGCAAGAAAGATTTCAGGGGGAGCCAAATCAACAAAAAGAAGGCAAAAGCAAGAAAAGAAAACCCAAAATTTATCAAGTTCAGCCCGGCCCAGCCATGAGAGCAAGAGAATTTCATTCGGCCCAAGAAGAGCAAGTGAAACTCTTTGGAAAATCCAAGGGAAGAAGCCTAGCAAGAAGGAAATTTCGGCCCAGCCCATTTTTAGCCCAAATAACAGCCTAGAGTGTAGCCCACTTGAGCTCAAATGCAAGCTAAGTTGTAGCCCAAATAGCAGCCCAAAGGGAGTTAGGGGCGACAACTCCTAGATGTTTCTTGAAGAGAAGGAGGGAGCACTCTAGAAGGTTCATGAGGGGTGTAATACACCCAATTCTAGAGACTTCAAGAAGGGGCAAGAGCCCCCTTGAAAAACTATATAAGGAGGCCTCTAGGAGGGGAGAAAGTTGTTCAATTGCTTGAGAGGAAGGCTCTCCCACTCTTAGAGGTTCGGCCACCTTGAGAGAAGAGAAGAGAATAAGGCTAGGCGCAAGGAAGAAGAAGAAGAAGGGCTGAAGGAAGTTCAAGACAAGCAAGCTAGAAGAAGAAGGTGAGTTCGAATTGAGGGTTTGTGATTCAAAGATCTTTTGTAATAAATCATTTGTAGTTTCATTCTATTTTGATTTGAATTCAGTTTCTTAGTTATATTTTCTTTCTTCTTTCTCCTTGTTTCCATTCTTCCTTGATGTATTTCAGCTTGTAAAATTTCAGTTCAACAATCTAATTCTTTTTTATTCATTCAAATGGTCATGAATTATACTTGAAGTTTCTTGAATAAGGGTGTTATTGTAGAGTAATTCGGCCAACTAACCTTCAAAACTCAGATCTGAATTCTCAGATCTGAGATTGCAAGGTCTGAATTGCTTGAAAGAGAATTCAGATCTGCAATTTTCAGATTGACCGAATTAATCTACAGCTTGGAATTCCTAAAGTGCTTGAGAGAGACTCTAGGAATTCAGATCTACTATTCAAGAACTGAATTGAGTGCAAGGTTAGAGATAACTTGCACAATTCAGTTGGTGATCAATTCAGATTTGAATTGATGCCTTAGAAGTGTTTGAAGAAATGCATGCATGGGGATTAGATTCTTGCTAGAGATAGAAGAACCGTCACTCATGCATAGGATGAACATGCTCTTGAGAGAGGCTGTTCATGACCTTGGGGTTTCACCAAACCAAGGCTCAATCATGATTTATTCGAATGATCCAAATTCATAGATTGCTGAATTCTGAGATTGACATTTACTGTTTACTCTTCTAACCTGAATTGAAGGCAATTGGGCCAATGATTTAGATAGATTTTAATTTAGGATTTCTTAGCTTTCATTAGAGTTTTGATTTATTTGTTGATCAGATAAGAAGTGCTCAATTTAGTATTGGTAATTGTTTCCTAAATCCTCGTGGGAACGATACTTCACTCTCTACTTTATTACTTGAACGGCTAGTGCACTTGCTAGTGTCACAATGAACAACACATCAAACAGTATTCCCATGAACTCTCCTCATCACCTATGAAAGAGTTCTGGCAGTAGCGCCTGTATAGCCCAGGTGAGTAGAGTTGTTCACGGGTCGGGTTGGACCGGTTTACTAGTCTTTTTTCAACCGACCCAACCTAGTCGGGTTACCTATAGATCAAACCGAAACCGACCCTCTATTAGGTAAAACCGACCTGGTCAGTTTGAGTCGGTTTGAGTTTCAACCAACTCCAAGCTTGCACAATGCACATGAAGTCAAAGTGTTGATATTAAATATAATATTTCAAAATATATTTTCTAGAAATATATATTTAAAACCAAAACATATATACAAATATATCAAAATATACATTTTTTATTTTTTGGAAATATATATATGATATATTTCAGAATATATATTTTTTAGATATATATTTATTATTTAAAACTAAAATATCTATATTTAATAGATATTTTTTTAGAATATATATTTTTTCACATAACTCAGTTTGGTTCGGTTCGGTTTATTCGTCTTTGCAACCCGAAACTGACCAGTAATGAAGAAAAATTGGCCAACTCGGGTTCGTTGATTTGGGTTTATTTGTGAACAACCCTACAGGTGAGTATCTCTTAGATCTCAGATCTAGGTTCCTTGTAGATCTGAGAGATACTTAGTAGATTTGGGCACTTGTTTGAAAGTTCTGAGATCTCCAACCTCTCTATGTCGATCTTGAGAAGCTTCTTCTTTACAACAGGGGTCTTCTCGTCCTTCTTCTCCTATGCTAGCTTCTTTTCTACCTTGGTGCAATGGTGCCATTGAAATGTTTGAAAATTTTCACTGTTGCATTGTTGTTCAAAAATTGCAACGATAACCATCGCATGCGAAGGCGATGGCGCTCTATCTCTGTTCTCGGATGCTCTGTTGATCTCCAACCATTGCAATGACAACCGTTTCCGTTATGCCTTAAAATGAAGGTAAAAAAATAATTATAACTCGCATATAAATTTGACTTAAGGGCAAAATAGACATTTCATCCCTTTTATCAATATTTACAACAATGGTAATTTTTGGGATATACTTAGTCAATTAGTTAAACCTAATGAGGGCAGATTTGACCCTCCAATGACATTGTGACACATGACATCTTAGAATAGCTAGATGACACCTAGACACCACCCAAGTGATGATTTGGAGTCCTACATCGTGGCTCGTCTTTACCCCGACCTCGCGACCAACCTTTACTATCGATCTGGCAACCTGCCTCCACCGTTGACCTGGCGACCTACCTTTACGTAGACCTAGCGACCGCGACCACAACTTAGGTTGGCTTGTAACACCTCGTCACTGGCCGAAGTGACCTCAACGCGATGAGCAACCTCCCTCAAGGGCTTGCCAACCTGACTGGGGACTTGGTGGGGACCTGCGAGATGTGCTCGCCGACAAATTCGGCATGCATATCCCGACGCTCCCAGGTTTCTCGGAAGTTGGCCCACGTACCGAATGTTCCGGAGGATGGTCAACGTGCATGGCGGTTACCTCCGAGGATCTCGGACCAGTTAGGCACAACCTCTCAGAAATCTCGGATGTAGTGCATGAGGCCCAAACCAAACAATGTCTATATAAAGGCACCAACCCAAATGGCACAAGAGAGAGGCGAGTAAGCACATTCTAGCTCATACTTTATGATTTTTTAGCTCGCGATCTACTATAAAAGTACTAACTTAATCATCGGAGCGACCTCGCCAGGTTAGCCACCTCGGGTCCTCTAACATTGATTCCTTGCAGGTTTCTCTGAAGAGCTACCTAGCTCAGCAATCAACCCAACTCGACACCCAATCTACCCCCAGCTCGGCCTAGTCAACTTGACATCCAAGTCCTCATATAGAAAAAATCCTCCACTTCAGCATTTGAGTCATTGGCCACTTAGAAATAGTCCGAGCAACAGGGCACTGCCCAAAAGCCCTTCATCAAAACCAAATGGGTAGTTTAAGAAATTTGCCTTTAAGTAAATTGATTGAAAACCATAGGAGGTATTTTAGTAAAATGCAAACTATAAGAGGTGCTTTAGTAAAATGCAAAATATAGGAGGTGTTTTAGTAAATACATGCATGAAACTATTGGGATGTTTTAGTAAATGACCCATAATTGTTTTCAAATCAATTGGTCTTGTTTTTGTGTTTGAAAAACAGCAACAAGAAAACTGATTCACATCAGTGAACACCCCCTTACTAACCCAATGCCATGTGGCTAGCTTATTGCTCCATTTGGGTGTCCACGTGGCTAACTTAAGAGTCCATTTGAGTGCATTGCATGAGATTGGATCTGCTCTTCACATCTAGCGCCTCACACGCATATCCTATCATGCACTCGGAACATCTCCTGAATTTATTTATTATTATTCACGGGAGATGTTCTCAATGCACGGTGGATGTGCATATGAAGCGCCCATTTGTCAGGAGCATATCTCGCTTCGCATTGCATAGAGTTGAGTTATGGGATCTGCTCCTCACACATGAGCGCTTCACATACACATCACCGTGCATTGGCCCGTGTGAGGAGCAGATCCAGTCTCTAGAGTTGAAACTTGAAAGCTGTCTCCTTGCGCTAGCAGTCACGTGATCCAATTTAAAGCCCACCACTGCAATTACAACCCAAGGCTCTTTCTGAATTTTGATGGTGTCTTGCGTTTTCTTATCGAACTATTCATACTCAGCTCCTCTCTTTGTTCCTTGAAAAACATGCTTGAGAGAGTGCTCTCGACGCGCAGACCAACGCAATTTAGCGAAGAAGGAGATGAAGATGACGAATCGAAGACCAGAAAGAACGTTACCTTTGCCATGAGAGCGACGAAGCAGATGAGCAAGATTGGGTTTCTATGGCCATTCCTCCTCTCTTTCTTCTCCTTCTTGTTATCTCTGTCGTTTCCCATTCTCGCAACATTGTCTGTGTCTCTTCGTATGGTACCGAATCCTATTCTCGGATGAGCTTCTTCGGCATTGACGGCCTTGATTCTGATTTCGGATCCCTCGGTGTGCCCTGGTGTAAGCATCTCTGGCTTTGATCTCTGAATTTCGATACCCACATTAGGGTTCTTAGTCAGATTAAAGTTGATACTATGTGATTTTATTAATTTCCCTCCCTAATTATAAGAAAAAAAAATTTCCTGCCTATCTCTCTTGAGGATCTTGTATGTTTCTTGCGAGCAACATTTGATTTCTACCATTGCATTTTGTCAGATCTGAGAAGACGTTTTGCTGCATTCTTGTTACTTATTTAGTGCTTAGATCTCTTATCTGGAGTCTGGACATTAATTCCCGAGACTCGAATACTCTGGTTGAGTCTCTTCTTTTGTAGGATTTTGATGTGGGAATGAGAAGATTCATTGTGATTTTCATGTTTTAACTTGATTGGTTGGTTCTTGGCTGGGCCATGTGTAGCTCAGTGATTTCAAGTAGAATATTAGTGGGAAAATTTTGAAATTTATTCAACTTAATGGGTTGAATTCCCAGAATTGAACTCTTAATTTACGTCCATTTAATTCGCATCACTGGAAAAAGGCAGATCGAAACATGGGCGGACAGTTGAATGGACATCAAAAGATTTGCTCCAGGGCTTGGAAGAGTTCGTTCCAATCTATGAGACCCGTCCAATCAAAAACAACATGTATGGAATGGGATTCGACCACAGCTTTGGCCTTTGGTTCATTGTTCGATGGCTGAAGCCAGATCTGATGATCGAGAGCGGTGCTTTCAAGGGGCATTCCACTTGGGTTCTCCGACAAGCAATGCCAGACGCACAGATACTGTCGCTTACACCCCGGCACCCGGAGAAATACCTGAAGAAAGGACCCGCTTATGTTGACCCAAATTGCACGTACTTTGCTGGAAAGGATTTCATAGATTTTGGAAGTGTCGATTGGGAGAGCGTTATGAAGAAATATGGGATTACTGATCTCAATCGCGTTCTGGTCTTTTTTGATGACCATCAGAATGAACTAAAAAGGTATATGCTGACCTGTGTCTGAATTTTGGGAAGTTTTCTCGCTTTTATGCACCACCTTGTATATAATTTCATGTTTAAGTTACAATATGTATGTTGGACATGTTTATCTTTCATTCTTTGCCTCTTTCAGGAATTGTTAATTGGTGAATGTTTTTTCTTTACACTTGAGTGGATAGACTTAAGCAGGCACTGAAAGCGGGCTTTCGACACCTTGTCTTTGAGGATAACTATGACACTGGAACTGGCGACCACTATTCCTTGAGGCAGATTTGTGATCAATTCTACATAAGAGGTGCATATTATCTACTCTTAAATTAGGCTATATATGAAGTGTACACGCCCTGGTTCCCTTATTTTGTTTGTACTGGCCTTCTACATACCCGAGAATGAGAACCCTTGCCTCCTGTGCAAGGAACATGCTTGGTCTTTAAGATATCTTGTAATCTTAGGCACTTAGGACCTTAATGTAGGGAAACAGGACTTTCCCATTTTCTATATTTCTGAACAAGTAGAAAGAAGACAATTGACAAGACTATTTCCGTAAGCAATTTATTGTCAAAAATCAGAATTATATATTTCTTAAACTTTGTTTTAGGTTTCTATGACCTATCGGTTTAAGAAGCTTCATGGAAATTGGAAAAAAATCATGCTTCTTTAAGTGCAAAAGGTCCAGATCTGCATATAAATGGAATTATCCATCTATTTGACCTTCTATTAAGGGGAAAATAAATAAACAAAGCTTCTACAAATTTTCCTTTCTAATAAGAATAAATGAATAAATAAAGAAATAAATAAACAACAAAGCAAAACAGACACACATGGAAGATCAATCAGCATCCCAAACATGGATAATTGGATCTGGATGATGGCTTTCATTAAGGGGGAAAACAGTGGTGCAAGCTCCTAGTATCTTCTACTTCAACTTAAATATTTTATGTTTCGAAACCTTTTTCCGAATAGGTATACACTGAAAGATTAGCATGGCATTGTAAATATGATTTTAAAGTTTGAATATTGGGTTGTATAACTTCATTTTGCATCTTCCAGGTGGTGGCCACAGTTGTTTTGCAGATAGTGATGAAGCTAGGATTAGGAGGAAAAGAAGGAAGTTCTGGGAGAAGACTGTAGACATAGAGGAACTATGTGGACCAGGGGAAGCATGGTGGGGTGTAAGGGGGCAGATGCGGGATGATTTCAACCATAGCAATAAGGCAATTTCTTATGCTGAACATTTCCAGAACAGCAGGTTTGTGGAATCAGTGCTAGATGTCTACTGGGAACTTCCTCCAGTGGCAGGTCCTTCCCTTACTCATCAAACAAGATATGATCCCGCCCGCGTGCAGACTCCTCTTGTTGAAGATGGAAGATTTGGTTTTTTCCAGAGGCTTGGTTTAACAAGGCTTGAAACGTCTGTATTCAATGGGTACACTCAGATGGTGTATCTTCAAATATCTCAGCCTGGGTCTTGAATCTACAGGATTAAATGACAAAATTTTTCTAGCTACCTGGTGCAAGGAATCCTAGGTCTTGATATTCCACATTTTTCTTGCATCGCACAAGTGAAGTTAGAATGTTGTATACATACAAATTTTTATTTTATTTCAATGGATTCAGGGTTTCACAATCATTTCCTGTTTTAATGTTGCAAATGAACATTTCAGTTACTTGACCATCAAAAGAGCTCTTGATTGCCTACTGAAATGAAGTCTTCTGCTTGATTAGCCTCTCAATGGGACTTAAATATAGCTCAGTTGTGTATTTTAGCCCGTTTAGCTTCACTACCAAAATCAATCATAAGCCGAGTCAGAACTCAATTGCAGTAATCTAACCTGTTCAAACTCAAAAACAACTATACTAGGCATTAGTGATCCCCATCTTATTGCTTGAACCAAATTAATTGTTTTATTGTTTCTCATATGCATAAATAACAATTTCCTACTGACAACTTTTTATGCGTCAGAGCAACAACCACAAATCCCACTGGATCTATTTGTCCTTGGAAGAAGGCGAGTAACAGCAGACTCGAGCTTCTTTATACACAAGGCCTGGTTTACAGAAATATCCCTTGCTTGGGTTGCAGTGACTATCCTCTGAACATATGCATTGCCCCTCCAGGGCGCAACCATCACCGTTAGCTGCTGCTTTACCAAAAAGTATCTCGTCTGACCAATCACTAGAGAACATGTTTTCAGGGTCTAATTGCTTTTTCGCCGCTAGAAATCTACTGAAGTTGGGGTACTTCTGTTGCACGCCCAAGAATGCAAGGTTCCTGTTCTTGGCCCAGTGAGGTTTAGCCCCATACTTGAAGAATGCCATCTGCTCCACCTCCTCCCAAACATCCTGGTTCAGCCTCGGTGTTGAAGCCTCGTCAGCTCGATAATAGTTGAAATCAACCACAACAGAATCCTCAGCCTGTCCCAGATATGCCTCAGAAGCCCTGATGAAACGTATCAAGAATCCGTTGTAGACGTCTAGCCCGCAGAAGTTTTCTGGTTTCAGGTCCCTTAATTTCTTTACATCACGAATGAAGTCTGCAAATCTTGATCTGGGAAATATTGCTGTTGTCTCGTAAAAGAAGAGTCCTTTGATTCTTGGATCCCAAGCGCATGTGCTTTGAGTGCTCTTCTCAGACGAGTATAGACAAGAACCAGAGGTCTGCATTTTACCCTGATGGCCCACAACTGGGTAGCCTGTGAAGATCAGATTATTCTTCAAACCATTGCCAACTAATTTCTTAAATGCTACAACTGAAGCCGCCATCCTGCACTTTCCATTGACGTTCCGTGCGGTCTCCAGAGCCTTCTCTGTGTTTTCAGGTGTAAGATTAACAATTAAATGTATGTCCCCGAGAATGTCTATAGAAGAATTCAAAGGAGAAAGCTGGATTTCAGGGACAAGAAATACCTATTGCTCTGACTGCAGCGGAAACCAGAACAGAGTTGGACTGGAAGCCAATGAAGTCGTTAACCCCATCTCCGAAGCTGTTCAAGGGGACTCGATCATCATACCTGTAAACTGCTGTATATCTTGATGGGTACCATGTAATATCTGCGAATTCATGCTTCTTGGCAAGATCCATGAATTCATCCTCAAACCCAGCATCGTCTGTGAAGTTATTGGTAATGCTTCTTTTGAATCCAGGCTCCAATGCGAGTTTTACCTGTATATGTGTTCATTTCAGACGAGCAACTTCGATTCAGGTGAGAACAAGACGGGCATCACTCACCTTTGAGATAACGCCCAACACTCCTAAAGAGAGCTTTGCTGCATTGAAAAGTGGATCGTGAGAATCGAGTCTAATAATCTTGGCGTAGCCCTCAGATTCTGTGGCAGGAACCACGAGACTGAGTCCGACGACATGATCATGGACAGCGCCTCCCTTCCCCCACCACGAGCTCCCATGTGCCCCCGTGCTTATGAGCCCTCCCACACTGACGCCCTCCCAGTAAGGAGACGCTACTAAGTTCAATCCCGCTTCTTCCACCTTATCAATCAGGCGACGAAGTGAGACTCCTGCGTCTGCTGTGACGGTCAGATCCGCACTGCTCACCTGGATGGTGGAATCGAGCCTTGCTGTGCTTATAAGAACTGCATTTCCTGAAGGCGTTCCTGGGCATGCCAGCTTTGGGATGGTGTGTGAAAAGCCGCTCACTGCTTTCACCTTGAGCTTCCTCTGGTTGGCCTGTGCCACGGCCAAACGGAGCTCTTCCTCTGTCGTTGGGTAGCTGACACCCGAAATCCAACAGTCCTGCCGGTCACCCCACACGCCGTAGGAGTTGTGAAGGATGCAACCAGTTGAATTACATTGAATCGGGGGTGGTGGCGGCATGGCGTCGGTGCCGAGAAGGGTGACCAGAAGCAGGCCAAGAATGAAACATTCTGTGCCAGCCATGAAAATCCGGTGTCGCATCTTGTCCTATGTCCTATCTCCTATGTAAGATAAAGCTTGGAAGGGATATGAGAAATTTGGGAAGATTGCTTGAATTTGACACCAAGATAGGGAGAGGACTGCAATGACCTAAAGTTCGACGCTTTTGGGAGGGGAACGCATGAATGAAATTAATTACTCAAACAAAAATAAAAAATAAAAATTGGAGTCATTGAAGCGTATTCATTACCTTCTTCAACCGGACAACGGATTAGAGTGCACGTCTGGTGCCAACAAATTTTGGCCAGGATGTACAGGTCGGGTTCAGTACGGGTTCGACTAAACCCAAATCCGACCCGAATCCGAATAAATGAAGAGAGGCTAGGATTGTTAACAAATAAATTCAAACCAACCAACCCAGCCTGACCCAATCTGATTTGACTGATTTTTCTTCACCACCGGTCAGTTTCGGGTGGGAAGATGGGTAAATTGATAATTCAGATTAGAAATGTGGATAAACCGATAATTCAGGTTGGAAAGATGGGTAAATCGATAATTCAGTTTGGTTTCGACTTTTATACATGACAATCGAAACCGAACTGATTTATCTATAAATAAATTCTCATCGAAATATTATATATAATATGTATATCCTGAAATATATATTTCTATGTTAAATGTATTTCCAATAAATATATTCTCACTGAAGTATAATATATAATATGTATATTTCAGTTTTAAATATATTTCCAAAAAATATATTCTGAAATATTATATATAATATATATAATATAAGCTGAAATATATATTTCAAAAATGTATATATTTAAACCAAAACCGACCTAAACCGATTAGGTCGGTTTTGGTTTAATCTTTAGGTAACCCGACCAAGTCGGGTCGGTTGAAGAAAACTAGTAAACCAACCCAACCTGATCTGTGAACAACCTTAAGAGGGGCTATGGATGCAAACCGATTGGATTGGATCGGATTCGAATATGCAAACGGATTGTATATTCAAATTCAATCCAACATTGTTCATGTCAGATCCAATCTAATCCAAAGATAGACTCAATTTGAATTCGAATTCTATCGGTAAGGATCTTCGGATTTGATCCGATCCAACTTGTTTTCTTTAAAAATTAATAAATTATTAAAAGAAAAAAATATACTAAGTTAAATAAAGTAAAAATATAAAATATAAGTATTTTTAATTATTTCATCATATATATACATGTTTTTTATAAAAAACAAATAATATAACAAACTTATAAAAATATATTTATAAATAAATAAATAACACATAAATATGTATTATATATATTTATATTTATAAATATATAATATATGGGATCGGATCTTCTCGGATTTGATAGGGGTGATCCGAATTCTGATCCGAACTCGACCAAAAAGGATGAGATCTCGGATCGATCCATTTGCACCCCTAAGAGGGGCTACCGAACCTCCCCTAACCCATGTGCCTCATATATAACATTGGGTCATTTACTAGAACACCCCAATAGTTTCACAGACTTACTTTAACCTACCATATAATTTGCATTTTACTAAAACACCCCTTATAATTTGCAACATATTTACTTAATTGGCCTTTCATTAAGAACTTTTGTTTTGCCATGTGAAAATAGTAACATGATCACTTGAATTAAGTGGAAAATGTTTAAGGTTATGGACCCATAGTTGTTTATTCTAAAAATTAATGGTTGTTTATTCCAAAAGTACCCCTAATACTTTTTTCTGTAGATAACAAAATTGACCAAATAGAGAAAATAGAATTGTTGCCCATGCTTTATTAGGGATAAAAATGATATTTTATTTTTAGTTTATTTTGATTAAATTTATTTGAATGATTGTTAGGGTTCAAATTGTTATTTTTCACTTTTGGTCGATCATAGTTTGCAAATTAAAGGAGATCTTTTAGTAAAACACAAATTATATGATAGGTTTTAATAATTCATAAAAGTATAGGAGTGTTTTAGTAAATAACCCTATTGTAACAAGTGTTCTTCGCCGCGCCTTCAAATGCTAACCACCATGCTTCCAGCCGCCACTCCAGCGTCCAAGTGTGTGCTATGGGTGGACTATGCATGTACTTTTGTATGCGAGATTGCCAATTGCACTATTGTAATATTGTAGTATTCTTTTCCACCTTTTTTATGTTTTTTATTGTCACTCTCCCAAAAGCTTAACGTGCTCTTTGAGGGGAGGTAGGTAGTCGAGTGAGTTCATAAGCGTGTAAAGGTTAAGCACGAGATCCCCTCAACACTGTATTGTGTGCTTGTGCTTGCCACTGATTATTGCAATACAAATAGCCTTTTGCTAATTCGTGTTTCATCTTGTTGTTTTTTTTTGTGTGTTTACTTTGTTGCGTAGGCTTACTCGCCCCTTTCGAGTGCCGCACGGGACCCCAACAATTATCCCCGTAACACTATAGCATGCCTATATATTATGTCTTAATCATTGTGTGCTCTCCCCAATTTGACTATGACCCAAAACCGATTAAGACCAACCAGTGCAGGTTTACCGCCTAACCCGATCCACCAACATCCCTAAGTTTGGCTGCTTGGAAAAAGCAGCATGGGTTGTTTGGGATCTTCCACATGCTGCTTTTTTTTCAAACAGCCTAACCTTTTCCTGCTAGGCTCATTCTAGTCCTTTAGAAGAAAATAAATCTGCTGACCCAAATCAAATATACACCAGCTTTTGAAATAAATTCAAGGGGTTTGGTTATTTTATCAGGAAAAAAAAATTGTAATTAATCAACTGTTAACATAAAAGCGATTAATCAATGAGGTGGTATTTATCAAATTTCATGGGGGAGGGAAGGGATCTTTGATTGGTCAAAACTCTTTCCTATTATGCAATATAGATTTCTCCAAATTCAGGGCCTGGTGTCAACTGATTTCTCCAGTTTTTTAAACATTTGTGTGCTTGCATTGTATTAGGGTAACATGCAACCACAGTTGCAGAGAATTTCAGCTCGTCCGGCAATGAGGCTGTGTTTGGTTGTAATGTAAACAAATTTATAGTGATGCAAAATCATGGTAGTGCAAATTATTTATATGTAATTTTTGTATCTATTTTTGTTTCAAATTTTAGCTTATTTTGTTTGATTAAACATTTTTTTTCATTTGTACTGCCATGCATTTGTACTAATGCAAATAAAATTGCACTACAATTAAATGCAGCCTCAGCATGGGTACACCTGCAATTGAAATAAAAAAAATGATGTTGATGCTATCTGATCCAAGGTATTTCGAATCAAGATCGTAGTCAGATAATCCTGCAAATTGATGAAGCCGAAGTTGAAGAATGAAGCCACATAGCAAGATCTGGAACCAAGAAAGAAATCAAAGGCCTAAGGAGTTATTCCCCGATTAGGCACTGCAACGCTCAACTCAATAATGAGAGATGGGTGGTCGGGCCAAACAGTTGAGAATAGTACTAGTTCCGGCAGAAGTAGAATAACAGTATGAAGGCTGAAGAGTCAAAAGTCCTTTACCTTGAGCAGAGGCTACTTATTTATAGCCAAACATCCGTGCCGAAATCGGATGAGGCTTCTGGGGTTGTCAGGATGAGATTGTTCGCCGAGGTTTTTGGGGTAAGTCCTAATCCCCAGTGGAGATGTCTTCCTTATCCATATGGGGTTCCTCTTCTTGGTCGCACTTATCTATCCTACAACGTGCCAACATAGCCGAAAAGATAAAATGGCCACAAAGGTTGCCGTATGGCACACAAGGCCAACCCAACCATAATCCAAACAGATACAATGCTTTTAAATTATTGTAAATGCTAAAATGTTCGAATTAGAAATGGCAATAGGGCTGGGCGGGGCAGGGCTGGGTTTTTTATGCCCTATCGCTGACCCTCGAATTCAACTACCTGCCTTGTACTCCAATGGGAAAGTGTTCGGGACTGGAGTCTTTTTGCCCCATTTTAGTCATGAGAGTTTGGGTTTTCCCAAAACCCATACCAAACCGCGGGAGGGGTGGAGCCTACACGAGCAAGATCAAATTGCATATCTAATTCATATTCAATTGGGAGATTGCTGGAAAATGTCGAGAATGAACTAAGGCCCCATTTGGTTTTTTGTAATATGGGTTTGGAATTGGAAGTAGAATGAACTATTCTGATTTCAATCAAGGTTCAAATTATCAATACACCTGATATGTCGGTATGGGCGTATTGGGCGAATGGATACTGTTTTCTTAGTTTTTTTTTTTTTTTTTTCTGAAATCGAATCACGGGGGGTGGTTTAAGGCTCCTCCATCCCCTAAACCGGTCAAACCTCCGATACACCCACTATAGGGGCATATTGGAGGGGTCCCGGAATGATACGTATCGATACTTTGAACCTTGATTCCAATTGCTTGGTTGGGCAGAACCAGAATCTTATTTTTATTTATGTTGGAAGGCTATTCCCCAATTTGAGGAATGGCCATTCCCTCCCCCTCACATGGGAATGAAATCCCATTTTTGCCAATTCCAATTTTTATTTTCACTCTTGTCTGAACCTAATAAACTATGGAAACAGACCATTCTAATTCAAATTATGAAAAATTTCAATTCTAATTCCAATTGAAATCAAACCAAAAATATATCATAACAGAATATAATTATATATTTTAAATATATGTACATCATCATGGCAAATTTCTTAAACTACCCATCCCACGCCATCACAAAAAATCATCTTCGGAACTATGAACAATAATCACCACATGGGCCTGTTTTACAATACAATATCAAAGGGTTTGAATAGTTTCTAATAAAATCTTATTTCGGCCCTTCTGCACATGACAACGTAGATCAAAGATCAAATTTTTTATATGATACGCCTGGTATCAAGTGTTTTGGAAACCCCCCCCCCCTTTTTTAATAAAAAAATATGTATAAAAAATCTACCCAAAATCAATTTTTGAAAAAAAAAACTAATTTATATGAATTTGTTTGGTTTACAATTGGAATCAGAATCAAAATCCACTGGAACCAGAATCGGAATGGCCCATATTTGATTCAGATAGGAATGGGAATGGAAATTGAAATCAGCAGAAATGAGATTTCATTCACTAGGGAGGGGCAGTGAATCGTCATTCCCTCCAATGGGAGAATGTCATTCTAGCAGGAATAGGAATATGATTCTGATTCCATCCAACCAAACAGTTGAAATCGGAATAGTCCATTTCGATTCCGATTTCAAACCCCTATTCCCATAAACCAAACGGGCCTATATATAAGTGCATGCTTTTTAGTACCAATATGCCTATATCGTATCGATACTTTGAACCTTACATACAGAACAACCCAAAGTGAATTCGTATTCAGAATGACCATGCTCTCGTATAGAATGCCATTCTGAAAACGAAACCTTAAATTTGGTTTGAAGGAAAAGGTAGGGAAAGGAAAGGAAAGGTAAAAAAACCTTTACAAATCTTGTATAGGTTTTCTTGACTTTTCCTTCTTTTCCCTACCTTTTTCTTCAAACCAATAGTAGCCTAAATAAACATCAGGAAACGGTTCAATTCTCAAAACCCATATTGGAGCAGAAGTGCAGAACAGAACCTATAAAGGGTCACCCGTTGGCCATCTAATTGTTTTTGGAAATTATCCTCCAATGTTTTTTTTTTTCATTGCAAGTCGAGAAATCACATGACAAGAAAAGCTTAAAAAAACCCGTTTGAAAAAGTGGGGAAAAAAATCCATTTGACTTTTTACATAGGCAGGAAGCTACTTTCAATAAATTAAAAAAAAAACTAATGACCAATCAAATACTAAAAAAGTATTTTAAAAAAACGGTTTCAAAAATAACTTCTTGAAAAATCTGTTTAGACCAAAAAGCGCTCCCAAACACAAGGATGGCCCATCACAACTATATTTTCTAGTATAAATTATAACAAGAAATAATATGTTTATGGATGGATGCTGATGTTATGTGATCTGACTGCTCCTTGCTGGAAGATGATTTGGCTTTCAGTCGGATGGCGAGCTCGGTAAATCTGCAAAATAAGATCAGAGAATCCGAGGTGACTAGCCCGACGAGGTTGCTCCGATGCTTAAGTTAGTAAGCTGTTGCGAGCTGAATAGCTTTGAGAATGTAGAAGGCTAGAGGGCTAGAGGGCTAGAGAGCTAGAGAGCAGAAAAATCACGCGTACCTCAAGCCATTAGGGTTGGAGCCTTTATATAGTTGAGTCATCGCGGGTTTTGCGGATTGGTTCCCTGGTCTCTGTCACAATGGGATCCGTTTCCACTTTAGTTGGGAGATAACACTATCAACTAATAAAACTTATCAATTCCTCCCGAACCGGGCAGGGAGGAGATAGGGCTTGCCGTTATGCGGCATGATACCACGGGGTTCGGAATCTGTGGGAGAGATTTCTGGGGTCATCACGTAGTGGTCTGGATCGGTATCCCCAGGCTGATACTTTTTAGTTCCGAACTGGACTAAATGCCGAAGTGCCTGGGGACCGAGTTGGCCTTGTCCTGAGGTGATCTAATGCCGAAGTGACCCTATGCCGAGGTGGTTGGGTGCCCGAACTCAACTGTTGCGAACTAGGCATGCCGAGCTGAACTGTCATCTCTTGGTCAGGTCGTGTCCACGTGACCCCTTTTTATTAGGTCGGGCCAAATCACCCTTCATCAGATACTAATAAACAACATTATACCAAATTGTCCACAAGCAAACGACCTTCCCTAAGTTGTCATATTCTAGTAAACAACAAGTTCATGCAACTCTTATTAGAATATTGGTTGGGGCCATGAAAAGATACACTACTACAGATGGAATTTCTGTGTATTGATCCACCCTACTTAGAGTTACAGGGCCAAGAAAACAAAGACTGTCTTTGGCTCTTCAAGAAATTAGGCCATTTTTCATGATGACTAAGGACCAAAGTTCAAAGTACTGATACAGGGCAATATGCCAGTAGAGCGTATTGGCCTGTATGGGTATTGTTTTTTATGCTTTTTTATTTTTCTTTTTGAATCTGATTCAGAGGGGCGGTTTAAGGCCAGTCTACCTCTTGAACCACTTGTCTACCCGAAAACACCTCCTATAGGAGCGTAACAGAAAGGCTCCGATATGATACGTATCGGCTGATACATATTAATATTGTGAACCTTACTAAGGACGTCACTGTAATTGGCTCCAACTTATTTGGTTGTTGAAAGAATAAGTAATGTCTATGCCACTTCTGTTCATATGCCCAGTGCTACCCCATTAATTGCTTATGAGTCTCCTTTTCGCCATTAAACTGGGGATTCGCCGTGCTCAAGTTGAAGGCTATGCACAAGAGATCGTTCAGGTTATGCTGGAGAATTCTCTCTCCTCTTTCTCCTTGATGCATGCACACCATCATTGAAGATTGCAAAAGCGAGTCTAGATCTTCTCTTCACACCGGTTGCATAGTATGCTCCAATCACGCATCGGGAACATCTTCCGTATTTATATTTTTTATTTATGGAGAGATGTTCTCAATACATGGTGGGATTTGGCTGTGGACCTGTAAAAAAATTAAAATATCAATATCGAGTATCATATCAGATAATTTGAATACAAATACACTTTGCATACTCATGGATACGAACGAAAAATATGAATACATACGTTAGGGAAATACAAAAATTTCATAATACATTAATAATATTAAAATTTTAAGGTCAAATAACCACAAATAATGTATAAATACATAGAAAACGTATATTTTGATTGTGTATATGAAAGAAATATCTTACAGTTAATATAACATGATGCGTAGATATCATACAATTTTATTGATAATATATCAATCAAGAGACCAAAATGCAAAACATATTTTCCTATTATATTTTAATTATTATATCAATTATTTATGATTTTACTATTTTTACTTTTTTACATTAAAAAACAGGTCAACCAAATATTAAATTCTCTTTTTAAATTAAAATATCCATTAATAATTTATAAAATGTATAATCTCAACTTAAAATATATCAAAACTATTAAAATTTCTAAGAAACATATCATATGAAAATTCGTAATTTTTATTTTTTAAAATGATTATTCCATTATTACATTTTTATTCCAATAATTTTCTAATTAAAACTTTTTTTGGTATAAATGTAGATTAGTAGATTTGATAGACTCAATTGAAGATTATATTCTTGAATATTTTGTAAACAATTTTTTTTATTCTCTAAATAATAAATATGATTTTATATAATGTAAAATGTGCAAATTTATATATTTTAAGTAATAAAATAATTATTCTCTTATTAATATTATAATTTTATACATTTTTTGAGATTCAAAGAATATTTTGATATAAATGTGGATTTGATATATTATTTATTTCTCTTATTTTTTAAAATACTTATTTTAAATATTACTTTTTAAATTTTTAGTTGGAGTTAACTGTAATATGTATTATTTATTTGAATTGCACTTAGGTATTAAAGAAATAAAAACTATATTCATTTACTTATAAATATAAAAGATGGAGTGATGTAGTGGCATATAGGCACAAACATTATGCTCTCTCTTAGCTCTTGACGTGTGTTCAAGTCATTGTATTTTTTTTTTCAATACAAGAGTATGCACAATCCTGTCTTGTAGGTAGCATATTGTTCCATACCGGTCTGTATCGGTATGTATTAGTCGATACAATGCGATACTGACTGATACACATCTGTATTGGCCCAATACACACAACTGGCAGGATACACCTTCATTTATAGTGTATGCCGTATCGGGCACTAATAATATTGATACAATACGCCCCATATTGGACGTATTTTAGCTGTGAGGTTGATGCTTGAAGACCAGATCCCAAAAACATCATTCATCTCTCAATTAGGTCTCATTATGTGCACCTGTGGGTGCACTGGACGAGTGCACCCGTGAATGAGAGGCGAACATGTGTTAACCATGAATTAATGGAAGTTTTTTCCGTTATTAATAAGTTGACTGGTTGAACTGACTATTATTGACTCTCCTCCGGTTGAACCGCCCATAAAGGACAAAAAAATATTTAAAGGATTTCTTTCAAAGGGATTTCATTCGAACTCCCTCAGTCGATGCCCGCCAGTGTGTGGATAGGGTTCGGTGCAGGAAAGTAGCAAAAACTCTACAAAAATGGAGGGAGAATGAGGAGGAATGCGTGGCCTGCATGTTAGTCCTGCTTTCTCTTTCTTCTTCTTCCTCTTCTTCCTCTTCTTCCTCTTCTTTCTCTTCTTCCTCTTCTCCTCATCTTCTTCTTCTTTTCAGAACCATTACTCCTCACACCGGTAGTCATCAGCTGTTAGAACAAAGCTAATCTCCCCACGCCCTAACCCCTGTTTCAGTAGATTAAACACCCCTATTACCATATCCTTTTAAAAATCCCCTATTTTTAGTCGACGTGTCCTACCTGTTTGTCCTTCAAATTGGACCTACCACTGAAGAAGAAGAAGAAGAAGAAGAAGAAGAATGGAGAGTCAAAGAAGAAGAGGAGAAGGATACGTCGCCACCACCAGAACTCTGTTGTTGTCGATTCACCACCGAAGTTCTATTGCCTCTGATGGACAAGGGTTACTCTGTTGTATGGGTAGGGTTCGATGGAGAGAAAGAGACAAAAGGACTGGAAGAAGAGTCGATGAAACTGGGAAAAAGGGGCTTTTTGATTGAACCCCATTCGCGGGTGCACTTGTCGAGTGAACATTTCAAAAATTGAATAAAAACATCTCCTATAGATTCTTTTTAACAAATACCTCCCTTTGTCACTGTGTCAAATGGAAAACTTTAGACTGATGTACCGGATTTGTTGAATTGAAATGGAATTATTTGTATGTAAAAATAATTTATAAAAGTGTAGAATGGGTATTTGGAAAAAACTGGCACATCAATCTAACATTTTCTGTTGGAACGATGGCAAAAGAAAGGTTTTTGTTGAATTCTTTAAAAATTTAGGGGAATAATTTATTAAAGTGAAATTAAAGGGGAGGTTTTTGTATTTTACCCTATTATTAATGCAAATTGCATGTAAAAAAAAGTTGTCCCTTTGCACTTGATTACTATATTAATGCTGTTTTAATTAATAATAGCGACCCATATCGAGCCATTAATTGTACATCTCTCACTCCAATCTCCAATAAATATCTACTAGGCCCATTGGTGTAACGTTGGGCGAAAACCGTAAATCATGGCATTGGGATGTATTGCTGTAACTCCACCTTTTTTTTTTTCTTTTGATAAATGCCAACCAGTTGGTTGCTAACGTCTCTTATCGGTTGTAACAGAGACTTTGAATCAAATCCTGTCTGCATTTGGATTAGGGGTTTTTTGGGTTCAGTTAAAAAAAGACTTTACAAACAAGAACCCGGAGTCCATGAGCATCCACCCTCACAATTGTGGACAGATCAACTGGGAAAAGCAGGGGAACCAACTCTAACAGTCTAACCCTGAGCTCATGCTGTAACCCCACCTTAAATTGGAAGAATTGGCAGTAAGGTGAGGACACATAATTCACTAAAGGCCATGAAATCATGGTTTTAGGCTTTTAGCCCAAGGTTAGGCCACCTGGTCGTGGCGGGATTTCGCTTCCCCAATCTCTCACTTCATGTCTATCATGACTTATGTGGGGCACTATTGATGGTTAAAGTGCACCCCACAGCACATCAATCATGTATTGATGTATTGGTAATATCTCCCCATAACAAATGCTCCCCGTATATGAGATATTTGTGGGAAGTCAATCGGAAATTCCTCAACACAACCGTCAAATGCAGCTGATCCGGTCTCCTCCAAATGGGCCGTTCTGGACCAACAAACTTTGCCTCACTTGTTGGGTCCTTGGCCCTTAAGGTCCAAATACAGACAACCCAGTTCAACTTCGAACTCTAAAATTGACCAAGACAAGTTCTGGCGTTTTCAGTTGTGTGAAACTGTGAAGATAAATGAATGGCTGCAATTTCATGGTGTTTTCAGTTGTACATTAAGAACATCTTTTGTACTTAATGTCATCATTCATGGAAAGATAAATGTATGACTGCAATGTATGTATTATGAGATTGGTGTGAGGCGCACTCTGTGAGGAGCAATCCCGATTTCGGTTTTAGCACCTGCTCACAATTCGAAAACGTTGAACCGTGGGGTGGGGGGTTAGTTCTTCCAGTACTACAGATGTTTTCTGGTTTCTGAGTGAGTAACACCAACTCACTGGTTATGCACCCTAGTGACTTCCCCGGCCCAGCCCGTGCATAATCATTTGGGCCGATCCCATCTAACACCAACCAGTTACTAGTCTGTGTGCAGTGTGCTATCCAGCAAACGGCTTTGTTTGTAACATTTCTCTGATAAAATCTGGGGTTAAAGGAAGTTTAGAAAGCCCATTTAAATTTTGAAGGAGCTTCCACTAAACCAATTTTCACGCATGAAGAAGACAGGACTCAGGACTCAGGAGCAGCACCATAAGGCTATGTTTGGTTTGAAGGAAAAGGTAGGGAAAGGAAGGAAAAGACATAAAAACCTACACAACATTTGTAAAGGTTTGTTTTCCCTACCTTTTCCTTCAAACCAAACATAGCCTAACGTCCCCTGCTTCTAAGTTTCTAATTCTACCTCGGCCGGCCTTCCTAAATTTCTAGTCTCTATTATCACTTTGTGTGAAACCGTGATTTCTGTATAGAGAAACAAATTATAAGGGAGAGCTTGTAATTTGGATTAAACTCAGTTTTAAAGAATCTATCCTCAGTTTTATTTGGAATTCCAATTTTAACACTATTCTTACATCCTTGGATCCACCCATCGGAATAGTAGAAAGTCCGTAGCCCAAATCCCCTTCAAATCGTTTGGTTGAACGAAATACATTTTTTAGTTGATTTTATTAATGATATTGATTAATACCACAACCCCATCCAAGTTGAATCAAAATCTCACTATTTTTTGAATTCAGATATAAAGTGAATCGAACGCGTATCAACGGCCTTATTGATCAATGTTTTCTGCGTTTTTATTTTGAGAAATGATTTATTTTCAGACCAGATGATTTCGATTTTGATTTATTTTTAAAACCGGTAACAAATAAAACAGTGTAAATTGTAGAATGCCTCCTAAAGAGTATGACCTCATGTCATTTGTGATGAGGCCTCGCCCTATCTTATATTGGGATGGGCTCAAAAAGCAAGAGAAGCAACTTGTAGCTCAGACTGAATAGGGCTTGAACGCTTGGTTGGACCACAATAAACAATTGTACCATAATACCGCTACCGAAATATTTCGGCCATGATTTTCAAACCATCATGACCCAGGTGGTTCGACTGTTTGACCCAAATAACCCATTGATGCAGGTGATCAAACTGTCAACCAAATCAATCTTAACAACGCTTTTGACCACTTTTTATTTTAATTTTTTATTTTTTAAATTACGACAGACCACCTGTTTGGGTCAGACAGTTAAATCAGTCGCCAAAGCAATTCCTGTTCCTGATTGATTTTTAAAACATTGACTCCAGTTATTAGTTGTGCTCTTTTCACAATTTTTTTTTTAACAAAGATGATCAAATAAAGCAAACCAAAGTACAAAGCACCTCATAAAACTGCCAAATATAATCCAAGGTGAAATAAGATAAGAAATGGAAAACAAATGAAGACTTAGGGGATGATTGATTCCATTGGTGTTTATTGAAAAAACGCCACTACATCAGCGCTACATAAGTGTTGGCGTTTATTGCAGATGAAGCAAAATGAAATATTTACTTGATTTCATCGTTTATCGAATAAATGATAGAAAACTGAAACGCTTTGATTTTTGTACATGGGACATTTGAGAAAATGTTAAATTATTGTTTTCTCCAACACCCCAGCATTGCTTGAAACTAAATGCTGATATGACACATTTTAATAGATATTAATCTGAAGTGGAGAATATAAAAAGTTTAGCCAAACAATAAAAACAAAAAACATTTAAAATAAAAAAAACGATTAAAGTAAAAAAGTGCAAATAAACGCTTAATCTCACAAAACGCAGAACAACAAAAAGTAGGGCAGCTCCAATCCTGCATCAACAAGGTTGCAGAGAGTCCTGGTCACGTTTCAGACATTCCAGTAGCATTCAGATTCAGATTACTATTAATTAACAGGACTAAATTGTAGGGGTGCCCCACAATTAATCTAACCGTGGAGCATATTTTGTAACCGGTTTGATTCGTCGGTTTTTCAATTTTTTATTTTTTATAATATATTATATAAATATATATAAATATTATATTTTAAATAATAAATAATATATCATGTATTATAAATATATATATATATATATATATATATATATATATATATATATATATAATATACACAAACTGATATCTTCGATTTTTTTAAAATATCGAACCAAAACCAAATTGACCGATTCAATTAACCAATTTTTTGTTCGATTTGAGTCGATTTTTCGGTTTTTTTGCTCATCCCTACAAAATTGTACTTCGACGCCACTACCCATTGATAATCTACTCTTTAATTACCAGGAACCAAACACCCACCTGACAGTTGTCATTGTTGGATCGATCTTAGCTTAGGCACAACACCAACTGAAGACAGTCATTTACGATCACAATCTTGAATTGCTAAAACCAATCCTGCTAATTCCTAATCACTGCACAAAATGGATACAACCGTTTGAGCAATTCCTACAATGATATCGAACCATTTAATCTCAACCAGATTGAGAAAGCTGTGTAATCATCCGCATCTTGGGTTCTGTACCCAGACCAACTACCAAACCATGTGGCCCTCTCATATGGCTGCAAAGGCAAATCAAGTAGCGGTTCCAGGAGGGAGCTGAGTTGCAAATTTGACAGAGGTTTACTCTGAGACAGTAATGGTATGTTTTCAAGGTTTTCACTTTTCACAGGAATGATCTTATTATAGGCTCAACATTCACTGACCTTATCATACATATTTCATAAGTTTCTCTGACTACTTTGAGAGATTTGTGGGTGATTTTCTTCGCTGAATATCACAGGAATGATCTTATTATACCGGCTGTGGCAGGCTATATTGTAGGCAGACTTAAATGAGAAATTTCCATTTCTTGTTTGTACAACAAATCAAACTATCGTCCAACTCAATTAGGGCCAATTTGTGCAAGAAAAAATAATAATAATAAATTGAGGCCAAATTTATTTACTAACTCTACATTTCAACATCTTGTACTTCTGTTTAGGGGTGCAATTCGTGCCGGTTGGATTGGGTTGAGGGTCAACCCAGGCCCAACCCTAAGATGGGTTCGGACTTCGGCTTGAGTAGATTAGCTAGATTTGAAAGAATTTATGAATAAATGTTTCTAGTTATTTTTTATTGAGCTTTATAACCCGTTTTTGAAAGTATATTGGTTTAAAGTTTAAACATATGTACCGATTAACAAATGTATATATACATTTTCTATGCATATGTATATATATATAATTAGAAAAAGGATAATTTTTTTATATAAATAAGATACATGTGTATATGTATGCATTCAGGCGGGCATCGGTTGAGTTGGGCCAGACTTAAATTGGGCTTGAGTTACTTGAAGCCTCAACCAAGTTAGGGTCAGGTCCAGGTCCTTTGGCCAGGCCTAGGTCGAAGCATGAAAACTCAAGCCCAACCCATGTAAAAGCTTGGATTGGGTTGAGATTAGCTACTTTAAAAGACCGAAATTCTAGAAGTGGGAGGTTTTGGACCTATTGTTTTGAACCCTGTGAGGCGTCAGACGCGATATATTATTAACCATTTCTTCGTTATTGGCTACCCAATTTTCTGTCACCTCATGATCCCTTTGTGAAATTCACCTCTCCAATCGCATTTTCATAATCTTAGATAATCTCCAATAATTTTGTTTCCGTCCCTTCTAATCATGGTTTTGAAAACCATTCGAATAAAGAACAGCTTTGACCACTGATTCCCTGGTCAAACAGTTCGATGGTTCGATCTAAACGCCGGTCAAATAATTTTGAGGTTTAAAACCATGACCGATTACCGAATAAAACGGTTGGATGATTAGATCTGGTCGAGTTTTCAAAACCATGCTTCTAATTTGCTTTGAAGCCTATGAAAAAGAAAACAACTGTTTCATGTACAAGGGACAGAAATGTTGTTCAAACATTTCAACCGGTTGCAACAAAAGATTTTAAATGTAGAAGAAGAAATTAATTTTAGAGCAATGAGGGGAATTCTAATTAATTCACGCCCTCTCTAGTTCTATAAGCACGGACGACTATGCGCAACAATAAGGCTGAGTTGAAGTAGAACACCCACAAGTCACAACCTGGCTAAGTAGCTATAATATAATGTCCTAAAATCCCAGTCCGACGCAAGTGAAGGAGATACGTTTCATTTCATCAGTCCGTCTGAGACTGAGTCGATCCTAGATTTCACCGAAGCGATGCCAGATTGCCAGGTGTCAAGCAAGTGACACTGGTTGGTGGTGGTGGTGCGTGAATTGAAATATAATATAGCTAAGGTCCGTAGAGGACAGGCTTAGTCAATATTTTAATAATCCAAACACTAGTGCATATGATGATGAGTGGCCTACTCTGAGTGTGTATATATATATATGGTGGCAGGCGGCCGACCAACAAAGAAAAGAGAAAATCAGAAAACTCATATAGCTCCATCATGAGTTGCAGATCCGTGAATCCCACAGTTCAGTTTGATTCAGTGCATGCAATGCTGCAGCCAGCAGCGATACCGAAATCAGAGGAGATAAAAGCCTTAGCTTAGGCAGGCGCAGCAGGCAGTAGTGAGGCAGAGAGAGGCACAAGAAACAAACAATATCTTGTTCTTACATACCTTCTAAAAGTAAAAGTAAGAGCGACCCAAACCCAATTCAGCCATTGCTATTATTGTGCTTCCTCTCTCTCTCTCTCTCTCTCAACTCTCACCGCGTCGTCTGTCACAGTCAACTCTTCCTCCACGGTCTCCGACTCGTGGCTGCTTCAATCTGACACACACCATTTGGTCTTACCATCCTCTCTAGTTTCTCCTATTGCTCGCTGCGTTCGGCTTGTTGAGTATTTGCTGCCACCTGACCCCACTCACCTCCGCCCTCATTGGCCCCATCCCAACCAACGACCGCTGTCTGACACTGATCTTCAGGTTCCAGTGACTCTCTCTCTCTCTCTAACACACACACACACACTGAAACTGAAAACCATCGTCTCGACAAAGAGTGCTAACGACTAACAAACACAGAAACCATCATCGGGAATTGCCTCATTTTTATATCGTAGGGATTAAATTCAAGGTAAATTCATTTTCTTTACATATAATTAAAAAAAATGTCCAAGGAATGGATCGACAAACCTTCCTCCGTCAAATCTACCGAGTCTGTCCATTCTCTTGGAGCACCAGAAAAGAGTTGAGAATGTGGGCCTCACCCAAACTTCCACCTTGGTCTGGGAGCTCTTTTCCAACCCTCGGTGGAGGTGGGTCAGTTTTCAGCAAGCTTTTGGATGCTCATTCATGCGTTCCTGAGTTGGGTCTAACTCGGTTGATAGGATATAATGATGTACGACTAGGAATTGTGGCACGGGGAGTCGCCACTATGTAAAGCTCTGGAAGACAGAACAAGATAAGGATTTAGTCTCCGGCTACGATCGGGATGATGGTGGTGGTGGTAGTGGACCTAGTGGTGGTGGACGAAGTGGGCTTTTAAGCTTTCGGTGATAGGATTTCATGGTGAGACCGAGAGAGAGAGAAAGAGACCACGTATGTGCAGCCGACAGTCATGTGTAACGTAACATTGAGAGAAGGGATCGACCGAACGGCATCTACCCAATGTACGTAGCATATAGAGTATCAGTATAGAGTACAGTTACCATGCACGTGTCTGAAAGTACAAGAGAAATGAGACCCAACCCTTTCCCAGAGCTACCAAGAGAAAACTGGGGTACCTTCTCTCCTTGCTCACTGATACACGTTCCCCCCCCCCCCCTCCTCTCTCTCTCTCTCTCTCTCTCTCTCTCTCTCTCTCTCTCTCTCTCTCTCTCTCTCAATTGACAACGACCTTTGACTGTTTTGCTTTGAATAATTTCTGTTTGGTTGCCCGTAGCAGCCCACAGGCCTCAGGCCCACAGCTTTATTTAGATAATTAATTGGATTGTGTTAGGATGAATTTGAACCCCCACCCCCACCACACACACACCTAACATGCCCAATGTCCCATGCGTGTTCCTTATCCTCATGGAGTTTAGACTAAACGACCTCATCATTCTTTTGCCACGTGGCAAATACAAACAGCCCATTAAGTAGGGGCCTCCATTCAAGCAAGGGTTCATTTACTAATATATATGTGTGTGTGTGACTGCAGCTTTACTCCAAAAGCTGTAGGCTTTTCTCCAAATGACCATTACACTTTCACCTGGCCTTCATCTTCTTCTCCCCTCTAATCATTCCGAGATGGCCAGCAAAAGTCGCTTAATTGTCTAATGTTGTCCTTATGTAAAACGGGCCCATAGCCAGTTACCCACCCTGACTTCTGTAAACCAACAGTGGATCGATCGTCCGACGCATTGATGGCACTGCAACCTATCTCCAGTGTCCAGAGTGTACATGTAAGATAGAAAGAGAGAGAGAGAGAGAGAGAGAGCAAACAAAAATATAGAAAGAGCATCAACCACCTCTTTGACCACCCACATGTTCAACAATTATTAGCAGTGCATCACAGTTATTCAGAAAGACAAACCACCTCTCTCTCTCTCTTTCTCTCTCTCTAGTGAGTTGTAAGTTGTAATAGCTCAGTGTAGTGACACTTTAAAACTGGAGAAGCCCCACCACGTTGAACTGGTTTTGTCATCTACAGTGGTTGCTGGGCGGCTCGACTTCTGAGGAAGGAGAAAGAAAGTAAACATGGCAGCTCAACTCAGGTGTGGACGGTAAGAAGTCCATTTGCTTAAGCAGAGCTCCAGCTTTTTCAGCAAGACGGAGACTTTTGTCGACTCGTTTTTTTTTTTTTCTCTCCAAGCAGAGATAGAACTGAAGGAATAGTAAACAGATGTTGATGCTACTGGAATGCTTTTTCACTGCAAAATACAACGCTCGCTAAAGAGGCGCGGAGCTTCAGCTGTTTTGTGCCGCTTTTTGGCTTTACCTACTTTTGCATGTTGCAATTTTTGGCACATGCCTGTAACAACCATGTGGCTCTCGTACTAGGAAAGCTGGTGCTACATTACTAGCTTCCAAACTATACGCATGGATGATGGACCCAACAGCCACTGCCCACTGTCTTGGAGTTTGACTGTTTAGCTTGTGAACATGAACACAACCCACCCCATTTTGGGCTTTGTTGGGTCTAAAAGAGAACCACAAGTCATACTTTAGTTTAGATATGGGTTTGGCTTCATTTGAAGGTTATACACCAATGAGTAATGACCAAGTTGCTTGGTTCTCATGGGCCTGATCCAATTACTTGTTCCTGCTATGGCAGTAAATGGGCCCAATGGGTGTTCTCCACTGTGAATTGTTCGAAAACTAAACTAAACTAGCTGGTTTGAGAACAAGTTGTCTTTATTATTTCTTCAAACAAAACCAACTTATTTTTGTTTTTCAAAACAAAAACACGGTTCAAGAACATGATTTTGTCTTTTTCTGATGTAGCAATTTCATAATAACCAAATGAAAACAAAATCAGGTATATATGTTGTAGAACGCCCTCTTGTTTGATTGACAAACTACAATCCTTGATTAGTCCCCATCAATTCTGCTCGTAGGAGTTCCTTGTGATTCTTGGATTGCTCCTCTTGTAGATGCAACCAACATTGTTACGTCTAATCATTATGATAATTATCCAATTAATTTGGACATTGTTTTTCTCAATAATTAATATTTAGGGTTCAAATGTCTAAATAAGACAAAAGAATGTATAGATACATTTCGTCGTCATCCCTCATCCAAGCCTTGGCCTAACTATATGGGGTCGGCAATATGAATCATCATTGTATGGTTTATGGGAATAAGGGTTTGGAATCAGAAGCGGAATGGCTCATTTAGATTCTAACTGTTTGATTAGGTGGAATTGGATTTTCATTCTCTTTCCTGGTGAAATGGTATTCCCTCATTTGAGGGAATGGCTATTATCTCTCCCTCCCATGGGAATGAAATCTTATTCCAATTGATTCTAATTTCCATTCTGATTCCTGTCTGAAACAAACAGATTAAGAGAATAGACCATTCCAATTCCAATTTTGAAGAATTTCGATTTTAATTCCAATTCCATTTCCGACTGTAAATCAAAGGGTGAAAAGGGTAGAAGAGCTAAGGCCAGGAATGAATCAGTTCCACTTCATTCACAAAATTTCAAGATAATATAAATACATATCCCATAGACATGAACTAGTGCCAACAGTTAAGGCCCGAGTTGGATTAAGATAACCCAAAACCTATCATTACTTTTGCAGCCAATACAAACTTCCTCCCTTGTATCTTAGCTTTGTACCACCACAAAATGTGGGTCCTCGACTGATACAATGGTCACGTGCTGTAAGAAGTACTTGGAGTTGGTACAAGTAAAACAAATTTGTACCGCTAATATTTCCCTACTTTAATATATATATGTCTCAGTTAATTTTGTTTCAGGGAGCAGTAGTTGCCACAAAAAGGTTTCAACTTTCAAGTTAATGGAGCTTTATCTTGGTGTCTCATCTCCTCTCTTCCTCTTCTTATCTATCCTATCCTAATTCAGGAAGTTTTAGGCCCTATTTGGGAGTACTTATGTTAAAAATAAGTGTTTATTAGAATAAATACTTATTTGCATTTGGCACCCAATTTTTTCAAGTGTTTATTTAAAAAAAAAAAAAAGCACTTATTTTAGATTAGGCATTTGGTGGTCTTTTTTTTTTAATAAGCAATTGTGATTCTTTTGTCCTTCATTTTCTTTCAACTTTTCAAAATATCCAATACAAAGTGTGAATAAAAGTAGTTTGGTAGAAGTGCTTTTATAAAAGTACTTACCTAAAAGTGCTTTTGTAAAAATGTTTTCATAAAAGTGCCTTTACACAAGTACTTTCGTAAAAGTGTTTTTATAAAAATGCTTTCGTAAAAATTCTCTTATAATAATGCTTTTGTAAAAGTGCTTTCGTGAAAGTACTTTTCCAAAAGTGCTTTCATGTAAAAAGTGCTTTCATAAAAGTACTTTCATATAAGTAATTTCATAAAAGTATTTTTCATAAATTACTTTTATAAAAATGCCTTTGTAAAATTGCTTTTGTAAAAGGGTATATAATTGGTATTCTAAAAATTTATTGGGGACAATTCTGGAAAAAAAATTTGAATAAGTACTTGTATGAACACTTCAAAAAGCTAGAAATTTGGGCTTAAAAAATAAGCCCTAATTTTTAAAATAAGCACTTATTTCAGGCTTATTTCCCAAACACCAATAATTACTTAATGCTGTAGCCCCCTCTCAAATAAGCATTTATTTTGAATAAGCACTCCCAAACATAACCTTATTATCAGAGCTTTAAGACTCAGCCTGGACCATATGGTCGGACCATGAAACCGGAAACCGGCGGCGGTGGTGGCCTTTTAAGGTCCCAATTAAATGATGGTTTTGACATGTTGGATGGACAAAGCGCCCAATGAACCGGTAATACCGGGACCTGAAAATCGTTCCAGTTTTTAATCCGGTCCAAGCCTTAGAAACACTGCCTAGTTCCTACTATGCTATATTCCTTAAATAATGTTACAAAGAAATGTATGTAATTGAAAAGTAAAAAAGAAAAGTGAACTACTCTCCAAGTCTTTTCCATCTCTTTCTTTCCTTCTATGATAGCAGTTAGTATTGTACAAATTGGCTTTTATTGACTCCTTTATAGATCAGATGGTGGTACAAAAAAAAAAAAGAAAAGAAAAGAAAAGAAATTCTAGCCATTAGATTTAGTCATTTCAAATTTTCAACAGAAACCATTTACTCGGTATAAATCTTATTGGGTTAGGGTTTCAGGTTGCAAAATGTTAAAATGTCACGGGCTCGGTTTCACTGTATGCCATTTTTAAGCATTTGAACTTTTGAAGTGTTCTCTACATGGATAGAGATAGTAAGGATTCTTACGTACACATACATATCTCAAGTATATATTTCTATCTTTTGTTCTCTTCTACTTTTATTGGTTTCATTTTTGTTCTCTATTCATTGGCAGGAGGTGGGTGTGGATTAAGCTCCAACTGCACCAAAAATGACCCATTTACCTTCCTAGCTCTTACATGATTCTATCATTTAAAGTAAGGTTCCGATTTGTTTTGTGGTGTCCTGAGGAAAGATTAGCTAGGGTTAAAAGGAATTCTTTGGGCCGGCGACAATAAGACCAGCCGGCGGTATTCAAAACAAAATCATACATATTGGCAAACACCCCAAGTGAGCAAATGACATGTATGTACCGACTATGCCGGTGTTTTGGGCATTCCACCATAAATTAGGATTGTGATGCTCCTGATTTTGCATCATGTTTGATTGAGACATGTTGTGGTTAGGTGTTCAAATTGATTTATTGTTATCACTCAAAGTAATTGCCAAAGTAAAGATGTGACAATTCAGAAAAGTAAGTATTCTGCTTTTTCACTTTTCAACGTGCCACATTAGAGAGGTGTTGCTCCCTTTCCCACCCAACTGAAGAAATGTCAAGAAAATGGTGATTCCTGAATCACCACTGAATTGAACCTGAGATTCTCTACATAAATCATCAGCAAATCAGTTGTAATCTTCATTTTACATGGTTCAATGAATTGGGTATTAATAAACACATTCTTACCAAACACACTCTATAATGATCCATCAATTGAATTATCATTTAGAGAGAGAGAGAGAGAGAGAGAGGTGACATTATTGACAAGGTATATAATAGCTAGTCAATAGAGGCATCCATTGAAGCACATAAACTCCCAAAATGCAATGGACACTCAGACTCAGAGTAGCCATCACTACACAATATGCATGGCCCCACCCACCATGTCGTTTCTCCTTTGTTTGCTGCATCACTTCCAAGTTCCAATCCCACCATAAGGTCAGAGAACAAAGCCCAAACTCTGTGTTGGGAAGACTTTACCACTTTATGACAGCCAGGCAAAAGCAAGAGCCTCCCTGCAGATCATTTTTCTAAACTACTTTTCTCACTACTTCATTTATTTTGCAGTAGAAATCTCAATGGATAGAAAATTTAAGCAAGCCTGAGCTAAGATAAACTTTAACCAAAATGGGGTTGAGAAATGAACAAGTCTTGTCAACTCAGATTGTGACAAAATGGAAAAGCCGGTGGTTCTTCACTTCTTCTTTTATATTAATATTGTGGGTGAAGCCGTGAATGGGGGGGTGGCCAAGGAAAAGCTATAGCCGTGGCTTAAAAGCTGCAAGCTTATTGCAACCTAGCCGATCTAACTCGGAAAAGCCCGTCGAATATAGCCCATGCAATAGCGACTAGCTAGTGGACCACGAAATGAAAAGCTAGCCGTGGCCAAACATGCATAAATTAAAACAGGCAGCAGCTTTCGTTACAAATTAAAGCAGCTGCCACTCTCAGAGAATTGAAATCCACTCTCATCCGCCTCCTCTGCCACTGTTGTTTTCAGCTTCTGTTACAAAACGACCAAAATCCTTTCCCTCCTCAAACCTGTTTCGGAGTCATTTTCAGCTGGCAGCTGTCGTTATACCCTTCTGATAATCAGGCAGCTACTGCAGACAGCCGCTAGCTGTTGGTGCTTCTTTTTCCTTCCTTCTCCCTTCAAAACCAAGCCAAGAAAGCGTGTAACAACCTACGTGGCCCATTAATATCACACAAACACGTTTTTGCTTTATTACTTTCCCACTTAACGTACACATTTAATTGCTTAATTGCTTGCTGGGTTGGTTAAGATCCAAACTGTTGTTATCGTAGAGGCTAGCTAGACCAACCAACAACCAATCAAAGTATGCCATTAAAGAACTAATCAGAGGTTTTAATCAGTCCTGGATTAAGATTGGACAAGAGTTGTAATTTCATTTACAGACGAAATTGGTTCTCTGATTACTATCAGAACTATAAGATGAGAACCCATTCCCCTTCGTAATGTAGCTTTCATTGCCAATATACCTTTACATGTGAAACTGATACTGATTTTCGTTTCTGATGATTCAAATCAGTGAATGGTTTATCTCCTTTATAGTATCTATTTGTTTTATTAATAGTTAATCTAATCCTATTATATATATATTCTCCCGACACAAAGCATCGGAATCCATCTACCTCACGCCCTATCCCATTCCTCTCTCTCTCTCTCTCTAGCTCCTTCTCTGAAGCATGAACTCCTTTTGTCTCTTCTCTTTTTCTTCTCTTCCCTTCTTAAACTAATGCATTGATTGAATCCTAATTCTTGACTTAATTACACACCAAACAAATCCAAATGAGTAATTAATTGAGTTCGTCTCTTCCCACAAATTCATTTCTATATAATATAAAGCTTCTGAGGTTCTTCTAATTTCCATAAGCTTCTGAGGTCCATAGCCAAATGAATGAATTTTTTAATTAAATTGGAAACTATGTGGGACTAATAACAAAATTCAAAAAATTAATTTTAGTGAATTTCATATTACTATGGAAATACGTGAAAACTAAATTATTTATTGCTGGCATGAGTACGAGATACATGAATATTTTTTTTTCATGCACACGTTCATTCCATCTTCATGCATGCAAACAATGGCTATGTCTCCTAACCACCACCATCTTTACGAAAAAAGAAATGGCAAACCAACCAACCTGCTGCATTCACGAGCTATGTCTCCTCCATTTCTGTGACAATGTTATCCACACAGACCCATAAATATTTCTCTCTTCCCAATGCCATGACATCATAAACATAAATGCATGTTCATTATATATACATATACATGGACATTTTAGGTAGATGTGTCCATGTTGCTTGTATTAAATGAAGCAATACCAAGTATCCAGACATGAACACCATGCATCATGCATGCATGCCCATGTGAATGAAGTCATGCATGTACCATGCCTAGCATGCATCAATTACAATGCATGTGTTTGAATGTATATAGCTGTATACCCATGTGAGGCCCACTCAAGCAAGAACACAGCATCAGCAATGTAGGGATTGAGATATGAACAACGCAACTGATTAGAAAAATAGAGGGGGAGCAATTAATTACTTGACACCTCAATAAGCTCTATTTATCAAATCAATTAAACAAAACAAAGTAGGAAGCCTTTTTAATAAGGCTGAAGGTGATGAACTGAATGAATAAAGCCTTTTTAATAATTTCTTTTTAATAAAATAATTATATAATAAAGGGAAAATTCTCGATTATTACCCTGTATTTTGGGCCTACTGTCACTTTGATCCCTGAACTTTAAAATGTGATAATTCAGTACATATACCTGATTTTTAAAATGTGCCAGTTTATTACATTCTATTAATCAATCATTAATCAGCTGTTAAGTGGCATTTGAAAAGACATAAATGTCTTTTGAGTGTCATCCAATTCTCTTTATCAAACATCCAAAGGTTGACGAAAAATGAACAGTCTCAAATCCTTGCCTCTTCTATTCAAGAAAGTTGGGGTCACATCTTAGTGGGCATTCTAGTGACCCCAACCTTCTTGAATAAAAGAGGCAAGGATTTGAGACTATTTATTTTTTGTCAACGTTTGGATGATTAATAAAGAGAATTAGATGACACTCAAAAGGCATTTATGTATTTTCAAATGCCACTTAACAGCTGATTAATAGGCTGGTTAGCAGGAGGTACTAAATTAATACATTTTGAAAGTTCGGATACTAAATTGTCGGGTTTTAAAAGTTAGGGACCAAAGTAACACAGAACCTAAAGTACAAAGTACTACTAATCGGGAATTTTCCCTATACCAAAACACAAAGCAATAAAGCATTCATTTTTCAGCCAGTCCCTTATTATATTGATTACAAGTTATTTTGCCAGAAATCAGATGTTTTAATTCTTAATATAAAATAATTAAGTTAGACAGATTCCTTAATCTTGAGTTGATTAGTTCTCTCCAGCTAAGTACTAGTCGAGATGTCCCTTGACACATCTATGATTATAATAGTAAATATAATAATGGGGTTTATATAAATTTGTGTTTGCCGCCATAAACATGTTTTCTCTCAAGCTGGGAATCATTTAATTTCCAGTGGTAAAGGACACGTGAATGAAAGATTTACTTAGGCTGTGTTTGGTTGCAGTACAATTTTATTTGCATTAGTACAAATGCATGAAAGTGCAAATGAAAAAATTGCAAATCTTGGTCTAAATTTGTTTTGGGTTTTACTTTATTCTGCTTCATGTCTTAATTTATTTCATTTGTAATGCAATCAAACAAAATAAGCTAAAATTAGAAAGAGAAATATGTCAGAATTTACACTCAAATCATTTGCCCTGTCATAGTTTTGCATTAGTACAAATTTATTTGCGCTTTGCAACCAAACACAGCCTAAAGCTCAGTTTGGAAGGAGTACAAATACAAATTTATAGAGTGCAAAACTTTATATTTTGTATGTATTTGTATTCTTTTCAAGGTTCAGTTTGAGGAAAATCCAAATACAAATATCCTCATTCCCAAACTGAGATTAAAAGGTTCCGTTTGTTTGCAGTGCATTTTCATTTGCACTAATGCAAATGCATGTGTAAATGAGAAACATGCAAATTCTGATTTACTTGTGCTTCAAGTTTTGCCTCACATCAAATTTTGTTTTACTTCATCCATATTGCAAACAAGGGATAGACTGAAACAAAAAAATAAAATAGAATTTGCATTCAAATCATATGCGCTCCTCCCACATTTTTACACCAGTATAAATGAATTTGAACTGCAAAAACCAAGTCTAAGGAATTTATATCAAACTAAAATATAGCCTTAGGCTCAATTTGGTAAGAATACAAATACAAATATGTAGAGTGCAAAATATTATATTTTGTAAGTTTTTACACTCTACATATTTGTATTTGTACTCTTTCCAAACTAAGCCTTAAGGTAGAGTGACTGGGTGAGCCAGAATTTCCTAGTTAAATTAGGCTGTGGTTGGACAGAAGCTCATTAGAACCCTTGGACTCTCTGTTTTATTTCGCTTCCTTTGTTATTGTTTTGATTACAATTACAGAATTGGCATTATTGCTTCTTAACTTTCTTTTTCTTTAAGAATATTGAAAGAGCAAATCTCAGGATTTGTGGGGAAGCAATCACCATTCAAATTTCTACCATATAATATAAAGAACCTTTTTGTCTTTTATGAAATGGAGGATGAATTTCTTTCTATTGTATTCAGTTTTTAGGGCAACAGCAGATTTTCTGTTCATATTTTTTCTTGGTGATAGGGACTAGATTGTTAGAGCTTTAGAGGGAGAATATTACCCTGATAAGAGTCACGACAAAGAAATCCAATACAAATTCCAACTTATCCATGGAGGGTTATTTTTAATGTGACCATAGGGAAGCTTTTTTCACATGCCCAACCACCTAAGATTTGGACTGACATAGTAAATTTGAAAAGAAGGAATCTTTTTTATCTCCAACAAAGAAAATCTCGTTAACATTTAACAATGAAGCTGATAATCATCCAAGTTACAGAATTCAAATCCTCCATTAACCACCTAAGGGGTTCAATAAAGGAACCAGAGTTCAATTATATAGCTTTCTGAGCAAAAGAAAGGTGGAAGTGTAGAACCCTTAATTTGTTTATTGAACCAGAACTCCCAAAAAGCCGATTTTTGAGGAACAGAGAGGGGACAGCCACAGCTCCGGTCCTGTATGTTCCCTTTCTTTTTCTTCTTTGGCTTTTGTTTTTCTGTTCCTTTACTTGTAGTGGAACGATGGGACAAACCATTTAATTCATTTAATTATTGAGCTCTTTTTCACATCCAGACAAATACAACAATATAGCATGGATTGGATGCTCTTAGCTTAGGCCTTAGCATAGCTACACGTGCTGATGCATTTCCTGGGTGGCTCGTTCCCACTGCCAAAAGTTCTACCCAGAAAACAAAAATTCCTTCCTACAATCCTACTTCCTAGTTCATACCTACACTCTACACTGCTACACAGCAATGTCTACTAATCTACATGCTTGCAAAGAAAATGGTTCGACCAAAACAGACCTGGACGGACCCAACTAGGGAGAACCCGGTGGATTATGCCTTGTTTGGAGGCTTCTCTTAAAATGATGATCCTATTTCAGTTTCCTCTGTGACATGTCTGCCCGTGAACTTTGACAATAGGGAATGACAACGCTGAGGGAATTTCTGGGATGAGAAACAGTTTTTCTTTGTTGTAATGAAATTACTTGATCTCAATAGTTAATACCCAACAACATGCTGGACTCTGGACAGGACCTTCTTCATTCAATATCTCCAAACTAATGCGACAAGTAAACTTTCTTTTGAATCTCAGATTTCCAAAGTAAAAAATGAATGAGCAGAGACAGGCCCAATTAGCAAACAGTAAACAAACCATTTACATACGTAGAATGAGAGAAGGCAAACAATCAAAATATAGATACAGAACAAAAACCACATATCTACGTAGCCTGCAGGATCTGTCTCTAGGGTTGATACCTTCTGCCTACAAGTCTTTCTTCTTTTTTTTTTCCAGTCCATGAAAGACATCAAACCTCAAGATACATAGAAAATATAGGATTAGGAAACACAGTAACCAACTTTAAAACCCTCTTAAGGCTTTTCAGGTATTCAATCTAAAATAACACTTCCAATCGCCTTCGGCTTCACTTGTTGCAACATCAATCTGCCGGCAGTGGTTACAGCAGTGTTGCTAGTTCCGATTCTTGCACTTCTCCATGGCCCTTGGAGCTGCATCCAAGAAAACCAAAGTTGTAATGTGCATGCAGGAGTACATAAATGTAATGACAAGTTTACGATAGAAACAAATATCACTTAGTTAAGGGCTTGATGAAGAAAAAAGAAGCCGAAAAGAGGTGACCAGACAACAGACTCTCGGCAATCAACCAGACAACCAGCAAACTGGCGTCTGATTGAATTCCTGATTATAGTATTCATTCACTTTGCTTGGGCTGGTTATAATCATGTATTTTTCCTACCTACATACTATCACGAGGAAAATACATGGCCATCCAATTAGCAAAAGCACAATGATGCCTCCTAAAGACAATGGGCATCATTTTAATGGTAAGTGTTGGTTGGCCACAAAATTGCAAATGAATTGCAAATGGGTACAGGAAACATCACATCAGTTCACGTCCGCTTGGAAGAAGGAACCTTTGCGCATGTTAAAGTTCAAGGGCAATCAAGGCAGTCCTTTTCTTTTCACCTTTCTCTTTTTCCCTTTCTTTTTACTTTTCATCTCAGTTTGAATTAGGTGTTGGGTGTAACTGATTTTTGGCCCAGCTCCAAAATTGATTTTTAGGGTGAAGGCATTTTGGATGTAGGAGGATTTGAGTAACTGATGAGTAGAAAGAATATGAAGGAAAGTTCCAGATATCTGTAAGTACCTAGGCCAATTGCCTCTGAACCTTTCATAATCCTCAGCCTCCGGCAAGAGTCAGTAAACATCCTGCAGTAAAAATAACAAAAGAAAATTAATGGATGTAACTGAGCTTTCAATGTAAATAAAAGAGACAATAACATCACAAACAGAATAGGGAAAAGAGGCCAAATAATAATAGCTATTGATCTGGTTGCTCACCAAATGATCAAACACAACAAGAGACTGTTTTTAGAAATAAAAATAGCCACATAAAATTTCATATTGTAATTAATTAAAGACCATGAAATAGTAACATTGAATACAAGTGATAGTAAGATTCAGATCAAGGTGACTATGCATGTCACAGAAATTATTAGATTACCAAGCCAAGGTGCAGTTGAGATGATCTTAGATAACCATAAAGAACACTGACATTTATTTCTTCCTTTTTTTAATAGGCACTTTTCTTCCTTTTCATTAATCTTCTTTTTCATTTTTACACCTTTTCTTTCTTTTTCCTTCAAATCATACAAGTTAATCCCAGGTTGCAAGATTCTCAACAAGTTTATTAGTAACATTTCTTTCCTAAATCATGACAGAGTTAATAATTTTGTTTCTTTTTTATGTTATAGATCGCTTCATGCATTTCCATTAAATAATTGCATCAAATAAAACCAGCCTCTTTTGAAGAATTCTACCCAACAAATAGTACAAATATTCAGATGGAGTGGTTTGGGTATGGGACAATTTGATCCGTCTTACTATTAGTATTAGAAATGTATAGCAAGATGGGTTTTGTACTTACTCCCAAGGAACATCACCAACAAGCATCCAATCACCATCCTTGTCCTCATAAGTTAGCACATATTCAGAACCATGGAGAAGATCCATCAATCGACTCTCACTCAGCCCATCACGACCTGGGACTCCATGAGAACCACACTGCCCTGAAAAAGTAATTGAAAAACATAATTACATAAATGAACACCCTTTTCGAATTATATGAGAAAGAAAGGCAGGCATCAATGCATCATAACTTGGAAGAGGTATTAATCTTTGCATGATCTTCAATTTCACGAAGATTGGGATTATAATCAGAGGATATAAGACAAAAATTTACAGAGTAACATGCATCTCCACATGATCAACTTCACAAACATTGTGATTACAATCAGAGGATTAAGACAAAGGCTTGCAGAAGGGATCCGTCTCTTCTGCATTAAAGGTATATTTTCCTCTGTTCTAAAGTTAAATTGCGTTCACAGAATTTCATTGGAAAGCCAAGCATCTGCATAATTTTTGCCTCAAGAAAAAACATTTTTCAGGTCTAGGCAATAAATGTGGAGAGGGTGAATTACCAATGGTAAAGCAGCTGAACATCTTCTCAAGCGCTGCTGAAAGTTCTTTATAGCTGCCATAGGTTTTGAGATCGACCTTCCTCAGGTATGGAGCACCATCCATGCTAACCTTAACATAGAGACATGCAGATCCCGACTTCCCTTCATCATCATCATTGTTCTTTGCTGGGTTTACAGCCATGGTATTTTTCCGGAAAGATCGAATTGGTGGCCATCCTACAACCTGAGCTCTATTCAAAGAAAAACAAAACAAATTTAATTATCCGTTCTTCTCTGCAAGATAACCAATATCAACTCTCCGTTTCGCTTACAAATTTGCTCAAACAGAAACAGGAAATAAGAGATCTTTCTAGTTCATAAAACCAGGCTAGGAAGATAGAGGCATGAACGATCAAAATATTGCAAAATTTTAGATATTTCATGCAACCACTCTCCCATAAAGAATAATACAGGCAAACCATTGTCAGTCCAGACGATTTGGCGAATTAGATCAAATCAAAACGTGAAAAAATAAAAACAAAGACATAATCTGTAAAGTGGAGTATATAGAAAAGACGATAATTAGGCACGCAAGATGTATAATAAACGCATCGAGCAATGTATTGCTGTTAACAAAGAGATTGAAAGCCCACAAAAATCAGCAGTAAGGAAGGAAACAGAGACAGAGAACCACAATAGGATAAATTAGAAAGAGAAGAAATGAGCAACTTCGTATTCTTATATGAGGTTGCGATATCAAAAACTTAGCAGATAGCCGAAAGAAAATGAACAAGAACATCAGTTTCTCCCCCCTTCCACAGTGTAAGAGTTCATGGAAATAAAAAGGAGGAGAGAGAGAGAGAGATACTTAGCAGCAGGAGCGACATGGTCATTTGCAGCAGGCATCTGGGGTTTCTTGTCCTGCACCGGTTTGGGCGAAGGTGGAACAACATCTTTCAGCGCAGGAGCAGCCGAACCAGGCTGCTGGTTAGCGTTCTCCAAAACGCCAAGAGACTTGACACCATTTACACCTCTCGGGGAGAACAAGACGGCTCCCTTCCCCATGTCAACCTCAGATCCACCATTCCCAGAGAAAACCCATTTCCCAGAAACATCAATAGCATCAGAGAAACCCCTCTTAGCCCCAGAAACAAAATTCTTGAGCACGCCAAGTGAGTAGCCGTTCTTATCCTCCACTGTCCTCCCCAGAAGGGAAACTCCGACCCCAGCTCCAGACTTCCTCTCAGGAGATTCAGAACCAGGCAAGCCAAGCCTCAGTTCAGTCTCCTTGAGGTTAAGAGCATTGCTCTTCTCCTCCTCAGTGGAAACAGTAGAGGAGGCAGAAGAAATTTTCTCAGAGCTTTCCATTGAAGAAACCTCTGACAAGCCTATGTAATCATGTTCTAAGGGCCTAGACATTAAAGTTGAACAGCAAAGGCAACCCAGAAAAACCAGAAAGCATGAAAAGGGTATGAGCAAGAAGAAGAGTAGAGAGAAAGAGAAGCTTATTTGAAACCAGAGACGAGCGGAGAGAGCTCTGAGAGACCTTTAAATGAACTGGGTTTTGTTTAATGTATACAAGAGAAGCTTCGTTGGCCCTTCTGTAGCTTTTTTATTTTCTAATATTTTCGCTCTACAGCAACAGAGGCGGGGAAAAAAAGAAAATAATTATAACAGCAACAGAGCAACAGAAATGAGAACCGGAACAGTTTCGGTTTTTTCTGATTTTTTATACTTATTTTTTGGGGTTTGTTTTTCACCTTTTTCGGGCAACCCCACCGACAGGTTGCTGAAACTTTCCGGCAATCCTTCCAGTTCCAGATAATGTTTATTTTTAGTTTTTATTGAAAACAGGGAAATTAACATGCGCAATGGATGCTAATGTACGCGTGGGAAGCAGCGCATTATAGTGAAACATGAGAGAGAGAGTAGCACTGTAGCAGTAGTAGCTTTATTGGGGAGAGCCGAAACGAATCGCACGGAATCGGAGATGGAGAAAGGAGAGAGAAAAGGCAGGAGGGGAAAATTTGCAGAAAGGGATGGAACGACTGTTGTCTCCTCCCACTCTTTTTCGGAATTTCAACTCGACAAAATTGCAGATCTGCGATTATGGTTCTTGGAGATTTGCCTGATCTCTTGTTGAGATTCGCAGTTCGTCTAAAGAAAAAGAAAAAATAAAGGAAATGAATAACAGATGAACAAATCAGATTAATTGAAACCCTTAAAACAATAATCCTAACGGGGAATGAATTCGAAACCCTAGAAAATGAAGGAATTTGCTGCTTGCTGGAAAGCTGGCACCACTAGAACGTAGTAACACTCAGAAAAGAAAAAAACGGCAGTTGAAAGGCAGAATGTTGTCTGTTTACACCCGACTCTCTTCTGACCAGAAGAAAACCAGTCGTTAATCGTAATCCTCAAAATCAGACAAGTTCTTACCAGAATTAAGGAGTTGCTTAGTTCCATTGCCAAACGCACATGAATAAAACCCAAAAATTCATGCTTAATATGAAAATAATCCATAGAAATTAAGCTGAAGAGCTCTGAAAGTTGCAGATTGGATTAAAGATTCCAGATTAAACCAGAAAAAGAATTAAAACAATTAATTTTTCAAGTGCAATTAAAGAATTGAAAAGCAGATGCTAAAACTCGGAAGAATATTCACCGAATTATCATCTGAAATTGTACTTTTTTTCTAATATTTTTAGTTTGAGTCTATGTAATTGAGTGATTTAGATTGAGGTAAAAGTAAAACCGTAAAAGGGTAAAAATTAATGAGTCCAGATCCGTTTTTACCTTTTTACTTTTAACCATGCCTCTCTGTTACCGTATCGTGAGAACTGAAGTGAAATAAGTCAGAGTCAAATGATCGGACGGCCCAAGATGGGCCCAGGAAACTCTGTTGGGTGGAGATTTAGCAACGTCAGGCATTGTGGTGGTTAGGGAACATTAACGGTGTTGTGTCTTTTGGCTACCGGCTATTATCCTTGGTTCTTTGAATCTCCCGGTTATACCGGTAAAATGCCGGTAACTAGAACCAAAAAGAGTTTTTTCATTACAAACCACCACACTTTCTTCTAAATTTGGCGTTTGGGGCTGGTTGGTCACGGAGCAACAGTACCGGGCCCTCCATAGTCCGAAGTCCGTATCCAGTGGGTCATGATTATACGAACTGGGAAGTAGGTACCGGAGAAAAACACAAACCAGACGCATCAAGACTAGGCCTCCAAATTGGGCTGGGTTAGCCCGAACCCATCCCGAAAAACTAGGGTTGGGTTGAAGTTCAGCCGTTAGGGTTAGGGTTGAAAAGTATGAATTCAAAATAGCTTTGAATTATGCAGGAAAAATGGGTTGAGGGCCTTGAGGCCTCGGCCATTTATGAATATATACATATGAAACTATGTAGGGGTGAGCAAAAAAATCGAAAAACTGAATCGATCGAAAAAATTGATCGAAACCAAATCAAAAAATCGGTTAACTAAACGGTTTGGTTTTGGTTCGGCGTTTTTAAAAAACCGAAGGTAGTGGTTTGGTTTTGGTTAGCCAATATAAAAAACCGACAATTAATCGAACCAACTGGTATACATATATTTTTATATATTTTATATATTTATGTATATTATATATATATATATATATATATATATATAAAAATTAATAAATATGCATTATATATAAATATATATTTATAATATATGATATATTATTTATTAATTAAAATATAACATTTTATATATATTTATAGTTTTTATTATACACATATATATTTTTATAATATATATTATAAAAATTAAAAAACCGATGATTAACCAAATCACTCAACTGGTTAACCGACTATTTTCAATTCTATTTCAGTTACCGGTTTTCCAAAAACTAGTAATACCAATTCGGTCCAACAAAAAGCCCCACGGTTCGGTTAACCGTGAGCACCCCTACAACTATACATTTATAAATGTATATAACTGTATATTTATGTATTTCTGTTGCAACTTGCAAGTATATTGTTTCTCAAAAATTCTAAGTATGAATAATTTTTTTAAACATGATAACTATGTTCTTTCATATATAATAATGCTAATATTGAATTAAAATCAACCCCTAGAATCTAGAAAATAAATACATTTGGCGAAAAGAAATAGAGAAACAGATCAACCCAAACCCAACCTGATCTTAACATTAACCCAACTGTTAGTTTTAGGGTTGGATTAAGATTAAAGTTGGTGGTTGAACACTCGGGTTGGCTTAGGGTTGACGTCAACCCGGCCTTACTTGCACTCCTAATTCAAAACAGGCCTTAAATTACTTGGTTTCTTTTCCTGTTTAAGGTAGGAACGGTAGGTAACAAACAGGTCTTAAAAGGAACATTTAATCTACAATATAAATCCATTTTTTATATTAAACATCATAAGTTTTTTTATTAATATATAATTTTAGAATTCAAAAAAAAAAAAAGATATGAATTATTCTAATATATACTTTTAGGTAGACATGTCCATGCAACACTGGATCAATCTATACTTATCAAATTTGAATGTTTTTCTATTTTCAATAAAAAAAATATTTAATTTCACTAAGAGCAAAACTTCATGATTGAAAGGTCATCCCACCAGTCTAAAAACGATTAATCCGTGATCCAACGATTGATTTTAGACGGATGGGATGACCTATTGACCTTCTTCCAAATAAAAAAGATAAAATGTACGATTTATTATGAGAAAAAAATTGCCATCCTTTGAAAAAATAAAAATGAAAAAAAATTCAACAATAAATTGTACCTCTGATATTGTTAGAAAAACCTTAAAATCTATACAGAAATATGTAAAAAAAAGATCAATCAAACAGCACAACAACCATATTCCTTAATTCCTTATAGTGAATATTCAAAAAGAATAGGAAAAAGAAACAGATAGTTTGAACCATGTTCTCTCATTTAAGCAACTGTCCAACTTTTTAATACAACATTTGAAAAAAAAAAAAAAACAGGACTGAAGAGGATTGACTGCCCCCATCCATCGCATTTAATTGGTACAAGACTTTTTGTTGAGTTTGAGTTGTTCTCGACTGTCGTGGTCCAATTCATTGACAACCCACCAATGAGCGAGCCTTGTAGTATTAATGAATGGTCTCAAAATTAAAACAACTCCTCGAAGAGTTTTCATCATTGGACCCAACCCAAGCAGCTGCAACTTGGATTTGGAAAACTAAACAGTGGTTGAGGGTCTGTTTGTTTCTCAGTCAGAATTGTAATTGGAGTTGAAATCAGATCAGAATGGTCTAATCTATTACTATAATATGTTTGGTTCAAATGAGACTCAGGAGTTGGAATTAGAATAGTCTGGAATGGGATTTCATTTCCAAGGGAGGGGAGGAAATGGCTATTCTCTCAAATGGGTAAATGTCATTACATCAGGACTGGAGATGGGATTCCAATCCCACCCAACCAAACGGTTGGAGTCAAAATGACCTATTCCGATTCTAATTTCAGACCTCTATATTCACCAACCAAACGCGCCCTTGTAATTCCTTAAACTCTGGTTGGTTGGATAAAAAATAAGAAAAACAGAAGGTGAGGGAAAATACTTGAGCTATATGCGAGTATCCGTCTATCCGACAGGACGGGTCCCTCACGTATGGTCTTATGGATCTTGGAACCCACAACCACAATAATCGGGTCGTCCTTTTTTGTAGCAGTATATTTTGTACCAACCTGATTAGGAGCCCGACAATCCAATGAGACCGTTTGTTTTGGAACTTATCAAAGGACGTCAGACATAATTGATATTTTCCCTTCTTCTCTTTCTTTTGTTATACCATCGAAAATTCTACTCTGATAGCCATGTCAACTCGGAACCCGACTGGACAAGACTCTTACCCATATTGCACATCGGCCTAAACCCGAATTGATGGAACATACCAACTATTTCACAGCCAGGATTTTAGACTACTTGCACCAACCACTGGATTAGAAGTTGCCTGTTATCTTTAGATTTCTCTCTCTCTCTCTCTCTCTCTCTCTCTCTCCGTTGAACTTGTTTTTTAATAAAACAAATTCAACAACCCGATTTACTGAAATACATGATCCACAGCCCTGGCTGCAGGCCCCATTGCCATTCCCTCATGTCCCCAAGGATTGATTAGTGTATAAGCCCACGGACTTCTCCATTGACCAAACAGGGCAAATGGGGCCACCGGAACCACTCACTCTGAACCAAAAATCATCTTAACAAACCCAAACTTCATGGATGGATCAAGTAAGCAATAGCACTATTTGTATAAATCGTACTCCTGATTGGATCAGTCCAAACAGTATTAATTAATCTCTGCAATGAAAACAGCTACGTCCACTGCTTTAGAAAGGTTGAGCAAAACAGCCATAACTTGGAAGTTAATCACCTGAACTTTGGACTCAAGACACGGATAACTGGTCCCCCCAAGAACTCAAAATAGTAGCACAGTCAATAGCCTTCCAGTCCCCTGTCCTATCTGGTTCTTCCATATTTCTTTGCATGAAGCAGAGCAGAGCTAGTAGAGACTCATAATGGGAACATATTTCACATAAACCCAATTGCAGCACAATCAAGAGCCCTCCAGTCCCCTGTCCTATCTGGGTTTTTTCATATTTCTTTGCATGAAGAATTAGCAGAGACTCATAATAGGAACAGATTTCAGAAAAACCCAATAGCAGCACAGTCAAGAGCCCTCCGGTCCCCTGTCCTATCTGGGTTCTTCATATTTCTTTGCATGAAAAGCTAGCAGAGAATCATTACGGGAACAGATTTCGCACGAACCCAATTTAAGCACAGCCAAGAACCCTCCAGCCCCATGTCCTATCTGGGTTCTTCATATTTCTTTGCATGAAACAGAGCAGAGCTAGCAAAGACTCATAATGGGGACAGATTTCCCATAAACAGCACAGTCAAGAACCCTCCTCAGTCCCCTGTCCTATCTAGGTTTTTTTCATATTTCTCTGCATGAAGCACATCAGAGACTCATAATGGGAGCAGATTTCACCACTAATTGATCCACAACCCACGTGGGGCCATAAAAGATTAACGGGCTAGAGTATCACAACAACAACCAGTCAGATCATTAAATCACAAACGCCAAGACTCAAGTGGTCCATCATGGATGAACTAACACATTAAAGAGATGGAAGCCTTCAGCTGCAGTTCCTCAATATCAAAATACACAGGATTCATCACAGGATACACAACTGTGTATGAAAACCTTGACCATGTTCAGACTTCCAGACCACAACTTTGTTGGGTCGGATCAGGTTGAACCTGCTGTTCATGGGACCAAAGAATTAATCAGATTCTTTGGTGAAAGAATGCCCAATTTGGTTGACTACTGGTTGAATTCAGATTCAGGCTTTAAGAGGAAGTGGCAATTCAAGGTGCACTATCAATTATTCCGGTTAGTTGCGTGTGTGAATGGTCTTATCTGATGAGACAAGACGGATCATCAAGTCAATGATTGCCATCCGTATGTGAATTGTAAGGTGCCGCCTAGCCCAAGTTGATAGAGTCTGGTTGCTACCAACTAAACAATGGCTTTCCATTCAACCAGGGATCTCAGTGTTTAATTGACTGCTTTTTCACTTAGATCAATTGCAATGTGTTGAGGGAGGGACACTACCGTCAAGACCATAAACCTGGACTCCAACCAGATCATATCAAGTTTCACAGTTTCTTTATTTCCTTAAGTCTTAATTTTAAGGCTTTCACTTGCTGAACTTGTTCAATGAATCATTCTCATGAAATGGTGGAACCAGTAAGTTTTCTGGGTCTCAGTTTTTTGACAGTTTTTATAAGTTGAACGCTTAATTCACCGGTGAAACCATTAACCCAATGAGTTTTTGTTCGGATTTACATATGAATATTTGAAGAGATTCCCACATTAGAAAGGATTGAGAGATGAAAGGGATTTATATACAAGAGTGACCATAACCCAATTGCTTAAGCTTTTAGTTTGTATGTGTCCCTCTCTTGCTTGTGTGCAAGTCCTACGTGCATCAATACGTACGAGCCCCCCGATTTTGATAACTCCCCTCAATTCATTACAGTTTTCTTCCGACCCAAATGATCTGTTTGTTGATGATGGATGGTGGGAGTGGGATGGTTGCTCTAGCAAAGATCAAATTCGCAGTTTCTTTATTGCCTGAACTCTTTAACTTTAAAGCTTTTACTTGCTGAGCTTATTCAATGAAGCATTCTCATGGAATAGTACTGTGAAATTCAGATAGGATTGAATGGATGGTGAAACCAGTAACTCAGCCTTTCTGGGTCTCAGTTTTTCCACAGTTTTTACAAGTTGAACGATTAATTCACCAGTAAAACCGTTAACCCGACGAGTTTTTCATCCGACCCAGATGGTCGGTTAGTTGATGGATGCTTTGATGGTTCCTCTCTAGCATTAACAAAGAGATACCAGCTTTCCGGGTGACCCATCACCCATCTAGAACTAGAATAACAAAGCTTTTAACTTTTATCCTCACGAGTCACGAATCACGATATTGTGGTGGGCCAAGAGGTACGGGCGGGAGTTAGGAACATTGTTCTTTCAAGAGGGGGCCCAGACTCCAACATCTGCAGCCTTTGGGCTTTGACAACTGGGTAGTAGGGCCAAACCCAAAAGCCCAAAGTACCAACAAAGCCCTTTCTCTTTTTGGGTAAGGCGTATTTATTTTCTGAACCACCCTTTCTTCATTAGCCCAAACCCACTTTCCCCATTTCACCCCGCATATCCTATTATTCTCTCCACCCAGAACAACGAGAGTGAAGTCGTTGTCACTATCAGTGGCTCCTCACGTAATTTTCTCCAACAACCGAGGTTGCTTTCTTTGAGCGATTCTGCTTTTGGAAAGCCTTTAATACGTATGTATGGGTATGTCGTGGTGTGGAGTTGAAATCAAAATCGCTAATACCACCGCCGAGTTCGCTACTGGAATCTGTCGGGGACTTCGTAGACAGAAATACTCCCCGAGTCCTGACTCCCGAGTCGTTTTCAATGGCATTTCCCGTAAATTTCCTCTGAAATAGGGATAATCTTGTGGGTGTTTCTTCACTGCTTTTCTTCTTTGTGAGCCCTACAATACAAAGACGTCGCCAATAGTCCAACTACCCACCACTTTGCACAGTTGGAGGCCCACATCCAGTAAATACCCATCCAGACAATCTGGCTATATATGGCCCATCAAGTAGAAAAGATTTTAAACTTACCACGTGAAAGAGGGTGGCTTGCTAACACGTGGACGCTTCTTGGGCTGCCAACAAAGCTACATCTCTCAGCAAGGGACTGAGGCAGGCTCAGAGATAAGAAAATCTGTCTTCCTCGACCAAAAATAATATTCTTGAGGGAACTTTTGAACATGGGTTTCATCCCTAAATTATTAGGGGGTATAAATCAGGCACTTTGAAGCAAAACTTTCTGCACACCATTAAATAATGGTTTGCTGAGCACATTACTTAGACATCATTATAACCTACACTTTCAGTATGAAAGGCGTTGCTTTGAGCTAAGACAACTTTTAATTAAAGAGTTAAGAATGCTGTCTAGCGGCCCCATCTTTTTATAATTCCTTTATTTGCTAAACCTAAGCTGTTTTAGTACGGTTTGCTATCAATGTCAAATCAAAACCCTGGTGTAGCCACGTGGCTATGCCTCTTGACAAATTAAATGAGCTGGGAATGCTGTAGGGAAGAATTTCTACAACAGGAAGCTTTGTAGTCAATTTTGATATAAGAAATTATGATACATCAGGCTTTATGGAGAAACAGTAAGTGATTGAAGATATATTATGTGTTCTTGTTATGGAAAGAAATTGGTAATGGCAATGAACTGGCATTATGCACTATTAAAGCTCAAATTTAAAATTAGAACTCTCCAAGGATATATCTGTAAGAAAATGTCTAAAGGTGAGGTGAAATGATTGTGCTCATCCAATTGATTCTGAGCTCGATTTATATAGGGGATGCCAATATCTCAGGTCAGCTTAGGTCTTACCCTAACTCAACCTGGTAAAGGAAAACGACAGAAAAAACCTTGCTTCTCTCTCTCTCTCTCCAAGATCGTGGCCATCAAACATTTGGTCTCCATCTACTTGTCCCACTAAAAGGCTTAAAGCCCTAAACCCTGTTGTGTTTTCGGCTAGGCAAATGCTAAATCTCTAGACCCTTAAATTACGATCTAAGTCGTGCTTATCATCGGCCACAATATCAGGAAAAAAAATTGTATCCAAGCTTTTTTTTTCGGTACATAGTGCCCTGCATCACTACCATTCAATTAATCGACTATTTCATTGATGTGACACCGCCTTTACGAGAAACCCCCATTAACAAAAAGGTGATAATTGACATTGAATTGAGGACAGAACAAACAACAAAGATAAGGAGACGCAAATTACGGTTTCTTACTTTCTTTAGCCCAAAATATAATATTCTCTCTAAAACGCAATTACCATAAATAAGCAAAGCTCCACAGAACAACTCGTGTCTTATCCCCTTGATCGAACCTGGGCTCATTACTTGAAAGAGTACGGAGGCCGAAATTATTAAGCATTTACTGATTGAACCCCATCAAGACGTGGATCGCGGACTTTGATCCATGATGCAAGTTGTTTTATTCTTGGGCTTGGCGGGTTGTGGCATGGCCAGTTGCAATGTAAATGGATTCGACATTCGATCAATCACATCGCTCCCCTCATAAAATTTCAAGTTAAATAAGCTTAATATTTCCCCTCCCGTTATTAGAGCAAAAAGCATAAAGATTAATTAGTCATGTGTAGATTAGAGAGGGGAAAGGAAAACCGAGTGTCTATTTTCCTTCTTCCAATCAAAATATGCTTTTACTTCGGAGGGAAGAGAAATCTTCACGTTTGCCGTTTTATTTGACTAAGAGCACGAGAGAAAGTGAGATGGCCGTGGGCTCCACCTCCTGAACTTAAGTGGAACCCACATGAGCTAGTAGCCTAGTAGTGATCTGTGTTCAGTGCTCCCGTGGATCAACGGACACGCTACGTTCTTTCAGTTTATCCTAATCCGACTCATCGCCTGGGGTGGTGGGACATGTGGGTCCTACGTGTCACGCACCAGTGCTACAGTGAGTTACATGTGGATCAACGGATAAGCTACGTTCTGGTAAAAAGCGTTCGAGGAACCTCTCAAGTCCAAATCACACCCACCTCTTTTATGCTTAGTTAGACCAATCGATTTAATTACAAGGACTTGAACTGATATTTAACTCATCTTTATGAAAGTGTTTGACAGGTTTACAGGATAATAAAATTGAAGAAAACAAAACAAACAAACTAGGGTTTAAGAGGGGAACCAAGGGATCCATCATCGTTAATGGAACTTTGTCCTCATATACTACGTGTTATCTATCATTCAATGCCTGGGCCTCACACCTCAAAGATCTGTAGCGTAATGGAAATCAACACAACAAACATCCAACGAAGCATGGACCCAGTGGTCCGTAATACTTGACAGTCACAGAAGAGCTCTACTGAAACTCCATTTCCTTCCAAGTAATTGGTTATAGAATAGTAAACCCTTTGTTTGGTATGGGGGTGTAAGCAAATCAATCCAACTCACAAGCTACTTGGGCTCACTCGCTAAATACTCTAACTTGACTTTAAGATTCTAGAGTCAAATCAAATAGTTAGTTGAGCCAAATGTGAGCTTCATAATACCCAACTCGAATAGGTCGTCAGCTTCTAATAAAATATTATTTTTCAATATATTTATATTTATAATATAAGTAAATACTGATTTAGTTATAATTTTTAATATATAAATTATTTTTTTCATATATTTTAATTTATAATATTTTAAATATTAATTCATTTATAATTTTTAATAGAAATTTATTTATAATTGGCTCAAGCGAGTCGAGCTCAAGTAACTCGCGAGTTCGGTGTCGAGTTTCGAACATCGATTTTTCGAGTCAAACTCAAGCTAGTGCCACTACGGTGCCACCCAAAAATCAACTCGACTCAGCTTGATTACACCCCAAATTTGGTAGAACCACAATCACCAAAACGGAGGGTAAAAGAGGAGAGGAATAGAGGGAGGATAAAATCAAAGGGTCCTGGGTAAATCTCAGTTAGGGATATGGAGGACCTGCTTGAACCCAAAATCCTCCCACGACCATATGTGATGAGGAATATCATAGCTGGACGACACTTCTCGATTATTTGGGGGTGGGCAGGGGACAGCATGAATCTTAATGTAGCATACCCCGACCCCATAGGCTGCGGTAAGGGGAAAGATAAAGAATGGGGTGCAACAGTGCCAAGAAGCATATAACTTTCGGTCCCATGGGGGCCATAATTGCCACATGAAATGTGGCATACCTACATATTTAGGCACGCATGCAGAGGTGAGAATGCGGGACCCAGCAATACATGTGTACCACTACCAAGATGCTTTATGCTCAAAATTCACCTTCATCCCTTAACTTCATCAATCCACTTCTAGATTTGTTCACTTCTATTATAGTCTAAATGGATGTGTTTGTGTATGTCTCTGCTTTGTGTAAGAGATTAGAACTGGAAGGAACATTAACTAGAGATGAGATTATTGTCATCAATGCATGATATTCAGAGTTCTACTCATGAAGTGGTTGATACATGCATCTTAAGACTTAAATATGATAAGCAGTAGCGAAATCTATCTATTTGAATTTTGATCAAAAGGACGCATCACACTCGTACAAGGCTTATAATGCAGGAGATCATTCCCATCCATAATTAGATTACTGGTTTGATAATGATCACCATCGTATAGATGTAGTAGCAAAAAGCCCATTGGAATGGAGTCCTAATATCTTTTTTTCTTCCAAGCTAATTGATAAGCCTTTCAAGTCCCCAAAAGAAAATCAAGTGACTGATGGTGAGCATCACGGAACCAACATAAGATCTGGAGATAATTCATCTGGATGGCTAATGCAATAGAACCCAATACAACGATCAGGAGAGTGTATAGGACGACCACACCATACAAAGAAAGGCCATTATCCATTGTTGGGCCCATCTATCTTAGGGTCTTGTGACGGGTGGACTGGATATGGACCTACCCTATGGCATTTTTTTCACATAGACCCACATTCTCACGCTTATTAGACCAAGATTTTACCATTACACCAAACAATGGCCCTCCCTAGGCCACACCAAACATCTTAAAACCTATTCCCAAAATACAGAACCTTAGAATCAACCATTCAGAAAACCATTTCAGTCCTGATATTACTCTAGTATAAGAAATCTTAAAACCTATTCCCAAAATACAGAACCTTAGAATCAACCATTCAGAAAACCATTTCAGTCCTGATATTACTCTAGTATAACATTCTAGGGAACGGCAATAAAACTCTTCCAATTGCACGCCACCACCATACATTATACTGATTGACCAACACAAGACCCTACAAAAACAGGACCCCAAGTTTCAGCCACATTTTTTATCTAAAGCTTTGTACCTAAACTGGTGGATAACAGTGACCACCAACTTCCCACAGTAACCATCATTTAACCTAACCCAAGGACACTGTATCGCCCAACTAAATGTGTGATTTAAGGACACTCGATCTATGTTAAGCGTGCTTCGGCTGGAAGGTCCACAATAACACCACAGAATTATTAGTGGGCTAAACCTATTGAACAAGATACTATTCAGTAAGGATGCAATGCTAAGATACAAGATTCAATCATTTTGATCCCACTAGGGCTACCATGATAAGGGCCCACAAAGCAGATGTCTGTTTTATACCATAACTTTTAGTATTGCAAGCCTGTAAATAGCAAGGCCATACAACAATGAAAGATTTAGCAATACAAATACCATAACACAGGTCACATATGACGAGATGAAGGAATTTTAAAAGGAGGTACTAGAGGATTAAATTTGAAGAACCATAAGGTTATCAGGTTACAATATTCTGTGACCCAATCACCAAGGCATGAAATAAACAAGAATGCACGATTTTCACAAACTGTGCTCACTAGGTTATACAAGACTACACTTCATAGTTCTAATAAGAGGATGAGTTTATAGTGGGGAAAATTTTAGGAATAGCAAACAATATTTGGCTAAAAATAAAAGTCGGTGTCTGGATCATGAAGTACTGGCATTTATCAAGTAGGTTGGAATGCAACATCAAACTTAGAAACCCTAAGGTGTCAAGCAAGGCATAGACCTATATAAAATACAAATGATTAGGTTTGTAAATCAAATCACCAGAAATCATCCCCAATCAGTGCAACCAAGTGGGTTGGATCAGTGGAGCCAATTGTACCATTAAAATATAATACAGTCCCAGTCCATATAATCATTGGTGTACTTTCAAGTAGACACTGCATGTTGCTGATAAAGAAGGTAGATAGCGCATGACCAAAAAAGGATTACTTTTAGCTGGTTTTTACGGCTAACAACTCTTTCATCCCTGGACCTCATTTCCTTTTGGGTAACCAAGGTACATGACCTCCTCAATTCTATCATGTACATTTAATTAGGATAACCATGAATCTAGATTGGAGCACAAGGAACCCAAATAACCTTCCCATGGACAAAACACAAAACTACGACTAGAGTTGGATAGTCACTTCAGACCCCACTGGAAACTCATGGCAGACTCAATAACAACCTTTTTTCCATCTGGAGTGGACTTTTCCCCTTTACCAGATCCCAGGAACTGAAAAGTAACAATAGTTTTGGTGCATTCTTGATGGTGTTTAACTGCCAAAACCTCTTTGCATTTTTTTATTCATTTGTTTATTTATTGCTAGGCAAATAGGGCTTTCAACTGATTGCAAAAAAACGGTAACTGATCCTGCATTTGATCTGATTATTTTGGATTCAAACATTTACATAATCGGATTGGATTTGGATTTGGGAACTTGCATCCGTTCAATAACTACATTGGATGCAGATTTGACCACAGTCAATCCGATTAAGATCTGAGTCTGTATAAATTTTTTGACATATAAATTATATAACTATATGTAATTATGTATACACATACACAAGGATGTATGTACATACACACATATATGTATTTAAAAGTTTATACTTAATAAACTCAGTATTTTATATTTATATAAATTTATTTTATATGTATTTAAAAGTAATTAACTTTTCTTTGTTTTGAAAATAATGAAGCAAACTCGGATTAAATCCAATATCCAATCTGAGACACTAGATCCCATCAGTTTTCATAGCGGAATAAAGTTAAAAATAAACAGTTCAGATACAGATGTGGTGAAACCTGATTTCAATCGAACCTGATTACAGCCCCAAAACCTGCATACCCCCAACTCTTGGGGGGGGGGGGGGGTGGATTCATTCCCAGGTCTCCACTACAACTAGCAGAAGACTTTACCAGAGAACTAGCCAGCACCTTACTTAACCATATAAATTTCCTAACAGCTCAAACAGCATAAAGGATCCATTCCCATTTACAGCTATCTTTAGATACTTATCCAAATTAGGTACTTTTACCTTCCACGTTAAATGGTCTGCTCTGCTTTGTTTATACCAGCCATCAGAAAGGGAAAAGAGCGTGGAGGAGGATCCTCCATGGACATGCTCCATAATGGTTCATCTTACAGATATCGGCTATTGCACAGTAAGGCTACATTGAGGATACATATATGACCATTAGTATTGAAGATCTTCATTGTACAGCCTATTCCAACTGTTTATCTTACAAAATCACATAATAAAACTAAATCTTTTTTTTTTTTCTTTCTTTCTTTCATTTCTTTTTATTCTTCTATTTTTCTCTTTTTGACAAGGCTAAATCTTGAGGATTTCTACTGCTTAAGTGGTATGTCAAAACTACATTTCGAGAAAAGCTTCAAACAAGACCAAGATTGGTGCAGTATAGAGGCTTTTTCCTTGTTAAGAAAATCCCTTTCCTCTACTAGCAATTAACTATGATATCATTCTAATGGAGGTAACAAACAGAACAGATTAGCTGAATAGCTCACAAGGTGTTAAGGTGTTAGATCAGTTTAGGAATCTACTAGTGTTCCAAAATACCTTGCTTCTTGTGACTTATCAAAAAAAAGAGAGAGAAAAGAAAGAGAAATACCATGCTTCTTGTGTTCTTGTAACAGGAAGTTATCCACATGATAAATAAATCGTGCTACACATTACTTAGCAGATGCCACTTTGTATGTTGATTGTAGTATTGGCATTTAAGTATATGATACACTTAATTTTGTGTATGACCTCTTACCAAAATGAAATGCATCTCCAATTTCTGAGCTTTTTGTTAGCACTTTTAGCATGCAGAATACAGAAATAGAATTCTAGGAACCGTATTCAATGCCACATTACCAAATTATGAAATAAGTAATATTACAAGTTTGGGGTATAGTCCTAATCTAAGACCCAACTAATTAAGAAAAGATAAACAAATACAAATTTATCAAGTAAAAATATTGAAAGGACAAGAAAAAAGACAAAAGGCGAGGCTGACTCACCTCCATTTTTCTCTCAGTTCCTTATTCTCAGACAAGATCCATGTTACAAAGATGGCTGCAATTAAAGCAACTATTGTGATGAGAAGCAGAGCATAACTGAAATCTTCTGTGAGGGAATCATATGTACGTGAAGGTGCAATTCTGGTGAAGAAAAGATCCACTCCATATGCAAAGACAAGGCTGGTCGACTCCAGCTTAGCAGGAACTGTTACAATGCCTCGGAGCCCTTCCACTTTGAGTGAGTGTGTCACATAGGACTGCATAAACAATCCTTGTATCAAATATAAGCTTAACTAACACAGAACAAACAAGAGTATGTGGCAGAATGCCTCAGAGCCTCTACATTTCAAGTGTGTTACATACAATTACATAACCAAACATTTCCCTCAAGATGATTCACTTGAACTTCTGCATTTGTCCGTTCCTTGCCCAAACATCACATGGAATGTGTACTTGAGAATATCAATCACTACATAATTTAAGGAAACATGGTGACAACAAGTTTAACTTGGTGTCAGGTGTCAAGATACTGAAACTCAGGAACCCATCATTGAGCTCTAGTCTCTACCTCCTTTCTTAAATTCTTTTATTTCTCACAAGCTCATATATAAAAGGAGTGAAGAAATCAATCAGATCATGGCACATTAAGATTCAGGTTTAGAGTCACTATGTTTCTACTTCTGCAGTCTCCTGGTGGTGACTGATAATTACACCAATCATTGGCCCTCTTTGAAAGTAGGGGTGTAGTTGACTTACATGATGGTCATCCTTGGCCATTTTTTTATTGGAAACAGTAAACTTTCATTAAAAATAGCAGTTAATCATATACACTGTCAACCACTCAGAGTATGAGTGTTGACCCCAACCATTTTCAAAAGTTACAACACAGCCCAAAAAAGGGGTTTCCCTGAAGGTCCCCTGCTTTGCCAAAGTATCAGCCACAGAATTGGCTGACCTCCTTACACACTTTTTTTGACAAGTGACCTCCTTACACACTTGAAGATTACTCCAGTATCCCTACTTTGCCATTGCTTGTAGCTAATGGACAGAAAGGAACCAAAGAACTTCCAAAAATCAAAACAAGGCCTGTGAAGCAGCAATTGCAGCAAGAAAAACATAATACTGAGAATTGCGTTTGTAATAGATCCTTTATCCAGAAAAACTCAAGGTGTTAAATAGCTGTCTTTTTCACCTGCCCCTATTTTATCTAAAAGCTTGTAGTTGGGGTAATGGAGCAGCACCAGTGACAATCAAAAACAAAAATGAAAATATTACATATTACCACTAATTAGGTAACTTTTCAGATCCATCTCATGGCCAAAAGTTCATAGTTATAAGTTTGTAACCATGTCTATATACAGAAAGAGAGAGAGAGGGAGAGAGAGACAGATCCAATTTAGTCTTCTGGTTTCTTCCCAAAGAATAAAGATATATTAAAAAAGATCATTTAGGATAGACAAGGTAATGAACCTGAGGAATGATTGGCAGTGAATCAGTTAAAGGAATGATTCCTTCTTCTCTCTCTGTTTGTGTTGGATCAGGTGATCGTCGAGGATCTAAATAACGCTTATCAAGTGCCAGCACCTGTACAACACAGACTACCACTTTTTTAGCGCATGAACAGAGGCAAAAATACTGCAGGCAGAGCAAGTTACATTGTTGAATATTTTCAGTGGCACAACAAGAATCACGAATCTATATTTGTAGACTTTAACTGACCTGATCACCAATTGTACCAATAAGAAGTTGCTTAGAAGTTATGCCCTTTGATGTTGAAGTCACTGCCATTGTTTTTACTGAGTGAGTGAAAAAATAAGTCTGAGATTTCACCATCACCTCTGGTCTAGAATACGAGGAAATGGCTGAGGTAAGATTATGTTTTCCAAGGACAAGCTTCCAAACATCTTTGTTACCCTGTGGAAGGCAGTCATTTTGGAAAAGAAGGGATTAATCTAAACAATACAAAAGCAGTATAAAAGGAACAAAACAACGGAATTGAAGGATACTTACAGCCCGAGACTGATCATAAATTTCAATAACTGACATCTCATATCTGTGTGCTCTGAGATTGAAGTAGTGGTATATGACCCAGTTCTCACTAAAGACCTTCAAACAGAGAAAAGGCAGAAAATCATTCCCATCACTCATTAGAATGCCTAGTGATAAAAATGAAGATAGAATGAAGATACAACCACTTACAGCATGGACAGGGCCCCGTGAACCAAAATGTGTCACACGATGAAGGATACGACCAGTAATGGTGTCAATAAGATATACAACCAACCAAGATTCCTCAGGTGTAGCTGATCCAATTTCACCAGCAGCTTTAGGTGCAACAGTAGCTACAAAGAGCAGATTTCCTGATATGTATTTGTACATCACATCTTGATCTGCTATTACCTTAGCTTGAGTATGGACGACCTAGAGAACAGAAGTCATAAATGATTTTACAGCCCATAAAAACATGGATAGTAGCGTACAACATACGCATCAAGAAGAGAGGAAGTTGTGTGACAATAACAGAAAAAAGAACTCCAGATGCCTGTGTTTTTTCATTGATTCTCCAGATATCTATGCTACATAATTCAATCTATGTCACTACTGAGATGAGTAAATTTATTGCTTCATCTGGTTCCTAATAGTATGGAGTTACTACATTACATAACTTTTTATCCATTTACAGTAGTTTCTACATACTTTTCATTTCCGTTAACTAAAATAATTGGAAAAAGTAATTTCTAAATAATACAATATAACTCCGCAAATTCAAGTAACCACATCTGGCACTTCAAAATTCATAAAAATAAACCGGCAAGTAAGGTGCAGGCATAAGGCCTGTGCTATGTTACTGCTCTTGCATGTTCTATACATTTACTAAGGGTGATATGCTCATGTGAAGATCATGGATCACGTCAACTGCAATACAAGGCAACATGCTATCAAAAATCAAATTGCTGCACCAATTGAAGAGAATCACATTACTGCACCATGTAAATGAAGTAATAATAGTCATATGACTAGGTCAAAAAACAACACAAAAGGTGGAATCCCCCCCCCCAAAAGGATGAGAGCGGGAGAGAGTGCATGGATAAACATTTTCAACTAAAGGTGGTAGGTTGGAGTTAAACAGAAATTATTCTCAAGAAGAACCACCAGAATCCCTTTCATAGTCCATGACATGATGATCTGACTTGACCAAGTTTTTTTTATCTTCTCTGTCTTCACCAAGCATTGCAAACCAGATTATAAATAGAGAAAATTTATGAACATTTACTATCTTAGCCAAAGCCAAAGTTAAGAAAAGAAGCCTGAGAACATCTAATTTATATCCTACCTAAAAGAAAAGGTGTTTGAGTCATAAACAGGAAGAGGAAGAACAGGCAAGGGTTATGAATAAAGCATGTGGCAGAAAAAGAAAAAAAATCAGGATAATATTGAGACCAAAGCAAACCTCATTCAATTTTCTTGTTGCTGTTGCAATAATCTTTTCTGCCTCAGAAGGGAATACAATAGACCACAACTCTCTCGTGTTAAAGCAATACTCATCCTCCACGTCAAGAATGCAATTGCCTTTTAATGCATGCCCTGTAATGATGTCCCGCTGATATTCAACAGAATACCAGTATATGTTAGGGAGTTCACGTTCAAGAATATTGACAGCCTCAAGATTTCTTGGGTATACATGTGCATGGTTGGAAGCATCTATAAGTAAATGGAGCCGCTGTTCTGTTGAATCTGTAAATGGCAATGTAATAACTTGGGCCACTGAATGAGCAAGGCTCAAAGAGTCGAGCTCCTTCCCAGTGTATGAATCAACAAAAGAAAGAACACCTGGTGCATCAAAACCAAGTTCACATTTACCAACAACAAGGACAGATGGATTCTCATCCATTGCATGATGATGAGGAACCTGCCATTGATATATATTCAGCCCAGTGGGATGTTCACAGACTTCTGATCTACGAAGGGAGGAAAGTAGAAGAGACCAAATGATACGTCCATCTCCTGTATGCAGAGCATAAAGCTTGCCTGCTTTGGTTAGTACTATCAGCAGCTTTCGAAAACCATTGTGGTCTCGCGTCATTTTGTTCTTCTCAGAGCTCTTCAACCTCATTTCTTGTATAGCTGCTATATCATCAGGACTTGCAAGCATCAGAGTTCCCTTGAGTTTCAGAAAATGTCCCTTTCCAATAACACAATAGTAGCAACAGTGTCAGACAGGAAATAACCAAGGAAGCAACTGTTTCCCTTCAAGTATAAAAACATTAAAGATGCAAAATCTTCAATTTCAAGTACAAAGAAATCAAAATTGTGGAAAAGGCATTCTCAAGCAAATAACAGAAAAGCAAGTTCAGTTAAGTATACTGCTTCAAATATCAAAGGAGCATTAAACCTGTGGTAGGTTTAACTTATAGAAACTGTTTCTTTCCACTGTAATTTAAAATAATTTCCATCTATAGCTTGAATTAGACTTCATGAGTCTAATTGTATCTTTTTTTTATCAATTAGTCAAATTGTATCTTCATTTATGCATCCTTCTCAAAACCCATCATTCTCCCATCAAACACCCCAGTTACTTTCTGTTCAAGAAGATCTGGGTACCTTTCTTCCTCAAGATCAACTATTATCGTTCCCTCCCCCTATTTTTTCCTTTTTTTATTATTATTATTACTTTTTCTGTGTGGGTGGGGACAATTGTTCTCTGATAAATTCCCTGCATATGTGATATTGTGATGTTCTTCAGAGAAGAAGTCAGTTCAACTTAATTTCCTTCACATCTTTGACACATGGTAATTGGTAAAAAATATTTATCATCACACAATTGCTAAGAGACTACTAGAGCCACTTACTTAAGCACATGGATTTTGATTGGCCATTTCTTTGGGATATTGTGGGCAGTGTTTCAGGACTACAGTCCCATTAGACCATAATGGTCACACTATTTAGAAACAAGTGATACATGCTACACTGCTACCATTTGAACTATTTGGTTGGGTTTGCTGACCTGCAAGGATATTAGAGCAAGAAGACAAGAGAAAACAGAAGAGAAGAGTGAATGGGTGTCTTAGTGTGTTCTCAGATGGCCCTAAAAGTAGCTTTTATACTGTAGTGCCTATCAACCTAAATATGCTTGGTTCTGTGATTCTCCTTGCTCTACTGGATTGTTTGCAATATTAATTGCACCCTTGTTGTCACAATACAGCTTGAGGGGACAAGCAACCTTCATTCCTAAAACCTAACTCACCAAGAATGGTTCCAAGCCACAACAGTTCAGCAACACCATGTGCCATAACTCTATATTCAGCCTCTACACTTGATCTAGCAACTACATTCTACTTCTTACTTCTTTAGGTGACTAAGATCCCCCAACAAATGTACAATAACTCAATGTAGACTTTGTCTCCAATGGAACCTGCCCAATCTGCATTAGTATAGGCCTCTATCTCAAGTTTGTTGTGTTTCTTGAATAAGATTCCTTTTCTTCAACAACTCTTCAGAAATCTGAGGATTCTTTCAACTGCTCTCATGTAGGGAGTCTTGGGAGCATGCATAAACTAACTCACCACATGAACTGCATAAGCTATATCTGGTCGGGTAAGAGACAAGTAAATCAATTTTCCCACCAACCTCTGATATATTTCCTTGTCTGTATAATCCTCACCAACAAATTCCTGTAGCCCATGATTCTGTTTGGTCTACTCCCCAACATTCCCATCTCTTCAAGTAGATCCATCCAGTATATACTTCCTTTGCCATATATATAGACACGCATACACACACACACACCTTCCCTTGGCCTTGCAACTTCAATACCAAGGAAGTATCTTAGACTAATTAGATCTTTGATCTCAAATTCAAAAGCCAGGAACTTCATCAATCTTCTTATCTCCTCCGGGTCATTCCTTGTGATGAATCATCCACATAGACTATAAGAGTTGTGAGCATATCTCCTTGCCTCCTTATAAACAATGTATGGTCAGCCCCACTCTGAGCATCTCCCACGCTCTTCATAGCCCCACATAGCCTTCCAAATCAGGCATGAGGTGATTGTTTCATCCCATACAAGGCTTTTTTATTGGAAATGGTAACTTCATTAAATAAGAGATTTTGAAGTGCAACTGTCAACCCCTAGTGAAGGGTGTTGACCCAAAAAACATTCTTAAGACTATAGCACTACCCAAAACAAATTATCCTTGACAGTCCCTTGCTTTGCCAAGGTACCAGCTAGCCCATTAATTGACCTTCTAGTCCACTTGAAGCATACCCCATTCTCCCTTGTTATACAAAGGATTTCCCTCACCATCTATTTGTGTCCACATTACCCCAATTCCTGAGGAAATGGGGAACGAGTGAAAAAACCAGAAGAGGAAGGTTTCAAGATTCTACTACCCATGCAAGATTGGTCCAAGTAAACCAACCCTAGAAGAGCAATAAGTTCATCAACCAAACCTATTTCCAATTCCCTTAACCCTCTCCTCAAGCCCAGACCCCATGAGTTAACATTATAAACCAAATAAATCACTTTTCTTTTGTTTTTAGAAAAGGAATAAATAGATGGGAACCTATCTTTAAAGGACGACTCCCCAAACCAAACATCTTCTCAAAACAGCACTTTGTTCCTTTCTTTTTTTATCAATAACCACAGAATTCATTAATTAATGGAGAAAAGTTACAGGGAAGAGGAGCTAAAAATTCTTAACTCCCCAGAATAGAGATACACCTGATTTAAACACTTAGAACCCTACAATTGAGCCCAAAACTCAGAATTTCTAAAAACTCATTGCCTAGCCAATCCATCAGCAAAGGAATTAGCACTTCTTTTAACCCAAGTGCATAGGACTTCCATATCCTTAATCAACCACTTGAGTTTTCTTTTCTCATTGCTGTAGCTCCACATCTTGGAAGTGTCTTCTTTCAGCCAATCCACAACAACCACAGAATCTCCTTCTATAATCAGTTTCTTAACTTTAACTTCTTTGGCCCTTTGCACCCCTTCCAACACTGCTAACACCTCAGCCCTCAAGAAATCTCCCACTCCAATTGGACTAAAGAACAAAGCTATTACATTACCTCTCTCATCCCTTAGGACTCCCCCAATACCTGAAGGCCCTGGATTCCCCATGCTACTGCCATCAAAATTTAGCTTGATAAACCAGGAGGTGGAGGGTTCCACGTGAGAATCAAAGTCTTCTTCCTTATAACTAACCTAGCAACTTCTTTCCACTTTCTTAGCAAATCATTGTTGAAAAACCTGTAAACTCCTTCATAGTCTTCAGCCAGTGTGTTACTCTTATATGAATCAACTCTATCATATTTTCCAAGCCTCTCTCTTTTTCCGAGAAGATCCTTGCATTTCTTTCCTCCCATAATGTCCAACAAACAGCAGCTCTCACACATCTCCACATAATTCTTGATCTTTTCGTTGAGCATCACTTTGTTCCTTATACAGGCATCAAATTTGAAATATGGAAAGAGAAAAGGCAAGATAGCATGAATAGCTTTCTAGGGAGAACATCAAAAAGCTCTAGGGTTGAGGCCTGCATCCCAACCAATGTATGCCATTCCATGAATGCTTACAATCAGTGCTTTAAACACCGACTCAGAGGCCAAACCGTTTTTGCCTCTAGGTCGTGGGTCATGTTTTTTAATTCAGTTTTAAATCTTTTATTTGTAAAAAAATATTAAAAATTGCAATTTGAGGCCAAAAGGGATTTTTTGGAATAAATAACAGGGCAAGGCGCCTATGGAGCCTTGGGGCACATAGATCTCAAACAATTACCAAAAATTAAAAAAAAAAAAAAGAAAAGAAAAGGAAAACACCTCAATCAAACATTGGAGTGCAAAGTTATGGCCTCCTGAAGTTTGCATACACAGTTGTATGCAACCCACGACTTGGTCACCGGGTCGAACAGGTCAACGATCCAATCATCTGGGTCAAACGGTTTTTGACCAAGTCAACAATTTTTTACCTTCCCTGGGTTTTACTCAAACCGGACCCGTACTCTTGACTGGGTGACGGTTTGAGCAATTCAACCGGTCGGGTCAACTGTGGGTTGAAAACACTGCTTACAATCACTCTGTGCCATAGCCCACCTATTCCTGCAACAACCTCCATAACTACTTACCCAACAAGGTTCTATTCCTTAACCTAATATTCCCTATTCCTAGGCCTCCAGCATCCCTACTTCTAGATACCACCTTCCACTTCACCAAATGATTCTTTTTGGTGTCTCCCAATTCCCACAGGAAATCACTCATAACCTTTCTAATTGATTTGTCACCTTCAAGGTACTTTGAAGGCAGATAACAAATAAACTAGCAAATTAGCCAAAGTTGATATAATTAGAGTTATTCTAACCCCCAAAGAAATGTAATTTCTCTTCCAATTAGCAAACCTCTTAGTAAGTCTTTCAATCACTAGATACTAGAAGCTATCTATTTGGATTTCCTCTTAATGGTAGTCCCAAACAACTTACCGAACAAGGTTCTATTCCTTAACCAATATTCCCTATTCCTAGGCCTCCAGCATCCCTACCTCTAGATACCACCTTCCACTTCACCAAATGATTCTTTTTGGTGTCTCCCAATTCCCACAGGAAATCACTCATAACCTTTCTAATTGATTTGTCACCTTCAAGGTACTTTGAAGGCAGATAACAAATAAACTAGCAAATTAGCCAAAGTTGATATAATTAGAGTTATTCTAACCCCCAAAGAAATGTAATTTCTCTTCCAATTAGCAAACCTCTTAGTAAGTCTTTCAATCACTAGATACTAGAAGCTATCTATTTGGATTTCCTCTTAATGGTAGTCCCAAATATGTAACAACTAATCCCCTACTTCACACCCCATTAGACTAGCAACATTTTCAACCTCTTCTCTCCCTATATTTACTCTTGCCACATAGCTCTTGTCCCAGTTCACTTTAAGACTGGAAACCCTTTCAAAATGGTTCACTAGCCTCTTTAAATTCAAAAGTTCTTTTGCTTCCCATTATAATATCATATGCAAACTACAAATGTGTGACCACCACTCCCTCTCAATTCTCCAACCTCTAAACAAATTATTAGCATTTGCCCTTAATAAGTTAATATTGTTACACTCAACATATCAGCTTCTAAGATAAAAAGGAAGGAGGAAAGAGGAAAGAGGATCTCTCTGTCTAAGTCCCCTATTAACAAGAAAGATATCTGGTATCCCTAGCTACTCCATTTACCAATATGGAAAAATGACACAAGGAAATGCATTAGTGGCTCTATAATCAGGGGCATACTTGTCCTATATTTTAGGGCCATAAATAAGTTTTTATATTATAGAGCCAATAATACAATAAGATCTGTTTATGCAGATTGCAGATCAATAGGAAAGATATCCCTATATTATAGAGTCATAAAGTAGTTTTTATATCATAGAGCCAATAATACAGGGAGATCTGTATTATTGGCTCTATGATCAAGAAAGATATCCCTATATCATAGGGCCATAAAATAGTTTTTTATATTATAGAACCAATAATACAGGGAGATCTGTTGATGCAGATCCAATCAGAGCCATTTTTTTGTTTGGAAAAGGTAACGTAATATTTATTGAATCAAAAGTTGCACATACAAGCTGAGATCAGTCCTAGAAAGGCAGACAGATCAACTCAGCAATTACATACTCCACCAAGAACTGGAATGAAAAACAACAGACAAATTACAATTTTTGAATTCTTCAGAGACTGACACCCAAGAGATTAACTTGCCCACAGCTTTCTGGATTAAATCTTCTGGACTTAAGGCCTTATTACAGAAAAGCCTACTATTCCTCTCAGACGAGATGGACCACAAGACAGCACTAGGAATAGTCTTCCACACTATCTTCCTTTTTTTGTTAAGCCCTTTGATGTTCCAGCAACACAAAAGCTCCTTTACCGATCTTGGCATAGCCCATCTTAAGTTCATGGGGCTGACAAAGTGGTTCCACAGCTGAGAAGAGAACGGGCAGTGAATGCACAAATGATCAGTAGATTCAGAATTGTTCCCACACACACTGCACGAAAGGTCCAAAAGCTGAATGCCCCTTCTCACAAGGTTAGCTCTAGACAGGCATTTATTCAGAACCATAGTCCATACCAGGAAGTTGGATTTGGATGGGCTAATGGGATTCCAAACCTGAGAACAAGGGAAATCAGTCGCACCCGTTCTACAAAGTTTGGAAGCCAAAGACTTGACAGCTGACAGAGAAAACACCATCTGGATTCCACTTCCAATACCACTTATCTTCTGAGCAGAAATCAACCTCTTGCGTCTGAAGAATAGTCAACATGTTCATTATCTCTTCCAGCTCCCAGTCAAAAAGATTCCTTCTAAAGGTAGGGGACCAAATAACTGAATCTCCAGACAAGCTGCAACACTCAGCAACAGAAGTTTCTTGATTAGATGCACACTGAAAGAGGAGAGGAAAAGATTCAGCAAGAGAACCATCCAAGCACCAAGGATCCTTCCAAAACTTGGTTCTACTACCATTATTGCCAACCTTATTTGAGATCTCATCAGCAAGAACAGAGAAGTTCTTCATTATCCCTTTCCACAGAGAGTTTCCCCAACTGGGAGGAGGGTCCCTAGTTCTCCAGTTTCCCCACTCCACTCCATACTTACCAAAAATGAGAGATCTCCACCAAGCATCATTTTCAGCCACAAATCTCCAAATCCACTTACAAAGAAGAGCAGAATTAAAGGTTTTCAACTTCCTTATGCCTAAACCCCCTTCATCCTTAACTTGATCCCAACTAACAAGATCAATTTTTTTCTCCTCTTCCCAACCCCTCCAAAGAAAGTTCTTTTGAAGTTTTTCAAGCTTTCTTGCAACTTTATTTGGGATAGGGAAGAAGGAGAGGAAATAGGTAGGTAAATTGGATACTGTGCCCTTAATCAAAGTCACCCTACCCCCAAAAGAAAGATATGTTGCCTTCCAAGATGCCAGTTTTCTCTCCATTCTTTCAATAACCAGGTCCCAACTTGAAGACAGCCCACAACTCATCCCCAGAAGATCCAATCAGAGCCATACCTGATCAGAATGCTTTCAACTTGGTTGCCACTGGCCTTGGTTTTGGGGATCCTTCAAGTGGGGACATTGAAGAAGAAAGGAGCAGAATTGTGAACTTAATCCTAGAAAACCTATTTACTTTGGTTGTAAGGCCCCCGAGATAGTTGGATCAGATCACATTCTGTCCAAACCACAAGATCCTAGTCATGAAAAACAGACCAGCCAGGAGGGAGAAATACCTTTAATTCAAGAAGGAAAAGGAAAGGAAAAGAGAAAAATGGTAGAGGAAGGTAAAGGGGGTGGGGAAAACAAAGGAAGAGAAAGAAAAGTGAGATTGAATTCCACATTTTCCCATAATTTTAATGAAGCTGCATGCTATTGATCAAAAAAAAAGAGAAGTGAGATTGAAAAGCTTAATTGTAATTGTGGCATAAGCTATGAAAAGGAGGAAAACATGAGGAAATAGAGAAGGAAAGGAGAGAACTGAACATTGGAAATTCTACTGGGACTTGTAAGTAGGTGTGGTGAAAATACTTAGTTGGAATGCGAGAGGGTTAGGTAGTGCAAAGAAAAGAAGGTTAATAAGAAACGTCCTCGGAAAAGAAAAGCCATATATAACCATGATCTAAGAGACCAAGCTGGCAGAAATAAACAGAAAATGGATCAGGAGTATATGGGGAATCAGGGGTCTTAGCTGGTCTTTTGCCCCTTAGTGAGGAACTTTAGGAGGGATTCTAATAATTTGGCAAAGTGAGGAAATGGAGTGCATGGAGGAACTGATTGGCCAATTGTCAGTCTCTCTAAAAACTAAAAATTCCTTGAATGAAAAAGAATGGGCACTAACTAATTTCTACAGCCCCAACTCTTATAGAGATAGGGCTTTGTTTTGGGAGTTGTCTGCCATTAGAGGATTATGAGAGGGCCCTTGGTGCTTGGGAGGTGACTTCAATGTCATCAAATATTTGGGAGAGACAAACAATCCTAACCAAGGAACCACCACTAGTATGAGAAAATTCAATAATCTAATTGGTGCTTTGGAATTGAGAGAAATCCCCCTACTACTCACAGACTACACTTTGTCAAATTTTCAAGTTTTCCCTACTTGTTCAAAACTAGATAGGTTCCTGTTCTCCTTCGATTGGGAACAAATGTGGGATACTTTAGTCTTAAGGGCCTTGCCTAGAGTTACCTCAGACCATTGTCCCATTTGTACTGAAAAAGAAGTCCTTTTCGGAGGTCCTACACCTTTCAAATTTGAAGACATGTGGTTTGAGGGTCCTTCTTTTAAAGATAAGTTAAAAGATTGGTGGGAAGAGTCTAGAAGCTTGGGGAGAAAAAGTTGTGGGTTTTTTCAGGAAGCTTAAGAGATTAAAGAAGAAGATAAAGGCCTGGAACAAAGAGCAGTTTGGAAGGGTGGAAGAAATCAAGGAGAAATTTTCCTCCAGGATTGAAGAATTGGATAGGAAAGATGCTCTTAGAGTCCATCGGTGGAGCAAAGGGAGGATAGATGGAAACAGAAGGTTGAATTGGAAGGAATCTTAAGGAGAGAAGAGATCTGTTGGAGATAGAAAGCTAGATGGAAACAGAAAGCAAGACCAGGTTTTTTCATTCACTTGCAAATGGTAAAAGGAGGAAAAACACCATCTCTAGTGTGGAAGTGGAAGGGCAGGAGATAAGAGAGCCTCAGGAGATTGCAACGGTATTTATAAACCATTTTAAGACTCACTTCTTAGTACAAAATGGGAATAGATTTGGCTTCTTGACATTGAATTGGAGTAAAATCTCGGAGTTACAGTCCAACATGCTAGAAAGAAGATTATCTCTGGGAGAAATTAAGGAAGCAACTTCTCAATTGATAGGTCCAAAGCCCCAGGGCTGGATGGCTTCTCTCTAGATTTTTACCAAGAATGTTGGGAGTTTCTAAAATCAGATCTCTTGGAAGTCTTTGAACAATTCTTCTATAAAAGGGAGATCTCCTTTTGAGCCAATGCCACTTTTATCTCACTAGTGCCGAAGAAGAAGGAAGCAAAATCTCCAAAGGACTTCAGACCTATAAGTTTGATTGGAAGCCTGTATAAGATCATTTCAAAAAGTTCTCTCTGAGAGGCTTAAGTGGGTCTTACTTTTAGTAATCTCATACTTCTAAGGGGCATTTGTGGAAGGTAGGCAGATTGTGGATCAAATCCTAGTGGCTAATGAATGTGTTGTTGAGAAAAGTAGGTAGAAAGGTTTGCTGTGTAAGTGGATCTAGAGAAAGCCTATGATTTAGTTGATTGGAGATTCTTGTCAGAAATTTTAGAGAGGCTTGGTTTTAGGGCTAGGATCTAGATGGAGAATGTGGATTGAAGGTTGCATGAGCTCACTCCACTATTCAACCCTTATTAATGGGGCTGCACGAGACTCCTCCCCAGCTAAGAGAAGAATAAGACAATCCTTCAAAAAAAGAGAGGAATAGGACAAGGGAACCTGTTGCCTCCTTTCCTATTCACCCAAGTGGCAGAGGTACTAAGCAGAACGGTTGTGGCCACAGATGCTCAGGGGTTCTTAATGGGATGGAGAACTGGTAGAAATCAAATAGTTGTATCCCACCTTCAATTTGCTGATGATACAATTCTATTTTGTGAGGATGTTCACTTAGAAAGTGTGAGACAATTGAAGTTATTGATTGATAACTTTGTGAACATCTCAAGGTTGAGAATCAATTGGAATAAAAGTGGAGTTGCTAGAATTAACTTGGAAGAAGGGGAACTCCTAAGATTGGCGAAGGTGTTGGGTTGTAATGTTAGAATTTAGAAATTGGCCCTTAACCTACATAGGTCTATTCTTGGGGGGGAAACCCTAGATCTAATGGTTTCTGAAATCCAGTGGTAGACAGGTTTGCAAAGAAAATAGCTCTCCAGAAAGGAATTATATTTCCTTAGGAAGAAGAATCACTTTGATCAGAGCCACACTAGCAAACCATCCTATCTATTTCCTGTCCACTTTCCGTATCCCGTCTAGGATAGCTAGACAACTGCAGAAATTTATGAGGGACTTTCTATGGGAACCGGGAGAGGAAAAAAAGGACCATTTGGTTAAATGGGACAGGTCTGTAAACCAAAAGAGAATGAGGACCTAGGATTAGGGAACATTGTACTTGGGAACACTGCTTTGTCGGTGAAATGGTTGTGGAGATTTCCCTTTGAATGAGATAGGTTGTGGCACAAGGTTATTGAAAGCATTCATGGTTTGGAGAGTAATGGCTATGATGCTAAAATAGCTCCTCATTCTTCCTCAGCTTCTCCTTGGAAAGAAATTCATAAGATTTACCCTTTGTTTCTTAATTCCATCCATTATGATGTGGGAAAGGGTGATAAAATCCAGTTTTGGAAAGATCTTTGGTTAGGGAAAGACCTCTAAAAGATCAATTCCCTGAACTTTTTGCCCTCTCCAACCTTAAAGGGGAAGTTGTATCAAAGATGGGCACAACCTCTCAATTGGGATTAAATTAGGACCTTGGCTTTTAGAAGAGGCTTAAGGGAAAACGTGTGTACCTCCTTGATCGACCTACTTGGCACCTTGGAGACAGCTTTTCTGGACCCTAACCATCAAGATTCTAGAATTTGGAAGATCTCCGTAAATGGACTCTTTACTTGCTCCTCCTTCAAGCATTTGGCCTTACCTAGTTCTCAAGGGGTGGAATTTTTAGTGAAAGAAATCTAGTGTAAGCCAATCCCGTAAAAAATTCAAGCTTTCTGTGGGAAAATCTTCCTTGCAAAGGTAAATACATGTGACTTGTTAGTTGTTACAGAGAAGAAGACCATTGTCTTGCCTTTCTCCTCATATGTGCTTCTTATATAGGGACAGTGGAGGGACCTTATCCCACTTATTAATCTCCTGCTCCTTTGCTCTGCATATCTGGGAGTTTTTCTATAATCTTTTTGGATACAGGTAGGACCCCCTCAAGAGGTGGTGGACATCTTCAAACCAAATTTCTTGAGGCAACCAAAGAAAAGAGGGAGAATAATGTGGAGAACTACTAAGGAAACAATTGCTTGGGTGATTTGGGAGGAGAGGAACAACAGATTTTTTACGGATAAGAGTTAGACTTTGGACGAGGTAATAAAAAACATAAAAATGATTGTTGCTTTTTGAGGGAAGACCTTGGATTGCTTTCAGAATTTCTCAGTAACTAGCATCCTTAGGGCTTGGAATGTGGTAGCACATTCCTCTAGAAAAAAAAATTAAAAAAAAAATAAAGAAAGAAAGTAAGAATAAGAATGGTATAGAAACCACTAGAAGTCAACAAAGTAAAACTAAACTTTGATGAATGGAAGCTCACTGGGGAACCTTGGTCCAGCAGACATAGGTGGTGCAATCAGAAATACGAAGGGTAAAATCTTGGCTATCTATTCAGGACCAATAGGTATTGCAAACAATATGAAAGCTGAACTATTGGCACTGTTGCAAGGTCTACAGCTAGCAAAGCAACTGGGTTTTAGATAGGTGAAGGTGGAAGCAGATTCAAAAGTAATTATCTCATGGACAAGCAGTAACAGAAACATCCCTTGGACTCTCAAAAATGTTTTCAGGGTAGTAGAAGGGATAGTAAGGGATGTAAATGCTTAATTCAAGTAGGTAAGGAGGAGTGTGAATGGGCTTTGATAATATGGGATGATTTGCTATCATCATATTGTACTGATCTCTTTTAAACTACTTTAACAAAGTAACTTTCACTGATTAAAAAAAAAGAATTAACTGATCTGGGCCTAATAAATTCAGGCCCAACTTAGCAATAAAAACGAATAACATAAACAAGAATCAGCCCACAAACTTAAAAACAGGTTGGAAAGGAGAAGTTGAAAAGCAAAACATTTCCACCAAACCTTCGTAAAGTAAGGTGCATTCTCTTTTGATCCAACCTAAAAATTCAAAATACCAAAGCAATAAGCATCAAAAGAGACCAGAATTCAGTTGCTTGGTTGTTGCCAAATGATGAAAAAGTTGTGCTGCATGGACTCTTCTAAATGGATGAAGTACCCTTGTCACTTGTCAGGCTCCAACACTTCATAGATTCTTGAAGGAGACTTCTATGTGACATTTTTCTTTTTTTCCTCCTTGGTTATTCAACATAAATGAACAGTTGATATACACAATAAGTGTCATGTTTCCTATAAAATGTTATTAACAGTTCTATCTTTTAGACCTTTTTTATAGGTTTATAATGTTAAATTCAACAAAATATGGACTATTTTAATAGTTTGTATTTTTCTACAGACATCTGCACAAGTCATTGTTTCTTCCTTTTGCCCGGTCAGATTTCAGGATACACATCAGACTGCGATTCCCATATCACCCTATGGACTCGTTGTCACATATGGGCATGACTTCGGTGCTTGAAAGCCCAACCCACTGATGCATCACATGAGCACTGTGAAGCCCCTAAAGCCCACCTGCAGCACGTCTAGACACAGGACATTGCCACCACTATGACCTTAAGGTTTTGGTGTAGTGGTAAGCGCTTGATCCTAACAAAGACCATAAATTCAAAATGTTGAAGTTACACAAATAAATCATCTGGAGAAAAGATCATAGAGTAATTATGTATTTTAGTTTATAAATATTAAAATAATATGACAACAATTAAACATGAAATTCTGATCAAGAGGGGCAGAAGCTTCTCATAGAAAGGCACAGATACGGTTACTGTATTAATCGTATAAATCATTTAACAAAAACCTTAGATCAAGGGAATAAGTGAATAACCGCCCTTTTTGAAAAGATAGAGAATTATATTTAGTTGTAGCAGGGAGAAAAGATTAGCATATACATCATAACCCCTGTACACTAAGGCTCCCTACAAAAGGTTGGCTCTATATACCCACACAATATCTTAAACACCCTTCAGATTTCTTGAGTTGACAACAAATAAAACTACCAGCCAATGGATAGAAACTCTGATAAAATGAACCTATGGAATATTTTGTGAGACATTCTTTTTGGATGTATGAAATCTTTGTAGGGCCCATGAGTTCTGCGGCTTCAGATATGTGGCCAAAGCCCGCAGTATTGGGTCATTTCACAGAGGCCTATTGGAACCTAATTATTAGCCTATAAGGACTACAAAGACCTAAATAAAGCAATAATTTATTTTTTCCCCAGCTTTGGGCTCTACATCCAAAACATAAAAACTCAGATCAACAATACTTGTTTACAAATATGGAAATACTGTCCTGTCATGTCAGTTGGGTCATATCAACAATCTATTCTCTTTTGACCTGCCCATCAAATCTTTTCTCAAGTAGCAGGAAAATAACCATTTCCAGGAACACCTAAATAGGTTTAAGCGAACACAAGATTTTTCAAAAATCTATACCACAGTTCAGATGTAACCAGTTAGATTCTAACCTCTAAAACTAGATGCATAAACTTATTTCATCTTTGTGACTTAAAAGTGAAAAGGTGAGCAGGTCAATCTCTCATTACTGAACAACAAAAGTCACAAGTCACAGCCAGAGTTCACTCATATGATCTGCAAAAACATGCTATCAAATTTGAAATGCATCCATACTTCTAAGTTCTAATATAGATCATTATTCTCATTGCTTTCAAACTAAGGAAAAAATGATGAAACGAATTTAACTAGTTGTACCTTAAGGTCTTCATAAACTTTTAAAAAAAAAAAAAAGATCAAACCTTCAGCCATTCAAAGAGGTTGTGTTCCACTTTAGCAACTGATACACCTTTCTTTTCAACAGGTAGCTCTGATGTTTTCATGTCTATAATAGATGCAAGCCCATCTTCCCTGCTCCAGACAATATTCCCCTGTTGTAGTAACAGTAAAGAATGATCTTCCATAACAACCAAGGCCCTAAACCCATGAGATCTGTCCGTCCGGATATAATTATTAATGAAAACCTTCTCAACAAACCCTTTCTTAGGATCGACCTCAATGCTTTCCTTGAGAAGATCAGTGCTCCAGTCATCAAGTTTCACTGCAAGCTGAATCCTAGATCCTCCAAGTTGAACCAATGCAAAAGCTTTTTGCCCTTCTGAGAATGAGAGAACATCGCTAACTGCTGCTGGGTAAGTAATTCTCTGTACCACCTCTAACTTGTGTTCATCTGTCACACTTATAAATACAATAAAATAATTAATTTTCATGGCAAATATCCCTGTAAGCCTTGCAGGCAGTATTGTTGCTACTCCAGAAGAATCCGCCACCAGATCTGAAATAAATGTCTGGTGAAAACTAGTCTCTCCATTCTGAAAGCTTATTGACACTAAAATTGACCTGGTGGCATCCAATGCCACAACTGTGTCAGCAGAAACAAGCGACAGTTCCCCAGGAAAGCCACCAGGAAAAGCTGTGCTGGTATGCTTTAATAGCTCACCATTTTTTGCATCAATTTTGTAGGTGACAAACTTTGACGAACCAACAAATCCTAAAGCATGAATGATATCACTTTCAGGAGACTGGAGAATTTGCCGAATTTCAAAACTGCAAACATAATGGAGGGAAAAAAAGGATCAAAACACAGTGATGTTAAGGAAATGAAGAACAATGTTCAATACCTTAAGAATTGTACTTCACTAACCTTTCAGTGGCCAACTCTTTCCTCCAAATAGTTTCACCATCAATGCTTGAAACAGCATGTAGACACCCTCCACCAAAAACAAGAACCATGTTTTCCTTGTCCATTTTAAAGTTTGTCTACAAGATTTGGCTTGCATTCATGTCAGATTATAGAGGAAAGTTTGTTAAAGCACAAATTCTTATAGGAAAATAAGTCAAGATAAGAGAAGGGTATCAGAAAAGAAAACATAAAATGTCTGGTAGAAATATGGTGGAGGTAACAAGATGAAAGTTAGGTGGATATAAATGTGTGTGTGTGTGAGTGAGAGAGAGAGAGAGATGACTATAACATAGAATGTATCAACTAACCAGTATGGATAGCAATGAATTTGACGACATTGAACCCCGAAGGAAAGTTTCCCATACCATTTGCCCATCAGGAAGGTTCCAAGCTCTCAAAATACTACCCTCTGATGAAAGGGTGATGACATCTTAAAAAAGTAAAAAAAAAAAAAAAAAAGAATCACTCAGATATTTAATTAGTTATCACACGAGAATTTAATTAATAAAAGATAGCATCATTATATGGCTAATGGAAGGAAGCAGAAAAGCGTAACTGTGACAATTAACATGGTGATTAGTAGAATTCGTTGTGGGGTTTGGGGGTGTTATCTTAACACCTGCCTTTAGGTTGTATTCAGTATTTTCCTTTTTAATAAATTTTTTTGTTACTTATTAAAAAAAAGAAAACTACTGAAGATCTTGGCCAACTTCTATCATGTTTAGTGTGTGTTTCAATTTAAAATTTACTGGTCAGTGCAATTTATGAAAAGTATAAGCCATTGAGCATTTGAGAACAAATCCAGTTCATATGAAACAATTGTCAAGGAAGGCAGGCAGCAGTTTTTTTGCTTGGTCCTTTTTTTCTTAACAGGTTTAAGGGGCTTCGCATCATGGCTAAAAAGAGGCCATTATGTTGGTTCCAACTATTTGGGGTATTGGGAAGGATTGACTAGATATAGACCTAATCTTTGGCATTTTCTGCACAAAATGGCCCCTTTCAGACTTGAATGCATGTTTTAACACTTATCAGCCACAGAGTTTTGTTGGGATTGTAAAAATTGGGGAAGGAAAGTTTTCTGTTTTAAAGGGGTCAGAGGGTTTCAGGGTTGTGGGTCTTGGGCCTTGAAATTTTAAAATTTGGGCATTCAAATATTGGGGTGATACCATATCACCTTGTTGTAGTTTCTCTTTCTTCTAATAATTTTTTTTTATTTATTACCAAAAAATGGCTAGGCAGCATATATAACTAGGACCAGGGGTAACTCCCCCCCCCCAGCGGAGACAAAAGTTTTGAAAACACCCCTCATATACATTGGGTCGATAGGAGGTTGCCTCATTCTAATAGAGTGGCCTCCCTAAAATATTTTTAAGGTTAATACATTGCCTCCCCCCAAGCTAGAATCCCTTCTGTCCTCTCTTTTTTTTCCATCTGTGCTATACTAGTACATGTGCATCACTCACCACATGAGGAATATTCTGTGAGAAACCCACCTGGGCCTATACAACATTGCAGATGTCAGGTGGAGGCATGCTCATGAATCTAGAACAATTTATTTGGATAAATGTTTTAAAATGCAAAGGCTAAACGCAAGGCATTCCACTAACCTAAGGCATGAGGCATAAACCAGAATGCAAGAGACATGAGCCTCTTGAGCATGGGTCTTTTAATAAATAATTAAAAATACATAGATAGATAAAATTATGAGAAATTGGAAATTTTCATATTTGCAATTTGTAATAATAAAACCATCACATTTAAATATAAAACCAAAGGATCATAACCTGTAATTATATAAGTATAATCAGCTATTAATACATCAATTGCAAAGTTGCAAATCAAATTTTCAAAATTAACAATCACATGAATTGCATAATATTAACATAAAAGGGTTGCCATCTCATATTCAAATGAATGCAAAGAACAGAAAGCAATCAAAGCAGTGGTGCCCATACTTCTATTTATAGCATTTTTTAAGAGGTGAAAGTGAAATTTCATTAATAATGAAGAAGGATAATCCAAGGGAGAGGTTCCCTTTGTACAAAGGCATACAAAACAAATTTGGAGGGTTTTCTTCTTTTTGTATTATATTAATATGTAATGGGGACACAATGAAATGGTTCCCCCACTTCTATTTATAATATTTTATTATGAAAAAAAAAGGCTTAAAAGATAAGGGCATATGAAGCATATACCTCATGCATAAAGAGCAATAGAGGCAGACACCTCATCTAAGCGCCTCTAGGCTAGGTGCATACATCTCACGTTTATCTGTGCCTCTCCTGTATACCTCCATGCATTTTCTTAGCATAGCCTTTGACTAGTGCCCTTTAAAACACGAATTTGGATGAGTTGGAATTTCTTGGGCTCTCCAAAAGATAAGGCATAGTAGTTCATGTATTAACATTTTAACACTGGGGAAGGGTAGAAAAATCCTTTGGAAAAGTTTATTCCAACCATGTTGATGATCTCCTAAATTCTATGACATGTATCACCAGTTGCATCCTTGTACCAATAACACTTTACCAAGGTTGTTTGTTAGATCTTATATTCTTATTCCAACCTTGCTGCATGGAAATTGAACTACCAGGCTCCTCATATCAAAATGACATTAAGATGATTTTATTTGTTATAAATATAATTGCACAAAAGAATGAAGAAAATGAGAAGATTGAATCACTGGCAGCAACATACAACACTAATTTTGTAAATGTTGTTGTCTTGATTTTTTCTGTACAATTAATATGAAATATCATAGATGTTGTTCACAATATTTTCTTAGAGAATGTTGTTCACAATATTCTCCTTTTTTATTTGCCGCTTTTGTCATGAGACCTTAGGATATGTATGACTGTCCTATTCCCTCCATATCTATTTCAAATATTTAGAAAAGACCAATTTAGAAGAAAAGGCAAAACAAATGTTCTCAAGAACTAAAACCAAAATGTATTTAGCATGAACGATCAGACACCATCATCCCCCCCCCCACACACACAGAAGAGAGTAATTACATTTTCCAAGGGCGATATCAATTCCATCCACAGCATCATTAGCACCGAGAACATGCCTCCAAACTGCATTTAGCAAAAAAAAAAGCCAAGAAAACCTCAATGAATCTTTTTCCTTAATAAAAATAAGCATCAAATATGATGAGCATCGAAACCAACGTAGATTCGTGTGAAACTACATTGAGAAAAATACCATAAACGGAAAATTTGCAAACTACCATAATTTTCATGGTGGAATAGACAAATATAAGCTTACATATGTCCCCCGTACGGAGATCGAGTGAAGCAATAGCATTCTCCTCTGTAGAGACTACAACACGCTTTCTTCCCGCCCTTTGAGTGTGGAAAACTGCGTGCTTTACTTTTCCTATGTACTGTTGATGCCTGCAAATCCAAATCGACAAGGTAATCAAAAATTAAGATGTTCGATTTGTTGATTAAGCAATTAAAAAAGATCGAGCTTTCATTCTACAATTTTGGATAATCACTTATTCGTGGAGGAAAGGAAAAGCCAAAACGTTCGCTAACTAACAGAGCTCGAATACTAACATAAATTCACCCAAATGCAACAGAAAATCAAGAGCGGAAGACCCGAAGACTTTGTAATTTTTCGAAGACAAATAGAGAGAAGTAAAATTTACTGAAAACTATAAGTAAAATCAAATTAAGCAAACAACATACAGAAAAAGAGATATCAAAAAAGAAAAGATAAGAGAAAGAGAGAGCACGAACCAATCCATGAGTCCTACTTGATCTTCATATAAGGCAGAGCTAAAGTTTGCATAGAGGAAGAGTAAAGTAAGAAGCAGAAAAACCCTAACCGCCATGGCCATGTCGATTGGCTCTCAATGACTGAGAACAAAGTGACAGATCCGTGAAGCCGAGTATGAAGATACACTACAAGGTCCACATATGAATAGAAGTATGGAACTATGAACAAGGTTTCCAAAACTGCGGAATGTCCCAAGTGAAGAGAAAAGGGAATGTAACAAGAGTTTATGCTATGACGTATATAAACCCTCCGATGGGGTGACCCCAGGCTGAACGGACGGCAATGGGCTCTTGGAGGTCAAACTTACATGTTATTCGCTACTGTCCTTTGCAACTTTACATCGTAGTACACGACGTGAGTGTTAAATCATGGTGTGACCGCAGCTGAACGGCTGAAACCTCCCTGATTGCAATAACCTCCCCTAAATTTTATGACACAATCCTATGTTAGAATCTTCTAATAAAAGCCATTAAAATGTCCACGATACCCATTCAGTTATTATTGAGGCTAGTTTATATGTAAAAAACACAAATAAACTATATGAATAACAAAAAAAAGAGATAATTTAAAGTTGCATCTTTATCATTCTGTGAAGGTCAAATTTGGAAAACAAATCTTTATGAAAGGGCTTGGAACTATGATTCATATGACAAAAAATTTTGGAAAATAAACACTTTTGTCAAAAGTAACTCTATAGGTATTTTAGGCATATCAAAGGGGTGATTGTAATTATCAATTTCATAAAGGAAATTGAAAGGGCTTGGAACTATGATTCATATGAGAAAAATTTTGGAAAATAAACACTTTTGTCAAAAGTAACTCTATAGGTATTTTAGGCATATCAAAGGGGTGATTGTAATTATCAAACTTTATGGGAGGTTTCAACAACAACTAGAAACTTCATGGAGGTTTTAGCAATTTATCCTTTATTTTTCACTTGGGCTCAAGAGAGCTAGGATGGGCACCTCCACGAAGTGTGCCCCACATGCACATCCATGGTGCATTTAGAACATCTCCCCCTCATGGAAATCTATTTTCTCTCCTTTTATCACATATTTGGAGCTACTTTTGGGTTCATGCAAATGGATTGGTTTATGATTCTATTATTTTTTGTTCTTCCACTCATCCATCTAAATGGATGAATTTATATCACATTCATTTTTTTACATGTTATTTCTAACTTGTTATACAAAGCTAAAACTAAAATGCAACATGTGCCTAAAATTCATATGATCCCTTTTTTAAATAAAGATAAAATCAAGGTTTTAAAAGGCTAAAGGCAGAGGTGTGGCAATTATGTCTCATATGGGCGAGACATAAGCCTCAAGGCATTTTGAGGTGTAAGCCTCATAAAACTAGGACCTTGCATGGCTTGTATGATATATTAGACATGGATTCATAGTTCGAAGTATCCATACACTCTAGTATGTTGAAAGGGATGCATTGAGTATCAACACTTTGAACCATGCATACCTTTTTGTTTAGTTTTTTTAATTGTACAATGTTAGTTTTATATTATTTAATTATTAAAAAATATTTTTTTAAATACCTTAAAAAGGGGTACCAATACCCCAAAGATACATAATATAATTTAGGTTAGAATATTATAAAAGTAATTTTTTACTTTTTTTTTCCCTATTTTCTTATTTTTCCTATATGAACAAACCCATGGAAGTCAAACTTTTCAATTTAGGGATATGAACCAACATTGTTTTAAGAACAAGGCATTCCTACTTCATTTATTGCATTAATGTGTATTAATGAAGAATGACCATCTATATGATGCATGTACTTTAGAAAAAATAGATTATTAAGTATGAGATAAATGGGCAAATGGGTAAGAATAAAGCAAGCTATTTTCTTACACATTTTATATGCATTTTTTGTTATTTGTATGTTTATTTATTTGCTCACTACACCAACATATATAAAACAACGCTTTTTTGTATAAATTTATGTTTGCCCCTATGTAAATCGCCATATTACACATTAACATGTTGAATAGTTAAGGCCTAAGCCTTGAACATTTTGAGGCCAAAGGCCTAAAGGCGTAAGCCTCAAACAACTAAAGGCCTAAGCCATGTTAGTGGGGTCTAAGGCTGTTGAGGTGAGGCCTTTTTTCCTAGCCTTGCCTCATGGCATAGGCCTTTTGGCATTGCCTCAAGAGCTTTTTAAATCAATTTGTGATTAAATCATTTGTACTCCTATACATCTGCATTACTGCAAATGAAAATGTATTAAAACAAACTAAACATCTCCTTAATTGTAGCAGGCCAGTTGATGTTGTCCAAAACGAGCTGAATACGCAATAGATAAATCTTGTCAATTTGGATGAACTGAGGTGGAAAGACAGACCGATGCATCAAGCATAACTTGCAATCACAGTGTAGTCAGAGGTCCCAAGGATTAGGTTATCAAGGAAGGCACTCTGATGCTCAAATTAGTACGATATATGTAAAGGTTGATTGGGCTGGGCTATTAAAAACAGTCGATCCAGGTTGATCATTAGATAAATCTTGCCAATTTGGATGAACTGAGGTGGAAAGATAGACTTATGCATCAAGCATAATTTGCAATCAAAGTGTGGTTAGAGGTCCCATGGATGAGATTCTCAAGGAAGGCACTATGATGCTCGAGTTAGTAAGCTATATGTAAAGGTTGGTTGGGCTGGGCTGTTGAAGATGAATTGGTCTAAGTTGAGCAGGGTTGAGGAAACAAGGATGCTAGATAGCAATAGATTGGAGAGAGTGTACCTTGAGAGAAGATGCCTTTAAATAGTCGAATGTTGTAGCAGCACACTTGAGCACATCCCTTGTGGGGCTTAAGGGATGAGACCTCCCCTGAAGTCTTCGAATGGCTCTGTGTTACTTAGAGGGAACACTTATTGGGGAAATAGTCAAATAGAGATCATGCGTCATGCTTCCTTTCAAGGTTCTTGCTTGTTGGGTCATCCGTCAACTTTGGTGTGTGGTGTGCTGGTCCGTTGATGTGGTTTGAAGAGGTTAGTTAACTGCAAGACGTGGCAACTTCAACCGATTGGGGTATGACCCCAACAACAATATCATTGAAGCTCACAATAGCTATCATTAGAAGGTGTAATTTTGGAATCCAAGTATACTCCCAACAAAGCATGTTCCTACATGCTTCTAACATGATTTATAACCGCATGTCCCAAACATGTTTTATAGTAATTTTGGAAGCAAGTTGGATCATGTTTGAGACATGAAGTTGTAAAACATGTTGAAAACATGATTTAACATGTTTTGTTGGGAGCATTTCCCAACTTCTAATATTAACATCGTACTTCATTAATATCTATTATTTTACTAAATATGTATTTAATCAGCTATTCTGTCGATCTAAAATCATTATATTAATTACCATGAGCAACCAATCTACTTTGTCTATTTGCTCTACATTCAATACTGATTTAGGCTTATTAAGAAAAGGACCATGCTATTGTTGTGACTAATTAAATCTATATCTATACTATATATAAAAGTGAGGATGTAGAGCAGAAGTTTGTTTGGATTAAAACTACCCTTTATTTCTTTGTTTGATAAAATATATAAAAGTCGTTTTATTATAACCTTAATGCTAACTTTAATGACTACTAAAATGCCCATGTTTATGTATTTATTCCATCTATAATTGTAAGTGTTGAAAATATAACTTCAATTATTACTTTCCACCTCATTTAATTTACTCTCATTAAGTCATATACTTTATTAGCTCTCATTTTCTCTTATTAAATCTTATATTTAAGTTATTTTTACTAATAAATGCTAATAATTAGATCTATGCTAATATTTTTAATGATATAAACCCATATATTTTAAAACTGACTAAAAAACGAAACCATTATTTATCCAAGTGGTGGCTAAAAAATCAACCATCCGAATCAAATTGATCAAACTATGAAGCCATAGTTAGCTAATAGATTTTTTAAAATATAAATAAATATACCAACTACAAAAATGTAGAAAAAATTAGACACATTTATGATATTTTTATTAATAAAATTTAAAAATAAGTGTAATAAACAATAACTATTTTTATTGGTAATGAAATACAAAATCTAGACCTGACAAAAAATAAAATTATTTTGTTGTTTGGTAAAGATCAATAGTCCAACTTTTGTGTCAAATGTGTTAACCTTTAATTAATGTCATAAATAAATAATAAAAATTAATAAAATATAAAAATGAAAAAATACATACATTTAAAAAAATCATTTAGGCACATGCATCGTATCATGTATTTATAATATCAAACAAAAAAGTAAGTGTGACATGTCAAAATTATTTTTACACATAAAAATAAAGAAAAATAAAATATTGAACACATCTATAATTTTATACTTACGATGCTATTAAATATATTGTATAAATAAGAATGTAAATTGAACAATTATTTTTCACCTCATTTAATTCCCTCTATTTAAATCTTACATTTTTTTTTATAAATTAACAAAAAAAAGATAAGCCAAATAGATAAAATATCACAAAAAGAAGAGTGTAGCAAAGCAGGTAGGTTTATCAATGATATTTGAAACTTCACAACTCCATCTGATTATCACATATTTGAATGAGGTGTTTATGTAATCAGATTTTAACTTTGCAATCTACATTTGATTAGTAATTAAAACAAAAAATACATAAAATTTATAGAAATTTTTTGATATAATGTTGCTATCATTATTATTGTATATAGAATTGCTACATTCAAAGCACGTGCATACTTACTAGTAACAAGAAAATTACATTTTGTTCTTTTTGCCATTATTAAATTGTCTTAAACACCACCCGACTTGTGGGTGCTAAAATATTAATTCACAATGTGAAGGTCCATTATTAAACCAAAACTCTATGCTCCTTTCTCATCATAAAACCATTTTACAATGTGAATACTTTTATTTTCACTTGCTTTTTAAATTGCATCCAATAATAAGGAAGGGATGGTTAAGTTTAGAACTGTCATCCCGGTTAAGAGATACAAGAGCTCAAATGTTACATTTGTTTTTCTAAGATACCATGATTTGGTAGAATTTGAGGAATTAATCCAAAAGAAAATAAGTGCATTTTTTCTATCTATTATTTCTTATTTTGTAAAGATGAAAGAGCTCATATGTTACTTCTTATTATTGATGAAGATGTAAACAAGTTTGCACCTTCCATTGACATTTGTATAATAATTTATACTTCAAATCCCTTTTATGGGTTATGATAGATGAAACACCATTAGATGTATCATCAATTAATACCTTTAGTAAGGGTGCAAGTTTTCTTTAACATTGTTGGAAGGCAAGATGCAAGAGAGTTATGGAGGGTACTAATCTCAACCCTCGCTCGGTTATCATTACAACCCACTATCAAATTGATCATCATCTTATTCATTTGAAGGTGCAAAGAAACCAATCCACTATGGCCAATTAGGGCATTCACTTCCATCGAACTATTCATTGGTGTACCACCACTCATCCAATGTTAGGGCTGTTCAGAAGATATTGTAAACCAACCAAACTGGACCGATTCAACTTGAGATGGTTAGCTTCTAAAATGGTTCAGTTGGTCTCAATTTAAAGAATGGCAAAACCTGATGTCCCGGTTCAGTTGTGGTTATGCTTTTTGTTATCCAATGTGAAATCAATTCGGTCATACATATACATATTTGCCTTTTATAATTCATATATCTTATATATTTTTCATCTATGTTACTTTTGATTGGCAATCACTACTTTCTAATCATCTCCATCTATGATCTAACTAACAAAAGCTAAATATAGGGACTGAGGCAAAAAAATGTAAGAAGTTGAATCTATTCATATGAGTGAAAACCAAATAGACAACTATAGGTACAGGTTAGACCTATATAGGTGATGGAGGGTGATTTGACCCAACCTCCTAACCAGGGGACACGTGGACATGACTCGACGTAAATGATAGCTCATCATGACAGCTTGGCCACAACTCGGTGTAATGAGCTCGCTGAAATCCCAGCATGAATAGTTTGCCACAAGACAGCTCGCTGTAGAACGGCTTGCTGCAAGGCAACCGCTATTGGAGCTCGCTACAAAGGAGCTCTCTATTCAGTAACCCGGAGTCTTCGGGAAACTTCATATCCGATAAGACCGTGCCTGTCAAACTGTTCCCACGTCTCTTGTTTCGCAACGCAACACCTGCCAGTCCAGAGGACTGCGCCCACATCCCATGTTAGGCAGGCGTTGTGCACGCCAGCTCTGCATAACATTTCTCAATTGATAGGACCTTACTCTACGACGGTTACCTGCACCAATCGAATCAGCCTGGAGAATAATGGCTGTAGCAGAGAATCAGAGGCGATTACACCCGATTTGACAGAGCATCAGTATATAAGGGCTTCGACCCCCAAGGAAAAGGGTAATCGAAAATTGCGCATCTTCACTCTTAGCATTTATTTCTTCGTAACTCTCTCAGTTTTCCGCCGAGTTCTAACTTAAGCGTCGAAGTGTTCCCACCGAGCAAGCTCCCCGGGAATCCTTCATCTTCTTCTCCTTCTCAGGTGCCGTCCATCGCCAGGTAGGAGCGAAGTCCCTGCCAGCTAGGAGTGACCAGATCGCGCTACATCATTCGGCATCGTCTGTGGGAAGCGCTTCAAAAAGCCTCTCACCAAGCAACTTCAATGGCTTCCTCCAGCAATGCCGGACAAAGTGCCGACCAAAACACCTCCAGGGAACGACCTCAACTCCCTACCGTCTGCATTGGCCAGTTCACTGTACCCCTCTCCGCGGACGGAGTCCCTGCCCTGAGCGCGCCTCAGGTCATGGCACCAGTAAATGCTCCACTCCCTTCGTCGGTGGAGGCGACCTTTACAGAACTGTCAGTTCTTCTGGTGGCCGCACAGAACCGACTAGAAAACTTGGTACACTGCATGCGAGCTGTGCAAGCTCAAATGCAGCAGGTCCACCAGTTCCAGTTGTACCAGTAGCAAATGCTCCACCACGTCTACCAACAATAGTACCAGCAGCAGTTCCCACCGCTGCCTCAGCATCAACAACAAATTCCACCTCGACACCCCGCTGTGCGACAGGCCCAACCCCATCATCGCAACGAGCGTCTCCCCCACCGAGGAGAGACCTCTCGAACTCAGGATCCTCTCGGAAGCTAGGTCTCATCCCATGGCAGGAGGGAAAGACAAGTTACTCCCTCACCCCGCAACCTGTAGTCAGGTCGGGGGCCTCTCAGCCAGTCAAACCTGCGTCACCTCGGCCTTCACAGTTCGAGGTCCTGGCCGTGGACTGTAGACAAGGCCCTTCAGTTCACAACCATCAGTAGTAATCCGAACCCCTTTCTGGGCCCATCGAGCTCGGCAACATAGAAGCAAGTAGTACTAATGCCGAGCCAACGAAGTAGCGAAGACGCCGCCGAGCTTGCCGAACTGCCACTCACAACCTGCCCGAGCTCAAGGGTAAGGAAGAGGTGAGCTCAGACGAAGTGAAAGCCACTCCACTCCTCTTAGTGTCGTCCCCCTGTCTCCAAAACTTCTAGCCGTCCCCATGCCAAAGGACTTCAAGCTTCCTCCATTGGACAAGTATGACGGATCGTTCAATCCAAATGACCATGTTGACGCCTTCCAGTCGTAGATGCACTTGGCAAGGGCCAGTGAGTCCTGCATGTGCGTGGCATTCTCAACAACCTTCAAAGGAGTAGCTCACACGTGGTACAGGAACCTCACGCTCGGATCAATAAGAAGTTGGGCGCAGTTCGTGCAAGTCTTTACCTCCCATTTCATCACCAGCAAGCGGTGCCCGAGAACCTAGGAGAGCCTCTTCGGCATAATTCAAAGGGAATGAGAGTTCATCTGGAATTACATCAAGCGGTTCAATGACGCTTGTTTGCAAATACCCGACTTGGACCCCGCAGTGCGACTTACAGCAGCCAAGAGAGGCATCACGCACAAAGAGTTCAAGTGGCACGTGGTGGTCAATTGGCCCAAGATTGTAATCGAGTTCCTCAAGCCCGCGGATCAATTCATAGGAACGGATGAGGAGATCAACCAGAAAAATGAAAGTGTGCCCGAAAAAAGGAAAATGTAATGTGAATCCTCGATCCAAGGGGATAGCAAGAAAAAGAAAGACCCAGCTCGGGGGGCAAGACCACCACTCATCCAATGTTAGGGTTGTTCAGAAGATATTGTAAACCAACCAAACTGGACCGATTCAACTCGAGATGATTAGCTTCTAAAATGGTTCAGTTGGTCTCAATTTAAAGAATGGCAAAACCCGATGTCCCGGTTCAGTTGTGGTTATGCTTTTTGTAACCCGATGTGAAATTGATCGGGCCATACATATACATATTTGCCTTTTATAATTCATATATCTTATATATTTTTCATCTATGTTACTTTTGATTGACAATCACTACTTTCTAATCATCTCCATCTATGATCTAACTAACAAAAGCTAAATATAGGGACTGATGCAAAAAAAAAAAAAAGAAGTTGAATCTATTCATATGAGTGAAAACCAAATAGGCAACTATAGGTACAGGTCGGACCTATATAGGGATTAACTAACACTCAACTAGCCATCTACAACTCGTCAGAAATTTAGGGAGCATATAGGTACAAATTTAGGCTACAAGCATTAATTTCGATTTGGTTTAACTAAAACCAATGTTAAATAAAATGAAATTTAAAAATGGTTTTCTCTCTTTATCGTCGATTTCGGTTTGGCTCAAATTCAACTGACTTTTCCGATTCCATTGACAAAATCAAATGCAAACTGAACCGAAGTGACCCGTGAACAGCCCTGTCCAATGTAGATGGGGCGAAGGGGAAGAATTCTTCTGGTGTGGGCATAGTCATTTGGCATCGTCAAGGGGAGTTTTTTTATGGACGTTATAGTAGAACTGGTTTGGATGAGCCAGAGAGGTTATTGAAGCAAAGGCAATATAATGAATTGATGCAATTGAAAAGGTGTTTCGGAAGAGAAGAGAAATGAAATTAAATCTTCATTTGGGAATAGTTTAAATATAAAAATGTTCAATGGACATACAAAAGAGCACAGTTCATGAAATTTGTATCTGCACTCTTCCCAAATAGAGCCTAAAAAAACCTGGATATCATTGCCCCCCCCCCGAAAAAAAAAAAAAAAGAACCCAGATATCATCTACGTCTAATTAAATTTCTACTTCAAAGAATCGCAGTTTGAAGAATGGGCTTTAATTAATCAATTCTTAGTCTTGACCCAAAAAGGGTTGTAGGTGTTGTGGCACTTCCCATACATTCAAACTGAAAATTAATTCATATAATCACAAAATCCACTAGAATCAATTTCCTGAAAGCATGCCAAATGCAGCCTTATTGTGATATTAATTAAAAAATAATTCAGGTTGTTCAAACCCTAAACAAGCCCAATTAGAACCTAATCTCATGTTTAAGACCTACTTCATTGCCTTGTCTTCCTCAATGGGCTTATTTTGTTTGAACTTAATGGACACTCTAAACCATTTTGGTGCAACATCTTCAATCTAGACTCTTAATTTTGAAGATTTCTCTAAACTCATAATTTTGTTTGAACTTATTGTGGTCATTTCTCCTATCAATGGTGTCACATCTTTGATTAAACTCCAACAGATAAAGATTTGTTTGGTTTGGCACAGTTTAAGTAAAATGCATCAAAACAGAAAATGTCTCATAAATCAAGAAATTGGGCATAGGTAGAAAATGCATTGATTCATCTAATAAAGCCCAAAGCCAACTACTTATAGACATGTGACCTATTTACATTTGGACACCTGTCTTTGCAAGAAGAGAGACCACTTACTTACAGACTAATAAAGCCCAAAGCCAGCCAACTACCATGTAGACACATGACACATGACCATCTCTGATACTATAACTCTTCATACCTGAGAAGTGGGAATTTCCCACTCTCAATCTCTTCCTTCAAAAAAAGCATTAAAAGCATTAATAATTAATACAATGGTATTCGGGCATGTACCATTAAAAGCATTAATAATGATCAAAATACTGATATTTACATTTTAACATACCATTATTAATTAATTATCAAGACCCATATCAGTTTTATTCTTCACATAATATTTTGTTACAGTTTAATTACTGTTAATTATTTATAATTAAATGCAATTTCCTGTCAATTAATAAATAATTACTCTTAACTGTTGTATGATGCACTGTTAAATGATATTGCTTTTTAATAAATATTGTTAATTATTTAAAATACTATAATTATTAAAAATAATAAATACATTTCTGTAAATAAATGCTGTTAAATGTAAGCTATTACAGTTTATAATTAATTGCTGTTAATTATATTATTATGAACTAATAAATACTTTATTTTTAATGTATTTACATTAATTTATTTAAATACTGATAATAATTTCTTATAATAATTAATGCTAATACTTAATTAATTAATGCTAATTACCAACTATTAATTAACAGCGATAATTAATTACTGCTACTTAATTAATTAATGCTAATTACTAAGTATTAATTAACAGTGATAATTAATTACTACAAATATTTACTTACTGAGAATAATTACTTATAATTAATTACTAATACTAATTACTTACTGTTAAAATTAATTACTGATAATATTGGTACTTATTAATTCCAACCGATAATTAATAATGATTTTAATAATGATAATTAATATTTCAAATTTATTCATTTAATATTTGTATTAATTCATAACATTTAAAACCGACCTACACCGGTTTTATTAATTGTTAATTAATTAATTAATTACGATCATTAGCATTTATTAATTACATTAACAATTAATTAACGTATTTAACTAAGTTAACTAATAATTAATTATTGATTAATAACTAAATAACTATTAGTTACATTACTTAATAAATAATCATCACTCATTAATAATATTAACCAAAATTTCAATATTTATAAACATTTTAAATAAGTAATGATTATTGAATCTTTTCTTTTCATACTTATTTTCAGTAATAATAATATTAATTATTATACTGAATAATTAAATATTATAATATTATAATACTGAATATTTGTTACAATAAGTCTGAATTTATAATATTACTGAAAGTATTATTATTTTCAGTAATAAAATATTATTAATTAATTTAATAGTTGCTTAATTTAAAATATTATGTTAGTAATTATTTTCAGTATTTATGAAAATAATTACCTACAATAAGTCTGACATTTCAAAATTTCACATTTTTTTTTATAAATTAATGTAATTACTGTAAAAAGTTAATTATTATGTTAGTAATTATTGTATATTTTTCAGGGAAAAAAGTTAAAAACTGAAAAATGATAACTAATTATTTTGAAACCTGAAATTTTAAAATAATTATTGAAAATTACTGAAATTTGTTAATGGTTATTGAAATTACTTATTTTAATTATTGTTTTCAAATTTTAACATTTTCATAAATTAATATAATTGATTAATTGCCAATTAATAAAACCAGAATAGGTTGATTTTAAATATTGTTTTGAAATCTTAATTTATTGAAAATAAAAAAATATTAATATCAAACGGCAAAAAATTAAAATAATTATTGTGAGAAATGGTTATAATATTTTTGATAATTGATGAAATTAGTAGCTTTAAGTTTTGAAAATTCTGATGATAATTGATTTTAAATATTGTCTTGAAATATGAAATTATTGAAAATAAAAATAAAAATATCAAAATATCAAAAATCAAAATAATTACTGGATATATTTATTATAACTAATATCAAAATCTAAAAATTCGATATACTTATTAAAATTTTGAATTACTGAAAATATTATTACTTTTCAATAATGCTTCTGAAAACATGTCTAAGCTTTCAGTAATAAGTCTTATAAGTCTGTAATATTATAAATATTGTTAAAATTTTATCCTTCAACAAATGATATAAGGGTTAACTTTTCCATTAAACCCCTTTGTCATCATATTCGACATTGGGATTTCTGCCACGCTAAAATTGTAAAAAGCAAAAAATATAATTGAAAAATGAAAAAGACCATTTTCCTCTAACTCGCCATTCAATGATGATTTGGTCATAAAAATTGTTATTCATGCTGAATTGAAATAATTGGTGTATGATGCATTGTTATTTTTTTAATTAAATAAAATTTTCTACTAATTAAAAATGATTATTGTTATTTTCTGTATGATGCACTGTTACATAATACTATTTTTTAATAAATATTTACTGGTAAATAATAATGTTTTTAATATATATTATTAATTATTTAAAAATATTGTAATTATTTATAATAATGTTAATTAATAAATACATTAATATTAATAACTATTGTTAATTAAATAATACTGTTAATATTGTTAATTAATAACTACATTAATGCTACTATATATAGGAATGATTTCAGGCTAAAGCCTCCCCTAGTCAGACATGTAGTTCTGCTCTATTTAGACACCTATACTCAAACTGTTAAATAAATTAGACAAGTGCCTTCTTTTGATTAGTTGTTTTTCAATAATAAAGCCCATTAACATGCATAATTGAGCCCTTCCCAATGCTATGTGAAGTGGGAAGCCCCCACTCTCAATCATTTCCTAAAAATAAGAAAGTGAAATTTTGAATAGATAACTTTAGAAAATAGTTAACTCATAAAATAAAAAATAAAATGCGAATTAATGCAATCAAAAATACCAAAATTTGTGCAAAGAGTTACAATACTTCAGACATGTGGCCTTACAATACTCAATTATGAGAGAATTTATTTAGTTCCCCATTCGCACACGTGGTCATACAATACTGCATGTAGAGAGAGTTACATAGTTAGTAGGTCACGTACCTATTTTTCAGCTGACCAAAACCTCTCATTCCATTGTAGCATGTAGTCGATTGGAAGGCCACCTAGCTAAATTGTAGGAAGATGAGAGGTTGATGGGTTACTAGGCCAGGTTTCAATACTATCATTCGAACTGCAACTGTGCAATTCTATATTGAGTTCAATCTGACTGCAAGTTTAGAGAAAGCAGAAATTCAATTGGGTTCCTCAAGCTGCAACTTCAGAGAAGCCGATTAGATTGAAAGAAATATACAACTCAGAGAAGCTCAGTTAACCTTCATTCGAACGGCCAGGAATAACGTTTGTTTAAGCCTGCAATCTCAGAGAAGTCAAGGGAACGGGAGAAGAGTTCAATATAGGAGCTGCTTCAAACTGCATTACAAAGAAACTTTGAATTCAAAGTATTGCTGTAATTTCAGAGAACCTGATTCAATCCGGTTAGTGTTCAGAAACTGATTTACATAACTTCAATTTCTATATTTTTTTTAGAATAGTTTCCAATTAGTTTTAGACAAACTGATTGCACAAGTAAGGGGAGTAGTTTTGTTTTTTAATCTCTGTTAAATACGATTGAAAGTGCTTGTAAATCTCGGGGAATTGATTTTAGTAGATTGTCTCAATCCTGTTAGTTTACAGGTTTTTTACTATTATTAATTAGATACTTTGTTTTTTTACAGTTATTAATCGCCAACCACCGGCGATCACTTCTGGGTGGCTGCCGGTGGTTGGGATGGTCATATAAATTAATTATAGGCCGCCGTTATATTGTTCTAGACCGGACTTCTCTCTGTTTTACAGTTATTACATGCTCTGTTTTTTACTGTTATTATTTAGTCGTTACAGTCTTTACATTTAATGTATATGACATCGCAAGCCACCGGCGGTCACTTCTGGGTGGCTGCCAATGGTTGGGGATGGCCATATGAATCACTTATAGGGCATTGTTGTATTGTTTTAGACTGGCTGAAACCAAGACGTTTCAATGAGCGATTCTGAGATATAATAAATAAAAATAGATAAAACACACTAAGGATGTATTGTTGGAAAAATGAGGAACTGTCGAGTGTTATTTTTAAACCCAATTATTCATCATCTTTGTACTTGTACGATGCATGGAAAGAGTTTTGAGACTCCAATTAATTTGTTAAGGGAAAAATGTATGGAAAGAGTTTTGACCAATTAAAACTAGAGTTATAAATCCGGTCATGCTGCCCGTGGCCTAGTATGGACTGGTCTTACACAATGGCATGAGGGTCATGCTAGGCCTGACATGATTGTGTGGGCTGTGTTGGGCTTGGAGTTTTAGGTCCATGGGTCGGGCTGATACATCACGACCAGGTGGACCATGCAGCTCGCGACCCACATGCCGATACGGCCCAACTAGTGGCCCAACTCGATGCAACACGCGACACGACCCATATATATTATTTATATATAATATTGTATAAATTATAATTATATAATAATATAGCATATAATATATTAATAAAATAAACAATTGTTTTCAATTTATTATACTAATTTATTTAATTATTGTATATATAAGCAACTGCATACATAAGTTGATATAAAATTAAAATTTTAAGTTTTTATTTTCAAAATTTTTAAATAAATAACTTTGGCCCGACCTAGCCCAATGCTTGGCCCACGAGCCAGGTTGGTCCATGGTACGTACGACACGGACCTGCACGGGCTTGGGCTGTGGGCTGTGTCAAGCCAATTCTCCAAGTTATCCCAGGGAAGGGCAGCACAATCCGTTTTACACCTCTAATCAAAACCCACCCATGAGTTTTAATAAATAACACCTGATTGAATAGTTGATTGGTACAATGCTTTTTAGATATCACATCTTTTCCATAGTGGAATCCCTTGTTAAGAGAGGCTTATCATGAGGGTTAAGAGTTTTGCTTTTTGAAAACCTCTTTTTATAAGATATGGTGAGTTGCATGGCATTTTGGACAGGGTTTTACAAAATACTAGTAAGCATACATGTGTTTTTCACATGACAATTAATTTGATTACATATAAACACTTCATCTAAATATATGATGATAATGCTAGTAATAGTGTATCAAAATCCAAATTAATTTGATTACATAAGCACCTCATCTAAATATATGATAATTGGATTAGAGGTATAAATCAAATCATGCTTGTGCAAAGTGTAGGCTTTGCCATGCCGGCCTACGGGTTGAGTCGGGCCATGCTTCCCTCCTTGGGATACATTGAGGGGTCAGTTTGGCATGACCCATGGTTTAAGCCTGTAAATCGAATTAAGTTGGGACGATTCAAAGTAGGCCCCACATGGAAAGTTATGAAGCTATATGTAGTGAAAGCCCAATAAGCCCCAAAAAATGCTAACATTAAGCTGAAAAAAATGACTCCCCAATGAAGTTCAAACCCATTAGGGAGGGCTTTCATGGTGGCATTGCAAAGTAGGCCCGATCCCACACACTCACATAGAAAGTCGTAAAGCTGTATTTGGTGAAAATCCCAAAAGTCGAAAACAAGCTTTTCATGATATGAAAATTTGACTTTTCATAAAAGCCATTTTACTAGTTTCTCAGAAGCATCCAATCTAACGCTAAGGCTATATTTCGTTTGAAGGAGAAGATAGGGAAAAGAAAGAAATGACAGAAAAACCAAAACAAGGTTTGTGAAAGTTTCTCTACCTTTCCTTACATTTTCTTTAAAACCAAACATGCCCTCTCAAACGGGCGGTAGTCTTGGTAGCTTCTTCGAAGTGTCAACGCAGATCAATGAACGCTGAAGCTCTCCCACCGCTCATTTCTCACCACGCGAGTTCGCGTGAAGGGCTGACGTGGGGGTCGTTATGGTTACACAGCCACCATGATTAGCTTATCCCGCGAAGGCGAAGGCGCGATTCGATCCTAAGTCTCCGTCACAACCAAGTTAGAAACATCTATAAAATGACTTAAAAGACCCTTTATTTCCTATTTTATACCCAAAATGCCCTTTCATTTTCGGTTGAATTACATATAAATGTGTCCCTCTTCTGGCCTCTGCCACTAGCGCCAGCAGTAGACGTCTCTCTTCTCCTCGTAGGAGGCAGGAGCCTCGCTCTTTCTTCACCTTTGTTGCTCGATTTATCTGTTAATTTAATTAAATAATTTATTTGAAGAGATGGAGAGAGAAAACCTAGTTGCAGCTTCATCATCTTCCTCGACTCTTAATCCCCCACCGGAAGATGCTTGGATTCATGCTTATGAGCGATTATTTGCGAAATGGAAGTCCTTCGCCTATTCTTCCCAGGTGCCATCGGTTGTTTTCTTACTCTAATTCTTCTCTCTCTCTCTCTCTCTTGTCCATGAGAATTCCGTGCACAACTTATGCATTTGGGTTTTCCTGTTTGATGCTCCATTTCTGGTCTTTATGCAACTTAGTTTTGGTGCTTGAGTTTTTGTTTGTTTTCCTCTTCCCATCTGTTGTATTATTTGTAAATTTCTGGATTGGTTTGTATTCCTTTCTGAATTCTGGTAAAAGTTTTCCTTTTGGAGGGGGATTTGTGTCATCTTTTGCAGATTACCTTCGTTTGTTTGTACGCGGAATGAGTTTGCTGATGGCTATGATTTGGTGGTTCTGAATCAGCGTTAGTATTTTTTTTTGTGCAGCCACCTATCCCAGTTTCCATATCTAGAGTTAATCAGGTTGATGCGGCGAGATTGGATGTTGAAATGTCTGCGATGTTGAAAGAGCAATTAGTTAAGGTCTTCTCTTTGATGAAGGTGTGTTCTGTTTCTGTTAGTTATTGTTTTCTTCCGAAGCCCTACTGGATAAAGGAAAGTTGGTTGCTGCTTCATTTGACATCCACTCCTCTTTCTTTATCTTTGTTTGTATTAGCCAGGATTCTTATTTCAATATGAGCCAGAACTTGATGCTTTTCTTGAGTTTCTCATCTGGAGATTTTCGATATGGGTAGATAAGCCTACTCCAGGAAATGCTCTTATGAATTTGAGGTACAGAGATGAGCGTGCAATAGCCTTTAGAGGAAAAGAAGGTAAGGAGGTCCATCCATTTCTTACTTTTCACTTGAGTTACGTGGGATTTATGATATGCCGGTAAAATAAAATGTGGTAGTTCTTGTATATTGGTGAACATTATATGCGAAAATCAAGATGTTGCACTTTTACCTTTTCCAATAAAAAAAAAGATGTTGCACTTTTTCTTTAGCAATATTTGACAGTTAAAATGTTATTGCCTAGACTTCCAAAATCTGGTGGTTCTGGAGTTCAGACATATTTTGTGATTAAGGGGAGATAATATGTGAAAAAATATGCTGATTTGCCACTGCACTAATGTCTGATCGGTATTTCTCTTCTCCCTTGATATTCTGAAATGATTTTCAGAATGCTTTCTAGAGAGAAATATTGATGCTTTGATACTTTGAATGATTAAGAAGTAGATATTCTTATGTTTTTTACTTGTCTACTACGTTTTGAGCCCCCTCCCTACCTTAATTTGAATGTAGGGATGTTTAAGATCATGATATGCTATTTATTGCTGAGTTGCTCAAATTTAATTGAACAATTGTAAGTATGCATTGAACCTTTCCTTTTTGGTCCTAGAAAAATTGCATTGGGGGTTAGAAGGACCAGGATTGGTGTTGGATTTCCATGTTTATACTGTCTGTTGGTGAAATTTCTATAGTTTGGTGCCTAGGCAATGACTAGTTGACCCCCCCACCCCCCCCCCCAAAAAAAAAAAAAAAAAGAAAAAAAGAAAAAAGAAAGAAAATCAAAGAAAATGATGAAGCAGAGATTTTTTTGATTGATAACAATTATCAAAGATTTTATTAATGATATGGAAATGGAAGAAAGAGAACAAACCCCAATTTGAGAGAAATTCAACGGCATATAGAAGAGTAAGCCTTCTTTTTGTTTGTTCTCTGTGCCATGATGGACCATACATCATGTAAAGATTACGGACTGGGAACATTGTTTCCCTCCCCATCTTGCACAAAAGGAAAAAACTTTATACTCTATTATTAAGAAAACCTGCTTCCTACTTCACTGGATCTGGCATCAGCCCTTTTTATCACCATATTTCTCTTATGTCCATACAAAAACAATGATGTTTCAATACACAGGTTGAAAGAATGGTAGGATCCATCTAATGGACGCCATAAAGGTTGCGGAATGGGTGGGCGAATTTCAAAAATTTCCTACCTTCTCTCAACTGGGAATCATATTCCCTAAGTTTAGAATACAATATTCAAGGATCCTACTTGAACCATAACCAGATCTGTACCGAAAGATAAATGGGAGGAATATACCTGATCTGGAGAAGCAGTATCTCCCAAAGTTGGTATTCACGCCCAAAGAATGCTCCAAGATCTGTTCCTGCTGAAGATGACACAGCTGTGAATGGAACAAAACCAGCAGGGTGCGTCCTACACACTGGATCCTTCACAAGAATCCTCTGGAAGTACTAAACACTGAATCTTTTTCAGTCTTTCTTGCAAGACTGATGTCAAGAACAGATTTCTTGACTTTCTTTTCTGCAAAGATCTAATCTTGCAATGGCAGATGGCGGCGGCAGGAGGAGATCTCCAAAAATGAAAAAGGCTGAACTGCTTTTTCTGTTTTTCTGGAGAGTATGAATGAGATCCTCTCTCAATTCGCAGGAGCTATCCTATACCTCTTCAAGGTGGTTCGAAATCTCCTCCTTTCTTTTTGATTAAGAAACCTCATTTTTAGGAGTTATCCCAATCCAAATCAGTATTTGGATAGGGGATAATCTTAATCCTTTCTGCAGATAGAGTTAGCTTACTCCTGATCTTATCAGGAGGTTACCAGATTCAAATCTAATTTGAATTTGGTCTCTAAGAGTGGATAAGGCTAAAGGCCCAATCCTTTTACTAACTTTAATCTCAAATTCGCCCCATGGATGGGTGATCATATCAGCCCACCTCGAAATGGGCTTTTGGCCCATTAAGTGTTCAGTGTCTAATTACTTTCCAATCTGCTGCCCAGTTGGGCTTCTTTGTATGGCGTGGGACCCAAGCATTGATCTACACACCAGCCACATGGGTTCGGCCCAGCCTCTAAAACAAGGCCTAGCCGAATTCACTGAAAAACTCAATGAACCCCTTGAGTCCATCATATGGACCCTATGGGCCCAACACTTACATTAAGTGGTCCCTGGGCCAAGCCATCTTATAAAAACCCAGGGACTGTGGGCAGGTGCAAGATTAGCCCATCAGGTATTATCCTCAATGGTCTTACACTTAACCTCTCAGCCCTTAATGATCAAGCACTGCCCGACAAGAGAGGACCTCTCCCTCGGCTGCAAGGAACAGTGCCGCACTCTCCTCTCACATGGATCCCGGGAATTAAAACCATTTGCAAACAATTCGAAACCGTACATATATATATATAAATATATTAATTTTGCAAAACAAAATTCCAACGATTGAAATCAACTGCCGGCAGTTTGGTTTCCATCAGAGAGAGTGCATTCCCGATCATTACCCTTTGTCCGACAAAGTGGCTGATTCTGTCACTATGATCACCCACTCAGATGAATTTTCAAACTGCCCCAACATACCCAGTTTTTGATCCCCGCTAAGGATCTCACTGATTGGCATATCAAAGGCAGCCTAATCCAACACCTAGTGAAGTGTCATAATCGAGTCTAGGGGTCAGGTGTAACTTTCCAGTTTTGCCAATCTATCTCCAAGGTCCAGGGCAATACTGGAAATCTGGTCCGGTTCAAGGATCAAGTAATCCCATACTGCATGTGCCTCGGGTCTTACCCTGGTGGCTGAGACAGGCCATCCCAACACTTGGTGGCACACCAGCATCAGCCTTGGCAGGATAAATCTCCCCAGACTTATCCAACGGCTGTGAACATTTAAAACTAACACGAGTCTCTATAAATGTCCAGTTTTAGGGTTTTACACAGAATTAAACCAAACAACATGAATCAAACATGCACTTTATTTATTTCCACTAAATAACAAAAGTACATCAAATCAGATTGAAGCTAAGGGCATACAAAACTGTCTAACACAGGTCATAAAAATGGTTGCAGAAGATAATAAGTTTCCCTTTTGGACAGTGTGGGAAGAAAGGAATGCCAGAATATTCCAAGAGAAGGTACGAAGCCAACAAGATCTGAAGGAATGTATCCTATACAGGGCTATAGTGTGGTTAAAATCTCTGCATTTATTTTGGCAGTTCTCTTTTAATGACCTGTGGAGGCATTGGGCAGAAGTGGCAAGCAGTTCCTCTCTGAAGACAAAGATGCACATGAGCTGGGTACCCCCACCTGAAGGTTTCATGAAGTTAAATTTTGATGGTAGTAGTCTGGGCAATTCAGGTCTTTCTGGGATGGGAGGGGTTACAAGGAAAGTAAGTGGTTCTGTAATTTTTCAGTTTTCTGGCCCTTTAGGTGAAGGGGACTCCACGAGGGCAGAACTATTATCTGCACTACAAGGGGTACAGTTTGTTGTACAGCTAGGAGTGGAGCAGCTACTAATGGAAGGTGATTCTCAGGTGGTTACAAAAACCAGAGACTACAGTTTGGTGCTTCAAAAATGAACTTAAAAGATTCAAATGCTTGATGAGGAATTTGGATGTTGGAATACAATGGGTAGGGAGATCTGCCAATGCTATGGCTGATTGTTTAGCCAAGCAAGGGGCTAATAGGGAAAATCTGTATTGGGCTCAATTGCAATCCTTTTTTAGTTCTTGACTGGTTGGAGAGGTTGCAGCTTGTACCTCTCCAAGTGTATTCTATTATCAGTGGTTTATTAATAAATTCTTCATTTATATAAAAAAAAAGATAACAAGTTTCCCTTTTCACAGGAGGTGGTTTTGTAACTTGGAATACCAAACCTTATCATTTCATTTTGATAATATCTAACTTTATCATGAATGTGGAAAACATTTAACTCCATCTAGTTGAAAGAAAAAACATTGAGGTGTTATGTTCCTATTTTGAAAAGTGGGCAGCACTTCACCAGATATGTTAGAGAAAGATTAGGGATATTGTATTCCTGTTCTTCCTACTACTTTGCCGGAGTCCCCAAATCTTACCTATTGCATGCTGTTTTGTCTCCTGTACTGTGAACTCCATATACTAAGAACCTAACATACAAAAAGTATATGCATCTAAAACTAGCATGTTACCAAGAGTAAAGAACTCCTTTGACATTTTTTCGGTATCATGAACAGATCCATGAAAATTTTTATTAAATCATAGAAATCAAAAGATTAGGTTATGGCATAAAATAAAAAGATAATGCCAGAACAGCCCAGTGTGTTGGTAAGATCTCCTGCTGGTTGTAGCGGAGACTTGGGACCGAATCCCACCTGCACCTGGATTGGGGGGGTTATGGGTTGGGGGATGGGCTACCCCCATTGTGTAGCCCTTCAAAAGAAATAATAAAAAAAAAAAACAACCCAGGCTCTATGTCCATAGTTAAAAATTCCCTTTGTCTATGTAGAAATGGCAAGGCCCCCAAATAAAGCTCCATCTGCTTTCTTCCATCTCTCCTTTTTTTTCTGAAAGAAGGTAAAGTATGACTGTAATAATATACAGTCCTCTGTACAAAGAGAAGCTGTACAAAATGAAGGACCTCAAAATAAGGCCATCCTCAAAAAAGTATGATTAGATATACTATCTCTAAAATCATTATGTATAGACATCCAACTTCTCAAAACTTCTATTGCCAAGTTAATGACCTCAGCTTCCGTAGTAGATTTTTCCTCAAAAATCCTGTTGTTCCTTTCTGACCACACAGCCCACATAACTGCCAGAGGGATGGAAGCCCATCATAACTTTCCTTTCTTCGACAGCCCCTGAATATACCACTCCTCTAGCAGAGCTCTAACTGAGGCTGGCATGCACCAGCTTAGATTCAGGGAATTGCAGAAGTGGAACCATACTGCAGAACTAAACTTGCAATGAAGGAAGAGATGATCAGAGGATTCCATTTGCATATTGCAAAAACAACACCTCCAATCTGGCAGGTTAAGACCTTTATTCAGCAGCATTTCTTTGGACAGACACCTCTCCAGCGCTGCCACCCAAACAAAAAACTTGATTTTTGGAGGAGCCAAGTTCCCCCAAGTGGCCTTGCTGGGGAAGGGGCTTCAGGCCTTCCCACCAGAAAATTGTAGAAGGATTTGATTGTGAATTCCTCAGATTTTGACCATTTCCAGACTGTTGAATCTTGCTCCTGAAGACTTAGCTGTTGGTCTTGTAACAGATTAAGAAAATCTGCCATCTGCTGAATTTCCCAGTCGTTGAAACTTCTCCTAAAGAGAGGAACCCGGCATAGCCTGCCTTCCTGGAGACACAGAGAATTGGCCAATAAGGCTTTCTTATCTACAGCCACATTGTACAGGGCCAGGAACAGCTCTTTTAGGGTGTTGTCACCAGCCCACTGGTCTAACCAGAACCTGGTTTTTCTTCCATCTCCCACTTTAAATTTAACACCACTGCTGAACTGCCTGTAAGCCTTACAAATTCCTTTCCACACCCCACAACCATAGGTGCCAGAAGGAATACCAGCATCCCATCCATTGTTCCTTAAGCCATATTTCTCCTCAATCACCTTCCTCCAGAGTTTGTTTGGTTCTGATGAAAATCTCCACAGCCAACTTCCCAATAGGGCAAGGTTGAAAAGCTTAGGGTTTCTTATTCCAAGCCTGCCTTGTGACTGGGGATTGCAGATTTTCTCCCAGCTCACTAAATGATACTTGTGAGAATCTTTCCAGCCTTTCTAAAGAAAATTTCTCATCTTCTTTTTTTTTTTTTTTTTTTTTCCATTTCCTTTGCTACCTTTGAGGTAATGGGGAATAGGCTCATAAAGTAGGTTGGAAGGCTGACTAACACACTTATCGATAAAAAAAAAGGCTGACTAACACACTTTTGATGAGTGTGACCTTTCCACCTTTAGAGATACCTTGCCTTCCAAGAAGCCAATTTTTGGTCCATCCTTTCTAGGATTGGAGTCCAAATTGCTTTGGAGATACATTTGGCTCCAAGGGGTAGACCTAAATAAGTTGTAGGCAGACTACCCACTTTACATTCCAATGTATCAGCCAAATTTTGAATGTTAGGCACCTCTTCCACAGCTAATAGTTCACTCTTAGCTAGGTTCACCTTCAGTCCTGAAATTATCTCAAACCAAAATAGTAGATATTTCAGATTAAGGATTTTGTCCTCTGAAGTACTGAAGGAAAGGAGAGTGTCATCTGCATATTGTAGGATGGGGATTTTTGTTCCATTAGAACTTACTTCAAAACCCTCTAGAAGATTCAGTTCTTAGGCCCTGTCTACCAACTTGCTAAGACCTTCCATCACTAAGAGGAAGAGCAATGGAGATAGTGGGTCTCCTTGTCTCAGCCCTCTTGAGCTTTTGAAATTTCCTTTTGCTGACCCATTTAGCAAGATTGAGAACCTTGGCAGTTTACATGATCATAGGCTTTTTCTAAGTCTAATTCGCAAACCGGCCCTGCTTTTCCACTTCTCTTCCTTGAGTCAATTAACTCATTGGCTATAAGAACTCCATCATGGATTTGTTTGTTGTGGACGAAGGCGCCTTGGGAGCTAGAAACCAAAGAGTCCATTACTCCTCTTAGTCTAGTTGCCAGAATTTTGGCTAGTATTTTGTACATACTACCAATTAGACTTATTGGCCTGAAATCTTTCAACTCTTTAGCTCCTGTTTTCTTATGTATTAGAGATAAGAAAGTGGCATTTAAACTTCTCTCCAGAGCAGCTGACTGATGAAAACCTTCTAATACCTTTAGCATATCTGCTTTAATTAAATTCCCAGAACTTCTTAAGGAAGAGAATAGAAAACCCATCTGGCCCTAGAGCCTTTTCCCCTTCCAAGCTGTTAATGGCCTCCTTTACCTCTTCTTCTGAGAAGGGTTTTTCTAACTCCAAAGCCTGCTGATCTGAGAGTAGCCCGAAGTGTAGACCATTCAGCTTTGGTCTAATCCTACAAGGGTCACTGAAGATTTTCTAATGCATCCAGTTCATCTTGTTAAATTGCAGATTTTCTAATGCATCCAGTTCATCTTGTTAAATTGCAGATTTTCTAATGCATCCAGTTCATCTTGTTAAATTGCAGATTTTCTAATGCATCCAGTTCATCTTGTTAAATTGCAGATTTTCTAATGCATCCAAACTAGGTATTCAAATTATTAGCTGAAAGCTGACCTCTCTTATGTCCTGAGAACCCATTGAACCTCTCTCCTTCCATTCTATTCATCCAAGCCAATGTTTTAAAACACGGGGGCCTGATACAAGGCGTTCCCACTACATGGAGGCATGAGGCATAGTTTAGAACTGTTTCGACTGCTGCTACAGTAGTCCGAACAGGAAGAGGAGGAGAAGAAGAAGAAGAAGAAGAGAAGAAGAAGAAGGGTCTGTCGAAAATCTGATAGTTAACCCATCCAGTCGACCCCCTTAATCTATATTAGATTCTAATAATGTTTACAAAGACAGAAATGCCCTTACTTAGTGTGGGGCAAAGTAACTCTAATGACACTGCTACATAAGCAAGTTACTTAATAAACAGAAGAAGACTAAATTACCCATATTCGGCACATCTTAACACTCCCCCTCAAGCTGGAGAATATATGTCATATAATCCCAGCTTGTTACATAGATAGTTCACTTTCCCTGAGCTTAGAGCTTTTGTAAACAAATCTGCCCACTGGTCATTGGAGCCCACATGTTTTGTATTTATCTCTCTGGCAAGAACCTTCTCTCTCACAAAGTGACAATCAACCTCTATGTGCTTTGTTCTCTCATGAAAGATAGGATTGGATGAGATATGTAGTGCAACTTGGTTAGCTTGGTTGTCACAGTACAATTTCATAGGTTTATCCATGTGAAACCCAATTTCTTGTAGGAGATTCCTCAGCCACACTAATTCACAGGTAGTGTGAGCCATGGCCCTATATTCGGCTTCAGCACTGCTTCTGGCTAGTTTGCATCTGTAGTAGATCTTCTGTCACTCACTGAGCCTGCCTAGTTTGCATCTGTATACCCAACTACTTCAAGTTTTCCTCCTGGTTTATACAATAGCCCACGGCCTGGAGCTCCTTTCAGATACCTCACAATTCTAAGGACTGCATCCCAGTGAGGTATATGAGGGTTCTGCATGAATTGGCTCACCACACTGATTACAAAGGAGATGTCGGGTCTCGTGATAGTCAGATAGTTCAGCTTTCCCACTAGTCATCTATACCTTCCAGGATCTTCAAATACTTCTCCTGTATCACTGCTCAACTTAACATTTGGTTCCATAGGGGTCTCAGCCGGTTTTGCACCTAACAGTCCTGTTTCTTCCAATAGATCAATGACATATTTCCTTTGGCACAGATTCACAACTTGTTTTGACATGCCAACCTCTATTCCCAAGAAATACTTTAATGTTCCAAGGTCTTTTGTTTGAAAATGATTTTTGCAGAAATACCTTTAGTTTGCCAATCCCCAATTTATCACTACCAGTGATGACAATATCATCCACATAGACCACTAATAAAATCTTCCCAGCTTCTGAGTCATAGCTGAACACTGAGTGATCAACCTGGCATTGCTTCATTCCAAAACTCTTCACCACTTCGCTGAACTTCCCAAACCAAGCACGTGGAGATTGCTTCAACCCATAAATTGCTTTCTTCAGCCTGCACACCTTACCACCCTCCCCCTGAGCAACAAACCCAGGTGGTTGCTCCATATATACCTCCTCCACTTGATCACCATGGAGGAAGGCATTCTTTATGTCAAGTTGAAGGAGAGGCCAATCATACGTAACTGCCAAGGAAATTAGGACACGAACGGAACCAATTTTAGCCACCGGAGAGAACGTCTCCATGTAGTCCACACCATACACCTGTGAGTAACCTTTAGCAACAGATCTGGCCTTCAGACGCTCCACACTACCATCTGGCAAGTATTTCACAGTATACACCCATTTACAGCCCACAGCATGCTTCCCAGGTGGGAGAGTAGTAAGTTCCCATGTTTGAGTATGTTGAAGAGCAGAAAGTTCCTCCTCCATTGCCCGCCGCCATCTAGGTGAACTAAGAGCTTCTTGAACATTGTTAGGTAGGGAAATAGAAGACAAAAGTGAAACAAACTGGCGATGTGAGGCAGAAAGACGAGATAATGAAACAAAATTGGAAATGGGATGGAGTGTAGAACTACGTTTACCTTTCTGTAAGGCAATGGGTAGGTTAAGATCTGAAGGTTCAGCAATAGGAGCCATGAGAGGATCCGCATATGAGGTAGAAGCAGGAGGAGGGGCCGGTGTCGTTCGACGTGTATACACTTGTCGGATCGGTGGTCGTTCAGTGGTGACCTGCACTGGATGAGGAGATGAGTCTACTCCAACAACAACCTCTGGAACTGAATCATTGACAGGAAGAGGAAGAGGAGGTAAGGATGAGGACAAGGGTGCTTCATGACTGGAGAAGAAGGGGACAAACTAAAAAAAGGTGACATCAGGGCAGACATAGCACTTTCAGGCAATGGGATTATAACACTTGTACCCTTTTTGAGTCCGAGAGTAGCCAAGAAAGACATTTAATTGAGCGTGCATCTAGCTTGTCTATTCCAGGACTCAGATTATGAACAAAGCACACACAACCAAAGACACGAGGAGTTAATGGAAACGGAGATAAAGTGGGAAACAAGATGGAGAAGGGGGACCGACCATGAAGAATAAAAGAGGGCATATGATTAATGAGAAAACATGCAGTGAGTACAGCATCACTCCAAAACCGTTTAGGAACATGCATGTGGTGAAGCATAGACCGAGCAATTTCAAGAAGACGACGATTCTTCCGTTCAACCACCCCATTTTGTTGTGGGGTGCAGCACACGAGGTCTGATGAATAATGCCATGCTGTTTTAAATACTGTTGAAATGCAGTAAGAAAGTATTTACGACCATTATCTTAACGGAGAACTTTGATTGGAACACCAAATTGTGTGCGTATTTCAGCATGGAATTTTTGAAAAATGGAAAATAATTCACTTCTTTCTTTCATTAAGTAAATCCATGTCATTCTTGAACAATCATCAATAAAGGAGACGAGAATTGTACCCATTATAAGACTCTATTTTGATTGGACCCCAAACATCTGAATGAACCAAAGAAAAAGGACTCAACATACAACTCTCAACACTTGGACTGAAGGACACACGATGATGTTTACCAAACTGATATGACTCACATTGTAAAACTGACAACTGACTCAATGATGGAACCAACATCTTGAGAACCTTGAGAGATGGATGTCCCAGTCGGCAATGCCATTGTAGAGGAGTAAGGGAAGTCTAAAGAGCAATTGAAGATCCACCGCCGTCAAGGTAATACAATCCACCAGCTTCATGCCCCCCACTAATCTTCTTCCCCATCTTGAGATCCTGAAAAACACAAGTGGAAGGAAAGAAGGTAACAGAACAGTTAAGAGCTTTGGTTATTTTACTAATAGACATAAGATTGAATGGAAACTTAGGTACGTATAAAACAGATGATAAGGGGATAGAAGCCAAGTCAACATTACCAACACCACAGATGGGAGATGAGTACCCATTGGCAAGTGTAATAGTTTGTGATGTGGAGGTTTCAGAAAGAGAAGAGAACACACCTGGAGTCCCGGTCATATGATCTGAGGCTCTAGAGTCAATAATCCAGGAAGGAGTTTTAGATGACATGCAAGCGATACTTGATTGGGCATATGTGGCAGTGGTATGCTGTGAAGTAATTTGAAGGAACCGTTCATACTCATCACGCGGAACACTCACCATCTCCCTCCCAAAAGTAGATGTAGATGTGGGAGGTGTTAGGTCTGCCAGTTTACTGTCACTGATAGCAACCTCGCCTGCTACAGCATGATTAGCCCATTTAGAGGGAGGGCCATGTAGGTCATAACAGAAATTCACTGTGTGTCCATCCCTACCACAATGAGTACACTTCCTTGTAGAGTTATTTTTTCCTCTGCCACGGCCTCCCCCTGAGTCACAGCCACCCTGACCAATCATGGAATTGCCACGGCCCCCTTTGGAATGACCTCCCCCTTTTGTACTATGTCCACCACCTCTAGCTATCACAAGTGCTGATCTATCATACTGTGTGGGGTTCTCTGTCTGGCCCAAAGAGATTCTACGAAGTCTTGAGAATACTTCCTCAAGTGTAGGAAGAGTAGAGCCCCCCAATATTTGAGCTCTAACTGGTTCATATTCCGAATTCAACCCCATTAAAAATCTTGTAACATTTAGCTGCTCCCTTTGCTGTTGCTGAATTTGAATATCTAGAGTAAGGGGCTGATAGACATTGAGTTCATTCCTTATATTCTTCATGCAGGCATAGTACTCTTCTAGTGTTTTGGTTCCTTGTTGTAAATCAAAGTACTCCTGATACAGTTGATATACTCTTGTTGTGTTATCTTGTCTATAATATAGCTTCTTAGCATGCTCCCATATATCCTTAGCCGTATCAAAGAACATGAAGTTGGCAATGATTTTGGGTTCCATACTATTCCACAGCCAAGTCATGATTTGAGCATCTTCTTGTTCCCAATCATCAAACCTTGGAGAGTCAACCGATGGCTTCTCATCTCTAACATGCTTTACTTTCTTCTTTGCCTTGAGAAAAATTTCCACTGATTTAGCCCATGGAACATAGTTCTCCCCATTTAGCTTAATTGAGGTCATTTGTACCCCTAGGTAGTCGGAGGAAATTACTACACTAGGTTTCTGATCATTGTAGCCATCTCCTATTGCTGCCATTGTACTCTTTCACAGTTGTCTCTAACTTTACTTCTCAACTACAAGCTGATTGATGTTGTTCACAGTTTGATATTTCAGCACCTATTGCAGCCTCTAAACACCATTGCTGACTTCACACGCTTGTTCTTATTCACACTACTGCTGACTTCACACACTTACGTCCCACATAAGCATCAGTTTACCATTCACTAATCACAAGTAGAGGCCCTCTTACAACTACTCAAGCACCACAACACAGCCAAATCTGCTGCACCCAATTTAGACTTGTTTAACACACTTAAGAGGGCAATACACAACCACAAGGAGTTCGGCAAGGTCACTGCGTTCTACCTTACACCACTCAGCCACTTACAGCAGCCCTACACCATTCGGCTACTGCACACACAGCCCTTCCTAGGGCAACAATGAACCTAGTTCTCTAGGTTCTACTCAGTACAACAGCTTCTTGTAGGGTTTCTACCCAGAAATATAAGTAACACTAGAAGAAGAGAGAACCAACCTTCCTTTGAGAATATCAATCAACCATTCACCGCTGAAGTCACTTTCCTTGTCGAAGAAGGTTATGCGCAGCAGAGAGACAAGCTGTAATGTTTCTGACCTAGGGCGAACCAGTTCTCTCCATCGACTGACCATAAACGAAGGTGAAGAGTCACGAACAATGCTGAGGTGCTTTACCAACTAACTTAGGTCAGGAGCATGGTTCTGATACCATGTTTCGGCTACTGCTACAGTAGTCCGAACAGGAGCAGGAGAAGAAGAAGAAGAAGAAGAAGAAGGAGAAGAAGAAGAAGGAGAAGAAGAAGAAGAAGGGTCTGTCGAAAATCTGATAGTTAACCCATCCAGTCGACTCCCTTAATCTATATTAGATTCTAATAATGTTTACAAAAACAGAAATGCCCTTAAGTGTGGGGCAGAAACATTGCCACATAAGCAAATTACTTAATAAACAGAAGAAGACTAAACTACCCCTATTCGGCACATCTTAACAAGAACATAAGAAGAGGGGGATGAGGAGGAAGTAGGAAGGGGAAGAAGAAGAAGGTCTCTCTCTCTCTCTCTTAATATGAAAGATGTATATATATATATTGGTAGGGGGTGGGGTCTAGGGGGCTAAGCCCCCCAACCAAGGGTGTCTGGGCCAGACTGAACTTTCTTTCCCCTCCCTTTCTTTTTCTTTTCTTTCGTTCTTTCTTTCTTTCTTTCTGTCTGTCTGTCTGTCTTTTTCAGTTTTTGGTATGAGGCATGCAGGAGGTGTACACCTCAGAGGCATCAACGCCTCTGGCATCAAAGCATTTTGGGGGGTGCCTCACCTGGAGGCACACCTCCAGGCGTATGTATGCCTCCCAAACCTTTTAAAACACTGATCCTATCTATCATTACTTGGAGTCACCTTTCAGCTTCATCCTTGTAGGGTTCAAAAAAAGAGCATAATCTTAGAGCTTGAAGTGGAGATGGTAATTCTGACTGGACTGAGCTACCATCTCCTCTGTTTCCTCCCTGGATTACCAATGCATCAACCATCAATATTTAGTTTGAAAGAACACAAGGGAGGAGGATTCCATGCCAAGGAATTTTTTTTTTTTTTGGTTATGCCCTCAGTTGACAAGTCCTTGAATTCCTCTCTTGGTTTTACCAAATAGCAACTCTTATGGTAATTACGTCAGTAACATCTTCCTTTGTTCTATAGTCTTGCATTTTTTTCCTTCCCAAATGGTCTATAGTATAGTTGTTCTTGTGCATCTCTGATGAAGAATGCTTTTGACATCACCAACAAGTAGTGAAACTTAGGCAACCACCTTAGTAAATACTACTCAACTAGGGTTAAATCTGTTATGAGGTTTTGATGGTGTCTTTAGACATCCTTCAATGCTCTTCATACATTTCATTTCCCAAGGAAGTCTATGAATCATTTAGGTGCTTTCCTTTTGATCTCTTTATTTTGATGGTATCATTGGAAGTCATGTAGAGACCAATGTTCAAAGAACCAGGCCAGGCATAGAACCGGAGAAGAGAGGTTCACGGGTCGAGGTTCGACTAGGGTCAAACCGTGATGATGTGGAAAATACATATATATACTACGAGTCATATAAATACTAATATAACATATTTTATAACTTTTAATATACTTAAATATGGTGGATGGATGGTAAGCTTCTTAATTTTTAAAACAAATGACTAGGGTTCAAGCCTTTTAATTTACATTTACTTAAAAATATGTGCATAATAATGTAATATGTACAATAAAGAGTCATTAAATAGCATAAGTGGATTAGTGGTAATTAAGTAATTTGTGAAAATAAGAGGTTTTGGGTTCAAATCTTGTTAATGCCATTTTAAAATTTCACTTATGTATAGACCCAGGCATTTCATGAAACCGGGACCTGTTCACCGGTTTTTCGGTTAAACCGAATGGTCAGCCGGTTTTCACTAGGTTTTGAACAAGTTCAGTTATTGGGGTGTAACCAAACTGGTCAGTGCCTCGAGTCACGGTTCGACCAACCAGTCTGGTTCGGTTTTCTAAACACTGGTAGAGGCAACTCTTGTTTGATATAGCTATTTGTGCGCGTATTTTACTGTTTAGAAGTAGAAGTAATTGCATCTTTTGTAGATCTTTGTAGTCAACTAAAACTATCAAAGTATCCATTTCACAAGAGCTCTGCAATTATCTCGATGATCCGCAAATGCTAATATCTCTTTTGCTTGCCCATAGCCTAATGGGCTGTATTATGATTCAGCCTGCCCTTGTGTTCTATTAGTTTGATAGCAGCCAAGAAGAGAGAAAAAGAAAGAAGGAAAGAGAGAGAGAAAGGAGGAGAAAAGGAGAGAAGAAAAGTCTGGTTCGAATGAGAGAAAAATTAGCTCTCCCATTCGACTAGACATGTTTTATATTACTAACATAATGGAAAAGACACATGTGCCCTTAAGTGATGAACACTAGTTCTAATATAATATTACAGATCAACAACCTCAACATAAGTATAAAGATAGAAATACCCCTACATACTCAACACTAACTCTCCCCCTCAAGCTGGTGAGTATATATCATATAATCTTAGCTTGTTACATATGTAGTCCACTCTTCCCCGACTCAATCCTTTAGTAAATAAGTCTACCCATTGGTTCCTTGTGTTAACATATGCAATGTCTATCACTCCATTCAACACCTTCTCTCTCACAAAGTGACAGTTAACCTCTACGTGCTTGGTTCTTTCATGAAACACCGGATTAGAAGAAATATGAACTGCAACCTGATTGTCATATTTGAGCTTCATTGGAGTGTTAACATTGTATCCTATCTCTTGTAAAAGGTTCTTTAGCCGCACTAATTCACAAGTAGTATGTTCCATAGTTCTATATTCTGCCTTTGCACAGCTTCTCGCCACGACAATTTGCTTCTTACTTTTCCATGTCACCAGATTACCCCCAAGAAAAGTGCAATAGCCTATGGTAGACCTCCTATCAGACATAGAATCGGCCCAGTTAGCATCAATATATCATTCTATTTCAAGTTTTCCACCACTTTTGTATATCAAACCACAACCAGGAGACCCTTTTAAATACCTCACAATTCTTAGAACCGCATCCCAATGAGGAACCAGAGGTTTTTGCATGAACTGACTTACCACATTAACCGCAAATGAAATATCCCCAAGAAATATTTCAATTTACCAAGGTCCTTTGTTTGAAAATGTTCTTGTAGAAAAGTCTTCAACCTGTCAATGCCCATTTTATCGTTCTTGGTAATAACAATATCATCTACATACACCACCAATAGGATTTTTTCTGCCCAAGAGTCATGATTGAAGATTGAATGATCAACTTGGCACTGTTTCATAACAAACTTCTTTACCACCTCACTGAACCTACCAAACCATGCTCGAGGAGACTGTTTAAGCCCATAAACAGCCTTCTTTAGTTTGCATACCTTACCATCCTTTCCCTGAGCAACAAACCCCGGTGGTTGCTCCATATAGACCTCCTCGAGCAAATCACCATGCAAGAAAGCATTCTTGATATCAAGCTGATAGAGGGGCCAATCATACATAGCAGCAAGAGAGATCACAACACAAACCAAACCTATCTTAGCAACTGGGGAGAAGGTCTTTGTGTAGTCAATACCATAGGTTTGGGAGTACCTTTTTGGAACCAATCTAGCTTTCAGGCGCTCTACACTACCATCAGGTAAATACTTAATAGTATAAACCCACTTACAACCGACTGCCTGCTTCCTAGGAGGAAGAGCGATGAGGTCCCAAGTATGATTATGAGTTAGAGCAGAGAGTTCTTCTTCCATTGCACGGCACCACCCTGGAGAGGCAAGGGCTTCCTGGACATCCTTAGGGACAACAACTGAGGATAACAAAGTGATAAACTGGTGATGGGAAGCGGAAAGGTGAGTGAGTGAAACATAATTAGAAATAGGATGAAGGGTACAAGTGCGTTTACCTTTCCACAAGGCATTGGGAAGATCAAGATCAGGTACTGGGTTTGGGGTTGGTGTTGAGACAACTGCCGGTACATGTGGGTGATGTGTATACACTTGACGGATAGGTGGCCATTCAATAGGTGGTGGCATTGGAGGCAAGGACTTGGTCACAACTGGAACAAGGGGAACAAAATTCACAATTAGTGGAAGTGGAAGAGGAGGAGGTGATGAGGAGGAAGAAGCATCACCGGACCCCAAGAAAAACGGAGTAGACTCAAAGAAGGTAACATCAACACACACAAAGGAACATCGAGAACTAGGATAATAACACTTATACCCTTTCTGGGTCCGGGAATAGCCAAGGAAGATGCACTTAATGGATTGTGTATCTAACTTGTCTTTCCCGGGGCCCAGATTATGGACGAAGCAGACACACCAAAAAACTCAGGGAGAAAGATGAAACAAAGACAAGGTGGGAAACAAGGTAGTGAATGGGGAATGATCATCAAGGATAGACGTGGGCATCCGATTAATCAAGAAGCAAGAAGTAAGCACCGCATCACTCCAAAAGGGTTTGGGAACATTCATGTGATGTATGAGGGATCGAGTTGGTTCCAAAATATGACGATTCTTTCTCTCAGCCACCCCATTTTGTTGTGGGGTGTAGGTACATGAGGTTTGATGTATAATGCCATGTTGGTCCAAGTATTCTTGAAATGATGAAGAGAAATATTCACGACCATTATCGGAACGAAAAATTTTAATGTAAACACCAAAGTGGTTGCAAATCTCAGCATAAAATTCTTGGAAGATGGTAACAATTCACTCATTTCTTTCATTAAATAGAGCCACGTCATCCTTGAATAATCATTAGCAAAAATGACAAAATATCTATATCCATTGTATGACATCACTTTATAAGGACCCTAAACATCCGAATGAACCAAAGAAAAAGGACTCGACACACGGTTAGCAACCCTAGGACTAAAGGGAACATGATGATGTTTCCCCAACTGACACGACTTGCAATTTAAAACAGAAAGTTGACCCAACGAAGGAACCAATGACTTCAAAACTGTCAGTGAAGGATGACCAAATCGATAGTGCCACTGGAGAGGAGAGAGAGATGACTGGAGAGTTGTTGATGTTCTTCCACCACCATCAAGACAATACAATCCACTAGCTTCATGCCCTCCACCAATCTTCATCCCCGTCTTGAGATCCTGAAAAACACACGAAGAAGGGTAAAAATTAATAGAGCAATTGAGTGACTTGGTCAACTTACTAACAAACATAAGGTTAAACGGAAATTTAGGGACACACAAAACTGAGGATAAAGATAAGGGGGTCATGTTAACATTGCCAACACCACAAATGGTGGATGTGGAACCATTAGCAAGGGTAACAGATTGTGATGTTGAGCAATGAGAGAGGGAAGAAAACACACCTAGAGTTCCAGTCATGTGATTGGAGGCTTCAGAGTTAATAGTCTAGGGATTGGGTGTGAATGCCAAACAAGCCATACCTGAGTATGCGAAAGTAGCCATGTTCTGCTGAGATGTGGATTGGACAAACCTCTCATACTCATCACGGGGAACACTCACCATCTCCTTCTCGGGAACATTTGTGGATGTAGGAGGCATCTGATCAGCTGAATGACTCTCCTATTTGAAACTGGTGTCACTAGTCATTGCATGATTGGCCCAAGTTGAGGGTGGACCATGCAAGTCATATCAATAATTAATGGTATGTCCATCTATACCACAATGAGTACATCTCCTTGGACCCGAACCACATCCTCTGCCACGGGCTCCCCCTGAATCTCTACCTCCAGTACGACCACCACCACGGTTATATGTAGGTCCATCACCACCACTCTGGCCATATACTGGACCATTGCTACCACTACGGCCAGACTGAGCTCCCCAAGCTCCACCTCTAACACCACGACCCCTTGATACTGCAAAGGCTGATCTATCAGAAACATTAGAGTTCTCAGTAGATCCAATGGAAGTCCTCAAAAGTCGAGCAAACACCTCTTCTAAGGAAGGGAGAGCTGACCCTCCTAGTATCTAAGCCCGCATTGGTTCATACTCAGATTTCAGCCCCACAAAAAATCGAGTCACATCAAGCTGTTCTCTTTGTTGTTGCTGAATTTTGACATCAGAAGTGAGGGGGTGATAAACATTCAACTCATTACGAATGTTTCTCATACTAGCATAGTACTCCTCAAGACTCTGATTGCCCTTTTGTAGATTAAAGTATTCCTGATACAATTGATATACTCTCGTTGTATTGTCTTGACCAGAAAACAACTTCTTAGCATGGTCCCACACATCTTTGGCAGTGTCAAGAAACATGAAATTTACACTAATCTTGGGTTCCATACTGTTCCATAACCACATGATAATCTGTGCATCCTCTTGTTCTTAGTCATCATACTCATGAGAATCAGTGGATGGTTTCTCCTCCCTTATGTGTTTCACCTTCTTCTTTGCCTTCAGAAAAGCCTCTACAGATTTAGCCCAAGGTACATAATTCTCTCCATTCAATTTAATGGAGATCATTTGAACATTTATGTAGTCAGTAGGTATCATCACATTAGATTTGCTATCACTGCTATCTCCCATTGCTGAATTCTGTTATTACTGAATTCGGTACACTGCACACTACTTGATCACATTGGTTTCAGCACTTGTTATTGCTGAAGATTGCACTCTTTACACCACAAACCCTACCCCATGACTACCTGAAATCTCACCACACTATATGAGGACCACTCCCCCTTCAAATCACACTAAAAAACAGTATAAACCCTAGCACACTACAGTCTGAAATCTCACCATACGATCTGAAACATACTTCCTATTTGATTCATAACAAAAAATATGCATAGAAATCTCTTACCTCATCAACTGAAAAACAAACCACACAAGACACCCACTGCACCACACGAATCAGCCCTCTTCTCTTCATCGATTAGGGGAAGGTTTCTTAGAAACCACAGCAACTGACCATGAACAGCACAACTGGATGCATAGAGGCCTCCAAGGGAAGAGGGCGACCACTCATTTTCAGCCATTTCCCTTGTCTCCAATTGATGGCAGATAAATCAAGAGAAAACCCTAGACTGAGTGCGCAGAAAACAGAAATCTGGGCAGATCCGAGTTGCTTAGTTGAGCTCTGATACCATATTATGATTCGGCCTGCCTTTGAGTTCTGTTAGTCTGATAACTGCCAAGAAGAGAGACGAATAAAGAAGAAAGAAAGAGAGATAGAAAAGAGGAGAAAAGGAGAGAAGAAAAGTCTGGTTCGAATGAGAGAAAAATTACCTCTCCCATTCGGCCAGACGTTTTATATTACTAACATAATGGAAAAGACACATGTGCCCTTACTTAAGTGAGGGACACTAGTTCTAATCTAATATTACAGATCAGCAACCTCAACATAAGTATAAAGACAGAAATACCCCTACATACTCGACACTAACAGGCTGAAATCAAGGATTTCATTTTCTGTTCATTGGGTATATTATCCATATACAGCATGGCATTAGTGTGGGATATTATATTTACATAAAACTGAAGTATGTTATATGATATGAAAATCTTGTAGAGGTATCTTGGTATTGTAGTCAAGTTGTAGTTTAGGTAACTCTTGGATGAACCTCTTAATAGTTGGTGCAAATAAATGAGCTTTTGTATATAACCTGAACTTCCTACTTGGCATGAATCTTGGGCAGCTTGTATTGCAGTTGCAAACTGGATCTTGTTTCATACTGATGACTCACCACTGATTACTGATCTGCTCCCCCCCCCCCCCCCCAAAAAAAAAAAAAAGTAAATAAATAAAAAATGAAAAAAAAGGCAAAAGAGCTTTATAGCTATAAATGGTATTTCGTTATTAAGGAAACTATTCTCTTATTTGGAGGTTTGCTATCTTGGCATAAGGGCAGTGGGTTTTGGGTACAATAACTTAGGTAAAGACATATCTGGTGGCATCCACCATTCACAGGCCTCTGAAGTACAAACTTCATAATTGTCCAACATTTGTGCATCTATTCCATGGTCTTCATTGTATACACTTTAAGATGTTCTTTATATTTGGATTGGTTTCAAATTTAAAGTGATACAAGATTTCTTCTGTATATCTTTTTCAGTAAGAACAGGGTTGGAAGGGCCTGGGCTTACTGTTTCTCAGAAGATATGGTATTGCCTTTCCACTGTTGGTGGTCAGTATATATGGGCTCGTTTACAGTCCTTTTCTGCTTTCCGTAGGTGGGGTGATTCTGAGCAGGTGCAATCTTTTTTTCTTTATCCAAAGTATTGCCAAATTTGAATGTTTATTCAGAAGTAGGGGTTAATTTTTGTTGTTTCACATGTGATTTAGACATCGTTGGCACGTCTTGCGTGGACTTTGATACGACACGTAGAGGGTGTGTACAGAGCTGCCTCCTTTTTCAACCTGCTCATATTTCTTTACACAGGAAGGTGATGCTTTGACCCTCAACCTATCTTGGATATTTTGGAATTTGAACATATGCATGCCATATGATTTCAGTGTCTTCTACAACTTACAAGCATGATTCCAAAATGTGAACTTTGCAGATGGTACAAGTTTAACCCTGTGTGGCATTCTTTCATAACAATTAATAAAGATTGCCTTGTTACTGACCAAAAGAATCTTGCAAGATTAAATGGATATTATCAACTGTATAAACTGATGGTGTTTGAACTCTAGGGATGCAAACAGATTGGAATGGATTTGAATCAGGGTATATCCAAATCCGATCCGATACTCTGTAGATCCAATCAGATCTCATAAATACTGATTCAAATTCGAATCCGATCAGGATGTTGGATATCCAAATATGATCCGATCTGATTTAATTTTTAAAAAATTAATAGGTTATTAAAAGGAAAAGAAAATATAAGAGTTTAAATAAAGAAAAACAAAAAATACAGGTATTTTTCAACTATTTTCATCATATATACAAGTTTTTAATAAAAAAATATAAAAATTTACAAAAATGCAATATAAATAACATATTTATAAGTAAATAAATAGATAACACATATATTGAATCAGAAAGGTGTGTGCAGGGGGGGATCCGAATCCGATAAAAAATCGAAATAAGGATATCCAAATCCGACAAAATAGGATCGGATCATGATCCGGTCCATTTGCACCCCCATTGAACTCCAAACAATTGAAGGAAATCTTTTTCTTTTTCTTTTTCTTTTTAACTGAAGGAAATCTCATGTATTAGGAATAGGGCTGCCAATGGATTGGGTCGAATTTGGATAGGCTATATGTAAACTCTATTTGATAAGAATCTGAGATCCAAATTTGATCCAACATCCAATGGATATGTCAAACATGGATTCGAGTGTGATTAGTTTAAATGTCCAGATATCCAATAAATAATAGTAAATCCATATAAAATTGGCATAAATTTACAAAGTAAATTTAAACAAAAAGTAAGTTTATTTAAATCCCAAATCCCGTTTAATCTAAAGAACTTTAATGCTAAAAAACTTATATATATTTTTGATCAACAACACTTTCATTAACTCATCAAAAGAAGATTTACAATAGGAAGACCTAAAAAACTTATATTTTGCATATGCATACAGCATACATACATTTGGGTTGGGTCTTAGTGGATTGGATCAAGCAATTTCTGATTTCAATCCAATTATTAAATTGGATTAGATGCATCAGATTCGAATTCAAATTGGATTTAAACAAATCGTATTTAATCCGATCCATTTGCAGCCCTAATTAGGAGAAAGATTCAAACATGCATTGGTACTTCATTCAAATTTACTTTGTATTGTCTGAAATATTATGTTTGCATTCTGAAGGTTCAGTGCACTTAAGTTTGGAAGGTTTAATCATGATTTTTTCCATTCTTCTTCTTCTTCTTATTTATTTATTTTTTGCATTGCAGGTACAGAAATATTATTGAGAGAGCTCTCAAAGCAAGGCTTGTTTATGGGAGTCCCAACATGAACCGAGCCGTTAGCTTTGAGTACATGAATCGCCAATTGGTGTGGAATGAGTTCTCGGTAAACTGTTCTTCCATCAATCGTTAGTTTTGGAACTGTATTGATGCATATTCGATAAGTATATATTTTTTTTTTCCAATCACTATAAGTCTTATTAGTGTGGCAAAGGGTCAGACAAATGCAGAGTGAGAGATGGAAAATTAAATACTGAATAACTGAACTGTGAAAGTCTAGCTTAAAAATTAGGAAAGCCATCCTTAAATAATTCAAAACTTGATTGTAGGAGGTTTTCACAGTTTTTGTCAAGGTACTGATCCAATTTATACTTCTCAATCATTAGTTTGGAACTGTTTTTACACCCATATAGATTGATGCATATATATTTAAGTGTCATGGATCCATACTAATCCTTTTGTTATTCCCAATCAATAAAAGGCATGTGACAGTCACTGTACCAACAGGTCAAGTAAATGCAGGGTGCTAATAGAAAGTTAAGAACTAAACTGTGCATGTCTAGCTTAAATCTTAGGGAAGCCACTCTAAAATAGTTCAAAACTCGTTCGGAGGAGGCTGTCACAATTAGTTGTCGGGGTGCTGATTCAGTTTGTATCTCACTTGCATCCCATAATTCCTGCTTTAGGACCTCAAAATCCTGGCACCTACTGTTATTGCTGACCTTTTTTAATTTTCTAGGCCTTAAATTTGTTCTGTTTACGGTTGGGTTGCTCCATTGTGACCTGGATATCCAGGGTTCAAACTTGGAAATAGCCCCTCTATATGTGCATGGTGTACATCTGTCCCACCCTATATATATATGCCAAGGGCCATTACCCAATGATGGTTCTGGCCATCCAGGATGTTGGGAGGGGTGGACTGTACAAGGAACTAACCTTTGTTTTCTGCTTTTTTTAGCACAAAGTGGCCACTCTCTTAGACTTGAGCCTGCATTATCGTGTTTGTCAGCTTGAGATTTTACCATTATCAAACCAATGTATCAGAACCAGAAAAGGTCAAATTGAATTATCTCTAGGTCTCCTACCCTAAATGTACCCTGATTTTCACTCATATTATTATTAAATCTACATAGCATATATTTTGTTTTAGTCCTACTTATTTTAAAACCTCTTGTTTCTAAGGTATTTGTCCTTAATCTTAATTTTGCATTTAACAACCTGGTCAGCTGGAATAAGGTGTGTAAAACTAAACAGCAAGGAGGTCTAGGTGTTCGCAGGGTGAGAAATATCAATGTTGCCCTTTTGGTTAAATGGTATTGGAGGTTAGGTAACAGTCTGGGGGACTATGGAGAAGGGTGGTAGCAGCAAAGCATGGATTTAGAAACTCAAGATGGGAACTGGGAGTATCAAATCAAAGTTATGGATGCTCAGTGTGGAAAGGGCTCGGGAAAGCTTGTGATCTTTTCTCAAAGGGAGTAAGTTTGAAAGTTTGAGATGAACTTGGGGTAAAATCCTGGGAGGATGTGGGGTGTGAAAATAGACCTTTGAAGGAGATTTATACTGCCCTTTTGGCAGCAAGCAAAGAAGCCAATCCGGCAGAAAATATGCAGGTGCAAAATGGAAATGTGGTATGAATTTCTCAGTTTAGAAGAAGTCTGAACAACTGGGAAGTGGAGGCGATGGTGGAAATGTTGCTGAAGTTGTATAGCACCCAAGTGGACATCAGGAGATAGCAGAATGTGGGAGTGGGATAAATTTGGAAACTTCTCAGTTAAGTCTTTCTGGTCAAAGGAACAGAGAATCACAATTAAGATTGTTTGGAGCAAGAATGTGTGCCTACAAAGATATCCTTTTTTGTTTGGACTGCCTACCTAAACAGAATCCTTACTAGGGATAACTTGGTAAGGAAGGGTATGCACTAGGCTTCCACAAAATGTGTCCTATGTGAGCAACAAGAGGAATCTATCTGTTGCTACATTGTAGATTTTTTGCTAAGGTTTGATCCAAAATCTGTAAGTTGTTTGAGGTGAAAAGATGATGTCTAGAATCGGAGATGGATTTTGTGAAAGGCTGGATTATAGGATGATTATCCAAGAGGGGAAAATTGGCATGGAACATGTCTCCAATAGTTTTTTGGTGCATTTGGTAGGAGAGATATGCAAGAATATTCAATAACAAAGTCAGCTTGACTGACTTGGTATTTCAGAAAATTGTGGGAAAAATGTGTTATTGGCCTTGTGTAAACAAATTGTTTAAGGACAGAAATTGTAACTAGTTTTTTTTTGTATATGATAATCATTTCGTAAAGTAGGGATGGGGGGTATGGGACTGCATGGACGGTGATTCTAAATCCCTGTGTACATCAGCTTGTTGTACATGTTTATCTTTCTATTTAATGACATTATACTTTACCTGTTTTAAAAAATCTTAGTTTTGTATTTAATCATTCATTAATTTATTCAATTAAAACAATGTCATTGACAAACAACATGCACCATGAGCCTGAACATGTTTTGTTAGTCCATCCATGACCAGTGCAAATGAATAAGGGTTAAGTGCTGAACCATAGTGAAGACCCATTGTAACTGTAAAATCTGTTGTCTCCCACAAGTGTTCTAACGTAGGTTTTTGTACCTTGTAATATCCTTAATTAGGTCTGTATACCTATTTGGAACCCCTTTTCTTTTCCAAGACCCACCATATTATTTCTCTAGGGACTGTATCATATGCTTTCTCTAGATCAATGTACACCAATTGAAGTTCTCTCTTCTTCTCTATAAACTTTTATATCAATTTCTAAAAAGAAAGATAACCTCCATGGTTGATCTTCCAGGCATAGGCCCAAATTGGTTATACAATATACTTGTCTTATGTCGTAACCTTGCTCAATTATTTTCTCCCAAAGTTTCATAGTGTGGCTCATGAGTTTAATCCCCTGATAGTTATTACAACTTAATATATTGCCTTCATTCTTAAATATAGACACCATAGTGCTCTTTCTCCATTTATCAAGCATCTTTTTTTCTTTAATTATCTTATTAAGTAGGTTAGTCATAACAAGCCCATTTCTCCCATACCTTTCCATGCTGCTATTGGAATACTACAAGGTCCATGCCTTCCCCTCCATCTTATTTAGCATTTCTTTTACTTTAGTAGTTCTAATTTTATGAAGGTACATGTTATTTTAACACCATTATTGTTACTAATCTCACCCTTTACATGCTCATTTAATAATTTTTTGAAATAGTTTTTCCATCTTTCCTTGATACCCTCATCTTTTACCACGACTTTTCAATCTTCCTTTTTAATGCACCTAACATGGTTTAAATCCCTACTTTTTCTTTCTCTCATATTTTCTAGTTTATAAGTTCCTTTTTCTCCTTCTTTAGTGCCTAATTGAGCTCACATAAGTCCTACGTATATATGATAGGATGTATTAAATCCATACTAATAAAATGCAGCAATGTTAATAGTATTACATTTAGGCTCCTAACTTGTGATTTTTGCTACCTAGGTAGGTGCCTAATTGTCTAGACAAGCACCTTTTTGATACAAGTTATGGCATTCAGGCTAGGTTTTCTGCCAGGGGTGCTTCGTTGCCTAGGCAATGCCTTGACAGCTGTACTGTGATAAAACTATTCATCTCAAATACTTGAAAGCAAGCATTTGGTTCTGAAAGTGATAAGGCAAACTTTTGAGGCCAGAATTATTCATCCTAAAACCTAAATACTTTAAAGCAATCATTTAGTCCTAAAATAAGAAGAGTACCTTTGAGGCCAGTTTACTTTAATAACAGTTGAAGACATAATCCTCTATCCTGATGGAACAGTATTTTTGGAACTTCATCGCTGTGCAGGAGATGTTGCTGTTGCTTCTTCCACTACTCAACTCATCATCCATAAAAAGATTACTTTTGCCATTCTCTAAGGACAAATCTTCTGGTTCTTCTGGTGACGAGGCTGCATGTCCCATCTGCCAGGCAAATCCAACTATTCCATTTCTTGCTGTCCCTTGCCAGCACAGGTATATTGCAGTTTATGCTCTCATGTCTATGATTTTACATTTTAATTTATTTTGATAACCTTAGCGTGTGAATGGGCTAAGGTTGGACGCTCAAAATTCTTAGGCACAATTACAGTTATAGAGAATTCATAGTTGATTCAAGTTTGGCTCAGTAAAATCCATATAATCCAAGGATGACCTTCTCCATACAGAAATTGTTCTCATCTAAGCCACTTGTGCTGAAACCCACTTCAACAAATTAATAATTGTCACAACCAAGGAAATTAGAAAACATTGGTTGTCTAAATTAAACAGCCTGGTCTGTCAACAAGCCTCTCCCTGTGTGACATGTTAGTTTCACCGCGCAATTCATCCAGAACTGGTACTGTTACAAGGAGTCTGTGAACTAATGTGTATTGCAGAGAGCTCTAGCTGTCGGAATTTAAACATACAAAAATTTCCCCTTTAATTGGAGGGTGGCTCTCTCTCTCTCTCTCTCCCTCCCTCACGCACACATGCACACGTACACAAAAACACAAACAAAAGCAGCTGAGCAAGTTTCAGAGTGGTAATGGCATATATGCATTTTTGAGTTTGCACTGATTTAAAGGTGCCAAGAAACTTCCTACAGGCTTGATATTCAAAGACTCTCTCATATTTCTGTTATGAAAGAAGTAGAAAGGAAAAGCAATGATGCTCAATTGTTCAGGGCAAAATGGAGAGTATATGGCCGTTGCCATAAATTTGTACATCCATTATTTTTGATACTATTGCCTTCGCACCCGATGCTGACTCTATAATTTATTCTGTTATGAAAGAAATAGAAAGAAAAGATGCTGACTCTATAATTATTCTGTATACAGGTATTGTTACTATTGCCTTCGCACCCGATGTGCTGCCACTACCTCATTCCGGTGTTCCAGATGCAATGAACCAGTTATTGCCATGCAACGGCAAAGTGGCTTGATCAGTAGTCTAACTCCCAAAATTGATTAATTCAAAGGAAATAATCAACCAAAACGAACAATACAAATGCAATGATGTATGATGTATCAGAAAACAATTAGATAAAAGAACCTTGATTCCTTTATATTTTTATTTGTTCACTCGTTAGCAACCTTCAATAATTCTTCCCACGTGGCAATCTTTTCTCTGGGCTTGTTTCTGAAGGCGCCTTCACTTTTTTCTTTTATGTCAATCTTCTCCCAGCCACTGAATGGCACAAATCTGACATTCCTATTCTTTAATATTTGGAGGAGTCCCTGTTTGCCTTGCTTTGGCGAGCGAGGAATTAGTACTCCTTGTTCCAAATCTTCGGAGATGCTTGCAACCTGGCATAATAACACTATCGTTAGTAAATTGGTAACCACTAACAAGTAATTCATTTCAATTATACAACTCTACCCACATAACATCGCAGCTGCACAAGGGGAACATCTCATCCCTGTACATGTCACCAGGTAATGTTTCGTGGGTAGGTGTGGATAGGGTTCTTGTGGGCAGGAGATATGGAGTCGGAGAAAAAAAAGTCTCGGGCATCATATATGGAGTTTGGATTTCCTCAGAATCCTCCTCTCGGCACACTGCAGCTGCACACCTAGAGGACTGAGGAAATTTGGATTCCTATATATGATAGAAGTGAATTGGAATCTGCCCCTCAGAGTGCACATCCCATCATGTATTGGGAACATCTCTCAATAATAACACAAAAGTATGGGAAATGTTTCTGATGCATGGTGGGATGTGCCTGTGAGGGTGTGAGGAGCGCTGAGTGAAGAGCATATCTGGACTCGGTAGAAGTAAAAATGCCCATTTCTTGGAAATAGGGGTAAGGCTGCATACATCGTCCTTCCCCAGACCCTGCATTGGCGAGAGCCTCATGCACTGTGATGCCCTTTTACTGGCCATTTCTTATTTGCAGAATTGGTGTTTTGCTGTTTATTTCATCTCGAAAGGATTACTTACAGTTTCTTCGGCGCAGTAGAGGTTTGTTGCAACGATCCCAGTAGGTCCTCTTTTCAACCATCCAACTACATATAATCCCTTGAGTGGTTCAGGGTCTGTTGATGCATCACTTAGAACCCGGCCCCGAATGTTTGGAACCACACCTGAGCAAAAATGGAAGAAAAAAAAAAAATAACGGCATAAGCTTCCTGTATCTCTATGAAGGTAGGGAAGGAAAAAAATCAGAAGTCATCTTTTGTTATTGAATTGTTTCAGATAGTTTCATTATATTTATTTATAAATCATCAATTGTTGCAGATTTCAAGAAAGTCAGGAAGGTGGCAATCTAAAATTCTGCAATGATGAATGAGTTCCAGTTTTACCTTTGTGGTGATCAAAGGGCAACCCATCAACTGGCACAGATTTGTAACCGATACTTTTTAAAACCAACCTGCAGAAGGAATCAAGATATGCAAAGTACTGATGAACAAATTAATGAATTCCCATTTATTAAGGTGAAATTACCCGCATTCAATGTCTTCAAACTGTCCTGTGCCCACTGCAGACTGTCTTCCAGAGCTACTGTTCTCTACAAGAAAGATTATGAGCTGATTCGTTAGGTGTCAAGGCTACTGAGCTATTAGGCTACAAGGCATATGGAAACGAAGACGCTGAGCATTGACTGATCAAAAGGAGAAAGGTTATGTAGGAGACACATGTAAATCCATTCAATGCAACTATACGTTTAGTGGAACAAACCTTTTAGAACTGTCTTCTCAAAGCGCACACCAGTAACCTTAGAGCTGCTGTTATCTGAAGGTAAAAACCTGCCTGGCTTCCAAAAGAAGATGAAATGTAGTTGACATTGACTAAAAGTAGGATGACAAGGCTTGGAAGTTGCTGCTTTAGACAGCAAGTCATAGACCCGTCGTTGGATTCGGTTATTCTTCAGTTCTTTCTTCAATCAATAACATCAATGTATAAAAAGGAAAAACATCAACAAAATGCAAGAACTAGTAGCCGTAAAATTAAATAATTAATATTGGTGTTTGATTATGTATACAATAAGAAAACCTAGAGAAAAAAAAACAGATATACCTCATCTGCTCGTGATATTTGTAGATCAGCTTCCTGGATGTGAATATGCAAATCTTTAATACCTGCAATAGGATGCCCACATTTCTCTAAGTGCTACATGTGCTAAAAAAGGGGATCATCGTACAACTTCATCCAATACATTCTTTTGAAAAAAAAAAGCTGATTGTAAGATAACAAGGGAAATACAATGAAATAGTTAAGAGTAGATAAACCATAAGATTCAAAATTATTGTTCGTAAGTGTATTAACACTATAAAACACTCTAGAATAACAAGTTTCCAATTCACCACTAAAGTATATTGCAACGTTTTTAAAAGTGAACACAAGTTGGTAAAATAAAACTATAACTGACCAGTTTATCCTTTCCCATGGGATTTTACAATCAGAAGCTAGATATGGATAAAGAATATCAGGCAACTTTCTCCTGAAAAAGATGCCCTTAAACATTTGAACATTCTAGCATACAGGAGATTTGCCCTCAACTTTAAATCAAGAAAAAAATTCCATGAATAAATAAGCATGCTAAAAATGATAATTTGGAAAGGGAAACCAGGGAATCACCAAGAACTTCACGTAGTTCCTTGGCAGTACAAGCTGCCTGTGCTGGTCCACGTCTTCCAACCAAATACACTTTCCTGTAACCATATCACAAAATCAGAACATGGACTGAATCTTCCTAGTTGATATTGAAGTATTCTAGAACCAAACCTTATGGAACTTTCCTGCAGAGAGACTAGAGCATGGCTTGCAATATCAGTGTTCCCCAATTCAGTTTTTGGTCGTAGAAGGATACGTGCAACATCAAGAGCTACATTGCCCTGATAGAAAAGCAAGATATAGAGATAGGGAAGAACTGAATTGTTGAGTAGCAATGCTATCAAAGATTTGATAGATAAGGTACCATTTTCCTATATATCTATTTTTTTATTGATACCACTCTCATATAGTAAAGAACTAAAGATGATATTAAAGATATATAAGGGAACAGTACCAATAAAAAAAGATACATAGGAGAACAGTACCTAACAGAGCAAGAAAGGTTATTACCTATATAACTCACAGATGTTCATGTTCAGCAGCTAGATAAGCAATCCTTTGGATGAACAAAAAGTAGTCTAGATGTGATGGCTACTATAGTCTATGGTTGGTTTGCACCAATCTTAGTTTGAGGTTTCATTCTTTTTAGTTTTTGGCCATGCAAATACATGGGGATTGGCATCATAATATCATGACATTCAATGACATCTATAGAGAATATGTATTCAACAAAAATATTCTGTATTATAAAGATTTTTCTTTTTTATGGGAAATGGTAACTTTCATTAATTCTTTAAAAAACTTAGTACGAACTGTCACCTTCAATATTCTGTATTATTAAGATAAAATGAAGCATTGTGTTTTAACAGGATAATATGATTTGAAACTTCATATCATGTGTGATATATATATTATCATAGCAGTTTGAGAACGCAGACTTTTAGTTGTGCTTTGACATAAAGTTCTTAATAAAGTGAATTAATCATTAAAGCGAAACTATCCAAGATTTCATGGCAGTTTCAGTCAGTATGATTTCTCCCTCTTTCTAAGGTACGGACTGACTAATATTCTTTTGTCAATTGATCTTTGGATTGATTCACATAGAAACTAGGATCTCTGGAATCTGGTGAGAGAAAATGACTTTCAAAAGAAGATCCTGCTCAATCTACATAACTTCATAATTTCTCTTTATGTTAATAATCACATTGGAGCCATTTATATCATGTCTCTCCTATTTATCGATTTCTAAAATGATGCTAGTTATTCTACATTTATAAATCTATCTGTTATATAAGAGATTTAGGTATTATATGATTTATATCTATGGATTTAAATGAGGGGCCGAACAAGACCTGGTCAAAGGCTATGAAAATACCTGACCAAGAATCACAGCTGTATCAGTATTCTTCAAATCAGGATCCAGATTGCTGTAGTCAGGGTGACCATTATACCACCAAACAAATTCTCTAGCTGAGTATATTCCTGCTAAATCCTAAAAGAAAATATACGGAAATAAGAACCAAACAGGATGCACAATTTCATTTGCAATGCCAAACCACTACCTCAGAAATAATTGTTTGGAATATTAACTACAAAACAACAAGGGCATTATCTAAACTACAATAATGCACACTATAACATTGATCCATAATAGAAAGAAAATCATTCATATTGCAGTGACAAGAAACATACTTCTCCAGGCACACCTAGAACCCTGTCACTTTCAGCACCATAGGCCAGCACCACCTGCTCAATCAATTACATCTAATTCAATCAAATAAAAGACTGAATAATTAGATTCTTCTTTGCAATAATAACTCCTTCTGTAGGGATGGTATCTCACCACATCATATAATTCACGAAGTTCGGATAGTGAGATAGAGGTCCCCAGGGAAACATTTCCAAAGAATGAGCACCGCTTATTCAACGCAACCCGAGTAAACTGGTTAATCACAATCTGTTGCAAGTTTTCTGATAAAACTAAGCACAATTAAGAGAAATATTTCACAAAGCATGCTCCTCAAGAACATGTAGAATTCAGAACAATCTAGGTAAAGATAAAACTGTTACATTTAGAGAGATTCCCAACATAGGATTTTGTAATGAGACTTAATATCTATGTTGCCCAGGTACAGCTAGGACATGGCTGAAAAAGGTCTCAGATAAGAAATTTACACTAAAAATTTGAAGTATCTGATATGACATGCCAACCATGTACATGTACATAGTTTAAATCATTCTTCTTCCTCTTGTTTATTTTTCAAGATCACAGAAAACTATCCTTACCTGTTTATTTTTCAAATGCTCTTTGTCTGCATCAGTCTGGGTCGAGGTCATAAAGTTGTTTCAACCTAAAAGGCAAAAGGATACTTGGCTATCTAGGAGAAGTTCTGCGGGTGAGGAGACAATTTGCAAGTGATACAATTCTACACATTTTTAGGAGCTGGTTTTATGTACCTTTAGTTTACAAATATTTGGTGTGAGGAACAAAAAAGGTGCCAAGGCCAAGTTATGACACTGAATCCGGTGCTCAAAGAGATTTGAAGTTCATAATTGGTTCAATAAAACTACTGAACATGTGATTGAACACTCAGTACAAGGTTCAACACTGGTGAACATTGACTGATCCGCATGGAGGTTCTGGTGTAATGGGGCAGCAGACATGTGTGGTTCAAACCCCTGGGAATCTTCCTATCCATGAACATGTAGAACTGTGTTACACTGTCGGTAGAATGTCCTCCGGAAACTTAAAGTTGTTGAGCTAGTCTCCCTTTAAAGGGAGGCCAATCAGGCATCATTTTTTAGCTTCCTCACGTATTAGAAATCAGGCAATTTTGTTCTTTCTCACTTCTAACTTGACTTGTTGAGCATTTTAGGTATGAAATGAGACAAAGTGCATATCGAAGGCTGTAATATGCACCTTGATTAAATGTTTTTCACCCATAAGAAAAAAGAAACACATGATTCACATTCTGAAACCTGTACAAACATATTATAGAAAAATATAGGGAGAATTATGAACTGTCATGCTCAGTGTATCTTGAGCATTGTATACGTTTCCATGTAACTTTAGATCATAACCAGAACTGATCTTTCTCCGGTGACCGCGTTTTCCCATTCAAGCTTTGCCATTATTTAAAAACATGGGGATTGGACTACTCGCCTTTGTTTCGGGATGATCAGGAGCTACTCCTGAGCGGACTAATCCAAATGGTGTTGGCAATCGGTCGATGATATTGATTTCTGCTCCTTGATGCGCCTTCAACATCTGGAGATATAATCAAAGCATTGCAAAAATGATTAAGCAAAAGAGGATTCAACTTTGCAGTAAAAATTGATGAGTTACAATTCATACAAAAATAAGAATAAAAAACTATAAACCCAAAATTAATATAAGCCCCCCCAAAAAAAATCGACTCCGCAACTAAAACGGCCTTAATCTATATACTTTTTGTTTGTAAAAAAGAAAAAAGAAAGAAAGAAGTCAATGGGTCGACTGAATGAATATACGGGTGGAAATCCATAGAAAAAACAAATGAATGAGATCAAACATAACGTTCATAAAAAGTTTGATTTTTATCATACCGACATAAACAAAAAAAAATAAAAATTTGAGATAACAAAATGCATTTGCAACAATAAAGGAGAATGGTACCAAATTCTTACTTTCTCAGCTGTGTAAAACCCAGAAGGCCCGCTTCCAACTATACAAACTCGCAGTGGATGCGAGGAGATTGACGAAAAGCTTCTCGAAAACCATTTCTTTGCACAGAGAATAGCCACTTGTTTCATTCTAAGTTACTATTTGAATCCCTTTTTTCCCTCTCAAACGGTGAAACGAGAATTGGGAAGTTAAGACTGGTTCGATCAAATTTAGGTTTCTTCCCAAAATTTTCAGAGTCAGAAGAATCCTGAGTCCTGACTATGGCAGTTTCGAGCTTGCAGACTACAACCACGCTGCTGGATTGGCACAGATGTTCTACTTCTAATGAACTGGCTATCGTAATTCGTAAGTGAACCGACCGGGTTATTAACCCTTACAAATGGCCATGGGCCACGTTTGACCTAGCTTAGCTTCGGGAGCCCGTCAAAGCCTCAAAGATCAAGTTATAGCCTATTGGGATCGTCCCGATCCGACCAGTAACACATAGATCCGGTTTGAGCGGCCTGGCCGAAAAAGGAAGAGAGGCAAGCTGGCAAGGCGGAGCGAGGAAGATTGAAAAGCCTGTTTGGCAAGTTTTTTTGAGAAGATCTTCTGATAGTTTTGACAGTTAAGCGATGTATTGAGTTTTTGTATGAAGATCTGAGTAATTCGAAGTTAGTTTGGCAGATATACGTATTTTTATGCATCTTTCCGTGTGAGAAAAAACACGAAAGATGCGAAAATGTTTATTTGGATCTTCCTGAAATCATCCCAAAATGGACTTTTCGTGTCTTTTTGACACACTAGATTTTGGTGATTAGATCCTCCGCAAACCAAATGAAAATAGACCGAAAATTGATCTGCTTGGCTTGTAAACAGCCGAAAGACCATGCGGAAAGACGTGCCAAATGGGCCCTAAACCAAAGTTTGGGTTGGCCAATCCAGGCCCTTTGTAATTAAGCCCTGTTTTGGATGGCTTATGTGTTTGGGGCGAGCTGCTTTGGTTGAACACCTGTGTTCCAGATAAGCTATTGAGTGTAACTTCATATTACAGTCATGATTCTGGCGTTTGGAATGTTAATGTTAATTTTTTGAATTTTTACTAAGGCTCAATTTGGAAGGAGTATAAATACAAATCTGTAGAGTGCAAAACCTTGTATTTTGTATTATTTTGTATGTATTTGCATAGTACATATTTGTATTTGTATTCCTACCAAACTGAGCCTAAATACAACTTTAGAGGCTTCCATGTGGCATCCAATTCAGAATTCTAGAAATCGTTTCTTCAAGCCCTCGCTTTTGTGTTGATTGAGCTGCATTGACTAAGCGGCTTGGAAGAAACTATCAAAACTAGCTTCACCGAAAAGTTGAGCTTGCAGTAGGGCTGTAGAGGTGAGTATGGGTTGGTTTGGTTTGGTTCTAACATAGAATTTGAAACAGAGTAGTTGTTTCTAGGATTTTGGATTCAAAACCTATCCTATTAAGTTTGGTTTCAGGGTTTGTTCTGATCTTGGTGGTTCTAAAGTTACCCATGGAACTTGTTCTTTCTTTACCACAAAAATATTGTCGTTTAGCAATTAAATCCAATAATTGTAATAATATATTAAGGGCCCATTTAGTTCATGAAGATAGGGGTATGGAATCGGAATTGGAATGTCCAATTCCAATTGCTTTGGTTAGGCTGAATTGAAGTCCCATCCCTGGTGGAATGACATTCCCCTTCCTTGGGAATGAAATCCTATTCCAGTTGATTTCAATTCCCATTCCGATTCTTGTCTGAACCAAATATACTATGGGAATAGATCATTCTAATTCCAATTTCAAAGAATTTTGATTCCAACTGTAAACCCAATGGACCTTAATATATAGTTCAAATTTATCATTGTGGCTTAAACTTTGTAAATATCGCTTTTTGCATTACTTATTATCCACATTAAAATTTTAAATTAAAGGAAATTTGTTAATATAATTAAGTGGCTCTTTTTTGGACAAACTCAATGGTCAAGTGAGACAATGGCCTTTGTAGTTATGAGTTTCTGGTTCAAATCTTTATATCCTAAAGTATTTTCGGAATTATTTTAAGTCTGGTTCCACCAAGGTCAATCAAGGTCAGTTATACAGGTTGGTTTAGGTAGGATAAACCCCTATACCCTGAGACTAGCCTGGGTGGGGGTTGATTTTAACTTTTAATTAGAATTTGGAACCAGACTTACTTGACAACATATTGGGTAGGGTTGGTTTGAGGCCATTCCATTCGGTTTTAGGTAGAACTGACCCATTTGCTCACCCCTAGATCACAGCTCAATGACACTATCTTTCAGCTTTACTGGGTTTTCAACAAACATGACTTCTTAACTATCCATGTGGGGCCTATCTTGCAATGTCTGAAACTGCTATAGGAAAACTCTCCCAAACGGGCACTTAGGCTCCAGTTAGCTAAAGCTGAATCGTTTAGCCCAAACTCAGCCCTAAGAGTTTTACTAACGTTATGTTTGGTTTGAAGGAAAAAGTAGGAAAAGGAAAAGAAAGGAGAACCTTTACAAATCTTGTATAGGTTTCTTTACATTCCCTTCCTTTCCCTACTCTTTCCTTCAAACCAAACATAATGTAAGTGTACAAGCAGCCCAAGTCTGGCAATTTGCCAATTAGCAGGCGAGATTAGCCCATTAAAGATCAAATGGGATACTAATGAGAGTGATATGCTTGTCTTTCTATTTTCTGTTTATTTTTTTGACCCCCATAATTTGAAACTTGTCTCATATCTCAGGAATCAGGACCGACCAGCGAACGAGTCCCCACTAGATCAATGGCTATGCCAAAATCAATTTACTCAGGTGATCTACTTGGGCCATCTGATTTGGGCATTATTAGGGAGCTGCAATTTAGATTTCCTGGGAAAGTTGATAAGTGGCAAGTTACTGGTGCCCCATATTCCCAAGACTCAAAATTTAGCCCATTTTGAAACCCACATAGTGTCTGAGGCCCACAATAAATTTATAAGTGGCCCAACTTTTTTAAGAAAAATCATGATCGATCCAAATCAGTCGAAAATAAAACTATGTACCCTAAAGGCCTAAACGAGTCTAATAAAATGGCTTTTAACTTCTCATATTTCAATTTAACCATGAATATCACATTAAACAGAACAGGATTCATGTAGTGGGTTCATATGTTTTGAATAAGTCTTAGATTATGATAATGATGAAAAACTATTGAGTTTGAAATGGAACATTTGACCCGCCTAACAAGCTCTCTCAGCCCTGTCATGTTTACTAAATAGGTTTAGACTTAGGCCCATGAGTCCAATATTGCAATCTAAGGCTATGTTTGGGAGTGCTTAAAAATAAGTGTTTATTTGGGCAGGGACACCATTAAGCACTTATTTATGTTTGGGAAATGAGCCCGAAATAAGTGCTTATTTTTTAAATCCAAAATTTTGGCTTTTTTTTAAGTGCTCATATATCAAGCACTTATAGGAAAGTACTTTTACTTGAAAACACTTACGAAAATACTTTTGTGAAAACACTTTTATAAAAGTACTTTTACGAAAGTATTTTTATAAAAGTGCTTTTACAAAAATACTTTTATAAGAGCACTTTTACAAAAGCACTTTTATGAAAGTATTTTTAGGAAAATACTTTTATAAAAGCACTTTTATAAAGGTATTTTTATGAAAGCACTTATATCAAAGTACTTTTATTCATTCACTTTGGATTGGGCATTTTGAAAATTTGAAAGAAAATGAAGGACAAAAGAGTCGCAATTGCTTATTTAAGTGCTTATTAGAGAAAAAGGCACCAAAAGCTCAATATGAAATAAGTGCTTATTTTTTTAAAATAAACATATGAAAAAGGTGGGTGCCAAATGCAGATAAGTGCTTATTTGAATAAACACTTATTTTTAACATAAGCACTCCCAAACATGGCTTAAAAACCCTAAATCCAAGCAATATTTGGCAGGATTATTCTATGTTGCTTTTATCCTTTTGTGATATAATGGCTCCATCTACATGACATATACTTTTATGATGCTAGTGTTCACCTTTAACTCTATAACCATGTATTTAGGATTTTGACTTTTGAGCAAAAATAATAGGGAAATTTCATGATTAGTATCTCGTACTTTGGGCCTGGTGCCACTTTGGTTCCCGAACTTTAAAATGCGACAATTCAGTATCTGAACTTTTAAAACGTGTCAATCTAGTATCTACTGTTAACTAGTCATTAAATGCCTTTGAAAAAAGGCATAAATGCCCTTCGAGTGTCATCTAACTTTCTTTATCAACCATCCAAACATTGACAAAAAATTAACAGTCCTAAATCTTTGCCTCTTTTATTCAAGAAAGTTGGGGTCCAGAATGCCCATTGAGACGTGTCCCTAGCTTTCTTGAATAGAAGCAAAGATTTGGAATTGTTAATTTTTTTGTCAATGTTTGAATGGTTGATAAAAAAAATTAGATGACACTTGAAGGGCATTTGTGTCTTTTTCAAATGCCACTTAATGGTTGGTTAGAAATTGATTAACTGTATGTACTAAATTGACATGTTATAAAAGTTTGGGTACTAAATTGTCGCACTTTAAAGTTCAGGGACCAAAGTGGCACTAGGCCCAAAGTACAAGGTACTAATTGGGAGTTATACCCACTACAGGAGGTGTTCTTGCTGGAAACAATCTGTAAGGAACAAATCTAGACTCGGCCTCATCACATGTGGCAGTTGTTTTCTAAAAAAAAGTTCCACATCAGCAAAATGATATTGTTTGTTGATGTTGTAATTGTATTTGTTTTGAAAACATAATCATACACATTGGCGAACACCCGCCTAAATATGTTAAATATGATTGATGATTGAGTTCAGCTCACAAGCTCGAAAAGTGAACCTAAAAGCAAACATTACTAATGAGTAGGGGTGGCCACGAGTCGAGCTTTTCGTGACCTATTCGAGCTTGGCACGACTCGGTTTAAATCGAATTTAAAGTCAAGCTAGAGCTTGATATATAGGCTCATTTGCTAATCAAGCTGAGCTTGAGCCTAGTGAAGCTTGGCTCATGAGGCTCGTGAGCCTAGTACGATAAATAAATAATTTTTATTATATATACAATAATATTTTATATATAATATTTTTATTTTTTATGTATAATAGTACATAATTTTTATAATTCTTATTTTTTGTATATAAAATAAAAAACATTTTTATATGCATAATAATAAATAATTTTTATATTTTTTAGTTTTTTGTATTGAAAATAAAAAAATATTTTTATTTGTATAATTTTTATTTTTTAGAAAAAATTTTTTGGCTTGTAGTCAAACTTAAAGTTGCAACCTTTGAACTAAATTGAGTTCGAGCTCAAATCTCTAGAATCGAGCTCGAGCTCAAACCTCAAACTCAAATCGAGCTCGAGCTCGAACCTAAAATAATTTCAGTAAACCAAGTATTTGGCTTGGCTCGACTCGAATCCACCCCTACTAATGAGCCAAATTAGCTCAGCTCATTTACTGCCTAATGTTACAGGGTTTGGCAAAAGTATTTTCAAAAGCAAGATACTAGTACTAGATGTTGTCACATTTCAATGTATATATATTTGTCCCGTGTGAATTATAGATACATGTAATAAACTACTAAGATCAGCCCAGCTTGTAGACTGGCGATGCCTTAATTTACAAACAAGGCATCTCACTCTCTGTTGGTGTATGACTGTAATACTAGTTGAGGTGTATAGAGGGATCCATAATGGAATCTAAAAGATTATCTCTTGAGGTTAATTTTTGATATTCTAATGAACACATCAATTTGAGCTTGTCTCTTGCTAGCAATAAGCAATTGTATTAAATTTAGCTGATGATGATGATGATCATGCCAAACAGTTGGGTTAAAAAGGGAAAAAAAGAAGAAGAAAACATCAATTACTTAAAAAGCATGTGAAATGTATTTATGTGAACCATGATGAGGGTTTTGTTCAAATAAACAGACTTTGCTAATTCTGCTTTGTTTATTTCTTCAATTGAGTAAAATGTGTGACTAGATGTCCCAGACTCCCAGCCTCCCAGGTAGGTAGGTGACCAGTTAGACCATTTTCGGTGCTTCACTCTTTTTTCTTTTTGTTCATGGAACCCAGATCCCCCCAAATATCCCATACACCCTCAACCTTCTTTTTTACATGGTCAACAAAAATCAACTCTATGATGAAGTTGTGTTGGACTTGGGCTCTCACAAAAAAAGGCCCAACGACTGAACAAATATCATCCGTCCATGTCTTGGATAGAATAAAACTTAAATAGAAATGCATTTTCAGTGTGCAGGAATTGTTTCTTTTGAAAATTGAATGAAAATTCATCATTTCATCTTTTTTTGGCCACCAGTTTTTAGATCAGTAGTTCAACTGTTTGGTTCAAATGAGCAATCCTTTCCAATTAAAAAAATTAAAAATAATAAAAGTAAAAGCGGCCAAAAATCACTATCAGGAGTAATCGGTCGACATTTCAACTGTCCGAATCTACGGGTCATTGATTAAGTCAATGATTTTTTACCAAGGAATAGATTAAAGGGTATAATGGAATCAGTTGCCTGAACGATTTCTGGGCCGAATATAAATATTAAACAATGGTAAAGGTGCTAAGGGTGCCACTTGCAGCAAAGCAAATTAGAAGAGATGGAAAACAGTTTCTGTTGTAAAAGATGTGGAAATAATAGATGGGAAGACTTAATTTGTTCTGAAAAGTTTACTCTTTTATATTGAAAAAATTGTTTCCCTTAATTTTAGTAAATGCCAAATATAGCAGATAAAATAAATAATATAAAGGCAAATTAATTTCTTCAGGCTCAGGTTGAAAAAAATACAAATACAAATATATAGAGTGCATTTATAAATATAAAATACACATGGAGGATTTCGTGCTAATTAAGTCTTCCTAATTCAGTTCCTCTCATATAAAAACCCAGGTCCCAGCCCAAAGAGTGATTTTTTTTTTTTAATGCATATAACATAAAGACTATGACTTACATCACATGGATATTGTTAACATGAACTAGGATTCGATGCCATGTCACCAATGGAATCCAGTGGCCGAATAAGATCTCTGGATTAGGTTAGAACACCTAATTTTCGTCAAAGATATGAGACTAAGGTGGAATTGACAGTAGAATTAAAAATTTCATCTTAAATCGGCATGCCCGGCCCAGTTCGGCATGATGGTTTATGGGTTGTACTGGGCACGGCATGATTGTATAGGTCATGTTTGATTTGGGGTTTCAGATCTGTGGGCCGGGCCAGTAAAGCACAACCGAGTAGGTCGTGCTACCTGTGGCCCGACATGGCCTAACTCGGCCCATATATTATATAAATTATAATCATTTAATAATATGTAGTATATAATATATTAATAAAATAAAAAATTGTTTTTAATTTTATTTAATTATTATATATATAAACAATTGTATATATCAAAATTCATATAAAATAATATTTTAAGATTTTTAAAAAAATTTTAAATAAATAATTTTGTCCTGATCCACAGCCCGGCCTGGCTTAAGACTCAATCCACAGCCTAACCCGACCCGTAGCACGGCATGGGCATATACTGGCTTAGGCCATGAGCCATACTGGGCCGACCCCCAAAATATCCTAGCGAGAGAGGCACGGGCTGAGACAGTCCAAGGGCCATGCCATGTCGACCCAAGACGACCCGTTTGAAAGCTCTACTTAAGATACAAGTAGCTAGAGAAGATATCATTATTTGATCTATGATTGCTCAACTGAAACAAATAAAATAAAATAAATTGATGTACATGACATGTTAATGTTGTGTTTATTTGTTTGTTTTTTTGTGTTAACATTAGGTTTTATACGCACACTTGTATATTTATCTATTCTCTATGGCTATATATCATCATCATTCATCCTTATCCGGGTCGGTTACTTGAATTCTGTTTTATCAATCTATTTTATTTAATACTATATTCACTATTAAATTATATTAGTATTTAAATCATTTTATTTTATTATTTCTATCATGTCATTTTTTCCTAAAAATGAGGCTTTTGCTATACTACTTCTACCATGCACGTCAAATGCATGTGCTTCCATAGGGTTTTAGGCAGTTTGATCAGCTGGAGGTAGCTGAGGTGTATCTTCTCATCTTTATTTGTTTGCTCATTTTACTTTCTAATCACTTTAGAATTTTGTGGTTTTTATTTTAAAAATAAAAAATCAAATAGTTACAATCGATTCAGTTTTTTAATTAGTAAACCAAATGTAATCATTCCCCTTGACAAGGTTTTTAAAACTGGATCGGGCATGGAACCATTCTGGGTCCGATTCCTGGATCGAATGGTCCAATCATTTGGTCTGAATGGACGATCCACTCCGATAAAAAATAAAAAACAGTCAAAATCATTGTCTGGGTCAACGGTTTGATGGTTCGACTGCTCGGGTTAGTAGTATGCTGACCAAATCAACATTTTTTTTTTTTGCCAAAAAGTGGTTTTGGGGTGAAATAGAACCGGTTCCTGGTTTTTCTGATCTGATTGACTAGTCCAGTCTGATTTTGAAAACACTACCCCTTTAACATGGGCATCTTTTAACATGGTTTTCGAACCATCATTGACTAGGATGATCAGACCATTCAGCCCAGAAACTGTTCATGCAACCAGTTTTGTTTCACCCTTAACCCTTTTTTTGGCCAAAAACTGTTGACTTGGTTATTGACCTGCTGATCTGGGTGGTTGAACCGTCAACCCATTTGATCCGAACAATGGTTTTTGGCCATTTTTCATTTTAATGATTTTTATTTTTTTAAATTGGAATGGGCCATCTATTCAAACCAGATGATTGAACCGCTGACCTAAAAATCGATGGTCAAAGTGGTTCAAGTTCTGGATCGATTTTTAGAACATTGTCTTTTTAACACCACCCATGCATTAACTGGTAATTTATTCTGGGCGTTGGGTTATAGGCAACCAGGGGTGCATCATGCATGGAGTCAGGATTCCTCATATATTGGAGGACATTCTAAGAACTTTAAAATCTTCGAAAAAGTACAGACAGGCCTAATGCAGATTTCTGTATTTCACTGCAGAGCTATAAACATTCAAAATGTCACAGAACTCCATTCTATACATAGCCACCTCCTATCAGTCTGAACATGTATCTGAATGTCAATGTTTATGTCTTGGTGGATAATAACATCAAACCATCAAACCATTGTTGATTGCTTGGTTGTACATAGATAGTATTTTAGCTATCTGGATCAGATTCCTGACCACTCTGTTGCTTATGTACTTTGGGCCTTAAATAAGGTGGTCCATAAGTTTGTTGATTACGGTACTAGGCTCCAATTCTGTTGGGATTGGTTTCAACCCCCAGAATTCTGTTGAGACAAAATTTGATGAATGGAATTGCCTTCATGCCTAAAAAAATGTTGGATCATTAGTTATCTACTAATAGAAGGGAATCAAAAGGGTAAGCTTCTCAATAAGAAAAATGGATGAAAAAACATTACGAGACAAGAAATTGTTATATAAAATTTGTGAGCTAAGAAACTGAAATACAACGTTTACGAGGATGATAATCTTTAGTGAAAATAAATATGATGGGCAAACTTGTCATCAAGTAATTAGGACATAAATAATTGTCTCATTTTACTTTTTGTTTTTGGAATACAGCAAAGTATTCGTATATAAGGATTGATACATAATGTATGTATTTGATTCCAGTTATGTGTATTAAGTAAATAGTGCCACATAGGTGTTTCATCACTAAAAGGCCTCATTAATTGCATTTATACGAATTGATGTTTGTAGAAGCAAATATCGATTTTTGTGCACTTTTTTGTCTTAGGAAGCTTCATTTTAGAACTTCCGCATTTATTAGCATTTTGCTGATGTGGTGACTAATGGTACTTATATGTTATAAATGCCCTCATTGATTGCTTTTTTTTTTTTTTTTATACACCCTCAATATAATAGTCTAGACTTTTAAGATGAAGGTGATGTTCAAATCTTATATGTAATTTCTATGCATCTGTAAAAACTTTAGGTTTTATTAAATTTTCTTTATTCCTCCAAAAAGTGATATCAAAACTAATAGTTCAAGTTTTTACAATTAGTATTGGTCATTCCACACACATACACGAGCGCGTGTTTGTGCGCATGCACATGCACGCCTTTCGATTATCATGGTATTTGCTTGTGGGTTGGATATTTCATCCTTAAAATGAGACACACAAAATATTGTCTTTCTCTTGTTGGATCATTCTTCTCAGATTCTTTGAGGGTAAAGTTTCCAACTGAAAGAATAGACCCTTTGCACAAATTTGAGCACTGTTCTCCTTCACTTAGGGGTGTCAATTTGATTGGATTTCGTCCAATCCAATCTAGTCCAATGTGAGTCCATTGCAAATGGATCAAGTCCAATTCAATCCAATGAATAATTTGGACAATTTTATATTAGTCCAATTCAAATTTATTTTAATGTAGATTGGCTTCAACTCAAACCCAGTCTATTAACACCCATATTCTTATCTTATATTAATGAATCGGATATTGGCTTAATCCAACCAAATCCAATATAAATTTATTATGAATGGATCAAGTCCAGCCCAATCTAATAAATGTTTTGGATCAGATTGGTTCAATCCATTATGTCTTTTTGCTCCGTCCAATCCATCCAAATTGATTTTGGATTGTACGGCCGGTCCATTGACACCATGGTCATAACATATCGATGATTTGGTGTCCATGTTATTTTGTGTCCATGTTATTCCTAAATTTGATTGTAATTTATTTGGACCTAAACCATGGTCATAACCTGATGAGGCCAAATTTGGCCCTCCAGTGAAATTGTGACACGTGGCACCTCGTGACAACTAGGAAAACACCCAGCCAACAAACTTATGATGTTGGTGACCCACCCGGGCACCAGTCTGGCCGGCCTGGCGCGACCTGTGTGTGGCCTGATGCGCGCCCGCGTGACCTGTGCGCGCGGCCTGCGCGCATGATCCGGCCAAGGCGCCCACCGACGAACCTGGCCTAGACACTGACCCGCCGACTGACGCAGGCACCCCTCTGACAACCCGGCCCAGGCGCCGACCTGGCCGCCTGACACAAGCCCCAGCCTGACGACCTTGAGGAGTTCACCACCGTACCCCGGTTCTGGCAGGATGCGACGAGTCTTATCGTTGGGAGGCTTTTCACCCACCTAACCCGAGAGGAATCCGGTATATAAAGACCTCACCCCCCAAAGGGGAGGGGGATGAAAAAGAAAGGGAAGTAACCCTGCTCTCTAGCTCTCTCATATTATCTTCAAAGCTCTCTACAATAAGATTGCTAACTTAAGCATTGGAGAGCCCCCACCAGGAAAATACCCCCGGGACCTCTGATTCAGTTCTTGCAGGTCCTTCAGCTCCCGCCGCCTACGAAGAGGAGGAAAAGATGGAGTTCTCGGAAGTCCCTCAGCTCCCGCCACCTACAAGGAGGAGGAAGAGATGGAGTTCTTGGAGGTCCCTCAGCTCCCGCCACCTACAAGGAGGAGGAAAAGATGGAGTTCTCGGAGGTCCCTCAGCTCCCACCACCTGCAAGGAGGAGGAAAAGATGAAGTTCTTGGAGGTCCCTTAGCTCCCGCCACCTACAAAGAGGAGGAAAAGATGGAGTTCTCGTAGGTCTCTCAGCTCTCGCCACCTACAAAGAGGAGGAAAAGATGAAGTTCTCGCATGTCCCTCATCTCCCGCAGCCTACAAAGGAAAGAAGACCACCTCATGCTGAGGGCAATTGGATTGCGCCGCACCAGGCAGTTCGCCACCAGGGAGCTCCCCACCAGGCAGTTCGCCCCCAGGCAGTTCGCCACCAAGGCAGTTCACCACCAAGGCAGTTCACCACCAGGCAGTTCGCCACCAGGGAGTTCGCCACTAGGCAGTTCGCCCCCAGGCAGTTCGCCACCAAGGCAGTTCGCCACCTAGGCAGTTCGCCCCCAGGCAGTTTTCCACCAGGGCATCGACCGCCTAGTAGGGAGTTCACCAGGCAGTTCGCCACTAGGGAGCTTGCCACCAGGCAGTTCGTCCCCAGGCAGTTCGCCACCAAGGTAGTTCGCCACCAAGGCAATTCACCCCCAGGCAGTTCGCCACCAAGGCAGTTCGCCCCCAAGCAGTTCGCCACCAGGGAGTTCGCCACCAGGCAGTTCGCCCCCAAGCAGTTCGCCCCCAGGCAGTTCGCCACCAAGGCAGTTCGCCACCAGACAGTTCGCCACTAGGGAGTTCGCCACCAGGCAGTTCACCACCAAGGCAGTTCGCCACCAAGCAGTTCGTCACCAAGCTGTTCTCCCCCAGGGAGTTCGCCACCAAGTAGCTCGTCACTAAGGCACGCCACCACTGGGTCGAATAACAAGATACTTTGCCAAAAAATTTTACATCACAAAACATTGGTACGTGGCCGAAAACCACCACATCATAACCTATACTCATGGATGATTTGGTGCAATGAATTTTTCATATTTTCTTTCAAACCCCCTATAAAACAAAAATGGAAGTATCTTATCAATCCCCTATTAGTTTTGTTTGCACAGTTGTCTCTTCATCCTCAGCAATTATTTGAATCTTTAATAGAAGAGAATGTTCAAGACCTAGGGCCTATTTGGTTTGTGGGAATAAAGGTTTGGAGCCAATTCCAGCTGTTTGGTTGGGCGGAATTGGAATCCCATTTTCATTCCCAGTGGAATGGCCATTCCCTCTTTCCTCTTCCCTCCCCCTCCCCCCCACCATAGGGAATGAAATCCCATTCCGATTGATTCTAATTTCCATTCTGATTCTTTTTTAAACCAAAGAAATTATAGAAATAAACCATTCTAATTCCAATTCCTATTTGAACCAAGAGATTATGGGAATAAATCATTCTAATTCCGATTCCAATTCCAACTGTATATCAGAATTTTGGCAAGGGTTTTCAGAATTTTTTTAATTGACACAAAGGGGGCATTCTTTTTTCGGATTTTGAGAAGGGGGAAAGTTGGTCAATGGGATTTTGATTCCCATTGACCAAGAATCCCATGCTCTTTTTTCAGATTTATGTAGGGGCCAGGGAAAGTTTATTTTCCTGGGTATCACTTACAGTTACCCGGGTAAGTGTTTCCTAGGTAACTGCATTTACCTGGGTAAGTAAATTATCGAAAAGCAAATAGGGCCTAAGAAGTAAAGAGTAAATACTACTGTACGTATCAGTATCAAATAACGTAAATTTCAGGGAGTTCATGGTTACAAAAATTCATTTTAGGGTGGAAAAGGTAAAAGACCAGTGCTGAGATATGCGTGACGCAACTGTGATGCAAAAAAATTATTTGAAATATAAAATAAAAAGAAGAGAAAAGAAAGAGAAATAATTTGGGCATGGACCCGGGGTTGATTCTCGGAAGAAAACAAAAAAAAATACCAGAGGTTGTTAAAGTGTCCATGTCCAAGGACAGGAGTGCTTTTATCCAAGGGAGGAGGTGGGCCGATGGTGGGGCCCACTCCCGTTCCAGTCCGAAACTCTGTCCCCTTTACAGATCCAAAAGCCAAAGAGAAAGAGTCCTGTTTGTGTACCTCTACCGGAGGCCCTACACCAACTCGGGTCTCGGACTCTCGGGCCCACCACTTCCTTTCATCCTTTGCCATTGCCAAACGCTGTATTGAGTCAATCACTCCTCATTTCCGATTTTTTCCCTTTTTTTTTTCTTTTTAAAGGTTTTTCTTTTCCCACGCTTACTTTGCACGTGCGGAACATGTGAGTCGCTGACCCTTGCTTCAGTTCTTCGTCTTCTAGCGCTTTGGATTCGACCCACGAGCATAAAGTCGTTTAGCTCGTTGTCAGTCACGTGCCATGGCACGTGAGATCGTTCCTTTGGATACACACAAGCACACAGGAAAAGAATGTGTTCCTTGCTAATTTACGCCATTGGGGTCCGTGGGAAACCTCAGCAACCCTAGCATTTAATTTAGTTGGTATGTTGTTAAAACTAGGTGCAAATAAAAGCACAAAAATGCATCAGGGATAAGACAGACTCAATGTGGTTGTGTAATGACTGTGAAAAACTTCACTATAAAATCAACAGGAGTTACAATAACCCTAGCTTATTCTCCTGTTGATTTCCAAAGAATAGAGTTCCTCACGTAAATCCTAATTTGACCTCCAATGAGAACTCCCCCCATTTTCTCCTTGATTCTTTTTTTGCAGTATAATTTCATATGCACTAGTACAAATGAGTAGAATGCAAGTTCTGGTTGACTTTTGCTTTGAGTTCTACTTTACTTGTGATTCAGATTTTATTTTGCTTTGTTTATACTGCAATCAAACAAAACAAAGTAAAAGCTGAAACAAAAGTATATCAGAATGTACACTCAAATCATTTGCACTTACATACTTTTGAAGTAGTGCAAATGAAATCCAATTGCTAACAAACCAGGCCTTAGAGATAAACCAAAAGACAGCCTCTTTTTTCTCTTTTTCTTTTGTTTTGGGTTGGGGTCAAGTAAAGTTCAAAGGTGATTAAGTTTCTTAAGTAGAGACCAACTTAGATTCAGGAAGAAATCTATACATTTGGGTTTTTGGTATTATTGATGGATCCAACATGTAGAATCTTTCCAGGTTGAAGTGAAACGTAAAGGAACAAATAATATAAAAGCTTAAGAAAAATCCCAGAAGCTTTGTCTTGACAGATTTGATTGCTAAAGGGTAAAGAGGATCGTGCAGAGCTTTTCCTTGTCTCTCCAGATTCTTATTAGTTATATCGAAGAAATTCCATCTTCCAAACGTATGATTGACAATTCTCATTACCATATTTCATGGAAAATGGAACACAGAGACCCTTGTTATAATAAAACTGAACTTTTTGTTTTGAATTTAGTCACATTGTTTCATAGTTCATACATTTGCTATTATATATAAAAGACTGAAACTTAAGATCCTTGCATGTTTGGTTTGATAGAAAACAAGAGAGAAACAGAAAGTTGTTAACAAGTTCCTGGAACTCCTTCAACTTTCTGTTCCTCTCCTATTTTCTATCAAACCAAACACAGCCTTAATAAAAGAAATATCACCCCGCCTTTCAGTAAGATCTGAATCTAATTAGTTCAACTTTCAAAGTGATTAGAGGACCATAGATAAAGCTGTTACATTGAAATTTATATCTAGAGTCAACTCGATCGAATGATCCCCATTGTCCCCACTGGATGATATTTGCACCATATATTAATAGACCAGTGGATGCATTTCTTCAATTATTTGAACAAGAAAGACAAAAGGGTTGTTATTTCAGCAGAAGAAATACTGTGTTCCTTATGTGTTACTCTAACTAGTTTATCATTATATAATTCAAAAAACAAACAAGGGTAGGTTCTCTTAATCAGATCTAGGGGCTTTGATCAATGGCTGGAAGTTTAAACTCAGTATTTCAAGAAGAAGAAGAAGAGCATGAATAATGTTTTGCCAAGAACTTACCAACGAAACCATGCTTTTGAGAACAATATGATTTGATTAGGAATTGAATTTTGTATTCAAGCGGAAAGTGATAGTCCTTATTGTTGTAATAATATTTAAAACAATAGAATACTAAACAGATTGAAAATGGTTGTCTGGAAAAATGAATATTTAATAAATTTTAGTGGTGGAAAAACTGAAAAGTGGAAGGTTCCTTTCATCATATCTAAAAAAGACAAAAGAATAATATAATAAAAATAGGAAAGCATGATGACCAACATTGGGATCAGTTATTTATCTGTCTCTATTAGCTAGATAAATGGGGTTTATTCTATTGTTTATACTGAAAGTGATTGACTGTTATATGCCAAAAATCTACAAAGATTTGGCCATTTGCTTGCTTGCCAAGAATTCTCATTTAATAGTACAATTTTTAATCATAGCATTTATATGGAAGTCCTGATGATCTGATCAGATCTACTTCAAGAAATACTTTAAAACTAACATACTTGTTTCCTTAGTTTTAAGAAATTAGTGGAATACCCATTAATTGGAAGTATGCTTTCAAAATTTTGAGCCTATCTATTATTAATTAATGTACCTCATAATTATTACTATGGTATATGTTTTTCAGACCATGCTCCTCTTTTTATACCAAAATGACCCACAAAACAACCTAGGCCTAACTAGCATTCAAAAATGAAAAAAATGTTCACATGTTCATGCATCCAAGCCATATATTTGCTTGGTTAGTCCCCACTTGTGACTGGTATTTTGACAAAAATGACATCAATCAGATGATCCTAAGATCCTTTCTTTTTGTTGATGGACCCAAATTAATGAAGTAGCTAGGCAATTGTATCAGACAGGTAGGGACTGATAACTGGCCTATGCATGGTTTTCCATCTGCCACCAGTGATGGCCTACATACTTTGAATTGGATTAGATGGATGGACATTAGTACCTTTGTATTCTTGACTGTGGTAGCTAGCTAGAGACTTTCAGGTCACTGTAATATGAATGTATATATATTGCCAGAGAGAGGCATGTGCTATGGAGGTATCTAGCAAATCTGAGATTTTAGAAATGTGCAGACTGCCTCTCTCTCTCTCTCTCTCTCTCTATTCTTTAGTAGGCATCACAGGCTTAATAATAAAATGACAAGAACAGTACTGGGTCATTTTCCTCTAGAAGCCAAGCATTTGTTCCCTTCATATATTTATATTAGTATAGATAGAGACTGTAATTAATCTGTAACTATCATGCATACATTATCCCTCTTCTTAGAAGAACAAGATTCACATATTTAAAACACTAAATCTCAAGAAAAGAGAGGGGGAATAGACCATTTTTATATGAGTGATCATAAAAAAAATTCTGTGTGGACAAGAATAATATAGAAATTGATGTAATTGATGCTGCAACAAGTGTGCACGCAAATCCTTTTGAAGACAAGAATCATCCTTATAGAATCAAGTCATTTTCTTCTATATGCCTCATCAGATGGCACCCTGATAAGCATTGCCAAAAATAACCAGAAAATTTTCCACAAGTTAATTAGAAATTGTTTTATATGCCAAGATCTGTTGCTCTTATATGACTTGTTTCAGCAGTGAAGCACATCAAGATCTTTTCCTCTATAGCTAGGATCGGCTATCCATCATGATCTTAAGTGGCTCCCCATGCAAGATGGTGAAATTTCACTCTAGCTAGTTCTCAGTTTAAATGAAGCTAACTTGTGCTAATAAATTAGCACCGTCCAGAAAAGGTATCAAGGTGTATTTAATCTGACTGCTTTAGTTTTTTCCACTTTGGGAGAGGGCTCAGCCTTATCTTAGCTTGTTAGAGCCAGTTTGGGTAGTTGAGCACCCATATTTCGGAGTGGTTATCTGGAATATCTTCCTATTTCAGCTGCATTTCTGGTGTCTGAAACATAGTGATCGACTTTCCGGATTTTCACCAAACACAGCTTCTGGCATTCTGAAAGCCCTCCCAAACGGGCACTAAGTAGCTGCTTTGAAGAAGCTACCATAGAGGAGGCTTTAATTTAATGGTAAGCTGTGCGGATGGCTGTGCAATGGCCAATTTTAGCTATCAAGTTCAAAATCCATCATGTGTAAAAGCCCTCTCTAATGGCAGCCACTAAAGAAGGCATGGTTTAATTTACACCCCCAGCTTTGGTAATATTTAGTTTGAGTATTCAATCACAGTTTATACATGAGAAACAAGTAAGGAAAGGAACTTGAGAAAGAAAATTAGAATAATTAATGTGCATTTTCTTTGATCGATTGGTAAAATGCAAGCCAATAATGAGATCAAGTTAGCTAGCATTTTAACAAATTTTAATGAGGTTATAGACAATTGCCAGTGCAGCTGAATGCATCTTCCAAATTCCTCTAGCACTTGGGTGTGTAATTAGGCCTACAACAAATACATCTCCATACCAGAATTTAAGGGAAACCATTAAGTATTTTATGATTAATTAGTTAGTGGGTTTACAATGTCACATACTCATTCCCATAGCTAGGTATCTAGAATCCTACAAGCTTTTAACCATTGAAAAATTTCAGTCTATATGCTCTAGAAGAAAAAGAGAGAAGACATGATAATCCCAAGATTTTCTATATGCTTGTCTTGTTTGAGAAGACAAACTGGCCTGTAGCACCTCCTTCATGGCTATGGCGCTAAGCTAGGGTTTAAGCTGAGAGATGAGGGCCCATCCTGAAAAGGGATAGGGCATATTTAGGGAACTTTAAATTATCTAATGAGGAATTCAATGATCAGGCATTAATTTCTTGGATGATAAAAAAAGCACAACCCTGAACCCTTTGATGTTCATGTTCTATTTTCAGGGAGCTGACACACCAAATTTCAAAGCTTCCTGTTTCATTAAAGACCGGAGAAATTCTCTCCAGTTAAGATTGGTAGGTCTGCAATATCAATCCATGGATTCCCCTGGATTATGTTTTCGTTTACTTTTTGTGCCTGAACAAGTTAATGCAGCCTAAACCACAGTTAAGGCCTTGCTTAACTGATATGCAGAGAGCAATCTAATATGTACAGTACTGTAGTGCAAGCCGAAAATGTCGTCAATTGCACCATTTTCATGAACTGAAATACTCTTTGATGAATTATGAGTGATCATATGTGAACCTGCATCGATTGAATTGTGGGGAAAAAGAACTAAATGAACTTCCTGGGTTGCAGAAAGTTTTATGTACAGACATCCAGAATTCAAATTATAGTTTGTCACAGAGATCATTACCCCATTGGAGATATCAAGACTCTCTGGGGCCTAATCTTTTTGCTTGCAAATAAAATTGTCACGCATTTCCCGGTGGATGAACTTGTTCTTGCTTGATCAGGTGCAAAGAACATAAGACAGTTCCTAAACAAGGGAAACCGTGCAACCCCACCACTACAGCTTTGAGGACAATAAATGAGAAAACAAGCAAAAAGTAAAGAAAAGGAAAATAAAGCAGACTCTTTGTTTTCAGTAGAGAACTAATGAAAAGAAAGAAGGAAAAAAAAAAGGCTAGGTAAGACATACAATGGTCAATCAAGCCCTAGCCATTTCTTTTAATTTCAAAGATTTTAGTGTTAAACTTCTGAAGAAATGCTTATTAAGAAAATTATTAGGCAATTAAGTTCAAAGAATTAATTAGTTAAATGCACAGGTCTAACAATCACCTATATACCATCAGCACTACAATTTAATTAATTTTAATACATATCCTTAATCCCGGCCTTCAAAAATGTCTGATCCCTACTCAAAATTTTGCTAATTGAGTAATCCTAATAGCATGTAAATGATATCTTCACATCCAATGGTGGTTAATTCAAAGATAAATTCCAATCAATGTATAGTTCAAATTATAGAAATTCAGATGGTCATTTACAAGGATTTCTGGGTCTATTGCTTGGTGTAATAGTAAAACACATACAAACCAGTGTGTGAACACAGGTTCGAGTTTGAAAGCAGCCACGCAAATATATATATATATATATATATATATATATATATATATATATATATATATATATATCAAAAACGATAATCTACCCTTCCCAAGACCCTGGATAGTCGGGACCAACATTGAGGCCTTTCATTAGGGTATATCATGCCACAAAATTCCAAGAGGACAAAACACACCATCTTATGATGGCGTTGTTCCCACATAAGATGGCACGTTTTATAACCAAACCCATCACATTCTTGGCCTTCTTTCAAGAAAAAAAAAAGAATAAAAAGCACAATTACGTATATAGTTCAGAGTTTTGATTATTTTTCCTTATGAGGAGATCATAGATTCTTTAATAAATTATTTGTATAGAGAATTTGCATCGATTCACACAATGTATTCTCGCAGCACATCTCAACTGTGTATCGAGAATATCTCCTCATGGCAAGTATGGAAAATATTTTCAATGCACTCTAAAGTGTGCATGTGAGGCTCATGTGGGGAGCCAATGAACTCTTGTATAGATACAAGATAAATAGATGTCCCATCCTTTTTTTTCTTTTTAATAATAGAGAGAGAAGTGAAAAGTGAAGAGTGAAGGAATATAGGAGAGAGAAGGTAAAGACAAGAGAGACTGCTTTCATGGAGAAAAATAAAGAGCCAAAAGGAATTAAAAAGAAGGATTTAGACATAAATATGTTAAATTGAAAAGGATGGAGGGAGGGAGAGCCGTGAGAGGGGGGTGTATTCCATAAGAAAAAGTCATGCCGCCTCCAGACAAAGATTTTAGCAGTACGGAACAGAGTCACTACTTGGCCTATTAAATCAAAATAAATAAAATTTGCTAAAATCAGGTGGAACGAATTGAACACTGGGGCAGTTGGCCAATCACCACAAGACACATCAGCCCCATATATCATATATGCGACCCGGAGGTATCATAATTGGTCCACTATTACGAGTAGAACATTAGACGTATTTTGAAAGTAGTAGATGTGAAGTGATGTAGGGGTATAAAATTAAATGATAAACTATATCAACTATCTCCTTATTCCTCTTACTGTTATTTTATTCGTATTCTGATGGTAACTAGTAATATAATGCTTATGGAATTTTGTGGAATAAAACATTCCCTCTCGTAATCATTCCGTCGTTACCTAGGGTTAGGGTTTATAAACCCTAGATTTTGACCTCTCTCGAAACGCGTGTCGTCTCGGGTTCTCATTTCTCGATCTAATTTTTAGTATTTTACCCCCACGATACACGCTTGTATACAGTATTCACTCAGTAGGGGGTAGGGCTAGTTGTAACGTATCGGGTACGTGTCGGTGTTCTACGATCAATCAATTATCGTTCAGCTGTTTGTGATCTTTTGCTTGATTTACGAGATTTCTCTGCCGTGGGATCCAGAAACTGGTGGGTCCTGGTTATTCTTGTATACAGTAGAGATAAATGGGTTTCCATCACTCGAAAAGTTAAAACTGTGTTCCTTCCATGTCCATGTATAACTTGTCCGAGACAAAGCCAGTGTTATGGTAGGCTTGGGTTTATGTTAGCTACCATACATGGGAGATGTGAGCCATTGATGCGGTTGACAATGACGTTGTCTTTATCCTTTACCATGGCATTCGAGTGGTGGGCCACCGTGTACACTTTGCTCTAAGTACCAACCAAAGTGGGGGCCCATCAGTTGAGACATTTGGATTGATAATTTTTAGTGAAGGGAATTATGGGTGCAATGAATAGGTAGTAGGAGGTTATATGGACCATGGTAGACCTCAGATGCATTGTATATGCTCTTCTTATAAAAATAATTTAAAATTTTTTCTTACATTAATTTATTAGTTTTGGGAGCTAAAGGTTAGTCAGATAATGCTTTCTTGAATTGATTAAGTAAAGAGAAAAGGATGACCACAGATCTCTATGAACATCATACCCTAACCCTAACCCTAACCTAATATTAACCCAAATTAAAGAACTAAGCTCTTAAAACCACTCCTTTTGGTCTGAAAACACTGTCACCACCTTTTCTGCCCCACTTTGTGATAAAGCAAAAGCAGAAAAAAGCAAGAAAGAAAAGAAAAACATAAAAGAAACAAACAAAGAAGAAAAAATCAATAAAGAAAGAAAGGACAGAGAAGAAACAGAAAACAAAGTTTCTACCCATGTATCAAATTCTTCAAAGCAAGTCTTAGGCTTTGTTCAGCCTCACACAAAGTAGGAAGCCCCAAGAACTCTCAAAGCTTCTACAAGAATAGTTTGAGACCTCAAACAAGAAAACAAGACAAAGTGAGAAGAGTGAAAGAAGAGGGAAGGAAATTGAGGCATGAATCGAGGTGTCTTGCAGAGCTCGCCGGTGCAACAAATGATCACCGGAAGCCCTAACTGGTGGAACATTAATGCCATGCGCCCACCCGCTCAACAACCCTCACCTCTCCTTCCTTCTCCCACCTCTCTCTTTCCTCAGTATGCACTACCTCCACCTTCCTCTCTTCCTTTAACATCTTGGCCGCATGATAACCAAGAACTTCCAGAGTCATGGAGCCAACTACTACTGTAAACCTCTCTCTCTCTCTCTCTCTCTCTAGTACTCTATATCTATGCTTATCTCTCTATCTATCTTCTTTTCTTCATCTTCATAATCTCCTTTTATCTTCTATACTACCTAGAATTTGATCCAGAAATGATATATCTACATCTAATAATTCTTCTGTATTTTTTTGTTTTTCTTTTTTTGCATGGGTTGATCTAGAGATCTTCTTGTCCATTTCCTTATGGTCAACTCCCTCTCTACTGCCTCTCTATCCATCTCTACTTATTTTTTTCTTGATATGGGTTAAGAAGGTGAACATTTTGATCATTATCTTTCAGGGGTGGCTTGGTAGGCGAGGAAGACAGAACTGCTCTAGGTCATTTTCAGGCTAAGAAGTTGGAAAATTGGGAAGACCAATTGCTCTATCAATCGCCAAGTAGTGTTCCTTCTGTTGATGTTAAACAAGAGGTCTCTGAGAATGGTTACGTATATGGTCATGGAAATGAAGAATTTCAGTCTGCGAGGTCTTCTTGGTCTCAAGTCATGCCTGCTTCCTCTCCAAGATCCAGCGTCACTAGTTTCAGCAGCAATATGTTGGATTTCTCTAACAGCAAGTCAGATGGAAGGCATCAACAACCAGATCACTCATCTGAGGTGAGAACGATCTGTATAGATTAACTTTCTTCTTTCAATTTTAAGGCTGAACTTGGAGCCTCATAAGCTTTGAATTCATTCATCTTTCGTTGCTTTCAGGCAGCATGCCACGCCCTAATTGTCTTGTTTTAGATTTAATTTGCTTTAGTAGGTGAAGAACTTTAATCTGTATCCGTTCTTATTTTCTTCTTCCCTTCTTTTTCTTTTGGAAATTTTTTAGTGTAACAGCACAGCCACTGGAGGGGCATTGAAGAAGGCTAGGGTTCAGCCTCCTCCAGCACAATCTACCTTCAAGGTAGTTGATACAAAACTCAGTAGATCTCTCTCTCTCTCTCTCTCTCTCTCTACCTATCTATCTCTCTCTATCTATCTATCTGTTTGTGCTTGTGCGCATGTTTGTTTCTGTGATTGGCTTTTTTTGGTTGTCCATTTCTCATACATGTGTAATTCTTTATCTGTTTCTCATCTGGTCCATCCAGTGGAGGAAAAATTAAGGATAATACAACATAAACCCGGAAAATTTTCGCAGACAAGTGATATCAAGTGGTCTTCATCTTTATCGATTTATTTTTTTTCTGTTCTTTTTTGTTTTTACCAGGTGAGGAAGGAGAAACTAGGTGACAGAATAACAGCCCTCCACCAGCTAGTTTCTCCATTTGGGAAGGTATGGCATCAAACTCTGCAGTTTGCAATATAATGTTTACAATGCGTAAGAAATAGAGAATAATACAGATAGTTTTTTTATGGTGAAGCCATAAAGTTTTTTTTTTTTAAATCCTAAGCTCTCTTTCTCTTTATATTTATTGTTTTTGATTTCTCGTTTTTCCATTAAAGAGGCCCTGAAGAGGACTTGGGTTTTGGTTGTTTTTGTTTCTCCCTTTTGCAGACTGACACGGCTTCGGTCTTGTTAGAAGCTATTGGGTATATTAGATTCCTTCAGAGTCAAATTGAGGTGATCTCTCTCTCTCTCTCTCTCTCTCTCTCTCTCTCTCTCTCTCTCTCTCTCTCTCTCTTTCTCTCTCTCTCTCTCTCTCTCTCTCTCTCTCTTTCTCTCTCTCTCCTTTAAATTTGCGCAAACAACCATGAATCACTGTGAGGGCATGCAGTTAAAGCTTCATTTTTCTCTGCTCTTTGGCTTCTTTTAGTTATCGAAGTTTGTATACTCAGGTTCTTAAACATATTCCCTCAATTTCTCCCCCTCGAATGCAGGCTCTCAGCTCCCCGTACTTGGGTACTGGATCAGGAAACATGAGGCAACAGCAGTCTGTAAGTAACTGTATAATACTTCGTTTTCCAAAGCATTCTCACTCCTCTCTCTCTCTCTCTCTCTCTCTCTCTCGTGTAACATGCACACACGTGTTTGAGAACGTGCACATATGCTAGTGGTTCAAAAATTAAAACGTTGGTATATATGTCGTACGCCCATTATATTCGTGCTTATCTTCATGAATTTGCTTTCATTAATTCTGTGTATTGCTTAATTATATATTGAATTAGTATTGCATAATTTCTTGTTTAGGTTCAAGGGGAGAGGAATTGCATATTTCCTGAAGACCCTGGTCAGGTATGCTTTATTGGGTCCATCATTACCTCCTCAAAATTAAAGCAAATTAAATTACATATACAAGCTTGAATTTGAGAAGCTAAAATTTTATGAATTGTATTCTTCAACAAGAAAAGGGTATCCAATGAATAAAGTTTTCACCCAACTCAGCTTTATAAGCTTTAGAAAGGTTTTCTGAGTTTAGATTAATGATAAACAGTGAAAAATATAGCTACACTATGACGATTCTGATCGATGGTATTTTAATTTTTTGCTATTATTTTTGTATAGTTGTTGAATGATAACTGCATAAAAAGAAGAGGAACTCCTGAGCAGGTAGGTACTCCTGCTATTAATTACTTCATAGTAACTCTTACTTAAGCAATAATCCCATCTATCATCAACTGAACTGTGATATCAATAGTAATTATATTAACTCTGTGTTGATGATGATAATGTTACAGGATTCTGAGGATGAGCCGAAGAAAGACCTGAGGAGTAGAGGGCTGTGCCTCGTACCCATTTCTTGCACTTTGCATGTTGGAAGTGACAACGGGGCGGATTACTGGGCTCCGAGTCTCGGCGGGGGATTTCGATAGGTAGTTTTAATTTGGTCTCTGCAGCCAGCACACATTAGGGCTTCGTCGTGAGGTGATGATATACCATCATGAGCAGTCAATCTGCTCAATTTAAGGCTGATTGCTCATGATGCTATGCATTAATTCTAGATTTAGAAATGAGTGTTGTTATAATTAATCCAGGGTCTCGCTGTTATCTTATTACTCAGATAAGGTTTGTTCATTTTCATTCTTCATCTTCTAGTTCAATGCTTTAAATTTTCTGTATATGTGCGCAATTATAGTAGTATTGCTGCCGTCTTAATTGCAACAACTGATCATCGGGGAGTATATTAATTTTCTGTTTTTACTGATATTTTTTTTTCTTCTTCTGAAACATGGACCCAGATGGTGGGGATTGAGTTTATACATTTTAATTCAATTCCCTACTTAATATATGTATGTGGCTGATCAAATTTCATTACTAGGATCGATCATAAGCTTCGATTGAAAAATTCCATGAGCCGAATTATATTATTAGTACTATCTAGATTATTAACAGCTTCCAAACATGAGGAGTAACATGTTTCATTCTCACAAAAGTATTCGAAACCTTGGAGCTTTCATTTCCCCTCCCAATACCCAGATAGCTCTAGCTCGGACTTGGAGTTTTCATTTGATATCTGGTGTGCTTGCATCTTACTGATGAGGAAACGCAAGGAAGTGCTATCACAACAGATGAGAAATTAATTCTTTGGCAAAGATTTTTCTTTTTTTCTTGAAGCCAAATGCATGGCTAACTGCATGGCTAACTTAGGCTGCGTTTGGAAGAGGTATAAAACGTCATCATTGTAAAAATACACTAATGACGTTTCACACTGAACCGTATATATAATGACCGTTGCATTTTGAAAATCAACGTAAAAAATGTAAAGTTTTACATCGATAAAATCAATGTAGTTTTGACATCGATTATCGATGTAAAACTTTAAAGGTGATGAGGTTTTACATCTATTGTTGACGTAAAACTATACTCCATCCAAATGCACACAGAATTGAACCGAAGTATAGTTTTACGTTGATAATAATTACACTCTTTTACCAAATGCATACAAAAGCAAATCGATGTAAATTTTACATTGGTTCTTGATTTACATCGCATCCAAATGCAGCTTTAAGTTTGGGTGCTTTATATACGTACTTTTTTTTTCTTTTCTCTCAAAAAAACTGCTTTATATGCGGACATACATGGACTCTCCCTCCTGCTGTATTTTTTTTATTTAACTATCCTTATCAACAAAAAAAAAAAAAAACAACAAAATTAGTAGGGCTCAGTGCTTTTCTGCAATATTTTCTATCTCATGAGATTTTGTTCTCTAACTTGTCCAACTTGTGATTATTCGAGTTGTCGAAAGTCCAACTAAATCAAGAATTTTGAGTCTTAGAACATCGATGACCATTTTTTTTTCCTAATTCTAATGATCATTTTCTTCTTTTTTTTCTTCTTCTTGGAGATAGAAGAACACAGCACACAGCTTCTATGTAGATGGAAGCAAGCCAAACAGCCATTATTTCTCCAACTCCAACCACTGTAACAAACATCCAAACATGTGACCCTCAGTTTTTTGGTGTTTCTATTGTACTTATGAAATTGTCCTCAAGTGGCTTAGGCGATTCCCCTTATATATGTTTCTTGCTGCCATGTCACTGCTGCCACAATCATTATTATGCATCTTAAATGAGTGACACCACCCATTGATTTTTCCATTGTACTATTCCACATGACACATTGTCACAGGTGACTCCTTCGTCACGCCATCAAGCACATACAGTGAGCCATCAGAGTGCCAACCGCATGCCTTCATGGTGTCAATATGTGTGTCATGGGTGGGCTTTGCATGTATTTTGTAAGGGGGACCGCCAATGGCGTTATTATAATTACTTAGTATGATTTTTCGTCCTTTTGATGTTTTCTATTGTCACTCCCCCAAAAGCTTAATGCACTTTTTGAGGGGAGGTAGGTAGTCGAGTGAGTCATGAGCATGTAAAGGTTAAGCATGAGATCCCCTCAACACTGAACTGTGTGCTTATGCTTGCCATCCATTAATGCAATACAAGTAGCATTTTTCTAATTTGTGTGTCATCTTTGTTGCATTTTCTTGTGTTGATGCTTGTTTCTTAGGCTTACTCGTCGCATTCGAGTGCCACACGGGGTCCCAACGACTACCCCCGTGACAGTTGGTATCAGAGCAGGAGCTCCTACACACACTCTGGACCTTGTCTTCGTCCCTACATCAACACAATGAAGAGCAATCGTGGCATTGCCGATGACACACCACATGGGCGGCCTTAAGCCCATGACACTGATGATGCTCCACTTGATGAACCTACCAAGACACAAGCCCCAAAGGGCCGTACAACTAAAGCTAGCAAGCACGACAAATCAATCGACCAACTAGCTACCGTGGACATGCGCCTCCTATGTTGCAAGGTGATAGTGGGAGAAACCCGAGATCGGGTTGATGAACTCCACCTCAACCTAGAGACGGTTGAGAATGCAGTGGTGGAACTAGAAGGAAGTTTCAATGGCGCCTTCAGAGACATGCACACCACCATACAGAATTCGGGAGTTGGGCCTTCCCAAAACAGCCTATAGGGCTTGCTAGATAGATTTCAAGCGCAATTGGATGAGATGAGAGATGAGATGACTCTCCTAAAGAGGGCAATGGCTAACGCACCTAGCACTCCCTGCACTCTAGCTTCCATGAACATCAAGATCTGAGAGTCAACACCTTACTCGGGTGCTCGGGATGCTAGGGAGCTTGACAACTTCTTGTGGCAATTGGAGCAATATTTCTCCGCCACTAGCATCACTGACAACCAAACTCAGGTATGTATAGTTTCTATGTATTTGACTGATATCGTAATGTTATGGTGGCGTAGGTGTTGCCAAGACATTGAACGTGGAACCCGCACCATCGACACCTAGGTTGGATTCAAGCGTGAAATCAAGCGGCAGTTCTACCTAGAAAATGTGGAGTACCTGGCACGCCGAAGAATGAAGAATCTCAAACATCAAGAATCACTACATGACTATGTCAAGGAGTTTTCGGCCTTAACGCTGGAGATCACTGACATGTCAGACAAGGATCTTCTATTCAATTTTATGGACGGTCTCAAGCCATGGGCTGAGCTTGAACTCCAGTTATGCGGGTTTGAGGACCTCGCCACCGCCATGGCCGTAGCTGAACAGCTTGTTGATTTGAGAACACCTAAGAAAGATGTGCAAAAACCATCCAGCCCATGTACCATGAGTTTGAGTGGGGGAGATCAACAATCAACCTCTACAAAGGAGAAGCCAGTGCTCGCGGACAAGCCTTACAATTACCAACATGGGAAGAAGCCACAAGGAGGCCCAAGCTATCAGGGCCACCAATCCACTCGGAGACCTCCTCCTGTGCCTTGTTACCTTTGCAACGAGAAGCATTGGATGAGTGACTGTCCAACCCGAAAGAAAATAACTGCCCTCATTGCCAAACTCAGCGATAGTGAAGAAAGCGATGAGGAGAAACCCACAGCGGTGCCAAGAGTAAGTGCCCTCCAACTCATCAACGCCATGGTCAAGAAAGAGGCCACATCCAAGTGGCCCATCAAAGCCCACAAGGGGCTGAATTATGTAGACATCACCCTCGGCGGGAGGCCGACCCAAGCCTTGGTGGACACTGGGGCCACCCACAACTTCATTTTGCCTGCGAAGGCAAAGTGACTCGGCTTGACCACCACCAAACAAACTGGGTGGGTCAAGGCTGTCAACTCCGGGGCCAAAGCAGTAGAGGGCACGACCCCTAGAGTAGAACTCCGAGTTGGACCATGGAAATGACCCATTAATCTATTTGTGGTTCCCTTGGATGATTTTCAGGTTGTTCTTGGAGTGGAGTTTCTCACGCAGGCGGAAGCAGCACTTATGCCACACATCAACAGTTTGCTTATTCTGGACGAACATTCCCCTTGCATGGTTCCTGTCTCATCAGCCTTGCAGATACTTGGGAAGCAGCTTTCAGCCTTGCAGTTGTACCAAGAAACCAACAACCATGAAGACAGTGCTGCGTCAAAAGGAAGAACCCTTGTCAAGTACCTCACATCGACATTAGAACTGGTTGGGAATTCATCACCAGGAAGAAGTCTCCCCCAAGACAGTTCCATTTCCAGCGCCAACGCCAATGCCAACGCCCAACTCAACATCAGCATCAGCTTCAACACCAACCACATCAGCAAAAGTCGACTTCGCAGCAGAAGCCGCAAGCGCCCGCAGTTGGTGGGCCCAACAGAAGAAGACCCAAGACCATGTCAAACCTTGCCCACATCTACTATCACAACCACCAGGGAGAGCGAGTGCCACCCAAGCCATCTAGGGACCACATTCACATCATCCCTAAGGCTAGTTCCCGTAGTAGCCCTGTGAGTTACCCTTGGGGAAAAATGCATGGGAACCCACACCTTAATAATCCAAAACACCATTTTGATCCTTACTTGGCCCAAACCTACCCCTTAGCCAAACTGAACCAGCCACTAACATACCTTGAGGCTGCTAGGAAAGGACTTAGCCATAGGAAACCCCAACAGAATGATCCAACTCAACCATGCCACCAAATTATACACCTCGGCCTTGGACGACAACCGATTCGGGGAGCAGTAGAAGAACCTTCCTTCCGCAACAGTGACTCTAAGGGACCAGCCGAAGCCGATCTCCGAGGACGTAGATCGAATTGAGTGGGGGAGAATGTCATAGGTGACTCCTTCGCCGCGCCATCAAACACCTACAGTGAGCCATCAGAGTGCCAACCGTGTGCCTTCATGGTATCAACATGCGTGTCATGGGTGGGCTTTGCATGTATTTTCTAAGGGGGACCGCCAATGGCATTATTGTAATTACTTAGTATGATTTTTCGTCCTTTTGATGTTTCCTATTGTCACTCCCCTAAAAGCTTAACGTACTCTTTGAGGGGAGGTAGGTAGTCGAGTGAGTCAGGAGCATGTAAAGGTTAAGCATGAGATCCCCTCGACACTGAACTATGTGTTTATGCTTGCCATCCATTAATAATACAAGTAGCCTTTTTATAATCCGTGTGCCATCTTTGTTGCATTTTCTTGTGTTGTTGCTTGTTTCTTAGGCTTACTCGTCGCATTCGAGTGCCGCACGGGGTCCCAATGACTACCCCCGTGACAACATGGCAATCCCAAATATGACGTCAACATTATGTAATGTGTCCTATCTTTACCGGCTAGAAAATTCTCAATACCACCCCCCACGGTTTTGGCCATATGAAAATACGTCCCCTAGGGTTTATCTATTAAACCTCTCACCACCACTATTTGTTTGGGGTTGACTTACTTATCCCACCCCTCCACTAACTTGTCATCAGTTTTGATGGACCAAAAGTGATCACATGATATTTATGGTTATTGTTCAAAACTCTCCTTCACTTTTAGCCATTTCTCTTAAATTTTCCAGCACCCTCTGTTAGATATATACCATTACGAGATGAATAGTTTTTGTAAATTTATTATACTAGTATTTGTTAATAAATTTTATCATTACTAAAATTAATAATTTTTATCAATTACTTTCATCAGAATTTTATTTGAATTCTTATTACCTTTGCAAGAATTAACTTCTATACGATAAATCATAAATCCAACTTCAGCTCCTTCAACTGCTAAAACCCTTAATTGCTATAAAAAATGTCACTTACTCTTGCAGATGTCTTGTCATCCAATGATGTGGGCTTTAAGGTAACAAACATTAAAAATTAGCTCACCATATGATCAAGATCTGAACCAATGAAAATAGGTTAAAAATATTTAAAAAAAAACAAGAAAATTGTTTAAAGAATAAATTGTTCATCCATTTGCAAGTTGGAAATCTCTTCGTGGTGGTTAATGTGGCCCAACATTGGGTATTGAGAATAGAAGATGTATTTTCAAGTTTTTTTTTTAATTTAAATAAATTAAAGGGTAAATTGCTAAAACCTCCCGTAAAATTTTTTATTATATTAATAAACCCCCTTAAAGCTTGATAAATGCAATCACCTCCCATGAACCTTTTGAAACAGTTGCAAGTAGACTCTCTATTAGAATCTTCTAACAAAAAGCACAAAACTGTCCAAAATACCCATATACTTACTTTTGACTAAAATGTTTATTTTCCAATTTTTTTCTTCATATCAATCACTACCCCAATCCCTTTTAATCTCTTTTTCAGAATTGATGCATTTTCCAAATTTGCTCTTCATATCAATTGCTCAAAGGTAAAATTGCCACTTTAAACTCTCTTTTTCATACCTCTTGTTAGAGGATTTTACGAAAGGGGTCTACTTGTAATTGTGTCAAGAAGTTTATGGGAGGTGATTGCAAATACCAAACTTCAAGGGAGGCTTGGGTATCGGTTAAAAATTTCAAGGGAGGTTTTAGCAATTACCATGGTTTGTTTTCCAACTATTGAACAAAAAGAGTGATTTTTGTGTATTTTCCCTAACAAGCATTGAATGAGAATGTTAAATAACATTTTTTTCCATTGAATTGTTTTACAATTATGAACAAAAAGAATGGAGTTTTGTGTCTTCTTTTTTGTAATAAGCATTAAATGAGAAAGAAGAGTCATTTTCTTATAAGCATTAAATGAGAAAACAAGCTTAAATATTTACCATTGCTAATTCTCTTATTCAAACCTTGGAAATAGGGTATTTTAGTCTAGTGAAAATTCCAGAAGCCAACCACATCTATTCATACTTTTATGGATAATATAGACAGATATACCACCCTTCCCTTTGAGTTTGTCATGAATGAAAACTGTGTGATGACAAATTTATTATACTACCCTTCTATTTTAAATTTGGGGATTCATCTCTTCATCCAAGTGATGGGCTTGGGACATTTAGGTTGGAGGAGGACAAAAGAAGAAATATAATTTTTTTGGTTTTTTCACATTTTTTAAACAAATATTTAATAGGAGATCAGGGTTAATTTGATCATTAAAAATAATTAATGATCTATTTGGACAATTTCTATTAATGATCACTAATGGTGAGTTGGTCACTTGAGGGAAGTTAAGTTTTAAATAACAAAAATTATCTAACAAGATAGATGTCATTGGAGGTTTTGAAAAGTTAGGGTAAGTTCAAGAGAAATGGAGAAAAGTGAAGGGGGTTTTCTAATAACAACCATATTTAAAGCCTTTCAATTAGAGGTGCTTATAAAAAAAAAAAAAAACTGAAAAACCAAAATACCAAAATGAATCAAGAAAATTGAACAAAAAATATGGTTAATTGAACTGATTGTTTTGGTATTCTTGAAAAACCGAAGGACCGGTCCAATTTGTGGTTAACTTAAAAAAATGGCAGTTAACTAAATGACCATTTTAAATATTGTTGTGTGTATATATATATATATATATATATATATATATATATATATATATATATATTTGTAATTATCTATTTGTAATATATAATATATAATATATTTATAGCACTTATAATATAATATGTTATATATATTTATTTATACTATATATTATAGATGTAAAAATAAAAAACTGAAGAAATGAATCGATCAAAAATTGAAACCAGTCAACCGGTGATATCAGTTCAATTTCAGTTCAGGGAATTGCAAAAACAGGTGGTACTGGTTCGGTTTAAAAAAGAGCCCACGGTTTGGTTAACTGAACTATGAGCACCCCTCTAATAAGAGTTATCGTGGGTTTGGTCGAACCAGGCTTAGGCTGGGCTTTGGGCCTATATCTTTAAATACATAATATTTGATATATATATATTGATTTTGTATTCTACGAGACACACATAGACATCACGAGCTGGGCTAGGATTTGTGGGCCGAGCTTTTGTACTGGGCTAGAAATGATCACCCTACTTTCCAAAAGCCCATTTCACCTTGTAATAGTATCTTTTTTGTATATATACAAAACTACCCTCATTTAGACTTTTAGAGTTCTTGAAAGGACAAATATTTTTGCCATAAAATGATAAGGTTAAAGTGGGAATGAAAAGTTGAAAATAAGTTCAACAAATAAAATAAGAATTTAGATTATAAAACTGCGTTTAGAATGTACTAGCATCTTATTGCATAAGAGTATTCATTTTTACTCTTTCATCTTTATTTTGACAAGTGCATAGCATGTACAATTACACTAGTTAGTAGTAGTATCTTCTAATCTATTGTTTCCTTTCATTTCTATAATGCGTAGAGGTGTAAAACGGCTGTAATGTGCGGGTAGTGCTGTGACGGTCTTTGGGCCGTGCCGCTCTCTTCAGGATAATTTAGGGCTGGCCCGATACTGCTCACAACTCAAGTCCGTGTTGGTCGATGCCGTGCCATGTCACGGGCCTGTGTCAGGCGGGCTGGGCCATGGGTGAGGGTCGAACCAGGTCAGATTATTTTTTTTGTTTTTTTGATTTTTTATTTCTTTGCTAAGTAAAGCTGAAATATTTAATTTTCCTTTGGGAACTATTTAAAAAAATAAGAAATCTAATAAGGAAATGATAAAAAAACTTAATCAAATAAGAAGTCAAAGAGACAATGACTCAAAGTGAATAACAAATTGGAAGAAAAATAGAAATTTTATTTCATTTAAATTTGAATGATACAAAGCATACAATGATTGGATGAATGAAATATGAAAATTGGAAAATTGAATAAATTAATAAAATATGAAAAATATAATATAGTTACAAATTGAAAATAAAAAATTACGCTATTAAAAGAATATCAAATAAATTAAATAAAATTAAAACAAAATTTACAATAATTTGAAAAAATGCTATACAACTATTGAGTATACAAAAAATATTGACTTGATCATTTTCTCCTATTGTTCTTGACTTTGATCATTTACTTCAGGTGAAACATTAAGTGTAGTTGTTGGGAGGGGTATTGTGGTCATTGTAAAGTTATTTATCACTTTACCCAAAACGCTCCCCGAACTAGCTATTATATAGTTGTTGAGAGGCATTTATGTCATTCTTTCTCTCCCTTAAAACCAAAATACATAAATATCCTCCTATATAGTTGTTGGGGGGTATTTCTATAAAAAAACCATCCAAAAAGCTGAAACTAGACGTTGGGGACATCGAACAGGTCTACGGGGGCCATGCCGACCCGTGGACCTGGAACCCTGGGCCCAACACGGCATAGACCATCCTGCCATGCCATGCCAGGCCGGTCCAAATATGCGGCCCAACCCAATTTACACCTCTAATAATGTGGGTACTTAAATTGAAATATGGAACCACGAGAGTGAATGGGAGTTAATACCTTAAACGTGGGATTTAATGAAGGGATTGAATGCATTGAATAATAATATTCAATTTACATTTTTTACTCTCACAATAAAGATACCATATTTAAAAAAATAGGGTATTTTAGTTAAGATAAATTCCAGAAACTTTAAGACTATTCATATTTTTTTATAGTAGTATAGATAAATGAGGTTACTTTGATGAATTCTAAATGCACATTTCACAGGCAAAACTGATATTTTATTATTAAGGTATTTGGATAAAATACTTATGTTTTAATTCCTTCTTGATGAACCCCCTTGTTCATGGTCAAAGCGGCATATATATATATATATATATAAATTAATAGTTAAACAGGCAATGAAGTTTTCAAAGGGTTGGCATTTTTGTAAATTGAATCTTATTGTCAAAGTACAATCCAGAGACTTTTGTTTCATACATGATACATGCATGGATATAAAACCTAACGTGTTCATGAGTCATGGCAGTGTGGTGCATGGAACTGTTTGCAGGAAATGAGAATTCATCTTGCGTCCTGAAATCTTCTACTATCATGTCTAAGTGTCTCTCCACTGCCGGTTGGGCATATACCTAAATGGTTAATTAAACCTGAAATGTTACTGAATTCAGCACTAGTTCGAGCGGTTATGCAGAACCAACGTTCGATGAATTGCCCAATCGGAATTTCGTGCTGCAGAAGAGAGAGAGAGGTGGGGAATACATCATGCGTGTTTTTAAGCGTGGATCTCTTCCCCATAAGAATTTTACCCATGTACATTGGGAATGTTTTTCTATGCATAATATTATGTGGGAGGATGAGATATTCTCTAAGTGTGATTGCATATTATATGGATAGATGTGAATAGAGTTTCTGTGGGCAGGAGATCAGGATTTAATTTGGGCTTCTTTCATAGCCGGTGCCCACTACTCTCTACCCACACTCTACCTGCTTAAATTGCTGCCACACATTACCATCTTAAATTATGAGATGTGTGACTGCAATTTACGGTAAATAAAAAAACGAGTAGGAAATTTGAGTTTGAATAGATGATTAAATTACGGAGATAATAGAATTACTGGATGAGATGTCTTAATTCCTTGTGTTTATAATTGTGAAAATACGGATTTACGCATGACATTTTATGGTGGGTAGTTCATGAGAGAAATCTTGTTCTTGAAATAATACCTTGTCTGGGTATCAGTATTATGATTATCATTGCCTCGGATGGCTTATATATATACAAGGGAGAATTATGCTTGGTTAGACCATGAAGATGAAAATTGATGAGAGAACTAGGACATTTTTGGAGCAACATTTGTGGGAGTTGTATGTGGAATTGTAGATTATTTGGTAATACTAGCTAGGTTGCTGCCAGTTCTGCTTTATCTTAAAACTGATTTTGAGTAAAAAAATTGTTGATTTGGTCAATGATTCATTAGTCCATTAGTCGAACTATTGAACCTAATAACAATTTTTACTTATTTTTATATTTTTAAAATTAAAATGGGTCATCCATTCGAACCAAATAATTAAACCATTTGACCCAAAATCCATCGCAAAACAGTTTCGTGTTCGATCCATTTCTAAAACCTTGGCTTTATAACAATGAAATGTGAAAACTGGGAAATAACAAGGGGGATGCATATTAAACGACTAACACCTAGAGGCTATAATTCGAGCATGCATATTAAATACACCACCAAAAGAAAATCCAAGTTATGTAACATGGGAAAAACAACATCCATCAATTTCAGGGAAGAGTCATAGTATAAATCAATCCAAATCTCCTCCCCACAAAGAATCTTATCCACACCACATTATAATTATGCATTGGAATATCCCCATGAATCGTAATATATGCAAATACTAGAGAGATATTCTCAACGTGTGGCTGTAGTGATGTATGGATAGGAGATCGGAACACTCCATTAACAGCCCCTTTTTCCAAAGATCCGCCAAGGACCATTCATTTAAAACACTGGACACACTTGGTTAATTAATTTATCAATACGCACTTGACCATCTCTAAAAATTATATCATTTCTGTACATCTAGATAACATAATTAAAGACACTACCCTTCAATGCAGTGTTTTTAGCTTGTCATTGACCCCGTTGGTTGAATCATTTCAACCGTTACCCGATCAAGATTTCAGGTCCAGTTCAGTTAAGTCCCATCAAATGGTCAAAAAATATCGGCTTGGTCAAGAATCATTTAATTTGGCTAATTCAACCATTGATTCATTCGATCTGATCATCAGGTTGTAAGTTGTACACTCAATGTATGCAAACTTTTAGAGGCCATAACTTTGTACTCCGATATCCGATTGGGTATTTTTTTATTTTGAATAATTTTTTGAGATCTATGTGTCCCAAGGATCGTAAGTGCCTTGTAGGTGCCTTGCCCCTCTATTTTTGCAAAAAAAAAAACATTTTTTAACTTCAAATAACATATCTAAAACATAGTTATACATTATTTATTGATAAAATATATATATATATACGGTTGAACCGATGACCCGTAACCCAGAGGCAAAAACAATACAGCCTCCGGGCCAGTTTTTAAAATATTGCTCATATCTATCTATTGTTTATCATATAAAAAGAGGGAGTTTAACGCTCTCCCTCTTTTTGTCAATGGTCAACTTTTTATTTGCTTAAAGAACCCTTCTATATTTGTTAATACCCACTTTGTTATCCTCCACATTTTTTTTTGTGGAAAAACTTCATTAGCAATAGAAATAAGATCCAAACAAAGGTCTAAGGGACAACGAAAAGAAAGAAGCAAACACTACTGATTATCATCATTGAAGTTTGGTAATGGGAAAAGAACTGCTGCTTCTGCTTCAAGTTTCTTTTTCATCCAAGATGGCGGAGCAAAAAGGAGGCCGACTTCTCTTGAGTAAGCACGGGCAACTAGTTCATGGGCTACGGAGTTATTGAAATCCCTTGGCCGACTTTTACTCATTCATCCCTTTTATGTCTCTTTCTACGTACATGTGTATCCACATGCCACAACACTTTGAAATTTACAAGGGTTACTTTTTGAGGCTGCATTTCTTTTTGGTGTAAATTCAATTTTACATCAATGGGAAATGTGAACTGATTTAGTTATCGATAGAAATTGGGATCGATAAATTTTGAAAATTTACACTGATTATGTTGGGTTGTCAAGGTATAAATTCGGTGAAATGAAACCTACTATGAAACCTGAGATGAAAGCTACTGTAATCGATACAGAAATAGGAGGAAAGTAGAGAAAGAAAAAGAAAAATGAAAAAAAAAAAGAGGAGAAGAGAGAAAGAGAGAGTGAAATACATTAGAATCTGGCCTCCATCCAATTGGTTATGGAGTCAGATTATGCATTAGAATCTGGCCTTACACTTACTAATCTTTTAATGAGACCCACAAATCTTTTGTATGGAATGTATAGATGCCTAGATACGATAATTGGATGGGTCCATTAATGCATTCATCTAATTATTAAACGTGTGATACATCTCAGTGTCCAGATTTTAGAGGGTCATTAGCTTTTATGTAATTTTCATGTATTTTGTAATCATTATCTATCTCGCTCATACACATGTATTTTGTTGATGCGGATTTAACTTCATCCAATTAAATTAAATTTTGAATTTGATTATATTATAATATATTGATTTTATATATATATATATATATATATATAATTTATTTTTTTTCTACTTTTAAAAAATGAAGTGAAGTTAGATTAAATTTGAATTCGAATCGAGATTTTCATATCTTATTGGATTTCAGATGAGACTTAGATTTGAATTTTGTTTTTCATTAATTGGATCCATGTGAACTAACTTTGTAATTTCTGCATTTTCTTTTGATGAAAAAAATAATAATTTTGTTTAATTTTACATGAGAAGCTGGTTAAAACCTATAATCTAAGAGGAGATAAATCCTCAAAATAAGGAATGCCAATGCTGCACAAAAACATTATTACTAGTATAGAACTCAAGACGATATCCATATATAGGGGGGTAGAGAATATATGTAGAGCATCCTCAACTAGATGATCACAAAAAACACATTTACTTAACATTAAAACCCCACCTATTCAAAACAGAGCTACCAACAACTAAATTCCAACTTGATAAAACATTTTCAGGAAAGCCTAAAACAGATTCCTCCAGGAAAAAGAATCCCTAGAGTTACAATAAGGAAATAAATGTTTATCCTCAAGATATCTTGCTTTAGGCAATTTAACCCGCAAGGCATTAGAGGAATTTAAAAAAGCCAAACTAATTTTCATTAGAAAGCTTTATTAATTAACTCCCTTTTCCTTTCTTAAACGAATCCAGATTTTCTACTCACTTTTCCTATCCACTCTCTATCCGTCGTGAATTGCATACATGCATCTCTCAATTCACGGCTGGTAGAGAGTGGGTAGGAAAAGTGAGTAGGAAATCCCGTCTGTTCTTAAATCTAGTCCTCCTTTAGCTTTTGGGAAACACAAAAAACATCTCAATTAACCCAGCTTGAAAGTATTAGTTTGCTTGCCAAAATTTCCCGAAAATTGTCTTTGAACTTTGTCAAATTTATCATCAACCGTGTTTGAGAGGGCCATAACAGACAATGAAAGTGAGAGGCATTTAGAAGCCATCCATATTGTAGTTGGATATTTACTTGGATGTGTTATAGAAACAAATTTGGTGCACCTTTGCGTGGAGGAGGTGAAGATCTATCATTATTGAGATTATAGCAGATAAAGGCAACTTTTGGGCCCTAATATCAATAAAAGTAATATTTAAAAAAAATTAAAAAATATGTTAACTTTTTAAAAATAATATCAATTAAGGGCAAAAGCATTGTTCATCTTCTTCCTCTTGCAATCCATTCATCAACGCCGCCGCCTCCGGCAACGCATCCGCCCACCTCCGCCTCCGCCTCCGACAATGTTGCCGGAGGCGGGCAGAGGCAGAGGCGGCGATGACGGCACTGGTGGGCGGATGTGGCGGCATTGGGCAGAGGAATGACCACCAACACCACCTCCGCTGCCTCTGCCTCCGCCCACCTTTGGCAACGTTGCCAGAGGCGAAGGCGGAGGCGTTGCCGGAGGCAGTGGACGATGGCGCTGATGAATGGATTGCAAGAGGAAGAAGATGAACATTGTTTTGCCCTTAATTGATGTTATTTTTAAAAAGTTAACATATTTTTGAAAATTTTTTAAAAGTATTACTTTTATTGATATGAAGGCCCTAAAGTTGCCCTTATCTATTATAATCCCTTTTTCGTATCCAATTGATTGGACCAAGAGGCTAGATCTGACCATTGCCATTGGATTGTTAAGGCTCAGTTTGGAAAGAGTATAAATACAAATATATATGGTACAGATACATACAAAATACAAGGTTTAGCACCGTACATATTTTTATTTGTACTCCTTCCAAACTGAGCCTAAACAAAGTATTTGGTGAGCCAATTAGGTGTAATGAATAATTTATTTTGTCCTCGTGATGCCAAGCTTACAATGGAGATCGTAAGCCCTAAGATTAATGTGAGAGAGATTTATGTTAGGCGTTTCCAGTGCAATTTCATTTGAATTTGTGCAAAGTAAGGAAGTGAAAATGAGTTTGAGTCCAATTTTGGTTTAATTTTGTTATAGGTTTCGTTTCATTCTATTTGATTGTAGTGCAAGTAAAATGAAAACAAGAGCAGAATAATTTAAAACCTGAGGCAATAAATAAACCAAAATTTTTCAGATAAAAATGAAAAATTGAACAAAAAATTTTGATGTCGATTTTTTTGCATTCGGTTATTTTGATTTTAGGGAATTTTGGTATAACTAATTTGGTTTCTGGGTATTTGGTTATTGGTTTTAGTTTTTAAAATAAAAAATTGGTTAATCAGCTTTTATATCAGAAAAAAACTTGGAATCAATCAATTGGTATCATAAAATAAGTGACCAATTAGATTTTTCCCAAGTCTTTCTAATATCATAGATTTTTCCCATTTCGAAATTCATCAAAATTCACAGAGTGCTTATTCTGATACCAAGTCTTTCTAATATCATAGATTTTTCCCATTTCGAAATATCTATATCTATATATTAAAATGGAATATGACAAGCTGGCACTTTCTTGTTTTTTGGTTATTTTTGAGAAGCAATTATCTTTTTTTAATTTTTCATTTTAAAACTGAACAAAATAACTCAAGTGGCCATTAAGTTTCAAGATTTTATCTTATCTCATTAATTCATCATTAACTCCCTCTCCTCTTTCTTATTAACTCTTTTAATTATCTCCTCATTAATTATGCCATCAACTCTTTCCTTCAATAACTCATGTCATTAATTCTCTCTCATCTTTATTGATCCATTAAAATGCTTAAAATTCATTAACTTTATCTATATCTATATCCATTTTAATTTAACTATAACTTTATATACATTAGATATATTCATATTAAATTATAATTATCAATAAAAATAATTTTATTGGAATGGAGATATTCAATGATATATTATTAGGTTAAATAATCTACTTCAATTTAAAAGATAATTAATTTTTAATTATTTAATTCACTCAACAAATAAAATCTATGTTTTAAAAATCAACTTGGAAGCTGAATAGTTTTTGCTTTATGTCATGAGTTAATGGTTCAACTACCTAGGTTGGACAAATCGGAAATTTAGTATATTAGGGTTCTATCTCCTTTTATGATAAAAGAGAAAGCTAAAGCTAGGTGGTTGTTGGCTAAGAAAATAAGGAAAGAAAGAAAGAAAGAAAGAAAGAAAGAAGAAAGGAGGGGATGTTCACATGTGACGATGACAACAATGGCGATGGCGACAATAACCTCTTTCTCCGATCTTAGATTTGAGGTCTCGTTTTTCTCTTTCTTTGATCTCATATATGAGATCTCACCTCTCTCTCTCTCTCTCTTTCTCTCTCCCTCCCTCCCTCCCTCTCTCTCACTCTCACACACACGGTTCAGTGATCTCAGATATGAGATTGTGTTTTGGGCTCTCCCCTATCTCTTAATATCTTTTTTCTTCTTTCTTAATAATCTTTAAAAAAATAAATATTTTTGATTAAACTATAAAATGGTTGATCAGGTCGAATGGTTTAGTGGTTTGCCCGTCTGGGTCAATGGTTCTTTGACTAATTCAATGTTTCTTTTTTCAAAAAAAGTAGTATAGTCTAAAAGCTGGCCTAGATATATGATTGGTTCCTAGGTCAAACACTTCGATGGTTTAGTCTGGTTTATAAAGCAGTGCCAATGACTAGATCAAAAGGGTTAATTGTTCATTTGCCTAGGTTTTTAACAAAATCAATAGTTTTTGACAAAATAATAGGTTTTAGGAAACCCAGAATTAGAAATAGGGCTGAGTGATGGTTAAAATGGTTTAACCGTTTAAGTCAATGATGAGTTGAAAACATTGAAATAATAAAATTATAATCCATTTGTGTTCCATTTAAAATAATAAAATTAATTAACCACAGTAAAAATAATTTATAAACTACTTAATTAAGATAAAAATAATTATTAATTATTATTATTGATAAATTTAAAACTAATATCCATTTAAGAGTATTATAAAATTAATACAAAATTAACTACAATTAATTTTTACTAATGAACTTAAATTCAATTGAAAAATAAAAATGTAATATAATTAATTAAGTTTATTAAGGATTAATAAAAAGAAAAAATAATAAAAAATTATTAACCTTAAGTATAGTTTAATTAATTTAAAATCAACTCAAAATATATTAAAAATAGAGAAAATTATAAAAATCTCCTTGGGTTTTCTAACAATCCCATGAACCTCCCCTATACATGTTTTGACCTTAACAAAAGCCTCCCGTATTGTTTTGACAAACGGTGTAGATATTTTCCTTATGCTAGTGGTGTAATACATTAATTTTCTTTTAATACCAAATTTATCTTTAACAAACTTTATTCAGAAATAATTATAAACCAAAAAATATTTTTACCTAAAAATAATTTCAAACCATAAAATTCTAAAAAGTAATAAAAAATATACTATTAAAATACAAAAATTAATATAGATTTATCTAGAGTATAGAAAATTAGCCACTCTCACTTAAATGGAACTTGAATTGTGATCGAATAAATTAAAGATAACCCAAAAACATGCTTAAATTGGACTCAATTAAGCACCATTAAATTGAAAATGTCAGAAAACTTATCTCTAAATTCTTAATAAAAATTCATGCGATGCACTGTACTAAGGAGTATCATATGAAATTATATTTTATTTAACAGAAAATCAAACCAATCTTTATTCGGTTCGATTTGTAATTGAATAAACCGAATGCTCTCACTTGGTGATTGATCACGAAATGCACATTTTAGGGGATGTTTGGAACTGTGGTCATTTTAAAAAAAAACGGTGCTATGTCGGATCCACACATGTGCTTCAATAAACGCCCATGTATTTCATTGTTTGGTTAAGCCAATTATTAAAAAATGGGCATGTCTCGAAAATCAGGATCCTACCGATGCATAAAATGTTAAATTACTATTTCCCCCAACGGTTGACTGATGTGTATCGTATGTGATGTTTATCTGTTAGTACATACATAAAAAACGGTAATAAAAATCATTTTACCAGTGTTGCTCACTACCTACTTGACAGAAGCGTTTTTTTTTTTATTTCTGAAAAACGGGTCTTGAAAGCATGGCGTTTTTTTTTTGAAGTCCAAAAAAGCGCAATAAAAATCATCTTACCAGTGTTGTTGATTACCTAGCGTTTTGTTTTCTGGAAAACGAGTGTTGAAAGCGTTTTTTCTTGAAAATCGGTCCCAAAAAGCGCCTACGCTTGAGGTGTCTCATGCATCGTCAATCACTTCTTCGCATATTCCCCGCCAAAGAAAACCAATACAGTCGTTGCAATCTCTTAGCCACCTGTCTGGAATTCACTGTCGCCATTGCTGCACGAATTCAAGCTCCCTTCTTTCTCCTTTGTCATTTTAATTGCTGTTATAACTTCCATTCTCATCGTCCATGTCTTGATATATACAATACATTTATATCTCAATTTGCTCTCCTTCGTCTTCTTCGGCTAACGAGAGTGTGATTCTCAATGGAGCTTAATGTGACTACTCTGCGGAACAATCATAATGGATTTCATTTGATCCCGGCACGGTTAGGGTTTCAAGTGGCTATTTCGGATTCGATCTCTCTAAATCCTGCTGTGAAGAGAGTAAGACTTTCCCAGGTTCGGAATGATTCTTACTATGGAGCTCGGTTGTCTTCTTCGAAGTTAGGGTTTCGGACTAAGTATCGCGTTCTTGCTGCGGATTCGATGTCGTATGGAGAGAGTTACAGTTCTTCTTTGATGGAAGAAAAACAAGAAACAGAGAGTCGAGCTTCCTTGAATCCTGTTTATAAGCCGACGCCTCTTAACAGAGAGCTTCGAACTCCTCACAGCGGGTAATTCATCTTACATGACTACTCAGAGTGCATAAGCGTAGATATTAAGTTAATATTACGAATGTTAGTGTGTTTCAGTTGTCTATAATTAACGATTTATGGGAATTGCTGGTTCCTTTTTTAGGTATCACTTTGACGGGAGCGCGAGGCGTTTTTTTGAAGGGTGGTACTTCAAGGTGTCGATTCCTGAACGAAGGCAAAGTTTCTGCTTTATGTATTCTGTGGAGAATCCTGCATTTCGTAAAAAACTGGGACCATTGGAAGAGGCTGCTTATGGCCGTCGATTTACTGGAGTTGGGGCTCAAATTCTTGGTGCAGATGATAAGTACATTTGCCAATACTCTCAAGAGTCCCAATATTTTTGGGGAAGTATGTTCTGAAATTATTGTCTTCGTTCTTTTGAAATTTGAACCCTGATTACCCAGACTTCACAGGTTTAGATGTCACCTTATTTTACTGAAATGCTGAAGCTTTCATGTGTTGATGGTTTGAAGTTCCTTGTTGAGCTGGCTTCTTGTGCAAATAGATAGTTTTCATATTTTATCATAATAATGGAATCGCCATAGGAGTTCTGAGAGCTTATACACATCCAAACAAACACATGTACACACGCATAATTATACAAAATGAGTAAGAAATTTCTTCTAGGTAGGATCATCCGCTCTCCTTCTACTGCCCCTTTATTCTTACCCCCTTGCTTAAAATGCTCCTTTGTTGTGCAACAAGGCATCCAGCTGACAATAAAAGCCACGGAGACAACAAATTTATAGTTTAGGGTGTCGCCATACTAACATAACCGTGTATTATGCTTGTAATGCACATTTTTGGTTATCTTGGTCAGTAAGCATTTTACAATGGTTCTATAATAGGAAACTAGTCTGGGGCATCGAGACAACTCAGCCAAGTCAGAATAGATTGTGTCTTTAAACATTTTATGTTATTTCATTTTCTTTTTAAACATGACTGCATTTCTGTATTGGACATTTTAAGTTAGCACTGATTTTCTATTTTCTTTACTTGCATGTTTTTGTAAGATTATCATGTAATATCATTCTCTTCTTACACAATGAGCATCAAATTAGAAGATCTGCAATTCACATTTTTCTGTTTCTTCTAGGATTTTTCATAATTCTTATCCGCTCAACCTAGAGTTCCACCGGAATCAAATTAATTTGTTGGATCCATTTATTCTACTTCTATTCAGTTAGCTTACCTATATATGGTGGAAGAGATTTATTGGAGATATCCTGCCCTTCTTTGGAGAAACAATTCTTAGTTTTCTTTTCATATTCAATTTTATGTGATGCAAATGCTTATTTTTTGATAAATTCTTTTGTATTTAAAGAATACATTTTTCAATTTTTTTGACGAATTATGTCTCAATGCATAGGTAGGCATGAGCTAATGTTGGGCAACACCTTTACAGTGGGGAAAAACTTGCCCCCTCCAAATAAGGAGGCTCCTCCTCAGGTCTATGTGCTTTCTTTGGATTAAAACCATTTAGCATATAAAATACTGTAATAATTTTGATAATTGTATAAAACTTGCCCCTCCAAATAGTATACTTGCATCTTATTGACAAATTACTTGAGCAATCTTAAGAATTTTGATAATGGTTCATATAAAAGGGTAACTTTGACTTACAATGGTTGCTGCATATTTTCCACCTTTCGTTGCTTGGATTCCATGTTACTGAAACAAATTTGCATTGATGTACCTATTGCTAGTGCAAGCGGGGCAACACCAATAATGCCCAGCTGATTTGCACAAATTAACTTTAGTGTCTGTACCTGTAGGATGTTGCAGTCATTTTTTTTTTCTCTGCATGTTACTATATTGGCCTGTATAGGCATTTCCAAGATTGCCAGTGGCTATTCACTTTTCTTCAATTTCCTATTGTTTCTCGAAGACTGTCCTGAATTCCATACTTTATTTTGAGATGTCTTGCAAAAAGTTGAATTATACTCTTTATGTGATATTGAATGCTGTAATCTTAACAAAACATGTTCTCTTTCCCAAGGAATTTCGTGGGCGTGTGTTGGAAGGATTCCAAGTTACACCACTTTGGCATCAAGGGTTCATTCGTGATGATGGCAGGTACATGTTTTATTCCATTATTTTCAGGATCTATGATCTGATATATCTGGACATAAACAGATAAGATCAATATGTTTGATGTTCTTTGCTTCTTCAGTAAGTTAAATATTTACAAAATTACAGTTAATGGTTTGCAAAGGATTCAACTAATACAATTACTGAACTTTTCTATTACATATATAACAGGGAAAAAAGTTAATCTAATTGTAAACAGTTCATGAAAGTGATTATGCAGAGGCCCCAACAGAAAAGGACAACCATTGTACATAGTAATTGACTACAAAGGAGAGTTGCTACATAATTAGGGGTGTCAATTGGACTGGATTCGGTCCAATCCGCTCAAGTTCAATGTGAGTCCAGTACAAATGGACCGGGTCCAATCCAATCCAATGAATATTTTGGACCATTGTGGACCGGTCCAATTCAATGTCTGGACTGTCTAATCTTCTCAATTTTGTTTTAATTTAGATTGCTTCCAACCCAAACCTGCTTCATTGATGTTCTTATCTTCTATCAATGGACCAGATATTGGCTCGATCCAACCCAATCCAATATAAATTCATTACAGATGGACCAGGTCCAATCAAATCCAATAATTACTTTGGACCATTAAGTCTGGACTGGTCCAATTCAATGTGTCTTGTTGGTCCATCCAATCTGTCCAAATTGATTTTGGTTTGGACGGGTCCAACCCAAAATTGGCCCGTTGACACCCCTATACATAATTTTTTGAGAAAAGGTAAAGTATAATTGCATTAATCAAAAGATCCTTTGTACAGTGAGAAGCTGTACAAAAACTAAACATAAGGACCTCAAAAAAAGTCCATCCTCAAAAAAGTACAACCAGACATTCATATACATAATGATATTTGTTCAATCAAACATTAAACAGCTAGCCTTCTAGAAAAAAAACCCAGTTGTCTAACTGACGTCTTAATTGGCGTCTAAACTTTAGTGTTGCTTATGCGGTGCATAATGATATTAACTGTCATTCCATATGGCCTCTTCTTTTAACTGATTATCTTAGGCATTTGAGGAGTATGTCTATAAACATGTAATGTATCTCCATTCTCCAATTCTTGATGTTATTTTGCATTGGCTCAAAGAGTCAACAAAATTCTCAATATTGAGCTTTTGTCTTTTTAATGGGCTAGAAACTTCAGAATCAAAAAAAATTGTTTGGAATTGAGATTCCTTGTGCTAAGGATTTGTTTTTTATGTTTAATGGTGAAGGCTGCACTGTCAGTATACTTTCAATATGGCAAAAGGTGTAATTTAAGGAAATTTGGTTTTCTTTTCTTTATTATTGTATTGTTATGCTTTTCCTATAAAATGTTGAAATCCTTAATTTCATACCACTACAAATTATACTTGGCCTGATCATTCCTTCATCAACAACTTGACTTAGTTTTGGATGACAGATCAACTTATGTGCAGACAGTAACAACTGCACGTTGGGAGTACAGTACTCGTCCTGTTTATGGCTGGGGTGACGTTGGCTCTAAACAGAACTCCACAGCAGGCTGGCTTGCAGCTTTCCCTGTTTTTGAACCCCACTGGCAAATATGCATGGCAGGTGGACTGTCAACAGGTGTATGCCATCTTCCTTGCTTTCTGCAGTAATACATTAGTTTGAGTGGTGAAGTATTTGCTTTCCTGGATGCCATTATGTGAGATTGGGTATACTGTTGTTGAACTTGAATCTATTATCTCTTACATTAAAGTCTTTCTGGGTTAAAATCATTATCCTGATTGTCCTCCTCCTCCTCATTATCATCCAAGCCTTATCCCAACTATATGGGGTCGTCTACATGAATCCTGTTTCACCATTCTGTTCTGTTTAATTGTATATCGATTGTTAAATCGTTATCCTGATTGTCCTGCTTGTTTTACTTTGTCATGCCATTTTTTAGCTACAGCAGCATCCGGTATCATATTCTGTAGAGGTATTCAAAAGGATAGAACTGTATATGCTTATCATTAAAATGCTAAAGTGATATTGGAAAGCATTATTTTCACTATGTTGTCTGCATTCATGCCTGGACAAAGCTTTCCAAACAGAACTTCAATTGTATGGAGTGCAAGTAATATATTGAGGTAAGCGTAAAGGTCTGCAGAACGCAAGCAATGTGGTGCAAAAGAACCCTTGTACTGACCCCCCTGAATAAAAATTTATATTATTGCTGGCAGAATGTTATGTATACTTAATTTAATTTATTATTGTTTTGATCAGCAACAGAAATTAGTTTCATTAGTTGAGAATTTAAGTTGTCACATATGATATTGGAGATTAATCCAACAACCCATTCACTGTATCTAGCAAGGATCAAAATATTGATATGACCAATACCCAAAGTTGGGCATTGGTGCGTATCGATATCATCAATACTCTATACTTTTTTTTTTTTTTAAATTTTATAACGCTTAGAGGGGTGCCTTTGATACTTGGGACATTTAATTTTTTTTTTTTGTATTGGTGTATCCATGTATATTGGAGTTCACTGATACAGATACAATAGGGGGCGTATGGTGTTTAATACTTGGTATCTAGTCCATTACAATTCTGCTGAAAAAGTTGTTCCCTATAACCCCTTGCTTCGCTAGGATATCAGCCAAAATATTTGCTGTTCTTTCAGCTAATCTTTTCTTCTCCTTTTAAGTTTGCCTAAACATCCAAGCATGCAGGTTTTTGCATCTCATCCAAGAGATGGCTAGCTTTGAGTCCCCTTCAACCTCTACCTGCTTCAGTCCAAGCTATTTAGCTGACTTCTGCCATTGCAAGAGAGATAAAACCTCAGCTTTTAGTGAGTCCCCATGTTCAATTGGTCCTGAGTATATTGCTACCACCACACCTTCATTTCTAAAGACTCCCCCAATTCCTGAAGGTCCAGGGTTACCTACAGAGCTTCCATCAAAATTCAGGGCCCATTTGGTTTGCAGTCGGAATTGGAAACATAATGGTTTATTCCTCTCCGCCTGTTTTGTTCAGATGGGAATCGGAAGCAGCTGGAATGGATTCTCATTCCCAAGGGAGGGAAGCGAATGGCCATTCCCTCAAATGAAGGAATGGGAATGGAATGCCAAGTCTGTCCAACCAAATGGTTGGGATCAGAATGGACCATTCCAATTCTGATTTCAGACCCTATTCCAATGAACCAAATGGATCTTCAGTTTTACATTGTTATGTGAAGGGGGTTTCCACTCCGACACAACTATGTCTTTCACAATTCTGGATTTTGTCACCACTTCCCATGATCTCAGGATGTCATTCACCTAGAAGCCTTTCAAAGCTTCCAATGTTCTTACCCAATGTGCCACCTTATACTGTTTATTATGTCTTCTCTTGTGCTGTATCTCTCCTTTAATATCCGCTTATTCCTTTCTTCCAAGATAGTCCACACCAGAACTGCTCTCATTGCCCTCTACATTAGTCTTCCTCTCTTTTAGGTTGTCTTATGAAGCCAGGGCTGAATGGAATGGCCACATCTTGAGGAGGTTCCCACCTGCAACCAAAGTGGGAGCAAAAGTACTTCCAAAGACAACTCACAAAAGGACAGGAGACTATTATTAATATAAGAGTTATGTGTTTCTAATTTGACATGGATCTATAACAGAGAACTTGATCTAACCATCTGTGATAAAATATGCAGAACACCTAATAAAATTAAATTTGATAGCTCTGTTACAATGTTTGATTAGATGACCAGATTATTAATGTTTTATCAAGATATTCAATTAATTATTAACTGAAACTACTATTTGTGCAACAATAGATGTCCAAGGAGGCATATTACTCAAAACGCAGTCATTTATGCAGAATTTGCTAAATTATTTTAAATACCATATGCAAATAAGACACAAGTAGCAGACACATGTTGGGTTATAATCTCTGTTTGACTACTAATGCATACAAATACAAGTAGTTCATTATAACAAGTTTTCTAAATAATATAAATCAAAACAAAGCAAAATAAATTAATTAATCTGGTACAATTTACCTTAATTACCCTTCCTGCTTGGAAGCAACAGTGGCCATAGACAGAATAGTAAATACGTGAATGTTGTAAAGAATTTCAATATTCTGGACATGGTATCTCAGCCAGTATATGTCCACACTGCTTGATCTTGCTTTATAAAAAGGTATTTTGTACACATTATTTAAAAAGCCATATGTTTTGCCTTTTATTAGGGGCCATTTGACAGCTGAAGTGGCTGAACTGAAAAGCTTATTACTTTGTCTTTTAGTGAATAAGATTTTAAGGAGGTTGGGGTCTCCTTAATGACTACCCTTGAATATTTTATCCACTAAAAGACAAAGCAATAAGTCATTCAGTTCAGAAACTTCAGCTGAACTGAAGTATTATTGGCTGTTAAAGGTTTTAATATTTTTAATGTTCAACATGCCTCATAAATATGTCTTATTTTGGCTATGTGGAAAACGTTTTCTGAGCTCAAATTTTCCCTGTTGGTAGAGGATAGCTAGAGGAACCTATGGGGCCATGTTTAGCCCTAGATCAATTTGCCATATGGAAAATTCCTTGGTCATTCAGATTTCTTCACTAACGACTCAACTCAACTAGCTGACCCACTCCCATATATAAATGTGCATGCACGTGAAATTCTTTTTCTTTCACTTCAATTATATCTATTTCATCTAGAATTCCATGTACTCATTTTAAATATGGAAGCCTAAAAAATTTTGTATATATTCCCAAGTTGTACATAGCTTCTCAAACTTTGAATTTATTCCCAGGTTGGATAGAGTGGGATGGGGAACGATTTGAATTTGAAAATGCACCTTCTTACTCTGAAAAGAATTGGGGTTCAGCCTTTCCAAGGAAATGGTTTTGGGTAAGGATTTTTTTGTCTTATGGAATGGACAATACAAATTTTTTTCATTAATTGGAAATTGGTCGGGTTGTGTAGACATTTCGTTCCTGTGGTGTATATAAACTTACTCTTCATAGCTGCTTTATATTTATTTTTGGGTTTTGTCTGCTCAAAATTGTTCTACAGCTTCTGTTTCTTAAAGGAGCTGATAAAATTGACTTTAACGTTTGAAATTTGTTTGTTCACAGGTTTGTCTTGGTTATTTGTTACTATTAGCAGTATTACTTTTCTTTCTTTTTATGTCCATAACAAGTAGAAAACTAGTAACACCAAAACCAAAAATCCTCCATTATCAGTTTCTGTATTACATGTATTTACAGTCACAAAGGTGCAAAAAGTGCCTGATTTTAGTTTGGGATGCCTTTTTCATCATTTTCATCATATGCAGGTAATCTATTGGTAAGCATCTAAACTGGTATAGGGCCAACAGAGAACACCAAGAAAAATAATATGAAAATATAACCTGTGGCATTATGGACCGAGGTTATTTAGTTCTTTTTCACAATGTCTTGTCACTCTTCCCTAACTAAATTATATATTGCCACTTTTATATGGATATACTAAAGCAAGACTATGCTGGTTGCAAGGATTTCAGCATCATTTATACTGACTTACAAGCTTGGAAGCAAGATGAGTATCCTTCCTTTTCGCTACATAATGATTATTTGTTTTATGATACCCACTTATGTCTACCAAATACCTCTTTACGAGACTTTGTTATTTGGGAGTTACATGCTAGAGGTATAACAGGTTTTTGGTAGAGATAACTGATAAGATTGTTGCTATGGTGGAAGATGGGTTTTATTAGCCTAGTTTGAAGAATGATGTTGCTTATATAATAAAGTAATGCAGGACATGCCAATTTGCCTAAGGACAAAAGTAGAACACAGGGCTATATACACCCCTACTTATTCCTCATGAACCATGGCAAGATTTATCCTTGGATTGCCCAAGACTACTAGGGGTCACGATACAATCTATTTGTGGTGGATCGTTTCTCCAAGATGCCATTTCTTACCTTGCAACAAAACACATCACATATTGCTACTATATTTTTTAAAGAAGTGGTTTGACTTCATGGAGTGGCCTTCTACTATTGTATCAAATTGAGACACCAAGTGTATGAGTTATTTTTGGAAGACACTAGAAATTACTCAATACTCAGCTGCAATTCTCTACATTGTTTCACCCCTAAATAGATGGTCAAACTGAGGTAGTGAATAGAAGCTTGGGAGATCTTTTATGGTGTCTAGTTAGTGATCTTACTTCTAGATGGGAACTAGTGCTTCCAATAGCTGAGTTTGTTTATAACAGCTCAGTAAATAGATCCGCAGGAAGAAGCCCATTTGAAGTGGTGACTGTATTCAGCCTAAGTGACCAACTGACTTAGTTACCTTACCACTAGATACACGTACTAGCATTTAAGCAGAAGCATTTGCTCGGCACATAAGAGAGATACATGATGATGTTAGGAGAAAAATTGCATTGAGCAATGATTTATACAAGGATAGAGTTGATATTCATTGAGCAAATTATCAAGAGGGAGACTTGGTTATGGTACATATACAACCAGAGCATTTTCCTAAAGATGTGTATAAAAAGCTCCACTCCAAGAGTGCAGGTCCTTACAAAATCAGTAAGAAGATAAGTTCTAATACCTATGTTCTAGAGTTGCTGGATGATATGGGAATTAGTCTTATCTTCAATGTTGAGGACTTGACTCCTTACCATGGACATGTGGATTCTTTTAAGACTCCTATACCTAAGTTTCCAACTATTGCATCTCCAAATGGCATTCTAGAGGACCACTGTTGAAGATTTTCATCGTCTCAACCCAGATCTTTATGAAAGATACCATGCTTTTAGCTTGCCGGGGTCGAGTTCTTTCAAGCTAGGGAGAGATGATAGGAATCGATCAGCACTCTTGAAGACTTATTCTAGAAAGAAGAAGGCCTTACAACAGGTCCTGATATGGCATAGTGATGGTACTTGGGATTTGGACTGAATTGGACACCAAGGGTATTTTTGTTATTTTATAATTTTTTTGTAGGGTCCAGTTATAAGGTTTGATCGTCTATTTATAGCTTGCTTATGTTTAAAATTTCAGAGTCATTGCATAAGTAGGATTAGAGTTATTGAGCCTTCTTTGAATTGAAACAGGATAAGGCAGCTTAGTTTGAGTCCTACTAGTATTATTGAGTTTAACATTTTGACTCCTAGGATTATTATGAGTTTAGAGTCTATAAATATGTATGAACATTTTACACAAAGAGAATGAAGTTTATTGAGTTTTCTTCAGCTTATGCCAATTATGGTGAGTGATTCTAATGCCCTAGAGTGATTCCAGGCACCTCGTGAGTGATTCTGGGTACTTTCTCTTTTCTTTCTATTCCTCTTTTCTTTCTTATTCCTTCAAGAAGTCATTACATCCATCAACAACCATAAATTTCTGATCAAAGAAGACCATTCAACATTCTCTAAGGACTAGAATTGAGCTGGTCCTACATTAGTGTGGAAGACTATCCCTGCTGCGGTAATTGAATCTATTTGGGCAGAGAGATACTACAGACTATTTGTAATAGGAGGAACTCTGAAGATCTTATCTGATTTGTAGTGGGTAAAATTGGGTCTTGGCCTCCTGGGTTTTGGTCGAAAAGGAGTTTAAGCATCAGAATAATTTTCTGTCACAAAGGATTTGTAGTGTGGCTCCTTTCCTGGGGTGGGGTTTGTGTGTGTATGCTCCTGCCATTTGGGCCTGTTGTGCCTTGTTGTTCTTGTTCTTGCAATAAATTTTTTACCTTACCAGTGGAGTTTTCGGTCTTTTCATCATTCCTCTTTTGGTTAATAAGGTTGCAGTAATAATGTCATAAGAGTCTTACTGTAGTTTGCAGATATTAGTATTTTTTCACAAAATTTACAATTTGTAACAATACTAGGTGATGATGATAATTCGCTTAAGGAGATCAACAAGTGCATGTATTGAAATAGTGGATGGAGTACTTATATTTGTATCATTTTACACTATGCAAAACAAACAAATGCACTCATGTTCTGTTAATTATTTATATGTTGGCAATGAAGGCTATGCATGTTTTAGCTGTGTGTTTGTATGTTAAGTCTTTAAGCCTTTTTATTAACCTTTTTTGGTCATGAAAGCCTTTCTATTAAACTTGTAACTGGGAGTTAATAGTTGGGAGATTATTTCAGGTTCAATGTAATGTTTTTCAAGGTGCAAGTGGAGAAGTTGCTCTAACTGCTGCTGGAGGGCTGAGAGAACTCCCTGGATTGGCTGATACTTTTGAAAATGCTGCATTGGTTTGCTCTCTACCATAACTACATATTTTTTTTTTATCAATAATAGAAATTTTCATTAGAAATATTTAAAAAACTACAAGATAGGGAGAGATATAGTTTCTTAACTCTTCATAGACAAAAAAAAAAAAAGAAAAAAAAGAAAAAAAGAAAAAAAAACTATTACAATTGAGCCCAAAACAAACTGGTTCCTCCCCACCCCTTGTTTTACTAAGACATCATCAAAACCATTTGCTGCGCTTTTAACCTGTTGGAATGTTTACATTTACGTTTTCATTCTGCTTAGTTAGGGTCAGTTTGGTCTGGTTAAAATAGCTTTTTTTTTTTTTTTTTTTTTTTTTATCTCTGTTTATGTACTTAAACTACAGCAGGGGCATAAGGGTCTTTTCCCTTTTAATTATGGCTGCCCTATATATAATAACGTAAGCTGGCACCGCTAGACAGATTAGAACTCTCCAAACATTTCTTCTTCTCCTCTCCCTTCTCTCTTCTCTTCTTCCTCATTTCTCCATTTTTTCTTTGCTAATAAAGAAGTTCTTTCTTCTTTATCTTGCTGTCTTCTCCAAACTGAGATCAGAGAAGTTGACCTACGACTAGTACAAGTTTATTTTACCTTTTTTTTTTCTTTTCTCTTGGTCATGTACCAAGAAAAACCTTATGAAACAAGACTGCTGAATGCTGTAAGAGGAATTGTGAGGTACAAACCTCTTTTCTGTGGATCGTGTGATCCTGTACCTGAGAACAGGATACCTGTAGGTCATGAATGACCTATTTTTCCCTGTTTTTGGTGTGACTACACAGTTTTATGATCTCTCCTGGTAGTTGGTGTGTTTAGATGGTCTTGAAATTGATGGACTGTGACTGTTAAACCTGTGTAGTGCTGAAATCAACTTTTTTTTTTTGGAGAATTGGAGCTGGTCTATGTTCAGATTGTGTCTAGACCGGAGTGTGCATGTGGACTGCATCTCTGGTGTGTTTCTAGGATTTTTGTGGGGTGTCATGAGGGATCTTAAGGTGTGTGTTGAAACTAAATAGCATTTTGAATCATGTCCTCTGAGAATTCTGCAACTTCTGGGGTTTTAGGAGGTCAAAACGGAATGAGTGGGGGGATGGATATGAGTTTCTCCATGGCTGTAATTCCCTTTGATGGATTAAACTACCTTGAATGGTCTAGGGGAATTAAACTCTACATTACTGCTAGGGGGGGGGATGGGGTATATTAATGATAAAGTGAAGGAACCAAAGACTAGAAGTGCTGAATATGATAGATGGAGCCAAGAAAATAGTATGGTGATGTTGTGACTCTTGGTTTCCATGCTGCAACAAGAAAGACCTTTGTGTGGGCTGAAACAACTTGTGAAATATGGGAATAAGAAAAATCTACTTATTCGGAGCAGAGACATAATGCAAAGATATACCAATTGCAAGCTGAATCCTTCACTTGCAAGCAGGGGGAGAGAAGTCTCTCAGTGTACTACTCAGATCTGACATCAATCTAGAAGGAACTGGATCATTATCAAAATGTGAATTGGAAGTGTGATGAAGATGCAATGGCCTATAAATCACTTGTCTCCCAGTAATGAGTATTTGCTTTTCTTTTGGGGCTGAATCCTACATATGAATCTATTAGGGTACAAATCTTGGGAAGTAAGGACTTTCCTTCAGTTCAGGAAGTTTATGCCTTAGTTCAGTTTGAGGAGAGTAGAAGAAGTGTGATGAATTGTATAGAGGGGGAGCAGGTTGCACTAGCAGTTTGAGGAGGTACAAATTCAAATGTCGGAGGTTCTTTTAAGAAGGGTGATTCACAAAAGAGAGTGGACGACAAAGACAAGCTTTGGTGCACTCACTGTTAGAAGTCCAGGCACACTAGAGACACATGTTGGCACCTCCATGGCAAGCCTAAATGGACTCAAGAATTGAGTAAGAAATCAGCATTTGATCAGAGTTTGAATCCAACCCAGCAAAATCAAAAGAAATATAACTCAGCAAATGTGGCATCTCAAGAGACTAGTCCCATGGTACCTTGGGAGCGACACTCTGGTTCTGATCCCAAGGAAGAGATTATCAACTCTTTTTGTGACCATTTGGAGTTATATGGTAGGACACTTCGCCAAATAGATTCTGGTGGCCGTAACTCCTACCTCCTTTGTGTCTATATTAGGTAACACTGCCACTGCTTTCCATGTGTCATCTCATACGCCTGACTCCTCCTGGATAATTGACTCTAGAGCCTCAAACCACACGACTGGCAAGTCAACTTTATTTCAAGCATATAACCTCCTCTCTGGAAAGATAAGGTGAGATTGGCTGATGGATCATTCTCCACCATAGCCAGTCAAGAAACCATCTCCCTTCCTTTTGGTCTTACCCTTTCTAATGTGTTGCATGTTCCTAAATTACCTATCAATTTACTTTCCATTAGCAATATTACTCACTCCTTCAATTGTTTAGTGACCTTCTTTCCTTCTTTGTGTGTGTTTCAAGATTTGGCCTTGGGGAAGGCGATTGGTAGAGGAAAAATGGTGGATGGTTTCTACGTGTTAGAGAATAAAACCGGTCTTATGGCTACAGAGTCTTTAAGTTCATCTAGTGAGAGCCACGCTTACTTATGGCATAGTCATCTTGGTCATCTTTCTTTTGAGTCATTAAAACTTATGTTTCTAGAGTTATTTTAAGTCTGTCTATTAGTGAGTTACAATTCCGACATGTCAATTGAGCAAACATTGTAGAAATTCTTTCCCTTTAAGAAATAAAATATCTGAATTTCTGTTTCATATTGTCTATTCTGATGTTTGGGGCCTTGTTACTCTACCTTTTGAGATTGGATATGTGGTCCCTTGTGATGATTGTGAGAGAGAGAGAGAGAGAGAGAGAGAGAGAGAGAGAGAGAGAGAGAGAGAGAGAGAGAGGTACGGATGATAGAAAGGAGAGGCAAAAAACTCAGTATTGGCAGCCACTAGTTTTCTATTTATATTAAACTTTATAAAGAGGCAAAAATAAAAGTGTGCCCCTGGCGGCATATCCTAGAATAAGAACATTAAGAAAAGAAGAAAAGAAAGTAAACTGAAACTGTCCCACTAACATCAATTACAGGAACACTCAAGCCTTACAACACTCCCCCTCAAGTTGGGCTGAAGATGTCTATCATGCCTAGCTTGTCACATAGCTCATTGTGCCGTGAACACGGAAGTCCTTTTGTGAGGACGTCAGCAAGTTGTTCCTTGGTGTTGACATAAGGGATACAAATTTCCCTTTTTTCCAGTTTCTCTCTTGTGAAGTTCTTATCCACCTAAATATGCTTAGTCCTCTCATGTAGGACCGGGTTGTTGGCGATGTTTATTGCAGCCTTGTTGTCACAGTAAAGAGACACAGGATTATGAATAGCAACCCCAAGCTCACCTAGGAGGTTTTTTAGCCAAAGGACTTCAACCACCCCATGTGCCATAGCTCTATACTCAGCGTCAACACTTGATCTTGCTACCACACTTTGCTTCTTGCCCTTCCAGGTCACCAGATTTCCTTCCACAAATGTGCAATACCCACTATTGGACTTTTTGTTATCCACTACTCCTGCCCAATCAGCATCTGTAAAGACTTCCACCTTCAGGTGATTGTGTTTACTAAATAGTAGGCCTGTTTCTGGATGTTTCTTCAGGTATCTAAGGATTCTCTCTGCTGCCTCCATGTGTGGTTTCTCAGGAGAATGCATAAACTGGCTCAGAACTCCAACTGAATAGGCAATATCTGGACGGGTCATGGATAGATAAATCAGCTTACCCACTAACCTTTGGTATTGCTTTACATCTTTTAGAGGTTCACCAATACAGTCACCTAGCTTGTGGTCCGCATCCATAGGAGTGTCTGCTGGCCTTGCACCTAACTTACCCGTATCCCGTAATAGATCAAGGGTTCCTTTGAGAGACAAAGATACCCCTTTTTGAACGGGCAACTTCGATCCCAAGGAAATACTTTAGGAGTCCTAGATCTTTCACTTCAAATTTGGATGCAAGGAATTGTTTCAATTTCTGTATCTCTGAACTCCAACTCCCTGTAAGGATGATGTCGTCTACATACACTATCAATACAGCAACCTGCTCCTGACATCTCTTCACAAAAAGTGTATGGTCAAATTGGCACTGTTGGAACCCCATCTCTTGAACTACCATGTGAAACTTACTGAACCAGGCTCTGGGAGACTGTTTTAAGCCATAGAGAGACTTCCGTAGCTTGCACACCTTGTTTTCACTTCCCTTGGCGGAGAATCCAGGAGGTTGAACCATGTATACCTCTTCAAGTCACCATTCAGGAAGGGATTCTTGATGTCCAGTTGATGCAATCCCCAGTCAAAGTTGGCAGCTAAGGATAGGAGAACCCTAATCGAGTTCATCTTAGCCACTGGGCCAAAAGCCTCATCATAGTCAACTCCATATACCTGTGTGTACCCTTTGGCTACTAGTCTTGCTTTGTACCTTTCAACTATTCCATCTGCCTTGTGCTTAACTGTGAACACCCATCTGCACCCCACGGGTTCTTTCCCCTCTGGAGGATCCACCAATTCCCAAGTCTGATTTTTGTGGAGGGCATCAATCTCCTCCTTCATGGCATCTATCCACTCAGGGAATTTTAAGGCTTTTGCAGCATTCTTGGGATCAGGGATGCAGTCAACTGCTGATAGGAAGGCTCGATACAAGGGAGAGATGTCATAGGAAACAAAGTGGGTAATGGGGTGTTTGGTAGTGCACGACCTGACTCCCTTTCGTTGAGCAATAGGGATGTCTAGGTCGTCCACAGTGGGAGAAGGGTTAGGGGTTGGACTTACCTCTTGGGATTCTGATGATGTCAGTTGCTCAGTGTTTGGTTGCTCCACATTTCTATCACACTGCTGATCTCTTCGACGAGTACGCTGGAAGACACGGAAGGGAGTGAGGTCCGAAATAGAAGGAAGGGACACCTGAACCTGCTTCTCCTCTTCCACACTACGGCTCTCCCCCCTGAGGAGAAGGAGGGAAGAATGAATCGGACTCAAAGAAGGACACATTCATAGACACAAAATATTTACGACTAATTGGATCAAAACACCGATACCCCTTTTGAGAGGATGGGTACCCTAGGAAGATACAAGGAATGGACCGAGGATCTAACTTACCTCTGGATGGAGACAAATCGTGGACAAAGGCCCGACAACCAAAGACTCTCATGGGGATGGAAAATAAAGGAGACTGAGGGTACAATAACTGATGAGGGGCCATGTAATTTAATACTTTGGAGGGCATGCGGTTGATGACATACGCAGATGTAAGTATAGCATCCACCCAAAACCTCCTTGGGACATTCATGTGGAACATCATCCCGCGGGCTATCTCAAGGAGGTGTCTGTTTTTTTCTTTCTGCAACCCATTTTGCTGTGGTGTTCTGGCGCACGAGCTTCTATGAATAGACCCATGGGAGGCAAAGAACTCATTTAGTTCCCCATGGAAGTATTCCTTCGCATTATCGGATTGGAAGATCTGTATTTCAACATGAAATTGTATAAACACCATCCTCTGGAAGTCTTGCACTATCTTTGGAACCTCGTCTCTGCTATGCATAGGGATTACCCATGTATAGCGAGAGTAATCATCAATCAATGTAATAAAGTATCGATGTCCACCCTTAGATGTTACATTTGTAGGCCCCATACATCAGAATACACAATATGAAAAGGAACATTTGATCTTTTATTGTTGGAATGAAAGGTTGTTCTACATTGTTTACTCAACTGACACGTTTGACACATGAAATCTGACACTGAACACGACTTAAATAAAAGTGGAAACAAACATTTTATTACTTCAAAAGAAACATGACCTAAACGACTGTGCCACAACAAAATTTAACTCTTATTTGACTGACTATGTGACTCTGAGGATGACACAGAAAGACCAGCTTTGTTGTCGAGAATGTAGAGACCATCCACTAGGCTTCCTCTACCAATCGTCCTCCCAGAGGTTAGGTCCTGAAAGACACATGAATCAGCAAAAAAGGTTACACTACAGTTTAAAGAACTTGTAATGCTACTAATGGAAAGCAAATTTATGGGAAGTTGAGGGACATGCAATACACAATTCAGGTTAAGGCCATGGGGAAGGGATATCGATCCTTGACCTGCAATGGAAGAGAAGGAACCATTGGCAAGTTTCACTCTATCCCTTCCTGACAAAAGGCTATAAGAATGGAATAGGTTAGGCTTACCGGTCATGTGATTTGAGGCCCCTGAGTCAATAATCCAAGGGGAATCTGTGGGAGTGACATGGAATGCAGAAGCCACATTACCTGAAGTAAATGCAAAGGAGGTAGAGGGAGTACCAGTGATTGAGCTATCCAATTGCCGCAATGCCCTACCATAAGATTCCAGATGCTCTCTGAATGAATTCATTATATCCTCCTTGGGGTCAAGTTTATTAGGAGAGTCTCGGGTACTACCGACAACTTGAGTATCTTGGGTTGTCACATGTGCTGCACTAGTTCTTTTCACGTGACCTTTACCCTGTTCTTGATTCTTTGCTGCCAACTTGGGTTTCCCGTGGATGTCCCAATAGGTGTCACGTGTATGTCGTGACCTTCTACAATGGGTACAAAAGAGTTTATCTTTATCATCTGCCTTCTTAGGATCACCTTTCTTCCCTGTTGGGCTGTTATTCACCGCAGCCAAGGCAACTTGTTGCTCCCCCTCTGCTGTAACCATCACACTCCACATGCTTTCTTCAGATTGGACAAGGGAGTATACTTCATGCACTGTAGGCAATTCTTTGCTTCCTAGAATCTGTACCCTTAATGGTTCATATATAGGGTTCAGCCCTAACAAGAAAGCAAACACCCGTTGCTGAGAGATCAGCTTCCTGTAGGCCTTAGCATCATCATCGTGCTTCCACTCTATGGCCTAATAATGGTCCAACTCCTTCCATATGGTGGTAAGAGCCGAATAATACGAGGACAAGCTACGGTTTCCCTGTTTACAGGTAGAAGACTCAGCTTGTAGTTGGTAAATCTTGGCATAATGCCTTTGCTCAGAATATGTACTTCTGGCTTGTTCCTAAATCTCACTGGCAGTGTCTGCCCACATAAAATTCTTCTTCACATCAGGTTCCATTGTTGCAAGGAGCCAAGACATCACCATACTGTTTTCTTGGTCCCACCTATCATGTTCAGCTGTATCACTCATAGGTTCTTTCACCCTTCCGTTGATGTAACCGGCCTTACCCCTTGCTGTTACATAGAGTTTTACACTCTTAGCCCACTCCAGGTAGTTCAGACCATTCAAGGGGGTGATTGGCATGGGAAAGACCATGGTTTCACCTCCCATACCTGCTGTGTTGCGGGTTGAGGTGTTCCCCAATGAGGTCAGTTCCTGACTTGCCATTGAAAGTTACAACCAACCAGTCCAAATGCCACCTAACAGCACAACTGCCACAACTGGAATGTGGCAACTCAGGGTCTACTCCTAGGATGTGAGCAACAAGCTATTCAATACTGTTGAGAGCACAAGAACTACTGCTGAGAATGAGAAATCAGTCACCAAGAACTACTGCTGAGAATGAGAAATCGGTCACTACAACGTCCAAACAGAACAACAAGGAGTCCAGTCATCGGTTTAGCACCACCAACACAGACATTACTGTCAGTCCGAATGTGGTTCCCCCACTCTAACCAACCAATTATTCAAACTAGTAACCATGTAATCAAGGCCTAAGCCCTACGCACCATTGGATAAAGAATACTGAAATAAACTGAAACAAAACCACACCTGTTCAACACTAGATTAGAACCTGCTAGGGTTTCACTGCACCATCAACACCCTTCTTCAATTAGGGTTTCATCTGACCAGCACCATCCCACGGCCAGACACAACTAGGGTTTTCAGTAACTGTCGCATGGAGCCACTAGGGTTTCAGCAGAAGTACAGCCGCAAGACTGACTAGGGTTTCTGCAAGCACAATCGCCAGAGAGAATTAAAAAGAAAACAAGCCGCTGCTAGATTTTTTTCCTTTTCCTTCTAAAACAAAAGTAGTCACGTCCCAATCCCCTTCGGAAAGACTGATGCTAGGATCGCAGGTCTTCTCCAGCCCAGAAGTTCCGCTCTGATACCATGTGGTCCCTTGTGATGATCGAGAGAGAGAGAGAGAGAGAGAGAGAGAGAGAGAGAGAGAGAGAGAGAGAGAGAGAGAGAGAGAGAGAGAGGTACGGATGATAAAAAGGAGAGGCAAAAAACTCAGTACTGGCAGCCGCTAGTTTTCTATTTATATTAAACTTTATAAAGAGGCAAAAATACAAGTATGCCCTTGGCGACATATCCTAGAATAAGAACAATAAGAAAAGAAGAAAAGAAAGTAAACTAAAACTATCCCACTAACATCAATTACAGGAACACTCAAGCCTTATAACAGGATATAAGTATTTCATTACTTTGATTGGTGACTACTCTAGATATACATGGGTTTATCCTATGTGATCTAGAGATGAAGTGCCAAAGATTGTGAAAGATTTTCAACGCATTATTTTTATTCAATTCCAAATTGAGGTTCATATTTTCCAGTCGGACAATGCAAATGAGTACTTCCATAGTAATCTCACGGAGTTTTTTGCTTCGTGTGGATCTCTTCCTCGAAGCACTTGCGGTAGGATACCCTAGCAAAATGGTGTCGTTGAAAGAAAAAATCATCTTCTTGAAGTGGCTCATGGTTTATTATTCAATATGCATGTTCTGAAACGCTTTTATATGGATGTTGTTGTGTGTGTTGCATATATCATCAACCATATACCATCTCGGTTACTAGAGTATAAGGCCCCACATCAACTGTTGTTTCCTATGATTGTTCTATCCCCTATTCCAATGCGTGTCGTTGCTTTGTTTATGACTTGTCCCCTACTTGCGGTAAGCTCGATCCTCGTGCCATTCCTTGTGTTTTTCTTAGTTACCCTTCATCTCAAAAGGGCTATTGATGCTATGATCTTGCTTCACGCTAGTACTATGTCTCAATGGATGTGTCCTTTGAGAGTCAACATTTTTTCTCGGTTTCTCTTCAGGGGGAGAGTAGTGTTGAGGAGAAACACACCAAGGTTCAATTACCTCATCTTCCCGATCCTCCTCCATTTGTATCTTTCTTTGTTGCCATAAGATCCAATAAAGTTCAAGAGCTGTGGAACCTGAATCTATGCAACCAACATCATTAGACTCTCCAAAGGCATATATCCTCATCATCAACCAGGTACACTTGTTCCCATTGATATGCCTGATCCTCTTGATATTGATCCCCCTGTTATTGATGATTTTGACGTTCCTATTGCTAAAAGAAAGGGTGTTAGATCTTGTACTACTAATCCTTCCTATCTCTCACTTTGTGTCCTATGATCATATCTCACCTTCATATCATGTGTTTCTTTTCTTCGTTGATAATGTTTCTATTCCTAAGAATGTGACAAAAGCTTTATCTAAACCCGAATGGACAGATGTAATGAAGGAAGAAATTAATGCCCTACACAAAAATGACACTTGGGAGTTGGTGGATCTTCATGAAGGAAAGAAACTAGTGGGATGCAAGTGGGTGTTCACAGTTAAGCATAGGGCTGATGGTACGATAGAAAGGTACAAAGCCAGGTTGGTGGCCATTACACAGGTATATGGAGTAGACTATGCAGAGACCTTTGCTCCAGTAGCCAAGATGAATTCTATCAAAATCCTCATTTCACTGACAACTAATCTTGACTGAGAACTTCTCCAGTTGGACATAAAAAATGCATTCTTGAATGGTGACCTAGAGGAGGTGTACATGACTCAACCTTTGGGTTTTTGTGCCAAAGGTAGTGAGCAGAAGGTGTGTAGGTAAAAAAATCATTATTTGGGTTGAAACAATCACATTGGGCCTGGTTTATTAAGATTCACTTAGTTGTACACCAAATGGGGTTCAGACAATGCCAATCAAATAATACTCTGTTTGTGAAGAAGGGTGAAGGAAAAGTTGTAGCTTTAATTGTGTATGTTGATGACATAGTGGTCACAGGAGATTGGAAGATTGTAATACAGAAACTGAAGAATTTTTTAGCCACTCAATTCAAGATGAAAGATCTAGGTCCCTTACGTTATTTCCTTGGAATCGAAGTCGCCTGCTCTCAAATGGGCTTTTATTTATTTCTCAAAGGAAATATGTACTAGATCTATTAGAGGATACAAGCAAGTTAGGGGTGAAGTCAATTGATTCACCCATTGAACCTAACCATCAATTGGGAGACAGTCAGGGGGAGGTTTTGAAAGATGTGAAGAAGTTCCAAATACTTGTAAGGAGACTCTTATATTTGTCTATGACCAGGCTTGATATTGCCTATGTAGTGGGTTAGTCAGTTCATGCATAATCCTAAGACAACTCACTTTGAAGTTGCAGAAAAGATCCTTAGATACCTTGAGAAGTTCCCAAGAGCTGGTTTTCTATTCTAGAAACATGGGCGTTTGAAGGTTGAAGTGTATACAAATGCTGACTGGGCAGGGGCAGTCAATGGCAGAAAGTCTACCAATGGGTATTGTACCTTTGTAGGAGGAAATTTAGTCACTTGAAGAAGGAAGAAGCAAAGTGTGGTGGTTAGGTGTTGAAGCAGAATACAAAGCTATGTCTCATAGGGTTGTTGAAATCATGTGGATAAAAAACCTGTTAGGTGAACTGGGTCTTGTAGTTAACAAACCTAGGGGTGAGCATTCAGTTTTTTCGGTTCAAAACCGAACCGAAAAATCCGAAATTTAAAAAACTGATCTAGTGAAATGAAAAACTGAAACTGAAACCGATTAAACCGAACCGAATTTTTTTATCGGTTATTCTGGATATTTCAGTTAAAACCGAAATAATGGACATGAGCATGAAGCACTTATGTGCTATGTGAAACTGATAAGAGTTATCAAAATTCAAAATCACTTAAAAGTTAAAACCAAAATTGTCACTGTAACGTTATCAAAAGCTCCACCACTTCTATCCTCTGATTTCTAAACACAAATAAAAAGTCCCTTACAAAGAAATTTTGCAATCAAAAAGTTAAAACTGACGGGCTCTGCTGAGATACTCTTGACCTATACTAATATTACAAATCATTTGAAAAGAAAATACTGAGTTCTAGCCTTCTAGGTTCTATCAAAAACAGAGAAGAAGAAGATTTATTTACCTGTAACCAAATATGAACACAACAATAAGTCCTGAAAGTGAAGTATGGACTGAAGTCTGAAATCAATAGGAGTGAGTTGAGTGATGAACTAACGATTGGACTAACAGTCTATCTCTACCACACTGGGCACTGCGCACTTGGAGTCTTGGACAATAGGACTAAAGTCTAGATTTGAACTCTGGACTGAAGTTGTCGGCTCATTGCTGGCTCGCTGCCTCTCTCTCTGTCTCTCTGGAGTCTCTGAAATCCTAAGTCTCAAAGGCCAAAGGTAAACTCAGAAATCAGAAGTCACAAAGTTCAAAACAGTAAAACTAGAAGGAAGAAGTGAAGAAGAACTACTGTTTTGTTGATTGGTTTCTACGAAAAGGGAGGGAGGGCTGCAGGCTGCGGTGGCTGCCTATTCATATTCCCTCTTTTATTGGATTTATTTAATTGTTTAATAAATTTGGGCCTGAATATAGACCAATGATCTTGCCTTCACTGTCCCTAAACACCCCTCCAGTATCAGATTGGCCTGGATTCCCTACACTACTCTCATAACGCATAAGGGAATGGTAACCATGGTTTTATGTAAAATAAAAAACCAAGTCTTGGCTAGGTCCCTAAATTTATATACCATTCAGCATGCTTATTAATTGAAAGAATGACAATTCTCTTTATTGGAAACATTAAATTTTCTCTAAAAACGTGGAAAAGATAAAAAATATTTTAAACATATTAATTTCAATATTTTCAAAAATAATACTAATATAATAAGTATTTAATAGAGCAATTTCATATTCATTAGCAACAAAAGAAGGATATAATTTTATATGATAAAAATTTAAGATAGAAAGATTATTATCAAATTTTAGAGTTTAATCCTTGATCTGAAAGGTAATCATGGTGGGGGATAAGGAAACAAACAACCAAATAGAAAAAGAAGGTAAGGGAATGGAGTTCGTGCAGGCAGGTAAGTGGAGGAGATCCTTGAAGATGGAAGCAAAAAGTTTACTGTTCAAAGAGATGAGAGTCAAGGGGAAGGTAAGCTTGAAGGTAAGGGAAGAGAAAAAGGGTACAATATTGCTGGAAGGATTAGAAGTAGTCGAGTGGCTAAGAGAGTTCATAGCTGGAGCCTGTTCAAATGGTAAGCAGATAAACTGGCAGGATTTTAGTACATTAGAAGGGAGAAGATATGTTAAATGTAAGAGGAATAGAAACGGCTTTTTCATTGCTTTGTCTGAATTTTTTGGTAAGGGACGAAGGCAACTGGTGTGTCTACCAACAGGAAAACAGAGCCAAGGATGGGGGGAAGTTGACTGGTTGCTCAAAGATAGCAAATGATAAAAAAGCCTCCATAAGGGAGGAGAAGGCATATCTCAGCAACAACAATGTAGAACAAGGGCCAGTGGTCATGGCAAAAACAAAAGGCCAATGCAGAATGGTGGGAGGTCTAGAGAGAGAAAAGTGGGATAGTAAGTTTGTGATACAAGCCAAGGAAAAGGTTAATGATTGGAGGAGGGTAGCTGACTTACTGGCAACTAGGTTGAAGCTGAAGAGTGTCTTCATAGTAACCCCCTTCGATAACTATAAAGCCCTCCTAGATCCAGTAGAGAATGAATTGGAAACATCAGCTATCAATATTCAGGCTGATTTCGGATCAGTCAGTCTTTAAATGGAATCCAACATCCAACTCCAAGGATTTCTTTGTCGAAGAAGGTGTGGTGGTGTGTGTAATAGCTGATGTGACTAGTAGGATCATTACTAAGGATGACAGTGAAGATGCCATTAGGGGTTGGAGAATAGGGAGACACCAAGTCCCCGTCACCCACTTTTCGGTTTGCAGATGACCTAATGATCTTTTGTGAAGGAGGTTTTAGCGAAAATGTAGCAGACCTAAAGGAGCTAATCAAAGGATTTGAAAGTATTTCTAATTTGAGAATAAATTTGGAAAAGAGCTGCATAGCAGGTATAAATTTGGAGGTAGGGGAGGTCGAGGCTATTGCGGAGTGTCTTGAGTGTTCCACCTCTGCTTGGCCTATGTCTTACTTAGGGCTTCCTTTAGGGGCAAATCCTAGGGAGAGTAGATTTTGGACCCCAGTGATAGAAAAGTTTGAGAAGAGATTAGCCTCATGGAAGAGGAATTGTCTCTTTAGGAGGGAGAATTACCCTAATAAGAGCTACCTTGGCTAACTTACCTACCTATTTTTTGTCTATACTTAGGATACCAGTTAGGGAAGCTAGGAAACTGGAGAAGTTGATGAGAGATTTCTTATGGGAGCCGGGACAAAAAAAAAGGATCACTTGGTTTATTGGGAAATTGTGTGCAGAAGTAAAGAAGAGGGGGGGTTGGGACTTAGGAGGGTAACTGGAAAAAATCAAGCTCTGTTGGGGAAATGGTTGTGGCGATGGCTATTGGAAAGAGAGATTGTGGCATGAGGTGGTGGGAAGCATTCATGGGAGGTTAGAGAATGGATGGGATGCTGGTGTATCAAGGCAGGCTAACCTAGCAGCACCTTGGAAGGCCATTCACAACACCCTTCCTCAATTCCTCAATTTTATCAGGTATGAAGTTTGTTCTAGCAACGCTGTTCATTTTTGGGAGGATATTTGGGTAGGAGACACACCTTTAAAGGATCCGTTCCCTTTACTATTTTATGTTTCTTTGCTCAAAAAAGAGGTGGTCTCAAAATTTGTCTCACCTTTGGGAACACTCTTAGATCCTACTTGGGATTTTGGGTTTCGTAGAGGACTTAGGAGGATATCTTTTTGTCTTGCTTGGTTGTCTTAATCAGGTTTTTTTGGATCCCTCCAAGCCAGATAAGAGGGTATAGACTCCTAGACCCAATGAAACCTTCACTTGCGCTTCTTTCTTCAGGTCCATCTCTCAACTTTCTACTCACCAATCCTTTCTGTCAAAAGAAATTTGGTGCAGGCCAGTTCCCTAAAAAATTATGGTGTTTTGTTGGGAAGTATTCCATGGGAAAGTAAACACTCTAGATATCCTACAAAAGAGAAGACATTTTCTTTGTATTTCTCTTAATTGGTGTATCCTTCGTAGGGCTCACAGTGAGGATTGTTACCACCTATTAATATCTTGTCCCTTTTTTGCAGATCTTTGGGCTTGGCTACTTTCGTTGTTTGGGAGTAGTTGGAGTCTACCGGCAGAAGTTCACATGCTCTTCAACCATTCTACCTTTTATTGGCCTACAAAAATAGGGAGAATTATGTGGAGATGTGCTCGTGCTGCCTTGATTTGGACTCTTTGGGAAGAAAGGAATGCTAGAATTTTTCAAGAAAAGGAAAGGAGCAGTCAGGAGTTGAAAGACTGTGTACTGAATAGGGCAATACCTTGTCTGAAGACCTTGGAAATCTTTCATCAATTCTCCTTTAATGACCTTTGGAGAAATTGGTCAGCAGTAGTGAGGTGTTCATCCCTAAAGGAAAAATCAATTACAAGCTGGTCTCTTCCATTTGAAGGCTCATTGAAGTTGAACTTTGATGGAAGTAACATTGGTAATCCAGGATTATCCGGAATGAGGGGTGCTTTGAGAAATGAGAAGGGAGAGATTTTGTTGCTCTACTCAGGTCCCTTAGGAATTGGGGACTCCATCAGGGCAGAACTATTAGCTGCTGTACAAGGGGTGCAAGTTGCAAACCAGCTGGGAGTACAACATCTAACAATCGAGGGGGATTCCAAAGTGGTGGTGGGTTGGTTGAAAAATCCTGAAGAGGCTGTGGCGTTACAAGAATGAAATGAAGAAATTTAGTTGGTTGACAAGGAATATATTGGTCACTATACAGTGGGTGGGGAGATCAGTAAATACTTTGTCAGATGTGTTAGCCAAGCAAGGGGTAAATAGGGAAGAATTGTTTTGGGCTCAGTTATGATTCTTGCTTTTCTTTCCTAGTTTACTTGTAAGATTCAAGGAGGGGCTGCAGCTCGCGCCTCTCCCTGGGATGTTGTATGAATTCACTCTAAATCTGCTTCTGAATTAATAAATTTATTATCATTCTTCAAAAAAAAAATTAAGATAGAAAGTATTCTGTATATAGCATATAATAGAATGTGTTATGAATGATATTATAATAACACACCCACCTTGTCATTTTTTCCATCTAGGTGGGTGCCTAGCCACACATAGGTGATGCCTTGACAACTATGATGCTAACATTCCTGCACTAAAGAGGAAGTTAGCAACAACCCCATTTTCAGAACAAAAATGCACAATGTTTTCCCTTTCCTTTTCTTTGAAAGAAGTAAGGTATTATATTTCATTATAATATGGAAAAAGTGATTAGAGAAAGATCAGCACCCGTGTACACCAAGGTATCATACAATGAGAATGTACAAGATTAATAAACATTATATATCTGGAATTACAATTCATGAACAGATTATCTTTGTCAAAAAATGAGTCATAGGGCATCCCTCTAAATATTTGATTAACTAAAAGCCAAGATCATAAGAGTGCCATTGCTGCCTTTTCTATTACATCAATTGCACCAGTTCTTATTTCTCAAACACCCCCGAATGGTCCGAAAGACCACAGAAGGAATCATGTTCAATATGAATTTTCCTATCTTACTAAACCCTTTAAGATGCCAACTATGGAAAAAAGCCTCAGTTATAGCTGGGAAAAATCCTTTCACATCAAAAAATTCCTTTTCCAAGGTACTTTGCTCACAAATGATTGGACAGATTGCAAGAGATGAAATTATTTGCTGACTCCATACATGCCCAGGCATAGAACACATTGCATTGAGTCCATTATCATTACTCTCCTACTTGAGCTTTCCTTGGTTGGGCATTTTCCTAGATTAATGTCAACATCAAAAACAGTGTTGGAGAGAACATACAGAATTCATACTTGGATCTAGGAATCTGCATGGTTCACCATGATCAAGCTGTTTGAAAAAGGATTGGGTCAATGATCCTGACATGTCATATGTCTCATATCAAAACTCTCCTGTCTGATTGGTTTGGACAAATGTTTTTAACTTGCCATTGACCTAGACAGTTGAACCGTTCTGACCATCACCTGGCCCTATTTCCAGTTGCAGTTTTCCTAAAACCCACTATTTTTCCAAAAAAAAAAAAAATACTGTTCACATGGTCAGAGACCCATTGACCCAGGTGGTTGAACTATTGACCCGCTTGACCTGGTCACTAGGTCATGGGTTACAAATTACAATGTATTGAGAACTTCCAAAGACCATAACTTTGCGTTTGGTTGTCGGATGTGGTATGTTTGTTTTTTTGGCAACTTATCACAATCTATGCATCCCAAGGTGCTTTGCCCTACTATTTTTTTTTTTTCAAAAAAATGCCTTTTTTGGCCCCAAATTTCAAATTTTAGCTTTTTTGTTTATAAAAAGCAAAACTGAAATAAAAAAATATAGATTAGACCTAAAATAAGATATATATACACACACACACACATGTGCACGCTACATTTAGAATGTCATTATATATTATTTATTCTGTAATACACATATGTGTGTGTGTACATGATGATGTGTCATGGTCTGACCCATCCGACCTGGACGGTTGAACTGCTTAGTCATGGCTCGGAGGGAAAAACAGTTCAGCCTATGGGTTGGTTTTTAAAACATTGGGTTGGACACAGCTTCTCCTTGATGCTTCCATGCATTTTTATTGTTAGCTGCCACCAGACCATGGTTCCATCCAAAACCACACCTGTGAACCATTTCCAATCATGTATTGAATACCTATCATGAATTTTTTATTGGTAATTTCCATATTTAATAATTATGAGAAAAAAAGACTAATATTATCAGTAGAGGCTTGTGTAGAAAAAACCCTGAAAGGTATTGACTATGATTTGCACGCCTCTATTTCATTTTCATATTTCTATTATATCTCCCGGTTTGTGATCCCTCAATGGAATTGACTACTATTTACATCCTGTCTAGCTAAAGGATTTGCTAGACCATTGACTGATCTTTAACGAAAGGACTCAAACCCCTGATAGATGGGACCTATGTTGTGTAATGGCCTTTACATGATAGCTTTTCTATAATAATCGTCATGTCCATCTGTGTTTGTTCCTCTCTGTGACTGCTAGTGGGGAGACGGTGCAAATTAAAATATGTGGTTATAAATTTATAATTAAAAAAAAGTAATTTTGCTTCTCTTATGGTTGTTTTTGTATACTTTCATTTCTTCCAGCATTGGGTAGTCTTGAAGTCCCTATGTGTCAGGAGATTGGAATCTTCTATTTGATAAAATGATTTCAAATTGAAGGTTGTTTTCTGGTAGGGTTGAAGAATTTTATGGCTGAAAACTTCTCATGATTATAATGTATCATAGTAAGTGAATCTGCTCATTAATTTAGAAGGTTGGTAGTGGGTTAACATTTTAAAATCTCTTAATAAAAAAGCCACCTTTCGTATTGCCATTTTTCAGTAATTGAAATGTTTCTGAAGATGTTGGTTGATTTAATGTTCCCATGGATCAATATGATGGATGTATGCTATTATGCTTATCCATGTAGGTTGGAATTCACTACAGTGGAAAGTTCTATGAGTTTGTTCCATGGAATGGTGTCGTTAATTGGGAAATTGCTCCATGGGGTTATTGGCAGATGTCTGCAGAGAATGAAACACATAAGGTGATTTTATTTGTTAATTTTGTTTTGTTTCCATGCATGCAGGTGCATCTGATATTAAGTGTGACAATTTTCTTTTTCTTTTGCCTCTTCCCTTGATCATCACAATTTGCAATCCTCAAAAAGATTTTATTGAAGCACAAAAGCCACCTGAGGTCCTGTATGATATACCTCCCTTTCACACTCATACAAGGGGTAGAACTCCTAGAACCGTGTGCTAGCAACTCTAATGATTGTGAACTCAAGCAAGCCACATCAAAGAGAGAAGAAAAAGGAACCACTGGGGCACATAGAAGGCTAGAAACAAGTGATTAATTGATTCGTCTTCCTCTTCGCACATTGTTCATCTATCAGAACCTGCTGATCCATGTGATTAAGGTGATCAACCATAAGCAGTTTATCCAAGAAAACCGATGACATAGAAGTCTCTACTGTAGGAGGGATTTAGGCTCCCTGGTGCAAATCATGCCAACCTCCCCAAGACCTTACCAAGGGAAATATAGAAATATGTAACTGATAACTTTCCTATAGGATTCCATGTTACCATTATCACTATTGGGCCAAAAAGAATTCCTCAATGATGCTACCAACTTGCAAAGAGTCCTTGTGAAAACTAGGACTGGTGTTACCAATGCGATGAAGTGATAGATTGTTGTTTTGGTGTGTAGTCAATGCGATGACTCGTCAGTGCCTAGGAGGTGTCTAAGATATTGATGCAATCTTATAAATAAGTTATTATTAGATTAAGTGTGCCATGAAAGAATGGTATTGATCATTTAGTTTACAATCATTGTTTTGCAAACACAACAAGGTTAGCCTGGATAGGCTTGGATAGGGAATTATAGCCATTGTTTTCCTAAGAAAGAGTGCAACCATAACTACTAAGTATGCCCTTTGTGGAAAGACCAGCAGTACACTACTGAAATAAAACTTAAAAAACTCCTCTGTTTCCTGTTTTATTTTATATGCCACCAACCAATCATTTTCCATCACAAATATTTAAAGCAACAGCATGAACATGGGTGACTTTGTGAAAGTATTTGTGATGACAAATATTTTCTATGACCTCTAGAATTCTGCACCTTTAACATGGGGCAGAAGTGAACTGGAAGGCTTGCTAGAGTGCTTTCAGTAAGGGTAATACACCCACCAAAGGAAAGAAAACATCTTTTCCATCCCATGAATCTCTGATCAAATAAAAGGCATGGCCAGGAAACCATGTTACTATAAAAAATATTTACTCGATTTGAAGAGTAGTCTATATGAAAGAAAGGAACATACAAATTACAAACTGATCATAGACATTAATTTGTAAATAGATAAAAGTTGTAACTACAACAAAGTTTTTATTACTAATATCCATTTACAATAAATTTATGGTAGATATTTTGAAGCTTTAATTATAAACTAAGGGAATTGCTTTTGCTTGACAGGTTGAGTTAGAAGCAACTACAAAAGATCCAGGTACTACATTGCGTGCTCCTACAAAAGAAGCTGGTCTTGCTCCAGCATGCAAAGATACTTGTTTTGGTGACTTGAGATTACGGATGTCTGAAAAAAGACATGATGGCAGTGAGGGCAAGGTCTATTCCATTCCTTGTGCTTAAACATTCATTTCATAAATTAAAGTCACTCTTTCACTATAATGTGGTTGGTTTATAGTCGAAGACATGCTTGCATGTTGAACAAAATAACATGCTAATCTTTATTGAGTCTTAAGGGATTATATGGTATGGTAACTTTATGGCTTTACATACACAGATACGCCAAGTTCTGTAAGTTCAGGGACTTCCAAACCTCTTTTTTTTGTTGGTGCTGGCTATCTAGGGTCTTGGGAGGGGTAGAGTGGATACTGATCTTACCTTTGGCATTTTTATATGAAGTGGCTATTCTCAGGCTCAAACCCGCGTTCATGCTTGTCAGCCTGAGGTTTTACCATTGCAGCAAGCAGTGGCCCTATCATTGACTCATTAGGATTTAATACTTGTTATTATTAGATTTATCTCTAAACCCCTCCAAGCTATTGCTTGGCGTTTATTTGAATGCATCTTTACACTTTTATCCTGCTTCCTTGACAGATTATTCTGGATGTTACAAGCAATATGGCAGCACTTGAAGTTGGTGGAGGACCATGGTTCAACACGTGGAAAGGTAAGACATCTACTCCAGAGATTCTGAGCCAAGCTCTCAGAGTGCCAGTTGATGTCGAGGGTATTCTTGGTTTTGTTCCAATTATTAGACCCCCTGGTCTTTAGACTATTAATTGATGTCTACTCCTAGTGTTGGAGGGAATTTATTGTAAAACTATTAGGAGTTTAAAAGAAGCCCAAGTATGGTGTAGTATTTCAGTCTGGATCTTGTAACTTAAAAGTACCAACTGATTTTACTTTAAGATGGAAATTCATCCTTTCTTTTATTTGTTCTTTATTATTATTGGATGTCGTGGTAGGAAAATCTATGATGCCAGAACCCCCCCCCCTCCCGGGTGTATATTTTGATGAATACCAGCTGATTAGTTACCAAATTACCACTTGTATGATCGGTTATCAGTTGTTTAGGTATCAATCGTAGTGGACTCGGCTAGTTGCTTCTAATTGGGCACTGAGATGGCTGCAGATGTGTTAATCTAAATAGGGGTGTCAATTGAACTGGATTTGGTCCAATCCAATTCAATCCAATGTGAGTTCATTATAAATGGATCAGGTTCAATCTAATCCAGTGAATATTTTGGACCATTTTGGATCGGTCCAATTCAATGTCTGGATTGTCCAATGGTCCATTGACACCTATATATTCTTATCTTTTATTAATAGACCAGATATTATCTCAATCCAACCAAATCCAATATAAATTCATTACCGATGGATCAGGTTCAATCCAATTTAATAAATACTTTGGACCGTTAAGTCTGGATTGGTTCAATTCAATGTCTTGTTGGTCCAGTCCGTCCAATCCATCTAAATTGATTTTGGTTTGGATGGAGTCCAATTCAAAACTGGTCTATTGACATCCTAGGTCCAAGTGCCCAACTTGAGCAGTTGAGCCCAACCCGAGTTTTGGGCAGCACAGGTTGGGTTTGAGTTAAATAAAACAAAAACCCAAGGTTCAATTATGATGCTGGAAAGACATGATTCCGTTAAGACTTGTAACCAAGCAACAGGATCATTAAGGTAGTAATCAATCAGGTGGGTTCTAATCAAAATTCATGAAGGGTTTTGATTGGTCAAAGCCTTTCCAGCATAGATTTTTCCCACTTAAGATAACATCTTTTCTAATTGTATATATGTATTTATTAATGCCATCTCCGCACAACATCATAGATTTATCCAACTTAAAAAACATTTTTTAATTGCATATATGTACTTATTAATGCCATCTCTGCATACTAGTCCTAATAGAAGATTGATGCGCATAGTGTTTTTAAACCCTGCCAACTCGGACTTGCCCAACCTGACCAATCCACCCGAGTCTGACCCCGCCCGAGTTATATTGAGTCAAGCTCGGGTTGGGTCAGGCCTGAGCCCAAGAATTGAGTATGTAGGATTGGGCTTGGGTTGACTCGCTACCTGCCCAATAGCCCGAGTTGCATCCCTGTCTCCCACTCCGGGCACAAGAAGAAGAAGAAGAAGAAGAAGAAGAAGAAGAAGAAGAAGAAGAAGAAGATTGTTGGTTAATCACAAAATGATCATCCACAACTGCTATTACTCCATCGAAAATAATATGCCCAAAGACAAGAAGAAGAGGAAAACAACCAAGGTTGTTTATGTACAACTTAGGTGTTCGGTGGTGGATGGTTGCTTATAGAATGGAATACCCCTTCCAGTTTTAATTTCGTCCGCACCAGAATGTTTTATGTTTATTCTGTTTATAACTAAATAGATATGTAACTAAATTAAATCCATCTGATAGTATTTTCGTTTTTGGGTTCTATGGAGCTACATAATCAGGATTTGACCATCCCAACTTTGGTGCAGACAGGATTCAATTCCAAGTCTCCGCTACAACCAGTCAAAGACCTATTCAATCAATCAATCAGTTGGCATCTTGTTATTGTTGTAAATGTGTTTTCTGTTTCTAAAACTGAAACCAAAAACATGTCAAGTTTCTGGTTTGAAAAATGTGTTCTTTTTATTTTAAATCATATAAAATATCTTATCATTTTCCGTGAAATCACAAAATATTTGTACTCAACATTGTTTTTACTTTAAAAACCATCATTTTATTGGTTTTAAAAATATGAATTGTTTTTTTGAAACAAAACCAAATTATTATTATTATTATTATTATTATTATTATTATTATTATTATTATTTGTTTGATGGGGCACAACAGGGGGTAGCCCATCCCCTTTCCCTTAACCCCCCCAACCCCTGGTGGCAGTGGGATTTGATCCCAGGTCTCTAATCTGACGAGTCAGAGAACCTACCAACTGTTTTTATTTCTCAAAACAAAAATACAGCTTGAGAACCTGTATTTGTTTTTTGATTTGGCAATTTCAAAAACAAAGGAACAAAAACACCCACCTTTGTAGTGTGATTGCACCTCTACAAGAAAGTATTAAATAGTTGGAGTAAAATTCTTGCATGTTTATGGATCTTTTGCAAAATAAATGATAGGTATTTTTGAATTGACAAATCTTGTGTTGTTTACAAAATAATGTTTGATTCTGTGAGCGGAAAAAGGTTCCAACATTTTCTGACCAAATTGTTCCTAAACTAAGTTTTTCACATTCTTCCTCCATCTATCTTTGACACTCTTGTCTTCTCGTAAAAGGAGCTCATGTAATTGTTATAATGATGCCCTCCACACTAGAGTCAAAGAAGATCAGATTCAAAAAAAAGAAGAAAACCAGGATAAGGAAATGTATTTTAATACCCAATAGATCTCTAAGCTCGACTCCTCCGTTCCCCTTAACCCTAGATTTCACCTTTCTTCTCAAACTCAGTTCTTCAATTTCCCTTCAAAATGTGGATAAATAGATGAAATTCAACCAATGTTTAAAGTATCGATACGTATTGGCCCATATCGACTGATAAGTATCATTCTGGGACCCCTTCGATATGCCTCTACAGTGGGTGTATTGGAGGTTTGACCGGTTCAGGGGGTAGAGGAGACCTAAACCGTCCCCCCTGAATCGATTGCGGAAAAAAATAAAAAAAAAAGGCCTAAAAAACTGTACCGATTAGCCCGTTACACCCATTCCGGCATATCAGGCGTATCGATATTTTGAACCTTGAATTCAACAATTAACCAGTTCTAGAGAAGAAATCCTTTATGGTGCCCCACAAGAGAGCTCTTCCTTGGTCTAACTCTAAGGCTTGTAAAGAAGATGAACTACAACCAAGGCTCAGTTTGGAAGGAATACAAATACAAATTTGTACAGTGTAAATACTTATAAAATAATACAAAATGTAAGGTTTTGCACTCTACATATATTTGTATTTATTCCAAAACTGAGCAAATATGTAGAATGCAAAACTATGTATTTTGTATGTATTTGTACTATACAGATTTGTATTTGTACTCCTTCCAAACTGAGCTTAAAGTTTTGTTTTAATCCCATTGTGATATTCAGAAATATCGAGAATACACATTCAGAGGCATATTTGTTGGGACAAAAGGAAGGAACTAAAATGGTTGTGGACATGATTGATCTAGAGGCCATTTGGGAGGAGGAGCCCGGATCTGCTGCTCACGAGTGTAAAATTCTATGTAATCAATCACATGTAAATTTATAAATTTTAAGTATTAAAATAATTATTTTAATTATTCTATTATTAATATTTTATTTGTGTAATTTTTTTTGAGATTAAAATCATCTTTTTGTTTAGTGTGGATTTGATAAATTACTTATTCTATTAGTTTATGAAAATACTAATTTTGAATATTATTCTTCTTAATTTATAGTTGGAGTTATTACACATAAATATGCATTATTTATTTGAATTACATATAGATATTAAAATTAATAAAGTTATTTTATTTTATTTATTATAAAAAAACTAAGATAGATTAGTGGTTTAAAACTGTATTTAAGACTTGAATGCATTTTGGGCCATTTGGGCTAGCTTCAAAGTAGTTACATTTTTTTTTTCTTTTTTGATAAAATAAAAAGGGGCTAGACAAGATGGGGGCAGCACGTTCCCAAAAATCAGTAAAGCAAATAAAATTAAGAGGCCAGACACCCATCAATAATGTTCTTCAGTCTCCAAAGTAGGTCAATTTTCCTCCCCAAATAGTCTGTGACGAGCTTCGAATCACTTTTGAAGATAATGGGTTTTCTTTGAAATTGAGAGCAATGTTATGGCCTTCCCAGGCTTCAAAAAAGATTAATAAAAGAGAACCCAATACTAAACACTTTCAAAACAAGGACAGATCCAAGATGGTCCTAACAATGCAACCTATAGAGCACCATCCATCAGATTTGTAAAGGACACATCAAAGTTAGTTTTACTATAACTCATATGGGGCATCTCCAAAAGATAGGAACCAAGATTTACCCTCAATAGGTTCCAAATCAATACATAGCTAGTTTGATCTCCATAAAGATCCATAAAATAACCATACATTCTTCCTCTCCAAAGGGGATCATCATCCTCTCCATTCAAAATCAATAATCTTTCATTGGCCGCCCAATAGCAAACCAAACTTGTTTTGCAAAAGGGAAAATCTATGATATCAAAAAGATATGGTACCGAAAGAGTTTTGATCAATCAAAGCATCCCCGTGAATTTTGATGAACACCACCTGATCGGTTATCTCTTTTATGATACCAATTGATTGATCTGACCGTAACTTGTTTCCGATATCATGTCTTTTCGTTATTATAGTCGAACACTTTGCATAATCACAATTCTTAAAAGGAGTTGTGTAGTGTTCTCTCAGAAAGACGCACTTCAACTGTTACCAAAAATAAACAAATAAGACAGTTTTCATGCCTTAATTAGTGGAGTTTGAAGCATTCATTTTTTCATTTAAGAGGGCGTTCAATGGCGTGGTCTATACAAGGCATGGTGTGTTTGATCCAAGGTTTTTAAAATCGAACTGGATAGGGAACTGTTTTGGGTTTGGTTCCTGGGTTGAACGGTCTGACCATCCAGTCCGAATGGACAGCCCGTTCTAACAAAAAATTAAAAAAATAAAGGCAACTAAAAACCATTGTTTGGGTTGACGGTTCGACTGCCTGAGTTAATGGTTTGCTCATCAAATCAATGGTTTTTGGCCAAAAAGTGGTTTTGGGGTAAAACAGAACAAGTCAAATGACTAGTTCCCTATTTTTCCAGTTTGGTCCGGTTTTGAAAACACTGGTTTGATGTATTAAGTCTACTTGGTGTGGATGAAATTACATGGATTGAACTAGGCAGCATTTTTACAAGATGTTTTGCATTGTAGTATGGATAATGATACTTGGTCCATAAATTTTTAAATAAAACATTTTGGTAATTTATTACATTAAATATTTTGGGAGAATGATGGTTCAGCCGAGGGTCAGAATTTGTAGGCCTAAAGTACTGCTGGAGTAGGTGCCAGTTTGGAATTGATGCCAATTTATGGATGGGCGTTGGTGTATAGAATGTGGATTATTGACATTTTGAATGTTTATAACTCTCCGGTGAAAATCAGAAATCTGCATTGAGCCTATTCGTACTTTTCCGAAATATTTTCTGAGGGAATAAAAAATGGGTAATTTGAATTCAGTCCACCTCAGAATTCATAAAGCGATCGAACCGTAAAAACTAAAACGGCCTAAACAAACCTTAGCCGGCGGTCTGTTCGTTTGTGAAGAGTGAAATGAAAGCCAAATGACAATGATCCCCACTAAAAGAGTGAAGTGCAAGGAAGGTTGTTGGTATGAGAGGAGCGAAATAGAAAGTAAAATGATTTGGTCCTGGTGCAATTAAAACAGTCCCCACTTTACTGGAAAGAGTCGTGAGATAGTGAGGTAATAGGAAGCTGGGGCAAATTTTGCTATTAGATTTTCATATACAAAATTTATACTATGAGTTAATGCATATGGGGTAAAAAGTACAAATTTTACTGTTTGCTTGCAATATAAATGTTGAACTGGGGTATTTATGTACCCTGGTTCGTGTTTGCAAGTATTTGATTGATATGTAAAAAAGTAATGATTATCAGATTAAAAATGTATTTTCTGATACTTTTGTATTTTAAGAAAGCATTATCATACCTATTTTTTGGATACAATTTTATATTCTTTTGATAATTAACTTTTTTATCAAAGTTAAGGCATTGGAGCATTTAATGATGAGCCCACACTTTGCACCGTTTTCAAACAAATAAGATAGGTGCAAAAGGGATTTAAAATGTGAATCATGTTTGCATTCATGAACTGAAAAAATGATAAATATGCAATGTATGTTGGTATTTACATTACAACCAAACCCAGCCTAAATTACAAATCTGAACCAATTTCAAAATTTGCATCCCGTTTAGATTTGTGATACAATATTTGAAAAGTGCAAACAAAGCGGATTCTCTTTTTTGGAAAGTCAAACAAACAGACCTTCCTGAAATGGGCTGTCTTGATAACGACTTATAGAACTAGAAGACCTTGAATTCCAAGTTCCAAGTTCCAAAGGAGTCCCGTGACAAGGACATTGTGGGATATCTAGATTACATTCTGACAGGTCCAACTGAATCATGGGCCTCACCGCTGGATTTAAGCCCATTACAAAACTACGCCCATATCTATGACCAATTCACCATTCCACGTTCAGATTCAGAGGGTGCATTGAATTCAGATCTGGACCATGACTGGATTCCTGAAACCTCAAAAATCAAAATGACTTTGGGGAACTCCAAAAGAGGTTATCGAAATGCAAAACCAGATCATCTGACACCATTTATCATAGAAATCCAACGTTTTCAAAACCCACATAAAAATAACCCCACCTAGAAAGTTGTAAGGTTTCCTGATATCTAATCATATAAAGGTGTAAATGGATCGGATCATGATCCAATTCAATTTACTTGAATTCGGATCACCTTTGATTGGATCTTCTGGTCGGATTTGGATTATTTCTTTATTCAATCTGAAAAGATCCAACCCGATGTATTATATATTTAATTATTTATAAATATATACAATACATATATGTTATTTATTTATAAATATATTATTTATATTATATTTTTTATAAATTTATTATATTATTTGTTTTTCATAATATATATATATGATAAAAATAATTAAAAATTACTTATATTTTTTATTTATTTTTATTTAAATTAGTATATTTTATTTTTTTAATAACTTATTAATTTTTAAAGAAAATAAGTAAGATCAAAACAGATCCAAGATCAAATCCTATCAGATCCTATATCTAATGTGACTGCACCTTCCCGCAATAAATAATAAATACAATACACCCTAGAAATAAGAAACACATTTATACCGAAGGGATTTCAGCCTATCTTGGTTGCAATTTTGTACAGACCACTGCAAATGACTATAACCAGACATAATCCACTAATTCAGATCCCTTTGATCCCAGATCGGCTTCAGTCAATGCAATGCCCGTTTCAACAAGCTTTATGGCCTTGCATTGGAATTATTTCCCTATAAAATAAAGTACATAATACAGAAATATTTTTAATGCAAGGTTATAAAGGCTGTTCGAATATTCTTTGAAGGGGCTTTGTACTGACTGAAGCCGATCTCCATCCCTTTTGGGCTTTGGCCATGTGGTATATGGGATGGACACAGAAAAGTCGCAAATGGAAACGTCAATTCTGATTTCTGACCATGGACCTTATGGGCCAATCTGTCAGATCTTATTTTATGGGACAACCCACAAAAATCTTATCCACACCTACTCATACGTACATTGGGATCATCTTGTTCTAGGGGAGATGTTCCTAATGTACGGTGTACAGCTGTAGTGCTTTATTGGTAGGTATACAATGTACAACTGTGAGGTAAGTGTGGACAGTAGATCGGATTCATCTTTATTTTATGGCCATTATTGTGATGAGTCAGATTAGAATTTTATAGCCCCATACCTTGAAGTGATGCCAAATCCACGGGCAGGATGGGGTTTATAGGGAGAGGGGTAATAGTAAGGGGGGGGGGGGGGGGGGGGGGGCTGGAATTCCAGTCAGCGTTTATATCCTTTCTCACTGGTCAAAGCCGGAGAGCTCTAAGCAATCCCGAACGTGCAGGCAAGCCCAACCCAATCCAGACCCAGGTTTCCAAAACGACGACTGAATTACTTTAAATAGTTCAAACTACGTCCTCTCTGGACTCTGGCCCTTCTTCTGTTAGTGTTCCCTCCCTCTCTCCCTCCCTCTCTCTAGTGTCCTAAACGCTTGAAAGTTGAAACGCTTCAGAGAGATCTGGGTTTAGCTAGAGAGAAGGATGACCGCCTTTCCACTGAAGCAGCTGCTGCTGCTGCTGCTGCTGGGTTTTCTTCTCTTGGTGGGAATAAGCAGTAGAGTTGATGGTGCAACAACTAAGAAGGTCATGAAAAAGATCACTGCAATAAATAAGAAAGGCCCCTACTTGGGTGTTGTGGTGCCAAATTCCTTTGAGATGAATCCTCTTCTGCAATCCGGCAGCTTTGTAGTTGATGAGAAGTTTCCTTACCTGGATTTTTCAGGTAAGAGAAAGATGAACCGTTCACCAGAGAACTGAAATATCTTCTTCCCTTTTTTTTTCACTTGATATTTCGAAAACTTTTATGGGTGTGTTGGATTTGTGAACTGTGATACAACTGGGCTAAGTTTCGATTGCTCTTTTCTTCTTTCTTTTATTTTTCCTTTCTTTGGTTACTATTTTTCATATGGAATTAAGGATTTATAGCTCCTGTTCTTCTATATAGGAAGAAGATTTCGTGTTGGAAAGTTGGAAGGAGAGAAGGTTATTGTTGTCATGACAGGATTGAGCATGGTATGTCAAAGAAATTTTCAGCTTTTCTTTATGTTTATTCCAATTAATATAATATATTATAATACTGTAAATCATGTATAAAGAGGTTTTAGAGCGTTTTAATTATTTTCTTGTTTTGCATTAGCTTAATGCAGGCATTACCACACAGCTGCTGTTGAGTCTATTTAGGGTGAAAGGGGTTGTGCACTTTGGAATTGCAGGAAACGCAAACCCAGAACTTCAAATTGGAGATGTCACTATTCCTCAATATTGGGCTCATACTGGACTTTGGAATTGGCAGGTATGGAATTTATTTATTTATTTGTCTTTGTTTGGTAAATATTTAATTAATTGTTTTTTTTTCTAATTTAGGGTAAACCCTTTAGTTACTGCTTTTGTTTTACAACAAAGATCCTCCTGAAATTTGGGATTCTATTACTTTGCTCCCACCATTAACATTCCATCAGTTAGCTCTATGGAATATTCTGTTAAAACATTTCATGAGACTATTTTGTCCTTTTAATTTAGTTATTTTTAGTACTAACTTTCTCATGTTTCTCTCAACTATCCTTCAACAAAGTTTATCTTAGAATGCCTTGAGAACGACTTACATGCTTTAGAATGGTTATTTTCATCATTTTGATGTTTATTTCTGTAAGCCCATAAAATCTTGAATGTGCAAGTGTTGTCACCCCCTAAATACGGTGTGGCTATATGTAATTTACCCTTTAATTATAAATGTGAATGTCTTAAGAGTTGAGAATTAATCAAGTAGGAACAACTCTGGTCTACTCTTAAAACTAGTGGGGTTAAACATGAAACTTTATTACAGCCCAAACCCTTTTAAGGAGTCAGTTTTGTTTTTCTGTTTTCACTTGAAGCTACAAGTAGCACTTTTATGCTAGTTTCTTAGCGTTTCCCACTCTATCAACTTGAGCAGAGGTTTGGAGATGGTCCTGATGATGAACTGGCTTTGGAGTCTAGTGGAGATTACACAAGAAAAATTGGGTACCTCAAATTTTCTGATTACAACAATGATACAGAAAAGGGCAAGTCTTCAGAAAACCTCCTCAATAATGTGTGGTATCAACCTGAAGAGATCTTTCCCGTGGATGGAATTCCAGAAGTAAGACAGCATTCCTTTTGGGTTCCTGTTAGCAATCACTACTTCTCAGTTGTAAAGAAACTTGAGGTATGTTTTTCTCTCTACTCTCTCCAATCTCTTAATTTACAAGATAGGGTTAGCTGAATGCAACAGCTGTTCAGCAGGCTGTAGAACCAATGACAATGCCCCCTACCAGTCCACAGCCGGCTAAACAGCTGTTGCATTCAGCCAATACAAATTAATAATTGTGGTCCCATGTATTTTATGACTGGCATGAAGCATTATCATTGTTCCACAGCCCACTATACAGCCATTGCATTCGGCCAATCTACATTAATAATGTATACACTTATCGCATTTTCTTTATATCACTTTAAAAGCACGAATAGTCTGAAGAATACTTTTGAAAATTTTCTAAGGAAAAAATAATGCTTTCTATTTGGGGATCCACCAATGGATAATCCATTAGTAACAGATCTAGAGTGATCAATACATCTTTGGATGAAGTGTGTGAAACTTGGGTTGGGCTGGGCTCTATATTTGTTATAGTTGAATGGGCCTGAACCTTAGCCCAAGCCCAATGTAATTGAAATTCTTCAAATTGGGTTTCTTTCACCATCATTGAAATATTATGGGTTTGTTTGGCCTCAGGGTATGGAGTTGGAGGGCTGCATCAATTCTACTTGTTTGCCAAGGACACCTAGAGTGATTAGAGTGGAGAGGGGAGCCAGTGCCAATACATTTGTTGATAATGCGGCTTATAGGCAATTCCTCAACTCCAAATTCAATGTAACTGCAATCGATATGGAAAGCGCTGCAGTTGCTCTCATCTGTCTTCAACAAAGGACTCCTTTCATTGCTATTAGGGCTCTCTCTGATTTAGCTGGTGGTGGTTCTTCTTTGTCCAATGAAGCCGGAATGTTTGCTCCATTAGCGGCTCAAAACGCAGTTAGTGTTTTGCTTAGATTTGTAGCTTTATTGTTTTCGTAGAAAGAGAGGCATCCTGTCCTCCAGCAAAATATTTCTCCTTCAATCACATTTGTATCTTTTATTCATCATAATATGATTTAAAATAAGGACATGTTTGTCAAACCAAAAATTAAAGAATACTTTTTTTTCCAAAAACACGTTTACACCCAAAAACATGTTTTTCATGTTTTTGATTTAAGAAATAATTTGTTTTCAAACTTAGATGGTTTTAAGTTGTTTTTAGAACTCACAACAAGAAAAACGACTCACATTGAAGAATACCCCTTAAAATTCTGCTTGTTTGTAGTGTAAATCTGAACTGGATACAAATTATGCACCCGATTCAGTTTTGCATCCACAATTTTGTTATTATAATATGTCCTCCTAATTGGTGCAAAACTTGCACTTATTTCATTTACGCACGTTGATGTGATGGCATAAATTTTGCATTCTAAAAACTGATACAAAATTTACATCACCTTCCTCCTGCCTTGGTTCCCCATCATATAATCACTTCCTACCTTATTTCTCCAAAACAAATTACTTTCTCCCTATCTCCATCCCTTGGCATGGATAGATGTCAAGCAAATGAAATTTGGCATGTATAAGTCCAGAATAGCATAATAAAACAAAGGGAAAATCTATGATGCCGAAAAGATATGATACTAGAAAGGCTTTGACCAATCATGACTTTAAGAATATAGTGAAAACCCACCTGATTGGTTACTACTTTTATGATGCTACTGAGTTGTAAATTTTTTCGGGTATATGTCTTTCTAGCATCATACCCGAAGTGTGGATCCCTAGAACAAATCATTCAAAAGAATTTGGACCCGAAGGGAGATTCTCTCATGTCTTCATAGTTCATACCAAAAGGTTAATTTCTACGTGTAAAGATTTTTTTCAAGAATTACAAATAAAATAAAATATTAGATGAACTATGAATTGAGATTCCCACAGCACATTGGAATCATATCCAAACATGAAGGGAGTTCTCGTTACAGTACATTGCAGCCATGCATTTGGAACATCTCCCCATATATAACAACATACAAGTACCCAAGATGTTCCTGATGTGCTGCTATGAGGTTAGCATGGGGAATGCCTTGTGGGGAACCAATTCCCATTCAATCACAGTGGTTCAAGTTCAGATTTGTTATCCTTAAAGACACAAATCCATTTCTACTGACCACGATACATTGGCCAGAAGACCCTACAGCCGCACATCAACCTCTCTCATACTTGTATTTTGTTCTTGATGTGCGGTTGTAGCATCTTGTGACTAGCTTGTGGCCAATGGTAACATACAAGTACAAAACATATTCTACATGTGTGGCTATAAAATGCGGCCAACTCGAAACAAATTATGTACCCCCTTTAGCCTTGAGTTGGGATATGCTCCGCACAGTGACCTCACAGTTACAACCACAGTATATATGAAACCATGATTTTTAAAACTGACCTGATTATCAGGTCGAACGGTTCGGTCGTTCGAACCAAATGTTTGGTCCGTTTTAATAAAAAAAATGATCATAACCGTTCGAATGGTTCAAATGGTTCAAACAGTTAATTGTTCAATTCAATGATTCATTGACCAAAATCAATAGTTTTTGGGGAAAATGAAATCAATCACCTGATCAGTTCTTAGTTTTTCCAATCCAACTGTCCGGTCCGATCCAACTTTGAAAATCATGCCTGAATCATCTCCAATGAATAATAATATAAACATACGGAAAATGTTTCCAATGTGCAATACTTGAACATCTTGAGAGATCCGTGTGAGAAGCACTCTCTAAAGAGCAGATCGATACTCTTTAGCCTTTCCCATGGAACTAACTCGTAAACCCAGGAGAGGAGGAGCAGGATGCATGATACATTGTTTATCATATATAACATCACGAACAAGTGCACAGATCTCGGAACTCTTAAACCCGCGACAGGTGTTGGACACATGCCACATTGTGTGGATCCGTTTGGTAATGGCTGAACTTAATGACCTTATCAAGCATTTAATGTAATAATAAAATATTTCAAGGGTCACAGTTAGCTTAAAATATATCATTCAACGATTAACAACTATTATAAAACAATTATAAGGTAAAATACTTGAGTGGACGTGTTTTTTGGGTAGATAGCACAAGGTTAGACACCAATGTTTTCAACCCGTGGTTAACGCGACCGACCAAATCATTCAAATCATCATCCAGTTAGGATTCTGGTCCAGTTTATTCAAAATCCATCAAATGGTAAAAAATTGTTGATTTGGTAAAAAATTGTTTGACCAAATCGGTTCAACCATTGATCCATTCGGTGACCAGGTCACGGGTTATGCATTCAATGCATGCAAAATTTTCAGAGGCCATAACTTTGCACTCTAATATTTGATTGGGGTGATTTTTTTTTTTTTATTTTGGGTGACTTTTCAAGATCTATGTGCTCCAAGGGACCATAGCCGCCTTGCCCCTCTATTTTTGCAAAAAAAAAACCCTTCTTTGACCTCAAATTGCAATTTTTAATATTTTTATAAATAAAATAATTAAAAACTGAATTACAAAACATAAATTAAATATAAAATAATACATATAGCATATCTAAAACATATTTATACATTATTTATTGCTAAAAATATATATTTATACACATATATATATATATATATATGCATATACATATATATAATATGTATATAATATATATTATATTATTTACAAATTATATAATATATAGTAATTATATAATATATTAATGTATACAGTTTTATTTCAATTTTATTATATTATTTCATTTTATTATTGCATATATAAACAATTGTATACATCAAAATTCATATAAAATAAAATGTTAAGATCTTTTTTATTTTGTTGTATGTATTTTTTAATTTATGTTAAAATTTTCATTATTTTTTCAAAAATTAAAAAAAAAAACATGGCTTGGCCCAGTTTGGCCCAAGGCTCGACCCACGAACCATTATAGCCTGTGGCATGGCACAAGCCCATGCCAGCTCGGGTCGTGGGTTGTGCTAGTCCGACTCCCCAAAATATCCTAGGGGAGGGAAGCATGGCTTGACTCAGCTTGTAGGCCGACACAGCATGGCCCGCACTTTGCATGGGCCACGTGCTGGCCATGTTGTGCCAACCCAGCACGGCCTGATTTACACCTCTAGGGGTTCCTAAAATAATATCTTGCCTTAAGTTCCTTACCATAAGGAATGTGGTCTTTAGGCAGGTGCCTTGATTAAAAATATGAGTTGTAGGAATTTAGCGATTTTGGGCAAATTTTTTATAGTATATTAATAGTTTTTATAGTTGCCTGGCCTAACCTGACCCACACCTCAAGTGTAATAATATTTTTTTGGGTCTAGGACATGGACATGTATGCCCATGTTAATTATAAAATTATAATTTTTTACAATTTAATTTTTATTTAATTTTAGTCTATTTAAAAAATATATAGCATTTTCATATATAAATAGATATTTATGTAAATTTTGTTATTTATATAATATTTATCATATATGCATATAACTTCTAGGTTGAGCTTAGGGGTTGCTTAGCATGGGCCCTATCCTCTAGGGCCGTCATTGGACTCTAAAAGTATGAAACCCAGTTAGACTTCGAATGATATTATCCCAAATTTGGATGTTAGAACTTGCATCGTATTAATAACTCAATTGGATGTGGATTTAACCCCATCCAATTTGATTAAAATCCACGTCTAACAAAATTATTATTTTATATATATGTAGTATAATTATGTATACATATAGATATTATGTGTAATTATATAAAAATTATAATTATTAAATATAATATTTTATATTTATATGTATTTATTATACACATATAATTTAAAATTTGAAATCCAACATAATAATAATATGTGGATGTAGATCTAGAAATTTCTTAATCGGATGTTGATGCGAATGTAGCTGGATATGATTTTAGTCCAATCCATTTACAACAATATTGCACACATTATGTGTGGGCTTGGTGTAGATTTGAGCTAGACTTAGCTCAACAGAAAATAGTTGCTTGAGCCTAAAAATTTATAGGTCTAGTTGGGTTGGGCTAAGTTATTAATGATTTGATACTTTTTATTATTAATTTTAATTTTATTATCAATACTAATGTTTATTAATTTCTTAATTTTTTTATTAATTGCATATTCCTATTGCTTGCATTATATTATGTGTGGGATTGATGTACATCTGTGCTAGACTTAGCTTAGAAGAAAATAGTTGTTTGAGTCCAAAATATGTAGGTTTAGCTAGGTTCGGCCAAGTTATAAATGATCATCCCTAAGTAGAAGGAGCCTTATGACATTTCTAATTGGGTTATTATTAGTTTTATTATTTGAATTCATTTTTATATTTTATATGGAAAGTAAATGGTTTATTTTATTATTTTTCATAATTTTTCTACTTTTTATTATTAATTTTTATTATCTTATTAATATTAATTATCTTTAAATAGAATTAAATTGTTTTTTAGTTTTTTAATTTATGAACTAATTTTTATTAGTTTTTTAGATTTTAATAGTTACTAAATAAAAAGAATAAACAAAACAAAATATGACATTAGAATATAGGTTATATGTGCAATATATCGAGTCCATGTTTAAATCATAATATTATTAAAACTATCAATTAATATTTCTTGTATTTATATTTCTTATTTTTATTAGTAATTATTAAGCTTAATTTTTAAGTGGAACTGAAAATTTTTAATTAACATTTTAAGGAAACCAAAGATAAATGTATTTTAATTTTTACTAAGTTTTGTTAATAGTTATTGTTTTTAAGTGGAGGTTTAGTGGATTTCCAAATTAATATTTTTTAAATAATATTTTATTTTTTTCGTTTTATGTTTGATTGTTTAAGTTCAACCTATTTATATTATTTGATTTATTAATGTTTTACTTTATTATGTTGAATTACTATTCCCACTCTCTTTCTCTCTCTCTCTTAAATATAATAATAATATGCATCGAAATAAGAGGTCTTGGAAAACCCAAAGGTCTCTCTCTCTCTCTCTCTCTCTCTAATAGTGTACATCTTTATTGATCCAATCAAAATTGGCAATGGTTGCTTTTTATATTTTTAAAACAAATGAAAATAAGGAAATACAAAAAAGGAGAAAATAGATAAATAGCTTCCCTAAAAGTATATGCATGCTGGCATGGCATGTCTTATATATATATATTAAAAACACAAAATATCATACATTAAAGGATAATAAATATTCTAAATCATATGCCACACATCAAACATGTAATAAATAATCTAAATCATATGACATTCATGTTATTGTTCTTAGATAATTTTTGGTAATTACTGTTATTTCTAGCATATTTTTGGTAATTTCTACTATTTTTTAAAAATATTTGGTAATTTTCTATTAATGTTTGACATTTTTTGGAAATATTATTGAATGATTTTTGGTAATTTATCATATTTTATGGAAACACAAGTAATTTATTTTTGGTAATTTCTAATAATTATTGACCTTTTTGTCATTTGTTAGTAATTTTCAACAAACAATTGCTCTTATTATTATTATTATTATTATTATTATTATTATTATTATTATTATTATTATTATTATTAATTGTTGTTGTTGTTGTTGTTATTATTATGTAATCTAAATTATATATTATTTTAGATTTTCTAAGAAAATTGCAACGACAAATTGGAAATAACATAAGAAAATTTAATCATATATCAAACACATAAATAACATAAATAATCTAAATATTTTCAAGAGTAAAGTTCTTTAACTATTCCTATAGTTTAAGAAATTGAGTAACTATATCCTTAAGTTTTTTAACAATTCTCTAAAACCTCCTGTACTGTTAATTTTCCGTTAGACTCTGTTACACGTGATGCCACGTAACTGATAAATGTTTTGAAAATTCTTAAAATACCCTTTTACCTCTAATCAGTTGATTGTTTTCCGTTCCATGTACATGAGTTCGTATTGTTCAGCTCTACACCCTTAAGAAAAGGAGCTTGTTTTCTGATATTCGTCGAGCAAATGAATATCTGAGCCAATCTATATTTCCACGGATATTCCCCTGCTCTGTTTTCTCGATTCTTATTCTAGTGGATTTGGAGCTGGTTTCTTTCCAACCCTTATTGCTGAAACAAGTGCAGTTCAAATATTACTACCTGAAAGAATCCCCTGATTGGATCCGGTACAAATCAAACAAAACAGCATAACTGAGTAGAAAAAGGAATTCCGTCCAAGTCAAAATCTATTTAGATGGATTGAACGGACCAATAAGACATATTGAATTTAGACGAACTGGATAAACCACTATGACATATTGGATTGGACCTGGTTCGTCCATAATAAATTTATATTGGATTGAGCCAATATCTGATCTATTGATAGAAAATAAAAACATAGACATCAATGGACAAGATTTGAGTTGAAACCAATCTAAATTAACAAGAATTTGAACAAATTGAACAGTCTCTTAACCGGTCCAAAATATTCATTAGACTGGATTGGACTAGGTCCATTTATAATTGACTCACATTGGACTGGACCAAATTGGACCAAATCCAGTCCAACTGACACCCCTAATTGCTGTTCCGGATTGGAGGAAATGCACCGGATACCAATTATTCTTTTCATGGGCGATTACATAGGTGTCAGTTATTACACCTTCCCTCATTATTTCACTTTTCATTTTACTTGAATTAATTTGCAGTTTGAGTTTTGGTTGACAAGGGAAAAATGTTTATTTGCAATTTTTATTTCCATTGATAAGCATTGCCCTCAGTCAATTTACGGTGAATTAAATGGATTTTGTAAAGTGAGTTTATAAATAAAAGCTTATTTCTCTCCTTTTAAAAAGTAAACTAGTGAATATATATATATATATATAAACATTAATGATTTTTATCACCATTTTTTTTGTTATTTATAAACTGCAATTTTTTAAGACATTCATACAGTCTACGGGTCCACATAAATTGACCCTTATATGTCAAACCCGTAAAACTATACGGGTCATTAAATTCAACTTGAACCATTTATTACTTTAAATTAACCATTATTATTATTATTATTAATTTATTTTAGTATTTAATTAAAAATTTTTGTTATATAGTAATAATAAAAACTAAAATTGTAATTATTTAAATATTTACTTAAAATATTTTTTCCAATCGAGTATAATTATTATATAACAGATTTGTTAATTCATATTTTTCCATCTAAAAATAAACATTAATGATTTGGCTTAACAATTTTAATGACTGTTAATAAATATTGATTCTTATTTAAGGTTTGATTACTATATTCGGTAATTATTATGGGGCATGCTTTAAATAAACATTAATGATAATTGATGATTGTTATTTCGTTTTTTATTGTTTACTTAATTATGTACTTGATTATTGTTATTATTATTAATTATTTCTATAAATAATTGATTGTTATTATTATTTACTTAATTCAGTAATTTTCAGCAAGTAATTATTTTATTTAATCTGAATTATTTCATTTTTTAATTATTTATAATAGACATTTAGGGTAGGCTCTTTATTTGATTTAAGAGACTTACTATGTTTTATCTAGACAATGACCCCATACTAAGTAAGGGGCAATTAGAATATCATTTAATTTGAAATTTACTATTTACAAATAAAAAATCAATGTCCTGTTGAGCAATGCACCCCCAAAAAAGTATCAATAACTTTGAAATCATTAATCTATTTATAAAATAGTAAAATTAGATGGATGTTTACAACAATATCACCAATACTGCTTAATATTAGGGACATATGAATGGATAAAAAATGCTTAAATGATAGCCATTCAAAGAGGCAAAGAAGGAAGAAAATCATTCAAAAAACTGCTAAGAAAAACAATCCATGCCAAACAACATTTGCAAATGTATCCATCCTCTGAAGTAAAAGATGAAAAATATATGACTACAATCAAATCATCATCATGTATGGCTACAATCAACTGATAATATAATCAGGACTCCAAAACTCATCCAATAGAATAAACATGAAAGAAAGGAGAATAATGGGACCATCTTGAGTATGGAAGTCACCTTCAAGTTAGGTGGCAACACTTCTTTTGGTCAATCATGATTGTGGATTTTAAATCTAAACTCCCCACGGTGCACATAGATTCGCTAGAATTTATCTTTAGGAAAAAGGTAGGGAAACTTGTACATAACCTAATGGTATGTTTGAATTATGGGAATCGGGAGATCGAAATAGAAAATGTAGGTTGAAATTATAATTTTGGGCATGTCGATGTGTCAAATTCAAGTAAATTAGAATACTCATAAATATTAAGTTCATTCATTTAGGGGTAAATTGAATATTTTTTTTATTCCATGTCTTTATTGAGTAATATAGATTAATAATATATTAATAATTATGAAATCATTTATAATAATAAGTATATTATTATTACTATTATTTACTAATATTATATTCTTATTATGTGTGTATTGATTTTTGAAAAATGTAATGTTAAATTATTATTATTGTTTTTATTTTTATTATGAAGTAATTAATTTGTTATAATTATAATTTTTAGTTAATTCCTGAAATAGTAATTTCTTTTATAATTCTTTTAGTTTAACAATAATGAATAATTGAAAGTTTATAATTTAACTTTCACTAAATCAAATATTTACCAAAGAATAATAATAGTATTAATTATAATTACTTATAATAATAATAATAATGTAAATAAGTAACATTAATTATATATTTATAAAATAATGAATATGAATTAATATAAACTTAAAATAATTATATCCCAATTGATAGTTAACATTATTAAAATACTTATTAATTATCATTAATTAATTAATATTTCGAAGTAATAATTGTCATTGTTATAATTAAGGAATTAATTATCAGTAAGTAATTATAATCAGTAATTAATTTTTATCAGAAATCATTATTATTAGTAATAATGAATTATAATTATTGATAATAATATAATTATATTAATTAATATAAGTATTAATTATAATTATTGATAATAATAATAATTAATTAATTATTTCATATAAATGTATGAATTATAATTTCTGATAATAATTCTAATATAAATAATTTACATTAAATATTTATTTTAAAAATAATTAATATGTGTTAATATAAATATAAAATGATTATTTCCGAATTATTAAATACCATTATGAAAATCATTATTAATTATCATTCCGAATTAGTAATGAGAAACATTATCAGTAATTAGTTAATATCAGAAATTAAGCATTAGCAGTAATTATTATAAGAAATTATTATTAGTGAGTTATTATTATTAGTAATTAATAGCTGAAACCTGAAATTAATTAATTAGAAGTCATTAATTATTATTAGTACCCCGCTCTTTCAAAAAGTTGAGTCATCATCACCGTCATCATCAAAGACAAAAACTTGATAAATACATAATTTGATAAAAATAGGTTAGCATTGCAAATGAACAAAATTATTTGGATTTTTTCAAAAAAGTTATTCAGTAAATAATTAATTATCACAAAAAAAATTATTGAACATAAAAAACCAATTATTCAAAAATGAGGTCATTAAATCAAAGAGTAATTAAAATTATTCAGTAAATAATAATTCTGAGAAATTAAAATTAATAATTAATTATCTGCCTGAATTAAAATGGGCAAATTCAGCAAATAATTTTAAGTAATTAAATTTTGGTATTAATATTTTTTAATAATATTTAGTATTATTAATAGATTAATAATATATTAACAATTAAGAAATCAGTAATAATAATAAGTATATTATTATTAACTAATAATATATTCTTATTATGTGTGTATTGGTTTTGAAATCAATAATATTAAATTATTATTATTATTACTATTATTATTATTATTATTATTATTTTATTTTGATTAAGTAATTAATTTTTTATAGTTATGATTTTTAGTTAATTCATAAAATAATATTTTCTTTTATAATCCTTTAAGTTTAACAATATTGACTAATTGAAATTTTTATAATTTAACTTTCAGCAAATAAAGTATTTATTGGAGAATAATAATAGTATTAATTATAATTACATGTAATAATAATAATAATGTAAATAAGTAACACTAATTATATATTTATAAAATATTTAATATGACTAAATATTAATATAAAATGATTATATCCCAATTAATAATTAGCATTATTAAAATTCTTATTAATTATCATTAATTAATTAGCATTCCAAAGTAATAATTATCATCATTAGTATTAGTAATAATTAATTATAGTTATTGATAATAATAATAATAATATAATTACATTAATTAATATAATATTATTAATTATAATTAATAATAATATGTATATTATTAATTATAATTAATTATAATAATATTATTAATTATAATTAATTATAATAATATTATTAATTATTTCATATAAATGTATGAATTATAATTTCTAGTAATGATTATAATATAAATAATTAACATTAAATATTTATTTTCAAAATAATTAATATAAGCTAATATAAATATAAAATGATTATTTCCGAATTAATAATTAGCATTATGAAAATATTTATTAATTATCATTTCGAATTAATAATGAGTGATATTGTCAGTAATAAATTATCAGTAATTAAGTATTAGTAGTAATTATTATAAGAAATTATTTTCTGTATTAATAATGAGCAATATTATCACTAATTAATTATTATCAGCAATTAAGTGATAGCAATAATTATTATAAGAAATTATTATCTGTGAGTAATTATTATTAGTAATTAACAGCTGGAATTAATTAATTATAAGTAGTTAGCATTAATTAATTAGTAATTAATAATAATAATTATTAGTAATTAATAGTTGTAATTAATTAATTAGAAGTAGTTAATAGTAATTATTATTAGTAATCAATAGCTGGAATCAATTAGTTAGTTTAGTAGTTAACAGTAATTAATAGCATAACTTCCTTTTTTTTTAGGAAATGATTGAAAGTGTGAGCTTCTCATTTCTCATAACTCTGCATGGTGGCGGGCTCTACTCTGCATGTTAGTGGGCTCTTTTCTTGAACTACCACTAATCAGAATTTGACATGTGTCCATTTTGTTTAAATCTTTGGAATGATAGGTGTTTGAATGTAGATGGGCCACATGTTTGACTTTAGGGGGCTTTGGCCTGAAATCATTCCTTTAATATATATTAGATATGATTTTTTGGGTGAACGAGGGATCTAAAATAGATAACGGAACAAGCCAAGCCGTCTCACATGGATCTTGACTGGCAGATTGAACATCTAATGGAACGTAAACCTCTACCAGAGGCGGAGGTGAAGGCTTTGTGCGAGCAGGCATGGACTATCCTCATTGAGGAATGGAATGTATAGCTGGTTAAGTGCCTGGTCACCGACTGTGGAGACATTCATGGGTAGTTCTTTGATTTCATTGAGTTGTGTGCTGCGTTGTCGATAGGTTTTATGTCCCAAACAACATATTCCTGAAATTTTTCATTACTTTGGTTTTTTCTTTTCAAAAATTTGCTTATCAGTCGAGGGAAATTTTGACATTTTGTACTTTTTTGTTACGATTAACGCAACATTAATTATAAAAAATCTTAGGAGTATTTTAAGATGATATATAAGTAATAAGGGTAGAGTTAGTTGATTTTATTATTATTATTAGGGAAAATTCCCAATTAGTACCTTGTACTTTGGGTCTAGTGCCACTTTGGTCCTGAACTTTAAAATGCAACAATTCAATACCCAAACTTTGACTTTTAAAATGTGACAATCCAGTACCTGCCATTAACTAGCTCTTAACCAGTCGTTAAGTGGCATTTGAAAAAGATACAAATGCCCTTCAAGTGTTATTTAATTTTCTTTGTCAACCATCTAAACATTGACAAAAATTAAAAATCCCAAATCCTTGCCTTTTCCATTCAACAAAAGTTGGGGTCACGTTTGAGTGGGCATTCTGGTGACCCCAAATTTCTTGAATAAAAGATGCAAGGATTTGAGATTGTTAATTTTTTGTCAATGTTTGGATGGTTGATAAAAAAAATTAGATGACACTCAAAGGGCATTTATGTTTTTTTCAAATGCCACTTAATAACAAGTTAACAACAGGTATTGGATTGTCATGTTTTGAAAGTTCGGATATTGAATTGTCACATTTTGAAGTTCAAGGACCAAAGTGGCACTAAGCCCAAAGTATAGGGTACTATTATTTTATTAATATTTGTTAATAGTTTATTAATATTTTATTTTTATTAAAACTAGGTTTTTGGGCTTTTTTGTCTTGAGTTCTTTACTCCTTGAAACTTTTGAATGGGAATTCTCTCTCTCTCTCTCTCTCTCATTAACACTCTTAATTATGTCTCTTTAATAATATAATATTTCTCTTTCATTCTCTCTCTCTCATATTAACGCACTCTTAATTATTTCTCTTTAATAATATAATAATTCTCATTCTCACTCACACACACATGTATACTCTCTTTCTCTCTAATAATATAATATAGGGAGAATGACAGTTCAGCCCAGTGTCAGAATTCATAGGCCCAAAGTACAATTGGAGTAGATGCAAGCTCGGAATTGATGCCAATTGCGGGAATTGGTGCATAGGGTGGGGTAATTGACATTTTGAAATGTTCTAGTTCTGTAGTGGAAATCAGAATTCTGTCGTGGGTTTGTCTGTACTTTCCCGTATAATATACTAATAATAGTGTAAAGCTTTATTGATGACAATAATTATTTATTTATATTTTTATCTATCTATCTATTTATCTACTTTTAATAGTTTATTAGGATTTTATTATTTTATAAATATTAGGTTTTTTTTTGGGGGGGGGGTTGCTATGAGTTTTTTACTCCTTAAAACCCTTGAATGGGAACTCCATTCCCTAAGGAGGCCTAAAATACCCAAACGTTGTCTCTCTCTCTCTCTCTCATTAACACTCTTAATTGTCTCTCTTTAATAATATAATATTTCTCTTTCATTCTCTCTCTCATTAATGCACTCTTAATTATTTCTCTCTCATTCTCACTCACTCTCTCTTTCTTTAATAATATAATACTAGCAGTGACCGATGAGATGCACGGGACTTGTCAAGAGAAAGTGAAACAATAGAAATTAATAACTATTATAAGGAAAAATGCAATGCCGCTTAAAATAATTAACGTTAGTGTAATATGACACTTAGGGGGTGTTTTATAATGTGGATGAGAAATTGGTGGATGTGGAATGGTCCACACCACACCATGTGCTAGGGACCAATCCACACCACACCACAGTCTATGGCTGTTCTAAACTGTGGACAAACTGTGTGGACAGGACCGGTCCACACCTATAGTGGTGTTTCTATAGTGCCACACCACACTTTTTTGATTCCATGTATCTCATGTATATGGAATTAATGATATACACAGTTAATCATAAATATGTAATTTTTGCATTTTGTATGATAAATATTTAAAAAAATGCATCAATGAATTAATATTAACAAAAAATATCATTTTTTTTATAAAACAATAGTAAAATAATTTAAAATATATATTAAATATTTTAAAAAATATTATTTCATTGATGCTGACATTCCCAGTGGTGGCTTGAATGGGTTTGTTTGTGATTTGCCTAATAAGTTCTGTGGACCTGAAAATAGTAACTTTCATATTCAAAAACCGGTTCTGCTCTCATCTGCAAAGTAGGTGGTGGAGGTTAACAAGGAGTATCATCCTATTGGTGACCCAGCTCTGCTCTCATTTGAATGAGTATCATCCTATTGCACCTAAATAAGTATTTTATTTCATCACTATAATTGATTCTTTGTTTTCTTTTATTTTTCCAATCTAAATTCTTGTAGTTGAGATTATTGTGTCATATGACCAATTCTATTCACAAGCAGTAATAATGTCAAGGACTGTTTGAATCACAACAAAATGTGATAAGTGGAATTTTGTGCAAATTCATAGGTATAATTTGGTTTTAAGTATTTTCTACCTGTTTTTCATAGAATAAAAAGAATTCTAAAATTTGTAATAGAATTAAATAATGGAAGAAAAGTTGATCAAGATAATAGGAGAAGAATAAAAGAGAGAAATGAGAGAAAAAGACTGCAACGCAATACCCAGAACTAAAGAACATGTATATTGGAGATTGTGACCACCAACCCACCAACACAATACCCAGAAAGAAACAAAAAAGCCAATAAAAAAATCAAGAAAGCAATGTAGAGGTTCAATGAAGAAAAAAAAAGAGAGGATATTGTTAAAGATAAAAAAAAGGATGCAACATGGGTCTTACCTTCGGTGAAGAACTTGGACAGCGTCGGTGGAGAACAACAGAGGCGATGGCGGTGGAGCACAACAACAGAAGTATAACAATAGAGGTTTGGTGGAGGAGCGCAGCAATAGAGGCGGTGGAGCACGCAGAGGCGGTGGCATTGGAGCACAACAACAAAGGTTTGGTGGAGGAGACCTTAAACAAGATGTAGGGTTATAGATACTGTGTGTGAAACACATTATCAAAGGCAACCTGTGGAAGAAATCCATCCACGAGAAGAAGTCGTTGCCGAGAAATTAGGGTGTGGACGGAACAGGTTCACGAGATAATGTGGGCCGGTCCCATATACAGTGAACCGAACACTACTTTCATCTCGCGGTGTGGACTGAAATGGTCCATTCACAAGATGTAAACAGTACCAAACAACACCTTAATCTAAAGTTAAAGCTTATAGGAAATTTATTTCCAAAAGAATGCAAGGGCAAATGAAATAGCCTAAAATGCATGCAAGCTACATAATCTCTTAAGCCCAAGATTCAAAGCAAAAAAATGATTTTATGCAACCTGAATCTAGAAATGAGATTTACACAAATAAAAATTGAAAATTTCACATCTTTGAATGAACATTTTTCTGTTACTTACACCTTACCAACCAATTTATGGACATAGGGTGGCCTAAAACCAACCATCCATGATTGGTCCCACTTTGTATGTACAATTTAGGAAACACAAGCACCTTGGGTATTATACCATACATAAAATCACCTCTCTCTCATGTCTAAGGGCCGTGCATATTAGTGTTCTACTTGAAAAAAAATAATGTCTATAAAAGATAGGAAAAGATTCTTATGTTTTACATAAGAAAAGAAATAAAACACATATTTTTGATATGTGACAAAAAGAAAATCATGGAAAGAACTTGCAAGTGGAAACAATATTTCCCTCCATGCATATTGTGCCTTTCCCCATATGTCTTGAATGTAGGGTATACAATGATCACACAAAAATTAACAAGATCTCCCCAACATGTATATTCCTTTGCATATTTCTTCATAGTATCCAATGCCTCCAGATTCTAAATGTGATTAAGAGGGGTAATGCATATTCTCCTACATTTCTCTTCTTGTTTGGCTCCGATTTTCTATTAAGATTGACAAATCCGAGCTTCTCTGAAAGTATAACAATGAAGCTAACCATTGTGAAAGTTATAATATAGAGGTAGCCATGCAATAGACCAAGTGTGAAAACAACTTGAAGCTAAGAGGCCCTGAATATATATATCCTTAAAACTTCATATTTTGGAAGAATAGAGGAAAATTTCCTAAAAGAAATAGAAAATAGTTATTTGATTTTAAAATAAGCAACTTTTCAATTACAATATGTGATTCTTTGGTATAAGACATGTCAATTGGTAAATTAGTTCATTTCTCACACCAAAAAAAAAATAATAATAATAATAAGCAAAAGAATGATTGACAAGGTACAATCCACTATCATTGATTACCATTAAATCAAGGTTAAGCATGCAAAAAAAAAAACAGTCATAACAAATAAACACTTTTCAACTATCATTTAGGTTTCATTCGCTTTTCGATAAATTGCTTATCCGGGTAAATGCAATTACATGGGTAAATTTTTCCTCGGAAATACTTACCCATGTAAGTGCATTTATCCATGTTCTTTTATTTCTTAGGTAAACAAGGCAATGGCTATTTTAGCCATAAAATTCTATTATTAAAAGGGGCATTTTTGTCACATTCAAGTGTTGGCAACCTTTCCACTAGGTGGAAAAAAGTTATTTACCCACCTAGGAGATGGGTATCACTTACACGGATAAGTGATACCCGGAAAAACAAACTTTCCCTGGTCCCCACATAAATATGAAAAAAGAATATGTGATTCTTGGTCAATGGGAACCAAAATCCCATTGACCAACTTTCCCCCCTCTCAAAATCCCAAAAAAGAACGCCCCCTTAAGATAAATTACATATAGTTTAAGGGGTCCAACTATAATATTGGAAAACATCTTGCTATGACTATTTCTATCCAACTTAGTAAAAAATTCAGCATTCCCAAATAACATTTGCATGCCCCAACATCATCGAGGATACAAATGAAAAACCAATCAGAATATTAGTTATTAATAAAAGTAATTTTAAATAGATTCCATCCATCTTTTGCCTATTTCAATCAAGAAACACATGCAAATACCCACAAGATACATACTAAACTCCCTGAAAATTTCAAACACTTCTATATTAATTGCCTCCTCAAAGTTGATGCAAATCTAAGCTATCAACCATTCTCTCTCTCTCAACTTGCAAGATGTAGTCCCTACTTCCCCCCAATTACAAATTCAGGCCAGAAAACAGTTGATAAAAAAAAAAACAACAATAAACCCAACTAAATTCAGTCTTCATTCCACGTTTTTTGGAAAACACCCTATCAATCATAAAAAATATTAATAGTTATAATAAATGAGTTTCTTCCTAGGATCATAGATTATATGAGGTTATTTGGATTCATGATGTAAGTGATCAAATGTATATATGCAAACTGATAGAGCAAATCTTGTGAGGAGAGAGAGAGAGAGATCATCTAGGGTTCTTTCCCAGACTCGAGACTTTTTGGAAATTGATAGGGAAGGAGATGTTTTGGAAGTCCAAGCGTCTCTTCCTTTCATTGGTTATTTGCACAGAAAATTAGAAAATTAAGTTAATTAACCTTACATGAATGAAGTTGATTAAAAAATGAGGAGTGCTTGCCATTTAATTGAAAGGGCTCATACGTGTAAAGACTCAGGGGCCAAAGCTTTCCGTGTGAAGCTTGTGGTGAGATCACTTGCCTCCTAATCTTTCCTCTTTGTATTATACCTTATAACTCTTTTACCCCTTATTTTCTTTCCAATTTTCAAAATACACCATAAAATTTTTCAAAATCATGTGAGTGATGAATGATGGGTATACTAGACTGTCTCTCACTTTCTCTTCTCCCTGTTGCACCCAAACAGCTGCCTAGAAAAAAATTATAAATAGAAGACTCAACCCAAACTCAGCCAACATGTACAAGTACATGATGAGTGGTGATGCCCAGAATATACCTAGCTTGCAAATGGAAGTAATAACCATATCCATTATTGCAAATGGAAGTAGTAATCTTAATAATTATCGGGTCATTTTCATGATTGACCCAACCCATACAATGGATGGTTTGGCATCTACATTGAATCATTTCACAGTATGTTGATGCCTATAGGTGTAACTCCTTTAGAATTGAACCAATTGGTATATGTTTAATCTCTCTCTCTCTCTCATCTTTATCAATCCTATGGCCATCATTTTTTTCACTTTTCTCTCTCCTTTTCCTCTTTTTTCCTAAGAGGGTAAAATAGAATTTTTAAAATTTTAAATGACTTGATAATAGTGTACAGTTTTATTGATAACAATGATTATTTATTTATATTTTTAAAGTAAAAGAAAATAAGATAAATGTAAAAAAAAGAAGAAGAAAATAGATAAATTTGTTTGCTGAAATGAGAGGCCTAATGACATTGACCGTTTTTGTTTTACTTTTTTTTTTTGGTTTTTAACTATTTTTAAATAAAACTTATTAATATTGAATCCCTGAAATTATTAAATTAAAATTATTTTTATAAAATATGTTTACTTAAAATGATGGATTTATATATATCACTACTAACTCAAAAGCTTAATGGCTTAAGCTGAACTTGATGGAAGTACTGCGGAGCTTCCACGTTAGTTGAACGCAGGCTGTATGTAAGACCGGGGATTGGGATCTGCTACCTATACTGTCCAAACAGGCCACTCCAGCTGCCCGTTGGAAATATATTCCTTGTCATTCATGAGGAGATGTGACTGTTGTGACATTGTTGTCATTGTGTGTTGGTAGTTGATCAAAACTCAAGGCCAATCATAATGCCCCCCGCTACTACCACTTATAAAATGCTTATGGCCCATAACTATTCAATCTCTCACTTTACATTTACATTTATGGTTGAGATGGGGCATTGGTCCCATAACACAACTATCAAATTCAGCCAACCGCAATGTTGGTAGCTGATCCAAGCTCTAAGGTCAATCATAATGCCCCATGCCTGGACATAGAGTGTATATGGCAAGTTCAGCTTAAGTTAGGGCACACTCTATATGCACACCGTTCATGCAAAAGGATGACGCGCCACGCAACCATCACTTCGTCTGACCTGACTGAAGTGTGCCATCCAAAGGAAACGGTGTCTCCTATCAACGTCATTTCCTACTTCAAAAATATCAAGACATCCAAAGGAAACGTCTTCTCTCTCTCTCCCCCCTTCCAATCAACAACGACCAACAATCATCACTGGCGACCAGGGGTCAACTTGAGGTATTGATTCTTTTTAATTTTTAATTTTTAATTTTTTCCTTTCCGTTGTCATTTTTCTCATAAAAAAACTAGTCCTAATCGTTTGGATGGCCAGTGGCGAAAATATTTTAGCCAAATTCAGCTATAAACCCAATTAAGGTTGATAAAACCCTAATATAATAGAATTGTGTTAGTGTGGTTGTGTGGATTTACCACTTTGACCTGACCATTAACATCCTTAAATCTAAATCGGTTAGGATTAATTTTTTCATGGAAGAGATGCAAAGGGGAAGAAAAAAAACTTGAAAAGAATCAATACCTAAGATTGACCTCCGATCGTCGGTATCTAGGGGTGGATTCGAGCTGAGTTGAACCGAATACTTGGCTATTCGAGCTTGGCTCGTTGAAATTGTGTTCAGCGAACTCGAGCTTAGTTCGGTTCAAAGTTCGCAAGTTCAAGCTCTGCTTGAGCTCAAGCTCGAGCTTATCTCGATTCAAAGCTCGCAAGTTCGAGTTTGGCTCAGCTCGAGCTCAATTGCGAGCTAACTTTTTTCAAAAAATAAAAATACATTTTATTTTAGATACAAAAAATTAAGAATTACAAAAATTATTTATACTTATACATATAAAATAAAAATTATTTATTATTTATATTTATATTTATATGTATATGTATATGTATGTATATATATAATAAAAATTATTTATTATTATATTAAGCTTGCCGGTCTCATGAGCTAAGTTTCATTAGGCTCGAGATCCGCTCGACTAATAAACGAGCCTACATATTAGGCTTGAACTCAATTTAAACCGAGCCGAACGCAAATAACTCGTGAAAAACGCGTGGCGTGTCTTCCTTTTACGCGAACCGTGCGCGTATAGAGCGTGCCCTGATACAATCCCTCAATCTCTCGCTTCGTATTTATGGCTGACGTGGGGCCTAATGGTTGATCCCACCGGTCCCACGGCCTATAACACAACTATCAAGTTCCGCCAATCCGCTCTGCTAGATAGATAATATATATATATATAAGGAAGGAAGAGGAAGCCCTGGAACCAACACTCAACAGAGGAAGAGGAAGACCCTGGAACCCAGATAGTTTCAGAGGAGAGAAAGAGCGAAACAATGGAAGGTTCCTCGGATAAGAAGATAACCCAACCTCTCTCAAGACCAAAGGGTGGCTTCCGCACCATGCCTTTCATCATAGGTGATGATCCACTTCACTACAGTTCCATCTTTGTAAGATCACACTTAGACTACAGTTCCATCTTCTAGTATTTTGTTCATTAACAGAACCATTCTTCTTCTTCTTCTAAATAGCAAATGAGGCGTTTGAGAGGGTTGCAAGCCACGGGCTTATGCCAAATATGATATTATACTTGATGAAAGAGTACAACATGAGCACAGCAACTGGAACCAGTATTTTGTTCTATTGGTCTGCACTAACGAATTTCATGCCCATTATTGGTGCTTTCCTTTCCGATTCTTGTCTGGGTCGGTTTGCATTGATCGGACTTGGGTCCATCTCTAGCCTTCTGGTATGAAAATTGCTTCACCCTTCTTTCTTCCCCCAACCCAACTTTTCGAGAAAATTCTCTTAATGTTTCCATGAATATTTGAAATGCATGGCTCTTTTTCCTTCCCAACTCTGGCTCAAGCCTGAGAGTGATCAGGATCCGTTTAATAACGGCTGAACTAGATTATTTTATCCATTATCAATGGTGTCTCAATGTCAAATTCCAGAAACTAGCTAGGTTGACATTATTAGAAAGGTATCATTAATATCAATTGAATTACATTGATGCCTCAGGGAATGATATTGCTATGGCTAACAACCATGGTTCCTCAAGCAAAGCCTCTCAGTTGCAATGCACCCTCTGAAAGCTGCCAATCTCCAACGCCAGCCCAACTAGTTCTCCTGTTTTCCTCCTTTTGCCTCATGTCTGTTGGAGCTGGAGGCATCCGGGCATGCTCCATGGCTTTTGGTGCGGATCAGTTGGACCAGAGAGAGAAGCCTGCAAATAAAAGAGTCTTGGAGAGTTTCTTCAATTGGTATTACGCCTTGACCACCTTCTCAGTCTTGGTTGCCATAACTCTTATCGTATATATTCAAGATCACATGGGATGGAAAGTGGGTTTTGGAATTCCTGCAATTCTCATGTTATTATCTACTCTTCTGTTCTTTTTGGCATCTTCCTTCTATGTCAAGATGAATGCCAACAAGAGCCTGCTAACTGGGTTTATTCAAGTTCTCGTGGTGGCCTTCAAAAACAGGCGTCTGATGTTCCCTCCCAATAACAGCAACAGACAGTACCATCACAGGAGGGGTTCCAGTCTTGTAGAGCCAACAGACAAATTAAGGTATCATTATCATCATCATCATCCTTATTAATAAGGAAGAGTCTCAAAAACTCCATGCCCATAATGTCTTTTCTATTGTAACTTAGACATGGCTGACTTTACACACATTTCGCTGGCTGGATGAAGGTTTCTAAACAAAGCCTGCATCATTAGAAATGAAGAAGAAGACTTAACCCCTGAAGGCACGGCTTCAAAACCATGGAGTCTCTGCACAGTGGAGCAAGTGGAAGAGTTGAAAGCAATAATAAAGGTGGTTCCACTGTGGTCGACTGGGATCATGATCGCAATAAACAGCAACCAATCCACATTTCCAGTGTTACAGGCGAAGTCCATGGATAGACACATCACCCCAAACTTTGAAATCCCAGCAGGCTCTTTTGCTATGTTTAGCGTTGGTACATTGACGATATGGGTCATCGTTTATGATCGTGTAGTCCTCCCATTGCTTAAAAAGCTCACAGGAAAGCCACATAGGCTTAGTGTCAAACAACGGATGGGCATCGGATTAGTGCTCTCCTGCGTTGCCATGGCCGTGTCTGCTGTTGTGGAGAAGGTGAGACGCAGAGCTGCTATCCGACAGGGTTTGTCCGATCAACCACAAGCCATCGTAGATATGTCAGCCATGTGGTTGGTGGCACAACATTGCCTGACTGGCTTGGCTGAGGCCTTCAATGCAATAGGGCAAATGGAGTTCTATTACTCTCAGTTCCCAAAAAGCATGTCTAGCATTGCAACGGCTCTGTTCGGACTAGGCATGGCTATTGCTAACTTGTTGGCCAGCGTTATAGTGAAGGCTGTGGATGAGGTTACCAAACGAGGGGGAAAGGAGAGTTGGGTGTCAAGTAATTTAAACAAGGGTCACTATGACTACTACTACTGGCTTCTCGCTGTAATGGGTTCAGTTAATTTTCTCTATTTTCTTGTTTGCTCTTGGGCTTATGGGAGTTCTGAGGAACCAGTGATGAGAGATTCTAATGAAGGTGCAGAGATGAGAGTGAGAAACTTGTCCAGGTCTAGGGAATTGAGGGTGATTGCTTCACCCTCAACATCCCACAGCACATCCCCATCATGTATTGGAAACATCTCCCGATTGTGATATCATCATTTCTGGGATTATTATTGGGAGATGTTCTTGATACTCCGTGGGGATGTGCCATAAGACGTTATGGGGGATACTCTTGTGAGGGGCTGATTTGAATTCGTCATATTATTTGACAAATATAATTCAAGAAATGTAATTATTGTAAATGATTCTCTTATTTGACTTTGTTCACTCCTTCCCTCCATTCATTTCCTTTCTTTCTTTCTCTCCTTCATTTTGGTTTCTTTTCTTTCTTTCATCTTTCTCTCAACCAGCAATTACTTTCTTTTCCCTCATAAAAGAGTAAAAGGAATGAAACCCTAGCCCTAATATTCAAATCTCATCAAACCACCTGAACCGTTCAACCCAGGATAATCGAATTATTAACCCAAAACCGATGGTCACAACAATTCCATTTCCGAGAACTAGTTTTTAAAACCTTGATTCAAACTGATGGACGAGTTTTAATTTGCTCCTTAACCAAAAGACTCAAGCATCCAAAAGATGCATTTCATTGGACCACGTTCCCTCTTATGCCAGGCTAGATTAGTCAGTTCAATCACATCAATGATTGATGTTGAGATAGTTTAGAAAATGCCATTAGGGTTTCTAACTACCAAGAAAAATGAAACACATAAACCCATTATTTCAAAGGTAAAGCACACTACCAAGAAAAGAAAAATGAAACTGATTGTCAATTTAGAACTCCGGGGAAGTTAGGCTTTTTACATAGGTGACAAGACGACAATGAGCTCCACCATCGGCTATTAAAGAAGAAAATTAATCAATAGTTTGAAATTAGTTGATTAAAGAAGAAAATTAATCAATACATCTGGAAAGGTATTGTAGAGTCTGGAGATCCAATCTCAGGTGCCCACAGTTTCACGGTTTCCTGAAAATATGTTGTTTCTGACGTTTTTGGCGTTCTAATTTTGTCTTCATTAATAGATCCATATGTGTAAGCACAAGTTACGTGACGCAGCTTTTGGGATTTCACGCACCACCTAATTTTAAACGGCTTGCTTCATGCAATTATACAAGTATCATGCTTACGGATGCCAGCTATGGGATGACGGTTACAGCGTAGTGGTTGTAATGTTGTGTTTTATGCCCGATTATGCTATTACTGATTTTTTGCAGTGTCTTTTGAGAACTTTTTCTATCAGTTTCTTTTGCCGTTAGTAGTGGATTGGAGGAAATGTGATTGTTTACTTTTTTTAATTGGCTTTGTTGGCAATTCTCTGTATCAATTTCTTGAATGAATGATATATGCCTAAAGGCGTTTCCCAAAAAAAAGTTGTAATTTTCAAAACTGGAGATTGATATGGAGAATCAGTTCTTGTTTGTCTAAGAACAAGTAATTAATGAAAAGAAGAAAAATGAAGGGACAGAGATTTCAAAATGGGGATTTGAATCCCACTACCATCAAATTTGGGGAGGGGGTTATGAGTTTGGTACTGCACTATTCAAACGGCCCCTATAAGTAACTTGGGCATATCCCCAAATACCAAAAAAAGGCAATATTTGATGAAAAACAGGTAAAGCCCAAATTAACTGTATTTTAAAGCCACTGTGCCCTTCATTGTAGGTGAGATCTCATCCTACAATTACAAACATAGCTCCCTTTCTCATGACTACGTTACTGCAGCCTTTAAAACCAAGCATTTTCCACATGACCTTGTTTTTCACCATTCCTTTTTTTTTTTTTTAAAAGGAGCAAAAGTTGTTTTAAAGATGCATTCCTACTTGAATTAGTGACTCATGCACAGGAACCCAAAATCTTTTAAACTGTTGTGAATGCTTAGATGGATTAGTGGTAAAACTAAAAAAAAAAAAAAAAAAGATAGGAATAAAAATGAAATCATAAGGAACTTAAGAATAATTTATTACTTGTTGATGGGGTTAAAAGAATTAGGGGTAGATAGAAAAAAAATGAATAAATAAGAAATGATTAAAGCGCAAACAATGTATAAGCATTGAACAGAATGGAATGGTTAAGCATGATTCAGAGGGTCAACACCATATAGAGAGGGACAAGGCCTAGATGATGATGGTGATGGTGATGCACATGCACACGAATCAATCCTGATTGCTTAGTGGTTTTCAATAGGCAGTAGCCCTCCACGGCAAACTTGTTCTCTGGATCATCATCAACCAGTAAGAAGAAAATAATGATAATAAATTAGTGGAGTGATAGAAAGTTGAAAGTACTTCATAATAATGGTGTAGTTTATTTTAAATGTCTTTGATTACTCAACGGGAGACATGTACTCATCTCCATATTGGAAAAATTCTTAAGTAGAGATGGCACAAATCACTGGTCCAATCATAGAAGAGCTCGATTCCCATGATCCCATCTCGTGCAGATACTTTAAGTTTATTGTGCCTCGTCATAGAAAAAAAAAAAAAAAAACTGTCCCTTGAGCAATGAAGTCTTGTAAATTGTGATAAGAGGGGATCAATGAAGTTAAAAATGTAATGTGAAGTGTTTTAATTTAGTTTTTAATTTTTTATTTAATACTGAAAATTATAATTTGAGGTCAAAAATGGTTTTTTATTTGCAAAAATAGCAGGAAAAGCCACTTATGACTCTTTGTGACATATAGATATTGAAAAGGTACCCAAAATAAGAAGAAATGATCACTTCAATTGAACTTTGGAGTGTAAATTTATGACCTCCGAAAGTTTGCATGCATTGAATGTGCAATCCATGACCTAGTGACTGGGTCAAACAGGTCGGCGGTTGAATTGTCTGGATCGGATGTTTTTTGACCAAGTCAACATTTTCTGACTGAATGATAGGTCTTAACAAAACTGGACCTAAAATCCTGGCAAGGTGACCGTTCAAATGGTTCAACCAACTGGGTCAACAGCAGGTTGAAAACACTGGTTATGAGTGAAGATTGGGTCTTTTTATTGGCGGATTCTGTAGCTATGAATCTTGTTCATTTAGTTTAAGCCCAAATTTTGCACAGAACAACATTGAAAGATAAGAGGGTAGGCATTTAGGCAAGAAAAACGAGCTTGACCTAAGTAAATCTTTTTGAGGGTTGAAACAGTTCATACTTCATACTTCACATTCAGCTAGTGCTCACGACCCTCTGAACGTGCACCATCACCATAGGATGAATCACAGGGTCCCAAATCCCAATTCTCTCAACAGTCCATATATGCCACGTTTAAAACCAGACCTAGCCATCAAAGATTACAACATAGTTTTAAAAAGGGTCATTTAATAGAACACTCTTTATAGTCTACCCTGTAGTTTTCATTTTATTAAAACACCCCTATAATTTAATCAACCTTTCACTAATAAGTGTTTGTTTTTCTATCTGAAAATAGTAACATTATAACCTAAATTGAGTGAAAAATGTTCAAGGGCATGTTCTCATGGCTGTTTATTCCAAAAGTACCCCTAATACTTCTTCATACATAAAACAAAACAGAGACCAAATAAAACCAAATAAAGTGGTTGCTTGTGTCTTATTAAAATGGTATTTTCATTTTCATTTTCTTTTTTATTTTATTTATTCAAATGGACATTAGGGTTAAAGCTGTCATTTTCCACTGTCATCTAATAGAAGGTCGATTAAGTAAACCAATTGCTAACTATAAGGGGTGTCTTAGTAAAACCATGAAATTATAGGGGTATTTCAGTAAATGACCCTTTTAAAAACTAACATAGAAATTAAGCCATTTTGACCATCAGTTCCTGCATCAAATGGTCCAACCATCCGAACCCCAATCCTGATCAAACGGTTTTGTAGTCCAAAACTGGATCTGGAGCCATGACCAGTTTACGGGTCAACCAATCCGACCATCCAGTCCGGTCTGGTTTTCAAAACCATGGATTACAGTCCTTGATTCTGTAATAGGGTCGCTACCCATGCCTGCTGCCTGCACATGTTATCAGAATATTGGATATTGAAGCGATTTTCCCCTACCCATGTTTGGATTGGAAACCATGATCTGATTATATTATAGGTCTCCTATTCCAGGATAACTAATTAAAAACTGAATAATTTTAAACCACCTTTTTCGATGCAAAGACAATTTAGAACATATTCCATTGATATCTCATTTGGATGGAAACAATGTGGTAGAAATAAAGCGATAAACACACAACTTCCCAACTTCTATTTCGAATGTCTGCCCAAATTTATACGAGTTTGTTTCTGCGAAATTGCAAGAAAATTTATCTCAATTGAATCATTTTGAGCATCAATATGTATTATTGGCATAGGAAAGGAGAAGCCCCCGGGAGGATTGGAAGTTCAAGAGGGGGATTCGAGCCGAGACGGGAACAAGGCTCGAATGTTTATTTGTCAGCACTCCAGCAATTTTTTCAGTTCTTTCTTATTCACCTGAAATAAAATACTGAATGGTAAATATACATGCTCAACGGCAACTTCCTTTTTCCTCTTTATTTTATTTTAGGTTTTTGCATGGGATGCACTGGAGCATTGTCAAGAAGAAATGAAGAATAGAAGGAAAAAGAGACCACTCACCTTCCCCATGGCATTTCGAGGAAGTGAGTCCCACAAGAACAATCTTGTTGGTATCTGGAAATGGAGAAAAGGTGCAGTCATTAGTTTCTAGTAATATAATAAAACCAATTGAATTGAGATCCCAAGTTCAAATGAATGCTCAATTTTTTCTTGTGGAAAACACAAGTGAGTTAAGACCAAGGTTGAGATATACAAAAAAGTCAATTATTTAAAAGAAAAAAAAAGACCATTATCCAGTGTTGGTCTCAGCTATTTGGGGTCTTGGGAGGGGTAGACTGGATACAAACCTAGCATTTGGCCAGTGTTGCATGGAATGGACATGGGTCTACTAGAAAAAACATGGATTCATGGGCACATTGAAAAGTAATATACTATTAAGATAGTTTATATTTTTTGAATTCTAGCATTATATATCTGCTGCAACCTGCAAAAAGAGGTCTAAAATGTTTTATGTTACCAAGTAACCTCTGATATGAAAAATGGCATCCATCTTGTATATTGGCTGTTCATTTATGTCAGAGAAGCTGGGAGGTAAAAAAGGAAATGTAACTTCCAAATGTCCCCAAGAATCAGTGGAGTGTAAGACCGAGTGTGTCCAACATAGACACATTATCCATTTACAGAAGTCCATGTTTCTATGCACAAAGTGGTCATTCTCATACCCCAAACCTGTGTTCTTATTTATTTATTTATTTATTTTTTATCAATAACAGAAACTTTATTAAGATTTATGAAGCTTTAGGTACAATAAGGGGGAGATAAAGAGTCTTATCTCCTCATCAGTAAATTACAATGAAAGAAGATTAAAAATTAGCCCAAAAAATAGCCTCCCTATTCATCCCCTGCTTGGCCAACCCAGTGTTCTTATGCTTATCAGTCCAAGGTTTTACCATTATACCAAACAATGGCCAATTAAAAAATCAATTATTTCAACTCAACTAAGTCTTGCCCAACTATATGGGGCTGGCTACATGAATCTTGTTCCACCATTCTGCTCTGTTCAGTGCCATGTTAAAAAAAAGTCAATTATTTAAAAAAATAAAATAAAATAAAACAGTAATAGTAATCAATCCTTAAAGGAGAAATGGACTACTACTTGAATACTGAAAACCGAAATTGAAGATGATGAAGAAAGCAAAAGGGAAGACAGTCTTTGGAACTCAAAAGTTGAAAGGAATCAAAACAGGCACAGAATAAGGAACACCATATTGAAAATCTAACTTTGGCATTCACCCTTCAGTCGAGATCTTTCAAAATTTCAGATGAATAGTGAAAGTTTGTGAAAACAGGGAACATGACAAAAGTCTTTTTTTTATTTGAAAAGGTAAAATGAGTTTCACTTGGTAATTGAAGATCCAGGTTGGGGTGCTCATGACAAATAAAAAAACTGAGACCTGGTAATGGATTACACACTATGTGTGTACAAACTCCAGGAGTCCATAACTTCGCACTTGGTTGTCTGATTAGGGTGATCTTTAATCTCAATTTTGGGTAACTTTTCGATCTGCATGTGCCGAAGGCACCTTGCGCTGCTATTTTTGCTAAAAAATGTTTGGCCTCAAATCACAATTTTTAGCATTTTTTTACAAATAAAAATATAAATTAGACATTAAATAATACATATATATTACATGTAGAATGTAATTATGCATTACATTCAGTTTTTAAAACACTGATTTATATTATATATTTATAATATATTATAAATATAAAAAACTGGAAAACCAAACTGGTCAACTGGTTAATCGGCAATTTGGTTCGGTTTTGGTTTTGACACTAAACAAAAACTGAAGGTACCAGCTCAGTTTCAAAAATGTGCTCATGGACCGTGAGTACCTCTAGATCCAGGTCACTCTTTCAGTTCATATTTATACAATCACTGGGTGCCACTTTTTTTATTTTTTTTTATTAATAAAATTTTGGACCATTGGGTGCCACTTTTGAGAGATAATACATTAAGACACATGATAATACCTTGTATGGTGCAAGTTTCTCTTTGGCCCAAGTACGAAGTTCACCCAAGCTTATGGCTGGCTTACAGTCTTCCTCTCCTCTTCTCTTTGCAGCTGCCTCTGGCACAATTATAGCACATACAGCTTCACCATAGTCTTTGTCTGGTAAGCCCAGCACACAACACTCTGAAACTGCTGGATGCTATACACAATGGACAGCTCAGTTATAACCATTAGTTTCCTTCCCACACCCACCAAAGAAAGGTTTAATTTAGAGAAATGTTGGCATTACCAGCCAAGTCCTCATGGAACCTCTAAATTACAAGAGGACAACGCCATAGAATCCCATGTATTTTACACAGGTGACCCTGTTTACACATATTCTTTTGGTTTTAAAGGCCCATGATGGACAATGCAATATCCTTACATTGCTCATTAGTTATACAGGTAGCAGGAAATGAAGAGCTCAAATGGAAAGCAGTACCTCTAGAAGCACTGCTTCAATATCTAATGCAGAAAGCTTGTATCCACCAACTTTCAAGATATCAGCACTTGTACCTGCCAAAATTTCTGAAGGTTTAAGAAAATCACCCAAGAAAAAAAAATGCATACAAATCTACTCTTCCCTTGCACAATTAATCTTGGTACATACTGGATCTGTAGTACCCTAATTCATTGAGAAGCAATGCTCATTGAGGCAGCACATGGTAAGTGAATAGAAGCCAAAGATACAGTTAAACTACTTGTTCCATGCTAAATAACAAACTCTCCATTTTCAGTGCAGGTCTTTGGGGCTGAAATGGCCAACTGAATAACTGATTGAATTACTTTTTCATCCTTTAATGGAAAACTAATTAAATAATAAAATATTTAAGGTTATGCTAATCATCCCAACTTCAGCTTCAGCCTTAAGGAGTTTGCAACCTCCTAAATAACTCATTCACTAAAAGGCAAAGCATTCGACCACTTCAGTTGTTATCAAATGGCCCCTTATGTCAGACCAACTAAGCACTCTCTTCAATATTACTAATTTACTATGCATGAGAAATAATATGGTGAATACCCATAAGGAAATTCAGTCAAATAACCTTATAACCTTTCTGATCTTTGATCATGTGGTTGTTAGTTTAGCACCTACACCTACAACTCATGATTTGACAAGAGCAGATTGTAGGAACTGGTAGAAATAAGACCAAGAACAAAAGAGCAATAGTAGAGGGGAAGAGTTCTTTTAGGCCTTCTACCAATTGGTAACATATCGGTATGGAGTTGTATGGAGCTGGCGAGCTGCCATCAACAAGGGCAACACATTAAATCAAATAGTCAAGGTTGCACTCTCTCTTTGAAAAGCAAAAAAACTCTTCCATCCTATCCAAGCCTCTTCTACGTGCAAAATGGAAATGTTTCACTCAGTGTTCTATATCATATCTCTTACCAGATATTTGCAGTCTTTATTAACTTAAACATGAGATTGCATCATTATCCTAAATTCATAAAATACTCATTTTTTATGGTCAATTAGTCACTGCATCACTTAGGAAAACCAAAATGACTAATCATTGCCTCACCACATTGACATAAACTGAATCTCAGTTCAAATTTTTTAAATCCTGTGGTGCATTGATGCAAATTAATTATTTCCCACCATGTAAATAGAGTTGTTATACCTAGCTGAGCATATTTCCCATATTTCATGTTTTCTTGTATTCACATGTTTGTATATCTGTGTGTGTGTGTGTGAGTTGGTTTTGACTAGCATACAAAATACCAGCAAATGATGGGCCAAATGTTAAAAGAATCAGGGAGGAAGGTCCTCCTATATCTGGTGGCACTAGAGACAACTATCAGAGACCTCTTTAACATTTAAAAGCACTTGCTCAAATGCCCACCAGTCTAGCATGCCAGACAGAATGAAGGAGAACAAGTGGTAGGAACTCATCAGTTGCTTCAGAAGACTTCTTATAGATTAGATTATGTCATGAGATGGCAAACGCAACCAAAGTTGGAGATAGTTGGCATTCTATATATGATTCAGGTAGAGGAAGGACTAGGAGAAACTCAGTAGATGGGAAGAAAGAGGGAGCCATTGGCATGTGCAACCCCTTTCATTTATCTTCCTGGATGAATAACTAAAGTAATGAAGAGGCTTGATTGAATCTTCCTCATCCAAAGTAAAAGATGCTTAGTTGCAGGGAGAGACCTCTAGGAAGGAGATCACTCTCCTGAAAAACTAGAATTCTGATCTATCAGCCTACCTATGTTCACCTGTACTTTGTACCAAAACCCAGGTCATTATGTAAAAAGTAATAGGTTACAAGTTCTAGAAAATCCAAGTTTGGTAAATATATTTAAATCTCGTAGAAGATAATTATAATTCTCCACAGCCAGAGGTTCAGAAGGGCTTATCTTCTAAGAAAAAGCAGAAAAAGAGTATCAACTTCTATGGCAATAAGAGTTTTCTTACGTCCCAAAATAATGTAGTATCCATCTTCATCCACCTTAACAGTGTCTCCAGTCTTGAAGAATCCACCATCAACAAATGATTCCTTTGTTACCTACATGGATTATCACATGTATAAGTCAAAATGAACAACCACCAAATGATTAACATAAAAGACAGAAGACATAGTTGCGCAACTTTAGGCATAGAATGTTCCACCCACTGTTCCTGTTCAGAAAATTTCAGGAGGAAAACAAATATCTCAGGACAAGTCTTGATAGGTTCTAGAAATTATTTTTTAACTTATTTGTTCATTGTTATAGCTTTTCCTGATGTATGGTTCTGAGTAACCTACATTTCACTTCAATTAATATTATATATATATATATAGAACCTTCAAATCTTACATGGATGTACCTTTATATTCCTTGACTTGTAACAGCAATGAAATATAAAAAAACAAAAAAATCAGAAATTATTGAACAAGAAGAGCGCAGTAGAGAGGTAGAGAGGAAGAGAGGAAGAGAAGAAGAGAAGAGAGGATAAACACCCCTGTCATGGAACACACTGTGAGCCCCCACTATCTTTTATGTTAGATGTTATAACCAACCAGGGAATTTACAGGATGCCCCTGGTTAGGAAGCAGCACTATAAAGACCAGAAAAAGAATATCAGAAAAGCACTGAAAAGACCAAAGTTCTTTTATTTTTTATAGATGTTTACGCAATCAGAGAAAACCTTATTAATAGGCAAACTTAAGATTTTTATGACATAAGAACCATTTTCGAACAATAGATATCAGGATTGTAAAGCTCATCCATATTGTCTTGAATATGGTCCCAAAAGTAGCAGGAAAAAGGTGTAGTCATTAAATTACAAAACAATTGAAGTACTTGATAAAATACTGGAAGGTCTAGAAAGTACCTTAGGTTGTTTCCAGTATTCCTTGAACAATGAAGGACTTCTAATGCAAAGCTCACCTACCTCCGTTATACCATTTCTGTTTCCATCTTCTGCAAGGATTTTGACCTATCGTACATCAAAAGAAAAGATTCAGAAATATAGGCACTAATTTTCCACATGCTGCACATCAGTGGCAAGAAAAAAAGTAAATGTACCATTCTCATTTCTCATCAATGGTTACCATAAACAAGAGTCGCTTGAATTTTGGCATTTTATTTAATGCAAGATGCATGTATCAAAATATGATTCAGTGAGATATGCATAAAACTGATGATAGTGGAATGCTTTGTGCAAAACAATGCCAAAGGTTAGGTCCGTATCCAGTCTACCCCTCCCAAGACCCCAGATAGCTGGGACCAACGTTGGCCAATGGCCTTTCTAGGATACACATGAAGCACTTTTTAGTAGATAAAATATACATAAAGCTAATGATACCAGAACATTATTCTTCTAGACAGCCCCAAATGGTTAGGATCTTAATTATGACAAAAAAGATTCAGGCTGCACATCTAGAAGAAAGAGAGAAGATAACACACTACCCACAGCCACAGGTAACCTCAGAATAATTTTTTTATTACATTAAATCAATTATAAAGTCTAATATTCAAGTAACTAAAAATAATAATTATGGGAATTATCATAATGAATTAGTCCAAAAGTTACTATAAATAGTAATTTTTACTTTTACTAATAGCAGTACATTTATAAAAAAATAAAATCTCTATTTACACCAAAAAAAACTAAAAGATTGCAAAGACTCGAAAATACTAAAAACCAAAGCACCCAAAATTTGTGAAATTTCCATTGCATGAGGAATTGGGAGAAAACTGATTTCTTTCTCCATGGACTCTTTCCTTGATTCCAGTTAGACAGTAAAAGGAAAGTAGAAACTCTGAAAAAGCCTTGCTAACCTCTACACCTGGAAGTGGTTTGCCAACTGTGCCACCCTTCCGCATGCCTCGTAAGGGATTAGAAAGTGCCATAACAAACTACAAGAAAACCAATTGTTTAGAGGACATTGCAAGAATATTAACCAAATGAACACCTACACCATGTTAACTACACAAGCAGTCTGAAAGGAGATAATGAACTTTAAACCAGATAAAACAATTTCACAGTTTTCACTTACCTCAGTCATGCCATAACGTTCCAAAAGGCGATGACTTGTTATACTTTCCCACTGTTGCATAATAGGATAAGGAAGTGCTGAGGAGCCACACATCTGCAAAACTAAAACTACCCAATCAGTGTCAAATTTAAAATATCAAAATGAAGTATAGAAATAGATAGTAAATAAATTTTACTAGTTCACAGAAAACTGAAGACCAATAAACCTAGTTCAATATTTATAACATATGGATAGGAACCCCAAACAGCCACGTAAGGCATCAAGGAGGTTCTGTGCTAGCTTTTCAGTTCTGATAGGACATGATGATTGGAGGTCCACCTTGTATCTTGAGTGACTTTTTAGTCCTATTTTTCCTTTTCTTCTTGTTTACAGGTAGGAGTATTTGGTTTTTGTGCATTTGGTCCATATTTGGTTCAGTGACTTCAGTCAGATCAGAGGGTTATACTTGGACCGTGAGGTTTATGTTGCTTTGGCATTACCGTTGCATGGACACTCTCTCCTAAATGGATGAAGCGTCCCTTTCAGACATGTCAGATATCACAACTCCACAGATGCTGGAAGGACACTTCTATGTAATATTTTCCTTTTTCTGCTTGCTTATTTGACATTATAGCTACTGTACATAATGAATGTTATTTTTTTCCTATAGAGCATTACCAATGTCACAGATGCATTTAACTTTATTTTCTATAGATGTACTATGTTAGAGTTCAAAATACATGAACTATTTTAATAGTATAAACTCCCCAAGTCCTTTTTCTTTTTACTTTCTTCTTTGTCTTGTTGAAACAGGTTCCTAGACATGAATCTTATTCCAATGCCTATGTACATATCCATAAAACACTAATTTGGAAGCAATTTTATGTTTAATATTTAAATGGTCTTCTGGATCACGTATGAACATGGATGATTAATAGAATTGTTTTGTTTCTTCAGAATAATTGAGATGGTTTAGTCACGTGCATAGAAGACCATCTACGGCACCGGTTAGAAAAAGTGATATGTTACAAGTTGAAGGGGCTAGAAGAGTGTTTTCAGCAAGGAAGAAGAAGAAGAAAAAGAGGAAAAAGGTATGAGAGCCAAAAAGTCACTGTTGGCGGTGCCAACTTTTGATTAAATGGTAGGGTGACCAAAACATAATAAAAAAAGAGGAAAAGACAATAATGCTTCTTTGCGGCATATAGTACAAATTACATCACTCCCCCTCAAGTTGGGACATAGATGTCAATCATCCCCAACTTGTCACAAAGATCATAATGCGACAATGAGCATAATCCGTTAGTAAAAACATCTGCAAGCCATTCATCAGAGCTAATGTAGGGAGTGCACACTTGCCCCTTTTCAATTTTCTCTCTGATGAAATGCTTGTCAATCTCAATATGCTCTGTTCTATCATGGAGAACTGGGTTGGCTGCAATGTTAATGGCAGATTTGTTGTCACAGTAGAGTGACATAGGATCATCAAAAGGAAATCCTAGTTCACTCATGTGCCCATGTTTCTAAAAGAGTAAACCTGTCCCTAGGAATTTCTTCAAGTACCTAAGAACTCTGTCTACTACCTCTAGGTATGCCTCCTTGGGTGCATGCATGAACTGACTGAGGACACCCACAGCATATGTAATGTTGGGCCTGGTCATGGATAGGTAGAGAAGCCTGCCCACAAGTCTTTGGTACTGCCTTGGATCTTTCAAGAGCTCACTATTGCAAGTCTGCAATCCCCAAGTTTATGATTTACATCCATAGGTGTGTCAACAGGTTTAGCTCCTAACTTCCCTGTATCCTTTAGGAGATCTAGGGTGTACTTCCTTTGGGAAATGAAGATGCCTTGTTGAGAGCGAGCAACTTCAATACCAAGGAAGTAGCGCAATTGCCCCAGATCCTTAACTTCAAACTGTGTAGCGAGGAATTTCTTTAATCTCTAAATCTCTGAGACCCAGTCTCCAGTGATGACAATATCATCTATATAGACAATCAAGGCTGTTTTTTTTCTTGTTTCCTCTTTACAAAAAGTGTGTGATCGGATTGGCACAGCTTAAAACCGATCTATTGAACTGCCTGGTGAAACCTGCTAAACCAAGCTCTCAGAGACTGCTTTAGACCATACAAAGATTTCTTCAATTTGCAAACTTTTTGTTCACTTCCCTTAGAAAAAAACCAGGGGGTTGAGTCATATATGCTTCTTCTTACAAATCACCATTCAGGAAGGCATTCTTTATGTCAAGTTGATGAAGCTCCCAATCAAGATTTGTAGCTAAAGATAGAAGAACCCGAATAGGGTTCATTTTTGCAACTAGATCAAAAGTCTCGGCATAATCAACTCCATGCACCTGTGTGAAGCCTTTTGTAGCTAGTCGAGCCTTGTACCTTTCCACAGGCCCATCTGCCTTATGTTTTATAGAGAACACCCATTTGCACCCTACAGGCTCCTTTCCCTTAGGAAGATCTACCAGCTCCCACGTGTCATTCTTGTGAAGAGCATTGATCTCTTCTTTCATTGCATCTGTCCACTCAAGAACAAGTAAGGCCTCCGCAACACTCTTAGGAAGGGGAGCACTATCAATGGTAGATAGAAAAGCACAAAAAGAAGATGAGACATTCTCATAGGACAAGAAGTGAGACATGGGGTGGTGTGTGACTGTGTGGTGCATGATCTGACACCCTTCCTTTTTGCAATAGGGAGGTCCGGATCACAACTTGAAGTGTCAATATCAATAGGTTCAGGAATATCAACTGGAACAATAGTACCTGGGTGAGGTGAAGGATCCAACCCCTGAGGTTCTGATGGCATTGGTGGCATAGCTTCCGGTGGTTCTGTGGCAATTGAACTCTGTCAGCCTTGATTTTTTTAGCGCAATCTCCGAAAGACACGAAATGGAGGAGGATCACAACTTGAAGTGTCAATATCAATAGGTTCAGGAATATCAACTGGAATAATAGTACCTAGGTGAGGTGAAGGATCCAACCCCTGAGGTTCTGATGGCATTGGTGGCATAGTTTCTAGTGGTTCTATGGCAACTGAACTCTGTCAGCCTTGATTTTTGTAGCACAATCTCCGAAAGACACGAAATGGAGGAGGATCATGAATGAAGCCACAAAACTTGAGTCCGACTCTATTTCTCCTCAACTATACTTTCCCCTCGAGGAGAAACAAGAAAATAGAGGACATCTTCAAAGAAAGAGACATCCATAGAGACAAAGTATTTTTTAGACACAAGGTCAAAACAATGATAGCCTTTCTAAACAAGGTGATAACCAAGAAAAATATACACAATAGATTTAGGATCAAGCTTACCACGAGTAGGAGAGAAATCATGAACAAAACACTTACATCCAAAGACACACATAGGTATAAGAAACAGTAGAGCTTTAGGGAAGAGGAGTTGATGAGGGGACCTATATTCCAATACCCAAGATGGTGTTCTATTGATGACATGGGCAGTAGTTAGGACAGAATCCACCCAAAATCTTTTTGGGACATTCATCTGTAACATTAATCCCCGAGCAACTTCAAGGAGATGTCGATTTTTTCTCTCTACAAGAGGCAAAGAAATCTGTGAGGTCTCCATGGAAGTATTCCTTGGCATTATCTATTTGAAAGATTTGGATCTCAGATTGAAATTGGGTGTAAACCATATGTTGAAAGTCTTCACAATTTTAGGAACTTCCTCCCGTGAATGCATAGGATAAACCTAAGTGTAGCGGGAGAAGACATCAATAAAGGAAATAAAATATTTGTAACCATTCTCAATTGGAATATTAACAGGTTCCCACACATCCGAATACACAATGTAAAAAGGAAATTCTTATATTTTATTACGTAAAGGGAATGAGGTTCTATAATGTTTACTCAGTTGACACACTTGACACTAAAAATCACTAACAGACAAAGACTTAAATAAATCTAAAAGCAAATACTTCAAAGACTCAAAAGACATATGGCCCAAACGGTGGTGCCACAAAATAACCTAACTCTTACTTGACGGACTCAAAGACTCTAAAACTATGGGACCAACTTTGTTCTCCAACACATAGAGACCATCCACCATGCTCCCTCTACTAATCATCCTCTCGGTGGCCAAATCCTAGAAAACACAAGAATGTGGAAGAAAGGTTACTAAGCAATTCAAGGCATGAGTAATACTACTAATGGATAGCAAATTAATGGGTAACTTTAGAACATGTAGAACATTAGATAAGGAGAGGCCAAAAGGCAAAGATATAGATCCTTGACCAATAATGGAGGAAAATGATCCATCTACTAACCTCACTTTATCTCTGCCAGAGAGAAGAGAATATGTTTGGAACAAGGTTGACTTACTAGTCATGTGGTTAGATGCACTGGAATCAATAATCCATGGGGATTCTGGGTTATCAATAGACACATGGAAAGGTGAGGCAGAATTACCTAAAGAGGAGGCAAAAGAAGTAGAAGGTGTGGGTCCAGAATCAACATTGCGGAGAGCCCTACATATTGCTCTAAGTGGTCACGAAAGGAATTGATAATATCTTCCTTTGGGTCAGAACAAGGGAAGCAATCCTGAGAAGTACTCTGATGCTCATGAGATGCTAAGTTTGTTGAAGTAAACTTCTTTTGGTATGGCTTCTTGCTCGGTTCTTGTGCTGATTTCTTACCTAGTTCCTGTGCCCATTTTGGTTTCCCATTCAATTCCCAACAGTTTCATGGGTGTGCCTAGATTTTTGGCAATGAGTACACCACAGTTTGTCTTTATCATCCGTCTTTTTCTGATTTTCCCCTTTTCTTGGTGCCCCACTGTTACCCCTCACAGCAAGAACAGTAGTCTCCCACTTAGAAGGATTCATGGCAGACTTCCTACTCTCTTCAGACTGAACAAGTGCATAAACCTCTTGGACAGACGGAAGATCCTTGCTGCCCAAAATCTGAAGACAAATAGGTTCATACACAGGATTCAAATCCAGAAGGAAAACAAACACCCTTTGCTGTGAAACTAGCTTTTTATATGCTTTAGCATCCTTTTCACTTTCCCAATCAATGTTTTGACAATAGTCTAGTTGTTCCCAAGCTAAAGTGAGAGCAGAATAATAGGTCGACAAGCTCTTTTCTCCCTGCTTACATGTTGAAGATTCTGCTTGTAACTGGTAAATTTAGCATAGCGCCTCTCCTCTAAATAAGTTGCTTGTGCTTGGTCCCATATTTCTTTTGTTGTCTTGGCCCACATAAAATTCTGTTTGGCGGAGGGTAACATGGATGTCAAAAGCCAGAATATAATCATGCAATTCTCTTGGTCCCACTTATCATATTCAACAGTACCAGCCCTAGATTCCTTTATTTTCCCATTAATATATCCTACCTTACCCCTGGCTGTGATATACAGCCGCATCTCCTTCGACCATGTCAGGTAATTCCTACCATCCAAAGGGGTAATAGTCATTGGGAAATTCATGGTCATGATCACTACTCATTCCACCTTGATTCATGGTGGTTCTTGAAGTTGCAGAATCTTCAATATTCATGATTTCAGCCGATACACACCCACAAAAAAGAAATTCACAGCCCTCACTCTAAGTGATTAACAATCAGAACACAATTCCAGTTCATGTAGAAACACACTTTGACATGTCAAATAGGTCTCCGAGGCTAATATTAAGCCACAACCATCAGTATTCTGCTGCTATGCCGGTCACCTGAGCACTCACAGGTGTAACAGATCCCCCAAGGCTAATATTAGCCACAAGCATCAGTGAACTACTACTGTACCAGTCAGCCAAATCAGGTCACTCATTGACCTACAAAATTTCTCACAAGAAACTTGGTTTCTGGATCATCCGACCCACAAAGGGGTTAAACCCACACTATATCATTCGGTTAGGGCAAACCTTAACCTGTTCTTGGTATCTACACCAAGAACCAAAAAAAAAAAGTGTTCAAGAAAAAAAGGTCTCCCTGTTCAGTCTGAGAGAATTCTGGGTTTACCAGTCCAAGACAGAAAGAAAACAACAAAAAAGAACAGCCGACCTCTTAGGAAGAATCAACCAATCATCAACAATTTCTGGAATCACTTCAGTTTAGTTTCAGTCCAGAACAGATGAGAGAAAAGCAGATGAACAGTTTTCAGGTCCAGAACGAGTTTGTTTCCTTCATTCTCAATCCAGAAAGAACAGAGCAATCCTTCAACCAATGCAGAGAGGAGATTTACAGAGCACTGACCTGCTCTGATACCATGTTTTCAGCAAGGAAGAAGAAGAAGAAGAAGAAGAAGAAGAAGAAGAAGAAGAAGAGGAGGAGGAGGAGGAGGAGGAGGAGGAGGAGAAAAGCATGAGAGCCAAAAAGTCACTGCTGGCGGCGCCAGCTTTTGATTAAATAGTAGGGTGACCAAAACATAATAAAATAAGAGGGAAAGACAAGAATGCCCCTCTGTGGCATATGGTACAGATTACATCAAAGAGCTAGGGGCAGACCAAAAAGAACTTGGGTGGAAGTAATAACTAATAAGAAACTATTTAAGCACCCATAATTCAACAACAGATATGACACTGAACAGAATGGAAAGGTGAAACAGGATTCATGTAGCCGAGCCTATATAGTTGGGACAAGGATTAGATGATGATAATGATTTTTGTTTCTTCAGAATTATCTTCTCTCTTCTGTTATCAAAAAAGAAAAAAAAAAGCTTTCTTGGTTCTCACTTTTCTATGTTAACATACAATCCTTTTTAATATTTTTATTTTCCCTATATTCGTTCAAGTTCATGTTGTGTACCACTCACTCAATTCCACTCTTAGTCCAGACATTAAATTTTTATCTCCAAAAAGTTTTCCATTCAACCCTACTCTACATCACGTGTACAAAGATATCTTCAGCTTTCTTCTTTTTCCTTTTTTTGAAGTTTCTTTATTACTTATCTCCCGAACCTGTGTTGTATGATTACATCTTGCCTTGCCCAGAATGGCTCCATAGCTAGGGTTTGGAGTTTAAGCTCAGATGCTTGGGCTACAGGTTTTCCTAACCTCTACTAAATCCAACTGATAGCCATCCCTATCCTATCCTCCTAGAGTGACACCCACCCATGATTCCATAACTCTATCTGCCTATAATTCCTTGATCTTCATTTTATGAGATTTCTCAACCATTCCATGCTGTCAACACATCTTTCCTCTGTGTTTCTCTGGCTATGTATTTCTTTTTTTTTTTAATATGTGATGACTATCCTTTGTATGGATATTACAAAATTCTGTCTGCATGTTAGACCTTCCAGTAGATAGTCTCAAAGATGAAATAAAGATGGCAGTGAGTTGTTCATGCAGACAAGAAATGGAATTAGGTAAAGCATAAATATGGAAGACCTTGTCACCTTGTAATTTAAGAACATCTTGAATTGACTCAAACAAAAAGTAAGCAAGTTGTGTAACTTCTGTGTTGAGAATTGAAACTTCTCATCAGATTGCTCTGCAGGTGATTAAAGAACGCTAGAGAAAGGGACAAGTGCTGAACTGGATATTATACACAGCACAAAGAGATTAGATTTTGAAAGCATGTATTATTGATATTTTTTATTGGTCATATAAGGTTGGCATTTTGCCAACAATTTTTGGTCATTTGAATCAAAATGACACCATAGTAAGAACTGCAGCCTCAAGATTATGACTTGCATCCTAAAGCTGACTATTATTATGAAATGAAGCATATTTAAGTAAAAAGAACACAACTGTATCTTGTTCCTCAATGGCATCATCTGTACTGTTGGAATAATGTTAGAATAACTTAGTTGCAGTTGTTAGGGCCTGTTTGTCTAATTAAAGTGTTTTTTTATTTCGTTTTTTATTTCTTTTATGTCTGTTATTGTACTCAGGGGCACAAGGGTCTTTTCCCTTGTTATTTCTGACGCCCTATATATATTAAATAAACACTGGCGCCGCCAGTACTGTTGCATTGCAAACTCTCTCTTTTCTCTTCTCTTCTCTTCTCTTCTCTCCTCTTCCACCTATCTCTGGCCGGCTACACTGCCAAGATGGTATCAGAGCAGGAATACTGATTAAAAGAGAGCAGACCGATCAACCCTACTGTCAAGAGAAGATCGATCAACCCTACTGATTAGTGGAACAGGCTAGCAAAAAGGAAATCTGATTCTGGACTACAGAATAGCTACGACTGGTACAGTTCTTCCTCTATTTTTCTCCTCTTTACTCTCCTTGATCATGGGCCGAGTGAAAACCCTATGAATCTGGGGCGATTGAATGCTATCGAACCTGTGTAACCCTAGTTGTCTTGGATGGTGTGATCCTGTTGATGTGTTAAGATAACTTTAGGTCAATGCTGACCTGTCTTCTCAATGGTTTGAGTTGACTATAAGCAAGAAGGATCTCTCCTGCTGATTAGTGGCTGTTAGCCATTCTAAAATTCTGATAGGCAGGTCTGAAACTGCCGATTATTACCTCAGTTTTGTCCAGAATTTGGTACGGTTTGTGCACAATCTGGTTGGTAAACCCTAGTGTGTGGGTGTGAACTGAGTGGAGCATTGCTTTGTGGAGTAAGGAGGGGTCCTAAATCCGGTATGTGGGACTGAGTAACTGCTTGATCATGTCGACTGAGAATTCTGCTACTTCAGAAATCTCAGGGAGCCACAATGGAGTGAGTGGGGGAATGGATATGAGCTTTCCCATGGCTGTCATTCCCTTTGATGGTCTGAATTACCTTGAGTGGTCTAGGGGGATAAAACTCTACATCACTGCTAGGGGGCGAATAGGATACATCAATGGGAGAGTAAAGGAACCGAAGTATGGAAGTGCTGAGCATGATAGGTGGGACCAAGAGAACAGTATGGTGATGTCTTGGCTCTTGGTTTCAATGCTGCCACAAGTAAGGAAGACCTTTATGTGGGCTGAAACTGCTTGTGAGATATGGGAACAAGCGAAGTCCACTTATTCAGAACAGAGACACTATGCCAAGATATATCAACTACAAGCAGAATCTTCTACTTGCAAGCAGGGGGAGAGGAGTCTCTCGATGTACTATTCTGATTTGACATCAATATGGAAAGAACTTGATCACTATCAAAATGTGAATTGGAAGTGTGATGAAGATGCAAAAGCCTATAAGTCACTTGTATCACAGCAACGTGTGTTTGTCTTTCTTCTAGGGCTGAATCAGTCATATGAGTCCATCAGTGTACAGATCTTGGGTAGTAAAGACTTGCCATCAGTCCAGGAGGTGTATGCCTTGGTGCAGTCAGAAGAAAGCAGAAGAAGTGTGATGAATGGTGTAGAAGGGGAGTCAGTTGCCCTAGCGGTCCGGGGAAATTCAGATACAAATGTCGGAGGTGGTTTTAAAAGGGGTGACACTCAGAAAAAAACAGAAGATAAAAGCAAGCTTTGGTGCACTCACTGCCAGAAGACACGACACACTAAAGATACATGCTGGGATCTCCATGGAAAACCTAAATGGGCACAGGATTTGGGTAAGAAGTCAGCACCGGATCAGGGCAAGAAACCAGGCCAGCAGAATCAAAGAAGGTATAACTCAGCTAACCTGGCATCGACAGAGACTAGTCCTTCCGTAACTCAGGAGAGACATCCCGGTTCTGACCCTAAGGAAGATATTATCAATTCCTTTCGTGAACATTTGGAATTATATGGTAGGACTCTCCGCCAGGTGGATTCTGGGCCTACTCCTTCTACCTCATTTGCATCTACATCAGGTAATGCCACAGCCTTCCATGTGTCATCTCATACTACTGATTCACCTTGGATTATTGACTCCGAAGCCTCAAATCACATGACCGGTAAGTCAAATTTGTTCCAGACATATAACCTTCTCTCTGGGAGAGATAAGGTAAGATTGGCTGATGGTTCCTTTTCTACCATAGCTGGCCGAGGCACCATATCTCTCCCACTTGGCCTTACTCTATCAAATGTCCTGCATGTTCCGAAATTACCTATTAATTTGTTGTCCATTAGTAGTATTACTCACTCTTTGAACTGCTCAGTCACCTTTTTTCCGTCTTCATGTGTGTTTCAGGATTTGACCTCGGGGAAGACGATTGGTAGAGGAAGCATGGTGGATGGTCTCTACGTGTTGGAGAATAATGCTGGTCTAGTGGCGACTGAGTCCACAAGTTCGGCGAGTGAGAGTCAGATCTATTTATGGCATAGTCGTTTAGGTCATCTTTCTTTTGAGTCGTTAAAAGTTATGTTCCCAAAGATTTTTGAGTCCTTGTCAGTGAGTCAATTACAGTGTCAAACTTGTCAGTTGAATAAGCATTGTAGAAGCTCTTTACCTTTAAGAAATAAAAGATCTGAATTTCCATTTCATATTGTTTATTCTGATGTTTGGGGCCCTGTTACTCTACCTACTGCGGCTGGCTATAAGTATTTTGTTACGTTGATTGATGATTATTCTCGATACACTTGGGTTTATCCTATGCGATCTCGAGATGAAGTGCCACAAATTGTGAAAGATTTCCAACGCATGGTGTTCACTCAGTTCCAAACGGAAATTCATATTTTCCAGTCGGACAATGCAAAGGAATATTTCCATAGTGATCTCACGAAGTTCTTTGCTTCGAGTGGGTCACTTCAGCGAAGCTCTTGTGCCAGGACACCCCAACAATATGGTGTGGCTGAACGAAAAAATCGTCATCTACTCGAAGTTGCTCGTGGCTTGCTGATTCATATGAATGTGCCGAAACAGTTCTGGATGGATGCAGTATTGTGTGCAACATATATCATCAATCGCATGCCCTCTCGGCTACTAGAGTATAAGGCCCCACATCAGCTCCTGTTCCCTACAGCCCCGCTGTCCACCATTCCGATGCGTGTCTTTGGGTGTCGTTGTTTTGTCCACAACCTATCACCTACTTGTGGTAAACTTGACCCTCGGGCTATTCCTTGTGTTTTTCTTGGTTACCCCTCATCTCAAAAGGGGAATCGTTGCTATGAACCCATTGCCCGTAAGTACTATGTTTCCATTGATGTCTCATTCTTTGAGAGTCAACCGTTCTTCTCGGTTTCTCCTCAAGGGGAGAGTAGGGTTGAGGAGAAACAGGCGACGACTCAGATTCAACTACCTCCTTTACCCGATCCTCCTCCGTTCCGGTTTTTCCATCGTCATCATAAGAGCCAGCAGAGTTCAAGAGCCGTGGAGCCAGACACTATGCAACCAACATCATCGGATTCACCCGAGGCAAATCCGTCTCATCAGCCAGGTACACTTGCTCCCATTGCTCCTTTAAATGTTGATTCACATGTCCCCAATGATCTTAATATTCCTATTGCTAAGAGAAAGGGTGTTAGATCTTGTACCACTAATCATCCTATCTCTAACTTTGTGTCTTATGAGCATGTTTCACCCTTGTACCGTGCCTTCCTCTCCTCTGTGGACAGTGTTCCCATCCCTAAGACCGTGGCAGAAGCTTTGTCAAAACTTGAATGGACAGATGCAATGCAGGAAGAAATTGATGCCTTACATAAAAATGGTACGTGGGAGTTGGTAGATCTTCCTGAGGGGAAGGAACCAGTGGGGTGCAAGTGGGTGTTCACAGTGAAACACAAAGTTGATGGAACTATTGAAAGGTACAAGGCTAGACTGGTAGCAAGAGGCTTCACACAGGTATATGGAGTGGACTATGCAGAGACTTTTGCCCCTGTAGCGAAGATGAACTCCATCCGGATTCTCCTTTCCTTGGCAGCAAATCTTGACTGGGATCTTCACCAATTGGACATCAAGAATGCCTTCTTGAATGGTGACTTGGAAGAGGAGGTGTACATGACCCAACCCCCAGGGTTCTGTGCCAGAGGCAGTGAACAAAAGGTGTGCAGGTTGAAAAAGTCCTTATATGGATTGAAACAATCACCTCGGGCTTGGTTTAGTAAGTTCCATGTAGCAGTCCAACAAATGGGATTCAAACAATGCCAATCAGATCATACATTGTTTGTAAAAAGAGGTGAAGGTAAAATTGCAGCTCTTATTGTGTATGTGGATGACATAGTGATCACAGGAGATTGGGAGGCTGAAATCCAGAGACTAAAAAAATTCTTAGCCACTAAATTTGAGGTGAAGGATCTAGGCTCCTTACGATACTTCCTTGGAATTGAAGTTGCCCACTCTCACAAGGGCATCTTTATTTCCCAACGGAAGTATGTACTAGATCTACTAGAAGATATAGGCAAGTTGGGGGTAAAACCATCTGATTCACTTATTGAACCTAATCACCATCTGGGAAACAGTCAGGGAGAGTTTTTGAAAGATGTAAAGATGTTCCAAAGACTTGTGGGGAGACTTCTGTATTTGTCTATGACTAGGCCTGATATTGCCTATGCAGTGGGTGTCCTTAGTCAATTCATGCACAGCTCGATGACAACTCACTTTGAAGCTGCAGAGAGGATCTTGAGATATCTCAAGAAGTTTCCTGGGGCTGGTTTGTTGTTCCAGAAACACAGTCACTTAAAAGTGGAAGTATATACTGATGCAGATTGGGCAGGAGTAGTCAATGAACGAAAGTCCACCAGTGGTTATTGTGCCTTTGTAGGAAGAAACCTTGTCACATTGAGAAGCAAAAAACAAAGTGTGGTGGCTAGATCCAGTGCTGAAGCAGAATATAGAGCGATGGCTCATGGGGTTGTAGAAATCATGTGGATAAGAAATCTATTAGGTGAACTGGGTTTTGCAGTAAACAATCCTACTTCACTCTACTGTGACAATAAAGCAGCCATCAATATTGCTGCTAATCCAGTTCTGCATGATAGGACGAAACACATTGAAGTGGACAAACATTTTATCAGAGAGAAACTTGAAAGTGGAGAAGTGTGCACACCATATGTCAACTCGAAAGAGCAACTTGCAGATATCTTCACCAAAGGTCTTCATCATGTGCGGCACAAAGATTTGTGTGACAAGTTGGGCATGATTGACATCTATGCTCCAACTTGAGGGGGAGTGTTGGAATAATGTTAGAATAACTTAGTTGCAGTTGTTAGGGCCTGTTTGTCTAATTAAAGTGTTTTTTTTATTTCATTTTTTATTTCTGTTATGTCTGTTATTGTACTCAGGGGCACAAGGGTCTTTTCCCTTGTTATTTCTGTCGCCCTATATATATTAAATAAACATTGGCGCCGCCAGTACTGTTGCATTGCAAACTCTCTCTTTTCTCTTCTCTTCTCTTCTCTCCTCTTCCACCTATCTCTGGCCGGCTACACTGCCAAGATGTACAATGTACAAAACCAAGACATTCACGGGAAAAGTCATACCACCAGACAAGGGTCTTCTCCCTTTTTCTACCTCTTTAAAGCCAATTAAATCAAGAACTTTGTCTAGAACCTTTATTGTGTGATACTCCAAGAATTCTTTGACAGAGTTCCATTTCTAAGAAGTTGAAGGAAGTTGACTGACAGGAACAAATGCTAATAGGTCCCACAGAGAGTCTCCAAAGAGGGACTACAATGACACCAAGAGAAGATGGAAAACTTACTGAACTTCAAAGAAGATATGTGCAGCTGACAAGCTAACAGGGTCAAATTCTTCAAAGAAGTTGTAATTGATGCAGGACAGCCTACAAACTGAATGCCATCTCACAAGCCAATTGCCTTGGCAAAGGTCTAGCACATAGCACCTTATTTTAGGGTTACCAAAAAAAATCTACCTTTCGGGATTCAATTTGATCTTACAAAACACATCCACCTGTAGCTAGCCTATTCATTAGATACTTTGGATTTTCTTTATAATTTTCTATTTTCCTTTGTTGTTTAAAAGCTTCCACTGTGGTTTCCTAGTAAACAAGTTTCAGATTTCAAGGTTTCCTTCCTACAAACAGCCTTTTATTCCCAAGCAAGTAGTTATACACTTCTCTTTTCAAGATTTTAGTGCACAGAAAATATTGTTGTCTATCAAGTCATCGGCTTCAGTTGTTCTTGCACAGAAATGCAATAAATGAAGGACTTCTAAAATGGAAGTGGTTTTCTACATGGTACCAAAAATGAACAGAAACATGGAAAATCCATCCAAGTATCCAACCAGGACATAAAAGAGCAAGGAGGGAATTCACTCTAATTACCATTAGGCGTAACTGTCTTGCCGCTGAGGCCAACTGAGACTGAAATTTTGGATCCATTGCTTCATAGCCTTGTAACAATCGAGTATACATTGTTGGAACCTGTATATCAATATTCTATTTAGTTCCAAGCATTTATTGGAACAAGTAGAAAGACTAACCACACAAAAGGCTCAATTGAAATCATTTACATTGTTGTACGAAATTAGAAACTTTCTATTTTTTTATGGAAAGCAAGAAATTGATTACATTCTAAATATTCAACCCCAACAGCAGGAAAACAATGATAAGTGCTTAAAGAATCTTTGACTCTAGGGAGATTAAGGGGACATTTTGATAACATCTGTAGTGGCTTTACTGAAAAGCTTATTGCTTTGCCTCTAAATGAACAAGTTTTTAAGGAGGTTGTGGCTCCTTAATGGCTGAAGCTGAAGTTGGGTAGACTACTATAATTTAGTTATTTTATCCACTAAAAGACAAAGCAATAAGTCTTTCAGTTCAGAAATTTCAGCTGTAATCAAATAGTCCCTAATGTAAAGATGGTCCTCAATTTGTAAAGCCACTATTAAAGCACACTTTATCTAAAGCTACCTAAAAATTCAGTCATTATCAAGGAGCACAGGCTCAGTAAGTTAAGTAATAGAACATGTAAGACTTAAATACTACAAATAATATTTGCCACTTTGGCTAAAAGAATGTGGGAAACCATATGCAGATTGTAAAAGATTAGTAAATAAAAGAAATAATAGAAATAAAAAGCTTATATATATCACAGTCATTGCAAACAAAAGACTCAGATGATCATTATTTTCACCATTCTGAATGACAAGGATGATGATAGCTCTAAAGTAAAGTACTTCACTTACTCCTGTGAACACAGTAATAGCATCATCAACCTTAACTCCGTCCTTTGGATATGATTCACGCCATCTTTGCCAGATTCCCCTAACACTAAATTTTGGCATGAATTCAACCTTCAAAGACACCAACAAACATATTATAACTGAAACTAGAAAGGTCAAACAAGATTAATATTAGTTGTTGGGAAGAGCTCTTGTAGCAGACAGTAGTAATTCAACGCCATTAATTTGGTGAAACTAAAAAGAAGGGTTAGAATTTACCACAGCACCAGCGTAAAGAGGCGCAAGTAGAGCATTGAAAAGACCATGAACATGTAAGTAAAGGTTAAGTATCCAAATTTCATATTTATGCCTTCAAGTGTATAGCAAACATGACAAATATAAATGAAAAGTCTGCAATAAGAATACCAAAATACGCAAAACAAAATGAACTGGTTCTTTATTCAAAAAATGCATTATGCTCAATGGATATGGTGTAAGGGCAGACAATGCAGAAACTGGTCAGCAGAGGTATATCCCCAGGCTTCTGTCAACATCTGAACCTGCAGTTTGACCCAAAATTGCAGCCAAAAGATTACTAACAAAACCAAATGGTATTTGAAGGAATTGAGACAGCAAGAGGAGAATCAGAAATTGTAGTTTCTGAGAAAGTGTATTGGCAATACCACCTTGTATGCTAATTCTGAGATATCACATGCAGTAAATTGTTGCAAATATGTGAAACAATAATTTTGTCAAAGTGCACATGTAAAAACAACCAACTACAAAAAGTAATGTAAATACACATCTGCAGTGTTATATGTATAATCAGCAGCAGCAAATAAGAAACTTTCTTGGAAAAAGAAAAATATGCTTCGTAACACCCAGACAGCTAACTATGATGGACATAGCTAATAAGTATCAAATTTCTTAGTCTGTCAACTCTTTGTATTCCCCTATACATAGAGTAGAATGACTACAGAAACGGATATACAGAATTTCTGTTATTTGTATTAATAGCTACTCTAGGATTTTCTTGAAGAATAGAAGTCCTTAGAAGTTAGAAAAGGCCTTCTATGAAAGAGAAAAGACAATTGAAATTGTTCATTGATTCCCTCTTTTTTAATGAGCAAAGAAAATTTATTAATTTCTCATTAAAGTTTAGTATAACAGGTTGGAACTTCAACCGCCCAATAGTACAAGAAAGACTACACAAGTGTGATATAACAAAAAGAGTTACATTACTGCCCAAAACAATTGTTGTCTATAAACCCCCTGTTTTGCTAGAGTATCCACATCCTATTTGCAGTCCTTCTCACCCAATTAAAGGTGATGCTTAAATCCTTTCAGAGGCTTTCTATCTCCTGAAAGCATGCCTGTAGATCCAAGACAATTGTTCATTGGGTTTTTTTCACTTTTTTTTTCATGCATCAGGAACAACAAAGTGGGCACATACATGATAAGGGAAACTGTAAAATTGTCATTGGAAATAGTAACACAATACAAATGGACTCCATAATTGGATAACTCCTTAGCAGATGCTTTGCCAAAATCTGGGGTTAAAAGAAATTAAAGGTTTTGCCATAGTTGTCAAGGTGTCGCCTAGGCGACTTGCCCAAACGCCTTGACTTTTAGCAACAAGACGCCCTTCTAGGCGACTAAGCACCTGCCTAGGCAACAAAAATGACAAGGCAGGTGCCTTTTATAATATCATTTATATTGCTGTATCTTATTAATGTATGTGTTGATACATTTTATCATATGCTATATATATCAATTATACTTTGTTTTAATGTTTTACTATTGAAATTTAAAAGATCAAAGGGTTTTAAGGAGAGAAAAAGAAAGAAAGAAAAGAAAGAATAGAATAATAAAGTTCTTTTTTCTATTCTCTATCTCCAATTAAATAAAACAGAAACTCCATCCTTGTTTTTTCTTTCTATTTTACTTTCTATCTTGAATATTTATCATATAAAGTTAATAACCTTCTTTGGCTGCTAATTAATATGAATTTGCTCTATTAAATACTTATTATAGTAGTATTATTTTCGAAAATAATGAAATTAATATATGTAAAATATTTTTATCTTTTAGATGTGATAATTTGCCACATTTTTAGAGGAAATTTAATGTTCTTAATAAAGAGAATTGCTATTTTTTCAATTAACATACATGCTGAATAATATATAAAACTAGGAAACTAACCAAAAGTCAGTTTTTTTATATTATAGAAATTTTATCACCTAGGCCGCCTAGGTGACTAGGCAACTAGGTGCCCCAGTGTCACCCACCCAGAATCGCCTAGACGCCTTGAAAACTATTTGGGGTACCATACCAAATGGAGGAAATGTGTACTCGAGAGGGTTATCTGAGGTAAACGACCCAAAATAGGCACAATGCACTTAATCAGTATATGTAATTTTATTCAAAGCAATTAAATTGTTTTACTGTTACCATTCAAAATAATAATAATAATAGAGACACTAATTTTAGACTATGTGTTCATAATTTAGCAATGGATATGGCATTAAACAGAATGGAATGGTGAAAAGTGATTCATATAGCTAACCCATATAGTTGGCATAACACTTAGATAATGGTGATTTTACACTACAACAAAATTACTGCATTCAGTAGGTCAAGAATGATGATGTACTTTGTAATTAGATTAGTACCTGTGCTGCGATGCTTTTGTGTGTGTGAACAACACCTTTTGGTTTACCAGTCGTACCACTAGTGTAAACAATCAATGCCGGATTCTCTCCTACACCATAAATATTATTATCACTGAACTTTGTTTTACAATCCTATAAGTTGTAAAGTTATGAACCCTCGCAAGGTAGACACCTTCTACAATTTTTGAGTTTTCAATTTCCTTCAACAGATCTTTCTCCTCTGTTTCTTCAATGGAATAACCACTGGGAACTGGTGGAATAAGAGAAAACTGAGCAGCACATTTAGAAGCAACATTCTCCATAAGCTCTTGATAATCTTCAGTACTCAGAAGCATGGAAACGTCCTGTAAACAAAAGTGATCTAAGGCTTGTGTACATCATCCTGTGAGAAGACTAACAGCACTCAATTACGATAACAACATTTACTAGAACTTGGAAGTGGAATGACTTTCAAGCCTGTGTAGTTTTCAAATGAAATCTTCATAAGAAATAGTTCCAATTTAGCTTTGTAAGATTATACTACAAGCTAATTTGATCATCTTATCTTAATAATAACATGCCTAATCTGCTACAATCTCTGTATTGAGGAAAATACTATTGAAAAGGTGGGAAAATGATCCACAGAATCAGCAATCATATGAATGCTTAGAAAGAATGTATGAAATCATATTCTGATCAGAAACATATGAAACCTGAACAGATTGAGTAAAACATGGGAACCAAAGTTTGGATTTTATGAGATAAGTAATACTAACATGTTTAAAGTAATATTATTCAATATACATAATAACCATTGGGTACATGGTTTTAAATTTCAATGAGATTTGTGGAATTTGGGGGCCCCATTCCAGCTTCAAAGTAGGTGGACTTAGAAGTTCTTAAAGAAAACAAAAAAAAAATGTAAAATTAAGTTCTAGATAAGATAATTAAGATTAAGATAAAGATCAACAGAGAAGAAACAGGAAAGATATGGAAAAGTAGAGAACAAATAAGAAGGATAGAGATTAGAGAAGTAGGAAACATAGAGAAGAAATGGAAATAGAACTACCATTTTTGAGGGGTGGAGGGTAAGAAATCCTTCTCATTGAATTTCTAATGCAATCTAAAAGTTTTAGTCAAATTTTCAATTGTAGTCAAAACCCTGTATTGACACTTTGCTTGAATATGAAAATCTCAACTTTAGAAAAACGATGGCAGCATTTACTGAATTCTGACGATAAGAAGCCTTCACAAAAATCAAGAAAAGAATGTGAAAGAAAAAATAGGGAAACCTATTACATCCAGATATCTGGTTTTACTATAATGAAACCAATGAACAAGAAAGGGAAAATGTTGCAGGACAAACCGAGTCTTTCATCACATGGAAGAGTTCAGCTTCTGGGTAGCTGAGTGCAAGTGGAACTGCAACTCCTCCACTAAGCCAGGTCCCAAGCATCCCAGCAACGAATTCAGCTGAAGGTTTAGCCACAATTCCTACCCGTGCTCCACCAAGATCTTCTATTCGATTAACCCCTTCTGCTGATATTGGAGATATTTTATTATTACTCCCATGGCATGTCTGAGTGACCAAGAAGCATAATATTAAGGGGGGGGGAAATAAGAGAAAAACATAGAAATGAAGAATAGCAAAAAGGTGCACATGGTATTACAACTGAAACCTGCAAAACGTGATAAGCATTTCATCCATATGCATTTAAAAGAAATGATGATTTTTGACTTACAGTTTTAGAGCTCGCATTGCGTAATAGATTCGATATTTTGCAAGCAGAAGAGGTGAGTTGAATGTAGCTGTAACTCTTCTGCTCTGCTCTAACAGCTATACTTTCACGTGCTGCAGATCCCTGCCTAATAGCTGCTTTGATCACCTCCATGAATGTACAAGATGATGGTACTGTACATGTGGATGTAGAGCAGAAAATGTAGATGCATTTAATAAAATTATTTCATTACTGGATAATGTAATGAAGTATGAGATATCATCACGACATCATCCAACCTTTTCACAATAAAACAATGTAATAATAAGATCAGGACTTCAGTTCTCTTTTTCAGGTAATAACAAAGTAGCATCTTGGTTCAGTTTAACTAATTTGATCACTGACAAACAAAAACAGGTTCTATCTGTTACTTCCTATTAAATGAGCTTCCACTATATTTATATTACCACAATTTCAGTTTAACTGCTGTAAAGTTAGTCACAGTCTAACAGGTATGAAAGGCTGCAAAAGAAAACGATAATTAAACATCCATGGATGCATCAAAATCCATTCTTACTTTCATCTACAATTAACAAAATGTAACCAACGTAGTACAGTATAGAAGTGAATTTTTAAAAATGCAAATCATCAGCGAGGAAGCAAACATCATTTTCTCGAGATAAAGAAAGCAAAAAAAAAAAAACAATTCCTAAAAGGAGAATGAATTACGGAGCTACAAACTCATCCAATCGGTTCCATTTCTATCCATTTTAATCTCCAATGTTCATCATCTGCAATTCAGAACAGAGAATGAGGTTGGAACAACTTACTTGAAAACAAGCGAGACTGAGAGATCGAGAAAGAGGGGTTTCTCTGACGAGATACAAACGGAATCCCTAAGTGTCTGAAACTCAAAGAAGTTGTAGTCTCTGGAAGTAAGCAAAAACTAGAGAGCGGCTTTAGGTAGGTAGTTGCCTTAAATGAGCTCATTTAGTCTTATTAATGGCCGCCCTTTCTGTTTTGAACTTTCACGGAAAGAGAGAATTGAATTGACTCAACAGGTTTAACTGCTGGTTTTGCAAAAACTGTATCTGGTTGGCTCTGACGGCAAAGGCGATTACTGATTCGTAAATCCGGAAACGGCGGACGCCGGACGCCGGACGGTCGGAGGATGGTCCCGGGTGGCGAATTTGTTCGATTTTAGTCATTTGACTCTGCCTCGTAAACTTGAGCGGACCGGATGGTTGAACCTTTACCAGAATGGGCTGACATTGTTTATCACGACTCCGGACTCGCTTATCACATTATTTAGATAACCGGACCCGGGATTGAACCATGGCCTTCCGCCATACCTCAGTAATTGGACTTGTTCAAAACCCGCTGAAAACCGGCTAACCGGCCAGTTGAATCAGAAAACTGATGAATCAGTTTTCAACTCAAAATCTCTCATTTATTATATATATATATATATTACATTATTATGCACTTATTTTAAATGAAATGTAAGTTAAAAGGCTTATATAGTATTTATATAATCCATAGTATGTATATGCATATACCACATCATCAAAATTCGACGCTGGTTGAATCTCAACAGGTTGAATCTCTGACCCATGAATATCTCCTTTCTCCAGTTCTATGTTCGATCCGGTTTCATGAACATTGGTTTATCACAATATTTAGGCTGAAATGGGGTTCAAGACTCTGATACAAGCCATTTAAACCGTTCTCACAAAACCATTGGCCCCTCATAAGGTAAACTTGGATTCATTCCTCACAAAACCGTCTTACAGTCTCAACTTTTTTGCAGCCGTCCACCGAACTCCCTATTTCTATGATTTCATGTACGAGGAAATATTTCCGATGCAAAATTGTAATGCTCTCCGATCTCTGGACTTAATGTTGAATGATGTTCACCCCGTAATATGTGGCAGTGGAATGAATTGAAGAAAGACGTTGGACCCCAGAGATCGAATAGGGTTTGAGTTTATTTTAGCAAAATCTCTGATTTAACCATATCTGCACGAGTTCAAATCAGCCCCACAACGTCCCAGTACATCCCGTCATGTATTGAAAACATCCCCTGATGATAATATCTAGAATGATGATGTTATATTATTGGGAGATGTTTCCAATACATGACAGTGATGTGCTGTAAGACATTGTGTGGGGGCAGTTTTGTGAGGGGGTGATTCCGTCTCTATTTGCATATGGAACTGTGTACATGTGTTCGCAACTAATGTAATACATTGTGGGAATCACATATTCCTCTCATGCTATTCTTTTGGAGTGTCCATTTGTCATTCTCAAAGAATATGTTTTTTTTTTACACTATTTTCTCTCTGGAATGACTTATTTCTTATGTTTCTGTGACAAAAATGTTTTTTGTTTCATGAGTGTTGAAAACCATAGTTTTCAAAACCGGACCGAACTGAACGGTTAGACCAGAAAAACCGGGACCTGACCAGTTCCGTTTTCCCCAAAAATCAGATTCTCCTCCAAAACTGTTGATTTTGGTCACCAAACCACTGACCTGGGCGATTAATCGTTTGAACGGTTTTGACCATTTTTTATTTTTTTGAATTCTTTTATTTTTCTGTCAAAATGGGCCTAACGGTCAGACCATTCGACCTAGTAGCCAGACCTCTAATCGGTTCAATCACCGGATCAGTTTTAAAAACCATGCAGAGAACTAAAATAACACTCTCACTAAACGTTGCCAAACGGTTCTGTGAGCACTGAATCCGTATTCATATATGGGGGCCGCAAATCCGCTACTACTCTAACAACTCAGATTTATTTCCCAAAAGCACGCTATCCTACAACAACCGTATTGTGGGAAGCAGTGATATCCTAATTGGTCAATCAGCGAGTTAGTTGTACTTGTAATGGGATCCCCTCTTTACAAAAACTCTGCACACACCCTGAAATCGCATCACAATAGGATCATCACCATGATTTTAACACACATGAATGGAAGATACTCCAAATAAGTGAGAGGAAGATGCTAGTGTTTCAGGGATTCCGGATCTCCTGTCCACACCTACTCACAATTAGATATGTTCATAGCTCGGGTCGGGTTTTGACTCTTTATTAATAGAAAAATGTTAGGCCCGAGCCCAAGCCCGGCCCGACCAATGGGCCCACAATTTGGGCATGAGCCCAGCCATGATAAAAAGCCCGAAGCTCGAGCCTGAGCTCGAAGCCCGACTTAATAAAAGAAATTCGAATTTTTCCCTATTCAAATGGACATTTTCTTTTTTAATTTAGATGTTTTTTTCCCCTATTTAAATGAACAATGGGCTTACAAGTGAATCAACAACATTCTCAAATCAAAAAATTTATTCAAATGGACATCACATAGGATTTTTACTTTGGTTTAACTATAGCTCAGGCCGGGTTTACTTAGGTTTAACTATAAGTCGGGCCGGGCCAGGTTATTTTGGCAAAGCCTGAGCCTGGCTCGAATTTTATGCGGGTCAGACTGTTCAAGCCCGTTTGGGGGTCAGGCCACCCGGCCCATGAAGGTCTATGCAGGGATGAGATGTTCTCCATACATGACTGTAATAAACATAGGCAGGATTCTCGTGGACAGGAGATCCAGACTCGTTTGGGAAGGGACTCCAGGCCTATTTATCCACACCTTTTGTTATATTCAATGGCCATCAGTTCTGCTACTAACACTACGTACCCACAAGACATTACAGCCATGCACCAGCAACATAACATGATCTTGGATCTGCTCCCATCAGGCATTGCAGAACCACTTCCAATAACATATCTCATTAATGACAATTAAGATGTTTAGTCAAGATGTAATGTATTGTATTGTGAGTAGCAGATCTAAACTCTGCTTTTTTATTATTATTTGCGGATCTTCTAGTAACAAATAAAGTTGCATACATCAAGTTTGAACACCTACCAATGTATTAGAATTTAAAGACACACGCACATGTTTATTTTTTCATATGTCCAAGAGATGTGGTACAAAGCTGTTTGCTTTGTTATTACCAGATGTAGATGTAGTCATGTAGATATAGACTTGGCAATAAAATCACCCACAATCCTCTCCCAATCACAATAAATCATGTCTAGGTCCCATGCATGGAACTGACAATAACAAGATGTATATTGTTACTAGCCCAATTTACTAGTTGTGTTGTGAATATTTTGAATTCATCCATCCCCAAGGGTTTAGATAGAAGTAATAAAAAATGATTCAGGGGCTGTTTGGTAATATGGTTATTTTCATTATAAATGGTGTCACATCAATGAGAAGAAAACCATTTGGTTAGTCTGTTTCAAACAGATTTGTTAAAAAAAAAAAGAAGGATCTGCATTGTATTTCAAGACATTACTTTGCTCCAATTAAGGGTGTAACTTAGGTTAGGTTGGGAATTTGTTATTTTTTTAATAAACTTGAACCCTCTAATCTAAGCCTAATGTAGTTGAAATTATTCAAATCAGGCAACCTAACCTATAGTCCTAGAAAGGTTTAAGGTGAATCGATGCCTTTTTATTTATTTATATTTTTTCAAAATCGGTTAAGGGGGCCGGTTTAGAGCTCCTCCACCCCCTGAACTGGTCAGACCCCTGATACACCCACTATAGGAGCGTATCGAAGAGGTCCTAGAACGATACCTATCGGCTGGTACATGTCGATACTTTAAACCTTGAGTCCTAGTTCTGACCACCTTTTTTTTATTTTCATACATGTCGATACTTTAAACCCTAAACCTTAAAACCTAAACTCTTGATTCCTAAAACCCTAATTAAACCTTAAACCTTAAAACATAAACTCCTAACTCCTAAAACCTTAAACCCTGAAATTAATATGTAAAATGCACTCATGTCCTCTGAATAGGAAGGAGCCAAATGTTTTCCTCATGCTTCGTTTAAGCAAGAACAGGTACTGGATACCTGGATACCCCCTTAGTTTAAAAGATGGATACTCCCACCATAGGCATGATTTAAAAGTTGGGACAAGTAGAAAGCTATATATAACACCTATGTTACTTCTTGTTTATCAAATTTTCAATTTTGAATTGAACCATCTCATTATAACATTTCATGGGGTTTTTGGTGAATGTTACTTTTAACTACGACGTGTGGTTTCAACTTTGGGCCAAAACAGTATACCACAGCCTTCAAAATTTTAAGATGGGACTACAATAATACATCAAAGGCCATGATTTCATGATTTTAGTCCAGGGTTAAAATCACAGTGAAGCAAAAGCAAACCTATGGTGTTTGGCAATGTGTATGGTTTTTGTATTTGAAAACAAAAACAGCACATAGATCAGCAAAATTATATTATATGATACTTGTATTTGTTTTATAAATAAAATCACACATTGCCAAATACACCCTAAAATGGCTTCCTCAAGATTACCAACTTTGAGGCATTTGGAATCACTAATTTCTAAAAAAAAAAAAGTGTTCAAGTGTTTTTTATTTTTTTGTGTTTTAATTTGTTTAAGTGAAATAATGCTCAACTGAACATAGTACTGTGTTTTTTACAAAACACATGCAGGTGTTTGCACATTAATTTCGAGACTAGATCGCCTACCAATAAAACATGTTCCAACCCTCTACCAACATCATCTCACACCACACATCTCATACATGGCAGGTCCTACTTTAATGGTGCCTCTCAGTCTCAAGTTAAGATGTGCATTGTGAGATGATGTTGGTAGAGGATTGGAACATGTTTTGTTGGTGGAATATCACAATCTGCACAATATTGCTGCTGACATAGACACATTGCTTTCATGTTGTAAATCTCTCAATTTTGGCTTTTGATGAACAATCAGCTTGCCAAATTAATTTATGTATCAATATTTTTTTCTGTTTTGGAGATGGTGAAATCATCAAATCAATTCTTCTTATTGAACGTAACTTTGAAATGGCTGCTAGAGCCTCTAATAATATATTATATATATATTGTCTTGATTAAGAGGAAGAAATCTAGTTCCTCGTTGCTGTTAAAGTTTCAAGTTAAATGCTGTTAGCCACATGCATGTCAAGAAGCATGCTGAATTGAAATCATTCTCTCCATCTTTGGTCCTCTCTCTCGGGTTTTCTTCCTTTGGCAAATCAATTCTTCTTCTTGGGTTTCGTTGCTTTTGACAAAGAATAAGAGATGGGCTACACCAAAATCAAGGGAAGAAGGATTGGAATTTCGGTTCCTCAACCAATAAAGCTTCAAAACCACTGCAGCTCTGTGCCACATCGACCAAGGATTTGGGCCTTTGAATTGCTGTAATCAAAAGCCTTATCAAATTACTACGTGTAAAGAAAATTCTCCTATTTTGTTCATATAAAATTGATAATTGCAAGTTCTTTTTACATTTACAACTTATCAAGCTTTTCGGATCGTGTCCGTGACAAGCTACAAGTACAAGTTTGAGTTATGCTCGTGACAAGAGAATCAAAGGATTTTCGGATTTTCTTTGCAAAAAAAAAAAAAATTATATCCCACTTACATTTTTGCAAAAAAAAAAAAAAAATTGAATTTATCTGCAGTTTTTTTGTGCTCCAAAATTTAGCACAAGATTTGTATAGACAAATATATAAAAGGTCGCCATGCATGCAATTATGTACATATCAATGAACAACAACCTCTTAAACAAATACCGTTTGACAGGGCCTTTGGATGGCAGATGGTAACGCTTCCTTAACATTTCTGATGCTCTTGGTAACAAAAAGCATCAAATTCTAATCACAATTCAATCTAAATTATAGTTAGATGCAACATATATCTATCTCAATACAAATCGATCATAAAATATTTAAGCATTTACATTTATTCTTGTATTTACATAAGATTGATATATACCTATTTAGTATAGTTAGTTTGAATCCTGTAAGTATATTAAAGAATCATAGTATTCATCATACATTCCTTATTTTAAAGATTTATCTCTTTTTTTGTAGTTAAAATGCCCTTATGAATACTGTAAAAAGAAGACTAGTCCTTAAAAGAATGCCAAATGCACCCTAAATCATTTATTATTACCTCCATCGAATTCCTTTTTTCAGTCCGCCCCTAATTCTTTTAGTCCGTTTGACTTGTAATGCATCACTTTTTCTAATATTTTTATTAGGTGGTCTTCTATGCATGTAACGAAACCATATCAATTCTTAAGTTCCTGTTCCTCCATATGACTTCATTTCTAGGGTTGTCAATGGTATTTCGATATTTGATATAATCGAATCTAATTTAGATATTCTATTCTTACTGAACAGTTAAATTGAATTCAAATTCGGATATGACCTGATTCGATTCAATAAATATCCGAATTCGATCGATTATTTAATTTTTATATACAATATATAAAATATTTTATATAATTTCTATATTTATATACTTTATATCAATAAAATATTTATTTTTATATTTATTAACTATCTAAAATAATTAATTAATCAAATTCAAATCGAATCGAATATTCGAATATTTAATTGGATTCGAATTTAGATATTGCTTGATCATATTCGAATTCGATCCGTTTATACTCCTACTCATTTCTAACCCTCGTAATATATTTATTATGAAAATCTTTTGCTGATGTTTATCCTTCATGGTTACCTTTGGTATGAGTAGTGGAGGTAGTTTATGTTTGTTTACTTTAATTTGGTTCTTTGAATTAGCTACTAAAACTCTACACATGTTAGGGTATATAAACTCTACACAAACTAGTCATTTCAATTCTATGATATCTAGGTAGGGATGGAATTCATATCAAAATTCACTCGCATAATCCAAACAAATCCTAAATTATATTCAATTCATTAAAACAGAGATGCACCATGAATAGAAATCCATCTCTTTTTTTTTGGTGAAAAATAGAAATTTATCTCATAGTTTTAAGAAATTAAAAAAAAAAAATGTGCACGACTTATTGAATACTTGGTATAAATCAGATCTCGAATTGTTATTTTATCTTTGTAATTGCACTTACGCATGAAAATGGTTTAATTTTTCTTCTTGATTTCTATATAGATAAACCCCAATATCTACACCACTATGAAAAAAATTCTACAAATAGGAGAATTTGTAAAAACATTTCAGTAATCTTTTTTACTCTACTTAAGTATAGAAAAAACAAAAATGCAAAGAATACTTGCACAACCAAAGTCATTTGGTCCAGCTGCCAACCATTGCTGAGTTCTGTCAGATGGGCTTCCAAAAGTGGAATCCTGACCTGCTGCACTAAATATGTTCCAATCCTCTACCAACACATGATTTTACACTGCACATATCATACATGGCGATTCCCACTTTTATGGTGGTTATCAGTCATTGTGAGATGCGCCGTATTAGATCAAATTGGTAGAGGATCTCAACTCTCTAGACTCGGTGCAGAAGTTACTTGGATATGTATTATGGAACACCTGTCACATATGGATATAGAAAAGTACAAAGATTCTACTGATGTTAGGGTGTTATTAGTATTGAAAAAACAATGAGTGATTTTGGATTAATAATGGACCCTTCACATGGATTAATCATGATATATTTGTTTGGATTATGGTTGACCTGGCCAATGCAGCAGTTTCCTTGGCCACCTTATTTCTTCAGCTATGTCAGCACCACACAGGATAGATAAGCATGACCGAGTGTCCCACATAGACAAAGAAGTTAACCCCATTAGGGAAGAGGAGTCGTTCCAAAGACCTTGGCAAGCAATCTCATCTGAGTAGAACATGGACCTCTAATTATAAACAGATAATTTTCGCTCAGGATAAGGGATTTTTGGACCTTGATACCTCTATTTTAACTCTTATGCTCGAACCAACACTGTTCTTACCTGCTCAGCCCGACCACCTACCCTTCCATTCAACTGACTTAAGCATCAGAGTGTCTACTCGAGGAATAACTCCTCAGGCCTTTGACTTTCCCTCTTGGTTGCAGATCACAATGCACGACTTCATCCTTCTACATCGGCCTCGTCCAATTGGCAAGATTATCTGACTACATCCTCGATTCGAAACACCTCGGATCGAACAACATCAAATTTGGAAAGAGTGCACTAAACTCACATTTGGCAAGATGTGAATGTGCATTTAGTGCACGTTCAGTTTTGCTAGTATTTAGTAAGAATGCATTTATATATTGAAAGTGATAATTCTCACAAATTACAAGGCATATTTGCACCCAAAATGAGAGCAAAGTTTTCACAAAGTGCATATATGCACTTTGCACTTAAAGTTGATCAATGTTAAAAAGGTATATTTCAATCTTGTGATTCGTGTTTACACCTATTACAATTAAAAATCATTGAATTACATTTGCATGGATTAGGAAGCACTTGTATTTGTACTCTATTTGCATTCTTCTCAAATGGAACCTTGGGAGTGAACATCGGGAGTTATTTCAAATTCTGTGATGTTTTTTTTTTTAAGATGAACGAAACAAGCATAAGGGTTATTTTCAAAAAATTAAAAAGAAGAAAGAAGGAAGACAAGAAAAAAAAGCAGGGCTCCACATGACTGAGAGTAGGAAAGTCAATAATAAATGGGCAACGACATTGGAAAATGTTTTTACACCGATTCAAATCTTCTAAGGCACAAATCTATGCGGATATAGCGTGTGTTTGGAATTGTGGGCGTATATTGAATAAGCGCTACCATATAGGCATCGTTTCAGCATTTTCCCATTTTGCGAATCCATACGCATAGAGAATTGCAAAAACATGCCTTGATTTATATGCATGTTTACTACTGTTGGAGGAAGCTTCATTTTAGCACTTCCCCCAACCGGTAGACATTTATTCACTGTTTTACTCGGTTTTATAAATAAATGAATTACAAACATTTAACAAATAAACACCCACAGTTCCAAACACATATATAATCTTGTAAAACAAAAAGTATTCCATTGGAACCCAAAAGGGTTTAGACAAAGATGTACAAATCGTGTGCTCCAAAACCCTATCCCCATGCTCTTTCGGTGTATGTGTGTTGTTTTGGGTATGAGCAAAGTCTGACATTGGACCATTCAGATCCTTGTCCAAGAAGCAAGTTGTAACTTGTACGTAATGCCGTCATGTACCCTATTATTCAATTCGCATGTGTATAAAATAAAAGGATAGGAAAAAAAAACCCTAATATATAGATATGATGCGGTTTTTTTTTTATTTAATGCAAATTAATGTAGTGATTTAACTTTTATTGCTTTCACATAAATAAAGTAAGTATTCCCTTTATATAAGTAAGTGTTTTTTAAAGATTTTTTAGCAGATTTGACAGCCAAAAGACAATGTAAGTTTTTGCATTAAAATCTTAACAACCTAAAGATTGTTTGGTTAAGGCGCATCTTCCTATGTGTTTTTTTCACCAAAACACAATGAAAAAAATGAAAAACTCCATTTGAAACTTCCAAAAAATAACTCAAAATGAGATTTGTACTTTTTTTTGGGGACAATATCTTTTGGTAAGTTAGATCTTTTCTCAACAAAAGAAATAAAACCAAAATATCGGATATAGGACTTGTAAACAACCAATAGCCCGTATGGATAGAGACACCAGGCCTAATATAAATATAGATGTAAAAATCATGAGCTCCAAAACACTATCCCTATTGCTATGCTCTTTGTACATGTATGCGTTGTTTTGGGTATGAGCAAAGTATTACATTGGACCATTCAGATCCTTTTACAAGAAGCAAGTTGTTACTTGTAACTTGTAAGTAATGCGGCCACGTACCCAATTCTGATTCGGATAGCCGAAAAAACATATAATGCGTTTTTTTTTTATGTAATGCAAATTAATTAAATGATTTAATTTTTATTGCTTTCACATAAATAAAACAAGTATTCGCTTTATATATTATAAATATATCTTAATTATTCAATTTTTTTTTTATCTGGGTTTATGCCACTTGCAATCTGATTTGGGCTGTAGGGAAATAAATTTTAGATAAAAATAAAAAATGAACGTTAAAACTAATTTGATAAATTACAATATAAAGTGGGCTTTATGACGAAACATAAACTGACATTGGACATCTAGTGACTCTCCTATTTGATTTGAGGTCTGGATCAACTATGCACAAGACCCCTTTCACATAGCTAAAAAAGAAAAAAAAAAAAGAAGAAAACAAATAATGGATTAATTAAAAAAAAATCTACTTTCAAATGTATAAATCGGATTGTCTGATTTGAAGAATTTTAATGGGTGAATTACAAAGACCTCCTTGTAGCATGAGCCATGGGGCCAGTGACATATACCCACTCTTTTCATGAACGATAAAGACCCCCTTGACCGTTAATGAATTGATAGAAGGTGTTAAATTATTAAAATGCCCTTTCTGTAATTCAAGGGGCGTCAAGATGAAATTTTCACAATGACAAAAATGAGCAAAGCCATTTCCTCCTTTTGTCTATTCTTTGTCCGTATTTTTAATTTTCTCTTAAACCCTAGTCTATACAAATATATCTTCGAAGAACCATTTGAGGAAAACCCTATATCTCTCTTCGCCAAAAGTTGATGCTACCATCTCATCTCATGCGCGAAGAGCTGTCTGGTTCGATTGCCAAATACAAAATACTAGAGAAAAAAGTATTTTTTACAGAAAATTTCCGATTAATATTTTGTACTTTGGGCTTAATGTTATTTTGGTTTTTGGACTTTAAAATACGACAATTCAGTATCCCGAATTTTTAAAATGTGTCAATTTAGTATTTATCGTTAATCAACTGTTAATCAACTGTCAAATGACATTTGAAAAAGACAAAAATGTTCTTCAAGTATTATTTAATTTTCTTTATCAATCATCCAAGCATTGACAAAAAATTAACAGTCCCAAATCCTTGCATTTTTTATTCAAGAATGTTGGCAAAAAATTAACAGCCCCAAATCTTTGACTTTTCTATTCAAGAATGTTGAAAAAATTAACAGACCCCAACTTTCTTGAATAGAAGAGGCAAGATTTGGGATTGTTAATTTTCTTTTTTGTCAATATTTGGATGGGTGATCAAGAAATTTAGATACACTCGAACGGCATTTGTGTCTTTTTCAAATGCCACTTAACAAATTATTAACAGTTGATTAACAACAGGTACTAGATTGACACATTTTGAAAATTCAAGTATTGAATTGTTGCATTTTAAAGTTCGGGGATTAAAATGGCACTAGGCCCAAAGTACAAGGTACTAATCAGGAATTTTCCCTATTTTTTATTGTTATAGCCCAAGAAGAACTCATGTACACATATGCCATGTTGGTTATATTAACCATATGAGAACTAATATTTTCGGGAATTGCTGGATAAAACCATCCAAGCAAATAATAAAAGGGCAATTTTAGGATTTAAAAAAGCTTTAAATAGATAAATGAGAATCTTTTCCAAAGTTAATTGATAAAACGCCTATAGGGGAGGTCCTTGTTGCAACATGAGGGGTTTTGTTACAAAAGAAAGTAAAAGAAGTATTTGTCACTGACCCCATAGTAAGGAGGGTATTTGTAATTTACCCAATTTTAACTTCATTATATAGATTCCGGTTTGGGTCATTAAAAAATCAACAAATTCCATCCCAAGGCTCCAAACCCCATATCCAAGTTGCACATCTAACACTTTTTAGCATGGTTTTAAAAAATGATCCAGAAACGGAACCATTCTGGTCACCAGTTTTCGGGTCAACGGTTTGTCTGTCCGATTCGAACAGATGGCCTATTCTGACAAAAAAAAAAAAATTACAAAAAACCATTGAATGGCTCAACGGGTCGAAGGTTCGATCGCCCAAGTCAGTGGGCCATTAACTGATTCAACGGTTTTTGGCAAATGACCAAATTTGGGGTAAAATGGAACCGACTACTTAGACGTTTCTCAGGCCAAATGGTCCGACCGTCCGGATCAATAACGGTTAGAAAACCATGCCTTCCAGAAAGGTGAGAGCCGTGAGACTTGTTTAGAAAGCTTTCTTCACGTCGTTTCTTCCTTTTTCTGCTTTTTAACTTGTTCCTCGTACATTGTTCACTGTAATGGGTGGCGGGTTCACTGATCGACAAAAAACAGGTACACTTGCTCTAATTTATTTCGACCTTCCACACTTCGTTTAGGATATTGTCCGAGTCCGTCAAACAAAAAGATAAATCTGTACTCATCAGGATCAAAACTATACAATGTATGATTCGTCGTTTCTGTTTATCTACATTAGCTTTTTTCCTTGGATTTCGGCAAAACATCTGTAAATGCGTTATGAAGAATTTTTACAGATAGAACTGCATAGTAGAGAGGCGACAGAGAAAAAGTTGTCGAGTTCTGTCCCTTGCAATTTCAAACGCACCCATATTTATATCTGTTTTTCTTGTTTTTTACTAGTGAGACTTTTTTCTCTTCGATCGCGTACTCTTGGAGATTCTGGATATTTTAACTGGGGGCGGGAGGCCGTTTGATAACTGCTAAAATAACTGAATGTCTTATTACTTTTGTCTTTCAGTGGATATAATAATTAAATAATAAAATATTCTGAGCTACTCAACTTCAGTTTCAACTATTATGGAGCCCCTGACCTCCTTAAAATCTTATTGATTAAAAGATAAAGCATTAATCTTTTCAGTTCAGCCACCTCAGCTGTTATCAATAGACCTCTTATGATTGAACCATTATATTGAAAAAACTTTATAACCAATTAACCTGTATCATAAAAATATAATAAATTAGATGGTTATTTATCAAATTCAGGGAGGTGGGGAGTGTAAATACATTCAAAATAATACAAAATACAAGGTTTTGCACTCTATATATTTGTATTTGTACTCCTTCCAAACTGAGCTCTAAGTCTTAATCCAATTATATGGGATCGGTTGCATGAAATCTGTTTTGTCATTCATTTTATTCAATGCTATATTCATAGAACTATGGATGCTTAAATAATTTCTTATTAATTATTTTCAAGCAAGTTTTTTTGGATTCTAATCACTTCAATTTGTAACAAAATATTTTTCTTTAAAAGGTGCTTTAGGTAGTCTTATACTCATGTGACCAGACCATCTCAATAATGATCTCTAAGGGCCCGTTCTTTTGCTCTGAAGTTTGACATCTGAAAGTAGTGGTGGCAATTGGGTGGGTTGGGTTGGGTTGGGTTGGGTTTGGTTTGGGTTGAGTTTCAACCCAACCCATTTAACCCGCCAACCCATTAATGACCCAGTTATATAGAATTAAATGGGAAACCCACTTTAACCCAATCCAACCCGCCCAAACCCATTAATATTATATTTATGTACTTAAAACAAAAAACTAACTCCTTTTTAACAAATAAGTTAGTCATAGTTTAATGGTAATAGTAGTTGCCATTTACACAAGTGAGGAATGATTAAATCACATTACATGCATGTTATTTTTATACAAGCAGCAAAGCTATTTAACTATGTTCGGGTTTCGGATTTGACGAACCACATAGGTTCAAACCGGTCAAACCAACTTGAACTATCCAATTGGATTGTCTTCGAGGTAATCACATCAAGTTCAAGAGTGGTTAAACCGTTTAGATCCGGATCAGTCTAGTCGGACTATACCCTGCCTAAACCAGTTCAGTCTGGTCGGACAAAACCTGATTGGACCGGATTTAGTCTGGTCGGACCAGACCCCTGACCGGATTGGGCCAGTTCAGTTTGGTCGGGCCATACCTGACCAGTCCGGTTCAATTCGATCGAACCAGACCAGACCGATTTAGTCAATGGTGGGTTGACTTGGGTCGGATCATATCAGGTTTGTACATGGGTTTGGGGCCAAACCGATTGGCCCAAAGCGAGTCAAAAGAAATAAATCAGATCGGGCCGGATTCGGGTCGGGTTTGTGGGTACAAACCAAACTAGACGATCCAAACCAGGCAAATCAAGCGGGTAGTTTAGGGTTCGGACCCCACCCGGTTCGACCCATTTTGGATTCTGGTCGGCCCATATCAGCTTGCATCGGGTCAAGCCAAGCTATTTGACCAATGGTTGGACCGGATGATCCAAACTGGGCAAAGCAAACGATATTGAGCCATCCCGTCTGAGCTCTATTTCAGATGAGGTCAACCCGAATCGGTATATGTTGGATCGGGTTAGACCGCGTTGAACTGGTTCGGACTTGGGTCAAATTGATTTGGATTTATGTTGGGTGAAGTGTGTTGATTCAAGACAAAACTAAATTTAGTCAGTAATTAATAGAAAATTAATGCATTAATTATAAATTATTTAATTCAAATGAAGAAAAAAAAGGCCAAGGAATTAATACTAATGTCTGTAATGATTAACCCAATGGTTATCCACAACCCAACCCAATCCAACCCATTTAAATGGGTGGGTTGGGTGACGGGTTGATCACACAACCTACCAAGTAAATGGGCGGGTTAGATACTGGGTGGGTTGGGTGAAAAATTGCCACCCCTATCTGAAAGTGTAATAATTACATTAAGAGGTATATTGGTATTGATGAACTTTTCTTTTCTTTGAACTCTGAATGCAGATAATGTTGTTCTTAATTCTAAATTTTGAATTCTGAAAAGTATCAAATATCATTTTGACCCCATATATGAGAGGTTTTATTTGTCTTTTTGGGTTTATCATTGCAAAACAAAAAGTTGTATGATTGCACTTTAAGAGATAAGAGATAAGAGGAAACAAACAACTAATTTTCTCTTAAAGTTAAGAGATTCCTCTCAAGAGATAAGAGTTAAGAGGAAACTAACAGGCCCTAATGGTGGTTCAATTGGGGATTGGGGATTGAGAATGGTCTACCCTTTTTTGTGTAGCCCCATGAAGCAAAAAACAAAGTAATTCAAGTTAGAAGGGCTGAGACGGATTTTAGCTCAACCCAGGCCCAACCCCCAAAATTGGTGGGCTTAAAGTCCAAGCACAAGGTCAAGCCTGAACTTTTCAACCTAAGCCCAACATGCATTAAAATTTGATACATTTTGGTTGGGCTTGGGCCTGAGTAGTTGGTCAATCAGCCCCCACTAAAATTCGATATACATGTAAATGTGCATATATGTATGTATGTATCCTAGGTCCCTTCTTATGACCTCCATTTTTAATCCTATCCTTTCTATTTCTACCACTCATCCATCTTTCACATTCCTGCCAAACTCATTTTTTGGACATGTTGTTTCTTAACTATACCCAATACTCTGCTCCATAAAACATAATTAGCCTTAGCTTTATAAATATTCTATAGAATTTTCATTTTAATTAAAGTGGTATTCGTCTATCATATAAGACCTTGGATGCACTCCTTCATTTTGTCCATCACATTCTAATTCTATGGGTGTCTATAGAGTTATCATTTTAATTGAAGTGGTATTTGTTTATCACATAAGACCTTGGATGCATCCCTTCATTTTGCCCATCATATTCTAATTCTATGAGTGTAACATTATCATCAATCTCTCCTTTGTTATGAATTACTGAATCACAATAACAAATGATTACCGATCATTGATATTATAAATTAAATAAAAAATAGATATAATTATAAGAAAAAAAATTGTAGAAGATTAGACATATTTTTAATATTATATATTCATCATATTAAATAACACAAGTGTGATAAATGAAGAATATTGTTATTAATAATTGAAATTATTAAAAACACAAAAATAAAAAGAAGACTTTATGTCTAACTCGAGACTATTGATTGAATCAAACCATTAAATGATTCAACTACCCATTTCACTATAGTCAATATTTTTTTTTTATAAGTGGTTGGGGGTGAAATGGATTGAAAATCTAGTTGAGTGATGCTTTTTATTATCTAGTTCAATCATGGATTAAAAACATTTCTTTGGATGTGAAGGATAATGGATGTAAGTCGGATTGGATTAGGTTGGGTTGAGGTCAACCCTAGCCTATCCTGAGGTTTTGAACTGCAACCATAACCTAACAGTCAATTCTAACCTTAAACCAACCTAAAACCCATCAATCCTAACCAAACTCCCAACCTTTCTCCCATCCTCATAAAATTTCTTAAGTTCTCTTAGATTGCGATTGATAACACTTTTAAGAGGTCTGAAATATAAAAATGCTATTTTTCAGACTCTGGACGTGTTTGGATATGCATATGAAAGTTCATCTAAAATTGTATTTCAGATCTGAAACGATCAAAATGCGGGCCATAATGAATGCACTCAGACGTGTTTCAGATGTGTCTAAAGATCTAAAATGCCCCGGATAACATTCAAATGGACAATGTATATATCCCTTTTTAAACCCAAATTTATTTTCATTCGAACTCTTTTTCTTGGACAATGAAGGGAGCTACCGCACTGCTTCTGCTACTACCTCATTGAACACACCAGGCGATGAGTCATCTCTCCCATAACCGTCTCTCTCTCTCTCTCTAATCATCCAAATCCATCTGAAATCCCTTGCTTCTTTCCCCTAACCTCCCAAACTCAAATCAGGCCTAGATACGACAAAATAAGGGAGGTGGGAGCTTTTCTTCCCTCTAATCTCTTCTCCGATCAGCCTCTCTCTCTCTCACCTTCTCTGATCCCCAAACCATTCATCGTTCCCATCGTCCTTGTCTTCTTCGTTAATTGAACAGGATTGACAAAGTTAGGTGATGAAATGGGGGTCTGAGGAGGTCATCAAAGTCAGGTGATGAAACCTTTGCCAAGCTGGTTTCTGTAGAACTGTCCTTTGTAAGATCCATGGCCGATGATGAATGCAGTGATGAGAGGGGCTGCTATGTGTTTGTTTGCCATCATCACTGTTCATTTTCATTTCAAATGCTACTTCCATGTTTTAAATTCCTTGGTTCCCGTTATTTGTTGTTAGATTGATCCTTCGTTTGTTTAGAATCAGTAATGGTTAAATCTGCATCTGTTCTAGGGGTGAAGTAGTAAAATTAGGCATTTTCAGATGTTGAAATATTCATCTAAAACAAATAACTTTATCTATTTAGAGCCTCTAAAAAGTATAAAATAATATATGCTTATTTTCAGATTTTAAACACAATATCTTTTTAACTTTTCAGATTTCAGATTTATCAAATGCCACCTTGGTCTTTCACTAAGAGACATAAATTCAACTTATATGACGTTCTTAGGATCTTTGAATCATTATAGCAGAGACCTAGGATCAAATGTCGCTACTGCCAAGGTTATGGGGGTTTAAGGGGATGGGATACCTCCCATTGTGTAGCCCCATGAACAACCATAACCCTAACCAAATCATCAACCGGACCCAAATCATTTTTATTCCTTTCCACATACCAAGATGGTTTCACAACCTATAAAAAAATTCTAGTTACCTAATAGAAAACTTGATTTGAATGTTATATATTCACTAAATAATAGTTTACATGAATATATCTTATAAAAGATACTTCCAAGTCATTTCTATTCCTTTTTTTTTTCTAATTTTGGTATGACATATGCATTACATTACAAGGGAGGCAGAGTAGGGTGCACATGAGGGACACTGCCAAACCTACTAAAAAGAGACTACAGTATCCCGTACTTTGGTGCCAAGATGCCAAGTGACCATCTCAACAAATGTGGGTTATTGACCAAGTCATTTTACGAAAAAGTACCTACAGGCCCAATGCAGATTTTTGAATTTCAATGCAGAGCTATAAACATTCAAAAACCTTCCACTCTATACACCAATGCTTGTACATGAATTGACATCAATTCCGAACTGGCACCCACCCCAACTATACTTTGGGCCTAAAAATTCTGACCCTAGGCTAAACCGTCATTCTTCTGTCATTTTATTGATGAAATCTAATTTTAAGTCATTATTTGTTAATTAACAATATAATATTTTAATAATTTAAGTTTAATTATTAACTATTAATGATATTAAAAAATAAATAAAATTAGGGATAAGTAGATTGCACTCCCCCTCAGAAATATGAAACTACAGCCCTTCCTAATCTATTAGTAGCCTCCCCATAAATCGCATCTTGTCCATGGATTTAGCATCGATGCTAGGAAAATGATCATATTTAAAAAGTCTGGATCAACTCTAGGAAAAAGAATTCTTCCAATTCCAAAGAAAATAAGAAAAAGAGTGAAAGAAGATTACAGAAAAGTACGGACAGGCCCAATGTAGATTTCTGAATTCCACTACAGAGCCATAAACTTTTAAAATGTCAAAAACTCTCACTCTATACACCAATTCCAATTAACATTAATTCCAAGCTGACACCTACCCAACTGAACTTTGGGCCTAAAAATTCTAACTCTAGGTTGAACCGTCATCCTCCCAAGAAAATTAGCTGTACAAAAACAAAATAATACGAATTTCAGAAGTATCTTACTGCCCAAGTTTCTCTGCCCGTGAGAAGCAGAATACAAATACAACCCTTGTCCATGTACCGGAGAACCTGAGTAAAAAAGAAATCCAAAAATACGAATTTCAGAAGTATCTTACTGCCTCAAAAGTATCTTACTGCCCAAGTCTCTCTCTCTCTCTCACTTCTTACTGTCTTACCGCCCAAGATTTAACTCACTGGCCGATATCAGATACCGAGGATCATGCTAAGTTGCTGACGACCACGTCAGCCGGATATACGAGACTCGCATTACAAAGCTGACGTGGTGAATCGTGATTGGTTCAATATGGCTAATATAACTGTAGTAGTCTAGTAGATTCATACTGATACTGGGCTCGGCGTCTCATTTCCTACACTTTTTTCGTTTTTTCTTTTTCGACACTTTATCCTGCACTTCCCATTCAGTCTGCGGATTTTGAATTTTCTTCCCCAGAGGCCGAGGAGGAGAGGAAGGACAAAGAGCTAACCAACTAACAATCAACCTTGCTTTCCTTCGGTAATAAGTATAACAAAGAGAACTCTCAAAAAGACTAAAATACCCCTCATTGTTACTTGTGAAGCTTAGTGGTCCAGCTGTTGAGCGAGGCTATTTTCGTCATTATACAGTGCAACGGTCGCAGAAACAGAGGCTTTTTTAGTAAATTAACAACCAAAGGAAGGGCGTTTAAATGAAAGGCCACACTGCCCAACCGAGAAAAAGAAGTTTTTATGGTTGGATCCCAATACCTCAAAGAAGCAGGGCGGGGGGTGGAGAAATCAGAAATGCCGTTTGAAGGGCGGGACCCACCTTTCCCTGCTTTCTGCATTTCAAAAAAAAAAAAAAAAGAAATATTTCTGCTCTTGAAATTTATTGAGAGGGACGAAAAAAGTGCAGAGGTAATGGTGACTGGTAAGACATTTTGACCACCAACCTCTCTCTCTCTCTCTCTCTCTCTCTCTCTCTCGTTATTCATTTTTTATAATTTTTTTTCTTGAACCCACAAGACCAAACAAAAAGAGTCTATATATCAATTCTACTCTCACTGTTGAAACGCAATCTTCTTCTTCTATTCCTAGTCAGTAGTTCTTCTTCTTCAAGACCAAACAAAGAAAATCCTCTTTTTTTCGAACCATCCAAGACTGTTTCATCTACCCTTGAAGTGGTTCCTGTTCTAGTTTTAGACTTTGGGTTCGAGAGAATGAGTGCTTCAAAGTTCATTAAGTGTGTCACAGTTGGAGACGGAGCTGTTGGGAAGACCTGTATGCTCATTTGTTATACCAGTAACAAGTTCCCAACGGTAAGTTTTTAGTACATAGTTTTCTTTTCCGATGTCTGCACTCTGCTGATGGCTTGTAGATGCAGTGGTTCTTCATGGAGTCTAATTTCATGAGCTGGGTTTCCTCTTGCACCCTTCTGTTTCTTTTTCTATCCATATGGTTTCCCTTTTTTTTTTTTCCTTCTTAATTTTTCCCTTCAGTTGTAGTTTCTGCTCATAGGTTGTCGACTTTTATGTAATGGTTCTCTAAGAAAAACAATTCTCTGAGTTGGGTTTTCTCCGGTATTCTTTTCGAGTTGCTGGTCTCCCTTGTTCAGTATGCTTTTCTTGTACCAGTTTTGTTTTGATATTTTTCTTTGCACTTTTGTGTCTTCTCTTTGGTTTTCATATTTCTCTTTATATCCTTTAATGCAGTTTTTCCCAAAAAAGAGTTTTTGTTTTTGCAGTTTTTAGAAAATATGTTTTTGAAAAAAAGTTATATTTACTCCGTATTTTTATCTTTTTCCTCTTTTACTTGGTTTCTTTCAGTTTTCATATTTCCCCTCTTCCTGTTTGCGTTTAGGGGTTCTCTTATGTTTGAATGCCACTTCTGGGAACGTAAAATTCTTACTCTCCATCTCTAATTTTGGGCATTGTGAGCAGGACTATATACCCACTGTCTTTGACAACTTCAGTGCTAATGTGGCTGTGGATGGGAGCATTGTCAACTTGGGATTATGGGATACTGCAGGTATTGCTACTTTGTTTTGCTGGTTTATTCTGCTTCATGTTTGGGTTTTTTCTGTTGCTCAGCAAATCTGGTATTTGGCTATTCTTTTCATCCACTCTTCTTTGTTATCTGATTACAGGTCAGGAAGATTACAGCCGATTGAGGCCACTAAGCTATAGAGGGGCAGATGTATTTGTCTTGGCTTTCTCCTTACTGAGCAGGGCAAGCTATGAAAATATTCTCAAGAAGGTAGTCATTTCAATCCTTCCTTGTCTTTTTTTTTACTTACATTTTGTACTTACAAGAAGTTGATACTCTTCACCTGAAACCAACATAACTGACTCTGTTTGAACATTATGATTAATTTATTGATTTAAGTTAGTTATAACTTCTGTCTCTCCAAAATCCAAACAAGTTGCTTCTTGCCACCAGGTTGAGATCTTGGTTTCTTTTTCTTTTATATATCTCTAGCAACTGAATTTTCTCTTGACTTTTTTTCCTCAGTGGATGCCTGAACTTCGTAGATTTGCTCCAAATGTTCCAATTGTTCTTGTTGGGACAAAGCTAGGTATGTAACAATCTCAGAAGTCTGATGTGAAACTTATTTCTGAGAAATATATTTCTAGTAATCGGCATTAAGGCAACTACTTTTTCTCTGTAGATCTTCGTGATGACAAAGGATATCTGGCTGATCATATTGGCTCTGGTGCAATAACATCTGCTCAAGTATGTAATGGTTAATTTCATTCAATTTTGTTATCCTGTCTGATAAATGTAATTTATTTGATAAAGAAGAAATTGACCTCCTCTTTGGGGTTGTGGCATTTAGGGAGAAGAGTTGAGGAAACAAATTGGCGCAGCAGCTTATATTGAGTGCAGCTCTAAAACTCAACAAGTAGGTGACTTGAACCCATGTAGGGAATATTTTTTACTTGTTAGCTTTGAACTTCCCCTTTTCTGCTATTTTACTAAAAGGTTTCTTGATGCTTGGATGTCTTTTTCAATTTGAATGGTTAGAATATCAAAGCTGTTTTTGATACTGCAATCAAGGTTGTCCTTCAACCTCCAAGGAGGAAGGAGATGGCAAGGAAGAAAATTCATAGAAAGTCAGGTTGCTCAGTCCTGTAAGTGTTTATCCTTGGTACACCCGAATCTTCTAATCAAATAATAAGGTTTCTTTGTATTTGGTAAAATTTATCCTTGGTACACATGAATCTTCTAATCAAATAATAAGATTTCTTTGTATTTGGTGCAAATTGTCATGATTTTGAGTAAAAGAAAGAACCTCTGAAATTGAAAGAAATATATTGTTAAGAAGCCAAAAGGATTTTAGTCGACATATAGAACTATTTCTTTTCTTTCATTAGGATGCAGCACCAAGAATGCACATGTATGAACCGCACAGATGCATATTACTCTGCATTTTTATGTGCCAATAAAAGCATGCAACCTGCTTTCCTGTACATGTCTGCATGAATTTTATATAGATTGGAAGCTGGAAATTCATCACTTGATCATAATGTTAATATTGTTCTTACTGAACATGATATTGTAATAGGCCATCTGTTCCCCTTGGTAGAAGAGTTAACAATCTACTGGGAATATGCCACACATTAACATTATGCATGTAGGATCTTTGGTCATCAGAGGGGTCCTAGCATCATAATATCATATTTAGATAACCCAAGAGCTATGGGCCTATGGCCACCTTTGACATGTTTTGTCCTCCACTTTTCTTCTCTGCTCATGGTAGTGAGGTTAAGAATATAACTAAATGGTTCCTTCTTTTTTGAATCATCTGCAGGAGCATCATGTGTGGAGGCTGTGTTGCATAAAGGATCTTTGGGTGGGGATGGGTGACCTTCTTCAAATGCTATTAATTCACAATTCTGTGAATGTTCATATTTGTGTGGTATCAACACCCTCATATTAGTGTTGGTTATTTAGTTGTTCCTTCCACATCTAATAGGGGAAGGGGAGAGGGAATTTTTTGTTCTTTGCTGCCTTTGTTAGTAAAAATATCTTTTACTTTGTTGTTGTTGTTAAAGTAAGACCTGTTTATTATGCAGTATACCAAATATAAGCAGTTTCAACACCCTCATATTAGTGTTGGTTATTTAGTTGTTCCTTCCACATCTAATAGGGGAAGGGGAGAGGGAATTTTTTGTTCTTTGCTGCCTTTGTTAGTAAAAATATCTTTTACTTTGTTGTTATTGTTAAAGTAAGACCTGTTTATTATGCAGTATACCAAATATAAGCAGTTTCAAATCAGCCCCTTTGATGTTTCTTATGCAGTATGATAACTACTATAAGTCTTTTTTTTTCTTTTTTTGGTATTACATATTACACATTATATGGGGATTAAGGGGTGGGGACAGAGAGGGTGCATGTGAGATCTACTCATCTTACCACGGAGCCTGTTCTGTTACATGGGTTTGACCCCTCACTGCTTCTGAAACATGGAAAAACAAGACATATTGTTATTACATTTACTGAATATCAAAACTATGTCAGTTGCAGAAAAACAACTCTTCATGGTGGCCATTCTTCATTCATGTGTTTTTTCTTACATTCTTTTGAATGCCGAATTATGCTAACTAGTTTAGGTTATATTTAGTCCAAGTTTTACATTGTGTTGGTTCATTCTATGATTGTTGAGATGCGAGACCTTAGGCTAAACAAATTCTAATAACAAAATGAAACTCACCATGACATATGGAATAATGGGAGTGGACATGGATCCAAATGTCCAATGTCTCTTAGGGAACAGGATAAAACTTGGTTGGTTATTATCCATACTTGTTCATTAATACCATCTTGATTCTTGAGTGATGGCCTATTTTAATTTTTACAAGTTCAAGCCTATTTGATATTTATTATGGTGTGAAAGAGTTTTATTGTAACTGTAGATTCCAAACCTGAAATCATTTTGAAATAAACAGGGATGAGAGGAAATTCTCCCTGCAGTTGTGTAGAAAACTTTTGGGTTAAACATGCCTCATTGAAAGAGGTCGATGTGGAGTACATATGGACTCATTTTGTGCTCTGTTTGAGCTGTTACCTATGGAAAACTATGTAACCAAGGTCCCTCACCTGTTGTACCAACAGAAATGTCCTTTCGTTGTAGATAATGTTAATTTTATTTTATTTTGTTTTTTTGTGAGGATGAAAGCAAACAATGTAGTAAAGCTTTACTAAGGTTGCGTTTGGAAACGATGCAAATGGAGTGTAAATCCCGGTTCAGGGTAAATTTGCACTCTGGTTCACTTTTGCCTGTGTTTTGCAACATTACATTTATGCATTGACAAATGACAGACCAATGCATATTTACATTGATGATAAGATGTAAAAGTACATCAATAAAAAAGAAGTAAATTTGCATTCAAGTGGTCTTTTGATAAAAAAAAGCATATGCTTTATTGAAATTCATGGTTGCATCCATTACAGCTAAAAGTCTGTTTGGTAAGAAGTTAAATTTGTCAGTGCAAAACTAACCCAACTTTGCAATTTATATAAACTGCTTTACACTCTACATATTTGCATTCACACTTGTTTGCATCGTTTCCAAACGCAGTCTAAGGGGTTGTTCAATACTGTGGCTCAATAAAATGTGGAGTGTTTCAATCTATTAGGCCCAATCGTGGAGTGGTTGAAAGTTGAAACCACACCACACTCTATCAAGATGTTTTGCACCCGTCGTGTGGATAGTGTAAATGCTTTTGTCAAACAAAATTTTCTATATAGTACCATGGGAATTTATTGCAAGATTTTACATAAACAATTGCATCTACCGTGACATTGATTGGTTCATGAGATTTAAATGTGGACAATAAATTGTAAGATGTTCTAGTTCAATTCATGCTAGTGTGGACCGAATTGAGCTGTCTCAAATGAACCACCACTGAACAACCCCTAAGTGGGCGTTTTGGTACTAAAGTCTCAAAATTCGTACTTGAATGTAAGCATTGGAAATTAGGAAGTAAGGTGTTTTATATAATACAATGCATAGTTGTTTATTGTAGTTTTAAATATACAAGTGCCATTAGGCACCACATAAGACAATCAAAGTGGAAACACCACCCTGGTGGGGAAAATGCCAAAACGGATGTTGGGGCGGAGATGGGTTTTGGGATTTTATAACCTGCGTGGTGTGGGTACGAGTAGTGTACAGTATTAAGCTAAACCTGATCCTCCCATTACCCATATACTAAATAATTTATGCATTTCCTACATGTTTGTTCAATCAAATAATTAGTGTACATGAAACTAAATGCATGACCCTGATTTGCCCCACCCTTTAATGCGGCCCTCAAATGTGGGAAGGGTAGGGTTTTTTTTGCATTTTCACGCATGGGTTTGAATTCTGAAAATTCAACTCGCTGTGGGTTTTGGAGTGGGTATGAGTTGGGAGGTTTGGAGAGGCTGGGAGGGTCTACAACTTAGAAAACCCTCCCAAACCTGTCATGTTGCCATTCCTACTTCCAACACCCCAAATGCATGATTCTATGCAAATGGTGATATAAATGTTCAAAGTTGAATATGCCCAACCAAATATGATTTTGACACTGCAAGGTTAAAATGCTTACCTGCTGCTTATGCGAAATCTAAACACCACGGTTTCAAACACTCTGCACTAAAAGTCAGTAAGGAGAATGTTTAATCAAACGGAATGACTACCACAGGGACATTAAGGTTTATAAATGCATAAACTTGAGAAAAGAAAGGGGCACTGTAGTCAAATAGGATCTCTTGATGTTTTGTCTGTTTGTTAACACACAGATCATATGCCCCACTTGCAAGTTCTATGCGAATTTTCTGAGGCCTTGCCTTTACAGTAAAATATGGTGGTAGAAGTTCTACTTCTTTTCTCTTTTCACTGTCTTATTTGTTGGAGGGTTGTTTTCCACATGCTGAAGTTTTCTGGAGTCATGGTTGGATTTCATGTGCAGTACTTAGACATGGTGTTCTGTGCTATTAATGTCGGTAGCTACTCTGAGATGTTGCTGGCAATGTCTGGGTGAATGCTTACTCTGGAATTTGGGTTGCTGCAAAACAAACGATTCAAAATTGCAGAAACCGTGCACAGTAGAGACAACTACTCTGTTAACTAACTGAGCCTTGGAGGCTAAAATATTCAATCATCCGAAGCCAACTTCCTAGCTCATGGTGAACATCTGAAGTGAATTTTGGACCATGCGAATGGATATATGGTTATTTTGAAACTCTGAATCTCAACCTTCTGAGCCATTGGAGGGTCTGGAGGGGCTCTATTGCCCACTTCTACTGTGCATCGATCACCCCATTTTCCACCTCATGAATTCATGATCCCCTTCTGTCCTTGGCAGAGGGCTGATGGGTTCACTTGATTGTGGTGTTTCTCCATTCTCGGTTGTTTGGACCCTACCCATTTGATCAAAGATATCCAAATAGTGTAATTGGTATTTTTCAGATAACCTTGTTTCAGGAGACAGGCTTAAATATGCATCTGTTTCTGCTGAGCTTTGTTAGTGTCCTTGTATTTATCAACAATCAATGATCTGGAATCAGAAGATTAGACAATGTTTCTTGATTTGGACAGGTTTGTTGCAAAGCCATTATGACCTTAATAATGAAGATGATCATTGTAAGCAAAAAGCAGAATTTACACAGGTTTCCCTCAACATTTTTTCCATCAAACAAAAAACAGCCCAAGATCTAGAGGCCAGGTGGTGAAGGACAAAATGACTACAGACATTGCAGCAAGGTCTATCCCATATCAGGCCTCTCGATTGTAGATCATTCTGTTTCTGTTTTGGTGCAGTGAAGCGGAGAAGCATTAATACTCGGTTATCTTTTGCAGCTCAATGGGGAGTAGCAGGTGGTGGTGTTCTGTTCACTGAGAAGCACTCCTGCCGTATGACTGCAAGATCAGCTGATAAACATTTATTAACAGAGCTGATACGAGCACAGTGTTCTTACTAATAGAGTGTAGCGGGATGCAGAAAATTTCCAAAACCGATCCCTCAATCTCTCGTTACAGGAGGAGAAGAGGAAACAAAATTCATTGTTCCATCCATGACATAAATGCACAGTGCCGAGTCATTACTCTCATGCTCAAGGGCAGAAGCTAGTTAGGTGTTATAACATTAATTGTCATCTGGGCTATTACACGACTCTGACATTGTTGCTGGAAATTAGTTAATATCTTAAATATGTTGTCGTCCTAACCAATGGTGAAGTCTTTGGGATTGGGTTGTCGCCTGTCCTAAGGAAATGACGAAGCTCTCCATTGCAAGGATTCCTCGTTACGCCAAAAATCCAATCCAGAGCTCGGGTGGGCTTCTGCAAGCTACTGAGTAATTCTACGACCCATGTAAGCTTATTTTCGGTTTTCTAGATGTTTACCAAACATGGTTTCATGGTATTTCGAGCTTCTTAGGCTATGTAATTGAAGGGATAGGAAATCCATCATATGGACGCCCAAGATTGCGGAATAAAGGAGGGCGAATTTCAAAAAATTTTCTTTTCCTTCAACTGGGAATCGAATTCCCTATTTAGAAAATCATATTTTCAATGATCATTCTTGAACCATAAACTAAACCAGATCTGAACCAAAAGGAGGAGAGAGAGATAATACTTGATACAGAGAAACAATATCTCTCAATGGAGGTGTTCACGCCCAATGTAGAAACCAAAATCTGCTCCCACTGAAGATGGCACAATGCAAGGTGGAGCAGAATCAGCAGTGTCCTTCATAAGAACTTGATTCTTCCCAAGAATCACCTGGACGGCTTGTGAATACAACTCCTACCAATCTTTTTTTCCAAAAGATTGGAATCAAGATCCAATCTTGATTTACCCCAAGGAATGGAGATCGAACTGCAATAGGCGGCGGCTGCAGGAAGGAGGCGGCTAAAGAGAATTTGCAGGGTGCAGAATTCTCTCTTCTGTGATCTCAGCTCTGAAGACAAGACTGTTGCCAGTGATTGTTTTTTTAAAGGTTGCCGCCCCCTCTTCCTTTTATAGACTTAAAGGGATCAACTCCTAATCCCATTAGGAGTTGCTAACCCAAATCATATCTGTATTAGAATTCCCTTTAAGACAAGGGATAAACCTTATCTTATCTGCAGATTAGATCAGCAAGTTCCTAATCTAATTAGGAAGTTTTCAAATCTAAATCTCATTTAGATCTTGGACTCTCTGAGTGGATAGGGTGTGGGCCCAATCCTATCAGCTGATCTTATCTCAGAATTTGCCCCTTAAAGACTAATCAAATTAGCCCAGTTTGAAATGGGCTTAAGGCCCATTTAGGGTTATGTATTCATTAAACCTTCCAAACTGTTGCCCAGTTGGGCTTCCTTGTATGGCGTGGGACCCAAACATTGATCTACACATCAGCCACATGGGTTTAGCCCAGTCTTTGTTACAAGGCCTGGCCGAATACACTGTTATGGACAGTGCACCCCCTGAAACCCATCAGATGGGCTCTATGGGCCCAACACTTACCCTAAGTGGTCCCTGGGCCAAGCCACCTTGTAACACCCAGGGACTGCGGGCAGATGCAAGATTAGACCATCATGTATTATCCTCAATAGCCTTACACTTAACCTCTCAGCCCATAATGATCATACACTGCCCGATAAGAGAGGACCTCTCCCTTGACTGCAAGGAACAGTGTTGCACTCTCTCAAATATGGATCCCGGGAATTAAAACCTTTTGCAAACATTTCAAAACCATAATATATATATACTTTTTATATCTCATATAAAATATATTTTGCAAAACAAATCTCAACGATTGAAATCGGCTACCGGCAGTCTTGGTTTCCATTAGTGAGAGTGCATCCCCAATCATTACCTTTGTCCGACAAAGGGGCTAATCCTGTCACTATGATCACCCACTCAGATGAATTCTCAGACTGTCCCAATATACCCAGGTTTTGACCCCCGCTAAGGATCTCACTGATTGGTATATCAAAGACAGCCCAATCCGACACATAGTGCAGTATCATAATCGAGTCTAGGGGTCGGGTGTAACTTTCCAGTTTTGCCTATCAATCTCCAAGGTCCAGGGCAATACTGGAAATCTGGTCCAGTTCAAAGATTCAATTAATCCCACACTGTATGTGCCTAGGGTCTCACCCCGGTAGCTGAGACAAGCCACTCCAACCGACTTGGTGGCACCACAGTGTCAGCCTTGTCAGGATAGGTCTCCCCAGACCGACCCACTGGCTGTGAACACTCTAAACTAACACGAGTCTCATTAAGTGTCCAGTTTAAGGGTATTACACAGAAACATACCAAGGGAGCATGAATCAAATATGCATTTTTATTCATTTACAATAAATTCATAAAGTACATCAATTTTGATTGAAGCTAAGGGCATACAAAACTGTCTAACAGTAATGCCATAATCCGCTTTGTTAAGAAGTGGGATCTGCTCCTCGCACAACTCTACACAGGCACATCCCACTGTGCATTGGGAACATCTCCCGTACTTGCGGTAGGATGTGCATGGTGTTATTATTATTTACGGAAGATGTTCCCAGTGCAATAATTGGGTCGGGTTTGTACTTGTTGTTTCAAATTGATTAAGAGCCCAAATCCACTATATCTTTTCCTACTAAAAGAATTAGAAACAACTATGTAGTTAATTATATAGGTTTCATGGTTTTCTAATAATTTTTTTACACTTGTATTTTATGTCTAAAAGGATAAATTATAAAATAATTTTAGTTGATAAAAACTGGTTTTATGAACAATTTACTATTTCTTCTCATTTTTATTAAGGTTATATTATAAAAAAAATGAAGTTTCAAAGTTGTTATGTTATAGGTAATTATAAATGTCAAATATAATTGGGTCAAATTGGGTCAGACTCAATTATACCAATTAATAATCTATTTGATTCTAGGTCTGGTACGAGAGAACTGATAGGATGTGATTAAGAACTGGTACCACCCTGTCAACAAACCTGATCCACTCACAACTCTGCACGAACCAGTTATCATCTTATGTATAAAAGAAGGGACCTTCATGTTAAATTCCTAATTTGTAGGAGTTTGATTACACTAAGGGGGAATTCTTTTTTTTGGATTTTGAGAGGGGGGAATTTTGGTTCCCATTGACAAAAAATCCCATGTTTTTTTACAGATTTATATGTAGGCCAGGGAACGTTTATTTTCTGGGGTATCAAGTGATGCCCATATCATTGGTGGGTAAATAATTTTCTCGTTTGGGGGAAAGTTGCCAATACTTGAATGGGACAAAAAATGCCCCTTTTAATAATGGATTTTTATGGATAAAATGATCATTGCCTTGTTTATATGGGAAATAAAAAAACATGGGTAAATGCACTTACCCGGGTATGTGTTTCCCAGGAAAAACTTATCCATGTACTTACATTTATCCGGATAAATAACTTACCAAAAAGCAAACGAGTCCTAAGGGCTATTACCCACTATTTAATTCCAGCTAGTAGGGGTGATCATTCCTAGCCCAGCCTGTTAAGACGGGTTAGGGCTGGCTTGGGCCTACATTTCAAGTCCAATGTGTAGGCCCAGCTAGGCTAGGATTCACATAGAGGCCCTTACACCAAGGCCCAGTCCAAATCTAGCCTGCGATCTCATGTTTTCATGCTTGTCAGCCTGAAATTTTACCACAGCATCAAGGAATGGCCCCTAGTTTGGTTGCAATTTTGATATTCGGCATAATTGCAATTGAAGAAAGTTGCATGGTTTTTCCATTGAAAACAATTTCTAATTAATGCATATAAAGAAAAACACTAGAGAAACTGTCAATAGATTGAAGCTCCAATGGAGATCAGAAGCTGCTTCCTTTAGCCTGGAAGTTGGAATGTAGTAAAATTCCCTGCCTCTCTAGGGCTAATATGGTGGCTGGGTTGTTATATATATGCATATAGAAAATCACCTTATTAGTGATTGAGCTGAACAAGAAACGCCCAACCTAGAAGGAGGCATGGACTCAACTGGAGGAGTTTTTATGCACAAATACAACCAAGATTATGAATCGGAAAATTAAAAGTACTTTCACATGCATTCTTCTAACAAATCTGAAAAACCATATGACCATTCTTGGTGATAAAATATTGCAATGGCTGCTACACATTTTATGTGAAAAATCAAATTAAAATAAAAAAATATGTTGGTTGGTTTTCTCAAACTTCAAGTAACACCAACATGAGGGATGCTAGGGTTATTAATGACTTCACCACCACCTCTTTCTTTGCGGTGGAGGAGGTGTTAGTATATCTAACATTGTCTGTTTCTCTTTTGGGGTCAATGGAACACCTCTCACCAGGTTCAGTGCCATGATATGCACATTTGTTTTCTGTCTATGCTTCTGATATGCCCATATCCCTGCTGCTGCTCCTGCAACTAGAAACTGTAACCAACCCCAACACTTGAATATTAGTACAGTACAGAAAATATATGTCAGTTTGGGTTATGCCTAATTGTCAGTCATGCAACTTACAGGTGATAGCCACAAAGCTGCAGTCTGCAGATCAAAACGTGGGGCATAGAGAACAGTCTCTCCAAAGTCTTTCTCAAGCTTTTTATAGATCTCCTTGTCAGTCTTCCCAGCCCGAATTTCATCACGAATCAACTGCCATATGGGCTCGAGCAACATCAGCATGGGTATAGGAAAAAGCCAATGTTTGTGTCATTGATGGTACACACACACACACAAATAAGAATTGCTTTTCCACCCGCAGATTTGAGTTACATGGATATTTTCTTTTTCCTAGGTAGAAATTGGGAATTCTATAGCTATAGCTGCTTAACATAACAATGGTATGCAATTTGGAAATAAGTGAGTGCAACCATAAGACTGGTCCTCTTATACTAGTAAATTGGTTGAAAAACTCAGCAGGGTTCAAAAAGTCAATTGGTGACAAAAAAACAAGTCTTGTGAATTTGGTCAGACAAGAATTTTCCATCTTACCTACTCTCAGTTTTTTTTTTTTTTTTTCCCCCTTAACTTGACGATTTGAACAAAAGCTGCAGTTTTGGAAAAAAATTATAATTGGGTTCTCACTTGAACCAACAATATTCACTTTCAAATATGGAAAAACCTGAGAGCAGTGTAATTGTAGCGATAAAGAAGCCAGAAAATGAAAACGAATGGCATACCTTCCTGAGCAGAATGGCTACATCTGCTTGTGAGTCCTCAATGGATTGGCTCCCACACTCAGTGCAACGAACATTGTGGCTAATGTTTCTAGCCCGAGCTTCAAACATCTGTGGCTTTTTCATTGCATCCTCTTCACTCTCCATCGTGGAACAGGTTGCCTAAGCTCAAGACGACTGCAAAATGCAAATAGAACATCCAAATTCTAAAAGTAGGAACTAAGTAAAAAAAAAAGAATGGCTCATTGCCATGCCTCATCTTCTGTTAAACATTCCATCAAAAGGTTTCTCTGCAAAAACAACTGTGGAACGTCTCCCAAGCCAGAACTTCACTTTTTTTATATATGGATGACAGACAAAAAGTTTATAAAAAGAAGAATGCGACCGAACATTAATTTTCCATCAAAATCCATATCTATGACCAAAGAGAAACCAAAAGCGCATTGCCACGCCTCATCTTCTGTTAAACATTTCATCAAAAACTTTCTCTGCAAAAACAACTGAGGAACGTCTCCCAGGCCAGAACTCCACTTTTTATTACATGGATGACAGCCCGAAACTAGAATTAATGGAAACCAATTCCTTAGGGAGTTCTTGTCAAAAAGAAGAATACGACCAACCATTAATTTTCCATCAAAATCCATATCTATGACCCAAGAGAAACCAAATGACGTAAGCTTGTAACAGTGTAATTGAGATTAGTCAAATGTCAAGTGGGTCTTGCAGTGATTTTATCATAGAGAAGAGCATAAGCGAATATCAAAATGTGATCCAAATCTGCAACTTCTTACTTGGAGAAAGAGAAGAAATTAACCAGTAACTAATTCTATTAGGATAGAATTAAGACAAAGCACATCTCTCCACAAAATAAATCAGAAGCCATATAGCAAATCGAATTAAAACGTTTAAGTCAAAATTTAAAGAAAATGGAAAATTACTCTGAACTCGAATACACAAATCCAAGCTTACCTAACTTGTAAAGGCCAACCCAGAATACGAATGGAGTTTCGAGAAGATCGAAGAAGAGGAAGACGGTTCAGAGTTCAGAGTTCAATTTCTTTGAGCTGCGAAACTTGAATTGAGAAGAAGTAAGCCTCCGGGTTTGTTGGTGGTGGGGCCCGGGAACCCATCTGACTTGATTCAATCCAACGGCTAGGAGAGGCCACCTTCCCATCTCACACAAACAGTCAATAACGGTATAAACCTATGGTGCTGATAAATTCTGAAATTTCTGAGCTCTGCAACTGAAAACCCTAAACTTTTGACGTTGCAATCAACAAAGCTCGAATCTTGTAGTATCAATCTACGAAATCAGAAATTCTAGATTTCTCTGTTCGCCATGGATCCTCCTTCTAAGAGTTGGAGCATCTTTAGCCGAACAGAAATCACTCAACGGTATAAGATCCTTGAGCAAATCGGCTCGGGCACTTACTCCGACGTTTACAAAGCCGTTCGACTCTCCGACGGTCTCATCGTCGCTCTGAAAGAGGTCCACGACTACCGGAGCGCTTTCAGAGAGATCGAAGCCCTTCAAATCCTCCAAAACTCCCCAAACATCGTCATGCTCCACGAGTACTTTTGGCGGGAAGATGAGGATGCTGTCCTCGTACTAGAATTTCTAACTACGGATCTCGCGTCGGTTATTAGAGAAACTAAGAGGAATCGGGAGAACGGCATCCCCGTCGGGGAGGTCAAGAGGTGGATGATTCAGATATTGCATGGTGTTGATGCCTGTCACAGGAATTCGATCGTTCATCGAGATCTCAAGCCCACAAATTTGTTGATTTCTAGTGATGGCGTTCTCAAATTGGCAGACTTTGGACAGGTGATGCTCTAAAATTTACAGTTCTTCCTGCTCCAATTATGCATTTCCTGCTATCAGACTTTAATTTGAAGTAGAAATCCGAACATTGTTGCTTTATGATTATGGAATAGTCAGTCACCTTTGGAATTATTCTAAGAAGGTGAAGCTTTCAATTTGCCATGGCTTTCAGTTTCAGATGAAGACACTTGGATGGAACTGGAACTGTGGAAGTTTGTCAAACTCGTTGTTCCTTAGGAGTTATAACTTCTGCTTGAATTGCCAAAGCTTCCAGGCAATGAGTAGAGCTTTTGATTTACTACTTGGGGACTAGACTAGTAACACCATTGCCATCATTAGACACCAATACAATTGCAAATGTATCCAGTTCAGACAACACAACTCTCAACTGAGTCAACTCAACTAAGCCTTGTCTCAACTATATGGGGTCGGTTACATGAATCCTATTCCTCTCTTCAACTGTTCATTGCATATTCATTGTTAAAGTAGGGGCCCCCAAATTGTTCCTAATTACTTTTATCCATTGCCCTTCTGGTCTGCCCCTAGCTCTTCTAGACCCATTGCCCTTTTGATCTTAAAATACCAAATTCCTATATTTCCTTTACTTGTGCATCAATCAATGAGGAAAAATGTTCACAAACTCCGCTGCTCAACCATTGCATCAATCTAGAAGGAAATGATGCCACCAATAATGCTTTGTCATGATGACTCTGGTAATGAGATAGGTAGAAAATGTTAACAGCATTGCAAAGATTGACATTCTTTAGTGTCTATTTTTTTTCTTAATTAGTCCTTTTTTTCTATCCTCCCGACCATGTTTTTTTTAAAGGTGAAGAGAAATGAGGGGAAAGAGCATATTCCACCCAGAGCTTACAACAAGATAGCCATTGGCCAAAGGAAAGCATAACTAAAAAGTAAAATGATCATCCCAGATGATACTAATGCAGAAAGTACTACTACATGGTATTGGTAGCTCATTTTGTTCCAGTATCCTAGTTCTGCCGATTCTATTATAAGGTTCTGCAAGAGTAGTGATTGGACCAATGTCAGGTATTAGAACCCATTCTAGTTTTGGAAAGTAAAATGGAATTATAACCTACATTTTGAATGATTATGAGCTACAGACGTGAAGAGTGCTCCCAATGCTAGTGCATAAGGTGCTTCAAGATGATGCTGTATGACTTGATCGTGTATATGTTTATGGGCCAATTCATTTTGTGAGTTCCCTTTAATGTAAAGGCCTTTTATCTATTAACATGTGTCCTACAGAATTTAGCCAAAGAGAAATCTATATACATGGATTAGGTTTTCAGAAGCATCTAAAGTTTGAAACTTGAGAGACATACCCAGATTTTGAGACTTTAAATCTCCTGTAAATGGTTTTTCTGTATATGTATCGCTTTTCCCCATATAGTTGAGACAAGGCTTAGTTGAGTTTGAATATCTCCTTGGAAAAAGTAAAAAACTGAGAGAGATTTATCAGAAAAGCAGGAAAGCACCATATATGAAAAAATAAGCAAAGCGGGGGGGGGGGGTAGTTCCCTTCTTATCATGGTGGTCCATGATGGGTAGAAAGTATGCTACAGAGCTTTTTCATTATTTGTAAGTTATTGGTTCATCATCCTATATGAGCAGTCAACTCTTCACTTTAACTAGTCTTAGAATCTCTAGCTAAAGGTCCATATCTGAAATTGGTGTCATGTTTCTTTTTGTGTTATTACATTATTTTACATGAACGCTGATACATTTCTCTTTGTTCAACAACACCTGCTGCTCTCTTTCCTTATGAAAGGACATATTAGTAAAGTTAAAATTCCTTCTACAACCGGAAATTTATAGTTTGATTTGTATTGGTTTGCCAGTCAAGGATACTTATGGAGCCTGGATTTGATGCGGGAGACATGAACCCACGTGAGCAAAATATTCTGAATCAAAGTTGGATGCTTCAACACTGTGAAGTTGTTCCACAATCAGACAATTCATGCCCAGGAGACTCCCAAAACCAAGAACATAGAACAATGAATAAAGAACCTTCGAGAGAACCAGATGGCTTCATGACTAAGGACTCAATGGATGAAACTGATAAGGAGAACAACTTTCCTGATGGAGACACATCTTGTCTTGCTACATGCACAACAAGTGACAGGGAAGATGAACTTTCCAAGAACTCTTATTGTTATGAATTTGAGGGTGGAGAAGACACATCAGGTGGTCTAACATCTTGTGTTGGAACTCGTTGGTTTAGAGCCCCCGAACTACTTTATGGATCCACAGATTATGGGCAAGAGATTGATCTGTGGTCATTAGGATGCATTTTTGCAGAGCTCTTCAATCTAGAGCCTCTTTTCCCTGGAACTTCCGATATTGATCAACTTAGTAGGATAATTAGCGTCTTGGGCAACTTGACTGAGGAAATCTGGCAGGGCTGTTCAAAACTTCCTGATTATGGTAAAATCTTTTTCAGCAATGTTGAAAATCCAATCAGTTTGGAGTCATGCCTGCCCAATCGCTCCTTTGAGGAAGTCAGTATTGTGAAGAGACTTATTTGCTATGACCCAGTAAGCAGAGCTAGTGCAATGGAACTGCTCCGTGACAAGTACTTAAATGAAGAACCTCTACCAGTTCCTGTGTCTGAGCTGAGGGTTCCTTCGACAAAAACTGGGCCAGAGGAAGGATCTCCTGGAGGGTGGTGCAGCTACAAGGACATGAATTCAGACTCGGATTTTGATGAATTTGGCAGTGTGGATGTTTCAACCACTGGTACAGGTTTCTCTAGTCGGTTCTCTTGACATTCAAGTCAATGTTTAGAATCTATTCAGTCACCCTGGTCTCAAATACATGTATAAAAAACCTATACTTGAAAGGACGATTAGTTGTAATATAAGAGAACCATGATTATAGAAGTGTATTTGGAGTTTGGTACTGAACTACAATAAATCCTTCACGTATATATGAAGGAAGAAGCATAGGACATGGTTAAGAAGCCCATGACTGTAATCTAAGAGAATCATCCAGCCACACATTTGGAATATCTCCTGTACATGTATGTTAAATTTATGGGGAGATGTTTCCAATGTGTGGCTGGATGCCTGTGCTTTCAGAGTGTTAGCATAGTTTTTGCTTTCAAGAGATCCCATCTCCTTTGGCTGTACCTTTGTTATCCCTATCGTTATCTTTGTTGTGATTTGTGAAATTTGGAATGTGTAGCTGAATGTGATGGCTATTTAGTGGGCTGTGGAACCAATGGCAATGCCCCACACCAGCCATAAAATATTTGGGTCCACAAGTGAGGTTGAATTATGTGGATCTCATGTATTTTATGACTAGTATGAGGCACTATCATTGGTTCCACAACGTGCTAAACAGCCATTACATTCAGCTAATCTGATCTCTTAAAGATTGCTCACGGTTAACCAAGGTCAAGATATCCGAACATTGGCCTGGATATGGATGGGCTTGGTTAGGGCTACATTTTTCATCTGAGAATACCAAATTAGTCTGTAATCGTTGGCGATCCATCATATTGATGTGGGTCAGGTCATGGACTCCTCGGCTTATAAACAGGGTTGGGTGGACAGGACAGGTTTTGAAGAGGAAACAGCAAAGGTCTCGTGTGTATCAGCTGTGAAAAGAACACCTTATATAATTTCGAGTGCTGGTTTGGTCAAACAATTAGTGCCCTTTTAGAAGGGTTTCTGACGATCCAAAATGGGCCCAACACGGGAATGCAGAAGCAATGTTTGGTGAAATCTGTGAAAATCTGGAAACCGACCACCACGCTTTGGATGCAAAAAACACAATATGAACTGCTGGTAGCATCTCTGGAACACAGGTGCTCAACCACCACAAATCAATCAACGCAACTCGGGTGCAACTTTGCGGGTTAAGGGTGAGATTTTGTCAAAATTCGAATGAACCCAATTCGAAGCTTGAGCCTGAAACAGTTTAAACTATTAACTCGGGCCAACCTGAGTTGCACCCCTACCTCCAACACAAGTCATACTTGAATGACTTCATTCTGGTTTCTGGCTGTCGCCAGTCGCCACCATGTATACAAAGCCCTGCACTTCTCATTATCATTCTCCTGTTTGAGAACCTCTTTCTCAGTGATTCTACATTCCCTCGAGAATTTCAAACATGGTAGCAAAATATATTCATGGATGCATATAAATATGAAAATATGTTGGATTTAGATTGGCCAAGGTCTAAGCCTAACCCAACCCAACCTTAAGTTCATATTTTTCAACCCTAACTCAAATTTCAAATAAACCCAGCCCAATCCAACTTTTTTTTTGGGATGGATTAAAGACTAATCCAGCCCTAGTTGCACCCACAGAAACAGGAAATTATTGCGAAAAAAAAGGAAAACTGGAAATGATTCTTTACACACGGAGGAACAAAAATGCTCCCACATACTATCAATATATTTCCAAAAAATGCGTCCTTGAAGCATTTCTAGAATTTTTTTCCATATTTCAGACACTATTATATACCTGTTTCCTGTAAAACACGTTCCAACACCCTACGAAAACACATTCCAACACGATCTTACACACATCTCACTATGAAATTGGGGGCCACCATAAAAGTAGAATCTGCCATGCATGAAATGTGCGGTGTCAGATGATGTCAAGGAGTTGGAACGTATTATGTTGGCAGGTGATCCCGTCTCCATGTTAGAATAAACAGAAATGGTGCACCCCGCACTAAGGTCATAAAGATGTCTGAAGGCTCCATTTGGGAAGAGTACAGGTACAAACATATTTGTATTTACACTCTTCTCAAACTGAGCTTAAACTGCCAAGACGATTGGTTTTTAACTCCGTCAAGATTTCACAAAATTTGATTTTGTTTGATATTAGTGAATTCAAAACCATCAATTTCAAATTAAAAAAGGTCCTACTCCTGTGTGGAAAAAAAAGTTTGTCATACGAGAAAAGACAACCCCAGTCACTCATTTCATGGGAGCTTAAGGTCATAAAGTGGGAAGCATTCCAGTTCACGGGCTCAAAATTATTTTCATATCATGTGCAAAAACGCACATACTAGCATTATAATTTTGAGAACTTTTAGCCAAAACTAACAAAATAATAAAAAGGTAAAATATTTACAAGTAAAAATAGATACTCAAGTTGTATTAAGAACAAGAAACAGAAAAGAAAAAGAGAACAAAATGCATTGGGAATATATCCCTTATCATTCACGGGGGATGTTCCCAATGCATGGTAGAATTGTCTAGTGGGTAGGGATGTGGGAAAAGTTTGTCGGTAGGAGATCCGGAGTGTTTGAATCTATACTCTGAACCATGTTTGAAAGTGGTCAACTTCAAAAGCTTGGAGGCATGCTAGCAATGCTAGCAATATGGGAAGGTTCTTGCCATACCTGTTAAGAGATCACCACCACAAGGAACATTGTTTACATTTCCCTAGCATTCCTGTTGCTAATAATAAATTAAGAAAGCAGATGATATCATTGGTTATAGTTGAAAGTGTTTGAAGAATGAATAGCAATCATGCTACCATTAAGCCTAATAAGGAATTTGGTTAGGGTTTGAGGTCACCTGGAATTTGGATATATCCCTTAACAAATGGTTAAGCCTCTTGAAACACTTTCAGATTAACAGTTATTACACAATCAGCTATAGTTGAAAGATTTCTTAGTTAGCATACAGCATGTCACACATGAGAAGAAGATAAAGGTGTAGGTTGCATCCTCAAGCCCCACTAGAATCGAATAAGCAAATAATAAATAACTTAAAGTGGTTAATAACAAGAATAAAAGAACTTTTTCTATAAGTTTCCCTTCTTCACAATTGCACATTCCCTACACTACAAACTAACAAGGATGAACACCCAGGATTTCCCCCTTTGTCCTAAAGATAATTTGTCATAAAACATTGAAAAAAATACATAATTAACTGTAGGTCAAGCTGATCTTTCAACTAATCAACCAGCCAATTGCCTAGGTCTTATATTCCAGAATTCATGCCTTATAAAGATACAAACTGGTCACTCATCTATATGCATTGACAGGATCATACCCATGAAAGATTTTGAATGTGACAGAGACGGATAATACTCACAGCAAGTTTCCTAAGAAGCAATTACTAACATTTAATTTATTTGGGTGGTTGCAGCATCCACTCCCAATGCTGTTCTCGAGTTTGACTGGAGACAATGGAATAATGACTTTCATATGTGAAGTCCTCAAAATATTGCACCAGGACATAGGTATCCCCTAGTCACAGCATTTAAATTGGAAAAGAAAATAAAAATAAAAGAAAACTGAACATCTTTAGCTAATTCCATGAAAACATGAATGAAAGACAAGTAGGAAAGGAAAATCTTGTGAACCCAAGAAACAGATTTATATTCTGGGGATAAAGTTTGATTTATTTATATTTCACTTTAATACCAAATTTCATGCCATAAGTCTTATTCCCAACTCATCCAAAGACACCATATTTGCATCGTATAGTAGAAACTTCCTTCCCCTGTTGGATTAGCAAATCTTGCAAAGCTTTGACAGTAGAAGAGATCCAACTGAAATTACCTCTGCAGAGTTGCAACTGGAAGGAGTACTAGTATAATTATACATATAGAAATGATTTTGAGATCACATTGTTGGATCTAAAACAGCTGATCGCTATGCTCTTTGCTCCACTTCCACTACTAGGTTAGTGGCAGAACGTCTGGACACTTCACCATCAATATCTACAGTTGACTGAAACAGAGGAGTCATTCAAGAGACTCTCTATATAATGAGAACTGTTGAATTTCATTAACCTGCAAAAGCATGAAACGTCACAGTACACTTGGTTCTGAAAATCATGAGGTCTATTTCTACAAGGTTGAAGAATATCAAAATGCCAGCAATACCTGCTTCACCACAACTTGCTTTTTTTTTCCCCATATGTGGGCCTGTAAAAGCTCCATGAATCAAGGTTTCAAGAATCACGATGCCTGATCTATGTGTGATATGTGAGAAGTTGTTTTCTGATACTTAGCGTTTTAACAGAGTTGCAAGAACATTTGGACGACTTATGATGACAGAATAATCAAAGAAAGCCCCTGAATTTGAAAAAAAAGACATTTCTGTCTAACATAATTTTGATATCATGTGATGCTTCAATTTCCAAAAATTGCATCCCTAAAGCTGCATCTCCACCTTTTCATCATTGTCGAGGGCTTACAGGTATAGTTGTGAGCTTCATCCTCTGTCTCTTATGCCCATCCATATTAATCATGCCAACTCTATCAATAGATGTTGTCTTTCTATATGGTAGATCACCACCTTCAATCATGTATATATTTCCTGCCTCAGGAAGAGTAAAATCAGCTGGGTTTCTATTGATGGTGCAAATTTCAGTCTTACGAATGGCTTTCACTGGTGATATTGTTTCAGCTTTCTTACTGACTTCCAGTTGAACATGCTTGGTTGATTCTTCTCCAACCTGTGATTGTACATCATATCGAATAGAACCCAAAGATGAGAACCCTTTTGGCAGATCATGATTAGAAACATATCCACGAATCTTTCTAGAAATATCATTTTTGAAGGAAGACCTCTGTGATTTCAGGCTTCTGGTTTGTGCCAGAGTAGAGGAACTTTTTGTTTTCCTCTTTTCTTGAAATGTAAGCGAGTTGGGTTTGGTTTTAGCCACAAACACATCTGTAAACCCAATAGCTCTTCCAAAATTTCCATCTTTATGTAATGAAGAACCAATCTTATCTACCATATGAGCTGGAGGAAAATGTTCAAAAGATTTTCCTGGATGATTGTTTTTGTCAAAATAATCACATGAAAGTGGGTCAATCAAGGCCTCACTCTTCTTAGATACTCTAAATTCTGGCCTTGACAACACCTTGTCATGATGATCATTGAGAATGAGAGGCTTTTTGGGGAACTTCTCCAGGTTCCCATTTACATTGACAATTGTACTTGAACATGCCCCAGCATCCATGAGTCTAAGCAGATGCATTGCTGATATTGTTTCATTAGTATACAGATCCAATGGCCCTACCGTTTTGGAATGACACTCATTTCCTTTATCCCTGAAAGCAAGATGTGACCTATTCTCTATATCCATTTCAAAGCCTACTTTTTGCTTTTGAAGATGGGATACATTTTCATTAATCAATTTCAGGCCATGATTCATGTTCAGGTTCCCCTTTTGTAATGGGACTGAACACTGGGAGAACATGTTTATGTTACTTGATTCAGTGAGAAATTCCCGAGGGCTATTAATTCCAAAAGACATGTTATTTCTTCTCACAGAGGACCAAACATCATATAATTCCTTGCAGCATGAGTTCTGCCGGGAAGAGCTCTGACACACATTATGTGCTTCTATTGGTTGGAAACAAGACCCAGGACATCTGTGCTCAAACATATCCCTACTCCAATTACAATTTTGAGTACCACAGTTTCTTTCAGAACAAGTGAAAGGAAACTGAAATCCAGTTGATAGCTTCCCTTGACACTCTGGAAATAGAGTAAACCTCATAGAAGCAGGTTCTTTCTCTGACTGGCTAACATTGAAATTGATGGTGTTATATCCATTGGCATGAGTAGGGCAGCCAGCATATTTGGTTGGTTTAACACTTTTACTTTTATAACATATGCCACTTCCTGCATTGCTGGACCAGCTTTGCATGAGAGAGCTCTTCCTATGCAGCAATGCCAATGGCTCATCCTCAGGAGCTTCGGCAAAGTTTGTTATATGAGCACCCTTGATGTTGTCAATTGTTTCTGTCAAGTTGAACCTCTTCTCAGAAGTGTTTTTTGCATAAAAGAGACGCCTCTCATATTGATTTTTGGCCATAAGTTCAACAATTTCCATGGGGATGTCATCAGAAACTGCCTGTTCATGCACTTTATCAGCCCCTTGATCACATTGACTTGTTGAAATTTTTGGAATCTCATCAACTTCAGTAACATTCTCATAATTGCACATATTGGATGTTTCCTGAAATAAGTACATCAATACTTCTATACAAATGCAATACCTTAGGAACAATTCAAGAAGAAAATATTTAGAGAAACAAAGAACAGAGGAAAAGAACTTATCAAAAGAAAAAGAGATCAAAGGAAAAGAACATAAAATTCTATATGCATGTACTGACATAAAAACGGTATATACATGGATGTCTACACGCAAATTTTTGTATATATATGCATGCCTACGTGAAAATTACATCCATAGGCACTGATAAACTAATCAGGATTACACAAGTCAAAGAGATTAGACACAATACTTCTGTAATGAAGAAAACAGAGATAATTTAAATTCAAAAAAAAAAAAAAGACCCAATCAACCCAGTAATGTGGTCATGATACAGAAGCAATAAATACATATAAACTGAGACACCAGAAGCCCAAAAGAAGTACCAGTGCCTCTTCACTGGATAGATGCTGATATACTGTTGCTTCAGAAGTTGGAAACAAGTAGCAACGAGATAGTTTATAGTTTTTGTGATGAAAAGCTAAACTTAGTCTTAGCCTGTTTCTATGACCTTTTGCCATCTTCTATCAAAATACCTACATTTAGGCCAAAAAACTTGAGAGACAGTTTAAAGTCAATTTTAACATGACTCAATAATGTGATAACACCTTTCTAACTACCCTTCCAGTGGTATTTTGCTACATCATCTTGTTATTATATCTAAATTTAACTGAAATCAAATCTTGCTAACCAAAGTGTAAGATGCCATTTTAAATTATGTTTAGATTGAGAATTTCTATAAATTCCAGGCTTAGTCACTGGATGAGAAAATGGTCATCTTGTTTAAAAAAATCATTGTGTATCTCATGGAGAACATACTCAATTAAGCTAAAAAGTACATATTCCTTGGATCTCCAGAATGCAAGGGTAAACAAACACTTGTTACCAAAATTATTTCATGACAAGAGAACAATAATGGTTCCAAACTAACAGAATAGTTGATCATAAATACCCATGTTAACATGTTATATGCTTAGATCAAAGCAAATAATCTGTTTAATCTATTTAAACCTTCTTAAGCTATAGAAGCTAACAAAATTTTCTCTAGCCACACAAATATTCATTTGTTGTCAAAAGTTAGTTGTTATTCTCTGATTATAATGCAGAAGATGGAGATTTGGGATGCTTCTGTAACACATAAAGGTTCAAGGCGTATGTTTCATGCTTAAATGTTATTGGAATGATCAGCTTTTAAAGTTGAGTGCGAAAATTAATCCTACATAGCATGATATAGGGTGCACATGAACAACAAAGGAAAGTGGATCAGAAAAGGGAAAAACATAACACCACACAACATATTTCTAAAGCAAAAATTGCAGATAAAGTATCTTGCAGTATCGAGATGAACAAGGAAGGAAGACAGACTAAAAAAAGTACCTAGCAAATACCTAATAAAGAACTGCAAAGAAAAAGAGTGCCACACATATAAAAATGCAAGCAAAAGAAAAGCCCTTACCTTTGGCTCACATGTTAGGAAAGAACCTCTGCCTTCAACAGAGGACACATTGTCACACTTCTTACTCATGATAGACTTTCTATCAGTTGCTACATGATTTTTCATACTGCAATGGCTACCCATTCTAGAAAGTGCACTTTGTGAAGATTTATAAGGACCTGTTGCATCATTCAAGGGCATTCCATCAACTGGAGGAATTCTGTTTTTCTTCTTACCCAAAATATGTTTGCCACCATTGTTTGGCGGAACAACATAACTTTGAAGACCGGATATCTGATCACTCCCTGCAAGTGCACTTTGTGAAGATTTATAAGGACCTGTTGCATCATTCAAGGGCATTCCATCAACTGGAGGAATTCTGTTTTTCTTCTTACCCAAAATATGTTTGCCACCATTGTTTGGCGGAACAACATAACTTTGAAGACCGGATATCTGATCACTCCCAGCAAATGCATCTTCTGCTGATTTAAGGGAAATGGTTTCAGCCCAAGCGCACTTGACTTGTAAATCCCTCTTAACCTGAACTTCTCTTTGAACACTTTCTTGCCATTGTTCCAAGAAAGGTTGCCTACATTCACTTTTAGGCATCTTCTTTTTACACAAGACAATCTTTTTATCTTTTCTACATTTGGCCAAACCTGCCTCAGAACCAGGATGTGAATCCACCTTAATGGATGTATCAACTACTTCAAAATTAGTAACTGTAGTATCAATATTTCTTATTTCTGCATCTCCCTTAGAGATCCCAACTTTTTGAGGAGCATCCTTGGGCTGGATCATTCTGGAGGGCCCCTTGTCTTCATCCCAAGATATCTTCCTTTTCTTTTTCTTGACCAGAATATCCTGTTGATCATTTCCTTGGATGGCGGTGTGACTTTTGACTTCAGGAAATAGGCCTGCCTCAGAAAAAGAATTTTGTGATGCTTTACATTGAGCACCCTCAACCTTGGTGTGATCAATGCTTCCATCTCTCTCAGAGCTATAATTTTTGTTGGATGCAGCCAAAACCTCGCTTCTTATTATGTCAGTCAACATACGAACCTTTCTTGTTTTGATCTTCTGCAAAGTAACACCAATACCCCCAAGTTGGTTTGCATGATATTCATAACCAAGATTATCTCCAATCAAGTTCTCATCATTTTCAGAGAATTCATAGTCACTCTCATCCAGATCCATTGGATTAAGTTTGCCCATCTGATAAGTGGCAGTATTTGGAGACTCATTCTTCTGAATGCCTGCATCTGCTACCTTGGATATCACACATTCTGTCATTATGTGCCTGTGTTGTCCATTCATTTTGCCTACATTGCCAGTGCAAACTTCTGGGTCCTTGTTATACATTTTTTTGGAATCATTTCTCATGCATTTCAGCTTTCTAAAATTCTCCCTGGCAACTGCATTTCCATGCCTTTCGTTGTTTGGTTTATGAAATTCAATTAATTCATCACTCTTTGATTTCAGATGAATAGTTTTAGAAGCTTTCTTGTCATGAGAAACAAATGGAGAAGCAGTTGCAGTTTCCCTGGCAGATAAATTGCAGCCTTGCTTGTCTATTTCAAAAGTAATAGTAAGTTTACCTTCTCTACTGAACTTTTCCTTTCTGTAGTATGGATCATCTTTTGTTCCACCATAAGTTTGTCTCAAAATTACCTGGTTAACATAATCCTCTGGACTACCATAATGGCCATTACATCTACAGAAATCTGCAGAAAACAAAGAAATGAGAAAACGATTTTGGTTTCTTCTTTGAGATTTAGGGGCTAGAAATGAGTATACCTTCTTTGATACTATATGCAATTTCAGCTTCCTTTTCATTCTTATCACCACACAATAATGGCCTATACTCAACACCATTCACATTAGTAGAAGCATCTAATTCGGCTTTTCTTTCTCCACACATGTTCATTGCAGGTGCGTGTTGAAAATCATGAAGCAACCTTTGTGCATCACCGTGGGATAGTATAACAGGAGTTCCATCTGAAAAATTCATGTTGATTCTAATTCCAGTATTATGACAATTGGCAAGCATTCCAGCTTCAGATGGAGAATCTTTAGCAACAATTTTCTGCAGACAGATTTGGCAACCCCACCATCTGAATTCTGGAACATACAAAGGAGGAAGCTTTTCCATATCGTTATGGTTACCAACTGTTGGAAATGGCCAACAAACCTTCCTGTCTTTTTTGCGCATTTCAGCAACATATCCACTGTGTTCACAAATAAATGATTAATTACCAGAAAAGTTTGAGAAAGAATCTATATATCCCATATCTACAACATGAAATAGAAGATTATGCTTGTCAAAGCACTCTCAATACACAAGCTTCTAAGAGCATAACCATAGGCACTCCAAAATAGGTTCCCTTGGTCAACCCAATATTCAATCTCTTGTCCATTTCTCAGTAAGATATTGCAGGGTTGGATGACTGAGGTTTCTATCCTTGATCTTTGTCTGTGACTACTTAGACTGCTTTCCTGTTTTATTTATTTATTTTTTTATTTTTTTGAAAAAGGTAAAGTATAAATTCCTTAAGACAAAAGAAACTGTACAATAATCCAAATATAAGTTCATTAGACTGCTTTCCTCTTTTAATAGTGTAAATCACTTGATAAAGGACTACAATAATCCAAGTATCATCTTGAGAAAGAATGTCAAAATAATCCAGTACTTCTTTGATATCAAGTTCATTTGTGGAATACTTTAAGTTCAGATAACTTAGATAGAAAATGTTGTTTGAGGAAGTAATTTCACATATCAAACTCAGCATAAAAGGTTCCCAATTAAAATTTTGATTTGACTCAAAGAAGATGACAAAATATCCAGAATCATAATTCATGAACATGAAGACTACACTAGTTAAGTTGGCAATATTACCACACTATTCTATTAAAGAAAATCCTTATCATTTAATCCATATGAAATAAATTAAGGTTGATGTTTATCCTAGTGAAGAATTTCTGCAAAAAGGGTAACTAACTTTAGCATGCTTATAAATAACTACATTTGAAGCTTACCGAATTGAAAAGTGCCTACACTTGCCTCCCTCTTTTTTATTGTCTGCAGAGACATGCCCAATGGATCTTGATTCAATGACTGACATAGTAGACTTGGCAATAATAGTTGAATCACTTCTTTCACAGTTACTTGACCCCATAATATTCTCCTCCATATTACACAACAAAAGGAGCAATACTGCACTCCAAAGGGATAAAGTTCCTACACACATTCATGCAAAAAATAATTGAGTAACGGGATGATCAATCATGTTAATTACTGAAGAAGAGTACAAATCCTAGGGTAGTCCTACTATTGCACTTGAGGAATGAAACAAGTAAAATTATGGTTTAACAGAGAAAGGTGGAACTGCTTGAAACCAGTCACACGACTAAAAGACTCCTTTCAAAGATCTAGTTGCATCACGGTAACATCATCCAGATTGAACATGAGCACATGATTGGTTTTAACTGCAAGAATTAGAACAACTCACTTCCTCAGTGAAGCTAAAGAGAAAAGATGTTTCTTTTTGCTTTTCCACGGTTTTCATATAATACAAATAACTATCTAGCTGAACCCACCTTCAGAAATTGCAAATTACAACATAAAATAACACTTTCGAAGAGAACAAACAAACACTTATTCTGGTTTACTTGCTAACCGGAGAGCTTCCAACAAGAAAAGGTGTTTCTTATGTCTTGTGGTTCATGATAGAACCCTCAACTATCTTGAGGCGTATTTCTACCAAGTCTATAATATAACATAAAATCATGCATCTTAATCTGAAAACAAATAGATATTAGGGTAGTATATGAGAATGAATTCGCAGCTGAGAAACAGTAAACTCTACACACAAAATATAACAGAAACAGTAATTATAGATAGCTAGAAGACTTAGAGTTTTAGCATAAAATGAACTGAAAAGCAATAGCCAAAGTCACAAGATGAACCCGACATGAAATTACATACAAGCAAACCTAAAACACGGACCGGAGCTAGAACCGAGCTGCCACTTACACGGGCGTCTAAAGAAAAGATCATAGAGTAACAAGAAAGATCCAACACACCTTATCTCAACGAAAATCAGGAGAAACGATGTTCCATCAGCTCGATCTCGGATCTCAACGGTACCCCTAGTAACATATCTTAGAACAAAGACCATTTGAGAGCGAAGCTCAACAGATCAACCCAGCAACAATATTCAAAGCTGGTTGATCATAATTCGAGTGCGAATGCTGGTGAAACCCTACCTTTTAGGGTTTTGAATGGTTTTTTCGATAGGAGAGAGAGAGAGAGAGATCTTTTTTTATCTTTTTTTATTCTCATCTTCCTTTATCCGTGAAAGGGAAAATTTTAAAAGCGCGCTATGACATATTGACATGTCGTAAGTTGTACCATTCGCGTGTTGTGTGTGGTGTAAGAAAGAGAACTCAGAGGAATGGAAAACCTCCTACGTGTCCCCTTGTTTACGGTGCTGCCCTTATCATCACCACCCATTTTCCTAAAAATCCTAATTTGTGGACAACCAAAAGAAGGAACCCTAACCCTAGCCCAACCACAAGCAAACCCTAACCCTAATAGCGAAAGGTAAATTTGTTGTCTTCATACCCTTAACTAGTGATGAATAGTGCATATTAATCTGTTGACTGGCCACCTTTTCTCTTGCCACCAAAATCTGAGAGTAGAAATGAGAATGATTCATGAGATAGTTGTTCTTAATTTTTGGATACAATGTGCTATAGAACACGGCATATTAAATGGAATGAATGTTAAAAAAAAAAATCTAATGATCATGTGGATGGATCATTTAAAAAATTTAATTGAAATCACAGACCATACGAGTAAATTAATCTCCAAATAAGGGGACCCCATTTTAAACACATCCCTCAAAAGATTAAATATGAGGTATATAGTAGAGATTCCCAACCACCAATATAATCAATGTTTGGCTTCTGGATTGATTAGTTGATTGATGGGAAGAGAATTTGATATTGCAAATTAAGTGTTACTATTCTAAGAAAAAACTAACTACCACTCATCAGTTGTAGTTATAAAAAATTAGGGTTGAGTTTATGGTAATATATATATATGTTTTTTTTTGGGGGGGGAGGAGAGAGGGAGATGTAGAGAGAGAAAGAAGTGGGAGGAATCAAGCAAGTACAGTGGCCCCCACTAACATCAAGAAAACTTTCAAGTTGAGCAGTTGGGGAAACAAGTTACTGTAGTGGATGTAAGCCTCCAACCTAAAATCTATCTCTGGTTTAGATCAAATGGTGGTTGTTTTTCTCTTTTTATGTTGTGGGGGACACAAGATCACCAAAATAAAAAGTACAAATGTCTTGGTCTTCTTGGACATGAAAGGGTAATAAGAAAATGAAGTAGACATTCCAAGCCATGGAAGTCCACACACATGCATGCCCATATATGAATACATGAGGATGGCCCCATTGATGACGCAGAGCAGCTTTTTTTCCACTAGTTTGGCCGATACAAAGATGGGACAGGGCATCAGCTATCAAGACCTGGTTTGTGGTGGGCCTTGTTTTAAAGCATATTAAATAGATTACTCCCCAACTTTAACTTAAGCTTCAAAGGCTTAACCTTACCAAAGGTTACGAAACGCTCAAATGAATGAAAGATTTTTCTTTTAAATACTCAAATAAAAGAGATATTGAATGGCTTTGATGCTTGATCTAACTCAGGTCAGAGAGAGAGAGAGAGAGAGAGAGGGTTTTGACAAGCGTTCTCATCAAGTAAAAGAAGATATTGAAAGGCTTTGATGCTTGATCTAAGTCAGGTCCTCCCCCAGATTTTTGCCATTTGGGCAGCTGCGTAGAGAGAGAGAGAGAGAGGATGCCATTTATTGTCATTACAGCCATCTCCATAGATGGGAAGAAGATATATTTGCATGAAAATTACTGAAACACTGATTCAAAGTTTTTGTTTTTTGTTTTTTTTTTTTTTTTTTTTTTTTTACTTTAAAGAGAAACACCCATAAGTGAGCTTATCAGCTTGTCGTGCATGCAGAGAAGACCATGTTATCTTTGTATTCTTTCGTGTAATAATTAATAATGAAATGACAAAATAGATGGAAATCTAAAGGCTAGCTGTAGAATCCAAACAGGTTTTCTGTCAGAATAAACTGATCAGAACTGAGATTCTTCCAGCACAGTTACAACTCCTTTGCTTAAAACACTGAAACTTCACACACACACACACACGCAGAAGATGATAACTTGTGCATTCTTTTTTTTCAACTAGCTGTTCCAACTTAACCTCCTTAGCCCAATTAATTCAATCAAATCTACAATATTGTTAAGTGCTTCTAGCGTAAAGACTGAGCACTTTACAAAGCCTGCAAAAAGGATATAAGAGACAATTATAGAAAAAAGATGATTCTTAATGCTTTTGCGAAAGGCTAGAAAAAGCGATTTGCGTAAATTTCTGATGGTAGTGAGAGGCGTTTCAGGCGAGTTCATGGCGTATTGCTGACTCTTCTATCCTGAGATATCGAGTGCAGCAGAATCGGCGTCAGAGGCTTAAAGGGTGCGAATCTTGAGAGATCAAATTTGGATCTATTTTGAAGAGACCCAGATTTAAGGGATTACTTGGTCTAATAATTTGTGTTTCAATTTCTGGAGAGCTCTCCCTCTGTAAAGGAGTACATGTTTAATTTCTTGTTTTCACTCTCTTTGATGGCGTTGTCAAAAACTCCAAATGGGAAACCTGTGCTCTGAGAAACGTAGATGGGATAACAGTTTACGAACTCAGTATGGCTCCATGTGGGGCACAGCCAATATGGTGTCTGATAGAGACCATTCCTTGGTTAGTGCAGAGGAGATGCCCCACTTCATCAGATGATTGCAACCATCCGAACAAATTCCGTTCTTTAACTTCTTTCTGGGGATTCAAAGAAAAAGGAAAAGAAAAGAAATAACAGCACATATTCGAAGAAAGTCTATACATTGAACGGGGTTAATCCTCCAATGTGGGTTGTAGGACCCACCACCCCATGAAGGGAATCAGCTTCATATGAATCTGCCCTACTTGTAGTCTTGATGTTTATAATGGTATCTCAGAAACAACTCAACAAGTTCTCCCACCATCAGAACCCAGATTGAGTGGAGCATCAAGATGATAATCAGAATGATGATCTGGTTAGATCAGGTGTTCATTTCAAAGATCCCTTTTGGGTCCTGCTGTTATAGACCACCATTGCGCCCAGATAACTTGGAGTCTGATTCTTCATATATATAGTAGTAGTTGTAATAGTTTCACCTACTGTGGTAATAGTGATTAGCAATATGTAAGGTGGGGAGACTCCATAATTATTCTCCTTTAATTACTCCATCTTTCTGTACAGTTTTTAAGTACACCCATTTCATGATGATGAAAATTTTCTTTTAGATTATCGCTCAGTTTTCCTTTAAATGCTTTTCTGCAAAGCAATTTGAATAGTACTGCAGTATAAGTAGTATCCTATGCCCTTTTAATTAATGTTTGAGGCCCAGATTTACCCAAAATCAATGCTCAACGACCCTACTCTTCCAAACAAGATAATGAGAGCTTGGGTTTTAGTAATTAATTAGCCTCTGGCGCCAACATACAGTAGCCGATCTAATATCATTGGATCACCCGCTCGATACACAGTGGTAGCATTTGATACCCATTTCTATTCAATGAAATGACACGACGAATACTGAAATATCAAATCTGGAGTAAACTAAACTAGATCTCATAACTTTAATTAATTGAGGTGTGCAGTTCTATTCCATCATAATCATTTTCTCTGGTACGTAGAAACCTCGATAATTCAATTTATATATATATATATATTTCTTCCTGTCATGACAACCCAACATGAACATACATCGGAAAAGATTTATCAGGCCGAGAAATCCAAGCATCACGCGATCCAATAAGTTCACAGTAAGCGATCGAAGCAACCCATTTAAAAGCTTACTGCTAAACGCCCACTTTTATATGTTAGATTACCTAAAAAGATCTTACCTGAACCCCTTCAAGCTGGTTATTGATGGATGAAACATGCAGCTTATAATCAAATCTTCCAAAGCTACTTTGTTCTTGTTAAGACTTATGAACACAAGTAGTATAAACCATAAAGCAGGTCTCAGCTTCATTAGGGAAGTGTGGCAAAAGATTGATATAGTGATATTCTGTCTTGATCTACACTGTCATATCTATTTCATAAACGTGCCTTTTTTGTCGAGTCCTGGAGGATTCAGTTGCGTGTCGAGAGGAAATCGCATCCAGTTGTGGAAATTCTGTTGCGCTTATTGCACTTGTCTTTGTAATATCTAAGCTGGGTTACACTGAGAGCATGCATAAATTGACAAGGGATAGGTTGCTGGAAGGCTGCCATGATATTGTCATCCTCCATTGAAACTTGACAGTTGAATCAAACATCTGCAAGTGTTCTTCAGAAAATACCATCTTTGGGTTGACTGCATGAAAGATTAGAGAGAAGTGTACACAGATAAACTCAGGGTTTGCATGCTAGCTGCATCATGTCAATGGCGACCCTCATGGAAGAAGATGACTCTGAAGAGCTTCCACAATGGGAAGGTTGCAGATTAACGAATGTTGATACAATAAACCTGCTGCCCAGATTAACGAATGAGAGGAGTAGATCAAACAGAGTTGCACAAGTAACAAGCTTGGTGTAAGTATGCAGTTCGATCGATCTACCAGTAAGACAGATACAATTTTCTTATCGAGACGAGACTTTGGGCCGGATGATTTCACGCACTCCCTTGCGACCCCCAATGAATCACGGGCACGCAGCCATGGAAATTACAAAGAAGTTCATGCCATGTCTTGAATTTATTTCCATCTCGCTGACCTGTTCGCGTTTTATTGGGATGTCGCAGCAGATGTGCCCTCGGGCTGGATGCAGTCAATCTGGGAATGCCAGATATGGTAAATTACGTGCATGAAACGCCTTAAAAAATGGAGAGAGAGAGAGAGAGAGAGAGAGAGAGAGAGAGAGAGAGGAGTTAAGAAGAGCATCAGGAAATTCAAGCAATTCAGTGCCAGGAACGAAGATCTTTCACAGAGAATTCCATAAGCTGATGGAATAAAAAAAATGGAGTACCAAGATCACGAAACACTGCACTGTCTTCTCCTGCTTGTAAAGACTCTGTATAGAGTGATGAAAGCAATAAAAAAATGCATTGTTGAGAAAGTTTTCAACCATCTACATTAACCAACACCGATCACATCTTTTGAGGTAAGCTAGAAATGGTAGAAAGTTTTCAGCTATCTACGTCAACCATTGCGTCCTTGAAATCAAGCCCAGGTGCTTGATTTGTTCTCTCTTGCACGCACTAAAGAAGCTCAATGGCGGTTTGTCTGATCATTCTGCAAAAGCTTCTCGCTGTAGTTCGAAACTCGAAACTGAGCCAAGACTCAGTGGTACATGTTTACAAATTCACATAGAGAACATTCCAGAGGTTGTGAATGAGTTCTTTTCTCATGGCGAGCCAAGAGTATAATCATTCCACCAAAATGCTAGACGCCATTAGAATAGAGAGAGGCACTGCTGCAATAAATCCTTGTGAAGATGACCAGAATTTAAAAAATCCTCATCAACAGCGACGGTCGGCATGTTTTTCAGATTAATGCCGGTCAATTTTCGCGATTTCGGTGATTTATTTCGGCTGAAATGTCGGATTAATAAAAACAAAAGCAGTAAAATGGTAAAAAATTTAACAAAAATATTTCGTCCGAAATACCTATAAATTTAATATATATATATATATATATATCACGGACTCGGTTATGTAACGGCCCAAGTTTTCGAAATTCAAAACTTTTTCTTTGGTACAAAAATTTGAAACTTCGGCTCCAGATTCGTGAAGCAATACATCGATATCCATCTCGCAGGCGATGCATGAGGGGCCCCACTCCCATAGCTAGTTAATGGGAATGAGTACTCAGGATCTGCTGAACTTCTTTAAGCTGAACTTGTCTGATCAGAATTCTAATCCTCCACTCTTTCTGCCCACCCAAAAACCCTCCATTCCTGCACCAGTACTCTGCCAAAATATTATTAAGCTGTTGAAGCTTGAAACAATCAATGGCGTTGGTGGGGTTGGGTTTTTTAAGAAGAAAAAGGCAGAATCAAGCAATTAAGAATATTTATCTTTGCTGTGTGACCATCAATGAGCGATGAACACGATAAGGCTCTCACAGTCTCACGGCCACACGTTTGCTAAGGTAACGCTACTTCTGGATCATAACTGACCAAGTAAATATATATATATATATAGTAATTTTGTGTTGAAAACAGCAAAGCAAAGGCATAAAGTTTTGCTTTTTTCTCTGCTTTAATTTCCATCAAAACGATGCAACCGATGGGTCGATGAATGTATGTAGATATGAGGAATGTTTATTTATTGATGAAAGAGTGATCAGGCAGTGAGATTGTTCATCATTCAACTCAAAGAATAAATGTTAACAGCTCTTTAGATATCTCAACTTTTGAGCTAATGGCTGATCATGAACAGGTTACACTTTAATTACTACAGAGGTGATCAGTGGATCTCATTGGGAATCGCCATTTGATTGATCCCATTGGTAGCAGGTAGCACTACCAAGTACCGTCGGTCCGTTGGGTTTTGAGTCGGGCTTCATGCAACGGCTTCTTGAGTTGCATGAGTCAAAAAAAAAAAAAAGAAATCCTGCATGAGGTGAAAATTTGACTTTTTTCAGTCAATCACAGCAGAAACCCTCCAAAACGGGCTATTATTACTTAACGCTGCGTTGCCTTTGGAAATGATAATGGTTAACTTTTGCCTGTATTTGACAATATTACATTTATGCATTAACAAATGACATCAATGCATATTTACATTGATAATAAGATATAAAAGTACATCATTAAAAAAGAGTAAATTTGCATTAGAATGTGCTTTTGATAAAAAAAAAAGCATATGTTTTATTGAAATTCACTTTTGCATGGATTACGGCTAAAAGTCTGTTTGGTAAGAAGATAAATTTATCAGTACAAAACTAACTCAACTTTACAATTTATATGAACCGTTTTACATTCTACATATTTACATTGTTTCCCAACACAGTCTAAGTTTTTTTTATCTTAATCTTAGGTACCATTTATTAATTGTTGTAAATCAAGAAATAAAACAAAATATACAACAAATCCAGTTAAATTTTAAACTAGACAGATCATACAGACAACTCGATCTATATATATAGTAGAAACAATAATCTATGATAAAAAGACACTAGATCATTTATCATTGATATATTGGGTCAGGCATGCTGTAATAAGCCTTAAAATGTACTGAAAGAAAAAAAATGATGGAAACATGTATATAAATTAAAATCTCTTAAGCCCCATTTGATTTGAAAACAGAATTGATAAATACAAATCTTAGGAGAGATTTATTATTTATAACACTATTATATAGTGTGGTAGTATGATAATTTAATGCACGTAGCATTTACTTTGAGGGCAAATTGAAATACAAAATCCAAGAGGGGAATCATATATAATGAAACCACTAAATGGGATGCATGTGCAAAATAGTCCTCAATAAATCAGATGCAACTAGTTGTCTCATGAGATTTTTTGTTTTTTGTTTTTTAATTTACTAGCTAGATAATTAATTGGAGGGCCTCTTGATATTTTTCTGTTTGTTTTTAATTTATGCATTAATATGTATTAATGAATCATAGCAATCCACAACAAACAGATCTGATAGCAAAAGGATAGAGATTCGGATTTGATGAAATTAAAGATGAAAAAAAATGTCAAATAATAGCACTTAATGTGGTAATTGCTTTGTGCGGGGAATAAATTATTAAACTAATAAATAAGGTGATATTAATGCACTATTTTCTTAAATAGTAAAAAATTTAAGGAGAATCAATAATAATAAAAAATAAAAACTAATAATTAAGTAAGGTGATATTTAATTAATCAACATTGTCCTTTATTTATTTTTTGATTTCATGCATGGGGCTACACAACCCTGGTGCAGGTAGGATTTAGTCCCAAGTCTTCACTAGCTACAACTAGAAAGAGACTTTAGCTAGCTAGCATTTTGACGATAATATTGTCTTTGTTTTTTGAGGCTTCGTTTAGGAAGAGTACAAATACAATGCTATCATTAGACCTGTTCATGGGTCGGGTGGCCTGATGGACCGGCTCGGGCCCTAGACTGGCTTGAACATGTTTATAGGCCCGTGGGCTTAAACTCGAGCCAAAAAGTCCGATTTGTAATAAATTCGAGCCGGGCTCGGGTTTTGTCAAAATAGCCTGGCCCGACCTAAAATTAGACTTAAAATGGGTTATGTGATTATGTCCATTTGAATAAATTTTTTGATTTAAGAATGTAAAATTGTGTTTTAAAACGTAAGAGAAAGGGGAAAAAACTATCTTATAGGCCCATTATTCATTTAAATAGGAAAACAAAAACCATCTGAATTTTTAATTCTAATTTGAATAGAGAAAATTATAATTTTTTTTATTAGGTCGGGCTTCGGGCTTTTAATTAGGGCCGGGCTCGGGCCTAACGTATTTCTATTAATGATGAATAAAAGCCCAACCCGGCCCGCCCATGAATAGGTCTAACTGCCATGCATATATATTTGTAATTGTATTTGCACTCTTACCAAATGGAGCCCGATCAAGGTGCAAGTGATTGCCTGTTTGCTTCTTAATGTATAAGGTAATTAGAAGTAGTATTACTATATGTTTGTTATAGCTGATAAGTTGAACTGCAGTTTGACCCAGGACCCAAAATGTACAAACTGATCTTACAGTACAGGACCTCTCAGATTCCTGGAGGTAGTAGTACTTGAAAATTGAAAATGTGAAAGATAGAGACAGGTAAAAATGGTAAGTTCTGCATGCTTATCTCTTTACATAACAAATAACAAGCATTTCTCTGTAATACAAATTAGAGACAAATTCATCATAAATTCTCCTTTGAAAAAGGGTTCATCCTGAGAAAAGAAATACTTAACTATGATGCATAACAGAAACCGTTGGAGAGTTAAAAAACTAGTTAACTCTCCAACTTAATTAGTTAAGCTGTTTTAATTTAGCATGGGTAGGTTCAAAAGCACTTTGTACCAAAACCAAACATGTATTATCTCCTCTTTATTTTTTGCTAGCTAGAGGTCAACCCCTACTACATAATAGCTTTCTTTAATTATATTCCTCTCCTTTTCCAAGGTCAGAAAAAGGGAGTTCAAGATACCACAAAGGAAAAGAAATGAAGTACTACTCCAGGCTGGAGGCAGACCATAACTTAAAATTCACTTCCAACAGCAAACGTTTGTTTGAACCGTAGAAAGCATATGTACAGAGCATAGATTCCCTAATTAAACCAATCTATGCCCTAATTTAACTACCAAAAGTATACTCATGTTTTCAATTTCTAATTCTCTATGCAGTCTAGAAGCACAATTAAGTAGGCACCCACAAAAAGTACTTATTCTAGAATCAACCCAAACACCACCTAACTACCAAAAGCATTCCCTTCCAATCCCAAGGCATGCATGTATATATATGGTGTAGTAGTACAAACTACAAACGTTAGCTACTTGCCCCAAACGAAGTAAAGCCATCCCTAAAGATTGTTCCTTTTTGGGTGGGATGAACCCAGCTTTTTCTTCTTTCACAATCATATTTAATATGCATTCTGGAAAGAGGAGCCTTAATCGTACAACTTTAATTCCTTTTCCTGTTCCATATACAAGTATATCATCCACTAATCACTAGCTAATAACCAATTCTAAACCCTTAACACCGAGTCAAAAAGAAAGTTTGTAGCCAGCTTAGTTCAACTGGCTAGTTCACCACCTCATCAATTAATACAGCCATATCAATTCCTTCGTCCCAAAAGGAATGGGTAGCATTTAATGCATGCATTATGTTACATAGATCAAACCAATGCTTTTGCTTTTATTGTTTGGGAATTGGAAGGGACGATCATTAGATTGTTTCTGTCACAGAGTAAATGTAAAATAAAGGAGTTGAGAGTGTGATCACTATGGTGATATAAGCATGCATAAGAATCATTGATTAGATAAGATCCATTCAGTGATGGCTTGGTAGGTCATATAAATCATTCTCCAAATAAAGACAGTAATTAATACTGTTGCTGCCAACGATGGGTCGGGAGCAATAATCTAATTTTACTTTCGAGATAAGGGTTGATTGAGTCTAAGGGTTTTAAGTTTCGACCTGTAAGCAAAGGAAGATGTCAGAGGCCTTGGGTGTTATTTCAGGAGCGGAGATTTCAATGATCAAATTTGTAAGGGCATATCAAAGAGTCCAACAAGACCTGAATAAAGTAGCTCAGGCGAGGTCACCAAAGAACTTAAGAGTGCTTAGAATGTCAAGATAGCTTATATGGGGAGTGACACCGTATTTTTACTTGAACCTGTTTGGAGTTGTTTACGAGCGGACTGTGAGGATGCAACCTGCCCTGCGCTATGTGTCCTTATCCTAGGCCTGCCATGTGCGTCTACATCATATACATTTAGAGAGAATTTTAATTAAAACTGTGTTCTTATTTTTGAAAAAAGTAATATATGTTTTTGAAACCATCAAAATAGTGATACTAAAAATTATTTGATTCATAGAACATGATATTAATATATAATAAAAAAAAGGACAGAAGAAAATATGTTCTTTAAACCAAAAACTCAATACGACATTTTTTTTATTCAGTTTTACAAACGAAAACATAAATATAACCAACATGTTTTCTGTAATTTTGTTTTAAAACCCCAGCTGATTTTGCTTTGTTTTTGGAACTCTCAACAACACATCGGAGAACACAAACATGGTAAACATGGTAGAACCATTAATTTCCATGCTAGAAATTGTCCTAACATGGAAGAGGATGGTAGCAGACAATTCCCTAAACTTTCGGCCATGCTCCCCTTAGTGAGTACAGCTACTATTGGCGTTTGGTCTTTGAATGTGTGAATAAGGCATTGTACAATGTCCATGCATGCCATGTGTTTGAGCATTTGCACAAGATTTACACCGACATTGGTGTTTATTTATTTAAAGATACATGTATATATATATATATGTCTAATGTCCTGTGTGATGCATGAACCTGAACATCCATGAAAATACTTTTATGGAGTGAATCAAAAGCATGTCCTTGGTTCTAAGTTTTAAGTCCTAACGTCTCCGGCCGGCCACCAAGATGTTCTTGGTCCAGTTTAAGCTCCTACTGAATGTTGTATCAGGATTGGAGAGCTGGGACTTTGTCGATCTGTCACATCACCGCTGCCCTCCTCTGCCAGTGATGAATCGATCGAGTGATCTGAAACACCAACAAAGAAAGTGGATTTCACAATCGATCATCCACCCAGTTCACCCACTAATAATTTAATCTACGTATCCAGAGAGAGTAGCCTTATTGGATGCTTCTAGCTAAGCTACCACTAGAGAGCTCATGCTCATGTACTATCCTTGTTTTCAAATCCACGAAACATCTCAAGATGAAGGTTCAAAGAAGAAGGGCAGAGAGAAGTTTCAGCTACTTCAAATAAAGATGAACATGGTGATATCAAGAAGTTAGAACCCTAATTTTGAGCAAGAATTAGGCATGATGGAACTAGCTAGAGGTGTGGTACCCCCAAGCCCAAAGTGGGTTTATCTTCACCATCTAAATGACTAAATATCACCCCCTTTAATTTTCAAATAACTTCATGGCTGTGTCACCAATAGTACACTCCACGTCAGCCGTGCATGTGGAGTGAGAGATTGTAAATATATATATATATATATTTAATGACTCTTTCCAAGTCATAAATTTAAAAACAAAATTATTGAGTAGTAGGTAACTTCCACTTAATTTGTTTAAGAGAAAAATTAAGAAAATTGGGTGGTGAGTTAAATACTTATGGGATAGGATAAAAAGAAATCCATTGTGGAGTACGGAGATGATATTATGACAAGCATATATATACCATACATGTGATTCAACTGGGGGTCCCTCATCTGACGGATGATCTGGATCTGAAATGTATCTTCCCTCACTTGACAGAGCCAACAGTAATAAAAGTATATGCCTTTTGCTTTTTAATAATTAATATATGAAAATTTCTTGGTTGATGTAGGGCAGCTTTGATGTTTTTAATCTAGTTTAAATTGAAGTATATATGAATCTTAGGGGATAACCCTTCTTTATTTCTAATGAAATCTGTATATATATATATATATATATATATAGCAAAACTATTGTTATTTGAATAAGCTTTTTCTTTTGAATTTTAGGCTTTGGGAAATAAATATGAATAAATAATGTTTTGAGTGTTGAGTGAGAATTGGTTTTAAAAATATAATAATCAAGAGTCAAAACACTTTTAAGCCTCAAAGCACAAAGCCTAAAATTGAGGCTTTTTGTGCTTGGAGCTTATCTTTCCATTGGAGAGGGTATAGGCAATTCTGTATAAGTATATATGACTCCTTTTCATGGAGGTCCGTGTGCCTACTATGTTCTCTTTTTCTCCTTTTCTTTTAACTTGAAACATACTATACATATATAGTTACCCCAAAACACTTTTAATTCTTTTGATGAACTCATGTTATAATTAGTATTTTCTGTAACTATTAACGCTTTTTTCTTTCTGCATTAACAGAAAGATTTTTCGTATGTATTTATGGGCAATATCTTATAATTATAATCTATGCTTCTATATATTTTACCCAGTTGTCTCCTTATTAGAGCTCTTGTAACAAAACAAAAACAATATAGCCTCTGCCTCAGTCATCATTTGTAGGATCTGCACCTTATGAAAACAGCTTGGACCTCTCTCTCTCTCTCTCTCTGGACTACACAATCAGAGGGCCATGGGAGTAGCCCATCCCCGTCCCACTTCGGATCAGCTACCAACACACGATGCCAACAACGTCCCAACTCCCAAGTGCCCATTTGGGACGGGGTTAGTAGTGTTTTATCGGTAGCAAGCAGATCCCTAACCCTCCCTGTCCTTTATAGCATAACCCTCTTGGCCTTAACATAGCAGTTTTTTGACTTTTCAGGGTGGGCCTTATATGAAAAGCCTGAAAGTTATATTCAGTGAAAAGCCCAGAAAATCCTAATATCTCTCACTCGATTTAAAGATTAAAGCTGAACCCCTCCCAAATGAGAGTCTTGGCTGGCTACAACCAGCCAGAAAACCTCTGGGAGCCTCCTTGTTCTCTATTGATGTCCAAGGATTGAAACATTGGACATAACAAAGAATTTGTTTCCATGAACAACCACTTTGTTCATTCTTTTGAAAATATGTCCCATGGACAACTACTTGGGTTGTCTAGAGAAGAACTCTAAATACCCAGAAACTTTCCACCTCACAATTTTTTGGAACTAATCTTTTTTTTTTTTTTTTTCGAAACAGCTTTGGGACTAAATTAATGATTCTCCCCTCATGGGATAAATTTCATAATCCAAGAAAATTAATCCTTGGGGCCCTTCTTTATGAAAAAAAATATATTCAGAATCAAAAACTTGAAAGTATTGACAGCTATTATGGCTTCAGAAGAACTCTGCTACAAAGTAAAGAATGATATATTCAAAAATGGAACAATGGATGGTTCAAATTGACACAAGAACCCTAATTTCATGATATATGATGTGATTAATAAAATTCCTCTAATTTTCCTTGTTGAAAAGAAGCCCTAATTTCTGATATACAAGAAACCAAATTAGGCCATAAACCTTTGCATGGTGGGATTGTTTGGATTTGGTATATATAGAAATACATGCTTCTGTGAAAACATTTGATGATATAAATATACCTGAAGAAGATCTGTAGAGCTTAAAGATATTTGTCAAAGAAATTATAAAGAAGAGCCTTTTCATTTGGGATAAAAGGGGAGCAGAGATATCAGAAATCAAAATCAAATCAACTTTATTCCACCAGATGGAGAACAAGTAACAGTCAAAGATGGAAGAAAGAGTGAACGAAAAGTGTATAAAACACTTGGTATTTAATAATTTTGATTCTGTGTCTTCCACAATTATAGTAGAAGATTAGGTGCAGAAAACAATAGCAATTCAACTCCTAATGACTCGTGAAGGTAGTTATAACAGGTGATCTGAGACACCCCAAGACTATTGATTACTAAGATGAGCCTCATAAACTGAGTTCAGGCTCATGCCGCTTGGATCACAAACCATATGCACTGGGAGCATCGATGCCACCTGTTAATTGACTAGTATCTTGTCAGAGCATCAGAACACGTGGAGTGAAATTAATTGGCAGCGTCAAGGGGCTTAATTGGTCCACCAGAGTCTGCTTGAGTGGTCACAGATAAATTTGCTTGGTTAGTTTGGCTAACATCTGCGTTGTATGGTCATCAGTCTAATCTTCTTGCAATTGTCCTAATTTTTATTAATTTGAGTGGAGAGTCATTATGTGAGAGAGATACTTAGCTCAGTTTGGAAACAGTATAAATACAAATATGTAGTGTATGTATTTAATTTATTTATACTGTATATATTTGTATTTGTATTCTTTCCAAACCCAGTCTTACGGATATTAATTGTCTTCACACACAGCTTCCACCGTGTTGATTTTTGTTTTCAGTTTCATGAATAATTTATCCCCATACCTGGGGCTGTAACTTGGGTCGGGTTAGCCTAACCCGATTCAAAAAAAATGGGTTGGATTGAAATTTTAGTTAGGGTTAGAATTGAAAAGAATGAATTTGACAAAATTTCAGAATCAATTCAACTCAAGCCCCACTTAACTTGTGGACAAATTAATATGCATTCATAAATGTGTATATATTTATGTATGTACCATGTATTTATCTATATGTAATCATGAATATAAGTATGCCAACAATTATAAATTTAAAAATAATTATTTTTCAAAATCATAATAACTATGCCCTTATTTATACAACAGGCTAGGCAATCTATCGGGAGTCAATACACCGGTATGCATGATTTTGTCTCCAGTCCATCCCGACCCTTTATGCCTCTAGCAAATTTAATTGTTGGTGATCCAAGAATCTCGCCTTGGCAAAAAAAAAAAAAAAAAAATGTTTATTCAATTTGAGTGCTCATCAAGTGTGCCTATTTGATTGGGACTGCATATATATGTTACAGCATTTGGCAAAAAGAAATAGAGAAATCAACCCAATTGATTATCTTAGGTTGGGGTTTCGCAGCTCTGGGGATGAAGTTAGGGTTCATCAATCTGATCCAGCTGGATTGGGGTTCCACAGGATGTAGGAACCTGATCTATCGCCCTCGTTGGATGGTTTCATTATCGCACAGAGAGACGATTGCACTCTGTTCAAAATTCAAAGAAACGATGCCATCTGCTCTTTGGGAGTTCATATCTGCTGCAAATACAGTTGCATCCCGACACCAGCCTTTGCCTCCCTCTCTGGTACAGAACTTCACGTGCCATTTCTTGGATGAAGTGCAGCAGATCCCCACTCAAATATATACGACACCAGAATCAGGACTGAGAAGGCTTTTGAAGGTCTAGCTATATATTAATCTATTTATTGCCATAAAAGTGGGTAGAATTAGGATCATACCCAAGGAAAAGAAGTCGCAAACCACTTTCTTGGATGAAGATTATTATACTAACCCAGGAGAAGACAATGACCATCTTCGGAATCGCTTTCTCGATATTGTTTCAGAGCTCAAGAAATGCTTCAAACCCACTGAGAATGGTCTATGATCTATCCATCGACGAAAGCTTTTCGTCGTAAACTCTGATGATTTGCTAGCCTAGCTAGTTAATTAGGGGAAATAAATTCCTTATTACGATCAATCTCCATCGTCCATCCACATATGAAATGGGGTACATGAATTCTGTTTGGCCATTGGCCAGCTTGAGAAGTCGTCTACGTACGTAGGCACAATCAATCCGGTCGTGACGCCATGGCCAGCTGACGATAACTTTTTTGTGGAGTCGGTGAAAAGAAAAGCATTAATTAGTTGGGATTCGGTTAGAGGTGTAAAACGGTGCCGTGCCTCACTCCCCAGGATAATTTTGGGGTCGGCCCGGCATGGCGCAGGGTCTAAGCTCGTGCGGGCCTGTGCCGGGTTGGCTGTAGCCGTGTCATTGGCTTGGACTATAGGCTCAGCCTTGGGTGTTGGCTGAATTAGGTCAGATTGGTTTTTTCTTTTGTTTTTTTTTTATATTTTTTATTTTTCGATTTATTTGTTAAGTAAAACTAATATATTTAACTTTCTTTTGGGAATTGTTTGAAAAAATAAGAAATCTAACTGAGAAATGAAAAAAAAAATACTTAACCAAATAATAAGTCAAAGAGGCATACTCAAAATGAATAACAAGTTGGAAGAAAAATAGGAATTTTATTTCATTTAAATTTGAACGATACAAAGCATACAATGGTTGGATGAATGAAATATGAAAATTGGAAAATGGAATAAATTAATAAAATATAAAAAATACAATATAATTATAAATTGAAAATAAAAAATCATGTTATTAAAAAATATCAAATAAATTAAATAAATAAAAACAAAATTTACAATAATTTGAAAAAATGCTATACAACTATTGAGTATACAAAAAAATATTGACTTCATCATTTTCTCCTATTGTTCTTGAATTTGATCATTGTAGGAATCGAAAATGGTGGATGATAGGGCTATTTATAGGAATTGTTGAATTGGTGTGATGAGAATGGTGGAGGATAGGGCTATTTATAGGAATTGAAAATAATTTAATTGCCCAAAATACCTTAAAAACTAATCATTTTTTAATTGTTGGGAGGGGTTTGGTCATTGTAAAGTTATTTATCACTTTACCCAAAATGCCCACAAACTACCTATTATATAGCAATTGGGGGGCATTTGTATCATTCTTTCTCTCCCCCCAAACCAAAATAAATAAATGCCCCATATATAGCTGTTGGGGGTATTTTTGAAAAAAAACCTGATATAGCTACGGGCCCGTGGGCCGTGCTGTGCTAGCCTGTGGACCTATAACCCCAAGCCCAGCATGGCCCGAACCATCATGTTGGGCCTGACACGGGCACACAACCTGCGTGTTGCCGTGCCGGGCCAAGCCATGGGCGACATGACCCGATTTACACCTCTAGATTTGGTGACCACATTGAAGGAGAAGATCATCGGGGGAGAAGCAATAACATTGCCTACCTAGCTGGTTTAGGAAACTATGCGTCATGGACATCATTGCCGACAAGCATGAATATAAACGCCTAAACCTATCCATTTCCAAATGAGTATAAATACAAACACATAGAGTGCAAAATTTTGCATTTTTTATGTATTTGTATTGTATATTTTTGTATTTCTACTCTTTACACATGGCAATTCTAGATGATGATGATAATAATAGTAATAATATATCCATTTTTTCTATAAAGCTTATGAATTTTTTTGTATTTTTTGTTTTTATATTTTATTTTTTTATTATTAATCAAATGCAAATTGCAAAATTCAAATTTGATTACATAAATACCTCACCCAAATATGATAACCAGATCGAGTTGTAAAATTTCATTTATCATTGATAGACCTACGTGCTTGTAAAGTTTAAAGTATCTCTTTTTGGTGTATCTTTGTTTTGTTCATTTATCAAAAAAATTATAAGATTTAAATAGAGGGAATTGAATGAGGTGAAAAGTAGTACTTTAATTTACAATTTAAATCTTACAATTAAATAGGGACTAAAATCAAAATGAGTATTTTAGCCAAAAGAAAGTTCCACAATCATATTCATATTTTTAATATTAGTGTAGATATAGAATTATAGATGTGCCCAATTTTTTATATTATTTTTTATTTTTGTGAGTAAAAATAATTCTAGTATATCACACCTACTTTTTGTTTAATATGATAAACATATGATATTATACATGTGCATGAATGCTTTTTGTGCAAAATTTATGTATTTTTTATTTTTGTATTTTTATATTTTATTAATTTTTTATTCCTTGTTTATGGCATTAAAGGTTAGCACATTTAACCCAAAAGTTGAACTATTTATTATTAATTTTTATATTTCATTTTTGGTTAGTTCTAAATTATGTGTTTCATTTTCATTATCAATAAAATAATTCTTTTTTATTATAATTATTTTTTAATTTAATTAATTAAAATATCATAAATATGTCTAATTTTTCTTTTTTTTTTTTGTAAGTTTCTATATTTACTTCTATTTTAAAAATTTTATTACCTAACTATGACTTCATAGGTTTATCAATTTAATTAGAATGGTTGAATTGCTTAGCCATCACTTGAATAAATAATGTTTTTGCTTTTTAGCCAATTTTAAAATATATGAGTTTATATTGTTAAAAATATTGAAATAAATCTAATTAGTGCCATTTATTGGTGAAAAATAACTTAAATATAGGATTGAATTAGAGAAAATGGGAATTAATACCTTTAAGTATAAGACTTAATGAAAGGGGATTAAATAAGGTGGAAAGTAATAATTGAATTTACATTTTCAACTCTTACAATTAGAGATAGATTAAATGCACAAATATGATCATTATAATAGCCATTAAAGCTGACATTAAAGTTATAATAAATTGACTTTTATACCCTTTCTCAAATAAAGAAATAGAGGGTAATTTTAGTCCAAAAAGAGTTTCACACTACATTCACACTTATATATAGTATAGATTTATATTTCTACTCTTTCCAAACTAAGCCTAAACAATAAAACAACAGGAAATATTTTTTTAACCCACAATGAAGAGAGATCAACTATTTCTAGAACAAAATATATACAACTTTCACTTTCATACACACAAGCACCTAGAGCCATAATGTGGGCCAAACCACCCATGGACCAACATGGCTTAGCACGACTTATGCCACGCCAAGCATGGTTTGCCTACTATAGTAATTGGGTTGTGCTAGGCTTAGGGGTTCAGCCCCATGGGTCGATATGGTCCACAACCCAATACATACAGACAGACATATACACACATATTTCATATATAATAAAATTTAATATTTAATTTCAATTCCATTATATTCATTTTATTTTATTTTATTATTTCATTATTTCATATATGAACAATTGTATACACACATACAGACAGACATATACACACATATACACACATACAGACAGACATATACACACATATTTCAATTTTTTTATCATTTTTTAATAAAAAAAGTGAAAAAAAATAGCATGCCTCAAGCCTAACTCTAGAGCTGTAAAAAAGCCATGCGGGGCTGGCATGGCATGACCCGCATGTGACCCGCGCAAAGTGCGAGCTGTGCCTCCCTTCATTGGGATATTTTGGGGGGTCAGCCTGGCACGGCCTATAGCTCAAGCCTGTGTGGGCCTGTGTTATGCCATAGGTTGGGCTAATTCATGGGCCAAGCCTTAGGCTAGGTCGGGCCGTGGATTGGGCCAAAGCTATTTATTTAAAAATTTGAGAAAAAATGAATTTTGATGTATACAATTGTTTATTTTATTAATATTTTATATATATATATATATATATTATTTTATTAATATATAAATATTATATATATTTATATATGGGTCGTGTTGGGTCGTGTCAACACACGAGCTATGAGTGGCATGACCCGCTCAATCATGCCGAGTTGGGTTGACTCAAAATCGTGTCGAGCTGTAGGCGGCATGGCCTGATTTACACCTCTACTTGGCTCTCCTCTTCACACATTCGTGCCAAGTAGGTATGTCCCACTACAATGCAGGTAACCCAAAAAAGTGGCCCTCCCAAATGGGCCCTAAAAATTGATGAACCTTTAAGAATTGAGGCAACTGGTGAGAAAATAAAAAAAAAAAAGAAAAAAATAGAATTGAAAAGTGGCATATTGAACATTGCAATTGAATTCTCAATTAGTACCATGTAATTTGGGTTAAAATGTGATAATTTCGCATCTGAACTTTCAAAACATGTCAATGTAGTATGTCGTTAACCAGCCGTTAAATAGCATGTGAAAAAACACAAATGCCCTTTGAGTATCATCTGATTTTCTTTATCAACCATTGACTCAAATCAAAACAAACTATCAAATTGTTTTCGTCCCTTCTAATTTTTCCCTCTAAATTGTTTTCGTCCCTTCTAATTTGAGCTATTGTGTCCTTGATTTTCCCCATCATAAACTTCCATCACCATTGCCAATCTCATATATGAATTGGTTTAATATACATGGATAAATGAAGTAGCAGAACAGATGCGCTTACTAATGGTTTCCAAACCAGCGTCAGGTTTCCGATATGAACTGCAAGAAACAACGGCATAACGTAGGACTTAAACTCCTCGTACTCAATCCGAACTTCACCTACGGATTCACCATGTTGCAAGACCTCTGTCATCCTCGATTTGAAGCAAATAACACCGATGAAGTTCACGTCGACATAGGGATCGACGATGCATTCTAATGCTGATTTCAGATCTCCACTGTGTGAGGCTTCCACGAGACGTTGAGACACCCTGTCTGACAATCAACTGGAAAAACCTGTTTTCCCGCAAGAAAACTGCCGCCGGAGTGTCCGAAGACTGTCCTTTTATGGGACGGATCGGCAGGTATTCCGGCTGTTTTGTTTGGAACTTGAGGCATCGGTAGTCATGAGAGAACCAACTCCCATGGACTAACTTCTAAGTTCTAACCCTCTAAACCTTGGGTTATAAATGATAATCACCATCACTTTTATCATGGTATATTATGTCACCATCATCATATAAGTAAATGATTATTAAAATATGAAAAAAAAAGCACTCTAAAAACCGTGTGAATAAGTGATTTTGGAGATAACGCTGTAAGGCAGTTACAGAATCTTACCACCTTTCTAGCTTATGAGTGGGTGAGATGGGTTGAAGAAAAGTTTCAAATGAGATTGATTATTTTTTTCCTTGAGTTCTCTCTTTTTCGAAACAAAAGTTCAAGTTTTCTTTTTGCTTTTCGTAGGCAGTTTTTTATGTTTGTGATAGAGAATTTGGGCTCTGATTCATCTTCTTGAGGAAGAAGATGATGAACGGTATTTTATTTTTATGGTTAATTTTATCATTTTCAAAAGTCTTAAGTCTCACATGATGTCACGTGATACACATAACTGATGATTCCTTAATAGTAGATACTGAATTGACATATTTTGAAAGTTTGGATATTGAATTATCACGCTTTAAAGTTTGGACTAAACTTAAAGTACAAGGTACTAATCGGAAATTTTCCCTTAAATTAAATATTTTATATTTTATTTATAATAATCAAACCAAGTTTTAGAGCTGCAAAACCTCCTTGATAACCTATCCACTAAACAACAATAAACGATTAACGATTCAGTTCAGTCATTCCCCAAAGTTCAGTTCATCAGCCACTTCAGCTGCTATCAAACGGGCCCTAATCCTACGATAATATGAAGTTATGAACATATATATAATAAAGGCTTAATTTTTCTACAATCTGTATCTCTTTCTCTTTAATTTTCATACTTAATCAATTTCAACAAAAGACCACGCTCGTTGGCTCTTCTTGATCCGGCCCGGACAGCACTGGGTTTTTCCTCCCGGATCTGCTGCACTTTTTGTAATAAATTCTTTTGCTGTCTTCAGGTGTGTGAGTGTGTCCTTTTGCTTGTCTTTTATTGATATTGGAACAGTTGCCTTTATTATATAATCACCTTTTCCTTACATCTCTTACCTTCTGTGGCTTTAATTTCCCAAAATTTTCACCATCTCACCATTAGCTAAAATATAGTTTTATCATTAGTCCAAACTATTTCTTGGGTGCCAAATCTTATCATCGCCGGCAAGATCGATATCTTCGATTCTCTGCCTTTGCCAGTTGAGGGTTTTCCTTCTAAGGTTCAATTTCTCTCACAGTCTAGATTTGATGATGGAATCCACAGATCCCATAGCCTCTGTGCGTCTCTCTCCACTACCATTGAATAAAAGTTATGTAAAACTAATTAACTTCAGCCATCAAGTATATATGAGCTTTGAACTTTGTTTTCTCCATCCTTAGTGAAAGACTCACCTTTTCAGGGAGAATTTTGGATGAATTCCTTATTTGTGGTGGCCTCTAGCTCTAGCTCCTTTATTCAACAAAACTGTGAGGACCCAACAATTCTAGTCCAGTTCATGCTAGGATTTTCTCATCACTATCTAACCTTCCCACTCCAAAACTAAGAACTGGTGGAATTTGTAATCCAAGTCTCATAGAATAATTAGTAGAAGCATCTAGTAAACTGAAAATCAGTTTCTAAATAGATAACTTAGATGTTATTTAGGGAAGTATGTTCAATTTTTCGTATGATTATGCACTTTTAAAATAAACCCTCTTTTGAAGTATCAAGCATTTTCTCATGATAATTAATAGTAAAATTTTAGGACAGGGAATTGAATTCCTGGGTAAATAGAATATTGTCTACAGTTATAATTTTGCCATAATTAAGTCGTGCTTTTCTTTAGAATACAATTCTATTATCACCAAATATTATCAGTCATCATTTGATGCATAGTTTTGCACGTCAGGATGGTATATCTATTAGAAATTAATGTCCAATCTAGCTAGGGATCAAGAGTCTGCTATTTGGTGGATGCTTGGTTTTGAAATTTTATAAATTTTATTTTTCTAAATGGTAGAAAACCACAATAGAACTGCTGGTTTCCTATTAGCGTGATCTTTGCGAAGAGGACAAGTACAAATGTGTAAAGTGTAAATATAAATACTAACAATATAAATATATACAAAATATTTTGATTCTACTTTGTATTTTTCCAAATTGAGCCTTGTTCATTGGTGTAAAGAGTACAAATATAAATATGTACAATATCAATACATGCAAATTAATACAAAATACAAGGTTTTGCATTTTATGTATTTGCATTTATATGAGACTTTTAAGAAAAAATTTGGAGAACTCCATTAATGGACATTTACCCAGCATTGTATTAAAGCATGATTTTTTTTTTTTTTAATGCTGATGTGAGAATGGCTTGCATGTGTACAAGTGATATGCTCAGACGGAGACAAACATCCTTCCTAGACTGAGTGAAAATAAATTTCCAAGCCCAACTATTATGCATTTGCAAATATATGATGCATGTTAAGTCAAGATTTCACCAACAATGTATGACTACAGATTTTTATTCGGTTCTAGTTAATGGTGAACTGACAGGGAGCGGATTAACTGGAGACAAAAACATATACACCCGGATGAATTACCTATCACGGTTGAACACGCGAGTATTCAGTACAGCTGGGTCTTAGATGAGGTCCACAGTGACTACTGACGTGTTCAACCATGATAGATAGTTCAGTCGGGTGTATATGATTTTATCTCCAACTCATTCGGATTGGAACCGACAACCCCTTTTCAACCCCAGCGAGGAATCCATTAGGGGTGTCCTCTCTTCCCTTATTTATTCTTCTTGTGCAGATATACTTTCAAGAATGCTGCTTGGTCCAGGGTGTCACTTTAAATGACATAATGTACGCTGATGATATGCTAATCTGTGGTTGTGGTACAAAGCATGAAGCTTCCTGTCTCAAATAAATTCTTCAAAAATTTTGCTATCTTATTCAGTAGAAATGTTCATTGTAGAAGTAGGGAGAGAATAACAACTCTCTTGGGGGTAAAATTGATGACGGGACGGGAAATATATTTCTGCTGTCACTTTCATGAATTTAGAAGTAGCAAAGAAGATGGTAGAATGGTTATCAGCAAAGTTAGAGGTCGTCTAGAAAGTTGGAAGAGTCGATTTTTATCTCATGCGGGTAGATCTGTATTGATTGAAAGCACAGTCAACTCACTTCCTTCATATGTTATGTCCACTAAACTTTTCTCTCAGGATCATTGTGATTAGTTAATGATGCTAACTCGGAAGTTTTGGTGGGGTTATATGGATGAGTAATGACACATTTACTTGAAGAATTGGAGATCCTTTTGCGTCTCAAAATTTCAAAGGGGGTTAGGTTTCAAAGATTATCACATTAAGAGGTATATTGGTATCGGTGAATTTTTCTTTTTTTGAACTCTGAATGTAAAGAATGTTATTCTGAATTTTGAATTCTGAAAACTATTAAATATCCATTTTGACCCCATATATGAGAGTTTTTATTTGTCTTTTAAGAATTCCTCTTAAGAGATAAAAGTTGAGAGAAAACGAACAAACCCTAAATGTAGCCTTTCAAATGAGGTTCAGTTGGAGGTTTTTAACAAAAGAAAATCAACTTTGGGCTCAAGTGTTAACTTCACACCTCTTTTTCTCTTGCCCAGTAGTTCGTAGTGTGTGGTTTGCTTCAAATCTTTCTATTCAGGTGGATTTGCACCCTCAGTGGAGTGTGCTTGACTGGCTACAACATTGGTTCCAATTGGACAACCTTACAAATCATCAAATCATTTTAATAAACTGCATTTGACATGTCAAAAGAAAGATCTAGTAATAGAGCTTTTCCTAAGGTCACAATCGTTTTTCAAGAAATAGGAGAGGGGAAAGTTGGTCAATAAGAAAGTGATTACCATTAACCAATTTTACAATGTTTATTTTTTGGTAAGCTTTGGGCCCCATGGTAAAATTAGCTACTTTCTCTGTGTATATTTACCCGAGTAAGGGATGTCCATCTCCCAAATTAACTTTCCCACATAGGGAGAAAATTTATAAAACTTAATGAGACAAGTTTGCCTATTTTAACATTGGCTTTTTATGGGTAAAAATGTCATTATATAACTTACGTAGGAATCAAAAGAACATGGGTAAATGAACTTCTCTCACCGGCCTCAAAATGTCATTATATAACTTCATTGAATTAAATTGGGGGATTCTCTGACAGAAGTCATCAACAACTTCTCTCAGCGGCCTCAAAAACCAATTCCATGTATCAATCTCTAATATCAATTTTACTCTGTGGATTTAGGAGGGCCCACATGGTCCATTTTTACATAATGTGTTTGAAAAAGAAACTGACAGATTTGCTCCTCACAAAGCATGCTTCAACCAACTTCATAGCATAGTGCAGTCCTGCATTGGAATATCTTGGCGTGAAGGACAAAATCAAGTACAAAAGATGTTCTCAATGCATTGTGAGGCTGGTGTGAGACGCACATTGTGAGGAGTAAACCTAGATTTCTACTTGGACTAGCACTGACCTAAAATCATGAAATTGATGCATTTTTGTAGTCTCACTTTATGTCACTTCATCCAATTCAAGGCGGGACCACATCAAGAGCTGTGATTCATGGTTTTAGCCCTGCACACTCCAAGTGGAATAGATGACTTTTGAGTTGTGTTTTGTAATCTTATATGCGGTGAAGCTTAGGGGTTCACATCACTCCCTAGGAGTGGAATCTGGATCTCCTGCCAATAAAATACATTCCAACACCCTTCCAATGTTATTTGACACCATGCATCTTATATATACATGGCAGGTCCCAGTATCATGGTGAGATGTGAAGTATCAATCATGTTAAAAGGGTGTTGGAACGTGTTTTGCTTGCAGGAGATTCTAACTCCTATGAGTGTCATTGTAAATTTAGAATACTTAGTGTACCATGATTTAAGTATACTGGTAAGAATTTTACATTTGCATTTGTTTTGCCCAAGTATTACGCATTGTGCATTGTTGGTGAAATAGTTAGGACCTATTTGGTTCACAGTTGGAATTATAATGGCCATTCTCATAGTCTGTTTGGTCCGGACAGAAATTATCTTCAGGGAGGGGGAGGAAATGACCATTCCCTCAAATGGGGGAATACCATTCCACCAAGAATGGGAATAGGATTCAATTCAACTCAACCAAACAGTTAAAATCGGAATAGACCATTCTGATTTCAATTCCAGACCCCTATTCCCGTGAACCAAACAGGACCTTAATGCATCTGCTTTGTTTTACTTGACTATTATGAGTTATGATGTAGCAGTGATTTGTTATATCAGTGATTCCTGAGGAAACAACTTTCTTGAAGATATACCCTACCCAGTAAACTTGTAATTTACTGCTTGGATGCTACAAACAAATTTTTGTAAAGCGGGTTACAAAACCCAATCAGAAGTAAGCACGTGGCACGTAAGTTGCCAGTACATCAGGTAATTAACAATATGAATTATTTTTTATTGGGTTTAGTGACTTAAAAGGTTGTGCCTTGTTTGATAGAAAATAATACAGAAAGAAAAAAAGAAAAGAAAAATTGAGCGAAAGCTCTAAAGCCTAAACAGATTGTAGACTTCCTTAACAATTTTCTGTTTAATTCACTTTTGCATATTTTCTTTCAAACCAAACGGAGCCTTTTTAAAACCCCAACTTTCTCTTTCCCATGACAACCATTCAGGCCAAAACTTGTTAGACAGCAAGATCAAGTCAATGTCGCAAAAACATTTCCATTACTTCTGCTTCATGTAGTTGAATAAGAAAATTGTACAGATGAGACTTTAGAATTAATCTTGTTGTTCCACAGTCATTTTCATAAAAATGGATCCCATTTTCAGTTTTGTATCTCTCTGGGTGGGAACGCCGATAGGAAAGCCGACTGATCCATCACTCGTTAATAGTTAGTAACGAAAACCAGACTGATCCGGGTCTGGATTTTCAACTCTCCCGAGCTTTGCCATCTAATTCTAAGCCATCTGGCTCCTTCAATAGCCTTTAAACTCAAGTTGCCCATGTGACGATACACACCCTACATTAGTCACCTGGAAATTCTTCGTCCATATAAGCTACAAATTTATTAGTCTAATTCCACCATTTCAACCACAGAAATTCAGAATTTCAACAGTGGTTTCTTGTGATTTTGTAGAAGGGGAAGTGATGGGGCATATCTTATATTACTGTCACAAAGCAATAGCCTAATCTTGACTTTATTCCACATCCAAAAGGAAAACTGAACTCTATTCAAGCATCAACTCAGTTCAGCCTTAATCCGAACAATACCCAGAAAAAAAATTCCCAACGAGACCTGGCGAATAAAAGAATTACTCGTTCCTAGAACCATTAATGACAGTGGAGGTAGTAAAGAGTGCAATTCCAGCAGCCAGTGCTTCTTAAGGCTTGTAGTCTAGACAGTGGCTTTCTTTTTTTCCTAGAAAATGGGATTATTTGGTGAGGAATGACCAAGGATCAAAATTTCACAATGTATATGCTGATCATGGTTTTCAAAACTGGACCAGACCGGAAAAACTGGGAACCGGTCAGTCGTTTTACCTCAGAACCATTATTTCTTCAAAACCGTTGATTTGGTCAATAAATCGCTGACCTGGATGGTTGAATTGTTCGAACCGTTCAACAGTTTGATTGATTTTTATTTTTTTTGTCAAAATGGGACATCCGTTCGGTTTGAACTGTCAGATCGTTTGAGCCGAGATCGGACCCTGACCAGTTCATTGTCTGGTTTGGTTTTAAAAACCTTGTGGCTGATACATATTGTATCGGCAGGTTATCGATGCACTGTTTTTTAGGCTTTTTTTAAGTCTTCATTTTAAATGTTAAATAATTATATTTCCACCCCTCAAATTTTGAAAAAAAAAACTAAAATGAAAATAAAAATATAACGTCCAATAATCAATACACCCCTTCTGACATATCAAGGTATTTTGAACTTTGGACTCAGTTTGAAAAGAGAGGCTGTGTTTGGTTGCAATGCAAATAAATTTGCACTGATGCAAAACATTGGCAGTGCAAATGATTTGAGTGTAAATTCTATCTTATTTTTGTTTTAAATTTTAGTTTATCTTGTTCGATTGTAGTAAAGTAAATTAAGACATGAACTAGAATAAAGTAAAATCCATAACAAAATTAAACAAGAACTTGCATTTTTAAAATTTGCACTCTCATGCATTTGTACTAGTGCAAATAAAATTGCACTGCAACCAAATACAGCTTAAATATAAATATATTCAGTGCAAAACCTTATATACAGTATTTCTAAATCTTGTATTTGCACTTTTCCCAAACTGAATTGAGAATGACGTCTAGAACTAGAAATAGATCAGATTGAATTGAACCTTGGATCTATTCATTGAAATTCAGATTTGAATGAAATTTAATCAGTTAGATTCCAATTACAAATGAGTCAGATTTAGATATTGCGTACACTAATAAAATAAAGGGAAAATTCCCGATTAATATCTTGTACTTTAGGCCTACTGTCACTTTGGTCCCCCGAACTTTAAACGTGACAATTCAATACCTGAACTTTCAAAACGTGTCAATCCACTACCTACCATCAACCAGCCATTAAATGACATTTGAAAAAGACAAAAAATGCCCTTCGAGTGTCATCTAATTTTTTTTATCAACCATCCAAATTTTGACAAAAAATTATCAGTCCTAAATCCTTATATCTTTTATTCAAGAAAGTTGGGGTCACGTCTCACTGGGCATACATGACTCCAACTTTCTTGAATAAAAGAGAAGGATTTAGGACTGTTAATTTTTTTCTTTTTGTTAATGTTTGGATAGTTGATAAAGAAAATTAGATGACACTCAAAGGAAATTTGTCTTTTTCAAATGTCATTTAATGACTAGTTAACAACTGATTGACGGTAAGTACTAAATTAACACGTTTTGAAAGTTCCGGTATTGAATTGTCGCATTTTAAAGTTCAAAGACCAAAGTGACACTAGGCCCAAAGTATAGAGTAATAATCAGGAATTTTCCCTGAAATAAATCTGAAAAGATCATATACCATATAAATTCTTTGAGACTTGGGATGTATGACTCCTAGTAAACAGATTAACATTAGGTAGATATAGGAATATACTTAACCAATATCCTGTTTGAATTACAATGGATCCGATTGGATAGATACAAATTATTTAAATTCGAACTGGACAAATGGATAAAGTTATCCTTCACGGGAAAGCAGCTTTTTTTCAAATATGGGTAAATTGCTTAAACCTCCCTGAAGTTTGTTAATGACAATCATATCCCCTAAACTTTAAGATATAGTTACAACCTGCAAGTGACCCCAATCCTCTAAAAGTGGCATAAAAATGTCCAAATTGCTCTTGCAGTTATTTTTAACCAAAATATTTATTTTCTAAATTTTCTTTTCATATGAATGCTATTTCAAATCCTTTCACTCTCTTTTCTAAAACTGATTTATTTTTCAAATTTGCCCTTCATATCAATCACTCAAAGGAAAAGCTGCAACTTTAAATTCTCTTTTTGTATTGTTTTTTTCTATAAAAACCAGCCTCAGTAGTAACTAAATGGGCATTTTAGACATTTTTATGCCTCTTGCTAGAGGATTCTTATGAAGGGAGTCTACTTGCAACTTTGTCAAAAAAAGTGCAGGGGAGGTGATTGAGATTACCAAACTTCAAGGGAGGTTTCAGCAATGATGAAAAACTTGAGAGGTTTCAACAATTTACCTTTTAAATAAATATTTCTTCATCAAGTTCATTTTCTCTACCTTTTTAAATAAATATTTCATCAAGTTCATTTTTTTCTCCTTTTATAAGTTGATAATCATTGTTGGGTCTGGTTCACTTTGAAAATGCAATGGGTAAGAAAGCTGATTAGCTTAAGGGTGATTCCTTTTTCTAAATCAAACCAATTGATATAAAAGGGAAACAACTAAAACCCCTAGAATCGGAATCGCCTATTTTGGGAACCGGAATCCAATTTCATAAGATATGTAAGACACCCAAGGAGGATTGATTTCAAGTAAAGAGAAATGAGATTCTTATTAACAAGGAAGAAAATTGGAATGGCCATTCCTTCAAATGGGGGAACATCATTCCTCCCAACCAAATAGCTAAAATCAGAATAGGCCATTCCCATTCCAGACCCCTGTTCCCATGAGCCAAATAGACCCTAAGACATTATTCCAGGGATTAAGAAGGATCTGAACTGTGCGTAAAGGACAGACATGTCCCCTGCTTGACATTTACTTTTTTTTTTGACGTACCAGAACAGGTCCTCATCAACACAGCTCTCATTGCTAAGGCCCCTGGAGTACTGCCATCCCTCCGCGAAAACATAAACATATATGTATGAGTCCGTAGGTATGTCATGAATATTATTCAAACTTACAACAATTACAAGAGGGATGGCTGCAATATGAACAAGAGGACTAAAATCATGATGCTCAGAATTGATCCACACAGAATCTCTCTGAATTTACACCAGCCTAGTTGGGTGAGTATTCAACAGCCAAGTTTTCTGCCAGAAGTCTCCAAGTATAGCTCCATGTTGACACCAACAAGATGATGGCATCTGATGCTACAGTACAAACAAACCAGGAACAGACTTCTTTGAGAACATTTCCATAATGGCCATGAACTCCCAGCAGATCAGCATAATTCATTTATATGTATGAGATATTCTTAGCCAAAATAATTGAGAATGTCCATCATAAGACAGTGGTATGGTACAGGTCAAAACAGGGTACAATATTTCTCATCTGAAACTTAAGACCATAACTTCATTCTGGAAATGCAATCACTATCTAGAATGGAAAAGTTAAATACGATTAATTGATTGCAACAAACATGAATACCTCTACTCCTGCGGTAGAAGTGTGATCTCGATTTCTTGGAGTGATTTTCCTTTGGTTTCTATCACATTTCTCTTTACAAAAACCACTGCCATCAAGCAGAAGGTTGCGAAGACAGTATATAAAACCTGTGGCCCAAGATGTTCCAGAAAATGCAAGAACAGTAATCCCACAAAAAAGTTTACCACCTGAAAGCCAAGAGTAAGATCCAGAGCATGAGGAAATAAGCGCCTATTACCACTGTGAGCATTCGGTTGCAAAAGCCACCCCAAGTATACAAGTGATTGATAAGCTGATGGATATGCCATATTACAAAAAAATTATGTTGATGCATATATGAAGATGAAAAATACACAATTACCAATTTGTCAATGGCTTCTCACCAAGTGAATCAGCACCAATGAGTAAAGTACAGAAAAAAAAAAAATGAAAGCAATGAAACCATCGCAAAGGATAGTTTTCCCCACATCCCAATCCCCCCCTCCCCCCATTTATAAAAAAATAAAAAAAATAAAATCAGCTCCCAAGAACTTGATTCAGTCCAAACTAGTTGATTTCTCAGCCATGATCTTTGCATCAAATCGAACTTCCATTATGGGATCACAACATGAAGTTAATTCATGCAAAGTTGTGTTTGGTTGCAGTGCAATTTTATTTGCACTATTGCAAATGTATAGGAATGCAAATTTTGGTTTAATTTTGTTTTGGGTTTTAGTTTATTCTGCTTTAGGTCTTATTTTACTTCATTTTTAATGCAACCAAACAAAATAAGGTAAATTTTGAAACAAAAATAAATCAAAACTTGCAGTTAAATAATTTGCACTACCATAGTTTTGCATCAGTGCAAATGAATTTGCACTGCAACTAAACACAGGATTCTCAAGACAAATATTAAACTGGAATCCCAATTCACAGGGATGGGCTTCTTCAAGTGCAAATTCTAAATTCAGCTCACACGAGAAGGAAAACACCAAAAAGAAAAAACAGAAAAACACAAGAATGAGAATATTACCCAATGTACAGACATACATATGGCCATAGCTTTTGCTCTAATGCGGCTTGGGAAAATTTCTGGTAGAAGGAGACTTGGGACTGGACCAGCTCCCAGTGCAAATATTAAGACAAACCTGCATAAACAAGTCCATAATTGGTCAACATACCGTAGTATCTCCATTGCAATGCCTGAGACTCTACAAAGTGTCTACCTAAGTCAGGAAGACTATTGCTTGTAGTTATTTGCATGATGATTCAGTGATTTGGGACCACATTTTTATAGGGCCTTTTTAAGCAGAAAAATTAATGAGTTCATAATGCTCCTCAAAGAATTGAGAATGCTCCTATTTTTCCCAATCAAAGGGATGAAATCATGTGGAAATAGAATTCCCATGGAAAGTTCTCAGGCTGTTCTTTCTATGTAACATTCGTGCATGGTAAAATCAATCATCATGAGGTTGGGGGAATTTAAGGCAGGCAAGTTTCCCTTAAAAATGAAGTGTTTATGTGGCTAGTCTTCCTGGACAAAGTCCTTGTGATCAATCATCTTAAATCATATGATCATTCCTATTCCAAGTTCCAACTAGATCAAGTTTCTGTAAAGGGATGGAAGAGTAAGTAAATCATCCATTTCTCCACTGCTCCATGTCATCTCTGCTTTGAGGGTTCTCTTTTTCTTTATGGACTTTATGGGTTGGTTCCCCACACTCTTTGGAAAGCTACTGAATCTGGGCCAGTTGTTGAGGTTGGTATCCCCGAGAGTATGGTCTCATCTGCTCTTTATTGGAACATCTAGAAGAAAAGAAATAGGAGATTTTTTTAGAAAAGAAAAAATCCTTCTCAGTTGTGTGTAGATGGTAGTAGTATCATTTTTTCTTAGTCAATTGCTCTCACAAACTTCAGCTCTTTTGGAATGTAAGATTTTTTATTCAATTGGACGGCTGTTGTGGGTGTAAAGAATGGCATATTATAATGTTTTCTCATACTTTCCCTCTCTTTGGTATATCTATATACTTAAGGACTCATTTCCAACTCAGCTTCAATTTACTTTTTCTCGTTGAACCAGGTGTATGTGTATGTGCATAGTAGTCATTATAGCATAGTGTTCTCAGGTGAATGAAAAGAGAGAAAATTGAAGCCAAGTTGGTGAAAGAAAAACATGAAATTCCATCTATCCTCATTTTTCTTTTTCCCTTTCTCTTCCCTTCAGTGGACATGGGACTAAACCCGCAATGTCACAGTTGTACAGTAAGGATATAGGAACTACAAGTTAACCATCATAGCTTTGTTGTTGAACTTATTTATCTGTATCTAGTAGACAAATAGAAAAAGAAAAGAACATCTAGATCTCTAAGACTGACTTTGAGACATCCAGGCTGTGTTTACTCACAATAACATTCCACCAACAGAAAGATACAAAGCTTCAGAGCCTGATGTATGAAAACTTGCAGCAACGACCTGAAGACCCAATGCTACTGCCTGGACCAAGCATATGCATAAAGAAGAGATGTGTCAGATTTCTGAGAACAATACAGTGCACTATTCAGAAGTCAAGCTCTGATAATATGACCAGTAGTAGTTTATACCTATACGTGTGATTACCATACATGTCATAGACAGGTTGGACCTTCCATTCAACAGGTCCAATCTTTAAAATATTGAAATTCAATTTGGAGGTTACAAATAACACCCCAACAGTCAGGGGAAGCAAGTACTTGTCCAAAGGGGGAAAATTGCAAATCCAAATCCATCTGGGAGTCCATATTGGAAAAGGTGGATAGAAAATTAGCATCATGGAAGACCAAGTACTTGTCCAAAGGGGGAAAAGTCACTTTAATTAAAAGTGTGCTGTCTTCCCTTCCTGTGTTCTATCTATCTCTATTTCTAATTCCTGCTAAGTGGACAGCAGCTTTTGAAAAGAGAATGAGGGACTTTCTGTGGAGAGAATGGAAGGAAGAATCAAAATGTCACTTGGTAAACTGGAAGAAAATCTGCTGCTCTAAAGCAAATGGGGGACTAGGGATCAGATCAGTGACAGATGTTAACACTGCATTCCTTGGAAAATGGTTATGGTATGGAGATTTAATGATCAGTCAAATAGCTTGTGGAGAAGGATAATTGTGGCCAAATATGGGTCTAGTAGCAGGGAGTGGGAAACAGAAGAGGTCAGATCAGCCTACGGATGTTCAAACTGGATGGCAATTCAGAAAATACAGCCTCAGTTTTTGAAGGGCATCAAATATAAAGTGGGAAATGACCAGAGGGTTCTCTTTTGGAAGGATCATTAGTGTGAAGAAGAACCTTTGATGTCCTTATTTCCTGATCTGTTTGAAATAGCTACAAACAAGAATGCAACTGTAGCTGATTATTTGGAAAGACAGAATGGATATTGCATGTGGAACCCCCAATTCAGGAGGAACCTAAACGATTGGGAGGTGACTTCTCTGATCAGCTTGCTCCAGATTCTATATGACTCAGAGACGTCTGGTATAGGGGAAGACAAAAGAAGTTGGATGTTTGAGAAATCAGTAGTTTTTCTGTAAAATCATTTTTCAATATGTAGCAAGGGAGGACACCACTTCCTTTCCAAGTGACAAGGTTTGGATTAAAGCTGTTCCTTCTAAACTGGCTTATTCTTTGTATGGTCAGCAGTGTCGGATAAGATCCTAACAAAACAGAATCTAGTCATAAGAGGTTTACAGGTGGCAGATTTGGCTTGCCCTTTATGCAATGGAAATGTGGAGTCGTCTGGCCATTTTTTGTTTCACTGTGAATATACTCATTGGATCTGGTTAAGAATGGTAGGTTTGTTTGATGTAAAGTTGTGATTCCCAGCTGAAGTGAAGGGGCATAGAGGCCTGGTGTCTAGAAGGATTAAGTAGAGCTGGAAAGATAGCATGGAGCATACTCCCCTCAGCAGTATTATGGGCTGTGTGGTGCGAAAGAAACAGGATATTGTTTGAAGGGACTCAGGCTCCAAAGGAAGCAATCTTAAGTAAAATTCTGGGGATGGCTCATTCATGGTTGGCAGTTCACCCTTTATTTAGAAATAGACATTCTAGTTCTTTCTTTGATTGTGACTTCCTTTTTGTGAGGAAAAGTTAATCTGTATTGGGCATTGGGCTGTATTGAACAGAATTGTGTATCCTCTGTTCAGTTTCTCATTGTACAGGTTTCATTGTTTTTTGCCCTTTTGATTTTAATGAAATACTTTACATTACAGTTAAAAAAAACAGTCAGGGGAAACAAGTCCATAAATCAGATGGTTATGATCATCACAACTTGATTTCCTCAGAAGATTCTGAATTTTGGACCATGAAATGGATGGAGAGAACAGAAACGTTACATGCATCATAGGCAAGATTATGGTTTTTAAACAAAATGGTTAGAGTCAAGGTTCTGATACCAACAGCCGGTATATGAAGATAAGTTTCATAAAATGGTTTCTGAAAACAATTTACCATTCCCAAAAAGCTCCCCATGAGAAGAACTTTCCTCCCTAGCTTATCCATCAAAATCATTGCAATGATTGACCCTGAAAACAATTCATGTAGTTAAAGGACTTTCTACACTTCCAACTTCCACCAAAAACAAGCAAGCCACTTAAGACTATAGCCATCCATACCAGACAAATTTGCAAGTCCCACACATATGTTTGCCAGGTCTGAAGGTACACCCGCACTTTTAAAGACGGTTGATGAGAAATAGAATACAGCATTAATTCCTGATAGCTGTTGTAAAGCAAAAAGTGTTGACCCAATAAAAACAACTGCAAAAGGAAGAGTTTATGAAACTTGCATTTTAAAAGAAAAAGAAAATATATGGGACAAAAATATATTTAAGAACGCTATCACCATAAGCACCTCTGAAATGGCGACCATAAAACAGCTCTGAGAACTTCACAGTTTCTGTTTCATCCCCTCTGTCTGACTTTGCTAGTTCAACCATTGCAGATTTGACTTGTGACCCACCTAAGAGCTTCTCAAACTCAACTTCAGCTTCAACATATCGTCCTTGCTGTAAAATATAAGAAATTTTAAGCATCCTCTATTCCTATAAGAACATGACATGAAGGCTGATAGTATGTGTGATGTGTGGTAGGTTCCTCTGCAGGACTCCGCATTATGAAAGTTGGCAAGTCAACCACCATATTATATTCACATGTCAAGCACATCCAGACACTTGCACAATGCCAATTGCCAATATATTTCAGGTTTTCTGATGTTTCTGGAACCTGACCTTCCCCATTACTCAAGAAATACTATGGAAGACATGGATATGAATGTCATATGCATTAAAAATTAATTGTCCACACATGTATTTTTTTTTTACTTTTATAGATTGATACAACATTATATCATGTTAATACGCAAAGAGACGCTTTTAGTAGAATTTGGATTAGCTGAATGCAATAGATGTTCAGCAGGCTGTGGAACCAATGGTAATGCCCCACGCCAGTGATAAAATACATGGGGCCCACAGTGAGAAATTAAATGGTTGAGTCCCACATATTTTATTATTGGCATGGAGAGTTATCATTGGTTCCACAGCCCACTGAACAGCTATTGCGTCCCAGCTAATCCTTACTCCCATCAGTAAACATATTATGTCATGTCAATACTACGTCTACCCACATATAGGAATTTTGGTATCATAGATTAACATACATATTCTAATAGGTATAGATTGAAACACATATCAGTGTATATGTGACACAAATGTACTCTCTTGCAAAGGAAGAAACCACACCAGTGTAGTCATGGTATCCATGTGAGTTATGGGTGTTTAGCCCTGTCAAGATGAGCCATTACCTAGGAGTAGAAACTGCTGATAATTGATTCTGATGCATGCTTTGTGAAGAAAAGTAGTAGAAGCTCAAAGGTTTCAGCAAGAGAGAGAGAGAGAGAAGAAGAAGAAGAAGAAGAAAAGATAGTGGGATGTCGCCAAAATTGAAATTAGGTCCGGCCGCCAACCCTCTTGATTTATATACTTAAAATAAAAGAATGAAAGATTACAAAGATACCCTTAGTAGGGCGGCTACTTTAAGTAGCTGAACAGTCACAACTTAAAATAACATAAACTAATGGGCCTAAGGCCCAAAAACTTCCTAACTAAATAACTTAAATAAAAATAAAACAAAGTTGGGCCCAATAACTTAAAATCGGCCCAAACTCAACACTTCCCCTCAAGTTGGGAGTAAATGTCACACATTCCCAACTTGCGTAGATCATGCTCCAGCTTGTTTCTTGCAACACCTTTTGTAAGAACATCAGCAAGCTGCAAATCAGAAGCAATGTATGGAAGACAAACTTCCCCTGAGGTCACCCTTTCTTCTATGAAATGTCTGTCCACTTCAATGTGCTTTGTCCTGTCATGCTGAACTGGGTTGTAGGCAATGTTAATTGATGCCTAATTATCATAGTACAGCATCATAGGTTCTTCTGCCTCTATACCAATTTCTCCTAATAAGGAAAGGATCCAAAGAAGCTCTGAAACTCCATGTGCCATGGCTCTGTATTCAGCTTCTACACTTGACCTTGCCACAACTGCATGTTCCTTACTTTTCCACAAAACTAGATTGCCTCCACCAAGAGTACAAACTCCTGATGTAGATCTCCTGTCATCTAGGCATCCTGCCCAATCAGCATCTATGTAAGCCTCTAACTTAAATAGTCCATGGTCAGCAAATAGTATGCCTCTACCAAGGTGTCCCTTTAGATAAGCAAGAATCCTGTCAACAACCTCCCAATGTTGGACTCGTGGGGCATGCATGTATTGGCTCACCACACTCACTGCATAAGAGATGTCTAGTCTTGTCATACATAAATATAGCAACCGCCCCACTAGTCTCTAATATCTCCCAATGTCCTTCACCAACTCACTTTCTGATGCATTAATTTTCTGATTCTGGTCAATAGGAATACTAGTTGCCTTTGTTCCAAGTTTCCCTGTTTCTTGTAAAAGGTCCAGAACATACTTCCTCTGAGAAATAAAAATTTCATGCTTTGACCTTGCTACTTCAATGCCCAAAAAATACCTCAGCTCCCCAGGATCCTTAATTTCAAATTCTATATGCAGATTCTTCTTCAAACTGCCAATCTCACACAAGTCATTTCCTATAACTACAATGTCATCCACATAAACTATCAGAACTGACACCAGGGACCCCCTCCGCTTCACAAACAAAGTATGATCTAATTAAGTCTGAGTATAGCCAAAAACAATCAAGGCTTTCCTGAACCTGTCAAATCACGCTCTGGGAGACTGTTTTAAACCATAAAGAGACTTTTTCAATCTATATACCTTCCCCTTTTTAGCATCACTGTAGAAAACAACAGGAAGATCCATATATACTTCTTGTAGGTCCCCATTAAGAAAGGCATTTTTTACATCAAGCTGGAAAAGGGGCCAAGAGTATGTAGCAGCAAGAGAGAGAAGGATCCGAATAGAAGTCATTTTTGCAACTGGTGCAAAGGTCTCTAAGTAATCAATGCCATAGGTTTGAGTGTACCCTTTTGCAACCATTCTAGCCTTATGCTTCCATCTACCTTGTATTTAACTATATAAACCCATCTGCATCCAGCAATCTCCTTGCCCTCTAGTAGATCCACAATCTCCCACGACTAATTCTTAATTAAAGCTGCCATTTCTTCCTGCATACCTATCTTCCACTCAGGTTTGGAGAGCCTCCTTGACACCCTTGGGTATAGACACAGAGTCGAGGGAAGAAAGGATGGCACGATAAGAAGGAGAAAATCCACTGTAGGAGAGATACCATGAAATACAATGAACAGTATACTTTCTCTCCCCTTTTCTGAGTGCAATAGGAAGGTCCAGGTCATCTGTAATGGGGTTAGTGGAATCAATAGGAACTGAAACATCAGAGGGATCAAGAGGAATACCTGAGTCAATGTCAGCTGAATCTGGAGTCTTCGAGGAACTGATAAGAAGTGATGTGGGTTCTTCTACAGTGGAATCAACCTCCCTGTAAAGGCGATGTCATGAGTAGCACTGAGAAACAGGACGCAAGGGAGGTGGTAAGGTAGGAGACATAGGAGGGCCAAACGTAGGAGTTGACATAGGGACTGGAACCGGAAGAGGAATAGACTGCTCACTTCCTTCCCCAAAACACTCCCCTTGAGAAGAACCCTTCGGGAAAAAAGATGTGGACTCAAAAAAGGTGACATCCATAATAACATACTAACTCCCAAAGATTGGGTCATCGCAACAGTACCTTTTCTGATTTTTTGCATACCCAAGAAAAACACACTTCTTTGCCTTCAGGTCAAGCTTCGAGCGGTGAGGACCAAGAACATGAGCAAAGCAAACACAACCAAAAACCCTAAGAAGAATGTGGGACATCTCCCCCTTGGGAAAAATAAGGATGAATGGAAATAAGAAACGAAAGAAGGAAAAGACAAATGTTCTAAATGATTATGCCAAAGCATAATCTGACCTACAGACTTTGACTCAAAATCCCTGCTAACATGATGACTTTGATGATTTGGAAGCGCATTCAAAAGGTAGATTTCATTCACCTCACAACCACTCCCAATTGTCCTCTTTGAAACCAGATCCTGCAAAACACAATGACCAGGAGAAAAAGTCACTGAGCAATTCAAGTTCTTAGTCAAACTACTAACAAATAACAAGTTAGTACTCAATTTGGGTATATGGAGGACAAAGGGTAGGGAAATGGAACCAGTTATCTTGACAGACCCCTTCCCAGCAATGAGAACATGGGATCCATTGGCTGTGGAAACTCTACCTCTACCAAAGCAAAGTTGGTAAGCGAAGAAAATAGTGGAACTATGGGTCATATGCTCTGAGGCTCCAGAATCTATAATCCAAGGAGGTCCCTCCTTACCTATAGTAGAAACATAGTTTGTAGTGGCATGTGAACTACCTGTATGAGCAAAGGAAGTAGAATGTCCACCACCAGATCCACCTGTACCTAGCTGTCCACCTAATAACAAATTAGGGATGACTGTACCTCACTGATTAAGTAATTACCCATATCTCTCAAGTTCGGCCCTCACCACAACAGCTACAATAGACTCCAAAGTAGTTGTAGTAGGGGGCCCAAGTAAGTCACCGGTTGCTGCCATATTAACATTTCCCTTCTTGTTTTTTAGTCTATTCAACACAAGGTGAGGGTGAAGCTTCCAACAAGTATCTCTCGTGTGTTTAGGCTTCTTACAGTAGTCATAGATCAGGTCCCTCTTATCTTCCTTCCTGATTTCACTGCCACCCCAAATCTCCACTTTGTTTAGGTGTCACAGTACTAACCATAGATGACTATTCAAGACCCAAACTCTTCATCATCACATTCCTCCTACTCTCTTCCTCTGATACAAAGGCATATGCCTGAGAGAGTGTAACACTATCCCTGGAAAGGATATGTTGCCTTGCAATGTCATATTCGGGATTAATGCCAGCAAGAAATTCAAAGACTCTATTCTTCTCTAAGAGCTTCTTGTAGGCAGTTGCATCCTTACTACTTTCCCAAACCACTGTCTCCAAATGGTCTATCTCCTACCATAGAGTTTTTAGGGCTGAAAAATAAACAACAATAGGTTTATCTCCCTGTCCGGTAGCAATAACCTAGTTCCTCGACTAGTAGGCCCTAGCAACATTCTCACTTTGTGAATAGGTTTCTGCAACCCCTTCCCAAATTTCCTTAGTTGTATTTGCCCACAAAAAGTTTTTACTTATATGGGGCAGCATAGAATTGCACAACCAAGTCATTACCATATAATTTTCCTGTACCCATTGGGAGCAGTTAGTTTCGGGTTTCACTTCCTCACCAGTGATATACCCCAACTTCCCACAAGCACCAATGGCCATCTTTGCAGATTGTGACCATTCTAAATAGTTTGTACCATCTAACTTAACTATAGTGATGGTTCCAGTCCCGAAAAGGTCTCCGACACCTCCTCCCCCTTGTCCCATTTCACTCCCCAGTTTTTTTAGCTTCGTGACCCTCCATTAATCCCCAAAAAAAAGGGTTAGAAAATCACTTTAAAATGAAGAAATATGAGATAATTCCCTTCAGGCACCACAGACACCCTTCTGGTACCCTAGATGGTCCTCCCACAAAAGATTCCCTTTTTGTGAAAGCAGGAGAAGAGAGAGAAGAAGCAGCCGCTCCCTCCAGAGGCCTCCAAAACAAGTGGAACTTGAACCGCCTCCTTCAGAAAACTCCAAGGGACCCTAAAAAATTAGGGTGCCACTTCCTAGGTCAAAATTGAAGAGTCCTACAAAAACAAGACTCTTCCCCTTTTTCCAGCTCTTCCTGAATTTGATAGGAAACCCTAGACCAGCTACAGGGCAAAACAGATCCATCAAAAAATCCAAAAACTAGGCTTACCTGAGGTCTTTGATCAGCCTCTCATATCACCATGCAGTCGGCCGATCTAGGGCTGCATGATAGAGCAGCTGAAGAAACCTTCGGCCTGCTTTGATACCAAGTAGAAATTGTTGATAATTGATTCTTAGGTATGGTTTGTGAAGAAAAGTAGTAGAAGCTGCAAGGTTTCAGCAAGAGAGAGAGAGAGAGAAGAAGAAGAAGAAGAAAAAAGAGTGGGATGTCGCCAGAATTGAAATTAGGTCTGGCCGCCAACCCCTCTTGATTTATATACTTAAAATAAAAGAATGAAAGATTACAAAGATACCCTTAGTAGGGCAGCTACTTTAAGTAGCTGAACAGTCACAACTTAAAATAACATAAACTAATGGGCCTAAGGCCCAATAACTTCCTAACTGAATAACTTAAATAAAAATAAAACAAAGCTGGGCCCAATAACTTAAAATCGGCCCAAACTCAACACTAGGTATTGCTTATCAACCAAAATTAAAATGTGTTTGTTAAAAAGCATTCAACTAAAGTTTTTACATGTATAAATAGTAAAAAACAAATATAAAAGCATCGATTTAAGAGATTTCTCATCCAAATTGAATGAATGGTTAAGGTTACTATATTAATCTGGTTTTCATATCAAATGTAATAAATGTAGTATAGGATGGTCAAGAAGATCCTGAACAATATAATCCACTTGCTTGCACAAATCTAATGATATTTCCTTCATACATATTGTAGAAGCAATACGGTGTGTTTCATTATCTGTAAATTCCTAGCCAAATACTATATTAATCTGGTTTTCATATCAGATTTAATAAATGTAGTATAGGATGGTCAAGAAAATCCTGATCAACATAATCCACTTGCTTGCACAAATCTAATGACTGTATACATGGATTAGATATTTCCTTCATACATATTATAGAAGCAATACGGTGTGTTTCATGATCTGTAAATTCCTAACCAAATAATATTATATTCCATATTGAACTGTTGATTCTTTAATATGAAACAGAACCAGGTATCCTTATCCTATTCAATCCCTTAAAGAACATTTCCCATATTTGCATCCTTCAACACTTTGTCAATGTGCATGTTTGGTGGGACAGGAAGAAATCCAATGAGAGTCTTCCCCTTTATCAAGTGATACAAAATTTACCCCTCGTGCAGTGCCAGTAACATAATAAGTAACCGTATAGGGTTGAAATTTTAACACTGGGACACCTTTAAGCTATGATTAATATAGAGAGAACAAAATAAATATATCTTACCTATCAAAAAAAAAGTATATCTTTATATCTTTTATGTTGTGTCTCTTCAACTTTTAATCCTCTTTCCTGCTATAAGTTACACAGATACTTCTGTTTATGAAAACAAAAATCATTCATCTAAACATAAATTTCATTTCAGGATATTTGCATATGCATTAAGGCTGACTATTACTTCTTCAGTTAGTTTTCAATGTATCTTTCCTGCACATGACTGTGTGATCAGAAGTAGTGTATTGCAGTCTCTATGGTAAGAAATGAGAGAGTCTTACTGCACATATAAATAACCTAATTGACTTAAAAATCAGTAGAAGAACAGGATAACAGTTATGTTAAGGACAGAACTTAAACAAGAATTTTTAAGATTCAGTATAGAAACTTGGAGAGGTTTAATACAGTCCAAAGCACTTTCTAGAGTACATGATAGTTCCATGGAAGTAGGTCATAGACTCGGGTCAGATGGGATCCATGGATGCTTGGGATGCAATTAGAAGGCAGTGTATAATTGATATGGGTGACATTTGCATCAATTGTCTAGCATAACATGGGGGAAGTCAAGCAAGAAATTGACAAGTGAAGAAAATGACCCTGTAAAGCCAATGGGGACTTTCTGCACAGAATTCCATACAGAGAGCAAGTACCACAGTAGGAATGGAAGATACCCAGAAACAAACTCGCCACCTGAGAACATGTCAAAGAAATAAAAACATTTTTTAGAGGAGAAAAGTACAAAAATGATCATCAAAAGTTTCAGATTTTAATTTCACATTCCTGTTTCCTACCAGCCCACAATTCTTTTTGCAGGTATTCCAATGAACAAAGACCCCATAAGCCCAAGGCATGTAGCAATCTGAATAAAGCTGCCATAAGTACCCCTCACAAAAGAAGGTGAAACCTGCCAATGTATGTAAGGGAAGATAAGGAGAACGAAGTGTTAAAATCATTTATGGACCCCCAAAACATCATTCAAGCAACAGAAAACCATTCTTTATACCTCTGTCACATAGAGAGCCGCAACAGCTGGACCAAGACCCATCCCTGTTCCAACTAACAACCTTCCAAGAAGCATTCCTTCAATATTTTTTGTTGATGCACTGCAAAAACATGGTTGGCAGAAAATAGACTAATTATATGGTTTAAATGTTAAGACCACTAGATTTACAAATCAATCTCTTGTCTTATACTTTTTCGTAGTTCTATTCAATAACCATATGCACAGGAATTTGTCATTGACATGTAGTAGAAGAATGCCATTACCAATGTTGGCCCCAGCTATCCAGGGTCTTGGGAAGGGTGGATTGGATACAGACTTAACCTCTGGCATTTTGCATGAGATGACCACTCTCAAACTCAAACCTCATTCACAAGCATGTCATCCCAAGATTTTACCATTGCACCAAGAAATTGTGCAATGGGGATAGGACTACATGAAGACCTAACTTCTGCCATTTTGCACAAGATATCCGTTATCAAACTCAGAGTCACATTCTCACATTTGTCATCCCTAGATTTTACCATCACACCAAGAAAACATACAAGTCTATCAAACAAAAGAGGACCCCTAGGTAATGGAAACAAGAAGTAAATTGGAATTAGATCTCCACAACATGAAGCTAGCATATTTTAAACAATGTGAGCATTATTACATCTTACAATGCATTATTGAAGTCAAAAGAACTGTTATAATTTCTACCCAGTGTTGCATGGACACAAGTTGGAATCCAACACATGCCCAAGAGTCTAACTTGGCAATATATGAAAAAGCGGACTCAAAAAAATGTTTATGGAGTAGAATATACAATTAAATGCAGAAGAACTACTGAAGGGTAGTTTTGTAATTCTACTGTTCTGTACTTTATTTTTTCTTTCTTGTACTATAAAAGGCGTGTACTTTAGTGTATAGATCTTTTTATTCTCTTTGAAAGGACAGTCTTGTCTATTCACATAAGTTTAATATAAATACATTTTTTCTGGGTTGGTTCGATCAGACTGATCAACCCTAACAGATCTGGACTTTTGTCTCTCTCTGCTCTCTCTCTCTCTCTTTCTCGAGCTGACATGGCATCAGAGCAGGCTACTCTCTGATCCTTTTCTCCTCTCTTTGATTAGTGTGACATCTGTTGTTACTGCCGATTGAATCTGGATTGTTTTGATCTATCCAGAGACAGTTTTCTCTGCTTTGCGAATCCTAGGAGAGAGATTTTATTAGATCTCTCTCATACGACTTCAGTTTGCAGTGAGATTTGAAAGGAAGTGTCGCCTAGGCCCTCTCATCATATTCTGAAAATACAATCGAGATCTGAGAAGATTTGAGAGAGATCTATACATCTCTTATGGGCGGCTGTACCCAGATTTTCCTTTTATGGACTGTGTTTCAAGTTTTCGTCTTCTGCTGAATCTTAGATGATTTCTGGTGACTGTAAGAGGATTCTATTATCAGTTTATTTGATTTTCATACCTTTATTACTTCCTTGCTGCTCGATTAGATCTGTCTTCACTTATTTTCTGTTCAGTATGGCTTTGGAAAATAGTGAATTCATTTCCGTCAAGTTTGATGGGAGCAACTATGCTCTCTGGAAATTTCATTTTCAGTACTTTGTTCAAAGGAAAGGCATGTGGGGTTACATTGACGGTTCCACTTCCATGCCTGACACAAGTGATGTCAAAGGACTGAAATAGTGGAGAACCGAAAATACTCAGGTTACATCATGGATACTTGGGTCTATCTCAATGGATGTCAGCATCCCGATGAGAGGTCTCAAATCTGCCCATGACATGTTCAAATACCTAGAAAAGGTATATCAGCAATCAAATATGTCTAGGCAATTTCAGATCGAAATCGATATCTTCTCCTATGTTCAAGGGGGAAGAGGATTCAGGAATACTATGCAGGATTTATAAACCTTTGGACTGAACAAGAACTGGCTCACTTTGGGGAACTTTCTACAGATTGTTGTGTGAAGACCATGAAGAAACATCTTACTAAGAGGAAGACCATGCATTCCTTAATGCATCTCAGGCCTGACTATGAAACTCTACGCTCCAGCATTCTCAGTAGAGAACCAGTCACTGAACTAGATGCAATTCTTGGAGAGTTGTTACGGGAGGAAACACGTCTTCTTACTTTATCTGCACTTGATCAGAAAAAGGAACATGGGATTGATACTGTGTTCGTAGCCACCAAGCAGAAGGGTAAGAAAGACTTTTCAAAGTTGCAGTGTTATGAATGCAAAGAATTTGGTCACGTGGCATCCCACTGCAAGAAGAAGAACTTCTGTACTTACTGCAAACAGCAAGGACATATCATTGTGGAATGTCCGACTAGGCCTCTTAAGAAAGGAAAGCATAAGGCTTATCAGGCCTCAACCGAATCTGCTGCCACTGATGTTGCCACCTCATCATCAGCCCACAAATCAGATGCCCAGGGAAATCTGACTGAAGAAAGGATCCGTGAGCTTATGTCTTCAGCTATTTCTTATACTTTTTCTGCTTTTGGTCTAGTTGGTAAATCTGCTTTTATGTGTTCATCTCCGTGTCACATGTGAATTATTGATTCAGGGGCCTCAAATCACATGACTGGGGCCTCCTTTGGTCACTCTCCTAAACCTAGATCCTTTGACAGCCATAATATTACTGCCAATGGTGATTCTTTACCTATATATGGTTGTAATGATTTGTTCTTATCCACCTCTAAGACCAAACCCTTTCATCTTCCCAAAACCTTTTTTGTCCCTAAATTGACTACTAGTTTAATATCTGTTGAACAACTTGTTGATGATGGTAATAATGTTTTATTTACTCGTGATGGTTGTTTCATTCAGGACCAACACACTGGGAGCTGAAGGGGAAGGGGCATAAGCTTGGGAGGCTGTTTGCTTTGGAATTTGAGACTAAGAGATCTTCACCGGATTCTTGTTTGCTATCTGTTTCTCCTTGTTCTTCTATTTCTTCATGTAATAATGTGTAGCATTTATGGCATAGATGTTTGGGCCACACTCATGCTAAGAATTTGGATTATTTGTTTTCCTCTGGCTGTTTACCTTTGAATACTACCTCAATCAAGAATAGTGATAAATCTTGTTTAACTTGCTGCTATAGTAAAAGTCATGTTTTACCTTTTCCATATTCTACTGAGCATGCATCTACACCTTTTTATCTCATTCATAGTAATGTGTGGTCGTCTCCAGTCATCTCACGCTTGGGTTATAAGTACTTTGTATTATTCATTGATGATTGTACTCATTACACATGGGTTTACTTTCTTCGAAAGAAATCAGAAGTCTTCTCCATGTTTTAAAACTCTCATGCTATGGTAATGACCCAGTTTAAAAGCACCATTAATATTTTGAGGTCAGATTCAAGGGGAGAGTATTATGATGGTGAGGATGGTGAGTTTCAAACCTACCTTAAACAGCACGGCATTCAGTCCCAGAGATCTTGTCTTGGTACTCCTCAACAGAATGGAGTATCGGAGCACAAGAACCGTCATATTGCTAGTATGGTGAGGTCCTTGATACAAGATTCACATGCTCCCCTTATTTCATTGTCCACCAAACCTATCCACCCTTCGTGTCTTCGGATGTGTTTTCTTTGTCCATCTCCCTCCCCATGAATGCACAAAGCTAACAGCTCAATCAGCTATGTGTGCTTTCATGGGATACAGTACGGAACACAAGGGATTTCTTTGTTATGATCCCAAAGTCCATCAATTGCACATTTCTCGTAATGTCATATTTCTTGAGAATCTCTCATTCTTTGAACATATTTGTAAATTACCTGCACCATCCATCTCTGTTCTGCATGATTTTGGATCTACAGGTGATTCTCCTTCTCTTCAGACGTACTTCAGAAAGCATCCAGTTCGCCCATTGCCTATGCCTCCTCCATCTCAAGCAACAATGTCTAGTCATTCCTCTCCATCCATCATTACTGTAAGTGCAGATTCTCCTCCTGAGGATTTACCTTCATCTATTCCTTTGCGTCGGTCATCTCATATTTCTTGTCCACCTTATCGCTATGGCTTCTTTTCGAATCATAGCTTCTTCTCTACTATTTTGTCATCCACAAATATTCCTAAGTCTTACAGCCAGGCCATAGCAGTAAAGCATTGGAAAGAAGCTATGGATTAAGAGGTTCAAGCTCTATTGGAAAATGACACATGGGATCTTGTCTCTCCTCCTCCAGGTGCCTCCATAATTGGTAGTCTGTGGGTTTACACTGTAAAACTCAAATGTGATGGTACTCTGGACAGATATAAGGCCCGTCTGGTTGCTCAAGGATACAAACAAGAGTATGGAATTGACTATGATGAAACTTTTGCACCTATGGCTAAAATGACAACAGTCCGTTTACTCCTGGTCATTACTGCCCTCAAACACTGGACAGTTCATCAAATGGACGTTAAGAATGCCTTCCTCCATGGAGAGTTACAGGAGACAGTTTATATGAAACCACCTCCCGGCTACTGTGACAATCCTCAGTTGGTGTGTAAACTGAAGAAATCTTTATATGGTTTTAAACAAGCTCCAAGAGCTTGGTTTGATCGCTTCCGTACAGTAGTGTTGGAAGCTGGTTTTCAGCAAAGTGCTTCAGACTACTCTCTCTTCACTCTCAAGTGGGCTCAGGGACTAACTCTTCTTTTGGTATATGTTGATGACATCCTTATTACTAGAGATTATGTGGATGGTATTACCAATCTCAAACTCCTACTTAGTAACTCATTCAAAATGAAAGATCTTGGGCCAGTCACATACTTCCTTGGACTTGAAATTCAAAGATGTCATCAGGGTTACTTTGTCAACCAACTGAAATATGCTTTTGATTTGGTGTCTCTTGCTCACTTGACTGATTCTAAACATGTTGATACTCCTCTGGAGCTTAATTGTAAGTTGAGTAAAGATGAGGGTGACCTTCTTCCTGATGCTACTTTGTATAGACAGCTTGTAGGTAGTCTTATCTACCTCACCATGACTAGACCTAACATCTCCTATGCGATTCAGATTATGATTCTGTTTGTTTCAGCTCCACGTCAACCTCACTATTCGGAAGTTCTCCGAATTATTCGTTTTGTACGGAGCACACTCTCATATGGCCTATTTTTCTCATCCTCTTCATCCACACAGCTCCAATGCAGATGTTGACTGGGCCGGTTGTATATTCCCTGGTGATTCTCTGATTTCTTGGAAATGCAAGAAACAACAAACGGTTTCCAAGCCATCTACTAAAGCCGAGTACAGAGCCATGTTTTTCAGTCTATAGTGAGATAATCTGGCTTAAGGCACTCCTTCATGACATGAATATTGATCACTCATCTACTATTCCTCTGTTTGCAGACAACATGAGTGCAATCAAGATTGCAACTATAAAGAGATTGGGCTGAATGGGCCCTAGTATCTTCTCTTGTAATATCTTTTCTTTTAGTGTTGGCTAATGGGCCTCCCTTAATGGGCCTGTTATTTCTTTTTTGTTTAATATCTTTATGTTACTGCCTAGCTGGCCGCCCACTTAAAGGCATACTTGTCATTAATCTAACTTTAATTCTTAATAAAAAAAGGGTTAGAGGAGAAAGGAGAGATGATTCGATTTCTTCTTCTTCTTCCTTCTCTTTTTGCCATCTTCTTCTCTTGTATTGCTGCTCTTACTTCTCTTCTTCCTTTTTCTTCTAATCTTCAAATTTACACCTAATATTTGATGACTGATTTGCATCTTGGTATCAGAGCAGGTCTATTTCTTCCTTTTTTCTTTTCTTCTTTTCCCATACACCCTTAGGTTAAGAAAGTGTATGGAGAGATAGGTTGTCTAAAGTACAGAGGATCTTTGGCCTAGTTGGTAGAGGGTTTGGAGAGTTTAAATCTGGCTGGATATTGCCAAGAAGCAATGTTGTTCTGTCGCTGCCCAAAACCCTAGTCGATTAGAGATTTTCGAAGGTACAGGTAAAGGTGAAGCTTGGGTGTGGTGCTCTATGCTTGGGAGGTGTCTTGTGACTCCTAAAGGAGGGCGGTTCAGGCTTGGAAGAGATTGGGTAGGTCTGGTAGGAGCAGTTGCATCTTCTCTCTTTCTCCCCAACAACTGGACGGAGTAAAACCCTAGTTTTCAAGCATCTGGGTTCTGGTTTGACTTCAAGTAAGTTTATACAGACAAAATTTCTGGTTCTTTGATTTTCGTTTGATTAGTGGAGCCATACGAAAGTGAGTTCAAGCAAGTGCCGATTTCAGGCCTTGGCTCGGTAGATTCTGTTTTGACTAGTGTAACCACAATCAAGCTAGATGGGACAAATTATCTTTCTTGGGCACAGTCTATAAGAATTTATGTCTGTAGTAGAGGAAAACTCGGGTATCTCATAGGTAGTAAAGTGAAACCCGAAGAGACAAACCCCGAATTTGAAAAATGGATGCAAGAGAACTATACTGTCATAAGATGGTTGGTCGATTCTATGCAACCTCATATAAGTCAGCACTATCTCTGGATGTCTTCGGCTAAGGAGATATGGGACAGTGTTACTGAGACCTATTCACAGAAATTGAATGTAGCCAGAGTATATAAGTTGAAAAGTGATGTGAAGAACCTAAGACAGGGAGAGAAGAGTGTAGCAATCTACTACTCTATACTGAAATCCCTATGGCAAGAAATTGATGTTATGGAAACAATTGTATGGGAGAGTAAGAATGATGCTGAAATGTATAGGAAGTTGGTGGAGAGAAATAGGGTGTTTGAACTTCTCACTGGACTCAACCCTGAGTTTGACATCATTAGGCAAAATATCCTGGCCAGAGATGAGGTTACTCTTTCACAGGCATATGCTATGATAAGTAGTGAGGAGAGTAGGTTGCAGGTTCAGTTGCAGGGTCCACCTACAGAACACTTTGCACATGCAGGAAAAAAGCCAAAGGGTCCTACTGAGAAAAAGGAGCAGATATGTGAATATTGCAAGAAGCATACAAAGGACACTTGCTGGAAGCTTCATCCTAAGCTTCTCCCTGATAGGTTTAAGAATAACAACAGCTCTAAGAAGGGCAGTCAGGTAGGAAAGCCTAAGACAGCTAATGTTGCTACAGTACCTGAAGGAGGAAATAAGGAGAGTGAAGAGAAATCAACCATTGAGTAGTTGGCAACAATGAAGGCGGATTTTGAAAAGTATGGGAGGCTCCTAAATCACTTGGAAGCTACGGTTTCTTCATCTCACCTTTCCAACAACACATCATCTTCATCAGCATTTTCTCACTCAGGTATTCGTGCTTCTGCACATCATGCTTCAGTTTCAGGTAATCATAAAATCCCTTGGATTATTGATTCTGGTGGATCAGACCATATGACCAGCCTGTCTAATCTCTTCTGCTCATACCACCTTTTCTCTGGCAAAGAGAAAACATCCCTTGCTGATGGGTCTCTTGCTCCCATCTCTGGTAAAGGAGATATAAAAACCTCTGACACCTTTTATTTATCCTTTGTCCTTCATGTCCCTAAACTTAACACAAACCTTTTATCTGTTAGCAGCTTAACTAAATCCATGAATTGCAGCATAACCTATTTTCCCACTCATTATGTTTTTCAGGACCTGCAATCTCAGAGGATGATTGGGAGTGGCCATGAGGCGAACGGAATATACTTGCTGGACACACTAGATCGAGCTTTGGGACCGCCTCATGGAGTTGCCTTAGAGTCAGTTTTGTCAGAGTCTGTTAACAAAATTTTGTTGTCACTTTCGATTTGGTCATTTGTCATTTTCTGCTTTGAGTCATTTGTTTCCAGATATGTTTAAGGGAGTGTCTTTATCGAGTCTTCACTGTGAGTCGTGTGAACTGGCAAAGCATTGTAGACATTCCTATTCAATAAGCAATAAAAGATCTCTTTCTCCTTTCCATATTGTTCACTCTGACGTGTGGGGGCCATATCATTTGCCAAATATGGGGGGTTATTTATCTTTTTTATTGATGATTATTCGCATTACACTTGGATTTATCTCATGAAATCCAGGGATGAAGTACCAACTATTGTGCAAAAATTTCATGAACTCATCCTCACCCAGTTTAACACTCGTATCAAAATATTCCGTTTTGATAATGCTAAGGAGTATTTTGAGAGAACCCTCTCCACCTATCTTGAAACTGTAGAGAAGATGGGCCGAATGGCCCATAGACTGTCATTTCATGTTATGTTATGTTTCTCTCTGTTGTGGGCCTTATTCTGGGCCCATACTCTGTAATATTTTGTTTTTTGTATTTTCCTGCTCACTCAAGGGCCTCTCTGTAATTTGTCAAAGATTAACTTATTAATAAGATGTTTAGAGTGTTAGAGAGAGGTTATGTTCGAACCTCTTACTCTCTAACACTCATTGCCGCCAGCTCTCTCTTCTCTTCCTCTCTTGTTTGTTCATTTTCTGGTTTGCATCTAATCTCAAACAGTTCCATACATCAAGTGGGCTGTTTTTCAACTTGGTATCAGAGCGGGCCATTGCTTGGCGTGTCCCTCATGTGGTTCTAGTTCAGCCAACTACATGAGGAGGTTCTAGGGCTGAAAGTTTACAGTCATCCGCCTGGTTCTTGGAGGTCATTGGAGGGTGCCCAAGTTTCTATACACTTGGAGAAGGGTTCGGTGACCAGGAAGAATCAGAGAACAAGTTGTTTGGCCTGATTTGAAATCAGAGAAAAGGACTTTCGAAGTTATCTCAGAGAACAAGTGTTCGGCCTGGTTTATAGTTCAAACCAGAGACTCTCTTGCTGTAAGTCTTTTCTCAGTCCTTTGCTGAGTTATTTTTTGTTGTTTGGGAGGACTATTAAAGCATTCAAAGCCCACATACATTCGGCCCACTGTTGCTGGACTGTTTTTCTGGGTTGTTTTGGAAGTGCTATTCGGCTGATTATTGGACTGCCAAACTGCTGAAACTGATCTAAAACTAAGTGGCACTAGTCTCATCTTCATCCCAGCCTCTTCTTGGACCTATACTGAACACCTTGAAGTGGTTTCTTCTAGTTAACAATAGGCTGTTAACTACTGCACACTGAGTGTTCGACGAAAGGTCTCTTAAGGACTGTGGCCCTGTTTTCTTCTCTTTGGGACAACGGCTGTTGAGAACCTGAAATACCTTGTGATTAGAGGTTTGTTGGGTGTCCTTTAAAGGGTGAAACAGTAAAGAAAAAACTACCACCGAACTGGACTATAACAGTTATCAAGTCTGAACTGATTCTGTGAGCTAGTTGTTGTTGCCTATTCAGCTCAAACTAAACTCATCAAGACCCCAGTACCTTGAGAAACCTATTAAAAATCCTAATTGGAGCCTTTACATGATGGATTTCTCAAGCCTTGAAAACAAGAATGCTGCTGAATATGGACAGATTTTGGGAACCCCAACTGATTCTATGCTAGCTGTAACTACAGTTAAGCTTGATGGGACCAACTACTTGGCTTGGTCACAATCAGTGAAAATCCACATTTGTAGCAAAGGAAAATGGGGTTTTATTTCTGGGAGCAAGAAAGCTCCTCCAGAGGATGATCCATCTTATGAGAGATGGGTACAAGAAAACTACACAATGATTGGGTGGCTTGTGAACTCAATGCAGCCACAGATTAGTCAGCATTATCTGTGGATGAACTCGGCTAAAGAAATCTGGGATAGTGTTGCAGAAACTTACTCCCAGAAGTTGAATGTTGCCAGAGCTTACAAACTGAGAAGTGATGTGAAGAATTTAAGACAGGGGGAGAAGTCACTTGCAGCATACTTCTCAGCCCTAAAATCTATATGGCAAGAGATTGATTTGATAGAGGCCGTGACATGGGATACCCCTAAGGATGCTGAAACATATAGGAAATTGGTTGAAAGGAATAGGGTCTTTGAGTTCTTGACAGGGCTGAATTCTGAATATGACATTACAAAGCAAAACATCTTGTCCAAGGAAGATGTTTCATTGTCTCAAGCATATGCTTTGGTCAGCAGTGAAGAAAGCAGGAGGCAAGTGCAGGTTCAAGGGGTCAGTATCAATGATCATTTTGCAAATATGGGAATCAAACCCAAAGGGGTTACAGGAGCCCCCAGTGGCACAGGAAAGAAGGAGGTGGTGTGTGAATATTGCAAGAAGCCGAAACACACTAAGGACAAGTGCTGGAAATTGCATCCCAGTCTTGTCCCTATCCGATTCCAGAAGAAGAATGACAGTAGAAAGACAGGAAGTGCACATACAGCCACAAGTACAGATACAGAGTTTGAGTCTGCAAGTGCACAATTGGAAGCCATGAAAGCTGATTATGAGAAGTTTGGAAGGATGATCAGCCAGCTTGAAGGTGTAACTTCATCATCCAACCCTTCTGGAAGTCCAGCCACCTCTGCATTTGCTCAATCAGGTATAAGGGCTTCTGCTAACCATGCATCTACCTCAGGTAATCCCAAGACCCCTTGGATCATTGACTCAGGTGCTTCTGATCACATGACCAACCTTTCCACTTTGTTTGTGTCATATGATTTGCTTCCTGGTCGTGACAAAATCACCTTAACTGATGGTTCTCTTGCCCCCATTTCTGGCAAGGGAACTGTCAAGCCTACAGGCTCTTTACTTTTATCTTCCACTCTTCATGTACCTAAGTTAAATACCAACTTGTTATCTGTAAGTAGCTTGACCAAGTCATTGAATTGTTGTGTAACCTTTTTCCCTTCTCACTGTGTGTTTCAGGACCTGAAGTCTCGGAAGGTGATTGGGAGTGGCCATGAAGCGAATGGAATATACTTGCTCGACACCCCTGGCCAATGCTTTGATCATCCCAAGAATGTTGCTTTTGGTTCTACTTCTTCAGAGTCAGTCAGTCAAATTATGTTGAGTCATTGTCAGTTGGGTCATTTACCTTTTTCTGCTTTAAGTCATTTGCTTCCCAAACTGTTTAAGGGAGTCAGTGTGTCCAGTCTCAATTGTGAGTCATGTCAGTTGTCAAAGCATTGTAGAAAAAATTACCCTGTGAGCAATAAAAGATCCTCTTTTCTTTTTCATATTGTACACTCTGATGTGTGGGGGCCTTACCACTTATCCTCTATGGGGGGCTACAAATACTTTATCCTGTTCATTGATGACTTTTCTAGATTCACTTGGATATACTTAATGAAATCCCGAGACGAAGTCCCGAGACTTGTGAGGCAATTTCATGAGCTTGTTTTGACTCAATTTGGTACCAGAATTAAGGTTTTCAGATCTGACAATGCAAAAGAGTATTTTGAGAAGAGCTTATCCTTGTATCTCTCTGACATGGGGGTTATTCACCAAAGCTCCTGTGTTAGAACCCCTGAACAAAATGGAGTTGCTGAGAGAAAAAATAGACATATTGTTGAAGTTGCAAGGAGCCTTTTATTTGCCTCACATGTTCCCACAAGATTTTGGGGTGATTCTGTACTTACTGCTACCTATCTCATAAACCGTATGCCATCTAGGGTTTTAGGGTTTAAATCCCCCTTCAGTCTTCTTCATCCAGATAAGGATCTCTTCCCAATTCCTCTTCGTGTGTTTGGTTGTACCTGTTATGTTCACATTCCAAGTGTGCAGAGACACAAGTTTGAACCAAAAGCCCACAAATGCATCTTCCTCAGTTACTCCCCCACACAAAAGGGTTATTGTTGTTTTGATCCAAAGACTGGCACCAGACATGTCTCTATGGATGTTACCTTTGATGAACTTTCTCCTTTTTTTGGTTCCTCTCAGGAAGGACATTGTCAACAGGGGGAGAGTCTGTCACAAGTTTTTGCTCTTCCCCTTCCTGTCCCAGTTCAGTCTCTTGACAAATCTGTATCCTCACAAAATGAATCAAAGGAGGATCAGCCACTTCATTCCTCTTGTCCTAGTGCTCCTATTTCTTTACCTCCTCGTCCTACCCATAATCCCAAAGTGTATCAAAGGCAGAGATCCAGGAATGAGCAAGTGGTTTCCCTTACAACAGATGAGGCTCATACCCTCCCAATCACAGATGAGATAACAGGTATTGCTTCAGCTCCCTTGGAATCCCCCTTCCCAGATCTTGATGTCCCCATTGCTGTTAGGAAAGGAAAGCGGAAGTGTACTGCACACTGCATTTCCAAACACCTTTCTTATGACCTACTTTCCCCTTCATATTGTGCCTACCTCTCTTCAGTTGCTTCTAACCCCATTCCTAGGTCTGTATCAGAAGCTCTTGGGATTTCAGAATGGAGAGATGCCATGCAGGCTGAAATGGATGCTCTACATGAAAATGGTACTTGGGAGGTGGTGGATTTGCCTGAAAGGAAGGATCCAGTTGGATGCAAGTGGGTTTTTACCATTAAATACAGGGCAGATGGGACTATTGAGAGGTACAAGGCCAGACTTGTTGCAAAGGGCTACACACAGACATATGGGATTGACTATCTGGAGACTTTTGCCCCTGTTGCTAAGATGACATCTGTGAGGGTTCTTTTATCTCTGGCAGCTCACTTTGATTGGCCTCTCTATCAGTTAGATGTAAAGAATGCATTTCTGAATGGTGACTTACATGAGGAGGTCTACATGTGTCTTCCTCCAGGAATGTATGGGAAAGATATGCAAGGAAAGGTATGTAAACTGAAGAAATCTCTTTATGGCCTCAAACAATCTCCTAGAGCCTGGTTTGAGAGATTTAGAGCTGCACTTGTTAAATTTGGCTATGTTCAGACACAGTCAGATCATACTCTTTTTGTGAAGAAAAGTGGGTCTCTAGCAGTGTATCTCATTGTGTATGTTGATGACATTATAGTGACTGGTGATGATGCCTCTGGCATTCTGGGCCTTAAGTCTTTCCTCCGTACAGAATTTGAGATTGAGGATCTGGGGGAGTTGAGATATTTCCTTGGCATAGAAGTTGCCAGATCCAGGGATGGGATTCTTATTTCCCAGAGGAAATATGTCCTTGATTTGTTGTCTGAAACTGGAAAATTGGGTGCAAGACCAGCTGCAACTCCTATTGATATGAGTCACAAACTTTCAGCTTCGGATGGAACTTTGTTGGAAGACAAAGGGGTCTTTTAGAGACTTCTTGGGAAGCTTTTGTACCTGTGCATGACTAGGCCAGATATCGCGTATGCTGTCAGTTGCATTAGCCAGTTCATGCATGCTCCTAGAGATACCCATATGGCAGCAGCAGAACGGATTTTGTGCTATCTGAAAGGCTCTCCAGGAAAAGGAATTCTATTTGCCAAACATGGTCATCTGAAACTTGAAGCCTATACTGATTCTGATTGGGCTGGAAATATTGATGATAGAAGATCTACTTCAGGGTATTGCAGTCTGGTGGCTGGTAATGTTGTCTCTTGGAGGAGTAAGAAACAAACAGTTGTGGCTCGATCCTTCGCAGAAGCAGAATATAGAGCCATGGCACATGGAGTCTCGGAATTATTGTGGCTAAGGTCCTTAATGGAAGAACTTGGGGTAGATCATGACAAACCCATGATGTTGTACTGTGATAATCAGGCTGCCATCAACATTGCTCACAACCCGGTACAACATGATAGAACCAAACATATTGAGGTTGATAGACACTTTATTCGTGAAAGAGTCTCCTCCGGTGAAGTGTGTCTTCCATTCATTACTTCTGAAGGACAACTGGCAGATTTTCTCACCAAGGGCATTTCCAAGGCAAGGCTTCAACATGACACTGGCAAGCTGGGCATGATTAACATCTATGCTCAGCTTGAGGGGGAGTGTAGAGAAGATGGGCCGAATGGCCCATAGACTGTCATTTCATGTTATGTTATGTTTCTCTCTGTTGTGGGCCTTATTCTGGGCCCATACTCTGTAATATTCTGTTTTTTGTATTTTCCTGCTCACTCAAGGGCCTCTCTGTAATTTGTCAAAGATTAACTTATTAATAAGATGTTTAGAGTGTTAGAGAGAGGTTATGTTCGAACCTCTTACTCTCTAACACTCATTGCCGCCAGCTCTCTCTTCTCTTCCTCTCTTGTTTGTTCATTTTCTGGTTTGCATCTAATCTCAAACAGTTTCATACATCAAGTGGGTTGTTTTTCAACTGAAACTTTTGGGGTTATTCATCAAAGTTCTTGTCCCTACACTCCACAACAAAACAGGGTGGCAGAAAGGAAGAACAGACATGTGGTTGAAGTTGCCAGATCCCTCTTGTTTGCATCCCATGTTCCTATAAAATTTTGGGGAGATGTTGTTTTTACTGCTACTTTTTTTATCAACCATATGCCCTCCCGGGTCCTTGACTTTAAAACCCCCTTTAGCCTTCTCTTCTCGGATGAGGATATCTTTTCTCTTCCTCTCCGTGTTTTTGGGTGCACTTTCTATGTGCATATTCACAGCCATCAAAGGCACAATTTTGAACCTAAGGCTCATAAATGTGTTTTTTGGGATATGCTTCCACACAGAAGGGATATTGCTGTTTTGATCCAGTTCATGGCACCCGTTTTGTATCTCGGGATGTCACCTTTGTTGAGTTGACTCCTTTCTTTAGCATTCCTCCTGAGGGGGAGAAATCTGAAGAGCCCTTTGCTATGTCTCCAGCTATTCCTCTTCCCATTCCTCTTGAGTCCTATCACGAGGTGTCCACTTCTACCACTGGACCTACCTCCGATATTCCTACTCCTCCTCCACCTCATTCTCCTATAATTCCTCCTCCTCCTGTTCTCCAAAGGTGGTACCAAAGGCAGAGATTCAGACATTGGCAGGTTGTTTCCACTCCTTCAGAAGAGCCTCTTGCTCCTCCCATCATTCCTGAGGTAACAGGTCAGCCTTCTTCTGACCCATCTACAGCTTTCCCAGACCTTGACCTTCCTATTGCTCTCCGCAAGGGCAAACGGAAGTGTACAGCCCATTGTATCTCCAAACACCTGTCTTACAGCCTTCTCTCTCCTTCCTACTACTCTTTTCTTGCATCTGTTTCTCATGTGATACCCAGGTCCGTACTGGAAGCCTTATCTCAAGCTGAATGGAGGGATGCTATGATGGCTGAACTGGATGCTTTGCATAAGAACGATACCTGAGATATTGTTGACTTGCCTGAAGGGAAGGAACTAGTGGGTTATAAATGGGTGTTTATCATTAAATATCACTCTGATGGCTCTATTGAGAGGTTTAAGGCTAGGTTGGTTGCTAAGGGCAACACTCAAATGTATGGTATTGACTATCTTGAGACATTTGCTCCTGTAGCTAAGATGGCCTTACTCAAGGTTAGGTTATCTCTAGCCGCTACTTTTGACTGGCCTTGAATGGAGACCTGCATGAAGAGGTCTATATGTCTCTGCCTCCAGGGGTGTATGGGACGGAAATGCAAGGCAAGGTGTGTAAACTACAGAAATCTATTTATGGTCTCAAACAGTCTCCTCGGGCTTGGTTTGAAAGGTATAGGGCTGCTCTTGTCTCCTTTGGCTACACACAAACTCAATCTGATCATACTTTGTTCTTGAAGAGAAATGGCTCTCTAGTGACCTTCTTGATAGTTTATGTTGACGATATTGTGGTCACGGGTAATGACACTGAAGAGATCAGTAAACTAAAAGGATTTCTCAACTCTGAATTTGAGATCAAGGATTTGGGAGATCTTCGGTATTTTTTGAGCATTGAAGTTGCTAGATCTAAGGATGGTATCTTCATTTCTCAGTGTAAATATGTCCTTGACCTCCTTGCTGAAACTGGTAAACTTGGAGCTAAACCAATCTCCACTACTATTGATCCTAATCATAAGCTTTCTGCTACAGATGGTGAGCTTTTAACTGATAAGGGGATGTTTCAGAGACTGCTTGGGAAGTTGTTATATCTTTGCATGACTTAGCTAGATATTTCCTATGCAGTAAGTGTTATTAGTCAGTTTATGCATTCTCCCAGAGATACTCATTTAGCTGCTGCAGAAAGGGTTCTGTGTTACTTGAAAAGTACTCCAAGGAAAGGTATTCTATTTGCTAAACATGGACATATGAAGCTGGAAGCTTTCACTGATGCTGATTGGGCAGGATGTATTGATGATAGAAGATCCACCTCAGGTTATTGTGCTCTGGTCACTGGGAACATTGGGTAATGGAGGAGTAAGAAATAGTCTGTAGTTGCTAGATCCTCAGCTGAAGCAGAATACAGGGCAATGGCACATGGTGTGTCAGAATTACTGTGGCTACAATCCCTTCTAGAAGAATTGGGGATTGACTACGAGAAGCCAATGATGCTCTACTATGACAACCAAGCAGCTATCAACATTGCACATAATCCTGTTCAACATGACAGAACTAAGCACATTGAGGTTGATAGACATTTTATAAGGGAAAGAGTTTCCCCAGGAGAAGTTTGTTTGCCATTCATCACATCAGACGAGCAATTGGCTGATATCTTGACCAAGGGAGTTCCAAGAGGGAAAATGACACACTATATAAGCAAGTTGGGCATGATTGACATCTATGCTCAGCTTGAGGGGGAGTGTAAAGAGATTGCACCGAATGGGCCCTAGTATCTTCTCTTGTAATATCTTTTCTTTTAGTGTTGGCTAATGGGCCTCCCTTAATGGGTCTGTTATTTCTTTTTTGTTTAATCTCTTTATATTACTACCTAGCTAGCCGCCCACTTAAGGACATACTTGTCATTACTCTAACTTTAATTCTTAATAAAAAAGGGTTAGAGGAGAAAGGAGAGATGATTCGATTTCTTCTTCTTCTTCCTTCTCTTTTCGCCATCTTCTTCTCTTGTATTGCTGTTCTTCCTTTTTCTTCTAATCTTTAAATTTACACCTAATATTTGAGGACTGATTTGCATCTGCAACCAATCCTATATTTCATGAGAGAACTAAACATACTGAGGTGGATTGTCACTTCATTCGTGACCTTCTTCATGCGGGTCACATCTCTCTCCGACATGTTTCATCTGGTCTACAGCTTGCGGATCTCTTCACCAAAGCCCGATATAATTTCCTTGTTGATAAACTGATGCTTCTACCTCAACATCAGTTTGAGGGGGAGTGTAGAAGAACTAATGAAGGGTAGTTCTGTAATTCTATTGTTCTGTACTTTATTTTTTCTTTCTTGTACAATAATAGGTGTGTACTTTAGTGTACAGATCTTTTTATTCTCTTTGTAAGGACAGTCTTGTCTATTCACATAATTTTAATATAAATACATCTTTTCTGGGTTAGTTCGATCAGATTGATCAACCCTGACAGATCTGGACTTTTGTCTCTCTCTGCTCTCTCTCTCTTTCTCAAGCTGACATTAAAGTGGTTTATAACTTTTGCATTCTAACATTATATACCATTGCAAGTTGGACTGAAGTTCATCTTCCTTTTCTATGGAAGCTCTTTTGACAACCCAGGGCCCACAAGCAATGGTGGCATTTTGTTTTCATAGGGAGAGGTTCTGTGGGCCTTCAGTGGTCCAACTTGAATCGCCAATATTGTGAAAGCAGAAGTTCTAGCAGCTCTACGGGTCTTTTCAGCTTGGCATATCTCCACTCTTGGTGTAGGGAGATCCAGCCATTGTCATAAACTGGTTAGGGACTCAGGATAGAGGGCTGTGGAGACTTAGTCACTTTCTTATTGAAGCTCATTATCTTGCTCTTCTCTTCGTTGGATCCCAAGAGAATTGAATTCTGTCATTGATAGTTTAGCTAAGGCTGGGGTGCACAGAAATGAATTGTATAGCAATAGTGTGATGTCCTGATTTTCTGTTTTTTGGGGCTCTTTGTTTATTTGTTTTAGCTGTACATCCCCTCATGTACATGTGTTCCTCTTAATATATGTTACATTTTCCTCGAAAAAAATTCTAACGTTATACACCAACAAAGGGATCTACAATGTTGTCTTCGTTACTAAATAATGTTTGATATGAAAGATGGATATTCAGTGGTAGAAATGCAAATGCTAAGATAGATGAGTGGAAAAACTAGAAAGGATAGGATTAGGAATGAAGTTATCCATAGGAACCTAGAAGTAACTTCAATAGGTGACAAAATAAGCAAGAGTAGATTAAGATGGTTTGGTCATGTGCATAGAAGACCACCAACTGCGCCAGTTAGAAGAAGTGATTTGTTACGCATTGAAGGGGCTAGTAGCTCAGGGTAAACCAAAAAGGACATGGGTAAAAGTAGTAAGAAATGATTTAAGCACTGATAATTTAACAGTGGATATGGCTTTAAATAAAACAGATTGGCGAAACTGGATTCATGTAGCTGACCCCATATAGTTGGGATAAGGCATGGATGATAATGATGCCATGAGAGATGGATATTCTCCATTTTGCATTCATTTAGGTAAAATAAGCTATGAGATAAGAAGGAAATGTCATGTATAAGTGCCCCTCAACAATCCATGGACTTTCAGAATTTGACATGCATCAGACACGAAGATGCCATCACTTTAGGAGAGTCCATGCAATACTATTCCTAGATGTCCTGCCAAAACAAGTATAATACAAAGAGAAAAACTACTATACTTCACCACTAGTAGGTACAGATGGACAAATGAAGCCAACTACCGAAAAAAAAGGAAAAATGACACTCAACAAAGATAAAAAAAAAAATGCAGTAATATCAATAAGACTTCTAAGGAAGATTTGACATATGGCCCTAAGCTTCACCCACTAAGAGGTGTAGGAACTCCACAAGTAAACAAGTGCAAAGATGCACAAACAAGAAATCTAAAACGACATATTTTGGAATAAAAATAAATGCATTTTCCAGTTATCAAATAAATCTCCATTTAGTTCTTACTAAACAAAAACCACAAGTATAACCTATATAAAAAAACTAAAGAAAAAGTGCATTTTTATTTGTCAGTTCACAATTATACCTCAGAGAAGCCCCAACTATCATTGGCAAAGCACTAATCTGGAAGGCCCTGCGGCGCCCAACACCATCAGCAACCCAACCACTGAGTAGAGATCCAACAAAGGCACCACCCAAACATGTACTCACAACTAGACCTTTATTTAACAGAGAGTAGATAAACTTTTAAAACAGACCACTGAAACAGAAACCTGAATGCAAATAAAAACCCAGTAAGCAAACAATACAGATTCATTGCAGTAAGTACCTTCAGCCAGGGTATTACCACCAAAATTAAGATCCACAGCAATGCTTTCAAGTGGTTCATTAACTACACTGTATTTAGCAAAACCAAACACCACCAATTTAACGATTCTTAGAAGAAGAATTAAAACCACAAATAAAAAACTAGAATATAAAATTCAAAAGATGATAACTGAGGTTGTGAACATGCTCAACAGACCCAAGATGGTAGCCAAATAAGAATGAAGAGATGGTTGCCACAAGTACATGTGGCAAAGAGAGCTTCCAGGAAGGGTTTGTAGCTTCTGGCTCCATACCATTCTGCAAATGAGCTAAAAAATAGAAAAATTTAGTCATGTATCATCCCAAACTAAACATATACAGATCTAAATCCAAACTCTACTTTTCTGTGGGGAAGCAACCACTTCTCCAATACGTTTGCTACTTTTCAAGAATAACCCCAACACATGAATAAGAAAAAGCTAAATATCATTAAGAAACTACTTCAACATAAATAAAAAGAGAGAGAGTGAGAGAGGGAGAGGGAGAGGGAGAGAGAAGAGATATCCCAGGAGGCACTTTAGTGCTACATCACCAAAGAATCACAATTGACTCCTAGATTCTCAAGTCTATCACTGAAATGATAAACTTGGTGAACGATAATTATTTTCTGCAATCTATAATACAGGCAAAAAAATGGAAGCACCACAATAAAATGATGTGGAATCTCGACCTTTTTCTTTTTTATACAGTGGGCAGATCAAAAACAGTGAAGGGAAAGAACCATTAATGGTGTTAAGAAACGAGAAATTACAAGCACCTGGATTTTCTACTCTGTCTGCTGAATTCGTATAGTCTCTCGACGGCATCCGCTTGTACATCGAGTAAGCTTCCCATGAAGTTTGACGACCCCGCATGCCGAAAAAGGTTCAACCTAGGACTAAAACTGCAACACTAAATCAACCATCAATCCTGTGCACAGCATCCCGAGACAAAGAATAATGACATTGGTCTTCCATGGCAGAGTCTTTCCTAACACATCTACCAGTATTTCAAGCAACCACACCTTTGTAGAATGGGGGGAAAGCAGTAAGTAAAGAGAATGCTAAACTAATAGCTCGCCAAATGCCAATATAAAACGCAAACAAGAAGATCAAAATTATGAAGAACATGACAGTGCAGAGTTCTAGAGTAGATGAGTTTTATCAGGGATCAAATAAAAGAAAAACTCCCACGTCCAAAACAAGAACATGAAACTAACTCCAGTTTGCTGTAGACGTTTTAATTATTAAAAAAAAATAATAGTTAATAACAAAAACAGTGGAAATTCTACCTAAAAGGCTAAAATTACGAACCTCCGTTCGTCACTCGTTAAGAAGAGCTGGCTCTAATATAATCTATTCGGATCAAAGATTCAGAAAGGGAGAGGATGAGTGAAGCAACTAGAATTTTGTATAGAGAAGAAATTCAGAATACAAACAGAATCTCCACATAGAAATTTATATCATTCGCGTGTACAATTAAATATAGTCAAAAAAGTAAATTTACAAAATATGAATTTGAATCCGATAAACCAGTTTCTGACCAGAAATCCAAAAACAGAAATTAAATGATTGGATGGAATCATTGGCCGAAATCTGCTAACAGGAATCTGAAGCGAATTACCTTTTCCTCAGCTTTTAAATGATTTGCAGTGATGAAAGACAAAGGCAAGGATCGAAATAAAAGTAACCAAGTCCTCAGCTTAGTGGATAATTCCTTGGTAGGAAAGAACGGAGACACCCGCCAAACAGACGGCTGTAGTTCTGAATCTTCTGACGTTCGCTTACTGGAGTCGCGAAGTCTATTGGAAAAAGGAAGACCGACGAAGAAAAAAAAGAAACATCTGGACTCTACCGCTTTGGTCGTCGTCTTAACACTTTACACCGTACATGATTACGTTTAATTCAAGGAGTAACTCGTGGTGACTGGTGGTAGGAGATTTCTCGCTTGCCAGAAAAAAAAAAAAAAAGAAACATCGTATAATACGGCCCTGGGAGCGTGGGGCCCGTACAACTTGTCAGCTGTACAAGGTTTCAGACATCAAAGCGAGTCCGGATCTTCTACCAACAAAATACATTCCAACACCGAAATGTGCGGAGATCATGTTGGTAGGGTGTTGGAAGGTATTTTATTGGCATGAGATCCCAATTCGACCAGAGTTGATCCCAACTCGAATTGGGATAATAACATGCAACTCGACTTGGGAGATGTTTCTTATGTGTCGATACATGTTGTGAGGTCGACGTGAGGAGTGCTTTTGGGAGGAATAGATTTTGATGGTGCGCAATTCAGTCGGTCTTAGCTGTCAACGACCTTGCCTCTGATTGGAGCAACGGGGGCCTGAAACGGAGAAGATGAAGGAACTTTGGGGGGAACCCGATGAGATTGCTCCAAAGCTCAATTTAGTATTCTCTCAAAAACAAGATAAAACCAGATGGCGCAAAGTTCGCATACCTTGTTGTTGGGGTAGGGGGCCTTTTATAACCACTTCGCGCACTCACTCTGAGGCTTCTATTAAGTTGGGTATGATTACTTCTGTGCTTCTGCCAGGGTGTCACCCCTTCTGCTGGGACAGAACTGCCACTACTCCTTGTTGGAGTCGTCTCTGTAACTAGAGATGGCGGAGGCAGGTGGCGGTGGTAGGGGGCCGTTTGAAGTGCGGCTGTCAAGCGTCAAATCCCAAGTCAATCAGGTGCGCCGCCCCTGGATACGAACTTCCTCGGTGTCAGGCATGGTATGGTTGTTAAGTTTGGCGTCCGGGGGGCAAAGTGCTAGAGTAGTGAGCGAGGTGAAGTCTTGACTTCGGATAGAGGTGTGTCCCGAACTGCCATGGGCCAGGCCAATTTGGGTTACAACCCTTTGTGTTTGGATCGGGGCCTAAGAAAGAGTTCGGGCTCCTTGTGGGGAGTTCGGGCTCTTAGTAGGGAGTTCAGGCTCCTAGTAGGGAGTTCGGACTGCTAGTTCCTCCCTATGGTGCTCGCACCTTGGGCGCACTATTGCGCCGAGCTGTTGCCTTTTCCACATGTGTAATTACAAGGTCGGGCCAAATCTTCCTTCATTAGATTTGAACTGGGCAGAATTAGGATTTACTCCTCAGAGAGCACAAATCAGAGTCTAGATCTATTCGTAAATGCTCTTTACAACACATTTTAGCCGCACATTAGGAACATCTCCCATTGTTGTTTGTTACCATTCATGGGAGTTGTTATTACCAATCTCACATCATATCCCACATGTGTTAAGAACATCTCTCCTAAATAACATACAAGTATAAAATATGTTTCCAATGTGCGGTTACGATATATTGTGAATTTGGTTTGAGGAACAAATTTGGACTCTATCATTATGGGGAGATATTTCTGATGTGTAACTGTAATAGATTTATCGGGATGGTGTTGAGAGCAAATCTAAACTATTTTGGTAACATGCTATTGTAGACCTGGCAATTGGGCTGGGTGGGTCAGGTTCAGGTTGGGCCAAAGTACTTTCGGTTGATTTCGGGTGGGTTTGAGTTTTGGGTTGGGTTATCAAATGCTAATCCCTAACTTTAAATTCGGGTTAGGGTTGACCCATGGGTAAATTCGGGTCATCCAAAAAATAATTGAAATTTAAAAAAAATAAAGAAAAGTTATATGAAAAATGTCAAAATTAAAAGAATTAACCTTAAGGTTCCAAATATAAAATAAAAAACTTGGAACATTTAACAATTTAAAGAGTAAACAATAAAAAGTAAAGACAATAGAAAAAATTAAAGAGTGGAAACTTCTAACAATGCATAAATAATCTCGGTTAGACTTGACAATTGGGTCAGTGGGTTGACCCATGACCCAACCCAACCCAGCTTTTTTTGAGTTGGATCGAGTCGGATCATTTTCACATTCGAGTAGCTAAATATGAGACCCTAACCCTATTTTTTCGGGTTGGGTTGGGTTTAGTTCACAGGTTGGGTCAACTTTTTGCCAGGTCTATGCTATTGTATATCAATATGTGTTCGAATTAGCTGCCCACAGCCCATCACCTCCGTGCACTAGGAACATCTCCCCTGACAACCATGAGATGTGTTCCCAATGCACAGATCAGATAGGTTGTGGGGTGTGCTCCGTGGGTAGCTGATCCATGTAACACATCACGTCTCACCATGAGATTGTGGCCCTCCTGTTTGAGTGATTTTGGATCTTATCCACACACCCTCTTCACGGCTCTTGCATAATCTCTCCATGAATAAATAAAACGGAAAAGTACGGTCAGGCCTAATGCAGATTTCTGATTTCCACCGCAAAGCTATAACATTCACAAGGTCCAAAAACCACACTCTATGCACCCATACCCAGCCGTGAATTGGCATCAATTCCGATCTGGCACCTTCCCCAAATGTACTTTGAACCTACAAATTCTGACCTTGGGTTATCGATCATTCTCCCTAAATAAAGAGGTTAAAATACAAAAACCTCCCCTAAAGTTTCTAGTAATCATAAAAACCTCCCTTATAGTTTCATTTTAACAAATACCTCCCTTGAACTTTTGAGGAACTCGACGAAAACTCCCTTTTACCACCTTTCAAGACGGAAAACGTTAGACCGATGCACTAGTTTTTTTCCAAATACCCATTCTACCCTTTTATAACTTATTTTACATACAAAATTACCAAAATAACCCTATTTTAACCCAACAAAAACGTTAGAAAATAACAACTAAAGGATATTTTGTCAAGTTAAAACAAGGTTATTTCAGTAATTATGTGTGTAAAATAATTTATAAAAGAGTAGAATGGGTATTTAAAAAAAAAACCCGATGCAGTTTAATGTTTTCCGTTTGTGTTTAAAATAATTTATAGGGGAGGTTTTTATGATTGTTAAAAACTTTAAGGAAGGTTTTCTATATTTTATCCTTCAGAAAATGATGCTTCTGTAAAAATGAGTTTTATATAATCTTGGATTATCCAATCAATCTACCAAACAAGATCCAAGTGTAATTGCCTAAATGCCTACGTATTGTGTATCATTCAGCCGGATATGGGATTTCGACTTCATAAAATCTGTCTTCATGTTGTTCCATTAGAATTTACAGTTATGTATTAGGAACATCTCCGTAAGTTTTTAGGGTAAATTGCAAAAGTTTCCCCTGAAGTTTCTGACAATCATAAAATCATCTCCTATAGTTTCATTTTTACAAATACTTCCCCTAAACTTTTGGGAAACTTGACAAAAACCTGCCTTCCATCACCTTCCCAAACGGAAAACATTAGACTGATGCATCAGTTTTTTTTTTTCAAATTCCCATTCTACTCTCATAAATTATTTCACACACAAAATTACTGAAACGACCTTAATTTAACTTGATAAAAACATCCTTTAACGATCATTTTTTAACGTTTTTATTGAGTTAAAATAGGGTTATTTCGGTAATTTTGTATGTAAAATAATTTATGAGAGAGTAGAATAGGTATTTGAAAAAAACTAGTGCATTAGCCTAACATTTTTCATCTTGGAAAGTAATGGAAAAGAAGTTTTTGTTGAGTTTCTCAAAAGCTGAAGGGAGGTATTTGTTAAAATGAAGTCATAGGAGAGGTTTTATAACTGTCAGAAACTTTAGGGGAGGTTTTTGTATTTTACCTTTTTTTTAATTAAGATCTGATCTTTACGGAACATGCCTCACAGCCACATGTCATCTTGTATGATCTCCCCATGAATAATAAATATAAATAAGGGAGATATTCCCGATGTACGACCAAGACATACTGTGAGGCCGGCGCGCTGTGAGTGCGGATCCCGACTCTCATGTTTCAGGTTTTCTTTGTTGTGTTTTTGATTTGTGGTTTGCATCTATGTGCCACGCGGCACAAGCATTTTTAATCCCGAGAAATATTAAACTCACCTTCAGAGCGAACATGTTTTTTTGTTGCGTTTCCGTTGGCGCCTATTATAATAAGATAAAATAAATAACCATTACATCGCACTTCCTGCCTACAAAGGCCACAACTTGTTTTTGCCCAATTTACTATGCATAAACACAACCGACACACAAGCACATGACACATGACACCAAACCAAACATCCCCAAAATTTTCAAAGTTAGAAACACGAGCTTAAAAACCAAATCAGAAGTAAAAGTATTAGTTCACCCGTGTTATTATTACTTATACATATTGTTTTAGGTAGATCTGGACTCGTATTGGAATCCCAGACTGACATACGTTACCTGTGCACTCTGTGGAACAGCGTGCGTGCATCCAACGGCACATCCCAACCCTGCAGGAAGATGTTCTTAATACATGGTGAGATGTGCAAGTGGAGTCTGTTCTATGAGAGCGCCAATCTGAACTTAAGAATTTATAGAATCGGGATTCAGTATTTTTAAGACCATGCTCACACCTTTTTCAAGAGTACATATCTCTGCCCCACAATGTCCCACAGCCCATCCCCACCGTGTATTTGGAACATCTCCCAATGGTGACATCATCAAAATCACTTGCAGTTATGCATGGGAAATATCTCTTTATGAATAAAAACTTAAAAAGCACATAGATATTTCTAATACATGATTACAAGTGGCTGTGAGTACTTTGTGAGCAGTCTTATGAGGATTGAATCCCGTGCTAATTCTTAGTACATTAGCCAAGGAGAATTCATCAAAATCAAAAGTAATGCAACATTTGAGTTTGATTGGTCAAAAACACCAAGGAGAAATCTGCTAGTGTTAGTCTCATGGTTTTTAAAATTTAAACCTTATGCATGGGAAAAACTTCAACTGTTGGGAGCCAATAGCCTATGCTGTTGAGGTAATTTCTAGACATACCTCATTACCATGATAATGGGTAAATTAGTCACTACATCTTAATTTATTTTGACTAAAAACCAAAGCATGGGCATGAACAGGTGAACTGCCTAGAACATGTCCAGCCCAGGAATTGTCTCAACAGCCTATGCTGTTGGGCCCCAACAGCCAAAGTTAACCCTCATGCACGGCCTTCGATGCATTGTGTCTCTGGTCTCCACTTTAATGGCTTAACGCCACTTCAACACATGCACATCCGCCATGCATTGGAAACATCTCCCGTGAAAAATAGCTTACAAGTACGGGAGATGCTCCCAATGCATGATAGGATGTGTGTGTTAGACACCCTATGTGAGGAGCAGATCCGATTTCTCAATATACAGCAATAAATCAAAGGCTGTGGTTCACCGTTTTAACGTGCAAGGCTATGCACACAGGCATAGCTGATTTTTCTTAAAAATCATCCCCGCAAATTTTGATAAATTCTCATTGAGTTTTTAGCATAAAAATAAAAAATCCTTCAGTGCATGAGATCCGGACTGTTACCAACAAGGCAACAAGAGTCATCTGGTATAAATTAGGGCCGCATACAGTGTTTCAGTAATCAGTACTGCCAATTTGCTAAACTTACATCGCATCATTACCTGATAATGATACATGATCTTCTTCCACTTTCCCCCATAGGATCCAGTGATAATGCCCCCACACCAGTCACCAGTCATAAAATGTGGGGCGGCAATAATTATTTAGCAGGCTGTGGAACCAATGATACTGGCCAGACAGTCACAAAATACATGGGCTGGCCATTATTTTATACAGAATGAACTAATCCAAATTACTCCCATGCCCATGGCAAGTGCCAAAACACGAGGGAATTCGGATTAACCGAACGTGATAGCTGTTCAATAGGCAGTAGATGCTAAGCGGGATCTACTTCTCACAAATGGCGCCTCACAGGCACATCCACCATGCATTGGAAACATCTCTTATGAATAATAACTAATAAGCACGAGAGATATTCCCAGTGCATGGTAGATGTGAGAAGCAGATCCAGTCTCAGTAGATAGCCCACACCAGTGATAAAATACATGAGACCCACAATGAGAAATTAAATGATTGTAGGTCTCATGTATTATTATATTACTAGTGTGGGGAGTTATCATAGCAAAGGTTCCACAGCCTGCGGGAACAGCGATTTTGTCCAGTTAATCCTTATTTCAAGAGGCACCACGTATTGGCATGAGTCTGAATCTGCTCCTCACATCTACCTCACAACATATACCAGCTGCTCATCGGGAACATATCCCTTATTTGTATGTGAGAATGTGAAATGCTTCCAATACACGGTGGGATGTGGCTGTAAGGTAGGTGTGAGGAGCAGATCCCAATTCTATTGGCATGGGCCTAATTTAGGACATCACTTCACTTACAGTGAGATGACCAAGATTCAGTGGGTACCCAAGCCCTAAACCACCTTCATCCTTTGTCAGGTTGTTCCCTTGTCTTCCTCGTGCTGCTCAATCCCCTTCTAAGCTCGCCAACGTGGGAATGACGGAACCCCCAAGCTCAAAGGCGATATTGGCATACTGGCGCTTTCTAAAAGGTGATATTAAGAATGGTACCAAAAGTTCCATCACCGATATTCCACAGAAAGCCCTGAATTTCGGTCTAGGCATTCTAATAAGTGGGAACTGGGAATCCACCCAAATGCACAGCCCTAGGCCTCGGGGGTCATCGGTCAGTCCCGCTGGAGCCACTTGCCTCTACATAGTAATGTTTTCATGATAAAGTTTACAATTGCTACTCCTCAGATGGAATACAGTCAATAAACTGAGAAGTAAACAAGCAACGCTGATGGCAAAACCTTGAATGAAGCATGCTCCTAATAGATAGTAAATTCACTAAGAGAAATTTGCTTTGAAATATATATATATATATATATATATATATATATATAAGAGAGAGAGAGAGAGAGAGATGTGCAATACCATTTTGGTATTGATTTCATCTATTTCCATTTGTGATATACAACAATAAGCCTTGCTATAGACCGGAGAAGTCACATATCTATCTCCAGTACACTTAAAAACACAACCTTTGAAAATTCATCTGATCAGTACAAAAGGGAAGACCATAACCAAATTCAAAGATCAAGTGGTGGCTTTCACTGTAGAAGAGCTCAACCTTTGGATCTGCTAACAAGTAAGGACAATTGTGAAAAAGACTTCACCAAGATTGTCAAGAACCAAAAACAGAATGCACCTCGGCAGGGAAGAATACAAGTACCTTGGTCACAAGCAAGTTTACTTGCTCTCGATACATCTCCTTCATGTCCACAATATCAGCTCGAAGTTCTTCTAGCTGCAAAAATATATCCACTTGCAAAAGTCACCAATTTAGTCTTCTAAAAAAAAGGATGCCTTTTTGAATTCTTAATGTGATCATAATCAGAAATAGGACCACCAGTAGCAACTGAAAGCATGCACTTGTACACACCATGAACTGATGAACCCTAAGCCACTTAATCAAGCTTAAGTTAAAAAGTTAGAAGCTTTACAATGACCTAACAAGGGCCAAGGAAATGTTGATTGCATGTCTAATCTACCTTTTCTAATTTTTAAAAGGTTTGACACGTTACAATTAGTTTACTTTTCCTTTTCTTAACTTATACCCGAAATAAATTCTCAGGCTTCACTATAAATAAAAATAACATCTTCATCTGAATGTGAATTTTTATCCTTTCAAGTGGACTAATCAAATTCAACTACTTGAGATAACTTTTAAGGTTGGAAATGAATAAATGAGTCAGCAAATTTTATAACATCTATACTAGCTTTTGCAAACTCTGAGGGATATTAATAAGAATAAAATAGAAAGTGAAAACAAAGAAGTGAGCTTTCATGCAAGTTTGCTTCCTTTCTTTTCAACTCTTGGTGTGCTATGCTAGCTCGAACCTAATTTTTTATCCCAGTGCACCCCATCAGCCTTGTACATACAGTTCATTCAAACTTAACTGGAGCTTCAGATAAAGAGGAAATGAAAACCTGGATCCAGAGCACATACAGCTAGCACATGCACTGATTTCTAAAGTGCAAACAAGAAACACTTTTATTTCACGATCAGGGAAAAACCAAACGAAAAGAAAATATTGAAAACTTTAGCCAGGTAAAGTCTATCTCTGTGTTTGTAGAACCCCACACAATATGCACCTCTTCATCACGTTCACCCATCAACTCCAGAGCTTTAGAATGCCTTCTTCGTAATGCCTCTAGCTCTGCTCGTAAGCCAGGCAGCACAGCTGACTCCATCCGTAATTTTTCAAACTGAACATCCATAAGGATTCCAGTTAAGCAATATCACAAGAAATAAGAACAGACTGAAAATTGATGTAGACTGACCTGTGCTGTCATGTTAACTAATTCCTCTGCAAGAGAGTCCCGGATGGATTCCAAGGATGTCTGGAATGAATAATCAATGTACAAATTAATGTGGATCATCACTGATCAAACACAAATTAATGTGGATCATCACTGATCAAACAAGAAATTGACATTGATAACATGAATAATCAACATTTAGAAACGAACAGTATTCCTACCCCAGACCAAATAAACTAGACCTAAAGAATGATAAGATTTTGATATAAAAGAAAAAAAAATTAAGTTGACAATAAAAGAATTCCCACCAGAAGAGAGAAAAAATCCAAACATCATTAACGGAGAAAGATCTACTCATTAAGCTGTAAAGAAATTAGGTAGTTGAAATTACTGTGATACTTAAAGCAAAAGTACCACAGGAATATATTACAGAATTTACAGTACCAATAATGACAATTTTAGACAAGCTATACCAACAAATAAACATATTCACAAATTAAACATAACTAAAGGAAATGAAAAAGAAAATATTATGATGAATGATGCATACCAAACGAGACATGTAAGAAGCAAGTTCACCATCCTTCTGACGGAGTGTAGATTCAAAAGCACTTGGTGTCATGCTCTTTAAATAGTAAGGTGTGATGGTTGTGTCACCATGATGTTTCCGCTCAAAGGAACCATCAGATGAGTCCAAAGATGCTTGTAGGAAGAAACTTTCTTCCATGCTGCTTAGGCTTCGAGCACTAGAAAGCTTCCGGTTGGAGAGGTTTCCTACACAACATGAAAATATAACTAATGAATATATAGAGCAAACTATAAAACCAAAAAAAAAAAAAAAGAATTGGTGCAATTTAAGCCATAAACCACCATTGTCAACATAAGGATGTGTATGCTTTGATTTTGGAGCTTGATCAGATACTGCAGGAGTTTCAAGATGAGCACTCCTTTCTAAATCTAGCCTCATAGTTTTCTCCCGTTCAAGCTCCTATAAGAAGGTACTCAAATCAGGATACTTGAATTTCACAATGAAAATAAATGTCAGGATCGTGATACTCTACATAGAATCTTGAATGAACACTGAAAACAATGGTTTAACAGATCCAACATACTCATCACAAAGACTGGATATATAAGCAAAAAACTTATGTCATATTTTTTAAAGTAAAACATTGTAAACAAAAATACAAGACTATAAATGTATATATTTTCCCTGATATGTTCCATCTCAACCATAGCTTGAAAGCATCCAGGTAAGAGGAAAACTGGTAACCTCACATACCCAAAAACTTTGTCCCAATAGTTCTCTTTTCATCTCTTAATTATTCATCAAGAATATTTTCGAGATTATCCCAAGAAAAATATCTTTTTTTTTTCGGTAAGAATCCCAGGAAAAGATCAGGTTTGGACGTTTTTTCCCTCACTTAAGCCTCATCTCCTTCCATATATGGTTATTATCTGAATATAGTTCCAGCAAGTGTGACAAAACAAGATGAGGTTTTAGCTTTACATAAAAATTTTTGGCATTTCATGTCTCCCTAAATATGAACATAATGTATATTTTTTAGCATGTCTCAACATTTAAATACGCAAGATAAAAAAGTAAAGAAGAAAAAATAGGCATCCACTTTGCATCATTGGATACAGGCATAACCAGGAATTTTCTCAGGGAAGAGGGGCTGATATAAATGTACAAAGAAAAGGTTGTATATAAGTTGCATTTTGTCCTAGTAAGGTTTCTTTTTTTTCCTATGCAGCCTGACAATCCCTGGACTCAGCCATGCGGCCCATGGAAGACTCAAGGCCCAATACTACTGGACATCCTCAAACTCGCTTTAAGCTTGCATACAGTAGTTGTCCACATCAGCACAACTAAGTCAGAACAAGTTGTTCTTCGTAAAACCAACTCACTAGAGTTGAGTAATGCAATAAACCATAACCAAGATTTAGCCATGTAAGTAGATAAGATGGAAAAGGCACACAAAGAACATTCAAGCATATAGGAAGGGAACTTTTATTACAAATTGGAGAATAATTGCATAGGGAAGACTGCTTTTGACTTCCCATCAACTCCTTCAAGGAATTTTATTGGAATGACAGAAGAGAGAAACTAATTATTAAAAATGGGAACTCTGACTGCATTCCACCAAGTAAACTGACAGATTAATAGTAGAAACTATGTAACAAGATGAACTTTTTTATTTGGCCTTCTGATTTCAACAGTATTGTAATGCACTGATGTAGATGCTACGAGAAATTCCTGGGAGCGTAGAATATCTGAGATGCCTGACAGAGAAAAAAGCCTAACAGGAGTGGATAATATCCAGGTGGCTGTCGATAATGATCTTGGAAACCTAAACAAGTTTCAAATTTTGAACGAAGACACTTTCTTAGAAAAATTGACACTCAAATTTCTTGGAAAACTGGTACAATTACTGGTTTCAGGGCCCGACAACTGGAGAAATTTGGGAGGGTTGGAGAGCACTAAGGGAAAGACTAAATGGGAGACTTTTTGAAGATTCAGATCGGAGGGTGAAAGTTAATGTGGTCAACTTGGCATCTCAAGGTGAGAAGATTTCCCAATCAAACCTGGTTCAAACCAAAGACAAGGGGGTGTTGGACCATAGTAGAGAGGGAACCAAACCAGGTTTGGTCCAAAACAATAGATACCCTCTTCTCTCTGGTGCAAAACGACACAACTGCAACTCAAAGCAGTGAGACACTGGGAAGACAGCCTCTTGGCATATCAGTTGAAGGGGAGGGTAACCAGATGGGAAACCAGCAATAATCGGAAGGTCAAATGAGGAAGCCACCTGTAGATATCAAAGAGGATAGGGGCAACGATGATCAAGAATCATTGGTGACACCTACACAGAAGGGAGAAGATAACTTGTTGGAGGTGCAGACCCAAGGAAGCAGTGCTGAAGTATGACCACTGGCAGTTGTCCCTGCAAACGAATGGAGGTTAGCAGGTATGTATGGATACCCTCTTCTCTCTAGTGCAAAACGACACACCTGCAACTCAAAGCAGTGAGACACTGGGAAGACAGCCTCTTGGCATATCAGTTGAGGGGGAGGGTAACCAGATGGAAAGCCAGCAAACACTGGAAGGTCAAATGAGGAAGCCACCTGTAGATATCAAAGAGGTTAGGGGCAACGATGATCAAGAATCATTGGTGACACCTACACAGAAGGGAGAAGATAACTTGTTGGAGGTGCAGACCCAAGGAAGCAGTGCTGAAGTATGACCACTGGCAGTTGTCCCTGCAAACGAATGGAGGTTAGCAGGTATGTATGGAAATAGCGGTTTTGGGTCAGGGACAGCAAAGATCGAAACAGGGGTGCTTTCATTTGGGAGAGGTTGAGGATCCATCACCCTGGGTGATGTCCAAATTGCTAAATTTTGGGAGTTTTGGGGCTTACCAAAGGCTATCTCATGGAAGTTGAAAGAATAATCTTGGAGGAGAGAGGAAAGAAGAGCAGAAAGACTGAAAGGAAATGCCCCTCTAAAGGATCAGTTTCCTTCTTTGTATGCTCTATCTGATCTTAAAAATGAGCCAGTTTCATCCTTCATTACCCCATCCTCTTCCAATTCTGGGCTTGGGTAGAATTTGGGTCTCAGAAGGGCCTTGAGAGATTCAGACTTTGCTAATATTTCAAGCCTTCTTGAACTTCTTATAGTGTTGTCTTAGACCCCGCAAGGGTGGACTCTAGAATTTGGACCCCTACCCCCACTGGCTTATTTTCTTGTGCTTCCTTTTTCAAAGTCCTAAGCCAGTCCACCAGTCCTGTAATCCCCCCTTTCCCTGTTGATGAGGTTTGGTGCAGAGCAATCCCTCCTAGGGTTGGTAGTTTTTGTTGGGAAGCCTATCTGGAAAGATTCAACACTGGTGATCTACTCCAAAAGAAGCGACCCAATACTTGCTTGTCACCCCATTGGTGTGTTCTATGTAAAGCGGATGGGGAGACTGGTTTTCACCTACTGGTGTCTTGCCATTTTGCGAGGTCAATTTGGGAATGGGTTTTTTCCTTCTTTGGGTATAGATGGAACCCTCCATCAGATCTGCAGGGCCTTTTTTCCCCTTTTGTCTTCAGGTGGCGTAGGAAAAGGGGAAGGACCATGTGGAGAGGTTTGAGGGCTGTAGTATGTTGGACAATATGGGAAGAAAGAAACTTCAGGATATTCTCAGCGGCTGAGAGAGGGGTGGAAGAACTAAAGGCTATCATTCATTTTATGGTTGTACAATGGCTGAAATCTTTGGAACTATTCACAGGTTACACAGTGGATGACATGTTGAGGAAGTGGGGTGAAATAGCAAAGTGCACACAGACCAAGTCAATAATGAGTGTGTCTTGGACACCTCCACCTGCTGGGTTCATGAAATTAAATTTTGATTGGAGTAGTAGGGGGAACCTAGACAATCAGGGATTGGGGGTGTCTTTAGGGATGAGAATGGGGTAATTTTTGCCTTGTTCTCAGGCCCAATTGGAGTGGGTGACTCCCTTAGAGCTGAGATCTTTGCAGTTATGGAAGGAGTCCAAAAAGCCAAGGAGATGAACATCAGAAAACTCTTAATTGAAGGGGATTCGGAGGTGGTGATAGGGTGGCTGAATGCAGACAGCAATGGTTTATGGAGGTACAATAATCAGAGGAGGAAATTTAAGTGGCTCGTGCGGGAGATGGAGGTTAAAATGTGCTGGGTCAAAAGATCAGCCAATTCTGTAGCTGATGGTTTAGCTAAACAAGGGGCAGAAAGGGATTCAATGTTTTGGGCTAAGTTGTAATTTTCTGTCCCTACCTATTCTTTTGTTTTCTTGATTGTACTTGGAAGATAAGTGTGTTTGTCTTCCTTATGTAACCTCTTTGGTGAATTAATGAAATTGTTAGTGATAAAAAAAAAAAAAGACTGAAAAGGAACTATTCAGACTCGCTTGGGTTTAAATGATAAATTAGGAACTACGGGTGGGTGTGAGGGTGGTAGAAGGAGGTGAAAAGGGGATGTAACTGCTCTTCGAGTTCTTTTCTCTAAACAATCATCATGAAGATTATTTCATGGAACGTAAGAGGCCTAAATTCTGGTCGTAAGAGGGTAGTGATTGGAGCTCAAGTTAGGAAGTGGAATCCAAACGTCCTTTGCCTTCAAGAGACTAAAATGGAAAGCATAGAATTGGCTCAAATCATGTCAGTATGAGGAAGTAGAAATTGGTACAACAGGGGGTTTGGTCATTGTTTGAGATCCGGATGTTTTGAAGATGAAGGATAAAATAACAGGACAATTCTCATTATCCATTTTATTCCAGTTGTGCAAAGATGGTTGGGGATCTTCTGGTAGCTGCAGTGAGTAAGCTGATATCAGATTGGGTTCTGCAGCTCCCAAATTTCAATCAAGTGAACAAAGCTGATTTGTCAGAGAATTTTTGGGGTACTCTTGAGTTGCATCCTTGTAATGAAGAATTATTTTCAGTTTGAGTGGTGTAGTTTTGGTTGGTTTGTTGAGTTGACAACCAACTGATCTGTATTGTATCTCTTTTTCAGATTAATGAATTTTAAACTATCCTTCAAAAAAAGATGGTTGGGACTGGATTTTTTTCAGGGGTTTATGGGCCAAAAGAAAATTGTTTGATGATGCTGTTTTGGGCGGAACTGAATAGGGTTGGGGGAACATGGGAGAAACCTTGGGTGGGTAGCCAGAGACTTCAATACTACCAGATTTGCACATGAGAAAAAAGGAGGAAGTAGGGCATCAAGGGGCATGAGAGGTTTTGGGTCGTTTATGAGTAGATGGGAATTAGTGGGCATCCATCTTTTGGCAACAAAATACACTTGGACAAACAATCAGGAGGTGGCAATTTTAGGAAAAAAAAACTTGATAGATTTGTGGTTTCAATAGGCTGGGAAGAGAAACTTGGCCAACTTTCCATGGAGTCCCTTTCCCGTCCTCTATCAGATCACAAGCCAATCTGCTTGGACAGTAATGGAATTCTACCTAAACCTTCTCCTTTTAGATTTGAGAACCTCTGGCTGGAAGAGGAGGGCTTTATGATTCTATTAGAGCTATTGTGGTCTCAATTTCATTTTGAAGGTTCAACAAGCTTTATTGTTAGTAAGAAACCAAGTGCCTTAAAGGGAAAATAAAGGTATGAAGGAAGCTTGTATTTAAATGGGTGAAGAGAATGGACAAACATCAGTGGAGTGCCAAAGCAGACTTTGATGAACTTGCTTTTCAAGAGGAAATAAAATGGAGACAGAGGTCTAAGTGTCTATGGCTGAAGGAAGGTGATAAAAATACCAAGTTTTTCCACAAAATAGTGTAGAGAGACTGGGCCGAATGGGCCCTAGTACTTGTTTATGTTTTTTAGCAGCATCATGTTTACATTCTATGTGTTAATGGGCCTTTTTTTATTATGGTCCTGTTAACTTGTTTTGTTTTTCTTTTAAGTTATTTATGTGATGGCCGCAGGGCAGAGATGTAATTAGACATAGTTAAGTGGGTTTAATAAAAGATTAAGAGAGAGAGAGGAGGGATCCATTGAACTCTCTCTTTCTCCTTTCTCTTCTTCTTCTCTTCTTCTCCTTCTTCTTCTTCCTTCTGCTGTGATCACCTTTTTTTCTTTTTCTTTTACTGCTGTAATCAGTTCTAATTATCAGATTTGGACAGTTCCACGTTTTGGTATCAGAGCAATTTTTCCCTCTTCCCTTTTTTCTTTTTCTTTTTCCATGAGATAAGCTTCTGATCATTCAAATGACTGTTTGCCTTGTTGGTAGAGGGTTTTGAGAATTAAAGTCTGGCTGAAGAGTGCCAAGAAGTGGAGCTTTTATTTTTCTGCCCAAAACCCTAGCCAACTAGAGAGATTTCAAGTTACAGGATAAAGAGAAGAATTGGTTGTGGTGCTTAGGGCTTGGGAGGTTTCTTTTGATTCCCAGAAGGGAGCAGTTGAGGTTTGAAGAAGGTTGGGAAGCTCTGGTAGGAGCGGCTATCTCTTCTCTCTTTCTCTCATTGAGCCGAGTGCAGTAAAACCCTAGTTTTTCAACTTTTTGGTACATGGCTGACATCGGTTAGGTCCATAAAGAGTGAAAAAATAGTTTTTTGATTTTCGCTTGATTAATGGAGCAAGCTGGAATTGAAATGAAGCAGATTCCGGTATTCAGGGTTGGTCCAATATATTCCTTTTTGAGTGGAGTAACTACAATTAAACTAGATGGAACCAATTATCTAGCTTGGGCACAACCTATATGAATTTATCTTTGTAGTAGAAGTATACTGGGGTATTTCACAGGCAGCAAGGAGAAACCTGCAAAGACGGACCCTACGTATGAAAAATGGTTGCAGGAGAACTACACAATGAATGGGTGGTTAGTCAATTCTATGCAGCCCTACATAAGCCAACATTACCTTTGGATGACTTTTGCCAAGGAGAGCCTATAAATTGAAGAGTGATGTGAACAATCTAAGACAAGGGAAGAAGAGTGTAGTAGTCTACTTCTCCATGTTGAAATCATTGTGACAGTAGATTGATGTTATGGAGACAGTTGTATGGGAGAGCACCAAGGATGCAGAGAATTTAGAAAAATTGGTAGAACGAAACAGGGTGTTTGAGTTTCTTATAGGACTCAACCCTGAGTTCGACATTACTAGGCAGAATATTCTAGCCAATGGTGAAGTCACCCTTGCTCAAACATACTCTATGGTGAGCAATGAAGAGAGTAGGCGGTCAGTACATAAACAACTTAAAGAAAAACAAAACAAGGTAACAAGCCCATAATGAAAAAGGCCCATTAACACATAAAATGTAAACATGGTGCTACTTAAAACATAAACAAGTACTAGGGGCCCATTTGGCCCAGTCTCTCTACAAATAGCAAATGCTAAAAGAAGAGAAAACTTGATAAAGAGGCTAGTCATAGATGGGGAAGAGGTGGAGGATGAAACAAGAACTAAAGAGGCAACAAATATTTCTTTTCAAAGCCATACAAGGAAGAATGGAAGAGAAGGCCTAAGGTGGAACAATTAGATTTTAGTAGATTGTTTGAGGAACATGGGAGAAATTTAAAGAGGGTGTTTACTGAATAGGTGTGGGAAGCAATAAATGAAATGGGAGGTTGATAAAGCTCCTGGCCCAGATGGCTTCACTATGAAGTTTTCCAAAAAGTATTGAGGCTTAATGGAGGAAGAAATTATGGCAATATTCTCCAGGTTTCATTCTTCTGCTGATTTAGAAAGAAGTCTAAACTCCACTTTTATTTCATTAACCCTTAAGAAAGAAGGGGCCAAGGAACTTAAGGATTTCAAACCAATTAGTCTTATTGGTAGTGTTTATAAAATCTTATTCAAATTGCTGGCCAAAAGGTTGAAATCAATCATGGGTTATGTTCTTTTGGAGTTTCAAGGAGCATTTGTTGAGGGAAGACAGTTGATAAATGGGGTTTTAATAGAAAATGAACTAATAGACTCCCAGGTTAGGAGTGGAAGAGTTGGTTTGTTGTGTAAGATGAAGGATCTTGAAAAAGCCTATGATCATGGAAATTCGGACTTTTTGGACTACATATTATGGAGAATGAATTTTAGTTCCAGGTGGAGGAATTGGATGAAGGTATGTGTAACAACTCCTTTTTCGGTTTTGGTTAATGGTGTGGCTTGTGGTCGTTTCAGGAGTTCAAGGAGTTTAAGGCAAGGTGATCCCTTGTCTCCCCTGATATTTCTTTGTGTGACAGAAGTCTTAGGGAAATTGACTTCAAGAGTATTGTCAAGTGGTATTTAGGAGGGTTTCACAGTGGGAGTGAATAGTTTAACATTCCCCTGTTACAGTTTGCAAATGACTCGTATTTTTTTGCAATGCATCATGAGAGCAACTTTACTATTTGATGGCAACACTGTGGTGGTTCAAAGTGGTTTCTGAATTACATCTGAATGTGCACAAAATTGAGCTGGTAGCAGTGAGTGAGGTGCAAAAATTGCAACTTTGGACTGATTTCTGGGTATTTAAAGTGTGTGAGTTTCCATTGAAGTATCTGTGGGAATGCCTTTGGAGGCCAAATGCAATGCTAAGTTTATGTGGGAACCAATTGTGGAGAGGATAGAGAAAAGGCTGCTGACTAGGTGGAAAGCAAGTTATCTATCAAATGGGGGTAAACTCACTCTAATAAAGAGTATTATAACTTCTCTACCTGTTTACTCATTATCGCTTTACCCAATTCCAGCAGGGATGGCATCTCAAATTGAGATAAGAATGAGAAAGTTCTCATGGACAGGATAGAAGGATGGTAAAAAAGTTGTTTTGGTAAATTAGGGAGAGGTTTGTAAACATAAGAAGAATGAAGGTTTGTAAACTAAGAGGTCATAAGAAGACTAAGAGAAAAGAACTTAGCACTGCTTGGAAACTGGTTCTAGAGGTTTGCACAGCAAGGGAGTTGTGGTGGAATCCAGGTGAAGCAAATCAGTCGTAAAGTGGGGAGGGGAACCAGGGTCAGATTCTGGACAGATTGCTGGTGTGGAAACAATATGTTAAAGGATGATTTCCCAGAACTTTTTTCAGTTGCTGTTGATAAGTAGGCAAGAGTAGCAGACTGTGTGCAGTTTCAAAATGGGAAATATGTTTGGAACCCATGCTTCAGAAGAACTTTGAATGATTGGGAGATTGAACCACTTGGAAGGCTTCTCCAGAAGCTGTAGAGCTTGCAAATTGATTTTAACTAAGAAGACAGACAGCAGGATTTTCCTTTGAATATAATCTGGTGCAAACATATCCCATCAAAGGTGGCTTTTTTTTTTTTTTTGGTCTACCTACCTGAACAAGATTCTTACAAAAGACAAACAACCCGATTAGGAGGGGAATGGTGATTGATTCACCAGAACGTGTTATGCAACAGGGTAGAAGAATCAGGTGACCACCTATTACTGCATTGTAGTTTCACCTACAACATTTGGTTGAAAATTTTCAGGATCTTCGCTTTCAAGAGTTGCTGCCCAGCCTCAGTAGAAGATTTTGTGAAAGGTTGGCAGATCTGAGGCTTGAGTAATAAAGGGAAAGTTATAAGAAAAATGGTTCCAGGAGCAATTTTTTGGTCAATATGGCGGGAAAGAAACTCAAGGCTATTCTAAAACAAAGGCTGTCAAGTGGAGGAAGTGTGGCAGAAAATAGTTGGGAAGCCGTTATCCTGGTCATCAGCACAGTTAGCAATAGACAGATCTTTCTTTAGTTCTCTTCTTGAGGTTGAAAATCTTTTTGTAATCACAAATGGGATAGTAGTCTAAATTGGTGTGTGCTCTCCCATTGTACAGCCTTTGGTTGTACATGGGTCTTTTATTTTTCTATTTGAATGAATTGATACTTTACCTCAAAAAAATTGTAATGCACTAATGCAGTTTGGCCTTCAAAAATCAAAATATATACACGTAAAACAGAACTAGTAGCTAACATTAAGTGCAATGAAACTTCAGGAAATAACAAAATGCACATGATTACACCTTTAGGACCCAGAATACTATAGAAGCTAGCCATTTATGACAAGCATTCATTATGGGGATATTACTTTCTGCTCTTTTAAAAGCAAACAAAGTCATTGTCATTAACTCTCTCACATTGTTATGCACATCAATTTATAAGTTAGATAAGTACCACAGAAAGGCTACCTGTTCTAATAATTCCCTCTGGGCCAGTGCGTCTTGTAACTCCTGTTTGTGTTTCCTCCTGAGCTCCTTGATTTCTTCTTCAAGTTGGTTGACACGACCTTCCAGAGTGTCAGCTTCCTCCTTTGCTGCAAGGTATTCCTGCCTATTTTCAGCTGCTCTCTGTCTCTCCTTTTCAAGGGACCTACTAATCTGTGTCTGCTCAGCTCTAAGACATGATATCTAAAATACTTCATTTTAGTAAGTGAACATCAAGTGAAAATCTAAATCAGTTCCAATAGAGTATCACTAGAGAAAAAGGAAGAACCTGAGCTTCAAGAACGTTTATACGAGATAAAGTTTGAGATAGACGTTCATTCACAGACCGCTTACTTTCCTCAGCAGTTGCAGCTTTGGCCTCTGCCTCCTGTTAATCCAATAACAAAAGGAGTTCAGATTAACAATGCATATGGAGGGAATTACAAATAGAAAACATAGGAAGCAAAATATTTAAAAATTTCTAGAACCTGGAGACGAGAGTTTAGGGACCTCTCCACAGCAGCCCAGGCCTCTGCCCTCCTAGCAGTTGTCTCCTGTAATTATTCAAAAGAATACCAAATTCAAAGCCCAACCATCTAATTAATTTTTTTTTTTTTTGGTGGGGGGGGGGGGGGGTCACACTGATCTGCTAAATAAGAGAGTTCAAAGTATCAATACACCCCGAAACCATACCAGGGTATCACTACTTTGAAATCAAAATAGTCAAACCATATCAAACTGTAACCTGCATAGCTTCAATCTGCCTTAAAAGTGGCCTAGTAGATTCAGGAACTTGTGTAATCAACTCCTCGCATCGACGCTCACTTGCCTGGAAAAACAGTCAAATCATATTAAACTGAAGCTTGAAAAACATTGAAAACACCTAAATAGAAAGACAAGGTACAAAAAACTATTTTTAAACAAATGTCACAATTAAAGAAAGTTAAAAAAAAAATACTTGATAACGCTTCTGAAGATCCTCAATGTCCCTCCGAAGCATGTCTTCTCTAAAAACTTCCTACAGCATCATGGAAAATATTATATCATTTTTTTGGTAGTAAAAGATGGAATCAAACCAGAGTTCCTGATTTAAACTAGTACCTGCTGCTCCTTTTGGGTTAGAGTTTTTCTTAATTCTTCTAATGCTAGAACCAATGCAGCTTCACGTTCTTCAGCCTCCCTGAGACGACTCTCAAGTTCAGTTCTTGCTTCATTATTGGCTCGTGCCTCAGCTAATGCTTCAGCCTCCCTGGCCGCATTCAGAGCATTCGTGTAATATTCTTTTTGAGAAGCAAGTTCTGTTTGGTGTTTCTCTATTGTTTCTTGCAGTAGCTTCTCAGTTGCTGCCTTATCTCTTTTAACACTCTCTACTTTGTTCTCTTCTACCTGAAAATAAGGCAAATGGGGAAAAAATAAGAAATAGAAGGGATATGCTTCTCATCAAGGAATTAGCTGTTCACTTAATGAATGAACCCATTGGACCAAGTAGCTTCATAAGGTAGATAAGCTGACTCACATTTTAGCAGCTTAATGAAATTACAATATGGATAAACAGAATGAAGAGGAATATTGAAAAGTTAGATTGGTACCAAAAATACAATCAGAAAGACAAGGAATCCTGCATAACTATTAAAGTCTCCAAAAAATGTACACTCACATATGATAAAATGGATGAAGATGTAAAAATGTAACCCTGAGGAACCAATTAAATTCCACAATCCAGATGTGGCCTACAGCTTCTGGTCCACATCTAAGTGTTATAATTGCAGTCTTCCACACTAAGAAAGGACCCAGAACCATGCATAAACAAGACAATTTCCTGAGCTTGAAATATATCAAATTATCATCATCAGAGTCCAGAAGAATCAAAAAATGTTCTATCCTCCAATATTTTTTTCTTCTCCAGAAATGGGATCAACAAAGACTACTAAGCATAGTTGTCAAGGTGATGCCTAGGCAATAAGGCACTTTTGGAGGATCACCTCACCCAAACTCCTACATATTTATATATGACACAACATTATATTTTTATATTTTTATTTTATGTTATTAATAGTAGTATAATAGATACCATTAGACTAAATTATTCATATTGTCAAATCTCCAAAAGATCATAGGCCAATAAGCCTGATGGATAGCTTGTACAAAATCATTGCTAAAGTCCTAGTGGGATGATTTAAGAGTATCTTGCCCCAGTTAATCCCCCAAAATCAGGGAGCTTTTGTGGAAGGGAGACAAATAATTGAACAAATTCTTGTGGCAAATGAATGTGTGGAAGAAAGGAAAAAACAAGGAGGCAAAGGCTTAATTTGTAAATTAGATCTGGTAAAAGCCCATGATATGGTGGATTGGTCCTTTCTTTTTCTTTTTTTTTTTTTTGAAAAAGATATGGTAAATTTTTATTCAAATAGCCAAAAGTGGCAGATTACCCAGGCCCCTAAAACAAAGAACCAACACAACTCACTTTAACACCTACAATACATCATAACTCAAGAAAAATCCTAGATCTCAGCTGAGAACAAAGGACAGAAACCTGAATGTCCTTCGCCGCCGCCACCCAACTATCTTTCCAAATGCAAAGGCAATCAAGCAATCTATGCTAGCCGCCTTATTTCCATCCAGACTGTGCATAAGATGGCTGAAGGTATGACACTCCAAATGCACTTCGCCAATTTTGAACCACCGTTCAGCTCCCAACTCCATATCATGTCCAGAACTGAATCAGGCATACACCATTGCAGCCCTACCCCTGATAAAAAGTGATTCCATATTGCAGCTGTAACCAAACAGTGAATGAATACGTGCCTGCCATCCTCCTCCATATCTCCACAAAGAGCACACAGCTGGTCCTGAATCTGAACACCCCTTCTAACCAGGGAGTCTATCATAAGGCATCTGTTGAGAGACGCAGCACCAAAGCATTCACTTCAGAAGGCACCGAAGGGTTCCAAATTTTCACCACTGGAAATTTAGGATGCACAGCTTCATTTAGAAGCTCCACAAAAGAGCTAACCGAGAAACTACCATCCACACTAAACTTCCATATCCAAGAGTCCTCAGACGACAAGTCAATGGACTGCCTGTGAAGCAGCCCCAAGAGATCTGCAACTTTCCCAATTCCCCAGTCCTGAAATGACCTTCTAAAAGAAGGGCTCCAAATAATAGTGCCCCCCCCCCCCCACTTCAAATTGACTAGCCACCGACCCATTCTGATTTTCCGCAATCTGAAACAACTGAGGGAATACTTCATCCAGGGGTGTACTTTCACACCAAGTATCCCTCCAGAAACGCAACCTATTCCCATTCCCCACTTTTGGAGTTAGACCACTACTCATCCAAGGTAGAACTTCCATGACTTTTTTCCACAGTGAGCAACATAAAGAATTCAATTGATTAGTAGTTACCCAGTTCCCATTGTCAGTCTCATATTTTGCTGCAATTAATTTCCTCCACCATCTGCCTTTTTCTTTCTCAGATCTCCAAATCCGTTTTCCCAAGAGAGCTTTATTAAACAATTTAAGCTTCCTGATCCCCAACCCCCCTCTCCTTAGGGCAACATACCTGGTCCCAGTTAACCAGATGGCATTTCTTTTCCTCCTCTCAGCCCCTCCAAAGAAAATCTCTTTGGATTTTCTCAATTCTTTGGGCAACTTTGACTGGAATTGGGAAAAGAGATAGAAAGTAGGCCGGAAGATTAGAAAGCGAGCTTTTTAGTAATGTAATTCTGCCCCCCAGCAACAGGTACTTGGATTTCCAAGACATAAGCTTCGTCTTGATGAAAGCATGAAAATGTATATCTGAAGTGTGATAAACATTTGACATTTGTAAAATAAAGAGCTTAAAAGTAGTATTTTTCCATAGTAATCTTATAAATGTAAATTTTATTGTTTGTGCAATTTTTTATGCTGGAAGGATTAATAATTGAATGGAGGAAAGCCCAAGCACATGTCCAAGAAACCCAAGCCCAAGTTCCATGACCCAAGTATGAGTGCTGATTTGTTTCCCGTTTTACACTGAACAGGGTCTAGTATTTTGGGCATAACTTTTTCTACAAACGTCCGAATTCGATGATTCTTGAAGATATGGAGAGCTAAGATATAGGGCTACAATTCATCTATTGATGACTTTTTTTTTTAAATCAATTTCTATCAAGGCGAAAAAGGGGGAATAAGATGTGGATCTGGGTTGAGAAGTTTGAGGAGCCTGACGGTGCAATAAAAAGGGAAAAATCTGACCTAAAAAGGTACGACCAGCAGAGGTTATTTTGCCATTATTTTCTCATTCTTTCACGAGGAGAACAGAGGAGAATGACGTCCAAGCGTGGCTAAAGCTTCAACGGGGCTAGGGAGGATATTGATAGATGAGTTTTATTTGTTATTTTGCTTTGATTCCTTGAGAGATTTCAACGTTTGATTTTGTTCTTGAGAGATTCTTAATTATTTTTAGATTTGATAAACCCAGAAGTTATATTCTTCAATTTCCATATGAGATTAGTCATGCTCCTTTTATGTGCAATTTGTTAGAAAATAATTGATTGGGTAGATTTATTTTATGGGCTGATCCTTTACTGCAATACTGTCAGTTTGATATATTCTCGCTCTTGGATAGCTTGTAAGAATAGATCACTATGTTCTTCGTTGAAATTAATTTTCTCAGAACAAACACTTTTGTTCTTATCATTGGTCTTCAAAGTTATATTTTCCGATTGTTTGTTTGGGATGTGAAACATGCAATTGAGTAATAAATAGGAATTAACGTTGAGAACAGCTGAACAAATCAATCAAGTGAATCTCGAAGCCTTGTTCATCACAATACTACTTCTCATCCTTCAATCATTGTTACTTTTATTCGAATATTCTTATTCTTATTTTTAGAAAATCATTTTTTTTAGTTTATTTACTCTTAGCGATAACTCCTTTTGTTGGTTTAATTAGCTTCTCTGTGAATTCAACACCTAAAGCTACACTTCAACAACCACTTAGCCAAGGGTAATAATTTTGGGCAAGACACCTCTCCACTCTCTCAACCACCAGATTCCACACCACCGCAGAGGTGCATTTAGCTCCAAGAGGAAGGCCAAGATAGGAGATAGGCAAGTATCCAATCTGACCAAGTAAAATCTCTGTGAGCTCTTCAAGATTCTCCACTTTACCCACTGGAATCAATCTACTTTTGGTCCAATTTACTCTCAGTCCAAAACCACTTCAAACCAACTAAGTACCCCCAAGAGAATCTTCAATTGATCAACATCTGCATCAATGAAACATAGAGTATCATCAGCAAACTGTAGCATCTGAACACTTTCCCCACCCGGAGAGACCTCAAAGCCCTTCCATAGACCCTCAACCCCCACCTTTTGCTTAGAACTTCCATTATGCATATAAACAGAAGAGGGGAGAGGGGATCCCCTTGTCTTAATCCTCTTGGACTTTTAAAGTCCCATGGAGTGCCCATTAAGCAAAACTGAAAATTTTGGAGAGGAAATACACACCTTAATCCAATTTCTCCACTTCTGTCCGAACTTTATTTTCTCTAGCACCAAATCCAAACACTTCCAGTTTACATGATCATATGCCTTTTCCAAACCCAGCTTACAAATCAGCCCTAGTTTACCTTCTCTTATTCTTGAGTCAATCAACTCATTTGCCACCAACAGCTGCCTACTCGGTACGAACACAAACTGGTTCTCCTCAATGATCACACTAAGAACCTTCTTCATTCTTTCTGCAAGGACTTTGCCCACCAGAATCAATCTACTTTTGGTCCAATTTACTCTCAGTCCCAAAACCACTTCAAACCAACTAAGTACCCCCAAGAGAATCTTCAGCTGATCAACATATGCATCAATGAAACACAGAGTATAATCGGTGAACTGTAGCATCTGAACACTTTCCCCACCCGGAGAGACCTCAAAGCCCTTTCATAGACCCTCAACCCCCACCTTTTGCTTTAGAACTTCCATTATGCATATAAACAGAAGAGGAGAGAGGGGATCCCCTTGCCTTAATCCTCTTGAATTTTTAAAGACCCATGGAGTGCCCATTAAGCAAAACTGAGAATTTTGGAGAGGAAATACACACCTTAATCCAATTTCTCCACTTCTGTCCAAACTTCATTTTCTCTAGCACCAAATCCAAACACTTCCAGTATACATGATCATATGCCTTTTCCAAATCCAACTTACAAATCAGCCCTGGTTTGCCTTCTCTTATTCTTGAGTCAATCAACTCATTTCCCACCAACACGCCTACCCAACAGCTGCCTACTCAGTACGAACGCAAACTGATTCTCCTCAATGATCACACCAAGAACTTTCTTCATTCTTGCTGCAAGGGCTTTGGATAGAATTTTATAAAAACTGTTTAGTAGGCTAATTGGCCTGAAATCTTTCATGTTTGTTGCACCTTCCACCTTAGGAATAAGGGAGATGAAAGTGGTGCTGTTCAGACTTCTAACCAATGATCCATTTTGGTGAGAGTCATAGAACACCTTCAATAGATCCCCTTTCACCCCCACCCAGCACCGTTTATAGAAAATATTTGTCAAACCATCCGGCCCCGGGGATTTTTCAGTTCCCATATTATTGATTACCTGCCATATCTCATTTTCTGTGAAGGGCGCTTCTAACTCCCTCTGCTGAACCACCGATAAACTTTTGAAAGTAAGCTCTTCTGGAAAGGGTCTTCTTGCCCAGTTTTCTTTAAACAACTCCTAGAAAAAACTCGTGGCAAGGTGCTTCATTTCTGTCCAGTTTTCACCCACTTGCCCTCCCCATTCAAGTTTCTCAATTTGATTTACTCTTTTCCTTGCTTTTACCATTTTGTTAAAAAAAAAATTGGAGTTTTTATCCCCCCCACTTTAAGCCATTTAACTTTGGCTCTTTTCCTCCACTTTAATTCCTCTTTGTAGGCTAATGAATCTAGAGTCACTTTGGCTAGCAGTCTCTTCCTTCTATCTTCCTCTCTAAGGGACCCACTTTGGCTAGCAGTCTCTTCCTTCTATCTTCCTCTCTAAGGGACCCATTTCGATATAAGCAGAGGAACCAACTCCCTTTCTTCAAACCAAGCATTTTCCATCTTGAAAGATAGTTTACTTCTCACCAGACTCTCCACCTTTCCACATAGTAACTGAATGGAGCGTGATCTGATAAAGGTCTAAGAAGAGCAACTTGTTTAATTTGCTGGAATGCCTCTTCCCAACTCGAGGAGATTAAAAATCTGTCAAGTTTAACCAGAACCGGGGATTCTTGGTTATTTGTCCAGGTGTATTGAGCCCCCACCAAAGGCAGATCTAGAAGATCGGCCTGGTTAACAAAATCAGCAAATTTTCTTCCACCCACAACTTCTCCTTCTCCCCACTCTCCGCCGGACCATATACATTAGTGAACATACCTTGAAACCCCCCCTCCCTCCACTGAAATCTCCTCCAACCACCCACCAAGGCAGGTTTGAGCTACCTCTAGCTACTAACAGCTCCACCCACAACTTCTTCTCCCCACTCTCCGCCGGACCATATATATTAGTGAACATACCTTGAACCCCCCCCTCCCACTTCCAACACAACTGAGACTGAAAATTCACCAATATGAGAAGAAATTAACTTGCATTTAGATCTGTCCCACAAGGTCAATAAACCTCCTGCACTGCCCCTAGCTGCCTTGCTAACCCACCGCACCTGACCTTGACCCCAAATGCTTCTTACAAAACCTGCATCCATTACTTCCAACTTTGTTTCTTGGAAGAATACCACCTCTGTTTTCCATTTATTCAGTAAATTACAAAACCACTGTTCTCCTATGCCCAGAGCCTAAGCCCTGAATATTCCATGACAAAATAGACAGATCCATTAAACACTCACGACTCCAAAACCCTCTCCCCTTCCTCCCTCCCCTTCTATTTTTCCCCCTCCCCTCGCTGCTCCCTCCCCCTTTCCTGTTGAATCATTCAACCCCCACACCAATCTCAACATCTCCATGTTCTGCTTCGACCCTTTACCCCCTTTTTTCACATTGCCTTTACATTTCTCCTCCCACCACCTCCTTTCAATTGCTTCCAAATAACTAATTGTCTCTGCCTCCATACCTGCTATTGAAATCCCCAGAAATTTGCCTAGACCCAGGAGTTTCGAATTCACCCAATCTGAAGAACCTTCCACCCCCTTCCCCTTTACTCCCCCTTTTTCCTTGATCTTTGCCCCCTCCTCCCTCTGTCTTGGCCTCTCCCCCACCCCTAGTCCTCCTTCCCTTTTCTCCCCTATGCTCTGAACCTGCAAATTACTTTCCACAGTGGGGGGCACACTGTAAACAACATTTAAATCCTCCCTGACAACCGCCAACGGAGTGATTTCCATCAGCTCCATCGGCTGAGTGGGCTGGATAGTCTGCTCCGGGCTGCCAATTGAGGGATCTCTTACTGATGTCTCCAGAATTGGATCTGGCTCAGATTCTTCTCTCAACTGAGAAAACACCACCCAGTCCACACTGTCCGAAATGACATTACTGATATCATCTTGGTGATGAGCCCCACTGCATTTCTGCTGCAAATTCGGCATCTGAGCCGTGGCTAATAGCCAATTTGGGCCTGATAAAGGCTGCCAGTCCTGGACCAAACCATCCTTGGTAGACTGCTCTGGACCCGATTTTTCAAGGGACACATTTGAACCCACACCATCCTGACCAAACTGAGACTTGACTGCTTCGCCTCTCTGACCTCCCCCTGCAACTGAGCATGCCCTTTCCTTTTCTCCCAACATGCCACTTGTCATTTCTCCTTCTTGGTTCCTTTCTAGATACAGCATCCTACTATCTGGCACCACATTTAATTCCACAAGACATTCCAGAAGCATCTCTTTCAGCCAGTTCTTCAAGCACTCTTCCCACTTATTTATCGGATTTAAATTTTGAATCTCCTTTTTCACACAGTCCCGGGGTTGGGCTAACCTCACATGTGTCACAGGTGGAGTTAATGGATCCGTTTCCTTCCACGGGTATGACTGCAGCACATCATCTTCCGTGCGCAACACGGGCTGACCTATCCCCATCTTCCGCCCCTCTATCTTCCACTTCTCCGATGACCTGCCCCTACTCGAGCTTCCTTCTTCCGACAGAAGGACCACCGTATTACTCACCTCCAACTCCCCTTTTTTTCCTTTTCCTTCTTTCCCCCTCCCCTCTCATCAGTCAATATCTCACACCCTCCCCTTTTTCTCACCTCCGACCTGATTTCCTTCCAAATCCAAACCCAACAAGAAAAATCCCCCGCCACTATTTCCACCTTCTCAAGAATTTCCCCACCTACTCTCACTTTGATCCTCACCCATTCACACATCTTCAATTCAACCGTCGAATCATCTGTACCCAAGAAACCTCCACAGATGTCCCCTATCCCTTTTATCACACTTGGGCACCAAAGAACTAAGGGTAACCCGAAAACTTTGATCCACTCCTCCTTCTCCGTACTCGGCTCATTTCTCTTTGACATCTGGTTCACGCAGTCGATTCCCACTAATCGAGCGCCAGCCTATTTTGTCCAACATACCACGGTCCATTTCGCCTAACCCATTCAGCTTCTTCCATCAACAGAAAAATGAATAGCAGTAAATCTTCCGAAAGATACTTGACCCTCATACCACCCACCTTCGACTGTAGCCCAGTGTTCCAACACCTCTACTGGCAATTTCCAATCAAGGCACCCCACCAGACATTTCTACAAAAAGCATCTTCTTTCCCCTACTCCCTCTTCCTCTATTTCTAAGAACCATCTTTCCCCCTCTCTTTTCTAAATCGTCACCCCAAACTCTAGCCAGACCCCTGCTGTCACTGCCTTCTTGAACAAGAATCCACTGTGGACACCAGATCCACGTGTCCCAGAGTTGTGCCACATCTCCATACCCCACCTACCACCCCCCTCTTATGGGATTGAGATATATAGGAGGCAACATCCCTTTTTAACATCTTCCCTTGGCGAGGCCACACTTGTCTACTAATATTCTCCACCACAATCACCACTACACTTTCCTTTGTGTAGCACTTAGGAGAGAACGAGGATTACATCGTTCACCCTCGAAACTCACCGAGCACCTTAGATTCCAGCACAATCTGTCACCAATGAACACCGCCTAAATCCATCGATCGTCGTCATGCTACAACGACCACCGCCGTCGTTCTCCAACTTCGTGCACCACTTCTTCTACCGCAATGATTCATCGATTAATGTCAGAGGAAAGAAGAAATGGTTCCACTAAAACCATAAAAGGTACCCCCGTCGTCAATCACACACCCCCACCGACCAAATAGCAAACCGTCACTCCCTATCATTTGACACCTCTGATCGACGTCGTTCACCTCCAACACTCACCGCCATCATTTACACCATTATTCACCGCCTTCACTCACCCCCTTCGTTTCCTTCTTCACCGCTGCTCACTGCCTTCTCTCACCTCCACCGACGCTCACCTCCGTCGCTCACCGCCTTCTCTCAACTCCACCGTAGCTCACCTTCTAGGCTTACTGGAAAAGGTTGGGTTGGGTGGAAGATGAAGAAAGTGGAAATGTTGTATCAGTTCGGCTCATTTCTCAATATTGATCAATGGTGTGGCATAAGATTTTTTTTCCCAGCAAAAAGAGGACCAAGGCAAGGAGATCCCATCTCCCCCTTCCTTTTTACCCTTGTTGTAGAGGTGCTAAGTAGACTGACTATAAAGGCTGACCTAGAAAACCGGATTAGAGGTTGGAGGGTAGGAACAAATCAGGTTGTGCTAACCCATTTGCAGTTTGCGGATGACATAATCAGACTTTGTGAGGACTGCGCAGAATCCAGCTTAAGAAATTTGAAGGTCCTAACTGATCATTTTCAGAGCCTCAAGTTTAAAAGTCAATTGGGAAAACAGTTGTGTGGCAGAACTTGGGAGAGGAAAAAATTAGCTTGCTTGTGGGAATACTAGGTTGTGAGGTAAAAAATTGGCCCTTAGATTATCTTGGAATACCTTTGGGGGGAAACCTGAAAGCAGACAGCTTTTGGAAACCCATAATAGAAAGATTTTCTAGGAAGCTATCCATTTGGAAGAGGAACTACATTTCTATGGGGGAAAAGAATCACCTTAATTAGATCCACTCTAGCCAACCTACCCACCTATTACCTGTCCACTTTTAGAATCCCGGTAAAAATTGCACCGCAATTGGAAAAAAAATAATGAGAGATTTCTTATGGGAGCTGGGAGATGAAAAGAAAGATCATTTGATAAAGTAAAGGACCATGGAGGATTTGGCTTAGGAAATCTGGTTAAGAGGAATACAGCTCTCTTAGGAAAGTGGCTTTGGATATTGCCCCTAGAAGGTGAAAGGTTGTGGCACATGGTCATTGGAAGCATCCATGGTGCAGCGAACAATGGTTGGGATGCAAAAGTAGCACCTCAGGCAGCTTCAAATTCCCCTTGGAAAGCAATATTTGAGGTATTTCCTTCTTTCTTTAATTTTATCCGTTGTGATGTGGGGTGTGGAAACAAAGTCCTTTTTCGGGAAGACCTTTGGTTGGGGGAATCACCCCTTAAATAGCAATTCCCTATTCTCTATGCTTTGTCAGACTATAAGGCTAAGATTGTTGCCAGGTTTGGGTTACTCTTAGAGCTTGGTTTGAACTGGGACTTTTAGCTTTAAGAGGGGTTTAAGGGACAACGAATGTGAATCCCTAGTTCATCTGCTTTCAAAATTGGAACAAGTCTTCTTGGATCAAAATTCCGTGGACATGCGAGTTTGGTCTCCCTCGTCGAATGGTCTTTTCTCTTGTGCCTCCTTTCTCAACATCCTTACCCATTCAGAACCTTTGGGGGAGATTTTCCCAATAAAAGAAATTTGGTGTAAGCCATCCCTCCTAAAGTGCAAACCCTTTGTTGGGAACTGTTCCTTGGCTAGTGGTGAGACCCTTCCCCATTTACTAATTTCATGCTATTGTGTGTCTTGCATTTGGGAATACTTTTCTTCACACTTCGGTTGCAGATGGGACCCCCCACAAGATGTGGTTAGCTTATTCAGTTCTAATTGTATGCGGCTACAAAAAATGGGGCAAAATGCTTATGGAAGGCAACAAGAGAAGCTTTAGTTTGGACCATCTAGGAAGAAATAAATCAAAGGATTTTCAATGAGAAGAGCAGATCTAAGGAGGAAGTAATCGAAGCAATTAAACCCAGATCTGCACACTGGGTAAAAACTGTTGATATATTCAAAGATATCTCAACACATGATATAATAAGGAAATGGAAGTGGCACATATGGGAACACATAAAGAGATTACTAAGATGCATTGGAAACCTCCAGAGCCAAATAAATTGAAGCTGAATTTTGATGGAAGCTCAAGAAACCCTGGGAGAGCAGGAATAGGGGGAGTAATTCGATAAGATGCATTGGAAACCTCCAGAACCAAATAAATTGAAGCTGAATTTTGATGGAAGCTCAAGAAACCCTGGGAGAGCAGGAATAGGGGGAGTATTTCGAAATCATAATGGGGAAGTTGTGGCTTTGTTCTCAATACCAATTGGGTATGGAGACTTGGTTCAGGCAAAGACAATGGCACTCTTACAAGGCCTGATTCGCTTGAAATTAGCAGAACTAGAAGCTAGAAAATTGGAAGTGGAAGGGGACTCACTTTTGGTTATTTCTTGGTCTAAGCAAGTAAACTAAGCACCATGTAAGTACAGATTTGCATTTAGGGAGATTGGCATTCTTGCTAAGAAATTTAACTCCATTTCCGAATGGGTTAAAAGGACAGCAAATGAATTGGTAGATACTCGAGAAAAACAGGGAGTTGATAGACCTACTCTATTTTGGGCTAAATTGTAGCTGGTTGTATTACAATAGTGGGATGCTGATCTCTGTAATCTGGGTCTCTTTGTATATTGTAATACTCTGGAGTACAGAGCAGATAGATAATATGTAACTTGTTTTTCAGCTTAATAAATAACTAAATCATAATCTGTAACTTGTTTTCCAGACGGCCAGGAAGGCTCGACGGGCGACGAGAGGAGTCCTGGGATTCATGAAGCAAGTAGGGCTGCTGAACCTTATGGAAATAACCCATCTCCAAGGCTTCAGATTGTGCAAGGCACAAATAGAGTGGCAAATCAGGAGAACCTGAAGTAGAACAGGAATACATCAACAAGGGGTAAACAACTGGGAAAGAGGACAGATTGCCAGATTAGCTAAAGGACAGAAATGCTTCCCAACCAACTTAGGGGGACATATAATTACCAACTCTCGGAACTAGTAAGGGAGGCCAAGAACTTTTTCCCGGATTCAACTCCGCCCCTCCAGACAAACCCAGGTAATCGAGTAAATTCAGTTTTTGCTACTGATGCATTTTTTGTGTCCTTTGTTCCAGATTTCGATCCTATTCCAAGTTCTGCAGCCCTAGTATGTGAAGCAAGCAAAGGAGGTGGGTGCCCTAAGATTGTGGAGAGGCTGATGAAGGACCAAAAGGGGGAGTTGATAGGGAAGTATAGGAATGAGAAAGTGTGGGAAATTATTGAAGGAGTATTTAGTAAGGTGGAACAAAATGTGTTGGGGAGGGAGGATATGATTGAGATCAGTGGGGAGGGGTCAATTGAGAGGAGAGTAGGAAAGGAGAGGAGAAATGAAGGGGAAATGGCAGAAAGAATATTGGTGGAGGGAGACAGGAGAAAGAATTCAATAGTAGAATTTGTGGGGAAACTGGGATGTAGAATGGAGAACTTGAATGTCTTGAAAGGTGGCTTACAAAAGAAAAAGGAGGAGATCAAAGCGAAGAAAAAGAAACTGAGTGTAGTTGAGAGGTTGAAAAGGGATGTGGAAGTTGATAAGAAGTTCGGGGTGAAAGGGGGGAAGTAGTGGGTAAGTGAAGAAGGGAATTAAAAAAGAGATGATAATGAAGATACTTAGCTGGAATCTGAAGGGTATAGGAAGTGCAAGGAAAAGAGCAACGATTACAGAGGTGTTAAAGCGATTTGATCCGGACATTGTATTAATATAGGAGTCCAAGAGAATGGAGTTTGATGGTAGATGGGCAAAGAGTATATGGAAAGCCAGGGGGATCAACTGGGTGGCTGCCCCATCATGGGGAGCCTCAGGGGGGATAGTAACAATGTGGAAGAAGGATGTGGTTGAAGGTGTGGAGGAACTAATCGGGAAATATTCAGTTCCATTGAAGTTTAAGCAGCAAGAAGATGCTTATGTGTGGGTACTAACAAATGTTTATGGACCAAATGATTACAGAGAGAGGAAGGAATTGTGGGAGGAATTGGTTGATGTTAGAGGACTATGGGATGGGCCTTGGTGTGTGGGTGGGGACTTCAATGTGATTAGATTCACGGAGGAAACCAATATTATTAATCAAAGGGTGACAACCAGTATGAGGAAGTTTAACCGGTTTGTGGATGCCTTTGAACTCAAAGATATACCTTTAGCCCAAAAGACTTTCACTTGGTCCAATCTCCAATCGAGTCCTATCTGCTCTAAGTTGGATAGGTTCCTATTCTCATTGGATTGGGAAGACCATTGGGGGAACCTAGCCTCTAAAGCTCTTCCTAGATTGACCTCGGATCATCGGCCAATTGTGATCTGCAAAGAGGAGAAGAGTGGAGGACCTACCCTTTTTAGGTTTGAGAATATGTGGTTGCTCCATTTTGGGTTTACTACGAGAGTTAAGGAGTGGTGGAATGAGTGTAACCTAGTTGTGGATTGGGAAGGCATGAGATTTCATAAGAAACTCCAATTTCTAAAAGCCAAGCTCAAGGAGTGGAATCAATTTGATGGATCAAATTGAGTTCCTTTATTCGAAAGAAGAAAGGGGAGAATTTGGAGAGGTAGATAAGGAACAAATAAGAGGTCTGCAAAGGCAGTTAGAGGATTGTCTACGTAAGGAGGAAATAAATTGGAGGCAAAAATCTCGATGAAAATGGCTTCAAGAGGGAGATAGAAATACCAGATTTTTTCTTATGTGGCAAATGGGAGGGGAAGGAAAAGCTTTATCCCAAGACTGGAAGTGGATGGTGTTGCTTTAACACAACATGATGAAAAAGCAGGGGCATTTGTTGAACACTTTAAGTCCATAATAAGAAGGCCATTAAGTAAAGGGATGTGGTTAGAAGGTTTGGATTGGCTAGATGTAGGGGAGGACAATAGGTAGAGATTAGAAAGAAGGTTTGAGTTTGAGGAGATTAAAGAAGCTGTTTTTTCTAAAGATAGAACAAAAGCGCTAGGCCCGGTTGGTTTTACAATGGCTTTCTATCAAGACTGTTGGGATATCGTGAAAGGTGACCTTTTTCCTAGTGTACTTGAAGAATTTTATAGAAGAGATGTGATTAACCCAAGTTTGAACTCCACTTTCTTAGCATTGGTCCCAAAAAAGAAAGATGCATCCCACCCAAAGGACTTTTGGCCAATCAGTCTAGTAAATAGCTTGTATAAGATCCTAGCAAAGGTTTTGTCTCTGAGGATGAAGGAAGTATTGCCAGCAATAATCTCTCCAAATCAAGGAGCTTTCGTGAGTAGAAGACAAATTACTGATCAAATCTTGATTGCCAATGAAAGTGTGGAGAATTTTACAAAGAACATGAAGGGAGTGGTTTGTAAGCTGGATTTGGAAAAAGGCTTATGACTTGGTGGAACGATCGTTCTTGAAGAAAGTTATGTCCAAATTTGGGTTTGGGACTAGATGGTGTAAACGAATCATGAGGTGTGTTCAGAACTGTCAATATTCTGTGCTAGTGAATGGGACAGTGGTGGGTTTCCTTCCAGCCGTAAGGGGAATAAGACAAGGGGACCCCCTGTCTCCCTTTCTATTCACTCCGGTTACTGATGTCCTGGGGATACTAATTCATAAAGCAGATTCTAGGGGCCTTTTAAGAGGTTGGAGACTCGGGAGGGAGGAAATCCCCCTTACCCGCTTACAGTTTGCAGATGATACAATTCTATTCTATGAAGGTGGGAACTTGAGGTCATGGTTTCAAATGTCGCCAAATGTCACTAATGTCGCCCGACATATATCGATATCGAGGCTCACCGACATGAAAATGGATGGTAATATAAAAATTACATTATGTCGGTCAACATTTCCTATATTTCGGAAATGTCGACCAAATCGGTCCAAATAACCAAAAAAAAATACAGTTTTTCCAATTATGTCAACAAGATGTCGACTAATATACATTAAAAATATAATATATTAGTATATTATATTAATATAATACAGTATATTAATAAAGATTATTCCATTAATAATTTCTATTTAATATTTCAAATAAAATATTTATAAAAAAGAATTAACAAAATATAAAAACAAAAGAATAAAATAATTACTTTATAATATAAAACATAAAATATTTTTCAAGTAATAAAATATTAACTAGTTAGTATTTTTTAAAATATTTATTAAAATCATAAAATGTTTATTAAATTTTATAATAAGTCATATTCTACATTTAATATAAAAATCGGAATAAATTTAATAAATGTTATACTAAATCATTATTTATTATAAATTTAGTATTAAAAATCATAATAGATTCATTAAGTTTTATAAGAAATCAGAATTTATCATAACCTTAATACTACAAAAAGGAGAATCAGTTTATTAAATTTATAGTAAAACATAATGTATTATAACTTTAATATTTAAAAAAAAATAAGAATAAATGTATTTCTATTTACTAGTGTGAAATAATTATATTAGAATTTATAATAAATCAGAATTAAAAATAGGAAAAGGAAATATCAGATAGCCTTGTAAAAACATCAAAATGCATAATAAATCACTAATTCATCATTTACAAATTTGTTATTGATCTTAGTTTCTTAGCTTTATATAATGGTTGGGAATAAGATAATAGTCTAGAAATATGTATTAATGCTTCTTTTATCATTTTACAAAATATCTTTGCATATTTCCACATTTTTCATAATATTTCCACAATGTCTCTAATTTTTACAATATTTCCCCTCGACATTTCCGACATATGTCCTATATTTTGGTAAGTGACGTTTCCATCGACATCGACATTTAAAACCTTGCTTGAGGTACATCAAGAACATGAAGTTGGTAATACAACTCTTTGAACAAATGTCCAACCTAAAGGTGAATTTTGAGAAAAGTTGTATAGCGGGTGTGAATTTGGAGGAGGGAGAGATTAGAAAAAGTGCAAAAATGTTGGGTTGTAAAGTTTCAAGATGGCCATTGAATTACCTAGGGATGCCTTTGGGTGATAACCCAAAGAAAGAAGTTTCTAGAATCCGGTGGTGGAAATATTTGAAAAGAGACTTGCCTCTTGGAAGAAGAATTACCTTTCCCTTGGAGGGAGGATTACACTAATTAAGGCTACTTTAGCTAACTTACCCATTTATTTCCTTTCAGTGTTCAAAATCCCAGCAAAGATATCTAACAGATTGGAGAAGATGAGAGATTTCCTATGAGAGCCAGGAGAGGATAAAAGGGACCATAGGGTGAGTTGGGAGGTGGGTGACCAGAAGCAAAAAACTAGGTGGCTTGGGAAATGGGAACATCAGGAAAAGGAATTTGGCTCTTCTGGGGAAATGGCTGTGGAGACTCCCAATAGAAAATGAGAGACTATGGGCTAAAGTAGTTGTAAGCATACATGGGCTGGAGCAAAATGGATGGGATGTTGGGATCTGAGCTAAGACCACAAGTGTGTCACCTTGGAAAGCCATTCATGGTCTGCTTCCAACTTTCTCCCCTCATCAGGTATGATTTGAACTTAGGTAACTCCATAAAATTCTGGGAACAAATTTGGGTGGGGAATGCCCCTCTTAAGGACATGTTTCCTTTGTTGTATGCCCTTTCTGAATTAAAAAATGAGCAAGTTTCTTCCTTCATTACCCCCTCATCTTCCTCTTCTAGGTTTGGGTGGAATTTAGGTTTGAGAAGGGCTGTGAGAGATACAAACTTGGATAGCATCTCAAGCCTCCTTGGTATCCTTGATAATGTTTTCTTGGACCCTACTAAGCTGGATTCTAGAATCTGGACCCCCACCCCCACTGGCTCATTTTCTTGTGCCTCTTTTTTCAAAGTCTTAAGTCAGCCCCCTAGTCCTGTTGCCCCTCCCTTCCTGGTTAATGAGGTTTGGTGCAGACCAATCCCCCCTAGAGTTAGTAGTTTTTGCAGGGAAGCTTTTTTGGAAAGAATCAATACTGGTGATATGCTCCAAAAGAAGAGACCCAAGACACGTTTATCCCCTCACAGGTGTGTTCTCTATAAAGCGGATGGGGAGACTGGTTTTCATCTACTGGCAATTTGCCAGTTTGCTAAGTCCATTTGGGTGTGGGCATTATCCCTCTCTGAGTGTAGGTAGAATCCTCCATCAAATTTGCAAAACCTTTTTCCCCCTTCCTTCTTCAGGAGCCGAATGAAAAGGGGAAGGACCATGTGGAGATATTTGAGGGCCGCAGTATGTTGGGCTCTGTGGGAGGAAAGAAATTCTAGGATCTTCTCTGAAGTAGAAAGAGGCAATGAAGAACTGAGAGAACTGATCCATATAAGGGTAGTACAGTGGCTGAAATATTCAAAGTTGTTTACAGACTTCACAATGGATGACTTATTGAGGAAGTGGGGTGAGATTGCTAATTGCACCCAGACCAAAACAGTATTGAGTGTGTCTTGGAAACCCCCCCCCCCAAGCGGGTTTTTTAAAAATAACTTCGATGGCAATAGTTGGGGGAATCCTGGACAATTGGGGATTGGAGGTGTGTTTAGGGATGAGAATGGGTTTGTTTCAGCCATGTTCTCAGGCCCAATTGGAGTGGGTGACTCTCTCAGGGCTGAGATCTTTGCAGTTTTGGAAGGAGTCCAAAGAGCTAAGGAGATGAATATAAGAAAACTCGTCATTGAAGGGACTCGGAGGTGGTGGTAGGGTGGCTGAATAAAGAAAATAGCAGGTTATGGATGTACAGTAATGAGAGGAGGAAATTTAGGTGGCTGGTTCAAGAGATGGAAGTTAAGATCAGCTGGGTGAAAAGATCAGCAAACTCTTTTGCTGATGGGTTAGCTAAGCAAGGAGTCGAGAGAGAGTCAATGTTTTGGGCACAAGTGTAATTTTTTTCTTTTTTCTGTTCTTGGGAGCTCAAGCTCCAGTTGGAAGATAAGAAAGGTTATCTTCCTCCATGTAATTACTTTTGTGATTAATTAATGAAATGTTGTTATTGATAAAAAAAAAACTAAATTCTCCTTCTCCAGTTGGAGTTCTTAGCCATTCGGTTCAAGGTGAAAGATCTAAGTACTTATGATATTTCCTTGGAACTGAAGTTGCCTGCTCACAAAAGGGGATCTTCATTTCTCAAAGGAAGTACATCCTAATTGGAGAAATTAGGAGTGAAGTCGCTTGACTCTCATATTGATCCCAATCATAAGTTGGGTGATTACCATGGTGAAATTGTAAAAGATGTGAAGCAATTTCAAAGACTTGTGGGGAGACTTTTGTATCTATCTACCCGACCTGACATTGCTTATGCCGTGGGTGTCCTTAATCAGTTCATGCATGCCCTAAGACAACTAACTTAGAGGCAACTTAAGGATCCTTAAGTACCTAAAGAAGTTTCCAGGGGCTGGCTTATTAATGGGCACTTGAAAAATGAAGTGTATACAAATGCTAATTGAGATGGATCTATTGACAACAGAAAACCCACTAATAGTTACTGTACTTTTCTCTGTGTGTGTGTGTGTGGTGGGACTGAGATTATGTGGATAAAGAGTTTGTTGAGTGAAGTGGGATTTACAGTTTTATTGTGAGTTGTGACAATAAGGAGAAACAGGTTAGTAGAGAAAACACATCGAGGTGGGCAAACACTTTACTAAGGAGAAACAGGTTAGTGGATAAGTGTGTACTCCCTATTGGCACTTTAAAAACTATGTGGATAAAGAGTTTGTTGAGTGAAGTGGGATTTACAGTTTTATTGTGAGTTGTGACAATAAGGAGAAACAGGTTAGTAGAGAAAACACATCGAGGTGGGCAAACACTTTACTAAGGAGAAACAGGTTAGTGGATAAGTGTGTACTCCCTATTGGCACTTTAAAAACTATGCAAATAAGCACCTAAAAGAAAGGAAACCAGTATCCAGAAATAGATGACCATGCAAGTTGACGCACTCCCTATTGTTGGGGAAGATGGCTGAGAAGTTCAATAATCAGAAAAGCCATGATATTTTTTTCTAAATTAATTGGACCCAAATAACAATTCGATAACTAATTTATTTTCTGAAGTGGTAAGAAATCCTAAACTGAAAACACTAAAGGTGAATCCTTTTTTATGTTCATTTTTCTTTTGCAGTATTATCTCGATGGAAGTATTTTTCTGTACCATCAGTTTACATCACTAGGCCAACCTCATAGAGCAACTGACTGGAATACCAAGACCTATCGCTAAACATCCAGGCTGGGTTTCACAGTATATGCCCAAATACCTGGAATGGCCAAGAATGTGTAAACTTTAGTATCATATATCTTCATTAGGTATAGTTGCGATAAGGCTTGGGTGATGACAATGACGATCTCCATTTGGTATATATTTCATCTTTTTTTTTATATCGGTAAAGGCATATATTTCAACAAAAGACATTTAACTTCCAGAAATTTTAGTGCACACGAAACGTCTCCGGATAATATCTTTTTGTAGGAAAGGCACAAAAGGTACTGAACCATTCTATGTCATAAACATTGCAATCAAACAGAACTGAAGATGAAAAAGTGGAAAAATCAGGCCTATATTTTACAAATAATCCACCACTAGAGGGAAAAAGAGACTGCATTTCTTTAGAACTTAAATACCTGAAGTTTGGTAATCAACCCTTTCTTTTCTTCTTCAAACTCTCTGATCTAGCTTCCACAGGAAAAAATTAGAATAAAGGACCATTAAATTATTCTTGTGAATAAAACTGTCAAGAAGATCAACTTCAGACAGTCAAAAAATCAAATCACTTTGTTATATACCTGTGCTCTTAATTTCCTGATCTGTGACTCTTGAGCTGCTTGTTTTTTAGAAAGCTCTTCACCTGACATGAAATCAGATTATGTTCAATCAATATGTAACGAAAGAACCTGATTAAACTTTATCAAGAATCAAATCAACTAAAGAATTCAAAGAAGAACTGGATGACACTTGATACAAGAATTCATAATTCGAAAATAAATAACATAAGAAAATCCTGTCTTCTCTATTTACATATTTTACCGTGCTAAAACAAGAAAACACTGAAGTATCACATTTATCAAGGTGTAACATGCTGAGAACTAAAACTTTGGAAGGATAACACCAGCATCTAAAGTATCGATATGTATAAGTCCATATAGTTGACATTAGGGGTGATCATGGGCTGGGTCGGGCCAGGCTTAGCATCTATGATAAGGGCTATAGCCTAGTCCAGGTCTATATAGGCCTGGGCCGGGGTGGGCCAGGCTTTGGGCCTATGTCATTAAATATGTTATATTTAATATATACAGTAATTTGTATTATATGTCATTTTATAATATTTTATATAATATATCATATAATATTTATTATATATATGTAAACAAAATATATATAGGGCTCACTGCTCAACTATGATACCAAAAAGACATGATACTGGAAAAACTTGTTACCAATCAACCATTATCATAAAAGTGGTAACCAATCAGGTAGTATTTATCAATATTCACATGGGGGAGAGGGGCTATTGGTCAAAGCTCTTCCAGTCTTCTGGCAGCATAGATTTTCTAATATATATAATGCAAATATAATGTGGGCCAGAATGCCAGATCAGTCCCGAAGTATTGGGCCCAAGCCCAGCCCAGAAATTTGCCAAGGCAGTGACACAATACAGAATAGGAATATATAACTCATAGGCATCATATTGATGTAGGAATGCCTGCTTGGAATTGGATACCAAAGTGATGTAGGAACAGCTGATCTGATATCTTTTTTTTTTCTGAAAAGAGGTAAGGTAAAGTTTATTTATGATGAACAGATAATCATACAAGAATGGGGGAAACCGCAAGCCAGTTCGCCCCCAAAGGATATGATCATAACTCCCACAGACTAACTGATCTAAGCATCATAAACAAGTTCTCATTACAAAATTCAGGGATGATAGAAAGCCAAGAAGCAAGTCTGACCACAATACACTGGATTAACACCTCTGGTTTTTCTTCTCTTTTCTGAAGACTGTCATTCCAATCAGACCATATAGTACTGATTACTGCTTCTGGTATGGCTCTCCATATGTATTTGCCTTTTTTAGAGAGGCCCAGAAGGTGCCAGCTATGAAGCAGATCCTTCACTGTACCCGGCATTACCCAACAAACACCGAAAGCATCCAAGAAATGAGACCAAATAATCCAGGCGAGCTTGCAATCAATACAGAGATGTTCAACGGATTCCTCTTCAAGACCACATACCCCACAGCTAATGTCATCCAGGTTGACACCTCTTCTTGCTAGGTTGCTTCTTGTTAGGCATTTCCCAAGTGCAGAGGCCCACATCAAGAAACTGATTTTGGAGGGAGAATGGGGTTTCCAAATCTGTTTACAGGGGAAATCAGTTGCCCTTCTAATAGTCAGACCATCAGCAAACGAACTAACTGAGAACTTTCCATCAGCAGTCCAATTCCAGATCCATTGGTCTTCTGAGTAGGGCTGAAAAGAGAATGTATCTAAGCTACTTAGAAAATCCACAACTTCATCCACCTCCCAGCCATGGAAATCTCTTAGGAAATTAGGCTTCCATTGCCTCTTTATCCTCAGCCACTGAGAAGAGCATAGGAAATTTCTCTTCCAGAGGAACCTCGGCAAGCCACTTATCCTTCCAGAAGCGGATTCTTCCCCCATCACCTAACTTGAAACTTACCCCTTTTAGGACATTAGGAAGAGTTTTCAAAATAGCCTTCCATATCGAGCATCCATATGAAGGCAAGTTGAGAGCAGTTGTCCATCCCCCCGATTGAAGACCATATTTGAATGCAATGAGATTCCTCCAACAACTGTTTTCTTCCACTCCATATCTCCAGATCCACTTACCCAATAAGGCTGTGTTGAAGGTTTTGATTCTTCTCAGTCCCAAACCACCTGAATTCCATGGGGTACAAATCTGATCCCATGCAATCATGTGGATCTTTTTTTCATCTTCCCACCCTTTCTATAAAAAATCCCTATGTAATTTTTCAATTCTCTTTGCTATTGTGCTAGGAATGGGGAAGAGAGATAGAACAGCTGATCTGATATCAAATGATGCAGGATCATCTCTTCTACATCTATCTCTTCTCTATATATATAAGAGAATTTCATGCCCATCGACCATTTCACACCCATCTTTGGTTGAATAGCATAGATTTTTAAAGATTAGAGAAATAAGTACAAGGAAGAAGGGGAGAGGTAAAACCTCTTAACCCTCCCCAAGGGGAAACAACAAACAAATTACAACATAGCCCAAAACAATTGTTCCCTTCCCACCCCTTGCTTAGCAAGAGTATCCGCAAAGGAATTGGCACTTCTCTTTACCAAGGTTCAAAATATTGATACAGGGTGATACACCGGTAGGGCATATTGGCCTGTATCAGTACTGTTTTTTTTTTCAAATCTGGTTCAGAGGGGCTGGTTTAAGGACGGCCTACCCACTGAACCACTCGCCAACCCGAAACACCCCCTATAGGGGCGTATCAGGAAGGCCCCGATACGAGCCGATACGTGACGAAATTTTGAACCTTGCTCTTTACCCATTTTATCTGAACTTCCAATCCTGCTAACCGATTAAACAATATTTTTTCATTTGTAAACTTCCATAGACCACTATCTTCTTTTTGCAGCCATCCAATAACCAGCTTTGAATCCCCTTCAACAATAAGCTTGCGACAGTTCAGATCCTTAGCCTTCTTCATGCCTTCCATCACTGCCAAGACCACAGCCTGGAGTGAGTCACCAGCACCAATAGGACCAGAATATAAAGCAATGACTTTTCCTCCTCCATTTCTAAAGGCTCCACCTATGCCCGAAGGCCCTGGATTACCTTCACTACTACCATCAAAGTTCAGTTTCAGAAACCCAGTGGCTACCTCAATAACAGTTTCCTTACTCCTTTCCTTATCAGAGAATATTCTTGAGTTCCTTTCTTCCCAAACAGTCCAACAACTAGCAGCCCTAACACATCTCCATAGATTTCTACCCATCTTCTTTGGCCATCTGAAAAAAGAAGAGGTAAACAAGCTTTGTACATCCAGAGGAGGGGTCCACCTACAGTCAAACAAGGAGAAAAACCAAAGCCAAACATCTGAAACAAAAGGTCAGGAAATTAATAGGTGATAGCAGTTTTCACCATTAGCCATACAGAGGACACACCAATTGGGAGATAGGCACCAGTTGGGTCTTTTTCTTTGGAGCAAATCACAAGGAGAAAGACTTCCAACAAAAAGCCCCAATCCTAGGATGAATCGGTTTACCCCAAACTTCGAGGACAGGAAATTTAATCCCCAGGCTATCATAAGACTGCATTAAGACTTTGAAAAAGGAGGCACAAGAAAACATCCCAAAGGAGGTCAAAGTCCAAATCCTACTATCCCCCCACCCCGGTTCAAAAACCACCCCACCCAAATCTGAGTTAGAACCAAGAGAGAAAGGATTTCAAAATCTTCAAGGCCCCATCTAAAACCCATGTCCCAATCAAACCCAGAACCAGAGTCTGAAGGACCAGAAAAGTGGACACTGGCTCATCTTTAAAGGAGGACAGGGAATACAAAGAGGGGAATTGCTCTTTCAAGCTGACATCCCCCACCCATTTATGTTCCTAAATTTTCACCCAATTTCCAGAGCAAAGGTCATACCTGATATAAGCCAAGAAGGAAGGGAGAATAGCATGAATAGATCTCCAAGAAGAAGCTCATGTAGCCCTAGCCAGGACTCCAGCATCCCAACCATTAGTCATTTGCCCATGAATACTTACAATCACCTTGGCCCAAAGTTTATCCTTTTCCCTTGGTAGTCTCCATAACCACTTCCCCAAAAGAGCCTAATTCCTTTCCTGAATGCCTTCTATACCTAGACCACCCTTATTCTTTCCTCTAGTAACCATTTCCCACGCAATTCTATGATCTCTTTTTTCCTCACCTGGCTCCCAAAGGAAATCTCTCATCAACTTCTCCAGCCTTCTACTCACTCCAACCAGGATCCTAAAGACTGGCAGGAAATACACAAGCAGGTTAGATAAAGTAGACTTAATCAGAGTGATCTGCCCCCCCCCCCCAAAGAGGTAATTTTTCTTCCATGAAGCTAGCCTCTTGGTGAGTCTATCCACAACAGGGTTCCAAAAATTAATATTTCTTGGATTATCCCCTAAAGGTGGCCCCAAGTAATTTAGAGGCCATTCAGAAATCATACAACCCAAAATTTCCGCCCCTTTCGCCACCTCCCTCTAATCTCCTCACCCTCACAAAACAAAAAAGTATCATCAATAAACTGTAAATGAGTGAGTGGAACCCTATTTCTACCTACCCTCCACCCTCTCACTAGGCTCCTAGAGTTAGCCCTTGTAATCAGCCTATCCAAGGCTTCAGCAATCAAAGCAAACAAGGAGAGAGGTGGTCTCCTTGTCTAATCCCTCTAGATGCAGGGAAACGATCTACCACCACCCCATTTACCAAAATGGAGTAGTGACAAGTCTCCAAACATCCCTTTATCCACATGCACCACTTTGCCCCAAATCCAAAGCTTTCCATCACCTGCAGAAAGAAAGACCACTCCACCAAATCATAGGCCTTCTCCAAGTCCAGTTTACACATCAAACCTTTCCTTCTTCTCAAATCCTCCACTCTCATTGGAAATTAAGATCTGGTCAATTATCTGCCTATCCCTGTAACTTTTTCATATTATTAATTTTAATACAACCCACAGTTACTGATCAAAAAAAAAAATTATCTGCCTATCCCTTACAAAAAAGCTCATTGATTTTGTGAAATGATGTGAGGGAGCACAACTCTCAATCTCCTCGAGAGCACCTTAGCAATGATTTTATACAAGCTGTTTACCTAATTGGTCTAAATTCCTTCAAATGAATTGCACCCTCCTTTTTGACTTTTTTGTAGTGCGTCTTTACAGATTTCAATAACCTACCCTATCCCTTCTAACTGCCATGTATCTGCATCCTATATAATAATTTATAACCTATAAAATTGTCCCAAAATCTCCTCTCTCTCAACGTTTTCTCACATCTCTAACTCTTTCCCACTGCAACTGCCACGTCAGCCTTCAGTCTTTGCCACATAACCAAAGACCTCCCAAAGAGATTTTATTGGATGCTTTGAAATTAAATTTTTTAATCATTTTGAAGGGAAAGAGTTGCACACCCAACTTTATTCAATTTTCATCTTATCTATCTTTTTTAACCACTCCTTCTATCTCTTTTAGTATTGCAAGACTCAGACCGGACCAGCTGGCCGGACATGAAACCCAAGAACCAGAGGTTATTCCAGTTTTTTAATACCCCAGTTTTCCGAAATCTGGAAAAACAGTCAAACTGGTAAAAACCCAGAGGAACCATTGAAAACCAGCCAAGTTTCAAGGTTTCAGTTGGCTTTCATGACCCATCCGAGTCACTAAATCGTTACAAACTTCAAAATGGCAAGTTGTAAGACATTAACCCTAGGCATTTGTATCAAAAAACAGCGGCTTAACCATTTAGCCACCTCTTACACACGTAATACATATCACAAAATCACTGATCAAAAACAATCACAAAATCTATTATCTATATTATTTATATGACTCACGGTCAAACTATTCAACATGTGACCTGGAAAATTTTCCAGTTGTGTCTGGTCTTGAGTCTTTGATCTCTACCTTGCACACGCCATGCAACTAGTCTATCAAAAAACCTACTTTAATACCAATTGATGTAGGATGAACTATGACCAAAGGGTAAGTCTAGGAAGGTACTGGTTGGTAGATATAGGGTTTACAGGTGATATTAAGACAAAAGATAGAGATTGCTCAAGTTAAGAAGCATATTCAAAGCTTATTGCAAAAAATTGTAGATATGGCTGAAAACCATAAAAAGCTTCAAATTGAGGAAAACATGGCTAGATTTGAGATTTTTAAGCAATACTTTGTATGTAGATTTAGATTGGATGGTTCCAGAGGGAAACCAAGTTCAGCAAGCTTCAGAGTGCACCTTGCACAAAAAACAAAAAATTTGCTTTGTAAAAAATACAAAAAGTTTGGAAACTAGGGTTTTAGATAGAGTTCCAAGATAAAATTTGGTATAATTAAAGGTTTCTATGGGAGCTCCAAATATGGGAGCTTGGAGATGGTCCATCACAAAAGGATGAAATGGTTGGACGCAACATTGTCAAGTTTGGATGAGTTTTGATGAAAAATAAAGAAAAGCTCACCATATCAGTTTCAATCCTCTAGAAACATTTAATAAACACTTTGTGATGAACTTATGACTGTTGATGGCTGTAATGGCTGCTTGCAAAATTAAAGAGAAGATGGGGGCAGAGAGAGAGAGAGAGAGGTGGCAAAAAACTCAAAATCATCCAGTAAGGTCCATAGAATCATGATAGGGCATGGGAATTACTCATTGCACTTAAGCTGTAAAAACCTCAAACAAACTCTCTTCAGTTATCCCTTTATGCTTTTGAACTTCATACATATGCATAGACACTATGAGGGTGGCAAACCATACTAACTCAGAAATATGGAAATACCATATTGCCACTATCATAAGAAAATAACTCTTAAATTATTTGACCAAGTTAGGGTATAACTTATCTCAAAAAAAGATAGGATAGAACTAGACAGATAAACTACTAGGCTGACCCCACCCCCCAGGTCACAAAAATGTAAATTTACCAAAAAAATATGCAGTTGTCTAAAATTGCAAACATGCATAAAATTTCAAAACATCCCGTGTCTGACCACTTGGCTCCTGCATCAAACATGCATACCTGATCTATATTCAGGTAACGATAGGTACCTTTGCATACCCTTTTGGTTCTGTTGAACAATAACAAGAAACTTATATTAAAAGAAAGAAAATAATAAAGAGAACGGTACATAGAAACCACCAAACTCAAGGATGCACGTGGTCCAATATTTTTTTTAAGATAAAGAAAAAATTTTATTAAGCAAAAAGAAGTTACAAGGAAAGGTGATAAGCAATCACCCGAGGAAAAGAAACACAAACACTCAATGAAAACCCAACTAAGATAAAACAAAACCCAGCCAGGCCAAAACACCCCAGACAGGCTGACCCCTCACAAACTAAACCCTTTACAAAAGGAAACAAAAGCGATACAAAACAAACAATGAAAACCCGGTCATTAAAACAACCAAAACGACTCCCTTTCAAGCCCCAAGCACCCACAGCCGCCACCCAACAAGAACCCAAATCAAAATCCCCAAACGGACTCCAATTCAATCAGTCTTCTTGTTTGATTGAATATAATGAGATTTTGATCCCAGATTTTTTTAAAATGGTAAAGTATAACTGCATTAATTCAAAGTGAAGCAATATGGGAATGTAGAAAACTACTTCATATTGGTCCTATACAACAAGTGACTATACAATGTTTATCCCAGATGCCAACACCTTTGCATCCCTAAACACGTAAGTTGGCGACTCTACTCTGCCTACGAAATAACATATCCATCCTATTATGTCACGCACTGCTGCAATGGCATATCATAATGCATATTACTAAAAAATGCCAAATAATTTTTTTTCAATTATGAATTTAAATGCAGAAAGTAGTTGATAAACATTATTCTTGCACTTGGGCAATAAGGTGTTTCCCCCTATCTGCCTGCCATTTTCCATGCCTTTACCATGTTGATTGAGTGTCATCCCCTAATGACTGATATTTAGAGTTATATATTTAGACTCAAGATATTAACCATGAAAGAGCTATAGAACATCCCCGTAACAGAGTAAATATGGCATCAGATTCATTACCATACCTTCAGCCATTACTTGATTGATGATCTCATCTTTTTCTTTCAAAAGTGCAGCAGCATCACTTTTTTTACTTTGCTCTCTCCGCAGTGTATCCCTTTCCTTAGTAAGAGCATAAACCTGAAAGCATGAGTGCAATTGCATGTCATTGTTTGCAAAACAAAAGCCAGAGAATCCACGCACCTTATGAAATTACAGATTATTATCGTTTTTTAGCTTATTGATAACATCTTCTAATAAGAACAAAAAGTATTGCATTAAATTATGTAAAGACGGACAATAATAAATTCAAAGTCTCAATACAAGAAATGGGCAATCCCAGGTACCCAATACAAAAATACAAGAATATCTTCAACTCAGAAATGATATACCACAGAAAAGCTTATTCTCGATATTACTGCTCTTGCAATATTATTTTCTAGAAGATCAGCTGATCTAGAAACCAGCAGAATGAGGGGTTGGTTGGATGTGGAAATCCCCCTCCCCAGTCCCCATACTATAGAATTAGTTTTATGCATAAAAAGAAAAAAAAAACATTATTGTTAGCTTAAGAAAATTTGTCAACTGAACATTAAGAAAACTTAGAACATTTGAAGGATCTAACATACATGACACAGTGAGAAAAATCAATCCTTTATCACCAATAAAATGCTTTCACAGAAAGCAGTCAAAGAAAAGTACCCTGAGAACATCCACCAAACTCATGGATGGTACTCAAGCCAGTTTGGTGAAGAACCAAAAAGAAGTTGCAGACTTCAAGCAAATTGCATGTTTCTGAGTAAAGATTAAATCAAATGGAATAATGCAGATGAGTTTAGATCTCATGACTTCTAAAACCATGGGTTGCATTAAATTGGGATTAAGGTTAATAGGCTTTGATTATTAAGTAGGTGATTGATATTAAAGTGCTTAAATTTCAAAAAAAAAATCCAAGAGACCAAGATAGCCAGGATTGAGAAAAGGCCCTTATTAGGTTAGTACTTGAAAGTTTCCAAAGGTCACAATAGCAGTGGATAGAATAGTTAGTTAGGCTATAATGGATTTTCTCAAAATTCCCTAGGGCTTATGAAGGGCTAAAGTATTTTAGGTTTCAAAGGCCCAGATGAACAAGAAGTAATAAATAAGGAAAAGATTAAAGATGAAGAACATCATTGACTGTATAGAACGTCGTTATCTATTGATCCTCTCCTTTTTCTAAAGAATTCATGGAAAGCAGGAAGCATAGGCTGGGGAGGTAGAATAGGACCATCAAGGAATTATTAAAAAAAAAAAAATGAACCCCTCCATAGTTCTATACTTCTATTGCAGAGTTTCAATCAGGGGCTTGGACCCATGTTAATGTATCGGCCCACTTACCCTCTGATTGCAAACTTGCAAAGGGAATCAGCTAACCATCCACAACTTCAGGCCTCGCATAAAAAATGGGCCCAGAACCCATCTGCCATGCCTGGCTACTCAATACCAATGTTTAGAAAACCGGACCAGACTGACTGGCCAGATTCGTTGAACCGCGACCAGGCCCCTAGCGGTTCAGTCATACCCCTAAAACCAGAAGTCATGAAAAAACAGCCAAAACCAGCTGACCAACGGGCCCAACCATAAAACCACCAGTGGACCCAGTCCCAGTTTCATAAAACCAGCCAGTTTTGTTTAGCTTTTTTTACTTAATATGCAAACTTCTGGAGGCCATAACTTTGTAGTCAAAAGTCCGATTTGGGTGATCTTTTTTCCCAAGGCCCAAAGGCACCTTTCCTGCCCTACTATTTTTGCCAAAAAATGCCTTTTTGGCCGTAAATATCAATTTGTAAAATAAAAAATGGAACTAGAATAAAATAAGTATATAATATAGCAAATATAATTATATATTTTGAATATATTTATATAATTAAAATTATTGCATATGTATTATATAATTGTGCATATTATATACATACATACACACATATATATCATCATCACGGTTCAACCCCAATTCAACCTTTGACCCATGAACCTCTCCCTTTTCTGGGTCTATGCCCAATCCGGTTCTCTCAGTATTGCTCATTACAGGGTGCACTCTTATTCTATAAAGGCCAAATGGTAATCCTAGAAAACTCAGCCCGTATACAACAATTACTGGACCCATTTCATTCTTCTCCTGTCAGTGGCCACTCTAAGGTGCTTAGAACCTATCAGAACTAGCGTCTCAGCTCTGGAAGGGAATGAGAGGCCAAGTTCACAGTTTGTTGCAGCATGTTCTACCTGCCAGCACAGAAATATGACACTCAAATGCTAGTAGGTTTACTTCAACCCCTGCCCATTCCCAATCAGTGTGGGAAGACATGTCTATGGACTTTGTGCCTGGCCTTCCAGTATTTTCCGGCAAATTAGTCATTATTATTGTCATTGATCACTTTACCACATAGTCATTTTGTTGGGTTACCTCATTCCTACAATGCAGCATTGGTTGTCAAGTTGTTTGTGAAAGAAGTGGCACAGATGCATGGGATACCTCGCTCTATCATTTCAGACTGAGACTTGGTGTTCATGAACAGGTTTTGGTAGGAATTCCTTAAGCTCAAAGGCACTATGCTCCAGCAGTCCACCAGTTATCATCCGCAGACTGGTGGTCAAATGGAGGTGGTGAATTGGTGCTTGCGGACATACCTTCGTTGTTTCGCAGGTGAGAGACCTAAAGGTTGAATGAAATGGCTCCCTTGGGCTGAATAGTGGTATAACAGCACCTGTCATATTGCTGCTGGCATGATTCCCTGTAAGGCCTTGTATGGGCAGGATCCAACACCTCTCATCCCTTATGAGAGAGGTTCTATTGCAGTGGCCTCTTTGGAATAACACATCCTACAGAACATTAGTCTTCAAGATCTCAAGTCCAACCTTCTACAGGCCCAACAACTAATGAAGTAAAAAGCAGTGGCCAGTTGAAATCCAAGTGAGTGATTTGAGTGTACTTGAAATTACAGCCTCACAAGATCGATCGATCGATCTATATGTTATTTATATTTAATAAATATTATTATATTATTTATATTATATACATATCAAAATGTATTTAAAACATTATTTATAATTTAATTTTTTATTTATTTTAAATAAATTTATTTTTCAAAAAAAAATACTGTTATCTAAAAAAATTCCGGGGATTCAGGTCCCTGCGGGGAACCCATCCCCGTCAGGGATCGGGGATGGAGGACAAATTTCATCCCCGGCAGGGATTGGGGATGGGGATGGGGGTTAATTTCAGAATCAGGGTTGGGGGTGAGGAATATGATCCCTGCCCCGTTGCCATTCCTAGTCTCACAAGCAAGCCGTAGTTACAAGACATGCTTGGAAGTTGGAACAAATCAGCACCCAAAAATTTTGATCCATTCAAGATTCTAGAAAGGACTGGCGGAGCTGCTTACAAACTCAAACTACCTCTCTCCTCCAGAAGACATCCCATTTTTCATGTCTCACTCCTAAAAGTGCATCAGAGAAGGAATGATTAGCTGTTCAGATTTACCTTGGCACAATGGTTGGGTTGTTCCATTGCGAGTCTGCAACCTGGGTGACCAGGGTTCAAATCTTGGAAACAGCCTTTTTGTATGTGCAGAGGTAAGGCTGCATACATCTGTCCCTCCCCAGACCCCACATTGGTGGGAACCTCATGAACTGGGCTGCCCCTTATTTACCTCAGTTCACTGATGAAGGCACCTTGGTCATGGAGCTACTTAAAATCACACGCTTCTGCTGGGTCCAGAAGGATGGCCAAGTAATATCAGAGGCTCTCGTGGTACGGTCTCATTTACTACCTGGGAGCCCTACTTCAAGTTACATGAATATTTTCCGCAATTGAAACTTGATGCCAAGGTCCAGCTTGAGGGGACGGGAGCTGTTAGGCATGTTCCCATTCAGCCCATGGTACTTGAGCCCAATTCCAGCTCAGGTTTGATCCGGCAAGTTTCCAGACAAAGGCAACATCAGCAGAAGGCGATTATAGATTCCCATGGCTGTAACTGAACCCAATTTATATTGTTGTAAGCCTATAAAAGGCAGGATTCAAATGAGAAAGGCATCACAGATTCATAGTTCAGATCCAAGTTCTCTCCCTCCTATCTTTCGTCCATTTCAAGAGGTCCTTGAGGAGAATTTCATAGAATGATTAGCCTTGATCCTTTTTGTGATTTTTTTTTTTTTTGTGGCATGATCACTTTTTGAGAATTAATGCATGGTGAAAGAACTCCCGCCCCTCAGATAACACAAAAAGGCAACTTAGAATCACTCTAGCATTCTCTACAAATCACACTAAGTGAACAAAGCATCACCTAACCAAGCTCAATAGCAGCAAAGAAGTTCAAATCTTCATTGAAAAATGTAAAATATAACATAACAAGTATTTACTCTCCACCTCAACCCCCAAGCAGAAGAGGCCAGCCTACAATCAGTTGAATTGCTAAAATACCTCTAATAATAAAACTTCTACTTAATAAACAACACTGCACCTAACAACTAAATAAGGTGAAATCAAACAAATAAAAATAGATTAAATAAAACTAGAGCCCAATAACTGAAGTAAACATGAATCCAACGAAAAGATCAAAGTATTACCGCTGCCCAAAACTCAAGGAATGAGCAGAAAAACATCACTAAAGATCCCAGTTGGACCCAAAACCATCACCATGCCATATCAGAAAGCAAATGACCACATGTAATGCATAACTCAAGATCCTAGAACTAGATGCACTATGCACGATCACCATGCCATATGATAGATGAGCATGTAACATTACAGCCTCTGATGTTTCCAGGGGCTGTTTAGAATCCCCATCACAATTGGTTCTCAACATCCATGTTGAAGAAAACAAGTTAGATGACAGTGACAGAGTGATCTTGTGGAGTCCTTGTGATCTTTTGTAAGCATTACTTAATTTACTTGTCTAGTAGAGACTGTGACCAGTCCTACTCTAGATGAGAATTCAACAAGAAAAATAGAGAATAGAAGAGGAAGAAGAGAGAAAGAGAGTAAGAGAAGAAGGAGAAAGAAGTCAAAGAGAAGGAATTCATAAAAGAGTGGGTAATAGCTTGCATTGCCACCCCACTCAGCTATTTTTATTAAAGATTTAAAAGATAGATAACTTACAATAATGCCCTTACTAACACAACTCATCAGGAACTAAAGAAAGAAACTGAAATAACCAATTTGCTGACACTACTAGCATGCTAACAGCAACATAAATAAAGACATTATTGCCCTACAACTCTACAAATTTCAAATTCATAGATTAGACATGTATCATCATGAGGTTTAAACCTTCACAGGATACAAGTTGTGAATGTTCAAACATTTATTTTCAACAATCCTTCATCTCACACAATAGAAGACCAAGAGACCATTTGAATTATAATTTTGAATGTTGGATAGAATATAAGATGGAGTTTAAATTGGCTTCAAAGTCACATTCACTGCCTACAATAAACTGATGAGATTAGATCTAAGTATTCTTTAATAATAACAGTATAACAAAGGGAAGTCAAAAATGAAATATCTTTCAATAAGCAATAAGTAAGATTGTCAATGGAGTTGGTAAGTTGGCAATCTCTAGAGGTCCCATGTCATTACAAGACAAAAAATAGGGGGAAAAACAGAAAACAACACTAATGGGTACATAGCTAAGAACTCTTGCCTCATTAAATAGAGACCAATTACTAAAGCCTAAGGTTACCTTGTTAATGCCGAAAAACAGTTAAACCTCAAATTTGATATCAAAGCAAGATCTAATTCTAACATAGAGCAACAAAGGTGAAACAAAATAGAACACACCTTCCTTTCAAGAGCTGCCACTCTTTGATGGTACTCATCTCGCAGTGATTCAACTTCTAATACATTGGATTTTTTCTGTAGCACAATGTTCAACAAATAACAATCAAAAAATATGCATTGATACTTGCAAAGTGGTTTCAGCACGATGTATGATAAGAATGATTTCCTTGATGGCTACACAATACCACTTCATAGGTGTTAGATAAACTTGGAACAAACAGGTGCATCAACAATATGAAATAAATACAACAAAGCACAAGCAAGAATGTATGAATGAACAAAGAATAGTTCCAAAAATGCATGCTCCCATGGAAGCATAGACACTCACTTTGCTGCTAGATATTGCACTCTAGGTCCCATTTGGCATCCATCCAAAGAAATATTTCTTTTTGTTTCTTGTGTTTCTCTGGACGAAAAATACATTTGGATTGACAAATAAACGAGAAATGTTTGTTTCTGGGAAGTGAGAAAATCTCGATACTCAATGGAAATTGAACATTACGTATAACATATGTTTTAGCAGAACTTAAAAAATTGTATACATGTGTGGGATTCACACATGTAAGGAAGAGTGTTTTGGTAATTTTGTTCAGAAGTTAGAAAATAGGTGCAAAACTAAACCCTGTTGTCATTTTCATCCAAACGTTGCACTGAAGAGCACCATCACCTCCCTACCTCCCTTGCTCACAGATCTTTGTCTCCAGTAGGTGTGGCAACTGGCAATTTTTAAACCCAACCATTAACTGACAATTTGGGTTGTATCCATTTAATCCTAAGTTATTGACAAGTTGGGTAACCCAATAAAGGGAGATTTAATGGTTTGGGTGGGTTGGATCATAGTTATCCAACAGGTAACCATTGACAAATTTGGATTTTTTTCAGTTTCAATTTTCACTCTCTTCCCTTTCCGCTTTGTTATCTTGATGTTCACCCCCTTCCCTTCTCTTTCTTTCCTCTACCTCTCTTTCTTCCAAGATCCAACCCTCATCGGAGGTTGAAGATGGTAGCTAGCGGAGTTTTTTAGCCTAGACTATCTCTCTCTCTCTCTCTAGAAATTGTAATCTGAATCCTAACCAGGAGGAACTCAGTAGTGTTACCACCATGCACATCGGAGCTGCTATGGTGAGAACTTAGGAGTGGCAATAAGACCCAAAAAAAAATTGAACTTACCAATGATATGGTTTGAAGCCCCATAATCAATGACCCAAGGAGATTTTGGAGCATCAGAGAACACATGGAAGGCAGAGGCTATGTTACCTGATGTAGACGCAAATGAAGTTGAGGGGGTAGGTCTTGAATATGTCTGTCGGAGTGACCTACCATACCATTACAAATGGTCACGGAACGAATTGAGGATGTCTTCTTTGAGATCAGAACTAGTAACATCTACATGGAATCAGGGGAGTGGCGATTGATATTGATGGAGTACGTACTGAGAAGGGAGTTGGATTGGTAGAGAGGAATCAGGAGGAATTAGAATGGATTTAGGAGCAGATTTGTGTCCTATTGGAGGAATATAAACAGAATGAGGAAATGCTAGAGGTGATTCCAAATAACCGGAGTCTGAGGCAAGATCCAATGGATTGAGGCAGGAATTAGGAAATACAGGTCAGAACAGGAAGTTAGTTGGAAATAAGGGTAGGAAAAAGAAGAAAAAGTCTGAAGTAGAGAGACTAATAATGAACATTGAAGGGGATATCAAGTTCAGTGGCAGAGAGGAAAGGAAAAAGAGTTCTAAATGAAGGAACACAATTCTGGAGGGCTAAATTCTTGAAGGTAAATAAAGATAATCAGTTGGAATGTAAAGGATTTGGGCAGTGCTAGAAAGAGGAGATCGATTAAGGAGTTACTTAGGAGAGAAAGACATGATGTTATGATGCTGCAAGAAACAACATTAGCTGAATTGGATAGGAGATGGGTTAGAGAGGTTTGGAAAATAACAGGGGTAAGATGGTGCTCAGCTCCGTCGTGGGGAGCTTCGGGGGGAATAGTTATGTTGTGGAGGGAGGACTTCGTAGAACCAATAGAGGAGTTAATAGGAAACTTCACTGTATCCCTAAAATTCAGAATGGTGGAAGATGGTTTCATTTGGGTGCTAAGAAATGTGTATGGTCCAACTAATCACAGAGAGAGGAATGAGTTATGGGAGGAGCTTCATAGAATTCAAGGTTTAAGGGAAGGCCCTTGGTGTTTGGGAGGCAACTTTAATGCAATAAGATTCACAACTGAGTCAAATAATCCCAGACAGGCCATCACAACTAGTATGAGGAAGTTCAATGGCTTCATTAATTCCTGTGAGTTACGAGAGCTTCCTTTACTATAGGCTACCTACACCTGGTCCAACTTCCAAGAAAACCCAATTTGCTCGAAGCTTGATATGTTCCTATTTAATGAGGGTTGGGAGATCCATTGGAGAGGTTTGGTGGCTAAGGCCCTACCTAGGATAACCTCTGATCATTGCCCTATAGAAGTAGGACAAGAACCTTTTGGTAATGGACCCAGATCATTCAGATTTGAGAATATGTGGCTGACACATCCGGATTTTTTGCCTAAGGTTAAGAAATGGTGGAGTGAAGAGATGAGAGAAGTGAAATGGAATGGGGTTAGATTCCACAAAAAATTAAAAAGGTTGAGAGGCAAAATAAAATAATGGAATAGGATCAATTTGGAAGAGTGGAGGAGGTAAAAGCTAGATTATTGATTCAGATTGAGGATTTAGATGCAAAAGAATCCCAAGGAATGATGGATGAGCAAGATAGAGAAATAAGAAGGAAACTGAAAAATGAGTTAGAGGAGATCTTGGTGAGGGAGGAGATTTCATGGAGACAAAAATCCAAACATAAGTGGATCAAGGAAGGGGATGGGAATACCAAATTTTTTCATGCTATGCCTAATGGGAGAAGAAAGAAAAATTTGATACTAAAGTTGGAGGTTGATGGTGTGGAGATAACCTCTCAAGAGGAAATTGCTAGTAGGATGTGGATCATTTTAAACAAGTTGTCTTTTCTATGGATAGGGCTAAGGCACCAGGTCCAGACGGATTTACAATGGCTTTTTTCAGGATTGTTGGGACATGGTCAAAGAAGATTTAATTGGAGCCTTTAGAGAATTTGAAGACAAACATGTTGTGAGTCCTGGACTCAATGCCACTTTTCTAAACTTAATTCCTAAAAAGACTGATGCCAAACACCCCAAAGATTTTCGGCTAATCAGCCTGGTGACAAGCATCCATAAGATTCTGGCAAAAGTGCTCTCCAGGAGGATCAAAGCAGTTCTACCTTCTCTCATTAGCCAAGCACAAGGAGTCTTTATACAGGATAGACAAATTACGGATCAGATCCTTATTGCAAATGAGAGTGTGGAAGAGATGAAGAGATCGGGTAGAAAAGGATTTGTCTGTAAACTAGACTTGGAGAAGGCCTATGATTTAGTGGATTGGAGTTTCCTGCTGGAGTTGTCAAGAAGACGTGGATTTGGGGATAAATGGTGTAATTGGATAAGAGGATGCTTAAATTCTTGTCACTATTCTGTTTTGGTGAATGGGGTTGTTAAGAACTTCTTTCCAGCCAATAGAGGTTTAAGACAAGGTGATCCACTTTCCCCTTTCCTCTTTACTCTTGTTGTTAATGTCTTCAGTAGAATGATCTCCAAAGTAGATGAGGAGGGCCAAATAAAGGGATGGAGATGTTAGACAAATATGCCCTTAGCTCCAATCAGATTGAAGTACCTATTGACATTTATTGTAAATGAATAAAGTACATAATTGATTCATGTCATTGTGGTGTGTTTCTGTGTAATACCCTTAAACTGGACACTTATGAGACTCGTGTTAGTTTAGAATCTTCACAGCCGTTGGAAAGATCTGGGGAGATTTATCCTGCCAAGGTTGACACTGATGTACCGCCAAGTTGGTTGGGATGGCTTGTCTCAGCTGCCAGGGTGAGACCTGAGGTACATGTAGTGTGGGTTTTCTTGAAGCCCTAAACCAGACAGAAATTCTAGTATTGCCCTGGACCATGGAGATAGATGGGCAAAACTGGAATGTTACACCTGACCCCTAGAGTCAATTATGGTACTGCACCAGGTGTCAGATTGGGTTGTCTTTGATATGCCAATCAGTGAGATCCTTAGAGGGGATCAAAACCTAGGTATGTTGGGATAGTCCGAGAATTCATCTGAGTGGGTGATCATAGTGATAGGATCAACCCCTTTGTCGAACAAAGTGAATGATCAGGGATGCACTCTCTCTAATAGAAAACCTAAACTGCCGACAATTGATTTCAACCGTTGAAATTTGTTTTGCAAAATATATTTATATAGAGATATACATATATATTATGGTTTCAAAATGTTTGCAAAAGGTTTTAATTCCCGGGATCCGTGTGAGTAGAGAGTGCAACATTGTTCCTTGCGGCCGAGGGAGAGGTCCTCTCTTGTCGGGAAGTGGTTGATCATTATGGGCTGAGAGGTTAAGTGTAAGACCATTGAGGGTAATACCTGATGGGCTAATCTTGCATCTGCGCACAGTCCTTGGGTTTTCATAAGGTGGCTGGACCCAATGACCATTTAGTGTAAATGTTAGGCCCATTAAGAGCCCATGGTGATGGACTCAGGGGTTCACTGTCTCATACAGTGAATTTGGCCAGGCCTTGTAACAAAGGTTGGGCTGAACTCATATGGTTGATGTGTAGATCAATGTTTGGGTCCCACGTCATACAAGGAGAGCCAACTAGGCAGCATGTTAAGAGGTTAAATGAGCACATAAACTTAATGGGCCTAAAGCCCAATTCGAACTGGGCTTAAGTCAGTTAATTAAATAGGGGCAGATCTGGGATTTGGATCAGCAGATAAGATAAGGGATTATCCTTATCCACTTAAAGAGTCCATATCCAAATAAAGATTTGGATCAAAGGAACTCCTAATTTGATTAGGAAGACTGATCTTTATCTGCAGATAAGATAAGGGATTATCCTTATCACTTAAAGAGTGCAAATCCAAATAAAAGATTTGGATTAGGAAATTTTCTCTTTAAGGCTATAAATAAGAGAGCAGGGCGGACCTCCAGATTCATTCACATTTCGATGAATACAGAGAGAAGACAACACAGTTTGACTGCTCTTGTCTTCTGCTCTTTTTCTTCCCTGTTCTTGCCGCCCCTACCCAGTTCAATCTCCACCTATGGGAGTGATCAAGAATTTTTCTTGATATTGCTTCTTGGTAGAAGAAGCAATCTAAAGTTGTGTTCACCAGCCCTCTACCCCATTCTTGCTTAAGAATTCGGTTCTTGCTGAAGAGTCGTCCTGATGATCCTGCTTCACCTCACACTGTCATCTTCAGTGGAGTTTTTGGTTTTCCCCTTGGGTGTGAACACCTTCATTGGGAGTTATTGCTACTCCTTATCAGGTATATCCCTCTCCTCCCTTTTGGTTTTAGATCTGGTCCGGTTTGGTTCAAAATTGATCCTTGAAAATGCAGTTTTCTAAAATAGGGAATGCGATTCCCAAATGGGAAAGAGAGAAATTTTGAAATTTCGCCCAACCTTCCTGTAGGGTTCCACCATCCATACGATGGATCTCTCATCCCTTCAAGAGAATAAGGAACAGAGGCATTCCAGTAACTCACCTTCAGTTTGCTGATAAAATTGTTATTTTCTGTGAAGGGAATGAGTTAAGTAAGGTGGAGAACCTTAAGAATCTAATAAGAACCTTTGAAAGTGTCTCCAACTTGAGGGTAAACTTTGATAAAAGTTGTGTGGTTGGAGTAAATATGGAGAATAGGGAGATTGAATCCATTGCAGAGTGCTTAGGTTGCAACATTTATTCTTGGCCTTTGACATACTTAGGGCTACCCTTAGGAGCTAACCCTAAAGAAAGTAGTTTTTGGGCCCCTATTGTGGAGATAATTGATAAATACTTGGCGGCTTGGAAAAAGAATTACATCTCAATAGGGGGTTGGCTGACTTTAAATAAGGCTATACTTGCCAATCTTCCAACCTACTTCCTTTCAGTGTTCAAGATTCCACCAAAGGGAGGCTAAGAAACTGGAGAAGAGAATGAAGGACTTTTTTGGGAACCAGGAGAGGTGAAAAAGGACCATTTGGTTAGATGGGAAATAGTTAACAAACCAAAGGAAGAAGGGGGTCTAGGGATAGGGAACATAGTGCTGAAGAATGTAACCCTTTTAGGGAAGTGGTTATGGAGATGGCCCCAGAAGAGAGAGAGAGAGAGAGACTATGGCATGATGTGGTGGAAAGCATACATGGCTGCTCTGGAAATGGTTGGGATTCCGGGATATCTCGTTGAGCTACCCTCACAACACCTTGGAAGGATATACATGGTATTCTCCCCCGCTTCCTCAGTTTAATCAGGTATGATGTTGGTTCTGGTAATGCCATTCTATTCTAGGAGGATATTTGGGTGGGTACACAACCCCTCAAAGATCGTTTCTCCTCACTCTATTCCCTCTCCCGTCACAAAAATGAGCCAATTGCAAACTTTCTCCGGAGCCCGTTAACTCCCATGTCTTTAAACTGGACTTCGGTTTTCATAGAGGGTTAAGTGATGGTGAGTCGAGTTGTGTTGTTGAGCTAATTCATTTACTAGAATCTGTTTGCTTGGACCCCACTTTTTTTTATCAAAGAATTTGGACTCCTCTTCCAAAAGGTACATGTGCTTCCTTTCTAAAATCCCTCAGTTCTAACCCCATTTCCCAAGGTTTCCCTTTCAAAGAAGTCTGGGCGCGACCTATTCCCCCCAAAATTGTTGTATTCTACTGGGAAGTCTACTATTGGAAAACTTTTAGAAAAAAGAGACCCTCTCTTTGTCTTTCCCCAAATTGGTGTTCCTTGTGTAAGGCCAAGAATGAGGACTGTTTTCATTTGCTGATCTCCTGTTCTTTTGCTACAGATTTATGGAATTGGAGCCTTTGTTTATTTGGAGGTAGGTGGTCTTTGCCTTCCGATTTAAGGTTGTTATTTAACCCATCTTTTTTTGTTTGGCACACTAGAAGAGGCAAAGTCATGTGGAAATGTGTCAGGGCAGCCACTTTGTTGACTCTTTGGAAGGAAAGGAATGGAAGAATTTTTTCAAAGAAGGAAAGAGGGTTAGATGAAATGAAGAACTGCATCCTTACAAGAACAATCCATTGGCTGAAAACATTAGATATGTTTGATGATTTCTCCTTTGATGACTTGTGAAGGAATTGGCTAATAATAGCTAACACTTCAACAAAGAAGAATAGAATCTTGCCAGAATGGGTTCCGCCTTTGGAAGGTGTCATCAAGTTGAATTTTGATGGAAGCAGCCAAGGTAACCCAGGGCTCAAGCATAGGGGGTATACTGAGAAATAAGGACAGAAATCCTTGCTGCAGTACAAGGAATTCAGATTGCTAACCAGCTTGGAGTGGAGCATCTCCTAGTTGAAGGGGACTCTCAGGTGGTAACGGGATGGCTTCTAAACCCGGATACTACCATTTTGGGGCTACAAAGATCTCATCAAAAAAGTAAAGTGCTTAACCAGCAATATGAGAGTTGAGGTAAAATGGGTTAGCAGGTCTGCTAATTCTATGGCTGATTCTTTAGCCAAACAGGGGGTTTCCAGGGAAGACCTTTTTTGTGCTACTTTGTAAACTATCAGTAATCTGGAATTTGTACTTAACTAGCCCGGAGAGGTTGCAACTCATGCCTCTACTCGGGGACTTTGTACTATTATCTATTGCTCATTAATAAACTTATTATAATCATCAAAAAAAAAACATCTACATGGACCTGGGGTGATTCTTGGGAAGCCAAGTTAGCTGAAGTGTACTTTTGGGTGGGTTTCCTGTTCTGTTCTAGTGTTGATTTCTTCACCAAATCCAGGGCCCATTTTGGTTTCCCAATCAAATCCCAAGTTCCCAACAGGCCTCAAGGGTGTGCCTGGATATCTGGCAGTGTGTACACCTAGGGGTGTTCAAATTTGGATCAAAAACCGAAAACCAAACCAAACCAAACCAAATAAGCAATTTTGGTTCAGTTAATTTGGATATTGGTTTGATTCGGTTTTTTATATGTGAAAAAACGGTTTTCGGTTTCAGTTCGGTTTGTGTACAAAGTTTAACTGAACCGAACTACCATTCCTAAATGCTAAATCTCCCTTATCCCTTTGGGCTTTGGGTCCTTATATAATAATAGTAAAATTAATTACTAATTTACTACTTTACATTCTTTACTAATTAGTAATTACTAATTACTGGTATCTAGTAGTAGTAATTGCTAAATTGGATGTGGGAAACTGGGAATTGTCGAATTGGGATATTGTGATTGATTTGGGAAACTCAAAAACACAGCCAACCAGACTTGCCAAGTTTGGCTAGGAGTCTAGAGTCTAGGAGGGAGCCAAACTGTCAAATTTCCAGTTTCCAGTGGAAAGTGGAAACATTAAGAGGCAAGCAAAGCAAAAGTGCAAAACCGTGATTTACAGTTTTACACAAATAACAAATTGAGACTGGAGACAGTGAGAGAGTGAGAGAGTTTGAGACCAAGAGAGTTAGAGACGCTGAGAGAAGAAGAAACTTTTTTGAACCGACTCTTGAGACTGCATAGTACAGAGATTCAGACTTTCAAAGAACAGACATCAGACTGAGAACAGATTTCACATTTTGAGACTTCAGAATTCAGACCTGCATGGCTGCACCAGTTAATCCAACTATCCAAGTGAGTTGTTCTTCTCCTTCGTCAGTTTTTTGAATTTACTCTTGAGACTGCACAGCTGCACCAGTTTATTTGAAAGTTGTTTTGTTTCTATTTGACAGAAACCGAACTAAATTTGGTTTGGTTCGGTTCGGTTCGATTGAGGGATATGACCAAACCAAAGTCGGTTAAGTCATCGGTTTGGACTGGACCGAACTGACAGAATGTACACCACTACTTATCCTTATCATCCACCTTCTTCTGACCAGTGCCTCCCCTTAAAGCCAAAGAAATAGGCTCTCCCTTAGAAGCATTCATTGCAGACCTCCTGCTCTCCTTGGACTGGACCAAAGCATATACCTCTTGGACAGAAGGGAGGTCCTTACTACCCAAAATCTATACCCTAATGGGTTCATACACAGGGTTGAGGCTTAACAGGAATGCAAACACACATTCAGATAATAGTCCAGTTCTTTCCAAACTGACGTAAGAGCTAACTGCTAAATAGTATGCAGATAAACTTCTCTCTCCCTGCTTACATGTGGAAGACTACCTACAACTGATAAATCCTAGCATAATAACTCTGCTCTGAACATGTTGACTTAGTCTATTCCTATATTTCTCAGACTGTGTCTGCCCACATAAAATTCTGCTCCACTGAAAGCAACATGGATTTCAAAAGCCTTGACATGATCATATAGTTCTCCTGATCCCACTTATCATGCTTAGTTGTACCTGCTTTTGGTTCCTTTTCCATTGATATACCAAATGATTTAAAAGGCACACCCAAGGCATGCCTAGTGCACAGGCGAGGCGCATAGCCTAGGTCCCAGGCGCAGCATTTTCAAAAGGTGTGCACTTGGTGCACGGTGCACCTTGTGCTTCAGCCCAGGCGTGTGCCATTTGAAAATTTGTGCATATTTCTGTCTTTTTATGTTTAGTAGCTGGGCCGGGGGGCTCCGCCCCCAGACCCCCAACCAAGCTCCTCAAGGCAAGCCCATTTGCTAATGTTGCTCATTCATTAATCCTAAAAAAAGATATTTTCAAAAGACACTTAAAAGTTATAAAACATCTTTAAGACCCTAATATGGACTTGTTTGGGTTGCCTTGAGGGACTTGGTACAAAGGTGGCTCGTAGAATCAGGAATGCATAATGTTTAACATCACATTAGCTATTTCAAGTAATGCAATTGGGAAAAAAATAAAGAGATTAAGAGTTTACATGCTTGAATATGTTTTATATGCTATGCTTGATTTTATTTTTAAATTTTCATTTTAAATATGTTTTACATGTTATGTTTATGTATTTTAATTTGAGATAAGAGGCTTTTTAAATCATTTATTTTAAAATTTAAGTTTATATTTTTAATTAATAATGTGTTTATTATTTTTACTATTTTGCTTTTTTTGAATTTTTTAGAATTTTGTGCCTTGCTTTAAAAAGGTGCACGCCTCAAGCGTAAAATGACCCTTGTGCTTTTAAAACATTGGATATACCTGGCCTTGCTTCTAGCAGTGATATCCAATCGCAATTCCTTAGACCATGCCAAATAGTTCAAGCCATCCAATAGAGTGATAGTCATGGGGAAATTCATGGTATCATGATTACTAGTTTAGTACTTAATCCACTATGACTGGAAGTAGTTCCAGATGTTCCAGACTCTTCAGAAGCCATAAGAAACAATTCTAGAAAATCTTGACGGGTATGTTTTCTATAGTTCCCACAAAGAACAGGTAAACAAATACCACTGCAGAGTTGGAACCAATCTGCCAAGCAATTCGATGCCAAAAAACACAAGGCAAAAACAACTGGTTTGTGCATTTTTCTACCACAAACAGGTCATACAGACCTCACACAAGCTGGCTTAAGTGACACAGTTAACAGGGAACCACTGCAGTACCATTTTTCTACCACAAACCAGGTCCCTCATGACCTACACGGGTACATAACCTGCTTCAATTTGGATCCCCAGATCCAAAAAGGAACTACTCCTTTACACCATTCAGCCACCACACAACTGAACTGTTCTTGGTGTTTGTATTAAGAACCAAGTTTAAAGGATCACAAACAACTGTTATGAACTAGTCCGATCAGAAAATTTTAATTTCCCAATCCAAAAAAGGTAAGTTGAAATAGGAAACTCATACCAGTTCTCTTTAATCACTTCAGAATGAACATCCACTATAGTCCAGTGTTGATTCAAGGAGTTCTACTCAGGATAGAAGGGAGAGAAAGCAAATGAGAAGAGTTCAGACCTGTGCAATTGCTGTCTCTCCTATTTCCATCCAAGAAGAAGAGGGGAAAAAAGGACCAAGAAGGAGGAACTAGTTTTGCAACATCGTGCTCTGATACCATCTTATCATAGAGAATAACAGTAGAAGAGACAAGAGGAAAAAGAAAGATCAGTTTGAAAGAGAACTAAAAATTCTAGCTGGTGGTGCTAGCCATATTATTTATGTAGGGCGACAATTACAAAAAGGAGAAAAAGACTAAAGTGCTTCTAAAGTTCTAAGGCACATAACAAGGACTTGCATCAAAATCTATGGTTTCAGAAGAAGTCAATGGGGGATGTTGGAATTGGTTAGTTTCTGTCAGGATGCACAGGATGTTGGAAACTAGTTTGAGGAGATCTAAGTAATTGGTTGGGTAGGTGTTTGTATCTGATTTCAGTGTAGGTAATGGGCATATAAAATAGGGTTGTGGAGTGGGATTTCTGTTGCGGATTGAGTGATGCCTTATTACATGTTTTCTATCTATAACTTTTTTTTTACTAAATGAATTTTCTTTTCTTATTTACTATCAAAAATGCTGTAGTAAGGGAAATGCCTTAGGAGTTACAATGTTACATTACAAGTATGCCTAGCTAATAACTAACCCATGTTTAGAATGGAAAAGGGTAACAAGTCCCTTTTTCTTTTCTTTTTTCTATTTTGATCAATAACTTCATAAATCCCAAGTAGGAATTAGAGGAGTACAAGGACTGTAAATACAAAGCAAAGTCGATGAGAGATAAAAACTATTATTTCTACCCACACCATGCCCTCTCTTTTACAACTGTGCCCAGAAAATAGTAGTACATCAGCTAGGGAGTTGCCACTTCGCATAATCCAGCTGAGAGTTACTTCCATTTCTCTTGTTAACCATCATTGTTGAAGATCCAAAACTTCATCCCCTCACTCTGCATCCAACTCACTACCAACTTTGAACCACCCTCAATAATCAATTTTCTAATGTGCAGTTCTTTCACCCCTTGTACACTTTCCATCATAGCCAACACTTCTGCTCTAAGGAAGTCCCCCACCCCCAGCCAGTCCTGAATATAGGCCAATTATCTTGCCTTTCTCGTCTCTGAATACACCACCAATACCTGAAAGTCCTGGATTTCCTCTGATACTACCATCAAAGTTAGGTTTGATGACCACTCTTCCTGGTGGAGACTAGTAACAATCAATAGTGGTCTTACTTGAACAAGAATCTGCCACTTCCCTCCAATTTCTGATGATATCATCCATTGAAACATTTGAGAATGCTTCTAAGGATTTCAAGAAAAGTGCCACTCTAATCATTATTGTTTCAGTAATGTCTTCTTTACTTCTCTCCTTCTCCAAGAATAATCATGAATTCCTTTCTTCCCAAACTGTCCATATTGTTGCCACTCTTGTACATGTCTACATGAATCTCCCCCTTTTCTTAGGCAATACAACGGTAGTTGGAGCAAAGAGACTTTGAACATCCACCAGAGGATTCCACCTACACACAAACAAGCAGAAAACTATTCCCAGATAGAAATAATAAAAGGACAAGAGATTAGTAAGTGGAAGCAACTCTCATCATTTGCCTTGCACAAAATACACCAATGAGGGGATAAACATCACTTTGGCCACTTTCTGTGAAGTAGATCACAAGTATTAATCTTTCCAAGAACAACTTCCCAACTAAAAGCTCCAATCCTAGGCTTACCCCATACCTCCTTAACTAGAAAGGATGGCAAAGAGCTAGTGGAGGGATGAGATAAGGCTTTATAAAAGGAGGAACAAGAAAAAGAACCTGAAGGAGTACAAGTCCATATTTGGCTATCATGCATAGATGGGTCAAGGTAGACTTCTTCCAAGTTCAGAATCTCTTATGCCCCTACAAAAGCCCAAATCTCAATTGAAGTCATTGTTTTAGGTAGAACCGTGAAGGAACAAAGAACTTAGAAATGGGCTTATTTTTAAAACAAGTGAGGGAAATTGCTCCTTCATAGGGGAAGACCCCACCCATATGTGTTCCTAGAACTTGATGTGGTTACCACTACAAAGATTGTATCTAATAAAAGGAAGGAAAAGAGGTAGTACCGCATTAATGGCTTTCCAAGGAGAGGTTTGGTTTTCCCTAGCCAATGCTCCAACATCTCATCTATTGTCCAAAAGCCCATGAATACTCGTTATCACTTTTGTCCAAAGTTTGTCCCTGTCTTGAGCCATTCTTCAAAACTACTTTCCTAACAGGCTAAATTCCTTCTTTGTATGTTACCTATCTCCAAGCCCCCAACATTTTTATTTCTACTGACCACTTCCCAACTAATCCTATCATCCTTTTTCCTTCCCCCGGTTCCCATAAGAAATCTCTCATCATCTTCTCAGGCTTTCTACTCACTCCTACTAGGATCTTGAACACTGGCAGGCAGTAAACAGGTGGGTTGGATAAGATTGACCCAATCAAGGTAATTCTGCCACTCAAAGATTAGTATCCTTTCTTCCATCCAACAAGCCTCTTGGAGAACCTTCCTAAAACTGGATTCCAAAACCTAGCTTCTTTTGGGTTGGCTCCAAGGGGTAAACCTAAGTAAGACAGAGGCCATTAAGCAACATTACATCCTAAAGTAGCTGCACAACCTTCAATCTCCTCGTCTTCCATATTAATCCCAGCTACGCAGCTCCTTTCAAATTTTTTTTTTAAACTTGATATTCTCTCAAAGAGCTGCATTAAGACTTGAGGTTCTTAACCCAATCCTGCTCATCTCTTTCACACAATAAAACCGTATCATCCACAAACTGTAAATGGGTAATCAGTACAAAATCCTTTCCCACTCTCCGCCTTAGGATTAAGCCTCTCGAATCATCTTTCAATATGAGTTTACTAAGAGCATTGGCAATACGAGTGAACAAGACGGGAGAGAGGGGATCTCCCTGCCTGATCCCTCACCTAGCCGAGAAAAAATCCACAACTATGCCATTAACTATCACCAAATAGTGCAGGTTCTCAAACACCCCCATATCCATTTACATCACCTATCTCCAAACCTACACGGTTTCATTACCTCAATGAAAAAAGTCCAGTCAACCAGATCATCAATAAATTCCCACAAGTTTCTTTTTTAGAAACTGTTTTTATGAATGGTGTGATCCATGAGTTAAACAAACAAGACTTTGACTTTCAATAAATTCCAACAAGATTCTTTTTTTTTCTTTTTTTTTTTTTTTTTTTTTGGGGGGGGGGAGGGGGAACAGCAAAGCAACTTTCAAAAAATATTTAATATGAATTCAGTCTCCAAGAAAGAGAGAAAAAAAAGAAAACTAAAATATGGATCAAACAAAAAGGACCACGCACTCAAATGACATAAATTATGAAGCAAAAGAGGGGAAAAAAAGAATATCTGTTAGCTGTTAGATCATAAGTTTCATCTAAAATGTGAAAAAGAAAACAGTATTAGAACCATACCTACCTTCTGATCCTCTATTACGGCCTTTAGCTGCTCATTTTCAGTCATCAGCTTTGCAATTTCATCAGCTTTTGCCTGGAAAACATTTAATGTTTCAAATTTTCAATTACCAAAGGCTGTAGACTATAACAAGAAAATTATGTATTAAAAATACGAGCATGCAAAAAGGCCAGTAAGCAAAGACAATAATGATCAAAGATAAATCAAGACAAATACCAGTAGATTACAAATCAATAATAGTTATCCAACATATCACCATCAAGCCCTTGGAGATCAGCAAATAATACAAGCCATAATTGGAAATGATTTGTTTCCAAATATTTATTATCTCAGAAGAAAAGGATGTGGACTTTTCCTTCTTCATCTTTAGGATGGACTAGCATCTTTGTTCTTCTCCTCTTTTGTTAGTCCAGCAGCAGTTGCAGATTCAGTTTGAGAGGAAAATCTTACTTCTGTGGTCCATTAATCCATTTGCTGTGTTTGCGGCTTGTTGAAAGAATCAATAGAAGGATATTTGAGGTAATGTGTAGAACAACTTGCAGAATTTCTCAAGAAATACTTCTTTTGTCATGGATTGGGTTTTAATCTTTGAACAGTGACAAAAAATTCTGTAGATGAAGGGCCAAGTTGTTGAAAACATTTCCGATGCTCTTTAAGTTGGGTATGTATTTCTTTTTGCAGTGCAAGTAGAGAAACTACTTACCACCTACTAATCTCCTGCCCATTTGTTATATGTATTTCAGAATGGTTCTCTTCTTTTGGGTGCAGATGGGACTCATAACATGATAGTTATGCCTGATACAAATGTGAAATGAATGTAGTATGAGAAATTTGATATACCTGAGCCTGCCTAGCAGCCCCTTGCAATGCAGCTTCCATCATTTTCATTTCCATCTTTACTTTATCCATTTCAGTCACAGAATTGACAGTGTCCAGTATGTTGGTTCCAGAGCTTAAATGTTGCTCTTTAGTGTCAGGCTTGAAATCACTATCTTGTTGGTTCATCTCAGCTGTGCTACTTGGTGATTCACCAGCATGAGGAACAGATTCAGAAACCATATCTGAAGGCAGAGCATTTGCAGACTGATTATCAGAGGATTCCCTGAAACCATCATCCTTGGCCATACCAGTAAAACTTGATTCAGATGTCTCAGTCTCAGCTCCAACATTTTTATCATGTATGGTCTCAACATGTACAATAGGACACTCCTCATCAATGACTTCTTTTTTTCTCTCGTCTTCACCCTGGCTCTCATGCAAATCAATACTTGAGTTTGATTCACCTGGCAGATGGAGAACATTTGCTTCAGCTTGTTCTACTTCATCTACTCTTGGCTTGCCTCCAACTGACTGTGATTCTTCACTAAAACCCACTTCCAAGCTTTCTTTCTGTTGAATGGAGTTTAATGAGTTCCCTGCCTCAGCATTCTCAACAAAGGTATCATCTGTCCTTGCTAACGATGGTTGTGGATCTTCATTGGATTCCCTAAGATCTGAAACTGCACTGTTCATGCTTTCTTCACTACTTGGATGTTCATTTTCCTGCTTGATTTTGAGTGGTTCATTTTCTTTGTCAGGAGAAACTTGTTTTGTGCCAGCTAGAGGGACTGAATCTTCGCTGGATTCCCTAAGGTCTGAAACTGCATTGTTCATGCTTGTTTCACTACTTGGATGCTCATTTTCCTCCTTGGTTTTGAGTGGTTCATTTTCTTTGTCAGGAGAAACTTGTTTTGTGCCAGCTAGAGGGACTGAATCAGTCTCTACTCTTTCTTGTTCTTGATCTGAAGATTCAACTTTTTCCAAAGGTTCAGCAGAACTTTCTCCACCTTTGTGTCCCATAAAGGCCATGACAGGTTCAAACAGTGTTTTCCTCTCCGTTGCTGAAGACCATAATCCTGAAGCTAATAATTCATACAGTAATGCAAGATAAAACATAATAAAATCAATTCAGGTACTCCCACAGTATGATTACTCAATTTGGACTTGTGGCATGCACTTCTTACTTTTGAATTCTGGGAACAAATCTAGCCTTTGGTCCTAGCTATCTAAGGGTCTTGGGATGGGTCGACTGGAGACAAACCTAGCCTTTGGCATTCTTTGCACAAAGTGGCAGCTCTCAGCCTTGAACCTGCACTCTCATGCTTGTCGTACCAAGATTTTACCATTACCAAGCAATGGCCCCTAGTTTGAGCAATAGCTATTGATACAAAAAATATATCCCACAAATAAAATTTTAATATGCCTATCCAAGTTAATAAATTTGGAATATGAACACAAAGGCACTGGATTCTACTCTATTTGATTTTCAGTCTAGAATATGCAGTATGAAATTGCAAGTTGTGTGGCATATTGAAGTCCAAGTTATGCAATTAAAAATCCAACTTTTGTGGGAATACACATACATATGCATATCAAAAGGCATTTAGCATGCATATGAAAAGTACATGTTAACACTTACAATAAGTGAGGGGTACTAGAGAGTACGATTTTGCTGCTGAAGCTTCAGGAGCAAAACACCATGCTGAAAATACATGATTGGCAAAGGCAACATCTCCATTGCATTTTGGTCATCAACATAAATAGGTGTATTGACCCAAATGACACGAGATGCTCTGTCATCCAATCACCTTCCCTCAGCACCATGTTTTATGGCCGAATCTTCAGCAGTAGATCTATGCTCCCCACAAGGCACTGTGTGCAGTAACCTAAGACAACTGAAGATTCTTGGCATTCAAAGAAACCTAATCAATTCAAATTCCAGGAGTGGCTAATGGAGTGAAACTGAGTTGGGACCTAAGCCTTAGCCAAAGGCCTAATGCGGTTTGTCCCAGGTTTCTATAAAGAGTTCTTTGTCTGCACATACGTGTCATATCATTACACAAAATTCACACTAAAGAATATTATGAAAATTGTGAGATCTATTAACGTTTTCCAAAATGCAGACAGAAAATCGTACCTTCGCTCGAGTCAGATTTCTCCTCCAACCCAAGAGCGCTATCAAAATTCTTCTCTATATTCTTCACGCTCTCACTAAGCTTTGTCACTGCCCCGGCTAGATCCGGGAAGCCCCCCAGAGAGACCCTCCCCAACCACGCCATTCTTTAAGGAATAACTGAATTCACTGAATCCAACTCCAAATTTCTCAGATCAAAACCATTAAAACCTGTAAACAACATAAAAAATGAAGTTAAGATCGATGACGTAAAGATCCCAGCTAACCAAAGGCCAAAACCTAAACATTTTTTCTTGCAAATGTCAGAGCTCGGTGTGCACACAGTAAAGATCAAAAATCAAGGCCATCGACGAAAACAAAATGAATTAAAGAATCTGTTGTCCATCAAATTCCAATACTTATCTCTCCTTTATTCTTGTTTTTTACGACAACATGATCGAGTAAAACGCAAAACTGGCAAAATCCAGAATCTAGAGCAAGAAGGAAAGAAATATAAACTAAAAAACACAATAACTGAGAGAGTACGTAGTATAATTTGTCATGATGGAGCCAAAGAAAAGTATATACCTTCACACAGATCGGATCGACGATGTCGAAGCTGGAACCCGGCCAAAACGCGCGAAATTGTGTTTACTACCAAACGGAATGTGTTCTCTGGATATGTGACATGGATAATCTGACAATTTAGGGTTTGAAATGCAGATGTATGGACGACTTCGCCAATCCCCCGTCGGTTAGTTGAAGGAGATTGGCTTTCAAAGAGATTGAAACGGTAAGGTATTTTATGTTGAGTACTCAAAAACTTACATAACGTAGAAAAGGATAGTCGGACAACTCGGGATCGACTCGCAAGTCGCACCATCACAGGAATTTGTCTTTTTTTTTGGGTTCCCTTGTACTATAGGGCTAGTGATAAAGTCCCTCCTTTTTTTGCGACAAAGACTCCCTGAACTTTAGCCATTAGACAAAGACCCCCTTCCGTTTAACATTCTGTAAGTTAATTTCGAAAAAAAAATTATCCGGCTGTTTAAAGATTTTTAAATGTCCAAACTACCCTTTATACTGTTCATTGTCTTCTCGATTGAAAACGTTCTCACACCGTTCCAAACCCGACCATCGCCAGCCAATAGTGGCAAGGGCAAGACATTTCCCGCCATTTTGACTGATGCTTGGGAGTTGGGAGAAGATTAGACGATATGAGAGTGCTCTTTAGTTGGGACAAGAACTCTCATCGCACGGACCTTTACCATCCGATGTGATGGTGCCGAGAACTCCGCCAAGTCCAGTGGATCCGGCATTCAACGATAACCAGCCCATGACTCCCAGAGAAACAGAGTGCTTTCTTTCGTAAAGGTCCAAGCTCGGTTTCTCAAGCGCTGTCAGTGTGGAGCAGAAGTTGAAAGCAAACCAACCGAGACCAACTGTGGCATGCAGTTCAGTCAGCATTTCCGGTTCTCCGATCGCCAGCATGACAAAAGACATGCCCAAAGAACATAACAGTCTTTGGCGGTCCCATTCCGGCAAAGACCTGTGCGACCCATCCGGTGTTCTCTGGGAGTAAATTGAGAGGCCCTGATATGGATGCATTGGTGGTGGGCCATGACTGGGTCTGGGTGTCCTGATGGTTGAAGCAAGTCCTGATGGGTGGGAAGAGGAAGCCTGCGTATGCGTTGTTTCTTCCCAAAGTGATACAGAGATTTGGCTCTCAACACATCATTCACTGAGCTTCACCTTATGGGAATCATTCCCTTAGGACATGCACGTCATTCCTTCACTGCCATTAATCTTGTTTCTCATCCCTTCTTCCTTGCTCACTCTCATTCTTGGCATTTATGGTGGTGCTCTCTGTTACAGACATACGAGCAAACTCATGAGAGAGAGAGATAGAGCTAACTTTAATTCTGCGTATGTACCTGGAACTTGTGGTTTTTCAAATGAGGATGGTCTAAAGATGGCTGTTTATGTCTGTGAACATAGTCAGCAATGATATCTCCATCCGGGATCTGAACAAATTAATGAGAAAATGTTGGAATTTCAAAATAAGGTATACCCAGGAGTCAATAAATCAAAATGAAGGATACCAAAGAACATGAGAGCAATGGAACAGTGATGATGAGAAAATTAACCTCTATGGTTTTAATAGCGGGCTTGTTGATCTCCAAGTGCATCTGAAATCTTGTGAGTCTCAAGCTTGATACATGTCTAAAATTTGTGTAGTTCAAAGCCAAAACGTCGACTGTAGATCTTTGGCAGAAAACAAGGAGGAAGAGCCCGCTCTTCCTTCTGGTTTTGTGTAGTTAATGACGGGCTCGCCTCTTCATTCTGGTTTCATTATCCATTTCATTCGGTGCCACCAAGAAACTGAAAATCAGAGCCCTCTCTTCCTTCTGGTTTTGGGTAGTTAATGGCGGGCTCGCCTCTTCATTATGGTTTCGTTATCCATTTCATTCAGTGCCACCAAGAAACTGAGAATCAAAGCCCTAGCTCTTCCTTCTGGTTTTGTGTGGTTAATGGCGGGCTCGCCTCTTCCTTCTAGTTTCGTTATCCATTTCAGTCAGTGCCACCAAGAAAATGAGAAGCCTAGGTCGCCTGTTAAAACAAATGCACAAACAAATCAGAGCCCACGATCTTAAATTCTTTATGAAATATCTATTTGGTACTTTATTCGAGATATCAATTTAAGAGGTTAAATAGGTTTTAAGGCTCAGTTGGGTTTGTGGGATGGGGATGAGAAAAAAGAGAATATTACAAAAATATTTCCTTTTCTCTTATTTGGTTTGAGAGAAAAAAGAAAGATGGAATGGGAAATACGTGGAATGGCAGATCCCAAAATCATGGAATCGGAGGCGCACCAAAACAGTGTGACCCTAGTGGAAAAACTAAGAAATCACTGTTACCACTTACCATCACAATGAACAGAGGAGGGAAGGCCAATAAAAGCGAACCAGTGACAACGAAAAGGAAGGAAAGAAATAGTGTGACTCTGTCTTCCTCCCTTTCTCCCTTTCTCAGCAACGACGAATAGACATCCGTCTCTTTCCCTGGGTTCATCTTCATCTTCTCTCTGTCCCTTGTCTCCCTTTCTCAGTGCGACTCTGTCTTCCTCTTCTCTCTTCTTCCTTGTCTTCTCTCCCTCAGTATTCTCTTCTCTTCCTTTTCAAAATTCGCCCCTTTTAGAGTCTGCAAATTTGTCGAGATGGAGCTTCAATGCAACCTATCAAAGAAATCGAGTAAGAGGATTGGTAACCAATTTCCTTAATCTCTCAAACTCGAACAAGGAAACCCTTCTCATCAATCTGTCGCCTCTGTTCATAAAGTTCTTGGCGAAGCTCTTGGCAAGAGTCACCTCTATTCGTGAAGTTCTCGTGCTTCTATTCATGAAGTTCCTGAAGATGTGTCTCTGTTCATTCGTGAAGTTCTTAAGGACGAACGAAAGAGTAAGGTGAACAGTACTTTCCCATCCCATCCCCTCCCATATTTTTTGATCCCACCCAAACAGAGCCCGAGGGAAAAAGGGCAAGAAAAAGAAAATAGAAAAGGTTTAGTAGGATATTTTGGTAATTTAACGTTTTCCATCTTCTAACTAAATGGTAAAGGGGATCTTTGTCTAATGGCTAAAGTTCAGGGGATCTTTGTCGAAACAAAAAGTACAGGGGGGAATTTGTTACTAACCCCATAATAAAAGGGGGGTCTATAATTTACCTTTTTTTTACGCTTAAAAAAATGGATAATGGATTTTTTAGGGGTTCAAGTCGGGCTAGATTAAGCTGGGTTGGGTCGAACGCTCATCAACTCGAGTTGCTGAGCCCCAACCCCAGTACTGACCCGACCTGATCAAATTAGGTTGAGACCTAATTGGGCTCCGGTTGACTTTATTTCTTGCTTTTTTTTTGTTAAAATGTTTATAATTCACATAATTTTACTAGATTAACTATCTTTTACTAATGATTTTTTTTTCTTGGCTTTACCATTGAAGTTATGGTGCCTCATGACTCATGAGTACTTTACATTACATTAACCTCTGCCATTTAACTTCAAACAAATTTATTAAATCAGAACAATATACAAACATGCTCACACATGTACCTATAATCTATATATTATAAAAAAAAGGGTATTTGCCTTGATTCTGATGCAAGTCATAAAAGTTAAATCTAAATATCATATATCCTATATGTCCAATATATATGTGTATGATTAATACTAGCTTATACTCACATAGCACATGGCACATGATCTTACGCTTGGTATTTATGTATACAAATATAAAGAATGTGAAAACATGTCTATTGAATTGGTTTGGGTTGTCAAAGGCCTCAATTTTAATCCGACCCAAAGTTCATATTTTGTTAATCCAATGCAAGCTTTTTTTTTATTCATGTTAGGTTCTGGTTGGTCTCAATTAACCTAATCCAAGTTGCACCTCTAATTGTGATGTTAGTATCGTGTTTATTGGCATTTATATAGCCCATTTTTATAGATAATATTGTGTGGACACCTACCATTGTGACTTGGAGGGTCTGGCTTATTTGGTAAGTTCTGAAGTTGGTTGCAGTGACACTTGGGCTCTAATCTTGATGTGTTTGGTAACGTGGGTGATGAGGGCAGATTTATCCCTCCACTGACATCATAACACGTGGCATCTCAGAACAACTAAATGACACCCCAACACCACATAGGCAATGACTTGCCTTAGCCAAAATGACGTAGTCCTAGTTGGCGACCTACCTTTGAAGACTTGCTGGAGACCTAAAGACCTACTTTCAGAGACCTAGAGACCTACTAGAGACCTGGCAACCTACCTCCGCCGACTTGGTGACCTACTGGTGACCTACTTCCGAAGGCCTATTGGAGACCTAGTAACCTGCATCCGCCGACCTAATAGAAACCTACCCAGTGACCTTGTACACAACTCGAGCAACTAGGTAGAGCGGCTAGCAGCACCTCACTAGGGCTAACCTGAAGTACATCGGCTTGGTCGACCTAAAGGACATCTGAACAAGGAGCGACCTACCTTAGGGATCGGCCAAGCTAAGGAAGGTACTATCAATGACCTACAAGGCATGCTCGCTGACTTGACACATATTAATGAGTTGAACGTTGGGTCGGCCTACCCGCATCATGTGCATTAGAACTAATCGAACAAACCTTAGCCCGCTGTGCATATTATATAACCAACGTCATTACTCTCTTGACTTAACAGAAATAGCTCTGTGAGAGCCTGTGACCCATTACAAGAGATCTTTGATCACCCACATCTATATAAAGGTCTCATTTTCACCCGAAGAGATACGCGCGATTAAGCTCTCAAATACTCTTATCTCCTAAAGAACTCTCAAACAACTATCTAACTTAAGCATCAGAGTGCCTGCCCCAGGTAAAAACAACTCGAGCATTCTAATTCTATCTCTCTTGCAGAACCAAACAGCTCGCCCTAGCACAGCTCGACCCCTAACAGGGCAAGCACTGGAATTAACATCCGAGTCATCAGACACATGAGAGTAGCCAAATTGCACCACATTGGTGGGCATTTTTTGGGGCCTGATTTTCAAAAAAAAAAAAGCCCACAACCATGATGGTGCATGTTAATCTATTTGGTACTATTTCTGTCTCTACTAGGTAGGCAATGAATCAATGTTTTTCACCTTTTTTTTGTTGTTTGGTAAAGTGATCTTCATCACCATTTTTCTTGTATACGCAATCAGTTTGGTACAAATCAGCGCCACGTCAGAGTGCCATTGTGAGCAACGACTCGTCAAGCAAATGTCAAATTCAATGTTTCATGCATCAAGAAGATTGCAATTTACGAGACATAGGCATTTTTTACCATTAAAAAAAAAAGCCTGAACCAAACAACATGGTGAGTGACAAAAAGCGGAAACGTCAAATTGGCTTTGATGTGGCATTGTTTTTTTTTCCCTTTTTTTGATAAACGACATTGATACCAAACATCTCCCTTGATGTCACTAGAGTTGGGTGTTATGGGCATGGGGAGGATTAGGCTCCATTTGTTAGCGCTTAAAATTGGTTTCCCGACTTGAAGAACTCCAACTTGATCAGACTCTGGGTTAAGTTCAAATCCATTGAAAACTGGACAAATTTCCAATCCAACCCAACCTGGGTTACGCCCCAACCAATAGGGGTGTCCATGAAAAACTGAAAAACCAAACTAAACCGGGAAAGCCAAATTGGAAAATGCGGTTAACCAAACCGAACGGTATATATTTATATGTATATTTTAAATATATGTCACATTTTTCTATATATTATATATAAATATATACATATATTATATTTATAATAATCTATTTATAAATATATTATATACATTATATATTTTTGTAATATTTATAATATATTATATATCATTTATTATTTATAATATAATATAATATATATAATAAATATAAAAAACGAAAAAACAATGAACCGAACTGATCAAAATTTGAAACCAATAGATCAATTAACCAGTGGTACTGATTCAGTTTCGGTTTGGAGAAATTGAAAAACCAGTAGAACCGATTCAATTTGAAAAAATTGTCCACGCCCCTACCAACCAATTGAGTTTCTTCCCCTCTTCATCCTTTCCTACAAATTTCTACATGTTTTTGTGGTTGTAGAAGGTTTTGATTCCACAAATATTTAAAATGGAAGATATCTATATGCAAGACGAATTTGAATTTATCCTAAATATTACAAAAATACCATGAATTCCCACTCTTCCATATCCCATTCTTTTACATTGGATTCATGTTATTTGCAAATGATAACCAAAAGAGAGGATAGATGAGGAAAGGGGGGAAAAGGGAAGATAGCTTAGCAGTCACGTGGAATCCTATTGTTGATACAAAATTTTGAGTTCTAAAAAAGTCAGCAATGTTTCGCGTAACTTTCCTCCTGCCTTCAATTTATCTAAGGGTGCAAATTTGGGCAGGCTTGATTTGGGCTTTTGTTAAAATTTGAATGGGCTCAGTCCAAAAACCATAGCCGGAAGCAATGTAAAAATTTGGACCAACCCAAGTTGCACCCCTAAGGCTGTGTTTGATTTGAAAGAAACAAGTAGGAAAAGGTAGGAAAACCGGTATAAGGTTTGTATAGGTTTCCTACATATTCCTTCCTTTTCCCTACCTAAACACAGCCTAGATTTCTATCTCATCTAAAATAAATTCCACAATTCTAGTTAATTGCCTTTTCAATGTGGCCACGATGTAAGGGTATGATTTCTCAAAAAAAAAATAAAAATAAAAAGGTATGATCATTTACCCCCCAAAAAATGTAAGGGGAACAGAGAAACATTAACGTGTTGAACCATATTGCACAAAATTTGAACTAATCATCATGGCATCCCTGTTTCTTTACCATATGGTGGGTCTAGTATATTGATGGCCAAAAAGAAGTCTTAGTAACTATATATATATATATATACACACACAAAATAGATATATAGTAAAGCCAGAGTCTTATGCACCGTTTCACAGTTGCAATGTGTAAACTGGATGCTTCATATTTATTGTTTTGCATTTTGCGGACTTGCATTGAGGAAAAACATTGAAATTTATGAAGGTGAGAAGAGTGAAGAAAAAAGTCATCAATTGGTAATATTGACTAGGGGTGTAGATCGACCCATTTTGGATTGGATCTAATCCGATCCAAATCTTATCAAATCAGATTTGGACGGTCCATTATAATTATTGGATTGGGCCAATCTAAAATAAATTGGTCCATATTCTTACTAGCTTGAATTGGACCTTAACCAAATTTCCAATAATACGATCATGAGGCTAAACCCTTGTCTAATTTGAAACTGACCAAACCTAAAGCTGGCATAAAATCACTTTCATGAAAATACTTTTATGAAAGCGTTTTTACGAAAACACTTTCATAAAATTACTTTTATGAAGGCACTTTAACAAAAGTACTTTTAAAAAGTAGTTTTATAAAAAGCACTTTTATAAAAGTACTTTTACATGAAATCACTTACAAAAGCATTTTTATGGAAGTGCTTCTATAAATTATGGAGGTACTTTTATAAAAGCACTTTTATGAAAGCACCTTTATAAAAGCACTTCTACAAAAGTACTTTTATAAAAATACTTTTATGAAAGTATTTTTACAAAAACACTTCTATGAAACTACTTTTATAAAAGCACTTCTACAAAAGTATTTTTACAAAAGCATTTCTATGAAAATACTTTTATGAAAGCACTTTTACGAATGTGCTTTTACAATGCCAAAAAGGTATATTCCTGTAATTTTCATATTTTCTTCATTTTAACATATTTTTGTAATATTTTTTATATGTTCTATTTTTATATAATTTTTTATATTTCATTCGGTTTGGATTTACATTTTAATGGATTGGATTGACTTTGGTTTGTATTGGATTTGAATTGGATTCGGTCTAATCCATTTCTAAGTGGACTCACATTGGACTGGATAAGGTTGGACCAAATCTAGTCCAATTGACACCTCTAATATTGATTATTAAGATAACCATTGTTTCGATAGAAATAAAAACATTAAAATATCAAATAATATTCTTTGTTTTGTTTTATTTTGTTTTTGTTTTTGTTTTTTGCAATGGGTGGATTTCTAGTGATTATGATTGCTAGGTGAGAATGTGGCTTGTTATAATTTGTTAAGAGCCCGTGAACAATATAAATTATCACTATATGGCGTGTCCAATACATGAAGTATCTTTGGTAATTAACATGAATGAGTAAATTTTAATAGATGAACTAAGGCTGTGTTTGGCTTAAAAGAAAATATAAGGAAAGGAATAGAAAGGTAGGGAAACCTATACAAGGTTTATATGGGTTTCCCTACGTTTCCCTTCCTTTCCTTACACTTTCTTTCAAACCAAACACTACCTAAATGAAAGCACACTGAATGGAATGGCCTAATAAGATTCACTTGCAACTTCATATAGTTGGGACAAGGCATAGATAATGATGATGATGACGACGACAATTAAAAGGATAAAAGGCTGTCTGTTGGGGGGGTTGTTCCTTTTTCAATGGGCTTATTCTAAACTTTTTTTTTTTTTGGGGGGGGGGGGGGTTGGATTTGTGGGTGTGAAAATACCAGAGAAAAAAAGTTACCTTGTTTCTTTTGATAAGAAACCAAATCCAACTTAGCTTCCAAAACCAAATAATGCTTTCAACAGATTGTCATGGGTCACATCCTTACATAACATACAAAAAGTATGCAATATGTAAAAAACTATAATATTCATCCAATTTTTTATTATTTAATTTAAAAGTTTTATAAATAAGTTTTGAATACTATTTTTTTCACTTTATTGTTAGTAATTGTTACAATAATTTATCTACATAAGCAAGTACGCATTTTAAATGACCAAATTAATTGTGAGCGGCCAACTTTCTATGCATGAATCTACTCTTGGTGGTTGGTAAGGTCTCTTGCTAGTCATAATAGAGACTTGGAATCGAATCCCACCTACACCTGGGATGGGGGATGGGCTACCCCTATTTTGTAGCCTTTCAAAAGATATCTAAGAAGAAGAAGAAGAAGAAATTGCTTTTTATATAAAAAAGGCAATGTGTCTCTTTATGACGATTGCTTAAGGTGAAGTAGGCTTCTAAAAAGACAAAGAGTACCATGTTACCATTGTATATTGAATCATAGCCAATATCCAATAGTGTTTTAGCAAAATATGTTGCCATCATTGCTTAATTGAGGGTGATAAAAAGAGTGTCCTATTATTCTTTAGTTGTGTTTGGTTCGTGGGCGTTTATTGAGAAAACGCCGCCACACTAGCGCCACATAGGCATTGGCGTTTATTGCATATGAAACAATTGTTTGGTTTTACCATCTATCAAACAAATGGTAGGAAACTGAAACACTTTGATTTTTGTGCATTGGGCATTTGAGAAAACGTCAATTTCTTGTTTCCCCCAATGCCCCAATGTTTCATGAAACCAAATGCTAATGTGACACACATTAATGGAAAGTAAATAAACATTTAAAGTGATATCCAACCAAACAACAAAAATAAGAAAATTTTAAAGTGAAAAAAAATACAAAACTACAAATAAACGTTTAAAATGAAAAAATATAAATAAATGATCCATCTATAAACACCCACTGAACCAAACACATACTTTGTTGTGAGTTTCAAACAACTCCTTTGTGTCCTGCTATGGTAAAGAGGAAGAAGGGGGAGAAAAGGGGAAAGAGAAGGGGAGAAGAAAAATAATAATAAGAATAATAAGAGAGAGAGAGAGGTTGGAATGATGGTGAATTTCTTACAAAATGTTCTTTAGAGGTTTTGAAAACTCAAAGTAAATTTAAGAGATGTGAGAAGGTGAAGGGAAGTTTTAGATAATAACCTTGATGTTTTGAAGCATGTGTCCTATGAGTTTCAATTTCAATCAACTACTTTGTAAACCAATTAATCATTGTTTGACAAGCATCCTGGATTAGGGATGTCTTTTTATGGTATTTATTATTCGCCTTTCGCCCGGATAGGGGCTATAATTTAATTTTCAGGTCATAATACCGCAAACTTTATCTAATAACATTACACTCTTCTGAAAGGTGAATTTAGAGCCGTTAATAATAGAGCTCGAAAACATATTGCGTCTGGAACTTATCCTGTTATGTGCCTACTAAGCCACCACTCGGTTTGGACTAGGGATGTTTGGTATCATGACTTTGTCTCTCGATATAGAAATGCAATTTGCAACAAGCTTTTTATAATAATTTAAAGGTGATCATTTTTTACCTGGTGGATAATATGTGTTTGACTTGCATAGAACTAATACAACTCCATTCTAATAGAATATAGGGAGCTCCCCTTTTTAGTCCCCCACAAGCAAACTGGATTAAAGTTAATGTTGATGGGCCTTTTGTTAATAGCAATTCTGCAGCAGTGGGTGTGGCGGTTCGTGACTTGTCTGGACTTTTGTTAGTTGCAAAGTTTGGCTCAGTGCTTAAAGGATGTAACTATTGAGAGTGACTGTCAAAACATTGTTAGCAGCCTGCCAAATAAGATGTTGGATGTTTATGTTGATATTGTTCCAATAGAATTTACATATGCGCCTTATAGAAGGCATCTTACAAATGCCTTATGTCCGCATATCGGCCTGTAACAGTATTTTTTTTTTTTGAATCTGATTCAAAGGAATCGGTTTAAGGCTCAATTACTTTCTGAATCATGGTCTGACACAAAACACCCCTATAGAAATATATCAAGAAGGCTACGCTACAATATGTATCGGCCGGATCGATACATAAAAATATTTTAAACTTGATTTATAATACATGCTGAGATATACATATAGGGCATTTGTGAGGTGCAAATGTGATCTCGCTCAAGACTGTCTTTTGTAGCAAGGGACTTAAAGAGGTGCCAACCAGGTGGCCCATGCTGCCGCACAAAGAGGCCTGCACCAAGCTGGGTGCTGGGTTGAAGCTTGCCCCGCCCCCCGCTGGCCAACAAATGGGTTTCTCCTGATTTCTGTTCCTCTCCTAGTTAATTGATTCTGTTTTGTTTGCCTTTATTGTTATTTTTTTTAATCTTTTCTTCTGTGTTTTTTATGTGTTGTTTTAGGGAACTTTTGACCTACATAAAATTAAAAAAAGTATTCACTTTATATAGTAATAGATAGATATTATATAAATATTTTAATATGTTATATATTTATATTATATAAGGTACGATGATACTTTAATGTATATGTTATCTATAATTTACTATAATATATAATTTATATTTAGAATCATCTAGTAGTTGAGATTGCAATACAACATTTCTCTAAAAAAAAAGAATGGAGATTAAGCCCATTAGGCTACGTTTGGAAACGATGTAAATGGAGTACAAATCCCGGTTTAGGGTAAATTTGCATTCTGATTCACTTTTACTTGTATTTGGCAATATTACATTTATGCATTGACAAATGACAGATCAATGCATATTTACATTGATAATAAGATGTAAAAGTACATCAATAAAAAAAGAAGTAATCTTTCATATAAGTGGGGCTTTGATAAAAAAATATATGATTTATTGAAATTCATTTTTGTATCCATTACAGATAAAAATCTATTTGGTAGAAAGATAAATTTATCAATCCAAAACTAATCCAATTTTATAATTTATATGAACCATCTTACACTCAACATATCTGTATTCACACTTATTTGCAACATTTTCGAATACAGCCTTAATCAATCTTATATTCTCCCTGATAAGGACAATGTACATCAGGTGCACTTGACTTGTCTCCACCCCTTACTTCCTTCATGGTCTCTAGGGGTGAGCAAAAGCGTTGGTTTAATCTGGAATTGAATAGAATGGGCCTTGAACCAATCCTCTTCCATCTGTTATTAGGTAGATGTGGAATTGAATAGAATGGGCTTTGAACCAATCCATCTGTTATTAGGTAGATCCAGTACCAAATTCATTGAACCGATCCTATTTAGGTCAACTCCAGGGTTTGAGGGCTTACCCAGATAAACTCAAAGAACTAACCTTGATTGCCCTTATGAAGTTAGTGCTTAAATCAAATTTGTAAATATTTGAACCCCAATCACTCATAACCCTTGTTTTTTAATTTTTGTTTAAATATTATTTGTTGGGGTTTCACCGGAAGCAACAGAAGTTAAGCGCGTACCGAACGGTCCATATTTCGTGACATTGACCACCTGGCAATTATTTTTAACACGTGTCAATAATGACTAGATGGCGATCTGTTGTAAACAAACGCTGTATCTGCCTACTTACGGAATTTGGGGCTGAAGCCATATTAGGGTACAGCTAAGCAATGCCGATTGATAATACAGCATTGTCTCACGGCAGTCAGATCAGAACTCGTAAAATGCAAATCTCAGGCCGTCAGCGTCAAGTGAGCTATGCCAATAGATACTACAGCGTTGGCTCACATCATTTGGTAACAGCAGATCAGAACTCGTGAAATGCAAATGTCAGCCTGTCATCGAGCTGACAAAAAGATAAGCGATTCGAGCCAAGCTAGAGCCGAACCACTTGGGATTTGCTTCATCTCCTATTTCATTTTCACCACAAGACAAGGCTGAACAACGGAGAGAGGGAAGGATGAATTCGCGAGAGAAGGATCAGTCGACGGCAACGACGACACATCGGCCTTACTTGAGTAGCCTCGTTGTACGACCTACTGAAAGCGACGGAGATAGCGATTATGAGCCCGAAGAAGTCCGTCGAGATCCACCTTATTCTCGTTCTGATCGATTTCATGAAAACTCAGGTCTCGTATCCGAAGCTTATTCTCCTCGTCCTGCATCTGTTGAACTTTTAATACAGCGCTAGGGCTCGTTCTGTACTTTGAAACCTTAGAAACAATCGATAAATTTGTCATCTTACCATTTTTATATTTGGTATGATATGATTTCTTCATTGTTGGTTTGCACAACTCTAGAGATGTGCGAGGTTATTGATATGGGGATTAACATGCGGTAAGACAACACATAGACATGTTAGTTAATGAGTTTTCTCCATTTAAAAACATTGTTACTGCGCTCAAGGGCACCATCATATTTGCCGAGTTTCAAATAGTGTTTGGTTGCAGTTTATTGGTCGAGTTACGAATTCATGATAATATGTATAATGGCAGATAGTTTTGCATTTGCAAATAGAGCCGCAAACTGTTGGTTGCTGAGTTTGCAGAATATCATATCAGAGTCGCCTGATCGTTCATTTGCATTTCCTAATTGAGGGGCATTAAGAATTGCTAGGCTGTTACTGGTTTATATAATATGGCATTATTTTAACTTCATTCTAACAAGTGTGAGAATCCGCGTTTGAGCCCGAGAGCGGCCGCTTTATTTTTCCTCCCTTCTAAGTGTACAATTTCTCCCCTTGATTTCAAGAGTGATGGTTTCATGATCCTTGTTGAAGTTTCAGTGATCATGGGATTCTTGAAGGTTAGAGAACTTAGGTTCTTTCATATTCATGGAACAGATTAAAACTACTTATAAATTTGACCATTATGTCTAGTAACCATGTGGTTGCACTTCCCGATGTTTTTCTAACGTCCTAGCCATTTACAATGGTCTTTTGGGAAAAATTAGACTTATAGGAAGGGGATATATAACACTATACAATTAAACCAGTATGAAAGGTATAACAATTGAAACCGTTTAAACTGAAACAGTACTGATTTACTGAACCTTGAGGAAGATAAAAGCATTGCAGTGGTTTGGCTAAATTAAAAAGATTGGGTTGTATGGTTTTATACGAATACAGAGACTAGGAATTGATGATTCGTCTTTAAAAAAGACCTCTCAAAATTTTCATTTCATGGGTCATGCAGACTTTTTTCTGACCCTAGAATGACAAATTCCCGTGGAGATCTTCCTATCTGTTGTGTCAGCTACATATTTGTTTGCATCATAGGGCTACTTCTTTCGCTTCCACGTTCAACGGCCAAATAATTGCAGCCGGAAACTATATGAAAGGATGTCATTTTATGATGAAAATCAAAGATGCCTGATGCAATAAAAATGAGCTGTTTCTGCTCTCAGTTCGGATCCAATGGAACGGAAGATTTCAATTTCCAAATTACAGGTCAGCGAATGCAAGTGAAAAATGCAATGCAGAACAGAAGATATCCTCATATAGATTTTTGGATGTTATATAATCTTAACCCAAATAATCTGACATAAAGGGGAATCAAACTTTTCAAGAAGCATTACAATATAAAAAAATAAATAATATCGGGAATTCTTCTGACTTTTTAGATTATGGCTGGCTGCTTTGTATACGTCACCTATACAAGGGTGGCATATGGTATCATGTCAGATAATTCAATTTTTAGTGTAAGTTTTGTATCTGATACCATATCCAGCCGTGCCCTTTCTGTATTTGGGTGACATATGTCAATATGGTCCAAGATGGCTTATTTCGAGGCAACAGGTTTCACTTAGAAGTTTGGATCTTGTTTATGTTAAGCTAAGATGCTTGCCACTTTGCTTTTTTTGATTGTTAACTGATAATTGTTTTATTGTTAATTTGAGGGAATATAAGGGTACATTATAGTATGTGTTTATACTTCGTATCCTTTTTTTTTCTGATTATAACAGTAAAGTTTATCGATTGTGGTACAAAGAATGATCATTGCTACCTATCCCAAATAATAATATATTGCTTACAACTGTCCCCAAAAAATTGCTCCCTCATTGCCCCTTGTTTAGTTAATAATCATCTAGTCCATTAGCTGATCTTGTAGTCCATGTGCAAGTGATCACTATATCTTTTTTCTATCTGCCTTATTTCCCTAATCATATTTCAACAATGCAATGTGCATTTGTTGATCTTTTTTAACCATCTCACAACCAGTTTAATCCCCCTCCACTATTGAATTTCTGATTTGGATTTTGGAGACTTACTCAAACTGTTTCCCCACGGAATAGCTGGGATGTCTGCTCTTGTTGAATGTCCTACACCTAGCAGGCCAAAGTATATCCCTACAATGACCCCTTGGGAGTTTCTTAGCGTGCCACCTGCTCCTGAAGCAAGTGGGTTGCCTTAGCTGCATCGTCAAAGTTCAGTTTTATATGGTTTGGAAGAGGGCTCCATTGCATTACAGTCTTAGTTCGCGTAGATGATGAATGGGCAATGTACTGCCAGTCTCTAAGATGGTTGGCAGTGGAGAAAAGGGACAATTACTCCACTTTTTTTATCCAATGTGTAGCTCTAACTTTGGACACTCTGGACAATGCCTTCGATTGATCTTTTATGCTTTTTGAATATTCTGTTTAGTCCTCTCTTCCTGGATCTGCCATAATACTGCTGCCCTTATGCATTTTCATACGACCTTTTCCCTATTCCTAGGCAAAGTGAACTGAAAAACGAGGCTGCCTTTTATCTCAATTCTTTACATTGGAGCCAGCCTATTACTGCTCTGTGCTCTCTTTAGTGAAAAACGATTGATTCTTCAGGCTTACCTGTTACCACACATACGGTTAGAGATAAAATGTATTTATACCAGAAAAACACTTCTTTTAACCTAAAAGGCTACTCCCCTGCGGAAACTAGTTTGTCTTTTTACTTCCCCACAAGCTAATGAATCTACAAGGGAGTTTGCAAACTGGGAGATCCAAGAAAAACCTGCTTCTATGGTACTAGATCTCTGCATTTCTTCCCTGACTTTGTCTTTAAATGCAATGGTTTTTCTATTTATCCTTTTTGCTAACTAATGATTACCTGAAAATGAAATTGAGGTGTCTCCTGTGGCCTCTGAATATGCTACCAATACTTGATTCACCTAAAATTTCAAAACTAGAGCTGATTAGAATTCATTTTTATCCTATTCTTGGTGGGGGTGTCCATGAAAAATTCTTCCATGGTCTTGACCCAGCGACTTTTTTTTTCTTTCCTTTTTATAAAGAAAACTTGTTAAGGTGTGAAAGGTAAGTAGAATACAGTGTTCAGGCTGAAATGTGCAAGGGCTGTTGGACCAAATAAAGAAAACCTTATAAGAAGCTGGTTGACAAAGGTACAAAGGTACACAGGTACACACTACACAGGTAACCAATTACTCCAGTCAGAAAACACTGATAAACCACTACTCAATACTCAGGAAGATCTGCTCCCATTGCCTCAACCTCTTTCCCAGGCAATGCTCAATGCATCAGCAAGGTCCTTGTTCATTAAGAGAATAAGAAGTGGATGGGTGTTACCCAGAACCTGTAACACTTAAACTGTTAACAAGGAAAATGCCATTTCCTTCTGATATTTTTTTCTCATCTTGCCTTTTTTATATCATGCTTTATGTTTCTTTTCAACAATATGTTACATGATAGAGTATGATAAAAATTCTTCTTGAAGACATACCGTTTTGCTATAGTTTTTTATAATGATGAATTTATGCCGGTGTATTAGATTGTACCTATTGCACATCAACCTTTTTGGTATTCTTTGTATACCAAGTATATGAGTCAGCTATTGCTTATTATGGGGGTATTAATCAAACTAAGAATGATTTTTTTTGTTCTTTGTTACAGTTTTCAAAATTGCTTGGTGCATAAGGTAGTTGGTATTGAGCAAAGAATTTTTGGGTTGGACATGGGGCTGGGAATCTGGCTCTGGTTAAATATGTTTGCATTGTTGAGGATAAATATACTGCAGGGTATTTACATGCGATGGATATGCATGTCATATGTGTTAGTTTGAGGGATGCTGCAGTCTGTAACTGCCTGACTCCAATTGTGGTGTTCAAGGCTTTAAGCTATAGGCAGGGTTTTAGTTTGGAATGCTTTGGATATGTGGTACAGGCTTCAAATCTAAGCTCAGTTTTTAATGTGCAGTGCAAGATGCATGATGTATATGATGCTGCTTTTAAGATTTTAGGGTGTTCTCATGACTAAGTTTTGGGAAGTCTTGGAATTCCTTCATGCCATTGTAAAATGGTTGTTAACAAGAAAATAGGTGGTATTTGTATGCTGCTTATATTAACTAATAATAGGATTGGCAGATGTCAAATTCAGTTCAATAAGATTGAAATTTTAGCAATGTCATAGAGTGTGAATGGAATCGTTTTTTCAGGGAAGTTGGCTACTTGAGTGCTGGTTGGAGTCAGTTGGTGATACTTAGAATTCCTTCAAATCTTGGAAAACCTTGTAGTACATTCCATATAAAACCTTGAGGTTCTTATGGTTATTTTATAAAGTTGTGGTTGTTTTTGTGTTAGGAACTGCCTAACTCAGGGATTCTTTCGAGGGAGCCTGCCTCCTGAATGAGAGAGAGAGAGAGAGAGAGAGAGAGAGAGAGAGAGAGATTGTATTCCCAAATCGATAATCCCCTCCTAGCTTCCTTTACTTATTTATATATTGCTGTTACAATTCTGTTATACCAGCCTCTCCACTTGTTCAGTTTGCTAGTTAGTTTGTTCTAGTGGTTGGCTGTTAGTTACATTCTTTAAAGGCTAGCGTGGCCTTTTCTTGTACACTTGTATTCCCTTTATTTGTGTCTCAACAGTCCCTCTTCCCTTGAAAGTGACCTTGCCCTCAAGGTCAAGATGTGGAAATCTATTCTGTAAATCCAAGTAAGGTTCCCAAGTTGCATCATCAATTGGGAGACCTGACCATACCACCAATGCCTCTGGTTTGATGTGATTCCCTTTGCGTATCCACTCGAAATCTGGTCCTTAGGTTCTTGGAAGATCACTGAGAACTTCTGAAGTAGTTGCTATAGTTGTGTGCGGCCTTCTTCGGATCTGCTTCCTTGGGCTAGGATGGGGCCGTTCCTGTGGGAGTCTATCTTCATTAATATGATGTGGGCTGGGTCTGCTGCCTGTTTCCTTAGGGAGGCGAGACTAATGGGTCCTGGACCCTTGGATAGCTGCCCTTGAATATGCACCTGAGAGCTGCCCACTTGAAAATCCATGGTGAGACGGGCCCAATCACATATCACTGGCCCTAGTTGCCTTAACCATTGGACTCCGAGAACTACATCTGCTCCACTGATTTCCAGGGGGTGCGGATCTACCTCGAACTCATGTCCTTGTATCTTCATCTTTAATTCTGTGCACGTACTGTCGCACACCAGGTTGCTCCCATTAGCTACGTGCACCCAGAAGGCTGTACATGGTTGGACCAGAATCCCTAGTTGTCTGACCAATGTTTGAGTAATGAAATTGAGAGTGCTGCCACTGTGTATCAGAATCGACACATGGCGCCCTTGTACCAATTCGATTACTCTCATAGTTTGAGAAGAAGCAAGACCGGTCAAGGCTTGCAGGGATACTTCTGGGTATTCCTTTGTCCATTGCCCCCATTCTTGGTTGTCCATTGGCTCTTCAATGTCTGTTGATTGCTTGACATATTCTGTTTCAGGTTGAAGGAAGAAAACTTGAGGGATCTTATAGCAATGGCCCGGCCCGAATTTGTCTCCACATGCATAGCAAAGGCCCTTTTTCCATTGGGCTTGCATCTCAGCCCAGGTTAACCTCTTGGCTGAGTCAGGGCCTGAGCCAGAGTTGGTGTCCTTGCCTATGATTCCTACTCCTGATCTGGGCTCCGGTTTACCCAAGATACCTAGTTCTGGGTTCAGTATACCTGGTTTGATCGTAGCTCCCAAGGGTCGATTAATCCTTCTTGCCCGATTCAGTTTGTCTTCATGTAGTCTAGCTAATGCTGCTGTTTCAAGAACGGTGGTTGGCTGCATGGCTTTTACCTCCAGCCGCAATTCTTCCTTGAGTCCACCAACAAAACTGCCGACAAGCGCATTTTCTGGCCAGCCTTGCATGTGCACAGCTAATCTTTCGAATGCCATCTGATAATCTTGGACGGAGCCGGTCTGTCGTAGCTTAGCGAGGCTTTCATCTTGGTTAAGTCTGCCCATGTGGCTCTTGGGTGCCGTCGCCGGTACCACTGGTACCAGACGAGCCTCTCCTTCCAGGTGTGCAGAAGCTAATGGAACACGATCAAGTCCTTGTGTGTCGTGGTAATCGAAGTATTTTTTTGTTCGTAGAAGCCATGATGTGGGATCTCCCCCTGTGAAGATGGGAAACTCGATTCTTGTTGTTCTTGATCCGCTTCGATGACTGGTGTCACTGCGCTCTTCCTGATTCGGCGCAGGTGGTGCCTGTGCCAGTCGTTCAAGCAAGGATGCAAAGCTTTCTTTGATTTCTTTGATGCCAGCCAATATTCTTTGCATTTCTTCTTCCATGTTGTCGACTCTGTCCTCCATTGCTGATGACCTTGTGCTTGGCATCTTGGCTCTGATACCAACTTGTTAAGAACTGCCTAACTCAGGGACTCTTTCAGAGAGAGAGAGAGAGAGAGAGAGAGAGAGAGAGAGAGAGAGAGAGAGAGAGAGAAGAGATTGTATTCCCAAATCGATAATCCCCTCCTAGCTTCCTTTCCTTATTTATATACTGCTGTTACAATTCTGTTATACCCACCTCTCCACTTGTCCAGTTTGTTTGTTAATCTGTTCTAGTGGTTGGCTGTTAGTTACATTCTTTAAAGGCTGGCGTGGCCTTTTCTTGTACACTTGTATTCCCTTTATTTGTGTCTCAACATTTTGATGCTTAGCAGTTTGGTTAAATCTTTAGGGTCTATTTTATCTGGATGGTCTACTAGAAGTTAATACTACGTTTTTTTTTTGAGTTGGCAGAGAAGGTGGATAAGCAGGGGCATCTGTAACTTCTATTACCCATTATCCTTCAGCTTCTATGACTTAAATTTATGATTGGTTGAATTGCTCAGAAAGCTGTGGTGGATACTAGTTTGTATTTGATAAAGGGTGGATATTCTATCACAGAAAAAGAAAATGGAATAACTGATGGAGTTACATTACTTGAAATCATTCATACCTGCATGCTTGTTTCTTAGTCCAGAGGCATCCGTAGAGGCAAGACAGTTATTATGTGTGAAATATTATACTATGAACTATTCTTCTTAAAATGACTGGTATACTACAAGTCCTGGAATGAAATCTTTTAAAATCCCTATTAGTGGTTTACTTTTGGGTTGCAAGTGAACTTCTGACAACAGTGTGATGGATTCTGAAAAGAGTTGGCTAAGTTGATGTTTTTGGATCAACTTGGCCATCTTCAGTATATGCTTGCCATTTTAACACTTTATTCTCATTTGGGTTTTCTCTGTTTTTGCTTCCCTTGCCAGCAGGCATTTTTGGCAAATGGGATCTACAAACTACTGCAGGGATCATTGTTTTTGATATTGGTTTATGTTGATTTTAGTTGTTTAATGTTCCTATTTCATTGCTATTGGTGGATTTGGATGAGATGTGGTTTCTGATCCAAGACCAAGGGAAATGGTTAAGTATAAGTTGCTCAAGATTCATGATGTTGCCTTGATATTTGGAGATACAAAAGGGCCTAAAATTCTGTAATCATGTAACTAGTCTACATCAATAGATGGATACAGCTTTTTGACCTAGGCAAACTGGTTATTTTGTAATTGGGGATTATGGTATGCTATTTTCCATGGTCAATACTGGTCATTATGGTGCACTTTGAATTATGACTTCAGTTAAGTACTTAAGTTTGTTCTTAACATTGGCAAGTTGATTTTGAAGTCGATGACAATATCAGATATATTTTGAGCTTGCTTCAATCTACAGCACTAATAGCTTCTTCTTGTTCTATTAGTCATGACCTGTATGGAGGGAGATGCTATTAATGATGGTAGCTGTTGCTTTCCCAACTTGTTTAGTCATGACTCAGATCTAATGAAATGTTGCTTCCGCAGTCTTTTGATCGGAGCGGCACTTATATTGGATTTCACTGGTCCCCTTTTCAGGATATGGCATGCATGCAGGTTCCAGCTCTCCTATGCGCTATAGAAAGATGGATCGTCATTACTACTATGATTTTGATCATTTGGGAGGCTCACGAGGTCGTGGATTTAGGGGTGGGAGGGGTCCTGGTAGATTTCGAGATTCTTCACCTCCATATGGCCTTGGAATAGGAAGTGGCGGAGGTAGATCATCAGGGAGAGATTTTGATGGGCCTGGATATGGTCCTGGGCCGTTCAGAGGTGAAAGCGCTATCAGAAATAATCCAAATGTGTCTCCCAGAGAAGGAGATTGGATTTGTCCAGAGCCCTCGTAAGTCCCTGGCTTAATCTGATGGTTCCTTACTGCCACGATTTTTTTTTTTTTGATAATTACTGCCACAATTTTATTTTTTTGATAATTACTGCCACAATTTTTGTTTTTGATAATTACTGCCACAAAATTTTTACTATTACTTCTTGAGTTAATTGTTATTCTTGCTATCATCATCATTATTGTCATCAACTTTTTAAGAGGGGATCTGGAGGTTTAACGGTTAGCTCCACCCCAATGACCATCTTTTAATCATAATTGATTAAAAAATAATTTGATCACAGTGAATTTTGAAACTTATGCTGCTAAGTTTTCTCCCTGTCCATGTGGATCAATGAATAGGCAAATCCAGATCATCCATTTGCATGTGTTATTTTGGATTTGCCATTATATGGTATCTTTCCAGGTCAGCCCCATACCTACTGTGTTTTACAGTTACTGGATTCAAGAAATAGCTCTTGAGTTTTCTTTGATTGGAAACTTTTATTAGACAGGCAAGAATGAGAAATAGGGAAACGTGGCAAAACTGGTTGTCACATTTGTTTGCCTTCACTTTGCTGGAGACATGTATAACAGCATTCGTGCCTATTCTATATGAGTCCAGATCTCCTGCCCACGATAATCGCAGCCACACATGGAGAACATCATCTCATCCTCTGCATAGTATTATGCAGGGGGAGATGTTCCTAACTCAAGGGGGGAGGGGGGGGGGGTAGACGTGGGCAGGAGATCTGGAGTCATTTAGGTATGGTGATTTACAATTTTATTTATTCAGTAAGAACGTTTCCATTGTTCAGTAATGGGTCCATTCAACCTTTTATTTGGTATGGTGATTCCTCTTTTTATCTGGTTTATTGGCACCATGCTTCAGATGCGGAAACCTGAACTTTGCACGACGGGAATATTGTAACAACTGCAACAGGCTTCGTTTTGGACCCGGTGATAGTCCTCGAAGGAGCTATCCAGGCCCACCGCCACTGAATGCTCCCCCACCACGCTTTTCTGGTCCACCAATGGATCGCTCTCCTGGAAGAGGCACGAGTGGCTATAGGTCTCCACCTCGCAGCTGGGGGAGAGATGGCCCTCGGATGTTTGGAGCCGGCCCACCCTACGTCGAGCATGAAGGGAGGTTTCCAGATCGCAGCATGCTGAGAGAGAGACCGTATTATCGTGAAGAGGAAGACTACAGGAGAATAAACAGGTTTGATAGGCTAGTGCCTCCTGACTGGCTTGATGACAGAGACCGTGGGAGGGACTCCTTTCGTAACAGGGGAGGATACGGCGAGAGGAATGAGCGGCGCCCACTATCTCCGCCACTGCCACCGCCCGCAGCTCCTTATCAGGGCCGGTGGAGAAGTGATTTGAGGGACAGAAGCAGATCCCCGATGAGAGGTCCCCAACCGCCCAAGGATTATCGCCGAGATGGTTACGTGCGTAGGGGGCAAGATGATCGGTGCAGTACGTTGAGAGAGCGGCTGGGTGATGCATACTAGTTCGGCACAGCAATCAAGCGGATGACTCTAGATTGGAAGGTGAGGAATAGTTTTGATCAACAATCACTCAGTCTATCTTCAGTCAGTTCCCTGTAGTCTTCACAGCCTCTCTGCTTTTTGAGTGGAACACGATTCTTCTTTAATTCAATGGTTGAGGATTAACTGCAATACTGCATCTGTCGAGTGGAATCCTCTGTTTTCCCTCTCTCCTATACACGTTAGTGTTCTCCTATCAAGGATCAGCTATTACCAGCGCCAATTTAACGCCACCTTAACCGGACTGTACACAATGTGGTTTGGATTTTGGACTCTATGGATGGTGCTACAGCAAACAGTATCAGCTTATCCAAATTCATACTTGAAATCCAATCTGGTTTACTGGTTAAGAGTGAACCGGAGTTGATCCATTTATAACTGGATTGAATATGGGTTATCTTGATCCGATTTAACCCAACTGGTATAATTAAATGGGTTCGACTATGATAGCAGAAAAATAAATGTATAACCACCAACCGGTATCACAGATCCTTCACGGGCTGTGCCAGCTCGATACAACCAACATTACACCTCTAAACAGGGGTGTTCATCAAAAACGAAAAATTGAAAATCGAGTCTGGATCTGCTCCTCACAGCCCCGGATGGGGCTGTGAGGTGCGCTCTGTAAGGAGCAGATAAGGAATCGATTTGGTTTTGGTTAACCAAAATGAAAAATTAGTGGTTAATGGGGTTAGTCGGACTGATCAATTAATCGATTGGTCAGTTAATCAATTAATCGGACTGATCAAAAGAAAAAACTGAAAAATCAAAGAACTGAACCAATCAATTAATCAAATGGTTAATCGATTGGTTTCAATTGCTCGGTCTCGTGTTAGGCCCCACCCTAACCTTCATGAGCCGTGCCAATTTAACACAAACCATGTTACACCTCTAAATAGGGTTGTTTATCAAAAACCAAACCAAATCGAAAAAACCAAAGGTATTGGTTTTGTTTTGATTAACCAATATGAAAAACTGGTTGTTAGCCGAAGTGACTTTTATATATATATATAATGATAGTATGTTACATATATTTATATTAGAAATATATTATATTTTTTAGTATTTATATTATATAATTATGTATTTATTTATAATATATATTATAAATTCAAAAAACTGAAAAATTAAATAACCAAACCAATCAATCAATTAACTGATTGGTTTCAGTTTTCAGCTTTCTGAAAACCAAAAGGTCATATTGATTTGCCAAAAAAAGGCTCATAATTTGGTTAGCCCCTACAAATGAACCTAAGCCCATAGAGACATGGTGTTCACACCTAGGCCCTGTTCATTTTTCAGTAAGTTACTTACCCATGTAAATGCAATTACCTAGGTAAGTTTTTCTTGGGAAACACTTACCTAGATAAGTGCATACCCATGTTCTTTTATTTCCCAAGTAAATTAGACAACGACCATTTTAACCATAAAAGTTCATTATTAAAAGGGTCATTCTTGTCTCAGTCAAGTGCCGGTAGCCAAGGTTCAAAGTATCAACACGTATTGGCTCATATTGGCTGATATGTATCATTCTGAGACCCCTCTGATACACCCCTATAGTAGGTGTATCGGGGGTCTGACTGGTTCAGGGGATGGAGGAGCCTTAAACCGACCCCCTGAACCGGTTTTAGAAAAAAAAATAGTATCGATTTGCCCGATACGCCCATACCGGTGTATCGAGCGTATTGATATTTTGAACCTTTCTAGCAACTTTCCCCCTATGTGGGAAAGTTAATTACCCACCTAGGATATGGGTATCACTTACCCGGGAAATTAAACTTTCCCTAATCCTCACATAAATCTGAAAAAAGAATATGGGCTTCTTGGTCAATGGGAACCAAAATCCCATTGACCAATTTTCCCCCCTCTCAAAATCCAAAAAAAGAACGCCCCCGTAATGGCTAATGCTACGGCTCAAGTTTGACATCTTATTACAAACTATTGGTTGAGTGTCACATGCATTTATACGTACAAAATGGTTGATGTTTGGTAATCATGGTGTTATGTGTCCATTGCATTTTGCATTGGAAATTGAGAAAAACATTATTGGCACGAAGTGCAATACAACAATCATTTATTTCGTTTTATTGCATATAAGTGCCACTAGGGCAAGGTTCAAAGTATACAGGGTGATACGTCGGTAGGGCGTATCATATTGGCCTATATCGGTATTTTTTTTTGTTTTTCGTTTTTTGTCTTTTTTTTTTCAAATTTGGTTCATAAATGTCAGTCTACCCCCTGAACCACTTGTTGATCTGAAACACCCCCTGTAGGGGCATATCAGGAAGGCTCCGATACAATATGTATTGGTTGATACAGGTAGATATGTATCAACACTTTGAACCTTGCACTAGAGGAAACTAAAACACAAAGGGAAACATCAAAAGTGAATTTAAAGGAAACATGTTCTTTTTTTCAGATTTTGAGAGGAGGGAAGCTGGTCAATAGGATTTTGGTTTCCATTGACCAAGAATCCCATGTTTTTTTTTTTTTTTTCAGATTTATGTGGGGAGTAGGGAAAGTTTATTTTCTTGGGTATCCGTCTCCTAGGTGGGTAAATAACTTTCCCACCTATGGGAAAAGTTGCCAACACTTGAATGGGATAAAAAATGCCCTTTTTAATAATGGATTTTTATGGCTAAAATGGTCATTGCCTTATTTACTTGACAATTAAAAAAAATGGGTAAATGCACTTACCCGGGTAAAGTAACTACATTTACCCAGGTATAACTTACCGAAAAGCGAATGAGACCTAAAATTAAATTTTACACAACTTGAGATTAAAAAAAAAATACAGAACATTTTGATTTAGACGTAATATCCTATGTAGTGCTAATGTGCCATTGAAACGAAGTCACAGCAGACACACAAGAAACACCACGACACCAAATACCCACTAGAAGAGATAATATATTGAAGAGGGAAATAAATGGACCAAAGCAATGATGGTGTGGATGTGAGGAAAATAAAAGAACCAAGGCAAGTATGGCATTATGTAATAGAGACAAATTTATAATGTTTATCTATGCTAGTTTGCAAATGATTTATCATTGATGTGCATATGTATAATATATTATTTAAAATTGGACCCATTGTGCATTTTGCTTTATAATAGTGGGTTCATGTGTACTTTTGCTTATGTGTGTATATAACAGTTGGTTTATCTATAATAACTTTATGTAAAAGATATTTTGTAGGGTTACAATTTGCATTTTTTTTTGTCCATACTCAAATTTAAAACCAGTTTGACAGGTTGATTCCAAATTGATCTATTATATTTCATCATTATCATCATCATCTTGTCCCAATTATATGGGATCAGCTATACGAATACTTTATCACCATTTTGTTCTGTTCAATGCCATTTTCATTGTTAAGTTATAAGCTCTTAGGTAATTTCTTACTATTTTCAGTTGTTTTGGCTTGTCCCTACCTCTTTCGATCTGCCTTTTATACTCTTAGGTTCCTTCAAGTGAGTTTAATTTGGATCATGCCCTTATTTGTTTTTTCACTTGTGTCAATATTTAGACTTTTACCACTCGTTTTGGCAAAATCTATGGTACACCTACCACACCGTGCAACAAAAAGTTTTGATTAGTTGGATATGATGGTAAGTAAATCTTGTTGGTCATGAAAATATACTTTGGCTTAGCTCATTTTTCAATAAGCTAATTACCCATGCTTTTATATTTCCCATATAAATAAGATAATGACCATTTTAGTCATAAAAATGGACAATTTTGTCTTATTCAAGTGTTGGTAACTTCCCCCTCGAGTGGGAAAGTTACTTACCCAGTTTAGAGATGGGTATTACCGTGACATCACGTGAGTGGTAATTATTTTACAATTCCTAAAATACCCTTATTGTTCATCGCCATTGTAGCAGTAGTGGTGATTTTGGTAGATCCAAAAACAGAGTTGAAGGTAGGGGAGGAAACCCTGGTCCCTTTTCCCTTTGTTTTTCATCGTCATAAACCCTGTTGCATTGGCAATGGGTCGTCAGAAACGCTAAAGAAATCAAGGATGAAGCCATGAGTTCAAACTTCTCTACAACTATCACTCTCCACCGTCCCCTTCTCTCTCTCTCTCTCTCGCCCCTGTTTCATCACCGCTACTGCAACATCCAACCTCTCTCCCTCCCTCTGTGTTTCTCTCTCCCCTCATTCCCTTCTTTCTCTCTCTCTCTTGCCCCTGTTTCATCACATTGCAATAGCGGCAGACCCCTCCACATCCAACCTCTCTCCCCCTTGAGTAAAACAGGGCTCCGCTTGGCTTCAATAGTTGTAGTAGCTAGAGTGTTTCTCTCTCTCTCTCTCTCTCTCTATCTCATAAATCTTCATCGCCTTCGACTCTATTTGCACCTATCTCTCTCTCTCTCTCTCTCTCTCTCTCTTTCTCCCCCCCGGAAATCTGCATTGTCTTTGGCTTTGTTAAAAATAAGATTTCTTATATCAAAATGGCATTGGCTTTGGAATGATTCTCACATTGAAAAAGATTTGGGCACAACACAAGAATAGAGAAAGGGAAAAGAGGAGGCAGGCAGGAATGTCTCGGGTTTGTGACACTCGTCGAGCAACCCCAATAAGCCTTTCTCTCTCTCTCTCTCTCTCTCTCTCTATCTCTCTCTCTTTCTCACTCACTCACTCACTCACCAAGCATCCCCAACCCCAATAAGCCATTCTCCGCCAATAAGACAATGAACAACGATGAAGATGAAGAAGGAGAAGAAGAGGACCCTATTTTATCACCGCCTTAAACTTGGCAGCAGCTCCTCCCAGTTTTTGTTTTTTGCTTCTTCCTCTCCCTTTCTTTCCCTCGATCTAATATATGGTTGACAAACTCTAATGCGAAACACACTCTGAGAAGTTCCGGTGGCGTTCTAGTAGTCTTGCATGTCTGGGGGTAGGGGAACACCATTGTATTCACCGCCTTCTAGCGGTGAAACACACAGCTCGCCAGAAAAAGGGATCAAGCATCATCATCGGAGCTGCTAATTAGTTGGGTTTTATTTTGAAATTTGAGGAATAGTGGATGGCAAATCCATTATTTCATTTATTTCCATTAGCGTTCAGTAATGTACTTTAAGATAATATGTAAATAATAAGAATATAGTTAGTCAATTTCGCAAACAGCAGGGATCCTTTAAGGAAATTGCCCCTATTGTTTATTACTTGTCTTGATTGTCCAAAATTTTTCTCGACGTTGGCTCTACATACATTTAGATGATTTTATTAATGACACTCTATATCAAAACCTATGAATAAGATTCAATTTAAATTAAGATATTAACAAATCAATTTTGGCCGGGTATATTGGATTCATTAGATTTATTTACAACCATAATATTTTAAGAGAAAATAAGAGAATTGACACGTTTATTTTCAAAACATTAAGGCTAATGTTTTTTCAGGTATAATAGAATGTCTATCTCCTTATCCTCGATTAATAATTAGATTATGTACCAACATTTGTGTCTATAGGGCTATTTGATAGCAACTAAAATATCTGAACTGAATGACTTATTGCATTGTTTTGAATGGATAAAATAATTAAACAATAACATGTTTTAGGCATGGATTAAAACATCAATGTAATATGCTTGAATTGGAAGTATAATATCAGTATTGATGCATCCATAAATATGTATAGATACATTAATACAAAGTTTTTTTTTTAATATTTAAAACTTTAAAATACTAGGTGGACACTCTAATAACCACAAAATTAAAGATATGTAGAAAAAAGAAGATATCAGTCATATCCTTAATCCTTGATTTTAGGATCTCACTAAAAAACAATGAAATAAGTCATTCAATTGATCAATTCAGCCATTCAGCTGTTATCAAACAGTCCCTCATCCAATAATCCTCCTCTATATCCTTAGTACATAAAATTTTATGTACCATATCAATATCAATAGCAATCTGTCATTGTACTTTTCATTTTAAAATTAGAAAGATTTTTTTTTCTTCTAATGGTATGTATGATCGATTTCTATTGGTTTGGTACCGAAAATTTTGTATACCAAACGTAAAAAGGATGTGATTTAATATTAGTGGGGATCAAGTGCTCAAAGTCTAGACAAGGCCCGACCAATTGAAAGACAGGGAATCTATTAAAGCCCACGTGCCAAAAACAAAAATCCATGTCGCACGTGTCAAAATTAAAGAGGAGCCCATACAAAATCAAGCTCAAAGGTTCAATGGCCTGGCATTTTTAGCGCCAATTTTTTATTTTACTTTTATTCCATAAATAAATCGAAATCATTAGAAACATACAAAATTCCCCAAGGAGTCAGCACTTTCCACTCGCACCACTTTCCTTGAAAATTCATATCTCCCTCAATCCAACGTTTACCAATCCACCATACCTTCGCCTATGAATTTCGACCGTCGGATCAATCCCCTTAGCATCTACCGTCAGATGGGATTACCATCCTCATCTAGCCGTCCAATATTTACAAATTGAATTTCAAAAGATCGAGAGGGAGGAGAGAGGCTAATAGCTTCTCTACTCCCTTCTCTCCCTTCCCTTCCCTTCAATTTTATTCTCTCGAACAAATATTTTTGAGCAAAAATCCCATCTTTTCTGTATCTCCTTGCACTTTGTCTCCGCACGTACTGATCGAGTTCGCCGGAGTCCAGTCACTCTGCAACAATTTCCGGTCGACATTTGCCGGGTTCCGGGGTTTAATTTGCAGCTGCATAACGACACGGTTTCTCCTTCCTTTAACTATTTATCGGCGATCTTCGAGAGGCTGCTCGATCCGGAAGTTATCTAATTTAAGATGATTTTTGAGGGATTTTGTGGTGGTTGAAGAAAATTTATTTGATTGAATTCGTCGTCGTCCGTTTCAAATTTTATTTAATTTTTCAATTTTAAAGCCGATGGAGCAAGGTAACGGCGGGGATTTCTCGCTGAAAAAGCTCCAGTCGATTAGGACAACGGGGACGGTTGCAGCGACCTCAGATTTCCCGCCGAAAAAGCTCGCGAGGCAGCTGGATTTCACGGCTTTCTGCAGTGCATCGGCGGGCGTCGTCTTGCCGGAACACCCGCACCCGCAGCCACAATCACAGTTACATCCACACCCACAGGCACAGCCACAACCACAGTTACATCCACATCCACAGCCGCAGTCACAACCACAATCACAGTCACTGTCACAGCAACAGTCACAGCCGCCTCTGCAGCCTCAACCTTCGCTTCCCCGTCCTTCGTTTCCAGTTGTGTAAGTTTTCTGCAACCGTTATTTAGGATGATACTTTTTTGTTTAATTGATTTTAGGAGGAAGGTGAAAGCTTTCAGTTTTTCAGGCAATTTAACCAGCATTCTTTTTTCACCCGCTGCATCACTAATGTTCTTTTGCTCTTGTTGCTTTTCTTTTCTTTTTCATACTTTTTCCTTTTCAGTTTTCTACTTATTTTATTTTAGATTTTCTGCAAAGCCATTATTTTGTTCTGTTTTTTTTTTCTCAAATTTCTATTCTCTCTCTCTCTCTCTGTATATATATATATATATATATATATATATATATATATATATCTATATATATATATAAAGTTGTTCAATTATCAGAATATATTTGATATGATACTTTTGTTACACTATCATCAGAAAATTTTATTGTTTTTAAAGCTAAAAATGGTAAGCTTGTCGTCATATGTTGTATTTGAGTTTGGAAGCTAGTTTGTGTTAATTGAGAGATCAGATGATGAAGAAACAGTGTAACTTGGTCTGCCTATATTTGATCGTTTTTTAACAAACAACAGAAAAGCAACTGCTCTGAGATTGTTGACAGACAAATTATGTTTGAACTTACACTTGATTTCTTTCTTGAAAACAGGAAATAATATGCCTTCAGCTTGAAGTTATACCATACAAAATGATTATTTTTCTTGGTAGTAGTTTTGTTTTTTTTGATCAATAAATTTTCTTGGTGGTAGTTGTCGGTAGTAGTCTAGTAGATCTTCAATATCCGACTTTAGCTGCATTTTATGACTCAGATTGTGAAATTATTATTCTTGTAGGTTAGCTGTGGAGTTATGATCCATAAATGTAAGCAATATCTTTAGTGAATAATGATATAAAAAAGCAGTAAAGATGGGATGCTTTGTATCTTGAATTGTTCTCTTCAAAGAAATCATAGATGTATATAACCATTTTGTTTTCTTTCTTTCTAAATCCAAGGAACCTACCATTTAAATTTAGAAGATATCCAATGGTTAACAATTTAGTTTTTTTTTTTTTCTAAATCTAGAGAACCTAGTACTTAAGTTTAGAAGATATCAGGTGGTTTTTGAGTTCTTTCAATAATCTTGTCCCTAAATTGTGTCTGTGGGCTGTATAATGTATTCTACCAATAAATTCTTGGGCAACCTTGAATTTGTTTCTTTCTTCCTAAATCTAGAGAACCTAGTACTTAAATTTAGAAGATATTGGGTGGTTTTTGAGTTATTTTGATAATCTTGTTCCCTAAATATGTCTATGGGTTGTGTAATTTTCCTACCATTAAATTCTTGGGCAACTTTGAAATGCATAGAATCTCCCAGACATATCCTGGATTTATGGAAGGTATGCTTGGCAAAGATAGGCATTTTTTCCCCTGGTGGTACCCATCTGGTATCTCAAAGAATCTGACAACTCACAAACTACAGAGGAGGCATTCTATGTGGCACACAGTCTTTGAGGGGATTCATCCTTGAGACTTCCCTTGTTGGCTGCAGTTGCCTGCCAATTCATCTAACATGAGGGTGGTAGAAAGGATGGTGATGATGATAGTTATATTTATTATTATTATTATTATTATTATTATTATTATTATTATTGTTATTATTATTATTATTATTATTATTATTATTATTGCATTAAATGGAATTGGACTTGTGACAGTATATACTTTCACAATGAAAAATGAAGATTTACAAGTAAAACAGTATGAAGAGAAAGAAATCTGTTGAAGGAAATACCAAAAGTATGCACATAAGATATTTTCACTATTCTGCCATGATTAGTTCTTATATCTTGAATTTTTTAAGCATAAAAGCCCAATCTAATATGATTGAGAATATGCCACTAGACCCACTACAAATCCTTCCTTATGATTGAACTGCACATTTTTACCCGTTACAATGAGTTTATTTTTTAAAATTTGGAGACCATGTGGCACAGATATGGCAGGGATAGAGCATGGACAAGGTGTGGAACATAGAAATGCTGAAAATTGAAGTGTTCAACATAGACATGACACTCATTTAAAGTGTTTATGCAACACAGTTCGAAGGCAATATATACTATCAATTTTATTAAAAAAGAATGCATATCACCATGCAAATGTTTTCTTTTTCTTAGAGCATTCAGGTACTCATGCTCTTTTCAGAAATTTCTTTTTCTGGTAACCAAGTCAGGATAAGGTCCAAAGTCATTGTGTTTTCTGTTAAGTCAAGCCAAGCCAATTTCTACATCCGTTGGGTGGATCAACCTTGTGTAGTATGAAAGGACCCATTCACACAAATGAAAAAGTTAGAACTAAGATGTAGAAAGTAGACAAAAAATGAGTTCATCAATTCTATCCACAACAACAATACAAGTCAGTCTATTGATACCATTTCAAAATTGGAAAATGTCAAGGACACTTGTACATAGAAACTTACAACAACCAATGAAGATCTCCCCCTCCCCCCCAATACACACACACACAAAACATGCCCCCCCTTAGTATTGTACGTATTGAAGATATGCATAGAACCAAAGGTGAAATTCAATAAATGCAATGCACACACACAGATGTATATCACATTCTTCGCTTCCTTTGTTCTTTTGCTATGCTTTCAACTCTTTGATAATGTTGGCTAAGTTATTCTTGGAAAAGCTCAAAGTCTACCTACATGAGGTTTCTGTATGTATTATTATACTCAACAGAGGAATTTAAAAAAATTCTTTTGGTCTCTAACACTAACACTTCTATTTATTCAGAAAGCCAGAATCCCCAAGATCACGCCCACGGCCTGGCATAGAAGTAAAAGACAGCACTCCAAAGAAACAAAAACAATGCAATTGCAAAAATTCACGGTGTTTAAAATTGTAAGTACTTTGCTTATTTGTATGCATTACTATTAAAGTGCTGTAGGAAAGGTTTGGATTTCTTCCTAATTTATTGTTGGTTGCTATTGTTCATAACCTCAAAATTTCGCCTCAGAAAACAATCGTAGTACATACCATATGCTTTTTAGTTATTACTGTTTTTTTTTTTTTTTGTTATGAATGTTATTGCACAGTCTGAATTAAGACCTTTTTTTTTTGCCTTTTCATTTTCTTTACATTAATGGGGTTAGGGGTAATAAAATGTTCTGATTGTCTGTGTGACTAATGATGAAATTTAGAACTCTGGGGTTCCATGAAAGGTATAAAGCTACCTATTAGCTTCCAAGTTGGCTGCATTTGTAGTAGCCTATGTCATTTTGTGAAATATAAATACTAGAACTTAGGAGACCTAAGGCTCTATTGAAGGTATTCATCAAAGGTGACTGCATATTCTTTTATACAGACATTTGGCTATCTCTTTATCCACCTTTCTCCCTCTCCCTTTCCCCTTACCTCTCTTGCTCTAAAGGAGTTAATAAATATGTTGAACTGTAAACTAGTTGAAATAAGTGACTACTATATGTACACATGGATACCAGAACTGCTGGTTTTTACTGAAAGAAATACATATATTTTTTTTTGATAAGCATCAAAGATTAATTCATTAAAGAGCAGAAACCACACTTCTAAAAACCACAGCAGGTGGCCTAAAATACAACAGCCTTTAAATCAAACCAAAAGAGACCAAAAAGGTCAAAAACAGCAAAAGAAATTCCTCTTACAGATTACAGCCCTGCCCTGGGCAACCCCATCCAAACTATCTTTACCTACCCCCAATCTCGCCAGGGAGTCAGCTAGCTTATTTGCATTCATGGGAATCTGAATAAATGAGATGTTCAAGACTTCAAGTTGGTACCCAAGGATTGAGCCAATCTCACCAACTGTCTAAATTGTCAATGTATCAATTCCTGAGATTGCATCCAAAAAATAACTGTTTGACAGTCCCCTTCAACCACTATATTCATTAACCCTTGCTCAATTATCAGTTTAAGGCCTTGGATTAAAGCCAACATCTCTGACCTTAGAGAATTTCCAAAACCAGCTGGCCCTGAAAAGCTAAGAATTACATTGCCAGCTGAATCCCTAACCACTCTTCCCACTCCTGAACTCCCGGTATTTGCAAGTCAATACCCATTTACAATTTCCAACATAAAAAAACCGAAAACCGAACCGAACTGATGAGACTGAACCAAAAATTCCAGTTAACCGATTGGTTGGTTCGGTTTTAGTTAACCAATATAAAACACAGGTGGTTAACTGAATTGACCGGTGTACATATATTCATATATTATATGTATATTATACATATTTTTCATATCTATTTTATATTATCTATATATTATAAATTAATATATATGCATTATATATAAATATATATTTATAATATATAATATATAATATATTATTTATAATATATAATATATAATATATTATTTATAATATAATATTTTATATGTATTTCTTGTTTTTTATTATATATTTTTATATGATATATATTAAATATAAAAACCGAAAAATTGTCGATTAATTGAAGCGGTCAATTGGTTGACCAGTCGGCTTTGGTTTTGGTTACCGATTTTCCAAAAATTGGTAATACTGGTTCGGTTTGAAAAATAGGCCCACAGCTCGGTTAACCTAACCGTGAGCACCCCTACTTTGTGGTACCTTGTTATTAAAACTGGGAATTATGTTCCACTCTCTTAATAAATCATTCAGGCTTACTTCATTGAACTCTTTGTTGACTTGAGCTTAGTGTGCAACCCTTATAGTTGTAAGTTCGATAAACTCCTCCACATCTTTGTAATTTTGTTCATATATTTTGCTGTTTCTTTCATTCCATAAACCCCACAACACTGCACCTCTCACACACTGCCATAAAATCTTCTGTCTCGGTGTAGAAGGTCTCATAACTTGTGGTTTAAACATATCCACCACCTTTGCAGGAGTTGTCCACTCTTTGCCCACCAAGGAGACAAAAAGATGCCAAATCTAGGATGCATAAGAGCACTGTAAAAGAAGATGGTTGGTCCCTGTCTTTCTAGCAAAGAACACAAACATGGGGTGAAAGAGCCCAATTTTTACACTTCCTTCGGAGTCTGCTAGGTGTTTAAGAATTGCTTTGCTACCTCCCAACAAAACAACTTTACTTTGGAGGGGGGGATTGGGCTGGACCATAATTCTTTGGTTGGGGAGGAATGGCTGTCAACTTGGTTAACAAGGACTTTAGAAAAAGATGAACAAGTATAACTACCTTTTATGGATGGGGTCCAAACCCTCTCATCAATACCTGAATGATTAAGAACAATGTCTTGAAGTAATTTGAACAAGGGAATCAATAGGAATTGCAATGGGGTGAGGATCATATTCCCCGTCCCCGCCCCCGATTCTGAAATTAACCCCCATCCCCGTCTCCGATCCCTGTTGGGGATAAAATTTGTCCTCCATTCTCGATCCCCGACGAGGATGGGTTCCCCGCGGGGACCTAAATCCCCCAAACTTTTTAGATAATAGATTTTTTTTTGAAAAATAAATAAAAAATTTAAATAAAAACAACTAACCAATAAATTGAAATCATAAACGTTGTAGCAAATAAGGTGTTATTTATCAAAATTCATGGGTGGGTTTTGATGGGTCAAAACTCTTTCCATACCATATCTTTTCTGCATCATAGATTTTCCCATATATATAAATAATATACATTTAATATAAATAACATATATATATATATATATAATCGGGGTCGGGGCGGGGATCTCAATCCCCATCCCCGGCCCCGGGCCCGATTGGGGATTCCTATTAATCCTCGTCCCCGTCCCCACCTTACCGAAACAATTCCCATTCCCAACCCCATCGGGTTGGGGAAGTCGGGTCCCCATTGGGGATGGGGAAAATTGCCATCCCTAGGGATCAATTCATTAGTTTCACGGTCTCTTAAATTCTTCCTTAAATCCAAGTCCCACACCATTCTAGAATTAGTCAAGGAATAACAATTAGCAATAGTTTTGTTTTTGAATTTTGACATCCTGTAAATTCTTGGGAACAATTGGCAAAGTGTTGCATCCCCCCACTAGATGCCCTCCCAAAATTTTACCCTTGTGTTGAAATAACATCGTATCTTATGTGTTGTGAAAAAGTAAAGACAAAATTGCTTTCCAAGGGCTTCTGGCATTGGGTCTTCTTCTTGCTCTGGAGTCCCATCCATTAGGGTCTAAGCCATAGATGCTTCCTATGACCAAATGCCACAAAGCTTCCCTTTCTTTAGGAAATCTCCACAACTACTTACTTAACAATGCCCTGTTTTTCGCCCAAAACTTCCTATCCCCCAACCCCAACTTCTTTAGGTTTATAGACCTCCGACCAATTCACCAAATGATTGACCTTATTATTCCTTGCGTTCCAAAGAAAGTCCCTGATTAACTTATCCAATTTTTGCACTACTTTCACTGGGGCTTGATAAACTAACAAAAAGAAAATTGGAATACTCGACAGAGTTGACTTAATCAAAGTTACCCTTCCCCTTTAGATATGTAATTTTTCTTCCAAATGGCTAGCCTTTTACCAAATTTCTCTATCACCCCATCCCAAAACCCTGGCAACTTTGGGCTTCCCCCCAAAGGTAGTCCTGAATATTTTAACGAGCCACTCCCTAATACCACAACCCAAGATTCCGGCACACTCCTCCACTAAAACACTCTCCAAATTGGTCCCCGCCAAATTACACTTTGAGAGGTTAATCTTCAGCCCAGTTACCTCTTCCACTAGCCTCAAAATACACCTCAAAGCTCTCACGTCCTAAATACCCCTAAATTCCCCAAGAATCAAAGTATCATCTGAAAATTGCAGATGTGACACCACCTGTCCTTGCCTACCCACTCTAGAACCTCGAAAAAACCCTCTCTCATCAGCCCTTTTCAGCAACTTTCTTATAATCTCAGCCACCAAGAGAAACAACATAGGGGACAAAGGATCACCTTGTCAAATTCCCCTGGTTGCCTAAAAAAAAATTTTGTGGAGCACCATTGATGAGAATTGAGAAATGAATGTTTTTTTAAACACTGCATCATCCACTTTATCCATCTATTCCCAAATCCCATTTATTCCATCATCCTTTGCAAAACCCCTCAATCCACATGGTCATAGGCTTTCTCCAAATCCAATTTGAAAATAAAACCTTTTTTCTTTCCCTTCCTAAACTCCTCCACAGCCTCATTCGCTATAAGAATTTGATCAATAATTTGTCTATTTTTGACAAAGCCCCTTGTTCACTTGAAATCACGTAATGCAACACCTCTTTCATTCTGATCGATATAACTTTTGCCAAGATTTTGTACAAGCTTGTTGTGAGACTTATGGGCCTAAAATCTTTGGTGGAGACAACCCCTGCACATTTAGGAATTAAGGAAACAAATGTGGAATTCATTTCTCTCCCCACTTTCCCTCTTTCATAAAAATCATTAAACACTTTCTACAAGTCCTCCTTTATAGTCTCCCAGCATTCTTGGCAAAATGATAGCATAAATCCATCAGGACCAGGTGCTTTATCTCCACTCATACTCATCTCCGCTTTCTTTATTTCTCCCAATGAAAAAGGTTCTTCTAATCTCACAGCCACCTCCCTTGGAATTCTATCCCAAAACAGACCCACTAACCTAGGCCTTGAGAGTCGAGAGGACAGTTGGGCAAAAAGGTTCTAAAATGGGAAGTTAACACTGATTCAATTTCTGCTTTATTCCGTATTTCTTCTCCATTCTCTACTAGTTTTGATATTTTATTCTTCTTTTTCTCTCATTTGCTAACAAATGAAAGTACTTGCTATTTCGTTTCCCTTCCCTCAACCACTTACATCTCGACTTTTGTTGCCAACAGATTTCCTCCCTCTTTAAAATCAATTCTAGCTCAGCCCTTAACTCCATTCTTTTCCTTCTCTTTTCCTCTTGCAATCCCCTACTCTCCTCCCTTTCTATCCTATCCACCTCCTCCACCTGTCTTAAAATCTCCATTTTTTTACTCAACTCTTCTAAAATCCTGAACATTCCAAAACTTCAACTTATTTTTGATCATCCCCAACCTTTGCATAAACTAAAACCCAACACTCCCTTCTGCTTACCCTTCTTTCCATCACAAGTCTATGTTTTCATTGAAATTTGGGTGCGTTGTCCTAGTGATTTAAAAGGCGCACCTAGGCGCACAGGCAAGGCACATTTTAGGGTATGCGCCTTGTCTAGGTCCCTAGTGGAGTATTTTCAAAAGGCGTGTGCCTGTTGCGCCTTGGGCTTCAGCCCAGGCATGTGTCTTTTGAGAATCTGTGCATTTTTCTGTTTTTTGTTTGTTTGTTTGTTTAGTAGCTGGGCTGGAGCCCTGACCAAGTCCCTTGAGGCAAACCCAAACAAATCCTTATTAGGGTCTTAAATTCTCAATCCCTATAAAAAAGGTTTTATACCTTAAGTAAAAATATCCATATTTGCTAATGTTTCTCATTCATTCATCCTAATAAAAGATATTTTTAAAGGGAACTTAAAGTTGTAAAACCTTTTTTATAGGGATTAAGAATTTAAGACCCTAATTTGAATTTTTGGCATTTTTTTGAATTTTTTAGATTTTTTTTTGCGCCTTGATTCAAAAAGATGAGTGCCTCGCTTTGTGCCTTGGAAGCAAAATTGCCCTTGCGCATTTTTTTGCGCCTTTTGCTTTTAAAACACTGTGTTGTCCACATATTTTCAAACCTGAATAGTATAGGACTGAAAGATAATTCATCTGACTGTAACTACAAAGGCCAATGATCTGATATTAATCTGGTCATAGTTTTAACCTCCACCTACCTAAAATGCTCCTCTCAACTAGCATTGACTAAAAATCTATCCGGCTTACAACACACTGGATTCTCTTGCAAATTGGACCACATGAGTTGAGCATTCTGCAATGGTATATCTCTAAGTGAAAGATATACATAATTAACACGCAAGATTTGATTCTGTTCTCTAAGCTGCTCAATCAATTGATATTAACAGATTAAATTCATCTGGATAAGTTATCCCTTGTCCCCAGGTGGATCCGGTTGGATAATGGCCGGTGGGATGAATGCATTCTGTTTAATTCACCAATTTGATTTCTAATGGGTGATAAAAAAATCATGGAAATTTATAATCTCTTTTGCTAGGGAAATGAGCTACACAGTGTGTGTGTGTGGGGGGGGGGTAGCCCTCACCCGAACCCCAAAACAACCCAAATCCTGATGAAAGTGGGGTTCGACCCAGGTCTCCACTACAACCAGCAAGCTAGCTGGTACCTTCTGATGGAAATATACTTGTTTGTTGGTACCAAATTGTTGTAGGATCACTTGCTTGGTATCAATTTGATGTAGGGTGACAATGGCCCAAGGGTGAGTTAGGAAGAAATTAACTTAGCTAGAATAGGGTTTGGGAGGATTTTAAGACTAAAAGTAGAGATTTGTTTGGTCTTGGATCTTAATTGCAATACTTGTAGATTTGTCCCAAAATTGAGAAACGTTTTGATTTGAGGAAAATAGGTCTAGGGTTGGAATTTTTCAATGAAAATTTATAAGTAGGTTTAGGTTGGATAGATGAAGGGGCCAACCAAGTCTGGTAGGGTTTGTAGTATGTCTTGCACAAAAGGACAAAAATTCCACTTTCTAAAGAAGGCCCAAGAATTATAAAATCTAGGCTGTTAGGTGGATTTTTGAGGTGAAATTTATTATGATGAAAGCTTATGAAGGTTTATTGATACAACTATGAGAGCAATAGGAGATAATTTGACACAAAAGGATGAAAATGGCTCAAATAGGAAAATTAAAGAAAAACTTAGCTGGTTAGTTTCAGTCCTTTGGGAATGTTGAATGGGCATATTTGATGAAGAACTTATGGCTATTGATGGCTGTAGTGGCTACTTTTAGAATTAATGTAAAGATATAGAAAGAAGAGAGAAATCCTAGAATCATCAATGAGATGCCTAGAATCAATTGGAGCATGGAAATCACTCACCACTCTTGGCATACGTTTATAGAAACTCAAATAAACTAAGTTCATCCATTCGTCAATGTAAAGATATAGAAAGAAGAGAGAAATCCTAGAATCATCAATGAGGTGCCTGGAATCAATTGGAGCATGGAAATCACTCACCACTCTTGCCATACATTTATAGAAACTCAAATAAACTAAGTTCATCCATTCGTCATTGGAATCAATTGGAGCATGGAAATCACTCACCACTCTTGCCATATATTTATAGAAACTCAAATAAACTAAGTTCATCCATTCGTCAATGTAAAGATATAGAAAGAAGAGAAAAATCCTAGAATCATCAATGAGGTGCCTAGAATCAATTGGAGCATGGAAATCACTCACCACTCTTGGCATACTTTTATAGAAACTCAAATAAACTAAGTTCATCCATTCGTCCATGTTTATTGCTCCTGACAAAACACATATACATACACATTCAAAAGCAGATTTCTTCACATCCCAACAAAATAGATGATCATGCACACTAATTAAGTCTTGTCTCTGTGATTTCAAGTTGTTAAATGATGATGTGAGATTTTACCCGTGACTTGAAAATTGAACAAAACAAAATCTAGGTGAAGAATGCAATCAAACATCTGCTATTATCTTTCAATGGTGGACAGATGAAGCAAAAGGTGTTAAAGATTTGTTTGTTTGGGGCCAGGTCAGGCTGGGCTCAGTTCCACATCCAGCCTGTTTAAAAACCTGGATAACTTTGCCTTAGTCCATTCTATTGTGATTAGGTCCATATACCCATTCATTTGACAACCCTTCCAAAAACAATAGAATGCCAAAAGATCTGGTCCCATTCATTGTCTCTTCAAGCATGTGTGGTTAGTCTCATGGATCTTGGTTGAGGCTGATAAAATAGTGTGATTGGAGCTGAGGTACTTCCCTTGCCATGTTTGAGTGAGGAGTAATCCCAATACAACAGCCAAAATGTTCTGCCTTAAAAACTCATAAAAAAACAACCTATTGAGAACCTAGCATAAACTGTTGAAGAACTTGGAGAAAAATTGATGCTTGAAATAAGCTCAGATGAGACAACCAATCCTGTCTAAATTACAAATTTGAAGCTACATGCTGGGGCAATATAACATGACTCTAAATGCAAAAAGCTGAAAAGATGGGAGTATGAAAAAAATATATCTCAGATATACAAAACACAATTACCAATCTACTTGGTTGAAATGCCCATTTTAGTGAAGCTATTTATTTATGAGTTGTAAATAACTAAATGCATGCCAGAGCTTTGTTCCATGAAAATCTATATCTTACTGCAAGAATTTCATGTTTGGTTTTAAATGGGACATGTTATTAGACTGTGCTAAGTGGATTTTTTGACTTTTCTTCCTGGAATCTGGTATGTCAAATGAAAGCTTCCCGCATTCCATCTGTTTACAACTCAGTACTGAATAATGCAAAATTTGGATCGTTATTGATGCCAAAACAAGTCTTGATAAATCAGACGCTTGCTTTGAAAAACCATATACTTAAAGAAGCTCACATAATTTCCTTTTGCAGAAATATAATGAAACAATTAAAAACTTAGATTATATAAATATGACTTCCTCTTGATTTTAATTCCAGTAAAATCTGTATATTACTGCATTTTTTTATCACTTTGCTCAGTGCATAAGTCTCCTTGCTCCTTTGTGGGGTGGGGTGGGGTGGGGGGGTGGGGGTAGCAGTGTGGTACCAATGCAGAGTTGCATCACATTATCACATGGATGGTTCGAATTTGAGCAGAACCTAGATGTGGCTTTTAGTGTTTACTGCTAATAAACTGTAAAATTTGTAATAGGTGTATACTTCTAAAGTATTTTCAATTTACTCCCTACTGCATGCAGTTGCAGTGTGATACCAATTCAAAGTTACATCACAATATCACATGGACGGTTCGAATTTGAACAGAACCTAGATGTGGCTTTTAGTGTTTAGTGCTAATAAACTGTAAAATTTGTAATCGGTGTATACTTCTAAAGTATTTTCAATTTACACCCTATTGAATGCTGAATAGATTTTGTTCTTATTTTTAATTTTGGCTGTGGACATTTATTTGAACCACTGAAATGAATCTAGGAGGATGCGGGGGAGGTTCCAATGGTGGGAAAGCACAACAAAGGATGTCACTGCAAGAAATCAGGATGCCTCAAGAAGTATTGCGAGTGCTTTCAAGCCAACATTCTGTGCTCTGAAAATTGTAAATGCATGGACTGTAAAAACTTTGAAGGCAGTGAGGAGAGACGGGCTCTCTTTCATGGAGACCATGGTAATGCCATGGCATACATCCAACAGGCAGCCAATGCTGCCATTACTGGGGCTATTGGATCCCCTCCAGGATCCAAGAAGAGAAAAAGTCAGGATCTCTTCTTCTGCACAACAGCCAAGGATCTATCTGTTCACAGGCTTGCACAGTTCCCACAGGTATTTTTGAACCAAGCATCCTTGATGAAAATATCATTTTGGTAGTCAGTTTGTGAAGAATCTAGTTGATAGAACCACCAGAAGTTATACCTTCACCCATTAAATAGATGCCCTTCCCTTCCCTTCTGGATCCATAATACAAATGCCATTTAAAAATGGGCTGTAAATCAAAAGACCATGCCTTATGTTTGCATAGGCACCAGGCATCAGAAGGATGCCATATGCTTTGTGTTTCATTTTTTATCGTCTGCCAATTATCTTAGTTTTTATGGATAATTTGTTCCTCAAAACGACCTCTGCTTCTGGATTTGATTACCATATGTAGAACTTGTAATTGCATTGGTTGAGCAGAATGTTTTCTTTGTTAATCAGGGAAATCATCCAAAAGCTTCTTTACCCTCTTCTTCCTTATCTTCCATCCCCGTTGCTCGCGTTGTTAATACTGCAGTTTTAGGCTCTTCAAAATCTGCATACAGGTATTCATTTTCTTGTCAGATTATCATTTTTTCTAGTTAATGGCAGCTTTTCATCTATGTCCACAACTCCACATTAATTAAGTAGCATTACTGGTCATGCTGAAGGTCTCTGCTAGCAGATATCATCCAACCACAGGATGTGAAGGAGCTTTGCACACTTTTGGTGGTGGTATCAGGAGAAGCTGCTAAGACACTTTCAGGTACATGTTGATTGAAAGAGAGTGTAAACTTTCCTTCAACTCTCAAGTTTGGAACTAAATATTAGTGTTATTGTACCTGCTAGCCCACCTATAAATATATCCATTTATCCATTCAATAGCTATGTATTGCCAGCTTAACTACTTTGTCTGGATAAAGCACTAAGCAGGAACTGTAGCATTTCTGCTTGGTGGTATTAATATTTTATTGTTTTAATTGATGAATGGTTTTCATATCTTTTTCACAAATTTGACTGAATACACAAAGGCAAAGCTGATATTATCTCTACTTGCTCGTAGTATTTTTTCTGTTCATCTTTGATGATCTTTTCCCACAAAAAATAATTAGAATTGGGCCATTACCGAATAATGACCCTAGCTATCCATTCCAGGGTGGGGGTGGATTGCTTATGGACCTAACCTTGGAGACTCTTGCTCAAAGTGGCTGTTCTCAGATGGTCCGACCTCTTTTTTTTATTTTATTTTTTTTAATGTTTTTGTTTTTTCGTAGAAACTGATGCTCTCAACTTGAACCCACATTTATGCACTTGTCAGTCTAAGATTTTATTATTGCCATCAAATATATTCTTTTTAACTCTTACTTCTAATGCCAAAGACACTTTGCTTTCCCCTGTCTACAAACACATATATATATTCTTTCTGAACCCTTCCTTTATTATTAAATAGGCCTGTCAATGATACCCAAAATGTAGAGATAAAGAGAGTTAACCAAGGAGGCTATTTTTGTATTTTTACCTCTTGCTGTATTTTATTTTATCTTGTTCACTATTTCTTCTCTTGTATAGTGAGGACAATTTGGTCCTTTTACAGTTTAATATAAATATCTTTCTTAGGGTGTTGATCTCTCCATTGGACACACCCACAAATCTGCTGCTGTCTCTCCTTTTTCCTGGGTTTACAAACTTAGATCAGACTCTGACATTGGTATCAGATCAGGTCACGATCTGATCTACTGAGTTTACTTCTTTGTCCTTTGAATCTTTTGGAATCTAGGGGTCTTCCTAACAATACTTGGGAATCCTTTAGTGACCTAGAATATTCTCTCCCAAGGCTGTTTAAATTAGATCTTGACAGATATGAAATCTGGAAGTCTGCCACCAGATTTACTTATTTTCTTCGATCTGCACTTGGAGACATCAGATCTGCTTGAAACTCAAGATCTAGTGTTGCCCAGAGGAGTTCTTGTGACCCTCTTCAGCCTGGTTGAAATCAGTTTGGTTTAAGAAGGGTTTTATTCTTCTCTTGGTTCAGCATACTGTGACAGTTTCCTTTTCTGGACATCTGAGTGAAAGGTGCTTTCCCATCATCATCTCTTCTTCGATTTCTGATATCAGTCTTGGAAATCAACAAATTTTTTTTTAATGCTAATGGCTTCGGAAAGAATGAATGTCCTTATTAAATTTAATGGATCGAACTATGCCTTGTGGAAGTTTAACTTCCAGTTTCATGTTGAGGGAAAGGGTCTTTGGGGCTATTTAGATGGAACTACACCTAAACCTGATGACTCAAACATTAAGGCTTTAAATCAGTGGAAAATTGATAATGCAAAGATTGCATCATGGATTCTTGGATTGGTTGAGGTTGTCATTGCCATTCCTATGAGAGTTTATAGAACAACTTATGAGATGTATGAGTATCTCAAGAAGGTATATCAGTAATCAAAAACCTCTGGACAGTACCAAATAGAGGTTGATATCTTTTGATACTATCAGGGAGAGAGAAAAGTCCAGGAATACTATGCAAGGTTTATTAACCTCTGGACAGAATATGAGTTAGTACACATGGGAAAGGATCCATCGGATTGTTGGGTGAAGTATATGAAGGAACACTTTGATAGAAGGAAGGTTATGCATTTCCTAATGCATCTCAGACCTGAGTTTGAAGGTGTCAGATCCAATATCCTGAGTTGAGGAACAATTCCTGATTTAGATATTATTCTTGGGGAAATTTTGAGAGCTGAAACCAGATTTTCTACACAAACCACATTTGATGGGAAGAAATACTCCAACATTGATGTTGTTTTCCTGACAACTAAATCAAAAGGGAAAAAGGATTTCTCCCGAATTCAATGCTATGAATGCAAAGAGTTTGGATATGTTGTCTCACATTGTAAGAAGAAGAATACATGCACTTATTGCAAGCAGTAGGGGCATATCATTACATAATGTCCAACTCGACTACCAAAAGGAAACGGGTCTAACCAGAAGAAAGGGTCTTATAAAGCCTACTAGACATTTATAGAGAAATCAGATGCCTCATTTACCATTACTTCGGTGGCTTCACAGAATGATACTTCTGGTGGTATTTCTGAAGAATGGAATTGGTAGCTCATGTCCTCGGCTATCTCTTCCGCTTTCTTAGCCATTGGCCTTTCTAGTAAGTCTTCTACCTTCTGCCCTTCATCAAACCACCTTTGGATTATAGACTCTGGTGCCTCTAATCACATGACAGGTGCCTCTAATGGTTGTTTGATACAGGAACAACAAACTGGGGAGGTGAAGGGATAGGGGCGTAGACTGGGTCGACTGTTTACTCTCTATTACATCTAGTTTTGAATCTTTTAGTTGTAATAATGACTGGAACTTGTGGCATAGTTGCCTCGGTCATCCTTTTTCTAAGAAACTTGATTATTTGTTTGCTTCTGGTAGTTTACCGAGTTCTATTGCTTCCTTTAAGAATGTTAATAATCCTTGCATTACTTGTTTGAGCAAAAGTCATATTTTACCCTTCCCTTCTCATTCTGAGCATGGAATAGTTCCTTTTTATTTAATACATAATGATGTTTGGTTGTCTCCAGTTACTTTTAGACTAGGATTCAAATATTTTGTTACTTTCATTGATGACTGCACTTGTTTCACTTGGATTTATTTTCTTTGCAAGAACTCTGAAGTTTATCATACATTCAAGCTATTTCAAGCTTATGTTGATACCCAATTTAAAGAAAAAATGTGTCCTATGATCTGATTCAGGGGGAGAGTACTTTGATGAGGATTTTTAGGCTTATTTGAAACAACATAGAATCCAATCCCAAAATTCCTGTCCTGGTACTCCTCAACAAAATGGAGTAGCAGAAAGAAAGAATAGACACATCCTGACTGTAGTTCGGACCCGTTTGCAAGATTCTCATGTTCCTTCTTGGTTTTGGGTGGAGGCGGTCAGCACTGTTGTGTATCTAACAAATCTTCTTCCATCATCTATTCTGAATAACACTTCTCCCTTCTAATTTCTTTTTCACAAACCTCCAAACCTATCCTTGCTCAAAGTTTTTGGTTGTGTTTGTTTTGTTCATCTTCCACCCCATGAGTGCACCAAGTTGACTACACAGGCAACTTTATGTGCCTTTGTGGGTGCCTTGGAGCCTTGAAAAATATGAATTATTAATAATATACTCGGTATGTTATATCTACATTAATTTATTATATATAAAATTTGAAAAGTAATTCACTTTTAAAATTTTTGTATTTAAAAAAATTAAAGCAGAGTCCGATTATTTATTAGATTATCAATGTTTTTCTAGTGTTGTCGGTTTTTCACTTGACGAATGTCATTCACTTCGCTGGGGGCTATTGAGATCGTATTACTGATTGTTTTGTATCAGACATTGAAAACAAATAAAAGATAGTCATTGAACCAATAATGACCAACAAAATTTACCCCTTCAGAAATCATTATCTTCATAGATATTTCTACTTGTATGGTTGAGTGTCTTACTGTAATTGCTGAAAAAAACAAAACAAGGGGGTTTTTATAGTTCAGTCCACCTCAGAAATCTTAGCCCCACCGTACAGGTGGGTTGAATCCTGACTATGGATTGATGCCAAAGCCATGGACAGGATGTGGTTTATGGGGGGGGGGCTATTAGTAGACTAGGAGGGGGCTGTAATTTCAGATTTCTGAGGTGGACTGCAGTCTACTTATCCCAAAAAAAAAGGAAATAAAAATTGTGTGCAACCTTGTCTCAAAGGGAATCTAATCATTTGGATATCATAATATGACATTTGCAGAGAAGAGAGGCATGACAGAGGAGCAAGTAGATAGGGAAGATCAGCTAGAAAGTTCCCATGCTTCATCAACTCATTCCAAGGAGGACAATCGCAAAGAATCTGAACTTAATAAAACTGTGGTTGATGATCGTTCCAGTGGGATTCAGCCTGATAAAATGGGCACAGATGATTCTGGGTCAGATGGTGCTGACATGCAGAAAGGAAGGCCAATGTCCCCAGGAACGCTTGCATTGATGTGTGATGAACAAGATTCGATGTTCATGGCAGCTCCTTCCCCTAATGGGGCCATGGCCCATGGGCACAACGTACCTCCACAATCTTCTTTTGGGCAGGGCATGACTGAGGTTTATGCAGAGCAGGAAAGGCTTATACTGACAGGTTTTCGGGATTATCTTCGAAGGCTAACTGCTTGTGCAAGTATCAAGGGTAAGCTTCTCTAGTTGATTGTGTTCTTGTTTCTAAACTTTGGACATTGCCAGTATTAGTTATATTGTGAAAATGAAAAGCCAAACATTGATTTCCTACACTGACAAGCGTAAAAGAAAGATTTCCTACACTGATGAATGTCCCTTGAAACAGGCAAAGGATCCTTCAGATGAATATGATGGGCTCAAACTTCCCAACTAATTTAGAAATAATATCTTGTCATTTATTGCTTTTTGTTCCCATGTTCTATTTTTGGGGGGGCTGGTGGTGGGGGGTGGGGGATGGGGGGTGGGGATAGGTTGAGCAAAAAGGCTTCCACATGAAAATTGCACAAATGCTTTAGGGCCTGCATTGTATCCATTCTGACCTTAAATGCCATAACAAATAGTGATTTATGGAATTGGGGTGATTCTGAAACTGGGTCTCTGCAGTGAAATAGTGTTTCATATCCTCCTGGCATTTGTTCTTCATTCACACAGAAAGTGGGGATGGTCTTATAATGCTCTTGCTTTCAGCATGTCACCTGAAAAACAGCTTTCTTGTAATTCTGTTTCACATTGCAGAAACAAACTGTTCTTCGTTGGCCAGAACAACTGAAGCTGGGAGTCAACAAGAACCTGCTACGAATGGAACTGTAAAAGCTCCTGTTTCAGCCAATGCTGAGACATCCCAACTAATGAGTGCAATTACTACTACAAAAGCTCCTATTCCATCCAGTGCCGAGACATTCCAGACAGTAGGTCCTGTCAACTGCAATCCTAATAACGGTGTGTCAACCCCTCAAACAATAATTTCAGTCAGTACTTCCAATAACAAGGTGCAGGCAAAGGATAGACAATCCTCTGAGAATGGTAACATAAAACCAAAGATTGAAACAGAGGATGTGTAAAAAAATGGTAGAGAGAGAGGGAGAGGGGAGTGGCCGGAAGCATATTACCACATCTCTGTAATACTTGGGAAAGGTTCAATTCAGCTACTCCTGATGTAGTTAAAAGCAAATGTTGAGCCTCATTGTTACTTTGTTGGTCCACCGTGATTGAAGAAGAATCGATCACGATGAGGTCCATTTTTTCCTTCCTCATTAATATATTTATTTTTATATAGTTCTCTTTGCCTCATCTGCTAATGTTCCTCTGAGTATATATTGTAGTTTGTTCTATTATATCTCTAGGTGAATCATATCTTTTTTTTTTTTTTTAATTTTTCTCCAAATGCGATGCTTTTTAAATGGATGATCATGGGCGACATGGTTTCACTCATAAATGCTTGTTCTTGACTGAAGCTCATTTCCAAGGTGGAGAATGCATTTTATTTTTAGGGCCATCCATTTGACTGGGGCATATAGATTTAACTCACTCATTTTTGTAGTCATTGTTTGATGTAATACTAAAATTTTAACTGACAATTATCAGAATGTAGGTTCGAGATTTTGAGTCTGAAAGCAAGGCCCTATATAGCTGGGAGCTTGAGTCTAACGTTGGATAATGGCCGTTTTTTCACAAATTTGTTGTAATTGACAGAGTATATCCATCTGCTTTATGGGTCTACATCTTGAAATAATGGACAGTAGGGCTATTCACGGGACGGGTTGGGTTTTACATGTTTTTGCCAGTCGAACTGATAAGCTTGGGCTGACTTATAAGCCAAACCGATCGAAGTTAATAAAAAACTGAGTAAAATTTAAATGTGCCTAAAGGTCGGTTTAATGGGTTTGAAACCGATTCATCATTCTTGTCTTTTTAAACCCAAGTTAAAAAGTTTTTTTTTTTTCAATTTTCGCATACAACAATTCTGCAATTGTTTTCCTTTAGTTTTTTTTATTTGTAAATTATTGTTTAACATCTTTTCTAGCACCAGCAATAAATATATTGTCAGCCCTCGTTCCTGTAACTTCACTTATTTTATTTAGAATATAAATAAATGACACTTATTTTATTAAGAATATAAATGAGTGATAGGTTGGTGTAACTTTTGTCAGCTTTTTACTTTTTTAAGGTTTCACTTTTTATGGGAGATGTGAAAAGTATGGAGAAGAGATAAGGGCTAACAATTATAATTGTACTTGACAGTCGATTTGGTTAGGTTTTTATCGGTTTATACACCATCAAACTGAAACTTCTTGGGTTTTTATAATTGAGAAACTGAAATGGATCGGCATTATTTAAAAATTGGCTAATTTGGATTGGATTGGTTGGGTTGATCAGTTTCATGAACAGCCCTAATAAATAGATCATGTATCCTTTTGAGGCAAAAACTATGATGCAGCATCCCCTGTGCCTTGCAGTTAAAAGATGTGAATTGGTTGAAGTTGATGAAAAGTATAATTTGCCAAATGTGAAAATATATTGTAAAACTTGAATAATAAAAAATAAATAGACTTTAATGTGATTGATTGAAATCTGGATTTAATGTCCAAAATTCAGAGGAAGACGCACAAGGAATTTTTTCCCTGGTGCCAATATTAATATTTGGTAAAAGCTAGCGTTTCAGTTATTGTAGTGATTACTACTGCACGCTAAAGAGGTGTATGCAGTATGCACCAAGAGTTGAGTGGTAAATAAATTGGAATGCTGTTCATTTAATAATTATTGGATTTACCATAATCAAGGTTTCAAAGTACCATTATCAGAAAGTTTCAGAAAATCAGTTCCGGTAGATGCATCAATATTTGGTTGAGAAATTCTAAGATATGGTGGATTGACAAATAAATTTGAACGATTTGAGTGCTCTTCCGATGGAATAATTTTAGGTATGAAACATTGAATTGAATAAGTATAGGTTTAAGGCCGATGGTGACTTAGGTAGGGCTCATCAAATTGAATAATTATAGGTTTGAAACTTTCAATTGAATAAGCATTGCTTTGAAACGGATGGTGACTAAGGTAGGGTATATCCCATTTCAAGTTTTTGAGTCCCCGCCCTATCACTAGCCAACAAAAGTTGTTTCAAAAAGACAAAATCACTCAAATATATTAAATTATTGTTAGATTTATGGGGCCCCTTTCGTTTTTTCACAGGAATGTGCCCCCATCACTAATTTTCCTTACTTTTTAAATTACGCCCATGAAATCCTAAATCCAGCTCGAACTCCATTTTGCTTAATATTTTATGAGTTTATTATCTTCATCATTATTATAGTTTTGTCCCATCTGTATGGCGTCTGCTACATGAATTGTGTAGTCACTACGTTCCGTTCAGTTCAATCTCACTATCATTAAATCATGTCACTTAATAATTTCTTATAACTTCCTTTCACTCAAGTTATTTTCCATATTCAATCCTGTTATAAATGGATCAATTCCAGTTAACTCTTAACCAAGGTTTTAAAAACAGACAGGGAACTGGAACCACTATCTTGTTTGAATGAACGGCCTATTTCGATTTAAAAAATAATAGTGATATGTAACTAAATAATTAATAATAGTAAAAAATTAAAAACATAAAATAATAAAGATATTACTAATTAACTAATTAATAATTATTAATAGGGTTGATTTTCTCACTATTTTTCTTTTTGCAATCAAACATTGGAACATGAAAAAATTCCACCCATTTTCCCTTTCTCATTCTATCTCACCACCAAAATCTTCCCCTCCCCTCTCGCTCCCCCTCCACCCCCACCCCACACACAAAAAAAAAAAAAAGAAAAAGAAAAAAGCAGTATTTTTTTTCTGTAGGATGATTTTGTGTGGAATCATTTGCTTTATTGGAATTGTGTAATCTCTCAGTTCAACCTTCAGTGAGGCATAAGATCTCTTCTTGGTACACCCCCCCCCCCCCCCCCCCCCCCAAAAGAAAAAAAAAAGAAGTACAACCATTCTTTTTTTAATTATTGTTCATTCTGGTGCTTGTTTTGCTCAAGTACGTAAATAAACTAATAACAGGGAAATTGCTTGAGGTAAATGTAGTGTTACGGATTTTTTTTAGTACTTGAGTCACTAGTGGCTCACTGATTTTGTAATATTCTTACTACTGTCTACTGTGGTGAGTATTGCAACACAAAGATGTACGTGATCATATTCCACTACTTTGACTTAGTTGGGCATATCCTACTCGATTACTTGTGCATAAGCTTAAAAGAATGTACAAATCAGTTCTTCTTTAAATGTTCTAATAAAAACTGTTTTGCTCTTTGAGTTTCGAGTAGTATTCAACAAACCTTCAGATCGGATTTTGGAAATCACTATGAGGTTGGACTAATGAAGTGCATATATAAATAGTTTAAATCAGCTGACCCCATATGGTTGGGGGCAAGGCCTAGAGGATGCTGATGATATGTTAACAATGTAAATATTTTAGGGGTAGTGGCACTTAAAAGGCCTGAACTTTTAAGTGGGACATTTTTGTACCTTATAACTTTCAGAAATATACACTTAAGTCCAATTCTATTGCAAAAACGTTTATGTTTAGATTCTCTTTTGCTCGTTGAACTTTTATTTTCATATGAAACCATCTCTATGACGCATTTGAATGGAACAACGAAAAATAGTGAAAAAAAGAGTATCTGAATATGAACATCTTTGTAATTTTATCCTCGTTGTAACGTTATTTTTAATAGAGTTGGCTCAAATTTATATTCCTAAAAGTTCAGGGTACCAAAATCCAAAATGTCGCACTAAAAGTTTGCAGCAATATGAAAGCTTCATATGATATTATGAATTTATGATGCGGGAATACATTCAGCATTCAATTCTTCGCTGCTGCTGCTGCTGATGGTTGGTGTGGAGTGGTTGTCCATATAATTGGTGTTCGGGGTGTATTACATGAACGCCATCAGATTCAGTTATGCAGTTTTAGGACATCTCTTTAGTTTTGAGATCACATCTCCGCCTCACAGTACATCCCTATCGTGTATTCTGAACATCTCTCATGATAATATCAATTTTGATAATGTCATTATCAGGAAATGTTCCTAATACACGACGGAGATATACTGTAGGGCATTGTGGGACATGATTTTTGAAATCGGATTAGACCGAATGGTTTTTCTCTAAAACTGTTTTTTTTTTTAAACCAAATCATTCGAATGGTTTTGACTGTTTTTCAATTTTAAAAGTTTTTTATTTTTTTATCAGAACAACACCCAATAGCCAGACCCCTGACCGATTCGGTCACCGGGTCGATTTTGAAAATCATGTTGTGGGGCGGAGATATGAACTCCTTTAGATTTTAGACTTTTAGTAGCTAAGCTCGATATTTATGTAAAGTAGATAAAGGGATTCCAATAAGCCATTATTGTGACAAATGGCAGATTTAAGTTGACAGTATAAAGTCTGCTGAAGGTGAACTGGGAAGGCATCATTTAATAAATACCGTAGGTCGGTTACTAATTTCTTAGTGCATATTTGATGCAAATAGTCAGATATAGGGGTCATTGCTTGTTATAAGGCAAACATGAAAACATGGGTCTGAACCAGAGAGAGAGAGGAGATTTGAACAAAATGGATGGATCTTAGTCCTTTGTTTTCTGTATTTTTTTTTTTCTTGTTCTGTAGTTGGCTGTTGTTGGTGTAGTTACTGTAGTTGCTCTCTGTCTCTGTAATTGATTTCTATTCTGTTTTTCTGTAATGTTTTGTATCTCTGATTCAGCCTTGGGCTGTTTTTTAATGAAATACCTTTTTATCAAAAAAGAGAAAAATCAGAGAGAGGGGCCCGCTTGGGCTGTTTTTACCTTTAACAACAAGATTTCTTCTTATTCCTTCTAATCTCTTGTTCATCCTTTGATGGACAGAAAGCTCTATACTTGCTTCTGCATCTCTATTCTTGATCTGTATCATCCAAAGCCCCTCCTCCTTCCCCGTGACCCATCACCAGATCTGAAATTTGTAGAACCCCTACCTTACATCAATACTGCATGTGATTGCCATATTACAACGGACGCATATTAATTGTACACCAATTTGCATTGTGGTGCCTTTTCCTTTTGTTTATGAAGGAATTTATCAACTCAATCTCTGGTTGTAGAAGCACGTTATGCAAAAATTGAAACTAACAAGTGAAGGAAAAGGTCAATAGCATAGTTTCGTTTACCCAACCCATGTTCAGTATGCCCTTCATTTATTTCATTATTTCTAGATATTTGTTTTCTATCATTGGTTGAATCTTATTTTATTATTTTTGACACCCTTTCACAGTTCCAGGTATTTTCAGTTTGTCACTAAAAGAAAGAAAAAGAAAGTAAAGACTCGGTTTGAAAGGAGTATAAATACAAATATATACGATTCAGTTTGGAAGGAGTACAAATATTAATATATAGGGTGCAAAATCTGAGTCTGGATCTCCTACACATTACTACAGTTCTTTCTGTACATCAAATCAGAGGGTGCCATGTCACACTCTCTCATGCGTGAATTTCGCATGTGAGAGTGGGATTAATGGACATTTCAAACGTCCTCCACTCCTATCTCGTTTCTAATATATTGAAATTTATACTAAATTTTAAAACTGATAAAAAACAGGGGTTAAGGGGATATCACAAAATCACTTTCTTCATTTCGGCATTTCACAAAAGTAGCATTATGGTAAGATTCCCAAATCGCTAAGCCATTTCAATGCAGAAGTAATCTATAATAGAACATTGTATTGGCTAAACGTGAACTATAATTGGCCATACAAAGAGATTCCATTCAGCATGAAGGTGCAGGAGTTCAGTGCCGACTCTTTCTTCCATCACCACTGTCTGTATGGTCAGCCACTCCCCAAGTGCTAGTAGCTTAGTCGGCTCACCATGGATGACAAACGTAATGGACTCTGTTCATTGAGAGCAAACCCTTTTTTTATTTGACAAAGAGGAAGAAGAAACCTAACGCTTGTTTTTTATTTGTTTTAAAATTTAATATAAATTTTAATATATTAAAAATGGGATAGGGGTGGAGGATATTTGAAACATACATTAATCCCACTCTCACATGTGAGATTCATGCATGATAAGGTGCTGACATGGCATCCTCTGATTTGATGTACAAGAGATTCGGACTCACAAAATCTTGTATTTTGTATTATTTTGCATGTATTTATATTTGTATTTGTATTCTTTCCAAACTAAAACCTATAGTGCAAATATATACAAAATATTAGGTTTTGTACTCTACATATTTGTATATTTGTACTCCTTCCAAACTGAGCCTAAAGAGCCTTCTTTTGTTACAAAAACGTTGCCCCCTCTATAAAAAAAAAAGCTATAATATTTTTCTTTTTATCAAACATTCGAACCAAGGTTTAAGATTCCTCAACCCCCGGTCAAAACCCCGATACATCCTCTATAAAGACGTATTTTAGTGCTCCCGATACAATATATATCAGCCAATACGTCAATTTTTTGAACGTTGATTCAAACTACTTGAGCGATGTACTATACAATTTTACAATTTCATATGTAAAAAGCAATAATCTGTCTTCACCATGATAAATGCCTAAGCTATTGGTTAATGACCAATTGGTTCTTTGTATAGTTTGTTAAATACCCTTAGGTTTGTGTGGATCCCTCAAATCCAGACAAAGGATTTGGTCTCTACTCTCCAAAAGTGTATCTTTTGTGTGCTTCTTTCTCTAAACCCCTTTGTTAGTCTCTTTTTCAGAGTTTTCCTGTTAAAGAAATTTGCTATAGACTTGTTTCTTCTAAAACCAGTGCTCTCTGCTAGGAAGTGTTTTATATGAAAAATAAACACTTCCGATTTCTTGTGTGATTACTGCAGAATTATGTGATTGCTTTTTCTATTTGTCTGGGTGCAAGTGGCCTTTGCCATTAAAGGTTAACATACATGCTATAAAACAATCGATTGGTTAAAAAACATTGTTTTCAAAACCGGACCGGACCGGACCGGTAAAACCGGTAACTGTTCAGCCCTCCGGGTCCAATTATACTGTAAACCGCTAAATCCTAAAAACTGTTGAAAATGTCAAAAAACCACTGACCCAAATGGTCAAACCGCTAAATCGTTCGACCCAGACAGCGGTTCGCGGGTTACGAATTTCATTTTCATTGATTTAAAAAAATAATAAAAACAAAAAAAGACACTTACCAATTAGGCCATTAGGGTTAGACCCTCCTCTCAGTCCCCATACCCCGACTCACAACTGATGGCGACCGGCGATGGCGGTGAACTTCACCTACGGCGGTTTGCATTTTATAACTAGCAACAACCTCTATTTATCAAGACTACGATTACGATGGAGTCACCGGTTTTGGGTAAAAATCCACAAAATTTGGCATAGAAACCGTCGGCGACCAAGATTTGGCATAGCATCTCCTTTGACCAAAGAAGAGAATAACGACACTTGCGTTTTCAACTGAAGATTTGTAACGGCCAACAACCTTCGTGCACTTGAAGGCGATGACCAAGATTTGCAGCGGCCAACTTTTGGCAAACAGCAAGCACACTTGCGTTTCCGAACAATCAACCGCCGGCGACCAAGATTTACAGCGGCAGCCGGCCAACATAGTGGAAGGATTGCATCGGCCAGCTTGTATTGAAGCTTTCTTGCACCGACAACCACCTCTTGCTCCCAAATCTCTGCGCATTTGTCACTCCCCCCCCCCCCCCCCCTTTTTTTTTTTAATATTGGTTCTTTCTTGCACCGCCAATCATCTCTTGCTCTGGCTAGCATGTATTGAGCGGCGGAAACCTCTACAACAGCCATTAAAGCCGAGCTGCCTGCTGGGCCTCTGCCGATAACGGATACTCTGAGGTTGCGACCGAAGAGTTTGGGGCTGGATTTGCTAGCTAAGATATGGAATCTACGGGGATTTGGTTTGGATGAGAGAGATTTAGTTAGGGAGAGGGAATGGTAATTCTCTAATGTAATTTTCCAGAGGCCAATGAAGCCAATGAAGGATGATTTGGCCCGAACTCACATTTATGCGACATGTGGCAAAAGCAACAGTTCGATACAAAAGCAAGCCTAAGGCGTTTTCACCAAGGGGAGAAACCAGCGGATCGAAGTCCCTACTAGGGGCCCGAACTCACCCTTGGCCCCAAATCGGAAAGTAATCCACTGGCCTGCCTTGCAACAGTTTGGGACATACCTCGCCGAACTGTCCTACCTTGTAACAGCTCGGGATACACCGCCGAGCTGGCCTGCCTTGTAACAGCTCGGGATACCCCTCGCCGAACTGACCTGCCCTATACATACCTCCGAACTCAAGACTTCGCATCGCTCACCACTCCACATCACCTTCAGGGCACCAAAACCAAACAAACCGTACTATGCCTGACACTGAGGAAGTCCGTTCCCGAGGGCGTCGCACCTGACTGACTTGGGATCTGACGCTTGACGGCCGCACTCTAAATGGCCACCTGCCACCGCCACCTGACACCGCTATCTCCAGTTAGAGAGACAATTAGGCAGTGACAGTTCTGTCCCAGCAGAAAGGACAACGACCGAATTGACAGACGTAAGGATAATCATACCCGACCTGACAAGGGCCTCGGAGCGAGTGCACGAAGTGATTATAAGAGCCCCCTGCCCCCAACAAACAAGGTATGTGAACTTAGCGCTATCTGGTCTACACTTTGCCTTTGAGAGATTACTGACTTGAGCTTCGGAGTTATCACACTGGGTTCCCCCCGGAGTTCCCTCATCTTTCCCGTTTTAGGCTCCCCGACGCTCTAGCTCAGAGGCGAGTTTGCTGACAGCTAAGATCGGTCGGATCGCGCTCCATCAATTGGTGCCGTCTGTGGGAATGCTTCCAAAAGCCTCCCTCTAAATCTCTTTACCTACCATTCTTTCAAAAACTCCAACACCGAAATGGCCTCCTCCAGCAGTGCCGGATGTGGAACCGAAACAGCCACTACCGGAGAACAACTTCATGTTCCGGCGGTGTGCATTGGGCAGTTCACCATCCCCCTTTCAGTGGATGGGATCCCAAGTCTGAATGTGCCACAGGCGATGGCACCTCTAACACTCCCTCGCTGAACATTCCCCATCCGCCCCCCATCGAAACGAACTTCACGGAACCCACTGCTGTCCCACTGGCAGTCCGCCAAAACCAGCTAGATGACCTCATGCAATGCATGCGGGCAATGCAGGCCCAAATGCAACAATTTCAGCAGCACCAACTCCAGCAACACCAGGTGTTGCACCACCTCTCCCAACACCATTATCAACAACAGTTCCCTCAGCTACCCTTGAACCAACCACTGCTTCCACCCCGGCACCCCGTTTCAAAGCCGGTCAAGGCCTCCCCTCAAAGTGGACGACCTCACCAAGGAGAGGCTTCCCGACCACGGAACCCCCCTAATAGTCAGGCCTCATCCCCGAGCCGAAAGCAAAGAAAGATCACCCCCGTCTCGCAGCCCGCAGGTGAGTCAAGAACCTCGCCAACAAAGTCACCTCGGTCCTCCAAGCCCGAGTTCCCACTCACGGAGAACTGCTTCAGCGCCTTAGCAGCAGGCCAGCATTCCGGGCCCATCAAGCTCGGCAACACGGAGGCAAGCAGCGCCAGCACCAGGCCCACTCAAAGAAGGTGCCGACGAAGGCGCCGACGAAGTCACCGAACTGCTACTCGCGTGCTACTCGAGCTCAGAGGCAAGGAAGAAACGAGCTCGGGCAAGGTAAAAACCGTCCCCATTCTCTCAGTTCCTTCCCCCCTTTCAGCAGAACTTTTGGCAGTCCCCTTGCCTAGAGATTTCAAACTCCCTTCTCTGGACAAGTATGATGGGTCCTTTGACCCCAACGACCACGTTGACGCATTTCAGTCGCAAATGCACCTCGCTAGGGCAAGCGAGTTGTGCATGTGCGTGGCCTTCACCACCACCTTCAGAGGGGTGGTCCGCACCTGGTACCGGAACCTAGCTTCCGGGTCAATAAGAAACTGGCCTCAGTTCGTGCAGATCTTCACTAGGCACTTTGTTACCAGCAAAAGGTGTCCCAGAACCGAGGAAAGTATCTTCGGGGTAATCCAAAGAGAGGGAGAACCCATCCGGAGCTACATCAAGCGGTTCAATGAAGCATGCTTGCAGATCCCTCGGTTAGACCCCGCGATACAGCTTGTCACGGCCAAAAGATGGGTGACGCACAAAGAGTTCAAATGGCACATGGTGGTCAGCCAGCCAGCAACCGTGGCCGACTTCCTTAAGCTCGCGGACAAGTTTATGAGAACAGAGGAAGAGATAAACCAGAGAAACGAAGGCGGGGTGGAAAAAAGAAAAAGAGAAGGCGAGCAGCCCTCCAACCCCGGCGATAGAAGAGGCCAGAACCGAGAGGCAAAGCCAAGCCAGCCGTCCCGAGCTCCCTTAGCAATTCGGACGGATTACACGCCATTGAACACAAGGCGGACCGAGATCCTGATGACGATCAAGGACACCCCTTACGTAAAGTGGCCACCTCGCCTGAAGAGCAACCCCAACGAGAGGAGCAAAAATTTATATTGTAGTTTTCATAAAGATCACGGTCATAGCACCGAGCAATGTAATAATCTTCGCGACGAGATAGAAGGACTCATCCATCGCGGGTACTTAAGAAATTTTGTACATTGTGACAATAGCAATAAAGCAGGTCGGCAAGGGAAACACGGGAAGGATGTCCCCGAGCCGAGCAACAAACCGGCCGAAGCCTTGTAGCGACCTCCCCCAGAAGAAAGACCAGTCCGGGGAACCATCCACATGATAGTGGGCGGTTCGGTGGTGGCAGGATGCACTTCAGCGGCAGCAAGGACGTCAGTTCGCGAAGCAACCCGAGAGGAGCAGAACCCTCCCAAGAGGCCGAAGAAGGAAGAACCAATCTTTTTTACAGAAGACGACACACGAGGTGTTCACTACCCCCACGACGATGCGCTCATCATAAAGCTAAGGATTAGCGACTTCGAAGTCCGGCGCGTACTAGTAGACTCAAGCAGTTCGGCGGACATATATTCAAATCGGCGTTTGACCAATTGCAGTTGCAGAAAAGTGATTTGAAACCCGCTCACACTCCTCTGGTAGGCTTCAACGGTGAGGAAGTCAGGCCCTTGGGAAAAATAACAGTACCTGTGGAAGTCGGCATATGGCCGTGCGTGGTAAGACTCAACCACGATCTCCTGGTGGTCGCGACCCCCTCCCCATACAATGCCATAATAGGGCGACCAATTACGCATATTCTGCGTGCAGTGGTCTCCACCTATTATCTGGCAATGAAGTTCCCCACGGACTTCGGTGTGGAGGTAGCGCGGGGCGACCAACTTGAGTCCCGCAAAATTCTATGTTGCCGCCCTGAAGGGAAAAACCAAGGCAACCGACGATCTCGAACTAGAGCGACCTGCGGAGCAGGGCGAGGAGCGAGCTTCAGCCACTGAGGAAATGGCCGCAGTCCTGGCCTCGGCTATAGATCCGTCGCGAACACTACAGATCGGTGCCTCCGTCAATGAGCCTTTGCGAACTGAACTGGTGAGTTTCTTACTCCAAAATTTAGACATTTTTGCATGGTCCGCGGCAGATATGCCCAGTATTGACCCCGGCCTTATAACTCACAAGCTTAACACTGACCCTGTAGTCAGACCCATTAGACAGAAGAAACGCAACTTAGCCCCGGAGCGCTAGAGGGCGGTCGACGAAGAAGTAAAAAAACTCCTCACAACGGACTTCATAAGGGAAGTTCATTACTCGAGCTGGGTAGCCAACCCAGTGCTGGTGAAAAAAGCCAACGGCAAGTGGCGCATGTGCGTTGACTACACCGACCTGAACCGAGCTTGCCCAAAAGACTGCTTCCCCCTGCCCCGAATTGACCGCCTGGTGGACGCGACCTCGGGACACGAGCTGCTAAGCTTCCTGGATGCCTACTCAGGCTACAACCAGATTAAGATGGACCAGTCTGACCAAGAAAAAACCAACTTCATTACCAAGTTCGGCCTGTACTTTACAAGGTCATGCCCTTCGGGCTAAAGAATGCTGGTGCGACCTTTCAAAGACTTGTAAATAAACTTTTTCGGCCTTTAATTGGCACAAAAATCGAATGTTATGTAGACGACATGGTCGCCAAAACACAGTTTTCGCGAGAATTAATAAAAGACTTGGATTCTGTCTTCCAAATTCTGCGTCAATATAACATGAGACTAAACCCAAACAAGTGTCTTCGGTGTCACCTCGGGTAAGTTTCTAGGGTACATTGTCAACCGGCACGGTATTGAGGCCAACCCGGACAAAATAAAGGTCATCCTTGACATGAGACCACCTCGGAAAGTAAAAGAAGTTCAAAGGCTAAACGGTCGCATAGCCACTCTGAGCCGCTTCATGTCGAAGTGGGCAGACCGCTGCCTACCTTTCTTCAAGGCAATCAAAGGAAAAGGGTTCGAATGGACCCAAGATTGCCAGCTCACGTTCGACGAGCTAAAGACTTACCTCACCACCGTACCAACCTTAGCCAGACCCGAGGAGGGTGAGGTCTTAGAACTGTACCTCTCGGCGAGCGACGAAGTAGTCAGTTCGGTATTAGTAAAACAAGTAGATCGGGTCCAGCGGCCCGTCTATTATGTTAGTAAAATTCTGCAGGGACCAGAAACAAGGTACCCGCAGATAGAAAAAATTGCCTATGCACTGGTGATATCAGCTCGGAAACTCCGCCCGTACTTCCAAGCTCACACCGTCTTCGTCTTAACCGACAAACCCCTAAGACAAGTCTTGCTGAAGCCCGAGGTCTCCGGTAGGCTGACGAAGTGGGCCATCGAACTCAGCGAGTACGATCTCCATTACAAACCACGGACCACAATTAAGGCCCAAGCTTTGGCAGATTTTATCGCCGAGTGCACTTTTAGCCACGAAGCCCTACAGGTTGAGCCCGGGGTCCCCAGTTCGGGTGAACCCGGAGCTCCCGAGCCAATAGAGTCTGAACCTTGTGAAGTAGTAGCCAGTGTGGTATCTCTCTTGGTCAGGCGAAACGCGAACTGGGATGAGGAGCCCTGGATCCTTCACGTGGATGGTTCCTCGAACCAGCAAGGCAGCGGGGCTAGAATAGTCTTATGCGGCCCGGGAGGCACAAAATTAGAATACGCACTACGCTTTGAGTTCGTGGCATCCAACAACAAGGCAGAGTACGAAGCACTGATAGCTGGGCTGAACCTAGCATGAAAGATAAAGGCAAAGCACTTGGTCATCTGCAGTGATTCCCTGCTCGTGGTCAACCAAGTTATGGGCGAGTATGAAGCACGCGAGCTCTCCATGATCGCATATTTGGCGAAAGTAAAAGAGGCCCTGCTCAACTTCCAGTCACACTTCATCAGGCAAATCCCGAGGTCAGAGAACATTGAGGCCGACACTCTGTCCCGGTTAGCCAACACAAGTCACAACAACATGAGAACCGTGTACATAGAGGATTTACCTCGGCCTAGTATTCTCGGGGGGGGGGCGGGGGAGAGGAGGCCGCTCCAGTCCTCGAAGTAGAGCCGAGCTGGATCGACCCACTCGCGAGCTTCTTGATAGACGGAACCCTCCCTGCAGAACGCAATGCGGCCAAGAGGGTGCAGCGCCAGACAGCCAAATACGTCATAATAGACGAACGGTTATACCAATGGTCCTACACGCTCCCCTACTTGCGTTGCCTGCGACCTGCCGAAGCCGAATTCGTACTCCGCGACACTCATTAAGGCCTGTGCGACGGACACTTGGGGGGCAGAGCACTCGCCCAAAAAGCACTTCGACAAGGTTACTACTGGCCAACGATGAAGGCAGAAGTTGTCAAGCTCGCCAGAAAATGTGACAAGTGTCAGAAACACGCCAATATCCACCATCAGCCTGCTTCCGACCTCAAATACCTCGCCAACCCGTGGCCCTTTGCACAATGGGGCATCGACCTCCTGGGGCCATTCCCACCAGCAACAGGTGGAAGAAAATTCCTAGTTGCAGTAGATTACTTCACGAAGTGGATAGAAGCCGAACCTCTGGCAACTGTTACGGCCCGAAACATACAGAACTTCTTTTGGAAGAACATAATATGTCATTTCGGGTTACCTCGGATACTAATTTCCGACAACGGCAAGCAGTTCGAGGATATCAAGTTCCAAGAGTGGTGCCAGAACATGGGGATTCGACAAAACTTCACATCAGTCGCGCACCCGCAGGCAAATGGTCAGACGGAAGTAATGAACAGAGCCATCCTGCGTGGACTGAAAGCACGTCTAGATCGTGCTAAGGGACTGTGGGCCGAAGAGCTACCAAGTGTCTTGCGGGTTCACCGAACTACAGAAAAAACCACCACGAGAGAAACCCCCTTCAACCTCACCTACGGCACTGAAGCAGTTATCCCGGCGGAAATCGAAGTACCAACATTGCGACTAGAAACATACGACGATCAGACAAACGAAGATGAGTTACGTACCAACCTTGACCTACTGGACGAGGTAAGGGACCTCGCGCACATCCGGACAGCGGCCTACCAGCAGCAGGTAGCTCGCTACTACAATACCAGAGTAAAGCGACGAAGCTTCCGAGTCGGTGACCTGGTCCTTCGTAAGATTATGGTGCTCGAACCCGGCGTGGGTAAACTTGGACCAAACTGGGAAGGGCCCTATAAAGTAAAGAGAGTGCTCGGGGGGGCATACGAGCTCGAAACCTTTGAAGGCAAACTAGTACCTCGAGCGTGGAACATCGTGAACTTAAGGTGATACTACCTATAAACCGCCAAGCGAAGTGGACGTAATTTCCATAAGGTCCTATGGGCCACAATGCGGAGCCAAGAGGAACCTCGACGTAAACAAGCAAAGAAAAGTCGGGCATATTATCAGCTCAGCAAAAAATCAATTCGCTGCAAAAGCCATGGCCTCGGCATCACGCTGAGACATCGTCTGCCTGGCTATGGCAACGCGAGCAGCTTCTTCGGCAGCATAAGCGGCCGCCTCATCGGCTCGGGTATTCGCCTCGGCGGCACGGAAAGCCTCTTCAGCAGCATGGGCGGCAGCCTCAGCAGCTCGTGCCTGTCGCGACCTCCTCTCCACTTGGGCCGCTTAGGCATGAATTGAAGAATTCACCTACCAAAAGAAACAAGTGAGCAACAGCAGCAAAAGCGATAGAAAATGAAGGCAGACGAAATCTGACTTACCACCATAGCGTGTGTTACGGCGCGGTAGGCGACCTGATTCAAAGGAAGATCGGTCCACGCCGCGATCTCCTCGGGGAAAGTAGCCTCCCTACTCTTCTGAAGAGCATAGTTCGGCGTCAACACGCTCCTGAACTCCCCTTTAGCTCCTGAGCCCGAGGGCCCGGCTCGCGTATGAGCGGACCCAGAGTGAGTAGGAGCATTGGAGTATGCAGGAGCACCCGTATGAGTGGTCTCAACGTAAGGCGCCCTGGTAGTTTCATACATCGGCGGAGTCACCTCGGGCTCCCTCGGCAAATCCTCCGGTGTGTGGTCTGGAACTTGAGGCTCCTCATCCGGGGGCAGCTCGGTACGAGTTCGCTTGGCGACCCGCTTCCTCCTCTTCATGCCCTGGAACAGGCGCTCCCCACGAGTTCTCTCCGCATCCCTCACAACTGTAGAAATGAGTTCGACATTAGAAAAAATGAAGGAAACAAGCAAGCAAGAAATCGCAGAACTAGAAACCTACCCGAACTCAGGCCGACCGCAATAAGCTTGGCCTCCGTCAAGTACTCATGACACTTTAAACCTTGCTGTGCCCATTGCTGGAGGCCCTTCACCGTCTCTTTGTTGAGAGTGACACCAGAATCAGGAGCGGCCTCACCCCACCCGGTCTGAAAGGGCCATCCTTGCGCACTTCGCACGCCGAAGTAGTCCCGCTTCCATGCTGGGACCTTATTAGGAAGATCGTGCAGAAGCTTAAAGCCCGGGCGAGGAGAAAGGTAATACGCCCGTCTTCCCCCAGGAAGAGAACCCGCTTGTCTCTTAAGCATCAAGATGGAGGAGAATATCTCCAAGTCTAAAGGGAAATTCTGCTCGCAGAAAAGGGAGACTGTCCCCACTAGGTTTCGAATAGAGTTCGGGTGAAGCTGGTCAATGGCAACGCCAAAGTGGTTTATGACTTCGACTAAAAGGGGGTGGAAAGGCAGTCGTAGCCCCGCGGTGAGCTGCTCTCGAAAAATTACGATCTCGTCAGGACTGTGTTCCCAAGGAAAACTACCCGAGGGAATGAAATATGTATACCCCCCAGGCAGATTGTAAGACATGAGTATAGATTGGAGCCCCTCGGGCGTCATGGTTGAGGGACCAAACCTATCTAGCATCCGACCTCGATGAGAGGTAGACACCAAACTGTCCGAAGCGGCTTGGCCTACGGGTTCATAGTCATCCTCAAGTTCCACCTCGGGATCACTAAGGCAGTCGGGGGATACGACTCGGTTTGTAGAACCTACATCAGTCCTATTTGAAGAGTCGTCTGAGCTATCAAAGTTAGACATCGAGGAAAATGGGTGGATTCAGGAAGGTACTCACCGGAAGAAAGTTTTGAAGGCTTCGGAGACGGGAACAAGCCAAAAAACCTTGGAGGCTAAGTAACCAGCCTAGACGCGAGTTGAAAAAACTTGGATGCGAGCTGAAAAACTTGGACGCGAGCTGAAAAGTTGGACGCGAGCTCAATAGGCAAACCGCAGAAGTGACAAATCGACTGGGGTCCCCCACTATTTATAGCTACAGTAACCAAGAACCGATCGTGCAGATCAAAGACGATCCGGCGGCCCACATTCGCGCTGACAGCACGTCCCCCTGCAACTGACAAAAACTGCCAGTGCACGTCCCTTCAGAACGGTAGAGGTGCGCTTTTTTCAAATTTAAATGACCCGCTGTCACGTCCCAGCGGCGCGAATTTTTGAAATTTAAAACGCGCGCTGTTACGACCATCAACATTTATGAGCAGTAGGCATGTTTCCCGCCTTCTCGGAACCGAAGAACCCTGGCAAAGGCAACTCGCGCAGTCAAGATTCGAAGGACGGGACAAATCCCCTTACCACCTCGCAAAACTCCCCGCACCAGGGCAAGACCCTTGGCGCGAGGAGTGGGGGGCAATTGATGAAGGATGATTTGGCCCGACCTCACAGTTATGCGACACGTGGCAAAAGCAATAGCTCGGCACAAAAGCAAGCCTAAGGCATTTTCACCAAGGGGAGAAACCAGCGGACCGAACTCACCCTTGGCCCCAAACCGGAAAGTAATCCACTGGCCTACCTTGCAACAGTTCGGGACATACCTCGCCGAACTAACCTACCTTGTAATAGCTCGGGATACACCGCCGAGCTGGCCTGCCTTGTAACAGCTCGGGATACCCCTCGCTGAACTGACATGCCCTATACATACCTCCGAACTCAAGACTTCGCCTCGCTCACCACTCCACATCACCTTCAGGGCACCAAAACCAAACAAATCGTACTATGTCTGACACTGAGGAATTTTGTTCCCGAGGGCGTCGCACATGACTGACTTGGGATCTGACGCTTGACGACCGCACTCTAAACGGCCACCTGACACCGCTATCTCCAGTTAGAGAGACGGTTAGACAGTGACGGTTCTGTCCCAGTAGAAAGGACAACGGCCAAATTGACAAACGTAAGGGTAATCATACCCAACCTGACAAGGGCCTCGGAGCGAGTGCACGAAGTGATTATAAGAGCCCCCTACTCCCAACAAACAAGGTATGTGAACTTTGCGCTATCTGGTCTATACTTTGCCTTTGAGAGATTATTGACTTGAGCTTTGGAGTTATAACACCGGGTTCCCCCCGGAGTTCCCTCTTCTTTCCCGTTTCAGGCTCCCCGACGCTCTAGCTTAGAGGCGAGTTCGTTGACAGCTAAGACCGGTCGGATCGCGCTCCATCAGAAGCTATTAACGATAGTGCGTCGGAAATGGGTGATTTTCCAGACACAATTGGCAGTGTTTGTGGAAAATAGGGAGTTTATGGCAGTAGTGGACGCCATCCTTGCTGGCCTCTAGTGTGGTATGTCTGAACAGAGTAAGTTCAGATTATTTATTATTATTTTTTAAATTTTCTGTCAAAACAGGCCGACCGTTCGATTCGAACAATCGGACCGTTCAACCCAGTAATCGAACCCATGACCAGTTCGATTTTAAAAACCATGTTAAAAACTTTGGAACTATTGAGTTCTTTTTCTTTTAATGAACCCAGGAGAAATTGGTCTTCTATGCTCTTCCTAAAAGAACAGGTTGCCAATGACTTGGACACCTATCCTAAAGGCTTTGGTAATCCAAGCCCGTCTGGTATAGGTGGGGTCCTCAAAATTGAGGTTGAGATAATCTTCTCTCTTTTTTCAGGTCCACCAAGAGTTGGAGACTCTTCAAATGCTGAATTACTAGCAGACTGTTGAAAGAATCAGCTCAAGCAAGAGTCCTTGTGATAGAAGGGGAGTAGGGGACTCAAAAGTGGTGGAGGAATGGTAGTTGACAGATCTAGATTTTGTGACCTGGTGCTATAGGAATGAAATAAAGAGAATATGAATAAGCATGCAAATGGGAAGGGAAGCAAATCTTTGGCTGATTGTTTAGCCAAGCAAGCAAGGGGTTAAATAGAGAGTGGTTGTTTTGGGCTCAGTTGTAACTTTCTGTTTGTATTAACCTCTGTCTTGTTGGAGAGGACATGGTTCGCACCTCTTAGGGATACTGGTATTGCTTTAATCTTTCGAGTAATAAAGTTTTATTCAATGAAAAAAAAAAACACCAATTGGCATACTTTGCAATGCTTATTCTACAGCCGGAGGAGTCTTGTATAAATAAGCTTACTTTGAATTACATCACAGTGGAAAAAAGCATATTAAGCACCAATTCATCTTGACAAGGAAAAGTTTGATACAATATCTAAGAGATGTTGGATGTTATCTTTTTTGCATTTTAAATTTTCCAAGAGATGGATGCCATCAATATTTATTTTTCCTACAGTGCATGGTACATGCTCATACTTGACGTGGGCCTGCACGAAGGTGCTATTTAAAGACGCGGCCTCCAAGGTTGAGAGCTCGAGACGGGTGCACTCTGCAGGATGACAAACAAGAAAGAAGGTAAAGCGCTAATTTATATACACAATCAAATACCTTACTCGGAAGAAGTTGGACAAAAACTCAAGAAATTTCTTGGGGAACTCCAAACTCTTTCTTTATGTAAGCTAATAATAAACAAAAAGACCCCGACAATTAAACAACGAATATGAGAGATGAGGCTGTTACCAATGGCATGCCCTTAGCTGCTCTCTCCTCCAAAAACCTACACGGTTTGAAGAAGCCAGAGACGCTACCATATGTTTCAGACCACTTCTTGAGACTCGAATATATATATCCAGAGCCAATTGAATCAGCCCAAAACACGATACCACCACTACAAGAAAGAAGAGAGAACAACCGTGAACCACATAAACCATATTATTTACTGCCTTACTGGCTACAATATATATTTATCTCATAAATAATAGCAGTACCATGATAATTAATTTTCATTGTTTAGGTTATGTATGCAAAGCTAAACACGTCATGATTGATTAGATATGACCAAAAGTATGCTGCTAACCTTGGAGGAGAGGAGAGAAAGAAATAATGCAACTGTATCCAAATAGAAAAATAAAGCCTCTACTGTTAAGCCAAAGATCCAAATACAGGCTCTCGTGAAGAAGATCAAGTACCTCATTGATTATTTTGAAAATAAATATGCCAACTTCATGATGGGCATAAAGAGAAAAGGTAACGAAACTGCCATATCAGCTGAAGAGAATTTATTTTTCCTTCAGCATGGCAGGATGGTAACTATTATGCATTGCTAATTTGGAAAATGTTACAATTTGTCCTAAATATAAGCCTCTACCGAAAAGTGAAGATAACAATAAAATTTGTTTCCATGGGGTTTAGTATTCAATACAGCATTTTAGGCTTCAGCCTAGCCCCCATTTGGAAGTGCTTATTTTTAAGCACTTATTGAAAAAAAAAAGCCCTTATTTTAGGCTGGAACCACACCACTAAGCACTTACATGCATTTCGGGAATAAGCCACCATTCTGAATAAGCTCCAAAATTTGCCTTTTTTTTTCCAACTGCTGCTTGAAAAAAAATGCTTATTGTGTTCAAGGGCCATCTTGCCCTGCCACATAATTTTCAAAATACCTATCCTACCCCATTTGAAAGAAACACTTTTTCACTGAACATTCATAAGCACTTATTAGGATAAACACTTATCCTATAAGCATTTATTTATCTAATAAGCACTCCCTAATGGGGGCTTAATAAGTTAAAGTAACAAGAAGGCTAATATTACATGGATGCTATGTTAATAAACTGGAAAAAAAAAGTCAGCAGTTTTCCATCAAACAATGTGGCACAAAAATGAAATGGCAAGACAGGACTCATGTAGCCAGCCCTATATAGTTGGGACAAGGCTTAGGTGACGATGAAACACATAATATGTAAAATGACAGGCTCCATTTTAGATTCAACCAAGTAGGGTATAAGATTAAGCACCAGGAGAACTCACCGATAAGAAGGGAAACTCATTCCAAGAACAGATGCAATGTCTAGATCTGATGCTCGAACAACCACTCTTTCATCCAGAACACGACAAGCCTCATTTACCACTGGAAAGAGAACCATCTCCACAATTTCTTGGTCACTCACAGTTATGGGCTACAAGTCAACCACAACATGTCAGGTACTCTTCAACTGCATCTAAAAGCAAGCAAATGCTCATTTATATCTATCTGTACATAAGTTGGTATTTGACATCAAAGTACATGGACTTAAAACTACTAATTAATGCAAACTGATATGTCTATCCATTAACACAGAAAGTCAGCAACCTTTCCACCAGGCATGATGTTGGAAAGCCTTCTAAATTCCTCAATAATTGGTACAACACTAGGATCAGGCTTTGGCTTGCTTCCCTTTTCAAATGTATAATATCCTTTTCCATTAATTTTACCTATAATGTTGAAAGCATTTCATCAGATCAAGACATAAAGCAATGAAAGGCCTGAGTAATAGTGCACAACTTAAGGAGGATTTTATATTAATGTAGAAGGTGAAAATCCCTCAATTACCATTTCGTCCACTTTTCACCAGAAGATCCACAAGTGGAGACTTGAATGCCCGATCTGGGAATGAAGTGGCAAATTCTTTCCCCACTGCCAATGCTACCCCATATCCAGCCAAGTCCTGAAGCCTGTCAGTATAACCACAACGTGAAACATGTCCTACTCATGCCCATAAAAGGTGCAAAATTGAAATAGACAGGATGGTTAATCAATGTTGAAATAAGTCAATGTATTGTAGCTTCCAAGGCCTCCTTAGAAATGCTCTATAGAACATGGATATGTTACATGTGCAAGGATATTTGTAAATCAATGCTTAAATATGAAAAGAATGATGTCAAGGGAAAGAAATTACTGAAAAGGTCCCATCGGCATGCCAAAACTGCTGATCAATCTGTCAATTCTGAACACGTCCACTCCTAAGCCTGCCAAAATATGTGCTCCTTGTGTGTATGGGAAGAAGGTACGGTTGACTGCAAATCCAGTACAATTTCTCACCACAACAGGAACTTTTTTTATCATCTTCCCAACTGCCATTAAATCAAGGATTACTTGCGCAGAAGTCTTCTCCGTACGAACGATTTCTAGGAGAGGCATCACATGTGCAGGACTGTTCAATATAGAACACATCAAAACCAGGTCACAAGAATAATTCAAGAACAAAGAGATGCTCAATAAATAATTATAAAAAAAACAACATATCAAGTTTCAGAAACTTCCTAAAAGATCGGCAGATGATGTTATGAAATGCTCTTCCTCTTGTACATGAGAAGCTACCAAGTGTAGTAGTGTGATTAACAAAATTTGCTGATATGCAAGGCAAAATTTCTCATTTAGGGTATTTGATGAAATATCTATTAAAGATCTTGTACCTTGAGGATGGATAGATTCAAAGAAAGTGTCAGTTTTCAAAGCCCTTACAAAAAGTATCAAAAGATTGGAAAGGATCACGTGGAATTGCCTGTGGAAAGTAGAGGATTATAAGAATGATCACCTCATCAGTTTGGAAAGTTGTATGAAAGACAATAAGATAAGGTGGCCTTGGGCTGGGAAGATTAATCCTAGGAATCAAGAGTGATACTTCTTTCTCCTTGGAAAGGTCATCTTGGTCATTCTTGTTTCCTTCTCCAGATTTATTAGGTATCACCTTTTTTGACAGGATTGGATTTTGAGAAGAAACTTTGGTTTGAAGAAGATTACTCCATTGTTGAAACATCCAAAATCGTTCTCTATTTCTCTTCATAAAAACCATGCAATTTTATTTTGTATTTCAAAACTACTGCTAGTTTTTCTTGGGATTTGGGCTCTATAGAGGTTTGAGAGACCATGAACTTGCTGATGTTTTTAATCATTTTTATTCTTTAGAGGTGTTTTATTGACTCTAAAGAGCTGATAGTTGAATTTGGGCTGTGGAATGAATCCCACAATCACCTCCTAAAGTTAGGGCCTTTTGTTGGGAGTTGATTTACTTGAAGATCAACAATTCTGAGGACTTTCAAAAAGGAATGCCTCTTTAGTGCTTTTTAGTTTTGAACAAATCAAAAAGTTGTGAATCCACTTTCTTTTTACTAATTTCCTTTTGTTTGTGGTTGAAAATTCGGAGCATTTTCTCTTTGTTTTTTAGGTAGATGCCCTCAAGGAATATAAACAGGCTTTTTGCCCCTCATTTTTCAATCATGAAAGGAAAGGGAACGAGATACTATGGATGTTTAATAAAAGCTGTCCTATGGGCAAGTGGAACAAGATACCATCTTCCCAAGTCAGCACCTGATTCTTGTGCTGGGGAATGCATATTAGTAGCAAGTGGAATAGGTCTTGGTTGTTCTATATTGAGGGTGATGTACCCTCGATATGTACTTGTATTTCTGCTGCACTTAATTTTGTCAAATGTCAAAATGACAAAGATGTCTAATGATCAATGGTAGGCAACTTATGTTGTTATAATACTTTTCTTAGCATATATATCAACAGGACTTTATCAAGATGAATAAAAAGAAATAGAAGAGATGAAGCAGTGATAGCCAGGGAGCAACCTGCTAAACCCGATATTCAGAAACTATAAACCCAATATGATAGGAGCTATTGGCAAAATTTGCAAGAATTGCAACAATCCACTAACACTAAATTTTCTTTTAGTAAAACATCAAGGCACTTTTAGCTCTTATTTTTTCAGTTTTGAAAAATTAAAATTAAAAATAAAATTTCTACTATATTTTGTTCTTGATATGTAGAAACTAAAAATAAGTTCTTCTGCTTGCAAAAAAAATTGACTTTTAAATGCACACCATAAAAATTCTGTTGATGCCATACAGGTGTTGAAGCAAGCCTGTCATGTCTATGTATGTTAGTGATGACGAAATCTATCGGGTTTTTATATTTCTTTTTGCTAGTTGATTGCTCCTCAAAGAGTTGGAGGATATCATGATCCCCCAGCTTAATTTATGTTGCTTAATCACCATTTTTTGATAAATGGTACAATCAAACTTGCAATGCTTTATGCATTGTTAATGAAATCAAACATAACCATGTACTCTTCATATACAGGATGTATATCCATATATGTAATGCAAATATATGATTTTCATCATAATGATTTGTCTCTTCATTGGTGACCATGAATATAATCTGTATATGCACAGTTGCACACTAAGAAGAAGAGAGGTATACCTGAAGAAATGTGCCCCCACAATTCGATCTTGAGATCTGGTCTTTTCTCCAATTATATTCAGGTCAATTGTAGATGTGTTTGTTGCCAGAATGCAGTGAGGAGGGCAAGACTTCTCAAGTTCATTAAATATTGATTGTTTAAGTGGAATGCTTTCAATAACAGCCTGCAGAGAGTGCAAAACCGCATCAAAAAACATCTTCAACATAATAACAAGAAGTCAACAGAAGCAGCAGCAACAACAATTATAACCAATCCAAGAAGAAAAAAATATCCTTCTGAATAGTTCTAGAAAGAAAACAAAAACTCAAGCATTTCTCATGCTTAATATAAAACTTTGAGATCTAATAGTAACAAAAATTAGAGAGAAGTGTTGTGAGATGATGGAAAAAAGTAGGAACGGTGTGTTCTCAGTAAAGTCTGTTTATAAAACCTTGACAAGGAATTAGGAGGAGAAGGCGGGTGTAAGGGGGGGTTTGTAAGAATTATTCCTCCTAGGGTGGAGGTTTTGCATGGCTAGTAGCTTTGGACATAATTCTTACCAAGGATTGTATTGAAAGTAGGGGAACTCAGATGGCAAGAAGATGCTATTTATACATAGCCAAGGAGGAGGCTGTGATTCACTGGCTGCTGCTTTTCAAAGTATATATGGGGATTAGACGTCTTTATGGGCTGAGCTCGGGTTGAGATTTTGCCAATATTTGAATGGGCCTGGCCTGAAGCAGTGAAAATGTTCATGGGCTGAGCTCGAAGCCCGGCCCATCAACAGGTCTGATGGGGATACTTCAGCCTTTTCAGTCTTGATCTGTGGGATCTAAGATCTCCAAAAGATATCTTTGCTCATTGGCCTACTTTGAGTGGAAATAGGAAGGCAACAATTGCATGGAGCTGTTTTTCTTTTGCTATTTGTTGGGAATATGGAAGGAGAGAAATAGAAGAATTTTTTAAAACAATCAAAGTGCAGGGATCAATTGTATCTTCCAATGGAAAAAGAATGTTGGAAAGGATTTTGATTTTACTGGAGTTGGATTTTGGTCATCTTAAGAGTTAAGAGTCTTTGGGCTGATTTTTTTGTATTATGTTTTTTTTTTCATGTAATGATTGTTGATTTCTCATCACCCCATGGATGTACCATTTTATTTATCAATGAATTTTCTTTTTTATTTATTAGCAAAAAATACTGGAAATGGTAGCAGGTTTAAGCCCATAAGGCCTTCAGTTTACAACCATATGCACGTACAGTTTCTATTCCTCTCATGGAGAAAAAGAAAAAACATTGAAGCTGCTAAAATTGCTGGCATATTAAGACGAAAGGAATAAATACCACCAAACTGACAAACAAAATGATCAGTTTTATTTTTGCCAACAATACCAAATACTAGGAAAATCGATAAAAATACCTGTTAATGAAGAGTTGCATCACTGATACAAATATATGGAATAAATCAGCATAAACAAAATATGACAGAACTCATTAATGTCTCATAGAAGCTTGAAAGCAGCTTATTTATTTATCAAAACACAGACAAAAATGCGATAACCCACCTCTATGACCATATCGACGTTTTTAAATTCTGAATAGTCCAATACACCTTTAAGAATTGAAAAGGCCTTCTCTGCTTTATCCTGTGTCAATTTTCCTCTTGTAACTAGGCTTCGAAGATTTGCTGGAACATATTGTATGGCCATAAGTGACTTAAAGAAAAATACTCAAACACAGATACAAGTAACTTCATCAAAAAGAGAAGTTTAACTACATGTACCAAACAAACAATGCCAGATGTCTTTTCTAACATGTGAAAGCTTTCTACTTATAGAGGGCAACTCTCAGAAAGAGGCATCTGTTTTCAAACCTTCTATTGATTTCATCCCCTTTTGCAGATATTCAGAACTAATTTCCTTAAGTATAACAGATATGTTGCTAAGGAGAAGAGCTGTTGCTATGCCAGAACCCATCAGACCCCCACCAATTACAGCAACTTTTTTTATGCTCGTTGGCTTAAGCCCAAGATCAGTAACATTAGGTACCTGCAACAAGTACATTTGAGGAAATTCATTCAGAAAAAAGGCATAGCAACTAGGTTATTGAGTCTATGAAGCAGAAAATCGGTTCTTATTCACAACTCAGTTTGAAATAGAATCTACATGGATACAGTACATAACAGTCCAATTGCTGCAGAAACCAGGTGCCATTCCACTCCAATATAAAGGCATGCAACCATTGATAACCAAAATTAAATCAAAATTGTAATAGTAGAATGTACAGTACAGGAAAAAGAAAGGGACCGCATTAGTTTGACATAAAACCATATACAAGTATGCAACATTGACACTTCAACAAACAACCTTGGATATATTGCCCAAGAAAATCATCAATAGATATAATGAACACAAACTTTAGCTTGCCACTATTTGTGTTAGGTTCCCCCACTCTCCTCCTAGCCGGGTCGAGCCAGTCAGTGAACCTACAACGGCTGGGCCTAATGCTGAAACCAGAATGAGGCCTCCCATTGAAAAGGTGTACATCCGCAAGCCATGACAGCCCAACAGTCAAAATTAGCTATGCGGAGCAGAGACAGTTTTTACTTTTGGAATATTCTGGTTCTTATTCTGACAGTCTGTTAGGATATGTGTCAGCTCTCTCTATATGTTTCTAGGAATTACTGATGGAAGGATATGGAATTACCCTTGCAATCTCTCGCTTTCTCTCTTCTTCATTCTTAGGAGGATTGAACTTCCCTCGAAGAGAGCTCCTGTTTTGGGCAGTAACCCAACAATGTCATATGAAGCCCTATACATGTATATATTTTGATGATAGAATTAAAAGAAGAAGAAGAAGAGAGAGTCAAGCTGACACCCCAAGTCACAAGTATGAAAACAACATAAAAAAGAAACAAATAAATAATATTAAAAGGATCAATCCATCATCAAAGACAATACCCAAAATAGACCATAAGCTTAATGATTCGTCAATGTCTTCAAACTCCAGATTTATAAAAAGAAAATGTCTTCAAACTCCAGATGCACCAAAAGCTTATCAAGATAAGAGAATTGATATCTGAACATATCCTTCTGTTATTACTCTTCTTGCTTTCAAACCTACACATGAATATTGTCATAGTTTTATCTCATTAACCACATGAAGTCCTTGTATACAGGGCTTGGACCCTCCCTTTTTTTTTGAATTACCATACTCAATTCAATTATCTTCACCTAAAAAAAAAAAAAAACAACTTAGCAATACAATCTAGAGATGTTCATTATTTGCTGTGTATCCAAGTGCTAGCATATAACACCATGTGAGGATTTAGTTTAGTCAAATCACTCAGCATTGCCTAACCAACTGTTTTGCCTGGTCAAGATCCTAGCTCCATCAAGTCCATGGCATGCTCAGCTAGATTTGGTTGTCTACTGGTGCCTAGGCATCACTTAGCACCTGGTCATTACTGAGATCCATTTACATTACAATTTTAAAAATGTTCCCAACTCTTAATTTAATATTTAAAATGAAGATTGCTATTAATTTAGAGGGAGAACTTAACTAAAGGAATTATGCTTGGGGGAGCTTTGAGGGGTTTCCAAGTGGGGAATGGTGTTGAAAACATTGCTTTGCTACAATTTGCAGATGATACACCATTCTTTTATGAAGCTTATATGGAGAGTCTAGAGACTTTGAAATATATCCTATGGTGGTTTGAGGTTGTATCAGGGCTGAAATTAAATCTACAAAAGAGTGAATTGTTTGCTATGGAGCAGGGGCAGGAAATGAAGGTCTTGAATGAAACTTTAGGCTGTGGTGTGGGCTAGCTTCCTGGGGCTTCTGCTTGGAGACAAGGCAAGCAGCACTTTGAGATCCAATGATTGAAAGGTTTGACAGGAAATTAACAAAAAAATAAGACTTAGATGACTGACACAGAATATGGAAGTGAGGCTTCAATGGATAAAACAAAGTGCCAACTCAGGGTAGGAAGGGGTTCCATGTTTTGGGCTCTGTTGTAAGTTTTTTTTTCTTTTTTCTTTTTTTTTTTTGTGGGGAGGGCTAAGAGAGCTTATCCCTCCCCTTATCTTGTTTTTTGTTGTGTCTTCTTTCCTTTTAATCATCTAATGAATTGGTTTGGTTCAGTTATTGATCCAAAAAAAAAAAAAAAAGATTTGACAGGAAATTAGCCTGGTGGAAAGTGAGGTATTTATCCATGGGAAGAAGTAGTACTCTTTTCTTTTTTGATAAGTGGTTAAGTGGTACTCATCAAAAGTGTTATTGCAGCACTGCTTACTACCAACCTTTTTCTCCAATCCCTTCAGGTGTGGCCAGGCAGTTGGAGAAGAAAATGAGGGAAACCTTTAGAGGTGGAAGGATGAGTTCAGGTTCCATCTAGTTGATAGGAAAAGGTCTGCAGACCAATGAAGGCTGGAGAGCTGGGGATTATACATTTGAAAAAGTTCAACAATAGGAAAGTGGTGTTGGAGATTTAATGAGGATCCAGGCAGCTTATGAAGAAGAGTGATAGAAGCCAAATTTTGTGTGAGGGAGATGAGGTGGGAAGCTGGAAGCAACATCAATTCTTATGGCACCTTGTTTTGGAAAGGAATTAAAAAGGTATATTCCGAATTTTGTCAAGGAATAAGATATCAGGTTGGAGAAGGTAAAAGAGTCAAATTTTGGGTGGACAAAAAGCTCTGATGGAAGCGTACCCGCCCTTGTTCATTATTGCACAGAATAGGGAGGCTCTGGTCAAGGGCTGGCTACATGATCTCCATTGGAGATCATATTTGGAATCCAGCCCTTAGGAGTAATTTGAGTGATTGAGAGGCGGTGGAAATGATTCAAAGATTGCAACAGCATTCTCCTCAGGGGGCAACCAGATAGCAAACATTGGAGATGTTATGGACGCATTCCTCGGGAAGACGTACCATCGCCGCCGGCAGCAACAGGAACCTAACCCACCGCCAGCAGCAGCAGTGATTCGATGATTCTCATCCTACCCAGTTCGGCAACAGCAGTCTCATCCAGATTAGATTAGATCATCTTGCTTGTTCTTATCTTATTCTATTGCTCTTATCTTATCTTGTTAGTAAGTTATCAGATTAGGATTAGCTTATCTTATCCTTAGCAAGATAGAACTGGAAGTCTCCCTATTCAGCAAGGAGACTCCCTAAGATTAGGACTCTTGTAATCTCCTATTTAAGGAGACACCATTATTGAATGAGGATATCGAATATTCAGTTAAAGGAATGAGTTAGGAGAGTTGGTGATCTCTTGAACAAATCACCAAGGTGCCAAGATAGGTTCATCAAGAGCAGGAAGGAACAAGGGAAAACAAGAGGTTTTCCCCGTGGACCAACCCGTGACAAGATCCTATTCCCGGGCCCATAACAGGAGATGGGTCCTATAAAAGGTCAAATCCTTGTGTTGTCTGTGATTTCCCAGCCAGAAGAATTTGGCCTTCTGCCACTCCATCAAAAATTAAGTTTTTTACATGGACTGCTGCATTGGAGAAATGCTTGACCTGTGACAAGTTGCAAAGAAAGGATATGCCTTTGGCTCAAGTGAGGTGTGTTCTGTGCTCTACAGAACTGGAGTCTGCTAACCATTTATTTCTGCATTGCCCTTTCACATCTAGGGTATTAGGTATAGTTTTGGAACTTTCAGATGGGCTGGCTGTTTTTCCCAATCGATCCATCCTTCCTGCACAGATCGCAGTTATGGGGGTTTAGGCAAAAAGGAAAGAGTGGTAAGGGGGTTATTTCCGACGAATATTTTTGGAGTGTGTGGGAGGATAGAAATGCTTGGATATTTGAAAATAAATACTGAGGATCAAATAGTTCTGGGTAAAATTAAAGGAAAGCTTTGCTCCTGGTTGTCAGTATGTAAGGAATCCAGGAGCATAGAATACAACAAATTTTCTGATAGGGACATATTGTTTTCTTGCCAATTGCTTGATAACAGAAATTCTGTATAGTCAGAAGTCCTATAGCAGTGTGGATGTACATGGCACTGGATTGAAATCGCTTTTTGTTTATAATACAATAAATTACCTAAAAAACATAACTAAAGGGGATTAGGACTTATACCCCAGGGCTTGCCTCTTTCTACTGCTAGAGAAGGTAGGTACTAGAGAGCAACCAATTGCCCAAGTGTTGTTGGGACACTTCAAATACACTACATGGGGTAGCTATGTATGACACATTCAGATTGTCCCACATAGCCATACCTAATACCTACACAAAAAATGAGAAGATTAAATTCAGTCAATTCCTTCATATAATATAGGCCAGACAGAGTATCAGGTCCATGCTACTACATTAAATTCTCTAGTAGCATAAAATGGATTGTCTATTGTTTTCTTTTCAAACCTTTGTTCTTTTTTTTATCTTTGATGGATAAAGATATGTTTTATTACCTTCCGTTCTTGGCCTAATTTCAATGACATCATAAAACCAATGCATCACAATATGCAGTGACACAGGCTAAATCTAGAAACGATCAATGCTGACAATGAAAAAAAGGAATAATTTCACATAATTAAACATCCCATGAATCACACAAAAAGGAAGTAAAGAGAAGAAAGGCAAGATGTGCTAATGGAACGATGGAATGTAGATACATGCCCATCATATGATTCGTATCAAGAGGTACCTTGGACGTAGCACGTTGAGCAAAGAAGACATGAACAAGACCTTTTGACGTGCTTGATAACACTAACTCCTTAAATACTTTTGCCTCCTGCAATGAGCAGTCCCAAATTAGCATTTTTTAATAAGGATTTGAAGTAAGATTACCACAAATAGGGAATCACATAAATCACATTTCACATATCATCAGGTGAAACTTAAGTGTACTTTCCCCCCTCGTATTTGTAAAGCAATAAAACTCCAGATAAATATATAGCAACATTAGACAGATAAAAATGAAAGCACGCATATCTCCTTATGAAAGCAGACAAACTGGAGATAAATTAAAATTATAAAACCCCCCAGAAGCATATATACCTTCAAAACACCAGAATATCCTCCAAAAACAATGCCTTCCTCAATCACATCAAGACATGCCTGATGCTGAGGCATATTTGGAGCAGTCTGTCTTGCTCGTTTTCTAGCAGATTTCAATATCTCACGTGCTTCAGAAAGGGAACAAAGTTTGTCAGTCCTGTGAAGTGAATTCATCCAAGGTCTACGCCTTTCAGCAATGTCCAAAGCCCAGAGTCGAGATACTTTCAGCAAATCTTTAGGGGATACAACAGCATCAACAAGACCTAACTTCTTCCCTTCTTCAGACATTATTGGCTTTGATGACTGCAAAAAGGTACTAGTATGATACAATCATGACCGTAGAAAAGCCTTATTTAAAACATAATTGAATTGACCGAAATTAAAATAATGTAGATCAAGATGGAAGCTGAATCCATGTGATGGTTTCAATCTCCATTCAGTTTGGTCTGAAGTTAGATAGAAGATTTAGTAGGTTTTACATTGTCTGCCTATTTGGTTCTGCTAAAATATTCCAATCCTGGTATCACTAGTTCACTACATGTATTTTAATACCATACTTTTCAAGGCGTCTAGGTGATTCTGGGCGACACTGGGGCGCCTAGGCAATAAAAATTTTATAATATGAAAAACTGACTTTTTGGCTAGTTTCCTAGTTTTATATACCATTCAGCGTGTATGTTAATTGAAAAATAGCAATTCTCTTTATTAAGAACATTAAATCTCCTCTAAAAATGTGGCAAATCATCACATCTAAAAGATAAAAATCTTTTACATATATTAATTTCGTTATTTTCAAAAATAATACTACTATAATAAGTATTTAATAGAGCAAATTCATATTAATTAGCAGCTAAAAAAGGTTATTAACTTTATGTGATAAATATTCAAGATGGAAAGTAAAATAGAAAAAAAAACAAGGGTGGAGTTTCTGTTTTATTTAATTAGAGAGAGAATAGAAAAAAAAAAAAAAACTTTATTATTTTATTGTTTCTTTCCCCTTTGGGTGAGGCGCCCAGCCAAGGGCGCCTAGGCGACGCCTTGGCAACTATGTTCAATACTAGTAATTTCATAATATAAAATAAATATTTTTTAATCCTTCAGCTTTCTCACCAGGTTGAATAAAATAGAAACTTACCAGCATCATTTCAACAGCCTTTGGTAACCCAACAAGCCTTGGAAGATGTTGAGTGCCTTAAAAGTAACACATAAGTTGATTTAGTTGTGTCAAATGTCAGACAAAAAATAAAAAGGGAAAATCTATTATGCCAGAAAGGCATGGTACCAGAAGAGCTTTGACCAATCAAAGCCCGCCTGTGAATTTTGATAAATACTATCTGACTGGCTAACATGTTTATGATACCAGTTGATTGGTCACAAGTTTTTCGGATATGATGTCTTTCTGGTATCATGGTCGAACCCAAATAAAAATGATCCTCAACCACGAATTCCACATGTCAAAGAAAGCTTAGGTACCTCCAAACCCAGGAATAACTCCAAGTGACAACTCTGGCAAGCCAAGTTGAGTTTTTGGTGTGGCAATACGTGCATGGCATCCCTATGTAAGGTTAATCAAAGGGAATCAATTGAGAATCTTGACAATAACATATCTATGGCTGTTTAGCAGATTATACAAACCATTGCCAATTCTAGGCCACCACCAAGTGCAAGTCCTTGAACAGCAGCAACAGAAGGCTTTTTTGCATCTGATATCAGCATGATGACATAAAAAACATAACCATACAAAAGAACAGAAACTTTTATAAGCACTAAAATCATTACAAACACTTAAGGCTGCATTTGGATCAGAGATTTCTGGATTCCACCTTCTGGGTTCATTGTAATAGCAGTTTCGGATTTGGAAACCAGTGGAACTTAAGCCTTAAATTCTGCAATTTTGGCATATTTGAAACTCCCTAGAGAGGGGGATTGAAGTTCCACAGAATTGAGGTGTAAGTAGAATTAAATTCCAACTCCACTCCCTTGATCCACACACAGCCTAAAGTTATAGTCTATTAATGTTAAGACACCATTAAGGACCCAAATATTCAGTCAAGTACCTTCCATTATGTTAACCACAAGTTCAACTGATACATCTGGTAATAGTGAAATATCCCCTGCCAGACCAAATAACTCATTGACAAATTTCTAATAGCCAATTCATGATAAAAAAATAAAATAAAATAAAACCACACTCAATTACAAATTTACAACGATAGAGATTTATGAGTTTATACCATTCTTGTGGATGGTCTGAAAAACATTGATATCAAAACCACCAGAAAATTTTCCACCCTCACCTGTAAAGGAAGAAATAAAGGAAAAGCACAGTTAGAGACAACTGTAGTGCACACAATGTAAATGCTTGGGAAGAATAAATGTATTGTTGGAGGTATTGATAAATATGATTATATGAAGTCTTTGGAAGTAATGGTTGGGTATATAAAATCAAACTAGCAAGATGAGTGAAAAATATGAAATTGATACAGATGTACCACATATGAGAAAGGTAAAAAGAAAATGATGTTACATCAGGTGAGATATTGATTTTCATTTTGATAACTTCATCAGTGGGAAAGAGATATTGCCTAATATCTACATAATATTATTGATATAGAATGTTAAACCATATTTTGATGCACCACAGCAGGTCCATGGGGATGGTACGCAGCAGATATTGATTCATAAAAGATGTAGTCATGCAGAGTACTGTGCTTAACCTCGTCAAGGCTTGGTGAATTTCTGGTATAGAAAGTTGGCAAGTTCGTGACTATCACTTTCAAAAAATAAAAATAAAAATAAAAATAAAAGGAAAAAACCCCTAATTCTGTATAGACATGGAAAACCTAAAGGTAGTTAAGGTTAAGGTCGCCTCGGAGGTCAACCGCCTAGAGAAAAAGATAATCTTTCAGAGCATGCCCTGTTTCACCAACAACCTACAACATCATTACAGTTAGCAAAAAAAAAATATCATTACAGATATGTAGCAATTAGCTGATTTTGTTGTAAATTCAAAACCGGTAGCAAATAAGAAAAAGAAAAAATAAAAGATGGTCGCCCGGAAGAAGTTTCATTTCTTAATGATTCCGATCAACAAGATAATTTGATATTTTGATTGAGTTTCCTGGATGGGCTCATCGTTCAATTAGATGGATGAGACAGCTTCCTTTATGAGCCCCAATGTATGGTTAAGATTTCACACACTCGAAGTTCTGATTAATGGAAGTAATTCCCATAGCTCTCATACCCTTGACCTCAACATAAACCTTGAAGGCTTGAACTATAGTGGATCTACTACAACTATACGCCATTACAACGAACTTGAAATTGCCATGTTTCTTAGGTAGGCGAAATTTCCATGTATCAGAACAAGAAAACACAAAGTAAAACAATAATAGCATATGGCAGCAGAAGCTGAACCTTACCCGTCAGCACAATAGCTTTAACATCATTTCTTCTCATCGCTTCAGTGTACTTCTCCTTCAACGCTGCGATAACTGCATTCAGAGAAAGAAGATCAGATTCTTCATCCTTTTAGCAAATCAGACCATAACAAGAAATGAAATTATCAAAATTCAACTGCAAGCGAAACCAAAAATATTTCCGGTAAATTGAAGATAACTAGATAAACAAACAGATCAATCAAAACCACAGTCCTGATCATAGAAATCGAGAATATATATATATATATATGACAAGAAAAACATGGGAATTATAGGCTTATAGCTCACTTGAAGGGGCTAGTGCGTTCACGGGAGGATTACGCATCGTGATAATTGCGACTCCATCGCTCCCGACTTCGATCGTGACTCCGACCTTCGCCATAGCCAACGGTTTGCAGAACAATAGCTAGGGTTTTTGAGGTAAGCTCGATCAAGAGAAGAGGAGACGAAGAGAAGCAAACACTAGTCGCCTAGTCGGGTATGAAGTGAAACCGAGGAATTGCGTCTTCTCGGAATTTATCTGATCAATGATTTATATTGCGGGAAAACGCTGGCAAAGTTGCAATTGGCTAGTGTGCCACGTAATCCGTGATGTAACATAAGCTCTGATTATGACGTCGCTCGATACTCCTTAGAAACTAGATGGAATATAGACGATTGAAACAGGATATTATCAAAAGTTCCGATTAAATCCAACGGCTTGAAGCATCGTAGTCATTTAACTATTCTACTATGAGCACTAGGTGATACATTGGGGGGCAAAAGTTAATTATATTAATATAAAGAAGATAAAGAGATATTTATTTATTTTTCACGTTGGGGTGATTTGGTGGTGCAAAGACAAAGAAGCCACTGTTGTTGGTATTTGGTAATGGTAATGGTGGAGTACTGGAGTTCGATCAGCACCATAAGCGGAGACTGTTATAATCGGTGAAAACCGTTGGATCAGGATCTTTTATGGGATATATGTATTGAGGGATCCACAGCTAGTAATGCAGTTATTGTGGATTGAAATCGATGATTTTCCTAATGGAAACAGCCAAACGGGAGATTTCTAATAAAAAATCTGAAATGGGTTGGGCGTATAATAGTTGCTGACTAGGTGTGAAAGCGAAGGTCCAAATTCCCGGTCCCGGTTCAAAAGGTTCCATTAATCCAAAGTTCCCATCTTTGTAAGGATCCGTGTTTTTTGTTTTTTCTCGGTTCTGTTTGTCTGCAATTCGAGTTTTCTAACGGGATCGAGACGTGTCATTTCAAACAATTTTATGGATTATAAGTTTATAATTACATTTTTTTTAAGTACTCTGGAAAGGCAATTCAGAATGAGAGCCCCTCATAGTCTATTACTAGCCTCCTAAAACCGTATCCTGCCCATGAATTGATGCGCCGTATCCTGCCTATGAATTTGACATCAATTTGTGATTAGGATTGTACCGTGGGATTACAAAATTCTATCTAATCTTTCTTTTTTTTTTACTCCTTAAGGCTTAGTTTGGAAAGAGCACAAATGCAAATACATATAAAATAATGCAAAATATAAGATTTTGCACTCTTCATATTTGCATTTATACTACTTTCAAACCGTGCCTTATGTTTAATTTGAAAGGAGTATAAATATAAATATAATGTAAAAACATACAAAATACAAGGTTGTGCGCTCTAAATATAAATATTTATATTCCTTTCAATCTAACCTTTTACATACAAAATGGTACAAAACAAATGGTTTTGCACTCTACATATTTGTATTTGTACTCCTTCCAAACTGAGCTTGGAGTACAAATGCAAATATGTACATTACAAATACATACTTGATTTAGTTGTCATGTGTGCAATGCAAACAAATGCATCCAAATACAAATGATTTAGAATGAAAATTCTCATTTATTTTTTAGGGTAAAATACAAAACCTCCCCCTAAGTTTTTGACAACAATAAAAACCTCCACTATAATTTCATTTTAACAAATATCTCCCTTGAAATTTTGAGAAACTCGACAAAAACCTCCCTTCCATCATCTTTCCAGATGGAAAATGTTAGATTAATGCACCATCATTTTCCAAATACCAACTCTACCCTTTTATAAATTATTTTACATACAAAATTACTAAAATAACCATATTTTAACTTGACAAAAACCTCCTTCAATGGTCATCTTTTAACGTTTTTGTTGAGTCAAAATAGGATTATTTTAGTAACTTTGTATGTAAAATAATTTATAAAAGGGTATAATGGGTATTTGAAAAAAAAAAAACTAGTGCATCAATCTAATGTTTTCCGTCTGAAAATGTGATAAAAGGGAGGTTTTTGTCATGTTTCTTAAAAGTTCAAGGGAGGTTTTTGTTAAAATGAAACTATAGGGGAGGTTTTTATGATTGTCAAAAACTTAAGGGGAGGTTTTCGTATTTTATCCTATTCTTTATGAAGGGTGTTGGCCCTTCAATGACATCATGGCACGTGGCACGACAGGACCGTTGCATGATACCTCAACGCCACACAAACAGCTATGAATCTCACTAAGTCAAGGAAGCACACCTCGAAACCAGTCCGAACACCTTGTATACAGTTCAAGCACCTTGTTAGTACCGCTCCAAGGGACCTCAACATGAGGAGCAACCTCCTCTAAAGGACTTATCGATCTGACTAAGGTCTAGGTGGCGACCTATGAAACATGCTTGTCAACCTCCTCTATGTGCATCTTATCACGCTCGGGTCCTCCGAAAGTCAGCTCCCGCACCAATCATTCCGCAGGCAACCGGATAAGGCACGGAAGCCTAGTCCACATGCGAAACTACCTCCGAGGACTTCGGATCGGTAAGTCACATCCTCCCGGTGATCTCAGATGCGGTGCGTAAAGCTCATGCCAATCGACGCTTATATAAAGGCGCCCCTATTTTCTAAGAAAGGTACGTGTGATTTAGCATTCACAACTCTCTAGCTCTTTCGCATTTTAGCTCTCTCAAAACTCTTCGTTGACTTAAGCATCAAAGTGCCCACCATCGGTAAAGCAACCCGAACACACTGATCTCTTTCCTTGCAACTCAACTAGGCCGACCTATTCAGTTCAGCGTCCGAGCTATCTGCCAGTAGAGAGCACCAAATCGCACATCATCAATTGGCGCCATCCGTGGGGATCACGCTACACAAAAGCTAAGCTCACTTGTTCTCTGAGCCTCAAGTAATGGCATCCTCAAGCCACAACAACAACGCTTGGATCGAAGGAACCCCCATAGGGGACAGAATCAGAATGATCATCCCGGGCAAGTTTCAGCGGTCTTGCCTAGATGAGCCTCATCAGCCCTGATCGCGAGGTCGACTCTACAAGTCAAGCCCGTCATAGCTTACGTGGGAGTCAGCAGCCAATAGACTGTGGAGTCGCCCTCGTGGGTCAAGCCCTTCAAGGCTCTTGTGTGAGTCGACAACTTACAAATAGTGGAGCTGCCCCCACAGGTTGAGCCCCCTATGGCTCTCATAGGAGTAGACGGCCAACGTCTCCAAGAGCTTATGCAGTGCAGCCATGCCACCGACCTGTAAACGTAGCAATATGATAACCCACTAGCTCGCAGTGTGATTAGCACGATCACTAGAGAGTTGAAGGTAGCAGGTTTTGTCACCCCCACTAATCGAGCCTTAGTTTGCGGGCTGGACTTCGAGGGGGAAAACCCACCAAAGCGACGAAGAGTAGAAGAGGTGATCTACTTCAAGATCGTGATAATGACACCCTCGTAGTCAAGATCGTGATTTGCTCCACAATTACAAGGTAAAAAGGGTACTCCTTGATTCTGGAAGCTCAGCAAACATCCAGTTCCTTGGAGCTTTCAAGCAAATGGGACTACAGATAGAAGATATGGCTTGAGTCGATGTGCCCCTAGTCGATTTTGACGATGGGGCAACAAGAGCTCTTGGTCAGATCAACCGATCGATCTATGACAGTAGGAACCGCGCCGAACAGGAAGAGGTTGCAGCATGACTTTCTGGTGTTGGTAATGGTTTCACCATATAACGCCATTCTAGGCTGACCAATTTTGTACGCCCTCAAAGCGGTGTTATCAATATACCACCTCGCGATGAAGTTCCCCACCAACCATGGAATAGGAGTAGTGTACTGCGACCAGCTTAAATCACAAAAGTGCTATGTTGCAACACTGAAGGGGAATATAAAGCAGGTTGTCGACATCAACTTGAAGCCACTCCTGGAGAATAGTGAGGAAAGATCCTGCTCGATGGGAAACACTGTCTTGGTGCCAATCTTAGATACCGACCCCTTGAAGACAATGCAGATTGGCACACGCCTCAAAGAACCACTGCACTCCGAACTGGTAAGCATTTTAATTAATAATCTAGATGTTTTTGCCTAGTCGGTTGCCAATATGCCTAGCATAGAACTCTCTATAATAACCCATATACTGAATGTAAAACCCCTATGTTAGGCTAGTAAAAAAGAGAAAAAGTAACTTGTCTCGGAAAGGTGGAGAATAATAGACAAGGAGGTCAAGAAGCTCTTCATGGCGGACTTCGTGAGGGAGGTCAAATATCTGAGCTGGATTGTCAACCTAGTTCTTGTAAAGAATGCCAACGGGAAGTGGTGCATATGCGTCAACTATGCCGACCTCAACAGAACATGCCCAAAGGATAGCTTCCCACTCCCTAGGATGATTGGCGACAAAGTCGAGGTGTATGTAGATGACGTGGTCGCAAAGAGCAAATCCCATGAAACTCTAATTGCCGACCTGACCGATGTCTTCTACATACTTAAAAAATGTTTGCAAAAGGTTTTAATTCTCAGGATCCATGTGAGTAGAGAGTGCAGCATTGTACCTTGCAGTCGATGGAGTGGTCATCTCTTGTCGGGCAGTGTTTGATCATTATGGGCTGAGAGGTTAAGTGTAAGACCATTGAGGATTATACCTGATAGGCTAATCTTACATCTGCCCACAGTCCTTGGGCCTTCATAAAATGGCTAGACCCAATGACCATTTAGTGTAAATGTTGGGCCCATTAAGCGCCCATAGTGATGGACTCAGGGGTTCACTGTATTCAGCAGTGAATTCGGCCAGGCCTTATAACAGAGGTTAGACTGAACCCATGTGGCTGATGTATAGATCAATGATAAGGTCCCAACCATACAAAGAGAGCCAAGCTAGCCACCATTAAAGTGGAAGTGAGCCTGAAAACTTAATGGGCCTAAAAGCCTATTTCGAATTGGGTTAATTAGATTAATTAAATAGGGGCAGATCTAGGATTTGGATCAGTAGATAAGGTAAGGGATTATCCTTATCCACTTAAAGAGTCCTGATTCAAATAAAGATTTGGATAAAAGGAACTCCTAATTTGATTAGGAAGGCTGATCTTTATCTGCAGATAAGATAAAGGATTATCCTTATCACTTAAAGAGTCAAGTTCCAAATAAAGATTTGGATTAGTAAACTCCTAGTGGGATTAGGAAATTTTCTCTTTAAGGCTATAAATAAGAGAGCATGGCGAACCTCCAAAGACACATTCGCTGAATACAGAGAGAAACAACACAATTAGACTGCTTTTTCCTTCTTCTTTATTTCTTCCTGCTCTTGCCGCCCCACCCTATTCGATCTCCAGTTCTTGGATTGATATACGATTGGATCTTGATATTGTTTCTTGCCAGAAGAAACAATCTAGAAGTTGTGCTCACTGTCATATTCGATTCTTGCTAAAGAATTACTAGTTCTTGGTAAAGAACTACTTGTTGATCCTACCTCACTCTATGTTGTGTCATCTTCAGTGGAGGGAGGATTTGGTACTCTCTTTGGGCGTGAACACCTACGTTGGGAGGAACATTCTTGTATGGATTCCATATCAAGTATATCCCTCCGGTTTGGTTACAAGAACAAACCTTGAAAATGCAGTTTTCTAAATTAGGAATATGATTCCCAGGTGGAAGTAAAGAAATTTTTGAAAATTTACCCAATCTTCCTACAGGATTCGGCTATCCATATGATGGATCTCCTATCCTTTTAGAAGCCCCTCTTGAGGACGGCATGACGAACTTCGCTCCTAAGGTGTTCAGTCAAATTGCAGAAATCTTTGACAATTACATCCCTGGTATGGTAGATGTCATCGGAGTGCTTGCTTTGTTTCTCCTCAAGCAGATGAGTTTGCTCCTATGCCTTGATTATCAAGATGGCAAATTCCTGGTGGCACCTCGTTAGTACCGGTCCAAGGGACCTCGACATGAGGAGCGACCTCCTCCGGAGGACTTACCATCTGATTGAGGTCCAGGTGGCAACCTACGAGACATGCTCGCTGACCTCCTCTATGTGCATCTTATCACTCACGGGTCCTCTAGAAGTCAGCTCCCGCACTAATCATTCTAGAGTCAACCGGATAAGGCACAGAAGCCTAGTCCACATGCGAAACTACCTCCGAGGAGTTTGGACTGGTAAGTCATGTCCTCTCGGGGATCTTGGACGCGATGCATGAAGCTCACACCAATCGACACCTATATAAAGGTGCCCCTATTTTTTAAGAAAGGTACGCGCGATTTAGCATTCACAACTCTATAGCTCTCTCTCGCTTTTAAGCTCTCTCAAAACTCTTCGCTGACTTAAGCATCAGAGTGTCCACCCCAAATAAAGCAAGTCGGACACTCTTATCTTTTTCTTTGTAGCTCAGGTAGGCAACCTACTCACTAGATTGCGCATCATCAATTTTTATTTTAAACTTTAAGTTCTATTTGGATAAACTTTTTTTAGAAACACTTATGCAACAAGAAATATAAAGTCAATGTGGATTATTTTATGCTTTTAGTTCTCACTTTGAGTCAAATATACTTTTTGTAAAATGCATGGCAAATTTTGTGAGACATGGCAAAATATGCTCATAGATATATGCCATATGGCAAATTTGTAAATATGACATGTATATCATTTAGAAAATATGAAAGTATGACAAAATATATCATGTGGCAAAACATATATGCCATGTAGCAAAATTGTGACAAAATATGCCATGTCGTAAATTTTACAACATGTGACAAATTTGTGTGACGTGTAAAAAAAATATATGCCAAATTTGATGTTCATAAAAATGGCATAATATATACCACATTGCATCAATTTGTGCCACATGGCACTACTATGGCTCTTGTGACATTTTTATATTATAAATTTCAAGAAATAACAATTTGACACATGGAATTTATCATATCATATGTGTCAAGGTAATATTGGCGTAACCAAACCAAACGCTTATTTATGCTTTCAATTTTAAAAGCTTATTTTGAAAACAATATTTACCAAACTGCAAAAGCATACAATGCAAACACAAAACATCCTTTCTACTTTTGTGCTTACAAAAGCAAAAGTTTATCCAAATATAATCGTACTTTTTTATATATTAGTGAAATGGTCCGTATGATGTACGGGGTATTTAATATTGATGGTGATGTTTGACTATGTTATATATCAGGTATACATTTTTAATTTATGTTATTTTCTTTAATTTTCATGATTTTCTATATTTTTGTAATTTTCCTATGTATTTCTTTGTTTTTTATAATTTATATTATTTTATTCATTTTATGTGTTTTTTTTTTATAATTATGCAATCATACACACACAGACAGATATATATATATATATATATATATATATATATATATAATGGGAAAAATATAAAGTTGAGGGTAAAGTTGGAAAGTAAAATTAGAGTGTTTTGACCAAACCAATAGGGTTGTTCATAAGAAGGTCCAACCCGACCAAACCGACCAACCAGGACCGACCCAACCCGAGTCGGTGGGGTTTTCATCAGCACGGGTTGGTTTTGGGTTGTGCAAATTCCTAAACCGATGATTCGGGTCAGTTTCGATTTTCACACAAGAAAACCAAAACTGACTCGACCTGAGCCGACTTAGTTCCTAATTCAAACATGAAGTTCCAAAGCCCATTAGGCCACCTAGTTTTTGACTGGTTGCAAGAAACTTTGGATTAGTGAATAGTGATTAATGAACAACTTTTGTGATTAACTTTTCATTTAAATTTTATAATAGGAGATGGCTGAAATGATCTTCAATTTATGATTGTTTTTAAAATTAGCAAGATTTTATCACAAGGATAAACTTAGAACCGAAACCAACCCAAATTGACCCAACCTGACTCAAACCGACCAGGTCGATTTTGCTTAACACTGGGTCGGTTTCGGTTTCATAATTATTTTATAGTGACAATATATTATAATGGAAAAAAATAGAAAGTTGAAGGTAAAGTTGGAAAGTAAAATCACGATATTTTAGTGTATATATATATGTATGTATGGTATAGAAATTTTTATGATTTTCTATTTTTTTATAAATGATTTTGTATATTTCTTTGTTTTTTTTTTGTAAATTTATATTGTTTTCTTTGTTTCGAGGAGAGAGGTGCATAAGATAAAGAGACACCATTTCTATTTCCTCATTCCTACTGTGAAGTAGGGGGAATGGATAAGATATACACTATATAGAGGGGGATTTAAAGGAGAGAACTGGGGTTTTAGAATTTATTTCTTTGCTTCATGTGTGCATGATAATATTTGGCCTTTTGCTTCATATTGTTCTACTCGTCAATAGTGGGACCGTTATTTGCATATCTAACTGCTAGCGTTTGGATATAGGTTGATCTTGATTCATTTATATTTGGACTCAAATTGAATATCCGTCCGATTTTTGTAGAAGAGTCCGGATCTCCTACCAACAAAACGCATTTCAAACCCCTATAACCCTACCAAGTACCAAACCCCTACGGTATTACGTTGGTATGGTGTTAGATTATTGGACTAGCTTGATGATCGTCAAGAAAAAACACCCTAAAACAAATCAATATAACGAACCTGAAAGCATTTCCCAATCCAATACAACTTATTATGTTAACAAGGACAATCGAAATAGAGGGGAAATGGGAAAAAATACATGAAAAAATAGGGAGAAAACCAAAAAAGGCTTCATTTAATTGATTGTTCAATGATGAAAATAGAGAGGTCGAAAAAAAATCCATTCCTCCATTCAATTAGAATTCGTGGGTTTTGGGCAAACCATTCGATACTTGACACATGTTGACTCTAATCAATGAAGAGATTTATTAGGTAGGCCTGTCAATGATACCCGAAAATCCGAGGCCCAATTCGACATCCAATCTGATTATCTTAGATTCAGATTACGTATTTATGTAATCAGATCAAATTCGAATGTTACAATCTACATCCGATTAATAATCAAATCGGATTTGGATTTGACCCAATATGATTTGATTAAAATTTGAATATGATTATATTATAATATTTATTAATTTTAATATATAAATTCTTAAAATTTATAAAAATATATTTTAAATATTATATTATATATGAATTTATATATAATAAATTTAGTATGTTATATTTATATTAATTTATTATATATAAAAGTTGAAAAATAATTAAATTTTTAATTTTATTGGTATTTTAGAGAATTTAAAGTTGAGTCAGATTAAATCCGAATCCATATGAGTTTGTTAGGATTTGAATTCGAACCCAAGTCTTTAAATCCAATTGAATTTCGGATCAAATTTGAATGTAGGTTCTTAATATTCGGATCGGATGTGGATTTTGCTACATCCAATTAGAATCTGATTCGATTGCAACCCTATTGGGGAGAAGATTAGATAAGACCTAAGAGGAGAGAGGAGTAGGTTTCATAGCGGTTTTATTATTATTTTATTTGTTACAAGCGTGATTGTTAATTAAATAAAATTGGAAAAATAAAAAACTATTATTATTTTATTTGCTTTATCCAATTACAAGTGTTAACAGTTAATTAAATAAAATTAGAAAACAAAAAAAAAGGTAAAAATGAAAAGTGAAAATCAGGCTTTTTAGTGAAACATTATCACCATCCTCATTTTTATAAATGGTTCAGACAATATTCTCATTTTTTAGTATGGTATAGAAATTTTTATGATTTTCTATATTTTTGTAATTTTTTGTGTATTTCTTTGTTTTTTCTGTAATTTATATTGTTTTATTCATTTTGAGGAAAAATGTGTGTAGGATAAGAGAGATACCATTTCTGCTTCCTCCTTCCTACTATAAAATAGCGGGAGTGGATAAGATATACAATATGCAGAGAATGGTTTAAATGAGAGAATTGGGGTTTTAGGATTTATGACTTCGCTTCATGTGTGAATGATGACATTTGGCCTTTTGCCTCCTACCATTATGCTCGTCAATGGTGGGATTGTTATTTGCATATCTAATGGCTAGCATTAGGATATAGGTTAATCTTGATTCATTTATATTTAGATTCAAATCGAACATCCATTCTATTTATATAAAAGAATCTGGATTTCTTGCCAACAAAATGCATTCCAAACCCCTATGGCCCTACCAAGTACAATTCCTATGATATTATGTTGGTGAGGTGTCAGATTATCGAATTGGCCCGATGATCATCGAAAAAAAACACCTAAAATGAATCAATATAATGAACCTAAGAGCATTTCTTGATCCAATACAACTTATTACATTAACAAAAACAAATGAAAAAAAATAAGAAAAAAAAATACTTCATTTAATCATCTGATTGTTCCCTGATGAAAAGAAAGGTTGAAAAAACCCATTATTCCCTTCAATTCAAATTTGTGGTTTGGGCAAATCATCTGATACTTGACACGTGTTGGTTCTAATCGATGAAGAGGTTCGTTAAGTAGGTACTTCGAGAGAAGATCAGATAATGCGAGGAATAGGTTCCACAGTAGTCTTATTGTTATTTTATTTGTTTTATCCATTTACAAGTGTTAACCGTTAATTAAATAAAATTGAAAAAAAAAACATAACAAACGGTAAAATAGAAAGTGAAAATCAAGCTTTAAAATAAAAAACATGATAAAGGGTAAAAATAAAACATGAAAATTAGGCTTTTTGACGAAACATTATCACCATCCTCATTTTTATAAATGAAAATGATGAGATACAGAGATTATCCAATTATAAGTGTTAACTGTTAATTAAATAAAATTGGAAAAATAAAAAACATAATAAAGGGTAAAAACGAAAAGTGAAAATCAAGATTTAAAATAAAAAACACGATAAAGGGTAAAAATGGAAAGTACCACTTTTATAATTTATGGAGGGATAGGATTAGAAATATAAAATCAGCATTTTAAGAGGGGATAAGATTAAAAATATAAAATCAGAGAGGGGATAGCATTGAAAATATAAATCAGGGTGTTGGATGATGGACGCTCATCCATTTATCTTTTTTATAAATGGGTAAGATATCTTTAAATGTAAATGAAGTAAAATTTCAAGCACAAGTGAACCAATACTTGTGTTATTCTGAATTACTCCCATACATTTGTATTGATGCAAAAAAAAAAAAAAAAAGAAAAAAGAAAAAATGCATTGCAGGGACACAGAGCTCTGTTTGGAAAAAATACAAATATATGTACAATACAAATACATATAAAATAATACAAAAGACAAGGTTTTGCACCATACACATTTGTATTTGTAAATACTACTCCTTCCAAACTAAGCCTTAGGCACAAGTGGGAATAAGAAATTAGTTAATTTCTAGATGGACAGAGGGACATAGCTAAAAGCCTGCAATCACATGGTCTCTAGGACATAAACATATAGATTTGAATCTTCATTTTTTTCTTGGGTAAAATATAAAAACATCCCTCGGGTTTTTTAACAATCATACAAACCCCCCTATGTTTTTTTTAAAAATAGGTGTAGATACCTCCCTTTGGGTGGTTATCTTGACAGGAAACACTAAAGTAATGCATTAATTTTCTTAAAATGCACATTTACTAAAGATCAATATATCACGCTCTTTCTCTCTCTAACGCGTGAGGCAGCCAAAGTTCTCAACCACTCAAGAGCCGAGTAGAGCTTTGCTGTGTTTCTTCCTTTTTACAACCTCCCCCCCCCCCCCCCCAAACACAAAAAAAATGGCGAACATGCTCACTTTCTTCTTTGCTCTATTAAAATGCTCACAGCAAACAATCCCATTTAGCTGCCACATTTCATTTTGATTTACTACAACCAATGTACTAATTGTTAGGTTAATATTTTCGAATTTCATTTAGGTTAAGATTCTATAAGCCATCATCCAAGGGACCTCTTCTCAAAAGCAAATCTTGTTGAATGATCAGAATCACTGATGGGGGTTCCAGAAAGTAGCAGTAAGGAGGATTCAATTTTAATCGCCACCAATTCAGCTAAGCTTTTAGTTTTCTTCTTAAGTGCAAGTCTGTGATAGAAATGAGATGACAAAATGCAACTTTTGATTTCAAGAATTTTAACAGACAATAATTGAGTTCATTGAATAGTCACAACACATCTGGGCAAACTTACATAGATGAACACCTATGAAATCACAAATTTCCTTTCATCATTTTACCCTTTCTTTGGCATAGCTGCAAGCCTCGTATACATCCTTGCCATGGACTCGTATCCCCTAATATCACCAGAACGCAGAAGATTGCCTGCAAAGAATTGAAATAGACCAATGAATCAGAAAATATTAGCTTCATTAGTTTGTAGAAAAGTTGCACTAATTAGATGGCAATCATCCCTATTTTATTTATCCCCTCCATTTCATTAATTACCAGTTTGATTCAATGCAAAGTCTATAAATGTATCAACTACAATTTCATTAGTCTAAAATTAGTATTGTAATTTATACATTGTCTTCCAGAGAGGTAACCCAGTTGGAGTAAAAACCAATACTGAGATAAGCAACAAGGTCCCGCCAAGAGTTGGTTATTGCACCCACAAATCTACAAATTCCACGTCTCCCACAGCTCTAAACGTCTGAAAACACCAGGCATGCAGAGGAATACCATATATAACAATCCACACCAAGCTTGGGGATCCCAAGTTTCTTAACGCCCCAACTAAAGGATTCCATCTCCCCAACCTTAGTTCTGGAGAATCGAATCTGACCTTGTTCCCGAACAAGAATATTGCTCGCTTCCTCATTGTTCCTGAATGAGAACAGAAAAAAGCTTGTGCTTAATTTTCTCACCTGAAAATCCGAGCTTGGATGCCATTCAGCCATTGCCCAATCTCTAACTTCTTCAACATCAGGGTCTGAATTGATGGAATGACCAACCAGACACTTTTCCAACATCCTAAGACAATTACAAACATCTCCAGATGAGCTCAAAATCACCTCCTTCATCCTTCAGCTTGGACAAATACAATTATTTATGCCATGAATACTACTTTTGAACAGTTTCAATCTTCTTCATCTTGGACTTTAATCATTTAACTCACCTTGCTACTCTTTATCATTTACTTGGCTCTACTCTAGCTGCACATCTTCCCTGTGTTACTCCTTTTCCACTAGAACTTGCATCAATGGTCTTCTTCTTATCGCCATAGAAATATCTCGTCACAGACCAGACAAACTCTCCCTTCCCTTTAACTTCTATCTTTTGTCTACTTAAACCATCAACCCAGTATTGGTCAAGGTGAATGAGGTCCATCCGGTGCCTTCATCACTGGTGCTTTGTTTTGCTGGAGAAACAGTTTGCCCCAAGACTTGTTGTCAAAGGATCCTATCCATTAAGGTGGATAGAAAACATGTCCTTGTAGAAAGATGAAAATAGAAAGGAAGTATTGCATTTTGGGAAATTTTGTAGGAACTTGAACAGACAGTCTACAGAGGAAATATTGCAGGTTGAAGGCAAGGGCATTTACGGGTAATAAGAAAAAAATTTAATGCTGATGGGGGCTGCCTGATGGTTCTGGTCGAAACTCAAGATGTGCTGAAAGAGTTGAGAAGAGCATGGGGCAAAAACAAAGGCTTCCAAAGGTCTTTTGCAAGGACAAATTAAGGAAAGTTTGGGGCTGGTTAATGGTGATTGGGGTTCTCCGAAAATCCAAGCTGAATCAAACAGGTTGAGGGGCAAAAAAAAGTATTTTTAAGAAAAGTGGGTGAAAAGGAGCTTTTAAAAGAGGGACACGTAGGTGGAGAAATTGTGAAAAGAGTTGAAGAGGATAAGTTGGCAGGGGAGAACTCAAGAGAGGGCTCTAATAAAGGTGTATCAATTAGAAGAGATCATAGCATTTTAAGTGGGGACCACTTCATTAAGAAAAATCCAAAAGGATTTTACTGTGGCTCTCAAATGAAAACACTTCGAGTTTATAAAGGAAGGGGTTGCAGCTTAAAACAATCAAATAGAGCTTTCAAGGTAGGTTTTTTGTACAGGAGAAGAAAAATAAAGGCTAGCAGTGGGAAAAAGGAAGAGTGGATTTGGGTGATTTCTAGGCTTTGTGTTGCAGGGAGAAGAAAGGATGGGTTGAAGAAAATGGGAGCTTCAGATGGCAACAAGGTGGCACAGTGCTTTGGTAAGATGGATATTCAGGATAAAATTGGCAAGAAATCCACAGATAATATTGTGGAGACAGCGGCAGTGTCTCAACAGCAAATTTTGGATGGATCGAGTTCTCTTTCTAGTTCTAACAATGACCAGATCCTGTCGCCTCTGGTGGTGATGTCTCGCATCTAAGGTCGGTGGAAGAATAAGGGGTGAGAAAGAAGGGACAGAAGGAATGTCTGGAAATGGCCATGAGGTTTGTAGTTGAAGTGAAAGGAGAGCAAAACAAAGTTTCTGGATATGGGGCTCGGGCTGAAGAGGAGGTTGAGCAGCTAGATTGCAACAGCAAGAACAAGCAGGCAGTGGGTCCACTTGTAGGGGAGGTGGTGTCAAGTGGAGTTTTAGAGAAGATTAGGGAGGGTGGTAGTGAAGTTGAAGAAAGAACTTGAAAGGCGCCTTCAGAGAGACGAGATGAAGCAGGGGAGTACGGAGATCAAGAAATTGGTAGATAGGGATGTTAAGGTGGGCAAATCACCAGACTTATTTTTCTTAGGATGAGAGTTCTAGAGGAACAAAAGGGAAGAAAATTTGAAGAAACCCATTGCTGAAGGAGGGGAAATTGGAACAAGGACGGTGGACAGGAGAAGTGAAATTGAAGTTGAGTATGTATAGGGGCTGGGCCGAGACTTGTTTTGGGGGGAAATTGTGTTAACATCCTGTTTGTCCTTAGTAGTGAATTTTGTGAGTTTTTTCTGTTGTCAAAAGGAAAGTGAGAGTCGGGTATGTAGGTGTCCATCTTTTGGGGCTGGTGTTTTGTTCTTTTTTGTTTTGTTGGTGCATTCTCTGCACCCTATTGGTGGTTGTATGTTGCTTTCTTTTTTCAGTAGAAGTTTTTCTTTTACCATTAAAAAAAAACATTGGGGACAAAGGATCACCCTACTGAATTCCCCAAGTTGCCTCGAAAATATCCTTTGGGGACCCATTAATAAGAATTGGAAAATATGTAGTCCTCAAACATCCCATAATCCATTTATCCCCCTATCCCCAAATCCCATTTTCACCATCACGCACTGTAAGCATCCCCAATCAACATGATCATAAATCTTCTCTAAATCTAGCTTAAACATAAAACATTTTTTCCTGATCTTCTAAAATCCTCCATTGCCTCATTTGCTATCAAGATTTGATCCAAAATTTGCCAATTTTTAACAAAAGCCCCCTGTTCACTCGATATCACGAAATGGAGCACTTACTGTCATAACAAACTTAACAATAAATTATATTTCTAAAGAGATTATTTATTTTTATTTGGTTGGAGGAGGGGAGGAAGTGAGAAAATGATGTTGCAACAATTAGCAAATTAACAACATAGCCCACGAGCAAATAAGCCAGCATTGTATGATGCCAGGACTGTAAATATTACTTCAAAAACTTAGCAGATTAATTAGTGATATAGAGAAGTATGCATTGTTTAACCTGAATCACAATTGAGTGGACTATCAGGTTCTGGATGGGCCATCAAGGCAATTATAGCCCTACAAACAGACTGGAGTGTCCAAGCAGGGCTCCAAGCATTCTTCAAGATATCCAAGCAAATCTCTCCTGTCTGCAACAAAAGAGAAGGAATTTGGAATTATAGTGTTTTAAAAGCGCAGGGGCCAATTTGCGCTCAAGGTGCAAAGCGCAAGGTTAGGTACGCACCTTTTTGAAGCAAGGCACAAAATACAAAAAAAAAAAAATGTCAGAAAGTTAAAAAAAGCCAAAAAATGCAAAAAAAAAAAACATTAAACATAATATTAATAAAAATATATATAAACTTAAATTTTAAAATAAAATTTTTAAAAAACCTATTATCTAAAATTAAAATACATAAACATAACATGTAAAGTGTATTCAAATGAAAATTTAAAAATAAATCAAACATATAAAGCATTTCCAAGCATGTGAAACCCACAATCTCTTTTTTTCCTCAATTGCATTACTTCAAGTAGCTAATGTGATGTAAAGCATATTATATTCCTGATTCTACGAGCTGCCTTTGTGCCATGCCCTTCGAGGCAAGCCCAAACAAGTCCATGTTAGCGTCTTAGATTCTTAGTTCTCACACAAAATATAATGATTTTATAATTTTAATTGATTTTAAGAAGATATTTTATTAGGATGAATGAATGAACAACATTAGCAAAAGGTGCATACCTGGGCTGAGGCGCAAGGCGCACTAGGCATGCGCCTTTTGAAAGGGCTGTGCCTAGGACCTAGGCAAGGCGCATACCCTAAAATGCGCCTCACCTGTGGACCTAGGCATGCTTGAGGCACGCCTTTTAAATCACTGAACAGTAACATAAGTTCAGAATCACATTCCCAAATTTGTTCAGTTTAATAGTAACATATTACTGGTTGAAAAGCACATCATCTTTGCAATAAATGTGGTTTCACTTTTGTAGGTGTCAAATGTTTTTGTAGATGACTAACTGATATGCATACCTTAAAGTGTACATTTGGATGGAATATTTTTGTCAAGAATCGCACTTGAGGAGGCTGCAAAGGATACTGCTCGGGAACAGCAAATGCAAGCTGAAATACGCCACCTTCATAAGGGGTTTCTGTTGGTCCCTATAGCCAAAAAGCTCATAATTTAAGAGCAACAGCAGCAATATGTTACATTATATTCATCCATTACCGTAGAGCTTACCTTAATTAGAGCAGTCCATTTAAATATGTTGGAATCGTCACAAACTAGTTGAATATCTGAATCAACTGCTTTCTCTCGTTGCACCTCTTTGTATTCCTTAAAAAGCCTTGCCCTTGAAGCCTGTACATGGAAAAATAATTACTCAACTGAAATATAAATTAAGGTTATAAATAAGCAAATTTGCCCTTGAAGTAAGATTTTCTCATCATGTCACAATATTAAGACTAAAAAAACAAATGGAACAACCAACAGGAAAAATGAATTAACCAACCATTCCAATTTCAAGTTGAAAATTGAGTTAACATAGTATAATCGCCAAAAAAATTAATAAAAAATAGAAAAGGGAGAAAAAGTGAGAGATTCTTTTACAGTTCCACCTCTTTAGGCTCTGCTTATTTCTCCTAAAACGGATGTAAAAGTTTACAGGCTGAAATATTTCAACTATTATTTCCGCCTCTTCTAATTTGTTTTGATGTAAATGGAAAGGAAAACAATGTTTTCATTAAAAAATAGATGAAAATATAGCTCAAATATTTCATCCTGGAAAATAGTAAGCACCGACCTTTTAACCGAGTACTAACAGCATCTTTTCATATCATAAAGCTGCAAATACGCGTGTAAATAAACTACAGTTGTGATCGATATAGTCACTGACCTGCATTCTGATCACTCCTTGATAGTTGAATCTCAAAATCAAAATTCAGAAATTGGCCTCAGAGCTGCATAAATGTTAAATTTCAGCTTAACTGAATCTTAAACAACCAATTATCTATTGAAAGAGGTGTCTAAGGGAGAGATTCTACCAACCATTAACCCAATTCACCAAAACATAAAAAAAAAAGAAAAGAAAAGAAAATTGCAGAATAACATCGATTCAACCATACAAAAAAGGGAAGAATTACATAATAGTACATCAAAATCATGAAAACACAAGTTTCCCGCAATCGCTACGAAAAAAAAAAAAGAGGCTTTCCTTAGAGGAGAAGAAAAACCTTGCCCTGATTCGTGCAATTCGACAAACAAGAAACATTGTTCTAAGCGAATAAAATTGTGGAAACAAATAAACACGTAAAAGGAAAACCTATAGAAGCAAAATTGAGATTGAAATCTGACCTGAAAACCCTTGAAGATGAATCAAACCAAGAGACCCCGAAAAGCTCGAGTTCTGACGCGATGCGAGACGAGATTCTTAATGTATTGCTCTGATCTGGTACTTCGCGCGCTACCACACTAAGACCTCTCGGGTTTCTCCCCTTTGCAATTTGGAAAATCAGGAGTCTCTTCTTAACTAATCAACACGTGGAAGGTGTTTATCGAATCGGGTTCTGTTCCTCAAGTTGTGAGAAGTCGGTGTGAGGAGCAGTTTCTGTGAGGTGAGGACGGTGAAGTGCGTTCTGTGAGAGCAGATCCAGATTCTCCCCTGTTGGGCTCTTTTCTTCTAACGCAATAGTTTCTTTACGAAGTTCACCTTGTTAGCATGTTACCATAAAATTCCATACTTCACTCTTGTCTTTTTTTTTTTTTAAGTAAATACTAATATTAACTGAAACAAAGAGAAATACAGTCCTCTACCCTGGGTATCACTTCTAGATTGTCTAAGCTAACAAAAAAAAAGAGGAATGTGATTTAGTTAATTGGGATACCCTGTGGACTGATTTGTTAAACTGTCTATTTACATACAAAAAGTTAACTGAATGAAGGTTCCTTAGTAACATTCTTGATTTAAAAAAAAACCAGTGGCATAACCACGGATAATCCTTGATGCTTGAACGAGCTTATCACCCTTGTCTTGGATTGGGTTAAATGGGAAATAAGTCAATACTTTTTTTTTATTTCCCTATGTTTAAGGAAATCACAGTCCACCTTACACCGACTTCACAAGCACATTTCCCATGTATTTGGAACATCTTTCATGAATAATAACATATAAGTAAGATGTTCCTAATACATGATCATCTTTCATGAATAATAACATATAAGTAAGATGTTCCTAATACATGATAAGATGTGCTTGTGAGGTGAGCTATATGAGGAACAGATCTGGTCTTGTGTTTATTAACACTGATATGGGTGTTTGGGAAGATTCCATCATTTTACTAAATATTAAAAAAAAAAAAGAAAAAAACTAATTACCACTTACCTGGTAGTTAAGTCCAACATCTCAACTTGATTTTAATATATAAAAAAAAAATTCTTTAATTTTCTAAATTACTAATTTGAGACACTTAAACTTTTGTAAAAAATTAAGGTTTATTGTAAAAAGTAGAAAATAAGATTAATTCTAGTAAGAGAGCATGAAAGAGATTTATTGTTGTTATTATGAAAGTGAGTAAGGGTAAAGGTATTTGTAAGAGTTAAAAAAATGAAATGATCAAAATACCCTTATAAACTAACTATTTATAATTGTTGATGGGGCATTTTGATCTTTTTGATGATTTTATAAAATTTTCTTTAATACTTGACCAAAATGCCTCCTGGTTACTTATAATTTTTGGGATAGGCATTCGGGGGATTTAGAGCTAATGATGGCAATTTCACCCTACTTGGTGGGTACCCATCTCCACCCTCTCGATTGGGCGTTTTTTTTTTTCAACCACAGATTTTTGGGTGGCGAACACTCGTGCGGGATATCGTAATTAAGCGGTTGTTTGTCATCATTAATGTTTCCTGGAGCAATGGTGTCATATCAGCGCCACATTGGAAAAACGGTGCTCCAGGAAATAGGCATTTGTTTGGAATTTTTTTTCCAAAGAAAATTGTGCCCTAAGCCACCCTTGGAAATTGGGAAAGCATGGCTTGGAGCAAATGACAGATTTTGTGTTTTTTTTTTCAACCACAGATTTTTGGGTGGAAAACACTCATGCGGGATATCGTAATTAAGCGGTTGTTTGGCATCATTACTGTTTCCTGGAGCAATGGTGTCATATCAGCCCCATATTGGAAAAACGGTGCTCCAGGATATAGGCATTTGTTTGGAACCTTTTTTCCAAAGAAAATTGTGCTCCAAGCCACCCTTGGAAATTGGGAAAGCATGGCTTGGAGCAAACGCAGATTTTGTGTTTTCTGGAGCAGCAGGATATGGTGCATCGTAAATGTTTCTCTTGTGCTTTTAACTAATCCTAACTCTATTTTTCATTTTTTCAGCCTTGGAGGTCAAGTGCAACCAGTCATCAAGGTCACCTACGCAACCAGTAAACAGAGGTTTATCCATGCAGCCAGTCAGAAAGTAAGCTTTTCTCCAACAGGAAAACAAAAAACAGACAGAAGGTATGATTCTTGCAAAGATCTCTCACCAGAAAGGATGGCGGTTATCTCTCAGAGCTTAAGCAATTGGATTTCCTCTATGAAGGCTTTACTGATTTCAACTAGAGTCGTATCCATGATTGTGATATTGAAGCTTTCCATTCCAGTAGTGTTGGAGTTCATGCTTACTGAAATTCCTCTGATATGAGGGTCATTGCTCTCATGGCTTACGCTTCCTTATCTCTACGTGGTAATTAACGGGATAATAATTACCATAGTTGCGTCTTCCAGGTTTCACCAAAAGGTTGATGAGTAGCAGCCGGAGACATGGTTTCGCCCGTCAAAGTGGACGTATGATCTGATTTCGTTACCATGGATATGTATGAAGATGTAGTGGTGTTGAAGGAGCAAGCGGTTGCTGCAATTCCAGAGTTGGCTTTATGAAATTGTTGTGATAAAGAATCCGGAAGAGACTTAGCCAGATTTTGAATCTTTGGAGCCTGTGGGGGGTCTGGATAGGGTCAAGCTGGGGCTGCGGAGGTGAAGAATCCTCCATTGAACGTAAGATAATACATAGTAGAAGCATTGGATAATAGGTACCAGTGCTGAAAACGTTTCCTAGAGTATTGGTAACAAATAGAAAATGTTGTTGTTGCTCCAGGAAACGTCCTGGCTAGCAGCAACGTTTCCAAACAATAAAAAAAAAAAAAAAGAGAAAATGATGCTTCCAACCACACATCAGCAGCATCACTTTCTCAACATCTGTATCACCGATGCCAAACATATACTAAATTAATCTTAATCCTCTTTATCTGTACATTCAATTTCCTAAAATGCCCCTAATGCTTATAATTATATTATTGTTATAAGACATATAAACTTGTGTATTATGTATTTATTTTAATAAAGCTTTTTGATCTAATATGATGATAATTAATATCTTATGTATATCAATAAAAAAAAATGGAAATTATGATGTTTGTTGATGTTATTTTGTTTGTTTAATGCTTATATTTATATCTATATAAATATATTAAGTTGAAATGTATATGTACGAAGGCCTGAGGATGAGGGGAATGGAATCTAACGGTATTTTTTGCTTTTTTTCATAAAAATTATAAGAATGCTACTCTCTACCATCCATCTCTCTCTCTCTCTTGCTTTTTTTTTTCTTTTAAGTTAAAAGAATGCCACTCTCTCCTACCAACTCTCACCCTCTCCTTAGCTTGACATCTCGCCTGTTAGGGAAACCTCAGCTCGACACTTCAGCAAATGAGGGAGACCTCGGTTTGGCACATCGGCAATTGAGGGAGAGCTTGGTTACTTGAGAGACCTGCAATCAAAGATAACTGAGCTTGAACTTCCGAACTTTTTACTCAAGCCAAACTTGAACTCAAGCTCAAGTTTCTAATTCGAATTGAACTCAAACCTGATAGTTTATAAGCGAGTCCCTACAACGCAGGACCCCCTCCGCTAGTATAATAGGAAGTTAGATGTGGGTTCTAGACCCAACCAACATGACCCACCCCATCCCCAAATGTGAGTAAGGTAGGGTTAAGGATTATAATTTTCATGTGGGATATTTGAAATTTGAAAGTCCAACCCGTTAATGATTTTGGAAAGGGTATGGCATGCACTATGCACGGAGGGGGTGTTTTTGAGATGTGGGGAGCCTATACAATTTACAACCTAACCCTTCCCCATTACGATCCCTATAGGGGTGCAAATGGTTAAATGCAAAAATCCCCATAGGGATGCAAATGGACCACATCATGTTCCGGTTTGAACTTGTATCCAATCCCATTTATGTCATATTTAGATATCTCTTGCCAAATTTCGAATCAAATTGGATAAATAAATAGGATGTATTTAAAAATTAAAAAGGATCCAATTTGAATCACCCCCTATATGTATATATGTCTATATTGCATTTATGTATTTTAGTTTTTTTTATATTATTTATATATATATATATATATATATATATATATATATATATATATATATATATATATATATATATATAGAGGTAGGGGTGAGCATTCGATTTATTCGGTTAAAAATCGAATCGAACAAACTAAAATTTTAAAAACAGAACTAAAAAAATATAAATTGAACCGAAACTAAAATTTTTTATTCGATTTCCGATTATTTCAGTTAAAACCAAATTTTAATAATATATACTCTATTATATATTATAACATATAATATAAAATATATGTTATGAAATCAAATTTCAGTATATTATATATTATATATTACATATAATAATAAAAAGTTTGGTTAATTCAGTTAACGAAATTCTAATTCTAAAACCAAACTAGCCAAAAACTGAATTAACCAAACCAATTTAACCAAAAACTGAAAAAACCGAAACCAAAATTTATGGTTTGGTTTTTTGGTTTTAACCGAATAGTGCTCACCCCTACATATAGAGGTGATTTGAATTGGATCCGGTTTTTTAAATGGATCATGTATATTATGTATATAAATAATAAAAATAGTCAGAGAAGATGATTATGATTTTTTGTATAGATTATTTTATTTCCTTTTTTTATTAATAACTTGTCAAATTTTACATACTTTTTTTTTATTTCTTTTTGAATGGCTACACAATGGGGGTAGCCCATCCCCCAACCCAAGTGCAAGCGGAATTCGATCTTGAGTCTTCACTACAACCAACATGAGACCTTACTAAACGGTTGGTACTTTGTACATACATACTCATGGATAATCAAACAAGATCCAATAAGCAGTTTTGAATATCCAACATCTTTTATGGATTCAAATTCGAATTGATATTTAGGAGGTTCGTCTAATTATGACTCTGGATCTCCTGCCCACAAAAACTCAGCCCACACGTCTACCCACAACACACTACCTCCGTGCATAATCCATGTAAGAGGATGAGATATTCTCCATGTGTGACCGTAATGTTATGTGAGTAGACGCAGGCATGAGATCTGGGCTCTTGAATTATCGGATTGGGTTGTACATAAAATTTACAAGTTTGGATATGCTCCTTACAAAGTGCGCCTCACACCAACCTCACATCATGTGTTCAACCGTGCAAGTGGAGGATCTCCATAATTGTATTTTTTTTTCATGGGGAGATGTTCCCAATGCACGACTAAAACATGTTGTGAGGTCAGTGTGAGGCGCACTCTATAAGGAGCATATTTGAACTCAAAATTTACATTATCAAATACGATTCAATATATCGATACGTTTGCATCCCTATGGACCCTACCCCTCCTTACCCAATTTGGCTTCAGTCAAGGCAAAGCCTGCTTGAGCAGCCTTACATTGAGAATATCTCGCTACTTATATGCTTTATTTCACGAGAAGAGATTCCGTAAAAGGCGGTTGGGATAGTGTGAGCATGAGCTGTGATGGAAGCAGATCTCCTCCCTACCCTATCCTATTGTATATTGGGAACATCTCCTGTACTTAATAATTATTATTCATGGGAAATGTTCCCCAGTGGATGTGCCCGTGAAGCGTCTGTTTATGAGGAACAGATCCCGCTTCGTATTATACAGAGCATATGTTACCAATTCACGGGGTAGTGGTGGTACACGTGGGCAGGATATCCGAAATCACCCCAATCTAGCTGTAGTGCTGTACTCGTTGTCGAGGCATTTAACTTGCCCAGGCAAATTAACCGTTCAGAAGGAATTCACATCTGCGCCCCACGGCCGCCCCACAACACATCCCAACCGTGTATTGGGAGCATTTCGCAATGACAACTTCGGGAGATGTTCCCATACACGCTGAGATATGTGTGGGGACTGGGGCGCTCGTCGGGCGAATATGTGATCGTTCAGAAGGGGGGAGAAGCCTTTCCAACGTTCCTACTCTTCAATTTCATTTCTCATACTTCATTAACCCTTTTGAGAACAAGCAAGGTGACTTAAACCCTCGGAACCAAGATGTCTGCTTCCATCATTGTCGCGAGATTATCTACTCGTTCTCCATCTTTGTTTCGCAAACTTCACAAAAATGCGATCTCATCTGTAACTTCTCCGTTCAAATCGACCTCTCAGCCTCAGATTTCTACTTCTGGAAGGCGCATTTGTGGGATCTCAAGGCAAGATCTTGGGAGAATCATTGTGATGTTTTTTTGCCTTAGATTTCAATCTAATCCCTGACTTTGATGCTGTGTTTGGGTTGGTAGATTACCGTTGGAGTTAAGCAGTTTGCTATCGATGATGCCGTTACACAGCGCGATCGCTTCCGCTCGTCTGAGATCGAGCCTGTCGATAGAATCTCAGAGCTGGGGATTGATTCCTCAAGGTGCGCTCTATAACTTTTTTTTTGTCATTTTCGTCAATTTTATGATGTGCTCTCCTTCGTTTTTTATTCATTGTTTTAAGATACTATTTTTCATTTGATTCATTTCTCGTTTCCTGGTTTTGCAAACGAAATGCGAATATGAACTAAAAAACAAAGACTTATGTAATGTGCCAGATTGTGCAGTTCTCCACTCTTTTTTTTTTTTTTTTCTTTCTTTCTTTTTCCTACAATGCAATGTACTTGAAATACAATCTAGCGTAATCCAATTTATGGAATTTACTTGTATTTAATGGAAAACAATTTATATTGTGATTGCAAGTCTTTCAGCTATAGTTGGGTCTTTACTCTTAGAGTCAGTTGCTCGCATTGGACAAATATTTTATCTTAGTAACGGTTTCTACTTATATGCAAACACTATAAACAAACTTAAATGAATTATTGGAACATACCATTTGCTTAAATCTGATAAAGTCATGTAACATAATCCTCAAGATTAACTGTGAACCGTACAATGAAATATCACATCCAAATATAAAGCACAGATCTAAGCTCCAACGTTGAAACTCTGAAGATTTAGAGCGAACTTTTTTTTTTTTTTTTGAGAAGTAACAGTGGAAATTCTATCCATTCAAAACCTTACTACCCAAGAAACTGGATGGTAGAAAAAAGACACATGGACAATTAATTATTGACATTTTACAGATCTGTCCCCAGCCCTGTTTTTTTCCCATACAATTGTTAGAGTGAACTTTCAATGAAGAAACATGAAGAGCATTTGTCTCAAGAAAAACATTTGAGAGCATCAGTGGATTGATTGCCTTCATGGTGGTTACATAAGAGGTTTGGACTCTCTGAATATCTATTTTCTAAAATCAGATCTCCAAATCCATGTGCTCCATCGGAGCATGTAACCATCCTCAACCACATCAACTACATCACCTTTTTCAAACTGGAGATCTAAAAGTCCCTTTATGCCAAAGGGATTTCCAATTGTCTGTCTGCTAGGTCATTTTTATCTTAGTATTGGTCTTACAACACTAAAGATGAAATTGAAACTAAGCTTTATCCAAACTTTTCGGGGCTGGCTGCTTGAATCTTGCTGCACCGCTCCACTTTATAAAGTGCCACATGCTTTACCCAATTGTGAGCCCTTAGATCTTTCCTTACTGCTTTACCACACATCTTTTTTCCAGCCTCAGCCTAGATCAATCTTGAACTTGTTCCTGATTAATCCTTATAAATAATATGGTAAATGGAGCTTCCTAATGCTAATACATAATTATATATCCCTTCTTCTTTCACAACTATTGCATAAGAGGTTACTAGCTAATTGGATATTGCATTTTAGAGAATTTATGTGATGTTTTTCTTTTCTAAATTGTATGTACATCGAACACATAAAAGCAAAAATGAAGAAACAGAGGGCAAAATGCTGAAGCAATTTATTGGTTGTCTTGTTGACTAGTGAGACATAGTAGCAGTTATTTTCTTGGTTGTCTCGTTGACCAATTGGTAATTTAGATGGGGATATAAAATATACCTTTAAATTCTGACATGTAAAACACTTTTTTTTTGAGAAGTGGTAAAGATGATTATATTAAAATCACTATAAGAGAGTGGGCAGCCCTCGACATGTATAAAAAGTGCCTATATATGCATTATGCGCAGCAGCATTTACATTCAACTCGCTATACAAGAACCAATTGTCAGTGAAATAACTGGCTGGAGTTCCCTCAAAAAGCCTAGAGTCACCAGCCCATCTCTTCCAGGTTCATTCCATTTTACTAATAACAGCTTCAATTGGAGCAGACTTAGATTCAAAGGTTCTGCAGTTCCACTCCTTCCAAACTGCCCAACAGATTGCAAAAGGCAAGCAATTCCACGGGAAACTCTCCCTCTCAGAAAGGGAACCACACATCCAGGAAGAAAGTAACTCAGAGAAAGTGGGTGAAGGGCTCAATGCATCCAAAACAGCTGAAAAAAGTGGCACCAAATCTGACGAGTAAAAGGACAATGACAAAATTAGCTGTTAACTAGAAAATTTCTTTCTTTATTAGCGAATACTGTAGTGACTAAGAATGTTGCTTCAGGCTTTCAGCTATTCATAGTGGTTATGTATCGCAGCAGCAAGAAGGTGGACTCCAGAAAGAAACTGATGTGGAAGCAACAGGTGGAAGAAAAGAAGGGGCGGATAAGCTAGAAGGAGAGGGAAGAGGAGAGGAGAGAGTTTGCTTGGAGATGGAGACTTTAAAAAATGCAACTTCGTTATCCTTAGGAAGGGAGGATGGTAGGGGAATGAAAAAGCTTTAGTTAATCCTTATTCGAAGGTATTCGAGAGAAAGTGACAGTACAGAGCAAGGCCACTACAAGAGGATGATGAAGATGGTCTGGAAAAGGAGAAGGGAGAAGGAAGTGAAGAGGAGGAAGAAAAGGATTCAGGTTCAGAGAGAGAAGAAATTCCAATAGATGAGACTCATGTTATTGAAAAATCAATAGATGTGGAGAAGATTGTCATACAGGATAAGAAGTGGGCAAGGTGTTGGGTATTCCTGTCTTGGGGGGAGAAGATTATCCTAGAAGGATGTTCAGGGAGTTAGAAAACATTTATCCAATGCCTGTGCAGGAGGATATTGGGGATACTTTTGAGAGTCCCTTACTGTTTGATGACACATAATTTTTCATGTGCAGATAGATCCGAAGAAGTTGACACTGGAAAAAGTACAGGGGAGGATGATTTTTAGTTTTTTTTGAGAAAAATTCTGTCATGGAACTGGAAAGAATCAATGAGGGACCCTGATGTTTTGAAGAAGATCAGAAAGGACACTCTAGCTGTTAAAAGGTTTAGAAGACAGAAGAAACATAAACATAAAGATGTCATGGTTTCAAAAGTTTTTGCTAGGCTGAAATGGGGTCTTCTTGGGATTGGACTAAACAGGATGTTAAAATTCAAGAGAACATCAAAGGAGTAAGGAGGGCTTAGTTGTGTCTTGTTGGGGTGTTTTTTTCCTTGTTGATGCTGTGGGTCAAAGTAGTAAGGATGGCAGTCAAGGATGGAATTGGGTTGAAGTTTTAAATGTTTTTTTTCAAGTATGTGTTTGGGCTTGGTTGTTTGTTTAGTGGTGCGGGCTTGATTGATTTAGCGAGATTTCCTTATATTGAAGATTTGGGTATTGGATTTCTTGGGTTTATAGTGTGATTTTTTTCCTGGGAGCTTTTTCTTGCTTTCTCTCTCTCTCTCTCTCTCTCTCTCTCTCTATCTCCATCTGGTCACTCTTCTTGTATCTTCTCCTTTTTATTTTAATGAAACCTTCTTTATTTTATTACCAAAAAAAAATACTGTAGTGACTAAGAGTATGAAATACTGAACTGTGTTATCAGGGCACCTCAAAATTAATAGGTCTAGCAATGTTGATGCCTGAATACCAACCGAGTCTTGGAATTTTAGCTTGACAATTCTTATTATGTGCTAAGGATGTTTCAAGCTGAAGTCAGCAGTCAGAAACAATTCTGGCACTTGATAACGACTGAAGTTGCTGAACTGAAAGACTTATTGCTTTGTCCTTTGGCCCATAAAATAATTAAATAAGAAAATTGTCAAGGGTATAGTGATCTACCGAACTTCAGTTTCAGCTATTAAGGAGGCCAGAACATCCTTAAAAAACGTATTCACTAAAAAACAAAGTGATAAGCTTTTCATTTCAGCATCTTCAGCTGTTATCAAACAGCCTGTTAGAGGTTGTTTGGTAATGGCCGAAGTGGCTGAACTGTATGGCATTGTTTTGTCTTTTAGTGGTAAATAATTAAATAATAAAATATTTGAGGATATGGTAAGCAACCCAATTTCATCTTCAGCCATCAGGGATCTTAAAACCTCCTTAACAACTTTATTCACTAAAGGAGAAATCAATAAGTCATTTAGTTCAGCCATTTATCAAACAGCCCCTTAGACAAAGGATAGACAAATTCAATGAGGTTCCCCCACATGGTGTTTCAACTTTTCCTTTGATTTTCTTATTTTACTATTATCTAAACTTTTGTAAATGTTTTTTTTTCATGGGAAAGTGTCCCTCTAAATTAATATTCTATCACACTTATCTATAAAAAAAAAGTGAACTACAGGCACTAGAACTTATATTTTTTACAAACACCGTGGTTTTGAAGGTTTTCCTACATAAATAGTGTTCTTCTCTGCCTTCTTGGAAAACATTCAAGTATACACTTCTCTATATTTGATTGTACCAATCTTACTTGTTTGGTTTATTCATAGTTCCACTTAAGCAATTTTCTTTTCATTTGATGAGCATATCGAATAACACTCAGAAAATTAAATAGCTAATAGCCTAATAGCAATGAAGATTTTTCTTATCTTGAGTCCCTTGTACCAGAAAAGAGGGATGTAATTGTGTAAACCATGCCATAATGACTTTCTTTTAGTCACTTCAGTTCACAATAAACTCTCTTAGAAAGATGAATCCTTTGGTGCCCACTGTCTACTGCAATTAAGCCCTTATACTGCAAGTTGATGCACCTTTTGCTTTGAGATTGGTCTTTGTGACTGTCTATGTTGGAGTCAGGAGGCTGTGTAATGTTGGACACAGAACAGCCCAGACGTGAATACATGGGCGAATTAACTGGATATCACTTGACCTGAAACATATTATCATACGAAACAGTGAATATTATATCTTTCATGTTGTTCTTTGGCATTTACCAGTTGATAGATAGGGGGTGGGGGTGGAGGCTACAACATCTATATGCTAACACTTTGTGTCACTCATGTTATTTGTATTTTTATAATCCATCCTAATCTTTGTTTTTGTCCATATTGCAGGTATCTCTATGCCTTTATGACAGCATTTTCTTTGGTCTTGGCTGTTTCTTCTAGCAGATTTGTTGGGTAGGAATCTGAATCCCATTTTGACTTCTCTCTTCAAAATGTAAGAACTAAATTGCTGAAGAGTTTTTTGGCATCTTAGGTGAACATCCTTCATGCATCCTCTTAAGAAAACAAAAGGAAATTAACCGGAAGGAGCCAGTTGCTTACACTTAGATATAAAACGGTTGTTTGCACAAACTTGATTTCATGATGACAATGTGAAATTTTTAGTTGGGCTTGAGACTCAAATTTTAATGTAAAATTTCTGAGCATGGACAAAGTGGAATGGTTAGCTCTTACACCTTTGGCTTATTTGTGTTGTTTTTTCTCCGTATTCTATGTTTTCTGGACTAAGATGTCCAAAATCCAATTATGAAAGGAGAAGGCTTCGCAAAATGAACTGTAGTGTAATCTGTCCCCGTGAATCACTGTAATCTCTGTTACTGTCGAATGTATGGTGGGCAAAGTGCCTATTATGAAAGGAGAAGGCTACGGTTTCATTTGGTTATTTAGGTTCCTTTTGAAAAGCCCTGTTACGGGAAACATGGCTATAATTCCTTTTCCTTTCCCCCTTTTTTTGAACGGTGAAATTCCACGTTTCCAAAGAAAAATTAAAACCTTGGATGAATGCGAGCTTTATGACATATTCTCCATCATGGTTGTTTCCTGATTTCAATGTGGCCTGAATTATAGACAACAAATTGCTGCCACAAAATGTAGAAATTCATTTTGTCATTCTAATTTTTTGTGATTTAGAAATTTGGAAATTATCTGATGCCAGGGAGATTGATTTTGGTCTTTTGAAGCTAAAAGAAACTTCCAATATCAGAAAACAAGTTTCATATCAACGACTATCTGACGTAGTATGTGAAATCCACTCCTGAAAATGAAAATATACAACAAAGAAGGAATTTCCACAGTTTTGAGATTACAAGTAGTGAAAATGCATCATTTGAGGGGTCCATTTTCTTAAGAAAACAACCTAGCTCATTGAAACAACGAGTGATGGAAATGAAAGGCCTCACATCTTACGCGATCACCTCCAGCATAATCATCACTCTGTCTAGAAAGCCAATTGAAAAGAAGTGAGCATACTCACGCATTGGCCCATTGAACAAAGATAAGATAATCTGATCATGGAAGGTCAAGGTAATGCACACTCGTTGATTTGAGCCATTAACGGAAATCTCCTCTGTTCTAATGACAAATAAATGAGCAGCTGACAATAAGATATCCATTATTTGCACGTTATCGAGCCAACAGGACCATGATTTACCAATGGGTCGCTCACTAAGGTCCATTCCATATTTACCATTCCCACTCCAAAAAATGAGTTTTGTACAACAGGACCATGATTTACCAATGGGTCGCTCACTAAGGTCAATTCCTAATTTCAATCTAATTAGGCTTTGGACCCATAAATTGTGATCTGAGATGGCTTTTGCAATGTTTCCTTCAATGATGAAAACGCTCCTTACATCTAATTGTCACTATTGTTGGGCATGTAGGTTCACAAAAAAAAAAAAAAAAAATCAAGTAGCCGTAGCTTGCAGAAAACAATTACATTAACCTCCTACAAACCCTTCTGATCCTTTTCTTCCTACTATTCTGTAGAGCTGCACACTCACTGGCCCAAAACATCTGATATTGTTTTCTTGATGATCTGAAGCAGCTCTTCCCTGTAAACAAAGATGAAAAAAAATCAATGCAATGTCTACAGTAAAAAGATACACATGATGTCCACAACAATAACAGAGAATCCAGAAGTTCACTGCATCTTGATTGAAATTTTGACTACATGATTACAACACCAATTTTGCGGGTGTTCACCAATATTTATGATTTTATTTTTCAAAATCAAAACAAAGACACGTCACATCAGAAAAATGAAGTTTGTACTAAAGTAGCTTCTAAGACTGGTAGACAAATGTGAATCGGGATCACACAAAGAAATGAATAAATAAGGTTCAAAGGCATCTTACCTATCTGGTTTGAATAAGAGATAACGATATATGAACCACTGCAACAAATAGAGATGAATGAATAGTTACAATGTGAAGAAAGATGAAATAACCATATAACAGTATTATAAACAAAATAAGTTTGCTAGGCTACTTACCCAAGAAAACAAGATGCCAATGAATTCTAGTGTACTTGGAATAAGAGGAAGTTTGTCGATGGCCTATGGATATGGGGAAAAAATCAAAATTAACATTGAGCTGATAGAAACTTAAGCATCAAATCACTATGGTGCTAGATAAAAGAGGACAGGTAAAAGTACATAGTAAGAATACCTTGATAAGGTCAATATCATAAAAGTAGTCCAAGTTTGTTTTATACAGTAGACAAAATATAGGATCTTTATTTTGACAAAGAAGATGCTATAAAGTTTTTATTTTATTTTATTCTATTCTATTTTTACGAGAGTAAGCAGAAGAAATGAAAGAACAGAGTGTAAATAGATAAGAACAAACAAAATTTAATGTGGTTCAGCATTTTTTTATACACGTCCACGGAAAATCCCTCTGAAATTCACTATTCTCAAGCAACCATTTCCTGGCGAAAAAACTAGCTTTCATATCATCAAATTATGTTTCTTAAGGTCTCCTAATCTGTTTGCAATTGATAATGGTGAACGACCCAACCTGACCCAGAAAAAACTGGGTTGGGTTGGGTCACGGGTCAACCCACTGACTCGATTGTCAGGTCTAATTGGGACTATTTATGTATTGTTAGAAGTTTCCACTTTTTAATCTTTACTATCTGGTCTTTACTCTTTATTGTTTACTCTGAATTGTTGAATGTTCAAGTTTTTTATTTTATGTTTAAAATTTTAAGGTTAATTCTTTTAATTTTGGCATTTTTCATGTATTTTTTCTTTATTTTTTTTTTAATTCCAGTTATTTTTATGGAAGACTCAAATTGACCAGTGGATCAACCCAAACCCGAGCATTTAGGGTTAGGGTCTAGCATTTACCGACCCAACCCAAAATTCAACCCGACTCGAAATCAACCCAAAGTGTCTTGAGCCAACCTGGCCCAACCCAATTTCCAGGTCTACTTTTTTCCAAAATTCACATAGGTGGTTCAGCAAGATAGATTACACCATCATTGTTCAGATGATAAGGTTTTTTTTTTAGTGTTTTTTATTTTATTTTTGAGCGTGGCATGGTCCGATGATAAAATGTTAGTGCAAATTTTGTGAAAATGTTATTTCATTGATGTGCATATACCTAGATTTTCCCTGTCTTCCCACCTTAGAAACCAACCAACCAACTACCTTACACAACCTACAATGCATTATCTTGTTATTTTTGCTTTCCAGTTAAATTAAAATTAATTCATTGAGAAACAAAGGGGTAAGAGTAAATACCGCAATAAGATTGGTGGATGCCCAAAGAGCTACCACACCCGCAAACCCCAAACCAATAAGTGCAACTCGATCTTCTGACTTATCCCACTGTTTCAGAGAAGTATACAGTATAAGAGAAAACAATGTATATTATTATCTGGGGTGTCAAATACAAGAAGCCTATTGGTTCTCAAGAAACTGAAAATAAATGCAGAAATAATTGATGAAATGTTACAGTTTCTTTGATATGAATTATGATACCCAAGTATGAATTCTGGAATTGCAAAAGGGAGTTGCCAGATTTAGGCATGACTGCCATTGTGAAGCATCCAGGTACCTCTTTTGCAGTTTGTCAAAAAGAAACTATTGGAGTTTCCACAAGGGGAAGAAATAAGAGAAGGTGGACAATAATTAATCTAATCAGGCACAAGAAAGTTTGGATTTCTCAAAATGCTCAGGAAACACTTAAGACTCTGAAGTAGGACAAATTAAATATCCTTTACACATAGTGCCAGAGAACTTACAACATTTTGAACAGATTTCACAACACTCAAGGAGGATGAAGATTCAGAGCTTTCCCCACTGGCCTTCACAACAACCTCTAACCGTCTCTTTCTCTCTGTAAATGAAAAAGAGAACCAATCTCAGAGAAACCACAATTAACTGTAAAGTATTCGACTTAGTTAGGGGCCATATAGTACAATGTTATTGAGCTATTGATCTATCTGAAAATTTCCAATCTTGGCTGAAACAAGATGCAAATCAATTGCAAGCCTCCTGCCAGTACTCCAACTTTTTACTTAAGCTAGTACTCCAACCTATCCAGATTAGATTATGACTTTCAATATTTTGAGCTTATGGAACTAGAAAGCTAAAGGAACATGAATATGGAATCCTTCCATATAGTATTCACTCTCCTACTTCCATGAAACAAAATATATTACTCTCTTAACCGGCTACCAGTAGCTATTCTTAGCTGTTCAGAATTATTCTTGCAGTAAATACAATGAAGAAAGAGAGAACAGAAGAATCCCGGACATTACAGCATGTGAGAGTATTATAAGCGGTACATATTTATTCTACCAAAAACCAGAAAAAAAAAACCCACATCATTTCCAGATGCGACGAAGCTCACCAAGTTATTTTTCGGAGGCAGCGATTAAGTAGACACCACTCTACAGTTAAACTGAATCTCGATGATTATAAAAAATTGTCTAAAGAAAAATGGGATCGAACCAAAAACACTTGATCGAAATCGATAAACAAAGCTCACCTCCGACGGCAGAAACGGGAAGTTTCCGAGCATCTCTGGAGAGGGCTTTTCTTCCATGGAAGAGCAATGAGGGAGGCAGGATTGTAATGGTGGAAGCCATGTACCTATCTGAAAAAGAGAAAACAAAATTAGTATAAGGCAATGAACAGCAAAAACAACCAAAAGTCGTGGAATAATCGGCCAAAATCGATCTTTTTTTATCTGGGTTTTGTCAGTGAGAATGAAAAAATGTATATATAGATGATCTAAGGGAACAACATTTTAGATTAGAAATGTTGGCTGGATTTAGGTTTCACCTTTTTGTTTCTGGTGAGTAGGAATACTCAGAGAGAAAGAGAGAGAGAGAAGAGAGAGAGAGGAGGGAAATGGGTTTTAGTGGTAGATGACGAGAGAGGGAGGGAGCTAAGGCCTGGAAGAGAGTGAGAGGGGATTCTTCGGTCCACAAATTATTCGGGGGCTTCATTTTATTTCAAATGTTAGGTACATTCATAGAAACCCCACCACTTTATTCCAATCCATCAGTGTGAGTTCATCGTTGTCAGGATTCAGATGGTAATTCTATATGAAATTAGAGGGTAATTTTGTAATTTAGCTTTCCCTTTTATCATTATATTATTGGATGTCATACCCGCCATTAAAATTGCAGAAACATAGGGGGTGTTTGGTAAGAAACCTAAAGAATCTCTCTCTCTCTCTCAATTGCATACCTAAACCTCTTAAACCCCTTGTTTTCTCATCTCCAACACGACAGTAAGGCTACGTTTGTTTGAGGTGGAAATTCGAACCGGGTAAACTTTACACCCGGGTTCAATTTTACTAGCGTTTGGTAAACATGTAATTGGTGTAAAATTATATTTTGAATCTTATTTACATCGATAATCGATGTAATAAATACATTAAAATTATCGATTAAAAGGTAACCGCTCTTTCTTCCTCTCTCTTCTCCTTCTCTCTCTCTCTCTCTCTCTCTCTCTCTCTCTCTCTCTCTTTTCCTTTTCTCTTCTTCTTCTTCTTCCCCCTTTTTTTATCTTTCCATCACCGTTGCTTAGTTGCAACGGCAGACCTGAACCCACCTCCGAAGGGAGAGCCGGATAGGACCTATAACAGAGATTGTCCTCGAGCAGTACCCCAACCTCGTCCTCCGAAGGGAGAGCCAGAGAGGACCTAGATCTGAACCACTGCAACCAGTTGAAAGTTGGTTGAGGACTAGAAAACATACACCATCTCTCTCTCTCTCTCTCTCCTCCTCTCTTCTTCTTCTTCCCCCCCTTTTTTTTACTCTTTTCGTCACCACCGTAGCAATAGATCTAAACCCACCTCCGAAGACCCAAAATAGAGATTGTCTTTGAGCATTACCCCAACCTCCTCCTCCGAAGGGAGAGCCGGAGAGGACCTAGATCTGAACCACTGCAACTAGTTGAAAGTTGGTTCAAGACTAGAAAATAGACACCACTCTCTCTCTCTCTCTCTCTCTCTCTCTCTCTCTCTCTCTCTCTCTCTCTCTCTCTCTCTCTCCCCCTCTCTGATAAACCTCCCGCTGCAACAAACCAGAAAACAGGGTAACCTCCATTTACGTTGATGTAACTAAATAAGACAAGTGTAAATGGGCACAATGGTCGATCCATATTTTACACTTTCACCGAGCCATCGTGTCTCAACTCCATCAGTGTAAAAGTGCATTTACACCGGAAACAAAAAATGCCTAATGGAAAAATGCATATTTTGGATTCTTTGCCACAAGTTTGGATCTATTTCTCATAGAGCGCTCCTCACACCGATTTCACAGCATATATCAATTGCACATCGGGAATATCTCCTCTATTTGTATATTTTTATTCATGATAAATGTTCCCAATCCATGATGGGATGTGAATGTGAGGTTGGTGCGAGGAGTAGATCCCAATTCCTTTGCCATACATTCCAGGTGATTGGTAGTCGGCAAAGAGTCATATTCATTAATTGGGAGTTTTCCCCATTTCAGATCAAGTAGGCATGCTTGGTGACCACACCGAGTAAGCATTCAGTGAATTTTTTTTTACACCCATCCCTTAAAATACTCCAACTACCATTGAAAATATTAAAAGCAATTTTTAAAACATGTGTTAGTAGGGATGGCAATGGTGTGGGTTTGGGGAGGGTTTTGTAAATTTTAGACCCTACCTACCTCCCCAAACCTCCCAACCTGTACTCGCTCCAAAATCTATAGCAGGTTAGATTTTGAAAATCCAAATCCTCCCCACACGTGAAAATGCAAAATACTCTCTAACCTTACCCTCCCCACATTCAAGGGTAGTGTTGGGTTTAGAACCCACATATAATTTTCTATTATTTTTCATATATAAGCAATAAATAAGTAAAATAATATAAATAAACAACAAAAATTCTAATTATTTGATTAAGGCATGTAAAAAACATATAAACTATCAATTATCCTTCATGTAAAATTAAAAATATTATTAAATCCAAGACCTAATACATAAAGTTTATATGCTTTCCAATAATATATGGGTCGGGGAGGGTTGGGTTTAGCCTAATACCGTATCCTACCCATATCCGTATGAGTTGTAGAATCCCAAAACTCATCCCCTCCCCAAAACCTGTTCTTCAAGTAAAAAAACCCTACTCCGTTAGGGAGGGTAGGGGCGGGCACTCACCCTACCCAGTGAGTCATTGGACAGGGTAGAAATTGGCAAATTGCCATCCCTATCTGTTAGACTATTTATTGAGTGCTCACTAAGTGTACCTACTAAAAATCAGAATCTCTTACCAACAAAATGCATTCTAACACCCTACCAATAGCTAGGGGTGGATTCGAGCCGAGCCGAGCTGAATACTTGGCTATTCGAGCTTGGGTTGGCTCAAGCTCGATTGCAAGCCAAGCTTTTTAAAAAAAATAAAAATATACATATAAAAATGTTTTTTTTTTTGTTTTACATACACAAAATTAAGAATCATAAAAAATATTTACTATTATACATAAAGATAAAAATATTATATATAAAATGTATTTTTATATTATATTATAAAAATTATTTATAATATATATATGTATTTATGTATATATAATAAAAATTATTTATTTATTATACTAGGCTCGATTAAGTTCACGAGCCAAGCTTCACTAGGCTCGAGCTTAGTTCAATTAGCAAATGAGACTATATATCAAACTAAAATTTGGCTCGAAGCTCGGCTTGTGACCACCCCTACCAATAGCATACATAGTGGGTCTCACTTTTATGGTGGATCTCAATCTTATAATGAGCTTTGTCGTGTCAGATCATATTGGTAGAGCATTGGAACATGTTTTGTTGGCAGGAGATCCCAACTAGCCTATTACATCCAAACACCAGACTTGCTGGAAACTAGAGAGGCTTTGTCAGATTTGTTGAACATTCATAAATCATATGATTTTTCAGGGAAACGATGCAAAAATTACTAGATGCCTGTATTATGGGCGTGGCCATCACAAATCTCTTAATTAGGCTGCGTTTGTTTTCAATGCAAAAACAAATATATAGTTATATACAATTCGAAAAACCCTCTAATCGGTTTATGACTGCAAAACGGTTTAGTTTTATATTGATAAATTTTGTATCCCTAGCAAATGGTTTCTGGTTGTAACAAGTACAAACATTGATTCTAAGACTGAAATCAACCTTCTTATATTGACCAACTTTGAGTGCAAAGTTTGTATCCAAAAATAAACTTTTTTCTCATTTTTTAAATGCATCAAACTTTGATCTCATTGAGTACAAACATGTATTGAAAGTCGCGATAACTGTCATTTTCAATACACAAATGTATTTATATCAAACAAGTGCAAAATTGAACTAGAGTACATATATGTATCAAAGTGACATTTGTACTACAAACAAATGTAGCCAAAATGATGAAGATGTAGCACACTAATACCACATGACCTAATTCTTGCTCAAAACCCTGTTTATGTTTCATCCTTATTTTGATTTATTTAAAGGCCCCGAATAAGGCACATGATAATGCCTATCAAAAGGATGATAAAGGCCCATGATGATTTAAAGACGTCAACAGTCAGGTTGAGTACGAGCTTGGCCCAATCCAAAGATTCCACACCCAACATCATTAATCGGGAAGAGTACCATAATTCTTAGCAAAGACTATATTTAGGGGCGTTTTTTTTTCCTAGCAAGTTTGGAGCCGGGGGGAGGGGTGAATTGCCCCAGTTCCAAAAATCAATAATACTAACAACAATAAATAAGCCTTCAAGGGAGCAAGATCAATCTTTTCTCTCATAAGATGTGTGCCACTGTGCCTGTGTGTGTGTGTGCACGCGCGCAAGCGTGTATTTGGTGGGGTTGAAACTAGATGGAGCAACAAATTTCAAGCCAAGCAAAAGATATGTCCGCCTTTCATTTTCTCTCTACAATGTACATGGATTCAATCGCTAGGCAAGCAATATAATAATAGCCCGAACTTGAAGGAATAGGAAAATAAGTGAGATTAGAAAATTTGAAAAAGAAAAGGGGCAAAAAATAGGGAACGCAGTCATTTACAATGCTTCCTGATCACCCAGAAGTGGGTTTTGTGGGCTTTGTCTTTGCCAAATCCACAAGGTCTCCAAACAGCTTATCCTCTGGCCTGGATGGCTTCATTGGTGGCAGGTATGATGTAGTTGTGGAGGCAGTGGAGCCCACCAGGTAAGAAGAGTTGGTCAAAGCACCTTCATCTTGAACCGAAAGCTCATGCATCTTCTGTTCAAGGAACTGAGGCTGTGTACCATATCCGTAATTCAAGTTGTTATGCATTGGCTGAAGAGTCGTGGACTCCGGTTGGCCAGTTTGCATTGGTGGAGGAAGCATGCCCATCACCTGCCCTCCCTGAATTGGTTGAGGATGAATGCCCAGCATCTGGTTGTCCTGGAATGGCTGATGATTAATGACTCCTAGTTGACCGGTGGTAATTGGCTGAATATACATACCCAACAGGCCACTCCCCATAAAGTGAGAAGGCGTGCCACTTTGAATTGGTTGGGAGTGTGTGACCACAACCTGGGTAACCTGCATCTGTTGGGGATAAAAAGTGCCTGACAGTTGCCTGCTTTCTGTTGGCTGAGTTTCCCATGGTGGTGGTGGCAGGGCCCCATTGCTTTGAGCACCCAAACCTGCAGAAGATTCCAAAAGATAAGTGTGGATTTAAGTAGAAAGCTTATGCAACTACAAATTCCAAGGAAACAGTGAATAATGAAGGTAGAGTGGTACCATAAATAGGCTGCTCTTGCAGGTGGTTAAAGCCTTGAGCAACCTGGTGGTTCCATGAAGCATTAACACGAGGTGATTGAGGCAAGCCCATAGGCTGCTCAAGCTGGTGGTTAAAGCCCTGAGCAACCTGGTTGTTCCATGGAGCATTAGCATGTGGTGGTTGAGGTAAGCCCATAGGCTGCTCTTGGTGGTGGTTAAAGCCTTGAGCAACCTGGTTATTCCATGGAGCACGAGGTGATTGAGGCAAGCCCATGTTTGGAGTGCTTCCATTTGAATAAAATGTTGGTTGTGGACACTGCAATGGCTGCTGCTGAGGAACTTGTTCTGTTGAAGAGTATGCTTGTCCAGCTGGATATGCTGGGTTAGAATTGGTAGAATCCACGGAATTAGGAAACATGTCAGAAAGAGCAAGAATATTCTGCTGGGATGGACTGGCTGTCTGCTGCAATACAGGACTGGCTGGCTGGGGCTCTCCCACAGGAACAAGTGCTAGTGAATTCTCTGCCATTGGTGAATTATAAAGATCGCCACTAAGAAGGTCCATTTCTGGAGCAACCTTTGCTGAAGGTGTTACTGGACCATTGGATGCAGGAACTTGGACTGGAGGAGGTTGATTCCCTGCATTAGGACTTGAAGCAGACCTGTATGAAGAGAAACTCCTTGTTTTTCACTATGGCAATGAGGAAAGTCATAATGGTTCAGGATAACCAGGAAACCTCCCATACTGGAAGACCTTAACCTGATTTTGGTGGATCAAGTAGTTACAACTTTTTAAAGTCAATAGAGAAAATTTATAATTAGTTTTATCCTCACAACTGGTGAAATATGTTGGAGCTGGTCAAACCGAATTTATAGAATTAGTTTTATCCTCACAACTGGTGAATTATGTTGGAGCTGGTCAAGCCTCTAAGGCTCAGCTCCAACCATATCAAGTACTTGGAAAAGCTGAACTGAATACCCAGACAAGATATTGTTGAGTACTTGATCTTCATTGCAGATTAAAATTTTCAAGTACAAGGATTCAAGTCATTCAACACAAACTTCCTACAAATTTCAAATATGATCAAATACAACAAAAAAATGACACTGAATAATGATTGCATTGCTACCTGTCCCTTGTAAGACATAATGAGAAATTGATAATAACTAAGAAAAGAAAATCATACAAGTGATACATGGATGATTTCATGGTTCTTAAATCACAATAAGTATTGTAGAAAATGTAGAGATAAAAAATAACCAACAAAAGAAAATTTCACTACCTTCCATCAGGCTGTGTGCTAGATGTAACTGCAAGACCATCAATATCCACTAATGATGCTTGAAGAGGTTTAGGTTTTTCCGCTTTAACATAAGTTCCTGAAGCAATTGATTCGTGTTTTGCCAGTAAACACTGCAAATCATCATTCAAAGCCAGTCCTTGACAAAGTAAAGATTCATCCCTGAAAGTGGTGAAAGAAAACTATCATAAATAACATATTATGCAAGCCAATTAGATTAAAGGATTCTTCAATTTATTCAAGATGAAAGAAGAATCTAGTTCATCTTAAAGTTTTAAGTAGTTACACTACTGGTACTACTAGCCATTTCACAATGTGTAGTAGACAATGACATCCTTTCATGTAGGACGGCTATGTTATCCACATCAAGAAGTTAGCATGTAGACACATCCAACGGTAACTACATGGGGCTTTAAACAGGTCAAATTTGGATTGGATCTACCTAGATTGAGTCCTATTAATATCCAAATTCAATTTGAATCTTATCCATTGAATTTTGATTGGACTTGGATAATTTAGATAATTACACATCATTAATAAACTAAACTAAAATTTGACCAAAATATTATATTTTATTAATAAAATGAATTAAAATGTATGAGGGACTTCTTAAGGGAACCATTGAAATCAAAGGGAGCACTACATCAAACAGGAAACAGTTTGTAAGACGAAGGAGGAAGGGGGCCTAGAGTTAAGCAATTTGACAAAAAGAAACTCTTCTCTTTCTGACAATGTTTGTGGAGGTTTTGATGTAGTTCAGCCTTCTACACCAACATAGAATACAGGAAATCAATTTCTGGAGAGATTTAAGCATCTCAAAGTTACTAAAACATACGAGAGAAGGATGAATTAATGGCTACATCCAGAAAGCTGACAGCAGTTTCTAAATTTATGGTTTCTACTTTTATGTTTTCAAACCAGCTATTATTTTCACTAAGGAGTTCCTATTTCTTATAAATTTAAGTCAACTACTATTTTGTTGAGTTTCTATTCTTTGGAGATTCTAGGAGATTATAGTTAGGAGTTGCAATTTTCGAATTGTCAAATTTCTATTTTATCCAAAGCATTGAAGAATTCTATATATATGTGTAAATATGCACAGAATAGCAGAGTTGAATGAGTTAATTTTGTTCTTCTCTAGAGTGCTCTTTTTTTTGCCTCTTCAAATCAATGTTAGAGAGACATGTTATTTCCTTGTAGTTCTCTATCACTAGAAGAAGATCAGAAACTATTCTCTGGACTTTGCTCGAGATTAAGAGCATAATTTGCATGATTTTGAAGCAAGCTACGCATCAACCCTACCTTCTAGCTACCAGCCCCTACATTAGGCTTCCAATAGGCCTGGATAAGCTATGGCTATGTGGTAAGTGGCATTCGTGGTATATTTACTAATGGATAGTACGCACGCCTACCATGACGCTCTTCCTTGCTATCACCTTGGAGAGCTATTTCTAACCTACTTCCATTGTTCTTGTAATTTGTCAAGTATGATGTTTTCGCGAGAGATGAGATTAAATTTTAGGAAGAAATTTGTTGGGTGATGTTGCTTTGAAAGACCAATTTCCAATCCTTTTTCTCAATATCTATTTACAAATGTAAAACCATTCTTTGTTTTATCTCCTCTTCTACTAACAAGCTTCCTTCGGAAAATTGGTTTGGGAAGGTCATTGGGATTTCAAGACCCCAGAGATTTTGAATTTGTTACAAAATTTTCAAGCAGTAACATTGACTATTCCAAATCGAATGGCAGAATTTGGACTCCTACTTCTAATATTTTCTCTTCTGCATCATGCTTTAATGAAGTCTTTCATTTAATAAGAGAAACAGAGTTGAGGGAAATCTCTCAAGGAAATTCATAAAATTCCTTAAGATTTTTCCTTACCTTTGTTCCTCTCTTATTATCTATCAAACCAAACATAGCCTAAGGCTTTATTTTCCTCTTTAGCTCTTAGGAAAGCTTTCCATCCAAAGAAATTTGGAGTGGGCCAGTTCCAACCAAAACTATACCTGTTCATGGGCTGGGTAGCCCGACGGGCCGGCCAGATCTAAGTTGGGCTTGGACAGGATTTCAGGCCCACGGGCACGAGCTCGGGCCTAAAACATTGGGCCCGACCTTTTTCGGGCCAGGCTTGGGCTTTCTCAAAAAAGCCCAGCCCAAGCCCGAGCTCAACTTGATAATGTATTATATAATATAAATATATTTTATATAATATATTTTTTCTTTATTATTCTTCTCTTTTTTCAAGTAATAGAGCAATCTTTCATTATATTTTTAGGTTTTGAGGTCTTTTAATATAAATAAAATAGTTTTTAATTGAATAAAAAAAGAAAAATATTTTTTTTTTCAAATTTCTGGCCGGGCTCGGACTCGAGCCCAGGCTTCAGGCTTTATATGAGGGCCAGACTCAGGCCCGAGCCTGAGCATATTTTGTTAATGTAAAGGCAAGCCCGGGCTGTGAATAGGCCTAACCAAAATCAAGGCTTTCTTCTGGAAGTTATTCCATTTTAAAATTAACTCACACTAAACCACAAAAAAGAGAAGAGCACTTGTCAGTTGTCTCCCCATACGTTTCCTTTATGATGCAAGTAGAGAAACTACCTAGTACCAGAAAGCAATAGATTAGAAAAAAAAAAAACTTAGAGAATGGCATTATGTGGCAAACTCATCTATAGAAAGATCATATCCTTGTGCAATGGAGTCCTCCAAATCATGACCAAAATAAGTTGAATTTTGATGGGTGCAGGCATGCAGCTTGCGAATTCAGGTTTACCCAATATTGGTAGCATTAAGAAACAGCCAATTATGTGGTTATAGCTATCTATTCAGGTCCCATAGGCACAGGAAACTCATACAGAGTTGAAATGCATAAAATTTTATGGGGATCAAGGCTGTACAATCACTTTTGCACATAATTTAACAATGGATATGGCACTAAACAGAACAGAACGGAAAAATAGGATTCATGTAGCCAACCCCATATAGTTGGGGCAAGGCTTATAATGATGACAATGACAATGATGAAGGTTGTACAATCACTTAATTTCAGAAATCTTGTTGTGAAGGAAGATTTAAAGTGGTAATGAGATGGCTGAGAAAGATTTGTGACAGCACATGGCAGTATAGTAATGCTATAAAGGAATTAAGGTAGCTGGAAAAGGACTTGATGATCATCTATTGATGGGAAAAAAAAGATCAGCAGACTCATTGGCAGATGCAAGGGTAAACAAGGAATTCATAGGGATCAAATGTTTTTGGAAATATCTGCAAAAGAATCTTAAGTATATAAAGAAAAGGAACTCGATAGGTAGTAAATGCTAGTCCATATCTTCAGGTGTTTTGACACGTTATACCTTCTCATTCATTCAATTATTATCATAAAATTTCAATCTTACCAATAAAAAATATAAAATGAATTAACATAACTTCAATGAAACTTGAATTATGGGGCCTTAATGAAAATAGACAAATGCATATACATACCATTACTATTAATCTTAATTGAAAAATCTGATTATAAATGGATCTGATTTTTTGATATCCAAATCCAGTTTAATCAAACAAAATTTTGAACTCAGATCGAGATAATTGAGTACCTAGTAGTACACAAGTAAAAACCAATCTAGAAAAGACCATTTCTAAAAGCTAATCGATCCCACCACAGTCCTTCAAACTCTAATAAAGGGCAAATATAAACATTTTCAAACTGATGGTCAAAACATTTAAAATATTGTAGACAATAAGTAAACTAAGTTTAACAATGTACACTACCAAAAGATTGAGCATTACATGGGTAAACATGCCCATTCAAAAGTATTAAACATAAAAATCATTTACATGGACATTCACATGTCTTTTCTTATATGCCCTATTTGCAACAGTTATATGTTTCAAAAAGTAAACAACTCAATCCCAATATTTCCAACTTAAAGACTCCCAGAGGTGTGATAAAATTGTAAGACTACAGGAAAATGACCATACTCATCCATGTAAATACCCAAGAGTCACCCTGTGCCCTGTTTCAGATACTACAAATTGAATCAAATGAGTAATAGAGGTCCTTACGAAGTTGAGTTAACAAGGTGCACTACTCTCTGCTTGTATGTGCGGCACTGTCCAACTAGGTCGACAATTACCTCCTGTCTAATTGCCTGCATATCAACACTACGATGACTCAGCAATAGAGTTGGAAATTGAGGTTCATAGTGAATGCATGAATACAAAAAAGGAATTGAAAGGAACATAAATTGACTCAGATGGTAATGAGAACTGGTTGGCCAGAGCCAAAGCAACCAAGTTTTCATCAAGATAGGCCTCCCTAGTCAACCTGATTACCCGTCAGTGCCTTGGTTCTGACCAGTCAACCACAAATAATATGTTGTAAATGAGACAACGATGCAATATCATTTACTAATTGGTATGGACTGGAAATATGAAAGAACAGAATGATATAGAACATTTAGTTACAATCTTTGCTTAGCAAATATAGAAAAACAAGGCTGAATAAGTTAGAATAGGGAGTATTTAACTTTCAGAGAAAGAATGCAACTTGACTATTTGTGAGAACTCCATACCAAAGCACCACTAATTAAAGGAAAACTTAAAAGAACATTTGGTCCACTGTATTCCTTTATTATATGCCTTATTTCTATTTATATACCATCAACCAATCATGCACCATCAGACATGCTTAAAGCAATTCGCATGCATATAAAAAATAAAAGCATATACTATATTATTTTAAATAAGTATGCATAAACACAAACAAACAAAGCGTTAAAATAACTTTGTTTTTTCAATAACTAGATTGACTAGTTGTAAGTTGATTAATCAACCTGATTCATGCTTAGTCATTTCAAGAGATTGGATCGTGAGTAACCACCAACTGGTCAGTGAAGCGATAGGTATGGCCCTCAACTGACTAGTCAACAATTTGATAATACTGATATTTATTGCACTTGTATATGAAAAATTGAAAATTGCCACTTTTACACATTTTTTTCTAGGTTATGTTAGAGATTGTTCTCTTTTTACTCTCTAAATCCAAGATGTCAATCTAGATGTACAAGGAATTATACCTCTTTGCTCCCTGGATCTAAAGCATTTAGCATTTCTGCAAGGACATCCATGATACTCCGTACATTTTGAATCTCTATCAGGCTGAAAATGAATATACACATTAAATTTGCATTATAAGTATTAGCATTGTCATAAATACATAATTAGAAAGAAAGGTTTATATTAAAAGCAAATATCAAAATATAATCGGATAAAATCCAACTGAATGATATTAAATGGTTAATAAGTCAACCAAAGAATGGGCTTGCCATTCCAATGATTTTATCTTTTTAATCTTTATGACAGTAAGCAAGTAAGCTAATGCTTATGTTCAACTATCTATTCAATTTCCTTGCAAGGATCCGGTTGCTCCCAATTTTGCAATGAAACAGTGGGTCCCACCCAACATTTACCAACTGCTCTATTATTCATATTAGGTAAGGGTATTCTCTTTCCATCTCATATGTGATGCCAAGGAGAATAGCTGTCATAATTGTACACACCACGCAATTATTGTCAGATTGGAATTTTCTATATTAACTGTCAAGCAAATAAAAAGCCCAAAAAAGCCCGGGTCTATTAGTGTGACACCAAGTTTATGTTTAAGCTGCAACACCTCAGTTTTCTGTGCCCAACATGGCTTGAAACTTCTGCATTAGGTACCACGTTTGGGTGAAAAATGTCTATGACTCTCTGTTGACATGCTCCACAAGTAAACAGTCATCTGAAATATGACTAAAAAAATTTTACAAGAACCTTCCTAAGAAAGTAATTAAAAGTAATATTTGATGATATATATTTCAACCACCTGATTCATATCAACCAAATAGGACAATTGAGTGACAAGACAAAATATCTCAGTTTGATATGGCAATATTTCCATAGTGTTAGATGCCTTTTATTTTTTGAGAAAGGTAAGAACATCGTAACTTAAAAAAATATACAAGTATGGTCCTCTGTACAAAAACATTCCTTTAAGGATCCCCAATATATATATATATATATATATATTCAAAAAGGAGGAAGAAAATCCATCATCACTGAAACAATTAAGAGTAGACAACCAAGCTCTTAACATGTCAACTGCACCATTTGTTACCACCTCCTCTGGATTACACTTTTGCTAAAAAATTCTCCCATTCTTTTCAGACCAGAGTGCCCACAAGACTGCTAGAAGCACAACATCTTAGCAAGCTCTCCCTTTCTTGGACATCCCTTGCACCCTCCACCCAGATAGCAAGGACTTCACTGAAGCAGGAAAGCAACCATAAACACGGATTGTGTTTTTTGTAATGAGCATAGGGAACCTGTGAACCATCTGTTCCTATTCTGCAATTTCTCTTAAATTTTGAGGGTGCTGCAGATCCCCAAATGGCTTTGAAAGGAAAAGATCTGTCTTGCTCTCCCAGCATACTAACATAAAAGGACCTGACTGAGAAGGTAGCTGACTTGGACCATTTCCACAGTCTAACATCTTGTTCACCCTCATTGACTTGCTGACTGTACAATAAGGACAAGAAGTCTGCACCTCCCAGTCAAAAAAAAAAAATCCTTCTAAAAGCTGGATTCCAAGTAAGAGATGTTCCTTCTACCTGAAAGCACTCCGCTACTGTAGCTTCTTTGTTGCAAGCCAAAACAAACAGATGTGGAAATTTGTCATTCAGAGTCAATTCGTCACACCAGGGATCCAGCCGGAATTTTATTCTAGTCCAATTGCCAAGACAATATCTTATGCCTTTCAATAAGTTAGGGAAGACTTTGCATATTCCACTCCAAATTCCACAGCCATAAGACAACCGAGAATCCAAAGCATCCAAACCATTATCACTTACTCCATACTTCTCAGCAATTAGCTCCCTCAACCAGTGTTTTAAAAGCGCAAGGCGCAAAAAGGGTGCATGGGTCAATTTGCTGAGGCGCAAGGCGAGGTGCGTGCCTTTTTGAAGCAAGGCACAAAAATACAAAAAATAAATGCTAAAAATAAAAAAGTCAGAAAATTCAAAAAAATCAAAAAATTAAAAAATATTAACCATAATATTAATAAAAAATATAAACTTAAAATTTTAAATAATGTTTTAAAAAAACTATTATCTAAAATTAAAATACATAACATAAGATGTAAAGCATATTCAAATGATAATTTAAAAATAAAATCAAACATATAAAACATTTTCAAGCATGTAAAACCTCTATTCTTTTTTTTCATTCAATTGCATTACTTCAAGTAGCTAATGTAATGTAAAACATATTACATTCTGATTCTATGAACCGCCTTTGTGCCACGCCCCTCGAGGCAAGCCCAAACAAGTCCACGTTAGGTCTTAAATTCTTAATTTTCACACAAAAAATAATTGCTTTTTAAGAAGACATTTTATTAGGATGAATGAATGAACAACATGACCAAATCGGGGGCTGAGGCACTAGGATGAATGAATGAACCCAGACGCTAGGTTCAAAAGAAGCAAAAAAACGTCAAATTTTCGAAAGGCGTACAGGTGCACCAGGTATGCGCCTTTTGAAAGGGCTGCACCTAGGACCTAGGTGAGGTGCATACCCTGAAATGCACCTCACCTGTATGCATTTTAGGAGCATACCCTGAAAAGGTGCCTCAGGCGTGCCTTTTAAATCATTGCCCTCAACAAGTCAGGGATTTGTACAAAACCTCCATAACCACCTACCAAGAGAGCAATATTGAAACTCTTAACTTTTCTTAACCCATATCCTCCAGGCAATGGGTTTGAAAATAAGTTCCCACCTCACCAAATGAAAATTCTCTTCATCTTTCCAACCTTTCCACAAGAAATACCTCATAGCCTTCTCTAACTTTTCTGCCACCTCCATTGGAATTGGAAATAGAGACAAATAATAATCTGGTAGGCTTGCTAAGACACTAATTACCTCCCTTAGATAGCAAGCCTTCCAAGTTAATAGGCTCTTGTCGACCTTCTCCACGACTGGATCCCAAATGCCTTTTTAAGTACATTTGGAACCTAGAGGTAAACCCAAATAATTGGTTGAGAATTTCCCCACTTGCCAAGAACCTCCAGAAGATCTGATATATTACCTACTTCTCCTATATCCACCATCTCACTCTTTGCCATATTTCAGACCTAAGACCACCTCAAACCAGCAAAGAAGATTAGCATAAAAAACAGGGTGTCGTCTGCGAACTGTAACAAAACGATCTTGGATCCATTACTTTTCACCTCAAACCCTTCCAACAGACCTCCCTCGGTGGCTCTTTCAGTTATTTTGCTTAAGCCCTCCAATACTACAAGGAACAATAAGGGAGATAAAGGATCCCCCTGTCTCAATCCTCATGAGCTCTTGAAATTGCCTCTTGCAAATCTATTGATTTAAATGGAAAATCTAGAGTTAACGTGCAAACTTTGATCCAATTCCTCCACTTCTGTCTGAAATTTACCCTCACCAACATATAATCCATAAAAGCCCAGTTGACAAGATTGTATACCTTTTCCAAGTCAAACTTAATAACTACACCCTGCTTCCCACTCCTTCGCCTTGAGTCAATAAGGTTGTTTGCAATTTGGACATTGTCTTGAATATGTTATTATGCACAAAAGCTCCTTGGTATCTAGAAGTCAGAGAATCCATCACCTTCCTCAATCTTTTGGATAACACTAATTTATACACACTTCCAATCAAGTGGATGGGTCTAAAATCTTTGACCTCTACTGCTCCTTCCTTCTTTGCTATCAACGAAATAAATGCCACATTCAAACTACAAACCAAAGCTACTTTCTCATGGAACACAGCAACAAGCCTCATCCCATTTAATCAGCTCTCAGTACCTTTTTTAGAAAAAGATGGTAAAGCCATCTGGCCCAGGCAATTTCTCTCCTTCCATTTCATCCAATGCCTTCTTGCCTCCAAAAATGTTTTTTCTGTGAATAGATCGGTAAGCCCTAGATTAGTTCTAGGTAAGAAGAAGAAGAAGAAGAAGAAAGAAGAAGGAGAAAGAGAGAAAGAGAAGAAGAATGGTTCGGTCTAGAGAAGAAAAGTCACGCTCTCCTAGCCAACCCACTTGTATATATGTTGTATATAAGCTGGATTACAAAAGACTGAATTATCCCTCATTAAGTATGGGACACATAACTTAAACTTGAGCAGAACAGACTATTCACTCTCAACCAGATAAACAAATGACCAAAATACCCTTGTACTTTCGACTCTAACATTTTCCAAATCAGCTGCCTGTTCCCTAGACAGAGTGCTAAAAGATAAACCATTTAAATTAGGTATCTTTTTGCATGGTTCCCCATAAAGTTGCTTATAGAAGTTGACAGTAAGATTTTCCATATCAATCTCCTCCTCTACCATTCTTCCATTCACTTCCTGCTTCTAATTTGAATTTGCTCTTCTTGTGTTGGCCAATTTATGAAAGAATGAAGTATTGTTGTCACCCACTTTTAGACAACTTATTCTTGATATTTTCTGCCACTTAACTTCTTCTTGGTAAGCTAGGGAATCAAATTCCTTCTTGGCTTCCATCCTCTTCTTCCTTTGTGCTCCATCTAACTTTCCACCTTCCTCTTCCTTATCTATTTCAGCAGTTATTTTTATGCATTATTCTTTGTGGCTATCAACCAATTCTGAGTGCTCCTTTTGCCATATTTTAATCTTACCTTTTAATCATTGCAATTTCTTTTTTTTTTTAAGCAAAGGTAACTTTTATTAAATTAAAACAGGAACAAGTAAATGAGAAAATGTACTACAAGCTAAAGCAGCTGAGGCAGAATTATAGAGGTAAGCAGAAGTCACTATACAGACTTTCCCTAGAAACCCCTGATTTTGCAAGGCTGTCTGCAACAGTGTTTTGCTCCCTAGGAATCCAGACCAGATTTACATTCAATGACTCTAAGATATCTCGAGCTTCAGCTAGCAGATGAGCAAGTCTCCAAGGCCCTCCTTCCTTCTCTCTTAGCCAGGCTATCATATTTGCAGAGTCCCCTTTTATAGTTAAGGAGAAAAATCCCAGCTGTTTAGCAAGCCGAATTCCTGTAATTGCTGACAAGACCTCTGCTTTTGTAGCATCAGCTCTCCCAATCAGACATTAACCCAGCTGATCCCCCTCTCCCCACAGAAGACACCACCAATTCCTGCTTGGCCAGTAGATCCTTGGGCACTACCATCAAAGTGTAGGATCATCCCACCTTCTTCCCTAATAAGGCTTTTGATGATCGATTCAGATCTAGGAGAGGACTGCAGGATGGCTGGAAGGTTACTTTGGAGGTCATTTAGAGACAGACCTTTGAAAACTTCAGAATTAACCACCCAAAGGTTACAGAGGAAAGTTACGTACGAGATTAGGTTTTCCACATTTCTGAATTTGTTTTCAAAGGTTCTGTTGTTCCTTTCTTCCCAAATACCCCAAAGGACTGCATGTGTCACTATACTCTAATATACCTTTCCTCTTTTTCCTAGACCTTTGCCTTTCCACTGCCACAGGAGGTCCACTACCTTCTCAGGGAAAACCCAGCTGTAACCAACTAAGTTTAGGAAGAAACACCAAACCTTCCTAGTGACAGGGCAGTGGAGAAGAATGTGGTTAGCTGTTTCATTACCACCAAGGCAGAGAGGACAGACATGAGGGGAGATACATAAGCTTCCTCTAAGCTTTTTCTGTATTAAATCACAAGTATTTATTTTCTTTAAGCAGGCTTCCCAGACAAAGAAAGAAACTCTGGGGAGAACATGTGGTGTCCAAACGTTCTTAACTGGGAAGGGAGTGATATGATCTTCTGAAACTAGAGCCTTAAAAAAGGAGTTAGTTGAGAACTTTCCGGCAGGATTAAGTTTCCAGATCCTTTGGTCAGGGGAGGTCGGAGAGAGAGTGACTGAGGCTATAGGCCATCGTGGCTTCTTTGGAGCAGGACAGGTTAAAAATTCTAGGGTAGGAGTTTGCAAGGGTGTCCTCTCCCCACCATAAATCAGTCCAGAATTTGGTTCTATTCCCATTTCCCACCCAGTACCTTACAAAATCAATAAAGAGGCCATAAACAGAAGAAATATTCCAAGGGTTAGAGGCTTTAACTCGGTTTGGGTGGACCTTGTTATCCCAACCATTGGCTAACTCGATTTGGGTGGACCTTGTTATCCCAACCATTGGCGTGTCTTCCGTACTTTCTATTGATGATTTTTGTCCACAACGCTTCCATCTCCAAGGGAATCTCCACAACCACTCTCCAAGAAGAGCTAGGTTCCTTTCTTTGATATGTCCTAGCCCCAAACCACCAAGGTTCTTGGGCTTACACACCTCATTTCATGAAACTAGATGACCCTTCTATTTGCTGCCTCCTTCCCATAGGAAATCCCACTGAAGCATCTCAATCTTACTTTTTAATTTGCCCGAGATACTGAAAACTGACAAGTAATAGGTTAGCAAATTGGCAAGGGAAGCCTTGATAAGTTTGAGTCTACCCCCTTTTGACAGGTAGCTTTTCTTCCACGTAGCCAGTCTTCTTTCACATTTTTCTACCACTGGATCCCAAAAAAAATGACTCTTTGGATTCTCACCAAAAGGCATTCCCAAATAGGTGATAGGAAGTTTCTCCAATTTACAAACTGACAGCTCCTTGAACCTTTCCAGAAGAGAGCCATTTACACTTATGCCTACAAATGCTGCTTTAGTTGAAGTTAATTCTAAGCCCAGTCACCAGTTCAAAAATATTTAATACCCTTTTAGGTTGGAGATGTTTTCCCAATCCACCTCCAAGAACAAGATTATGTCATCTGCGTACATCAAGTGAGATATCTGAATTTCTTCCCTACCTACCTCAAACCCTTTCAGCAGGTTTCTCTCCCTTGTTTTTTGAAGTAAATAACTGAAGATATCAGCTAACAAAGTAAAGAGTAGGGGGGAGAGAGGGCACCCTTGTCTCAGGCCCCTGTCTGCATTAAAATAGCCAGTCAGCTTTCCATTTATTAGGATTGGAAACCAAGCAGAACTTATACACCTTCTAATCCACCTCACCCATCTCCTTCCAAAGCCTCTCAATCCAATAAGCAGTCCCAGTCCACTTTATCGTAGGCCTTTTCTAGATCCAACTTGATTACTACCCCTTCCTTGCCACTTTGTCTTCTTTCTTCTACACATTCATTTGCCACAAGTATACTGTCAATAATTTGTCTCCCTTTCACAAAGGCAAATTGGTTGCTTGAAACTAAATCTTTCAGCACCTCCTTTAGTCTAGTTGCCAGAACTTTAGCCACAATTTTGTGTAAACTCCCCACCAAACTGAAGGTCCCCTCTTTCCTTGGAACTAGAGTGATAAAGGTCGAGTTGTTGCCTTTATTCATGACGGACGAAATGTAGAAATCTGAAAACACCTCCAACAGATTAAACTTAATTGTATTCTAACACAACTGAAAGAAAAGGATAGGGAGTCCATCCAGACCAGGAGCTCTATCACCATCCATCTTAAACACTGTTTCCTTAATTTCTTGCTCTTCAAAGCTTCTTTCTAGCCACAATTTTTTGTCCTCCGACAACTTAGGTCCCTCCCAGTTATTCAAAGGTATCCTACAGGACCCATCTTTTGAGTACAAACCTTTGAAAAACTGCTCTGTGGCTTCTGAAATTTCTTGTTTGTCCTCTGTCTCTCTCTGCTCCACTCTCAGCTTTGAGACAGTTTTTCCTTCTTCTCCCTGATGCATAACTATGAAAGAACTTTGAATTATTATCTCATTCCTTCAACCATCTCACTGTTAGACAATGTATGCCCTTAGCTCCAATTAGATTGATGTACAGATACATTTATTGTAAATGAATTAAAGTACATTATTTTCATGTTGATATTGATAGGTTTCTGTGAAATTATCCCTTTAAATTGGACACTTATGAGACTCGTGTTAGTTTAGAATGTTCTCAGCCATTGGATAGACTTGGGGAGTTTATCCTACCAAGGCTGACATTGATGTGCTACCAAACAAGTTGGGGCAGCTTGTCTCAGCTGCTAGGGTTAGACCCAAAGCACATACAGTGTGTGTTTGGTTGAGACACTGAACCCGGACCATTTTCCAGTTATGCCTTGGACCTTGGAGATTGATGGGCAAAACTGAAAAGTTACACATAACCCCTAGACTTGATTATGGTACTGCACTAGGTGTCAAATTGGGTTGCCTTTGATATGCCAATCAGTGAGATCCATTGAGGGTCAAAGCCTGGGTATGTTGGAGCAGTCTGAGAATTCACTTAAGTGGGTGATCATAGTGATAGGATCGGCCTCTTTGTCGAACAAAGTGAATGATAAGGTTTACACTCTCTCTAATGGAAACCTAAACTATCGACAATGGATTTCAACTGTGTTTTAGATTTGTTTTTGCAAAATATATTTATGAAAAGTGTTTTGCAAAAGGTTTTATTCTCGGGATCCATCTGAGTAGAGAGTGTGACACTGCACCCTGTAGCTAGGGGAGAGGTCCTTCCCTGTCGGGCAGTGTTTAATCATTATGGGCCCAGAGGTTAAGTGTAAGATATCATTACAGGGCTGATTGCTTGATGGGCTTTATCTTACTTAAGTCCATTATCCTTGGGTCTTCATAGGATGGTTGAATTCAAGGATCATTTAAGTGTAAATGTTGGGCCCATTTTGAGCCCATAGGATGTGCTCAGGGGTTCACTGTGTTTAGTAGTGAATTTGGCCAAGCTTTTTCACAGAAGCTAGGCCAAACCCATGTGGACTTATGTAACGTCATTGTGGGGTCCCACACCATACAAATCAAGCCTAAGTTGGCCATGAAACACCCTTGGGTCGTGAGCATTATAGCTAATGGGCCTAAAGCCCATAATTAATATGAATAGTTAAGCTGTCAAATGACAACTTAAGTTGTCATGTGACATGGGGTGAATATGGGTTTGGAGATGCATATGTAGCACCCATCCTCTTAAGAGGATAATGCTTATCTCTTGATAGAGTCCAGATCCAAATTAGATTTGGATAAGCTCCTAATTTGATTAGAAGAAGTGCTCCATAAAGAGATAAAAGAAGAAGAGGGTGAACTAGACTAAGAGACTTCTCAATTATGCTCTCTCTCTCTTCTTCTTCCTCTGATTTTTGCAAGAAAAATTCAAAGAAAATCCGTGCTCACCTCCCCAGTTCGATTCAAGCAGTTGGATTGCAGTTTTGCTGAAAAATGCGTTGTTGAACCGACTTCAATATCATGTTGCGCCATTTTCAGTGGAGGCTGGTTTTAGGTCCGGTTTGGGCATGAACTTCCACCTTGGGATCTGAGTTTGTGGTATCTGTATCAGGTATACATCTCCCTCTTTGGTTGGTTTCAAATCTGGTCTGGTTCAATGCAAGACTGATCCTTTAAAAATGCAGTTTTTCGAAACATAGGGAATTCGATTCCCAAAAGGATTAGGAAATTTTTGAAATTTCGCCCAGGCATGTAGCATGGTTCGGCCATCCATATGATGGATCCTAACCCTTCCTTCACTCACTCGAGATCTTGGTCTCCAAAAGATTTCTTCCCTTCTTATAAGCTTGTCCCAATCCTTTTTAAGAGTTTCTCTTCTGCTTCCACCCTCCTCATCCAAAGTTCCTAGTTGCTCTCTTTGGTCCAGATCATCTAGCTCTTGAGTTAGTTTATTTTTGTCTTCCACAAACTTTTTAAACTCCTCTTTACCCCACACTTTTAGCTTCCCTTTTAAGTTTTTTAACTTCTACTGAATCCTAAATCCTGCCTATCCACTTTGCATTCCTTCCACCATTCAGAAACTTTTGTTGGAAGTCATTGTGAGTAGTCCACATCTTTTCAGATTGAACGATGCCTTTAGACTAGGTAAAGGAGCCGTTGCTTAGAGGGAGACTAGGTAAAGGAGCACACTCCCGCATATTAGACTAGGTAAAGGAGCCGTTGCTTAGAGGGAGACTAGGTAAAGGAGCACACTCCCGCATATTAGACTAGGTAAAGGAGCCGTTGCTTAGAGGGAGGTCTTTAAGATTGTGTCTAGCAATAGAGTTCGAGAACTCCTTCATGCAATACCTCGTGACATTAAAGTCACCACCAACACACCAAGGCAGGTCCTCCGATTCATGCATAGAATCCAGTTCCTCCCATAATCTTCCTCTCTGTGGTGGAGAATTAGGCCCATACACCCCTGTCAGAATCCAATTGCTACCGTCGGAAATGTTTGTGAACAGGATAGAAATAGAAAACTCCCCTTTGTCTACTTCTAATCCAATAACCGCCTCTTCTTTCCAAACAATAAGAATTCCACCTGCTGTTTCCATTGCTGGGAGATTTGCCCATTTTCTTCCTCTGATTCCCCAAATTGCTTTAATTAACCTTCTGTTAAATGACTTCTTTCTTTGTTTCTTGTAAAATTACTATGTTTGGGTTTTCCTTCCTTAGGTGTATCCTTAACCAAGCTTCTCTATATAATACCCCCGGCCCCCTTACTTTCCAACTCAAGATCTTCATGGTTTATGTACGACTGCCTTTCCCTTAACCTTTTATCAATACTGATTTCAGGTCCTACTCCCTGGTCGACAAAACCCCATTGAAGTCTTTTGAGCACTCTGTTTGTCCCTTTCTTCCCTCCTACTTCCGATTTTTTTCCTTTACCACTTCCCTTCATTTCTCTCTGCTGCTTCGAGCCTGGCCCACTGTTCTCTTTGTCGTTGATTATCTTGCAGCTCTCTGCAAATTGAGTGGCTCCTTGATCGCAGAGACTTTCCGACAGTTGGGATAGAATGACACCTCACCTGAAACACAGGAAACAAGGGGATTGGAGTAAGGCTCAGAGGTAGAGAAACCAGGAGAAGAAATAGTTAAAGTGTGACAAACTATGGGGTCAATCAGAAAGCTTGGAAGGGTGTTTGCTGCAAGTTCCAGCTTTCCTCCTTTCCCTTGGTGTCTGTCTTCAGATTGACTGTAATATGGATTGACCAGCTGCATTAGCTTCAAAATGTCCACACTTCCCCAATTTCCGCTGTTCTTGAACAATACTTGAACTCCTTCTAGAGCTACCTCCTGACCATTGACATCTGCTTTGGTTTCGTACGAACTCAACTCTGAATCAGTCTCCACCTCCAACTCTCCCCTCTCCGAACTCGAGCTCCCTAAAGTTAATGGCGTGGGAAGGCGATTAAACCCCCCCCCCCCCCCCAACTTCTCCTCTACTAGAGAGAGGTGTTTTAGGAAAGCCTTCTCCAAAGAGTAGAGGGGTAGTAGGGGGCTGTCAATCTCGTCAACTTGAACAAAATGGGCTTTTGTCTTTATTCGGCCCAAACTCTCAGGTCTGTCAGGAACTAGAAAAGAGGTCGGGTCGGGTTTTGTTGGGATTGCCCGTTTGCTTCCAGCTTTCTCTCTCATTGAACAACATTTTGCTTAAAATTTAAATTTTGAGTGGACCTTCCTTTTCTTCCCCAAGCTTCCTCCACGTTACTGCCAAACTTCCTAAAACAGTTACTGCGCTTGGCTTTGCTTCTTCCCAACGTAATCTCTTCTGTTGCAAGTTGGTTGTGCACTCCACGCAAGTTCACCTGGTTAGTAGTTGTGTGACCCTCCTTGACTTGCCACATGTGCTGGGCTCGGGTTGGTGAGTTGACTCAGTCTCTGTTGAGAATGGGAACTACTCGAGGTATCACGAACACTCCTCTCCCTTTCACCCTAATCCTGACAAATCAAAGCTCCTGGAAATCTCTCTAGATTGTCAATAACCTCCAGTCCCCCACAGAGACTTCCTATTAGGTTAAACGTCTCCATTGTCCAAAGATGAAAGGGGAGGCCGTGCATCACTATCCAACCGTCAAAACTCAGATTTGTGAGGTTTTCATTCACTTTCGGCCACCACCGGTCAATCAACACCTTCTTCCTATACACAAACACTGATCCCAACCCCGCCCACTTGCTGACTGTCTCCTCCGATGGGGCAAGCCCACCGCCTTGTTTGTTTCAAAGGGTTTCAGAGTTAACAATGTCGGGGAATGCAGGTTCGCTGAGATGCCAAGTTCCACGTCTCTCCAACTTACGTCCTATGGCTTGGTGCATACAAATCTTCCAATTTCCAAATGGACCAAGTCTATGGACCAGGAATATGAAAGCTCTTCCTCCAACCACCGTCACTCTGCTTTTTCCTTTCTCTAAGCCTGGAAATTCCTCTGTCGAGGGGGGAACAACTTCTGGTCTTTCTTTTCTGGCAAGAAACAAACTCAAAGTTTTTGACATTGTTTCCCACCCTAAAGTGTTAGCTTCTTCTGGAATACAAATGTTTCTTGTTCTTCTCGCTCCTTCCCAAAGGCTTAACCTTATGTATCTTCCCCATCTATTTTCAGCAACTGAAAATGAGAGTATCCTTCCCCTGTCCGCTCATCTTAATGGTTCAAAAAGTCTATTGTGGTTTTCTAGTAATTCTTCCAAAGCACCTACAATCCAGCTTACCTCATCTTCTTTAAGAACGATTCTGGATCATGCCCCTTTTCCCCTCTCTATAATCACCAACACCCCATCCCCGAGAGATCGGCTTGTATCAAGTTCGAATGTTTTGGAGCCAATGGCAATACACCTCCTTTGACCTTTTAACACCATTTGGAACCAATGCCAGAACAGACTATCCTTGCAGCGGTGGACACCATCCCAGTTTGTGCGAGTAGCTGGACTTCCATTTCATCAAGGATGAAAGACTATCCTTGCAATTTCTTGAATAATACAAAGCTTGTCGAGCCTTCAAATTGCACCTCATTTTACCAGTTCCTAATTTTCCAATCCATCTCTTCTTCTAGCCAGCAATGTTCCAGATAGAAGGGGCTGGGTTTTCTGGATATCTCTCGTGTCCAGCAAGAGGGGCATGTGGTCTGATAACACCTTGGAAGGTGCTTCCTGAGACGTCTTAGGGAAAAGCTCCTCCCATTCATTTGATATTAAGAATCTATCCAGCTGCACTAGAGCAATTTGAAGGCTCTAGTCCAAGTATACTTAGCACCGTGAACAGGTCTAGAGCAATCTATCCAGCTGGCCCATGAACAGGTCTAGTCCAAGTATACTCAGCACCAGGCAACAGAAGATCAATCAACTCCCACTTTTGGATGAACTCAGAAAAATAAGCGGATATCTCTCAACCTCCTAACACCACTTGCCTTCAAGCAAACCAACTATAGAGTCAAAGTCACCCCCAATAACCCAAGGCTTCATTCCATCTACTTCTAACTTCGCTCAGTTCCTCCCAGAAGTTCTGTTTCAGTGAATTCTCTATTGGTCCATATACCGTAGTGACCAACACAAAATTGTCTGAAGACAAACACTTCAACAAATGATTGCTACCCCCTCCAAACAGTATTGATTGTTGGAAGCGAGAGCCAATCATAGGGCTTAAAACCCCAAATGCTCCTCACTATTCTGAAGTTTAAATTCTGTATTTTTGTTCCATGAAGCATCAAAATATCTACCCTTTAATTCTTCAAAAAATTCCCTGCCACTAATCTCTTTCTTCCTGATCCCAAACCCCTAATGTTCCAAGTAACTAAATGGATGCGATCCATGGCTGTCATCTGCATTGGTTTCTATTACCTCAGTTTGTACTTCTAGCCCCATCGTTCAAACCCCAAGCCAACCATAGTAGCTCCTTAGCTTGTCTTTTTCCACCAGACACCTTTTTTCTTTTGCCACCAACAAAGCCTCCGTTTCCTCCTCTGAATCTTTAATAGAAACCCCCTAAGACCCAGGAAAGGGTATTCTATTTGCCAAGCATGGTCATATGAAACTTGAAACCTACACCGATGCTGACTGAGTCGGAAACATTGATGACAGAAGATCTACTTCTGGGTATTGCAGCTTGGTGGTTGGTAATGTTGTTTCTTAGAGAAGTAAGAAACAGTCGGTTGTTGCTCGGTCTTCTACTGAAGCAGAATACATGGCCATAGCACATGGAGTTTCTGAATTATTATGGATAAAATCTTTGATGGAAGAATTTAGAGTTGAATATGACAAACCAATGATGTTGTACTATGATAATCAGGCTACCATCAACATTGCTCACAACTCAGTGCAACATGATAGAACCAAGCATATTAAAGTTGATCGACACTTCATTAGGGAAAGGGTCTCTTCGAGTGAAGTGTGTCTTTCTTTCATCACATCTGAAGGACAGTTGGTAGATTTCCTCACCAAAGGCATTCCCAAGGCAAAACTTCAGCATGATACTAGCAAACTTGGCATGATTGACATCTATGCTCAGCTTGAGGGGGAGTGTAGAGAAGATGGGCCGAATGGCCCATAGGTTGTTTATTCTTTTTTGTTATTTATGTTTTTCTGTAATGGGCCTTATTCTGGGCCCATCCTGTCTATATTAAGTTCTTTGTAAATTCTTGCCCAACTAAGGGCCTCCTTGTAATTATTCAAATATATCTTAATAAAATAGTGTTAGGGTGCTAAGAGAGAGTAGGTTCGAAACTCTCATTTTCAAACCCTCATTGTCGAACTCTCAGCTCTCCTCTCTTCAGTTTTCTTCAGGAATCTCTTACAAGAAATTGGATTTCACATGGATAAACCTATGAGATTGTACTGTGACAACCAAACTGCACTCCATATCTCATCCAACCCTGCCTTTCATGAAAGAACAAAGCACATAGAGATTGATTGTCACTTTGTGAGGGAGAAGGTCCTTACTGAAGAGATAAATACAGAACATGTGGACTCTAATGACCAGTGGGCAGATTTGTTTACAAAAGCTCTAAGCTCAAGGAAAGTGAACTATCTATGTAACAAGCTGGGATTATATGACATATATTCTCCAGCTTGAGGGGGAGTGTTAAAGTGTGCCAAATAAGGGTGGTTTAGTCTTCTTATGCTTGTTAAGTAGCTGCTTATGTGGCAGTGTTATTAGAGTCACTCTGCCCCACACTTAAGTAAGGGCATTTTTGTCTTTGTAAAGATCGTTAGAACCTAATGAAGATTAAGGGGGTCGACTGTAGGGGTAATCCAACAGATTTCGACAAACCCTTATTTTCTTTCTTCTCCTTCTCTTCTTCTTCCTCTTCTCCTTCATTCTCTTCCTGGTTCGGACTACTGTAGCAGCATTCGAAACAGTCTCCATATAGTCCACCCCATACAACTGTGAGTAACCTTTAGCAACAAGTATGGCCTTCAGATGCTCCACACTACCATCCGAAAAGTATTTAACAGTATACACCCATTTACAATCCACGACATGCTTACCGAAAGGAAGAGTAGTGAGCTCCCACATTTGAGTATGCTGAAGGGCAAAGAATTCCTCCTCCATTGTCTGCCGCCACCCAAGTGAGCTAAGAGCCTCTTGGGCATTCTTAGGTATAGAAATAGATGACAACAGTGAAACAAACTGGCGGTGTGAAGCAGAAAGGCGAGAGACTAAAACAAAATTGGAAATGGGATGGAGGGTAAAACTATGTTTACCTTTCCGTAAAGCAATGGGAAGATCAAGTCCTGAAGGCTTTGGGACAGGAGCAACAACAAGATCCGCAGACAAGGTAGAAGCTGGGGGAGGAGCCGGTGTCTGTCGATGAGTATACACGTGCCAGATCGGTGGTCGTTCAGTAGGGATCTGCACCGGAGGAGGTGAAGGGTCAACCCCAACTGGAACAACCGGAACAAGATCACAGACTGGAAGAGGAAGAGGAAGCAAAGGTGGAGACACCGATGCTTCAGGTCCCGAGAAGAAGGGGACAAACTCAAAAAAGGTGACATCATGACAGACATAGTACTTCCGAGTAATGGGATTGTAACACTTATACCCTTTTTGAGTCTGAAAGTAACCAAGAAAGACACACTTAATAGAGCGTGCATCCAGCTTGTCTATCCCAAGACTCATATTGTGAACAAAGCACACACAGCCAAAGATGTGGGGTGTTAATGGAAAGGGAGACAAGGTGGGGAACAAAATAGAAAAGGGAGACCGACCATGAAGAATGAAGGAAGGCATCCGATTAATAAGGAAACGTGCAGTAAGTACATCACTCCAAAATCGTTTAGGAACACTCGTATGATGAGGAATAGACCGAGTAGTTTCAAGGAGATGACGGTTCTTTCGTTCAGCCACCCCATTTTGTTGAGGAGTGGATGCACATGAAGTTTGATAAATGATGCCATGTTGTTCTAAATACTGTTGAAAGGAAGTAAGAAAGTATTCACGACTGAACGAAGAACTTTGATTGGAACACCAAATTGTGTACGTATTTAAGCATGGAATTTTTGAAAAATGGAAAATAATTCACTCATTTCTTTCATTAAATAAATCCATGTCATCCTTGAACAATCATCAATAAAAGTGACAAAATACTTGTAACCATTAATAAGTCTATTTTAATCGGACCCCAAACATCTGAATGAACCAAAGCAAAAGGACTCAACATACGACTATCAACTCTAGGATTGAAGGGAACCCGACGATGTTTCCCATACTGACACGACTCACATTGTAAAGACAACAAATGACTCAAAGATGGAACCAGTATCTTGAATGCCTTGAGAGATGGATGTCCTAGTCGACAATGCCACTGTAGAGGAGTGAGTGAAGTCTGAAGTGCAACTGACGATCCACCACCGTCAAGGTAATACAATCCACCAGCCTCATGCCCCCCACCAATCTTCTTCCTTGTCTTGAGATCCTGAAAAACACAAAAGGGAAAAATGTAATAGAGCAATTAAGAGTCTTGGTTAATTTACTAACAAACATAAGATTCAATGGAAACTTAGGGACATATAGAACAGATGATAAAGAAAGAGAAGTCGTGTCAACATTACCAACACCACAAATGGGAGAAGAGGATCCGTTGGCAAGATGTGGAAGTTTCAGAGAGGGAAGAGAACACACCTGGAGTCCTGGTCATGTGATCAGAGGCTCCAGAGTCAATAATCCAAGGAGAGGGTTTGGATGCCAGACAAGCTATACTTGAGTGGGCAAGGGTGGCTGCAGTATGCTGTGAAGTAGCCTGGAGGAACCTCTCATACTCATTGCGTGATACACTCACCATCTCCTTCTCGGAAACAGATGTAGATGTGGAAGGTGTTAGATCTGCCTGTTGGTTATCACTAACATCAACCCCACCAGCTACTGCATGATTAGCCCATGTAGAAGGAGGGCCACAAAGATCATAACAGAAATTCACCAAATGTTCGTCCCTGCCACAATGGGTACAATTCCTTGTAGAGTCACTTTTTCCTTTACCATGACCTCCCCCAAGTCACGGCCAAATACGGAACCACCACAACCTCCTCGGGAGGCATGTCCTCCCCCTCTAGTACCACGTCCACCTCCTTTGGCTATTACAAATGCTGATCTGTCAGACTGTGTGGGATTCTCTGTAGATCCCAAAGAAATTCTACGAAGTCGTGCAAAAACTTCCTCAAGTGTAGGAAGCGTAGAGCCTTCCAATTTTTGGGCCCTAACTGGTTCATATTCTGATTTCAACCCCACTAAGAACCTAGTGACATCTAGTTGTTCCCTCTGTTGTTGTTGAACCTTAACATCTGGAGTGAGGGGATGATAGACATTGAGTTCATTTCTGAGGTTCTTCATACTGGCATAGTACTCTTCTAGGGTTTTATTCCCTTGCTGTAGATCAAAATACTCCTGATAGAGCTAATATACCCTTGTAGTATTATCCTGCCCAAAATAAAGCTTCTTGGCATGTTCCCATATGTCCTTAGCTGTATCTAAGAACATAAAGTTGGTACTTATTTTGGGTTCTATACTATTCCATAACCATGTCATGATTTGGGCATCTTCCTGTTCCCAGTCATCAAACCCTGGAGAGTTAGTTGATGGTTTATCTTCCTTCACGTGTTTCACTTTCCTCTTTGCCTTGAGGAAAACTTCCACTGACTTGGCCCATGGCACATAATTCTCACCATTAAGTTTAATGGAGATCATCTGCACACCCAAATAATCGGAGGGGATCATCACACGGTTTCTGATCACTAGAACCATCTCCCGTTGCTGTCATTATGTCTCCCCCACTGCTGTCTCTAATCCTGAACTCTCAGTCACCAACCGAATACTACAACAGCCAAGGCAACACTACAGCAGTCTCTAAACTCAGGTGATAGGTTCACAACAAGTCACAATCAGTCACCACTGTGTACAAACTACACCTTGGTGGAGAGCTTCAGTCGACCATACACTTATTTCTGGAGTTATTTTCTTGAAAGGCAATCAAGCTCTGAGAAGAGAAAGAGAGGCCGAAATGTTCTCAGACCTAGGTCGAGTCTGTGTTCTCCATTTGCAGTCCAGAGAGAAGAAAAATAAGTCATGAACAGAAAGGAACAGCAGTCACGAGCAGAGATTTAAAGAGCAACGTCCTGCTCTGATACCATGTTATCTCAGTGGCTTCAGCAGTTCGAACCAGAGGAAGAAGAAGAAGAAGAAGAAAAGGAACAGTCGAATCTGATAGCATAAACCCTATTAGTCGACCCTAATATGAAATAGCCTCTAATTAGTTGTACAAAGACTAAACTGCCCCCCACTTAAGTATGGGACAGGAAGTCTCTATTAAAACTGCCACATAAGTACATAACAGAAATAAAATGACTAATCTACCCTTATTCGGCTAGCTCTAATATCATGGTTACTGATAACAAAAAAAAAAAGGTTCTATTACTCCAGTAAACCAGTTTGAGTATCATATGTAGTGATAAATTTCCTACATCAAATACTTGTACACAGCAAAGAAAGGGAACATCATTGACAGTCTAGTATAAGACTAAGAGAAATATTTATGCAGGTGAGGCATACCACTGTCTTTATAGAACATAGTTATTACTAAGTTGCTCGCAATAAGAATAAATGGGTGTACCTCAATGTTGGAAACTCAGAATCTGCAGAAGACTCAGGCGCCTCATGCTGATGGTCAGATTTACGCATATTTTGAGGATAAGATGACAGTGGCCGTGTTTGCGGAGGACCTGGATGTGTTAATGCAGGTGTAGCCTTCTCATATTTCTGAGGAAATACTGCTCCAGCACGCTGCAATGTAAAGATATGTAATATTTTACACTTCAAAAGAAATAGCAGTAACCCTGTTTCTCTTTGGCAATAATTTAAACTCAGAACTCATTCAGTAAGCTACCAATCCAAGGTTAAAGTCATGAATCAACTGAGTTACAGGTGAGTTAATTTGGAAGTCTAATGTGAAGGATGTTTTAGCTTTTAGGGTTTGCATAGAATTTTAAGGCAAGAGGCATTCACTGGCCTTATTTTTGTTTTATACAAACACATTCACACGAGCAAATACACCCTTGTGTGTGTGTGTGTGTGTGTTTTCACTGTTTGAGAGAAGTGCAAGTACCTGGTTAGCAATCATGAAAAAGGAAGTGGAGAGGACTGTCATGCAATAAAACCCTAAGGTAAATTCTCTTTTTCAGATTATTTGACCAAGTTGGATTGCCAATATTCCAATTTTCTTGGACAATTTGGAGTTTGTGTAGCCCTTCGTTTCTTGATGTTTCAGCTTACAAAGCCAGACACATCTCAACCAGGGGATATATTTGCATTGTGTCCCAGAACTGAAGGCAGTAATAAAGATAAAAATTTTCTCGAGTATCATTCCCTTCGATGTATGCTGGGATATTTGGGGAGAAAACAGGTGGACCTTTAGAGATAAAGTAGAATCAAGGAATAAATTAGGTTGTGTTTAAGTTTTTGCTTTTGTGCTTTACAGAGAATAAAAGCATGAATTTGCAATTTGGTAAATATTGATTTCAATACAAGCTTTTGGAAGTAAAAGCATCAATAAGCATTTAGTTGCAATGTATTGCTTTACCACGTGTGACATGAAAACCTTCACATGTCAACCTATAATCTGTGCCTTGTTTATCATGCCACATGGCAAACCCACACATCTTTGAAGGGCCTACCCCTTTAAGCTGCCACGTGGTTCACAAAATAGTTGTTAAAGATGATCATGTCATTGATATGTTGCACAAATTAATGCCACATCGCACATTTTTTGCCTTGTGGCATAAAAGTGCCACGTGGAAACTCTAAAGGCCTGGCATAAAAGTGTCATGTCTTCATATATATGGCATGTTGGAAGGCTTCACAAGCTCACGGATTCTACATTTTGTAAAAAAAAAGAAAAAATGACCTGAGCCGCGTAGTTGAGGCACAAAGCGTTCTATTTGCTTTTGATGTTTTTGCTTCAATAAACACACATTACCAAACTCCAAAGAAGTTCTTTGCTACACAAAGCATGAAAGTACTTCCAAAAAACTTATCCAAGCACCACCTTAGGCTCCATTTGGAAAAGCTTTTGCTTTTGGGCTTTGGGCTGTGGGAAGCAAAAAATGAGCCAAAAAGTGTTTAGAATGTTTGGTAAGAGTTGCTTTTTATAAAACACAATAATCTAAAGCCAAAAACACATTTAAACCCCAAAGCACAAAGCCTAAAATTGGAGCTTTAAAAGCACAAATCATGAAGCTTATACAAACACAATTTTAGTTGATGACATTGGGCTGTTGGTCATGGACAGAGCATTAGCACATCCAGAGTTGAAAGAGTTGAAGAGAGAGGATTTGTGGTCTTTTGGAGACATAGGATATTTTTAATAGAGTATTTAATAGTTTTATGGCACTGGCATTTTCTGAAAGCTGGAATCAGTGTTTTAAAAGGCGTGGGGGATGTACACTTGGAGGCACACCTCCAGGTGAGGCGCCCCCAAAATGCCCTAAGGCGTATGCTAGAGTGTTGATGCCTCTAAAGCATAGACCTCAGGTGCAAGAGGCGTACGCCTCATCTGCTTCGACAAGACCCCTTTCAACTAGTGCCATGCATATTCATTTTTCTTAGTATAAGACATCTTTCATAAAAAAAAAAGATGGAACCCTCCCTCTTCTTCCTCGCCCCCATCCTCTTAAGGAGGCTTATGCCTCTTACATTCTGAATTGCACCTCATACCTCCAGGTAGTGGAACACCTCCCATCATGCTTCTGTGTTTTAAAGCATTGACTGGAATGATGTATCTCATTGTGGTGAAAACTCTATCAAAAAATACAATCCCTTTTTTTAATAAAATTTTCTGTTTAGTACCAAAAAATTTCTTGGACAATTAGTCAATCTAATCGGTGGTCTGAAATTTGCAAACTTTGACTGGGATCTAGCTGATTCACCTCTGCAACCAGCTTAATCCAAATTAGGGTATCACCAAATTTTAAAACTTTGCTTTTGCGTCAGTAACTGTTAACTTGTATTGTTAAAAAAATGTAAACAATATACAACTAAATACGGAGGATCAAATTAGCCAGCACGGTTATTTTCTGACTATAGCACCCATGCAAAACTTGCATCATTGGCTAAAAACACTAGCTTCCCTAATCTAATGACCTAGGTATCATGGTCCAGCTACCACATCCTTCAGCCAGAGTCTTTTAACCTCCTTCCTCAACCAGATTATTACATGCCACCGAACCTTTGTTTTTTTTTTGATAAAAGTAACAATTTCATTAAAAACAAAGCACAGGGTACATGATGATATGTACAACTGCAACAAAGACTCGCCAATGAAATTACAAGGGTAACATGCAGCCACTAAACAGAGAATCCCTATGGATCCCTGATTTTGTTAGACCATCGGCCACAGAGTTTAGTTCCCTAGGGATCCATCTAATCCTTACAGTCGTCCAAGCCATTATATCTCTAGCTTCATCCAGGTAGTGTATTAGATGCCAAGGGCCACTGTCCTCCCCTAGCCATTTTAATGGTGTTTACAGAATCTCCTTCAATGGTTGAGAAGGAAAGTCCCAAATTCTTAGCAATTCTGAGACTTGTTAAGGCAGCCACCATCTCAGCTTTTGTAGAGTCTGCAACCCCTAATGGGCCATTGAAAGCCCACCAAATATTCCTTCTTCCTCCCTAATAACACCTCCAATCCCAGCTTCCCCTGGCACTCCCATCGAAATGTCCACCAAATTCCTTTGTAAGTCTGAAAGGGTAACCTAGTTAAAGATCTCAGAACCTGTCATCCAAAGGTTACATAAAAAGGCTATGTAGGAAATGAGAACTTCAGTGGTTCTTTTCTTGTTTTCAAAAATTCTATTGTTTCTTTCTTCCCAAGCTCCCCATAGCACTGCATGGGTCAGAGTGCATCAGTAGGCTTTCCCTCTCTGGTCCAAACCCCTACCATGCCATCTATACCAGAGGCGCTGACACCTCTGAGGCATACGCCTCTTGCGCTTTTTTCATGAGGCATGCTAGAGGCGTACGCCTCATGCACATCTGATATAAAAAGACCGAAAAAAAAAAGGAATGGAAAGGAAAGGAAAAGAAAGGGAAGGGAAGGGAAGTGAAAGAAAAAGAAAGAGAAGAAAAAAAAAAAAAAGAGAAAAGGAAAGGGAAGAAAAGATAAGGAGAAAGAAAGTGGTTTGCCCCTTGCCCATTGCCCCCTTTGAACTAATGTTATGCATCTTTATTCTTCTTAATATAAAATATTTTTATTAAAAATAAAGAAAAAATGAGATCCCCCCTTCCTCTTCATCCTCCTCCTAACCCCCCTGCTCTTAAGGAGGCTTACGCCTCCTTGTGTTCGGGAGGCTTACGCCTCTTGCGTTCTGAACTCTAGGTAGTGGAACGCCCCACGTCATGCCTCCGCGTTTTAAAACATTGATATATATATCTATATATATTAAAATTGGTCCTGCCATGTCAGCATAGTTCTTGCAGGAAACCCCCATTCTATTTTTCTATTTTTTTATTTTTCTTATTTTTTTAATTCCACATAATTACCCATTAAACCAATAAGGAAATCACATATGCTTAACTATTTCTAACAACCATAAAGAAAGAGGGATTTGCTTTTCTAATGTTTAGCCAAGTGGAACCACTTTCCCCCACTTCCTCCTAAATTGTCTCTAATTCCTATTTATCTCCTAAATTATCTCTAATTCCTATTTATCTCCTAATAATAGTACAATTATAACTTTATGGATTATTAAATTCAATAAATAATTAATATTTTAAGAATTTAAATAACAATATTATTTCAATAACTAAATAATATTGTAAATAACTAATCTCACTTATGTCAATTAATAATTATAGAAAATAACTATCAATAAAATTATATTTATTATTAATAATTTTACAATAATGGTATATATTCTTTATATATTTATATATATTATAATTAATATTTATTTTATTTTCAGTAATTATTTATTGTTTTTTATAAATATGCTTTCAATAATTATTTATAAATTTATTTTTATATTTTTAACTGTAACTAAATAATTATTTTTCAACTGTATTTAACAGTAATTACATTTTTTTCAATAAATACAGTAATTTAATAATTACAACATTATTAAAAGTTTAGTATTTTAATAATTACAATATTTACTGAAAAGCAATATTAATAAATATTTTATAAATAATGTATTTATTAATTAACGGTAATATAATTAAATGTAATTATTTTTAAAATGTAACTCACAGTAATTACATTTAACAGTAATTAATAAATACATTATTTTTTTAAATAATATATTTTTAATTAACAGTAATTAATAGTAATTAACACTAATTATTTTTAATTATATTAAAAATAGCATAAAATTACATTTAACATTAATTAACAGTAATTATAAGTTAAGCTATAAATAGCATAAAATTATAAGCTATAAATGATTTTTAAACTGTAATTAACAGTAATTATAAGTTAAGCTACAAATAGCATAAAATTACATTTAATTACCAGAAAATTTCATTTAATTACATTTAACATTAATTAACACTAATTATTAATTAAAAGTAATATAATTCACAGTATTTATTTTTAAGCTGTAAGTAAATTATTTTTAAATTGTAATTACCAGAAAACTACATTTATTTAGTTTTAGCCAAGAAATTACCAATATATTTCTGAAAATAGGATAGCTTCCAAAAATGGATGTATTTTAAATAAACACAGTAATATAATAATTACAGTATTTATTGAAAAACAGTATTATTAATTAATAGTATTTTTCATAATTACAGTATTGTTAATAATTAACAGTATTCTCAATAAATACAGTATTGTTAATTAAAAATATTTATAAAAAATAGTATTAATTAACAGTAATTATTTTTAAAATGTAACTAAATAATTATTTTTCAACTATATTTAGTGGGCAATATATTTTTTAAATAATTACAGTATTATTAATAATTTGATATTTTAATAATTACAGTATTTACTGGAATGAGAAATTAAATGTAATTTAGTGATATAATTTAGCATAAGTAACCAAAAAATAATAAAAATATCTATCAATTATACAAATATTATTAATATTTCAAAATATTGAAACTGTAATTAAATGTAATTTTATGCTATTATGCTACAAATAATGTAAAATACATTAGTGATGTCTATTATGTTATAAATAGCATAAAATTGCAAGCTATAAATGATTTTTAAACTGTAATTAACAGTGGTTATAAGTTAAGCTATAAATATCATAAAATTACATTTAACATTAATTAACAGTAATATAATTCACAGTATTTATTTTTAAGTTTAACTAAATTATTTTTAAACTATAATTACCAAAAAATTACATTTAATTAGTTTTAGCCAAGAAATTACCAATATATTTCTGAAAATATAATAATTTCCAGAAATTAATGTAGTTTAAATAAATACAGTAATTTCATAATTACAGTATTTATTGAAAAACAATGTTATTAATTAATAGTATTTTTCATAATTACAGTATTTTTAACAATTAACTGTATTATTTATTTAACATTATTAATTACAGCATTTATTTATTAACATTTTGGGTTTAAAATGCTTGGTTTATTTATTTGAAAATGGTGTAGATTATTTTTGTTTTTGTTGTTGCCATCTATTTGAAAATGTTTGCTTTATTTATGTGATTGATGTGTTTTCAATTTTTTGTTGCAATTTTTTATCCATAAAAACAAAATAATAATAATAATAAATAATAATTAACGGTATTATAATAATACAATATTTCATTTAATTAATAACTGTTAATTAATGTAAAATGTAATTTAATTACTGTTAATTAATGTTAAATTACTGTAAACTAAATACAGTATTTCATTTAATTAATAAATACAGTATTAATTAATATAGTATATATTTAATTAATTGCAGTATTTTTGTATTTAGTTAATTACAGTATAATTTTAATTACAGTATAATATTAATATGTGATTGTAATAGAGTATTACAAAAATACAGTATTAATTAATTAACATTATTAATTACAGTGTTTAATTAGAAGAATTTATAATTGCATTACTTTTCATAATTTTTAATATTTTTGTTAATTACAGTATTTAATTAGAAGCATTTATAAATGCATTATTTCACCTTTATTACCAAATCCCATGCATCGCATGGGTCCCCGCTAGTTGCCTTAGAAAATCCAAAACATTTTTGGAGGCTTCCCAACTGTATCCAACCATATGCAGAAAGTGATTCCATATTTTCCTCATCTCAGAACAATGAATAAGGAGGTGCTCAATAGATTTACCATCACTGAATTTATTCTGTCACAACTACCTCTGTTCTTTCTCTGGATTATGTCACAACTCACAAGTGTTTATTCTCCCAAGGCAAGCCTCCCACACAAAGAAGGAAACTCTCAAAGGAGCAAGGGTGCTCCAAATCTTCTTACAGGAAAACAAGATATTTTGTTCACCTGAAATGAGAACCTCGAAGAAAGTCCTGGTTGAGAACTTTCCAGCTGGATGAAGGGTCCAAATGCGATTGTCTAAGAAAGAGGGGGAGAAGTAAGCCTCCTGATGGAGGGAGTGGAAAAGATTTGTAACTTCAGCCATCTCCACATCCCTTAGGGGTCGTCAGAGGCAAAGGTTCCAACTTCCAACTAATCTCAGAGGAAGAAGAACAAAGGCAAGAGGCAATGATAGCTCCCTTAGTTTGGGAAGTCTAAACAAGCAGGGATAAGATTCATCAAAGGTTTGATTCCCCCACCATAAATCAATCCAAAACTTAATTTTGTTTCCACCCCCCACCCGATATCTAGTAAAAGTAATAAATTTAGAGTAGCAAGAGGAAATACCTTTCCAGGGGTTTGTTGCATTCTCCCGGATCAAGTGAACTTTACTATCCCAACCATTGGCATTTAACCTATATTTGCTTCTAATGACAGCTGTCCGAAGTGTGTTTGTCTCAAGAGGGAACCACCACAACCATTTGCCAAGAAGAGCTAGGTTTCTTTCCTTAATATGCCCAAGATCCAACCCACCTTCCTCCTTTGGTTTACAAACCTGCTCCCAGCTTACACGATGACACCAATCTCGTTATAGCTTCTCAATCTGACATTTTCCTTCAAAGGGATAAGAAACGCTGAAAGGTAGTAAATAGGAAGGTTAACTATAGATGCCTTAATTAGGACAAGTCTCCCCCTTTCGAGAGAGAGTTTTTCTTCCAAGTAACTAGTCTTTTTTCGCATTTCTCAATCACTGGATCCTACAAATGATTGTTCCTTAGATTCCCTCCTAGAGGCATCCCCAAATATCTTATAGGATAATTCTCCACTTTACACCCCAAGATTTCCTGTGAAAGCTATTTAGCTGGTCTCTATCAGCAATGCTTATTTCCACCAAGCTGCTTTTGGAGAAGTTAACATGGAGCCCAAACACGAGCTCAAAGCACTGAAACACCCTCTTCTCAATCACTGGATCCTAGAAATGATTGTTCCTCAGATTCCCTCCTAGAGGCATCCCCAAATATCTTATAGGAAAATTATCCACTTTACGCCCCAAGATTTCCTGAAAGCTATTTAGCTGATCTCTATCAGCAATGTTTATTTCCACCAAGCTGCTTTTGGAGAAGTTAACATGGAGCCCAAACACCACATCAAAGCACTGGAACACCCTCTTCAGATGAGCAAGATTCTCTAAATCAGCTTCCAGAAAAAAATTATATCATAAGCAAATTGTATATGTGAGATTTGTGTTGCTTTCTCTTCCTACTTCAAACCCTCTTATCAAGTTCAAGGTCATTGCCTTCTCGAGAAAATGACTAAGGATATCCGCCACCAAGGTAAAGAGAAAAGGGGATAGAGGAAAACCCTGTCTTAAACCTCAGTTAGCTCTCAAGTAACCTTTGCATTCTCTATTTATCAACACCAAAAACCAAGCCATGCTTATACACCCTTTTCGAGGTCTAACAATCCCAACCGACTTGTCAATCTTGTCCTTGGAATTCAGCTAAAACTTTTTTTCCTGATAAATAACAAAATTTTATTAATGAAAGAACAAGCTGCCCCAAAACAGTAGCAGACTAATAGTTGTAAAGCCCTCTTGACCAGCAGCTAAAAGTTTTGCTTTACCTGTTTTCTTATCCTGTTGGGCCTGAATATGCCACCAGAATGTTTTTATCAGTGATAATAAAAATTCTATTAATTGCAAATAAATTAATTTATATAGCAGTGTCAAGACGGTCAGCCTCAACTAACCATCCTTTTGGTATTCTGTATCAAGTACAATACCCCCCCCCTGTTATACAATTCCCCAATATATTATATTCTTTGTCACCCCCTACGCCACCAGAATATCACCTTCATAATTTCTGATAGCACCCACCTATTCCTGACTGTCCAAAGATTTCCCATGCTTTTTCCATCAAAATTCAGCTTTAACAAACTACGCAGTGAAGGTGACCAATCTGGTGTGATTTTATCCCCTTTCTAGTAGACATTGATGTTACTATGAACCAATCTCTAAAGATGTCATCCATGGAGAAAATTGCAAACTCCGTCCTGGTATTCACCTAATAATGATTCTGACTTTTGTCAACTCTATTATGTCCTCCACTGGTTAAGTCAATCTTCGTAGAGTCAATTGGTTCCTAAAGGAATTCCCCCGAGCTTTGGCCATCCCACAAGGCACCCTAAAAACTGAGAAAAATGTAAACTAGAAAGTTAGAGAAAGTTTATTTGATGAGGGAAGGAAGTGTAGTTTCTTTCCAAATTGATTTGATGAGGTTAAACTTTGTCTTTTAGTACTCTATCTTTCAATGTCATTATGTATGAACCAAATACCAAAAAAAAAAATGCTCTCCATCTATTCCCCCCCCCCCCCCCCCTGGCCCTCAATGCTTTCACTAACTAAACGGCTTCCTAAAATAATTAGAACTTATTCAGTTACTCTATACTTTGAATGTAATATATGGGAACTGTTCTAGGTGACACAAATAGAGTGATATCTCATCATCATCATCTAAGCCTTGTCCAAAATATATGGAATTGGCTACATGAAACCTCTTCCACCATTCCATTTTGTTCAATGCTATATGCATTACTACCTTACCCATATGGCCTTTTTTGTTTGTCCCTAGCTCTTCTAGCCTCTTCAACTTGTAGTAGATCACTTCCTACTAGTGCCATAGACGGTCTTATTTGAAAGTGACAATACCATCTTACTCTACTTCATTTTATCACCTATTGGAGCTACTCCTAGGTTCCTTCAAATAAGTTCATTTATGATTCTATCCTTTGTAATTTTCCCACTCATCCATCTTAACATTTGTATTTTACAATGTTCATTTTTAGATACGTCATTTCTTGAATGCCCAACAATTGCTCCATACAACATTGCTGGCCTTATAATTTTCCCTTTAGCCTAACTGATATTGTCCTATCACTAGGACTCCAGATACACCATTTCATTCCGTCCATCCTGTTCTAATTCTATGGATGACATCCTCCTCAAGGTAACAATAAAGGTTATATTGAGATATCTTGGTCTCTGCTCTTATGTGTGCCCTGATTTCCTTACCTACTATTTTTTAAATTTATATTGCAAATGTGCTATCTTAGTCCTACTTATTTTAAAACCTCTTCTTCCTAAGACATTCATCCATAAATCTAATTCTGCATTTGATCCTTCTCTAGTTTCATCGATTAATATTATGTCATTAGCAAACAATAACAATATCTAGTCTAGTAAAAAAATGAAAAGAAAAACTCTTTTGAGCAGCAAATCTCAAAGCTTACCAACAACTCATGGTATGCAGCAAAATATTGTGGATATCTTGCTCTTGGTCCCCCAAAAGCTTCTTGCCAAGTGTCTATTAGAGTCAGTATCTTCTCCTTGACATGAAAATCAGGCTGAAAGCAGCAAGTAGAAAAAATTATATGAGTCTTCATGGAAAATAAGACAACAGGACATCATCAAGAATGTGCTTAAAATGATTGTTGAAATATATCTTGTTTTTCAGTATCTAGTAGTGTTTGAGTGTGAACAGGAGTCTAGTTTTTATGTGTTTATAAGGAGGTTTGGGTACTGATTTATTTTATTTCCTTCCATGTTTTAGTGGAGGTTATAAGGTTATCTGAATCTTTTCGTGCTGTACTCAACCAGGGGTATATTGGTCTTTTCATTTATGGTTATGATATAATATAAATAGTAGGAAGCAGTATGCTCCACCCTTTTCTTCTCTCCAAAACCTGTTTCTCTTCTTTCTTTTTTGTTCCACACTTCAACTTCTATCCTCCTCCTTCCCTTTTTCTAATTTAATAATTTTATACTCTACATTCACAAGAAGGATAGGAGAAACAAGGTCTGGATCTTGTTAGGTGTTCTTGTTGAAACTCATGCAGTCTTAGGATCAGCAAACTGCATGGAGTTGTGAAAAAGCTAAGAAATAGTGGTATATTACCTGGTTTTAGATGGCTTTTGGAGAGCTAACTAAAAGTTAATTACTGCTGAAGAACAAGAAGGTCATTGAAGTTTTTCCCAAAAATCAAGAAAAATTTGTCAGTATTCTTGGGCTGTTTCTACAGTGGCACTCAGGTATTTCCGGAATATTTAATCAATTCTAGAGTGGACAATTTATTTTCTGCAGTTTTTGTTACTGGTAGTTTCTATGTTGCTTACTGTTAGTGCAAGAAGTTGGACCTTTGGATTCTTACTTCCCAGACGCTTTTTAATGCCTTTAACAACATCCCTTACTTGCCTAGGGAGCCAAAACAAAATATGATATTATCAATTTTGGGAAACAGAGAAAATTTAAACATCTATCATGAGAAAAAAGGATTCAGTTGTAGTGGAACAACACAAGATAATTACCAGAACTTAAGATTTTTTTTTTTTTTGATAAATAGCAGAATATAAGATTATTGGCATGTTATCACTATATTTTTTTTTATAATTGAATAAATTTTATTACATACTAAAGATAAGAAGTACAAGCATCCCAAGGAGAGGCACGAGATGCGACCTCTCCAGAATGAGTTCATTTCTGAACCTGTCTTTTCTAGTTTTGAATGAGTTCATTTCTAAACCTGTCTTTTCTAGTTTTTCCACTCATCCATCTCAATGTTCACATTTCTGCACCAATGCAAGCTTGTCTTATACTTCTGGTCTCAAGCCTAGATAAAGGTAGAAGGTTGCTTTAGGCAGTGTCTTCAACCTGTCGTTTTGGTCGGTTGAATTGTTCGAACCATTACCCGGCCATGATTCCGGTTTCGGTTCTCCCAAAATCCTGGTATTTAGTCAAAACCATTGACCTGGTCAAAAACCATCCGACCCAATCACCAGGTCACGGGTTGCACACTCAAATGTATGTGCAAACTTCTAGAGGCCATAACTTTGCACCCGAATGTTCGATTGGGGAGAATTTTTTTATTTTGGGTAACATTTTGAGATCTATGCGTTGCAAGGAGTAAAAAGTGCATTGCCCTGCTATTTCCCCAAAAAAAATCCCTTTTTTGGCCTCAAATCACAAATTTTAACAGTTTTTTACAAATAAAAATTAAAAATTGAACTAAAAATATAAATTAAACATAAAATATTATTTATACACATTTATTACATCTGACAAATAATTAATTTTTTATTCATAAAATACATGTTTATACATATATACATATGTGTGTGTACACATATGTTCATTGTCATTGTCTGACCCATTCAACCCAAACGGTCAAATTGGTGACCTGCGACCCAGAGGCAAAAACAATTCATCCTCTGGTCAGTTTTTAAAACATCGGTATTAGGTTGGCAGCCAACATTGAAACTTTTGCCAAACTCTTATGAACATGGCCTCAGTTAGGGATTATGAAAATAAAATTTTCTATAGAACTGCTAACGTTAAATTTGGCAGCACAATTCAACTAAATTGAACTCAACAAATACTTGTCCCAATTATATGTAGTTGACTACATGAATCCTCCTTGCCATTCAATTCCACACCCATTGTTAAATTATGGACCTTCAAATCTTTTTTTTATAAATAACTGTAAATTTCATTAAATTAGAAACATGAAGAGAACATTACAAAGTTGGAAAGAATACCCAACTACCCTTAAATCTTACAAATTCAGACCAATTACAACTTATCCTAAAACAATTGCTCCCCGTAAACCCCTTGCTTTGCCAAAGAATCTGCCATCCCATTTGTCATCCTTCTAGTCCATCTGAATGTAGCCCCCACCTCTTGGCTAAACATTCAATTTCTCATAGAGAATGCTTGTTAATCCATGCACCTAGGTTTCTATAACTGGTCCAAGAAATAATTAGTTTTGAATGAGTCTGAATCGGTTTGGGACTAGGTGGAATCGGTTCTGAACCGATAATAATCGAGACACTATATCAGGACCCGAAACCAACCCGTCGGTTCCATTTCTTGGGACTAGAACCAACCCAATTGGTTCGGATCTGCCGGGTCAAACCCAGCCCATTGGCAGCCCTACCAAATGCATAGCTGCAATGGCTTTTGGGACTGGTTGTTGGGACCTTGTGTTGTGACTAGACCCGAACTCATTTTGAATCCTCTTCCACCATTGCCTGCTAAAACCCCAAGTTGCTTTGATATCCTTAGTCTTTGTAGCAATGCTAATAATTCATCCTTCAAAGAAATTCCAACACCAATTGGACCTGAGAACAATGCCACAACCTTGCCCTCTGTATCCGAAGCACACCACCAATTCCTACCGGACTTGGATTACCCCAAACCATCTCAGTCCACTTTCCTTCATCTTATCTCCAACTAGGGTTGTAAACAGATCAGTTTCAGATTGGATTCAGCAAAATCTGAATTCGATACAGTTATTGAAAACCACATCCAAATTTGATCCAAAATCTGATCGGATTTGAAGACCTCGATTCGAATTTGAATCCTAACGGGCTCAAATTGGATTTGGATTTAACCTGACTTCGCTTTAATTTTAAAATAAATAAATAAAACTTAAAAAAATTATTACTTTTCAACTTTTATATATAATAAATTAATGTAATTATGTAAATATACATACTGAGTTTATTATATATATTCATATAAAATATAATATATAAAACATATTTTTTATAATTTTAAATATAATTATATAAAATTTATACATTAAAATCAATAAACATTATAATGTAATTGGATTCATATTTTAATCGAATCAAATAGAGTCAAATATGAATCCAATCCAATTATTAATTGGATGCAGATTGGAAAATCTGAATTCGATCCGATTACATAAACGCATCATCCGAGTCTGAGATGATCGGACTGGTTGTCGGATTGGGCCGCGGATTTTCGGGTATCATTGGCAATTTCCAGCTATGTTGTGCCTACTCTTAGATTCCTAAAAACATGTCCACTTCTGATGTTATCTTTTCTATTTTTCCTACTCATTCATCTCAACATTTTCATCTTTGCTACGCTCATTTGTTTGGATGTATTGTTTCTTGAGCATCCAACACTTTTCTCCATACATCATTATTGGCCTTATGGCCATTTGTTTTTTTATATTGATGAATAGCATTTAACTTTTGTTAGCTATGTGTAAATAATGAAACATATGGTATTGTCCTTCATAAAATTTTCCTCTTGGCCTAAATGATATTCTCCTATTACATAGAACTCTAGATGTGCCTTTCCATTTTTCCCATCCACTTTAAATCTATGGGCAACATCCTCCTCAATCTCTCTCTCATTATGAATTATCAAACCATGGCAACATAAGACTTATGTCATGGTAGTGTGTTGATTTATACTGCATTTCCCTAGTTTTATGCTCATGTACAAAGTCTTTTTTTTTAACTCTAGACAAACTTAGAGGTGGAAGCAAGGATGAAGGTGGGATTGGATCTAGACAAATTTCCCTCTTCATTTTCTCTCTCAAGACATAAAGATGAGCCAGTTTCTACCTTTCTCGTTCCCTCTAGCTCAAGAACTGCGTTTGACTGGGACTTGGGTCTTAGAAGGGGTGTAAGGGATTTGGAATTAAATGATGTTTTGGATTTGATTCTTGCCCTCGATGGGGTTTTTTTGGACCCTTCCAACTCTGATAGCCGGATTTGGAACGTTTCCTCCTCTGGTGTTTTTTTCTTGTGCTTCCTTCTTCAAGGCCTTGATTCAACTTGTTGATAGTTTGGGCTCTCCTTTTCCTATTAAGGAGGTTTGGTGCAATCCCATCCCTCAAGAATTGGAGGCTTCTGTTGGGAGATCTTTCTGGAAAGAATAAATACTTGTGATCTCCTTAAAAGGAAAAGACATAATTGGTACTTATCCCCTCATTAGCGTGTTATTTGTAAGGCTAATGGAGAAACTTGATTTCACTTGTTAATCTCCATACCAATTGCTATTTTATTTGGGAATGGTTTTTCTTGTTGTTTGTACATTCTAGGAAAGATAGCAAACCATCTTAAATATCTTTGAAGATCCCCTTTGAAATAAACTGGATTTCAATTCACTATTGTTCATGAAAAATCTATGTACTTCAAGAGATGGGATAATCTTAATTTTTCTGTTACATTTTAATTATTTATGTATCTAGGCCATGGATTCCAGGAATGGACATGTCTAAAACCTGGAAACACCTGAATACTTGGCATATGGGCTTGGCATTGAGGCAAGACTACTGATGGAGGGGAAAAACTGAAAACTGAAACTGCAGGACCATGTCTGGAGGGAATAAACATTGCCCTGTAATGTGATGAGTTCAGTGTTCAGAAGGAGCCATTGCTTGGTGTGTAAAATCTCAGACTGACAAGCATGAGAAAGTGTGTCCAAATCTGAGAGTGACCACTTTGTGCAAAAGGTGTTTAAGGTTAGGTCCATATCCACTCCTCCCCTCTCAAAACCCCAGATGGCTAGGACTGGCATCTTTTATCACCGATAGCTAGGACCAACATTGGGTAATGGCCCTTATCAAAAACTTATAATAAACATAGGCAGTAGTAAATAGAAAAGAAAAAAGAACAACTCTGGTCTCTTCCACACTAAAGAAATGGATGAAAAAGAAAAAGGACATGGGTAAAATCAATGAAGATCTAAGACAATTAACTTGACTAGTTGTCTCAGGCAACATTTGAGTGCTCCCCAATTATTAGAATGCAGACGATCAGATAGTGAGATAAGCTGACAAGTTATAAGGCTTCAAATTTAATTGTAATAGTCATGGAGAAGAATAAAAAGAAAAAAGAAAAGCAAACGCTTAAGAACAAGCCCCAGATTACAGCCCTTTTTTAATCATATCAAATTCAAATTGTATCTAGAAGAATTATCTGACTAAATGCAAAGTCCAGCAAAGTTATAGTAGCCAAGCTCTGGAATTCTACTCTGTTAAAAGATAGCTGATTCCATTTTCGATTTCTCCCCTTTCTAGATCTTTTTCTTTTATTGACAATGAATTAAACTAACTTTAGCAGGTCCAAAACATAAAATTCGGTGACTAAAAGAAAATATCAAGGGTCAAGCCCAAGTTCAGAATATCTACTCATACCAATTATTGAATTTGCAGTAAGCACAGTAAAATAAATGCAAATGATGAAAACCCAACCACAGATTCTCCTACGTTCTAGATAAGAGACGGTTGTTTTGATTGGTTAGACAAAAGACAGACTTTTAACCAAAGATGTTAACTTTCCAACATAGAAATCCAGACCGTTTGACCAAATTCGCATATTATCTTCGGGAAATCTCAAAAAACGATTGAAGAACGCAATTACGCGACAATGTTCTTTATCCCGATCATGCATTGACCTTTATCCTACCAAGGACACCAACTCTGATGTAATATCACAACGGAGGACACCGCCAACGATGAATTAAAAATAATAAAAAGAAACTACGTAAATCAACAAAATCAACGAAACAGGAGGCAAACAAATTGCATACCCAGGATTGTGATTCAGAATATCACAGATCTCAATGTTCATGGCCCAATCGGGACCAATTAGCATATCGCTTGTGGCTCGCTCCACCAATGGATTCACCATATTTGCAAATGAAAAAGGATCCTGAAACCGACGGCGAGATATCTGAAACCAACGGCTTGTAAGAATATACCAACGAGACTGAAAAGAATTCCGGAAAATCTCAATAATGTTTTAATGAATTTGCAATTCTCGAGGATCAGAATGTGATAAAAAACCCAGAAGCAAACCAGGTAAAAAGCCCCAACAGAGATAGAGTTTGAGAAGCACTTTGGCTCTCTGTCTCACTCTTTTTCGGGGTCATGGTTTTCCTCCCCCTGCTCCAACCGAAATTTTCGTTTTCCATCGCCATTCCATCTTTCTTTCGGTTTAGACTCGTGCTAACAAAAAAGCAAGCTGTTGGCGAATACCAAAAAGACACGTGCTTTCCAAATATATCTAACACGTGTTTATCTAACGTGCACTTCACTATCCTACGTGGACGTAAGCTCAGCTTAGCTGAGACCGGATCTGCTCTCACAAAACGCACCTCACACCATGTATCAGGAACATTTTCAGGGATGTGCTTGTGACGCCAGTTTGAGGCAAGGTTCAAAGTATTAACATATATCGGCCCGTATCATTCCGGCACTCCACCAATATTGGTGGTCTGACCGGTTTATGGTGTGGCGATGACTTAACCAGCTCCCCTGAACCATTTGGTGAAAAAATATATATATACAAAAAACACCAAAAGGAGTATTAATTCGTTCGATACACCCATACCGACGGTTCACAACTGGATTGGTTTGAGGTACGTTGTGTGAAGAGTAGATCCCAATTCAGCTTAGTTATGCATATTCATCAGAAACTTTTTTGTAGGATTGATTGCCTATATAGCACGCCCCACGAGTACCCACAACCTTACGGGAGTTGAACAAGGTTTGACTGAACCGATTCACAACATAATGGTTATCACAAAACAAAGTACAAGGGGTCTTTGTAATTTACTCTTTTTTTTCTTTATTGGACTACACAGCAGGGGGTAATTCATCCCCTATCTCGGAATGGGATTAGCTGAAACAGGCTGTGAGATCAATAATAACACTCTATATCAGTCATAAAAAAACGTAGGATTCACAACCATTCAACCTTTTAATGTGGGCCCATGTGTATTTTATCACCGGCCTGAGACATTATTATCGGTTCCACAGCTTGATGAACGGCTAAACCGAATTCCTCCTTAACCCCCGACCTAGGTGGTAATAGGATTTGATATTAGGTCTATGTTACAACGAATAAAAAATCCTACCAAATTAGTTACCATCAGTTGGCCATTATGTTATAATCTTGATTCTCACATACAACTAAAGTAACCAAGAGCTACAAAACAATAATTCGTTTTTTTTATTCTAACATAAAGACCATATTCATGGTAAAGCTGCAACCCACATTATAATATAATATAAGAACATCTAGTAGCAACGAGAAGAATTAGAAAAAAATAAAAATAGGGATGGGATCTTGTAAGCACACAATCTTGTAAGCATATTGAATGAACACTTGATAAATATTCTAGTAATTGTCTAAACTGGATTTTAATCTTTCTCAAAGTTAGGGTGAAGGTATTTCAAAGGACAAGTGTAAAAAAATATCTACAAGTGCTCATTGAATGTACTTACAAGATTGTGCCTACTGTGCTCATTGAACGTGCGTTGCCTACCGCCAAAATGAAAAAAAAATAGTCCTGCGAAGGGTTAATGTCAATAAAGGGATAGAGAGCTCAAGAAGGATCTACGATGGGTAGTCATGAGCTTAATGTGGGTTCCATCCCTTTGTATATATTTTTATGCCATGCGGCAAGCTGTGTTCTTCAACCCAACTCCAATCTATGGATTTTGCTTTAGACCCCAAATCATTAATAAAGGTGAAGTTTGGTGGGGTTTAGCATTCAGGGGTATTTTAGTTAGTAAATGCCTTCTATTAAGAAGGGCAAATCTGGTATTTTAAAAATTGGAGTGTGACATCAGCGTTTTGGGATAAGATTTTAACGTTGAGGTAACGGAGGGAGCGTAACTTCTAAGTGTGAGAAACTTCAGGAAGACAGTGCTAGTAGCATAAAGCAGGATCCTGAATAACAATTTTGAGAAACTCTAGGAGAGGTATCAACGATTTACCCTTGTTTTGGGGATGAAATTCAAAATATGTCTTTATGGCACCATAGATCTACCCTTCAACCTCACTTTGGCTTCAAATTTTTGAAAAGGCCTTACACCTCCAAAGAACTTTGACTTGTAGTTAAATCTTCCCTAATTTTTGGGGATAAAGTGACATATAGATCCCTTCCTTTAAGTGGGCAAAGACATTAAAGTCCCCTCTAGTTTGTGGGAATAGAGATTTGGAATGGAAATGGATTATTTTGATTTCAACTATTTGGTTGAGTGGAATTGAAATTCCATTCCCAATTTTTTAGAATGACATGCCCCTCCCTTAAAAATGAAATTTCATTCATACTGATTTCAATTCACATTCCCATTTCTATCTAAACCAAACAAACTATAGAAATAAACTATTCCGATTCTAACTTAACTACAAACCAAACTGACCCTAAATGTCAGTTATGCTCATGCTAAGTGGAGATTATACTCATAATAATTCCTCCAATATACTTAATAGATTTTTCTAATTCCAACTTTACCCATGAATTGCTAATACAAGTAAATATGTTTTAGCATTTAATTTTATATCACCTAAACAACCCCATGAGACTCATTGGTCATACTAGTAAGAGATTCAGGTTCTACGGGTTTGATCCCGCCCATCTTATTTGGAAAGGTGACAAATGACCATCTGAACTATTGGGTCATGTGCGAAAATAATTGAATAGTTGCTACTTTCATGACGTTTTTTAGGGTAAATTACAAAGATCACAGACCCACCCGTACTGTACTATGACCATAAGACAAAGACCCCTTCCGTGAGCATTCAGTTGAAATCCGCAGTTCCAATATTTTTTAATCCCCATACTACTCTATCGAAGCTCGACCTCACGATACACGAATAACAGCGGCGACGGACTTCCGAAGTCCTCCCTCTTTCCTCTCTCCCTCTATCTCTCTTCTTCCCCTCCCACTTTCTCTCCACCCATTTCTTTTTCCTATTTTTTCTGTTTTCCGTTCCTTGCAGATGAACGATCTGAGCCAGATGAGGAATTCCTTGATATTGTAGGTTTTGAGCGGAAGTTGTTTTGATCTGAGCTAGACACGGCAGCAGTACCACTGACGCCACTCGCCTTCGACACGCTTTACATACTGGGCCTGACGATGACGATGACACGATTCGCTCCGGGTGAAAACAACTTCTGCATCTTTTTCCCTCAGTCTTCGCGCTACAGATTCTTCCGCTGCACCCAATAGCGTCCGGCAATGCCTCTATGTGCGCCTCAATTGGTCCCCTTGAACGATAATACGTTGATACCCACTCAGCTTCTTGAGTTTCACAGAGCAACTGATGCATGAAACGGACACCCATATTATTTTTATGTTGAGAACAGGAGAATAATAGAATATAGTACCTGGGCTTGAAGGAATTGATCAATTTCGTCTCTCTGTTGCTTCAATTGAGCAGTGAGATCTTTTGTTAGGAAGGATGAGATAATCGAAGAGGGAAGAACCAGACTCTGCTGTTGCTGTGACATTGGGTTGTTGCCTTGTTAGTTATGGAGTTGTGCAAGGTGCCAAGGTTCAACAGCGTTGGTGGTGTCTGAGATTGCAGAGAGAAGAGGTCGATTGGTGCCCCGGCTGCCGCAGCAGCAGCGATAGCTTCTCTGCCTCTCTTGCGTGGATTGGTGCCCACTGCAAAAGATCACCAAAAGAGACACATCTTATAACCAGACAGACCTCGTTTAAGCCCCCCAAAATTGGCCTAAATCCCATGGGGCAAAAGAAATAGCAGAAAAACAATAGGACCCTTCTCACCTCCATTGCTGGAAAGCATATGGGACTGGTCAAGGAATCCTCCCGGCTACGGATGCAACGAATAATCACCTCCAAGTGCGTTACTTCGATCCTGCCCACTTCTGCAAACAACCCATTAATCAGGGCAACGAACCCATTAGAGAAAGTAAAGGAAGAACAGAACAGAACGAAGGATTAGCAGTAGCGACGGGGTCTTCAGGTCGGAACGTGATGCCGGCTCCGACTCCGCAAGTGTTGCAGGGATACAATGAAGACATGACGCCAGCTCTGGCTCCGCAAGGATTAGCAGCGGCGACTGGTCAAGGAACGTGACGCCAGCTCCAATCACCTCCAATGACGCTGGCTCCGGCTCCGCAAGGATTAGCAGCGGCGACTGGTCAAGGAACGTGACGCTGGCTCCAGCTCCGCAAGGATTAGCTTCGTCGCCATTAGCTTCAGAGTATACAATGAAGACGATATCATCGAGTGTGACAACGGTAATGAGGTGTTGAACTAAAGGGTCGTATCCATCCTTTAGTTCTCCACGTGGCCAAAGAGAGGACGGTGAGGGAGAGGAAAAGAAGAGAAGAAAGGGAAAGGCAAAACAACAGATTAAATGGGTTTTAAGAGAAAAAAGGGCAAAAATAGGAAATAAAAAATGTTTAATGGGATAATTTGATAATTGAACGCATTCTGTTATCTGATTTAATGGTCAAGGGGGGTCTTTTATCTCATGGTCATAATATGGGAGGGCTTTTTACAGGGGTCTTTGTAATTTACCTTTTTTTTATTATCACTCCTCTTCACCACCATACTTAGATTCCTTGACTGTTTAAAAAACCAAAACATTACCAATCTCTAAAAGAGATATTATAATCATTGATCCAATGATCGACTTACCCCTTTTTTGTATTGAGTCCTTAACATTTTACCCCTATGAAGAGCTATTGAGTTTCTCTTTCTCTATGTTAGAAGAGAGAGGATAAGGGTTCAAAGAAGACTAGAATCACCATGGATGCATTCAGGGGCGGAGCCAAGTATATTGGTGGGGCCTGGGGGCCTATCTAACTTGTTCATGGCCGGGCTCGGGCTTGGTTTTTGTTAAAATTCTAATGGGCCTGTTCGAAGCCCAGCCTGTAAACAGGTCAGCGGCCTATATATATATTCTTATTGCCATTCCTGTTATAATCAAACAGACTATGGGATAGACCATTCCAATTCCAATTCCAACTGCAAACTAAACTGACCCTTAGTACTAAATTTTTAGGGCCATAACATGCAACTGATCTTTATTAATTGATTAAAAGGATAAGTAAATGTTACAAACTTACAAGCTAAGATACATGATAATTAATGTGCCCATTAAGGGTAGGTAGGCTATAATTTTCAGACTTACACTGATTGGATAGTTGAACGGGTTATGGTAAAAATTATGTTATAAAGAATTTGAAGAATGAGTTTGGTTTGATTCTCACTTGCTTTCATTCTTACCTAAGATGAAATTTTAAAATTGACAAGAATGGGTAAAAATAGGTAGAATGAGAAAAATATTGTTATGAACCAAACAATTTTTTTCCTAAAAATGGATTATTTTCAGAATGACAAGTGTCCTATATTGCTCATTTTCATTATTAAAAAAAAATTGTGTCGTATTCATAAATCGCCAGCCTAGGTTTCCAACAGTCAATGTTTACTAGTTGGCATATATGTTTTATAAAAGTAATTTCGTAAAAGTACTTTAGTAAAAAGTGTTTTTATAAAAACACTTCCACAAAAGTGCTTTTGTAAAAGTGTTTTCGTAAAAGTACTTTTTATAAAAGTACCTTCGTAAAAGTGCTTTTATAAAAGTGTTTTCATAAAGTACTTTCGTAAAAGTGTGCTAGTAAAGTACTTTTATAAAAGTCCTTTCACAAAGGTGCTTTTTGCAAAAGTGATTTCATAAAGGTACTTTTGCAAAAGTACTTCGTAAAAGTACTTTTGCAAAAATGTTTTCGCAAAAGTACATTTTATAAATTTACTTTTATAATATAGATTTCGTGTAAAAGTACTTTTGTAGATGTGCTTTCATAAAAGTGCTTTTGCAAAAGTAAATATCTATAGCAACGGTTTTGTAAGCAGAGTTTCCTCAAAGAATGAAAACGAGCAAGATGGGGCATGATTATTTTTCATGTTGCATGATACTCAATTTTTGTGCTATGGGGCTGATTTTTCATTCTAAAAAGAATGTTGCTCATGACAATAATTTTGTAACCAAATATTCTAATGTTATTTATTCTTACCCAGAATGAGCAAGAATTAAAAAAATGAGGCTCAGAGCAATGAACCAAACATGGCATAAAAGTTTTAGTCTCAAAGATTTTTTTTTTTTTTTGGTTTCTTAGAATCACTTTTCACTCTAGAAAAAAATAATTAGTTCCAACTATACCTATTCATGAGCCGGGTAGCCCAACCCTCACACGGGCTTGACCTCAGGCCTAAAAGCCCGAGCTCGACTATTTTACAAGCAGAGCTTAGGATTTGTTAAAAAAGCTAGGCCCGACTTTTAAGTTAAACCAAAAACCCTAAAATAGTTCTCTCTTCTCATTCATCTCTTTATAACCAAACCTCTCTATTCTCAATAGTCGAACGCTCACTCTCAGGTAGACAAAACCGGCGAACACTCACCAACGCAACAAGTGAACTCCAACGGACTGATGGTGAGTCTTATTCTTCTTCTTCTCTCTCTCTCTCTCTCTCTCTCTCTCTCTCTCTCTCTCTCTCTCTCTCTCGTTCCTCTTCTCACTTCTAAGAGAGAAGTGAATACAATAATTATTACAAGCAAGGATCCCAATGGGGATCCCCTTAACCTAGGGATTAGGGTCGGGATGAACAAAAAATTATGTCTATTTATTTAAATAATAACTTAAAACATAAACTTTGACCATACAACCTCAATAAAAATGATAAGAAATTACTAAATTATTCAAAAAAATGCAAAAAGGCTTAATGCAGATTTCTCATTTCCACTGCAGAGTTATAAACATTCAAAATGTCAACAACCCACACTCTATGCACCAACGCTCGCCTCTGAATTAGCATCAATTCCGAGCACCTACCCCAACAGTCCTTTGAGCCTACAAGTTCTAACCCTAGATTGAACCATCATTTTCCCTAAATTATTTATATATTAATAGATTAAACATTTTTAACTAATGTTATCTTATATATGATTTATCAAATATATCATTTCAAACATAAAATATAATAAAATTTATAAGAGAATTAGAAAAATCTTATATATTTATAAAATAATTGGTTTGGGATAAACAATAGCCGGGATTAACCCAATTATTAATAAGACAAAATCATAGAACTAGAGCCAACATAATCGATTCAATTCAATTCGGTAAATCATAAAAAACTGACCCATTAACTGCTCTACCTTAACCCCTAAGTCCTAACCCTTGTGGCAAGAGGGATTTGATCTTTTTTTTTCGGTAATATTGGGATTTGATCCTAGGTGTTTGCTACAATGAGCCAAAGATCATACTAATTGGGCGACCATAAGTCATCAATTGGTAACTTAAAATATGATTCTCACAATTACAAATTTAATGAGAATTCCTAGTAAGCATGTCAAACATAACTAATTATTATTATTATTATATATACATATATTTTGTAAGAGCCAAACAGAGCTTATGTTGTCATTTTCGAAGAGGGAGAAAACGGAAACCTGGAATACCCGCCAAAACTAATCAGTAACGGGCTTACGGCTGGTATACAAACATTACTTTATTTATTTTATTACAAGGAAAGGAATTCATAAAAAAAAAGCGTGTAAGTGCCGAAAGAAAGTGAAAGCGTGAAAGATTCAGTTTCTTCGTTCACCAAAAAAGAAAAGAAGGCAGGCAGTTGTTCTCTTCTCGATGTAAGCAGCGATTAGGGGTTTAATTATCTCAGAAACCAAATAATAGTTGAAATCACAGACTCTGAAAACCAGGAACTAGAGCTAGGGTTAGTGAAAGATCGGCTCCAGAAAGTCTACTTGTGTTCTCGCTTCGTGATGGAAGAGGAGCCATTCGATCCTTCAATTATTTCTTCGGCTCATGGCTTGTATTTCAGAAGGTAGGGATAGGGATAGGAGAGTCTAGATCCAGAAGTCCTAAAACGCATCTTTCGATTATTTCAATGGCCATCATTGGTGACGCTCTTCGCCAGGCTTTCATGCCGAAGTATGAGTATGATAGCCTCCGAGAGGAAGAGAAAGCTTGGAGCCGCCTCCAGCGGCCTATAATCACGGTCTCTCTGACGGTTCTTTGCTTGGCAGTTCTTGTTTCCGTCTTCATTAGCTTGAATATCGTTTTCCCGGCCGATGAGGGGAAGAGGCCGTTTTGCCGGGACCGACGACTACAGCCTCTATCGGTTAATTTTAGTGCAGATTCTGATCTCTTTCCTCGAGCGTTTTACCTCACGGAGCAGGAAGCTGCCGACTATTACTGGATGGTTGTTTTCATGCCGTCAGCAATCATTTTCTTCGTATCCGTTGTGTACCTTTTGGCAGGTCAGTGGAATTACTAGGCTCGTTGTTTGCTTGGTTCTATTTACTAGGTGCGTCTATTAGCTACTAGTTACAAAATTCAAATGCCAAGCGAAATTTAACTGGAACAATATGACATTATTGTGCTGTTGTGCAGTTTTTGCTTATCTTAGGGTATAGTCTCAGGATTTTACAGATGTATTTGCAAGCTACAGGATGCATCGACAACTTCTAGGCGAAAGTTTTTTTTTCCGTTATTTTATTTTTTATTTTTTTGCGTAGTCTTTTGAGATCCCATGATTTCAAGTTATTAGTGTTTTTCTGTTTTCAGCCTCTATATGGCATCCCTGCCTAGTGCCTAGAACCGTAAGTAACTCCGTGACTATGTCAAGCAGAGAACAATCCACATTGTAATTGAAGGGGGAGATGATTGTAATATGTGATCGAAAAAAAGGAATATTGACGGGTTAGGCAGCTGGTCTAGCCTAAACAAAATGATGGTGTGATTGGCACAATACACTTGTAAATATCACTTATTCCTTTTATTAATTATAATAAAATGTAAGAGTGTTAATGATAAAAAGAGGAAAACAATTTTTTTTTTGATAGTTGTCCAGCAAACAACATCTGAATCTAAAGGAATAGAATTCATATCTTCTATCTGAATAAGAATCCTTGCATGTCTGGTTGGATGAAGAAAGAATCATTCTCTCTCTAATACGTTTGCAAATAGATTGGATATACCTATCCATTGGATTTGCAATAAATTTGGATATTAATTACCATTAATAAATTAAAATAAAAATAATAAAAATAGTATATGTTATTAATAAAATGAACTAAAAATGACTTTGATATTATCATGAATAAAATAAATTGTGAACAACTTGTATGGGTCTTTTTTATTGATCGATAAACAACTTGTATGAGTCCTATACTTATGATTCTTTAGTAAATGTCTAACATTCAAACCAACTTTACTAATAAATACTTGTATTGTTGGATCAGATAGGGGTGGATCCATATTTTTTATGGTAATGGTGATCTTTATATAATTAAAAAAAAGAGCTATGGTACAAGAATACAAGCTGTTCCAGGCACCTTGTAGCATGGTCTCATGTTTGTTCGTCCAAGAGGAAAGTTGGGGTGGTCATTTGTTCAGTGCAATTAATGAACAATGCTTAGTTTAAGTGAAGTCAATGGACATCTTTGTCCAGCTGAGTTCTTTATGATATTCTTAGATAGGAAGATATTAGTGGTTAGGATTTAGAGGAGGTTTCTTCACTCAATTTAAGCAAATGCTTGATATTTTTCTTAAAAAGTAAGATTCTTTTGCTTCTTAATTTCTCTACAACCAATTGAAAAGTGTTAAGATTGTATTTCTCTCAATGTTCTATCAATTATTATTTGGGTCGAATACAGCCTTCATTTTACTGGTTCTTTTTTCTTTTTTCTTACTGTTGCACTGCTCATTCTGAACTTTTGACAAACGTTTTGATATTTCAATCAAAACCAAAGAAAAGATGGATAAAAAAACTAAGACTTCAAATCTTTTCCTCATTTGCATTTCCCGACTTTCTCTTTCATTTCTTGAACTTTTCTATTTATTTTATATTCTTTTTAGATCTCTTTATGTATGATCTTTCTTGGATTGAAATTCTCAATATTATATTCTTTTTGGACATTGGACCCATTTAAATTTTAGTTGTTAAAACTTATGGTTTATTGTGCAGTTCATGATTCAAATCTGTTAGAATTGAACTCATTGATTTTTTGCAAGCCCTAAAAATAGCTTTCTCCTTTGGGTGGCATGGACTAATAGTGGAGGGAAACTGCCAAGTTTTAATTGGCTGGACATCTTCTACAGAAGATGGCCATTGGACCCTTGGACACCTGACCAGAGAACCTAAGGCTTTATCTAGCCTGAGTGGCTAATTCAGATAGTTTAACAGGTCAGCTAATAGCATAATTGATTCTTTGGCTAGGACACATGGTAAGATTAGAGTTAGACTAGGGATCTCCTGGTCCAGGGTTTAATCTATTAGGCTGTTGCGAAAGATCAAATCTGTTTTGTCAGCCATGGGCTGTTGTTCTTGTTCATACAGTCAGACCTATAGGGATTTTCTTTTCTCCATTTAATAGAATCTCATCAATCATTATTAATGATAAAAATGCTACAATTGAATCCGTTTCTGAGAAAAAAAACCCTTAAATTATCGTCAGATTCTTGCAACTTATCCATGAGTTTTACGGTTGTTTTAATTTGATTGGACAATTGATAAAAGAAAAGATAGGTCCTAGTTCTGTAATTTGTCATTTCTTTTTCCCCTAACTTTTTGAGGGGCTTTTATTTCAAGCCCTTTCTAGGAATGGTGATTGTAGAAAGAAGGTAAGATTGGTAAGATCAGTGCTTGGTTCAATTGTCAAAAAAAAGATCAGTGCTTGGTTCCACTCCATGGGGAGTCACATGGAAATTAATGTCTGCTTTGTGGAGGTTATTTCCTTGGCATGTTGAATAAACTTCTCATACCTTTGAATGATTTTTTTCATTATTTAATGATAATATTTTTGTTATTAAACAAGAAAAAGAAATTGTTCAGTAAACTTTCTTGCTTCATCAGCGTTGCTTGAAACCTTTTTTTTGAGGAGTCTTAGGAATCAACTAACTCCAGCAGTCTAACTAAGTGGGTAACTGGATGTTTTCCACCAATGTGTTTCGCGAGCATTCTGTTTCGCTAAGAATCAATAAAGACACCCCCTGCTTTTTTTGGGGGGGTGGGGTGGGAAGTACACAAAAACCTATTTGGCGGAGATGCATGCTGATAGTAGGGATGTCCATGGTTCATTTAACCGAACTATAAGCATTTTTTTTTTCAAACCGAACTGGTCCTACTGGTTTTTTGATTTCTCCGAACTGATACCACCGGTTGATTGATTTTGGTTTTTCGTTTTCTTATGTTTATAATATATATTATATAAATAATAATATAATATATTATAAATAGGGCAAATTTCTTAAACTACCTTTGTGGTTTAGCTAGTTGACTAACTCTACCCCTACTGTTTACATATTGTCTTAGAGTACCCCTATGTTTTCTAACAATTGTCTAAAGCCTCCTTTCCATCAACGCCGTTAACGTAAAGACAAAAAAAGACTAATTTTACACATTATTCTCCTCCAAATTTTCAAAATGAGGCAGAGTAAAAATTTTCACTCCAAGAGACTTGCCAGGGGTTGATGTTCGACCTCTTCTCCTCCTTGCCTTCTCCACAGTGGTGACTTGACCTTCAAGGTACGGAGCTCATTTAATCTGACCAGCGGTTTAGCTAATAATCCTTCAGGTGAAAGTGGAACTGGAACTGGAGCTAAGGAAGTGAAAGTGAAAGAAAATACTGAAACTGTGGTGGTCGCTGAGGTGGTTGAGACAGTTACCACTACTGTCGATGACAATGGTGCTAAGACTGTTGAGGCCATCGAGGAGACCATTATGGTTTTTCCTCTTCTATTGCTGCTGTGGCGGAGGCTCCTGCTGCTCTGGCTGAACCAGAGAAGAAAGAAGAAGTAGTTGCTTTGCCACCCCACCTCCAATGGAGGCCCCCTCTTCTACTGTTGTTGTGGTGGCGGTTCTCGCAGTTCCGGCTGAACCACAGAAGAAAGAAGAAGAAGAAGTAGCTGTTGTGTGACTCCCACCTCCAGAGGAGGTCTCTTTCTGGGGGATTCCTACTCAAGGATGAGCTGAGCAATGTGATCCTCCTGAAATTCCTCTGAGCCAGTGATTTCAAGGTTAAGGATGCCTTCGCCATGATCAAGAACGCTGTCCGTTGGAGGGAGGAATTCGACATAGAATCCCTTCTTGAAGCATTGAATCCCTCCTGAAACCACCAGGAAAGCATGAACTGGCATTATTAATTTGGACAAATTGGCACGAGAACAACGAATCTTCAGCACCAATTTCTATACGTTGTTCTAATGCATAAAGGTTGAAGGTGGAGAGCGAGGAAGCCTGCCTGCCAACTCAGGGAAATTGAGCCTCGTTGACTGCTCTCTAAGCATGTAACTCTGCTATTCTATTTCCATTGTCCAGTCGGAACTGCTGCTGGAACCACCACTCTCTTTGACAGGAGGGGGGAGACGTTTAAAGCTCTTGTATTTAAAGTTATTAAATACTGACAAGTGTTAATGGAAGACAAAGATGATGAAGATTAGTATGATCCAGCTGTTAATCAAAAGAAACTCTTCAACTTAACCAAATCCGTCACTCATTTGAGTAGAATCCAGAGATTCCATTAGCCTCAATTCTATTTCTTCCTTTCACCTTTACATTCACCACCACCTTCGCATCCTTTCTGTAGTTTCCCTGCAGAAAATGCCCAAAATTCTGGGATTTACCTATGTATTATCATGAAAAGGTGATGCTAGAGATGAAAGAGGAGATGTTGTCTTGAAGGCACACATGTATGGGGCTGACTGAGTAGAACATTGGTTTTCAGCCAATGATCTTCTTTGCCATTCAAGACCAATCCCGGAGCCACAGTACAGTGAAGGAGGAGGAGAAGGGAGGGGGAGAGGGTCGAAAGGTAATATTGGGTTTTAAAAAAAATTATATGTCACGTGGTGTCACATGTGTGCAGATTTTGACGGAACATTAACAAATGCTAATGGCAGGGGTAGAGCTAGTCAATTGTCAAAAACAGTAGGGGTCATTTAAGGCAATAGTTAAACAATAAGGGTACAGTTTGTCAATTAGATAAATAATAGGGGTAGTTTAAGAAATTCGCCCTTATAAATGTTATAAAAATATATAATATATAACATATGTATATATTTATATATAATGCATATATATTTATATATAATATACATATAAATATATACCAGGGTTCAGTAAACTGAAAACACCAGTCCTTCGGTTTTCAAAAATGCCAAACTGAAACCGAACCAATTGGTTCGGAAACCACATATTCCGGTTTGGTTTTCTCAGTTCAGTTCAGTTATTTGGTTTGTTATGGACACCCCTAGCTGATAGGGTGTTTAAAGTGCTTTGACTTTACAAATTTTTATAACATTTTAATATTTTCATTATGACAAGTGTATGGCATCTGATAAAAGCTGTTAGCTTTTTCATATTTCAATGTGCCACATCACTTTGGTGGTTCAAGATCACCAAGGTGATTCAAGAATGAAGAAAAATCATTTTGATGATTCAAGAAACCCCTCTCCTGAATTCCAAGATGTAATCATTGCAGCTATTTTTTTTCCTTTTCAAAAATGGCTTGCCAAACATGACTTAACAGTGTTTCCTTTCCTTTTCTTCTGATAAGGCAAGCTGATGAAATGGAACAATTGTGAAATGCATTGATGCCAAACACCCACTAATAGTTTTATTTTGCCTTTGCCCTGTATGATCCATATACTCATGATAGTCCATGCTACAGGAATATTTGTTGCATATTCTGCTCCAACAAGACATGGGTGTCTAAGGGTAGTGGAGAATAACTACTGTGCTTCAAAAAGGGGTATGCTTATCTTCATTCTATCATAACAAGTAAATCTAATTTGTTAGAGTTGCTCAGCAAAGCATCTGGTTACCAGTATTATAGGCATCTTCTCTTGTGTCTTTCTTTTCATCCAAGAATTTGTTTGTGTCCGCTTATTTTAGTATCTTATTGTGATTGTCTTTTCCATCTTAGAACTTTCAGTTGTATCCAATTGTCTGAGTTCAAATCCAGTTTCCTATCATATTAAGCTGGATAAATTTAAATATAAGATCTGCTTATTGTTCCCCCCTTGCATGATGAACCAGAGGGCAAGAAGAGACCAAAGGTGTGGCATTATAAATAGCTGATAATACCTAGCCTCTATATGTCATATAATGAATAGCTACCTGAGAATCAATAGCAACCTAATTTGTTAAGCACCCATTTCAAGCATTGATGTCACCCTCAGTAATTTAAAAGGCACACCTAGGCACACAGGTGAGCCACATTTTAAGGTATGTGCCTTGCCTAGGTCCCAGGTGCACCACTTTTTCTTCTGATGTGACAACTGAAGAACCCTTGAATATGTTTTGTATGCTATTTTTTATTTTATTTTTGCAATTTTCACTTGGAATATGCTTTATATGTTATGTTTATGTATTTAAATTTGAGCTAGTAGACTTTTTTAAAAACATTTAGTTTAAAATTTAAGTTTGATTTTAATTATCAAAAAAGGTAAATTTTGAATTTTTTAATTAATACTATTTTTAATAATTTTTACATTGTTTTTTTATTTTGTTTATTTGTGCATTGCTTCAAAAAGGCATGCATCTCACCTTGTGCCTTGTGCCTTGGGAATATCCTTGCGTTTTGTTTTTTTGCGCCTTGCGCTTTTAAAACAGTGGTCACCCCAAGATGAATATGTTGCAATTCATGGTGAATAAAAGAAACTGGTTTGCATGCATCAATAAAAGCAGTAAGTACCAATATTTGAGTACAAAATAGCTCATTATATCCACTTTTTTTTTATCAGCTGTGGCATGTGTCAAAACAGTAAAATTCCCAACATCAAGAAATATGAGAAGGATTTAACCAACAGCTATAGTCTCTCCATACACTCAAAATGAAGAGTGAGCACATATCTACGAATTAGCCACAGGGCCTGCTTCCCCAATCCCACCCCCACTAGGCTCAGTAGGTGTAATGCTTGGGTTTTTGTTGGGCTTCAGGCTATTTTGATTTCTGGTTATTTTGTCTTTTTACTGTATTGTATTGTTATGGGTAAGGGGCTTTTGTTAGTTGGGTCTTTTTAGTTTGATGGTTGATTTGGGTTTGTTTTGTTCTCATCGGCTTATATTAGAAACTTTGTTAGTGCAGTTATTATCTGCACCTTCCATTCTACCTGAAAACCTTTTGCATCCTTGGTAATCTAGCTTATGAAGACAGCCAGCCCATCATTCCTTTTAACTATTACTGCACCCATCAAATGTGAGAAAAACAACTGTTGGTCTTGATTTCATCCTCTTAACAATTCAGGAAATCCTAGGCAGCTTGGGAAGAGTTTGCTTCCAGATTTTTAATGTAAATGGACAAGCAAAGAACAAGTGATAAGCTGATATTACACATCTGCTGAACAGACTTGGTTTGATAATATCCCCTTATGAATCTATCTTGGTCCCCTTATGATGTAGTACAGGATTAGGCCCAACTGAGTAAGCATTTACTAGATTGGCTTCTGATGACCCAATTTAGTTCATATTTACCAAGATAACATCAATGCAGGATTCTTGTATCTGTCTATCTTGGTTTGCATTTACCAATTTAGCATTAAAGCGGGACTTCCGAATTTATATTCAATTAGGACTTTCTTTTTTGAAGAGATTTAGTAGGATTACAATAAGGACTGCTTTATTAGATTAAGGAACTTCCTTGTAGGAGGAATAAGGGTGCAATGAAATCTATATAAAGAGTAGCTAGGGCAAAGCTAGGGGAGTTTTTGGTTGATTTTCTCTTAAGTATGCTGTGAAGAGTTGTTCTTCCTGTTTATTTTGGCTTTGGTTCTTTTCTTTGAAGCTTCTCTGGACATGATTTGTTTCCGAACTGCACCACCTTATGAGTCTATCTTGGGTCTTCAGCCTGTTTCTAATAAGCCGCCTAATTACGAAGCAGTTGATGTTGCTTTCTGAACGACCTTTTGTTCACGGAAACTAGGATGGAAATAGAGAACAGATTATACCAAGCATGTCTCACCTTAAGAGGTCCTTCAATAGGAGGCATCCACTACCCATAAGATATCAAATCGGAAATCAAAGTCTCATGATACATACCTGCATTATATTGAAATCTGTGTCTATAATGCATTTTTACTAAAGGATCATAGATTCGAGTGTGATAGAAATTTTTAGCCATTTTTGCAATATTTCTGGCAATTTGTAGTTGATTGTGTTAATAGTACAGTGCGAATATGGATTAAATTGATTTTTTTGATAAATATAGATTAAAGTATTTTGACAGAATTAATAAATTAATTGTATGTATAACTTCCACATTCTTTGCCAGAATTAATAAATTAATCTTCGTTTGGTTAGGTTGAAAATTACACATACAGTAATTTAGATAATGCAAGAAAAGAAGAAAAGAGAGAAAGAGAGAAAAATACAAGAAGTTTCAGCAATAGGTTGTGGAAGAAGAAAAAGAAGAACTCGAACCTCTCTCTCTAGCTCCCTTTCATCACTTATTATTAATAATTCTAAGTCTGAGTGCAATTACTTGGATGCCCTTAATGGGGGCGGCCAGCACTAAAGAAATAATTAAAGAAAATAAAAGAAGGCTCATAAGGCCCATAACTAAGAAACATAACTTTTAAACACTACTTAACCTCTCTCTCCAGCTCCCTTTCATCACTTATTATTAATAATTTTAAGTCCAAGTACAATTACTTGGATGCCCTTAATGGGGCGGTCAGCACTAAAAAAATAATTAAAGAAAATAAAAGAAGGCTCATAAGGCCCATAACTAAGAAACATAACTTTTAAACACTACTTAAAAAAAAATGAAGAACACTAGGGCCCATTCGGGCCCATTCTCACTACACTCCCCTTCAAGCTGAGCATAGATGTCAATCATGCCCAGCTTGCTTACATAATGTTGAAGCCACTCTCTCCCATATAAAGTGTCTGTCTACCTCAATGTGCTTAGTTCAATCATGCCCAGAACTCCTAATTTTTCAATTGCCATCAAATAAAATGTCAGTTGGTTTAATATAAGCATTCACTACATCCATGGCAGATAGACTTGAGCTATATTGCAGAATCATGGGCTGATGGCAGGGTCTCTGCAGCTTACTTGTCAAAAGCTAGGCCCTGTGTATGTTTTCATGTTTCATGGTGCTAGAGCAAAGGATTGTTTTTCCTAAATATGTCTTCATTCTAACTTCCTTGTTACACTCTGTAGGTGGTGTTCGTTGTCTATCCATTCTCAACAGTGTGTTTGCAGTCATCTTTGGTCTTCTTGCACTGTTTCTTGGTTCAACACTTCTCACCTTGGGGAGCAGTTGTTCCTTGCCCTTGTTTTGGTGCTATGAGATTGCATCATGGGGGCTAGTTGTTCTGTACGGGGGCACTGCATTCTTCCTGAGAAGGAAAGCAGCAGTAGTTCTTGATGAAGGGGAATTTGCTGGTCGAAGCCATGGACTGGAGATGTTGGAGGCAGCTTCCTTAGATGTAACACCAGAGGTGGAGAGGCGAGTGAATGAAGGTTTCAAGGCATGGATGGGTTCATCCTTGTTATCATCTGATGAAGAAGATAATTCTGATGAGTATCAGGAGGTACAGTATCCAATGCGGACCAACTCTAGCCGGCAGAGACCAGCTGATGGTGGGATCTCTGATTCATTGTAGCAGAGACCTGAGATCAGATCCCGCTGCCGCCAGGGTTGATGGGGTTAAGGGGTTGGGGGATGGGCTACCCCCTGTTGTGTAGCTCCATGAAGCCAAAAACAATGGAATATTAAAGCCCAAGTTTTTTTCAGAGGAAGGATTGAAACAGTGATAGCATCAGCTGATATATACAGACAGTTACAGTTACACCAAGGAATACTTTTGACAATCCCGTAATTGGCCTCTGCTGAATGAGCACGTTGTGGCATCAGTCTTTCCGCCTCAAGACGAATTCCATCTCTTGCTCGTTTGAAGTTTACCACGGAAGATGATGCTCATGTGCGCTTCTGGAAAGCCTTGATGTGAAAACCTACCTGTAGTCGTAGTCTTGTACACATCTGCTAGACTGCTACTAAATCTCTGTACTTTAAACCTCAGAACTGTTAATTGTGAATCCTCCAGTCATTTTATCTTGCTTTTCTTGTCTGTTTTTCTCCAATATACTTCTTGTGGCAGTGATGAAATTTCTCTTTGACAAGCGTTACTGGCATTGAAAGAGTGGAAAACGACTTGAGTAGATTGCAGTCGATCAGCTCCTATGCCTAGTGCCTTACACAATTGGAACTTCAAATCTCTCTTGTCGGCTTTCTGACTAATGTAAAGCATAAGCCGGAGGTAGGAAGTATGTACCATAATTTGTCAATAAGCTATTTAAGTGCTTTTAAGGCCAAAATGGCTTAACTTTTAGTAGGGTTAAGGGAATATTTGAGTACATGGAGTTGCGATTTAAAGGACTGCAGTAGTATCATCGGGCATTTGGTCCCTCATTCATGTAGCGCAGTGGCCTGTCAGAGAGAGAGAGAGAGAGAGAGATCATTCCATCATATTAAAGGGTGGGCTGTCTCACTACTTTGAAATTGCTACAGCCTACAGCACAAACCCCGGGAATGGAGAAGCATCAAAATTTGGGAATATGCAAATGCTTGATCGACAATGAAGCACAAGTTTTTCTAGGCTTTGATCTCGAGAGCACTTCATATTTTTTTTTGGTTTGGGAGGACTGAGCGGTAGCGTTGGAACTCGTCCAAATGTCCAATTAAGAATTTGAGATAAAGGATTTTTCATTTCTTCCATGACGTTGACAGACATTAATTAGGTATTTGTTTGGTATAAGTTTCATGTTATTAAGGGCCTGTTTGGCAAATTTTTTTTAGAAGATCTTCTCGTAACTCCGACAGTTAATAGATGCATTGAGCTTTTGACATAAGATCTGGGCAGTTCGAAGATCTTTTGGCAGACACGCATTTTTTCATGTATCGTTTAGAGTCTTTCCACATGAGATTAAAACACGGAAGATGCGAGAAGCTTCATGAAATCAGCCCAAAATGGGCTTCCCGTGTCTTTTCAGCACCTCGCCTTTTGGTGGCGAGATCTTCCACGTGCTAAACGGGAATAGACCGATTTTCGGTCTTCCCGGCTTATAAGTAGCCGAAAGACCACACGGAAATACATGCCAAATGGAGCCCAAATAAATGTTTATACTTGATTTATTTTTAAAACCGAAAAAAATACTTGATAAATCATTTATGAATAATTAGGCATCATCAGACACCACATCAACAGAATAGTAAATAAACGCTTAACGCTTTCCCCGATGGTTGATGTGCATAAAAATAAAAATTCACTTTTATAAATATCACTATATATGGATAAATATGATGAGAAAAATGATGATTTAATGATGACATGAGGGATATTTTGATAAAAGCCTGTCTAGAAATGTCTACACAACAAAACACACACTAGATCTTACATCATCGTGCCATTTCAAATTTGGGATCGATCCAATTGTAAACAACCTGGCTGAGGCCGGGGTGGGGTCAATGAGGGACCAGCTTAAACTTTCTCTTTTTCCCTTGTTTGTAATATTTTTCCTCCTTCCTCGTTAAATGACTTTGATTCTTTCTTTTTCCTTGTTACTATTCTTGATTCCTTTTCTTTTCTTTGTAAGTGAGGTGACTTACAACTTACCACTAATACATCAAAATGGGAATTGGGATAAAACTTTGGAAAGAAATATATAGCTTCCCAGTTTTAAGTTGTAACGTCCGCTTTTAGTTCAGTTTTCTGCGTGCAAGAAAATTTTGGATGGGTGAAAAGTTGGGGAGTATTTCTGTATTTGTTAAGAGATGACATTTGCTTGTTTAACGCAACTTTCTACCAACGAATCTGTTCAAAAGAAAAAAAGGAAAAGAAAAAGAAAAGCTCAACCAAGTAGACAGAGAAATGCAATAAAAAGAGACATTATATCACGGGACTGGGATACATTTGTCGTCTCTTTTCTTTCCGGTTCGTTCGTACACGCAACACATTGGGTTGATAGAGAATCTCTTCCCAATTTTCAACAATGAAAAATTATGAAGAGCGAAATAAACACAGAGAGATAGATCATCACTATCACCAGACTTTAGTACTGTATCGCGTTCTTCTTTTCTCTGTGAGAGAGAGAGAGAGATTTTGTTGTCTTCTATAGAGACAAGTAGAAAGAGAAGAAGAAATGCAGGACCCAGGAGCGGTGTCTCTACTCGAAAACGTTGATGGCGATTCCAATGGTTTGGCTCGCTTTGACAAGTCTCTGCAGGTGCATCATGCCTGCAACCCCATCTCTTTCTCTCTCCATCTCCATTTTCTTTAGAGCTCCTGCTTCTACCATTCTTCTGGCTCTTTCTGATATTTTCCTTCTATTGCCATTACAGGAGCTGAAGGACTTGCGCTCTCAGCTTCGCTACGCTGCCGATTACTGTGAGAAGGCATTCTTGAAGGCCAGACAGAAGAAAATGTAAGTCCTCCTTACTCCTTCCTGTCTGATTTCAGCCGGTGAACCGTGGACGCCCGGTTCATGGTTCGCCCGACGGTCTAAGGACCGGGGTTTATAATGAAACCAACCGGTGAGCAAGGGCCAACTGGCCAATGGAACGCTGTGTGTCGGGCTGTGTCTCTCTTGTACAACTGCCAATCTGGACTCAACCTTGAGTTGAATCTAACTGCGTAAGCACCCGTGCACCTAACTACCTAAGGCGTAGGCTAACTTGCCATTCAATTGGGCCTCACTGGCCAGGGCTCAAGCCCATGATCTTTCACAATGCTGGGCTGGGCTTCCACTTGTTAGCATTGCCTTACCCATGTCCAAAACCCCAAAGGTTATCACCTTGTACCTGGAGCAGTGACACTTGGGGCCTGTTTGTTTGCTCTTAAGTTTGATATTTGAAAGTACAATAATTACGTTAAGAGATATATTGATATTGATAAACTTTTATTTTCTCTGAATTCTGAATGTTCTGAATTCTGAATTTTGAAAATTATCAAATATCCATTTTGACCCCATATATGAATGCTTTTGTTTGTCTTTTTGAGTGTATTATTGAAAAACAAAAAGTTGTATGATTGTACTTTAAGAGAAAACAAACAACCATTTTTCTCTTAAAGTTAAAAGATTCTTTTTAAGAGATAAGAGTTATGAGGAAACGAACAAGCCCTTGGTCCCCTCAAAAAAAAAAAAAATCATAACTTCCTTTTTCCCTAAATTGATGTTTGCAAGAATCAATTCTACGTTAATGCTGAAGCGAGCCAATTAACATACCAACTAGTCATCACTTGATTGGTTATTTACAATAAAAATCTCTTGAACTTTTGGATTCCAACACTTTTGCCTCTAGTCTGACAATTAACTTAAAAAAAGATTATTGAATGTTGTGTGATGCTTGTTAAACATTTCTAAATTTCCAAACTACCATTTCCTTTATTTATGGAACCAATTTCTCTTTTTTTTTGTCAGTGCAATTAAAGAGAGAGGAGGCAAAGTGCTAAAATTTGATAGTTTAGGGGTGACCAATGTTTAAAAAACGGTCATGGAATTAGAACCATTCTGGCCATTGGTTTGATCATTTGGTTCAAATGGAGTCTATTTTGACAAAAAATAAAATAAAATAATTAAAACAAAAAATGGGTTGACGGTTCAACTGCCTGAATCAACAGGTTATTGACCAATTCAATGGTTTTTGGTTAGAGACTGGGTTTAGGGTAAAATGGAACCAGTTGCTTGGATGGTTCCTAGGCTGAATGGCCTGACCGTCCAGATCAACGGCAGTTCAAAAACATTGGGGGTGACATGGCCTTGTATAGATATAAGAAAATTTGTATATAAGATCAGGGAGACGATTGGTTTTGGGTATTGGCTTGTATCAATATTTTTGTTCTTGTCTCCGTGTGTGACACATTTGTTCACCAAGACATGGAGAGCTCTATTGACAGCTCAGGCTGTCGAATATAGACAGCCTTTTTTTTTCATTTATGGTTTTCATTCCAACTAAACACGAGGAAATTTAGGAAAAATGATTCCTTCTCATTTTTAACATAATTTTCTTAGGAAATAATTTATTTTCTTTTGTTTTTAGTGCAATAAAAGCACTGGGGCCTATTAAGATTTAAGAGAGGGAAATACATGGAGCACAGAGGAGCCCAGCCAAGCATGTACCCACATAGTAATTGCCTATTGGATGTGTGTGTTTTAATATCTAAATCTAAACTAGTGAATGTGAAGGGCCTCATAACCTATTCTGGTTTATTCATCTTTTCTACCATGGTTCTCTTTTAACAATTTTGTATTTTTTATTAGAAATTATCTTTTAAACCAGAATTGTCTACTAATAGAAAACATGAAGCTTAGGGGAAATTCCAAAACTTGATGGGAGATGATGATCTATTATTTGCTTTGAGTTAACATTTAGATTATGTTTGGTTTGAATTAAAAGGCAGGGAAAGGTAGGAAAACCTTTAATCACCCTTTTATTAAATTATTCAGATATAATATTAATTAGGGAAAATTTCCATGACCCCTTGATTGAGAGGAATCGTATCAAATGAAGAAGAGAAGACAAACAATTTGGGCTGAGCAGACTTTCCTCCCCTAAAACGTTATAGCACATTAGTCCTATTTGAGAGGATTCTTAACAATCCAGTTACAAATTTGAAAGCTAACCAAGATGCCCCTTAAAAAAATCCACAGTACTACTCCATTATACCCTAATACTCACTACTATGCAGAAGCAGAATTCACCTTTTCTCTGAAACTATGTCTGGACTAAAGTCCTACCACCTTGTATTTCTTATGTTTAGGCGACCCTTTTCAATGTATAATTTCTTTCATGTCTTTTGGTTAAGATGAAAAAGAGATCCAAGCTTCTCAATCTAATTAGAACATGAACATCTTTGGTCTCATGATTTTCAAAGTTGTTAGAGTCCTCTGAAAGAGCATTAATGAGCAATCAAATATTTACTTAATACAATTCCAATAAACCTACCTAAGCCTCCCCCTATTTAGAGCTCACATTTCATGGGATCAGACAATCTGGAGACCCTTAAATGAGTATACACCAACCTCTGCAATAAATTCAACATATCACATCAACTGAAATTTTCATTTCAATTGTTGGTTTGTTTGCATTTTATTGGGCTCGCATGCTATTGCATTTGCATTAAATTCAAGACATCACATCCACTGATGTCTTGAATGATGCTTGCATGCTATATACCATTTAGGGCTGTAATCGGATTGCATGCAGCAAAATCCGATTTCAATCGGATTATGGAAAGTTTTCATCCAAATCCGATTGGATTTAAAGAATTCATATTTGAATTCGAATTCGAATTTTACCAGATTTGGAACAGATTCAGATTTAATTTTTTTAAAATTTTAAATAAAAGATAAAAGATTTAATTATTTTTCAACTTTTATATATAATAAATTAATATAAATATATACACTAAATTTATTATATACAGATTCATATATAATATAAAATATATTTTTTATAATTTAAATATAATTATATAAAAATCAATAAATATTTAGATTTTAATTGGATCGGATGGAGTCAAATCCGAATCCAATCTGATTATTAATCGAATATAGATTATAAAATCTAAATTCAATCCGATTATATAAATACATCGTCTAAATCCAAGATAATAAGAATAGATGTTAAAATTGGGCTTCAAATTTTTAGGTATCATTGACAGGCCTAATACCACTACAGGAAATGTTTTCTCCCCTATTTGATACAATTCTTAATTTCCTACAAACCTAAAGCCTGGGACAGGCTTTAATGCCTGTTTGGAGGACTTCACAAATGGCTTATGAAATGAGCCCATAAAGACAATCTTTCTATACAGTGAGTGGTACGTGCAGAGAGAAGGAACTTCATTTTTTTTACTTTAGAAGATAACTAGAATGAAGGTTTTTATTAGACACTATTGGGTAGTTGAATGGCACGTGCAGAGAGAAGGGGAGTGGGGGGATGCAGGTCGGACCGGAAACTAGTCCAATCTGAAGTTCCAAACTCCCACCCCTAACTTTGACCCAATCCGAATTAGTCAACCCTAACCTCTTGAAAATTGAAAAAACCTCATTTCTATCCCTTTTTATTTTATCAATCGCAATTTTAGATATAGGTGTCAATGAACCTGTTTTGGGTTGGCCCCGGTCAATTTGGATGGACCAATAAGATACATTGAATTGAACCAATCCAAAGTATTTATTAGATTGGATTAGACTTGGTCCATCCGGAATGTATGGTTGGATTGAAGTAATATCTGGTCCACCTATATAACAGGTGTCAATGGACCAGGTTTGGATTAGAACCAACCTAAATTAAATTGGGCAATCCAAATTAAATTGAACTGGTCTAAAATGGTCCATTGGATTGGATTGGACCCAGTCCATCTGCAATGGATTTATATTGGGCCGGATCTGATTGGACCAAATCCGGTCCAATTGACACCCCTGATTCTGCATGGAAACAATTGCAGCCTAATCTGTGAAATTCATTACCTTAATGGTTGTACTGGTTGAACCAGAGCTAAATATTTGGTTTATTGCTGTGCAGGGTGATGGAGAACACAAAGGAGTACATATGCAGAGCTGTGGTTACCGTCGTTGATCATCTTGGAAGTGTCTCTGCAAATCTTGAGTCTCGTATTTCCCAGAACAATGAGATTTCAGAGGCGGAGCTTCGGATCGACTGCTTGAAACAGGTCGTCAGTCTTTTGATTGAGATCACTGAGATTCCTTCCATTAACTACTTACTACAATGCAATATGATAGCTTACTTCTCTTTTAATCTATCACTGAACTTGGACAATTTCTGTGGATGGACGATTTGTTAGAGGCTCTTAGCTTGCGAACAATATGCTCACAGGCTAGCTCTTGCTAAAGTACACTGGAGTGCAAATTTTCCAATGCATCACCCACGTTACGTTGCACCACGTAACTATTTCTTCTTGCCTTGTTTGGAGTTCTAATGTATTATTCTTGCCATTGTAGAGGAGCTACGTATAAACCTGTCTTACTTTGTTATTTCGTTTGATTTTCTCCTTGAATAGCTGCTCCGGCTCTTGATAAAACAAACAGTGAGCTGATGAGGTACTCTCTCTCTCTCTCTCTAGCAGTCTAGCTATATATTACCTTTGTATCAAGCTTGCAGTCTTGTGGGGGGCTGTTTGATAACAGCTAAAATGGCTGAACTGAATGACTCATCGCTTGTCTTTTAGTGAATAAGTTACTGAGGAGGTTGTGAGTTCTTAAAAGGCTAAAGCTGAATAAGTTATAGGTTGATTATGGTACTATTGAATAATTTATTATTTAATTATTTTATCCACTTAAAAACAAGCAATAAGTCATACAGTTTAGTCACTTCAGCCATTATTAAACCGCCCCTCAATGCATGTTTCTGATAGAAACCAAGCAAATTTGTGGTGAATATTCTATTAAGATTGAGTTTGGTTGCAAATGCCTTTTGGAGACTCAATGTATTGTTATTTGCTACAGTTATGTCAACAGAACATATAATTGATAGCTCTCTTCCTGGGTTTAGTTAACCTGGGACAGTGCTATGCCTGCATATTTGCAAACAAAGCTCCCAAACTGTTTTTAGAAAATTTATCAAGAAAATTATATAACAAACCAATTGTTGCTTTCCTTCCTGGTTTCCAATTTCTTCTTCTTCTTCTTCTTCTTCTCTTAAAAATGCCTACCAAACCTCTCTACTTGATACAGAGCTTATTGTTACTCAAATAGACAAATAGTTTTGAAACTATGTTTAGGTACAAGTGTGGCACAGAGGAGGAAATGCCACTTCTCTTATACACTTATGCTCACAAGTTGGCTGTAGATAAGGATTCAACATTTAGCAACATCAATGAGAAGCTTGGTATGCATCTTATTTCATGTCAAAGAAATTCTCATTTTCATTTTAAGACTACAAATTGTTGCACTCTTGTGTAGCTTTAATTTCCTAGTTATTTCACCAGAGCCATGAGTCTAGTCCCAGTCTGTATCTGTATTTGTTTCAGGATATGAATTCTCCTCATTATTGCCTGTTGGCGATGGTCAGACCATGGTAGTGAAGCTTATAAATCCCTCTTTTCATTTCCAGGTAATTTGTATATCCTTCTCAAGTCTTGTCACACGCTTTAAGTAGTTCATAAGCATAGTGTTTACTTGAATTATGTAAACATTATATCAATTCACAGTATACATCACTAATAAATCATATATGATGGAGGTTATTGTAATGCTTACGTATAGACTGTATTTATTGGGTCTACACTTATGAAAACCAGAAGCACAAGTAGTTGGATCTGAGTTGGGACAGTGCATTATTAGCCCCACCAGATGACTGAACTCAAAGGCAATCTAGGTCTAAATGCACTGTTTGATTTTGTGTAAATAGGCTTGATTAAGAAAATGGCTGTGAAATGGATTTGTTTCATCACAACTTAATGGTTTGTTTATAAAACTGAAAATTGCAGTGATTAAGATGGTTGAATTTGTTGCAGGACGACCATAAGCTTAGACGCGACAAACAAACCAGGAAACCAGTGCAAAGCAATGGCATCTTGTCACTTATTAGGCGGAGCAAATGAACTGTGTAAAGTACATTAAACTATATGTTTTGAAAGTAGTAAGAAATGATCTAAGTGCCAATATTTAACAATGGATATGACATTAAACAGAATGGAATGATGAAACAGGATTCATGTAGCTGACCCCATATAGTTGGGATAAGGCTTGGTTGATGATGATGATGATAGTGATAATGATACTATATGCTTTGTTTTCATTGTATTTCAAGAAATCTCTCTGAATGATAATTCACATCCTCTTCTTCTAATGAGTATAATTCCTAAATTGATTGAGTTAAACATGTTCAAGTATATATGTTCTTAACACAATTGCCAAGCAGTGCTCTTATCTTCAGTACTCTTTTGTCATTGGCATGGAATTACCGAAGCTAACTTATGACCTCTGATGTATTTTCTGTGTCCAACAACTTATCACCTGGATTCTAAGTAATTCATTTCTCTAAAAGAGATTTGACAAATATCCGAGAGAAGTAGAAATCTTTTAGATAGAAAAATTACTAGTTCTTGGACAAGCATGTTATTGTACTGTGAGTTAATTATGGGTGACTGCCACTGCTACATGGCTGAAATTGAGATAAAAAGAAAAAGGAAAAACCAAAGCAAAATCTAGTATAGGCACCGCAGCGAAGCGGAGTTGCTCTCGGAAGACAGATTCAGGTATGATCTGAATGAATATGTCAATGAATCAGGTTCATAAATGTTGATTGTTGCAATAACCATGTGAGAAGGAAGCAGTTCAGGCACACGTCTTTCTTGTGATCCATATTAGTACGAAGTCTACATCAATATATATATGTGGGATAGGATTAATCTCAAATGGAGATATACAAATTTTCTTTTTGTTCCTTGATTTTCCTTTCCAGAGTAGTCCATTCAAGAAATAAGAGGCCAAATGGAAGCTTATATGGTGGACAGATGAGCAAGAGACATGACCTGTTGCATGATTCAAGCCAAACAATTGGGGAAATCATCAACAGACCAAACATTGCTGAACTGAAGTTTTATCTACTACAGAATCCAAAATATGAGTTCTATTGTTCCCTGCTCTGAGAACATCAGCAGGACAAACATTTAATTAGTAATGTCTCTGAGAACCATTTGTTTACGGAAATTATCTGATTGGAAAGGGAGTTTGTGTGGATCATCAACCTAGGGAAATTTCCTACTCCTAATTTCAGAAGACATGTATTTTCTAGTGCCGCACATTTTAGGGGTGTTTGACAACATAGTTGGTTTTGTTTTTGAAAACAAGAACAACTGCCACGTATGCCCGCAAAGACAACATAATTTTGCTGACGGCGCAGTTGCTTTTGTTTTTAAAAATAAAACCAACCATGCATGTTGTGGACCACCCCCTTAATAACAGCAGAATTCCATTAAGAAGCAATGGATGATGTTACTTCAGGAATGGAAATGCATGAACTAAATGACAAGTTTGGGTCTAAAGCAGGATGGTTACAGTTAAAAGGTGGAATGGTAGATGGGAAAAAAAGGAAGCATGGATTATATATTTATTGGGTTCGACTATGATATGGAAAAGATATGATATCTGAAAATTTTCAGACCAATCAAATAGAATCATAAATGTGGTAGTCAAGTAGGTGTTATTTATCAAAATTCATGGGTGGGTTTTGATTGGTCAAAACTCTTCCCATACCAAATCTTTTCCACATTATAGATTATGCTGCCTTTTTGTTGGCATGCGGCTATCAATTCAAACATGGCCGGTTGTATTTGCAAGCAGAGCTGTTCCCACAATTTAAACAAACCTAAGTTCTATCCATTTATGTGTTTGATTACAAACTTATAAAATTAGGATTTCTCTGAGTAGTCTTCTGGATTGCAGTCTAACACTTAGCTGGTCAAGAATGAGGGCATGATGATCTGTAATTCCATCTCACTGATTTTGGCAAACTGCAGAGTTTTTCAGTGGGAATGAAGTTCTGGCCGAGTCCTTGACCAAAACTCTAATAATCTTGCTTCAACAAAAATATTATAATGGTTTTTTCCAAATTCAATCAAACATATATTAGGATTACAACTTTGAGACTAGAAACAATCCAAACTGATGCTAAGTAGGAAAGGTGATTATAATATGTAAGAAATTAATCTTAGTTCTTGATTATTTCAATAATAAGAAGGGGCAAAAGGAAGTGGACAATCCCCTTTTCAAATGTCATGACCTCTCAGCAGAAATCAATGGGGCATTCATGAATGAGTGACATAAAGTGCATATACACTAAAAACCATGGCTCTTTAAAAGCCTTGGCCATAGAATTTGATCAGCATTTACTCCGTATATGACTACTCATTGTTTGGTGGTAGCCATCAGAATGTCTCCTTTACTATCATCTCGTCTACTATTCAACCACTACCTACCTCCCAAAGCTGGACAGAAAGGATAGTGATAAAACAACCCTTACAAGCTTCAACTTTGATCAAGTTTAAACAGATAGTCTTGCCATCCATGTTTGAATCGATTTGGTGGGGCGGCGGCTCATGCCTAAGCGCGGAGTTTCGGTATCGGTATCTTCTACGAACTTTCCACATGTAGTATACCAAGTGATGTTGTTTGGCATGGCTGTTTGCTTCCCAGGTTCAGAGGGTGAATCCATCAAGCTTATTGACATTACTAATTAAATAGCATTTTGTTTAGCTTAGGCAACTTGGATAATTGTACTGATAGAGGCTCATCCATCTTTTGTTAGGATATTTAAATGAAATATCCTCTTAATATAAATTAATCAAGTAATGTTAGACCAAGAAAACTTCTTTTGACAAGCATATAAAGAACAAGACTGGTAGATAAAAATGTTCACACCTTCCTAGCTACTTTTCAGTATGATGTTATAACATGTCTGTAGCTTTAAGTGGTTTTACTGTAAAGATTTTAATCAACATCTTCTTTTTAATTTATTCATGGGGCCTATCGGCATAGTCGACCTGAAAATGGAAAACACTCTCTAATGGTGATAAAAAAAGATTGAACTCTATGACATCTTGTAGGCTTAATCATCATTGTATATCATCATCCCAACTATATGGGGTCACCTACATGAATCCTGTTTAGCCATTCCTGTTCAGTGCCATATCCATCATCAATTCAAACTATGAAAACTTAAAATCATTTTTTTTGCTACTTCCACCCAAGTCCTTCTCAGCCTGCCCCTAGCTTTTCTAGCCCCTTCAACTTGTAACAGATACTTCTAATGGGTGTTGTAGATGGGTCTTCTATGCATGTGACTAAACCACCTCAGTCTACCATCTCTTATTTTTTTGGAACTACTGCTAAGTTCCTTCATATGATTTCATTTTGGCCCTATCCTTTCTAGTTTTATCATCTCTGTATGTATTGATCACCTGCAGATCCTATTATAATCACTAAATATCTAACCTATAAAATTTCATCCATTTCATTTTATCTAGTTCTTTGTGTTAGTGCTGCAAACATTTGAGGCTCCTCATCCATATGACTTTTCATGATGAGGAGCTTTTCCTACATTAACTTGATAACATTAATTAGTCATTGGTAATGCCATTTCCAAGTAATTTGATGATCTTAGCCATGTAGTTCACAAATAGCCTTCCAGATTATTTGACCATTGAATAACAACTTCACAAGATTTTTATTGGTCTATACTTAAATTCTACTGCAGGTAATTATGTCTTTTGTGGGGTGGTTGTCTGGTTGATGATCCACCTAACTAGCCTATAGATGTTTTTTACTGTAGCAGAAGAACTCTTTCAGGGTTTTTATTTTATTTTATTTTTTTATATCAACTTTTAGAGTTTTGATGATCCACTTAAGTTGAAATTAAATTAATGATAAAGTACTAAATTTACTTCTTTGAGAGAACTCCTCCCATCTCCTTCCCTCATCAAAAATAAAATTTAGCTCTTTCCACCACCTTCCTGCTCAAAGAAAAAAATATTTATATATTATACTATTATTTGTTTGATAGTCCTTTTTTGTTCTGATGCAACTTTTTGTTCTAATGTGATCTTGTGGTCAGCTTTCCATAATGCAATCAAATACATACTTTTTTACTTTGTATTTCCTTTTGTAAGCACTATTTAAAGCACCATTATTTTTTTTCCTAGTGGGCTAGTGGCCTCATTTTAACACGTTAATAATCTCCTTACATTCCTGCAGATTTCATGCCTTCTCAGGAAGTTTGTCCCAGGCTTATCTCATCTTCTATGTTTTGAGACCAAGAGCTTGTGATCTAAGAAAACAAAAGAAAAAGGAATCGAGGCACAAACAATGACAAATGATGATGATATCCCTCTCTTATATTACTCTCGATTCCTTGCTTTCAGTTTAGTGCTTTCCTTAGCTGATGAAAAGGATGCCTACAAGCAGCAAGATAAAGAAGGCTAAAGTGGAAAAAGAGAGATTCAAAAGTAACTAAAAAACTAGGAGGGGGCTGCAATTCAGATTTCTGAGGTGGATTGCAGTTGCTTCAATGCATGTGAATGTCACACATCTTATCTGCTATTCAACAACTACCAATACATTAGGAAAAAGGCCTAAAAATTTCAATTGTTTAAATACACATCAAAGCATGGTTTTCAAAACCAGACCGGACCGGACGGTCAGACCGGAAAAACTGGGAACTGGTCAGCGTTTTACCCCAGAATCGTAATTTTGCCAAAAAACATTGATTTGTCAGAATGGGCCCTCCGTTCAGTTTAAATGGTCAGACTGTTCGACTTGGAAACCGGACCCTGACCGGTTCGTTGTCCGGTTTGATTTTAAAAACCTTGCATCAAAGTACTTCAATCAATGGTTTTTGTGACAGGTCATAGTTAATTATCAGAAATGAAAAGCCAATCCAAAATACATATGCATAGGTTGTAGCTAGGTTTGTGTGTATGTGTGGCACTTAAGCTTGCATTTATGAATATACTTGGTAAGCAAAGAGGAGGGTTCAAAAAACACCATTTAGAAATCAAAGTTCTGGCTTGGCAAAAAGGGGTCATTGAGGAAGTAATGGTCAAAACTACTACCACTACTACTACTATTTGCCACTCCCTTCCATATGTTGTGTGTGAACTTAGCTTGGATATGTTAATTGGTCCAAATAACTAAAAGAGATTGTTGATGTTGATGAGAGAGAGGAGAGCATTGTTAGGGCTTCTTCAGGATTGAGATGTCATTTAATGTTCCACATTTTGGTCTTCTAGAGGAACCCCTTTTGTAATTACTTCTGTTAAAAGCATATGTCATAAAAAGGAACCAAATGAATAAATCAATTCTAGATATCTTGTACTGATTGTTCACTCTTATATGGAAAGCTTAAGAGGAAGAGGGAGGAGCTTTAGTCCATATTATATATCAATTAGATTAGTGTCAAAAACTCAAAATGATAGAACAATAATATTTTGGTGCCTCGTTTTGTTTTGAAATCCTAAGGAAATATTTTAGATCATGAGAACAGTGTTGGTAGAGGTGTACTTCTATCCAAACAAAAGTCTTAAAGCATCTGAAATGGTGTATTGTGGCCATTATTTTTTTTCAAATTAAGGATAAGTATTCTTACCAAGTTATAAGCCTTTTTATTGGCTAAATCAATCCTCTAAAACCCATATGCAAATGCGAAAAAGTACACTAATTAAAATGATAACGGAAAACCAAAAAAAATTAAAGGAAACTTGGGGATGTTGGAGAGAGAGAGAGAGATGGTTTTATAATTGGTAATATATGGAACATCATACAACTGTTTCTTTTCTGTTAATGTGTATACAACAACTGCATTCTTCTGACCTGATTTCTATTTTTTTTTTTTCTGTTTTTTATGACAAATAGTTGTAATTCTATTTTTCATACAATAACTGCATTCTTGTAGTTTAAGGGAACTGACACCAAAACTGTCAAAAGTTAATCACCACCATATACCAGAGATTTGATTCAGGAATAAAAATGTGTCTGGTATCAGCCTTATTTTGCATAGTTGTGCATTATCATGATCAAAAGTATCACATTATGCTCAGCCATTAAAAAGTTAATAACCATGCATCTGATTATATATATATATATATATATATATAGTACCGCATCATTTGCAATGCATTTTCTGTCTTGACATTGTGATTTAACTATTAAGGTCTATAGTTAACCTCAACGGTGGAATTGTGTTGTTTGTATATAAAAGATTTCATTCTCTTTTTCAAAACAGTCAACAATTTATGTTACTTTATTATTATTATTATTATTTTGAAAAGCAGCCCATAGGCTTAATTCATTGCACCAACTCAACCTCCAGTACAGGACTGAAGAAATGCTTCACTTCATTGGGGGAAAAAATTGATACTTGGAGGTAAATTCATTAACTCACTACTTTCAGTCTTTTAAATGATGTGAAGACACACAAAAGGACACCCCCCTCTTAAAAAAATGATGTGAAATGAGACAGAAGCAACCTTCTTGTGATCTTGGCTCGGCTAGGGTAAGCAAATCTGACATTATGCTACTCTTATTCAATTCCATGACCCATCAAAAGTAACAGTGAACAAGGACAGTGATCATATAAAAGGGTAGCAGTCCAGTGCATGAGGCTCCCATTGGATGAATATAATGCGGGGTTTGGGGAGGGACAGATGTACGCAGCCTTACCCCTATACATTCCGAGTTTCTGTTTTGAAGATTTGAACCTTTGTCACCCAAGTCCCAATGCAACACCCCAAACCCTAACCATTGTGCCAAGGCCCACCGTCAAAGGGCAATGGTAATATAATAGTCATCACAAAAGTACCCATGCACGGTCATTGGATATATTGAGGGCTGTGATTTAAACGCTAGAGAGACCGGTAGCTATAACTACATACTGGTGTGTGCTATCCACCTAATGAGTAAAAATCTCAAGTGATTTCTGGGTTATTGTATGAACTTTGTTAATTAATCTGCCATTAATGGTCATGGATGTAGCAAAGAAATATTGTGGAATAATAAAAAGAAAACCACTTATTACAATATGTAATATAGAATATTAATGGATCAAAATCAGTTCCAGATTTCATCCTAGGAGATGGATTACTTGTGGTAAATTAATGTAACTTAAAAAGAAAGAGAAGAAGAAATGGAATTCTGATTGACATAGTGGTTTTAATTAGATTTATACTCTGTAGCTTGTGATATATATTGAATATATAAATAATGAATAATCTATGTAATTTGACCAATAGGCAACAAAGGAGGGAGTCCACTGGCATCAGCGGTGGTTCCCTATTGATGAATTCTCTGCAAATTCATAGAAGCATATAGAATAACTGTATGCTGTACATTAATTCCATTTTTACACAGTTATCAACAGTTATTAGCTCTCTCTTGTACCTTATTTAAACCACCATTTTAAACAAAACCTCTACTTCAATGACATATAATTCTGTCTTTAAGTTAATTTACTGCACAATAGGGAAATGCATTTTGTTAGTTTAGTAAGGATATTAACCTAAGTAAGCATTAATAAGGCTGTGTTTGGAAACAATGCAAATAAGTGTGAATGCAAATATGTAGAGTGTAAAAAGATTCATGTAAATTGTAAATTTGGGTTAGTTTTGTATTGACAAATTTCCCTTCTTACCAAACAGATTTTTAGTTGTAATGGATGCAAACATGAATTTCAATAGAGCATGTTTTTTTTTTTTTATCAAAAGCCCCCTTGAATGCAAATTTACTTCTTTTTTATTGATGTACTTTTACATCTTATTATCAATGTAAATATGCATTGATCTGTCATTTGTCAATGCATAAATGTAATGGTGTCAAACATAGGCAAAAGTGAACCAGAATACAAATTTACCCTGAACCGGGATTTACACTCCATTTGCATTATTTCCAAGCACAGCCTAATGTGTTCAAATGTGAATTATAATACTAAAGAGGCAAACATTTTCAACTTGGGTTTTGGATTAATTATCTAATGATGACAATGTATATAAACAACAAATTGTTAAAATGTCAAGCCAAGAGTAATCTATATTGATGCCATCACAAATCTATTTGAAAGGTGGAAAGAGATGGGAGAATGGGTAGTTGTGGTTGATTGGGTGGAGATAGAACAAAGTAAGAACCTGTTTTCTCTTTTCTAATTGTTTAGTAATACAAATTTTTAAGAAAATAAAGAATAAAATGGTCATTTATAGAAAGAATTAATTGTTAGAGTAGTATGTCATCTTAAGATAAAGATATTTATACTTTCTATAGATTATTCTTTAATGTCTTAATTAATTGCTTTACTTTAAATATGTAAATATTTGAGTATATATATGGTTGTAATTAAATATGGGTTGGATGGTTTACATACAAAGGATAATATTTTATTAATTTATCATAATATATATTTATCAAAAGAATTCTTAAAATATTAGTAGTTAGTAGTTATTGCAAAATATTAGTTATAAAACCATGAAACCAGGTTTGATTACTCAAGGATTTTAGACTGTAAGGGTTATTTGTTTATAAAATATTGGTAAAAGGATTGTATTTTGATATTTTAGTAAAAAAAAAAAAAAGAAAAACTTGAAACCATTACTAGCCTTGCAAGCAAAGCTGAGGGTATATATCTGATATATGCAACTCAAAACAGTTGGGCATTCTGCATTCAACCGCTTCAAGTTAGTTATGGATCCTCCTCTCCCAAATATCTAACGTTCAACACCTACCAGCCAAGATGCACCACTTACGTTCAAGTCTCTCTCACCCCGAAATCTCAAGAACAATTAACTCTGAATTTCTTTGTTTTATATCCTTAAATCTGTTAGACCCCACTTCTCTCTCTCTCTCTCTCTCTCTCTCTCTCCATAGCCAGTATATATGCCCCTTAAAAACAACCCTTTCGTCATCCGAGAGTAACTGTAATAGGCGTAGATGTCGAATTATCCCAACTCCCGCACCAAAGACTTTTTCGCCTCTCCAGCTCTCTCTCTCACTCTTGTAACGATTATGCATGAAGCCCTTTTAGTTTTTTATTTAGTTGGTCTTTTTCACTTCTTCTTTTTGATTTTTTTGCTTCGTTTTCTTTTGGGTTCTGCTTGAAGGCCGGTGTTTTTCGTGATGTTGGCACACCAGCAGCGGCAAGCATGGAGGTGGAGGAAGGAGATGAAGAAAGTGGCGGAGGTGGAGGCCGAGAAGACGCGGTTGATATTAGCAGCGAGAACACCGGTGGTCCTGGAAAATCCGACGAAGATGGCGATGCCGAGGGAGGGCAAGATGACGATGGTGATGACGGGAACAAGAAGAAGAAGAGAAAGAAATATCACAGGCACACAGCTGGGCAAATCAGAGAAATGGAAGCGTGCGTTCTTCTCACACCTTCCCTCTCTTTCCCGTTTTCTCGTCAAGTTTTCCATCTATATACTTGAAAGTTTTCTGGGTTGACTCGGGAATTGCCTCGAATTTAAGTGAATCACCATTGCCAACGATTCGGTAATGGTGCCTCCGTTGTTTTGAACAGAGAAACAACGATAAGGGCATGCGTTTGAGCATTTCGACAACTTGGGTTTTCTCTAATTTTGTGTTTTTTTTTTGTGGAAAAATAACTAAAGTAAATAGTATCAATTTGAGCATTGAAAGTTGAAACCTCACCGATCTATATGACTCAGGTGCACCGAGTTAATTACTCAGCCAAGCTCTTGGCTCAATTTTAACAGTTCATATGGAACATATATTCCTCATACCTATATCAATTTTAATTACTTTGTTTTCAATATAAGAAGTTTTCCTTGTGATTTTAGTTTTTCTTTTTCATCTTTTTTTTTTCCTACTTAATTTGTATGTATGTTAATTCAACCAATATTTTATCATTTCCTAACATGTATTCTGCTTGCAAATGGATACAAAAATCATATATCTCTCTCTATGATTAATTGTAAAGATTCATTTCATCCATTCTGTTATATTTTCTGTAATTCAACATAAAATTCTTCAGTTTTGCTTCTTGAATATTTTCTTTAAATTCATAAGTTACTACTACAGGAATTGTATAGATTTTCTATTTGTTCATCACGTTGACATGGATATATAATTGCAGGTTGTTCAAAGAGTCACCTCATCCAGATGAGAACCAGAGGCAACAACTGAGCAAGCAACTAGGTCTTGATCCCAGGCAAATCAAGTTCTGGTTTCAAAATCGTCGAACCCAGCTCAAGGTACAAAATGACCTCCATATATGTATCCAAAACTGTTCAAATTGGGATTAGATGGAATAATCACTTAACAGTCCTCGATCACACGGGCTGTCAGGAATCAGGATCATTCATAAAATCAATATCTTAGAAATTCTTGCAACAGTGATTGGTCTGAACCTAGAACATGATAACAGTTATGATCAAGTCATACATTTGGCAGATATCCTTGCTTCATGGGTCCTCTTCTTCTTCTTCTGTTTTTCTTTGTTATCCTGTAATGGTGACTGGTAAGGCTATTGCAGGCAATACAGGAACGCCATGAGAACTCTCTGTTGAAATCTGAAATAGATAAACTCCGGGAGGAGAATCGAACCATGAGGGAGAGCACTAAGAAGGCATGTTGCCCGAATTGTGGTTTTGCGACCAAAGAAGCAACAATGACAACTGATCAAGAACAACGACTACGGATCGAGAATGCAAGACTGAAAGCTGAGGTTAGTGCAGTATATAATTTAATTAGAAACCGTGCTTTTGTCTAAGCTATCTTCTTCTTCTTCTTGAGATAACTCTAGCTCATTAAAAGCTCAAAACTGGACTGAATCGGCAGGTGACTCAGGGTATTTATCCATTTTATCCGCCTGCTATATGGGGCTTAGATTCAAATATATTCTTTGACGCGTTTTAGACGTAGGCAGATTAGATAGATATGATCAATTTGTTGGTGGGTTGGCTCGGTTGATCCACCAGTCAAACCCGGTTGACTCCGCATGACTATAAGGCACGTAGGCACGTGATATCAAAAAGTGTGACAACTCTCACACCAGAAAATGGCTAACACATGGGGAACGGGATCTACTCTTCACACGCACATCCACCGTGCATTGAGAACATCTCTCATCAATAATAATTTATAAGTATAGAAGATAGAAGATGTTTCCAATGCATGGTCCTAAAACATGGGCCAATATTAATGAATGCCATAAAAAATTGAAACCAATTAATCATCAGAAAAAGGCTAGCGGTAGGCCTCATCTGTGACAATTTCTGCCCAAAAAAATTGGGCTGTTGTGGTTGAGCATCTATTCCCCTAATAAGCTATTAGGGTCCATTGCATCCAATAAACTATTAACTGTTTTCCCATATTGCATCCAATCTGGATCTAAATAATAATAATAATAATTTCTATATTAATCTAATAGAAATTAAAGGAAATACATTTATAAATAAAAGCATTAAAGTAAAATATAAGTAAAGTTGCTTGAGAAAGACCTTTGTAATTAATCTATACGTAAAAGATCCTTTCTTGAAGGAGCATTGTAGAACTTGACAGGATAAAGAATAAAATCCCACTCTCCCATATATTTTCCCTACATCATAAAAATCAAGAAATAGAAAAAACTTTCTAACTCTCTTATTCTACCTATTCTCCCATCATTTTCTATTTCATCTATTAACATGAGCTGCCCATAATGACAAACTATATGTTTTGGGTTCTTTATTCTAAAAGTTGCATTTTTCGTTGTTTTTAAATAATCCACAACCCAAGGTGAATCTTTCTTTTGCCTTTATGGTGTTTATCATTTTGAAATCAGCACTTTGAGTGATTGAAAATAAATTATTTTTCTTTTAATTTGTTGCATAATATATTCTTATTATGGTTGCAAAAACAAAGTTATAGAACAATTTTATATGGTATCACTTACTAATACATAACTAATTATAAAAAGGTCTTCCCCACCTTGATTATTAGTTATTTGTTTTTAAAATTTAAATTTAGCAAATTAAATCCTGGAATATCACAAAGGATATTTTTGTTTAGGCTCAGTTCGGAAAGAGTATAAATACAAATATATAGAGTGCAAAGCCTTATATTTTGTATTATTTTGTATGTATTTGCATCGTAGATATTTGGATTTGTACTCTTTCCAAATTGAGCCTTACAATTCAACTACGTGCATGGTCCGAATTTGTACTCTGCTAACAATAAATCCCAATTAGTTAATATTTACTTAACTTTTTATTGATTCACATTTAATTAACAAGATGTAATTACCATCACCTTCAATTAATAATGTCTTTGTTGCACCAAAGGGAAATCATAAGGGAGCACCCCACATACACATCTCAGCATGCATGTATTTAGGAGTTTACATTTCCGCCCCCACAACACATCCCCATCGTGTATCGATAACATCTCCGATGATAGTATCATCGAAAAATATTTCCAATGCACGACGGAGATGTAGTGTAGGGCGGCCCCTTGTGGAGCGGAGATGTGATCTCTGCATCGAGAACTATCTCCATACTTGTCATCGTGACATGTTTTGATCCTCTTGCATGCAGCTCGAAAAGCTACGAGCAACTGTAGGGAAATTCTCTGCAGGGACGGCATCACCCAGCTCCTCGTGCTCTGCAGGAAATGACCAAGAGAAAAGAAGCTCCTTAGATTACTACTCTTGTGTTTTTGGGCTTGACAAGTCCAGAATCATGGAGATGGTCAGTCGAGCTCTGGAAGAGGTCAACAGAATGGCCACCGCAGGTGAACCGCTGTGGGTCAGAAGCGTCGAGACCGGCCGTGAGATACTTAATTATGATGAATACATTCGTGAGTTCTCCGTTGAGAATTCCAGCAGTGGGCGTATCAAGCGATCCATCGAAGCCTCCAGAGAGACCGGCGTAGTCTTCGTCGACCTCCCAAGACTAGTCCAAGCTTTCATGGACGCGGTATTTAAGATCTTCACCTTTCTTGTTTCTTAGTTTCGCGTGGGTAATTAAAGCTTCTGGTTAATTTGATTATTTCCCTGCTTGTAGAATCAATGGAAAGAAATGTTTCCTTGCATGATCTCCAAAGCAGCTACTGTAGATGTTATCTGCAACGGAGAAGGCGTCAACAGAAATGGTGCAGTGCAGCTAGTAAGTGATGCATCTTTGCTCTCCTTCATCTGTGTTAGCTACGATTGATAGATGCATGATGAGTAGATTTTCTAACATTCATCGTTGATCTCAGATGTTTGCTGAACTGCAAATGCTCACACCCATGGTGCCCACGAGAGAGGTCTGTTTCATCCGATACTGCAAGCAACTGAGTCCCGAGCGGTTCGCCATAGTCGATGTATCCATTGACAAGGTTGAAGACAGTATCGATGCATCCCTCGTCAAATGCAGAAAACGGCCGTCTGGCTGCATTATTGAGGACAAATCCAATGGCCACTGCAAGGTACTCATCTTAGTTTGATTGGAAACTTCAATACTAAAAATTTCTGCAACGAGCGAGGTAGAATTTCTGCACTATATATAAGATCGAGTTCTGTTCTTGGATAATCTTTCAATGGTTTTCAGGTGACTTTGGTCGAGCACTTGGAATGTCAGAAAAGCACAGTCCACACCATGTTTCGCTCCATTGTTAATAGTGGGTCTGCGTTTGGTGCGAGGCACTGGATGGCAACACTTCAGCTCCAATGCGAGAGAATAGTTTTCTTCATTGCCACCAATGTACCTACAAAGGATTCAAGCGGTTAGTTCCATTTTAAGGCGTCGTTCGGCAAGTATATTCAAAAAGATCTTTTAAGTTATAACCACTTCACTTCCATGGTCAATCGAGCTTTTGGTGTCTTGTCTTTAAAAGTGCTTTCATTTGAAACTTCCCCAAATTCAACGCCAAACTTTTTCGATCTTACCAACTTTTGATTATCAAAACAAATATTTCAAACTTGCCAAACCCCAAAAGACCAAATGCCACCTAATTAATCTTGAGTATTGATTCAAGCTCATATGTTGAACCACAGGAGTAACTACTCAAGCGGGAAGGAAAAGCATGTTGAAGTTGGCTCAACGAATGACAGAGAGCTTTTGCCGTGCTGTGGGTGCATCTAGCTTTAACACATGGACCAAGATCTCAGCCAAAGGAGGAGATGACATAAGGGTGGCCTCTAGGAAGAACTTGAATGACCCAGCAGAACCTCTGGGAGTGATCTTATGTGCAGTTTCATCTGTTTTCTTGCCTGTCTCTCCCCATGTTCTGTTTGATTTCTTGAGAGATGAGGCTCAACGGACTGAGGTCAAGGCCATGGACACTATATTCTCTTTGATTTTTCATAAGATTTGATGGGTCCATTTGCTGATTTCTGTTTGATGAATTAATATTTCAGTGGGACATCATGTCAGCCGGAGTTCCAGTTCAATCCATTGCAAATATAGCCAAGGGAAAAGATCGTGGCAATGCAGTAACAGTCCAAGTAAGTTCGCTTTGATTTGATTTGATTTTTTTTGAAATAAAGATAATTCGAAAAGGGGCAGGGTCAGATATTGGGAATATCTCTATTGTCGTTCATGGGAGATGTTCCCAATACAGGGTGATGGTGTTCTATAAATATAGATGTGGGAACAATTTGTAGTACTTAAAAGACAGGCACGTGCACAAATCACACTTCAGATATTCTACCCACAAACTATTTTCACATCCTACCCACAAAGACAGTAGGGCTGTGTATTGGACATTATGAATGATAAGCCAAGATATATCTCCAATGTGTGCATTCAAAATTTTCACACGATATGTATCATTAGGTCTCTGATACCCCACCAACCGTGTGGTGGTTCCGTTGGCATGTTAGTTAGATAGTCCCAACAGAGACGTGGATTAAAATCCCACTATTGTGTATCTCATTTTCGTTGAAAAGTTAGTGTTTTGTGTTAAGTACCAACACACTTTAAACCTTCAGTGTGCCTGTAACGACCTATGGGTAGTGATATGGGAAGAGTTGATGGGTAAAAGATCCAAAGTTGGCACGGAATGGTGGGTGAGTGTGTGCATGTGTTACTTCAGCTCTCACACCTACTCACAAGATCCAAACTTGGTACGGATTGGGAATACCACCCAATGCATAATAACATGTAAGAGCGAGAATGAGATGCTCCCCATGTGTGGCTGCGATCTCATGTGGGTAGAAGATCTGGACTGGTGCTAGTCCAGCGTAACCTTTACATATATATGGTAACCATAATAGTCTTTCACCACTAGCCCTGACTTTGATAATCTTTCCGGTTTCAGTCAACTTAGAATTGAATAACTCATCATCTCCAAACGAGGGTTAATTTAGAATTCATATCTGTGTTGAATTCAGGCGATGAAATCAAAAGAGAGCAGCGTCTGGGTGCTGCAAGATAGTTGCACGAATGCTTATGAATCCATGGTGGTGTATGCCCCAGTGGACATCCACGGAATGCAGACAGTGATGAGTGGATGCGATTCAAGCAACATCGCCATTCTGCCTTCAGGGTTCTCGGTTCTGCCAGACGGGCTTGAAACGAGGTCTCTGGTTCTCACTTCGAAGCCAGATGATGAGGAGAAAACCATGGAAGGGGGTTCTTTGCTTACCGTAGCTTTCCAAATCCTGGCCAAAAGCTCCCCCACAGCCAAAGTGACGATGGAGTCTCTTGAAACTGTTAACACACTCATTTCATGTACGTTGCAGAATATAAAGAGAAGCTTGCAATGTGAGGAGGGATGATTACTCATTTGATAATTAAGCTGCTTTAACTTGTAAATTAAATACTTCAATCCATAGGAAATTAATTGTAATTAAAAGGTCTATAGTATTCTTATACATGATTAATTCCATTTATTAAATGCAATCCAAAATGTGACCCATTATTTATGTAGATCCATGACCTTTGATATGTTTGAATTTTGCAATTTACACATGTTAGCCTCTCGATGATAGGGCTGCAAATGGCATCTGTTCCACCAATTGAATCCAATTAAGGCAATCTGAACTCAATCTGTTGTTTATAATTGGAATGCATATGGATCTATCCCTATTAGAGGCGCTCTCGAAGGGTTCCTGAAGGGAGCAGCCCATCTAGGCTCTCCTTCCCCTTCCACCTCCTGGTTTCTCTCCCTCATTCCTCTCTCTCTGTTTTGAGAGTCTTCCTCTCGAGTTTTCTCGAGGCTTTCCTCTTGAGTTTCTCAATGTTTTGTTTCTTTGTTCGTGATTTGAATATGTTCGTGGTTCTCGTTCAAGTTCGTTGTTCGCCGGCAAAGCCAATATTTTGATCCCTCTGTTAGCTCGCGGTTCTCCGATAGTTGTTGTTCATGGTGAGTCCCATTCGCGGTTCTCTGGTTGATGCTATTCATGGTGAGATCCGTTCGTTGTTCTTCGACGATAATAGTCTTTTGGAATCCTCCTCTATCAGTTTCATTCGCCGTCTGTGGTGGATTGGAGATGTGCTTGTTTACTTCTGTTGGTGATTTGATTCATCGTTTCTCGGTTGCAAAAGATCTTTAGGTTCTCCTTCATCAATTGTTTTATTTTGTTCTCTTAAGAAATTGTTTATGGGTTTTCTAATTGGCCTTGTTAACTTTTTTTTTTTTAATTTCTTGATTGAATAAAATATGATGCCTAAGGGCAATTTCAAAAAAAAAAATCTGGATCTATCCCTATTGGATCCGAAATTAGTTAAAAAAATAAAATTAATATGAATTATTGATTATTAAGTTAAGTTGGCTTCAATGTTGCCATATGCTAAAATTTAAAGTATATATACATGTTAATTTTTAAGTAATTATTCATTACATTTTGGATAAAATATACAATATTAAAGTGATTTTAGATCATTTTAGTTAGTGAAAAATATAATATATTGATTAGGGATATAATATTTGAGTCCAATCCAAGTTTGATCTAAAACTAATGGATGATATTCAGTTCATATTTGAATATTAACACATCAAATTTGGATATATATATATATATATATATATATATATATATATAGGTACATTTATTTTGAATCTAATCCATTTGTAGTCTACTCAATGATAATCAAAGAGAAACTAGGGGCACACAGTAGTATATTCAAAAGGGATAGAGTTTTGAGAAATAAAAAATGGTTTGAAGGTGGGAGAAGGTATAGGAATCCCAAGTTTTAATAGAGGAATGTTTTTTTTTTAATTTTAATTATATAGGATAAAAATAAAGGAAATTAATATTTTAATTGTTTTATAAAACACTAATGTTATTGTATTTATAAAATATGCATATTGTTAGAGATTAAACATATATTTACATGTAAAAATATGTTTATATATTTTAAAAGAAAATTTGTTGAATATAAAGGTTAATTAGCTCTCCCCAAACCCTATACACCCCGGCCCCCAACTAAAGTGAAGGCGGGACTCAATCCCAAGTCTCCACTACAACTAGCTAGAGACTTTACCAACAGATTGGCACCTTTTTCAGCTGGTAAGTTAGGGGGATCAGACCCCTAACTTGACAGCTGGTAAGTTGTCAAGTTGTGTTTCATAAATATTCCAAAAGTCAAAAAAATAAAGGTTTACATGAATTGAAAAATCAACTTTTTGGTGAAGTTAATTATCATAGGTAACTTTCAATTTCTAAATTTCTAATTGAATCGGATTAAGTTCATGCATATGCAATCCTACCCAATTTCTTTTTTAATTAGTGGATCAACCCTATCCCTACTTAATTATTTTAAAGAAGAGGCCACTATTAATATTTGCAATCCTACCCAGTTTCTTTTTTAATTAATGGATCAGCCCTATCTGTACTTAATTATCATTTTAAGGCTATGTTTGGTTTGAAGGAAAAAGTAAGGAAAGGAAGGGAAACTTAAGGAAACTTATACAATGCTTGTAAAGGTTTTCCTACATTTTCGTCATTTCCCTACATTTTCCTTCAAACCAAATACAACCTAAAGAAGAGGCCACTCATCGTGTTCACTCATGATTAGTTACATGGCTTGAGGTTTGTAGGAAGAGTGCATAGATGTCTGTACAATGATAAAATTTGGGTCTTAGGAACATGTTCAGTGAAAGAGTTTATGGGTAGGAGAGTAGGCACACCCTTGTAAGCACTCTCTTGTCATTCAATAAATATTCTAGCATTTGTCTTATAAATTTGATTTTAATATTTTAAAGAATAGTTTAGGGGTATTTATTATTTAAGGGAGAGGTGTCATAGGAATGCCAATAGGGCGGGTTCAGGGCAGGGATCATACTCCTAACCCTGATTTTGAAACAAATTCCTATCTCTGACCACAATCCTTATCGGGGACAAAAGTGACCCTCCATCCCCAACCCTAACAAAAATGGATTCCCCGTTGGGGACATGAATCCCCAAAATTAAAAAATATAAATATAGTTTCGTATAAATTATATTATATATGTATATATTTAATATATAATTAGGGTCGAGGCAAGGTGGAGAATTTACGATCCATATCCCCGACTAGGTATCGCTATCAATCCACATCCCCGCCCCATCCTCGCCAAAGCAATCTCCATTCCCAACCCCATCAAGTCAGGGAAGGTGGATACATGACAAATTCTTTGAATGCTTATTAAGTAGAGCCCAAATCACCTACATGCAAAAATTCTTTGTATATAAGATCCAGTCACACATTGTGTGTGGGGCTAGATTCTCATCTTTTTAGAGTATGTGCAGAATTTTTGCTTGTAGGAATTCCATCGTCAATGTACCCATTGTATGTATCTAATGTCAATATGAAAGGAGACCGAATCAGCACTGATGTGTGGCTCATTGTGACACTAACAAGTGCACTAGCCGTTCAAGTAATAAAGTAGTGAGTGAAGTATCGTTCCCACGAGAATTTAGGAATCAATTACCAATACTAAATTGGGTACTTTTTATCTGATTAACAAATAAATCAAAACTTTAATGAAAGCTAAAAAATCCTAAACTAAAATCTATCTAAATCACTGGCCCAATTGCCTTCAAATCAGGCAGAAGAGTAAGCAATAAATGACAATCTCATAATTCAACAATCTATCAATTTGGATCATTCGAATAAATCATGATTGAGCCTTAGTTTGGTGAAACTCCAAGGTCATGAACAGCCTCTCTCAAGCACATGTTCATCCTATGCATGAGTGACGGTTCTTCTATCTCTAGCAAGAATCTAATCCCCATGCATGCATTTCTTCAAACACTTCTAAGGCATCAATTCAAATCTGAATTGATCACCAACTGAATTGTGCAAGTTATCTCTAACCTTGCACTCAATTCAGTTCTTGAATAGTAGATCTGAATTCCTAGAGTCTCTCTCAAGCATTCTAGGAATTCCAAGCTTTAAATCCATTTGGCCAATCTGAAATTTGCAGATCTGAATTCTCTTTCAAGCAATTCAGATCTTGCAATCTCAGATCTGAGAATTCAGATATGCATTTTGAAAGTTAATTGGCCGAATTAATCTATAATTTAACCCCTATTCAAGAAACTTCAAGTACAATTCATAACCATTCGAATGAATAAAAAAGAATCTGATTGCTGAACTAAAATTTTACAAGCTGAAATACATCAAGAAAGAATGGAAGAAGGAGAAAGAGGAAAGAAAATGTAACAGAGAAACTGAATTCAAATTAAAGGAGAACGAAACTACAATTGAGTTATTACAAAAGATATTTGAATCACAAACCCCCAATTTTGAACTCACCTTCTTCTTCTTGCTTGCTTGACTTGAACTTCCTTTAGCCCTTCTTCTTCTTCTTCTTCCTTGCGCCTATCCTTCTTATCTTCTCTTTTTTCAAGGTGACCGAACCTCTAAGAGTGGGAGAACTTTTCTCTCAAGCAATTGAACACCTCTCCCCCCTCCTAGAGGCCTCCTTATATAGTTTTTCAAGGGGGCTCTTGCCCCTTCTTGAAGCCTCTAGAATGGGGTGTATTACACCAATTTCTTGAACTTTCTAGAGCTCTCTTGAAAGCCTCCTAAGGGCTACTGTTTGGGTTGCATTTAGGCTCTCTCTTAGCACATGATGGCTATACTTTGAGCTGCTCTTGGGCTGAAAATTGGCCTTCTTTACTGGCCAAAGTGCTCTTTCTTGCTTCCACAACCGGGCTGGGTTGAAATTTGTCTTTTTGAACATTATTTTCTTGCCTTTTTCTTTCATTTTCTTGGATTAATTATCCCTAAAACTTATTCTTAGCATTAAGCTAAATTAAGGCAAAAATTAATAAATCGACATAAAAATTTATGCTAAAGTCCTCGAAAATTATAGATAAATTGTAGGTTCATCAAGCACCCCACAAAACTGCTCCTCACAATGTCCCACAGCACATCCCCGTCGTGTATTGGGAACATCTTTCGATGATGACTTCATCATTCCAGATATTATCATCGGGAGATGTTCCCAATACATGGTGGAGATGTGCTGTGGGATGTTGTGGGAGGCAGTCTTGTGGGGGGCTGATTTGAACTCATATGAAAGCCCTCCTAGTTCTAGCCACGGGCCATTCATAAATAAACACGCTAATCTATAGTTCTATACTATATATATAAATCAAAGTAGCCCACGTCAATGATCCTCCAATGCATCCCTTACCCCTAGGGGTGCAAATGGATCGGATCATGATTCGATTCGAGACCTAATCCTATTTGGTTGAATTTAGATAATATCTATCCAATTTGAGAAGATACGATCTGATATATATTATATAAATATAAATAGAAATATATATAATACATATATATATATATATATATCTTATATATATATTTATAATAGATATATATATCTATTATTTATTTATTTATAAATATATTTTTATAAATTTGTTATATTATCTATTTATTTATAAAAAACATGTATATATATGATGAAATAATTAAAAATATTTGTATTTTTTTATACTTTATTTAAATTAGTATATTTTATTTTTCTTTTAATAATTTTTAAAGAAAATAGGTCGAACCGGATCAGATCTGCATATCTGACTTACTAATAAGATTCGAATTCTAATCAAATCCTATCAGATCCAATATGAATAATGTCAAATTGGATTCAAATTCTTGTTTCTAATCCGATCCGATCCGATCCATCCTTAAACAGCCTTTCCTTCCTCCCTTCCCCATCCTTTCTCTCTCATTCATTTCTTTCCCCAACCCAAGCCTCCCATTGTGCTACGTGACAGTTTCCTAAAGCTTCTCTCATATCATAACCCAACTTTTTGTTATAGAAGGAAACTTCCCCAAACTGAGACGTTTAGATAAGAAATTCCCTAATGTAGTTTTCACTTATTTTTCCTTTATACCTAAAATGATTCCTGATGAATCAATTTTTGGTGTTAAGTATCTCGTCATTTGGTCTATTTCCAAGTGGCTGATGATTCAGAGGCCGAAGTGAACTTTTGCTGGATGATGATCTGGGCCGAGCTAGGCAGGTTAGATGACCAGGCCAAGTTGGGGGCAGATTAGGTGCCGAGTTAACTGGGCCGAGCTGGGCAGGTTTGGTGCTAAATTGACTGGGCCGAGCTAGGCAGGTTAGATGACGATCTGACTGGGCCGAGCTAGACAGGTTAGGTGATGAGCTGATTGGGTCGTGCTAGGCAGGTTAGGTGACGATGTGACCAGAGTGTCGAGCTGACCAGAGTGCCGAGCTGCCTATTAGGTGTCGAGCTGACCATAGTGTCGAGTTGCCTATTAGGTGTCGAGCTGACTAGAGGGCCAAGCTGCCTATTAGTTGCCGAGTTGACCAGAGTGTCGAGCTGCCTATTAGTTGTCGAGCTGACCAGAGGGCCGAGCTGGATTGATTGTTGAGATTCGTAGTTCTTTAGAGACCTGCAAGGAATCAATGTCAAAGGACCCGGGGTGGCTAACCCGGCAAGGTCGCTCCGATGCTTAAGTCAGTACTCTCATAGTAAACAACAAGCTAAAAATCACAAAGTATGAGAGCTAGATAATGCTTACTTGCCCCTTGTGCCATTGGGGTTGGTGCCTTTATATAGGCATTGTTTGGCTTGGGCTTCACGCACCGCATCCGAGATTTTCGAGAAGTCGTCTAATTGGTCCGAGATTTCCTGAGGCAACCGCCATGCATGTTGAACACCTTCCGGATTGTTCGGCACGTGGGCCAACTTCCAAGTATTGTAGGAGAGTTAGGATACGCATGTCAAATTTGTCGGCAAGCACATCTCGTAGGTCGCCAGGTCGGCACCAGTGCTAGGTTGCCAGTTTGGCGCCTGTGCCAGACCGCCAATTCGCGCCTAGGCTAGGCCGCAAGGTCGGCGCCTGTGCCAGGCAGCCAGGTCGGCGCCCATGTCAGGCCGCCAGTTCGCACCTAGGCCAGGCCGCTAGGTCGGCGTCGTGCCAGGCTGACAGGTCGTGTCCGCTAGTTTGCACTTGTGCCAGGCCACCAGTTCGCGCCTGTGCCAGGCTGCCAATTCGTGCCTGGGCCAGGCCGCCAGGTTGGCACTTGGGCTAGGCCGCCAGTTCGCACCTGGGTCAGGCCGCTAGGTGGGACACCATCAACTTGGCTAAGGCAAGTTGTTGCATAATTGGTTCTGGGTGTCACCTATTTGTTCCAAGGTGCCATGTGTCACAATATCATTGGAGGGTCAAATCCGCCCTCATCAACTCCCTTTAATGCCAACCCACATTTGCGAGGACAGTGTCATAGTCGTTTGCTGAAACAAGTAAATCAAAGCCTTTAGGCCGCGCTTGGAATCAATGTAAAGCGTTATCGGTGTAAAAATATATCGATCATGTTTTACACTAAATCGTGAAAGTAATCATTATTTTTTGAAAAATGCAATGGATGAAGAGTGTAAAGTTTTACATCAATAAAATCGATATAATATTTGCATTGATAATCGGATATAAAACCTTATGTTTGATAGCTTTTACATCAATTATTAATCTAAAACTCCACTCCATCCAAACGTATGCAAAATTAAATCCGAGTGAAGTTTTACATCGATTATGATTATACTCTCCTTCCAAACACGAACAAAATCGAACCGATTTAAACGTTTACACCATTACACCGTTATTGATTTACACCGATTGTAAACACAGCCTTAATTTATTGTCATGACCCCACCTTGAATTAGATCAAGTGACTTCTTGCTTGAGGCCACTGCAGTAGATCCAACGCCATGATTTTCTGTTTTAGCCCTGCGCTACGACAGTTCGTAGCAAAAGCGAACTCTTTTAACGCTCCTACAAACTCCCATCTTCTTCTCTTCCCTCTACCCAAACCGAGAGAAATTACACTCTTCCCCTGTTTTTGAAATCTCCATAAAACAATCTAAGTAACAAGATAACTGCTGAGAATACACTTCCCAGTGCTTCCATTCCCTTGAGACAAAACCATCACTTATCGCTGTTCATTGGGGGTCGGATCAATCCTAGAACCCAGCTCCCACAATTTATCAACCGAGGTATGTTTTTAGTTTTGGTTTTTTTCATTTCTGAATTCAATTGTATATGGGATTGAAAATAATGCTTAAATGAGACAATTTATTTGGATTGAAATAGCCAAAATCATCCCTATTTGTTGTTTTTCGGAACCCAGTTCGCATAAATCGTTAATACAGATGTGTTAAAATCGTTGTTCTTTGGATTCTTTGGATTGCCAACACAGATTGTTGTTCTTTGCATTAGAATTTAAATTAATAGGGGTGTCAATTGGACTGGATTTGGTTCAATCCGATCCAATCCAATGTGAGTCCATTTTAATGGATTAGGTCCAATCCAAACCGGTGAATGTTTTAGATCAATTTAGACTGGTCCAATTCAATGTCTGGACCGTTCAATCTGTTCAAATTCATTTTGATTTAGATTGGTTTCAATCCAAATCTGGTCCATTTGATACATATATTCTTATCTTATATCAATAGACCAGATATTGGCTTAATCCAAACCAATCCAATATAAATTTGTTATGGACAAACCAGGCCCACTCCAATATAATAAATATTTTGGACTGGATTGATCCGATCCAATATGTTTTGTTGGTCCTTTCCAATCCGTCCAAATTGACTTTTGGACTGGATGGGGTCCAATCCAAAACCGGTCCATTCACACCCTTATAAATTAGTAAATGGGAGTCTGCATAACTTTCATAGGCTTGGACCATCCTTGATATGTTACAATTAATTGTTGATGTGTCGAGCAACGACAACTCCAACTTGGGCTAGGAAGTTTTGGATCGGGTCTCCCAAGCCTACGTTTTTTTTTTTTATGGGCTGGGTGGAAGGCAAGGTTATAAACGAGTCAATTTTCATATTATCTTATACTGTCAATAAAATATATGAATTGAGCTACCTAAAAGACCTGATAATTATAAGATGATGTGAGCTTTTGTATTAAAATGTTAACAGCATGAAGATTGTTTGATTAAGGTGCGTTTTTTTGCACGAAGACATGATGAAAAAAAGTCAAAAAGTTATATTTGGAACTTTTTAAAAATAGTCCAAAATGGGCTTTGTGTGTCTTTTTGGGATATCATCTTTTGGTGGCTAAATCTTTTTCCAATCAAACAGGAAAATAGCAAAATGCAAGTTATGAGGTTTCTAAGTAGGTGATAGTCCACACGGAAAGATGCACCAAATGGAGCCAATGTAAGGTTACATGTGTAATGTGTCAAGTTAGGTTATCATCTTAAACTAAATTATTATATTTTAGCGACAAAACTTAAAGCAAATTATTACCTAATTAATTAATTAATTGGATTTAAAAATCAAATAATATAATTGTTTGATAATGAAATTTAAGTAACTTTATTATTATTTAATTGATTAGTTAACTAAATTATTACAAATTTATATTATCACATAATTAAATTATCAAAAACTAAGTTTCATTAAATTAAATTAGCTTAATTAAAATTAATTAACCAAAATAAATTTTATTAACCTAATAATTTACTTAACGTTAAGTTCTTATAAGTTTAATTACTTTATATTGATTGACCCATTTATAAAACTAATGAAAGACTAGGGGTGCAACTTGGATAAGTTGGGTTTGGTTGTAGGTCAACGTAGGCCCAATCCTAAAGGTGCAACCCTCGGGTTTAGGCTTGGGCCAACTTGAGGTTATATCCAAATTAATAATCCAATCTTAATATGGGCTTAATCCAACCTATCGAAGTCTAAACCCAACTCGAGTTGGCCCAAGCCTAAACCCATTATGGGCTTAACTTGGGCTGGCCCATTAAATTCAAGTTGAGGTTAAATTCAAGTCCAATTATCCAAGCTTCCTAGAATTGAGGTAAGCCCATTAAATTCTAATCGACTAGAGGTTATGGGCTTAACCCAATCTTAATGGATTCCAGCACAACTCGAGTTAGGCTGGGCTCCTATTGAATTGGGTTAATTGGACTTGAATTTGATAGAATTTATGTATATAATTTTATATAGTCATTTTTTAATGGGCTTACCTTGGCCTCTGAAGTCTGAACAAGTCTATACGATTACATACGACAAAACCCTTGCGTCGCACGGGCACCAGTAGGAATATCTCTCGCATATCTACGTTAAATTGAAGATGCTCTAAATGTGCGGCTGGATTCTATGCTGAGAAAATTATGCCTGCAAAAGTGATAGCTCGTGTTCATGACGATCCAGTTCTCCAGTATACTCCCATCTTAGCAGATGATTCCTAACCGCACGATCTATCCTCTCCTCTTCAGATGGTTGACAATCATATGGCACTAAGCCTTTCTTGATGCTGGTGGGGCCTACCATCCTAGTTGGTGAAATTGCCGCGCTTCTGTTTTAGGGCAAACCGGTAAAGAAAAACTCTCATCCTCACCGGATATTTTAGTTTCTGGACAAAAGCCCTGATATTCTCCTCCGGTTCGGACACTGTGCAGAACCCAAAAGCTCAAAACTAGAGGAACAGTCATGGTGAACTCCTACGATTACGATGACGGAGATGGGTACGAAGACATGGGCGGAGGTCACAGGCTGCATCAGGACCTAGCCTACGACCCGAACTTCGTCCCCGACTCTGTTAAGACCTTCGTTATTCACCTGTACAGGCACATTAGAGAGAAGAACGTCTACGAGATTCATCAGATGCACGAGGGTTCATTCCAGAAGCTCAGCGACCGGATGTTCAAGGACAGTCCCTGGCCATCTGTCGATGCAGTGGCACCGTACGTAGATAACGACCATGTCTTCTGTTTGCTGTATCAGGAGATGTGGTTTCGGCATCTCTACGCGAGATTGACACCGACGCCGAAGCAGAGGATTGATTCGTGGGACAATTACTGTAGCTTGTTTCAGGTGGTGTTACATGGCGTGGTGAATATGCAGTTGCCGAATCAATGGCTGTGGGATATGATTGATGAGTTCGTTTATCAGTTCCAGTCGTTTTGTCAGTACCGGGCAAAGATGAAGAGCAAGACCGAGCAGGAGATTGCTCTTCTCAGACAGTACGATCAGGTGCTAGTCTTACTTAATTGGACTAACTTAGAATAGAAAAAAAATTGTTATATATATATATATATATATAGGATTGAGAGTGTTTCCGTAAATTTCCTCTCATTGTTGGCTGCATTGCTGATAATTTTGATAATTCTTTACGGTTTGTTATTTCCTTTAGTGTGGAAATATTATTTATGAAATTGCATTGGGTTTGGTGGGTCAGTTGTAGATGAATTTTAGTTTGGGATTTTTTTTTGCAATTCTTTTGAAGATTTTTTGTAATTAGAAGGATTACTTATTTATTTATTTATTTTTTGAGTAAAGGTAAAGTATCATTGTATTAGTATGAACAAAAAAATGTACAGCAAGATGATGTGCTCAGGAAACAAGAAAAACTGTTCCGGTGTTCCCTCTAACCTTGATCCCCACCCTACTTTACAAAAAGATTATCCTGTATAAAAACGGATTCAAAACCTACACCCTTAAGCAACCTGTGACCAGCAAACCAAGAGAACATCTTTCCCACAAATTTCTGAAAAATGGAATCAGGAGAACTTATGTTGCTCTTGAAGACTCGTGCATTTCTTTCTTGCCAATGGCACCAGAAAACCACTGCTGGGGTTATATTCCAGATTATTTTTCCTCTTTCACTCAGCCCTTCCACCCTACAACCCTTTACAAAGTCCTCTACTGATCCCGGGCAGCAACTTTGTACTTCAAACAAATTTGAAATTTTGCTCCAAATCCCAAAGGAGAAGCTGCAGTGCAGTAAAAGGTGATCCACTGTTTCCAGCCGTCCACATAGAACACAACTAGCTGAATCCAGTATAGCACCTTTTTGGGTAAGGTTGTCCCTTGTAAGTATTCTATTGAGATAAGCTGTCCAAACAAAGAAAGATATTTTTGAAGGCTCATTTTTTACACTAGATGATATGAGCTGGGACTGAATGTCCTTCTGCATTGACCGAGGCCTTATAAAAGGATTTTTTAAGATAAAATAAAAATTCATTAAAAGAAAAAGGAGTGATAACATCCAACAGGTGATGAGGCATTACCTGCAAATCATATGGAAGCAAAAATAAAAGAAATCTGCTAGGGAGCTGAATTACAGAACTACAAATAGCTATCCAAGTTAAAAAGATGGAATCCCAAATTATCCCCCAAATCCTCCGTAGCAAGAACTCAATCTGCAACCAAGTTGCTAACAGCTGTCACAATCTTGTCCAAATTCCAGTATATTTCTTCAAAAACTCTTCTATTTCTCTCCCCAAATATTCCAACAAATTGCAAACGGGATACAGCTCCAAAGCATTCTTGCTACCTCTTATAAAAGGGTTTAACTGTGAATCTTCCAGCCTTCTCCCACTTTCAGATTCTTCTGTCAGACCTGGCAAACTTCACCTGTGTACTATATAACAACCGAAGTAGTTCCATCCATTCATCCACTTCCCAATCGTTTAGGTTCCTCCCGAACTGTGGGGTTCAGACCAAGTTACCATCTTGAATTTGCAAGCTTTCAGCAACCTTGACTTCTTTGTCCACTGTCACTTCAGACAAAGCAGGGAAGCTCTTGGACAAGGACCTATCCCCACCAAACTCCAAACATCCTTCCAAAATTTGACCCTCTCCCCATTTCCTATTTTCAGCTTCACACCTTTTGCAAACTAGTTGTAGGCCTTTTCAATTCCTTTCCAAGCTGAACACCCATAGGAATATTTATTTTTCTCAGCAAAAAAAAAAGAGAAAAAGGAATATACTTCTTGACCTGTTTATGTATGACCATGGTGATTTTAATCTCTTGGTGGTTTTCTTTTGGATTGTTTATGCTGCTTTTGTGGTTATATTGGAGATCCCAGCATCTTCTTATCGTGGCTCATCTTTGTGGCATGTGCAGCTCAGTTTCTGCAAATGTCCATGAGTGGATGCTTGAAAGTCTACTTTATATGCTTAATATTTTCTACTCCTCCAGTTACATTAACAAATAGGATCCATTTCTGAAATATCAACTGTTATAGGGACTTTAATAATTGGCTGTTTGTTACAGGCATGGAATGTGTTTGGTGTGCTCAATTACCTGCAAGCACTTGTGGAAAAGTCCATGATCATCCAGATCTTGGAGCAAGAGAAAGAGGGTCTAGAGCAGTTCACTGCAACTGATGGGTATGATTACAGTGGTGGGAGTAATGTTTTGAAGGTGCTTGGTTATTTCAGCATGGTGGGATTGCTGCGAGTTCATTGTCTTCTCGGTGATTATCATACTGGTTTGAAGTGTTTGCTTCCCATTGACATCAGTCAATCAGGTGTTTATACCAGTGTTATTGGAAGCCACATTATTACCATATATCACTATGGGTTTGCAAACCTTATGTTGAGAAGGTAAGTTGCCTTCTCAGGCATGCTTTCTTTATGCATTTCTTGTTCTTTAGTTGGGTTGGCTACATGGGTACTGGCATACTTCCAGTGTCCCTTCCTTTTTTTTGCATTCTTATTTTAGTCAAACGATTATCCAAATGTGACTCTAAAGATTCAATAACATGATAACTATCCAAGTTTTAACACTTTGTTATGGTGTAAATACCTGATTGTTATGCTGTTAATCTAAAAACTCAATAACATGAAAACTGCCCTAGTTCCTCCTTTTGTTATGATATCCTAAAGCAAAATGCATTTGTTCTCTTTGTTATGGTGGTTTCTCATAACAAAGAATCTAAAGAGTCAATAACATGAGAACTGTCCAAGTATTCTCACTTTGAACCTCAATTATGTTGCTTTATGGCTTACTACATAAAAGAAGAAAATGATTGATGAAATGGTGGTTAACTACTATGAATCTCCTTTACATTACATTAAGAATTAGAAAGAAGCCAATTATAGTTGTCTATAGAAATAGTTAGTGCAATGGGAAACGATTTCTTATCGTAAACAGGATCAAGCAAGAAAGTATATATTTTCTGAAAATTAAGTGATGTTGAAGTGATGATGAGATGGAGTTCTTGCAGCAAGAGCTGGCAGTAAGAAGATTAATGGTCTTGGTGTGGGAGCATATATTTAATTGAAGATGCCAACAATAAGCAATGGCATTAAAAATGCTGGTCCCAGCTATTTGGGGTCTTGGCAATGTTTCAAAGGGTGTGACTAGGTGCACATGTGAGGTGCCCTTGTTTCAACACAGCAACCACCCCTTTCAAAAGGTGCTTGCCTAGTGTGCCTTGCACCTTGGCCCACGCATATGTCTTTTTATAAGTTTGACCATTTGGTTTCTCTTTTATACATTCATATGTGTTTTAAACCTTTATAATGGTCTAATAACTTCTAGATTATCTTTTATTGATACCTATGCACTAAAACTGGTCTATTAACTCTTAAAAAAACATAAAACAAAGACCTTTGGACCCTAGTTGCTGTGAATAGGGTCTTAGTGAAATGTTTACTAAGGAAAAATTAACAATACATCTGATATCTAGTCCCCAACCCTAAAGTAGAATGAATTGCAACCAAAATCATAAAGCTGATCCAATTTGTATATATGAGCAAAAAATTCAGGTTGGTGCCAATGCCTCCGAACTCCCTACATGGGCTTGTTTAGACTTTGGACTTGTGTCATGGGACCTTAAAGAGATATCAATGTAAATGATCCGTCCTCCTTTGATTAGGAATGCAAGATGTCTAACATCACACTAAGTGATGCAACTAGGAGATAGGCAAACATGCTTGAAATTACACATGCTTGAATTGTTGAGAGCTTGAAGCACTTAGGTACAATCTACATTTATTTGCTTTCACTATCACTTTCTAATAAGCTTTTTTTTATCTATGGCCTAATAAGCTTTTCAAAACATTTTGTTTCTTTCAAAATTGAGGTTTCCATAGCTTTTATGTATTGATGTTTTTATTTATTTATTATTTTTCTTTAAAAAATTTGTACCTTGCTTCATCCAGGCGTGAGTGTTGCCTTGTGCCTTGGGTGCTAGAAGGCCCTTGCGCATGTGCACGAAGAGGGGATACAGAACTAACCTCAAGTGTTCTTTTGCACGAAATGGCTGCTCTTGTATTCATTCCTGCATACTCATGCTTGTCGACCTGAGATTTTACCATGGCACTACCGCACTAAGGATCAGAAAAATGCTCTTATGAATATTGAACCAACAATAAAAATTGCCCCACCCCCACCCATCCCATCCCCATAGATTGAGATTTTCTACTTCCAGTCAACATGGTATTCCTTTTGGCCTTCAGCTCTAATATATAGAAAAAGAAAAAAGAGGAGGCAAAAAAAAGTTTTTTGTGTGCATTAATGAAAATAACCACAAGAACCTTTCCACTTGGGCAAGGAGCACAAAAAACACTCCCTTTTGACCCTGATGTGCATGAATGAAACCAACCCCACAATCTGCTATCTTTTACTTCTTCTTCTCTCTCTCTATATTTGTTAATTATCAGAAAGGAAGGGATGTTTTGTTTTGGTTACTAGGGAGGTGCCTTGTATTTCAAATACTCTATCTCAAGTCTTTCAAGAATCCTTGTATCCATTGAATATTTGTCATTGTTATTCTTGTCTTGTTGATCTGGCACCAACTTATTTGTTAGTATTTCACAGGTACGTGGAGGCAATTCGTGATTTCAACAAGATTCTCCTGTATATTTATAAGACCAAGCAATATCATCAGAAATCTCCTCAGTATGAGCAGATATTGAAGAAGAATGAGCAGATGTATGCCTTGCTAGCAATCTGTCTTTCTCTCTGCCCCCAAGTGAAGCTTGTTGAGGAAAATGTAAACAATCAATTAAGGGAGAAGTATGATGAGAAAATGCTGAGAATGCAGAGGTATGATGATGAGGCATATGCTCTCTATGATGAACTTTTCTCATATGCATGTCCAAAGTTCATAACCCCATCTGCTCCTATTTTTGAGGAACCTCTTGTAAATTATAATCAGGTACTACCTTCTATACTAGCTTAAAAACACTTGGGACTGTAGGAGCCCACTGATTTTATTATTTATTGACAGTTACCTACTTCTTTGTTGTTGTTACGTAAAATCACAGTTTTAATTTCATGCATAGTCGTCAAGCTGTCACCAAGGCTCTCTTGGTTGGGCACCTGGCTTGAAGCCTTGTACATCTTGACTTATAGCAAAAAGGCATCTGTCAGTCTCTGTCTAGGTGACTAAGTACCCACCCAGGTAACAAAAATCACAAGTGCCTTATTATAATCTTGGAGTCAAATGCTTGGACAGTGCTGGTGAATCAAGAAATATTTTCAAAAGATGTGTGCTGCCTGGGTCAGATGGTTGCACCCGTAAGAAGTGACTTGGTGCAACCAGAAGGGCTGGAGTGGTAAAAAATGATCTAAGGACTTAATGTTTAATATAAAATGTGGCTCTGGTAGAGCACAATGTAGGGACAGGATTTCTGTAGCTGACTAGCTGACACCAGACAGTTAGGCTTAAGGCTGGATCAAGTTGACTTGTGTTGAGCTGAATCTTAATACTAAGAAAATTCAACTCAGCTAAAAAAAGCTTCGTCCCAACTATATGGGGTTAGCTGCATTAATTTGGTTCTTCCATTCCGCTCTATTTACTATTTAGTATCACATCAATTGCTAATTATGGGCTCTAAAATCATTTTTGTTACTTTGACCAATGTCCTTTTTTGGCAATCCTCTATTTTTTCTAGATTCTTCAACTTGCAACTGATCACTCATTCTTACTGGTGCTGTAGATGGTCTTCTTAAATCTTATCATATAGGCCATAAAACTAGCTATTTTTGCTACTAAATATTTGACTTGAAACAATCTCCTGAAAGTGCATAGAAATTTGTAAATATTGACCCTAATTTTAAATTGAACAAATGGTTAAAATGCTCTTGAATCTAGAGATTTAAGGAGATTTAGATATTTTCGTTGCTTCTAATGTACTAGTGGACTTGTTTCTGCAATGTCTCTTTTTCATGTAGGTGATAAGTGATCCATGATTGTTAACATTTCTTTTATTTAGCTTCCATCCAGGAGTGGTTGTGTGTGGTTCCCACTATTATTTTAATCAATGTGGTTCCAACAGTTTTAATCTCATAAAAATAAAATGACATTTTTTTTCCCAAGGGACTCGAGATTTTAGCCTATTCATTGATTTTTAGTTTATGAAGTTGCTCCACTTACGAGCTAGTTAAGGATTATTTACTCAGATACAGCAAGGACGTGAGTGGACAAGGTATAGGATACAGAGTTTACACTAAAAGTTGCTCCACTTACGGGCTAGTTAAGGTTTATTTACTCAGATACATCAAGGTCATGAGTGGACAAGGTATAGGATACAGAGTTTACACTAAAAGTTGAAGTATTCAACATGATTTGTTACTTTTGCCTTCAATGAAATAACTATGGGAATTTTCCTTCTCAGCATTTACTATAAACATAAATAATACAAGTTCAGCTTAGTTCTTTTCTTGGTGGTTAGTTACCTTGTTATTTAACCTAATAATTTCATCACCTGTGTTTGGATAGGCTAATAGGTAAAGGTTTAGTCTTGAGCATTGAGATATAATCTGTTGTATCCATTTCTTTTCTCTGGATCTTGTCTATGCTTAATCTATTGTATCTAATAGGATATTTTCAATATTTTGGTATCTGCTATAGATGGTATTCTTCTGTATTGCAGGATACTTATAGACTTCAATTAAAGCTGTTCCTTTATGAAGTGAAGCAACAACAACTATTATCAGGTCTGCGGTCCTTTTTGAAGTTGCACTCTACCATCTCAATTGGGAAGCTTGCGACTTATTTGGAAGTAGATGAATCCACTCTGAGGTTGGTATCGAATGATGTGGAAGAAAATACTGCTTTTAACTCTTGTTTTGTTATTTTGACTGTTGCCATGATCTGAGTCGCATTTTGAGGTTTTCCTGGAACTGTAGGACAATATTAATGACTTACAAGCACAAGACGCACACTGTTGACAGTGATGGAAGGATAATTTGTAATGTTGATGTGGACTTCTACATTAACAATGTATGTATGCTTAGTCACAAAAATTCAATTTTGCTGTTCAGTTCATGTAATTACTTGTTTCCTTCCTGTTATCCTGACTACAAGATAAACTGATAAAGGAAAAACCTTGATCAAAAGTGGGAAGCCTGTATTTAGTTGACAAAATTGTCCCAGGCAAAGAAACATTGGAAGTGCAAAATTTTGATCTGTCCATGCATGATTTACTTGATTTCATTGGACTAGCACATTAAGTAATTAAATTAATCCATTTTGAGTGAGGCTTGTCTTTTTCATGATTTCTATCAATGCAGGACGTGATACATGTTATCGAGTCCAAATCAGCAAAGCAGTATGGTGATTACTTCATGCGTCAGATTGTTAAGGTATGCTTCTGTTATTGCTTTTTTGTTCGTTGTTATTACTCTCCTCGGGAAACTTTCTTTGAGATACTATTATGCTGCGTTGTCTTTCATGATTAAAATGCAGCTTGAAGAAACAATCAATGACATGGACAGAATAAAACTGGAGTGAGGCTTTCCAGTTTCTATGGGGATTTACTACTTACCCATCAGCTCCAACGGATGACCACTTTCCATTCCAACCCCATTGGGTTTCTTGTGAGCTGAGAAGAGATTTCCTTCTGGTTTTACCATTCTGCTCTCATTTCAGCTTTGAGTCGGTGACTCGGTGTACTTAGGCGGGCTTAGAATCTTCAGTCGTGCTTGTTCTTTATTTGCTTAAGAGCTGTTAATTTTCTCAGATTCGTCACCAAATTCTTTTCTTCCATTGAAATTCTTTAACCAACCATTTGGGGGCTTATTCGCCTATGTGTATGATTTTGTTTTCCAAATCAAAAGCAACTGCCAAATCAGTAAAACAAAGCCAATCATGTTGCAGCCCTTTTAACTTATAATCTGTTCCTTTCAAGTTTCAACGCAAAAGTGAATTTTCTCTTCATCTGTTCATGTATTACAAAATTGAATTTAGTTTCAACTACATCGAGTTAATAGTTGGGAGAATTCATCAATTCCCCTCATTTATTTAATTATGCCCACCAATCCCTAAATCTCTAAAGCACAGAGCCTTAATCAAATGAAAACCCTGCTCTAAGTGATGCTTACTCGTCATGTTACCTCGTGGTTACTCACTACTCTGCTTTCTTTTGTAAATCAAGGTTCATTTTTGTTTCACTATTACTGTAAGTGGGTTCACAGCTAGATTACTGCATACTTGAAACCTTAAGTATCCGTAAACCAGGTATTATAGGTGAGCTTAATTATTACTGAAAACTGTATTAAGGCTGACACAGCCTACAGCTACTTGAAATCTTCTTAATTAATGCTTGTTTTCGGTTTGGATCAACATGAAAGGATAAGATAGCATTGTATGGGTATGACCCACCCGTGTCTGAAAAACGACCAAAGATGACATATTTGGTCATGGTAACAGAAGAGCTTTGACCAATCAAAACACTCCGATGAATTTTGATGAACACTACCTGATTACCTGATTGGACACCTCTCTTATGGTATCGGTTGATTGGATGGTATCATAGTCGAACCCATGATATAAATTCAACCAAACCGGTGACTGTTGCATACTGGTGCTTATTGAACAAAGGTGTGTCTCTCTGATTTGATATTTCTAAAGTGTTATTAGTGAGACGAGATGATCTGTTTGATGGTAAATGGCGGTAAATTGTTAAATTATTATTTCTTCCATTCCTGGGCCTGTTTGATAAGTCTTTGGAAGATCTTTCGGGGTTTTCAAAGATTGTTGAACCAAAAAATGGTATTTTTTCCTTTGGTAGTGAAAGACTGAAAGACGGGAAGACAAAAAGACCTGTGTCCTAGAAATTAAAGCTTGCAGAAGCCCAAGACAGCCAAAAATTGGGAAGTTTCAAATAGAGCTATCCGTCTTTACCAGCCTAAAATTTTTCATTTTACAGTCTGGTAGACCGTGATAGACCAGGATACTTATCAAATGGTCTTGATCTTTAAATGTCGAGTGGGGTATTGAATTATGACTCCAGATATCCTATTCACAAGAACTCTATCTACACCTACTCATAAAACACTACCTCTGTGCATTGGGAACATCTCCTCATGCATAACATGTAATAGCATGAGATGTTCCCTATATATGGCTGCGATCTCATGTGGATAGGTGTGAGTAGAGTTGTCATGGGTATGAAATCCGGACTCTTGAATTATCAGAATCCCTTGACAATTCTTATGGTCACCCCTTTGACTGTGTTTGAAATACAGCATATTAACTTTCTTAGCTTTTGTTTCCATTAGGTAACTTGGTTGATGGAAAAAGTTTTTGTTCCTATTATAAAAGAGGAAACAGTCCCATTCGAGGTGGGATAACCTGCCAATAGAATAAGTTCCAACACCCTACCAACTTGATAACACATGCACATCTGACTATAAAATTGGGATTCACCATAAAAGTGGAATCCACCATGTAAGAGATGAGTGGTGTCAGAGATGATGTTGGTAGGGTGTTGGAATGTATTTTGTTGAAAGGTAATCCGGACTTGTTTCATCCACTGATGACAAGGCCACGCCTTCTTGTTCCTAAAAATTTTTATAGATGGCTTTAACATAGACATGGACTGTGAATTGGATTTTTCCTCTTTTATAATAGGAGCAAAATTCAGTTCTTTGTTGATGTGATGATAAGGAAATTTGGATATTGGGGCTGATATTAGGGGTCATTCTTTCAGCCCGGTTCTGATAGGGCATGGCCTGGCCTAGCCTAGAAATTCTATGCTTGGGGTTAGGTTTTGTGTTCAGACTAGCCTGCATTAGGCCCACAAATTTCACAGTTGGGACCGGATCCAATACTTCAAACTTGTCCTGCATATATTTATATATACGTTATACATAATTTATAAATATATGTTATTTTATGATATATTTTATATTTTATATAAATGTTATAATACGACACCAATAATAAATATTTCATATAATGTCTAAAATAAATTGTATACACAATTATACTACACCATATAAATAGGAAAAATTTATGATGCTAAAAGACATGACACCTCAAGGAATTTGATGAATCAAAACCCCTTTCAATTTTGACGAAAATCCACATGATTGGTTATAATTTTTTTTCATATCATATCTTTCTAGCATCATAATTGAACCCTTCAAAATATTATATATATTTAATCATTTCAGACAATTTATAGGCCAGAATCAAGCCACGACCAGCCCACATTACACTTCCATTCGGGCATAAGCCAAGCCCGGCCCGATCCATGATGACATGATGACAAATCAGCCTCCATAAGATTACCTCCCACAACGTCGCACTGCACATCTCGCCGTGTATGAGAAACATTCCCGATGATAATTGGACATGCTGTGGGGAGCTGATATGCCCTTGACCTCCGCTCCATCGTCATGCTTTGTCAAGTTGGACTAGCTGGGACCAGCTGGACAAGGTAGTGTGGGTCCTATGGGACGTCTTTGTTTTCAATTTGCACACGTCTCAATTCTCGACGGATTAACACGCTATCTGCTCGCACATGGTAACTCACATTTGGTACGACAGTGTCGTAGCCCTGCGCTGAAACAAGTAAATCAAAGCCTTAGATGAGTCGTTGCAGTATATTTGAAGGCCATGATTTTCTGTTTTAGCTCTGCGCTACGACTGTGACAGTGTCGTAGCAACTGTGGGGTCCATGATTTTCCTTCTTGATTAACTTGCCGTATCGCCGCGCACGCGTAGCAGACAACAGTCCCATCTACGTAGTCACGTCACGTAACACCTTTCGTCATTCGCCACGTCATCTTACGTTCCGCATTATAAAATGCCCGAGTCTTCTGCAATAAGCGTACTCTATATCTTAAACAAGCATAATAGCTAACATGCGCACACAGTTCCTGCCATCCAGCGCCCACGGTTCACCTTCACCAACTGATCGGAGGTTAAGTGCTCTGGTCAGACATCTCGGTGTCGGAGATCACTCTGCTTCCTCCATGGAGTCGCAAGACTCTAATCCCGCCATTTATCCCTCTGCAACCGCGGCCTTCTCTGGCGATTCCGTGTTCGCTAACATTGTTCAAGCTCCCGAGGATCCCATCTTGGGGGTAGTCTCTTCGATCCGCCGTTTTTTCTTTTTAATTCTTTTGGATGCTTTTCATTCGATTATTTTCTTCGTTGCTGTTTTACTTTAAATTTTTAGTCTTTTTCTTAAACGGTTTCTTCGTCTTTTCCGAGTTTTTGGATGTCCTAATTGGCGTTTGATTAGATTAGCTGGTCCTCGATGAATTAATGTAACGGTGATCAACTGATTCTTATCGTGGATCATTTATAACGTGTTTAATTCTCAGATCATCCTTGGTCGGTTCTACGCTGAAGTTGATCGAGATCAATAATTAGAAATTACATAAATTAGTCTCTTTCTGTGGCGTTTATAGTTCTCCACTTTCTAATCTATCGGTGATGTTCAAAAGAACTTAGTAGCGTTGGACGAATGCATAAAAGATCATTTTATGCATTATATGTTCCGTTTCTAATGGAATATCACACTAGATTAATAATGACTTAGTCATGTATATCTAAGATTTGGTAATATTTCAGGGAAAGAGATAGAAGATGGCATTCCCTTGTTCTTCTATAGGTATTATGTAAAAATTCAATAGTTATTGATAGGGATATTCTAATTGTGTGCCTGAAGTAAACTGTAGGTACTCATGAGGTTCTTTGCCACTTTATTTCTTTTGCGTGGCACATAAATAACAATTAAAAAAAATTGCTGCAGATGGTAAGTTATAAAATTCTTTTCAGGTGGGAAAATTTAAGAACATAATCTAAAAGTATTTTATGAGTGACCTTGCTGCCTTTCTTGATTACTGTTAAAGGTCCTCCTGTTCATACAAAATGTTGCAACTGTAAGTGCAGGATGGATTGCACTTATCTCAGGTGTGCAAGCGTGTTATATTTAACATCAGAACCCCTATTCAACTACAACTGACCAGTAACATGCTTGCACTCCCAAATGAAGAAAAGAAAAGGAAAAAAAAAAGAAGTCTTCTTGCTTTGCATATGATGTTGCAAAGTTGCAAAGTTTCTTTTCTAACTCCGTAACTCGCTTCAAAATTGAAGGCTATATTTCTGATTATATTCTATACTGTTGTTTTGACAACCAAGACGCCACTGTTCTAATCAGTGCTAATTATTTATGATGTAAATTCAACCAAACAGGTGACGGTTGCATATAACAAGGATCCCAGCCCAGTAAAGTTGAATTTGGGTGTTGGTGCTTATCGAACAGAGGTGTGTCTCTCTGATTTGACATTTCTGAACTGTTATTGCACTCATATGCAAGCATGGGCACATAATGCACTTGCTCACCACACATTTCTTTACTTGTTTCTTGTGTAAAAGTTTGCTGGATTGATTTTTCATAACAGGAAGGAAAACCTCTTGTTCTGAATGTGGTAAGACGAGCGGAGCAGTTGATAATAAATGACCAGTAAGCTGTTAAATTATTATTTGTTCTATTCTTAGTTTGTACGTATTACTTACTAAGTTCTGATTTGCATAATGTTCAGGTCTCGTGTGAAAGAGTATCTTCCCATTACCGGAATGGCAGATTTCAATAAACTGAGTGCTAAGCTCATTTTTGGTACTGACAGGTACAAACCACAAATGTTACACTCCTAAGTTGATTTTATAGATGTCAGTTAAAAGTTAAAACTTATCAAGAGGTTTGGCATGAATCCTATATTCTGTTGAATATGGTCCGTGGAACTTTGCATTGTGTCTTTTACAGTCATTTGTATTTGTTCATATGTTTTCTTCAGTGAATTGAAGGTACTAGTTAAATCAAGAAAGCTAGATTCTTTTCTCTCAAAATAAAATGGTTGTCCTTTGTAATTTTGACATAAAACTGTAGCCTTCATAACAGAGCCAAACATATTTGCAACATCATTGAGACACAATACTCACAATTAAAGCAAATTGAATCCCCAACATTTATGCACATTTAGAATTTACCATAACAGAATTGAAGATTTCAGGGTTTTTTTTTTTCTTTTTTCTTATGAAGTTAGATCTCCCTTTCTTTAATTTAAAGCCTTTTTTTTTGGCAATTGTCTTGATAAACTGAACTTATGGTTTACTGAAGGAGTGAACAACTTCAAAATGATAAAACTAGAAGCGCCTTTTTGTAAAAAGGAGAAAAGGGAGGCTATGAAGTATTAGATGATCATAGAAAACTCTTATTTCTTTGAATAATAAAAAGGAGCAATTTTAATCATACATAAATGTTCTCTTGTATGCCTTACAAATGTACCATATACCAGACATGGGAAATTGTAACATTTGAAATGGGTGCCAGTGCGCCCTAACTGTAAGTAATAGGTGGGCCCCAACCACAATATTCCAGATGTCTGGTTCGTGGTTGCAAGACATACAAGGAAAAATGTATACTTCAGAATTTTTCAAGAAAAAGTTTTTTCTTGAGTATACTTGTGTACCTTAGTTGTTTTCCCATATAGCGAATGTTACATTTCTGTGTACTTTATGCTTGTGGTTCTTGCTAAATGTAATAGTTTGCTTGCTTTGAAAACAGCCCTGCTATTCAAGAAAATAGGATAGCAACTGTCCAGTGCTTGTCTGGAACTGGCTCGCTGAGGGTTGGAGCTGAATTTCTGGCAAAACATTATCACAATGTAAGGAGCTTAATCTTTTCACTCTGTTTCCTTTTGTAAGATGATTATTTGAAGGAATACTTTAATTTAACTGCCTACCTTGCTTGCAGCGTACAATATATATTCCACAGCCAACATGGGGAAACCACCCCAAAGTGTTCACCATGGCAGGGCTGTCTGTGAAGTCTTATCGTTATTATGATCCAGCCACACGTGGATTGAACTTCCAAGGTTTGGATTTCTCTTTGTTGGACTTTATACTATTACACTGTTATTTCTGGTCTTATGTTTGGGACTGTACTTGATTACCTTTGACAGTTCCTTAGCATGGACTATCCATTTCTTGTGATGAATAATTCATTTTTTTATTTTGAAATTATGATTAAATGAAATATTTTACAGTTTTTTTACCTTGAATAGTAGTATGCTTGAGTTTTCTTATACTATTGACTGCTTGCAGGCCTGCTTGAAGACCTTGGTTCTGCCCCATCAGGAGCAATAGTGCTTCTTCATGCATGTGCTCATAACCCAACTGGTGTTGATCCTACAACTGAACAATGGGAGCATATCAGGCAGCTTATAAGATCAAAAGGGCTGTTACCCTTCTTTGATAGTGCTTATCAGGTAATTGTGACTAAGCCCAAATCCAGTAGTTCTTTTTTTCCTATTATTAGTGGCATTTATAGCAAAACAAGAGAAGTCAGAATGAGGAGTACCAAAGGAGGGAAAATCCCCATTGTAATCAGTTTTTTCTTTATTCTTTAATAAAAAATTTCTCTTTTTTTGATAGGAAACGGTAACTTTCATTAAGTTTAAGATTATAAAATTACAATTTCCACCTTCCTAAAAGGTGACCCCTCATAACATAATCAAATTATAAGCATGCCCAAAATAAAGTCTCCCTATTAACCCCTTGCTTTGCTAAAACATCAGCCAATCCATTTGCTGTTCTCCTAACCCAGTTAAATTGTGATCCCAACTCCCGTGTCAAATTCATTATTTCCCTTATATGCTGTCTAAGGGGCCAAGCGCCCAAGTTCCTTGTTTGCATCCAGCCTATGACCAATCTTGAATCCCCCTCCACTTCTAACTGTTGGAAGCAGTGTTTTAAAAGGCGTGACTGAGGCACATTCCAGAGTAGGCGCCTCGCATGGGTCAAGGCGGCCAGACTTTAGGAAGGTGCTCGCCTCTGCGCCTAAGGCATGCGCCTCAGGCCAGGCACCAGGCGGTCCAGGTGAGCGCCTATTTAAGCTGCCCTTCGTTTTTTTTTTTTGTTTTTAAATTTACTTTTATAGATGATTATAATCGTATATATAATATTTATTTCCTTTTATGTGCCAAAATATTGGGATATGGTATGGAAAATTTTAAAGAAGGAATTCACGACCCAATCGAGAGAGCAAAAACTTTCCATGCAAGGCTTTCTGCTTTCACAAAAATCTTCTCAGGTTCTCAGACTCCCAGTATCAGTCGAAGTCTCGACGACAAAGTTCAGAGCCCTCAGCCCCCAGGTTCTTCTTGGATCATCAAGTTCAGGCCTTCAACTCAGTCTCAGTTATCTCAGTCGAACGGCCACCTTCGAAGTTCGATTATCAGAGGCCATCTCTCAGTCGAACGACCAACTGCAGCGTCTTCAACTCTTCAGGCCTTCAGTTGTTCGATCATCAGGTACTACTACTTCTTCACAGAAAAACAGGGGCTCTTCCCAATCTTTTTTTTTTTCATTGTGTTACTGTTTCTTCACTTTTTACACTGAAAACAGGGGTTCCGCCCATCCTCTCTTCTTCTTCTTCTTCTTCTTCTTCTTCTTCTTTTGATATTTTCCTGATTTCTTAGAATTTCTACATTTTTTTTTCTATTTTTTTAGTTTTTTTAATTTTGTACGCCTTTTTTAAAAAGGTGTGCACCTCAGGCGCATTTGGAACCCGTTGCTTTTTTTGTGCCCTTCACTTTTAAAACACTGGTTGGAAGCAAGGTTCAAAATATCGATACGCTGGTAGTGCATATCGGGCGAATCGATACCCTTTTTTTATGTTTTATTTATTTATTTTTTGAAACAAGTTCGGGGGGGGGGGGGGGTGTTAGGTCTCCTCCACACCCTGAACCAGTCAGACCCCCAATACACCCTATAGGGGCGTATCAAAGGGGTCCTGTAACGATACGTATCGGCCGATACGGGCCAATATGTGTCGGTACTTTGAACCTTGGTTGGAGGCCCAACTGTTTAGCCAATCTGAGCCCCTGAAGGAGCGCCATTATTACTTCTGCTCTTAGTGAGCCACTCAGCCCTAAAGAGCCAGAGAATAGGGTCAAAACTCTTCTTTCCATATCTAAACACACCCCCAATCCCATAAGGACCAAGGTTTCCCGTGGAACTGTCATCAAAGTTCAGTTTCACAGAAAACTGTATGGGTGGGGTCCACTCGTCATTAACAATAGTAGGAGGGATGGAGGAGCCTGCTACTATGTTCCAGCCTCTAAGCAAGTCATCTATAGAAAAATCCTTGAAGAGATCCATAAGCAATGTTTTTTCTTGCCCTTGGAAAATCCTGTTATTTCTCTCTTCCCAAACTGCCCACACAATAGCTGCTCTCGTTGTTCTTCACATCACCCAATAAAGACAAAAGGTCCACAAGAACTAAACTAAGTTTTAACTATTGCACCTAGCCCACATTAACCAACAAACACGATATTAATCCAAAAGAAAATACCATACAAATCCAACCAATAATAACCCCAGCTCAGTCTCATGCATCCGGCCTATTAAGAAAGTACCTTTCCGTTGATTTCCTCACAAATAATAGCGGCATCCTTTCACTAAGGCTGTGTTTGGTAATTTGGTTGCAGTGCAATTTTATTTACACTAGTACAAATGCATGGGAGTGCAAATGTAAAAAAAATGCAAATGCTTGTTTAAGTTTGTATTGGATTTTACTTTATTCTGTTTCTTGTCTTAATTTACTTCATTTATACTGCCATGGTTTTGCATCAGTGCAAATTTATTTCCTATTGTTCTCAATAGGATAATGCTGTTTGTGGCATTGTCAAAAAATCTTGCCTAATATCTGAATGCCTTAGCCTGAGATGGCTTGGTCCTTAACTCTGGATCAGCAAACATTCAAATTTAGATATTGAGATGCAACATTCCATGCCATAACATCCCATCCTAGCCACCCTTACAAAATGTCCTTTGTGACCATTTATATTCCTTTCTTTTTTTTATTTAATTGGTACATCATATAATCTTTTTCCAAATCTCCCATCTCAATCGACTTTGCTCCAAGGTTCTCAACACAGAGCAGAGATTTTCTGAGGCCAAAGAAATTATAGATGCAAAATTAACTAGGCTTTTACATAGCACAAGGATAGTGGTTAAGTTTTGAAAGTTGTGACTGGAAAAGACAAAAGTACCATTGTTAATGGACTTAACTAATGGATTTTATTGACAACATAGGGTTTCGCAAGTGGAAGCCTAGATACAGATGCACAATCCGTTCGAATGTTTGTCGCAGATGGTGGTGAATGCTTTGCAGCTCAGAGTTATGCAAAGAACATGGGACTCTATGGGGAGCGTGTTGGTGCCCTAAGCATTGTAAGAAACTAAAAGAGCCAACATGAAAGCACCCATTTATATTTTAAAATTTTAGAAAAGAAAAAATAAGTTTCTTAACCTGCACTGTATGCGCTCTAGCTCAATGGCTCTCATGTAACTTCGTTGTTGTGCAAAATTTTCATTTTACAGGTCTGCAGGACAACAGATGTTGCAACCAGGGTGGAGAGCCAGTTGAAACTTGTGATCAGGCCCATGTACTCTAATCCACCCATTCATGGTGCATCCATTGTGGCCACCATCTTTAAAGACAGGTAGCTTAAATGATGCAATTTGATTAGACTAATTTGATACATTTTTATGAGCTAGACCAACTGAAGTATACTTAGAGTAAATACTATTGCCAGATCTGAGGCCATGAGTTTTTCCCTCATATGGTGACAGTTCTTTGGTTGGTTAATTTCATTTGGGAGATTGGCTGCCTGTTTATATCTTTTGCATCTTTGTGTATTCCCTTGGGTATAATCTTCTTTTTTATTGTATAATACCAGTTGCCTCTTTTTTCCCCATCTCTTAGAAAGAGGAAATTAAAGAAAAAAAGCTAGTATTCTTATTAGGAAGTCTGGAATCTATATTCTCTACAAATAGCAGCAATTTGGTTTATGCAATTTTATTCATTACCTCACTATGGGAAGTGCAAGTACATAAATATATGGTTGAGGTCACCAATTCACCTCTCCCAAGTCCCAAGGTCTTGGATATCTAGGACCAACATTGGTTAATGGTCCTTTTTCTATTGGGGTTTGGTTATATAATTTTTTTTTTGGACCCCAACCTTAAACTGTGCCTTAAATATCTTTTGCCTGCAGGGATATGTATACTGAATGGACCATTGAGTTGAAAGCCATGGCCGATCGGATTATTAGCATGCGTCAGAAACTTTTTGACGCTTTACGTGCTAGAGGTAAGCTAATTTGAGCTTTCCCCCTTTTGGGGATCAGTTTCCTCAGTTAGTTGTTTTTTGTTGTGGTGTTGGTCCATCTATTAACGTTACCAGTATAAGTGGTAAGTTTTGAACGTGGACTTGTGTTTATTGACATCAGTGCTGTAACTGGTATATGTTAGTGTTGAGCTTGCTATTTTCGTTTTTTTTTAATAAATGAGCTTGCTATTTTCTATTTGCCCCTTTGGATTGGCCCTTATTATTGAAACACCCAACCCATTATACGTACTAGAGCCCACTGAAAAAGATGGAATTTATACAGTCTTTCTTATTACATTTCCAGCCATCTATGACAGCGAAGTAACCGTATTTCCTTTCTGTGAGGTCATTCCTGGAAGGGATAAAAGTTGTTCTGGAACATTAAAGGGATAAAATAATATAACAAGACGATGTTTCTTGCATGTTATAATAGCCATGTTTTGATGTTTATGTTCCCACCTCACATGAACGCTAAGATGTTTGTCACCATTCTGAAGTTTGGACATGGTTCTTGTCTGGACTCTAGAATGCCACTCTGCAAGAACACAGCACTATTTGCATCCAGAAAGGTTTTTCAGTTAGGTTGTGTCTGAAAGTACCATTTCTTTATTTGCAGGTACACCAGGTGACTGGAGTCACATTGTCAAGCAGATTGGAATGTTTACTTTCACGGGGCTGAATACAGAGCAAGTTGCTTTCATGACTAAAGAGTACCACATCTACATGACATCGGATGGGAGGATTAGCATGGCGGGTTTAAGCTCCAGGACAGTTCCACATCTTGCAGATGCTATTCATGCGGCTATTACTCGTGTTGCCTAACTGTGTTTTCGATCCTTTTGGGTTGTAATAATCATCTCCTCATAACTTGTACTAGTTTACCCAGCCTGGTGTTGCTGGTAAAACTCTGGCTTATGTTTTTCTTTTTTGGACCAGTTTTAATGAGAAGATTATTTACGATAGTATATTTTGTCTGTCTTATTGTCATTGTAGATGTTTGAGGAAGCTACGAAGTTTTATTACAGATGAATTGAAATAAAACCCGAAAGCAGAATTTGCATTTTCATCATTCACATTTTCATGCATTGCAAACAAATGGAAAGTCCCAATGTAAACAACTTAGGTGCAAATTCCCGTATTTGTACCAGTGGAAATGGAATTGCTTTGCAAATAAACGGAGCCTAAACAAAATTTTACAATGGAGCTACTGTGGCATTCGTACTCGATAAGAAGTTTAACCACGAAAAACAGAAAATTTTCGGAAAAGGCGACATTGCGTTTTGGATTTTAAGTACATAATGAAAAAATCGAATTTTCTTAAAGAAAACCAATTAATATAACGGGTCCGTTTGTTTGAATGTAGAAAATGTGGAACCTTCCTTGCTCTGCCAAATCTTTCTTCTTTTTTTATTCGAACCAACTGATGGTGGCCCAATTGGTACGGTATCTAGTTCGTTGTAGTGGAGACTTGGGGTTGTAGGGTTATGGGTATAGACAAGTTTTCCTGCTTTTTTTTTTATAAGAAAACATAATTAAGATGGGGACAGGGATGATTCTCATCATGCACTGCATTTCATCTTATTGTTCTTGTTATAAACGTTGTGATGAAGATGGTGATTGGTGATAATGAAAATCGGTTCATGACACCTTGTCTAGGAAATCCCAATAATTAATTTCTCTGATACCCATTTAAACTGGGTATCCAAACATTGGAAGTGATTCTCACCAACTGCTTTTTGAGTTGCAGCTTGCAGCCAAGCAGTCCCACCACCTGCGCCAAGTTTCTTGTCATTGCTGCACAGTCTGCACTAGAACAGATGTTGCTCCTGACTCCTGTTGTTTCAGCGGTTATTTCAAGAGTACAGGGAGGATAAACCTGTTTGTATTGATCATGGTTTAAAAAAAAACGACCTGAAAACGAACCGTTCTGGCCACTGGTTTTCGGGTCAATGGTTTGATCGTCCAGATCAATGGGTCATTGACTGATTCAATGGTTTTTGACCAAGGACTGGGTTTGAGTAAAACGGAACCAATTGCCTGGACGGTTCTCAGGCCAAACGGTCCAACTGTCTGGGTCAATGGCGGTTCGAAAGCCATGGTATGGATGAAACTAATAGTAATAAGGGAGGTCCTGGATTCATAAAAAAAATTAAGGGAGGTCCTGGCAACAACAAGAGTTCTTAGAATTATCATAGAGTGGATTAATCTGTTGATACGGATGATATCAGAACTATAAGATGGCAATTGGCAAGTAGAAACTGGAGACTTCATGCCTACTGTATTTATTTACACCAATAAGGGTTGAAAAAACATAAAGCTTCCTAAACTATAGAAAATTTCAAATTCCCATCCCATTTGTGTAAAGCAACAAGCAATGAAAATGGACAGGGTATGAATCCTTGGTTACGAGGTATGCTCTTGCTTGAGATTGAAAATAGCTTCAGAAGAATGCTTTTAAGCCTCAAATCTAGATTGCATCTGTTAAAACTTGGATTTAAGCAAAAGATACATAAAATGAATTCAATTTGAAGTGTCCAAATGGTAACTGAAATGAATGTCAAAAGAACCAAAAAAAAATCTAACAAATTACCACTGGTTCGTTTGTTGGTTTTATTGTCATTTGAAGGAAAAAAATAAATAAATAAAAAAGATTTATGTTTTCTGCTAATAGATGAGGTCAATGGTATATGAGTGTTACAGGCAACTCAGTCAGTTGTTCCTTTTACAATTCAATTGAGCAGAGAGAACATTTCAAGAAATTCACAGAAATTTTTTGAAACCTAGCTGAATCCACTTGGTACAAAATCACTTACGAAAAATATATAGACATCAAGTATTACAATGCATGATAGCCATCAAATCACAAGAATAGAGCAGGTGCTCACAATGTACACTAACTGTGAGTGTCATCGTTTTCCACCATGGCTGTGTTTGTTGCACTTTTGCATGTAAAAAGGGCAGAAAGCAAAGTTTTGTGGGAGGGGAGGTATTTGCTTTCTTACATCAATGCAGTTTTTCCCATAGCATTGACCGTTCTAATTATCTTGAGCACATCCCATACCATTGACCATTCAAGGATTTCCATCAGTCTGGTAATATAGATCTGAGAAGAAATCACAACTCACAAGAAGAGCCTAGACTTAAAATATAGAATCCAGCATTCCATCCTAAAATTACTTGGGAATATATGCACTGAAGCCCCTCTTCTCTTCATGCAGCTAAACAATCTCAAAAATAAATAAATAAATAAATAAAGCCATATGCAACTCTGCAATTACCAGAGAAACTTTATGCAATCCAGAAGCCATGGAAAGTTCTCATTTTTAATTCCCACAAAATCAATGACATAAATTTGGAGTTGCTACACACAGGTATACACAAATCTGATTGTTGACTCTATGTCAAGCTCCTTCAATGGTTGAAAACTACCTCAAGGTCATAAAAAAGGATCCAGTCCTGATAAACTTGTTAATGCAGCCAAACTCAAAACAATTTGATTATCTTTGCAATAATCAACATACGGCCTATGGACAGAACAAATAAAGCAGGCCCATTCAATGGCTGATTCGATTCTCTTTTCCATAATGAACAGATATCAAATTCATATAACAACTAAACCAAACGGAACATAAACTTGGTCTAAATTGCAGCACCTATCACCAACCAGAACCCCCCATAAAAAAAGAACAGCCAAATAAGCTAGACTAAAGCATGGAGTGATTAAAACGAAAAAGAGGAAAACAGTTCATTACATTTGAGATCATGATGGAGGAATTTCAATCATCCTCACTCAGACTTTTCAGACTCCAACGGGATGCCGAGCTCTTGCGGCAAGGCCTCGGTAGACTTGGGAGCGTTCTTTGCAGTGACCGGGATAGCGATGAAAGCCTTAGTCTTGCTGATGGGTTTGCTCTTCTCGAGCTGCACAAAGTCACCAACCTTGAACCGGTTCTCTGGGTCATGAGCCTGAAACTTCTTCTTCTTCCTGACCCTCCTCTTGTACTTCGGGTGTGGCGCTAGACGCACCACCTCGACTGCAACTGTCTTGTCGTTGGTGGCACAAACAACCCTCCCTTGAAGCGATTTCATGGCTCGAATTGGAGGGAGAAAAGAAGGCGGAGATGGATTTGATGGTGAGAGGGACGAAGAGGGTTTGTTCAATAGACGAACTGGGGTGGACCCATGAAGGAATGGAGAGCTGATCTTGAGAGATTTTAATGGAGGGAGCTGAAGAAGCGAAGAGGGAGAAGTTAACAACATTGTGCTTCGAGAGGGAGGAGAGGAGATGCCCCTCTTTTTCTCTTATCCTTTTCTCTGGATGAGGTGGGGTGTTCTACATATCAATATCGAGCAGTGAGAGGGAGCCTCGCTGATTTGTACTGTACCGGTTCCTTGTTCGGGTAGGTATGAAATGGGCTTAACTCATCCTATATCATGTCATTCAGTAATAAAGGGTAAATTGCAGTAAGTGCCCTGTAATTTGGGGTGGTGACAGATAGCTACGCTGAACTTTCAAATACTTGGGTATTATGAATTTTTAAAAATAGAGATTTGGGTCCATTCGTTATTATTTCGTCAATTAAACATTACATAATATCAAAGAAATACTTTTTTCATATATGTTTGAGATCACTTTTAGGTAATTAAACGTTTCCCACAATGACGATAACAGATAACATATTCAAATTTTCTTACAACAACATTCTTTGGTGATGATTTTACTCCACAAAATGATATTAGAAATCCGTGAAAAAGGTATTTTTAACATTATGTAACGGATGGACTCAAGTGTTTATTTTCTAGAGTTCAGGATAGTTAAGTATTGCAATTAAAAGTTGAGGATACCTATTTGTCACTACCCCCAAAGCATAGGGTACCCATCTATAATTTACCCATGAATAAATGAACTGATTCACAAATTTCCTTATCTAGAAAACTTTGGTCCAAATGGTCCAAAGTTTTAAGTAGGGGTGTCAATTGGACCGGATTTTGTTCAATTAGATCGAGTCTAATATAAATCCATTATAGGTCCAATTCAATCATATGAAATACTTTGGACCGATCCAATTCAATGTCTACACCACCCAATTTATTCAAATTAGTTTTAATTTAGATTAGCTCCAACCCAAATTTGGTCCATCGACACCTGTATTCTTATCTTTTATCAATGGATTAGATACTGGTTCAATCCGACTCAATCCAATATAAATCCATTACAGATGGATCGGGTTCAGTCCAATCCAATAAAACTTTGGACCATTAACTGTCTAACTCAATATGTTTTATTGGTCCGTCCAATCTATCTAAATTGATTTTGATAACCGGTCCATTGACACTTAGGGGTGCAACTTGGACAGGCCCAACTCAAGTTCAGATCGATCCAGCCCCCAATTTTATATGAGCTAGGCTTAAAGTTTTTGTCCTCAGGCTGGGCCTGTGCCCAAAAGTTCCAGCTTTTAAATTTTTCGGATTGTGCTTGGGGCTATCCCTTAAGAAGCCCAAACCCAGCCCAAACTTATCATAACTCGAAGTCAGCCTGATGATATACATGTACACGCATGAATATCAATTATTATATCCAAGCCAACCTGAGCCCGACCTGGGTCCAAGCCCAACCCAAATACATTAAATTTTAGCATGGATCAAGAGGTGCTATATGTTTTAATGCATTGTGGAGCTTACTAAATGGTATAATTTAATCAGATACGTCGCTATGCCATGGAAGGTCGTAATGCTACCCCGTCTTGTATAGCACCTCTTGATCTAGAAAGAATAAAGAAACGCTGTACAAGACTCAGCTTTGGGCTTAAAAAGGTTTTTAAAAGTAACACTTATCTAACGCTTAAAGGCTTCAAAACATTGCAACATAGAATCATAAGCACTGCTCATGGCTAGATGATGCATTGCTAGAAATGACACAGGACAATAAACCAATAGATAGTAACTGGGTGTTTGGTTTCATGAGCATTTATTTAATAAATGTTGTCAAATAGGCATTACTTCAACCGTTCCTCTCTCTTGTTCTTCCATATGCATGGAGAATGACAAAAGTGGATTTTGGTTTTTGTGCATGTCTACCATTTGGGAAAGTTAATTTTTAAAACTTCCGCAAACAGTTAGGCATTTTTCCACTGTTATGCTGATGTGGAATCTAGTGGCACTTAATTGTTTTAAATGGTTGTAATTATTATCTTTCTCGATTTTGCAAGCAAATAAAGTACAAATGTTAAATGAAAAAACATAAACAAAACCAAATAGATACTAAATGAAAAAAATATAAAAAGTGATGAATGTGTAGTGCCTTTAATGGACTTCCATACAAGAAAATAGTTGTGATTCAAAAACTACCATCTATATTTATACAAATATAAAGGGATACTTATTTTGGTTTAAGTGCAAGCCATAAAAGTTGACTTATCATATACAAGTAATAATTACTTGCAAATATACATAGCATGTGCTATGAAACACTTTGATGCCAAACAGAACCTTATATTATGCACTCTTTGACTATGTCACGGGCAAAATAGTTGGAATTAAACCAAAAAAAATAAAAAATAAAAAGAGTTGATGGACAAACACAAATGAGACTGGACCAAACTGGCCTCATCACCAAGTCAATTTAATTTGACTCCCGAACCCGGTTTAGGAGACTACTGCTCATCATTCAGCAAATACCTGATACTCCCAAGTTTTTTCAACACCTTGTCTAGGATGGAACTCAAGAGCTACTGCACTAAAGTAGGAGAGATCACATTGGCATCCCACATCACATCCCAACCGTGTATTGGATTCTTTCAATGACAAGTACAGAAAATGTTCCCAATGTAAGTTAAGATATTCATATGGAATGCATTCTGTGGGGTGCAAATGTGAACCCAAAGTAGGAGCCACAAAACAATACTGAGGATTGGTCAGTTGGATATTCAAGTGGCCTTTGATAAATTTGAAATCTGAAGTTTGAAAAATTAAAAAGATATTACAAGTGTCTTAAATCTGAAAAAAAAAAAACATAAATATTTTTCTACTTTTTAGAAGCTCTAAATAAATAAACTTATTTGTGTTGGACCAAACCTTTAACATCTTAAATTTTCTGATTTTACTATTTTATCCTTAAAGTAGACTATTTGATATTTTTGAGTTTAACTTGTACTATTTCATATAAAATAATTTAGAAGAGATTTTTCACATAGAATTTTTTGGCATTGTAAAATAGGCCTTATATGGAAAGCCATGAAACTGTATTTGGTAATAAAGCCAAAAAGTCAAAAATAATTGAACTTAAGTGAGCTAAGAAATCAATTTCCAATAAAATTATTCAGAAACAGCTCAATCAACTCTAATGCCATCCCAAACGGACTCTTAATAGTGGGCCCGACTATCATATAAAAGAGATGCAGATGTCATAATCTTTTGTTAATATTATTTGGGAAAATTCTCAAAAGGTACCCTAGGTTCTAGTATCTAAACTTTCATTTTGCCACAACCCACAATCTAAATCCAACATTAATCAACCATTATGTTACATGATAAAAAGACAAAAATACCCTTCAAATGTAAACTACCAAGATTCATAATATTGAATGTTGACCGGAGTTCGATGCTGCAACTTGGTATTTTATCGTATGAAGGGGCAAAGAGAGCCCGGTATTAAGTCTCAGCCACCTGAAGTGGGAGAGAAAGAGAGAGGTAGAAGAAACGACGGAGAAACCGCCACCGGTTCAGATCTGTCACCAGAAGTTGCAGCAGCAACCTGAAGTGGGAGAGAAAGAGAGAGGTAGAAGAAACGACCGAGAAACCACCACGGGTTCAGATCTGTCACCGGAAGTTGCAGCAGCGAATAGAAGTCAGGAATGCAGAACTGGTTCAAAGCTGCCGCTGCTCTGCTTCTCTGTGAAGAAGATGAACAGTGTTTGAAAATGATGTCGTGAGCCTCAGTGCAGAACCACAGCAATTGCCAACGCTGCGACATGCCTCAGTGCAGCCATGGCGGCACAGCTTGTTTGCACCCGATGATGTCGTGAGCCAAAGACTCATGGTTCAAAGCAGCAGTAGCGGCAGTAGGGGGGAAACGGTGTCTGGGAGGCGATTGGGGGCAACGCAGGAGAGAGAAGAAGAAGAAAGTGAGGGGAGAGAAATGAGTAAAGAAAAGAATGTCGTCGTTGCTAGGAGTTGCAACGGTGGTTCGGCTGGAGTGACTGTGACAGGACCCGATTGTTGTTCATTCATTTCATTATTGCTAGACTTTGCAGAATAAAGTCATGCAAATGAAATCCACTACCAAGCATGAGAAGAAAATTCCAGAGCTGACTACACAGTGTGAGCGCAAGACAGATGAATGCTATGATGTCAGGATGGAACCTGATGATAAGACGTTCCAAACTCACTCTCTGGGTAAGATGAAATCAAATAATGCAAGCCTGATCTTCGGTGGCAATGTTACAATGTTGGGGTGGAACCAGGCATGGCCGGAGCCATTGCTGCAAGCATTCTTGGTGTGGTGAAGAATTTCTGACTGGTGGTGGATGAAAGAGATTTGAATTTGCAGAACCTGATTTTTATTTTCTTGAAAAAAAAAAAGATGATGAATGATATTTTTGAGTTTCGTTTTATTTTCTTGAAAAAGAAGATGATGAATAGTATTCAAAGTAATTTTAACATTTTTAAAAGTCTTAAATCGAAAATGATATGAGATAATATACATAACTGACGGATTAACGATAGATATTAGATTGTCGCAAATGAATTGTCACAAAATAAAAGTTTAAATACTAAATTGTTGAGTTTAAAGTATAGGATACCTATAAGAAATTTTCCCATATTATTTTCTTATAATGCATACTAAGACCTAAGTTACTAACTATCGAACATAAGCATGGCCTATAAATTAGTTTCAAAGATAAAAAATATCCGAATTTGAAGATCAGAGCCATTGGATTTCCATCAATTCCCTTTGAACAAATAATAAGAAATGGCAAAATCAGGAAACAGTAGCACAATCTCTCTCAACAAGGGGAGAGTTTTAATAGCCATAAGGCCAGATAAGCTAGAAAAGAAATATGAGATCATGAGATCAGGAAAAGGATAAGGTTATCCAGCTACAGCCCACGTTGAACCACTGAAATGGGGTTCCATCCATCCCTGAAAATGACCCGGTTCTCCACGTGGCAAGCCCAAATCCAGGCAAAAGATCAACCCTGAATATTTGTGAAAATCTCGCATACCATGCTAAAGAAGGAAACGGAGGAACTCTCTCAGAGTCTCAGTTGAGGAGCAGCAAAGGCAAAGACAATGGCGTCTCTGGCAACCTTGGCCGCCGTACAACCAGTCTCTGTTAAGGGCCTCGGAGGGAGCTCCCTCACAGGGACCAAGCTTTCAGTCAGGCCATGTCGCCGGAGTCTGGCACGGACAAGCATTAGGTAACAAACAAACAAAACCCAACTCACCAAGCATTAGTCGTTTGGATTCCAAACACTGGTTATTAGTTAAACGTTGAGCGTTGCTGTTGTATGCATGTTCTACTTTGAAACAGGTCCGGCGCAGTGGTGGCGAAGTACGGCGACAAGAGTGTCTACTTCGACCTGGAGGATTTGGGCAACACCACCGGCCAGTGGGACTTGTACGGCTCCGACGCTCCTTCACCCTACAATCCTCTTCAGGTTTGCTTTTTGCGCACCTCCTCCCTCAGTCACTAGCGTATAGTTTACCGTTACGGCGGGTAATTTTGACCGTTAATTACAGTTATAATAGGATGGAACTGATTTGGGCACATCCCATTATCAAAACATGGGTACTCAAATCACTTGAAAAAAAAAGAAAAAACTACTGTTTTAGGCCTTTTGCATTAGAGAAGATCAAGGGTTTGTTTGTTTGAATTCCTTCGGAATTTGATTGAGAGGGATTCCTCACTTACATAGAAGAGCAACACATGGGGATGTAGTTGGACTATCAAAACATGGGTGCTCAAATCACTTGGAAAAAAATTAATATTTTAGGCCATTTGCATTAGAGGAGAAGATCAAGGGTTTGTTTGTTTGTTTGAATTCCTTTGAAATTTGATTGAGAGGGATTCCTCACATAGAAGAGCAACACATGGGGATGTAGTTGGACCCATTAGTTGTGCCAAGTTCATGGTTCTATCCATCTGATGGTCATTACGGCTGCTTATGTTATGGTTGCAGATGCCTAAACATGACAGTGCATTTCTAACTATGATGCATTGTTTCTTAAACATATCTTTGATAAACCCTTTCTTATGGAAATGCAGAGCAAGTTCTTTGAGACATTTGCAGCTCCTTTCACCAAGAGAGGATTGTTGCTCAAGTTTTTGATTTTGGGAGGTGGATCTCTCCTTGCCTACCTCAGCTCTACGGCTTCAGGGGACATCTTACCCATCAAGAAGGGACCACAACTACCACCTAAGCTTGGTCCGCGTGGCAAAATCTAAATTATTTAGTGGTTCCATATCCTTCAGTTCTCTTCATTTTGTTGTTGTCTATCTTTTTTTATTCAAAATGTAAGTATGCTCAAGCATTCTTAAGACCAAGATCAGTGCTTGTTATTTCAGAATCAGTGATACTATTGTTATTAGGTGGGAAGAAAAAGAGGCTTGAAAATTCTTGAATCATAGTTTCTGGTGCTGAGACCTGTTCATTTATCTTTACCAGCTAGAAATATGTAGATAGAGGGTTATGGGACTAGTGATGCAACGAATATACATCAGTCATCAGTAGCTACAAATGTACAAAGACAATTAAAGCCATAGAAATACAGAAGAATGCATGTCACACTTCCCTAACTACAATTGGAAGCAAACCAGTTCCAATTGCTCCTTTCCGAGTATAAGTGTTTATCTCTTTCTCACGTATACTCTACGTACTATCGTCTTGATCTGCAGATTCCCTCCTTTGTTCACTGTCTCCTTGATCAAAATTCCAGCCCATGAAATCTGATAGTGTCATTGCACCGTGTGTCTCTGTAGCATTCTTCTCCATCTCTTCACCCATTGATTCTATTGATAGTTTTCTCTCTGAATCTGTGAGTGATGGATTCTGAATCAAGGAGTCCGCATAGAGGACATCATCAATCCGGGACAGGACTGTATAGGCCAAGCTCTCAAGTACCCTTGAATAGCTCTCTAGGACTGCCTGCCCTACATCCTGTAGCTCAAAAAAAAAGCTGGTATCAAGTAAGTGAGGCATAAAAAAAAAAAAAAACAATATAGTCATAATATTTCTATCCATACCCGGTTGTACTGAATCTTGCTTATGTCAAGTGCGGATTGAGGAATACCCGGAAATCTCTGCTTAATAAGGATTAGGACACTTTCTGCCCTCTCTTCAAAGAGCTCTCTTTTCTCCAAGCTCACTGCTGAACTCCAAGAAGATTTCCCATCTTTGTTGATCATCTTCCTCTTCCAAATTATAATTGATGCCTCAATCCTATTTTTGAGGTCGAGAATCTTGTGCTCTGTTGAAAGGTCCATAGTTGAGAGGAATTGCTCTGGATCAAAGAATTCAACTGTAATACTTCGATAGATTGAATCTCCAAGGCTTGCTCTCCCATTCTAACAAAAAAGAAAGAGGGAAAAGAATCAATTAAGGCAGAGTTCTGCAGGAAAAAAAATGACATTTTTTATTGTTTTACCTTGGGTAGGGATTCGATATAGTTCTCAGGGATGTCCATTTCTGCTAGTACTTGAGCATTTATGGCCATGGCTGCTTTTAATACTTGGTTCACAGAATCTTTCTGAAAGTGCATCCATTTTCTTGCTCCATCAGAGAGCCCATTCGGAGGAACCTTGACAGTGGGTAGCCACCATTTCTCATCGTGAGCCCTCACACCTTTCTCAGAATCAGCAGCATCTCTGGACACATACCAGAACTCTTGCTTTTCTTTGAAGTTATCTAAATGCCCCTGTTTATCATAAACCCATTGCAAATTGAAAACAAAAGCCAGGGTAACCCATAGGAAACAGTCTTCCCCTATAGATCCAAACGAAAAACAAGAAACAAATTCAAGTCCTTACAATAAGCATGGCATCAAGCTTGCGCAAAGCAGGAATGTTCATGCGTAGATCAGTTCGCTGATGTGTTACCATTATCTATTTGTACAAGAAAAGGTAAGATGGATGAATTTAAATCCAACTTTGACATTAGGGGGAGGAAAGAGAGAGAGAGAGAGAGAGAGAGAGAGAGAGAGAGAGAGAGAGAGAGGTAACCTCCATGCTTGTTCCATCCTTGGCTTTCTGTTGGGAAGGAACAAATTCCACAATGTGATCAGTTACAGACAACAACCAATCGATTTCCTTTCTCCACCTTGCTTTCCTCTCAGGTGACATGGGTTCCAATCGCCATTGCTCCCCAAAGACAGAAGCTGCATTAAATTAGGAGGAAAAAGGAAGAAAAAGAGAATAGCAAGTAGTTAGAATTATCATAATTGGGTCCATTTCACTATATAATACCATGGTCCTTCCTATTTCCATAACACAGAAGTGCAGAAAATCCCAAAATTGTAAGAATATATGATATTACATAACAGTCTCGAACAATCAATAAGAACATGGGTTTTCTAGACAATTTTGAAAATAGGTGTTGCAATGCTATATAGCACTGAAATGAATGGAATGGCGAAACAGGATTCATGTAGCAAATTCCATATAGTTGGGATTTGGGAAGGCTTAGATGATGATGAGGTGTTGAGACGTTGTACAAAATGTACGAGGATGTCATCATCATGAAGAAACCAATGAGTCATCAGCTTATCTGTTTTCTTTTTTTCTTTAATAAAATCAAGTTCATAATATATTGTGCATTCCCTGGGAAATAAATAAATCACAGGATTGATTAGAAAAAAGCAAAAACAAATGAACCTGCAAGGTTGGTAATGGCATTTGACAAAGCCAGAGCTGATGAAACACCCTTCCCTCCTCCAGACATATCTTCACCCAATAGCAGCTTGGCAAACCTTTCTTTCATCAAGTCCATATCTGAATTTTGCATAATTTGTTCAAAATGGGATGTAAGATTCCATTACCCAGAACAATACAGACAAGACGAAAGAAACAAAACAGAACTGCAAGTCACCTGAATGCGGTTTGTCCTTGCCATGGGAGCCATTGCTTGCACCTCCGTCCTTGCCATTCTCAGAGCGGTTGGGTGACACACCATTCTGTTGATTTTCCGGTGGTTGGTCTGAAGATCTTGATCCCTGGGTCTCTCCATCCTGCTGGGTATGATGTTCATGTATCAAGCCATGCGCATGACATCCAGCAGCTGATGCAATGTCATGCATCATACCTCTCAGGTGGAATGACTTTGACTTTCTGAAGACGTGATCTTCACCTTCTCGGACCATTGTGTGTATTCGAGAAAAGTTACAGGGAATGGACAATCAACTGGAGAACGTAAGCGATGTTCACATGAAGAAGGTACACTGTATAACAGAGATTGAAAGAGAGCCTACACAACTTGTGGGAGAGAGTTCTTATTTTAATTAATTGGTGATATTACGAGAGAAGTGCAGAGGAAGAGAAACCCATCTCCCAAACGAGAAGCTAGATTTGAAAACACTGGTTGGGAGACTCGTTTCTTTTCCTTTTTCCTTGATTTGATGAAAATTAGATACAGATGTGGAGGTACAGTTTCAAGGGGTTTATCTTGATTTCTGTTTTACGTGTCAATGGAACGTGGGGTGCTTGTTTGACAAAGAAAGCGTGAGGTGGTCGGAGAATAGACAGTGGTTTGTTTTAATGGTTCGGAGGATTGGATGGTTGAGCTTTGGTTTCAAGGGTCAAAGCCTGCAAAAAGCTCGGGAAGAAAAACCACCTCTTTCTCTCTCTCTCTGATAGAAATTGGTGACAATGCATACAAACATGGTTAAGAGATCAAAAAGGAGAAATGAAAGAGAGCTAGCTAGATTTAGAAGGCTATATTTGGTTTGATAGAAAATAAGAGAGAATCAAAGTTTAGGAAAAGTTCTTAATAAAATTTGTGAAATTTTTAATTACTTCCCACAACTTTCCATTTCTCTCTTATTTTAGGATGAAGGTTGGGGAAAAAAAGTATAAGCTATATGTTTTATGGCATCAACTTTTCAAGCACAAATCTACTCAATGAGTTCTTGAGTATGTAATACAAAAAGGAAGAAAATAAGAAAGAAAATGTTAAGGAAGAATGAAACTAAGACCTGAAATTGATTGGTAAATGGAGAAAAAACAGAAGAAAACGCAAAACAGAGCAGATCAAGAATGCATACAAGATTTACATGATCGGCTTGTAGCCTTTGTCTATGGGTGTTAAAAGGAGAATAAATCCACTATAGAACAATAGGGATTACAGTCATAGTGTATAATTGTATATAGCCTTCCTCACCAAAATACACTAGTTTAATTAATGGATCACACACATCTACCTATCTTTTCTTGACTCTCAAAATACAAGATTGCTTGTGGTAGAGGTGGTAATTCGTATTCTCATGTCATGTCAAATTTTCAAATACAAATACTGTTTATTTATTACATGTGTAACATGATTGGACCCATGTAGATTTTGTTCATGGATTGGGTTTGGGCTGGGCTTTGTCTCTATATTAACAGAATATAGTTAGGCCCAAGTTTAGGTCCCGTTAAAAAATTGAAAAAAAAATATTTTTACTTAATGAAAAATTAATTAATTTATATTAAAAGACCTTAAAACTCAAAAATAACAAAAGATCTCACTATGACTTGAAAAACAAGGTGATGAACAAAGAAAACAAAATATTATATATAAATTTATTATATAAATTTATTTTTTACTATATAATATATTATCAAGTCAGGATCGAGTTGGGCTTTTTTTGAAAAAGCCCAAGCCCCACCTGAAAAAAAGTTGGGCCTGGGCTCGAGGCTATGGGCCTAATTCATGTCCAAGCCCAACTTAGAATGGGTTAGGCTGGGCCAGCCTGTTAGGCTACCTGGCCCATGAACATGTCTAGGCGCGTGCAATCTGAATTAACACATTTAACTTATTTAATTATATACTAAATGACATGTATAATCCGAACTAACACAAAATTTACACGATTAACCTATTTAAATTAAACAATAAATATATTTGAATAGTAAAATAAACATCCAATAATTTATTATTTAAATAAATTCATAAACTTCATGTCTACCATAATAATATTCAACTACTCATCTAAATATACATATATGATCTAATACTTGAAACTTCATGTCATAAACACACCATTTTCAATTTAAATGGATCAATTTGAAATTGACACATTTATTAACCGTGTTAAACAAGTAGAAACAATTTTGATACAAATACAATTAAAGTAAACGCAAATCCACTAACTTCATATCATGTTTGAATTGTATTTGAGCGTTGTGTCAATAAGATATTTATATATGAGGAAACCCTAGCCAGAGTTAAAAAGCCCTAACCGGATCAACCCACAATAAATGCATGTTATGAAAGAACTTGTAAATCCAACGAGTCCCTGAGATGCATTTTCCATCTATGAAGCAAACTTGAGCAACTTTGAATCGGTTGACTATGAAACAAATCAAATGAACATTATGTAGGGGTGGTAATTCGTGTTCTCATGTAGTGTTGAGGCAGGAGTATTCGTATATATAGGTCGACATGAACATAATACAATTAATTAATTATGTTAAATTTTTAAACATGAACGTGACCTGTTTATTACACATGTAACACGACGCGACCTATGTAATATGAATTAATCTGATTAACATGTCTAATTTTCTATTAAGTAACATGTATAACCTGAATTAGCATGAAATCAACATGATTAACTTATTTAAATTAAACAACAAATAGATTTAAATAATAAAATTAACATTCAATAATTTATTACTTAAATAAATTCATAAAAGCCATTCAACTTAATATTTACCAACCATAATAGTATTTTATCCAAATATTTATACATGATCTAATACTTTAAACTTGATCATTGGGTCATTTTTTTAGTTAAATAGGCCAATCCGAAATTGACATGTTTATTAATCATGCTAAACAGGTTGACACGATTTTGACATGAACATGATTAAAATAAATTTAAATGTACTAACTTTGTGTCGTATTTGAGTCATGTTCACGTGTCATATCAAATATTATCAGCACTAGCACTACGAATCCTTACCGTGGGGTACCTCTACTTCTACTACAAACTGCTATGAAATTTTGTTTTTTTAATTTTTCTCAACTTGAATGGGTCAGTTCACAGTTGCAAGTTGCAACTAGAATTCAAGGCACGAATACAAGAGAAATAATGAATTTATTAAGCAGGATATGATATATTATTGGTTACAGAGAGCACTGACTAACTTTGAGAAACGCTTGAAGCGCTAAGAAGCTCAGTTTTACAGAAAATTTGAAACTGCAAAACGCAACAAGTTTTTGAAGATTCTGACTTTCATGGAGTTTTGAGGATTCCGACGCATTTGAAGATACAGAGACATGACGTAAAAAATACCAGATTGAAACTTTTCCGTCTTAATTTGCATTCTAATTCTAAACCTCCTTAGTCATATTGGAAACACTGTTGAAAAAACAAATCGAAACAGGTGGACAACCGCATCTTTCGTGATCAAGTATATTCGAATATATCGATAGAAAGAGGTTAAACCATGTTCAATTCAATCAGCCTGGAAGCTTGGCAACTAGCTAGTGGGTTACATGTCCCATTTATGTTTCGACTGAAAACGAAATTTTGCGAATTTCATTTAAGTTTCAACAACGTTTACAACTGTGTTTATGTGAAGAATCAAGTATTGCAAGATAACTGATAGGGGTGTTGATTGGACCGGATTTCCAATCCGATCTGGTCTAGTATGAATCCATTACAGATGGATCAGGTTCAATTCAATCCGATGAATACTTTAGATCATTTTGGACCGGTCTAATTCAATATCTGAATCGTTTAATCTGTTCAAATTTTAAAGTAGATTGGTTTTAACCCAAATATGGTCTATTGACACTTGTATTCCTATTTTCTATAAATACATTACAGATATTGGTTCAATCCAACCCAATTTAAAATAAGCCCATTGATCGGGTCCAATCCAATCCAATAAATATTTTGGACCATTAAGGACTGGTCCAATTCAATGTCTTAATGGTCCCTCCAATCCATCCAAATTGATTTTGATTTAAATGGGTCCAACCCAAAACCAGTCCATTGACACTCCTATTGCATGATAACTGGACGGAGGACATTCAGGGTTTTTGTATCCAGGACACCAAGCACAAAGTGATAAGCCCATAGGCATCCAGTTGATGTTAAGGCTATGTTTGGCTTGATGGGAAATAAGAAACAGAAAGTTGAGGGAAAGTACTTAATAAAATTTGTGAAATTCCTTATCAACTTCCCCTCAACTTTCTGTTTCTCTATAATTTTCTATCAAACTAAATACAACCTAAAGTTCTACAGGTATGCTAGCCATACAACCTGCATGAGCTGATATATGGGATTTAAGGATCAGATTGCATCTCATTTTCATAGATGCTTGAAAAGGGGTTGTTTGTTGGAAAAATTATGCATATAAATTGTATGAAAATCTGCAGTACTTTATGTTTGTCTTAAGCTCAATGTTTATATCTTTGTGCAAATTCTATTGTGATAGTTTATACCAACACTTCGATTTCATTCCCTATGTTTTGTGGACCCTTGTATTATATTCTCAAGGGTCCGTTTGTTTCACAGTTGGAATCGGAATCAGAATCCCTTGTAATTGGAATCAGAATGATCTATTCTCATAGTCTGTTTGATTCAGACAGGAATCGGAATAGGAATTGGAATAAGCTGGAATGGGGTTTCATTCCCAAGGGAGGGGGAGGGAATGGTCATTCTGTCAAATGGGGGAATGTCATTCCAGCAGGAATGGAAATGGGATTCCAATTCTGCCTGTACAGGTTTATTTCAAACATGATACATGGGAAATAGTGATAGAAAGAAACTGAAATGAACAAATGGATTAAATCATGTAATAATCAATGAAATCAAAAGAGTCTCCAGTTTTAGATACTCACCATTTCAATTCTTTCTGTTGTATTGACTGAAGTAACCTCTATGTACAGGAAATAGAAGCTCCAGCTACTAACTGTTTCCTCCACATGCCCATCAATTTATAGGCTCAGGGTTTTATAAGTAAACTGCTTCCTTCACCCCCTTCCCCCCCCCCCCAAAAAAAAAAAAAAAAAAAAACTAACTAAAGGAAAAAAAAAAGAAATGAAAAGGAAAAGAATATCTTTAGTAAAAAAAGGAAAAGAACAAAGAAGGTACAAAATACTAAGATGTAAGATCTAAAATAACCTCCTGAACAAGTCCATCTAAAACTTGCTTCTCCAATTCACCTACAATTTGGTCAGCTTCATCAACAGAAAATCCATTTATCCAACCCAAATCCCATGTACCATTCAAAACCAACTTGCAACTGAGATCTTTTTCCAACATTATATAAAGAATATCCACGGGAAAAACACCATTAATCTTATTATAATTGTTCAAATTCTCAACCCCACAGCACACTTCCTCCACTACCTTGTCTAGAGATATGATGATTCTTGAATCCCTGAACCCAAATAAAGGATGACCTAGTTGTAATGTTTGCAGGCTTTTTCTTTCCATGATCTCATTTGCACAGTCCAAGAAGAGTCTCACATTTGTCATTCCAACATCAAGTACACTGGGCTCTTTTGAAACTGTAGGTTGGTCAACATTCACATCAAAGAGATCTGCAACACAACTGAGGAATGATGGGTTACTCAAAAGTAATGCCTTCATAATGCTGGTTCTAATAGTATTCCTCCCTATAGTTTCATGGTTGATGAGTCGGGTAGCTTCTCCTTCATGTCCAATGCCTCTCTCATGTTGGGTTATACATGGTGTGGTTTTAGAGAAAGAATTGTCCTTGCTGCAATGATCTACAATCAAAACAAAGATACTGGATCATGTAAACAAATGCAGATAAATAGATGCATACTTGGTCTAACTGTGAAGTTAATAAACACAAGTTACCAAAATAGACTTTGTACATGTTTCTATTTGCTATATGGAGTATGCAAGTTCTTAAAATACTGGTGGAAGGGAAGGAGTTTTTATAAGGATACTTGAACAAAGCACTGTTGGTAACAGTGCATGTGAAAGTATTTGACATAGAGATTGAAAGAACTTACATAATGAATAAAGCACCACTTCTGTTTGTTGTTTCAAGCATTGAGTATGATTCTTTCTCTTTATTTTAGGATCATTTACACTCAAGAGAAATAATAACCTATTTTATATGGACACTAGTAGGAGCATCAGATTCTGACAGAATTATGAGTGTATGATTTGTCATGAAAAAAAAAATACTTCATGACACAGTTGCTATGCTTTAGCTTTAAGTTAATTTCTAATGATACATCTTTTGTGTTATATAAATGATGGGCCAATTGTTGAAAAAGAAAAAAAAAAGATTGAATTAAATGCATATATATGTGCAGACAAAACGGCAAACAAAGATTGATAATATTAAAGTATCAAGTAATACAAGCTTATCATTCATGTCCAAAATTTACCCTAAGATTTTGAGGCTCTTTAGTTATGTATTAAAGATGTAACAAAGAGGAGTCTTCTCAAATGACATGTTGGTGTTAAGTGTACATGTAAAGTAGATGGTAACTTTGTTGAATGATTCGCTTTTGTTGAAATTATTTTCTCCATTTATAGTTTTAAGCATTCATGCTCTATTGTATTGTTCTTTCGGGGTAAGGTTGATGCCCCCCCTCCTTTCTTATTAATAAATTTTCTTTTTAGCCAAAAAAAAAAAAAAAAAAAAAAAACTCTGTGCTAGAATATGTTTGATCAGACAAGAGAATTGAATCCATATAGTAGTTCAGGTAAACTGAACCAATTTTCTCCTTTTTTAGTATTATTTTGGATTATCAATAAACTGACCCTGTATCATGTATATATGCAAGTAGACATACAGATTCAGTGGTTAAATTCCAGTCCACCAATGATGCACAGAAAAATTCTTGGAATTCATTATTATAATATATATGTATAAATTATAAAATCTCACATGCATGCAAGACTAATTAAATGCTCGAATTTTTATTTGATAAATAACTTCAATTTATCAATTCCTTAAAAACAGTATGCAATTAAATGCTAAACATGCCATATTGAGAAGTGCAACGCTAGCATCTTTGGCCTTGTTCGTTGTAGAGAAGTCTTAAATCACAGGTGAACAAAATATTAATGGGGTTTGTGTGCAATAGTTATATATTGCGTGCAAATTTTGTGGGTTGTTGTTTCCTGTCCTTTTGTGATCTAAGGGTTTTGTAATGGCAAAGTGTGTGAGTAGCGTTCCACCTATTGAAAATTCAACAACTGACATGATTTGTTAATGTCATCACCGAAAAGATGATTTACCTTCAATATCAATTTCAAAAACTGTTCTTCTTTCCCCTGCAGGTACTTGATCCACAAGAGAAACGCTGGTTGTTGCCAAAACAGAATCTTTGCATTGCAAATTCTCCATCTGCAGAAGATAAATTGTATTGTTCCTCCACAGATCAACTTTATCATTCTTTATACATTAGGAAAATAAAGAAAAAGTTATTTGTTATTCATTTAGGGGTGACTTTTGGTGACAGAGTGAAGGTAGGTAATGCATATCATCCGAGGAGAAATCAGTTACTCCACTTGGAGTAACGCTGGGCTAAAAACCATGAAATCACGTCCTTTGATGCATTAGTGTGGCCCCATTTTATGACACTTCATCCAATTCAATGTGGTGTCACATCAATACATCAAGGAATGTGACTCACGGTTTTAGCCCAGTGCTACTCCACCAGGAGTAGCTGATTTTTGAGCTTTTCATCCCCCTCAATGAACTCTAGAACAATAAGACCTATGTAAAGAGGTCAGGGAAGAAAGCTGAGTACTTAAAGCCAGTATCATAGAGATAGATTTTTATAAGAAAACTCACAATTGAACTAGTTGGCAGTGGTTCTCTGGCTGGTATTGCTTTCTTTGTGTGGCTTTTCTTCCTCCGATCAGCAGAATTTTGTGATACAGGTTTTGTTGGATGTATTGACTTAGGACCTCGAATGGTACTTCGTTGGAGTGGAAACTGGTTTTTTGTGATGGTCAGCTCGCTTTCAGGCTTTATCAACTTTACAGAGGTTGATTTTGCCAAGTTCTGAGATCTTGATTCAGCTACACATTTCACATGGTCTTTCTCTACTGGTTTTCTTCTGTCAGATGGCACCATTTTTGTCTTCTCAGATTTTTTGTTTCTTGGCAAACTATGATTCAAGGAAGCGGAAGATTTCATCTTATTAGGACATGCCTTCTCCTTATTATTAAATTCCTTGACCTCTGGTTCCCTGAGTTTTTTAGTCTTCAATTCTTTTACTTTCTGAGTCTCACTAGGTGATGTTTTAGAATCCTTGGCTCCTTCCTCCTGGATAATCCTTTTGGTTGCAGCTACCTCTTTTGTTTCTAATTCCCTTAGCATCTGTTTTGGGTCCAAAGCTCCCTTTTCCCCCATAAACATTTCAGTCAGAGGCTCTTGTTTTGCTTCCAGTCTACCAAGCATCTCTTTAAGCTCTGGAGCTTCCTCTTTTCTGGGGAAGATTTTAGGTGGATGCACCTCTTTTACCTCTAGTTCTGTGATGATTTCTTTAGTATCTAAATCTCCCTCTTCCTGACTAAACCTTTCCAACAAGGGCCCTTCTGTTTTTTCATATGGAAAGTTCAGGGGTTTTATGATTACAATAGGTGGAATTTCACCATCCAACCTCTGTTTTGAACAGGAAGTATTGGAAAGATGGGAAACACTGTGGCTATTCTTCAAAAGTCCTTTAAATTGCATGGCCTCAATTATTTCTCTCAGTGTCCTTTGCTCTGAATCACCAATGGAGTCCACAAGATTTGGTTTCCTTACATTTGGCATGTCAATATCATATATAGGTCTCCATTGATTTGAGCTCTTGTCACTCTCAACCTGTTTCTTTGAAGGCAGGATTTGTTCTGATGGGAGTTCTTCCAGACCCATAAGCTTGGCAATCAAATTTGGGGACTTTACCTTTTTGTCTTGGGCTGTTGAACCATAAAAAACTGAGCTTCTAGAGTGAACCATCAAGGACTGGCTGGAGCTTGTCGAGGGAATATCAACAGTAGAATCAAATTCCCTTCCACTCTCGGAGTTGGAAGACTTTTCTTCCTTGGAAATAGGGAGAAGGTTTTGCCTGGAAAGGCCATCTTTGATCATTTTCTTGAGTTCCTCCCTGCAATCCCTTGAAGAATCATCAAAAGAGAGATGGCGCATATGCAATCCTCTCCGGTGGTATTTTTCTCCAAATCGACCTGAATCAACTCTATCAATAACCACCTCCTCTCCTTCTTCTTGTTCTGACCTTGGCTTCTGCTTTTTCTTCAACTGAGCCATGTATTTTGAAGCTTCTTGCAGCTTGTCAAGCATGATTAAAGACTCTTGCAGATCCAGAGCACCTTTCAACAGATCTCTTGCAACGTCTTTAGGTGGCCCATCAAAACTCAAGCCCTTTGACAATGAATCAATCATATATTTTATCTTCTGAGTTCCTCTAGAGACCTCTGACAGTTTAGAGGAAGGAAGGTTATGTAATTCTTCTGTGTTCCCTTTAGAGATGAACTCCTTCCTTTCTTCCTTACATGCCAAAGATGGATTTGAGTGTTTCTTCTTACTTCTTTGGCAATCAATATCATTTTCCACCCTTTGGGTACCAGTCTTGGATTTTTTGATTGTCCCACATTCCACAACTCCACTTGGATCATTGCAAGTGAAAAATGATCTGTAACCAACTGATCTCACTTTGTGTTGAGGCATTATTCTATAGAAGAAAATTCCATTAACGGGGTCAGAAGCTACTATTTCAGAGTATATAGCTGGCCAAACTCAATAACATTTTCCAAGAAATACTTACATGTCCTTGGACTTTCCAATGGAGTTCTTCGGGGGACCGGTTACAGAAAAACACCAGTATGGGTCTGTTTCAAAGAACAGCAAAAGAATGAAGAAACAGTTGCCTCCAAATCAAGTAAATAAATAAAAAGTAAAAATCAAACGACACCTTTGTTTGACAATTTCAAACCTGGGCTCTTGAGATTGTCAACAATTTCTGATTAAGATTGTTTATTGGGACTAACAGCTTCTGATCAACTACATTTCTTCTGCTCTACAACAAGCCAAGCCACCGAAAAACGAGAAGAAGAAGAAAAGTGGGTAAGCAAGTGACACATGAAAATTAACTGAAATCAGTCTCGGAATGAACGACCTGAAAAAAAATGAATTAAACAAAACTAAAAAGCAAATTAAAATCAATAGGTCATTCTTTCTTCACGAAGTATTCAAACCTGGGCTGATGTGCATGTTGCAGTCATGATTTCTCAGAAACTTTCTAACCATACTGGTCTCCTCCATCACAGCTCAATTAGAGACCTTCTCCTGCATTACTCAAAGACCCCAATTAACAATGTGAAACATAAAGAAAGACCCAAGTGGGAAATCAGGACAAACTATTCATGGGATTAACAGAAAATAATTGAAAGCTGAGCAGAACCCAACAAGAGTTTCAGAAATCCCTCACTCCATGTGAGCTTGGGATTATGGATCCAAAAGGACAAGAAGAAGAGCTGTTACGATTGACTTACTGGTTTCTAGTACCCACTTCAGATATTGAAAACAAAAGCTGGATTTGTTGACAAATTTCTTATTAATTTAATGTACAATGAGATCATTGAGATGGTTGAGTAATTTGGAGATGTAATCTTTTGTTATTTCTAGTTGGTGTCGTATGCGTATAGAAGACTGACCAAAGAAGCAATCTGCTCAAACGTGACGAGGGAAAGCTGTAAGTTAGAGATCCAAGGAAGAGAACAGTCGTAAATGAGACTCTGCAACCATGAAATTACCAAACAACACATTCGAAACAGAAAGAAATCCAGAGTTTTTTTATTTTGATTTTTCAATGTTGAACAGTGGGCTCAACTAGACTTTTATTTATTTCAGCCAACCGACAGCATTTACAGCTATTTTCTTCTTTGGCCCAGGCGGAATCTATGAGAATCATCGGAGGTCCATTGATGGGGCGGGGGCCACTATCCTCAAAACCTGGCCCGGATAAACCTGGAAATTATTGGACGTTTCATGTGAATATATACCCTATTGCTTATTCATGTGGGCCCCAATCTCCGACCCTTGATATTCTTGTGGGCCTCCCAATCTCTAAATACTCTGTGACCTGACCATTTTGGTGCTTGTTGGACGGTCTGGGTCCTCTGGGACCACGAAGAATGGATACTAAAGACTAATGCTGCATGGTGGTGTCAATGGATCGGACATGGTTCGTTTAAGCCGGATATGGATATCGAGAAAGGTATGTTAGAAGTTAGATTTGTCATTACTCATTAAATAAATGCTCAGGCTTTTTACCTTATTCATTTATTTCGCCTAAAACTTAAGATTTAATTATTATTATCAAAATAAAAAAGGCAAGGATTTCGTAAGAGCAACGCGCATTCGTTTAATCGTTTACGCCCATGGCTTTATGGGCCATGGGGCCGTTTGTAAGGATTTAAGCCTTGATTGAACTGTTTTTACTAAGCCGATTTGAAGGAGTTACTAAAGGGCCCATTTGGGAGGGCTTCAGTTATGTTGGCTGAACAGTTTTGGAGAAACTATCTAAGACAGCTTTACGACAAAATTGATTTTTCGGCTCCGTAGGTTTTTTTTACCAAACATAGTTTAATGGATTTCTGAGTTTTCTCAGCTCATGTAATCCCAAAATCCACTGCATGAAAGCCCTCCCAAGTACATTAGTTTCTGATTTTTCAAGGTGGGCACTTTATGAATAACCTCAAAGCTATGTTTGGTGAAAAAATCGAAGAGCTCAAATCAATTGTTAACCAATAGATTATCCAGAACGCTTCAAATAGTTAAATAGCTTAGTTGAATCTTCAGCTAAGCCCTCCCAAAGAGGCCCCAAATGTCCATTTGAGAGGATTGAAGAGTAGCAGCTTCTGACTTTCTGAGGAGGGTTCACACGGACAGCCTATATAAGTTATATTAGCCTCTTTGAATAGTTTATTCAAAGTGCTTCTAATTTTCTAAAAGCTGAACTAGTTAGTTGAATCTAGGGGCGTCAATTGGACTGGATTTCATCCAATCCGGTCCAGTTCAATGTGGTCCAATCCAATCCAATGAATATTTTGGACTGGTCCAAGTCAATGTCTATACGTACTATCTGTTCAAATTTGTTTTAATTCAGATTAATTCTAGCCCAAACCTACTCCATTGACAGCTAGCTGTATTCTTATCTTCTACCAATGGATTAGATATTGGCTCAATCCAATCCAATCCAATAAAAATTTATTACGGATGGATCAGGTCCAATTCAATAAATATTTTGGACCATTAAGTCTGAACTGGTCTAATTCAATTGTCATATTATTCCATTCAATCCGTCCAAAATGATTTTGGTTTGAATGGGATCCGATCCAAAAATGGTCCATAGCCCTAGTGAATCCTTAGTTAAGGCAGCGTTCGGAACCGCTTACCCGTCCACGGGATTTGGTCACGTTCGGTTAGGTGTGGACGGGACTGGTCCTGTCCACACCCCAATATAGCGTGGACAAGTTCCGTCCACACCCCAATTTCTCATCCACGGTAAAATCTCGTGGTTGGGGACTGTACACACTTGATTTTTGATCCCCTACTTCACACTTTCCCTGAAAGACTACCCTATTGTCTATTTCACATTTTAATATTTTTGCCAATAAAATATTAATTATTTTACTTAATTTTTTTAAAATTTTAATATTTTATCAATAAAATTATATTTTAAATATTTAAAAATTTTAACTATTTTACTGTTGTTTTTATAAAAAATTAATATTTATTGGTTAATATTAATTCATTGATGCATTTTTCAATATATTTATCATATAAAATGCAAAAATTAGATATTTATGATTAACTATATTGGTCAAGGTTTTCGAACCGCCGTTGACTTGGACAGTCATACTGTTCAGTCCGAGAACCGTCCAGGCAAGTGGTTCCATTTTACCCCAAACCCAGTTTTTGGCTAAAAACCGTTGAAAAAGTCAATAACCCGTTGACTCGAGCAGTCAAACCATCAACCCATTCAATGGTTTTTTACCGTTTTTTATTTTTAATTATTTTTTTATTTTTTTATTTTTTTATTTTTTTAATTTGTGTGTCAAAATGGGTTGTCCATTCGAATCGGACAAATGGACCGTCGACCCGGAAACCGGTGGTTAGAACAGTTCCATTTTTGAGTTATTTTTTAAAATGTTGATGTAGATCATTCATAAAATGTACATGAATTACATGGAATAAAAAAAAATGTGGTGTTAATTGGTCCACACTACACTACAGAATATCATTGTGGGTGTGGACTAGTCTAGTCTATATAGTTTGTCCACAGTTCAGAACAATTGTGGCTTGTGATGTGGTGTGAATTGGTCCTCGCCACAGAGTGTGGTGTGGATCAGCCCATACCCAATAATTTTTTATCCACACTTCAGAATACTCCATAAATCCTCCCAAATAGACCCTAAGAAATAGGTACACCGAAAAGTTTTTTATTTTTTTCTTTTGGGTGAACCATACTCGTGGCGCTAGAATTGCTGTGTTATTTCCATACTTGGAAATGAATGACTTAGAAAATGATAGTTATTATGCATCCACGTGACATGGAATGAGTCACAGGGCTCTTGTTTGACTATAGCTACGATGACTGTTTTGTCTTCTCCTTTTCACCTTTTTCCCGTTAGCATCATAAATGCAAATGTCATACAATTTCCCTCACTTTGCCTTTTTCGATCTTGATTATTAATATCGGAGTAAGTTTCAAAGGATCAATACGTATACCTATGGTTTATTGGATCGATGAGAGTCGGGAGACATTAAGTACTAATAAGTAACAACATGTGGTCATATTCAAATGCTAAAAATCCTTTTATGTTCAAAGCTTGACATTGAAGCCATTCTTATCTAGGCAGTAGGGCTATTAATGTGCCGGATCTACTTGATTGTTGATGATGCACGATCTAGTTATGCTCTATTGGAAACTAATTGGGATACTGAATTGGCTAGTTTATTGGGTCAATTTGTAAAGAGACAATATGAGAGTGTTCAAGTTGTTTTATTTGGGTGAATACTTTGATGTTTAAGTTAGTTGGGATTTTAGGAGAGAGTTAGAGAGTAAGATAGCTAGTCTGAGAGTTGAATCATGTGCATCTTGTGAGGTTGGAGGCAAGGTTTTTATATAAGCAACCTGTCGTGAGCCTTGCAATGCGTATTCAAGATCCTCGACCCATCTAGTCCGGAATTGGTTTCGCACTCGAAGACGGGCTCCGCATAGGCTGCTAAGGCTTATCCAGGTCCATCTGAATTGGGTGGGGAGAAGATGAACTCTGTTGACGTGGTGCCATGATCTCGAGGAGATCAGAAACAGTTGGCTTGCTTCTGGATAGAGGTTACATGGCAGCTCGACATATTAATGCATATAGTTGAGCTATTTGAGCCTCGATCTAGCTGTGTGACCCGAGGTGTGCGAGATAGTTGGGATTGCTGAGGTCACCGAGGTCACTAAAGTGTCATCTCCTCGTTATGCCACTCCAAGTGTCGTTACATCATTTGGCTAGCGAAATTATCCCTCATCAATTGCTATAATTGATTATGTTTCTATGATTTTGTTTGGATTAATAATTTGGACCGGTTCTTATTATTGTTTGCTCTAAATCAATAATTTTCTTAATAATACATAAAGATTTTATAATTTTTTTTTATTTTTGTTATATTTTATATCTAAAATGGCAAATTTTATAGATAAAAATATAAGATAAATTCTAGTTAAAAGCACTTTGTTTATTAATATATATAAACGACTTACTATTTTATTGTTGTTTTTATTAAAATTGTATTATCAAAAATCAAATTATAGTTATTGGTATAAATATAGTCAGGTCTATGTGCTCAGACCCGATTATCTTATTTATTAATGGAACGGTTTTGGGTCTATGAATTTGTCCTGATTAATAATTGATAATTGGTTCTCGACTATAACCTAGACCCCTTTGACAGTCCAATTCTTATCAGAGATTACTAAATATCACCTTTTGCGCCTATTAATACGTGTTATTTATGGTCTTTATAGACGTGATCAAACCATTTTAATCTATATTCTCTCATTTTATCATCTATTAGAGCTATTCTACGAATGATTAATTCTTGTAAGTCAATAAATTTTCAATGAGTTTATAAGACTATTCATCTCTAGCCGTGTTTGGTTGCATGTAAAATAAAGGAAAACGACAACGAAAACAGCTGTGACACTTTCCAGGAGGTGAGTACTAGTTATAGAAAAATGATATTTCTTTTGATTTTGCACAAGTCATTCTCCGAATAGAGAGATTGTTTATCTTGATGCGTAGGTTGCAGCACTCATCTATTTTCCAAAGTCTCAATTATTCAGTTATGTTTCCAAATGAAGCAGAATAGCAATAAAATTAGGAGCATGACTCATTTTCCCATTGAATGTTACTTTCCAAGAAAATTATAGCCTTACGCAATTTCCTTTTTAAGTAAATCTTACTGTCAGAAAACTGATGAGAGTTCTTCTCCATTTAACTGTCCTCTCCCCCTATTTCCCTTTTCCCTTATACAGTAAAAATTTTCAGTAGAATGTTTCTTTGCATGGTGGATAAAAAATCACCCCATAAATGATTCAAAGTATACTTGGATTGTTTGATAATAGCTGAAGATGCTGAACTGAAAGGTTCATCATTTTGTCTTTTAGTGAATAAGATTTTAAGGAGGTTGTGGGTAAGGGTGTCAGTGGACCGGTTTTGAATTGGACCCCATCTAGTTCAAAATCACTTTGGACGGATTGGATGGACCAACAAGACATATTGGATTAGACCAATCCGGTCTAAAATATTTATTAGATTGGATTGGATCTGATCCGTCCATAACAAATTTATATTGGATTGGGTTGGACTAAGGCAATATCTGGTCCATTGATGTCAATGGACCAGGTTTGGGTTGAAACCAATCTAAATCAGGGCCGGTCCAAATTGGTCCAAAACATTCATTGGATTGGATTGGATCTGATCCATTTATAATAGACTCACATTGGATTGAATCGGCTTAGACCAAATCCAGTCCAATTGACACTCCTAATTATAGGCCCGCTAATATCTGAAACTGAATTAGATACACTATTATATCCATGAAAATTTTATTATTTTATTATTAAAAGACAAAATAATAAACCCTTCAGTTCTTTTCAGCAACTTCAGCCACCATCAATTGGCCCGCTGTCCGAATATTTATTGAATGCTTATCCAACCATTGATCCTTCAAACTATTTGTAACCACTCGGAACTTGTCCTGATCCGCTCCTGACAAAGCGTGTCTCACAATGACCTCACAGCATCTCCGGACTGTATATTCACAACATTTTTCGTACTTATATTCATTCTTTATGAGGAGATGCTTCCAATATAGAGTAAGATGTTTCTGTGTGGTTGGTGTGAGACGTATTTTGTGAGGGGCAGATCCCAATTCACTCAAAACCCTTACAATTTATCTTATTCCTTTTTCATCACTGTCGCTGCTGAAGCTTGAGTGACAAAACAGGCCAAAGTAGTGTGGTTGGTTAAGGGAGTATCTCATCTCAATAGGGCATTTGGATCAGCTGCCAAAGAAGCAGTAGATCTGAAGTAGGTTTGGGTTCTTTTTTTTTTATGGTATTATATATTACACATTAGAGGGGATTAAGGGATGGGGACAGAAAAGGGTGCATGTGAGGTCCATTAACCTTATCACGAAGAACCTATAGTGGTTTGATCCTATGCGTTCATTTTTAATTTGAAAAAGTATGAATAGGCCTAATGTAGATTTCTGATTCTGACCACAAAATTATAAACATTCAGAAGGTTCAAAAACCACATTCTATGTACTCATACTTGCCCATGAATTAACATCAATTTGGAGCTGACATTTACCCCAAATGTATTTTGAGCCTAGAAATTCTAACTCTGGGATTATGAGTCATTCTCCCTTTTTAATTTGGAGGGACATGGAATGACCATCTCAGCTAGTAGATCGTTGACAAAACCGTGGAGATCTAATGCAAATCCAAAGAAATTGACTTTTGCTATTGGTATTGAATAGTACACATAAATAAAGAATTAGGGGTGAAGACAGAACAGGGTGCACATGAGGCCCACTAGTCATACTTGGTTTTTCATTTCACAATGAAATAATATGTTTATGTTCCATGACCAAAGATAACTTGAATAGAAGTTGGAAGCCTCAACTTTTATTTCTCTCCTATTTTCAGTCATGCCAAACACAGCCTTAAGGAATCAAAATCCCTATAAGAACTTTCAGTGAAATCATCATGTAATTGCAATAAGCTACCTGAAATCTGGACAGAGAAAGAAGAAAAGCCTACTAACTGAAACCTAAGCCGAGGACTTATTACTTGATTAGACAGTCTGACTGGCTCACCCTTGTAAAGTAAAACAAATGGGTTAGGCAGAGATCATAGGCTTGTTTTTGGTTGGTTCATTGGATGTATCCAGCCAAAATTAAACTGGGTTTATTCAGGAGTTGCCAGAAGTGGCCTGAAATTGCTCCAGAGTGAATTGTTTCAGGATGCAACCTTCATTAATTTTGTTTTGGAAATCTAAGACACAGGACAATAATTTGAAAAGACTGAGAGCAACAAAACAAACTGAATTAAATTAGGGGTAATTTGAATTGTGGAAAATGAACCCGCGTTCAGATGGAATTGAAGTTGTAATTTATACTGTACGTACAGCAAAAGATGTGATTGATTGAAAATGATGATAATTATATTCTGTTAACTATAAAAGTATATTTAACAGGCTTTAACCATTAATGAATATTTTATAAAATATTAAAAGTATATGAATATTTTATAAAATACTAACCATTAATGAATATTTTATGAAATGCTACCCCGTACCAAGGGCCAGTATTTTGATTTTTTTTTTGTTTATGTATTTTAATATATTTTGTTTGGCACCCATTTTTTATGGTGTAAGTTTTAGTTATTGTTTTATTTGATATTATTTTTTTGATATTTTTTATATAAATAATAATTCACTTTACGTATCCTGCATTATTTGAAATGAGTTTTTGTTTTCCTTTTTTAGTGGAGGTAATAAGTTAACAACCAGTAATGTTTTTAAGAGTGGAGGTAACTAATATTTGAAGATAATGCCTTTTTTTGAGAATACATACAAAATAATACAAAACATAGGGTTTTGTACTCTACATATTTGTATTTATACTCCTTCCAAACTGAATCAAAGAGACTTAAATGAAGCATATTGTTTTTAGCATTAAAACTCTTCATAATTAAATTGGATTCGGGGTTTAGATAAGCTTCTTTTTTTCTTTTATGGTATGTTTTGTTTGTTTTTATTTAAGCATCTATTTGACTTGTAAGAATAAGAGTCTAGAATCAGAATCAAAATGGTTCATTCTGATTCCAACTATTTGGTTGGGCAGAATCAGAATCCATTCCCATTCCTAGTGGAATGGCAATCCTCCATTTAAGGGAATGGGCCTCCCCTTTCCCTGGGAATGAGAATCCATTCCAGCTTATTCCTATTTTGATTCCCATTTGAATTAAAACAATTGGGGAGGAATAGACCATTCTGATTCTGATTCCGATTCCAATGAATTTTAATTCTAATTTCAATTTCGACTGTGAACCAAATGAACCCTAAGTTCAAAAATTTATGTTAATTTAATATAGATTTGTTAATACTTTAGTCGAATTAGATATGTGGATATGCAAATCTATGTTTTATATATTTATTGGATATCAAATCAAATTAACGGATGAAAGACAGATGGCCTAAGAAAAGGTGGGGAGAATAATGGAAAATAAAAGTTAATGCATTTTTAAGCCTAGTTCTTGTGCCATGGCATATTTGAAGGCCCAATTAAAGACAATCTAGGCCTAGACAAAGTCTACAAAAATGAAATCAAATCTAGCCATAAGTGTAATAGCTATATGTCATGATTTACCAATATTAACAAGATTATGTTATGGTCCTTCCTATTAGAAAACAATTTGTGCAAAAAATTAAAAACAAATACATATGAGAATCACATAATTGCAAAAAACAAATAAATATTTGTAGTTAAGGAACATCAACTCAAATCTTTGGACATAACTTTACAAACTAAGGAGTGGAATTGGCTCTAGTCTAAGTTGAATCAATTAGCACTATTACACTATAAATCTACAACTTAAAAAATCATGATTATAATAATGTAGCTTATTTTTCTATAATAAGTTTTCATTCACATTATCATAAATTAAAGTAAGGATGCAAACTGATTAGATCATATTCAAATCAGGACAAATACCAAATCTGATCCTAAGATCCGATCAGTACAAATATTGATTTGAATTCAAATCCGATAAGGGATATCCAAATTCGACAAAATAGGATCAAAACTTTAGGATTCGATCCATTTGCACCCCTAAATTAAAGCGTGAATTGCTGACCCCCCCCCCCCAAAGTTTCTGGTTGTTGCTGAAATCTCCCTCGAAGTATGGTAATTGCAATTACCTCCCCTAAAAATTTTGACATAGTTGCAGGTAGACCCCTTTTGTTAGAATCATCTAAAAAGAGGCATGAAAATGTCCAAAATACCCATATAATTACTTTGACTAAAATATTTATTTTCCAAGTTTTCTCCATATGAACAACCCCAAATCCTTCCAATCTCTTTTCTGAAATTGAATTATTTTCCGAATTTGCCCTTCATATCAACCGCTCAAAGGTAAAGTTGCAACTTTGTTTTTATTTTTATTTTTATTTTTTTGTTTTCATAAAGTTTGTATTGTTTTTTGTAGAAACTAACCTCAATAGTAGTTGCATGGGTATTTTGGACATTTTATGACATTTTTTAGAGGATTCTAACAAAGGAGGTCTACTTGAAATTGTATCAAAAAACTCAAGGGAGGTGATTGCAATTACCAAACTTTAGGGGAGGTTTTAGCAACCGTCCAAAACTTCAAGGGGCATTCCAACAATTTATCCTAAATTAAATATCTAAACAAAAATGACCTTTACCTAGTAATGTTAAAGAAAAATCAAATACATATAGAATTTAAATAGTTGTCAATTTACTTAAGACTTCCATGTGAAGTAAAGCACAAATTCAATGAGTATATTTCTTTTAAATTTGATACAAGCAATCAACATTAGTTAAATAAAAGGAAGGCATCAAAGATTATATTTTCTTCTCACAGAGCACGCCTCACAGTGCATTGCGGTCATGATTTGAGAACATCTCCCATACTTTATGTCATCATTCAAGGGAAGATGTTCCCAATGCACGGCTGCGATGTATTGTGAGGTTGGTGTGAGGTGTGTTTTGTGAGGAGAAAATCTGAATCCATAAAATCAACATCCAATTTTGACTAATTTTCTATTAATTGAATAAACTATCTAATCTACTAAGGCCCATTAGGCCCATATTTTGTCCAATAAACCTTTTTCTTATGAAGCTTTACTCAAAAAGTCAATCACTCATCTATCAAAAGCAAAAAAAAAAAAAAACAATGACTTTAATTATTTAAAAATGCAATTGTTGTCTACATATTGATACATTTTTTTCAATTTATTTACCATATAAAATGCAAAAATTAGATATTTATGATCGACTATGTAGATCTCCCATAAAATGTATACTTTGACCAATTCACACCACACCTACAAAATGCCATCGTAGGTGTGGATTGGTTTAGTTTATACAATCTATTCACAATTCAAAACAGTTGTGGACTGTGGTGTGGTGCGGATTGGTCCCTGCCACAGAGTGTGGTGTGAATCAATCCACACCCACCAATTTCTCATCTACACTACAAAACACCCCCTAAATGTCTTTTCTTTCAATATTACAATGGCTATAAAAAATAGGAAAGTAGATCTGTTGTATTCAAATATCATAAGTATAAAAAGAGTTTTTATGCTTTTAGACATGAAGTTTATCAAACACCACCTTAAAATGGTTAAAATTTGTAAAACCCCCAAATTTAGGAAACCAGATATATTACCAACATTAAACAAGCCTCCTAACAAGACATTATGACCGCACATTAGGAACATCTTCCCATGAATGGAAAGGGAGATATTCCCAATGTGTGGCTGTAGTGGCTTATTGGAAGTGTTTGTTGGGAGAACTCCGAATTTAGACCTCCTATATCCCTCTATTGAAATAGATTATAAGATAGACTTCCAATAACAACTAACACACCTTAATTAAAGGTTAATTAACTCCAGATTTGAGGATAATATCAAGTTTCAAAGTATTGATACATATCAGCATGATTTTCAAAACCGGATCGGCCGGGTGGTCAGATCAGAAAAACCGGAACTGATCACCTGACCGGTTCCGTTTTTCCCCAAAACTGTTAATTTTGGTCAGCAAACCCTTGAATCAACCAATTAACCGTTCAAACGGTTTTGACCGTTTTCAATTTTTCTTTTTAATTATTTTATTTTAATTTTTAGTCAAAATGGGCTAACCATTTGGGTCGAACAGTTGAACCGTTTGAACTGGTAAACGGATCCCTAACCAATTCGGTCATCGGGTCGATTTTAAAAACCATACATATCAGTACTGTAAGTGATGCGCCTTTAATTTTTTAGTTTTCTTTTAAATTTTAGTTTTAAGTATAAGAGGTTCTCAAAGATACGATATGGTATGCGTAGTATGGAATGTATCGTATTGATAATTTGAGCCTTGGATAAGATTAAACCGTCCTGCTTAATCAAGCATGATCCAATCCTAACATTGGGCTTTGGCTTAAAAAATCCTTATTCTTTAAACTCCATTATATCGAGGTGTTAAACTTTTATGTTTTTTCTAATTCATCCTCAGCTCATAGTCTATAGTTGAGCCGAAAATTTTTATGGAGACTGCCTAATATTACTCCTTGCTCCTTGTGTTAAGGGAAAAACTTTCACTCCTTTGAGTTTTTTTACGCAAGCATCCTAGATAACTCACTATAGATGGTATCAAGAGTCCATATGTGCATGGTTGAATGGGAACGGGATCTGCTCCTCACATTTGGGCGCCTCACATGCACATCCACCGTGCATTGGGAACATCTCCTGTGAATAATAATTTATAAGTATGGGAGATGTTCCCAATGAATAGTAAGGATGTGCGTGCGAGGCATCCTCTGTGAGGAGCAGATCCGGCCTCTGTTGAATGAATGGATTAGAGTGGATCATTAACATGCATGGCCATTGGGAGTTCAGATGGGATCCCCATATAGCGCACCGGACAAGTGCTCCTCCCATCTTTGTCTACGTTTGCCATGGAATTATAAATGTTTGACATATTTAGAAGATGAAAAATAAGGTTATTTTTGAGGACTAGACCTGTTTATGGTTTAGGTTGGCTTGGATTTTATGAAAATTTGAATGAACCTAATCCAAATTCAAGCCCAACATAGTGTAAAGTCAGGCCCGAAGCCAGCCTATGAACAGATCTATTGAAGACAAGGTGTTCTCTCCTAGTGAAGTTGTGGCATCCATTTAACTTGGCGAGCAGCTAGGGATGTCAATGGGTTGGGTCTGGCTGGAACCAGAACCAACCCAACAAGAAATATAAAGGAATTAGAAACTGAACCAGACCTGACAAGGTCTATAATTTTAGACCCAAAATCGAATCAATTGGTTTTAAGGACAATCAAGTCTGACCCAATGGACCCAATTATAATAAACCTGCTGAAAGTATTATACATTTAATATATATGGTTGGGTCTGAGTCAATTTGGGACTGGATAGAACCGGTTCTGAATCAATAATAATCAGACTAATTTATTAGGAACCAAAACCGAACCATCAATACAAAAACTGGCCCAATCGGTTCAGGTCCATTGAGTCGAACCCAACCTATTAACAACCCTACGAGCAGCCAATCCAATGGAAGAAGAACGTAATTAGTGATAGGCCCTCTCACATAAACAATATTGAGGTTAGACTTGTTCATGGGCTGGACAGCTCGACAGCCCGACCCGTTATAAGTCGAGCTTGATCATAATTTTAGGCCCGCGGGCTCAAGCTCAGGCCTAAAGCACCAAACTCGACTTTTTTTTTGGGTCAAGCTCGAGCTTTCTCAAAAAAGCCCGGCCCAAGGCTGAACCTAACATGGTACTATATATTAAATAATAAAAAAGATATTTTATTTAATGAAAAAATATATACAATACGTTTCTGGCCAGGCTCGTGCCCGGGCTTCAGGCTTTATATGAGGATCGGGTTCAGGCTCAAGACCTAGGTTCGATGGTTGAAAAAGGCTTGGACTTGGGCCCAGGCTTTGAACTTTATATGAGGGTCGGGCTCGGACTCAAGACCTCAGTCCGATGGTTGGACTAGGCTCAGGGTCGGGCCTGAATATATTCTATTGATACATAGACAAACCCGACCTAACCCATGGACAGATCTAATTGAGATTACTCGACGAAGATGGACGCTAGTTAAAGTAGGAGTAGGTGTGATTGTTCGTGATGAACGATGATGATACAAAATATCCTAATGTATGGATGGATCATGCAATAGAGTTCATGAGCTTGCTCAATTTGAAGTTAGGCAAAATTGTTCAATGACATGTTCTCAAGTACCAAATTTAGTTTTAAGTCATTGGTATTTGCTAAGACTAAAGAGTATAGATACAAATATGTATAGTGCAAATATATATAAAATAATATAAAATATAAGGTTTTGCATTCTATATATTTGTATTTGTACTCTTTCCGAATTGAGTCTAATGAAATGAATTCTGCCTTTAAGGGATAAAGAACTTTTATGGTGGTATTCTACAACAACATGAACATTTTTGTATTCATTTATTTTTTAAACCGCTACATCATCTAGAAAATAAAAATATATTCTTGAACTTTGTTTTTTTTTGTTTTCAAAGGAAAAAAACAAATTGAATTTGTTTTAAAAGCAATATATGTTTTTAGAACCAATAAAACATTGGTTTTTAAAACAAAAATAATTTTTAAATATAGAAATTATATGATTTATGAAACATGATGTTGAGAAAAACATGTTTTTGAAACCAGATTTAAGAATGTCTTTGGTTGCAGCTTTGAAAACAAAACACATGCACACACAATCAAGAACATTCACACAACTTGACACTTTAAGTAAAAAACCGATGATCGATTAACGCAGGGACCAACTTGACACTTTTTAAAATTTTAGGTAATGAAGTGACACGTTTAAAAGATCGGGCACTAACTTTACAATACGCCCAAATTTGAGAATCCGAGCACAGACCAGAAGCAACCATTTAGTTCCGCTTCCTGCTTTAATCATTTTCTCTATCCGGGTTTTTGTTTGAAACTTTGAATCCCCACGATGCATCTTCAAACACTAACACAGCCAACCTACATTCTCAATTCTTCCAGTTTTTTACCTTATTCTTGTTTCATCGTCCCGTTCCAACCAGTAGTTCCATACCCCAAATGCGTCTACGATTCAAATTTCAAGAACGGGTTTTGCAGTTTATTCAAAAGAGTACCTCGATTGCTCACTAGTTCGAGAACTCATGGTGGCTTGATTGGAATCAGATGTGAGAGTTTCACAGATGAAGACAGGTTCTATATGAGGAGGTGTGTGCAGCTTGCAAAGACAGCAATTGGGTGCACGAGCCCTAATCCCATGGTGGGGTGTGTTATCGTGAAGGATGGGAACATCGTCGGTGAAGGGTTTCATCCAAAAGCAGGGCAGCCTCATGCCGAGGTAAGCCGCGTTTCACATTTTCTCTCTGTCTGCTTTTTTTTCTTTTTATCAGGTTTCTGCTAGTTTTAGTAGGTTATCAGACCAGTAGGTCTTATTTTAACCTTATTTTATGGATAAATGTCGAGTTTTTATGGAGTTTGACATGCAGAAGAAGTGGAAAAGGGAAAGAAGAAAGAAAAGATTTTTATTCTTGTTTTTGTACTACTGCCACTGAAGTAGTTGTGAGAGGAGATGAATGTTGCAGGTTTTCGCTCTGAGGAGCGCTGGGGATTTGTCTGAGGATGCTACAGCGTATGTGAGCTTGGAGCCTTGTAACCATTACGGGAGAACTCCACCCTGTACTGAAGCGCTTATTCGAGCCAAGGTAAAAAGGGTTGTGATTGGAATGGTGGATCCAAATCCAATTGTTGCTTCAAAAGGGGTGGAAAGACTGAGGGAGTCAGGAATTGATGTCACAGTTGGTGTAGAGGAAGAACTGTGCAAGAACCTTAATGAGGCATACATCCACCGAATGCTTACAGGGAAGCCATTCACTATGTTCAGGTAAGACTAATAGTTGCATTTGGTTTTGATTAGTGAGTGCAAACCATGAATTGCGAATATAAGATATCTTATTTCTTGTTTATTGTATTCTATTTCTGCTGAATGGGATTGATGAACAATAATACAAACAAAATGGGTTGTATTCTTGCATTGAAGAATGGTGAAATTTTATAGAGGCTCATCTAGGGATGTAGTCATTTAGTGCTGAACCACGGAAAATCTTGTAAGTTGTTCCCTGTGTTTGCATAATGCATTCTATTTCATGTTTTCTTTGTTTCGGGCACAAGGGGTGCTTTTCAGTTTTTAACCCATTTAGAGTTACTGTAATTTTGCACAGAATGGAGCTCTAAATCAAAATACTTAAACAAAAGGAAAAACTTAAAGGCACAAAGATCAATCAGATTCAGATATATAAACTAATTTACATTTCCTATAAAAATGGCATTCATGGTTGGAGATTTGAATTATGAACTTTTAAGTGTTTGTAGTGATGAAAACAGTAAATCTTGTATGTTATTCCCTGTGTTTGCATAATGCATTCTATTTCATGTTTTCTTTGTTTCGGACACAAGGGGTGCTTTTGAGTTTTTAACCCATTAGAGTTACTGTAATTTTGCACAGAATGGAGCTCTAAATCGAAATACTTAAACAAAAGAAAAAACTTAAGGCACAAAGATCATCAGATTCAGATATATAAACTAATTTCCATTTCCTATAAAAATGGCATTCATGGTTGGAGATTTGAATTACAAACTTTTGAATTTTGTTTAATTGAAGGCTCTCTGAAATCTGAATCTGGTCTATGAACTTCTTAGTACATGAAACTTCTCGTGCAAATTATACTTTACCTCATAATGGTACTGATTATCAATATTAACTGTACCATAATCTTCTATTATTTGGTATCTGCAACAGTTTTTTGCTTTAAACAAGAGCTGTCCAAGTTCTGAGCAAAATTAAATTTACACAAGTTATAGCTTACTTTTCAGTGGCATTGCATATTAATATATAACAGTAGCTAGTCTTTTATCTTCTTCATCGATGACGTGTTTTCATCCTTTGAATTTTTGAGTACCAAGTAAGTTGTAGCTTCAACTTGATATTTTCTTCTTAAGACTCTCTTCTTGACCAGCAGATACTCACTGTCAGTCAATGGCCGCATCTTAAGCCAGCTTGGAGAAGGATCAACACAATCTGGTGGGTATTATTCACAATTGCTACAGGAATATGATGCAGTCATTCTTTCTAGCACCTCATTTACTGAAAAATCTTCCTTTCCTACTTCTCAAGAACCCAAAGCCAATCAACCTATGAAGATTATTGTACATAGAAACCCAAATTTGCTAATGCAAATACCTACTGTCCCTCCAGAGGCTGCTAGTCAGGTGATAATTTTCACTGCCGGGGACACAGCTCTAAACACGGAATTAGCTCAACAGGGAATTGAAACAGTGGTTTTTGATCAGATAAATTTAAATACAATTCTGGATTATTGTGGCTGCCAAGGATTTTGTAATGTGCTGTTGGATATACAGGGTGATTGTGATGATTTATTGGAGCTCATTGAAGACAGTCTCGAGCAAGGTTTGTTACAGAAGGTAATGATGGAAGTATTTCCACTTTGGGATGGAAGTGAAGGGAGTTCATTTCTGGCGTTGAAGAATCTCAAGAGGTCATTTAGATTAAAGAAGTTAAAGTCTACTAAAGTTAAGGACAGTGTTCTCATAGACGGATACTTCTGCTAGAAATTCACTTCAAGTGAAATGAATGCCACTGGTTTTTGTACCCAGTCATAAAAGTCAAAAATGGCAATAAAAGAGAAGGAAAAAGGAATTGTAATGAGTCTTTTCTTTGTTTGCCTTTAGGGCAGTGAAGACAGATTGAAATCTTTGTTTGTCTTTAGGGCAGGGATTAAGGGCTAATGACAGAGCAGGGTGCACCCAAGGTCCACAGATCTTTCCATGACAAAGCCTTCAGTTATGTGGGTTTGATACCATTCCTGCGTGGTTGGAGTGATGCAGAGTGATCATCTCAGCTAAGGAAGATTGAAATCAATTTATCAATAATAAGCTTTTCCTTCATTGATAAAGAAAATTCATCATCATCCAGGCCTTATCCCAACTATATGGGATCTGCTACATGAATCCCATCTTGCCATAACTTTGTGTTTAATGTCAAACCCATCGTTAAATTATTAGCATTTAAATCATTTTTTACTATGAACCATTTCCTTTTTTTGTAAAGTAGATTAAAATCAATTAATCAAGAATGAGCTTTTCCTTCTCTTTTTTCAGTTCTTTCTTGTGGGGATTATTTTTCTTTGTAAAATCCATGATAAGAACTAGAATGCTGTAAAATGCATTCAGGGGATGTGAATGTGGGCTAAATTTACTGTGATAGGAGATGACTTTGAATCTATAATATAAAGTAGTGATGCCTGAAAATCAGAATAAAGATACCAAAGAGAGTAGTCTTGAGACCAAAGACACCAACTTCCAAATAAATCAAATACCATCTTTATGAAGGGGTGCAAGTAAATTAATCTTCTACTATTTATAGGAGTTAAGACCATGGTATTAGCAGATGGTAACCAGGCATTGCTGATCATGACACCTAATGTGTGCATGATTCCAGCACTCACCTAACACTGCTCTGGTCTATGGTAAAATAATAGAATTGCTGTTACAAATGGGTTATAAGTTGCTGAACTATTTTTTTTTTGGTAAACCAAGAGTAACTGTTTATGTCAAATCTAACCATATTGAGGGTTAGTCTGATAAACAAAATGGTTAGGTTTTTTGCGCAGAGTATCTGAATCAGCAGACTTGGAGACACGTGGGTACATGTACAGATGGTTTGGGGGGGGGGTGTTAAAACTTTGGAATGATAGAAGGCGTCCCTCTATTGCTTATAAAATAGAAAAAACGAAAATAAATAAAGAGTATCGGTCTTATCAATATGGGTGGCAGGTTATTCAATCATTTGAATGAAATTGGTCCCATGAGAATATATTTAAATAATGAATATAAAAATTATAGACAATGCAAAAATTTTATTAAAAAATTGATCAAAATAAGTGTGATAAATAATAAACTTTTTAATTGATGATGGGAATGGTTAAAACTACAATACAAACAGAAAATAAATAATTAATATTTGACCCATGCTTGTCAGCTGGGTCAATTATTTCAGTGGTTCAATTGATTAAGGCTATGTTTGGAAGTGCTCAAGTTAAAAATAAGTGTTTATTCGAAAAAGCACTTATTTACATTTGGCAACCAATTTTTTCAAGTGCTTATTTTTTAAAATAAGCATGTATTTTATATTGGGCGTTTTGTAGTCTTTTTCTCTAATAAGAACTTAAATAAGCATTTGTGATTATTTTGTCTTTCATTTTCTTTCAAATTTTCAAAATATATCATTTCAAAGCACTTTTATTAAATTACTTTTATAAAAACACTTTTGTGAAAGTACTTTTATGAAAATACTTTTACAAAAGCACTTTTACGAAAGCATTTTTATAAAAGTACTTTACAAAAGCACTTTTGTGAAAACTTTTATGAAAGTTCTTTTTATAAAGTGCTTTCATAAAAGTACCTTCATAAAAGTGATTTCGTAAAAGTACTTTTGTAAAATTATTTTTGTAATGTACATCCATAAAATGCTTTTATAAAAGTGTTTTCATGAAAGTACTTTCTTAAAAGTGCTTTCGTAAAAGTACTTTTATAAAAGTGATTTTATAAAAATGCTTTTCTAAATGTACTTTTATATCATAAAAGTTCTTTTATAAAAGTACTTTTATAAAATTCAACTAGGGATAATTTATGAGTGGTATTTTAAAATTTAACTAGAGATGATTTTAGAACAACAAAAATTGAATAAGTGCTTATTATATAAGCACTTAAAAAAGTTGGAAATTTGGGCTTAAAAAATAAATCCTTATTTTTAAAATAAGCATTTATTTCGGGCTTATTTCTCAAACACCAATAAGTACTTAATGGCCCAAATGAACACTTATTTTGAATAAGCACTTATTTTTAAGTACTCCTAAACATGGCCTAAGTCACCATTTGATGCAAGAGTCAAGAGCTCATCTATAACACATAAAACCTCTCAAAAATATCATGTGAGTTAAAAAAAGGTTGTTGTTCCCTGTATGTATACATAAAGAAAGAGGAGACTGTGGAGACCATGGTCGCTTATCATCGGCCTAACACAAAGTCTCCCCTTCTCTCCTTTTTCAAACATGTGAAATATTAAAAATAAAGAACTTACCAAAATCAAAATAAAATTTTAAAATTAACTACATTTTAATGTCCTATCATAATTTCTCATAAATCTCAATGAACACATCTCCTCATAAAACCCTTTTATGTCTTAATTTTTTCTATTAAATTCTACCATTATTTCTTGTTCTCTATTAAACTCTGCCATCACTCTTCTCTAATAAAATCATTCTTTATTCTCTCTCCCCCACTTTTCTCTCTTCAATAGTTATTGTTTGTAACATTTCCCCTTCCCAATATCTTTGAAACTCTTTTTTCCCTTATCTGTCTCCTCATAAGAACTCTCTCTCTCTCTCTCTCTCTCTCTCTCTCTCTTCAATAGTTATTGTTTGTAACATCTCCCCTTCCCCATTAAATCTCTTATTCCATATGATAAATATTTGAAACTCTTTTGGTCCTTACATGTCTCATCATAAAAATCCTCTTATGTCTTAATTTTCTCTATTAAAAACATTCCATTACTCTTCTATAATAAAATCGTTTTTAATTCTCTCCCCCCTTTCTCTCTTATTCCATAGTTTCATCAATGTTTGTAACATCTCCCCTCCCTCTGTCCCTCATTAAATCCCTTTATTCCTATTCAGTTTTTATTTTTTGCAACTATTTTGACCCCCTCTAATGAAACATGGGTATAATTAGATGGATTGGGTGGGGTGGGGTAAAGAGCTAACCCTAGACCAACCTTGAACATGTACCTTGACTTAGAACCAAATTGATGTCAAAACCTAAATTTGTCAATCCAAACCTAATCAAAATTTTATTACCTTATGTGTTTGCATGGGTTTTATTACTAGTAGATTTGGAATTTTGTTAGGTGTTGACTGGTTTGATTCATAGGCAAATTTTATAAGGGAAAATTTATATTTCCGGTAAGACATGATACCGTAAGCATTTTGACCAATCAAAACCCTCACATGAATTCGATAAGGGTTTGACTATGATATCGGAAAGATATCATATCTGAAATTTTTTTGACTAATAAACTAGTATCATAGATTTGATAGACAATCAGGTGTTATTTAATATTTATCAAAATTTATGGGTGGATTTTGATTCGTCAAAACTCTTCCAGTAATTGATAAATAACCATCTGATTTGGTTAGCATTTTTATGATACAGTTGATTGACTGTAAGTTTTTCTTATATCATGTCTTTTTGGCATTTAGTCGAAACTTTTTTATAAATATTTTTTCAAAATTGGCGGAAAATTAAACTTGGTTTATTAATAGGGTTTTAATCGGGTTGGATTCAGATCTGAAGCAGCTACATCCGAATCTTATTTGATTATCAAACACGTTAGAATGTGGATCTGATTTAAAATCTGATATGTTGGATTTGGATTAAATCTAAATATGACCTTTTGTGCTTAAAATCAACAAAGGAAATCAAAATTTTTTATTTTATTTAATTTATGTAATAACTTTACCTAAATATAAACTATTAAAGAATCGGATTAGATCGGATCGGATGTGGTTTGGTTAAAGAACCGAATGGGTTAAAAGCACGTTTTAACATCAAATTCTCAAGCTGCCGTACATCTAGTTCACATTAAACCCAGGAAAAAACAAGGACCTACTTTGACCCGACCCGAATAAGTTGTGTGCCTGACATGGTAGTTTCTCGATCTGTTTCACAGTATATAATTACTCTAGTCAATGGTCCAGTAAATTCAAGCATCGATGGTTAGAATCTTTGAATCATTCGGGTTTCCTTTAGTATACTTGACCGGCTGTAGCCAGTTCCCAGCCGTTGGGCATTCGAAAGATGGCAAGGAGAAAACAATTAACAACCCGAAGAGACGGTGGATATGGTTGACAAATTTTCCAATCTGTCAATCCTAGCCGTCGATGCACCACAAACTGCTCGACATTTAGTCACAAGGTTTGAACTATAGAAGTCCGCCCCTTTTATGTTTGAAAAAAGTACTAGGACCGTTTCACTCTCACAGCCACCCCTCTCTCTCTCTCTCGCTCACTCGCTCGCTCCCTCTGCGGATTTCGACGTGCCTTTGCAGATCTTTCTTCAGTTCGGATTAAACGAGGGTAATTTCTTCTCTAAGATCTGCAATGTGCACTAAGTCGGTTTTCTCATTGATCTCGTCGATACGGTGTCTGAATCGATTCTCTGTTTTCTACGGTTCGAAGATCAGTACAGTGAGTTGTTCTTCCTAGGCTTTCTGTTTTCTGTTTCTTTTGATAAAATTTCGATTTTTTTTTGGATCTTTGTCTAGGATTTATTTTGGGGGAAAATTCGTATAAAATTTGTAGCGTTGAGCCGCTGAAGCCGGAATCCGTGATTTTAACTACTGATTTTTCGAAGAGGAAAAAAACTAAGTTGCCCTTGAAGAACTTGTTTTTTTTTTTTCATAGTTGGAATCGGAAAGTTTGTGGGGGTGCTAATATGTCGATTGTGCTGGTTTAGGTTGTATTTTGTTTGATGAGAGCTTGTTGAGGTTAGGTTTTTGCTTAGGTTGGTAGGTTGCACCTTTTAAATTGAGTATAGAATCTGCAAATTGCCCCTTTTTTGGTTCTCTACATTTTTATATTACAAAACTAATGTCATCATTTTGAAGATATCCTGAAATTTAGGAGGTGAACCGGGGGAAGGTTCAGGTTATAATTGGCTGTTTGGTACCATTTAAACTTGGTAGACTCCAGGTGTTCCGAATAGTTATTGTGTTTTCCTAAGTTATCATGTGAAACAAATGGGTTAACAGGTTATACTGGACTAATTTAACGATTAGAACCTACTTGGTTGTTTAAATAGTCTTGTCAAATCAAAGCTGAAATTAATAATTTTGTTGCTTCTTTTCCAATTTGAAATAACTTTTGGATTTAAGAATTATCAGGAAATAGAAAAGTTCGATACCTCAAGTGTTGCAGTTACTTTTACTTTTCCATAGAGGAAAGTAAATAGATCCTTTTGGTTTATCTTGACTTCTGATTTGTTTCAGGATCTAAAGAGCACTTATTTTCTACAGAACAAAAAATATTTGGATTTAAAATTGGAAAACAATATTTTAGAACAAGTGCATAATTGCATATTCTTGAATAGTAGATGTTGTTTTCAGTGCCCATTATTTATTTTTTTGATCTTTCTTGCAAGTGGATTTTGTTTCACGGATTAACAACTCTTCCTTTTAATAACATATAATTAAAAATCGTTCATAACTCATGAATGGTGGAACAGAATGCATATATATCTAAAATGGGTTTGACTATGATATCGGAGAAATTTATAACCAATCAACCGGTATTGGGCATAGAAATAGATTGAATTGGGCTTTTATTTCCTTTCTCTTTCTGATTTTCATTCACTTTTTGTCTTTGTCATCTAGCTGGTGATTTTTTCCTTCCAAAAGACAGCTTTGGCTGCTATTTAGGGATGTATATGATGGTTTGCGGAACCTATTCTGGAGAAAGTTGCATCCAAGTGGGAAATAGCTTTTCTGGCATTGACTTCTGGTTAAGGAACGATGGCAAGTGACAGTACAAAAGGTGTTAGAAGAGTTGAAGTTCCTGTAAATGCTCCTCCAGATGGAGGCAGTGACAGTTTCCAGAAAATACGCCCCATGCATGGGTAAATTTCCAAAAGGCTGTTAGCATGCCTTTTTGCTCATTTTCCTTTCCTATGTTCTTAATGTTTCATCCTACATCACATTGTTATTCTTTAATACTAATTACTGATCCTCTAAACTTTGGTACATATAGACACTTTTTACATGTTTCTTCATGCTTATTGTTGTTGAGCCATGTGAATGCTTGACTTCTTTGATTTCTAAAGGTAGATAGAGAAATGTGAGCTTTTCTTGTTTTAGAGTACTCACTGTTTCTTGCACACACCCCAATACATGCTTACCACTTAATTATTTATTGCATATTCTTGAAAGTTGTTGATTTATCTGTTATTGGAAGAATTCCCGTATGATCAATATTGGCGCTTATACTATGTCATGTGATACCTTTATAGGCGGACTAGTGGCCCTACAAGGCGCTCTACGAAAGGGCAATGGACACCTGAAGAGGTAAACTTTACTTTTCAAACTGATGTTATAATCTCTCCTGAAGAACTTGCCCTTTATGTTTAATTACCTCGTTTATCCTTTGGCTGAGATGCTAAAGGATATGACTAAAGTTGGAAATATCTTGGAATGTTACTTCTATTAGTTTCCTTTGTTCAAGCATTGAAGAAGTTTAGGCACTGAAGTTTTTCGTAATCAATTTAGAAGTTTTTGAATTGAGATATTAAATATTTGATTTGTTGAACATGATAGATTAAGCGCATCTATTTTACTGAGTTTTGGGTCACATATTCATTCTCTTATCCTTTCTCTTTTCACGTAAACTATTTTTTTCTGTCTTCTCAGTGCCCTTCGACATTATATTTATCTTAAAAAGCAATGTTTTCTCTTTTGCTTGTACTAATTGCTTCTGATTTTTGTGTACATTCTGCTCCTTTCAATTCATATTTGCTGTTGACTTATTTATAACAATGTTCCTGTTGTCTTATTGGCTTGCTAACTGGGATTCAATGTATCATGGATTTATAGCTATTTTTGTTGAGGAGCCCATGAACACACTCACTATTGAGTATTTTGAGCACTAAATTTGTAATTCTCTGGGGGGAGTGTGTTGGTAGTTATAAATTCCATGTATAATATAGCCTTGCTGTGCTTTTTCTAAAAACAGGGGTGGTCAATGGTTTTATCATTGTGTCTTTGTAACAGATGTTAATGTCCAATAAAATATTTGCTAGTTGGCTAGCAGTCATTATTCTATTTTAAGATTCAGTTGTGTTCTAGACATTTGATGCTGTTCCAGGAGGAACTGGAATTAACTGATTATATATTGAAGTTACTGCTGCCAGATTAGCCACCAGCCTTAACCTATTATTTGGTTGGTTGGTTGCATTATATGATGAACTGTTTATTTTATGTTGTTTCTTCAAATGTACTTTTTATTTTATTTTCATGTTTTCTACATCATTTTTCTGTATGTCCTTTTAAAATATCCATGATTTCTGTATTCAGGACGAGTTATTGTGCAGGGCTGTCCAGCGTTACAAAGGAAGGAATTGGAAAAAAATAGGTACCCTTCATGGGACTAATGCGTTTTTGTTTTCATTTACTATAATGAAACCAATATTAGTTTGCTGCTAGCTCATCAAAACAATGATTTACTTTATTCTCACTTTGCATGTTGAATTTAGTAATGATTTAATAGGTTGTGGATATCAATTCAGTTCTGGTCCTGCCCAAATTCCTGAAATTTGAAAATGTAGATTGGCCACAATTTCAAAATGTAGATTGTGCACAAGTGGGATGCTGTTAAAAGAATTGCTGTCACGTGCTTCTTGTGTCATTAGTAGTCATTAGTCATTACAGCACACTTTTTAGTTTAAACCGTCTCATTGTTCCATTCAATCAGTAGCCTGTCAAAAAGTTTTATTTTTTTTTCTTTTTTTCCTTTTTTTGTTTAAATCATTTCATTATTCTATTCAATCAGTAGCTTGTCTTGCATATCTTTAGTTTTTACTCCTTTTAGAAGTGATTGCTGAATATTGCTGGCATTTTGAGGAGCTACATGTTTTGTTTCTATCGTATATTCTCACTTCTCATCTCTTTCCAAGTGATCTGTTTCTCTTATGTATTTGCTTGCATTCATGTATTCCTTCCTTGTTTTCTGTTTCCAGTCTGGACTATCATATTAGAATAAGATGATTTATTTAGCTGTGGTTTACATGCCCTTGCAATTCAGTATATAAGCAATTTTCTGTACATCTATAATTGTGCCTTTTGCAGCGGAATGTTTCAAAGATCGTACAGATGTTCAATGCCTGCATAGATGGCAGAAGGTTCTAAATCCAGAACTTGTTAAAGGTCCATGGTCAAAAGAGGTGAAATTTTTAGGAATGGTTTTGGGATCTTATACTATTCTATTTTCAAGTTCCGGTGTTGCCAACTTTTGGAATCCATCGTAACATCTTATATAATGCACACTATGATGTAATCTATTGTTTTTGTAATATTTTAAATAGGAAGATGATATAATAGTAGAATTGGTAAATAAATTTGGGGCAAAGAAGTGGTCTATCATTGCGCAAGCATTGCCTGGACGTATTGGAAAGCAATGTCGTGAAAGGTATGTTTGATTAAAACCATATCTTAGGGCCTATGCAATTGATGCTCTTGTTATTATATCAAGGCAGTGGTATCATGTTATGAGAAAATTGTGTTGTTACTTGCATATCCATATTGTTAATTAATATTCTCCTTTTTATGCCTAAGCTTTCTTGTACTAGAAATCACAATTTTCTAGAATTGCTGGGAATCTGTACCTCCAACTTGTGTGTAAATTTAAGAGGGAAAGGTCCAAGATCTTGCCAAATCTTGAAGCTTCTAAATGTGATTGAAATATTGCATCTTTAGGTTTTCAAATTTCTAAAATCTCTGTAAAATAACTCTTAAAGTTACTATGAACCTTAAGATAATTAACCCCATTTCAAAGATACTGACCAGCTAAAAACTAACTGTCAAAAGACTCAAATTGACTAAAGGTAGAGACATCCAAAAACTTGAAAAGGAATTTGGAGAAAACTGATTTCTTTTGTGGATTCTTTCCCTGCTTCCATGCTTGCATGAGTGGCCTTTGAAACTATCTAGTCACATCATTAGGTAATGGAATTTGGGGATGGTGAAATCTTCAATTTAGCCTATGCTGTTATAACTAACGTACCCTCTGACACTAGCTATTCATGTTATTAGGTAAAGGAATAAGCTATAAATTACTTTTCATTTATAAAAAGCTATACATTACAATGAAAACCATGACTCTTGCAAGATTCTAGAAGGATTTCAGTTAAAGGGTTTTATTGTTTGGTATTACTTCTCATGATCTAGGATGTTTTGGGTGCACCCAAGGCACACCTTCGATATGCCTTGGCAATCTGGACAAGATTGTGGCATCTAATCATCCAATCACAGCTCCTTGATTGGGAAGTCTAGGGCTTGCAAGTCCAGGTTAAACTGATGATGGTTTAGTTTTTATTTTACCATTGAAAACACACAAACTTATCAAGGGTTGAGATATGGGCCTAATTGGGGCAAAAATTCATTTTATTAGGAGAGAGATAGGGGTCATCATGCTTGAAGGGATGGATAAGGGGTGCCAAAATTAAGTGCTAAGACAAATGCTGTTGCGTTCTAACAATTCTTCCAAACTGCAATGACAACGTTGATTTCTGTGTAGTCACTATCCATGCTAGTAGTACTGCCCAAGTTGTGCCTTGGGCCAATCCATATTATGAATGACCATTTTCATCTTTAGACTTGACTGTACATGTAATTTTTATCCTATAAGCTGTGGGTGTTGAATGGGTGTCATGTTTTACATAGTACTGAGCATGGAAAACTCTAAAAGTTAACAATTGAATGATAGTAAATAACTAAATATGCATATGCATTGTGCACTTCTTATGTTAATAAATTCAAAAGAACAAAATAGTGGGTCCCACAATGTGAACTACACAAGAAATTGTTTTATGAACTTCATGAAATAAATAAAGAAAAAAATTGTATTTGTCCTTTTGTGTCTAACATAGCCATACATCTATAGGAAACTATACCCATATGTGTAGGTTTTATTTGATCTTGTGATGATGTGGTTGTCTTGCCTTTTTTTCCTCCTAAATATTTAGTTTTAATAATTTTGGTGACTTGTTTTTGCATTTAGATGATACATTTCCATTTACTTGACATGAGACTAATTTCAGGTGGCATAACCATCTGAATCCTGCTATAAACAAGGATGCATGGACCCAAGAAGAAGAATTAACTTTGATTCAGGCTCATCAAATTTATGGGAACAAATGGGCAGAGCTAACAAAGTTCTTGCCTGGGAGGTATGTTTTCTTGGGTTTGGACTAGTATGCACATTTAACTTCTGATGCTTGTGTCTGTCTATGTGAATACTGAAATATCTTTAAGCTTGTGTGGCCATCAGGACAGACAATGCAATAAAAAATCACTGGAACAGCTCTGTAAAAAAGAAGTTGGACTCATACTTGGCATCAGGTTTGCTTGCACAGTTTCAAGGTCTGCCTCATGTGCGAAACCCAACTACTCAATGCATGCCTTCATCCTCTATTACGGTACAACACAGTAGTGGAGATAATAATGTTCTCAAAGATGGGGCAGAAGCAGGGGAATTATCAGAATGTAGTCAAGGTTCAGCTGCTTTTGGTTGCTCCCAGTCTGGGTCTGACATGGTTAACACGGTTCCGGTGCATGTACAAGAGAAACTTAAATCATCGGAGGAAGCTAATCAAAGAGAAGGTCAAAGCTCTAATTCATCATGTACTGGACAATATTATGCATCTCTGAGAGAAGTCCCAGAAATACTTAATAGTGTAGATGTTTCTGTCAAGTCCCCTGAGGGAAATGTACTACAGGAAGATGATGAAACTACTGGTAATAACGGTTTTAAGTTTGAGTCAGATGAACTATCTGTTTCCTTGGTGGAAGTAATACAGGAACCATCAGAGTTGTTTGAAACATCGGGGCACTGTACAAGTGGTGTGGATGAAAACAACTCCATGGAGTTCAATTCTTCAATTTCAATGGAAAATATAATTGTTGATAATGATAAACAGAACTTGTCAATCACAGAAGGTGATTTTGGTGGGGTTTCATTCTCAGAAGCAGGAACGCATGGATGCTTTTCTTTGGAAAACCCCATCAATCAGAACATTATTGATCTGGATGGATGCACTGATTCATTTCTTTGTCATTCTGACATTCAAACCTCTGAAACTGTAGGGAATTTAGTTTCACACTCTTATTATCCACTAGGATCTTCTCCTATGTTGGGAACCACTTGCTGCCAAACTTTGTTGTCTGGTCCTTCATTACATTGCCCTGCAGATAATGAACTTGTATATGGTGGAGAATGTGATGAAGTAAGAGACATGTTGCGTGGAACTCAGGATTCAGAGCTTGTTACAAATTCATGCCCTTGCTTTATCTGCCCTGATGAATCTACTATGTTTCCTTATGATGGTGATTTGGATAAAGTTTGCCAGCCTGTGGAGACTGATCAGGCAAAGGAAGCATCAGAGTCACTTGCTGTGGATATTTTTGGTTCATTGGCCTCAGATACAATTGGCAACCTTCCTTGCATGGATGAAAACACAATTATGGTTACAGAACATCAGGATTCAGAATCTCTTTTTTATGAGCCTCCACGTTTTCCAAGCTTGGATATTCCTTTTGTTAGCTGTGATCTCATCCCATCTGGAAGTGATACGCATCAAGCATATAGTCCCCTTGGGATCCGCCAACTGATGATGTCTTCCATGAACTGTTCTACCCCATATAGTTTTTGGGATTCACCAACCCATGATGATAGTCCTGATGGTGTTCTGAAAAGTGCTGCCAAAAGCTTCCTATGCACACCATCCATTTTAAAGAAAAGGCAGCGTGACCTGTTATCTCCTTTGCAGGAACGGAAGAGTGACAAAAAATTGGAAAGGGATGCAAGTCAGGGTTTATTCTGTACTACTCTTAGAGACTTGTCTTGTTTGGATGTTATGTTTGATGATTGTGGGGGCTGCAAAACTTCTTCCTTATCTTCTATTGAGGGGACTATCTTGTCTCCATCATGTTGCAAGAAAAAAGGGTCTATTGCCTCCAATGAAGATAAAGAAAATTTGAACCCAGCTTTTGAAGTGCAAAAAGATGGGCCTGCATTGCCAGACAACAGGATTTCAGAGGCAGAGTTTGATAACGATAGTTGTCAGGATAAGATAAAAGAAGTAAATCCAGACATGGTTAAGGCTGATGCCAATGAAAAAATCCAGACAGTAAGTCTCCCTCCCTCCTCTCTCTCACCTAAAAACACACACATACAAACATCTGTCTCTCTCAATATACATGCATGCATGTGCATTCTACTCTAACTTCTTTTTTATTGTAGTAACACCATTCAATGTAATTATTTTACAAATATAGTGCTAAATTGAACCATCATTTGTGTACACCTCATTAATTCTTTTTCCGTTTTGAACCTTCATTTGTGTACAGCAACCTTCTGGAGTATTTGTAGAACAAAATGTCAGTGATCTGGTGTTCTTTTCTCCTGATGGAGATGCATTCCCAAGAAAGAGAGCCTTGAGTGCTGTCCAAACTCCCAGAAATCAATACTCTAGAAACTCTGAGGCTATGTTAAACCAAACAGGTAGCTCAAAGTCTTCATCAAGGAGTAGATGCATTTCCTTACTGATCTCTCCTGCTGTTTGTGAAAAGAGGCATGGAAACAATTCAGTTCCAGATGCATCTCTTCAAAGTGGTTCTTCACCAAATCCAGTTGAAGTTACATTTGAGAGTGCTGACGGTGCTGATATTGAAAGTTTTATCATGTAAGAACTTCTTTACTCTTAATTGTCTTTGATTATATATGCCCAACATGTTGCAATGATTTGAGCTGTCATTTTAGCTTTATAGGGTTAATAATTAGGGAATCCCGTTGGGCATGATCATTGGAGCTAAATGGTATCATCATTGTATTCATGCTTTGCCATCCTATTTTCCCCTAAAATCCTGTTTATTCTGTAGTGAGCTTTTGTGTTTTCTATTGTAGTTAGATGGAATTCTTCATTATATTTATACTTTGAAATCCATCCTGGGTTTTGTCTTTTATGTTTTCCCCTAAAATCCTGGTACAGATTGTTTCTTGTAAGATCATCTCTTTGATCTCTATGTGCCTAACCTGGTGAAAGGATTACACTATGCAGATTTGGTGCATTCTGTGTTCAAGATATTGGTTAGTGCTTCTTAATTTAGTTTCATGCTCTTATTTTCCACTGGGATCTTCAAGATATTGGTTAAATGATAGTTTACATACATACAGTAAGTACATTTTAAGATTATTAAGACCGTAAGAGAGCCCACATTCCAATTTCTCTCCTTAGCATTGAACTAGAAGAATAACTAACTACAGGTTGCCAAACCATAGAAATGTCAGTTATCAACTGAAATCCCTATGTCTTTCATGGATATTACTTAGCATATGGCTCCCCATGGTTATGATGCCCCTGGTTGCCAAGTTTGCTATAGTTTGAAGTTTTACATATCACTTGAAAATGTGTATCGTTTTATCTCATGACTGCAAGTCTGCATAGGATAATGGCTATTGGACTCTTGGTGAATCTCATGACAATCCAGCATGTTATTAGATTGGATTTTAATTGGCATAGGAGTTGATTTGGAGTATCTAGTTTCTATCCTTAATGCTAATGATCATTGTCAGTCAGTGAAAGTTGTCCATCTCATCTGTCCAGGCTGGTGTTGTAATGAATGATTTTGTACTTCTATTGGTACATCTCAACCACATTCTTCTTGATTGCCATGGTTTAGCATTTGTTTGACTATAAAAATATTCTTTTTACACTTTTGAAGATCCCATTTTATAAGACTCATGGCTTAAAAATTTATTGTAGGGAGATACATTCTGATTTACAAAGTACAAACATTCATAGGTAGAAACCATACAAAGTGTGGAAATTTTATCTTGTCTTGATGCTTTTCTTTTGTTTGTTTATTTACTTCCAATGACTACCTGCTTGTCGCAAGCAGTATTAGTAGCTCATGATTGTGCTTCTCATGGTTTAGCTGGCTACTTGGTTTCTGATTCTAGGTTCGGTGAAACCCCTGCTATGAAAAGAGGGATAGAATCTCCATCGTCCTGGAAATCTCCTTGGTTCATGAACTCTTTCTTGCCTGGACCACGTATTGATACAGACATAACGATTGAGGTATCACAAAACTTCTTTGTTGTCTACTTTCTTGCATTATATCTTCTGCTTGAATATATCCTCTGTGGATATTTTAAATTTTCATACTTTTGTTTGTTGTGCTGGATAAACTTGGGAAGCAAGCTTATAATTTGCAGTTTGACGTTGTTCCATTAAACATGGGGTCAAGTTAGACTCCAAGTGGGTTAACATGTGCTGGATACCTTGCCAGGATTCGACCATGGGCTTGCAACCCAAAAAGATTTAGAGTTTAGACCCTCTTTGGTTGGATGGTCAGCTGCACCCTAATTATTATATCTTGCTAGGAATTCTTACCATATATGTATCTGTAGTACCCAATAATCTCAAACATTGATATTTTATTCTTCTCCTCGTGCATTTTTATAATGACTTGATCAAGGTATTTTGCTACATTTCCTCCCTCCTTTCCAACAGCATATTTCTTTCATTCATTTGTCTAATGGTTCGGAATTTTGTGCAGGACATAGGATTTTTATTGAGCCCTGGGGATAGAAGCTATGATGCCATAGGGTTGATGAGACAGTTGAGTGAGCATACTGCAGCTGCATTGGCTGAGGCACAGGAGGTTTTAGCAAGTGAAAATACTGAAATTTACTTAAAGGAGGAAAGGCAGAGTGACCAGAATTTGGCTCAAGAGAATTTCGTAGATAATGAGAAGGAAATACACGTTTCTCTGTCTCCTGGTGTCCTGGTACGATTTTATTTATGTAGCAATTGTTCTTGTGTGTTGTGTGCACTTGGGGGAGGGGGGTCATCTACATTATATTTGAAAGAGGGAGGGGTGGGAAGCAAGGTGTCATCTCACCTCATTGTATGGATCTCAGGGTGAGAGATGCCATCCGTTATATGGATAATGTTAAAATACAGAAATTCCCCTAATTGCTTGTGGTCTTCAGCCCAATTTTTAGAACTTTAGGATTTTCCACTAAACATAGATTTTACCCTAGCTATGTTTATGAAGAGCTAAAAAGATTGAAGACCTTGATTAACCATTTTAGTTTTGCTTTCTCAGACTGAGAGGCGGGCTCTCGATTTCAGTGGATGCATGACACCTCAGAAGGGAACAGAGAACAGGAAGCACAAGGGGACTGCATCTGCTGCAGTAAGCTTTTCCAGCCCGTCTTCCTATCTGATGAAAGGTTGCAGGTAGTTGGTTCATGGCAAGTGCCCTGTGCTGCTGTAATGTTCATAAATATCTATATATATCTATATGTAGTAGCTTTTCCAGCCCATCTATCCTTTTTGCTTTTATTTTTTCTTGTTTATTGTCACATTTCTGTATCTGATAATGAGTGGTGTAACCGTTCAAATTCTGGTTTATAGTAAAACAATCTAAATTCCTTCGATACTTGGTTCTAGGGTGGACACAGGCAAGTTTCAAAATATAGATACGGGCAATACACAATAAAAAATTGCGTTATCCTCCTGATTCTTTACATCGATAAAATGTTAATCTTTATTCTCCCAAATTCACAGAATCGTGTATCTCCCACTCAGAAAACCGCTATGTATTGATACTTTCTTCTTTAAACACAGTTCGAGGAAATGAAATAAAAAGTTGGCATACATCAATCATATTGACAACCAATATGCATCAATACTTTGTTTTTGCTCAATACAAATTTGATCAGGTCAGAGTGCAAATCATGGTCAATCAGATGCAGACCTGAACTGTGCAAAATTTGTACCCGATTAAAATTTGTTCCGCAAACAGAGCCTATATGTTGTCTTAGTGGTACAACAATAAATTCTGATAACATTAAGGCCTCATCCATGTCCCATTAATGAATTATTTGGATAAATGCACTTATCCGGGCAAATGTTTTTTCTGGCAAAAGCTTTTCTAGATAAAAACACTTACTAGTGTTATTTTATTGCCCAAGTAAAGGTGTACAAAGACTGATTAATCCAAAAAAGCGACATTATTGAAGGGACAATGTTGTCCCCTCGTGTATTAATGAATTTTGGCATGCATGAGTAACATAGTAATTTATCCAAGTCTAAGGAGAAATTACTTGGGAAATGCTTTTTTGGTAGAACTTGCTACTACCAAAAAACAAATGCAGGTTTATTTATTTTCTATGGGACTTGCCAATTTACCTACTCCCAAAGGTTCTCAAGTTACTAGTTTGACAGTTGCCCTTCTTTGAAATTTGTGGTTGCCTAAGAAGCTTCATTGATTGAAGTCAATAATTATAAGAAAAATCTTTTTTTTTTCTTTTTTAAGTTTTATTTTGCTCCAGTGCCAACTAGATAGATGGCTTTGTATGATGCATGATACTGATTTATTTAGTATCAATCATATACAATGCCTATTACAAATTACAGTATAAAAAAAGTTAATTTAAAAAACATTCGATAATATTGATTGCATGTTAAATCAATCTCTGCATATCGCATTGAAATAAGCAATCCGTTTATTAATTCACACTTCACAAAATGTATTTTCACATTTAACAAGATGTATTTACCATTATGTTTAACCAATCAAGTTTTTTGTTCCACGGGAAAATGCATCTTAGATTTTGTCATAAAAAGAAAACCTTTTATAAAAGAAATTACAGTAAAATTGATAGAGTGAAGATGAATGTTTAATAATATTCTCTTTTTTTTTTTTCATTCTCTTACTAGTAAAATTTTTAGATGTTCAGTATTCTATTCATAAATTGTTAATTGTGAACTTGTGTTGTAATCATGACTGCTTTGGGTGTTGTTTATTTAATTGGGTGTTGTTTATTTAATAAATGTTTGTGAACTAAATGATAATAAAACCAAACACCATTTTGCCTACCATCTGCCAATTCGTTTGAAAAGAACGAAATTTGGGTTTACTTCAGTTTCGATTATCGAATGAACTATGAAGTGATCAGACAAACCAATCTCTGTTGAAAATCGGGTGTCACAAATATCGGAATCTTAAAATTTCGGTTCTGTTCCGGTCACTGCAGCTGAAATGTGCTCTGTTACAAGAATTTCGGTTAAACAACACACTGATTCGGCTCCGATACACAGGAATATCGTCCGAAAACGAACGAGTGAACAATTCCGACATTTACAACTAATCTGAATCACTGAAATCACAAGGTAGTCAGTGACGAGAATGGTAGAAGAAGACGAGGAAGAACAGTTTGAGCAAACCAAGCCTTGGCCCTAATTATCTGTTCATATTCTGTATTTATTTATTCACCAGAGATGGAAACTGTAGGCGTTCTGATGACTAAACCCTTCTCGGCATACCTGGAAGAAGAGCTCGACAAGAGATTCAAGCTATTCAGGTTCTGGGAATCGTCAAACAGGAAGGAGTTTCTGAAAGAGAATTCGCATTTGATTAGAGCAGTCGTGGGGAACGCCACGGCTGGCTGCGATGCTGAGATGATTGGTTTGTTGCCCAAGCTGGAGATAGTATCTAATTTCAGCGTTGGGTTGGATAAGGTTGATTTGGTGAAGTGCAAGGAGAGAGGTATTAGGGTTACTAACACCCCCGATGTTCTCACCGACGATGTTGCTGATTTAGCATTGGCTTTGATTTTGGCGGTGCTCAGGAGGATCTGTGCTTGTGATCGTTACGTCACGAGTGGGGCCTGGATAAATGGGAACTTTAAGCTGACTACCAAGGTCTGCCATTCATTCTTCTTTCACTGTTATCGTTTTCTTTTTCTTTCCTTCTCCTAATTTAATTTTGAATTCAGTGAAAATAATCAAAATACCACTTCTTTTAATGGTCAGTTTTATTTATTTTTTCTGCAGTTTTTGATAGTTCATAGAATACAAGTTTCCATTGTTATCTAGAAAAAAAGATTTCAAGCCTAGAAATTTTACCTAGAAGAAGATATCTTTTCTCATCTGTGAGCGTATGTTTGCCCGGGTGCATGTGGGTTCAAACTGTAATGAACATTGATGTATGCACAACCCTTCTTGTTGAAGTAAGCAGAGTGCTCGAATTCTTGCTCTTGGTTGAATATTTCTTTCCATCTAATAGAATTATAGTTTCTTTTGCTTGATCTCTTTTTATTGATTTAGGTTTTTTACTGACCACCATGATCTTACCAGTGCACTGCATTCAAATCATATACATGTCTGTTAATCTTTTTAATGTAGTTTAGAGCAAGCAGATGCATATATAATTCGTTGACGTTTTTTTTTTTTTTTTTCTTTCTGATAAGTTATATGATTCATGGTTCATTGATGTGATCTGAACACCACATTACTTGGTCATTTTTGAATGCCTTGTTACATAAACAAGAGGTTTCAGGAATTAAGAAACTTCTTGACCCACAGTTGCTATCATTTGCAGCGAATGTGATTTTATTCTAAAAGTTTTCTGCTAGGGAGACGAAAATGTAGAGTAGAGTAGGCCATCTATTCTACAACTTGTCTCAATAGGTTTACTGATTAGTAAAATTCAGCTGATATCATGGTTCTGCAAATTCAGAGAGCTGCAAATTTGGAAGGTTACCCTTAGTACAACTCAGATTGCCTAAGCCACTCCCTGCCAAGATATACTAAGGTTGTTTTCTCCTCTTTTTGGATGCAAATCCTATAAATCTCACTGGCATTTTTTACTATAAAGATCTTTTCAAGTTTCCAAGGGAAATCGGTAACACCCAAAGCCTAACTGCTAAAATGATTTTTCAGTTGAAGTTAACTGCTAATGGTCATCATTCACAGGGAAGCAATTTGAGAGGTTCAAAAAGTTGAACTTTACAAGTTTTTTATTTGATAATATCTGGTTGACATGGTTACTAATACAAATGATGGTGAAGCATTATAAATTTTCTTTCTGGATCTATTTGGGGCATTCCATAGTTCTCTTTTGCTTTGTACCAAAAAAAAATAGTCTTTTTTGTTTTCTAGATTGTTCTATGAGTATATCAATCAGGAATGGAATTGGAGATTGATAGCCTTATGCCTTCATCTCAATGTGTCCATGGAAATTTGATTAGGTAGGATTCATTAGCTAAGAATTTATTCATATGAAGGACATCTTGCTGTCAGTTCTGGGATCTATCATTCATTGATTGAAGAAAAAACTGCCGGAGATTTTCAAGGCTGGAAAATTGTATTACTTTTTTTTTTGTGCCATTTTAGGTGTTGTGTTATACATTAAGGCCTTATCCTTTTCTAACAGTTTTTACATATTAAAGATAGATTTAAATGGAATATGGCACATAAATATACCATATTAGATTGGTGGTATTTGGAGTCTTAGAACAACAATTTCTATTGTGGTGTATGCTTGAATTAGCATATAGCAATATAAATATGTTCCAGTGTACTTGCCAAAAGACTTCTTCAATGATAACCCTGTGTCCTGTAATGGCTGAGGTGTATAGAACTGTTACTCATCGTATGCTCCCTCAATCAATATAAAACAACAATTTAAGACATTTATGTGTATTGTGTTAAGGCCTAACCTGTCTCACAAGTATTCATTACATTTTCTTGAATGGAAAAGAATTGGTGCAGTTTTACCAAATTTGGTTCTACATCAAACTCAGTACTCACCAGAAGATCTACCTTTAGCTGTTATGTTTGCATTGAATTATCTCCTTGCTTAGTTCGTGTTTCTTATTCTTTTTCAGTTCAGTGGCAAATCGGTAGGCATTCTAGGACTGGGTAGGATTGGTTCAGCAATTGCAAAAAGAGCTAACGCATTTGGGTGCCCGATCAGTTATTACTCCAGATCGGAGAAATCAAATACAGATTACAAGTACTATCCAAGCGCAGTGGAATTGGCAGCTAACTGTGAGATACTGGTAATTGCTTGCGCTCTGACAGAAGAAACACACCACATTGTGAACCGTGAAGTGATAGATGCATTAGGTCCACAAGGTATCATCATAAACATCGGGCGTGGTTCACACATTGATGAGCCAGAGCTCGTTTCTGCGCTGGTTGAAGGGCGGTTGGCAGGGGCTGGGCTGGATGTATTTGACAATGAGCCGCAGGTACCGGAACAGCTGTTTGGACTTGACAATGTAGTGCTACTTTCCCATGTGGGTAGTGATACAGTGGAAACGTGCAAGGAGATGGCAGACCTTGTGATTGCTAACCTGGAGGCTCACTTTCTAAATAAGCCTCTGTTGACACCTGCGGTTTGAGAGGGGCTTGGATGCTGGACTGGTATTTCATTTGGACATCTCTGAATTCTACTCAGAAAGTTGATAAACTTGATTTCTTTTAGTTTTAGAACAGTCAACAGTGTTGCGCAGAATGGGATTTTGCAGGTTGGTGAGCCATGTTAACAAGCAGGGGATTTCGTTACCAAGGTCCAGTTACTAATTTTGTGATTCTCACTTCATGAGAATGAATTTATGAATGTTTTTGGAGCCAATTCCCTTATTTTTAGCTTAAAATTCAGAGAAAAGAATGGATTGATATACAGGATATACAAAGCTTGCTTCTCAAAGCTCTGAGTCGAATTGTGAGTAGCAAGTTCTTTAGTGGAGCCGAGCTTGAGTAGTGCAATGTATCGACTGGACTCAGCTCGATTACACCCCTAGTCCGAACAGCCCCTTTCAGAAAATAATAGAGTATCTTTGTTTTGATTGTTAGACCTTCGCAATATGGAACCAAACATTATTATTCATCCAAATAGCAAATTTTTTACAAGCTATATTATGAGCATCTGCCAAGAATTTATAGCACAGAAGACTATCTACAGCACCCGATAAGAAGGGATATATTGCAAGTTGAAGGGAATACAAGTGTTGGGGGCAGTTGAAAAAAAAGAGGGTTTGATCATGATAACGGAAAATCATGTAACCAATCAACGGTATCATAAAAGTGGTAACAAGTCAGGTAGTATTTATCAAAATTCACATAATTTTTGATTGGTTAAATCTTTTTTGGCATCATGTCTTTTCCTTAAAAAACCACATGGATTGAAGTAATCAAAGATAAGGGTAAATTGCTAAAATCTCCCCTGAAGTTTCTGACTGCTGCTAAAATCTTTCCTGAAGTTTAGTAATTGCAATCATCTCCCTTGAAAATTTTGACACGGTTGTAAATAGATCGTCTTTGTTAGAAGCTTCTAGAAAGAGGCACAAAATGTCCAAAATACCCATGCAATTACTATTGAGGTTGGTCTTCACAAAAAAAGAAAAAGTACAAACTTCATAGATAATAAAAAATAGAGAATTTAAAGTTGCAGCTTTACATTTGAACGATTAATATGGAGTAAAGTTGGAAAATAAACCAATTTCAGAAAAAGATTGAAAGGGATTGGGCAAATGATTCATACGAAGAGAATTGGAAAATAAACATTTTGGTCTAAAGTAAATGCACGAGTATTTTGGACATTTTGACGTCTCTTTTTAGAAGATTATAACAAAGGGGTCTACTTGCAACTATGTGGAAAAATTCAGGGGAGGTGATTGCAATTACCAAACTTCAGCTAAAATTTCAGCAACAACTAAAAACTTTAGGGAGCATTTCAGCAATTTACTCTAAATTTAAGTGCTCATAATTTAACAACAGATGTTCAGTATTCAAGATATTAATCTCGGCCGAAAATCGGATTGAAATATAGAAACCCAGAAGTTTCAGATACTGTGGCAGAAATGTGCTATGACTTACCGTGTGAAGTGTGAACTAGAGGTGAGCATAATTTGGTTAAAACCAAAAAATCAAACCGAAATTTAGATTTCAGTTTAATTGGTTTGGTTTAATCGGTTTTCGGTTTCTAAAAATGATTTTCCCACATTTCAGTTGTCACGGTTCACAAATCGGTTAACCGAAAAGATTGATTTATTTTTAAAATTATATAAAGTAATTAATATTATTGATAGTTTCTATAGTTTGATATGTCGATCGATACATAGGACTTAAATAGAAAAAAAAAAGCTTTCCAGCTATGTTTGTTGGAGGTGTAAATTCAAATTTTACACTCATAGAAAATGTGAACCGGTTCAGTAATAGATGGAAATTAGGACCAGTTGTTTTTGAAAATTTACACCAACCACGTTTTATTGTCAAGGTGTAAAATTCAATGAAATTATTTGTGGGTGTTTGGAATATACATCAGTGTAAATTTCTAACCCAACTCCTACGGCTGTTAATTGAGTTATCGCCATATATTTCCAAGGTTCCCAAGATGGGTTATAGGCCGCTGAATGTCGCCTCCAGTATCTTATGGGCCCTAAAGCTGGCAGAAACTCTAAAATCTATAATATCCATTGACCAAGTTAATGTGAACTAGTTTGGCAGCACAGATATGGCTCGTGGTATTTGCTTTTAAAACGGTGAACCTTTATTGAAGTGTCCATGTTTTAACAACAAAAGGCAATAAATACCATTGGGCTTACATGTTATTACAATGTTGCCATTGAAGATCTCTGATACACATATACTCGGTCTGCGACTGGTGGCGTTTTGGATATTTTTTGTAGAAAAACAAAAATAAACAGCAAACATCCCTGCCTTAGTGCATTGTCAAAAGATGAGGCATCCTTTTTAATAATTTACTCTTTTTGGGACCATGATTGATTCAGTGAGAGTCCCCCCTCACGAAAAAAGGGCTGGTTTACACATGAACCAAATAAAATGTAGTTCAATTGAATCTTACAATGACACAAGTTTCTAACAGTCACTGCCACAAAACTAAAACTTAGATCTGTTGAATGTTTGTAGAGAGTTGAAGTTCACCAATTTTACTCCATCCTTGGCATGCTTTCACTAATGATTTGACTGATTTTGAATTGATGGGATGAGTCAACTAACCCAGTTAGAAAAGTCTTCCCAGGAGCAATAATATTATTGAAAATCTAAACTTTGAACTTTCAATACAGAGATAAATTCCAATGTTTTATTGAATTCTATCCAACAGTATTCACAGTTGATGAAAGATCATTTGGCTCCGTGAATAACCAACTAATATGACAGCAACTACCACATCTAGTATAAGTGTATAACCAACCATACAGTCAACAGATCTCAAAAACCATATACTTGCTACCAACTTAACCATCTAATACTCTATTTATTTTGTAAGAAAATTATACTGAACTCAAAATGAATTTCTTCTTTATAAAAAACTCAAACCTAAAATGGATTATGTCCAAAGAGGCAATGGAAATCCAAGTTAGACAAATACAAAAATGAAACAGATGACAATATGCTAGATGAAATTTACATTAAAATCTCAAGTTTATAGAACCCATGTATATGCATCCAAGTATCATAGGCTGTGATAAATTTCTGCATTCATTCAAGGAAAAAAAAAAAACAAGGGGATTTTAGCATAGCATTTTGGGCCAATCAAGAAAAAATCAATTAAAATTTTGTATTTTTCATGCATTTATCCATTTGAACCTCAAATTCAGTATCACTGATGCACTTTTGGTTCTATTACGATTTCCCCTGGTGTATTCATGCATATCACAATCACTTCATTGTATTCTTACATTTCCTAAATGCATCATGATATACATCTTAAAATCCACTGTCCAAACAGTTCTTTCAAAAATCCCAAATAAAGCTTATAATATATAAACTGGCATTGGGTTCCATACGTTTCTCTTCACTGCCCCCTAAATGGCATAGTGTCAAATCTGTTTGTGCCTCTACCAAACAATAGATTTTTAATCACCAATCAAGTGAGATGTATTTAATTTTGAATCCAAATGCTTTTTATAAGGGACACATAAACAGCAATCACCAACAAAGAACAAGTTGATGAACAAAACGTCTAGTACAAGAAGATGAAGAATAGCACAGATAGAAATTCGTTACCCTTGATTTCTTATGGCTTGCAGCTTGAGTTTTTCCTCAGATCCAAGAAGAAAATAAGATGGCTTGTTGGTCATAAGACTAAGCAGAAACAGTAAATCCAGAAAGTGGAAAATAGAATTGACCAATGAATGGCAAAACAAAGTCAAAAGAACAATGATCCTTAAGTTTTGAATGGGTGTAGATCTTATATGCTTACATGTTTATTTATTTTTCTGGTAATAAAATAAAAAAGATTTTATTAAAATAAAAAGGAAAAGAAGCAAGGAGAGTGACTAGAAGTAACGAGGGAGAGAGCAAGAAAAAAACTCACACAAAAAAAAAAGAAAAAATAATAATAATAATAATAACCCACACTACAGACCCAAGAAATCCAAAACCCACACTACAAACAATTAAAACTTCAACCCAATTCCACCCTTCAATGCCACCCTTGCCTTACTACTATAACCCAAAGCAGCAAGGGAAAGAAAACAGCCCAACAAGACACACATAAGCCTTCCTTACTTCTTTGATGTTCACTTGAATTTTAAGATCTTGTTTGAACCAACTCCAAAAATTTTAACATCTTCTTTGATGTTCACTAGCAACCTGCAAGAGAAGAAATAATGCAAATAAAGGAACAGTTTGATATGCTCTGTTCCTCAGATGCTGAAGTTCCAACAGTGGTACTGGTAGCCTCTTTGTTGCACTCCATGCAGAGCTGTTAATAGCCTCTGGAAGCTTCACCCTAGAAACCCAACTACCAAAGCATAGCTATGCTAACAGAATACACAAGAAAGTAATGTGAATCTTTATTGACCACATCCATCAGATTTAGGACTTCTACGGTCAGGTTCAAAATAAATTGTAGAATAAACATTACATTTTTAGGGTTTGAAAAGTAATTAAAGATGAGCTTCAATTTATCAAATAAAAACATTTACCAGTAGAATCAGATTGATTGAACGAACATTTCTAGCACATCTCAGTCTCCAAACTCGGGATATGATAATTCCAACTGGACTTTAAAAAACAAGAAATACGAAACTCGTAAACAACAAAGAAAATCTAAACTGAAATTACTAAACAAACTCCCTTAATTTCACTGAAATAATAAAAAGCAACAGAAAGTCCTAGATTAGAAACCACAAACCCAAACAAAAACAAAACTAAGGGACCAGCTCCTGTTGCGATTATTACAGTTGTGCAAATTTCTAATAGAGGAACATTAGAACACAATCATTGACTTTGAGAAGAAGACAAACAAAAGGAAAAGAAAATTACCACAGAAACTTAACTCAAGATTTCAATGGAGACAAACGTGAAGACCAAAACCCAAATCCCCAAAAATCTCTCCAGACCACCATTTCACCTTTGGAACTTCAGCCAATAGATCCCAATTCGTCCTACCAGTGCCACATGGTGAGAAAATACCATTATGAGATCGAAGGACGGTGAGAAAAATCTGAGGCATCTATTTCTCGTATCCATTCCTTAGATCGGAAAAAATGGTAGAACAGTCATATCTACAACATCGCTGAGAGGATGTACGAGCAATGAGTTGATCGGGAAAAATGGTGGAAACGTCGGTGTTAATTGACCGTTGTAGTGGCTAAGAGGAGGTACGAGCATTGCCATTTACACCGATAGAGAAGACGATGAAGTTTTACATCGATTTTATCGATGGAAACTTTCCAGCCATTCTCGATGTAAAATTCACCATCAGCGGAGTTTTGCCTCTATTTACGGTGTAAAAGAACATCTAAAACAAACGTTAACAAATTCGAACCGGGGTGTAAAGTTTACCCCGGTTCTTATTCCACCGAAAACAAACGCAGCCTAAAAAGGGTAAGTTTCAGGCATCCTTTTCCTTCTTGAACATGTCAGTGACTCAGTGTTAGTGGTCAGTCTAAATTCTAACCCTGAAGAACCCTCTTCGGCTCTTGCCTCTTCGTCTTCTTCTTCTCTTCCTCAAACTCTCAAAGAGACCAGCGAGAGAGTTCATTCGCTACATAATTTTAAAATCTTCTTCTTCTTTTTCTTCTTTTCTGTTTTGGAATTTTATTTCAGTTTTTAACTAAAATAACCGAAATAGTCAAATAAAATTTTGGTTCGGTTTGATCGGTTCCAAGTTTCCAACCAATTTCGATTTCGGTTCGATTTTTGCCTACAGTAGATCGGTTATAAAAAATTCGGTTTTTTCGGTTCAAAACCGAATTACAACTCCGAAACAACTCAGTGATTCGCGTCCGATACACAGAGATATCGCCCGAAAATGAGCGGGTGCACAACTCCGAAATTACAATCCGACGTACAAAGATTCCTCGTACTCCAACTTTATCTGAAGAACCAAAATCACTGGACACCAACCAAGTAGTGACGAGAATAGCAGAAGAGGCGAGGACTGAGGAGGAACAGTGGGAGCAAACGGAGCCCTAATTGTAATTGCCTGTTCTTCTTCTGTATTCATTTGTTACCAAAGATGGAAACCATTGGCGTCCTGATGACCAGCCCCATCTCGGCATACCTGGAGGAAGAGCTCGACAAGCGATTCAAGCTCTTCAGGTTTTGGGAACCCCCGGAGAAGAAGGAGTTTCTGAACAAGAATTCACTTTCGATAAGAGCGGTCGTGGGGAACGCGAGTGTCGGCTGCGATGCTGCGATGATTGATTTGTTGCCCAAGCTGGAGATAGTATCAAATTTTAGCGTTGGGTTGGATAAGGTCGATTTGGTGAAGTGCAAGGAGAGAGGGGTTAGGGTTACCAATACCCCCGATGTTCTCACCGACGATGTTGCTGATTTAGCATTGGCTTTGATTTTGGCGGTGCTCAGGGGGATCTGTGCCTGCGATCGTTACGTCAGGAGCGGGTCGTGGATCAAAGGGGACTTTAAACTGACTACCAAGGTCTGCAAATATTTCTTCTTGTTCTATTTTTCACTATCCTGGGTTTCTTTTTCTTTTGCTTTCCTAGTTTAATTATTCGATTACCAAAGAGAAGAATTGGTTAATCATTTTAGTTTTCTTTATCAGTTATTTTTGTGAACTAGAAGTTGTATATCCTCTTCTTATTTGGTGATGAACATTTTTTTTCAGGATAATTTGGTGATGAACAATTGAGGCATGAATCTTGAGTTCCAATTGATAGATGTAACATTTTATGAAATATTCGTACCAAAAAGATTAATTTAACATGGTTTGTCATTATTTGCAAATGTATTTCTTCTAATAGCAACCGAGATTGTCATCTGTCACTTTCCCTTGAAATATAACTATATAAGATATGGATATAAAAGATTTATTTTTCCTACGCGTAGCAATGAGGTTAATTGGTTTTCTTGAGATTTATTTCCTCTTCTTCTTGTTTGGAATTTCATATATTTTTCTGCTGTTTTCTGTAGAACATAAGTTTCCACCATTACGCATAAAATGATATCAAGCTTAAAGGTTTTACGCAGATGTGAGCATATCTGTCTGAATGTATGTGACTTCAATATTTAACATATGGACAAACCTTCTGGTACTAAACAAAATGCTGTATTCATGGTTGAATGTTTCTTCTCATGTGCATGGAATTAGTTGCTCCTGGTTTCTGTCTTTTTTATTGATCTAAGTATTCCACCAACTACCTTGATTTTGTCAATGCACTCCATTCAGATCATATGTATATCTGGGAAAATTATCTAATGTAGTTTTGGAAAAGCAGAAGCATATATATTCATTGATGTTGTTCTAAATACTACATGACATCGTCATTTTTAAAGAATTGGGTATCCTTGTTACATGAACAAGAGGTTTCGTGATGAAAGGTGTCTTGTATTAAAAGGACAAGCTAGTGATCAACTTGTTTGTTTGGACTGTATACATTTGATTGAGAATAGTGAGTTTCACAGGGTTCTTCCATTGATGTAGGCACAAAATGCCAAACCACATTAAATCATGTGTATTGTTCTCAATTTGCATTATTTTTTAAGTTTCTTTTTGGTTTCTCTCACGACATTTGAAAATTTGAGATTTTTTTTGCCCATAGAAGCCATTATTTGCTATAAATATGTTTTTGTTCTAAAAGTTTTCTGCAAGGGGAAGGAAAATGTAACAATTCTAAAAGAATAGGTCATCTATTCTACAACTTCATCCTATATCTTGTCTTGATTGATTTACTGATTAATCAAATTCAACTGATAACATGGTTCTGCAAATTTGGAGAGCTGGATAGTGCTTTCAGAGCATTGCTTGCATTGAGTTGTGGTATAATGATATTGCAATTTTGCAGTCTTCCCTTGACACCTTTGCTCCTATTGGCTAATCACGAATCTATGGAAGATGCCTGGTTAGGGTTCAAAGTAGTTCTTTTGGCAACCACAGGCCATTAGAGGCTGAAGGATTGGATTTGTATCAATTGGAGGTGGGGAGGGGGGGGGGGGTGGGGTGGGGGGGGTTAGAGTACCTGTTAGTGATGAGGATTAAGACTTGACCAAAGCTGGGGTGACAGAGTTCTACCTGTTTGATTGCTTGCTGTAACTCTCATTGCTTCTTGTTGAAGGGTATTTCATGAATACTATTAGATGGGTTAAGGAATTGGAAAGCAACCCCTGAAGGTTGTGATTACCTTCTCAAAGGCATCAGATTTGTCGTCCTTCATGTGCTATTGGTTGGAGTTCAGTGTTGGTGGAGGAAGGGGCAATGGTTGCAGATGACTTTTGCTAACTTACCGATCAGAATTTTATTTATCTCTGGGAAAGAGCTGAAGGTACAATTGTATGACATTATCATAAGCCTGACCTCTTTATGGAGGAAACAAAAACACCATACTAGGTGCTCAACAACAAGAATACCATCTTGTGAAATTGGTCAGCAGTACAATACGCCATTTAATACAACAAAGCCTCCAACATCAATATCCACTCCACAACGTTGTCTACAATAATTTAGCATCTTAGCATTTGTAGTGCTAGGAATAAGTGAACTCAATATTAAATTCTATACTATCACCTGTAGCATTTGACATGGTGTTTTTTCCTAGCTCCAAGGGAAATTGGTATTCTGTAACACCCAAAGCTTAACTTTGTTAAGTAGTTTTTCAGAGTTAATTACTGGTAGTCATTATTCGCAATAGTTGTAGCAATTTGAGGAGTTCAAAAAATTGAACTCCGCTGGTATTTCATTTGACAATATCCATTTGACCTAGTTACAAATATAAATGATGGTTAAGCATTAAGAATTTCCTTCCTGAGTCTATTAAGTGTATTCCATAGTTCTATTTTATTTTATAGCTTTATGACCTAATGCCCATCTTAATATGCCCATGGAAATGTGATGAGGTAGGACTTACTACAGAAAATTTATCCATATCAGGATGTCTTTCCGTCAGTTGTGAGCTCTATTGTTGGGGTGGATTGTTGAGGGGTGACAGAGTTCTACCTGTTCCGTTGCCAAGACTTTTTACATATTAATGCAGAGAGGACATGTCGCATCATTCAATAATATTACCATTTTAAATTGGTGGCACTTGCAGTATCGGAATACATTTTTATCTTTATACATTTGAATCAACATATGATAGTAATAAAATAGTTCAGTTGTATTCACTGTTTAACATAGACAACAGGCTTTTTTTAAAACTGATTTGTCTAACAGTGAGACTGGGCATAAGTTTATAATAACATACAAATCAAAAAGAAAGGAAACAAAGAAAGAAAACCCTGTAATGGTCAAAGTGTATAAAATTATTATACACTGTTCACAATCACATAAAACAACAATAGAAGACAACTGTCTAAGGCCTAACCTGCTTCAGAACTAGCATTCAGCAGAGTTCAAATTCTTCATTAGGTTCATCAGAAGAGCCATCTGAAAGATGTTAAATTTGTATTGAATTATCTATTTTGCTCACCTCATGTTTCTTATGCGTTGGCAGTTCAGTGGCAAAACAGTAGGCATTCTGGGACTGGGCAGGATTGGCTCAGGAATTGCAAAAAGAGCTGAAGCATTTGGGTGCCCGATCAGTTATTACTCCAGGTCGAAGAAACCGAATATAAACTACAAATACTATCCAAGTGTAGTGGAATTGGCAGCCAACTGCGATATACTCGTAGTTGCTTGTCCTCTAACGGAAGAAACACGCCACATTGTGAACCGTGAAGTGATTGATGCATTAGGTCCAAAGGGCGTCATCATAAACATCGGGCGTGGTCCACACGTCGATGAGGCAGAGCTGGTGTCTGCGCTGGTTGAAGGGCGGTTGGCTGGGGCTGGGCTGGATGTATTCGAGCATGAGCCTCATGTACCGGAGCAACTGTTCGATCTAGAAAATGTGGTTCTACTTCCCCACGTCGGTAGTGGCACCGTGGAAACGCGCAAGGACATGGCGGACCTTGTGATACGCAACCTGGAAGCCCACTTTCTGAACAAGCCTCTCATTACACCTGTAGTTTGAGATTTTTAGCTTGCCACGAAGCTACATTACTCTCTTGTAGGTATTCTGGACTCATATTTCATTTGGACACATCTTAGTAAACTTCGTCTCTGTAAGAACAGAGATGAAGAATATAAGTTCTGAAATAGAATACCATTGTTATCTGAAATAGAATAAGAGAAAGTAAAGAATAAAGAATATAGGTTCTGATATGGCAGAACTCCATGCTCTCATGGCAGCAAGGTTCAAAATATCGATACGCCCTATATGGGCTGATACGTATCAAACTATTGATATTTTGAACCTCGCAAGGGAGCCGATTCAGGCAGCTCAATCGATAATCAGTGTTTCGCAACTGTAGTTCCGGCAGAACCACCACATTGATCAACCACAACAACAGCTATAGGTGAAATTTCAAAACACAAATCAGTAGGCATTCTGGGCATCTTAAGTATTGTGCTGAATGGGAAATTCAACTCTAAAGCCTTGCCAGAATGATCCCAACTCCTGGGTTGTGGAGTGTGGTTAGTTCTATTGTATATATCGGGCTCAAGCATGGGCTTAGAATACACAACTCTCAACACTCGATATCTATCTATATCATGAACAGGCTTAATGAATTAGAAAAGGATGGATTCATACGCTGGGGATTACAGGTTTATGAATATGGGCAATGTACCATGCGAGAAAGCTCGATGGTCCGGACTCACTGCCTTTCAAATCCAGATTCAACAGAAGTAATTGGAATCAGTTGGCAAGCTTCTCAACCATTGATTTTGGTAAGCATAACTGCTGCAGCCTAACTGTGAACCCAGCACTAATCTGGCTAACTGGAAATCTGGAATGCAGTTGCGAGGGAATCCCGTGAACTGAATGAAAATTTGGATGGAATAGCCAAATGGGATGCATGTGATTCCACCACCGACGCTCCTGATGCCCAAATAGGAAACAGCCCTGAGATTGTGTGTGAGAGAGAGAGACGTCAATTTCAAGATAAAGATGCAGCGTCGGATCTGACCTTCTTTTGTTCCATGTGGAGATGAGTATGCATTATTTGATTCGTGCCGGGGTCTTTTGTGGCTTGGTGTACTGATACTGAACTACTGCCCAGCCCACCCACCAAGGTCGAGTCTTCTTTCTTTTGGGCACACAGGTGAGGAAATTGGATACAAGCAGTGACCAAACACTGTGCCTGGTTTGACAATTCTTGACATGTTAATGTTAGCCAATCGCCAGGACACAGAAGTTGGTCCCAGTCGGGTCCAAGTTTTGATTGGTCGATAAATAAAAAAGCTTTAAGACAGACCATTTCGTTGTTCATTGTTGCAGTTAGAAATGTCCAATCCAACCCGTGATCTGACTGCCCGAATGGCTTAACCAGTAGGAGTTACAGAGTCACATCCTCTCAAGTCCATTGGTTGTATCTTCTCAACATGCATTAACCACTAAAATTGATAATGGAGGAGAGATGGAGAGAGAGAGAGAGAGAGAATCATCCATTTGAACTTTGAAGTTTCACAGAAAGTGAAGATGATAAAGACATTTTAACCACTAGCAGATCATTTGTACATCCTACTACATGCACAAGGCACCATAATTGCTCCTTCAAAGAGCCTTACAGAGATACTGATTTAGTCTGATTACAATAAATGCAAGGAGAACCCAAAGATCCCAAGTGGGCATCTGTGGGATTATCTCCTTGATAATCTCTTCATCCCCCTCTCTCTTTTTCCTTACTTTCCCTTTCATTTGATATTTCTCCCTGCACTGATTCACAAAAAGAACGAAAAAAAAAGGAAAAGACAGAAGGAAAAAAAGGAACAGAGTAACTGGTAGAGGAGTTACAGTGGTTGATAATATTTACTTCTCAGCATAGTATTTAGTTTCCAGAAATAGCAGGAGCTGAAGAGGCGCCTTTGAAGATGAGGAATTTGAGGGTCTCCAGGGAAAAATAGATGAAAGTCCCCTGAGAATGAGTGAAGAAACAACCAAAGTTGGAACCCACAACGCATTGCCACCCAGATCCATAAGTCGTATCGAATTCCTGTGACCATTGGAACCAAAAGTTCAGGAAAAGCATAGACATGCTGCATGAAACGATTTCTTCTTCTTCTTTTTTCTGTTTCCATATAAAAAAAAAAAGGAGAAAAAAGGGCTGTAGATGGTATGAAGTGTCACCTTTTTTATGTGGGCAGCAATGGATTTGCAGTCAAAAACGTCGTAGAGATCAAGCGCTTGGGAAGCAGAACTCATGGCCTGTATCTGCATCTTCACAGGCATGTCTGTGTCTTCTATCAGAGCTTTGCCTTCCAACATCTTCTCCTCTCCTCTCTGCTCTATGAAACCCACCAAGGGTTCTCGTTGTCTCGATCTCTTCTAAATGAAAGGAAAGCAGAAGAAGAAACCAGAAAACAGATAAGCCTCTGTCTCTCTCCTTCACTGCCTTCCAAATGTTACAGAAAACCCAGAAAAGATTTAATGCTTTATTGAAAACTTTGTTGCTGACACAAAACCCAACCTTTTGTTCCTTTCTTTCCTCCCTCCCTTCCCATTTCTGGGGGTCTTTAGCTTTATTATAAATTTATAATGGAGACTTGGAGAGGAATCTCAGTCTCTCTCTCTCTCTCTCTCTTTCTCTCTCTCTTTTTCATCTTCAACGATGTAATTAAAGTACTAATAAACTAATGATTCGTAGGATAAAGACGATGAGGCAGAAAAATAATGGGTTAAAACAATGATTTAATGGGATTTAGTAAGAAAGATTGTAGTAGAATTGGCTTTACTAGACCAGATCCTCACACCCACAAGAAATGAAGAAAGGTAGGCCTAAACGACGGTCTATCAATTAGCTTTGCCAGGCCCTTGAGTTTTCTATTGCCTGATCAAACGGCTGTGATGAGATCAGGTTGGCCTTTCCTGGGCATCATCACACTGTAGAAAGTAGGAACAGAACTAGAAGAATCTGGTGCTTCCAAATAAACAAATAAATAAATAAAGAAGTATCTAGAATGCAAGGGGAGAAGGGCATATTCGTCATTTTGTTGCCCTCTGCCCCCAGTCCCCAGTGGCCCCACTCCCAGAAAAATAAAAGTGTAAAAATCTTAGAGAGTAGATAGATACCCCTCCAAACATGTCCCACCGAGACTTCTGTCTCAAGATAATTTTGTTTAATCCAAAGCACTACATTGTGCTGCCACGTCAGCTGCTACAAAGCTTGGATGACTTAAAGCAACTTCCTTGGAGTTGGAGGGTGTTTGGCTACTGTTGGACTACAGTCGTTTAAGTCGGTAGGTTTAATGTTAAAAGTTTAAACTGATACCAATATACCATAGGGCATGGTTCAAAGAATGGATAACGCTGGGGAGATAGAGAAAGAGATGGAGACGAGGAAGCCACAACGATGAGAGTTCCTCAGAAGTTAAGTGCAAGTGATGTGATTTGGTCATGTAATAGCCAGGTGGTGAAACATAATAATTCTTATCATTAAGTCATGTCCAGTAATGGAATAAAGTTTTGTTCGAGGTTCAAAGTATTGAAAAGGCAAAGTGTATTAGAAAATTAATTTTAAGAGATTTATTAAGATATACTAAATGAAAAATCAAATAAATCATAAAATTATATTAAAAACATGAAATATAAATATTAAATGACATATATATGTATAAGAATTGCATATTTTAATGGTTCATAATCAAATATACAATACTATATAAATATTAGCTAATATTATTATAAAATTCTAGAAAAATCATAAATGATAAATCTTAGAAATAAAGTACATGGATATTCAAAAGACTTATGAATTTAATTTAAATAAATTATATGTGATGGGGTCAAAAATTTGGTCTGAATTGACTGCCACATGGACTACTTAGAGAGGTGACAGCCAGGCCTGGGACCTGCAAGTAGTCAATGTAGCATGACTTTATTTAACCATTAGGGCAATGTTGGTGCATGCCACAAGTCTCACGTAGGACCAGGACACATGGCAAACGCTAGCCGAACTTGTCTTCTTCCAAGGTTGGCACTAATGACCTCAAACTCCTTGTCCCATGACATGTGGCAAATGCCCCCCAACAGGTATATAATGGCACACTCCTTAAACTAACCTCTCTTTATTCTCTCTAGTAAGCTCTCTAAGCCTTATTGCTCTCTTGCACACTTAAGCTCTTGAACTCACATGGCTAAGATCAATTCAGCTTGCCAACCACCTTACTCTCTTAGTGACTTGAGCATTATAGTGCTCCTCCTAAGAACCACCTCGGGACCTCTAACTCTTGAGTTCACATCTCCGCATCACAACACATCTCTGCCGTATATTGGGAACATCTCCCGATGATAATGTCAGTCCCGATGATGTCATTATTGGGAGATTGTCCCAATACATGGTGGGAGTGTGTTGTAGGGTGTTGTGAGGCGGCCCCTTGTAGGGCGGAGATGTGGTCTCCTAACTTCCATGTGTGCAGGTCATTGAACCAGTCCAACTCATCTTTGTTACTCATCCACTTCAGCCCAGACAACATCAACATACTTAACCAATAATATTAATATTGATAAGTTATATGCCTAAATACTATTTTTATAAGATAGACGTATTACTTAATTTACATTTAGTTTAACCACTTATATTAATATTTAATTGGTTACGTGTATTTTTAATATTTAATTGATTACTTGTTTCATCCATATGAAATAATGATGATCGTATGATACACAACATTACCAGGTAATGTCTAGCCAAGTTGCTTAATACTAAATCTATACTATATATAGAAGTGTGAATGTAGTGTGAATTTTTTTTTGGACTAAAATTATCATTTATTTCTTTGTTTGAGAAATGATATACAAGTCATTTTATTATAGCTTTAATGTTAGTTTTAATGGCTACTACAATGGCCATATTTTTGTATTTAATCCATCCTTAATAGTAAATATAACTTCAATTATTACTTTCCACCTCAATTAATCCTCTCTCATTAAGTCCAATACTTAAGTTATTAAATTCCATTTTTTTCTTATTAAATTCTAAATTTTAAGTTATTTTTCACTAATAAATGCTACTAATTGGATCTATGTCAATATTTTTAACAATATAAACCATATATTTAAAAGCTGATTCAAAAACAAAATCATTCTTTATTCGAGTGGTGGCTAAGCAATTCAACAATCCAAAACAAATTGGTCAACCTATGAAGTCATAGTTAGGTAATAAAATTTTTAATATAGAAATAAAGATAGAAAATTACAAAAAAATGTAGAAAAATTAGACACATTAATGATATTTTATTAATCAAATTTAAAAAATAAGTGTAATAAACAAGAATTGTTTTTATTGATAATGAAAATGAAATACATAATTTAAAACTAACAAAAACTGAAATATAAAAATTAATAATAAATAGTTTAACTTTTGGGTTAAATGTCTTAACCTTTAATGTCATAAATAAATAATAAAAATTAATAAAATATAAAAATACATAAATTTTGCAAAAAAAAAAAACTTTCAAGCACATGTGTAATATCATGTATTTATCATATTAGACAAAAAGTAAGTGTGACATATTACAATTATTTTTACACACAAACATATAAAACAATTATAGAAAACTTTGAACACATCTATAATTCTAGATTTATACTGCTATTAAAAATATAGATAAGATTGTGGGACTTTCTTTTGACTAAAATCAAGGTTTTAAAAATCGATCTAGAAACAGAACCGCTTTGGCTTCCGGTTTTCAAGTCAACAGTTCAACCATCAAGTTTGAGAGAGCCAAATCGGTAAGATGTAAAATATAATGTAGCTTTTTATTTTGACCATTAGGTTATGATTACGTTAAAGTTCACCGTATATATACATTATTATGAGAGGGGAGTGTGAGACTTTGAAAAATAGGCGATTGGTTAAAGTTGAGAAGTGAGAAAAAAAAAGAAGAAGAAGAGAAAGAAGCATCGTCAGAGGTGGTTGTCACCATATTCATTGAGCATTGTTGTAGAACTATTTGCCTTAAGAAGAAGAAGAAGGAACCGGTGGTGGCAGCTATCTCCTTGTTCATCATCACTGCCGCTACAACACCGCTTATCCTCTTCTTACATCTCTCTCATCTATCTAAATCATTCTAAAATCATGAATCATTTGCTTCATTGGTGTATCATATTTTAATATAAGATCGATGTTTAATCTCTCATCTCTTGTATTGATTTTTCAAATTTTTCATTGGAGTTGCAATTTTTTGTTGTTACAACTTAAAAAGAACGACTAAAATTAGAAAACTCAAAATTAAAATAGAATAACTAAAAACCCTAACTAATTTTGGCCATTGGGAATAATCGAATAAGATTTTGAGATATTAGAGTTTCTTTTATCATTTTTTTATTTTCTAATTTCTTTTTTTAAAATAAATAAACATTTTAGAATTATTTTGAAAGTAACCCAAGAATTGTTAATCGAGTTGAACATTTTAATGATTAAACCGCCCGGATAAGCAATTCTCTAACCATTTTCAATGGTTTATTTAAATAACAGTTCAAGGCCAAAACAAAACCAGTGACCTGACCAGTTCCTGGGCTAAATGGTTCGATTGTCCAGCCTAGTCCAATTTCTAAAACATTAATTAAAATACTCATTTTTAAATTTAGTCCTTATTTAATTGTAAGGTTTAAATTGTCAATTAAACTACTACTTTGCACCTCATTCAATTCCCCCTAAATGGTATGAAAGTCATTTTATTACAACCCTAATGCTAACTTTTGATGGCTACTAAAATGCCCATATTTGTCTATTTATTACATCTCTAATTGTAAGGGTTGAAAATGTAACTTCAATTATTACTTTCCACTTCATTTAATCCCCTTTCATTAAGTTTTATACTTAAACATATTAACTCCCATTTTCTCTTATTAAATGCTATATTTAAGTTATTTTCACCAATAAATAGTACTAATTAGATCTATGTCAAGATTTTTAACAATATATACCCAAATATTTTAAAATTGGCTAAAAAACAAAACCATTCTTTATCCAAGTGGTGGCTAAGGCGTTAAGCAATTCAACCATCCGAATCAAATCAATGAACCTATGAAGTCATAGTTAGGTAATAAATTTTTAAAATAAAGATAAATATAAAAAATTAGACACATTTTTTATACTTTTATTAATCAAACTAAAAAAATAAGTGTAATAAAAAGAATTATTTTTTATTGATAAAACAAATGAAATGTATATTTTAGAACTGACAAAAAATGAAATTATTTTACTATTTGGCAAAGATCAATAATTCAACTTTTAGGTCAAATGTGTGAACATTTAATGTCATAAATAATAATAAAAATTAATAAAATATAAAAATACAAAAAATGAAAAAATACATAATTGTTGCAAAAAAACATTCAGGCGCATGTATAATATTAATTAATTACTGATGATGTGGAATCCGATCGATCCTAGCTGCTAGTTACCTCGCCTCTGAAGGAATTGGAGGTGCCTGGAACAAGGAAGAACTTGGAGACTTCCGGGGAGGAGCCCGATTGGAACACTCCGAAGCTTAAGTTAGTGCTCTTGAGAAGGCAAGGGGAAACAATGGATTTCAAGACCAGAAATCACAAAATATCACATACCTCCTTCTTTGAGAGATGGGGGCCTTTTATAATCACCCTGTACACTTACTTCCATACCTCTGACAGTTCGGGTATCATTACCTCCACCAGATCGGGTGTCATTTCCTCTACCAGATCGGGTGTCATTTCCTCTGCCAGATCGGGTGTCATAACCTCTGCTAGTTGTCAGTTCGGGTGTCATAACCTCCATTGCCAGTTGCCAGGGCCGTCTTTGCCCCGTCTGAGATGGCGGTGGCAGGTGGTCGTTGGAGGGTGGCTGTCATGTATCGGACCCCTAATCAGTCAGGTGTGCCACCTCCGTGTACGGGTTTCCTGGGCATCAGGTACGGTTGTTCAGTCAGGCGACTTGGAGCCAAAGTGGTGTGCGAGGTGAAGTCTTGAGTTCGGACAGATGTGCGGCCCAAACTGCCCCGGGGTGGGTCAGCTCGGGTCTTTGCCCTTTGCGCTCCTTGTAAGGCTCAGGACCCCAAGGGGAGAGCTCGGGTTCTTCCTTGGGGGAGCTCGGGTCGTAGGTTCCTTCTTTGGGGGAGCTCGGGACTCCTTTCCTCGAAGCTCAGGTTATGGGCCCGCTATCGTGCCGAGCTGGCACTTCTGCTAGGTCACTCTCGATTGCTTCCACGTGTCGCATGGACAAGGGGTCGGGTCAAATCTCCTTCCATCAATTGCCCCCCACTCCTCGTGCTCGGGGTCCTGACCCGATATGGGGAGTTCACGGGATGACGGGTGGATTTGCCTCGTGACGCTTTGGCCTTGGTTTGAAGCTTCTTTGGTCTGACCTGCTTGTGTTCTTGGTCCAATCAGGGTCGACTTGATTCGACCAGGGGTCAATCCCGGGTTACGTGCAGCCCATGCACGGGCACGATACGATTTTGAATTTTTGAATTGTCAAAAACGCACGCTAAACTCACTTCTCCTCGGGGGGCACGCAACCGGTTTTGTGGGGATCCATTGGATGGTTTTGATCTTGGCCGTTGATGCGCAAGTACAGTGGCTATAAATAGTGGGGGGCCCCTGGTCACTTTCCTTCGCCATTCTTCAGCATTCGTTTCTTGAGCTCGCGTCCAAGGTTGTCAGCTCGAGTCAACTTTTGTAGTCCGACAGCTTTTCCTGGTGAGTCCTCAGCCCTCTTTATTTTGATGTCTAGCTCGGGTAGTTTAGATAGTCTCCTGGGGGAGTCCGATGCTGGTTCTACGAACCGAGCTGCTGCCCTGACAACCTTAGTGAGTCCAAGGCAGGGCCCGAGGAAGAGCTCAAGTTTGAGCCCTTAGGCCGAGTCACCTCGGGTAGTTTGGCATCCACCTCCCGTCGAGATCGGGTGCCAGATAAGTTCAGACCTTCCACTGTGACGCCCGAGAGGCTTTAGTCCCTTATCGCCCAATACAACCTGCCCGGGGAGTATACTTATATTTTACCCTCGGGCGACTTTCCTTAGGAGCACGGTCCGGACGAGATCATGATATTCCGGGAGCAGCTTGTTGCCGGGCTGCGCCTTCCCTTCCATCCCCTTATCGTCGAGGTCATGAACCACTTCGGCGTCACTATAGATCAGCTTCACCCGAACTCCATCTGTAACCTCGTCGGGACCATCTCCCTTTGCTGTAAACACTGTCTTCCCTTGGACTTGGAAAATTTTCCCGCTATTCTCATGCTTAAGAAACAAGTGGGTCCCCTGCCCGGGCGTAGGAGGGTGTACTGCTTGTTACCTCGCTCGAGCTTCAAGCTCTTACACTATCTCCCAAATAAGGTCCAGGCATGGAAGCGGGACTACTTCGTGGTTCGAAGTGTTACGGGGTAGCCGTTTTCTACCGAGTGGGCGTTGGCCGTTCCTGACCCCGGTGTCGCATTAGACGAAGATACGGTGAAGGGCCTCCAGGACTGGACCCGGCTTGAGCTCAAATGTGAAGTTTACCTGGCGGAGGACAAGCTTATTCAGGCCGGTCTGAGTTCGGGTAGGTTTCTTGCTCAGATAAAGATACTTTTGCTTTTGTTTTTATTTTCGTCTTTTGACGCCGAACTCCTTTTTGCAGGTCTTATGGAGGTAGAGAAGACTCGAGGTGCGAGTCTGTTCAATGGTATGAAGAGGAGGAAGCGAGCTGCTAAGCGGGTCCGGGCCGATCCTTCTCGGGTTGCAGAGCCCGAGGCACCGAGAATGGAGCCTCCCGGTGAGCCTGAGGTGGCCCCTTCATTTCAGGAAGCGGCAGGGGTCCCCTATGGCGAAACAGCTTATACCCAAGCTGTGCCTTCACGCTCGGGAAGTCAGGATGAGGTTGGGAGCGTGCTAACACCGAGCTACGCTCTCCGAAAAAGTAAGAAGGCTACTTGCTCTGAGGAGGTCACGGTGTGGGCCGATCTTCCTACGAATCTCATAGGCGCTCGTGCTGCATCTCATGCCATGGTGGTAAGTTGGAGTAGTGTTGTTTTTTTTTTCTTTTTTTTTTTTACCGAGTTGATTTGTTCTCGTTCTGGCAGGTGAACTCCTCTATCCACGCTTTGGAAATCCAGGTGGAGTGGGGCTTGAAGTGAGCGCAAGCTGCCGAAGCGGCTTCCCATGCTACGCGAACTGAGCTAACGAGGTCTCGGAGGGACAAAGAGGCCTTAGGAATGGTGGTGAGACACATGGCAGACCTGAAGTTGGACCTGGAGCATCAGGTCGAGTACCTTCAGGATGATATCAGGGAAAAGACTCAGATCTTTTCTCAGGCCATCGAGGAGGCGAAGGTGAAAGCCATCGAGGATTACATCGCTTCGCCACGCTTTGACGATATAATGGTGGGCTCGTATAGAAGGGGTTTCAAGTTGAGCCAATGGATGATAAGGAACACGTACCCCGAGCTCGACATTAGTGCCATAACCACTTCGTGCATCACTCAGGAGATGGCTGCCGTAGCTGATGATGATGCGGATTCCGAAGATGAAGCGGACCTTCGGATATTATCGAAGACCCTTCTGAAAGCGAGGAAGATGTACCTCCGGGCTTGTGAGCTTGTTTGTGCTTTTGTTTTCTGTTTTTTGGATGAAGTATAAACAAGTTCGTTTTGCAATGAATACTTCCCCTTTTTTGGCAAAGTGTTGTGTAGTTATTTTCTTTTATTCGCCGAGCTAACTATGTTGCCGAACTACTAGACTCAGGCCCCGAGGTGAGTTAACATAGTAAGGCTATGTGCCCGATCTATTCTCCGCCCAGGTTAGTTAACATAGGCTGAATTGGGCCCTGGGCTATGCACCTCGGGGTCCATACTTATGTAGATTGCTTTCGTTGATGAGGTGTCGAGGTCCTCTTTAACTCGGTATTCTGGCCCTTATGGTGTCAAGGTCCTTGTTAGCTCGGCATTCTGGGCCTTAGGGTGCCGAAGTCTTTGTTAGCTCAGCATTCTGGCCCTTAGGCTCCGGTAGTGGCTCATGGTCTGCTTAGTTTGATCATTTATAGGTAAAATTGTCTTAAGTTGACGATGTTCCATGCCCGGGGTATCTATTTACCCTCTAGGGTCTCGAGCTCGTATGCTCCCCCGAGTACTCTCTTTACTAGGTAGGGTCCTTTCCAGTTCGACCCGAGTTTGCCAACGCCAGGCTCAGGTACCATGATCTTGCAGAGGACCAGGTCGCCGACGCGAAAGTTTTGTTTCTTAACTCTAGTGTTGTAATACCGAGCTACCCTTTGCTGGTATGCTGCGATTCTGATGTATGCAAGGTCCCTCACCTCGTCAAGTAGGTTGTGGTTGGTACGTAGCTCATCGTTATTAGTATTGTCACTGTATGCTTCCAACCGAAGTGAGGGAATTTCGATTTCGGCTGGGATGACTGCCTCCGTGCCATAGGTGAGGTTGAAGAGAGTTTCTCCAGTGGCGGTCTTCTCATTAGTTCGGTATGCCCATTGGACGCTGGGTAGCTCGTCTGCCCATAACCCTTTATCTCGGTCTAGCTTGGCTTTTAGTCCGTGGAGGATAGCTCTTTTCATGACTTCTGCCTAACCGTTTGCTTGTGGGTGCGCAATCGACGTGAAGTTTTGTTAGATCCCCATGCCTTGGCACCACTCTTGGAATTTGATGTCCTCGAACTACTTGCCATTGTCAGAGATCAGCACTCGAGGTAGCCCGAAGCGGCACACTATGTTCTTCCAGAAGAAGTTCTTGACGTTTCGAGGTGTGATGGTTACGAGAGTTTCAGCTTCAACCCACTTGGTGAAGTAGTCTATTGCCACTACTAGGAACTTTCTTCCTCCTGTTGCTGGCGGGAATGACCCAAGTAGGTCGATACCCCATTGTGCAAAGGACCATGGGCTGGTGAGGTACTTGAGATCGGCAGCGGGATGGTGGTGAATATTGGCGTGCTTTTGGCACTTCTCGCACTTCCTGATTAGCCCAACGGCATCTGCTTTCATTGTTGGCCAATAGTACCCCTGTCGTAGTGCCTTCTGAGCGACGGCCCTACCCCCCAAGTGTCCACCACATAGGCCTTCATGAATGTCGCGGAGTATGAGCTCGGCTTTAGGAGATCGCAAGCAGCGCAGGTAGGGGAGCGTGTAGAATCTTCGGTACAGCCGTCTGTCTATAATGACGTACTTGGCTGCCTGGCGCTCTACCCTCCTGGCGGCGTTGCATTCTACAGGGAGGGTTCCATGTAGCAGGAAGCTTGCGAGTGGATCAATCTAGTTCGGTTTTGCTTGGGCGACAGGAGCGACCTCCTCTGCCCCCCGGAGAATGCTAGGCCGAGGTAACTCCTCTATGTACACTGTTCTCATGGTGTTGTCACTGGTGCTGGCTAGTCGGGACAGAGCATCGGCCTCAGTGTTCTCTGACCTCGGGATTTGCTTGATGAAGTGTGACTAGAAGCTAAGTAGTGCCTCTTTTACCTTTGCCAAGTAGGTGATCGTAGTTGGCTCGCAGGCTTCGTATTCCCCTATAACTTGGTTGACCACGAGCTAGGAATCACTACAAATAACTATGTGTTTTGCCTTTACCTCTTGCGCCAGGGCTATTCTGGCTATCAACGCCTCATATTCTGCCTCATTGTTGGATGCCGCGAACTCGAAGCGTAGCGCGTACTCCAATTTTGTGCCACTTGGACCTCGAAGAACTACACCGGCTCCGCTGCCCTACTGATTTGAGGAGCCATCTATGTGAAGGATCCATGGCTCCTCATCCCAGTTCACGCTTGGCCTAACTAGGAGAGATACCGAACTGGGTGCGACCTCACTGGGCTTGGACTCAACCGGAGGTCTCGTGCTCAACCGGGCTGAGGACCTCGGAGCTGAACGTGCATTCAATAACAAAATCCGCCAAGGCTTGAGCTTTGATAGCGGTTCGTGGCTTGTACTGGAGGTCGTACTCACTGAGTTCGATGGCCCACTTCGTCAATCGACCGGAGACCTCAGGCCTGAGTAATACTTGCCTCAAGGGTTTATCGGTGAGGACGATGATGGTATGGGCTTGGAAATACGGATGGAGTTTGCAGGCCGCAATGACCAGCGCATAGGCTAGCTTTTTCTATCTCCGGATACCTCGTTTCTGCTCCCTACAATATTTTACTAACATAGCAAATGGGTCATTGGACCCGATTTGCTTCCTTTATCAGTACCGAACTGACCACTTCATCGATTGCCGAGAGGTACAGTTTTAAAACATCGCCCTCTTCGGGCCGGGTCAACATTGGGATACTAGCGAGGTATTTTTTGAGCTTGTCGAACGCGAGCTGGCATTTCGGGTTCCACTCAAACTCTTTGCCTTTTATTGCCTTGAAGAAGGGCGGGCAACGGTTTGCTGACTTAGACATGAAACAACTCAAAGCGGCTATTCTCCTGTTCAGCCTCTGAACCTCTTTCATTTTTCAGGGTGGTATCATATCTAGGATGGCTTTTATCTTGTCTGGGTTGGCCTTGATACTGCGCCGGTTGATGATATACCCTAGGAACTTACCCGAGGTGACACCGAAGACACACTTGTTTAGGTTTAGTTTCATGCTAAATTGACATAGGATTTGAAAGACAGAATGCAAGTCTTGTATTAATTCATGCAAAAACTGTGTCTTAACGATCATGTCGTCTACATAACATTCTATCTTTATGCCAATTAAGGGCTGAAATAGCTTATTCACAAGCCTTTGAAAGGTTACCCCATCATTTTTCAGTTCGAAGGGCATAACCTTGTAATAATACAGGCCGAACTCAGTTATGAAGGTGGTTTTTTCCTCATCGGACGGGTCCATCCTGATTTGGTTGTAGCCCAAGTAGGCATCCAGGAAGTTTAGTAACTCGTGTCCCGATGTCGCATCCCCTAGGCGGTCAATCCTGGGGAGGGGGAAGCAATCTTTTGGGCAAGCTCAGTTCAAGTTGGTGTAGTCGACGCACATGCGCCACTTGTCGTTTGCCTTTTTTACCAAAATGGGGTTGGCTACCCAGCTCGGGTAATGAGTTTCCCTTATGAACTCTGCTACGAGGAGCTTCTTGACCTCCTCATCGATTGCCCTTCAGTGTTCTGGGGCTAAGTTGCGCTTCTTCTGTCTAATGGGTTTGACTACAGGGTCAGTATTGAGCTTGTGAGTTATGAGCATAGGGTCTATGTCAGGCATTTCTGTCACGGACCAAGCGAAAACATCTAAGTTACCGAGTAAGAAGCGTACCAGTTCGGGATTGTAAGGGTTCTTTCAGGGATGCTCTGACCTGAAGTAATCTGGCGGGGTCTTCTGCTGAGACAGAGATGGGAACAGTTTCCTCTGTTGGTGCAGCTCGCTCCTCATTCTGTTCCACAGGTTGCTCCAGTTCGAGGTCACTAGTTACCTTGGCCTTTCCCTTGAGGGCGACAATGTAGCACTTGCGGGACTCGAGCTAGTCGCCCTGCACTACCCCGATGCCGAAGTCCGTTGGGAACTTCATGGCCAAATAGTAAGTGGACACCACGACTTTTAAAGCATGGGTGATCGGCCGATCTACTATGACATTGTAGGGGGAGGGGGTCGCGACCACCAAGAAATCGTGATTGAGTCTTACCGTGCTAGGCCACGTGCCGACTTCCACAAGTACTGTGACATTTTCCAAGAGTCTGACCTCTTCTTCGCTGAAGCCGACCAGCGGGGTGTTCGCGGGCTTCAAGTCACTCTCTCGGAACTAGAGCTTGTTGAAGGCTGCTTTAAAATGGATGTCTGTCGAACTGTTGGAGTCAATGAGTACTCGCCATCCTTCAAAGTTGTTGATCTTCATCTTTATGACAAGTGCGTCGTCGTGGGTGTAGTGGACCCGCGTGCATCGTCTTCAGTGAAGAATATGGGGTCTTCCGTCCTAGGCCGCTTCAGGGGATTTTGTTTTTCTCTAGCGGCCTCCTAGGTTGATGCTCGAGCTGCTGCTGAGGTGCATCTTACTATGACTGATCCTCCAACGATCATGTAGATAGTTCCCCGAACTGGTCTTTCCTCCGGGGGCTGCTTCTGCGGTTCAGCTGGCCGGCTGCTGGACTTGGGAGCATCCCTGTTGTGCTCTCCCTACTGACCTGTCTTATTACTATTATTATTATTATGTTGTACAAAATTTCATAGGTACCCGCGATGAGTAAGTTCCTCTATCTCGTTGCGGAGATTATTACAATGTTCGGTACTATGACCGTGGTCCCTATGGAAGCTGCAGTACAAGTTTTTATTCCTCTCGTTCGGGTTTCCCTTCAGACGATGTGGCCACTTCACATACAGGGTATCTTTGATCGTCATTAAGATCTCGGCCCGCTTCGCGTTCAAGGGCGTGTAGTCTGTCCAACCTGCTAAGGGAGCTCGGAACAGCTGGCTTGGCTTCGTTTCCCGAGGTGGGTCTTTCCTCCTGTCATCTGGGTTGGAGAGTTCACCTTTCCTTTTCCTTTTTTCGATCCCGCTTTCAGTCCTTTGGTTGATCTCCTCCTCTGTTCTTATAAATTTGTCCGCGAGCTTGAGGAATTCAGCTACGGTTGCGGGCTGGTTGACTACTATGTGCCACTTGAACTCCTTATGTGTCACTCCCCTTTTGGCTCCCGTGAGCTATACCGCGGGGTCTAGGCGCAGTATGTGCAAGCATGCGTCATTGAACCATTTGACATATCCCTAGATGGACTCTCCTTCCCTCTAGACTATTCCGAGGAGGCTCTCCTCGGTTCGGGGGCACCGCTTACTAGTAACGAAGTGCGCAGTGAAGGCTTGCACGAACTGGGTCCAGCTTCTTATCGACCCGGGAGCTAGGTTCCTATACTAAGTGCGGGCCACTCCCCTGAAGGTGGTAGTGAAGGCCACACACATGCAGGACTCGCTAGCCCTCGCTAGGTGCATTTGGGACTAGAAAGCATCGATGTGGTCGTTGGGGTCAAAGGACCCATCATACTTGTCTAGGGGAGGAAGTTTGAAATCTTTGGGCATGGGAACCGCAAGGAGTTATGATGATAGGGGGAAGGAACTGAAAGAATAGGGAAAACTTTTACCTCGTCCAAGCTTGTTTCTTTACCTCAGAGCTCGGGCAGGATGTGGGTGATAGTTCAGTGACTTCACCGGCGTCTTCGCTGCTGAGGCCTGGTATTGGCGCTACTTGCCTTGATGTTTCCGAGCTCGATCGGCCTAGACTGTTGGTAGTCCGCGACCAGGACGCCAAATTGGTTCTCTGCGAGTGGGAGCTCAAACTTAGAGTGCCGAGGTGCTGACTTCGGCAAGGAGGTTCCTGATCTGCTGGCAAGCTGCAAGGCGGGGGTGATTGGTCTTTCCCTCCTGCCCGGGGATGAGGCCTAGCTCCTGGAGGGGTTCTGAAGCTGGGAGGCTTCCCCTCGGTGAAGGTGCCCGCCCTGAGGGGAGGGCTTGACCGGCTTCGGAGCAAGGTGCCGAGGTGGGAGCTATGGTTGGTTCAGAGGCAGTTGGGGGAACTGTTGTTGGTAGTGATGCTGGGAAATGTGGTGCAATACTTGCTGCTGATGGAGTTGATGTTGCTGGAACTATTGCATTTGGGCTTGCATTGCCCGCATGCACTGCATCAAGTCATCAAACTGGTTCTGGTTCTGGTTGGTCGCCAGAGGGCTTGACCGGCTTCGGAGCAAGGTGCCGAGGTGGGACCTGTGGTTGGTTCAGAGGCAGTTGGGGGAACTGCTGTTGGTAGTGATGCTGGGAAATGTGGTGCAATACTTGCTGCTGATGGAGTTGATGTTGCTGGAACTATTGCATTTGGGCTTGCATTGCCCGCATGCACTGCATCAAGTCATCAAACTGGTTCTGGTTGGTCGCCAGAGGGACAGCAGTTGATTTGGCGAAAGTTGTCTCGATAGGGAGGGGAAGGGAAACACTCACAGGTGCCACCATGCTTGGTGCATTGAGGCTAGGGATTCCGTCCGTCGAGAGGGGGACGATAAACTGTCCGATGCATACAGTGGCAGGCTAAGGGTGTTCCCCTATAGCATTCAATTCGGCGTTGTGCCTGTTGCTGCTGGAGGAAGCCATGGAAGCTAAGGTTTCTTTGAGAGAGAGAGAGTTAGAGGTTATGGGAGGCTTTTTGAAGTCTTCCCACAGATGGCGCCAAATGATGATGTGCAATCCGGTCGATCCTAGCTACTGGTTACCTCATTTCTGATGGAATTGGAGGTGCCTGAAACAAGGAAGAACTTGGAGACTTCCGGGGAGGAACCCGACTGGAACACTCCGAAGCTCAAGTTAGTGCTCTTGAGAAGGCAAGGGGAAACAATGGATTTCAAGACCAGAAAGCACAAAATATCACATACCTCCTTCTTTGAGAGATGGGGGCCTTTTATAACCACCCTGTACACTTACTTCCATACCTTTACAGTTCGGGTATCATTACCTCCGCCAGATCGGGCGTCATTTCCTTTGCTAGATCGGGTGTCATTTCCTTTGCCAGATCGGGTGTCATAACCTTGGTAGTTGCCAGTTCGGGTGTCATAACCTCCACTACCAGTTGCCAGGGCCGTCTCTGCCCCGTCTGAGATGACGGTGGCAGGTGGACGTTGGAGGGCGGTTGTCATGTGTCGGACCCCTAATCAGTCAGGTGCGCCGCCTCCGTGTACGGGTTTCCTAGGCGTCAGGTACGATCGTTCAGTCAGGCAACTTGGAGCCAAAGTGGTGTGCGAGGTGAATTCTTGAGTTCAGACAGAAGTGCAGCCCGAATTGCCCCGAGGTCAGGTATGATTGCTCAGGACCTCCAAGGGGAGAGCTCGGGTCGTAGGTTCCTTCTTTAGGGGAGCTCAGGACTCCTTTCCTCGGAGCTCGGGTTGTGGGCCCGTTGTAGTGCCGAGCTGGCACTTTTGCCAGGTCACTCTCGGTTGCTTCCACGTGTCGCATGGCCAAGGGGTTGGGCCAAATCTCCCTCCATCAATTACTATATTAAACAAAAAGTAAGTGTGATATATTGGGATTATTATTTTTATACAGAAATATAAAAAATTATAGAAAAAATTAAACACATCTATAATTCTATATTTACACTACTATTCAAAATATAAAGAAGAATGTGAAACTTTTTTTTATTAAAATACTATTTTTTTAAATTTAGTCCCTATTTAATTGTGAGGTTTAAATTGTAAATTGAACTACTACTTTTCACTTCATTCAATTTCCTCTATTTAAATCTTACATTTATTTGATAAATGAACATAGAAAATCACCAAAAAGATAAAATATTATAAAAGGAAGAATCTAACCAAGCAGGTAGATTTGTTAATGGTACTTGAAACTTTACAACTTGATCCGATTATCACATATTTAGATGAGGTATTTATGTAATCATATTTGGATTTTGCAATATGCATTTGATTAATAATAAAAAGAAAAAAGCATATAAACACAAAAATAAAAATAAAAATACATATTTATACACACTTTTTAGGGGTGTTCACAGGCCGAGTTGGGTTGGTTCCAATGATTTTTTTCAACCAACCCGACCTTTTTGGGTTGCTTATTCACCAAACCTAAATCAACCCACACTGAAGTAAAACCGACCCAAACATGAAGGGTTGACTTGTTGGTTTAGCGGATCGGTTTTTGGCAATTGAAAAATGGGCAAAAGCAAGAGGTCGTGTAGTATTTAGTGTGTGCAAAAGAATTTTCAAACTTCTCCCTAAGTTTGACAAGTTTAAAGCCTTAGGGAGCTTTCTTGCAAGGTTGTCGATCCCAAAATTGTAATAAATAAAAAGACTTTGAAATTAACTCAAACTTTTCCCCCATATCCCATTTCCATGTTTCATTTTCTGTGTAAACTTTTTAACTCAAAAGACAAAGTAAAAAGGAGAGTAGAAGAAATATTAGAAAAAGGAAATAACAATCCCAAGATAAAAGCAATTCCCCATTTTATGTAATGTTACTTAAACTTAAAGTTAACTAGGATAAAAAAGGACTAGGACTAAAGAAAGTAATAAGCAATAGGCCAATAGCCAAGATGAAAACACTCTACATTAGTGCTTTGCATGTTCGGTTTGATTTCAGTTTTTAAGTATGAAAGTCGATCCGACCTGATCTATTGGTTTAACTACTTGCAATAACTGAAACTGATTAGGGATTTAAAAAAACCAACTAAATCGGGTTGGATTGGTCTAATTTGGTCGATTTAACTTATAATCTGAACACCCCTATCTAAAATTACTATGTAGAAAGCACGCGCATGCTTATTAGTCTCATTAAAAGGATGAATACTCAATATTGATTTAAAAATCAATTAACAACTTAATTTATATTCCCAATTCCATGTATTGACATAGAACTCGGTTCAAAAATTGATATACATAATATAATAGATAAGTTGCAATGTTTTGAATCCTAGGAATAGGGTTTAAGGAGACACCCTTGGTAGAGGCAAACATTGGGTTTTCACCTTGTTTAGATTAAGGTAAAAATGTAACCAAACAATCCCTAAATATCACTCCATAACTTGTAAATAAGAAGTTGGAAGAGAGACGTGAAGATGATGTTGAGGGGGTTGCTTTCGTTGAAACAATGACTAAGGAATACTACCAGAAAACAGTGAAAGATTTGAACTTTCATTTATCTACTTATACTATTCCTGTTCACATAGCCGAAGGAGTTGGAAGAAAGAAAACGTGAAAGATTTGAACTTTCAGCCCGGCTGACATTTGGTCTTTGGCCTCCTGCCAAAAATCTTGGCCCTGCTGATACGCGCTCCAGTGAATGATCTCATAATACATCCCAACCGTATATTTGAAATATTTTCCCATGACAAACATAAGAGATATTCTCAATACATAATGAGATGTACATGTAAGCAAGGTTTTTTTCGATGATTGGGCCTGACACACATCCGGTCCAAAGTCCGAACATGTCTTAATATCTTCTTTTCAAGATGGTTATCTTCTTGCTCTTTTTCCTTTTACCCTTAACCATTTATCCTTAGTTTGTTTTTTAAGGAATTAAATGATTTGAGAGATTTGGCAAAGAATCGACCCAATTTGCCGGATCCAACCCCCAAAAAGTGGATTAGAGTTCCTTATCCGGCAACCTGAATTAGAAGGCAACATGACCCGACCAGAATAGAAAAGAAATTGGGTTGAATTACGGGTCACCAAAACTGGGTCATCTTATTTCAAACTGACATTGACCCGGACGATTAAATCCATATTTAGTATAAATCTATTGATTTGAACAAAGACCAGTTGATCTGGGCGGTTGAAGTCTATCCTAATTTGAATACTTAGGGTTAGGTGTAGTCTTTGCTGACTCAAGTCAAAACTTAACCCCATCCGGAATGGCCCGAAGTTGTCATGACCCGACCCTATTTTCCAGGTCTACTTGAGATCATTTATTCGTAGAATAATGGTATGCCCGTCCCTAGGACCAAGACGAACTCTGGTCCATCGCTATGTGACCCGGGTTTTTGTTCAACTGCAAACCCCTTTCAAAATCTACGTGGGGTTCATCAAGGTCCTAATGGGCAGAGAGAGAGAGAAAAAGGGTTTCAGGCTTTCAGCCATCAATATAAATGCATATGCAAAGTGTAAAGTTGTAAACGACAATGCCGAGATGACGAAAAGGACCAGTTGGCCGGCCACCCGAACAGGACCAAAAAGCATATTTGATCCGGGTCCACATCACAAGACTCGGCAGAGGTCCTACTGTTACTGTACGCATATCTAAAATTTTAATGCAAAATATCAGACATCACATCTCCGCCCCACAGCACAGACATTTTGCACAGACATTATCAAAAATGGTACTATCATTCCACAGAGGTTTCCAAGAGTTCGGTCGTGAGCCAACTCAAATATATCTATATAATAAAAATATCATAATTATTAATTATTATAATTCTTAATTTTTTAAATATAAAATAAAATAATTTATATATAATTTTTATTTTTATAAAATATTTTTTTCTAAATATTTTTATAATAAAATATATATTAAAATATAAAATGAACTGAATCGAATTTGAACTTATGAATTCTTGACTTGAGCCGAATTCGAGCTTAAGGTTCTAGCTCGAACCGAGCTCGAACTCAAACCTTATAGAATAGTCTCGAGCCGAGCTCGATCTTATGAATTCTTGACTCGATCCAAACTTGAGCTTAAGATTCTAACTCAAACTGAACTCGAACTCGAACCTTATAGAATAGTCTCGAGCGAAGCTCGAACCTGGTAATATTTGGTTCGGCTCGAATCCACCCCCGCCCACCCACCTCACTCTTTATATAATTATAGGGTAAAAACTCTCCTATAGTTTTACTATGCAAAAACCTCTCCACTATTGACAAAAACCTCCTTCCCATCAATTATCATGACGGAAAACGTTAAACGATCAAATCTTTCCAAATACCTATTTTAACCTTTTCAAATACGCCTTGATGATTTCCAATTTAGCAAGTTCTTGGAACATTCCGCCATTGATCATCATATATAGTCTCTCAGTGCACTGTAATTGCCTCCTAATGCTTCCAGCAGAGTCTGCAGATAAACGCCCTACGCCTGTGCAAGCACCATTATTCCCTCGGCCTCTTTCTTCTTTGCATACAGTTCTGCGTCTGCAACTTGTTGGTGAGCGTAAAAAGATGCCTCTGCAATTGCTTTCTGTTCCTTGGCCTCTTTCTCCTTCTCATACAATACTGCTTATGCTGCCTTCTGATTCTTATAAAACTCCCAGTTCGCTTCTTGAACCTTCTGTTACAAATTTGGACGTTAATTCCTCATAAATCGTAGAAATATCATCAAGAACAACAGTTGGATTTATTTAGAAAAAAAAAAAAAAAAACAGAAAGAAGATGACTGTATCGATCGGAAATGCTCCATACCCGGGTTTCATACTCCACACCAGCCTTACTCAGTAGCTCGACTCTGAGCTTCTCTGTGCGAGTCAATGCGTCCATCCTCTCAAATTCTCTCTGCAACTCAGCCACTCGGATGGCCACCGCCTTTGTTGACTCCACTTCCACCATCTTGAGCCTGCCGAGTCCACCCCGCTTTCTTTGCCCCAACTCCGCGTTGGCCTCTGCAACATGAGTTCGGATTTCCTGCACTTGGTTTCGTTTGTGCCGGGGTGCACTTCTAATCGGATTTTAACACGTTGTGGTTCACATGTACAACTGGCTCACATGTGTCATAAAATTAAACAGAAAATTTGCCGTGTTATGTTTTCCGTATAACATTTTTTGAAACTAATTAAAAAAATGTGAATTCATCTTCTTCCCCAACTAGACAACTGGAGAGTGACGGCCGGCTTCACACCCACTATTCCTCTCCTCTCTCGCCCTCTTCCTATCTATCTCTTCTTTCTTCTTCTTCTTCCCTCTCCTTTGTTCCTCCCTCCCCCCCTTCATATTCTAATTTTCCTAATAATCGACTTAGAGCAGGGAGCTAAGACGGTAATGGTAGCAGACTCGCCATTTTGGAGAGCGAAGTGTGTTGTACTTGTGTTCTGATGTGCTGCCGGATTGCACCTCCGACTGTACTGTGAAGTTGCAGTTGTTGATAATAGTCAATGTCTTTAATATACCCCTGTAGAAACTGAAGCAAAATAAAACAAAGAATATAATCTAAATCAAGAAAGAGTCGTTGACACAAAGGTTCTTAGAATGCATTACTTGAAACAAGCTTAGTAAGAATAACATAAGACAAGAAAAAACACAATGAACGTTAAGCTAGCCAAACTGTGAAATAGCTTCAGATTGGCTGTTTTAAATTGTCAACAACCATAGAAGATTTTGAAACTTAAATGAAGATTCAATCTACCAAGTAGTAACTTCCCCATTAGGCGATAGCTCTGCTTTTCTTCAAAGGGTTATTTTTGTCAATGTTGTTTGATGCCATAGCGAATGATCAAATAAGAGAAAGTGATCTTCTGAGTACCAACTTCTGTTACCCAGAGAAGGAAAGGATTGAAGGGTGTATCCGTGAAGCCGGCAGCCACTCTTTGGTTGTCGAGTTGGTACACGAAACCAAGTGCAGGAAATCCGGACTCCTGCAACGTCAGCAGCCTTCTGGTTCTCATATATACTCACATCCGTCTTCACCTTAATCTCTTCCTTCTTCCCTTCTCCTTGCCTTTGGGTTGATATGATCCTCGTCTCCACGTCGATCTTTGCCTCATTCTGCAGTGTCTACCCTTCAAGAAGCTTTGCTCCGATCTCACCCTTCATCTTGGCCTCAGCCACATCGATCTTAGCCTGGTTGGCAGCCTTCATCTGGGTCTTTTGGTCAAGGTACGAGAAGTACTCATCAGTACGTCGACTCAGGGGCCGATAGTGAACACTACCGGGAGAACGAAGAGGAGCTTTTCTGCGCTCATAGCCTGTACTTCGAACGTGTAGTTTACCGGAGAGATGTCGAAGACAGTGCAGGATTGCCCCAGAAGGACCCATGCCTTCTTGGCGAGCTTGACGTCTCGTATCCCGACGTCGGTGATCACTAAATACTCCAACGGGCTTGCTACTTTATACATGGCTGTGGGCGAGTACTGTAAGAGACGGAGAAGGAGAAGAAAAAGAAAGAGAGAGAGAGATGGGATGTAAAAGAGGGCCAAATTTGTATATAAAGGGAAAGACGACAATAATAGGGCTGTTCATAAAAAAGACCCAAACCGAATAACCCGGTCCGATCCAATTTGAATTTGCCAGTTTTTCTTCATCATCGGTCGGTTTTGGGTTAAAAAAATATAAATTGATGGTTCAGTTCGGTTATTAAATCAACCCAAACCGATTTAGATATATATATATATATATATATATATATATATATATAATATTTTAGATATTTTATATATATAAATATTTGATATATTTCAATTTTAATATATATATTTCAGCATTATTTCGAAAATATGCATATTATATATAAAATTTCAGTTTTAATCCATCAAATTATTTTTAATTTCTAGGCCTCCAACCTTCTCTTCGTAGACTAGAATCCTTTACCATTCATACCTAAAGAATCATTCACAAAACCGACCCAAACTGATCCAAACCGATCAAGTCGGTTTTACTTAGCACATGGTCGGTTTCAATTTCATTTCTAGATAAATTGACTAGGTCGAATTGGTTAGAAAAATGCCAATAAACTGATCCAACCTGACCCGTGAACAGCCCTAGATAATACGTGGACATGCTTATTTTAATAGAAACATGCAAAAAGGTAAAATAGGTATTTAAAAAGATTTGATCATCGGTTTAATGTTTTCTGTCATGATCATTGAAGGAAGGGAGGTTTTTGTTAATTTTTTAAAAATAGAAATGAGGTTTTTACTAAAGTAAAACTATAGGGGAAGTTTTTATGATTGTGAGAAAGTTCAGGGCAGGTTTTTGTATTTTACCCATAATTATACTAGAAAAGTCCGGGCTAAAGGCTAGAACCGCTTAAGAAAAGTCCGGGCTGTCAACCATAACTTAGGCCAGGGTAGGGATGTTGATGGAACGGCTATGCGGGTGGGCCGGTTACCCATCCGCCCAATTCCTATTGGGATTTGGGACGGGCTTGGTATTTGCCCTAATCGGGTAAATTTTGGATTCATGTTGTGGTGATATCATTATCAGCCCATCAGGGGTCAGTTCGAGTTACATTCGGTTCAGATATACCACATGGCTATCTCTTGGCTTAGGCCACGCTGAACCATGGCCCATGGGCGAGCGAAAACCCAACTCAAAAGCTCCTTTAAGCATGGCAGATAGCCTACGTAATGAATTGCATTTCAAACCACAAAGATGAACAACACAAATAGAAATAGAGGTTGTTAATGAAGTATCTGAATTACAGAGTTCAACCAGAACAATTAACATAACACCAAGTTCAACTTACAGACTTACAGTCAACAAAACGGAAAGTTTTCTCATCAACATCCAGTCAGATAAAAAGAGGTCTGAGACCATGGATTTATCAATGGGGTGAATATAAATCTATGTCAGAAACTCCAAGTTAGATCCTGTATCGCAATTTTGATTTCTGAATCTTCTTCCTGATCAAGAAATGAGTCATTGAAGTTTGGCTAATAAAGGCCTTTCCTTAAGATATATAAATCTATCAGTCCTTGTCTCACATGAAATCCTCTTCCAGTTCTTGCAAGGAATCGTTTGTTGCTGATATCTGTTTGTTGGATGTCATCTTTTCTGGAACCATAAGGCCCTTATAGCTCCTTATCTCTGCCTGCCTCTCCTTTTCGAGCCTCTCCATCTCTTCCCGCCGTTTCTGCAAATGACAATGCTAAGTTACATTTTAGCAACATCTGAAAAATGTAAGCTTATGAAATAATAGATTACAATTATAAGAAACCTTAGAAAATTATCCATGGTATTTGTCTCAAATCAAGTATCAAAGACTGGGTTTCAGATCATGCTTCAGCAAGAATACTAAAAATGTCGAAGTCCATAGGAACTCATTCATGCCTTTTCTGACTAAGAATTTTAATATTTTATAGCTGCTACGACATAGGTCAGAACAGCACCAGAAAGCTGCTCCCAACCTACCAGGGGGGAAACACCAAGGGTTCAAAGCAGCAGGCACCAACATGTTTGTTGATCGAACCCTAACAAATAAGAACAAACTAGTATTTTTGGTTTTATCTTCTCTTAGTTCTTTGTTGTATTTTTTGTTAACGACGAGAAAAATTACTATGTAATCATTTGCTTTTTGGACTTTTCTAGGCTTGCCAAGTTGCACCCCACGCATGTGTCCATGGAATAAAACATAGCCATCCATGTCTCTTGAACTGTGTTTGGTTTGAAAGAGAAGGTAGGGAAAGTTTGTATAGGTTTCCCTACCTTTTCTTTCAAACCAAACACAACCTTGAAGTATACTTCCTGATATCAACTTGTCTTTGACCATTCATACAACCACAAACCTCATTTTGACATCCGTTTTTGGCAGCCAATAACCATTGGCCTGCTTTCCCATCCCAGAAGAAAATGGAAGAAGTAAACAAAACATAATGGAGAAGATGGAACAAATGCTCTAACAAAGATAGAAGTCCAACTTACTTTATCTCTCAACTGTAGTTTTCTTTCAGCTCTTTCTGCTGCATTTACTGCATCTCTCTCAGCTGCGTGGATAGAACTAAAAGTTATCCACAATTACCTTGAAATAATAATGCAATGCAAATAAATCTTTCTAAAGCAGGTAATTGTAGTGCTGAAAGAAAGTCAAAGCTACTATCTGGATTTCACATGGAGAGATGATAAGATTGTAATTTAACCTTTTAAGTCTGGTTTTCTCTCAACTTGTGTCTTATTCAATCTATTAACTATCTCATTTATACGCTTCTCCACTCTGACAGTGCGAACCTTCACCAAAAACAAAAAGAATAGTCATAATTCCCTCATGTGTTCTACTGGTGCCTAATTTAAAATAGAAATTAAAGCTCTACAAAATCATCTCTACTCACTATTTTAGGGTTGTGAAAACCAACTTGTCCAACATCCATGGAAGCTGTCTTCTTCAAATTGTACCAAGGAGTGTAAACAACATCAATATTATTCACCTTGTTGCCTGCAACACAAATAAATCATGTCAAACAAAACAGATTTCTATACTGTATATCGATCATCTTACTCAGGGTCAATGGAAGAGCATTAAGAATGCTATATAAGAAGGAAATTTTACTAGTCACTACTTTTTAACTAACATAAAACCGTCATTTTTAATGAACTGTTGTTGGTAAAATCATCTTTTTCCACACTGAGATTTTTTATTAGTAAGTTGCAAGCAACCTGCTAACTACATAAATAAATAAATAAATAAATAAAATATATATATATATATATATATATATATATATATATATATATATATATATATATAGTAAAGAAAGCATCGAATTTGCCTTAACAAGCTGTGCACAATCTTCCAGTAAACCTTCACTTATATCATCAATTGTCTGTCCTTTATTCAATCTCAGATACACATGAGCAGAAGACATTTTGTCAACATGGAACCTGCAGTAGGCAACTTATAAGAAGGGATCTCTGAATTAAAGAAAAATAGAAAATGCAGAACATGAGAATGTATGTCTAAATTGAAGGTCATGCTTATTAACATGAAGTTATGAAATGAAAATATGGCACCCCAGAATGAGAAAACCATGACAACTGACTATAATCTAGAGTAAATAAATTTTTTTTGAAGAGGTAAAGTAATATTTATTGAGAAAAGAGATACACAAGGGAGGAATCAAAGATGACAACATAATAACTGAAAAATATGATCTAACAATACAAATATAATTGAACAAAAAGGCAAATTATGAGAAGCTAGTAGGGAAAGCAGAAGTCCATGTAAAATCGAATGTAGGATTGAAGTATATGTATGCCAAAATGAGAATAAAAAGAAAAGAAAAGAACGGTTGCTTGCTGCTTGGAATGCCTTCAGCTAGTGACAGGGATGTATATATCTAACACTTCAAGGAACATTTTGAAAATTGAACATAACTTAGTTATTCTGTGATTTGAAGGCTTCATAGGTGATGCTAGTTCCACCTCATTGACTGCATCATCAATTTGGATAATGTGTTTTTCCTTCTTTCCTTGTTTGTATGCTTTCCTTACATCATATTGAAATTTTGTTGCTTCATAATTTGCAATATCCAATCTAGAACTGTTTGTAGACAATCCTGAATCAATAGTACTAGGAATTTGCAATTCCCAGATGTTCTCTGAACTCTGAAGGCACCACCCATTCTTGATGGGCCAGGATTCCCAAGAGGGCACCCATAGAATTAAACTTTACCATTCTTGCATCTGGGACCATTTCAGGACTGAACCACCTGTTGCCTCTGTGGAGCAAAACCTGCCACCATATACCAACCTTTCAAAATAGAATCCGACGACAGCCCCTTGAACTTATTTCTTGCTAGAAACCAACAAAATACTTTTACCTTAATCAAATTGAAGAGAGTATTTTCTTCTAGCCTCTTATTTTCAAAAGTTCTGGAGTCCCTTTCACTCCAAATTCCAGACTTCATCACCATAATAATATATGAGTTCATGCATTTCTGACCAATTTGGAGACTTCGTGTAGCTGCCTACAGCGCGTGGGAATGGAAAAAGCCCAACCCTTAAAGCAACACTGGATTATTCACTTTCACCAAACCAATATCTGAGTGTTTCATTCTCTTCTCATTTTTGGTTCACCAAACGTACAAACTGAGATATCATCTAATGATAACCTTTTTTAGACATGGTTAAGGATTTCAACCAAGTTAAATACATCTTTAAAGTCCACACCAGAATTCAGTGACATGATAAGTACCCTTCTGGCCAAAGTGGTAAAAAATGGTCCATTAGACACATTAGAAGTCATTAATAGAATGCACATTCTTTTAAGATTATGAATATCCAACCTATAGAGAATAAATATCTCCCAAACATAGAATTCCTATAAAAAACATTGAATTATATTTCCTCTTATATTTGGTAAAGCTTGAACCATCAATAGATGGGAAGGAAATTGCTAGCACAATGGTATCTGGTATTGGGTTTTAGAATATTCAAGCTCTTTGAGGCCCCATGGTCTTTGTCTTTTTGCAGAAGGCTTTTTTGTTGGGACTTGCTATTAAGATTATATTTTTAGGCAAATAATATATCTAAATAACTACTGGCTTGTACATTTAGGCCCTTCTTTATAAAACTGTTGAAATCATATAGCAGAAATAAAGAAACCCAAATAATCCACAAAACACAGGCACTGTGCTTAAAAAATATGCATGCATAAACTGGACCTGAGAATTAGAGTGTAAAAGATATTTTCTATTAATGTGAAAAAACACATGAAAACCTACATTCTTAGAAGCAGTAAATGACGTACAAAATGGTTCATAGAGATAAGGAATTAAATTGTGGTGGAAAGAAAAAGAAATTCAGGAGGATGTCTACCCATAGAATTATAGCAAGATAATCAGATAGCGAAATTGACAGATGTATCCAGGGTGTTGTGTGGTTAGAAAATACCATTCAAGCTAGAAGGAAATTAAAAAAAAAAAAAAGGTTATAAGGCCGAAAATATTGATATTATATGTAAAAGATTAGATATAGGCATATTTATGAGAACCTAGGAGTAGATCCAATAGGTGATAAAACGAATGAGGGTATCCAGCTCCTAAAATGTTTTACAGATGTCCATAAAAAGACCACCTATGGTACCAGTAACAGAAAGAAGTGATCTCTTGCAAGTTGAATTTTTACAGGAGCTAGAACTAGAAGGCTATGAAAAAAAGGACCTGGTTTAAAGTATTGATAAATGATAATTTATTTGAAGACCAATGAATTGACAAAGGGTATGGCACTCAATAGAGCAGAATGGAAGAACAGGGTTCATGTAGTCGATCCCATATTGGTTGGAATAATAAGGTTCTTTTGAGTTGGGTCGAGCTGAGGATTTGAGTTTGTCAGCGCTTAATCTATAAACAAGGCCAAAACCAAGTTACCAAGAAGAGGACAGGGGATTAGAGCAGAAAAGTGGGAGGATAGGGAAGAGAATTTGTATCAGATGTTGTTGATGAATGAAATGAGCCCCAGAATTTTCTTCAAGAAAAAAACTGATGGGAAAAAAATAAAAAGATAACTGATACTAATGAACAAAAAAAGTCAGATGAAATAAATGAAATTTTTACCATATATCTTCGGGAAAACCATATTTGATGAGCTCTTCGTTCTCGTGCTTGTCTAAGCCCATGAAAATGGTATAATCACCAGCGATGGTTGAGCTTTGAACTAGAAAACCATCGTTCCTCCCATGAAAATTGATGTAACCGTTTTCGGCCACGTACCAATGTTTTGTGATGTAAAACCTTTTGGCTAAGTACCTCGTTATTTGACCCGGTGGTAGCGTGCCTTAGTGATGAGCTACTTGGTGGTGAACTGCCTACTAGCAAACTGCTCGGTGGAGAACTGCCTAGGGGCGAATTGCCTGGCGGCGAACTGCCCGGTGGTGAACTGTTTGGTGGAGAACTGCCTGGTGGCGAGCTCCCTGGTGGCGAACTTCTTGGTGGCGAACTGCCTGGTGGTGAACTGCCTGGTGGCGAACTACCTGGTGGCGAGCTGCTTGGTGGCGAACTGCCTGGTGGCGAACTACCCGGTGGCGAGCTGCTCGGTGGCGAATTGCCTGGTGGCGAACTGCCTGGTGGCGAACTGCCTGGTAGCAAATTGCCTACTAGGCGGTTGGTGACTTAGAGAATGCTGGAGCTCCCTGGTGCGGCGCAATCCGACTGCCCTCAGCATGAGGTGGTCTTCTTTCCTTTGTAGGCAACGGGAGCTGAGGGACCTGCGAGAACTTCATTTTTTCCTCCTCTTTGTAGGTGGCGGGAGCTAAGGGACCTGCGAGAACTCCATCTTTTCCTCCTCTTTGTAGGTGGAGGGAGTTGAGGGACCTCCGAGAACTCCATCTTTTCCTCCTCTTCGTAGGCGGCGAGAGCTGAAGGACCTGCGAGAACTGAATCAGAGGTCCTGGGGGTATTTTCCCGGTGGGGGCTCTCCGACGCTTAAGTTAGCACTCTTATTATAGAGAGCTTTGAAGATAATATGAGAGAGCTAGAGAGCAGGGTTACTTCCCTTTTTTCATCCCCCTCCCCTTTGGGGGTGAGGTCTTTATATACCGGAGTCCTCGCGGGTTAGGTGGGTGAAAAGCCCCCAAATGGTAAGACTCGTCGCATCCTGTCAAAACCGGGGTACGGTGGTGAACTCCTCGAGGTCGTCAGGCTGGCGCTAGTGTCAGGCGGCCAGGTCGACGCCTGGGCCGGGTTGTTAGGAGGCGCCTGCGTCAGTCGGCGGGTCAATGTCTAGGCCAGGTCGTCAGGTCGGCGCCTGTGTCAGTCGGCGGGTCAGTGTCTAGACCAGGTCGTCAAGCTGGCGCATGTGTCAGTCGGCGGGTCAGTGTCTAGGCCAGGTTTGTCGGTGGGCGCCTTATGGGTGGCTTGGCCGGATCATGCGCTAGGCTGGTCCAGATCGGCCAGGTCGCGGAGGCCGCACGCAGCTCGCGCAGGCCATGCGCAGTTCGCGTAGGCCGTGCACAGTTTGCGCAGGCCGCGCGCAGTTCGCGCAAGCCGCGCGCGCGCCACGCAGGTCACGTGTGCCGCGCGCAGGTCGCGCAAGCACGCGTCAAGCCGCGCGTAGGTCGCGCTAGGCCGGCCAGACTGGTGCCCGGGTGGGTCACCAACTTCGTAAGTTTGTTGGTTGGGTGTTTTCCTAGTTGTCACGAGGTGCCACATGTCACAATTTCACTAGAGGGCCAAATCTGCCCTCATCAATAGCCCCCCACTCCCGAGCTGATAGTAACTCAGCGAAGGGAGTAGATTTCTTTTGGGCCGTAAGTCGTTGTGCTAGTAAGTGCTGATCCAATTACTAGTGTAGCCCATAGGCTTTGGGAGCGACTCGTAGTCTACTCTTCTTTGACTTTTGCCCGTGCCGGTTAGGCGACCGGGTCTTTAGTACTAATGTGGCCCGTAGGCTTTGGGAGTGACTAGTGGTCTACTCTTTTCTAACTTTGCCCATGCCGGAGAGGCGACCGGGTCTTAAGTAGTAATGTGGCCCGTAGGCTTGGCCTGCATTAGCTTCGTAATGCCGGTCACCTACTCCTACAAGAAGCTACTAGGGGCTCGACCTTCGTGGGCAGCACTACTAACTTTAGGTTGCCAGCTCACACGGGAGCCTTGGAAGGCTCGACCAGTAAGGGCGCCTATGTAGTCAATTGGCCACCAACTCCCGCGGAAGCCACGAAGAGCTCATCTTTGTAGGGGGGACCTTGCGGAGAGGACTGATGTGGCATTATATGAATTGAAAGTAAGGTTGGTAGAGCTACTTAGTCCGTTAGCTCCCTGCATAGTCTCTGAGTTCATAAAAAATGTAAACTATAAAGCGATAGCTTCAATTTCTAAAAAGTGAGGACTTAGTTTTGGCAAGATGAGAACTTAGCTTTTGTAGGATGAGAACTTAGCTTTTTGTAGCATGTTCCCACAGACGGCGCCAATTGATGTAACCGTTTTCGGCCACGTACCAATGTTTTGTGATATAAATTTTTTTGGCTAAGTACCTCGTTATTTAACCCGGTGGTGGCATGCCTTAGTGATGAGCTACTTGGTGGTAAACTGCCTACTGGCGAACTGTTCGGTGGAGAACTGCCTGGGGGCGAACTGCCTGGCGGCGAACTGTCTGGTGGCGAACTGCCTGGTGGCGAGCTCCCTGGTGGCGAATTGCCTGGTGGCGAACTGCCGGGTGGTGAACTGCCTGGTGGTGAACTGCCTGGTGGCGAACTGCTTGGTGGCGAACTGCCTGGTGGTGAACTACCTGATGGCGAGCTGCTCGGTGGCGAATTGCCTGGTGGCGAACTGCCTGGTGGCAAACTGCCTGATAGCGAACTGCCTACTAGGCGGCCGGTGACTTAGAGATTGCTGGAGCTCCCTGGTGCTGCGCAATCCGACTACCCTTAGCATGAGGTGGTCTTCTTTCCTTTGTAGGCAGCGGGAGCTGAGGGACTTGCGAGAACTTCATCTTTTCCTCCTCTTTGTAGGTGGTGGGAGTTGAGGGACCTGCGAGAACTCCATCTTTTCCTCCTTTGTGTAGGTGGTGGGAGCTGAGGGACCTCCGAGAACTCCATCTTTTCCTCCTCTTCGTAGGCGGCGGGAGCTGAAGGACCTGTGAGAACTGAATCAGAGGTCCCGGGGGTATTTTCCCAGTGGGGGCTCTCCGACGCTTAAGTTAGCACTCTTATTGTAGAGAGCTTTGAAGATAATATGAGAGAGCTAGAGAGCAGGGTTACTTCCCTTTTTTCATCCCCCTCCCCTTTGGGGGGTGAGGTCTTTATATACCGGAGTCCTCGCGGGGTAGGTGGGTGAAAAGCCTCCAAACGGTAAGACTCGTCGCATCCTGTCAGAACCGGGGTACGGTGGTGAACTCCTCGAGGTCGACAGGCTGGCGCTTGTGTCAGGCGGCCAGGTCGGCGTCTGGGCCGGGTTGTTAGGGGGGCACCTGCGTCAGTCGGCGGGTCACTGTCTAGGCCAGGTCGTCAGGTCGGCGCCTGTGTCAGTCGGCAGGTCAGTGTCTAGATCAGGTCGTCAAGCTTGTGCCTGTGTCAGTGTCCAGGCCAGGTTTGTCGGTGGGCGCCTTATGGGTGGCTTGGCCGGATCATGCGCTAGGCTGGTCCAGGTCGGCCAGGTCGCGCAGGCCGCACGCTGCACGCAGCTCACGCAGGCCATGCGCAGTTCGCGTAGGCCGTGCGTAGTTCGCGCAGGCCGCGCGCTAGGCCGTGCGCAGTTCACGCAAGCCGCGCGCGCTCGCCATGCAAGTCGCGTGTACCGCGCGCAGGTCGCGCCAGGCCGGCCAGACTGGTGCCCAGGTGGGTCACCAACTTCGTAAATTTGTTGGCTGGGTGTTTTCCTAGTTGTCACAAGGTGCCACGTGTCACAATTTCACTGGAGGGCCAAATCTGCTATCATCAAGATTTGGAGAGAAGAACTTAAAGAGGTAAAACCGAGAATTCAAAGAGAAAGAAATACCTTTAATAATTGATACGATCAATTAAAAAAATGCAAGAAAGAGAAGCGTAGAAGGTAAGAAGCACCAAAGTCGAATAAAGAAGTCTTGAGGATATATGCACCAGAGACCCGACCACCCACTAAATATTGAAAAGAGCCTTCTATTTTCGCCTTTCCTCCTTTACCCTTTTATTCTTGCTTTTCATACTTAGCAACTTAGGTTTACCCTCCATTAATATTCATCTTCTGACGTCATCAACCTCTCCACAGACCACAGGTGACTTCCCAACCCCCACCGCCCCGAAAATACAAACGAAACTCTCTATATATGCAGGTATCTATATATAATATTATAATTCACCCTTGTCTAAACAAATCCTAGGTACTAGACCTGTTTGGTTAATGTGAATAGGGTTATGGGCGAATGAAATTGTAATCTAAATAAATTATTTCAATTCTAACTGTTTAGTTGGGCAGAATTAAAATCCTATTTTCATTTTTGTTGGAATGGCATTTTATTTAGAGAGAATGATCATTTTTTCTTTTTTCTTTCTCCTTTGGGAATGAAAGCTCATTCCCGTTTATTTCAATTTCGATTCTAATTCTTGTTTGAACCAAATATACTATGGGTATAGATCATTCAGATTCTGATTCTAAGGCTGTGTTTGGTTCAATTGCATTGATGCAAAACTATGGCAGTACAAATGATTTGAGTGTAAATTCTGACCTATTTTTGTTTCAAATTGTAGCTTAGTTTGTTTGACTGCATTACAAATGAAGTAAATTAAGGCATGAAACAAAATAAAGTAAAATCCAAAACAGAATTAAACAAGAATTTGCACTCCCATGCATTTATACTAATACAAATAAATTTGCACTGCAACCAAACACAGCCTAAGGAATTTTGATTTGAATTTCAAATTGCAAACCAAATGGACCCTAAGGCCTCATTTGGGATGGCTACTTGTTTTGGACAAGCTGCTTTAGCCGATCCACTTTGGTTGAGTATTTGCGATTGATGAACTATTCTGAGTAGCTTTTAGGTCACCATTCTGATATTTCATGTTGGTTTTCTAGATTTTTACCAAATGCAACTTCAGGGGTTAACATCATAGTCAAATTAAAAAACAATCAATTGGTAATAGAAGTAGAAACAATCAATTGAAAGTTGAAACTCATAAATTCATGAGTTTCCACTTATTAGATTGTGGGGCTTGTGAACTGGTTTGGACACCACTTTAACCCAAGCTTGAGGTATTAAATTGAGACTCATACACAAAATAAGGCAGAAGTTTAAGGTATTTGATTGTGGGTTAATCCTTATATATCATTCCCTTACATTTCTTCTTTCTTTCCAATTATGGGACTTGTATATTTGTACGACATATTTGAATATGAGGTTGGCAAAAATGAAATAAATAAATAACTGTTAAAAATTAAAACCATATCCACTCTGTCTGGTGTCATTATTGTGTTCGGTTCAAAGTCCATTCGAACAGCTATTATAGCCTTGTATTGAAAATATCTTTTCATGAAATAAAGCATAAAAGTATGAAGATGTTCCCAATGCAAGGATATGATGGCTATTCCAATAATGTTCCAATGGGCTTTGAACTGACTGAAGCCGATCTCCTTTTTGAAGGCTGAAAACATGCCCCAAGGAACCAATTATGCAACATGTAATGTAGATAACTATGCCATGAGCATATGCCCTAATTAGACAATCATGGAACAAGCAATTAACTGAAAAATGAGAGAAATGATTTACTGCCTAAAATGGTTTCTAGTTTCTGTGCTCCTGATGCAAAGTTAGATTGGTATAGTCCTTCATGTATGCAAATGTGATCATTGAAAATGGCAACAAATTTCCATTACAATGTTAGAAATGTGGTTCCTAAAACAAGTTTTGATTTCAATTTGTGGAGACCTACGGCTAGGAGGGAATGTTACATGTTTTCAAAATATATTAGGACAGGGCATTGCCTACACTATTAAGGTTTCATTCACTTTTCGGTAAATTATTTCTCCAGGTGGATGCACTTACCTCGTTCTTTTATATTTCACGTAAATAAGGCAATGACCATTTTATTCATAAAAATCTATTATTAAGAGGGACATTTTTGTCCCACTCAAATGTTGATAAATTTTCCCCCGGGTGGAAAAGTTATTTACCTACTTAGGAAATGAGTATCACTTATCGGGGTAATTGATACCTCAAAAATTAAACTTTTCCTGATCCCCACAAAAATCTTTAAAAATAAAGAACATTGATTTCTTGATCAATAAAAATCAAAATTTCATTGACCAATTTTCTCCCTTTCAAAATTAAAAAAAAAAACTCCCTAAATCTTTATATTTCTTTTAACAAAAAATATGTTTATATTTCGGACTTTAAGGCAGACATTACCGAATCCCAGCAACGATGCCAGTCTTAGAAGTGTCGACCTTTTGTCTATTTGACTACCTTCTCCGCATTCAATTTAATTATGAGATCAATCACTACAAAAACATATTTAATTAGGTGGGGTCCATTTTCGTGGGAAAAACCCACCTTAAGAAAACAACCGCATTAGAAAGCAGGCACCATGTACCACCTCATCCATGGGTAGGGGTGAGCACTATTTGGTTAATTTTGGTTTAGTTTTTTCATCGGTTTTCAGAATTTGAAATTTAGTTAATCGAATTAATCAAACTTTCTATTATATATAATAAAATTAAATTTGATTTCATAATATATAATATATATTATATTGTAATATATAATAGAGTATATATTATTAAACTTCGGTTTTAACCATAATAAGTTAAATAACCGAAAACCGAATTGAAAATTTTGATTTTGATTATTTTGGTTTTTCTATAATTCAGTTTTGGTTTGTTTTTTATTTTTTTAATTTTAATTTATTCAATTCAAATTTTAACTGAATAAATTGAATGTTCACACCCCTATCCATGGGTGGGAAACTGGGGATTTGTAACCAACAAAACAAAATGCTTTGAACAAAATCAACACTGTCCCAATTAGGCCTTTGTAGCTGCACATGAGAATATCTCTCTCGTCATTCTTAGGGAGATGTTGCTATTGTAAATTCAGATTGGTGACTCATAGAGTGGCTCCATATGCATATATCAGGGTGCATTGAAAATATCTCATACTTGTCATGAAATGATGTTCTTAATACATGGTTGGAATGTATCATGGAGTGCATTCTATGGGGCATTCATACAAATTCTCCTATTGTAAATTGTAACAATGTTTTTAAATCCATTGTTGACCCAACTGGTTGAACCGTTTGAACTGTCACTCGATTAAGATTTTGGGTCCGGTTTTAGTAAAACCCGAAAGATGGTCAAAAATCGGTCGAGCCAAATGATTGGACTATTGATATATGACTTGGTGATCATGTCACGGTTTGCACAGTAAATGTATATGCAAACTTTGGGAGGCCATAACTTTGCACTCCGAAGTCTAATTGAGGTGATTTGTTCTTTGCATTAGAAAGCAGGCACCATGTACCACCTCATCCATGGGTAGGGGTGAGCACTATTTGGTTAATTTTGGTTTAGTTTTTTCATCGGTTTTCAGAATTTGAAATTTAGTTAATCGAATTAATCAAACTTTCTATTATATATAATAAAATTAAATTTGATTTCATAATATATAATATATATTATATTGTAATATATAATAGAGTATATATTATTAAACTTCGGTTTTAACCATAATAAGTTAAATAACCGAAAACCGAATCGAAAATTTTGATTTTGATTATTTTGGTTTTTCTATAATTCAGTTTTGGTTTGTTTTTTATTTTTTTAATTTTAATTTATTCAATTCAAATTTTAACTGAATAAATTGAATGTTCACACCCCTATCCATGGGTGGGAAACTGGGGATTTGTAACCAACAAAACAAAATGCTTTGAACAAAATCAACACTGTCCCAATTAGGCCTTTGTAGCTGCACATGAGAATATCTCTCTCGTCATTCTTAGGGAGATGTTGCTATTGTAAATTCAGATTGGTGACTCATAGAGTGGCTCCATATGCATATATCAGGGTGCATTGAAAATACATGAAATGATGTTCTTAATACATGGTTGGAATGTATCATGGAGTGCATTCTATGGGGCATTCATACAAATTCTCCTATTGTAAATTGTAACAATGTTTTTAAATCCATTGTTGACCCAACTGGTTGAACCGTTTGAACTGTCACTCGATTAAGATTTTGGGTCCGGTTTTAGTAAAACCCGAAAGATGGTCAAAAATCGGTCGAGCCAAATGATTGGACTATTGATATATGACTTGGTGATCATGTCACGGTTTGCACAGTAAATGTATATGCAAACTTTGGGAGGCCATAACTTTGCACTCCGAAGTCTAATTGAGGTGATTTGTTCTTTGCTTTTGGGTAACTTTTCAAGATTTATGCATCCTAAGGTGCCATGCTCCGCTATTTTCGCCAAAAAAAAACTTTTTTAGCCTCAAATTACAATTTTTTAATATTTTTTACAAATAAAAAATTTAAAATAGCATTAAAAACATAAATTAAATATAAAATAATATGTTTATTACATGTAGAACATAATTATACATTACTTAATGATAAAATACATGTTTACACACACATATGTATGTATGTATGTTCGTAATGGCTTGTTGTGAAAGAGTTGGGAGTGTTTGTTGAAGGTAGATCTGAACAATCCATCAGTCAGTTTTGATCCACAACTTCGAGACATTGGGATGGCACTCCAATTCATATAGGCATATTATTATTATTGTTATTATTATTATTATTATTATTATTATTATTTTGCATTTATATTTTTTAGGGGAAATTACATATAGGCATCATGTACTTTTGGGGTAGTGACACTTAAAAGGGCATCATCTTTTAAGTTAGACAATTAAGTGAGTCCAGATATGCTCCTCACAACATGTCTCTGTTGTACATCGGGAACATCTCCCATAGTTGTATTTTCATGGGGAGATGTAGCTATGAAGTTGGTGTGAGGAGCATTCTATGAGGAGCAGATCCCAATTCCAAAAATCAACATTTAAGTTTAATTGTTGGCATTCCATTAGTTTTTTGCATCATGTGATGTCACATGTGCCTTGAAACATTTCAAAATCTCAAAACTACCCTTCACATAATTTATTAGATTGTTTCATGAGGATCTCTCTCAACTTCTACCAAAGTGACCTTGCATCAACATATAGCCATTCTTTAAAACTTGCTCAACAAATTCATTATCAGAAACACATAAAAGGAATTTAAAATGGGCAGCTTGATAATTTTATCACTCACTGTAATGTCAATTTATAGTTGTATACTAAATTGTTGATATTTGAAAGTTCAGGATGTTTAGTTGTTGCACTTAAAAGTTGAGGCCCTTAAGTGTCCTTACTCACAAAGTACAAGGTACCTATTTGTAATTTTTCTTTTTTTTAAGCTGCATTCATTACTTAAAATCAAGGTTTTAAAAATTGACCCGGAAATGGAACCGTTCTGGCCACCAATTTCTGGGTCAGAAGTTCGACCGTCCAAGTCAAACGGTTTGGACGGTTTGAGTATTTTATCAATGATATGTCATCTTACCCATTAGATTGGAATATTAGGGTAAGATGCATATAAATATAAAGAGAAAATATAGATGGAATGAGAGGCATTTGAGAAGTTTTGGCTGAAGAAGAAGAAGAAAAAGAAGAAGGAAGAAGAGGGCTTGAAGGTTGTAGTGGTGATAGCAACGGCAACAGCGACGACAATGGTGAAAAATGGGAGTAGATCAGAGATTTCTCAATCATATCTCTCTCTCTCTCTCTCTCTCTCTCTCTCTCTCTCTCATAGACGGCAGATCTGTCATCTAGAGTCTAAAGTCTAAACTTCTCTCTCAAATCTCTAAATGTGAGATCTCTCTCACTCTCTCACACTTCTCTCTGAGAGTCTCAGTATATCTCAGATCTCATATTTGAGAGGTCTCAGATCTCATATCTCAAATATCGAATCTGAGCTTTCCTTTTGACAAGTTAATAAACCACAAACCGTTCTCCAAGTCAAACAGTTCAACAGTTAAATCGTTCGGATCAATGGATCGTTGACTAATTCAACGATTTTTTACTAGAGACAGGATTTGGGGTAAAACGGAACCGATCGCCTGAATGGTTTCTAGTCCGAACAATCCACCGTTTGGGTCAATGATGGTTCGAAAACATTGCTTAAAATAGATTGTGTTTGTAAACTAATGGAGGACCATGGTTAATGAACTACATCCACCTAGTACTATATCATCCATAGGAAGGGTAGGCATTTTGCTAATTTTGATTTATTTATTTATTCAATGTGTGTACATGCATTTGTGTGTGATGTGGTTTTGGTCCCCATAGGGGTGGGGTGTATACTAACTAGGGCCTCGTTTGGCAAGTCTTTTTGAGAAGATCTTCTTGTAGCTCTAACAGTCAATAGATGCATTGAGCTTTTGACATAAGATCTGGGCAGCCCGAAGACCGTTTGGCAAACACGCATCTTTCTGTGCATCATTTCGGGTCTTTCTGTGCAAGATTAAAACGCGGAAGACGCGGGAAGCTTCATTTGGAGCTTCCCGAAATCAGCCCAAAATGGGCTTTCCGTGTATTTTTGGCACCCCGTCTTTTAGCGGCAAGATCTTTCATGTGCCAAACGGGAATAGACTGATTTTTTATCTTCTCAGCTTGTAAGTAGCCGAAAGACCGCATGGAAAGATGTGCCAAATGGGGCCTAGATCAAGGGGGTGTTATCTACCATGGACACAATAAGTGGAGACCGGATCTGCTCCTCATAGAGGGTGCCTCACACGCACATCCAACCATGCATTGGAAACATCTCCCATACTTTTAAGTTATTATTCACAGGAGACGTTCCCAATGCATGGTGGATGTGCATGTGAGGCGCCCAAGTGTGAGGAGCATATCCCGTCTCCAACAAGTGTAGTATGCTCTAAGCTATAGGTTTTGGAATTCACCACACCTTTGGTAATAGAGCCTTCATCTTCTCCAAGAAAATCTTTTGCACACATAACATCCAACTATACATTGAGAATATCTCTTATACATGCATATTAAATTCATAGGGGATGTTCCCAATGTGTGGTGCCGTGTTTTTCAGAGTGTGTGTAGAGTTTTTGACTGCAAAAGATCCTATTGATTTGTAGTGTTCTATACTGTGGTGGTATAGTGTGTTCTAAAGCAAATTCCTTCTCCATCCAAATCTGATTTAATTATTGAAAACTGAAATATAAATCTGATCCAAATTCCAATAGGATCTAGCAAGGTTCAAAATATCAATACATCGGTATGGGTGTATCGGGCGAATTGATACAGCTTTTTATTGTTTTTTTTTTTCGCAACTGGTTCATGGGAGCCAGTTTAGGCCTCCTCCACACCTTGAACTGATTAGACCCCCGATACACCCATTGTAGGGGCGTATCGGAGGGGTCCCGGATCAACCGATATGTGTTGATACTTTCAACCTTGGGATGTAGGGATCTTGTATTGGTCAAACTCCTATTAGATTCAGATCAGATTCACATTTAATCCAAGCCCACTTTTTTTTTACAAAAACATAATAAAGCTAAAAATTGAAAAAAGATAATTACTTTTTAACCTGTATATTTTTTAGCCTATATATGAATATCAAAATTAAATTAAATAATTATACCTTGTAAAACTTAATTAGACTCAGATCTTAATCAAATGAAATATGAGATTAGGTTTCAAACTTTGAGAATCCATTGACAACCCCTTAAAAAGTAATCAGTAGTATTAGGAAAGTTATTCAGTTCAACAACTTCAGCCCTTCGCGTTAGAGTGAAGATTCAATGAACTCACTTTCTTTCTTTCTTTCTTTCTTTCTTTTTTTTTTTTTTTTGCTTCAAAACATAACTTGTAAGTTAGACAATGTGACCTAACTGCCACTTAAACATCATTTGATGAGATGGGAGATGTATTAAAATTGACCTTAGCTAAGAATTTAATGTTAGATAGAGGGGTCATTTACTAGAATACTCTAATAGTTTCACAAATTTACTTAAACCTATACTATAGTTTACATTTTACTAATACACCCTTTATAGTTTGTAACCTATTTACTTAATCCACCTTTCATTGAGAACTATTTTCTTTGCACTCTGAAAATAGTAACATGATCAACTAAACTAAGTGGAAAATGTTCAAGGGCATGGACCCGTGGTTGTTTCTTCCAAAAATACCCCTAAACAGAGTGGAAAATGTTCAAGGGTATGGATCCATAGTTGTTTATTCCAAAAGTACCCTTAACACTTTTTTGCATAAAGAACAAAATTGACCAAATAGAGAAAAATAGAGTGGTTGTCTATGTTTTAATAGGGGCAAAAATGGCCTTTTTGTTTTTAGTTTATTTTGATTAAATTTATTTCAATGGATGTTAGGGTTAAAACTGTTATTTTCCACTTTCATCAAATAAAAGGTTGATTAAGTAAATTCATTGTAAATTATAGGAGACGTTTTAGATATTTTTAGTAAATTAATGAGACAATAGGGGTGGGTGTTTTAGTAAATGACCCTAGATACAAACCAGAAAGACTGTTTTTAAGTCTCTTAATAAAGGATATTTATCTCAGAGGAGCTTACCCCTCAACGTCCAGATTAGGACCAAGTATGATTACTGGTTATCACAGATAATCCCTCGCCTTACCCTTTGGTGAATGATCAATCTTAGTGCAAAGAATATGTGGGCAATAACGCAAATGGATGATATATGGAAATTCAGTGGTGGATCTAAGACCTTTGATCAGTAGGGGCAAGGCATCTAATGGGGAGGATAGGTACCCAAGGGGGACAAGGAAGATTGTTATCTCTAGGTTTGAGGAGATAAAGTAGAAAGATGAGATTGAACTGTTGAGTGGTGTGAAATGAAAAGAAACAGAAGAACAGAAGTGAAAACCCTAAATCCCATGCCTCATAACTTGGTCAATATGGAATAGGATGGAATAGGGACATGTGTCATTTTATTATATTTTTCTTTATTTTTATGTGCTCATCTCTAAAACATGACCCCATTTAATAAGTCAAATTTTATTTGACCCATTACTCTTTTTATTTGAGTGGGGGCAATTATTAAAATAAATAAATTTCTTTAGAATTTTCATAACTATATAAAACTTTTTTCAAATGTCAATGGAGCAATTGCCCACACCGACTTCTACATAGATCCGCAACCCCATGGGATCCACACTTATTGTGTTGAAAATACTAGTATATTCATTTTTAGTAAGACGTGGTAGCGTGGATGACTTTGGTTGTATTTGATATAGTGGTGTTATATAGATATTGTGTTGACAAAAGCATATGAAATCATGGTTTTTTAATTGTCATTGACCCAGACGGTCAGACCTTGGTGTTTTACCCCAAATTCAGTCCCTGGCCAAAAACCATTGAATCGGTCAATGATCCGTTGACTTGAGCGGTCGAATCATCGATACATCAACACATTTAACAGTTTTTGACTATTTTTATTTTTAATTATTTTTTTAATTTTTATTATCAGAATGAGTCATCCATTCGAACCAGATGGTTAAACCGTTGATCCGAAAACAGGTGACTAAAACGATTCCATTTCTGAATCATTTTTTAAAACTTTGTACGAAATTACAAAGAGAATGAATTAGGTACAAAAGTGCGAAATAAAATTTGTTTATTGACGTTTACTAAAGGCAAGAGCCACACCACCCCATGATGAAAATCTAAAATGGTGCTTCCTCTAAAAAGTGACTTTCACTTTCACATATTGTACTTAATGTGCCCAACCCAATAGGATTATGTTTTGGTGAACTCTAATCACCTATGTGGCTGATGTAACAAAAAAAAAAAAGGTCATGTAGCACAACGAAATCAAATACACCCTTTGTTCGAAGACCATTTGTCCTTGGCAAGAGACCCCTACATTATATAATAGAAAAGAAGGAAGGCATTTCCTTTCCAAGTTTAAATAAATGCATTTCAAACATTTGCTGCATATTATATAAAAAGTTTAATCAATAATATCAATGATGTTATATGATTTATTTACTTTTCATTGGTTCACATGATTTATTTTCATTAAAGACACTATATATTTTGACTTTTTAAAAAAGAATAGCAACTTTTATACTTTATGTTTAGGGATGCAAATTGATCGGATTGGATTTGAATCAGGGTATATCTAAATCTGATTCGATATTGTTTATATTGGATCTGATCTGATCTGAAGATATGATCGGATTTGATAGGCCTCGATTTGAATTTGAATCCTATCAGTAAGACGGATCTTCGGATTTAATCCGATTTGACTTGTTTTCTTTAAAAGTTAATAAATCATTAAAAGAAAAATAAAATATACCAATTTAAATAAAGAAAAAAAAAAACAAAAAATGCAAGTATTTTTAATTATTTTTTTCATATATATGCATGTTCTTATAAAAATAAATAAATAATATAACAAATTTATAAAAATAATATATAAATAATATATTTATAAATAAATAAATAACATATATATATATATATATTTATTTTTATAAATATATAAGATATATCAAATCGAATTTTCTCAGATCAGATAGGGTGATCCAAATCCAATATAATCCAAAGATCCGAATAGAGGTGGTTTAAATTCGATCAAATAAATTGGATTCGGATTGGATCCGATCCATTTGCACCCCTCTATAATGAGGTAAACACAACATAACACACAACATAAACAATTTTTTTTAATTTGGTTTTGTCGTCCAGCCAAATAGAACCTCTAGTTACAACATTGAATTTTTTTTTTTAATTACATGTAAGCCACGAGTGCACCTTTGGTAAATGAAAAGCTTATGTGGGGGGAACCTCAAAAAGTAATTATGTAACACCATTCAAATCCATAAAGCAAAAAAAAACAAAAAGGAAAAAAGGAAAAGTACGGATAGACCTAATGCAGATTTCTGAATTCTCTTATAAATCTATAAACATTCAAAATGTCAAAAACCCACACTTTATGCACCTTCACCTCCGTAAATCGCCATCAATTCCGAGTTGGCACCTACTCCAATTGTACTTTGGGCTTATGAATTATGACCCTGGGTTGAACAGTCATTCTCCCAAAAAATTAATAGATTTATGACAAAGAATGATTAATTACCAAATTCCATTTGTCCGCATCTTCTTCTATTCATTTGGACGGTGGGGAATAAAACCTATTAATTATAATTATAAAAAAACTCAGGGTAAAATACAAAAATCTCTCCTGAAGTTTCTAACAATCATAAAAGCTTCCTCTATAGTTTCATTTTAACAAATATCTCCCTTGAACTTTTAAGAAACTCAGTAAAACCCTCCCTTTCGTCATTGTCCCATATGGAAAATGTTAGATTGATGCACCTATTTTTTCTAAATATCCATTCTACCCTTTTATAAATTATCTTACATACAAAATTACTGAAATAATCCCATTTTAACTCAACAAAAAAACATATTTCAATAATTTTGTATGTAAAGTTACTGAAATGATCATTAAAAGAGGTTTTTGTTGAGTTAAAATGGGGTCATTTCAGTAATTTTATATATAAAATAATTTATAAAAAGGTAGAATGGTATTTAGAAAAAAATCGGTGTATCAATTTAACGTTTTCTGTTTGAGACGGTATCTAATGAAGGAAGATTTGGCCCGACCTCGTAACCACTCAACACGTGGCAGAGGCAACAGCTCGGCACGACAGTACACCAAAGGCGTGAGCTCCGAAAGGAGGAACCAGTGGTCTGAGCTCCCCATAAGGAGCCCGAACTCTCCCTTTGACCTCGAGCCTTACGAGGAGCACAAAGGGCAACAACCCGAACTGGCCTGCCCCAGGGCAGTTCGAGCCACACCTCTATCTGAACTCAAGACTTCACCTCGCACACCACTCCAGCACTTTGCCTCCAGGACACCGAACTAAACAACCGCACCTAACCTGACACCAAAGGAGTCAGTATCCAGAGGCAGCGCACCTAACTGACTTAGGATCTGACACTTAACAGCCGCACTTCAACAACCACCTGCCACCGCCACCTCCAGTCACAGAGACGGCTCCGACAAAGAGAGCAGTGGCGGTTGTCTGCCCCAGTAGAGGTGATGACACCCGAACTGGCAGAAGTGCAAAGGTAATGATACCCAACCTGACAGGAGCTTGGGAGTGAGTGCGCGAAGTGGTTATAAAAGGCTCCCTTCCCCCCCAAGAAGGAGGTATGTGATAACTTTGCGCCATCTGGTTTTTTATCTTGCCTTAGGGGAAATACTAACTTGAGCTTCGGAGCACTCTCACCGGGTTCTTCCCCGGAGATTACTCGCTTTCTCCTCCGTTTCAGGCACCTTTTGCTCCATCTCGAGCCAAGATCGTTGACAGCTAGGACCGGCCGGACTGCCCACCATCAATCCTCCCTCTAAAACTCTTATAACCCCTTTTTTCCAAGAAACCCCAACACTCATGGCTTCTTCCAACAATGCCAGACGTGGCATGGAGATGAACACCACTAGGGAACAACTTCAAGTCCCCGTGGTGTGCATCGGACAATTCACCATCTCCCTTCCGGTGGATGGGATCCCCAGCCTAAGTATGCCATGAACATTGGCGCCCGTGAACCTTCCCGTCATGAACGTCCCCCTTCCTCCTCTACCTGTCGAGACAACCTTTACCGAACCAACTATTGTTCCCCTGGCGACTAGCCAGAACCAGTTTGATGACTTGATGCAGTGCATGCGGGCAATGCAAGCCCAAATACAGCAGTTCCAGCAGCATCGCTCCAGCAGCACCAAGTACTGCACCACATCTCTCAGTATCACTATCAGCAGCAGTTCCCCTAACTGCCTCTAAACCAACCACAGCTTCCACCTCGGCACCCTGCTCCAAAGACGGTTAAGCCCTCCCCTTAGGGCGGACGCCAACACCGAGGAGAAGCCTCCCAACTTCAGAAACTCCCCAAGATTCAGGCCTCATCCCCAGGCTGGGGGGAAAGAAAAATCACCCCCGCCTCGCAGCTCGCCGGCGGGTTGGGAACCTCGCTCGCCAATTCAGCACCTCGGCACTCCAAGTCTGAGCTCCCGCCCACAGAGAACCGATTCAGCGTCCTAGTGGCAGACTACTAACAGTCCGGGCCCATCGAGCTCGGCAACACAGAGAACAGCAGCGCCAGTACCAGGCCCACTCAGCAACGAAGACGTCGGCGAAGTCGCCGAACTGCCACCCGTGTCCTGCCCGAGCTCCAAGGTAAAGAAGAGACAAGCTCGAACGAGGTAAAAGCTGCCCCTATTCTCTCAGTTCCTTCCCCCTTTCATCAGAACTCCTTGCAATCCCCATGCCTAGAGATTTCAAACTCCCCCCTTTAGACAAGTATGATGGGTCCTTCGACCCCAACAACCACGTCGATGCCTTCCAGTCCCAAATGCACCTAGCAAGGGCCAGTGAATCATGCATGTGTGTGGCCTTCACCACCACCTTCAGGGGGGTGGCTCGCACTTGGTATAGGAACCTGGCCCCCGGGTTAATAAGAAGCTGGACCCAGTTCGTGCAGGTCTTCACCACACACTTCATTACCAGCAAACGGTGCCCCAGAACCGAGGAAAACATCTTCGGAGTAGTCCAGAGGGAAGGAGAGTCCATCCAGGGCTACATCAAGTGGTTCAATGATGCGTGCTTGCAGATACCGCGACTGGACCCCGCGGTGCAGCTCGCGGGGGCCAAGAGAGGAGTGACACACAAGGAGTTCAAATGGCACATGGTAGCTAGCTAGCCCGTGACCGTAGCCGAATTCCTCAAGCTCGCGGATAAGTTCATGAGAACAAAGGAGGAGATCAACCAAAGGATCGAAAGCGGGATCGAGAAAAGGAAGAGGGAAGGCGAGCCCTCCAACCTAGATGATAGAAGGATAAACCCAGCTCGGGAGACGAAGCCGAGCCAGCTGTTCCGAGCTCCCTTAGCAGCTCGGACGGACTATACACCCTTAAACATGATGCGGGCCGAGATCTTGATGACGATCAAAGATGCCCCGTACGTAAAATGGCCACCTCGCTTAAAAGGGAACCCAAACGAGAGAAATAAAAACTTGTATTGCAATTTCCATAGAGATCACGGTCATAGTACCGAATATTGTAATAATCTCAGGGACGAGATAGAGGGACTCATCCGTCGTGGGTACTTGAGAAAATTTGTACAGCATAATAATAATAACAATAATAATAAGACAGGTTGGCAAGGGGAGCACGGTAGGGATGCCCCTGAATCCAGCAGCAAGCCAGCCGAACCATCGCAAAGACAGCCTCCAGAAGAGAGGCCAGTTCGGGGAACCATCCACGTGATAGTGGGAGGTTCGGTGGTAGCAGATTGTACTTCGGCAGCGGCCTGGGCGTCAGTTCGTGAAGCTGCCTGAGAAGAACAGAACCCTCCAAAGAGGTCGAAGACGGAGGAACCGATTTTCTTCATAGAAGATGATGCGCGAGGGGTCCAGTACCCCCATGATGATGCGCTTGTCATAAAACTAAGGATCAGCGACTTCGAAGTCAGGCGCGTACTTGTTGATTCAAGCAGCTCAGCGGACATTCTCTTCAAGTCGGCGTTTGACCAGCTTCAGTTGCAAAGAAGCGAGTTGAAGCCCGCAAACACTCCTCGGGTGGGAATCAGCGGAGAGGATGTCAGGCCCCTCGGGAAAATAACAATACCTGTGGAATTCGGCACATGGCCCTATGCGGTCAGACTCAACCACGATTTCCTGGTGGTCGCGACCCCCTCCCCATACAATGCCATAATAGGGTGGCCAATTACTCATGTCCTACGGGCAATGGTCTCCACCTACTACTTGGCAATGAAGTTTCCTATAGACTTCGGTGTGGGGGTAGCGCGGGGCGACCAGCTTGAGTCCCGCAAGTGCTATGTTGCCGCCCCAAAGGGAAAAACCAAGGTGACCGACAACCTCGAACTGGAGCGGCCTATGGAGCAAGGCGAGGAACGAGCTTCGCCCATAGAGGAAATGGTCACAATCCCAACTCCAGCTGCTGACCCGGCTCGGACGCTACAGATCGGTGCTTCCATCTAGGAACCTCTACGAACCGAACTGGTGAGTTTCTTACTTCAAAACTTAGATATTTTTGCATGGTCCATGGCTGATATGCCCGGTATTGACCCCAACCTTATAACTCACAAACTTAATACTCACCCTGTAGTTAGACCCATTGGACAGAAGAAACGCAACTTAGCCCTAGAGCGCTGGAGGGTGGTCGACAAGGAGGTCAAAAAGCTCCTCGTAGCAGACTTCACAAGGGAAGTTCATTACCCGAGCAGGGAGGCCGACCCAGTGCTAGTAAAAAGGCAAACGACAAGTGGCGCGTGTGCGTCGACTACACCGACCTGAACTGAGCTTGCCCGAAAGATTGCTTCCCCCTCCACAGAATTGACCGCCTAGTGGACGCGACCACGGGACATGAGTTGCTAAGCTTCTTGGATGCCTACTCAGGCTACAACTAAATCAGGATGGACCAGTCTGATGAGGAAAAAACCACCTTCATAACTGAGTTTGGCCTGTACTGCTACAAGGTCATGCCCTTCGGACTGAAGAATGCTGGAGCGACCTTCCAAAGACTTGTGAATAAACTGTTTCAACCCTTAATTGGCACGAAGATAGAATGTTATGTAGACGACATGGTCGTCAAGACATAGTTCTCGCATGAATTAATACAATACTTAGATTTTGTCTTCCAAATTTTGCGTCAATTTAGCATGAAACTGAACCCAAACAAGTGTGTCTTCGGTGTCACCTCGAGTAAGTTCCTAGGGTACATCGTCAACCAGCACGGTATTGAGGCCAACCCGGGCAAGATAAAGGCCATCCCAAATATGAGACCACCCCAAAAAGTAAAAGAGGTTCAGAGGCTAAATGGTCGCATAGCCGCTCTGAGCCGCTTCATGTCCAAGTCGGCAGACCGCTACCTGCCTTTCTTTAAAGCAATCAAAGGCAAAGGGTTCGAATGGACCCGAGACCGCTAGCTCGTGTTCAACGAGCTAAAAAACTATCTCGCTAGTGTGTTGATCTTAACCAGGCCCGAGGAGGGTGAGGTCTTAGAACTGTACCTCTCGGCAAGCGACAAGGTGGTCAATTCGGTACTAATAAAAGAAGTAGATCGGGTCCAATAACCCATCTATTATGTTAGTAAAATTCTGTAGGGAGCTGAGATGAGATACCCATAGATAGAAAAACTGGCATGCGCACTGATAATTGCAGCTCGGAAACTCCGCCCATATTTCCAGGCTCACACTGTCATCGTCTTGATTGACAAACCTCTGAGGCAAGTCTTACTCAAGCCCGAGGTTTCCGGTTGGCTGACGAAGTGGGCCATCGAGCTCAGCGAGTACGACCTCTAATATAAGCCACGAACTGCTATTAAGGCCCAAGCCTTAGCAGATTTTATTGTCGAGTGCACGTTCAGCCTCAAAATCCCTAGGCCATTTGAGCCCGAGATCCCCAGTTCGGGTGAGCCTGGAGCTCCCAAGCCAATAGAGTCCGAACCCCGTGAAGTACCAGCCAGGGTGGCATCTCTCCTAGTTAGGCCAAATGTGAATTGGGATGAGGAGCCCTGGATCCTTCACGTAGATGGCTCCTCAAACCAACAGGGCAGCGGGGCTGGAATAGTCCTACGCGGCCCGGGTGGCACGAAATTAGAATATACGCTATGCTTTGAGTTCGCGACATCCAACAATGAGGCGGAGTATGAAGCATTGATAGTCGGGCTGAACCTAGCGTAAAAGGTAAGAGCAAAACACATAGTTATCTATAGCGATTCCCAGCTTGTGGTCAACCAGGTTACGGGCGAAGATGAAGCACGCGATCTAACTATGATCGCCTACTTGGCAAAGGTAAAGGAGGCTCTGCTCTACTTCCAGTCACACTTCATCAAGCAAATCCCGAGGTCAGAGAACACTGAGGCCGACGCCCTGTCCCAGTTAGCCAGCATCAGTCACAATGCCATGAGAACCGTGTACATAAAGGACTTGCCTTGGCCTAGCATTCTCGGTGGGGCAGAGGAGGTCGCTCCCGTCCTTGAAGCAGAGCCGAGCTGGATCGACCCACTCGCGAGCTTCTTGCTAGATGGGACCCTCCCTGTAGACCGCAATGCATCCAGAAGGGTGCAACGCTAGGCAGCCAAATATGTCATAATAGACGAACGGCTGTACCGACGGTCCTATATGCTCCTCTACCTGCGTTGCTTGTGACCTGCCAAAGCCGAGCTCGTACTCCACGACACTCATGAAGGTCTGTGCGGCGGACACTTGGGGGGAAGAGCCCTCACCCAAAAGGCTCTTCGACAAGGGTACTACTGACCAACGATGAAGGCAAAGGCCATTGAGCTCGTCAAAAAATGCGACAAATGTCAGAAGCATGCCAATATCCACCATCAGCCTTCCGCCGACCTCAAGTATCTCACCAGCCCATGGCCCTTTGCACAATGGGGCATCAACCTCCTGGGGCCATTCCCGCCAACAACAGGTGGGAGGAAGTTCCTAGTGGTGGCGGTAGATTACTTCACAAAGTGGATAGAAGTTGAACCTCTTGCAACAGTTACAGCTCAAAACGTACAAAACTTCTTTTGGAAGAACATAGTATGTCGCTTCGGGTTACCTCGAGTACTGATCTCCGACAATGGCAAGTAGTTCGAGGACATCAAGTTTCAGGAATGGTGCCAAGATATGGGGATTTGGCAGAACTTCACATCGGCCGCGGACCCGCAGGCAAACGGTCAAACAGAAGTAATGAACAGAGTTATCCTCCGTAGACTGAAAGCACGACTAGACCGAGCTAAAGGGTTGTGGGCGGACGAGCTACCAAGTGTTCTATGGGCTCACTGAACTACGAAAAAAACTACCACGGGAGAGACCCCCTTTAACCTCACCTACAGCACTGAAGCAGTAATCCCGGCGGAGATCGAAATACCTACACTGCAACTAGAAGCATATGATGATCAGACAAACGGAGACGAGTTAGTACCAACCTCGACCTACTGAACGAGGTAAGAGACCTTGCGTACATCCGGACTACAGCTTACCAACAAAGAGTAGCTCGGTACTACAATGCCAGAGTAAAAAAGTGGAACTTCCGCATCGACGACCTGGTTCTTTGTAAGATCATGGCACCCGAGCCCGGCATGGGCAAACATGGACCGAATTGGGAAGGGCCTTACCGAGTAAAGAGAGCGCTCGGGGGAGCATATGAGCTCGAAACTTTAGAGGGCAAACAAGTACCCCAAGCATGGAACATCGTTAACTTGAGATGATACTACCTATGGATCACCAAGCGAAGTGGACTAAGTCGCTACCAGAGCCTAAGGGATAGAATGCCGAGCTAACAAGGACCTCGGCATGGGCAAGCAAAGGCAAAAAAATGCCAACCAAAAGCTCAGGCATAATGCTAACAACGAATTAATAGGGTCATCGACAATACGGTCAGTTCGGAAGAAAGAGTGACCAACACTTAACCAAAAGAAAATCATTCCATTGCAAAATACTTTCTTTACATTTCCAAAAAAAAACAACAACAACAAAAGCGATCTCACAGGCCCGAAGGTACTTCTTCACCATCAGAAGGCACTTCAACGATACCCGAAGGTCCTGCCTCATCCTCAGAATCTGACTCACCGTCAGCAGCGTTGGCCATCTCCTGAGTAATGCGTGAAGTGGTTATGGTGCTAATATCGAGTTCGGGGTACGTATTCCGGATCATCCACCGGCTCAGTTTAAAGCCCCTTCTGTATGAGCCCACCATCAGGTCTTCAAAGCGTGACGAGGCGATATAGTCATCGACGCCCTCTTCTTGGCATCCTCGATACCCTGAGAAAAGATCTTTGTCCTCTCCCTAATATCCTCTCGAAGGTATTCGACCTGATGCTGCAAGTCAAGCCTCAAGTCCGCCATATGCATCACTACCGCTCCCATGGCCTCGGTGTCTCTCTGAGACCTCGCTAGCCTGGCCTGTGCAGCGCGAGAAGCCGTTTCAGCAGGCCAAGAAGCCGCCTCGGCAGCGCAGGAAGCCTCTTCGGCAGCTCGTGCCCGCCTCGAGCTCCTTTCCACTTGGGCCGCTAAGGCATGGATGGAGGAGTTCACCTACCAAAAGGAAAAATAACAAGTATTCAAAAGAGCAATAGCAAGAAAGGTAATGACAAGAAGTCCGACAAGAAAGTCGCTAACTTACAACCATGACATGAGAGGCAACACGCCCGACTACATGGTTCAAAGGAAGTTTGGTCCACGCCGCGACCTCCTCAAGGTAAATAGCCTCCCTACTTTTTTGAAGAGCGTAGTTCGGCGACAACACACTCTGAAAGGATGAGAGATCCATCACAAGGACGCCCAAAGATTGCGGAATAATGGGCGAATTTCAAAAATTTTTCCTCTCCCTTCAACTGGGAATCACATTCCCTATTTAGAAAATCATATTTTCAAGGATAAAACTTGAACATTAAACTGAACCAGATCTGAACCAAAAGGAATGGGAGAGAATAATACCTGATACGGAGAAGTAATATCTCCCAACGAAGGTGTTCACGCCCAAGGAATGATCCAAAGACTACTCCCACTGAAAATGGCGCAGTGCAGGATGGAGCAGAATCAGCAATGTTCTTCCCCAAGAACTCTGTCCTTCGCAAGAATCAGTAGAATGGTACGTGAACACAGCTTCCTTTTCAATCCTGTCTCAAAGAACTAATGTCAAGATCCAATCTTGACTTCTCCCACAACTGGAGATCGAACTGGCAAACAGGGAGACAAGAGCAGGGAGGCTGCAAGAGAGTATTCGCAGGCTGCAGAATTCTCTCTTCTTGATTTCAGCACTAAAGAGGATCTGATGTGTTTCTTGTTAGTCTCTCTCAAAGCTGCCGCCCCCTCCTTCTTTTTGCTAACTTGAAAGATCAGCTCCTAAGCCCATTAGGAGGTGCTTATCCAAATCATATTTAGATCAGCCTTCTCTTCTAGTGATAAGGATAAACCCTTATCTTATCTGCATATTAGATTAGCTTTATCCTAATCCCATTAGGAGGTTTCTAGATCTGAATCACATTCAGATCTGGACTCTCTGAGTGGATAGGATTAAGACCCTATCCTATCTGCTAATCCATCTCAGAATTCGCCCCTTTAATTAACTAAATAAATAGCCCAGTTCGAAATGGGCTTTAGGCCCATCAAGCTTATGTGCTCACTTAACCTTCCTATCTGCTGCCCAGTTGGGCTTCCTTGTATGGCGTGGGACCCAAGCATTGATCTACACATCAGTCACATGGGTTCGGCCCAGCCTTTGTTACAAGGCCTGGTCGAATACACTGTTAAAGACAGTGAACCCCCTGAAACCCATCGAATGGGCTCTATGGGCCCAACACTTACCCTAAGTGGTCCCTGGGCCAAGCCACCTTGTAACACCCAGGGACTGTGGGCAGATGCAAGATTAGCCCATCAGGTATTATCCTCAATGGTCTTACACTTAACCTCTCAGCCCTTAATGATCATACACTGCCCGACAAGAGAGGACCTCTCCCTCGGCTACAAGGAACAGTGTTGCACTCTCCACTTATATGGATCCCGGGAATTGAAACCTTTTGCAAACATTTTAGAAACCATAATATATATACTTTTATATCTCATATAAAATATACTTTGCAAAACAAATCTCAACGGTTGAAATCGACTATCGGCAGTCTTGGTTTCCAACAGTGAGAGCGCATCCCCGATCATTACCTTTGTCCGACAAAGGGGCTGATCCTGTCACTATGATCACCCACTCAGATGAATTCTCGGATTGTCCCAACATACCCAGGTTTTGACCCTCGCTAAGGATCTCACTGATTGGTACATCAAAGACACCCCGATCCGACACCTAGTGCAGTATCATAATCGAGTCTAGGGATCGGGTGTAACTTTCCAGTTTTTGCCCATCAATCTCCAAGGTCCAGGGCAATACTGGAAATCTGGTCCAGTTCAAAGATTCAATTAATCCCACACTGTATGTGCCTAGGGTCTCACCCCGGTAGCTGAGACAAACCACCTCAACCGACTTGATGGCACCACAGTGTCAGCCTTGTCAGGATAGGTCTCCCCAGACCGACCCATTGGCTGTGAACATTCTAAACTAACACAAGTCTCAATAAGTGTCCAGTTTAAGGGTATTACACAGAAACATACCAAGGGAACATGAATCAAATATGCACTTTTATTCATTTACAATAAACTCATAAAGTACATCAATTTTGATTGAAGCTAAGGGCATACAAAACCGTCTAACACACTCATGAACTCGCCTTGGCCTCCCAAGCCTGAAGGCCCAGCTCGCATATAAGCAGACTCAATGTAAGCAGGAGCCCCCATATAAGCAGCCTCGACGTAAGGGGCCCCTGTCGCTTCTTGTACCGGAGGGGCCATCTTGGGCTCCCTGGGCTGGTCCACTGACGGGTAGCCTGGTACTTTGGGCTCTGCATCCCGGGGCAGTTCGGCACGAGTCCGTTTGGCGACTCGCTTCCTCCTCTTCCTGACATGAAATAGGTTCCCACCGTGAGTCTTCTCTGCGTCCATCGCACCTGCAAAAAGAGCTCGGCGTCAGGAAAACAACAGAACGGAAAGCAAAACAAAAGGCAAGCCTCTGAGCAAGGAACCTACCCGAACTCGGACCGACCTCGATGAGCTTGGCCTCCGTCAGATAATGGTGGCATTTTAGCCCAAGTCGTGCCCGTTCCCGGAGGCCTTTCGCTGTCTCCCTATCAAGCGTAACACCGGCATCGGGGGCAGCTGTCCCCCACCCGATTTGGAACGGCCACCCCATTGCACTTCGCACCCCAAAGTAGTCCCATTTCCACGCCGGGACCTTGTTGGGTAGATCGTGTAAAAGCTTAAACCCCGGGTGAGGAGACAGGTAGTACGCCCGCCTATGCCCGGGAAGGGACCCGCTTGCTTCTTAAGCATTAGAATGGAAGAAAAGATCTCCAGGTCTAAAGGCAAGATCTGTTCGCAAAAGAGGGAGATAGTCCCCACCATGTTACGAATAGAATTTGGCTGAAGCTGGCCGACGGTAACGCCGAAGTGGTTCATAACCTCTACGATAAGGGGGTGGAAAGGTAGGCGCAATCCAGCGGCAAGCTGCTCCTGGAATATCACGATCTCATCGGGACCGTGTTCCCAAGGGAAGTCGCCCGAGGGTATAAAGTAAGTGTACTCCCTAGGCAAGTTGAGCTGGGTGATAAGGGAGTAAAGCCCCTCAAGTGTCATGGTCGAGGGCCCAAACTTGTCTAACGTCCGGCCTCGACAGGAGGAGGACGCTAAACTACCCGAGGCGATTCGGCCTACGGGTTCAAACTCTTCCTCGAGCTCGAGCTCTACCTCGGGTTCACTAAGGTTGTCGGGGGATCCAGCTCGGTTCGTAGAACCTGCATCAGACCCCCTCGAAGAACTGTCTGAGCTATTCAAGCTAGACATCGGGAGGAAAAGGATACCAGGAAGAAAGTAGACTCACCCGGAAAAAAGGCACGGACTACGGAAACTTGGACACGAGCTAAAAACTTGGATGCGAGCTCAAGAAGCAAAACGCAGGAGAATGGCAATGAAAAGCGACTGGGGTCCCCCACTATTTATACCCACAAGTGACCAAAAACCGACGGTTCTGATCGAGGCGAATCCAACGGCCCACGATCGCACTGACCGCACGTCTCCTAAGATCGAGACGTGACTGGCCACACGTCTTTTGAAACTGAGGCAGCGCCGGTGCACGCCTCCCAGTGGCGCATTTTTTAAATTTTGAAATAAATGCGTGCTGTCACATCTTCCAGCATTGATAAACGGATTGGCGTGCATCCTGGCTTTTTGGCGCTCGAAAAACCCAGAAATCTCCTGACAAGCACACACTTCGCGCTATCAGTCAAACCAATCCGAAGTACGGGTCAAATCCACCCGCCACCTCGTGAACTCCCTACTCCAGGGCAAGCCCCTTAGCGCGAGGAGTGGGGGGCAATTGATGAAGGAAGATTCGGCCCGACCTCGTAACCACTCAACACGTGGTAGAGGCAACAGCTTGGCACGACAGTACGCCAAAGGCGCGAGCTCCGAAAGGAGGAACCAGCGGTCTGAGCTCCCCACAAGGAGCCCGAACTCTCCCTTTGACCCCGAGCCTTACGAGGAGCACAAAGGGCAACAACCCGAATTGGCCCGCCCCAGGGCAGTTCGGGCCACACCTCTATCCGAACTCAAGACTTCACCTCGCACACCACTCTAGCACTTCGCTTCTAGGACACCGATCTGAACAACCGCACCTGACTAACTTAGGATTTGATACTTAACAGCCACACTTCAACGACCACCTGCCACCGCCACCTCCAGTCACAGAGACGGCTCCGACAAAGAGAGCAGTGGCAGTTGTCTACCCCAGCAGAGGTGATGACACCCGAACTGGCAAAAGTGCAGAGGTAATGATACCCAACCTGACAAGAGCTTGGGAGTGAGTGCGCGAAGTGGTTATAAAAGGCTCCCTTCCCCCCCAAGAAGGAGGTATGTGATAACTTTGCGCCATTTGGTTTTTTATCTTTCCTTTGTGGAAATACTAACTTGAGTTTCAGAGCATTCTCATCGGGTTCTTCCCCGGAGATTACTTGCTTTCTCCTCCGTTTCAGGCACCTTTTGCTCTAACCTGAGGCAAGATCATTAACAGCTAGGACCGGCCGGATTATGCACCATCAATATCGGAAGGAAGATTTTTGTTGAATTTCACAAAAATTTAAGAGATTTTTTAAAATGAAACAATAGGGGAGATTACCCAAAAGCTCAGCAAATGATGCACAAATCAGACGGTTAATAGTTGACCTGATCATGCTCGGGCAAATTTTTTAAACCGAACCTCTATCACCCGTTTTTGCAAATTTGCCAATCAATTAATCGATTGATCGATTTTTCCATTTTCTTGATTTTTACGTGTTTTGTCTTTGATTCTGTGGACACTCATGTACCCAAGGAGTTCGGTTCTGCTGATGACACCACCGAGATTCTCAAACTGCGGTTGGATGAGCGTGGCCAGCAGATTCGGACCCGGGGAATCTCTTACTAGCCGTACAAGGGCATCAGGCACCACAAATATGGAACAATGTCTCAGTCGAAGTGGGTCCTGGGCCTGGTTCCAGCTAGGTGATGACTGATGAGTGCAAATGGAACCATTGATATTCTGCTTTGTGTGGTCAAACATCTACAGAAACTCCCAATCGGTTCGGTTGATATTCGGTATTCCTTTTGAAGCTTTTGACAAGTCTCCTATCCATGTTATATGCTCCGGATTTGTTCATAGGAATCAGCACTTCAGATCATCTAGATACTTCGTATCCAACGGACACACTTGGTTCATTTACCCGATATAAATCTCTCTTTTTGTAGCTTTTATGCACGGTAATACTTCCCGTCTAGTCCTCGACGACACCAGTGGCCAGAACTCAGAAGGAAGGGCCCAAGCCCAGTTAGGCGGGCGCATCTCGCTCTGCTGCGTATTTTAGGAAAAGGCTTTCCTCTGAACTTCGTAAAAAGAACAGCCAAAATTAAAACACGAGCTCAATTGCCGAACGTTAAATTCGCTCTCCTCTCTCTCTCTCTCGCTCGCTCGCTCAGGAGACGAGGAAATGTTCTTCCTTTCTCGGCTCTGAACTCTGAAGACTCTCTCAAACCCCAATATCTTCGTCTTTGGAATCTACAAGAGAAGTCGGAGATCACTGTAATTGTCAACCGGAAAATTGACAACAAGGGGGAAACAGGGAAGCTTCGATCAGAGCTCGCTCTCTCTCTCTCTCTCTCTCTGTAGATTAGTGGTGTTTGTGGGAGTTGCAGAAGGAGAAAGACTATATAAATTTATGGCCATGGGTCCTGAGAGGTCAAAGCCTCTGCACAATTTTTCGATGCCTCGCTTGAAATGGGGGAATCAGAGGCTTCTCAGATGCATGAAGGTGGATTCAAATGGAGAAATTACCTCCTTCCAACGGAGGTTTTCGGCTTCTGGTGGCCAATCCGAAGGTTCGGTCACCCAACGCAGGGAATTCGCGTCATTGAAGCGAAGATATCCGAACGGCTTGGAAAGCCTCAAGAAGTCACAGCTGCCGCCGATTGGAGCTTCTGCTGGGAAATCCAAGACTGACAAGGATGTAGACGATGGGCTAGAAGAAATTAGGGCAAAGCTCGAGCTTCATCTCCGAACCGCCGCTGATAAGCTAAATGCCGCGATGCAAGAGGTGGGTGAACAAAATGAAGCACCGGCCGCGGCGGCGAGGCCCTGGAATCTCAGAACGAGAAGAGCGGCTTGTAAAGCTCCCGTTGAGACTACTGCTTCAGGAGGGGGAAGAGGTTCGAGAAATGAAGAGCGTCAGCAGAATTCTTCTCCTCTTCGGACTGGTAATTCGATCATGAAACCGAATCGGATGCAAGGTGTAGCTGCGGCGCAGGGTGTCGAGAAGGAAAAGAAGGAGCGCCCAAAGTTCTCAATCTCTCTTTCTCGAGAGGAGATAGAAGAGGATTTTTTTACCATGACAAGGACGAGGCCGCCTCGAAGGCCAAAGAAACGGCCTAAGATCATACAGAACCAGCTGGACGTAAGAAAATCTGAAAATATTCTCTACTTAAATTCTTCTCGCACTTTCTAAAATTACTTCTTTTTCTTCGCCATGAATACTGACAGTCTGACAAGCTTTTGAGAATTACGAATATTTGTTTTCCCTGGATGAAATCCTAAAGCGGCCATGGTGGGTTTTGCAGGCAAATTTCCCCGGTTTGTGGTTGACAGAAGTAACACCGGATTCGTACAAAGTTCCTGATCTTCCTGAACCTGGAAAGGTAACATCTTTGTTTTACTCCGACTTCTTTTCCGATCATTTAGAAACTTGTTTACTAGATTATTTTCTCCCCTCCTTTCTTTCCCCTTACTTCCAGCTAGTTCTGATCTGATAAAACTAATATCTTGATCATGGTTTCTGGCTTTCTGCAGAGGTAGAGATGAATCCAGAAATGGTATCTGGAAATTTAAGAATTTCTGCTTGCTGACCATGGAAACGTTGTAACCTCAACTAGTGGTATATCAAACAATCCATCTGTAAATAATAAAATGTTCAGATTTCTTGTTTACATGATTTGCAACTTCGATTCAAATTTTAATTTCATTTACTAAATCCATTTCAATTTCATTTATCCGTCTTTCTACTAACAACAATAAAAGAATATTTTCTTTGGGCTTGATTTGATGAATATCTGCTAACATGTATTCATGGTAATAAACATTGATACCAGTTTTGTATCTTGCCCACTAAACTAGTTTCTTTGCCTTTTGAATATGAGAACAGCATTAAAGCTGGGCAAGTTCATCTCTTTCTTTCTTTCTTTTTAACTGGATTGTTTATTTAACCATAAATATAAATGATCCAGATCAGAAATGCAAAGTAGCTTGTCATACAAATATTCACATGTCCATAGAGTAAACGTGTAAGGCTTGATCATTGAAATACTTGAGCAAAAATTCAATGGCCATTACTAGAGCAGTTGCATCATGAAGCTGGGGACAATATTGTATGGATGAGATAGGCAAATCCATACAAAGTTTCTAACTTTTTTGGTAGGACTGATCAGAACTCAGAAGGCACGACTGGATTCCAAGGGGCCAAAACTGTGTCTGCCATTTACACACATTCATGCATCTAAGCAGACCGCATTCTCATATGGGATCCTCTATGAGTATTAACAGAAGCTTTAAAATTAATTGAATATCAAACTAATATTGGGTTCAGTTGAGACTGTAATCTGATGGCTATTTATAGTATACAGGTAATTGGATTTAGCTACTAGAATCTGTTTGAGCTCAATTCTTCCATCAAATTTTAGAGAGCAAGATTGTTTTGCATGCTTAGGATAGTTTCGACTTCAAGTATGTTGAGTATTCCCATGTGTAGAGTAGGATAACAAAGAAGAAACAGTGTCTTTATCCATGTACCATGAACTGGACGAACTGAATGAGTTATTGTCTTTCAGTGAATATGGGCTCTGTACAGTCTCTGTTTTAAACTTTATGCAATGAACTTTTGCATCATAAAAAAAGCTTCAACTTAATGCTGTAATGCAGAATCATAATCTCTCCGTCAATGTGGTTTAAGGGTTCCACTGCAATTGTACTTCAGAAACCTTACCTTACCACCGGTGGGTTGCCAACGTTGATGGTGCAGGCCCCTGCTTTCTCCAAGATCAGCACCAGAGCGTGCAATGATCCAAACCGTATACTAATGCCCAATTGGATGGCGTTCATATTTTTGGTTGGGCATGGTTAAAATTGTCTGATCCCATTCCCATCATGAGATTGGCTCTATACAATTGATGAGCACATATACATGCTCCGGCATTTACATGAGCCTCCAGGTCTTCTGTTCTCTGGACTGCATTTAGCTTGTTACGACTCCAGAATCCAGATTGAAATGCCTATGTGTTGGAAAGAGATTGCAATTGCAACAGTGAATTGGCCGAGATTCCCTATCCGAAATTGTTGCAGGAATCCGAATCAGAAATGAGGTTAATTAATTGTGCTTGGGGTTGGTTAATACTTAATATTTAATAGCGGTCGTTGGTTTGGAATCTTATTACGTTGACCCCACCCACCCCACACACATTCTTTCTTGACGCCGCATATCTTCTTTCCTTTTCTTTCTCCCCACACAAAGAAAACCTGGTGCACGCAAGCGTCCCATATTGTTTAGTACTAAACACCAAAGAGAGAGAAGGCCACATTAGAAAGAGAAGGAAACAACAAACAACTAACTTCTCCTTCTCCTACCTCCAATTCACGGCCACCAATGGTTCATCAGTCATCACAACGTTTTAACTTTTAAATACAAGGAACATAAAGCAGCTCCTTCAAATTGGTCTCGAGTAAAATCTCAATTTAATTCCAAGGTCTGCAAATTGAACCAAAATCTGGGTCACTGGAATTTTGTTTCCTGCAGCTGAAGCAACGTTCCCTGCAGCCAGAACCCAGAAGTCGATATAATCCGCCATGGAATGTAAAGAATGCCCCCGAGACATAGAGACCTGAGTAAGTAACAAGAGAATGTTGCTCTGAGCAATGATGCTTATGTTAGTATAATTTAATCCTAGAATTCAGTTAGCTGTCCAAATGAGAATTGACCAGCCCACCCACCCCCCCTCTGACAGGAATTAGTTTTCCCAATTTTTTAACTGTTACGGCTCAACACAACCTGGCCAAGTTGTAGTTCTGGCTGTACTTCCTCTCATGGGCGTGGCGTGGTGCGGCAGAGAGCAGAGTGGCTCCGACGCTCAGCCTAATCCGCACGGCACACCCTTATCGCGTACCGTATAACAATTGACCATCGTAGTTTTTTTTTTTTTTGTTTTTTGTAAAGAAAGCTTCAAGCTTTCAACAATTCAAGTTAATGATGTGGGTCCCAAGTTTAACATAGGTAAGGGCAATTGAGATTTGAGACTTTTGAGGTTATATTTGCTGATTGTTTCATCTGTTCCTTCCTGGTTTAGTTATAAAAAGATTTCCCTAGGCTAGTGATTATAGTCCGTTAAAGAAGTGGTGGAAAGACAGATTGTCTTCTCTATTTTCTAAACAAATCAACAGTCTTTATGTCTTCACATGTACTTGTGTTCCCATACTGTAAGACCCGTATAAAACACGATAATAGAAAGGAAGAAAGGCGGCGAGGTTCAGCTCCTCTTGATTTCCCCAAGAGGTGCCGTCGGAGCTGTTGCTGCTTGCTGTGTTGTTGATGGGCGATGACAAATTATCGATTGTAATGGCGAGCAGAGACAGAGAGAGATCTCGAGAGCCTCTCATACCAGTCGCTGGAGCTCCCGACGATGACGCTTCCTCAAAACCTTCTTCCTCATCTGCTCCATCGTCTCATCATTCCGGTCGAGAGGTCAGCTCTCTATCTCCCCCTCCCTCTTTTTCTGGTGCAGTTACTCCTTCGTTATTGGGTTTCTTTTACTGGTTTAGCGGTGACCAATATTTTTCTTTCATTTTCTTTATATTTGTTTTTTTTTTCTTTGTGAGGGTCAAATTACTCGATTTTGGGGAAACCCATCTGCATCTTTTTTGTTTATATCTTGTTTTTATGTGGCGTTTTTTTTTTCCTTCATTAGGTTTTAGTAGAAACATCTATTTTAGTTCCAGAGTTACATCAATAATTTCTTTTAATTCAACCACAATTAAATTTTTGGTCATCTTCTAAAGTGTTTTGCGGTTGCTTTCAGTATTCAAATTAGTACTGTTTGGTGTAGTGAGCTTTTCTGGAATTCGTTTCTCTCGGTTGTGTTTTTTGTGATCTGCTGTTATTCTTTGTCTTTGTTTTGCTTTCAGAATTTTGTTCACATCTTGTTCTTTTCTCCATACTGCCTATAATGGGCATTCACAAAGGACTGAGTTAATTCGGTTCACTTGACGATATCTCCGTAGAACCATATTTCCTCCCTCTTTAACTTAGTTCACTTAAAAAAGTTAATTCGGTTCACTTGACGGAATTTCAGCAGAACCATATTTTCTCCCTCGTTAACTCCGTTCACTTAATAGTTCCCCCCCCCCCCCTTTTTTTTTTGAAGCCTACGCTTGATAGTTTAGCTTTGATGGCTAGATGTTTGTTGATTTTTAATTCTTCTTCATAGCATAAGAGTTGGAAGGCCTCATATATTATGAAAATTTCTATCAATGAAATGCTTTCTATGTTTTTACCGATAAAAAGAAAATGAAAACGAACACTCTCTTTTGTCCCTCGTAAACTTGTTTCTGTGGGTGTAAGAACACCCGTTACCTTCATCTTCACTGTTTTGTGAAAACCTTAATAACTGCAAATTTCAGTTCTGATTGTAGTCTTTCTCCAGTACATGTTTTGATACCAATCAACTACTACAGAATCAATTTTTCCATATCATTTTTTTTATTCACTCTGATGGGCTTATTTACAAATTATATCCTTTTGTTGTTTCTTTTTTGCATTATTCTCCTGAAATATCAGAAATGTTGTATTTTCCATTCACTGATCCAAACTGTATTTCCATAATTCTTATAGTGGATGCTCTTCTGCTTACTGGTAGAACACCAAACATTATTATTTTGACATTTACATGCTACTGACTTGAACTATTCATGCTTATTATTGTAGTTATACAAATTCTGTGTAAACTTCATGGAAGAAAGAGGTATTAAGTTAAATTGCATACTGTCATTGCCCTGCAGGCTTTTTACAAAGTTGTTCGAAGTTGGGCTTCAAAAAAGTTCATAACTGGATGGTAAGGATATACATATTATAATTGAATCCTTGTGATAGGCACTCCTTTTTTTGTAGTTGTTCCTATATGTTGGATATCAGAGTGTGCATTATTTATTTTTGTTAAATTCCTAATTGCTTATTATCTTGATTTTAGAATTCAAGGTTTTTGTGGTCAAATATTTATAGCTATTATATAGTTTTGCACTGGAAACTTATGTACAGGTTTTCATGTATTGTACAATCACAAAATCTGTTGGGCATAGTGAAAATGAACATATCCTTCATCATTACTTGCATTTGGGGGATAATTCCCAAATTATTTGATGATCATGGATTCATGATTATACTAAAAGGACGTGATAAAACTAAAATGCCTGATAAGTGTTCTATAGATACAAGAGTTAGGAGTAGCTAACTTTATCAAGTGGAAGGTATTATATACATGATTGTATTTCACTTAAAAGATTCAGTTAATTGTATTTAATAATCCAAATGGAATTAAGTGGCATGGCCACCAAAGTTCTATATTATCCTAAAATTTCAAGAAACAGCAGTTCCCCTCTTCCTCCCCCCATGGGTCAATAGATTCATGGATTCTGTTTGAGGATGCCAAATATATTGAGCTAACTGTTCGTTTGGAGGGCACCCTTCATCATGAGCATTGTCATTGTCTTCTTTTCTTCTTCTTCTTCTGAAGAAGATGAAACTCCCCTTACTCATCCTTTTCCTTTTGGTATATAAGCATTACTTAAGTTGATTTATGCTAAATCATGTGGGGGAATTGGGATGTCATGGAAAATGGGAGCTGTAAGTATGTATGAATATATGGAGTCATAATCATACATTATGGGCCATGTAATCAAGGCAGGGGTGCAAATTGGGTGGTCTGGACCAGGTTTAAGCTCAATCCAGGCCCAACCCTATGAATTAGGCTTAAGGCCTGAGCCTGAGGTCAAGCCTGATTATCCAACCTGAGCCCAGCCCACACTAAAATTTGATGCACTCAAGTTGGGCTCAGGCCCGGGCTGGGAGTGGGTTAGTCAATCAGCCTATGCTAAAATTTAACATAAATGTATGTGTTTATGCATACATGCATGTATGTATCGGATTTCATTCCCGAGGGAGGGGGAGGGAATGACCATTCCCTCAAATGGGGAAATGCCATTCCACCAGGAATGGGAATGGTTTTCCTATTCCACTCAACCAAACAGTTGGATTTGGAATGGCCCATTCCGATTCCAATCCCAGACCCCTTATTCCCATGAACCAAAAGGGCCCTAGTCTCTTCCAGGAATTTAGCAGTTCCCATCCCTTGGACTGCATAAAATCTACATTAGTAACAGAAAAATGCTGAATTCTATTTATTTATCTAGAATCTACAAGGTTCTTTTTATAAACACACGTAGCAACTAGTGTAAATTAATGAACCTTGTGATGATTTTGGCAGGTGTATAGGGCCTATAGGCTTTTATTTCTCTAAATCTTATAAAGCCATCATTGAATATGTGGTTGCATGAGGAGAACCTTATTATTTTCACACTTTATTGATTTTATTAACATTACTTGTCATGCTCTGTATTTTTTGGTAAGAATTTTCTGTAATCAAAGGTGTTGGTTGTTGTTTTTTACTCTGCAGTGTCATTCTACTTCCGATAGCAATTACATTCTATATCACATGGTGGTTTATACATTTTGTGGATGGATTTTTCTCTCCAATCTATGCCCAACTTGGAATCAACATCTTTGGTATGTGATCATTTTCCTGCTTTACCTCTATATTTTGTTTATTTTGGTGAATGCAAGGGGCTGGGTGTTTTTTGTGGTTTTCGTTTCTTGGGTTGAGAAATTTCCTACTTTGCATGCGAGTTACATCAATGTTTTGATAATTTAGAATAGGTGGAGATCTCTAACTATGGATCATCTGCATACCATAGTTTGAACTTTAATCTTGAAGTTAGAAATCTATTTCATTGCAGATGATGTGTAGCTTCTTCACAACCATATATTCTATATTTATTATGGTTGTACCTTTTCTTTTCACTACTGATTTATGATGGATGTACTTATATCCATGACTATCTAGCACAAAAATTCTGTAAATTATTGAATGTCCTAGTTATAGAGGTTTATTTTTCTTGAATTTTTTGGCTGTCCCTGATCCCCTTTCTGGTAATAATATCCTGTCTTTCTTGGGTAATTATACTCACTTGTCCCTCACAATTAGGTCTTGGGTTTGTGACTTCAATAACTTTCATTTTCCTGGTCGGCGTTTTCATGTCATCGTGGCTGGGAGCATCTGTTCTAAGCCTTGGAGAGTGGTTTATCAAAAGGATGCCATTTATTCGTCATATCTACAATGCTTCCAAACAGATTAGCACTGCCATATCACCAGGTAATCCCAGTAATTCTGTTTCATTTGTTTTCCAAATGAATCTGGGTAGGCATTGAGTAAGTCCTCTTTATATATTAATACAGATCAGAACACACAAGCCTTCAAGGAAGTGGCCATCATAAGGCATCCACGTGTTGGAGAATATGCTTTTGGGTTCATCACTTCTACTGTCACCCTTCAGGTCTTAATTTATTTTTTCTGCAGTTGTGTTGAATATGTGCTCTTCTAAATCATGGTGTTTAAGTTTTTTTTTTTTTTTTGGTCATATTAAATGAATTTTACAAATAATTGCACCCCTACTGAATATCATCCTAGATTGGTCGTTTTAATAATTTTCCTGCAAGGTTATAAACTTGTGATATTGTAGAAGAATATCAAGTGAAAACATCTTCTATCTTCCATTCTTTTTTATCTTCTAGTGACAAGCATAATTTGACCTTGTCAAGTAGGGCATTGCATGTTCACAACTTTTCTCATGCTCCTTCTTGACATTCGATTATACTGTTGTTTTTCAATTCAAATCTAAGGTTATCAATTTGATATTGTGGCAAACTTTGGTCCAACAGAATTAGAAATTTCATAAGAGAAAACTAGTACTATTTAAGGAGTCGTAAGAGAAACATAGAGTTTTTAGCTTACAACTTTAGGAGTCGTTAGAAGACATGATTAGCTTACTGGAAAAAAAAAAACCATGTGTAAAAGAATATGATAAATTCATGGAGGGGGAAAATGTTGCATGTTAAGTGTGGGTATTCAAAACTACATCTATTAATGAGTTCTAGTTGTCAGACTTCTACGGTCATACAAAGTTACAAACATGACATCCAACTGATAAGTTGGATCATGGCGCTTGTTGGGGTGAGGAGATTGTCGTCCAAGAGAAGAGTTCTTGTTCCAAGCTATAGAACTGGTCCCCTTGAATCTTGAGCAGGTCTCTCTCACATTAGTTGGAAGGATATGAGCAGATGATCAGAGATATTTGCTTTGCTATTATCACAGTGTTACACTTGTTGGCTGTGTTCTTGATAATTTTTGTGCACTAATCTTGGATTTTTGTGTGGAGGCCTGCTTGTATTTAATATTGGAAGTTATTGCAATTTCTATTTTGTGACTAACATTGTCAAATTTCAAATGTTTGATTCATTCATATAGAATTATTCTGGGGAAGAGGAATTATGCTGTGTGTACATTCCTACAAACCATCTTTACATTGGTGATATATTCCTCATCAACTCCAAAGATGTCATTAGACCCAACTTGTCAGTGCGTGAAGGAATTGGTAAGTACTGTGTGTCACATTGCTACTTTATTAGCATGTGTCTGTATGGACAATAGGAAGATGATCGATATAAAGTCTTCTACCTGTTTCTGCTATTGTCATGTTTTATATATAGGAAGTCCAGTGTATGGACTAACTCATCCCACAGAGTAGTACTATGCATTTCTGAACTATCTTTTTTTTTTTTTTTTGATTGTTACACCTTTGGAATCAATTCTAACTCCTTATCACTTAACTCATGTTTGGTGAGAAATGGAAGCTCTAAACCGTTTGTTATCTGTAGTAGACAACTTTATTTCATTAAAAAAAAAGGTCCATGTAGTACAACAGTTCCAACTGGTTGACTTACTGTTTGACTTGAGGGCCTTTATCACTGAGCATTTGTTATACTGAAGAATGTAAGAATGTGGGAGATAAATAGATGGTCTTTTGGAGTTAGCTACATCTAGCCCCTTCAACTTGTAACAAAACAGAATGGCAATGTTACCCATTTATATCGCACTGTCAAGAAAGATAACTACTGGTTCATTATTTTGTGTTTCTGCTCCATTACTATTTTTTGTATGTTTTCTGTCTTATCACTCCATCATCTTTGGCTGGGAATTTGACTTGTACTGAATGTGCCATGATTGCAGAGATTGTTGTCTCTGGGGGCATGTCAATGCCTCAAATCCTGTCAACAGTGGACTCCCAGATGATCCAGATGGACAGAAGATCTGGTAGAAGCTGAGGACAAAGAGCCGATATGACAGAGATCCATGTATGATGTATTCCGGTTTGAGATGTGCTATCAGACTGACCATTTATCAACTTCTGTGGAGATTCAGGTGGATCCAATGTGGATGTTTGTTTACCGGCTGTAATTGAATTCTGATAGCATGTGTAACATTCCTTTTACTGGGGTTTCAAAGCAGACCCCATGTACATTATAGATGAAGTGACAGAGAAGATAGAGGTTGATAATACAAGCTGTGGATCATCTGGCTTTAGACCCTTACATTTTTCCTAGAAGAAGAGCTCCTTTAGAGCTCCAATCAATTCAACCTTCAGCTTCAAATTTCAGACTACTCTGTGCCATGGATGGTTTTGACTGCATCTTTTTCTTAAATCTCCATTTCTTCTGTCAATTGGGAAAAGAAAATGAAACGACCTTGTATGTACTTGCACATCTGCTAGAAATCATTTGATCTCACTCAGAATCCACCTAACACCTTTACACGATCTTTTGGTATAAAAAAGTGAACAGAATTTCAAGAATCCCATTTTGATAAACGCAGATATAATTCAATCTGTCAGGTGGAACTCACTTGAAATTATGTGATGTAACCCAAAACTACCAAACAGTTATCAAATGTATAATATGAGTCTATGACAAACTTGAATCCTAACCCACGAGTACTAAAGGTGTGCTGTGGCAGTATGATACTGAGATGTGGACGACTTTTTTCATTGGAATGTGTTTCTTGATAGCATGCTATGTTAAAATGAGAAGCAGCGATTCCTCTAAATGGTTCTCAAAGTTTTTTGTTTCAGAGAGGGTCTCGGCCTTCGTAATCAGAATCCAAGAACAGAGAACCTGGTCAGACACAGACTACAAATTTTGGCATGGAGTTTGGGTATTCCTCTACAATGTCTCCTACTACACCTGTCTGTGTGGGCGCTTCACTGTAGAGAGCTCTGAGTCTGGAGAGAGGAAGACCCATATGGCCTTCTTCGTGGCTTTGTTGGTCCTGAGGATGGAGTCCTACGCTTGGGCTTGAATGTCCTTTTGCTGGTTCACAGACTTGATTTTTAATGCCCTAAACAATGCTGCCAGGAATATGTTGATCAACTTTGTTTTTTGCTAGCTCATCTCATCAACAAGTCATCATCTGATCCGACTTTGCCTATCCATTGCATCTCTGCCTGATTCTTTGATTATTTCCATTCAATGCTATAAATATGTAAAGAGAAAACTCAATCTAATGTTGGAAACCAAGGGGATGATTGGAACCGTGGCCATTTAAAAAAAAAAATGGTTATACGTCAGATCCACATAGGTGTTTCAACAAATGCTCATGTATCTCATTGTTTGGTTCAGTCGATTATTAAAAAATCGGGTATGACTCGAAAATTGGGACCCCACCAATGCATGAAACGCCAAATTGGTGAACTGTTGCACCCAACGGTTGACTGATGTGTATCCTATGTGGTGCCTACCTGTCAGCACATACATGAAAAACGGTGATGAAAATCACCTTACCAAACAGCATAGTGTTGCTCACTGCCTACGTGGCAGAAATGTTTTTTTTGTGAAAAACGGGTCTTGGAAGCATGGGCAATTTTTCTTAAAAATCAGTGCCAAAAAGCGCCTATGCTTCCAAACACCGTGCAAGTTATGAGGTTGGAAAAACTTCTGTTTGGGTTCTTGTTTTCTCATTACAGTTTTTGAAGCAATGATATAGAAACCTCAGTTTGAGTTCAAAACATCGTCACGTATTGGAGCCTTTTTAATACACCCCTATAGGGAGTGTTTCGAGTTGGCGAGTGGTTCAAGGGTAGACTGGCCCCTCTGAACCAGATTAAAAAAATATATATATACCGATACAGGCCATCGTACCAGTGTATCGCCATGGGAGCACCCACTTACCACTTATGAGATGTTTCTTGAAAAATTAGGTTGCTAAGTGTTTGGAGGAAAAGTTCTCTATTATGACCACATTCCTTTAATATATTATATATGTCTCTTCTGTTTATTATCTGACCCGAATGGATCTATGCAAAACTACATAAAAACTGAATTGTTCCCTTATTTGTGTGTACCTTTTTTTCAATGCAGTAGCAGAAAATCTTTCTTTGTTTTGATAAGTAACCGAATTGTAATAGATTAGATTATATAAAAAAAGAACCAAACCCCAAAACAAAATCCTGTTTTAGATTATACAAGTAACACGAAACTTTGTAAATTGTAATCATGTGAATTAAAAGTTAAAACAATAAGGGTCGTTTTGGTTCTTGGGAATAGAGATCTGGTGTTTCAGAGTGATCCATTTTAATTCCAACCGATTGGTTTCCAGCCGGAGAAGCACTCGGTCATTGATCGTTTTTCAAGAAGTGGGGGGAGTAGAGTAAATTGGTGGGTTTCATGGAAAAGAAATAAACCTATATTGGTATTTTAGTATTAGTGGGTCTTGCGGAAAAAAAAAAATGATTAAAGAGTAATTTATTTATCTGCGCAAGTAATATTTGGATAAATTACTTATTCACCAATGTCGAAAATTACATGAGACAATATTATTATTTTTTCTTATAAAACAGTTGTTCCAAAATTTTATGATTTTATCTAAGGAATAAAAGAATACTGATAAATATTTTATCGAATAAATGTTTTCCAAAAATTACTTGTGAATAAATGCATTTAATTATGTAAATAACTTAACAAAATGTGAATGAGGACTTAGTTATACCAATTGAATGAAGCATTTAACCCATCTAACAAGCGGAAACAATTTTTTTTTTTTTGTTAAATAGAAAACAAAGCAAAAGTAACAAAGAGAATATAATATTCTTTTGGCAAAAAGGACAAATAATAATGAGTGAAGTAATGTATGATGTCAAAAATAAATAAATAAATAATTAATTAATTAAATAGTTAAAATACCCCTATGGTTTAAACATGTATTTACATAATTATTTAAAATGCCCCTATAGTTTTCGACAATGGACAAAATCTTCCCCTATGTTAGCACATCGTTAAAATGCGGATGTCACATAATTTATATAATTTTTTTAATTTCAAATTTACTTTTTTTGTGGTCGACTTTACCCTTCATTGTTCTTTAAATTTTCAAAATAAAACGAAGGGAGAAGAGGTGAATTCTTAAACGTTCCTCACGGAAGATCGAGTCAGATCGATTGGGAAAAAGAAATCGAGCTGATGATTATCACCACTACCACTGTCTCTCAGTTTTCTCCCTGCCAATAGGAGGCTCTCTGGCTTTAGAGAAGGGACGTCGGTAGACCGCACAAGAACTTCGGTCGGGTCACCGACGGGCTGCGGAAGAAGTTGAAGGATTTGATATGGACTTCCAGGAGCTGAGGCAGCAGACGATGGCAGATTATAAAGAGATGGTGAGCTGCCAATACTTCACGGTAACAAGGGAGTAACCGGAGGAAGAGGTGATAGAGAAAATTATATCGAGTGGGGGAGGAACGAGAGGGGAGGAGCTGCTGCAAAGGGCGGTGCAGGAGAACATGAGGGGGAAGGTTCTTGACATGGTGTTAGAGATACAAACAGGCACAACGCGGAGATTGAGAAGAGCCTTCTTAAGCTGCACCAGGTGTTCCTGGACATTGTGGTGATGGTGGAACCTCGGGGGAGCAGTTGGACAACATCCAACACTATGTCATGAATGGTACCGAGTATGTGAAGGACGGGATGTGCGACCTCAGAACTGCTAAGAACTATCAGAAGAGCAGTAGGAAGTGGATGTGTGTGGGGTTGATTCTAGTCCTAATTCTCATCGTATTTTGGTGGTCATTCCCATCGCCACCGGTTTCAGTCATTCCTAATATGTTAAACTCTTGATTTTAAGGCTGTTGTTTCTTTTGATTTATTGACTTGTAGTTCTTTTTCAGGTGGGGAATGGGGGAGGAAGGCTCTAGTAAAGAACAGTTGCCGGAAAAATAGAAGGAATATTCTGAAAAAATGGGAATAGCGTCGCTGCGACAACAAATGTGAATAAGATGCACGATTGAGGGCAAATAAAGTATTTTACAAATTCATCGAATGACGTTTCAAAGGTAATTTCGTAAATGCTGACTTTTTCCGTGTGGGTCGTTGACGGAAGGGAGGTTTTATCGATTTATTTTTAAATAGAAGGGATCCTTTTGCTAGAATGAAACTACATGGGAGATTTTTTATGATTGTCAGAAAATGTAGAGGATTTTTTTGTATTTTACCCGCATAACAGCAAATTAGTATCAGCTGCCGACACTTGTTCCCGATATCTCCTGCTTCCAGTCAGTGGCCTCATCCTGTCATCCACCTCCACCTCTTGCTTTCTGTTCCCATGCACAGTAGGGAGAGAGAGAGAGACAGAGAGGGAGCTTCAGATTTGGACGATTTCTACATATTCCGGCACATGGCGGACTTAATTGGACTTTCGAATTGCCGTTTCTGGTGAAGATTTGGAGAATCAATTCCAGCTTCCCCTCTTTCCTGGGTTTCAGTTGTCTACAGTGATTGGAACCGTAATCTTTTTTCTTTTGTGCTCTGCAATCCGCGCTCTGGCTGAAATTTCTACTGCAATTAATCTGTTTAAACCATGAGGTGTTTCTCCGGTAAATTCGCCAATCTTCGTGAAAGCAATCTCCCTTTTGCTTTTCTCTTGGTGAGAAGTTACCGAAATTGATCTCTTTCTCAACCTTTTGAATATAGTATCTCGTTTTCCGACTTTCTGTTACTCTACTTGTGGATGTTGGCTTTGAATTAGGAGCCTGAAAACGTTCCTTGAAAGCGCTTCGAGTCTGTTATTCGGTTTGAATTTGCAGGAATTTCAGTTATTGAAGTAATTCTTTCGTGTTTGTCTCTCACGTTAATTTCCTTTCTCCTGGACAGCCGTTTCCAGTTTGTTGAAACTCATCAGCCTCTCTGTTTTGTCCATTTCTGCGGTAGTCTAGAAATTTGCTTCTCTTGTTGCATCCTTTGTAATTTGAAATTAATTGAATGAATAATCATTGATTTGCTGCTTATTATGAGGAGAGAAACAGAGCGGAATTTGATTCTGCGTTAATGAGTTGAGCATTTCAATTCTTCGAAATAAAACCAGTCTCCTTTTGTGGAAATTAATAATCAAACTTCAAAGATGATGCACGCGAAATCCGACTCCGATGTTACGAGTTTAGCCCCTTCGTCGCCATCAAGGTCTCCGAAGAGGCCTGTTTACTATGTACAGAGCCCTTCGCGGGACTCTCACGATGGAGACAAGTCCTCTTCCATGCAAGCGACTCCCATTTACAACAGTCCAATGGAATCTCCCTCGCACCCGTCCTTCGGACGGCACTCGAGGGCTTCTTCTTCGAGTCGGTTCTCGGGGATGTTTAGATCTTCTTCTGGGCGGAAGGCAAACCGGAAAAGGAACGATAAGGGTTGGCCGGAGTGCAACGTGATCCAAGAAGAAGGATCTTACGATGATATTGATGGTGAAAAGGGTCTTTCTCGTCGTTGCCAAGTCTTGATAGCTCTCTTGGTCTTCGTTCTGTTGTTCACTGTGTTTTCTCTTATTATCTGGGGTGCCAGTCGGCCTTACAGAGCAAAGATTGTTGTGAAGGTATGACAAATTACTTAATTATTTATATGCCTTCATCTTTACTCGTTCAACTTAATCTTAATTATTTAATATTTATTATGTTAAGTTGTCATCATCTGCATTAGTGCCTCAAATAAGCTTATCTAACTATGTTCTACTTCCAGTGTTTTAATTTTACTGGAGTTCAGAAAAATAAACAAATGCTTAGCAAGCAAAACAAGAAAACTTTGGTGAAAACAGAAAATTGTGGTTTCTTTTCAATCATGTTGCCAACTTTTCATCACCTTGCTTAGCATTCTCTTTTAAGAATTGATGATTGATCTCTTTCTTTAAGAAATCAACAAGAGAAAGAACCTAATATGATGGATGCTGGGCTTGTTTGGGTAGAATATTTTCTACTACAAATCTATATGAACTTTGGTCTTATACTGTGCTTTTTCATTAGCTTCTCGTTGTAAATTTGGCTTTCCTCTTTTTTGCTTAACCTCTGTTCATTATAACAATAGTAGGGAGTTGCCTTGAACAGTTGGGAATTAAGCCTTTTTTTTATATTTTTATATGTAAATTTGTCTGGTTGGCTTGGCAATTTCCCAATATTATTTGGTCTTTTTCTTTTCTATAAACCCATGATTGATGTCAGAACAGTTGACTTAGTCCTGTTTGAATACATGGATGTGTATCCGAAATTGGCCTTTGGTCTCTGTGACGTCATGTAACCCTTTTATAGTAGTCTGGCTCCTTATGCAGTAGAATGCTTGTGGAGTTGGAACCAGTAGACTGGCCAAGTGCCTAAGCCAACTCAAGGTTTTGGCAATAGGATTTCCAGCTTTACATTTGGCGTTTATTAGGTGCCTTGAGTTATAAAACACTTTGCTTCTTTCTCTGATTCTGCATTGATTTCCACAGGTTTGTAAAGTTGAGTACATTTCTTTGACTTCAATATTGCATCCTTTTTATCCCTTTGTCCTCTATAATAGAATTCTTTGTACACAGATTACATCTTTCTATGTTTATTGCATTAACAAGATTTATCATCACAGAGCATGGCTGTAAACAATTTCTATTCTGGTGAGGGATCAGACTCCACAGGTGTCCCGACCAAGTTGTTGACAATGAACTGTTCCTTGAAACTAAGCATATATAACCCTGCTACAATGTTTGGCATTCATGTTAGCTCTACACCCGTCAACCTCATCTTTTCAGAAATTACAGTTGCAACTGGCCAGGTAAGAACATTGTTCAACTTAATTAGTAACTAATAGATGTAAAGTTGTCAAAATGATAGGCCTCTTTTCTTTATTGGGTCAGATGTTGTAGGTTTATGCAGTATTTGGAAACTAGAAGATTTTAAGCACACAAAGTCGATATTTGTGTGTGTTTCCAAATTCCTTGGGATGGGGGTAGAAATGGAATTGAATTCTAATTCTGCCTATTTGAAACTGAAAAAGATGAAAAAGAAGGTCAATACCCAGTACAGGTCCTGGATATCAGGGCTCTTGGGACAAGATGAGTGAACACAGACCTTATTACCAGATGAAAAAGAAGGTCAATACCCAGTACAGGTCCTGGATCTCAGGTAATGGGTTGAAATCGCAATGGCTTCAATACGTTAAGGGAGTACTTATAAAAATGTCTGGGAGCTTGATTTGGTTCTTTGTAACTATAGAAGAAGCTTATTCTATTCTTTATCTCAATTAAGTTCTTGTGATGCTATTGAAGGATTACCCATAATCTATTAGGACAAATTTGATTACAGTTTAATAATATCTGCATTTTCAAATTGTCATTGCAGTTGAAGAAATACTATCAGCCTAGAAAAAGTCATCGTATTGTATCTGTGACACTGGAAGGAAATAAGGTTCCTCTCTATGGGGCTGGAGCAAGCTTGGCAATCTCTGATAACAGCGGTGCAGTTCCGTTGACGTTGGAGTTGGAAATCCGAACACGGGGAGATGTGGTGGGGAAGCTGGTGAAGACAAAACACAGGAGGCATATCTCTTGCCCTGCAGTCATCGATCCTAGTAGCACCAAACCCATCAAGTTCAAAGAGTATTCATGTACATACGATTGAACTCAACTTCATCCCAGGGTTGAGCTCATGACTTGATTGGGATGGCATTGGCTTGAACCTTAAAATTGTTGATTATAGGCAGTGACAGCGGTCCTGCTTCCCAAGGGGCGAAATTCTTCTACTCTAGGACGTTTCAGTTGTTTGACTGAGATGATGGTTGTAAGAGCTTCATGTATTAATGCCTTTATTGGAAGGTTTGTTCAATACATATGTCTGATATGCATTTGTTCTGTACCTGGTGCTTCTATCCTGGAAATGATAATAATGCAGTAAATTCTTCTTCTTCTTCCCTTTTCTGTATTTCTCTCCCTGAACAAACGAAATATAATAATCACAGAATTTGGTATCTATTTGCCCATAAATTAACAACGGATACAGCATTAAATAGAATGGAATGGTGAAACAGCTAGCATTCATATGGTCGACTCCATGTAGTTAAGTTGGAAAAAGCTTTGACGATGATTGTGATGATAATGAGAATTTTGGTAGCTCTTGTTTAAAATCTCTCACTTTTGATTTCTGTTGAGTTGTGATGACATCCCACGCCACCCATGATAAAATACATGGTCTATGGTGGGTGGGAGGTTGAATGGTTGTGGGTTCCACGTATTAAAAAAGACTGGTGTGTGGATCATTATCGTTGATCCCACGGTCCGCGGAACAGAACAGCTATTGTGTTCAGTTATTCCTATTTACTACCACACACCTGGTTTAGTGCATCCGGTTTGGCGGTTTGGTCAAGTCTGAATTCTAATCATCATTCCTGGAAAAATCACACATAGCCTATCGTCATTCCACGAAAACACGCATATGGCTGACAACTGACTACTCGTGATGGCTTGATATAATTATATAGGGTAAATTGCATATTAATACTGTACTTTAGGGTTAGTTTCACTTTAGTATAAGAATAATGTGCCATTACAATACCTGACTATTAACCGTGGGTATTAAATTGGAATTTTAAGGAGTTCAGGTATTGAATGTAAGTAGGTTTTGAAGTTTGAGTACTAAAGTGAGATTAACTCTAAGTATAGAATACCAAATCTTTAATTTATACTAATTATTAAAAGGTCTTATAAACATTTTATTAAAAAAATATAAATAGTTTTTTGTATAATTATAAAAGGCTTCTATTATCACCATTAAAAGAGAATATAGGTGGGGCTGGAAAATTTGACCCCAACCCACCCATACTCACCCAATTCGACACTGGGTCAAGATGGATCGAATGACCCATTCTTTAGGTAGGGGTGTAAGTCGGGCAGGCTCAGTCCGAGCCTGAACTGGCCCAATTTGAAATTTTACATAGATTGGGCTTGGATTTTTGATCTTCAAACTGGGTTCGGCCCTAGCCCTTAGGTAGTTTGAACTTAATTCGAGCATGACCCATATATATATATATATATTTGCATAAATACATTTATACAATTTTAGAGTGGATTCATTGACCAACCTAAGCCTAATCTGGGCCCGAGCAGCCGAGCCCAACCCGAATGCATCAAATTACAGGACAGGCTAGGGTCGGGTTGGGAAAATTGGGCTTGACCTCGGGCTCGGACCTTAAATCCAAATTTTAGGGAAGGGCCTGAGTTGACTAAAAACACAGCCCAATCTTTAGGGAAGTTAGGTTATTCTCCCGACGTTCTCTCTCTCTCTCTCTCATTCCTCCTATCAACCATCACTGTCTTTCACTCAAACCTTCTGGTTGTTGTAGTCTCTTCTTTCAGAAGCCTCACATATACTCACATATACAGAAGTAAACACCAGACCGACTCACTCTCTCTCTCTCGCTTTGCTTAGATCTACCGTAGGTGGATGCTACACCGCGCCTTTCTCGCTCAGATTGCCACATCACCACCACTCTCCCTCTCTCTCACTTCATTTTCAAATCTTGGGTAGGTGGATGCTGAACCACACCTCTGTCGTGCTCAGATCTTGAAGCTCGCCACCACACCACCACCCTCTCTCTCTGCCGCTTAGATCTACCTTTGAAGGTTGTCATCGCACCATTGCTCTCCCTCTCTCCCTGACTCAGATCTCTCGTTTGAAGATTTGAAAGAATGAAGAGTTGAAGACTATGATAAGAAATTTTAGCATTTTTTTTTGTGTTTTGAAATGTAAATTCTTATAACTTGAAATGTAAATCCCATCAAGGGTGCTACAAATTTATGCGAAATTATTTTTGTAAATTTTTATCTCTGAAATATTTTTTGAAAATTTGCTTCAATATTTGGTGGGTGCAATGTCCATTTTTATTTTATTTTTTTGAAAAAATTTATCATTTTATTAGTTTGTCTGCATTTTTTTACTTTTTTTTGCTATAATATATAATTTTTGAATTTTATCATTTTATGTATTTTTGCAATTTCTACTTTTATCCCATCTTTATATTTATTTGATTTTTTGTCTTTTTCAATTTTCTTGTATTTTTTCTTTTTTAGTGTTTTGCTATAATTTCCAATGTTTTTTATAATTTTTTTTTTCATTTTCTATTTTCTACAATCTATATATTTTCTGTGTTTTTTTGTTATTTATTTGCAATTTCTTTTTTTTTATAACTTTTGGTGGTTTCTACAAATTTTATTTTCTGTTTTTTTATTTTATGCAATTTCTATAGTTTATACAATTTAGGGGTTTTTTTTGTTTTTGAAATTTTTATTATGTTTGCAACTCTATACTTTTCGGTATTTTTTGCCATTTCTTTGTTTTTATGTATTTTATATTTGAAAATATTTTTTGAACTTGTTTTCCTTTTTCTTGTTTTTTAGTTAAAACATATATGTGTATATTTTACATTTTTCTGTAATTCTCTTCACATTTTTGCATTTTCTCAATTTTCTTACAACTTTCTTATATTTTTCTGCAATTTTCAGTGTTTTTTACATGAACTTTTATATTTTGTGTATTTTTATAATTTTTATTTATATAAAAAAATTGAAACCTTCTATTTTTTAATTGAAGTATATAGTTCTATATGTTTATGTAATAAAACATAGAAAAACTAAAAGGTTATGGTTTTGCTTTGAATTAGAGGATCAAATGGATGTGTTAGGATGGGTAAGGGTGAGAGTGGCTCATTAGCCACCCCTAAATATAGGAGTAGAGGAGTCTATGTTTAACATTCGAAGAGCAGCTTGGCCAAACAAACGCCCAAGGAGTTCCAAATTCTATGAACATGAAAGAAATGAAAATTCTCTAAAGTGTAAACTGGTCTATATAACTTGTAAAGTTGGGTTAGTTTTGCACTAACAAATTTACCTTCTTACCAAAATAACTTTTAGTTGTAATGTATTTAAACAGGAACTCCAATAAAGCATATGCCTTTTTTATAAAGTATATGTTTGGCATTGGTGCGGCTGATGTATGGGATGGAAGCACCATTTTACGAGAAAATGATGCCTTTTTTCTGTTTGGAAACATTGTTGACAGGTAGGACATTTCCTAGAACAATAGTAACACCTGTTTGGTACCAGTGCTCCATGTTTGTTTTCAGCATTGGTACCCATTATAGGAAGTCCATGTCACTGCCACATCACACACTCATTGGCAGCAATGAGCTGCAATTTGATAAAGGGCCAAAATTGGCGTTGCTCCAAACCATGCCTTCTCGATTTCCAAGGCATGGCTTGGAGCACTGTTTTTTATGGAAAAAATGGTTCCAAACAAACAGGCGTTTCTTGGAGCACCGTTTTTTCCAACGTGACACTGATGTATCACTGTTTTCTGGAGCAACAACATTGATGCCAAATAGACACCAAAAGTCCACTTGGATGCAAATTTATTTCTTTTTTATTGATGTACTTTTACAACTTATTATCAATGTAAATATGCACTAAAAAATATTTTTCTATCATTTATCGATCCATAAATGTAATATTGCCAAATACAGGCAAAAGTGAAAACAGAGTACAAATTTACCCTAAACTGGGCATTTGCATCGTTTCCAGATTACATCAAACGGGGAAAAAGAAGCCAATGCATAAGAGGTAAAGGAAGCATGAAGCTCAGAAACTGTCACCTTCGAGCAAAGCCAAAGCTTTCGCCATTTTTACTAATGAGGGCAGATTTGGCCCTCTAGTGAAATTGCGACACGTGGCACCTCGTGACAACTAGGCAAACACCCAAGCAACAACTTACCAAGTTGGTGTCCCACCAAGGCACCGGCCTGGTCGGCCTGGAGCGGCCTGGAGAAACCTGCACGCGGCCTACGGGCAGCCTGCACGTTGCTTGGCGCGGCCTGCACGCGGCCTGCATGGCCTGGAGCGACCAGTGCGCGGCCTACGGGACCTGCGTGCGGCCTGGCACGCAGCCTGCGCGATCTGGTCGACCTGGATCAGCCTGGCACATGATCTGACCTGGCCGACCTAGCCGCCCATAAGATGCCCACCGATAAACTCGGCCTGCATAACCCGCGAGCTCGATAGCTCACCAAGGAGCTCGGTATCTCACCAAACAGCTTCCCAAGGAGCCAGGCAGCTCGGCAGAGCTCGCCACAAGCAGCTCGGCATAGCTCCCTCGGGAAGTTCACCACTTGTAGGGTATCTTGGTACAGGAGTAGTTTGGCGTATCGCAGGAAGATCTCCTGCCTGATAACCTGGCCTAGACATCGACCTGCCAATTGACACAGGCGCCAACCTGACAAAGAGGAGAGTTCTCGCCAGGAAAATACCCCTGGGTCCTCTGATTCAGTTCTCGTAGGTCCCTCAGCTCCCGCCGCCTACAAAGAGGAGGAAAAGGTGGAGTTCTCGCAAATCCCTCAGCTCCCGCCGCCTACAAAGAAGAGGAAAAGATGGAGTTCTCGCAGGTCCCTCAGCTTCCACTACCTACAAAGGAAAAAAGATCACCTCATGCAGAGGGCAGTCGGGTTGCGTTGCACCAGGGAGCTCCACCATTCACTGAGTCATAGCCCGCCTAGTAGGGAGCTCACCACCAGGTAGCTCTCCACCAAGGAGTTCGCCACCAGATAGTACACCAGGGATCTTGCCACCAGGCAGTTCTCCACCAGAGAGTTCGCCACCAAGTAGTTCTCCACCAGGGAGCTCGCTACCAGGCAGTTCGCCACCAGGCAATTCTCCACCAGGGAGTTCGCCACCAAATAGTTTTCCACCAGGCAGTTCGCCACCAAGCAGTTTGCCAACAGGGAGCTCGCTACCACGCAGTTTGCCACCAGGCAGTTCTCCACCAAGGAGTTCGCCACCAAGTAGCTCATCACCAAGGCACGTCACCATCGGGTCAAATAACGAGGTAGTTAGCCAAAAAAATTATACATTACAAAAAATGGTACATGACCAGAAATGGTTACATTAATTGGCATCGTCTGTGGGAACACGCTACAAAAAGCTAAGTTCTCATCTTACCAAAGCTAAGTCCTCACCTTTTACAAAATTGAAGCTATCGCTTTATGGTTTACATTTTTTATGAACTCGAAGACTATGCAGGGAAATAACAGACTAAATAACTCTACCAACCTTACTTTCAATTCAGATAAAGCCTCATCAGTCCTCTCCGCAAAGTCCCCCTACAAAGATGAGCTCTTTGTGGCTTCCGCGGGAGTTGGCGGCCAACAGACTACATAGGCGCCCTTACCGGTCGAGCCTTCCAAGGCTCCCATGTGAGCTGGAGACCTAAAGTTAGTAGTGTTGCCCCCGAAGGTCGAGCTCCTAATGGCTTCTTGTAGGAGTGGGTGACTGGCATTTCAAAGTTGATGCAGCGCAATCACAACTCGTCACCTCACTAGTAGTATGGGACCTGGTCAACTCGGCACTTGGTCAGCTCGGCACCTAGCAAGCAGCTTGGCACCTCACAGGTAGCTCAGCACCTGGTCAGCTTGGCACCTCACAGGCAAAGCCTACGGGCCACATTACTACTTAAGACCCAATTGCCTCTTCGACACGGGAAAAGTCAAAGAAGAGTGGACTACGAGTCGCTCCCAAAGCCTACAGGCCACATTACTGCTTAAGACCCAGTTGCCTCTTTGGCATGGGCAAAGTCAAGAAGAGTGGACTACGAGTCGCTCCCAAAGCCTGTGGGCCACACTATTGCTAAATACCCAGTCGCTTCCTCAGCATGAGCAAAATCAGCAAAAGTGAACTATAAGTTGCCCCCAGAGCCTAAGGGCTACATTGCTGAACTGGCGGAGACCTCCTCAATTTACTTGCAGCTCGCCACCTACAGGCAGCTCCCAAAGCCTAAGGAATTGGATCAGCACTTACTAGCTCGTCGACTTAGGGGCCAAAATAAGAAATTTACTCCCTTCGCTCAGTTACTCTCAGCTCGGGAGTGGGGGGGCAAATGATGAGGGAAGATTTGGCCCTCCAATGAAATTGTGACACGTGGCACCTCGTGTCCCACCCAAGCACCGGTCTGGCCGACCTGGAGCATCCTGGCGTGACGTGCACACGGCCTACGGGCGGCCTGCACACAGCCTATGCGCTGCCTGGCGCGGCCTGCCGTGTCCTACGCGGCCTGGAGCAACCTGCGCGCGGCCTAGCGTAGCCAACACGGCCTGGCACGGCCTGCACGACCTGGCCGACCTGGATCAGCCTGGCACATGATCCGACCTAGCCGACCTAGCCGCCCATAAGACGTCCATTGATAAACTCGACATGCATAACCCGCGAGCTCGGTAGCTCACCAAGGAGCTCGGTAGCTCACCAAAGAGCTTGCCAAGGAGCCAGGCAGCTCGGCAGAGGTCGCCACAAGCAGCTCGGCATAGCTCCCCCGGGCAACTCACCTCTTGTAGGATAGCTCAGTACAAGAGTTATTTGGCGTATCGTAGGAAGATCTCATGCCTAACAACCTGGCCTAGACACCGACCCACCGACTGACACAGGCGCTGACCTGACAACCAGGCCCAGACACCGACACGCCAACTGACGCAGGCGCTGACCTGGCTCAGGTGACCACCGTACCCCGGTTCTGACGGGATGTGACGAGTCTTACCATTTGGAGGCTTTTCACCCACTTAACCCGTGAGGACTCCGGTATATAAAGACCTCAACCCCCAAAAGGGGGGGAGGATGGAAAAAATGGAGGTAATCCCTGCTCTCTAGTTCTCCCGTTTCTCCAATATCATCTTCAAAGCTCTCTACAATCAGAGTGCTAACTTAAGCGTCGGAGAGTCCCCGCCAGGAAAATACCCCTGAGTCCTCTGATTCAGTTCTCGCAAGTCCCTCAACTCCCGCCACCTACAAAGAGGAGGAAAAGGTGGGGTTCTCGCAAGTCCCTCAGCTACCGCCGCCTACAAAGAGGAAGAAAGTGTGGTGTTCTCGCAGGTCCCTCAGCTCCCATCGCCTACAAAGAGGAAGAAACGATGGAGTTCTCATAGGTCCCTTAGCTCCCACTGCCTACAAAGGAAGGAATATCACCTCATGCAGAGGGCAATCGGGCTGCGCTGCACCAAGGAGCTCTACCATTCTCTGAGTCACAGGCCGCCTAGTAGGGAGCTCGCCACCAGGTAGCTCTCCACCAGGGAGTTCGTCACCAGACAGTTCTCCACCAGGGATCTTGCCACCAGACAGTTCTCCACCAGGGAGTTTGCCACCAAGTAGTTCTCCACCAGGGAGCTCGATACCAGGCAGTTCGCCACCAAGCAGTTCTCTAGTAGGGAGTTCGCCACCAAGTAGTTCTCCACCAGGCAGTTCACCACCAGGCAGTTCACCACCAGGCAATTCGCCACCAGGGAGCTCGTCACCAGGCAGTTCGCCACCAGACAGTTCACCACCAGGCAGTTCGCCACCAGGCAATTTGCCACCAGGTAGTTCACCACCAGGCAGTTCGCTACCAGGTAGCTCGCCACCAGGCAGTTCTCCACCAGGGAGTTCGCCACTAAGTAGCTGATCACCAAGGCACATCACCACCGGGTCAAATAACGAGGTAGTTAGCCAAAAAAATTTATACAATACAAAAAATGGTACGTGACCAGAAACGGTTACATTAATTGGCGCCGTCTATGGGAACACGCTACAAAAACTAAGTTCACATTTGACCAAAGCTAAGTCCTCACTTTTTAGAAATTGAAGCTATCGCTTTATAGTTTACATTTTTTATAAACTCGAAGATTATGCAGGGAGCTAACAGACTAAGTAGCTCTACCAACCTTACTTTCAATTCAGATAAAGCTCATCAGTCCTCTCCGCAAGGTCCCCCCTACAAAGATGAGCTCTTTGTGGCTTTCGCGGGAGTTGGCGACCAACAGACTACATAGGCGCCCTTACCGGTCGAGCCTTCCAAGGCTCCCGTGTGAGCTGGCGACCTAAAGTTAGTAGTGCTGCCCCCGAAGGTCGAGATCCTAGTAGCTTCTTGTAGGGGTGGGTGCTGGCAATTCGAAATTGATGCAGCACAATCACAGCTCGGCACCTCACTGATAGTTCGGGACCTGGTCAGCTCGGCACCTTGCAGGTAGCTCGGCACCTCACTAATAGCTCGACACCTAGTAGGCTGCTCGGCACCACACATGTAGCTCAACACCTGGTCAGCCAGACACCTCACAGGTAGCTCAGCACCTGGTCAGCTTGGCACCTCACAAGCAAAGCCTACGGGCCATATTACTACTTAAGACCCAATCGCCTCTTCGGCATGGGCAAAGTCAAAGAAGAGTGGACTACGAGTCACTCCCAAAGCCTACGGACCACATTACCGCTTAAGACCCAGTCGCCTTTTTGGCATGAGCAAAGTCAAGAAGAGTGGTCTACGAATCGCTCCCAAAGCCTACGGGCCACACTATTGCTAAATACCCAGTCGCCTCTTCAGCATGAGCAAAATCAGGAAAAGTGAATTATAAGTTGCCCCCAGAGCCTAAGGGCTACACTACTGAACTGGCGGAGACCTCCTCACCTTAGTGGCAGCTCGCCACATACAGCCAGCTCCCAAAGCCTAAGGAATTGGATCAGCACTTACTAGCTCGTCGACTTACGGGCCAAAAGAAGAAATCTACTCCCTTCGTTGAATTACTCTCAGCTCGGGAGTGAGGGGCAAATGATGAGGGCATATATTGTCCCTCCAGTGAAATTGTGACATGTGGCACCTCGTGACAAGTAGACAAACACCCAGGCAACAACTTACCAAGTTGGTGTCCCACCCGGGCACCGGTCTGGCCGGCCTGGAGCAGCTTGGCGCGACCTGCAAGCGACCTACGGGCGGCGGCCTGGCGCGGCCTGGAGTGACCTGCGCGGCTTGGCGCGACCTGGCCGACCTAGATCAGCCTGACTCATGATCCGACCTGGCTGACCTTGCCGCCCATAAGACGCCCACCCATAAACACGGCATGCATACCCCGCAAGCTCGGTAGCTCACCAAAGAGCTCGCCAAGGAGTCAGGCAGCTCGGTAGAGGTCGCCACAAGCAGCTCGGCATAGCTCCCCCGGGCAGCTCGCCACGTGTAGGGTAGCTCGGTACAGAAGTAGTTTGGCGTATCGCAGGAAGATCTCATGCCTGACAACCTAGCCTAGACACCGACCCGCCGACTGACACAAGCGCCGACCTGACAACCTGGCCCAGACACCAACCCGCCAACTAACGCAGGCGCCGCCCTGACAACCTGGCCCAGGCACCGACCTGGTCGCCTGAGACAAGCGCCAGCCTGACGACCTCGAGGATTCACCATCGTACCCCGGTTCTGACGGCATGTGGTGAGTCTTACCGTTTGGAGGCTTTTCACCCACCTAACCCGCAAGGACTCCGGTATATAAAGACCTCACCCCCCAAAGGGGGGGAGGATGGAAAAAATGGAGGTAATCCCTGCTCTCTAGCTCTCTCGTTTCTCCAATATCATCTTCAAAGCTCTCTACAATCAGAGTGCTAACTTAAGCATCGGAGAGTTCCCACTGAGAAAATACCCCTGAGTCCTCTAATTCAGTTATCGCATGTCCTTCAGCTCCCGCTGCCTACAAAGAGGAGGAAAAGGTGGAATTCTCGCAGGCCCCTCAGCTCCCGCCGGATACAAAGAGGAGGAAAAGGTGGTGTTCTCGCAGGTCCCTCAGCTCCCGCCGCCTACAAAGAGGAGGAAACGATGGAGTTCTTGCAGGTCCCTCAACTCCCACTGCCTACAAAGGAAAGAAGATCACCTCATGCAGAGAGCAGTTAGGTTGTACTGCACCAGGAAGCTACACCATTCTCTGAGTCATATGCCGCCTAGTAGGGTGCTTGCCACCAGGTAGCTCTCCACCAGGGAGTTCGCCACCAAGTAGTTCTCCACCAGGGAGCTCACTACCAGGCAGTTCGCCACCAAGCAATTCGCCACCAGGCAGTTCACCACCAGGGAGTTCGCCACCAAGTAGCTCATCACCAAGGCACGTCACCACCGAGTCAAATAATGAGGTAGTTTGCCAAAAAAAATTATACATTACAAAAAATGGTACGTGACCAGAAACGGTTACATTAATTGGCGCCGTCTATGGGAACACGCTACAAAAAGCTAAGTTCTCATCTTACCAAAGCTAAGTCCTCACTTTTTAGAAATTGAAACTATCGCTTTATAGTTTACATTTTTTATGAACTTGAAGATTATGCAAAGAGCTAACAGACTAAGTAGCTCTACCAACCTTACTTTCAATTCAGATAAAGCCTCATCAGTCCTCTCCGCAAGGTCCCCCCTACAAAGATGGGCTCTTCGTGGCTTTCGCGGGAGTTGGCGGCCAACAGACTACATAGGCGCCCTTACTGGTCGAGCCTTCCAAGGCTCCTGTGTGAGCTGGCGACCTAAAGTTAGTAGTGTTGCCCCTGAAGGTTGAGCTCCTAGTAGCTTCTTGTAGGGGTGGGTGATTGGCATTTCGAAGTTGATGCAACGCAATCACATCTCGGCACTTGAATGGTAGTTTGGGACCTGGTCAGCTCGGCACCTCACTGGTAGCTCGGCACCTGGTCAGCTCGGCACCTCACTGGTAGCTCAGCACCATGTCAGCCCGACACCTCACAGGTAGCTCAGCACCTGGTCAGCTCAGCACCTCGCAGGTAAAGCCTACAAGCCACATTACTACTTAAGACCCAATCGCCTCTTTGGCACGGGCAAAGTCAAAGAAGAACGGACTACGAGTCGCTCCCAAAGCCTTCGGGCCAAATTACTACTTAAGACCCAGTTGCCTCTTCGGCATGGACAAAGTCAAGAAGAGTGGACTGCGAGTCACTCCCAAAGCCTATGGGCCACACTATTGCTAAATACCCAATCACTTCCTCAGCATGAGCAAAATCAACAAAAGTGAACTATAAGTTGCCCCCATAGCCTAAGGGCTACACTACTGAACTGGCGGAGACCATCTCACCTTACTGGTAGTTCGCCACGTATAGGCAGCTCGCAAAGCCTAAGGAAGTAGATCAGCACTTACTAGTTCGTCGACTTACAGGCCGAAAGAAGAAATCTATTCCCTTAGCTGAGTTACTCTCAGCTCAGGAGTGGGAGGCAAATGATGAGGGCAGATTTGGCCCTCTAGTGAAATTGCGACATGTGGCACCTCGTGACAACTTACCAAGTTGGTGTCCCACCCGGGCACCGGTCTGGCCGGCCTAGAGCGGCCTGGCGCAACCTGCACGTGGCCTACGGGCGGCCTGCGCGCTGCCTGCGCGGCCGGGAGCGACCTGCGAGCGGCCTGCGCGACCTGCGCCACCTACGCGGCTTGGCGCGGCCCGACGCGCGACCTGCACGGCCTGGCTCGGCCTACGCGACCTAGCCGACCTAGATCAGCCGGGCATATGATCCGACCTGGCCGACCTAGCCGCCCATAAGACGCCCACCGATAAACTCGGCATGCATACCCCGCGAGCTCGGTAGCTCACCAAAGAGCTCGCCAAGGAGCCAAGCAGCTCGGTAGAGCTCGCCACATGCAACTCAGCATAGCTCCCCCGGGCAGCTCACCCCTTATAGGGTAGTTCGGTACAGGAGTAGTTTGGCGTATCGCAAGAAGATCTCCTGCCTGACAACCTGGCCTAGACATCGACCCGTCGACTGACTCAGGTGCCGACTTGACAACCTGGCTCAAACACCGACCCGCTGACTGACACAGTTGCCGCCTTGACAACCTGGCCCAGGCGCCGACCTGGCCGCCTGACACAAGCGCCAGCTTGACGACCTCGAGGAATTCACCACCGTACCTCGGTTCTGACGAGATGTGATGAGTCTTACCATTTGGAGGCTTTTCAGCCACCTAACCAGTGAGGATTCTAGTATATAAAGACCTCACCCCCAAAGGGGGGGAGGATGGAAAAAATGAAGGTAATCCCTGCTCTCTAGCACTCTAGTTTCTCCAATATCTTCTTCAAAGCTCTCTACCATCAGAGTGCTAACTTAAGCGTCAGAGAGTCCCCGCCAGGAAAATACCCCCGAGTCCTCTGATTCAGTTCTCGTAGGTCCCTCAGCTCCCATCGCCTACAAGGAGGAGGAAAAGGTGGTGTTCTTGCAGGTCCCTTAGCTCCCGCTGCCTACAAAGAGGAGGAAAATGTGGTGTTCTCGCAGGTCCCTCAACTCCCGCCGCCTGCAAAGAGGAGGAAACGATGGAGTTCTCGTAGGTCCCTCAGCTCCCACTGCCTCCAAAGGAAAAAAGATCACCTCATGCAGAGGGCAGTCGGGTTGCGCTGCACCAGGGAGTTCCATCATTATCTGAGTCACAGGCCGCCTAGTAGGGAGCTCGCCACCAGGTAGCTCTCCACCAGTGACTTCACCACCAAACAGTTCTCCACTAGGGATCTTGCCACTAGGCAGTTCTCCACCAGGGAGTTCGCCACCAAGTTGTTCTCCACCAGGGAGCTCGCTACTTGGCAGTTTTCCACCAAGCAGTTCTCCACTAGGGAGCTCGCCACCAAGGAGTTCTCCACCAGGCAGTTCGCCACCAGGGAGCTCGCCACCAGGCAGTTCGCCCCCAGGGAGCTCGCTACCATGCAGTTCGCCACCAAGCAGTTCACCACCAGAGAGCTCGCCACCAGGCAGTTCTCCACCAGGTAGTTCGCCACCAATTAGCTCATCACCAAGGCACGTCACCACCGGGTCAAATAACGAGGTAGTTAGCCACAAAAATTTATAAATTACAAAAAATGGTATGTGACCAGAAACAGTTACATCAATTGGCACCGTCTGTGGGAACACGCTGCAAAAAGCTAAGTTCTCATCTTACCAAAGCTAAGTCCTCACTTTTTAGAAATTGAAGCTATTGCTTTATAGTTTACATTTTTTTTATGAACTCAAAGACTATGCAGGGAGCTAACAGAGTAAGTAGCTCTACCAACCTTACTTTCAATTCAGATAAAGCCTCATCAGTCCTCTCCACAAGGTCCTCCCTACAAAGATGAGCTCTTTGTGGCTTCCGCGGGAGTTGAAGGCCAACAGACTACATAGGTGCCCTTACTAGTCAAGCCTTCCAAGGCTCCCGTGTGAGCTGGCGACCTAAAGTTAGTAGTGTTGCCCCCGAAGGTCGAGCTCCTAGTAGCTTCTTGTAGGGGTGGGTGACTGGCATTTCGAAGTTGATGTAGCGCAATCACAGCTTGGCACCTCACTGGTATTTCGGGACTTGATCATCTCGGCACCTTGCAGGTAGCTCGGCACCTCACTGGTAGCTTGACACCTGGTCAGCTCGACACCTCACTGTTAGCTCGACACCTGGTCAGCTCGGCACCTAGAAGGCTGCTCGGCACCTCACAGGTAGCTCAGCACCAGGTCAGCCTGACACCTCACAGGTAGCTCAGCACCTCATAGGCAAAGCCTACGGGCCACGTTACTACTTAAGACCCAATCGCCTCTTCAGCACGGGCAAAGTCAAAGAAGAGTGGACTACGAGTCGCTCCCAAAGCCTACGGGCCACATTACTACTTAAGACCTAGTCGCCTCTTCGGCATGGGCAAAGTCAAGAAGAGTGGACTACGAGCCGCTCCTAAAGCCAATGGGCCATACTATTGCCAAATACCCAGTCGCTTCCTCCGCATGAGCAAAATCAACAATAGTGAACTATAAGTTGCCCCCAGATCCTAAGGGCTACACTACTGAATTGGCGAAGACCTCCTCACCTTACTGGCGGCTCGCCACGTACAGGTAGCTCCCAAAGCCTAAGGAATTGGATAAGCACTTACTAGCTCGTCGACTTATGGGCCAAAAGAAGAAATCTACTCCCTTTGCTGAGTTACTCTCAGCTCAGGAGTGGGGTGCATATGATGAAGGCAGATTTGGCCCTCCAATGAAATTGTGACACATGGCACCTCGTGACAAGTAGGCAAACACCCAGGCAACAACTTACCAAGTTGGTGTCCCACCCGGGCACTGGTCTGGCTGGCCTGGAGTGGCCTGGCGCGACCTGCACATGGCCTGCGCGCTGCCTGCTGCGGCCTGGAGCGACCTGCACGCGGTCTGGCGCGGCCTGCACACGGCCTGGCGTGGCCTGTGTGACTTGGCCAACCTGGATCAGCCTGGCACATGATCCGACCTAGCCGACCTAGCTGCCCATGACGGCCACTAATAAACTCGGCATGCATACCCCGCGAGCTCAAAAGCTCACCCAGGAGCTCGCCAAGGAGCTCGGTAGCTCACCAAAGAGCTCGCCAAGGAGCCAGGCAGCTCGGAAGAGCACACCATAAGTAGCTCAGCATAGCTCCCCCGGGCAGCTCTCCACTTGTAGGGTAGCTCGGTACAGGAGTAGTTTGGTGTATCGCAGGAAGATCTCCTGCCTGACAACCTGGCCTAGACACCGACCCGCTGACTGACGTAGGAGTCACCTTGACAACCTGGCTGCCTGACACAAGCACCAGCCTGACGACCTCGAGGAGTTCACCATCGTACCCCGGTTCTGATGGGATGTGACGAGTCTTATCGTTTGGAGGCTTTTCACCCACCTAACCTATGAGGTATCCTGTATATAAAGACCTCACCCCCCAAAGGGAGGGAGGATGGAAAAAATGGAGGTAATCCCCGCTCTCTAGCTCTCTCGTTTCTCTAGTATCATCTTCAAAGCTCTCTACAATCAGAGTGCTAACTTAAGCGTCGGAGAGTCCCCGCCGGGAAAATACCCCCGGGTCCTCTGATTCAGTTCTCGCAGGTCCCTCAGCTCCCGCCGCCTACAAAGAGGAGGAAAAGGTGGAGTTCTCGCAGGTCCCTCAGCTCCTACCGCCTGCAAAGAGGTGGAAAAGGTGGAGTTCTCGCAGGTCCCTCAACTCCCACTGCCTACAAAGGAAAGAAGATCACCTCATGCAGAGGGCAGTCGGGTTGCGCTGCACTAGGGAGCTCCACCGTTCTCTGAGTCACAGGCCGCCTAGTAGGGAGCTCGCCACCAGGTAGCTCTCCACCAGGGAGTTCGCCACTAGACAGTTCTCCACTAGGGATCTTGCCACCAGGCAGTTCTCCACCAGGGATTTCGCCACCAAGTAGTTCTCCACCTGGGATCTCGCTACTAGGCAGTTCGCCACCAAGTTGTTCTCCACTAGGCTGTTCGCTACTAGGCAGTTCGCCACCAGGCAGCTCGCTACCAAGTAGTTTGCCACCAGACAGTTCGCCACCAGGCAGTTCTCCACCAGGGAGCTCGCCACCAGGCAGTTCTCCACTAGGGAGTTCGCCACCAAGTAGCTCATCACCAAGGCACATTACCACCGGGGCAAATAACTAGTTAGTTAGCCAAACAAATTTATACATTACAAAAAATGGTACATGACCAGAAACGGTTACATCATTCATCGAAGCACAAAGGCATTTTGACACCTTCCATGATCGTGGGTCAGGAAGTCATGCACTATCTCTCCTGTTCTAATTGCCAAATTATTAGCAAGATAAGTAGCTCTAGCAAAACTGCACTTGGGCAACACATGAATTACGTACTGATTCTTCCTCCTCACCACATCTAGGACACAAAGCCGGAATCCTAAGCCCATTCTGAGCCCAAAAGATGATGAAGTGCAAGAGCGTTGGAGATAGCTCACTAGAGGAAATTTTTAAGCTTTGGGGGAGTTTGAATAAACCAAACTTTCTTCTAGCCTCGAGGCGGTATTTGAGGATAATTGTTACGCCTCAATGAGGGTTCAACACGAGAATTCACTTGATTTAAATTAGGGGTTTTTATAGTTCAGTCCACCCCTAGGGTGTAACTAAGATTTGTAGGGGTGGACCGAATTCTGACCGTGGATTGATGCCAAATCTACGAACATAATGCAGTTTATAGGGAGGGTCTACTAATAGACTAGGAGGGGGCTGTAATTTCGATTAATTAATTATTTTAGATAATTAATAAATATATAAAATAAATATTTTATTGATATAAAATATATAAATATATAAATTATTTATATAACTTAATTATTATATACAATTTATATAAAATATTTATATATTATATAGGAATTAAATAATCAATCAAATTTAAATATTTATCGAATCGAATTAGGTTATATCCGAATTCGAATCCGATTAACCATTCAGTATGAGTAGGATATCTGAATTCGATTCAATTATATCGAATATCGAATTTGAAATCAGATTTTTGAATACCGTTTACACCCCTAGTCTCGTCTGCACCCCAATTTCTCATCCACGACAAAAACTCGTGGTTAGGGCCCGTCCATAGTCTATTTTTGATCCCCTACTTTACACTCTCCTTGAAAGGCTGAAACCCTATTGTTTGTTTCACATTTTAATATTTTTTTCAATAAAATAGTAATTATTTTACTTAGTTTTTTTTTTTAATTTTAATGTTTTTATCAACAAAATAATATTTTTAAATATTTAAAATATATTTTTTAAAATTTAAATTTTTACTATTTTTTTATAAAATATAATATTTATTGATTAATATTAATTCATTGATGCATTTTTTAATATATTTATCGTATAAAATGCAATAATTAGATATTTATGATTAACTATATAAGTCATTCATAAAATGTATATGAGATACATGGAATCAAAAAGTGTGGTGTGGATTGGTACACACCATTCCTATAGAATGCCACTAGTTGAAAAATCGGATTAAGGTGTGGTGTGGACTGGTTCACACCCACCAATTTGTCATCCAGACTACAAAATACCCTTAAATTATTTGGCAATGAAATGCCCACTCTTGCTTGAGTGAGAGTAGTACTAACTTTCCAACCTTGCACCTTACCCTATATTTTGTTCACCATATCCACAAAAAATTTTGATTTCTTTATTCCAATAGAGTTTCAAAGTCCTAGATATTAGGTATCTTGGATGCCCCTCGCTCTCCTTGATACCCAACCTCCTAGAAACTCACATCAGACTTATGCAAATTAATTAATTGCCTTAGAGTAATTTTGTAGATCTTTTTAATATGGAGGGTGTTTCGAATATTAGCTCTCAGGAAAAGAAGACAATCATCCGCATAGAAAATAATCTAGGGGGGTTGAAGATCCAATACACGACTATCTTTTCTATTTGAGACCCTTTCTCTCAGATTTTCGCTCTCCCACTTTGATAAGGAGGGTAAAGGGATGAAATTTGAATCAAATAAGGTAATATGAATTCGATTAAAAATTTTAACATTTAACTTGATTCAAATTTAAATGATCAATTATTTTAGGTAATTTAATTATTATATATAATATTTATAAAAATAAATAATTGATGATTATATCCGAAGTTGATTTGATTATTTTAAATATTAAATTCAAAATCGAATTTTTGGGTATGAACACTTCAATTAAACCCTCTTGATTTCCTTTCTAACTTTACAAGATTCGACCGTCTCATCCTTTCACATAACATCCATCAATCTCTCCAATAACTTATCTAAGAAATTTTGGAGTATAGTCCTAATGGACTAGAAACTTGCGCACACATACACAGCACACGCTATGCATGGATTTGCTATCAAATCGGCTTGAACCGCCTGATCCGGACATCGGTGAAACCGGACCGGCCTAAATAGGTCCATAGTAGGAGAACCGGGTTGCACCGACTCTAATGCCAAGTGAAACCCTAAACCCTAGAAGAGATCTATAAATACCAGTCTATGATAGAACACACATAACTCGTCCTCTTTGCTATGTTCCTCTTGAGCCATAGCCGTCTGGTTCTTCCGCAGTAGCACAGGATTTCTCTCCGCACCAACGGGAGGTCGTCGTTCTTCCGAGTTGCAGCTTTAGAGGAGGTCGCTTCGCCGATTCTCATTGGAAACCTTGGAGTTGTTGAGAATTTACCATGCAATCCAGCGAAACCTCTTCCATGGAAGTCGAGAAACTCCCACCCAAACCAAAGTTCGAACCATTGAAGGCTCATGAGATATCAGATGGACGAGTTCAATTTCGAAAGGTTTCTGTTCCCCCGCATCGGTTCACACCGCTCAAGAAGGCATGGATGGAAATCTACACTCCAATCTATGAGCAGATGAAAATTGACATCCGCATGAATCTCAAGGCTCGAAAGGTTGAGTTGAAGACAAGATCAGACACGCCCGATATAAGCAACCTACAGAAATGTGCCGATTTCGTTCATGCCTTCATGCTCGGTTTTGAAGTCAATGATGCGCTTGCGTTGCTGCGTGTGGACGAGCTCTATGTCGATTCTTTTGAGATCAAGGATGTCAAGACACTGCGTGGCGAACACTTGTCTCGTGCAATCGGTAGGTTATCTGGTAAAGGGGGTAAGACGAAGTTCACAATCGAGAATGCTACAACCACACGGATTGTGATTGCTGATACCAAGATTCACATACTGGGATCTTTCTCCAATATAAAGGTTGCCAGGGATTCTCTTTGTAGTCTTATTTTAGGGTCTCCAGCAGGTAAGGTCTATTCAAAACTTAGGGCAGTTTCTGCTCGACTGGCAGAGAGGTTTTGATGCTTCAATTCTAAATTTTGTTCTCATTTTTGGCTTCTGTAATATTATTATATGAAAATTATTTGAGGTTTTTTCTCAATTCAAAATTTTGTTCTCGTTTGCTCGATTCCTCACATTAGGTTTGATGATGTAGACTTGATTTGTTAGTAGTAAAACATGGGGCGATGACGATAGTTTCAGTGAAAGGTCTCGTTCGTCGTAAGGGCGAATTCGCCTTGCCGACCATCCTGATATTCTGAGCCCCTCATCCGAAATATAATATATTTTCCCTCTATTTTCTTTTTGTCTATCTATTCATGCTTGTTTAAGTTTTTTCATGAAAACCGGTCGGCCGATGATTAAAAGATAATTGAAAGACAAGCATATGTCTGAAATAATGGGTGTTGACAGAAGTAATCTTTGTCTATGAGGCCACGGTACCATCTCTTGTTTTCTGAGGTTTTTGTTTGATTATTGAAGTCTACGAAAGTATGAATCGTTGTTGTTTGTATTAAGTCCTAGCTGGAAGGTTCGATGATGATAAGTGTAATTTCTGAAATTACATATCAGCGAGTACAGCGATTACGTAACTACAGCCTTCCTTCACAAACTGATGATGGTTTCTTAGTTGGATTTCTGATTCGTTGTAGCAGAGGACTGGTATTAAATATCGCTGCCACCAGGGGGTTAAGTTCAAGGGGATGAGGTCAAAGAAAAGCTTTCACTTCTGAAATCTTTTCTTTAAAATTTTTTCTTGTTTTTCTATTTGCATCGAATGGAGACAAACGATAGAGAGAGTTGTGTGATGATGTCAAAATGCATGGTTCAGATGATAAAACATTGATTAACATTTGAAAAGTCTTTCGCTCCTACCCGATGACTCTCTCTCTCACTCCTCTGTCCATAAAACCCATTACTGCTGCTAAGCCTTCTAAGTTCTAACCAGTTGCCAGTCTGTAGAGAAAAGTATGAAATTTGTCAATCTCTCTTTCCCTTTACCTCTAGAATGTAAAGACTTATTCCATATCTAGACGGATTAGCATTAACTAAAGAACTATCCGAGTTGGTACTTGATTCTACTGAACAAGAGAGATACGTATTTTGCTGGTTGAGTTTGAGGGGTTGTTTGGAACCGGTGCACTTTCTTCAATGCCACGGTACTGTAAATGTATGTCTGATTTTTTGTTTGTAAAGATTGTTGCCACATAGGCGTTTCAATACCACATAAGCATAATGTTGCTAGTACAAAAACAAGAAAATGTTAAACCACTGTTAGGAACTGATACAATTTTCTTGAAAAAATGGTGCTACATCAGTTCTGTCTGAAGTCTGATTTTTTTTAACCTTTTTGGTTAAACGTTACCACAATTTGGAAGCTGAGAGTCATGAGACAGGTGTTGTTATGACAAAATGTTCCTTTGGGTGTTTTCTTGGTGCTATCAATAATTCGTCTTGCAGGCTTGCAGCAACTAGCAATGGCTCTACACAAATGCATCACTGCAGTCTAAAAAACATCTCAATAAATGGTTTTACCAATGCATTAGTACCATTTTTCTCATAAAAACACCTTTCCAGACATTGGTAATGGTTTTACCAATGCCTAAAATAGCTGTTCTCGTCGACCTTTACATTTCGACTTTCGAGATTGGGTTTGAGTAAATATTTTTAGGAAAAAAATGCCCAACCATTCAGAAAGCAGACTTTAAATTTGGTGCGTATGTGATGTTATATTTTTGAATAAAATGGCATTGGTTTCCAACACCTAGTGAGCAAAGTGATTGGTCGAAGTAGCATAGAGAGGTGCTCGGGATAAACTCTCTATTCTCCATGGTCTTATTATGATTTTTTTTCTCTTCACAGAGAAGGCTGCTTCCTAGCAATGAGAAAAGGAAATTTTCATTAGAGTGCTGCCTGGTGCTAATACTGTGATTTGAGATTTACACGCTAAATAAGCCAAAATGTGAGCTGCCTGATTCTTGTCCCTTCAGACTCTTGATTGAATATCCTTGTTAGCTTGATTATCTTTTCTGCAAAAAGATTTGAATCACTGAGCATGCTACTAGCTCGTCTGTGTTTATGCTGAAGTTGCTTCCAAACCAACAACCAATGCTCTCTTAATCCTGCATCGTATGGATAGATGGTCCAGCAACGATTTTCAAAGAGGTGTAAAACCGTACCAAGTGCTTCCTTGTCGTGTTGCCCACTCTGGGATAACTTGGTGGTTTTTAACTATGGTTTACAGTCCACGCCTGTGTGAACCAGTGCTGTGTTGTGTTATGTGTTGGGTTGGTCTGTGGGTCAAGTCTTGGATTAGACTGTGCTGCGAATTGGGTGAAAGTAATTTATTTAAAAATATTTGAAAATTTAATTTTATATGAATTTTGATGTATACAATTGCTTATATATATTAATTAAATAAATTAGTATAATAAAATTGAATACAATTTTTTTTATTAACATATATATATATGGACTGTGTTGGATTGGGTTGTGGGCTGGGCCGTGCCTTGCTTGGGTAACTGTGCTGGGTTGGCCTGTGGACCTAAAATGGCTCAAGATTGTTCTGGGCTTGGCATGGCCCATGGACCATGGACCATTGTGTTGGGCTGTGTTGGTCTATTTGCGGCATAGTCCTAGTTACACCCACGTTTTCTTTTGCAAATAATATAGTGACCGGTTCGTTAGTGGCATTTGAAATTTCGGAAGGGGTACTGTGAATTCAGTTCTCCAATTCCTAATATGTAGGTCAAGGGCTGTTCGTAAGAAGAACCAACCTGACCAAACCAACCAACTTGAGTCGGTTGGGTTTTCTTCAGCACCGGTTGGTTTTGTGTTGTAAAAAATCATAAATCGATGGTTTGAGTCAAACCAATCTAACTTAATATAGTCTTTTATTTAGGAATGACAAGTAAAAGAATCAAAGGATTCTAGTTTCTATGGCCTTTTACACCAAATAGATAACCAATTACAATTAGAAGTAGGTGTCCCTTTTAATTAGATTAAAAGGTTTCATGAAATATATAAATTTCAGTCTGTTTTCTCTAATACAGTTTGACTTTCTATTTTTTTTGATAACTTCTATTCTAACTTGGACTGCCCCTTTTACTCCCTCAACTCAAGCACAATTTTTAATACAATTTGACTTTCAAGAATCAAAATTTTGAAATTTCAATTTATTGCCATGGTTTTATTTAGAGTTGAAACCGACCCAAATTGATTCAACCTGACTCAAATTTATCATGTCGGTTTTACTTAATACATGGTTGGTTTCGGTTTCAATTTTAGATAACTCGATTAGGTCGGGTTGGTTGGAAAAATCTCAGTAAGCCGATTCAGCCCGACCCATGAATAGCCCTACTAATGTGTTTGTACAACTCGGGTCATGGGGAAAGATTACCTTATTCAAAGGGGGATTGATCGCTAAGGTCTTATTTGAAAGCAAATGTATTCTAACTAGTTGGAGTTCAGATTTGCCTTTTACGGAGCGTGCTTCACACCACCTTTATAGGATGTTTCAGCTGTGCATCTGGAACATCTCTTTAATTATAATTTTTTATTCATTGGATATCTCAAGCTCTTCTCTTGTGAGGGAATTTCAAGCTCTCTATGGATTCAAGTTGGCCATGTCGCTTGGTCTCCAAAAAATCATCTTATAAGGAAATTCTATGAATCCATCTAGTGTCTGTTAGAGGAATCTTCCCTCTCACCATGACACATTATGGACTGCCGGCAGTTTCTCCTCTGCTTTGATTGAGTCTTGGTTTATCATGTCAAGAGAAACTTTAACCATGTTGCTCATAAATTCACTAAAATTGGTGTCAATGGACATTACTTTTGAGTGGTTGACACTCCCTCTTGAACCCTATTCATTTGTTTTAAAAATTAAGAAGCTTACCATCCATCCACCATATGTAAGTACATTAAAAGTTGTAAAATATATTATATATAGTATTTACATGATTCATAGTATATATATTTTTATGCTACATCATCATGGTTTGACCCTGGTTGAATCTCTGACCCATGAACCTGTATCCCTTCTTCGGTTCTATGCCTGGTCTGATTCTCAGAACATTGATGTTAACACGTTATAAATCATACCTACTGACAAATGGAGATATCAATAAGATGAGAATAGATGAGTACGGATAAGTTAACCTTGATTTGCCAATCTTAATCTAATAAGTGAGTGTTTTTCAGTATAATGTGGTACTTACCTTGGCTTCGTGTCTAGGCTACCAAGGTTTCTTCTTTTTTTCTTTTTTTCTTTCTTTTTTTAAGTAAAAAAAAGTTAAATAAATTGATTCCTGCGTCCAATCCAACCCTATAATCCAAATGTTATTGGATTATTGGATTAATGTTAATAATGGAGTTCAACCTCTGTCCTTATCTAGGATTTACAAAGAGTAGGAAGTGTTGTCAATTTCTTGTGTTTTATGTCTAAAAGGTTAAGTTTCATAACATAAATAAGACAATTTTGGTTAAAATCACGTATTTTATCAACATATAAACAATTTACTATTTTACTGCTATTTTTATTAAGTTTATATTATAAAAAAATGAAGTACAAAATTATTATTATCATCAATAATTTTATATATTAGGTATAATCAGGCGTAATTGGGGTAGAACTGATTAATAATTCTTGAGACTGGTAGACCTTGTCTCCGACCAAATCCAACCCATTGATAGATCTATCTAAAGATGTCAATGGGTCAAGTTTTGTATGAATTTGCTTCAGACCTAATCCGATCGTCCAACGTTTCCAACCGAATTGACCCAACATCATGGAAATCCCAAGCCCACCTCTGTTCTATAGGGTTCAACCCAACTCCAACTCAACCTTATCCACACCCGTTTTAAGTACTTTTTATAACACATTTTAAAAACCTAAAAGCCATTCTTGGAAGTTTGAATTTGGGTTAAAGGTTCCAACGTATCACTTGTACAAAGAAAAGAAAAGAAAAAAACCAGAATCAACGTGAAAAGAAATCATAAACCATTATGTAGTTAGAAGTCATAGAAAATTACTTGTATAGATACAGGGCAGGTCAGCCAAAACCCTAGCTTGACCCTATAGGGTCGGGTCAAACCGGATTTACTGTTCAACCCGACCCAGTGGCATGAAAATTGAGTCCGAATCATCTACGGTTCTATTCGTAATACTGGGCCAATCAGGATTTACAACGTCAGTATTCTACACGTGGCAAGTGGCAATTTGGAGGACTTATTTGGACTAGTTAGCTGCCACGTACATCGTATGAGCACAGACTTCCTTTGGAATGGTTTTAACTGCCACGAATTGTTAAGCATGGAAACGTGACTTCAAATAGTCAAAATTTCCATGGAGACAAAAAATCTCATAATTATCAATCTATGGAATGGCGGAACATGCCCGGCCAATCCGTGCAAAAGGGACCACCTTTCTCTTTTCTGCGTTTAATTTTGACTCTGTCGGAGCTCATTTGTACTTGGATGATGTTGGCTCCTGCTTCAGTTTCTGCTTGATCTTCTCAGCAGACCACTCCTCTCCTTTTCTCATCTCACCATAGCCACCTTTTTTAATGTCTTAATCGGATCTTATTCAATTCCTGAAGTTCCGAATAAGAAGTTCGACAATCCTTCTAACCCATTACGCCTTTAGTCCAAAACGAAACTCGATTGGTTGAGCTTCTTCCAGACCCAGAGACCTCGTTAGCATTTTGGGGTGCTTATTGCCTCAATGTTTAGAGCAAAACCCTTTTCCAGATTCATCTGCTGTTCTGTTACTCTTTTGCTTTTATTACGTTGCTTCGTCTCTGCCGCGGCTTCTGATACTATTGTGGATGATGAAGATGATTTGAAAGGTTATGAAGAGCTATTAGCGTTGGATGAAGAAGAAGAACGGGAAGGTCCTCAAGTGAGATCATCTGAGGCTGGGGCTGAGGTTCTTAGCAAGGCTCAGAGAATTGTTCTTGAGCTCAACAATGATAACACTAAGCGTGTTATCGATGATAACGAGTTTGTTCTGCTTCTGGGTTATGCTCCTTGGTGCCCTAGAAGTGCGGAGCTGATGCCCCAATTCGCAGAGGCGGCAACGACTCTCAAGGAGATGGGTAGTCCTCTATTGTTGGCGAAGCTTGATGCGGAACGCTACCCAAGAGCGGCATCCCTTCTTGGGATCAGGGGCTTTCCCACCCTGCTTCTCTTTGTCAATGGGTCCTCACAGGTGTACACTGGTGGATTTTCTGCGTAAGATTCCTTCTTTGTCAAATTATGCTTTTGTTCTAATTGCAGCAGTAGATTGTAACTGAGTTTTGTTCGTTTTTTGTGCCAATTTTTAACCAGGGAGGATATAGTGATCTGGGCAAAGAAAAAAACAGGGGCGCCTGTTATTAGACTTTCTTCAGTGACTGAAGCAGAGAAATTCCTTGAGAATAACACCATGTTTGTTATTGGTCTGTTTGAAAGATTTGAGGTATGTGAAATGTGGGCCTCTTGCTGAAGTACACAAACACATTCGAACACATATATACGTACAGAAGAGCCTGTATTTTTAGTTGAGAAATCAGTTAGGTAACCAGCAATTTAGATTATTTTCAGGGACATGATTATGAAGAATTCGTGAAAGCAGCAAATGCTGACAATGAAACCCAGTTTTCTGAAGCTTGCAGTATTGAGGTTGCTAAGGTTCTTTTTCCAGACATTAAGCCTAAAAATCTTTTCCTTGGTCTGGTCAAAAGTGAGCCTGAGAAATATACTACATTTGGTATGTTAGTGATTTTATAACAGTAGCTCCAACATTGTTCATCTTATTTTCCAGATTTTGCAAGTAAACTAGGGAGTTTTAGATGTTATTTGCTAGTTTGATAAGGTGACAGTAGGCACAAATTTGTTTTCTTTGACTGTCTCTAAAATCAAATCTTGTATTCAACTTGTTCACTGGACAACAATTTCAAGTTATTTAAGGTTTTCATATTTGGTTCATCTTATTATCAAGTTGTATGAATATCATTTTTTTTTTATTATAAACGGTAGGGGCTACACAAGTAAACACGTTATTTGTATGAAACTATGAATATCTTTTTTCAATCATAATTATAACCACTTAAGAATAGTTGTTTTTGTAAATGTAGAGTTAGCAACACTTCAGGATTCCTAATGTTTAACCATGTCTTTGGCTGTGCAGAAGACACTTTTGTAAAGGAGAAAATATTGCAATTTTTGGAAAATAACAAATTTCCATTGGTTACTATGCTGACTGAACTTAATTCTGTGAAAGTCTACTCCAGCTCTATCAAACTCCAGGTTCCTCTTACTCTTAATCTTGCTTTTGGCTTTATACCTTATCTTGGTTCCTTAGACTAGTCTAATGTTAGGTTTCATGCTTATTGAACAGTAGAGATCCTTTTGCTTTTTATTATTGTATGGGACATTTTTTTTTCTGTTTTTATGATTCCTTTTTTCCTCTTCTGATTATGTAACGTGAGTTGTTTAAAAATTAGACAAGTTGCAGTTATCATTCTGAGCAGAGAGTTAGCAATGTTGTCGCGACCGTGAACATAGTTTCAGCCCATAGTAAATCATGTTATTCATTTATATGATTTATGTGCCAGTTGCCCTTCAGTGTCTCGAGGCCCAAAGTGAGCTAGGATTGTTGTGGACTTCTAGAAATCAGATTGCTTGGATCTAGAAGTTACAAGTAAACCCATGTTTGATGTGGAACAACAAACTTAGTTGTCTGACTGAACTTTTGGATAAACTTGTAACATGAGAGAGGCCTTAAAGCAGAAATCTTCTAGAAGTAAATGAACTTTGAAGTATAAAATGGGGGTCTTGAATGGATTTAGAAATTGAGAAGTTTGAAGGAGAAATGGTTTAAGGCTAAGGTAGTCATGTTGGCTAAGAAAAGCGGAAATAACAAAGCAAAAGTAGAAGATTTCAGATTCTAATGAAATGACAAAATTACTATACCACTAGTATATTCAACTAAGGAATCAGTTCTCTTAGATGAGATTATTGTACTATATATCCAAACAAATTTTTATCCCCAATGAAATCACTTGCAGAATTCCTTGGACTTTCCATATTCATCAACAAAAAAAAAAAACAGAAAAGAAAAGAAAAGAATAAGTTATAAGACTTTTTTTGTGACATTTTGCAGGTCTGTTATTCCTTTCACTGGCTAAGCCACTTTTACTAAATTACAAATTATAGATGTTGAAATTGAAATATTGGTATGAGATAAATCTTGTAATGCCCTTCCGATATTTTCTAGGTATACATCTTTGCTGGGGCTAATGACTTGAAGAACTTCCTTCTGCTTCTTCAAGATGTTGCGAGAAAGTTCAAATCAAAGGTGCTCATCTTGACAGAAATCAGAAAGCATTTTATTTGTTCCTCACCATGTGGTAGCCTTTACTGAAATTGTTAAATTTTCTTTTGGCTGCAGATAATGTTTGTATGTGTAGACATTGCAGAGGGTAACCTTGCAAAACCCTTTTTAACACTATTTGGGCTTGAAGAATTGGAACAAACTGTTGTAAGTCTTCCTGACAAGCATCTTAATTCTTTTATATGCAAGTTTCAGTTGTTAATAACTACCATTGAAGCAACTAACTGATGTGAATTATTTCTTACTTGTGGCTGAATAGGTGACTGCTTTTGATTACAGAATTAACTCAAAGTACCTTTTAGAGTCAGATTTGACACCAAGCAATTTGGAGGTAAATTTCTTGTGCCATATATGAATATGAAATGTTGTTCAAGGAAACTAAACTGGTTTTTGGATTGGCTGTTGCAGGAGTTCTGTTCAGGGCTTCTAAGTGGTACTCTATCACCTTACTTCAAATCACAGCCCATGCCAAATAATGTAAGTAACTGGTTTATTTATTTTGTCTAGTTTTGGTAACATGAGTGCCTGAAAGGCTGTCTTAGGGAATCCCACAACTTCGCTCTGATATCCTTGTTATGTGCGATAAATTCATGTTTAAAAAGAATACAACTCATATGTGAGGCTCAGTTGGGTTAATAATCTTGGGTTGGATCCAGTTGTTAAAACATAGTTATTATTAATGTCTTATGCTTGATGAGATGTTGAAAGTATCTTGTTAAATCCTTCTTGGTAGCTACGTGAAATTAACCTTGATATAATGGGGGAAGGGAAACCATACAACAGCCTTTTTTTTGTCTCGTCTCTCTCTCTCTCTCTCTGATGAATTTTCATTTCTGCTTTTGCTTAAAATTGCAACTGGCTTTGCCTGCTTTTCCCCTTAACACCCCTCTACACCTCACCCCAGTGTGACCAAATCATTAGAGTTGACAATCTGTTTTCTGACTGAGACATCAATTTTCAAATGTATTTGTGATGTTGAAAATGAAAGTTGTGGTTTTTGTGCAATTGCAGAAAGGGGAAACTATCCAAACCATTGTAGGGAGGACTTTTGATGACCTAGTTTTGAGCAGTCTCCAGTATGTTCTTCTTGAGGTTAGTACTTAGTATATTATACCGAAAGATCTGTTCATGAACTTTCTTATTGATTGTTTAAAATATTATTTAACTATTTTTGTCACATTGAAGGTTCATACACCATGGTGCATCAAATGTGAGACCACAAGCAAGCAAATTGAGAAGCTGGCTAAGCATTTCAGGAGATTCGATAATCTAATTTTTGGAAGGATAGATGCTTCTTCAAATGAACATCCAAAATTACAGGTATGCATTCCAGTTGTTTAGGTAAACATATAGACTGATATATCAGAAAACAGTGTTGCATGGGCACAGACACGAATCAGAATCTGATGCATGTCCAAGAGTTTGACATGGCAAGACAAGAAAACATGGACTTGCAGACACGTCCAGATATACTCTCACTTTGTACATTAAAAGGAATTATTATGTGGAAATGTCTCTCAAGAATCTGTGGAGTGTTGGAATCTGACATAGCATGCAATACTGTCAGAAAGGCAAAAAAGTTAAAACTTTATAATGATTGCAATATTGATGTTCATGTCAACATGCCAAGACTTAAGTATCCAAAAACTGAACAAGAAATCTTTTGGCAGTTCAGTCAGCATGAGGATAAATTTCTAATGCTGGGTTTAAAAGTTGAAAATAAAACAAACTTTGGGAGTGATGCTTATGCTTCCAAGTGGGTACAGGGTGCCTGTCATACACAACAAACTTCCAGAATCTAGAAATAGGAACATTTGCATAAATATGCATATTCATACACAATAATGGTGGGTTGCAAAAGTAAATTGGACAAGGCATGTCTTTATGTATAGCATTAAGGAGGTGGGAAGGATTATCCCAAAGTTTAAACTTATTTCTGTGTATCCATGCATATCTGGGTGCACTGTATTGATATTTTGATCCTTGGCTTCAAGTGGCATCTTGGAATCAAGGTTCAAAATAATGATATGCCCGATACACCAGCGTATCGGGCGACATCGATACTGTTTTTTAAACTTTTTTAAAATTTTTTTTTGAAACCGGTTCAGGGGGGCCGGTTTAAGGCTCCTCCACCCACTGTAGGGGCGTATCGGGGAGGTCCCGGAATGATACGTATTGGCCGATATGGGCTGATACGTGTTGATACTTTGAACCTTGCTTGGAATACACAAATGTGCTTTTAAGTGTTAGGGAATGATGATCATTTCTCAGGAACTGCTGATGAGGAAAATGACTGACATTGTTTTAATACAGAGACAAGGGTAACTGTAATACCCATAATAATCATTTTGATGATTGGATCGTGTTTTTGTTGGTTTTGCAGATAACCGATTACCCAACTCTACTGTTTTACCCATCTGGGGACAAGTTAAATCCGGTAATTATGTCGTGACAGCCATATCTTCCTTTCTTTTTAATCTGCATAAGCGTCTAAGGTGCCTTCGTTTTGCAGATCAAACTGGCGACCAAGTCAAGCTTAAAGGAACTGGCTGCATTCATCAACAAAAATGTAAAAGGAACTGAGGATAGACGACAACTATCTGAAGAGGAGGCAACCAAAGACGAATTATAGGAATAGGATAATACAATGTGAGAACACTCCACCTCTAAAACATCTAAAAAGCCATATAGGAATGGGTTTTAGTTGAGAGAAGCTCAGAAAAAAATGTCATTATTTTTCAAGTGTTAATATTTTATGACCTCTTACCCATTTCATTCTTACAGAGACATGGTTGAGAGGGACAAGCAATATTTTCTCCAATAAGAGCAATATTTATTATAGTTTCACATATTTTTCTTGGGTAGATAAAGAACAAAGCTATAAAATTTGGAGTCAATGATACCATTAAGTGAACTGGTTAAATATGGCTCGATGGTCATTGATAGACATATATGCATCATTTGATAGTTTGGGACTACGGACATCAATATAGGTAGATTATCAGTGCAATCACAAGTCATAACCCTATCAAACCATGTATGTCTGGCCTGGACTAAGATTTGATGGGGAACTTCCTAAGAAAATTCTGTTCAATGGCCATGTGCACAAGTAACTTGGGCTGGTTGAGCCACGATTAGGGCAAATGTGGACTGAGTCAAGCAACCAAATAAGCTCGATTTGGATAACTTCAATCTCAACAGGGTTTCTCTTGAGCATTCCTCAAAAAACAAGATACTTCAGGTTGAGTGGGATGCAACAGTTACTTGCAAAGTTGCAATTTGCCTGTGGTCATGTGCACAGTCAAAAAGATGTTTACTATTGTACATATACATGTGAGTGAGAGAATCAGTAACAATACAAGGAGAGTCGATGTCTAGAAATAAATAGAAGCCTTTGCTTAAACAATGACATACATCAATGAAGATACAAGGATTGTCCAAATCATGATAACAGGAAGGTCTTGGAAGAAGTCTGTTTCAAAAAGATGGCTTCTTTGCTTCAACTTTCACCTTCCCAATTTATAACATAGCTATACAAGGCAAAAAAATAGTAGTCCCTACCTCCAAACTGATGAACACAGCACCAATTGTCTAGAAAATCCACTGCTGCACTGTATGTATCTAAGGTGAGTCCTGATTTAGTGCAGGACCAGTTTCCTGCTTGTCAGCGCACCCTCGCTCAAGAACTGTGCTTCCAATCCTTGTCAACGGCCAATATCTAAATACTGATCTTCCTATAATGTTTTTGGTGGGAAGAGGTCCCCTAAATAAAGGATGGTTCAATTAAATGAAGGGAAAATGCATACAAAAGAAATTTCGGGATCAAGAAAGCTTGCAAGTTTGAAATTAAGATAGCCAGAATTTATTACCATATATGTGAATCATAGCTATTATTGCGGTTGTCACCCACTACAAAGACAAAATTTTCAGGTATCCGCTGCAGCATAACAAAAACATGGCAATTGTAAATCAGTAATGTTTTTGCAGAACTTTAGACCTTGTTGTACCTATTTTATTTTGTAGAGGAACATAAAGATCTGGAAGAAGTTCAACATGATAAAGAATTTGAAAGGCAATTTGCAGACTAGATACACGAAATAAATGCAGTATAAGAGTCGCACAATTGGAGTCATCTCATATGAAGGTGGCTCAAGAATAAACTCTTCGTTCCTCATGACCCCATTTACTAATAATTTTCCATCACGAACCTGCAAGAGAAAAATTAGATCTGATTAGTTTGCAACTTGATCTTCTTACCAAAGATAAAATGCCTTTGCTAAGTGGAGAATCCTTGTTCCATAAATTCACAAGTATTGAAATCGTGTGCCATGCTGGGCAATCATAGACAAAGTGAAAAGAAGGCACATCATTTCCTCAGTGAATTATTGGATATAACATCTAGGCTTTGTTCCATTGGACAACAAAGTTGGGTTAGAAAAATAAATATTAGAAATTTAGAATATGGTAAAAGGAAAATAAAATGCTGTGGGGCTCACAAGACTTGAAAGAAGATTAATCCTATCTATTAGAAAATCTAATTTCCTAGGGGTGCAACTTGGGCAGGCTTGGGTTGGGATTTTGTCAAGTTAAAAATCCAATGAGCCTGGCCTGAAAGTCCAGGCCTGATGCACTGTAAAATCTTCAAGTCGGGTACCCAACTTGCATCCTTATAATTTCCTGAGTAAATTAGCGAGACACACAAATCATGGCATTGCAAATTGACAAGCTAGAAAACTTTGGTTCATCAGGAAATTCTATTTCTAGAACAAAGAATTTCTATGCATCCAAATTCCTGAAAAGACGAATGCGACCTTTTGCTAACAAAACAATTCTTATTATAGGTAACAAAAAGAGTTGAACATAATAACACAAATACCATGTAAGAAATCATATATACATGGCCACAAAGCACTGATATAAGAAGGTTGTAAGTAAGTAACTGCTGCTAGGACTATAAAGGTTGTAAGTAAATAACTTTTACTGCTTCATCAGACTGCAAATAGAGGTAAACAAACCAAATAACAAAATTGATATTAGAAAATTAATTATGTGATCAGAAAACCAAGAGGAAAGAAAAGCAACTTAAAACTAGGTGTTTTATAGCTTCTTTTTTTTTTTTTTGATAAATGGGGTGTTTTATAGCTATTATCTGCATAATTTATTTCCTTATTACACAAAACTTGAAAATGGAACACAGTAAAATACAGAACCGTTTGATTCTGGGGGAAATACCACAATGAATGTAATTCTTTTACTTATACATTATGAATTGAATTCCCTTAAGCCAGCTACAAATTTTATTCAGGCCATATTGCAAATATATGTCGAAAGGAAAAGCTGATGAAGGTTACTGTCTACTTGTTCATATAAATGCTTTTATCTGGTAAATTCACCTCCACAACATCACCTTCCTCGGCAACAACTCGTTTAATAAAAACATCCTGATCTGTGTAACCAACTTCCTGTGGAACAAAAAAATTACTGATAATATATTGGATTTACACCAAAGAGTTCTTGATCACTTTTAAATCACTGTGCTTACCTGTAATACTGGTGGGCTTTTGAAAATTACTACATCATTTGCACAAGGCTTTCTGAAATAGTAGGATACCTAACAATGTCCAAATAAAATACTAGTTAAGGATGACTTATTCAATTTTCACAACCTATAAGATGTAAGAGTAGATACCAATTTATCTTCCTTTGTATTAGTTATACTATGGTCTATACAAACTAATGCTATACCTCTGGCATAAAGAAGGCAGAACCCATGTGCTAGATGCATTGTTAACTTTGTCTCTGTCTTTTCTTGTATAATCCTCCTATTGCGTATTGAATTCTTTTCATAACTAATGAAAAGAAAGTTATGGGGCTGATGTTAAATACTGTCTTCACTTACATACTCATACTAGATTCAAATGAAGGAATAAAATGGGGCACAGAGATGTCTTTTTGTGCAAGCAAGGTGGTATTTTTTTCTTGCTTACTAGCAACCAAAATTTTAAAAGAAACTGCTGCTAAAGAAAAATATCACTAGAAAGTTAATTTGGAGAGGTAATCAGCCATTCTGAATTGCAAATGCACCTTAGTTATACTTGGAATTAAGATTACCTTCACTTGGAATCTTTTATCCCCAGCCTAAGCTCACCTTTTTTAACCTTGCCTTATCCTTTTGGAGCAATAAAAGGATAAGGCAAGGTTAAAAAAGGTGAGCTTAGGCTGGGGATATTTTGAGAAAAAAATATCCTTTTGGAGTATTCAATTTCTTTGAATCAGCCTTTCTCATTAGCATCATGATTGCTCGTCATTACACAAATGAAAAACATTTCAATAAACTTTCTCTTATGCAAAAAAACCAACAGGGTTACCGGTAAGTTCACCCTCACAAGGCCCCTCAGATGAAAATTTTACTAATTTTTTCCTTCCAAATCTTTCTTACCCATCCACTTCAAAATGCTAATCTAGCCATGCTATTTTACCGACTGCATCCTGTTCTGTAAATCATGCTTGTATTGTATCTCTTATTTTTTTTTTCTCTTAACCTCATTGGTCTGCACAAATCACCCAGCATTCCAGAAGCAGGTCTCCTATCAGCAAATAACACATTATTCCAAGTGTCAAGTGTTACATCTACACATCCATTTTTGCATTTCCCAATAAATGTTACTTTATACTTTAAAGAAAGAAATCGAGACTCCAGTTCCATATTCACCACAACCAGGCGGAGAAGAAGCGAAAGAACTCAAGCTTATCACCAGAGAAAACAATCAATTAATCAAAAGGAAACGCAGTTACCTTTTCGGCAACAATTCGGTCTCCGACGTTGAACGTCGGGTACATGGACAAGGACGGAATGTATCGAGGCTCGGCAATGAAAGACCGGAAAGCAAGGGAGACAGCAAATGCTGCAATAACAGTTTTTGCATCGTCTGATGTCAAATTCAGCCATTCGGGTAACAACCCACTCTTACTTTCAGCCTGACTATCATCGTCGCCACCTTCTCCATCCCCGCTCCCATCGCCGCCGCCGCCACCGCCGCTCTCCAAGTCCAAAACTGGTTTTGTGGCCTCGTCACTAGACTCTTTAAATCCATTGCATCTGAGACTCTTCGAGCGGGTTTCTGGATAAAAGCGCTTAAACCCTATAGAAATAGAGGTTTTCAAGAAAGAATCAAGTTGGGTCTGCTTAAGATATCGATTTCTTGTTACAGGAGCGAATCCGGCGAAAGCGAAGTTAGGGGTTTTAGAGGAAGGGAGGAATTGAGTGGAATTGAGGTAAGGGTTTATGAGAGAAGAAGTAGGAGGGAAGAACTGCAGGGATGTCATATCTTCTTCTCCGCCTTCCCTCCAAATATCATTATTATATGTACTGTGCAGAGATAAAAGCTGTTATATGAAATTGCGGGAAAAGCTATGATGCCGGAAAGGTATGATAACCGTAAGAAACCAGTAATTAAGTAGCTATGTTTGGTTTGAAAGAAAAGGTAGGAAAATAAAGAAAAATACAAAAAAAATTAATACAAAATTTGTAAAAGTTTACTTACTTTTCCTTCCTCTCCCTACATTTTCCTTCAAATGAAAGATAGCCTTAAAATATGCAGGTTGGAAATTAGGTCCAGCCCACTTTGAAAGGGCCTTCATTCTGGGGCTTTGGACATGCGCAATGCAGTTTTCCTGGCCCATATTGGGAAGTGCTTACAAAAAAAAGTGTTTATTGGGTAACTGCTTATTTGACTCTTTCACTCTTTGGTGAGAAGTGCTTTTTTTTCCCAGATTGGGTAGTAGCATAAAGTGCTTAAAAATAACCACTTTCTTAAGTATTTATTCAAAATGGACTTATTTTCATGAATAAGCACTTATTGGGGCTGACTAAGTGTTTATTGTTGTCGACTCGGCCTCAAATAAGTGCTTAGATGTCCAAGCTTTTTGAGCTATTGGCTCACAGCCATTTATGTCACTCTCTGTTTGGCTGTCTGGGCTTTTTGGGAATGCTGAGCTGATCATTCAGCTGCTTTGAGATTCTGCAGATAAACTATCTAAAACGGCTGAGCCAACAACCCAAAAAATGAATATTGGAGTTTCGACCTCTCCAGTCCTTTCACCAAAACACAGCTTAAAGGATGTCCATGTCCATGTAGGGCGGATCTCAGAAGGCGAGAAGCTGTTGCGTTTCAGCCCTCCCACACAGACAGCTTATAAGCTACGTTTGCTGAAAAATTCAAAGAGCCTTGGCTGTTAATCAATCATTGGAACTTGGAATAGCTGTCTGCTTCAGCATCTTAGAATAGCTTATTTGGAGCGCTACTTCACAAATCAGCTGAATCAATTTAGCTGAATCCTTCACTCTCCAATTTGTATGTTAAGACAAGTCAAGATGATTCAAAATTCATTAAGGCTCCATTTGAAAAAAATACAAATATAAGTATATAGAGTGCAAAATCTTATATTCTGTATGATTTTTTATGTATTTGGACTGTACATATATATTTGCATTTGTAAGTACCACCCGCGTATGAGATTTACAGACACAGATCATGTTTGGAACGTAGGGTTGCGACCCAAACTTTAGACACAGATCATGTTTGGAACGTAGGGTTGCGACCCAAACTTGTGATCAAACAAAAAAATAGGTTAATACCAACAAATTGTCCCAACAATCTTCCAACATGATTTATATCTGCAAATCTCACTATAAGACTGGAACTCACCATATATGATATGTATAGACATGGATCATGTTGAAATGTTTTTTTGTTGGGTGTAAATCCAAACTCATGAAGAGCCCCGATCACCTACCCATGATGATTCTACCCACGCCTACCCACATGGGATCGCGGTCACACACTCATGCTCTTATATGTTATTATGCATGGGGAGATGTTCGCAATCCACAGATGTAATGTTTTGTGGGTAGGGATTCTGTGGATAGGAGATCTGGATGGTACAGATACACATCCATCTGGCTGGTTTAATAAGAGACACAGACCAGCCAATTAGGCTCTATTTGGATAAATTTATGCTTTTGAACTTTGAACCGTGAGAAACAAAAATGAGCCAAATTTGATTTTGAGTGTTGGATAAGAATTGTTTTTAAAAACACAATAATCTAAAGTCAAAATGCTTTTAAAGCTCCAAAGAATGCAAAACATTAGGGTTTTGACAAAAAAGAAAATAATAATACTATTTTATACTCTAAAGTATAAAGCAAAATATTAAGGTATTGACCATGGTTCAAAGTATCGATACATCTCTGTGTATTGGTACTTTGACCGGCACACGTTGTATCTCTTTTATTTTTTGTTTTCAAATTTTATTTATATATAATTTTATATTAAAAGGGTTTTGTAAAATCACTTTTGAATAGATGTATTGGGGCTCAAAGATATGATACGATAGGGCATGTCACATTGATCCTTTGAACTTTGGTTTTGATGAATAAGAAATTATTAATACCATTTTATACGATCTGTTGCAGCCCTGCAAATGGAAAATATAACTTGAGAAAAACCAAATAGTAATTTAAAGGTTATTGAATTTGGAAGCCAAAAAAGAAAAGAAGAAAAAGAAGAGGACTACTTTCAACATTGGAGTAAAGCAAACTTAAAACCATTTTGGGAACCTAAATTGAGTAAAAGGCAATTTCTTGAATAGGAATGGCAACGAAACAGGGACCAGACTCATCCTCGACCCCAATCCCAGCTAGAGATAAAAACAACCCTCCATTCGAGGAATCCATTTGGGGATTCGAATCCCTAATATTTTTAAATTAAAATTATTTTTAGAAAATAAATTTACAATTTTTTTAAAATATAAAAATATTTTAATTTATATAATATAAATAATACAAATAATCTAATATAATCAAGGCTAGGATGGGGTAGAGAATTCACTCTTGTCCCAATAAGACAATCTAGGGTTGGGAAAGCTGCATGGATATCCAACGGAAACGAGAAAAATTGCCATCCATGCCAGTATTTTTAAATGGACCCAACAAAATCCGAGAATGTGGGACTGTAAGTCCGATCCAGAGGTGCAAATCTCCCTGAGATCAGGCCAGGATTTTGGTTATCTGGAATCACGTACCATTTGGATCTCCACTGGATTTGGCTGCGTCAATTCCAGATCCGACCTGTTTGATGCCCCATTATCTTACTTAATACTTGCATCGATCTCACATCAGCCATAAAGTGTAATGGCTCATGACCATTTAATCTCTCACTCACTTGCATCTTGCATTTATGATTGATTTTGAACAAAATGATTGATCCCAAAGCTCAAGTAATCAAACCACCAATCCGTTTGACCTGTACAACGGTTTTTTATTAATTTTTATTCTGTTCGAACCAAATGATTGAATCAATTACTAAAAAACCAGTGAACAAAGCAGTTTCGATTTCGGGTTGATCCTTAAAGCATTGATCGAAGATATTCTATATTAAATTAATTAAGGACAATCTGTCTTGTATACAAATTATTCATTCATCACTTGATGATCTCAAGTTCTGAACACACTTGATTCTCCAACCCTTAAGTATATAATCAAAGGCGCCAAACATGTATATATATGTTAAGCTTTAAACACAGATTCTCTCGAACCCCATATACTCGTGTCGCTTCATCTTTCCAACCATGCGTTCTAAACCAACTCCACCTGTTGGGTTTAATAAACAGTCGTCAGTCCCATAAAGAAACCCATTAATTTATCAAATTGAAGCAAAAATATAATAGCCTAAATTTGGTAAAAAATAAAAAATAAAGCAAAGTACCCAAGTAGAGGGGCTGTTTGGCATCATTACCGTTTTTTGGAGTAACGGTATCACATCAGCATTGCAACAGAAGAAACGGTACTTCAGGAAACGAGTATTTATTTTAAATCGTTTTTCCATAATTAAAAATAGTGTTCTAAGCCACGCCTCAATGTTTGTTACGTAAAGAAATGAAATTTTAGAAAAAAAAGCTACAATATGTTTTTTTTTCTAAATTAAGAGTTCTGTAACAAATAAATAGAGTAAAAGCAAAGAGAAATTACAGTAAAGATGTTCCCAGAAACGATAGTGATGCTCACCTAGTGAAACCGCACTAACAAAGATGGTAGACGAGAGAATGAAGACGATAATGGACGCCCTTCCAAACAAATCGATCGCCTTTCTCACCACATGTTGCCCTACAATGGCAGCAATTGCTGCCACTGCCGTCAAGTAAAGAGCTGCATGCCGGCCGGAAAATTGAAGTAAGTAATCAGGTGTTCATTCAGAAAACTATATATAATCAACAGATAGCTGAAATATTGAAATGCATGGTTCAACTAAACTTTCTAAAAAACAGTGGGATGGGAGGATGGGGTCACTGTAATTTAGGAGGAGAAGCTTTGAAGCGTGTCTGAAGACATTGTCTTTAGAACGTTATTTGCCCCCACTCAGTTTTACTGAGTTTGCTGTTGGGTTACAGGCAAATTCGTTCCCAGGATACAACAGAGCCTTGGTCGAGAATCTGCAACCAGCAAAGTTGAAGAATCTCCAAAGAAACCTTCTGTGAGACTGTAGCAGACCGGACTGAGAGAGAGCGATAGTGAATTTCGAAATTGTGTTTTTGGAGTCTGATTCATGCTCCTTAAATAACTTGTGAAGAGGTATGAGGAAGAGGTAGATGCTGGTTTAGAGAAGGCACATTGAACAATCACAATTTCAACAATTGTGATTGTTTAAAAAGTTGTTAACAGTTGGTGACTGTTAACTTTGATTTGTGCCTCTTGATCACACCCGATCGAATCGTGACCGTTGATCTCATCAACGGTCATCAACGTACCAAAACCAGAGCCGCCCATTGCGCCACACACACCCGATCGAAGTGCGAGCAAAGTGCGCCTCTAAAGCGCCTCATTGCGCCACACGCACGTGCGCACACGCGTGCATGCGCGTTGCACGGTATCGAATCCCCATACTCTCCTCTACTAATTCTAAGGAGTGTAAATCAGTTCCTATTGAAATATTGAAAACAAAACTTATAATTTTCCAATGTGGCTGAAGTTCAAAACTAAGTTTTTGTAAGAGAAAAACTGATTTTTTCAAACAAGTGTACAGGTGCAATTTCTCATGTAATTGACCAATCAAACCCATTGGATTTAATCTCTTATGAGATTAAAATCCAACAATCCCCCGCATTGATTGGTCAATTACATAGTTCTCTCTCAATCCAAACTAGTATGATACAGTTATGCATACAAAAGGTGTTTATCAACTTAAACCTCTTGTTAGTATAGTTATCTCAGAGCCTTGTCAAAGTTATTGGTGGTAAGACCTTAAACCAACTACTCTCAAGACAGACCGGAGACACCTATACACATAAAAATGTTTAGTCTCTGCAAGAGTTTCAAATTTTGCTTAGCACTGTTATGGCCATGTGCTTCTTTCCTAGTTTCATGAACAATCCCGAGAGCAAACCCAAACCCTAATGAGAAGCGGCACCACTTCTATGTTCACATAGGTGAAGTTCCACTATGTCCTCCGTTATTTAACACATTTCAGAACTTCATTAAGAGTTTATCTCAACCTCTCATCATAACGGACAACACTGTTTATGCTGTGATGGGAAATTTCTCAATGTCAGTGCTAACAGTCACATTGCTGTAACTTGTTGTTACCCATTAAACCCAACACTGATGGCTTTTCAGTTCAGGTTGTGTTACCATTACAGGTGACTAAGTAAATGGTTTTAATCCCATCTCTTTGGTTGTCATTCTTATCAATTCTCTGGCTAAACCCTTGGTAAGAGGATCAACCAAGTTTTTACTTGACCTCACATAGGTTATAGTGATGACTCCATATTGAATCAGTTGCCTAGCAAATTCATGTCTCAGACTTATATGTCTGGACTTACCATTGTAGGTACCACTGTAGGCCATTGACAGAGTTGCCTCACTATCACAGTAAATGGAAATTTGAGGCATAGGACTAGGCCAAAGTTTTATATCCAATAATAAATTCATAATCCATTCAGCTTCTTTTCCAGCAGCCGCTAAGGCTATGAATTCGGATTCCATGGTCGAGTGAGATATACAAGTTTGTCTCTTGGATTACTTGTAAACCGACTGAGTTTACTTACTGCAAATGCAATATCAGGTTTGGTACAAAGCATAGCATACATCAAGCTTCCTACTACACTAGCATACTCAAGTTATGCAATTGCTCTACCAGTATTTTCTACTAGTTTTATACTTGAATCATATGGCGTGCTATATTCTTTAAACCCTAAATGCTTAAATTTTTCAAGTACTTTCTCAATATAATGTGATTGGCTTAGTGCATAGCCCCTACTATGCTTTTTAATTTTTATTCCCAATATGGTATCTACTTCTCCTAAATCTTTCATCTTGAAAACAGGGGATAAGTAGTTTTTAGTTTCATTTATGCCAACCATATTTGTACCCACAATAAGCATATCATCCACATAAAGACACACAATTACTCCATAATTTTCAGTGAATTTTGAGTAGATGCATCTATCAGCACTATTATGTTTAAAACCAAAAGCTAGAATGCAAGAATCAAATTTCTCATGCCACTGTTTAGGTGTTTGTTTTAATCCATATAGTGATTTAACCAGTTTACAGATTTTCTTCTCATTTCCATGAAGAACAAATCATTCTAGTTGTTCCATGTAAACCTCTTCATTTAAATCACCATTTAAGAAAGTAGTTTTAACATCCATTTGGTGAACTGATAAGTGATAAATGGATGCTAATGCTATAAGTGTTCTAATAGAAGTTGTTCTAGTCACTGGTGTATAGGTGTCAAAGTAATCAATCCCTTCCTTTTGACTAAATCCATTGGCTACCAATCTAGCCTTAAAAGTTTGCACAATTCCATCAGTGTTGTATTTTCTTCTAAACACCCATTTACATTTTATTGGTTTTGATCCTGGAGGCAGATCTACTAGTACTCATGTGTTATTTGACATTATTGAATCAATTTCATCATTTATAGCTTCCTTCGAAAGGGCAACAACTCTAGAGGTCATGGCCTCACTATAGGTTTTTGGATCATTTTCAATGTTTAGGACAATGGGTATTTTATTTAAAATCTTATCTCTATCAGCCTCAACCAAAAATACAATTGACTGAGTAGAGATAAAATCTGAACCTAATTGTTTCTTTATTCTTTGTCTTTGACTTCTTCTAAGTCCTATTGTAGATGTTATAGTTGTGTCATTTCTTCTTTCAGTCTCATTATTATCAACATGTATTGAGATCTGAGTTTCTCTGTCATTTTCCGTGGATTCATTTTCTACAGGTTCAGAACACAGTTTATTTTCAAAGAATTCAACATCTCTAGTTTCAATTATTATGTTGGACTCTAAGTCTAGAAGCCTATAGGCCTTGCCATGTTCTGCATATCCAACAAACATACTTTTCTTAGCTCTGAGTCCTAATTTGGTTCTTTTAAGATCTGGAACTCTATAATATGCTAAGCACCCCCACACTTTTAGATATGCTAAATTAGGTTTTCTTCCTGTTCATAATTCATATGGGCATTTGTTATTAACTCTAGAAACAATTCTGTTATGTAAATGGCAGGCTGTTAGGAGTGCTTCCCCCCACAGGTTTAAGGGTGCATTAGCTTTTAACAACATGCAGTTTATCATTTCTGTAAGTGTTCTATTTTTCCTTTCAGCCAGGCCATTCTACTGAGGGGTATAGGGAGCAGAACATTGGTGTATTATTCCAAATTCTTCACAGAAAGAATTAAACTCATTTTTAAAGTATTCAACACCCCTATTACTTCTAAGGATTTCAATTTTCTTTTCTAGTTGATTTTCAACTTCAGTCTTATATAGTTTAAACATGTCAAAGGCTTCATCCTTAGTTCTCATAAGGTAGACATAGGTGTACCTAGTAAAGTCATCTATAAATGTTATGAAGTATCTCTTGCCTCCTCTATTTAATACACCATTGAGTTCACAGATGTCAGAATGGATTAGTTCTAGAAGTTGAGAATTTCTCTCAACACTAGGGAAATGTTTCTTAGCCATTTTAGATTTTACACATATTTCACATTTTCCAGTTGATTCATTACTGTAAGCAATTATACCTAGTTTGCTCATGTTCTTTATGGATTTAAAATTCAAGTGTGATAATCTATAATGCCATAAAGAGAAAGAATCAACAATATAAGCAGAAATTTTTCCTTCATTAATACTTAATTTGAACATACCATTACAATCATATTCCTTTTCCAACAAACATTCAATTCTTGGATATGATTAGTTTGTCGGATTCAAAGACAACTTTGAATCCCCTCTTACAAACAAGATTTACTGAGACCAAGTTCTTTCTAATGTTAGGAACATGGAGAATATTCAGGAGAGTCGGTGTCTTTCCGGAGGTGAAGTTCAACTCTACGTTGCCTCTTCCAGCAACTTTGGCACATGTTTGGTTTCCCATCTGTACCTCCTGGCCATCAGTCACTTCTTCATATGTCTTGAACAAAGACTTGTCCTTACAAACATGGATTGTGGCGCCTGAATCAAACCACCATCCAGAAGACGATTCTGCCATGTTGACTTCAGTAATCATGGCCACGAGATTGTCTTCTACCATGTTTGCAGACTTGGTTCCGCCTTTCCGATGTCGGCAGACTCGGGTATAATGCCCCTTCTTTCCACAAACATAGCTGGATTCTTTCTTATTGTTGCTCTTTTTGAAGTTCTCATCATTCTTCTTTACTTGTAATGCAGGGTTAGTCTTTTTCGATCCGTTTTCCACAAAATTTATCTTAGAGTTCAGCATACCGGTCAGGGTCTTATCCCTACTGTCTCTAATTCGAGACTCTTCTTCAATACGAAGGTGTTGCTGTATTTGCTCCAAGGTAAGTTCTTCAGCCTTGTGCAGAAGCTTCTTCTTGTAATCCTTCCAAGAGGGTGGAAGTTTGGCAATGATTTCTCCCACTTTGGAAAGATTCAGGAAGGATGATGTTAAGGGATCGAATTTTATTGACTATCACCTGTAGTTCATGAACTTGCTCCAGTATGGGTTTATGGTCGTTCATGGTGAAGTCAAAGTATTCTGCAATAAGATACTTATTCGTACCTGCTTCTTGCACCTTGTATTTGAATTCCAGGGCCTTCCAGATTTCTTTTGGAGATGCAAGTTCCTTGTAGAAGTTGTAGAGCCGGTCTGATAAGGCATTCAATATGTGTCATCGGCACAGAAGTGAGTCCTCTTCCCGTTTTGCTCTTTCCTTCTTTAGTTTCTCAGAGTCTTTGTCAGTGGGTTCAGGAAGTGATTGCAGATTCAGGTCCAACAGATAGTATAGCTTCAGTGTGGTTAGAAAGAAGATCATCTTGTCTTGCCATCGGCTGAAATTTGCTCCATCAAACTGGTCCAATCGAACAAGATCTTGGTTCATCATTTTGATCGAAGTCATGCTTGCTTCCGCCTCTATTGCAGAATAACGTTCTAAAATTGTTGGGGAAGATGGGGTCACTGTAACTTAGGAGGAGAAGCTCTGAAGCGCGTCTAAAGACACTGTCTTTAGAACGTTATTTGCCCCCACTCAGTTTTACTGAGTTTGCTGTTGGGTTACAGGCAAATTCGTTCCCAGGATACAACAGAGCCTTGGGCGAGAATCTGCAACCAGCAAAGTTGAAGAGTCTCCAAAGAAACCTTCTGTGAGGCTGTAGCAGACCGGACAGAGAGAGAGAGATAGTGAATTTCGAAATTGTGTTTTTGGAGTCTGATTCATGCTCCTTAAATAACTTGTGAAGATGTATGAGGAAAATGTAGGTGCTGGTTTAGAGAAGGCACATTGAACAGTCACAATTTCAACCATTGTGACTGTTTAAAAAGTTGTTAACAGTTGGTGACTGTTAACTTTGATTTGTGCCTCTTGATCACACCCGATCGAATCGTGGCCGTTGATCTCATCAATGGTCATCAACGGTCATCAACGTACCAAAACCAGAGCCGCCCATTGCACCACACACCCGATCGAAGTGCGAGCAAAGTGCGCCTCTAAAGCGCTTCATTGCGCCACACACACGCGTGCGTGCATGTTGTATGGTATCGAATCCCCATACTCTCCTCTACTAATTCTAAGGAGTGTAAATCAGCTCCTATTAAAATATTGAAAACAAAACATATAATTTTCCAATGTGGGACAAGTTCAAAACTGGGTTTTTGTAAGAGAAAAACTGATTTTTCAAACAAGTGTACAGGTGCAATTTCTCATGTAATTGATCAATCAAACCCATTGGATTTAATCTCTTATGAGATTAAAATCCAACAGAGAATACCATGGCGAAGGTGGCCGTGGCACTTGAAACCTACACATCCGAACAACTTCTCCGGCATCAAGTTCAGATTCAGTCGGAAGAATCAAACCATGCAAAGTTTATTAATTGGGTGGTTGCAAGAATTTGGGGCGGGCGAGAGATCATCATACCTGGGGAGGGACGCCCATTTCCAAGAAGAGAGGACCGAGAATAAAGCCTCCGCCTAGGCCGAGAAGGCCACCGACTATGCCAGCCAGCACACCGCAGCAGCAGTAGAGAATCAGCTTGTGCACCTTCCAGCCTTTTGTCCCTCTGTCTCTCTTGGATGAGATCATTCTCCGTCCTTTGTATAGGCTTATTGCCTCGTACAAACTTACACTAACAGCAACCAGAATATGCAGAGATACGGGATTGATAGAAAGTTAAATTTCAAGTTTCTCAATTGCTTCAGGGTTCTTTTCTTTTCTTTTCCTTTTTTGATTTTTGGAATTCTTAACTTGAGGATCATTTTGATTAAGGTTTTGCAAAAGCCTATTAGATTATTGGCTTAACTGGACAATTCACAAATTAAATCTGTTACTAATATTAATGGCTGAGTAGAAAGTAGTAAGAACTACCGGGAATCATATACAATTGTATATAGAGATTTTGCTTGAACTAACTAAAATCTTTCACCTTCCTAAATTTCTAAATTTTGACCAAGGGGACCTAGATATTGAGTAATCACATCACATAGATGATAGAATAGGCCAAACATCATAGTCCAGCGCTCAATACTAGCTAGATCGTTTAATTAATTTCCTCTCTGGAAAACAAAAGGTCAATAGCTTCATCTTTCTCCCATTGTTAATGCGATCTCTCCAAAATCATGGGTTCAGCACTGAATTATTGGATATGCACAACATTTTTTATAATAGATAAAATAAAGGGAAAATATATGAAATTTTACTAATGAAAAAGAAAAAAGAGATTATAATTAGGACAAAAAAAAAGAACAAATTAAAGAAAAAACAAAGAAAAGATCTGGCTGAATCAATTAATACAAGGAAAACCACAAAATTTTATTATTTAGGATTGTTTTTATTTCATACAAATACACATTTGTAGAGTGCAAATACATACAAAATAATACCGCTCTACATATTTAATTGTATTTGTACTCCTTCCAAACACAGCCTAAATCTAATATCAGTGGTGTAATTTTTAATTAATTCTTAGTGTTGGGTTTGAATAGTTTCACTAATTGGCTGAATCAATTTAAACTTAAGGTGGCAATTCGACTACTGTTTGATTCCATATCTTGTCTTTCTGTTGATCCCCCAAAGAAGAAATTCTGGATAATCCTCCCCATTGTTTCTGCCGGTAAAACCAAAAGCAATAGAAGGGTACGTACCTGTAAAGAGTTCAGAACCCAATATAACGCTGAGCAGGTTGCCGTATAGTTCTGTTAATTTCCAAAATGAACACTTGCTGCTGTTAGTTTATACGTTCACAGCAGTTGGAGAATATTACAGAGGTAATTGGAACAAGGCACGAGCAAACAGAAAGAGACAACAGTAGATATAGATTATATTGGTGAACCTTGGCAATTTGCAGAACAAGAAATGCTATCCAGACAGAGACCAGAAGGCCAAGCTCCCTCCAGTAGATATTCTCAAGAAGAGGAACCTGGTATTGATATAGAGAAATCAAATCTCTTGAGATCTGTTCTTAAAGGTAGACATATGGATTAATTATAAGAGCAACCTCAGGTCCAGAGTGGCATGCACAAATATATAACATTCTAACATTTGCTTCTCTAGACTCTTTGGTCTCCCTTTGAGGATCATTGCTTGGTTCACTACTGGGTGGATCCACTTGTTCACTGTAAGTACCTGATCAAAAAGGGAGAGATGATTTTGATTAATTCTAATAAGAAAAAAAGATAACAAATTTGGAGGGAACAGACTAACTCACCATTTGACTCCAGGCTTTGAGCAGCCTCCTGAAATGAAAAGCAAGGATATATAATTTCATGAGTTTGGGTAAATTTATATCAAGTTGACTTAGGCTGATTTTGATATAACAACCTCCAATCCATATATACAGACTGTTATTTTATCTATGGACTACCTTCTTTGTTATGGTTTCTCTTTTCCACATTTCAACACCCTTGAAGAATGCCTTAGTTGATAACCCTGCAGCCCACAATAATCAAGAATAGATGATACCATAATAATCAAACAGAATACTTCAATTAAAAAGTGGATTGAATATATATGTGTTCAGTCATTAATTACCTGTGAAGAGGATGATCAGCTGTACTGTGAGCATCCAGTTAGCAAAGATCATATTGAAAGCCACTCCAATACTGATCCCCAGCATAAGCATAGGCTGGAAGAGCAGAGCCAGGTCGTAGTCAATAATGGGCATATCAAGAGTTGGATGCCTTAGCCTGATATTGCAGTAAACAGTTGAGGCTGCTGCACCCATGATCATACCTGGCAAACAAACGTAACACAATTGCTCAGAGGTGGGTTAGAAAAAAAAGGGTGAAATTCCCTTTAAGCAAGGTTGATCTGGTGAACATTTTTCTGGTTAATTAGTTTGTATTCTCCAAGTTAAGCAAAAAACAAGAAAAATTAGGAGCTCAGTTTTGCTTCTCCCATGGAATGACAGTTCAGGCCTGGTTATATATATATACTCTTGCCATGGAAGGAGTGAAAGTAAACTTGAAACCATGAAAAGGACTCCGACCAGCATATATATTATATACTCTTGCCAAAATGAACTCTCATTCATTGAGTACTGCAACTAAACGCAGCCCACTGGACCAATCTATTTTCTGGTTAGAATGTTCATAAGCAGGTTTAATTTCTGCAACTGTATAGATGCATTTAGTATGTTGGATGTCTTACATTTTGATATTGGTGTTGATGATTTGGGATCAAACCCAATAATCAAAGTGAGCATCGGAACGAAAATCCCACCACCTCCGACGCCTCCAACACTACCAAATGCTGCTCCAAAGAATGCAACTATGGCGCCCACGATAATTCTCCATCCGAATTTCATAGCCTGTAATGTAAAGGAAGAGTGGAAGACACACATCAAAAGCTAGCCAAACTAAATGCTTTAACAGTAACAGAGGAGATCGAAAGAACTAACATATTTGAAACATTGAATCTCATGGTAACCTATATCTTCAGGAATTTAATGAAACTGGATGAACTGACTTACAGGCCAAACGTGTTGGTAACCTGATTTCTCTGGGTGCCGTGTAGTGATGGCTGTAGTTCCATTATTGTTTCTTGAAGCCTCGTGTTTCAGACTCCCTTCTGCCGAAGCGAAGATACAAGGCAGAAGAAAGCTGATCATAACCATTACTACAGGCCGCAGAGTCTGCCATTTTACTCTGGATCCAGCCATTATAACTACAAAATTATTGATGTGTATTTCTGCACTTCTGCTCTGAGTTACGCTCCAACTCTAGAGTAGACCACACCAAGCTGCTTCCTGATATAACTTTGTTTTCCCAATAAGGGCGGCACTTTTCTCAATTGGCGACTCAACTATCACCACTCTTTTTTCAAGTTTGCTTAATAATTTCGAGACTTAGACTTCTTTAATGGGTCGAATTTTCATTGAGAGGACAGAAGCATTGTAACAATGAAAGTCAGAACGTGGGGAGTGTTTGTTTTTTCCTCAAGAAGGATGTGGCCCCTTTACCAAAAATTGGGGTGTATAACGTATATACGTACTATCTTATCTTGGTTTGAACTATCTTCTATGGGTCCTAATATGTTTCTTAATTTTAGCACACGGGACGAGTTCATGTCGGTACTTGGTCACGTCCATAAAAAATAAAATTTGATAAAATGAACAATACATGAAAATTTGGTTTATTCAAAAAATAAAAAACATCACCACAAAGCAATGAGAATTATAAAGAAATAAAATGGGATAAAATGAGTAATACATGAAAATTTGATTTATTCAATGAATATATAAAAACATCACCACAAAGCAATGAGAAATAAAAAATAAATAAAATATGATAAAATGAGCAATACATGAAAATTCAATTTATTCAAAAAAATCACCAAAATAGAAATGAGAATTAAAAAAATAAAATATGATAAAATGGGCAATACATGAAAATTTGGTTTATTAAAAAAATAAAAAAACATCACCGCAAAGCAATGAGAATTAAAAAAATGGGATGAAATGAGCAATACGTGAAAATTTGGTTTATTAAAAAAATAAAAAAAATCACCACAAAGCAATGAGAATTAAAAAATAATAATGGGATAAAATGAGCAATACATGAAAATTCAGTTTATTCAAGAAAAAATAATAAAAACATCACCACAAAGCAATGAGAATTGAAAATAAAATAAAATAGGATAAAATGAGCAATACATGAAAATTCATTTTATTCAAAAAAATATAAAAAAAATCACCAAAATAGCAATGAGAGTTAAAACAAATAAAATATTAATACAAGCATCACAATCACATACATCACCAAAATTCAGTTTATTCCCAATAAAAGCATCACCATTTATTAAACAAACAAAAAAAATGCAATATGAATTTAACAAATATTAATACAATATAATCAATAAACACGAAACTCCATAAAATATTAATACAATATAATAAAACACAAAATTCCATCAACCATTATTCGGATTATGCAAATTAATCAACATAAAATAATTAACACAACCAAAGAATCACACCATTATCATTTTTATCTCTGAAATTCAAAAAAAAAAAAAACAGGTTTGAGCAAAATATTGCAAGATAATCAACATAAAATAATTAACACAACCACATACACTTCAAGAAATGACAACATTATCGTTTTTATCTCTGAAAAAAAAATCGGTTTTGAGCAAAATATTACAAAATAATCAACACAAAATAATTAACACAACCACATACACTTCAAAAAATCACAACATTGTCGTTTTTATCTTTGAAAACAAAAAGAAAATTCGATTTTAAGCAAAATATTACACTAAAAATAATCATAAAGCAAAGACAAGGATGGGGGATGAATGACCTGAGTGTTGTCGGCGATTGTATAGTGAGAATTCATGAAATCCTCCTAAAAAACCAGATCTAGTAATGAACAATACGAAGAGAGTTTCAGGTGTTTAAAACCTCAAAAAACCAAAAATAATCATGAAAATATGTGCAACATCGGTCCAAATGTGAAACCAACCTGGTTGCTGGTGATTTTCTAGATCATTTGACGGTTGTTGGTTGCTCCCAAAACAGGTCCCACCACTGGTATGCTCGACCCTGTTCGAATAAGGAAGAGGGTTTAAGGAGATGCGGGGTATTTTGGTCATTTAAAAAATTAAATAGGGACAAAATCGTCCCAAAATTTTTGAATGTCCACTTATTTAACAGGTCCCGCCACTCTCAAGTTACTTTTTTAATAAGCACTTCTTTACCAAATAAATATTTTTTCAATACTTTTTTTACCAAACACCCAGAAGTGCTTATTTTTTACTTAATGTGTGGTCCCATCACTTTTATTAAACACCCACAAGTACTTATTACAAGTAAAATCAAATAGGACCTCAATTGATTTCAATTCTGATTCGGATTCCCATTTGAATCAAATAAGTGGGAGGAATAGGCCACTCCAATTTCAATTCCTATTGATTTTGATTCCGATTCTAACTGCAAACCAACGGGACCCTTATTTTTATTTTTATTTTTTGATATATGCAGAAGCTTGTCTTTCTTGACTCATATTTCTCAAATACCTAGGTTCCAAGTGAAATATCATGAAAATTAGTAATATGATGTATTTAATTTTCCTATACAGAGTATCATTTTTCCAGGGATATCATGTGTAATCAGACACAACCCTTGTTTGCATTATCAAAACCAGCGGAAGTCCATTTTGAGAGCATCCGATCCAAGTTGTGATGTAGATTATCATCTATATTTTTGTTATCAAAACCAGACAGCATTACAAATATGTCTCCTTAGGCTATGTTTGGTTTGAAGAAAAAAGTACCGAAAGGTAGAGAAACCTTTACAAATCATGCATAATTTTTCCTACCTTTTCTTTCCTTTCCCTACTTTTTCCTTCAAACCAGACACAGCTTTTAAGGTTTAACTCAGGTCTCATGAATCTCTCTTAGTCTTTTCTCTACTAAAATCTATCATTACTCTTTCTTAACAAAAAAATAATAATAATTCTCAAATCTCTCTCTCCCCATTTATTAACCCCCCATTAAATCAACACTTTGGCATGTATGAAACCAAAACTGACGTCAAAACCCAAAATTTTCAATCCAAACCTAACCAAATTTCTATTCAACCCCACATTCTGCATGATCTATTTGCTATAAGGGGGTCAAAAGTATAAGAGGGAATTAATGAGATAGAAAGTACAACTCTAGAACCTATGAAAAAGTCAATTTATCTTCATATTCATATAGAAAATGATGTCTGTTGCGTGGTGGCTAAGAAAGTGGTGAAAATGAGAGAAAACGTGTCCATGAGCATGAAATAGTAGAATGATATTCCAAAGTTGGCCTAGGGTTGTGTTTGGCATGTTTTCATACAATTAATTTTGCTAAATTTTGTGATTCTAAGAATCATATTTTAAGTTTGGATGGGTAAAAATTGTTGGAATTATTATTTTTAGTAAATTAGTATTATTTGAGGGAGGCTCAGCTGTAAACTAATTCTTTAGAGCTACAAAAGTTTAACTAAAAAATAATTTTTTGGCTCCAAACTCATTCTTCAAATAGATATTCTTTGAAGAAGAATTTTAACCAAATATAGCCCTAACTAGCCTCTAATTTTTCCAACTTTGTCCAGATCCTGTAGTTGGGCACAATTCTTTATAGATGGTAAATAAAAAAAAAGTAGTACCCTCTTTTTAATTTTTTCTGTAATATCATAATTAGCTTAACTCAGGTCTGCTAATATGGAAGTTCTCTCACATCTACATACTAACCCAACCATCTGGTTTAAACAATCTGGATTTCCTATTCGCACCCACCTCATAGTAATTATATGAAAAATTATATTATAATTATAAAAAATATATATATCTCATGAATGAAAAATTATAAATACAGGAAATGTTTTTGATGTGCGACTGCAGTACAAATGTAGTGTGAGGTGGGTGTGTGGAGGATTCTGTGAGGAAATCTTGGGTGGTAATGGTTCAAAAAATCGATATGTTTTGGTATAGTGCAGAATTTCAAAAATATTTTAATTTTCAGCATATACATCATGAGATTTGTCCAGTGGACCAAAGACAGAATTAATTAATTAAAGCTAGATAGATGAATAACCACGGCGGCGCAGCTTTTTCCACACTCGTATTGATGACATTGCCAAACATACAAGCATGTGTCGGAACATTGAGCCAGGATGGATATTCTTATGCGTCTGAAATCTGAATCAGTCTTTTCATCTTTTTGTTTTCTTTTGGGTTCAAATCAGCACATTAAGTAATAATCACCCTTAGACGAAACTAATGATTTGATTAACAAAAGAGTATGTGGTACTTTATTACATTTATGGGAAAATTGAATGAATTTATCAATTCCACATCATACATAATTTCATTTTTAAAAAAATATATATATATTTATTTGGATAATTTCATTTACTTAAGTAAGTATTATTTAAGTACTCCTATAAGTGAATTTATTTGTGTTATTTTATTCTCAGGTAAATTATATAATGATTCTTTTATTCATAAAATTTTATTATTAGAATGATCAAAATGGTCCCAATATGTTTTGTCAACTTGTCTTTTATGTGAGAAAGTTGCCTATCTACCTAAGGTAATGGTATCATTTAATCTGGTAAGTGATATATAGGGAAAGTGATTTTTTCATAAGTCCTACATGAATATGAAAAAAGATGCCAACCATTCTCACAATCCTATTGACCAACTTGTTCCGAAAAATAAAAAATTGTGTCCGAAACTTTGATACACCCCAATACAGCTGAATAGGGCTAGGGGTGGTCACAAGCCAAGCTCTTCATTAGCAACTCAAGCTCGGGTCATGAAAAGCTCGACTCATTTTCAACCGAGCTTTGAGTCGAGTTTGAGCCCAATTTATAGGCTTGTTTATTAATTGAGCCGAATTTGAGCCTAATAAAACTTGACTCGTGAGCGCAGGAGCCGAGCTCAAATAGTTACATACAAACATACATACATACATACAATAATAATAATAATAATAATAATAATAATAAATTTATAAAAAATAATGTATATAATAAAAATATTATAGATATGATATTTTTATTTATATATATAATAATAAATTATTATAATTCTTAATTTTTTAAATATCAAATAAAACTATTTTTTATATATAATTTTTTATTTTTATAAAATATTTTTCTCAAATCGAGTTCAAGCCGAGCCAAGCTTGAGCTCAAGGTTCAAACTCGAACCGAGATCGAGCCTCATACTACCTTGGTGACCTGAGCTCAGCTCGGCTCGAATCCACCCCTAAATAGGCCTATCAACGGATTGAGTCTGGGTAGAACTAAAACCAACCTGACAAAAAATATTAAGAATCTAGAACCAAACCAGACCTTACAGGATTTATAATTTTAGACCCAAAACCGAATCGATCAATTCTCGAAACAATCAGGTCTAACCCAATATATCACGAACCAAACAAACTCATCAATAATAATCGGGTCTGAACCAATATATTGCATAGAACCAATTTTGAAGCAATAATAATTAGGACAATAGATCAGGAACTAGAACCAACACGTTGATACTTGATATTGAAACCACAACCAGCCCAACCGATTTGAGTCCGTCGGGTCAGACCTCCTGACCCACAACCCTAGGGCTGAAGATGTGTATTGATACCTTAAACCTCATTTTTATAATATCCTTTTTTAGTTTTGTTTTCGAAATTTCAGAGATGAGGGGCATTTCATGTTATTTAAGTATTAAAAACAAAGGTTTCTTAAAATGCCTTAAAAAAAGTGTATCGGTCGGGTCCAGAAGATGTGGGGCTATCGAAATTTTGAAGCTAATCAGTGGGCTCTCATCTAAAGTCTGCAGTCAATGTGGAGTTTATTCATTCGAGTTTACATCTGGGCCTCACAACGTCTCACAATATATCCTTGCCGGGTATTGGGAATATCTCAGATAATGTATCAGAAATGATGATGTTATCATGGGAAAATATTTTCAAAACATGGTGGGAATGTGCTGTATAACGTTGTGGGGCGTAGATCTGAACTCTATTCATCCGTGGTAGCAGTCTGGGACTGAAACAGTACTAGCTGTTGTAGCAAAAAAAAATGAAGTCAACAAAAAGAAAAGAAAAAGCTAAACAAGCCCACGGGCATGCCCGAGAGTCCGACTGACCAAGATTTCAATTAATCCGGATCATTCAAGCAATTCTTGAAATTTCCTAAAGTTGTGTTTGGGTGCAATGCAATTTTATTTGTATTAGTACAAAGGCATGGGAGTGTAAATGAAAAAAAATAAAAATTCTCGTTTTATTTTATTTTGTGTTTTACTTTATTCTGCTTCATTTTTTAATTTACTTAATTTTTTTAATACAATCAAATAAAATAAGTTAAAATTTAAAACAAAAATAGGTCAGAATTTACATTTAAATCATTTATACTGCCATAGTTTTGCATCAATGCAAATTTATTTGCATTGCAATCAAACACAGCCTAAGATACTAAAAAACCACCTAAAATCTAGGCCATCAAAATAGCATCTCAAGATCATTCGACCAATTTCAATCATCCACAGGATGCCTCAAGAGTTAATCTAATCCGATCCATTCAAATAAGTCCAATCAATCCAAATATATTGGCCATCAAGATCATCTTTAAATTAATCTCAACCATCCAAGTAATATACCAAAAGTTTCAATTAATCTCCATCTGATTCAGCCCATCCAAATAATATAATCCCACTCTATTTACAGCGCAGGTTTGGACCCTTTGATTCGGGTTGACGGTTGAGCCCAACTCTTTGGCATCCCCAAGTGGAAGAGCCAACTTAAGCTCGGCCCATACTCTACGGCAAAGTGCATTATCGACTGACCGTCGAGGCTTTTCTGGACAGCCGATGCAAAAGTTGGAAAGCAGCCCATTGCTTTGTAGTAGTCAATGAGAAAGCATAGCTGGTCACCTGAGTGAAGCTTTAATTGAGTTGCTTTCACTGAAATTCCTTGGAGAAGTCTCTATAACGAGTTTCAATTAAAAGTCTTTTTTTTTTTTTTTTCTGGCTGAAGGACAGTAAATTTGGGCTTTATGGAGTCTACCAAACATTGTTTATAGGCTGTCTGGTGATATCAACTTCACAAGCCAAATGCAATTACAGAGAAGCCCTCCCAAATGGGCACAAAGTCAAAACGGACCTGGTCATGGGCTTGATTCGACCTTGGCTTTGGCCTGAAGCCCAAGCCCAAAGCCCTACCTGTGAATATGTCTGCGATGCATGAGCTTAATGGCTGGAGCAGTAGGCTGATTCCAGTTCACATCCGCGAACCACAGCACATCTCCACCTTGTATTGGAAACATTCTGATGATGTCTCATCATCTCCCACACTTATTATTGAGAGATGTTCCCAATACAAGGTGGGGTCTCTGGGGCGCAGATGTGAAGCCATGCTGTGAGACTCTTTAGATGTAAAACACCGTTATTTTATGGCTCATGATTCATTTTTTGAACCACGATATGTGATCATTGATTGTATGATTCATGTATGTATGTACTCTAACTATCTACTTTTGATTGTACCATCATCACGATCAAATAGAGTGATTGGAGCCATGTTGGTGTGTCAAACACACCATGTTTTCTGGTTAAGATAGGCACAAAAATTCGTGTTAAAAAAGGGTTATTTTATTGGTTCCAAAACCAAGAATAACATATAAATAGATAGGAATGGCAATGGGCGGGGGATCATATTCCCCGTCCCACCCCCGACTCTGAAATTAACTTCATCCCCGTCCTCGATCCCCATTGGAGATAAAATTTATCCTCCATCAGATGGGTTTCCCATGGGGACTTGAATCCTCAATTTTTTTTAGATAATAATATTTTATTTTGAAAAATAAATTTGTTTAAATGAATAAAAATTTTAAATTATAAATAAATTTTAAATATATTTTGTTATATATATAATATAAATATATACATTTAATATAAATAACATAATATATATATATATAATTGGGGTCGGGTCGGGTCGGGTCGGGGCGGGGCGGGTTGGGGACCTCAATTCCCATCCCCAACCCCGACCCCATTAGGTCAGGGAAGTCGGGTCCTCGTCAGGGGATGGGGAAAATTGTCATCCCTATAAATAGAATACAGAACACTAATTGTGGGGGTCAGGGAAGTCGAGTCCCCATCAGGGATGGGGAAACCTATAAATAGAATACAGAACACTAGTTGTGAGGCTCGGAGAAGTCATATCCCTGCCGGGATGGGGAAAATTGCCATCCCTATAAATAGAATACAGAACACTAGATGTGTTCATGAATCAGATAAAACACAAAAACAACCACGAACCAAAATACCCCCTAAATTATTCAGCCTCTCTTTCCATGTGCAATTGTTCATTGTGGATTTTTTGGGTGCCCAATTGATGAATGGGTTGCGTTATTCAAATGCATGAGGAAGCTGCTCCAATAATTGCAGATCCAATTGTCTCTAATCGCGGAGGAAATATTAGAAGAACAGGAGCTGAAAAATCCATCCTTGGAAAGAAACAATGCTACTCAGAAAGAAACATTGGTGGTGGAAGACAATGACGCAGTTGCTCCGGTTGAATGAACAAATCATACCACTATTATTGTTGAAACATGTGATTCTTTTGAGAATGAGAATACCACAATCTTGTTCAGAATCAATAAAGAAAAACACAAAAGGGCATCAAAGCCGATAAGCAACCAAAATCTAAAACTTGTGTGACCCATCGTTTCTTGTTGGGATGACTTGATGAATGGTGTTGGAAAAAAAGGTGCAAGAGAAAATTAGTAGTTCTCGTTATTACAAAGTACAAAATGAATTTAAAGTGATACACACAATTGATACTGGTTTTGTAGCTACCTCTGTGAGGGTAGGCACTCTTAATGGTGAGAACCCAATTGGAAGTGGTACATTAAAACAAAACAATGACCTAAATCAGGGTTGGGTGCCAATAGAGAATTAGAAGAAAAAGAATTTTCAGTCTAAGGAGGTCCAAAAGTCATCCCAATCAGAAGTTCAAAGATTGTCAAGAAGAAACAAAGAAGTCTAAGGAGTCTGACTATGATACCAACAAGGTGTGAGACCTAAAAAACTGATAACCAATCAACTGGTATTCATCAGAATTCATAGTTCTCATATCAACATCATAGAAATTGCCATATATGCATCAACAATTTAAAGTAAAGGCAAAAACATTACAGTATAAAACAAATATAGTACTCTTAAAGCTCCATAGCTTTGCTCTTGTATAGAATTGCTTAAATGAATTAAGCTTAATAAGCTGATTTCAGGTCCAATAACTTTTTAGCAAGAAGAAGCAAGCAAATCAGGCATATAGGGTTGGGGTTCAACAACTTGGGTTGAGTTAAGGTATTGACCTCTCCACCCAACCCACCCAACTTTGGCTTACCCTTCACCTCTGCACCAGACCTCTAACCTGATCTTAATTGCACCCCAACTCTGAGAAACCTGATTTGATCTGCATTTTCTTGTAGCTTTCTTGTTTTTAGCATAAAAAATGACTTCTAGTCACTGCTTTGTGGGGCTTGCTCACAATTAGGGCATATAATATACAAGTCAGTCTTACTCTTATCTAATCTGTGGCAGTGCATATTTTTGGAGTCTTTTCTTGTCCTTGAAATTGAATCCTGACATAACTGAATAAGCATATATCTTCAAGCTTAATCCTGAGGTGGGGCTGTGAGAGCTGAGTGTGGTATCCATTTGTTCAATGCCAGAGTCTCAGTCGTCTGAATATGGTCAGTCTGACAAGTGATGCTGGACTCATACTTATCCTTCTACTATCATAACTTCATACATCAATGATTGGGTCCTGGACTCTTGGATCCAATTTCACAGGAAATCAGCAAGCCCACATGGAACAGTCTCTAGACTTGCTAGTGGCTGGCATTAACAGCCAAAGGATTTGGTGCATGACTGTTCCATTTAGATATCAGTCATTTCTTCTCTCCACCTATCTCGTCTTTCGTCCAACGATCGAGATGACCCCACACTGGGGATTCATTTCATCTCAATCGACTGGTTAGAATAACCTGAACTTCTGGCCCATGTTTCAATATCTTCTAAAACCTCATCCAAAACCAAGAAAAGCGATCACTATCTTCTGTGACTAAAGAAGAATTAGCAAGTAAACCATGGGGTTGAAGAGAAATTTTAGGAATTGACATCAGTTTGGTTTCATTCTTAGGGTTAGCCTTGGGTTGTCCCTTAACCTAACCTAGGGTTAACAGGGTTTAAGAGAAATTTAAGAAAAAAAATGAGGGAAGAAGAGATGTTATTAACATTGACCAACTATTGGAAAGAGAGATTTAAAAATAATTTATTAAAGAGTAATGATGGATTTATTAGAGATAATTAAGATATAAGAGAGTGGCTTATTATATTTTTAATATTTAAAAATAATTAAATAACCACATGAGCATTGGGGCAAGAGGTCCCTTTGATCTTAAAGATAAAGATTAAGTTATTTCTCCTTTCAGCAATGGTAGAGGAGACGAGTAAGCATCAAGTCAGCTGACACAGTCACCAGCAACCTTTAATATAGAGAATGTGTATCTAGTAAGGCTATCATACATTGGATGGGACTTGGATATATAATTAATAAATCAATTATTTTATATTTATATAATTAGGTCTGTTTGATTCATAGTCGGAGTGAAATCAAATAGTTTATTTGATTCAAACAAGAATTAGAATGGAAATTTGAATCAATTGAGGAAATGGCCTTTCCCTCAAATGAGGGCATGCCATTCCACTAGAAATGGGACTGGGATTCCAATTCCGTCCAACCACAGTTGAAATCAGAATGGGCCATTCCAATTCTGATTCCAGACCTTTGTTCCTACAAATCAAATGAGTCCTTATTCATCTTTTTGAAATTTCTGGCTTAGACAAGTGAAACGTATTCAACTTATACTGAGGTTTTGGTACCGTGGTTGTCTTGAGTAGAAATAATGGTGCTATGTTAATGTCACATATATGTAAAGAGTTTCACATGCTTTTTTAAGCAAAGACATTGTCTTAATCCAAAACACTTCAGGATGAAACACCAAGAGTACCAAACACAACCTAAATCCAAAAAATCTAATGAGATTCAAATCTTAGGGTCCGTTCTTTTTGTGGATTTTGAGAGGGGGAAAATTGGTCAATGGGATTTTGGTTCCCATTGACCAAGAATCACATGTTCTTTTTTCAGATTAATGTGGAGACCAAAGAAAGTTTATTTTCTTGGGTATCATTTACCTTGGTGGGTAAATAACTTTCTCACTTGGGGAGAAAGTTGTCAACACTTGAATGAGACAAAATGCCCCTTTAAATAATAGATTTTTATGACTAAAATGGTCATTGCCTTATTTACTTGGGAAATAAAAGAACATGGATAAATACACGTACCCAGATAAATGTCCCGAGAAACACTTACCCAGGTAATTGCATTTACCCGGATAAGTAACTTACTGAAAAGCGAACAGGCCTTTAGAGATATAATTGGATTTTAGATTAAATATTGATTTGGGTTTTTGATAATTGGATAGAACTCAGATGTGGTTGTATCCAATCTAAACCTGATCCATTTACAGCCCTAGTGGTGGGTGCTACTAGTGGTTAAAGGAAACAACCATGGCTGTGGGTGCTACTAGTGGTTAAAGGAAACAACCATGGCGGCATGTTGCTTTGGGAAGAGTGTAAATACAAATATGTATAATGTAAATATAAAGTTTAGAATTACCATATACAAGGTTTTGCAATGAACATATTTGTATTTACACTCTTCCAAAACTGACTAGGTGACTATAAATACAAATATGAAGAATGTAAAACCTTGTATTTTGTATTATTTGGTATGTATTTGTATTGTACGTTCGTTTTAAATTGAATCTAATACTCATTTTGGAAAAAAATATAAGTGTAAATATATACAGTAAAAATACATACAAAATAATACAAAATACAAGATTTTACACTCTACATATTTGTATTTACACTCTTTTCAAACTGAATTTAAGGAAAAAATGCTTCCATTTGCACCCTTTGCTCATAATAGTGGAGAAACATACAAATAATAAACTGTAGCTCACCCATTGGCCATTGTGATTAGAAGGCCCTAGCGATTAGCTTATAAAAAGGTCATTGTTGTAGCAGTTTGAGTAATGGGTGAGCGAGAGATGGACGGAATTATATTTATTCAATAAAGAATGAAGAGAAACCAAATAACCACGCAGTTGACTCCAAGCACAGTAATTGGCTTATTTAATGGTTTGGTTATGGTTATGTGTGTAATTAAACAATATAAGAATGATTCCAAACAATATTAAAACCAAGAAAATGAGTTGAAGAAGCAAGAAATTCTCTGGAAAAGAAAACATAATCCTTGATAGAATGAAACAACAGAATGAATGATCTGGAAGGAGTATAAATACAAATATGTATGATACAAATACATATAAAATAATACAAAATACAAAATTTTGCACCCTACATATTTGTATTTGTATTCCTTCCAAATTGAGCCTGAAAGGAAATGGCGAAACAAGATTCATGGAGCTGAACAAGGCTAAGATGATGATAAGGGGAAATAAGAGAGAGAGAGAGAGAGAGAGAGAGAGAGTATAGATACCTTTAGACGCTCAATATTGAAATCATACTTTGAACTATGATTTGAACTAGGAGTGTCAATGGACTGGTTTTGGGTTAGACCCCTTCCAAACCAAAATCAATTTGGATGGATTGGACGACCACTGCACCAATCCAAACTTATGGTCCAAAGTATTTATTGGACTGAACTGGACCTGGTCCATCCATAATGAGTTTTTATCGAATTATAATGGGTTTATATAGGATTGGGTCAGATTGAACCAAATATCCAGTCCATTGATAGAAGATAAGAATAAAAGTGTCAATGGAACATGTTTGAATTGGAACAAATCTAGCTTAAAACCAGTTTGAAAAGATTGGACAGTCCAGAAATTGAATTGGACCAGTCCAAAAAGGTCCAAATTATTCATCGGATTGGATTGGACCTAATACATTTGTAATGGACTCATATTGTACCGGATCATATTGGACCAAATCCCGTCCATTTCTTTGCTCAAACAGAAGCTGATTTTGTATAGTTTATGTGCATGTGCATCTCTGAGATTGAAAGTGTGTTTGGTTGCTTCTTTTATAAGAGGAGACAACAAATGATACTAAGTGTGATCGAATAAATCCATTATGTGAGCTGCTTGACTCCTTCGAGTCAATGGACCATTTATGGCTCAAGCTGAGTGCAACAAGCTTAGGCTAGGCATGTTCCCATTTGACTTTCTCTGCCCCCTTCCCCGCAAAGCTCTGTTAAAAAACTTCCCAGTTGCTACAGAAAAAATAAATAAATATTTTGCAGGTTTGAAACAGTAAAAGCAGATCCATTCAAGCAATCCCAAAATAGTAAACTTGTTTCCCCATCTGCAACACAATTAAATTCAACATTCCATCCAATTATATATTTTATGTCTAAAGCTGAAGTCGATGAAAATTTTACTGTTAATGATGATGTGCCAGAACCTAGAAACAGTTCATATATGGGAGTTCCAGAATTCAGAATTCCAGCCAGTAATGCAAGATTAAATTAAATAACGAGAAAGGTTTTTTGAGCTTAAATATACTAACTATAGAATCATCAAAAAATATATTTATGAATTGGAAAAAGAAAGGGAAAAAAAAGGCAATAGTTGTTTTCATCCTAGCAATTGAAAAATTGATACAAAAGCTTGAGGCTCAACTTGTGCCTGATGAGCATAACTTAGAACAAGATAAAGAGGTGAAAAGAAAAAAAAAAATCAGACTAAGCTTCATACTTGCAGAGGTTCTCAAAACCCATGTACTCATGCTTCTCGATCTTGTAAATCATATTTGATATGCCGACTCCACCTGTTACATAGAATAAAGAGCCTTCAGTATTAAAGAAGCTCAATTTTTTGAGGGCGAATGTAGCAAAATATTTTGTTTGGTCTTTCAGTTAAGCTGGGTTTGCATTAGAGCAGAAGAAGAAATATGTGGTTGAAAACATGGTTTTTAAAAACAAACCGGTCAAGGGTCTGGTTACCGGTTCAAACGGTTAACCGGCCGGTTAAGTGGTTTGCTGACCAAAATCAATGGTTTTGGGGGAAAAAGCGGTTTTGGAGGAAAACAGAACAGGTCAGATGACCGGTTCCCAGTTTTTCCGGTCCGGTCCGGTTTTGAAAACAGTGGTTGAAAATGAGTTGAAAGATCTCCCTCACCACTCAGCTCTGAAAAAATAATTAAGTGAATCATAGAGAATAGCAGATTATTACTATTAGTCATGTTTTTATCTATCATTATAATGGATGGTATAATAACTTGGGGTGGGGTGTAGTCATTCCCATTTTCCACTGAATTGCAGTACACAAGCTGTTTGTCCACTTCTGCCCCACAATCCAAAGATAGCCTTATTGCATATAAATGAAGCTGCTAAAACCTAAAATCACTTTTTTCGCAAATGATACTCACCTAGTGAGATTGCACTGACAAAGATTGTGAAGGACAGGATGAAGATGATGAGAGATGCCCTCCCTAATACAATGATAAGCCTCCTCACTACATGTTGCCCTATAAAGGCAGCAATGGTTGCCACGGCAACAAAATAGAGAGCTGCCCAATAAAATTAAAAGAACAGAGGATAAATAGTTAAGCTAAATACTTCATCATCTGTACATCCAAATACACCTTTTTCACTCTTTACTCTTGGGGTCAAGAACTGTGCTCAACCTTCCAAAAGGAGCAGAACAGAATCAAGAATGATAGTAGCGACTACAGTGGTTTTACTTACCATATGGAACTGGGAAACGCTTCAGAAGGTAATATTCTACAACAGACATAGATGAAGAGAATGTCATAGCAAAGGTGGCTGTGGCACTTGACACCTGCACAAAAACTCACTCCTGAGTTCAAGTCATAATATTTGAAAATTGAAACTTCCAGAGAAGAATAGGCTCATGTTTGATGACTGAAAAAGAAAAGAATGCACTACTTCTAATGATAAAACTAATACACAGAAGTATCTTTATCATTTAAAACAAGTACTATTTGACTACTATATTAGCTAATTGCCCAGTCTATCAAATATAGAATATACTGAAAATAAAAAGGGCCATTACCAAAAAATGGTCCTGCCTATTCAGGATCTTGGGAGGGGTAGACTGGATACAGACAGACCTAACCTTTGGCATTTTTTTTTCTGCACAAAGTGACTGTTCTCAGTACCCTATATACCCAACCATACACTGTACACCAATACAGTAAGTTCGGAACTAAATGAAACTAATGTGAACGTCTAAGGCATGAAATGAACTCCAATACTAGATAGAGTAACATCTTGCAGGAACAGGGCATGCAACAAACCTGGGGAGGAATGCCCAGCTCCAAGAAAAGAGGGCCCAAAATAAAGCCTCCTCCTAGACCAAGCAGACCACCAACCATACCAGCCAATATACCACAACAGCAATAGAGGATCAGCTGATGCACTTTCCAGTTTGTGCCTGCATCTCCGTTGGATGCAATAACTCTTCTTCCATTATATAAGCTAACCGCCTCATATAAAGACACACCACAAGAAACAGGGATCTGCAAAACATGGGAAGGAAATCCTTTTTTAAAATATTATACCAAAAAGCAAGATTTGGGGTAGCTTTTGGCTTAAGCCAAGCTCATTAATACAGTTCAGTGTTCCATACTTCGTGGCCATTGGTTTAACAATAGCTTATCCAGACAAACAAGTTAAAAGAAGAGACCATAGACATCTGATGAAAGCTACTGAAGATACCTGTAACAAGTTTAAGATCCAATATGATATTGAACAAGTTGTCGTATGGTTCTGCATCCGATGCATGTTTCAATTAGTTAGCACACAACTCAGAGAAGCATGGGGAGAGGCTAATTCACATGCTTTCAAAAAAGGGAATGTATCAGAAATAGCGTACCTTGACAATTTGCAGAACAAGAAATGCAACCCAGACAAAAACAAGAAGACCAAGTTCCTTCCAGTAGACATTCTTAAGAATAGGAGCCTGGCATGTGCATAGAAGTTAGTCCAGGGAGCTTTCAAGACAGAAATTCAGCTCATGGTACAACACTCACCTCTGGTTCCTTATATTCTTTGGTTGCCTTTTCAGGTCCATTGCCTGGGCCACTGGATAGAGGCTTATATTCCACTTCTTCATTGCCACTACCTGATTAAAGGAGAAAACGAAGTCCCTTAGTTCCAAGAAAATTAATGAAACATCACATATCTGAAATTTAAGGGGAAGAGACCAACTAACCATTTGACTCCAAGCGTCTAGCAGCCTCCTGATATCATAAACAAGATGTAAGAGGAGGGAAGAACAGATGATTAATATCAAATTGAATTAGCTGGTATAAAAACACTGCCATAGAAGAATGATGATTTCTGGATTACCTTTTTTAGTATGGTTTCCTTTTTCCATGTGTCAACACCTCTGAAAAATGCCTTAGTTGAAGTGCCTGCAGCCCACAATGACAAATAAAGAATCACGCCACCATGATCAATCAAGAATGAATTCGAACCCAAATATGTAGAATTGGAGAAATGCCACTGGAACAACCATTACCTATGAAGAGGACAATGAGCAGGACTGTAACCATCCAGTCAGCAAAAATCACATTGAAAGCAACTCCAATGCTGATCCCCAGCATAAGCATAGGCTGGAAAAGTAGGGCCAAGTCGTAGTCAATGATGGGCATATCAAGAGTTGGATGTCTTAGCTTAAGATTGTAGTAAACAGTTGAGCCTGCTGCACCCATGATCATACCTGTACAAGCAAGACTATAACTTCAGTATCTGCTCTGTCATGGATTACTAAAATGAACAAGCTCAGATGATCAGATTCTCAGTTTCTCACAATCAATCATGATCCAGTTTTCAACTTTCAAAAGCTCAATAGAACTAGTTTCACTCCCTACTATGGGACTAAAAACTTCATTCACCCGAGGCCCAGCCTATTCTCTAGTTTTAGTTTTCAAGTTATGGAACTTCAAGCCTTCTAAGAACCTAGAGAAAAAGGAACAGAAACCCTGCAGGAATTGGAAACTCTGCATCAATTTGCAGAGCTCCTTCCAAACCGGGCAGGTCTGTGACACTGCTAAAGAAAGCTCAGGAGGAAGCTGTTACAGCATATTTCTTACATTTTGATATTGCAGTTGATGATTTCGCATCAAATCCAATAATCAGGGTAAGCATGGGAACGAAGATCCCACCGCCACCAACACCTCCTACACTCCCAAAAGCTGCTCCAAAGAAGCCAATAATCGTACCCAAGACAATTTGCCAGCCGAACTTCATATCCTGTAAAAAAGATACAGATCACAATCAGATCCTCAACAGTTGGAGCAGAAAGAAAAACGGAGATTCGAAGACCGAAACATTTTCCTTGTATTCCTTCTTCTGATTCATATTTACAAAACAACTGAATAAGCGAAATATCAGACCCAGCCGAGAGAAATGAGAAGTTACTAACTTACAGGCCAAACATGCTGGTAACCTGACACATCCGATTGCCACAAGAAATCTGCAACTTTGTGTAGATAATTCGATAGACTAACTTCAGTGTCATTGCTGCTTGAAGCCTCGTCTTTCAAACTCCGTTCAGCCGAGACGAACACAGAAGCTAGAAGAAAGCCGAGCGATATCATGGTTGCCATTCTCAGAGGAGCCTGCCATCTTGCTCCAGTTCCAGCCATCGTGATCACACCAAAATGCTTGAATTTCCTTGACTTCTTTTCGTTCAAATCAGAAAGCAGAAAGAATAACTCAATTCCAGTGCATAAATTAGCTCCCTGCTATATCTTTTCTTCAACTCCAACTACCCCACCAAACCGAATCAAAGTTCTTAAGTGGAGCAAATTGCCAAACGCGGAAGCCAAAAAAAAAAAAAGGAGAGAAAAAGGAAGTCGAAGATTTCAACAAAAAAAAAGTCAAACTTTCTGTTCAATTTTTTAAATTTTCGACGCTTCGCTTCACGGACTCTGTAAGAGCACCCCTCTCTCCACGGCGAGATTAGACCGACTACGTCCCGACCCAAAACGGGATTTCGCTGGAATCCCGTATTCAAGATCAAGATGAGACAAGATCCTCGACCAGATATCGAAACCCCGCCAGAACCCAGAAGCCTTCTTCTTTCTTTTTCCGTTTCTCCGACCGGATTCTATGGACTCAGGCGATTAGATGAGAGGTTTGGTGCTTGTCAGCTTCTGTAACATCGGAACCGGTAGTCAGTGCCGGGACGGGAAGGTGGTTTAGAACACATTAACAGTTGAAGAACAAAAATGAGAAAAACGAGGAAAAACGGAAGTTATCTCCGCTAGATCCTCTTCTTCGGGGGAAGAAAGAAATAAATTAGAACATCAAACCAGTTGCCGCACGATCCGAAATGCAGCCTCTCCGAATTTGGAGATTGCAGGGTGAGCGCTAGCGTTTATATATAGAGTATAGACTAATAGAAGTTTTTATTAACAACTTCCATTTCTTATCCTTGTTTTTTTTGATCAATTACAAATTAGTATTTTGGATGTGCTAGCAATTACCCCTGAACTTTCGTTTGATACAAAAAGAAGACCCCTAAATTTTCAGGTCTAGACAAAAACCCCTTCATATATTCTTATGTGACTGTTTAAATATTCTTAAATTCCTAAATTACCCTTCTTCCAATGATATCATAGAACAAATATTAGGGTTTAGTTATATGTTTCTTTTCCTTCAATTTCCATTGATTATGGGCTATGTTTGATGCAATTTGTACATGGAATTAACAAAATTTCCATTTAGCAATTTTTTGAAAGAAAAATAGTGGTTTATCTAGATATCTCTCGAGTCATTTTTCAAATTATGCCCTCTTGTTTCTAAAGTGGGTACTTTGGTAAATTAGCCTGTTCCATCACTGAATGGTTCAAATTATGTACAACCACTCGAAGGGGTCTTTATTGGAACATGAAAGTTCAAGTGGTTCTTTATTGTAAATGAAATTTAAGGAGGGTAATTGCCACTACACCAAAGTGAAAGGTAGTAAAATGGAATTCATCTTTTTCAATATATTTTTTATTTATTAGTTTTTACTTCATGTTAATTAATAAAAAAAAAATTCTATTGCTACTAACCCGAATGATAACTGATAAGTACGACGTACATGATTTATATGGATAAGAACAAAGAGTTGAGTGATAAATGGAAAGAAAATCAAGTGATTTTCAACAGCACCTATATACACATACGCATACGTTCGTTCGTGCACGTTAGATTGTCTCCCGAGTTGAGCACTTGATGAGTTCACACGTGAATTAAAGGTCTGACCAAATTTTGTTTTCCGAGTAACTCTCTGTCTCTTGTCCTGATTCCACGAAAGAAATGTCAGGTTCAGTCCCTTGCAATTTACCACGTGTATGGTTCTGATGACAAGGTACTGTCAGCTCATATTCCCAACCTAAAGCTGTAAACTGTAAAGGCTGTTGGAACGGGCTTTGTAGTTTGCACTGACCGAAGCCGGACAATTGCCAATGCCAACAGCCCAACATTTTCATCGATAAGATGCAGCCCTTCATCACTGCCTGGTGCGTAGTACGTGATCGAGATCAAACGTTTGGCATTCATGCCAGGAATGGAGCCAGCGGGCCCTTTGGGTTTTGAAAATATACGCTTGGCATTCATCATTCCACGAAAGAAATGTCAGGTTCAGTCCCTTGCAATTTACCACGTGTATGGTTCTGATGACAAGGTACTGTCAGCTCATATTCCCAACCTAAAGCTGTAAACTGTAAAAGCTGTTGGAACGGGCTTTGCAGTTTGCACTGACCGAAGCCGGACAATTGGCAATGCCAACACCCAACATTTTCATCGATAAGATGCAGCCCTTCATCACTGCCAAACGCTTGGCATTCATGCCAGGAATGGAGCCAGCGGGCCCCTTGGGTTTTGAAAATATACGAGGGGGAGATGGGGCCCATCCTAATAGGGGAGGGAGATGGAAAGATAAATCATAAATGAATTAGGGTTGCATTAAGACAAGGGCACAAGGCAATTATTATAATAAAGATGGGGTGAAAAAGTTTCATAAAAGCCTGGATTCCAACTTTCCAGTTTCCATAGATCGGTTTATTGTACATGGTATATAGTACCCCTTCTCAACTACTTTTGACTTTTGAGATGGTTCTAGTAGTTTTTTTCCCTTTGTTATTTTGTTGCAGTTCAAGGGAACCTTAACAAAGGTAAAAGTAATTTTTTATTTTGTTTTTCTATTTTTAGCTTTTTACATTATTATAATATTTTGTTCATTTTTATATTTATTATTTTTAGTTTTATTGTACTTAATTAATCATTATTCCATTTGAGTTTTGGGGAAGATGATTCCAAAAGCTAGCCTTTGTCGAGAGAGATAGGATATAGTCTTGGGAACATCTCGCCAAGAAGAACAAGGGAGTTTGTTTTCAATGCATGGCTGCTAAGGCTGTTGGGAGCTGATCCAACCTCTTATCAAGGAGGAAGTATAAGTAAACTTTTTCTTATATTTGTATTTAAACATAAATTATTGAAATAATATGAGATGGGGTTTATGTTAGATTTAAGATTTAATTAGCATAGCTTTATAAATAAGGAGACTAAGAATCCTGTATATATATATATATATAATTTATTTATTATTTTTTCACTGTTTCACATTTTATAAGAATATTTTTTAATTACATTAAGGCTTCATTTACTTTTTGAAAAATTATTTATTCAAATCATTATTAAAAAGGACAATTTTGCATCACTTACCCATACTCAGGACGGGCAAATGATACCTAAAGAAAATATTTTTTTTTTGTGGAAATCATGAATAAGTGATACGCAGAGAAAATAAATCTGAAAAAAAAAGAGAGCCTCACTTTATCATTGGTTCACTCTATGATGCAACTATTAAATTGTAGATTTTGTTGAAAATCAAACTGGATTTGATTATCAAAATCAAACTGGTGGTGGGCAATTAAATCAAAATCAAACTGGCAATAATAAAAAGCTCAAATCGATTCTACATAAATAAAATTTAATTATGAAGAATTGGGATGGGACGTGGGATAGATAAAAGCAAATGGGTGTCTGAGTTTCAAGTCCAAGAAGTTTGTAGGGCTGCAAATGGATTGATATTTGATACGAATTCGATTTGGATCGCCTAAAAAAAAGAATTCGAATTGGTCTAGCAAGATTGCATTCCCCGTTCTCGTCTTTGTCCTTGTCCTCGTCCTCGTCCCATCCCCGTTCGGGGTGGGGATTGCATTCCCCGTCCTTATCCCCATCCTCGATCGGAGATTTAAGATCCCCAATCTCGACACTGCCAAGATACTCCCCATCCCCGACCCAATGGGGTCGAAGAACCTTAATACCCATCGGGAACAGGAAAAATTGCCACCCCTGGATCTTTTGGCTATACACCGTGTTCAGCACGACTGGATGAGCTAAAAACAAAATCATGTACAATAGGCTAGACAAATTATACGAATGAACATGTCAATATTCTGTACCCAACCCGTGCCGTGTGTGATTTTATCGCACCAAATCCCGACCCGTATTTAGTTGTCAATGGCCCAATAATTGAGATGATGAATTGGCATTCTTCCAGAATGGGAGGCAAGGTCAAACCCACGAGACAACAGGCTCACTGTAATATGGCCCATTTGCATCCTATTCTGTCCCCATATCCCAGATTTCACTGTAATTTGTACAATGTAATACCAAAAACTTACTAAGAGAAGCTTCTCTACTGCTACTTTCTTATTGGCACTATAATACTATAAACTACAAAAATATAGATTAGTTGTAAATGCATTCGAGCTATCCTAAATAGTAAATATGTGGAAGCTATGTGTTAGTTAATTTGTTGGTAAAGTCTCTAATTGGTTGCAGTCGAAATTTGGGATCGGATCTTACCTTCACCAGGGTTGAGAGAATGTTACCGGTTAGTCCATTTAATTTATCTTTTTGGCTCGGTTTGGAAAGTATAAATATATACAAAATAATATAAAATACAAGGTTTTGCACTCTACATATTTATATTTGTATTATTTTCAAATCAAACTTTCATTTTTCTAATACAAAAGAAATTATATATTGAATGAAGATTATGCTATTATTACTAGTACAAGTGCACCAGTTATACATGTGTGCAACCAAAAACAAAATGATAAAGATATAAGGCACTGTTTCGTTAGTGGGAATTGGGTTTGGAATCGGATCCAATTTCAACTATTTGGTTGGGTGGAATCGGATCCCATTTCCATTCCTGTTGAATGGCATTTTCCCATTTAATCCCTGCCCCTTCCTTGGAAATGAAATCCCATTCCCTGTCCTTCCCTTGGGAATGAAATCTCATTCTTACTGATTCTAATTTCTATTCCGACTCCAATTCCAATTCTGATAAAAAAACAAACAGACCCTAAATATTAAATTTATATAATATGATCCTTTAATTTAACTTTTATAACTTGCACCAAAACCGAACAAATCTAACATCTTTTTGTATAAAGTATAGATATATATATGTACTGTCTATTATATTTGCGTGGAAATGAAGAGGAATTAGGAAACTAGGTCTAAGGAGAGGATTTTAATTTCGAATCCCAACTTTTTAAATTATATAATTAATCCAATGAAACAAGTGGTTGAATATTATTCCACGAAGCCATCAAGTTGGTCTACTAAGATTACAGGAAACGTACACAAAGGCTCGAAACATCTAAACAAACCCAACACAAAGAAAAGAAAGCAGCAAATTAACAAGAAACAATACTTGACTAAACAATAAAATAAGTAGACCAAGTTGGTGACAGAGAAGAAAGAGCAATCAATCAAATAATCACACGTTGGTGATAAGATTAGATTATTGTTGCACTCAGTACGTTAACCAGAGATTAGGGTCAATTGATTTAAGTGGCTGTCTGGTTTGTCTTCACATCAATCCCACCATATTCTAGCTGCAAGAAAATGGCCAAAGACAGACAGAAGCTTAAGTTGCAATTCTCGTATTCTCCGGTTGAATGATGGATTATAGCCACATAAATTCTACACTCTTTTTCATATCCCAACTGATTGCTTGGTTAGCAAAAAACCAATAAAATAATAATAATAATAATAATAATAATAATAATAATAATAATATTCAGGGTCAGAGTCTCCTTCAACGATCTCCAGAGTTGAGGGTTTGCTTTTCCAACCAAGTTTGTGTTCTTTAATTACCAAGTTTAGTAAGAAAAGAGTAACCAATGCTTTTTAGTTGCTTTCCACATGGTTTTAAGACTAATGAACGAAGGAATTAAGTATTCAAGAGGGTCAAATCAAGCAGTATTTATTTAGGGTTTTTTCAATTTTTTTATAACTCGGATTAGCTGAATGTGACGACTGTTTAATCAATGATAACGCCCTATGTCAGACACAAATGATGTTTACATCTGCCCACTGAATGCGTAGGGGTGGATTCGAGTTGAGCCTAACCCATTGAAATTATGTTAGTTTTAAGCTCATTCGAGCTTGAGATTTAAGCTCGAGCTCGGCTCGGTGCAAAGTTTGTCAAGTTTGTGATCGATTATAAGCTAAGTTTTTTCTAAAAATTAAATATATAAAAATATTTTTTATTTTATATATAAAAATTTAAGAATTACAAAAATTATTTACTATAAACATAAAAAAACAAAAAATATTATATATAAAATATTATGATATATAATAAAAATTATTTATTATATATTTATATGTATATGTATATGTATGTATGTATATATGTAATAATAAATTATTTGTTTATTATATTAGGCTCACGAGTCAAGCTTCATCGCGCTCCGGCTCGGCTTGATTAGCAAATGAGCCTATGTATCAGGCTCAAACTTGGCTCAAAGCTTGGTTTAAACCAAGCTGAGCCAAGCTCAAATGGCTCGTGACCACCCCTGGGAATGTGCCCCAAAAATGCCCCACATGCATATCTCAATGTGCATTGAGAACATCTCCCATACTTGTCATTGGGAGATGTTCCCGACACACGTTTGGGATGTGTTGTGGGACATTTTTGGGGGACATTCTGTGAGGGAAAGATTTGAACTCACACAAATGCTAAGTGATATGAGACATTGAATAGTTATGGGTCTCATGAATTTATGACTGGTGTAGAGCATTATGATTAGAGGTGTAAATCAGGTCATGCTAGGCTAGCATGACACAACTCTCATGTAGTCCGTTTAAAGTGTGGGCCAGGCTGTATTGGCCCATGAGCCAAACTGAGTCGTGCTTCCCTCCCCTAGGATACTTCGGGGGGTCGGCCCAGCATGGCCCACGGCCCGAGCTTGTGCGGGCTTGGGCCATGTTGGGCTTATGTTGGGCTGGGTCGTGCCACGGGCTTGGCCCAGGTGGGTTGCAGGCCGTGTAGTGGGCCTAGCCTATGTCAGGCTGGGCTACTGGCCAGACATTGGGCTTAGGCTGAACTAGGCCAAACTTTTCTTTTTTTTTTTGATATTTTGATTGTTTTATTTATTTTTTGCTAAAATACTTCACTTTCCTTAATTCAGTAATAGTAATCCTTTGAGCTTTGGGAACAAGTTGGAAAAATAAAAAACCTAACAAAGAAATGAAAAATACTTAAATACTTAAGAAAATGCAAAATGGACAACAAATTGAAAAAATAGGAATTTTATTTCTTGAATTTGAATAATGGATGAATGAAATAAAGAAAATGGAATAAAATATAAAAAATATAATACAATTATAAATAAAAAATAAAAAACTACATTGTTGAAAAAATAAGAACTAATATAAATAAAATTGAAAAAAATACACTAATTTTAAAAATTTGAAAAAAATACAATAATTGAAATAATGAAGTATCGAGTATACAAAAGAATAAAAAATATTGACTCCATTTTTCTTCAAGTTCCACCTCCACCTGCATCTCCATCTAATTATCTCCTTGATTGTCATCATCTACTTCAGGTGATGTATATCTTCAGACTTTCATCATTCATACAGCTTCTCTTATCGTCCAACACCCTAGTACCTGCACTAAAATAACACTCTGATGGAAGTATAGACATCGAAGGGGTTAGTATATCACATGTCATAGCGGAAAGGACTGAATAGTTTTTTTCATGCCCTTTCTCCCAGGCTAAAACATCAAAATTATCACATCCCTCGTTGTCACGGGAATCAATTAAAGTAGAAACACTTGCTTGTAAATAAAAATTAAGTTTAGTAGATTTATGCCTTTTATATATGTAGTAGATACAGAATTTTGTCTCCACTTTTGAAAATGGAACTAGCACCTATACAAGATTTCTTATGCCCACCCACTTGAGATTCTTATAAATTATACATTTCAAATAATAAATTATTAACTTCTTCTATTTTATTTCTGATGAAGGAAGATTTGGCCCGACTTCACAGTTATGCGACACGTGGCAGAAACAATAGCTTGGCAAAAGGGCCAAGCCTAAGGCGTGAACAAGGGGACACCAGCGGACCGAACTCCCTACGGGGGGCCCGAACTCACCCTTGGCCCAAAACCAGAGTAATCCGAACTAGCCAACCTTGTAACAGCTCGAGATATACCTCGCCGAACCGACTGACCTTGTAACAGCTCGAGATATACCTCGCCGAACTGGCCAACCTTGTAACAGCTCGGGATACACCTCGCTGAACTGACCAACCTTATAGATACCTCCGAACTCAAGACTTCGCCTCACTCACCACTCCGCATCACCTTCTAGGCACCAAAAAACCAAACAAGTCGTACCATGCCTGACACTGAGGAAGTTCATGCCCGAGGGCACCGCACCTGACTGACTTGGGATCTGACGCTTGGCGGCCTCACTCTAAACGGCCACCTGCGACCGCCACTGACACCGCCATCTCCAGTTAGAGAGACAGTTAGGCAGTGGCGGTTCTGTCCCAACAGAAAGGACGACGGCCGAATTGACAAGCGCAAGGGAAATCATACCCGACCTGACAAGGGCCTCAGAGCGAGTGCGCGAAGTGATTATAAGAGCCCCCTGCCCCCAACGAAGAAGGTATGCAAATTTTGCGCTATCTGGTATTATCTTGCTTTTGAAGGATTCTAACTTGAGCTTCGAAGCCGCTACACCGGGTTCCCCCCCGGAGCTTCCTCATCTCCTCCGTTTTAGGTTCCCTGCTACCCCGTTCAGAAGCAAGGTCGTTGACAGCTAAGACCGGCCGGATCACGCTCCATCAATTGGCGCCGTCTGTGGGATCGCTTCAAAAAGCCTCCCTTCAAACTTCCATAACCCCTTTTCTTCAAAAAACCCAACACTCATGGCCTCCTCCAGCAACGCCGGACGTGGCACAGAGACAAACACCACCGGGGAACAACTTCAAGTCCCCATGGTGTGCGTTGGACAGTTCACCATCCCCCTTTCGGTGGATGGGATCCCCAGCTTGAACGCGCCACAAGCAGTGGCGCCCGTAAACCTTCCTACCACAAGCATCCCCTTTCCTCTCCCCATTGAGACAACCTTTATTGAACCGACTACCGTCCCCCTGGCAGCCAGCCAAAACTGGTTGGACGACCTGATGCAGTGCATGCGGGCAATGCAAGCCCAAATGCAACAGTTCCAGCAGCATCAGCTTCACCAGCACCAAGTACTGCACAACATCTCCTAGTATCACTATCAACAGCAGTTCCCCCAACTGCCACTGAACCAACCACTACTTTCATCTCGCCACCCCGCTCCGAGGCCGGTCAAGGCCTCCCCGCAGGATGGGCGCCCCCACCAGGCGAAGGCCTCCCGGCCCCAAAACCTTCCTAACAGCCAGGCCTCGTCCCCAGGCCGAAGAGAGAAAAATATCATCTCTACCTCGCAACTCGCAGGCGGGTCAGGAACCTCGCCCGTGAGGTCGGCACCCCGGCGCTCCAAGCCTGAGTTTCCGCTCATGGAAAACTGATTCGGCGCCCTCGCGACAGACTACCAGCATTCTGGGCCCATCGAGCTCGGTAACACGAAGGCCAGTAGCGCTAGTACAAGGCCCACTTAAGAACGAAGGCGCCGGTGAAGTTGCTGAACCGCCACCCGTGCCTTGTCAGAACTCAGAGGCAAAGAGATGGGCTCGGACGAGGTAGGAGCTTCCCCGATTCTCTCGGTTCCTTCCCCCCCCCCCCTCGCATCAGAATTCCTGGTGGTTCCCTTACCCAGAAATTTCAAGCTCCCACCTCTAGACAAGTACGGCGGGTCTTTCGACCCCAACGACCACGTTGACGCCTTTCAGTCCCAAATGCACCTTGCCAGGGCCAGCGAATCGTGCATGTGCGTGGCCTTTACCACCACCCTCAGGGGGGTAGCCCGCACTTGGTACAGGAACCTGGCCCCCGGGTCGATAAAGTGCTGGGCCTAGTTTGTGTAGGTCTTCACCGCACACTTTGTCACCAGCCAACGGTGCCCCAGAACAGAGGAAAGCATCTTCGGAGTAGCCCAAAGAGAAGGAGAATCCATCCGGGGCTACATCAAGTGATTCAACGAAGCATGCTTGCAAATACCGCGGTTGGACCCCGCAATGCAGCTCGCAACGGCCAAAAGAGGGGTGATGCACAAAGAATTAAAATGGCACATGGTGGCTAACCAGCCCGCAACCGTGGCCGAATTCCTCAAGCTCGCGGATAAGTTCATGAGGACAGAGGAAGAAATCAACCAATGAACCAAAGGCGGGAATGAGAAAAGAAAGCGGGAAGGCGAGCTCTCCAACCCGGTTGACAGAAAAAACCCAGCCCGGGAGCCGAAGCCGAACCAGTCGTTCCGAGATCCCCTAGCAGTTTGGACGGACTACACGCCGTTAAACACAAGGCGGACCGAGATCTTAATGACGATCAAAGATGCCCCGTACGTGAAGTGGCCACCTCGCCTAAAGGGAAATCCGAACGAGAGAAATAAGAATTTGTATTGTAGTTTCCATAGAGACCATGGTCATAGTACCGAGCAGTGTAATAACCTCTGGGATGAGATAGAGGGGTTCATCCATCGCGGATACATGAGAAACTTTGTACAACACAACAATAATAACAATAAGGCAGGTCGGCAAGGGGAGCATGAAAAGGATGCCCCCGAGCCTAGCAGCAGACCTGCCGAACCATTGCAGCGACAGCCTCCGGAAGAGAGGCCAGTTCGGGGAACCATCCATGTAATTGTGGGAGGTTCGGTGGTAGCGGGGTGTACCTCGGCAGCGGCCTGGACTTCAGTTCGCGAAGTGGCCCTTGAAGAACGAAACCCCCCAAAGAGACCAAAGACCGAAGAACCAATCTTCTTCACGAAGGACGACGCGCGAGGAGTCCGCTACCCCCATGATGACGCACTTGTCATTAAACTAAGGATCAGCAACTTCGATGTCAGACACGTACTCGTAGATTCGGGCAGCTCAGCGGACATCCTCTTTAAATCAGCATTTGACCAGCTACAGTTACAGAGGAGCGAGCTGAAGCCCGCGAACACTCCCTTGGTGGGTTTCAGCGGAGAGGAAGTCAGGCCCTCGAAAAAATAACAGTACCTGTGGAAGTCGACACATGGCCTTGTGCGGTCAGACTCAGCCATGATTTCCTGGTGGTCGCGACCCCCTCCCCATACAATGCCATAATAGGGCGGCCGATCACGCATATCCTACGGGCGGTGGTCTCCACCTACTATTTGGCCATGAAGTTCCCTACGGACTTTGGTGTGGGGGTAGCGCGGGGTGACCAGCTCGAGTCCCGCAAGTGTTATGTCGCCGCCCTGAAGGGAAAAACCAAGGTGGCTGACGACCTCGAACTGGAGCGGCCTGCGGAGCAAGGTGAGGAATGAGCTTCGCCCACGGAGGAAATGGTCGCAATCCCCACTTCGGCTACGGACCCAGCTCGCACACTCAGATCAGAGCTTCTGTCGAGGAACCCTTACGAACCGAACTGTCAGACCCGTTAGACAGAAGAAACGCAACTTAGCCCCAAAATGCTGGAGGGCGGTCGACGAGGAGGTCGAGAAGCTCCTCGCAGCAAACTTCATAAGGGAAGTCCATTACCCGAGCTGGGTGGCCAACCCAGTGTTGGTAAAAAAGGTAAACGGCAAGTGGCGCATGTGCGTCGACTACACTGACCTGAACCGAGCTTGCCTGAAAGATTGCTTCCCCCTCCCCAAAATTGACTGCCTAGTGGACGCGACCTCGAGAAATGAGTTGCTAAGCTTCCTGGACGCCTACTCGGGATACAACCAAGTCCGGATGGACCCATCCGATGAGGAAAAAACCAGCTTCATAACCGAGTTCGGCCTATATTGCTACAAGGTCATGCCCTTCGGACTAAAAAATGCCAGGGCGACTTTCCAAAGACTTGTAAATAGGCTGTTTCGGCCCCTGATTGGCACGAAGATAGAGTGCTATGTAGACGACATGGTCGTCAAGACTCAGTTTTAACAAGAATTATTACAAGACTTAGATTCTGTCTTCCAAATCCTACATCGGTTTAGCATGAAATTGAACCCCAACAAATGTGTCTTCGACGTCACCTCGGGCAAATTCCTAGGGTACATTGTCAATCGGTGCGGTATTGAGGCCAACCCGGACAAGATAAAAGCCATTCTAGATATGAGACCACCTCGGAAAGTAAAAGAGGTTCAGAGGCTAAACGGCCGCATAGCCGCTCTAAGCCGCTTCATGTCCAAATCGACAGACCGCTGCCTACCTTTCTTCAAAGGAATCAAAGGCATAGGGTTCGAGTGGACCCAGGACTGCCAGCTCGCGTTCGACGAGCTAAAAGGTTACCTCGCTAGTGTGCCAACCTTAGCCCGGCCCGAGGAGGGCGAGGTCTTAGAACTGTACCTCTCAGCAAGCGACAAGGTGGTCAGTTCAGTACTAATAAAAGAAACAGACCGGGTCCAGCGACCCATCTATTATGTTAGTAAAATTTTGCAGGGAGTAGAGACAAGGTACCCGCAGATAGAAAAGCTAGCATACGCCCTAGTGACAGTAGCTCGAAAACTCCGTCCATACTTCCAGGCTCACGCCATCATTGTCCTGACTAACAAACCTCTGAGACAAGTTTTACTCAAACCCGAGGTTTTCGGTCGACTGACAAAATGGGCCATCGGACTTAGCGAGTACGACCTCCAGTACAAACCAAGAACCGCTATTAAGGCCCAAGCTTTGGCAGATTTTATCGCCGAGTGCACTTTCATCCACGAAGCCCCACAGGTCGAGCCCGAGGTCCCCAGTTCGGGCGAACCCGGAGCTCCCGAGTCAATAGAGTCCGAACCCCGTGAAGTAGCAGCTAGTGTGGCATCTCTCCTGGTCAGGCGAAACGCGAACTGGGATGAGGAGCCCTGGATCCGTCACGTGGATGGTTCCTCGAACCGGCAAGGTAGCGGAGCTGGAATAGTCTTATGCGGCCCGGGCGGCACAAAATTAGAATATGCACTACGCTTTGAGTTTGCGGCATCCAACAATGAGGCAGAGTACAAAGCACTGATAGCTGGGCTGGACCTAGCGCAAAAGGTAAAGACAAAACACTTGGTCATCTGTAGCGATTCCCAGCTCGTGGTCAACCAAGTTACAGGCGAGTATGAAGCACACGAGCTCTCCATGATCGCATATTTGGCCAAAGTAAAAGAAGCCTTGTTCAACTTCCAATCACATTTCATCAGGCAAATCCCGAGGTCAGAGAACACTGAGGCCGACGCCCTGTCCCGGTTAGCCAGCACAAGTCACAACGACATGAGAACTGTTTACATAGAGGACTTACCTCGGCCTAGTATTCTTGGGGGGACAGAGGAGGTCGCTCCCGTCTTGGAAGTAGAGCCGAGCTGGATCGACCCACTCACGAGCTTCTTGATAGACGAAACCCTCCCTGCAGAACGCAATGCGGCCAAGAGGGTGCAGCGCCAGGCAGCCAAATACATCATAATAGACGAACGGTTATACCGACGGTCGTACACGCTACCCTACTTGTGTTGCCTGCGACCTACCGAAGCCGAGTTCGTACTCCGCGACACTCATGAAGGCCTGTGCGGCGGACACTTGGGGGGCAGAGCACTCACCCAAAAAGCACTTCGACAAGGATACTACTGGCCAACGATGAAGGCAGAAGCTGTCGAGCTTGTCAGAAAATGCGACAAGTGTCAGAAGCACGCCAATATCTACCATCAACCTGCCTCCGACCTCAAATACCTTGCCAGCCCGTGGCCCTTTGCACAATGGGGCATCGACCTCCTGGGGCCATTCCCACCAGCAACTGGTGGAAGAAAATTCCTAGTTGTTGCAATAGATTACTTTATGAAGTGGATAGAAGCCGAACCTCTGGCAACTGTTACGACCCAAAACATTCAGAACTTCTTTTGGAAGAACATAGTATGTCGCTTCGGGTTACCTCGGGTACTAATCTCCAACAATGGCAAGCAGTTCGAGGATATCAAGTTCCAAGAGTGGTGCCAGAACATGGGGATTCGACAAAACTTCACATCAGTCGCGCACCCGCAGGCAAACGGTCAGACGGAAGTAATGAATAGAGCCATCCTGCGTGGACTGAAAGCACGTCTGGATCGAGCTAAGGGATTGTGGGCCGAAGAGCTACCAAGTGTCTTATGGGCTCATCGAACTATAGAAAAAACCGCCACGGGAGAAACCCCCTTCAACCTCACCTACGGCACTGAAGCTTCCGAGTCGGCGACCTAGTCCTTCGTAAGATTATGATGCCCGAACCCGGCATAGGCAAACTTGGGCCAAACTGGGAAGGGCCCTAAAGTAAAAAGAGCGCTCGACAGGGTATACGAACTCGAAACCTTGGAAGACAAACAAGTACCTCGAGCGTGGAACATCGTGAACTTAAGGCGATACTACCTATAAACCGCCAAGCAAAGTGGACGAAATCAGGTCCTATGTGCCACGATGCAGAGCCAAGAAGAACCTCGGCGTAAACAAGCAAAGAAGTCGAGCATATTATTAGCTCGACAAAAAATCAGTTCGCTGCAAAAAGCCTTCGCGGCAAAACAGGTCACGGAAGTATAATAACCCGGGCAAGAAAGTGGCATATTCAGTTCGACAAAGAATCAGTTCGGGGAAAAGGAACACTTGGGCAAAAATATTATCTATTCCGTTGCAAGAAACATGAGTACATTGGCCATCAGAAGGCGCTTAAAAAAAAATTGTTGCATGCCCGGAGCTACTTCTTCGCCATTAGAAGGCACTTCAACAACACCTAAAGGCCCTGCCTCTTCTTCAGAGTCCGGCTCGCCATCGGCAGCATTGGCCATCTCCTGTGTTATACGTGAAGTGGCACTAACATCGAGGTCGGGGTACGTATTCCGGATCATCCACCTGCTCAGTTTGAACCCCCTCCTGTAAGAATCCACCATCAGATCGTCAAAACGCGGAGAGGCAATGTAGTCTTCAACGGCCTTCTTCTTGGCATCTTCAATGCCTTGGGAAAAAATCTGTGTTCTCTCCCTGATGTCCTCCTGAAGATATTTGACTTGATGTTGCAAATCCAACTTCAAGTCCGCCATATGCTTGACAACTACCCCCATGGCCTCGGCGTCACGCTAAGACCTTGCCTGTCTGGTCATCACGATGCGAGCAGCCTCTTTGGCAGCATAAGCGGCTGCCTCAGTAGCCTGGAAAGCTTCTTCAGCAGCATGAGCAGCAGCCTCAGCAGCTCGTGCCTGTCGCGAGCTCCTCTCTACTTGGGCCACTAAGGCATGAATTGAAGAATTCACCTACCAAAAGAAACAAGTGAGCAATAACAGCAAAAGTGATAGGAAATGAAAAAGGCAGATGAAATCTAACTTACCACCATAGCATGTGTTACGGCGCGGCAGGCGACCTGATTCAAGGGAAGATCGGTCCACGCCGCGATCTCCTCAGGAAAAGTAGCCTCCCTACTCTTCTGAAGAGCGTAGTTCGGCGTCAACATGCTCCTGAACTCCCCTTGAGCTCCCGAACCCAAGGGCCCAGCCCGCGTATGAGCGGACCCAGAGTGAGCAGGAGCACTTGAGTACGCAGGAGTGCTCGTATGAGTGGTCTCAGCATAAGGCGCCCCGACAGTTTCATGCATCGGTGGAGTCACCTCGGGCTCCCTGGGCAGATCCTCCAGCGTGTGGTCTGGAACTTGGGGCTCCTCATCCAGGGGCAGCTCGGTACGAGTTCGCTTGGCGACCCGCTTCCTCCTCTTCATACCTTGGAACAGACGCCCCCCACAAGTTCTCTCCGCGTCCATCACATTTGCAGAAACGAGTTCGACATCAGAAAAAATGAAAGAACAAAGCAAGCAAGAAACCGCATAGCTAGAAACCTACCCGAACTCAGACCGGCCGCAATAAGCTTGGCCTCCGTTAAGTAGTGATGGCACTTTAAACCTTGCTATGCCCATTTCCGGAGGCCCTTCACCATCTCTTTATCAAGAGTAACACCTGAATCAGGAGCGGCCTCACCCCACCCAGTCTGAAAGGGCCATCCTTGTGCACTTCGCACACCGAAGTAGTCCCGCTTCCACGCTGGGACCTTATTAGGAAGATCGTGCAGGAGCTTAAACCCTGGCGAGGAGAAAGGTAATACGCCCGTCTCCCCCCTGGAAGAGAACCCGCCTGTCTCTTGAGCATCAATATGGAGGAGAATATCTCTATGTCCAAGGGGAAATTCTGCTCGCAAAAAAGGGAAACTGTCCCCACTAGGTTCTGAATAGAGTTCAGATGAAGTTGGCCAATGGTGACACCGAAGTGGTTTATGACTTCGATGAGAGGGGGGTGGAAAGGAAGTCGCAACCCTGTAGTGAGCTGCTCTCAAAAAATCACGATTTCATCAGGACCGTGTTCCCAAGGAAAGCTACCCGAAGGAATAAAATATGTATACCCCCCAGGAAGGTTGTAAGACATAAGTATGGATTGAAGCCCCTCATGTGTCATGGTCGAGGGACCAAACCTGTCTAGCATCCGACCTCAGCGAGAGGTAGACGCCAAACTGCCCGAGGCGGCTCGGCCTACTGGTTCATAGTCCTCGAGTTCCACCTCAGGATCACTGAGGCAGTCGGGGGACTCGGCTCGGTTGGTAGAACCTACGTCGGCCCTACTTGAAGAGTCGTCTGAGCTATCAAAGCTAGACATTGAGGAAAAGGTGGATTCAGGAAGGTACTCATCGGAAGAAAGTTTTGCAGGCTCCGAAAATGGGAACAAGCCAAAGAACCTTGAAGGCTATGTAACCAGCCTTGACGCGAGCTGGAAAGAACTTAGACGCGAGCTGAAAAGTTGGACGCGAGCTCAGTAGACAAATCGTAGAAGTGACAAATCGACTGGGGTCCCCCACTATTTATAGCTACAGTAACCAAGAATCGACCATGCAGATCAAAGACGATCCAACGGCCCACGTTTTCGCTAACCGCACGTCCCATAAGGTCGAGACGTGATTGGCGCACATCTTTCCGAAAAGAGCGAAACGTCAGCGCACGCCTTCTTGAAACCGACGTCGCGCGGACACGCGTCTTTCCGAAACTGACCGCGCCGCACGTCTCCCTGACAGCTGCCCGCGCACGTACAACAGTGGTGCGCCTTTTTAAATGACCCGCTGTCACGTCCCAGCGGCGCGAATTTTTGAAATTTAAAGCGCGCGTTGTCACAAACATCAGCATTTATGAGTAGGCACGTTTCCAGCCTTCACGAAAACCGAAGATCCTGGGCAAAAGCAACTCGCACAGTCAAGATCCGAAGGACGGGGCAAATCCACCTACTACCTCGCGAAACTCCCCGCACCAGGGCAAGACCCTTGGTGCGAGGAGTGGGGGGCAATTGATGATGGAAGAAACAACAGCTCGGCAAAAGGGCCAAGCCTAAGGCGTGAACAAGGGGACACCAGCGGACCGAACTCCCTACGGGGGGCCCGAACTCACCCTTGGCCCAAAACCAGAGTAATCCGAACTGGCCAACCTTGTAACAGCTTGGGATATACCTCACCGAACTGGCCGACCTTGTAACAGCTCAGGATATACCTCGCCGAACTGGCCAACCTTGTAACAACTCGGGATACACCTCGCCGAACTAACCAACCCTATAGATACCTCCGAACTCAAGACTTCGCCTCACTCACCACTCCGCATCACCTTCTGGGCACCAAAAAACCAAACAAGTCGTACCATGCCTGACACTAAGGAAGTCCGTGCCCGAGGGCGCCGCACCTGACTGACTTGGGATCTGATGCTTGGCGGCCTCACTCTAAATGGCCACCTGCCACCGCCACTAACACCACCATCTCCGGTTAGAGAGACAATTAGGCAGTGACGGTACTGTCCCAGCAGAAAGGACGACAGTCGAATTGACAAGCACATGGGTAATCATACCCGACCTGACAAGGGCCTCGGAGCGAGTGCGCGAAGTGATTATAAGAGTCCTCTGCCCCCCAACAAAGAAGGTATGCAAATTTTGCGCTATCTGGTATTATCTTGCTTTAGAAGGATTCTAACTTGAGCTTCGGAACCGCTACACCGGGTTCCGCCCTGGAGCTTCCTCATCTCCTCCGTTTCTGGTTCCCTGCTACCCCGTTCAGAAGCAAGGTCGTTGACAGCTAAGACCGGCCGGATTGCTGTAACTTTCTAACTTCAATATTCATATTTTCACAATATGATTCAAGTAACTTTCTAAACCTTATTTCCTAATCTTAGGATCTAATATTGCAGTTAAGCAATAAAGGGGAGAAATTTTCTCCAAATATTTTTTAAATTTATTTTCCATTATTTCAATAATACTTTAAAATTGTGGATTTTTCCTATATCTTGCAAAACATTTACTAAGTATAAATAATTGATTAACTAAAAGACAATTAGTTAAGTAACAAACACCTGAAAATTCATTAGTTGCATCATAAAAAAATTGTAAAAAATCTTTTATACAAATTGTCATTTCCCAATCTTCCTCAAGTATAGGATCGGTGGCATTTTTGCATAATAAAAATTATTAAGAATTTGTTTGTAAGCAATACAACTTTCTAACATAGAATAGGTCGAATTTCATCTATATTGAACATCTAATACATAATATTTATATTTTAAACCATAACTTTGACATAAATATTTAAATTCTTGTTTTCTTGCTCCAAAACTTTTAATATATGTTATACAATTTCTAATTTTAGAAATATGACGAGAAATAATATTTAAATAATCGTGAATACATAAATTTAAAATGTGGCATACACATCTAATATGAAATAATTTACCATCTAAAAATGGTTTTAATTGAGACTTTAAAATATTTATTGTTGAATCATTATTACTAGATAACATTATCAAAACTAATAGAAAAAAAGTTTATTTTCAATTCCATAAATATGTAAAGTATTTAAGCAATAATTGCACTAGTATGTGGCCATTCAAGCCTAGTAAAACATAAAATTCTTTTATGTAAAAGCTATTTTTCATCAATAAAATGGCCGATAATCCAAATATAACTTGTGTTAAATCTAGATGTCCAAATATCAGAATTAATTGCAATTTTAGAATTAAGATTTGATAACATAGAAATTAATTTTGTTTATATGAAAAAAAAAATTAAGCATATGTTCTAATAGTATTTCTACAAACTTTTTTAAATTGTGGATTTATAGATCTACTTAAAAATTTTCAAGTTTAGTATAAAAATGGATGTTCAACATGCACAATATATTTTGCTAATTCTTGCCTCATTTTTTCTTGGGAATATTTAAAGTACCAAAAATCTCACTTCCTATTTGTGCTTGTGATGTTTCTTTCCCTTGTTCTTTTTCATCAAATGGTGTTTGAAGTGTCTATCTAAGTGGCCAATACCACCATTACTATTATAGCTAAAGTCACTCCTCCATTTTTGACAAATGACTATCTTTCCCTTCCCCTCAACCTCCTCTATTTTAAATATTGTCCAAACCGGGCTAATCAACTTAGTGTTATCTTTTTTCTTTCCCCTACCTCTAGTAGCAGTACTAGGGGTAAGAACATCGGCAATATCAACAACATCCATCTCGGTGTTAACACTATCATATTGTGACTGAACATCGGCATTGCCGACATTGACTACATTAGGGAATTGGTGTTGAGTGCGAGAGGAGGTGCCGACCACTTCTTTTAATTATAAAAAATAAAATTTAATTTAATTGCATTTACCTGGATTGTCGGTTTGGAATTTCAATGGTTGAAGCCTCCAATTCTCCCAAATTGCTAGCTTGAGATACTCGAATAAGCCTTCTTCTCGTTGAAACTTGAATCAAATTGAAAATTGGAAAGCAGAGAGGATATGAGAGTATGATATATGAGAAGAGATTGAGAATTGTCAGGTTGTCTTTATTTCCTCTTTTATTTTGGACTTTATTTGTTTGCCAATTGCCAAACTAAACTCACTTTCTATTAGGTTTTTGTTTGTTTGTTTTATCAGTTTCTTTGTAAAAAGTGTCTTGGTAACCAAACTTTTCGAAGTGATAAAGTGATATTTCATTAGCTAAGAAAGGGTCAAATCAAGGAAAATAATGATGTCTAGTTGTCTATTAATTAGCTGAGCTCAAATTTTGCAGTTTGGAGGTGGCATGAACTCTCCATTGTATATACTACAGCGTTTTCAAGCCGTTGTTTACCTAGACGATTGAAACATTCGACCCAGTAACCATACAAACAAGCAAGAATTACATTTTACCCTTAATTCGTTCTTTAGCTAAAAACTATTAACTTGGTCAGCGGTTAATTTGATCCAAATAAAGGTTTTTGACCATTTTTATTTTAATTATTTGTTTTAAATTGAAACGGGCTATCTGTTCAAATTGGCCGATCGAATCATTGACCCAAAAAATGGTGATTAAAGCGGTTCTGGTTTCAAGTCAGTTTTTAAAACATTAATATATGGATATATCTTATAAAGCAGACACATGTCTTAGTTTCAATGTAAGTTATAAAAGTTACATCCAATCATCCAAATACTATACATTTAATACTTATACTAGTTATACTAGGCCATAACTGAGGTGGAGTGAAAGTTAAACAGCCCATAACACAACCATCAAGTATGCACCTCCCTTTGCTACAACCATTTTTCGCTCCACCAGACATTGACCTGCCCAACAGACTGATTCATCAAAAATAATGTTGGTTTACTACCTCACCACCTGTGTTATTGTTGGTTTTTTTTGGTACCACTGATGTTACCTGAAACATTGTAGGTAAATGATAAATATAAATCGGCATACAACTGTTATTAAGGCTGTTTAATGTAGGACCGAATCTAATAGATACATCAAAATAAACACATTAAATGAACATTTGATAAATATTTTGACATCTGTCATAAGTGGGTATTAATCTTTTTCATGAGATGAGGGTATGGGACTGATCATTGATGCTTACGGTCGAAATGTCGATTTGACATTTATTGCTTCACAGTGTAAAATATTATATGATATGACAATACATCTCTGTCACCAATCTGTATTAATGCACCCAAAGTTCAATTAAAATAAAACAAAATGCGGTGATGTTTATATAAAACTAGCTAGCTTGTACATCCGACTGAGTAGATTTCTTGTATATGAATGAAATCCATTAACTGTGCATCCTTTGCATATTATTCAAAGTATAGGACAGTCCTCTTAGAGAATTGCAAGGGCCCAATTAAAAATTAATGTTAAATTTTTTGCTCATGTAATAATTTTCAGACCACCCTGTAAAAGCAAGAACAAGTCAAAAAAAAAAAAAAGTTTTGTGCATATAATTGGATAAGGGGCTAAATTGCGGGTTGAAGATACTTATCACAAATAAAAGTGCACGAGATCCACATTTCTCTGTTTTGGTTTTTGGATTTTCACACCTCATGAGTTTGTTTCTTTTTGTACGATAGTGGGGAAATCTGGCACAATACAAGAGGAATGGTACTATAGCATATGTGGCATAAAGCAAGCATTTATCTTTCTTTTAGGGAAAGTGCCAATTACCCAAATTTTTATTTTGGGACAATCACCCCCTCCACCTTGGTCATGGTTCCCGATCATTTCACAGACAGCCGAAGCTTCAAGCAGCTTTCTAGTCTTGTGGACATGAATGTACTCCAATTCCTTTAGACCCACTACTAATGCACCTACCAATGCACCTCACAAGCCATGCCAACAATTTGGCCTACCACAAGTTCGTCAGACCCAACTGTTGCACCTAACTCAGCCACTACCCAGACGACAAGATTCGGCGGCACATCGGTGGTCTTAGCTGTGACATGATCAATAGGGTTCACGTTAAATGTCAAATCGACCAAACCAGCCTAACCCTACCCAAGTTGGTCAATTTCAGTTTGTATGAAAAAATAAACCGAAAACTCATATCGGTTTCAGTTTTCATGTATGAAAACCAAAGCCAAATCGAAACGAACGGATCCTATATTTTTAAGTAATTATTAATTATCCCTACCCTATATATTAAATGTTGATATATTTTATTTGTGTTTTGTTTGAACTTTAAAAAAATAGGTTATTTATGATAAAAACTAAAAACATAAAACCAAAACAAAGGCCAGGGAAAGCATTGCATCCCTGGCCAGAACAGCTATGGCTTCCCCAAAAGCCTTATGGTTGTTGGGCTTGCCTCATCTCAGATCACTGTTGTCCATGCAAGGGAGGTCATCGTGTATGAGTGACATGGTATGAATCATCTCAATTGCACACGCCACGGGAAGAGATAGAGATTCATCCCCTCCCACTAACTCACAGGATGTGATGCCAGGATGGGGCAGATGTGCTTCCCACCAATCAGCAATGAATACCTCATGGCCTCATGTATCTTGAGAGGATGTCTCAGAGGAACAACCTCCTCCATAGCCTTGTTAACCCTTTTAGCCTTTGTGGCCATGTAACACCGAGCCTGAGTGGTTCAGTGGCATGCTTGGACCATCAAGATGGCAGCTCCCAAATAGAGGAGAATTGCTGACAAAATTCCAATATATATATATATATATATATATATATATATATATATATATATATATATATATATATATATATTTTAGGTTATGGTGAGTGGAAAATAGCTAAAGTCCAGTTAAGAACCGTTTTTATATCTAGCAGTGTGTTGTGCTAAAAAGCCAAGTCTATAAAAAATGGTTTTCTAATAGAACCATCCAACTACAGAGCTGTTGGTATTGTCCATTATCCTATTCCTATGAGATAAGCCATAAGAGTCTCAAGCTCAACTCTCAAGAGTAAGTGAGTTGTAACAAATATATAGACTCGGGACTCGGCAACGTCAGGGGACTCAGGGCCAGCTAAAAGCGGCCAAGCCCAACTCCGGAAGTCCGAAGTCCAAACCAAAATAAAGCTAGAAAATAGCAATTAGCAAAAGCTCATACCAATACAAATCTTCTTCGAGTCCTACAGTCGTCTAGTATTGCAAGAAGAACGCACTTAGATCAGGTGTTGATTGTTTTTACTTTTTCTTTTTTCTACCTCCATGGCTCCACTCAATTGATCCATTCTACGAATATTTGTTGCTTCTCTTTTCTTGGTTTTAGACTAGGAGTTTGGGATACTGTCGATAGTTAGCGACTCACTCGCTTCTCGTTGTTGCCATCGGTGGTACCGTTGTGAGGGTGACCGGGGAGCTGGTGGTGGTTGTTTATGTCATCGTCGCAGTTGGAAGGAGGGTGGTACTGGTAGTTCATCCGAGCCATCCCTCAACTGCGTACAGAGAGCTTTGGCTCTATTTCATTTTCTTGAGAAAGAAGATGATGAATAATGTCTAAGGGTAAATTTGACATTTTCAAAAGTCTTAAATTGGACACGAGGTCATGTGATATACATAATTGATGGTCCATTAATGGTAGGTACTAGATTGTTGCAAAATGAAAGTTCGGGTACTAGATTGTCACGTTTTAAAATTCGAGTACTAAATTGGCACTTGGCCTAAAGTATAGGGTACCTATTGAGAATTTTCCCTTTCTTTTATAGTACCATTTTGTACTAGGCATGGCTCCCGTACTCAGCATGGGGCCACTAATATGAACTATTTTAAATTTTCAAAATTTTAAATCATTTATATTAAAAGTTTAGGTTATGTTTTTCATTTATTATTTTGATATATTTTTATTTGATTTAAGAGACTTACCATATTTTATCTAGTACTTCACCCTATGATGGGGCAGTCACACATATGTATAATTTTGGTTTCTACTCTTATTTTTTTGTTTTTATAGTAATGCTATTTTATTTGAGTTTTTTTTAGAAGATTTTATTTAAGTTTCACTATTTGTCTAATAATTATATTTACATTTGAAATTCAAATAAAACTAACTATTGAAATTGTAGACTGTAGACTAAAGCCGTTGTAGGCAGAAGTGATTGTAAATAACCATTTCTACATTTTTCTACATTTTTTAGGAATGAATGAGAATGGGAGCTTCCCACTTCCCATGTATTTCTAAAGAACTATTATTGAATGTATGACACCTGTCTTAGAGTGCCACATGTCTGAATTCAAAACTTTAAATATAGTTAAAAGAAATTTATGTATATGAGGAGTGGGTTTTCTTTTTGAAAACGTGAACAACTAATTTTTGAGATGCTTTTTCTAGAAAATTGAGGTTGCCACTTAAGTGATTAGCGGGGGGCTATGGTCCGAAGACCTTTAATATATATATATTAGATGTATCATCTATGAGAGGATATCAACAATTTTCAAAGATCAGACGACTTGATTTCCTTTTTTGGGTATGACATATTACAGATTAAAGGGTTAAGGGTTGGGGATAGGGGTGTTCACGGGTCGGGTTGGGTCAGTTTATTGGGGTTTTTCCAACTGACCCGACCTGGTCGAGTTACCTGAGGTGGAAACTAAAATTGACCCACTGATAGGCCAAACCTACCTAGTCGGTTTGAGTCGGGTTGGATTGGTTTGGGTCGGTTTCGGTTTTGCTTCTGTACAAAAGGATACCTAATTGAATTCTAATTGTAATTGCCTAATGGGTTGCCTATTTGGTGTAAAGGACTATAGAAAGTTTGAAACTAGGATAGATTGCCTATTCTAATTGTAATTGCCTAATGGGCCTTCTAGTTCTAGTAGAAAACTAGTTATAGTTAAGTAGGAAATTACTCAAACTAGGAACTACTAAACTAGTAAAAGACTAGTTCGGTTCGGGTCGGGTTGGTTTTGATTTTCACACAAAAAAACCAAAACCGACTTGATATATCGGTTTATATATTTGCCCAACCCGAAACCAACTGGTACTGATGAAAACCCAGCTGAATCGGATTGGGTCAGTCCGGATTGGTTGGTTTGATCGGGTTGGGCATTCTTATGAACAACCATAATTAGGGACAGATCAGGGTGCAAGTGAAGTGCACTAATCCATGGTTCAAAGTAGTGACACATATTTTACCAAAAAAAGGTAGTGACATATTCGATGCTCATTTTTTAGTGTCAAACATATTTTTAGGATAATACTATTAAAAAACTAAACTTATCCGTATTTCACATTTTGGTGGGTTTAAAATCCATTTGCATAATAGGATATATACATATAACCGATAATAGCGATATTTTGAACTTTGCACTAACCTTATCACAAAGAGTTTAGCGTTATATCTCACACATGAAAACTACCTTTACCAACAATTCAAGAATGTGAAAGTTGACAAACAAACACTTCATGCCAATTATGCCGAGAAAGCATGTGCTGTGACCATGGTGGCAGCATTCTGTTGGGACACAACATGGTTAGGTTAGTGATGGAATTAAATTCCAAACATCACTTGAAATGTTTCGGGTATGGCTTAAACGGTGTCATTCTCATGTAGGCGTTTGTCCTAAATTGCTATTTGATAGGCTTGTATATCTAATAAACATTTGTATTGGTTTATGTGTAAATTAATTGTTGGGAGAAGTTTTATTTTAACATTTTCTTCAATACAAAAGTGTTTATTTACTGTTTTGATTACGTGGTGCCTAATTGTCTACAAATACTAGAAAAAACATTTATCAACCATTTTTTTTCACTTTTGAAAACAAATTAAGTACAAATGTTTATTTAATAAATGGAAGCCATATCAAATACCCCCTTAATATCCATTGGGTTCCCATGTTTTATTATGTATTGGGTTGCAAGGGAATGCTGTTACTACGGTTGCAAGATATGCAAGTCAATTATGCCAATCAAGAAGGAACGTGTACCTGTGGAATAGAGGCATGTGAGTTTTAGGAATGATTCCAAACTTAGTTTGATAACAAACCAAAAAGAATGTGCCTTAAAACAAAAGGTAAATTGCTTAAATCTCCCTTGAAGTTTCTGGTTGTTGTCGAAACCTCCTCTGAAGTTTAGTAATTGTAATTACCTCATTTGAAATTTTTGACATTGTTGTAAGTAGATCCCCTTTGTTAGAATTATCTAAAAATAGGCATGAAAGCGTCCAAAATACCCATGTAGTTACTTTTGGTTAAAATGTTTATTTTTCACATTTTCTATTCATATTAATTGCTAGCCCAAGCCCTTCCATTTTTTTTTCTGAAATTGATTTATTTTTCAAAATTTCCCTTCATAAAAACCACTCAAATGTAAAGATGTAACTTTAAATTATCTATTATTTTGTTGCTTATAAAGTTTGTATTGTTTTTTTCTGTAGAAACCAGCTTCAATAGTAATTATATGGGTATTTTGGACATTTTAGTGCCTCTTATTAGAAAGTTCTGACAGCCTGTTTCATACCTATACTGAAAATGGTCTATAGCACTGGTAATAAACAAAACCAATGCTGTTTTAGAAAACAGCTTATGTGGCAGTACCGCTTCCAAAAAAAAAAAAAAACAAAAAGAGAAAATGATGTTTACAACTCAAACATGCCCAGCACCGATGCGTAACATCTACTACTTTTTTCTGTTTTGTTTTATTTCAAATTTTAAAGAGTAATGAAAGGGCAAAAACATCTTTTGATGAATTCTGTTAAATATAAACATAAATATATATATATATATACTGACCATTAGGTTTGAATGTTAGAATGTTTGGCGTGCAATGAAAAGAGAGTTGCAACTAGTATTAGAGACAACATTTCTCCCACCTAGCCCAATTAATTTGGGCCCCCAATAGAGAATTAGTCCCATACTTCCACTTCCCATTTGATTGGTGTCGTTTGTGGGCCATCACCAATCATAGAGGCCTTTCGGACAAATTACATTGGAAGCCTGGCCCACCCGATTATTTTATAAGTCACAATCTTTGGAAGAAATATCACCTTTCATGCTTAAATTATATAAAATTTGCTTATTATCCTATAATTTTGTCGCTATTTATATGGAGATGTAATTGTAACTTGTAAGCCAAGTTCACGTCCTATAAACCAACAAGTTCCCACCTAGCCCAATTAATTATTTGGGCCCCCAATAGAGAATTAGTCTCATACTTCTTGTTCCTAGTTGGTGGGTTTTTCGGATAAATTATGTTGGATACACGGCCCACCCAATTATTTTATAAGTTACAATCTTTGCAAGAAAATATCATTTTTCTTATTTTAAATTATAAGGAAATTGTCTAAAATTCATCCTGACTTTTCAGCATTTCTCTTAAACTTACTATAACTTTTTAAAACCTCCAAAAGTCTCATATCAATGAATTTTTTCTAAAACTCACCATCTATTAAAGGACGTTAGTGTTCATTGACATAAGTTGTCCACATCAGCATAAATACAATTTTATAATCAAGCTGCCCCTGAATGAGGATTCAGCCTTATTAAAGATATTTTTATGACTAAAATGCCCTTATGTGCCCGATTGCCTTGTACATTTAATGTAAAGCATCAGAAATTGCAGAAAAAACTTGGGAAATAATAAAATAATTAAATAAAAATACAAAAGTAAAACTGTAAAAAACATTAAAAATTGCACACAAGTCACAAATATATTTCAGCCAAAAATAAAAAATGCATAAAATGATTAAAAAATAAAAAAGATGTATTTCAACTAAAAAGGAAAAACATTGTAGAAAATAGGTACAGAAAATAAAAATTCACAAATATATTTCAACCAAAAAAACCAGAAAGTACAGAAAAATACATAAAATTATAAAAAACTAATTAAAAAATTATATGTTTCAACCAAAAACATACAAACAATAATTGTAGAAAATCATACCAATTTCCAAAACTAAAAAATCTAAAAGCAATATTTACAAAAATTACAAAAAATCATACCAATTTCAAAAAAATGGAAATTTCAAAGAACAATAAAAATTCAAAAATTGAAAATTGAAAATTCAAAATTCAAAAATATATATTTCGGTCAGGTTTCAACTAAAAACAAAATTAAAAAAAAAACGAAATTTTGATAAAAATATTTCAAAATTGCAGAGGACATAGAAGTTGCCTCCATTAATTAGTGCTGGCCATTCTTTGTGACCCTATAGACTAGCACAGGACAGTGCTGAAAAACCATAATCTTTGTCGGAAAGGTCTCTTTATCAAACGTCTTCCTTGTCGTCTTGTTGAGTCTCACATGGAGGGTTTTGGTTGTTGAATCTCTGTCATTGCTTTAATGTGGCTTCTCCTTGTCGTCTTCTCTACCATTGGACCAAATCTCAAGGTAAGTTCCTTGACAGAGAGAAAGGAGGCGGGGTTTTGAAGAGAAAGAGGATGACAACGCAGAGAAGAGGAGGTTTCCAAGAGGAAGAGGAATGAAGCAGACAAATAGAGAAGGGTCTCTGACCGCATGGACACTACCCCCTGGAACAATTAAGGGGCTCTAACCGCGGGCAATCATCACAGTGGGACGCGATTGAACTTCTCAAGCGAGGAACCGGGTAGCAGGGAATGGAGCAGACTAGCATAGAGAAAGAGATAGTCAAGGAACCCAATGCTACTAAACAATGACGAAGACGGCGCCATAAAGGCAACATTTCGGTCAGGATGGACTATTCTCAGTTCTTGATGCCACAGTTCCGGCCATGTTCCGGCCATGCCACGTCGCTGTAGTGGATCCGGACCCCTTCACAATTTCAGAATTTCTCTCAGAACGCTTCCATACGGAGAAAGAACAAGGAATTATAAATTTGTGGCAACTTTCTTCAGTGTACGCCGTCAACAGGTAACCAAAATCCAGAACTCTTTTACATGTTTTGTAACTTTTTCATTTATTCACGTCTTCTCGTCTCTTGCCGCTTAGTTGTCTTTGTTCTTTCCTTATCCTTCCTCTTCTGTTATGTTGGTATTTATTTACTTTGCACATGTCTAAAAAGTCATGATGAGTTTTAGAACAGTGTAAATTATAAAGGCCCCCTTATACTATGGGGTCAATGACAAAATCTCCTTATACTTTTCTTTTGTGACAAAGACCCCCTTTGGCCATTAAGTCAGATGACTAAACTTTTTCTATTTTCCTCTTCTTGCCCTTTTTTATCTTAAAACCTATTTAACCTATTTTTTTCCTTATTTTTGAGTTTCACTTCACATACCATGATTCCTCCTGATTGAAGCTGCCTGGACTAAAGACGGATTCCTCTCTCCTCCTCTGTTTTTTTTTTTTTTTTTTTTTTTTTTTATCACAAGAAGAGCACAACAAGAGAAAAACAATTGAAAAATAGGGAAAGAGTCCAAGCAGCTTCAGGTCAAGGCCATAATCATGGTATGTGAAGTGAAACTCAAAAAGAAGGAAAACAATAAGTTAAATAGGTTTTAAGAGAAAAAGAAAATAAAAAAAAAAGTTTAATGAACTATTTTGATAATTTAAAGCTTTTAGACATCTGATTTAACGACTAAGGGGGGTCTTTTTGTCTAATGACTAAAGTTCAAGGTGTCTTTCTCTCAAAAAAAAAAAAGTACGGGGAGACTTTATCTCTGACCCCATACTACAAGGGGTCTGTGTAACTTACGCTTTAGATAATTTCCTTAAATTATATAAAGTCAAAGCCCTTACGTGACAAATAAAAAATGTGTCAGCTATCTTCCCAAGCCTGCCTCTGATTGTCCGATAGACTAGTCCCATACCACCGAGCTCGTAAAAGGTCAAAACTTTGTCCGTAAAAACCATCTCTGGCTGATAGCTTCCTGTGCATGTGCTCCACACGTTATCATGGTGTAGGCTAAAGGAATTAGTGGCGAGCAAGAAAAACCGAAAAACACATCAAAATTGAACTAAGAATCCGGTTAATTTAACTGATGGGTTTGATTTCGATTTAGTTTTTTTAAAAACTTGAAGGTATTGATTTAGTTATGATTATATACATATATTTTATATATATTATATATAATTTATATTTTCTATATATTATAAATTAATAAATATGTATTATATCTAAATATATTTATAATATATAATATATTATTTATGGTGATTTGGGATGCATTTTATAGAGTGAATGATAAATTAGGTGGTGTGGATTCATTCACACTACACTAGCTAACACACCACACCACACTACCTAGGAAGGTGATATTCATTTATTAGGTGGATAAATAACTTTTTCACATAAAGGGAAAGTTGCCAACATTTGAATGGAAAAAAAAAATGTCCTTTTTAATAATGGACTTTTATGGCTAAAATGGTTATTGTCTTATTTACCCAAGAAATAAAAGAACATGGATAAATGCATTTACCTGGATAAGTATTTCCCATAAAAAACTTATCTAGATAATTGCATTTACCTAGGTAAATAACTTACCAAAAAACAAACGGGGCTTAAAGACAATTTTTAACAGTTGTCAAAATATTTATGAAGTGCTCGATGAGTGTGCTTCCTATGTTGTGCCTATTGGATCTCATCTCGGTAATGGAGCCCCAAAAAATGATCATTCGGTAATCATATATAATTTATCATTAGGACACCTCTATTCAGTCTTATTTTCTTTTCCAAACTAGTAGTGCCCCGTACGATCCATGGAATTTTGTCAAATGAAGTGAAGCAAAAGAAGCTATGACACATAATTGGGTCAAGGTGTTCAAAGTCCGATCTAACCATTATTTTTACAGCAGAGGTAAGTAATGATGTTTAGTTTCTCATTAGGACACCTCCATTCAGCCTTATTTTCTTTTCTGAACTAGCAGGGCCCGTATCAAGGTTTTTAAAGGTTGGTCGGATAGGGAACCATTTTAGGTTCGATTTGCAGGTTGAACGATCTGACTGTCTAGTCCGAATGGAAAACCCATTTTGACAAAATTTTAAAAAATAAAAAAAAAAATGGTTGAAAACCATTGTCTGGGTCAATAGTTTGATGGTTCGGTCGTTCGAGTCAATGATTCATTAATAAATTAATGATTTTTGGCTAAAAAGCAATTTTAAGATAAAACAGTCCCATTTTTCCAGTGTAAACCGGTTTTGAAAACACTGCCCCGTATAATATGCATAAATGAAGTTGAAGCAAAAGGAAGTAAGGAACTATACATGTAATTGAGATAATTTAACAATTGATATGGCATTAGATAGAATAAAACGAGATTGATGTAACCGTTGGGATAAGTTTGGATGATGATGAGTAATGTATTGCTTTAGTTGAAGCCGAGAGTTGAGACCAACTTATTACCTTTACAAAATTTATTTATTAGGTTAGATAAAAACAATGAAGTACATTACTCCAGGGATGCCTTGTCACATTCTATTTGTCTGAATTTACCTTCGCTCCTTAAATTTGGCACAGAAGTAGTGTCCATGAGGTCCAATTTCGTCCTCACAGAATTTGTTTTCATACTGGTGTTGAGAAGACGGTATGAGAATAGATTTTGTGAAGACGAAATCCAGATTCTTATAAAGCTTTCAAATAACAAACAAGTTGAGGGAGAAATAAAAAAAAAAAAGAACTTTATTCCTATTTGAATTCCAGTTGGGTGATGTCAAATGAATCATTAATTTAAAATAAAATTACTTTTTTATGTGTATATGTATTTGTGTAAATACATATTTTATCAATAAATAATATATAATTGTGTTTTATGTATGGTATATGTATTATTTTATATTTAATTTATATTTTTAAAAATTATTATTTGAAGCTAATAAAGTTTTTCTTTTTTACGAAAATAATAGGATAAGGTGCCTATGAAACCTTGGGATACAAATCTTAAAAAATTATCCAAAATAAAAAAATATTACCTCAATCAAACATCGAAGTGCAAAATTATAGTCTTCGAAAGTTTGTACATACTTTGAGTTTACAACCCACAACCCGGTGACCAGCTTGAATGGATCGATGGTTAAACCACCCAAATTAAACAGTTTCTGACCAAGTCAACATTTTCTAATTAAATGACAGATTTCAACATTACCAGACCTAAAATTATGACCAATTCAAACGGTTCAACTAACTGCTTCAACAACAGGTCGAAAATGTATTAATACACCTTCTATCATCAATTCACAATTCATTTCAACCAACGGTGTAAGGGCACAAAGTACTAACCTTATATGATAAGACACTCTTGCTTTAACTTTTATGCATGAAAATCTATGCAAGTATGGCATTATATATTGTCCTTTGTATATCTGTATCTATACTGCCTGTATAAAAAGTGCAAATGCTTTCGGACTTTTTTGAGTTTTTGTTTTTTTGGTAACTGAACTTTTTGTTGGATACAAGTTTTTTAAAACCGGGTGGGACAAGGAACTGTTTTGGGACCTGTTCTTGATTGATGGTTCGGTGGTTCAACCACCTAAGTCAGTAGATCATTGACCAAATCAATAGTTTTTAACCAAAAAGCAATTTTAGGGTGAAACAGAACGGATTACCCAATGGACTCCCAATTTTTCAGGTCTAACTGTCTCATCTGGTTCAGTTTTGAAAACCATGGTTGGATATATGAATTCCTTTCCGTCTTGTTAGTACTATTTAGCTCAATTTGAAAAGAGTATAAATACAAATTTGTAGAATACAAAACCTTATATTTTATTAGGGAATACAGCATTTCAAAATGTATTTATTACAACGTTAAAGATAATAAAATCTTGTTAGAATTTATATCAGTTCTCTTCTCTTAAAATTGCCAGAAAAGTGAAGGCATTAATATACAACTGGAATATTTCTTTCCGGAAAATTTATGCCCATTTTAAACATAGCCTCATGCACAACTTTGGGTTGAGTAAGTTGCCTAGCTGAACTGCTTTTAAAAGGTGGGCTTGACCAGGCTTAGCACCTATTATAAAGGGCATAGCTTGGGCTTGGGCCCTCCACCTTGGCCTACAATTTTAAATGTATTTTGTATACTATATATAATATTTTTGTATTATATAAAATATGTAATACTACACCAAGTATCAATTACCTATTTTTGTTGCATGGATTCTCGCAAGATACATAAATTATTATTATTATTATTATTATTATTATTATTGTAAGGATGTATAATTAAGGATAAAGATATAAAAATTAACATTAAGTTATTAAATTTAACTTTTATGACCTAAACTAAAATTGGGCTAAATATCCACTTCATAATAGTATTGAAGATGGATTATTGTCATATCATGTAAATTTAACACTTTTTTTTCTTCATGAGGCTACACAAAGAGGGGTAGCCCATCCCCTGAACAACCCATAATCCACAAACCCTAGTGCAGGCAAGATTCTATCCCAAATCTTTGCTACAACCATTAAGAGGCGTTATCAATCAGCCAGTTGGCACCTTGCCTAAATTCACCACATTCAATGCTTGTACACATTTACTAGTATTGTTGAAAGGCTTGATTGTCTATACATGTGGGTCAGTAGGTGTGTGTTTGTGAAGTTTAGGTTCCAAATGATGGTGAATACATAATCGTAAAGAGGTGTAATCTTCTATTTAGTATAGATTTTTTTTTTTTTGTAATAAAATTATCTATAATTTATAATGTTCTACTACAATGTCACCATTTGAGTATAGTTTTGGATAGGGCTGTAATTGGATCGGACTTGGATAGGATGCAACAAAATCTACATCCGATTTGATTACTGAATCTACATCTACATCTGATCTGAAATTCGATTGGATTTAAAGACTTATATTTGAATTCAAATCCTAACAGACTCGGATCAGATATGGATTTAATCCAATTCTGCTATAAAATTTCTAAAATACCAAAAAAATAAAAAGTACATTTATTTTTCAACTTCTATATATAATAAATTAAGATAAATATAACATACTAAATTTATTATACATATAAATTCATATATAATATAATATATAGAATATATTTTTACAATTTTAAATATAATTATATAAAATTTATATATAAAAATTAATAAATATTATAAGATTTTCAGGTATCATTCACAGGCCTAGTTTTGGACCATGGCCAGATATTTTTAGGGTTTCACCACTCGTTAATACTTGATCTCCTTTTGCTGAATTTGTTTGTAGCATGGATGAAAAACAACGCGCTCTCGATAAAATTGAAACATCTCAGGAAGAAAATCCTCCTATCCTTCTATGTTGAACCAAACAAACCTTAACTAATTAAAAAAAAAGGCAAAGTTTTATGGAAGGGTGTCTAATTGTTGTATAGCCATATAGGAAAGCGTCTGCGCTGTGTTCAGCTGGATTGGCCTATTCATGCCTAATAGGGCTTGGGCGACCAGACGGTCCAGCCCGGCCAAGCTGAAGTATTGCTCCTACATCCTTGTAGGAGCAAGCCCATTCTGATCTTTCTCTAGTGGGCCCTTGGAAAGATGCTGGACCAAGCCCATTGATACATTCTTCACATGGGCCAAAATCTCTCTCTTCCTATATGAATATGATACACACAGGAATCTCGGAACTCGGAAGCTCCCTCCGCGGATCAACGCAAGATGGTTCACCTTCATCATCTCCTCACGCTCGGCAGCGGCCGCAGCACCACCGTGGCTCCCAAAGGGCTCATCCTCTCCTCCCATATTCCGCTAAACCATCGATTCAAATTTCTTGCCTTCTCTCGCCCTCCCTGTTCGGCAAAATTCCCCAGAAATAATGATATGGTTCTTCTTTCCACCGCTCGGTGTCGGCACATTTGCAAGATGAACGGCTCAGGTACTTCCTCTCACTCTCTTCTGTCTTTGATTTGAAGCTTAGTTTGTTCTGGTATATTGGGTTTGATCAGAATGAAGAAGATTTGTTCTGTAGAAGTTGAATTATCATGTGAAAGAATGAACTGGGTATTATTAGGTCTTGCATTGGTTGAGGAACTCGAATCTCCCAAATGAGTTATCTTTAGGGTTAAAAGTTTAAACCACAAAAGAGAATTTAATTGAGCGTCAAAAAAAGCTTCTACGATGATGGGGATTTCTTGTTGGAAGTTGCCAAATTAGTCCATTTGAATGAGTTAGTACTTAGTAGAGTACTACAATAGCCCCAATATGTTCCTGTTTAGCCCATTCTGAGGAATCACTAATGGCTTAATTTTGAGATTCTGCAAGTTTGTCTTTGTTTGTTTGAGGTCAAAAGGTGTAATTTTATCGTCCAAGTTAAAAGAAACGGTGATGCTTTTATTAGATATGATATCGGAGCTGGAATTAGGGAGGCCTGAGGAGAAACGGAAACGGGAAAAGCGTGTTAATGGGATATTCTGGATCCTACTTCTTAACCTTGGGATTTTTGCAGCAGATCACTGGCTTCAGGTAAATATGTTGCGTAATTGTGTTAAGCTCTTTAAGTTTTACATATCAACAAGGCCTTGGTTTGGAAGTAATTGGAGGGATCTTTTCTCTTCTGTTGATTTCTTCTGGTTTTATTCCTTCTATGTGAATTTGGTATCATTAATGTAGTGGGGGAAGAATGAAGTGCAACGCTAGCAATAATGTCTTCATTTGAAGTTTTAATAAGTTTATAGTTGTGTAATGTGGGACCTTGAGTCAGTAATTCTCTCAAATATGAATGTTAGAGCTAGAAGGACTATTATTTCCATAGAGAAGTGTATGATGATCAAATGAACATATAGAAGATGCCAAGTACTAGTTGTAAAAGGAAAACTGATGCAAGTCAAGGTTTTGCAGATTCGGGGGATTAAAGCATTGTACTTCTACCACAATGGACCTGAATGGTACCAGTTTGTGACATCAACGTTTTGCCATGCTAATTGGTGAGATGGAGGATCTTAGTTATATAATTAAAAGTTCATGATCTGTAATCATGTGTGCTATCACAGAATGACTTTATCCTCATAAAATTTTGACTGTAGGATTTATACTCTTGCAAATAAATCTTGACAGGAACCATCTTTCTAGCAACCTATTCTTTTTGTACATTTTTGGTAAGGCTTCCATTTTTTCATTTTGTTTCGTGGAAGTTTATTGACAGGCATTTGATTTTAGTATATAATATTTACAATATTTTCATTGTGTTCTATTCTTTCTCCTACAGGGAAGCTTATTGAGGAGGAGGAAGGAAACTTTGCATTATGGATTTCTTATATTCTAACAGGTGCTGGAGCAAACCTTGTTTCCTGGTTAGTTCTTCCAAGAAATGCAGTTTCAATTGGAGCCTCTGGTGCAGTTTTTGGACTCTTTGCTATTAGTGTCCTTGTCAAGGTTGGTCAATTCTTACTACCGAAAAACATAATCAGGAGAAAGGACTAAAGATTTACTTTTTAACTACCTACAATATTTCTTACAGATATCCTGGGACTGGAGGAAGATCCTTGAAGTGCTTATACTGGGCCAATTTGTTATAGAGAAGGTGAAGAATACAATTCCTATTAGAAATTAATAATTCAATATTGCAAGGGATAAAAACATGCTTTAGGGTGTAATTGCCTTCTGACTTGCACATTACCTACAATGTGAAATGGTGGAAAATTACATGCATCTTTGATATGCAAGAAAAACATTCAAAAAGCCAAACTTCATTTTCCATTCTTTCATTCCTTGGTGTGGATTGAATAGTTAAAAGACTTTCATCAATACTGAATTTGAATTTGACCAATTTAAATTGATATCAGGCCTCAAAACAATATGAAAAATCATTTGCCAAGCAACTAAGTTGAAGTTTTTTTTTTTTTTTTCCTTTCTTTTGTGTGTGCATGCAAAATTTAAATAGAAATTTCAACCATATCTAACAAACTTACTCTTTTGGAAATATGGTTAATGGTTTCAAGGATACGAAAACAATCTTCTTAGTATTAGCCATCCTCAAAATAATTTTGGTCCTCCAGGATTTTGTTTCCGCTGAACTAAAAAAAACTCAAGTATCATTGAGCCATGCTTGACCCATAGGTGACTGACTAAACCTGATTAACTTGCCCTCCACTGTTGCTTTTGGCCTTCAGTTTGGGCCTGGATCAGGATTTACTTTTCATTCTTCTCATGCCAAATTATCAACTTAAATTGAATTGCAAGATTTGAGGATTGAGCATCTGGATTCATGTCATGCAGAACCATACCAGCTACAACCTGTACAGAAAATTGGGTTCGTGTTTATTGAGAAATTTATTTCAGTTCTCTTATATCCTTCGGGTCCTATATCATCATCACCATCAATCTAAGCCTTATCCCAACTATATGGGGCTGGCTACATGAATCCTGTTTTGCCATTACTACTTCAAACCATGCCATTTTTTGTCTGCCCCTGGCCCTTCTAGTCCCTTTGGGTTCTATATGTTGGATTGCAGTATTGTTAACTTAAAATTATTGCTTCTAATCTATGTTGATCAACTTTTTCTATTGTCATCAATGGTAATTAGGTGATGGAAGCAGCACAAGCTTCAACTGGAATGTCAGGCAGTTTTAGCGGGGGTTACATGCAGAATGTCAACCACATTGCTCATCTTTCTGGTGCTCTGGTTGGTGTAGCTTTGGTGTGGCTCCTCAGCAGGGTTCCTTCTCAACCTCCTGATCAAAAAGTACCACATTTGAATGGAAGAACAGACAAAAAAACATGATAAATGGGTCATAGCTTTGCCAACCAAGGGAGCATACTAGATTTTATTGTACAAACTCTCAGTTTGCTATATTTTTTGTTGTTAACGTGTAAGGCTTGAAGAAATTCTGAAGCTGGTGTGTAGAAATTACACCAGGAAGAAATTGAGAAGAAAAACCCTTGTAAATTACAGTCCATATTTAGCATATTTGCACGACATTACTTCTGATTTGAAGGATCAATTGATTATAGTACTTGATGTTAGAATAGCAATTTTTGTTATCTTGGAAATCTGACGATGTGCCATTGTCCCATTAATGAATCGCTATCACTTAGTGTAGCTCTAGTTTCATTCAGTGCCCATAAAGGCAGCACCTTACAGTTGTGAAAGTGAATCAAAAGATCTAGCCATCCCAATTAAGTTTTATGGACAAATTCATCAACCTTCATTTTGAGTCCATCTCTCTCATCCGGCTGTGCATCTAGCATCCATCTATGTTCCACTGAAAAACAAAAATCCCCCAAAATGCTACTTTGACCTTTTAAAAATTAAAATCAATCAGCACCAGGAAGGTCGGGAAAGTTAGGAGGTTCTAAAGATTCTAACATGAAAAATGATAAGATTACTCCCTCGTGGATTTTTGGCCTTGTGGCAGTAAACATTTGGAAGGTCAAATCAAAATTTGGAGAAACTCTGTAAACGTGCAATGTGTAAAATAGCACTTTGTTTAGCTTCAAAATGAAGAACATTTGGAGAACCCAAAGTTCTTACCAAGTTAACAATTGAAGGTGGCCTATAATCTGAATACACATACCTAACCTGGCTTCAGATCATTCTGGACAAAAGGGTTTCAATGTCAACACCTGTCAGGTTGTCCAAAGCCTCAACCCAATATAGGGTTCACTTCAGATTGGGATTCATTCAATTATTTATGTCTAGATCATGGGGCTCAGTTGAGCATGGACCAAGGACCATCTCCCTTGAGATCCTACCTCTAAACATTTATTTAAACCCCAGACGAAGGGCCTATTTGGTGCGTTTTTTTTTGGAAAGATCTTCTGGTAATTCTGACAAGCAAAAAATGCATTGAGCTTTTGCATGAAGATTTGAGCAGTCTGAAATACATTTGACAGATGTTCGTCTTTCCGTGTGAGATTAAAATGTAAAAGATGCAAGAACCTTCATTTGGAATTTTCCGAAATCATCTCAAAATGGGCTTCTTGTGTCTTTTCGACGTTCCGTCTTTTGATGATTAGATTTTCTGCATATCAAACGGAAATAAATCAAAAATCCATCTTCGCAGCTTGTAAACAACCGAAATAACGCACAGAAAGACACACCAAACGGGCCCAAAGATTCAAGCTAATTTTGGCAATCAAAAACAATTTATATGGAGCATCCTAATTGTGCATTCCCCTATTACAAAAAGTGAAACAAATGGGCTCTGTTGGACCAGTTCTGTCCCAACTGTTTTCCCTTTTCTACGAAACAAGGCAGCTTTGGCTACATCAGCTCCAGAATTTGACTCTCTCTAGTTTCTATATTCATGCCTTATCTTTTTGTTTGTCAAACTTCCTGAATTTCAAATTATTGTACGATAATATGGTTAATAGTTAATACGATGAAACCAACTCGCTATATTTTTCTTCTAAAAAAATGACAAGTCCCTATATCTCCACCCACCATACCAACTACACCAAAAGTAGAAAAATCTAGCCCAGCCCACATACTGAAACCCATTACTCCCCACCTTTTTTTCCTGATCTCGTAAGATATTTTCGTCCATAGATGTAAGCAATTCAGTTTGTCGTCAAAAAATCTACGAGCAAAAAAGGGCTGGAATTGGGAACATCTCACAATGAATAGAAACCTAATATCAGCGCCCATAATATCCTACAGAACATCTCCCAATGACAAATATGGGAGATGACGAGACATCATCGAAAAATGTTCTCAATACAAGATCGAGATGTGCTGTGGTGTAAGGACAGATTTTGACAAAACCCGAATTGAGATGCAAACGATAAGGCAGTGGTGTTTAAAGAAGCAATTGAGGGCTCTGATCATGGGCATATTGTGTTGGATTTTTTCCCCAACAAGTGGAAAGATTATAGACCTTTTCGCTTTGAAGCCATTTGGGTCTCTTATCCTGAGTGTAAAGAAGTTGTGCAAGAGGCTTGCGTGATGGTTGACAGTGAGAGATCTCCAACTAGCCTTGGCAGTTCTCTCAGTGATTGTCGGAAAAAGTTGAAATCCTGGAACAAAAATAACTTCAGTAACCTCAGGATTAGAATTTAGAAGTTAAAAGTTTGAAATTAAAGAGATTCAAAAGCTTCCCAATGCTTGGTGACTCAAAAAAGAGAGGCTGATCTATATAGAGAGCTTAATGCAAAGTTAGAGAGAGAGAGAGAGAGAGAGATTGTATGGCGCAAAAGTCCCAAATTACCTGGCTTAAAGAAGGCAGAACACCAAGTTTTTCCACCATTCAGTGATCCTTAAGCGCAAAAAAGATCAGAATTCTACGGTTAAAGGAGGAAAATTCAAATAACGGAGGCTATCCAAAATTATTTTACATGTCTATTCACACCAGAGAACGCTGAGGTGATTGGGAGTTTAGATGTTGCAAACCATTCCCCCATCATAGCTGACTTGGACAGACCTTTATCTCAACTACTCAAGACCCCTAGGCCTAAGGGCTTCCTGCACTGTTTTATCAAAAGTACTGGAGTGTGGTGGGTAACAAAGTGATGGAAACAATTCAACACTGGTTCAATACAGATATCATACCAAGTAGTTCAAATTTCACCAGCATTGTTTTAATTCCAAAATGTAAACAACCTAAATCAATGACCCATTTCAGACCCATAAGCTTAACAAATGCCACATACAGGATTCTAGCCAAGTGTTTGGTTAATCGGTTAAAAGAAGTGTTACCAAACTTGGTGGATTAGTCTTAATGTGCTTTTGTTAAAAGCCGTTTTATCTTTGACAACATGTTTGGTTCATGAGGCTTTTCACTATCTACATTAAGAAAAAAAAAGAGGTGGCCCTTCTTAATGCAAGTTTTGGAGAAATTTGGGTTTAGTTACCACCGGAGAAGCCTTTTGTATAGCTTCCCGTCTTTAGTACAATATACCATCGAATTCGATGTGAATGGAATTCAAAAGGGTCGGGTTAAACCTTCTAAATCTAGGAATACCCTTGCATACCTGGAAATCCATCTTTCCTAATCCAATCAGTTAAGCCTCTAAATTGCACTCTGGAAACTGTTCAAGAGCTCATAATGGATGGCCCAAGAAGTTGGAATGTTCGGCTACTTGGAGAGTTGTTCTCAAATGATGAAGTTCAAAAAGTTTCTGCAATTCCCCTGAGCCTCCTTGATCAAGAGGATAAGTTGATATGGAATTTCACAGATACAGGGGAGTACTTTGTGAAGTCAGCTTATCACTTGGCAAGGAAGATAGAGTTAGTTTCTCAAAGACCCCCCATGGCTACTCATCAAGGAGTTTGGAAAAAAAAAATGGTCTCTGGCTGTTACGATTCAGTCATTTATTTGGAGAGTGAAACCCAAAGCTCTGTGTATCGACAGGCATATCAAAGCTTAAACACACGGAAATATATATATTTTTTAGTTTATTTTTTTTTTCAAAATTTAGTTTTTGAGGAATTAAAAATGTATTTTTTTTATTGAAAAAGAGTGGAGTCCTAAAATACCTGAAAATAAATATATCGGAACCCAAAAGATACGATATGATACACCCAATATAAAGCATACATAAGAGAAACAGATAGATAGATTGGTTATGAAGTATCACACCTTCCAAAGGACTAAGGGTGAAAATGGGTTGGGTCATGATCTGAAATCCAACCCTATCTATCCCCTTGTTAGTTTTCAATATATATGTATATATTTAACCCATGATTGATTACTAATTTTACCTTACCGGTTGATAGGTAGTAAGTTTTCTGGTATAATGCCTTTCTCACATTATAATCGAACCCATCTATAAATGCATACAGTCAGAGTGTCAGACTAAGCTCAGGTTGAGATAGGGCCGGACCAGGCTCGGATCAGGTTTGGCCTACCTAAGGGTTAGACTCGGGTCTAAAAAAACTTGAAGTTTTGAACCAAGCCCAGCCCGGACTCGAGTTAGACCCGCCCAATTTGCACTATACCACTATCCTTGCGCTAATGGGGGGCATCATATGCCCACCAACCCATTTATATCTAGTCATCAAAAAATTAAAAAAATAAACCCATTTGTATCTAGAAACAATTTTATATAATTTTAAATTACTTCTAATTGCTTTTATATATTGTTTCTATATGGAAAGTTGGATTATTATAATTATACACTGGACGTGGGTGACACTTCAGACGTGGGTGAGTGCCGTGTGTGGGCCAGGTGGGTTTGCACTTTGCATGTAATTCCTTCACTGGACGGACCGTGCAGCAAACCCATCTTCCCGACCCTGTTTGCAGACGTCAATGGAGATGATGAGTGCAGCAATGGTCCTCCTCAATCCTCATTGTAACTCTAGTATACTCAATAGGATATACATGATGGGGTTGGGGAGAATAGTCGGTAACCAGACCTCGCGTCAAGCCGAGATCATAAAGAGGGCGCCATGGACACCAACTTTCTCTCTGCATCTTTCATTCAATAAACCCAGGATCATTCTGCCCCATATCTTCATTTTTCTTCTCTCTCTGTATATAAATGTATTAAATGCTCAAATTCATTCGTCTTGCGAGTTGCATATGATGTCGAGGTTATGGAAATGGTACCAGAAATGCTTGGCTGTTCATCCAGTGAAGACCCAGATCGTCAGCTCGGGATTCCTGTGGGGAGTTGGAGACGTTGCCGCCACGACGGTCACTCACTCTGCAAAGGAAAAATATCGTCAGAACTCTGTAAGTACCTCCAATCGGACCTTAGAATTATTCCCGTTTTCATTTAATTTGGGGTTTATCACTTTATTGTATTGGCTGTAGTTCATGGTTTTAGGTAATGGGTTCCTGTCATTATTTCGCTAATCGAGATGCCTTTATATAATACTAATTTTGTTTTCGAGTCCTTAGACGAGAGCTAGTTGTTTTCATTTTCTTCATTAGCCATAAAGAACTGCTCTGTTGGAATGAAATTGATCCTGTCAAGTTGTCAAGGTTTAGTGCCTGATATCTTGTATCTGACCTGCAGCTTAAATATTGAACAATGGAACCAGTGTTTCTTCTAATTGTGGTGATATTCTTTTCTACGAGTAAGATTAGTGACTCTTGACAGTGTGGATATTCAAGGTGCATATTCTTGCATCTAGTTCTTGAATCTATTTCTGACTGGAGTTATGTGTGATTATCTGTCTTAGAACTGACACACAGAGAGAATGCGTCTTTTGCCTCATACATCTGCATGGATAAACTGATCTAGACTACCTAATTACCTATTAGGGGGCATTGGTTTCTAGAGTTGAATAGAAGAGAAAACATACTGTACAATACAATCAATGAAAGGGAATGAACTGGATTCTATCAAGGAAAGGTTCAATAATCTTCCCAAAAAGAAACATTTCCACCTATGATGTATTGTTTGATGGCATGGCCGAGTGGTAAGGCAGGGGATATCAAACCCCCCTTTTCCCAGTTGAAATCCAGGTGTAGCAGTTTTTTTCCCGTAATTTTAGCCATGTTTGTTTCTGCCAACACAAAAATGCCCAAGAACTGCTGGAAAAGCATTAGCATTAAATTTTCTCTGGTTTTAGGTTGTGCATTTGCTTTGGTATACATGCCTCCAACGTTGGTGGCTTGCATCTTGTTATAATATTTGCTTTATAAGCAGGATGCAGACGAAGAATTCAAAATCAACTGGAGAAGAGTAGTAATCACAAGCATGTTTGGGTTTGGATTTGTTGGACCAATTGGCCATTTCTGGTTAGTGTCTACCTTTTGCCCTTTCTTTTTTACCTTTTCCATACATTCATTCAAAATGCAATTCTGAAGCAATGACCCATAGTGTTTGTAACTAGGGAAGCTCCTTTAATATCAAGTTTCTAAATAATGGAGAAGTACTTCTTTGGGCTGTATGTGCCCCTTTTCTATTATATGAATCTTCAACAAATCATCCTATTTTCTCACCCATTTGAAGCATAAAAATAACGACAATCATGGAATATAGACTATCCACGTAACATTGTCACAAGGAAAACATCTAGAATGAAAAATACAGTGCTTGTCTGATAAGTAGATTGCCTCAGAATATAATCGTTTTATAGCTCATTACATATAATAATCAGAAGAAAGAACATCTGCTCAAAAGGCATTCTTTTTCATTGTTTTTGTTTGCATTTCTTTTAGGTATGAGGGTTTGGACAGATTCATCAGGATGAGACTTCATCTACAATCAAAATCAGGGCGGTCTGTTGCCACAAAAGTTGCACTGGATGCAATAATTTTTGGACCCTTGGACTTGTTTGTGTTTTTCACTTATATGGGTTTCTCGACTGGCAAGAGCGTTGCTGAGGTGAAGGAAGATGTGAAGAGGGATTTCCTTCCGGCCTTGGTTTTGGAGGGAGGAGTGTGGCCACTCCTACAGGTTGCTAACTTCCGCTTTGTTCCAGTGAGATACCAACTCCTCTATGTGAACGTATTCTGTTTGTTGGACAGTACTTTTCTGTCATGGATTGAACAACAAGAAGATGCTCCATGGAAACAGTGGTTCACGTCTTTTCTAGCTTTGGAGGAACGAGAAAGCTAGTCTTTGCTCATTTTTTATGAGCCCATCGACCCTTGTGATTTTGAATGCAAAATAAATGTTAAGATATTAATGCAAAGTTAAATGAAGACCCTAAAGAAGACTAAAATGTCAACACAGTAAAATTGGAATTCTGGGAATTGATTCTAACTGCTTTGAAGCTATTATATTCTGGAGTCGGGACCTGCTTTTTTTTTTTTTTTCTTTTTATGTACAGAAAGGCATTTCTGCAACAAACACAGCTTAGCTGCACTCGGAACGTACCTAAATGCCAACAGGGAATTTATTTCTAGGGCAAACAACTACAGCTTCAGCATTTATAAACATGGGTTACTGAAATGCTTTTTTTTTTTTTTTTCTTTTTATGTACAGAAAGGCATTTCTGCAACAAACACAGCTTAGCTGCACTCGGAACGTACCTAAATGCCAACAGGGAATTTATTTCTAGGGCAAACAACTACAGCTTCAGCATTTATAAACATGGGTTACTGAAATGCTTTTTTTTTTTTTTTTCTTTTTATGTACAGAAAGGCATTTCTGCAACAAACACAGCTTAGCTGCACTCGGAACGTACCTAAATGCCAACAGGGAATTTATTTCTAGGGCAAACAACTACAGCTTCAGCATTTATAAACATGGGTTACTGAAATAAATATTTCATGTGGTTCTTATAACTGCAACAATTTAAAAGGGTAAGCATACCAACTCATTGTGGCTCAGTTGGTATGATCTCTGACTCGTTGTAGAAGAGACGGACATGGAATCACAGAGTTGGGTGTTAAGGGGATGAGCCGATGGGTTACCTTCCGTTGTATATCTCCATGAAGCAGAAGAAAAAAAGGGGTAAACTCTGAAAACCCTCATAAACCATGTAGGTATCCTTCACTACCTCAACCAGGTAAATTTTCAATTCCCCCCAAACTTTCACAACTGGCATAGAAAATGACCATATTACCACCAAGTTTGGCACATGTGGCGGTTGGGAGGAGATATCCTTTTTCCTCTTCATTGTGGCCCCATCTCTCTCTTCTTCAGAGAAGAAACACTTACGGATCAACACTGACTCAGGCTCTCGTGTCCTCTTCGAGAAATTCTGTTTTTACCCACACCGGCCACATTACTCATTATTGTGACAGTCAATGATGTCTCCTACACCTTCTCTCCGTCCCAATCTGACTCATTCTTGGTTTGGCTTCTTCCTCTTGGAAGAGGCTCTCATTCAAGTCCTAGAAGTCGAGAAAAATCTTAAGGTGCCGGTCTTAGATAGTCAAAAGATGTAATAAGATTTTAGAATCTTTAAATATCTTGACTGTTTGATAAGTATCCTAATCTACAATGATTTTAAGCTATTAAATGAAATATTTTAAGTTCAGAAAGACAAAACTTCATTTGAAGTTTTCATTTTAGACTTTTCATGAGCTTTTTAGGGCATACGTCTTTCTGACTTTTTGTCTTTCATGAAAGACCAAAATTTAATTCACGGAGCTTCGAAAAACCAAACGACCATGTGAAAAGACTTTGTCAAATGCTCAATTAATTTCTAAATCCTTGATACTCACTACATGATCTCCCTCTTCAGGTTCAAAGATCTCTTGGCACCTTCAACAATTCGAACCAAAGTCAGGTATAACCTTGACAATGGTGTTGAAAACTACTCCCCAGAGGCCAGATCCAATTCCCTCTATTTCTTATTCTCCGTATCCTACTTAGCATTCATAATTGGATTTTGCTACACGAACAAGCTCTCAGTTTACTAAACCCATCTCTTGATTACCAGTTTGCTCCTCATGAATGCCATTTTTTGGTAAAGCCGGGAGGAACTACACAATACGGGGTAGCTCGGCCCCACAAATCTCTCCAACAAATAGCAGCTAAAGACCAGCGAAAATTATCATTACAAAAGGAAAGAGGAGAATCCAGATAAGAAGGAGCTTCTCTCACCGCCCTGTCCACAGCTTGGTTAGCTTCTCGGTGAATGTGATGATACACCATTTTGCGACTCAGCAGCTCACGAACCTTCCAGCATTCTTCCACGTTGGTCCTTACTCCTTAGTCTCCATGGCACATCAGTCTTCAACTTGACGCACGAAATGACAAGAAAAGAATCCCCTTTGATTAAAATTGGATGATCCATTTAATTCAAAACCACTTTATAGGCTTTCCAAGCAACCCAAGCTTCCGCGACGTTGATGGTAGTATTACCAATGAAATATGCTTTCACCTCCAATGTTTTCCCATGGGCATCACACGCTATAGAACATCCTCGTGCATTGAATTTGAGTTATTCCGCTGAGGATAAGCACTAGGTCAAGGCCACTTGTACCCCTTGGTTGGGTTTTTTTTTTTTTCCATCTGTTTTAGTTTCTCAGGGTTGTGCTGCTTTTCATTGTCATCGTCCTGGCATGGGATGGTTGGTCTTGAAGCAATTCTTACTTGAAAGTGAAAAAGAAGGTTTTGATGATTGTGATCCCACTTCAAGTTCAAGTGGATTTGTTGGCGCATCTGCTATTGCCCAAATGCCTAACCCCGTTTACATCTCCATTTCCTGAACAACAGTTTTTCAAAATTTGTGCTCTGGATTGTGGCTACACTTTCTTTTGATGTTGTGTTCTGATTGAAGAACTGTTAGTCTCTAATATTATGATTCAGGCTTTCTTTTTCTTTCTCTGTTGTTTTCTTTTTCTTTGGTTTCTGTCTCTATTTCTTTAGGTGTCAGTTGTTTTGTCTATAGTTTTTTGTTTGTTGATGTTTGTATCATGGGGTTGGTTTACTCTAATGAAGCCAACGGAAAGATGTTTAAAAGGGTAATGTGGGTGTTCACAAATTTCAGAAGGCCACATATACGTGCATATGATACTTTTCGTCAATTTTCTGAATGGAAGGCTAACGTAGAAAGTTATTCGATACACAAGAAAGTTAGGAATTGGGGTCTGCTCTTCACACTGGTCTCACAGGCATATCTCATTGTATATTGAGAACATTTCCGATAAATAATAGCATACATTGAAGCTTTTTGTTAATTCAGGTGGTAAAGTGACATGCTCCCATGGATCAAGCCTCAGGGGGTTGTTTATAGCTTCGGAAGAACTGAAATAAATTCTCATGTGGATCTTATAACTGCTAAAATTTAGAATTAATCTGTTGATAATCCGACAAGTGGGACCAAAACCACATGCCCTTAAATATTAAGTCGAGGGAAACAATATTAATGAGAATCTAAGTTAAATGCGTTGAGTTGGGATTAAGGCTGAGTTCAATACTTCAGTTGAAATGGATAATCTGTTAAATATTAGCCCAAATTGAATCATACCAACCAAAGTTTAGAAAAGCGACATGTATCAGCCTATATCGGCCGATATGTATCGTATTGAGAGTTTTCCGATACACCCCTACAGAGGGTGTATTGAAGTTTTGACCGGTTCAAGGAATGGATGGATCTTAACCGACCCTCTGAACTGGATTTAAAAAAAACTAAAAAAAAAAACAATCAATACTGCCCGATATGCCGGTAGCGACGTATCGGACATATTGACATTTTGAACCTTGATACCTACCCATGCGACTTCATAGGTCACGTATCATTCGAATTTGTTAAATCTTTCAGCACTGCACTGGCGCTCTATCCTTTCATTTGTAAGTTTAGAACCTTCAATTAAGTCGCACAAATGTAATGCCGAAGCCAAATAGGGGCTCCAAGCGACACTCATACAGTCATGAGCACCCTTATCAGTGACATGGTGTAATCAGGTATTTAACCAACCTATAACGTGAGAGCCCCCATAACATACAACATAATCATTAATCAATCATATTACTGTATAAAGGATTCGGCCAGCCCCATGGGCCATGGCAATGCATTACCACGTTTAAACCTTAGGATCCGATTGATTTTGTAGACAACATTATCTAGGGAAGATCCATCACCCACCAATCAATGTTTAGTTGGTAATATACATTTCATAGAAGAATATATTAATATTATATAAGAAGGCTCATCCAATCGGGTAGTGAATGGAGATGTGGAAAAGTGAAAAGTAAAAGGAAACAGAGACCAAAATAAATACATATACTTAGAGAAAAAGCATTTCGACACGAGAATTTTAAATTACCTTTATAAATAAAATTACACAAACCCATGGGTGCGCTTTGAATTAGGAATGACCACTTATCTTTTCAAGCAATACCAGCTTCAGCTTCAGTCAAGAGGGCATCCTTCTCAGCCAACAAGTAGTCACAGAGTTCCAAGAGCTGATCTGCAAGAGGAGGAATACCAGGATTGCGCCCCTCGTTGTACTTATGAGCATTGTAGTTTATTTGCCACACATCATGCCTGAAGTCATCCCTTTTCTTGTACTCCATCCTCCTCACCTTCTCCCTAATGGTGGAGAGATCCATTGGATTCTCGATGATGTCAAGGTAGTCAGGAGCTTCTTTCTTGGATACTGGTTTTAGGAACAGATAGGATACATCAATTTGACCTTTAAGGGCCTCTACAATGCTCTCCAAGATGTTTGCCAACCCAACCTGTGTGCAAGCACAACTTATCAGATGCATATTGCAAGATATCAGTAATAATAGATGGGTTAATGATATAATTTGTTCACATCTTTTGGATGTGAAATCAGGGAAGTTGATGAAAATTGGGGTTCATGACATAAATTGTTGTGCAAAAGGCAGAGAATCATGTTTAAGTTTTAGATTCACCATTTATACAATTTCCTACAACTTAGAATAAGTGATGAAAAGGAAAGTTTACCTCCCCTCCTCTACGATGCTTTGTTTGTGGGGCATATTCGGCGGCATACCTCCCCAACTCAACCACAGGCCACCTCTTGGCAGCACGGTCCCTCTCTGGCATTCTTCGATCACTTCTACTTGATCTATGCTCCTCTAAATATTCATTCCTCATCTCTGTTTTTTCCTTCTTTTTCTTCTTCTTTGCTTTCTGTCTTTCCTGTTCTTCGATCTCCCTTTGCCTGGCTTCTTCATGTCTTCTAATCTCAGCTAACCTTCGTTCTTCCTGCATCTTCTTCTTTTTCTCATAAAGCTTCCTTGTTTTCTCCTCTCTCAACCTGTCTGCATATCTCCTCTTTTCCTCCTCTTCCCACAATCTTCTCTCTTCTGCAGCTTTTCTCCTTGATGCCTCTTCAGCCATTTGCTTTCTCTCCTCTCTATGTTTCTCAAAACTTGACAACTCAATCATCCTTTTTGTCTTTCGACGTTCTTCACCCAGTCCAGAGCTAGCTTCCCGTTTGACCTGGTCCACATTAGCAACTGTCTTTGATTGCTTAATTATGATTTTCTTGCGAAGTTGATCTCTATCTGCCTCTGTTGGTGGATGTATCACAATGGATGGCTTCTGAGGTTCCACCTGGATATCTTCATTTTTCATCTTGTTGGAAATTTTTATCTTACTTATCTTTGTAATAAGTTTAGTCCCAGTTTCAGCATCAGAAGTGAAAGGTTTCTCAGAACTCTGCATAATCCCAGGTAGTGCTTTCTCAGAAGATTTGTCAACAGGACCACATTTGAGCTTCAGTGAGGGGAATTTTGCTTTTAATCTCAATTTATCAGCATTTTCCAAGGTTGCTACAGTAGCAACCCTTGACACGGTCTTTTGTTTTAGTTTCTTCACTGATGCTTTTTGCTGGGTCTGGGAAGAAGGATCAAGAATGGTAGATTTTCCTGATACTTTTTCCAGGCTTGTGTTATCAACCTGTATTTCCAAGTCTTCTCCATACCTAGGGCAGTTCTTGTTGGTCCTCATGTGCCCTGACTGGTACATCAAAAGGTAAACAATCACTATTGTAAGTTAAAAACCATTCTTCATTATTTTATGGCAATGCAAAAGAATGCACCTCAATCACATACCTGACCACATACTCCGCATACAAAACTTTCTCTTACTGGTTTGGCTGTATGTTTCTTTTCCTTAATAACCTGGATATAAAATTAACATGTGAGGAATCTGACCACATCTTACAACCTGGATATAAAATGTGGGAAACTTATAACTTGAATATTTTCTTAACAGCAAGTTCTACAACATTTATAAGGTATATTTTTGCATGTGCTTGTACATCATTCATACATGGGCGCATGCATGTCATGTAGTTCACACAGTATATCCAGACAAACTACTTCAACCTGTGACTTGACACTCATGTAAAAAAAAAAGCTGTTATATTTTCCTTGAGTGATGTTCTGCAGACAAAAAGCATTGGCAATGACTTTGCCAGAGCAGTTAGCTGAAGACAAAGTGTAGATCCTAAGAAACAATCAAAATTTGGATGCCAATAGCATCTGTGCTACTTGATATTTTCTCTGCCTGCAAATTTGATGAAACAATGAAATTACTATTACAAACATTAATTTTTTCATCTTTTCATGAAATGTAACATAATTATCATCTTTAAACCTGATGATATAAAACAGATGGAAGTAGTTTAGTAGTGAACTAAAAATTATGTGCACAGGATTCAGGAGAAAACATAACTGGTGTTTTTGGTGTTGGTTGCATACGTGCAAAAATTCTGTTTTGATACAAAATCTGTGAAAGAGAGAAAGAAAGAAAGGAAAATAAGATTTGTGCAGAGAAGAGATGAGGAGAGAAGTTGAAGAGAATGGGGAGAAGCCAAAAGTTAGATCTGTCTGCTCCTTTCATTAGCTTACATACTCATAAATAAAACTGAATACAAAGACAAGTATGCCCTTAGTAAGTCGGCTACTTGTAAAAACTAAGTAGCACTCTTAAGTTTAAACATAAACTAATGGGCCTTGGGCCCAATAACTCTCTAACTACGCTTTATAAACAAAAACAAATGCTATCAGCCCGAAACTCAACTCTCCCTCAAGTTGGGAATAGATGTCACACATTCCCAACTTGCGTGGATCATGCTCCAGCTTGTTTCTTGCAACATCTTTTGTAAGAACGTCAGCAAGCTGCAAGTCAAATGCAACATAGGGTAAGCACACTTCTTCGGGTGTCACCCTTTCCCTTATAAAGTGTCTATCCATTTCTATATGCTCCATCCTATCATGCTGAACTGGGTTATGGGCAATGTTAATTGCTGCTTGATTGCCACATTATAATATCATGGTTTCTTTGGCCTCAACTCCAATCTCCCCTAACATGTATCGGACCTAGAGGAGCTCTGAAACACCATGTGCCATGGCTCTATATTTAACTTCCATACTTGACCTTGCTACAACTGATTGCTTCTTACTCTTCCATGACACTAGATTACCTCCAACAAGAGTGCAAACTCCTGATATAGATCTCCTATCATCTAAGCACCTTGCCTAATTAGCATCTGTGTAAGCCTTTAACTTCAAATGTCTATGGTCAGCAAACAACATGTCTCTACCTGGGTGTCCCTTCAAATAGGAAAGTGTCCTGTCAATGGGCATGCATGTATTGACTCACCACACTCACTGCATAAGAAATATCTGGCCATGTCATACATAAGTATAGCAACCGGCCCACCAATCTTTGATACCTTCTAACATCCTTCACTAGCTCACCTTCTGAAGCATTTATCCTGTGGTTCTTATCAATAGGTATATTGGCTATTCATGCCCCAAGCTTTCCTAGCTCTTGTAGTAAGTCCAAATCATACTTCCTCCGTGAGATGAAAATCCCATGCTTGGACCTTGCCACCTCAATACCCTAAAAATACTCAATTCCCCAAGATTTTTAATCTCAAACTCTTTGTGTAGGTTCTTCTTCAAGGTATTAATCTCACTCAGATCATTTCTTGTGTCTACAATGTCATCCACATGCACTATTAGTACTGACACCAATCATCCCCTCCTTTTCACAAACAAAGTATGATCAAATTGAGTTTGAGTATAGCCAAATACAACCAAATCACTTCTAAACCTGTCAAACCAAGCTCTGGGTGATGGATTCAAACCATATAAAGATTTCTTTATCAACATACTTTTCCTTTTGCCACATCACTGTAAAAGCCAACCGGTAGATCCATGTACACCTCCTCTTGCAAGTGTCCATTAAGAAAAGCATTCTTCACATTAAGGTGGAAGAGAGGCTAAGAGTATGTAGCTGCTAGTGATGGGAGAATCCGGATTGAACTCATTTGCCACTAGTGCAAAAGTCTCCAAGTAATCTATGCCATAAGTTTGAGTATACCCTTTTACAACCCGCTCTTCCTTGTACCTTTCTATACTTCCATCTACCTTGTACTTCACTGTATAAACCCATGTATATCCAGCTGTCTCTTTGCCATCAGGTAAATCCATAATCTCCCATGTCTGGTTTTTAATCAATGCTTTCATTTCCTCCTACATAGCTGTCTTCCACTCAGGTTTGGAGAGAGCCTCACTAATACTCCTGGGTATAGACACAGAGTCAAGGGAGGAAAGATAGTGTGAGATGCAATGAGCAATACGCTTCTTATTCCCTTTTTGGAGTGCAATAGGGAGATCTAGGTCATATGCAATGGTGTTAGGAGTAGGGGTAATAGTATCAATAGGAACTAAACCATCAAAGGAAACAAGAGTTTATAATCTAGAGAGGTTATATTGGTCATATGTTCTTAGGCTCATGAGTTTATAATCTAGAGAGGTTCCCCCTTACCTGTAGTGGATGCGTAATTTGCAGAGGCATGTGAACTACTTGTATGTGCAAACGAAGTAGAATGACTACCTCCTGATCTATCTGCACCTTGCTGTCCACCAAATAATGAGTTGGAACTGGCTATATCTCTGACCCAAAAACTACCCATATCTCTCCAATTCGGCCCTCAATGTAGTTGCTGCAACAGGCTTTAGAGAAGCTGTGGTAGGTGGTCCTAATAAATCACTAGTCACTTTCATATTCACATTTCCCTTCTTGTTTTTGTGCTAACTCGGTATAAGGTGTGGGTAAATCTTCCAACAAGTATCTCTAGTATGTTTAGGTTTCTTACAGTAGTCACAAATCAGGTCCTTCTTGTCCTTCTTCGGTTCATGTCCACTCTTATCCCTACTCAACTTAGGCTTCACTGTGCTAACCATAGCTAACTACTTAAGGCCTAGGTTTCTCATCATCACATTCCGCTTACTCTCTTCTCCAGATACAAAGGCATACAAGTTACACTATCTTGGGAAAGAATATGTTGTTGTACAATGTCATATTCAGGGTTAAGTCCTGCTAGAAACTTAAATACTCTATTCTTCTTTACCAACTTCTGATAAGTTGCTGCATCTTTGCTACTTTCCCAAACCACAGTCTCCAAATGATCTATCTCCTGCCATAAGGCTTTGAGGGATGAAAAACAAATTACAACAAACTTATCTCCCTGCCTAGTAGCAATCACCTGGTAGGCTCTAGCAATATTCTCACTGTGGATAAGTTTTTGCTACTCCATCTTAAATCTCCTTAGCTATGTTATCTCATAGAAAGTTCTTACTTATATGGCGTAACATGAAATTGCACACCCAGATCATCACCATGTAGTTCTCCTATACTCACCGAGAGTAGTTAGTCTTAGGTTTCTTCCCCTCACTAGTGACAAACCCAAATTTTACATAAGCTCCAATAGCCATCTTTGTAGATTGTGACCATTCTAAGTAGTTTGTACCATCCAACTTGATTGTAGTGATGGTCCCAACCCTAAAGAGGTCACCAACACCTCTACCTAATTCTATTTCACCTACAGATTTATTTTCAACTCCACAACCCTCCATAACTCCTACAACAGATTAGGAGACCAACTTGAGATGAAAAGAAAGTTTTATCTCCTTTAGAAACCTCAAACACCTTACTTGTACCCTAGAAACCCCTCCCACCAAAGATTCCCTTCTCCGTGGGAGCAGGAGAAGGAAGAGAAGAGGCTACCGCTCCCTCCAGAGGCCTCCAAAAAGATTGGGACTTGAACCACCCTCTTTAGAAAACATCTAGAAACCCTAAAAAGCTAGAGTGTCACTTCCTAGGTCAAAATTTAGAGTCCTACTAAATTAAAATTCTTCCCCTTTCTCCAATTCTTCCTAATTTTCGAGATAAACCCTAGACTTGCTACAAGGGATTGAAGATCCACTAAAAAATCCAAAAACCGGGCTTACCTGAAGTTCTCGATTAGCTCTTTACCTCATCATGCAGCCATCCGATCTAGGGCTGCATGATGAAACAACTCAAAAAATACCTAAACTTGCTCTGATACCAAGTAGAAAAGTGCAAAAGTTCTGTTTTGATATAAAATCTGTGAAAGAGAGAAAGAAAGAAAGAAGGAAAGAAAGAAAAATAAGGTTTGTGCAAAGAAGAGAAGAGGAGGGAAGTTGAAGAGAATGGGGAGAAGCCAAAAGTTAGACCTGGCCACCCCTTTCATTAGCTTATATACTCATAAATAAAACTGAATACAAAGACAAGTATACTTTTAGCTACTTGTAAAAACTAAGTAAACACTCTAAATTTAAACATAAACTAATGGGCCTTGAGCCAATAACTCTCTAAATATGCTTTGTAAATAAAAACAAATGTTATCAGCCAAAAACTCAACACCAATTAAATTTGCATACATATTGAATTGGATTAGTGTCCTTATAGTTTGGAATTAACTGACTAAAAAGATAAAAACACCAAGATGGGGCTAGCTATAGAAGGCGATGTCATGAGCTCACCTTAATTCCGTCTCCTGCTACTTTAGCTTTCCTTTTCAGTACACCATTCTTCCCATTTCCTTTCTTTGATTTCATCTTTTCAACCTTCATCCAGAAAAATGAAGAAACATTTTGTTATGTTATTTGATGGTTTATCCACTAAAACCAAGTATGATCTCTATATTGTGAAACAAGGCATGTAACAAGTAGGACGCAAGCAGAATAGAGAAGCAATTGAGGATAAAGTCCATCAAGGAGGCTGAGTGACTCACTATTACCTCCATTGGCCCACGAATGATGTTCTCCTTGGATATAAATGATCCATCAGATTGGACTGTACGAATTATCTGCTTGGCCCCACAACTTTTTTTGGTTTGATTTGCATTTTCAGAAGTAAAAACTAATTGAGAGCCCAAACCTCCTTCTTGCCATGTTGCTTTTGTCTTTTTCTTCTTCCTTCGCTCAGCTTCATCATCTGCAAATGATTTTTCATAATTGTTCATCATGGTGTTCCAAAGACCATTTCTTCTATAATTTATCTTAACGTCAACATTAATCAAGTAGTTATTCCATTGGTAAAAAAACATGTCCATACTGTTCTTAAATACTGACTTGGCATTTATGCTTTACTTTTTTTTTTCAAAAATAATCTCAATTCTATTTGGCATATATTCATAATTACAAGCAATTTGGCATATAAATTTCAATTGACATGTGCAAACTAATAGAAATTTCTAAGATGGTTTGGTTATGTGCATGGAAAACCATCAACAGCACTCGTAAGAATAAGTGACCTGTTACAATTTGAAGGAGCTAGAAGGACAAGGGGTAGACCAAAAAGAACATGGGTAGAATTAGTCCCTTGTCCTTATAGTAGAAATATAGAATAAGTGATTTGTAACTGATTGCTTTTCCTTATGGGTTCTGTAGGTGGTCTTCTATGCACATGACCTAACCATCTATTATTTGTATCCACATCTCCCCAAAATTCCTTATTCTTCTCTCAAAACAACTCATTGGAGCCTTGTTCCACTCCCCACCAAAGAGGAAAAAAATAATAAAAGAAACTAACAAGGCTTCAATTACACAATCTACTAGCTAATTCAATTATTTAAATACCAAAATAATCGTTCTCTAAATAATCATAATTGCTTTATCTCGAGGGGTTGGAGATGGGAAAAGGTTTAAGCAAAAGAGGAAGAACTGTGTGGGATATAGTATCAACATCTGTGTTCTGGGTATTGTGGCAACTGGCGAGAGAGGAATGCTAGGAACTTCCAAAAGAGCAATTCAGTAGATTCAGTGGTTTAAAAGATAGTTGGAAAGCTACATTCATGTCTGGCATCTAATAGACTACTTAAAGGAAGAAACTATAGCTCACATTTTGTCTTGATAATCTTTGTAAACGGGCAGGGAATATCTGTATAGGGATGTCAGTATTAGGGTTTTGTATATATTCCTAATGTACAGCCTCTAGTTGTACATGGTTATTTTGATTAATGAAATTCTATTCTTTACCTTTTCTCAAAAATAATTATTTTACCTTAAAATAAGTTATGTAAAATTAAAAACCAAAGTAATGTATGTATGTAGGAAAAAAGATTTTTTTTTGATAGGTAATTGTAGGAAAAAGATACTGCCAAAGCATGTTTTGTTTAATGCAACAGGAAGTTCACCTGTTTAAGTCTTCTAATATAAAATGTTGTTTTACATGCAAATCACATGGCATTACTAAGGCATTATTTTGGCAGTAGCATTTCCCTGTATCGAATATCAAATAAACACTTGCTTGATATAATAATTCAATATATATACATATAACATGTAATAATAAAAGATTACATATTTTTATTTCAAATTCAATATTCAGTTAAAACAAAAATGCAAAAACATAGTTATAGAAAAGATCCTCTTAAATAGTATTGTGTAATTCATTGTAAATATTTGTTTTCTTGTTATTTTCTGCTTATTTATCAGCTGCATTTTCTTCACAAAATTCAGTGTCACAACCAAAATGTTCTCATGAATTGGCAAACAAATTTCTAAAGTCATCTTTAGAGAGTGATTAGGAACTGAAATCAACCATACCATCCATGAGCATCCTACACAACTCTGCTGCTTCTGCAGCTTCATCTTCAATTTCCTCCTCTGCCTGAGCCTGCGATGGGCGTCTTCTCATTTTAAGTCCTCTAACACCATCTTCTTTATCATGGTTGGGTTCATAATTACTTTCCTCCCCTTCTTCACACTCTTCAGCATCCAGCAAATTTTCAAGGTCACCAGCAAAGGAATCCAGGTCACTATTTGCTTCAGAGTCACTCTCGTTTTCATCACCATCAGCAGCTGAAAGACTCTGAATTTGGCGATCCCAAATTTCCTGGCATTTTTCTCTTGTCTGCTGCTGAAATTGAAGAAATGACATTCGCTGTCCACGTGCATACTTGCTGATGGTTGTTGGATCAACCTTAACCCCTGATGCAGCCTGCTCACTTGAAAGTTTGCGTATCATAGCTATTCGATGCCACCTTGTTTTTTTTGCAATCTGTTCTTCAGGAACATTGAACTTAAGGAGAACCTAGAAATTTAGAACATCAAGGGGTTAGGGTTAGTGAAGAGAGAAAAGGTACATCTTCTTAGAAATGCTAGAGATGCTACTTTGCATATAGATGTATCATTTAAAGAAAATGTAGCTGATCTGGATACATAGATTTAGATGTACTTTGCATATAGATGTATTATTTTCTGTTTAACCCTTTCTAAAGGTGTTTTAGCGATTTGACATGAATTAAGAATATATAAATATAATCCAAACAGAGGATAGCCAACGGTTAGACTTCCTCAACATTTATTCAAGCCTTTTTCTCTTGTTTGCCTAGAATCAGTCTAGATGCACCGATCTAAGAGATCAAAGAGAATTTCCTAAAAATTCAAAAGCAGAAGAGCACAATAAAAAGGAGAAAATAAAGATAAAACACTTGGACCAAATAAATCAACCTAGGAAGCTAGTACACACACATGCATAGGGAGAGAAGTGATTTTACCCCATTTCCTATTCACCTATACCAAATGTGTGCTTCATACAACAGAATTTCCCACATTTACATTGCAGTGTAATATAATCAAGCTTGAATTAAAGGTCAGTTAACCCAAATATAATGACTCTTTAACCTACATATGATGAAAAATAAACTCAATAAGGTTTCTAAATAGGTCTTGAATAACCTAAATATGTCTTAGGGTCCATTTGATAATGGATGAAGTGATTGAACTAAATGACATTGCTGTCTGTCAATAGACAAGATAATTAATAATAAAATATATGTATCATTAAATCCAAGTTCAGTTCCAGTCATTAAGGAGCTCATAACCTTCTTAATAACTTATTCACTAAAAGACAAAGCATCAAAAAACAAAAATAAAAAAGCAAAGCAATAAGCTATTCAGCTGTTACCAAACAACCCCTTAGTCTAGTAAGTATTTAAAAACAGAAAAAAAACTTGAAAGATTACAGGAAACTTATCTAAAAGGTAGTATTTCGATTTCAGAAGAAATATAACCCAATAAAAATCCTGATTTTAGAGAAGAAAATAAAGAATGAAGAAGATGTTCAGGAGAAAGAGAAAGAAAGAGGAAGAAAAGAGAGGAGAGGAGAGCTGAACCATGTCCCTCTCTCTATCCCTCAATCAATTTATATATGCTGAATATTAGAAGATGCAAAATTATAAAAATCAGAAATCTGTTGGTGGAAGGAGATTCTAGGCTGACAGTTACCTGGTTGCAGGAGGAAGATTCTAGTCTGTGGAAGTTCTCAAATTGAAAAAAGAAAATCAACCAGATTACTTGAAACATGCAAGTTCAGGTTTAGTGGAACAAGAGGTATGCCAATTCTCTGGCAGACTCTTTGGCCAAACAATTGGTGGGAAGAGCAAATCTTTTTTGGGCTGTGTTGTAATCTGACCATTAATGTTGGGGAGGGTTAAGTGTTTTTAGCCCTCCCTTCAAATTGTATCTTTCTATAATATTTTTTCTTAATAAAAGTTACTGTAGTATTGATAAAAAAAAAAAGATGCAGAATTATATGGGTGCCCCTAATTAGGTGGCTGACTCAAAGAACATAAGAAACATTAAGTATTGTGGCCCATAAAGAAGGCCCACTACAGTTGAAACAAAAACTACTGAATAGATAAACAAAACTAAGGCTCATTCAGCCCAACCTCTCTACATTCCCCTCAAGCTGAGCATAGATGTCAATCATTCTCAACTTGCTTACATAGTGTTGGAGCTTTGCCTTAGGAACCTCCTCTGAGGCTACTCTCTATCATATGAAGTGTCTATCTACCTCAATGTGCTTAGTTCTGTCATGCTGAACTAGGTTATGAGCAATGTTAATGACAGCCCCACGGGCCATAGCCCTATGCTCTGCCTCATTTGAAGATTGAGCAACCACAAATTGCTTTTGACTACTTCAGGAGAGGTACAATAACCCGATGTGGATTTTCTATCATCTATACTACCATGGGCCATAGCCCTATGCTCAGCCCCATGGGCCATGGTACAATAACCCGATGTGGATTTTCTATCATCTATACTACATGCCCAATCAACATCTGCATAGGCCTCTAACTTCATATGACCATGCTTAGCAAAGAGCAAAGAGTATAATCTTCTCAAGAGTTCCTTTAAGATGAAATAACACCCATTCTACAGAAGCCACATGTATCTTACAAGGCATGCATAAATTGACTAATCACACTCACAGCATAAGAAATGTCTGAAACACTCCCCTATTAGTCAAGAGCTCTCCATCATTAACTGAGAGCCTATGAATCACATCAATAGGAGTGGAGACAGGTTTGGCACCAAGCTTCCCAGTCTCAAAGAGAAGATCCAACACATACTTTTGCTAGGAGATGAAAACCCCTCCATTAGATCTGCCAACCTCAATAACCAAGAAATACCGCAACTCCCCAAATCTTTAATCTCAAACTTAGAGTTACGAAAGCATTTGAGATTATGAATTTCTTGTGTACCACTACATGTAACAACAATGTCATCCACATATACAATGGGGAAGATGACCTGAGAAGCTTTCCTCTTCAGAAACAAAGTATGGTCAAACTAAGTTTGTGCATAACCAAGTTGAATAAGAGTTAGTACGAAATCTATCAAACAAAGCACAAGGGGAAAGTCCATAAAGATATTTCTTCAATTTACATACCTTACCTTGCATCGCCTTACCATACATTCCAATATACACCTCTTCAGTCAAATCACCATTCAAGAAGGAATTCTTGACATCAAATTGACGAAGGGGCCAGTTATAGCTCACTGCTAAAAACAAAACACTCACAGATGTACACTCACAGATGTCATCTTAGCCACCAGAGAGGAAGTCTCTATATAATCAATCCCATACACCTAAGTATAGCCTTTGGAAACAAGGTGGGTTTTATACCTCTCAGTCCAAACATCAGCATGATACTTTATAGTGTAAACTCACTTACAACCAATAGGCTCCTTCCTAGCAAGTAAATCTACAATGTCCCAAGTATTGTTCTTATGAAGTGCTTCCATCTTAGTCCTCATAGCATCCCTCCATTCTAGCTTAGACAAGGCTACTAGTACATTCTTAAGAACATGTTGGGCTGAAATGGAAGCTAGGAAGGAGTAGTAGGAATGGGATAACAAACTGTAAGAGGTGCATTTGGAAATACAGTGAGCCAGTACATTTCCTTTTACCTTTTCTTATTGCAATGGGTAGGTCAAGATTTGGGAATGAAGGCATTGGTGATGGTTGTATAGGACCTATCCTCTCTTCAGTTTCTAGAAGAGTTAGAGACTCACCCGGAGATGGGGGAACAAGCTATGCATGTCTTAGCCTTTGTTGTTGGTACCATCTTTGAAGAATAGGAGGTATAGTGAACAGAGGACTAGGAGGAGGTGGAGGAGCAGGGATGGGGGAGCTAGGAGACTCAACTAAAGGGGCCGAAGGAGTTGATGAAGAGCTAACACAAATTTTAATGGAAGTTGGTAAGGGTAGGGGAGAAACAACAAATCAATATAGGGCCCCCTCAAAAGGATGGCTATAAAAGGGAACAAGCTCTGCAAAAGTGACATCCATGGAAACAAATCAGATGCCACTACTAGGATCAAATGCATTTCCTGGCTTTGGGTTCAAACTTATGTTTTTGGGAACTAGGAACTTGAACATAACAAGTGCATCCAAAAGCATGCAAGGGAATGGAGAAAACATCATGGTCTGGAGAAAGGACACTGAAGGGAGAATTAAACCTTAAAACCCTGGAAGGCATATGATTAATAAGATAAGTAAGTATCATCACTATGCCAGCCCAAAATCTTATAGGCACATGGGAAGCAAAAAAGAATACTTCTAGCAATTCCCACATTGTGTCAATTCTTTCTCTCTACTACTCCATTTTGCTCGAAGTGTAAGCACAAGAGCTTTGGTGAACAACTCCAAACTTTTCGAAGTAAGATGTGAGATCCTTCTCAAAATATTCCTTAGCATTGTCCGATTGGAACATTTTGATTCAGGTGTTAAACTGGATAAGCACAAATTCATGAAATTGTTGAACAAGCTTGGGTACTTCAACATGAAAATGCATAAGGTAAAGCCAAGTATAGCGGGAAAAAACATCAATGAACAAAATAAAATATTTATAGCCTCCCATGCAAGTTAAATGTTAAAGCCCCCATACATTAGAGTGAACAATGTTAAATGGGAAAGTGAATATTTTATTACTTGCAAGATAAAAGTTTCTACAATGCTTTGAAAACTCATAGGACTCAAAATGTAGATTCGATAAACTAACTCCTTTAAACAATGTTGGAAACAAAAGCTTTAATGAAGAAAAAGAAAGATGACCCAAACGATAATGACATAATATGACACGACTAACTCTAACACTATAAATCCAAAAGCTGTACTTAGCTCTGCTCAGGCATGTCTAATAGATATATCCCATTCACCTCATAGTCGCTCCCAATCACCTACTAAGATTTCATGTCCTAAAAAACATAATAAGAGGGGAAAAAGATTACACTACAGTTCAGAGATTTAGTCAAATTACAAAAGGAAAGTAGATTAGTATTAAGTTTTGGCACATGAATACAAAAGTCAAAGTAAGGGAGTCTAAGGTTCTGATGTCTCCCTTTCTTGAGATGGAGGCAAGAGAGCCATAAGCAAGGGATATTTTGTCGCGGCCAAGTAAAAGTTGGTAAGTAGTGAATAAAATGGAAACACTAGTTATATGGTCAAAAGCACCAAAATTTGTTATCCAGGGAATCCTACAATTACCTGAGGTAAAAGCATGGTTCGTAGTAGCACGAAATCTATGTGAGCATGGGTAGAAGTGGAGCCATTACTCGGTGAAGCAGAAGCTAAAGAGGTAGATTCTAAATGACTGATAAAAGGCAATGTTTTAAAAACCAACCCGGAGGCCGACCCACTTTTGCCTCCGGGTCGTGGGTCACCGGTTTGACCATTTGGGTACAACAAGTCAGACTGTTCCATGTAACCACTATAGCGGGTCGTGTGTGTGTGTGCAAATATGTATGATAGTGTATAATTATGTTTTACATATTACATATTTATTATTTTATTTTTAATTTATCTTTTTTAATTTTTTATTTATAAAAATATTAAAATTTGTGATTTTAGGTAAAAAAAGGGGAGTTTTTGTGAAAATAGCAGGGCAAGGTGCCTAGATACATATCTCGAAAAGTTACCCAAAATAAGAAAAAATATCATCCCAATCAAACATCAGAGTGCAAAGTTATGGCCTTAGAATGTTTGCACATACATTAAGTGTGCAACCTACGACCCTGTAACTAGGTTGAATAGGTGAACGGTTGAACCGCCTGGTAGGGGTGCTCACAGTTTGGTTAACCGAACCAAATCGTGAGGTTATTTTTTGAACCGAACCTACCTGATTGGCTTTTTGAATATTCGAACCGAAACCGAACCGATGCAACCGGTTAACCGGTGGATCGATTAACCGCGGTTCAATTTTTTGGTTTTTCGGTTTTTTATGCATTCAAAATAAAAAAAAAAGAGAGAAAGGCTGTCGATCGATCTAGGATTTTTTCCCATTGGGGAAGAAGAAGAGAGATGAGAGAGAACTGAGATATGAGAAATTGAGAACTCGGAGGCTGTCAGTCAGAGCACGGAGGCCGTCGGTCAGAGACTTGGAGGCCATTGGTTAGTCTGGGGAAGAAGAAGAATAGAGAGATGAGAGACTGAGAACTGAGAGTGAGAGAGAAAGGGAAAGGCGTTTAATCTGAGAGAGAGAACTGAGAGATGAGAGATTGAGAAATCGAAGGTCGTCGCTCGTTAGTCGGAGCCCAGAGGTCGTTGATCGGAGACTCGGAGGCCGTCGGTCGGTTTGGGGAAGAAGAAGACTAGAGAGATGAGAGGTTGAGAACTGAGAGTAAGAGAGAAAGGAAAAGTCGTTTAGCCGTTTAAGTTAATTTGATTCAAAGAGAGGAAATCATGAAAAGCTATCGAACTGTCAGATTGCATGGGGATGCACGTCACGAGCGGATACGTGTCGCTCTAGATCTGCAAGTCTGCAACAGGAAATATAATATATAAATCATGAAAATTGAAAAGCTGAATCACCAAAAAGAGAAAACGACAAAAGACTGTACTTAAAAGTTAAAAGAGAAAATATAATATATAATATATTATACGACAGAGGACTGTACTTAAAAATAAAATATATAATATTATAATATATAATATATTATAATATATTAGAAATATATTATGGGGTACATCTTTTGTTCACCCCCATTGAACTGTCTCCAAATCAATTTCCAACCATAAAGACGACTTCAACATTGAGAAATACATTGCTAAGGGCTTTTCCTCATGTCTCAAATTATTCACATCACTCTTTAATTTATAAGCCCTAGCAACAGTCAACTTCTATGAGGTCTCTTTAACACTATCCCATACCTCATTAGTAGTGTCTACCCATAGGTAGTATTGACATATATGATGTTGCATAGAATTCACTAACCAGCTTACAACTGTGTAAGTTTCCTACATCCACTTCTCATTGGTAGGATCGTCTTAGGTTTTGCCTTACTCCCAATGATGTACCCCCATTTTCCTCTATTACAGACATGGCTTTTTATTGATTGAGACCATGCTTAGTTCCATCTAGCTTCACAATAGTCATTGCCCAGAGTCTCCGAAGACCCCCCTGGCTAAATCTGGAGTTTGTAGGATATTTTGTCTCAACTCCAGTTTGCTCTACTGATTAAATGGAAATGAACAAAAATAAAAATAAGATACTACTAATCAAAAAACACTAACCCGAAGCCAAACTTGCTTCTCTGTAGCCAAAAACTATGGTTTCACAATACCCAACAAAATGGGAGAAAGAGAGAACTTATAGCCACTCCTACCAATGACTTTGGAAGCTTCTCCAACCAAAGTCGATCTCCAAATAGGTCTCCTTTAAGCTCCAAGCACCAGCTTCAAGCTATCTCTGGACCCCTTAATCTACTTTCTACAATCATCTAGGGTTTTTGGGAAAAATCTCCAAGGAACCTGTCTTGGGCTTCAATTTGAATCTTAAATCTTCTCTAGGAATATCCCCAAACTGGGCAACACCAATTTTCTATTGATTAGTAACTTAATTCTCCATACACAGTGTATTTAAAAAGAGAAAAGCAGGAAGTAGGAGCCTACTCTAATGCCAAGAAAAAAATATAATCCGGCAATAATACTGATTTTAGATAAGAAAATAAATAAGAAAAAGAAGGAAGAAGATGTTCTGGAGAAAGAGAAAGAAAGAGGAAAAAAAGAGAGGAAAGGAGAGCTGAATTGTGTCTGTCCCTCTATCCCTGAATCAATTTATATATGCTGAATATTAAAAGGTGCAGAATTACATGGGTGCCCCTCGTTAGGTGGCTGACCAAAAGATTGTAAAGAAACATCAAGTATTATGGCCCATAAAGAAGGCCCACTACAGATGAAATAAAAACTACTGAATAGATAAACAAAACTAAGGCTCATTCAGCCCAACCTCTCTATAATTTCCAATCTTAACCAAGGATAGTGCAGTTAACACTTTGCACTAATTTTCATAGTTTCTGAAGTTAAGATTACCAAGTACAGATTATAACAAGCCTCATGTTACATTGCTTAATATTTTACCAGATGAGAACAAGAAAGTTTCTTTATACCGTTTATTCTATGTTATTTTCATTGAAACATAGTGTCTTATAATCATGTCATAGAAATCCAAGTAGATATATGATTAGCAGTTTGGTTCTTTATATAAGTACAAAAACAAAAGGAAAACAAATGCTTCATCTTTGATGGAGCACTCTTTATTTAACAATAATAGAAATGAATAGACAAGGCCATTGGATATCCAAAAGCCCTTTTAGAAATAGTAGCTGGGCAAAAGTTGAATAGCAGAGGACATAGTGGACACAATTCCCTATTGGAGGAAATTTTTGTGAAGATTTTAGTCAACATTCCCTTATTGTAAGTGAAAATTTAAAAATGCCAACTACCAAATTCTTATGCAAAGGAATGATAAATTAGAGAATCAAGTCCAATTAAAATGACTCAAATTGAATGACTGATATAAATATTAAGATTCAAAAATAGAATCTTAAGATATTTCTTTTTCAGCATAAGATTCATACATAAGATTGGAATTGAAACCCATGGGATTCAAGAATTGTGAATTTTAATGTAAACCATAAGATTTTGCCAACTAGGTCCAACATTGGGTGATGGCCAGGTCCAACATTGAGTAATGGCTTTAAGATATTGACAATATCATGTAGAACTTACATTGAAACCATTCCAGAAATCCTTCATATGAATGAGCATACCTCACAAGCTGCCTCCATGCTCAACCTGCGAAGATCAGAATCTGTTCCAGTGGCAGTTGAACCTCCTCTAGCAGCAGTTACCTTTTTCTTTACTATAGCACTTGATACAGGTGCTTTGGGAGTAACTCGAACATAACTAAAACCTAAGCCCCGACCAGATGGATCACCAACACCAGTAATTTCAAGGCGCTCAATATTTTCTCGATCCTGCAAACAAAGTAAATGATACATGAAGACTTGAATACAACTTAAACACTGACCTTGAAGAACCATCAGCAACTGCTTCAATCTATAATCTTCTATATATACCAAGTCATTGATATAACGAACAAGCCACAGGAAAATTTTGAAACAAGCACTGGTTATACCTCACCTCAATAACATGACAAATCAGGAATTGCTTTGTTCATTGCATCAGCTGATTATAATATTCTACGAAGACAACTGCAATGACACTACACCATTACCTGCTCTAATGGTAAATCCTGGGCTGACAAGTGTGAGAATACAGGTTCAAGTCTGAGAGTGACCACTTTATGCAAAAGAATGCAAAAATGCTAGGACTATATCCAGTCCACCCCTCCCAAGACCCCAGATAGCTGGGACCAACATTAGCTAATGACCTTTTTTATCACAACTATATGACAACCACCTTGATATCAAAGGCATTTTCTGTTCTGAAGCAAATTGTATATCTTCATTCTACAGCCCTCTGGAGCATAAAGGATGAATCTTTTTTTTTTTAATTTTTTATAAGAGTATAATTGTATTAAAAGAGGGAGGGCTTCCCTCAAGTGACTCAATTTAGTTGAATGAACCTTAAGCTGATCCCTATTATCTACTAGGTATAATGAAAAATGACTCAAAATATCTTTTGGAAGCAATTTACATTGCAGCAGAAATTCTTTCATATTGATGCTTGCTTATTTATCTGATTCTTTACTTTGTTTACCTGGCTCTATAAAATTAGTTTTATGGTCTCTTGTGAGGGTTTCTTGTATATTGTAGGTATGACAATGGTTTTTTGGAGTATGTTCATAGAATTGTATTGGTTAAGATTGCCTGGGTTGCTGCAAGGTGCCAACCAGCTGGTTGGTAAGGTCTCCTACTGGTTATAGCGGAGACTTGGGATCGAATCCCACCTGCACCTGGGTTGGGGGGGGTTATGGGTTGGGGATTGGCTACCCCCCATTGTGTAGCCCTTCAAAAGAAATAAAAAAAAAAAAAAGATTGCCCAGGTTGCCTTTATCAATTTACCTATCTCTTTGAAATTGACTTTCAGACATTCAGTGTGTTGGACTACTGTGCTAATCAAAGAAACCTAGTAATCAAGATATATCAGAATTCATTCAGGATTGCTCTTTTCTTTATAATAAAGATAAATTTGATTAAACAAAAAAAGAGGGCACAAAAAACATGATAAGAAATCACCCAAAACAAAAACAAACAATAACACCTCTCACTTACAAATCCTCCCCAATTCATCTCTCAGCATCCAAGAAAAGGCCATCTACAATAGGGGCAATACAGAACCTATACCAATAATCCAATGCACAACCAGCCTCAACCCTAATTCCTATTAAACCAACCACAACACATCAGTACAACACCAGCTCCAAAACATCAGACCTCATCCAAGTCATCATCAGTCTAAGAAAGTGAGTGATCGGCATCTCCACGATTTTTTTTTTCAACTCGACCTCCAATTCACTCCACGATTTTTTTTTTCTTTTCTTCTTTTCCTATAACAAAAATAAGGGTTCAGCCCCTATATTTTTTGAATTTTCTTTTCCTTCTTTTTATTCTTATGAATATGTTGATTTTCTATACTTTAACATGATCTCTATACTTTTCTTATGAAAATTATGAATAATTATTAAGGAAATATGATTATGGTACCTAGGGAACTGCCCTAGGATCTATGTTTTCTACATAAAAAAAATCCATCGTCTAGGCGATAAGGCGCCCTCCTATCGCCTAGCCTTGCCTTGGCGCCTTGAAAACTATGGGAGACATCTTATGCTTCACCCTCTCCTTCCACAAATTCTAAATGGTTCTACTACAACTTCACCCTCCTTACCACCACATTAGGTCAGCTACATGAATCCTGTTTTGCCATTTAACTCTTTAAAAGGCTTTGTTAAACTTTAAGTCCTCAAATAGTTTCTTAAATGTCCTTTTCGGTCCAACCCCTAGCTTATCCCAAACCATCCTAGGTTAAATGTGTTGGTTCAATTGGTTTAGTGTTTATGTTAGTCTTATTTATGTTTTAAGTTCTTGAGCTTATTATGGGCCTTAGTTATTGGGCCTAAACTTGTTTTATTCTTTTTATGTCTAGGTGTCCCATCACTAATCAGGGGCATTCTAGTCCTTTCTTGTAACATTACAGTTGAAAAACAGTCCGCTTGATGTATGGAACTGATTGAGATTAGATGCAAACCAGAAAATAAACAAACATGAGAGGAAGAAGAGAGAGAGAGCTGCGGCAATGAGGGTTAGAGAGTGAGAGGTTCGAACTTAACCTCCCTTTAACACTCTAAACATTTTATTAAGAAGTTAATCTTTGAAATATTACAGAGAGGCCCTTGAGTGGGCAAGAAAATAAAAAAAAACAGAACATTACAGAGTATGGGCCCAGAATAAGGCCCATTACAGAGGGAAACATAACATAACATGAAATGACAGTCTATGGGCCATTCGGCCCATCTCCTCTACAATTACATTGTGAATACTTATATAAGATTCTACGGCCAGCTGAAGAGACTAAGCCACCATTCTCAGATCTCCTTTTTTCTTCTTCTTCTTCTTCTTCGGCTACTATTCTCCAGCAAACATGGTATCAGAGCACTAATCGGTCTGACTGGATACAGCCGCCTCTTTTCTCCACTTCTCTATTCCTTCTTTTTTCTCTCTCCTATCTCGGCCACTGTGAAGAAACCCTAGGGCTGACTGTAGAACACAACAAGGTTTGTATCTAGGGTTTCTCTTGGTTGTAGGGCCTAAGGGGAGTTTGTTCCAGAAGCTGATGCCCTACTAGAAATCCTGCAGCAGGTAGTAGCCATTCAGCTGCTAAGAGAGATCTGTGTGGAACAGATCTAGGTGGAAGGACTGAGTTAGACAGTCCTAGTACAGATCGTAAGGGTGGTCACAGTCTAGGTTCGACCACCAGAGGTGCCAAAGAGGTATTGCCCTTGGCTACAGCTACGACAACAGAAGTCAAAGCCCAGCCCAGAAGTGTTCAATACAGTACAAGGGTGGATTGTTCTTGGTTTCAGAACTGTTACAGAGGTGCTTCAGACCTGTTACAGGGGGTTCTCAGACTTGTAACAACTTCGGTAAGTCTGAAATCGTGTTCTTTGTACTGAGATTTCAATTGTGACCACTGTAAGAGGAAGGAGATGTCTTCAATATCAGGAGAAGTGTCTTCTAAGGATAATAGAACTGGTGGGAGGTCTTCTAATTTGGAAAACCCAAATCTGCACAACTTGCAGATCACTAATGTATTGTTGGACGAATATAACTTCAGAGAATGGTCTGTTTCAGCCATGCTCTTCATTACTTCCCGGGAACATACGGGTTATTTAGATGGACAGAAGCAGGAACCTACAGAGGGTGGTGTGGAGTACGCAATATGGCATAAGGAAAATGCTACTGTTATGTCCTGGCTGCTTGCTTCGATGACTCCAAGAGTGGCCAGGAATGTTCAACACTTTCCCACTGCTGCTAAGATTTGGGAAAAAGTGTCTAAAGCTTATGGACAGAGAAAGAACAATGCAAGAATCTATAGGCTAAGCCAAGACATTGCTGCATTGAAACAAGGAGATATGACAGTTACAACTTATTTTGCAACCCTAGAAGGACTATGGGAAGAACTTGATCATCATCTTATTCTTGAATAAGATAGAGCCTTTAAGTTCTTGGCTGGCTTAGACCCAATGTATGAGAGCATAAGGTCTCAAATTTTGGGAAGGGATGAAATGCCAGATTTACACCATGTCTACCATCTAGCAAGGAATGAAGAGGTTAGGAGGAAAGAGATGCAAGTTGACACTCAAATACAGCCTGTTGAACATTCAGCCTTAATTTCTTCAAACCAAAAAGGGAGCAAGCATTTGGACAAGAGGCATCTTAAGTGTACTCATTGTGGAGGTGGAAGACATGTAAAAGATACTTGTTGGGTTCTTTATCCTCATCTGAAACCAGCTGTGTTAAGGAAAGACAAGAAGCCTTAGAGGAATCAAACAGCAAGTGGGAACTTTGTTACTAGTCACAGTGGTGAGAGCCCGAAGAACACATCTATAGTTACACTTCCTCCCATGGGACAGACTGCTAATTCCCACACATCCGGGTCCTTGGATTTCATTGCTAATGAGGTAGAGGTCCTTAGCTGGGCCTTAACCCGTCTAAGGACTAATTCCCTTGCTTCCACCTCTCTTGCCAGATTAGGTATTGTCTCTGCTTCTAGTAATGGAATTCAAGTTCCTTTTGATTTGGTCCATTCTGATGTTTGGGGCCCTTCACCTCTTGTTTCTGGAGATGGATTTCGTTACTTTATCAGCTTTATTGATCACTATTCACGATGCACATGGATCTACTTGTTAAAAGGACGTGATGAAGTGCCACGGATAACCATGGCATTTTGTAAAATGATTGAAAATCAATTCGACAAGAAGATTAAGCAATTCCGTTCAGACAATGCAGCTGAATATTTTGAAAGTTCCTTGAACCTGTTCATGGAGGATGCAAGAGTGCTACACCAATCATCTTGTGCTAGTACCCCTCAATAGAATGAGGTTGCTGAGCGTAAAAATAGACACTTATTGGAGACAACTCGAGCTTTACTATTTCAGCACAAGGTTCCCAAGCACTATTGGTCTCAAGAAGTCCTTATCGCATCATATCTGATAAATCAGATGCTATCTAAGGTGTTGGGTATGAAAACTCCTTTCTTTGTTCTTTGCCCTAATCTTCCAGACTTTCCTCTTCCACCTAGAGTCTTTGGCTATGTATGTTTTATTCATGTAAAGGATTCAAAGAAGACCAAGTTGGATCCTAGAGCTACGAAAGGAATCTTTCTAGGGTACTCTCCTACACAAAAGGGTTACAAGTGTTATGATCCAGTTACCAAGAAGAAATACATCACAAAGGATGTGGTATTTTTTGAATCTCAATCCTATTTTCATTCTTCCTAGAATCCTCTTCAGGGGAGACTAGTGGGATGGAAGAGGATTCTTCTTCTCCCTCTTTTTTGTGCCTCTTTCAACCTCGGGCCTTCCATCTTCTCCTCCTGATCCTCCTAGTTGTAGCACCCCAGGTGAATCTAGTGAGGCTCCCGTTGAACCTGTTATCACTCTTGATGCTGCGGATGTAACTGGGGACACTAATAGGCAACAAAAAGATATGAGAATCACCTACAACAGAAGAAAAAAAGACCCTCCAACTCATGGCAGAAACCAACCAGACTCCGATCAATTTGTCTCAACAACTCCAGGTAATCTTATCACTCATACTTCTGATTTGGATCTCCCTATTGCTCTTCGTAAGCCTACTCGTTCTTGTACTATCCGACACCCTATTGCTGAATATGTTTCTTATTCACGTTTATCTCCTCGTTATTATTCCTTTGTGTCTGCTCTCTCTTCCGTGCATGTCCCTACTAGGTACTCAGAGGTAGTGTCTGACCCAAGATGGAGAGAGGCTATGAATGAAGAAATGAAAGCCTAATGAAAGCCAGGACTTGGGAATTAGTGGATCTACCAGAAGGGAAGAGCATTGTGGGATGCAAGTGGGTGTTCACTGTGAAGCATAAGGAGGACAGGTCGATTGAAAGATACAAGGCCAGACTAGTGGCAAAAGGGTTTACTCAAAAGGAAGGGATTGACTACAAAGAGACTTTTGCTCCAGTTGCAAAGCTTAACACACTTCGGGTTCTATTGTCATTAGCTGCAAACTTCTCATGGGAGCTATATTAGTTGGACGTAAAGAACGCTTTCCTAAATGGCGATCTACATGAAGAGGTATTCATGAATCCTCCACTAGGTTATGGTTTTGATGGGAAAGTGTGTAGACTGAGGAAAGCATTATATGGTCTTAAGCAGTCCCCTCGAGCTTGGTTTGAGAAGCTCTGTGGGGCCATGAAGAAAGTGGAATACACTCAAAGTGGTGCAGATCATACTTTGTTCATAAGGAAACAGGATAGTAGACTTACGACACTCATCGTCTATGTGGATGATATGGTGATTACAAGAAATGATCTAGAAGAGATAAAACGATTGAAGGAGTTCTTGGCATCTGAGTTTGAGATCAAAGACTTGGGCCATTAGAGATACTTCCTTGGAATTGAAGTTGCTAGGTCACATGAGGGCATTTATATATGTCAACGGAAGTACGTCCTTGATCTTCTAGAGGAGACAGGTATGATGGGGAGTAGACCAGTAGATACTCCAATAGAACAGAATCATTGTCTACAGGAATCAGTTGGAGAGGACTACCTTGATAAAGAGAGATACCAAAACTGGTAGGGAAATTGATATATCTGTCTCTCACTCGACCAGATATTGCTTATGCCGTACATGTTGTCAGCCAATTCAAGCACTCTCCAAAGATTCCTCATATGAGAGCAGCGGAAAGGATTCTTAGGTATTTGAAGACTTGCCCAAGAAAAGGAATTTTGTTCATAAAACACAATAAAATTGAAATTGTAGCGTATACTGATGCAGATTGGGCTGGTTCTGTTGGAGACAGGAAGTCTACTTCTTGGTATTGCACGTTCGTTGGAGGGAATTTGGTTACATGGTGAAGTAAAAAGCAGAATGTGGTTGCTAGATCAAGTGCAGAGGCTGAATATCAAGTTATGGCTCATGGTGTTGCTGAACTGTTGTGGCTTAGGACCCTTCTTAGTGAGCTCGGGATAAGGGTCGAGTGTCCTCTCAGGCTGTATTGTGACAAGAAGGCTGCCATCAACATTGCAAATAACCCAATGCAACATGATAGTACGAAGCATATTGAGATTGATCGACACTTCGTTAGAGAAAGGATAGTCTCAGGGGAACTCTGCATTCCTTATACTCCTTCCGAGATGCAGATTGCAGATGTGCTAACAAAAGGACTAGCTTCAATGAAATTCTTAGACTTACTTGGCAAGCTAAACATGACTGACATCCATGCTTAGCTTGAAGGGGAGTGTTGGTTCAATTGGTTTAGTATTTATGTTAGTCTTATTTATGTTTTAAGTTCTCGAGCTTATTATGGGCCTTAGTTATTGGGCCTAAACTTGTTTTATTCTTTTTATGTCTAGGTGTCCCATCACTAATCAGGGACATTCTAGTCCTTTCATGTAACATTACATTGTGAATACTTATATAAGATTCTAGGACTAGCTGAAGTGACTAAGCCTCCATTCTCATATCTCCTTTTTTTTTCTTCTTCTTCTTCTTCTTCTTCTTCGGCTACTGTTCTCCAGCAAACAAAATGCACTTTAAACATTGTAATATTTTCAATAAAGCATATGCATTTAATTCCTGTTTAATTCTGATGTTATTGTTGAGCAAGAACTAGAGAAGAGAGGAGAGGAGAGGGGAGGAGAGGAGAATAGAGGGAGAGAAGAGAGGAGACTCGAGTAGACTGAGAGCCCTCCTTAACTCAGTGGGCGAGAGTTAGTATTTTTATTTATATTGGCCCAGTCGTACAATATAAAGACAAGAGAAAATTACAATAGTACCCTTGCGGTACTAAACCTGAGAACATAAACAACTGTTAACACTCCCCCTCAAGTTGGAGCATAGATATCAATCATGCCCAACTTGTCACACAGATCATGATGTCTGGAATGATTTAGACCCTTTGTAAAGATGTCTGCAAGTTGGTTCTCAGAATTGACATAGGGAGTACACACTTCGCCTGTGATGACTTTCTCTCTGATAAAATGCTTGTCAACTTCAATGTGTTTTGTTTTATCATGTAGCACCGGATTGGCAACAATGTTTATAGCTGCTTTGTTATCACAGAATAAAGACATAGGTTTGTCCACTAAGAAGCCCAACTCACTCAACAAATTCTTTATCCACATGCCTTCAGCTACCCCGTGGGCCATAGCACGATATTTAGCTTCAGCACTGGATCTAGCCACTACATTTTGCTTTTTACTCCTCCATGTAACAAGGTTCCCTCCTATAAATGTTCAGTAGCCACTGGTAGACTTTCTGTCACTTTGGGATCCATCCCAATCTGCATCTGTATAAACCTCAACTTTTAAATGTCCGTGCTTTTGAAATAACAAACTAGCACCCGAATACTTCTTTAGATATCGGAGGATTCTCTTTGCTGCTTCAAGATGAGAGGACCTAGGAGCATGCATGAACTGACTGAGGACACCAACAGCATATGCAATGTCTGGGCGAGTCATAGAAAGGTATAACAACATCCCTACAAGCCTCTGAAACTGTTTTACATCCTTGAGAGGTTCACCTCGACTGTCACCTAATTTATGGTTGGGGTCAATGGGAGAGTCAACTGGCTTCACCCCCATCTTCCCTGTGTCTTGAAGTAAATCTAGGACATATTTCCTTTGAGAGATGAAGATGCCCTTCTTTGATCGGGCAACTTCAATTCCGAGGAAGTATCTGGCAGGTCCTAGATCCTTCATTTCAAACTGAGTGGCAAGAAAGAACTTCAACCTCTGAATTTCATCCCCCCAGTCACTAGTAACAATTATGTCATCTACATATACAATTAAGGCAGCAATTTTACCTTCTCCTCTTTTCACAAACAGTGTGTGATCTAATTGACATTGCTTGTATCCTTTCTACTGAACTGCCACATGGAATTTGTTGAACCAAGCTCTTGGTGATTGTTTCAGCCCGTATAAAGACTTCTTCAACTTGCACACTTTCTGTTCATTGCCTTGAGCCAGAAACTCAGGGGGTTGAATCATGTAAACTTCCTCTTCAAGGTCACTATTCAGGAAAGCATTCTTGATGTCAAGCTGATGTAAATGCCGGTCCAAATTAGCAGTAAGGGAGAAAATGACTCTAATGGAGTTCATCTTGGCAACAGGAGCAAAAGTTTCAGCATAATCAACTCCGTACACTTGAGTAAACCCCTTTGCCACTAAGCAAGCTTTGTACCTCTCCACTGTTCCATCAGCCCTATGTTTGACAATGAACACCCATTTACATCCAACTGGAACCTTTCCCTTAGGAAGATCAACAAGATCCCATGTGCCATTCTTATGAAGGGCATTAATTTCTTCTTTCATGGCATTTGTCCATTTAGGAATTGAAAGAGCTTCTGCCACATTCTTAGAGATAGGAACATTGTCAATGGAAGTAAGAAAAGCACGGAATGAGGGTGAAATGTTCTCATAGGAAACAAAGTTGGAAATGGAATGTTTATTGGTGCACAATCTAACACCCTTCCTGTGAGCAATAGGACGGTCAATGTCATTAGCAGCAGAGGGATCATTTTCAATAGATTCAAAGACATCATTGGGAGCCAAAATACCTGAGTGAGTATGATCCTCCCCCGAGGAGTCTGGTGGCACTGGAGGTACAACTTCCGGATTTTCCACAGCTCTTGAATTTGGTTGGCCTTTGCAACGACGAGAAAAAACGCGAAAAGGCGAAGGATCAGGAAGAGAAGGGGAAGAAGGATTAGGAAGAGAAGACTGAGCCAATGGCGAAGAATTAGGAAGAGGAGGAAGCTGAACCAATTTCTCCTCATGTCTACACTCCCCCTGAGGAGAAACAGGAAAGAAAGGCTCATCTTCAAAGAAAGAAATATCCATGGAGACATAGAATTTCCGAGAAACTGGATCAAAACAACGGTATCCCTTCTCAGTAAAGGAGTAACCAAGAAGTATGCAAGAGATAGCACGGGAATTCAATTTCCCACAGGTGGGAGACAGATTTTGGACAAAACACTGACAACCAAAGACATGAGGAGGAATAGAAAGAAGGGGAGCCTTAGGAAAGAGAATTTGATGTGGGGCTTTGTACTCTAACCAACGAGAGTGCATACGATTTATAAGGTAAGCGGAACAAAGAACAACTTCAAGCCAAAAACGTTTGGGGACATTCATATGAAGTAGTAAACCCTGAGCCACTTCAAGGAGATGTCGGTTCTTCCGTTCGGCCACACCATTTTGTTGTGGCATACAGGCACAAGAGCTACGGTAAAGAGAACCACACGAAGCAAAAAATTCAGTGAGGTCACTATGAAAAAATTCTTTGGCATTATCTAATTGAAAATTTTGAATTTCAGCCTGAAATTGAGTAATGACCATCCACTGGAAATTTTGAATGATTTTTTGTACTTCCTCCCTGGTTCGCATCGGGTATACCCAAGTATATCTAGAATAATCATCAACTAGGGTAATGAAATACTTGTAGCACTCTCAGATGGTAAGGTAACAGGGCCCCATACATCAGAATGAACAATGTGAAAAGAAGATTCAGATTTACTATTTCTTTGAAGAAACTGAGTTCTACAATGTTTACTTAACTGACACGTTTGACAAGAAAAATCAGAAACATGCATTGACTTAAACAGTTATGGGAATACAACTTTCAAAGACTGAAAAGACAAATGACCTAGACGACAATGCCATAAATAGACTCTCTTCTTGCAAGACTGACTCATAGACTCTGTAACATGAAAACCAGCCTTATTCTCCAGCATGTAAAGTCCATCAACCATACGTCCCCTACCAATCGCCCTTCCCGAGGCCAGATCCTAAATCACACAATGAGAAGGGAAAAAGGTCAGTGAGCAATTCAAGGAATTAGTAACACCACTAACAGAGAACACATTAATGGGAAATTTTGGAACATGAAGGACATCAGAAAGGGTAAGACCAAGAGGAAGAGATAGGGTTCCTTGACCAGGTATGGAAGTATATGATCCATTAGCTAGTCTCACCTTGTCTCTTCCAGAATGAAGGTGATAGGTTTGAAAGTAAGAGGACGTACCAGTCATGTGTTTTGACGCTCCAGAATCAATGATCCATGGAGAGTCAAGGGTGTGAGAAGTAACATGGAAAGCTGTGGCAGGGTTACCTGATGTAGATGCAAATGAGGTTGAGGGAGGAGCATCCATCTGACGAAGTGCTCTACCATAGAGCTCTAAATGGTCACGGAAGGAATTTATGATATCCTCCCTCAGGTCACACTCTGGTAATGGTCCAACTCTTTCCAGACAGAGGTCAAGTCAGAGTAATATGCAGATAAAGGCCTCTCCCCCTGTCTACAAGTGGATGTTGTTGCCTGCAGTTGATAAATTTTGGCATAATGTCGCAGTTCTGAATAAGTAGATTTTGATTGTTCCCATATCTCATTTGTAGTTTCAGCCCACATGAAGTTTTTTCTTATTTGTGGTTGCATGGAGATCAAGAGCCACGACATAACCATACTATTCTCCTGAGCCCATCTATCATATTCAACATTCCTAGAGGGTGGTTCTTTGATTCTTCCATTTATATAGCCTATTTTCTCCCTTGCAGTGATGTATAATTTGATCCCTCTTGACCACTCTAGGTAATTTAAACCATCAAGAGGGACAACAACCATAGGAAAGGATAGGTCACCCCCATCCATTCCATTCAGCATTGAGGAAACTCCAGATGTGGCTGAATCTTCACTACTCATGATATCGGGATTAAAAAAAAAGGAACCAGATGAATACTGCCGTTCAAGGCTATTGCTGAAAACAGGTCCTTCTGACCTACGGTTTCACTGGGAATAAAGGCTGAACCCTATTGATGCAACACTGGAACAGGTTTGTACGACCTACAATCCTTTTAGGAAACCAAAAAAAAAAAAAAAAACTGCAGTTGCAGTACATCACCAGGTCTGAATGACCTACAAATGAACCGAAGTCATATGACCTCCCAACAGAATGAAAAAGATGGTGGAGTTCACCACACAATCGGCAGGCCTGATAGCCAAACAGTCACTGAGATTAACAGGGTAGTTTAACAGTCAATCAATAAGATCAATACAACATCAGCTTCAGGGCATCAACAGTCCATCATAGGGTTGAAGGAATAAAAAAAAAACCAGTTGAACACAACAGCTTGTTAAGGAATACAGTCAATCAACTGTTCATCAATCGGCTGAACATTCAATCAATAACCAGTCAATCAGTAGGGCAGCCGAATGGTAGATGACCAGTACCTCTTTTAACTTTAGAAGATAGCTTCTCTGTAAGCTAGAACTCCCTCTACGAACCTCAAGAGATAGCCTCTCTATAGTCAAACAGACGGTGGATGCAACTTCTGGGCTGGAAGATGAAAGGTCTCTATGACTTCTGGGTCAAACTGAGTACACCAGATTAGTAGTTCGATGGAGCCAGCTCTGGAAGATGAAAGGTCTCTACGACTTCTGGGTCGAACTGAGTACTCCAGATTAGTAGTTCGATGGAGCCAGCTCTGGGAGATGTAGAGTCTCTATAACTTCTGGACTAGAAGATGAAGAAGACCATCTGCTCGACGTTGAACAACAGGTTTGCTTGACACCAACCCTTCAGGCCTGGATGACTTGCTCTGATACCATGTTGAGCAAGAACTAGAGAAAAGAGGAGAGGAGAGGAGAGGAGAATAGAGAGGGAGAGAAGAGAGGAGACTCGAGTGGACTGAGAGCCCTCCTTAACTCAGTGGGCGAGAGTTATTATTATTATTTATACTGGCCCATTCGTACAACATAAAGACGAGAAAATTACAACAGTACCCTTGCGGTACTAAACCTGAGAACATAAACAACTATTAACAGTTACCTTTTGCATAAAAAGAACCATTAAATACTCTTCTTATCTTATTATGATTTATGGAGAAGCCCACCCCTGTGAGTTCTTCTGTGAAGTGCTATGCTATTAGGGCTTCAAATGGATCAAAATGAGTCGGATATAGATAGAACCAAATTTGATTACATTATATCTGTATTCAAATCGAATCTTATCCATCGGATTTATGTTGAATTCAAATCAAATTTGGATTGCAATCAGATATTGAATAGTATAAATAAATTAAACTAAAAATGTTCAAAATATTAAATAAAATAAACTGAAAAAGACTTTGATATTAGATTTTGTGAAAAAATTAATTGAAAATTACTTCTATGGAACTTGAACCTATGAAAATTTAGTAAAAAAACAACATTCAAATCAACTTTACTAATGATACAATGTAAATTTCAAGTATATATGAACACATATATTTAAATCGAACCGAATCAGATTACATCGGAGATGGGGGTGGATCCATATTTGATTCATTTATAAACAGACTGAATTCAGATCACCCTTAGTGGGATCAAATTCAGACAATCAGATATCATTCACAGCCTTATATGCTAATGACCTTCCAGTGGCATCAATCCTAGGCACCACCTCAGAAATGGAAAATTGTAATTATTAGAAATTAACTAAGCCTAAAAGGTCCTTGTAGGGATTTACATAAATCAAAAAGTGGTATATGTGATACTGGAGATGGGCAAGATATCCTTCTATCATGCTGGTCTCCATTTCATGTACTTACCTCCAATTTCCTTCTAATTTTATGCGTTATAGTTATTTTCTTTTTTGGTTCCACTTTTCTATGCCATATATAACCATAGATTGGTAAATCATCCAAGGAATATATCAAATTAGCTTAATCTTAGGAAAAACTGTTGCATAGAATAGATTTCGCTTCAGAAGAACAGGCTCTAGAAAGTATTTCAAATAAGTATGGTTCAGTAAATTCAAGTGGATATTTCTTAATCTAAGAGGCATCTATAAGAATCATCTTTTACCAATAAAAAAGATCCCACTTTTGGATAATACTATCATGAAACATGCGCATTTCCCCTGATCAGCACGAAATTGAAAAGCGAACCTACTTGACATACTTAATGGCAATAAGTAAAGAGGATAAGCTTGTTCACCACTGGTCACATATTGCTTGACTTTCACTCCACAGGCATCAGAAATTAAGCATCACTTTCAGGGAAAATATACAAAGTCAATTTTACCTGACTTGTACAGGCAACGAAATTGCTAGTCAGATTCCAAGGAGTTATCTGAAGTTCTCTCTCAATATGTGATGCGGCAGCTAGAGCAATAGCTTCATCTGGGAGCTGGTTCATTGCAGAAGACAGTCCAGTAGGGTGTGTCAACCTACTAATTCCTAAACGTTTGAGCCTGCGAAGACCAGCTAGCATGCTTTCATAGGTGCAAACCTGAGAATAGAAAATGAGTAAGAAGTCACACCACAATAAAAAAAAACTCCAAATCTACATGTAAACTGTTGGAGCTTTATTATCCTGGGCCAATTTTACAACATTAGGAATGTAATAGCCACTATAATTTGCACCAAAAGAATGATAAAGCAAGCTATAAAAATAGTCCAAGAAAAAACTCCCCCAATATTTTCAACCACTATACTCATAGTAAATATGATACCCGGAGAAGATTTAGAAAGAAGAGGAGAGATTTCCACTTGGTATTTATTGATTTAAAAAAAAGCATATGATATGTTCCCTAGAGAAGTCATCTGTTGTGCACTTTGGGAAAGAAGGGGCTTCAAATAGATATGTTAATATCATAAAAAATATACATTAAGGAACAAAAACTAGTGTGCTAACTCAGAAGGTGATATAGGAGAGTTTCCAATCATAATGGACTTATATCATGGGTAAGCACTTAGTTTAGAGGTAGTAACAATGGTAGTTCAGTTGAGATTGATGATCAGGAGGAACCCCAAACTAACCACTTCCAATATCTTGGATCAAATAATGAATGATCCATAATGTGTGAGAAACTAGAGGTTAGAACAAGATGGTTAAAGTAGATAGGTGACGTACCACGTGACTGGAATATACCTTGATACTAGAAATATTGCCTTGTAAATTTCTGGAAACCAATTATCCAATCATTCCCTCTATTATCTTGGGTTATCTTTCAAGTGAATGACCAAGTATTTCACTGGTGAGGACTCAAATGCTAGAAAATTCATATATAATGGATTTTGCTAGTAAGAAGTTAGAGACCATCATCCCAATTATTCCTCCGTTTGGATCATTGGCTAAAGAAAAATCTTGTTTTTCAATAAGACATGCAAAATATGGTAGAGTTCTATGGCAATGCACAAGAGGACAGCAATGATGTGGAGTGTTTGGTGTGAAAGAAACTATAGAATTTTTAGCATGAACATAATGAATCAAAATCATAAAAGGGGTGACTCATTGGATCATGACTAGGGACGAGTTCAAATGAAATCTCAATGGATATAACATTTTTCATAATAAATGAAAATTTTATTAAAAGATAAGACAAGAAAAGGTAGAAAAATGTGGGCTTTGCAGCCAAAGACAATAAAAAAATACAAGTAAAACTAGCCCCCCCCCCCCCCCCCCCCCCCAACGAACAAGAAACCTAAAATAAAGAGTGCTGATCCACCTTAAATCTCCACAACCACTTCCCAAGGAGATCATATTCCTTTCAGCTATATGACCCCATTCCTAACCTCCTTCAGCCTTAGGCTTGCACACTATGCCCCAGTTCACCAAGTGATCTATTTTCTCTCCTCCCCCATCCCATAGAAAGTCCAACTGGAACTTTTAAATTCAGTTTCTCAGCTTGGCTGAAACTTTGAAGACTAAAAGATAGTAGGTAGGGAGATTCAAGAGGGTGGCCTTAATAAGTGTCAGTGTTCCCCTTTAGAAATAATAGTTTTCCTTCCAAGTCTCTGACCTCTTCTTGTAGAGAAAATAAAGGGTAGTATTGTAATTATACTGTATTTTATTATTCTTTCTTGTACTGTAATAGGCATGTACATTAGTGTACAGCTCTTTTATTTTCTCCGTAAGGACAATCTTGTCCATTCACTTAAGTTTAATATAAATACATCTTTTCTGGGTTGGTTCAATCAGATTGATCAATCCTAACAGATCTGAACTTGTGTTTCTCTTCTAGCTCTTTCATCTTCTCATGAACTGACACTTCTCACAAGTCATAACACCTAGGTCCCAGAATCCGGCTACCTTCAGATTTCTTCCTAGTGGAAAACCTAGGTACTTGATTGGCCAGGGTTCAATCCTGCACCCCAAAACCTCTTGAAGTTCAGCCATCACAAAGGGGTTGGAATTGATCCAAATGAAGCTTTTTTTTTTTTTTGTTGATAAATAAATTGATCCAATGATGTTGCTCTTCTCAAGATATGTTCTCAACCCTGGCACTGCCTCAAAGCACTTCAAGATCATCTTAAGATTGCAAAGGTACTACTTATATCCTCTAAGAACAAAATGGTGTCATCAGCATGCTGGAGGTGAGAAATGTAGGTGCCATCTCGGCCAATCCTGAATAAGATCACCTTACGCATAAAGGTATCAAGAATGTTTGCTACCAAGGTAAAGAGTAGGGGTGAAAGGGGACACCCTAGTATCAATCCTCCAGAAGATTTGAAGAAACCTTTAGGGGATCTGTTTATGAAGGATGAAGAACCAAGCCGTTTGAGTGCACCCCTTCATCCACCTAATCCAAGTCTCTCTGAAACCCTTCAACTCTAAGATCCTCCAAAGGCAATTCCAATCCACCCCATCATAAGCCTTCTCCAAGTCAATTTTACATACCACACCTAATTGACCAATAGTCTTTGATATCATGGGATCTTTTTTTTTAATGAACTTAGTGAAGGTAGAAGTTGTGCCTTTATCAATATTTTCTGACCTGTAGAAATCATCAAGCATCTCAAGGAGGCCCCTTTAATGGTCTCCAAACATTCAGGATAAAAGGCAAAGGAGAAACCATCAGGGCCCAGGGCATTGTCTTCATCTATGGAGAATACTACTTCTTTAGTTTCAACTTCACTAAATTCCCTCTCCAGCCAGCATTTATTCTCATTTGAGAGAGTGAATCCATCCCAATTAATTAAGCCAGGTGACCACACCCAATCCTTACAGTAGCATTCTTCAATTTAGTCTATTCCTGATTAATAATTTCTCAATCTCCTATTTAGTCTATTCCTGATTAATAATTTCTCAATTTCCTGTTTTCAGTTTAGAGATGTGGTTTCTCCTTCCCCTCCCGCCACCTAACTTATGAAAGGAAATAAGTATTTTCATCAATCTTCCTAATCTCTGTCTCCAATACATTGCTTCAATATGCACCACACTTTCCCAATCAACCTGCACCTTATTTCTTCTCTCCATTTCTTCCTAATCAAACTGTCCACTTGCCTCCTTGCTATCCATCACAGATAGTTCTTTTTTTTAACTGTAAAGTGAAGTAATTCATTAAAATCAAAAAGTCAAAATATAATAGAGCCCCTGTACAAAGAGGGGATTGTACAGAGGAAGTACCATATGCCCAATCAGTCAAACCCCCTGTAGAGGAGATGGGCCGAATGACCCATAGGCTGTCATTCTATGTTATGTTTATGTTTTCCTCTGCTACAAATAAGGATTTTCACTGATTGTGACCATGCCAAGTAGTTGGTCCCATCAAATTTAACTGTAGTTACAGCCAACATAGAATCGGCTGGGGTTCCCAAAGTCTGTCCATATTCAGCAGCACTCTTGCTTTCAAGGTCTGAGAAGTCCATCATGAAAAGGTTCCAATTAGGGTTTTAATAAGTTTCTCAAAGTGCAGGGATTCTTGATGAACTTGGTTTGAGCTGAATCGGCAACACCACATAGCTCACAAAATCAGTTCAGTCTTGACAACCGTGACAGCCAAACTCGGTGGCAGCTCTTTCTAGAAGAAGAAATACTATTTCAGCCTTCAAGGGGCAACCAGCAGACCTCCAAACACAAAGTATCCCAGGTCCCCAACAACCGTTGTCCCAAAGAGAAGAAATAACAGTCTACAGTCCTTAAGAGGCCTTTTAACAAACACTCTGTGTGCAGTAGTTAACACCCTATGGGGGTTTGTTTCTGGGAGCAAGAAAGCTCCCCCAGAGGATGATCCATCTTATGAGAGATGGATGCAAGAGAACTACACAGTGATTGGGTGCTACACAGTGATTGGGTGGCTTGTGAATTCAATGCAGCCACATATTAGTCAACATTATCTTTGGATGAACTCGGCCTCTACACCCCCAAAACAAAAGAGAAAACTATAAACTTCTAACAAAAAGAAAATCAAGATAAAAAAAAGAACAAGCATGTCTGTTTTTGTATAGTGGGTGATTTTCCAACAAGAGTGTGCCATCCTCAAGATCCTGTTAAGAACCTCTTCTTGTGAAGACTGTGTCCCTTGAAAATTCTACTATTTCTTTCACTCCACACTGCCCAGAAAACTACTGAGGGGAGAGTAGTCGAACAAGACTACAATCTGTTCTAGGTTTTAATGAGAAAACAAATAAAGATTGAAGAGAAGAAGAAGAGGAGAAGAAGAGGAGAGGAGAAGATGAACTCAAAGAGAGAATTCAGAAAAGAGAGAGAGTGACTAGCAATAGCGGCCCCACTCTTATAATTTATATTCATCTTCAAATAACTGTAAAAGGACTGAATTACCCTTATTGCTTACATGGCAAAATAATAAAGAAAAAAACTGATAAAATAAGGCTGAAATAAACTATCAACTAACAAATTGAAATAACTAACAAAACTAACTATCTACTACTGTCATGCAAACACAATGGGGACCACATCAATGGGGTCCACATCAGTGTTCTCTACACTCCCCTTCAAGTTGGGAATAGATATTTGTCATTCCCAACTTGCATAGGTCAGCCTCTAACTTCTTCCTTGAAACAGCCTTGGTGAGAAGATCTGCAAGCTACATGTTGGAAGCGATATACGGAAGACATACTTCTTGAGATGCAACCCTTTCTCGGATAAAATGTCGGTCTACTTCAATATGCTTAGTTCTTCCGTGTTGTACCGGATTATGAGCTATATTAATAGCAGCTTGATTATTATAGTACAACATTAAGGGCTTCTCATAAGCAATACCAAACTCCTCAAATAGTGATCTCAACCATAGAATTTCAGCCACACCATTTGCCATGGACCTATATTCAGCTTCAGCACTGGAACGAGAAACAACATTTTGTTTCTTACTCTTCCAAGAGACAAGACTACCTCCTACAAAAGCACAATATTCAGAGGTAGATCTTCTATCATCAACACACCCTGCCCAATCAGCATCTGTGTAAACTTCTATTTTCATGTGATCATTATTCCTGAATAAAACACCTCTGCCTGGGCACATCTTCAAATATGCCAATATCCTCCCAACTGCAAGTAGGTGAGTAGTTCTAGGAGAGTGTATATACTGACTAACAACACTAACTACATAACCGATGTCCGGTCGTGTGAAACAAAGATAGAGAAGTTTTCCATCTAACCATTGGAACATAGCTTTATCTTCAAGAGGCTCTCCACCCTTTGCACTGATCTTGTGGTTCTGTTCAATAGGTGTGTCAACAGGCTTAACAACCAACTTTCTATTTTCTTCCAACAAGTCAAGAACATACTTTCTTTGAGAAACAAAAATCCCATGCTTGGACCTAGCTACCTCAATACCCAAAAAGTATCGTAGCTCTCCTAGACCTTTTACCACAAACTCTTGATGGAGTTGCTTAAGAGACTTAATCTCACTGTTATCATTCCCTATCACTACAATATCATCCACATATACAGCAAGCAAGGTTAAGGAAGAATCCACTTTCTTAATAAACAAGGTGTGGTCTAATTGGGCCAGCACATAACGGAACTTTTCAAGGGCTTGTCTGAATCTATCAAACCAAGCTCTGGGGGACTGTTTTAGTCCATACAAGGCATTGTTCATCCGGCAAGCCTTCTTTCCTGTTTCTGCACCATAAAATCCAGGAGGCAACTACAGGTAAGTCTCCATTGAGGAAGGAATTTTTAACATCCATCTGAAACAAAGCCCAAGCGTAATTGGCTGTAAGAGATAATAAAACTCTGATAGTGGTCATCTTTGCTACTGGTGCAAAAGTCTCCAAGTAGTCAATACCATATGTTTGAGTAAATCCCTTTGCAACTAATCGGGCCTTATACCTTTCAATGGAACCATCAACATTATGTTTCACAGTAAACACCCATCTACATCCAACCGGTTTCTTCCCTTTGGGCTGATCAACTATCTCCCAGGTATTGTTTCTGATAAGGGTATCCATTTCTACCTTCATTGCATCCTTCCACTCAGGAACTAACAAGGCTTCCTACACTATTCTAGGAATGAGAATATTAGCAATTGATGCAAGAAAGGACTTGTAAGAGGGGGATAGATGATCATAGGACAAGAACTGGGAAATGCAGTAGGTTGTGGATGTGGTGCAATGGTGTTTTCCTTTACGGACTACAATGGGGAGGTTAAGGTCATCCAATGAAGGTGAGGGCTCATAAATGGAAGATATCTCATCTATAATATCTGATAAAGGAACTGTGGTACCTAGATCTGGATCCGCAAAAGGAATTGGGGCTAGCCTGGACTGCTAATGACCAAACTCAACCTGCCTCCATCGTCTGTGATAGACTCTCAAATCCCAACACCTCTGACAACCCTCCCCATTACATCCCTCTTCACTCAATGGGATAGGTAAAGGAACTTCTGATGAATTAATCCCAACCTCACTACTCTCCCCCTGAAGAGAAATCCAAGGATAATAGGGTACATCCTCAAAGAAAGTGACATCCATAGAGACAAATCTTCTCCTAGAAGTGGGTTCATAGTAGCAATATCCCTTTTGAGTTTGTGCATAACCAAGAAAAATACATTTTGTGGCCTTAGGATGAAATTTGGAACAATGAGGGCCAAGAATCCGAAGAAAGCAAGTAACACCAAAGGTTTTGAGGGGAATGGTAAACAACTCTTTATTAGGATATAGAAGGGTAAATGGAGGTTACATGTCAAGAATCCGTGAAAGAATTCGATTGATGAGATATACTGCTGTAAGAATAGCATCTCCCTAGAAATGTATAGGCACATTGGAGTTAAACATAATGCTTCTGGCCACCTCCTGTGTTTATTCTCTCTCAACAACACCATTCTGTTGTGGTGTATGAGAACAAGTACTCTAATGGATAATCCCATGATCAAACAAATAAGAGGCTAATGGTTTTGCAAAATATTCTTTCGCATTGTCGGATCTAAAAATTTTGATTTTGACCCTAAATTGCATTAAAATCATCTTATGAAAGTGAAGGGGATGAGAGATCCATCACATGGACGCCCAAAGATTGCGGAATGAGGGGCGAATTTCAATTTTTTTTTTCTCTCTTCAACTGGGAATCACATTCCCTATTTAGAAAATCATATTTTCAAGGATAAATCTTGAACCTTAAACTGAACCAGATCTAAACCAAAAGGAATGGGAGAGAATAATACCTGATACGGAGAAGTAATATCTCCCAACGAAGGTGTTCACGCCCAAGGAAGGATCCAAAGACTGCTCCCACTGAAGATGGCGCAGTGCAGGATGGAGCAGAATCAACAGTGTTCTTCCCCAAGAACTCTGTCCTTCGCAAGAAACAGTAGAATGGAACGTGAGCACAGCTTCCTTTTCAATCCTTTCTCAAAGAACTGATGTCAAGATCCAATCTTGACTTCTCCCACAGCTGGAGATCGAACTGGCAAACAGGGCGACAAGAGCAGGAAGGCGGCAATAGAGTATTCGCAGGTTGCAGAATTCTCTCTTCTTGATTTCAGCACTAAAGAGGATCTGATGTGTTTCTTGTTCTCTCTCTCAAGGCGGCCGCCCCCTCCTTCTTTTCGTTAACTTAAAAGATCAGCTCCTAATCCCATTAGGAGGTGCTTATCCAAATCATATTTGGATCAGCCTTCTCTTTTAGTGATAAGGATAAACCTTTATCTTATCTGCAGATTAGATTAGCTTTATCCTAATCCCATTAGGAGGTTTCTATATCTGAATCACATTCAGATCTGGACTCTCTGAGTGGATAGGATTAAGACCCTATCCTATCTGCTAATCCATCTCAGAATTCGCCCCTTTAATTAACTAAATAAATAGCCCAGCTCGAAATGGGCTTTAGGCCCATTAAGCTTATGCGCTCACTCAACCTTCCTAACTGCTGCCCAGCTGGGCTTCCTTGTATGGCGTGGGACCCAAGCATTGATCTACACATCAGCCACATGGGTTCAGCCCAGCCTTTGTTACAAGGCCTGGTCGAATACATTGTTAAAGACAGTGCACCCCCTGAAACCCATCAAATGGGCTCTATGGGCCCAACACTTACCCTAAGTGGTCCCTGGGCCAAGCCACCTTGTAACACCCAGGGACTGTGGGCAGATGCAAGATTAGCCCATCAGGTATTATCCTCAATGGTCTTGCACTTAACCTCTCAGCCCTTAATGATCATACACTGCCCGACAAGAGAGGACCTCTCCCTCGGCTACAAGGAACAGTGTTGCACTCTCCACTTATATGGATCCCGGGAATTAAAACCCTTTTGCAAACATTTTAGAAACCATAATGTATATACTTTTATATCTCATATAAAATATACTTTGCTAAACAAATTTCAACGGTTGAAATCAGTTGCTGGCAATCTTGGTTTCCAACAGTGAGAGTGCATCCCCGATCATTACCTTTGTCCGACAAAGGGGCTGATCCTGTCACTATGATCACCCACTCAGATGAATTCTCGGATTGTCCCAACATACCCAGGTTTTGACCCCCGCTAAGGATTTCACTGATTGGTACATCAAAGACAGCCCGATCCGACACCTAGTGCAGTATCATAATCGAGTCTAGGGGTCGGGTGTAACTTTCCAGTTTTGCCCATCAACTCCAAGGTCCAGGGCAATACTAGAAATCTGGTCCAGTTCAAAGATTCAATTAATCCCACACTGTATGTGCATAGGGTCTCACCCCGGTAGCTGAGACAAGCCACCCCAACCGACTTGGTGGCACCACAGTGCCAGCCTTGTCAGGATAGGTCTCCCCAGACCGACCCACTGGCTGTGAACATTCTAAACTAACACGAGTCTCAATAAGTGTCCAGTTTAAGGGTATTACACAGAAACATACCAAGGGAACATGAATCAAATATGCACTTTTATTCATTTACAATAAACTCATAAAGTACATCAATTTTGATTAAAGCTAAGGGCATACAAAACTGTCTAACAGAAAGATCCGGGTCAATGCTGGAACCTGATCTCGAGAACACATAAGGTAAGCCCAAGAAAAACAGGTATAATCATCAACAAACAACAAGAAATATCTGTACCCCCCCATAGCAGTGATATGATAAGGTCCCCAGACATCGGTATGCACAATTTCAAAAGGAATATTACTTCTTTTATTACTCAATGAATAGGTTGTTCTACAATGCTTTGCAAGCTCACAATTTTCACGTCTTAAACTGGATATTTGGACAAACTCAAACAAATTAGGAAACAAACTCTTCAAAGACCAAAAAGATAAATGACCCAACTGATTATGCCAAAGCATAACCTGATCAACAGATTGAGAAATAAAAGACCTCCTAGCTTCACTATCTTCCCCATGAGAGCTCCCTCCAAACAAATAGATTCCATTCGTCTCACGGCTAGTCCCAATCACCTTCATTGTCTCAAAATCCTGAAAAACACATCGATCAAGGAAAAAATCACTAAACAATTCTGGTTTTTAGTAATGCTACTAAATAAAAGCAAATTAGTACTAAGCTTAGGAACATGCAAAACTAAAGACAAGGAAATGACATTAGACAACTTGATGTATCCCTTACCAGAAATGGGAACAATGAAACCATCAACAATGGACACTGTCTCTGCTAGAAGATAAGTGGTAGGTAGTAAACAGTGAGGGCAAACCAGTCATATGATTAGATGCACCTGAGTCTATTACCCAACAATGTTCAGTGTTACTTGGAGCTGAAGCACGATAAGCTTAGGCCTGAGTACCTAAATGAGCAAAAGTTGAGGTGGAAGGAATTGATGGCGTCTAAGGTGATGGAGCTGAATTACCAACTTCACTTTCCAAATGAGTTAGAGCAGTCCGGACAACAGCTAGGTGTCTAGTGGTGTGCCTCTTGTGCCTGATTAGGTTACACAATCAGTATTAACAACCATGTTAGCATAACCCTTTTTGTTCCTGGGTTTTGTTGGAACTAGATGAGGATGCAGATTTCAACAGGTGTCTTTAGTATGTTTAGGTTTCTTGCAATGTTCACATACTAGGTCCCTCTTGTCACATACTGCTGCCAAGGCTGACTCGAAGGGCTGGTGTTGCAACATAACCTTTCTCCTAGTCTCTTCACTACGCATTAAGGAATAGACTTGTGATATGGTCACACTGTTTCTTGTTAGTAGTTGTTGTCTCTCAATATCATATTTAGAATTCAAACCAGCTAAGAACTGAAAAACCCTATTAGTTTCAACCTGCTTTTTGCAAGTTTGTGCATCCTTCTGGCTTTCCCACACAATTGTTTCTAGGTGGTCAATTTCATGCCACAAGGATTTCAAGGTTGAGAAGTAAACCGAGACCTGTTTCTCTCCTTGCTTAAGATTATTAACCTCACATTTCAGCTCATAATCCCTAGCAACATTAAGGGGTTGGGAGTAGGTCTCTTTCATGACATCCCATATTTCCTTAGTTGTTTTTGCCCATAAATAGTTTCGGGTGATATGTGGCTGCATAGAGTTACATAACCATGTCATCACCAAATAGTTCTCCTGAACCCATTTGGCATAAGTTAGGTCCTCCTTAGTTGGTTCTTTCACATCCCCCAACAAATAGTTCAGTTTTCCTCTACCCCCAATGGCCATCATGGCTGATTGGGCCCATTCTAAGTAGTTTGATCTATCAAACTTAACAGTTGTGATCTGAAAGGTGTTCTCAGACATGTTGCCAGAACCACCAGCCCCAAAAACACCTTCCCCTTGGTTCTTAAACTCCATTCTTGGTGAAGAGTTAATTAAAAAACACTTTTTTAATCACTGTAAATAGGAGAAATATACCCAGAAACTGATAACAGCTGACCTAGGAGGATGACTTAGATTCAACAACTATCCAGAAACGATGAACAGCTCTACTGGATCTTCCAGAGAGAAAAAACAAACTCAGCTTGAATGAAGCAAGTCCAACTACTACTCCGGAATCAAAAACAGACCTGGATTTTAGGGTTTTCTCTTAAAACCCTAAAAAACAGGTGAAAAGAGGAGATTTTCCAGTTGTACCTCTGAATAAACAAAGATGATATTTTTTAATATTGATTTGAAGGAAAATGACTTCATGAAAAAATTCTGGCCGCCACCTTCTAACTGATGCAAAACCCTAATCTTGAGGATTCGAACCTTCTTTTGATTCTTCCTGATCACTGGAACTCTCCAAGGCTCTACAATCTCCTTAGTAGCAGGCACACACTACCAGTAACCTCCAAGAATCAGCCGATTCACTTTTTCTGCTGAAAACTTCCAAACCTAGGTTCTCATGTAGTCGGCCTGATTAGACTAGCATAAGAACTCCTAGGTTGGCTCTAATACCAAGTAGTCAAACAAGACTACAATCTGTCCTAGGTTTTAATGAGAAAACAAATAAAGATTGAAGAGAAGAAGAAGAGAAGAGAAGAGGAGGAGAGGAGAAGAAGAACTCAAAGAGAGAATTCAGAAAAGAGAGAGAGAGTGACTAGCAATAGTCACCCCACTCTTATAATTTATATTCGAGTAACTGTAAAAGGGCTGAATTACCCTTATTACTTACATGGAAAAATAATAAATGAAAAAAATTAATAACATAAGGCTGAAATAAACTACCAACTTACAAACTGAAATAACTAACATAACTAACTGTCTACTACTGTCATACAAACACAGTGGGGACCACATCAGTGTTCTCTACAGGGAGGATGATCCACGCTACCTTTGCAACCCTGCTTAAGCCTCCTAAAAACCAAGCCCCTATGAATCCCTTCACATCAGATGGAAACACAATTTAACCTCAAACAAGTCCAGCAGTCTTACCCAAACCCAGTAAGTGAAGTCACAATGTAACAACAAATGGCTAGAAGACTCCACAGCTGAATTACATAATGTGCAAGTCATATCCACCACCTCTAAACCTCTTTTGGCTAAATTTTCCTTAGTTAGGATCTTGTCCAACACTTTAGCCTAGACAAAAAAAAAAGCCAGTTTAGAAGATACAACTCTGGTCCAGATCCTGTCAATTGTCACTTGGAAAGGGAGAGGTATCCTCGCTTGACAAGCAATTAAAGAAGGATTTCACAGAGAAAGAACCCGATTTCTCAAAGAGTCATTTCCTTTTGTCCTTCTATACTCCAGTTTTCTTTGAATCATAAGGAATCTGAAGCAAACTAACCAAAGGAAACACCTCCCAGTCATTTAAATTCCTCCTGAATTGAGGGTTCCAAGTATACTGTCCATTTTGCCTTTGCAAACAATCAGCCACTATCGCATCCTTGTTTACTGCAACCTCAAACAGATGAGGATATAAGGCCACTAGAGGGTCATTCCAACATCAGTACCCTTCCCTATGGCCATTGCCTACTTAATGTTTTATGTCCTTTAAGAACTGAGGATGAATTCTCTAAAGTGCCTTCCAAATTGAACACCCATAGGAAGATCTTACTCCTGCTGTCTCCCACTCCCTGGTACTGGACCAAACTTGGATAGAATTAACCTTCTCCACAAACTATCCGTATGCTCATTAACATCTTTCACTGATCTGATCCCTAGACCCCCATTAGTCCTGGAACTGCATATTTTCTTCCAGTTCTACCGTACCATTGTATAGAAGGAGGGACGGGCTGGTGTGAAGATCAACACTCTCCACACCTCTCTGGAGCAAATAGGGATGGGCCCTTACCTTCATGTTACTGAGTTTCTGATCTTTGTCCTCATAGAAGAGAGAGTTCAAGCCCACAAGGTTGCCGTCAAGTTTAGAAGAATCCGCATTATCTATTCTATACCAATCTGAATGAGTGTGGACCTCCCCCTCCTCCAAGTCAAAAGGGAACAAAAGAGTAGGGGGAAATAGATAACCAATCTTCCTCCCTGAGCCACACATAGAGTGCTCACCAAAATCCCCAGAGGATACAAAAGCATTGGGGGGATCATCAAGATAGTTCTGCTCCAGAAGCTATAAGCCTAGAAAATCCTTGTGCTTCAAGATCATTAGATTCGACAGTCGGAGGACTCAATTGCTACTTTCATGGGCTTCAGACTTGAGTGGCTGGCCTTAGTCCCAATGCGGTCTCGAGCTTTTGGACCAATTGGGAAAGTTGTTGCGGGACTTAACAGTGTGGATCTCGGCCCATTTATGCTATGTCTTACTATTTCTTGTTGGGCTATACTTCTGTTATTAAGTGTTAATGGGCTTGGGCCTTTTATTTTAAGTTACAATACCTCTTACCAATGGGGGGTAAAGTTGTAATCTTATGTTTTTTTAATGTTGCCCTAATATAAATCAGTTTGAAGGGCTGGGTAGAGTGCTGCCGCCCTATTCTAAATCCCTTTGTGAATCAGATTAAAAACATGGTATCAGAGCTTTAAGCCGATCTCATCCTGCTCGCCTATCTTCTTCTTCACCTCACCTTTCTTCTTAAGTTTTCTCTTTTATAGTTGGATTAACAAGTAGGAGTTCTACTGCTGATCGTGGTTAGCTGAAGTTGTTAGGGTTTTGTCCTTGGAAAAACTCCAAGGAGACCCAGAATAGTTGCTAATATGTAGGTAGGGCAAGAAACTATGGAGTAGTCGTAATGGACTACCAGAAAGACCTATTTAGCAGGTCTAGCCGCTGGACTGCCAGTAGTATCAATCCAGGAGATTAGTATACGGTCCAGCCAAGCTTGTTAGCGAAGTTTGAGTAAAGGGAAGTGCTGTTAGACCCATTCTACTTGCTAAATATCAGATTTGAGTAAGTTCATAATGTCTTCCAGCACGAGTGAGGTATCTTCTGGAGGTTCTAGGACAGTTGACAATGTCATTCATCTTGGAAACCCTATGGTACAAATTACTAATGTGAAACTAGATGAATACAACTATAGGGAATGGGCCATTTCAAGATGGTCCATAGTGAGCCATGGACTACAACACTACATTGATGGGAAGATTAAGGAGCCAAAGGAAGATGAACCAAGTTAATAGGACCTGGTGTAGGGAAAATTCAAGTGTGATATCATGGTTGATGATTTCTATGACTCCCAAAATTGTGAGGCTTGTTCAGCATTATACAACCCACAAGATTTGGGAGAAGCTATACAACACTTATGGTCAAAAGAAAAATATAGCAAGGATTTGTAGGCTAAATCAAGACATCCTTAGTTTGACTCAAGGGGACATGACTGTTGCAACCTATTTTGCTACACTAGAAGGCTGATGGGAAGAGCTTGATCGCCATTCAATCCTTGAGTGGGGCGACACCAATGACAAAGAAAGCCATGACAAACAAATTGAAGAAGGAAGAATATTCAAGTTTCTAGCTGGTTTAGACCACTCATATGAAAGCATTAGAGCTCAAACTTTAGGGAGAGATGAACTTCCAGATTTGCATCATGTGTTTTACCTGATCAGAAATGAGGAGATGAGGAACCTAGTGAGCAGTCTGCACTTGTTTCCAGCAGCTCTAAGGGTGGAAAAGGGGCTGATAAAAAGAACATGAGGCTCAAATAAACTACCAACTAACAAACTGAAATAACTAACAAAACTAACTGTCTACAACTTTCATACAAACACAATGGGGACCACATCAATGGGGTCCACATCAGTGTTCTCTACACTCCCCCTCAAGTTGGGAATAGATATCTGTCATTCCCAACTTACATAGGTCTGCCTCTAACATTTTTCTTGAAACTGCCTCGGAGATAAGATCTACAAGCTGCATGTCGGAGGTGATATACGGAAGACATACTTCTCTGATAAAATGTCTATCCACTTCAATATGTTTAGTTCTTCTGTCGTGCTGTACTGGATTATGGGCTATACTAATAATAGCCTGATTATCACAGTACAACATTAAGGGCTTCTCATAAGCAATACCCAACTCCTCAAATAGAGATTTAAACTATAGAATTTCAGCTACACCATTTGCCATGGAACTATATTCAGCTTCAGCACTAGAACAAGAAACAACACTTTGTTTCTTACTCCTCCAAGAGACAAGATTACCTCCTACAAAGGCACAATATCCAGAGGTAGATCTTCTATCATCAACACACCCAACCCAATCAGCATTTGCGTAAGCTTCTATCTTCATGTGATCATTATTCTTGAATAAAACACCTCTACCTGGGCACCTCTTTAGATATGCCAATATCCTCTCAACTGCAAGTAGGTGAGTGGTTCTAGGAGAGTGCATATACTGACTAACAACACTGACTGCATAGCTGATGTCCGGTCATGTGAGACAAAGATAGAGAAGTTTTCCAACTAACTATTGGAATATAACTTTACCTTCAAGAGGCTCTCCACCCTCTGCACTTATCTTGTGATTCTGTTCAGTAGGTGTGTCAGCAGGCTTAATACCCAACTTTCTAGTTTCTTTCAACAAGTCAAGAACATACTTTCTTTGAGAAGCAAAAATCCCATGCTTGGACCTAGTTACCTCAATACCCAAAAAGTATCGTAGATCTCCCAAATCTTTTACCTCAAACTCTTGATGAAGGAGTTGTTTAAGAGACTCAATCTCATAGTTATCACTCCCTGTTACTACAATATCATCCACATATACAACAAGCAAGGTTAAGGAAGAATCAACTTACTTAATGAACAAGGTATGGTCTAACTAGGCCTGCACATAACCAAATTTCTCAAGGGCTTGTCTGAACCTATCAAACCAAGCTCTAGGGGACCGTTTTAGTCCATACAATGCTTTATTCATCCGGCAAACCTTTTTTCCTCTTTGTGTATCGTAAAATCTAGGAGGCAACTGCATGAAAACTTCTTCCTGCAAATCTCCGTTGAGAAAGGCATTTTTAACATCCATCTAGAACAAGGGCCAAGAGTAATTGGCTGCAAGAGATAACAAGACTTTGGTAGTGGTCATCTTTGCAACTAGTGCAAAAGTCTCCAACTAGTCAATACCATATGTTTGAGTAAATCCCTTTGCAACCAATCGGGCCTTATACCTTTCAATGGAACCATCAACGTTATGTTTCACAGTAAACACCCATCTACATCCAATTGGTTTCTTCCCTTTGGGCTGATCAACTATCTCCCAGGTTTGGTTTCTAATAAGGGCATCCATTTTTACCATCATTGCATCCTTCCACTCAAGAACTAACAAGGCTTCCTGCACTGTTTTGGGAATGAGAATATCAACAATGGGTGCAAGAAAGGACTTGTAAGAGGGGGACAAATGATGGTAGGACAAGAACTGGGAAATGTAGTGAGTTGTGAATGTGGTGCAACAGTATTTGCCTTTACGGACTGCAATGGGGAGGTCAAGGTCATCCAATGAAGGTGAGGGCTCAACAATGGAAGGTGAGAGGTCAACAATGGAAGGTATCTCATCCATAATATCTGATAAAGGAACTTTGGTACCTGGATCTAGATCCTTACAAGGAACTGGGGCTGGCCTGGACTGCTGATGACCAAAATCAACCTACCTCCACCGTCTGTGACATTGTTGTCAAGGCGAGGCCTAGGCGACATGGTGCCCTTTGAGGCTTGCCTCACCTAATCGCCTAGCAGTTTTCTACTTCCTATTATAAATACTTTTTTATTCATTCTTTTTTGAGATTATAATTATAAAATAGACATTATTAAACTAAAATAATCATTTTGTATGTTTATATACTAATTTCTTTTTATTATTTTCTTATTTATTAGGGTTTAATCAACACAAACATTGCTAAATGCTGTATTGAACCCTCAAAGACTTAAAAACCTGAACCAATAAGGAAGAACTAACAATTTTATCTAATCAACACATTTCCTCTTTCATATATTCTTCTTCTACTACTTCTTCTTCTTCTACTACTACTACCACTACCAATACTTTTTATTTTCTTCTTTTCCTATAACAAAAATAAGGGTTCAACCCCTATATTTTTTGAATTTTATATTCCTTCTTCCTTTTATTCTCATGAATATGTTGATTTTCTATACTTTAATATGAAATTTATACTTTTCTTATGAAAATCATGAATAATTATTAAAGAAATATGGTTTTGGTACCTAGGGAACTACCCTAGGATCTATGTTTTTAACATAAAAAATCCATCGCCTAGGCGACGCCTAGGCGCCTGCCTAGGTGACTAGGCGACAAGGCGCCCCCCAGTCGCCTAGCCTCACATTGGTGCCTTGAAAACTATGGTCTGTGATAGACTCCCAAATCCCGACACCTCTGACAACCCTCCCCATTACATCCCTCTTCACTCAATGGGATAGGTAATTGACTACTCTCCCCATGAGGAGAAGCCCTAGGATAATAGGGTACATCCTCAAAGAAAGTGACATCCATAGAGACAAATCTCCTCCCAGAAGTGAGTTTATAGCAGCAATATCCCTTTTGAGTTTGTGCATAACCAAGGAAAATACATTTTGAGGCCTTAGGATCAAATTTAGAACGATGAGGGCCAAGAATCTGAAGAAAGCAGGTAACACCAAAAGTTTTGAGGGGAATGGTAAACAACTCTTTATTAGGATATAGAAGGGTAAATGGAGGTTACATGTTAAGAATCCGTGAAAGAATTCGATTGATGAGATATACTGCTGTAAGAATAGCATCTCCCTAGAAACGTATAGGCACATTGGAGTTAAACATAATGCTTCTGGCCACCTCCAATAAGTGTATTCTTTCTCCCAGCAACCCCATTCTGCTGTGGTGTATGAGGACAAGTACTCTGATGGATCATCCCATGGTCAAGCAAATAAGAGGCTGATGGTTTGCAAAATATTCTTTCGCATTAATAAAGATAAAAATTATAGGGAGGTCCCTGAGAATAGGAAAAATTAAAGAAAGACCCCTACACCTAAAAAACATAACAAAAAACACCTTACAACATTCACGAATCAGAATACAAACAATTGTTAAATTATAGGGATTTGTTGGTGAAAGGAGACTCTGGATGGTTGTGCAATGTAATGCTAGAATTGAGAGCTCAATTCAATGGACTCAAAGGGAAGCAAATAGTATGGAAGATTTTCTAACAAAGCACAGAGCGGATAGGGAGAAATTGTATGGGGGAGCTACTTTTGGGGATTTTGGATCCACTGGATTATACATTTAAAATAGAGGTGCAAGAAAACAGTGGGTTTTTGGAACCATTAGAGTTGCATGGCACTTTTTCCAATGTTCTTTAATCATCAAAAAGAAAGGATATTATGTCATTCAACTCAATTTAGCATTAATCCCAACTATTTGGGATTGGTTTCCTATAGCAATGTAATGTAAAAAAAAAAAAAGGGAAAAAAACAAAAAAGGGTTAAGAATCTTAAATATGTCATATGTCACAAATAAACAGTTAGGCTAAATAAATTGCATATATGCTCAAAAAAAAAGAAAAACTTTCTTGAGAAAAGGCGTCTGAAGGTGTGAGACGTGACTTCCAGGAATAAGCCTTTATGCCTTGCCCTGAGGCAAGCCTAAGACACCATTGGAAGAAATATGGAAACTATGGAAGCATTAGCTTTTATTAAGCATTATGAAGATGTTAAAAATGTTTCATACATTTCAACTTCACAACATAATATCAGACCTTCCCACAGTTATAGTTAAATCTCCTACATAAACAAGAAGCAAAAGGACAACAAAATAAAACAGAACTTACACTTTCTGGAGTAACCATCCTTCTGATTTCTTCCTCCAAAGGAATGCGGAAATTGCGTTTCATAACCCAAAACAATTGTCCATTTGATTTCCTCTGTTGTGTTGCATGCCCCCATCATATTTCCAGATCAATGGAGATGAAAAGGTCAATAGATATTAAAACAGAACTCAGAGACAGAAGTGAACAAAAAAATATATGGAATGACTCAAACCTGAGTAGAGCAAATTGCAGAAGATATTGGAAATTTATTATGCCAGCTTTGAATGTAGAAGGGAACCCTGGACCTAAATTCAAACCTAACCTAAAACATGTTTGGGTCTTCAAGAAAATGTGCAAATTATAGAGGTTCTTTTGTTTAAAAAACATATTGGACCAATCTGAAACCAATTTTGAGATTACCAAGTAAAACCTGACCCAAATTTAAACTGAATCAGCATTAACCAAGCAAAACCTGAAAAATGGTTGAGTTCAGTTGGGCAGTGTAGCAAGAAATCACAACAATAATCATAATGCAAGACTACCTGCAAATCAGCACAGTGCTTCAACCTCTTCCGAAGAAAAGGTTCTGACAGGTTAGGAAACTGTGCAGACAATTCATCTGCTCGGATGCAAGGAAGCAAGCCACGATTTTCATTGGCATGGAATTCACGGTAAATACAAACTAACAGCCTGTTCCCAATATATGTCTGAAGGCCTTTTGATCCCGGAGAAATTACTTCCATGTGAGGCTCCTGAGTAGAATGTGAGCAAATTGTGAAGATGTAAACAAATTAAAGGATGAGTTATGCCATCTTAATCATTGTTTATGCATAAAATCAGCATATGTTAAATACCAAGACTTCTTTTCAGAAAATGAAATCTTAGGTGATAAAACTGGATGACTCAACTAGTCAATTTACATAACAGTGAAGGATCAAAGTCATCAAACCATGTTTGTCTAAAATGTACAACCTTAAGATTATTATAATACCAAAATAGTGCAAGGTTTTCTGGAAACTCAAGATTCAAATGAGAATAAGAAAACCAGAAATAACTCATTACAAAATATAAGCAATATCAATTAAAATTTAAAGCAAATCACACAATATTTAATTAAATCTAAATTTAGAAAGAAAATTGTAGAGAACACTGATGTGGGCCCCACTGCAGTGGTCCTCACTGTGTTCGTAGGACAGCAATGTAGTTATTTGTTTCAGTTATAGTAGTGTCAGTTTGAGTCAGTTTGTTAATTCAGTTGTTATTTATTTCAGTTTTTATTTACTTTATTTATTATGTAAGTACCAAGGACAGATGTGTCCTTTCCATTATGTACTAAACATAAACTAAAAATATTAAGAGAGTGGCGGCGGCAGATCTGTTAGAATTTGTCCCTCCTTTCAACAACTTGTGTTCTCTTGCTTCTCTTCTATTCTCTCTCCTTTCTCTCACTTTCTTTTCTGTTTTGCAAACCTAAAACCTTTTAGGATTCAAGACTGATTACAGTCTTGATCTTCTACTTGGTATCAGAGCCTATCTAGGGCTTCTCATGTGTCTAGTCCAGCCGACCACATGAGGACTAGCTAGGGCTGGAAGCTTTGAAGAAGTTTTTCGGTGGCTGAATCTTGGAGATTACCAGGAGAGGTTCGCAACAGTTGAAGACTTGCCGCGGCTTGCAGAGAGTTGGTAATCAGGAAGAGGCAGTGAAGGTTAAGGTTCAGGTAACCCTAGAAGACAGTAAACCGAAGACAGGTAATCAGTAAGTAAGTTTTTTTTACTGAATTTCAGAGACTGCAACCAGCCGAGATAGGTTGGACCTATCTAGAAAGAGGGGCCGAACTGTGTTCAAGTTTGTTCTAGGGTTTGGCTTGCCGAACTGTGGTTAAGTTTGTTTCTAGGGTTTGACTGTTGGGTTGAACTCTCCTCTTCAAAGGTGATTAGTTTTTAGGGTTTTGTTAGCGTAGGGGTATTTCTGTCTTTATACCTTGATTGATGTTGCAGATCTGTAATGTTGTGTTGAAACATGTGCTCTTAACTTAAGTAAGGGCACATAGGTCTTTTCAGTTATGTTTTAATAATAATATAAATACTTACTGGCCGATTGGGAGAAGTTATGTTAACTCTTCCAGTGAAAGAATGGTAGGATCCATCTAATGGACGCCATAAAGGTTGCGGAATGGGTGGGCGAATTTAAAAAAATTTCCTACCTTCTCCCAACTGGGAATCATATTCCCTAAATTTAGAATACAATATTCAAGGATCCTACTTGAACCATAATCAAACCAGATCTGTACCAAAAGATAAATGGGAGGAATATACCTGATCCGGAGAAGCAGTATCTCCCCAAGTTGGTGTTCACGCCCAAAGAATGCTCCAAGATCCGTTCCTGCTGAAGATGACACAGCTATGAATGGAACAGAACCAGCAGGGTGCGTCCTACACACTGGATCCTTCACAAGAATCCTCTGGAAACACTAAACACTGAATCCTTTTAGTCTTTGTTGCAAGACTAATGTCAAGAACAGATTTCTTGACTTTCTTCTTCTGCAAAGATCTAATCTTGCAAAACCAGATGGCGGCGGCAGGAGGAGAAATCTAAAGGCGAAAAGGCTGAACTGCCTTTTTTTCTTTTTCTGGAGTATGAAATGAGATCCTATCTCAATTCGCAGGAGATATCCTATATCTCTTCAAGGTGGTTCGAAATCTGATATTTCTCTTTCTTGGTTAGGGTTTCTCCTCCTTTCTTCTTGATTAAGAAACCTCCTAATTAGGAGTTATCCCAATCCAAATCAGTATTTGGATAGGGGATAATCTTAATCCTATCTGCAGATAAAGTTAGCTTACTCCTGATCTTATCAGGAGGTTACCATATTCAAATCTAATTTAAATTTGGTCTCCAAGAGTGGATAAGGCTAAAGGCCCAATCCTTTTACTAACATTAATCTCAGATTCGCCTCAAAGATGGGTGATCATATCAGCCCACCTCGAATTGGGCTTCTAGCCCATTAAGTGTTCAGTGTCTAATTACTTTCCAATCTGCTGCCCAGTTGGGCTTCTTTGTATGGTGTGGGACCCAAGCATTGATCTACACACCAGCCACATGGGTTCGGCCCAGCCTTTAATACAAGGCCTAGCCGAATTCACTGAAAAACTCAATGAACCCCTTGAGTCCATCATATGGACCCTATGGGCCCAACACTTACATTAAGTGGTCCCTGGGCCAAGCCATCTTATAAAAACCCAGGGACTGTGGGCAGGTGCAAGATTAGCCCATCAGGTATTATCCTCAATGGTCTTACACTTAACCTCTCAGCCCTTAATGATCAAGCACTGCCCGACAAGAGAGGACCTCTCCCTCGACTGCAAGGAACAGTGCCGCACTCTCCTCTCACATGGATCCCGGGAATTAAAACCATTTGCAAACAATTTGAAACCGTACATATATATATAAATATATTAATTTTGCAAAACAAAATTCCAACGATTGAAATCAACTGCCGGCAGTTTGGTTTCCATCAGAGAGAGTGCATTCCCGATCATTACCCTTTCTCCAACAAAGTGGCTGATTCTGTCACTATGATCACCCACTCAGATGAATTCTCAAACTGCCCCAACATACCCAAATTTTGATCCCCGCTAAGGATCTCACTGATTGGCATATCAAAGGCAGTTTGATCCAACACCTAGTGAAGTGTCATAATCGAGTCTAGGGGTCAGGTGTAAATTTCCAGTTTTGCCCATCTATCTCCATGGTCCAGGGAAATACTGGAAATCTGGTCCGGTTCAAGGATTCAAGTAATCCCATACTGCATGTGCCTCGGGTCTTACCCTGATGGCTGAGACAGCCCATCCCAACACTTGGTGGCACACCAGCATCAGCCTTGGCAGGATAAATCTCCCCAGATTTATCCAACGGTTGTGAACATTTAAAACTAACATGAATCTCTATAAATGTCCAGTTTTAGGGTTTTACACAGAATTAAACCAAACAACATGAATCAAACATGCACTTTATTTATTTCCACTAAATAACAAAAGTACATCAAATCAGATTGAAGCTAAGGGCATACAAAAACTGTCTAATAGCTCCCACTTGCACTTAGGTCCAATCTGGTACAAGCCGGAGTCCCATACTTTCCACGTGTTTCTCAAACACCTTCTGTGTTAGTGGCTTAGTCAATGGGTCTGCCACATTATCCGTTGATGCTACCTTTTGAATCAGGACGTCCCCTCTACCAACGATCTCCCGCAGTACATGGTACTTTCTCTCGATGTGCTTTGACTTCGAGTGAGCCCGAGGCTCTTTAGCCTGGGCGATCGCTCCATTGTTGTCACACAACGGGATGGGAGATGTGCTGGATGGAATCGCTCCCAATTCGTGTATGAACTTCTTCATCCACACGGCTTCCTTGGCAGCTTCACTTGCGACAATGTACTCGGCCTCGGTTGTGGAGTCTGCAATGGACCCCTGTTTGCTGCTTTTCCAGCAAACAGCACACGATCCTATCGTGAAAACAAGACCCAGATGTAGACTTTCTATCATCTGGATCCGACTGGAAATCGGCATCGGTATACCCTAGAACTTGCAGTGAACTACCATCGAATACCAGACAAAACTCTTTTGTCCTTCGAAGGTATTTGAGTATGTTCTTCACAGCAGTCCAATGCTCCTGCCCTGGGTTTGCCTGGAATCTGCTTACCACACTCACCGCCTGAGCAATGTCAGGGCGAGTACACAGCATGGCATACATGATGCTCCCTACGGCTGAGACATAGGGAACGTCTCTCATGCTCTCAATCTCCTCAGAAGTCTTGGGAGACATCTTCTTGGAGAGAGTGACTCCGTGCCTGAAAGGAACGTTTCCTTTCTTGGAGTTCTCCATGCTGTACCTCTTGACAATTTTGTCAATATAAGCAGCCTGGGATAATCCAATTATCCGCTTCGATCTATCTCTATAGAGTCGAAGACCCGGTATGTATGAAGCTTCTCTAAGATCTTTCATGGAGAACTGCTGTGATAGCCATACCTTGACCGAAGTCAACATTCCTACATCATTCCCAATGAGTAGGATATCGTCCACGTACAACACCAAAAAGGTGATCTTATCCCCACTGGACTTCCTGTAAACACAGGGCTCATCCGGATTCTGCTCAAAGTCAAACGTTTTGACTGCAGAATCAAAACGGATGTTCCAACTCCTAGAAGCCTGCTTAAGTCCATATATGGATCTATTAAGTTTACATACCATGTGTTCCTGACCAGCAGCAATGAAGCCTTGCGGCTGCTGCATGTAGATATCTTCACTAAGATCTCCATTCAGGAACGCGGTTTTGACATCCATTTGCCAAATCTCGTAGTCATGGTACGCTGCTACAGCTAGCAGGATCCTAATGGATTTAAGCATGGCCACGGGCGAAAAGGTTTCCTCATAGTCGATGCCTTCTTTCTGAGTATACCCTTTCGCCACCAAACGAGCTTTAAAGGTCTCAATCCTGCCATCGGGGCCCTTCTTCCTCTTGTAGATCCATTTGCAACCAATTGCTTTTACCCCGAAGGGCGGATCCACTAGAGTCCAGACTCCATTGGTCTCCATTGAGTCCATTTCAGCTCTCATGGCCTCCACCCACTTCTGGGAGTCTATGTCTAACATAGCTTCCGCGTAAGTCACGGGATCCTCTTCACTAGTCAAGGTTTCCACCAGGTAACTTTCCTGGTCATAACCATATCGGACTGGTGGTCTGGATACCCGGGTGGTTCTTCTAGGTTGGTCATTACCTGGAAGTTGTGGGACATCTCCCACTGCTCCTGAGCTCTCCTCATCAAGAACTATTTCCTGACGATGGGTGTCCAGGATGTAATCGGATTCTAAGAATTGGGCGTTTCGACTGCAGAACACTTTCTGCTCACTCGGGTCATAGAATAGATAACCCACCGAATCCTTTGAGTACCCTATAAACAGGCAACGACTGGATTTAGATTCCAACTTGTCCGCACTTGTTATTTTAACGTGTGCAGGACAACCCCAAATCTTCAAGTGTCTTACACTTGGCTTCCTTCTGGTCCAAAGTTCATATGGAGTTTTCGGAACTGATTTGGTTGGAACCCGATTCAGCACGTAGATAGCAGTCTCTAATGCGTATCCCCAAAAGGATGTGGGTAATTGTAAGCGTACGAGAAGTGACCGGACCATGTCCAACAAGGTCCTATTCCTCCTCTCTAAAACACCGTTGAGTTGAGGTGTAGCAGGAGGAGTTAATTGTGACACTATCCCATTAGCCTTTAAGTAGTCCCTGAATTCGTCAGAGAGATACTCGCCACCTCGATCTGATCGAAGGGCCTTAATTTCTCTCCCTAACTGTTTCTCGACTTCCTGTCTGAACTCTTTGAACTTTTCAAATGATTCAGACTTATGTCTCATTAGGTACACGTAACCATATCGTGAAAAATCATCTGTAAAGGTGATGAAGTACACGTGTTGATTCCGTGTCCTAACACTCAGGGGACCACATACATCAGTATGTATCAGGTCAAGTGTGCCTTCAGATCTTTCAGGCTTACCATCAAATGGCCGCTTAGACATCTTACCTTGAAGGCAAGGTTCACAAGTGGGAAGATTTTCTACGGTTAGAAAATCCAAAGGACCATCCTTTACCAGCCTTGTGATTCGGTCAATACCGATATGGCCAAGTCGGTAATGCCAGAGGCACGTGGGACTTACTGTATCACGATTCCTTTTCTTGGGATTTTCGACCGACGTAGTTTCGGTTAAGTTAGTTTCCAGAGAAGGATGTAGAACATAGAGACCGTTCTCTAGTTCCCCGCATGCGATGAATTTATTATTCCGTTTAACAGTAATCATATTACTAAAATAAACAGTATATCCATCAGCACACAGTTTTGAAACAGAAATTAAATTTCTTCTCAAGTTCTGTACATAAAGACAATCTTTAAGTACAAGTATTCCTTCTTTAAAAACTAATTCTACGGTTCCTATTACCGTCGCTGCAACACTTGCAGTTGTTCCCAAGAATAGTGTCACTTCACCTTCACTCAACCTTCTGCTAACTTTGAACCCCTGCAGTGAGTTACACGCATGAGTTGAAGCCCCGGAGTCAACACACCAGGACACAGAAGTAACTAACATGTTAGTTTCTATGACACAAGTTTCGATGTTACCTTTCTTAGATTCCAGGTAGGCAGGACAATTCCTCTTCCAGTGGCCGGTCTACTTGCAGAAGTGACGGACATCAGATGCCTTGTTCTTCTTCTGCTTCTTAGGTTTGGCAGCCTTCTTCTGAGGCTTCTTTGCCTTTCTCTTTTTCTTGCCCGATTTGTTAGCTTCAGCAAGCATAACCACAGACTCATCCTTCATGAGTAGATCCTCGGCTCTCTGCAACATATTGCTAAGTTCCTGGACGCTGACATTCAGCTTATTCATATTGTAGTTCATTGTGAACGCATTGAAGGAAGAGGGCAAAGAATTGAGGATGGCATCCACTTGCGTGCCAAGATCTAGCCCGGATCCAAGAGCTTCAAGTTCGTTAATGTATCCCATCATCCGAAGACAATGGTCATGAACTTTCTGCCCTTTGGTCATCTGCGCGGTCATGAACAATTTCAGGACCTTCTGTCGAGTAGAACGGTTCTGCTCTTCATACATTGTTCTTAGAATGTCCAATATGTCCTTGGCTAGTTCGATCTGATCGAACTGCCTCTGTATTGAGTTGTCTAATGAGGCAATGACAAAGCAGTGGGCTAGGGAGTTCTTATCCTCCCACTCTTGGTAGTCCCTCCCACGGGCCTCAGAAGCCCTATCACCCGGACGTTCCGGGGTAGGATTTTTCACCACCTTGTCTAACTTTTCGAAAGTTAGGACCAGCATAAGATTTTTGTACCAGTCGGCATAGTTTGGGCCCTTAAGCTTGTTATCGTCTAGAAGCTTTGCAAATTGACCGTTTGCCATTTTCTGATAAAATAGCAAAATCATTAGTCCACAACCTTAGTTTGATTCATGTTACCTACATAGATATGGCTTTTAATCTATGTTCCATTCCCATTTGTTCATCTCTGAGATTTCCCTCCTTTCTCAGTGACGGAGACGACGAAATGTCTCTGGAAATGTGGGAAATCACATGGGGTGCGTGAAGCCAACTGTTTCAGCTGCATAACCTCACCACCTTTCTGTGACGAATCATATCCACTCATCAAATGAGTTTCCCTTTGGACTCTGTCAGACAAGGTTCAGAGCCGTTTTCAGGTAAACCTTTCTGTCCAGTGAGTGCACACCCATCATATTCAGGTTCCGCCAAGGTACCGTGAGAGAGTTCCCATTTTCTGGTGAAACCCCTCCCACATCGGTCTATGATGCCCCTATCATCTTATGAAACACTCTAATAGATCCAACAGCAAATGGATAGCCCATTTTTATGGTGCGTTTCCTCATTACTGAAGGACCCATCATTGTGCTAATGACGGAAGGCCTTTTGAGAGTCCATCATATGGGTCTCCCTATCACATGCATTCATATTTGCTGGAGGGAACAAAATTACGCCCTAGTTTTAATTTAGGTCAAACCAGAGTGGCTCCCACTGACTTTCATAAAGTCAGATTTCTGGTGGGCCTTAATCGGCTAGGGGTTCCGTACGCATCCCTTTTCAGGGTTATGGGGCCCACCAAGCAAAGAGGGGTCATCCAATGACCTTGAAGGACACCATGGCAATGATGTGCATTCAGCCATGGTGTGCGCAAGAGCCACTAACGAGTCTTCATGGGTCAAGTACTTATGGCCCATGGTCGCAGCACATCAAACATCCAAACATCACATGTAAAGGAGGAATTGATCCAATCAATTAACTGTTGTAAAGCCCATTGAATAGCCCTTTTAAAATCTAAGTCATTAACATTTAATGACTACTAGGTGTATGGGCTGAATCGCAGATAGCAGTTCAGCCCACACAGCTTATCTCACAGTAATGGGCCTTTTGCAGTTTTAACCCTTTAAAACTGGGCTTTACAGGTGGGCCAAATTAATCCCTGTAATTGAACATCAGATTTGGAACAGCAAGTGTGAGAAATACAGACTGAAAAACAGTCCCTATCGAACCCCAGATTCGGTCCAAACAGTTTTGGTCCAATCTAGTCCGAGAGGATCCAAAACTGATTTTCAATTCAAGAATTAATTCATGAAAGATCTGAAATTAATAATTTTGATTTCAAACAATCACAAATCAAACCATGGACGGTTCGCACCACCTGCAAAACAGAGGTTAATCACAACGGGTGCAGTTTCACAAACTGCAAATCGCAGAAAGCGATTTCTCCAACTGCAAATCTCCAGCGCCTTCTTCTTCTTCCTTCTTCTTTAATTGCATTCTTGATCAAATCCTATACATTCAGTCTAAAAATAAAAAAAAATTTACAAACCGAATTAAATAAATAGAAAGAAAAAGGGTGCACAGACTATCTGCGCCAAATCTGCACTGCGATCTCCAGGTTCGAACAGTCCATTAAATCAAAATAAATAAAGAACAATTCTAAATAAATTTTGGATTTAATAAAAATTAATTTCAGATCAATCGCCCTTAACAAGAAACAGTTTCTTAAAATAAAGAAAACAATCTGCGCAAATCTTGAAAGAACACCTTCTATCCATCTGCGCAGGGTCAAATCTGATTTTCTTTTGGTTCAAGATTCGAACCTGTGGCTCTGATACCACTGAAAGAATGGTAGGATCCATCTAATGGACGCCATAAAGGTTGCGGAATGGGTGGGCGAATTTCAAAAAATTTCCTACCTTCTCCCAACTGGGAATCATATTCCCTAAATTTAGAATACAATATTCAAGGATCCTACTTGAACCATAATCAAACCAGATCTGTACCAAAAGATAAATGGGAGGAATATACCTGATCCGGAGAAGCAGTATCTCCCAAAGTTGGTGTTCACGCCCAAAGAATGCTCCAAGATCCGTTCCTACTGAAGATGACACAGCTGTGGATGGAACAGAACCAGCAGGGTGCGTCCTACACACTGGATCCTTCACAAGAATCCTCTAGAAACACTAAACACTGAATCCTTTTAGTCTTTGTTGCAAGACTAATGTCAAGAACAGATTTCTTGACTTTCTTCTTCTGCAAAGATCTAATCTTGCAAAACCAGATGGCGGCGGCAGGAGGAGAAATCTAAAGGCGAAAAGGCTGAACTGCCTTTTTTTCTTTTTCTGGAGTATGAAATGAGATCCTATCTCAATTCGCAAGAGATATCCTATATCTCTTCAAGGTGGTTCGAAATCTGATATTTCTCTTTCTTGGTTAGGGTTTCTCCTCCTTTCTTCTTGATTAAGAAACCTCCTAATTAGGAGTTATCCCAATCCAAATCAGTATTTGGATAGGGGATAATCTTAATCCTATCTACAGATAAAGTTAGCTTACTCCTGATCTTATCAGGAGGTTACCAGATTCAAATCTAATTTGAATTTGGTCTCCAATAGTGGATAAGGCTAAAGGCCCAATCCTTTTAATAACATTAATCTCAGATTCGCCCCAAGGATGGGTGATCATATCAGCCCACCTCAAAATGGGCTTCTGGCCCATTAAGTGTTCAGTGTCTAATTACTTTCCAATCTGCTGCCCAGTTGGGCTTCTTTGTATGGCGTGGGACCCAAGCATTGATCTACACACCAACTACATGGGTTCGGCCCAGCCGAATTCACTGAAAAACTCAATGAACCCCTTGAGTCCATCATATGGACCCTATGGGCCCAACACTTACATTAAGTGGTCCCTGGGCCAAGCCATCTTATAAAAACCCAGGGACTGTGGGCAGGTGCAAGATTAGCCCATCAGGTATTATCCTCAATGGTCTTACACTTAACCTCTCAGCCCTTAATGATCAAGCACTGCCCAACAAGAGAGGACCTCTCCCTCGGCTGCAAGGAACAGTGCCGCACTCTCCTCTCACATGGATCCCGGGAATTAAAACCATTTGCAAACAATTTGAAACCGTACATATATATATAAATATATTAATTTTGGAAAACAAAATTCCAACGATTGAAATCAACTGCCGGCAGTTTGGTTTCCATCAGAGAGAGTGCATTCCCGATCATTACCCTTTGTCCGACAAAGTGGTTGATTCTGTCACTATGATCACCCACTCAGATGAATTCTCAAACTACCCCATCATACCCAGGTTTTGATCCCCGCTAAGGATCTCACTGATTGGCATATCAAAGGCAGTTTGATCCAACACCTAGTGAAGTGTCATAATCGAGTCTAGGGGTCAGGTGTAAATTTCCAGTTTTGCCCATCTATCTCCATGGTCCAGGGAAATACTGGAAATCTGGTCCGGTTCAAGGATTCAAGTAATCCCATACTGCATGTGCCTCGGGTTTTACCCTGATGGCTGAGACAGCCCATCCCAACACTTGGTGGCACACCAGCATCAGCCTTGGCAGGATAAATCTCCCCAGATTTATCCAATGGCTGTGAACATTTAAAACTAACATGAATCTCTATAAATGTCCAATTTTAGGGTTTTACACAGAATTAAACCAAACAACATGAATCAAACATGCACTTTATTTATTTCCACTAAATAACAAAAGTACATCAAATCAGATTGAAGCTAAGGGCATACAAAAACTATCTAACATCCAGTTCGAACCAGAATTCTCTCTTCTCTCACTCTCTTTCTCTCTTTCTCTATCACTCTTTCTTCTTCTACATAACTGAACTCAGTCAGGCCGAACTCTAAGGCAGACCTGAATTCTAACATGGTATGAGAGCAGGTTAAATCTGCCTAGATTTCTGCTTGCCTAGAGTTCATTCTCTGCGCACCCTATCTAGGGTTTTCTTCATTTTTTCTGTGTTCGATTGGAGATAAGGGAAAGGGCTGAAAAGTAGTGATCGCCCTCTTCCCTTGGGGGTCTCTATGCCTCCAATCAGGTCGTATGTGGCCGGTTGCTGTGATTTCTGAGATCGCCCTCTCCTAGTAGAGGAAGAATAGAGGGACGAACTGTGTGTGGCTGTTGTGTGTGAAGCGGCTGTTGTGTGTGGACTGCTCTCCTGCCTGCATGGATGTTACTTCAGCGATAAGGTAAGAGATTTCAGTTCTTGATATCAGTTATGGATTAAATAGGAGGCGTGTATCAGATCATTTGCTAGTGTTTCGGCCAGTAAGTGCTAGGGTTTATGCTGGTTTCTTTGTGCATGTTGAAGGAAGAGATATGATCATATAGTGGTGAGATTTCAGGTAGTTGTAGGAGCAGGGTTTGTGGTGTAAAGAGCACACATTCCAGCAACAATTAGTGCTGCAATCAGTGTGACAGGTGTGACCTAGTGGTGTGTAGTGTGCAGATCTCAGTGATAATAGAATTCAGCAAGTGTGCAAAATTGGTGATAACATAATGGGAGACAGTAATGATTATAAACCTAGTGTGATGGTGCCTACAGACTACCTGAATGTTCAGATGACCTCCATTAAGTTAAATGGAGAGAATTATGTGCCTTGGGCTAAATCCGTTGAAGTTTTTCTAAAGGCAAAGAAGAAGGCAAAACATATCAGAGAGGAGAAACCCTCCTCTGACTCTCACGAGTATGAAGATTGGGAGCAAGAGGACGCTCAGATCATCACATGGTTGTGGAACAGTATGGAACCCAGGATTAGTGTGAACTTCATGTTCCTTGATACTGCCAAAGACGTGTGAGACCATGCGAAAAAATTGTATTCGGGGCAGGACAATACAACCAAAGTTTATCAGCTTTATCAAGAGTACTTTAATCTGCAACAGGGCAATCAGAGTCTTGAGGAGTACTATGCCAACATGAGGAACATACGTAATGAGTTGAATGTCTATCATCCTCTCACTTTTGATGTTAAGATTCAACAACAGCAGAGAGAGCAGCTTGATGTGACTAGATTTTTGGCGGGACTAAAGTCTGAATATGAATTAGTACAGGCTCAGATATTAGGGGGATCAGCTCTTCCGTCCCTAGAAGAGGTATTTGCTCGACTTCGGAGGATTTCTATCGGATCTACTGAGAACTCTAATATCTCAAATAGATCTACCTTTGCTGCATCGAGAGGCCGTGGTGGAGCTCGGGGAGCTCAGTCTGGCCGTGGTGTTGGTAGTGGTTCTGCATATGGCCGAAGTGGCAATGGTGGGTCTACTTATAATCGTGGTGGTGGTCGTACTGGGAGCAGAGATTCAGGGGGAGCCCATGGTAGAGGACGTAGCTCAGGCACGAGGAAGTGCACTCATCGTGGTATGGGTGGACATACCATCAACTATTGTTATGATTTACATGGTCCTCCCTCAACCTAGGCCAATCATGCCGCGACCGATGACTCAAGTTCCAGCTTTAAATAGGAGAATCATTCATCTGACTATTTGCCTCCTACATCCACAGATGGTCCCATGAAGGAGATGGTGAGTGTTCCCCGTGATGAATATGAGAGGTTTATCCAATCATAGCAGAACACGGCAACCTTTGCTCACTCAGGTATGGCTTGTCTGGCATCTACACCCATTCCCTGGATCATTGACTCTGGAGCCTCCGATCACATGACTGGAACTTCAGGTGTGTTTTCCTCCTCATCTCATTGCTCAACATCACAATCTGTCACCCTTGCTAATGGTTCCACATCCTCAATTTGTGGTGTTGGTAATGTTGACCTAGATCCTGTATCCCTCTCATCAGTTCTGTATGTTCCTAAATTGCCTTTTAACCTTATGTCTGTTAGTAAGCTGACCAAATCACTTAACTGCTCGAGTGGGGGAAAACTTGAAATAGAAGGGTACTCTGATGCTGATTGGGCCGGTTCTATGTCTGATAGGCAATCCACTACAGCCTATTGCACGTTTCTGGGAGGTAACTTGCTGACATGGAAAAGTAAGAAGCAAACGGTTGTGGCAAGAAGCAATGCAGAGGCAGAATATAGGGCTATGGCGCATACTGCTTGTGAATTAGTGTGGCTAAGGAACCTTCTATCGGAAGTAGGGTACAACATTAACACTCCAATGAAGCTCTATTGTGATAATCAGGCTGCAGTTCATATCTCCTCTAATCCGGTGTTTCATGAGAGAACCAAGCACATTGAGGTTGACTGTCACTTTGTGAGGGAGAAGGTGCTGAATGGAGAGCTAGACACTACACATGTTAATACAGGAAATCAGTGGGCTGACTTATTTACAAAAGGCTTGAGTCGGGGAAGAGTGGACTACATATGTAACAAGCTGGGAGTATACGATATATACTCACCAACTTGAGGGGGAGTGTTAGCGTAGGGGTATTTCTGTCTTTATACCTTGATTGATGTTGCTGATCTGTAATGTTGTGTTGAAACATGTGCTCTTAAGTAATGGCACATTGGTCTTTTCAGTTATGTTTTTATAATAATATAAATACTTACTGGCCGACTGGGAGAAGTTATGTTAACTCTTCCAGTTCAAACCAGAATTCTCTCTTATCTCTTTCTCTCTTTCTCTATCACTCTTTCTTCTTCTACATAACTGAACTCAGTCAGGCCGAACTCTAAGGCAGACCTGAATTCTAACAGGTTTCATATTGCCCTACGACAAGTCCCACTTGTGCGGACTGCTTGGAGAGTGCAGCTGAGCACTTACTTCAAACCTACAGTTGAAACCCTATTTTTTCTCTCGCAACAGTGGGCCCCACAATAGTGATTTCAGAAAATAGCATCTCAGATTGATAGGCTGCCTGGTAATGTGCATGCCAATTGATTTCAGATCAGATTTGAGTTGATTTCTTGCATATACTGTGATAGGCGATTGATTTCAGATCAGATTTGGGGTGGTTTCAGATCGGATCAGATCAGATTTCAGATCAGATCAGATTTGTGTTGGTTTCGGATCAGGTTTCAGACTTGCTTGACTCTGCTTTCTGGTATAATTGCTCTAACAATTTGTAGCCACTGAATCTTGATAAAAAATGGAGTTTAAGGGTCAGGGAGAAAGTAGTTTTGGAAACCACAGTTATGGTAATGTATCTGAAACCGGGTTGCAGATTACAACTATGAGATTTGATGGGTCAAATTATTTGGAGTGGGCGCAATCAGCCATGATGGCTATTGGAGGAAGGGGAAAACTGGGTTACCTCTTGGGAGATGTGAAAGAACCGTCCAAGGAGGACCCGACATACACCAAGTGGGTTCAAGAGAACTATTTAGTTATGGCATGGATGTGTAATTCTATGAAGCCACATATCAGCCGAAATTACTTGTGGGCAAAGACAGCCAAAGAGATATGGGATGTTATGAAAGAAACCTATTCCCAACCCCTTAATGTTGCCAGAGCCTATGAACTGAAGTGTGAGGTGAACAACCTTAAACAAGGAGAGAAGCCAGTTTCTGTCTACTTCTCTACCTTGAAATCCATGTGGCATGAGATTGACCATCTAGAGACCCTTGAGTGGGAGAGTCCCAAAGATGCATAGACTCACAAAAAGCAAGTCGAGACGAATAGGGTATTTGAGTTTCTGGCTGGTTTGAATTCAGAATATGACATTGTGCGACAACAGATACTGACAAGAGATAGTGTGACCCTTTCTCAAGCATACTCCCTGGTGCATAGTGAAGAGACCAGGAGGAAAGTTATGATGCAGCCTCAACCCTCTTTCCCAGCCTTGACAGCTATTAAACCCAAGCCAGGGGGTGACTCAGAAAGGGGCCGGAAGAAGGAAGATAAACGGGATCTGATATGTAAACACTAAAAGAAACCCAAGCACACAAAAGATACTTGTTGGAAGCTACATCCTCACTTGGTCCTAGCAAAACTAAGAAATAAGAAGGGTAATGCTCATATGGCAGTGAACACTGATTCAACATACTCATCAGGCACATCCCTGGAGACTTTAGCTGCTGTTCGGGCTGCCCTCATACAGTTGGAAAAGGAAGTTGGGAGTTCAGCTCAGCCATCTCAGTCACCATCAGCTCCTGCCACATCTGCATTTGCACATTCAGGTACTCGAGCCTCAGTTTACCATGCTTCAGCTCCAGGTAATACTGATCACTGCTGGGTAACAGATTCAGGTGCATCTGACCATATGACTACCTTGCCATCTTTGTTCACTTCTTATCACTTGTCCTCTGGCCGAGATAGAGTATCCATTGCTGATGGCTCTCTTGTTCCCATTTCGGGCAAGGGGGACATCAAGCTATCGGATACTATCTCTTTATCTTCTATCTTGCATGTTCCTAAGCTTGATACTAACCTACTTTCAGTTAGTAGTATTACCAAACACATGAACTATTCAGTAACATTTTTCCCTGACCGATGTGTTTTTCAGGATTTGGAGACGAGGAAGGTGATTGGGACTGGCCGTGAGACGAACGGGATCTATCTGCTTGGAGAGAGTTCTCGTCGGGAGTAGTCAGTGAATAAGAAGTCTTTTGTTTCCCAGTCTGAGAGTTCGGTTGCTTTGGCATAACCGATTAGGTCATTTGTCTTTTAAGTCTTTGAAGAGTCTGTTTCCTTCTTTATTTGAGTTTGTTGAGTTATCAAAGTTGAGGTCTGAGAGTTGTGAGTTTGCCAAACATTGTAGAACCTCTTATTCTTTAAGTAATAAAAGGAGTAATTCCTCTTTTGATATTGTGCATACCGATGTTTGGGGGCCATATCATATCTCTTCTATGGGTGGGTACAAATATTTTCTACTGTTTGTTGATGACCATATCCGCTTTTCTTGGGTCTATCTTATGCGTTCTCGGGATGAGGTTCCTGCTCTGACCCAAAACTTCCATCAGATGGTTCTCACTCAGTTTGGGACCAAAATGAAAGTCCTTAGATCTGATAATGCAAAGGAATACATTGCTCAGCCATTGACCTCCTACCTTCTTAGCCATGGAGTTATTCACCAGAGCACTTGCCCTTATACACCACAGCAGAACGGCGTTGCCGAAAGGAAGAGTAGGCATATCTTGGAGGTGGCTAGAAGCACTATGTTTACCTCCAATGTACCTATTCGCTTCTAGGGTCATGCTATCTTCACGGTAGTTTATCTCATTAATCGAGTTCCTTCTCGGGTCCTTGATATGAGAACCCCCTTTTCCCTTCTATACCCAGACGAGGAGTTGTTCATTGTTCCCCTTAAAACCTTTGGTTGTACCTGTTTCGTTCAGCTTCTCGGGCCTCATCATTCCAAATTTGAACCTAAGGCCTCCAAATGCATTTTCCTTGGTTATGCACAAACTCAAAAGGGTTATTGCTGCTATGATCCGGTTTCAGGGAAACGGTTTGTCTCCATGGATGTCACCTTCTTTTGAGGAGACACCCTATTATCCTAGGGTTTCTCCTTAGGGGGAGAGTAGTGAGAGTGGGGCTGAGTGGGGCTGTTTTGAGTTTCTTTCCTCAGGGGGAGAGCAGTGAGAGTGGAAGTGGGGCTGGTAGAGATGGGGCTGTTCCTTTACCTATTCCACTAGGTAATGAAGGTTGTAGTGGTGAGGGTGGTCAGAGGGAGCCGGAGTTGAGAGTCTGTCACAGGCGATGCAGGTAGGTTGATCCTAGACTTCGGTAGTCACGGCCAGCTCCAGTTCCTTCTACGCCTTCAGATCCAGAGCCTACTGAGATACCTCGCACTGTTGCCACTTCCCCTCCTATGGATGACCTTGATCTCCCTATTGCCATTCGCAAAGGGAAACGACATTGCACCACTTCTACAACTCACAGCATCTCACAGTTCTTATCCTATGATCGTCTATCACCATGTTACCAGTCCTATCTCAATTCCATTGCCGATGTCCCTATTCCAAGAACAGTGCAAGAAGCCTTATCAGTTCCAGAATGGAAAGATGCAATGCAAGTCGAAATGGATGCCCTGTTGAAGAATAATACTTGGGCACTGGTTGACCCACCAAAAGGAAAGAAACCGGTGGGATGCAGATGGGTGTTCACTGTGAAGCATAATGCTGATGGCTCTATTGAAAGGTACAAAGCCCGACTGGTTGCAAAGGGGTTCACTCAGACTTATGGTATAGACTACTTGGAGACCTTTGCCCCAGTAGCCAAGATGACCACCATTCGAGTTTTGTTATCCCTTGCAGCAAATCATTCTTGGCCCCTGTTTCAGATGGATGTTAAAAATGCCTTTTTGAATGGAGACTTACAAGAAGAGGTTTACATGCAGTTGCCTCCTGGATTCTATGATACAGAGACAGGGAAGAAGTTTTTCCGACTAAACAAGGCATTGTATGGTTTCAAGCAGTCACCTAGAGCCTGGTTTGATAGGTTCAGATTAGCCCTTGGAAGGTTTGGTTATGTACAGGCCCAATCAGATCATACACTATTCATCAAGAGGGTGGAGTCCTCTCTGACACTACTAGCAGTATATGTTGATGATATTGTGGTGACAGGAAATGACAGTCATGAGATTGAGTCCCTCAAACAGCTCCTTCATCAAGAGTTTGAAGTGAAAGATCTTGGTGCACTACGGTACTTTTTGGGTATTGAGGTTGCTAGATCCAAGCAGGGGATTTTTATCTCTCAGAGAATATATGTTCTAGATCTGTTGGCGGAAATTGGAAAGTTGGGTGTTAAGCCAGCCGATACACCCATCGAACAAAATCACAAGATTTGTGCAGAGGGTGGGGAGCCTCTTGAAGACAAAGTTATATTCCAACAGTTGGTTGGAAAGCTTCTATATCTCTGCCTCACTCGGCCGGATATCAGCTATGTAGTTAGTGTTGTTAGCCAGTACATGCACTCCCCTAGAACTTCTCATCTTCTTGCGGCAGAGAGAATATTAGCATACTTGAAGAGATGCCCGAGTAGAGGTATATTGCTCAAGAACAATAATAACATGAGGGTGGAAGTCTATACAGATGCCAATTGGGCTGGAAGTGTTGATGACAGAAAGTCTACCTCTGGATATTGTGCCCCAGTGGGAGGTAACCCTGTCTCTTGGAGGAGGAGTAAGAAGCAAAGTGTTGTTTCCCGCTCCAGTGCTGAAGCGGAATACAGGTCAATGGCTAATGGAGTGGCTGAAATCTTATGGCTGAGGTCACTACTTGAAGAGTTGGGTATTTACTATGAAAAGCCCTTAATGCTATATTGTGATAATCAGGCAGCTATTAATATAGCCCACAACCCAGTGCAGCATGACAGAACTAAACATATCGAAGTTGATTGACATTTTGTGCGAGAAAGGGTCACATCACAAGAAGTGTCTTCCGTACATCACATCTAATATGCAGCTCGTAGATATCCTCACCAAGGCTGTACCAAGGAAGAAGTTAGAGACAGACCTATCCAAGTTGGGCATGATAGATATTTACTCCCAACTTGAGGGGGAGTGTAGAGAACACTGATGTGGGCCCCACTGCAGTGGTCCCCACTGTGTTCGTAGGACAGCAGTGTGGTTATTTGTTTCAGTTATAGTAGTGTCAGTTTGAGTCAGTTTGTTAATTCAGTTGTTATTTATTTCAGTTTTTATTTACTTTATTTATTATGAAGTACCAAGGACAGATGTGTCCTTTCCATTATGTACTAAACATAACCTATAAATATTAAGAGAGTGGCGGCAGCAGATCTATTAGAATCTGTCCCTCCTTTCAACAACTTGTGTTCTCTTGCTTCTCTTCCATTCTCTCTCCTTTCTCTCACTTTCTTTTCTGTTTTGCAAACCTAAAACCTTTTAGGATTCAAGACTGATTACAGTCTTGATCTTCTACTAAAATCATAATATCAAAGTGTACCTAGTAAACAAGCATGGACACAAGGACTTGATGTACTAGTTTCTTTTATTTTTCTCAAATAAACAAGATTATGATAGAAATAATCAAGGAAACAAAAATAATAGTATATTCATGTGATAAAAATGTCTATTTATAAATAACCTAACCAAATTAACCAACCTGTTGTCCAACAACATCTATTCTGTCAATACGTCTAAGGGAAAGTTTTCCCTTTGCAGAACGAACTAATAAATAGTCAGTTGATGCCAATTTGTGGGGAAAGAAGGGTGCTCTATACAAGTTCGTTTCAAGAGAAGACTGGCTACAACCAGGTGTGATATCTCCAAGGAAAGGTGATCTATTAGTAGGATCAAGAGTAAGGACATTTCCCAGGCTGTTGTCTCCACTGTGCAATGAGGAGGCAGTTTGGCCACCGGACACTGATTTTTGATAATAAGTGCACAGTCTTGCACCCATCCCAACATTACCTAGAAGTGAAGGTCTTTCTTCACAATACCTGCAAATATCAGAAAACAATACTGAGAATAAACAATTAATAACTTTAGGAGCAACAGAAGTAGATGAATTCACTAAAGTTTCTCATCACTAACTAAAAATAGTAAATAATAATAAAAGAGAAAGGTTAAGTTGTTATTTTCCAAGTTTAAGGATTTAAGAGTGTAAACTAAGAAGCTGAACTCTAAGTAGTAAAGAAGAGGATGAACTTCTTAGAAGCAGAGAATGTCAAATTGAGTTAGCAGTCGACCAGGTCTTTATTTAAATATAAGTGAAGTACAAAGTACAATAAAATTACTGGTATACCCCTGATTAGTAATGGGATAACCAGAATACTTAAAACATAAACAGGATTAGGCCCATTGCCAGACATTGTCAGACATTGCCTATGCAGTGCTGGAAAATTAAAGCCCGAGCTGTTTCCATTAGGTGCCTGTTCTTGCGCTCAGCAACTCCATTTTGCTGAGGGGTGTAAACACATGATGACTGATGTAACATGCCTTCGTCTTCCATGAATGAGTTCAAGGATCTTTCAAAGTATTCAGCTGCATTGTCTGAACGGAATTGTTTAATCTTCTTCCCGAATTGTGTTTCAATCATCTTGCAAAACATCATAGTTATCCGTGGAACTTCTTCACGTCCTTTTGACAGATAAATCCAAGTGCACCGAGAATAATGGTCAATAAAACTGATAAAATAACGGAAGCCATCAATGGAAACAATGGGTGAAGGACCCCAAACATCAGAATGGACCAAATCAAAAGAGGCTTGTATTTCATTACTAGAAATCGGATACATTGATCTGCACTGTTTTGACATTTGACACACATCACAAACTAAATTTTGACTCGGAATTCCCTTAAATAAATCGGGAAACAACATAGCTAAAGAAGAAAAGGACAAGTGACCTAGCCTAGCATGCCACAAGTGCAGCCTAGCTCTTGACTCCACACTTTCTGGACTAGTAGTAGCAAAAGCTTGCAGTGCTGAGCTGACATCCACATCAAAATAGTAGAGGCCATCATACTCACGACCACTCCCAATCGTTCTCCTCATCAATCTGTCCTGGAAGACACATTGAGAGGGAAAAAAAGTTATACTGCAGTTCAAGTTTCTTGTAAGCTTTGAAACAGACAACAGATTTGATTTAAGACTAGGAACATGTAAGACTGATTTAAGAGAGAGATCCTTGCTTAGGTCAACCACTCCCTTTCCCGAGATGGTGGAGAGTGACCCATCAGCTACTCTCATCTTATCCTGGCCAGACAACAAATGATATGAGGAGAATAATGAGGACATGTGTGTCATATGGTCAGTGGCCCCTGAGTCAATCACCCAAGAGCTAGAATTAATGGAACTAGTTGCACTAATGCAGAGGCTGTACCTGATTTTACAAGAGAGGTGGAAGCTAAAGGATTGTTCTTCAGACAGGCTAATGCCCGGCTGAGAATCTCTACCTCACTAGCTGTAAAGCCCACGGTACTTGGTCCAACAGAATTAGCAACCTGCTTTGTGGTGGAGAAAGACACTAGCTGAGTACTCTGTGAGATGTCACTACTGCTGTTGGTGGCAAGATTCCCACTTGCCGTATGGCCCTTATGTTGCCTTTTGTCCTTTCTCAGAGCAGCTGGCTTCAGATGAGGGTACAATACCCAACATTTCTCCTTTGTGTGTTTCTCACCACCACAATGGGTACACTTGAGGGTCTTCTTGTCTGAAAATCTGTTTCCCTTAGTGGAGACTAAAGCTGAATGTTCTCCAGATAGTTCTGTTGCTTGTGCCTGGGAATCAACTTGCATCTCCTTTCTCTGCTCAGATGAGGGTACAATACCCAACATTTCTCCTTTGTGTGTTTCTCACCACCACAATGGGTACACTTGAGGGTCTTCTTGTCTGAAAATCTGTTTCCCTTAGTGGAGACTAAAGCTGAATGTTCTCCAGATAGTTCTGTTGCTTGTGCCTGGTAATCAACTTGCATCTCCTTTCTCCTTACTTCTTCATTCCTCACCAGATAGTAAATATGATGAATTTCAGGTAATTCGTCTCTCCCTAGAATCTGTGACCTTACACCTTCATATATAGGGTCTAAGCCTGCCAGGAACTTAAAGGCTCTGCCCTCCTCAATCTGCTTGTCATGCCTCTCCTTATCCTTTGTATTTTCCCAATCTAATATCAAGTGATGGTCAAGCTCTTCCAAGAGGCCTTCAAGTGTTGCAAAGTATGTTGCCACAGACATGTCTCCTTGCCTTAGGGCTGCAACGTCTTGGTTCAGCCTGTAGATTCTGGCATTGTTCTTCTTTTGGCCATATGTCTTAGATACTTTCTCCCAGATTTTTGCGGCTGTAGGGAAGTGATGAACAGTTTTGGCCACCCGAGGAATCATGGAGGCCAGCAACCAAGACATGACTGTGGCATTTTCCTTGCGCCACACACTGTATTCAGGGCTGCTGATTTCTGGTTCCTTTTTGTCTCCATCCAAATAGCCTGTGAGGTCACGAGAGGTAATGAACAGTCTTGCTGAGACTGACCATTCTCTAAAGTTATACTCATCCAATAGCACACTTGTAATCTGCAAGCTATGCAGATTAGGGTTCTCCTCCAGGTTTGAGGACCTTGTAACAGATCTGTTATCTCTAGAAGAAACTTCATCAGAAAGTGATGACATCCTAACTTCGGTCGAAGAGTTTGTTCACAGTGCTGTAGGTAGTTCTGGTTAGGGTTGGCCGAAGTGGTCACAGGGTTCACAGTGCTGGTAGCACACCGAATAGGTTTCACTTAAGACTAAACCAGTTCGGGTACAGTAGCAAATGAAGGTCTGTAACTGAACCAGTTCACTGAGCTGAAGTAGTGCTGATACCAGAAGAAGGGCTGATAACCGACCTGGAAATGATCTGTAACTGAAGTCGCCACAGTTCTGTAAAGGTCTTGCTGATGCACCGAAGCTGCAACTGTAGAGGAGGCTATGCCTTTACCACTGTTCTGCACAAATCTGGCTGAAGCACCAAAGTTGTAACTGTAGAGGAAGCCCTCCCCCTTTTGGCTAGTGCTAGGACTGCTGGAATCAGTCTCAACTAGGTCTGTCTTGTACAGACCTCTCTTAGTAGCCAAATAGCTACTACTTGCTAAAAAAAAAAACTAGTAGGACATCTACTTCTGGGTCTTACTTCCCTTGGGTCCTACAACCAAGAGAAACCCTAGGTTCGAACTTGCTGAGTTCCCTTACACTCCTAGGTCTTCACTGCAGCAACCCAGAAAGAAAGGAGAAGATGAAAGAAGGCAGCAAGAGAAGATAGTGCACCGGTTGAAACCAGGAAGGAGCTAATGCTCTGATACCATGTAAACTAAGAAGCTGAACTCGAAGTAGTAAAGAAGAGGATGAACTTCTTAGAAGCAGAGAATGTCGAACTGAGTTAGCAGTCGACCAGGCCTTTATTTAAATATAAGTGAAGTACAAAGTACAATAAAATTACTGGTATACCCCTGATTAGTAATGGGACAACCAGAATACTTAAAACATAAACAGGATTAGGCCCATTAGCAAAGGCCCAGTTACAAAATAAAATTAACATAAGAATGGACTAATAGGAGACCCTATCAGCCGAACACACTCTAGCATTCTAACAAAGAGATAGAAAACCACTCAAAGCTTTTGGTGAGCAGATTAGTGTGCTGGAAGATGAAAGTTGTATTGGGGGCAGCAGAAGATTTTGCAGAAAAGAAAGGAATCCCCTAAAATACCTAGCACCCACTGTTCAACCCTGAAATGATTAATTCCCACAGAAAGACCAAGCACCCTGGGCAGCAATAGAGAAAATAAAACAAAGAACCATGCCCGCAACACTAGACAAATGAAACACCAAGGCTTCCATCCAGCCCCCTCCCAAAGACTTGTCAAATGATGCATCTAGAGGATGTGGTGAGAGAACAAATAGTAAGATGGTTATTGGTCATTATTTTGTCAAAGGCACTTATCTTTTCAGTTTTTTGGTATGGAAGGGGGCTTGATATCTGGGACCAAGATTGGTAATGGTCTTTCTTAAGAGGACCTTGATAGAGCAGAATAACAGGGACAGGATTCATGTAGATGATCCCATATAGTTGGGGTTAAGGATGAGTTGAATTGTGAGGAAGGGGGGATCCAGACCACTGGGGAAGATCTTTTCTGAATCTTTCCATTGTTTCTATCTCCTTTTATCTCTCTTCTTTCTTTGGGTTCCTTTCTGTTCGTTATATAGTTTTCCACATACAGTTATTCATCTTAATAATCACATTCCCGCTATGAAAAAAGAAAGAAAAATCTAAACGTTTTTGCTACAGAACTGATCTGTATTGGTTTCATCCCTAGAATAGCAGAGAATAATAGCAGGAGAGAGAGAGAAGAAGAAGAAGAAGAAGAAGAAGGAGGAGGAGGAGGAGAGAAAACTGGTTCAAACCAGAGAAGGATCCTCTCTCTAGTCGGCTAGGTATTATCTATATGTTTCTGATTAAAAAACACAAAGACACTTATGCCCCTAATTAAGTATGGGGCTTAGTACTTAGAACATAAAAGGCATTACACCACATTCTTAATATAAAATGAAATGACCAAACTACCCCTGTATAGCCGACTCTAACACTCCCCCTCAAGCTGGTGAATATATATCATATAGTCCCAGCTTGATACAAATGAAATCCACTCTTCCCCAACTGAACCCCTTGGTGACAATCAACCCCTTCTTTGCCCATTGACTTCTCTTGTGTTTACATTTGCAATACTTATTACTCCAGTAAGCACCTTTCCTCTCACAAAGTGACAATCAACTTCTATATGCTTTGTTCTCATGGAAAACTGGATTAGATGAAATGTAGACTGCAGCTTGGTCGTCACAATCCATGGGGTTATCAATTGTATACCCCCATCTCTTGTAAGAGATTTCTTCAACCAAACTAGCTCACATGTAGTGTGTGTCATGGCTCAATATTGAGCCTCCGCACTGCTTCTTGCTACCACGGTCTATTCCTTGCTCTTCCATGTCACCAAATTGCCTCAAAGAAAGATATAGTACCCTGTATGGACCTCCAATCGGTTAGAACCAGCCCAATCAGCATCTGTGCAGCCCTCTATCTCAAGACTTCCTCTACTCTTATATAACAAGCCACAACCTGGAGCTCCCTTCAAGTACCAGACAATCTTCAAAATTGCATCTCAATGTGGAACCCAAGGATTCTGCATAAACTGACTTACTACACTAACTGCCTGTAATACCTTCTAGGGTCCTCAAACTCCTCACCTGCATCACTACTCAACTTAACATTCAGTTCCCTGGGTATTTCAGCTGGTTTGGCATCCAACAAACATGTCTTCTCCAACAAATCAAGGACATACTTCCTTTGGCATAGATTAATACCATGCTTAGGCCAGGCTATCTCTATCCCCAAGAAATATTTTAACTTACCAAGGTCCTTTGCTTGGAAGTGATCATGCAGAAATGTCTTCAACCTATCAATTCCCAACCTATCACTGCCAGTAATAATGATGTCATCTACATATACCACCAACAAAATCTTCCTGGCACACAAACCATAGCTAAATACTGAATGATTAACCTGAAATTGTCTCATGCCAAATTCATTCACCACTTCATTTAATCTAACAAACCATGGATTATTTAAGTCCATAAATAGTCTTCTTGAGTCTGCACACCTTACCATCCTCCCCCAAAACAACAAACTCTGGTAGATGCTCCATATAAACCTCCTCAAAAAGATCATCACGTAAAAAGGCATTCTAGATGTCGAGCTGGAATAGAGGCCAATCGTGTACATAGTAGGTAGGGAAATCAAAACACGGGCTGAGCCAATCTTTGCAATAGGAGAGAAGCTCTCTATGTGGTCAATGCCATATAATTGTGAATACCCTCTTTTAACCAAATGAGCCTTCAACCACTCTACACTACCATCTAGTAAATACTTGACAGTGTATACCTACTTACAACCTACAACATGCTTGCCAGGAGAGAGAGTAGTGAGATCGCACGTTTGATTATTGAGCTAGAGCAAAGTATTCTTCTTCCATTGTTTGGCGCCACCCTAGAGAGGTAAGATCTTCCTGGACATTCTTAGGAACAGAAACAAAAGATAGTAGAGAAATATATTATCAAGGGACGCAAAAAGGTGCGATATAGAAACATAATTGGAAATGGAATGAAGAGTGCAATTGTGTTTACCTCTTCACAAGGCAATTGGAAAGTCAAGGTCGGAGAGAAGGGGTGAGCCTAGTGTTGAAACAACTGTCAGATTTATCAACGGTGAAGAAACTAGAGGAACCAGTACATGTCGACACGTATACACTTGCTAGATAAGTGGTCGTTCAACAAGAGGCTGCACTGGAGGCGGTGACTAGGACACAACTAGAACAAGAGGAATGGGGTCCTCAACAAGAACTGAAAGTGGAGGTGGAGAAGGAGAGACATCAGACCCAAAGAAGAATGGAACAAACTCTAAGAACTTAACATCGGGACAAACAAAAGAACATCAAGGACTAGGATTATAACACTTATACCCTTTATTGGTTCTAGAATAGTCAAGAAAAACACACTTAGTAGCTCGTGCATCTAATTTGTCCATTCCAGGACCAAGATTATGAACAAAACACACATCCAAAAACCCTAGGAGTGAGAGGGAAAGGAGACAAAGTGGGAAGCAAAACGGAGAAGGGAGAATGAACTTCAAGGATAGACATGGGCATACGATTAATGAGGAAGCAAGATGTATGAACAACATCACTCATAAAAGTTTGGGTAAATTCATATGGTGCAAAAGGGACTGAGCAGTTTCTAAGAGACGGCGGTTCTTTCTTTTAGCCACCCCATTTTTCTAAGGGGTGTAAGTACATGAAGTTTAATGGATAATGTCATGTTCCAAATATTGCTGAAAGGGTGTATAAAAATATTTTTTGCCATTATTAAAACGAAAAATCTTAATGTGCATACCAAATTAAGTGCGAATTTCAGCATGAAACTTTTGGAAAATAGAAAACAATTCACCCCTTTCTTTCATAAGATAAAGCCATATCATCTTTGAATAATCATCAACAAAATTTACAAAATATTTGTAACCATTGTACGACACTTTTATTTGGACCCCAAATGTCTGAATGGACCAAAGAACTAAAAGGAATTAAAATGAACATGATGGTGTTTCCCATACTGACATGACTCACATTCCAAAGTAGAAAGACAACTCAACGACAGAACAAGTAACTTAAGTGTCGTAAGGGACGGACAACCAAGCTTGTAATGCCACTAGAGAGGAAAAAGAGACAACTAAAGAGTTGTTGATGAATCACCACCATCAAAGTAATACAATCCACCAAGCTTCATGCCCTTCACCAATCTTCATCTCCATCTTGAGATCTTTTTTTTTTTTTATCAACAAAAATGAGAATTTTATTCAAATAAGAGAAATAAAACAATTACAACAGATAAGACAAAGACATTTCATTAGAGAATTTTTACAATAAAGCCCAAAAAAGTTGTTGCCTTTGAACTCCTATTTAGCTAGAGAATCAACCATTCCATTTGCGGTTCTCCTAACCCATGTACACGACATATTAATTTCCATTGCTATGGTTACTATCTCCCTTAACTGATGTCCATAGTACTAAGGAACATCTTCTATCTATGGTATTGGGAATGTTTGGATGCCAAACAAGCCATACCTAAGTGGGCAAGGGTAGTTGTATTCTATTGAGATGTAGCCTAAAGGAACCGCTCATGCTCATCACGTGAAACATTCATCATCTCTTTCCAAGAGACATCTATAGATGTAGAAGGTGTCTGGTCAGCTTGATGAATTTCGTCTCTCGTACCACCACCACTAACGATTGCATGATTGGCCCAGGTAGAGGGCGCCCATGTAGATCATAACAAAAATTAGTAGTATATCCCTCCATTCCATAGTGTGTACATTTCCTCACACCATTACCATGTTCTCCCCCTGGATCTCGACCTACAATACACCCACCAGCACGATTGAACATGGGACCACTACTACCACCACAACCTAACTAAATTCCCCGAGCTCCTCCTCTACCACCACGACCTCCACCTCTAGTTACTGCAAAAGTAGACCTATCAAACACGATAGAGTGCTTTGGAAGTCCAACAGAAATCCTCCAAAGACGATCAAACACTTCCTCTAAAGAGGGAAGGGCAAATCCACCTAGTAGTTGTGCTCTCACTAGTTCATATTAAGCCTTCAACCCTACTAAAATCTGGTTACATGAAGTTTCTCTCTCTGTTGTTGCTGAATTTTGACATTAGATGTGAGGGGATGATAAACATTCAACTCATTCCGAAGATTCTTCATGCTAGCATAATACTCCTCAAGACTCTAATTACCTTGTTGCAGATTAAAGTACTCTTGGTAAAGCTGATATACTCTAGTAGTGTTATCTTGTCTGGAGTAAAGCTTCTTTGCATGGTCCCAAATCTCCTTTGTTGTATATAAGAACATAAAATTCACACTAATCTTAGGTTCCATGCTATTCCACAACCATGTCATAATTTGTGCATCCTCTAGTTCCCACTCACTGTAACCCTATGAATCATCTGAGGTTTTTTCCTTTCTCACATGCTTCACCTTCTTCTTCGCCCTAAGAAAGACATCTACAGATTTAGACCAAGGCACATAATTCTCACTATTCAGTTTAGAGGTCATCCGCACACCAAGGTAATCAAGGGGAATCATAACACTAGATTTGTGTTCATTGCCGTCTCCCATAGCTGCAAAAAAAACAAACTTACTAGTACTTCACACCACCTCACTTGCTAGCCACCACACTACACACTAATGGTTGGTTATTACTGAAAACATATGTTGTCACAATTTTAAGCCCTAATTGTCACTACAGTCCTACTCTTTCAGCACCACAAAAACACCTGAATGCATCAAAAACACATAACACTAGGTCTGTAACTGATCATTAATTGTTTCACACTGTATTACCCATATAACCCACTTCACCACAAATCAGTCCTCTTCAATCCATCGATTAAAGGGTTTCTACAAACCACATGAAGCGAACACTACACAACCAACTGGAGGCATGAAAACCTCCAAAAAGGAAAAAAAAAACAACTCATTTTCAACCTTTCTGTGAATCTCCAAGTAACCAATGAGATTCCTGCAGAGATCTAGGGCAAAGGGCAATCCAGAAAATTCTGGGTTGACCTGAACTGATTACAGTGGCTCTGATACCATGTTACAGAACTGATGTGTACTGGTTTCAACCCTAGAGCAGAGAATAATAGCAGAAGAGAGAGAGAGAGAGAAAGAGAGAAGGAGAGAACTGGTTTGAACTAGAGAAGGATCCTTTCTCTAGTCGGCCAGGTATTATTTACATGTTTCTGATTAAAGGACAGAAAGACACTTATGCCCCTAATTAAGTATGGGGCATAGTACTTAAACCAGAACATAAAAGACATTACACCACACACTTAATATAAAATGAAATGATCAAACTACCCCTGTATAGCCAACCCAAACAGTTTTCACTGATACCACAAGACTTTTACGAAAGGAAATAGAGAAAGAAGATTTATCTCCTCTATATATCATGGATTTACAATACTAGCAAATTCTTTATGTACAAATGAAGGGACATATATACAAGAATATTTAAAGATTACTTACTCCATCAGGGAGACATGCCCATCTTTCACAGACAGATCCGACTTCTTAAATGCCCCCGGAGGACGCAAAGACTTATTTTCACCAGGGATCTTTTGTGCCCTTGGCCACAAATGTATTTTTGTACGCACAAGATGCAGCACTGAATTTGGTCTAACATTTTCCATGGCAAGAGATTTAGCATCTTCAAGCTCCTTTCCAGAATAAAATATTTTAACTTTTTCTGATGGTTTAAAATCTGTGCAGGAAGAATTACAAAGTTGCTATTAATATAGAAAAAATCTCAAATAACAAAAGAAGAAATGTAAAAAGGAAATTTGGAGACCAATTGGGATTCCAAACAAGTAGCAATCAGAAAAAAACAATCAACAAATAACAAGTATGTGAGAAAATACTAGCCTAGCTTTTTTGAGGCTTTTGCTTTAACAGAAGAGACGGTCTCCTCTGCATCCACATGGAGTTTACACCCCTTCCCTCCCAAGCTTTTCAATATAATTTTCATAGGCCCTTTTGTAGCTAGTGGTCCTTGTTCCTTTGCTGCAACTTCATTGTCATGGGGATACCATAATGCCTTAGGTCTATGAAAATTTGCAATATCTTTACTGCAAAACAGAACAAATCAGACACTCTCAGCCCACAAAGAACATAACAGAAGTAGACAAATATTCAAGGGGCTAGATAAATGTGACTATGAAGAATATAGTCCAAAAGTGCACAATCTCCTATGATTAGAGCATGATGAATATGCATAAGCAATAAAGAAATTTAAAGGGTTATCTTTTTTTTCCTATTTCCAATAAAATTTTCTTTGTTATTCATGAGAGAGAGAATAACACAATAAGAAATGAAAAGAGGGAATTGAAAATGACCATGATAATCTGGACATAGAAAACAAGATAATTAGTAAGCATAATGCTGTAACAAAGAAGCTAGTTAATATATGATTTTGATACCTAGATATAGCAAGGGCATGGCTAAACAAGGTGGAGAATACAAAATTTACATTACAATTTAAGTACTTGATACATCATGGCTTCCATGTATAAGCATCCAGGTACCAAAGATGTTACGAAAAACCCAAGAAAATAGATTTGAATGGCACCCAACCTGAAAGTAAAGGTAGAGATAAAGAGAAACAAGTGCAGAGAACACACACAGATTTACGTGGTTCGGCTAATAGCCTACGTCCACGGGTGAAGGAGGAACAAAAGTCCACTATGAAGTTGGCAACGGAGAAGAAATACAGAGTTGTGCCCTCACAGAAAAACCCTAAGCCCCAAATACACACAATGTCTCACATGTCTCTCACAAGACTAAGACTCTGCATACAAGAGAGAAAACCCCCCGAAAATACATAACTCTCCGTATTCGGTTCAGACCTATAAGATGAATATGGATCAGGTCCATACCGCCATTTGTGGTGGGCTGCGGGCTTACACATCCACCACAAACCACTATCAAAATTTGCCTTCGGGTTTTTCTAAAATTAATTCGGAGTGGATTCATCAAGCGGGTCGCCACAGAGAATTCAAGGCACAAACATAACAAAAGATTTTAAGTATTTCAGTTGAAACTCACTAGAAACTATAAGAGAAAGAAGCAATATGATAATCATCTAGAAAAATAGACAGTAAACAAAATTTACATTGACAAAATCGGACACTGCAGCAACTTCATGGCTTGATAAACGTGAACCATTCTAGAATCCTGAAAAGAAGCCTAGGGATGGCTTATTGAAGAAGAATCAAGTTGCAGACATGATCCTCAACTAGTCTTGATTTTATATTAAGTCCCACTGTCATAATAAGTAGGGAAATGAGAATAGGTTATATTCTAGGAAGATGATTGGTGTCACTTAAGTATGTTGTATGAAGTAATGGCCAATTGGCCAAAATTGCATAGATTGTACACAACAAGGGTAATTGTGAGCTGTGGTGTGTGATCATAAAGGGCTTTTCTGAAATTGAAGTTTACCAATATATTATATGTCACTCTTTCCTCTCCCAATGAAGATAGCTAAGAAGATTGAAAAGATCCAAAGGGATTTCTTTTGTCAGGGTTGTCAAGACTCAGGAGAGAACAAATTTCACACAATTAACTGGGATCAAGCCTGCCTTCCCCCAGAAGGGGTGGTCTTGACAATAAAAGAATAAAAGATGTCAATGTGGCCTTATGCAAGAAGTGGATTTGGAGAGTATCAAGTGGTGAATCACTAAATTGCTACTAAATATAGAGTATTGTTGAACAAAAGAAGAAGAAGAAGAAGAAGAAAGGAAGGAAGAAGAAGAAGGAGAAGAGAAGAGGCTGCAGACTTAAGGCCTCAAAAGCACTGCTTCATGCGAGTGAAGCATTTGTATTTATACTATACTGGCCATACAACACAAGAGGTCTACAAAATTACAAAAATACCCCTACGGGCACTAAACCTGTGTACAGTACATACAATACATCTGTCAACACTCCCCCTCAAGTTGGGGCATAGATATCAATCATGCCCAACTTGTCATAGAGATCTTGGTGTCTGGAATGGTTTAGCCCTTTTGTAAAGATGTTTGCTAGTTGGTCTTCAGAGCTGATGTATGGAGTGCATACTCCGCCTGTGATGATTTTCTCTCTGATAAAGTGCTTGCCAACTTCAATATGCTTTGTTCTATCATGTACTACCGGGTTAGCAGCGATACTTATAGCTGCCTTGTTGTCACAGAGCAGAGCCATGGGTTTGTCCACTGGAAAACCCAACTCTCCCAATAGATTCTTTATCCACATACCTTCGGCTACTCCATGTGCCATTGCACGGTACTCAGCTTCAGCACTGGATCTAGCTACCACGATTTGCTTCTTACTCCTCCAAGTAACAAGGTTCCCTCCTACAAAGGTGCAGTAACCACTAGTAGACCTTCTATCACTTTGAGATCCAGCCTAATCCACATCTGTGTAAATTTCAACTCTCAAATGTCCATGTTTCTGGAATAATAAGCCAGTACCCAGGGACTTCTTAAGATACCACAGTATTCTCTCCGCTGCTTCAAGATGAGTGGACCTAGGTGCATGCATGAACTGGCTAAGGACACCAACAGCATATGCCATGTCTGGACGAGTCATAGAGAGGTACAACAATCTCCCTACAAGCCTCTAAAATTGCTTCACATCCTTAAGAGGTTCACCTTGGCTGTCACTTAACTTATGGTTGGGGTAAATGGGAGAGTCAGCTAGCTTAACCCCAATCTTTCCAGTGTCCTTAAGCAAGTCTAGGGCATATTTCCTTTGGGAGATGAAGATACCCTTTTTTGATCGGGCAACCTCAATTCCAAGGAAGTATTTGGCAGGTCCTAGATCTTCCACTTCGAACTGAGTGGCAAGGAAACCCTTCAAACTTTGAATTTCATCCTTCCAGTCACCAGTAACAATTATGTCATCCACATATTACTATTAGGGCAGCCATTTTACCTTCTCCCCTTTTTACAAACAGTGTGTGATCTGGCTGACATTGCTTGTATCCCCTCTGCTGAACTGTAGTATGAAATCTGTTGAACCAAGCTCTTGGTGATTGCTTCAGCCCATATAAAGACTTCTTTAACTTACACACTTTCTATTCATTTCCTTGAGCCAAAAAACTAGGGGGTTGAACCATATAAACTTCCTCTTCAAAGTCACCATTCAAGAAGGCATTCTTGATGTCGAGCTGATGTAGATCCCAATTCAGATTGGCAGCAAGAGAGAAAAGTACACTAATATAGTTCATTTTGGCAACAGGGGCAAAGGTTTATGCATAATCAACTCCATATACTTGAGTAAAACCCTTTGCCACTAAACGAGCTTTATACCTCTCCACGGTTCCATCAGCCCCATGCTTAATAGTGAACACCCATTTACATCCAACTGGATCCTTTCCCTTAGGGAGATCAACAAGTTCCCGCGTGCCATTCTTGTGAAGAGTGTAGGTTTTCAAGACTACTATTCAGTCTTGACCACTAAGAGATTTCAGGTTCGATGAGAAGAGAAAGTAAAGAAGAAGTAGTAAAAAGAGTGGTGAAAGAGCAGTAGAACACAGATTTTGAGGAGAACAAAATGTCAACATTCTGCCGCCGCCACTTTAAGTTAATATATATAGGTTATGCTAGTTACATGAAAGGGCATATCTGCCCTTGGTGTCTACATCATAACTGCTAACAAATAACAAACAATATAAAACTGAAACTAGAAATAACAGAATAGCAAAATAACCACAGCTGTGACTAGATACATTCTACCCTACGAACAGAGTGGGACCACAGCTGTGGGGCCCACATCAATGTTCTCTACACTCCCCCTCAAGTTGGGAGTATATGCTCATCATTCCCAACTTGGATAGATCCGCCTCTAGCTTCCTTCTTGATACGGCTTTAGTGAGGATGTCTGCTAGTTGCATACTGGATGTGATGTAAGGGAGGCATACTTCTTGAGATGAGACCCTCTCTCGCACAAAATGGCGGTAAACTTCAATGTGTTTGGTTTTGTCATGCTGTACAGGATTATGTGCTATATTAATGGCGACTTTATCACAGTACAACATTAGGGGCTTCTCATACTCAATACCCAACTCCTCAAGTAGAGATCTTAGCCATAGGATTTCAGCCACTCCATTGGCCATGGGCCTGTATTCTACTTCAGCACTTAACCGGGAGACAACACTTTGTTTTTTACTTCTCCAGGAGACAAGGTTTCCTCCCACAAGGGCACAATATCCTGAGGTAGACCTTCTGTCATCAACACTCCCAGCCCAATTTGCATCAGTATAGACCTCCACCTTCATGTGATTGTTGTTCTTGAAAAGTATACCCCTACCTGGGCATCTCTTCAAGTAGGCTAAAATTCTTTCTGCCGCAAGAAGATGTGTGGTTCTAGGAGAATGCATGTACTAACTGACAACACTAACAGCATAAGTAATATCTGGTCGAGTGAGGCAAAGATATAGGAGATTTCCTACTAGTTGTTGGAACATAAGTTTGTCTTCAAGAAGCTCCCCACTCTCGGCACTATTCCTGTGATTCTATTCAATTGGTGTATCTGCAGGCTTGACACTAATTTTACAGTTTCTACCAATAGGTCTAGGACATATTTCCTCTTAGATATAAAGATCCCCTGTTTGGATCTAGCAACCTCAATACCCAAAAAATACCGGAGTACACCAAGGTCCTTCACCTCAAATTCTTGGTGAAGAAGCTGTTTAAGAGACTCAAATCTCATGGCTATCATTCCCTGTGACCACAATATCATCAACATATACGGCCAGTAGTGTCAAAGAGGACTCCACCCTCTTGATGAATAGGGTATGATCTGACTAGGCCTGTACATATCCAAACTTCACAAGTGCTAGTCTGAATCTATCGAACCAAGCCCTAGGTGACTGTTTCAAACCATACAAAGCCTTGTTGAGCCGGCAGACCTTCTTACCTATTTCTACATCATAGAATCCAGGAGGCAATCGAATGTAAACTTCTTCCTGTAGATCTCCATTCAGAAAGACATTTTTCACGTCCATTTGGTATAAAGGCCAAGTGTGACTTGCTGCAAGGGACAATAAAACTCGAATAGTAGTCATCTTGGCTACCGGTGCAAATGTCTCCAAGTAATCTATGCCATAAGTCTATGTAAACCCTCTTGCAACTAACCGAGCTTTATACCTCTCAATAGATCCATCTGCATTATGCTTCACCGTAAATACCCATCTGCATCCAACTGGTTTCTTTCCTTTTGGCAAATCAACTACCTCCCAGGTGTTGTTTTTCAATAGGGCATCCATCTCAACTTGCATTGCATCTTTCCATTCAGGGACGGATAGGGCTTCTTGCACTGTTCTTGGAATAGGGACATTGGAAATGGAGCTAAGGTAGGACCTATAGGTAGGAGATAGGCGATCATAGGATAAAAAATGGGAAATACAGTGGGTTGTGGATGTGGTACAATGTTGTTTCCCTTTACAGACTGCAATTGGAAGGTCAAGATCATCTGTAGGGGAAGTCTCTGTGGGCTCTGGGACTGAAGTATCTGGACCTGGAGCTGCAGATGAGATTGGAGCTGGTCTGGACTGTTGATGATCAGGATCAACCTGCTTACACCGCCTATGATAAACCCTCAACAACTCTTGATCCCTCTTACCACCCTCACCATTGCAGCTTTCCCTCAATTCCTGATCCCTCTGACCACCCTCACCATTGCGGCTCTCATCACCCAATGGAATAGGTAAAGGAACGGCCCCACTCTCACTGCTCTCCCCCTGAAGACAAGAACTCAAACCCCCACTCTCACCACTCTCCCCCTGAGGGGCAACCCGAGGATAATAGGGTGTCCCCTCAAAGAAAGTGACATCCATGGAGACAAACTTCCTCTTGGAGAGAGGATCATAACAGCAATAACCCTTTTGAGTTTGTGCATAACCAAGGAAGATGCATTTGGAGGCTTTGGGTTCGAACTTGGAGGGATGGGGTCCAAGAAGCTGAACAAAGCAAGTGCAACCGAATGTCTTAAGGGGAATAGAAAACAAGTCCTCACGTGGGTGTAGAAGCGAAAAAGGAGATCGCATATCAAGGACCCTGGAAGGGACCCAATTAATAATGTATACTGTCGTGAGGATAGCATCCCCCCAGAAGCGAATAGAGACATTGGAAGTAAACATGAGGCTTCTAGCCACTTCCAAAATGTGCCTATTCTTCCTCTCGGCAACTCCATTCTACTGAGGTGTATGAGGGCAAGAGCTCTGGTGGATAACCCCATGATGAAGAAGATAAGATGTCAATGATTTAACAAAGTATTCCGTTGTGCTATCAGATCTGAGAACTTTGATCTTGGCATCAAACTGAGTTAGGATCATTTGGTGAAAATTTTGGGTCAGGGAAGGTACCTCATCTCGTGAACGCATGAGATAAACCCAAGAAAAACGGGTATGGTCATCAACAAATAACAAAAAGTATCTGTACCCACCCATGGAAGGGATATGATAAGTCCCCCAAACGTCAGTATGCACAATATCAAAAGAATTATCACTCCTTTTATTACTCAATAAATAAGGCTTTCTACAATGCCTAGCAAACTCACAACTTTCACACTGTAGCTGAGACAACTCAATAGACTCAAATAAAGTAGGAAACAAACTCTGTAAAGATCAAAAAGACAAATGACCTAATCGGTTATGCCAAAGCATAACCGGACTCACACTCTGAGAAACAAAAGACAACTTCTCTACTGACTCTCCCTGATGGAACCGCTCCCCGAGCAAATAGATCCCATTCGTCTCATGGCCAGTCCCAATCACCTTCTGTGTCTCCAAGTCCTAAAAACACACCGGTCAGGGAAGAAGGTTACTGAGCAATTCATATGCTCTGATACCATGTAGAGAACATTGATGTGGGATCCACAGCTGTGGTCTCACTCTGTCCGTAGATCTCTAACTCCCTTAGAACTCTGAGAACAACTTTTAAAAAACCGATATGCTAGGGAAAGGGTTTTAAAGTCCTGAAAGGAAGCAATTCAGTCGCACAGTCCAAACTATATAGATGAGCTTGTAGTAGGGTTTTAATCAGTCCTGAAAGGAAGCAATTCAGTCGCACAATCCAAACTGTATAGATGAGCTTGCAGTAGGGTTAATAAGAAACCCTAGAATCTGATCGGACCTACCAATAAACTTAAGAGTAGCTCTAGGTAGATCACAGGGTTCAGTCAAACACTAGGGCTTGCCGCAGATAACTTTCAAACCCTAGAGTAGAGAGAAACAGTTCGGCTAGGGTTTGCTGTAAAACCCTAGTGAATCGAAGAGAGAAAGAACTAGAATGGTTCGGCCTTCCCCTCCAGATAGGTCCAACCTATCTTCTCTGATAGAACTCTTAAAAAGTAAACTTACAAGGAAAAATAGTTCGTTGCCTTCTGGGGTTACCTGAACCCTAGTCTTCTCTGATTCTTCCTGACCACCAACACTCTGCAACCCTAGCAAGTTTCCAACAATTGCTAGCACCTCTGGCGATCTCCAAGAATCAGTCTGCGAACTCCTCCTTTTCAGCTTTCAGTCCTAGGGAATTCTCATGTGGTCGGCTGGTATTAGACTCACATGAAAAACCCTAACTTGGCTCTGATACCATGTAGGTTTTCAAGACAGCTATTCAGTCTTGACCACTAAGAGATTTCAGGTTCAATGAGAAGAGAAAGTGAAGAAGAAGTAGAAGAAAGAGTGGGGAAAGAGCAGTAGAACACAAATTTTGAGAAGAACAGAATGTTAATATTCTGCCGCCACCACTTTAAGTTAATATATATATATATATGTTATGCTAGTTACATGAAAGGACATATCTGCCCTTGGTGTTTACATCATAACTGCTAACAAATAAAAAACAATATAAAACTAAAACTAGAAATAACAGAATAGCAAAATAACCACAGCTGTGACTAGATACATTCTACCCTACAGACAGAGTGGGACCACAGCTGTGGGGCCCACATCAATGTTCTCTACAAAGAGCATCAATTTCTTCCTTCATGGCATTTGTCCATTCTGGTACTGAGAGAGCTTCTGCCACATTCTTGAGAATAGGGATACTGTCAATGGAGGTAAGGAAGGCACGAAATGAAGGTGAGATATTCTCATAGGAAACAAAGTTGGAAATGGGGTGTTTAGTGGTGCACAACCTAACAACTTTCATGTGGGCAATAGGAAGGTCAAGATCATTAGCAATAGGGAAGTCAGGACCATCATTGGGAGTCAAGTTACCTGAGTGAGTATGATCTTCCCCCGAGGAATTTGATGGCACTTGAGGTATAGCTTTTGGATTCTCCACAGCTCTTGAACCTGGTTGGCCTTTACGATGACGAGAAAAAACACGGAAAGGTGGAGGATCAGAAGGAGAAGGGGATGGAGGAGAAGGATTAGGATTAGAAAAAGGAGGAAGTTAAACCAGTTTCTCCTCATGTCTACACTCCCCCTGAGGAGAAACAAGAAAGAAGGGCTCATCTTCAAAGAAGGTAACATCCATGGAGACACAGAATCTCTGAGAAACAGGATCAAAGCAACGATACCCTTTCTGAGAGAATGAGTAGCCAAGAAATATGCACGGGATAGCACGAGAGTCCAATTTCCCTCGGGTGGGAGAAAGGTTTTGGACAAAGCACCGACAACCAAAAACACAAGGAGGGATAGAAAGAAGAGGGGCCTTAGGAAAGAGAAGCTGATGTGGGGCTTTGTACTCTAACCAACAAGACAGCATTCGGTTAATGAGGCATGTAGAACAAAGGACAGCCTCAAGCCAAAATCGTTTGGGAACATTCATGTGGAGTAGTAGACCACGTGCCACTTCAAGGAGGTGTCGGTTCTTCCGTACAGCCACACCATTTTGTTGTGGCGTGCGGGCACAAGAGCTCCGATGAAGTGAGCCATGTGAAGCAAAGAACTCCGTGAGGTCACTATGAAAAAACTCTTTTGCTCGGTCTGAAATTGGGTGAAGACCATCCGCTGAAAATCTTGGATAATTTTTGGTACTTCCTCACGGGTTCGCATTGGATATACCCAAGTGTATCTGGAATAATTGTCAATGAAGGTAATGAAGTACTTGTAGCCACTCTCAGAAGGTAAAGTAACAGGGTCCCACACATCAGAATGCACAATGTGAAAAGGAAACTCAGATTTATTCTTTGAGGAAATTGAGTTCTACAATGCTTGCTTAACTGACACGTTTGACAGGAAAAATTAGAAACAGACACTGACTTACACAGTTCTGGGAAAACAACTTTCAAGGACTCAAAGGACAAATGACCCAGACGACAATGCCACAAATATATTTTACTCTTTCTGAACTGACTCAGACTTTGTAACATGAAGGCCAACCGTATTCTCCAGCATGTAGAGTCCATCAACCATACGTTCCCTACCAATCGTCCTCCCCGAGGCCAGATCCTGAATCACACAATAGGAAGGGAAAAAAGTCACAAAACAGTTTAAGGAATTTGTAACACTACTAACTGAGAACAAATTCATAGGGAATTTTGGAACATGAAGAACATCAGAAAGAGTAAGGCCGAGGGGAAGAGAGAGAGTTCCTTGACCAGCTATGGAAGTGTATGATCCATCAGCTAGTCTCACTTTATCTCTTCCAGAAAGAGGGTGATAAGTTTGAAAGTAAGAGGACATACCAGTCATGTGTTTTGACGCTCCAGAATCAATGATCCATGGAGAGTCAAGGTTATGAGAAGCAACATGGAAAGCTGTGGCAGGATTACCTGATGTGGATGCAAAAGAGGTGGTGGGAGGAGCATCCACATGGCGAATTGCTCTACCATAAAGCTCCAAATGGTCACGAAAGGAGTTTACAATATCCTCCCTTGGGTCAGATCCAGAGTAGCAATGTTGGCCATGTGGTGTTTAAGTCACAATAGAAGTGGAGGGCTGATTCTCTCAAGTAACCATGTTGGCCATGTGATGTTTCTTGGTACCTTGTTGCCCAAGCCTTCTAGTTACATCTGAGCCTTGCTTCTTAGGTAGATCCTGAGCCCACTTTGGCCATGTGATGATCCATCAGCTAGTCTCACTTTATCTCTTCCAGAAAGAGGGTGATAAGTTTGAAAGTAAGAGGACATACCAGTCATGTGTTTCGACGCCCCAGAATCAATGATCCATGGAGAGTCAAGGTTGTGAGAAGCAACATGGAAAGCTGTGGTAGGATTACCTGATGTGGATGCAAAAGAGGTGGTGGGAGGAGTATCCACATGGCGAATTGCTCTACCATAAAGCTCCAAATGATCACGGAAGGAGTTTACAATATCCTCCCTTGGGTCAGATCCAGAGTAGCTATGTTGGCCATGTGGTGTTTGAGTCACAGTAGAAGTGGAGGGCTGATTCTCTCGAGTAACCATGTTGGCCATGTGATGTTTCTTGGTACCTTGTTGCCCAGGCCTTCTAATTACATCTGAGCCTTGCTTCTTAGGTAGATCCTGAGCCCACTTTGGTTTCCCATGGAGATCCCAACAAGTATCTTTGGTGGGTCAGGGCTTCTGACAATTAGTGCACCACAATTTTTCCTTATCTTCTGCTTTCTTCTGGAGATCCCCTCTCTTGGAAGAAGGTCCACCACTAGTAAAGGTACCCCCCTTTGCCACCAACACAATTGCATCCCCACCGGTGTTGTTCATCAAGTTTCTCCTACACTCTTCAAACTGGACAAGAGCATAGACCTCCTAAATTGAAGGAAGATCCTTAGAACTTAGAATTTGTACTCTGATGGATTCATGGATAGGATTGAGACCATGTAAAAAAGCAAACACTCTTTGCTGTGAGACAAGTTTCTTATACAATTTTGCATCTTCATCACACTTCCAATCAATATTCTGGTAATGGTCCAACTCCTTCCAAACAGTGGTCAAGTCAGAGTAATAAACTAATAAACTTCTCTCCCCCTGTTGACAAGTAGATGAGGCTGCTTGCAGTTGATAAATCTTGGCATAGTGTCAAAGTTAAGAATATGTGGATTTTGCCTGTTCCCAGATCTCATTTGCAGTTTCAACCCACATGAAGTTCTTCCTTATTTGCGGTTGCATGGAGATCAAAAGCCATGGCATAACCATACTATTCTCCTGATCCCATCTATCATGTTCTGCAGTTCCAGAAGGTGGTTCTTTGATTCTTCCATTTATGTAGCCTATTTTTCCCCTTGCAGTTATGTATAACTTGATCCCTCTTGACCACTCTAGGTAATTTAACCCATCAAGAGGAACAACAGCCATTAGGAAGGATAGGTCATTGCTCCCACTCATTCCATTCAACACTGTGGAGATTCCGAATGTAGCTAAATCTTCACTATTCATGATTCTAGGTTTAGAAGTACACAAAACCAAAGGCACACTGCCTTACAGAGCTGCTACAGTCCACAACTAGGCACTTGCAGATTTTCGGTTTCACAGAGAACCAAGCACAAACACCGCAGCTGCAATACTAGTTTGTATGACCTACACTTTGTAGGAGTCCACAGAACAATATACGAACACTGCACTTGCAGTGTAACCAGGTCTGAATGACCTAAAGTTTTACAAATTTCATGAAGCTCTCTCCGTAGGAACAGCAATACAAGTGGTGGTTCACCACACCTAATCGGCTGATATCCACTTTCCAGGGCAGCCGAACAGTCACTTAGGGTTTAGGGTTCATCAACAGTCACTTAGAGAGCTAAATAGAGCAACACACAATCGAAGGAGGAAAAAAAAAACAGTCGAATAGTCCCTACTCAGATTTTAGGACATTAACAGTCCATTGAAATAGTGCAAGAAGAGAACCATAAACAGAGAAACTTCAGTTCAGTACCTAGGTCACCCGAACTGTGAATAGGTAGTACACTCATGGACTCAATCTTCTCTGCAGGCCAGAACCCTTCTTCATACATCTGGGATGGTTTTCTACAGTCTTCATAGCCGAGCAACTCCAGTCACCAGCACCTGGGCTGGAGGATAAAGAAGAAAAAACTTGTAGCAGAACCCTTTTCTGCGCTGGGAAGTTGAACAGTCAACTTTCTTGTAGTAGAACCCTACTCGGCAGTGGAGACTAACCGCAGCACTAGAGAATGCTTCCTCTTCCTTGTCTTCGAGCATCAGGACTGTAGCTTCTACGCAGCAGTGGAGAGAGACCTCAGCTGGTTGTTTTCTAGGCCTGGTCGGTTCTGCTCTGATACCATGTTGAGCAGAAGAAGAAGAAGAAGAAGAAGAAGAAGAAGAAGAAAGGAAGGAAGAAGGAGAAGAGAAGAGGCTGCAGACTTAAGGCCTCAAAAGCACTGCTTCATGCGAGTGAAGCATTTGTATTTATACTATACTGGCCGTACAACACAAGTGGTTTACAAAATTACAAAAATACCCCTGCGGGCACTAAACCTGTGTACAATACATACAATACATCTGTCAACAATGTTGTATGAAGTAATGGCCAATTGGCCAAAATTGCATAGATTGTACACAACAAGGGTAATTGTGAGCTGTGGTGTGTGATCATAAAGGGCTTTTCTGAAATTGAAGTTTACCAATATATTATATGTCACTCTTTCCTCTCCCAATGAAGATAACTAAGATTGAAAAGATCCAAAGGGATTTCTTTTGTCAGGGTCGTCTGGACTCAGGGGAGAACAAAGTTCACACAGTTAACTGGGATCAAGCCTGCCTTCCCCCAGAAGGTGGGGTCTTGACAATAAAAGAATAAAAGATTTCAATGTGGCCTTACGCAAGAAGTGGATTTGGAGAGTATCAAGTGGTGAATCACTAAATTGCTACTAAATATAGAGTATCAAGTGGTGATTGGATTTCAAGAGATCCATTTACTTCCTATGGCAGCTCAGTGTCAAAATAGATCATGAAAGCCTATAATGTGTTTTCAAAAGGAATCTCCTTTAAGTTGGGCAGTGGTGGTAGATTGAAGTTCTGGCATGACAAATAGTGTACTGACAAACCGTTAGAGGAAGCCTTTCTTCAGTTATATATGCTAGTGATTGATAAAAATGCTTCTGTGGCTAAATCCTAGTTGATAGGTGGGAGTGTGACTTGGTCAACAAGTATCTTCAAGAACCCCTACAATTTAGAGAGGGATAGATTGCTGGAGTTGTTTTAGATTCTGAGAGGGGAAAGCCATGGGACTTTTAACATCATGTGGCCAAGAAGATCAGAGATTTAGGGTGTGCTGGTGGCCTCTAAAGTTGGTTTTTTGTTGTAGTCTGCAACTTTAGAGAGATGCTTAACAAAAGAAAACCAGAAGGGCCTCCAGCTAGGGGATCACTCTTGTATGAAGTAGTCGATCAAGACTACAATCTGTCTTGAACTTAAAAGAAAAAAGATGAAGAAATTGAAGAGAAGAAGAACAGAGGAGAGAAGAGAAGAGAAAAGCACACGAAGAGAACTTGGAAAAGAGAGAGGGTTGATCTTAACATCAGCTGACCTACTCTTAATATTTAAATATGTTGACTAATTGTAAAAGGGCTGAATTGCCCTCATTGCTTACATGGTAAATAAACTAATAATAAAGCTAAAATAACAAACTGAAATAACTACCAACTAACACTGTCATAACTAACAGAAATAATGTTGCCATACGAACACAGTGGAGACCACATCAGTGGGGTCCACATCAGTGTTCTCTACACTCCCCCTAAAGTTGGGAATAGATATTTGTCATTCCCAACTTGCATAGTCTGCCTCTAACTTCTTCCTTGGAACAGCCTTGGTGGGAAGATCTGCGAGCTACATGTTGGAGGTGATATACAGAAGACACTTCTTGAGATGAAACCCTTTCTCTAACAAAATGTCTGTCTACTTCAATATGCTTAGTTCTGTCATGTTGTACCAGATTATGAGCTATATTAATAGCAGCCTGATTATCTACATTGAGGGCTTCTCATAAGCAATACCCAACTCCTCAAATAATGACTTCAGCCACACTATTAGCCATGGATCTATATTCAACTTCAGCACTAGAACAAGAAACAACACTTTGTTTTTTACTCCTCCAAGAGGCAAGGTTACCTCCTACAAAAACACAATATCCAGAGATAGACCTTCTATCATCAACACTCCCAACCCAATCAGCATCTATATAAACCTCTACCTGTGCACCTCTTCAAATATGCTAATATCCTCTCAACTGCAAGGAGGTGAGTGGTTCTAGGAGAGTGCATATACTAACAAACAACGCTGACTGCATAACTAATGTCTGGTCGTGTGAGACAAAGATAGAGGAGTTTTCCAACTAATCGTTGGAACATATCTTTATCTTCAAGTGGCTCTCCACTCTCTGCACTGATCTTGTGATTCTGTTCAATAGGTGTATCTGCAGGCTTAACGCTCAACTTTCCAATTTCTTTCAATAGATCTAGAACATACTTACTTTGAGAAACAAAAATCCCATGTTTAGATCTAGCTACCTCAATACCCAAGAAGTATCGTAGCTCTCTCAGATCTTTCACCTCAAAATCTTGATGAAGGAGTTGTTTAAGAGACCCAATCTCACTATTATCTTTCCCTGTCACTACAATATCATCAACATATACAGCAAGCAAAGTCAAGGAAGAATCCACTCTCTTAATGAACAATGTATGGTCTGACTGAGCTTGTACATAGCCGAAATTTTCAAGGGCTTGTCTAAATCTATCAAACCAAGCTCTAGGGGACTGCTTTAGTCCATACAAGGCTTTATTCAACCGGCAAACCTTCTTTCCTATTTCTGCATCATAAAACCCAAAAGGTAACTGCATGTAGACTTCTTCCTGTAAGTCTCCATTGAGGAAGGCATTTTTAGCATCCATCTGGAACAAGGGCCAAGAGTAACAGGCAACAAGGGATAATAAAACTCTAATAGTGGTCATCTTTGCTACTGGAGCAAAGTCTCCAAATAATCTATACCATAAGTCTGAGTAAATCCTTTGCAACTAACTGGGCCTTATACATTTCAATGGAACCATCAGCATTATGTTTCACAGTAAATACCCATCTACATCCAACTGGTTTCTTCCCTTTATGTTGGTCAACTAGCTCCGAACTAATATTCCTCAAAAGAGCATCCATTTCAACCTTCATTGCATCTTTCCACTCAGGAACTGACAAGGCTTCCTGCACTGTTCTAGGGATAGGAATATCAGCAATGGATGTGAGAAAGGACCTATAAGAGGGGGACAGATGATCATAGGACAAGAATTGGGAAATGTAGTGAGATGTGGATGTGGTGCAACGTCGTTTGCCTTTACGGACTGCAATGGGGAGGTCAAGGTCATCCAAAGGAGGTAAGGGTGCAACAGCGGAAGGTATCACAATGGGACCTAGATTTGATAAAGGGACTGTGGAACCAGGATTTGGATCCGCAAAAGGAACTGGGGTTGGCCTTGATTGTTGATGACCGAAATCAACCTGCCTCCACCGCCTATGAAAGACTCTCAAATCCTAACACCTCTAACAACCCTCCCCATTACATCCCTCATCACTCAATGGAACAGGTAAAGGAACTTATGAGTTAACCCCAATCTCTCTACTCTTCCCTGAGGAGAAACCCTAGGATAATAGGGTACATCCTCAAAGAAAGTAACATCAGTAGAAGATCAAGACTGTAATCAGTATTGAATCCTAAAAGGTTTTAGGTTTGTAAAACAGAAAAGAAGATGAGAGAAAAGGGAGAGAATAGAAGAAAAACAAGAGAACACAAGTTGTTGAAAGGAGGGATAGATTCTGACAGATCTGTCGCCGCCACTCTCTTAATATTTATAGGTATATGTTTAGTACATGATGAAAGGACACATCTGCCCTTGGTACTTACATAATAAAGAAAGTAAATAAAACTGAAATAAATAACAGCTGAATTAGCAAACTGACTCAAACTGAAACAAATATTGTTGTCCTACGAACACAGTGGGGACCACTGCAGTGGGGCCCACATCAGTGTTCTCTACACTCCCCCTCAAGTTGGGAGTAGATATCTATCATGCCCAACTTGGATAGGTCTGTCTCTAACTTCTTCCTTGGTACAGCCTTGGTGAGGATGTCCGCGAGCTGCATATTGCATTTGATGTACGGAAGACACACTTCTTGTGATATAACTCTTTCTCGCACAAAATGTCGATCAACTTCGATATGTTTAGTTCTGTCATGCTGCACTGGGTTGTGGGCTATATTAATACCTACCTGATTATCACAATACAACATTAAGGGCTTTTCATAGTCAATACCCAACTCTTCAAGTAGTGACCTCAGCCATAAGATTTCAACCACTCCATTAGCCATTGACCTGTATTCCGCTTCAGCACTGGAGCGGGAAACAACACTCTGCTTCTTACTCCTCCAAGAGACAAGGTTATCTCCCACAAGGGCACAATATCCAGAGGTAGATCTTCTGTCATCAACACTTCTAGCCCAATCGGCATCTATATAGACTTCCACCCTCACGTGATTATTGTTCTTGAGTAATATACCTCTACCCGGGCATCTCTTCAAGTATGCTAATATTCGTTCTGCCGCAAGAAGATGAGAAGTTCTAGGGGAGTGCATGTACTGGCTGACAACACTAACTGCATAGCTGATATCCGACCGAGTGAGACAGAGATATAGAAGCTTTCCAACCAACCGTTGGAACATGACTTTGACCTCAAGAGGGTCCCCACCCTCTGCACTAATCTTGTGATTTTGTTCGATGGGTGTATCGGCCGGCTTAACACCCAGCTTTCCAGTTTCCGCCAACAGATCTACAACATATTTTCTCTGAGATAAAAATCCCTTGCTTGGGTCTAGCAACCTCAATACCCAAAAAATACCGTAGTGCACCAAGATCTTTTACCTCAAACTCTTGATGAAGGAGCTGCTTGAGAGACTCAATCTCATGACTGTCATTTCCTGTCACCACAATATCATCACATATACTGCTAGTAGTGTCAGAGAGGACTCCATCCTTTTGATGAATAGTGTATGATCTGGCTGGGCCTGTACATAACCAAACCTTCCAAGGGCTAATCTGAACCATACAATGCCTTGTTCAGTCTGCAAACCTTCTTACCTGTCTCTGTATCATAGAATCCAGGAGGCAACTGCATGTAAACCTCTTCTTGTAAGTCTCCATTCAGAAAGGCATTTTTAAGATCCATCTGAAACAGGGGCCAAGAATGATTTGCTGCAAGGGATAACAAAACTCGAATGGTGGTCATCTTGTTTACTAGGGCAAAGGTCTCCAAGTAGTCTATACCATAAGTCTGAGTGAATCCCTTCGCAACCAGTCGGGCTTTGTACCTTTCAATAGAGCCATCAGCATTATGCTTCACAGTGAATACCCATCTACATCCCACCAGTTTCTTTCCTTTTGGTGGTTCAACCAGTGTCCAGGTATTATTCTTCAACAGGGCATCCATTTCAACTTGCGTTGCATCTTTCCATTCTGGAACCGATAAGGCTTCTTGCACTGTTCTTGGAATAGGGACATCAGCAATGGAAGTGAGATAGGACGGTAAGATGGTGATAGACGATCATAAGATAGGAAATGTGAGATGCTGTGAGCTGTAGAAGTGGTGCAATGTCGTTTCCCTTTGCGAATGGCAATAGGGAGATCAAGGTCATCCACAGGAGGGGAAGTGGCAACAGCGAGAGATATCTCAGTAGTCTCTGGATCTGGAGCCACAGAAGGAACTGGATCTAGCCGGGACTGCCGAAGACTAGGATCAACCTGCCTGCATCGCCTGTGATACTCTCAACTCCGACTCCCTCTGACCACCCTCACCACTACAACCTTCATTACCCAGTGGAATAGGTAAAGGAATAGCCCCACTTCCACTCTCACTGTTCAAAACAGCCCCACTTCCACTCTCACTACTCTCCCCCTGAGGAAAGAAACTCAAAACAGCCCCACTTTTACTGCTCTCCCCCTAAGGAGAAACCCTAGGATAATAGGGTGTCTCCTCAAAGAAGGTGACATCCATAGAGACAAACCATTTCCCTGAAACCGGATCATAGCAGCAATAACCCTTTTAAGTTGGTGCATAACCAAGGAAAATGCATTTGGAGGCCTTAGGGTCAAACTTGGAATGATGAGGCCCGAGAAGCTGGACGAAACAGGTACAACCAAAGCATAACCGAACTCACAAACTGAGAAACAAAAGATTTCTTATCCACTAGCTCTTCCCGTCGGGTACTCTCTACAAGCAGATAGATCTCGTTCGTCTCACGGCCAGTTCCAATCACCTTCCTCGTCTCCAAGTCCCGAAAAACACATCAGTCAGGGAAAAAGGTTATTGAACAGTTCATGTGTTTGGTAATACTACTAACTGAAAGGACGTTGGTATCAAGCTTAGGAACATGCAAAACAGAAGATTAAGAGATAGTGTCCGATAACTTGATGTCCCCCTTGCCCGAAATGGGAACAAGAGAGCCATCAGCAATGGATACTCTATCTCTGTCAGAGGACAAGTGATAAGAAATAAACAAAGATGGCAAACTAGTCATATGGTCAGATGCACTTGAATCTATTACCCAACAGTGACCAGTATTACCTGGAGATGAAGCATGGTAAGCTGAGGCTCGAGTACCTGAATGTGCAAATGCAGATGTAGCAGGAGCTGATGGGGACTGGGATGGCTGAGCTGAACTTCCAACTTCCTTTTCCAACTGTATGAGGGCAGCCCGAACAGCAGCTAAAGTCTCCAGGGACGTACCTGATGAGGATGTTTAATCAGTGTTCACTGCCATATGAGCATTACCCTTCTTATTTCTCAGTTTTGCTGGGACCAAGTGAGGATGTAGCTTCCAACAAGTATCTTTTGTGTGCTTGGGTTTCTTGCAATGTTCACATACCAGATCCCGTTTATCTTCCTTCTTCTGGTCCCTTTCTGAGTCACCCCCTGGCGTGGGTTTAATAGCTGTCAAGGCTGGGAAAGAAGGCTGAGGCTGCATCATAACTTTCCTCCTGGTCTCTTCACTATGCACCAAGGAGTATGCTTGAGAAAGGGTCACACTATCTCTTGTCAATATCTGTTGTCGCACAATGTCATAATCTGAATTCAAACCAGCCAGAAATTCAAATACCCTATTCGTCTCAACTTGTTTTCTGTGAGTCTGTGCATCTTTGGGACTCTCCCACTCAAGGGTCTCCAGATGGTCAATCTCATGCCACAAGGATTTCAAGGTAGAGACGTAGACAGAAACTGGCTTCTCTCCTTGTTTAAGGTTGTTCACCTCACACTTCAGTTCATAGGCTCTGGCAACATTAAGGGGCTGGGAATAGGTTTCTTTCACAACATCCCATATTTCTTTGGCTGTCTTTGCCCAAAGTAATTTCGGCTGATATGTGGCTGCATGGAATTACACAGCCATGCCATAACTAAATAGTTCTCTTGAACCCACTTGGTGTATATTGGGTCCACCTTGGAAGGTTCTTTCACATCTCCCAAGAGGTAACCCAGTTTTCCCCTTCCTCCAATAGCCACCATGGCTGAGTGTGACCACTCCAAATAATTTGACCCATCAAATCTCATAGTTGTAATCTGAAACCCGGTTTCAGATACATTACCATAACTGTGGTTTCCAAAACTACTATCTCCCTGACCCTTGAACTCCATCTTTGATAAAGATTCAGTGGCTACAAACTGTTAGGGCAATTATACCAGAAAACAGAGTCAAGGAAGTAAGTCTGAAAGCTGATCCAAAACTGATCTGATCTGAAATTGATCTGATCCGATTAGAAATACCAACACAAAACCGATGTGATCTGAAACAGGTCTGATCCGATCAGGAATACCAACACAAAACTGATCTGAAATCAATCGCCTATCAATCTGTGATGCTGTTCTCTGAAACCACTACTGTGGGGCCCACTACTGTGAGAGCAAAAATAGGGTTTCAATTGTAGGTTTGAAGAAAATTAGTGATCTGAAATCACTAAAGTGCTCAGCTGCACTCTCCAAGCAATCCACACCAGTGGGACTTGTCGTAGGGTACTGTGAAACCCTAAAAACTAATCCCCTTTGAAGAGGAGGGTTCGGCCCAACAAACAAACCCTAGACACAAACTTAATCACAGTTCGGCAAGCCAAACCCTAGAGCAAACTTGAACACAGTTCGGCCCCTCTTTCTAGATAGGTCCAAACTATCTCGGCTGATTGCAATCTCTAAAAATCAGTAAAGAAACAAACTTACTTACTAATTACCTGCCTTCGGTGTACTGTCTTCTAGGGTTACCTGAACCCTAACCTTCGCTGCCTCTTCCTGATTACCAACTCTCTGCAGGCTGCGGCAAGTCTTCAACTGCTGCGAACCTCTCCTGGTAATCTCCAAGATTCAGCCGCCGAAAAACTTCTTCAAGGCTTCCAGCCCTAGCTAGTTCTCATGTGATCGGCTGGACTAGATACACATGAGAAGCCCTAGATAGGCTCTGATACCAAGTAGAAGATCAAGACTGTAATCAGTCTTGAATTCTAAAAGGTTTTAGGTTTGTAAAACAGAAAAGAAGATGAGAGAAAAGGGAGAGAATAGAAGAGAAGCAAGAGAACACAAGTTGCTGAAAGGAGGGACATATTCTGACAGATCTGCCGCCGCCACTCTCTTAATATTTATAGGTTTGTGTTTAGTACATGATGAAAGGACACATCTGCCCTTGGTACTTACATAATAAAGAAAGTAAATAAAACTAAAATAAATAACAGCTGAATTAGCAAACTGACTCAAACTGACACTACTATAACTGAAACAAATATTGTTGTCCTACGAACACAATGGGGACCACTGCAGTGGGGCCCACATCAATGTTCTCTACAACATCCATAGAGACAAATCTCCTCCTAGAAGTAGGTTCATAGCAGCAATAACCCTTTTGAGTTTGTGCATAACCAAGAAAAATACATTTGGAGACCTTAGGATCAAATTTGGAATAATGAGGTCCAAGAATCTAAACAAAGCAAGTACAACCAAAGGTTTTAAGGGGAACAATAAACAATTCTTTATCGGGGTACAGAAGGGTAAATGGAGGTTTCATGTCAAGAACCTGTGAAGCAACTCGATTAATGAGATACACTGTTGTAAGAATAGCATCTCCCCATAAACGAATAGGCACATTGGAGATAAACACAATGCTTCTAGCCACCTCCAATATGTGCCTATTCTTCCTCTCAGCAACCCCATTCTGCTATGGTGTATAAAGACAAGTACTCTAGTGGATAATCCCATGATCAAGCAAATAAGAGGCTAATGGGTTGGCAAAGTATTCTTTTGCATTATCGGATCTAAAGATTTTGATTTTGACCCCAATTTGGGTTAAAATCATCTGATGAAAGATCTGGGTCAAAGCAGGAACCTCATCTCGAGAATGCATAAGGTAAACCCAAGAAAAACGGGTAGTCATCAACAAACAACAAGAAATATCTGTATCCCCCCATAGCAGTGATGTTATACGGGCCCCAAACATCAATATGCACAATATCAAAAGAATTACTACTTCTTTTATTACTCAATGAATAAGATGTTCTACAATGCTTTGCAAGCTCACAACTCTCACATCTCAAACTAGACATCTGAATAGACTCAAACAAATTAGGAAACAAACTCTTCAAAGACCGAAAGGATAAATGACCCAACCGATTATGCCAAAACATAACTTGACTAACAGACTGAGAAACAAAAGACTTCCTATCTTCACTATCTTCCCAATGATAACTCTCTCCAAACAAATAGATCCCATTCATCTCACGGCCAGTCCCAATCACCTTCCTTGCTCCAAGTCCTGAAAAACACATCGGTCAGGGAAATAAGTTAAATGAACAATTCTCATATTTTGAAATGCTAGCAACTGAAAGCAAGTTAGTATTAAGCTTAGGAATATGCATAACTGAAGATAAGGAAATGGTATTAGACAACTTGATGTTGCCCTTGCCAGAAATAGGAACGAAGGAACCATCAGCAATGGACACTTTATCTCTGCGAGAAGATAAGTGATAGGTAGTGAACAGTAATGGCAATCCAGTCATATGGTCAGATGCACCTGAGTCTATTACCCAACAATGTTCAGTGTTACCTGGAGCTGAAGCATGATAAGCTAAGGCCCGAGTACCTGAATAAGCAAAAGCTAATGTGGAAGGAGCTTATGGCAGTTGAGATGATTGAGCTGAATTGCCAACTTCCTTTTACAACTAAGTCAGGGCAGCCTGGACAACAGCTAGGGTGTCTAGAGGTGTGCCTTTTGTGCTGGATGAGGGTGCACAATCAGTATTAACAGCCATACTAGCATTGCACCTTTTGTTCCTGAGTTTTGCTAGAAATAGATGAGCATGCAACTTCCAAAAGGTGTATTTAGTATGCTTAGGTTTCTTGCAATGTTCACACACTAGGCTTGAGATAGGGTCACATTGTCCCTTGTTAGCAGTTGTTGTCTCACAATATCATAATCAGGATTCAGACCAGCTAGGAACTCAAAAACCCTATTAGTTTCAACTCGCTTTCTACGAATTTGTGCATCCTTCTGACTTTTCCACTCAAGTGTTTCTAGGTGGTCAATTTCATGCCACAAGGATTTCAAGGTAGAGAAGTAAACTGAGACTGGTTTCTCTCCTTGCTTAAGGTTGCTAACCTCACACTTCAATTCATAAGCCCTAGCAACATTAAGCGGTTGGGAGTAGGTCTCTTTCATGACATTCCAGATTTCATTAGCTGTTTTTGCCCACAAATAGTTCTGGATAATATGTGGCTGCATAGAATTGTATAGCCATGTCATAACCAAATAGTTCTCCTGAACCCATTTGGTATAAGTTTGGTCCTCCTTAGTTGGTTATTTCACATAGATGAAAAACAGCCCTAGAAGTATGGGACTGTACAAGGAAACCAAAAAGAACAAACAAGAGAAGATTAGAGAAGCTAAGAGAGAGAGAGAGAGTTGCGGCAAGAAGGGTTAGAGGATGAGAGGTTCGAACTGAACCTCCCTCTAACACTCTAATACACTTTTATTAAGTAAATCTTTGAGTAATTACAAGAGAGGCTCTTGGTTGGACAAGAAATTACAAAAAAAAAACAAAGCATAGAAGAGTATGGGCCCAGAATAAGGCCCATTACAGAGAAGAACATAAATATAACATAGATTAATAGCCTATGGGCCCATCTTCACTACACTCCCCCTCAAGCTGAGCATAGATGTTAATCATGCCTAGCTTGCCAGTGTCATGCTAAAGCCTTGCCTTGGGAATAACCTTGGTGAGAAAATCTACCAATTGTCCTTTAGAAGTAATGAATGGAAGACACTTCACCCGAAGAGACTCTTTCTCGAATAAAGTGTCTATCAACCTCAATATGTTTAATTCTATCATGTTGTACGGGGTTATAGGCAATGTTGATGGCAGCCTGATTATCACAATACAGCATCATTGGCTTGTCATAATCAATCCCAAGTTCTTCCATCAATGACCTTAGCCACAACAATTCAGAGACTCCATGTGCCATGGCCCTATATTCTACTTCTGTTGAGGATCGGGCCACAACTGATTGTTACTTGCTCCTCCAAGAGACAACATTACCAGCCACCAGACTGCAATACCCTGAAGTAGATCTTCTGTCATCAATATTTCCAGCCCAGTCAGCATCAGTATAGGCTTCAAGTTTCAGATGTCCATGCTTGGTAAACCGAATCCCTTTTCCTGGAGAGCCTTTCAAATAACACAAAAATTATTCTACAACTGCCATATGAGTATCTTGAGGAGCATGCATGAACTGGCTAATACAACTGACAGCATATGCAATATCGAGTCATGCATAGGTACAGGAGCTTCACAAGAAGTCTCTAAAAGACCCCTTTATCTTCCAACAATGTTCCATCTGAAGCAGAAAGTTTGTGACTCATATCAATAGGAGTTGCAGCTGGTCTAACACCCATCTTCCCAATTTCAAAGAGCAAGTCAAGGACATACTTCCTTTGGGAAATAAGAATCCCATCCTTGGATCTAGTAACTTCTATGCCAAGGAAGTATCTCAAGTCCCCCAAATCCTTAATATCAAATTTTGTACGAAGGAAAGACTAAAGAGCACGAATTCCCGAGGCATCATCACTAGTCACAACAATGTCATCAACATAAACAATGAGATATACTGCTAGACATCCACTTCTCTTCACAAAAAGAGTATGATCTGACTGTGTCTGAGTATAGCCGAATTTAACAAGTGTTATTCTAAATTTCTCAAACCATGCTCTAGGAGACTGTTTGAGGCCATAAAGAGATTTCTTCAATTTGCATACCTTTCCTTGCATATCACTTCCATACATTCCTGGAGGGAGAGACATATAGACCTCCTCATGTAAGTCACCATTCAGAAACGCATTCTTTACATCCAACTGATAAAGGGGCCAATCAAAGTGAGCTGCCAAAGATAAGAGAACCCTCACAGATGTCATCTTAGCAACAGGAGCAAAGGTCTCCAGGTAATCAATCCCATACGTTTGTGTGTAGCCTTTGGCAACCAGTCTGGCCTTGTACCTCTCAATAATCCCATCAACCCGGTATTTAATGGTAAAGACCCACTTGCAACCAATCGGATCCTTCCCTACAGGCAAATCCACCACTTCCCAAGTATCATTTTTGTGTAGGGCAACCATTTCAGATTCAATGGCATCTCTCAATTTTGGAATCTCAAGAGCTTTTAACACAGACCTAGGAATAGGATTAGAAGCAACTGAAGAGAGATAGGCAAAGTATGAAGGACAAAGTAGATCATAAAAAAGGTGTTTGGAAATGCAGTGTGCAGTACACTTCTGTTTTCCTTTCCCAACAGCAATGGAAACATAAAGATCCGGAAAAGATGGTTCCAAAGAGGTTGAAACAGCACCTGTTGTCTCATTTGTGATTGGAAGTGTATGAGGCTCATCTGTTGTAAGGGAAACAACCTGCTCATTCCTGGACCTTTGCCTTTGATACACCTTGGGGTTGTGGGTAGGACGGGGAGGTAAAGAGATAGGAGCACTAGGACAAGGAGAATGAAGTGACTGATCCTCCCTTGATTGATTTGGTGAGGACACAAGCTCATCAAGAGACTCAATTGGGACAGGGATATGAAGGGAAAACACTTGTGACAAACTCTCCCCCTGTTGACAATGTCCTTCCTGAGATGACCCATAAAAAGGAGAAATTTCATCAAAGGTAACATCCATTGAGACATACCGAATGCCAGTCTTTGGATCAAAACAACAGTAACCCTTTTGTGTGAGGGAATAACCAAGGAATATGCATTTGTGGGCTTCTGGTTCAAACTTATGTCTCTGGGCACTTGGAATGTGAACATAACAGATGCAGCCAAACACACGAAGAGGAATAAGGAAGAGATCCTTATCTGGATGAAGAAGACTGAAGGGGGATTTAAACCCTAAAACCCTAGATGGCATAAGGTTTATGAGATAGGTAGTAGTGAGAACAACATCACCCCAAAATCTTGTGGGAACATGTGAGGCAAACAAAAGGCTCCTTGCAACTTCAACAATATGCCTATTATTTCTTTCAGCAACTCCATTTTGTTCAGGGGTTCTAACACAAGAACTTTGATGAATAACTCCCATGTCAGAGAGATACAAGGATAAACTCTTCTCAAAATACTATTCTGCATAGTCATATCTGAAAATCTTAATTCTGGTATCAAACTGAGTTAAAACAAATTCATGAAATTGCCTCACAAGTCTTGAAACTTCATCACGAGATTTCATTAGGTATATCCAAGTTAATCTAGAAAAATCATCAATAAACAGGATGAAATATCTGTAGCCCCTCATAGAAGATAAGTGGTAAGGCCCCCACACATCAGAGTGCACAACATTAAAAGGAAAAGAGGATATTTTATTGCTCAATGGGTAATTGTTTCTACAATGCTTTGATAACTAACACGACTCACAATTAAGACTAGACACACTGATTCCCTTAAGCAGTTCAGGAAATAGATGACTTAAAGCAGAAAAAGGCAAATGACCCAAACGACAATGACTCAACATGATTCGACTGACAGACTCTGATGAGGTAGAACCAAAGGCAGCATTCTTAGGATGATCAAGGCATTGTCTAGGAGTGTCAAGCAAGTATATTCCATTCGCTTCATGGCCACTCCCAATCACCTTCCGAGACTTCAGATCCTGAAAAACACAATGAGAAAGAAAAAATGTTACACAACAATTCAATGACTTGGTTAAGCTATTTATAGATAACAAATTGGTATTTAATCTAGGTACATGAAGGGTGGAAGATAGGAGTAAGGAGTCCGTAGCCTTAACAGTTCCCTTGCTAGAAATAGAGGCAAGAGAGCCATCAACTAAGGTGATTTTGTCATGACCAGTAAGTAAATCATATGAAACAAACAAAATGGAAAGGTTGGTCATGTGATCATAAGCACCTGAGTCTATGATCCAAGGGGTCTTAGGATTACCTGAGGTGGTTGCATGGTTAGTAGAAGCTCTTATACCTGAGTGAGCAAATGTAGTGGTTGTTGAACTTCCTGAAGGGTTGGATGATGAAGTCACTCCTTCAAGATGACTGATCATCTTTCCAAACTTTTCATACTCAACTTTCATGGTTGCCAACTGTGCACAGGCAGACTCAACTTCAGCATATGTACCCGTGGCTGCATTTGCACTCACTGTCTTCCTACTATCATTTTTCTTCTGGAATCGAACAGGAACAAGCCCGGGATGTAATTTCCAGCGCTTGTCCTTGGTGTTCTTCGGCTTCTTGCAATATTCACAGACAACCTCCTTCTTTCCAGTGCCACTGGGAGTCCCTATAACTCCTTTGGGTTTAAACCCCATATTTGCTGCAAATGCATCAGTGCCAACTCCTTGAACCTGTACCTGTTTTCTGCTTTCTTCACTACTAACTAAAACATATGCTTGTGATAATGAGACTTTCCTTGGACAGAATATTTTGTTTTGTGATGTCATATTCAGGGTTTAGCCCAGTTAGGAACTCAAAAACCTTGTTCCTTTCAATTAATTCCCCATAGGTTTCTGCATCATTGAGAGTATCCCATGTCACAGCCTCTATCAGATCAATTTCTTGCCACAGAGATTTCAAGGTTGAGAAATATGCCGCAAGGGATTTCTCCCCCTGTCTTAGATTCTTCACATCACTCCTTAGTTTATTGGCTCTGGCTACATTCAGTTTCTGGGAGTAGGTTTTTGCAACACTATCCCAGATTTCCTTAGCTGAGTTCATCCAGAGATAATGTTGACTAATCTGTGACTACATTGAATTCACGAGCCACCCAATCACGGTGTAATTCCCTTGCACCCATTTCTCATAAGAGGGATCATCCTCTGGGGGAGCTTTCTTGCTTCCAAAGATAAACCCCCACTTTCCTTTACTACAAATATAAATTTTCACAAATTGTGACCATGCCAAATAGTTGGTTCCATCCAGTTTAACTGTGGTTACAGCCAACAAAGAATCAGTTTGGGTTCCCAAAGTATGTCCATATTCAGCAGTACTCTTGCTCTCAATATCTGAGAAGTCCATCATATAAAAGCTTCAATTAGGGTTTCGATAAGCCTCCACTAGTGTACTGATTGTTGATGAACTCAGATTGAGTTGAATCGGCAACAAACACAGCAACTCACAAACTCAGTTCAGACCTGACAGCCGTGAGAACCAAGTTCGGTGGTAGCTCTTTCAAGAAGAAGAAGGCATGATTCAGCCTTCAAGAGACAACCAGCAGACGTCCAAACACTATGTATCCGGTTGGAGTTCCTTTCTAGTTAGGGATTCTAGGTTCCCAACAATAATTGCCCCAAAGAGAGCAAAATACAATCCACAATACTTAAGAGGCCTTTTTACAAACACTACGTATGCAGCAGTCAACACCCCACTGTTAACTAGTAGGAATCACTTCAATAGCACTCCGTATAGGTCCAAGAAGTAACTGAACTGAAGTAGAGACCCGTACCACTGAGTCTAAACAAGATTCGACCACTTGGCAGTCCAACAAGATAAGAAATTAACCCAGAAATCTCTGAGTTAAATTAGGCCAGCAACAGCCAAACAACAAAGCAGATATAGAGGGGTTTCAAGTACTTTAACAGCTCCCCAAATCATAAAAAATAACCCAGTAATAACTGAAGCAACTTACAGTTGAATGAATCTCTGATTTGAGCTTAAAATCAGGCCGAACAATCCTTCTCTCTGATTCTTCCTAGTCACCAAACTATTCTCCAAGCGAATAAAGTCTTGGGCACCCTCCAATGACCTCCAAGAATCAGGCAAATGAGTCTAAACTTCCAGTCCTAGAACACCCTCATGCAGTCGGCTGGACTATAACCACATGAGAGCCACACCAAGCTCAGGCCTGCTCTAATACCAAGATGAAAAACAGCCCTAGAGGTATGGGACTGTGCAAGGAAACCAGAAAGAACAAACAAGAGAAGATTAGAGAAACTAAGAGAGTGAGAAAGCTGTGGCAAGGAAGGTTAGAGGATGAGAGGTTCGAACTGAACCTCCCTCTAACACTCTAATACACTTTTATTAAGTTAATATTTGAGTAATTACAAGAGAGGCCCTTGGTTCGACAAGAAATTACAAAAAAACAGATAATAGAAGAGTATGGGCCCAGAATAAGGCCCATTACAGAGAAGAACATAAATATAACATAGAATAACAGCCTATGGGTCTCTACACACATCTCCCAACAAATAGCTCAGTTTTCCTCTACTCCCAATAGCCATCATGGCCGATTGAGCCCATTCTAAGTAGTTTGATCCATCAAACTTCACAGTTGTAATCTGAAAGGCATTCTCAAACATGTTACCAGAATTGCTAGTCCCAAAAACACCTTCCCCCTGATTCTTGAACTCCATTCTTGATCAAGAATTAATAAAAAAACCTTTTTTTAACTATTGTAATAGGAAAAACAGCACCCAAACAACTGATAACAGCCGGCCTAGGTCTTCCAAAGAACATAGAAAACAAAATTCCGAATGAAACCAGTTCAAAATCTGATCTGAAACCAACAACAGTTCTGAATTTTAGGGTTTTCTCTCAAAACCCTAAAGAAAAAACATAGAAAAACACAGATTTTCCAGCCGCACCTCTCAGAATAAACCAAGATGGTTTTTTTCAAAGCTATTCTCAAGGAAAAAGCTTACTTTATGAAAAAATCTCTGGTCGCCACCTTCTGTCTGATGCAAAACCCAAATCTTGAGGATCCGAAGCCCTTTCTGATTCTTCCTAACTACTGGAACTCTCCCAGCCTTCTACAATCTTCTTAGTAGCAGCCGCACACTACCAGTAACCTCTAAGAATCAGTCGATCCTCCTTCTTTGTTGAAAAACTTCTAAACCTAGGAGATTCTCATGTAGTCAATCTAATTAGACTAACATAAGAGCTCCTAGGTCAGCTCTAATACCAAGTAGTCGATCAAGACTACAATCTGTCTTGAATTTAAAAGAAAAAAGATGAAGAAATTGAAGAGAAGAAGAATAGAGGAGAGAAGAGAAGAGAAGAAGCACACAAAGAGATCTTGGAAAAGAGAGAAGGTTGATGTTAACATCAGCCGACCCACTCTTAATATTTATATATGTTGACTAATTGTAAAAGGGATGAATTGCCCTTATTGCTTACATGGCAAATAAACTAATAATAAAGCTGAAATAACTACCAACTAACACTGTCATAACTAACAAAAATAATGCTGCCATATGAACACAGTGGGGACCACATCAGTGTTCTCTACATGTGAAGTGTAGGCAGTAAACGGAGAGTGATGCTCATCTGTTTATCCATTGCAATATTTTTTTTGAAGGATAAAAAAGAAAATTTCATTAAACTGAAAAAAGGCAGTACATACTCACAAATAATGGTTGTCAAGTTAACAAACCAACTACATATCAGAAATCAAACTGAAAATGAATCACTATTACAAGGATGCAAATCAAGAGTGCTCCATAAATTCTCTAAAAGATTAGTCTTATGATTGCAATATGACCAAGAGGCTAAGATTGCATTTTATCAGAGCTGTTAATCTAAGCTGGGTTCACCTAAATCTTTGAAAGAGCTGCTGCTGACCTGATCACTTCAGGGGCTGAGCAGAAGAGGACAGCTAGTTTGGCACTGGTACCAGCAGCTGTCTCATGGACTCTATGGTCTGAAAGAAATAGGAGAATCAACAACACAGCAGGTCTAAAAAGGAGCTAATCAGTTTATCAAATGGTATATTGAGGTCCTGGGCTTCTGTTAGTAGCAGCTGTCTCATGGACTCTATGGTCTGAAAGAAATAGGAGAATCAACAACACAGCAGGTCTAAAAAGGAGCTAATCAGTTTATCAATTGGTATATTGAGGTCCTAGGCTTCTGTTTCTAAGGAGTTCTCCCATTAGCCAACTATGCAGCTTCTCAAGTTTGTCGATTGTGGGGTCTTTGATTGTAATTTGACATGGATGTAAAACTTTCATGGGTTAAACAAAGTGCCAACTCTTTTGCTGATGGTTTAGCTAAACAAGGGGTGAAAAGGGATTCTCATTTTTGGGCTCGTTTGTAATTGTTACATGTTTTTTTGGTAGTTTTCTCTTTGTGTGAGATAAGAGAGCTTATCTCCCCTTTTCTGACTCTCTCTTTAATCATAGTTTAATGAAATTGTTATTTGTTATTGATAAAAAAAAAAAAAAAACTGGTTGTGTATCTTTGGGGTTTCCACCTGGCTGTAGGGTGGGTCGCTGAAGATCTGTCATACTGTTTGCCTTTTTGCTTCTAAATAACTTTTACTTTACCTACTTCCAAAATAAATGTACACAAGGGTAATGCACCAAATGAATGTTTTGAAAATATACACGAGTCCCTGAAGACCTGCCGTACTGTTTGCCTTTTTGCTTCTGAATAACTTTTACTTTACCTACTTCCAAAATGTAGAGAGACTGGGCCGAATGGGCCCCAGTACTTGTTGTTTATTAAGTAATGTCTTGTTTATGTTTTATTTGTTAATGGGCCTTTTTTCATGATGGGCCTGTTAACTTCTTTTTTGTTTCTTTTAAGTGATTGATGAGCTGACCACCCACTTAAGGGCAGATATGTAACTGAACTCAGTTAAGCTAGATTAAATAAAAGATTAGTGAGAGAGGAGAGAAAATCATCTAACTCTCTCCTCCTTTCTCTTCTTTTTCTGCTGTAATCACCTTTTTTTTCTTTCTTTTACTGCTGTAATTAGAATTTAATCATCAGATTTGAAGGACAGATTTACATCTCAAAAAATGTACACACAAGGGTAATGCACCAAATGAATATTTTGAAAACCAAAAAGGAACAATTATTTTTTAATGAAAACATCATTCCAATAGAAAACTTATATTTGATAGATTTATGATAATTGGAAGTACATCCAGAGTTTGAGGATGCTGACAAAGGAATGTCTAGTTCAGATTTTTTATCAACTTTGGAAAATCTGTTGATGTTCTAGACAAAGGAATGTCTAGTTCAGATAATTGGAAGTACATCCAGAGTTTCCCATCTTTGAATATGTTGCCTCTTCACCTTAACCTTATAATCCTTGTCATTATTACTAGTACTAGTATTCTCCCACTTAGCTCATTATAACAGTAGGGCTACAAAATGTCTTCAACTGGTAAGATTTGGTGAAATCCAATTATAACTACAGTTAAGGCGCTTACAAAATGTTAATCCAGAGACTCCTTAAGTGATGTCTTGGTAAAGGTCCAATCCTAGGGTTGCTAGAAGGAGCAACATACCCCTTCCTTTGTATTTCTGTTGGCTGTTATGGTTTCATTTGTATTTGTATTGGTGCCATTGCCACCTCATGCCTTGGTGCTGGCCCAAAGTTCATTTTTCTTCTGGATAAATTTACTTGCATATTCACCTTTTATCGGGCTTACAGCCCAAATTAGGAGCAGAATAGATCAAAAAGAATGTGCAAACACCATTACACGTTATGTATGTTTGTATCTGAACATGTTTGTGTGTGGGTGTGAGTTTAGATTTATCATACACATATAATAAATAACTAAATATATTCTAGGGTGTATATGACATTATAAATATGTAATATACATAGAGATGTACATTATCATAAATACACAGTGTACACATACATGAAGTCATCCATAGGAACCTAGGAGTAGCCCAAATAGGTGATAAAATGAGAGAAAGTTGACTAAGACGGTTTGATCACATGCATAGAAGGCCATCAACAGTAGGAGTGGTCATTCTTGGCCCAGTCCGCAAATTTCTGGGGTGGGCCTAGGTTTCATATATGTAAAATATTATACATAATATTTAATATTATAATATATTATATGAAAATATATTTTGTTTTATATTAAATGTTTATCATTATTTTATATAAAACATAGAACTTTTAACATGTAAATAAATGTTCATAAGTAGACACATGTCTACACATGTGCCAACACACGAGTCAACTCAAGTATGAGAATTGTCCTAGGCAAAGCCTTCATTCTCAATCATAAGCAATGTGGGACTTGGGAAAACACTCAATGGTAACCCTCACTATTGAGCATTGTTCCAAGCCCCACATTGTTCAAGAATGGGAATGAAGGCCCTTGCCTTTATCTATAAAAGGATAGGCAAGCCAAGCCAAACTAAGTCTAGGAATTAAATGAGGCTGATTCCTTATTTTTTGTGCAATAGGCAACCAAAGCTTAGCTAAGCCCAACTTTGCTTGGACTTGTGCAATATTTTCTTTCATGTATTAATATACTATTTAATTTAAAATTTTCTAAACAATTAAATTTTTTCATTAGACCCAAAAAGCTCATAAGCCTGGCCCTAGGCTGAAGCCCTTATAAATGGTGCTAAACCCAGCACATGATCACCCCTAAGCAACAGCACTAGTTAGAAGAAGTAATTTGTTACAAGCAAGGTTCAAAGTATTGATACGGTTCGGGCGTATCGTATCGTAACTTTTGGTCTCAATACACCTATTTACAGGTGTTTCGAGACCACATTTATTAAAAATCACTTAAAAAACATCTCCTGAAATCAAATTTTGAAAAAAAAAAACTCAAAAAAAATAATTAAGCGGTGAGTTTTTAGTACCAATACACTCCTGCCAATACACGGGTGTATCGATACTTTGAACCTTGGTTACAAGTTGAAGGGGCTAAAAGGGCTATGGGTAGACCAAAAAGGACAGGTAGAAGTAGTAAGAAATTATTTAAGCACTAATAATTTGACAATGGATATAACATTAAATAGAACAGATTGGCAAAACAGGATTCATGTAGCCAAGCCATATAGTCAGGATATGATGATGATGATGATGATGACACATATACATGAGTGTGTAAATTATATAATATCAGGCAGGTTGGGCTTGGGCTACCCCAAGGACTAAACCAAGCCCAACACAAGTTCAGGTCAGGCCCAAGCACAAGCCCAAAACCTGAAAACTCATACCTAACTAGTGCAAAAGCTTGGGTTGGGGTGGGCTCACCCAAGTTAGGGCCCCATTTACAATTTACAACTTGGAAAACCTGTTGGATATTGTCAATTATTTGTTTCCAGCAATGACATCTAAAACATGAAAGCCAGTTTAGATGCATTTATACTCATATAAGAAAGTTTTCATCCTACTTCATTTTGAAATACATAAAACTGAACAAGTTTTTTTTGTTGAAAGGTAAACAGTGAAAAAAGAAGTTATCTTTCCACAACATTCACCAAAATAAAGGTAGGTTATTACTTGTTTCAATATTGTGCAAGTGTCGCTTAGTTAAAAAATGCAAAAACATAAACATATAAACAAAAAAAAAAAACCCATGGAAAGGTAAGGAATAGAGTTGAATCTTACTTGCTCAACTTTGGTTTCATTGTCTGCAACTTCAGGGCAAGTATTGAATGCATGACCTTGATCCCATGAGCTGCACGTTTTTTAGAATGTGATTTTAATTGCTGAGGGGTTTTCCTGTTTGAATAATACTTGTCATTAGAAATATTGAACTGGCCAGCAGATGGCCCCCCTTGACCAGGTAGATCAAATGAATCCCCACCACTTGACTTCACAGACCAAGTAACTATCATAGCCCCAGCATGAAAGCAAAGATGTCCACCTTCCTTGTTATCTAAAATTTCAAAAAGCATCTGCTCATCTTGAAGATCAAGAATTAGTTTTGGTTTTGATATGGACTCCTTTGGTTCCCAGATAATATTGTCTAACCAAGAACCCTCCAACATCTCCCTATTCTGCAAGGTAAGTCTTCCCAAGCGTTTAATTATGTCAAGTTGGCGAAATTCTCCATTATTGCTCTCTTTTCTTACTCCCGAGTAATTTGAGCTGTCCACTTTCACACGAGATTCTAACCTCAATAACTGAGGATGATTTTTTTTATCTGTGAATGGATGGTTTGTCTGCTCTGAAAATTCTGTTGAACCAAAGGGCTCCACTGACACAGGAAAGTTATGCAAGAAAAGATTATGTTCCTTCTCATCAGGCTCTATCTGTTGCTGCAATACCACGTTTTGTGGCCTAGCCTCCAATTCTATTTCAGCAGTGTAAAATGTCTCAGAGCCTAGTCCAGACATTATACAACTCTCTGAGGAGTCATAACTCTTGGTGGGTGAATTGTCCCAAATAATTCCATCTTCCCAATCTTGTTGATCAAGAGGGTAAAATTTAGGATAGGATGGCGATTTCTGTCCAGCATAAAGATCTAAAGATCTGTCCTCTTTCATTGGCTCAGCACTAAGACACAAGTCTTTCCTTTGTACATCAACCTGTGTAGCTCTAATATCAACCCCTTGCCAGCTACCAAAAATTGCTGATTCTGTATCACCATCCATTGCCAGTGCATTATCATCTTGAGTAAGACTTCCATGTTTCATGGCAACTAAGACAGGGGAAGAACCCTTTAAGAAAGCTTCTTCATCCTCTTCAACAATATCAGAAGTATCCATGGCTTTATACCTCTCTGAGATCATATGAACAGTTAAAGAAATTACATAAACCCAAAAAAGGAATCAGGATAATACAAATCAAATGATATAGCCAACAAAGTGACAGTGTAACTCTTAAAGCATAAAGTGAACTCTCTCATCAAAACCATCAATACCAAGCAGAAATGAGTAGGAATTCTACTCTAAAGCTTGATAGACTAAACTCAGATAAGAATAGATGTAGCTAGAAGGTTACTTGGTCTTGAAATATAAAGCCCCCACCATGTCATTTCTTTATTTCTCAAAATATTTTCACATTAAATCATGGAAACATAGTTATCAAGGTGCTGCCTAGGTTTTGTGAGGTTTACCTACTGTAACCTATAGCAATATACCTACCTGCAGCAAGGAAATGGACTAAGCTAGTATATAATCAAGTAAATAGGGGTGTGTTAGCTACAATATATCATAACTATTTTAAGACCTGAATGGAAATAAGGTGGTTTGACATTTTTTGACGCAAGACTTTAAGGTTTTAGGCATCAACTGCCTAATAGCAGGAACTGCAACTGAATGCCAATTTAGGTTCCAAACTTCTGGAGAAGCAGAGCCTTCAGGATGTATGTATTTATTTTTCTTAGCAAATGGCATATGCAACTATCTCAATGGTATATATATATATTGATGAATGAATGATGATTTTATTAGGAAGAGTAAGAAAGTATACAATCACCCTAAGAGGAGGAACGAGATGTTACCTACTCCTAGGAATGAGATCAAACCAAACTCTTAGCAGAATACAGTTATAAGGTAGCCCAATACAAAGAAACCCAAGAAGCCCCTTGTTTAGCCAAAGAATCTGCCAATGGATCTGATCTGGTAACCCACTGAAATCTGACTAACATATTCTTGTAAGCCATTTAACTTTTTAAGAAGATCCCTGTAGCCCCATATAACTGTTTCCGGATCTGACAACCAACCCATTACCACGTTAGAGTCTCCCTCAACTATCAAATTTCCCACTCCAATTTGGTTTGCAATCTGTACTCCTTGTACAGCAGCGGGTATCTCACCCTTGTAGAGTCATCAATTCCCATTGAATCTGAAAATAAGGACAGAATGTTGCTATCCTTATCCCTCAAGATCCCTCCTACACTTGAAGGTCCTGGATTGCCTTGACTACTCAGTTGCAGAACACACTTGTAATAATTCAGAAAATTCAGAAAAGAAAAGAAAAGAAAGAAAGAAAGAGAAGTTTCAACAGAAGTTTGTGGAAGAAGATGAGAGAAGAGAAGGGAAGAGAGAAGAGAAGAGTTTGATACCTCTCTCCAGCCCCCAAAAGATATCTTTTATTTCTTTAATTCTAATCTGAGTACAGTTCCATGAATGCCCTTAATAGGGCGGCCAAAAATAATAAAAAACAAAAAACAGGCCCATAACTAAGGCCCACTGCTTAAAAGAACATAAGCATAAACATAACTTAAATAAAGAAAGGAACTAAGGCTCATTCGGCCCATTCTCACTACACTCCCCCTTAAGTTGAGCATAGATGTCAATCATACCAAGCTTGCTTACATAATATTGCAGCTTTACTTTTAAAACTCCCTTAGTCGAAAAAAAAAAAAAAAAAAAACTGCTAGTTGCTCTTCTGATGTAATGAAAAGAAGGTACACCTCCCCTAAGACCACTCTTGCCCATATGAAGTGTTTGTCTACTTCAATGCGCTTAGTTCTATCGTGCTGAAAATCGGGTTGTGGGCATTAATAGCAATCTGGTTATCACAATATAACATCAGAGGCTTATCACACAAGATACCCATCTCATCAAGGAGATATCTAAGCAAAAACAACTCAGAAACTCCATGGGCCATAGCCCTAATCTCTGCTTCAGCTGAAGATCTAGTAACCACTAACTACTTTTTACTTCTCTAGGTGTAGAGAACACTGATGTGGGCCCCACAGCAGTGGTCCCCACTGTGTTCGCAGGACAGCATGTGTAATTATTTGTTTCAGTCGTAGTAGTGTCAGTTGGGGTCAGTTTGTTATTTCAATTGTTATTTATTTCAGTTTTTTATTTACTTTATTTGTCATGTAAGTACTAAGGGCATATCTGTCCTTTTCTCTATGTATTGAACATAACCTATAAATACTAAGAGAGTGGCGGCAGCAGATGCGTTAGAATCTGTCCCTCCTTTCAAACCCTTGTGTTCTCTTGTTTCTCTTCTCTTCCTCCTCCTTCCTCTCACTTTTCTTCTACTTTTCTTAACCTAAAATCTATTAGGGTTCAAGACTGATTGCAGTCTTGATCTTCTACTTGGTATCAAAGCCTATCTAGGGCTTCTCATGTGTGTCTAGTCCAGCCGACCACATGAGAACCAGCTAGGGCTGGAAGCTTATGAAGAAGTATTCGTCGGCTGATTCTTGGAGATTACCAGGAGAGTTTCGTAGCTGTTGAGGACTTGCCGCGGCTTGCAGAGAGTTGGTAATCAGGAAGAAGAAGCGAAGGCTAGGGTTCAGGTAACCCTGGAAGGCAGTGAACAGCATTCTTTGAGTAAGTTTTTATTTAGTTTCCAGAGACTACTATCAGTCGAGATAGGTTGGACCTATCTAGAAGGAGAGGCCGAACTGCTTTAAGGTTTCTCTCTAATCTAGGGTTTGACTGTTGGGCCAAACCCTCTTTATCTTCTTGGAAAGTGATTTTTTAGGGTTTTCTCTCAGAGGTGATCAGTTTTAGGGTTTCACATTGACCCTACGACAGGTCCTAACTGTATGGACTGCTTGGAAAGTGCAGTTGAGCACTTATTTCAGACCTACGATTAAAACCCTAATTCTGCTCCAGCATCTCAGATTGCTCTCTAAGCTGGTTTCAGACCTATTTTTGGCTTCGAGCTCTCTAGAAAAAAAAAACATGACAGATTGCTTGGTACTGTGATTGCCGATTGATTTCAGATCAGATTTGTATTGGTTTCATGCATATACTGTGATTGCTGATTTGTTTCAGATCAGACCTGCACTAGTTCAAGCATATACCGTGATTACAGATTGGTTTCAGATCAGACCTGCATTGATTCCATACAGTTTTCTGAATGTGATTGACTGTCCAAGTGCTGTTTTCTGGTGTAGTGGCTCCAACAGTTTGTAGCTACGGATTCTTGACCAAAGATGGAGTTTAAAAATCATGGAGAAATTAGTTTTGGGAACAACAGTTATGGTAGTGTATCTGAAACTGGGTTTCAGATTACAACTGTGAGATTTGATGGGTCAAATTACTTGAAATGGGCTCAATCAGCCATGATGGTTATTGGAGGAAGGGGAAAACTGGGTTACCTCTTGGGATATGTGAAAGAACCTTCCAAGGAGGACCCAATGTACACCAAGTGGGTTCAAGAAAACTATTTAGTTATGGCATGGCTGTGTAATTCCATGTAGCCACATATCAGCCGAAATTACTTGTGGACAAAGACAGCCAAGGAGATATGGGATGTTGAAAAAGAAACATATTCCCAACCCCTTAATGTTGCCAGAGCTTATGAACTAAAGTGTGAGGTGAACAGTCTTAAACAAGGAAGGAAGCCAATTTCTGTCTACTTCTCTACCTTGAAATCCTTGTGTCATGAGATTGACCATCTAGAGACCCTTGAGTGGGAGAGTCCCAAAGATGCACAGACTCACAGAAAGCAAGTCGAGACAAATAGAGTGTTTGAGTTCCTGGCTGGCTTGAATTCAGAATATGACATTGTGCGGCAACAGATACTGACCAGAGATAGTGTGACCCTCTCTCAAGCGTACTCCTTGGTGCATAGTGAAGAGACCAGGAGGAAAGTCATGATGCAACCTCAGCCCCCTTCCCCAGCCCTGACAATTGTTAAACCTAAGTCAGGGGGTGATCCAGAAAGGGACCGGAAGAAGGAAGATAAACGGGACCTGATATGTGAACATTGCAAGAAACCCAAGCACACAAAAGATACTTGTTGGAAGCTACATCCTCTTTTGGTCCCAGCAAAACTAAGAAATAAGAAGGGTAATGCTCATGTGGCTGTGAACACTGATTCAGCATCCTCATCAGGCACAAAAGGCACATCCCTAGAGACCTTAGCCGCGGTTCGGGCTGCCCCCATACAATTGGAAAAGGAAGTTGGGAGTTCAGCTCAGCCATCTCAGTCACCATCAGCTCCTACCACATCTGCATTTGCACATTCAGGTACTCGAGCCTCAGCTTACCATGCTTAAGCTCCAGGTAATACTGACCACTGTTGGGTAATAGATTCAGGTGCATCCGACCATATGACTAGCTTGCCATCTTTGTTCAATACTTATCACTTGTCCTCTAGCCGAGATAAGAGTATCCATTGTTGATGGCTCTCTTGTTCCCATTTCGGGCAAGGGTGACATCAAGTTATCGGATACTATCTCCTTATCTTCTGTCTTGCATGTTCCTAAGCTTGATACTAACCTGTGCTTTTCAGTAGTATTACCAAACATATGAACTATTCAGTAACTTTTTCCCTAACCGATGTGTTTTTCAGGACTTGGAGACGAGGAAAGTGATTGGAACTAGCAGTGAGACGAATGGGATCTATTTGCTTGGAGAGAGTTCTCGTCGGGAGGAACCAGTGGATAAGAAGTCCTTTGTTTCTCAGTCTGAGAGTCCGGTTATGCTTTGGCATAATCGATTAGGTCATTTGTCTTTCATGTCCTTGAAAAGTCTGTTTCCTACTTTATTTGAGTCTGTTGAGTTATCAAAGTTGAGGTGTAAGAGTTGTGAGTTTGCCAAACATTGTAGAACTTCTTATTCTTTGAGTAATAAAAGGAGTAATTCTTCTTTTGATATTGTACATAATGATGTTTGGGGGCCATATCACATCTCTTCTATGGGTGGGTATAGATATTTTCTATTGTTTGTTGATGACCATACCCGATTTTCTTGGGTCTATCTTATGCGTTCTCGGGATGAGGTTCCTACTATGACCCAAAACTTCCATCAGATGATTCTCACTCAGTTTGGGGCCAAAATCAAAGTCCTTAGATCTGATAATGCAAAGGAATACTTTGCTAAGCCATTGACCTCTTACCTCCTCGGCCAAGGAGTTATTCACTAGAGCACTTGCCCTCATACACCACAGAAGAACGGAGTTGCCGAAAGGAAGAATAGGCACATCTTGGAGGTGGCTAGAAGCATTATGTTTACCTCCAATGTACCTATTCACTTCTAGGGTGATGCTATCCTCACGGCAGTATATCTCATTAATCGGGTTCCTTCCCGGGTTCTTGATATGAAAATCCCTTTTTCCCTTCTATACCCAGACGAGTTGTTCATTGTTCCCCTTAAAACCTTTGGTTGTCCCTGTTTCGTTCAGCTTCTCGGGTCTCATCATTCCAAGTTTGAACCTAAGGCCTCCAAATGCATTTTCTTTGCTTATGCACAAACTCAAAAGGGTTATTGTTGCTATGATCATGTTTCAAGGAAAAGGTTTGTCTCCATGGATGTCACCTTCTTTGAGGAGACACCCTATTATCCTAGGGTTTCTCCTCAGGGGGAGAGCAGTGAGAGTGGGATTTTGAGTCTCTTTCCTCAAGGGGAGCACAGTGGGAGTGGGGTTGTTCCTTTACCTATTCCACTGGGTGATGAAGGTTGTAGTGGTGAGGGTGGTCAGAGGGATCAGGAGTTGAGAGTCTATCACAAGCGATGCAGGCAGGTTGATCCTAGTCATCGGCAGTCCAGGCCAGCTCCAGTTCCTTCTACGACTCCAAATCCAGGTATTACAGTCCCAGAGCCCACTAAGACACCTTCCACTATTGCCACTTCCCCTCCTGTGGATGACCTTGATCTCCCTATTGCTGTCCGCAAAGGGAAACGGCATTGCACCACATCTACAGTTCACTGCATCTCACAATTCTTATCCTATGATCGCCTATCTCCCTCTTACCGGTCCTATCTCACTTCCATTGCCAATGTCCCTATTCTAAGAACAGTGCAAGAAGCCTTATCAGTTCCAAAATGGAAAGATGCAATGCAAGTCGAAATGGATGCCCTGTTGAAGAATAATACTTGGGCACTGGTTGACCTACCCAAAGGAAAGAAACCGGGATGTAGATGGGTATTCACTGTGAAGCATAATGTTGATGGCTCTATTGAAAGGTACAAAGCCTGGCTGGCCGCAAAAGGGTTCACCCAAACTTATGGTATAGACTACTTGGCGACCTTTGCCCCAGTAGCCAAGATGACCACCATTCGAGTTCTGTTATCCCTTGCAGCAAATCATTCTTGACCCCTATTCCAAATGGAAGTTAAAAATGCTTTTCTGAATGGAGACTTACAGGAAGAGGTCTACATGCAGTTGCCTCCTGGATTCTATGATACAGAGACAGGTAAGAAGGTTTGCCGACTGAACAAGGCATTGTATGGTTTGAAACAGTCACCTAGAGCCTGGTTTGATAGGTTCAGACTAGCCCTTGGAAAGTTCGGTTGTGTACAGGCCCAGTCAAATCATACAATGTTCATCAAGAGGGTGGTGTCCTCTCTGACACTACTTGCAGTATATGTTGATGATATTGTGGTCACAGGAAATGATAACCATGAGATTGAGTCCCTCAAACAGCTCCTTCATCAAGAGTTTGAGATGAAAGGTCTTGGTGCACTACGGTATTTTTTGGGTATTGAGGTTACTAGATCTAAACAAGAGATTTTTATCTCTCAGAGAAAATATGTTCTAGATCTGTTGGCGGAAACTGGAAAGTTAGGTGTTAAGCCTGTTGATGCACCCATTGAACAGAATCACAAGATTAGTGTAGAGGGCGGAGAGCCTCTTGAAGACAAAGTTATGTTCCAACGGTTGGTTGGAAAGCTCCTATATCTTTGACTCACTCGGCCAGATATCAGTTATGCAGTTAGTGTTGTCAGATAGTACATGCATTCCCCTAGAACTTCTCATCTCCTTGCGACAGAGAGAATATTAGCAAACTTGAAGAGATGCTCGGGTAGAGGTATACTGCTCAAGAACAATAATCACATGAAGGTGGAGGTCTATACAGATGCCGATTGGGCTGGGAGTGCTGATGACAGGAGGTCTACCTCTGGATATTGTGCCCTTGTGGGAGGTAACCATGTCTCTTGGAGGAGTAAGAAGCAGAGCATTGTTTCCCGCTCTAGTGCTGAAGCGGAATACAGGTCAATGGCTAACGGAGCGGCTGAAATCTTATGGTTGAGATCACTACTTGGAGAGTTGGGTATTGACTATGAAAGCCCTTGATGTTGTATTGTGATAATCAGGCAACTATTAATATAGCCCGCAACCCAGTGCAGCATGACAGAACTAAGCATATCGAAGTTAATCGACATTTTGTGCGAGAGAGGGTCGGATCACAAGAAGTGTCTCCCGTATATCACATATAATATGCAGCTCGTGGATATCCTCACCAAGGTTGTACCAAGGAAGAAGTTAGAGGCAGACCTATCCAAGTTTGGAATGATAAATATCTACTCCCAACTTGAGGGGGAGTGTAGAGAACACTGATGTGGGCCCCACAGCAGTGGTCCCCACTGTGTTCGCAGGACAGCATGTGTAATTATTTGTTTCAATCATAGTAGTGTCAGTTGGGGTTAGTTTGTTATTTCAATTGTTATTTATTTCAGTTTTTTATTTACTTTATTTGTCATGTAAGTACTAAGGGAAGATCTGTCATTTTCTCTATGTACTGAACATAACCTATAAATACTAAGAGAGTGGCGGCGGCAGATGTGTTAGAATCTATCCCTCCTTTCAAACCCTTGTGTTCTCCTGTTTCTCTTCTCTTCCTCCTCCTTCCTCTCACTTTTCTTCTACTTTTCTTAACCTAAAATCTATTAGGGTTTAAGACTGATTGCAGTCTTGATCTTCTACTCTAGGAAACAATATTACTAGCTACCATAGCACAACAGCCTGATGTGAACCTCATGTCATCTATATTACCTGCCCAATCAACATCTGTATATGCTTCTACCTTCATATGACCATGTTTAGCAAATAGTATGCCCTTCACGGGAAACCATATATGTGTCTCTAGGGCATGCATGAACTGGCTAATTACACTCATAGCATATGAAATGTTTGGACGAGTCATACATAGGTAAAGAAATTTCCCCAATAATCCCTAAAGCACTCCCCTATCAGCTAAAAGTTCTCCATCGTCAACTAAGAGTTTATGATTCACATCAGTAGGGGTGGAGAAAGGTTTAGCACCAAGTTTCTCAATATCAATGAGAAGATCCAACACATACTTCCGCTGAGTAATGAAAATACCTTCTTTGGATCTAGCAACTTCAATGCCTAGAAAATACCTCAACTCCCCCAAGTCTTTGATCTCAAATTCAGAACTAATGAAAATACCTTCTTGAGATCATTAACTTCTTGTGTACCACTGCCAGTAACAACAATACCATCCAATATAAACAATAAGAAATGTAACTAGATTATTTCTCCTCTTAACAAAGAGGGTATGATTTGATTGAGTTTGAGTGTATCCAAACTGAATAAGAACAGCCCTAAACCTATCATACCAAGCACGTGGAGATTGTTTCAAGCCATAAAATGACTTCTTCAATTTGCACACAAATGTAAATCAGTTATTTAATATTAAGATTAAACTTAGTGATTAGCAGAATAAAACAGGTCTGAATAACTATACAAGAGAAGAAGATGACGAAGAGAAGAGGTAAGAGAAGAAGGAGTCGAATCATTCTACATTCTCCTCTACCCTATTTTATTAAGATCTAAAAATTTGATGATGACAAGAATGCCCTTAAGTGGGTGGCTAGCTTGGCAATTACATAAAGAAAATAAAACAATAATAAATAACAGGCCCATTAAGTGTGGCCCATCAACAAAAAATAAAAGATATTACAAGAGATGTTGTTAGGGCCCATTCGGCCCAGTCTCTTTACACTCCCCCTCAAGCTGAGCATAGATGTCAATCATGCTCAGCTTGCTTATATAGTGTGTCAATTTCCCCCTTGGAACTCCCTTGGTCAAGATATCAGCCAGTTGGTCTTCTGATGTGATGAATGGTAAACAAACTTCTCCTGAAGAAACTCTTTCCCTTATGAAATGCCTGTCAACCTCAATGTGCTTAATTCTGTCATGTTGAACAGGATTATGTGCAATGTTGATAGCAGCTTGGCTGTCACAATAGAGCATCATTGGTTTCTCGTAGTCCACCCCCAATTCCTCTAGAAGGGATAGTAGCCATAGTAATTCTGACACACCATGAGCCATTGCCCTGTATTCTACTTCAGCTAAGGATCTAGCAACTACCAATTGTTTCTTACTCCTCCAAGACACAATATTCCCAGCAACCAAAGCAAAATAACCAGAGGTGGACCTTCTGTCATCAATACATCCTGCCCAATCTGCATCAGTAAAGGCTTCCAGCTTCATGTGACCATGCTTAGCAAATAGAATACCTTTCCCCGGAGTACCTTTCAAGTAGCACAGAACCCTTTCCATAGCAGCTAGATGAGTATCTCTGGGAGAATGCATAAACTAACTAATAACACTGACTGCATAGGAAATATCTAGCCGAGCCATGCAAAGGTATAACAGCTTCCCAAGCAGTCTCTGAAACACTCCCTTAACAAACAAAAGTTCACCATCTGTGGCAGAAAGCTTATGATTAGGATCAATGGGAGTGGAGATGGGTTTAGCTCCAAGTTTACCAGTTTCAACAAGAAGATCAAGGAAATATTTGCGCTGAGATATGAATATACCATCCTTAGATCGAGCAACTTCAATGCCCAGGAAATACCGAAGATCTCCCAAATCTTTGATTTCAAATTCAGAGTTGAGAAATGCTTTTAGTTTACTGGCCTCTTCAATGTCATTACCCGTGACCACAATATCATCAACATAAACAATCGAGAAGGTCACCAGAGAGTCATTTCTCTTCAAGAACAGTGTATGATCAGATTGTGTTTGAATGTAGCCAAAAGAGACAAGAGCAGCCCGAAATCTCTCAAACCAAGCCCGAGGAGATTGTTTGAGACCATAAATAGATTTTTGTAGTTTACACACCTTGCCTTTCATTTCTTTCCCATACACTCCTGGAGGTAGAGACATATAGACCTCTTCATGTAGTTCTCCATTCAAGAAGGCATTTTTAACATCGAACCGGTGTAGGGGCCAGTCAAAAGTAGCTGCTAGAGAAAGTAAAACCCTGACTGAAGTCATCTTAGCTACAGGAGCAAATGTCTCAAGATAGTCAATGCCATACATTTGGGTGTAAACCTTAGCAACCAACCGAGCCTTAAACCTCTCAACAGAGCCATCAGAATGATATTCAATAGTAAACACCCATTTACAACCCACTGGTTCCTTCCCTTCCGACAAGTCCACAATATCCCAGGTATGATTCTTATGCAATGCATCAAGTTCGGTCATCATAGCTTCCCTCCATTCATCTTGAGATAAAGCTTCCGGTACAAACCTAGGTATCACATGGGAAGAAACAGAGGCAAGAAAAGAGAAGTAGGAAGGGGAGAGAAGGTTGTAAGATAAGTGTTTGGAGATACAATGGGTTGTACACTTCCGCTTGCCCTTGCAAAGAGCAATAGGAAGGTCAAGGTCTAGAACAGTCTAAGATGGGTCAGTAGAGGGCTGACCTGTTTCCTCAGGAATGATGGGAGTGGCAAGATGCTCTTCTGAAGGAGTGGAAACAACTTGCACATGTCTGAATCTCTGCCTTTGGTACCACCTCTGGAGAGCAGGAATAGAAGCAAGAGGAGGAGTAGGGACATCAGGGGTAGGTCCAGTGGAAGAGGTGGACACCCCATGATCAAACTCACAAGGGATGGGAAGAGGAACAGCTGGAGACATAGCAAAGTACTCATCAGATTTCTCCCCCTCAGGAGGAATACTAAAGAAGGGAGTCAACTCTGCAAAGGTGACATCCCAAGATACAAAGCGGGTGCCACGAACTGGATCAAAATAGCAATAACCCTTCTGTGTGGAAGCATATCCCAGAAACACGCACTTATAAGCCTTAGTTTCAAACTTGTGTCTTTGGTGACTATGAATATGCACATAGTAAGTACACCCAAACACACAGAGAGGAAGAGAAAAGAGATCCTCATCCGGGAGGAGATGACTAAAAGGGGTTTTAAAGCCAAGGACCCGGGAGGGCATACGGTTGATTAGAAAGGTAGCAGTAAGAACAACATCTCCCCAAAACTTTATAGGAACATGGGATGCAAATAAGAGGGATCTGGCAACCTCAACCACATGCCTGTTCTTTCTTTCCGCCACCCCGTTTTGTTGTGGAGTGTAGGAACAAGAACTTTGATGAATAACCCCAAAAGTTTCAAGATAGGTAGAGAGGGTTCTCTCAAAATACTCCTTATCATTGTCAGAGCGGAATATTTTGATACGGGTATTAAACTGGGTGAGGATGAGTTCATGAAAATTTTTCACAATAGTTGGTACTTCATCCCTGGATTTCATGAGATAAATCCAAATGTAACGTGAATAATCATCAATAAAAAGGATAAAGTAACTGTAACCCCCCATGGTTGGCAAGTGATATGGCCCCCACACATCAGAGTGAACAATATGGAAAGGAGAAAATGATCTTTTATTGCTAATTGAATAGGAATGTCTAAAATGCTTTTCCAACTAACATGATTCACAATGAAGACTCGATAAAGACACTCCTTTAAACATATCTTGGAACAGATGACTCAAAGCAGAAAAGGACAAGTGACCAAACCGAAAATGACAATAAAATTTTGTTAACAAACTCTGACACGACTGACTCTAAAGCAACTCCATGAGGTGGTCCCAAAGCTTGATCTGGTGTGTCCAACAAGTATATTCTGTTCGCCTCATGGCCACTCCCAATCATCCTCCGAGACTGCAGGTCCTAAAAAACACAATGAGTGGGAAAGAAAGTTATGTTGCAATTCATTGACTTTGTTAAGCTACTAACAGATAAGAGGTTTGTGTTAAGCCTAGGGACATGAAGAACAGAAGATAAGAACAGGGTGTCAGAGGTCTTTATATCACCTTTACCAGAGATGGGGGCAACAGACCCATCGGCAAGGGATATTTTCTCTTTCCCAGAGAGGAAGTGATATGAGCAAAACAGGTTAGATAGGCTGGTCATATGGTTTGATGCACTGGAATCAATAATCCAAGGGATTTTATGATTACCTGAAGCTGAAGCATGATTCGCAGAAGCACAAGTACCTAAGTGAGCAAAAGCCGATGAGGATGATGTACTGTTGGAAGGGTGAGTTGAAGAAACTGTAGCTTCCAGGTAATTTAGGAGCCTCCCATACTTCTCAACATCCAGCTTCATTGCAGCCAACTACTCAATAGTTGATTTTTCTTCGCTTTCCTTACTTCCCCCTTCAGGCACTGTAGCAGCATTAGCAGTCTTGGATTTTCCCACCTGACTGCCCTTCTTAGGGTTATTATTGTTCTTAAACCCATCAGGAAGAAGTTCAGGATGAAGCTTCCAGCAGGTGTCCTTTGTATGTCGTGGTTTCTTGCAATATTCACACATCTGCTCTCTTTTCTCAGAAGGGCCCTTCGGTTTCATTCCCGCAAGTGCAAAATGTTCTGTAGATGGACTCTGCAACTGCACCTGCCACCTACTCTCCTCACTACTTATCATAGCATATGCTTGTGAAAGAGTAACGTCATCCCTGGCCAAAATGTTCTATCTGATAATATCAAACTCAGGGTTGAGTCCAGTGAGAAACTCAAACACCCTATTTCTCTCCACTAGATTTCTATACATTTCAGCATCCTTTTTACTCTCCCACACCACTGTCTCCATAACATCAATTTCCTGCCATAGGGATTTTAGTATAGAGTAGTAGATTGCCACACTCTTCTCCCCTTGTCTCAGGTTCTTCACATCACTTTCCAATTGAATAGGTCTCAGTTACACTGTCCCATATCTCCTTAGCCAAAGACATCCAGAGATAGTGCTGGCTTATATGGGGTTGCATAGAGTTGACTAACCATCCTATAACAGTATAGTTCTCTTGCATCCATCTTTCAAATTCAGGGTCTGTCTCTTCGGGTTTCACCTTGCTGCCTGTGAGATACCCGAGTTTTCCTCTACTACAAACATAGATTTTTATAAACTGTGCCCAAGCAAGATAGTTCGTCCCATCTAGCTTAATTGTGGTAACACCAGTCAAAACGGAATCTACTGAAGTAGGTCCAGAAACTGGCACCTGCTTGAACTCACTTCCGTATGCCTCCATTAATCAAACAGAAATCAAAGAACAGAAAATTTTGACTATGTAAACTTACTTGAAGTCAAACCGGAACTTGGGTGCTTGAAAAACTAGGGTTTTGCACCGTCCAGCAGATGGGAGGAAGAGAGAAGACACTGTCGCACCCACCGCCCTCCTTTAGCAGTCACAAGACACCTTCCAAGCACAGAGCGCCATACTGAGGCTTCACCTTTCCTGGTAACCTCGAAAATCTCTAGTCGGCTAGGGTTTTGGGCATCAGCAAAGCAGCATCACTTCTTGGCAAAATCTGGCCAGCACTAAACTCTCCAAACCCTTCTACCAACTAGGCAAGTAATTCTCTATACTATAGAGAGCCTATCTCTCCATACACTCTCTTGATTTTAGAGTGTACAGGAACAAAGAAAAAACAAGAGGAACTGAACCTGCTCTGATACCAAGATGTAAATCAGTCCTCTAATATCAAGATTAAATTTAGTGATTAGCAAAATAGAATACATCTGAATAACTGTATAAGAGAGGAAGATGGCAAAGAGAAGAGGTAAGAGAAGAAGTCGAATTAATCACCCTTCTCCTCTAACCCTATTTTATTAATCTCTAAAAAATTGATGCTGACAAGTATACCCTTAAGTGGGCGGCCAGCTTGGCAGTTACATAAAGAAAATAAAATAAGAATAAATAACAGGCCCATTAAGTGAGGCCCATCAACATAAAATAAAAGATAAAATAAGGGATATCACACAAAAGGTTGTTAGGGCCCATTCGGCCCAGTCTCTTTACATCCTAGAGCCTGGTTTAGAGTAGTTGATCAAGACTACAATCAGTCTTGAATCCAAAAGTAAAAAGGTTTTCAGATGAAGAAAAGAAGAAGAAGAAAGAAGGAGAAAAGAAGCAGAAGTACACAAGGGTTTTAGAAAGGAGAGAGAGGGACAGAATAATGAATCTACCGCCCTACTCTTAATATTTATATGTTTACTAATTGTAGAAAAAGGCAGAATTGCCCTTAATGCTTACATGGCAAATAAACTGATAATAAGCTGAAATAGCAAGATGTCTGAAATAACTACAAACTAACACTGACATAACTAACAAAGAGTACATGCTGTGTTGTCAGATGAACACAGTGGGGACCACAGTCATGGGGCCCACATCAATGTTCTCTACACTCCCCCTCAAGTTCGGAATAGATATTTGTCATTCCCAACTTGCATAGGTCTGCCTCTAACTTCTTCCTTGGAACAGCCTTGGTGAAACCCTTTCTTTGACAAAATGTCGATCAACTTGGATATGCTTAGTTCTGTCATGTTGTACCAGATTGTGAGCTATATTAATAGCAGCCTGATTATCGCAATATAGCATCTAGGGCTTCTCATAATCAATACCCAACTCTTCAAGTAATGACTTCAGCCATAGGATTTCAGCCACTCTATTAGCCATCAATCTATATCCAGCTTCAGCACTAGAGCGAGAAACAACACTTTGTTTCTTACTCCTCCAAGAGACAAGGTTACCTCCTACAAAGGCACAATATCCAGAGGTAGACCTCCTGTCATCAGCACTCCCAGCCCAATCAACATCTGTATAGACCTTTATCTTCATGTTATCATTACTCTTGAATAATATACCTCTACCTGGACATCTCCTCAAGTATATACTAATATTCTCTCAACTACAAGGAGGTCAGTAGTTCTAGGAGAATGCATAACTAATGCCTGGTTGGGTGAGACAAAGATATAGGAGTTCTCCAACCAACCGTTGGAACATAGCTTTGTCTACAAGAGGCTCTCCACCCTCTGCACTGATCTTGTGATTCTGTTCAATGGGTGTATCTACAGGCTTGAAACCCAACTTTCCAATTTCTGCTAACAGATCTAGAACATACTTCCTTTGAGAAATAAAGATCCCATGTTTAGATCTAGCAACCTCAATACCCAAGAAGTATCATAGTGCACCCAGATCTTTCACCTCAAACTCTTGATGAAGGAGTTGTTTGAGGGACTTAAATCTCACTATTATCATTCCCTGTCACCACAATATCATCCACATATACAGCAAGCAAGGTTAAAGAAGAGTCCACTCTTTTAATGAACAATGTTTGGTCTAACTGGGCCTGTACATAGCCGAATTTTCCAAGGGCTTGTCTGAATCTATCAAACCAAGCTCTGGGGGACTGCTTTAGTCCATACAAGGCTTTATTCAGCCGGCAAACCTTCTTACCTGTCTCTGCATCATAAAATCCAGGGGGTAATTGCATGTAGACTTCTTCCTGTAAGTCTCCATTTAGAAAGGCATTTTTAGCATCCATCTGGAACAAGGCCAAGAATAACTCGCTGCAAGGGCTAACAGAACTCAAAAAGTGGTCAACTTTGCCACTGGGGCAAAAGTCTCCAAATAGTCTATACCATAAGTCTGAGTAAATCCTTTTGCAACTAGTCGGGCTTTATACCTTTCAATGGAACCATCAGCATTATGTTTCACGATAAATACCCATCTACATTAAACTGGTTTCTTTCCTTTGGGTTGATCAACTAACTCCCAAGTATTATTCCTCAGATGGGCATCCATTTCAACCTTCATTGCATATTTCCACTCAGGAACTAACAAGGCTTCCTCCACTGTTCTGGGGATAGGAATATCAGCAATGGAAGTGAGAAAGGACCAGTAAGAGGGAGACAGGTGATCATAGGACAAAAACTGGGAAATGTAATGAGTTGTGGATGTGGTGCAACGTCGTTTCCCTTTATGGACTGCAATGTCAAGGTCATCCGAAGAAAGTGAAGTAGCAATAGTGGAAGGTATCTCAATGGGACCTGGATCTGATAAGGGAACTGTAGTACCTGGATCTGGATCCACAGAAGAAACTGGGCTGGCCTGGACTACTGATGACCGAAATCAACCTGCCTCCACCGCCTGTGATAGACTTTCAACTCCTGACACCTCTGACAACCCTCCCCATTACAGCCCTCATCACTCAATGGAATGGGTAAAGGAACTTCAGATGAGTTAACCCCACTCTCACTACTCTCCCCCTGAGGAAAAAAACTCTCATTCTCACTACTCTCCCCCTGAGGAGAAACCCTAGGGTAATAGCATACCTCCTCAAAGAAAGTAACATCCATCGAGACAAATCTCCTCTCGGAAGTCAGTTCATAGCAGCAATAACCCTTTTGAGTTTGTGCATAATTGAGAAAAATGCATTTGGAGGCCTTAGGGTCAAATTTGGAGTAATAAGGTCCAAGAATCTAAACAAAGCAGGTGCAACCAAAGGTTTTAAGGGGAACAGTAAATAACTCTTCATCTGGGTATAGAAGGGTAAACGGAGGCTTCATGTCAAGAACTCGTGAAGGAATCCGATTAATGAGATACACTGCTGTGAGAATAGCATCGCCCCAGAAATGGATAGGCACATTGGAGGTAAACATAATGCTTCTAGCCACCTCCAAAATGTGCCTATTCTTCCTCTCGGTAACCCCATTCTGCTGTGGTGTATAAGGACAAGTGCTCTGGTGAATAATCCCATGATCAAGTAGATAAGAGGCCAACGGCTTGGCAAAGTATTCTTTCGCATTATCAGATCTAAGGATTTTGATTTTGACCCTGAATTGGGTTAAAATCATCTGATGAAAGGTTTGGGTCAGAGCAGGAACCTCATCTCGAGAACGTACAAGGTAAACCCAAGAAAAACGGGTATAGTCATCAACAAACAACAGGAAATATTTGTACCCCCCCCCCCATAGAAGGGATGTGATACGGGCCCCAAACATCGGTGTGCACAACATCAAAAGAATTACTACTTCTTTTATTACTCAAGGAATAAGATATCTACAATGCTTTGCAAGCTCACAACTCTCACATCTCAAATTTGACATCTGAACTGACTCAAACAAATTAGGAAACAGACTCTTCAAAGACCGAAATGATAAATGACCTAACCGATTGTGCCAAAGCATAACCGGACTGACAGACTGAGAAACAAAAGACTTCTTATCTTCATGATCTTTCCAATGAGAACTCTCTCAAAGTAGATAGATCCCATTCATCTCACGACCAGTCCCAATCACCTTCCTTGTCTCCAAGTACTGAAAAACACATCAGTCAGGGAAGAAGGTTACTGAATAGTTCTAATGTTTTGAAATACTACTGACTGAAAACAAATTAGTATCAAGCTTAGGAACATGCAGAACTGAAAATAAGGAAATGGTATTAGACAACTTGATGTCTCCCTTGCTAGAAATGGGAACAAAGGAACCATCAGCAATGGACACTTTATCTCTACCAGAAGATAAGTGATAGATAGTGAACAGTGATGGCAAGCTAGTCATATGGTCAGATGCACCTGAGTCTATTACCCAACAATGTTCAGTGTTACCTAGAGCTGAAGCATGGTAAGCTGAGGCACGAGTACCTGAATGAGCAAAGGTTGATGTGGCAGGAGCTGATGATGACTGAGATGACTGAGCTGAATTCCCAACCTCCTTTTCCAACTGTATTAGAGCAGCCCAAACAGCAACTAAGGTGTCTAGGGGCGTGCCTTTTGTGCCCGATGAGGATGCAGAATATTAACAACCATATGAGCATTACCCCTTTTGTTCCTCAATTTTGCTGGGACTAGATGAGGGTGCAGCTTCCAACATGTGTCTTTAGTATGCTTGGGTTTCTTGCAATGTTCACACACTAGATCCCGCTTATCTTCCTTCTTCATATCCCTTTCTGTATCACCCCCAGACTTAGGTTTAACTGCTGCCAAGGCTGGTGGGAAGGGTTGAAGCTACATCATAACCTTTCTCCTAGTCTCTTCACTATGCACCAAGGAGCAGGCTTGAGATAAGGTCACACTGTCCCTTGTTAGTATCTGTTGTCTCACAATATCATAATCAGAATTCAGACCAGCTAGGAATTCAAACACCCTATTAGTCTCAACATGCTTTCTATGAGTCTGTGCATCTTTCTGACTTTCCCACTCAAGTGTTTCCAAACGGTCAATTTCACGCCACAGAGATTTAAGAGTAGAGAAGTAAACAGAGACTGGTTTCTCTCCTTGCTTGAGGTTATTAACCTCACACTTCAATTCATAGGCTCTAGCAACATTAAGGGGTTGGGAATAAGTCTCTTTCATGACATCCCAGATCTCCTTGGCTGTTTTTGCCCACAAATAGTTCCGGCTGATATATGGCTGCATAGGGTTGCACAGCCATGTCATAACCAAGTAGTTCTCCTGAACCCACTTGGTATACATTAGGTCCTCCTTGGATGGTTCTTTCACATCTCCCAATAGGTAGCTAAGTTTTCCTCTTCCTCCAATAGCCATCATGGCCGATTGGGCCCATTCTAAATAGTTGGATCCATCAAACCTCACAGTTGTAATCTGAAATGCAATCTCAGACATATTACCATAATTGCTAGTCCCAAAAACACCTTCCCCTTGATTCTTGAACTCCATTCTTGGTTAAGAATCAGAAATCAACAACCGTTAGAGCTATTGTAATAGAAAACAACACTTAAACAACTGATCACAGTCAGCCTAAGTCTTCCACAAACAAGGGAAACAGAATTCTGTATTAACTCAGTTCAGATCTGATCTGAAACCAATCAACAGTTCATAATGTAAGCAGTCCAATTCTTCATAAAGGTTCTCACCCCCCAGAATAGGCTTTGAAGCCGAAACAAGTCTAGAACTCACTTAGAAAACAAACAATCTGGAATGCTGAAACAGATTTAGGGTTTGATCATAGGGTTAAGGAAATCCTTGTGAGAACAGAAACAGTGCTCAGCTGCACCTTCCAAATAGGTTCACAGTCAAATCTGGCCGTAGGGTTAAGGACAAACCCTAAAAAATCAGAGAACGCTGATCGCTTCTGAGAAAATAAAGGAGAGCTCAGCCGCTCCTCCTAGATAAGTCCAACCTATCTTTGACTGATGACGATCTCAAGGAAAGATAAAAACTTACCTAGAAAACTCTGATCGCCACCTTCAATCTTGGCCTGAACCCAAATATCGATCTTTTTAACCTTCTCAAATTCTTCCTAATTACCAAAACACTCTCCAAGCCTCTTCAAACCTTCAGACAGCTGCTAAACCCTTCTGGTAACCTCCAAGAATCAGCCACGAATAGTTATTTCTAAGCTTCCAGCCCTAGGCAATTCTCATGTGGTCGGCTGGACTAGACACACATGAGAAACCCTATATTGGCTCTGATACCAAGTAGTCGATCAAGACTACAATCAGTCTTGAATCCAAAAGTAAAAAGGTTTTCAAATGAAGAAAAGAAGAAGAAGAAGAAAGAAGGAGAAAAGAAGCAGAAGTACACAAGGGTTTTAGAAAGGAGAGAGAGGGACAGAATAATGAATCTGCCGCCCTACTCTTAATATTTATATGTTTACTAATTGTAGAAAAAGGCAGAATTGCCCTTAATGCTTACATGGCAAATAAACTAATAATAAGCTGAAATAGTAAGCTGTCTGAAATAACTACCAACAAACACTGACATAACTAACAAAGAGTACATGCTGTGCTGTCATACGAACACAGTGGGGACCACATCCATGGGGCCCACATCAGTGTTCTCTACATTTAGCAGGTTCCAACAGGCGGTTCAGCAGGTGTATTTCAAACAATGTCAGTCTTTGTTAAGAGGAATCATGGACAGGTTGCAGTACTAATAGTATATGTAGAACTGTAGATGACATTATCATCACATGCAACTAGGAACTAAGATGCAAAAGCTAATAGTTTTTAGCAACCCAAATTGAAGTGAAAGATCTAGGACTCCTACAGTATTTCCTTGGAATTGAAGTTGCCTGCTCACAAAAGGGTATCTTTGTTTCTCAAAGAAAATATATCCTAGATCTCTTGAAGGACACCGGTAAACTAGGGGCAAAGCCAATTGATACCCCTATTGATGCTAATCACAAAGTAGGCGATTGCAATGGAGAACCTTTGAAGGATGTGAAATAGTTTCAAAGGCTAGCAAGAAGACTGTTGTATCTCTCTATGACATGCCCTAAAATTGTTTATGCTTTGGGGGTTCTAAGCCATCTTATGCATTTCCCTAAAGTACCACACTTGGAGGCTGTTGAGAGGGTCCTCAAAAACTTGAAGTATCCTAGAACTAGTTTGTTGTTCAAGAAGCACAACAGCATGAAGGTGGAGGTTTATACAAATGCAGACTGGGCAAGTTTTGTGGATGATAGAAAATCCAGCAGTGGGTACTGTACCTTGGGTGGGAACCTGGTGACATGGAGGAGAAAAAACAGAATGTAGTTGCATGGTCAAGTGCTGAGGCAGTGTATAGAGCTATGGCACATGGGGTGGCTGAAGTACTGTGGACAAGAACTTGTCAAGAGAGAGGGGGTTTAACGCTCACAGCCCTAGAAGGGAGAAGCCTGAGAAGGGGGAAGTCTACACTTATTAGTTCAAAATAACAACTTGCTGATGTTCTCACAAAAAGACTTCCATTGTCTGCGACACAATTAACTTTGAGACAAGTTGTCATGATTGACATACGCAGCCCAACTTGAGGAGTGCTGTTAGTTTTGTTGTCACAGTGCTGTTAGTGAGCTGTTAGAAAGTCGTCCCGTGTTAATTTTATGTTATTTTTCATTAGACTGCCAGTTGGGGGTATAGATGTGATTTCATCATTTTTATTTTGTCTCTATTATAAATAAAGAAGAGGGTGCTGCCAACCTATCTTTTGGCTTTCGATCCTTTCCCTTCCCCTCTCCCCTCCCTCTTCTCTTTTCTCTTTCTTCTCTATTCTCCACTGATTCTCCTAGTGAAAACAGTAACTATCTCAATGGTATAATATTAATGAACTTAAGTGATTTGTGTTACGGAAGTAAAAAGAGTCGGCAATGTGTGACATGGTACAGAAGTATTGGTTACATTACTGCATAAAAGATACAACTCTTCTTTGAAGTCCAAACCATCAGGTACCTTTTTAATTTTTACTATGAACCATGGTTTGGAAAAATAAATTAAAAAAAAAAAAAAAGAACCTTGAGTAACAGCTTAAATTGAAGATTAAACAGGTATTTCCCACTATCAGGTCATGGGCACTTACAACAAGGTAAGAGGTGCAAGGACCAAAATCAGTGATTTAAAAGGCGTGCCTAGGCACAAAGGTGAGGCACAGTTTAGGGTATGCACCTCACCTATGTCTTAGGAGGAACACTTTCAAAAGGCGTGCGCCTTCCGAAAACTCCATATTTTCTAATATTGCTCATTCATTCATCCTAATAAAAGATATTTTTAAAAGACAATTCAAGTTCTAAAACCTTTTTTAAAGGGATTAAGGATTTAAGACCCTGATATGGACTTCTTTGGGCATGCCTCGAGGTCTTGGTACAAAGGTAGCTCATAGAATCAAGAATGCATAATGTTTGACATCACATTAGCTATTTGAAGTAATGCAATTGGGAAAAAATAAGGAGATTAAGAGTTGACATGCTTGAATATTTTTATATGTTATGCCTGATTTTATTTTAAATTTAAATTATAAATATGTTTTACATGTTATGTTTATGTATTTTAACTTGAGATAATAGGTTGTTTAAGCATTTATTTTAAAATTTAAGTTTATATTTTTAATTAATAATATGTTTAACATTTTTAATATTTTGCTTTTTGAATTTTTTTGATATTTTGCCTTGCTTCAAAAGGGGCACCCCTGCCTTGCACCTCCGGCACAAAATAGCCCTTGAGCTTTTTTGCACCTTATGCTTTTAAAACACTGACCAAAATCAATAATGCTGCCAACCCCCTCCCCCCCCCCTCCCTTGAAACTCTCTCATTTCGATTGACAAACAGAGGGGGTCCTCTTCCCATTCTCTAGAGAATACAGGATAAATAGGGCTTCTGTCACCTTCATTTGCCTGTTGCTATTTTAGGCATTAGAACAGAGGCTTTGCCCCAATAATTGATTGCATGCCAAAATCTTGTGCATGTAGAAAAATTGATGTTCAGTGCTTTTTTTCAAGTTTTTTGAATTATTGCATGCTTAAGTATGTTAAATATTGTTTATTTTACTAGTTAGGATTTATAGGAAACTATTATTGCTTATAATAAGTGGAAGCATAAATCTTGCCAACATATAACATACACTGTATGTAATAGATCTTATTTCTACTTGAAAACCACCAACTAGTTGACAAGGCCCTACCCTGTTGCCTAGTCTTGCCTAGCTCCCTTTATATCCATGCATGACATTTTGAAACCATTAATTTCTGAATAGCAACTGCTAGAATATTACCACTTACCTTTAGGAACCCAATATCTATGGTCCCTCCTCTCCTCTTTCTTTAAAGGTTCATGAAAGCCAAAAATTTCAGAGAACCTTAATACCACCATTCCATCTTCAATACATAAAATAGGAAGTGACGTCACAGTTTTGGCGTTTAATGAGTTCTGCATGTTGTCAGGTCCATCCTAGAAGATCACATGCAACAAAACAAGTACAGAAAGAAATAAATAGAACAAGAAAATGAGAAAATTAAACTCAAAGAAAAAATGGTATCACAATTAACTACAGTATTCATTGCTAAACTAATGCAAGCAAATGACAATCAAATGTAGTTTCTAGTCTAATTAAAGACTTTTCTGATCCACTCCCCAGTCCCTCTAGCACCATCCAAATGTTCCTTGCTTATGACCACCAATATATGGATTTTTATTCATATATTTTTTGAGAAGATAAATTTTCATGGCTTTTTAGACTCACTGAAACCGTAAGAAGATTCAACTTCCTATGTTAGAATGACAGAAAAAAGTATTTCTAATTTGATTTTCTTAACTCCCAAATTAATGATCATCCTCCTGGAAATCATGATTTGGACCATTTATGCAGTTATCCTCTATATTAATTCCAAAAGGGGCCATTACCCAGTGTAATAGTAAAATCTCAGGCTGGCCAGCATGAGAACCAGGTTCGAGTCTGAGGATATGATTTTGTGCAAAATGTGCCAAAAGTTAAGACCATAACCAGTCTACCCCTCCCAAGACCACAGATAGCTAGGACCATGGTTCAAAGTATTGATACACCTCTCTGTATCAGCACTTTGAACCATGTGCATTTTATTTTTTTTAGTTTTTTCATATTTCAGTTTTAAGACTATTTTATATATATTATTTAATAAAAAAGGTTTCTGAAAACACCTGTAAACAGGTGTATCAGGCACCTAAAGATACAACACGATACGCCCAATATGGGGTGTATCATATAAATACCTTGAACCTTAGCTGGGACCAACATTGGGTAATGGCTTTTTTATTCTCTGCAAACAGAGGAGCTGTTCTTTGATTAGAAAACAAACCATATAGGTGGAAGTAAGAGTGGAGGTTGGAGGTTCATTATGTCATTCTAATGTATCAGGGGAGAAATAGGTCCATGAGATATTTCTTACTTCTGTCAGTGGAGGAAAACCAAACCATGACAGACTGTGCAAATCATTTACACTACAAACGAGCCCAATGCAAGTGATCCTATTCACCCTTTGTGTGTGTAGTTAGTCACTATATTTGTGTCTTCTTTACTCTTTTTTTATCAGCTTCTTGATTCTTTCATCTTGATAAAGGGTTGTTTACCGAGCATGAATGAAGAGTTCCCTTAGTGTTCAAAAGCGGTTTTCCGAGTGAATTATATGGTTCTTTTGGTGTTTCTTTTTCTGAGATTTTTTGTTCTAGGTATTGGAAGATGAAGTTTATGAAGTTGCGATCAAAGCAGGATGCATTTCAGGCGGATGGAAATTGTATCAGAGTGTGAACTTTCCAGAATCGTCACCAGACCTCCATGAAAACCTCAACCACAACTTGTAAACCACATCACCTTAACACATAGCCCTGCTTCAAACCTTACCCACTCTGTGAAAGCCACAATACTTTAACCAGTAGCTCTGTTTTAAACCTTACCCACATCTTGTCCCTTCAAATTGAATCCAAATGTTTTTCCTTTCACCATGTAACCTTAGCCAGTGAGGAACTGCTCAAGATAACTGAGCTGGGCAGGGGTTGCACTTACCTCACAAGATACAGCCTAGATTGGTTTGTCCATTTTCTGGATCTGGCATCTGAGGATGATGGTGACCATAAATGGAGCAAATACAGGGATAATGAGAGATTGTATTTCACAGAGATTAGAGAAAAATATGAAAGGAGCACATGCGATCTTGTTGGAATTTTTTGGTAAAGGCCAAAGCAAATCCATCATTATTCCCAACAGAAATCAAGGAGAAGGATGGAAAGCTTCCAGTTCCCAAGTTGAAATGGAGCTGACTTCTGGAACAGGTATTGTGGAGAGTCGTAAGATGGAACCTGTAAAGCCCCAGACAAAGGAGGGCAGGGAAGTGATTAACACATACAAGGACAAATTAATTGTCACACCAGAAGTGTTAGTGGTAAAAAACATTCAATCAAAGATGTCGATGAGGGTAGAAAGCTTGGAGGATGGTTAAAGTATCTGGAAGGAAGCCTTGGTGTGTGAGGTTAAAGGAAGACCGAGATGGACTCAACTTGTGATATTCAAACCGTCTCAGATGCTCTATGTTTTACCTTTCAACAATCATGAAGCAGTCCTATTTTTTTATTGGCAAATGAAATTTATTTTATTAGAAGAGATAAAATTAACACATTCAGATGAAAAGACTGCCAACCCAAGAACACAAGCAAGTTTACAATGAAGCCTAAAAAAGTTGCTGTGTTGCTGTCTTATGATCCCTTGCTTAGCAGGAGAATCAGCCATCCTATTTGCAGTCCTTCTCATAGCGGTGCAAATGGATCAGATCATGATCCTATTCAAATTCAAATCCAATCCAATTTTTCTGGGTTAGTAGAAAAGCTGATAGTTGCTTTTTAATATAAACTTGGTGAAGAAAAGAAGAAGATGATGAAAGGTTTCAGCTAGAAAGAAAGAAAGAGAAGAAGAAGAGAATGAGAGGTAGCCAAAAAGAATTACTTCTGGCCGCCCCTTTCCTTTGATTTATATACTTTATAAAAAGAATATACAAATACAAGAATACCCTTAGTAGGTCGGCTACTAGTAAGTAGCTGAAAAGGCATAAACTAACATAAACTGATGGGCCTAAGGCCCAATAACTTCCTAACTAAATAAAGTTAATAAAATAAAACAAAGCCGGGCCTAATAACTTAACATTGGCCCAATCACTCAACAGGGTTCAGATATCCCCCTATCAGATTTTGGATCAGACCGAATAATAGGATGTGATTAAAAAATCTGATCGAATTCGGATCACCTACTATACATACACGCACACACATATAAGTTAGTTATTTATAATATTTATAAATATGTTTATATTGCATTTTTGTATTTTTTATATTATTTTTTATAAAAAAGACATATACATTTGATAAAAATAGCTGAAAAAAATGCTTGTATTTTTTGTTTTTATTTATATAGACTGTTATGTTTTTTTCTTTTAATAATTTGTTAAGTTTTACAGAAATTCAATCGGATCAGATCAAATTTAGATATCTGTAGAGGAGATGGGCCGAATGGCCCATAGACTGTTATTTCATGTTATGTTTATGTTTCCCTCTGTAATGGGCCCTATTCTGGGCCCATACTCTGTAATGTTCTGTTTCTGTAATTTCTTGCCCACTCAAGGGCCTCTCTGTAATATTTCAAAGATTAACTTAATAAAATGTTTACAGTGTTGGAGGGAGGTTTAGTTCGAACCTCTCACTCTCTAACTCTCATTGCCGCCAGCTCTCTCTCTCTCTCTCAACTTCTTAATCTTCTCTTGTTCATTTTTCTGGTTTTGCATCTAATCTCAAGCAGTCCTATACTTCAAGAGGATTGTTTTCAACTTGGTCTCAGAGCGGGCCAGAGCTTGGCGTGACCCTCATGTGGTTCTAGTCCAGCCAACTGCATGAGGATGTTCTAAGGCTAGAAGTTTAAAGTCATTCACCTGGTTCTTGGAGGTCATTGGAGGGTGCCCAAATCTCTACACACTTGGAGAATAGTTCGGTGACCAGGAAGAATCAGAGAGCAAGGTGTTCGGCCTGATTTGAAATCAGAGAGAAAGGTATTCGGCCTGGTTTGAAGTTCAAATCAGAGATTCACTTACTGTAAGTTATCTTAGTTATTGCTAGGTTATTTTCGTTGCTTGGGAGGGCTGTTAAAGTATTTGAAACCCTCCTCCATTCTGCCCTACTGTTCGGCTGTTGCTGGACTGATTCAACTTAGAGATTTCTGGGTGTTTTGAAGTGTAATTCGGATGTTGTTGGACTGTCAAGTTGCTGAAACTGATTTGGACTCGGTGGTACTAGTCCAAAAATTCTGTCCAGCCTTTGTTTTGGACCTATACAAAACATTATTGAAGTGGTTCCTACTAGTTAACAGTAGGGTGTTAACTACTGCACACAAAGTGTTTGTCAAAAGGCCTCTTAAGGACTGTGGACTGTTATTTCTTCTCTTTGGGCCAACGGTTGTTGGGGACCTGAAATACTTTGTGTTTGGAGGTCTGCTGGTTGTCCCTTGAAGGCTGAAATAGTAATTATTACTATAGAAAGTGTCGTCACCAATCTGGACTGTCACGGTTATCAAGACTGAACTGTTTTTTGTGAGCTGGTCGTTGTTGCCAATTCAGCTCAAACTAAGTTCATCAAGATTCCCTGTACCTTGGAAAACTTATTAAAACCCTAACTGAAGTCTTTGCATGATGGATTCCTCGGACCTTGAAAGCAAGAATGCTGCTGAATATGGACAGACTTTGGGAACCCCAGCCGATTCTATGTTGGCTGTAACTACAGTTAAACTTGATGGGACAACTACTTGGCATGGTCACAATCAGTGAAAATCCATATTTGTAGCAGAGGAAAATGGGGGTTTATTTCTAGGAGCAAGAAAGCCCCCCCAGAGAAAGATGGATGCAAGAGAACTACATAGTGATTGGGTGGCTTGTGAATTCAATGCAGCCACAGATTAGTCAACACTATCTTTGGATGAACTCGACTAAGGAAATCTGGGATAGTGTCTACTCCCAAAAACTGAATGTTGCCAGAGCCTGTAAACTGAGGAGTGATGTGAAGAATCTAAGGCAGGGGGAGAAATCACTTGCAGCATACTTCTCAACCCTGAAATATCTATGGCAAGAGATTGATCTGATAGAGGTTGTGACATGAAAAACCCCCAATGATGCTGAAACATACAGGAAATTAGTTGAAAGGAACAGGGTCTTTGATTTCCTAACAGGGCTGAATCCTGAACATGACATCACAAAGCAGAACATTTTGTCCAAGAAAAGTGTTTCATTGTCACAAGCATATGCTTTGGTCAGCAGTGAAGAGAGTAGAAGGAAAGTACAGGTTCAAGGAGTCAACACCAATGATCATTTTGCAAATATGGGGGTTAAACCCAAAGGGATTATAGGAGCTCCCAGTGGCACAGGAAAGAAGGAGGTGGTCTGTGAATATTGCAAGAAGCCGAAACACACTAAGGACAAGTGCTGGAAATTGCATCCGAGTCTTGTCCCTATCCGATTCCAGAAGAAAAATGATAGTAGAAAGACAGGAAGTGCACATGCAACCACAGGTACAGATACAGAGGTTGACTGTCTGTGCACAGCTGACAGCCATGAAAGCTGAGTTTGAGAAGTTTGGAAAGATGATCAGCTAGCTTGAAGGTGTAACTTCATCATCCAACCCTTCTGGAAGTTCAGCCACCACCGCATTTGCTCACTCAGGTATAAGAGCTTCTGCTAACCATGCATCCACCTCAGGTAATCCCAAGACCCCTTAGATCATAGATTCAGGTGCTTCTGATCACATGACCAAACTTTCCACTCTGTTTCTTTCGTATGATTTGCTTCCTGGTCGTGACAAAATCACCGTAGCTAATGGTTCTCTTGCCTCTATTTCTGGCAAGTGAACTGTCAAGCCTACAGACTCCTTACTCCTATCTTCCACTCTTCATATACCTAAATTGAATACCAATTTATTATCTATTAGTAACTTGACCAAGTCATTGAATTGTCTTGTAACATTTTTTCCTTCTCAGTGTGTGTTTCAGGAGGTGGAATCTCAGAAGGTGATTGGGAGTGGCCATGAAGCGAATGGAATATATTTGCTCGACACTCCTGGCCAATGCCTTGATCATCCCAAGAATGTTGCCTTTGGTCCTACTTCTTCAGAGTCTGATAGTCAAATTATGTTGAGTCATTGTCGTTTTGGTCATTTACCTTTTTCTGCTTTGAGTCATTTACTTCTCGAATTGTTTAAGAAAGTCAGTGTGTCCAGTCTCAAATGTGAGTCATGTCAGTTGTCGAAGCATTGTAGAAACAATTACCCTGTAAGAAATAAAAGAGCTTCTTTTCCTATTCATATTGTGCACTCTGATGTGTGGGGGCCTTACCACTTATCTTCTATGGGGAGCTATAGATATTTCATTTTGTTTATTGATGACTTTTCTAGATTCATTTGGATATACTTAATGAAATCCCGTGATGAAGTCCCAAGACTGGTGAGGCAATTTCATGAGCTTGTTTTAACCCAATTTGATACCAGAATCAAAGTTTTCAGATCTGACAATGCAAAAGAGTACTTTGAGAAGAGCTTATCCTTGTATCTCTCTGACATGGGGGTTATTCATCAAAGCTCTTGTGTTAGAACCCCTGAACAAAATGGAGTTGCTGAAAGGAAAAATAGACATATTGTTGAAGTTGCAAAAAGCCTTTTGTTTGCCTCACATGTTCCTACAAGATTTTGGGGTGATGTTCTTACTGCTACCTATCTTATAAACTGTATGCCATCCAGGGTTTTAGGGTTTAAATCCCCTTTCAGTCTTCTTCATCCAGACAAGGATCTTTTTCTTATTCCTCTTCATGTGTTTGGTTGTACTTATTATGTTCACATTCCAAGTGCCCAGAGGCATAAGTTTGAACCAAAAGCCCACAAGTGCAACTTCCTTGGTTATTCCCCCACACAAAAGGGTTATTGTTGTTTTGATCCAAAGACTAGCACTCGACATGTCTCTATGGATGTTACCTTTGACGAGCTTTCTCCTTTTTATGGTTCCTCTCAGGAAGGACATTATCCACAGGGGGAGAGTTTGTCACAAGTATTTGCTCTTCCTCTTCCTGTCCCAGTTGAGTCACTTGACAAGCCTATATCCTCACAAAATGAATCAAAGGAGGATCAGCCACTTCATTCATCTTGCCCTAGTGCTCCTATTTCTTTACCTCCTCGTCCTACCCATAATCCTAAGGTGTATCAAAGGCAAAGATCCAGGAATGAGCAAGTTGTTTCCCTTACAACAGATGAGGCTCATACACTCCCAATCACAGATGAGATAACAGGTACTGCTTCAGCCCCTTTGGAACCATCATTCCCGGATCTTGATGTCCCCATTGCTGTTAGGAAAGGAAAGCAGAAGTGCACTGCACACTGCATTTCCAAACACCTTTCCTATGATCTACATTCTCCTTCATACTTTGCTTACCTCTCTTCAGTTGCTTCTAACCCCATTCCTAGGTCTGTGTCAGAAGCTATTGGGATTCCAGAATGGAGAGATGCCATGAAGTCTGAAATGGATGCTCTACACAAGAATGATACTTGGGAGGTGGTGGATTTGCCTGAAGGGAAGGATCCAGTTGGGTGCAAGTGGGTCTTTACCATTAAATACAGGGTTGATGGGACTATTGAGAGGTACAAGGCCAAACTTGTTGCAAAAGGCTACACACAGACATATGGGATTGACCACCTGGAGAACTTTTCCCCTGTTGCCAAAATGACATCTGTGAGGGTTCTTTTATCTTTGACAGCTCACTTTGATTGGCCTTTTTATCAGTTAGATGTAAAGAATGCATTTCTGAATGATGACTTACATGAGGAGGTCTATATGTGTCTCCCTCCAGGAATGTATGGGAAAGATATGCAAGAAAAGGCATGCAAATTGAAGAAATCACTTTATGGCTTTAAAGAATCTCCTAGAGCCTAGTTTGAGAGATTTAGAGTTGCACTTGTTAAATTCGGCTATGTTCAGACACAGTCAGATCATACTCTCTTTGTGAAGAAAAGTGGATCTCCAGCAATGTATCTCATTGTGTATGTTGATGACATTATAGTGACTGGTGATGATGCCTCAGGCACTTGGGCCCTTAAGTCTTTCCTCCGTACAGAATTTGAGATTAAGGATCTAGGGGAGTTGAGATACTTCCTTGGCATAGAAGTTGCTAGATCCAATGATGGGATTCTTATTTCAGAAAGGAAATATGTCCTTGATTTGTTGTCTGAAACGGGAAAAATGGGTGCTAGACCAGCTGCAACTCCCATTGATATGAGTCACAAACTTTCAGCTTCGAATGGAACATTGTTGGAAGACAAAGGGGTCTTTCAGAGACCTCTTGGGAAGCATCTGTACCTGTGCATGACTAGGCCAGATATTACATATGCTGTCAATTGTATTAGTCAGTTCATGCATGCTCCTAGAAATACTCATATGGCAGCAGCAGAACGGATTTTGTGCTATCTGAAAGGTTCTCTAGGAAAAGAAATTCTATTCACCAAGCATGGTCATCTGAAACTTGAAGCCTATACTAATGCTGATTGGGCTGGAAATATTGATGATAGAAGATCTACTTCAAGGTATTGCAGTTTGGTGGCTGGTAATGTTGTCTCTTGGAGGAGTAAGAAACAGTCAGTTGTGGCCCGATCCTCCGCAGAAGCAGAGTATAGAACCATGGCACATGGAGTTTCGGAATTGTTGTGGCTAAGGTCCTGAATGGAAGAAATTGGGATTGATCATGACAAACCCATGATGTTGTACTGTGATAATCAAGCTGCCATCAACATTGCTCACAACCCAGTACAACATGATAGAACAAAACATATTGAGGCTAATAGATACTTTATTCGAGAAAGAGTCTCTCTTCTGGTGAAATGTGTCTTCCATTCATTACTTCGGAAGGACAACTGGAAGATTTCCTCACCAAGGGTATTTCCAAGACAAGGCTTCAAAATGACACTGGCAAGCTGGGCATGATTAACATCTATGCTCAGCTTGAGGGGGAGTATAGAGGAGATGGGCCGAATGGCCCATAGACTGTTATTTCATGTTATGTTTATGTTACCCCCTGTAATGGGCCCTATTTTGGGCCCATACTCTGTAATGTTCTTTTTCTGTAATTTCTTGCCCACTCAAGGGCCTCTCTGTAATATTTCAAAGATTAACTTAATAAAATGTTTAGAGTATTAGAGGGAGGTTTAGCTCGAACCTCTCACTCTCTAACTCTCATTGCCGCCAGCTCTCTCTCTCTCTCAACTTCTTAATCTTCTCTTATTCATTTTTCTGGTTTTGCATCTAATCTCAAGCAGTCCTATACTTCAAGAGGACTGTTCTATATCCAACATCCTTAACAGATTTGAATTCAAATTGACCTTTGTGAGATCCGATCAGATCATTGGATTGGATTCAAATATACCCTATTCGAATCCAATCCGATATGTTTGCATCCCTAACTTCTCACCCACTTGAATTCAGCATCCAAGCAGCCCTAATTATGTGGAGCTTCAAGAGAAGGGAGATATGGTTTAAAAAAAAATGGAACTCGATAACTGGAGTAGTAAGGAAAATAGGACTCGATAACTGGAGTAGCAAGGAAGTAGGGATCAGTTATTTGGGTTACTGGTTACCTTTTCATTTGTGGAACTCGATAACATTGGAAATTAGTTGGAACCCATGTGGTTGTTTCGTTGGTGTTGCAAGGGAAACTGGAACCCTTAATAATCTTCAAGCAGCAGCAATTCTTGTTCAAGCTAAAGATAGGTAGAAGATCCCTCACATGGTTTAACTGATTCGGGGAGTACAACATTCAAATCAGGGTTGAAATACTAGATGTAAAGGAATGAAGCTCACACCTTAGGTCACCGGTGCTGATGATGATGACAGAAAATGTACAAGGCCAAAAGCAGGAGTGGTCAACATTGATACCTGCACTAAGCAAACAGGTGATCAGCACAGCTGAGTTGCAAAAGAAGTTTCTGAGAGAATGCAACAAGAAATACCAAAGATGGGAAGATTTCTAATGGGGAAGAGGAGAACAATAAAATTACCAGATCAGTATGAGATAGGTTAATGTTTCCCATTCAGGGGGAACTGAGGAATCTGACAAAGCTCAAGGTAGGAGTGATAACCAAATGAAGAAATTTTCAGCCAAGGAGAAAGATATGTGGAGAACGAAAGAAGATTGAAGATTGCCACTTAAGTTATTAGTTGTGGAGTGAAATTCCTATATTGGCCCTAATGCAGACCAGGTTGGAGAAAAGTCTCAAATGAATGGACCGCTTGAACGATAGCCAACCCATGTGAAGGGAATCCTTGAGCTTGTGGAGAAGGTATCTAGGTTGAAGGTCAATTGTTCTGTTTCTACTGTAGCTACAGTAGTCCGAACCAGTAAGGAGAAGAAGAAAGAGAAGGAGAAGAAGAAGAAGATGAAAGAATTGTCGAACCTGATAGCTAAACCCTATCAGTCGACCTCTTAATAGTGATTAGGCTTCTAATTAAATGTACAAGGACTAAACTGCCCCTACTTAAGTATGGGACAGAGAACCTCTAATAAGACTGCCACATAAGCTCATAACTTAACCAAGGTGAGTTAACTAATCTACCCTTATTTGGCTAACTCTAACAGTCCCCCTCAAGCTGGAGAATATGTCATATAATCCCAGCTTGTTACATATATAGTTCACTCTCCCTGAGCTTAAGGCTTTTGTAAACAAATCAGCCCACTGATCACCTAAGCTTACATGTTCTGTGCTTATCTCTCCAATAAGAACCTTCTCCCTCACAAAGTGGCAATCAATCTCTATGTGCTTTGTTCTCTCATGAAAAACAGGGTTGGATGAGATATGGAGCACAGCTTGATTGTCACAGTACAACTTCATAGGTTTATCCATGTGGAACACGATTTCTTGTAGGAGATTCCTCAACCACACTAATTCACATGTAGTGTGTGCCATGGCTCTGTACTCGGCTTCAGCACTGCTTCTAGCCACAACCGTCTGCTTTTTACTCTTCCACGTCACAAGATTTCCTCCAAGAAATGTGCAGTAACCTATAATAGATCTTCTATCAAACACAGAGCCCGCCCAATCTGCATCCGTGTACCCAACTACTTCAAGTTTTCCTTCTAGTTTATACAATAGCCCACGGCCCGGAGCTCCCTTCAAATATCTTACAATTCTAAGAACTGCATCCCAGAGAGATATACGAGGGTTCTGCATAAATTGGCTCACCACACTAACTGCAAAGGAGATGTCTGGTCTCGAGATAGTCAAATAGTTCAGCTTCCCCACTAGTCGTCTATACCTTCCAGGATCATCAAATATTTCCTCTGTATCACTGCTCAACTTAACATTTGGTTCCATAGGAGTCTCAGCCGGTTTTGCACCTAACAGTCTTTTTTTGTCCAATAGATCGAGAACATATTTTCTTTGGCACGAATTTACACCTTGTCTTGATCTAACAACTTCTATACCCAAGAAATACTTCAATGTCTCAAGGTCTTTTGTTTGAAAATGATTTTGCAGAAAGACCTTGAGTTTGTTGATCCCCAATTTGTCACTGCCAGTTATGACAATATCATCCACATAGACCACTAATAAAATATTTCCAGCTTCTGAGTCACAGTTGAACATTGAGTGATCAACCTGGCATTGTTTCATTCCAAAATTCTTCACCAATTCACTAAACTTCCTGAACCAAGCACGAGGCGATTGTTTCAACCCATAAATTGCCTTTTTCAGTCTACACGCCTTACCAGCCTCCCCCTGAGCAACAAACCCAAGTGGTTGCTCCATATATACCTCCTCTATAAGGTCACCATGAAGGAAGGCATTTTTTATGTCAAGTTGAAATAAGGGCCAATCATACATAACTGTCAGGAAAATTAACACACGGACAGAGCTAATCCTAGCCATTGGAGAGAAAGTCTCCATATAGTCCACTCCATACAACTGTGAATACCCTTTAGCAACAAGTCTGGCTTTCAGACGCTCCACACTACCATCTGGCAAGTATTTAACAGTATACACCCATTTACAACCCACAACATGCTTACCAGGAGGAAGAGTAGTGAGCTCCCACGTGTGAGTATGCTGAAGAGCAGAGAGTTCCTCCTCCATTGCCTGCCTCCACCCAGGTGAACTAAGAGCCTCTTGGACATTGTTAGGTATGGAAATAGATGACAATAGTGAAACAAACTGGCGATGTGAGACGGAAAGGTGAGATATTGAAACAAAATTGGAAATGGGATGGAGAGTAGAACTACGTTTACCTTTCCGTAAGGCAATGGGTAGGTCAAGTCCTGAAGGTTCAACAACAGGAGCAACGACAGGATCCGCGAACAAGGTAGAAGCTGGAGGAGGGGCCGGTGTCATTCGACGTGTATACACTTGCCGAATTGGTGGTCGTTCAGTAGGGGTCTGCACTGGATGAGGTGACGAGTCAACTCCAACAGGAACACCCGAAACGGGATCACTGACCAGAAGAGGAAGAGGAAGTAAAGGTGGAGACGAAGATGATTCAATTCCTGAGAATAAGGGAACAGAGACATAGCACTTCCAAGTAATGGGATTGTAACACTTGTACCCTTTTTAAGTCCGAGAGTAGCCAAGAAAGACACACTTAATGGAGCGTGCATCCAACTTGTCTATTCCAGGACTCAGATTGTGAACAAAGCACACACAGCCAAAGATACAAGGTGTTAATGGAAAGGGAGACAAGGTGGGGAACAAAATAAAGAAGGGAGACTGACCATGAAGAATAAAGGAGGGCATCCGATTAATGAGGAAACACGCAGTAAGTACAGCATCACTCCAAAACCGTTTAGGAACACTCATATGATGAAGAATAGACCGAGCTGTTTCAAGGAGATGACGGTTCTTCCGTTCAGCCACCCCATTTTGTTGAGGAGTGGATGCACATGAGGTTTGATGAATGATGCCATGCCATTCTTTGATTGGAACACCAAATTGTGTACGTATTTCAGCATGGAATTTTTGAAAAATGGAAAATAATTCATTCATTTCTTTCATTAAATAAATCCATGTCATTCTTGAACAATCATCAATAAAAGTGACAAAATACTTGTAACCATTATAAGACTCTATTTTGATCGGGCCCCAAACATCTGAATGAACCAAAGCAAAAGGACTCAACATACGACTTTCAACTATGACGATGTTTCCCAAACTGACACGACTCACACTGTAACACTGACAAATGACTCAAAGACAAAACTAGTATCTTGAGTGCCTTGAGAGAAGGATGTCCCAGTCGACAATGCCATTGTAGAGGAGTGAGTGAAGTCTGAAGTGCAACTGACGATCCACCACCGTCAAGGTAATACAATCCACCAGCTTCATGCCCCCCACCAATCTTCTTCCCCGTCCTGAGATCCTGAAAAACACAAGAGGAAGGGAAAAAAGTAACAGAGCAGTTAAGAGTCTTGGTTAATTTACTAACAGACATAAGATTGAATGGAAACTTAGGGACATATAGAACAGACGATAAAGAAAGAGAAGCCATGTCAACATTGCCAACACCACAGATGGGAGAGGAGGAACCATTGGCAAGGGTAACAGTTTGAGATGTGGAAGTTTCAGAGAGAGAAGAGAACACACCCGAAGTCTCGGTCATGTGATCAAAGGCTCCAGAGTCAATAATCCAAGGAGAGGTTTTAAATGACAAGCAAGCTATACCTGAGTGGGCAAGAGTAGCAGTAGTGTGCTGTGAAGTGGACTGAAGGAACCGCTCATACTCATCACGCGATACACTCACCATCTCCCTTCCGGAAACAGATGTAGATGTGGAAGGAGTTAGGTCTGCCTATTGATTATCACTGACATCAACCCCACCAGCAACAACATGATTGGCCCATTTAGAGGGAGGGCGGCCATGAAGATCATAATAGAAAATTACGAAATGTCCTTCCCTGCCACAGTGGGTACACTTCCTTGTAGAGCTGCCTTTTTCTTTGCCACGGCCTCCCCCTGAGTCACGACCACCACCACGGCCAAATATGGAACCACCACTACCTCCTCGAGAGGCATGTCCTCCCCCTTTCGTACCACGTCCACCTCCTCTGGCTGTCACAAAAGTTGATCTATCAGACTATGTGGGATTCTCTGTCTGTCCCAAAGAAATCTTGCGAAGCCGAGCAAACATTTCCTCAAGTGTAGGAAGGGTAGAGCCCCCCAATATTTGGGCCCTAACTGGTTCATACTCTAATTTCAACCCCACTAAGAACCTTGTGACATCTAGTTGTTCCCTCTGTTGTTGCTGAACCTTAACATCTGGAGTGAGAGGATGATAGACATTGAGTTCATTTCTGAGGTTCTTCATACTGGCATAGTACTCTTCTAGGGTTTTATTTCCTTGTTGCAGACCAAAGTACTCCTGATAGAGCTGATATACCCATGTAGTATTATCTTGCCCAGAATACAGCTTCTTGGCATGTTCCCATATGTCCTTAGTTGTATCTAAGAACAAGAAATTGGCACTTATTTTGGGTTCCATACTGTTCCATAGCCATGTCATGATTTGAGCATCCTCCTGTTTCCAATCATCAAACCCTGGAGAGTCAGTCGGTGGTTTATCTTCTTTCACATGCTTCACTTTTCTCTTTGCCTTGAGAAAAACTTCCACCGACTTGGCCCATGGAACATAGTTCTCACCATTCAGTTTAATTGAGGTCATCTGTACACCTAGATAGTCAGAGGAAACCACCACACTAGGTTTCTGATCACTACAGCCATCTCCGATTGCTGCCATGATACTCTTTCAATGCTGCCTCTAATCTGAATTCCCAATCACCAACTAAGTGCTACTATCAAGAGTTTGATGTTCCAGAACCTACAGCAGTCCCTAAACACAATGATAGATACACATGCCTTTGTTCTTATCCACACCACTACTGATTTCACAAAAAAAACACAAACTACACCGACATTAATTCAGCACTTACTAACCACATGCAAGCTCTCTTACAACTACTCAACAGAGTTTGTGCATCACAAGCACCCCCACACAGCCATAGTTGTCACACACAATAAAGACCTGCTTTAACGCTTTTAAAAGGGCACCACAAGACCAACAAAAACTCAACTAGTACCATTGCGCTACACCTTGCACCATTCGGCCCCCTACAGTAGCAGCCCTTACACCATTTGGTCACTGTAAACACAGCCTGTTCTTGGAATTTTTCCAAGAACCAAGGCAACAACCAACCTAGTTCTCTAGGTTCTGATCAGTCCTCTCAAGTTCTTGAAGATTTTCAACCCAGAAATACCAACAGCACACAGAGGAGAGATAACCAACCTTCGTTTGAGAGCTTCAGCCAACCATTCACTGCTGAAGTTGTTTTCTTAGGAAAGGAGGTTCTGTGCACCAGAAAAAAGAAGAGCTGTGATGTTTCAGGCCTGGGACGAACCACTTATCTCCATTGACAGCCCAGAGAAGAAAAGGAGAGAACTGAAGCACGAACTGAAGTTGTCACGAACTGAAACAGGTCACGAACTGAAGTTGTCACGCTCTGATACCATGTTTCTACTGTAGCTGCAGTAGTCCGAACCAGTAAGGAGAAGAAGAAAGAGAAGGAGAAGAAGAAGAAGATGAAAGAACTGTCGAACCTGATAACTAAACCCTATCAGTCGACCTCTTAATAGTGATTAGGCTTCTAATTAAATGTACAAGGACTAAACTGCCCCTACTTAGTATGGGACAGAGAACCTCTAATAAGACTGCCACATAAGCTCATAACTTAACCAAGGTGAGTTGACTAATCTACCCTTATTCGGCTAACTCTAATAGTTCTAAAAGGGACTTAGTGTGGATTCATTTAGAGCAGAGGGAGCTAAGGAAGAGTCCAGCCATTTTAGGGTGTAATAATAAAGAGTTGGCTCATCAAATATCATGGGTTACCTGTAGGAGGCTCTCCACAAGATCTAGGCTTTCGGGAAGATGTCATAGAAAGGTTTACAAAAAAATTGGTGGCTTGGAAGAAATTATATTTCTATGGGAGGCAGGTTGCCTCTTATAAAATCTACTTTCTATAACCTCCTGGTTTGGGAAGTGACTTTTGAGATTTCCCATTGTGATCAATTCTTTGTGGCATTTGGTAATCAAAATCATTCATGGGATATGCTCCAATGGGTGGGAGTGAAATTTTGGGAAGACATATGGTGGGGTGAGTGAGTGGCACTACCCTCTCTTGTGCTTACCCTCGCTTGTATAGCCTATTCTTGCATAAAAATAAAACTGTTTCTGATATGGCCACCCTTGAAAATGACAACATCTCTTGGAATTTGAGATTTAGGAGATGTTCAAATATTGGGAGCCAAATGACCTGTTAGATTTCTTGCAAAATCTGAATCCTGTTTTCATTTGTTTTTCTGGACAGGATGAGAGAATTTGGATTCCATGCCCTTCTAGTTCTTTCTTCATTTCTTCCTGTGAATAAACCCTAGTTGTTTCTAGGTCAAAGTAGAGAAGAAGAAAGAAGAAAGAAAAGTGAAAGAAGGAGAGGAGAAAACTATTCGGCCAGACTAGAAGAGAGGATGTACAAACGTACCTCTCCTAGCCGACCCACTTGACTTTTATTCATGAAAAACTTGAGTTACAAGAAAGACAATTTGTCCCTCATAGAAGATGGGACACATAACTTAAACGCAGATACAATAGACATTTCACATTCAATAAGATACACTAGAATGACCAAAATACCCCTGACTCGAGCATTCTAACACTCCCCCTCAAGCTAGAGAGTATATATCATATAGTCCCAACTTGTTACAAATGTAATCTATTCTTCCCCGAGACAATCCTTTTGTGAAGATATCTACCCACTGATTTCCTGAGCTCACATGAGATGTAGTTATTACCCCACTTATCACTTTATCTCTCACAAAGTGACAATCCACCTCAATATGTTTAGTTCTTTCATGGAAGACAGGATTGGATGAGATGTGAACAGCAGCTTGGTTATCACATTATAGTTTCATGGGTTTGACAATTGAGAAACCCATCTCCTGTAGTAGGTTCTTCAGCCATACTATTTCACATGTGGTATGGGCCATAGCCCTGTACTCTGCTTCCGCACTACTTCTTGCCACCACAGTTTGCTTCTTGCTCTTCCAAGTTACAAGATTGCCACCCAAGAAGGTACAATACCCTGTGGTTGACCTCCTGTCTGATATAGAGCCAGCCCAATCAGCATCTGTGTACCCTACTATCTCAAGAGGTCCTCCTTTTTGGTATAACAAACCACAACTTGGAGCACCCTTTAGGTACCTAACAATTCTCAGAACAGCTTCCCAGTGAGGAACCCGAGGATGTTGCATAAACTGACTCACAACACTCACAGCAAATGATATATCTGGTCGGGTAATGGTCAGGTAGTTCAACTTTCCCACCAACCTTCTATATCTTCCAAGATCATCAAACTCTTCACCTACATTCACACTTAACTTGGCATTGAGTTCCAAAGGAGTCCCTACTGGTTTAGCACCTAACAACCCTGTTTCTTCAAGTAGATCAAGAACATATTTCCTCTGACATAGGTTGATCCCCTGTTTTGACCTCGCAACTTCTATTCCTAAGAAATACTTTAGCTTCCGCAGATCTTTCGTATTGAAGTGGTCCTGTAAGAATTTTTTCAGCCTGTCAATTCCATTGTTGTCACTTCCAGTTATGACAATATCATTCACATACACGACTAGCAAGATTTTTCCATCTTTCGAGTTATAGCTAAACACAGAATGATCAACCTGACACTGTTTCATCCCAAAGGCCTTCACCGCTTCACTGAACCTGCCGAACCATGCATGAGGAGATTGTTTCAGTCCATAGATTGCCTTTTTGAGCCTGCACACCTTACCATCCTCCCCCTTAGCAACAAACCCTGGTGGTTGCTCCATATACACCTCCTCAACAAGATCACCATGTAGGAAGGCATTTTTTATGTCAAGTTGTAGGAGAGGCCAATCATACATAGTAGCCAATGAGATCAACACCCGAACTGAACCAATTTTAGCCACAGGAGAGAATGTCTCCATATAGTCCACACCATATAACTGAGAATAGCCCTTGGCCACTAACCATGCCTTCAATCGTTCCACACTACCATCAGGAAGATGCTTCATTGTATAGACCCATCTACACCCAACAGTGTGCTTACCAGGAGGAAGGGTGATGAGTACCCACGTATGATTATGTTGTAGAGCAGAGAGTTCTTCTTCCATGGCTTGTCGCCACCGTGGAGAGGCAAGGGCTTCCTGTACAGTCTTGGGAATGGGAACCGATGAGAGTAATGATAGAAACTTGCAATAGTAAGCAGAAAGGTGAGTAGTGGAAACATAGTCTGAAATGGGATGAGAAGTACAAGTACGTTTACCTTTCCACAAAGCAATAGGGAGATGAAGATCTGAAGGAAAAGGAGCAGTAGCAGGATCTGTCGACGGGTGCTGAAGTGGAGGAGGAGCCGGAGCACTTTTGCGAGTATACACTTGAGTAATTGGCGGCCTCTCTGTAGTAACCGGCATATGATGTGCATCTGCAGTAGGAGTGGGAGCTACGGGAAGGGGCTCCACAACCGGAATAGGAAGAGGAACCATAGAGGGAGAAGAAGAGACCCCGGCATTGGAGAAAAAAAGAACTGATTCAAAGAAGGTGACATCCGGGCACACAAACGATTTATGAAACTTAGGGTTATAACACTTGTACCCTTTCTGAGTCCTTGAGTAGCAAAGAAAAATACACTTCGTAGCCCGAGCATCTACCTTGTCTACTCCAGGCCCCAAGTGCTGAACAAAACAAACACAACCAAAGACTCTTGGGGTGAGAGAAAAGGGAGACAAAGTGGGGAACAACGCGGAGAAAGGGGATTGACTTCCAAGGATTGACATGGGCATCCAATTTATCAAAAAACAGGATGTAAAAACAGCATCACGCCAAAAGTGCTTTGGGACATGCATATTGATCATCAAGGACCGAGCAGTTTCAAGAAGTTGTCTATTTTTCCGTTCAACTACACCGTTTTGTTGTGGGGTGTAGGCACAAGAAGTTTGATGAATTATTCCATGATGTTCTAGGTATTGCTGAAATGATGAGGAGTTGTATTCTTTGGCATTATCAGAGCGAAATATTTTCATATTAACACCAAACTAAGTGCGTATTTCAGCATGAAATTTCTGAAAAATAAAGAACAATTCACTACGGTCTTTCATAAGATAGATCCATTTCATCCTTGAAAAGTCATCAACAAAGATTGCAAAATACTTAAACCCATTATATGACACCACTTTAACTGGACCCCATACATCAGAATGAACTAAAGCAAAAGGACTTGAGACACGACTATCAATTCTTGGACTAAATGAGACTCGATGATGTTTTCCCAACTGACATGACTCACAATCTAATGATGAAAGATGACTTAAGGAAGGAACTAGGAGCTTCAAAGCCTTGAGAGAGGGATGACCAAGTCTGCAGTGCCATTGGAGAGGAGTAAGAGACGACTGAAAAGCCACTAGAAGGCCACCACCATCAAGGTAATACAAACCACCGGCTTCATGCCCTCCACCAATCTTCGTCCCCGTCTTTAGATCCTAAAACACACAAGAAGAAGGATAGAAGGTTACAGAACAATTAAGGGACTTGGTTAATCTACTAACAGACATAAGGTTAAAAGGGAACTTATGAACATATAAAACAGATGCTAAAGACAATGAAGAGAGATTAACATCACCAACACCACAAATAGAGGATGTAGAACCATTAGCAAGTGTAACTGTCTGAGATGTGGAGGTGTGAGAAAGGGAAGAAAATACATCAGGAGTCCCAGACATATGATCCGAGGCGCCAGAATCAATGATCTAGGGTGAGGCTTTGGAAGCTAAACAAGTCATACCTGAATGGGCAAGTGTAGTTGTGTTCTACTGAGATGTTTGAAGGAACTGCTCATATATTCCCGTGGTACACTCACCATTTCCTGCCCGGAAGCACAAGTGGGTGTGGAGGGGGTTGGTGCAATTTGCTGGCTTTCAGTAATTGTGCTACTACTCTTAAATGTAACATGGTTAGCCCAAGTGTTAAGTGGACCACGCAAATCATAGCAGAAATTAATTGTGTGCCCCTCTAAGCCACAATGTGTACATTTTCTCTGAGCATTACCCCTTCCTTTTCCACGGCCTCCCCCTGACTCACGACCTCCAGTCCAGCCACTGGCCCGGTTAAACATGTGTCCACCACGGCTACTTGGAGGGCCACTGCTGCCACCACCACTTCTACTTCCACGACTACTCCCTTTAGTCACTACCAAACCAGATCTATCAGAGAAGGAAGAATGTTCCACTGGTTCAATGGATGTCCTCTTAAGACGGGCAAAAACTTCTTCAAGTGAGGGGAGAGTTGATCCCCCCAATATCTGTGCTCTGACAGGCTCATACTCAGCCTTCAAGCCCACAAGAAACCTAGTCACATCAAGTTGTTCACGTTGCTATTGTTGGATCTGGACATCTGATGTGAGAGGGTGATACACATTTAGCTCATTGCGGATATTTCTCAAACTTGCATAATACTCTTCTAAGCTTTGACTTCCTTGCTTCAAATTGAAGTACTCTTGGTATAACTGATATACCCTAGTTGTGTTGTCTTGTCCAGAGTACAACTTTTTAGCATGATTCCAGATCTCTTTGGCTGTATCTAGGAACATGAAGTTCACACTAATCATTGGTTCCATGTTGTTCCAAAGCCATGTCATTATCTGTGCATCATCTTGTTCCCAATCACTGAACCCAGGAGAATCAGAGGAAGGTTTCTCTTCCCTCACATGTTTTACTTTCCTCTTGGCCTTCAAGAAAACCTCCACAGATTTTGCCCATGGTATATAGTTCTCACCACTCAACTTGATGAATGTCATTTGAACACTTAGATAATCTGAAGAGAGCATGATGCCTGTTTTGTTGTCATTCCCAACTACAGTTGAAGCCATCTCAATTATGTCTCCTCTGAATATACACCACAATCTCACACTTGTCACAAGACTTATCTCACTTACAATACCACCAATCCACTTTCTTCAACTGCACATTACACACTACACTCTAAAGCTGAAATCATTCAGTCAACACATCAAACACTTGGACTGCACACTACAGGATCATTTACCACCAACACACCACTACTGAAATTACTCAGTCATTTCATCGAACACTTGTTCTGCAAACTGCAGAACTGATTACACACAAGGTCTAGGGGTTCACTTTTAAGCATTTAAAAACATAGATATGCCAGCCACCACAACACAATCAACACCACACCACTGCTGTCGTGGACATCAGCAGTCTACCACTCTTCTTTCAGCACACATGTGAGCAAGAAAACACAAAAAAAAACATGACTGATATGTGTATCAGTTTCACCTAGCACCACAACAACTAACTTTCGATGCACACAAAAAAAAATCAGCATTCACAGTCCATTTCTGAACACACGACAGCAGTGTCCATACCTGTATACGACCAGCCCTCTCTAGTATACCACTTCAACGACTACCACAGCACCGGCCAGAGGCATTCTCACCTCTAGGCCCTCAAAACGACAACTCCTTTTCAGCCCTTTATCGAGTCTTCAATCAGATCAACTATAGGATGAAGAAACCTACTGTGAAGATGGCGGTGAACCCAGGAAGAAGACAGCAGCAAGAAAAAAAATGAACACCAGACCTTAATGCTCTGATACCATGTGAATAAACCCTAGTTGTTTCTAGGTCAAAGTAGAGAAGAAGAAGGAAGAAAGAAAAGAGAAAGAAGAAGAAGGAGAGGAGAAAAGTATTCAGCCAGACTAGAAGAGAGGATGTACAAACTTACCTCTCCTAGCCAACCCACTTGACTTTTATTCATGAAAAACTTGAGTTACAAGAAAGACAATTTTGTCCCTCATAGAAGATGGGACACAACTAAAACTCAGATACAATAGACATTTCACTTTCAATAAGATACATTAGAATGACCAAAATACCCCTGACTCGAGCATTCTAACACTTCGTTTTTTCAGATTGCTTGATACTGCCCAATCCCAGCCTCTCACTTCCTCTTTTCCTTCAAAGACCAATTTGATAAGTCCCTCCCCTCCGTAGGTTTCTGTTGGGAAGCTGCTCTCCAAATCCTTAACACTTGTGATAGACTCCAAAGGAAGAGCAAATCATGGTGTTTATCTCCACATGTGAGTGTTCTAAGTCTCCAAAATGTGAAATCTCAAGCCATATCTTTCTACCTTGTCATTATACTAGCCAGATTTGGAATTATTTTTTTTAATTTGTTTAGGAAGTCTTGGGCTTCTCCCCAAAATGCCATAGAGTTATTCTCACAAGATCTGTTCAGCTGTTACACTAGAAGAATGAAACTGTTGAACCATTGTATTAGGGCAGCAATTCTGTGGTGCATCTGGGGGAAAAGAAATGCATCAGTGTTTGATAATAAGGAGGTAGGGGTGGGAGTCTTGACTGATCTGATCAAGGTAAAGGTGGCCCATTGATTGATAGCATGAGGAATTAAGAGACAATAAAATGGATGATTTGTTAAGGATGGCAATTCAATGTTGGTATCCTAATGGGCAGACCAAGGAGATTAATCGCTTGGCAGCCACCACTAGCAAGCAGTCTCAAGCTCCATCTTGAAGGCTGCTGCTTGGGTAACCTGGGTGATTCAGGGGTTGGTCGTCTGGTAAGGGATGAAACTGGCTTGATGAAGATAAGCTTCTGTGGTGAAATTGGTGCTGGTATCTTTTCAAGGGCCAAATCATTAGCAGTAAAACAAGGACTTAAACTGCTGGCACGATAGAATTGGAAGGGGGTGATCATTGAAGGTGACTGTAAAGTTGTTATCCCATGTCTTAACTCTGATGCAGAACCAGCTTGGATGTTCGGAGTACTGGTTAGGGAGGCCAAAACCTGGGAGAAACCTGAACTGCTTGTTCAGGTGGATCCCTAGATCAGCTAACTCCTGAGCAGATAGTTTAGCTCGAGCTTGGGTCAACTCTCAAGGGGTTCTATGGAGATTGCCTGGGCCAGGGATCCATTTATATCCTGAATAGAATCTTGTATAGTTTTATGTAATCAGCTATTTTGCTACCTTTGTACTGTCCCTGCTGTCTATTCTGCATAGATGGGGGTTTTCTTCTCTGCTGCGAATACAATGCTGTTATTTATCGAAAATAAAATAAAATAAAGGTTGTTAACCCTTGACCTTATGAATTCTTCTAAATAGAAAAACAAATATATAAAAAAAATCCACAAGGAAGAACAAGACACCATTTTCCATGAAAGAAACAATCTATAATATAGGGATCAGTTCCTTAAATAAAAAGAAATATTTACAGATCTATCAAACCAACCTCCTGGAAATCCTCAAAATCAACGGCCAGAGTCCCAACTTCAAAATGTTCAATAGAAGCCATATTATTCTCAGGTGATTTCTCTTCATCGCAAATTAATTCAATATGCTCATTTTGCTCATCTAAAACAACAATAAAAGTCATCAGATTTGTGATGAAACTCCAAGAATTTTAAGCAATAGCAATTTCATTGAGTGAAACACAAATATAGATGAAGCTCCAAGAAATACATCTGGATAAAAAAAAATCACTATTATCAAAGAAATTCAGCAATAAATGCACAATATAAGAAAGAATAAATTTACCACCAACATAATTTTTTTTTTGCACATAAGAGGATATTTCATTAACCAAAGTAGAAGTTTCAAACAATGGGGAAAAAAAGAAAGTGGCCCAAATATTTCAGGTAGCCTCTTCATTTTGAATATCCAGCCCTCTTATAGATGATAAATGGATAAAAAGAGGACTAGCTTCCATTATTTTTTTCATAAGTATCAGAAAACTTTATTAAAAAAAGAAAATACTGAATACAAGGTGTTAAGATAACACCCTCCAAACCCAACAACAACAACTCCTACTAACTGCCTAGAACAGAAAACAGGGAGAGAAAACAGGATACGAAACCACTCTTGGCATCAACTGCATCACCAACAAAGCAATTACTAGGCTCAGGTAAATATTCCACCTCACCAAACTCTTCTAGGCCTCCTTCCTCATCCCAAATTTCTCCTCCTAATGCTTCAGAAGCCTTTCTCAAGTTTTCTTCCTTCCTCTTCCTCTCTATTAACTTAGAAAAAAAAAAAAAACTTTAAAATTTGATGAAAGAAAAAGAAAGAAAATCACAGTAGAAATGTTCAGTTGATAGAGAAAATATATAAGAAAAGAAGAAGAGAAAAGATGAAAAAAAGGTTTTCAAGAGAGAGAGTATCGAACTTAACTCTCTCACTATCGACCCAAGTATTAGCTTCTAAAAGATGACAGAAATTACAATAATTCCCTTAAGAAGATATTTGAACAAATAGACTAACAACAAAGGTATATAAGGACAAAACTGCCCCTATCAACTAGACTTTAACACTACCCCTCAAGCTGGAGCATAAATATCATAAAGCTCCAGCTTGTTACAAATGTAATCCATTCAAGTGTGGCTTAAGCTTTGGGTGAGCAGATCAGCTAGTTGATCCTCTGATCTCACATATGGTGTAACCACGGTACCATGTGTCACCTTTTCCCTCACAAAATGACAATCAACTTCAATATGCCTACTTCTTTCATGGAAGACTGGGTTTGAAGCAATCTGAGTGGCAGCTTGGTTATCACAAAATAACTCGATTGGCTTGTCAATAGGAATGTCTATCTCTTGGAGGAGATGTTTCAACCAAACTAATTCACAAGTGGTGTGTGCAATTGCTCTATACTCTGCTTCAGCACTACTACTGGAAACAACACTTTGCTTCTTGCTTCTCCAAGTAATAAGATTCCCACAAAAGAATGTACAATATCCTGAAGTAGACTTCCTGTCCATTAAGGAATACCCTTCAAAAGACAATTCTCCCCCTTTCTTATACAGTAGACCACATCCCAAAGCACCACAGATACCTCAACACTCTCTCTACACCTTACCAATGGGAAGTACTGGACTTGTGTGTGTGTTTTTCTTTTTTTTTCTTTTTTCTTTTTTGAGGAAAGATTAACCAAATTTCATTAAAAGAAGCAAAGAGTGCATGGGCAGATGTACTACACAGGGAAAAACCCTAAGAAGCGTACAAGGGGGGAAGCCTATTGCTATACAGATTTTCTAATCCTGCTCCTAATCCATCTGCAATGTGATTCAGCTCCCTCGGGATCCAAAGCAAGTTTGCATTTAAATATTCCAAGGAATCTCTTGCCTCTGCCAGATAATGACTCAACCTCCAAGGACCCCCCACCTTGTCCTTCAACCATTTAATGGCATTTTCTGAATCTCCTACAATAGATAAATTCTGAATACCCAAGCTTTTTACTATTCTGATTCCAGTGAGAGCAGCCATCACTTCAACCTTAGTTGAGTCAGCATAGCCCATTGGGCCACTGAAGACCCAGCATATACTACCCAATTCATCCCTCAAGATACCCCCAATTCCAGCTAAGCCAGGATTGCCTGTAGCACTTCCATCGAAGTTTAAAGTCATCCCTCCTTCATTAAATAGTACAGGCTGTCTCTGGGTGGTTTGAGGGAAGTTTGGAAGGAGCAGAATTGTTTGAATTTCTTTTAAGGTCATCGATTGAGAGGCCTTGGAACAGCTCTGAATTAGCAGCCCAGAGATTACAGAGAAAAGAAATATCTGATATTAACTCTTCAAGGGATCTGATCTTGTTATCAAATAAGCACTTGTTTCTTTCCTTTTCTTTCCTCCCAAACTCCCCACATAACTGCATGTAACGCCGTTTGACAGTAGACTTTGCCTCTTTTGCTCAGGCCTGTATGGATAAACTAACACAACGCACACACTGAAGGAACTAACAGGACATACTTCCATTGATAGGGAAATTCCCCACTTTGAGTATGCAACTTCAATACCCAAAAAAAAATATTTTAAGAAGCCTAGATCCTTTAATTTGAAAATGTTGCTGCAAGAATTGCTTTAATTCAATAATTCATTGTGCATCACTACCTGTGAGGATCATCAACTTACACAGCCAAAACTATCCTCCCAGATGAAGTGCTTCTGCTAAACACCGAGTGATCAATGCTACACTACTTCAAGCCAAACTCATGTACCACACTACTAAATTGGCCAAACCAAGCCCTTGGTGATTGTTTCAATCCATAGATAGCTTCCGCAATTTACACACTTTTCCAACCTCCCCCTGAGCAACATAACCAAGAGGTTGCTCCATATATACTTCCTCATGGAGGTCACCATTTAGGAGTGCATTATTCACATCAAATTGAAAGATGAGCCAGTCATAATTAACAGCTAATGAAATAACCACCCATTTTGGCAATAGGGGAAAAGGTTTCTGAGTAACCAACACCATATGTCTCAGTATATCCCTGCCACTAGTCATGCCTCAAACTTCTCAACACTACCATCATGTCAATGCCTGACCATATACACCCATCAATAACCGACTACTTGATTTCTAGGAGGCAAGGAGATAAGATCTCATGTATGGTTGGACTAAAGAGCATGAAGTTCTTCATCCATCGTTGTCTTACAATCCGGTGAGGCAAGAGCTTCCTGGACAGAGTTGGGAATGGAAACAGAAGACAAGAGAGACACAAACTTTTGATGTGCAGGAAATAAGTGATTAAAGGAGAACCCTGATTGTGTTGAGCTTTGCTACCGGGGCAAAGGTTTCCTTGTAGTCGATTCCTTCCTTTTGTGTATATCCCTTTGCCACAAGTTTGACATTGTATCTTTCAATTGACCCATCTTCCCTGTGCTTTACTATGAATACCCACTTGCACCCAACAGTGCCTTTCCCTTCTGGCAGGTCCACCAATTACCATGTTCTTGCTTTCATTAGGACTTTCATCTCTTCATTCATGGCTTCTTTCCATCTTGGATCAGATACCACCTCTGAATATCTGGAAGGGACACATACCGAGGAAAGAGCAGACACAAAGGAATGATAGGTAGGTGATAAATGTGAGTAAGAGACATAATCAACTATGGAATGCCGAGTGGTGCAAGAACGAACAGGCTTACGGAGAGCAATGGGAAGATCCAAATCTGAATTGAGAGAGTCAGAATTACCTTGGATTGCAGAGACAGATTGATCTGAGTCCAACTAGTTGCAATCATGAGGTTGAGGGCCCTTCTTCCTTCTACTGTATGTAAGTATCTCTTTCTCTTGCCTGTTGGGATCATCAGGAGCATCAGTTGAAGCTGGAGATGTAACTGGCACAGTGGGAGTCTCACTAGGTCGACCCAAAATGTTACAGCTAGGAGTAGTGGAAGGTGATGAAAGAGGAAGAAAAAAAAAGGGAGAATGAGAATCCTCTTCCATCCAAATCTGAAAAAAGAAGGGAGAATCAGAGATCTTTCAAAGTATTCAGCTGCATTGTCTGAACGGAATTGTTTAATCTTCTTCCCGAATTGTGTTTCAATCATCTTGCAAAACATCATAGTTATCCGTGGAACTTCTTCACATCCTTTTAACAGATAAATCCAAGTGCACCGAGAATAATGGTCAATAAAACGGATAAAATAACGGAAGCCATCAATGGAGACAATGGGTGAAGGACCCCAAACATCAGAATGGACCAAATCAAAAGAGGCTTGTATTTCATTACTAGAAATTGGATACATTGATCTGCACTGTTTTGACATTTGACACACATCACAAACTAAACTTTGACTCGGAATGCCCTTACATAAATCAGGAAGCAACATTGCTAAAGAAGAAAAAGACAAATGACCTAGCTTAGCATGCCACAAGTGCAGCCTAGCTCTTGACTCCACACTTTCTGGACTAGTAGTAGCAGAAGCTTGTAGTGCTGAACTGACATCTGCATCAAAATAGTAGAGGCCCTCATACTCATGACCACTCTCAATCGTTCTCCTCGTCAATCTGTCCTGGAAAACACAATGAGAGGGAAAAAAAGTTATACTGCAGTTCAAATTTCTTGTAAGCTTTGAAACAGACAACAAATTTGATGTAAGACTAGGAACATGTAAGACTGATTTAAGAGAGAGATCCTTGCTTAGGTCAACCACTCCCTTTCCCGAGATGGTGGAGAGGGACCCATCAGCTACTCTCATCTTATCCTGGCCATACAATAAATGATATGAGGAGAATAATGAGGACATATGTGTCATATGGTCAGTGGCTCCTGAGTCAATCACCCAAGAGCTAGAACTAATGGAACTAGTTGCATTAAATGTAGAGGTTGTACCTGATTTGGCAAGAGAGGTGGAAGCTAAAGGATTGTTCTTCAGACGGGCAAATGCCCAGATGAGAACCTCTACCTCACTAGTTGTAAAGCCCAAGGTACTTGGTCCAAAGGAATCAACAACCTGCTTTGTGGTGGAAGAGGACACTGGCTGACTACTCGAAGAGATGTCACTACTGTTGTTGGTGGCAAGATTCCCACTTGTTGTGTGGCCCTTATGTTGCCTTTTTTCCTTTCTCAGAGCAGTTGGCTTCAGATGAGGGTACAAGACCCAACATTTCTCCTTTGTGTGTTTCTCACCACCACAATGGGTACACTTGTCTGAAAATCTGCTTCCCTTAGTGGATACTAAGGCTGAATGTTCTCCGAATAGTTCTGTTGCTTGTGTCTGGGAGTCAACCTGCATCTTCTTTCTCCATACTTCTTCATTCCTAACCAGGTAGTAAACATGATGAAGCTTAGGTAATTCATCTCTCCCTAGAATTTTGTGACCTTACACCTTCATATATAGGGTTTAAGCCTGCTAGGAACTTGAAGGCTCTGCCCTCCTCAATCTGCTTGTCATGCCTCTCCTTATCCCTGGCATTTTCCCAATCCAAAATCATGTGATGGTCAAGCTCTTCCGAGAGACCTTCTAGTGTTGCAAAGTATGTTGCCACAGACATGTCTCCTTGCCTTAGGGCTGCAATGTCTTGGTTCAGCCTGTAGATTCTAGCATTTTTCTTCTTTTGGCCATATGTCTTAGATACTTTCTCCCAGATTTTGGTGGCTGTAGGAAAAAGATGAACAGTTCTGGCCACCCAAGGAGTCATGGAGGCCAGCAACCAAGACATAACTGTGGCATTTTCCTTGTGCCACACAGTGCATTCAAGGCTGCTGATTTCTGGTTCCTTTTTATCTCCATCCAAATAGCCTGTGAGTTCACGAGAGGTAATGAACAATCTTGCTGAGACAGACCACTCTCTAAAGTTATACTCATCCAATAGCACACTTGTGATCTGCAAGCTATGCAGATTAGGGTTCTCCAGGTTTGAGGACCTTATAACAGGTCTGTTATCTTTAGAAGAAACTTCACCGGATAGTGATGACATCCTAACTTCGGTCAAGGAATTGTTCACAACACTGTTGGGTGGTTCTGGTTAGGGTTGGCCGAAGTAGTCACAGAGTTCAAAGTGCTGATAGCACACCAGATAGGCTTCACTTGGACTAAACCAGTTCGGGTACAGCAGCAAGGAAAAAAAAAACTGTAACTGAACCAGTTCACAAAGATGGAGTAGGGCTAGTAACCGACCTGAAAATGATCTGTAACTGAAGTCGCCACAGTTCTGTAAAGGTCTTTCTGAACTAGTTCTGATGCAGGTTCTGATTAGCCGAAGTAACCTCAACAGGTCCTGACAGCTCGCAACACATTTTCAGACTTGCCGAGACTGTCACAGTTCTGATGTAGTTCTGTTACAGCAGCAAAAGGTGTTATGGGCAGGTAACCAACCTGTGCTATGCAGACTGCACTTGAACTTCGAGTACTGCAACTGTAAAGGGAGTTCCCCTCCTTACAGACAACACTAGGACTGCTGAAATCAGTCCTCAACTAGGTCTGTCCTATACAGACCTCTTCTTAGCAGCCAAATAGCTGCTAACTACTAGAAACTAGTAGGACTCCAGCTTCAGGGTCTTACCTCCCTTGCGCCCTACAACCAAGGGAAACCCTAGGTCGAACCTTGTGTTGTTCTCCTTCAACCCTAGGGTTTCACAGCAGCAACCCAGATAAAAAAAAAAAAAAAGTGAAATACAGCAAGAAAGAGGAGATGGCGTTGGCAGTAACCAGGAAGGTGCTCAATGCTCTGATACCATGAAAGCTGAACCACTGTAGTCGAAGTAGCAGAAAAGAGGAGAAGAAGAAGAGATGCTGAAACTGTCGAACTGTACTTGCAATCGACCATGCCTTTATTTATATATAAGTGAAGTACAAAGTACAAGAATTTACTGGGATACCCCTGATTAGTGATGGGACACCCAGAAGACTTAAGACATAAACAAGATTAGACCCATTAGCAAGGCCCAGTTACAAGATAAGTTTAACATAAGAATGGGCTAATAGGAATTCTTATCAGCTGAACACACTCAAGCCTTGTAACATATCATTCTAACAAGAGGCAACGGTGAAAGAGTACCATGGCAGCAATGGGAGATGGGTGTAATGATCAGAAACCTAGTGTGGTGGTTCCCTCTAACTACCTAGGTGTACAGATGACCTCGATTAAACTGAATGGGGAGAACTATGTTCGATGGGCCAAATCAGTGGAAGTTTTTCTCAAGGCAAAGAGGAAAGTGAAGCATGTAAAAGATGATAAACCACCGGCTGACTCTCCAGGGTTTGATGATTGGGAACAAGAGGATGCTCAAATCATGGCTTGGCCATGGAATAGTATGGAACCCAAAATTAGTGCCAACTTCATGCTCCTAAATACGGCTAAGGATATATGGGAACATGCTAAGAAGCTATATTCTGGACAAGATAATACAACAAGGAATGAACTCAAGATAATACAACTAGAAGAGTATTATGCCTGCATGAAGAATATAAGGAATGAGCTCTACCCTTCCTACACTTAAGGAAGTATTCTCACGGCTTCGTAGGATTTCTTTGGGACAGACAGAGAATCCCACACAGTCTGATAGATCAGCACTTGTGATAGCTAGAGGAAGTGGACGTGGTACAAGAGGGGGAGGACATGCCTCCCGAGGAGGCCGTGACAGTTCCATGTTTGGCCGGGGTGGTGGTCGTGACTCAGGGGGAAGTCGTGGTAGAGGGAAGAGTAACTCTACAAGGAAGTGTACTCATTGTGGCAAGGAAGGACACACGGTGAATTTCTGCTATGATCTACATGGCCCTCCCTCTAAATGAGCTGATCATGTTGTAGCTGGTGAGGTTGATATCAGTGATAGTAAACAAGCAGACCTAACTCCTCCCACATCTACATCTACTTCTGAGAGGGAGATGGTGAGTGTACCGCGCGATGAGTATGAACGGTTCCTTCAAACCACTTCACAGCATACCACTGCTACTCTTGCCCACTCAGGTATTGCTTGCATGTCATCTAAAACCTCTCCCTGGATTATTGACTCTGGAGCCTCTGATCACATGACCGAGACTCCAGGTGTGTTCTCCTCTCTTTCTAAAACTTCCACATCACAAACTGTTACACTTGCCAATGGGTCTTCATCTCCCATCTATGGTGTTGGTAATGTTGACATGGCTTCTCTGTCTTTATCATCTGTTTTATATGTACCTAAGTTTCCATTCAATCTTATGTCTGTTAGTAAAATAACCAAGGCTCTTAACTATTCTGTTACCTTTTTTCCTTCCACTTGTGTTTTTCAGGATCTCACGACAGGGAAGAAGATTGGTGGGGGGCATGAAGCTGGTGGATTGTACTATCTTGACGGCGGTGGATCTTCAATTGCTCTTCAGACTTCACTTACTCCCCTACAGTGGCATTGCCGAGTGGGACATCCTTCTCTCAAGGCTCTCAAGATATTAGTTCTGTCTTTGAGTCATTTGTCAGTTTTGCAATGTGAGTCATGTCAGTTTGGGAAACATCATCGTGTTTCCTTCAGTCCTAAAGTTGAGAGTCGTATGTTGAGTCCTTTTTCTTTGGTTCATTCAGATGTTTGGGGCCCAATCAAAATAGAGTCTTATAATGGGTACAAGTATTTTGTCTCTTTTATCGATGATTGTTCAAGAATGACATGGATTTACTTAATGAAAGAAATGAGTGAATTATTTTCCATTTATCAAAAATTCCATGCCGAAATACGTACACAATTTGGTGTTCCAATCAAAGTTCTCCATTCAGATAATGGTCGTGAATACTTTCCTACTTCATTTCAACAGTATTTAGAATAGCATGGCATTATCCATCATACCTCATGTGCATTCACTCTTCAACAAAATGGGGTGGCTGAACGAAAGAATTGTCAGCTCCTTGAAACTGCTCGGTCTTTTCTTCATCATATGAATGTTCCTAATCGGTTTTGGAGTGATGTTGTACTCACTGCATGTTTCCTCATTAATCGGATGCCCTCTTTCATTCTTCATGGTCAGTCCCCCTTCTCTATCTTGTTCCCCACTTTATCTTCATTTCCATTAACTCCTCATGTCTTTGGTTGTGTGTGCTTTGTCCACAATCTAAGTCCTAGAATAGACAAGCTAGATGCACGCTCCATTAAATGTGTCTTTCTTGGCTACTCTCAGACTCAAAAAGGATACAAGTGTTATAATCCCATTACTCGAAAGTGCTATGTCTGCCCTGATGTCACCTTTTTTGAGTTTGTCCCCTTCTTCTCAAGACCTAAAGCACCTCCGTCTCCACCCTTACTTCCTCTTCCTCTTCCTGTCAGTGATCCAATTCCAAATGCTACTGTTGGAGTAGACTCATCACCTCATCAAGTGCAGATCACCACTGAATGACCACCGATCGGGCAAGTGTATACACGTCGAACGACACCGGCCCCTCCTCCAGCTTCTACCTCATTTGCGGATCCTATCATGGCTCCTATTGCTAAACCCTCAGACCTTGACCTACCCATTGCCTTACGAAAAGGTAAACGCAGCTCTACCCTCCATCCCATTTCCAATTTTGTTTCATTATCTCGTCTTTCCACCTCACATCGTCAGTTTGTTTCACTTTTTTCATCTATTTCCATACCTAACAATGTCCAAGAAGCTCTTAGTTCACCTGGGTGGTGGCAGGCAATGGAGGAGGAACCTTCAGCTCTTCAACATACTCAAACGTCGGAACTCTCTACTCTCCCACCTAGTAAGCACGTTGTGGGCTGTAAATGGGTGTCTACTGTGAAATACTTGCCAAATGGTAGTGTGGAGCGTCTGAAGGCCAGACTTGTTGCTAAAGGTTACTCACAGTTGTATGGAGTGGACTACATGGAGATATTCTCTCCGGTGGCTAAGATTGGCTCTGTTCGAGTGCTAATTTCCCTGGCAGTTATGTATGATTGGCCTTTGTTTCAGCTGACATAAAAAACGCCTTCCTTCGTGGTGACCTTGTAGAGAGGTATATATGGAGCAACCACCTGGGTTTGTTGCTCAGGGGGAGGATGGTAATGTGCAGATTGAATAAGGCAATTTATGGGTTGAAACAATCGCCGCATGCTTGGTTCGGGAAGTTTAGTGAGGTGGTGAAGAGTTTTGGAATGAAGCAATGCCAGGTTGATCACTCTGTGTCCAGCTATGACTCAGAAGCTGGGAATATTTTATTAGTGGTCTATATGGATGATAGTCATTACTGGCAGTGACAAATTGGGGATTGGCAAACTAAAGGTATTTCTACAAAATCATTTTCAAACAAAAGACTTTGGAACATTGAAGTATTTCTTGGGAATAGAAGTTACCAAGTCGAAACAAGGTGTAAATCTGTGCCAAAGAAAATATGTTCCTGATCTACTGGAAGAAACATGACTATTAGGTGCAAAACCGGCTGAGACCCCTATGGAACCAAATGTTAAGTTGAACAGTGATACAGGAGAAGTATTTGAAGATCCTGGAAGGTATTGACGACTAGTGGGGAAGCTGAACTATCTGACTATCACGAGACCCGACATCTCCTTTGCAGTCAATGTGGTGAGCCAATTCATGTAGAACCCTTGTATACCTCACTGGGATGCAGTTCTTAGAATTGTAAGATATCTGAAGGGAGGTCCAGGCTGTGGACTATTGTATAAACCAGGAGGAAAACTTGAAGTAGTTGGGTATACAGATGCAAACTGGGCAAGCTCAATGAATGATAGAATATCTACTACAGGCTATTGCACATTTCTTGGAGGAAATCCCGTGACGTGGAAGAGTAAAAAGCAGACAGTTGTGGCCAGAAGCAGTGTTGAAGCCGAGTATAGGGCCATGGCACACACTAGCTGTGAATTAGTGTGGTTGAGGAATCTCCTACAAGAAATTGGGTTCCACATGGATAAACCTATGAGATTGTACTGTGACAATCAAGCTGCACTCCATATCTCATCCAACCATGTTTGTCATGAGAGAACAAAGCACATAGAGGTTGATTGCCACTTTGTGAGGGAGAAGGTTCTTGCTGGAGAGATAAGCACAAAACATGTGGGCACGAATGATCAGTGGGCAGATTTGTTTACAAAAGCTCTAAGCTTAGAGAAAGTGAACTATCTATGTAACAAGCTAGGATTATATGACATATATTCTCCAGCTTGAGGGGGAGTGTTAAAGTGAGCTGAATAAGGGTAGTTTAGTCATCTTATCTTTGTTAAGTTGTTTGCTTATGTGGCAGTCTTATTAGAGACACTCTGTCCCAACTTAAGTATGGGCAGTTTAGTCTTTGTAAATGTGATTAGAGACTAATAACTATTAAGAGGTCGACTGATAGGGTTTACCTATCAGATTCGACAGTCCATTCTTTTCTTTCTTCTTCTTCTCTTCTTCTCCCTCTTCTTCTTCGTCCTCTTGTTCGTTCGGGTTACTGTAGCAGCAGTCCAAACAAGTCCCCTTCCACCTCCACATTGTGGAAACCGAATTGCTAAGCAAATTTTAGCCCATGGAGTAATCCACACATCTTTGCTTTCAATGCATTACCATCTATTAATGGCCCTAAATACAATGCTAAGATCTTTCCTTCCGAGTCCTTGAAAACCCCTCCCAAAACCAAATGCTAGACCCACTCCCCACCCTCCAAGAATAATGAGGAACCACTCCAAAGAATTTGATTCATAGCTCCAATCCTTCTAAACTCATTTGGATTATTGTGTTACTTTTTCCAACAAATCAATCAAGAAGTCAACTTTCCAATTGGTTCCATGACGAACCAGACCACTTGATCAAGTTCACCCACAACATCAATCCTTGTTTACCACTTTGTCATCCTGTCCCAAGTTAAACAGGGCGGAATCATCAAGCCTAACCTCCTTCAATTCAGCCAACTTGTTTCCACAAATCAGAGTCTTTGCATATCCATCATTCAAATAAAGAATACAACTTTCTTCCTCCCACTTAGCTCAACTAAAAGTAAACTGGGAAAACAATGTCGCATTGACTGTATAGAGCAAAGATGTCACTTAATCATGATGGTAAACACAGTCATCCTATATGTCATTCTAATTTTCAACATTTTTATGAGCCTAAAAAAAGACAAATGTAGAAAAGATCAGCACTATAGAAACTGATCACTCAAGTGAGGATTGAAGGAAACTTGACTGTGACATTATGATAAATTTTATAGCTATCAGCTCAGTACAATATCCAGTGAGTAAACCATCATTTTTTTCCTTCTTTTGTTTATTGGGGGATTCAAAAAAAAACCGAGGAAAGCTCATTCTGCACTCGATTTTCAATTCTGTTAATAATTCACCAAAGACATCTGGACAAATAACAACTATAGTGGGACAAATATGAACCATTAACTAGTACCAGATCAAATTATTAATTTCAGCAAAGATTGGTAATAATAAAAAGCAAATAAAAACAATTAAATTACATGGATACAACAAATATAATAAGAATGATAATCAGGTAAAACCTTGTGAAACAATTTGGGCTTCGGAGTTTTCATCCACCACCACCTCTTCCTTTTCAATATCTTCATATTCATCATAATTTTCATCATCAAAAACAGTAGCTTTATGCTCCAAAGTAGCAATTGAAACTTCAGCCGAGAAATAGTCCTTTTTAGGCAGCAAATGATCTTCCTCAGTTGTGGCTTGAATCTCAGGCCCCTCATATTCCTCCTCAATGTCTTCATAATCAACAGCATCTTCAGCTTTTTCATCATAATCTATTGGCAGAAAAAATGAATTAACACTGGATCAGTATAGACATATTTAGAAGCATCACAAATAAAATATCACTTACCAAAAAAAAGCATCACAAATAAAATATTACTTATCAAAAAAAAAGCATCACACATAAAATATTACTTATTAAAAAAAGAATCACAAATATTACCATAAGTTCAAAACTACTGTAAAACAAGAGAGTGAGAATTGTATAAAATTACCATAATTTAGATCTTAAAGAGAACAAATTTTCTAGATGCATTTGCATTAACAGTCTAAGGTCTATATGATCTTTTATATTGTCTAACCCTTGTATAAAGAATAAAAGAAAAGAAAATAAAGATGAATAGAGAAACAAGAGATGTGTAAATGTAGAGAAATGGCAGAGAAAGAAAGCTGTTTTACAGAGAAAACTCAGGTAGGCATGCAGCCCACTTCTTCTCATGTCTCAATAATACATAAAATGGCTGTTATACCCCAGATCATAACAAGAAAAAGACACAAATAAATAAATAATAATAAGAGAAGGCATACATTTCAACAGTTTACTACTTGAAAACCAATTCAATTGTATCCTTCTCCAATGCTATTGTACATGTACAAGTAAACCTATGTGTGTTGAAGTGACTGGAACATCAAGACAAACCCAATTTTAAAGTTTCATCTTACTTTCAACTCTGACAGCATATAGTTGAAATGACCCAAAAGCTATCAAACAAATTATACATATAAAATCACTCAAAGGAATGCATGGCAATTAGAAAGACAAAAAAAAGGCAGACCAATGCACAAGGTTCCCACCAATGTGGGGTCTGAAGAGGGACAGATGTACGCAACCTTACCCCTACACATACAGAGAAGTTGTTTCCAAGATTTGAACCCTGTCACCCAGGTCGCAATGGAGCAACCCAACCATTGCGTCAAGGCCCACCCTTGATCAAGGTTCAAAGTATCGGAAACGGAAGGTGTATCGGAAAGACAATTTTAAGAGGCATACCGGAATATGCATAGATACAGACGAAAAATTAAGATAGGCATAAATATGCTAGGACAAATAAATCATAAAAACTATATTACTAACAAAAGCTACAAGTTTTATATGATTGCAAATAAGTCATTTAAATGTAAAAATCCATAATTTAATGGTTTATGACCCTGTTTGATTTTACTTCTAAAAAGTACTTCTTTTAGCAAGTACTTATTTTAAGAGTTGGGACCACACATTAAGTGGTTATTAAGCGCTTTTATGTGTTTCGTAAAAAAGTGGGAAAGTACTTTTTGTTAAAAGAAGCACTTCTTAAAAATGTGACCTGAAGCTGGATTTTTTTCAGCACTTCTTCGAGAAGTACTTCTTCCAATAGAATGGGGCAAACTAGTCCCTAGTATTTTTTTAATACCCAAAATACCCCCGCACGAGGGTTTTACCTCCCTCTCCTATCATTTGAACATAGCAAACCAGGTAGCAATGCACCTAGTTACAGGTCCATCGGCGATGATCAACGGTGAGGAAAAATAGTCGGCGGACCTGTCGTTTTGCCATTTTCTTACATTTTGTGAAGTTTTCCATCATATTAAGCCATTTTCTTGGGTTTTTTTAAACTTGAAACTCCCTTGTTTGACGTGTTCGCAGATCTGCAATTTGGAAGAGTTTAACGGCGATAATCTCACCATCCATCCACCGGTGAAAAGGAGGTTAGTTCGCCCAACTCCTCCCCTCCATGTTTGGTTTTTATTTGGTTTTTTTGTATGATTATTTGTCGGATTCGAAAATATTTTGGTTTCATATGAGAAATCCGAATTTTTTTGTTAAAAATCATGCAAAACAATTGCTGAAGTTTGATGAATATTTGGTTGCATTTTGATGTTTAAATATTTGTGATGTTTTATTTTTTTAACTTCTAATTAATTTTTCGTTAAATCCGAAATATTTGCTTGGGTTTTTTTTTTTGCATTGTCTATGTGATAGATTTCTATGCATGAATAGATTTTTATTTATCAATATTGTTCATTATTTGTTATTATTAGTTATTATTATTATTTATGATATAATTAATATTATTTATTGTAATCAATATTGTTGTTGTTGTATTATTATTATTATTATTATTATTATTATTATTATTATTATTATTATTATTAATTGGGTCCACATGGCGCTTCACGTGGGGGTCCACGTGGGCTCTCAGTTGCCATGATGTTGCATTTTTTCATTGAAATGTATAGTATAATATGTGAAAAGCATTGTATATATGTACGAGTGAAGTGAGGGCTAAAATTGTCATTTGTTAATATAAGCCCTTATGGGGAAAGTAGCTTACCAAACATCCTCACCCCAATAAGTGCTTAAAAACATAATAAGTGATTTGGCAAGTGAATCACCAAACAGCCTTCAATTGATGCAACAAGTACTTCTTTTAACAACCACTTAATCATCAAACAGGGCCTGTGTATGAGATATCAGTATACAATTAGTAACCATTGAAATATGATGGAATATCTAAAATGTGAAAAAAATTAGAAAAACTAAAATGTCAATGTGTACACATCAATTTTTCAAATAACCAATATAAATGTGAATGTGTATACATCAATTTATCTCAATATTTATTAGTATATAAATTTTTATAACAAATTTGTAGAGGGACTAGGTCGAATGGGCCCTAATATTTCTTTTATGTTTAAGTAATGTCATATCTGTTTTATGTGTTAATCCCCATTAACACATAAAACAGATATCACATTACTTAAACATAAAAGAAATATTAGGGCCCATTCGGCCTAGTCTCTCTACATAATTCTAGATGTATTAATAAACATCCACTAAGAAAAGAGAAATTTTACTTAAAAACAAAAATGCATACAACCATAACAAACAAATGGGTGTGGCTTGGTGGTGAACTTATGGTCATTAAAATCTAGTGACCAAGGTTCAAATCTTGTTATTGCTAAACTTTGTAGTTTTTACTAATAAAACGAAATTAATGAGAGAGATGATCATTAAATAATGGAATTAATGAGAGAATTCGAATTAGGCGCTAAAATCCAAACTTAAGTTTAAAAGTGAGGAGTAATTTGTTTTTTTATCAATAACAAAGGATTTCATTAATTAATAAAGTGTACAAAGGAAGGAGACAACTTCTCTTATCTCCCCCAAACAAGATAAAACAGAAAATATATATATATATATATATATATATATACATTTGAGCCCAAAACAAGTTCTCCCTATTCACCCCTTGTTTTGCTAGCCCATTAGAAAGGGAGTTAGCACATCTCTTAACCCAAACCACTTTAACTTCCATGTCTTTTGTCAGCCATTGGAATTTGTTCTTTTCAATGTTGTACATCCACAAACCATTTTTATCTAATTTCAGCCATTCTACCACCAGCTTGGAGTCTCCTCCGATGATCAACTTCCTCAACTTCAAGTCCTTGGCTCTTTGAACACCTTCTATAGCCGCCAAAATCTCAGCTCTAAGAGAATTATCCTCTTCAATTGGGCCTGAGAACAAGGCAACTATAATCCTATTCTTATCCCCTAAAACACCCCCAATACCCAAAGGCCCTGGGTTGCCAATATTATTCCCATCAAAATTCATTTTGTAAACTAGGTTTTTCATGTAAGCCTGATCTGGTCGGCTACATGAGAAGCCATTAGATCAAGACCTCTGCAGAATAGGATTATCAATCTTGGATTGAATGAAAGAGAAATTAGACTTAAATATAGGAGTAATTAACGAAAATAGTGAGAGGGGATTCGGAATTAAATATAGATTAGCGAAATTAATGAAAGAAGGGCACCCAAAACAAATCAAGTGTATCGAGCTGTATCGGATTGTTTCGGGCCCAAATCAGCCAATATAGAGCCGAAACAGCCCAATACAGGTTCATATTGGTGCGATACATACGAAAAGAAACATAACGACTGATTTCTACATGTTCTGTGTACCGGGCTCTTGTCAAAACGATAAGTATCAGCCAATACAGCCCGATACATTGCGAAATTTTAAACATTACCCTCAATTAGAAAGATAAAAATTAAAAAAAAAAGGATGATTAAAGACCTCAATTTAGAAATATTGAAAGCCCATGGTATGTAAGCAAAAGGATTCAAGGGGAAAAAGAGAATGCTTAGATTAAGATCAAAGTCTAAGAACAGATTTTTCACCCTACTGAAATGATAATTACTTGAATTAAACAGAGTCATATTCAGAATATTGATATCTAATTCTACTCAGCTTCCTTCTTATCTCTTCAATATGATGCAAGTCATAAAATGTAATAAGCATAAAAGTTTAACCAATATCAATATGTTGTAAATGGGATCAATGGATAAACATTCACTTGATACCAAATCATCAGTTTCAGAGTCAATTAAACCATAAAACTTGAGATCATTCTTTCTGGCAATATAATGTCACCTTGCTCAGAACCATCAGCTGGTGTTTGCAGTAATTTTATTGACAACTACATGTTAAACAAATTCATTAGTGTCAATGCATAAAAGATTGCAATGGAAAGAACACAAAAAAACAAAATTGATTGGCCCCTCTGACATAGACTGATCTCTTAAAAAATCCAGGAGATATAACAACAAGATTGGAATCACCATACATCAATATCCATTAGTGATGGACCCAATTTGTCGGCCAGTGTAGAAAGATGTTCCTTTGCATCCTGAAAAACATTGTATGTCAAGCATCAATTAAAGGGTTTAACAATTGGCTTTGTGAAGAAAGATTACGGGATGTAGTGATCAAACATGAAAAAGAAAAATTAGAGAAGGTATCAAGGGAAATTATATAAATACATAAATAAACACAAAATAGAACAAGAAATGTGACCATGAACACAGCTACAGTGTCAAGAAAGAAGAAAAGAAACCTTCTATAGTTATCAAAAAAGATAAAACATCACAGCAGCTAAGCTATGGTATATGCAAGATGATGAAGAGAAAACTTCTCATCTGACCAACCAGTAGTCTTTTATAGTTCCTCTTAGCTGCAATCCTGAAAACCTCGTTGAAAATAAAGAAAGAATGTAATGAGATAATACAGTAGACAAAGATCTGCTTGCATCTATACAGGACATGGAGTTGGCATCTATATTAGCACTTTCAGTATATGCATGCATAAGGATGTCAATAACTAATATCTCTAATCCAGTCAACAATAACTTGGTAAATATGTTATTTGAATCACTCTCCATTGTTCACAGAGCTCAACCAAATATGCCAATAACTAATATCTCTAATCCAATCAACATTGACTTGCTAATAACTTGGTAAATATGTTACTTGAATCACTCTCCATTGTTCATGGAGCGCAACCAAGTATTGCAAAATTTATTAGCCTTTCTAACTACAACCTCTCCACATATTTAAAGGTTTAATCTCCAATTCCCCATATGCCAAGACAAACAAAAATTTCCCATCTCCTAAAACTGCAAGCAGCATGGAAAAGATCACGCCTAAAGGCATGAATGAAAAATCAAAGACAATCTTAAGATTTCCACATTCTGAAATTTCACTTATCCAAAGTTTGGTTCATAAGAATTGTAACATTTTTGCAAATAATGTGAATGATTTGACATCTTACAGGAGAAGATAATACAAGATCCAACTTGAATAGGGGAGAATCCAGCATTTTTACAGAAAATATCACTAGAACATTAATTTCAAGATATCATTGATACTCCAGCACAACCAGACATAGAAGTTCCCATGTATCAATGAAGCACAGAGAAAGTTGTCCTGTCATTTTAGTAGCTTTAGTGAAAAATAGACCTCAGATGCAAAAAAAACACCCAAAAACTTTGCTTCTTTTTTCTAAAAGTGTAAAACCATTTCACATTCTACTTTTTGAATCTAAATCTCCTTTATAACTCCCATCAATCTCGTCTTCCATCAGCTTAATCGCTAATTTTGGGAGGAACTGGAAAAGAAAAATACCTAAGCATGCCCCTTGGAAATAAATGCATCTCTAGCACTGTCTGAGAGCCCATCCTTGAGTGTTTCCAGAATAGGCTCTCCCCCTGGAAAGACAAGTATCTAAAAAAGGGGACAAACTCACACTCCTATTAAAAGCACATTATCTAGCTTGCCCACATTATCTAGGTGACAAGGTGCTCTTGAAGGCTCGCCTCGCCTAATCGTCAAGCAGCTTTAGACAATGTATTATAAAATACTTTTATATTCTTGATTTTTTTTGAGATTATAATTATAAAATAGACATTATTAAACTAAAATATCCATTTTGTGTGTTTATATACTAATTACATTTTAATATTTTCTTATTTGTTAGGGTTTAATCAACACAGACACTGCTAAATGCTGTATCAGACCCTGACTGACTAAGGGTCCACACTCTAGAATCTGAACCACCCTCCCCCAAAAATACTGAACTCAACAGAAGAAGCAAAGCTGAGACATTGGAAATTATTCACTTAGATTTCTAATGAAGCCAAGATTCCAACTCAAGTTTGAAAGGGATGAGGAACAACTGATAAAATCACAAATAGATTTACCTTTGAAACTAGAGAGCTCAAAGAGAAAGGAAAAACCTCCGAAAAAGGGGTTTACCCTACCCAAATATCCTCCCAAAATCTAATTTTCTGACCCAAAGCTAAATCATACCTTATGTGATTGAGGAACACAGGAAGATTGCCATGGATAGCCTTCCAAGGAGCAGCCAGAGTAGCTCTATGTAAGCAGCCCGCATCCCAACCGTTGTTTGACAGCCCATGGATACTTGAAATAACTCTAGTCCACAACCTCTCATTTTCTTTAACAAATCTCCAAAGCCATTTACTCAACAAGGGTGACAGATTGTGATGTTGAGCAATGAGATAAGGAGGAAAACACACCTGGAGTTCCAGTCATGTGATCGGAGGCTCCAGAGTCGATGATCCGGGGATCGGGTCTAGATGCCAGACAAGCCATACCTGAGTGAGCAAAAGTCGTCATGTTCTGCTGTGATTGGATAAACCTCTCATATTCATCATGGGAAACACTCACCATCTCCTTCATGGGACCATCTGTGGATGTAGGAGGCAACTGGCCAGATGAATGATTCTCCTGTCTAAAGCTGGAACTTGAGTCACCGGTCGCGGCATGATTGGCCCAGGTTGAGGGAGGACCATGTAGATCATAACAATAGTTGATAGTATGTCCATCCATACCACGATGAGTGCACTTCCTCGGGCCTGAGCTACGTCCTCTACCACGGGCTCCCCCTGAATCTCTGCTCCCACTACGACCACCACCACGATTACGAGTAGACCCACCATTGCCACTTTGGCCATATGCAGAACCACTACCACCACCACGGCCAGACTGAGCTCCCCGAGCTCCACCTCTACCACCACGGCCTCTCAATACAGCAAAGGCAGATCTATCTGAGATATTAGAGTTCTCAGTAGATCCGATAGAAATCCTCCGAAGTCAAGCAAAAACCTCTTCTAGAGACGGAAGAGCTGATCCCCCTAATATCTGAGCCCGTACTGGTTCATATTCAGACTTTAGTCCCATCAAAAATCTAGTCACATCAAGCTGCTCTCTCTGTTGTTGCTGAATCTTGACATCATAAGTGAGAGGATGATAGACATTCAACTCATTACGTATGTTCCTCATGTTGGCATAGTACTCCTCAAGACTCTGATTGCCCTGTTGCAGGTTAAAGTACTCTTGATAAAGCTGATAAACTCTGGTTGTATTGTCCTGCCCCGAATACAATTTCTTCGCATGGTCCCACACATCTTTGGCAGTATCAAGGAACATGAAGTTCACGCTAATCCTGGGTTCCATACTGTTCCACAACCATGTGATGATCTAAGCGTCCTCTTGCTCCCAGTCTTCATACTCGTGAGAGTCAGAGGAGGGTTTCTCCTCTCTGATGTGTTTTACCTTCTTCTTTGCCTTCAGAAAGACTTCAACGGATTTAGCCCAAGGCACATAATTCTCTCCATTTAACTTAATGGAGGTCATCTGAACGTTCAGGTAGTCTATAGGCACCATCACACTAGGTTTATAATCATTATTGTCTCCCATTATGTTATCACCAATTCTGCACACTTGCTGAATTCTATTATCACTGAGATCTACACACTACACACCACTAGGTCACACCTGTCACACTGATTGCAGCACTAATTGTTGCTGGAATGTGTACTCTTTACACCACAAACCCTAGATCACACATTTCACACTGATTTCAGCACTTGTTGCTGAAAAGTGTGCTCACACCACAAACCCTACTCCTACAACTACCTGAAATCTCACCACTATATGATCATATCTCTTCCTTCAAAATGCACAAAGAAACCAGCATAAACCCTAGCTCTTACTGGCCGAAACCCTAGCAAACACACCTCCTATTTAATCCATAACAGATATCATGCACTGAAATCTCTTACCTTATCGCTGAAGTAACACCCATGCGAGCAGGAGAGCAGTCCACACACAACAGCCACACACAACAGCCACTGCCCACACAGTTCGGGCGATCACTAGGAGAGGGCGATCTCAGAAATCACAACAACCGACCACATACGACCTGACTGGAGGCATAGAGACCCCCAAGGAAAGAGGGCGATCACTCCTTTTCAGCCCTTTCCCTTATCTCCAATCGAAAAAAAAAAAAAAAAAGAGGAAAACCCTAGATAGGGTGCACAGAGAATGAACCCTAGGCAAGCAGAAATCTAGGCAGATTTAACCTGGCTCTGATACCATGTTACAATTCAGGTCTGCCTTAGAGTTCGGCCTGACTGAGTTCAGTTATGATGAAGAAGAAAAAGTGATAAGGAAAGAGAGAAAGAGAGAAAGAGAGAAGATAGAATTCTGGTTCGAACTGAAAGAATCAACCTAACTTCTCCCAGTCGGCCAGTAAGTATTTATATTATTATTAAAACATGACTGAAAAGACCTATGTGCCCTTACTTAAGTTAAGAGCACATGTTTCAACACAACATTACAGATCAGCAACATCAATCAAGGTATAAAGACAGAAATACCCCTACACTAACATTTTCAACGATGATGATGATGATTAGACTCCTATTGGAGTTGTTGCTTGAAAAATCACAGTTTCTAAAAAAACAAAATAAGAAATTGACAATGGAAATATGAGATACGCTAATTTTGTCATCTTTTCCCTGTTCTTTATCAATAACAAAGAAAAAATAAAGGAACCAATATAAACAAACTGCTAAATTAGCTTCTAATACTTTGTACATGACTAGACCTATCTCAAGGGTCTATTAGCTTCTCATACAAAAGATCGAAGTCAAAAAATGTATGAGTTTTTGTGAACAGAAAGACACAAACAAATCATCTCAATGACAAGTCTGAGCACCTCTTCAACTGGCTATTGCCTCTTCTTGAATATTCTGCTATTCATTTCCCCACAAGTGGCCCAAAATCTGGCTAATGGGGCAACTCTCCGTATAGCATAATCTTGGCTGTTAAGGTTCCACAGTTTCCAGCAACTCAAGAGTTCCCTAACCAAAGATGGAAATCACCAAGACTCTGGATAGGGTTGATCATTTCTGCCCAGGCCCTAAAATCCTAGAGCTAGACAGCCCAACCTAGGCCAGAAGAGATAATATATATATACATATATATTATAGGTATGTATGTATGTACACTTTGAATAGAGTTTATGTATATATATACCAAGACACTCTGAATAGAGAAAGCAACTGTTTTGAAGGGTCTCACAATGTTGGTGTAAAATTTTTGAGCATAATATGCTGATGGGGTCTACTTCTTGTACATCTTAGGAGCTCGTTTTGCTTGGACCACAAAGCCTTCAGAGTATTTTTATAATTTTTTATCAGAAAATTATAGAATTTATATTATAAGAACCATCTACAGCATTTACTGTACCAAAACAAAAGCTTTTCTATGTTTTATCAGATTTCCAGATGCCAAAAAACTGAAAAAAAAAATGGCAACCCATACCGATTACATATACACCATTCCTTCTTCAAAGCAATCAATGCAAATAGCAAGTTGCCCAAGCCATATGTTTATTAAGCACCAATTTCCAGATAGTTCTTACTTATTAATGGTAAATAAAATCATTTTCAGTAACACGTATGAGATTGCTTCAATGAAATGTTGGATTTAGATTACCTGATACTAAAATTAGTTCTACAATCTACAATTGCAAATTACACACTACAATTATTGGATGCACAGAAAGTAAAAACTTCCTTAAGGGAGGCTCACCTCATCAAGATAATCTGCATCAAGATCACCTGAATCATCAACATTTCCAAACATAAATCCCAAGAGTCGGCTCCCTCCACCAGACTCCTCATAATCATCCTCATCATCTGCCAAGTCAGAACTTTAGAACCAAACAAACAAAAGTAATGCCATGCTATAACCCGTAAATGATATATAAGCAGAAGTTTCAAGTCCAAAACTTAAAAGGAGCAACTTATTTTCAAGGTACCTGCATTCAGGGGAACGTTTACATATCAATAAATAAGTGATTTATGCATCATGCATGTCTATAAATGTCTGTTAAATATAAATGCAAGTCTAAGAACTTAACACAAGAAATCCAATTTCCAAGTATGACATGAGGCAAGGTGACTTTAATCAAAAGCATATTTCTTATCCATTTTCTCAGTTCCTTCTGGTGTGGCTGACAAAAATGAGGAGAAAATGAGGAATTTCCTTTGGGCTGGATGGAAGGACTCAAACAAGCATCACTTAGTTAACTGGGAGCAGGTGTGCAAACCTTTAAACCAGGGAGGACTAGGAATTAGGAAGGTTAAGGCTTTCAACACTGCATTGCTGGGCAGATGGTTCTGGAGGTTTTCTATTGAGCCAAATAGCCTATGGAGAAAAGCTACTGAGGAGAAATATGGCTTGAGAAGCAATGGGTAGGATGCAATAGATCCCAATCTTTCTTATGGGTGTGCAGTGTGGAAAGGCATTTGCAGAGCTTTTGGTAAGTTTACTGAAAGTTTAAAACTTAAAGTGGGAGATGGGAGGAGGTTGCGCTTTTGGATGGACCCTTGGTGTGGGGACAGTGCTCTAAAAGATGTCTCCCCAGCCCTCTTTTCTGCAGCTGTAGACAAGTCAGCTGTAGTTTTGTGGTGGAAAATAATATGATTATTTAGGCACCTTCCCTTAGGAGAGGTTTCAATGATTGGGACTTGGATCAGATGGCCCAACTTTTCGAAATACTTCAAAATCAGCAGCTGAATTTGCAAGGACAAGATACAAGGTGCTAGAAATGGACAAGTTCTGGAGAGTTCTCTGTCAAGTCCTTCTATTTGGGCCTTGTAGGAGAGGCAAGAGAGTCCTTCCCAAGCAAATTAATATGGAAAGCAGCAGGCCCTTCTAATGTAAAATTCTTCTTGTGCGTGGTTGTTTTGGATGAATGCTTGACTAAGGCCATGTTGATGAAGAAGGGGTTTAATAATTTGCTATGTGTTATCTGCAATCGAGAAGTGGAGACATCGAGCCACCTATTTCTGCACTGCAGCTTCAATGCTTCAACATGGAACTACATTATTAATGCTATAAACTTGAAATGGTGTGCTCCAGGGTCAGTGAAAGACCTGTTAAAAGGATGGCCAATCCAGGGTATGTCTAAAAAGGGGAAGGTATGCCGGTCCTCAATTCTGGCAGCTGTCTTTCGGGCCATCTGGCTGGAAAGAAACTGCACAATTTTTGAGCAGAAGTTGGTTTCAAAAGCAGTGGTAATCAATGCAGCAGTAGGTTTCTTAAAGGTCTGGTTGTCTATCCATAATATATTCAGAAATGAAAACTTTTCTTCTTCTTTTTTGAGGATGGACTTTTTTGGAGGTTCCAGTGGTTTGTTATGTACAGTTACTCATTGTACAAAGGACCTTGTTTTGATATTTATACAGCTTACTATACTTAACCTTTCTCCCCAAAAAAAGGCAGAACTCTCCCAAGATCAACTTCTTTCATCATCAGCTTGAGGATTAGACTTTCTACATTGAAATTCCTTCTAAAAGTTCGGCCCCAAATTACTCTACTATTCACCAAATCAAAGTAGCCTTCAACCACAGCTTCCTTATCTTGGGAAATATCAAAAAGAGAAGAAAGCCTTTCACACAAAGAAAAATCCCCGCGTCATTTATCAAGCCAGAATTTGATATGATTGCCTTTCACATCCAAAAAAGAATTTTAAGCTGCCTCAAAGTAGTCATTGTTTTATGCTGTTGTCCCACATATCTGCAATACAGTTGCCAATTCATCATATTGTAATACCATCTCATGTACTCGGTACTCCACATAGTGCCGATAATCTTCACTAGGGAATACGTCAGTTCCAGTAATATTTCATGTTAGTACCCATGGAAATGGAAATATGCAGTAGAAATATTAGGAGGAAATAATGTCAACACCCAAAGAACACATCTCCAACTTAAAATTGCATGATAACTTTGTACAATTACTCAACCTCTCCAGTGGCAAAAACATTAGCCTCTTTACTTCACTTGAGATGTCTTCTTTATCCTCTTGTTGGAACTGACCCCAAATAAGCCGCGCTTTTTTTATCAGAAACGGTAACTTTCATCAGACAGATTAAGAGAATACACTGTCACCACCCAGTTAAGGGTGTTTACCCCAAGAAAAGTACTTTCTGATTACAGAACAGCCCAAAACAAGTTTTCCCTGAAAGTTCCTTGCTTTGCAAGGGTGTCGGCTAGTCCATTCGCTGACCTCCTTGTCCACTTGAACAGTGCCCCAACCTCCCTTGCTAAGCAGTTTATTTCCCTCATGAATTGTGGATGTACCCAAGCCCCCAAGTTATGTGACTGCAACCACCCATTAATAGTTTAGAGTCCCCTTCTACTTCAAACTGGTGTAAGCCCCATTGTTTAGCCAGCCTTAGACCTTGTAGCAAGACCATAATCTCTGCTCTCAAAGAGTGTCCATCACCTATCAGACCTGAATACAGTGCAACCAGTCTGCCCTCCCTGTCTCTGAAGGCTCCTCCCACCCAGAGGGACCCGGGTTTCCTAAGGATCTCCCATCGAAGTTCAGCTTCACCCATTGATGTGCAGGAGGGATCCATTGCTCCTTTAACACAGACCTCAATGAAGAAGAGTTTGCCACAGTGTACCATCCTCTAAACAAATCATCAGCTGAATAATCTTTAAATAAAGGGGATGCTTTAAGCCAATGAATGACCTTGGTAGATATGCAGCCAATGATTTGCTCCTTAGATCTCTCAGAACCCTGGAAGATCCTATTGTTTCTTTCTTCCCAGATTGACCACAAAACAGCTGCTCTTGTTGCTCTCCACATTGCTCCCTGAAGAAATAAGTCACAAGTGTGGGTTTCCATACCCACACTCAAGCTCTAGTGTGTGTGGTTCCATACCCACACCTAGTTTCCTAATTGTTTTTATTTTTTCTTTTAAGATTGGGCCGGCTGGCCTTTTCATGTTTATCTATATTATATTTTGTCTTACTAGGATTAGGACTTAAGTATTTCTGTCCTATTATTGTAAGGAATTAAAGGTTATAAATAAGAAAGAATTTGGGGCAGCAGATATCAATCACCGAACCCCTTTCTTCTCTCTTCTCCTCTCTTCTTCTCTTCTTCTTCTCCTCTACTCTTCTTTTCTCTTCTTCTCTTTTCTGAATTACAGTAGAACAGAAATCTACTTGCTTTATTCAAGTTGGTATCAGAGCCTTGGAGGCGAAAGAAACTAGGTTTTTCATGTAAGCCTGATCTGGTCGGCTACATGAGAAGCCATTAGATCAAGACCTCTGCAGAAGTTTCCTGGTCTTGGAGGCTACTGGAGTGCTGAAGACTGTCCAAGAAAGATTCTTGGAGAATTACCCGGTGACCAGGAAGAATCAGAGATCAGGCTCGATCAAGGTTAGGGTTTCAAACCTAAGAAGACAATCAGAATTCTTTTTGTGAGAAAGAATTCAGATTCAATAAGAGTTCTTTTTCTGAAGTGGACAATCAGAGTTCCTTTTCTGAAGTGGACAATCAGGGTTTCAAACCAAGGAGTTCTTTTTCCTGAGAAAGGTACAACCTTTAAGCTAATTCGACCTTAGATAGAAGTTATCAAGAATTCTTTTTACAGCAGCATAATAAATCTGAGAATATCTTGTTGTTTTGAGAATAACTTGCTGTCGACTCCTTGGCATTAAACCCTTCGATCCCTTTTTTGAGGAATCAGGATTTGTTCTTTACTGATATTAATCCAGGGCTCTGATTTTACTAAAGTTACAGTTTTGAGAGAAAAATGTCAACTGAAATTAAGTGAACCAGCCAAGGAGGATATTTTTTGTGATCATTGCAAGAAGCCCAAACACACTAGGGAGACATGTTGGAAGTTGCATCCGCACCTAATGCCAACTAGACTCAGAAACAAGAAGAGAAGTGCTAGTACAACAACTAATACTGATAATACATCCTCTTCCAGCACAAGGACCACATCCTTTGATGCCTTGGCAGCTGTTCGAGCTGCACTGACACAGTTAGAAAAGGAAGCTGGTATTTTTGGATCTTCAGCTACTACACCAGCTCAGTCTACTTCAGCCCTTGCTCATACAGTTACAAGAGCTACTGCATGTCTTGCTTCTGTCCCAGGTAATACTAGACCTTCTTGGATAATAGATTCAGGCGCTTCAAACCATATGACCAGCATATCTACTTCATTCAGCACCTATTGTTTATCCTCTGGGAGAGACAAAGTTTCCATTGTTGATGGCTCTCTTGTAGACATCAGATTGTCAGATACCATCACCCTATCCTCAGTTTTGCATGTTCCCAAGTTTAGTGCTAACTTACTTTCAGTTAGTAGTATTACTAAAAGTCAAAACTGTTCGGTAACATTTTTCCCTGATCGATGTATTTTTCAGGATCTGGAAACGAAAAAGGTGATTGGGACTGGCGGTGAGATGAATGGAGTCTACCTACTTTATCATTCACAGGGGGAGCAGAGAGAAATAGGGAAATTGTTTGTTTCACAGTCTTATAGTAAGATTATACTTTGGCACAATCTCTTAGGTCATTTATCTTTTGGGCCTTTGAAGATTCTTTTTCCAAACTTGTTTGAGTCAGTAGAAGTGTCTGAGTTAAAATGTGAAAGTTGTGAGCTTGCAAAACACAGTAGATCATCTTATCCTTTAAGTAATAAAAGAAGCAACTTCCTTTTGAAATTATGCATACCGATGTTTGGGGGCCATATCATACTCCCACCATGGGAGGGTACATATATTTCTTATTATTTGTTGATGATTATACCCGCTTTTCATGGGTCTACCTTATTCCCATACACTTCTGGGGGGATGCAATACGTACAGCTATATACCTCATTAACAGGGTTCCTTCACGGGTCCAAAACATGCAAACCCCGTTCAGTCTTATATATCCAGATAAGAACCTATTCACTATTCCACTCAAAACTTTTGGGTGTACTTGTTTTGTTCAAATCCTTGGACCTCATCGCTCCAAGTTTGATCCCAAAACCACCAAGTGTATTTTCCTTGGGTATGCACAAAATCAAAAGGGATATTATTGTTATGAGCCTGTTTCAGGGAAGCGCTTTGTGTCCATGGATGTCACCTTCTTCGAGGATATGCCTTACTATCATAAGGCTTCTCCTCAGGGGGAGAATAGTGAGGAAGGGATATCAATTTCAGCCCCAAAAGTTCCTTTACCTGTCCCAATTACTGAGGGGGGAGTTGTGAAGAAGGTTGTCAAAAATGCAGAGAATTAAGAGTGTATCATAGAAAGTGGTGCAGGTAGGTTGACTCTCGTACTCAACAGCAATCCAGGCAAGTTCCAACATCTTCTACAGCCCCAGATCCAAACATTACTACTCCCACTGTTGATCCCACTATTACAGATGCTCAGCCTCCATCGACAGATGACCTTGATCTTCCAATTGCTATTAAAGGAAAGTGTCATTGCACCTCATCCACTGCCTATTGCATCTCCAAGTTCCTTTCCTATAACTGTCTCTCAGAATCCTACAGATCATACTTGGCATCTATTTTTACTATACTTATAACCAGAAAAGTGCAAGAAGCCCTTTTGATACCTGAATGGAATAAAGCAATGCATGTAGAGATGGATGCTCTTGTCAAGAACAACACATGGGAACTAGTTAACCAACCTGAAGGGAAGAAACTTGTTGGATGCAGATGGGTGTTTACTGTGAAATATAATGTTGATGATACTATAGAGAAGTATAAAGCCAGAACGGTTGCAAAGGGATTCACACAAATTTATGGCATAGACTATACAGAAACCTTTGCACTTATTGCAAAAATGAACACTATCAGAATTCTTCTATCCATTGCTGCAAACTACTCCTGGCCACTATTTCAGCTAAATGTTATGCCTTTCTCAACAGAGACTTGCAAGAGGAAGTTTACATGGAGTTACCCCCTGGATTTTATAGTACAGAAGAAGGAAAGAAAGTTTACCTTTTGAAGAAGGCCTTGTACGGGCTGAAACAATCTCCAAGAGCTTGGTTTGATAGGTTCAAACTGGCTTTGGACAAATTCGAATAAATACAGGCTCAGTCAAATCACACTCTCTTCTTTAAGAAGGCAGGTCATTCCCTGACTCTACTTGCAGTCTATGTAGATGACATTGTGATAACAAGAAGTGACACTAGTGAAATTGAAACCCTTAAACAGCACCTTCACAAGGAATTTAAAGTAAAAGACCTAGGGAAATTACACTATTTCCTAGGAATTGAGGTAGCTCAATCTAAGCATGGCATTTTCATCTCTCAAAGGAAGTATGTTCTAGACTTATTGGAAGAAACTGGAAAGTTAGGAGTCAAGACTCATTGATGACAAGGCTATGTATCAAAGGCTGGTTGGGAAACTTCTTTATCTCTACCTAACTCGGCCAGAAATTTCTTATGCTGTTAGTATTGTCAGTCAATACATGCATTTTCCCAGGACCACCCACCTCCTTGCAGTAGAAAGGATTCTTGCCTACTTAAAGAGATGTCTAGGGAGAGGTATACTCTTCAAGAATAATGGTCATATGAAACTATAAGTGTATACAGATGTGGATTGGGCTGCTAGATGTGTTGATGGCAGGAGATCTACCTCTGGATATTGTGCATTTGTGGGGGAAAACCTTGTTTCCTGGAGAAGCAAGAAACGGAATGTTGTTGCTTGCTCTAGTGCAGAAGCAGAATACAGATCCATGACCAATGGTGTCGCAGAAGTGTTACGGCTGAAATCCTTGCTTAATGAGTTGAAGACTGATTATGAGAAGCCTCTAATGCTATATTGTGATAATCAAGCTGCAATTAATATTGCCCACAACCCAATACAGCATGACAGGACTAAGCATATCGAGGTTGACAGACATTTTAGCCGAGTGCGAGTTGCATCTCAAGAAATATGCCTTCCTTATATTGCCTCAGACATGTAGTTAGTTGATCTCTTCACCAAAGCAGTCACAAAAATCAAATTGGAGACAGATTTACGCAAGTTGAGCATGACAAATATCTACTCCCAACTTGAGGGGGAGCGAAGAAATAAGTCACGAGTGTGGGGTACCATACCCGCACCTAGTTTCCTAATTGTTTTTATTTTTTCTTTTAAGATTGGGCCGGCTGGCCTTTTCATGTTTATCTTATTATATTGTCTTACTAGGATTAGGACTTAAGTATTTCTGTCCTATTATTGTAAGGAATTAAAGGTTATAAATAAGAAAGAATTTGGGGCGGCAGATATCAATCACCGAACCCCTTTTTTCTCTCTTCTCCTCTCTTCTCTTCTTCTTCTCCTCTACTCTTCTTTTCTCTTCTTCTCTTTTCTGAATTACCGTAGAACAGAAATCTACTTGCTTTATTCAAGTCTCCCCAAATAAGTCGCGCTTCAATCTGGTGAAAAATTGAAACTAAAACAGTCCAATTATTTTTCCGGCTTCTGAATCTTCTTAATGCATTAGTAATATTCTCAAGAGCCATCAAATCCTTTATTATTGATCCTTTCTAACTCTAAGACAACGTTCTTCTCAAAGATTTTTTATGTTCCCACCTCACTACCCTTGTTAAAATCATCCCCTTCAACTTCAGATGGCCTCCCACTGTCTTGCACATTACTATTTCTTGCAATAACACCAATCTCAACAGGAATCAATTTGTCTTTCTGCCTAACCTTCAAAGGTGACAATAAGTCACATGAGAGAAAAAAGAAAACTTGTTCGTCCAACAACCCCCCCACCCAACTACCAAAAGAAAACATTCCTCCAAAGTCTCTTCATTTTCACCTCTAAAAACCATATCAGCCCCTTTTGACTCCCACCAATTATCTTCCGCTGAAGACCTTGCATGTGTGGGTCTCAGAAGGAACAAATAGATTTTTTATCTGTAACTCTTGGGATTTATCCATAAAGAAAAGAGAGTAAGTACAGAAGTCTGAATGCATAACAAATTCAGTTTCTACATCAAGAATGGAGCTAGCTTATTGCTGCTCCCCTTCTCCCCGATCAATGGTTACTCAAACAAATTCAGTTTTGAAATCGAGTAGAATTTTTTATTGATAAACAAAAATAGGTGGATTGAAATGAAATGATGACATTGTGGTTTCTCTTTACATTAAAATTACAAAATTTGCCATCTAAAATTAGAAATCTCCAAATCACTAATTGTAAGTACATGTTGTTCACCATGATTGTGATGGCAATGAAGGCACCAAATTAGAACCATAGAAACACCCATGGCGACACACAAGCCAACAAGGATCCGCGACGAGTTCATAACTTGTCACGAACCTGCTATGAGCTCAAAGCCACCACAAACCTGCGATGAGCACGAAGCCACCACAAACAGGCGATGGACGAAAATACCATAAACCAAAGTTGCTTATAACAGTACATCCAATAAGATTAAGTCGAACACATCAGACTAGTCCTGACGCCACCCATGCCACGCCAATTTAGGAGACCCACAAAAGGAAGTAGCACAAGTGTATCATGAGAATCCTCGAACAAAAGGAAACTTCGTCCTAGAAAGATCTCATGAGACATGTGGCGTACCCCTAGCAGTGTCCCCCTAACAACCAACACCGTATTGAAGATCCCCTTTCCAAATAGGAGTCAAATCCTTTTGGCTCCTTCCCTTTAGGACCTCAGGATCTCCCCTTATAAAAGGGGTGTGTGAATCATAACAAACACAACTCTGTCAATAAAAGTTTGTAGCCTACTCTTTGCTCCTAGCCTTCCTTTGTCCTTCAAGGAGACCGCCACACTTAGCCTTAGAATCAACCTTTTCCTTGTCCCAAAAGAACAACCCAACGACCACAAGAATGCCAACCCAGAAGTCGGGGATCAGATTGGTCAAGAATCCACTGAACAGGTTGATATTGAAATCCTGGCCAATAAGGTGTACGACTTTGAAACTCATTTCAATCGATTGGAGCAGATGCAGACCTAAATGAGAAACACCCTGCAACTACTTTTACAAAAGATGACAGCAGTTGAATATTCTCCATTCACACCCGCTGGCCCTTCTGTGTCCGCCCCTGCCAACCGCCCAGGAAACTTGAACCTCGGAATGACTAAGCATCCCCCATGGCCAACCATGCGCCTGCAGCAGACACAACACAAAGAACACACTTCTCCGTCGTTGAATGGTCCCACGAGATAATACAACGACGAAGATGCCCATCAATCTAATCGAGATAAAGGAATATGTCCAGGGCTTGATGGAAGAGAACCACAACAAAACCCAATCCATGCTCGTGCTCCAAAAGCCACCCTCCAACAGACCTCCCCAAAAACCAAAACACACACAAAGTCACAAACCACTGGGAACCAAATATACCTCACCAATACACAGGGGGGATAAAACCACCACCCCCAATTACACAAGTGTTCACAATGTTTCCCGACTGAAAGCACTTCTGCCAAAAGACAAGGGGGTTGAGAACCAAACTATAGCCAAAAATGTCTTCTAACAAAATGCTTCCTATCGAGAAACAGGGGGCTGAATACACAAAAATCAATTTCAACAAACATGAACTCCAAATAACAGACCCCAAGAGTCAAAATAACCGGGAGCATGCACTCAATGCCAAAACCCAAAGAGATAACCAACAACCATCCGAAAATGAGCTCAAAGCAACTTTTCCCCCACACATCGACCACGATAGTCCAAACAATACTAGGATGCATCAACCATAGAAATACTTATTGGTAAGAATATTCTTACCAATAAACAAGGGGGCTAATCCACCAAATCAAAACATATCACCACAATGTACCATTTCCAAAAACAGGGACGCTCACACAGCCCAACCAAGTGAGTACATGTTCCTTGCCAGGAAGCCTCATGTCGAAAGTCGTGGGGGCTACAAAACCAGAAACAACGACACCCATGACTTTTCACAGAAGCCTTCCGGCCAAGAAACAAGAGGCCCAATGATGCAAGAGATAAGCCAGACCTCAAAGTGAAAGCAGACCAATCGCATGAATACTAGAAGACCCCAAACTCACAATTGCATCCTCCCAAAACCCCCTAATTCGAAACAAATTCCTCACCCCACTATAGCCTTTCAAAATGCACCAACGAAACAAATGCTTATTGATAATCTTACTCTTACCAATAAACAGGGGGGCTACTTGTAAATGCATGTTGTTCACCATGACTGTGATGGCAATGAAGGCACCAAACTAGAACCACAGAAAAACCCATTGCGACAAACAAACCAACGAGGACCCGCGACGAGTTCATAACTCATCACGAGCCTGCGATGAGATCAAAGCCACCACGAACATGCTATGAGCTCAAAGCCACCACAGACCGGTGATGGACGAAAATATCATCAACCAAAGTTGCTCATAACAAGGCATCCAGTAAGATTAAGCAAGGCACGTCAGACTAGTCCTAACACCACCCACGTCACGCCAATAATAGGAGATCTGCGAAAGGAAGTAGCACATGTGTATTATAAGAATCCTTAGATGAAAGGAAGCTTCATCCTGAAAAGATCTCATGAGAGATATGGCGAACCCCTAGCAATGTCCCCCCTAACAACCGACACCATATCGAAAATTCCCTTCCCAAATAGGAGTCATATCCTTTTGGCTCCTTCCTTTCGGACCTCGGTATCTCCCCTTGTAAAAGAGGTGTGTAAATCATAACAAACACGACTTTGTCAGTAGAAGCTTGTAGCCTACCCTTTGCTCCTAGCCTTCCTTCGTCCATCAAGGAGACCACCACACTTAGCCTTACCACACCACTAACACTAATAAAATATTGTAATTGAGTAACTTCAAGTTTATTCGAGAGTGAACTTGTTTACAACTTCATAACAACCTGAAGTGAAATAGTTTGGATTCAAATGCTATGTATGGCTACACGACCTCCTAACACTAACAATAAATTAGTTTCCTTATTTATTTATAAGTCCCTTGGAACAGTAACTTTCTGCACCAACAAACAAAAACTAGAGAGGGCTATGATGCACATTTTTTTGTCAATTGTGGTGCACGATATGAACATATTATTATTTTACAATTCAAACAGTTAACTAACCTTCGTCACGGGTATCATGTGATGTGTTGCCCGACATTTCCCTCATGTTGTACTTACAGCTTCACACTAAGCAAAAGGAGGAAAAAGAGAAACATTTCTGTCATTTAGCACCAATTGATGATCAATGAAAAAAAAAATAGAAAAGCAACTGACAATTCTTTCAAGTACCAAAAAACAAAGTTAGAATTATACCGGAGCAAAATGAATTAATATCAACACTCTGACATTTTTTCTTACAATGAACTTAAAATGTCATAATACTAGACCCCACATAAATTGAGACCTAGAATCCCCCCTCCCTCCAACACATGTTACAATAAATCAAATCAAACAAATTCCAAATGTTGGAGCATATATACATATATTTTCAAGATGAAGAAACCCTTGATAAGAACGAACTAACCGTAAACCTCAAAACTAAATAATTTAATAAGTTGAAAAAAAAACCATACCCAATCCCTATTGTACAGTACTAATATGTTCCAAGATCGTAAAAACATGGGTGAAAAAAAAAGCAAGAACACGCAACGAAGAAGCTGTCCACCAAACCTCATTAAAAAAAAAAAAAAGGAAGAATGGTGAGCTTGTTGTTCCAATTGCCCCTTGATACGAGTCCGGATCTCCTACAAATCCTTCCTGAAAAGCTTCCTGTACATCAAATCAGAGAGTGCCATGTCAGCACTCTCTCATGCTTAAATTTCACATGTGCGAGTGGGAGTAACAGATGTTTCAAACGTCCTCCCTGTTTTTAATATATTAAAATTTTAAAACAAATAAAAAATATGGGTTAGGGTTTCTTTTTCCTATTTCGTTCAAATAAAAAAACAAGAATTTACAGAGCTTTCTTTTTCATCTTCCTAGTCATTTAGAAAACTGCCCAAGCTTCCCCTCTCCAGGTACTCGTACACTACAAACACAAACCCCGTGTTTAAGCAGAATCCATGCATCTTTATAATGTTTCGATATCGAATTTCTGTTAGAGCTCGTATCTCAGACTCAAAATTCTTCTTCCAGTCATCACCTTGAGATGTATTTTCATCAGACGTGGATGAATGAAGACGCTTTACAGAAACAACATCTCCACCGGGAAGCTTTGCTTTATATACACTCCCTTGTCCTCCCTTCCCTATACAGTATGTTTCATTGAAATTTTCAGTGGCCATTACTATATCTTTGAAAGCTAATTTCCCGTCGTAGTTCCATACTGAAATTGAATTTTTGCCCACTAAACCATGGACTTCTTCTTCATCATCAGCATAATGGCGGATGAAAATTCCAAACATAATCAACAGAATTATGATAACGACAGCGACAGGTATGGTTATCGACAATTAAAATCGAGGTCAATTAAATACCTTACCTCGATTGTTGATTCCGGTTGGTAATCAGTCAGAGAGTCGTCTCAGCTCTGTAAATTCTTGTTTTCTATTTGAACGAAATAGGAAAAAGAAACACTAATCCATTTTTTTATTTGTTTTAATTTTTAATATATTAAAAACAGGGAGGACGTTAGAAACGTACAGGAAGCTCTTCAGGAAGGATTGTGCAGGTGATCACACCGTCGTTTCTGTCCGTGAAAAACTAATAGACGACATACATCGAAAGGAGACGGGATCCGGATCCTCTGGTATCACTCTAGGAAATCAATCCCTAGTATCACCCCTCAAAGTTTGCCACGTCGCCTTTAAGCGTGGCAGACTCCTTGTATGTGTGAGACACTAACCGGCGTTACTTTTCAGTGACCGGCATCGCTAAAAATCGCAGCTTCCCCTTCTCTGGTGACTTCTGTTTCCCTCGTACTCCTCTTCTTTGCCTAGCCACCGTCGGCACTCTGCAGTGCTATCATCTCAACTAACTTCTTCGGTGACGTCCCCTCCGCCTCGACCAGCAAGTGGAGCTGTGGAGGTTGAATCGATGACCTGTAGCTATTGAACGTGGGCAGCATTAGCCATTAACCATCTCCTATAAATAGGACGTGTACAAAGAGCTACGGTCCGAATCATCGGCGTTTGAAGTCGAATGATTTTTCTCTTCGATTCCAACCCAAACTCGACACGTAAAAGTGATTACTCTTTTTTTATTTTTGGGTAATAGTAAAAGTGATTACTCGTGTACCGTAGGGATGCAATTTGAACGGGTTGTCCGACTCCGATCTGATCCAACCTGAGTTTTGCACGGGTTGGGCCTGAGTCAGAAATGGACTTGGGTTGAGGCCTCAGATAGCCGGAGCCCAGCCCAACTCAACCTAGCCCTATCCAACCCGATACACCCAAGAAATACATAAATTGTTAAATACATGCATTTTGTCTATATAAAAATTTTATCTAACTATGTAAACATGCATCTATAAAATATGTATAAGAACTTTTAAAATTTGTATATTTTTCAATCAATTCTACTCTTAAGCTATGTTTGGTTTGAAGGAAAAAAGGTGGGGAAACCTATATAAGATTTATAAAAATTTCCTTACCGCTTTTTCTTCTTTTCCTTATTTTTTCCTTCAAACCAAACACAGCCTTAAGCCATAAAGCCGAGATAGTTATATAAAAATATGTTCATAAATTATTTCAAATCAAACCAATCCACCCAAACAAGACTAAGTTTGGCCTAACCCAACCCAAGTTATGTTAGGTTGAACCTAGATCGATAAACTCAGTTTGACCTTGGGTTGGACCAAGCTCGATCTAAATGTTTGCACTTTTAGGGTTGGGCTTAGGTTAACCCTCAACTTAGACCAACCCACCCAAGTTGCACCCCTAGTTTATCGGCTAATCAGTTAAAATATAAAAAATTGAAATCTTGTCTCTCCTTCTCTCAAGATAATGAAATCCTTATTTTCAACAACACTATTGCCTCCATACGCACCAACATTCCACCATAGCTGAAAAACTTGAATGTTGGCTTGGATGGTAGTGGCCCAAAGCATGGCTATCATAAAGAGAGAGCTGCATGGGGTAGTGTTGCCCCATTTCTTTGATTAGTAACGAAGGGGAGAATAGGAGAAATAGAGGACGAAGAAAAAAGAAAAGGAATGGCCAATGGCAATAGAATAAGAAAATGATGAAGAACGTAGTAGGGAAGGATAAAAACAAGAGAATAAACGAAAGAAAGAACATGGAGAGGAATAAAACTATGAACAAAACAAGGAAATAACGAAACACAAAGACTGATGGCAACTAACTGGCCAAAGGTAGAGAAGAGAAATGGTGTGTGGAAGAGGAAAAGAGGAGGAATAAAAGAAATGAAAGAACATAAGAAATGAGTGAGGATATGAAGGGGAACATAAGAGGAAGAATACTCTACTTACCCTAAAAGCCTTGCCTATCAAGTTTCATCTTAATGCTCCTCCATTTAACCCTTGATCAAAGCAAGATTCCTTTTCAGCTATTTTCATTGTTTAGGAATCATGATCTCGTAAATCCGCTAGATGCAAACCTCTTTAGACCCATTTGACCCCTTGAAAATCCCACTCTACCAAATTTCATCTAAAACCTCCATTCATAGCTTCAAAACCAAATAAGATTCTATTTTACAAGTTATCGTTGGCATACACAATTTCCTTGCTGTATAGTGGTAACACAATAACCTGTTCAGAAGTAATCTTGGCCACTCAAATCTGCCAACCCTTAGATGAGAATATTCCATTCTTACGACTTTTACAAGAATATCCTTGAAAACCTCAAAATATCCAAAATACCCCCTTACCCTCCCTTCTTCTTAAAATACCCCCAAATTCACTTCATTTGGACCATTTTGACCCTGAAAACCCACAAAAAGACCTAAAAGATGCCCCCAGATACCCCCAAATTCACCTCACTTTGGCCACCTTTCCTCTTACTTGGACTATTAATGGCTCTCAACCGTTATAATAAGTGATTTTTTTTCAGATCATTAATACACTACCTTAGAACAATTTTTAGATTACAAAACATTATTGAATATTCAGATTCTGTTTGTGGCTAAGTTGTTAACCTTAGGAGTGAATTAAAAGAATAAGAAATATTTTTTTGTGTGTGTATGGTATAGGAACCGTTAATGCCTTTCAACTGTTGTATGGAATGGGCTCAATTTCCACTCTCACGTAAAAATTGACTAGTACCTTTTTCTTCTTTATTTTTGGTAGTTAATCTCAACATGTTTCTGGCCCATACTCTTGTATATAATGTTTCATCATAATTTGTTTTTTTTATTGATGTTAAAATATGAACTCCACTAATCTGCCATTTACCCTCTTCATCATCATCATCATCAGAGTGGCATCCACATTGAAAAGAGATAAGGGTGCCTAACCCCTTCTCTCTCTTCCCAACTTAACTTGATAGTCATTTCCTCGGCATTGGAGTCATTACAAGTAAAAAAAAAATCCTGTACTACAATCAAAAGCTTTGTGTACATTCTAAAAGCATGGGCATCCAACCACACATTAATGCATTATGAACATCTCCCACATGAATTTAACACCTGACCTCACATTGGGAGCGTATGTGCCTACAAATTTAGGCAGAGTTAATTTGTGAGTGCTTATTAGCGCTTATGAACATTTGACGAAAATGCACTTATTTTAAAATAGGAGTAGCATAGGTATTTTCAAAACGACATGGCAGGCCAAGACAGGCAAAAAAAAGGAAATAAATGCTTGAAAATAAGCCCAAATTTGAAGGCCTTTTAAATAAGTGCTTATTATTATCAATAACAATAAATTATTCAAGCTTATTTTTCAAACACAAATAAGTGCTTATTGGTGTTATCCCAACCCAAAATAAGTGTTTATTTAAATAAGCATTTATTCATTTATTTTTAAGCACACCCAAACTCTGCTTTAGAGCCCCTGTGCTTTTGTTGAAGGACTCCGGTCTTCACACAAGGCCAATGTCTATAGATTCAGGACCCTTGTGATTTTATGAAAGGCTTGGCATACAAAATTGTCAGCCTTATTTTCTTCAGAAATTTTGACAACAAGCATTAATCTCTCTCTCTCTTGTGCCCCCAAGCATTGAAAAAGCAAATAAAGGACAACTTAGTGTCAGATATGCCTGAACTATAACCCATAGTCCTACAACCAAGTTTGCTTCCCTGAACACATGCATGCAAGTAAGTCTGTAAATGGATCCAATTCAAATCAAATCATGTTAGATTTGAATTCAAAATCAATTATAAAAAACAATAGGAGGAAGAATAGGTCTAACATCATTGCAGCTCCTTGTCCCTACTCCTCTCTCTTCTTGGCTGCCACGTGCTTCCACACTGGGCATCCAAGAGGAGCAACCTCTCTCTAGTTGCACCTTCCCACTTGAAACCCCATTTAATCACTTAGGTTCTTTGCCACTCACTACACACAACTAGTGGCAAAGAGGGGCAAAATGTAAGTTGCGAACCCCCTTTTTTTATTTCTTTTATCTTTGACTCCAGTGGGCCCCACTTTCATCTTCCCCCGTTTTGTCTCACCCTCTTCGCCTTTCTTCTCTCTCTTTCTCTCCGTCACTCCCTCTCCTCCCCCTTAGTATTCATCCCTTTCATTCTCCCTCTATTTATCACCGTATCTCCTCTGTTTTTTTTCTTTCCTATTTTAATTCCCGTCTTACTTACCATTCTTGCTCCCAAAATCTCTCTCATCTTCCCCTTTCCTTTTCTTGCTTTCCTCTCCCCAACGTCTCTTGACAACCCTCTTAAAATCCCTGAAATCAGCCCTGGAAAAAAAAAAAGGCATCTGCTTCTTCAAGGTCCTCACCAGCATTCAGCGTCCAAGTTCGGATTAATCAAGTTTCATCAACCTCTCTACTGTTCTCTCACTCCATTGGGGCAACCAACACCTCAACCGATCAATCAGCTTCACAACCCACCATCTTCCCCAAGTCAACCAAGACGCTCAAACATGAGACGTATCTAGACGTGACGCCAATGCACCTTGGCAACGCTTCCAGTCACACCATTTTATGAAGGAATTAAAAAGAAAAAACAAGAGACTATTCATTTGGCTGTGTCGAACTGCAATCAAGGGAAGTCCTGAAACCTCTTGTCTATCTAGCTTTTCTTTTCTTTTTGCTATATATATATATGGCTTTATATGTTCATACTAGAGTAGCGTAGCAGAATTGGTTGATTCATATTTGCAATATTCGTCAAAAAATAGGACTAGGTCATTTCTATATTAGGAGAATCTGATTCAAATCATTAAAATACTTAGGTCTGGATTAGGAGTTAATATTGTTGAAATTTTGCTATTCTTTCTCCACGTATCATTGACCATACATTTGTTGGTTGGAATTCAGATTTATACAAGAATTTATTGTATAAATATGAATTCCTGTATAAATTATTTGTTCGTCACTTTTGTTTACCTTATTCCATCATCCCCTCGTAATTACGGTAGCGGCATACAATTGTCATATTAACTCTTTACCTCATTGTTTGGTTTATTTAGCCTCATTTGATTCTTTCCCAAGCATCTTTTTTTTTTATTAGTATTGCATCCTTTTACTCCCTGTCTTAAAGTTTCACTGCTGAACCATCAGGTTGCTTCAGCTATTACTTGTAAGCTAGCTCCATCATATTTTAAGTTCACAGTCCCCCCCCCCCTAGTTTTGCTATTGCTTGTAAATATCTCTCTACTGTAATTTTGCTTTGTATACTTTTAATCTCTAGTTCATGCTATTACTATTTATTTGTTCGTTTGTTTATTTGTAGTTCTTTCTGTTTTGTGTGATTTCAAAAACATAAGGATTATGCCAATTATGGGCCTTGTTTTATACTCAGAATTCATTTCTAATTTTATCTAGCAGTAGGTGATGAGGAGGAGACTGGAAGGTTTTATCATTTCTTTATTTTTTTCTAAATATTCTAGGTAGTTATGCTCATGAGCTCTAGGCCTCGCCAAGGACTATTGTTCCGTCTTAACTTAACTACTCGGTCCCACCAATCCATGAGAGATTCATGAATTATAGGGGTTGGGATTTCATTGTCTAAGGTAGATCATATTTGCTTTACTTCCACAGGGTAAAGGAAAAGATGGTAATGTCATCCTCCTCGTCACAGAAAGGACAACTTGAATGAGCTCCCACTCCCCAAATTTTTTCAATCTAGCCTTTGTAAGAATCCTTCCTCTCAAAGCCGAGTACATAAAGTATTGGATTTTTTTGGGGCAGCTCGATTTCCAGTCCCACATAAACTTTAGCCTTGCCACTGAATCATCTTGAATCGAGGAGGCCTCCGCTTGCCGGCTGATTTAATTGTACAAGTCCCTTTATTATTTGGTTTCCATATCACGATGTAGGGGTGGAATCAAACCGAGCCAAGCCGAATAGTATGAGGCTTGAGCTCGGCTATATATATTCGAGCCGTCTTACGAGCCTCATGAGCCGATTTCTAATAGGCTCAAGATCGAGCTCGGTTGAAACGAGCCAAACTGAGTTTTTCACGAACTGAGCTCAAGTAGCTCGTGAAAAACTCGGCTCGTTGCCACTCCTATCACGATGTCATCCTCATCATTACTTGGGATAGGAATCACCCTTATTTTTCCCATAGACCCGGATAGAATTTTTCCAAAAATTTGTCCTTATCCAACGATTTTGTATTACTAATAAACTAGCGGAGAGCCCCTACTATAGAAAATAAATAGTTTTATTCAAGGGTTGTAACTTGTAAGATTGAAAGTCATTACAAAAAGAAAAATAATATATTCTTTTAAATAAAAGAAAAATAAATAATTTTCATTAAAATAAAAATTTAAATTTCTTAAAAAATAAAACATATACAACCTTTCTTTGCTAAGACCAGGCCCTATCACTCTATCAGGTCCCACATAACCCCTCTATTTGACACAAGGCCCTACATAACCCTCCCTCCCTCCCTCTTCCCCCCCCCCCCTCCCCTTTCATTTTGTTCCACATGTTGTCCAACCAAAATGAAGATAGTCTTAGTTGAATACATTAGCTATTTAGTAGGCTATATAACTAATAATAACACTCCATTATAGCAATAAAATACATGAGACCCACAACCTAAAATTAAATAAATAAAGTAATTAAATAGTCAGTTTAATACATTAGCTATTTAGTAGGCTATGTAACTAATAATATCGCTCCATTATAGCAATAAAATACATGAGACCCACAGCCTAAAATTAAATAAATAAAGTAATTAATTTTATGTGATTGAATTATGTTAAATTGATTTAGATAATTGAATTATGTCAAATAAATTAAATTCATTTAATGTATTTTTTTAAATATTTTGTTAATTAATTTTAGATATAATAATTGTTTTTTAAACTCATTAAATACATTAATTTAATCTAAGTAATTAAGTTAATTATATTAAAAAACTTAATTATATCAAGTGGTTGTTAGGAGACGGGACATATCTTTCAACTATTTGAAATTAAAGCTCATTGGTTCAATAGTTTCAACAAAAACGGTTCTTGTTAGGTTTGTATAGTCTACCTTTGACAAAGATAGAGATGGGTTGAGAAAACTATCCTTTTAGGTAAGGTAATGATTCACATAGGACCCATCTCATATGTTAATATTCTATGTGTTTTTTTTTTTTTTTTTAAATATTGGGTAGGTTCGGCTGATAATTGTATCTTTCTAGTTTTTATTTGTCATTTTAAATCTCTCTCTCTCTTTCTCTTCCCATTATGACATTTTGTACCGCATAAGTGCATAACCCCTTTCTTTCTCTCTCTAATGACATTGGGCTCCACCGGGTCCCACACAATCCTCTCTCTCTCTAACACTAGGCCCCATCAAGTTCCACACAATCCCTCTCTTTAACACCTGGCCCCATCAGGTCCACACGACCCCTATCTCTTTAACATCAGGCCTCATAAGTCCCACACAACTCCCTTTTCTCTCTCCCCTAACACCAAGCCCCACCAAGTCCCACACACCCCTTTCTTTCTCTCTTGGCACTAGGCTCCAACGATTCATTGTGTCCCACATACCCCCCATGGCTCGCTTCCTCTTTATCTCTTTCTACCCCCTCCCCATTTTGATCCATGTGTAATATAAATTAATTAATTGATCCAAGTAAACTTGATTAAATTAAATATACTTTAACAAAAATAAAATATAGAAAATAATAAAAAGATATCAAAGTCAAGCTACTAGTAATATTAGAAAGAATATTAAAAAATATAATTTAATTAATTGATTTAAGTCCACTTTGATTAAATTAAAAATATTTAACAATGACAAAAATAGAAAAACAAAAAAAATCACATCTTCTATTGTTCACATTAAACAATAATAAAAACCATAAAAGATATTTTAAGGATGTTAGTATAATGTTAAAAATAAAGGAAATAATAAAAAAGTATAAGAACAAAATAATATAGTTGTAAAATTAATATAATCACATCTTCCTCTTTGCTGAAATGACTTGTGTTGAGGATTTTTTTTTGGCTATGACCTGTGCCGAAGTTTTTTTAACCACCACTTATGATGAAGTTAAGTGAAATTAATTAATATAATTAACTTGCTGTAATTTAAGGTTTAAATTATATTGACATAATTGATAAAAGAGAAAAAAGACTTAAATCATAACACAAAAATTAAAGCAGTCATAGTAAAAAATAAAAAACAAATTCCACGCATATAAATGAAATAAAATTATAAAATATGTACACAAAAATTAGAGCAAAAACCCAATGGTTGATGGGTTTTTACACCTCACATGGTTAAAGACCTATTTAAATTAAAAAGCAAAAAACCATTGGTCGACGGGATTAGTTGATGGGTTTTTACGCAAAAACCATTGGTTGATGGGATTAGTTAATAGGTTTTTACACCTCACATGGTTAAAGACCTGTCTAAATTAAAGCAAAAAACCATTAGTCAATGGGATTAGTTGATGGGTTTTTACCCCTCATATGGTTAAAGACATGTCGCCCAATGGTTAAGTACATCAATATAAACGCATAACAATCGGCCCTAATAGTCTACGACCTCTTACTTTTAGGTTATATGTATAGATTCATTGACCATTTGGTTATACACTTCATGGTCAGTATTTAAGTCATTGGTAAAGGGGAATTGCCAACCCATATTCATTCCTAGAAATATAATCAATTTGTCTTTTTCTAGGGGTGTTCACAATTCAGTTAATCGAACCATGGGGTATATTTTATAACCAAATTGGTAGTACCGGTTTTTGGAAAACCAGTAACTGAAACCTATTGATTAATCATCGGTTTGGTTGATTGATTTTTCAGTTTTGAAAAAATAAATACAAAATATACATAATATACATAAATATATATAAAAATATATGTATATCGGTCGGTTTGGTCAACCACTGATTTTCTATATTGGTTAACCAAAACCGAACAGATATCTTGAGTTTTTTAAAAACACTAAATTGAAAACCGAACCAACCGCTTCAGTTAACCTATTTTTCGATTCAGTTTGAATCAATTTTTTTGGTCAATTCGATTTTTCAGTTTTTTTTCTCACCCCTACCATTTTCTAATATCCATCATATTCCTTTTTTTAGGACATCCCTATTCTTTACTTTACGTAATAATAGCGCTTTTACAGGACCTGAGTACTCGCACAACAAATGTTCTTTCCTTCTGTAATCCCTTTATATCCATACTATATTCCTATCGTAACAAACCCAATAGCTCTCTCCACCATTCGATAAACTTCCTTTCTTATTTGTGTGCATAATGCAAACACAAAAATACAGATTGGGGTTGGGTTTTTATGTACAAATGTGCCAATCTCGTTTTGGTAGGCAGACTGGCAGAGTGCAGTGGCTGAAAACATCTCCAAGTCGGCTTTAGTTATAATCTATCATTGTTGTATTATGTTTTAGATCTGATTCTTTTTTTTTTTTTTCAAATACGATTTTCGTATCTGCTCATAAATCAAAATAGATCCATTAGCAAATTAGAGCATGGCAGATCCGTTCACACATGAGATGTTGAATTGGTGAATGCTATGGAGTGCAAATTTATTGCTAGAAAACGTAAAAGTGCATTAGTCAAAAAGTAGACACAAATGGAAGGGTCAGGGTGTCAATGGACCGGATTTGGGTTGGACTTCATCCAAATCAAAATCCATTTGGATTGATTGGATGGACCAATATGACATATTGGACTGGACCTGATCCATCCATAATGAATTTATATTGGATTGAGCCAATATATAGTCCATTGATAGAAGATAAGAATATGGGTGTCAATGGACCAGATTTGAGTTGAAACCATTCTAAATTAACATGAATTTGAACAAATTGAACAATCTCTAGACCGGTCCGAAATGATCCAAAATATTCATTGGACTGGATTGGACCAGGTCCATTTGTAATGGACTCACACTGGACTAAACCGGATTTGACCAAATCCAGTCCAATTGACACCCCTACAGAAGGGTGTGGGAAGGAAACCAATTAATGGTGGAAGAGAGTAGTGTAGCCACCAGGCCCACCAAAACTTTGTTATGAAGCAAATCCCTTGAACTTGAACTTTTCGATTCCATCAATCAACTTCAGAAATATCCCTTTAGGCTGAGTTTGGAAGGAGTATAAATGCAAATATGTAGAGTGCAATACCTTATATTTTGTATTATTTTGTATGTATTTACATTTACCCATTTTTCGGTTCATGAATGCAAATACGGTTCACATTTTAAACCGTTTTTACATTCATCTTGTTTGTTTGAAATCGGTGCAAAATGTGGGCCCAACATTAAATACTCTAACTATCTTATGCTATAATGCCTTAACTTTGGTCAAGAAGTTAATTATCAAAATAACACAAAATTTTATCCAAAAAACATATACAGTAATGTTATCTTCTCAGAGTACAAAATTAAGTGTCATAAAATACATTTTTGGTCTAATAATCATTACCTTTTTACGTATCAAACAAACACAAACCGGGTACATTCTAAAACCCAAAACTACCATTATATTATTTTATGAGGTGATTTTACTGATTCTTTTTAATCATAATTCTCACATGTTTATCTCACCATTCTTTCTAACAAAACTCATCCTAGGAATGCCTTGAGAAAGATTCATGCTTTAGAATGTTTATTTTCATCATCCTCATACTTGGGTATTGTTTGTTCATAAAATCTTGAATGTGCAGTTTAGTAATGTTACTTTTACTATAGTACCCGTCAATTGTATCAAGGGACAAAGTGATGAAATCTAAAACAATTGATTAAATGTTTGTCAAATCCAGATTTAATCATCACTATACCTGTTCATGGGCCAAACCAGGCCGGGTTTAATTCTTCACTAACAAAAAATGTTCAGGCCTGAGTCTGAACCCCGTCCAACTATCAGGCTTAGATCTTAAGCCCAAGCCCGAGCCTTATATAAAGCCCAAAGCCTAGTATGCACATAAAATGTCCTATTTATGGTGTAATTTAATAAATTAACATTGTATTAAATTGGTAATAATTTAATGCATTAGCATATGCTTTTATTATATATGATAGTATTGGATTGAACTAGGGCTTAATTGAACTTATTTGAGAAAGCCCAAGCCTGACCTAAAAAATAATTGAACCTGGTATTTAAAATGCAAGCCTAAACAGATAGACCTGAAATTTTGTCTAAATCCAAAAAATAACGGGTCAGGCTGGACTAGCGCATGAACAGTTATATTCGTCGTAGAGCTTAACCTTACTTACAGCAGGAACATTTCAATACTTGTGAAGATGTTTTCAATGCACGTTTGCAAGTGGTGTGAATTTACAAATAAAACTAAGTTCAACTGTTCAAGGGGGCAAAGTGCTACTATCCGCTAAATACGGGTTGCCTGTATGTAATTTGTCTTTTATTGACGGGTGGTAAAATAAACAGCAGGATTCCAACCGGAAGACCCGATCCCGATGGATTCTCCCCTGGATCGTGTCATCTAAAATCTGAAACCAACAATCAAGAGCCATTCTTGATCTTCGACGGTCCGCATTATTCCTATGTCAACAGAGCGGTGCACGTAATCGTGATCATCACCCATGTTTTAAAAATCAGACGATTGTTATTTCTGTAGTGTTGGAGTTCGGATCAGCTGTTAATACACGCTCCCAACAAAACTCCAATCAACCATTGCAGCCGTACATTTAGAATATATCCCGATTAATGATACCTAATGTGCGGATGTATTAGTGTATTGGGACGTTTGTTGATAGTAGATCCGAACTCAATCCGTACCTATAGGCCTTTTAAGAGTCCGGATCTCTTGACCACTGCATCCGGTGTAACTTGTAAGCTTACAAATAGACCTCTTTCTCGCGGGTGTCGTCAATCTAGAACCTCTAGAGACTACTCTCCCACCGGAAACCTAGACAGAGGAAGAAGAGGCAGCGAGCGTGCGAAACCCGAACATCAAAACCGGCAAAATTCTCTGCCTCCAATGTTGGAGCTTTCCCGCCAAATTCATCGAAACTCAGAACAGACCGTACCGAAGTCATGACCGCTCCTCGGGCATCCTCCTCCTCCTCCTCCTCCTTCTCGTCGTCACTGAATCGTTCCCTTGTAATTGCCATATTTTCGATCATCCTCATCTACTTTCGACATTCGCTTCAACCTTACATTGATCGAACCGTGAGCTCCCAGACAACAGAGGAAACCCTAACCCTCATCCAAGCGAAAGCAAGATCCGGCGAGAGCGTCAGAATCAAAGAAGAAGCTGCAAGATCCGACGAGAACGTTCGAGTCGAAGAAGAAACTCCTAGGAGGAATTACATTGTGGGGTTTCTTGAATACAAAAGAGCTGAAGAGCATAGGAATTACCTCGAAGAGAATATCCAATTGAGAGGGTGGAGATGGATCGAGAGAAGGAATCCGGCTGCCGCGTTCCCGACCGATTTCGGCCTCGTGTCTATCGAGGACTCTGTTCGAGAAGCTGTGGTCAAGGAATTTGGGAAATTAAGTCTCGTGAAGGATGTTTCGGTTGATTTTAGCTATACTCGGAGCTTGTCTGCGAAGAAGTTGGACGGAACTGGAGCTTTTGTGGATGGGAAGAAGCGTCCGGGAAAGATATTTACTTGTATGTCATTCGGCGAGGGAGAAAATTATACGGCTCTCAGTAATTCTGCAATAAGCTGGAAGCGCAGTCTCATGATGCAGGTTATGTTCTTAGATGGGTGAATATTACCAGTATCAATATGATTTTTCTCTATCATTATCTCCGCCTCTTTATTCTGGCGATCTTTTGGAAAATTAAATTGGAATGGAGGTTTTATGTTGCATTCTTACATGGTTCTTGACTTTGTCGCAGAGATCCCAGGTTACATCATTGTTTGGAGCAGAGACACTCTGGACAAAAGGTTATACGGGTGCTAAAGTCAAAATGGCGATATTTGATACTGGGATTCGAGCAAACCACCCACACTTTCGTAACATAAAGGTGTGCCTATTCTTTTGACATTTTACCACTGTGACTTATTGTGCTGTCTGTTATCCTGGTTATTCCTGTTATACTTTTTAAACATTCTTTTGCTGGACTTATGAAACCATTTCTTGTTGGGCTATCATATTTCCAATCATTTCCTTGCTTTGGCATTGTAACTTAGTTCTATTATACTTTCGAAATGAACCTGCAGTTAAAATTCATTGTAATTGGGACTTTGGGAGCATGTTTACAGGAAAGAACCAACTGGACAAATGAAGATACTCTTAACGACAACCTTGGACATGGGACATTTGTTGCGGGAGTTATTGCTGGTGAAGATGCAGAATGCCTAGGATTTGCACCTGACACAGAGATTTATGCTTTCCGTGTGTTTACTGATGCCCAGGTAACGCACATTGTTCTTTCAGAAATAATTTGAATAATCTTAATGAGTTGGTGCTTTCTCCTTTATTATTCATGGAGGGATATCTATTTGAATCTCATCAAACTTTCATCCTAGGTTAGAGTCTTACTAGCAACAACTCACATGGATTTTGCACCATGAGGAGTATGGCTACTTAAGCTGCTTATCAAAATATAAAGACGTGTTGCCATTGGCATTGGAGAGTTATTCTTGAACTCAATCTCTTATTAAATTGTGAAGAGCCTTTATGGCTCTTTTTTAAAGTAACATTAACTCAAGAAAGAACTTAATGGAGAAAAAAAAAGAAGGAAAATCCCAACTTCCTGAGCACTATAACTGGGACCATTATGAACACCAGGTGCTGGTAAACTAAGGAGCTGCTGCTGGGCTGAGTTGGGTAATGCCGAAATCAGTTAAGGAGTTGCTGTGCTGCTGGAATGTTCAAGGTCTGACCGTCTCAAGAAGAAAGGAAAGATTGTGTGGAAAGCTATTCCTGCTGCTGTCCTTTGGTCCATCTGGGCTGAAAGAAACAATAGGATTTTCTGTAGCAAAGCGGAGAACTCAGATGGTGTTATTCACTTTGCTGTTAGCAAACTAATTTCTTGGGTCTCTGTGAATGCTGGGTTCAAGAATCTGAATGTATCTAAGTTGTTAAGAACACACTCCATTTGGAGTCTGTAATCTGTAATCTGATCAGCTTTCCCGGCCAAGCCTAGTGTGGCTTGGGAGCTGATGTAATATCTGTGCGATGTTTTTAATAAAGCTTTACCTTTCAATATATATATATATATATATATTAACAGTGCTGATCTACTAAACTGCAGTAACTTAGTGATTTAGCTATATCACACAAGTAGGCGCAGTGGTCAGCTTTTAATGCCTGACTGTGGCCTTCATTTAGCAAAGCAGGCCACAACCATTCTATTTCCCTTTACTGGGGATTCTTGAGAAACTATTATTTCCGAAGCTAATGCTGATATTTTGTCATTAGTTCCATTGAACCAGAGTTAGGCAGATAATTGGTTGGGTAGTAGGACATATGAGATTTGCTGCATTTCTTACCTAAACAACTGTAGATGATTTGCTTACAGTGACTGCGTTGTATTCATTTTTGTATAGATACTGTTTGTATACCAGATCTTCTTTTATTATTTTGAGTTTTAGATATTATAGTCTTTTGTCAAGATTATGAGAAGTTTTTGTTCAGTTTATTGCAGGTATCTTACACGTCATGGTTCCTTGATGCGTTCAACTATGCTATTGCAACCAATATGGATGTACTGAATTTGAGTATAGGTGGGCCTGATTATTTGGATCTTCCATTTGTTGAAAAGGTAATTCCCTCCAGCTGATGTTGTATCTTAAATGTCAATGGATGTATGTGTGAATAAGTTAGCATTCATTATTACTAGATATAACACGTATACACTAAAAGAATTGGTACTATGCTCCGCCCTTTTGAGAAAAAAAGAAAACATTATTAAAAAACATGAAAGAAAAAATCTCAAATGTTAATGCTAATGTTAAATGTGGCTTGGAAAATAGTCATTATTTACCCTGAAATCTAAACTGATGACATTAAACACTTGCATGTATTTTAAGTTGTTTTCCAGGTCTGGGAACTGACAGCAAATAATATTATTATGGTTTCGGCTATTGGCAACGATGGACCACTGTATGGGACCCTAAACAACCCAGCAGATCAAAGTGATGTTATTGGTGTTGGTGGCATTGATTATAATGATCACATAGCTTCATTTTCCTCACGTGGCATGAGTACTTGGGAGATTCCTCATGGGTAAGGAATCTTCTTTTTCTTTTACGTGTTGCCTTTTCCCTTCTCTCACAATTATCTTAGTTAGATTTATTACTACTTCTCAATGGTTTCGGTTGGTAAATGTTTAGATTCTTGGACTATGAGCATATTCCTTTTTATTTAAACTGCATTCAATCAATAATTTCTGGTATGTCTTGTTCTCTCTGTAACAGCATTTCTTGTTCTCTTGAATCATAAGATAAATATTCATTGAAGATCAAAATCATCCATATTTTTCTCTGTATTTCAATTGAGGTCTATATTTTTCAGCCATTGCATCTTCTCATTGTCCATGTCTACCAATCCAAGAACCCATACACATCCTTTATCCTGCAAGAATATTGGCCTCTTTTTTGGAAAAACTTGCTGAAGCAATAGTATATGAAACATGTAAAATGAAGGTAAAGGTATAATTACCAAAAAAAAGGCAATAAAGGTGTAAGTTTGTATGTAATGTTTCCATGTTTTAGAGACCATTGGCCTCTTTTCTGGAAAAACTTGCTGAAGCAATAGTATATGAAACATGTACAATGAAGGTAAAGGTATAATTACCAAAAAAAAGGCAATAAAGGTGTAAGTTTGTATGTAATGTTTCCATGTTTTAGAGACCATTGGAGTCTTCCCTTCTTCAACATCCATTATTTAAGTTAATCTTTCCAAATTTCTTTTGGATGATTAACTCCTAATCTGAATCTGATTTTTGTTTTGGCTCAAGTAATTTAATGCCGTTACACCATACATGATTTATTGGTGTTGTTACTCATCTGTCTATTTCTTTTCTTGGTGTTCCCTGCATCAATGATTCCCTTTTTTTCTGGCTCTGACAGACGGTTTTAACCATGTTTAACTTTTGGTAACAGCTATGGTCGCGTGAAGCCAGACATTGTTGCATATGGCCGGGATATCATGGGATCCAAGATAAGCACAGGTTGTAAAAGCCTTTCAGGCACCAGTGTGGCAAGTCCAGTGGTTGCTGGTGTGGTCTGCCTGCTTGTTAGTGTCATCCCCGAGAGCAGCCGAAAAGACATTCTAAATCCAGCAAGCATGAAACAAGCACTGGTGGAGGGAGCAGCAAAGCTTTCTGGTCCAAATATGTATGAGCAAGGTGCAGGTAGAGTTGACCTGTGAGTTTTCTAACTTATGAAGACATCTCCTTTCATTGTTCATTTTCTTTCTTGAAAATGAAGTCCTTGACTGATTCTCTTAATATTTGTCAGCTTGGAGTCGTATGAAATCCTGATAAACTATCAACCTCGGGCAAGCATCTTCCCTAGTGTTCTTGACTATACAGACTGTCCTTACTCCTGGCCCTTTTGCCGCCAGCCACTCTATGCAGGTGCCATGCCTGTAATCTTCAATGCCACCATTTTGAATGGGATGGGTGTAATTGGCTATGTAGAAGCCCCGCCCTCATGGCATCCTTCAGATGAAGTGGGCAATCTGCTAAATATTCACTTTACCTACTCAGAAGTCATCTGGCCTTGGACCGGTTATCTGGCACTCCACATGCAAATCAGGGAAGAAGGTGCTCAGTTTTCAGGAATAATTGAAGGCAATGTTACTGTTACTGTATACAGTCCACCACCTCACGGAGAAAAAAACCCAAGGCGAACTACTTGTGTGCTTCAGTTGAAGCTAAAAGTGGTCCCAACTCCTCCAAGATCAAATAGGATTCTGTGGGATCAGTTTCACAGCATCAAATACCCACCTGGTTATATCCCAAGAGATTCTTTGGATGTTCGTAATGACATTCTTGACTGGCATGGAGACCACCTGCACACAAACTTCCACATTATGTTCAACATGCTGAGAGATGCTGGGTATTACGTGGAGACACTTGGCTCGCCCCTCACATGCTTTGATGCCCAGCAGTATGGGACACTTATGATGGTGGACCTTGAGGATGAATACTTTGAAGAAGAAGTGGAGAAGCTGAGGGATGATGTTATCAATAATGGTTTAGGACTGGCTGTGTTTGCTGAGTGGTACAATGTTGACACGATGGTGAAAATGAGATTTTTTGATGATAACACACGAAGCTGGTGGACTCCAGTTACTGGGGGTGCAAATATCCCAGCATTGAATGATCTTTTGGAACCATTTGGCATTGCTTTTGGAGATAAGATTCTGAATGGTGACTTTTCTCTCAATGGTGAGCAGAGCCGCTATGCATCTGGAACAGATATAGTGAAATTTCCTGCAGGTGGTTACGTTCACAGTTTCCCCTTCTTGGATAGTTCAGAGAGTGGTGCCACTCAGAACATATTACAGGCTTCTGGCATGACAAAGGTGAATAGATATATTTTGTTCGGTTAATCTTCTTATTAATTTTAAATTCTAAAAGATTATTCTTTCTCTGATGAAAGAAATGGCCCTTTAAGAGCAAAAACTGAATATCACCACTTAAGTAAAGCAGTTGGAAGATTTTGATGATGCACTAAAATTTCGCTCTGAAACATTTGCCATCAAGTTAATGGTTCTATCTGCCCAACAGCATATGGTAAATTTGTTTGTTTTCCCTAGTTGGGTTTCAAGCCCTGTTTGTTTTTTGGAAAGCTATTTACCTGGGTAAGTGTTATCTGGGAAATACTTACCCAGGTAAGTGAACTTACCTGTGTTCGTTTGCTTCTCAGGTAAAGTTTTCCCGACATGTTTTGTCAACCTTTCCCCCAGGTGGGAAAGTTATTTACCCACCTGGGAGATGGGTATACCTATTTTTCCATGTTCCCTACATGAATGTGAAAAACAAACATGGAAAAAGCGGTCAATGGGAACCACAACCCCATTGCCCGATTTTCCTCCCCTTCAGAATCCAAAAAACGAAGGCCTCAATCCTATGACATCTCTACTATGTATCTACTGATGTATACATGTTATTAGGACCAATGGTGGCTTGAATTCTAAATTTCCAATTTGTAAATTGAGAACCCCTGTAATGCATCTGGAGTTGTTTCTGCATCTCTATCAAGCAAAAAAAAGTGGCATCTGCATTTCTTTTCCAATATTTTTCTTGGGTTATACAAGACAAATCTCTAATATCTATCAGTAAATGCAGGAAGATTCCTCCATTTTGGGACTTGTGGACATGGGCAGGGGTCGTATTGCAGTTTATGGTGATTCTAACTGTCTGGACAGTAGTCACATGGTGACCAACTGCTATTGGCTCCTGAGAAAAATATTGGATTTCACTAGCATGAATATCAAAGATCCTGTGCTTTTCTCAGATTCAGCCAGAAAGGATGTTCCACTGTACGAGGATGATAAGCAATTACCATCTCGCAGAACTGATGTCAACTTCTCTACTTATTCTGCTGTTAAAGGCAAAGAATTAATCTGCAGGAGCGACTCCAGATTTGAAGTATGGGGAACAAAGGGCTATGGTTTACAGGTAAGTGGGAGGAACAGAAGATTGCCTGGATATCCTACCATGAATTTAGGGGGAGGTTTGAATTCAACCATGAGCTTCACTTCAGACCAGACCAAATTGCATGGGAAGAAGGATGAACACTCTTCTGCCAGCACTGTTGGAAACCTATATGGCAAAGGGATAGATTTCTTGGGTTTGCTCAGCAGAGAGGAGGTATGGAGTTCGAAATGTGGTCACAAGCATATTTTTTTTACTTTTGTCAACAATTTCTATAGGTTATTTAGCCTGCCTTGGGTTCATGCAATGCTACATGTGGCTGAAATTTTATCCTTTTGTCTGGTATGTGTTTTAGCCTGACACTCCACTGATAGCTGCAAGTCAATGGATGGTACCAGCTATTGTCGCTATTTCTGGTGAGTAGACTACTAAAACGCCTACAAATTTCTGGAATCTTATGCTTGATGTACTAATTTCAGGCCAACTGTTTTTTAGGTCTCCTGTTGCTTCTGAGCTTTTGGCGAATTCGCCAAAAGCGAAGGCGAAGGAGGAAAGGATCGAGCTCCGTCTCTGGACGTTCCATGAATGTTTAATTCCAATCTTTTTGTGGGATAGAATGGCTAGATGGTATTGGCTAGTTCTTTCACCATTCAACCTAGAGGTTTCTGCGGCAGCTCTGCCCAAGAAATTGATTTTGTACTGCTATAGCCCTGTAGCTCATCTTTTTGAGTTGTGATGCAATGGCATAGATTTTTCTCGAAGTAATGAAGTCATCAATCCTGATCCCACCTGCAACAGAAAAGTGAACTGCCAATCAGAAGCTAACAAAAAAGAACTTTTCACCAAATTCCTGGAGGACGCCAACGTCATTATTTCTGCTGCCCTGCAATTCTAAAAGCATGCAGGTTTCAACATGTATCGCCAGAAGCTCCAACAGAACAGGAAAACATTCACCGCTCCTGATTAAAAAGGGAAGCAGAAAAGAGCCACCCAACAGGGATTTACATGTATACCATCCTTGCTAATTGAGCTATTATCAGCTTAATTCTTCATTGCATTATAAATACGAGAATTTTTTTCCTTTTATAATAGCACAGCTTTTGTTCTCTCTCTCTCTCTCCCCCTCTCCAATCCCAGGTTTTTGCCACAGTCATTCACGGGCTGGGCTTTGGGCCTGAAGTTACACTTTGTCGGGCACAGGTTTCGGGCTGGGCCATTCAAATATTGGCAAGGGCCAAGCCCGAGCCTGGCCCATGAACAGGTCTGCTAGACCACCAGCAGGCTGCGGCGCTAAGCTGATACTTTTGTTCCCTTTTATCAACGGGCCTTGGTCTTTGAGGTTACGGATATATGGCATATTATTAAATTCTCTTTAATATCATTACACAGTTTTCTGGTATAAAAATCACAAGATTTTAACCTGGATATGTATGTTGAAAGACAACAAATTCACCGCTACTGACTACACTACACTCTAATCGTTGAAACAACAAATTTACCAATTGTGTCATGGTTCACACTTCATGTAAATCATTAAACTATGTATTATATGACTTATTTTCATTGAAAACTTATACCTAGTGTTATTGATATAATCTTTAGAAATTATTTGAGTTTTTCTATGCTGCACCGGTGGCTGAAGTGCTTGTGGTCTCAGAAAATTATCTATGATCAGTTGTTAATATGTTAGTTCATTTTGATCGCTTGTGACGTATGTAAATGGGCAATGTAAAGGGAGTAGGGATATATATATTTTGATGGTCCTCAAGGTCAGGGTAATATGTGTGTTCAGAATCTATCTTATTTTCCAAAAAAAAAAAGGAAGAAACTGTCTTAATAAAATTAGCTTTTCTCTTAAAAAAATGCACTCAATGTGTGCTATGATTAGAGGTGTATGGCATGGCCCGTGGGTGGCCTGCACAAAGTGTGGGCTGTGTTGTGCCGGCCCGCAGGTCGTTATGGGCTGTGCTGCCTTCCCCGGTGAAAATTTTGGGGGTCGTGCCGTGTTGGCCTATGGGCTAAGCCTTAGGTTAAGTTGGGCCGTGCATCGGGCCAAAGTTATTTATTTAAAAAAAATTGACAAAAACTTAAAATTTTAATTTTATATGAATTTTATGTATACAATTACTTATATATACAATAATTAAATAAATTAGTATAATAAAATAAAAAATTATTTATTTTATTAATATATTATATATTATAATATAATTATAATATTATATAAATATATATAATATATATAAATAATATGTGGGTTGTGCCGCGAGCCATGCTGGGCCGGATTACGGATTGGACCGTGCCGTGCCAGCTTGTAAACCTAAAACCTCAGGCCGATACAACCCACATGATCATGTCAGGCTGGCATGGCCGACGAACCAACGTGCCAAGCCAGTCAAGTCCGTGCCGGGCCGCGGGAAGCACGGCCCGAGTTACACCTTTAGCTACGATGCGTAAAGTCATCATTTCAACCACCACCTTTGCATTTTTTTGATACTTGTGATGATCGGCAATCATTCGATTGTTCCCCACGATATGTAAGCTCAACAGCCTAAATGACTCGTTGACTAGTTCAAACCTGTTGCCGATTGTATAAGCCCATGCACGTTTTTTCTCTTTCTTTTCTAGGTAAATGGTTGAACAACGCTATGAGAGTGAACAGGGGGCAGCCCCAAGGTTCAAAATATCGATAGCGAACTAAGTCACACCCAAGGTTTAAAGTATTGGAAACCCAAGGTGTATCAGAAAGATAATTTTAATAGATATATTAGGATACACTTTGGATATGTATGGATACGAATGAAAAATCAAGAGATGCATAAATATGGTAAAAAATTCAAATAAATCTTAAAAAATATATTACTAACTATATTTACAAATTTTATATGATTGTAAATAAGTCATTTAAATGTAACAAATCACAATTTAATGGTTTATATAAAGTGTGACATATCGAGACACAATTAGTAACCATTGAAAAAATGATGGAATAACTAAAACGTAAAAAAAAAAAAAACTAAAACATGAATGTCAATTTACAAAAACCAATATAATTAATCTTAATATTTATTAGTATATAAATTTTAATAATTAATTCTAACATTTATTAATAAAAACTTGTCACTCATTAAGAAAAGTGAATTTACTTAAAATAAAAAATACATATAATCATAGCAAGCAAATATGTGTGGCTCATAGGCGAACTTGTGGTTGTTAAAACTTAAAATCAAGTGCCCAAGGTTTGAATCTTGTTATAGCTAAAATTTGAGTTTTTTACACTAACAAAATGAAATTAAAGGAATGAGAGAATTTGAATTAGGCGCTAAACTTCAAATTTAAATTTAAATTTGCCTTGGAGTAATTGGCTAATTAATGAAAGAGAAATTAAACTTAAATAAACGACATTAATGAGAGCTTCGATATTAAATATGGATTGATGAATAACGATACAGATCCGAACTAGATCAGACTGTTTCGGGCCCATATCGGCCAATACAGATCCAAAACAGTTCGATATGTACGAAAAGAAACGAAACGAATGATTTATACACGTTCCACATATCGAGTTCTTGTCGGAACAATACATATTAGTTGATACAGACCGATACGTTGTGACATTTTGAACCTTGGTCACACCCCGATATGACTCCTATGGGGCATATCGTATTGAAGTTTTGAACCTTGGGCAACCCTTCCCAAAACCCTAACCCCAACCCCTCCAAGGCTCCCGCCTTGGTGAAGTCTTGACAAGTTTTTATTTTTTTAATAAAAATAGTAATAGAAACAATACAGCAAGCTAATTGGCACTTATTAGTTTGAAAAGAATTCATTTTAGAAAAAAAACGTTTTGGTTCATTTTAGAAAAAAAAAAACGTTTTCGTTCATAGCAATATTTTCTCATTCTACTTTTTTTTACTCATTCTGTTTATTTTAGAATTTCATATTGAATAAGAATAAGAAATAATGAAACATCCAACAGGGTTATTCTCACAGGAACACCGGTTAAGCATTTACATTGCATGGGGCACGTGGTGAAAATAGAGATAAAAGTGCAAAATATAAAATTATTCATTTAAGTTTTATGACCTGCACAAGTATCCGCTTTCTGCTAAATTTTGGTAGCTGGATGTGGACTTGGTTGGTAGTATAGTAAGTCTGATAAACCAAGGTGCTCGTAGGCTCCTAGCGTCATTGCACTGCCAATCTGCCTACATTAAATCCTTCATCAGAGCCTCTGATGATTAACCAGCCAACAGAAGGAGATCCTGGTCGTGAGACCTGTCGACGTGAAGATAGCTTATACTCTCTTCTTTTCTTTTTCTTTTTTCTTTTTTGTTTTCCTTTAATTTAAAAATAACGGAAGAGATTGAAGTCGGGAGTCGGGACATGTACCTTCACATAAAAGGGCAAAAAATAAAATGCACAACACATTACGGACTAGTTTAGGCGCCAAATAGAAGTCTTAAATCTTATTACAACAAATTGGATTTCCAGTGAAAGGCATAAACGTTCATGTGCGCGAGTTTAAAGAGAAAGGGACATGAAATGGATACACACCAGATAACACTTGCTTTCCTCTCTTTTCAGTTTTCTAACACTTTGTATTATACAATATCTAGAAGTATAGAACCTTTTGACACCTTCCCTGAATTATTACTGCCTAATGAATGGGGAAGGAAGAAGCAGTAGCTCTTCCATCCCGAAACAAACCCTCCTTACCCTATCGCTATTTGCCTAGCATTCGCAGCCAGATGATCTTTGCTGGTTTCCACCCGCCACATCAATTGTGTCAGGAAGATATCTTCATCAATCAACAAACAAATGTCAGTAATATCTCCTAGAACAGCTAGAGACAGACCAAAAAGAAAATGGGTTAAGTAATAAGAAATGATTTAAGCGCTACTAAATTTAACAATAATATGATACAGGATAGAACGAAATGGCCAAACAGGATTCATGCAGCAGACCCCATATAGTTGGTACTAAAGCTTAAGATGATGATGATATTTGGGAGGAGGGGGAGGGTTCAAGTGAACTTCAGCAAGAAGGAAATAACTTCAAAATTCATAAACCAAGAATATTTCAGTAATACTCACATTTCTTCTTCAGGTTCATTCTTCAGAGCATTCTTTGCTATACATTGAAAGGCAGCTTCGACATTAATACCTTCTTTTGCAGAAGTCTCAAAGTAGGGAATGTTCCCTTTGGAGGCACACCATGCCTTTGCCTTCTTCTCAGATACCTGAAATTGTAGAATAAATTAGTACATAACTCACGACTAAAAAGAGAAAAGTAGCATGAATAACTGCAGAAAAAATAATCAGGAATTTATGATGAATTAACTCGGATATATTTTGGGTTCAAGGACAAGCAAGCTTACCACTCGACTGTTTCCACCATCAACATCTATCTTGTTCCCCAACACAACAAATGGAAAGTTCTCAGGGTCTGACGGGCTGGCCTGCATTATCATGAGGAATATCTATTCAGTCCTGAGTTCCCTGAAACCCATAGTCCTCTATTTGTAAATGAGTTCCAACAGTAATTACCTGGATCAGAAATTCTTCCCGCCAATTGTTAAGGTTGTCAAATGACTTCATCACATTCACGTCATACACAAGAACACAGCAGTCTGCACCACGATAGAAAGCCACACCCAGGCTTTGGAACCTCTCCTGCCCTGCTGTGTCCCATATCTATATGAACAATCCCAACAGGCATCAAAACTAAAGAAGGAAAGTGGGCTCAACAGAAAAATATCATGATAGATTTTCCCCCACTTAATTCCCCTTCCAAACCCCATCCAAAACACCAACAGCAATAGTCCTAAGGTTGTGTTTGGTCTGAAAGAAAATAAGAGGGAAACAGAGACTTAAGGGATTTTTTTGACAAGTGATAAGTGGAATTTCATTATATTAAGAAGAAACTATCAATGGATACAACATGGAATTCCAAGAGGCACGAGCTGCAGCCTCCAAAAGAAAACAAAATTACAATTGAGCCCAAAATAAGTTGTCCCTAAACACCCCTTGCCTAGCTAGATAATCTGCCAGCCCATTAGCTGATCTCCTCTCCCACTTAACTCACTGTTATGTTTGAGGTTAACCACTTAAATCTTCTTTATCAACCCCTAAAGGGACCAAGCTACAGTCTCCGGCTCCTTCAGCCACCCAGTTACCAGTTTAGAATCACCTTCTATCAGCAGGTTCCCAAAGTTCAGTTCTCTAGCAAGCTGTGCTCCTTGTAAAACTGCTTGAACCTCTGTATTAACCGCAACCCCAAATTTGGGCTGTGTTTGAAAGCGGTGTAAATGTACTTTTACACTGGTTGGTTTAAAAGTTTTAAATGCGAACTGGTATTATTGAAGTAAACTTTTACATCATTTTTATCGAAGTTACATTTTCGGTGTTTAATTACACTCCATCCAAACTGCTACAAAACTGTTACACCACAAACAAATGCAGCCTTAAGGTAAAGTTCTTAAGAATGAAAAGGTTTCCTCAAGAACATTTCCTCAACTTTCTAATTCCCTCTTACTTGGTGTTTTCATTGTCATTTCAAAGTTGTCAAACAATTGGACCAAAATTTATAATTCTGGAACCTGCTTTCCACAATATCATGATTCATGACTACATGTGGCAAATTCCTTCATGGCAGCAATATAACAAAGTGTAACCACTGATATCTAATGGTTAGTCTAGAAAAGGGTTAAGATACACCATAGATATTTTCAAGTTTTAAACAAACAAAAAAAAAAAATATTGAGGCTTGATGTTTACAAGTTAAATAAGAAAGTCATTTCTTTTTTTCTCAAAAAGTCCTTGTTGGAAGATTTCAGTAATTATGTATTATATTATGTGCTATTTTAGGTAATTGAGAGATTTGTGAGCTGTACAAATATTTTTAGAAATCAGTTGTATTTTTTCCTTTATTTAGGGAGATTTGTTACCTAGTTTGTATCCTAGAGAGAGCTATAAATTTTGATGTACAGAAGCATAAAAAATCATCCCATTCTTATTATCTTTCTGTCTCTTCTTTAGTCCTCTTGAGGCTTACTGTTTACAAGTTATCTCCCTTTGTTCCATGTCCTTTTCCCTAAACATCCCAAGTTCCCAACAATATAGCACCACTTCAGCACTTATCACCTCACACTTGTTTTCTTTGTAGGGCAAGTTGTGAAACTATAGCCAACTTATTAATCTCCTGCCCTTTTGTATCCAGCATTTAGTGGTTTTTCTATTCTCTGTTTGGCTGCAGGTGGACTCTTGCAGGGGCAGTGGCCAATCTTTTCACCTCAACTTTCTTTTCCCCATCAAGGAAGAGAGGGGAAATCCAGACCTTGGGAAGAAAGGAATTCCAGCATATTAAAGGAAAAAAAAGTAAAGAAGCCTTAAGAGATTAACTTGGATGAAAACTATACACTTCATTGGCAAGAATTTGGCAACCTCCAAGCTACAACAACATCAAGCTAAATTTTTTATGGGTATAGTATGGGAAACTGCAGAAACTCAGGAGCTTAGGGAGGGGGATTAGAGATTAGGAAGCAGCCATCTTGACTTTGTATTCAGGAGCTGTAGGCTATGGTGATTCAATTTAAGCTGAATTAATGCCAGTGCTACAAGGCTTGAGATTAGCTAAACCTCTTTGGTATAGAGGTATAATGGTAGAAGGAGACTCTTACACATCTGTGGGTTCTGGGTTGGTTAAGAAAGAATAGAATAGGGTCACAGAAATACAGGTACATTGTGAGGGAAATAGAGAAGCTTGCAGCGGAGCTGAGAACAGTTTTCGGTTTATAATTTAGTTCCAAAATCTGCCAATGGATTGGCAGAAGATATCAATTGGAAAGCCAAGAGCATTGGGCTTATTGGACCCAGCCAACCCTGGATTACCAAGAGAGAAGATATCAAATTTCAATTCCATTTCATTTTTATTTGGATGGCATTGTTCCATGTAAGAAAATTTTTAGGTCTCTTAAACTCCACTAAATGGCCTCCCTCCTTCCCAACCTTTCAGTGTATGTTGGGGAAAAACAACCAGGGATACATGTTGCGGTAACAAAGCTTTAAGGAACTCTCCTAATTCAACCCAAGTCCCTTTCATATGACAAAATCAAGGAAAAACTAGCAAAGAAAGGGGTGAATAGAGATTTTGGCAGCTTTGCAAGGTGCACAAAGAGCTAAAGAGTTGAACATTAGTAAACTGATAAAGGAAGGAGACTCCAAACTGGTGGTGGGTTGGTTGAAGGAGGACGAGAATAGACTCTGGGCATACAGTAATGAAAAGAAAAAATTCAAGTGGATGACACAGGACATTGAAGTGGATGTGTTTCGGGTCAAAAGAAGTGACAATTCCTTTGCTAATGGGTTAGCTAAACAAGGAGTGGATACGGTGTCTTTGTAGTTTGTTCTGGGCTCAATTGTAAAATCTTTTCTGGTTTATTTTCTGTGTTTGTTGGGAGAGTTAAGAGAGCTTACCTCTCCCCTTTGTACCTTTCTTCCTTATTAATGAAATTTACCCCTTATTGATTAAAAAAGGGGTGAATAGGGATCAGCTATTTTGGGGACATTTTCATAAAGACATATGAAAATAACTAGGGACCAGACAGAAACTTTGTAGGATGCTCGGCATGCTTGCAAATACTCGTTTTTCTTTATATTTAACAAAATTCTAACAGTTACCAATCAAATAAGACAAAATCAAGGAAAAAGATGGTGTGGTTATAGGGTGTGGCTGGGAATCATTAAAAACTTGATGTGACTCAAGATTTGGAGGACAGGAAGCAAGGAGTGACATAAGCAAGACAAAAAATTTAAACCATTTCTTCCCCTTAGGGTTTTTCTATCCTTAAAGGGAGTGATGGACCAAAAAATATTGCAAAGTTGTTGCTAAAAAAACTATATGGAGTCCTCACTTTAGCCAAATTAAGGAAAATCACCTTGTTTTAGATTTTCTTTGCAACCAGACATAGTATTAGGTTATCAAATAGATAAGCCTTTTTCTAAGAACTTTCGTGCTTCAGCAGCAAAAAAAAAAAAAAAGCTTTGACATTTGGTAACACGTGTTTTTTAGAGCAAAATACAGAAAGCAAAAGACACTTGTGCAACAAAAAAGCACAAAGTAATCCAGCATCATTTTGTGCTTTTGCTTCACACTTTGTCCAAATATGCTTTTCACAAAATGCATAAGGTGCAAATATAGATACGCCCCATGGCAAGATATATGATTATATGCCAAATTTGATGTCCAAAAATACATGAGATGTGGCAAAATATATGCCATGTGGAAAATTTTGTCATACATGACAAAATATATGATGTGTTGCAAACTTTGTGACACATGGCTAAATTTATGCCATGTGGAAAATTGTGACATATAAAAGTGTCATGTAGCAAAAATAACATGGAAAAACATATGCCACATGGAAAATTTGTGGCACATGGCAAAATATATGCCATGTGGAAAATTTGTGACACATGCCAAAATATATGCCCCAATTTTGATGTCCTTAAATGTGGAAAAATATGTCGCATGGCACAACTAGGGGTCATGTGACATTTTTATATTATAAAGTTCAACAAATAACAAGTTGGAACAAGGAATTTATCATGTCACATGTGGTAAAGCAACATGGTGAAACCAAATACTTATTTATGCTTTTTATTTCAAAAGCTTGTTTTGAAAACAATGTTTACCAAACTGCAAAAGCACACAGTAAAAGCACGAAATATTTTGTGCTCCAAAAAACACAAAAGCAAAAAAGCTTATCCAAGCATAGCCTTAGTTTCATCAAGCAAGTCTACAGATCGGTGAAGGCAAACATAATTTGTCAAGCAAGTCTTTCATAGCATTCCTAAGGAAATTTTATATTTTGGTATCCTTCTAAATTCTATGTATATTCTTGTCTTACCAACATCTACAAGGAATAATTTCTATTGCTTGTCGACAGAAAGAGAACCTTTTCTTTTCTAAATAGAAGAAGATGGAAAATATTTTAAGGGTTATAGCACTTTCTTGTCCATGCTATTTCAAGTTGAGCTTTGATAGCCATCCACTCTACTGGGAATGTTTAATAACGTAACTAAGTCATTAGGGAGAGACTGATGACACAGTCCAAACTACAGGTCTATAAATGTAATTGAATAAATAAACCACTACTCCATTACTTTTGGAGATCCCTTTCTATTCTATCCCACCGTAGGCATTCTGTATAAAGTTACATGTTTCTTGTTAATTACATAATTGTTACCATTTTTTGTTCACGGGAATATTTGATGATGAATTGTTTAGTTATAAGAAAACATTTCAAATTATGGTGCATTTGAACTTTCGAAACTGGTATATTCCAAAATAGCCCATAAAGAGGATAAAATCCCTTATGAGGCAACAACTTCTCAATTTCTTACCCATTAATCAGTCAATAACAGAAGGAAGCAATGAGCTGCTAGAAAGACATATAGCATTGCACTGAAACACAGTCTATTGGGGAAAAACAAATGAATGTATTATTTGTGAGATCAAGAGGTTAGCATCTAAGTCATATCCATGTTCTCATCCTATAGTTAAAGCTTCGGACTAGGGGGGCATTTCATAATACCTGAATAGACTAAACTGAATGGCTTATTCCTTTGTCATTTAGTTAACAAGTCATTAAATAGGAGAGAATACTTAATTGCTGCATGGCATGCTTGGGTGATTCAGAGATAGCTCTAAGGTTGGAGAGAATTATGAGAGACTTCCTTTGGGTGGGCTGGAAGGACTCTAAAAAGATCCACTTGGTCAACTGGGACCAGATTTGCAAGCCTATTAAAGACAGTGGTATGGGAATCAGAAAACTGAAACCCTTCAATCTGGTCCTTCTTGGTAAATGGTTCTGGAGATTCTTAAAGGAGCCCAACGAGCTTTGGAAGTAAGTTATAACACAGAAATATGGTATTCACGCAAACGGGTGGGATGCAGCTGAATCTACCCTCTCATATGGGTGTAGAGTGTGGAAGGGGATCTATAAGGCTTATCATCTTTTTATGAAGGGAATTAAGTGTATGGTTGCGAATGGTGCAAGGCTGAATTTTTGGCATGACAACTGGTGCTCAGAGTATCCTTTGTAAGATTGTACCCAGATTTATTTCTCTTGGCAAATGATAAAGATGTCAAGGTAGCTGAGTGTTGTAGTGTCAGGTGACTCTCTTGTCTGGACCCCCTCCTTCCGGAGGGGCTTTAACAATTGGGAGATCCCGCAGGTGGAAGAGCTGCTGGAAAAGCTGCAAGGTATAAGGTTAAACCCCCTTGCCTCAGATCAGCGACGTTAGCGTTGGTCCAAATCTGAATTGTTCTCAGTGAAGTCCCTTTTCTCTAGTATGGAACCGGCTAATCCAGACTATTTTCCCAGTTTTCTAGTTTGGGGTGGCTTGGCCCCCTCTAAAGCATGGTTTCAAATGTCGCTAATGTCGGTCCAAATAACCAAAAAAAATGCAGTTTTTCCTATTATGTCAACAGGATGTCAACTAATTTCGACAAGATGTCGACTAATGTACATTAATAATATTTCCATTAATAATTTCTATTTAATATTTCAAACAAAATATTTATAAAAAAGAATTAACATAATTTTATACTAAATCATAATTTATTATATATTTAGTACTAAAAATCATAATAAATTCATTAAGTTTTATAAGAAATCAGAATTTATCATAATCTCAATACTACAAAAAAGGAGAATCAGTTTATTAAATTTATAATAAAACATAATGTATTATAACTTTAATATTTAAAAAATCAGAATAAATGTATTTCTATTTACTAGTGTGAAATAAATGTATTAGAATTTATAATAAATCAGAATTAAAAATAAGAAAAGAAAATATCAGATAACCTTGTAAAAACATCAAAATGCATAATAAATTAGTAAATTGTCATTTACTAATTTGTTATTGATCTTAGTTTCTTAGCTTTATATAATGGTTGGGAATAAGATAATAGTCTATAAATATGTATTCATGCTTCTTTTATCATTTTATAAAATATCTTTGCATATTTCCACATATTTCATAATATTTCCACAATGTCTCTAATTTTTACAATATTTCCCCTCGACATTTTCGACATATGTCCTATATTTTGGTAAGCGACATTTCCATCGACATTGACATTTTAAACCTTGCTCTAAAGTGGAGTTTTTTATTTGGGTGACGGTTGGAGATAAGTGCTTGACAAAGACTATGTTGATTCAAAAAGGGGTGGTGCTTCCAGACGCCTCGTGTGTTCTATGTGGTAAGGGAGAAGAGACTTCCAGTCACCTGTTTCTTCACTGCGACTTCTCTTCAAGAATCTGGAGTCACTTTGTTAAGGCCATTCACCTTTCTTTTTATATGCCTAATTCTATCAAGTCTCTTCTTGAGAGTTGGAAAGTTGAAGGTCTAAGCAAAAAAGGTAGGATAGTGTGGAATGTAATTCCTTTGGCAGTCTTGTGTAAGGGTGTCAATGGACCAGTTTTGGATTGGACCCTGTCCAATCCAAAATCAATTTGGACGGACCAATAAGACATTGGATTGGACCAATCCGGTCCAAAATATTTATTAGATTGGATTGGACCTGGTCCGTCCATAACAAATTTATATTGGATTGGGTTGTATTAAGCCAATATCTGGTCCATTGATATAAGATAAGAATATACGTGTCAATGGGCCGGGTTTGGGTCGAAACCAATCTAAATCAAAATGAATTTGAACAGATTGGACGGTCCAGACATTGAATTGGACCAGTCCAAATTGGTCCAAAACATTCACTGGATTGGATTGGACCTGGTCCATTTATAATGGACTCACATTGGACTGGATCGGATTGGATCAAATCCAGTCCAATTGACACCCCTAGTCCTGTGGTCCATTTGGAGGGAGAGAAATAGGAGGATCTTTGATAAAAAGCATATCTGAGTAGAAAAGGTGATTAATTCAGTTGTAGATGAGTTGAGAGGGTGGCTGAGCTCAAATACGCTGTTCAAAAGAGATGTTTCTAGTGCTGATGTAGTGCTTAATTTTTTGAGGTTTCCTAAGGTGTTTCTCTTGCACAGCCTTTGTGCACTGAACCCTTCCTATATCTTTCGTTGTGTTTTCCTTAATAAAATCTTACTTTACCTCTTCAAAAAAATAATGTTTGGGTGATTCAGAAATAAAGGAGCTTACTCCCTACTTAATGACTCGTTCACAAAAAGACAGAGCTATAAGCCATTTACTTTAGCTAATTCAACTATTATCAAACAGAGCTACATATATCGGCATCTTACACATGGAGACGGACCAAATAATGAATCTGGAAATATCTTAACCTATTGTTTACATTAGTAGTTCATGTTTTCTCTTAAAATCCCTCTTAAATCTATTAACAAAAAAAAAGACCAGAAATTCACCTTAGCATTCAGGAGGTAATTAATACCAATAAGCAAGAAACAAGTTGAAGCCCATAAAACATTTATTACGGATTTCCAGTAGTAATCAAGGTCAAACTAAACAAATAAATGCCAATTCAAATTATATATAGAAAAATAAAAACATGGTTTAAGATCGTTACTCACCTGTAATGTGAACAATCTATCTTCAAATTGGACTTCTTTAGTCAGAAAATCAGCTCCAATTGTTGCCTTGTACTGGTTACTGAACTTACGGTTCACATATCTAAACAGAATTTAAGGATGCACAACCACCATCCATACTGAGGTATAAATGCAATCATTAAGAGAAAACAGCTATTATTTGCAGAGATGGAAAGATAGGGACAGGGGGGTGGGGGGGGGGGGTGAGAGAGCAAGATCAAAGCTTTCAAGGATACTGATTCATTAGAGATGTCTTCCCGACCCTATCAAGATTAAGCAGACGCAATGAATAAAAGAAAAAAAAAAAAAAAAAACGGAATAGGAAGATCTACTGTCCACATAGTCGAATTATATAAATGAAACCAATAAGATAACAAAAGATAGTCAAGGTTCATCAATTAGAAAGTTTCAGAAACCAAGAATTCGAACGGTTTCCGATGAAACGAATCCTTTTAGGAATTATAAGAAAGCTCACCCGCTGTCACCGAGGATTATGACCTTGAGAAGCATCCGCCTTCTAGACGCCATGGCTTCAAAGCTCCGAATTCTCTGTAAAAGATCAAATTTTGCAGGGCTTTGTCCTCTGAAAGAAAATCAAACCCTAGTAGTTTTCGAAGTCGCCCGAGAGATCTCTCAGAAGTCTAAATTTTAGCGGAGAAAAATAGTTCTTCATCCAACCAAGAATTACACGATAATCATTTTAGAGACAGCGAGGAACTGCGATGACATTGATATACCAAAATTGCCACTGGAGTTCGCTTTAAATTACTATTGACACCAAAGGCGAACATCTTAGAGCCCGGCTTCAGTCAGTGCAAGATCTTAAGAAGATTTGAGCTCTTCTTTCTTAAGATCTATCTATCACCCGACGTACGTTATAAGGGCTATAGTCCTGTACTAAAGTGTCGTTTTTATGCTGTTGATGTCACCAGTCCATCCTTCTATGATGGATCCCAAGTTGATTATCATATTTGCTAGCACCAGAGATTAGATCGAAACATCTGAAAGTAGTGGGGCCCAGCTATGGGTGATTTAGATTGTCCTTGCATGTGCACCACGCGTTTATGTATAACAATTAGTCTAATGGCACGTGCATTTGCATGTACAAAGACAAATGAATTGTGAGTTGTAGTGCAGTATACATTTTTTTATACTTTTTTTTCTGCTTTTAATTTTAGAGTCCTATTCAGGAGGTGATGGTTTTAAGTTAGGGATGATAATTTCTATTCTCGTTATGGGAGGTTTAAAAAAAATAATTTTAATTTTTTTTTGTAAAGGATAATTGATAGTTTATGGGTTTTTTGTTTTTTAATGAAATAATTGAAATTTTTATGTTTTGTTTATGCTATTTTATTTGTTTATTATAAATATATAATAGGAAATAATGAAAAATTAAATGTGAGGATAGGGTCAGGGAGAATTATGTGTGGGGAGGGGTTGGATTCTGAAAACCCAACCTATTACGAGTTTTGGGGAGGGTACAAGGAGGCTGATAGGATCAATAATTTAGAGAACCCTCCCTAAACCCACCCCATTATTGCCATCCTATTTTAAGTAATGCAAACAAATTGAATCGAATTAGGATATAAAAAGTAAGTTTGAGATATCCGAATTCAATTCAAATCTGACTAATATGGAAACTCTAGTATTCGAATTCGATTGATTAAATAGTCGGATATTCAATTAGAATTTGATTTGATTCTATCGCATACATCCTTCCACTTTTTATAATAATAAGTAAAACATAAACGTAAAAAAAAATAAAAAATAAAAGCTTATTTTCATATTCTGACCTACTGTAGGCTATAGAGACTGGAAAATCTTGTTGCTCTGTGTTCAATGACTATAGCCTATAGGACAGGATAGCAATCACAAAGTTTGTCGAAGAAGAGAATGATAGTTTTATTGTTGAATGAATCATTTATATGATAACAATCACAAAGTTCTAATCAAGACCCATGGGACACATAGGCTTTATTTATTAGAAAAATTGAAGATCGAACTCTATGACATTTCCAATCAAATGGTGTCTATCTAAGTTCAATTCAAGTATTATTTTTTGGGGTTATGTTTGATCACAATCTAAGTTGTGCTTTAGTGAGAGTGGTTAATTTCTTATTCTCTAGATAAAATTGTATTATGTTTTTTTTTTTGTATCTTAATGCTAATTTTTATTGCTCTATTATTAATTTTGTATTATTTTTAGGTAAAACTATAAAAATCCTCTTATAACAATTCTATAAACCACCTTTGTGTTTTGACCCTAACAAAGGTGTCCCCTATAATTTTGAGAAAAAAAGTGCAACTACCTCCTTTCTCTTGACTCTTCAGTAACAAAGACATTAAAGTTACCAAAATACCCCTATCATTGTTAATGCATTATCATACATAAGGTTTCAACTTTAATCTATTTTGCTAAACAACTTTCAAAGAATAATTCTCGTTACTCTCCTTGGACAAATGTAAAAAGGTTTTAAGTAAAGTAAAATTAATGTGTACATCAACATTTTTTATTTGGAATGTTGACTAAAGGAAGATATTTACACCTTTTTCTTTTAAATAATAAGAGAGGTTTTTGTTAAGGTCAAAAAACTGGGGAGTTTCATAGGATTGTCAGAAAACCCAATGAGCTTTTTATAATTTTCCTTATTTTTAAATGAAATTTAAATTAATTTTGAAATAATTAAACAATGTCTAAAACTAATATTTTTTATTATTTTTTGAAATTAGTAAAAATTGAATTTATTTAAGTATATTAAGTTTTTATTAAATTTAAATTCCTTATAAAATTTAATTAACTATATAAATTTTCATTATTTTAGTGGAACTTAAGTTGGTTTTAAATTAATAGTTTAATTATAAAACTAATAATTGTTAGATAATTTTGTATTAGTTTTATATTAATTTTAAATTGATATTCGTTATGGAATATAAATGGATTATAATTTAGTACAATAATATATATATATATATATATATATTGAATTTTATGCAATTAAATAGAGTAATGGAAACGATAGAGAATTAATGGCATGAGTTATTGAAGGAGAGAGCTAATGACATTATTAATAAGGAGAGATTATTAAAAGAGTTAGAGAGAGAGAGAAAGAGAGAGAGAGAGAGAATAATGTTTTAATGAGGAGTATTAAAATTCTTAAAGATGATTGATCACTTGAGTTATTTTGTTAAACTTTAAAATTTAAAAATTCAAAAATAACACAAAAAAGATAGGTAGCTTCAGAATAAACAATAGAATGGGAAATTGCCTACTTAACATATTGCATTTTAATATATAGATATAGATATTTGGCAATCATTTATTGATAAATTGGTCATTTATAGAGGTATAACATGGTTAAAACTAATCATACATGATGATTAAAATGATTGATCATGATTGCATGGGACTGTGTACAACTGTCATAACTCATAACCGTTAGCGGTTCCTTTCCATATAACGACTTAGGTTGCCCTCATGGCCATGCCATCGGTCAGGATGGCTGCTGTGTCTTTGGTGTTGGCTCCAGGAAATTTAGCACATAAAATCCCTCTCCCTCTCCTATCCTTATCTTCAAGGCTAACGTTTGGGAACTGCTTGCAGAGCTCTCCCCAGTGTCCCAATAAGTTATATTAATTGGTGTTTTCTTCCAGTGAACAGTGTTTTTAAACCGGTTACCGGTTGCCTAAAATCGTTTTTTGGCCAAAAGCTATTGATTTGGTCAATAAACCACTGACCCGAATGATCGGATAATTGAAAGGATACAAACCCAACTCCGAACGCAAGGTGTTGTTTGTTTCAATTTGACATATTAAGGTTCCTCCAGCCCCAAGTGTTATTATTTCGGATTTGGTTGATGTATTTTTGTAATTGGATCGAATTCAGATGTTACAATCTATATTCCATTAATAATATAAATTTTATATTATTATAGTTAAAATTATAAAATATATTCTCTATATTATATTATATTATATATGAATTTATATATAATAAATTTAACATGTTATATTTATATAATTTATTATATATAAAAGTAAAAAATAAATATTTTTTTTTTATTTTTTTGGTATTTTAGAAAATTTATATTAGAATCGGATTAAATCAAAATCCAATCCGAATCCATTAAAATTCGAATGTAAGTTCTCAGTAATCAGATCGAATGCGAATTTTGCTGCATTCTATCCAAATTCAATCCAATTACAGCCCTAACTCTACCTTGTTTATTGGTTTTTGCAAGTTTTAGAGTCATCACCTTTGAAGTTGGTACCACATAAACCCTATTGTCGTTGGGACCATTCGAATAAGCTTCGTGACTTCTTTCATAACATGACTCAGAAGACCATCACCCTGACTTTCAAGCAAACTGGATTAGACCAAATTGTTGGACCGATTGACCCAAGAACCAATCAGAGATTCGGGTCTGATTTTGAACCCCAAAACCGTCTAACCCAAACTTGGACCATTTGACCCAAGAAGCGGTGGCCAAAGTGGTTTCGTTTTCAGTCCGATTTTCAAAACCCTGCTTTCAAGCGATAAATTTGTAATAGAAGTTAATGCATTATTCAATGTAAGTGACGTGACTTTATAACGCTGGGCTTGTTACTGAAAAGAGCCAAGATGTGTAATGAGCAATCCAGCCTAATGGAAATGGCACAAAGGTGTCATTGATTCAAACGGTTGGACCGTTCAGCCTGGGAATCGTACAAGTAATTAGTTTCGTTTTATTCTAAATACGGTCTCTGACAAAAAACGTTGAATTGGTCAACAACCCATTGATTCAAGTGATCAAACTGTTGATCCATTTGACCATTCAACGATTTTAACCGATTTTAAATTTTAATTATTTTTTATTTTTTAATTTATTTTGTCAGAGCTGATTATCTATTTGGACCGGACGATTGAACCATCAACCTAGAAACCAGTGGCTAAAACGGTTTTGATTCTGAATCATTTTTTAAAACATTGGTCGAAACAATTTCGTAGCCCTATATTGGCAACGGATAGGATTCGATGTGGACATGATCTATATGAGAATTGATAAAAACCTCGTTGCATCCGCTCATTCACTATAAATTCGGGGTCCCAAATGGTTCCTTGTATCCTCTTCCATATTGACAAGCTTGATCTCCGCATGGTATGAATGTATGATAAGAGATCTTGGAAAGTTGATCTGTTGGTTGTTCATTGGTTAGGTCTACGTTGATGATGAACCATTGCTGTAAATAGCTAAGATCAGAGTCTAGATCTGCTACTTATAGAGCGCTCCTCACAGAAACCTCACAATGCCTTTCAACCACATGCGTGGAACATCTTTTATACTTTGTTGTTTATTCATAGGGTGATGTTCCCAATGCATGATGGAATAGAGCTAGGTCGGTGTGAGGTGAGACGGGATCTGCTCCTCACACTTGGGCGCCTCACATGCACATCCACTGTGCATTGGGAACATCTCCCATGAATAATAACTTAAAAGTATGGGAGATGTTCCCAATGCATGGTAGGATGTGCATGTGAGGTGCGTGTGAGGCGTCCTTTGTGAGGAGCAGATTCAGTCTCGTGTGAGGTGTGCTATGTGAGTAGCAAATTCCTATTTCTAAAATCATTCGTTGACTGTCATGCTCCCTCTACCTTCGACATCAAATTTGTGGGTGAGAGCCAAGAAGTGGCTCCTAGTTCACCAAAAAGCACTCCTAAAGCGGATATTTTGATTCAGTTGATGAAGCGTTTGTTTGGCATCGATGTTGTTGCTCCAGAAAATGGTGACACATCAGTGCCATGTCGGAAAAAATGGTGTTTCAGGAAACGTCTGTTTGTTTGGAATCATTTTTCCATAAAAAATTATGCTCCAAGCCACACCTTGGACATCGAGAAGGCATGGATTGGAGCAATGCCGAATTTGACGTTTTTTCATATTAGAGATCGTTGCTATCAACAAAGACGTGATGTGACAATGACATGGACTTTCTATAATGGGTACTAGTAATGAAAACAGATATAAAGCACTGGTATCAAATAGAAAGTGTTATTGTTGCTTTAAAAAAGGTCCTAGATTCATATCATTTGTACCACTAATGATTTTAATTTCAACTTGCCTAGGAAGTTTTGGGCTTGGGCTTTGGTTAATTTTAGATCAAACACAGCCTGGATAGGTCCAATTTCTAAGTTGGGCCTAGACCAGCCAATGATCAAAATATTGATACGCTCAATACCAACATATGGGTATTGTGTATATTGATATGATCAATACTCTACTACTTTTATTTGTTTTATTTTATTGCATTTGAGGGATGTATTCATGTGTATATTGATGTATCCCTACTTCTCCTTGGTCACTGATATGGGATGTATGTATTGATATTTTGATCTTTGGGTCCAATCCAGTTTTATATATTATTTTATAATATAACACCTATAATATATATTATTATGTATAGGCTAGAAAGGTAGCGATGGTCGGTCTCTAAGTTTGAAAATTGGCTTGGGTTGATAGTTAGAGAAATTGGTTTTGGTGGAAGAAGAGAAGTTTGGAAACGGTTGTGGTCCTTGTGGAAATCTCCACTTTGGGAAATCAGTCTTATATACTTTATTTCTCTTATATAAACAAAGAATTTTCTGTAATATTTCATTTGTTAATTGTCAGCCATTGGTCTGTAGCCAATGCTGTATTTGTGACTTGTCACCCTTCTCTTATTTGGCCCCGATCATTGCCCGGTTCAGTTTCGACCCAGGTTGCACTGGGTTATTCCTACAATCCTAGAATATGACATATAATATGAAATATTATACATTTAACATTTTATGAATTCAGGCCGGGCCCTATCAGATGTGCAAAGCTCAGCATGGGCCGAGCCCTGCCAGCCCATCATCAACCCTTAGTCCGACTATGGTTTTATGATACCTGAAAAAATGATGTCCGATAAGCTAGTATGATATAAATATTTAAATATTTTATCAACTATAAAACAGATTAATAAGTCATTAAGTATAATTAGTCTAGCCATTATCAAATGGCCCCACTCAATTTCAAAGTAATCCACGCATTTTTGTAGGGGGCTTGCGTCTAAACGTAAAACACATTAAGAAGCAGCTAAGCTAAGTAGGTTGCTCGCTTTCCCACCTGGAGAGCACTAGATTGTCAGAGGTTTGGAAAAGCTTACGATATTTTTTTTTTCTTATGTTAAGTAAAGCCTGGGAAGAATGGTTGAAAGTGACTTGGACCTGACCAATCCCTCAGGTTGGGAAAAGAGAAGCTAATCTGGTTGGTATTAATATGCTACTATGGATATTGGATACATCAAATATGACATGGAATCGTGAGAGTAAGGGTACAAAGCTCTGGGCCCTTCCTTCCATGACCTGTTCGTTTTTGGAAATTTTTTTAGGGGGAAAGTTGATCAATGAAATTTTGGTTCTCAATGATCAAGTTACCTAGATAAGTAACTTCTCAAAAAGAGTGTCGCCTACAAATAATCAAGACCAAGTATCATAGTCATGAAAGTGAAAGAGGACCAAAATAACTTGGTCCGTTTGGTGTGTTTTTTCACATGGGCTGTTGGCTTTTTAAAAACCCAACAACCCATGTTTTGGTCTTTTCTGTTTGGTCGGAAATAAGATCTAACTGTCAAAAGCTGCAGCCTCGAGAAGACGCAAGAAACTCATTTTGGACTATTTTTGGGAAACTCCAAATGGAGCTTTTCACATTTTTTTTTTTATCAATTCATCTTCACACGGAAAATTGCACATTAACCAAACGATTTTCAAGCTGCTAAGACCTTGATACAAAAGCTCACATTGTCTTTTGACAATCAAAACTTCCAGAAAACACTTGCCAAACAACCACTAGCACTATGCACATGTTCTGGCTAAAAATAAATTGGACAAATTGCAGACAAGTCTCTCCAACTTGAAAAAGACAATTTGAACACGGCTTAAGCATTCTGTCAGTTGCTCTCCAACATAACTTCAACCCAACCTTCAGTTACTTCAGTTCTAGGTTTCTTATAATTCGGTTGACAAAATGAATGTACATATGATGACGTTCAAAACAGTCAAAAGAATTGACCCAGTTTGCTCTCCATTATTTTGTAGTATAAGCACTAAAAGAATTAATACAATCACAACCAAAAGATAATTTCCAAAAGAGAAAAGAAAATAATTATGTACGTTATCTCATTTGGACAAAGGTTGTTTGCCATCCTCACAAGTAAATTCTGTTAAGGTGGGAACTGGGAAAGAAGGATCTTTTTACAGGCAAGTTGAGCATGGGATTTCAAGATCTTCCACTGAAACCTCAACTGTCTTTCTTCATCCTCCCCATCTCCATCTCTCGGGTTGTTTGCTCACCACTTGATCCAGATGGATGCAAGCCATACTCGCTAGTTGGTTCACTATACTCACTGCTGCCATATTCCTGGCTACTCAACACTATCTTCCTGAATTTCTTCATATCCTCCTTGTACTGCATTGTGTCATAATCTGTGCTCCCATGGGAACTGTAGACTGTGCTATGTCCAGGTCTGATGCCTTCATTCAGATCAGCCAGAGAACCATCTCCTTCCAAGGCTCGGACCATCTGCTTGGTTTAAAATCAAGGTTATTTGTTAGAAAGCCATGGTACAGACGACAGATGGGGAATATGGCATAAATGATAAACCCAAAATCTAAGAGTTCCCAGACTTATAAAAGAGGCAGAGCTGGTTCAATTATATACAAGTCTCTGGTTTGGTCTAGTCAAGAAGCTGATTTGATCATCAAGATAAGACCCAAGCTCCAAAAACAAACCTAAACAATTATTTTGATTCAGCTACCTGGCTCATGCGTGCTCGGCGCTTTGCAGAATGACGTACACAAGCAGCAGCACAAGCAATCATCCGTGCCATCTCATTGTAGTCATAACTTTTCTGCAAGCGTGGATCAACAAGAGGGTCATAGTTGCCATCTTCCAAAGCCTGCGTGAGCAAAGGCCTTGCCTGTAATGCCAAAACAGCCAAAGTTATGTTAATTTCATGGCAAGTTTTGTAACCAGCAACACCCCTCGATTTGCAAAAATATTAGAAAAACATCGACAAATGTTAAAGTGTTTGTAAGAGACGTATTACTTTTAAGGCTTGAAAAAGACACCCAAAAAAAAAAAAAGAAAACCATATGGGTGATGCAAGAAAATACTTACCCAATCTACCAAGGAATCCTCCATGATGGTTTGAGTTGTATCAACAGGACGACGTCCGGTAATCAACTCCAGCAGCATGACTCCAAAAGAGAAAACATCTGATTTATCTGTGAGTTTACCACTCGAAGCATATTCTGGGGCTAGATACCTGTTGGAAATGAGTATGTTAGTCCAGAGAGTTCTGAATCCTCTACAGGAACCAAATGATAGTGGGCTATTCACAATAAACCACATTAGCCTGATATGTGGGACCCATGTATACGGAGCTGACATGATGGACCATGACTGGCTTAATAAAACTGACTTAGAGAGAGAGAGAGAGAGAGAGAGAGAGAGAGAGAGAGAGAGAGATCAGTGCAGGCGCGATGGGATCTACTCACAACAAAAACTGTCCCAAAGACAATCCCAACTTGATCTGTATCTACACATCTCACCATGAGACCGGGACTCACCATGCATGCGATGTGCGGATAAGATTATGTTGGAATGTGTTGGTACAGTTTTTTATTATGAGCAGATCCAGTCCCAGTGCAGGCATGGTGAGCATTTACTAAGCAATCACAATCAGATGGACTGAGTTCCAACCCCAAAAATAAACCAGCATAACTGCACTCTTCTTTGGTCTGGACTTGTATTAGGCCTCAAATAGTCAAATCAATCAGACTACTAGCATGGATGACAGATTAATGAAAAATCAATGAAAATGCATGAAAGAGAAAAAAAGAAAAAGAAAAATTGGAAGGCCTGCCCTAAACCAGCCAATTTTTTATAAATGTTCTTGCAACTATGAACATGAAATAGGTAAATAGGAGACTAACTAATAGAGCTTTAACCTTTCATGAAGAGACAATAAAGCAAAACAAGAGGTCCAATTAATGCAAAGGCCTATAGACCAGCAGTTGTGGAGACCAAACCAGAACAATAAAGTCAAGATATCCAGGAAAATGCAAGTAAAATCAGGATCATATCAAGTGTGATTGCTTCCTTTCCAAATCATTCAACTCAACTCAACTAAGCCCTTTATTTGGTAGAACAGATCAACTAAACCTTGTTGCAACTATACGGGGTTGTCTACATGAATCCTTTCAAGATTATTAACTTTCGGTAATTGAATCTGAGACTTTAGATTGGATCTTACCCAAAAGTTCCCATTACTCGGGTGGAGACATGAGTGTTGGCATCAGAGGAAAATTTTGCAAGCCCAAAATCTGCAACCTGATCAAAAACTAGATTTTATTGACTAAATGATGATTACGAAAATTAAAAAGTTGGAAAACATAAAAAATGGAGTTTTCCAACTTCTTCCTAATATAGTCAAGGAAGTGTGTGCTTTTTATGAAAGGAACATGTCTATTTCTTTTTTTAAATTCCCATGAAATTCCAAAATGACAAGTTGACAAATAAGAAATGGAATCCAAATAAAATAACCAAATGCAAGTTTTGACATGTGAAAAGAGTTACTTTACAAGCATCTTGTTGAAAAATAAAAATTGCAAAAACAAGCATGCAAATTAAAGAACCTATAATAATCTTCTGCATAAATTCTAAAAAGATAGCCAGTGTCAAACACTAACAAAATCGATAACATGTTCCTACCTTTGCCTCAAATTTAAAATCGAGAAGAATATTGGCTGCCTTGATATCACGATGGATAATCTTAGGATGACCTGCAACAGGAAATATTTTCAACAAGTACAAAAAAAGCACTGCAAAATCAACACCTTATAAATCAGAATAAGGTTTCTGATAAGAAGACAATATAAGAAAACTCACAGTCCTCATGCAGATATGCAAGTCCTTTTGCAGAGCCTAGAGCAATTTTTAATCTAGTGGGCCAGTCCATAGTTGGTCGCCCCTTTCCTGCAAAAAGTTATTTTCTATGGTCAGATATCATCTAACAAGCACAGGACTCACAACAGAATAAAATAGAAAACAAATTTCAGACATGAAGCATCAATGAATAATGAGGTCTAAAGAGAAAGCTGTCATTAACAAGGTTCATATACAAATGCACAAGAAATATATAATATTCATGGTTCTTTCAGCATGCCATGATTGGCATGTTGGTACCATACATCCTTTAAACAAAAGCAACAATTAGGGCAAGAATAAGCCAAAACCTACCATGCAAGTGGAATTCTAAGGTGTAGTTTGGAACAAATTCATAGACTAGCATCCTTTGTGATCCAGTCATGCAATATCCAACCAATGAAACAAGATGCTTGTGATGTACTCGGCTAATAATCTCAACTTCTGCTTGAAATTCACGCTCCCCCTGCCCACTTCCAGCTTTAAGCTGTTTAACTGCAACTTCTTTCCCATTTGGAAGGACTCCTCTATGGACATATCCAAATCCACCTTGCCCTAGTAAGTTTGCATTTGAGAAGCCATCTGTAGCCATTGCTAATTGTTCATATGTGAATGTGCTCTTTGAGATGCCCAAGGCAATGCCAGGGGGTGGTGGTGGTGGTAGAGGGTTCTCAGACCCTGAATAGTTGGATCCAGACCCTCCACTACTGCTTGTAAATGGAGGTGGAGATGGCGACTGTGGTGGACGTGATGCAACAGCTGGTGGAGGCGTAGGCTTTGGTAGCACTGTGACAACGCGGTCCCCTGGTGGGGGAGGAGGAGCATTATGTTGCCATTGTTGAGGCTGTCCACCATAAAGTTCATCTGAATATATTGACAACAGGAAAATGAGTTAGCCTGTGTAGTAGTTTAAACTTGAAAAACAGGTGACCATAAGGATAGAGATGACATTTCAGGAAACAGTTTGCACAAATCAATATTTTCAGGCCTGAACATAACTACTACAGGAAGCAGTTTGAGAGGATTCCTTAACAGGTGACTATAAGGATAGACACTTTTTAGAGACTTCATATTTCAGTTGTTGCAGTGATAGAAGGAACTACTGCATTATTCATATACTGAGATGAAAAACAACAAACTAAAGAAAATGTAATTTTTTATTTGAAAAAGTATCTAAAGAAAATGTAAATTGATGCAGAAATAGGAATTCTTGCTGGAATGGTACCTCTGCTGTCTAGCAGTTTGTTTTCTTTGGGTGGAATAACACTATCTTGCATTTCTTGATAAATAAATAAGGTTGGTAGCATCAAAGTGGACTAATGTGATGTAGGTCTAATGGATAGAGTTGAAGAACACCAACTCAGATAAGCATCTACACAAGTCAATAAGGAATTCAGGCTAACTGGCATTTAAGAACCTAGCACAGAACAGACTAAGCTTCACTTGATTTCTTGTTTTTTCATTGTTTTAACATAATTACTTAAAGATAGGAAAGTAACCTGGCCAGCAGTTTTTGGTCTGAAAAACATCTACTCTCTAATTATTAGCAGGGAAACACGTTTTAGCCTTTTTCTTTCCCATGAATACTTAAGCTCCAATGATATTAAATTTGAAATTAACAGATTTTACAGAAGAAAGAAACCTATAATGTACTGAACAGAAAATGTAAAGCATGCTATTGACTCCTACTTTTAAGAGATTCAAGTTCCTATCTGTAGCAATAAACTCCAAGTCCAAACTTGGAATTTTTACACTGCAGAATGATCTTACTGTTCTTGACATAAAGGGAAGAAACGCCTGCATTTGTTATAAGTATGTGATATGCAGTGGAATTTTCTCTTTTAAAAAGAAACTTTAAGCACAAAACAACTTCAAATTTCTTGCAATTGCAATAAGATCAATGTGGTATTGCAATTGCAATAAGATCAAATGTTATAAGTATGTGACAGTACAGTTGTTGGTGCCACATGCTCTAATGGAAAATTTCAGACAGTTGTGGTATGCTTGAAGAAAATCTAAGCTTCAAAATCACCAGTTTATCCAATAAAAGAATACATATTCACCAAATTGTATCCTGGAGATACCAGTCAAAAGAGAGTATAAATTATGGTTAAAATTGGTAATAATTAGATATCCAGATAAGATCATAAAAATAATAAAAACAGAGTCCGAAATTCATCTTTCTAAAAATTTCAATCTAGGAATTATACTCATAAGCTTCATTTGCTGTAGGTTGTTTATGATAAATCGAACTTCGACAAATAGATCAAACGGCAATAACTGTGCTCGGTGAAGGAAAAGAGTAATTGCAAAACTAAACTAACTGAAGTAGAATATTTAAATCCTGTGATATCAAAATTAGACAACAATAGCACGAGACGGGAGAAAAACTCGACCTTTGGGCCCCGTCGGGGGTGGGACGTAGTAGTCCACCGGGGCCGGGCTATGATCTCTCCTCCGTTTTTTCTTGCATACGATGAAGAGTAAGCTCAACACGACAAGCAAAGCGACCCCACCAATCGCAATTCCAACGACGACCCCGGTCGAGACACTACTACTACTACTAGACGATGACGATGTATCTGGAGAAGGCGTTGTAGAAGACGGAGGCGACGGCGAACTCCTGGACACCGGCGGCGGAGGAGAGGGGGTTGACGGAGGTGACGGGGTTGATGGAGTCGATGGGGTCGCCGTTGTCGGGGTTGACGGGGTGCTCGGTGTGGATGAAGAGGGTGGAGAGGCACTAGGTGTTGCTGGAGTAGGCGGAGAGGCGCTGGGTGTCGCTGGAGACGGCGGAGAGGCGCTAGGTGTCGCTGGAGAAGGCGTGCTGGGTGTCGCTGGAGAAGGCGTACTGGGTGTCGCTGGAGAAGGTGTACTGGGTGTCGCTGGAGAAGGTGTACTGGGTGTTGGCGTCGCCGGGGTGGGGGGAGGGGGGGACGAAACTACCGGGGGCGGTGGAGAGGCCACAGGAGTTACCGGAGTGGTCGGAGAGGTAGAGTTAGGAGGCGGTGAAGAGGGGGAAGGAGTTACCGGAGTCACGGGGGTAGAATTAGTAGGCGGTGTTGAGGGGGAAGGAGATACTGGAGTAACCGGAGAGGTGGAATTCGAGGGTGGCGGCGCTCCCGATGGCGTCGACGGCGGGGATGTTGGAGCCGGAGCCGCTACAGGAGGAGACGATGCCATTGCCGGATGTTGGTCGAACTAGCGAACTTCAGTCTAAAGATTATTTCTCCGAGAAGAAACAACCCTTGATTCTTGGCAGCTGGTGCTTATTTTTTTCCGGCAGTGCGCGTGAGAAAAACCCGGCGCTTTATCACCGGGATTCTTGTTTTAATAAACTCTCTCTCTCTTCTGCGCGCGAAGTAATACAACTTTAGAAAGAAAATAGATAATTTCTAAAAACCGGAACTAAAAATAAGAAATTAATAGGGAATCAGGAACTACGTTTACCATCTGATCAGCACCATTGGGCCATTGTCAGGAACAGATTGGCTATCATACAATTATACGCTGAAATGTGGAAGTGGAACCCCGTTAATGACGGATATTCTCTTACATTTGTGAATCGACGGTCTAGGATACTCATGGTTTTTTATATTACTCTGAACATTTTCTACTAAAAACAAACTTTGTAACGTAAATGAGAGCGTGATATTGCGCCGAGAGAGAGAGAGAGAGAGAGAGAGAGAGTTTCAGATTTGAAAATATAGAAATCGTTTTCAGTTTTCACATGGTTGTCAAAGAGAAAAGAATGCTTGCATGGCGTGACATGGGCTCAGCGGGACCCAGCATGTGAGTTGTTGGACTTGGACCAGATTATGTCAAGAGCATCATCAAGCAGGTGATTACGGAAGAATTAAGAGAGAAGAAAATGATTGAATGGGCCCTACACACGGACCCAGTCGGGCACATGGTGGTCCCCACCTACAAATCTCTTTCCTTCGATACTTTAATCCTAAAATTTTATCTCTAATCGTATGCTGTCGGCCCTATAAATATAATAATTAGTTTAATTAAGCATGTTTATTAGTTTATTATCAGAAGATAATAATAATAATGAGGCCATGAGGGTCTTGTCACTTGTGGTCTTGTTTGGGCTGAAGAAACCAACCTCCCTCAACTGACTTCCTTGTGGGTTTCCACTTTCCGCTCGAACCTTCCATCCTGGACTCATTCGGCCCAACCGTTCCAGCCCAAATTCTGTTTTTTCACCATTAACCTCGGGCCTTGATTTATGATTTTTGTTAGAGTCCTTTGGGGGAACTTCTGCGCGTCATGTTACAGAAAGTTGAGTTTTTTTTTTGGCTCAGATAAGTCCTTTTTTTTTCCTTCTACTTTTCGAATTTTTACCAAGTGAAAATATGGCTTGATGACTTTCTGGCACTTATTTTTTATTTTTCATTTTTTTGTGAAGATATGAATTTGGTGAAAACGATGGGCGGAGAATAAAATGAGCAATGGGATAGAAAGAAGGTAGAAAGTAGAATCCCCTCTCAACCTGAATCTCTCATTTTCACACTTTATATTCTGAGATATGGAGAAGGAATAGCATCCAAACATGAAAGGGAATAAAAGGATATGTTGCGTATAGGCCGGGCATATTTCCCTGCAGCCCGGCCCAATCAGCCCATTGCCAATTGATACTATTGGCCTATTGGGCTGGGTCCCTTGGCACTGGTAATGCTTCACAGTTAACACAAACTGTCACGATGATTTGTGCAAAGCTTGCTTACAGTTTGTCACTCTAATATTCATTGATTGGAAACCCAGGATTTTATTACTCGACTCAGTACTATATAACATTGACCCAGCCGAGTTGGGTAGTAGTCAAAACCTGGTTTTTCATGCCGTGTTCATAATCAGAATTCAGAACTAGGGAGATCAATGCCTTTTCTAAAAGCTTTTTGTAGGTCTTGCTGTTGATAAAGATTTAAATATTGATACTGAGAATGTGGCACTGAGTTTGTCTCCATTAACTTCAGACATTCCTGTTGGTTATTCAATCCCTTTAGGCATATGTTTTATTGGCATAAAACCCCATCTGATTCCAATGAATCTACTTGTTTGATTATAAGGGCCCAATCACCACAACTCTTCCTTCTCAAGTTCTCATAAAAAAACTAGACTCGATTGATGAGTTGTTGCTTGTTGGGTGTCACATGCAGAGGAATTGGACTGAGTTGGGTGGGTGCCCACTTGATTACATTGGGCCCAGGTGTAGGGATGGATAGCTGTTAAACTAAAACAAACTTGAAAAAGAAAATGGGCCTTTGTTTCTACTTTACTCAAAATGATTCATTACCAGATCAGAAATTACCTGTTATAGCTGGAAGCCTGGAACAAACCAGCAGCAGTTATAGAATTCAATGTGTTGAGCTTGGTATTTGGCTCATTCAAGTTCAAACATTCAATGCAGCAGCTCTACTGGGATTTTCTGACTTTTTATTTTCCTGTGATTAAATTAAGCTGTTAGCAGAAGTTGGGCTCATTCAAACAGTAAGTCAAAGTCTTCCTTTTTTGGGCCGGCCATTGATGCCCTCAAAATTATACAAATGGCATCATCCTGGTTAATTTATCTTGGAAACTTCCCTCAACTATTGACCACATTATTTTATCCCTAAGAACTTTTAGTTGTAGATTATTATATTTCAATGGTTGAGATCTTATGGTTAGTGCATCATCCTTTGATTACGATGGGTTGAGACATCAGGTGGGCATTTTTATGTGGGCCAAAATTTGTATGACAAGGATGGAGAAAGGACTATAGACCTTGTGCAGGCCATGAACAAATATAACCCTTCTTATAAGTTCATCACAATGCAACACAACTCATCATCCATTCAATGTGTTCTCTTTCCAATTATTTATCTGTAAGTTGTTGGCTTTGGTCCAAAGTTGATAAAAGTAAATGAAGGGGGGCATGTGATGAACTCAAATCAAAAGGCAAAAACTAGCTAAGAAAATACTGTAACCCACATTCAATCAGAAATATACAGGCTAGCAATTGGGTTGAGAGTTGAGACTTGAGAGAGATATCCAGCCAAAACCGGTTGCTGGTTGGGCACCATTAATAAATAATAACAGCTCTTTAGTCTTTATTAGCAGAGATATAATATTTAGTTAGAAGTTTGCTTCATTCAACTCAAATTATAAGACCATTGAAAGTAGCAGAGGTTCAAGCCTATCTATCTATTTCTATAATTTATTCCAAGAATGATCAAACCAGTAAGGCAAATTCTTTTATTTGGGCCCCATGATGTCTTTGCAGAAACAAACAGCCCCCAAATTGTTACAGCTGATTCATGGAGAATTCCAATTTGTATTATGAGTGCAAAAGGTGTTGGGTGTGAGGCTGAATCAGAAGATGATGCCTCAGAGCCAGCCGGACCAATTAAATGACATACTTTTAACCTGCCTGAATTAGTGAAACTGTGGCCTAGCTAGCCAGGAATCTGGTTGAGACCTGGGGCTGTGAATCCAGAGCTGACCCAACTAGGGGGTTGGTGGGTCAGGTCAAGATTGCTTGCCAGCTTACGATTACGACCACCCAGGTGATCGCTGGCTGCGGTGCTGCACAATGGCCCGACCTGACAACCGAAACTGGCTCCACAAGGGTCACAGGTTTCTTGGGAAATGGTGCAACGTGTGGCCCCACTGGCCCCATATGTATATGTGGATCTAAGCAGAGAGAGATGGGCCCCAGATGCACCATTAGAGGATGCAGAGCTGCATGTGGAGACTGCCATGCCAATTGGTGAATGAATTGTAAGGTCTCTCATCTTCTTTTCACTGCAAATTAAATGCAACGATTAAAACCATGTGCTGAAGAAGTTTTAAGTTTTGCATATTTGGAGAGAAATTCTTAATTCCCTGTGCATTTTTTTTTTATTTTTTAATGAGGAATATGCAATTATACAATGTTGACTTGCGGAGAAGCTCTCCTATATCCTATATTTGGACATGTCACGATGACGGTGTACCGTAGAGGTTGCGTGGTCGTTCCTTCTATTTGGCTGTATTCTTCTACTCTTCTTTTTCATTCCAAAGCATCCTGCACGGCTGCAGCCTAGTCTTTTTCCCTACATAGACATCAAGAAAAAAAAAAAAAGCATCCAAAGTTCTAAGAAGAGGAGTTCAGATCTGCGCCCCACAACGTCCACAGCATATTTCCGCTGTGTATTGGGAGCATCTCTCAATGATGATGATATCATCATTTTTAATATATCATCGAGAGATATTCTCAATACATGATGGGATGTGTTGTGAGGCACACCCTTATGGCGCAGATCTGATTGACGTGCAGTAAAATTACATACAATAGTTGGATGCCATCATTTACAGAAAAGCTCTCAAGTCATTGGTTGTCGTCTTGTAGACCAATCCTTGTAGATAAGTCCAAGGGTGCAAGTCAGGTGCGCTCAACCCAGACCCACCAACCTTAAGAATTGGGCCCTAAAGCCTAATTTGCCCAGTCTGAGCCCAGTCATGCACTCAGGTTGGATAATTAGCCCACGCTAACATTTTACATATTTCATCTATACATATATGCAAATGTGCATGCATATATGTAGGTATACATGCAAATATTTGTTTATATATGCATGTTTGTAGCTTCGTATGTCTATGGTCAGGCCAGACACGGGATAATTGAGCTTAGGCTCAGACCACCTCAAAATTTTGGGCCCAGATCCAGCCCAAGAATTGAAAATCCAAGCTCACCACTTGTAAAATTACGGGCTGGGCCAGCCTGGGCTTATGTTGGGCCTGCCCTAATAAGTTTTTTGCATCCTTTGTATCTATCATCGTGAGACTCAGACAGACACTAGAACATGCATCCCCGAACATGATAACAAGACTGGATCTGCTCCTCAGCGCACCTAACACGGACCTCACAGCCCCGTCCCAACATCCCAATTCCAAGATAACCCCCACCGGAGTACTTCTTGGAAGTCAGAACATCCTCGATCTTATAAAACTTCTCTTTGGATTGGGCCAACCTCTTCCTAGCAATCGTCTCAATACAAAGTTGCAGATGAGCTTCTACTCAGGCATGTCTCCCAATTTATTTTGGTAATAAGAGTTGTCACCTAATTTTAAGCCAATTATCTGACGACACTTTTTCTTACAAATCGCACAACTGCACAAGCACTGATTTTAATCTTGGGTTATTTCTACTCTATTCCTTCATTATTTTACCCCTTTTATAGCTCAAGCGAATGAAAATGTCACAGGTTGTGGTGGATTTGGAGAAAGGACATTAGTTGCATTGCTCCCACCATTGCAAGTTGCAACTTGCAAAAAGAGGGTGATAGTGAAGACAAATTGCAGAAGCAATGAGATGAGTTATTAATGGCATGCCAACCGGCATCTCTTTTCTCTCTCTCTCTCTCTCTCTCTCTCTCTCTCTCGTCTAAGAAATGGTTCTTTGACATAACTAATTATACCATGTTCCATACAAATATTGATTTGATATAACTAAACTAACAATTTTGGGGCATTCACAAATCAAATGTACATAGTTTTTTTTTTTTTTTGCTGAAAATAAAACCATACACATTGGCAGAAGCAGATGTGCATGGTGGCCAAAGATTTTGTGCACAAAGCTGATGTTTGATCACTGTGTTAAAGAGTTTTTCTTTCCTTCTCTTTCTTGAACGGCAGGGTGAAAACAAGGGTGGAGGCAAAATGGAGATTAAAGATAGACCATTTATTCCAAATAAATGCAAGAAATAGGAAACACATGAGAAAGGCAGTCAAAAGTGTGTATAGATCTGGTTTACACACTTGTGTTTGCAATACACCCCGTGCAGTCAAAAGTAGGAATATGGCAGGAAATAAGAAAAGTGCATAAAATATGGTGAGAATTGCACATACACGGGGATGAACTAGAATTTGCAAGTGCCCCACACAAAATTGGTTTCTCAGGTATTTGTATCCATTATCTAGGGATCTAGTTAAGAGGATCTAATAAGTGCAATCTTTCAGATATTGACAACTCATGTAAGTTGAATCATTTTAATTCATCCGGTTCTCAGGTCCTGGTGTTTTTCACTTCAAGGATAATCACAAACATGGTTTCTCATAGAAATGTAGTTAAAAAATATATATTTCACTATAACTTCAATAAATGTGATTACATGCCAATAATATGCCATGTGTGTCTCAATGGAGACTGTTCAATGAATGAAATATACACCATGCTTGCTGCTTTTTTCAAGGCTCATAGCTCATTCAAGTGGACTACATGGTAGGGTTAAAGAGATAGCTTTAACCAGTTGCAATTGTTGGTTAAATCTCATGTGCCAGGAAGCGTACTCCCTGTACTTGAAAGAATTATGAATGCACAAACAACCGAAAGTGAAAAGACAGAAACCCAAGTGTTCTCCGTGTACATCTCCATTGCATCTGTGAAAGAGAGCTGAGCACGGCTTTCAGCCCAGTTACGAATTCGGTCTGCCTCTGCGGCATATAAGGCCCTCCCCTGGAAAATATGCTTAAATCAGGAGGAAAAGAGAAAAAGGAAAATTACTGAAAATTGGATGGTCTGTCCAATGTTTATCATACATTTTGAGTCTGGCATGGACTTGACATGATAACACAATTTGCACATTTTTCATACTAAATAGTAAATGGATATAGTTGGAACAAGGATTTCTTGTGGTTGAGTGGAGTAATCAGAAAACTAGGTAGGGACAACATGCACCTAATCAAGTCTGGATTAAGAGAGGAGGAAAAGAACCATGGTTTTGCTGAATGACATAACCTAAGGCTCAATTTAAGCTCATTTAGTTAAACAAGCCTGAGCTTGCTTGGGTGAGCACAACTTGCTTTAACCATGGCTCCTTTAGACAATAATATATATTTTATAAAATTAACATCATATACAAAATCAAAAATCAATACTATAGTTTCTTTTTTCTTTATATAGATATTATGTGTGTGTGTCTCAAATCAGGGTTCTGTGTTTGGGCTTCAATGGGGCTAATATCAAAATATTGGTGTTAAATAACAAGCTTGGAAAAATTGGGCCAGAGAACAGCTATTAGTTCATGAGCATGAGCCCCCGGTTAAGCACAGATCATTTACCCACCTGATAAGTAACAAGCTCTTAGTTATTTGGCTAATCTCTTTAGTCACTCAAATGAAACCTACATGTAATAATATCAGATGCTGCCCAACCTACATTTGACGTTTCAACAATTTCATGTACTGGAAGCATTATGGTTACCTCAACAAGGGATTTTTTTTTCTTTTCTGAAAGATTTATGTCGAAGTGTGCACTGAACAGATTTAATTTATCTCCTTGCAAGAGGCATAGCATTTACAGAGAGAAGCTTACCAAAATCAAGCAATTACAGAGAGGAATAGAATGAGATTACCTGGTCATCAAACCATCGACCTCGGCGCAACCATGCAGTGACTAAAGCAAGCAAGATCCTAGGTGGGGTTAAGTAATTGATGGCTTTTCCAGTTCCTTTTACAACCCTCATCCGAGGAACTAAACTTCTGGCCACTGTTTCAGGAAGTTCGCAAATTATGTTAAACATCTGCTTATTTTTAAGAGTTGAGCCACTGCAAGTTTATCACCAATATGGTATCCACTGTCAGTCCCCAATTTTAAGTGTTAGAAAATATACTCTGTTGTAAAGGAAACGTTTTTTATCATTCCATTGATAAGAAAGCACCTGAAAGACATAAATTACAGTGATTGTAGCTTGATATCTAGAAGGTTGGTATAAATCCCCAAACATTTGATGTTCCAAAATCTAACATACTAAAGGTATGACATTGACAACAAACTTTAGGAACAGTCTGCTGTTGACAAATCAAAGAACTAAATGGCATTTTAAGTCAACTGGAAATTCAACCACTCTGAATTTTGAAATTTTAACACTTGATGTAGATTGAAAAACCAGTTCCAAGTTCCAACGGAAGATTCTAGATAACCAATATAACAGAAAATATTACAACCATATTCAAGCAGCAAATAGGGCAAGTATCAAGATACCTCAGAAGCAAATCTGTGAGGACCATGCCTGGGGATGCTGTATGTACTCCTATCTTAGACCACTTAAACTCTTTTAGGAGTGATGCTTGAAACTGTCTCAGACCACACTTTGTTGCACCATAGCTAGTCAAGAGATATAAAAATATCAGCATTGTTAACAAAAAACTTCCATGAGAAATAAGGAGAACTCCAACGTCCCACTAAACAATGACAAAGAAAACTACAGGTAGAACTTCAGTGTCTGCATAAAAGAACAGGAAACAAATCTCTTCACAAGAAAATGGCAGAAATGTTGCTTACACAGCTGTCAAAGGGGTGCTAGATCCTCCTGAACCAGCACCATCCATATTAAATATGTGTCCCCCCTTCTCCTGAGAACTCATAACATGCATGGCTTCTCTTGTGCAGATTAAAGATCCAGTCAAGTTTGTCGAGACGATCTGTTTAGAGAATCACATTGTGGTTGGTAATGTCAGTTAAAAAAAATCCAAGCAAGACACCTCAACAAGTAAAAAGTAACAGGTATGTGATGGGGAATTCTCATTCTGTCCCTGATCTGTCCTGATTAAGATTCATAAATACACAGACACACATGCGGGTAGGCAGATAGATAAATAACAATTATTACCAAGAAGGTTTAATATGTTGTACTCGTAACTAAAATATCGTAGACTCATAACCCATATGTGACATTTTGCTAAAGATTAGCAGAATCCAGACTGCGTCTGGTACAAACCGGCAGACTGGATTCAACTTGCATTCTGAAACATATAATCTGATTGATTCAGGATGTATTCAGATATAACCTAATTCTGAGTTCTGACATGTTTACAGCTTTACAAAGCATAGTCTTGCATATCATCAAAGAATAGGAAAATGTTACTGCAGGCTGCTTTCAAGGACCCGGGAATCTTTTTATAGGGCAATTAAAGTTTAATCATATTTTTGAACATCATTAAATAACTCTTTAATTCTTGTGCTTCACGTTTAAAACTACCATCCTTGTCTCAAACACACAAATTTGTTGTAAGTTAATATCTTGTAATGCTCGAGTAATTAATGGCTAATTTCAGAATAGACCAACTAACCATTTGAGGCAATGCTTGATACTAGTTTTGGAGACTAAGAAATCATGTTTTGTGTAAATCCTTTAAATGAACTTCTCAAATTTCACGTCAAAAAACCAAAACAAGAATATACATCAAAGCACGAGAAAAATGCGAACCTCTTCAATGTCTTCATTTGTGAACTGCAACAAGGGCCTGAAACCTTTATTTGTGCCAGCATTGTTAATCTGTCGAGTGACATCCAGAAATATATGCATCAATAACATGATAAAGCCAAAGTCCATGTGGCAAATCATGCATACAAAAGGAACCTCTATGTCTTACTATAGTTTCAATCTTCATGGTTTTACCAGGATAGAGTGAGTGTGATTGGGATAAATGTTTTCTTTTGATCTCTAACCAGAGATTAAATGATGCCGAACGATTTAAAAGTCTACCTTTGTAAAGCTAATGATGGACACCCCCACCAAATGTACAGAGCTAGTTTGCTCCGTTTTCTGTTAGAGGGTCAGAGAAGAGAGGTGGAATACTGTGGAGATGTGCAAGAGCAGCTGTTGTTTGTTGGACAGTTTGGGAAGAAAGCAATCAAAGAATTTTCTCTGAAAAAAGAAAGAAGTAGGGATGCCATCATTGAAACCAAAACTGTTAGGGTGGTTCATTAGGTCAAGTCTATGAAGCTCTTTGAAGGTATTTCAGCAGGTAGTTTATCACAAAATTGGGAAATGCCTTTTTCAGCTCCTTTCAAAATTATGACTAGTCCGCTTTGGTCCCCTCCAGCTGTTGGTTTCACTAAGTTGAATTTTTTTGGAAGCTGTGAAGGTTAACACAGGCCCTTCAGGTATAAGGGGAGTATTTAGGGATGGAGAAGGGAAAATTATTGCTCTGTATTCAGGCCTTTTGGCGGGGATAAAAAGAGCAAATGAGTTAAATATCAGAAAATTGGGTGTAGAAGGTTACTCAATGCAGGTTATAGGCTGGCTTCAAAAAGAAGAGAATGGGATTTGGAAGTTTGCAAATGAGAAAAGAAGTTTAAATAAATGGCTGACCCAGGACATGGAGAAAAAGCTACAGTGAATTAGGAGAAGTGCAAATTCCTTTGTGGATACACTTGCTAAACAAGGGGTGGGAAGAGACAATCTACTTTGGGCAAAGTTGTAATCTGTGTTTTGTTCTTGGGGAAGGTTAAGATATTTTATCCCTCCCCTTGCTCCTTTGCATCTGCTTCTCTTAAAAGTTGAGTTATTTGTCAAAACAATTAAAAGAAAGTGTACCACTCACCCAAATGTCTATGGAACCAAGCTCACTGACAGCAAAGTTGGCCAACTTTCTCACATCATCAGGATTGCAGACATCACAGTCAATACCAACCACCTTTGCATATTTCATACTCTCTCTGGATGTGCGGCTTCCTGTTAGCATCCCTTCCTTTAGGTTCTCTTTGAGTTCTGTCACAGTCCTATGTACTGACTCAGGGCTGCTTCCAGAAGATCCAAATAGGAATATAAAGATGTTAGTGAACAAATACCACAAGCAACATATCATGATTACAAAGGCACATGATGTAAGGACACCAAAATCCTGGATACCACCTGCGGGAAGCAACAACAACGCGATCTCCTGAAAGAAGAAACTCCCGAGCAAGCGCTTTACCCAGTCCTCTTGTACTGTGTTAGAAAATGTAAACAATGCAATCAATGTGACAGAATTATATCTTCTCTAAATCATCCACTAAGCGTTATTGTTTTTGGTACATAGTTGTCCAGTGTTCAAGATGGTCTTAGATTCAAGAATAAAATTTCATGGTTATAGTTTCAGAAACCCATAATTGTTGCACAAAAGAATGGATATAGAGGAGATGACTGACAGAAAAAGAAATCACGACTTATAAATGCAAACAAAATTTCTACTTTTCCTTTTCACAATATTTATTTTAAATTGATGAGCAATGAACAACTAGGTTTACAGTGAAGCTCAATGTTGAAAAAGGAACAAAATAGAAAAAAAAAAAGATGCATAATTAATAAAACCCATTATCAAACTCGCCCAACTAGTACCTTCCAGTTATGACAACATTCCGGGGACCAGCTCTACAATGTTCTTCTAAAACCAAATTAGCACCTATCATTGTTCCAATGACAATTCCGCCAAGCCAGCTATACCAAATCAAAGTATTCATCTGAGAGTCCCCGCCTTCATAATTTTTTACAATTAAGTTAGAAAACAATGGAGGACAAAGCAACACTATAAACTGGCAAGTCTGGCATGCAAGAATAAAAGGTTTCTCCAAAATATAAAATAAAAATGAACAAATTAAGTATAATATTCGGAACCTGACAACTGAAATCCAATTGTGAGTACTACCCCAGTGCTCATCATGGTTACAAGATAGCTTCCAACTTGGGTGGCAACCTATCCAGTTCAAAAATATATAAGGAACAACAAGACAAACTATTAAACATCAAATTTGCAAACAACTCAAAGGCTATTTTTGCTTCCGGAAAAGAGGAGGAAAAAAGAGGATTTTGACGTAAAAGGAGCAAAAATATAACTTGAAATTTTCACATTGCAAAAATTCCGGTCTCTTTTCCGGTAAAACAAAAGGGAGCTTAAACTGAAGCTTGCATGATGTATCACCCAACCATATAAGCACCAAAGCTTGAACCCACCATAGTAATTATGAAATTCACCAAATTTCTCCAGAAGAAGTGATATTTACCAAGCAATAACTTCATCAGGAAAATAAAGAAAACACAACTCACCGAGAAGAAAATCTCCTCTGCCTTTGCCACTGCGTCGCGATACTCTCCTTGTAATGGTGGACGAGAACCAGAAACCTTGAGAATGAAAGATTTCAAGGAGTACACAGCCCTGCTTTTCTTCTTTGGCTGCAACTGAGTTTGACCGAAAGCTCCACCTTTGCTAACCTCACCAACCCCTTTCTCTACAGACTCACTACCATCATCGGATCTAAACGACCTGCATGTTTGCAGAGACAATCCGCGACGGCCGTTCGGTTGCCCCCGAAGTGGAATCGCATCTAATGTCGCGGGACTCCGGTGAAAAAGAGGTCGAAATCTTGGCCCGAGGTCGATTCTATAGCAATCTCCCAGGCTCTGCGGAGACATGTGAAGCTTCGCAACAATGGCCATGGTGGCCGAGGGCACGTTGCAGTGCAACTTTCTATTGCTGTAAGCCTGCAACTAATTAATTAACCATACGCGAAGAGAGAGAAATGGAGAGAGCTGCAAATTTCAGAAATAAATAGTGACTCGATTGGAAATTGGATAGGCCATGCAGGAGGTGATCATTGTGAGTTTACCTTCTCGGGACCCACAGTCCACAGATGAAGAGTTGGATCTCCTGCTAACAAGAGTCGTTCCAACGCCAACGCCAACTCCCTTCAAGGTTCAAACTCATCTGGAACCCTGAGATGTGCGGTGTCAGATAAAATTGGAAGGCTGTTAGAACGTGTTTGTTGGCCGGATGTCCAATTCGTAATAAAATAAATATCTTAGCAAAAAAAAGTAATAACATAAATAAAAAAGTATTTCCCACTCTACTCTCTCAGCGTGAAACGAGAGCATCTCCATTTTTCATTGGGAGATGTTCCCTCCCAATACACGGCTACGAGTTCAAATCTGCGCCTCACAAGATATCATCGGGAGATGTTTCCAATAGATGCTCTGTGGGACGTTGTGGGGCGTCCAAATCTGAATTCCACGGTTATGGTTATGATGTGCTGTGGGCCGCCTAATGTGAACTCTTGGGCTTGGCGAAGAGGAGCGTGATGAGTGATGACCACACGCTAAAACAAACGACATCGGACATCCTCCCCGGGTTCCCAGCTGCCCCCACAGACTTGCCCCTGAAAAACGTCCCACAAAACCTACGTGCGACGCGTGCGGACTCTATTTCATGTCGTTTCCAGCACTTCGTTAATTCCTCTCTCTCTCTCTCAAAAGAGTTTCTTCTCCCATTCTACTTCGAACTGAAATCCTTGGCGCCCAAAAGGGTTTCTAGTACCTACCTCCGTTTCCAGTACCTCCGGTCGAGTTCCGCGGGCCGACGCCGATGGCCATACCGGCAGGAGGTAAGTAGATATATGTTGTTTAAAAAGTAAAATAAAAGAAAACCGGTTTCGATTAATAAGTGTTCGAGTTCCTAACTACTTCCCACAAAAACTTCGACGACGTAACCTTGTTATGCAACTAATGCTTTTTAACAAGTAAAATAAAAAAAAATACTATATATATAAATGCCCACGCTAATTCATTCAACAATCAAAGTTGATTTTAAGATCTTAATTGGAACAAAAGTAACTGAGAAGGAATTGAGGTGATGCGACAAAATACACCTGCAACTAGAAATGAGCTTAAGATTAATGCTCCAAGGAGAGTGAGAAGAATCCCCCAACAAGAGTTTTACAATAATTTCTGCATCATCTTCAAACGTAGCATTGGAGAGACCAAGAGAAATTGCAAACTGGATAACTTCAGACAAGCTAAGGTGAGTGAGAAGAATTCCCCAACAAGTGGTGCTATCAAAATGAATTTTAATGGAGCCTGTAAGAGGTCTCGTCCAGTGTGTAGGCAAAGCATGAACCGAAGGGGCAAGAGGTAGTGATGTAGAGATAATACAATCAACTCAGACGCCAAGCAAATCGATTAGGTCTGAGCTAATCGACCGGAGATGCTGGCGGCCAGTATGACTGTCGGCGTTTGCCAGCGGAACTCGATCGGAGGTGCTGGAAACCCTTTTGGGCGCCAAGGGTTTCCGTTCGAAGTAGGATGAGAGATGAATCAACGGAAGTTCTGGAAACGGCGTGAAATGGAGTTCGCACGCGTCGCGCCTATTGCGCGTGTGTCATGACACACGTCTCGCAGAACTTTTAAAACGCATATATTAATCTAATACTTGCTGTAGTGTCTTTCTCCAACTTTTTTGCATAAAACACTAAATAATTTGGGATTATTTTTTTTTATCAATATTTGTATAATTGACAAAGAGAATTAAATAAGACTTAAAGACATTTATATTTTTTCAAATTTCACTTAACTGTTGATTAATTACAAATACTAAAATGAAATGATACGGATATTAAATTGTCATATTTTAAATTTCGAAGACCAAGTGACACTAGCTGGCCCAGAGCACTCATCTAGATTTGTCCCAATGCATGATAAAATTGATTGTACACTTCGACAAAATCTGTCCCACTCTTTAATAAATTTGTTCATTTGTCCATTTCAGAACTCGGCTTCAGTGAAGTCAGTGCAATGCCCTTTCAATAGGGCTGTTCATAATAAGATCCAAACTGATCAAATCGATCAACTAGGTCTGATCTAATTCGAGTTGGTCGATTTTTCTTTAGCATTGGTCAGTTTTGGGTTACAAAAAAACATAAACCAATTATTCGATTCAGTTTCGGTTTTCATAAATATACATATATAAAATTTCTGATATATAAAATATCAGTTTTAATCCATCAAATCATTTTTAATTTCCAGGCATCTAGCCTTTGTTTTCTTAGACTTGAATCTTTTATCGTTTATATCGAGAGAATCATTCACAAAATCGATCCAAACCGACCAGATTGATTTTACTTAGTATTGGATCGGTTTCAATTTCATTTTTAGATAAACCGACTAGGTCGGATCGTTTGAAAAAAAACCAATAAACCAACCCAACCCGACCCGTAAACAGCCCTTCAAACAGCCTTTATCGCCTTGCATTAGAAGTGTGTCATATAAAATAAAATACATAGGTATGAAGATATTCTAGGTGTAAGGCTGTAAAGGATATTCAAATGAAAACTTAGGGTATTTTAGAAATGTGATTATGGTATTTTAGTTTTTTTTAAATTAAGAAAAAATTTAACGGTATTTTAAAAATTAATATTAAACTTAAAAATATTTAATAATTTATCATTGGATTTGGAGTGAATTTGGGGAATTATACGCAAACCCCCATCGCTAATTCAGGACAGGGCGGAGCCCTGATTTTACAGAAAAAATTGCCATCCCTACAGTCACATGAAATGCCAAAACAAACCACCCATAAAAAATAAAAAATAAAGAAATAAATGAATCCCAAAGATCTTGAATAAAATTCAAAAGAAATGGGAATTTATTATTAAAAGTATCCACTTTAAGCAAAAGAAAATTTCATTGATTCCCTTCTTTGCTTGCAAGGCATTTCATCCGTTTTGTGTCATTATCCTCCTAAGGTACCAAAATTATTGCAATCCCACTTAACTAGATTGGACATGAGTCACGAGATCGATTGCTTTGACACAATGGAGGTCCAAACTAATGGTGGCTTAGATGGTATGTTTTCTGGCTAATTGTAATGGGGATTTGGGATCAAATCCCGTTGTGAGTTGTGACCAGGGTTGAGGGGTTATGGATATGGGGGTGGGCTACGCCGTTGTGTAGTTCCATGAGGCCTGGCCCAGCCCATGGTCACCCCTAATCAATGGTCCAGTTTTAACGTAGTAAGGGGATAATTATTTAAAATTATCATATTTAAAATTCTAAGAAAATCTAAAATATGTAAAGCAGCCTCTTGCATATCTTTTTTACTTGATTAAATTGTTTATCAATTTGTCTTTTTTGGTTCAGTTTAGGAGTATAAATACAAATATGTAGCGTGTAAAACCTTGTATTTTATATTATTTTATATGTATTTATATTATATATATATGTATAATAACAGATTAATTAATAAATTATAAAAAATAAAAAATAGGGAAATTTTATTAGAAATTCTAGAAAAATAAGAAATAGAAAATAAAACATTTTTCTGCACTACTTCTTGGCATGAGAATGCAAATGCTGGAATCAAACACTGCAGTTTGAATCTCTACCTTATAGTCTTGAATTAGATGCAAATGAAGGTGTCAGAGACACCTTCACTTTAATAATAGAAAAAACAGGAAAAAAAAGAAACAAGTGAATGGAAATCTATGAAATTTGAGCTTGAGAACCAAGTTGTTGAGCTCCAGACCCAAGTTGAAGCGGCAAAACTTGAGGCTGCAGACAAAGAAAATGCTGCCTAAAACTTTAGCTTCTTGCTCGAGTTGAGGAGCTTGAAATTAGGGCTTTGGAAAGAGACCTAAACAAATGAATCATATTTATGGATACTATATATGCATCATTTTCATGAAAAGGAGAAAAATGATGCATCTAGGACAATAAAGCATGAAGGTAACCATATTCCAAAATCTAAATAGGTGGGTCAAAAAAGAGATATTTATCAATTGCCCATACTTTTCAAGTATTCAAAGCTCACAGCATGTATCCAACAAGATGGAAGCATTTACAACTTGAGAAGTGTGCCAATACTTTCTTCTCTTTCTTTCTCTCTTTAGTTTATTTATTTCTATTTAATAATCAACAAAAATGATTTCTATCATTTTACTGATGAAAAATTTTGAAGTCATTTTTTTGGGACAAGTTAAAGTAAAATTTGCAGTCATTTTAAAAGAAGCATTGCCATCCAAAGTTGGATAACAGGTGCAATACAAATACAACAACAAAATGAGCATCTGATTAATGGTATGCATAGTTGGACATTCTATTACATCTTTATGTCGATAATGAATGCTTTATATCCATACATCAGATCATGGGTTAATCAACATGGCTTGGAGAGCTGATAAGTTGTTTTGCTATGAATTTCTCAACATCTTTGTAGATGGATGTGATCCTTTTTCATAAGATTTGCCGATTAAAATCAAAATAAACAAGTTGACATTTAAAGGTGTCAATCTATGCTCACACTGCAAGGTAGAAAGTTGTCCTTACCACTTATTTAATATATTCCTTTTTTAAGATCAGAATCGTTTTGAACCAACAGTGAACATACAATGTATTTCTGTTGTGCTTGGTGAGGACCACAAGCTTCTAGTATTACAACTGAACAAATAAAATTATTATTTTCATCAGGTACCCACAATTAATCAAGAAAATGGCAGTGCAGGACCTAAGCCAACAGAAACACTTGTGATATTCTGGTCAGACAAAGTATTTTCTTCCATGCTAAAAACATTAGGGCAAGGTAAGACACAATTGACTTGAACCGTGCAAGAATGTATAAATATGTTTTTAGGTTATTAAATGGTTAAGGTGTTTACAGGTTTTCTTTGGCCAGAATTTAGTATGCAGGGAAGCGCTCACTCAAGGGAGGGGAAAGGTCATTAAGGTGAGATCATGTTTATATTCCTCTTTTGTACATACAGTAGCTTAAGACATCATAAACCTTGCAGTTGTGCTAATGGCCTTTTGGACCTCCAATGACAATAATTTTATAATAATACCTCTGTGTTTGTTGTAATTGGAAGAAGATATATCTCCATGGAAACACCATGTGCCCACTTGGGTTCTCTTACATGAGATAGTTTTGGGATTCTCTCACCAATCTGAATCCTATGGTTTTGACCTAAGAGAATCTTATGCTATGATGTCACATGTAACATAAACTGTCTAAACTCCAGGTTCCAAAATTCCTATTCTTGATTGAAATCTGAACAGGAAAGGTATTACTCACCAATCCAATACTAGTCTAAATTACCAAATTAGAGTGAATGATCAAAACATAGATTACACCTTTCATTGTCTTTAGGGCAAAGAATTTTCGGTCAATGAAGCCTGTAATTTATGATCATTGTGTGTGTAGAAGTCTAGAAATTCTCTTCTTTTTTCTTAATTTTTTAACTTTTTATTTCATTTCATTTTTGAAACAATCAATGAGATGTTCTCCTTCCCCATAAAAAATTACCTAAAATCTCCCTCTCTCTCTCTCTCTCTCTCTCTCTCTCTCTCTCTCTCTCTCTCTCTCTCTCTCTCTCCATCCCACACATTCTTAATAACCTAAATAATATCCTTTCCTAAAATCTCTCCTAAAATTTCTCCTAAACTACCTCCCCCACTATCCCCCACTTTTTATCGATATATATTGAAAGAAAGGTTGAATTAAAATTAAAAAGAAAATATTTAAATACTCTAACGAAATTATATAGTAACTTTAAAATATTTCATAGAAACACAAAAAAAAAATAATTATAATAGATTTAATAATATTCATATTATTAATAATTTTATATTTTTACAAAATTCATCATGAAATTATGTACTAACATTATAAATTATGATTTTTCAAATTATTCAATTTAAATGTTATTAAAATAATAAAAAATTAATATTAAAAATTAAAATGTTTTTAAAATATTTCAATAACTAAATATATTGAATAACAAAATACTAAAAATAGCTAAATAATTATATAACAAAGTAATTAATGTTATGTAATAACTTTGAAATAAATAAATTTCAAATAACGGAAAATTTTATATATTTTATATATTATTTCAATATTTAAATAAATAAGCATTTTAAATAATGGAATATTTAACATAATTAGATTTTAAATAGTTAAAATAGCAAAATTATGTAATAAATTCAAAAAGATTATTAAAAGTAGAACAATAATTATAACATGGTATTCAAATTAATAATAATTTAATATTTTACAAAATTAATAACAAAATGTGTAATAATAGTATACATTATAATTTTATGGATTGTTAAATACAATAAATCATTAATATTTTAAAATTTAAATAACTGAATCTTAATCTATATTTATGCATATTATAATTAATATTTATTATATTTTCAGTAATTATCTATACTATATTTTCAATAATTAAGTATAAGTTTAATTTTTGTTTTGTTATTTAATAGAAAATTTTCAATAATTATTGGAAATTAAACTACCATTATTTAACTTTTCAAATTTAATTTGTTGTATTTATTGTGTTTTTGTTATAATTTATTGATTAATATTTATCGGAGATTAAACTATTATTTGAGACTACACTATTTCTTGACTAATTTAATATATTTTTTGGTAGTTATTGTATTTATTGCATTTTTATTAGTTATTTATTGAATTTTTACTATCAATACATTTTCAATAATTGTGTATTTTTGCTATAAATTTTCCATAATTATTGAATATTAAACTATTATTATTTATTAGATATTAGACTACTAATTTAGTTGAAATTAAGAGTGTTCATGGGTCAGTTCGATTTGGTTATAAGCTGTTTGGCCAACCGAATTAACTTGGTAAGGTTGGGGAGTTGATCACCTGAAACCGACTAACCATTAGGCTATGTTTGGTTTGAAGGAAAATGTAAGGAAAGGAAAGGTAGTTATTTATTGAATTTTCATTATCAATATATTTTCAATAATTGTGTATTTTCACTATAAATTTTCAATAATTGTTGGAGATTGAACTATTGTTATTTATTAGATATTAGACTATTAATTTATCTGAAATTAAGAGTGCTCATGGGTTGGTTCGACTTGGTTATAGGCTGTTTGGTCAACCAAATTAACTTGGTAAGGTTGGGGAGTTGATCACCTGAAATCGACTGACCATTAAGCTATGTTTGGTTTGAAGGAAAAGGTAGGGAAAGGAAGGGAAAGACAGAGAAACCTAACTTTTAGGTTGTATCGATTTAAATTTAAAAAAATTATAGTGGCATTATTAAAAAATAAATTTAATTTTAAAATTTATAATATAAAACATTTTAGACTAAGAAATATGAGAATTTTCCTACTTTTTGTATTAAAAATATAAATATATATATATATATATGGTCAAGTCATTCGATTTTGGTCGATTTATAAATGGCCAAAGTGAAACCAATTCCAACCTAGTTATGTTAGGAAATTATTGAAGCAAAGCCAATCGGAAATACTAGAAAACTTACTAACTCGGCTCAAGTTGGTCGGGTTGGTTGATTTCATTAGTTTGATGACTAACCCTGGATGAAATTAATTATTATTATTTTGCATTATAAAAAAATATTAATAACAGTATATAAAATATAAATAAATATTAATTATTTAAAAAAAATAAAATATAAAACAATTGTATACTCTTATGTGTTTCTATTATATAGCTTTTGCTTAACAAATCCCATGCATCGCATGGATCTCCACTAGTATTTATTGCTACAAAAGAAACCTGTTAATTTCTCATGTGGAACAACAACTTTTTCTACATATGTCTCCTATGGGAGTTTTAACACTAGTACATTAGAAAACAAGATGATACAATCAAGTTTACTTGCATGTGATTGAAGGTTCCAAAAAGTGTTTTATAATCAAGTTTGAAGGTTCCAAAAACAGATGTCTTCTATTGTTCGTATAGCATTTTGGAAGGGCTCTCTTCCTCTCTTTATACATCAATGTACTGCTATTTTCATATTTAATTTTTAAGCATAGTCGTTCATCAAGTTAAATAAATAAAAGGAATCCATTAAATAGTAATCTTAATTATGATTAGTAAATTAAATCTGCATCGACCAACATCACCCATCATCCACTACATTATACTAATAAAAAAATAAAGAATGAAAATAAGAAAATAAATGAATAAGTGAAATAATTCTGGCCAAGGAGATAGAGTGCATGTTGACAATGAAAAAGAACTATATAGTAAGACTGTAAGAGTACAGTGGTGAGCACTCCAACCATAGCAGATCCACTAATGGTAATTATATTCAACTGTTATAAAGCTATGGGTAACCAATAGACCTATTCATGGGTTGGGCCGGGTCGGGCTCGGGCCAGACTTTTGTTCTTTATTAATGGAAATATGTTAGGCCCGAGCCCGAGCCCAGCCCGACCAACGGGCCTACAATTTGGGCCCGAGCACGGCCCTGATAAAAAGCCCGAAGCCCGACTTAATAAAAAAAATTAGAATTTTTTCCTATTCAATAATCAATATAAATTAGAATTTATTTATATTAAAAAAATATATAAATTCAAAATTTATTTACATTAAAAAAATAATATAAAGAAGGGAAAAAGAATGTGGAGACGATGGTTCAACTGGAAAAATAAGGGAAAGAGGTGAAAAAAAAGAAGGGTATTCGATTAGGGTTTTAGGTTTAATTATAGGTTGGGTCAGGCTATTTTGGCAAATCCCGAGCCCAACTCGAATTTATTGCGGGCCGGGTTTTTTGGCCCGAGGTTAAGCCCGCGGGCCTATATACCTATTCAAGCCCGTCCGAGGGGCGGGTCGAGCCGTCAGGCCACCCGGCCCATGAACAGGTCTAATAACCAACCATAGAACATTAGCAATTTGAGGAAAAAAATCTCCTGTTTGAACCTGAGCACTCACATGTTCTTTGGTTTTAACCACTTGAGGATATGGATTCTGTAGCCAATATGCAACAACAGTTTCAGATCCTACTTTGAGCATTCAGAGACTAAAGAGAACTCACCTGTTCTGTTTTTCTGCTTCAACAATTCAATTCAAAGCTCAAATTAGCCCCAAGTCTTAATAGCTTCTAATAGTTTCTCTACTCATTTCACCGATTCTACCCCTTCTTAAAGAAACTATTTCCCATGAAAAGTACAGTGGCTTGAGGCACCTGCCTCTAATAATTTGTGGTGCAAAGTGAAAGGTGTATTGGCTCTTAACACTTCAAAATCAATACACTTGAAGCAAAACATAGCATCTTTCCTTTATTTTCATTTTATTTATTTCCTGATAACACAAACACTTAGATCAAAACCAATACACAAAGCCTATTAGAGAATAATCCCGAGGATAATGAGATGAGAGTAATACTAAATAGGAGAGAAAGAGATAGAGAAATTACTAGGCATTAATAGATACTGAGATGAAAACTGAAGATCAACGCCGTTTTCATTTTCACAAAATAGATTATCGCTTTTTATTGACAAAGAGAAATGGTTTTTCATTGGGAAATCATATAAAAAAGGTAGAACAACGATAAGAAATCAAAAGCAAATGGTAGAACTTGTTGAACTAATGACAAGGAGAGAAGAGATTCAGCGGTGTTCAATGATCAAACTTACCTCTCTGAAAATAAAGGCAGATCGGTGAATTTGGATAATATGGTTGGATCTTTGTTCCGACGAGGGAAGCGACCTGGGAATGAAAAAAAAAATCAAAATAAGAGTTCAATAGATCGAAGTAAGAATAGAGTTACTTCTCTCATTTACAAAAATCAAAGGCAAAAATCGTTACCACTATCACAGCTCAAAATAGTTCTCTTCTCTCTCAAACTATTGAAGAGGGCTTTTGAGAAAATAGTCGAAATTGAGGCAATGGGTATGTCCATTTACTTCGATCGACAATGAGAATAAAATTTTCTTTGGTTTTGAAGAAGCAATATTTTCACTTATTTTTTATGCAAATCCTAGTCCGTACTCATTTTTGCATAAAAAATTGATGTATTTTTTAACCCTTACCAAACAAATGCAAATCTGAACCAAAGTGCAAATTTGCAAGGTTCAGCATTTGCACTCCAACCAAATGCAACCTTAGGCTCAATTTGCACTAGATCAATGGATATGGTTATTTGAATGACATGTGAAAGTTTAGGGGTTATTTGTAGTAAATTGATACACCCCTAGTTTAAAATAGGGGTGTCAATGGTATTCGAAATTTTGATTTTGAATTTGATATTCGATATAATTGAATCGAATCTTAATAATTTGAATATCTAATTGGTTGAATTCGGATATGACTTGATTCGATTCGATAAATATCCAAATTCAACCGATTATTTAATTCTTATATCGCATTTAAATATTAATTTTCAATATCTATTGGATATCGAGTTGAATTCGATCTATTTACACCCCTAGTTTAAAGGGATCTCTGGAGTTTATGTCACGGTCTTCAAGCTTCAAAACAGCCCACATTGTTTTTTTTAACAGCCTAACTTGTTCTTGGTGGCTGTGGCTCATAATATAATTAAAGGGTAAATTGCTGAAACCTCCCTTGGAGTTTTTGACTGTTGCTGAAACTCCCCTTGAAGTTTAGTAATTGCAATCACCTTCCTTGAACTTTTTGATATAGTTGCAAGTAGATCCCCTCTAATAGAATTTTCTAAAAAAAAACATTGAAATGCCCAAAATACCCATGCAGTTACTATAGAGGTTGGTTTCTAAAAAAAAAAAAGAAAAGAAAAAAACAATACAAACTTTATGACAATAAAAACAAAGAGAACTTATAGTTGCAACCCTTTGAGTGATTGGTCGTAAATTTTGAAAAAATAAATCAATTTCAGAAAAGAGATTGGAAGGGTTTGGGTAGTGATTTATGAATAGAAAATTGAAAAATAAACATTTTTTCAAAAGCAAGTGCATGGGTATTTTAGACATTTTCATGCCTCTTTTTAGAAGATTTTACCAAACGGGGTTTACTTACTTGCAACTATATCAGAGGGTTCAAGGGAGGTGATTGCAATTACAAAACTCCAGGGGGAGTTTTAGCAACAACTAGGAACTTCAGGGAAGGTTTCAGCAATTTACCCTATAATTAATTCTCGAACCGCTACAAGAAAGGCGCAATGCATATGAACGAGGTCAAATCAGCCTCCCACAATATTACTTCCACAACGTCCCACAGCACATCCCCGCCATGTATTGTGAACATCTCCCAATAATATCAGAAATGGTGATATCATCATTGAGAGATTGTGTAATCAAATTTAACTTTTACAATGAATTACACCAAAATCAAGACAAATATTCTCTTTATATATTATAATAAAAATATTACTAAAAAAGCCCATGCATTTAGGTGTGTATAAACATGAATGGTGAATAACAACAATAACAACAATAATAATAATAATAATAATAATAATAATAATAATAATAGAGGGTAGGAGAGAAAATAACTTTTATGGAAGAAAAATAGTTTTAAGATGGAGAAAGGAGAAATTGCTTTCATGAAGCGAAAATGGTTTATGAAAAAGAGAGAAAGGTGAAAGTTTCAGGAATTGAAAACCAAGTTGAGAGGTAAGGAATACATGCCTCGTCGAGAGAGAGATGCATGTAATAATTTCCCTCTGGATAGTATATCTGTTAAGGGTCCTTCAAAGACTCCACTGCAATTGTACAAGAAACACTACAACCTGCGGGCCTCGCCCTCTGTTTATTTTTTCCTTTTTTTTTGTTTCACCACGCTTCTCTAAGGGAAAACGTGTTTTGCTAAACTAGGGGCGTCATAGTTGGAGCCTACTGAGTACTGACCTTATTTAGAGGAACGATAGAACATCTACGTGGTCTATACCCTGCTCGCCCCCAGCTGTTTATTTCCAAATTCCAATTTCATCGTCACCCCATCAGAATCAGAGTTGGCCCAGTTGGGTTTTCTTGGATTCTTTTTTATTGGGAGTGCTGTGCCGATCAGGGCACACCCAAAATCTCAAGGGCCACATCCTATGAATAAAGATAGATTTTCCTCACTAAATGTGCAGGACTGCTGCACATGACATGCTCATCATCATTATTATCACTAAGCCTTATCAAGTCCCAATTATATGGGGTCTGAGGACCATGGAGAGCAGAGCTAGCTTGTAGTAACCTGAGTTTCATCCTCTGCCTCCCAACCCCACTAGTATTGATTTATCTGTTATTCCTTATTAAATTATGAGCAATTAAGGGAGTGTTTGGCAATATAAAGGGTTTTGTTAAAAAAAATAATACATTTTGTTGATGTGATAAGTGTTTTTGTTTTAGAATTTCATCTTGTCAAATACCCTTAAATTATTTCTTATTATTTGTTATTCATGTCCTTTTTAAAATATTTTTAATTAGTATCATGTACTTCAGGTCTAGTGCCACTTTTGTTCCCAAATTTTAAAAATGCAACAACTAAGTACTTGAACTTTCAAAATATGCCAATTCAGTATCTGCCTTCAACCAGCCGTTAAGTGGTATTTGAAAAGACAAATACTCTTCGAGTGTCATCTAATTTTCTTTATTAATCATCCAAACGCTAACAAAAACTGAACAGTTCCAAATATTTTTCTCTTTTATTCAAGAAAGTTGAGCTCACGTCTCATTGGACATTCTAGTGACTCCAACTTTCTTAAATAGAAAATGCAAGAATTTAAGACTATTCATTTTCTGTTAACGTTTGAATGATTGAAAAGAAAAATTAAATGACACTTGAAGAATATTTATATCTTTTCAAATAACACTTAATGGCCAATTAACAATAAATTTTAAATTAGCACATTTTGAAAATTCAAATACTGAATTATCACATTTTAAAATTCAAGGACTGAAGTAGCACCAAAGTCAAAGTACAAAGTACTAATTGGGAGTTTTCCATTTGCCTAATTAACTTTTCTAACTTCAGATAAATCACTGTGATATAGCTATAGAGGTTTTTATAAGATGAAAGTTATTAGAAGCAACCTTTTAACAATTTTTTTGCTCATTTCTCCATATAATATGACATCTTATCTCCATAACATGATATTTTGCACCAAATCATCGCTCAATTTCCATATATAGAAAAAGATTGACAGAGAGAACCACGTGAATCCATTTGCATTCGAGCTGCCCAAAGTTGCTTACCATGTGCAGTAGGGATGTCATTCTCATACAGCAGAAGTTCAATAATCATGAAAGAATGAAGGGTCCGTTTGGTTTGTAATTGAAATTGGAATCAGAATCTGAATAGTTCATTTTCATAGTTTATTTGATTGAAACAATGATAGAAATAAGAATTAAAATCAGTAAGAATGGGATGTCATTCCCAAGGGAGGAATAGGGAATGATCATTCCCTCAACCATTCCCTCAAGAATAAAAATGGGATTCTGATTCCGTCCAGTCAAACAGTTGGAATCGACCGATTCCAAACCCTTATTCCTGCAAACCAAACGAACCTAAAATTCTTCGAATTTCAATTTTATGGCGTCCAAACAGGCTAAACTAAACTTGGGTCATTTCCTCGCGAGACGGTTAAGACACGTGCGGGCCACAGTCGCAACTCGCAAATGCAAAAACGCATGACCACAAACGGTGATCCTCTTTAGAATTTGCGGACCAACATACTCTCTCTTCTGATCCTCTCTCTCTTTCTCTCTCTCTCTCCTCACCGTCGGCGTTTTCTCCCGAGAGAGGAAAAAAAGAGAGAAATGCCGGGACCTCAAGGTCAAAGGTTAAGATCTGCAAAACCCACAAGCATCCACAGCTATGCGCAGTCGGGTGATCTACTCGGCCTTCAGAAGAAGCTCCAAGAAAACCCATCTCTTCTCAATGATCGAAATGCTGTCGTAATCTCTCTATACCCCTCTATCTAACCTTTCCCTTTAATTCCCCTAGTATGTCGTACGGTGTACAGAGGATATCTGGGCGTTTCTGTTTTCGTTGCTTGAATTTTCCTCTTGGGTCTTGTGTATTTACGGGAAAGATATGAAATGGGTTTGATGTTGCAGTCGTCTCTCGCTCTTCTTCTTTCAACTGTGTGGGGATGCTATAGCTTTGATGCTTTTGTTGTTTCCTTGAATTGGCCTCTTCTTCTTTATTTGATTCTGAAACTTTGATGTCTCAATTTACTACTATAGTTGTTATTTGGGTGTATTCTGTACGCCTCATGTTTTAGGTTTGTCCTTTAGTTCCGGGTTTGTTGTAGGTTTTTTTAGTTGTTTTGTTTAGCATCATATAGAAGGATCTGAAAAGTGTGCATTGCACCGATCTATTCCATTTTTATTTTGTTTTCTTTCAACCGAGTTCTATACTTATGCGAGCTTTTGAACTTCTGAAACACTGGTTGTTTTCTTTGACTCTGGGTTTGTGTAGTTTTTCCTGGATTTGGTATTTCTCAGAGCACTGGTTCTCATCATCTTTCAATTTCTTTTAAAAGATTTTTTTTTTTTTTCGGTAATGAGGACTTCTCTGTACCCCTTCATGATTCTTTCATCTGAACTAGAAAAATAATGTTTAGTCATATCACTCCATGCCCAGGAAGAAACCACATATTCTTCTATGGCCTTAGTTTTACCAACCAATTAAGCCTTCGGAAGCATTACAACTCCCCTCCCCCATTCTCCCAGTTGTCTTTAGGCCTTAGGTCTGCTTGCCGAGATTTACTTTGTCTATTCTGAATCCTACTTTGAAGTTCAAAAGTTTCCAGACTGAATCCACAATTTTCCTTTATCAATGTTTGGTCTTCCTGGTAGAATTCTAAAATATGAATAAAACTGTAAGTTGTCTCTTTTGGATTCCTATCTTAATTATTTTTATTTCGTATGCAGATGGCACAAACTCCTCTTCATGTATCTGCTGGTTACAATAATGTCGAGATAGTTAAGTTTCTGCTCAATTGGAGAGGACCTGAAAAGGTTGAGTTGGAAGCTAAAAACATGGTGGGTAATTGATTTTAGAAATCAATTAGAGTGTCTTTTTCTGAGTCTGTTCATCTCATTGTTTGCATGTGCCTTTATTTCTGTTCAGTATGGAGAAACACCATTGCACATGGCAGCAAAGAATGGATGCAATGAAGCAGCACGATTGCTTCTTGAACATGGTGCTTTTATTGAGGCCAAAGCCAATGTAAATTTGCTTATTCAGTTTTCCTATAATTTTGTTTCAAATGAAGTTGGTGGAGGTATTTGGATTAGAAGCTTTTTTTCTAAACTCTGCTGCTGTTGTTTGCATTTTATGAATGCAGAATGGTATGACCCCACTGCACCTTGCTGTATGGTATTCACTCAGGTCTGAGGATTGCTTAACCGTGAAGGCATTGCTTGAGTACAAAGCTGATTGCAGTGTTAAGGACAATGTATGCTTTAACTTCTATTTCGCATCAAAGTTTGAATTACTGACCAGCTTATATACAAAGAGACTTAACAGTATATGGTAAAATATGTCACTACAGGACGGCATGACTCCTCTAAATCATCTCTCACAAGGTCCAGGAAGTGAGAAGTTGCGTGAACTCCTCCACTGGCATCTTGAAGAGCAACGAAAACGTAAAGCAATTGAAGCCTGCAGTGAGACAAAAGCCAAAATGGATGAACTTGAGCGGGAACTACTGAATATTGTGGGGTTGCATGAGCTGAAGCAACAACTACGAAAATGGGCAAAGGGAATGCTTATGGATGAGAAGCGTAGAGCCCTAGGGCTGAGGGTTGCCGCACGAAAGGTCCCTCATATGGCATTCCTTGGCAATCCTGGAACTGGTAATTTGTTAGAGAAGTCCTAAAGTTTTGCATATGTAAATCAACATCTTTTTTTTTTTTTTATCAACAATTCAACATCCCTTCTTCAGTGGAACTGTTTCCAAAAAACGTTTTAAGTTTCAACTTTGACCCTGTCATTAAAAAAAAGGCTTAGTAGATAATTGGTAGATTTTGTGATATTTCGGATTTTAACTTGTATTATTGGTTATCTCCTATCAATTGAATTGTGGATGTCATCTATGTTTTGTGCATTTTTCGTGCTAAATTGGGTGTGTAATCTATGGCGTTTGTTGCTAAACAGGCATGGCATGAAATGTTATGTTTGAATAAATTCTATATAGGACAGCACGATATGGTTTCTTTGGCCATTTCAAAACGTTCATTTTTTTTTTTTTCTGATTTGTGTTTTTAAATGTCAAAAATAATTATTATTTTAAAGTGACTTGATTGCTGATCTGACATTACTTTTATCATAATTAATGATCTGATTTGATCATCTATTACTGAGAAGTACGGACATGCCCATTGGGCATACAGGACCAATAGAGATTGAGATAATTATTTTATTATATTCGTCAGGTAAAACAATCATGTAGCGTGGAAGCCATAAAAAAACTGATTGAGAGAGGAACAACACTGAAACAAAGGCAAGAGATGAATGGAGGTTTAGTGGATCCAATGCTTGCCAATGCCAGAGAGAATTTAGATCTTAGGCTTGATTTTGATTGTGCAGACACAAATGATCTACTTACAGTCACCCTAGAAGATTTAGAGGCGGGACTTCATTCACTATCGCAATGAGAAACTGAGTAAGATGTTTGAAATGATTCCAAAGATATCCTCAAGGCAAATCTCCCTTTCTCCACCATTGTTGAACCTCATATGGACCTGCACGTGTTGCACACGTGTCCTTTCATCTATTGGTGTCGCTCCTTTTCTTTTCTTTATTGGAACTGCTCACATCCACAGCAGATACAGAAGCCGAAGCACAGTGGATTTGATGGTTAGGTAGTTCCCATTTATTTCCGAAGCTTTTAGTTTTGGGTACTGATTGCAGATTGAAATTATTTATTAATTTGATGTCCCTGAGATTTTTTTCTTCTCTAGATTTTTCAAATTTATAGTATTAAAGTCCTGAAGCATGCAATGGACTCCTTTGCCCAGTGGTAAAAGTCTTTTCTGCAGCTGATAAGATGTCTCTTTTCAGCTTTGGTTCATTCCATTTGTACACATGATGAAGAAATAATAAACTAAATTGTTTTTCACTCTTCATTTCATCTTTCCATGGCAAATTTGTTTTGTTTGTTTATTTTGGTTTATCCATTATATTGGTTTCCATTTCTGAAAATATTGATCGCAGCCAACAAGATTGTCAATGTCTGAATTTGTAAGCAAGGGAGAAAAACTGCCCATGTTGGTCAGGGGCCAATGCCTTGTGTGGAAATTGGAAATCAGGGAGGCATTAAGTGCGATCATCTGTAGTTCTGTACTGTGCACATATCATAGGCACAAGCAAAGCGCGTGAACATGTGGGCTGCCGAAGATTGATGGGCTACAGGAAGTCAGGAACCAGGCAAACCCAAGTGACTTGTAGGCTACAGAAAATGTGGGTATTAAATATTAATAAAGCTTTACTACTTTGGAGAAAGGAGATGAGACCTATGGGTTTAGAAGAGTTTTTCATGTCTAATGGTTGCTAATGTTCAGAATATTTACATGCTTAGACCAATAATTGACCTTGGCTATTTTTTTGGGTAATCGACCAAAGCTTGTTCGAGTTCCATCTGAATTTCTGCTAGGGGAACCCCTACAAATCCTTGACTCGTATAATCCGTAGCCCTTCTATTCTTGCAGGTATCAAGTTTTTTTTTTTTTTTTTTTTTTTTTTTAGAGAAACGTCTTAGAAGGATTATATCAGCCAACCAGAAGTCAAGAAAGGAGGTGGACTTATGTTGTATAGCCTTGACCACCGTATCAAGTGGAAGAAGCTAACCATATACAGCACAAAACTAGCCGTGATGAAGTTGCTATTGCCAACTCTAATGGAGACCGACGGTTGTGTTTTGAGATCCGATTGAAGATTATTTCATTGCAGCAAAGGGACAAGATTTCATCTTTAAGACTGGTTTTTTCAAATACCTGTTGGATGAAACAATTACAACTTGAATGCATCTTTCTGACTTTAACGTCTAGTATGTTATAAGAAAGGCAAGACGGTTGGAGGACCTCAACAAACATAGACTGTGTTTGGTTTGACAGAAAATAAAGAGTGATACAGAAAGTTAAGGGAATGTTTTTTTTTTTTTTTTTTTTGATAATTGAAAGTTAAGGGAATGTTGTCCAACTGAGCTTTGGCGCGTGTCCAACATAAAACCATCTCAAATTATTTATCAAAAAAATAAAAAACATAAAACCATCTCAAACAATGCTCACGTCATGTTGGCCTTCTGGTAAAGAGCCCAGAAACCTCCAGTTCTATGCTCTGTCAAGCAGCTCAAGCCTATATGCCATTGAGCATAATACCACCCATACATCTCAAGGTACAAGTTCATACCCTTCTCAATGCTCTCCTAAACAACTAAAGCAATCTCTATAAGCGAACCATCTAATTCTCCATGGTGATTGTAGTCATAAAGGAATATTGTATTCCAACAAACCAAGCCTTCAAGGGCCCATGACTCGGTCAGGGAGGGAGGTTATACACCATTATAATCAAGAGATGGATGCCCAAACTCATAGAGGAACTCCCTGTTTATTCTTCTAACTATACCATGCACCTGTATGCTGCCTCAGCCACTTCCTTGCATTGCATGTGTCTTGTCTTGAAATGACCCTCTAAAGCCCAAAATTTGTGATGGGAACTTAACCATGTTTAAAATTTGAAAATTCCCACTGGAAAATTACGTTGATTCATTCCACTCCATTTGTGAATTGTGATGGAACAATGAAGCCATCACCACTCCAAACAAGAGAATTATTGAAAACAAAGCAGTTGCATAATGGTAGATCATGTTTCATCCTAATAACCACATTTAAGCATTATGAAATTCCAGCTAGCTCCATATCCTTCACCACTGAATTTAATCTCTCAGACAACCCAGCCCTTCGATACCCAGCAACCAACAAATCATATGTAGATTTTGTTAGCAAGTAAGACCCACGAATTCGTTCCAAAAACAAGTCTAGCCTTTCATAAGCTGCACGGCGGAAGTATGAACATATAATCTTCTCTACATCATCTGGACATGCGAACCACCCCCCCTGTTTCAACATCCTCCCAACAGCGTACTCTAAATCATCCAATCTGTCTGACAGGGCATACATCCTTATGATTCCATAGTGCACCCGTGACAGAACTACAGAATTTTGATTGGCCTTTGTTAAACCTTGTAGCAATTCCTCCATCTCTTCCACTTTTCCTAGCTCAAAATACAATCCCAGGAGATTTTTAGCCATTCTTATACTTATCTCCCAACCTCCATCCAGCATAAACTTCAAAAATTCATTGGCTTTATCAATTTTTTTCTGTTTACATAGTCCCTCAACCATATTTTCCAATATGGATACATTAGGTGTAACTCCTGAAAGCACCATTTCTTCATAAAATCTATCAGCAGTACCAAAATCCTTTGATTTAATGGAACCCACAATAAGGGATTCATAAGTTTGAACGTTGGGAGAAAAGCCAGCTGCCTTTCTGGCTGAGTACCAAGTTTGCATGGCTTTACCATCTTTGGCTTCAGAGTACATGGATATAAAGGCATTATATGTTGCAGAATTCGGTTTGTAGTCCTCAGATCGCTTCATTATCTCAAACAAGCTAAGGGCTGTGGTTAAATTACCTGAAGACAAGCAGGTAAATATCAGAGAATTGAAAACAGCAGATGTGGGTCTGATTCCAAGAGCCTCCATTGAAGTAAAGACCCGTAGTGCAAATGGGACATTCTGTGCCTTCCCACAGAGAAAAATAAGCTCAGAGTAACAACCATGATCTTTCTCATTCTCCTTGAGCATTTTCTCTAATTTCCATTCCAATACCTGTTTGGTTAAACAACTGCATAAATCTCAGCAGAGGTTTAGAAATGAAACTAAATATTTACTTAAAATTATAGGAAATCTAGCAATAGAATTAAAACAAAATGCATAAGTTTAAGATTTGTGTACACAATTTATGTGCTTCCATATTGATATTTATGGAAACTATCAAACTACAACCTCTAGTAACTTGAAGAGCCCTACCAAAATCCCAGTGGTAGTTTTTCCCTTTGTCATTTTTTTCTTTTTCCTTTTTTTCGGTAGGAGTGAAACCAAGAAAGAAAGCTGATATTAAATAATAGGAGATTCAACAGTTGAAGCCTAGCTGGTAAGTTTATATGCTAATGAGTACTTTAGAAACAGAATAAGAAAATATTGAAAATGGGCGTATGTTTGAAAATCAGTCTGTTGTCTATTGAGAAGATGCATGGCAAAATGAAAAGAACCCTGATCAAATGGGCCTCTATCAGTAATCTCTTTCGAGGTTTCAAGTTCAGACATTTCTTTGATCACTGGGATAGCATCTTATGGGACAATAACTTTGTGCTGTTTTCTTTTTTTTTTTCGGTTTTAATATGCTTTGAAGTCGTCTATTTAAATGAAATTTAGTTGTACTGGGCTGTGGAGGAAACCTCTCCCTCAACAGCCCTTTTTACTCTTTTTTTTTTTTTGAATTAAAGCTTCACCATTTTTAAAAAACAGAAAAAAAAGAGCTTGCAGAGCACAATATCCATAAATTTCATTTTCAAAATTACTTCAATTGAGAGATCACTTCCATAGTTCCATGGATGGGTGATCCCATTATTAGAATAGTACTTTGTTCTTTGATTCAGTCCAACTGACTTGGTTGGTTACTGAAATCTCAAATATGGAAAATAATTTTTACATTACTGACCAAAAAAAAAAAAATCTTCGGAGTCTAATGAAAAAAATAATAAATTACCCAAACAATTAAACAATTAATGAACCAAAAATCACAAAAGTCCCAAAATCTGGGGTGCTTGTTTATGTGGATTATTTGTAATCCTCCACGAAGAGTTATTTGCATCGCGTTACAACCACGAAGAGTTAGTTATTCATTGACTACCCAAAGTCTAAGACCATTTCTAGAACTTCACTCGGAAGAAGAGAATATAGAGCTGTCAATTCCATTAATTAGAAAGAAGGGAAAGTAACAAAAAGAAAGGACCATCATTGTTACCAGCTGAGCTTTCACCGGTGAAGAAGATCTGAGAGTAGTGACAAGGAACTCCCAGAAGACGGTATCTTTTCCGAGCGCCAAATCCTCCTCCAAATCCAGAGCTGATTTGATACCCGAATTCGTCTCCTGAAGCAATTTAACAGCTAGAGGAATCGAAGACGACGATTCACGGCATACCAATATTTGATATTTGGCGGGATATATGCTAAACTCACGTCTTAAACCCCTTTTTGCGACAGATAGAACCCTGTAACAACACGCTAAGGCCATTTCCAATTTCCAAATCCAATGTTTCGGTTTTCTGATTCTCCACGGTTCACCGACTTCACCTAGCTAAAATTACAGAACGGCCAACCAGTACAAGCCATGTCATCTGACCTTGCCGAGGGACTGATTGGTTAATCTCCCCATTTCGTTCTTTCCACCCCCATCGGCACCTCCCCTTTTCGTTTATATTATCCACCAAGGTCGGCGCTCGGAACTCTTTCCTTGATCCTCCGTCAACGACCGACGTGAGTGTTCAATATGTCACTGCCCTGAAGTAACTGTCATTGTCCTTGACGGCCGTGACATTTTGCTCAGAAAACACTGCAGTTTGGCTACAGGGGCTCGAAGGTGAAGAATCTAGGCCAAGTTTTGTTTCGTTGTGGGTCAGAGAGAGAGAGAGGTCTGGTTTCTGGTCATTGGTGGCGTCTGTCAGTTTTAGGGTTAGACTTAGAGAAAGGGAGGGGACGATGACGACGAAGAGGGTAGGGGAAGGGGAGCTGCTCGCGCCAAATCGCCCAATAAGTTTGAGACGTGGCAATTAGTTGGCCAAATAAAGAGATCACATCAGCGCCCCACATGAACATCTCAGCGTGCATTGAGAACATCTCCCGCACTTGTCATCGGGAGATGTTCTCAATTCACGGTTGGGATGTTCTGTGGGGCGCTGATGTGAAATCGCCAAATTCGAGTTTCGCAATATTTGATTCGATTAATTCGCGAGTCTCATTGAATTTATAATAAAACATTATTATTTTTCAAATATATTTATATTCATAATATAAATGAATATTACTTTTTTTAGATTAATTTATTTATAATATAAATAAATAAATTTTATAATTATTTTTATAATATATTTTTATTTATATAATTCATAATATTAATGTATCTATCCTTTTAGTATTATTTTATTTAGGGAAATTGTCTAAAACTCATATCTCACCATGAGTTTTTAGCATTTCTCTTAAACCCACCATAACTTTTCAAAATGTCTAAAACTCACCATGTCGGTAAGTTTTTATTTTCCAAAACTCACCTTCCAATTACTACACCGCTAATTCTTCTTAACAGAGGTATTCATGTCAGCGTAAATAACAATTTTCATGACCAAATTACCCTTGAATGGCGAGTTAGAGGAAAAAGATCTTTTCAATTTTCATTTTTCTTTTTTTTTTTTTCTTTTTGCACTTTTAGTGTTTTGTTGTAACTTCCAATGTTTTTTTTACATTTTTCTATTTTCTACAATCTACATATTTTCCTTTATTTTTTGTTATTTATTTGCAATTTCTATGTTTTTCTATAATTTTTATTTTCTGATTTTCTTTTTCAATTTCTATAGTTTCTATAATTTGAAAATAATTTTTTCTTTTGTTTGTAATTTCTGTGTTTTTTATGTATTTTATATTTGAAAATGTTTTTTGAATTTTTTCCTTTTTTTCATGTCTAAACATTAAAATATATGTGTATATTCTATATTTTTCAATGAAGGTTAAAGTAGTAATATATTAACACCTATTAGTATATTTAATGTCAAATTAGTGATATAGTGAGTTAGACATTTTGAAAAGTTATGATGTAAGAGAAATGTTAAAAACTCATCGTGAGTTTTAGACAATTTTGCTTTTCTATAATTTTTAATACTAATTTATTTATAATCAGCTTAAGTCAAGCCAAACTTAGTAACTTGCAAGAATTGACTCAAGTAACATTCAAGCCAAACACTTAAAACTTGATCAAGCTCGAGTCAAGCTTCGAGCTGGTTTTTGAGTCGAGCTTTAGCAAATAGATATTCTTTTAAGCTCAGTTGGTTGTTTGTTGGAAAGTCTTTGTTGGTTGTTTGTTGCTCTATTGCAAGACATTACTATACCCATGGAGTAAAAGAGTAATTTTAACCAATATTCTTTTAGGCTTAGTTTGGAAAGAGTACAGAGTGTAGATCTTTGTATTTTTTTATTATTTTCATATTTTGTATGTATTTGCACTTTACATATTTGTATTTGTAATCTTTCTAAACTGAACCTTAGGTTATGCTTTTTGGAAAGAGTGCAAATGCATGTTTAATGCATTTATGCACTTTGGTTCCATTTGGCAAGTGTTAGGTAAGAATGTAGGTAGGGATGCAAATAAATCAGATCATATTATATTTGAATCCGATCTGACATTGTTCATGGCAGATCTAATGGGATCTAGTAGGCCTTGATCTTAATTAAACATGCATTTGCACTCTTCCCAAAAAGCACAACCTAATCAGATTCGGTAGGCCTCGATCTGAGTTTGAATCCTATTAATAAGTCGGATCTTCGGATTTGATACGATCTGACTTGTTTTCTTTAAACATTAATAAATTATTAAAAGAAAAATAAGATATGCCAATTTAAATAAAGAAAAAACAAAAAATACAAGCATTTTTTAATTATTTTTATCATATGTATACATGTTTTTATAAAAAAATAAATACTATAACAAATTTATAAAAATACAATATAAATAATATATTTATAAATAAATAAATAACATATATATGTATTATATATTTATATAAATAAATATATAACATATATCGGATCGGATATTCTCAGATCAGACAGGAGGTGATCCGAATCTGATCCAATTTCTGATCAGATGCTATTATCTAATCCGAAGATCCAAACAAGGGTGGTCCAAATTTGACCAAATAGGATCGAAATAGATCAGATCATGATCCGATCCATTTACACCCCTAAATGTACACATCAAACCCTGATCCCAAAACATGTTTGCAATCAAATGAGAGCAAAAATATTACTCTCAAGTTGTTCAATGTAAAAATGATGAATTCTAATATCGGACATTTTCTCATCTCAGTTCATGTTTATCAACGAATTTTAAAAAATTAGTGATTATTAAAACTATATATGTATATATAGTATATATATATATATATATATATATAATATTACTCTCAAGTTGTTCAATGTAAAAATGATGAATTCTAATATCGGACATTTTCTCATCTCAGTTCATGTTTATCAACGAATTTTAAAAAATTAGTGATTATTAAAACTATATATATATATATATATATATATATATATATATATACATTATCCCCACAGTGCCCTCACACCACATCTCGACCTTGTATTGGAAACATCTTTCAATGATAATCTTGTACTGGTCATCAGGAGATGTTCCCAGTTCCCACTATAAGGTCGGGATGTGCTGTGGGACATTGCGTGGGCTATGTCCATACTAACCGGTCATCATTTTTCATTATTTTTCATTATGAACTGGTAATAATGATGATGATGAACTGTTTATCTATAATGCTGGAAAGGTATGTTACTGGAAGAGATTCAACCAATTAAAATCCCTCACTAAATTTTGATCAATATCATCTCATTGATTACCACTTGATATTGGTTGATTGTTTTTTACTTGTTGGATTTTTTTTCTGGATCATGTTTCTCCCTTCCAGTAAGGCTTGTTTATTTTTATAAACAGCCTAGGTTAATTTTGAAACCTTTTCTGCATAAGACTTTATCTCACTTAGTCCCTTCTTTGTCTCCTTTTACTAATACATTTAGTATTAAAATAATCAGTACAAATACAAATGTGTGGTTTAGCAAAATGTAAAGTTGTTCTTGATAAATGATTTTTAATTGTGATAGGTAAAAACATGAACTAACTATAATTCAAAGTTCAAGCATTGCCTTGTAGTAGATTTGTTGTCTCCAAACCTAGTTACCTACATACTTGGGTTCCAAGAACAGGACTTAACATGGAAGAAAGATTAATGGCATGTTAATGACGGAGAGAGAGCGTCTGAGAAAGTTAAAATATGAAAATTAATGAGAAAGAAGAGGAGTTGAGTTAATATAAGATAAAGTTAATAAAAGAAACGAGAATCAATTGTGTGATCAATGAAAATTTATGATGTGAAAGAGATGGTAGAATAGAAACTTTGAAACTTGAATTCAAATTACGAAAAAAAAAATAACAATAATAATATACCAACCTGATACAATAACTTTTTTTTTCCGATATATAATATCCTATATTCCTGAAATTGACTTGAATTCTCTGGACTAGCTTATTTTCTCTGATGGGGGAGCCATTCAAAACTCAGCTATTTCCTTTGGTTTGTGTGTCTTGGATTGTACTAATAAGTTTGTGGTGGCTGCAGGTGATAAACAGGAAGGTTTTTGTAAAGCTGAGGATGCTGAACTTCTGGCCATTTTCTCTGCTGTTTCTTTTGCTCAGAAGCCGAACTGGAATAGAATTCTTATCTTTTCTGACTTCAGGAGTTCTGTGATTTTGCTGAACAAAAAGTCTGAAGCAGATGATTGGAGTTTGGCTGTTTGGCAGGATAAAATTTCTGTTCTCTCTCGATCTTCTTCTTCTGTACAGTTTCTGTATATTCCTAGAACTTTAAATCAGGTTGCTCATGTATTGTCACAGTATGCAAAAACTTTATATGCTGATACTGTGTGGTGGTCTGAAGTCTGAACCACCGCCTTGTATAGTTAGTTTCTTTCTTTTAATGTTAGGTTTGTTCAACTATCAAAACGAAATCAAATATACACAGTATTTGTGTATTGACTAATACAGGCCTTAGCCCAGCAAATGATTAGTCACCACTCAGGCACACAAAAAGGTTAATTTCAAGCAGTGTTATAAAACTTGGCCAGGACTGGACGGTCAGACCATGAAAACCGATAACCACTGGCTGGCCTTTCTGGGTCGGTCCTAGTTAAATGACAATTTTGGTGGATTGGACAAATAAACCGCCCAGTTAACAGGTAAAACCAGGACCTGTAGAGCATTCCGGTTTTTAATCCAGTCCGTATAAAAACACTGGTTCCATGTGCCTAAGCAGCTGGTTTCTTTGCTATACTTCTCAAATGCTTGACTACACGGATAAACACCCTGACCAGAAAACCTCTCGTGAAGACCTGAACTATCTAAAATTGGATTCAAAAAAGTTTGCCCCCTTACCAACTTGACATAGTCCAGCTTATCCATTGCAGTAGTATTGCACGAAAGTCAACTCCAGTTCTCTGTGTGTGTGTGTGTGTGTGAGAGAGAGAGAGAGAGAGAGGCGAATTTCATTGCTTCATAGTTTAATGTCCAGGATGTATTTCATGCATTCGCAGCGGAAGAAAGAGAAAAAAAAGAAGTTGCAGCTCGGGCCATCTTGTATCGTGTCAATAGCAGAAAAAGAAACACTACTCGAAAAAAAAGGTTGAGAAATGAAGCAATCCACAAGAAACACCTATTTTTACATGAATCTTTACATCCATGTTACAGAAAAACACATCTATCTTGTCTATTATTTTCTTGTTTTCCTCCAGGGGCTCGGGGCTCCTTCGAATCAGGCAATTACATCAAACGTGAAAAAATTAAAAGAAAAATATTAAGAAAAAAAAAACTAGTACAATACCAAGGGGTAACATTTTTCCTATCCACTGCTGATCCTATAATATGGAAGGAAAGGAATAAATGACTACAACTTACCAAATTTGGATAGTGCTGATTGGAACAAATCTGAGAAAACTTGAGATGTGCTTTGATCATCAGCTTTGACCTTTATCTGTGCCTTTGATGAAGATGTATTGATGACACATTCTACAAGAAAGAAACCTGCTGGTTCTTCCGCCTTCTGTGCAAAGAAGAAGAACTTGAAGTTCGGGACTTGACCTCCCGAGGCAATGCAATGGATAGAATGACCTTGCATGTGTCGGATGAGGACTTGAGGTGTCGTCAATGCTGCAGTTCCTTGAGGGTTTATGGAGCATTCCTGCATAAATAATATTTTTATTTGCAAGATGGCCAGGAATTATATACCCTATTAGAATGCATAGAAATTTCTGTCATGTATAAGGATCAGACCAAAGTTTTGAAACTTGACGGCCTTAGGTTGTATCTATAAGCAATAACCATCTCCAAGTGAACCTTCTGAATGTAGGAGGGGAAGAAAAACAGCTCAAGGGTTTTCTTTCATGTGTTTTAATTTGTGCCCATAATACAAATTGTAGCCTTTACCAATTCAACTCAACAAGTCTTTCATAGCTAGAAAGTGCAACGAGGTTCACTTTTGGACATGCAAAATAAACTTTAAAATGGCATTCTTTTAAAATGACGAATCAAGGAGCAGCAAGAACTGTCAGAGACAAAATATGCTAAATAGAAAGCAATAAACGAAGCATAAAGCTTCCTAATTGAAGTACATAACTACATATCATACCAGGATCCAGTTTGGACTCTAAAACTTATAAGAACCTTACTATTTGAGCAAAAGACTATCCCAGCAATTAAATAGTTGATTAACGTAGATGAAATGATTAAAAAAAAAGGAATAGTTAAAGATACATGAAAGAACTTGACTGGACTACCAACATCCTAGCTCTCCGCGGGCAGCACAGGCCCTAGACACCATTGACATTTACATTTTTTACAAGCAACAGGTCAAATTTTATTGTTTACAATTAAAAGAATGAATATGAACAGTCATGGGCCTCTGTTTTTACATTATATAGTGCAGCAATTGCTACCCATCTTTCCTTCCATCTAGATATTACAATGGCTTAGCCATCTTATCAGTCAATGAGTTTTCTGTTCTTTTAACCCATTGACAGGTGATTGTCAAATTCATTTTTTTCCATCTGCCTTAATTTGCATTCCGTTACAGAAGCAAAGTTTATCTGCTTCCCTTGCACATGATAAATTTAAATGCAAAAACAGAGGCCCATGACTTACTTAGTTTAAGCTAAGACTAAGGGATTTTATTCTAAATTGCCGGTTTTTTATCAGTAAAAATATAATATCAAGTTATTATCAGTGTTGACGGGGAAAAAAAGCAGCAAAGGTGAAGAATCTATATATATATATATATATATATATATACACACACATGATCAGCACCTTCACAGGTATAATATTATACTGGTTGTTGTAACTTTAATGATTTTTTTTTTTTTGAAGAAAAAATAAAATTTATTAAAATAGAAAGAAGATACAAGGAAGGTGACAAGAAGTCACCCAGGAGAAGAAAACACAAAATAAAACTCCAACAAACTCAACCATACACCGCAAGCACTACCAAACACAAACATCAAACAACCACTCAACTACGAAAACCAACCCACACTAAACCTTGCAAAAACAACAGTCACACTCTAACCACACTATGAGAATACCAAACTCAAAAAGGCCAAAATACACCAAATCAAAAGATACTCGACTCCATTAATTAGCTCTTTCAACACTCTCAACATTAGCAAAAAGAGGTCTAGTTCTGTAATTTCTTTTCCTGCTGCAGACCTTATCAAAAACCGAGCCATGCTCATTATCTGCCACCCTGACTGCAACCCCCCATACTACATCCTTTCTTCTTGTAAAGTCCCAAATGCTTCCTTTTCCTTCTCCTCTGACATTTATCACCCCTTTCCCCTTGCACCCCCCCCCTCTTTTCTTCTTGCAGATTCACCCCTATATTCCCTTCACCAAACCTATTGAACTTCCCACTTATGAGCACCTCACTTCCCTACAATCCTTAACCCAAAGTGCTGCACTTCCCTACAATCCTTAACCCGAAGTGCTGCAACTATGACATCACCATCCCCCCCACAGACTACTTTGAAAGTTAATGTTTCCTTTCTCTATTCCATCATGACCGTCACCAGTAACAAACCCTGATTCACATTGAAGGAACAGACATACCTCTGTAAATTTGATATCCGCCATTGAACTATAGCTAGTTCTTAAAATATCTTCAATTAAAAACCTTTCTGTTCCCAAATCTTGATTCCCCTTCTCAATCAGAACAACCTCTTGATTTCTTCCATTATCTACCACTGCATTTCATCTCCTTTATCATCACGGCATGGATTTCCATCACTTTCTCCTTTACTGTCAACTTACCATCTACGTTCCCTCTGTCTTCCTCAATCGAATCAGCCTCTTTGTAGCTGTATCTAGTATTCTAGTTATATGCCAGAGGTAATTTCCTTTTCATCTTTCATTATCTACTAATATTTTATCAAAGAAATAGGATATAATAAAAATATTTTATAGGTATTTCCCTTGACAATATACTAGGAGGGCGGCAAATTGTTGCTGGTTTTCAAATCGGCAGACAACAAAGGATAGTAAAGTAGGCCCCTCCTGCAGCAGGGGCAGTCAAATTTAACTTCCATGGATGCTGCCTTGGAAGCCCAGGGCCTCTGGAATAGGGGGAGCTGTTAGGGATGATTCACCATCACCATTGCCCAAGTCTTATCCCAACTATATGGGGTCAGCTACATGAATCCTGTTTCACCAGTGTTCTATTTAATGTCATAACCATTGTTAAACTATTGGCATGTAAATAATTTCTTAGTACTTCTACCCATGTCCTTTTTTGTACAGTAATAATAGTTTGTTATTATAAAAAAGTAAGCAATACAGTAGGCGGTACGTTCCTCCCCATGTCAACCTCTAAGCTTTTCTATTCCTATGTTCCTTTCTTCCCTTGATAACAAAATATTGATCAAATAAAATAGCAGCACCATATTTATCAAAAAAATATATATAGCAGCACCAAGTGACAGGACTCCCATTAAGCACAAAATTACTAAGAAACCTCTCTTCTCTAGGAAAATTTATACCATTAGGACCTGGTACCCATCTTAAATAAGAAATCAGACTGAAAGTGAACTCCTTATATACTGTTATACTACTATATGTCTCTATAGATATTCTGACATATTACACTGGTTTGTCCTAACATCTGGAAATTACGAGCAAGTGACCCATGAATTGGATTCCAGTATTTTCAATTTCAGTACTTGTGACACAATTTGGAGCAGTTAACCAGAAAGGGCATCCTAAACACATTTTTATCATCTTTCTATTAAAGTTAGCCAAGCAGCAGCAGACAATAGGATCTGACTATTCAAGGATGGAAAAGAATCTATATACCATTAGTTATCAGGATTAGCACCAATTATAACTGACACAAAAATAATAAACGCATTCAGCAATCCAAATGAAAAAGTTGTCGATGACTTAATCATCAAAGCTGGAGGTGCAATCAGCTGCAAGTTTCCAAATCTGGGAATCTAAACCCAAATAGCAAACTCACACAAGACACAACCAAACAAGGAACTTGGAGAGGCATCTATCAAGCATACACAAAAGTAAGAAGTGACCAAAATTAGTTATGCTAGACAATTTAATTATAATAGAGAACATAGAAAAGAAGCAAACCTGTGTCAGAGATGCTGGCAATTGCCCCCATTTTCGCTGGAAGGTGTTTGGATCTAATGCAGCTCTTACATTAAGCTTCAAAGGAGGTGGCACAGGTGAAGGTGCAGCCGGTAAACCTAAACCTAGTAGGTCATCAATGGCCAAGGTAGACTGTGAAGCCTGTGTTGGTAAGGCTGGGCTAGAATATGGTGTTTCTGTTTGTGTCTGTGAAACAGTTAGAGAAATGGAGCCATCATATACAGGAGCATTGTATGAAGAACCATTACTACTAGGACCTTTGTTTTCTTCCTTCTCAGAGGTGCTTAGCAGCAGATCATTGTCATTTGCATCCACTCTCTGTGCCGGAATTACATTATGTGCAGATTCTACTCCAACAGACAAACTTCCAAGTTCTTCAGAAAACTCAAATGGTCCCCGGTGTTCTTTATCAGTAAACATGTAAGAAGGCTGCAAAAATTTAACCAAAGTCAGGAGGAATTTTACCATCAACCTTTTGACACAAATAGAAAAAGAAAGTGAGACATAAACTAGAACAAAGAAAGAATATATAATGTTACTATTAAAAAAGTAACTGATATCTAAGCTAGAAACTAAGTTTCATATTTTGTAACCCCCCCGTCATCTAAGCCTGTCTCAACTGTAAGGGATCAGTCTACTATATGAATCCTACTTTTCCATCCCGTTCTGTTTAGTGCCATATCCATTGCTAAATGATGAGCACTTAATTCATTTCATACTACATCAACTCATATCATTTTTGGTCTGCCCCTATCCATTCTAGCTCCTCCAACTTGCAACAGATTGCTTCTTACAGATGCTGTAGATGGTCTTCTATGCACATGACCAAACCATCTTAGTCTACTTTCTCTTATTATGTCAAAGACTACTATTGAGCAGCTTCAAAACCACAGTAAGACATAACTTACCTCCAAATCCTTTAAACATCATTCAAATATGGAGAAAAGAAAATTAAAACACAATGAACTATATATATATAAATGAAAACAGGTTAGAAACATAGGTTTATATTTGGGGCACACTCCATTTGATAAATGAGGCATGGTCCTCATAGATATATATATAAATGAAAACAGGTTAGAAACATAGGTTTATATTTGGGGCACACTCCATTTGATAAATGACGCATGGTCCTCATAGACTCATAGTTAGTCAAAATGTACTCAAGATGAAAAAGCCAAATAATATATATATATATATATATATATATATATATAAATGAAAACAGGTTAGAAACATAGGTTTATATTTGGGGCACACTCCATTTGATAAATGAGGCATGGTCCTCATAGACTCATAGTTAGTCAAAATGTACTCAAGATGAAAAAGCCAAATAAACCCTTAAGAAAATACTTAATACTATTAACAAGGGCATATTTTTTCTTTTCACTAGGGATATCCCTGGTTTACCTTATATATATATATATATATATATATATATGTGTGTGTGTGTGTGTGTGTGTGTGTGTGTGTGTGTGTGTATATGGAATTTACCCGAATCAGCTGTTCATATGCCAAGAAAATGCCAAAGGGCAGTAATGAGTTCTACCCCAGTGAAAATTCCTCCAGATTCTAGAAAGACCTAACATTAAAAATACTTCCTCTTTATCAGAGGAATACTTGAAGAGAAGGCTTGATACCACAGACAAGAAGAAATCCTGGATACTGTGAATCAATACAACCATGAAAATCATGGATCAAAAGATATCACAGACAAGCCTATGAGGAGAAAATGTAGATTACTTGTCACATCCAGTGTTTTAAAAGCATGAAGCGCAAGGGCCTTCTAGAACCAGAGGTGCAAGGTAAGGCACACACCTAGACGAAGCAAGATACAAATTCTAAAAATAAAATATGCAAACTTGAATTTTAAAAGAAATTCAATGTTTTAAAAAGTCTATTAGCTCAAACCAAAATGCATCAGCATAAAATATAGAAAAAAATTCAAAGTGAAAGTGAAGCAAACATAAGTGGATCATGCCAAAGTGCTTCAAGCACTCGACAATTCAAGCATATTAATAGACCATGATACTGCATTTTAGGGTTAGGGGTCAAAGATCAGTTGTACTATTATTGCTTCTTTAATGGAAACTTTGCTATATGAGATCCTATCCACAATAACTAGGGTTTCAAGTGTTCAAAAGAACTTTTTTTTTCTGAAAAAGGTTTTTTCCTTTCAAAGTTAATAGACCATGATACTGCATGAGCACCAAAAAATGACAATTTAGAAGTTAATAGGCCATTAAAAAGATATAAAACACATAAGAACATAGAAAAAGTAATAAAAAAGGCAAGCTTATAACAGCCACATGCTTGGGTTGCCTTGCACCACAGCCCAGGTGCGCCCACCATGCCTTTTGAAACAAGACATGTGCCTCCAAATGCACCTTGTCTGTGCATCTACACATCCCTTTGAAACACTGCTCACATGTTCACAAGATAAAATAAATTCTAATAGATACTTCCAATTGTCTTGTTATACATTTGAATACTAAAAATTACCAAGTAGAGATAAAAGGTGTTCCCAGAAAACATTCCCACTTCTGACGTTCTGGAGATAACCAATAAAAAGCAGTCTGACATATAAAACACAAGTAATGTGCTTGCAATATTATAAGAAATATATGATTATGAATTAAAAGACACTGAGGCACCTTCTGGTATACAACAGATAAGCTATTAAATTCATCAAATATGCGGTCTTTGATTTCACTGCTCTGGGTATCAGCAAAAACTGAAACTGCTTGCTTGGGAGGATCCACCACACCTTCTGTCACATTTACATTATACTGCAGAAGTCTATAGTAGAATAGGGCTCTATCATGAACATCCTGCAATCAAATGAGCATTTAGTAGAATATTCCTGTAGAAAAACTATTATAAACTTCTCAGAGTAATCTGAGACGTTTTCATATTCTTGAAGATAAACCAAAAAGCACCTGGTGAGAATCAGCAAGCCCTGCAGCTAATGCAGCTCCCAAAGCTTTTTGAGTCTCAGGGGGTCTTCTGAGGAAACACTTCAGTACTGCAGTAAGAAGATGCAAACGAACCTGTAAAAATTATCATAAACCAATCAGATGATAAATGAAGTAAACATCCTCATAAAAATCGGTATACCTTTTTTTTGTGATTGCTGACAAAGTTAAAAAGTTCAAATAGATAGTTTTCTTTGGAGATTTATGGAAGACATCAGTAAAACTCAAATTCAAGAACACACACTTGTGGTTTGTAGTTATTAAATTGCAAGCTTGGAAAAATAGTTACGGTAGAAATACATGCAAAATAGCAACTAGCATTAACTCCAAGAAATAAGCCTTGATAGCAAAAGCCACCCCTAAATAGCTCATTGATGTGGAGTAAATGTTTCTGTGCACCTTCCTCAACAAGAAATTAATGTACCAAATGCATACCTGAAGCAGCATATAGCATTCACTTTGTTCATTCTATCTTAAAGAACCTTCCAGCAGGATTGAGGTAGTACAATCTAGGTTGATGAGTTGATCTAGAAGGATTTTGAACAGGTTCAAATTCTTTCAAGAGAAAACAGCATGGTTTAAAGCTTGAACAACATAATATAAGAATTAAGGATTTAGGGGACAAATGGAAGTAGAAGGATCAGATGATTCTTTAGTTTTGAAGTAGAAGGATCTCATAGATGTAGAAGAATTTAATGTTTAGAATTTTATTGTTAGAAATTAGAAACTTGATGATAAATATAGAAGGATCTCATAGAAAAATGAATCTTTAGTTTTGAATTATATCTAAAAGAAATGTATAACTAGCAAGGAAGTAGTATAAGAAAGAGAATAAAAGCAAAATAGGGGGAACATAAAAGTCTCGCCTCTCTTAAAGAGCCAAAAGACAAGCTTCTCTACATAAGCAGTCAAAAGTATGCCATTGATATATGCAGGAAAGACATTAAAAAGGATGCCCCAGTCCCAGTGCAACAAGTAAAGAACTTGAGCCTCTCCTGTCCTCGAAATAGGCTTTAATGAAATTCAAGATTGAGAACAGATATACACCATATGCAAGAAAATTATTCAATTTAATAATAGATGTATATTACTAGAGTGTCAATCCTCTAATTATAGGGAAACAACCATGAACTTTAATAGATGTACATTGGTTCTAACTGCAGGCTGCAGCATCACTTTTGTTTTTGTTTTTTTTTTTTTTTTTTTTTTTTTGATAAATACACTTTTGTTAAGATATAAATTTTCTCATTAATATATCTATTTACTTTAACAGTTTCCAATTGACCAGATTAATAAGTACTCATCAGAGGATAGACTCTATTAGTCCAGTATGCAATATGAACTTTAATAGTCACTAGGATAAAGGCCATCTAGAACTAAATTTCTAAGCTACACCAAAATGCTAAAATTAAGGAATAAATGGAACTAGCAAGCAAAGTGTCAAAAGGAGTCCTAAGGAAGCTTTTCTGTGACAGGGAATTTAATTACCTCTGCAGAATGTTCATCTTCCCAGTTTTCAACAAGGCTTTCCAAAATATAAGGAGCATCAGACATGTCCTGAGAATATTCCCCCAACATCCATATAAGAGCTGCTTTTGCTTTGGGTTCTTGAACATTTTTGCTGCTGATATTCCCAACAACCGCAATGCAATCATGACTCCATTGAGGATATTTCCTTAAAAGATCTTTCACAAGGACCTGCATATAAAATTTCCATAAAGACAGTAAATAAGTTATATAAAACAGCAAAAACACACATTTGTGATAATCCTGAAGCTTGAAAATAAGATATTATTTTCACATTGAAAGCATATTCAGATAACAAAGAACAAGATAATTACTAGAGTTTCTGCCGTCACATGGTCTTTATCCATTTCCAAAAACTGAAGGAGCCTATCAACAATTGCATTCACATCGTATTGCTGAAGTGCAATTTTCCCAACAGCACGAATTGACTCTCTTGCGATGGGCACATCAACATTTGCAGCATATTCACATAATTCCGTCACTGAAATGGACTCAATGAGGTCATGCATGAAACTCTATCAATAAAGAATAATGCTTGTGACTAGAAAATAAATCGGCAAAAAGGAAGGGTAAAAATGAAAACAAGAGAAACTTCCCAACATCAAATATTACCCCTGAGAATTTATTGTGCAGAATGAAATGGTTCCCTTACCAATCTCATATGTGTTGCTTTCATTTGCCACTGCAGTCAACATTTCAAGTTTCAGTTTCTTAACATAAAATGGTTCATTGTACTGGCAATAGAAATGCTTGTAGTCTGAGGAGAACAGAATCGGAGCACGCATCACCAAGAGATGGAGGTGGCATAGTACTGCATAAGATAGTTCTTGACTTCCAGAGCTCACTAGAGTGAGCAGAGGAGCTTTTATACGTTCATATACCTAAAAGCAACAAAATTTTCTATTAAAGAAATTATAATATTATAGTAGCATAGCTTCTAGTGAGGTCGCCTAACAGCAAATTGAAGAAACATGTCAATTCCAGGAAAGCTCCCCATAGAAAGGTGAAAGAAGTTCATATACCACATATTATGATTATGTGGCAGGTCTGAACAAGAAAATTACATGATGGAGCATTTAAACATAAATTATGTAAAGAGATGCCTTAGCTGAAGGTGATATTTTTTCTTGCATGTCAATAAATTCTTTGTTGACATCAATGACAAAAAAATAAAATTACGATATTGAATCATCATTTACTGCACTGTAATCAGCGCTTGGTAGTTGGCCAGCTCAAGATGTTTAGCCCGGATCCCCCTCAAATGTTGCAAGATAATCTCCATGTATATCCCCTCAGATTATGAAACCAACCAATGACTACAGAAATGTAAAGTTCACCACTCAAAAACCCAGTAACATAGAGCCTTTAGCCCCAAGGAGAAGAGCTATGACCTCTTCTGCTAAAATATTCAAGAGCAGTAAAACCACAGAAAGAAAAAAAAAAAATAGCTTTCCTTAGTAGTTCATAGACACACCATAAGTGTCAGAGGGTTCCAGTCTTCCAGACAAATAACCATGGAATTTGCGATCGATAGGACCCAAGTCAGGAGGACCCCAAGGGTAAGCAACCATAAAATAGCTGTGATGAATATTATCTATAAGTAACCCATTTTGATAGTCTATTAGAATTCTTTGACCACTTAAGTGATTGAAAATGCATGAAAAGCATAACAATTGGACTGGATGTCCTGCCCTTTGATCATCAACCTATGTCAGAAAGGGTGGGAGGGTGGGGAAGGAGAAAGTAGGTGAAGTGTTTATGATAATACATGTGCACAACTGCATCAAGGAATGTGCGCCATCATTTGCCAATGAAACCGGAATATTCAGGTCAGGTCCTCTGACATGATGCATGGATCTACAATTGGAAAAAAAAAAAAAAAAAAGTAGGTCATCACCCAATGCTGGTCCCAATTATCATCGATCTTGGAGAGGAAGAGTTTAGGATGTAAGTCAGGTCGCCTGAGTTAAAGAATTCCAACTACATCAGGCTTGGGTTCAAGCTTGGGCCCATTCAAAATTTAACAAATACTCCACCCAACCCAAACCAAGTAACACTCCTAAACTGGATGCAGACCTAACCTCCAGCAATTTATATGAAATGGCGCTCTCAGAGACAAACCTCCAATCAATGGATTTCCTACTGAAAATTAAAAACCTGCCTACTTTTTTACTTTTGTTGTTTTGCATTGAACGAGGTAAAGTAAAGAGATGATGTTTTGATAATATACCTGTTGATGAACATCAGTCATTGACAAGGTCAAATGCAAAAAGACCTTGATGGTTGCCAATACAACAGCACCGTTTGCATGTTGGAGTCTATCTTCAAGGAGATTCATGATATCAAATATCTCGTTGCTATCTGAGGGTATATATTTCACTACCAAATCAAGTACAAGACACTGTGCCCATTCACTGAAATCCTTGATCCTGCATATGACAATAACAACCACCATTACTTTAATTATTAGAAGAACTCAGATAGAAAAAGGGGGAAAGAAATTCCAAATTTTTAAATATTGCTTATAAAATAAAGAGTATGATCTTCTAGTCTTCACTGAGCAGAAATCTCTTTTTCAGTCAAAAAAATATATATAATAAAAAGGAAAAGCAAATAACATACAAGAGAAAAAGGATAAAGGGGGAAAACCAAACAGCACAAAAGATTTAAAAACACCCCCTACCAACACACACAAAAAATAAAAAATAAAAAAAAAACAAAACAAAACAAAAAAACAAAAAAAACAAAAAAAAAAAAAAAAAAAAAAGTCAAGCACCTATACAAATTTACATAACTCCAAAGACATGTAACCATCTACATAAAAGCAACACTGAGCAACTGCCAAAAAAAAAAGGATACTCCACCTATGATATCTGGATACCTGTACAAGGGTGCTGTATCATGTTAGATACTTCAACTTTTTAGTGTAAATTTCATATCTGAAACCATATCCAGATGTGTCCTTGCCATATCCCAGTAACAAACCATCCCCACACAGCAAGAAGCATAATTACCAACTGATGGTGGCTCAGTTGGTAGGATCTCTAACTCATCAGAGTAAAGACCTAGGATCAAATCCCGCTGCCACCAGGGTTGGGGGTTAAGGGAGGGGGATGGGCTACCCCGGTTGTGTAGCCCCATGAAGGGGGAAAAAAGCAAGAAGCATAAGTTAACTAATCCAAAGTATTTCTTTCATATTATAAATTTGTTTGAGACATTAAATGTTGACTACTCCTTGAATATATCTAAGTGGAAATGAATAAAACTTTACATAATTGAAATGTTTAGATCTAATCATATATGAAAAAGATAAATGGAAGAAGACAAGAACTAAGGCAACATATTCGTATCCAAATAATTTCCAAAACGAACATAGGAATTAACAAAAAAACATAGTACATGCATATGCTGATCAAAAAAACATAGTACATGCATAAGTATCCATATGTATGTACACCTGCGTGTGTGTGTGTGTGTGTATGTGTGCACATTTGATCAATTAAACAAACAGAGAGGTTCAAATGATTCTGTCAACATGGATGCTCATAGGTGCCTAAGAAGCATTAAAGCACAAACCCTGGTAGAAGTAAATCCATATGTGGCAATGGCACAACTGGCTCAACAAGATTTGTTCAATAAAAGCTTCACAAGTACTATTTTCAAAAAAAGACCATACCGGTTCAAAAAGTAATAAATAACTGGCTTGCTAAGCAAAGCTTCTCTTTCCCTGGATGCTTCCTCAGAGGTACTTGCCTCCAAACTCCAGATCTCTTGTAAAGCAGATAAACAATTTGCAACTACCTGACAGAACATTACGATGGCATTCACTAGTTTAATATGAACACACCTGAATTTGCATGGAAAAGAGTAAAACATTATACATGGAATTTAATTTTCTAGATGAGAAAAAGGACCCAGCTTCCAGAATCAGCTTGGGGAAGTGGAGAGGACAAACTGCAGAGGATAGTGGATGCTCAACTAAAATGCATCTATAAATGATAAACAAGCCTGACTTTACACTGTAAATTTACTGAATTATTGCCTTGTATTCTGAAGGTAAACCACCTGTGTAGGCAAAAGCAAACCCAGTGTGCGTGTGTGAAAGAACAAAAGTAGATGGTTAACATGTAAAAAAATCCATACTCAAGAACGATTTTCAGGGGCTGTTTTTTCCTTGTGGTCCATCTTCAGTGAGTGTGTATATGCAATGATGGGATCAGATAAGATTGTGTGTTTGATCAAACACAACTTACATCTCAGGGGCCATTTGATAACAGCTTAATATGCTGAACTGAAAAGCTTATCACTTTGCCTTTTTAGTGATTAAGATTTAAAGAGGTTGTGAGCTCCTTAATGGCTGAAACTGAAGCTGGATGGACCACTATATCCTTGAAAATTTTATTATTTAATTATTTTAACAAGTGAAAAACAAAGCAATAAGCCTTTCAGTTCAGTAACTTCAACCATTATCCAACGTCCCCTATGCCTCTACATTAGCATTATCAAAAAAAAACGAATCTAAAACAAATATGAAATAAATTTATCTCATACTCTTATGCAGAACTTTACACGCCAGATATGATCAGTGCCAAAGATAAGTCTTGTATATGTGGCTAAGTGCATGAAATCTCCATGTGCCCCCTGTGATAAGATCCCCCTGTGTAATTCTTAGGGGTCTGATCCCTGTTTTTCTTTCTTCTTCTCCTTGTACACCCCCTTGTGTAAACCCGTCTCTTTGTTTAATGAAATCAGTTAACTTTTCTCAAAGAAAAAAAAAACTCCATGTGTATGAATGTGCATCCAGTCATCCACGGTTTTTCCTTTGTGTCCCCCCTTTTTTGCTGAAGCTATCTATTATTTCTCAATCCCATAATTCATTTTTTGTTTTTGTCAATCAGTTATAACAATTAACAAACATGCTTATCTGAACTATGAATTATGCACTGCAGATTTTCAAGGCTTCTTGCTTGAAGTTGTGATTATAACTACCAAAGTCACAAAGAAATCAAATTATAATTTTATGACTCTACCCAGATAAATGGAGCATATTGTTGCTGATGGATGACAAATTCAATCCCACCCCCCACCCCCCAGTATACTCCTTGCATACTTTTAGAATATAATAAATAAACAAAAGCATGGAATCTACTTAGAACATAATAAACGAACCAAAGGTAAGATTGGATGAACCCCTGAAACCGCTAAAGTTCTCTCCATTCAAACGCCATTCCATGATTCAGATTTCAGACCATCAACTTCGATACCCATTAGAAGAAGAATGACATAAACAACAGAAGGAATCCTGAATCCAAACCAATTTGAGTTTGTTCCTAACTCCTTGTCAATGACTATGCTATTGACTAAAGGAAAGAATAGGGTGTAACGAGTTAGGGCATTGATACCTGAGCATCGGGGTCATTGAGCATGAGAGCTTTCAGCATTGACGGAAAATCGGCATCTATACACGTTGTTGACGAGATGTGATACAGTTTCAGTACTCCAATTGTAGCTACCGTCCTTACATAACCATTGTTATCCTTCAAGCCTGAGCCCATCGGACCAACTAGATACTCCACCAGATTTGCAACTCTCAGAGAACATAGACTTCTCAATGCAAGGCCTCTGATCATGGGATCCTCGTCCCGGCAATCCTTCTGGAGAAAATTGATGGTAAGGAGGGCCAGATCCGGATTCCCTTTAGCATAATTACCAACGTAGAGATAACACATCTTCTTCAGAACAGTGTCCGATGTCGCCGAGCACATCACCATCTCGCTAAAAAGGGAAGACACGTCAATACCAACAGTCATATAAGATATGACTTTCTTGAAGAGCTCTCTTTTTGCATCGTCGGTCCCCGGCGCTCGGCTCCCGGCGAGCTGCCGGAGTTGCAGTTTCAGATCGGAGACTTCTCCTTTGCTGATAAGTCGACCTAGGGCTTGAGAATGAGTTCGATTGGCATGAAGTAGGGAAAAAGAAAAAAGAATAGATAAGTGAAGAAATTAAGTTACCCGGACGGCTGAGAAGGAGATGGAGATTTCTGTGGCTGAGCTGGAGGAGACATGGATGATCGACCTCTCGATGATTGCAATATCCAAGCGATACGTTGATCAAAGAGTTTTACAGTTCGATCGAAATCCTGACAGATAACATGGAGAAGAACGAACCGAATCCCCGCGCAAACCTGCCAACGAGCTTCAGACGAGAAACGAGTTACACGTGCTGCTCAGAACACAAGATTACGGATTAACGTGCGCGGAGCGTTCGTGAATCATGACCCCGGTGCACTTGAACCTCTCTGGACTCTGGGCTCGTCTAGCGAACGACGCGAACGATAAAGAGACTATGGAAGCGATAAATGGTTCGGTTCAGCTTCGGGTAGGGCCCGGCCGCCCGGGGTGCGCATGACAATAATGAAAACTTACTACTGCAACATTTTTTCCCCATTTCTAAAGCAAACACATGGCTGACTACGCATCCATACCACACACCCACTATGCTCAGTTTGAAAAGATTATAAATACATAATAATAGAAAATATAAGGTTTTGCACTATATATTTACATTTGTACTCTTGAGCCTAAGGTTGTGTTTGGTTGGAGTGCAAATTTATTTGCAATAATACAAATACATGAAAGTGTAAATATACAAAATGCAAATTATTGTTTAATTTTGTTTTGGATTTTACTTTATTCTGTTTCATGTCTTAATTTACTTCATTTGTAATGCAATCAAATAAGATGAGCTAAAATTTGAAACAAAATCAAGTGCTTTTTTCGAGATTATATCATGTGAAATAGAGATGGATAATTAGACTAATGCCTCGTGATTGGTGCAAGTTGAAGTTCTAAAAAACCAAGAAAAAAGGCTGAAGAGAATGTTATTCAAAAAATTGAAATGTCGAGATTTGTTGAATAAATTGAAGGAGAGTACAGACCCATGGAATAGGCTATATTGTTGTATTTAGAATCAAGAGATCAGGGTCGACATTCTGAATCCAATCAAGTTGTTATTCATGGATTCAGAGCAGTCGGTTAATCTCCATAACATTGTATTTAAAGAAAGAAAACCAAAGGGAATTTCTTATAATTTACAACTACTTTATTGCTGCTTTTAACCTTGAACCATCATACTGTGAATTTAGTTTGTTCTGTATAAGGATCTGGTTTAGCAGTTTCAACCCATTGTTTTATTCCTTCTGCTTGGTTCATATTAATGCTTCCTTGAATAGATTTTTCTGACTTGTGATAAACTCCATACAACGGTGCAGAGTTAACTGATGGAGCGCAATCTGGCCGATCTTAGCTGTCAACGATTTCGCCTCTGAGCTGGAGCGACGGGGAGCCTGAAACGGGAAAAATGAGGGAACTCCGGGGGGAACCCGGTGAGATAACTCCGAAGCTTAAGTTAGTATTCTCTCAAGGCGAAGTATAGACCAGATGGCGCAAAGTTCACATACCTTGTTGTTGGAGGTAGGGGGCCTTTTATAATCACTTCACGCACTGGCTTCGAAGCCCTTGTCAGGTCGGGTATGATTACCCTTGCATCTGTTAGTTCGGGTGTCGTCCTTTCTGTTGGGACAAAACCGTCACTGCCTTTTGTCGAAACCGTCTCTCTAACTGGAGATGGCGGTGTCAGGTGGTCACTTGGAGTGCGGCCGTCAAGCGTCAGATCCCAAGTCAGTCGGACACGCCGCCCTTGGGTACGGACTTCCTTGGTGTCAGGCATAGTACAGTTTGTTTGGTTTTGGTGTCCTGAGGGCGATGTGGTGGAGTGGTGAGCGAGGCGAAGTCTTGAGTTCAGAGGTATGTCCTGTATTGCTATAGGGCAGGTCAGTTCGGCGATGTGTATCCCGAACTGTTACAAGGCAGGCCAGTTCGGCGAGGTGTATCCCGAATTATTACAAGGCAAGCCAGTTCGGCTAGGTGTATCTTGAACTGTTACAAGGCAGGCCAGTTCGGCGAGGTGTATCCCGAACTGTTACAAGGCAGGCCAATTCGGCGAGGTGTATCCCGAACTGTTACAAGGCAGGCCAGTTCGACGAGGTTTGTCCCGAACTGTTACATGCAGGCCAGTTCGGATTACTGTCTGGTTTGGGGCCAAGGGTGAGTTCGGGCCCCTAATAGGGAGTTTGGACCGCTGGTTTCTCCCCTTGGTGCTCGCGCCTTAGGCGTGCTTTCGTGCCGAGCTGTTGCCTTTGCCACGTGTTGCATAACTATGAGGTCAGGCCAAATCTTCCTTCATCAATTGCCCCCCACTCCTCGTGCCAAGGGTCTTGCCCTGGCGCAGGGTGCTTTGCGAGGTGGTAGGTGGATTTGTCCCGTTCTTCAAATCTTGACTGCGCAAGGTGCTTTGCCAGGGTTCTTCAGTTTTTCCGGAGCGTCCGAGAAGGCGGGAGACGTGCCTACTGCTCATAAATGTTGGCGGGCGCGACAGTGTGCGTTTATTTTAAATTTCAAAAAATCGCGCCGTGGGACGTGACAGCGGGTCTTTCAATTTTGAAAAAAGCGCGCCACTGCCGTTTTGAAGGGACATGCACTGACTGCTTTGACAGTTGCAGGGAGACGTGCGGCGCGTTGTCAGTTTCTGAAAGACGTGCACCGGCGCGACGTCGGTTTCAAAAAAGACGTGCACTGACGTTTTGCTCTTTTCGGAAAGACGTGCGCCAATCACGTCTCAATCTCAGGGGATGTGCAGTCAGCGCGAATGTGGGCCGTCAGATTGTCTTTGATCTACACTGTAGGTTATTGGTTACTGTAGCTATAAATAGTAGGGGACCCCAGTCGATTTGTCACTTCTGCGGTTTGTTTCTTGAGCTCGCGTCCAACTTTTCAGCTCGCGTCCAGGTTTTTTAGTTCACGTCTAGGCTGGTTACTTAGCCTTCAAGGTTTTTGGTTTGTTCCAGTCTCTGGATCCTTCAAAACTTTCTTCCAGTGAGTACCTTCCACCTCTTGTCCTCGATGTCTAGCTTTGATAGCTCAGACAACTCTTCAAATAGGACTGATGTAGGTTCTACAAATCGAGCTGTATCCCCCGACTGTCTTAGTGATCTTGAGGTGGAACTTGAGAATGACTATGAACCCGTAGGCCGAGCCGCTTCGGGCAGTTTGGCGTCTACCTCTCGCCGAGGTCGGATGCTAGACATGTTTGGTCCTTCAACCATGACGCCCAAGGGGCTCCAATCTATACTTATGTCTTACAATCTGACTGGGGGGTATACGTATTTCATTCCTTCGGGTAGTTTTCCTTGGGAACACAGTCCTGATGAGATCGTGATTTTTCGAGAGCAGCTCGCTGCGGGGCTGCGACTGCCTTTCCACCCCCTTATCGTCGAAGTCATAAACCACTTCAGTATTACCATTGGCCAGCTTCATCCGAACTCTATTCGGAACCTGGTGGGGACAGTCTCCCTTTTTTGCGAGCAGAATTTTCCTTTAGACTTTGAGATATTCTCCTCCATCTTAATGCTTAAGAAACAAGCGGGTTTTCTTCCTAGGCGAAGACAGACGTATTACTTGTCTCCTCGCCTTGGCTTTAAGCTTTTGCACGAACTTCCAATAAGGTCCCGGCGTGGAAGCGGGACTACTTCGGTGTGCGAAGTGCATAAGGATGGCCCTTTCAGACCGGGTGGGGTGAGGCCGCTCCTGATTTTGGTGTCACTCTCGATAAAGAGACGGTGAAGGGCCTCCGCCAATGGGCACAACAAGGTTTAAAGTGTCATCAGTACTTGATGGAGGCCAAGCTTATTGCGGTCGGCCTGAGTTCGGGTAGGTTTTAGCTCAGAGGTTTCTTGTTTGCTTTGTTCCTTTGTTTTTTCTAATGTCGAACTCTTTTTCTGCAGGTGTGATGGACGCAGAGAGAACTCGTGGGGGGCGCCTGTTCCAAGGCATGAAGAGGAGGAAGCGGGTCGCCAAGAGAACTCGTACTGAATTGCCCCCGGATGAGGAGCCTCAAGTTCCAGGCCACACGCCAGAGGATCTGCCCAGGGAGCCTGAGTTGATTCCACCGATGCATGAAGCGGCCGGGGCGCCTTACGTTGAGACCACTCACACGGGTGCTCCTACTCACTCTGGGTCCGCTCATATGCGGGTTGGGCCCTCGGGTTCGGGAGCTCAAGGGGAGTTCAAGAGCGTGTTGACGGCAAACTATGCTCTTCAGAAGAGTAGGAATGCTACTTTCCCCGAGGAGATCACGGCGTGGACCAATCTTCCTTTGAATTAGGTCGCCTGTCGTGCCGGAACACATGCTATGGTGGTATGTCAGATTTCGTTTGCCTTTATTTCTATCCTTCTAGCGGTTGTCACTCACTTTTTTCTTTTGGTAGGTGAATTCTTCTATTCACACCTTAGCAGCTCAAGTGGAGAGGAGCTCGCGATAGGCGTGAGCTGCTGAGGCAGCCGCTCATGCTGCCGAAGAGGCCTTCCGTGCCGCCGAGGTGAATACCCGAATTGCTAAGGCTGCCGCTTATGCTGCTGAAGAGGCTGCTCGCATCGCTATGGCCAGGCAGGCGATGTCTCAGCGGGATGCCGAGGCCATGGGGGTAGTCTTCAAGCACATGGTGAACTTGAGGTTGGACCTGCAGCATCAGGTCGAATATCTTCAGAAGGACATCAGGGAGAAAACGTAGATTTTTTCCCAAGGTATTGAAGACGCCAAGAAAAAGGTCGTTGAAGACTATATTGCCTCTATGCGTTTTGACGACCTGATGGTGGATTCTTACAGAAGGGGATTCAAGCTGAGCCGGTGGATGATCCGGAACACGTACCCCGACCTTGACGTTAGTGCCATATCCACTTTGCGTATAACTCAAGAGATGGCCAATGCTGCCGATGGCGAGCCGGATTCTGAAGGAGAGGCAGGGCCTTCGGGTGTTGTTGAAGTGCCTTCTGATGGCGAAGAAATAGCTCTGGACATGTGAAAGTATTCTTTTTTTTTTTGGAAGTGCCTTCTGATGGCCAATGTACTCTCCTTTTTCTTGCAACGGAATAGACAATTTTTACGGTTTAAGTGTTCTTTTTCCCGAACTGATTTTTTGTTGAACTGATAATATGCCACTGTTTCTTGTCCGATTTATTGTACTCACGCGACCTGTTTCGGCCCTAAGGCTCTTGTAGCGAACTGATTTTTTGCCGAGCTGATAATATGCCCGACTTTTCTTTACTTGCTTATGTCGAGGTTTCTCTTGTTGGCTCTGCATCATGGCCCTTAGGCCCTTGTAGCGATTTCGTCCACTTCGCTTGGCGATTTATAGGTAGTATCGCCTTAAGTTAACAATATTCCACGCTCGGGGTACTTGTTTGCCTTCTAAGGTTTCGAGCTCGTATGCCCCCCCGAGCGCTCTCGTTACTTTATAGGGCCCTTCCTAGTTTGCCCACGCCGGGTTCGGGCACCATAATCTTACGAAAGACCAGGTCGCCGACCCGGAAGCTTCGCTGCTTTACTCTGACATTGTAGTAGCGAGCTACCTGCTGCTGGTACGCCGCTGTCAGGATGTGCTCGAGGTCCCTTACCTCGTCCAGTAGGTCAAGGTTGGTACGTAACTCATCTCCGTTTGTCCAATCGTCGTATGTTTCTAGTCGCAATGTTGGTACTTCAATTTCCGTCGGGATCACTGTTTCAGCGCCGTAGGTGAGGTTGAAGGGGGTTTCTCCCGTGGCGGTTTTTTCTGTAGTTTGGTGAGCCCATAAAACACTTGGTAGCACTTCCGCCCACAATCCCTTAGCTCGATCTAGACGTGCTTTCAGTCCGCGCAGGATGGCTCTATTCATTACTTCTGTCTGACCGTTTGCCTGCGGGTGCGCGATTGATGTGAAGTTCTGCCGAATCCCCATGTTTTGGCACCATTCTTGGAACTTGATATCCTCGAACAACTTGCTGTTATTGGAGATTAGTACCCGAGGTAACCCGAAGTGACATACTATGTTCTTCCAAAAGAAGTTTTGTATGTTTCGGGCCGTAACTGTTGCCAGAGGTTCGACTTCTATCCACTTCGTGAAGTAATCCACTGCCACAACTACGAATTTTCTCCCACCTGTTGCTGGCGGGAATGGCCCCAGGAGGTCAATGCCCCATTGTGCAAAGGGCCACGGGCTGGCGAGGTATTTGAGGTCGAAAGCAGGCTGATGGTGGATATTGGCATGCTTCTGACACTTGTCGCATTTTCTAACGAGCTCGACTGCTTCTACTTTCATCGTTGGCCAATAGTATCCTTGTCGAAGTGCTTTTTGGGCGAGTGCTCTGCCCCCCAGGTGTCCGTCGCATAGACCTTCATGAGTGTCGCGGAGTACGAACTCGGCTTCGGCAAGTCGCAGGCAACGCAAGTAGGGGAGCGTGTAGGACCGTCGGTACAACCGTTCGTCAATTATGACGCATTTGGCTGCCTGGCACTGCACCCTCTTGGCCGCATTGCGTTCTGTAGTGAGGGTTCCATCTGGCAAGAAGCTCGCGAGTGGGTCGATCCAGCTCGGCTTTGCTTCGAGGACTGGAGCGACCTCCTTTGCCCCACCGAGAATACTAGGCCGAGGTAAGTCCTCTATGTACACGGTTCTCATGTTGTTGTGGCTTGTGCTGGCTAACCAGGACAGAGCGTCGACCTCAGTATTCTCTGACCTCGGGATTTGCCTGATGAAGTGTGAATGGAAGTTGAGCAGGACCTCTTTTACTTTCGCCAAGTATGCGATCATGGAGAGCTCGCGTGCTTCGTACTCGCCCATAACTTGGTTGACCACAAGCTGGGAATCGCTGCAGATGACCAAGTGCTTTGCTCTTACCTTTTGCGCTAGGTTCAGCCCGACTATCAATGCTTCGTTGTTAGATTCCGCGAACTCAAAGCGTAGTGCGTATTCCAATTTTGTGCCGCCCGGGCCACATAAGACTATTGCAGCCCTGCTGCCTTTCTGGTTCGAGGAACCATCTACGTGAAGGATCCATGGCTCCTCATCCCAATTCGCGTTTCGCCTGACCAGGAGAGATGCCACACTGACTGCTACTTCACGAGGTTCAGACTCTATTGGCTTGGGAGCTCCAGGTTCGCCTGAACTAGGGACCTCGGGCTCAACCTGTTGAGGGGCTTCGAGGCTGAAAGTGCACTCGGTGAAAAAATCAGCCAAAACTTGAGCTTTAATTGCGGTTCGTGGTTTGTAATGGAGATCATACTCGCTGAGTTCGATGGCCCACTTCGTCAGCCTACTGGAGACATTGGGCTTCAGCAAGACTTGTCTTAGGGGTTTGTCGGTTAAGACGATGACGGTGTAAGCTTGGAAGAAAGGGCAGAGTTTCCGAGATGATATCACCAGTGCGTACGCTTTTTTTTCTATCTGTGGGTATCTCATCTCTGCTCCCTGCAGAATTTTACTAACATAATAGACAGGCCGCTAAACCCGATCTAATTCCTTTACTAGTACCAAACTGACCACCTCATCGCTCGTCGAGAGGTACAGTTCTAAGACCTCGCCCTCCTCGGGTCTGGCTAGGGTTGGCATAGTGGCGTGGTATGTCTTTAGCTCATCGAACGCGAGTTGGCAATCTCGGGTCCATTCGAACCCTTTGCCTTTGATTGCCTTAAAGAAAGGCAGGTAGTGGTCTGCCGACTTGGAGATGAAGCGGCTCAGAGCGGCTATGCGGTCATTTAGCCTTTGAACTTCTTTTACTTTCCGAGGTGGTCTCATATCAATGATGGCCTTTATTTTGTCTGGATTGGCCTCAATACCGCGCCGATTGATAATGTATCCTAGAAACTTGCCCGAGGTGACACCGAAGACACACTTGTTTGGGTTTAGTCTCATTTTATACTAACGCGGAATTCGGAAAACAGAATCCAAGTCTTTTATTAATTCCTAAGAGAACTGTGTTTTAACGACCATGTCGTCTACATAACATTCGATTTTCGTGCCAATTAAAGGCCGAAAAAGTTTATTTACAAGTCTTTGGAAGGTCGTACTAGCATTCTTTAGTCCGAAGGGCATGACCTTGTAATAGTACAAGCCAAACTTGGTTATGAAGCTGGTTTTTTGCTCGTCGGACTGGTCCATTTTGATCTGGTTGTAGCCTGAGTAGGCGTCCAGGAAGCTTAGCAGCTCATGTCCCAAGGTCGCGTCCACTGGGCGGTCAATTCGGGGCAGGGGGAAGCAGTCTTTGGGGCAAGCTCGGTTCAGGTCGGTGTAGTCGACGCACATGCGCCACTTGTCGTTTGCTTTTTTCACCAGCACTGGGTTGGCTACCCAGATCGGGTAATGAACTTCCCTTATGAAGTCCGCTGCGAGGAGCTTTTCGACTTCTTCGTTGACCGCCCTCCAGCGCTCCGGGGCTAAGTTGCGTTTCTTCTGTCTAATGGGTCTGACTACAGGGTCAGTGTTAAGTTTGTGAGTTATAATGTCGGGATCAATACCGGGCATATCTGCCGCGGACCATGCAAAAATATCTAAATTTTGAAGTAAGAAACTCACTAGTTCAGTTCGCAAAGGCTCCTTGACGGAAGCACCGATCTGTAGTGTTCACGCCGGATCTGTAGCCGAGGTCGGAACTGCGACGGTTTCCTCAGTGGGCGAAGCTCGTTCCTTGCCCTGCTCCGTAGGCCGCTCTAGTTCGAGGTCGTTGGCTGCCTTGGTTTTTCCCTTTAGGGCGGCAACATAGCATTTGTGAGACTCAAGTTGGTCGCCCCGCGCTACCCCCACACCGAAGTCCGTGGGGAACTTCATTGTAAGACAATAGGTGGAGACCACTGCACACAGAATATGCGTAATTGGTCGCCCTATTATGGCGTTGTATGGGGAGGGGGTCGCGACCACCAGGAAATCGTGGTTGAGTCTTACCGTGCACGGCCATGTGCCGACTTCCACAGGTACTGTTATTTTCCCCAGGGGTCTGACTTCCTCTCCGCTGAAGCCTATCAGAGGAGTGTGAGCGGGTTTCAACTCGCTTTTCTGCAATTGTAATTGGTCGAACGCCGATTTGAATAGGATGTCCGCCGAATTGCCTGAGTCCACCGCTGGACTTCGAAGTTGTTGATCCTTAGCTTTATGACGAGCGCATCGTCGTGGGGGTAGTGAACACCTCGCGCGTCGTCTTCTGTAAAAAAGATCGGTTCTTCTGTCTTTGGCCTCTTGGGAGGGATCTGCTCCTCTCGGGGTGCTTCGCGAACTGACGTCCTTGTTGCTGCCGAAGTGAATCCTGCCACCACCGAACTGCCCACTATCACGTGGATGGTTCCCCGGACTAGCCTCTCTTCTGGGGGAGGTCGCTGCAAGGCTTCGACCGGTCTGCTGCTCAGCTTGGGGACATCCTTCCCGTATTCCCCTTGCCGACCTGCTTTATTACTAATGTCATAATGTACAAAATTTCTCAAGTACCCACGACGGATGAGTCCCTCTATCTCGTCATGGAGATTATTACATTGCTCGGTGCTATGACCGTGATCTTTATGAAAACTATAATATAAATTTTTGTTCTTCTCGTTTGGGTTGCTCTTCAGGCGAGGTGGCCACTTTATGTAGGGGCGTCTTTGATCGTCATCAAGATCTCAGTTCGCCTTGTGTTCAACGGCGTGTAATCCGTCCGAACTATTAAGGGAGCTCGGGACAGTTGGCTTGGCTTCGCCTCTCAGTTCAGGCTTCTTCTATCACCGGGGTTGGAGGGCTCGCCTTCTCTTTTTCTTTTTTCGACCCCGCCTTCGGCTCTCTGGTTGATCTCTTCCTCTGTTCTCATAAACTTGTCCGCGAGCTTGAGGAAGTCGGCTACGGTTGTTGGCTGGCTGGCCACCATGTGCCATTTGAATTCTTTGTGCATCACCCCTCTTTTGGCTGCGACGAGCTGTACCGCGGGGTCTAACCGAGGGATCTGCAAGCATGCTTCATTGAACCGCTTGATGTAGCTCTGGATGAGTTCTCCCTCTCTTTGGATTACCCCGAAGATACTTTCCTCGGTTCTGGGGCACCTCTTGCTGATAACAAAGTGTGCGGTGAAGATCTGCACGAACTAGGCCCAACTCCTTATTGACCCGGAAGCCAGGTTCCTATACCAGGTGCGGACCACCCCTCTAAAGGTGGTGGTGAAGGCCATGCACATGCATGACTCGCTGGCCCTAGCGAGGTGCATTTGCGACCGAAACGCGTCGACGTGGTCGTCGGGGTCAAAGGACCCATCATACTTGTCTAGAGATGGGAGTTTGAAATCTCTAGGCAAGGGGATTGCCAGAAGTTTTGCTGAAAGGGGGGAAGGAATTGAGAGAATGGGAACGGTTTTTACCTCGTTCGAGCTCGTTTCTTCCTTGCCTCTGAGCTCGGGTAGCACACGGGTAGCAGTTCGGCAACTTCGTCAATGCCTTCTTTGAGTGGGCCTGGTGCTGGCGTTGCTGACCTCCGTGTTGCCGAGCTCGATGGGCCCAGAATGCTGGCCTGCTGCTAAGGCGCTGAACCGGTTCTCCGTGAGTGGGAACTCGGGCTTGGAGCGCCAGGGTGACTTCGTGGGCGAGGTTCCTAACCCACCCACGAGCTGCGAGGCGGGGGTGATCTTTCTTTGCTTTTGGCTTGGGGACGAGGCCTGACTATTAGGGGGTTCTGTGGTCGGGAAGCTTCTCCTTGGTGAGGTCGTCCACCTTGAGGGGAGGCTTTGACCGGCTTTGAAACAGGGTGTCGGGGGGGAAGCAGTCGCTGGTTTAAAGGTAGTTGAGGGAACTGTTGCTGATAATGGTGTTGGGAGAGGTGGTGCAACACCTGGTGTTGCTGGAGTTGGTGCTGTTGGAATTGCTGCATTTGGGCCTGCATTGCCCACATGCATTGCATTAGATCATCCAGCTGGTTTTGGCGGGTTGCCAGTGGGACAACAGTTTGGTTCCGCGAAGTTCGTTTCAATGGGGAGTGGAAGAGGGATGTTCAACGAAGGACTGTTTAGAGGCGCCACTGCCTGTGGCACATTCAAACTGGGGATCCCATCCACTGAAAGGGGGATGGTGAACTGTCCAATGCATACCGCTGGAACATGGAGTTGCTCTCCGGCAGTGGCTGTTTCTGTTCCACGTCCGACACTGTTGGAGGAGGCCATTTTGGTGTTGGAGTGGGTGTTGGAGTTTTTGAAAGAAGGGTAGGTAAGAGAGATTTAGAGGGAGGCTTTTAGAAGTGTTCCCACAGACAATGCCAATTGATGGAGCGTGATTCGACCGGTCTTAGCTGTCACGGGAAAAGTGAGGGAATTCCAGGGGGAACCCGGTGAGATAACTCCGAAGCTCAAGTTAGTATTCTCTCAAAGGCGAAGTATAGACCAGATGACGCAAAGTTCACATACCTTGTTGTTGGGGGTAGGGGGCCTTTTATAATCACTTCGCGCACTCGCTCCGAAGCCCTTGTTAGGTCAGGTATGATTACCCTTGCATTTGTCAGTTCGGGTGTTGTCCTTTCTGCTGGGACAGAACCGTCACTGCCTTTTGTCGGAACCGTCTCTCTAACTGGATATGGCGGTGTCAGGTGGCCGTTTGGAGTGCGGCCGTCAAGCGTCAGATCCCAAGTCAGTTGGGCGCGTCGCCCTTGGGTACGGACTTCCTCGGTGTCAGGCATAGTACGGTTTGTTTGGTTTTGTGTCCTGAGGGCGATGTGGTGGAGTGGTGAGCGAGGCGAAGTCTTGAGTTCGGAGGTATGTCATGTATTGCTATAGGGCAGGTCAGTTCGGTGAGGTGTATCTTGAACTGTTACAAGGCAAGCGAGTTCAATGAGGTGTATCCCGAATTGTTACAAGGCAGGCCAGTTCGGCGAGGTTTGTCCCGAATTGTTACATGCAGGCCAGTTCGGATTACTGTCTGGTTTGGGGCCAAGGGTGAGTTCGGGCCCCTAGTAGGGAGTTCAGACCACTGGTTTCTCCCTTTGGTGCTCGCACCTTAGGCGTGCTTTTGTGCCGAGCTGCCTTTGCCACATGTTGCATAATTGTGAGGTCGGGCCAAATTTTCCTTCATCATTAACAATTGCTGATTTTGGTCTCTAAAGGTATTTTTTGCAATATGTTAATTACAAATTTAATTTGTTGGACCCCATTTTACCTGGCTCCCGAGGTTGAGTCAATTTTAACGGTAGCTGATTTTCTCTCAAGTTACAGGTTGATCCCTGGAGCGTAGCTGTAGTTCTTCTTGACTTTCTCAATGGATATCCACCTTTCCAGGCTCCAGCAATGGAAATGTAATTCATTACTCTTCTAAATTACAAGTAAAGCAACTAGCTTTACAAGGGTTCTATCAACAATTCAGCATAATTTGCTGAGAATATAAACAGGGGAGAAAGGAACCATTTGCAGCATAATTTCTTTGTTTGGTGGTGGTATCGAATTGATTTTACCTGAAAATGGTTTTGAATCATCCCCGTCAATGAAGCTGTTAATATTTCTTGACTTCAGTGAAGCTGCATCCTGGAGTTTTCTTCATTCTCTCCTCTCCAACCTTCCTTCACGTCTTGCTACCTCCCCAGCTTTGCATAAATATTTGAAAGACAGTATCCATTGCATAATCTGGCTCAAGTTCAATTAGGTTTTTCGTTACAGTTACAGGAGCTCGAGATTGCGGTGTGGTCTGCAGGAACTGAGCAACGATCCGCACATGGTCATTGAACTCTGTGGAAACAAGGAGTTCAAAAGAGGAATACGGGGCTCTTCTCCGGCAGAGTGAGGAACATGGAGTTCCAGTTTCCCGGCAGAAGAGATGAGTAAAGGTTCTCCGTTGGCGACGAAAATGAGGCTTTTCCATCAATCAGAGTTCGCCGTGGCTCCGAAATGAGGTCTCCCGACGAGCATGAAGTTTCACTTCCTTAACAGCCTGCAAGGGTATTATAGTCATTTTACACTTTGAGCGTTTTGTGGTTGGTGGATTCCGTCAGAACAGTCGAGATGAAAGGAAAGTTTCGCATCAAGTGAGTTAATCGTTGGATTTCATCTTCTGTTGCTGTGCGTGATGAGGACGGATCCGACGGTTTGTGTTTGCAATGCTCTCTCATCTTATAAGATGTCCTCGATCAACCCTTATTCTGCACTCATTCTATACAAAATTATGAATTTTTCCATACTATATAAATTCTTGTACCTGCCTTCACCACCGTCCGATTCCTTCCGCATACATGTATAGAACGGCCGGTCCTGATTCAGTACACGACGATACATAGAAGACAATGGAATTGGTAACAGGAAAACCAGCCTAAACAGAATATCTCTGGGTCTGGATAGGAGAAGAGGTGCAGAGAGGAGACGACTCAGACGAGGGTGGGGCTTCTCTTTCTTCTCTCCAGTCTCCACCATAATCCTGGGTTTTCTGAGGATCTCTGTGTGGCATCTATCTACACGAGTATGGTTTGTGCTTCTGTGTCCATCTTATCCTCCACATCTTCGTTTCCCTCGAATTCCAGTAGCGAATCACCACCTTATGCAACTACTTCTGCTACTACAAGGACTAGATGCCTGAAGGTCTCGAGACGGAAGCCTAGAGGTTTGAAACCAGTTTCTTTGCGTTTTGCTTCCCGAGCTTTGAAGATGGGAGCTTCTTCCAAGCAATCAATCGAAGATGGTGCTGCTGAAAGCTTTCTGGAGGACAATTCAATTGCGGATTTCATGAGATTCCGAAGAGGGAATGGGGGGAGCAATGGCGAGTTGCAGACGGCCGTTGTTAGCTACAGGAAGAAATTCCCGTGGTCTCTGCTTCAGCCTTTTCTCCAGGTAAAATGCTACAACTCTCTTAATTTAGGTATTTATTCGTTCGTCCTTCTCTAGTCGACCGCAATTTAATTAATCAGTTGTTCTTTTGTTTCTGCAGGTTGATCTGGTATCGACAATCCATATAGCAGATAAAGAGTATGTTGTTCTCATTTGGTTTGATGGTTTTGCTTCTCTCTTTTTGTATCTCAAAATATTGCAGTATTAGATTTAAGTTTGGATGAGAATATTTCTTTATTGGAGTTCTGATGGTTCAAATCGTTACATACCTTTTTTAGTCCTTCTGCAGTGATCTTGAAGATATTCACGTTAATACTTCAATGAAACTTTCTTCTAGAGATTATGACAGCTAGATTGCATTGCTAAGTGTTTTGAGTGTAAACTTTATATTGCCAGGGTTTATTTTGTAGGTTTTGTCAATTGTAAAAATATTTCCTTCATGTGAAAGACCTCCATTAAAACAATTAGACTTTCCCATCTAATATGGTTAATGCAATCCTATTACCTATATTTTCATGTAGACAGGCGTGGAAATCATGGTGATGAGTTTATACACCAAACTACTTTCATGATTGTGAAGGTCTCCATAAAGGTGTTCTATTTTTTGTTAGTGTTTCTTTTTCCTTTTGGTTGTTAACAGTAAGGATTGTATTAACATGAAGAGAAAGAACGAGATACAAAGCCCTAGGCTCAAAGAAAATTCAAACCCAGGATCACCAAAGACCGACCAAGAAAAGGGCCTATTTTACAGAAAATTTAAGAAAACAACATGAAAGATACCAACTGACAACTACAGCACCTTTCTTTCTAATTACCTTCCTAGAAAGATTTATCCATTACTAAGTTGGCTGGTTTGAGGAATGGGTGCAAGAAGGGGTTCAGAATGGATGCCAGGAATCTCACCTGTCTAAGGAAGTAACTAGATGTCCACAGAACTGTACAATTATATCTCACTGATATGAAGGAGTGAGAAGCTCTTCTCTTACTGAATCTCCATAATAGCTGGGCCTGTATGGTTTTGTAAACAAATATTACTTGGATATTTTCTGTTTAGTTCATCATGATCTAAGCCTTGTCCCACCTCTATGGGTCGGCTACACGAATCCTATTATGCCGTACCATTCTGTTCAGTGTCATATCCATTGTTAAACTGTGGGCCCTTTCATTTTTCATTTCTTCAGCCCTATCCTTTTTTTTGTCTGCCCCTACCTCTTGTAGCTCCTTAAACTTGTAATAGATGACTTTTAACCAGTGTAATAGATGATCTTCTCTGTGTGTGACCAAATCATCATCTCATTCTACTTTCTCTCATTTTATCACCTATTGGAGCTACCCTGATTCCTTTCAAGTTCATTTCTAATTGTATCCTTTCTAGTCTTCCTAGTCATCCATTTTCATTTCTCAGCTTGGGTTAGACCTGCCCAAATTGCAGCCCTACCCAACTCTTTGCTCCATAAAACATTGTTGGCTTTGTAACTGTTTTATAAAATTTTCCTTTTGGTCTAAGATCCCAATCAGTGTTTTAAAAGGTGTGGGAAGCGTACGCCTGGAGGCACCCCCAAAACACCCCGAAAGGTATGCCAAAAGCATTGATACCTTTGAGGTATACGCCTTTTTCATGAGGCGTGCTAGGGAAAGAAAAAGAAGGAAAGAGAAGGGAAAAAAAGAGAAAAGAAAGAAAAGAAAAGGGAAGGGAAGAGAAGAGAAGAGAAGGGGAAAGAAATAAATATATTCTTGCTTTGCTCTAGCTCACTTACTTTGCTCACCCACCCATGCTTTGGCAAGACCCCCCTCCCCCTTTCAGCTAATATTATGCATCTTCATTCTTCTTAATATAAAAGGTTTTTATTAAAAATAAAGAAAAATAAGATCTTCCTCATCCCCCTCCTGTTAAGGAGGCTTATGCCTCTTATATTCTGAATCTGAACTACGCCTCCACCTCCAGGTAATGGAACGCCTTGTGTCACACCTCCATGTTATAAAACATTGATCCCAATTATTTGTAAACCATGTTTATTAGTGATTACAGAACAGATCCCTAATCACCCCTTGCTTTGCTAGCCCATCCGTGAATAAGTTAACAGATATCTTCACCCAACTGAATTTTATCTCAATATCTTTTGCCAGCCATTTAAATTTTTTCCTTTCATTGCTGTAATTCCACATTGCAGTCTTGTCTTCCTTTAGCCATCTTACCACCACCTTTGAGCCCCCTTCAATTATCAGCTTCCTAATGTTCAGCTCTCTTGCGCTTTGAACTCCCTCCAACGCCACAAAAATCTGAGCCGTTAGAGAGTCACCCTCTCCAATAGGGCCAGAGTAAATAGCTGAAACAATCCCTTCCTTGTTCTTGATAACTCCCCCAATACCCAACGAACCTGGGTTCCCAAGGCTGCTGCCATCAAAATTCAGTTTTAGGAAGCCCAAGGGGGGAGTTATCCAAGAGGGCTAAAGGAAACAACATGATATCATGCTGTATGAAACAACACGATATCCATTGAGGCTTCAGTCCCCCCCCCCAACCCCCCACCCCCCCAAAAAAACAGACATTTTGTGAGTTAAGCAAGTTGAGTCAGAATGCATGAAATGGCAAATTACTGGTTCTAGGAATCAAAATATAATATTTGAGATTGGATTCAATGTTTTAAAAACCCACCTGGAGGCCGAACCGTTTTTGCCCCCAGGTTGTGAGTCACCGGTTTGACCGTCCGGGTCGAATGGGTCAGACTGTGCCACATCAGCAATACCTATTATTTTTGGTTAGCAGCAATACTTAAATTCATACATATATATAGTATTTTATCAATAAATAATGTATACTTATGGTCTACATGTAATATATGTATTATTTTATATTTAATTTATGTTTTTAAATTCAGTTTTTATTTATTTTTATTTGTAAAAAATATATTAAAAATTGCATTTTGAGACCAAAAAGGGGTTGTTTTGGCGAAAATAGTAGGGCAACGGCACCTTAGGACGCATAGGTCTCGAAAAGTTACCAAAAAAAAAAAAACACCTCAATCCGACATCAGAGTGCAAAGTTATGGCTTCCCGAAGTTTGCATACACATTTAGTGTGCAGCCCGTGACCTGGTCACCAGGTCAAATGGGTTAACAGTCCAACCATCCAGATCAGATGGTTTGTGACCAAGCCAACAGTTTTTGACCATCCTTCTGGTTTTACTAAAACCGGACCTAGAATCTTGACTGGATGACTATTCAAACAGTTCAATCGGGGGAGTCAATGGCGGGTTGAAAACACTGATCTGATTTCACCATTTTTTTAAGCCTCAATCTGATTTTATCATTTTTTGAAGCCTCGATCTGATTTCATCATTTATATATGTATTACTGTGTAAATTGGTGCTTCATAGTTTTGGTGTCCATATTGGACATTTTTTAATCATGTGATGCTTGTTGGGGGTCTAGGAAGGATGCTAACTTGTGCAGACCAAAAGTACAAGGAAAGTATGAACCAAGTTTCTTGTGCCATTTTCCTTTTGTTTTTCCTACTGTAAGGGATGAAACATAGTCTTCAATCTATTCTAAAATTGTTTACAAGTTCAAAATAGTTCTTCATCTGCATGTACTTATGAGTTGTGACAATATTTACACATATTGTCCTTACATTTAAACCATTCTTCAGTTCATTAATCTGTATTTGAGTATTGAAATAAAATACATATGTTTCTAAAACATTGTCAAACTTTCCTAAGTATTGAGGTTAAACCATATTTATCAATCATTGTGTAAGACAGATGATGCTTTAGAAGGGAATTTTTCTTGTTTCCTTTCTCTTGTTGGATTTTATTTTGTTAAAATTACAAAATTCTAGTTTTAATGAATTATATGCTCAATATGCAGGTATTTTGCAACCCTTCAGAAGGAACTTGAATCCTATGACTGTGTCCTTTATGAGATGGTTGCTAGCAGGGAGAGTTTGGAGAATAGAAGAAAACAAACTGCAACCAAAAGGCTGAAAAGTTCACGCTCAAGGGGTTTCAATATTCTTGGATGCATCCAACGGCAGATGTCTCGAGTTCTTACACTTGATTTCCAGTTGGACTGTCTCAACTATAGTGGTGATAATTGGTACCATGCTGATCTTGATTATGAGACCTTCAAGCTTCTGCAGGTATCAATCTCGTGTGTGTATGTGTGTATTGATCAGCAGCATCAATCTTGTACATAATTAACACTCCATTGTTTGTCTCTGTGAACATGCTCAGTTATTGGGGATAAAAAGATTATTAGTTGAAACTTTTAAAAAGTACCTTATCTTACAGAGGTTGCAAAATCATCTGATTATTTTACATTTATGGAATGAATTGTTTTACCTGTTTTCATGTTAGATTTTCCATGTCTATAGCAAAAGAATACATGCAGATCTAGCAAATGTTTATATTGTACATATAGAACAGCTTTCTCTCGCATTCTCTCTTGGATTTTGACAAGGTTGGTATACTTTAAGAAACAAAACTAACGCGGAAGTAACTCTGCCTTTTTAAAATATTTGAGCATATTCAATTTGCATACAAGAACATTTTTCCTATTCTGGAAGGTCAGGAATGGTACTCTATCTCCTTTTAAGTTAGAGATTTTGATACTACTTGGTTGCTTCTTTCAGCTTGAGAGAGGCGAGAGCTTCTTTACATTTGCTAGAGATATGACACTTAAATCAACGAAGGCCATGGTTCAGCCATCGTCTATTCCTGAACACCTTGGTCCTTGGAGATCCAAGCTTTTATGGGCTTCTCGCGTGTTACCCATGCCACTTGTTGGCCTCCTCATAATAGGAAGCATCTGCGCAGATTTGGGAAGTGAGGCATCTGAATATCCAGAGTTCGAGGCACTGTCAAGACTTGATTTTAGTGCTGCAATGAAGGTTTTCTTGGCGAAGAGGCTAACTTCTGAGTAAGTTAAACAGAAAATCTTCTAGTGTTGAAAAACTTTAAACTTGGTATCATAGTGATGGATTGTTTTATCCGGTAGCTAAGTGCTATTTTCTAATTACACTCCCAAGCAGTGTTTTTGGAACCATGGTTGACCCAGATGGTCGAACCATTCGGCCCAGGAACCATCCAAGAAACCGGTTTCGTTTCACCCCTAACCCGTTATTTGGCCAAAAAACCGTTGACTTGTTCAGCGACCCACTGGCCCGGGCATCGGTTTTTAAAAGATATCTCCCAAGTGCTGTTTTCTGAACCGGAATTTAGCCAAGCATAAAATTCTTACTTTGCGAATCAAATTAATAAATATATGCTCATCACTTTAAGTTGGAGATTGACCACATCATCATTCTACTTCTTAGTCAATGAAATTCTTTGTTTGAGACCAAGATATATACTATTAGATGTTGTCTTATATCTACACCAATCAACAGCATAAAGATGAAAACCGGTGCATCTTCCTCATGCATTTTTATGACCTGCACTTTATAGTTAAGTGATCTCTCTCAATTGTTATTAGCTAAGAAATGTTTCTTGGGAAGTAATATTGTGTATTGTTCTTGAAAGGTTCACAGAGGTAACAGCCGATGTGGAGATGGGGTCTGTTATCATTGGTGAGAGAAACAAAGTTGCAATAGAGGCACTCAATAGAGCCATCAAGGAAGGGCACAATAAGATCGCCGTATTGTATGGGGGTGGCCACATGCCAGACTTGGGCAGGAGGTTCCGTGAGGAACTAGACCTATTTCCATCACGAGTTCAATGGGTAACAGCATGGTCCATAAGGAACCGGGAGCTTCATAGCCAGTCGCTTCCATTTCTGAAAACACTAGCCAGACTATCTGGTTGGCCGCTGAATAGATATCAAACCCTGGCACTGCTTATCCTTTCTACGGTCCTGGCATTGGATCTCTGGTTCTGGGAGCTCTTTTTTGGCACTACATTGAACTGGGTGTCTGAAGCTGCTTCTGTAGTCGGTCAGTTTGCCGAGAATGCACAAGTTCTGTGATCAACCCCCCCCCCCCCCCCTCCGCTAGGTGTAAATTTCATTATTTTAACAAGCAGGAAAGCCTCATTTACAGTCGTGTAAATAACCATATAATGTAACAAGCATTAATTTTCTTAAGCAGTACAAGTCCCAAGCGGATGTAAAATGTATTCAATTACCTTTGGCTGCTCCTCGCCTTTTTTAATAATAAATTAGAAAAAGAATCTTACGGTTCTGTTGTTGCTAATTTTATTTGGTCTGTATTTGAGGCCACGTAATCCAGGAACTCCTCTCTTAAATTTGGAATAAATGAGGGCATAAATAACAAATTAACAATGACGACCAGACCATTTTAACTTTTTAAAATACATTCTATATTCTATGCTGAATGTCATTTGCCTTGATGGTACCATCAAGCCTGTGATGATGTTAATATCTAATCGACAAACCCCAAAATTGAGAAACTTAGGTTATGCTTGATGACTTTATTACCATTGCCGTTGCCGCTTTGAGCTCCAACATTGAGAGGCAATGGCATTCATGTCAAAACGATTAAGGTGCTTAGGAATGGGTTTTTTTCGACATGTGTTGCATTTGGTTCTTCCCTCCTTTGTTGACGCCCACTGGATCGCTGCTCGATGTGACTTGATGCTGAGTGACCCTCAGTGAAGGCTCGTAGCTACAGCCAAACGATGTGCCTTACTGACGCCCATTTCTAACCGCCCACTCCAATTTTCTACACACTCTCTCTCTCTCGTGTCTGAAGAATAAATTCAGAGAAACCCTATCACTCTATCGCTTTCTCCTCCGACCCAAATCCTACTCTCTCCTCTCTTCTTGATTTTTTTTTTCTTGTTTCAAATTTCACCTGCTTTTTTAGTTGCAATAAAAATGAAGTAAAATAAGACCCAAAGTAGAATAAAGTAAAATCCAAAACAAATTTAAATCAAATTTTGCTATTTTTTTCATTTGCACTCCCACAGATTTATACTAATGCAAATAAAATTGCACTGCAACCAAACACAACCTTATGACCATAGTGCCCACCATTTCTTCCAATCTTATTCTTTTGTTTTTCCCTTTAAAGGTATTTCTCTACATATCCCAAACAAACAGTGAAGATGAATCATTGCAGTCTACAGAGTCCCTTCATTCTGTGATGAGAGGAGCCCCTGGTTTTGGCCTCTTGAATCATGCCATCAATGACTCAATCAGGCCTTTGAGATGGCAGTCTAAATCTTTTCTTTTCCCTTTGGATCCTACATCTTAAACCTCACTCAATTTTTATTATTTTTTATTAATTAATGAAAAGCTATGATGTCATTGGCCTGGATGTGTATGTATTCTATTTGGAAAATGATATTGTGATCCATTGAATAATGAATTGCATCCTCCCTTGTGTATGGTAAATATTATAGCAAAATATTGTTCTTGGTTTGGTTAGCATTAAAGGTGATTTTGGAAAAGATGAATAAAACTGAGAATTTGCACCTTAACCAGGGAGGATGAGGATGAAAATTCCACGTTGCCATGCTCTTGTGTCTTGTAATATTAAAAAGAGGCTCCATTATGCTCTGTTATTTATTAACAGTAATTAGCAGAAAGTTTGGATCATATTACGGTTTTTCTGTTTTTGTCCTGATTTAAGGAACATCCTTGTTTTGCTTGACTTGAAGATGCACCGTCCTGGGTTGCCATCTACCCAGTGTCATTGCATGGATTTCTTTTTTTTTATTGAAATTAATTTCTCTACATCGAAGACCACTGAGACTGCAATTTCTCAGAGTACCACTTGATTCCAGTGGTATCAAGTACCTATTTTGTTTTACCAAAAAAGTAGTTCATGTTTACTTGATGAAAGTTTGTAAAGTGTTTTGTGGTGGACTTGTTTGTTAAGTGTGTTTGATGATCAAGGACCAGCTTCAATTTATGCTTTTCTTGCCACTGGTTATAATTGTATACTGTTCTCTCTAATAGTTGTCTAATGAAATGTTATTCTATGATTCTATTTCTATCTATGCCCTTAGAGACAGTGATTGATGCAGCCAAGGGGTGTTCAGAGAAGTTTTAAATGGTCCTCTCCATATGTCACCAAACAATGAGTTAGATTTTCCAAACCCCAAAATATCAGCTAAACTTCAATAGAAAAGGGTTCCTAGAAATGAGGCTTCTTAGACCAAGCCAGAGGTAGCTGAAGGCTACCACATAATCATAGGGTGAAACAACAAAAACATGGAGCTTTCATTGGACCAGAAAACTTGTTCAACGTGTTAATAACTTAATAACAATGAGAAATTGGAGTTTATAGTGTTTGTTCGTTTTGGGCTTATTTTGAATAAGATTTGATATTATTGACTTTTCTTATATTGCTTTGCAGTCATCTGCTCACCTAGAAGACAATACATATGATTGAGTTGAAGAGATTAGCATCATAAGGTCATCTGCTCACCTAAAAGACAATACATATGATTGAGTTGAAGAGATTAGCATCATAAGGCATACTGGATGGTACTGAAACTTGTCCTAGCATATGAAAGGCGATGACTTCTTCAGTTCTTTGAACTACTACAGCCTTTAACTGATGTTTGGTTAATTACCTATTCATAAAGATAGATTTTGTTTGTTGTTTTTTTCCCTTCCAGTAATTAATGAAATTTGTTCATTTTTATTCAATTGAACTTCTCATTTGAGTTATGGATATCGGAAAGTTCATTTTTTCCTTGATGTTAGTAGTGAAGGGTTCCATATATCTGATAAATAAGATGAATAAAGATAAATGGTTTCTTTTACTAATTGGTATACAGCTTCTATTTGGGTATCTACCAAGGGGTTGTGGGTTGTGGTGATCCAAGCTAACAAAAGGAAATGATCACAGAAGCATTTTCTCTCTGTAGTTAACATTATTAGTTTTGACTTAATGGCTTGGGGTGCTATAACATTGAGCTCCCTATTTAGTTATGGTTATTGAAGATGTCGTGATAAATAATGGTGATTCTCAAATTTTAAAATTTAAAGAATGGAAAGAAAAAATTACACCTACCTTCATCATTTGATCAATGTTAACCATTCTGCAACGTATTGGGTTGTTTTTAATTGATTTTGTCACGTGGTAATTATTTAAAATTTTTTATTACGAAAGAATGATTGCTTTTATCATATTTGTCATAGGCCTCCTTGCTTAATGGACTCAAGAAAATCATATATGGGGTTCACCCAATCCAAATAAAGGGCAAACTAGAAATTGGATCCAAAAGACTCTAGAAGTGTAGAAAGTTCCGGAAAAGCTAAAATCCAATCCAGGATTCCATTGCCAATGTTGGTACAAATCCTTTCATCCCATTTTCTTTTTATATCAAACTTTTTTTTTTCTTTTGAAATTCCTGAAAAATAAAAAGGTAGTTAATGTGGATGAACAAGCTCCTAACATCCTCTTCATTCTCCTTAAGAGTATAACTATCCACAAATTTTAGATAATGAAAAATTATGAAATTTAGATTATAAACTATCTTTCATTTGCTTGGTTCATTTTTATGAAATTTTCCAATACAAAAACAAAATTCTGATTATGAAGGATTATTATGTACATTTCAGATAATAAAGCATGCATATTTACTTTGCATATCAACAGCCAGAGGAGATTAGAGAGAATATACAGGTGACGTGTATGCTTATGTGGATAGAAGAGTTAGGCTCTGGAAGATAATTATATGGTCATGACCGCATGGGTTTGATTGCTAAGAACCATGAGGTCAGTTATACTGGTGCAAGTCTATATGTACTCGGATTAGATCATCGACTGAAGTAGAGGCAGTGGCTCTTAAGGCAACTTTATCTACAAGCAGAGAATTGGGATTACACAGAGGGGTGATGGAATTTGATGTTGAGGTAGTTGTGAAGGGCTTGTTGGACCATTGGTCATCTCTGCCATGGAAGACTTCCCCATTACACCATATCTTAGAAATCAATACACAGGATATTCCTCTTCAAAAGGATTTAGAAATTTTAAAACATGAGATGTATTGTGCCCGGGTTTGTTCTCTTCATTGGGCATATTAACAATTGAAAATTTTCAGTGTCTTGGGTTATATTTTGTTTGAATTTTTAGATATTTTTGGATTTAAAATTATATTGAATCCAAAATCTTAGATGTGTTGTAATGGAGATCATTTCTATTTGGTATATGAGTTTCTTCCATAAAAGTGGAAATTCAGGTTCTGCATCTATTATATTTGTTCTCATACATTTACATGAATGCACGGTTAACCAGTTTCCAGGAAGGTTCTTTCATTTGGAACCAATTCCCTACGCCCTTAGACCCTTACTCCCTTGATAAATTGATTAGTTACTTGGTTATTTGTAATCTCTCCTTCACTTAGTTTGTTAAGAATGTACAATACTGTTGAATTTAGTGCGCATATATTGGTTTGTTTACTCTAGCATATGCTAATTGAAGTTCACATGCTGAAGTGGAAGATGGTGATGAGAATGCACCAAATACAAAATGATTAGTAAATAGCACCAGCACTTTTCTTATATTTGAGTTTTGGATTTTCCTTATATTTGAGTTGTTAGTTTTGAAACTTTAAAGAGGAAAACCATATGTTTAATTGCTATTTAAATAACACCAGTACCAAATATATGTGAACACAACTAGGAAACTTGAGTCAATTTGTATTTTGCTATTTAGCCGGTGATCCTATAGGAGTGCCATATATAGATTTTATATATTTACTATGAATAATTAGATTTTATGGCATGGACAATAGATTGACATTCAATTTGGTTACGGTAGATTGATAAGATACCAATTTATAGCCTCCTGGACCCCACTCCGCTAGTTAAGTGTTGAAACAAGTGCCTTGCGTGGTCCATGTTTGGTAAAAGCAAAACATTTATATACTGCTTATATTAAACCTGACGATGACAGCACCTCAAATTTATGAATAAATGTTTCCTGCTAATTGGCTTTGGCTCATCATTACACAGATAGATAATTCATGCAGACCTAATGATTCTAGAGCATACATACAACCAACAAAAAGAGGTTTTGCTTTAGAGGAAGGATTTACCATTGATGGGTATTAAATAGTTTGTCTTACTAGCATACAGTAAGAATAAACTTCACTGCCACATTTGATATAAACTAATAGCCAGGCTATTGGGCCCAAGTTCTAACTATAAGTTCATGTTCCTTCGAAGAGTTCAAAACTCAAAATGCCTAGGTACTAAAATAACCCCTAGTCAAGAAACCGAAAGTTGCCTATTCCGTCGAAGAGTGGATGGAAGATAAAGTGTAACTTGGGCCGGTTCGGCCCAAATCTAACCCAAAAATATCATTCCAATTTACAAAAATGCATCTGGAACAGTTAATCTAAGGGCCAAATGTGTTTAGTCGAGTACAAACGCAGCATTTATGTGAAGTGTATGTATGCTAGCAAAGATTTAACCTAACGAAAATGTTAAGAAATAATGGAAGAATCAAAATATGCTTGAGAACACTTTGGAAACCGATATAAATCTCATTACTGCCTATACTCTCTTTAACTTCAGTTTCACTGCTAAAAATCAGATTGAGATGGTAAGGCATGGAATGGAGGGTGAAATGTAGGTCTTTTTGAGGCTTTCATCAAAGATAAGATTGCAGTTGTAATGTTTCTGGAGAGCAATCAATGCACATTGATCTTTGTAAATCTCCCCTGCCATGGGGCCATGGCCCCCAACCGGGTCAATGGAGGGAATCAATCGATCCAAATGCCCCCGGCTATAAGCAGGCAGTAGACCCTACCAGACCGGTTCGCACCTTCAAAATGAGGACCTATTGGCATCTCCAACAGTACAATAACCCACCTCCGAAAACCAAATCTGATTCTGTAGTCAGAAATTATATTCTTAGTTCAACCACATTTTATTCAAGAAATAGGTGTATGTTGGTATATCTGCAGGTTGCACACAAGTATCATCACCAAAGCAGTCCCATATAAAACCAAAAACTCTAGTCTCTATACAAGGTGCTGCCCAACTGTCCATATGGAAGAACTCAATCAATCCATGGTTTAGCAACCATGCAATTAATGCCAATTTAGATTACCTTGTGATCCATCTAGCGTAGGCATTAATCATAGCAATGAAGAACTCAACTGTTCAAATAAAAAATATCAGGTCCTCAAACATGCTCCTATCTATTTGAACTTCTAGATTCTAATTGATAGAATGGGTGCAATACATTCTCAGAATGCCATCTGCATTTCAATGCTAATTTCACATGTGCTCTAAAATTTTACCAAGTTATGTAATTTCTTCATTTAACAGGGTTTAGTGTATATTTTTCATGTGTTGATCTATATAATATATGTCCTAAAATTATACAGAAGCCAATAAAGTGTGATTGCAACTTCTAACATTTCAGCTGCAGCATTGACAAAGCAAGTCGAGCCAGTTGCATTGAGCATAAGTGTAGAACCCTTCTGAAAAAACTTCACTTTCTTCCCCAACGAATAGGTCCAGAACTTCCCAAACCATAGCTTGCAATTTTGATAGATAAAATACATTAAACGCACAAGCAACCGGTAGTGGAACCAATGGACTATATAAACCAATCCTCATGACAACACGTTACACCCTCCAATGTGAATCAACAGGCTAAGCTCTGAATCTAGGCAAACAACATAGGAAAACAAAAGAACAAAGAAAATGCACGTTTGTGTGACATCGGGAAGAACAAATGAGTTCAAAACCCAGTTCTTTCTAAGCTAGGAAAGTTAACCATTCTTATAGATTTCAGGGATGAGTGTTTAGGAGAATGATTTTAAGTGAAATTGTACTTTGGAACTTAAACATCCAAACTGCATCAAATAGAATCCATTGCTTCGAATAATAAAACAACAAAAACCAATAAAAATTATCATCCATAAATCTTCAGGATAAAACTTCTACTGCTAAGACACTCATCAGGGGGCGGGTAAAAACACTAGTATCCAGGATTTAATGAGACTGAAACGATAATAGACTACCAAAATTACGTCCCGCGATGCACGTTTAACTTAAGAGGAGGCGGCTCCCTTCTTCCTCGGAGCTGCTTGAGTGCCTAAATAAACAAAACAACAAAGAAAATTAAGTAAAAATAGCAACCAAACTCACGCCAATATGAACGAAATGGACAAATAATCACAGAAATGGGGAGAAATGTGATGAATATAAGATGCGAAAGAATAAATAAAGAGACTAAGTTTTACCTTCTCTGAAGTTACTCTTGAACCTGCGCGGGAGGTGACGGAGGTACCTCATCCGACCAGTTCCAGTGGTCTTCCTTCGAATCGCCTTCACGCTCCAGTTATCTGAAACGCAAACAAAACCGCAGAAGATCATAAAAAAAAAAAAAAAAAAATGTATGCGACAGACTATTAGATCAAAAATTGGGATCGAGAAAGCTGTGTGGAGGATATAAATGGAGATAACATAACAACTAGAGAATTAGATGAATAGCTCGCTTACATTTCCTGATGCGGCTGGAAGGAAACCCACAGGCAGCGCATGTGCTCTTCTGAAGGTGAAAGCTGCGGCGTCCGCACCTCACACAGAGAGTGTGGGTCTTGTTCCTCCTCTTACCGAAGCTACCTGTTCCTTTTCCCTGCTCACATCAAATCAAAAACCTAGGGTTCACAGGATGTCGGATTCGATTGCAAGAAAGAGGTAACTCTCTTTCTCTTGGATCTAAAATTCGAGAGTCGGGAGATGAAGTTACCATTTCCGCGGTTGCAGAGAAACCCTAGCTTCGAAATTCTCACGCCAAGAGGTTGACGAAGGTGGATGCATTATATTTATATCAGAAGGCGGGTCGGGGTTTTAGGGTTGTGATGATTGTGTTACCTGCGCATTTTAGCTATAGGCTAGAGCCACAACTCGATGCCAGATTGGGCTGGGCTCGGCCCGGCCCTGAACCTATGTTATGGATCTCAGCCTATCCCCGATCGGCAACTTAAGACCCAACCCAGCCCAATAAGGTTTTATTAATTTGGCCAGACAAAATATGTGTCTTCGCTTAGAAAATATGCAGCCGTTGAATGCTATATTGGATGTAAGCTCAATCAGGTTTTATCATACATAGCCCCCTGTTTGGGAATGCTTATTTGAATAAGTATTTACGTGCTTTTGGAAAAAAAAAAAAAGGCTGGATAAGTGTTTATTTCAAAAAATAAGTTATTTTTGACTTATTTTTAAGCGCTTTTTTAATAAAAGCTTATTGCTATTGTCTTGGCCCTTGCCCATCCCGTAATTTTTAAGGCCCCGTTTGGCATTAATTCTGAAGATTCTATTTCTCAAAATCCTTACAAAAATAATGGATTCTAATTTTTTTAATCTAATAATTTAAGTAGATGTTTGGCAAACGTTCATAAATCTTATTTCTTAGAATAAGAATGCTGTTTGGCATGAATCGATTTCTTCAAATTAATTGTATAGACAACCACATAAAGCCAATTTGTAAATAGTTATCCATCACATCTCATTGACATTCAAATAGTCTCAACTACAACTCAAAGATTATATTGAATGAATGGCTCCAATCTATACATTATTACTAGTTTCAATTGGCTTCAAGTTTATCATCAAGATTGGAATAATTAAGATAAGAGATTTGTCCAGCTTTGATGTAAATGTGTCCAATATTTTAATCTTTATAATAATCTATACCAACTAGCAATTGCTATAACTATCGTTCCTCTGCTATCTTGCACGGATCTGAACTCTTAAAAACCATCTATAATACAAATAATTAGACCAATTTATGGGATGGGTCGGGCTTTGTCTCTTATTAGCAGAAAAGTATTCAGGCTTGTGCCGGAGCCCAAAGCCTGATATGCATATAAAATGTCTTATTTTTTGTGTAATTTAATAAATTAATATTACATTAATTAGATAATAATTTAATAAATTAAGGGCTAATTTCTTAATATACCCCCATTGTTTAGTTAATTGACTAACTTTATCCTTATTGTTTAACTATTATCTTTGAATACCCCTACCTGACATTTCTGTTGTCATTAAATCATAACAAGAAATGATAAAATGTCATTTTTGCCCTTAAGAGAAAAACTCCACTTTCCCGCCTTCTTCTCATTCTCTCATTTCTCTCCCTCTCTCCACCAGCAAATCAACTGTTCACAGTCTTCTTCATTTGGACCCAAAAGACAGCGAAGAAGCATCACCACTCATCTTCTCGTAATGTAAAATTTGGAGTTTTTATTTATAGGAAGACATTCAGTTCTTCTAGATCAAACTGTTATATATCATATCGAGTTAAAACAACTATCGATCTCTTACCACTTTATTTACAAGACGATTTTCAATTGTTGAAGAACATGGGTATCAAATCTAATCGACTTAAAACTACTATCCATCTCTTACCACTTTATTAACAGTAAGATGTTCAGTTGTTGAAGAACATGGATGTTCGATTTCTATAGATTCTCCATTGCGTGGCCCAGAATACTGCCTAGGGCTTAAAATGTTTTGATTTTTAACATGGGATTGTACCCTCCTAATTTCTCTTACGGAGAATCCACTTTGAGAAGTGGAGGCAAGGTTGAGACGTATACCCCTGTTTCCGACCTCTATTACTGGGAACGGGTTGGGGCAAAGAACCCATCATCCCTGAACGACCTCAGTTCTGAACATTGCTTTATCATCTAGAAGTTGTAAATGACAGATTTGCCTTTTCATGCGCCGATGTCTCTCTCTCCATCAACAAATCCGATGTCTCTCTCTCCATCACCACGCATCTTCTCATAATATAAAACTTGGACTGTTGTTCCTTTATTAATGTCAACCATCAACCACTCTCCATCGGAGAACACTCCCATTCTTACGTGTCCTTTAATAGACGTGAGGCACATTAACCCATCACCCTAGTGTTTAGCCATGCTCTTCACACGGGTCACATCCTATTCATCCCCAAAAACTCTATATCTTACCTCCCTCTCTCTCTCTCTCCTCACCACCGCTGCAACTCAAACCATTGGCGACAATTGCTCTCTCGTTCCCTCTGTCCTATTGCCTATTTCAACAAACGGATCCTACTGCATATTTCAACAAACAGAGAGGCAAAGCTCCGCCGCCATGGAACATAGCATGTCGGAGCACAAGGAGTGTGATGCCCAGTTCTATGTTGTGATGTGCAAATTGGAAAAGGGGGTGATCACGATGATATGTGTGAGAGAAAGAGATAAGAAAGGGGGTCCAGTCCGATGTCGATGCCCGATTCTAAGTTGCGATGTGCAGATCGAAAAGGGGTATGGACTGAGATCAGGGTGTCGATCACCAAATTCCAACAAGCTTCAAACGATGCCGAAGGAGACCACCAAATTCCACTGAGCTTCAAACGATACCATAGGAGTGACATGAGTATGAGATCTAGACTGACTCCATGTCGTCTCCTTCATCGGATCTTAGGTTTGAGACTCCATGCCGTCTCCCTCACTGAAGTCTCTGATATGAGATTTGGTGAGGGAGACTACATGGAGTCTCAAGTATTATATTTAAGAGATACTTAGATCCAAGATTTGGACTAGATCTGACAACCAAATGAGCATGGAGCTGGAGTTTTTAAACATGGAGATACTCAAATCTAAGATTTTCTGGTTAATATATGTTAGAGCAATCTTCTGTGCGGGGAAGGAGGTGAGAGAGAGAGAGATAGATTTGAAAGGGTATTTTCGGATTTTTTTTTTAAATAACAATCATGTGATGTCATTTGTGATTGAGTGTGATGAAAAGTTATAGGGGAGGCTTTAGTCAATTGTGATAAAACTAAATGGTAATTTAAGACAATAGTTAAATAATAAGGATAGACTTAGGCCCTATTTGGTGCATCTTTCCACATGGAATGTCGGCTGTTTAGAATCTCGACAATTCACGTTTTGGTCTTTCTTGTTTGGTTGGGAAAATATCTAGCCACCAAAAGATGCCTCCATGAAAATATGTGTGAAGTCCATTTTGGGCTATTTTCGATAAGCTCCAAATAGAGTTTTTTGACTTTTTTCATTGCGAATAATCTTCAGGCTACTAAGATCTTAATGCAAAAGCTCACATTATCTTTTGGCTATTAGGTCTACTAGCAGATCTTTCAAAAAAAAAATTGTTAAACAACACGTTAGTCAACTAGCTAAACAGTAGGGTAGTTTAAGAAATTTGCCCATAAATTAGTACATTATTTCATAATTTCTGAATAGTAAATTAATATATGATAATAATTTAATAAATAAATACATATTATATATTTGTTATATATAAATAATGTAAATTCCTATTATATGTAATAGTATTAGATTGGGCTTATTTGAGAAAGCTCAAGCCTTAGTCCACGGGCTTGAATTTTGTCAAAGCCTGAAAAAATATCGGGGCGATACGGGCTGGTCCGTCGGGTTACCCGACCCGTGAACAAGTCTACAGATAATTAATAGTTTTATATTACAAGGCAAACTTTTACAATTGGATTATCTAATCACCATTGTCATTTATTTATTTTCTACTATAAAAAAATATCATTTCTTTTTATTAAGGTCATGCTTGGGAGTGCTTATGTTAAAAATAAGTGCTTATTGGATACATGCTTATACTAATAAGCACTTATTTGCATTTGGCACCCAACTTTTTTCAAGTGCTTATTTAAAAAAATAAGCATTTATTTCATATTGGGTGTTTGGTAGTCTTTTTCTCCAATAAGCACTTAAATAAGCATTTTGTGACTATGTTGTCATCATTTTCTTTCAAATTTTACGAAAGCACTTTATGTAAGTACTTTTATGAAAGCACCTTAATAAAACCACTTTTACGAAAGTTTCATAAAAGTATTTTAATAAAAGCACTTTTACAAAAGTACTTTTGTGAAAGCACTTTAATAAAAGCATTTATGTGAAAGTATTTTTATAAAAGCACCTTTATAGAAGTAATTTTATAAAAGTACTTCTATGAAAGCACTTTTGCGGAAGTACTATTATAAAATTCAACTAGGGATAGTTTTGAAAGAAAGAAGTTGGTTAAGTGCTTATTGTATAAGTACTTAAAAAAAAACTGGAAAATTGGGCTTAAAAAATAAGCACCTATTTCGGGCTTATTTCCCATACACCAATAAATTAAGTGCTTAATGGTGTGGTCCTAGCCCAAATAATCATTTGTTTTTAAGCACTCTAAAACATAGCCTAAGTTATTTTTTACACATTTTCAATTGTTAAAACAAAGATAACTACTTGAGGATGCTACTAAAATAGAAAAATAAAAACAATACATTAAAAAGTAAATAAAGAAACAAACGTTCCACCAAAAACAATTGTCGTTGGAATTGTTTGGGATTATGCTAAAATCTTAGAATAAATATGTTGTTTAAAATAAGCTGTCTCCAAAGTAAGGCTGCAACTTGGGCCAGGTTGGCCCGAACCCAACTTGAAAAAGTTGGGTTGGGTTGGGTCAGGTTGATGTTCGGGTTAGGGTTAGGGGTGAAATTCATGAACCTGACTTTACTTCGGGTTGGGTTAGGGTTGACCCCTTAGCCAATCCGAACCCATAGTACATGTCATATATAAATATATGTTATATGTAATATATAATATACATTGATTTGTTTAGATGCAAGATATTTGTATAGTCCCCACCACATAGTATCATGTATTTCTTTTAAGATAATCACTTCATTTAATCCTAATCAGAAAGACTAAAACCTTAATAATGTTATTTTATGTTTTTTGGAAATTTTATTCTTCATCTCCTTTATGTTGTTTGTCGCCCAAGAAAAATCTATCGTAAGTCATAACTCGTAAAAAACTATATTTGTTTTTTAACACTTGTTTTTCTAAATTTTGTACCAAATGAATAAAAAAATAACGTCAACAAACAAATAGTAATGAAACATAGGATTAATATATATATTATAGTGAAAGTTGAGTTAATATCTAAAATCGATAAATTCTATAAGGTTTTAAAGGATGGAAAGAAGGTTGGGCTAGGGTTGAAGGAATCTAGTTAGGGTTAGGGTTAGGATTGGGCTAGGGTTGGTCTTGCAGCCCTACTCCAAAGCAATAAAGCTAGGAAGAAGTAATCGATACTCTAAAGAAAAACAGAAAACTAAGTTGCCAACTGATATAAACCAACCATAGAAGAAAGTTTAAAGAAAAAACAATTCGAGGCTTCAACTGGATAACAAAAAAAAATGAAAAACACATTTAAATGAAAACTATTTGATAAAACATAGAATGAATGGGAGAGTCGTTAAGTAGATCCCTTGACCACTAGTACAGACTTTGTGTTGTGTTTTATTGGAGAGGAAGGCCATTGACGGAGAAGACGATCAGATCTTCTGTAGTCGTTGGACATAGGAACCGTTGAGCAAAGAGAGGGAGAGAGACTCGTTGAAGACAACGAAAAATATATATATATATATATATGAAAGATGAGGGATTATGGACTTAGGGCTTGCCGGTCTTATATTTTTATACAAAATTACATTATTACCCATTTTCTCATGCACAGTTTGATCTCACACGATCTTGATTTATTTTAAAGGATGTAGTGAGAATAATTGGAATTCAGATCGCGCCTCACAACGTTTTACAGCACATCCCTATCATGTATTGGGAACATCTCCCAATGATGTACCATAAATGATGATTTCATCATTGGGACATGTTCCCAATAAAGAGATGTATTGTGGGGCGCATATGTGAACTCAAATTATTGAGCCGCGAGAATCAAATTCTTATGAGTGTTTTTTTATGGTGGGGGGGGGGGGGGGGGGCATTTTTTTTCATCTCGTTTCAATGAGAATCGATCATCTGGTTTTAACCAAGCGTGACTCTCATCCCAAGAATCACCATAAGCCATAGAAACTCTCACAGTGAGTGATGCCAAACGGGCCTTATATTACCCTGTTTCAAAGAAACGCCAATCCACCGGACCCAATGCATATTTCCCCGATACCACTTAATTTGTGTTTTTAGTGTAAGTATTTTATGAATGTTGGTGTGGTAGTGATTAAGTAGAGACTGTCAATGGTATAAAAAATACCCATGTGTGGTTGACGCCTCTAGAGAGCCCAAAAAACCTGGGTTTGAAGTTTGGGTTAAGGTTAAGGTTGAAAAGTTTGAATCCAATTTAACTTCAATTTGGTTAGGGTTGAGGCCTTATGTGATTAAACCCAAACCCGACGCAGCATCATAACTATATTCATGTTTTGAATGCTTCACATTTATATGTATAAATATTATTTAAACAACTATTTATTTTATCTAAATAATGATGCATATGGCTTCCAAAAAAAGACATGTATGCATGTATGTATGCATACATGTAGCTTTCATGTAAATGTGCAAATATGCATCCATAAGCGTATGTGTGTATTATATATCTATCCATGCATATATCTATGTCAATAATTTCAAGTTCAAAAGCAAAAATTTTAAAGAGCATGATAATTATGTCATTTCACATATATTAATGCAAAACTAAATTGAACTTGATGAGGGCGGATTTGGCCCTCCAGTCACGTCGTAACGCATGGCATCTCATAATGACTACATGACACCTAGACATCACCTAAGTGATGATTTGGAGTTCCATATTGTAGCTCGTCTTTACCTCGACATGGCGACCTTCCTTTACCACCGACTTGACGACTTCGGCCACAACTTAGGTCGGCTTGTAGCACCTTATCCAAGGTCAGCTTGTAGCACCTTGTCATCGGCCAAATGACCTCGACGCGATGAGCGACCTCCCTCGAGGGCTTGTCGACCTGACTAGGGACCAGGCGGTGACCTGCAATATGTGCTTGTCGATAAATTTGGCATGCATATCTCGATGCTCCTAGGTTTATCGGAAGTTAGCCCACGTATCGAATGTTTCGAAGGATTGTCAACATGCATGGCAGTTACCTCTGAGGATTTCAGACTGGTTAGGCACGACCTCCTAGAAATCCCGGGTGTGGTGCATGAGGCCCACACCAAACAATGCCTATATAAAGGCACCAACCCGAATGACACAAGAGAAGTGAGTAAGCACATTCTAGCTCTCATACCTTGTGACTTTTTAGCTCGCGATCTGCTACGAGAGTACTAACTTAATCATCGGAGCGACCTCGCCGGGTTAACCACCCCGAGTCCTTTAACATTGATTCCTTACAGGTTTATTTGAAAAGCTACCTAGCTCAGCAATCAACCCAGCTTGGCACCTAATCTACCCCCAGCTCGACATCCAAGTCCTCATCCAGCAAAAATCCTCCACTTCAGCCTCTGAATCATCAACCACCTAGAAGTAGTCGGGACAATAGGGTGCTGCCAAAAAACCCTTCATCATATCTCAACTTAGGTTAAGTTTGGGAGTGCTTATTCTAACAAGCACTTGTTTTGGGCTGCAACCACATTAATAAACACTTATTCGTGCTGGGAAATAATTTCAAATAATTCTTATTCTATAAGATAAGCACGTGTGCAAGGAGCCTAAGGCTCAATTTGGAAAGATTACAAATACGAATATATACAGTGCAAAAACATACAAAAATATAAGCTTTTGTACTTTGCATACTTGTATTGTACTCCTTCTAAATTGAGCCTAAATATTGAGCTTATTTTCAAGTAGGGATGGATTTGAATTAAGCTGAGCTGAATATATGGTTATTCGAGCTCGAGTTGCTAATAGACTGTCAGGCTCAAGCTCTATTCGAGTTAGAGACTTGAGCTTGAATTTTACTAAAGTCAAAAGTTTGGAAGTTTGAGCTTGGCTCGGCTCAAGCTCAATTGTGAATTAAATACACTCATGAACACTTATTAGGAGAAACATCTATTTTTAGGGAAAATTACATATTATTACTTTGCACTTTTGAGGTAGTCTCACTTTACTAACTGAATTTTAAAACATGCCATTGCATTGTTTGCATCTTCAAGACGAGGTGGATTGTATTTGGCAATACACACCACTAGTAACCCCTCCTTCAAGACGAGGTGACTCAAAGGGACGACTTCAATATGGTATCGAGGCATCTTCAAGACGAGGTGGATTATATTTGGCAATACACACCACTAGTAACCCCTCCTTCAAGACGAGGTGACTCAAAGGGACGACTTCAATATGGTATCGAGGCATCTTCAAGACGAGGTGGATTATATTTGGCAATACACACCACTAGTAACCCCTCCTTAAGCTAGATTTTGCAAAAATTGAATTTGCATCTATGTTGGAGAGAATCAACTAACATATCAATTTAGCCACCGCATAGATTGGTGATTGGTGGTGAATTTGGGATTTTACTCACATTTATTTTTAACAATGTGGCTTAGTTTTTAAGAGTTTAGGTAGTGTATTGGCACGTTTTAAAATTCGAGTATTAAAGTGAGATTACCCCAAAGTATAAGGTACTAGTATTCAATTTACCCTTTATATATAAACCTATTCATGGGTTGGGTAACCCAATAGGTCAGGCTAGGCCAGTCCATTTTAAGTTAAGCTTAGACATGACATTAGGCATGTTAGTTAAAGTTCAGGCCTAAAACACTATGCCTGACCTTTTTCTTTCTTTTTTTTTTTTTTTTGGCATGGCTAAAGCTTTCTTAAAAAAGCTTGGCCCAAGCTTGAGCTTGATTTGATAATATATATTATATAATATAAAGTATATTTTATTTAATAAAAAATATATGTCCATATTCTCATTTTTTAAGTAATAGTGAGATCTTTATTATTTTTGGATTTTGAGGGCTTTTAACATAAATAAAACATTTTTTTATTTAATAAAAAAAGAAAACAATACGTGTTTTCAAAATTTTACCCACATTAACCCGACTCATGAACAAGTCTATAAGCATTAATCACTCCCAAACAAACATGGGTAAAACCAATCAGGCCAACCGGGTTGGGGACTCCACATATAGGGCTGGGTTAAGATCGGATTCAACCCGATATTTGTGGGGGTTAGCATTATCCATCTTTGTGGGGGTTAGCATTATCCAATCAACCGGGGAGCGGTTCGCGGGTCCTTAGTCACTACGGAAGTACTGACGCCTGCAAGGATGGCTGAATCAGACTGCCCCAAAAGCGCGGGAAAAAAAAGAGGTTCAGCGAAGTGCTAAAACTCGAGCTATGAGCCATCAGCCATGGTGACAAGCCTAAACTGAACTGAATAACAACGAGTTCCACGAAGCAGAGAGAAAGGAAGCACGAAATGGAAACAAAGTTCCCCGGGTTCCCCTTCGAGCCCTATTCCATACAGGTCGATTTCATGAATGCTCTTTATCGTTTTCTTGACAAGGGAGGTGTCTCCATGCTTGAAAGCCCTACAGGTACACTCTCACAATTTCCATCTCCCACCCCTCCGATCTTATGTCGTTTTGTTCTTTTACATTTTGGTTTCCGTCTCGAGCTTCTAATGTATTTCCTTTGCAGGGACCGGGAAAACCCTAAGCATCATTTGCAGCGTTTTGCAGTGGGTTGTTGATAGGAAGCAGGTTGATGCAGACTCCGTCACGAATCAAACATCTGGAGCTCAGTCTGCGTCTGATGATGAACCTGATTGGATGAAGGGTTTCGTTCCAGAAAAGAAAGACCGGGAACAGGAGGAGAAGAAGAAGACGAAGAATCTTGCTCATGGATTGGCAAATTCTGATAAGAGAAGGTCTACGGGAAGTTGCAGAGATTTTCTCTGTAAGAGCGCGGTAGAAGAGGACTTCTCTGAGGAGGAGCTTGGGAAGCCTCAGAAGACGAGAGATGCATTGCAGTTGGAAGATGAAAATGAGTTTTTGTTGGATGAGTATGAGAGCGAAGAGGAAGGTGTAGTTGGTGGGAAACCAAAGAGGAAGGATTGTAGAAGTTGTTTTAGTTCAACCAGCGATGAGGAGGAGGGGCAATTAAGTGATAAGGAAGAACAGGAGAGTTTCAAAGTTTATTTCTGCAGCCGCACACATTCTCAGCTCTCTCAGTTCGTGAAAGAGTTGAGGAGAACAAATTTTTCTTCCGAGTTAAAAACCGTATGTTTGGGCTCCAGGAAAAACTTATGTATTAATGAAGGTACATTTATTTATTCTAGTATTGAGAAATTTTATGTGTGATCCCTTACAACCCTGTCATGCTTTTTATTTATTTATTTTCAATCAGATGTCCTAAAGCTTGGGAATTCCACACGGATCAATGAACGATGCTTGGAGCTTCAGAAGAACAACAAAAAAGAAGTTTCCAAAATCAAGGTTATACCCACTAACCAAGATACCTGCTCACGTTTTAGTTGATGTTGCTTTGCTGTTTTGTTGAGATTCATTGTTTCCATTCAGGTCAATTAACCTTTTCCTTCAGATTCATATATTCTCAATAGATTGTCATTCTTCATTCTACTTTGTCTAAGCTAAATTTAACACTTCCATCAAATTTTGGGCTGGGAACATTCCGGAACAAAAGTACAGGGTTTGGATACTTAAATTAACTCATATTTTCATGGGAATGGATACCAATTTAGTGGTGATTGTTTAACACCCGAAGAACTCCTGGGGGGTCCAAAAATGTTTGTGATGATTTCATTGGCATGCAATGTTTTCTAGAAGCTGCATTGAATGATGCATCATCATCACCATCATCATATAAAGTCTCATTTAAAGAGTTTGTTTCCCCATTAACTGCAGGAGTTTGCTTTCTCATTATTAGCTACTAATTTGATGGACAGTTTTAATTTCTAAAAGAAATATGTTCTAAACCATTCAACTGATCCAAATTGTATTGCTTCCTTGCCCCATTTGGCCTCAACCTTTTCAGTGCTAAGGATAGTCTATGTATTGTTAAAGGTGAGGCAGTTGGAATTAGAAGGTTCACTACGTGGTGTGGCAGTTATTAGTTATCAGACTTTGAATTGCCAAAGTGAACATTGTTGCCACCTTAGCAGAAAAATCTACTTATTGAACTCTTGCCTTTTGTGCTATTGTTTAAAATATCAAAGAAATTTTGGAAAAAATAGGTTGTGGAGTGGTCAAAGTTATATGTCATGCCATAGAGATCTGGTCTGAAATCCCAGCTGCCAGATCTGTAGATTCCCATTATAGGCTGTGAATGAAACCAATTCAATTACTCTCTGAAAGGTTGAATGGCATGTGATTACCAATTCTATCTACTTTACTAAATCCATCTTGTTTATAGCCAAGGTAGACATCCAAGTGTTTTCAAGTGGAACTGGAATCTCCAGTCTGATGGGTGACCTCAGTGGTTATGTTCTTATAGAATATGGCTTATTCATTTAATGTAATTCGTCCTAAACTATTCTTAATATCTAAATTCATATTGGTCATGAAATAGTTTTTTGATTATTTAACAGTGATTCACAGGTCCTTGCTGGAGGAAAAATACGTAGAATGAAAACTTCTTCTGGATGTCCTTTGCTTAGAAAGCACAAACTACAGAAGCAGTTCAAGACTGAGGCCTCTCAATATGGTGCCTTGGATATTGAGGATATTGTTCAGCTTGGCAAAAGGATCGGGACTTGCCCATACTATGGCTCCCGGAGCATGGTCTCTGTAGCTAATCTTGTGGTCCTTCCTTATCAATCTCTTCTTTTGAAGTCTTCTCGGGAATCACTTGGTTTGAATTTGAAAAATAGCATTGTGATTGTGGATGAAGCTCACAATCTAGCAGATTCTCTTACCAGCATGTATGATTCAAAAATTATGCTTTCACAGGTAAATGTTTTTGCATCTCCTACATTTCTTATCTATTATTGTGAGAGACAGTTTCAAACTTGGCTAAGTAGTTGTTCTCAACTATGATTAGTTAGTCAAACCACCTTTTTTTTTAATGCATGATCTATTCTGTAGTTTCTTTATGAATATTGACTTCACTTTGAATGAATTAAAAGGCTTGGAACACAGTAATCAGAAAATCCCATGTACAATGTGATCCATTGTTTGAATATCTGGAAATGGAACCACAGCTAAACCACCATTCGTAATGTTGGGAGTGCACATGCTATTCTTTAACATGGTCTGGTTTTATCCATGGTAACACAACATTACACTTTTTTGATGAATAACAGTAAGATTCATTAAATGGTTAAGAAAAAGATTACAGAGGAGGGGAGCTAAAATATCTTAACTCCCCACAACTGCCAACAAACACCCAAATACAAGAACGATTACAACTGAGCCCAAAAAACAGAACTACTACTCACCCCTTGCTTAGCTAAGCCATCTGCAAATGAATTTGCACTTCTCTTTACCCATGTGCGTCGAACTTCAATGTCCTTGGTCATCCATTTAAATTTCCTCTTGTTTTAGTAGAATTATTGTACTTTGCATTCAAATGATATGAATAGGATGGGTTTAAGAACAAACTGCAAAGAAGTGTTTATTTAGTATGTTTAGCTGGCTTTACCTTTTCTCATTAAAGTGGCAAGTTTTCATGTATACCTAGACCATGTTTAAACCCTGCGTCCCCACTGAAGAAAAAAAATTCACTTTAATATGGGGTTAATTAAGTGTATAGAGTTAAAATATTGGAGATTCTTGTAGACAAAATAATAACTGAGAGAATAAATGGGGACAACCACTCGTACACACATGCACACTTTTTGTGTACAAACCTTCAAACTTTTCAGATTTGTCTCTTCTATTCCTGCTTCTCCTGGCACTCCTGCTCTGTTCACTTTATTTTTAAAATTCCTTTTATTGGCAATGCCAAGACTTTTACTTTCGGGTATTTGAGTTCTTGAGAACTGAAATCATTACAGGTTGGTTACTATTGAGCTTCGTGCTTTTCAGTTGGAGCAGGTACATTCCCACTTAGAGCTGTACCTTGATAGATTCCGGAAACTGTTAGGAGCTGGCAATCGAAGATACATACAAACTCTGATTGTTCTAACTCGAGCATTTCTCAGACTGTTACTTAATGAGAAGAGTGCAGACTCTATTGATATTTGTCAAAGGAATGGACATGCTACTGGACAGAAATCTCTCCCTGATTCTTCAATGACCATCAATGATTTTTTGTTTTCTCTTGATATTGACAACATCAATTTGGTTAAATTGCAGCACTATGTGAAGGAGAGCAATATCGTTCACAAGGTAATTACTTGTTTGTGCTTCCAAATTCCTTTCAATTCTCGTTCTTTCCTTCTCAGGAAGTTGAAGTATTTTCTTTGTTCAGGTGAGTGGGTATGGAGATAAGCATGCCAGTTTGCAGAGAGGTTCTGCACTTGATGATGGTGGAAAAAGTGGTGGAGAGGGAAGCACTTTATCTGCCTTTCACTCACTACTTGATTTCTTGCTTTCACTAACAAATAGTGATGGTGATGGGAGGATAATAATCTCAAGGAAAAAATCCACTTACCCCGGACAACAAGAAGGATATTTGAAATATGTTATGCTTGCTGGAGAGAAGATTTTCTCTGAGGTTCTGTCTGCAGATTGCTGCATTTAGCACATGCTTGTTGCTGGAAAATATTTGCTTTCTTAACCCAATTTTATGTATGGAAATTCTACAGATTGTAGATCAAGCACATGCTGTCATTTTAGCAGGGGGCACTCTGCAGCCCATAGAGGAGACAAGGGAACGACTATTCCCATGGTTACTGCCTGAACAGTTGAATTTCTTTTCCTGTGGTCATATTGTCCCTCCAGAGAGTGTTTTACCAATTGCAGTTTCTCATGGACCCTCTGGTCTGTCTTTTGATTTTAGCTACTCTTCCAGGAGCTCTCCAATCATGGTTAGTATATTATAGCATTACATCTGCTTTAATATTTCTGAAGTGCTTCCATATTTTTATCAACTGGATCTTTTTTTTAACCTAAATGATCTAGTCCGTGAGAAAGTAATGTCTCCCGAGGAATCTCATGTGTCAGTAATTGTGACCCAATGTTGTTTAGCCTAGGTGCCAGACCTTGGCTAGTTGTTGGCCTACTTACCTACCTACCTACCTACATATATTTGAGGAGTATATTACATTAAGAGAATGATTATCTCAAAGCAAGGACATATAGTTTAGACAATTATAGGACTGACCATTCATTTTGGTGCAATGCTGGGTAACAAATACATCTACTGGTCAAGAAGATATAAAAAAAAGTGTAGTAGAGGTGAGGATGCTAAGATGGATGACTGGCAAAACTAGAAAGGGTAAAATCAAGGATGAGTGTATCAAAGAGGAATACACTAGTAAGGTGGGATATGCCAGCAGAAGCAAGCATAATCTTTAACCCTTTTCTTTCTTTTCTCTTGGCCCCATAAAAGAGGAAGGAAAATGTGGAGGTGCATGAGAGCAACATTGTTATGGACAGTGAATGGAGTGCCAGGATCTTCTAGGAAAAAGGAAGGAGCAGTCAAGCCTTAAGGCTGTGTTTGGTTTGAAGGAAAAAGTAGGGAAACCTTTACAAACCTTGTATAGTTTTCCTACATTTCCCTACATTTCCCTACCTTTTCCTTCAAACCAAACATAGCATAAAGGACTGCACTATGTATAGGTCAATACATTGGTTAAAGACCCTAGAATTGTTTAACCACTTCTCTTTTACTGATTGTTGGAAGGATTGGTTATTAGTAGCAAGCTGTTCCTCCTCCAAGGTAAGGGTAGACTAGTTGGGTTCCTCCCTCCTCTTGGTTCTTTGAAGCTGAACTTTGATGGGAGTAACCAGGGTAACCCGGGTCCCTCTGGGATGGGAGGTATGCTGAGGAATGAGGCTGGAGAGGTTGTCCTACTCTACTCTAGCCCTTTAGGTGTTGGGAACTCTATCCAGGCAGAGCTGTTAGCTGCAATACAAGGAATACTTCTTGCAAAATAAGTGGGTGTGGAGCAGCTTCTGATTGAAGGGGATTTTAAGACAGTGGTGGATTGGTTAAATACTCCGGAGGATGTCACTTGGGGCTACAAAAAATGAGTTAAAAAAATTCAAATGGCTGACAAGAAATATGTCTATAACAGTACAGTGGGTTGGGAGATAAGCTAATGCATTTGCCGATGTCTTGGCAAAACCATGGACAAATAGGGAAACGTTATTCTGGGAGCAACTGTAACTCTTGTTAATCTCTGTTGTAGTTTATGTATTTGCTGTTTGGAGAGGCGGCAGCTCGAGGGGATTTTCATGTAATCAATCTTTGAAATAATGGAAGATGATTTTATTTATCAAAAAAAAAAAGAGGAATGCGTCAGCAGCAATTGTTGACAAGTTGATGCAGTTTGCAGTGTGAGTGACTTGTCGCAAGTTGAAAGTTCTTAAGTTGACCAGGAGAAGTCCAAAAAGAAGCTGGGCTAAGTAGTGAGGAAAAACACATTCTTTAACAGAATATAAGGTGTTCAGAGTAAAATTGAGAGCGAATATTTGTAATGTTCCCACTTAGGCGTGATATGGTAGTAAAAAAAGCATTTAACAGAATGCTCAAAGGTTACCAGGCAGGACATCAATCATGACACCATGCTCAATTGTCTTGCAAATATATCAAGGCATACACATTATTTTTCCTTCAACTAAGATAAGATGCTGAGTTTCCCATCATAAGCATGAATTTTGATTGATTATGCTTCCATTTGCATGCTAATGTGCATTCATTTTTTATAATGTAGAATGATATGATTGCTTTTATAATCATTGTATCTGTTACCTTAAGCTATATTTCATGTTTAATATCTAATAAGGGAACTACCTATAAAAAAGATCTACTAAAGGAAAAAAATTAGAAATAATGGAAACAAACTTTAAATTTAATAAATAATATAAATTTATTTTATTATCGATTGAATATAATACAAAACATAATTACCATAAGTGACCTCCCAAATAAGCTATGCTGCCTTGGCAATATGAAGTTCAAATTTATGAATTATAACCAATTTTGTGGAAAATGAGAACTAAAGGAGAAATGCTTATATTTGATAGTTGAGATGTAGATGGCTCAGTGATTTAAAAGGCACACCTCAGGCGTGCCTAGGTGCACAGTTGAGGCATGTTTTAGGTTAGGCGCCCGCCCAGGTCCTAGGCACAACCCTTTCAAAAGGTGCACGCTTGGTGTGCCTTGTGCCTCAGCCCAGGTGCGCGCCTTTTGAAAATTTGACACCTTTTTGCTTTTTTTTTTGAGTCTAGTGGCTGGGCCTGGGGCTCCACCCCAAGGGTGTGGCACAAAGGCAGCTTGTAGAATTAAGAATGTAATATGCCACATTAGCTACTTGAAGTAATGTAAATGAGAAAAAAAAGAGATTATGAGTTTTATATGCTTGAAATTAAATTCTCATTTGAACATGCTTTACATGTTATGTTTGTTTATTTTATTTAGATAATAGGTTTTTTAAAACATTTATTTTAAAATTTAAGTTTACACTTTTATTAATATTATGATTAATAATTTTATGATTTTCAGCATTTTTTTTAATTTTTGCGCCTTGCTTAAAAAGGCGCACACCTCACCTCGCGCCTTGCGCCTCAGGCGCAAATTGACCCCTGTGCCTTTTTTGTGCCTTGTGCTTTTAAAACACTGCTATGGCTAAATGTACATGAAAAATCTAAGAGCTATTATCTTATTCTTCCTGTGGTATTCTAGCTTAGGATTTTACCTGTCTGTAGTAGAATTTCTTATTGGCTTAGTTATCCAATTAAAACTACTTTTTCGTGGGACTTGTGGTTGATTTCCAATGGAAACCCAAAACTCACTCAACAATGCTTTCCTTTCAACTTTTCTTGGGTTGGATAGATTATGGTGCATGCATATTGAGAATAATGACTAATTGCTATATAATTTGTGTTATGGTTTACTTTACAGATAGAAGAGCTGGGTCGTTTACTTTGCAATTTAGTGACAGTGGTTCCTGAAGGTATTGTTGTGTTCTTCTCGTCATTTGAGTACGAAAGACAGGTCTATGATGCATGGAATGCTTCAGGCATCCTTGCAAGGATTATGAAGAAAAAACGTGTTTTCAGGGAACCCAGAAGTAGCACAGATGTGGAAATTATTCTCAAGGAATACAAAGAAAGCATTGTCAAATTGTCAGATGGGGATCCAAAAGAAAATTCAGTACCATACAATGGTGCCATTCTCTTAGCTGTGGTTGGGGGGAAGATATCAGAAGGTATCAACTTCAGTGATGGAATGGGCAGATGTGTGGTTATGGTTGGACTTCCTTATCCGAATCCATCTGACCTTGAGTTGATGGAGAGAATAAAGCATATTGATGGATTGGGTGTTTCAAATAACAGCAGCACCCCCAAGATTTCAGTTAGTAATGAATCTTCCTATGCAGATATGGTTCAGGCTGGCTTTGACATTCTAAAAGGTTGCAAGAGAAGAGGGAGAGAGTACTATGAAAATCTTTGCATGAAGGCTGTAAATCAATCAATTGGTGCGTTCTAGGAACCATACGATTTTTTGAAGTAGATCTTGCGCCATATACATAGGCCCTATGGATGGTTTGACAATGCAAAGGGCACATGCATTGAAGTGGGTCCCACCACTCATCGTCTCCAAATGGGGATTTCAATGGGTTGGATTCGGTATGGACTCTGTTCAACTCGAACCCAAAACGACCTGACCCGTCACCCGATTAAATAAAATGGGATACCTAACCTGCCCAGCCTGTCTCACGAATAGTTCCTCTATGCTCAGTAAGGCTATATTTACTATGCTATTATGTCAGTGGATTGGGCTTGGCCCAGACTGACATCGACCCAAACCCAAACCCAAACCTGATTAAGGCTGACCCGACGCTAATTCAATAGGGTCAGATCAAGGTGGGTTTACCACTTAACCGACCCACTCCATCTCTATCTTCAAGATAAGAGATGTCCTAAACCAGAATTAACCCGATCCCAAACATCTAATCTATGTCATTCTTTTTTACAACTGTAAAGTTGAGAATGGTCTCTTATTTCTAGCAATCAAATGGAAATTGGTCTTTGATTTAAGCTAAAAAACTAATTGGTCTTCAAAGCAAGGATCAAAATATTGGACACGGTACGGGGCATCATATTGTATCGGGTGTATTATATCTGTATTGGTGACCATGGAGACGAATGGATACACCGATACAAAATGGGTATGGGGGTTTTTGGGTATCCATCTGTATCAATATTTTGATCCTTGCTTCAAAATATTATCCAATTATGTCACTTTTCCCCTTAATCTCTTTCTGTGTCTGTGTGGCTTAGGTGGCCTATTGAGTTAGACTCACTGTGGTGATAACTCATAACCCCTCTCCACTGCATGAGTGCCAGTGTGCATGACTGCATTTCTTTTTGGTATGAGTTTCACCTACCAAGGGGGTGGAATTCATTGTTCTGTGCATCTTTTCCTTCAACCATGGTTTCTCTAGTTAGAGTCATCTGGCACATAAATGACAATGCAACAGTCTTTCTTAGTTGACTCATGTTTCCATCATTATGGTTTCTAGGTAGAGCTATCCGGCATATAAATGACTATGCAGCAATCTTATTGGTTGATGCACGCTATGCATCTGATCTCCTGAAAAGAAGCTTCTCTCACCCAAGAGACAAGCTTCCGAAATGGATAAATGAGCGACTTGTTTCTTCTACTGCTAATTATGGAGAAATTCATCGTCTGCTGCATCAGTTCTTCAAATTCAATCAAAAGAGAGGTGTCTTTTGATTCCAAGAGATGCATATCCAGGATCACATATCCATTTCATCTAGCTTGCAGAAAACCTTGTGCAGAGCCATTATGATCGGCTTCATTGGAATCATCTTACAAGTTGGACAGGCTGGAGATCCATATTACAAATGGGGAAGGTCAGAAAGCAACTATGCATGGTTCTGACTGCCATTTTGGAATTAGGTAGTTTATATGATGCTTATTTAATTTCTTTTTTTCTCCTTTTGTCAATATGGTTGATTCCATTTTTAATTTATTGTTTTTCTATTTTCTTTATTATAGAAGTATTTAATCCATTTTGGTTGTACTTTTTTTTGCCTGTCATACATTTATTACTAATGCTGTCTTTATGTTCATCGCTCCATTGTCCATTCAATCACAATGTAGGCAAATATTCCAGTAGTATAATCATTTCAAATAGTTAAGAATAAGTGGAATTTCAATGTTCACTTAGAGGGTGATCTACAATATGAATGCCTTTGTTTTTGTTCTTGTTTCTAAACAATGCCATGTTAGGAAAAGCAATGATGTAGATTTGTGTTTCATTAAAATGAAGTAACAACATGTTTGGTTTGATTAAAAAAAGCCTTGTTTCTGAATTCTGAAACCAATAAAACATCCGAAAACAAGAACATGTTTACTTCCTTAAGGCTGATGTGGGTCACTATTTGTTGTGTGACAAAAATCAAAATCTCCCATTAGACCTGATGCCAAGTGCTGATTTAAAGCTCCTACTTATCATGCAAACTCACATTTAAATGGACTGAGGTCAAAGTAAAAACAAAGATATATAAAATTACGAGTAAGGGTGGGCTAATGTTCATTTGGTCAGAATCTCTATATGAATTATTATGCTTTATGTATATAGTATCAAACGACCAGTTGAAATAATGTTATTGAAATCAGAAATTCAAGAAAGTATTTATGGTTTTGCTTTTGGGAAAGGAAAACACTACATAACAAAGAACATTGGATTGCTTTTGTTTTAAGAAAATGTTTTTCAAACCATTTATGGTGGCTGGTTTTGTTGAATTCACAATAAAGGAAATGATTCATGTCTGAGAAATCCCCTTAGTTGATCTTGAAAGAGAAACAGATAGGCTTCAGATGAAAAAAAATCCTATATAGAATAGTTTTCAAACCACTTATGGTGCCTCTTTTTTATCAAATTCAGGAGGCATGTTCGTCACCTCATGAGATTTCACTTTTTAAATTGTGGGCTGGCCACGCATAACAGAGCTTGATGGAGGAAAGCTGGCCAATAGTTGAACTGTGTGAGAAACTAAGGACAATGAGATTGGATGGACGAAGGGAAAAAGTGACATTCTTTTTATGTTTTCCATGGATGAACAGGAACTTTCTAGTGGTCAAGTCTCAAGAAGGTGTGAAGATAATCTATTAGAGATAGTTGAGAATTAGACAAAGTAGCCAGGTTTATTCTTGTCAAAAGGAAGGCCCTGTACCGCTCAACCTTACAAATTTCTATGCTTTTCATTGTTTAAATCAGGAGGCAGCTTAGGCACCATAGTTTGTGATGAGGATGTTTTGCCACTTGGAGCTGAGTTTACTTTGGCTCTATTGAAGGAAGACTTGTTCCAACGGTGGATAACAAAGCCATGCCGCCCATGTTCAAATGGAGATTAAATTTCACATGGTGACTTGAGTCAAGTGGCAGTGTTTTCCATTGGCGATGGACGATAGTCCTCCCCTCCTTCCATCAAGGAGGGGGAAGTGAATTCCTTGGAGCTCTGCCACATTTTAGAAAGTTGCATGTAGATGTGGCTAAGGATTATAGAGCTGAAGTCTGAAGGTTATCACATGGAGATGAAATGTTACGCCTGGAACGTGGCTGGGAAGTGGAAGGGGGCAGTTTGGTTACGGTTGAAGTGGCTGAACTGAATAAGTAGTTGCTTTATCTTTTAGTGAATCAGTTGTGAAGTACTCTTTTTTGCCAATGAAGCAAGAAATATTTCATCAGAAGAAATGATAATCTCCATGGGACCTCAAGCCATTTATTAAGGTGGTTGAGATCGTAAACTCCGTGGTGGCTGAAGCTGAAATTGGGTTAACTAATGTACTCGTCAATTTCTCAACACCCAAGGCTAAGTTTAAGGGTGTTTGTTTGAAATATGAGCATTCGGTGAAAATGCACTTATTTTAAATAAGGGTAGTATAGGACGTGAATGAAGCAGATCCTAGTAATGGCACCTACACAGGCGTCCTCTCTCCTGGCATTCATTCTCCTCGTCTTCCCTCTCTGTCTCATGGTCATGGCGAAGCCGACAGACCAGAAGCCTTTCAGTTGCTGCGTCACTTAGAAGGAAGCCGCAAGGGAGAGAGTAAAAGGTCTGAACGAAGCTAAACGCTATCTCCAGAGATTCGGCTACCTCGACCACCATAACGACGATGATGAATTCGACCATCACTTGGAGTTGGCCATCAAGACATACCAGCTGAACTACAATTTGAAGGAGACGGGCAGCCTGGACGCCAAGACGGTGAAACAAATGATGTTATTGTTGCCTCGATGCGGGTTCCCCGACATCATAAACGGCGAGACATGGATGCGATCAGGATGCAAAACCACTCTGGACTTCTCTTCCCATTATGCCTTCTTTGATAATACCCTGAAGTGGCCGCCTTATCAGACCCATCTCAAACCGGTCACCTGATTGGTTTCATTTCACCCTAAAACCATTTTTTTGGCCCAAAACCGTTAATTTGGTTACCGAACTGTTGACCTGGGTGGTTGAATAATCGACTGGGACAATATTTTTGGCAATTATTATTATTTTATTTTTAAGTCAGAAGGGATTATCCATTTGAAGCAGATGGTCGGACCATTCAACCTGGGAACTGGTCTGCAGAATGGTTCATTGTCCAGTCTGGTTTTAAAAACCTTGTTGGTATATATGTTTGACCCAGGAACCAGATGGTCGGACTGTTCAACTTGGGAACTGGTCCCAGAACGATTTTGTCTGGTCTGGTTTTAAAAACCTTGTTGGTATATAGGCTCAGTTTGAAAAGAATACAAATACAAATTTTTGGAATGCAAAATTGTATTTTGTATATATTTGCATTTTACATTTTTGTATTTATACTCCTTTAAAACCGAACCATGTCAGTATTTGTCTTGTTCTATGCAAATATGTTGTAATACTCGGACCTGACTGGATTGTTGAACTATGGCCATACAAATTTGAATCACCTAGTTGGTTTTCAATGATTCGCCCGGATTGTATTAGGTCAATGTAATGACCAAATTATTTGACCCATGAGCTTGGTGGCAAGCATTTCTGTTTTGTGTTCAGTCCACATCTTATAACATAGGTTAAATCAGAATATTTTGAGGTTATCTATGTATATATAGCAAGACGGTGTATGTTACATTGCTTCTCCTTGCTCCACTACTCCAACCTTGCAATCTCCTTGCGGTTCTCTCCTCTTCCCCTTCCCACCACTCCCAATTTGCCTTCTTAGCACACTCTTCATTCTTCTCCCTTCCCTCTTTCCATTGGGTTATTTCTCTCTCTCTCTCTCTCCCTCCCTCCCCCAACTCACGTCTCTCACATTATATAACAACCTAACTTCTTTCCTTAATTAACTCAATTTATGTTTTATTCTCTCATTCACTGCTAAAACCGGATTTAGTCAGTGCAAGCCCCATTCGAATAGTCTTTATAGCCTTGCATTGGGAATATCTCTCCATGAAATAAAGCATAGAAGTACGGAGTTGTTTCCAATGCAAGGATATAAAGGCCATTTGAATGGTGTTTGAATGGAGCTTGCACTGACTGAAGCTGATTTCTTCATTCTACTTCTAATTCCCCTCTATTCTCTTCACTTTCCCATAAAAATAAGGTCATGATTTATTAAGATTTTGTTTCCAAATCAAATAATATTTATATCTATAGATGCGATTTCAAGAAAAGAGAGGGGAATAAGGGGAGTTCAATGTTTCTTATATATTCATGGCATCTTTCATTATTGTTAAATAATCCATTAGTTACGAAAAGTATTAAAAATTTCTGGAAAATATTTTATAAAAAATTATGAAATAATTATTTCAAAAATAATCCATTATATAACAGATATTGAATAATTTGACAAGCTACCAAAAATTAATAAACAATCCATTATTTAATAATTTTAGGTTATTAATAAATGTTTAGTGTAATTTAATAAATTTTGTTAAATTTTTACAATAATAATTTATTGATAAAAGATATTACTAATTAGTGTAATTTACTAATTTCTATAAAATTAATAATTATAGTTAACAATTATCAAATAATTTAGGGAAATTCTTTAACTAATAATCCACAATTATTTTTAAATAAGTAGTTAAAAATTAAGAAATTAATTTATGAAAAAAGTATTCTCTAAAACTATTTAAATAATAATCCATTATTATTATTCAACTAAATAATTATTAAAAAGTTTAGTAAAATTAAATTAGGAAATTAACCTATTAGAAATTGCTTCATAATTATTTAAATAACAATCCATTATTATTATTTCAATAAATAATTATTAAATAATTTAGGAAAATTATTGTCTATCCACACCATATATACTACTTGGTTGACTTCGACCATACCTGGTTTTACATTAATTAACAATAAATGGTTTACTTTTAATTAAAATAATGTAATTTATCATAATTACATTAATTTTACTATAATTACATTTGTTTTTCTTAATAGTAAATAATTTAGGCTTAAAAAGTAAATGATTTATATTAATTTATTGTTAATTTAAATAATTAACTTACTATACATCACCACTAATCAATAGCAATTTTAATATTTTTTGGGAAATTATCATAAATTATTGTAATTTATTGTTATTTACTTTTCTATTGGTTAATTTAAATAATTAACTCCCTTTTTGGTGTTTTTTTTTTACTGTTACTAGCAATAGTAACAGCTGTGGCAATAACCAGCAATGGTCCCAGAAAAAAAAAAAAAAAAGACGGCATGCTGATGCAGCACCATTTTCTCAAAAAACACCTCTTAAAAGAGGCACTAGTTCCAAACATGGTGTAGTTATTTTAAAAGAGGAATCTAATCGTTCATATCATGCCTTTCCAGTGCCGTGGTGGGATTCATTTTCAAATTTGTTTTTTCAAGCTGAGCGAATCACTGAGATGGGAGTGGGCCAATGTGCTTGGCCCGAATATGTGGTCTGGGTTTGGGCCCATTTTAGGCCCAAACTGAACTCTTTCTTTGCCTTTTTGATCATGCAATTACAGCCGTTAAGGGAATCCCAAAATGGATATAAGTGTTTCTCTACATCATCCCAGGGGTGCAACTTGGGCGGGCCCAGCTTGAACCCAGACGGACTCGGCCTGAAATTTTACTTGGGTTGGGTTTGGACTTTAAGTCCTTGGGCTGGGCTCAGACCCAAGGATTTGGGCTTTTTTATTTTTCAGGCTGGGCCTGGGCCTATTTCTTAGATAGTTCGAACCCATCCCGAGCCCTATCTAACTATATATATTCATATATAGATATGTATTTACAAACTATATACATATTTACATATATACATACATGTATATATATTTGCATAAATGCATACATACATGTGTATTCATTGACCAACCTGAGCCCAACCTGAATGCATCAAATTTAAAGTGTGGGCTTGACTTCATACTTGATCTAGGCTCAGGCCTTAGTCCCAAATCTTAAGGTTGTGCCTCAATTTACCATAATAAACCCGGTCCAATCCACCCGATTTCACACTGCTATAGTCACAACCCATTTCGGATCGTAAGTTTTAGTCCAATAGGCAATAGCATGCCCATGTAATAAAATCAATTAGGGCTATTTATTTGAAGAGGTTCATAAAATTCAGGAGTGATGCAGTTTTGTTAAGAGGGAATAGAAAAAGAAAACGCATGGGAGAGGGAGACAAGCTCTGTGATTGCAATGTTTCAAAAAAATCAAAATGGGTGGTGTCAGAAATCAGAATGGAGAAGATTGCGCGTTATGGGCTCAGGGCTACTACTGTGTACTGATCCGAAACTTATCAGCGTGATGATAATGGTGAACACGTGATGCCTTTTGGTCCACCACCTGATCTTTGATGCAAGCATACAAGGGGCTGATCCTTTTCTACTAAGTAAGACTATCCCAGCAACAGAATTTGTTTGTCTCTTTCTATATTTCAATGAAGCCCAGCTCTCTAGTACTACTGGACTCGGATTGGCTTTGGTGGATCTCAGTGAGCTAGATCTGCACTGTGCCCCCTTAGCTTAGCTTTGGATCTCAGTGAGCTAGATCTGCACTGTGCTCCTTGGAAGGGGCCATGGGCTAGTAGTAGTGGTAGTAGTACATTTTTGCTTCTGGAAAATCACATCAAAGGTGGGCCCTAGCTGCTTGCCTCATTTTCTAAAGCAGGCCTCACCTCGGAACATATCTTCAACCTGAAATTAGCCCAAGCCCGAAGCTGTCTGACTGAGAACAGTTCATACTATCTCCTCCCAAGTCCGAACTTTACTTTTTTTTGGTATAAGCTCCTAACTTCGTACTTCATATATTACAATCTCTCTCTCTCTTGTCATCACTGCTGCTGCCCCTGCCATTGACAAAGGAGAGGACAGACTGGGATGAACTTCTATGGAAAAGTTGGGGAAGAAAACAAGAAAAGGCAGAACAGAACCAATTACATCAATGAACCAATTCATATCTTACCGTGTGCTGGACTATTATTGGACGGTAATTGTTAGGGTCCCCTTGACCCTAGTTACAATGTGGATGGTATATTTGAAGCCAAGATCTTGTATGCTAAGACATTATTCTGTTTTATGCTTGAGTCTAAGACTTCTGTCCCATCCCACCTACCTATTGAAGCCCATAACGTGTATAGCAAAATTTATATTGGGTCTATCTGTTTCAACATAAACTGGAGGGAAAATTTCAGGCTGAATTATTTGAGCTAGACCATGAAAACTAGTTTTTCTTGCAATATACATAAAAAAAAAAAAATCGAAAGGTGCAGAAGATTAAACCTTTGTTATATAAAAAGTGTGAACATCATGGGCAATTGCTAAATATTTCGGTGTGAAAAATTTATGTCCAGTTTGCAGAGAAATAAATGCAGCCATTAGGGTCATATTTGGTTTGCTGCTCTCGGCCTTAATTCTTGTTCAGCCTTAGTTCTTCTTCATTCTAGGGTAGGAATTGGCAATAATGAATATGAGTGTTTGGTTACAAAATTCTTGTCATAATCTCATTCTTTTCGGAACAAAAGATCATCTCATAGCACAAAAACTGATGTAGCCTGCAAAATGAAAAATAATCATGTCCCATCTTGTTCATTTTCATTCTTTAAAGAAATTCCATGTTGGCAACCACTGGCTTAGATCTACAAAACCACTGCCATAGGTGCTTACTGGTGGACTGCCATGGAAACTTACACCAACACACATTGGCTGCCAGCTATCTGCTACTAAACATCCATGCCGATGGTTTTAGAGACTTAGGCTGGGGGTGTATGACCACCAGCACAACATTTTTGAAAAATGAAAATGAGCAGCATAAGACACTTGCCACTTTGAAAAGAATTCATTTTTTAGAAAAAAAAGTGTTTTATTCATAGCGATATTTATTCACTATGTCCATTTTTCCTCATTCTTCTTCATTTTAGAATTTTATCTCGGGTAAGAATGAAAAAGAATGAGAGTTGAATCAAACATGATCTAGATTTCTTGTGGGTCATAAAACCAAACATCCTTATATTTAGAGCTGCAAATGGATTGAATCGAATTGGGCATAGGTAGATCCGAATTTAGTTTGTTTAAATTTGAGTTTGAATCATATCTTATCAAATGGATTTATATCACATTTGAATTATAATTGGATATAATTAAATAGTATAAATAAATTAAACTAAAAATGATCAAAATATTAATAAAATGAATTAAAAATTACTTTTATATGACGCTTGAATCCATGACAAGAACCCTGAAACACAAGATTCATTTCTAATTCATTTATTAATATTTTTAGTTTAATTTATTACCCAAATGGGAATATTAATGGGACAAATCAAGAAAATCTGGAAGAGTAGTTAATATGGAACAGGTAGCAGTAAGCATAGCATGTGCCAGGTACAAAGTTGGCTGTACACCAAATCCGAACTTTTCAAACAGTATCCTAAGTATTGTCTACTGCAAAGTGCAAACAAAATAGATGGTGCATATCGCCTAGCTAGACTCTTCCTTTCCCAAGTGGATGGTGTTGAGGGACATGTGAAGACTTTTGTTGGTCCACCACTCCATCTCCAGGCTACAGGCTCCAGGCTACAGGCTCCAGGTTCCAGGCTCCAGGCCCATGCAGAGAGCAGCTGAGCTATGATCCAGGCCCCTTGGCTTGGCGAGGCCTCTTTCACATCAGTACTGTCAGACGCAAAAGTGCTCCTCCAATAAGCCCCTCGGCTCTCCCCCAGTCTCTGGGTAGTGGGTACTGGGTCTCTCTCTCTCTCTCTCTCTCTCTCTCTCCATCCATTGGTTGGTTAAGGAACAAAAGCAATATCTTACTACAAACCACATGCGACTGAACTGCAGACATTGTACACAACAAAGCGGTATATCATCCAAAAAATATTGCAGTTCATCTTTGGTTTGTTTAACAGGATGTGGTTCCTCTGTCGGGCTGAGGTAGCCCAGGCCCAGGTCCAGGAAGATTGAAGAACTTTTCCAAAATCCAAATTGAAAAAGAATTAAGTTGCATTTGACATTCCTTATTTTAATTACTTATATCTCTTTTTACCATTAAGAATTCAGTGTTTATAGGAGCATTTTAACTGCAAAAAAGAGATATTTAAGATAAGGAATGCTAAATATAGCCTAAAAATGCAATTTTGTCCAGCCATCTTTGTCCCTGATCAGTCCATGGGGTTAACGGTGAAAGTAAAATGATCAAACGGACTCTTAAATTTCTACTCTAAAGGTCCAATCTATTATTACTATGTGCAAGGATGATTTGGATGATGTGGGAGAGTTTGAGTGTCCATTTGGTAAGGTACCCTCGGAATTGACCATTTTCAATGGTGTCCTACTGTTTGTGGCTTGTAGTAGGCTTTGAAACGTCATCTTCCCCCAAATAACATAGGGTGAAGAGATGGGTTTGTCTTTTGGGCAGATGACAGAGTAGGTAGCCCATCTCTAATGGGTCATCTGCCACACCTTGGAAGCTTGTCCCTTGTAGATTGAATTTGTAAATTACAATGCTTTGAAATTGAGTTTTGAAAAATCAGAGGCTAGAAGAAGAAGAAGAAGAACAGATTTTGGCAATTCTGAAGTCTAAACCCCCTAACATTTGTAAATAGTTTAAGTAGCTCTTTTAAGAATGCTATCCATAGTCCACAGAATTGTAGGTTAATATCATATTTTGCCCTTTGATACCGTCCATTGCTTGACATTGTTTGCTACTATAAAATCTTGAACTGATTGTCGTTTTAAGGGGTCCACCACTGGCTGTATCATCAACTACATTGTCACGGGCTTGATCCCAATCCTACCACCTACCAGAGAAATGCCAAAAAGGAGAAGAAAATCTTGTTCAGTGGTTGATCAACAAAATATTTACATGGGCCATATTTTGATTCCATGAACTTGGGCCCCAATATAGTTGGGATAAGGCTTTGATATTGATGATGATGTAGGGGGTGTTCTATAATGTGGATGAAAAATTGGTGGGTGTGGATTGGTCTACACCACACTATGAGATAGGGGCCAATCTACACTATACTATTGTTTATACTTGTTTTAAATTGTGGACAAAACTATGTGGATAGAAGTTGTCTATACCCATATGGGCGTTTTGCAGGTGTAGTGTGGATTTATCCACATTGCACCTATTGATTCCATATATCTTATATACAATTTGCGAGATAATTTACACAATCGATCATGTAGGGATGCAAATGGATCGGATTGGATTCGAATCAAGGTACATCCGAATCCGATCCGATAGCAGAATATAAAATCTGATTAGATTCACAAATGGTGATTAAAATTCGAATTCGTTAAGGATGCTAGATATCTAAATCTAATCTAATATGGTTCAAATTATGAAAAAAATTAATAAATTATTAAAAGAAAAAACAAAAAATATAAGTATTTTTAAACTATTTTCATCATATATATTAATATATAGTTGCCTTTTTATAAAAAAAATTACAAAAAATGCAATATAAACATATTTATAAATAAATATATTAATATATACATGTATTTTTATAAGTAAATATGTTTATAAATATATACATATATAGATTGGATCGGATCAGATAGGAGTGATTTGAATTCCAATTGGATCTGATCCAAAAATCTGACAAAGGGTTATCCGAATATGATAAAAATAGGATTGGATTCAGATTGGATGATCCGATCCATTTGAACCCATAGAATCATGAATGAAAAAAAGCCACAAAATGATTTGAAATAATAGTAGTAATAATAATAATAATAATATTATTATTAATATTAATAACAACAGATAAAATAAAACACCAATACATAATTACTAATAAATATATTTATCATTATAATATTATCTTCAACGATAAACAATTTAAAAAATAATTTCATTATAAATTAAAATATATTAAAAAGATTAAATAAAATGAGGGTAGTTAGACCAGTGTTAATGCACCTACGTTACACTGACTCATTCCCACAAACTATCCATACCATAGTGTGGCCCATCCATGAGAAAAATCATGGATGATAAATTGGGGTGTCCCGTCCCTACCCACATTATTTTGTAGACGGGGACTGTCCACACAAAACAAAACACCAAATTCTATCTTGGACAGGACCAAAATGGTCCAATCCATGATATTTTCACACTAGCAAACACCCTCATAATTGTGTGTTTACAGCTAGAACCGGAATAGTCTATTCTCATAGTCTGTTTGGTTCAGACAGGAATCAGAATTAGAATTGAAATTAATTGAAATAGGACTTCATTCCCAAAAGAAGGGGAGAAAAATCAAAATAGTACATCCCAATTCCGATTCCAGACCCCTATTCCCATGACCCAAACGTGCCTTAGAAGAGAGAACTAGCTAATTTACAGCTTAATTCGTAGATAATTGCAAAGTAAAGGACAAACCCACCTCAAAATTCATGAAAAACAACACTAAAAACCATAACCCACCACCTCAATGCACCAAATAAACAAATGTGGCTGTGGTTTCTGGAGCCCCTTTTCACACCCCTGGCATAAGATGTGCAAAAGCCGGCCAGCAGATGTTTCTCCTCTAACGGGTTGTTCGTGTCCTAGAGTTTCAGTGGTGCTTGAAAAGCTGAACCCAACCAACCTAAATTGTCATCTTGCTTTTGGCTTCCATTGACAGTAAAGGTGATAGGATGAACTCTTTTGTATGTTTGTGTGTGGTTGGAAGTTTGCTCTCTTGCTTTCTTTTTCATTTTTCACTGGGAGTCAGTCATCAGTCATGAGTCATGACTCCTGACTTATGAGAGAGTCAGCCATAATATTTTCTTATTATTAGGGGTTTAGACGTTAGACCATTTTTTGTTTGGGTTAGAGTTTGTCTAAAAGAATCAATCCTCCCTCGCTGAACAAAAACCTAAGAAATTAATCCCCTTCTTTTTGTCCTTACCCCTTAACCATTTAAATCTTCAACGAGACATGAGCATATTGACATGTTTATGGAAAATTGTGCAACTAATCAGCATTGAAAAGGCGATCAGCATCGAAAAGGTAGTGCCTTATATTGCTGTTGTCCTTCACTCACACACTTCAAAATCCTTCTTTTTCTCTCTCTCTCTCAATTTTCGAAATTACAGCATTTTGGACCCATCTGTTTGTGACGATGCTTTCAAAATTTCAAAAAATTGGGAAGACTTTCTACCTAATAAAATTATTTATTAATTTCCATCAATTTTTTTTTTATAGTAATGTATTTACATTTAATTATTATTCTGACGTTACCTTAATAATATTCCAAAATATTAATTTAATATATGTTAGCCCAAAACATTTCATGAAATTGAAATTCAGCAAAATCTCACCAACATTCAAGACCTCTCTCTCTCTGCTTAACCTTAATCCATGGAGTTTAGACTGTATTAGAAGTTTACAGGGGAACCGTGGATCATCTTGATTCGGTAGTTAGAGACCCTTCAATTAAGACAGGGCCAAATAATGTAGGACCCATGATGTAATGGTCATGTAGGTTGGATTATTGTGGACCCACCAACTCGTGGACTTAAATTTTTGTTGATTTAAGGAATCAGAATCTACATTGCTCATGCTAAATGCTAGGCCTATGGATTAGAATTTATAAATTAGAACTACAGAACTGTGGTGGCTCGTGAGATAACAGTGCCACACAGTGCCCGGTTTTCCCTTGATTAAGCTTTTATTGATATTAGAAGGTAAGAGAAAATAAAAAGGAGCTTGGGGAAGGGGGACATGATAATATGGTCTCTTTGTTGTAGTACTACGGAGCATCACTGTACACGAGAGTTCACGAGAATCTTATATACTGTGCCTCCTTCCTCCTATGTCTTGTGGGGGGCTGATTTGATCTCCAAATTTTTTAGTAGTCTTTGTGTATGGTCCATCAAACCACTCTGTTCCTGTTATGTGCCTCTAGCTCCCATCAGCCCAAAAACCATTCGACAAAGATGATGGACCATCGTGGGCTCTAGAGCTGTCAATGAATTGGGTCTATTCAATAGAATCAAATCGACTGAACCGATTATATAGTTAATAATATATAGAGGTTTTTAGTAATTTTTCTTATATTTTATGTTTGAAACAATAAATTTCATACACGCACGGCATATAAGATAATCTTACTTAGAAGCACTTGAATTATATTATTGTTTTTATTAAGATTATATTATCAAAAATGAAATTCTAAGTTGTTACTATCATAGGTAATTATAGATGTCAAGTGTAATCGGATCTAATCAGGTTAGACCCGATTTTCGTGCTTAGTAGTTGTTTTGGTTCTGGGTGTCCAGACCCGACCCATTGACAACTTTAATGGGCTTCCAGCATAAAGGTTAGAAATTTAGAATAGTTCATGTTCTTCTTGATTTAGGGTTTAAGGCTTGAGGTCTGTTGTGCTATTTCAGAAATTTGAAGGGTAGGTCCTACAACCTAGGAAAAGAAAAGTGAAGGGGAGGAGGTTTCGACTTTCAAGCTTCTACTTTGAAAGGGAGGGAATTGACCAGACCTTGCATTGTTAATTGTTCTGAGAATTAAGAGAGAGATCTCACTTTGATCGCTCAATGCCAGAGATGGTTTTATCACTTTCAGACAAATCCAAGAAGAGGGTCAGCACTCAGCAGAGAAGAATGGGAGCCGCACTGCATCACATGGCCTAGTCTTTATCAGAAAGGACCCAAATTAGAACACCACATAACATTGGCAGTACTAAGGCATCCAGTAAACCATCTGCCTTTGGCAACCCAAGAACCCATTTGCCTTGTTTCCTGGTGCCTGAGATGTTGAAGGGAATATTTCCCATTAATAGTCTTAGCCTCTTAAATAGAAGGAAATAATTGAGGGAGGACTGTAAAAGAAGATGATGGCCATTGTTTTGTTTGCTAGTCATTTCAATTATTTTGTATGTAGAATTATGCATGGTATGTGGATTAAATGGGATAAGATGGAGTACTGTTACCTTGTTTTCAACCCTCAAGGCCAGAGGCATTTCATATTGGGACATGATCCGATGCTCAGTATAATGCAAGGGGTTCTCATTGTCTACGAATTTGATAATTGATGGCTGAGGTGGCCACCCACCCAATAGAGTTCCACTTGTTCATCTCATCACCTATCTTTCAACTTTGCCACTTGGCAAATAAAATTTCAGTGATTATCATTTCCTTAGGTTACATTTGGAAACGATATAAATAGAGTGTAAATTTTGATTCAGGGTAAATTTGCACTTTGGTTCACTTTTATCTGTATTTGACAATATTACATTTATGTATTGACAAATGATAGATTAATACATATTTACATTGTTAATAAGATGTAAAAGTACATCAATAAAAAAGAAGTAAATTTGTATTCAAGTGCCATTTTGATAAAAAAAAAGGCATATATTTTATTGGAATTTGTATAAAAAGATAAATTTGTCAATGCAAAATTAATCCAACTTTACAATTTATGTGGACTATTTTACACTCTACATATTTGCATAATTTCCAAACAGAGTCATAACTTTTTTTTCACCCCTAAGTCGGCCTCACCATTTCAACCCAGCCCCAAAACAAACAAGAAAAGCATAGTTTGAATTATAAATGAATGGTAGGGCCCCACCTTATTGTAAATGAATGGTTTGAATTTGACATAGCAATTCATTCCCAAAACAACTGACTGAACAAAGAGGTTGGTTTGGTGATGGAATTTGGAACAAGTATGTACAGAATACTGTCTTGATATAGAAATAAAATCATTATATTCTGATGCTTCCTTTTTTTCTTTTTTCTGGTGTGAGGAAAAATAAAATCTCTTGTCCCCCATGAACATGGCCTACCTGTCTGATGGATTCTAGCTCAAAATCACATCAAAAGGTTGAATCCAAAGCCCCAAACATTTAACAAATGTCTTGTCTTTTGGAATGCTATATGCCCCATGGCCTCTCAATCAATTGCTTGAATGAAAGGGTATCTACAGTAGTATTTTTTCTTTCTCTACTTTTTTGTTTATTAAGAATCTAAATACAAAATAATAGACTAGGGCCCTTTGATAAGATTTTTTTAAAGATCTTCCTGACAACCCAAATGACCAAAAGATGAGTTTAGCTTTTGGGTTTTATCTTTTAAAGATATAGACCATTGATAAATATCGTGGTCTATGCTAGTCTATTAAATGAAAGATTTTAGGTGCGAAAAGACGGGAGATTTTCAGCCGTTTTGGGATTTCATGAACTTACCGACTCCCAAGTCCCATATTTTCTTGCCAAACAGAAGAAACCGTTTTTTGATCTAATGGTTTTTGAAAAATCGGAAGATCTTTCAAAAAGATTTGTCAAACAGGCCCTAAATAAGCCTAGACTAACCTCAATTTTGATGGGTGGCAGATTTTCCACTTGGGTCCTACAAATTGGTGGCAATTGAGTTTTTACTTTTTGGTAGGAGGTACATTTGAGTTGACTGTGATGCAAGAGTTGCATGGCTGAGAGCATGCTTACCGGAAGTATCTAGGGTGCAAATTCATCATGTCTCATCCTTGGGATATCAATCTCTACTTGTTTCTTAGTTTTTGAATTTAAAATTTGTCACAGTGGTTCATTCCAGTACCTGGTCCCCTACTACCTTGTTATTATGGTGGATGATATATACTGGATAGCCAAACAGAGCAAACCATAACTAGATCAATGGTTTCTGTTTTGATGGCCTGCCCATTTGATCTTTCTGCTATTTTTAATAAAAATTTACGTTTAAAGTTTAAACGTCCTCTCTTTTAATCCCCATCGTCTCGTAGTCAGATTTCAGCAGTAAAAACTGAAAAGAGACGAAAATAGAAAAAAGGTATCAGACTTTTTAAAATCTCAAAGGAGAGCTCCTACAGTCGAGTTCAATCTCCCGCGTGCTCCTTTCCTGCATATATTTTCATTCGAAGAAGAGTAGCCTTCTACTCTCTCAAACAAACTGTCTGTCTCTCCGATGGAGGCTCGACTCAAGATGCGGATTTCTCGCATGTTTCGTTCTTCATTTGGATCTTGTAAGCCTCGAAACATATCGGATGTTATCGAAAGGCCGATTTTCGTAGCTCAAAACAGCCGAGACTTTCATCTGCTTGAGCCTTCGTCTCCTAAGGTTCGAATTTTTCCATCTATGTGCAGACCCAGATGGTCGGAAAGAATGGAGGTGGCGTGGAACGAGAGTGTCGCAGTCTCTCCAAAGGAGGTGTTACAGAGGTCGAAGGTATCGGAACATGGCCCATGTTTCGTGTCGGGTGATATGGGAGGAAGAACATGTCCTCCTGCGTCACCCACTTTGCCTCTGAATTCGTTCTACAGTTTTGAGGAATTTCAACCAAAGAAGAGAAAGAAAAGATCGAAGAAGACTAGGAAGACCCACGGGAAGTACAAGAAGAAAGAGAGTTTCTACCATCTCAGCTCCTCGTCTGCAGAAACTAATGGTGGTGGGTGGTTCAGCAGTGAAGACGAACTAGACGACGAGACAGAGACGTTTTTCTCCTCGAGGAGCTTCTCTTCTGATTCCTCAGAGTCTCGTCACCTAAACAAGAAGAGTTCTCGCCGGAGATCAGAAGCCAGAGTTGAACGGAGAAGAGCAGTGAGCAAGAATTCCGATATGGGATACTGTACGTTTTCCACTAGGGGGAAAGTGCAGGAAAGTTTCGCAGTAGTGAAGCGCTCCAGCGATCCTTACAGTGATTTCAGGACATCAATGGTGGAGATGATCATCGAAAAGCAGATATTTGCAGCCAAGGATCTCGAGCAGCTTCTGCAGTGCTTTCTGTCGTTGAACTCCATTCATCATCACAAAGTGATCGTCGAAGTCTTCTCAGATATATGGGAAGCTCTGTTCTCTAACTTATCTTGAAGAAATATGCTATTTCGTCTTGTTATATTTAGATATCTGAGAAAGTAGCTAGCTTTTCTCGTTTCTGCTGTTGACTCTTGAAACTCTAACTGTTATTTACTATGTTAATGGTACTCTTTCTGGTTTTTCGTTCAAACCTTTGATGGGTTCTTTTTCTTACTTCATTTTCATTGTTTGTTTCTTTGCTTTCTGTTCCTCCTTCGATCTGATGGGGATCAGTTAAAAAACAAAGACAAAGCAGACGAGGAGCTAGCTGTTTTGCTTCTAAAGACTGAAATGATATTTTGTTGCAGTTTTGATAGAAATAGTTGAGAGAAGAATCGACAACAGTTATTTTTGGATCCTTTTGTTTGAGAATTGAGAAGGGCTTTCCATGGATGGATGTACCATCGGAAAAGGAGTACAGAAGCGACGAATTGATCCAGAGAAAGTGCTGCTTCAGTTGCTTGTGTGATTGGATTCTGATTACCTTAACAGTTTACACAATAACTCCACACTCCACACAAAAGAGATGGAAAACAACGATAGCCACAGTGTTAATTCTCCTTTTCTCTCATCAAGATGCTATTTTTTTTTTTTTTTTTGTTTCAAGCTCAGATCATTTTTTAGTGGTGTTAGTGATTAGTTGCGTTCTAATTAAGTTTTTGTTTATTTCTGGTCGGTAGTCCTCTCTGTTGTTGTCTTGTCTTTCATCAAAAGCTCTGATACTTGTGACTCGTTAATTACTCAATTCCTCTAAATCTAACCTCATGTAGTGGAACTTGGTGGCCCTTTATCCAAAACTGGTACAACCCAAGCATCAATCACATCAAATCTGTAGTTTGATTCCTGATGCTGCTGCTGCTTCGGATGCTACACCTACCCATAAACTCAGAGAAACAAAGGATCAAAAAGGGGTTCATGATTCATAGATGATTTGAATTGGATCAAGCATTTTGTGTGGTCTGTATCTCTTTGCCGACAAAAAAGCTTATGACTTAGAAATTCGTGAAAAATTTGAGTGTAAAAGACAAAAGAAACACAGCTAGTAATAAAAAATTGAAGTTCTGTAAATGTATTGTCTAATCTAAACGTGGTGATATAATGAGAATTTCCGTATTAATAAATTAATAGAATCCGTTTTGTTTCATTTACACGAGAAGAGAGGCAGAAGGAAGTGAGGAACCAACCGCAGCAGCTACCTAGATAGACAATCCACTGCAGAGTGCAGAGTGCAGACTTCATTGGCTTTTGCCTTTTAGCGTCGCCCAGGAGCTAAGCTACGTTTAATTATGGCGCAATAACAACAATGCACTGATCAGTGTTCTCTCTCTATCTAGATTGTTTGAAATAAAAGAAGAAAAAAAGCTTTATTGGTGATAGACTTGGTGTAGCTAAGGCCCCTATCTCTACCTAATGTAGAAGAAATGGAAAAGTCAATTGAATGAGAAAGCATGTCTCTTTTCTGATAGCTATGTTTCACTGTCTCAGAGAGAGAGCGCGACGTTACTAAAAAAGAATGCCATCTGGGTTCCAGCCTGATACTGCAAAGGAGGAATGTTTTCTTAACGAGGGCAGTGATGTTTGTTGGGTAGGTAAGAGATGGTTGTTTTGTTCATGAGGATAACCTTCTTCTCATTAATGCCCCATTTCAAACCAAGCTCTGCTACTCTGCTCAAGTGTTCAACCATTTGTCCCTCCGGATCTCCTACACTTGACGCCTTTGTACTAAGGCGTATACTAATGAATCTGTGTCTTTCCATAAATGGAGATCATATTTGCGCCCCACAAACGCCCTACATGCACATCTCAGCATGCATTGACATGTTGTCAATACAAGGTTGGGATGTACTGTGGGGGCGTTAATAGAGCACAGATGTGAAGTAGGAGATCTGAACTCTATACTAAACATAAAAACACTGGGTTGAATCATCGATTTGAGTTCACATCTCCACCTCACAAAGCCCCACACCACATCTCCACCGTGTATTGGGAATATCTCCTGATGATAGTATCAGAACCGATAATATTATCATCAGAAGATGCTCTCAATAAACGGCGGGGGATGTGCTGTGTGGCGGAGATGTGAACTCCATGGATTTAGTGAGCCAAAGACTCAAATACACCCAGATGTGATCCTTCTGCTGCTGCTGACGTTTGTTCTGAAAATTTATGATTTGTTTATTTATAAAAACAAAAATCATAAAACAGTAGGTTTTGGGTTGGATCAAGTGGCCCAATATATCAACCCTAACCCAACCCCATAAGTAGACCTGGCAAAAAGTTGACCAACCCGTGAACCCGATCCAATCCAACCCGAAAAAATAGGGTTAGGGTCTCATATTTAGCAACTCAAATGTGAAAATGACCCAACCCGACCCATCTCGAAAAAAACTGGGTTGGGTTGGGTCACGGGTCAACCCGCTGTCCCGATTGTCAAGTCTAATTTGGATTATTTATGCATTGTTAGAAGTATTCACTCTTCAGTTTTTTTTATTTAGTCTTTACTTTTTATTGTTTATTCTTTAAATTGTTAATTGTTCAAGTTTTTATTTTATATTTGGAATTTTAAGGTTAATTCTTTTAATTTTGACATTTTTCATGTAATTTTTCTTTATTTTTTTTAATTTCAATTATTTTTTGGGATGACCCGAGTTGACCCATGGGTCAACCCTAACACAAACATTTAGGGTTAGGGTCTAGCATTTGACAACCCAACCCAAAATGAACCCGAAATACCTTAACCCAACCCGAACCCTACCCACCAACCCGATTTCCAGGTCTACCCATAAGGAGTCGAATTTGACCTAATTTCATAACCAGAAATATCGTTTTAGGCTCAGGTTGGAAGGAGTACAAATATAAATATATATGGTATAAATGTATACAAAATAATACAAAATACAAGACTTTGCACTTTACATATTTATATTTGCACTCCTTCCAAACTAGGCTTTAATTTCAAAAGAAAAAAAAAGAAGAAATTCCTTTTCTGGGCTGAATGGGTTCCACTTGGTCCCATGTTTTAAGGGAGTTTGGATTGGCTGAAAACAAAATCATACAATGGACTGGGCAATATGTCACGAGTGAATACACCAAATCGCCAATGCTCTGTAGGCTGTGTTTGGTTGTAACACGAATTTATTTGCATTGATACAAAATAATGATAGTGTAAATAATTTTGGTGCAAATTATGATTTATTTTTGTTTCAAAATTTATTTTATTTTGTTTGATTGCATCACAAATGAAGTAAAATAAGACCTAAAGCAGAATAATGTAAAATCAAAAACAAAATTAAATTAAAATTTTTATTCTTTTTATTTGCACTGCCATGCATATGCATATGTATTAATGCAAATAAAATTGTATAGCAACCAAACACAGTCCTATATACAAAGTGTGGGTCCTATGTATACAAAATACTGGCATGTTTCCTCATGATAAGTTGTCCAACCCGCTGTGGCGCTGTGTATTTTATCTCTATCCCATCTGGTTGATGTGAAGGGAAACGGGGAGCTTTATAAAAGTCCAACTGGAATCCAGTCAATACTAACTGTCCCTCTAAATCTCATCCGCCTAAAAGAAAGGTGTGAGAGAGCACTGGGCCAATGCCAATCATGAGGCCCCACGTCAGTCTGACATATGTAGCCCATACGTACAAAGCTTACGTGGTATATCATAATTGGCGCAGTATAGAAATAAGGACAAAGTCATAGCCACGTCCATGCAAGCATAGCTCATAGAGGTAAAAACATTTCACCTAGTTATGAATATCACTGATCTGTCACTTAGGCTGTATTTGGTTTTAAGGAAAAGATAGGGAAACCAAACATAGCCTTTTCCTTCAAACCAAACACAGCCTTAGAGTTTGTGGAATGCTAATGCTAGTATATCAATGGGTGGGGATTGGCATCCAAACCCAACTCAAACTGATTAAGGTTGATGAAAACCCATCCAGTAGGACCAGGTAGGGCTGCCAGCGGGTTGGATATTTGGATAGAACTGGAACTGACCCAATAAGACATATTAAGGAACCATAATCGAACCAGACCCTATAGGGACTGTAATTTTAGATTCAAAATTGAATCAATTGGTTCTTGGGACAACCGGGTCTGACCCGATGGACCTGATTGTAATAACCTGTTGAAAATATTATACATTTAATGGTTTAGGTAGGATCTGAGTTGGTTTGGGACCGGATAGAACCATTTCTGAACCAACAATAATCGGAACAATATATCAGGAACTAGAACCGACTCATAGGGTCCGTCGGGTTGGATCTGACCCATTGTTGAGGATAAGTCTGCAAACGTTGTACATTTATACAAAGTTGAATTTGATCCCATTATGGGTGATTCAAATTTGATTCATTTATGATTGAATTGAATATGAATTCACCCCCATTTGATCTGATATAATCCCCTTGGATTCAGTTAACTATAGATATTTATATATACATTTAAAATCAATATTATGCCTACTAGTAAAGTTGGTTTGAATGTTTTGTTTTTAATTAGAATCATTGGTTCAAGTTTCATACAAATCATTTTTAATATATTTTGTTCATGATAGTACCAAGTCATTTTTTGATCATTTGCTTGTTTAATTTATTAATGCTATTCAATAAATAGGATATATTTCTCTGCTGGAATGGCTAGCTCTGCATGACACAGAATTTCATGTAGTTACAAATCCTTCATATCTTTGATGATGGACATTATTCATTCAGTTTACAGGTAAAAGTTTTGCCAAAGGACTATGTTAAATTTCACTTCTAAAAAATGAAAAAAAAAGAAACTACTCCAAAAATGCTTACAATAAATGTCAATTAAATGTTAACTACATGAATGCTATTGTCTCATGACATATTAGGGCAAGTGGCTCCCTGGTAATCCAATACTCCATATTTTGTAAAATGAGCAGTTAAGAAAAAAATAGTAATCAAATGGACCTTTAAAGCATCTCAGCTGATAACTTTTGAAACTACACCTGCACCGACTGTCCTACCTCCCTCAGAGCAAATTTTTGTCCTGTTAAGATCAATTGAAGGGAAGGGGAAGGAACGGATTTATTTCAAACCTCACCATGTATTTTTGAAAATGCAAATAAAATGAGAAAAAATTCACTGCAACTAAAATAAGACATGCACATTGATTGAGGACATTTGGCAGTAATGGTTCATATTTCATAATAGAAGCATCAAAATGTTGATTATGCTAGTGATAATGATTTCAAGTGAATCCATGGAAAAGTCAATGAAAAAGAAAATATATTACACAAAAAATTCCACAAAAAAAATTACAACATAAAACAATTAATGCAACATGTTTGCCAAACAATATACATACATATAAAACACGGGCATTACACATATATATTGCACAAAGTGGCCTGAGGTTCATATAGGCTGGCTGGTCCAGTCATTTAACTATCCACAGAAACTCAAGGGGCACAAAAAGAGTCCCCATAGGGCCGCGAACCATATCCATTTTTCCAAATTTGTATTAAAATTTAAAAATCTGATTAGATTAAAGCAGTCAAAATTTGACTTTTAACAGTATTTTAAAAATTTGAATATGAATCTATCACAAACTGAATCAATCAAATTGGTATCTAACAACATTAATACGTATGCATTATAGTATTAGCACCTTTCTACAATGGCACAACATGCAACATGGCTATACATTTCTACATTGTCCATGTTGCAAATATGGAAAATCTGTCCTAGTAACCTTGATTTGAAGCAACAACTTACCAATAATAATTCTTGTAAACAGCCCATATAACTTTATCAATATGAATTTAGACTATAAAAAATATAAAACTATGAAGGCATATTGGAGGCATGATTCTCATAACATGAAGAAATGAAAATATAATATACTAATATTATTGTCTTAAAAAAAAAGTTTTATTATGTTTAGAAGATCAGAAATATGTAAGCTTTATCTAGCCATTTCATGAGTTTTCAGAAGTTTGTATAGTTCCAGAGGATGGAAGTTATGAGTCAAATTCTACTTGCTTCAAGTGGAACAGAAGATATCAGCTCAAAAACTGCGGTCACATTATCATCGGGTATCACCATCTTAACATTTTCAGGCAATTCCACTTTTCCAGTAACATCTGCAGTTCTCATATAAAACTGAGGTCTATAATTTGAAAACAAGGCTGTATGGTGGCCACCTTCATCCTTTGAAAGGACATAGATCTCTGCCTCAAACCTCTTATATATTTTCACAGTGCCAGGCTTGGCAACCACCTACCATTAAAATGTCCAACAAGACAGTATAAGCCAATCAAGGCTGTAACCTTTTATGAACTGTTAAGCACCTGCACCAAAGGTCCAAAACTACTCTGACCATTAAGAAAACATTTTTAAGGTGTGGGCCATGTGGCCCTGGAAACAATTAGGGGTGGCCACGAGCCAAGCTCTTTACGAGCAATTCGGTCGAGCTCGAATAGCTACATAGAAAATAATAATATATAATATATAATAAAACTATAGAAAATAATATATATAATAAAAAATTGTATATACAATAATAACTAATTATTATAATTCTTAATTTTTAAATATCAAATAAAAAATATTTTTTATATATAACTTTTTTATTTTTATAAAACATTTTTTTCTCAAGCCGAGCTCAAGCTTACGAGCTTTTGACTCGAGCCGAGCTCAAGCTCAAGGTTCTAGCTCGAACCGAGCTCGAGCATCGTACTGCCTTGGCGAGCCGAGCTCGAATAGCTAGCTATTCTGCTCGGCCCAGCTCGAATCCACCCCTAGAAACAATGAACCATTACAACAGTGAAAAGGAAGAAAAGGACACCTAGATTTTCTTATAGAAATATTGAAATGCAATTTTTTGCTACTTACTAGCACAACCAAGTACAATCCTATGCAACAAAGGAACTCCATTTTCTAAAAGATGGCCATGCAAGACAGTCTCTTGTTCATTTCCAGACACCTGTTGATAATTCCAGAATAACCAATCTACTCAGATTCTCCTAAATCTACTGTTAAAAAAAATTATACATGTTGATCCATGTTACATAGGTCTAGAAAAGAACAGTAGGAAATAGAATCAAGTTCAGATAATGTTACTCTATGAGAATGGCTTTATGTCCTACAATTTTGTTTGATGATACAGTTGACCACAGAATTTTATGATTGTGTGGAGGATTTTTTTTTTTTTTTTTTTTGTATTACTTGCCTGTCCTCTTTGTACATCTTCACGTTTTAAACCACGTAGAAGAAGACCTACATTGTCTCCAGCGTAAACAATGTGAAACACATTATCAATTTAACAATACAGTATAGAAATCATAGTAGCATGGATTACAATAAGAAACCAGTCACTTGTTTGTCCATGATCCAAAATCTTCTTGAACATTTCTACACCTGTGACTGTAGTTTTCAGAGGGCCACCCTGCACAAGACAAATATAATCATTAATATTAGGTATACCAGAACTCGTTGTCATCAGCTGCTTAATTGAATGAGATCAGTTCACATTTTGCAGTATCCATCAAAAGGTTCAACCTCATTAGTACCTGAGTTAATCCCAAAACCTCTACATCCTCTCCAACCTTGTTCCACACGGTCCATGACAACAGTTCCACGCCCCTTTAAGAACAATGGTAGAAAATATCAAAACTGAAAGCAGCACAATAAATCCCATGAAGCCTCCAGTATTGTCTAATATTTTCCAAGCAACAAATATGGTATTATGGGAAAACAATACTAAAAGCCTAAAAAATCTTAGATTCAAAATAACAGCAGTAGCAGCAGCAACAACAACAACTACAATAACATTTCTACTTAAGGTAACTCAATGGGAAAAGGTGATATAACTGTTGACTGATGCGGTAAAATAACAAATCTGCAGTACTAACCACCAGCAATTGCTTGCCTATTCTTAAGTTAACTTCAGAAATCAAGGAAACATAATTTATGATAAAAAAATCATAGCTTACATTTCAACTCTGGAAATTATATTTGCAATTACCTGAATTGAGAAAACATCTTCAATTGGCATTAGGAAAGGCTTGTCAAGTTGGCGAATGGGATCAGGTATGTACTCATCCACAGCATCCATTAATTTTAGCATAGCCTTCTTGCCTATTTTTTCATTTGTCCCATTCAAGGCAGACAGAGCTGAGCCCCGGATAATTGGAATTTCATCACCAGGGACTTAGTAGAAACTAAGCAGCTCTGCCAAAGAAGCAAATCAGGTTAAAAGATCCAATGAGGAAGCTTAATATATTAGTTAATCAGGTCACCCCTTGTTACTCCTCTGCTTAGTGTGCCTGTGAAATCAAGCCATGGTATAGCTTAACCAGTGGATGCATCAAAAACAAACCACCCCAAATTTGAACATGCCACAGAGCTCCATTTCTACAAGTTCAAGTAGCTCTGGATCATCAACAGCATCAACCTTATTTAGAAATCCCACTAGTGATGGCACACCAACCTGAATCATGCATAGAATTTATTAAAAAACTACTCAGAAGAACTAAAAGAACATATGAAAGGCTCTAAAATTTTTCGAGACATGGCGATGGAGATCAAATGCTTGAAATGCATTGCAACTGCAAGATGACATCATGACAATAATATACTACTCACCTTGCATGCGAGCAGAATATGTTGTTCCTTTGTCTGTGGCATGGGCCCATCTGGGGCAGAAACTACTAGAATGCCTTCATCCATTTGAGCAGCTCCAGTAATCATGTTCTAGAACTCAATCAAAATGTCAGGATAGAGCATTATTCAAAGAAAGATGCTCCTGCACCCACTCATAAAACATATCATCGATGTGGATAAAAACACAAAGTTGACTTTTCCTGACGTTTAAGGGGAAGTAGACTAAGATGGTCATGGCATGTGTATATAAGACTACATACTGCACTGATGCAAGTTGATGATTGTAGAAGTGCCAAGCAAAGGCTGAAAAGAACAGAGTGGTGGTAAAAAAATGTGAACTAAACGATCACTATTTAACAAAGGGTATGAAATAGAGTTATAAGGCAAAAGAGGACTCATGTAACCAACCCCATTACATTTGTTGAATCATAATCATTCTAAATCTGTATGGAATTTTAAGAAAAGAATAACAGCTTGGGGGACAAAAACTCTCTGAAGAGGATAATTAATTCTCCTTTGAACTGTCTTTTAAGCCTCTTAATTTATTTTCTCTCTATATGAGTATATTCTAAGTCCACATCCTGTTGGTAGAAAGCAATTTTTTTTTTTAATGTTGGAAAGAGGCTGAAATGCAACCTCCACAATGTCCTTCTTATGACTAAGGCTGGCCCAAGTGGCCACATATGGGAGAGGATAAGCTAAATAGTACTGATGATGATAGTGAGCATGGGAATTACAAAAATGAATTCTAGATATTTAATATCTTTTTTCTTTTGCTATTTTCTTTTTGAGGTCAATTGTTGCTTAAGTTAAGGCATAGTTGTCAAGGCGTCTAGGCAGAAAAAATGACAAGGTGGGTGACTTTCTATAATATCATTCATATTGGTACATCTTACTAATGTGTTAATACATTCTATTATGTAATATATATAGAATTTATACTTTGTTTTAAAATTTTACTATTGAAATTTAAAAGATCACAGGGTATAAAAAGGTTTCTTTCTCTTTTCTTTTTTGCTTTTTTTTTCCTATTCTCTCTCTATCTCTATGTTAAATAAAGCAGAAAATCCATCCTTGTTCATTTTCTCTTTTACTTCCCATCTTGAATGTTTATCATATAAAGTTATAGCCTTATTTTGTTTTTATTTTTTTGAAAATGGCAAAGTAAAGTTATAGCCTTCTTTAGTTGCTAAGTGCTATGAAATTTCTCTTTCAAATACTTATTATATTGGTATTGTTTTTGAAAACATTGAAATTAATATTTAAAATATTATTATCTTTTAGATATGATGATTTGCAACGTTTTGAGAGGAAAATTAATGTCCTTAATAAAGAGAATTGCTATTTTTCAATTAATATGCATGCTTAAAACTAGGAAACTATCCAAAATGAAGACTAGAGTACTAGACATCTTGACAACTATGAGTTGATGTTTCTTTTCATAATAAATACTATACCTTTTCCATGAAATAGTCCTTTATTCTCGTTCTTCCAAATTAACGAATGAAAGATTATTATAGGTTCTTCCCTACAACTTATTTGCCTATGAAACATCACACTCCTGCAGTGGATGTGAGATTCCACTATTGAGTCCTTCTGTGACGTTGCTGAGAGTCTAAACTAAGAGACAGATCAAGGTATTGGAACTCTAGCTATATCCTTTCATTTTCTTCTTTCTCTCTCCCCCATGTTTTATTCTCTTTCCATTTTTGTCAAAACCACCATCACAAGTTATTGCAGCATTACCATTCTATTTTGGGACCGTCTTGCACTGGATTGCAGAGGAAATGGTAAGGGCATGCAAAAAGAAAAACATCTCCTGGTGGACTAAGAACTAAGAAGGGTGATTTCTTTCCAAAGGAGACAGAGGTAGAAAATATTCAGCTATTTAATGGTCTGAGCAAAGGTCCTCTTGTAATGGCAAAGGAGATCCACATAAGAGTCAAATAATGTGCCAAGGAGAGTTGATACTGACAAGACTGTTTCCACGCTTTCTGCTGATTTTAATGAAGGCCTTTGAGGAGGAAGATGGCAATAATTCGGATTTGGAAGAAGCTCAGTACATTACCCTGTTATTCTCTTAGATTAGTGTTCAACTGTTCATAAAGCCATTTTTCTTTGAAACAATTGCAACAGGGCCTTTGGAAATTGGAACTCTCAACTGCCAAATTCTGGATAATTAGAAAAAACAGTTAAATTTATGATATGATGGACCAGACCAGTTCAAGGAAGTCAAGCTTAATGCTGAAGAAAAACAAGTTTGCAAATGGAGTCATGTGTCTTTACATTTTATTGATTAAGGGTTAGCTATTCCCCTCTTTTCCCACAGATTCAGTGTAAGGTTCAACATTCCAATTTCCAACAAAGGTGACATGCTGATATGGATGGTGTCCTTGGATAAAACCTCAACAACAGTCACCTAACCAGTTATTAGGCAGTTATGGACCTATGCTATTGTTTTTGCTCCGTTAGTGCCCATAGGTTATGTTAAGAAGCGACCCGGAAATCTAAGGGCTAAGCAAGAACTGAATGATATATCGAGCATGACCTCTCTAATGGCCTGGAGCATCTGGAAAAGAAACTATCTGAGAACAAATGCAAGACATGTATGTGCTGCTATTCTAAGTAAAGCTAAGACATCTGTGTTTTTGTCCCCCCTTATGACAATTTGTAAGAATTCTTTTTGTTTGTTTTTGACAAGAGGAAGACATCATTTAGGGCCGATGATTTTATTTTTATTAATTTCCTTTATTATATTTCTTTTCTTTTTTTACCACATAGGAACTAAACCTCTTCTTTTAGGTTCGACTATGATACTGGAAAGGCATGATGCCAGAAAAACTTATTTCTCGCATCATAGGTTTACCCTCTTCTTTTTTTCTAGTTCTTTTATCTGCAGTTTTGTTGTAAATGTTAGTGGGATTATTTTATGGATTATTTATATTGGTTCATTGCGCTGTAATAAAACATTTCGCTGGCAAAGGGAAGGTAAAGGATTGACAAATCTGACCCATTAAAACAACACTGAAACATTTGGCAGCTTACCTTGACATAGTCTGCATGCCCTGGACAATCTACGTGTGCATAATGCCGCTTAGCAGTCTCATATTCCACATGTGCCTGCAAAATGATACAAAAACATGAAGGTTATAAGTAGTTATAATACTAATATGCTTGGCGAAAGAAAGTTATTGTTGTATGGCTTTTTTTTTTTTTATCACTACACTATGTGATTGTCAACAAATCAAATAATATTCTAACCGTTGCAATGGTTTTTGCTTCTCTTCAGGAGCTTTGTCAATCTCATCAAATGCAACAGCTTTAGCCTTACCTTCTTCTGCTAGCACCTGGGAGAGAAAACATCCATTATACTCAATTGAAAGAGTTCATACCTTTAAAGCAATTATAACCATGTTAAGTCTCAAAGCATGATAATTTCAAAATTATACATAAATCCAGAAGTCAACAACAAAAATCTGTCCATTGAAGTGGTTAAATAAATACACAGTGAACATACCTTTTCTTATTGTCTTTTAATAAAAACAAGGAAATAACAAACTACCCTAAAGCATGAAAAAGAGTAACAGGAAGGATGCCAAAGAATAGAGAGGAAAATGAACTGACCTTTGTAATGGCAGCAGTAAGTGTAGTTTTCCCATGATCAGCATGTCCAATGGTCCCAACATTTACGTGAGGTTTCCTGTGTCAAGGAAACCTTAGATAATAGTTATATTATATCTGGCCGAACTTACTTCCTTTCCCCACTAAGTATCTAAATGAACATAACACAATCATTTTCCACATAGATAAAATAGGACCAAGAGAGAAAGTGTTATGGAACACCATTTCGGTGGCTGTTATTTGGATTCTTTTATCAGATACAATGCAGAATATTTGAAAAGTTGACTACAACAGGAAGAGGAGGTGATCAGAGGCGCTCTTAGATAGAAACCAACAGGAAATTCATGGAATGGAAGTACCCACTTCAGCCTTTTTGACTCGGGATCATTGTATAAGAATGATAGATATTAGCCTATACTTTCCTGTCACTTCTATATTTGTTGATTCTACTACAGAGTCACTTGTATAGCATCTTATTGTATATGTGGTCAATGTGTAAACTCAAACACATTTTTTTTTTTTTACTTTTAACTTTTCAAAAGAATCATGTAAAAAAGAAAACAACTTATTACAAATAACAGATGTGATCAGCAGCAGGAGATTCCATTATCCCAGGATGCATGTAAAACGCACATCCGTCCAATTAAAGGGTTAAAACTCTACCTAAGTATGTATATAAAACCACTAACTTTATAGGCGAACATAAGCACTGAAATGCATCACCAAAACTGAATTCAGGGAATGTCCCAGCACCCATATGGCTCAGTTTGGAAGGAGTACAAATACAAATATCTAGAGTGCAAAACCTTGTATTTTGTATGTATTTGTACTGTACATATTTGTATTTGTATTTGTATTCCTTACAAACTGAGCCTTTGGAAGGAGTACAAATGAAAATATGTAGAGTGCAAAACCTTATATTTTGTATGTATTTGTACTTTACATACTTGCATTTGTACTCTTTCCAAACTGAGCATATGGAACAAATGCCCATGACCCAAAAGCCAACGGAGGCACCAAAAATATCCTCACAAATAGATTGAACCAGTAAGGTAAATTTCAATTCATCTCCAAAATATGTTATTATTAGTTCCAGATTAAACACAATGTAGAATTTGCAAATGTTTTTCTTTTACAAACTAATAATTCTTTTTCTTTTTTTCTTTTATGAAAACGATATGCTATGAATTACAAGGAGGTGATCGGAGACGAATACCAAATTCACTAGGCATACTACTCGTCATTCAGATTTCCCATAGCTTTAGAAATTCAACAAAAAACTTGAGAATGGAAACAGGAAAGCGGCTGAGAGCATATCCTGTATACAAAAGTGAGAAACCAGATCGGACCTCTGAAATGCTCAGGGAACGAAAGAAAGCCTACTGTGTGAAAACTGCTTTCAACTTACGTCCCCGTGAATGTGGCCATCGATCTCCACCATGGTCCGGCATCCAAGAAGCTCTCACTCCCACACAATGATTCGGAAACGGAGAAACGACTCGCAATTTCTCCTCGACAGCAAGAGGAGAGAGGAGAAAACAGGCCAATAAGCCGCCTTGAATTAGGAGCCATGGAAGAGAAAAGAGAATTAGGAGTCATGGAAGAGAGGAGAAAATGAGCAACCGCGAGTATGCAATGCGAGGGGTTTAGCTTTCACCTGGGGGTTTTAGAAAAGAGATTGATGAAGCAAAGCCCGCGGCTCACGTAGTTGAGCCTCCCGCTCATGATGCACTCGCGTCGCTGTGTGTCTCTAAAGTCGTGTAACTGGAAAGCTGAAAATAAGCTTTGCATGAGCCGAAAAATCGACTTTCCAGTAAAGCTCAGAAGCCGTTGAGTCAATGCAGAAAGTAGTTAGTCCCCCAACTTTCAATCGTGTGTATGCGGTACCCCGAACTTTTAGAATATATCTAACAGTCCCTGCCGTCGACAGTTCATCAGTTAATTTATAAAATGTCAAAATTACCCTTTCATAAAAAAAATTGTTCATCATCTTCTGCCATGAAACTGAGAAGGAAAATGTCTTTTGCATATAAACAATATCAATTAAACATGAAAGGCAACGAATCCCCTATTCAGTCAATCAATTAGGCGCTCCCAAGAGACTCGGATTGAACTTCTCAAGCTTGGGGGAATGCCATCGAAGGGGTATAGCCGTCGCCGATGCCGGGAGTACATTCTCGGTGGACGTCATCGATTACGCTGTTGGGCTGTTGCTCGATGCCCTTAGAAGGATCTTGGCTGCCGGCTGATAGCTATGTCCGTTTAGAGCTTTGGCCTATCCAAGGAGAATTTCCTCTCGGTCACAAGGTCAGTCAGTCTTCTCCTTCTTTCTCTCTTCTCACTATTTTCTTGGTTTGATGTCTACCATCTCTATGCAATTTGGTGAAACTGAATATTAATTCTATCATTCTACTAGGGCCGATTTACCAGTTTCAGATCAGATGGGATCAACTCCCACTCCCAGTAGAGTAGTTTATTGTAAGATTGACTTATCTTAACACAGAACATAAACGAAACACATGAGAAAAGCTTCAAAAAAAAATAGCAAAAGTCGAATTTTAGGGAAATGAATTATTTACTAAATAATTAAGAGAAAATTGATAATAAGAGAATTGCCTTAGCCTTTCCCTAGTTACTCTTTATATAGGCATATACCCTTATGTTTTATAATCCTAATATGAAAACACTCCATAATAGAATCCTACTAAAGTTCCTTAAAAAATAAAATCATAATCTAAAAAAACACTCCAAAATAGAATCCTACTAAAATCCTTCAAAAGGAAAGCCCTAATTGAATATAAATTCGAAATAATGCTATCTTGGTAAAAATGAAATAAGATGGAAACTCTGAGATGGTGCCAACTTGGTAAAAACAGATTAAGATAGAATTCCTGTGATGATGCTATATCGGTAAATATTTATTAAGATGGGTCAATGGTGACATATCTACTTCTTATGGGTTGGGGAGAATCCGTCATTGAATTCAAATCATCATTTAACTGATTGCCAACATAAGGTATCAAGTGTTTGACATTGAAAACACTATGGGTATGTAAATGGCTGTGTAATTTTACTATGTGAGCATTTTCATTGATGACTTCAACGATTTTGCATGGTTCAACCTTCCTTGGCGCAGGTTTCCCCGTTGCCCAACCAATAGGTGGCCCACTGTTAAAATTTCCCCAACATAGTCTCTTGTGTCAAATACTACTTTCCTCATTTTTCCATCAACATATTGTTTGTACTTAGCATTGGCTACTTTCAGCTTGTTGTGGACTTTTCCTTGGAGATTCTTAAGCTTCTGTACCATAGCATAGAATTTCACATCATAAGTTGAGTAGTTGAGGTGTGATTCATTCAATTTTTTACTATAGTAGGCTATGAGCCGACTACCTTGGCTGACAACAGCATCGATTCCAACCTTAGAGGCATTACAATCAACTTCAAAGGGTTGCTTGAAGTTGGGAAGGGCTAGTACAGGTGCAACTATCAATCGTTTCTTGATCTCAATGAAGGTTCTCTTTGCTTTAGTGGTGAATACAAAATTGGTTGTAACCTTCATACAATCTGTATATGGTGCCATAACAGTGCTGGAATTGCTAATGAATCGCCGATAGAAGCTTGCAAGACTATGAAAATTTTGTGCTTGAATAAGTGTTTTGGGGATGGGCCACTCAACAATGGCATGAACCTTCTCTAGGCCTACAGAAACTCTTTCTCTTGAGATGGTATACCGAAGGAATAAAACCCGATCTGTGGCAATAATACACTTCTTCATTGTTGTATAAAGTTGTTTCTTGTTCAAAGTTATAAGTATATCTTGAAGTTGCAACAAATGAGAATTCATATCAGTGCTATATATGAAAACATCATCAAAGTATACCACAACACACTGACCAATAAAAAGGCTTGAGAACCTGATTCATGACCCCCATGAATGTGCTTAGTGCATTGGACAAATTGAATGGCATCACTAACCATTCATACAAACCATCTTGCATCTTGAATGCTGTCTTCCATTCATCACCGAGACAAATTCTAATTTGATGGTAGCCTGATTTCAAGTCCAACTTAGTGAGCACCTTGGCCCCAAAAAGCTAGTCCAACATGTCACCCAAACGTGGAATTGGAGATCAATATTTGATGGTTATCTTATTAATTACTCGGCTGTCAACGCTCATCCTCTAAGTATCATCTTTTTTCAGTACTAATAAAGCGGGAACCACACATGGAATCATATTGTCTCGTATGAATCCTTTAGCAATTAGTTCATCTACTTTCCTTTGCAACTCCTCATGTTTAGTAGGACTCATTTTGTAATGGGTTTTGTTGGAGATTAGCACCCGACGTTAAATCTATGCATTGTTGGGTATCCCTTAATAGTGGTAATCCTACCGGTAAATCCTTAGGAAACACATCACTAAATTTATCAAGAAAAGGCCTCACCTCCTTTGGAGCCTTCACACCTTGCAGGTCAAACCCCTTGTTAATTGAAACATACACAACACCAATTTCTTTTAGGGTATTAGTGAATTCAGTCATGGCAAAAAGGCTAGAACCCTCACCGGGTTTCGGTTTAGTCTCTCGTGATGGACATAAAGTCAGCCTTTTCCCTTTAAACTCAAAGAGAATAGGTGTTCTTTCATCCATCATGGACTACATAGCGGTCAAATTGCTATAGGCGCCCAAGTAACAAATGTCAAGCATCCACGCATACAACATCACACCACACATGATCACTATAATTGTTGCCAATAGAAAAGCTCACTAGACACCATTGTGTAACTGAAATCTTATTCTTTCTTTTTAGCCATGCAAGCTTATAGGGCTAAGGGTGTTGTTGAGTTTTTAGGTTTAGATTGTAGATGACTACTTCCGCTATAACATTCTCACAATTCCTACTATCAATTACAAGGCTTGCAACTTTCCCACCCATAGTACACGTGGTGTGAAAAATATTATTTCTTAGCCAATCCGATGATTCATCTCTAGGAGTCAGGAATGATCGCTGCATCATCAAGGCATCTCCCACGTCCCCATACACCATTTCTCCCTCTAAGGTTTTGTCATTATAGGAGTCAAACACATGAGGGGTTGAACAGTTAGATGATTCTAATTGGGTTTTAATCTCATCTTCTACAAACATTGCCCCTTTTCTTTTATCACCCTTCACACATTCAACAAATTTATGGCTTGGTTCACCAACATAAAATACTTTAGTCTAGGTGGACCCACCTGGCTTGGATTAGGTTCACGTCCTTGGTTTTGGTTTAGCCCATGGTACTGCATCTGATTTGAAGGTAGGTTAGGATTATTACATGGGGTGGTTTTGCCACATTAGTTTGGGTTCGACCCAATTGGTTAGGTTGGTTGCTTTGTTTTTCTATGGTTAGAGCATGTTAATGTGCCATAGAAGCATCATAGCAGTCAAATAGGTCTAATATATCTCGAATATTTGGTCTTAACCCACCTATATACCTAACCACCAATTGGTCTTCAATTTCAACTAACTCATTCCGGGCCACTAATAGATGAAACTTTTTTTTTACATTCATCTATTGTATTAGTTCCTTGCTTTAGATTTTGCAATTTTTGATAAAGTAAACGAATATAATTATGGGGTAAAAATTCTGACCTCATCTTTTCCTTGAGTTTCTCCCATGTCTTAATCTTTTCTTTGCCTCTTCTCTATCGCATGACTTCAATTGATGCCACCATGCTGCTACTCGTCCTCTAAACCAAGTGGTTATTAAGGACATAATTTTATTTTCTAGAACTTCCATGAATTCAAGGATTTCTTCTACTATGAAGAGCCAATCCATGATTTCTTCTGGAATCATGCCTCATTGGAATTACGAGATCTCAACCTTGAGACTTGCTTTCCACCTTCTCTCATCACCACCCGCAACTACAGCCGATCTGGTTGCTTGCCTTGATGATGAAAGGGAACGCGTGGAGATACTCGCGTTGGAGTCATTGTCCCTTGTTTCCGACCGAGAATGCAGCGACTTCATCTCCTCAACAAGTGCCTCGACTCGTCTTCTCAGCTCCTCCATTTCCTCTTGTGTTTTGTTGTTGAGTTGCTGCTCCATAATATGAGTTACTGGTTTCTTCTTAGGAGCCATAATCTGAAGAATGATCAACTTGAGCTTTGATACCAACTGACGCAGAATGGAAATGAAACACATGAGAAAAGCTTCAAAGAAAAGAGTAAAAGTCGAATTTTAGGAAGAAGAATTTTTCACTAAACAATTAAGAGAAAATTGATAACAAGAGAGCTGCCTTAGCATTCCCCTAGCTATCCTTTATATAGGCATACACCCTTATGTCTCATAATCCTAATCTGAAAACACTCCATAATAGAATCCTACTAAAACTCTTTAAAAACCTAATATAAGAAAACACTCCAAAATAGAATCCTACTAAAATCCTTCAAAAGGAAAGCCCTATTTGAATATAAATTCGAAGTAATGCTATCTTGCTAAAAACAAACTAAGATGAAAACTCTGAGATGGCACCAACTTGGTAAAAACATACTAAGATAGAATTCCTGTGATGATACTATATTGGTGAATATTTACTAAGAGGGGCCGGTGGCGTCATTTCAGCTTCCTATGTATCTTGGAACGGTCCCAACTTGTATAGAACTTATTGGCCTTCTCATGTACTACATCATATCTGTAGTCCCAATTAAAATTCTAATCCACTCTAGTTCTACTCCTAAGACTGGGATTAGGCTAATTAAGCCCAATATCGTCTAGTTCTTGTAGGCAATAAGGCACATGACTTCAACTATCTGATGACTAATGGGTGGCGGCTAAGGTTGCCAAGTTTGGATGGATGTAGGTTGTTTAGTGTGGTGGGCAAGTGAGGGACTGGTCTGGTTCGTTTGAATTATCGTTTCTTAGATTGAAAGGAAAAAAAAGGAAAAAAGAGGATTTTTTCCGTCTCAATCAAACAGTAGATCAATAAGTACAAACTGATGAGGGCAGATTTGGCCCTCCAATGATATTGTGACACATGGCACCTCAGAACGACTAGGTGACACCCAAAACCACTTTGGCAACAACTTGCCTTAGCCAAGTTGATGGTGTCCCACCTGGCAGCCTGGCCCTGGCGCAAATTGGCACAGGCACGAGCTGGCAGCTTGGCACTGGCGCGACCTGGCGGCCTGGCCCAGGCACGAACTAGAGGCCCGGCCCTGGTGGCCTGGCCCAGGCACCGACCTAGCGGCCTAGCACGGGCACCGACCAGGCGACCTGCGAGACGTGCTTGACGACAAATTTGGCATGCATATCCAAACACTCCCACGATCCTTGGAAGTTGGCCTACATGCCGAACGATTCAGAGGGTGGTTAACGCGCATGGAGGTTACCTCTGAGAATCTCAGACTACTTAGACGACCTCGCGAAAATCTTGGATGCGGTGCGTGAAGCCCATGCCAAACAATGCCTATATAAAGGCACCAACCCCAATGCCATTGGGGGGCAAGTAAGCATATTCTAGCTCTCATACTTTGTGATTTTTAGCTCGCACTCTACTATGAGAGTACTGACTTAAGCATCAGAGCGACCTCGCCGGGTTAGCCACCCTGGGTCCTCTGACATTGGTTCCTCGCAGGTCCCTAAAGAACTACGAAGCTCAACAATCAATCCAGTTTGCCACCAGCCAACTCGGCACCTACTAGGCAACTCGGCCCTCTGGTAAGCTCGGCACTTAATAGGTAGCTCGGCAACTAATAGGCAACTCGTCACCTAACCTGCCTAGCTCAGCCCAGTCAACTCGTCACCTAACCTGCCTAGCTCAAGCCCAGTCAACTCGTCACCTAACCTGCCTAGCTCGGCCTAGTCAGTTCGGCACCTAACCTGCCCATCTCGGCCCAGTCAGCTCGTCACCTAACCTGCCTAGCTTGGCCTGGTCAGTTCGACATCCAGGTCCTCATCCAGCAAAAGTTCACTTCGGCCTCTGAGTCATCGGCCACTTGGAAACAGACCAAATGACGAGGTACTTAGCACAAAAATTGATACATCATCAAAAATTGATTCATCATAAACCAAAAGACGATTTGGAAAATGGGCATGCCATGGTTGTGGTGGCGGAGGGGGCGGGGCAGGATTTGATACCAGAAGTGACGCACAAAAAGAGGGGAAGGATGAATCTAGCAACGCAATGTTGTTGGATGTTAGGGGTGGTTCAAATCAGAAATTGAAGTGATGGTGGGTAAGAGATCACGCAAAGGTGTTGTTGACGATGAAGTACATAGACCCAATGTATATGATATGTGCAGACCCTCCGAACGTGACAGACAATTTGTAATTTTGTATTGCATGCTGTTGGTGCATTTAGTGATTCATGGGGTGATGGCGAATGCATGATACTGTGTAGTGGGAGTATCATCGCCATCACCATAGCAACAACTGATTCAGTCTCAAGGTAGAAGACAATGAATAGTATCTCTTTCAAAGGGTAGTTTTTATATTTTAAAAATTTCAAGTGGCACATGTCATTATGTGATAACTGACGGATTGCTAACGGCAAGGACCTATTAGACACATTCTAAAAGTTCGGGGTACTGCATAGACACATTTGAAAATTTGGGAACTAACTAGACACAACCCTCCAAGTTAAAGGTACTGATTAAGAATTTCCCTTAACTTTTTTAGGCTCACAGATCATACTTAAATGAGATGGAAATTACTAATAACTATTTACTTCACTTCTTAGTATAACTATTTCGGCGCAATTTTATTTGCACTAGTACATACATATGGGAGTGCAAATGAAAAAAATGCAAATTCTTATTTAATTTTATTTTGGAATTTACTTTATTCTATTTTGGATCTTAATTTACTTCATTTGTATTATAATTAAACAAAATAAGATAAAATTTAAAATAAAAATAGACTAGAATTTACACTTAAATCATTTGCACTGTTATGATTTTGCATCAGTGCAAATTTATGTAAAAACACAGCCTTAGTTTCATTACTCAAATAACACATTATTATAATTGGCCCTCCAAAATTCTGCAGTATGAGATTTCATTAGACTGTGTTTGGTTTGAAACATAAACCAGGAATTTCATGAACATAGTCTTAGTGCTTTTGCCCCCTCCCCTCTCAAAGAAAAGAATGTACAAACAAACATAATTTTTGTCTTTTCTTTAAAAAATACTGACACGACAACCCTTTAAATGCAAAGGCTAGTAAACGCCATAATACCAAATGCAACCTTAGTATCCAAAAGTGGAAAAAAACTTTAGTAAACAATAAGTTGGCTTATCAACAAAACAGATAAAAACTGAATTTGTTTATATCTGTTTAGGAAAAAATTCAACACATCATCATACTCTATAAGCTAGGGGAGAGACAATTCTGTTTTATTCTCTTTTTTTTTTTCTTAAAACTTTCTTTTCATTACACTTTTATCAGAATTTCATAAAATGTAACTTAAATGTGAAACAAGGCTTGTGCTTCTGTCTTTTTCTCTTCTTATTTTCATTTTCTTTAATTTTTTCAACCAAAACGACCAATTTCCATGCTACAAATCTCTCCTAACCTACTCCAAAAATCCTTGGCCGAGAAAACATTAGCTTTCCACATTGACAGCCTCTGTCTTCTACAGGGCTCTCTTCATGTAACACGTTAGTCTATAGAGTAATACCTACCTTCAGCACTGTTATTGGGCCCAACCTGAGGGCTCGAGTCCGAAGTAGTGTCGAATGCGACTCAGGCCAATCTGTGTTGCACCCCCTACTGTTATATCAAGCTCATATAGTTTAGGGAAAAGTTATGACCAATCAATTGGTATCATAAACGTGTGGAATTTATCAAAATTCGCAAGTGGGTTTTCGATTGATCACAATTTTTCTAATATTATGTATTTTCGACATTATAGATTTTTTCTATAAATAAACATGTTAGGCAGGAGAACCATGTGGGCACTGTAGAAGTTGTCAATGGAGCCAATTTTTTCCCATAATTTGTTTTCTTTCTTTTATGTTCATCCAAATCTCAGTGGTTGAACCTATCACATTTTTTTCTCTTATTTTTCACTCATGCCAATGCGCATAGGTCTGAACAAGGTTCAAGGTTCAAGGTATCGACAGAGGCCGATATGTGTTGGTACTTTTTTTTTTTTCAAAACCGGTTCAGAGGAATCGATTTAAGTCCCGGCTACCCTATAAATTATGGTCTGACCCGATACAATCCCTGTAGGGGTGTATCAGGAAGCTCCTGGTGCGATACGAGTCAATATATATTGATACTTTGAATCTTGGGTCTGAGGTCTCCTACTAATTTATATACTATACTTGTGATAGAATATATACTTTTAAGGCCATATTTTCTTTTCGGGAAATTATTTATCTAGGTAAATGCACTTATCCAAAGAAAATAAATTTTCTATAAACCCCACATAAATCTAAAAATAAAATTTTCATTAACCAATTTTCTCATCTCTAAAAATCCAAAAAATGAACACCCCTAAGTCTTAAGTCTTATAGGCCTAGTGTAATGGCCCAGCCTAGCTTTGCTTAGTTCTGAGCTTGGGCCTATATTTCAGCCCCAAAACCCCTATTACCCTTTGCTAACCTCGGTTCATTATTTTCCTGTTAATATATTTCATTTTGATAAGAAAATTTTCAACATGCTGATGCAAAACTATGGCAGTGCAAATGATTTGGATGTAAATTCTAACCTACTTTTTCTTTTAAATTTTGTTTGACTGCGGTACAAAACTACAAATGGAGTAAAATAGATCTGAAGCAAAATAAAGTAAATCTCAATACAAAATTAAACCAGAATTTACATTTTTTTTTTATTTTACACTCCCATTCATTCGTACTACTACTGCATAAAATTACACTGCAACCAAATAAATACAGCCTTAAGAACAAGAACAAAATACATGTGGTAAGAAGGATTAGAATTAATAATTATTATTCATAGTTGTTAATTTGTTTAAAATATGATAATTTTCTGCTTGGTACAATTGTAGTTTGGATTATTTTTTTCTTGTTGAAAGGGCTACACAACCGAGGGTAACCCATCCCTTTTAACCTCCCTAACCCAGGTGGCAACGGGATTTGATCTCAGGTATCCGCCACAACGAAACAACAATCCTATCATCTGGGCCATCAACCAGTTGGTAATTGGAGCTCGGATTGGCTCCCCATAGAATACATCTAGGAATGGCAATTTTCCTTGTAGAACCAGGGCCCCGCCTCACTCCAAATGGGGCTGGTTTTCCCCAACCCTAAGCAGAGATGGGGAAAATATTTTTTCCCCGAACCGGAGATGGGGTGGGGACGGGTTTTGTATATAATTCTTCGAATCTGCCCTGAATTGGAAGGTAAAATTAATAAAATATCTCTAGGTTTAATATTGATATTTAAAATATCTTTAAGTTTTTCTTAAATTCTTAAAATCCTAGAATCCCATAATTCCATTTTTGAAGTGATTTTAAAGTATTATAATTCAATTCCTAAAATACCTCCAAATTCCTATATTATATATGCAAATTGTCTACAAAATAAATAATTTTTAAGAAATTGCCTTAAAACGGGAAAAATTTGGGATTACCCATTTCCGACAGGGAATGGATGCCCCACCCCGCCACCGGGGACAGGGCAGGGATAGGGAGGGGGTGCCCCACCCCAAACCTGCCTCATTGTCATTCCTAAATACGCTCCACACATGCTCTACAGTACATCTCAGTATGTATTGGAAATATCTCCTATACTTATTACATGGGAGAAATGTTCTCATTGTATGGTTGGTATGTGCTTTTAAGAGGCAATACGAATTCATCAAATTGATATGGATTGTTGTTGATTTTTCTATTTTTTTTTTTAATCAATGCCCTCTTGGCACCCACAAAATATGGTGTGAGCCAAACGGTCGCAATTAGACCTAAAAGTTACATTGGGCACTTACTAGTATAATATTGCTAAAAACAAGACTTGTACATTTATGAAGTAAAGTCAAATATGATTCAGTTGTTTGAAAGAAAGGCACAAAAAGACAATGAAACCTAAACAACCTCTATGAAATTGGAGATGGAGCCTTGCCTGATTTTCAACATGGCAACTGTGACCCAAATAAGATCTGGTATACCATAAGAAATGAATAATGGATACATGAATTCAACAAACCCTTGTACGCGATTGCACCAAATGCTCTGAATTGAACACATAGAGGCGCTTCTGCAATGGAGAGAACTCTGGCGGGGTTAGGTATGTCAATGGGCCAACCTTATTGGGGGTCGAATTGGTCTTAATCGGGTTTGGGTTGAATGAATTCATGCTAAACCCAGTCTTAAACCAAACACTTATGAAATGAAACGCCATGATGCCAAACATGAAACATCTTTGCTTCTTGTCACATTAGATACTAATTTCAATTTAGTTCAAATCAGCCCCCCACAAGATGGTTTTCCACAACATCCCACAGCACATCCTCGCCGGGTATTAGAAACAACTCTAGATGATATCTTGTGGGGATATAGCATGGGACTTTGTGGGAAACTATATATATTGTGGGGGGGCTGATTTCAACTCATTCCAACCAAATTAATATATGGATGCGTCTCCAAGTCTCAACTCAAAACTGTATTATTCATCACACCACGTCCATTATTCCCCTTTTATCATTGACGAATCACTTCATACATCCAAGAGAGAGCGCTAGCTAATTACAGATGTAGGATTTTAATTTCTGTGGTTTCAATGGAGCCATCCCATGTCTCATACCCGTGACACGCTTAAAGTCACAACTCGTGTGAGGGGTCCATTGAATCAGCGTTCTGTCACTTCACAGAAAAGGAAACGGGACTGGTTGTCCATTCCATCATCTGCGATGTACTTTGGCTTTTAATTACATAAATCCCAGCTGCTAACCATCACACTTGGGGTGGTGGTCATTTTAGCTTTGGATACTTGGATTAATTACTACTACTTACTACTTTTGTTTTCATATATAATTAAGGTCTGAAATAAATTTACTACACAATAACATAGGATTCCTTAGTCTCTTGATGAGTGTGAAATTATTTTTTATAACCCAATTTGATGAATAATAATATTCAATCAAGAATTTCATGGGCTTTGCATTAACTTATGAGAGGAAAATTGCCATATAGAACAACCCAAATTAACAAATTTCTAGGATTTTTTTTTAAATAATTAAGCAAGGATTTCTGGTTTTCCTCCCTTGAAAATTATAATGCAAACACTTTAATTAATAGTCTGGTTATATATTGAAAGGGCTGAGACCAAATGATCATATTCTAGTGGATTAAGAGCTTTTAATTCTTTCTTTAATTTTTTCTTTTCATGCATGAAATAATGTAGCTTAGAGGAATATAACTGTTGCTGCTTTCTCACAGAGAGGATGACAATTCCTGAAACAGGCAATTAATTAAACTACACCATTGAGAGTAAAAGACTAAAGTAACTAAAGTAAATTGTAACGCTTCTAAGGCTTCCCTTCTGGCATTTCTAGATATGACATGCTGTGGAGAGAGAGAGAGAGAGAGAAGAGGGGACCATGCAAAAGCAAATTAATTTGTAGAAACAAATAAAGCGAAAACTCATCGTCCTTCGCCTATGGATTGGTCCCTTTTGTCGCAAAATAATCTTCAATTCACATCTCTTCTCTGTGCATTCAAAGCAGCCCAAAAGCCAAAAGGTGGTGGAGAGACCGAAGAGACAACGAGATCCATACCCATTTGTGCAGAGAGAAGAGACGATAGCTAGACAGGTAGATAAGACTGGTAAAGGGAGAACAGATAAAGAAAAGGCCTGTCTCTTAAACCCCACTCCACTTGAACCACAGATGGTGCTACGAGGGAATCCCATTTCCAAGACAAAGAAGTTCTTTCGGAATACCATCAAAAGCTTTAAGTCCTTCCTGTCTGGAGGCTATCAATACCAAAGGCTGTCCAAGACGCCTCCTTTCAACCCCTTCTCCTGCAATAGTAGTATCGACTCCAGATTACTCCATCAAAGCTCTAGAGACTTTGATAAATTCTACGCAGACCTCACCAACCATTACCAATGGGCGGACTCCGGACAAGAGAAGGGAGCAATGAAGAAAAGCAGCAAGGAAACGATGGCGACAACAAATGAGCCCGCCGTGAAGGAAGAAGATGTCTGCAGTGGACGAAGCTTCATGAAATTGGCGAATTCAAGTCCGATTAAAAGCAGGAAAGAAGAGAGGAGAGAAGAGCAGACGAAATTCAGAAGAGCCCAGGAAGGACAGAAGCAAGGGACGAAGCCATGTTCTGCTACTCTGGGGAAGGGTAGGAGTTATTTGGTGGTGCAGAAGCTGAGGGAGTTAGAGATGATGGACAGAAACAATGTAGATCATGTGTTGGACATGGAAGAGGTAATCCATTACTACTCCCGTCTTACATGCCCGGCCTACCTCGACATTGTAGACAAGTTCTTCATGGATATGTACTCGGAAATTCTCACACCGCAGACCTTCTCCGGCAATGAATTGCGATCAAGAATCCGATGAGTGAGACCGAGTTAATTGGTAGATTCTTTCCATCTGTTTTAATTTCTTCCCTTTTACTTGTGATTTCAAATCTGCTCTCTGTTTAATTTCTACATATCGCTTGTGTTGTGGTCTTCGGTTGGTGAACTTTCTGAAATTCATTTGTTAGTTTATTACTCGGAGTCGTGAATCAATCTGGGCTTACTTGTCTATATCTCTTTTTAGAATTAATACATAATATAATTGATTACTGCATTTTACTCTGAAAGGGAGAAAATGCAAGTCTGTGGAGATCTTAATTTGTTTTCAGATGTGGATGCAAGAGTAGGATTCAATTCCTGGAGAGCAGAGCAAAATGGATATAAATTGGAAGGAAGGCTTCCCTCCAGTTATTTGTTCATTTCACCATTCTTCTACTTTTGGTGTGAACAAGCTTCTTGTTCTCTTTCTCTTTTGTCTTTGTTTTTCTTTTTTCTTCTTTCCTTTCTTTTTGTTTAAATAAAAAAAAAAAAAAAAAACAGATTCTGTTCTTAATAGGAAACCCTATATTGATGGTGTCGTGGTGACTTTCAAGGCATTGTAAAATCCTAGCATGCATTGAACCAAACAACCCTGATCATAGTTATGATCTCTGTTGTGTTGGATGCCAAATCTGATAGGCTTAGGTACGTAATATCAACCATTTGTTCTACTATTCATGGATGAATGCATTAAACTACTCCCATAAATTTCTACAGTAGTATTGAAGAAAGGGGACTTTGTAAATTTTGTGGGTTCCCTGTGTTGCGGTGGTCCTCTTTATAAAGGTTGATGTGTGGGCTCTGGTTTGCCTTTGAGCAACCCAAAATTGTAAACAGGCAAGGTCAATCTGATGTGACTTATTAATGGTATAGGGACGTGGGGCCCTTAAAGAGTTAAGACCCAACTCTGTAGAATGAATAAAGAAAGGATTTGGTTCACCATTATTTTCTCCAAGTCATAAGGACTGAAATACAAAGTCCACCAGCCCCCCGGTTGTTGCGCCCGACTGCCCGGGCGTGGGGTCTATGTCTATCCATCTTATTCATCCATCCATATTTTACACCAATATATCTATGCTTATGTCCATGGCCGTTGGCCGGCCATGTTTTAGAGTTTAGAGTTGAATACACGCTACGTACTTGGTATCTCAGGTTTGCTTAGACAGCTCACTGAATACACGCTACGTACTTGGTATCTCAGGTTTGCAACCTGCATACTATTTCAAACCACATAAATGTTGAGAAGCGACAACCCACAAGAAAAACTGGTGAAAAAAAACACTGGATGCACGGATGGGTATTAGTCCTTTGGATGTTTGTGTTAAGACAAATAGAATAAATCAGCTAATCCTGTCTTAAGCTCAACAGAGTGTGTAGTCTCGAGAAAAATCAGCAACACAAAGTACTTTTGACAATTTATGATATTCGGGATATTTAGAATTACTTTTAAAATATTTGCTCTAAAAAAAAAGGGTAAATTGCTGAAACCTCTCCTAAAGTTTGGACCATTACAAAAATCTTCCTTAAAGTTTGATAATTACAATCATCTTCTCTAAGCTTTTTGGTATAGTTGCAAGTAGACTCCCTCCATTAGAATCTTCTAAAAAGAGGTGCGAAAATATCCAAAATACTGGTGCAATTACTTTGACCAAAATGTATATTTTCTAGGTTTTCTCTACATATAAATCACTACCCCAAATCCTTCTAATTTCTTTTCTGAAATTGCTTCGTTTTCCAAAATTTTCCTTAAAGTTTCAACTTTAAATTATCTCTCTGCTTTTATTTATTTATTTATTTTCATAAAGTTTGTATTGCTTTTTTTGGAGAAACCACTAAACAGCCTCAATAGTAACTGTATGGGTATTTATTTTAGACATTTTTATGCCTCTTTGTAGAGTATTCTAACCGAGAGTGTTTACTTGCAATTGTATCAGACAATTTAGAGAAGGTGATTGCAATTATCAAACTTCAAGAAAGGTTTTTGCAATGATCCAAAACTTGAGGGGAGGTTTTCAGCAATTTACCCAAAAAAATTGGTAATGAGAGATGTTGATTAGGCTTGGGCTTGGGCTTGATTTGGAGGCATGTAATACAAGTGAGTATATAACTACGCAAGGATAGCCCAGTCCAAACAAATATGAGGTGTCTAAACGACACACCAACGGAGGGACGAAAGTAGCAGTAGACAGGTCACAGGTGTAAAGAAATGAAGAACGAACTATGGTTAAAAACTTAAAATCAATGGATATGAATCAATCTTATTGCTGGAAGAGCACCATCACCAAGCATCTATGAACCAAAAATCCAAAAACAATAACAGAAACTCAACAGATCAAAATATCAACATCAGTATCACATCGTTTTCCACCCTTTTCTCTTATACGATCTTCGAACAGTTGAGTCGGACCTGCCCAAATGGGGCTGTGAGAACCTGAAGGCTGGAGAGCTTCATCATCGCCATGGCGAAATCCCGGCGGAACAAGGCTCTATCGGCCGCGTAGGCATGGACCCACCATCTGGTTCCATCACCGGTCATCAGTTGCTGGTCGGCGAGAAGGATCCCCCTCCTCTGCACCAGGCTCTTGTAGTATATTGTTCCGAATCCTTGTCCCGTTCCTTCGTAGTCCATATCCATGCCTGGTTCCTCTTCTGATGACGTGGTGGAAGAAGGCGGTTCTGAGCTGCCGGTCCTGTTGCATCTCGACCTCATGAGGTTGAGGAATTCCGGTTCCAGAGTTGGGTCAGGGCCGTTGGTGCCTTTGTAGTTGAACAGACGGTTTCTGAAGAACTTGCAGTGGATCATACCAATGCTATGAGCACCTGCTTGCCGTGGAAAAGAATTATTCAGAGACAAGAACTGAGCAAGAACAGAATCGGAGAACTGTTTAAATTCATTTATATGCAGAATACAGATAGTAACCATTTAGATCTAAGTATGTAATTGGATATTCTTGTTTCAACGAGAACTCAAGAACGGTTAAAAATATCAAGAGTCTAAGATCGACGGTAGAGATTTCTTCACAAGAACAAAAAACACGTAAACGATTACCTAAAAGAGTGACGGTCTCTCTTTCGTCGAATCCCCTTGTTGCGAAGGTCGTAAGGGTTTGGGCGAGTTCGTCATGGGGTGAAGGAAGCTCGGAGGCAGCAATCTGACGGAAAGATAATATGCTGTCTCTCCTTCCCGTACGCAGTGGATAGAAAGGACCGCCGGCCTTAAGTCCAAAATCCGGCGAAATGTCAGATGATGAAACAATATATATATATATATATATATATATATATATATATATGAGAGAGAGAGAGAGAGAGAGAGAGAGAGAGAGAGAGAGAGAGAGAGAGAGAGAGAGAGAGAGAGAGACCAGAGCAACGCCATCTCTTGCAGCCAAAACGAGAATATCTGCGCAAGACACTGTTGCCGGGCATTCTTCTTCAAGCTTGGACTTGATAACGTCGATGAGATCAAAACCCTTCAGTGTTTCATTGGGAGGAGCGTCTTTCTCGGACTCAACTCCATTGCTGGCGTCTAAAAGAATGGAGGCATCGCATCCCTGAAAAAATCCGCGAGAATAAAAGAAAGACAAATCAAAACCAGTACAAAGAATGAAATCCAGAATGCAGGTTGAAAGAAAGAACAAGAATGTTTTACTTGAACGAAACAATCGTGAAAGACGAGACGTAACAGAGCGGGTGCAACATCGGATCGGGTTTTGTACAGCTGGTGAACGGTGGATCGGATGATAAACTCCGCCTGTGGGCAGCTATTCCGGTAGAAATCATATTCGAGGAAAGGTTGATCGATGAAGGGAAATTCCTTGGGATTAAAGACTCGAGGGTGATACCAGAATGCGTGCAAAGAGGAGTGTGACATCGGCGTCGAAGTCACTGAACTGGATGTGAGACCATTCTTGGGTTCACCAATCTGGTAGCCAAGCGAGAGCAAAACAGACACTGCGAGCAAGAAGACGCTCAAATTCTTCGCTAACTCCCACATTTTTCTCTCTCCTCTCCTCTCCTCTACTCTCCTGTTTCTTGCTTCTTTCTCGATTGAGTTGCAGGGGGAACGCTGCTGGCCTGATAATCGTAAATCGACGATAGAGTGAGTGCATTTAAGCAAGCTCAAGAGGGCGGGAGAAATATCAATTAAATGACGTAAATACCCTCTCTAACAGAAAGTTCGTTATACCGTACCATCCACGTCATCAAGGCTTCGCTATACCCGGGTTGGGCCGCCCTTGCGTCCCTCATACCTGGCCCATCCTGATTCCTACTTATAAAGTTGGGATGCTTAGGCCCAATTTTGGCCCGGAAGATATATCTACCCAAGGCCCAAAGCATATACTGGATTCATCGGTTACAACTAAGGGTCCGTTTGGTTTATAAAGTCAGAATTGGAATTGGAATTGGAATTGTCTATTTTCATAATCTATTTAATTTAGACAGAAATGGAAATGGGAATTGAGATCAGCAGGAATAAGATTTTATTTGTAAGGGAGAAAGAGTAGGGAATGGCAATTCCAACAAGAATGAGAATAAAACTTGATTCCGCTCAACCAAATAATTGAAATTGGAATAATCCATTCTGATTCCAATTCCAAACCTCTATTCCCACAAAATAGGGCCTAAGAGTCTTAAGACCTTTGCACATGTAGTGGGTTAATACTGGGCTTCGCATGGGAACGTTATAGGCTTTGGTAACCATGTTGGACTTTGCAAACTTAGCCCACAATCCACCTTGGATGTTGAAGCTGGATTCCGGATGTTAAATGTCACTTTGAATGTCCTACCCACAAATCCTTCCTACATCCCCACCCAAATGACACTACTATCGTGAATTGGCAACATCCCCCATGAATGATAAAGAGAATATTTCCAATGTGATCCTGTAATGTTGTGTGGACAGGGATGTTGGAAGAATTTGTGGGTAGGAGATCCAAATCCAAATTCCATCTTGGTTGAGTCCAGATCTGCTACCCACATGATACTAATCATATTGCTTCCAACATGATCTATGGCCACATATCTCTACATGTTATCTTACTTTATGTTGTCACTAGCGGGGGCCCGTGCAATGCATGGGATGGGGCACCCCTCCTTTGTCCCTTCCCCCTGAAAGTCAAGACACTTTACTCCACTCCCGTTCCGACTCCAGTGACCGAGCAGGTTCGGAGCAAGGCATCCATTCCCCACCGGGGATGGGGAATCTTCAAATTTGCCCCATCTTGAGACAACCACCTAAAAAAATCTAATTTATGGATATTTTACAAATAGGATTATGGGAATTTGGGGTATTTTATAAATGAAATTATGGGATCCTAGGATTATAAGAATATGAGGAAAACTTAAAGATATTTTAAAAATCAATATTAAATTTATGGATATTTTACTAATTTATCATTGGGTTCAGGGAATTATATGCAAACCCCATCCCTAATTTGGGGCAAAAATATTTTCCCTATCCTCACCCCGTCTCAGTTCCGTCCCCATTTAAGATTGGAGAAAACTTGCCCTATTTGGGGCAGTAAAGGGTAGGGCCCTAGTTTTATACGGAAAATCACCATCCCTACAATTATAATAAGTTTTTATAACTAATTAACTAACGGTGAATTAAATAATAATAAATTACAATATTTTATGATAATTTCCAAAAGTTATTGAAATTGCTATTGATTAGTAGTAATGTATAATAAATTAATTATTTATAATAACAATAAATTAATGTAGTTATGATAAATTACATTATTTTTAATTAAAAGTAAACCATTTACTGTTAATTAATGTAAAACCAGGTACGATCAAACTCAACAAGTGGTCTAGATCGGTGTTGATATATTTAATAATTTTCCTAAATTATTTATTGAAATAATAATAATGGATTGTTATTTAAATTATTATGAAACAATTTCTGATAGATTAATTTATTAATTTAGTTTTCCTAATTTTTTAATAATTATTTAGTTGAACAATAATAAATGAATTATTATTTAAATAGTTTTGGAGACTATTTTTTTCATAGATTAATTTCTTAGTTTTAATTACTTATTTAAAAAATAATTATGGATTATTAGTTAAAGAGTTTGCCTAAATTATTTGATAATTGTTAACTATAATTATTGATTTTATAGAAATTAGTAAGTTATGCTAATTAGTATTATTTTTTATCAATAAATTATTATTGTAAAAAATTAATGAAAATTTATTAAATGACAATGATTAATGTAAGTTACACTAAATGTTGAAATTTTGAACATTTATTAACAACAAAAAATATTAAATAATGGATTATTTATTAATTTTTGGTAGATAATTAAATTATTTAATATTTTTTAAATAATTGATTATTTCTGAAATAATTATCTCATAATTTTTGGTAGAATATTTTTCAGAAATTTTTAATAATTTAAATAACTAATGAATTATTTAACAATAGATTATTATTTAAGAACAGGTTATTTAACGAAAATGGAAGATGCCATGAATATATAGGAAACATCAAAATCCCCTTATTCCCCTCTCTTTGCTTGAAATCATGTCCATAGATATAAATATTGTGCTGCTTTTACATTAACATTGCACTGTGCTAACTGTTCTTGGTTGAACCACCAAAATTTGGTTTAGCCCGGCGAATGTTTGCACTGGGACTCTGGAGGGACATGATTTCAAGCAAAAAAAGGTTTCAAGATTTCAATGGTTACCATTACACTGAGCTAGCTGCTTTGGTTGAACCACCAAAATTTGGTTTAGCCCGGCGAATGTTTGCAGCCCATAAACTGTGCTGGGCTGGGCCCTAGCCTAAGAATTAATATTATGTGCTCGACCCAATTCGTAAAGTTGCCGCCTGTAATTAATGGCTATTAATTATTACTTATTCAAGGAGTATTTTGCTGATGTGGCAATTCTTTTTGTTTTGAAAAATCAAATTATACGAGAAAACCCTATTAAGCGTTCCTTGATAGAAAATTTCTAATTTCACTTTTGTTCATTTGGATTCTAGTTTAATGATGGCCAGTAAATAGGCATTACCATGTTTTTCTAACAATTAATACAATTAAAAAAAAACGTGTCACTTGTTCGTCCTTACTTCTAGGGTGGTCAATGGACAAGTTTTGGACTGTCTAAATCAAAATTAATTTGGATGGAATAGACGGATTAATAAGAAATATTGAATGGGCCAGTCCAAATTTAATGGTTTAAAGTATTATTTATTTGATTGGATCGGAATGGATTTATATTGGATTCAATCTGATTGAACTGATATTTGGTTGATAGAAGATTAGAATACAGATGTCAACGAATCAGGTCTGAGTTGGAAAAAATCTAAATTAAAACCACTTCGAACTGACTGAATACGGCCCAGACATTGAATTGGTACAGTAAAAAATGGTTCAAATCATTTATTGGATTAGATTGGATCTGATCAATCTGTAATGAATTCATATTGATCCGGATTGGATTGGATCAAATCTGGTCCAATCAACAACCCACCTTACCTCTACTTTTTGGCGGTAGTTTGTACATCAAATACACTTGGCTTTCTTTCATGCTCTTTACAATTATCGATCCATAGAGTATGGATGAAATACTCAAGTTGTCCAGTCACAAGAAAGAGATTAATTGGGACAGCCATGTTTTAGTCTCCGAAGAAGGTGAAGTAATCAAAGATAAAGAAAGATTGACCCGATTGATCCGTTGATTAATTTTCCTTAAGCTAAGGAAGTAAGCCCTAAATGGAGTAATGGCCACATTTTTGGGCCGATAGAGTGATCGGTGATAGCCAACTTGAGCCCAAGAGGGGATGCGTCCAGTATAGAAGGAGTAGGGGCTGTGTTCAGTATGTCCTGGATGCGTGGCTTTGCCATGGACTCATTTCATGCCATGTAAGAGCGTCAGGATTTGATCCAATCCAATACAATCCAATATGAATTTAATATAAATGGATCGGGTCCAATCCAATCCAGTAAATATTTTGACCATTTTGTATTGATCCAATTTAATGTTTAAATCATCCCAATCTGTTTAAATTGATTTCAATTCAAACCTAATTTATTGATACTTGTATTTTTATCTTCTGTCAATAAATTGGATATCAGTTAATATGACCCAATCCAATACAGATGAACCATATTTAATTCATTCTAATAAATACTTTCGAGCATTAAGTCTGAACTGGTCCAATGCAATGTTTTATTAGTCCTTATTAATTTCATTTGTAGAGAGTATCCAATCCAAAACTGGTCCATTACCTCTAATGCCATGCAAGGTGGTTGGGACGTTGCGGTCTGTGGGTCTGTCAGGATGCGACACGCCCAAGAATAAATTTGGTGGTCAATAGGTACTGGAGGTTGTCTTAGTAATTAAATCTACTGTTTGCTGTGATCATCATGAACTATTTCCCCACCATGGAGGAGAGAAGTCACTTTCCAATTTTACTTTTTACTCCCCACCATGTGCAGTTTTAACTAGAGGAAGGCACCATGAGAATGGGCTACCCCCATGGATCAAAGAAAAAGGATAATAATAATAATAATAATAATAATAATAATAATAATAATAATAATAATAATAATAAATTCTTTAATGGGTTGGGTCTATCCGATAGAGCCAAATCTACTGAATGGATTATGTTGATGGTTCCGTGGTTTTGTTATAAATTTTGTCATAATTTATATGCAAATGGATAAATGTCATAAATAGTATGTAAGATTATTTTATTAAAAAACCTTGCTTTATCAACGTATAAACAGTATTTGTTTTCTTTTTTCTTTTTGGTTTTATTTTGAGGATGGGCTACACAACAGGGTTATCCCTCCCTCAAAACCCTAGACCCCAGGCTAGCTGGCACCTTCAACATATAAACAGTTTTACCATTTTACTGTCATTTTTATTCATATAACAAATAATGTTGTTATTGTAATAGGTAATTATAGGTTCGAACCCAATTAGATAAATAGATAGATAGAAGTCAGTAAAAAAATAAAAATGAACAAAAAGCAATTTGTTTTAGCAACAAGCTAAAACAAATGTTAATATTGGAGAACACACCTCAAGTATATATTTGGCATTGACGTCTTTTTTTTTTTTTTTGAAATGTTGCTGCTAGGTAGAACATTTTCTGGAGTAACAACAATATCTTATGTTTGGTACCGGTGTTTCATATCTATTTTCAACACTGATACCCATTATAGGAAGTCCACATCACTACCACATCATGTTCTCATTGGTAGCAACAAGCTCTAATACGAGAAAACATCAAATTCGGCATTGCTCCAAACCACACTTTCTTGATTTCCAATGCGTCGCTTATCATCATGAAGAGAAACAAATGGGATCGATGGATTATAGATGGAATATTACTTTTAAACAATACCAATCCTTAGTAGGAAAGAGATCCGAGAGCTATTATGCCGGATCATGAAATATTCATCTTGACAAGAAATTATGACTTGGAACACCGTTTTTATGGAAAAATAGTTCCAAACATATTAATGTTTCCTGGAACACCATTTTTTCCAATGTGGCACTTATATGTCACCGTTTTCTAGAGCAACGACATCAATGCAAACAGACGCCAAGTAATCCATAAACTGATGATCACTACATGTTTAACTGTCATGTTTCTCACATAGCGTTCATCAGTCATTGAGAAAGAAATATAAAAGGGAATCGAGGAGATGCCTCAAGCTAATGTATTGAGGCTTTCGCTTTCCAATGCAAGCTCCAAAATGGGGTCTTATCTGTAAGCTTTTGTGCTAAATTGTCATCCCAGATATTGAGGATTCCATACTGGTAATCCCTGAAATCTCTAGAGAAAGAAGGCAACAAAGCCCCCCTTAAAAAAGTGATCAAGTGGGTCGGTGCTCTCCTTTAAGAAGCATATAGTCTTTTGTCTATACATGTGTTCTCTTGTGAAGGTAAAAAAAGATAAAGAGATAAAAAGCTGTCTTTGTCTGCTGTCTCTCTCAAAGGAAGTAATTCAATAAAGACATGCTTAGATGAAAATATTCTAAAAATGCTGGATTGGGAAGAAAAGAAGAGAAAAAAAAGGAATCAGAACCATAAAGAGATAGCATTCAAATCAAGATGTGGGTGTTTCTGCATTCAACTTCCATGATGAACAAGAATGGTCAGACACTGAAATTATTGTGAGGGAATATTGTGGGTTGATTGCAATAAATTAATGTGTTAAGATAATTATATACTGTGCATCGGTATAAGCATAGAGAGAGAGAAGAAAAGATGTTTGATATGTTTCTCTCATGTTTCAAGACTAAACAGGAGAAAGTGGAAACTGGCAGCTGGTCATTAATCGATAAGCGAGCTTGATGTTCATACACTAGACGATTTGGGTGTAACTAATAAAGGGAAAGGGAGAGAAAAAGGACCCTTTTCCCTTGTTTTCACCAGAGGAGAAAACGCAACTTGGCTGCTTTAAAGCCTTATACCATGTGGAATGATTGAATGAAGGACGAATGATCAAAGAAAGGTGGTGAGTCGTGAGTGGTGGTCCCTAACAGAGGGAGAGTTGATGATGGAGTTGCCCATCTACACATTCCGTCTTCAGACTCTTTATTGACCTCCAAATTAAGCTTCTGATGGATTGGATTGTCATACTCTCTCTCTCTCTCTGTATGTGTTGCCCTTTTCATCTAGATAACAGAGATAGCTCAAGAGGGGATGTGGGGATTGTTGTGCTGGTGAGGAAAGCAGCAGCTTAGTGGGAGCGGGGACCTGCGTCTGAATCAAATCTCACAATCAGTAGTAGAAGTCTAGGCTTTGAGAGTTGATAAGCCTGATGAGGAGAAGCCAAACTGAAAGATGCACTCAGGGTTGTCAGTCTTGGAAGAAAAGATATCGTTTGTATCAATTTGGGAAATCTCAACTGTTGAGTACTAGGACCAATTTTATTGTAGGTTCATGTGGAAATATTGTAATAAGAGTGTTCTCTGGAACCTCACTTAATTGTTCCCCTCTAAGCCCGAAAATTTGATATATTGGGAGAGCATGCTCCACCATTTTGATTTCTTACTAGTTTACTTTGGAACTTCTGGGTTCCATCACAAGCCTCCAATATATTGAGTATGTGCTTTTTTCCTTTGATAGATTGGAGTCTATTTCAGATCCATATATACTTTACTTTGTATTTGTTCAAAGCTCTCCATAATCCACTTCATCTACTCATTACGATTCTTGGTTCCTGGAAATCTACAAACACATTTAGGCTGCATTAATTTGGCATTCCTTATTTTAAGGACTTATGTCTTTTTTGCAGTTAAAATGTTTCAATTAATACTGAATTTTTTAATTTCAAAAAGGAGATAAGTCCTTAATATAAGGAATACCAAAGGCAGCTTAAGTGTGTTTCGTTCTTTAAAGCTCATTCCAGCTAGTTTCAAAATGTTTTACTTAGGGAGTTCAAATTTGCTTCTCACCGAGCGCCGCCTCACATCAATCTCACAGTTCTTCCATTCATGCATTGAGAACATCTCCTGTGCTTGATTTTATCATGGGAAGATGTTTTCAATGCAGGGCTGCGATATGCTGTGAGGATGGTGCGAGACGTGTTCTGTGAGGAGTAAATCTGATTTTTTACTGAGGCCACATGTTCTTGTGATGGTGGCGTGCTTTGGTAAAACACTTATTTAGTAATAAAAACTAATTTTTAAATCCGAACACACTACACCACCATGTGCTGTACATAACATCACAAGGGGTGTAGTGTGTTTTAAAACTTACAACTTCAAATAGGGGTGTCAGTGGACCGGTTTTGGATTGGACTCCATCCAATTTGGATGGACCAACAAGAAATATTGAATTGGACCAGTCCAGACATAATGGTCCAATGTATTTATTGGATTAGGTTGAATTTAAACAGTATCTGGTCCATTGACAGAAGATAAGAATGTAGGTGTCAATGGACCAGGTTTAGGTAAAAACCAATTTAAATGAAAATAAATTTGAATAGATTGGATGGTCCAAACATTGAATTGGATCAGTCCATATATAATAGTCCAAAATATTCATGGGATTGGATTAGATTAGACCTGATATATTTATAATAAACTCACATTGGACTGGATCAGATTGGACCAAATCCAGTCCAATTAACACAATGAGGCCCAATAACAAAGAAGGCACCACAGTACCAAGTACATCCAAAGTTGTATATAGATATGGCAGACCCATTAATGATATGGGGACTGCTTTCTGCATCAGTTATGGTGTTTGAATGACCGGGGTGTCTTACACGTAGCAGAATGGGGGTAGAAGATGTCACATCTTCTGTACATGACATCTGCTTATGTGGCATACTTTAGCTCAATATCCCCACAAGAACAAAATATATGGCTAATTTTCTCCTAGGAAAATTCACTCAACTACAGAATTGCACGGTTGATCCCCAATTCCCTCGTAATCCATTTCCATGATCCAAACAACAGAACAGAAAAATCACAAAACCAACTTGTCTGAAATAGCATTTACACAAATGTGTCTAAATCTTAGAAAAGAGATCACAACAGAAGACATTACATACTTAAAGAAGGCGATGGTTTGGACTGTCCTTGGCTGTGGAAAAATCATTGATAAATAATTTAATTTGGACTGAGTGCCCCTCACCATTTGATGACATGCTGACCTTTACCAATCAATTAAACCTTTGAAAATGGTCCAAGAAAAATTAAAGTATACTAATCAAACGGTTAGAATCATTAATTTTGGACCACATACAATAAAAGCAGTAAGACACATCACTGAAATGGTCCAGAGTTCCAAATTAATCTTTAAGCACGTGGAGAGTGCACCAATTCATGTGAGGTGATAACGTGTATAATGAGCCAATGGCTATCATCAGCTTGGACCTTTGAGAAGTGATCCTCTCAGTGATTCATGGAAAGTACTTTGTAAAATAACTATGCATGAAAAGTACTTTGTAAGTATTCCTAAGTTGATTAAAAGTGTAAACAAATTTAACTTTTCTCCTTGGCAAAAAATAAAAATAAAAATCATAATTTTCCCTGTAACTTAATTTTTGTATACTAATTAATTGCCAAAGCAAAGAAGAGAAAAGCCAGCAGTTGATGGTAGTAAATGCTAAGGGACCCAATAATAATTTGTAGCCCCACCTTGCTTACCCTAAATAGGATTCATAAGAAAAAAAGCCCTCTTTGATGTTGACAGTCTTATCTACTAAATTAATCCTTCTCTCTCTGTCTATTTATCTATGAATCGAGCTAGTGTCCTTATTCTCAAGCCAAGGATTCCATATTTGATGTACTCATCAACCCTATTCGGTTGGAATAAATCCCACCACCTACGCATATTAAAAGCCTAGCTAAGCCCTCCTTTGTACCACTATGCTCATATAAACCTTGTGTGTAATACATTCATGCATCTATCTTATTGTAAATATCACATCATATATATAATGGAGCAGCTAGAGGGCCCAAAGTCATTCGACCCAGGGTTGGGTCGGATGATTGGGCCATTTGATTCAGGAACCAATGGTCAAAATGGTTCTATTTTTATAATCTTTTAAAATAAATCTTTTCTCCATCAATGTAAATTTGATTATTTTGTTCATGGAATTCTTATACCCATCGATCGATCAATTTGCTGTAGAAATCATATCGACTTTCGAAATATGGTAGCTGTGGTCCGTGCTTCATTCTGATGATACCAACTTGACCTTTGGAGATGAGGATGATAATCACAAGTCATATAGCAAAGGGGATAGTGAATGTGAATGGCTATCTAGTGATATTTCTATAGCCACATCAATAATAATACCAGTGACCCTTGAAAGGAACTCTCTAGCTTGGCTCTCTATATGGCTAACCATGAGAGAAGGATTCTTGTATATTTCCTTTTCTTTCTCTTCTTGCTTCTAGTAATTACATCTTGTGTGATAGTCTCTAGCATAGTCAAGTATAAAGTGTTAGTGGGCATGCACCTACTAATCCAGACTTTTTAGGGTTTGGGGCACCTCTATGAGCGTGATTTGATTTGACTGTTTTTCTACTGATTGGACTACTTAATTAACTACTTAACAGGTTGGTCCATTCAAGTAACACAACTTAATTTAAAATGGAGAATTAATGAGTACAGGGTTTGTGCTAAGCAAAACACTGAAATATTCTAAATTTCATCCCCAAATCCTTTGGAGATTGTAAAGGTTAAGCACAGTAATCACTAATGCTACCATCTTTGAAATAAACGCCAAAACCCAGACAACCTTTCTCCCTCCTTTTTGTCTGTCTGTCTCTATGTCTCATACTAAAAAAGCCATCCCCAACCCTAATTAGAGAATGACAATGTACAGGATGTACAAAGATGGTAGAGGGGGGTGCACCCACCAAGAGGCTACAATAAACAGTTCATTCAGTCGTGGTTCCTCCTTAGCAAGACTTCATTGCCGTTTTGAGTATTATTGGGACATCAGATCCAACCACAAATTCTTCATTTTCTTCTGTTTTCTTGAAATGGAGGAACATCTAGTCTGGAAGAACCATTACACTTCTAAAACTTCAAAAACCTCTAATACCCATTAATGTCGTTGGTCATTGATCTGTAGACTGTAGATGTTTCAATTCTGAAATAGAGCTGGTAAAGAGATTGGCTTAGTGTGGTTTTGGCAATGTTGGTGGTGAACAACTGAATGCAGGGAAATGACGCCTGGCCTCAGCTTTCCAGCACTGCTCGATATCTTGTGCTACCCTTCTGGCATCCATCGATGCACCCAGTAGGCCGCGTTTGGTGAACCCCACAGCGTATAGCCCAAACACCCCTTTCCACCCATTTGGGAATGGCCTCCTTGGCAACCCATCTTGCTTGGAAAACAAATCTCCTTCCTGAAAACAATTTCAATTTGATTCAATCAGTTCTATTTAATCAGCATTCTAATAGAAATCTTGAGACAAAAATCTATTAGAAATTTTGATAGAGTTAGACCTTGTAATTGGGGCCCTGAGATGGCTAATTGGTAAAGATTATGTTAAAAAAATGGAGACAGCAACTACTTCCATTTCATCTCTTTTGTAAAAAAAAAAAAAACCGTTGACTTGATCAGCGATTTGTCAATTTAGATGGTCCAACCATTGACTCATTCGATCAGAATAATGTTTTTTTGGCTGTTTTTATTTTAATTATTTTTTTATTTTTTAAATTATAACGGACCATCCATTCGAACCGAATGAGCAGTTTGACTAGAAACGGGTTACTAAAGCGGTTCCGGATCCGGGTCTGCTTTTTAAAACATGGGGCATAAGAATAAGAGATACCTTTAACCAAGAAGGTACGTTGCTTTCGTAACCAGTTGCCAAGATGATGGCATCGAACTCCTCGATGCACCCATCAACGAACTCCACTGCGTCTTTTGCCAGTCGCTTTATGCCCCGGCGAACCTGCAACAAACTCAAAAATGATTTGACATACAGAGCAGAGATCGAGACACCAAAAAGCTTGTAATATCATATGGAATATAATAGCTAGGCCACCCAGCGAGCAGAAGCAGACCTTGATATCTCCAGATTTTATCTTGGCAAGCGTCCCTGCATCCAGTACTGGTGTCTTGCCAGACGAGTTCTTGAGCTCAAGGGGACCGAGGTGTGGGCGGTGGAGGCCGAGGCGGGATGTGTCGCCGAGCATGAGACGCGACACCAGCAGCAAGAAACGATCGACGAGGCGTATGGGCAGCCACTTGAGCAACCACATGGACAGCCCAAAAGTTGATCTCCCCAGCATCTCTCGTGGTAGGACGTGCACCTGCAGCCCGAGATAAAGGAACCCCCAAAAGCTCAGAAATGAAACTAACGACAGTGACCAAAAGATATGGGATGATGAGATGATGGCGTGCAGTAGCAACCCGATCGAGAAAGTGAAAGAACAAGAACAAGGGCTTTAAAAAGTGAAAAATCTTAATCTGGAGATTTCTTGATTGGATAGGTGTTTTAGTTATTAATTTGCATACAGAAGAACAGGACGAAAGGAAAGAAGGAAAAATCTTTTTAATGGGTTTGGCTTAAATACTTACTGAATCTCTGACTACAAGAGATGGGGTAGCGTTATGGTTGCAGAGGTCCAGACAGACCTCCATTCCTGAATTTCCACATCCAACCACCAACACTCTCTTGCCGTGGAAAGCGTCTCCGCTCTTGTAGGAGCTGGTGTGAACAATAGGCCCTGAAAACTCGCTCAGTCCTTCAAATTCTGGAACAATGGCCTCCGCATTCTCCCCGGTAGCCACCACCAACCACCGAGACACGTACTCAGTCCTGTCGTCCTTCTTCAATCCCACAGTCCTCACCCGCCAGAGCCCATGGTTGGGTTCATACTCAGCGCTCTCTACTGTTTCGTTGAACACTGGGTGTAAATCAAACTGGCTAGCGTAAGACTCCACGTAGCTCACAAATTGCTGTTTAGTGGGATAAGTAGGAAAACTGGTGGGAAATGGCATCAGCGGCAGCTCGCAGAATTGCTTGGGGAGATGGAGGCAAAGACGGTGGTAAGTTTTGAGCTGCCACAGAGAAGCTACGCAGTTAGCTCTCTCAAGGATCAAACTGGGAACTCCGCTTTCCTTGAGGCACGCCGCTGCGGCAAGGCCAGAGGGGCCGGCACCGACAATGATTGGACCTGGCACCCAGACGCACCTTGCACCTTTATTCATCTTCTCGCCCAAGTGATCATGAACTCTCTTGCCTTCTATTTCTCTGATGAAATCCATGAGGAGTATATATGAAATGAAACAAACAAAATTAAGCAGTTATAAAACTGTCTTCACTTGCTTCCTCTGTAACCTAGTAGTTGGGACGTACTGCTACAAAACAGGCCATATATACAATTGGCTGAGACGGAATACAACTCATGAACTCCCTGAGTTTCTAAAAATGAGATCAGTCTGGATTGAATGATATATTACTCTCTAATCTAAGATTCTAAAGGAGGACTAAATTGGGAACCATGGCAGGTGATGATTTCAAATTGATAAGTTGGGTTTAAGGAGTCTTACCACTTTGAAAGGGTATGTTTTCAATGTAGTACTATTTGTTTTGTTGGAGGAGAAAACTAAGAGGGGGGTGATAGGGGACTAATTAACTCAACCCAAGAGACAACAAGAGAGAGAGAGAGAGCATTGAATTGAAGTCAATCTTATATGGAAGGCCAAGTGGGCATTAGTAAGCAATGCAAAGTGGGACATGGCTATATAATAATAACTACAATTACAATTAGCCAAACAACAGCTTCTGATCCTTCTCTTCACCCACTCAATAACATCTTTTGATCCTTCAATGACAGGAGAGAAAGCCAATCAGTCTCGTCTAAAAAGAAAGGCATGAACGTCCTTTCAAGTGTTTCTTTTCTTAATTTAACTAAGACCCCATGAAAATATGGAGGCTTTTGGACCCACCAAACACTAATGCAAAGAATTAATATAAGACTCTTTGAGTCTAGTTAAACAATATTTTATTGGCTGTTGAAATGGAAATTACTATATATAAACCTTTTTGGTTTCTTTATGACAAAAATATTGAATGAATGGAATAGCCTAATGGCTTCCAAGAAAAAAAATTGCAACTAATTAAATTTCTGCACATTGAGACAAAACATAAATTAATTATTAAGCTTATGGTTAGAACTCAGAAATGAATGGTAATGGCAGGGAGACATAATCCGAGCTACAGGTATCTAATAATAAGAATTGATGGAGTTGATGAGATCCATTTGCTCATTAATGACGAACAATTTGGTAGTTCGAAGTGCAAAGTCCTATCTTGTCATTCCCTGCCACTGTGTTGTCCTTGGATAGGGCACTTGGGGCATGATGTTAAGTGACCAAGTGACTCCCCACCAAGCCACGAATCTCGAGAGATCACCTTTTCTTTTCACTTATTTTCTTTAGGAAAAAAAAAAAAACTAAATCAAACATAACTAACAGAATATTCCTGATTCCTTCGATCAAGTATCTGTCCTTTCCGAAGGCTCCAATCCTCCAAATAATTTCAACCCACCTTGTGCATGAAAGAGATTTTAAATGTTTTCTTCTTTCGTCTCTCCTGCTTATTCCTTAAGTCTGTGGGTGGAGACTGTTGATCCACCTTGGTGCATTAACTATGTTATTATTGATTCTAGGAGGTAGCTTGCTTTTTTTGTCTTTCATTCTTCTCGGTTTCTCATGTCTCGAGAGCAGCTAATGAAGCTATTCATCGAATTCCTAGGTTTGTTCTTTCATGTATTGTTCTGGTTGATGTACTAAATCGAGCTGAATGAAAGAATTTGTACTGTTTAAGCACTTCAAAAAGGGAAAAAATTTTCTAAGTAACTCTAATGAATAACTATAGTTTAAGCATTGGTTTAAGGGATGCCAATGGATTGGGTTAAGTGGTAAATAATTGAGTTTTGGGTATATCATTGATATTGCAACATTGAAATATTTATGTATTTTTACAGAGGCTTGATTAAGTCTAGGTATATCATATATGGGGCAGGCCAGCTGGTTGGGTTGATACCCTTCTTTATCTGGCCAGACAGGATCAGGTTTGGATTAGCTTTGTCTAAAGCTTGGACTATTTAGTAGATGTTTGGAATCGATGCCGTTGCTTCAGAGCCATTTTCTAAGAAAATGTATGGGGTCTGTTGCATTGTTTTCTCAGAAAATGCCACATAGGGTGTTTTATGGGGAAACAACACTAGTTTTGTTTGGTACCAGTGCTATATAACCTTTTTGAGCATTAGTTTACATTATCCAACGCTTTAGATGATGCCACATTGGTGCTATATCATTGTACCATTGGCAGCAATGGTCTGGAACCTAAGAAAAGGTTGAAAATGTTGAATTTGATGTGTCCTCAAATCATGCGTTTCCCGATTTCCAAGCCATTTTTTGGGGCACTACTTTTTCTGATGTAGCACTGATGTGGCGCCGTTTTCTAGGGCAACGACATCGATGCCAAACACTGCCTTAGTGAATGAGAGAGCCGCCTAGACATTTCTCAATGATGAAAGGAATTGCTATAGCCTTATAGGCTAATGACACTAACGTGTTACCTCTACCCCCTAAGCAAGGTTCAAAGTTTCGGCCGTATCGTATTGGCACTTAGAAATGGTCAAAACTCTATTTTTTTTTGAGTTTTTTTTTTTAATTTTGGTTTTCTGGGGAGCTTTTAGCATGCTTTTTATTATTAAAAAAATTGGGGGTCCGATACACCTAGAAACAGGCATTTTGGACCGTATTGCTTTCAAAACAAATGACAAGGGCGTATCGTATCGATACTTTGAACCATGCCCCTAAGGCTCAATTTGGAAAGAGTATAAATACAAATATGTAGAGTGTGAAACCTTGTATTATGATATATATATATATATATATATATATATATATATATATATATATATATATATATATATATATATATATTATATTTGTATTATACTCTTTCCAAACTGAGCCTAAGGAGGAATCATAGGGTACGGGGAGAAAATATTTTATATGTTTTGTGAAATCTCTAGAATGCATTTGATGCATTGGAATTTGATGTGATATAAGACCCTTGATTTCATTGGATGTCTCAATATGGAATGTTTCAACCTAAGAGTAAGTAGCCATGAAGTCTCGGAAGCAATTCCGATGGATCATGGAGTGGCCCAATCTAGAGGGGGAAGAGGGGTTGTTGATCCCATTCTTCAAAGATCAAATCTGGTATGAAGGAGTAACAACTAGGGGTAGCCCTTTCCCCATAAACCACCTGAACTTGAATTCAATAGCCATTAATTTTGTCAACATTTTCTTTCTTAATTACTTTTGAATTAAGACTGAATTAATCAACTACTTCAGCAATAAAGTTGAACACTGAATTATGATGAAGTAATTCTTCTTTTTATATATACATTGATTGTACATGCATCAAGATTTACAGCCAAAGTGTACAATGGTCTTGGGATGTGAGATTTGCATCAAATGTACAAGATTTGTAATCTAAAATGCTTTTGTGGTACCAGTACCACACCAAACATCTTTCTGTACTGAGGAATCGCTTTGACAAACAATAAGTGACAATATTGAAATGGACCCTAACTTTAAAGTTTTGGAAGTTTGGAACTGAGGCTGAAAAAGGGAAAAGGTGAACCGGTTGGGATAGATCGGTAGATGGTGAGCCTCCAAGATGGGAGTTTGGAGTTTGTACTTTGAATTCTGCATGAAACACTGATAAATGAGATTAAAAACAGCAGTTTCTGAACTTAGAAGCAGATTTTCTAGGGCTGTCCCTCCCAGTAGAGGAGGGGAGACAAGTTCATAACTTGGGTCGGGGCCCATGAAAGGGAAGTCTTAATAAAGCTTAAATCAACCTACACCTACTGAACAGACGAAAATAAAAGAAAAGAAGAGAAGGAAGAAGAAAAAGCCTAAATCAAAGCCTCACCTTTCTTAGCCATTGGGACGCTGTCAGGCCCAGGGGTGTGGGACCTCCGCACAGCTCCTGCTTTCAACGCTCATGGAATGCTTTGCAGTTCACTGAAAAGCAATACAATACAAATACGGATTTGGATTGTTTCATCTTCTCCTTTTCTAAAAGATCAAACCCTAACCGTCCATCCCCACCTTAAGTGTTTTTTTCTTACTTAAATCAGTACTCTCTCTCTCTCTCTCTCTCTCTCTCTCTCTCTCTCAAATGGGTTCCTTGCTTCTGCAACTGTCACAATTTACAAAATGCCAAATACCCACGTTAAGGGTGCAATGCATCCATATGTAATTGATTTCATTTGTAGACCCAGAGAGGTTTCAGTAGTAGAACCTCTATATTATGAATTAAGATGAAATTAATCTCAAAATGTTTTAATTCATTCAGTGTTCATTCTCCTCCAGGCATATTACAAGTTTATGAGCAAGTTTCCTAGCTCCTTTTTGTTTCCTATTTATACATGGAAAGCTGCATTAACCCACCTGGATAAGGTTCCAACATGCATTAGTGCTGCTGCTTTTCAATACTCAGATTGGTTGCCTTTGAGAATTATTGCCAATATAAGATAGTTTCTGGGTGTTAATGTGTTAAGAGGATTACAGTGAATTTGTTTGTTGAAAAGCTTAAACCCCAACAGTGGGCAGGCTAGTACCTTGTTGAATCAAAATTAATTTCCTTTGATTCTCTGCAAACTAACTCGGAATTGGAGTTCCCACAAAAGATATGGTGAAGTGTTTGTTGTATATTTTCCAAACTAATTAATGATACTGAACCTAATTTTTTCCATCAAATTCATACTTACTCATCAAGATTAACACAGAACCACGGCATTTCTTTTTTGATAAACAAATGGCAGAAACTGCCCAGATTAATATGATAATTATTTTTGGGAAAATTTGTATCAGATGCTTGTGAGGAAAATAAATTAATTTACTAATGAGTTGGTTGATATTTAAGCTGCATTTGGCATGCTTTCATAGAATTACTTCTAACGAAGTTTGTATTCTAAGAATCACTTTTGAATTTGATTCTTTGAGTTTGAAGGTTGTGTTTGGTTGTAGTGCAATCTTATTTGCACTAGTACAATGCATAGGAGTGCAAATTCTGGTTTAACTAATTTTTGGTTGGGTTTTATTTCATTCTGTTTAGGTCTTATTTTATTTCATTTGTACTGCAATCAAATAAAACAAGGTAAATTTTGAAACAAAAATAAATCAAAATTTGCACTCTCATAGCTTTGCATCAGTACAAACTTATTTACATTACAATCAAACACACCCTAAAATTTTAGCTTCAAAAAAGAATGATCTTTTGGCTTAGAACTCATTCTTCAAATGGCAATTTTTGGCGAGTCTGGATTTCCTACTGAACTCTACCAACAACAAGCTGCAGCTACACATTTCATGGGTAGCGTGTGTAGAGTCATGTGGGCAGGAAATCCAGTGCCTTTTTTGGTACATAATTTCAACCAAATAGGTATAACAACATCTAGCCAATTAATCGAAACGAGACACGAAGAAAGGAGAAAGTAGAGAACCCTTTCTTGGGAAGTAATTAACAAATGTAAATGTTAGGCACTAAGGATGAAATATTTTAGGCTGCATTTGGAAATGATGCAAATGGAGTGTAAATCCCGGTTAAGGATAAATTTGCACTCTACTTCACTTTTGCTTATATTTGGCAATATTTATGCATTGACAAATGAAAAAATACATTTTCCAATGCATATTTACATTGATAATAAGATGTAAAAGTACATCAGTAAAAAAGAAGTAAATTTGAATGCAAATGGGTTTTTGATTAAAAAAAAAAAGGCATATGTTTTATTGGAATTCATGTTGCATTCATTACAACTAAAAGTCTATTTGGTAAGAAAGTAAAATTGTCAGTGCAAAACTAACCCAATTTTACAATTTATACGACTATTTTATACTCTACATATTTGCATTCACACTCGTTTCCAAATACAGCCTTAGTGTGATAATGAGAAAGATGATATCTTAGTCTGATCCCATCTAAGAAAGAAAAAAGTATATTTATGAGTATTTTATTATTATTATTATTATTTAATATTGGTGACACGACTTTAGCCCTAAAAGGGGCCAAGTTATATAAGTTAGACCTAATCAGTGGGTTAGTGACTGTGTGAACACAAGAACCATTAGCAACCTTTCCTCCGAGGTTTGAAGTTTGGACCTTTATATACTTCCGTATATAAGCTAGACCTAATCAGTGGATTGGTGAATACTTTAAATAAATAATACCAAAATTTGAGTAATGTATATCTCTTCTATTCATATGCTTTGTCTAAAGTATTTATACAGACTTTGAAGTAAGGGGGATGTTTTAAATATTAACTTGTTGATTCGAATTCATACAATAAGATTCAATAAAAGTGGCGAAAGCAAAGCCTATAGGCTGTAAATAAAGTGTGCATTATTAGCAATGCAGACCAGGTTTTCTGGGGCGCCTAATGGAGACATTATTAATCGGATTGAAAGAGAAGCAAAGGATTTAATGTGGATTAATATATAGTTTAAAAAATTAAAACCCAGCCGGAAAATGAAATATATTAAACCCCATTACAATAATTTAACACTCCAAAAAGAAAACAAACATAAATAAATAAAATAAAATGAAGAATATGCTCACTCATATTCCCTGTGTAGCTTATTGAAAATATTACAGTTTTTTAACCCATCTGATGAAGTAATTTGCCAAGTGCTGATAAACAATCCTAATTAACATATAATCATTTCTCTCTCTCTCTCAAGAATAATAAGTGGAGCTTGAACAGAGATCAGATATACATCAAAGGATCCTAGAATAACTAATTGCCACTTAAAAATATAATGGAACTCATGGGTGGGAGATCTTTCCAAAGAAAAGCAATTTATAGTGCTCTTATATAAAACACCAATTCTCTTATTTATTGATTTACAAGTTGAACTTCTTTATACCCATTTTATTTCCAATTATATATAGCTTTCATAAGTTACCATTTCTAACGCATGGCGTATATTCTATATACTTAAAATGCAATGCACTTCTCCATGTCAGCTTACTCTCTACATCTCTTCATATTGCTTTCAACCCCCCTACAATTTTCTGGTTTCTTTTGAATTCATAAAACAATAAAAAATCAAACAAGATGTTATTTAAACTCGCCCACAACCAATTCAGTTTCCCCAAGTTGAATGTAATCACTCCCCTATAGAACATAGGCATCTTTTTAATTCAAACATGATAGGCTGATCACATATAATAAGGGTTAAAGACACTTTCCTAAAATTTAATTTGCACCTTCTAAAAGTCTTTCAGTTAACAAAACACATTCCATTCCATTAAGTATAAATGATTGTGATCATGGTGACTTATCAATGGGATAAAGACATGCAGAAGAGGGAAATCAGAGAATATATCTTTGTTTATTTTGAGCTTTTAAATGAAACCACATTCCTCAAATCCTGGTTAATAAAAAAAAGAAAAAAGGGAAAAAGATGAACTTTCCATTAGAAATTTAGAATCATGTGCTCCACTCGCTCCTCTAAACTTTTAAGCTAATTTAGGTATTGATGTATTAATTAATGAATATATATACCCATTGAAAGGTTTGATTAGACAGTGGGTTGTGATATTCATAATATATAAAGCACTTTTGCTCAAACCACCTTTCACAACCAAACTGAAAAAAAAAAAAGAAATATTAGCTACTACTTGGATCAATGATTATCCCAAAATGGCAAAGTAGGTATACAATTACATGTTTTAGCCTTTGAAGATTGTTCTTGTCACATAAGGGGATTGTGGGGGGAAGAGAACATATACCAATTCCCCTTGAATTTGTGTTTTGTTAATTAATCAAACTAGACAGTGACCACCCCAAATCTAATAAGGGGCCACTATTCTGATGTTCTGCTTAATACCTGTTATTTATATGGAAACCTTAGTTTTATTTGATTCAAGAGATTAAATTAGGTTTTATTTGTAAATATTTGTATTTTAATAAAATGTAATTAGAAAAGTTGATCACCATTAATATGGGTTCCACATCATTTGAAGTGAGTATCTTTTAAGATTAAAGATAATTCTTTCTTTCTTTCTTTTTCTTCTTCTTCTTCTTCTTCTTCTTCTTCTTCTTCTTTGTGAAAAGACCTATAAACTGTAAACATGTGTCTAGAAGGTTTTTATTTAAAAGTAGAAAGAAAAACTTTCTAGATAAATTCTTAAGAATAAGATAGGTAACCACTTGTCTGAAAAAATGAAGTAAAAGGTTGAAGGCTAAAGGTAAAAAGCAAGCCTTGGAGAGGCTGAAAAAATTAATGAACTCAAATGGTTGATAGTCAGTTCAGTTTTTTATTCTCTGAGATGTCAGGACAGACAGGAAGGGAAGGTTTGGCTAAAGATAGATATGCCAGGAACAACCCTGCATTGTCTTATATGATTAGTTTGTATACAATGCAATTTTCATTTGCATTAGTGTAAATGCAAGGAAACGCAATTTGATGTCGTCTTTTTTTTTTTTTTTTATTGAGAAAGTAAACCGGTTTGATCTCAACTTTATTAGGAGAAATGTTATTTATTGCAGAGTAAGGAAGAAGTAAAATTATGTGGTTCTCACCTCTATGGGAGGGAATCAAGATAAGAGAGGTGCAAACTTTTCATCAATTTATTGAATGCAATTTGTCCTACTAATGAGTGAGATGAGACAAAAAATGCAAATTTTGCATCAGATAGGAGTGCAAATGAGGGTGGGCTTTGGTGCAATAGTTGGATTGTTCCAGTGTGACCTAGGTGATCAGGGTTTAAATTTTGAAAATAGCCTCTCTATATGTACAGAAATAAGTTTGCGTGACAGAGCCTTGTACACTAGGCTGCCCTTTATAGAACACAAGTCATTGTAATAAGCAAATAGATGCAAATTAAACTAAACCAAATATAAAATTTGTATCCAATTCAGATTTTCACTGCAAATAAACAAAGCCATAGCATTTTCAAAAATAAATCTAGAGTCTGGAGTCTGAGCTCATCTGAAATTCGATGCATCCAAACCCCACTAGTTTCATTACTTGCCCAAGATAAGAAAGATCATCGGTGCATGACATTTAGGGTCAACCCAATCTAATCTTAACCCAACACCAGCAATTCAAGCTACTAATTCGTCAACCCAACACAAATCAGATTGAGCTGGGATGAATCTGGTTGAATTGGTTTTGGCTTGAGATACATCATCATAATCAATTGAGTTGGGTTTAGAACAAACAAAAACACTTTAATTAGTGCTCAGATCTGCTAACCACACCTACCCACAATACATTGCAGCCACACATCGGGAACATTTCCCCATGATTTAAAACGCAAAAATGTTATCGATGTACGGCTGCAATGTCTTGTGAGTAGGTGTGGGCAGCTGATCAGGAGTCCTCTAATTCGCAAATCCCCATTCAAGTCAAGATGACATAAGAATAAGATCTAAGCTCTGCACAATTAAGTAATAATGGGTTCTGATTGGGGCCAAGGCCCAGCTTCAGCCCGGCTTCCAGGGCCCAAAGACCAGCAAATTTTTGTTTATGCGGCAGCCATTTGAATTGTTTCCCCATTATATTACAAAAAATACTTAAACAAAATATCTTATACTCAATTATTTAATATTTGTAATATTTTTTGATAAAACAACTAATTTGAAATAATTACATAATGCCTTATGCACACGCGGAAAACATAGCGGATAGTTGTTGGGTCTGCTAGTTTTGTTATTTTATTGAACAAGCCCAAATATTCTTCCACGTGGCAAGTTTTTTTATTCACAAAAGGGCTCCTCATGTTTCTCCTCCAATCCTTCTTCGTGGCATAAGGCTCAATTTGGAAGGAATAGAGTATAAATACATACAAAATAAGGTTTTATACTCTACATATTTGTATTTGCACTCCTTCCAAACTGAGCCTAAATTTCAAATGAATAAAACTTTAAGATTTTGTTCGAATAGTCATAACCTATAACATATTCAAGTGCACCTAGATAGGTAGGTTAGAATTATGTATCCTAATAAGATGTGTGATGGTAATATCATGCCACTTGTCGTTTATATAAAGGATCAACAACCCAATGTTAAATGCCTTTTGTGTTTATGTTATAGCATTCTTTAAAATTGATAGGCTATTAGGGTGTCACTGGACCGGTTTTTAACTGACCCCGTCCAGTCCAAAATTAATTTAAACAGATTGGATGGATCAGGATTGGATCAATCCAGCTCAAATTATTTATTAGATTGGATTGGATCTGGTTCGTTTGTAATAAATTTATATTAGATTGGATTGGATTAAGTCAATATCTGGTCCATTGATATAAGATAAAAATCTAGGTGTCAATGAACTAAATTTGGATTGAAACCAATCTAAATTAAAATGAATTTGAACAGATTGGATAGTCTAGACATTGAATTGGACCAATCCAAAATATTCATTGGATTAGATTGGACCTTATCCATTTAAAATGGACTCACATTGGACTGGATTGGATTGGACCAAATCCAGTCCAATTAACACCCCTAATAGGCTACACTTCAATCTAAATGTAATGTCAAATGGACAAAGGTTATCACATACCTTTGGACAAAGACACATAATAGTTCAGCAGAGGTTTGGATGATGATGATGGTTTGATGATGAAACATTATAATTAAGACTGTCTTTGTTTGCAGTGCAACTATATTTGCACTATTACAAATGCATGGGAGTTGGGAATGTCAATGAAAAAAAATATAAATTCTGGTTTAATTTGTTTTGAATTTAACTTTATTCTATTTATTTTACTTCATTTCTACGAAAATCAAACAAAATAAAGTAAAATTTGAAAAAAAAAATTACACTCAAATCATCTGTACCATTATAATTTTGTATTAATGCAAATTAATTTATACTACAACCAATGGCAGCCTAAGTGTACCAAAGTCCAAAGATCAGCCTGGATATGATAGTAATTGGAACTTTTGGACATTTGAGAAAAGTTTCTCAGTCAAAGATCAGCTTGGAATATGATAGTAATTGGAACTTCTGGACATTTGAGAAAAGTTTCTCAGTCAAGTCGGCCTATTTTGTGGCTAAGAACCTTATTAAGAAGCATAAAAATTTGTCATCTACTCTCCCTCTTCTACCCAAGTCTTGGAGGCTTCTATGGGAAATTCCAGGCAATTAAGGAGAAACCTCTTTTCTTGCAAAGGAGAGTGGTAAATTGTTCAAAGGACATTGACAAGAGAAGGTCTCCATCCAAGTGGGAAGCCACCTTAAGTTGGTTTTTGGAAATATAGGCCCTGTTCGCTTTTTGATTAAATAAAACAATGACCATTTTAGCCATAATAATTCATTATTAAAATGGGTATTTTTGTCCCATTCAAGTGTTAGTGACTTCCCCCCCTAAGTGGGAAAGCTATTTACCCACTTAAGAGATGGGTATCACTTAGGTAACCTGCTCCCCACATAAATCTGAAAAAAAAAAAAAACATGGATTTTTTGGTCAATAAGAATCAAAATCCCATCTAACTTTCCCTCCTCTCAAAATCCAGAAAAAGAATGCCCCCGTAATGTTGATGGTAGCTTTCTGAATTCAAGCAAGACTGTTGTTGGTTTTGTGTTAAGTGATAATGAAAGTCAATGTTGGGGAACTGGTTGTGGGGGCTCTTGTGCTTCCTCCCCCTAGTGGCTAAAGCAAAAGCTTTGTTTGAGATTGTTTTTGTTTGCTGTGAATTCCAACCTGGATAATATTTTGGTGTCCCAGAGAATCTAACAAGGTTGCCCATGCGGTAGCAAAATTTGATTTGAAGAAAAACCTCGGGTGGTTTTATACAGCTCCCCTTTGTTTTTCCGCTGAGATGAGAGAAGATTTGGACTCTGGTAGTGTTTTTAGTTAATTTGCTGTTGGTAGGTTTGGTTTGGTTTTATTTTTCATTTTTCTTGTTTTGCTATTGTTTCCTTTCTCTGTGGTGTTGTTTGGTTGTTTCTTTCTGTGTTTCTTCTTTGTGGCTGATAGCATTTGAAAGAGTTGAAGGATAAAGCAAACATTCACCAGATTGGACCAATGGCTCAGTTTGGAAGGAATGCAAATGCAAATATATACCGCGTAAATACATACAAAATATAAGGTTTTACACTCTACATATTTGCATTTATACTCCTTCTAAACTCAGCCATGGAACGATAGGCCCTAATTCTTGTACTCTGTATAGAATATGTGGCAAGTTATATGATATATGGGTCCTATATAGCAATTAAATCCTGGACTGAAATAGCCCAGACTTTACCTGTGTGCTAATTACTTACAATGAAATGCTTATTGGATCTCCACTTGCAATTGGCGTGGATCAATCCATTCGGGGACTCGGCTTCAGTCAGGCCTGTTCGAACAGCCTTTATGGCCTTACATTGAGTTAGGGTTCGGGCCCATTGAAAATTTAACAATTTCACAACTCAAACCAGCCCAAATTGCACCCCTAGCATTTATGTAGAGTTAGGGGCCCACTGAAAATTAGGTGAAGTGATATTGTGGTGGGCCGCAGCAATACATCCAAGAGAATGATTTATGGTTTTGGACTTGGGCTAAAACCAAGTCATAGCATAAGTAGATCTAGTTTATATGTTCTCTTAACAAAAAAACCATTCCAACATGATATATGTCCCCACATCTCATATATGGTGGTAGCTTTAGGATAACACAGATGATGTTAGAAGCGTGTTGGGACAGTTTTTTTGTTGCAAGGAGATTCCAGCTTAAGTAAATCATGTCACTTTCAGTCAATCTTTTCTCATTTGGGAGAGCTTTCAAGACACTTCTAATGTTCTAAGCTGGGCCTCACACAGTAATGCTAGAAGCGGTGTTTGGTGAAAATCAAGAAAGTTGATCACCGTATTCTAAACACGAGAAACGTGACTGAAATAGGAAGCTACTTCCGGTACGGGAGTTCTGTGTTCATTGTACAGTTCAAACTGCAAAATTGAACTGAACCAATCCAACTTTGCTGTTTGGTTCAGTTACTTAAAAATGGTTTGGTTCAGTTTGACATCCGTTCCACGGTTTGCTGTTTGGTTCAGCTGGGCCTCACACAGTAATATATTCTTTAATTTTATAATACATTAATAAATAAAAGTTTTAACCTGTAACTTTTTAGAGGTGTTATTTGAAATTTCTAATTGGACTAAACCCAATAAATCATAGAATTGCCCAAAATCCTCAAATAGTATTAGAAATTACATCAAAAAGTAATAAAACAGCATGGTCTGATTCGATTTCTATATCAAAGTGATTTAGTCTGATATGTTTTTCAAATCACACTGAATTGGACCGTAAACACTCCTAAGCTCTGGAACACGTGTTTTCAACCATGCACCACAGTGCATCAACACACCTTGCCTGCAAACGCTCCGAGGCTCTTAGTATGTATTTGGTTCCATCAGTGTTTATGGATAGACTATTTTTTTGTACTTTTTACTTTAAATGTTTCTTGTTTTTGTTGTTTGGTTGGGCTTAACTTTAAACATTTTATACTCTCCACCTCATATTAATACCCATTAAAGTGTGTCCCATCAGCATTTAATTTAAAAAAATGTTGGGGTGTTGGGGGAAATAAGAATTTGACGTTTCCCCAAATGTCCCATGCACAAAAATCAAATTACAGTCTTCACCCTGCAATAAATGCCAACGCTTATGTAGCGCTGATGTGGTGGCTATTTTTCAATAGACGCCCATGTAACCAAATCAGTCTTAATCTATTGCTCGTTCTTTACTTCTTTACCAAAAAAAAAAGGAAAATTCTGTATTAGTGCCCTATACTTTGGGCCTAGTGCCACTTTGATTCCCCAAACTTTAAAATGCGACAATTCAATAATTGAACTTTCAAAATGTGTCAATATACTACCTATCATTAATTAATTTGTTAAACAGCCATTAAGTGACATTTGAAAAGATATAAATGTCCTTTGAGTGTCATCTAATTTTTTTTATCAACCATCCATATGTTGATAAAAATGAACAGTTTCAAATCTTTGCCTCTTGTATTTAAGGAAGTTGGGGTTACATATGAATGGGTATTCTTAGTGACTCAAACTTTCTTGAATAGAAGAGGTATTTATTTTTTGTCATTGTTTGGATGGTTGATAAAAAGAATTAGATCACTTGAAGGATATTTTTATACCAGTTGATGACAGGTAATATATTGGCATAGGGAACCAAAGTGATATTAGACCCAAATTACATGGGTACTAATCTGAGACTTTTTCAAAAAAAAAAAATATATTGCCCGTTAGGAAGGGCTTCCAAACAGGGACTGGCATTCCGAGATGTGCCCCACACAAAAGGCCAATAAGATGTGTTTAATCAAAAATCTGAAAAGCCGAAAATTTCGGAACGCCGTTTTTAACAACTGTAAAATGAAGCTACTCCGATAAGTAGCTTAGTCGGACCTCGCCTGCTCAAGCTCAACCTAAGCGGCTTCTGAGTAGCAGCTTCTCCGAAAGGTAGAAGCCCTCTCGGAGACTCGGATGGGGCCATGGGGGCCCTAATCCACCGTTCCTGCCGGGTGCTGACGAGGGGACGACCGAGATCGACGCAGTTGCGAACCGAGTACGTTAACGACACAGCAGAGACCTTAGAAGCGGGCCAAGCCACCATTAACACCTTTCCATCTCATCAAACTTTCCCTTCCCAATACCGCCACTCTACATCGTTTATCGTACTTTTGTCCTATTCGCGTTCTCATCCCACAAAAGTACATCGATGGATTAATTTCTCTCCGACCCCACCAACTTCCGATTAACCCACGTAAGATGTGTATTTTCACCTCTGCATCTTCCAACCTTTGTTTAAAAACTGACAAACTTGTGGTCCGATTCTCGATACGTGTCTACTCATGCCCGAGTCCATGTTTCGGAACTTACACCGTTAAACCCCACTACAGCCACCGAAAAGACCATGATGTATCACTCAAATTTGGCATTTTGGGTTTTTTCCATTCAATTCAGGATGCACGGCCTCAGGTGCGAACCCGGAACCCCACATTCATCAGTCAGACTCAGAACCCCACATTCATCAGTCAGAACCGATTCCTCGTCAGAGCCATCCCTTATTCAAAAGAATCAAACTCTTGCTCAGTGTTACCAGTACTTCCATTGAATCAGTGACAAGTGCCCCATGTTATCGAACGACACGTCGACCCATGTGATCCGTCCTTTAGATCACTCTACTCTACTGCCTCACTTTTCTTCACAAAAAATATATATAAATAATTTAAATATAAATGTTCTTATCCGTTTAATTAATTTACAGATAAAAAAAAAAATTGAAAATAAAGTACACAAGTAAAAGAAAGGGGGAGAGAGTCTCCAATCTTTTGACCTTTTGAAGCTTCTTAAAAGCCACCACCGAAGAGGGAGAAAGGATAAGGCGGTGGCTTCTGTACGCTGCCCTCCATTTCTGGCAAGGAGCCCATCTGATCACTGTATTCCCGAGAGTCGTCGGTTTGGTATGAATTCATGGCTGTTGCAGTTGCAGAACCAGAGGCAGATGGTGAGGAGACGCCGGTGAGAGTGAAGGGTGCCGGTGTAACTATAGGCGTCTGACTTAGAACTGGTCCTCCGGTCAGCCATGGCCAAGTGTTCGACGTCGTCCAAGGACAGTAACCCACGCTCTGTAATGGAACTGGTGTAGCAGCTTTGCCGTGTTCGACTACTTCCTCAATCTTCTTCATCTTTGTTTTCGTCGGTGCAGAAGATGAGGATGGTGCGGAGGAGATGAGACGGTTCTTCTTCGCTTCAACCAGCTTGGCTGTATCTTTTTCCTGCATTATTCGACCAATAAGATCTGGGTCCTCCACCACTTTGAAAAGGAAAGCCAGCAGCTGCGGCGGCCTCCTCTCCGTCACTTGCAAACGCCTGTTCATCCCTTGTAGCTCTTCCTCTATGGCCTTCTGCTCCTGGTTCAACCGTGCGATCTCCATAATCAGTATCTCCTCCTCCTCCTCCTCCCTCTCCTCCCCGTGTTCTTGCTTTGGCTGATTCATCAGGTACTGGTTCCGGCTACTCTTCCTCCGCACTATGTTCCTAAGTAGTTGCTTCTGCCCTCGGAGGAACGACTCGTGTGCAAATTCCCATTTATCTGGGTCGACCTTCCTGAACCCCTGATTCATGGAAATTCAAACAGAAGCTACAGTACTGTACTCAGTTCCATACATGAAAACTGAAAACTGGGTCACAAGGGATTAAAGCTAATACTCACGTAGGTGTTGAGCTGACGAACAAAGCTTGAGAAGTTGTTGTGCTTGAAGTATGCCGGTAAGATCCTCTGTGAGAAATCAATCGGGTCGATCACTAAGAAACTGTTGTTCGCTCTCCCCCACACGATCACTGAATCGGTGGCCGGATCGCTCACCATCTGATACGTTTTCAAGACGAACGGCGCTACAGGATTGATAGCTTCCATTCCTTTAAATTTTGGTTTTCTCTTCCACTTTAGCTTTCGATCTCTTCTTGGAGTGTACCAGACTTGTATACTATGCTGCACGTTATATATAGAGGAGTTACTAACGTGGCACGACCAGGATATTTTTGTAGAAATGTGTGGGACCCAAAAGGCTGTTCTTTTGTCATCACCATCATCTGATCGTTAGATATTTATTGATGATGAACGAACGTTGATGTCAGAGGGCTGTAAATTAATTTCGACTTAAACATATGATCGATCACTTCCTTCCCATTTCCCTGTGGCAACCATTCATATAGGGACACGATAGAGATGGAAATAAAATCCAAAACATCAGGTGATATTTTTTTTTTTTATTTCCTTTGTTAACGTGTCCGTATCTGATTGGGTATTAAGGAAATTTAATACGAACAAAGGACGAGTCACGACAGCTCGGTCGAACTGGGCCAAGTAAAAGAAGTGGGCCTCGTAGAGATCTAAGTGGTGGGCCTTTTCATTGCTTAATTGGGTTTTGTCGGTGCAGTCACAGTAGAAGGGTTAATGGGTGATGAGTGATGACTGAGGAGTCATGGGTTGGCTCTTAGCGTGTCCGAGACTCTTTGGCCCAAAGGTTGGCTCAAAGTTGGCGAAGATACAGTGTTCTAATCTTTATTATTCGGCCAACAAATGAGTAACACGCGAGGGATTACACGATTTATTCACGTGGTTATTTGATCGTGATCATCATATATCATTGCTGTCCTTTTCTTGATTGAGAAAATCAACGGTCATAACTATATGATTTAATATATTTATATAAATTGACATTTTTATATTTTTATTTCATAGATAAATAAAGCGGATTCGATTGAATTCTAATGTATTTGAACCGGACCGGGTTGTGATAACTTATCAAGCACCTCCCGACTAATCAGGGGCGGAGCAGGAATTTTTTGAATTTACATCTCCGCCGTGTCGGGAGATGTTTCCGATACACGGTGGGGATGTCGTTGTGGGGCGCCCCATGTGAGGTGCAGATCTGAATTCGAACCTTTTTTTATAAGGGAGGCCAAAATTTACGAATGGCCATAAGGGGGTTAATTATTGAGTGGAAATTGGGGGAGGGAAAGAAACTTGTATGAAAAAATGTATATTGTGTAGAAATTTTTAGACCTAGGGGAACAATGCTCTCCCGAATCCCCCTAACTCCGCCCTTGCGATTAATTAAAGTTGCTAACTGATTGATAATTGAAAATCCGGCTTGGGACAAAATCAACAAAAGATCAGTTTCCTGTTTTTTGGAACAAAAAATTATCCTATGAAAGTCAGTTGTAAGGCCGGTTCTAGACTTTGCAGTACCTACTTGAGGTACGAATACAATATTTGAAACCCTCAAAAAATTCGGTTTGTTCTGATTTGACTCTCAACTACCTGCCAAATCAATTCTGCAAAGAACCAACGCTTTGAAAATCTCCTGCGAACCAGGGAAGTCAACGGATTGGGTTGGATAAGTTTGGTTCAACCTCAACTTAATCATTTTCGATCAAATCGAAAGGGTTTATTGAACCCGATCCATCCTATATGCACTACATATATACTAATCAAGCTTAATTATACAAATATTTCAATGCTGTAAAATGAAGAGGTTGGATTAATACGGATGAACCTTAACTTGAAATTCAATTAAGGTTGACCCAATCCGACCTGGACCAAATAGAATCGGTTCAGTGCAGATTTACCACTTAACCCAACCTACTAACATCTCTACTGCTGACAAAGTGTTTGAAATAATTACTCATTGTATATTAATCAGTAGAGAGGGAAATTCAATATGTCTCGACTGAAGCAAATCAACTGTCTACCTTTCCTCATTTCACCGCCACTCTTCCTACTCAAATCTAACTGCTAAAATTAGCAGGTGAGGACTTTGGGTATGTGTGACCTGACCCGCACCAAACCACCCATGGCCCATGGGCCATGGTCGGCATTTTTATATATATGAAAATTTAATTGAATTTATCAACCATAATTGAGCAGATCTCAAATTGTTGATATATTGAAAAAGAAAAGTAATTATGTAACATAAATAATAAAAAAACAAATAGATCATGTGACATTTTTAATGTGATTATTGATTGAGAAATTTTGATTTAATGTGCAACTAATATTTGAAATACTCGATAATTGGATTCTATTCTAAATCATATAGTTTTAAATATTGCATCCTTTTAGTATTCGACTAAGCTTCGATAGGTGTTGGTTTAAAAGGTTCCTTAGGACTTTCTTCTATTGATTGTTTGTTCTATCAAGTCTACTCAAGGCCTCCATCTCAAACCTCAGTTCGCTATATGAATTCTCTTCTACCTTTTCACACTTTTCATTATCATATCGATGTAGAGTACAAAATCTTATATTTTGTATTCATTTGCACTGCACAGATTTGTATTTGTATTCTTTCCAAACTGAGCCTAAATCTTATTGATACTTTGAACCACATTATTATTCAATTATGAGCCCTCAAATCACCAGCAGTAAAATGTATTCGAGAGATTCCGGTCTGAGTTGGACAATCACCTAAACAAGAAACTTCTCATAAGATCTTTTTATGAAATAATTATAAGCTTAAAAAATCAATAGTGGAGATTCGAGAGATTCCAAAAGGTGGTTCAAAATTCTCATAGGGTCAGGTTCACCTTTTTGCAATGTGATGATAAGGACTCGGGATCTGCTACCCACAGTTAATTGTTTTCTCATTTATATCCACACAGCACCACTACCATACATTGGGAAGAGAGATATTTCTAATTCTCACTTGTCATATCTGGTGGGAAGAGATGCGTGGGTGACAGATCCGAGCTCGGTGGTAAGTGCCCAATCGTGTCCATCACTCATTGGAACATAAATTCAGACAACAAAGACATTCAACCTGTTCTCTCTTTTGGGTACAATTAGTCATGAACAAGTGGGATATAGCCAATGAGAGTGCACTGATTAGATCATCACTCATCTCCTATGGTAGATGGTTTGACAAAGGAAACAACAATATTTTGCAGGCTTTAATATGTAGAGTTATCTATCAAGATAGTATAGGATGGGTATTAATATGTAGAGTTATCTATCAATATTTTGCAGGCTTTAATCTATCAAGGTCCATAGGATAGCTTTATTATTTTGTCATTTTAATAATTCACAAATGGATCTAATAGGATGAATATTAAAGTTTCAATCCAATAAAAAAACCCTAATTATTATTATTTGATGTATGAATGACCTCAAAAACTGATATGTACTACTATCATGTGATAAGAGTGTACAACACGTATTTGATACTTTGAACCGTGTTATTATTAAATTATGAACCCACAAATCACAAATTCACAATTAAGTTGGATGTTAAGAATCAATAGTGGAAATTCCAAAATTCCACGTCGAACTTCAAACAGGACCTATGGGTCAAATTCATCTTTTTGCAGTGGGGTTAACTTTGGCTGCTGGGGCCCAGCTTTGAGACAGTTTCTGGGCTGAGCACGTTCTGGGCAGTTCACTTATTCATGCCAATGCTTTCGTTTTTAGTAAAAATAAATTAATATGTAATTATTAATTTATCCATTCTTATAGTAACATGGCATTCCCAAAAATTCTCTCAATAGCATAGTCTGTTGCCCCCCAACAGCTAAAGTTTTTCCTTTGCGGTGTGGCGAGGACATAACTGCCCTACCCGTGTCCATCGCTCATTGGAACAGAAATCCAGACAATAAAACGATGTTTTCTCCAAAAGTTAGGTGAAAACATTAGGCTGCATTTGTTTTAGGTGTAAATTTAGTTTTACACCTAAAACAAATGTGTAAATTTGGTGAGATATGAACCGATTTAGGCTGCATTTAAAAATTTACACTGCCCATGTTTGCTTGTCAATGTGTAAATTTGGTGAGATGGTGTAGTTCTTTTCCCCGCTACCTAACTTTTAACGATTTAGTGTTTAAACCAATCTGACAAAAACTTTGTTGCCGGCTGATTCCGTTTGGACCATGCATTCTTCTGTTTATGTCATTGTTTTTCTTCTTCACACAACACAGAGGAAGACATGTCACCAACTTGGGTTGTTCCCTTCTATTTACGTGGTGATTTCAGTGGTGGTGAAAAAATATAGGTGCTGCTATTCATTGCTGTCGTTCTGCATTCGTCTGGAAGGAGAAGACAACCTATAGTGATTAAAAAAATAAAATAGAGGAGAAGAAGAAGAAGAAATGTCAGAGGTGAGTTCAGATCTGCCGCTGCAACTGGTTGCAGCGACGATGACAAAACAGAGAAAGAAAAAAGGAGGAAAAAGAAGAAGAAGAGAAGAGGAGAGAGAGAGAGAGAGAGATCGCCGATGCTGTTGCCGCCCTAGGATTAGATATGCCTGTTGCAGCAGCAATGACGGAACCAAGAAAGAAGAAAAGGTGAGAAGAAGAAGAAGAAGAAGAAGAAGAGAGAGAGAAGTCGCCCTGGGTTCAGATCTGCCGCTACACTTGGTTGCAACGACGGTGACAGAACAGAGAAAGAAAAAAAAAAGCAGGGAAGATAAAGAATTATTGCAAGGATTGTCATCCAAAAGAATGGTTATTCTCTGCCTTTCAATGGAGCAAACTGCTCATATATATACAAATACGTCAAGAATAAAAATAACAAGAATAAAAATTAGCAAGACTAAAAATTAGCAACTTCCTAAAAGTCCATATGCACAAAATCTTTCTAAATATCTTACAATAGCTCTATTACTCCCCCTCAAGTTGGAGCATGTAGGTCATGTATGCCTGACTTGCAAAGAAGAAAATCAAACTGTCGTCGGCCAAGTGCCTTTGTCAAAATGTCTACTAACTGATTATAAGTCCGTACATGAGCAGTTTCAATAATCCGGTCTTGCAAGGCATCACGAACAAAGTGACAATCAACCTCTCTATGTTTGGTGCGCTCATGAAACACCGGATTAACTGCAATATAAATAGTGGCATGACTATCACAATGCAATTTCATAGGTTTGGGATATTCCACCCCAATGTCATGCAGAACACTCTTCAACCACTTCAGTTCACACGTCGCAGCAGCCAGGGACCTGTACTCTGCTTCTGCAGATGAACGTGAGACGGTATGTTACTTTATGGTTTTCCAGGAAATAGGAGACCGTCCAAGCATCACAAAGTACGTAGTCAAAGAGCGTCGTGTCAAAGGACAAGTAGCCTAGTCGGAGTCACAATAAGCATACAATGTGAGATCACTGTTGGTGCTCAAAATGATACCTTGGCCCGAATTTCTGGGTGCCTGCCATAATCCGTATAAAGATTTGCGCAAACGACATACCTTTCCTGAATGTGTTGATGAGAAACCAGGCGGCAATCGCAAGTGCACCTCTTCTGCCAAGTCACCAGCACAAAAGCATTATGCACATCCATCTGATGAAGCTCCCACTTTCGTGCTGCCGCTACAACAAAAAACAACCGAACAGTCACCATCTTTGCCACTGGAGCGAAAGTCTCATTATAATCTATCCAAACCTTCTGATTTTTCCCTAAAATCACCAATCTAGCCTTGTGTCTTTCAATCATTCCATCTGAGTTATACTTGGTCTTGTACACCCATTTACACCCGATCGCTTGCTTCCAGGGGGCAACGGTTCAAGAGTCCAGGTGTCATTCTGCTCAAAAGCTTCAATTTCCTCCTTCATTGCTTGTCTCCAATGTGGCTCACGAATTGCTTCTAAAAAATATGTGGGATTTTTTCCTGCAGTTATAGCTGCCAAGAACTGTCTATGTCTTAAAGAAAAATTAGTACAAGTCACATAACGTGTAATAGGATAAGACACACCTGAGGAGTGGCATGATCAGCGATGGGGCCATTGATGCGCTGCATTGTGTGGCATACATAGTCCTTCAGCTTCTCAAGAGGACGTCTTTCCCCACATCCTCGGCCAAGGTTTTCACCTTCACTGTTACTTTCCAAGTTCATGTTGCCCTCTCTCTATTCATTAAGAGCCTCACTACTCCCCCTTGCTTCCGGAGTCAAGTCTTCTTCAGGAGTTGGTTCATCATTTGAAGTATCTGCACTATCCTGCTCATGATCATCAAAGCATTGCACATCATCATTACAAATAGATGGTTGCTCGGTCACATTGATGCTAAGTGATTCAGAGATAACAACCTTATAAGGAATATGTTCAGAGAATACAACATCACGAGATACAAAGAACTCATTTGTATCTAAGTCATAAGGTCTCTATCCTTTCTTGCCGAAAGGGTACCCAACAAATATGCACCTTCGACTTTGAGAACCAAACTTGTCTTTGTCACGCCTTTGATAATGAGCATGACATAAACAGCCAAAAACACGAATATGTTTGTAAGTTGGTTCCCTCCCAAACAACAATTCACAAGGACTCTTTCCATCAAGTAAAGGACTTGGAGTATGGTTAATAAGATATACTACAGTCATCACACATTCACCCCAAAAACTCACTGGTAAATTTGCCTAAAAACGCAAAGCACGCAAAACATTCAAGATATGACGATACTTGCATTCCACCCTACCATTTTGATGAGGTGTCCCAACACATGATGTTTGGTGAATAATGCCATGAATATCACAATAATTACTCAAGGCTACAAATTCTAACCCATTATCACTCCTTGTTACCCAAACCTTACTGTCAAATTGGGTCATTACCATGGCACAAAATTTCACAATGTTAGCACTAACTTCACTCTTTTATGCCATCAAATAAATCCACATTGCCCGTGAGTAATGAATCAAGGCAAAAGGTGCAGAAGCTTTATTATGGCTAAAAGGAAATGCATTACGGGTTTTTTTAGCTCTTAAACAAATATCGCATAACTCACTGTGTGTTTCTTGATTAGCAATTTTATTTTTAATAGTAGGAAGTAGACTAACAAATCGTTTTGAGGGATGTCCCATTCGCCTGTGCCACAGTTCATATGATTCCATCTTCGCTAGCCTGCATGCACCAGTCCTTACCACACAGCACCAAAGATGGACCCCATCACGATTCTTGCCCACACCAATCACTGTCCTCGAAGTGGGGTCCTGCATTACACATATTTTGTCAGAAAACATGATGGTACGTTTTAATTCATCAATAAATTGAGACACAGATATCAAATTGCAACTCAAGTTGGGAACATATAAAACATGTTTTAAGATCAATCTTTTTCCAAGCTGCACTTCTCCTTCTTGCAACGCCATCATATTCTTTCCATAAGGAAGTCCAATGGCACAATGAGGGATTTCATGCATATTCTTCAATAGCTCCAAATCCCCGGTCATATTGTGAGAGCATCCCGAATCTATCAACCACATTTTCTTACCCATCAATTTCTCTGAAAAGGGTTCCTTGTGTGAATTGATCATCGCCATTAGCGTTGCCCACTGTTCATCATTAAGTCCGGGAAAACCAGCTTTATCGCTAGTCCGGACAGCCGCAGCAGTGGTATTGACGTCGTAGCTTCCTTGTGTCTGGACAGCATTGGTAGGTGTTGTACCAGGCCCTCCTCGACCCCTTCCGGTTCTCGTGCCTCGACCTCCTCGTCCCCCACGACCACTAGAGCGACCTCCTTTGCCTGCAAACCACCAATCTGGATAGCCTACAAGCTGAAAACATTTGAGCACCTCATGTCCAATCTTTCCACAGTGAGAGCACATCTTCTCATCATTGTTCGTAGCTTTGGTTCTATTTCCAGTTTAGACAGCAAATCCCACAGCCTCTCCTCGTTCTTCACGTGCTCGAGCCACCGTTTTGTGTCGTTCCTCTCGCACAGTTATTGCATATATTCTATTCAATGAAGGTAAAGGATCTGTGCTTAAAATATTTGACCTAACAGTGCCATAAACTGCACTGTCAAGGCCCATGAGAAATTGATGAATTTTCTCCTCTTCCCGCTCCAACGCTAGCTTGGTCGACGCTCCACACTTGCATCCACTACACGTGCATTGTGGGTTCTTCACATACCCAGCCAACTCCTCCCACATGGTCTTCATCTTCCCATAATATGTGGATACAGTCATGCCTTCTTGTTTGCAATTGACCAAGTCACTCTTTAATTGGTGAATTCGCAGATCATTCCCAATGGTGAACCGTTCCCGAAAATCCTCCCAAAGTTTTGTTGTCTCCATATAGGAGATCGTAGATCGGAGTCCATGTTCTATGGTATTGAATATCCATGCTACCAACATGGAATTCACACTATACCAATTTTCTAATTCGCTGGAATCATCACCAAGTTTCGTCACATTACCTTCAAGAAAAGCCAATTTCTTCTTTGCCCAGAACACGTTCTTAATGGCTTTGGCCCATTCATCATAGTTATTGCCTTTCAAGATGATAGGTGTCACAACCAAGTCGGGGTTGTCCTGCGAACCAAGATAGTGAGGAGATTTCGAATCAGCCATAGTGTAAGTATGGCTCTAATACCACAAAGAATAATTGCAAGGATTGTCGTCCAAAAGAATGGTTATTCTCTACCTTTCAATGGAGCAAACTGCCCATATATATACAAATACATCAAGAATAAAAATAGCAAGAATAAATATTAGCAAGACTAAAAATTAGCAACTTGCTAAAAGTCTATATGCACAAAATTAGCAACTCCTAAAAGTCCATATGCACAAAATCTTTCTAAATATCTTACAATATCTCTATTAGAAGAAGAAGAGAGAAGGAGAAGAGAGAGAGAGAGAGAGAAATTTCCAGTGCCGCTGCCGCCATGGGTTCAGATCCGCCCAGTTGCCAAAATCTCACACTGGTTGTTTGATGGAGAGCATTGGCACTAGCAAGAGAAAACGGTTAAAAACAAAGAGGAAGAAAGAGATGTTAGTTTTACATCCTTAATTTCGATGTATATTTTACATTGATTATCGATGTAAAAAAAAATCAAAAATGAATTTTATACCGATATACGATTTAAAATTATACACTTTCCAAACATGTGTAAAATCGAACTGGGGTGTAAATTTTACCCCGATTCGATTTTCCACCTCAAACAAACGTGACCTTAGATAAAAACATTAGACATTACATAGTCAAAGAGATGAAAACATTGTTTCCATTGCAAACGATGTTTTCTCCAAAAGTTGACCTCATAGAATTCAAAGCATTCAGTGTTGCTTCAAATGGCCCCAATTGTCACCTTAGAAAATGACTCCAATACCAAATACTGCCAAAGACATTCAACTTTTCTCTTTTTGGGTCCAAATCCAATTAGTGATGAACAAATTGGGAGATACTCGATTAGAGTGCACTAATCAGATCATCACTGCAATAGTAGGATGATATATAGATAGCTTGACAAAGAATATGAAGAGTTATCTATCAAGATCCATAATAGAAGTATAGAAGATGTCTCTGAGAATTGCTGGGTCAAGTTCAATTCATTGAGAGATGGGTATATATAGAATAGATGTGACTTACATCATTCATATTGAACACTTTGATTCTAAGGTAGGCCTAGCCAAGTGTTTGGAGAAGCCCTGCTGTTTAAGGGTTCTTTTACACACATTGGATGGGCAAAATATAAGTTGGTCAGTAGTTAGGAAGCATTAGAATACTGGCCAAATCCAATCCCATCCCACCAAAAGAAAAAAAATAAGTAATATACATACACTAAAATCGAGAGGGTCCAAGTTTGAAAATGGTATATGCATGCCTTTTTTTTTTCTCTATTTTTTAAACTATTAGGATGAAAATGATACATAATTTGGGATTGGTTTACAAGTCAAAGTCTAATTACATCAATAATGTAACTGGGGTTTTGTATTGATGCACCCAAGTATGCTACATTGACCTATAGGTTTTATTAAACATTTCCAGACACTATCTCAATTCTCTAGTGGTTTTATTAAACATTTCAAGACACTTTCTCAATTCTCAGGTAAAAAAAAAAAGAAGTATTAGTCATATTGATACACACTGATATATCGATATTTTAATCTTTGGTTTGAAAACCGTCGTTTAATCAATAGCCGTAATCTAATGATTTTGAGATAAAAGATTCTTCTTCTTCTTCCTTCTATTACTAAACTATCATGCTGGAATGGTTGATTAGAGTAGTAATTGGAGCTTCTTCTATTTGAGCATGGGAAAAAGGGGGGTATTGTTATCATTCATGGACGTGAAGATAATTATGCGATTGTTTCTTGTGAAAAGTGGCAAGAGATCTAAGAAGATAGAGTTGTAGTTTTCCTTTTCGTAGCAGTTCATTCGTAGACGTGATTAACGGCTGTTACAGAACTACTTCAAATCTCGTCATTTTCTTATCAGCGACCCCATTGTTGGGGCTACAAATAAATTGAATCTAATTTGGGTAGGGGGTATATTCCAATCCAATCTCATAAGAATTCAAGCAATCCATATGCAAATTGCAAAACATAAATTCAAGTTCAATTTGTTTATGTCTAAATATTCCAATCAAATTTCATTCAAAGCAGAGAACAAGAAGAGATCGACACTTGCCTCTAAGAAGCAAGAAATGAACCCACATGGTCTCTAGCAATAACCCCATCTCTGTTACTTTTTGTCAAACGGATGGACTGGTTTTTCTTTCACCCAGCCAGCCCATCCGTAATGGATTTATATTGGATTGAAGCAAATATGGTCTATTGATAGAAGATAGGAATACAGGTGCCAATTTGAACAGATTACTATTCGTGGAATTGAATTGAACCTGGTCCATCTATAATGGATTATGGATTCATATTAAACTGAATAGGATTACATCAAATCCGGTCCAATTGACACATTATAAAACCGGATATATCCAGACTTCTGTGTTTTTGGTTAGTAGATCTGAACCCAATGTTAGAATCGAACCAAAGCACCAAACCATAAGGTTTTCATATCTTATTCCTTCGATATCGATTCAAATTCTGAAGCACTCGACTATTGAATTTTGAAGAATATATGCTTATCATCAGTCTAAATTCTATGCTGTCATATCATGTCTTTCTTTTATTTACAAGGACGAAAATGAAACCCCATCCAAGAGCTGGTTACCCTCTAATACGGTAGAGTTCTCCCTTACTCCAAGAATCTAGTTAAAACCACAAAAAATCAGGAAAACCCAAATGAAGCAATCCTTGCTCGTCATACTCGAATAGCCCATACCCGTCATCTCCCTCCAGTTCAATGGGATTCAGCAGCTGATACGATAAATCCAATGGACTACCAAACAGCAATTGATCAGAGCCACCTAATTGATCGTACTCATTCTTCATTCTTGGCTCCTCCATATCAAACAGTTCTTCCAATGAAAAGCTCTGCACATCATCAAAACGATTGCATCCACTCTCACTGAACTGAGCACTGAACTGAGCCAAGTGACCAGAATCTATTGGTCCTTGGGTGATCCCGTACCCTCTGAACTGATCAGGATTCATCGGTTCCACAGACTCTTCCTTCGGCTCTTGCTTAACTATATTCATTGTTGCTGGCGCAACTGCTTCCATGTAAATCCCCGACTCACACTGCTCTGGTTTAGGTTCTACCTTTGGGGGATTCACCTTCAATTCCTCAGCTAAGCAAACTTCAGAATAGCTGCATGAAGTGGTAGCTGACTATCAAGATTCCATCAATGCAGAGCTTTCAGGAAAGTTGAGACGTGCATAACGACCATACATGGCTTTGGAGAAGGTCCCGAGCCAAAGCCGGCTTCCTCTGTTCGGTTCTCGAATCTCGGCGTCCCACTTTCCCCATGTCCTCTGCCTGACGCCTCTGTAATTACAGCGCAAGTTCTCAGGTCCTCCTTTTCCTCTCATACAACCTTTCCTCGAGCCTTTGGCATGGACTTTCCGATTCCTTTTTGCTCCATCACCGGCGGTATCATGTTTTTCGTTGAATTCTTTCCACTTGGCAAGTCTCTCTTCTATGGAATCACATCCCTTCCGTCTTCTTCGCGATTTTCTCTTCCTTTAATGATTCAGCGACGGAACGAAGAAGCAGGGTTAATACCAATTTACAATCAACCATAATCCAATTCAGTTGTTCGACATCCAGGAGAAGAAGAAACTAATATAAAGAGACAACGCGACTCTGCTTTCTAACTTCTAAGTCATTGCATCAATTAATGGATTTAAAAATAAAAAATAAAAATAAAAACCGAAGAACAACGGAAACCCCATATTCAGATTTCACAGAAAAGCTCAAAATTTGAAGCTCGCGAAGAAGTCTAACGAACCTTCAAACCCAAATTTAGGTTCACCATGTTGATGATTAGAATTATAAAGCAGATCATAAAAATAAAACACTTTCTATACAAAACGAGGAATAGGACCAAAAAACGAAGAGAAATAGAAATTACAAAGAATACTCACTTTTCTGTAATCAGCGATGACATACAATACAAGCTTGCTTTTCTTTTCTTCTCTGGTTCCTGTTCTTCTACTGTACAAATGTTGATTTCCACCATTTATAGCTGTACCGAGATAATTAAAATAAACCCAGGAGAAATTGAAATGACGTGTCGCCTTGGGATCGTGCATGTGTGGAGTTCAATCTGCTGTGGCTACTTCGCTGTAGCCATTGCAACACGTATTCAAAAGTTCATGTGAGTGTTAAACCCGTGTGACAATTATTAATTATTCATAAACATATTATATATCAATACTTATTAATAATAAATTATTAAGTCAGTTTATCAATAGATCATTGGTCTAACGTCTAACACTAAGTGATAAAAATACTACATGTTGCACACATGATGTGATTTCCACTTTCCAATAAATGAGAAAGAATATTATTTTTATTTTGTTACCATCTCACAACCAAACGTTGCCCAATGGTGACTTGCTTAGGATGGATATATGAGATTGAGGATTCATTGAGACTGTGTGTTTGGTTTGAGAGAAAAGATGGGCAAAGAAAGGGAAAGGTAGATGGGACATGGGAGTGAATGAAAAATATTGTGTGCACAGGAAAATAGCAAAGGAATTTGATAGATAGAACTAAAGGAAAAATGGTCATGTAGAGGGCTGAGAGGCTGACAAGACTACAATTGTTCAAGCCATGCCATATACACTATGGGGGTGACTGGTGAGGATTCTGCCAAAGCAGGTTGCTAAACAAAGTCATTTACCCCAATCAGATAATTGAGGCTCTACAAAGCTACACACTAATGAGAACCAATGCTGCATCACCCAGCAGAGGCAGAATGGAAAGCTCTCCAAGCAAGTCCAGCTATATATGATAGATCTTATAACTAGAAAAAGATAACTAAATGCGTGAGAAGTTATACTTTGACCAGACCTTCAACTTAGGTCCCCATTGTTTTTCGATAAATTATTTATCCCGGTAAATGCAGTTAGTTATTTGGATAAGTTTTTTTTGGGAAACACTTAATCAAGTAAGTGTATTTACCCATGTTCTTTTATTTCCCAAGTAAAAAAGAAAATGACTATTGTAGCCATAAAAATCCATTATTAAGTGGGGCATTGTTGTCCCATTTAAGAGTTGGAATCTTTTCCCAATGTGGGAAGGTTATTTAACCACCTAGGAGATATTGATGGGTATCACTTACCCGAGTGATACTTTTTAAAGTAGTATAGATATTTTAAAAATTTTTAGGGCTATTGGTACTTTTTAAAATAGTATAGATATAGATAATAATATAGTATAGATGATTAATGCAATTTTAACCATCTTAATTAAAGTTTTATCAAAATACACATTTACCCCTTAGATAACTCAAGTTGAAGGGGCAACTTTTTCCAATAAAGATTCCAAAAATTATACTTCATTCACACTTTTATAAATAATATGTATAAATATAAATTAGGATTCAACTATGAAGCGAGAAAAACATGATACAAAAAAAAAAGAAGAAAAACTTACAACCAATCAACCAACATTATAATAAAAATGATAACCAATCAAATGGATTTTCAAAATTTCATCGGAGTTTTGATTCATCAAATCTTTTTCAATATCATGTCTTTCCAATATCATTGATTTTTCTTTGTTAACTATTTCTTTGAATTAATTGCTTCAGTGTACATAATAATAGAAATTAAAATATATATATATATAGATTACTTCAGTGGTCTATACTTTTTAGTAGGCATCCATGAATATTATTTAGATTATAGAAAATTAGATATAAAGAGAGAGCTAATAATGATATAGAACATTTAGATTAGGACTGAGCTGGGCAAATTAAATGATTTATTTTTTTAATATTATTCGTTATATAATCTTGCATTTAGATTTTTATATTAACTAAAACTTCTAATAAAATAAATAGAGCATTGAATTAAAATTGTTGGATGGGACCAAGTAGAACCTACTGGAAACACGTGGAAAACCATGGTCCATGGGCCATTGTAACGGTCCCTGTTGTATCGGTAATCGTCGCCGTTCCTCCCACCCTCTCAAGAGTCAAGGGTTCAGACCAAGAAGCCCAAAACCTTCTCACCCGAGTAAACCATTTTTCCTACGGCTCAGTTTTGAAGGAGTACAAATCTAAATATGTTCAACATAAATACATATAATATAAAATATAAGGTTTTACACTTTACATATTTATATTTGTACTTCGTTAACCGCGTCGTAGCAAAATTGAACTCGTTAACCGAGTCCATACGGATGAAGCGAATCACTGTGACCACATTCTCCGATGATCTCCGCCTCTTACATTGTCAACGTCTATCTTCTACCGGACCGATCAAACACGCAGCTCCTCTACCCATTTCTCCTCCATTAATCCAATAATCTCTCTCTCTCTAACCTGTGCATCACCTGAGGGCAAAGGAAGGCGAGCAGAGGGAGAGAATGTCGACCCACAATAGACCCTTCGTCCATGGAATGAATATTTCGGAAATAGATATACATGAAGTGATATGTGAACCAAAAGCCCTGGTCTATTCCGGAAGCATCTGGTTCGGAGGCAACCCCTTCAAATCCTTGCTTCCCATCTTGATGCTTCAAATCTTCCTGTTCTTTGCTTCCAGCCGAATGGTCCAGCTCCTCCTCCGGCCTCTCAGACAGCCCAAGTTCGTCTCCGACATCATTGTAAGTAAACTTTTCGATTTGTTTCACCATGTCATGGACGTACGACCAGATCTCCTTCCTTCCATTCCTTTTATATATGGGGATTCAAATTCATATTTCGATTCTCTTGAACTAATATTCTTCTTCTTCTTCTTCAAATGGATTTGACTCTTTTTATAATTTATCTGATGACGATGCATGTATGAATGCTATAATCTGATGAAGGGTGGCATAATATTGGGTCCCTCCGCTTTAGGGCGCAGCGAGAGATTCAACCAGATAGTATTTCCAGAAAAAGCAATGTTTATTTCGAATACAATGGCCGTAATGGGTATAGTGTACTTCATCTTCTTAATTGGCGTGAAAATGGACAAAAATTTGATATTGAATCCTCGCAAAAAGGCATATAGAATTGGTGCTATCAGTCTGGTCGTTCCTTTTGTGCTTGTGGGATTCATGTCTTACCTCTTACAAAGGCCCCTCGCAGGACTCGTCCAGGGACACTTTTTCCTCTTTCTAGCTGCATCTCTGTCCATCACCGCCTTCCCTGTTCTTGCTCTCGCCCTGGAAGAGCTCAATCTCCTGACTTCTGAGTTGGGCAAGCTTGCAATGCCCAGTTCAATGATCAACGACATGATCGGATGGTTCTTCATGGGACTCTTCGTCGCACTGCATCAAAGAAACTCAATCAACTCGTTACGAGCAATTGCATCCACCACCCTATTGATTACATTCATAACTCACGTCCTACGTCCTTGCATAATACTGATTGACAAGATAACGCCGGCGGGAAGACTGGTCGATCGGGTCTACGTCGTGGCTATACTAATCACAGTTCTGTTCCTTTCATTGCTTAGCAACATGGTCGGTGCAAGCGCAGTCGATGCTCCTCTTGTCTTGGGGATAGTTATCCCGGAGGGTTCTCCTCTGGGAGCGTCCATCGTGGAAAGGACGGAAACCGTAGTTGGGCAGATTCTTCTTCCTCTCTTCTTTGTTCGATGTGGGTTGGCCGTAGATGTGTTCAAGATTACAGACATGACAGCTTTTGCAGCGCTTGAATTTGTCGTTTTCATGGGATACGTAGGGAAGCTTGCAGCTACTGTGTTAATTTCACTCTACTGTAGAGTCAGCATTCGACATTCTCTGTCCCTTGGTCTCATCATGAATATCAGAGGCCTGGTTGAGGTAATTACCTTCATTCATTGGAGGTCACAGAAGGTAATTCCTAACTCCCAGATCAATCGATGGAATTAAGCTCTAGCTCTATCTCTTAATTCTCTTAATTGATTACTTGTTTGTTCCATCTGCCATCGCCTCGCAGTTCATCGACGACCAATGTCTGGCTATACTGGTTTTATCGACGCTCTCAGTAACAGCCGTAGTGGTGCCCTTGTTGACCACCCTTTACAAGCCACCCAGGTATTTTGCCACACACACACACAGAGCAATCCAGAATGCCCAACCCAATGACGAGTTCCGAATCCTTGCATGCGTGCACTGTGAAGAAAATGTCTATGGCGTCATCTCCCTCCTTGAAGCTTCCCATCCAACTGAGGAAAGCCCCATTTGCGCCTATGTACTCCACCTTGTTGAGCTGGTCGGCCGATATGCAGCGGTGGTACACAAAACCGAATTGCCGAAATGCGGCAGTAAGCAATCCGACACTGATCATATTGTCAGCGCCTTCAAGAAGTACTCCGACGATTCAAATGGGACGGTCTACATCCAGCCCTTCACCGTCATCTCACCCTACAGAACCATGCACGAGGATATTTGCACGCAAGCAGATGATAACAGGGTGGCTCTCATTATCATACCTTTTCGCAACAACTATTCCAACATGGCTTCTGGGAGGTCCAGTGCTTTGTCTAACCTTAACCTAAACGTACTCGTCGGTGCACCTTGCTCGGTGGGGATCCTCGTCGACCACGATTACCGGCGGCCCGCCCTGCGTAGCCAGCACTTTTCCTTTAAGGCATTGCTGATATTCTTAGGCGGAGCCGATGACCGTGAGACACTGGCTTATGCTAACCGCATGTCATATCACCCAGGTGTGAGCATCACCGTGATAAGGTTCCGATTATCGAACGGCAGTGACAACAGTGACGATTATGAGGCTGAGAAGAAGCTTGATGAGTCAGTTCTGCTCGAATTTCAATTTAAGAGCATGAACAAGCAATCTGTCTTCTACCATGAATCGGTCGCGGCGGATGAGGGGCATGTGCTTCCTCTAATTGGATCTCTGGAGGACGACTACGACCTTATCATGGTGGGCAGAAGACATAGGACCACCATGGCTGACTGGAGGGAGAGCACGGAGCTCGGGTTTCTTGGCGACAAGCTTCTGTCATCAAACTTGGTTTCCAAAATTTTCTCCCTGTTGGTAGTGCAACGATGCGAAGCGGTGAACTCCGATCCAATAATTAAATGAAGAAACCAAACTTTGAGAAATTTTGGCTACCGTCAGTCAGTCTTGCACCATTATATTTTGGCCTGTATATAGGTAGAACGTCAAGCCGAGAAAAAAAAAATCAAAATTCAAGCCCAAGTACAGTTGAAGATGTGCGATATTTTTTCCATCGTTCTCATTCCCAATCCTCTACGGGAAACTGGAGAATATTGGAACAACTTTTATGCCATGTCAGCATGTTGACTGGATCAACACTGTAAATTATAGACGGACAGGTGTTAGAAAAATTAATTTTTTGGTAAGCTATGAAAATTGATTTTGTGCTTACTCGTGTGTTCACGGATTATTAGCATTTTACAATGCTTTGGGCGCCCATTCTAATTTGGACAGAGGACAAGTTATAGACTTATAGGGCATAATAGTTCTAGTAGAGCCATAATTCTTCAGTACTTAATAGCGCTTTGGGATGATGAATTAGTGGTGGCAAATGGATGGGTTGGGTTGATGATTAAGTAATTGTTAAAAGAAATATTTATTTAATAAGTATAAACAAATACTGAAGTAATTATTTTAACAACCTTTTAAGTTGTTTGATAATCCACTTTTTTAAATCACTTATTATGTTTTTAAATACTTATTGTGGTGGGAATGTTTGGTAATTTACTTTCCCCACAAGTGTTTGACACAAATGACAATTTTAGCCCTCATTTATATATATATATAGTTATGTTATACATTTTAACTAAGAGTCCACGTGGACTCACACGTGCACAAGTGAGAGTCCACTTCATGGTCAGCACTATTTCTATCGTCAATAGCCCTGTATCAAGCTCGGTACACTGGCCGCCGACGTCGTGTATACATCAATTGTCGGCCATAACCCACCCTGACCCTAACCCATCCCATATGACCCACATTCATCCAAACTGTGACATTTTTTAATTTTGTTCTATTTAAAGTGCATTAAACATAGAAATATCAACTAAGAAAATATAAAAATGACAAAAAATTCAAAAAAAATATTTTTAAAAATGCACAAAACACTATAAATAATAAATATATTTCATGTAAAACATAAAAAAAATTATAGAAAAAATAAAGGATAAATCTCTTAAACTACCCCTAGACAGTACACTTAATGTTTACATATTATTTAAAGTACCCTTGAGTTTTCTCATTGACATTATCATTAAGTGCTAATAGAATAAAACAAAATGTCAAATTTATCCTCCGTTATTTCTCAAATTTCATTCCCAATTTCATCGTGACCTCCCCCTCCGCCTCTTCCCCCTCTCTTTTCTCCGTTCTCAAATTATTTTCAACCCTTGTCCAAGAATAATTGTGGGGATCCTTGTGAATCGAGCTGCAATGAATAATCCCCAAATGTGAGCCTTTATTGATTTGGTGAGATCATCGACAATGAATACAGCAAGCACACACTCTCCGATGTTTCGTACCGAAGAAAAGACAACACTAGAATCATGGAATGCCCTCCTTGTTTGGTGGAATGCCCGAAGAGCTCTAACAACACTTTGTTGTACTCTGTAAGATTCCGTCCATCCTCAAGCTGCTTTCCAGCAAAAATAAGCTTCTTGTTGTCCATCCTCAAGCAACAGCGGTGATGAAAAAGGGGCAAGAGGGAATGGGGGAGAGAGAGAACGAAGGGGAGGAAGAGAGAAAGAGAGGGAGAGAGCCCTTCATCGGTGGTTGTCGTCGCCTGCGACGGCTGTGCCAAGAGGGAGAGAGAACGAAGGGAGGCTGCTCGGTGCAGGCGACGAGCCCTTCGTTCTCTCTCCCTCTCGGCACAGTCGTTGCAGGCGACGACAACCACTGGTGAAGGGATCCCTCCCTTTCTTTCTTTCTTTCTCTCTTCCTCCCCTTCGTTCTCTCTCTCCCCCATTCCCTCTCGCCCCTGTTTCAGCACCGACGCTGCTGCAACTTGCAGCAACAGCGAACCCTTCCACGCACTCGGATACAGACGACAAGGTCCCTTCCCCAATATCTCTCTCATCTTCCCTCTATATTTCCTCTTCTTCTTTTCCTCTTTTTCCTTCCTTTGCTTTTACTACCATCAACATCATCGTAGCCAAAAATGGCGGCGGCCACTGCTGTTTTGCCCGGAGACTGCTCGACACAGGTGACAAGCCCTTCGTTCTCTGGCTCCCTCCCTCGCTTTCTCTCTTCCTCCCCTTTGTTCTCTCTCCCCTCATTCCCTCTCGCCCCTGTTTCATCACCCTCATTCCCTCTCGCCCCTGTTTCATCACCCTCATTCCCTCTCGCCCCTGTTTCATCACTATCATTGTTGCAACTTGCATCAGCTGTGGACCCCTCCACGCACTCGGATATAGACGGCCAAGTTCCTTCCTCGATCTGTCTCTCCTCTTCCCTCTCGTTTTCCTCCTCGTCTTCTTCTCTTTCTCCTTCTTCCTCTGCTTCTCCTTCCTCCATCTTCATCTGTGTTCATCGTCTTCTTGACAGTTAACAGAGAACAACCACCAACATCATTGTCTTTCGACAAATGTCGATGGTTGTCGGCTAACTACGATTCATCATCCAACGAGAAGGTTCCTGAGAATGTTCGTAGCAGAGAGAGGCCAGTTCTGGGTTGGGTTGGCGAGAAGGAAAGAGGGTCAACTCTAGCACCGGCGACCATGTGGTCGTCGTTGCCTACGATGATGATACCAAAATCACGCCACCGCTGCAACTTCCAACAACAATGATAAACAATAAGGCTATTTTATGAATTTTAAGAGGAGTGCGACGGAAAATTAAGAGGAGGTTTTAGACAATTGTTAAAAAAATTAAAGGTATTTTAAGACAATAGTTAAATAGTAAGGTGGAGTTTGCGAATTTCGCGGAGAGGAGGTCGGGGTGGATTCAAGCCGAGCCGAGTCGAATACTACTAGGCTCGAGTTCGAGCTAGAGCTCGGTTTAAGTCAAAACCTTGAGCTCGAGTTCGGCTCGAGTAAAAAATTCATAAGTTCGAGCTCGATTTAAAAAAAAAAATATTTTATAAAAATAAAAAATTATATATAAAAATATTTTTTATTTGATATTAAAAAATTAAGAATTATAATAATTAATAATTATAATATTTTATTATATATATATTATTTTCAATATTTTTTATATATGTATATATATATTCGAGTCGGCTCACGAGCCGAGCTCTAGTAGGCTCGAGCTCGGTTGAAACAGAACAGTTCGTGAAAAGCTCGGCTCGTTGCCACCCCTAGCAATAGTGGTAATTTAAGAGATTTACCCAAAAATAAAAAATTTAAATTAAATTTACCATTTCACATAAAAACTGAAAATTGTAAAAAACACAAGTGGCAAATTTAAAAAAAATATACAAAATTCATAAATTTAGAAAAATATAAAATATGAAAAATAGAAATTGCAAAAAAGCAAAGAAATTATAAAAAATATAGAAAAAAAAAACAAAAAATTACAAATAAATAAAAAAATATATGGGAAAACGTAGCAAAAAAACAACAAAAATTATGATACATTTAGAAAAACTATAAAATGCAAAGAAAATACAAAAATTATGGGAAACACAAAAAAAAAGGAAATTATAAAAATTTAGGAAAAAAGAAAAATTATAATAAAGCAAAAAATGCAAATAAATAACAAAAGTATAAGAAAACCAAATGTAGAAAATCTTTTGAATTTTTTAATACAAGAAAACAAAACATAAAAATGTAGGAAACCTTTTTATGGAAGTTTCCATCAACTCTTTTAAATTAATAGAAATTTTTGAAAAAAAAATATAGAAAATATATTGCATGTGGTGCATCTGTTTTGCTAACATATATCTATCTTCATAGAGGAAGACAATGAACACAAATCTGGATTTAAAGCAGATCTAGTATGATCTCTATGCAAACCCAAATCTCTAAGGAGAAGAAGAAAGGAAAACAAAGAGAGAGAGAGAGAGAAGAGGAAGTGAACAATCACTGGTGATTTTGATCGCCAACTACTGAGAACAACAGCTTCCTTCTCCCCTCGACCTGGCGATTGGCGAAATAGAGAAAAGATTCCACCCCGACGCTTTTTCTTGGATTTTCAACCCTTCCCTCAGCCCAACTTATGACCCTAACTCTTTACAACCTAATGAATACCCTCGACCCAACCCAAATTGACCCTTATCCCCCAACCCAAATGATGTCTCAACCCATAATGACCCACATCTTAAATGGGTGGGTACGGGTAGGTTTTTAAGTGGATGGATTGAGTGGGTCAGATGGTTTGGGGGTACATTGCCACCCCTAATGATTAGGGTGCAGTCTGGCATCAATTATGATTTCTTGAAAATCACTACAATGAGTGGCATCAACATTAGAGGAATCGACATTGAAATTTATGTTTTATTGGTTGACTTTGATGATTTCCAAGAAACCGGCTAAAAATCAATTCTTGACTCAAATGGATGACTCAACTCATAATGACCCACATCTTAAATGGGTAGGCATGGGTAAGTTTTTAAGTGGGCGGATTGGGTGGGTCAAAAGGGTGGGGGTCAACATTGTCACCCAATGATTACGATTAAGTCTCTCTCTCTGATCACAAGTCATTGATGATACAGAACCCATGATGACAATACTCAATCACAGAGCTTGTACTATTAACCTTATCAATCAATCATACAGATGTATAAATATTTACAAAGAAGATGCCCACCGGCATATATCCACAAATTAGTTTCCAACAACTCACAAGAGAAGAGAGATTAACATTAATAGTCAATGGGAAAAAATAAAACCAGAGAAACAGGAGATTTCCGAAAATTAAAAAAAAAAATGCAATTTATAAAACCTAACAGAAGTTACCACTCGTATACTTAAAACCTGTAACAGGGGCTTCATCAAGTCATCTGGCCAACAAAACCCCATATTTCGACAGCAACAGAAGGCTGCTACAGACGATGCAGAACTGCATCGTCAAACCCACCAATGGAGGATTGTGATACGTCCCCCATTAATACATAACTGCATTATTTTGATGCATCACAGCTGACCATCATAAGAATCGGTGCAATCAATTGACATTTTCATAATCAGAGACCAGAAGACACTAAAACATTGTGTTCATTCAAACGCCTCTGAAAATGAGCCAAGCGGGTCTGCAGTTGTAAAATTCCAGCTGCCTTCTGAGAAAGAATAGTGTTGAGTCTCGAGATGTAGTCATCCAGTTGATTTCCCGGTTGATCAGATTCCACCAATAGCTTCATCTCCTGAAACAAACACATAAATAAATCAAAATCAAGTATGATTACCCCAGAAAGATAAAAGAAGCCAACTAAGGATATTTTCTTACCTCTCTAACAATATCTAACGTCTCCTCCACCTGCTTCCTGTGAGCACTAACAAGATCTTCCTCTTCCTACTCATGAAAAATATACACATTTGAGAGAAGTCCCAAATGAAAAACCAAAGTTTGATACTTAGCCATGCTTTTTACCTTCAAGATGGCATTCAGGTCATCATCTGATTGTGAATTGTTAGAATCAAAGCCTGGTGGATCCTTCCATTTTTTCAGGTTATCTGTTTTCTTGCTGGTCCTGTTCTCAACAGTTGAGTTCTCGTGTCTCTCCATCCTTCTATTCTTCTTCCAAACTGGCTTCTCCTGTTCATACAACTCCTGGGATAGATCAAAATCCTCTGCAGTAGTGCCACCTCTCCCACCTTTATGATCTTTAGAGAAATCGGAACGTACAGAAAGGCCTTCATCCCTTCCACTAGGTGCACGGTCCATGTTAAAAGGAGGAGAAGGTTCTCTCTCAATCTGTTTTGACCATCCAAATCTGTTGGTTTCATTGGGAAGATCAGAGATGTTACTCTCAAAAGTTGAAACATTGGGTAAAACTGAAGATAGGGGCAAAGCAGTTGAATCCCTTAAGTTTGTTGACGACACAGGATCCTTTTTGGAGCTGCTCCCCTTTGAAAGACTCTTAACCCTGATGAATAAGCATTTATTAGATATGCAGTTACTAGGAAAAGGGTAAAGATATTCCTATATCAGCAAAATATCACAAAGCTATGTCACCTGTCAGCATATCTTAATGTATTCAGAGTGTGTTCACATGATCCTGAGTTTGGAGAAATGCATGATATCATTACAGTGCGTGAGTCCCCAACAAATGAATCCCTAAGAACTTCAGTTAGTTTGCTCCCCCTGAAAGGGATGTGTCCTTGGTCATTGTCAAGTGCACGAATGCATTCCTTCAATGCAAGCAAGCTTTTATTAATTTCAGCACCTTCCATTCTGCACCATTGCATACAAAACGAGTGTCTTAAACTTAAAATCACTAACACCAAAAATAAAGGGACAACCAAGAATGTGGTAGATAACATTCTATAACCAAGTTAGTACAAGGGGGATGAGACCCACAAGATCGCTCCCAATACTCACTGGCAAAATTACACTCACTCAGAAAATTCCTCTCCAATACAAGTTTTCAAAATTTCAACTAATTTTTCCAACAAGAGATGAGAAGACTAGATAGCATACACGACGAAAGCAACCCTATGCATTTTATGGGGGTGTTCGACAACATGATTGGTTTTGTTTTCGAAAACAAAAAACAACTGCCACATCAGCAAAAACAATGCAATTTTGCTGATATGGCAGTTTTGGTTCTCAAAAACAAAACCAATCATGTTGTCAAAACACACCCTCTATTTTCTTGTCTCAAAAATTTTCTAGATGTTGACTCCACAGATGGCAAGTCCATAATACAACACCTGAATCAGATGTATTACCATGCATCTGGTTATACCTTCTAGTTACTTAAGGGCAAACCCTGAGTCAAGACACCTGCATAGCATGCACTACCATGCATTTTGTATACTTTTGTGTCAGTCATCCTAAGAGATACCTGCAGGTCTCCTCAAAGTGAGGCCAGATCTTCTAGTAACAAACAAAACTAGGCACATCATAGGTTTGTACCACTTTTCACGATACTTGAGAATTTTTAGAAATTAATATGAATAAATGCATCATGCTCAAATATTGTGGATAGATAGCACAAACCTATGATGTTACTACATACAAGCATTGTTTGTTACAAGCAGATCTGCTCCCCCTCAAAGCATAATAGAACCAAAGAAAACCTTACCTTGTCTGCTTATCATTATCCGTAGTATCTGCGCCACGTTCACTTCCAGCAAGATCTATGAAGGAGAGCTTTCCAACCACACGGGCAGGCTTTGATTCACTGCCATCAGATGACCTTTTGATAGAAAGCTGCAGTATCGCATGTGAGCGGGAAGATTCCTCATTGGCACCAGTTGTACCTGTACTTCTGGTAGCATTACCTTTCTCAATGAACTCTCGGATTGCCTCGACATTTGATACCCTGTACTCTTGCAAACCCACAATACACACTTGCTGCTTACCATCTTCTCTCATGCAAAGCTTTCTGCAGAAGTAAAGTTCTAAGTCAAGCAACTAAATTTTGTAAATGTTTGCTAGCAAAATATTGAAATTAAATCTTACCTCCGGTCATTAAGGAGGTCAAAAAGTTTCCCACCATATATCTCAAAGAAACTGACAAACAACTGAAAACCTTGATTCCGGTATGTGTGATGCATTAATCTCAATATATCCTGGGATGCTTTCAGGGGCAGTGGTTGCATGGTATAAGTCTTCCCACTCCCTGAATGAGAAAGAGGCAACCAAATCAAGCTTATACATTACGATTGTTTGGTGTGAATTTTCAAGTTAAATATGGCAATATTTTTGCAACTCAGATGTATCAACTATATAAAACCATAGGCAATAAAAAGGTTTCAGCTATTTCAGGGCTAAACAAGACAAAACAACTACACGGAAAATTAAATTCCACAAATTGGAACAGAACAGAAGAGTACATTAGCAACCATATTATGCTTTCACCTAGGGGTGGCAATGAGCTGAACTTTTCACGAGTTGCTTGAGCTCGGCTTGGCTTAATTTCAATTGAGCTTCGAGCCAAGCTTGAGCCCAATTCACTAGTTCGATTATGAAACGAGCCGAGCTAGAGCCTACTAAAGCTCGGCTCATGAGCCGGCTCACGAGCCACCTCAAATATATATATATGATAAAAATATTATAATTATTAATATTTTAAATATCAAATAAAAAAAATTATATATAATTTTTCATAAAACATTTTTTCTCAAAATCGAGCTCGAGCTCGAGCCTTATAGAACAGTCTCGAGCCGAGCTCAAGCCTCGTACTATTTGGATTGGCTCAGCTCGAATCCACCCCTACTTTCACCTCTCAAAACACAAGTAGGATGAAGAAAATTAATAACACCCTATAAAGCAACCACACATAAAGGTTTCAGCCATTTCAGACCATACATCATCATCATCATCTAATCCTTGTCACAATTATATGGCATCAGCTACATGAATCCTATTTCACCATTCCATTCTCGTTAGTGTTACATACATTGCTAAATTATAGGTGCTTAAATCATTTCATACTACCTCAGTCCACGTCCTTTTTGGTCTGACCCTAGGCCTTCCAGCCCCTTCAACATGCACACATTGATGTGATCTTCTTACACCACAATTCCAAGGAAAAACAATTTGATGTAAATGTACAAGCACTTTTCAAGATTGAAGAAATTGATGTGAAAAAATGCATTTGCTTATCCAATACATGAAATGTAGCTCCATAAATTGTTCAAAACCTAGAACGTTTAAAGCATAAATATAAAGCAAATTTAAGATAACCACTTGCCTGTTTGCCCATATGCAAAACAAGTTGCTTTGGTCCTTTGGAAAATAAAAGGGACAATGGGCTCCATTGTCTCACGATAGACCTACAGAAAAGAACACAAAAAGAAAAATACACCAAGGAACAAATTTTAGATCACTAGTATGATCAGGGACAATGGAAGGAATACTTTTTGTACTCACTTCATCATTTGTAACCTCCTCATTCAGTACTGCATCAAAAAAAAATTCATGTTTCTCAACATACTCCGTCAGATCAACCTGCAAAAAATAAGAAATCATGATCTGGAGAATAGCTGGTATCAAAATTGGGATGGGGAACTTATCATGGAGAACTACAAGCTTCTAAATTATCACAAAGCAAATGTGTGGAGTTGAGAGCCAAGTCAAAGTTTTTCCAATAGTTAAAAGCAGATAGATAGAGAAACATTGGGGAGGAAAGCCAAACAAGGATATCAAATTTGGCAATACAAGTTTCTTGCATATAGGGACTAGGGTCACCAAAGAAAGTGATGATGGTATTTGAATTTTCAACACTCCATTGCTTATCATGACTCTAAAAACCAACAAAACTCTAACAGCCAACCCTACATTTCAAACTATAAAAACCCCCACCATGTCATCAGAGGCTTATGTGGTTGTTGCCAACATAAGACTCTTAATCCATGTTGGACATAGCAAAAACCCTATACCAAAATCAAAACATCTCTCTCCCCCTCCCTCACTGACAACCAGCTCTATGTTCAACATGGATTAACAGTCCTATGTTGGAAATAGCCACATAAGCCTCCGATGACGTGTGGTTTCTCAAAGAACCATTCAACCTAAAAGCTTAAGCCGTTAGATGAGGTCCTTGAATAGGTTGATATTCTCTAATACGTCCCCTCACACGAAAGCCCATTGGATTTGAAGTGTGGACAAGCATAGGCCCACCCATACTCAAAGAAACTTAATTAATTATAATGGGGGCAATGAGGATCGAACATTAGACCACTTGGTCAAAGTGGCTCTGATACCATCTCAAAGAACTATTCAACCTAAAAGCTTAATCTGTTAGGTGAGGTCCTTTAATAGGTTGATATTCTCCAATAGTTTTTATAACTTGAAATGTACAACCGGTTGTCAGAGGTTTGTTGATTTCAGGACCAACCTACAAACTATATTTAAATGTACAACTAGCTCAGACTATAATTTTCCCAAAAAAAAAAAACTTTTAAGGATGAAGATTTCAAATTTCATTGCAACAAATTATTTGACTGATATAGTCCAGTTTTCTTGTCTTTCAATCATAAATAAGGCACTTCTAAGAAAAAATCAATCAAATGAACTTAAAAATGCCTAAACAAATATATTAGTACATTCAGAAACATGGCAAATGCACCTGAGTCAGTAATTTACTTTAAACATTTATACTGTGAACATGAAAAACAACTAAGAATTAGTCTTGTATATTTTCAATGGAATTTGAAAAGATATCACAATATATTCTAAGGATAAGACCTGGTCCCAGTTACTTGAACTATGCCCAGCCACATTCCTTGCACTGTACGAAAATGACAAGATGACTTACAATCTACACCATAATCAACTTGAAAGGAAGTTAATATTTAAAAGTGACCAAGTTTTATAGGTTATGTTTTTATTGGTAGCAAATCAAGAGATTTTATTGATGTAAGACTTGTGAAGGTACAAATCTGACAAAGCCAGCTCCTTCCCATCAGTTGGGAGAGGAGACAAGAACAATATAGACTGACAACTAGAAATATGTCAACATATGAGTTTCAAGGAAGGGAACAAAAGCTATAGCATTTTCCAACTGACAAAGTAATGTTACATAAATTAGTTGCTTGGCTTTAAAATTGCAGCAAAATGGAATATGGAAATCGGAAGTTTAATTAGATCTTATTGGGACAAGAACTTATTTTTATGTCTGAATTTGACTCTGAAGTCTGATAACAACTGTGTTGGAGTTCTTGATCACAATGGCTATTGCAGTTTCTTCCATTTAAGCTTGAGTATTAAGATGTTCTTGTCATTATATATGTTTTAAAAAGTGAAAAGAGTAAAGGAAACATTTGCGTACCACTGATAAGGGATAAATGGTGACTCTCAGAGGTGTAACAAAATGCACTGAAAGGGAAAAGACCGGTTATCTTATAAATTTTAGACATAGGTGGCAGTATTTCAGACTTCAAAACACTACCTAAATGCCAATATCCCTGGCTGAGCACCTTAACCCTGATATAGCATTCGCCGCATTCCCAAAATCAGTATGGTCAGGTAAAGGTGAAAATAAATTAATATTAGAAAGATAAAGCCCAAGAGGTACTTAGAGCCGAAGGTGCAAGATGAGGTGCCACTTTTGAAAACAAAAAACATTTAAGTATATGCAAACTAAATCCTAATGAACATAGAATAATTTAGAAGGCCAATGAGCTAAATAACAAAGAAAATGCAGCATATGCTCATGTGACACTACAATTCCAATTACAATCAAGTCAAGCATCTGCAAGATACAACTGCATTTTCCAGGTCTTACATAGGCTAAAATTCAAGCTGAATACGGATGCAAATCTCAGTTACTGATTAAGTATAGTTGAACAGAAGAAACTCACTTTTTTTATTTTGATAAATAACAGCAGAAACTCACCTTGAGCTTAGTCTCATGAACTGTAAGAGAGCTAGAATTTGGCTCTATTGTTATGATGTCTTCCTCCTTCTTTGCTAGTTCCTTTTTATTAAGTGGCCTCTTACGGACCTGCATTCGAATCATCGGCACCGCTTACATTATTTGATCAAACAATTTGCAAAAGAAGCCATTTTGCTAAAGTAAAGCAGTCACAATGTGATAGATTTAATATTCTATGCAGAATTGACCATTTGATGATGTCAGCTTAGTTCAAATTGAAAATTTGAAAGTATTCTAGGTTTATGTAGTTGATCACCCACTTAGGGAATCTAGCATTTCTAAAACCCATTTCTTACCAAGAGGTTTAACAGACAAATATAAGAGTTCAAAGAGCAACAAAGGGTATACCACAACTTTGATCTTAGCAACAGAACTGAGCTTCTCCTTATCGGCTGTAAAGCTTTTAAGCAGATTATTCTCTGCCAAACCACGAACTTTGGTGGTTGATTTGTTGGTAGAAAGATAAGGCTCAGATTCATCAAAGATTCTTCCATGAACAGAATGATAAATAGAGGAGCCGTCATACAGACCAGGAACTGCCATCTACCAATGAGAAAAGAAAAACAAAATGTGTCAGCAGATCTCCCAATTTTACATGGAATTTCCAAAACATAAATGGCCAGAAACAATGTTAGCTCTGAAGAGAAAAACCTAAATCAGCATGTAAAATGATAAGTCAACCAAATCTGCCATGGATTCTTTGAGTAATATTTCCCTCACTGCTAAATGTTTCAATCTAGAAGTTTGGCCTAATTTTTCAGTAAAACGGTGTAATTAAATTGACAAAATATAAATCAAAAAGTAGATGAAAACCATAGCTATGAAATGAATTACGCTTTCCAATAAATGCAACAAATTTATTACCTCCAAATATCAAAATCACAAAAATTTAGATTCACTGTGAAAAAAAAAATGAAAAAGAAACATGAGTATAAATCAAATCAGTAATTTTTTTCTTTAAAAAAAAAATCAAACTGTCAAGGGCAAGACTGAGCAAAGATCGGGAAAGACACAAGCTATATGATGTAAAATCAGAACATCCGATCAGGAATTCAATACAAAACTGGCAAAGCAGGATAAAAATCAAATCTTTAGACAAGAAAATCCCCATAACAAGGTAAGTTGCTTACTTCAAGAGAAAGCCAAGAGACTTACCTCTGGAAGTAGCTCAGTGTCGAAGGAATGCAGATCCAGGATTCCAGGGCTGAATTCATTTGGCGACACATGATCTTCGCCGTTCTTCCTCAAGCTCGACGACCGCGAGTTAACAGGAGGAGTCGAAGGTTCGGAGAACAGCTCATTCCCTCCATTAACGCTCCTCTGAGCATTCCGATACATCTTCGACCCCTGCACTCCTCCTCCACCTCCACCGCCACCAAAGTAGCCATAGTCCTGTTCTCGGTCCAACAATAAAAGAAGCAAAAATCAACGATCGGCATCTAAAACATCAATTGATGTACTCAATGTGTGTCGAAACAAAAGAGAAAGGAGATCATGAACCTGCAGGCCAGGTAAAGTTGCATTTGAAGACTGAAGGTGCTGGAGACTAGCAGATTGAAACCATCCTCCATTAGAGGAAGTCTCTAAGAAGTTGTCAGAGAACTGACGCTGGTGGTGTACGGTCGAAGTACCAGATCTCTGCATCTGTCTCCCGACTGCGTGCATCTTTCCCGCCTCTACTTGTCGATCCGATTAGAGCGTCTCACTCTCGGAATCAGAAGTCAATCTCAAGTTTTGATTTTTAAAGGAAAAAAACACGTTTCCACCGGCATGAACTAAACGACAAACCTTTCAAATTTTCAAACGATTTAAAACAAATGAGGAGAGAGAGAGAGAGAGAGGGAGTCAGAGGCAGAGACAGAGAAAGGAGCAGAAACTCCGGTATTCAGAGAGCAGAATTCCTTTTCTGGTCTGATATTTTGAAAGAAGCTTCAATGGAGGTTGTTCAGTTTGTCTGAAGTTTTTGAAAAATAACTAAAAAAATAATAATTCTTGGGCTAAATCTGTAAATCAGCAGCAGTGAGTGATGCACGAAGAACTGGATTTCAAACTTTGAACGGTAAGGAAGGACTGATTCGAGACGGGATCTGCTCCTCACTCAAGGCGCCTCACAGGTACATCCACGATGGAGATGTTCCCAATGCATGGTAAGTTGTGCTGTGTGAGGTTGGTGTGAAGCGCCTTGTGTAAGGAGCAGATCCGGTCTCGACTAATCCAACTCAAATAGAATATAGTACAGAGACTGGTAGAGAAGGTAATAATCCTCTACCAACTAAATGCTTCCAACAAACTGCAGCCCCACGTTAGCACATCTCCCACGCCATTCATTCATAGGCAATCGGGAGTGTTTTTTTGGTGGATCAGAGGGTGGCACGCGTGAGTTAGACAAGTCACGAGCGTCCCTAAAATTATAGCCGGAGGCTCGGATGGAGATCATATTGGCGCCCCATGGATACTCCAGTGACTTCACAGGACATTACAATCGTGTATTGAGAACATCTCCTGGTTACAAATACGAGAGATGCTTCCAATGCACGCTGAGATGTGCATGTCGGGCGTCTCTGGGGCGCAAATGTGAACTCGCCCGGAGCTCCGGAAAGGGCCAAAGTGAAAAACGATGAGCATCAGGACCCACTCGCTTTTCACGAGGTCTTATAAACGATTAAAATCTTGAAGCTAAAAATTCCAGTCCAAGTATCGAATAGAAGGGTCTTATAAACGTATATGTATATTACATGAATCGAATGGCGATTACCTCACGTGCCGGCCACCTCAGTCTCAGACAACTCATTCAAGTTTTGTGAGAGAATGAGGGAGGCTGATAGCCTGAAATATTAGAAACGTGGCGTGATCGAAGGGTAAGACAAATCAGAATCAGGAAGAAATCTGTGGTCTACTGGACTAGGGAAGTTTATCTGACTTCTGGGTAACATGAAGCCGTAAATAGGATTCGACCGTCCACGTGTTCCAGAGGTTTGATCTGAAATAAGATTTTGGTCTCGCCACATGGCAGAATCCAAAATTGATTAGATCCTAGGGACGATAAACAAATTTACTGATGATGTGCATAGACGTTGGACCATGGAGATGGCAACGGACTTTTGTTTGTTTGCAAGCGGGAAAGCTTTTGCTTGAAACTTTGAATCAGACGGCGTATAGCCGTTGAATAAGAAAAAATTCCCGATTAATACTCTTTGATTCTCAAATTTTCAAAATGTGTTAATTCAGTATATGTTGTTAATCAGTTGTAAAGTCATATTTTGAAAAAGAAACAAATACTTTTTGAATGTCATCTATTTTTCATTATCAACCATCCAAGTGGTGGCAAAAAAATTAAATAGTCCCAAATGTTTGCCTCTTCTATTTAAAAAAATGGGGTCACGAAAATGTCCATTGAGACATGATCCCAACTTTTTTGAATAAAAGAGGTAAGAATTTGGGATTATTTATTTTTTGTCAATGTTTAGATGGTTGATACAGAAAATTAAAAGTCATAAATAAGACTTCTTGAATAGTAGCCATAAATAGGATTTGATCCTCCACGTGTTCTAAAGGTTTGATCTAAATTGATTAAATCCTATGAACAACAAACAAATTTTACTGGTGAGGTGCATAGACGTTGGAGCATGGAAATGGGCAATGGACTTTTCTTTGTTTGCAAGCTGGAAAGTTTTTGTTTCAAACTTTGAACCGGAGGGCATAGAGTTGTAGAATAATTAAGGTTAATTTACTAGAACACCCCCTACAATTTCATAGATTTTACTTAAATCTATCCTATAGTTTGCATTTTGCTAAAATACCCTTTAGGTAGCATTTGTTTGCAATGTAAAACCTCATCAATGTAAAAGTCCATCGACGGAGTTTTTCACTAATAGTTTAAAATCTCTGAACCGTTGAGCTTCGAAAAATCGTAAATATTTACAATGATAATTGATGGAAAACTCTACTATAAGTGAGGTTTTACATCAACTTGTGATGTAAAACTGCACTCCATCCAAATGTCGACAAATCTGAAGCGGGTGGAGTTTTACATCGGTCTTGATTTACACTACAAACAAATGCCAACAAAACCAAACTGGTGGTGGACTTTTATATCAATGAGGTTTTACAACGCAAACAAGCGTGCCCTTATAGTTTACAACCTATGTACTTAATAGACCTTTCATTCATAACTATTTGTTTTATCATATGAAAATAGTAACATGATCACCTAAACTAAGTGGAAAATGTTTAGGTGCATCAACCCATGATTGTTTATTTCCAAAAATGCCCTAACATTTTTTTGTAAACACAACAAAATTGACCAAATAGAGAAAAATAAAGGGGTTATCTGTGTTTTATTAGGGGCAAAAATGGAATTTTAGTTTTAGTCTCTTTTGATTAAATTAATTTTAATGTATTTTAGAGTTAAAACTGTCATTTTCCACTTTCATCTAATGGAATGTCAATTAAGTAAATTGATTGAAAATTGTAAAGGATGTTTTAGTAAAGCACAAACTATAGGGTAGGTTTTAGTAAATTCATTAAAATATATTGGTGTTTTAATAAATTACCCAATAGGGTAATTTTCTTAAACTACCCTTATGATTTAGCTAATTGACTAAGTATACCCCTATTATTTTACTATTGTCTAATCCTACTCCTACTATTTTGAAAAATTACAGTTGCCTTTAAAATATTGACGGAAGGGCTGAAATATCCATTTTGATCTTAGAGCTAAGTTTGGATGGAGTACAAATGCAAATATGTAGAGTGCAAAACCTTGTATTGTCTATTATTTTGTATGTATTTGTTAGATAATGTATTCCATTAGTTTCAATCAGATTGATGTATAGATACATTTATTATAAATGAATAAAAGTACATTATTGTTTACTGTTGATATTGGTATATTTCTGTGAAATTACACTTTAAATTGGACACTTATGAGACTCGCGTTAGTTTAGAATGTTCTCAGCCATTTGATAGACTTTGGGAGTTTATACTGCCAATGTTGACACTGATGTGCTGCCAAATAATATGTAGTGTGTGTTTGATTGAAACACTAAACCAAAACCATTTTCTAGTTGATGGAAAAATTAAAAAGTTACACATAACCCCTAAACTTAATTATGGTATTACACTAGGTGTTGGATTGGGTTGTTTTTGTTATGCCAATCAATGAGATCCATTGAAGGTCAAAACCTGGGTATGTTGGAATAGTCTGAAAATTCATCTGAATTTGTGATCATAGTGATAGGATCAACTCCTTTGTCGAACAAAGTGAATGATAAGATTTCACTCTCTCTGATGGAAACCTAAACTATCAACAGTAAATCTCAACTGTGTTTGAGATTTGGTTTTGCAAATCCATTGGAGTGGTTTTCCGGTCCCCACACTAAGACACCAATATGATCATAATAATGAAGAGATGCACAATGACAAGCTACACATATAGAGCCCTAGTACACTGCTTGCAACACTACAGTCTGCCTTGTCCAAGCACCTCCCATTTATATCCACCTCTCTTATCTCATTTCCTTTTGTTAGATTTTTCTTTCTCCTCGTTTTCAATATGTGTGTGTGTGTGTGTTCAATGTTCTCTCCTGAAACCATATAAACGAGTTATAGGGAATAGTTGGAATGTAAGCTCAAGACTCGAATAAATAGTTGGAAGAAAAGAGGATTGTGTAGAGGTCTCTCTTAATCTTCCTATGTTTGTTTCAGTCTCTTCTACCCTACTAAATTAAAGTTTTTTGTTTCTTTTCTTTCGAGGTGGTGGTTTTTGTGCTTTGGGCTTTTCAGTTAAATTCGAGCCCTGAATTCTAACACTTGAAGAGGGTTCGAAGGTTTGTTTTTTGGTGAAAGTGGGAACTGTTCGAGAAGTTACGTTGTGGAGGAGTTCTTTTGAAGTGAATGCGAAGTGGTATAAGCTAGTGTTAGCTTTTTGTGTAGGGATTAGTGAAGTTGGTTATTTATGGAGTGGATTTCATGTTCTGGTAGCAGAACTGGGAGTTGTGAGAATAAGCCAGGAATCATAGAAGATACCTTTGAATTCAACAATGGAATATTAATGACGGAAAATCTTCTTCAGGAAGCAACGATTCAGGGGAGTTCTTTCATTGCTCTTCTCGGACTTCCATCCACTCAAGCAATGTAACTCTTCTAGAAACCACAATCCGCCAAGGCTCAGTGGATTCCAAAACCAGAATTGTAGAGAGAGAACTGAAATGAATGGAGACACTAGGCTACTCACTCAACTGTTCCCCAACCTTTCCAACAAATGCTACTTTGGTTGAATGAGCAGCCAAGTTTTTCGTCTATGTTGTGGTGGCTTAAAGAAGATGGTGAAGGAGGAGAAGAAGAAAGGGAGAGGGATAGGGATGAAGGGTAAAATTGGGTTTTAAAAAAATATGCATCATGTATATACAAGTTTTGATGGAAAATTAACATATGCTATGGTAAGGGTAGAGCTAGTCAATTGTTAGAAACAATAGGGGTAGCGTTAGACAACAGTCAAATAGTACTTTTTTATATTGGGTGTTTGGTAGTATTTTTCTCTAATAAGCACTTAAATTAGCATTTGTGACTATTTTGTCCTTCATTTTCTTTCAAACTTTCAAAATACCCATTTAAAAGCACTTTTAATTCATAAAAATACTTTCATAAAAGTGCTTTCATAAAATTACTTTCATAAAAGTGCTTCATAAGTGTATTCATAAAAGTACTTTTACAAAAGTGATTTCTTAAAAATATTTTTATAAAAATGCTTTCATAAAAGTATTTTTTAAAAATGCTTTCGTAAAAATGTTTTTATAAAAATACCTTTATAAAAATGCTTTCATAAAAATAGTTTCATAAAAGTACTAACACGAAATTAGTAATTAAAATTCATATTGAAAAAGTTTAGTTGGGAATAATGACTTTAATATGGAAGAATTACTAGCAAAGCTCCTACAAATAAATAACAATTATATACGGCCGTAGCAGTGGCACACCTTTCATGAAACACTAATTCTGAAACAGTTAGACCAGGCATGTGATTAGAGAGACTGAGAGATGGAGACAGTTCACTTTTCATACTGAACAAATTTGTAAATGTTCATTCTCTGTAATTTATAAATTTGAGTTAGAAAGGAATTGGATCTTCACCAGATAGAAGTGAGCATGACTCCATTTATGTTCTGTTTGATCTACCTGACTGCTGAAACAGATTTCAGGGGCCTCAAATCTGATTCTTCCCTTGCTTTCCAAATCCCCTACCCCAAAATACCTATAGTTTTTATTATATTTGGTATTTGTAGTCAACTTTTGTTGATGCTTAGAAATACAAGGCTATCCAATTTGCAATTTTTATGCCTTTTTTTTCTTTATTTTTTCATGTTTTCTTTATCTCTTCATATGTGAATTAAATGTCAAACTATTTATTTATCTATTTCAAAAATCATAATAAAAGGTTAACTTTTGAATTTTTTATTAGGGCTAAATTTGGAAATCTTGATTAATTATGATTCTAGCTTCTAGATGAACCAAACAACATCAATTTAAATTTGATTTTGATTCCTGTCCGAACCAAACAGGCTGGGGGAATAGGTCATTCTGATTCTAATTCCAAAGGAATTACGATTCCCATTCTAGCCACAAACCAAAAGGAGGGATGTTATGGACACACCGACCGGCAGCGCACTGCGGCGCAGTCATAAGCAGCAGCACGCACAGCAGCAGGCAGCGCCACACAGCAGCACACGCTGCTCGATAGCGTGCAACACGCATTGCCTGGCTGCGCACAGCACGCACCACCTAGCAGCACGCAACACACACCGCACGGCAGCTGCACCGCAAGACGCGCGCACCGCCTGACAACAACAGTAGGGCGGGGCCCACATGACAACTCATCAGGGTGGGTCCACACTTATCTTACCACATCAGCTCTATTCACCAACTTGTCGCCAGTTTCACCATCCCTTATCCCTTATCCCTTATCTTATCTTATCCTATCTTATCTTAAGTAAGAGTTGTGTTACTATTAGGAGTTTGAGTTTGAGTTGGATTACTGTAGCCTAGTCGAATCCAACAAGAAATTGCCTTCTGTAATCTCCTATTTAAGGAGTTACGAATTGAAATAAAGCATTTAGTTTTCCAGTCAAGAAAAGAGTGAGGAGAGTTCGGGTGGTTTCTTGGACAAAACACCCATTAGGAGAGTTTGGGTGGTCTCTTGAATAAATCATCCATTCGGTTTCCCACAATAGAGTCTGCACGCAAGGGAAGGCGCAAGGGAAAGCAGGGCTTTCTCCCCGTGGACTAACCCGTGATAAGATCCTACGCCCGGGCCCATAACAAGGGAATCACCCTTCAATTTCCATTCATTGCTGCAAGAGAAGAAACCCAAGCTAGGGCTCAAGTTGCTCAACAAGATGACAAGCCTGCAACTTCCTCCGACAATCCAACTTCAAACTTCAACTAGTTACTCTCTTCGTCAAACTATTATTATAGGTATGTGTATTTATGAGAGAGTCTTGCAATCAGAAGACTCAAAATAGAAAACCTTACTTCTTTCCATGAGGAGAGAAAACCAAGCTTCTTGTCAAGCAGACAACAAGGTGTGAGAGAGGAAGGGGAGACTAAAATCTAATTAAGGCCCTGTTCACTTTTCGGTAAGTTATTTATCCGGGTAAATGCAGTTACTTGAGTAAGTTTTTTTTGGGAAACACTTACCCGAGTAAGTACATTTATCCATGTTCTTTTATTTCTCATATAAATAAGGCAATGACCATTTTTACCATAAAAATCTATTATTAAAAGGGGTATTATTGTCCCATTCAAGTGTTGGCAACTTTTCCCCTAAGTAGAAAAGTTATTTACCCACCTAGGAAATGGGTATCACTTACCTGGATAAGGGGTACCTAGAAAAATAAACTTTCCCTGATCCTCACATAAATTTGAAAAAAGAACATGGGATTCTTGGTCAATGGGAATTAAAATCTCATTGACCAACTTTCCCCTCTCTCAAAATCTAAAAAAAAAAAAACACCCCCTAAGAAAAAAATGGGTGAAAGCAAAAAATTTAACTTCTAGCAATATGCTCGATTGGAGTTTGTGAGGGAGAGAGAGAACAGGATCGTGAAGAATATGGAAGAAAGAAAGAGGAAGGAGGTGGGAGAGGGAAAAATGAAAGAAGGGGCATTTCCATTAAAAAAATTAAAGGAGATGCCAGTGTGGAATTTTAATCCATGTTGGCAGATTAAACCTAACAAATATCAACAATGCTGACTGCAGGTAAGAGTGTCAATGGACTGTTTTTTTACTAGACCCCATTCAGTCCAAAATTAATTTGGACGTGCCAACAAGACATATTGGATTTGACCAATCCATTCCAAAATATTTATTAGATTGGATTGGACCTGATCCATCCATAATAAATTTGGGTTGGATTAAGCCAATATATGATCCATTAATATAAAATAAGAATCTTGGTGTCAACGGACTGTATTTGGATTGAAACCAATCTAAATTAAAATGAATTTGAACAGATTGAATGATCCAGACATTGAATTGGACCGGTACAAAAGTTGTCCAAAATATTCATTGAATTGGATTGGATCTGGCCCATTTGTAATGGACTCACATTGGACTGGATCGATTTGGACCAAATCCAGTCCAATTGACACCCCTAACTGTGTGGGTGTCTCTACAAAAACATTTTGAGAGGAGTAAGGAAGTTAAACTTTTTTAAAAGAACATGGTGCTGACGAGTAAAATTTTCTGTGGTGGTTGTAACAATAAAAAATCCCTATTTCAAACTGGTCTCTTTTACAGTTCACACTTCTGTTGGGCATTACTCCTTGTAAGTATAACAAGTTAAAAAGTGCTTAAAATTCGATGCTTTTCACTGTGGTTTCATCTCTTTCTGATATATTGGTGTAATGCGTACCAAGCATATGAACTGTTTGGCAGAATACCCGAATGAAGAATAACTTATTAGACAGTCTGATTTTGTATAGATCTTTCCAACAGGCCAAGTTTGGTTTGGGTATTCAGCCGTGTAGACAATTTAATTTTGGGGGTTATTTCATCTTTTACAATCTCACCTCAATTAATTTGGTTAACTGTGTATTGCATTTCTTACCATGATCAATATAAATTTATATTTTAGTAGTAGATCAAGAGATGTTTATGTAAAAATTCGTATGTACTCAAAAAATAATTGTTTGCTGTACTCCAAGAATGATCTTAGTGAGCCTTTTGAAGTTGGTGCTAGTTGCATGTCATTTTTAGTTTCTCTATTTGAATGACTTATGGGGTTCTACAAAGATAATAAACTACTGCTCTGAACACTCTCTTAATAGCAAATACGATCTAGCAAGCTTATCTGATGGAATTTCTGATCTGGAAGTTCCATCAGAAGATTTTAATGATGAAGAACTTCAATATACATCTGGTTCTATCCCCAAATTGCAATTTAGGTAAAGCTTTGGAGTTAAGGAAAGAGTAAAAGAGAGAATACTTACAGTCCTATTTTTGAATTAGTGTTGTTCTGATATCATTTTATACTCTTATCCTCAGGAAACATACATCTAAGGCTTGTTGGAATGCAGAAATGGAAATGGCTGAGGTTATTGAAAAGAAAGGCAAAATATGGAGAACAACAGGAATAATTCGAAGAGGAATGATCTACTGCACAATTGAGGAAACTTTGTATGTGACGAATTTGGCTTCAGTCAGGGCAAAGTCCGTTGGAGCAGTTTTTATTGTCTTACATTGAGAATATCTTCATACTTATATGCTTTATTTCATGGGGTGATATTCCCAATGCAAGGTTGGGAAAGGCTGTTAGAACAGTGTGGGCACAGATTTGCCTTGATGGAAGCCAATCTCGTATGTGACATGCCAACTTTGTTTTTGATTTTTTCTCTTATGGGAAAACACCTGAAAACTATTCAATCTTTTGATCCTTTGCTATTACAGAAGGTGCATTTCATTTTGAAAAAGGTAGAGTATGGAATTTATTAAATAAAAGAAAAGGATACAAAGGGCCCAAACATGTAATATATAATATATAATATATAACATATAATATATAATATGTTATTTATGTATATATTAATATATTGTATATAATATATTATAATGAAATTCAGTTTCATAATATCTATTGTACATTATAATATATAACGTTTTATGTATGTTAATGAAATTCGGTTTTAATCGAAAATCGAACTAAAAATTTTGGTTTTTGGTTTGATTCTTTATTTTTTACTTCAGTTTTTTAATATTTTGAGTTATTTGGTTCAGTTTTTAATCGAATAAAGCGAATGCTCACCCCTATTGGAGATTGCCTTAGTCGCAATGGGGATTAATAGGAATATGCAATATAGGACAGGGCGGGGGCTAGGGTGGCAACGGGGATTAAAAATTTCCCTTTATTTTATGTAGTTCCCAAAAAAACTTTTAAATAACAAAGGCAAGTATTTGTGTTATATTATTATATATTTATTTATAATGTATATTAAAAATAAAAAAACAAACAACCACACCAATCAATCAATTAATCGATTGGCTTCAATTTCGACTTTCCAAAAATCGGAGGTTCCAATTGTTAAAAAAATACCACAATTCAGTTAATCGAATCATGAGCACCCTATCCAAAACAATGGCCGGGCCAATGTCTCTCCACCATAGCTCTAGTTAACTTTGGGGCATATGCTATGATGAATTAAGAAAGTAAACATGTGGCAAACCACGGTGATGTTTGGCATGGGTGATGATTCCTTCTTGCCAATTATCCAGAAGTTGGTGATTTTTGAAAAATCACCAAAAATTGTTATTTGGTATATCAAGCTGATTTTTGAGAAATTGGCTTTGAGTCTGTTTGGTACTGATTCTCAAGGGTTGATTATTTTTGTGGTAGAATTATAATTCAAAGCCATGTTGGATGTCATGTCAACCTCTAAAAATGGTAATCAGCTAGAAATCAGGAAATCACCAAAAGAATGATCCTTGAAAAGGGCTGATTTCAATAATTGATTTTTGGCCAATTTCTTAAAAATCACAAAAATCAGCCAACCAAATAGAAATTTCAAAACTGGTTCCTCAAACTCTGGCATGGCTCCGACATGGCAGTGATTTTCAAGAAATCACCAACGATGCCAAAGAGAGCAGAGAGTTCTTTATTGTAAAAGAAGTATAAATGACCCAGTTATGAATTTCCTACCTCTTGGCTTGCAAGGTTCAAAATATCAATATGCTTGATATGTTGGTAGAGGCATATCGGTAATTCTTTTTTTTTTTTTTTTAATTCGGTTCAGAGAAGCCAGTTTAAAGTCCATCCATCCCCTGAACCGGTCAAATCCCCGATACACCCTCTATAAGGGCGTATCCAAAAACTCTTGATACATATCAATACTTAGAATTGTTGAATTGCTTCTTTCCTTAAAAAAGTGCAAAGTAATAATCTAGATACACACAAAAAAAAAAAACGGTTTGATTCGGAGACCTCAACTCTCTCAAGGTGGGGACTAGGTCCATTGATGGACAATCTAAGCTACTTCCATCTCTAATACTTTGGTTCCCCAAGGGTTTTGTAAAGGCAAAACTGTTATTTTAATTTGAATGTTTGAGAGGAGAGGCTACAACAGTCAGCAGACAACGCGAAGGGGTATCATGTCTGAATTCTGATGGAAAGAAACAAGTAATAACGTACGTCAAAATGTGGATGGGCATCATTTCAGTCCGGAAAAGAAACCAAGGAATAAAGGTAGATAAGTAAATTGAGAGATCTATGTTGTGTTCATTTGCAAGAAAGAAAAACGAGGGTGTTGATGAGTATATGACATATTCAAAAGGTTCATGATACGCCTGTATATTGTTAGGGGCGTATTGATACCTAAAATGATATATTTTTATAATTTTTTTAGTTTTCTTTTTAATTTCGTTTTTAAGTTTATTTTTTATTATATTTTATATTAAATAAAAACTGGTTCATAAAACACCTATTATATCGTCAAGTGCCCGATATACGATACACCTGATAAGCGATGTACGGTATCAAAATTTTAAACATTGGATATAATGAAGGAAAAATTGGAAAGAAAAGGGGCTGCCAGTTCTGACCAACCGTATGGTGGTCTGCACTCTGCAGGTGCATGACTCGGTGATTCAAATTGTTTAGCTTGCCAAACTGTGTGTGATTGACAGGCTGCTTAATTAATGTTATATCACCCGGATGACCCAAACATGAAAAGAAAAGAAAATAACCCTAATGACAAGAAAAGCAAAACCAAGGGTGCAATTAACTCCGGTTCGCCCGACTTAGCATTGGGCTCAGTTTTTAGGGCTTGACCCATTATATTCAAATTTTGACCAAACCCCAAACCGAAGTTACACCCCTAATTAACCAAGACCTTGAGCTCAAGTGTCTCATATATACTTGCAGTTATTGGAGGGATTTCCAAATAATAGAAAGGTCAAATTCCTGATTATCAACTCATCAATAGCATCTTTGATGAAGGGGATGCCTCCAAAAGTGTAAATGGTTCAAAACCATGTATAGATCGGTGTGGGTTTGTCAAAATCTACCAAACTATGGATTTTTTTTTTGAGGGGCAAACGAGACACACCAAATGAGAATTGAATTATATGCCGAGAGCATGTTAGATTGAATTGGTAATATAATACATATGTTACACCGTATATGCTTTACTCCTTACATTACACATTTATTGAGAATCACCTCAAGGAATGCTTAGAGCTTGTTTTCTTGTGTCTGAGTGCTTCCATGGTTGCTGTCGCTGTTGCTAAATAAGCAACGCAAAGATAACTCATAGGCAGCAAAGACTGCCCCGTTCACCAAGAAAGACCGATAAACAGCAGTCCCCAATCCTCGCCACAGCACGCGATAACCCTCTTCTTGTACACTCTTGTAGAAGCAATCAACAATTCCACGATATTTGGGTGGAGGATTATCCGTCTGGGATTGAGACTGGAGTCTAGTTTTGACTACGTCCAAGGGATAGCAACACACCCAACTGGCGACCCCCGCCAGCCCTCCCGCAACCAGCATGGTTCTTACGCTCTCCTGCCCGCTCTTCCGGCAGCCTGGGTGAAGCTGCTCTCGTGCATACTCGTACGTCCAGAAGTAGAATGCATGTGCAGGTCCATCTCGTAGTGTGGTGACTGTCAACCCTCGATACATCCCCCTCACCCCATCCCTCCTCAAGATGCCTTTCGCTAAGCTCATTGGGGTTTTTTCTCGATCAGTTGGAAGGTTGTGCGACTGCCCACCTGTCCTCAACTGGAGACGTATTTTGACAAGCTCAATAGGACTGAGCAGAAAGCTCTGCACAACTCCGGTTCCTAATCCTGCCAGTGCAACACCTGTATAGGGAGAAGGTTCCATGGTTTTGGTGGGTGAATGAAGTGCTCGTGAAAAGGCTCCATAGATTTGGAAGACAATGGCATTCTGTACCAAGAATTTCAATTGTCAGTACAGTACAGGTGCTTGTCACAGAGAACTTCCCAAGCTTCTTCTTTAATGCTTCAAGAGAGTAACTTAAGTTCAGTTAAAATATTTTCATTTTCAAATATTTCATCAGTTGCCTAACATGCTGGCTGACCAACTCATCAGTTGCCATGGTTCAGGAGTGATGAATTTAAATTTGTTTATCCCTGTTTTTAGTTATCTTGTTTCTATTATTCTTTTCTTTGCTTGTTAAGAATTAATTGGGGATATCCAAATATTTTAGCTTTTGGGAGTGTTTAAAAATAAGCATTTATTCAAATAAGCAGCTATTTTGGGTCGGAATCCCACTGGTAAGCACTTCTTTGTGTTTGAGAAATAAGCCCAGACGATTGCTTATTCCGAAGAATAAGTTTGGGCTTATTTTTAAGTGCTTACTTAAGGCCCGTTTGGTATATTTTTCCGTGCGGTCTTTCAGTTGTTTACAAGTTGAGAAGATTAATTTTAGGTCTATTTCCTTTTGACTCATGGATGACCTAGCCGTTAAAAGTCGAAGCATATAAAATATGTGAAAAGCTTATTTTGACTGATTTTGAAAAGCTTCAAATGAAACTTTTCATGTCTTTCATGTTTTATTTTCATGCAAAAAAACACAGAAAGATATGTATTTTTCTCAGATCTTCATGCAAAAATTCAATACATCTTTTAACTGTTAAAATTATCAAAAGATCTTCTCAAAAAGACACACCAAACAGGCCCTTAGTAAATACTTATAAATTCCTTTATGAACGGTTTTGACCTGCCACGTCATTTTAAAAATACCTGTACTAGCGCTGTTTGAATTTGATGCCAGGCTACTACGAATGACCTGCATGTTCTGAGGTGGAGAAAGTATCCCAACCCTATCACCAAAAAAAAGGTATCCCAACCCAAGTTTGATCATCGTTCCTACAAGCTTTATCAAAATTTCGCCCTAATTTTTGAAAGAAGAGAAACAAATATATTATAATTCAAAGTTTATGCAGAAGATCCACTTCATGTCTGAACTCTATTTGATTCAGACAGGGCCTAAGAACTTATTCAAGCCAATACAACATCCGGGAAAATTGTAATAAAACAATGTTCAAAATTTTTGTGGAAATTCCACAAATGTTTCTAATATATATGGGACGTATTGGTTGTATCGTATCCATATTAGACCTGTTCATGGGCCGGGTAGCCCGATGGTCCGGCGCGGCCCAGCTCGGCCCGCACCCGTTGGGCTTGGTCATGTAATTAGGCCCGCGGCCTGATCTCGGGCCTAACATAGTAAGCTCGACTGTGTTTCAGGACGGGCTCGGGATTTGTCAAAAAAGCCCAGCCCGACCCAACTCAGCATTATATATTTTATATATATAATATGTATTCTATATATTATATAAAATAAACAAATAATATAATATTTATTAAAATATATCTTTATAACAATATATATATATATATATATTATTCTTTTCTTTATAATTTCTCACACACTCTCTCTCTCTATTCAGTCGCTTTAGCAGTAGTAATAGTAACAATATGGGCTAAATTTCGGGCTCGGGCCCAAGCCTGGGCTTCAAGCTTTTTATGAGGGCCGGGATCGGACTCGAGCCTTAAAAATATCTGTTAATATAGAGTGAAAGCCCGGCCCGACTCATGAACAGGTCTAATCCATATATAAAGAGGGTGGCTATATCCTTATATGGCACAGGGCACATTTGTGGAAATTCCACCCATGTTGATACTGTATTGATCCAAGTTTTCAGAACTTTATTATTATGTTGTTTGTTTTAAGCACAATTGGGATTGTTTATTCCCTCTCAATCTGTAAATCCAAAGAAAAAAACGTCAAAAATGTAATTTTATTTTTTATTTAATCATTAAATTTTTTTTGTATAAAATCATTCAATGTTCAATGATGTATGTATTTTGGGGTTTCAATTGAAAAAAAGAAAAACGTAGATTTATAGTTAGTTTTGTGATCCTTATTAGATTTTTCCATTTTCTCCAAAAAAATAGAAAAAATAAAAAATAATGAAAATGATTTGTTCTATATTTCTTAAATGATTTCTACAACGATTTATCAAGTACCAAATCATTAACCTAAGCATTATTTTATGTCAAAAATGATATTTTTCTAACTTTTTGGTATTTTGTAAAAAAAATAATTATGTAAATATGCAATGGCTACTAATTGAAAATTCTGAATTACATATTCCATGATAAATAAGTAAATAAAATGTATTGATTATTTAAAGAAATACAATAATTATTTACAAAGTATTAAATAGCTAAGTAACAATTTATTAACTTTTGGTTAGATATGCGATGTTTTAACTTTTAAGCTTATATTAGTAAAATTATGGGTTTTATCCAAAAAAAAAAAGGAAAACCCAAAAAACATAAAAAGAATGTATTTTGTATGTATTAAATAAGGGAGAATATAAGAATATTGAGGAGAGGATGTGAGAGAGAGAGAGAGAGAGAGAGAGACCTGAAAGCTGACGGAGACCAAAGGTGCACCCATGCCTCTGTATAATGTGGCAGGTCCTTCGGCGGAAACGATGTTGCGGAGTAGGCCGAAGGCCGACGCGTTAGCGTTGGTAGGCTGTTGAAGTCGTATTCTTAGCGTGTCCAGGGGGTACCCGGACACCACACCCGCCATACCCCCGAACCCCCCCGCCACAAATTCCTTGCACCAACTGCTCGCAAGAAATTCCGGCCAAAAGTCCATCTCCCTCCACTCTCATTCCACGAACAACCGACCAACGCTTTCCCTCTCTGTCTCCGACTTTTCAATCGGATTTTTTTTCTTGGAAAGACGCCAACTCTCTCTCTGTCTCTCTCTGGATATTCTTGAAACAGAAACAAACAATACACTCCCACTACGCAAGAAGTTAGGAACATGGGAATGCTGTCGTCCTTTATACTGAGAGGAAATAGAGGAGAGAGAGGGAGGTATGTCAATTTCCAGAGAGAGAGAGACAAAAAGGAAATGGAGGACCAAAATCAAAGCGTTTCAGAATAAAGGAAAGAAGGGAGACATGCTTTTTTATTTGTTGGATTTCTTTATTTCCTCTAAAATGAAAGGCCCCGGTGCAACTTGTTTGGGACCGCCTCTTGTGGGGAAGAAACGGCTATTTCTATTTTTTTTTTCAAACGACGACCGCAAATGTCAACACACCACGTGGAATTTATATCTCCTGCGTCTCAGTGCTGACCAGCGTTGGTTCCAATTCGGATTAGCATTGTTTTGCTTTCTGTTGAGCTTTTCAAATGATACCTCCTCAGCTTCTCTTTTGTTTCGATGGGTGCAGACTGTGGATGATTCCGATCAAATGCTTGGCAACTTGGGCAGTTGCGCTTATGCAAGCAAATGCAGTCTGAATCATGGGTCGACACAGAGGAGATTACTGGAGCTTGGGAAGTAAAGTACGACTGTACAAGAAGACTGTAAGCCAGTACCATGGAACTGGTATATATAGAATTACAGAAATGGCGGAACCTACAAATGGAGGCTAGTTCTATGGTTGTGGTTGTGAGGAATTCCCATAAAGTAAAATTAATTTTCAGTGTAGACCCAGAAAATCGATCATATTGGAGAAAGCTTGGGCTTGCATTGCAATCTTACTAGTCGTGGAAAATCATCCATATTCATCACCTGACTGTGTTTAGCACATTGTTAAATAAAATATTCTCTGAAATATTAGAGAAAAAGATAAGAAAGTAGGTGATGTAAGCCACGATCGATTCAAGCAAAAAGTTATGGAATCTTTCACAAAAAAAGATGGATTGAGTTAAGTGATCAACGAGATTCAGTGGGGGGAATTGAAATATTAGTAAAAATGTACGTTGAATCTCACTGTCACTGATATTCTAAAACAAATGTTGTTTCTCTTTCTTTTTAGCTTCCTTTATCATTTTGTCTTATTTTCAGAATTTGGAGTTTGATGCGTATAACATGTTTGATAAAACGTCAATTCATCATGCCTGAGGATGCAAATTCCATCATTGAGATTTCAACGCTGTGTTTGAATATTGTCTACCACTTCTGCAAGATTTCTTTTATTTTTGCATTCCCATTTCTGCCTAGGGGTGATCACCTTGGCCCTAGGTTTTATGTTCAGACCTAGCTCGGGTCTACACTATATTTTACATTATTTGATATATAAAATAAATGTTATACACATTATATAACACATAGTATCAAATATTATATATATATATATATATATATATATATATATATATATATATATATATATATATATATAGATATATATAAGTGCATTTGTCTTAAAATAAAATTTTCCAAGTATACAGATATAACTACTTATAACTTAATAATTTATTGAAGTGTATCGGTCAATCTTATGTTAATCAATGTAAAAATGGTATTTAATTAATTATAGTATCACTGATAAACTCTTGTATCTGCAATATGTATTATTTTTCTTATAGTAATTTAATTCTATAAATTTTTCCTTTAGCCTGCATTTGTAATTTAGGTGTAAATTCAATTTTACACAAATGGAAAATGTGAAATGGTTTAGTTGTCAACGGAAATTGGGACTCGTAGATTTTGAAAATTTACACCGACCATGTTTGGTTGTCGAGGTGTAAATTCTGTGAAAATTTACACAGAGGAGGAGGGAAGAAGAAGAAGAAGAAGAAGAAAAGAAGAAGAAGAAGAAGAAGAAGAAGAAGAAGAAGAGGGAAGCAGAGGAAGAAGAAGAACAAAAAGGAGGAGGAGAAGAGAGAAAGAGAGAGAACAAAAGAGAGTAGATGAGAGGTTGGTTCAGATTTGCCGCTACAACTGGTTGTAGCAGCAGTGACGGAACAGAGAAAGAAAAAAGGGGGGGCAAGAAGAAGAAGAAGAAGAAGAGGAAGAAGAAGAAGAAGAAGAAGAGAGGAGGAGGAGGAGGAGGAGGAGGAGAGAGAGAGAGAGAGAGAGAGAGAGAGAGAGAGAGAGAGAGAGAGAGAAAGAGAGATCATCGGTGCTGGTGCCACCCTGGGTTCTGGTCTACCGTTGCAGCTGGTTGTAGTGGCGGTGATGGAACAGAGAAAGAAAAAAAGGGGGAAGAAGAGGAAGAAGTGAGGAGAAGAGAGAGAGAGAGAGAGAGAGAGAGAGACGTTAGTTTTACACCGATAATTTTGATGTATTTTTTACATTGATTATCGGTGTAAAAAAATCAAAAATCAATTTTACACCGATTTACGGTGTAAAACTACACGCTTTCCAAACATGTAGAAAATCAAACTGGGGTGTAAAGTTTACCCTAGTTCGATTTTCCACTCCAAACAAATGTGGCATTATGAAACAAACATGCTTTTCATGAGTAGATAAAAAGACTTGTTGGGTTTGGGTTGGGTCAATTCCTTGACCCTAACCTAACCTGAACTCTAATTGTCTTCATAATTTGTTAACCCTAATCTTGATCCATACCTCAAACAGATCTGACCCAACATTTTTTTTGGCTCAATTTGGAAGTAGTACATATACAAATGAAATACAAGGTTTTGCACTCTACAAATTTGTATTTATACTCTACAAGGTTTCTGTTTCTAGAACCCATAACCCCAAAAACCCTGTTGAAAATCAGGATCTTCCATAAATAGAAAATGGAACAAACACAATATGAGTATAACATCCAACAACACATAGGGAAATCTTGTTTTCTCTATTGGAAGGGTGGGAATCAATGCCAAGTCTACACTATAATTGGCTAGAAATCTAACCAAGTAAGGTTGCAAATGAAACAAAACAGATGGAACATAGGTAGAACCAAATTTGATTTGTTTGTATTTTGAATTATAATTAAATTTGGATTGCAATGGGATATTGAATATCATAAATAAATTAAATAAAAAATCAAATGCTATATACTATTTGATGATGTGTGATCTAACAGCTCCCTCTTGGAGGGCAGCTCGAAGGTTGGGCTAATGAGGTCCCCTAGTCGAGTTGCAAGAAAACAATATCAAAGTATCTGGGCTGCTTTACTCGGGGTGGGCACTTTGATGCTTAAGTCAGCGGAGGTACAGGCAGGTTGACCACCATGTCACACAAGTGGCAGGTTGCTACTTGGACCTCAGTCTGGTCGGTGAGACCTCGATGGGAGGTCTTCCTTCATGAAACCATTTAATACATTTGTCATCTTATTCTTCTTATTTCCTCTCATCATGAAACCATTATCCCAAACAATTTGTATGGAATGGCGACTGTAATAGGTATGCATTATTCTTTTGTTTTCATCTTTTTTTTTATATGCTTGTATTTTTTTGTCAAAAACCCTATCCCAATCGAAGAAACATAACACCCTTGATTTGCATTCCTAGTTGATTTGAGTTTGTGTTTTTTTAGATCTCATTATGCCAATCTTTATATTATATTTGGGGAGGTTAAATCTTTATATCCTATTAATGGTTAGAAAATAATAGTTGAAAATTTACTATTAGCACTTTGTGATGGAGAACAAAACAATCCCTAAATTTCTATTAATTATTGATAAAGTAATTATTCTAGTTAATTATAGTCTCAACATTATTGTAGTGACATGAAAATTTTCTATAACAAAAATAATTATTTGAACAGAGTTATTATAGTTCCATTGAAAATTATTAACATTTCCATCGAAAATAACTAGTCGATCTCATTAAAATAATTAACACTTTAATGGGATATTATTATAACAAGTAGTTATTTGCACATTAAATCATAAATTATTATACTTTCTATGCATTATTCTAGTTTCATTAACAATAGAAGATCAAGTTCATTGCTATTCGTTATTTTTTTATAAGTTGTTGCATTTTCTAATGGCGTATATGTTATTCTAACTTTAATGGTTAGTGGAGTAGAGAACTATTACATTGAATCTTTTTTTAGATGTTATTCTATCTTTAATGTTCATGAATTTGATTTTCTTTATTGTGAACTTTGACTTTTAACTCATTACACTCTAGTGGGTTTATTGAAAATAATATCCTATTACTCTTAGGATATTTCTCGAGAATAAATATCATATTAATAAGGTCCATGTTCTAGAATGTAATATTATATTTTCTGTTTTTCCAACACTCATCGAATTATTCTTGCAAAATAATTTAATTTACAAGATACCCACCACTAAATATAACCATTTATTTATTTATTTTTTTGTATTAGGTTATAAACTTATGCTTATTGGTGGGTTTTATTAACATGGGAAATTATTTAAATCTCACCATCACTTTTTAGTATTTCTCTTTAACTTATCATAACTTTTCAAAACGTATAGGGAATTCATGTCAGTGAGTTTTTGTTTTCCAAAACTCGCCATTTGTAAGAACACCATTAGTGTTCATTGGCAGAAGTTGTCCATGTCAGCGTTGATGCAATTTTCATGACCAAACTGCCCCTGAATGGTGAGTAAGAGGAAGAAGCAGTATTTATTGTCTTCTACCTCACAACAAACCAAAGGTGCCCCGTCTCTCTCTCTCTCTCTTCCTTCTCCTCCTTCTTCTCCCCATTTCTCTTTTCCTTCTCTCCCCTTCTTCTTCTTGTCTATTGTAATGGTCTGTCAAGTTGTTTATTTTTCAAATTGCAGGTTGTTAGTTGACGCTCTCCCATCTAATTGTTAGGAGATGTTTGGGGAGATTCGGGTCATTTTATTTTCCATTCAATACAATTCGCCTTTGATTGCAATTTCCATAAGGTGGAAACTGTGCTAACTCCATTGATTATAGAGCATTGTTATCGATCCCAGCGTCCTCGTGGTCTATGCTTCTATTTTCTCATGCCAAACCTCCTCCTTATTTGTAGTTCAATATCATTCACCTCGGCTTCTGCTCATCATCTACAGAAAAATAAACGGAAATCAATAAAGAACAATCCAAACCTTTAATTATCCAGTTAACAAAAGGCCTTTCGGTTCCCCACCCCCTTTTTTCCTCTTATCTGTCATAAAAGAGGGAAAGGGTGAAGGGCATCATACATCTCAACCACACCGCTTTTTCTTCTCTGAAGTTATCTTGCTGCTATTGTTGCTTCTAGAGAACTAGAGAATAAACAAGAATATATTTTAATTTGGGAGTATAATAAAATGTTGAGGCTTTGGTTGTAAGAGATTTCTAGGGTTTCTGAACTAGAGGAACCAAACGCAACCACAAACTCTGCTATGTCTCTACCATGAGAGGGTCGTCGATCACTTCAATAATCTCTGTAACATTGAACCCTTTGACAAGAATGACCCTATGGTCGAGACGGGACTTGTTGGTGCTCCTGCTTGCTGTGATGACATGAAGCTTTAGATAAAGGTTGATGAAGGATCTGGGAAAATTGTCGATGCCTACTTCAAGACCTTCGGATGGAGGAAGTCTTAGCCATAAAAAAAAACCACGGATATTGCAAAGCATCCCTCGCTTCCCCGACTAAAATTACATTGCAGCATGCTTGTGGAAGATGCAATCAAGGTGGTTGTGAAAGATTATGAAGCTAAGCGAGCTAAGTTGGGGCCAAATACTGATCAGGTTGTACCAGTTGAAAAGGTAGCTGATGCTTGAAGAACAGTAGAGAGAGAGAGAGAGAGAGAGAGTAAAGAAATGGAACCATAACTGGTTGAATATAACAAAGGGTAAAACAGTAATCTACTAACCCCGTTAATTTATTTATTGTAAAGTTACTTACATGGGTCCCTGGGCGTTTTGAAAAATTATGATGAATTTAAAAAAAATGCTAAAAATTTGTGATGAATTTGAAATAATTTCCCTATTATCATTAATTCATTATATTTGACTAAATGATATGATATAGGATGGTATTTGATGCAACTTATTAATATTATGGAGTTCATATAACTTGGTAAACTTCATTCGTACTCTAATATGGTATGTTGAACTTCATTCATATTTTAATTAATTGTTTTTTAATAACAACTTTCCTTACACAACACCATGTTCATATTGTACTTCTTGCATATTATCAAAATTTAGAAAATAGATCATAATTATAAGTTTTACTTCTACGTTGAACTTTGGGCTCAAATAGACCATATGCAAATCATATGGCAACATTAATGGTGTTGTCAATTCATTTGGAACCCAAAAGATGATGTTGATGGGCTCAAATGGGCTAAAATAAGTGTTCATGTGTGTGTGTTTATTTATAGTGGCAAAAACCTGTTTTGAAGCAGGCTATTGTAAAAAAAAGGCTATATTTTTTCAACATAAAAGGTCACTGGAAAAACACATTATCAAGTGCTCATTAACTGATTTTCTAAAAAGCCTTCTTAAGAAGTTCATTTAGAGAGGAAAAACCCGGCCAAACACAGCCTAATTGAGTTTATATAGAGGGTGGGATATCATGAGTCTCTGATATCAGATTTGCTGGAGTTTGGAGTTCACATCAGCACCCGGCAACACATTCCAATCATGCATTGAAAATATTTTCCGATGATAAATATGAGAGATATTCCTAATACATGCAGAGATGTATATGGGAAGTACTGATGTAATGTTAGAGCTTGGATCTCTTGCCAATAAAACACATTCCAGCATCCTACCACAACTGCAGGATGCTGAGAATTCAAATCAGCCCTCCACAACGTTCCACAGCCCATTCCCGCCTTGTTTTAAAAATATCTTATATTAGGAATGATGATATCATCATGGAGATATGTCCCCCATGTGCGCTCCTGTAGGGGTTTGTTGGAGTAGATCCGAAATCGGTAGGGTCGGATACCGTACTCCCTGTCTCTCCAAATTTACATCTGTGTCCACAGGCGCTCTACAAACGCCCTACATCCACGTGCATTGAGAATATCTCCTGTGATTGTCATTCTGTGAGGTCGGTAAGAGGAGCGCTTTGTGACGAACAGATCCGAAGTTCCGAACTTACAAACGCTGAAACGAGTCTTGCATATTGATACAGACCATCAGTTGCTGAAATCCAACGGTGCAAGATTTTCTGATAGGGTTTTAATGTTTTATCGTCTCCGTGGATTCTACTATTTGGACGATCGAGATTACAAAACTGCCATTGCCAGTTTCAATTTTAAAATTCCCCACTCTCCTGCCCGCGCGTTCTTTTTCATTTCGGCATTTCCATTTTCCACTCACGAAGAAAAGGAAGACGAAGGAGTCCGGCTTTCAAGGGAAGCTTGAAAATGGCTCAAGCTGCAAGACTCAACCTGCGAATGCAAAGGGAGCTAAAGCTCCTTCTCACCGACCCGCCTCCCGGCGTCACGCTTCCGCTGCTCTCCAGTGACGCCGATTTCTCCTCCTTGTCCAGCATCGATGCCCGTAAGCTTTGTTTGATTCAACTTTTTTTCTCAGTTTTGTTCTATCTCTATCACATATTTTTTCTAAAGGAATTGAAACTTATTAATTCCAATCCGGCCAACTTCTCCAATCTTTCTCAATATTTCGACTCAAGAGATCGAAGGCCCCGAAGGAACCGTTTATGCTGGAGGTGTTTTTAAGATCAAGATTCAAATTCCCGAAAGGTCCGTTTTTCTTTTTATTTTTTTTAACCTTTTTAATTACTGTACTGGGAAAAATCGTGGTCGTGCCTATTATCTAAACTTTAAACTCTCTCTCTCTCTCTCTTTTTTTCATTATTTTGATTTACTCCCAAATCCTTTTTTCTGGGTTTTGCAATTGCAGGTATCCGTTTCAACCTCCCAATGTGACTTTTGCGACGCCTATATATCATCCTAATATTGACAATGGAGGTCGGATTTGCCTGGATATTCTTAATCTTCCACCGAAGGTATTCTACGAGAGTGTAGCGTTTTTGCGTCCCAGAACTTGATGTTTAATAGCTTCATTTAGCATCTATGCACTACGATCTATCTCTGAATGGTTGTCGAATGTAGACCATACTGAATACACTGGTCTTATATGAACCATGAAGCTTTTAGGTTAGTTTGTGTTCCTTAATTTTATAATTTTCAATTGGTGATATGCATAGGGTCAATGAGGATCTTAATCACCTTCCTTTGCTTTGTCATTTTAGTTATTCCACTTTTACGGGGCTTGTTGTTTTAATCATTTAGGAAGGGGTAGAAATCATCTTCTTAAAAGGAAGGTGAATTAGGTCCACGTTGAGAACTCTGTGGAGTTCTGAGCTTGGTTGAAGTCTGTTTGCTCCAATGGAATTCTGTAATGGCTCTTACAGCAGTATTGGTTTAAATTTTCTATCGTTTTTCATTTTCGTTTTTTTTTCCCGGTGAAACCATAGTTGAAGTTTGTTGTTGCCTACAAGTCATCTAGCGCAGGGACAGGAGAAGCTGCTACCATATGTACCGGCAGTTTAATAGCTAGTATAATCGTTTTGAGTACCTCAGTTGAATATTTCTAGTTCTTTTTTGAACAAAAAATATTATGGCCTGTGCCAGGTAGAAAGAATATTACATGCATTGATGCATATACTATTTGACTAAACCAAACCGTACTTGTTATAAAAGTTTCCCTGATTTCATTAAGATGGTATGCTAAATGTCACCACCCTTTCCTAGCCCTTTTCTCCGTCTTATAGTGTTATTTTGTGGGTTGTAAAGGAGATAACACTGAAGGTAATTTGGACCTCAACCCAAAGCTGGAGAGAAAACTGTTTTAAATCCTTAACTCAACTTGTGTCCAGATGAAAGGGTTCAGAACCTGCCTATTTGGCTTAGGTTTGGTGCCAATAGATAGGCCATTCAAATATCTATCCACCAAAAATCAAGATTGCATGATTTAAGAGCAACTGAGAGAGTTACGGCTGATTTATGGGTAGCTGAAATGGAATTTCAATTTTTTTGGCTATTTGAGTTTTTGGACTGGAGTTCCTAGTAGTTTTTGAATTTATTTTAGTAGGTATTTGTTTTATAAGTTATCTTTTTTCTCACTTATAATGGGCCAAAAAGCCAATTTTTAAAAAGGTTTCTAAGGAGTTTTGGTCAGTTTTAAAGTCATACCAATCATAGATATGAATTGGAGAGTACTTAGGGGTCTTTAGGTCAAGGGAATAGTTTTTATAGTATCCCTAATGTTACTGTAAAGGAGGGCATTCTGTCCGTCTTCTTTTCTTTGGGTCTGATGTTCAAAAGCTTTTCCTCTGTTGACTCTATGCTGGAGCCTCTCTATCCCTTTCCCTCCCTCCCTCCTTTTATTTCTTATTTGTTAAGAGATTTCTGAATCACAATGCTATTCTGCACTGACTAGCCGGGTTGCGTTCAACTGCTAGTGCTAGAGAATCAATTCTTGCTGTTTTGGTCATCCATGTGTCCACAAGAACTTTTGATGTACTGGAATCTTCATTTCTCAGTACCCTCATGAAAAATCATGTTTCTTGAAAATGTTATATATGAAGATCCAATAAATTGATGTTCGGGTTTTATGCAAAATGTACAGTACATTTTTTTACAGCACTGATATTGCAAAGCATTTTATGGTTTATATGTTGCACATCAAGACGGATATTCTATAAATGGTGCATTGTCAAGGCTGTAAATGGTTCACCATCTATGTAATACGTACAATAAGTGTATAGTGGTCTTGGGGTGCAACATTTGTAGTTCAGTGTGCATGATTTACTACCCTATTATTCCTTTCATGGTACTTGTACCATAAAACATGTTTCTTTACCATAATATTGCTTCTTTTAGTTTTTGTTAGGGTATGATTTTTGTTAGGCTCGGGCTTGGCTTTTTTCCAATTTTTGAATGGGGCCAGCCCGAAGCTCGAGCCTGACATAGTGTAAGTCAGGCCCAAAGCCTGGTCCGTGAACAGGTTTGGTGTCTGTGTTAGACAAATCTTCAGTTCCAGCAAATGCTTATACATTGTACTTGGTTCTTGTTGGGCTCCTCAGATAAATGAAATGCTAGATGTTTGTGTGATGTGATGACCAAAATATGTCAAATATAAGAGAACAAAGGAAGATAGAAAACCCATTGCAACCTCTACAATTTTAGTGGGATAACTCAAAACTAAAGTTCAATACCATAAGAATTTTCCTTGAGCATGGCACTCCCTTGTAACCTGTTGCTGAAGCAACTTCCCAACTAATCTGAACAAAATGCGTGGTCACTTGTCACTCAGATTTTTATTGAGGAATTATTGTATTCTATGAAGTCAATGCTTAGAATTTTGTTTTACAGGTATTTAGTGGTTAAACATGAAGTATTGCACACTTTTATGACCAATATATGCTCTTCGTCTTCATCATCATCCAAGCCTTATCCCAAATACATGGGGTCAGAAACATATATCCTGTTTTGCTATTCTGTTCTGTTTAAGGCCATATCCATTGGTAATTTATTGACACTTAAATCATTTGTTTACTACTTCTACCCAAGTCCTTTATAGTCTCCCCCTAGCCCTTTTAGCCCCTTCAACTTGCAATAAATCACTTCTTATGGGTGATGTTGATGGTCTTCAGTTTTCTATACATGTGACTAAATCATCTAGGACTACTTTCTATCACTTATCTATTGGTGCTACTCCTATGTTACTATGAATGACTGCATTTCTGATCATATCCTTTCTAATTTTTTCACTTGTCCATCTCAGCATATGCATTTCTGCCTCACTTATTTTTTAGCATGAAATAAAGTACACAAAGCAATGTTTTGGCATGAAGACTTCTGGTTAAATTTGTTTTCTATTCTTTTAAACCCCAAAGATTACCATTGGTGTTGGCCAATTGAAGAGAAAAAAATATTGGTATGGTTTTCAAGGGCTTCCAGTTCTTATTTCTCTCCTCTCTTTCCCTCCTTCTTGGTCATGTTATTATTCTCTCATCTCTGTTTACAACTTACAATGCCAAATACTGGCAGCTGATGTGTCTTTTCTTTACTTCTTTGCAGCTTCAAATTTCGTTTCTCAGTTTTTCATTGTTTAATCATTGGTATATTTCTGTCTTCTAATCCTAGTTTATTTCTCCTTCTCGTTGTGAGATTCTTATATTTTCTTTTCCTTTTTTCCTCAGCTCTCTTCTATGTTCTTTTTTTTTTAATATTTTTAATTATTTATACATTTCTAATATTTTATACAATTTTATGGTTGTATAGTGAATTTCATCTCATATGATTTGAGTAACACTTTGCAATTAATATTTGTTTTCCTGATGAGAAAAATGACAACTTTAGTTTCCATCTTGTTGAATCGTTATGAGATTTTGAGAACTTTGGCACGTGGCATGTAAACAACTATAAACTGACAAACTTATGTCATATTTGAAAGACTCCATTTTGAATTGAGTATACTCGCATTTAGTATGTCGGAAACCTTGCTGCAGTTATTGGCTAAGCTATTCTTGTCAGAAAATGCTCATTTTTGCTGCTCTAATTGATCTATTCATGACGAGGTTGAAGTTCCATTTTACAGGGTGCCTGGCAACCATCTCTGAACATTTCAACCGTGCTAACTAGCATTGGGTTGTTATTGAGTGAGCCCAACCCTGACGATGGCCTAATGTGTGAAGCAGTAAGTCATATGTTTAAGGAAAACGACAGAGCTAAACAGTTCATGGGCGAAATAGTAAACATGTGGCCTTAATTATTTTTCCCCTGGTCAATTGTGCAGAGCAAAGAGTACAAATATAATAGGCAAGCTTTTGATCAAAAGGCAAGGTCTATGACCAAGATATATGCGAAGGTTGAAACTAGTGGAAATGGTGGTGGAAATATTCTAGCAAATTCAAACACAAGCATGGTAATGATCACTTGCAGTTGGTTGTTTTCTCTTCTTTCATCTTGGTCCATCTCATACAGGCTATCTTTCTTCTTAATACAGGTAGAAGTTGGAGAACCAGATACAAGGTCTAAAAGCGTGGGCTTATGCCCCAAGAAGCTATATGGGATTAGCCGGAAATTGTCACTGGAATCTTCAGGTCCAGTGCAGAGCAAGGATGCTCATAACCAGGGAAATGCCATGGCAACTGACAGATTATCAGTCTCACAATCACAAAATCTTTCAACAGTTTCATCCAACTCTTTGTCAATGCCCGAAGCCCAAGATTTTGACCGGGAACAACCTCAGCAGGATCATGATGTCACAACAGTGGATGCCAACATGAACTCAAGTAGTAGGAAGTCATTTGGAATCAGCAGGAAGTTGTCACTGGAACATGGGGCTCAATCTCGAATGAGGTATGCTGATAACAATGCGAATATTTTGGTCTCTCAGCCGTTGTCACCTGTGCACTCTGAGAATCATTTGTCAATGCCACAAGCTGGAAAGAATGATGAAAACCAACCTCATGAAGATCACAGTGGGCAAATGGTGAAGACATGCACTAGCATGAGCAATAAGATGCTCAGAGGGATTCGCCGTAAGCTATCACTGGAGTCTTTGGGCCCACTCCAAAGGAGGGATGACAACGTCAAGGAAAACATGGTGCTGACTCATAGGCCATCACTTCTGCACTCCAAATGTCTTTCAACAGTTTCATCCAAGTCCCTGCTGACGCCTCCTCAATCTGGTAAGCTTGAGGAACAACAGCCCCATGAAGGTCATAATGTGGACAAACAAAACTGTAGTATGAATGCGAGCGATAAGCTCTATGTAATGGGTACAAGGCCGTCTGAGTCCTTAGGATTGCTGAGGAAGAAGGATGTTGATGACAAGGAGAATGTGGTGGTTGACAAATCTTCACTTTCACATTCTCAGTACCTATCTGAAGATTCATCCAAGTCTGTGCCACAAGCAGTTATTTGTGGTGTACACCTGTCTCCTCAATATGACAACAGAAATTTTGGAAGTGATAGCTTCAAGCAGCAAGAGAAAGAAACTTCACCTACTGCAGAAGAAGTGATTGTTTTGGATAGTGAAGATAGTGAGGAAGAGGGAACGAAACCAAAGAGGTCTAGATTGTCACTTGCACGGAAGCGTTTGGCTGGAAAATGGAAAGTCAAAGACAAAAGTTGAATGCCTTCAACTTTTCTCTTCTCCTTTTTCTGGTTTGTTTAAATGCAATATAAGTAGCTGAAGTTGTAATCGAGCTCTTCCTTTTGGGTGGACTTTGTATTTGGCCATGGATGGATGATCTAATGTTCACTTAGAATCCAACAAGCTATACTTACCTAACTTTAATCAGAAAGACAAAAACACAGTATAGTAAGACTTTCTTGAACATGGAACATTTCACATTCGGATATCTCATTTCCTCTAAAAAAAGTTTGGGTATCTCGTTCGGGTGTGCTTCTGGAGGTTGTACTCGGGTTCGCTTGAGTTAGCATTTTACATTGCTTTGGACTAAGGACTTTAGGATGGGTTCATTGAAATTTTGACAAAAGCATAACGCGAGACGCCCAAGATCCTCGATCTCCTACCTGTGTTTTTCAATATGTGGTTCACCTCATTGGGTTGAATTGGTATCTAGCCATGATTTTGTGTCTAGTTTTATTATAACTTAGGCTGTGCTTTGAAGCAATGTAAAATGTTACAGTAAAAAAGTTATCGTTGAAATTTGAAAAACCAAGGTTCAAAATATCTATAAGTTGGTAGAGGTATATTGGGCGTTTTGATACTTGTTTTTTTACCTTTATTTTTATTATTTTTTTCAAAACTGGTTCAGGGGAACTGGTCTAAGACCCCTCCATCCCCTGAATCGGTCAGACCCCCGATGCACCCACTATAGGGGCTTATCAAAAGGGTCCTAGAATGATACGTAACGATACTTTGCACCTTGTGAAAAACATGGAGAAAAGCATTGAGTTTTTACAACAATTTTATCGATATAATATATACATTGATAATCAATGTAAAATTTTACTTTTGATGGGGTTTTACATTGATTTACGATGTAAAACTCCATTCCATCCAAACATCAACAAATCTAAATTGGAGTGGAGTTTTATATTGATCTTGATTTACACTCCATCCAAATATTGACAAAACCAAACTAGTGTAAACTTTTACTTCAATGACGTTTTACATCACTTCCAGACACAGCCTTTGAAATTGGTAAAAATTTGTTGACATGGTAAAAAACTATGACTCAGGTGGTTGGACTAGCTTGACCCAATGACTAGGTCATGGGCAGCACACTAAATATGTATGTAAATTTCTAGAGGCCATAACTTTGTGCTTTGATGTTTGAGTGGGGTGAATTTTTTTAGGGTTCCAATATGATGTAGAAAAGATATGGTATCCAAAAAAACAATTGACGTATAAACTAGAATCATAAAAGTGATAGTGAACATGATGTTATTTATCAAAATTCATGGGTGGGTTTTGATTGGTCAAAATTCTTTCCATACCATATCTTTTGTGTATCATAGATTTTTTGGAGAAGTATGGACATGTCTAATGTAGAATTTTGAATTATGTTGCAACTCTATAAATATTCAAAAGGTCAAAAACCCACACCTTATGCACCCATATCCGCCCGTAAATTGACATCAATTTTAAGCTGTTACCTACCTCGGCCTATGAATTCTGACCCTGGGCTGAACGGTCATTCTCCATAGATTTTTCCCTTGAGTATATTTTTAAAAGTTTTTTATTCAAATAATGTTTAAAGTAAAAATACAAAAATAAAAATATCCGATGTAATTTCTAATTTGATACTATTAAATTATAAATTACAAAATACCAGGAACTAGACAAAGTTTATGAAAATCTAGAGTTATCTACAATTCTGCACTTTTATTTAACTATAGAAGATTGAAATCATTCTTTCTTGGTAATTTTACCCAAAGGTTTTTCCTAGTTGGATGTAGGTGAGGAATCTTCCTACACGACCCACCTGGAAGGATAATGTGGTGATCTAGACCGTGAATCAAACAGTTCATATCGGTTAATCTCAGCCGTTCAAAGTTTTACAAGGTATGGCTTATAGGTTCACTGAGAAGAAACCGCCTGAGCTTCGGATATAGGGCAAAGGTGGGTGGTGAGCCTGAAGCCTCTCTGGGGCTGTTCGCAGTCGCCGCTGCTGCTCGATAAAGCATTCGAAGGAGAACGAACAAAGCAGGCGACAGTAGAGAACGATAAAGTAGAAGCAAAACTGACCAACCAGAGACAGAGAGAGATTGCAATTTTGACCAAGCGGGAAAGATAATGGCTTCCATTTGTCTGTCGATTCATTCTTTACCTTCAACTTCTTCTTCGACTGTAGTTGCCTCCGCATCATCATTATCATCATCTTCCGCCTCGTTGTCCTCTAGCAGCTTCCGACATGGGCCGGCCAGATGCATACTAGCTTCGATGCCTTTGTTCTTACACCGGACGGTGATAAAGCCCCGTAGGAATCAGGTCGTTTGCATGGCTCCTGAGGAAGAGAAGATGACTCGCCGTTCCCCTCTCGATTTCCCCATCGTAAGTGTCATCTCATCGCAAGTTCTCATTTAGTTTTATGGTGGGAATAGGATGCCTTTGCGCTTGCTTTTATCTTGTTGCCAGTTAACAGGGACATATTAATTATCAATAAGGTTCCCTCTATTTCTGCTTCAATAATATAAAATGGAAAATTCACTCAACAATTGAAACCAATACTCTGGGGTTCTGGTCAATTGTTAATCTGTTTAGGCCGATTGATTTCATTAAGTGATGTTTAGGTCACTCATATTTGAAGACTATATATGGAGCTTAGTTTTTCTATTTCTACCTCATGTTTACGAAATTCACTAAAACTATCTTATTTAATGACTTATTGCTGTGATTTATTGTTAGGGGGAAAAACCCTATGTGTGTCAAGCTGGAATTTATACTTTCCTTATCCATGCAGACTTGACTGGCTAAATTGCTCCACAGCCTCTACTATATCTTTACTTGCCTTGAACTGGAATCCACTCTGTGGAAGCTGGAGTTTATAAAACTCATTTTACTTCCTTGTTGACGGCACAATCAAAATGCTAGGCCTTAAAAAATAACAATACATAGATTATTGACCTTGCGTTATATTGGAGTAAGTCTTGGATCAAGGAAATGAGCTTGGGCATCTTCTCTTCCAAAAGAGACGAATTCCATGATTCCCATTAACTTTTTCTCTTCCCTATCTTTATATGTCAATACTCCAGTGAATAATTCTGCTGAGAAACCATTAAGTTTTACTTGAACTAGGACTTTTATAACTCTCTACCATAACGAGGCTTAAAAGGCTAGTCACTCTAATTAGAATTAGACTCTGCCTTCCTTAATTGTAAAGCTTCCTGTAGCGTGGTTGTCTAAACCTGTATCTTTTTGAGTGTCTTCAAAGATGAATGCATGATGCATGGTTCCGGAACATCTATGGCTCTACATCTGTGATGGTTGACAAGCCTGTGCATGGGGTTGATGTACACGTGGTTCAACCATTACATTAAAAAATTAAGATACAGAAAGAATCCCTAAGATCTACCTCCATTCTTATATGTTAAGATTCTTCCGAGTGATGACAAAAAATATTTCAGAACAGGAAAAATGGACTAGTCATACAAGAGTGGATTAAAGTTTGTGTGGTTCCTTTATCTGAAAAAAAGTATTTACATTGAATTCCTTTAACCTCCCCCATTTTCGAAGGTTTGCACATGCCAGGATCCAAGATAATGAAAGGTTTTTCCAAGATGCTAGATCTCCCTTTTTGCCATTACGAGAGAAAGAATCTTGAACTTCAACCAATAGTATATTTTTATTCCATTGGCAACTGGATGTTGCTTTCTAATTTGATGCAAGTTGGGCTGAATTAGGTCAACCCTCGCTCAACCTGAGTTATTGAATCCCCAACCCTAATATCAGGTTGGGTTGTGCTTGGGTTGGTTTCAAGTTGGCCCAATTGTTTCTTTTAATTATTTTGCTTGAAAAAATGTTTCTTCTTAGACTTAGGATTATTTAATTAGGGTTAAGTAGCTTTAGCCTTAGTGTATATATAGGGACAAAGTTATGGTGCTTTTTTTTATTGATATTTCTTTTTTATTAATGGCAATTGACAAAGTTACGTGCTTTAGGATATATGATACTTGTGTTACATAAAACAATCTCATAATTAAAACTTGAAATTGTTGATGATGATGCACATAATAACATGTTGGGTTGGGTTGCCTGAGGCCTTAACACCCTAACTACTCAACCCAAAGTTTAAGTCAGGTTCATATTTTTCAACCTGAATCCCAAGCCAAACTTTTTGGGTTGCGTTCAGGCTAACTCATCCCAAATTGTACCCCTAAATGGGAGAGGCTACACCTTTATGAAAGTTCTAGGTTTTGTCTCTAATCAAGTGCTCTTATCAATTGGGCTATGGTAAATGATTGTGCCTTTGTTTTTGAATACTCCTATTTCAACTATCTAGGTAACCCATTAGATTTGTTTTTTTTAATCAAGTTTCTTTAGCAAGTTCCATTAAGCTTAATGGGTGGAGATCTATCAGTTGTGGCCAATTGTCAGTAAGAGTAAATACATGGCCACTGCCTATTTTTCTAGTTGATATTAGATGTGCCTCTCTTAGATTAGGTGGTGGGTCAATCCACCTTCTGTTTCCTTCTTTGGATATATCCCATGAAATAGAAAGAATGGAATGGTTCTACTCTGAAGCCATTAACTTAACCACGAGGGGGATGCTGAAGGGAGGGCTAATGACTGGGGTGAAGTTGTAAAAATAACAAGGTAGCCAACTAGCCATATGGGAAGTAACTGGACCACCTTTTCAGGGAGAGTTAATGCATGTTGGGTATTTTGGGAGGGAGGGAGGGAGGGAGAGAGGTCCTCAAGGAAACCCATGGCATTTGCCATTTCTTGGTTCTTATTTCTTGTATTTCCAATTCCTTCTCAGAACTCAATTACTACAAAACATCTTTCTAAATTGTCGTGGGATTCATTTTTCCAAAAATCATATCATTCAGAGAAGTTTATATTTGTACATGTTTTTTTACATGGCAGGAATGGGAAAGACCAAAGCCTGGGCGTAGACCTGATATATTCCCTCAGTTCAGCCCAATGAAAACACCATTGCCTCCTCCATTGCCTGCCGATCCTCCTGAAGAAGACGAGGAAGAAGAAGAAAAGAAAGAGGAAGAAGAGGAGGATCCTGAAAAGGAAGATCCTGATAAGCCAGAAAGGCAGTCTAGGATGTAATGTAATTAGCAGTGGATGAGAAGGGATCTTGATTCTTGCTACATTCTGTGTCACATCAATCTATGGTGTCTTCTATTACTTGCTTGCATGCCGGTAAGGTGTGTCTGGTGCTGCAGAGTGCAAATGGTCATTGTTGAGAATCTTGAGATGGTGAATATCCTACCAGGTAGAGAACTATATCAATTTGTAGTGGGATTCATCCACTTGGAATTTGCAAGTGAGAATGATTAGCCAAACAATGTAGTGGTGTACTCTTTTCAAGTTCTGCGGTCTAAATAATGTCTTGGCGAGGTATCTAGTACTTCATTTTGGCCTTTTTTGAGTAATGTAAGACAGTTTACTCTTGTTAGGCAATTCCAGGAGTGTAGTATCAGTGGGAATGTTAATGATGTTTCATTTTCATTTCATTTTGGTTCCTGATTTTGTCTTACAACTAGTCCTTGAATTTATTGTGGAAACCTAACAAATCATGAAGTAAAAACTAACCATGTTCCTCGTTTTGGGGTTTTCCTACGTGTACAGATGTAATATATTTTAGATCTGGAAATTTCTCTTTAAATATGAACCACCCCTAAACTTGTCTTTCCATGGATCTCTATTCTTGGGTGTCAAATTGTGGGCGATGCATAGTTGCAAACAAGGGTTGTATAAAGCTATAAATTTGTTTATGGGCATTCTTCTTTTAAGGTGCACGCATTCGGAGCCATTTTTTATTGCGATTTACGATTTTGATTTCAGTGATTAGAAAGCGGAAAAATCATCAGTGCATTATTTACTTATACTGTGAGGATGAGCTGATTCTCATTTGTTTTATAAGTGGGTCTCATACATTACGGTTACGGAATCGTCAGCGAAAGAGTGATGGTTGGATTGTCATCGAGTGATCAGTTGCCAGGATTTGAAACATAGTTGATTTCAAAATTAGGGAAAACATCTGGCTTTTGGAATCTGGATGATTTCACATCAATTCCAAAAATCAAACACCTTGCCAGCAATATTTGTAATTTTTATACCCAAACGGCAATAGATTTCTCCGAGCAAATATCTATACTCCCCTTTCTCATTTGTTTAATCCATTTAATAAACATATATAAATTTATGATTGTTGATGTGTTATCATCAGATTTACTCGTGTTTAAATCGATGAAATTGAGCTTAACAAAGTTTTAACTGCATAGGCAACGAAACTAAAATCAGAATAAGGAATTCTACCAATAGACTAATATATTTCATAAAACTGTCATCCTGTTTTCATCCAAATTAACCACAAGCAAATATCAAAGATTCAGAGTAACATTGAGCGGCAAGCACCCAAAGCATGTAAATGAATGGGAATGCAACTTAGTTCCTCTTCAGTTCACACAGTCAGAGGAGATTACAGGTATGTAGCTTGCTTGGAAGGATGAGTTTGATGTCATCCCATGCTTCAAAGGATGATTTTATCAAATTGACCGTATGCAATCACCTCTAGTTTCTCTAATGATATTGTGGTGAACACTCATTTCTTCCCGCTTTTCTTGAGGCCCGCACCTCCGAATGTACCCTTTTGGGATGCCTTGGCTCTCAGCTCCTTCAGTGCCTACCAACAACCCAAATCATATTCAAGCTTTAATAAGTTATTTGCTCAGGTCTAGAACAAATGTATGGCACCCAAGTAACTGATTTATGTTTATATTATACTTTTTCCTCTTGTTTCTTCTTCTGAATATTAGCCTTATCAACCTGTAGGATAGAAAAATTTGAACTCCAAGATGTCAGGGAACAGGCTCATTAAAGAAAATCACCCAGGGAAATTAGTGAGACTAACTCTAAAGCACAATACAATATCCACTTTGGCAAGTTTTGGAACATACTCCTGGCAGAGTACACACATTTATGTGTACTAATTGTATATGTGCAAAAAGGTTCTCCCCACAATGAGGTGTTTGCGCCAACTAATGGTGGCTCAGTTGGTAGGTTCTCTGACTTGTCGGAGTAGAGACCTGGGATCAAATCCCACTGCCACCAGGGGTTGGGGGGGGGGGTGGGTTAAGGGGAAGGGGATGGGCTACTCCCTGTTGTGTGCACAAAATTTACAAGTTACCAAATACCAAAAAGAGGGTTTACACAAACAAACAAGTCCGGATCTCCTGCCCACTACCAACATAACATCACAGCCACACATGGAGAATATCTCATCCTCCTACATAGTATTATGCATGGGAGATGTTTCCAATACACGGGGGTGGTGTGTTGTGGGTAGACGTGTGCAGAGTTCTTGTGGGCAAGAGATCTGGAGTCCAAACAAATGCACATACATGGTTAAATGTGCATTTGGATTTTGGAAACAAATAACAATAGAAATCCTTGCATGTACATCCAATCCTTGTCTGAGTGTGCAATGTCAAAACATGTCCTCCACACTCCACACTAGAAATCTCTAAGGCTCGGAGTCGGACAATGAAAAGGAACCAATATAGGATGGATTTCATTTTCCTGCAAATTCATTGCATTAGCAAGTACTAGATAGAATATCAAACAGATGGAAGCACAGGAGGTAACATCTTCCATCTCATGGACACCTCCATTTCTTTAATTCCAAGACTCATTATATCATAGGTTACATCCTAACTACAAAATAAAAGTATAAAATCCAGTTTCAAGGCAGATTTAGAGTTGGTATTCCTGGTTGACAGGCTGGAGAAATTGTTCTTCCAAGTTTAGAGTAAGAACAAGCTGGTCATCACCTCCTGCAGATTTCTTGAAGTTGAATTTTGATGGAAACGGTCCAGGAAACCCAGGCCCCTTTGCGTTAGGTGGGGTATCAAGGAATGAAGTCAGGAATGCGATACTTATCTTCTCAGGCCCTCTAGGAGTGGGAGACTCTACTAGAGTAAAATTGTTTGCTGCCCTGCAAGGTGTACAGTTTGCAGTTCAATTAGGGGTGGAACGACTAATAGTGGAGGGTGATTCCAAGGTCTTAATATACTGGTTGCAGAACCCAGAGTCAGCAGTTTGGTGTTTCAGGAATGAAATTAAAAAGTCTGAGTTGTTGACAAGAAACATGTGCCTAAGAATACAATGGGTGGGGAGATCAGCAAATGCTATGACAGATTGTCTAGCCAAGCAAGGGGCAGCTAGGGAACTTTTGTATTGGGCACAAACTGTAACTTATTGTTTTTGTTTTCTTCTTTAGTGGAGAGATCACAGCTCGCGCCTCTCCATGGGCTGCTTTTATGTGCTAATATTTCTAATTAATAAAAGGTTCTATTTATTTATCAAAAACAAAAGAAATTGCCATGGTTTGTGGTTTACAATCAGCATGATTGGAAGTTCTAAAATTGACGAAGGCAACACCATAAAGAAGGATTCAAAGAACATCATTTTCCAACTTTGAGTTCGATTCAGTTTGACCTGATCTGACATTTTTACCAAAAAAAGATCTGACATTATTGTTACTTAAAGCTCTGAGTTTCTAAAACCAGACATAAAGGTGTATAGAAGTGTCTCACTAAAGAAAACTATAGTGGCTTCATATGGGTTTAGAGATAGCCAATGGCAACCACTTATACAGCGTACCCCTTTATAGCATTAATCACTTGTGCCAAATCCAGGGGCATAGGACCTCCGTTTAAATTTCAATTAAATGCATAAGATGTGAGTTGCAACTCCATGGACACCAGTTTTCAACTAGAAATAAGAATATAGGAAGTTAGGTATTGAGGCCTCACAAAATGGATGTTATGAGCTCAAAACAATTCAGTCAAGACTCAAAACAACTGATGTTATGAGCTCCATACGTTAATTCATTCTATCTCCTTTTCTCTCCAATTCTGATAATTCATAATTCTAGAACTCCCACAAAATAATGATCACATAAATCATCAAAAAATGTATTCTATTGATACGGGCAAATGCTGAGTATTGAACTTAAAGCTGGTCCCGAAAAATCCCCGAACTTGAATCCTTTAAGGTGAGGATTCAAATCCATGAAAAAAGTATGCCCATAAATTCGGGAAAAGAAAACATGTAATCAGAACTCTAATAAAGGATCCAACTATATTCCACCCTATCAATAAAGAAACAAAAACAATACGAAGGGCGATTATCCAAGTTATTGCAATGATAATAAATATCCTGCTTCTGAAGGAATCCTCATAAAACTGATTAATTGAAAAAAAAAAGAACCAAAACCCAAGAATCCAAGATGATGAATTTACGAAGGAGAAAAGCGAATAAATCCGAAAAGTACAAGGGCAATGTACCTCGTCGTATTCTTTCTTCTCAGCCTTTGGGTGCTTCAGAGGCTTTGCTTTTCCACCTACAAAAAAGAAACCAAAACCAAACAGAGATGATCTTATTTTCACAAAACTAATTCAACCAGGGTCCTCCAGAAGACCAAATAACAACATGAACCTCTCCTAATTTCCATTCTCCGTAGAAAAGGAGGCGACCTTGCTTGGAAGACATGATATCTGTGATGGTTGGGGTTGGTTTGGCCTGGTCACGGAAGAGAAAATCGCTGAAAGCCCAAGTCCCGGCCGGCCGGCCGGCCCTGAACAACCGCAACCTCCTTTCTCCGATCAGGCGATACGACTGTGGCGGTCAATTGTTCTTGTGTTTGGACCTCGCCATTTATATACAACAATTTGGCGGGGAAGGGAGGAGATGGGTTTGGGTATGGGCCTCGTCGGATCTGCCGCTTAGCCAGAAAAGGTCGTAAAGCAAAATAGCAAATTAGCAAATAATAGCTTTGCTTTTTCGCCGGTATAAACGGTTTTTATTTTTTCGAAAACCGATGTTTTTGCTGATGTGGCATATTTTACTAAATAATACAAAACCATAAAATTACAGTAAAATGCCTGGAGTCATAGCGTAGCATATGATGTAGGGATGGCAATTTTTCTCATTTCTTGTTTAATAGGATGGGGATGGGGAATTTTTACCCGTTGGTGTAGATGGATGAGATGGGGAGAGTACTTTCCACCCTAGAGGGGTCTCAATCCTTGCCCCGTGGGGATCTCTCCTAATATATATATATATATGTGTGTATGTATATGCCTATACATGTATTTATATATATTAGTGTTTTTATAAATATGATCGGATATGTTTAAATATATTTTGAATCTTTTTTAATAGGATTATAAATTTTAACTATTTTATTTTTAAAATTTTAAATAAAATAAAAATAAAATGATTGATATTATAAAAAATCATAAGGAGTGAAAATCCCTACAGAGATGGGGATAACCTTGTCTCTTTTGGCAGGGATGGGGATAAATACAGGGATGAAGATTTTCATGGGAACGGGGATGGGGAGTGTCTTCCAATCCCTGCCCCGCCCCGTTAATCATCCATGAAGATGTTCCCAATGTACAACTGTATAAGTTGAGTACATGTGGGTAGGCTTGTGCATGGACCGAATTCGGATTGGACCCCACCCAGACCATAACCAGTTGGACCATTTGGATGGTCCGAAGTGTTACATCAGACTGGACTGGTCCAAAATTTGATTGTCTAGTAAATTAGTGGACCTAAACGGACATAAGATGATCTCTTCTTTAACCGACGATTATAGACGATCTCTTCTTTAACCGATGGCATACTACAGAGGTCTCTCTCCGGCAATATTACAGAGAGTGTTTTCAAACGATTTCAGCAACGATCTCTCCTTCATCTCCGGCAACGGTTCCAGCCTGAGGTGTTCTCTCTCTCTTCTGCAACGATCTCTCCTTCATCTCTCTCTCTGACTCTCTGTTTTTTTTTTAACAATTAAAGAGAGCATAGATACAATGATAACCTTCCCAAACAAATCTTTGTTTCTAGATCACAAACACAAGAAAAATTTAGAAATTCATCAAAATCCTCCAGTTCGTTCCATTACCTTCACTACGACTGAAAGCTTCACTTGAGAATCCATCTTGTGCTCAGATTGGAGAAAGCAAGTTTAGAGAGAAGAAGTTGAAGGCCGCTCGCTCAATGCTAACGTGCACCGAATGGTCTCTATCATTGTGGAAATTTATTTTCTTTTTATATTTTTATTTTCTATTTTGATACATTTTTATATTTTGTGAAATTTTTAATAAATGTTTTAAATACCAATTTGCAACCGAAATCGCTTTGGCCACTGGTTTTTGGGCCAACGGTTTGATCTTTCAATCCAAATGGATGGCCCATTCCAATTAAAAAAATATAAAATAATTAAAATAAAAATGACAAAAAATGGTCGAAATGGTTGATGGTTCAACCGTCCAGGTCAACGAGTCATTGATCAAATTAATGCTTTTTGGCCAAGATACAGGTTAATGGTGAAACAGAACCGGTTGCCTTGATGATTTTCGGGGTGAATGGTCTAACCAATATATTTCTATAAATTTTTATACATTTTTTTTTTATGTTTCATTCAATTTGGATCGGATTGGATCCAATAGAGTCCATTTGCAATTTACTGGACCTGTTTGGATCTAGCTTGTATGGGTTTTGGATTGGACTGGATTTGGTGTATTTGTAAATGGACGCAATCAGATTGGACCAATTGGACCAAATCTAGTCCAGTTGACACCCTTAATTATTGATGAGTTTTTTTGTTAGTAAGGATGAATTGGACTTGGATTGGACCCAATCTGATCCATTTGGATTTTAATTGAATTGGAATGGATTGCAGCAAGTGTTGTAGTTTTTTATATATTTTCTGGATTTCTCATGTTACTTTGGTGTTTGGTCCAATTTGGAATGAATTGAACCCAATCCAACCCATTTATATTTTAATTGGATTGAATTGCAATAGGTATTATTGTTCATATATATATATATATATATATATATATATTTCTAAATTTTTTATATTATTTTGATATTTGATTCAATTTGGTTTGGATTGGACCCAATCTAGTCCGTTTGCATTTTATTTGGACCAGATTGGACGTGGTTTGTTTGGATTTGGACTGGATTTGATCCAATCCATTTATAATGGACCAATATTGGAATGGACTAGATTGGACCAAATCCAGTCCAATTGACAGCCCTACATGTGGGTAGAATTCTTGTGGACAGGAGATCCGGTGTTGTTTTATTGTTGCTTGAAGCAAAAGCAGCAACACCTTAAAACAAACAGTCATGTAAAATGCAGCCTAAGATGATGTTCGATAACATGGAATTCGGATTTGCTTCTCACAGTCACAGGATGCATCTCACACCAACCTCACAAACTTTGAGCCACACATCAGGAACTTGTAATTTACATGGGAACATTTCTAATACGCTGTGAGTTACAATTTGTGAGGCATAAATCCAAATTCGGTACTATAGTAGTTTCTCTTGGTATGACTTCCGTTTATTTGATAAATGGTGCTATGTCATCACCAAATCAGCATTTATAGGATTAAAAAAAGTTGTGTTGATTTATGTGTACATCAACTATTGATATGGTGCCTAATGACGCCTAATTATCAACAAATCTCAAAAAAACTTTATCAATCACTTTTTTTTTTTTGAAGATGAATCAAATACAAGCCTTTATTTAATAAACGAAAGCCATATTAAATATATACATATACATTTCAACCTTACCTAATGTTTTTTTTTTTTTTGTTTGGTTGGTTTGTTTTAAACAAAATGCTTGTACTTGTGCACATAACTCAAAATTCATTTGTTTATTTATTCTTATTCGAACTATATGACATCAGGCGCCACCTTAACCGAACATATTCCAACTTTGTTGAAGGGCTCAAATTCTTTTATTTTATTTTATTTTTCAAAACTACCTTAACCGATCTTATTTTGTGGAGGAATTTAGGCAATCGGCTCAAATATGTTGACTTGGTCAAATTTATTGGTTTAGGCATTTTTTTTATGTAAATTAGCAGAAACCAATTTACTAATTCTTCTAATTTTTTATTTGCGAAAGTCAAATAGATGAACCAAACAATTGCCAAAAAGATTTTGCTTTCATTTTGAGGTTGATAGTTGTTTTTGAAAGATAGGCCGACAGGTTGACACCGCTTCCTTTTCCACCTTTGTCCAACGAAATTGCTCCATTGGCGCTTCATCAATGTTTCTTAAAGGATCAAAACTTGACCAAGTGTCAATTCATCGAGGTTAAGTTAGTGCAATGGGTCATGGTTTCATGATTCATCTTTTATAGGGGGTGCAAATACACTGGATCGATCGTAATCCTATCACAATTTGAATTTGATTCTATTTTGTATATATAGTTGAAAACAATGTATGTATTTTTTTTTTCTTTACATAATTGTTATGCTTCTTTTACTTTTAATAATTTATTATGTTTTTACATAGATTAAATCGAATCCGATCAGATTATATTTAGATATCCAACATTTTTAATGGATTTGAATTCAAATTGACCTTTGTGAGTTCCCACCAAAACAGCAGAACATATTCAAATATATCCTAATTCAAATCTAATCCAATCCATTTACATCCCTAATGGACTGGTGGCTTATGCGCAGAATGTTTTCAGATGGATCATAAAGGCTCAAAAAATATACATATTTTTTTTCAGAATTCAGATTTCAGGTTTTATCAAATGCCACCAACTCTAATTGGTTGTAAGATTAATAGATGCCTCAAATGAATGTTAAGTTTCCTAGGATTCCACCCATTAAAAATTTACAAATCACCTTTAATATAATTCAAATGTTCTGGAGGGATCTCCACAAATCTATTATTTTAAACCAATAACATTTTGCTGGTTCTAATTGCAGGCATGTCAATTGTTGAAGGGACTTTCCTTTGCTATATAAGCTTGTGTTGGGATTTGTTAGCTTCTATAGTTATTAACAAAATTGAATGAAAATTATATGAAAAAACATAAGCACTCGCTAGATGTGTTCATGACACTTAACATGGGTGTCAATTGCACAAGATTTGGTCCAATATGAGTCCATTACAAATGGACCAGGTCCAATCCAACCTAATGAATACTTTGGATCATTTTAGGCCCATTGACATTTGTGTTCTTATCTTCCATCAATGGACCGAATATTGGTTCAATTTGATTCGACCCCTGTTTGATTTCACTTCTAAAAAGTAGTTCTTTTAAGATCTGAGATCACATATTAAGTGGTTATTAAGTTTTTTTTATGTGTTTGATAAAAAGTGGGGAAAAAGTACTTTTTGTTAAAGGAAGCATTTCTTAAAAAAGTGACATTAATTTGGCTTTTTTTTTTTTTTCAGTACTTCTTGGACAAGTACTTCTTCTAATAGAATGGGACGAACTAGTCCCTGGTATTTTTTTAATATCCAAAATACCCCCACGTGAGGGTTTTACCTCCCTCTCCTATCATTCAAACATAGCGAACCAAAAAATGACCAAAGACGATGAAGATGGATTGATCTAAAGTTGAGAATACTGCCTGGTATCACCAGAGGAACAAGAACTCAAATCACCGCCACTACTATCCCCTTTGTCACGCCAGGGAAGAACAGAGGATCAAGGATGCGTTTGAGGAGCCAAAAATGACAGAGGAAATTGATGAAGCACTTCAGATCAGGATGTATTCCAGAAAACAACAATAAACCACCGAAATATTATTGAAAACTAAGTGGATATCACCATTGCAAGATGCTTTCCGTGACCAGAGTATGGGGATGGGAAAGAAGCAGGAAAAGAAGATAGGGAGGAGAAAAGAGTAGGAATGAAAGGGAAGATGGACAAAAGAAGAAGGGGAAGGAATTGGAAATGGGGGGTTACCGTCGTTGTGTTCTCACATTCAGGATGAAGACGATGAACAATCCTTCAGCTTTGCAAGTTTAAATTTATATGTAAAGGGAGGGGCAGTTCCATAATTTTGTTAAAAATCATGCAAAAAAGTTCTGAAAATACTATTCAATATTTGTTAAATTATTATTATTGTTATTTATCAATATTATTCATTATTTGTTAATATTATTTATCAATAATATTTATTATTATTATTATTATTATTATTATTATTATTATTATTATTATTATTAATTGGGTCCACATGGCGCTTCACGTGTGGATCCATGTGGGCTCTCAGTTGTCATGATGTGACATTTTTCATTGAAATGTATAATATAATATGTGAAAAACATTGCATATATGTACGAGTGAAGTGAGGGTTAAAATTCTCATTTGTGTCAATATAATCACTACTTATGGAGAAAGTAATTTACCAAATAGTCCAAACATCCCCACCCCAATAAGTGCTTAAAAACATTATAAGATTTTGCAAGTGGGTCACCAAACAGCCTTAAGTGGTTGTTAAAATAAGAAGTACTTGTATTAACAACCACTTAATCATGGCCCCAATCCAATATAAATCCATTACAAATGGAACGGATCCAATCCAATCCAATAAATACTTTGGATCATTAAATCTGTACAGGTCCAATTCAATATATCTTATTAGTCCATCTAATTTGTCCAAAATGATTTTGATTTGGACGGGTCCAACCCAAAACCAGTCCATTGACATGTAGGTGCTCTCTATATTCTGTATATACATCCCTATTGAATTAACAAAATAGTCATAAGCAGGGTTCAGAGATGAGAAATCTTCTCTATCGACCTTGAATCACAGAAATGGATGCTTCATTGATGGAACAACAACTCTGTGACCCGCCTCTGTGTGAGTCCACCTCGATTGCAGCCCTCCCAGTTAAACGTGCAGGCTGCTTGGGATCAGGTGGGTGTATGGTTTCATTGCTGAGCATGGAAACAACATCTGACATTGTGGGTCTATCAACTGCACATTCTTGAACGCACAAGAGACTCACATGGATGCATCTCAGTACTTCATCTATGGGACATGATGGGCCCAATTTTGGGTCTATGAGCTCTTCCCCTCTTCCTGCTTTCCACAGCTCCCAAGCCTGAAATAAAAAAGAAACAATTTCATTCATGTTGTTAGACAAACTCACTTCAGTTTTGTAATCTTTTCTGGGTTTTATTACAAAGATTAGATTAAAAAAAACTTACATAAGCAAGAAGAGTGAGTGGGGGGTCAAAGTCATAGTAAACAGTGTTCTTTCTACCACTCACAATCTCTATTAATAAGACCCCAAAGCTATAGACATCAGATTTAACTGAGAAAATTCCCTCCATAGCATACTCAGGGGACATGTATCCACTGCAATAAATCAGAAATCAACCATTTTTAGCATTTAAAGAAAAAAAAACAAGATGCAGAAAAAAAAAAATCAGAGAGGGCATAATTTAAAAAGGTAAAAATTCCATTACTCACTATGTTCCAACAACCCTGTTGGTATTTGCTTCAGATTCATTTCTTCCAAAAATTCTGGCCATGCCAAAATCTGATATTTTAGGGTTCAATTCATCATCCAATAAAATGTTACTTGCTTTTAAATCTCTGTGAATTACCCTAAGTCTAGAGTACTTGTGAAGATAGAGAAGTCCTTGAGCAATTCCTTCAATGATATGGTATCTTTTATTCCAATACAGCAGTTCCCTTTTAGTAGGATCTGTCTCAAAACAAAACATGGAAGATCAAATTAATTTTTGGAAGTAATAAAAAACAAATAGACAATAGCTGAAATATTGCAAACAAAGAAGTATATGTGAAGCAAAAACTACCAAAAAGGAAGGAGTCCAAGCTTTTATTGGGCATGTATTCATAGATTAACATCTTTTCTTCTCCTTCAATGCAGCAACCCAAAAGCCTAACAAGATTTGTGTGTTGGAGTTTGGCTATAAGTCCAAGCTCATTTTTGAACTCCTCTACTCCTTGACCTGACAATCTTGACAGTCTTTTCACTGCAATCTCTTGACCCTCTGGTAATTTGCCCTAAATTAAGTAGTAGAGAAGGTAATTGCCATGTCCGAAGAAGAGAGAAGTAAATTTCATTGAAGTAAAAATATATAGAAGAAACCAGTTATGTGTTTACCTTATAAACAGGTCCAAATCCACCCTGCCCAAGCTTATTTGCTAATGAGAAATCATCTGTGGCCACTCTAATACTCGCCAAACTGAATATTTTCAACTCATGATCATTTGTCCCATCATTTTCCAGACAGTTTGAGTTAAGTAATTCTTCAGAAGGTGATAGCTTAGTTCCCAGCTTAAGTAAACTCATCTCTTGGCTCTCTTCTTTTTCTGCTGTTGGACAGACAGACAGAGAAATAAAATGTCATTCACTTGATATAAACAAATTGTTAGAAATTTCCTTTCACCATTTTATGTTAACTATGAGAGATTACCTTTTGACTTGAGTCTCATCCTCCTCAAGCAATACAAGAGGCCTAAAGCAAGAATTGTGGCACCAGCTACTACTGCTATTGTGATCCATATCCACCACTTCTTCTTTCCTTCATAGGAGAAGACAATGTATCATTTTATCCAACTCATGGGCATCAATTGTGAAAGTTTACATCGAATTTGTGACATAGAACTTCTATTTATTTATTAATTTGGGAAGTGATTTGAGCACTCACCATTTTTGAAAAGGGAGGACACCCACACCCGTGTTGGCCAGTGGTTATGATGAAAAGATTATATATATATATATATACACTAATGCACAAGGCTGTCAATGGACGATGAAAGTTTTGATACCTGATTTGACATATGAAAGTTTTGATACCTAATAATAATAATATTTGGATGTTATAACATGCATCTGATTAATAACTGATGTGGATTTAATCCCATTAAATTCAATTAAAATCTGAATTTGATTAAAAATTATTATTATTATATGTGTGTGCAATATAAATATGTTTATAAATATAGATGTTATATATAATTATATAAAATTTATAACTAATAATTTAATATTTTATATTTTCATACATTTATTATTAAAAGTAATTAATTTTTTTTTAGATTTTTTTGTTAAATTTTATCAATTTAACAACAATAAGGTAAAAGCAGATTAAATCCGAACCCAATCCAAATCTGATATATGAGAATTGGATCCAAGGATCTGACCATCGGCCCGACATCTACATCGATCTGATTAAAACCCTACTAATGCATTATAAAAAATATGCCCATTGCTTCTTCTTGAAAAGAGTCCGGATCTGCTCCTCACACCAACCTCACAACACATCCCAACCGCAGCTCCACTACTTGTGTATTGTTATTCATGGGGTGCCTTGTGAGGTTGGTGTAAGATGCGCTATATGAGGAATAAATCCCGATTCTTCCAAAAAAAAATGGGGGATCATATTAGACCACATCAGCTACATGCATGTAGGGTTCATGTATCAGGCTGACGTAGCAATTGATATCATGAATAAAATGATTTGAAAATTACTTCCATCAAGCTTGAACCCATGTTCCAAAATAAATTACATCAATTAGCCCAATGCATAAATAATATATTTAAATATTCTCGATGTCGGATCATATATTATACACTTCAATTATAAATGAATTGAATTTGGATCACCTTATCTGGTCGGGTTCGAATTCGAGTCATAGAATCCAAACTCAGAACATGGGTACTAAATTTTCTTTTCGGGCCATAGACGGGATATGGACAAAAGCGACCAACAGAATCTCTGGGCCTTATTGGGCCATGCAAGGCCCGTTCGACCGTTCGAATAGTCTTTATAGCCTTGCACCGGCAATATCTCCGGAGAGGCTGTATCTCTACTATAATAGAGAAATCACAACGAAAATATTAAATAAAGCGACTTACTATTTATTCTGGCAGTAATTTGATCAAAGAAGGATCGAAGAATGTATATGTCGCCGGGGGGACTATTGTCTTCCCGGAAACCGGCGTCCGTGGTCCAAAGCCGACATCCCGTTGCGTTGTCATACAATGTGCCATAAGCGACACAAGAGCAGTTGTTCCAACACAGCTCGTCACAATCAATCAGTCCCATACTCGTATTTTCTACGTATCTGTATGGTGTACCGCTCACATACCCGCTCTTCCGGTCGAAATCGTCGCCGCTCCTGCACTCCACCACCGTCTGGTTCACACACCCCATCAGTTTAGCCTTGTCGCCGGAGGAGTTATGGGGTGGACACTGAATTCTTAAGCTGAGATACTTATCGTCCGATTCGTAGAACTTGTATTGATCGAAGCCGCCCAGCCAAATCAGAACCCATAACGAGGGAGGAGAAGAGCTGTTCTTGAGGGAGTACGTGAAGTAGGTCTCGTTCTCATTCGAGATGTAGCTGTAATTGTACCTGACGTCGTCGGATGTCAAGTCGGGAACGTTCTCGAAACTTTGGTTATTCCAGATCCCACTCTTCCAATAAACATTCCCTCGGCGCCAGGCCATCAATTGGGTTGTGCCCGTGGGATCCCCGCCCAGAGAGAAAGCGCCGGGAGAGGGGTCGTCCGTGCTCAGCCAAGAAGTAAGAGACCAGTTATGGCCGGTGCCGGAGTTGAAACCCAGCTTCATCCCGGGGAGGAGCGTGTCGGTGGGGTAATCGAAGCTCTGCCACAGGACCTGCAGCACGGTTCCATTAGAATCGAGCTCTCTGAACACAAAATTCCCAGAGTCGAGCAACGTAGCCGTGAGATTACTACCCTTGGTGGCGGTCGCATTGGAACTTAACATGATAGGACTACTCTGTCCACTGTGTATGATTTCCAAGCTTCCATCGGAGGAAATCGTAAGAGATCCGGAAGAATCCGTGATGGGGATGCGTCGGTTGGCAACCCAGACCACGGTTAGGTTCTGTGCTTGATAGTAGGAAATGCCCAGGTAGCGATTGGAGGAAGAGCCCGGGCTAAAGAACCCCAACCTGAAAATTCCATTTGCGGATATCAATTGCTCCCAGTCCCTGAGCAACTGGTTCTGTGCGAGAGTGTCTGTTACTGCAGCAGCAGCAGCTGCACAGAAACAGGAGAAGATGAGAAACAAAGGTATTGCACCGTCGGTGCGGCTGCCACCGGCGCAGATGTTGGTTCTTCTGATTACAGCCATTAAGCAACAACAGTGGCAAAGGAATCGTAGACTGTTTATTGGATGTTTGGGTCTACCGATCCAAGACTGGGGGTAGATACAAACAGAACAGAACTCGGTTAAGATTTGTCATGTGAATGATCCGATCATCTACTGGTCCGATCATCATGTGAATGGGATGCGTTAATTCTTGACGTTTGATTCGTCTCCACAGCGTACGTTCCCACTGTAACACGTTTTAGATGGGCGCGTAGCCCACGCGCAAGGGTGTAATAGCTCGAGGACGCATCTGCGGCGACCGCCAATCAAAATCGAACACGCCAACTCTCCCGAATCAACTCCATTCGTTCTTCCCCTTCCCTGAGTAATAATCACCCTGGTTTTATTCCCCTTCTCTGAGCAACTCCACAGTCCACAGCCATTCTGAGAACGCCGAGCACACCAACGCCAGCGTCCGGACGGAGATAAGAGCATTTCTCCGGTGCGGTTCAGAGAGAGAGACGAAGCTATGGTAACTTCCAGAATTGTTCCCATTTGTAGGTTTTTATTCTCCCCATCACACTTCTCTTTTGTTTTTATCTTATGGGATGGTTTTGACGTGCTTACAGATAGGATGAAATGTAGAAATTCTGGAAAGTTGTCACCAAAAAGAATTTCTGATGTGGGATTTTGGGAAATTTTATTGGATTAATTGTGTGACATGTATGAATTCTGAGTGAAGATTAAATGCTGAAAGAAAATAACAACTCATGAAAATTGAAATTACTTAACATTGCTGTTCTTTCTATCGGATTGCTTATTTCTTTACACGGGACACAACTGCCACCATCGTAGTATTGGGTTTTTAGCTATGTAATTCTCTTGATCATTGGTGAATTGTTAGTGAAATCAAAACGTTACATGGTCTTGTGTGACTTGATCGAAAGAATGTCATTTAACATTTCAGAGTCCTCTTTCCATGGTAAATTATTGTTTATAGTTATAAGTGGAATGACAAACTTTTTCGTAGGAATGCAACCGGGCGGGGCTCCATCCCCGTCCCCACCGCGATCCCCATTCGCCGTAATTTAAGAATGAAATAATTAAAATTTAAGATAACATACAAAAACCTCCCCTCAAGTTTTTTACAAACATAAAAACCTTTCCAATAGTTTTATTTTAACAAAAACCTCCTTTCCATCATTGCCCCACAAGGAAAATTACTGAAATAATTCCACCCTTTTATAAATTCCGAAATAATTATTGATGCATCAGTTTTTTTCCAAATATCCATTCTACCATTTTATAAATTATTTTACATATAAAATAATTCCACTTTAACTCAACAAAAATGTATATTTTAGTAATTTTGCATGTAAATTTACTGAAATGATCGTTAAAAGAGGTTTTTGTCGAGTTAAAATGGGGTTATTTAAGTAATTTTGTATGTAAAATAATTTATAAAATGGTAGAATGGGTATTTGGAAAAAACTGGTGTATCAATCTAACGTTTTCTGTCTGGGACAGTGACGAAAGGGAGGTTTTTGTTGAGTTTCTCCAAAGTTCAGTGGAGGTATTTGTTAAAATGGAAATACAGGGGAGGTTTTTATGTTTGTCAAAAACTTCAGGGGATGTTTTTGTATTTTACCCTAAAATTTATACTCATATTAGAAAAGATTCAAACATATTCAACCATATTTTTTAAAATATTAATATATAGACATATGTGTACATATATAAATATAACGTATGCATACATATATACATAATACGTGTATATTATTGGGGATCCCACGGGGCAGGGTCATGGTTCCTGAGAGGTGGGGAGTGCTCTCCCCGTCCCTGCTAACGGGGATGAAAATCTTCCATCCTCGTCCCCACGGGGGAAAATCATCCCTATCCCCACCCCATTCGGGGTGGATCCCTGGAGGGATCGGAGAAATGCGAAAATTTGCCATCCCTACTTTTTTATTGCAGGGGTTTGATATTTATTGGTTTTCAAAATGAGCACTAGATTGTATTATGCTAGGTAGTGAAGTTGATCTTAAAGACGTTTGGTGCCAAGCTGACAGTAAATTGGATTTTGATAAGGAGAGACATAACATTTCAGGTTTAAATGAGCCAATAATAAAAAAAAAAAGGGAGAACAAGAACTGAAATTGGGATTGTTATTTGAAACATTAGAGGATGCATATTATTTTTATAATGAGTATGGTAGAAGATTAGGTTTTAGTACCAAAAAAAGCATTGAGCATTAGACAAAAAGCGGTGTAATAAAAGATAAGTTTTTTTGTTGTTCTGCACAAGGCTTTTGTGGTCGGGATAAACGAAGAGCTGAAGTGAAATTCCATTTAGTCGAAACAAGAACTGGTTGCAAAGCACATGTGCTGGTTGCAATTCAAACATTTGGTCAATATTTGTAGATAAATTAGAGATATGCCCAAAGGCAACTATGGAATTTATGGGGTAAACAAGTTGGAGTTAAGCATTTAGGGTTCATTCATGTTGAATATAGTAACCATTTGTGTACAAAGAGATAAAGAGATATGGAAATGGGAAGTGCAGGAGCAATTGTGGAATATTAGAAAAGCTACAGTTAGAGAATTCATTATCTTTACACTCCATTCAATTTGATGCTTTAGATAAGATAATAGATATCTTCTAGGCAGATGCAAGAATGGTAGTTGACGATCATTATTTTGGAGATGTAGTGTGTTCTGGCACTACTTGTAGGACCAATTAAGATGAACAACCATTTGCCCCCTTTGTTGGTGTTAATCATTATAGGCAAATTGTGATTTTTGGGGCTAAATTGCTTTATGATGAGACCACTAAGTCTTTCATATTTGTTTCTGGATCTTTTTTTGAAAGCAATGTCTGGGATAATGTTAAAAACAATCTTAGCAGATCAATGTTCAACAATGGAAAATGCAATATAACAAGAATTCCCAAGGGTTGACCATCGACTTTGTATATAGTACATTAATCAAAATGCAAAACCGAACATTTATCTCATGTTTTTTTGTGGGTAGAAGTCTTTTGAGAAGGATTTCAGTAGAATGAGATATGACTTAGAAGAAGATGATGGATTTCTCATGGCATGGGATGAGATGCTTCATAAGTATGATTGAGAGAAAATGCATGGTTGAAAGGGCTTTTTCAAATAAGAGAGAAGTGGGCATTAGCCTATGCGAGGAACTCTCTTTTTTTTTTTTTGCTAATATGTAAAGTAATCACATGAGTGAGAGCATGAATAATTCATTTTTTTTATAAGTAGAGCATGAATAATTCATTGAGAGGATAGCTGAAATCTTCATTAAATTTATCTCAGTTTTTTTATCCATTTTGAAGGGATAGTGAAAGATAGATGCCAAAAAGAAGTATAGTTAGATTTTAAGATGATTTAGAGCAAGCCTCATTTGCATACACTAGTGCCAATGCTACAATATGTTGTAAAGGTTGAAGTTGAAGTTGAAGAGATGATCAAGTATAAGGTAAGCATGTATAGTAACCATCATCAATATTTTGTGACATTTTCTTCAGCAAATGTGACAGTTTCATGCAATTGTAAAGTTTGTCGGATTGTTTTGTGTTCATGAGTTTTTTTTTGGTAGGAAACTGATAATCATTTCATTCAAGAAGAAAATACAACTACAAACCGAGACAGGCATAAGGAAAAAAAAAAACACAAGCAAATACAAACAAGAGTCACAGGAAAAAAAAAAAACTACAAAAGATTACAAAAAACCAAGTCCAAATTTACTATATTAGAGAGACACAACGGGCTAGCAAAACTAGATTCAAAATCTTTTGAAAAACCATATCTGGCCGCTGTATGCGCTACTTGGTTAGCTTCTCTAGGACAAAATTGAACTATGAAATTTCATCTAGAAGTAATTTCTTTTATATCCTTGCAACAAAAGAGGATTTTCTAGTCTTCACAGCCATTAGCATCATTTATCCAATCTCCTAAATATTTGCTATCAAATTAAAAAATGAGATCATATTTGTTCATTTTATCTGCAAAAACAACTGCCTTCAGAAGGGCTTGCGCTTCTAATTTCAGTGGAGACAAAGCTTTTGAACCCACACCCCAATAGTACCCCAAATGGTCTATGATAATGAAGCCAAAAGAAGCCTGCCTAGAAGATTCCAAAAAACCACCATCAATATTGACTTTCATGCGGCCATGATCTAGTGGAATCCAAAAATCGTCCTTTTTGCTCTTACTAGTCTTGGAAGAGCTTTCTTATCTCTACTGCCAGAGATGATATCTCTCTACTATTGACCTGAAAATTTGAGAGATGACAACAAAGGGATTTGGATTTGGATTTTCAAAGCAAAATAAATTTCTATCTTTCCAAATGCTCCATAAAACATGAACAATATTTGCTAATTTTTCCATATGAGTCTTTCTCAGACTGAGGAAGATATGCACTATCCAATCCTTATAGCTTGGAAATTTTTTACTATACGTTGGATTAATACCAACACCAGACCCCAACCAAATGCATCTTGATTTATCACAAAGGAGTAGAGCATGGGTAATTGTTTCTATTTCTTTTTCACATATTTCACAGCTAAACCATTTACACACAGCATCTCTAGAGAAAATGTTTAATTTTTGGTTATGATAGAAGTCTCCATAACAAATTCCTCCCAAGGGTTTGTGGGGATATCCATGTCTAAATTTTTTGGGGTAAAACCAACAGGTATAGTGGAATTTATCATTTCATCATTCCAGCTTCTACTCTCATGGTTTATTAGATTAGATACCCTTAAGTTCTCACTACTTTGATTCCTTGGGCCCATTAATTTGAAACCACTTATATTTGGGATTCATGGATCCTCCCAGACTTTAATATTTGTTCCATTACCCACTTTCCAGCAAATACTTTTTGTGTTGATTAGTTGAGAGTGCTCTTTGACAATAAGATAATGGAACTTCCATCCAGAATCCTATTATATTTTAAAAAGACGGTCAAATGATGTAAATGATAGAAGTGTAATTAGATTATCATGATTGTGTCATTAAACTTGATCCAAACTGTGAGTATACTATGAGATCCACTAAATTCATGAGATTTTCACGAGATATATCAAATTAGGTTGAATAAAGTGAAAAACATATTTGTATGTATTAAATGGGTTCCAAAAGATCCATACTAGAGTGGAAAAAATAAAGAAAGAGGAATCTCTAGATAATGGACAAACTGCCATTTCTAATAATCTCGAAAATGATTTGGACTCATGTCCACAAGCTGGTAGTCAATTTGGATCTTGTGATGTAGTTGATTTACAAGATGAAGAAGCTGATAATAAAGAAAGAGAGTTTCCATGTAATGTTGCCATGTAATTTAAATGACCAAGGCAGATCTACTAATTAAGATTCAAAGAAAGAGAGTTTCCATAAATTACATCCGGGTAAGAACTTGTATGTGAAAACAAGATGCTTGGTATCAGATGATGCGCGATCTGGTCAAGTCCTAGTCGTCGGTTATCTCACCTTCGACAGAGCTGAAGTTGCTTGAAACAAGGAAGGAACTAGAGACTTCCGGGGAGGAACCCGGTTGGAACACTTCGAAGCTCAAGTAAGTGCTCTTGAGAAGGCAAGAGGAAACAATGGATTCAAGACTAGAAAGCACAAAATATCACATACCTTCTTCCCCATGAGATGGGGGCCTTTATAGTCACCTTGTATACTTCCAAACCCCTATCAGTTCGGGTATCATTACCTCTGCCAGATCGAGTCACTTCTTCTACCAGATCGGGGGTAATTTTGGGTGTCATAAGCTCCACTGCCAGTTGCCAGTTGCCAGTTGCCAGTTCGGGTGTCATAACCTCCATTGTTCCTTGTCAGGGCCATCCCTGCCACGTCTGAGATGGCGGTGGCAAGTGGCCGTTGGGGGGCGGTTGTCATGTGTCGAACCCCTAATCAGTCAGGTGTGCCGCCTCCGTGTACGGGCTTTCTGGGCGTCAGGTACGGTTCAGTCAGGCGACTGGGTGTCGAAGTGGTGTGCAAGGTGGTCTTGAGTTCGGACAGAAGTATGGCCCGAACTGCCCTTGGGTGGGCAGTTTGGGTCTTTGCCTTTTGTGTTTTTTGTAAGGCTCAGGACCTTGAAGGGAGAGCTCAGGTTCCTCCTTGCGGAGCTCGGGTTGTGGGGCCCACTATCATGCCGAATTGGCGTTTTTGCCAAGTCACTCTCGGTTGCTTCCACGTGTCGTATGGCCAAGGGGTCGGGTGAAATCTTCCTCCATCAATTGCCCCCACTCCCCATGCTCAGGGTCTTGACCCGACATTGGGAGTTCACGGAATGACAAGTGGATTTGCCTCGGGACACTCTGGCCTCGGTTTGGGACTTCTCTAGTCTGACCCGCTTGTGTTCTTGGCTCAACCGGGGTTGGCTTGGTTTGACTAGGGGTCAGTCCCGGTCTGCGTGTAGCTCATGCGGGCAAATGATTTCAAATTTTCAAACTTTTGAACGTGCGCGCCAAACAATTTCAAATTTTTGAACGTGCACGCCAGGGTGTCTTTTCTTCAGGGAGTGCGCAGCTGACTTTGCAGGGAGCTGTTGGATGGTTTCGATCTTGGCCGTTGATGCGCGGGTCCAGTGGCTTTAAATAGTGGGAGGACCCCTAGTCACTTTCCTCTGTTATCCTTCAGCATTTGTTCCTTGAGCTCACGCCCAAGCCTGTCAGCTTGTGTCACTCGTTCACAGTCCGGTAGCTTTTCCTGGTGAGTCCTCAGCCTTTTTTGTTTCGATGTCTAGCTCAGGTAGCTTACGTAGTCTCCTGGGCGGTCCGATGCTGGTTCTATGAACTGAACTGCTGGCACCGACAGCCTTAGTGAGTCTGAGGCGGGGCCCGAGGTAGAGCTCGAGGAAGAGCCCATATACCGAGTTCCTCGGGTAGTTTGGCATCCACCTCCCGCCAAGGTCGGGTGCCAGATAAGTTTGGACCTTCCACTATGACGCCCGAAAGGATTTGGTCCCTTATTTTCCAGTACAACCTGCCCGGAGAGTATACTTACTTCGTACCTTCGAGCGACTTTCCTTGAGAGCATGGCCCGGATAAGATCGTGATATTCCGGGAGCACCTTGTTGCCGGGCTGCACCTTCCCTTTCATCCTCTTATCGTTGAAGTCATGAACCACTTCGGTGTTACTATAGGTCAGCTCCAACCTTGTTGAGACTATCTTCATGTGCTGCGAGCACTGCCTTCCTTTAGACCTAAAAGTCTTTTCAGCTATCCTCATGCTCAAAAAATAGGTGGGTCCCTTGCCCGGGCATAGGAGGGCGTACTACTTGTCACCTTGCCCAAGCTTCAAGCTCTTACACGACCTTCCAAACAAGATCCCGGCATGGAAGCGGGACTACTTCGTGGTTCGAAGCGCTACAGGGTGGTCGTTTCCTACTGAGTGGGGTTTGGCCGCTCCTGACCCCGGTGTCTCATTAGACAAAGACACGGTGAAGGGCCTCCAGGACTGGGCCCGGAAAGGGCTCAAATGCGAAGTCTACCTGACGGAGGACAAGCTTATTTAGGCCAGTCTGAGTTCGGGTAGGTTTCTTGCTCAGATGAAGATACTTGCTTTTGCTTTTATTCCCGACTTCTGACGTCGAGCTCCCTTTTGCAGGAGTTATGGAGGCAGAGAAGACCCGAGGTGCGAACTTGCTCGCTGGCATGAAGAGAAGGAAGCGAGTTGCTAAGCGGGTCCGTGCCAATCCTTCTCGGGTTATGGAGCCCGAGGCACTGAGAATGGAGCCTCCTGGGGAGCCCGATGTGCCCCCTACAGTTCAGGAAGCTGCAGGGGCTCCCTATGCCAACACTGCCTATACCCGGGCTGTGCCTTCAGGCTCGGGAAGTCACAAGGAGGTTGGGAGCATGCTGACGTCGAGCTACGCTCTCCGAAAAAGCAAGAAGGCCACTTGCCCGAGTAGGTTGTGCAGTGGGCCGATCTTCCTACAAATCTCATAGGCGCTCGTGCTGCAACTCACGCCATGGTGGTAAGTCGGGGTAGTGTTTTGCTTTTTTTTTTATTTTTTTACCGAGTTGATTTGTCCTCGTTCTAGCAGGTGAACTCCTCTATTCATGCCTTGGCCATTTAGGCAGAGAGGGGCTTGAAGTGAGCAGAAGCTGCCGAAGCGGCTTCCCGTGCTGCGCAAGCCAAGCTATCGAGGTCTCAGAGGGACAAAGAGGCCTTAGGAATGGTGGTGAGACATATGGGCGACCTGAAGTTGGATCTGGAGCATCAGGTCGAGTACCTTCAGGAAGATATTTGGGAGAAGACTCAGATCTTTTCTCAGGCCGTCGAGGAGGCAAAGGTGAAAGCCGTTGTGGATTACATCGCTTCTCCACGCTTTGATGACATGATGGTGGGGCTCGTACAGAAGGGGTTTCAAGTTGAGCCGATTGATGATAAGGAACACGTACCCCGAGCTCGATGTTAGTGCCATAACCACTTCGCGCATCACTCAGGAGATGGCTGTCGCAGCTGATGACGATGCGGATTCCGAAGACGAAGTGGGTCCTTCGGGTGTTGTCGAAGTCCCTTCTGAAGGAGAGGAAGACTAAGCTCTAGGCTTGTGAGCATGTTTGTGTTTTTTGTTTGTTTTTGCTTCTTCTTTTTAAACACTATAAAGCAAACATTTAGCGATGAAGTACTTTTTCTGTTCAAAAGTGTTGTTCAAATATTATCCTTTTGTCGAAGTGACTATACACCTGAGCTGCTAGACTTAAGTCCTGAGGCGAGCTATCATAGTAAGGCTATGTGCCCGATTTGTTCTCCACCTGGGTTAGTTAACATAGGCTGGATTGGGCCTTGGGCTATGCACCTCAGGCTCCATACTTGCGTAGATTGCTTTTGTTGATGAGGTGCCGAGGTCATCTTTAGCTCGGTACTCTACCCCTTTTGGTGTCGAGGTCCTTGTTAGCTTGACATTTCGGGCCTTAGGGTGTCGAGGTCTTTGCTAGTTCGGCATTCTGGCCCTTAGGCTCTGGTAGCGGCTCATGGCCTGCTTAGTTATAGGTAAAAGCGTCTTAAGTTGACGATGTTCCATGCCCAAGGTATCTGTTTACCTTCCAGGGTCTCGAGCTCGTATGCTCCCCCAAGTACTCTCATCACTCGATAGGGTCCTTCCCAGTTTGGCCCGAGTTTGCCAACGTCGGGTTCAGGTACCATGACTTTGCGGAGAACTAGGTCACCAACGCGAAGGTTTCGTTTCTTAACTCTTGTGTTGTAGTACCGAGCTACTCTTTGCTTGTATGTTGCGGTTCTGATGTATGCGGGGTCCCTCACCTCATCAAGCAAGACGAGGTTGGTACGTAGCTCATCGTTATTAGCATTGTCGTTGTATGCTTCTAGCCAAAGTGAGGGGACTTCGATTTCGGTTGGGATGATTGCCTCCGTGCCATAGGTGAGGTTGAAGGGAGTTTCTCTTGTGGCGGTCTTCTCTGTAGTTCGGTATGCCCATAGGACGCTGGGCAGCTCGTCTGCCCATAACCCTTTAGCTCGGTCTAGCTTGACTTTTAGTCCGTAGAGGATAGCTCTGTTCGTGACTTCTGCTTGACCGTTTGCTTGTGGGTGCGTGACCGATGTGAAGTTTTGCCAGATCCCCATACCTTGGCACCACTCTTGGAATTTGATGTCTTCGAACTGCTTGCCGTTATCAGAGATCACCACCAAAAAGCAGATCATCCCATGTTTTGAATTAATGAGTTTAAAACAAAATGGGATTGTGTTGGTTTTTTATTTGGCAGTCACAATAATTTGTGTGACAGATGGTTTGCAGTAGATGTGTGCTACTCAATATTTTCAACCGTTGTTGACTCGGCCAGACCAACCATTCGAACTGTCACTCAGCTAAGATTTCAGGTCTGGTTGAACCAAGACCCATCAGACGGTAAAAAACTATTGACTTGCTTAAGAACCGTTCAACCCAACTGTTTCAACCGTTGACCTGTTCGACCTGGTGACTAGGTCGCAGGTTGCACACTCAATGCATACAAAACTTTCGAAGGCCATAACTTTGCACTCTGATGTCCGATTGGGGTGAATATTTTTTTTTTTGGTAACTTTTCAGGATCTATGCATCCTAAGGAGCCATAGGCACCTTGCCCCACTATCTTCGTTAAAAAAAATCTTTTTTGGCCTCAAATTATAATTTTTAGTACTTTTATAAATAAAAATGAATTAAAAACATATATTAAATATAAAAAGTACATATAACATATTTATTACTAAAATATATATTTGTACACACACACACACACACACACATATATATATATATATGCATGTATGTATGTATGTATGTATGTATATAAATACATATATACTTAATATATAGGTGATGATGTGGCATGGTCTGAACCGTTCGACCCGACTGGTCAAACTGGTGACCTGCGACCTGGAGGCAAAAACAGTTCAACCTCTGGGCTAATTTTTAAAACATTGGTGCTAATAACTGACTCCAAAAGGTTTTACCCTGTAAACAGGACCAATCCCACCCTCTCCAAGCTTGTTTGCGGGTGAAAATTATTTGTATGTAAAACTGTATAAACTTTCAGTCATGACCTCCTCAGCCTTCTTGAGCCCCTTAGCTTCATTAGATTTATCCAAAGGTATTCTTCTCAATTCAAGTAGTGAGTTGAATTAAAAGATATAAACAAGCAGAGTAAGACTTGTTGCTCACCCAAGATAAAGAGACATCAAGTGTGAGTGATCACCTTTTGGTTGGATAGTACTCTTCATCCTCAAGGAACCTAAGAGAAGCAGCTCTACAGATGGTACTGAAATGTAGATGGGTATGGTGTAGGTTTGGATAATATGGAAATTCTTATAAATCCCACGAGTGCATATAGTATAAAATTATAAATATGGTATAAACACATGAGATTTGCACACTTTAATATTAAAAATTCATTACATAATAGATTAAATTATTTTTAGATCAATGAGTTTGATAGATAAATTATTGTTAGATTTATGTGTTTAATAGATCAATAATAGATCCATCTTAGAGTTCTTTTAATCAAAGCTTTAACCCGACTATATGGGGTTGAATCCTATTTCACTTTCCCTATATATATAATAAAAACTCTCAGGTGCCCAATTCAAAAGTCATATTTTGTCTTGAAACTTGTCAAAATGTAACATAATTAACTTATTAACAGAAACCCCAACAAATTCAACTCTGAATCCCAGGGAGAGCAAACATATCAAAATAGATATCAAAATTGGTGGATACTACCTTCAAATTGATCACTATGCAAAGCACAAAAAGATTCATTAACTAAAAGATATATATATATATATATATATATATATATATATATATATATATATATATATATATATATATATAACATTTAAGAATAACTTATATGTGCTTTGTTGACCGGCCCCACATAACAAAAATAAGACATCTGGTCAAAGAACCATGAACCATTTAGAATCATTAATAGCTTACTCCAAATGCTTTTATAATATCAATTTTGGGAGCCTAAGGAATGTTTCAAAAAACCGTTTTTTTCGTCTAAAACCATGAACATAACAACTGAATCGGTTGTTTTTCATCAATTTTTTTTTTTAATTTCCAATTAAAATCCTTCTCTAATTAAACAAGAAGATAATATGACTGGTTTTTAAGTATGAGAACGTGAGAAGCCGGGCTGGATAACCATATTTTGTCATGTCATCAAACACTTGAAACCTTTTCAATCTTCTCCCATTTTCATATCTTCCAGCTTTTTTGCTTATTCCCCAAGTCAAATTCTTTATCTTACACTGTGTTTGGTTTGAAGGAAAAAGTAGGAAAGGAAAGGAACGGAAAGGTAGGAAAATCTTTACAAACCTTGTATGGACTTCCCTACCTTTTCCTTCAAACCAATCACAACCTTAGTGACCACGCCAAAAGTTTTATGATTGTTTTGAAAATTGGGTTTTGGAGGAATAGGGATGCAAACGTATAGGATCAGATTTGAATAAGGGTATATTCGAATCCGGTCCAACATTATTCATGTCAGATCTAATAGGACTTGATCTGAATTCGAATCCTATTGGATCTTCATATTTGATTTGATACGACTTGTTTTCTTTAAAAATTAATAAATTATTAAAAGAAAAAATAAAATTTACCTATTTAAATAAAAAACAAAAATACAAGTCTTTTTTAATTATTTTTATCATATATACATGTTTTTATAAGAAATAAATAATATAATAAATTTATAAAAAATACAATATAAATAATATATTTATAAATAAATAAATAGATAACAAATATATATTATATATATTTATAAATATATAACACATTAGATCGGATAGTGGGGTGATCCGATCTGATCCAAAGATCCAACCAGGGATGATCCAAATTCGACCAAATACATGATCTGATCTATTTGCACCCCAATGGAGGAGCCACTAATTTGGGGGTCTGAGTTATAAATTTTTTTTTGGGGATTTTTCAGACACACATGTGTCTTTCCAATGAACATGTCACTGGTAGACAAACCAACCAATAGTGGTGTTTCAGACATTTGGGGATTTTTCAGTCATGTGTTTCTGTTCAATCAGTCCAGGTCGAGTACATCTAGAATTACACGGCACAACTTTAATCTTGTGAACTTCGGTTGTGCATTTGGGGATTTTTTGGAAACACATGTCACCAGTGGACACACCAACCGAGGGCTGGTTCGTTGGTGTGTTAGTTGGTTTGTTCTAGCATTGATGTCGAATCAAATCCCACAACCAGTACTTTAGGGGAAAAGAAAAGGTTAAGGAGACTGGATCTACTTCTCAGACAGTGGGCGCTTCACACCAAATTCTGGATCTACTTCAGAATTTGTAGGCTCAAAGTACATTTGGGGTAAGTGTCAACTTGGAATTGATGCCAATTCATGGGAAGGTATGGATGCATAGAATGTGGGTTTTTTGAGCTTTTGAATGTTTATAGCTCAGTAGTAAAAATCAGAAATTTGCATTGGCGTGTTCGTAATTCTCTGAAAAAAATATCACCAGCGGCCAGACTAGGTATAGTGCTGTTGTAACATTGAAGAAAGGAAGGGAGAAAGAAAGGAAAGAGAAAAAAAAGAAAGAAAATTGCATGTTTTGAAATTTTAATGTAGAATTAATGTCATTTTTGTCTTTTACGTTTTATTTGTTATTGGATTTAACCTTTGAAAGGTCAACAAGTCATGTTTAAGTTGGTTTTGAAATCTCCGGGTATATATTAGTAGTTTCTCAAATATATAGGGTATGTATAGATAATTAACCCTTAACTAAATCTCTATTAGGGTGAGTAAAAAAAAAATCGAAAAAACGAATCAAACGAAATCAAACTGAAAAATTCATTAAACAAAATGGTCGGTTTGGTGTTTTTAAAAAACCGAAGGTATCGGTTTGGTTTTGGTTAACTAATATAGAAAATCGATGATTAACCGAATTAAGCAGTATACATATATTTAAAAATATTATATATATATATATATATATATATATATATATATATGTATATTATATATATTTTTTATATTTTTATATATTTTAAATTAATAAATATGCATTTTATATATAAATATATATTTATAATATATTATATATTATTTAAAATGGAATATTTTATATATTTTTTATTTTTTATTATATATTTATATATACTTTTTATAATATATTGTAAAAGCTAAAAAACCAAATAAATGACAAGCTGAGCTGACGGTTAATCGAACCGGTCAACTGGTTAACCGACTGGCTTTAGTTCACTTCCAGTTACTGGTTTTCCAAAAACCGGTAGTACCGATTCTGTTCCAAAAAATGCCCCACGGTTCGGTTAACCGAACCATGAGCACCCCTAACCCCTATATAACAAGATACTCGTGCAAGTAACAAGTAAGAGTGCAAGTAAGGGTTGGGTTAGATTGGGTTCAAGTCAATCCTAACCCAACCTAAGTTGTTGAATCCCTAATCCAATCCAAAGTTGGGTCCAAGTTGGTCCAATTTCTCTATTTTCTCTTGCTAAGTGTTCTTATTTCTTAAACTCAAGGATTGAGGTCAATTAATTTTTAATATTATCATATGCCTGATGGTACGTGATCTGACGCTCCCTGTTGGCGGATAGCTCGGACGTCGGATTAGGTAGGTCACTTGGTCATGTTGTAAAGAAAGAGAGAAAAAATTAGAATACTTGGGCTGCTTTACCCGATGTGGGCACTCTGATGCTTAAGTTAGCAAACTGGAGTTCTCAGAAAGTTAGAATGCGAGAGAAAGATAAAAAGATTGAGTGTTAAATCACACGTACCTTATGAGGTTGGAGGTGAGGCCCTTATATAGGCAAGCTGCCATGAGCCTCATGAAACGCATCCGAGATCTCTGGTTTGTCTGGTTCGGAGGTGGTTTCATGCCTGGAGGTGGACTCTATACAATCCAGGTGCTGAGGTCATTGATGCAATTGTGAAGTGTCCAAAGTGCTACTGGGGTTTGCTTATGTGGTGCTGAAGTGCCGCTCTGTTATTTTGCAATGTCACGTGTCTTGATATCATTGAAAGACCAAATTACCCATTATCAATACTAGTGTAAGTGTACATATTATGTACATGTGCAAATATTATATATGATATTTAGATTTCACTTTTATGACCTGCATAAAACCCAAGGCAGATATCCATTTTTGATATAGAAATAAGAGGAATGATTAGCATGCTTTCCTTTAAACTGAAATTTGTTGACATAAATAAATGCATTGGTATGTATATATGCATACATACACATGTATTTGCACATATAAATAAATTTGTTTATATAATATTTAAGTCAGATTCATAAATTTTAAACCTAACCCAACTCATCTTTTAGGTTGGATTCGGGCTAACCCAACGCAAATTGCAGTTAGGCAAGTTCACATGGGTGTCCCATGGCACATCCGAACTGTGTATTAATAACATCTCTCTATGACAAGTACAGGAGATGTTCCATCTCTCACTGAGATATGCATGTGGAGTGCATTTTGGCCTAAAAGGGTTTCTAAAAAGCCATTTTTTTAAATGGACTTTTTGACTTTTTTGTGTTTGGGTGGACACCAGCTTTTTTCGGTTCATAATATCTTCTTTTAAATGTAGAAAAGTTAAAAAGCTCAATTTGAGCTGTTTGGGTTTTTGTTTGTTTTCGGTTCAAAATATCTTCTTTTACCGGCTTTTGGCTTCATCACCATGAAAAGCACGGCTTTACAAGGAATATGCCTCTACATACACACACTCTCCATCAAAACGGTTTGAATCTTGAAAGGAGTACCCCTCTATTAACTTTCCATAAAGAAACGATTTATATATTGAAGGATTTTCAGTTTCCATACCCTTTCAACTAAAATTTAGAGATCCTTCTAACCCACCAAATTGAGTTATACACATTCTTGACTGTAAGTTAACCTAATTTAGAATCAGTCCAGAGCTTTTCAAACAAGGGAAAAAGGGTTTGAATCCTCATAGGAAAACACCCATTCTTTATAAGGTATTTTGGATTTGTAAAGGTTTTTAATTTTTTCAAAGAGATGAAAAATTAAAAAGCAAAACAAAAACGCCAAAAGATTATTTTAGTAAATTGGACTACAGAACAAACTGCAATTTGGTACTCCCTGCAGAATAGAATAGATTGAATAAGAACTAATTAACTTCCGACGTTGATACAAGCACATAGCTTTGAGCTTTCCAATTATTCAACTTATTAAATCAATGGGTCAGGGTTCCAACTTCCCAACTTCCAACTGAAGGTCATGGTCATCCCTTGTCTCAGACCCAACTGCCAAATTTAGCCTCAGGTTCCACAAATAACGGGATGTCTTGGACGGTTGGGATTTGGACCTATTAATTAATTTAAGGCCTGAAAAAACTGCGGGCCATTTATCCAATATTAAATAAAAAAAAAAAACAATGGGCCTCGTATTTGGGTAATCAACCTGTATTGTCCCAAGTCCCAACTCCCAAGGCCGAGTGTAACTCAGCAGGATTCAGACGGCAATGTACGAAAGCTGAATCCATTGCAGGGATCTCCGTTCTCCAACCAAAGTGCGTTATTACCTTCCAGTTGGCAGCTTTTCCCACAGTTTGAGTGCCAAATGACCTAAACAAATATAATTAAATCTGCAAAAGAAGCTCTGAAACATCTAACAAAGAAAAGCTTTCTCGGGCTGTGAAAGTCTTGGCCTTAGGAGGAGCCAGAATTCTATGGATCAATGCAAAATCAAAACCACCACCTCTACATTATCCACTTGTAGTATCATCTGAATTTTCTTCCAAAAAGTGAAAAACGAAAAGGATATTTGATTTGGGCAATCCCCTTTACAGTTACAGTGAGTTGTAGTTAAAAGGTTTGTCATTTTAAGAAAACATGCTGTAGATGGCCAAAGTCGAATTGCTTCTTCCTGTGTTCTGTAAGAGAAGAGCTAAAACTGTGGACATGGGAGTGTCTGTCGATAGGCCCAATGTTCAACCCAAACGAGGCGCATCTTGTCTATATAATCACCCGTCGTGACAGGTTTGAAATAGACATATATATAGTTGATAAATTGATTGACAGATAAGAGCGATAGAGGGGGAGTCTGAAACGTTGAAACTTGACAGTTCAGAAAATCGTCGCAACCAATTACGTCCATCGCTCTCTCTCCCCCTCTCCCTCTCCCTTGAGCAACTTTTCACACTCTCTCTCTCTCTCTCTTCGAAGTTCAGAGTCATGGTACTCTCTCTCTCTGACTCTCTCTCTCTAAATACAAGTTTGTTGATGGGTTTATGCGTATTGATGTGTTCTGTTGCAGTTTCTGATGCCCCTGTTTTTCCGGCCATTGGTTCGGCTGGTTTCATCACTGGTGGATCGGCCGGTGGTGTCCGTCACTACCATACTCTACTACAGTGAAGTCCTCCCCCGGAACCTGAATCTGGAACGGTTGGTCCGACCCGACTTGCTTGATCAAGACAGCCATCTCTTTCATTTCCTCATCAATCTCCTGCGATGTTTCTGGTAGAGACGCTGACGACCCACGTTACTAACATCCCTGCCCTCAGATAAGCTTCTTTTGTTGTTCTCTTGTTTTATGATTTTGATGAGTTGTTGTCATCTTTGAGATGGGCGGTGGTGATTTTTTATTGGTATACAGAGTGGGTCCCGGTTTTTTGTTTTCGATTCAAATGTAACCGTTGATATTTGCCTGGGCGTTTCATCTCTGATCTGATCAATATTAATTATCAATTTAGTCTGTGGGGTTATCCAAAGACTTGAGCTTGATTCAAGTACATAGAATTGCCAGTCAGAACTCAAATATAATTTTTTAAAAGAACAAAATATATAAATAATGGATGTAGGAGAATAAATGAATTTTTGCAATCACACAAAGTTGAAAAAATCACCAAAAAGCACAACTCCAATCCACAAACACAAACTGTGATAGAAAAGACAGAAGATTGCAAAGAACCGGTAATAGCATAGATGGGATAGATTCATAGAAGAGGACAGAGTGCCAAACATTACAATCCATAGTTTTCCAAAATGTCATTCGCCGGAGAACTACAAATGGAATTGTTTCTGCCAGAGAGAATGTAGAGCAACTCCCACCGGTATCAAAAGCCCAATATAGGATTCAAGAGCAACTAACCCCTTTGTCAAAATGCTTGCAAATAGAATAATAAAAATAAAAAAAAATAAAGAGGAGAAAATAAAGAAAAATGAGGGACTTTCCAAAGGGAATCACTCCAATAGAGAGATTTATAGAGCCTCAAAGACACAAGAGAGAAACTATAGGAAAATGGGGTCGCTTAATTTTGGAGGAGAAGATTTGAGGCATATTTAAAGATATTGTTTTTAGAACGCTATTTGCCCCCACTCAGTTTCAGTGAGTTTGTTGTTAGGTTACAGTTAAATCCGTTCCTAAAGTCTTGGGTGAGAATCTGCAATCAATAAAGTTGAATAATCAAAATAGATTTCGAAATCCGTTCCTAAAGCCTTGGGCGAGAATCTGCAACCAATAAAGTTGAAGAATCAAAATGGATTTCGAAAATGTGTGTTTTTGAAGTGTGATTCATGCTCCTTAAATAGTTTATGTGCATCTTAATCATACTCGATCGAATTGTGACCGTTTATCTCATCAATGGTGATTAACGGTTAGCATTGCATCTCATTGCGCCTTTAAAGCGCCTCACTACGCTATACACACGCATACGCGCGTGTTGTACAGTATCAAACTCTCATACTCTCCTCTACTATTTATGAGTATAAATCAGCTCCTATTAAAATAATAAAAATAAAGTTTATATTTTTTCAGACAAATTCAAAACTGAATTTTGTAAGAGAAAAAATAAATTTTCAATTGTGGAGATGTAATTTTTCATGTAATTGACCAATCAAATCCAATGAATTTAATCTTTTATGATATTAAAATCCAATAAAAACTCTCTATAAATAAAGAGAGGAAACGGTTGTGCGATTTGCAAGAGATCTGCAAGTCGCGACGTGCAGAGACGGAGCGGTTTCAGAGTGTGGGGGATTTGAGCTTTTCATGTAAGGAGAAAAAGGTTTGAATGAGACTTGTTAGTTATTGCTGGTTATGGGCCAGTTAATCTTCAGTGGGTCCTGATTTGTTTGGACGCTAGGCCTGTATTTCTCGTGGGTTGGGCAGATAACGTGCTAGTTTATGGAGTGGGCCAAGATGCCCACAAAGGGGAAAGGAATTTGGCCGTTGTACAAGAACATACAACGAATCATTCAGGCTTTGTCTGTACGAGAGGTAATACTAGTGCCTTCTCACATGGTAAGCATGCAGGTTATGGTGTCCTCATCACCAATGTAGATTTTGTGCCTTGGATGGATGCACCCAGATCGACCTTGTTTTCAGTAATAGAGGTGTCAATAGATTGGTTTTGGGTTGAATTTCGTTCAAATCAAGGCCAATTTGAACAGATTGGATGGATCAATAAGACATAGCGAATTGGATCAGTTCAGATTTAATGGTCCAATGTATTTATTGGACCTGGTCCATAGATTTATATTGGATTGAAAATGAATCAATATCTGGTCCATTGATAGAAGAATATACATATCAATAGATCAAGTTTGGATTGGAACCAATCTAAATTAAAATCGATTTGAATATATTAAATGGTCTAGATATTGAGTTGGATTGGTTCAAAATGATCCAAATTATTCATCGGATTGGATTGGACCTGATTCAAAATGGGCCAATCCAATCTGATCCAATTGACATCCCCATCATTAACTTGATCAAAGATCAATTGATTCGGACAGTTGAACCATTAACACATGAGTCAAGTCTAACATGAATATTTTAAAGTTAGGGACGTCTTTTCATGTTTGGGATCTAATCTGAATCCAACCCCATCTGATGGCCAGGTCTGCTTCTAACATCATAACCTCAAACTTTGGGATGTCTTTTCAAGTTTGTTTGAATTTTCTTTCAACATAGAGAAAGTGACACATTATAACCCAAATTTCAGTTAAATTTTCCAAATATGTTATAAAAAAATACAATTAAAAGACTGAACTGAGTAGATTGGTATTGGATTGAAATTATACCACATAGGGTTCCAAAAATCAATTTGGAAGGATTAGATGGACCAACAAAATATATTGAATTGGATCAATCTAGGCTTAATGATCCAAAGTATTTATTGGATCGAATTGGACCTGGCCCATCCGTAATGAATTTATATTGGATTGAGTTGAATTGAACCAACATTTGGTCCATTGAAAAGATAAGAATATAGGTGTCAATGAACTAGGTTTGGATTAGAATTAATTTTAATTAAAAAAATGAACAAATTAAACGGTTCATACATTAAATTAGACCAATTCAAAATGATCCAAAATATTCATTGAATTGAGTTAGATCTGATCCATTTATAATGAATTCACATTAAACTGGATCGGATTGGACCAAATCCAATCCAATTAACACCCCTATCATACCGAACGCAACCTGTTGATAGAATCCTACTCGTAGACAGACATTTTGGAATGTTATAGGTTCATATGTACATATTAGTGCAACACATTGGATTCCTTGCATGAAGTATTAACCCTAAATCCTAATCCCATGTTCTATCTTCCACTCAATTTTAATTTGGGTTCACACTCACTAACCCTAACCAACTCCGATCCAATATCTAACCTACCCGACCTAACTTCCGCTCGACCCAGGTTGTATCCCGGCCACCGGCCAGCGAGGGTCTTACTATAGATTTTTATTTTTAAATTTCTGAAATTAAATTATATTTAATTTGGTCTATTTGTCATCCTACCGCTTAATACATGAATGATTTGGAAAAAAGCAGTTCCTCACATCAGCAAATTTCATTCTGGTGAACACAGAACACCCCATAAAGACTGAAGTTGGTTTATACTGCTCAAGGTTCAAAATTTCCATATGGGTATTGTCTTATATTAGGTATACCGTATCGTATTTTTTAGATGCCAATACACTTATTTTTAAAGAATCCTTTTAATAATGAACAATTATAAATAAATTCAAATTCAAACTTTGAAAGAGAAACATCAAAATTAATATAACGAGTGAAGTTCAAAGTGTCAACACATCCCTTCTAACGTATCGGGGTATATCTAGAGGTGTAAAGTGGGCCAGGTGGCTAGCGAAAAAGTGCGGTCATGCCGTTCTCCTTGGTGAAAATTTTGGGGGTCGGCCCGGCATGGCCCACGGTCCAGGCCTGCGTGGACCTGTGTCATGCCGTGTCGTGGGCTGGACTGACCCATGGGGCAAGCCTTGGCCCAAGTAGGGCCATGGACTGGGCCAAAGCTATTTCTGTATATTTATTTAAAATTTTGAAAAAAATTAGAATTTTAATTTTATATGAATTTTGATGTATACAATTGCTTATATATACAATAATAAAATAAATTAGTATAATAAAATTGAAAAAAAAATTGTTTATTTTATTAATATATTATATACTATATATTATTATATAATTATAATTTATATAATATATATAAATATAAAATATATAAATATTATGTATATAAATAAATAGTACATATGGGCCTGGCCGGGCCGCGGGCCACAGACGGAATGGCCTACTTGATCATGTCATGCCGTGTCAGCCTGTGGACTTAAAACCCTTGGCCTAGCATAGCACAGACTATGGTGCCAGGCCTGGCATGACCCATGGACTGCCGTGTCGTGTCGTGCCAGTCCAAAACCGTACAAAGTTTAATCTCCAATAAGTTTAATAAGTACTAAAAATATATTTAGTCAATAAATAGTATAATTTCAAATAATAGTTTAATCTCTAATATTAATCGATAACTTGTAACAAAAATACAATAAGTACAATAAATTAAGTTTAAATTTTCAATAATAGTAATTTAATCTCCAATAATTATTGAAAGTTTTCTGTTATATAACATAACAAAATAAATTTATACATGATTACTGAAAATACATTTACCACAAAAAACAATAAATAATTACTGAAATACAATAAATATTAATTTTAGCATATATTATTATATAAGAAATACAGATTAAGAGTTTAAATTTATTATTAATAAATATTAATTTTTTTGAAAGTTATTTTCTCAAATTATTACTTGATATACATGAAATTAATTATTTACAATATTATGTAAAAATATTAATTTCAATATTATGTTATAATTGTTTTTCTACTTTTTAGAATTTTTTAAAATTTATTACATAATTTCTTTATTTTAACTATTTAAAATCTAGTTATGTTAAATATTTTGTCATTTAAAACAATTAGTTATTTAAATACTTAAATATTATGTAAAATATTTAAAATTTAAAACATTATTTATTTATTGAATTTAATTATCCATAAAATCACAATTTATACTATTATTACATAATTTCATTATTAATATTGTAATATACTAAATTATTATTAATTTCAATATTATGTTATAAATATTTTTCTACTTTGAAGTTTTTTTTAATCTATTACATAATTTTGTTATTTTAACTATTTATAATCTAGTTATGATAAATATTTAAATAATCTATAAATTATTTATTTATTTTTGTTATTTTAATTTTATTTATTTAAAGCTATTACATGTTATTAAATATTTGAATTATTAGTACATAACTTCATGATATATTTTGTAAAAATATAAGATTACTTTTTGTATTTTTAATAAACATTTTAAAGTTATTATATAATTTTGTTAGAATATTCAAATAATTCTTAAATTTTTTTAATCCAAAAGTTATTTATATAGATATAGATAAAAAGTATGGGAAAGGATAAATAGGAATTAGAGACAATTTCGGAGAGAAACTCCCTACAAACTTAGAGATAATTTTGGAGATAAATAGAAATTAGAAATAATTTAGAAGATAAATAGTAATTCGAGATAATTTTGGAGAAAGTGAGGGATAGTGGGGGAGGTAATTTAGGAGAAGAGATTATTTGGGTTATTGGGAAACCGCATCTCATTGGTTGTTTCAAAAATGACATGGAATAAAAAAACCAAAAATTTTTAAAAAATGAGAAAATTTCTTGACTACTTTGTTTGGCTAGACAAATAAATCTGATCTGGTTAAGGAGTTGGTCACTTGAATCAGATCAACCACTAGTGAAAATTAACCGTTGGTTAATTAATAAATGCTTTAATTTTTAATGTTTAGCGTAATTTACATTAATCATTGTAATTTAATAAATTTTTGCAACAACTATTTATTCATAAAAGACATCACTAATTGGCATAATTTACTAATTTTTATAAAATCAGTAATTATATTTAACAATTATCAAATAATTCAGGGAATCACTTTAGCTAATAATCCATTTTTTAAATAAGTAATAATTAAAAATTAGTAAATTATCTTACATAAAAATTTTCTCCAAACTATTTAAATAATAGTCCATTAGTATTATTATTATTGAACTAAATAGTTATTAAAAATTTTAGGAAAATTAAATTAGGAAATTAACCTATCAGAAATTGTTTCATATTTATTTAAATAACAATCAATTCTTATTATTTTAATAGATAATTTTGAAATAATTTAGGAAAATTATTAAATCTATCCACACCGGTCTAGAACACTTGGTTGACTTCAACCATACTTGGTTTACATTAATTAACAACAAATGTTTTGATTTTAATTTAAATTAATGTAATTTACCATAATTACATTAATTTGCTATAATTACATCACTTTGATTAATAGTAAATAATTTAGGATTAAAAAGTAAATAATTTAAATTTATTCACATTAATTTATTGTTATTGTAAATAACTAATTTACTATATAGTTTTGCTAATCAACAAAAAATTCAATAATTTTTGAAAATTATCATAAAATATTATAATTTATTGTTAGTTAATTATTTATAGAAAACTATTAGAATTGTATGGATGGTAATTTTCCCTGTAAAACTAGGGTTCTACCCTACCCCATCCCGAATGGGGCAAGTATTTTTTAATTTTAAATAGGGGTGGGTAAGAGACGGTGGGGATGGGGAAAATATTTTTGCTCCAAATCAGGGACGAGGTTTGCATATAATTCCCCAAACCCAATGGTAAATTTCTAAAATATCAATAGATTTAATATTGATTTTTAAAATATCTCTAAGTTTTCCTCATATTCTTATAATCGTAGGATCCCACAATTCCATTTATAAAGTACCCCAAATTTTCTATAATCTTATTTGTAAAATATTCATAAATTAGACTATTTAAAGGTGATTGCCTCGGGGTGGGAAAATTTGGGGATTCCCCATCCCCAATAGGGAATGGGTGCCTTGCCTCAAACCTGCCCCACCATTGGGGATGGGGCAAGGATGGGGTAGAGTGTCTTGGCTATGGGGGCGAGGGACAAGGAAGAGTGTCAATCCCCTTTCCACCACTCCCATTAAGCCATGCCACCATTTCCAACCTAACAACCTAAAAATATTCCTAAAATCTATCTCCTAAGGTATTAGTAACTTATCATGTTACCCTGCTCCCCAATCAATTCCTAAAATCTCTCCCCCCCCCCCCCCCCCCCCCAATCTATATCCACTTTCTCTCATTTAAAATATTCATATCAATTAATAAACAGTTAAATATAGTTAACATTTAATCCAACCAATATTCAAATAATATTAAATAGTGTTTTATATTTAACAATTATCAAACAGTATAAACTTTTAGTTATTGCTATTATTATAGTTAATAACCGAATGTAGATGGAGGAATAAAATAGTATAATGTTGGAAAATAAAATTATTAATTAATTTATATAGAAAAATAAAAGATAAATTAGTGTAATTTTGTTATTAAACTACCAAATAAAAATAAATATTTAATAACAATTTAAAATAAACAAATGTAATAAATTTTTCAAAAACTTTCATAAAACTATATTATTGTAAAATAACATTTTTGAAATTAAAAGATTTAAAATTTTTGAAAGTTTATTTAAAATATATTAAATAATTATTGAAAATTATTGGAGTATTTTGGAAATTTTAGGAAAAATATTACATTTAATAGATTTTGGAAAATGAATGAAAAATTAAAGGAAAATATTACATTTAATAGATTTTGGAAAATGAATGAAAAATTAACTAATTTTCATTGTAAATCATTGAAAAGTATTAAAGATAAATGAGCATGGGAAAGGGAAAACTGTAATTTGAACCAATAATTACACAAATTATTAAGATAAGTTAGTATAATATTGAAAAAAGGAAAATATTGATTAGTTTATATTAGAAGATATAAGATAAATTAGTGTAATTCTATAAGTACAACATCTAAAAAGAAAATAAATTATTTAAAAATAAATTTTCAAAATTACACAAATATAATGAATTTTCCAAAATTTTTATAAAATTACATTTTTGAAAAAAAAAAACAATTTAGTGTACTTTCAAAAATTTACCATGCAACTGATACTCAGTATATCCTTTTGATCATTTTTGTCATCAAATTGAATATTGGGTTGATGGGGAGTGGGTGCCTTGCCTTGAACCTACTCAATACTGGGGACGAGGCGAAGAAATTCGAGGATTCCCCATCCTTGATGAGGAGTGGGTGCTTTACCCTGGACTTGCTTGACACTGGGGGTGGGGGTGGGGATGGGGTAGAGTGCCTTGACTATAGAGTGGGGTGCCCAACGTAGGGATGGGGAGCTCCGCCCCGTTGCCATTCATATATAATTGTTAATTATTAGTAAAATTAATAAAAATGTTAGCCTTTGTAAGTGTTTTTATTTCACTACTACAAATGATTAATAAAATTAAATTTTATTTGTTCATATTAAATTAACAATAATTATTTTCGGTAAATCAACATTAAATGAAAAATACAATTATTAAAATTTTAAATATTAACAATAACTCTGAATACTTTTAGTTAATTAACAATAAATTTTGATTATTAATTTATCAATTAATTAATAATAAATAAATTATTCAATCTTTCAGATTTTCCCATGCATCGCACGGGTCCCTGTTAATTCTATATATATAAAGTGATTAATTCCACGTGTCATCTTTGTTTAATTATATGCGAGTAGGGCCCCGTGTGATGCATGAAGCTTGTTAAAGATTTTTATTATTTAACTTAAATTTAATTTTTATTGATCAATTTTAACATTAAATATCTATTAAGTTTTCATGAGTTAATTTTAAAATTATTAATTAATTTTAAATAAATCAATGTTTAAATTATATAAGGTGGATTTTACCAAAACGAATTTTATTGTCTTATAAAATTCAAATAAATAAAAAAAGACATTTTTAATGTTTTTTTCTACCATTCCATGCCTTTCATGATTTCACCTCTAGCAATCGATAATAAGAAAATGTTGAAGTTCCAAAAAGAGATTTACAACACCAATGAATGATCACGTGATTAGAACCTTTTATTAAAAAAAAAATCTATCCTTAATTCCTTATTGTAAAGGATTTTATGAATCTATCCATTTGAAATGATTAAGTTAAGTTAGATGGCCAAATTATTTTAATAATTGATAACTTATCTCTTTTAAATCTTTTAAGGTTCCCTTTGGCTTGGAGTCGGAATTGGAATGATCTATTCCCCTTACTTGTTTGGTTTAGACACGAATTATAATCAAGTGATTATAATTGAGTTTTCATTCACAAGGGAGCGGGAGGAATGACCATCCTCTCAAGTGGGGAATGCCATTGAGGCATTGAGCCATCCCATCAAGAATGGGGATCAGATTTTGATTCCACACAACCAAATGGTGGCTATTTAAGTTTTGATCCCCATATTGGTTATAACTTGGTCCAAGCTCGATTGCCTGAGCCCAGCTCGAGTTCATTAAAATTGGTTGGGCTTGAGTTGGATAGTTCGGGCTTGACCGTGGGCTTGGGCTAAGTTCAGGCTTCCGGTCCAATTCTTAGGGTAGGACTTGGGTTGAGCTGAAACCAACGTTTTAAAAAATGACCCAGAAATGGAATTGTTCTAGCCATTGGTTTTCGGGTTGATAGTCTGACCGTTCGGTTCGAAGGGATGGCCCGTTTTGATAGCAAAATAAAAAAAAAAAAAAAAAAAAAAAAGATAAACAACCGTTGAACGGGTCGATGGTTCGACGATTCGACCACCCGGGTCAATGATTTATTGACTTTTTCAACGATTTCTTACCAGATTCTAGGTTTGGGGTAAAATGGAACCGGTTGCCTAGACGGTTCCCGGGCCGAATGGTTCGACCGTCCATATCAACAGCAATTCAAAAACATTGGCTAAAACCCAACCTAGTCCGTTCAACTTGCACCCCTATTTCCATGAACCAAACAGACCCTAAAATTACTAAAAATTCATCTTTGTCATCTCTTGGATTGACCATAGTTATCATTTGTATCAAAAACCAACTCGAAGGCTAACCCATTTTTCTCTTTAGATGATGGATTGATAGTTCAACTGTCTAAGTCAAATGGACTAAATTGTGATATTATTATATGGCAAAAAATTATTTGTTTTACGATTAGATTGATTTACTTGTCATGGAAAACAAACAATGTAACTCATATGATAAAAAGAATTTGCATAAAAATTATTAAGGTTAAGATAAACTAATTTATTTATTATTTATGCAAAATAATTAATGGCTCAAATAAATTTAATAGTTGGCTTAAGTAAATTTATTAAATTTACTTAGTAAATTAATCATATTAATATAATTAATTTTATTATTTTAATAATTTTTATTCGATTTTATTAATTATATTTACTTAAAAAATAACTTCTATTGATTTTAACTAAAAAAATATATATATATATATATATATATATATATATATATATATATATATATATATATTTTTAAGTGTATTAGCAATTTTTTGTTGAATTTGATTAAGCTACCAAGTAAACATAGTTTGATTAGCACGCAATTTCTATTAATTTTTACTCATTGAACATTTTATTAATTTTTTAATAACTAATAAAATTAATTTTATTAGTGTTTATTGTTTTATTAAATTAACAGAGTTAATTAAATTATTATCTCTAAAAGAGACATATAATCTACCAAAATTTAGAAAGTTACTAATTTTACATCAAACCTTTCCATTCTAACAAGTACTTACGTATTGAACTCTTATATCTAAAATATAAGCATTGTTTATGGGGATATTTAGTTAAGACTTAAGAGCAATAGGAGAGGGAGATGTTTTACGAACATCTTTTAATTAATTAGGGATGTGACGATGTGTGTCATAGGGAGAGAGAGGAAAGAGAGGGATGGGAGAGGAAAAGGAGGAAAGAGAGGTTAGTTAAGAGTACATGGTCGTATTTAGAAACCAAGCGTGTGTTTGATTAAGAGCAATATGAGAGATTGAGAAGGAGGTATTTTTGGGAGCATCTTTTAATTAATTGGGATGTGTGATAGGGAGAGGGAGAGGGAGAGCCACTCTCCACGTGGCTAAATGAGATGGATGAGAGAGAGAGAGAGAATTAAAGAGGGATAAAGGAAAGAATTGCTGTACGGATATTCTTTATCCAATGCGATCTTTAGTTTGAACTTTGAACTGGGTACGTGAATGATTTGAATTCGAACCCACATTCTATATATCCATCAGATATATCTCTATGATCCGATCCATTTGTAATGCTAATTAGCAAATCGTTAAACAAGTCTATTGTAGAGACCTTGGCACTTTGGTCAACTTTGGTTCTATTTGGTATCAATGCCATTTCAAGCTCAAGCTTAAAAACTAAAACGTTTAAGTTTCGTTTGGTTTGAAGGAAAAAAGCAAGGAAACATTTGCAAGCCTTGTATATGTTCGCCTACAATTCTAGTATAAACGTTTTATGAATGTTCTCAACCAAATGGAAAATTGCTGTTTATGCTTAAAACAACTAAGTGCCACTGATATAACAGCATTTCAGTTAGAAAATAGAAACAGTCTACGCCTTACGGATACGGTACCAAATATCACCTTTTGCTTTGCAATGGCTGATTAGTGATTAATGTTGTATTTCATTGCTAAATTACTCTGACAATGACATCCGTCTGTAGTAGTCGTCGCTTAATCAATCATCATGGATGGTTAGTGCTCAAAACGCGTCATGTCTGTTGTTGCCCAGCTCATAAATAACTTGTGGCCATTGCATTCCATGAACTTGACACCTGGCAAAATGAAAGTCTATATCTCACGCATTAAGCTGAGTAAAGCGTTTTCAAGACCTACAAAAGCCGTGGCCCGTGATCATTAATTAATTAGGCATAGAAATGTAGAATTGCTACTACTCCAACTACCCTTTTCATGTGGTGATGTCGGCCGTTTGAGAATGACTTGTTGCCTTATCTTTTACGAATACGAATAAATTTTTATGTAGGTCTTGAGTCTTAATGGCCGAAACTGAAATTGAGTTGATTATTCTTTATGTATTTATTATATTCATTGATGGGCTGAATATGAAATTCCTCTCTTTTAGGCTGTGTTTGGTTTAAGGAAAAGCTATCTACCGTTTTTTTCTAACCAAAAGAAAACCTCCCCAACGACGTGTGTTGCCTTGTTATTAGGAGTTAGGACTTGGGACTGCAACTTGATTTGTTTAGTCCGAATTCAGACCAGACCCATAAAGTCGGATTGGGTTAAAGTTTAGATTAGATTTAGGGTTGAAAAGAATGATGGGTGTCTGTGAAGATAAAAATGCAGAATTGAAGTTGCAGTTTTATAGGTGTTTTTTTATAAGAATATATATTTTGTATTAAAAATGAATGGTTTTAACTGTTTTTGCATTCAAAATGAGGACTACTTTGCACTCGAAATTGGTCCATGGTAAATAAATGGATTTTGATTAGATTAATAAACTTCACACTAACACTATTAGAGAGAGACTTTGGAATTTCCAAAGACTCTTATTTTAATGCATGTTATTATTATAATTAAAAAAGGCATTTAAAAGAGAGAGAGAGAGAGAGAGAGAGAGAGGGTAATAATAATAATAATAATAATAATAATAATAATAATAATAATAATTACTATATTTTAAAACTTACAGTATTAATAATAATTATAATATTTTTAAAAAGTAACAGTATTTTTATTAATTAATAGTATTAACTGTTATTGTATTTATTAATTAACAGTAATTAAATAATTACAGTATTTAATTAATCAACTGTATTAACTGTACTTTTAATTAATACAATCTGTTAATTAATTACAATAATTCATTAATTAACAGCTTTTTAAATTGTTAATTAATGTAATTTATAACTTAAATTGTATTTTATGTATTAATGTAAGTAATACAATTAAATTTTAAACTGTAATTAAAAGTAATTATATTTAAATGTAATTTAATCTAGAAATAACAGAAAATTACATTTAATGAACAGAAATTATCCAAGGATTACCAAAAATAAAGTACCAATAATTTTGTCATAATTACCAAAAGTTATCAAAGAAATTTCCAAAAATGAATTAACATGATTTGTAAATGTAATTACTTCATAGTGTATTTAAAATATATATATATATTTTTGTATAAATTATAAATTATATAATTTAAACATTATAATCCTTGCCTATGATACTATTAATTCATAGTTTTACAATGGAAAATAGAAAAAATATGTTTACTATTAAGTATTTCCATTATTTCACTTTCACTCAATAAAACCCATGTATCACAGGGGTTCCTAATGGTGCACGATCTGGAATCTCCTAGTTGGAGGATGATCTGGAACTTAGTCGTGTAGCGAGCTGGACCAAGCTGCAAGACAGAGGATTAGAGCACCTGGGGCAGTTAACCCAGCGAGGTAGCTCCGATGCTTAAGTCAGTACTATGTTGTGATTGCGAGCTAGAATTTGAGTTCTAGAGAGCTAGGATGCAAGTAATCGCGTGTACCTGGACCATGGAGGGGTTGACGCCTTTATATAGCCGAGTTATTGCAGGTTTCCTAGAATAGTTCCGAAATCTGTGGTCTGAATGGGTGAGATCCATTCCCACTTTAGTCGGGGAGTAACATATCAATTAATGAACTTCATTATTGTTGCTCGATTCGGACGGGGAGAAGATTAGGCTTGCCATTATGTGGTATGATCCCGCAATATCCGAAGTCTGCTGGATGTGTCACTTTGGTTCCTGGGCCCCAAACTCGATCAACAGCCGAGGTGAGCTATTGCCGAAGTGACTTTATGCTGAAGTGACTACGCCGAGCTCCGCATAGTGTTGATTAGGCTCCCTTTGCTGAGTTGTCATCCTACGTGCAGATCACGTCCACGTGACTTTTATTTACCAGGTCATGCCAAATTACTCCTCATCATTTGCCCCCACTCCTCATGGCAAGGGTCCCAACCCGGCGTAGGGAGTTCATGATGAGCTTAGGTGGATTTGGCACAAAATCTAGGTGATGTGGAAGGAGAGCCGTTGGTCGGACTTGTTCAACCATTCGGTTCAATCAGGAAGTAACCCAGATCGTGTACCTGGTACGCGCGGACGTCAAGCTGTTTACAGACTCCGCGGATGTCAAAACACGAGCTAAATTGATTTCAACCTCGGGGGGCATGCAACCGATTTCCCTAGGAGTCGTCAGATCATGTTGATCTTGACCATTGATTCCTGGATATAGTGGCTATAAATAGGGGCCAAAGGGCCCATTTTCTTTGCCACAAGTACGCAAATCCGCAATCTTTGAGGTCGCGCTCAAGCCTTCCAATTCGGTTTCAGCCTTTTCTGGTTCCGAGGTCGCCTCATTTTCTTCAGTCTTCCTTTTGGTGAGTCCACCTTCCTTTGCTTTTTCCTTTTGATTTCATTGTCCTTTCCTTTAATATGTCTAGCCTTAGCTTAGATAGTCTTTTAGACAAGAGCGGCGAGTCCACTGGGGCTGAGGTGGGTACCTCGACTCGGACCGTGGATCCTCGTCCTAATGAGGTGGTCACTTCAGGACAACTTCGAGGTGGTCAAAGGGCCTGCCCGGGGTGAACTCACCTTGGCGAGAGCGAGAGGCCTCTAGTAAATCAACTTCCACCTCACACCAAGGTCGACTGCTAGACAACTTCGGCCCGTCGATAATGATGGCAGACAGACTCCTAGCCTTAGTAGCCAGGTATAGACTCCCTAACGACCTTGTATATGGCATCCCCTTAGGAAACTTTCCTTGGGATCATGATCACAACGAGATCATGATTTTCGAGGAGCAGCTCGTAGCTGGTCTACGTCTTCCACTTCACCATCTTATAATCGAGATCGTTAAATTCTTTAACATTACTATAGACCAGCTACACCTTAACTCTATTCGTAATATCATAGGGACCATTTCTCTTTTCCATGATTACAACCGACCCCTTGACCTTGACGTCTTCTCTTCAATCCATTCCCTTAAGAAAAAATTGTCTTGCGTTCTGCCCGAGTACAGGCGAACTTACTATTTGTCACCTTCGGGTGTTGTTGAAGTGCCTTCCGATGGCGAAGAAGTAGCTCCGGGCATGTAAAGATTTTTTTTTTTGGAAGTGCCTTCTGATGGCCAATGTACTCTTGTTTCTTGCAACGGAATAGACAATCTTTTTGCCCAAGTGTTCTTTTTCCCGAACTGATTCTTTGTCGAACTGATAATATGCCATTGTTTCTTGTCCGAGTTATTGTACTTACGCGACCTGTTTCGGCGCCAAGGCTTTTGTAGAGAACTGATTTTTTGCTGAGTTGATAATATGCCCGACTTTTCTTTGCTTGCTTAGGCCGAGGTTTCTCTTGGCTCTGCATCATGGCCCTTAGGCCCTTATAGCGATTTCGTCCACTTCACTTGGCGGTTTATAGGTAGTATCGCCTTAAGTTCACAATGTTCCATGCTCGAGGTACTTGTTTGCCTTCTAAGGTTTCGAGCTCATATGCTCCCCCGAGCGCTCTCTTTACTTTATAGGGCCCTTCCCAGTTTGATCCAAGTTTGCCCACGCCGGGTTCGGGCACCATAATGTTACAAAGGACCAGGTCGCCGACTCGGAAGCTTCGTTGCTTTACTCTGGCATTGTAGTAGCGAGCTACCTGTTGCTGGTAGGCCGCTGTCCGGATGTGCGTGAGGTCCCTTACCTCGTCCAGTAGGTCAAGGTTGGTATGTAACTCATCTCCGTTTGTCCGATCGTCGTATGTTTCTAGTCGCAATGTTGGTACTTCGATTTCCACCGGGATCACTACTTCAGTGCCATAGGTGAGGTTGAAGGGGGTTTCTCCCGTGGCGGTTTTTTCTGTAGTTCTGTGAGCCCATAAAATGCTTGGTAGCTCTTCGGCCCACAATCCCTTAGCTCGATCTAAACGTGCTTTCAGTCCTCGCAGGATGGATCTATTCATAACTTTCGTCTGACCGTTTGCCTGCAGGTGCGCGACTGATGTGAACTTCTGCCGAATCCCCATGTTCTGGCACCACTCTTGGAACTTGATATCCTCGAACTGCTTGCCATTGTCAAGTAGGTCATCATCTCTCTGCTTCGAAGTTCAAATCTTTGGCAACTTCGATGGCCATCTCCTTGGTGATCTTCGACGTGGTTATGGCATTGAGGTCGAGTTGGGGAAATTCACACCGGGTCAATCACATGTTGAGTTTGACTCCCTTGCGGTAACCCACTGTCCCTGCCTCGACCAGCCTTTTCCGAAACTCCACTAAGGACTTGTTCTCCTCAATTCCCTTAACCTTGGCCTCCTCTATTGCCTGAAACAGTAGTTCGGTTCGTTCCTTCACGTGGGCCTCGAGGCTCTCGATCTCCCTCTTCAATGCCGTTTCACGCTCTTCGAGCTCTTTCTTCTTTGACATTAACAGAGTTATCAACTCCTTCTTAGCTCGCACATCGTTCTTCAGTTGGTTGATTTCGTTATGAGCTAAGCTCAGTTTGGCGTGGGCATTTCGAGAAGACTCCTCAACTTCGAGAGCCTGCATTATGTTCACCTCGGACTGATAAGCCAAGGCATGGATGGAGGAGTTCACATGCCAAGAGAAGAAAACAAGTATCAGTATACAAAATATCTAAGTACAAGACAATTTGAAAGACAAGTTCAAGAATGTACCATCATACAGTGTGTGGCCGCTCGGGCCCCGAGCTGAGCAACTAGCAAGTCGGCCCAATGAGCGATCTCCTCAGTGAACACCACATCCTTGCTCTTGAGAAAGCTGAACTTCGGAGTCAAAATTCTCCAAACTGGAGCATCACTGTTCGAAGAAGTGGCAGTTGTTGGGACGGGCTCTGAAGACGTAGCCTCCTTGGGCATGCGGGGTGGGGTCGCCTTGCTTGAGTGCTCCTTGACCAGATCGATTATGGGAGGTTGCTCGACAATTGGTGGATGCTCGAGCTCAAGAACGGGAACCTCAGTTGTGGCTGCTTCAGTCTCGGCGCGATCCTTTTTTGGAGGCTCTCTTCTTTTTCTTCCCCTTCTTCATGCCCCCGAAGAGCTCATCGGCAGGGATGTTGTACATGGCAGCTGCGATAAAAACGAGCTAAGTCAGATACATTACCAAAGTAAAACGAATAGAAAAAGTACAACAAATAGCGACCTACTAGGAGGACTTAGGCTAGCCTGCACGAGCTTCTCCTCGGTCATGAAGTTTTCAAACTTCAAGCCGAGCCTTGCCCAAGATTGGACCTCCTCCCTTGTCTTCAGGTCTAGTCTAACGTCGGGGTTCTAGATGGCTATCCTCCAATGAGTCGGGAAGGGCCACCCCTTGGTGTTGCAAACTACAAAGGAACACCTCTTCCAGTACAGCTGGTGAGGACCATATGGAGACAGATCCTCCTGCCGAAGTCTCTAATAAGGATGAAGAGCCCCGAAAAGATTGAAGCCTCTTTTCTTGGACCCCCCTCCTTTTGTAATGCTCAATGTTCCGAGCCTCCGAGCTCGATCAATTGTAATGTTTCTCTTTTTCTTTGTACTTGAAGTTCTTTATCAATGAAATACAAGTGTTTTGCAATCTTTATGTGCAAAATTTTCTAAGTGTAGATTACTCCTGATCTAGCGAACTAAACCAAATAAGAGTGAACTTTTTTCTAAGTATAGATTACTCCCGAACTGGCGAGCTCAACACTAGTGGGAATAATCTAATCACCATTGTATGCCAGGGCGAACAAACACTCTAGGGTACATACCTGACTTGTTTGTGCCTGGGTCACTTTGCTTTGCCCTTGCCAAAGCCATTGGGTTTTAAGCCGCCTGTGTCGAACATGCAACTAGGACTTTTATCATGCCGAGGTCTGTAATCAACTCGACACCATAGCCCTTAGGCTTATAGGAGTGACTTATGGTCGTCTCTCCATCTCGTCGTTTATTTGACCAGTTTGGTGATTTCATGAGTGGCTTATACTTGGAATTGTGGATTCATACATAGTATCTTCTTAAGTTGTCGATGTTCCATGCTTGAGGTATTATCTTCCCTTCCAAAGTCTCAAGCTCATGTGTACCTTTCTCGTACACCCGTCTTACACAGTACGGACCTTCCCAGTTCGGTCCGAGCTTACCCACACTGGGCTCTAGTACCATAACTTTCCGTAGGACTAGATTGCCAACACGAAAATGCCGCTTCTTGACCCAAGCGTTATGGTACCGAGATAGTTTCTGTTGGTATGCCACAGTCCAGATGTAGGCCAGGTCTCGTACCTCTTCTACAAGGTCCAGGTTGGTACGAAACTCGTCATTATTTGTTTCCTCATCATAAGCCTCAAGTCGCAACATGAGCACTTCAATTTCTACCGGGATCAATCTTGAAATTTAATATCTTCAAATTGCTTCCCGTTATCCGAAATCAAGATTTTGGGGAGTCCGAAATGACATACAATGCTTTTCCAAAAGAAATTTTGCACATTCCGAGCTGTAATGCTTACTAGCGGTTCGACTTCCACCCACTTCGTGAAATAGTCTATCGCCACAACTAAGAACTTCATCTGTTTGATTACCGGCATAAATGGATCAAGGATGTCGATTCCCCACTGTGCGAAGGGCCACAGGCTAGTAAGATACTTTAAGTTGGTAGCAGGTTGATGAAGGATGTTGGTATGCCTCTGACATCTGTCGCATTTCTTGACGAGTTCGAGTGTGTTTGATTTCATTGTGGGTCAATAGTAGCCCTGCCTTAATGCCTTTTGGGCAAGGGCCCTACCCCCCAAGTGTACTCTGCATAGACTTTCATGGATATCACGAAGTACAAGCTCAGCTTCTATGGGTCGTAGGCAACGTAGGTAGGGGAGCGTGAATGATCTCCTATACAGTCGTCCGTCTATGAGGACGTACTTGGCCGATTGTCGCTCTACTCTCTGAGCTGCATTGCTTTCTGTAGGTAGAGTCTCGTGGAGCAAATAATCAACGAGTGGGTTAATCCAAGTCGGTTCCACTTGCAACATGGGAGCGACCTCTTCTGCCCCTAAAAATGCTAGGCCGAGGTAGGTCCTCTTTGTACACAGTCCGCATGGTGTTGTCACTCGTACTTGCTAGTTGTGACAGGGTGTTGACCTCGACATTTTTGGACCTCGGGATTTGTCTGATAAAGCAAGAATGGAATCTCGACAGGATCTCTCTGACTCTGGTTAAGTAGGCTGCCATGGTCGAGTCACGAGCTTTGTAGTTGCCATTGACTTGGTTAACTACTAGTTGAGAGTCACTACAGACGATGAGGTGCTTCATTTTCATCTCCTTTGCTAAGTTGAACCTGGCAATTAGCACCTCATACTCCGCCTCAAATCTGAACCGGAGAACACTCCAACTTCACCTTGCTCGGGCCGTACAGTATTAGTCCCGCTCTACTTCCTCGCTGGTTAGACGAGCCATCAACATGGAGGATCAAGGGCTCCTCGTCCCAGGTCGGTACTGCTACGACCGGACCAGTGCCGCACTGGTTGATGCCTCTAACGTGCGAGCGGGCTCAATCAGTTCAGGGGTCGGTGCGCTGAACATGCATTCTGCTATGAAGTCTACCAAGACTTGGGCTTTGATCGCATGTTGTGGCTTGAACCAGAGGTCGTATTTGCTGAGATCGATGGATCACTTTGTCAACCTCCTGGACACTTCAGGTTTAAGTAGGATGTGCCTCAGAGGTCTATCCATAAGGACAACAATGGTATGGGCTTGGAAGTAGGGTGTAATTTTCAAGCTGCTACCACTAGCGCATACGCCAACTTCTCGATGTCAGGGTATCTGGTTTTTGCGTCCTGTAGTACCTTACATAGTAGACAAGCCGTTGAAACCGGTCTACCTCCCTAATTAGTACCGAACTGACTACCTCATCACTTGCGAAGAGATACAACTTCAAAACATCACCTTTCTCAGGTCGGGTTAAAACTGGGGCAGTACTTAGATACCTTTTGAACTCGTCAAACGTGAGCTAGCATTCTTCAGTCCATTTGAAAGTCTCATTCTTTTTAATGGCTTTAAATAAAGGGAGGCATCGACCTACAGATTTGGACATGAAATGGCTTAGGGCTGCTACCCGACCAGTTAGCCTCTAGACTTCTTTTATTTTTCAAGGTGGACTCATGTCTATAATTGCCTTTATCTTTGCTGGATTGGCTACAATACCACACCGGTTGACTATGTAGCCTAAAAATTTCTTGAAATGACTCCGAAGACACACTTATTCAGACTTAATTTCATATTATATTTTCTTAAAATTTGGAAAATAACATCTAAATCATTAATTAAAGATTCAGAGAACTTTGTCTTTACAATCATGTCGTCAACATAATACTCCACTTGATTGCCAATTAAAGGCTAAAAAATTTTATTTACAAATCGCTGGAAGGTTGCTCCAGAGTTTTTCAAACCAAAGGGCATAACTTTATAGCAGTATATCCCTAGTTCAATTACAAAGGCAATTTTGTCTTGGTTAGTCGTGTCCATCCTAATTTGATTATAGCCGGAGTAGGCATCCATGAAACTCAGCAACTCGTGCCCTGAGGTCGAATTTACCAAGTGGTCAATTTTGGATAGGGGAAGCAATCCTTTGGGCAGGCTCTATTCAGGTTAGTGTAGTCGACACACATGCGCCACTTGCCATTGGCTTTCTTCACGAGCATCGGGTTTGCGACCCAGCTCGGGTAATGGACCTCCTTGATGAAGTCTGCAACGAGGAACTTCCCGACCTCCTCATCGACTTCCCTCCACCATTCTGGGGTGAGGTTGCATTTTCTTTGTCAGACTGGCCTAACTAAAGGGTCTACATTCAGCTTGTGAGTTATGACACTAGGGTCAATTTTGGGCATTTTTGTCACAAACCAGGCAAAAACGTCTAAATTGTTAAGTACAAAAGTTACTAGTTGATTTTGAAACAGTTCTCTTATGAGTGCTCCGATTTGGAGAGTCTTGGTGGGTTCGGTTATGGACACTAGTATGTGGACTGTCTCTTCCATCGGGGCAGCTCGCTCCTCGCTGTAGTCTGCCGATCGTTCCAGTTCGACGTTCTCTGCTATTTTTATTATTCTTTTGAAAGCAGTCACATAACACTTCTGGGACTTGAGCTGGTCGCCTCATACAAATCCCACTCCACAATCCGTTGGGAACTTCATTGCGATGTAGTAGGTCGACAATACTGCACGTAAAACATGCATAAAAGGCCGACCTACGATTGCATTGTACGGGGATGGGGTAGTGACCACCAGGAATGTGTGCTCAAACCGGATAATATTTGGCCACGTGTCTGCCTCCACCGGTACTGTGATACGACCTATAAGCCTAACTTCTTCTCCGTTGAACCCTGCTAGTAAGGCATCTACCGACATTAGATCTCTCTATTGTAATTGTAGCTTGTCAAAGGTTTCCTTGAAGAGGATATCTGCCAAACTACCTGAGTCCATCAGTATCAGCCTTACTTCAAAGTCATTGATGATCATGTTCACAACCAAGGCATCGTCATGAGGATATTGGATCCTGCGGGCATCGTCCTCGGTAAAATAGATCGGTTCTTCAGTCCGAGGTCGTTTGGGTGGGTTCTCTACTTCATGCTTTAGCTCTCAAAATGATGTTCTCCCAGCTGCCATTGTGCACCCCGCTACAATAAAATCCCGAATGATTATATTAATCACTCTGCGGGTCGGTCTCTCTTCTGGTAGCTGGCGAGGTGGTTGTTCATTTTGTCTGCTACTCTTTGGGGCATCTTTTTTCTGTTCTCCTTGTCGGTTCCCCTGTTCATTTTCTTCGCGTAGAATGTACTTTTTCAAGTATCCATGACTGATCAACTTTTCAATTTCGTCGCGGAGGTTTCTACAGTTTTCTATGTTGTGACCGTGGTCCCGATGAAAGTAACAATAGACGTTCGGGTTCTTGGCCGTTGGGTCTCCACAAAGTCTAGGTGGCCATCTGACGATAGGGGAATCCTTTATTGCCATTAGGATCTCTCCTCGCTTCGTGTTCAAAGGGGTGTAGTTCATCATCTCCACTAGAGGGGTCCTGGAACGCCGACCTGACCTGTAACTTCACGAGGGGGATTTGCTTCTCGAGCTCGAGGGTTTGCTTCTTCGCTTGGGGGACTTACTTTTCTTTCTTTTCTTGTTGCTCGTCCCCTTCCCTCTTCCTTTTTTCTCCTAGCTGGTTGCCAGTTTTTTTGGTTTATTTCCTCTTCAGTGCTGATAAATTGGTCTGCCAACTGGAGGAACTCGGTGATATTTTTTGGTTTGTTGGCTACAACATGCCACTTGAAATCTTTATGGGTAATGCCTTTGCGTGCTGCAGTGAGATGTACTGTTGGGTCAAGGTCCAGTATTCGCAGGCATGTCTCGTTAAAGCATTTGATATAGTTGCGGATTGACACTCCCTCCCTCTACACCACGTTCAGAAGGTTCTCCTGTAACTTCGGGCACTTTTTACTAGTGATGAATTGGGCCATGAACATGTCTGCAAACTGCGCCCAACTTTCGATGGAACCCCGCGCCAGGTTTCTGTACTAGGTCTGAGCTACTCCTTTGAACGTGGTGGAGAAAGCCATGCACATACAAGCCTCATCGGCCCCGACGAGGTGCATTTGGAACTGAAACATGTCCACATGATCATTGGGATCAAAGGACCTATCGTACTTGCCTAGTGGTGAGACCTTGAAATCTTTCAGCATGGGGGCTGCTAGGAGCTCGAGTGTCAGGGGAGAAGGTCGGCTCAAAAGAGCAAGCATTGTTCCTGTGGCCACCAATCTCACTTCCTCTCTTTCCTGACCTTGGTCAGTCAGATGGTTGGGCTTTGCTGCTGGATCATTTCTTGCTGATGAATGGCAAGTCTTGTGACATCGCCACTAATGCTTCTTTGATGGAGCGGCATTTGTATTGCCGGCCTTCGTGTTGTTAGGCACTTCGATCTTACTTCGAATAGTAGGGCGAGCTAGTTCGGAGATTCTTCTCACCACCTCCTCTTCGTCATGTGTTCGATGTTGGATGCTGTGAGGAACCGAGGGGTCTCTCCTAGAGCCTACACCTCGGACCTTGGATCAGTGCTCCACATGGAAAATTTGCCAGCTGCGCCTCTTGGGTTGGCTAGGTTCGGGTCTATTCCTTGAGCTTTCTCTTCGAGAGGCAGGGGGTACGTTGGTCGCCTACAACACCTCGAGGCAGAGTACGTCCCAAATGGGGGGCAGTACTTGCGAAGTTTTCTCCCTGCGAGGTGGGGATTGACACTAGTTGTTTGCCTACTAGTTTGGTTGCAGTGGTGGGAATTGTTGATAAAAGTAATATTGCTAGAACTGGTGAATCTACTACATCTGAATTTGCATCGTTCGGACACTTTGGATAAGGTCATTGAATTGGGAGTGTCCAATCCCAGGGGGAATCACGGAAGGCTCCAAGAATGTGGTGCGCACTTGGGGGAGCGGGACACTCATTTGTTGGGTAGCGTGGGGTGCAAACAGTGATGAGACTCCAGATATGGTCAGAGGAATGGTGAACTAGCCAATTGTCACCGAGGGTCCTTAGGGAGCGACTATCTGCTGCTCTTGCCCCCTATAATGTTCATGTTACCCTTACCGTTGTGGCTGGAAGATGCCATTGAGGTTGAGATTGAGTTTGAAACTGTAAAGAGATTGGGATGACCTTTCAATCGTTTTCCCACAGACGGTGCCAATTGATGTGCGCAATCTAGAAGCTCCTAGCTGGAGGATGATATGGACCTTAGTCGTGTAGCGAGCTGGACCAAGCTGCAAGACAGAGGATTAGAGCACCTGGGGCGGTTAACCCGGTGAGGTCGTTCCGATGCTTAAGTCAGTACTATGTTGTGATTGCAGGCTAGAATCTGAGTGCTAGAGAGCTTGGATGCAAGTAATCGCACGTACCTTGACCATGGAGGGGTTGACGCCTTTATATAGTCGAGTTATTGTGGGTTTCCTGCAACATTTCCGAGATCTGTGGCCTAAATGGGTGAGATCAGTTCCCGCTTTAGTCAGGGAGTAATGTATTAGTCAATGAGCTTCATTATCATCACCCGATTCAGACGGGGAGAAGATAAGGCTTGCCGTTATGCGGTATGATCCCGTAATATCTGAAATCTGCTGGGAAGCTACTGGGATTTATTACATATCACTTTGATTCCTGGCCCCGAACTCGATCAACAACCGATGTATCATTACGCCGAAATGAACTATTGCCGAAGTGACTTTACGTCGAGTTCCGCATAACACTGATTAGGCTCCCTTTACTGATTTGTCATCCTACGTGGATATCGCGTCCACATGACTTTTATTTATCAAGTCTTGCCAAACTCACTAATTATATTATATAAATAATATATATATTATTGATTATATAATAGCATCATTTTTTTTAATTACAATCCAAATGGAATGAGATTCGAACCAAATATCCTGTAAGATATTTGAATTCAAATTCAATCATTAATTGATTCTTATCAAATGCGGATCGATCGGATTTATTATGGAATCGGATTGGATAATACCTTTTGCCAAGTCCGATCGGATCCGTTTGCACTTTGCAGCGCTATTCGTGCGTGATCACTTTACTTTCCATTCAAGAGTGGGTGAACTGAACCACCTGACCGTCAATAGTCAATAGACAAAAGGAATATTTCAAGTTAATCGTGAACGGGGGTAATTTGGAAAAGCCGTCAAGCAGACAGCTGAGTTCATCTCCGCCCCACAAGGGGCCGCTACGCTAGTCCGGCTATGAAGGAAGAGGCGAAGAGTCAACCCAGCAATTTGAAATCCGGACTTCCAGAGCGAGAGACAACTGTAATCAACAACCGTAGTCCAGCTAATGGGTCGAAATCGAACCGTCGAACAAGTAACAGGCTAACAGCTAACAAAACTAAAGAATCGTCAAACCGTCAACCTGAACCTGAAGTCGCATACGGAACGGCTCGATCACGATCACAACACAAACTGGTCGCCGGGTCTCAAGGGATAAAACCTCCCGAGATTTGAGTTCAACAGTCAATTATTAAGGGTATTATCGTAATAGCACCTCCTATTACAGTTATTCGCCGTTTGAAAGTTCTGACGTTGACGAGAGGCGGAAGTGAGTAGTGGGAGTGGAGGAGATAGGAAGTCCAGCGTGGCAAACGGAACCTTGTGCTTGCGTAGTGCTTTCCCTTTTATTTATACACTCTTCAATGTTTATTGATTCCTCTCTCTCTCTCTCTCTCTCTATAGCATATATTTCTCTGCTTTTGAGTTCTGGAGATTCTTTCTTTAATGGCGAACATGGACTCTGGAGATTACTTGATTTGCGTTTAAGTTTGCATCTCAGCTCTTAAATCGACTGGTGATTGAACATTTATTCAGCCTGGTGCACCTGCGTCGGAAATAGAAGGTCGGAGCAAAGATGTTGGACGGATTTCTGGGACGAGGGTTTTCAGGGAAATGGTTAGTCAGAACTCAGAACATCGACTCTGACCGTCGCTTTTAGATCTTCTTCTCTTTTTCTCATCCGTTGGACCGGAGGAACTGGGGAAAGGAAGGATCTTTCTTGTGTGTTTTGTTTTTACTAATTTTTTTTTTGGATTTTTGTGTTTCTTGTTGTAGTAAATCGTCAATCAAGGATATCAAAGCTCGAATCGATGTGATACGGAGGAAGAGGAACGCAATGCTGAAGTATCTGAAGAAGGATATGGCTGATCTACTTTCCAGTGGTCTCGATATCAATGCGTACGGCCGGGTAACGATCATTTTATATCGCTTCCTCTTCACTGTTTTTCGTTGTTTCTTGCATTTTTTTGGACTGCATGATATAAATGCAAATTAAACAAGGATCAAGGTTGAGGAAGAAGAGAATATGGAATCGTGAAATTTCATGGAAAAAGGAAGAAACTAATCATCTGAATTTGTGATGGTTTTATGCCTCAAACTTTTTTTTTTCAAATTATTAGCTCTTCTGCTTTTTCATTTTTTTTTCTCTGCGAATCTGGAGTATATGGATTGAATTGGCCAAGTAAAGGGATTACGATTCTTTTCTTTTCTATTTTCCGTTCCATTTTTTTCCTTGATCTTCATGAGCGATTTTAAGTTGCTTATCCTTGTTATCAAAGCAAATTTAAATTTCGTCTAGCTTTTTCTGAAGGCTGAGCCATCTTTATTTGGTATTTTCTGAAGTTTCTTATGAGGTGAACGACATAAACTTTATGAGTCCACAATTTGGAGCCTAGAGTTTTTTACAGATAGGGTGGGTGGCTTGTGTTTCCGTTCAGCCACGCATACAGATTGATGTATCGCAGACCTGTTCAAGTGTGCCTTTGTTGTTTTTTCCCATCTATTTCTATTGATTTTTTACATATTTTCTGCTGATTAAAAAAACTATAGACTTTCTTGAGTTCTACAGGCTTTTCATGTCTAATATATGTTCTTTGAGTCTCTTTTCATTTTCTCTGCTGCTCCAACGATCCTTTTATGCCTGTGCTCTGTATGCACCATGGTCTTATATTAGCAGCTGTAAGGTAAATTTTGTGCTTGTCCCGGAAAATCAATGCAACGTTAGATCTTGATTTCTTAAACATGCATTTCTATGTACTGGATACATGTATTTGGGTAGCAAAAACCCTTTTCCATGCGTTACATGCACATTAGGGAAGGTTGCATGAGGTGCTGATACAGTAACTTGGTGAAAGTTCATTAATTTCTTTTTTTTATTTTTTTTTTCTTATGGTCAATTTGCATGTATCCGGTCATTTTCCTATGGTCAATTTCATACCCAATCATTTTTCGGGCCAGGACCGGGCTTTCTCAAATAAGCCCGGCCGGATACTATTACATATAATAAAAAGGCATTTATCTTATATATAATAAATAATATATAATATATATTTGTTTCTTAAATTATTAATAAATATTAATTTACTATTAAGAAATACAAATTGGTTTATTAATTTATTAAATTATTACTAAATTAATATAATATTAGTTTATAAAAGTACACTGAAAATAAGACATTTTGTCATTTTGTGTACAAGTCGGGCTTCAGGCTTTATATAAGGGCTAGGCTCGGGCTCAAGATCTAGGCCCGATGGTCGGGCCGGGCTCGGGCCTGCACATTTTCTGTTGATAAAAGAGGCAAAGACCGTCTCGGCCTGGCCCAGCCCATGAACAGTTCTAATGACTGTAAACCTATATGACTAATACTTCTCTAGAGAAACCTCATGCAACCTTTTGAGGAATGTTAGAGAAGAAAGATAATCCAAAATGCCAAAGAGCTCAAACAGTATATGCTTCACTTGAGTGTGGGTTGTACAAAATAGTTTTCAAGGCTCCAAGGCAATGCTAGGCGATAGGGGGGCGCCTTGTCGCCTAGTTGCCTAGGTGATGGATTTTTTTTTTTTCTTTTGTAAGTAAAAAACATATATCCTAGGGTAGTTCCCTAGGTTCCATAACCATCTTTCCTTATTAATTATCCATAGTTTTCATAAGAAAAGCAAACTTCATGTTAAAGTATAGAAAATCAATATATTCCAATTTCCAACATATTCATGAGAAGAAATAAAAAAGAAAGAAAAGAAAATTCAAAAAATATAGGGGCTGAAACCCTATTTTTGTTATAGGAAAATAATGATTGGTTTAGGTTTTGAAGTCTTTGAGGGTTCAATACAACATTTAGCAATGCTTGTGTTGATTAAACCCTGACAAACACGAAAATAATTAAAAGAAATTAGTATATAATCACACGATAAATATTTTAGTTTAATAATTTCTATTTTATAATTATAACCTCAAAAAATTAAGAATATAAAAGTATTTTATAACACACTGTACAAAACTGCTTGGCGATTAAAAAAATAATAATTTCCATTTCTAATGCAATTCCTAATGCAATTAAAAAAATAATGCATTTTCATCTTTATTCACCAAGGTTCTCCAACCTAGTTTCTCTTCCACAAATATCTTGATACATTCCTGAAAAGCTTGTTTTTTGGCTGGATGTGGAACAGGCTGAAGGGCTCCTAGTTGAGCTATACCTCTCCTCCTGTTATGATTTTGTAGAGCAATTTTGCGAGTGTATCTTGAAACAGCTTTCAGTCATGCAGAAACAGAGGTATGCTTGGGTTACCATTCTATCATTAACTGACATGTCTTATTTTCATATGGCATGTTTTTTAATTTCCTACTTATTATGCCCATGCTTTCTTTTATGAAGGAACTATACCAATGCTTTTAAGCCTTAAGTTATTTACTTACCAAAAAACCCTTAGGTTGGTTAAAAGTCCTAAGTTCATTTCAATCTCCTTCATCTATGAATTTCTAATCTTGATAAACTTATATCAGGAGATGCAGTTATGAGTTTGTGGTTTGTAACTTTGTGTCCCAAAGGAAATTGATTGTGCAAAATGGTGGAAACACAGGGATGTCTTCTTTCATATGGATGTTGTCCTTTTCATCAACTTGTTGCTGAAATTATTGTTCTTTCATCTTAGAGCCAATTAGAGTTGGTTTCAGGTTTCATAACTCCTGAATTATCACTGTCTTGTAGATACATTCAGTTGATATATCTATAACATGCTTGGAGAAGAATAGCTCAGGATTAAAAGATAGAACTCAGTTTAAAAAAGTGAAATAAGTACCTTTACAAAACTATGTAGTCACGTAAAGTGTGGCAAGATGAACATGGTGTGGGCAGATGTAGCATATTTCCGTGTTTGGGGCCTTAAAGGGATATTAATAACTGGTATTGAACTTCTCATATTTGTTTGTCTTGGTTTCCATGTACCTATTTTTCAAGGCCCTAACATTATGCAGGTTCCTCTTTTCCTTGTTAATTGTGTTTTGGTTTATTTTTGTTTTCAATTGCACTATGAGGTATGGCATTGATATATGTTTCTATAAAATTTATTTTACAGTGCATGCCCTGAGGAATGCAGGGAAGCTGTACCATCTCTAATGTTTGCTGCTGCAAGGTTTGCTGATTTGCCAGAACTGCGTGACCTTAGGCAAATATTTACAGAGAAATATGGGAGTTCCTTAGAAGCTTTTGTGAATCAAGAGGTGATAATGCATACCTCTATCCTGAAAAGAACAATCTTTGTACCTTAAAGCTCTATCTAGAACTGATCTTTTAAGATGGCTTTGTAGTTTGTTGAGAAATTGGCACCAAAACCTCTCACAATGGATAAGAAGCTCCAGTTAATGCGGAAAATCGCACAAGAGTTCTCTATAAAGTGGGACTCCACAGCGTTTGAGCAGAAGATGCCTAATGCCCCTTCATCTGCACAGGCAAGCCTTTCTGATTTTCTACCCCTTTTGCCTTTTGTCTCTTTTGCTTTTTTTTTTTTTCTTTTTTTTTTCGCGTTGGGGGGGGGGGGGGACTGAATGCAAGTTTAAATAAAAGTAGTATTGGAACCTTCTATGTACACTTACATGCAACTATATCTTTTTTCCATTTGACCTCTTGGTTTAGCTAAATATTTTTTATATTTATTTTGCAGGACCAACTGAAGAAACATAGATCTTTCAATGATGGCAATGATAATGGACACAATATGCGTGATGGCAGAGAGGATACTGTCCCAAAAAGAGATAACCAGAATGTCTTCTCTAGAGGAAGGCAGGAAATCACTAAGGATGGGTACAAATCACACAATGATAGGGAAGACACTGTCCCAAAAAGAGATAACCCAGACCATCTGCTTCATGAAAGGAAGGAGCTTACTGGTGATGAGTACAAACTGCATAAGGGCAGGGGAGATGCTATCCAGAAAAAGGAAGACCGGGATCTTTCTTCCCATGGAAGACAGGAATCTAATATTAATGGATACAAATCATTCAATGGAAGAGAAGATAATATCCCCAAAAGAAACAATCAAGATGGTTTATCCCATGGAAGGTGGGAAGTCATCAAGGATGCCTATGAGCCACGGAAAGGCATGGACCATACTGTTGCCAAAAGAGAAAAACAAGATCTTTTGTCTGATGGAAGGCGGGAATTTACTGATGATGGGTACAAACGGCACAACACCATAGGGGATACTGTTATGAAAAGAGACAAGCAAGAGCTTTTGTCTGATGGAAGACGGGAATTTACTGATGATAGTTACAAATGGCACAACGCCAGAGGGGATAGACAGGAATTTACTGATGATGGGTACAAACGACACAACGCCAGAGGGGATAGACGGGAATTTACTGATGATGGTTACAAACGGCACAACACCAGAGGGGATATTGCTGATGATGGGTACAAACGGCACAACACCAGAGGGGATACTCTTATGAAAAGAGAACAGGACATTTTATCTTGTCCAAGGCAGGAACTTATTGATGACGAGTACAAGCACTACAATCACAGGGAGGTTCCTAGAAGACCAGAAGTGGCTCCCACCCACACAGCACGAGAGCAGGTGAAAGCAGTCGGTAAAGACAAACCCATTCCAGGTAGTAGCCACAACGATCTACAGAATCATTCAAACTCAATAGAAAATGTTCCTAAGGAAGAGGCAAAAAGTATGAAACCTTTTTCCAATAACATTGTCCCCCCTCCTTACATCAAACCAAAAGATGGTAAATACGGAACAAAGCCCGAGGCTCATCTTACAGGTTCAGACTTTGATGGATCATCTCTTGGTCCTGCATTCCATAATAGAGACTTTGGCAATAATCAAAGACCGCAAATGGCAAAAAACAAATCAGACCATGTTGACTATGAGCGACAAATGGCTGGACCTGAGAGTGATTCAGCTGATGATGGAAAGCCAAAACCAAGGTCAGTCAGGAGGAGACACTTGAAATCTCCACCAGGTTGTGAAAATGATGGTAATTTTGAATTTGATGAAGGTGTCAAGAGAAGTTCAAGTGGCAGGAGAAGAGATCATGCAAGACGGAGACACCATGCTTTATTTGACGATGATCAAGACCAGAAGGATGAGGAGGAAAAGATGATGGATAGGCTGCTGATACACTACAGTAAGAAGCAACCAGCTTATGAACAGTGTGTACACAACAGACTAAGGAGGGAGTCGAAAGATCCTACTGCACATCAGGCTCGTGCTGATGTTAGTGAGAAACAACCACCTTATGAACAGTACGTACAAGACAGACCAAGGAAGGAGTTTAAACCTCCTGCACATCAGGTCCATGCTGATGTTAGTGAACGCAGACGGCATAGAAACAGAGATGGGGACCACTTGAGCTCGGAGGCGAGACATCCTCTAGCTAGAACACTGTCACTCCCTTCAGAACCACAAACTCCAACTGAGGTGTCAAGGAGGCCTGTTCGTGCTGCTTCCTTTCAGCCTGATAGGGCGAGCTCAGCTGCCCATGTCCATCCTAAGCTTCCAGACTATGATGATTTAGCAGATCGAATAGCAGCCCTCAGAGGAAGGTGAAAGGTAATAGCAAGTAAAGCTTATCCGTATCTTCTTTAATCCTCTACACGATTTCTCCCACTGTATTCTTACCGCATATTGTTTCCCTCACTCTTACCTCTAATGTTTTCTGCAATTCATTCTATCTTAATTAAAAAATACTGGTTTTTCTCTTTTATTATTCCATTCGCTCTCCAGTAGATATAAATTGTAACGGATCCCACATTGTCAATAAATTGTAATTGAGATTGAGATCATCCGTTTGATTAATGGGGATTCTACTGATAAATACTTGATTCCGTTTTCAACCAAAGCGTTTTACTAAATTATTTCCAGAAGGGGAACACCCTTGTTTTAATGAGTCCTGATTACTGATTAGCTTAACTTGATGGCTGTTTTAGGGACTGTATAATCAAGGTAATGGGTCATCATAGTAATGGTCATTTTGATTTGTAGGTTATTTTTTTTTATAATTATTTTGATTTGTACGTTATTTGTAAAGCTTCTTTTGCTTTACGAGAGAATGTCTTCTATCATCCATTAGATGCCCTATGAAATCAGATCTATCTATACTATTTTAAAAAGTAGGATGGCTCAAAAATATTTTTGAAATCTTCTGAGGACAAAATTTTATCCCTCTATTGATAAAAAAAAGGGCAAATAGGGTAATTGGTTTTTGATATTAAGGCTCAGTTTGGAAGGAGTACAAATATAAATTTGTAGAGTGCAAAATCTTATATTTTGTATATATTTGTATAGTACATATTTGTATTTACACTCCTAAATTGAGTCTAAATGAGTTGAAAAGAGGTAATTTAAAGATATCCAATGCATTAAATTCTCTCTCATTAAATCCAACATTTAAAGTGATTAACTTGCATTCATGTTCATTGAATCATGTATTTAAGTCATTTTTGTTTCTTCTCATCTTAAGTTCTATTAATTAAATCCATACTTAATAAATTAATAATTCCAATAACATAAAAGCTTATGCTTTTAAAGTCTACTTAGTAAAAATTTTATTTTCATCTGGTGGTGGTAAAAAATTAAATCATTTGGATCAAATGGGTTAATTCATGTTGTCACAATTAAATAATAAAATTAAAAAATTAAAAATTAAAAATTTAGAAACACTTTTAATATATATATTACACAATAATAAGTATGATAAATAAGAAATGTTTTTATTAATGATGGAAATGGAAGGTAAAATTTAAAACCAATTGGAAATAAAATATTTTCTTACTCTCTCATTAAATTCTATATTTAAGATATATTTTTTTCATCATTAAATTATTGTAATTAAATCTATAATATTAATTTTAATAGTATAAAAATAAATATTTTGTAAAGTAATATGAAAACAAAACCATTTTCTTCCCTCTCGGTGGTGGACAAGCAATTTGACCATTTGGGGTCAAATGGATTAATAAATAATGTCATAATTAAATAATAAAAAGAATTAAAATAAATAACTATGAAATGTAAGAAATATTTTTATTAATGATGAAAATAGAATTCCAAATTCAAAATCTGCCTAGAAATGAAATGATGTCATAGTCAAATAATAAAATATTTAATAATAGAAAATACAAAGAATCACAAAAAAAAGATAGAGAAAATTTTGGGCACATACCAAATTGGTCTCATGTTCTTTTTATATGATTTGATTAATACCATATAAGTATATAAGAAAAAAAAAACAAGAGAATGAGTGGGAGAAAAACGGAGGGAGAATGATAAAATTAAAAGAAAATGAGAGATCAACCAAGAAAGAGAATATGAGAGATTGACTGAGAACAATAGGTAGAGAAAGAGAGAGAATGAGAGAAATTGATATAGAGAACGTAAATATAGAAATCAAAAACCATATTTATTTACTTTCAAATCACGTAGGCATTGAGTAGATAAAGATGACTTTGAGTGAGAGAGTGTAAGGGGAGGGAGGGGGGGGGGGAGAGAGAGAGAGAGAGACTAAAACCCATTTTTTTATTTTCCAATCACTCAGTATTAAAGGGCAATTTCAATATAAGCTTTTTGTTGTGTCCAACATGGATTAAGAGTCCCATGTTGGCAACAACCACATAAACTTTCGATGAAATGACAAGGGTTTTATAATTTGAAATGTAGAGCCAGTTGTCAGATATTTGTTGGTTTATAGACCAACTTGTAGCCTAATTTTAAATGTATAGTCGGCTCCAACTATAATTTTCACTAATTTAAAACTAATCCAAAAGCAAAGCTATTTTCTTATTTAGATGATGGGTCAGTGATCAAACTTTTCAAAGAAACCCATGATGTCATAATTGAATAATAAATATTTAAGTTTATTTTTAATTATATTGTTACTTTTGTTCATTTTTAATTTCTATATTAACTATGATATATCTAAAATTCAAGTAATTAATATGAAGAAAATATTCTCACACGCATGTGCTTAACTACTAGTGATTGTAAGTTTTTGTACATGCAGATTTTTGGCCAGTTGAACCACTAGTTGGGGGCTGTCCACTGTTGGGCTTCAATGCTCAGCTCAAAGCCTCAGTCAACCTGCTTTCATTATTTAGTTTGGTGGGCCGAGTGAGTCCAATAATCTAACATTTACATGTTTTGTTATATACTATGCCCATAGAAAAGAAAAAGAAGATTGGGCAGGAGTTGATTTAAAATTCGAATCACTATTTCTTTAGTTGAATTCAAATTCAAATATGGCCTATGTTGAAAAGAGTGTCCAAAGAAAAGTGTAGTGTGCCTGAGAATATTGGACACTGCTGTTAAAATGGTTGAAGCAATGTTTGGGTACCAATGATAAAGCTCCACAACAGTGCTGTGTTGGTATGTTGTTATTTTAGAAATCATTTTTCTTTTTTTTTTCTATTTGGTGCCATTGCTGTTGTTGCTGCTGCATATATAGTCATTTTTCAATGTCATGTCAGAGCAACAGTAAAAAAGGAACGATAAAACACCAAAAATGGATTTCAGACCATGGATATTTTTGGTACTGTGTGAGTTAATTGAAAAAATGCTGTCATATAAGCGTTACATAGGTGTTGGTGTTTATTGTGCGTGGTTTAACATTTATCAAATAAACATTAAAAAGCATAAATGTTTGGATTTATGTACATGAGACATTTGGGGAAATGTCAAATTCTTGTTCTCACGGTGTTTTTTATGTGGTGTTAATCTAAGGTAGAAAGTAAGAAACATTAAACCAAACAACAAAAGCAATAAATGTTTAAAGTAGAATTATTCGAATAAACATTTAAAGCAATAAATATTCTATTTATAAACGCCCATGAAATCAAATAAATGCATCTTTCCAAATTTTCAAAGCATGGTCTAAGAAAATGTTTTTCACAAAAGCGTATAATTAAACACCAAACATCTGAAAAATAGATTTCAGACGTGGTGTTAATAAGGTGGCATATTTTTCGAAAAAAAAAACCCCAATATTGATTCCAAACACCAATTAAACGAGAGATTGAACAGTTGTGGAGCTCATGTATTTAGAAATAGTTGGGGGTGCTATGATTGGTTTCACTGTTTTCAAAACTGGTCAGACCGGAAAAACTGAAAATCGGTCACCTGATCGGTTCTGTTTTCCTCCAAAATCATTGATTTTATTAACAAACCGCTGAACCAGTCGATTAACCATTCGAACGGGGGAGGGGGTGTTAGCCCATCCCTCAACCCATAACTCTTTAATCTAGGTGCAGACGGGATTTGATCTTAAGTCTTTACTATAATCAGTAATAGAGCTTACCAACCAGCTAGATGGCACTTTGCAAAACCGTAATAGTAATATCGATAGGTTTGTGTATATTCATTATCATTTATTCAAGCCAAGTAAGTGCCGTTAGGCACCATATAAACAAAAATAAGGAAAGAAACGGTGGTATGATTGCAAGAAACATCAAATGACAGCTTTCAAATAAAGCAAGGTATTCAAAGTATGCATATTTTTAATAAATATTCCCTACTATGCTTACTTGTTACTGACGTGGAGCTTTTATAAAAATAAAGGTCCATGGTATCAAACACCTATGAATGATAATTGTCTTACGATATGCTTAACAACATGATGTTTACATTAGTGAAAATAAGGCTTTGTTTGGTTTAATAGAAAATAAGAGAGAAACAAAAGAATCAAGGGAAAATTGTTAATGAATTTTGCCAAAGTTTTCAAGTGACTTTCTCAACTTTCTGTGTCTCTTCTTATCTTCCATCGAATAAAAAATGGTATAAGTTGGTGCTTGGAAGGCTTTCTTCGCAATTTCACTCTCAAGGACTTAATCTTTGTTCTCATCTTATATATATATATATTAAAACTGGTCCTGCTATATCACCATAGCTCTCCTTTCAGGAACCTCTCATTCGAATTTTCTAATTTTTTATTTTTTTTCATTTTTTTAATCTAGATAATTATCCCACAACCAATCGGTCTTTTATGAAATAAAGTGGAGCCAGAGACGTTTGGACTTGCCAAGCGTCCCCCGCCCATGTATGCCATTAATTCCACCTACATGGCTACAATACGCTATTTAAATTTTCATATCGGAGTCCTATTTGAATTTCGAATTTGGTCAAAAATCCATTAATCTCCATTAATTTTTGGCAGCCTTTTCCCCATGAATCTCCTTAATTTGGGCTATTATAGGCAAACCACAAAAATTCCAGGAATTTCTGCGATCTTCATCATTAATCCCATTAAATTAAGCCCTCTATAAACCACAACACACTAAACTAATATTATAATACTCTATTGGAAAGGATGGAATCCTCCTCAGTGCTACCTCATCCTTGGCATTCAATATGTTGCACACAAACATTCCTAACGAGTCTTGTTTCCATACGAATTTGGATGCTAAGATTCAGGCCGAGCCGTTGGGTTATCAGGCCCATGAATATGTATAATTGTATATATAAACAATTATATACATAAAAAATCATATGAAATAAAAATTTAAACATTTTTTTCTATTTTTTTTTAAATGAACCTCTCATAGCTTGGTTTGATCTATGGCTTGGCTTGGCCTAAGGTTTAGCACATGGACCAGCCCAGCCCACAGTATGGCACGGGCATGTGTGGGTGGGCCGTTGGCTGTGCCGAACTAACCCCCCAAATTATCCTAGGGGGGAGGCACGACCTAAGACGCCCCATGGGCCAACACGACACAACATGCGAGTTGTGCCATGCCGGCGCAGCACGACCCGATTTACACCTTTACTTGAACCCGCCCAATATTGGGGACATCGCAAGGAAATTCGAGGATTCCCCATCCTTGATGAGGACCTTTAAACTCGCTTGACATTAGGGAGTGGTTGCCTTGCCCTGAACCTGCCTGATACACGGGGACAAGGCAAGGATGGAGTAGAGTGTCTTTACTATGGGGTATCCCGCCCTGAATCCACTCCGTTGTCATTCCTATATAATTGTTAATTATTAGTGAAATTAATAAAAAATATTAACTTTTGTAATTATTTTTATTTTTTTTAAATTAATTGGAATCTCATTTAAAAATAATCACAATTATTAAAGTTACTATGAATTATTAATAAAACTAAATTTAATAAAAATATTTATTCATATTAAATTAACAATGGTTATTTTCTATAAATCAACATTAAATGGAAAATACAATAATTAAAATTATAGACATTAACAATAACTTTGAATACTTTTAGTCAATTAACATCAAATTTTGATTATTAATTTAGATCAATTAGTAGTAAATAAAATTATTAAATCTTTTAGATTTCCGTGCATCGCACGGATCCCCGCTAGTGACAATAGAAATGATGAAAAGGTGCTTTCTAGTTTTCTTATAAATAACAATTAGATAAATGAGAAAGATTCACTTTTTTCAGGTATTAGAATGAAATATCAAAGCAAGACATTAGAGAAGTCTTCAATTGGAGCTTCCTATTTTTAGTATTTTTGGACTTCAACTTCTCCTGGGTTATGGCTTTAAAAGAGCATCTCACCAAAAGATGTTTCTCATGCTTTATTGGCTTTCTAAATCCCAGCCACAACCAAACCAAACAAAGCCTAAGATTTTCATGCTTCTAGATTTAAAAAAGTAGGGGAATTGCTAGTTTGGAATCATTTTTTTTATTGCCTGTTTGGCTTGAAGGAAAAGGTAGAAACATTTTTTTAGAGAAAAAGAAAACACTTTAACACTACCTCCTGATTGCTGAACGCTTCTTTTGTTTCGTTTTAAACTGTGGGGCCTAATTTTCTTGAAGTCAACGACAATGAAAAAACAAGGGTTTGATTTGGAGAGAACCCCTTCAAATGTTACAAAGCCTATGCTAACAATTATGTAATCCAAACAGCTCCTGTCTTTTTTATTCTGGTAATGTGCTAACCACTTAGTCATTTAGACAGGAACACATATTTCTTTCAAAATTGATTGCTTACAATTTACATGCAGAGTGAAAGAGATGTTGGTTTGGAATGTTGTATCAATTATCACCCACATCTTTTCTTCTGGCTACAAGCTGTTAGCCGTGTCCAGTCCACGCATCCCACACTTGGTGGGCCGGCCCAAAAAGCCACTGCCAGTCTTGTGGGCTTCAAAACAATACACCGCCACACTTTCTAATTTTGATCAATATCACTAATAGGGAAATAGGCTTATAGTGTCGCTATAAAACAAAGGACCGATAGTTGGCCCACAAGCTTTCTTAGATAAGGAAAGAAAAAAGATCGTTTGCTGGCTTCCTTCTATTGGACTCTCTGTCATTAAAATCTCATTAATACTATTCTATCGTGGGCCAGAAGGCCCAACAAGTTTTCAAGAGAGTTATGCTAGGCCGTTCTCATCTTAACTGCGATGCGATATGCCTTCTTTTGAGTTGCCTCGTTTTTAACGAAAGATGGATCAGAGGTTCAGAGATCACCATCGTATGGGTCCGCTACGACAAAGAGAAATAATACCTTTAAGATCTGTTTGATCTAATCATCTAGGCTTCTTATCTAACGGAGGACAGTCTATTACATCATCTCATGGTAACATAGCTGTCTGCACTCTGCAGTTCAGCTGTCATGATACCGGGTTTTAGTAGCGTAGTGGGCGTCTGCGTGGCATCTGCCAAACAGCAGTGTGGACCCACCAATAAGATTTACTTGGACCCAGAATCGGTCCACCTGGGCGATTTTTATGGGTGGTTACGATGCCTACTCTCGTCGTAGCTATAATGGAACGAGTTGTACATAGCATCTTCTTTTGTGAGTTGCTGAAGTTAGCAGCCAATCAGGTAGGAACCTCGAATCTGCACGTTTCCTGCCGTCTTCTTTTGTTTGTTTCTATCTTCTCCTCCGAAAGCTATGAACGTTGAATTTGAAACGTCTCTCTGCCTTCTTCGTCAAGTATTCTGGGGGCTCTCGTTTTTAATTTCAGAATATGAGAATTAAGATTTCAGAAGTTGGCTTGAATTGAAATCCCGGTTCTGATCGTCTGTTGCCTCATCGTTCTGGGCTGATAGCCGAAAATTTCGTCATCTCTGTTTTCCTCCTTTTCTTTTCTTCTTCGAATTGCAAACAGGGCAAGGTCACCCTTCTCTGTTCTTCTTCGGAATTCAATCCCGCCACCACCCTCCTCCATTACCTCAGAAACCAAAAGCAAAATTAACTTCTTTAAATGCCCAAATCCTCCGAAGCTGAGAACCGGAAGCTACAGGACTAATTATGGGCTGCACGCAATCAAGAATCGAGACCGAAGAAGCTGTTATCCGATGCAAAGAGAGGAAACAGTTCATGAGAGAAGCCGTCTCCAAACGCAACGCCTTCGCTGCCGCTCATGTTGCCTACTCCGTGTCCCTTAAGAGCACCGGCGGCGCTCTCACTGACTACGCCCAGTGCCAAGTCCAAGATCCCCGACCCCATCAGCCCGTCATCCAACCTCCCATTGAAACTCTCCCTCCACCTCCCCCTCTCCCCGATTTCAATCCTCCGGCCCCTCTTCTGCGTGCTGCCACCATGCCTGAATTCTCTATTCCCAGGGTCGACCCCAAACCGGCCGACCCCATACAAGAAGAAGACGAAGCTGAAGTGGAAGAAGAGATCAACCTTATCCGTCGTGGCAGACGCAGTGCCGCAAGAACTTCCGAAACGGCAGTCCCACCACGTCCACGGTCGCCGCCACCACCACCTCGATCGCCACCTCGCGCTCCACCGCCTGACAACTCTGTGCCAGCTCCACAAGAGTCCGGGAACTCCACCTGGGATTATTTCTTTTCGGTCGAAATTCCTGCACCGTCCTTGAGTGAAGTGGAGGAGATCAGTCCCGAGAAGAAGGAAGGTGACGGCGACGGGCATGATAATAGGTCTAGTAAGAAGGAAAATGTTGTTGCTGATGGTGACACTGAGAGTAAGGTTGAGCCTCAGACGCCGGAGAATGTGATTGAGACGCCCGTGAAGCCAGAGAAGCAGCAAAAGCAGGTGGTTCGTTCGCATGCTGCATCTGCGGAGGCTAAGAAAGTAAGCAAGGTGCCAAATATGAATCTGTTTCAGATATTGTCCAAGATTGACGACCACTTCCTCAAGGCGTCGGAGAGTGCTAGGGAAGTGTCTACCATGTTGGAAGCCAATCGGTTCCATTACCACTCTAATTTTGCTGATAATCGAGGTATTTGGATTCAAATCATCTTTTCTTTTCCATAATAACTGCATTGAAGTTGTATTTATGTGTTGATCTACTTATATTGTGTGTTGCTATGTTTCTTCTCCTCTATGTTATGCATTCATGCTGTATTTCTATGATCTCTAAAATTAAAATTTCAAGACTTAGAGTCTTACATAGGTGAATCTCCAAATTGGTTATGTATTTGAATTTCTGATATTTTCGCAATTGGTATAATGATTATTGAGAAAAGAATATCAACTATCAAATGTAAGGAACGAGAATTATGAGAATGCAAAACAATTTTTAAGTGGAGAGACAAATGGAAATTTGCACTAACTTGTGGTTTAGGAAAAATATCTGGTTTACTTCATTCCTTGGTGGACAAGCAAGAGTGTTGGATTTGGACGTGGGTGTCTGTTGTGCAGTATGGACCCCCCACAAATGGAGTTATCCAAAAAGAAAAAGAAAATTAAGTGAAAGGAAAATAAAACACAACACCAAACAAACTTGAACTGATTCTTTAGCCTTCTTTTTGTGGATAAACTGAGGTATTTGTATTGTATTATATGACAATAAAGGTGGGAGCCAGGGACTCTACCCCATATACAAGGCCTGCACAGTCCTTTTCATGCGACTCCTGTACAAGTATACAACATATACAAACTGTACACTTGTACAGTATCTGTAAATGGAAAATAATGCTATATCAGTCATTACAAAAAATTTGGAAAAGGTAGATACTCAATGTCCATCACTACATCTTTTGATCTTTATTCCCAATGATTCTTTAGTCTTATATTGTTTTTCTTAAAATTTATTTACCAATTAGTGATATATATGCTGTTAATTTTCTTCTTTATGTTTAATTACCTTGCTCCCATTTGCAGGACACATTGATCATTCTAAAAGGGTCATGCGTGCTATTACGTGGAATAGGTCCTTCAAAGGTTTGGCTAATGCTGGTGATGAGAAAGATGAATTAGATTTTGATGATAATGAAACTCATGCATCTGTGTTGGATAAGTTGCTTGCATGGGAGAAGAAGCTTTATGATGAAGTAAAGGTTTGTTGTCACTTAATTTGGTTTTATCATCCCTTACTTTTCTACTTCTTTCAAGTTCTTTGCACAACTGTGTTAAGCATTGTGGGCCAGAGATCCCATTATTATCTAGGATTTTTTCATGTTAGGTTGCAATGGACCCTCCATTGATGTTGATCTTTCTGTTTTTTAAGGCTCAGTTTGGAAGGAGTACAAATGCAAATATCTAGAGTGCAAAACCTTAAATTTTGTATTATTTTGTACGTATTTGCACCAAGGTTCAAAATTTCGCAACGTATCGGACCGTATCGGCCAATACATATCGTTCCAGTACAAGTCTGATACACGGAATGCATAGAAATTATCTGTAGTGTTCCTTTTCGTATGTATCGGTCTGTATCGGACCGTATCAGGCCCTGTATCGGTCGATACGGTTCTAAAACAGTCTGATATACAAGTCCCCCTCTCTCTCATTAATTTCATTAAATTATATTTAAGGCCGAATTACTTCTCATTAACTATATATTTACTCCTATATTTAAATGAATTTCTCTCATTAATTAGTTAATTACTCCTATAATTAATGCATTATTTTAAATTTGAACTTCAGTTTTAGCGCCTAATTGGAACTCTCTTCTCATTAATTTCGTTAATTAATAACCCTCTTTCTCATTAAATTCGTTTTGTTAGTATAAAACTACAAATTAACAATAGCAAGATTTGAACCCTAGACATTAGGCTTTAAGAACTAGAGGTTCACCACTAAGCCACGCCCATTTGCTTACTATTTGGTTATGCATTTTTATTTTTAAGTAATTTTTCTCTTTTTCTTAGTGTATGCTTATCAATAAATGTTATAATTAATTATTAAAATTTATGTATTAATAAATATTAAGATAATTTTTTCTGATTACTTTAAAACTAATGTATACCAATATACATTTTAGTTTTTTTTGTTGTTTCACGCTTTAGTTATTCCATCATTTGTCAATAGTTACTAAGTCTGTCTCAATATCTTGAATTTTATATAGACCATTAAATTACAGTTTTTTACTTTTAAATAACTTATTTACAATCATCTAAAACTTGTAACTATTGTTATTAATATATTTTTTAGGATTTATTTAAGCTTTTTAGCATATTTATGCATATCTTGATTTTTCATCCGTATCCATGTATCCAAAGCGTATCCCGATACATCTCTTAAAATTATCCTTCCAATACACCTTATGCTTCCGATACTTTGAACCTTGATTTGCACTGTACATGTTTGCATTTGTACTCTTTTCAAACTGAGCCTTAATGTTAGCTCTTTTCTTATTTCTCAGATAAGCAATACCATTTGTCATAAAATTTTCAATTAACATTTAACTGTTTTATGTTCCTTTGATCACCTGTAAGTCTGAAGGCAACAAATGAATGTAGAATTTCTTACAGATGTGTTTATTGAAACTCAACTGTTTCATGAATTTACTAGAGTGGAAATTATGTTTGAGATTTTAGCATGATTACTTTTTTGTTGTGTAGGTTACAAGTGCTTATAGACCTTGTTTGGGCAAAGTATACAACTTACACTGTTAAAATAGATTTTTAATTTGTAAACTCAATATTTAGTCAATGTTCTGAGAAACTGGCCTATATTGATCTACTAAGGCTGTTGAATTCTTAACAAATAGTGCAAATCTGTATATAGTTCTTAACAAATGTGAAATTTCGGATATATGGAGTGTAAATCTTGTTTATAATTCTGCTTTTGATTTATTACAACATCCTGGCTCTTACCGGGTCGGGTTCATCCTTGACAGGCTGGTGAGCTTATGAAACTTGATTATCGGAAAAAAGTTGCTTTGCTGAACAAGCAAAAGAAACGTGGCACCAATCCTGAAACACTGGAGAAAGCAAAAGCAGCAGTAAGTCACTTGCATACAAGATACATTGTTGACATGCAGTCCTTGGATTCAACTGATGCAGAAATAAAACGTTTACGTGATGAACAGTTGTACCCAAAACTTGTTACTCTTGTTGATGGGTAAGTGGCCATGTAGTAAACTTGTAGAAAAATAGGTGAGTCTTTTCTTGTATTTTAGGCAACAACCTGATTTATAGTTTTCAGAATGGTTCGTTTCTGAAGTACGAAGTCTTTCTGTGATTTGCATATGGATGCTGATATTTTGTGCTTTTCTGGATGATTGCTGATAAACCTTTTCTTATTTCCTTATGTAAATATCAATTTTCTGCTTGTGAATACATCTTCTTTTTTTTTTTTTTTTGTACTGAGCATATCAAGGATCTCTACCTTATTTGAGTTTACTTGACAGCAGTTTAAGTATGCTCAATGCTCTCTCTCTCTCTCTCTCATAGTAACATATGAAGTGTATGTGTCGGTAGTTATATTCTTCTGCTTTCCTTTGAGAAATATGACCTTTCCATATAGAGAAGCTGTAAATTTACCTAGTACTATGAAACTTTGGGGGAATGGTCATAGGTATGTAACTTGAAACAAGCCAGAAAAGCTTTGAAGTGCATTTGATTGAACTTCCATTATTGAGTGACAAATGTTTTTCCTTAATTAATGCTTTCATTTCTTATTGAATTTAAACTTAATATATTTTCTTTCTGGTAATCCAGGAAACTTGGATGTAAAGTTAAAAAACATAGAAATATAAAAATGCACCCTTGATGTTTGGGATAAAGGAGTTTTTCTTTCATTTTTACTACACTAATAAAACCAGATTTTACTGTTGCTGATAAAAAAAATCTTTCAACAGACAGATGTTCCATAGAGAAAATAACCCAACAAATAATATTTAATCTCACCCCAATACCCTTTTGCTAAGAAGCTCGATACAGGGAAGAAACAAGATAGATATAGAGATTTCACTCTAGTAATCTCAACATTTCTCTAAACCAGGGATATGCATTTATTTTTGGTTCAAAAATTTCAACTGCTTCAAAGTAAAATGTTCTTTTCCAGTCAAATCTGAACTTACTGAATCTTTGTAGATAAATGCATCTCTACTCTCTAGGATTTCAAAAATTTGGAAAGAAGATCTCTACCCAACACAAAAAGGCTCCAAAAAATCCATTATAATAAAATAAAGCATGCTATTTCAATCTTCCATTTGACTACTGATTCTAGCTCATTGATCCTTGGTATGAAAAAAAGATAGGGGAAAAAGCAAGAAAGGATAGTTGATCCTTGATCTAATACCATGTAATGAGTTAGGTAAGTAATATAGAAAAGGGAGAGATAATAAAGAGAAGTTTGAGGTTGAAAAAAATAAAACTGAATTGTAGGCCAGTTACCCCATCATATCATCTCTTTGATAGGATACACAAAATACAGGCCTATGGCTAAGTGAATAAATTCAGTCATTCAACAATCTTGAATTCATGGAATCTGAAATACTTATTATTTTGATCTATGCATTCTAACTCTTATATCAAGACTGCAATGTCTTGATCCATAATTCTGCTGTCATATGGCTTGATATTAGTTAGTTAATCTATTCGCTACCCTATTTTTGTTTCCTTTACTCACCCACTTAACCAATATTATTTCTCTCAGGGGAAGAAGCAAATTTCTCTCATGCCTAAACTCTTAGACCCTATGAAGACCCATACATAAGCAATCTGCAATCCTACCTAATGTAGTTATTCTCTTCTTTATTTTATTTCACAATTACCAACTAGACCATTCTATCCTAAATCCTATTTTCCATCCTCCGAAACCTTATATGAATGTGTATTTATAAAATAGTATAAGAATTTATTTCAATCTATGCTACTTATGAAAAAAATTATTTCAATCTATGCCAGAAGAGTCACATCTATAACCATATATAAATATCACACCAAGCCATTCTTGTTATCAGGGCAGCACATTCTGCAGAGAGCCCACATATTTGTAGTGTTTTACACTGATTCATCATTGCAGAGTGCATGGTTTCATATAATTCCCACTTTTCAGTCATTTTTGAGTTTTGATCTGACCCAACTAAGGTGGTCAACCATGCTTATTTGCATCAAATTATCACCACCAACCTCTTCAACCACATTATCAAGTCTCAAGTGGTTTAAGTGAGAATGTTTTATAGAGTTATTCTGCTTCTCTGTCTACGTTGACCTGACTGTGTTAAAGTTATTAATCATGGCTCTTTGCATCACATCCTCCTCCTTGGCTTCCATAACATAATGCAGTTTAACTGTGATTACATCTTTGATCACAGTAACTGTGCTTGGTGCAATGGTAAAATCTAGGGCTAACAAGCATGAAAACATAGGTAGTCTGAGAGCAGCCACTTTACGCAAGGAAAGCCAAATGTTGGGCCTTCATCCAGAGACCTTCCAAGATCCCAGATACCTAGGACCATCATTGGGTAATGGCCCTTTTTTTATGTTTTCTATTGTGTTGTTTTCTGCAGCTTTCAATTTGTCTGAAAAATGCCTGTAGTCTTGTATTCTTTTCATTATTAATTTCAATGTAGTATACATTGGAGTCACTTGAGTTATGGCATTTAATTCCGTGTACTAGATTTTGTTGTCTTAGGGGTGATATGATAACAGCTGAAGTGGATGAACTAAAAATATTATTGCTTTGTCTTTTGGTGAATAAGCTTCTAAGGAGATTGTGGTTTCCTTAATGGCTAAAGCTGAAATTGAGTAGATTATCATATCCTTGAATAATTTGTACTTTTAACCATTTTGTCCACTAAAAGACAAAACAAGAAATTGTTCAATTCAGCAACACAGCTGTTATATCAGATGGCCCCCCTAGAGGTCTATTTTTCATTACTATTAAGAACTACATGATTGTAGATTCCAAAATTAATACTGATATTTGGATCACAGTATGGCCAAAATGTGGGAATTGATGCATGTACATCATAGAACACAGATGGAGATTGCCGTAGACCTCAAAAACCTGGACATATCCCAAGCTCCCAAGGAGACAAGCATACAGCACTCAAAATGTATTAAACAACTGTGGAATGTTGTCCAAGAGTGGAACACACAACTCCAGAAGCTAATGGCCAATCAAAAGGATTACATTCGAGCTCTCAACAATTGGTTGAAATTGAATCTCATCCCTATTGAGAGTAGTTTGAAGGAGAAGGTATCATCTCCACTCAAGGTTTCTAGACCCCCTATCCATCACCTTTTGCAAGCCTGGAATGAGCACCTTGAGAAGGTTACGGATGGTGTGGCCAGGTCTGCAATAACTGCATTTGCAGCTGGTATCGAGACAATCATAATACAGCAGGATGAAGAGATGAAACTGAAGGACAAATGTGAGGAGATCAGCAAGGAGCTTGCACGCAGAGAGAGGATTTTGGATGCGTCACGTCGTAAGTACTTGGAAAAAAGGACACCTCCTGATGAGATGGACCCAGATAATGTAGACAAGAATCCTTTGGAAGATAAGCAGTTAATGGTTGCCACCCTACGGAAGAGGTTGGAAGATGAGTTGGAACAATACCAGAAGCATTGTAGGCAAGTGAGGGAGAAGTCATTTGTTAATCTTAAGATGCACTTGCCTGAACTCTGTCGGGCCATGTCAGTTTTCTCTCTTGCCTGTACCAATATGTACAAGGACTTAAGGTCCAATGCACAGTCTCATACCCCCATAAAAAGCTTGCCTTAGGAATGTTGTAAGTCATGTATAGTCAATAGATCTGCAGGTTCTTACCGAGAATTCATTCTTTTCTTACAGTTTGTCAAGGACAGGAAGTAATTGACTTTTTCCTTATACATGTCATTTTTTCCCTTGTAGCTATTTTTGAACAGCTGAGGTACTTGTCAAGCATTCTGAGGATGTTGTACAGTAGAACCACATTGGAGAATACATTTTTTGTACTAAACAATTGTCTCAATGACTTGAAGGGTATTTTCTGATTACCCAAAATAATATACTGAGGGGTGTTTGGTATTTTCTGATGCTTAGGGTGGATGGTAGTCTTGATAACATGAGGGGTGTTTGGTATAGTGCTGTAGCATTTTGGGTTGGTCAATACAAGTTTGTGAGAAATATGTATTATTGCCACATCATGAGCCTCATTTCAATTAGAAAAATTTACATATGTGAGAAAAATCAAAATTGATGTTTTGGGTAGAAATAGCAATTTATATTGATAAACCCAAAATGCAACAGCAACCCAATACCATTTACCAAACACCCCCATGATCTATGGGAAATGCCCTTTTCTTTTCTTTTTAGTTTTTATCCTCTAACTTTATTTTTAAAGAAAATGTTTGAGATATTCCGAAACAGATTTCAGGTCCTTTCATTTAGAGTCTTCAGACAAATCTGAGAAAGTCGTGCAAATTTCTCTATGAAGGGTGCCAACCTGAAAAAAACCAGATCATGACATCAATTGGGATTCACTCGTCTCTCAAACTCAAATGGTAATGGGTATTAGCCTTGGATTCTGGTTGGAAATTCCAACTCCTTTCAGGTTCTAATTGACCATTTTGTCTTTCAAACTTCAAACTAGTTGGCCAATATTGATTTCTGTCCATGGCGAGGCCGCCAAATCTTCCCACCACCATGCACAGAGCTATGTATGCTTTGTGGGTTAATAGGGTTGACACAGCCTAGAAGCTACGTTTGGTGAAAAATCCAGAAATTCAGAATACACTTCAATTGAGCTAATAAATCGACTTTTGGTGAAGCTAGCCCCACTAGCTTCTTCAACGCAATTCAATCAAACCGAAGCCTTCCCAAACTGGCTCTTAACAGGACAGAGGCTGCGTGTTCTATAAATGAGCTAGCTCAAGGATTCCAAGACATTTTCACATCCACAAGTCATCTGACTTTGGTCCTATAAAATTCCTTTTTCTCCAAAATGGGAAATGGTTCTATATTACATAATTTTCCTGTATAAATTCTGAGAACGCTCTCAATGCAGTTATTGGAGGCAAGATACATTTTCTTCATTCATAAAGATGACCGAGTTAAGCAGGCATTGCATGACTTAGAAATTCATGGTTTAAAACACTTCTGAAGGATCTGTCAAAGTACATGACTGACCATCAAGCTTTACCAGGAGTTGATTATGTTGGCGCTTTTTATTGAACTATTTGGAATTCCTTATCACAGAACCACTATTATACCAACTTAACTATATTGCTGGTAAGTTGAAATAGAAACTTTTGTTGACAACTAAGGTCTGCTTCATTGGTTAGAATATATCCCATTAATTGTAGAAAATTCATTTTATTCTTTTTGGCTCCCATGCTCCTTTCACTTACACGAGCACAGTAAACAGTTCAAAGGAGACAGCAAAGCCGTTAAAAGGAATCTTGTAATGTCCAGACTGCAAGTATTTACAAGACATGGTTTAAGTGCTGGGTAAAAGTGTCAATAAATTTATCATCCACACCGGAGAATCACCTGGTAAAATGAACAGTAAAATTAGCAATTGATTTTTAAATAAGAAAAAAAAAAAAAACCAGCATTGGCAATAGAAACATGCATTGACTCAACGGACTTATCATTCCATGAAGTAAAAGAAGAATTGAGATAGCTGCGCACCCACAGTGAAGATCTTGGCCAGGTGGCTATGTTATTATGCTGAGCAACAAAACCGTCTTCTCCCCCTTCCCCGTGCTTCATCATGTAGATTCATTCCTTTGGGGCGTGTAGGGCAGGCCTTTGCCAATAGCTTTGCTGTAAAAGGCCTTTAATCTTGTAACATAACTAGAACAAAAGTTTATTACGAAAACAAAATAGAAGGGGCAAATGGAAATCTAGAATCCAGGCTGAAAATGTCATACAACAACATATCTGCACCACAAGACCTAGTAGCAAGCTAAGAACATTCCTGCAAAACTAGGCTTCACTTAGGTTCTATCTTCAGCTGAAGCCTGGCAATCTACACACTGTAAAATATAATGCTCTTGGTCAAGGTTGACCAAAATATCAGGGGACTGAACCAACATGAAGCCATTCAATTTCCATCAGAACCAACTGAGAAAAGACTCGAAGCAACTATGGAAAAAAAATGTTATCCCATGATGACAATGTTTGGATAAGAATAATATTCACCATATGGATTTACTTTGGCCATCTACTTCCCCTTCTGACCATCCAGAAGAATGAAAGAAATAGGACAGTCAGCCATCAATTGGGCTGTTATTTTGGATTAGATCTCCTAGATCAGAAGTATGACATGATTGATGAATTTGCTAACTTGAATGGGTGTTTTGTATTTCCTGCAATTATAATGATTCCTACAGCCGGGTGCAAGGGAACATAGCTATCCACAGAGAAATAAATGAAAATTTACCTATTTCATAGAACAACTCATTAACATTTTGTGCAGTTTTTGCTGAAGTTTCTATGAAAAATAGCCCATTTTCTTGGGCGTATTGCTCACCTTCCTGCAATAATATAGAGAGATCCAATGATTATGCTTGATAAGAAACAATTAGAAAAGCCAGTAATTTACAATTTTAATCACTCTGAAAGAATAAGATTGACAAGCAAATGAGGTGTTTCTGATGCTAAGAAAATTTGATGGTATAGCAGCGGTGATGACAGATGGTATAACATAATGACACACAGAAATAATATAGAAGCTGAAGGAAGGATTTGATCCCTCTGCTATAACCAGCCAGAGATCTTACCAACAGGCTAGCTGGATAAAATGAATTGTAGCAATACATTTGGCTTGAGAAAATGGGGACTGAAACTAGGTTCTAAGTCCAGGTCTATGGCATCAACTAAATGCCTGTATTGGATTTGAAACAAAGAAATCTTGCATCCTAGACTGAAATCATTATCATTGAATCATTCCATAAACAAGTAAATTGTTAAAAAGTTAATAACGTTGAGCAACAAAATGGAAATCAGAAGACCATGAAGGATTTTGCACATACCTCATTAGCCACCCTTCTCTTATCTTCCAAGTCGGCCTTGTTTGCCACTAACATCATTACCAAATTTGGATTCCCTAAAATAATTTAACATGCAAAATCAATTATACTCAATTATTGAGATACCAACTTTATCCCTCGATCTAGATAAACCAGGAGAGCTAATCTCCATAATGAGGGTTTGGCATTAGTGCTGGCTGCCAACCCGACACAACACTCCTTTATCTGAGCTTGGGACCAGCAGCTTAAGACAAGCTCACACTGGCAGAGTTAGGAGTGCTAATCTGGTATCTTAAATAAAAGTTTCTTACTCTAATGTTGTCATGTCATTGATTCTGAAGAGATTTAAATCTCCAAATCATTGAAAAAGTTCAACATAGGACAAGGAACAGAAAATGAATAAGAGAAAGAGGAGAATAGATCTTCTACAGAAAATTATGATACAAGAGCAAAGTTCAACTGATCTGTTTTGTCCTTTTAAGTTCATTTAATCAAATCTGGTAAGAAAACTTAACATTTAGCCAAATAAGTAACAATTTCTAGTTATAGTAAGTATAAATTTAATAATGACATGGTTTGGTGCTATGATCAAGTCACCCAACAGAAAAAGCTATAATCCTAGGGGAAATGAAAGGGAAATGGCTGGACAAGAGAAGAGAATATCCAAATTTAATCTCACGATGTACTTCCAAAGAAAAGTTAAAACTTCCATGCTATTTTTTCTTCTTAATCTAAACTATATGAACCATAAGAGAGGATATATTTAAATGGTTTAAGCATACAAGGCACATGAAACTGAGTGGAATCCAAAATTAATCTATCGTTTCAATAAGTCACCTTGTCTTTGCAGTTCTTGAACCCATTTCTTGGCCCGAATAAATGAGTCCTGAGGCCAAAACACCATACATTTTATTAGTCAAATCAATTCTTAGAAAAAGATGAATATATAGATGGAAGAAAAAAAAATCAGACAATGAATTGCATTTTCAAATGAGCATGAAAGATCATGGCAACTAATTACAGCCCATAAACATAATAAACACTTCCAAGCATAGCTAACTTTAGAAAACCTAGGATGCAAAGGTGAGCAATTGCACACAAAGACATAGATGACTGTACATACACAGTGCTGCTACTTGTCAAGGATTCATGAATGGAAGGGATTAAAAGGAAGAAGACCATGCCACAAGTACATGCATTATAATAAATTAAAACATCATTATATTACCTAACTGCACATGCACACCAGGAATACCACAAAGAATATTGAAAGAAAAAAAAAAGAATTCCATTAATCTTTAGAATTTTATTTTCTCCTTCATTACAAGTGCAGTCAACAAAATTCTGAGGAAAACATTAGAGTTTTGTAGAGAACATTGATGTGGGCCCCACAGCTGTGGTCCCACTCTGTCCGTAGGGTAGAATGTATCTAGTCACAGCTGTGGTCAATGGTCAATTTGTTATTCTGTTATTCCTAGTTGCTATTTATTTTTCAGTTTTATATTGTTTGTTATGTGTTAGCTGTTATGATGTAAGCACCAAGGGCATATATGTCCTTTCATGTGACTAGCATAACATATATATATTAAATTAAAGTGGCGGCGGCAGAATATTGACATTCTGTTCTCCTCAAAATCTGTGTTCTATAGCTCTCTTACCGCTCTTTCTTCTACTTCTTCTTCACTTTCTCTTCTCATCGAATCTGAAACTTCTTAGTGATCAAGACCGATAGCAGTCTTGAACACCTACATAGTATCAGAGCCAGGTTAGGGTTTCTCATGTGAGCCTAATACCAGCCAACTATATGAGAATCTCTTAGGATTGGAAGCTGAAAAGGAGGAGTTCGCAGACTGATTCTTGGAGATCGCCAGAGGTGCTAGCAGCTATTGGAAACTTGCTAGGGTCGCAGAGTGTTGGTGGTCAGGAAGGATCAGAGAAGACTAGGGTTCGGGTAACCCTAGAAGGCAGCGAACAATTTTTCCTTGTAAGTTGTTTACTTTCTAAGAGAAGTTCTATCAGAGAAGATAGGTTGGACCTATCTGGAGGGGAAGGCCGAACCATTTTAGGTTTTTCTCTCTTCGATTCACTAAGGTTTTACAGCAAACCCTGGACCGAACTGTCTCAACTGTGTTTCTCTCTACTCTAGGGTTTGAAAGTGATCTTGCGGCAAGCCCTAGTGTTTGACTGAACCCTGTGATCTACCTAGAGCTACCCTTAAGTTTATTGGTAGGTCTGATCAGATTCTAGGGTTTCTTATTAACCCTACTGCAAGCCTATCTGTACAGTTCTGGTTGGGTTGTGCAACTGAGTTGCTTACTTAAGGACTGATTAAACCCTACTGCAAGCATATCACATTTTTTTAAGCTGTTCTCAGAGTCCTAAGGGGTTAGAGCTCTACGGACAGCTACTGCTGTGTTGGCTAGTTGGTTTCAGATCAGAATTATCTCAGTTTGTGCACATACACTGAGAATACAGATCAGGCCTATACTGTTTTGATTGAGATTGGTAGTTCAAGTGTTGTTTTGAGACTTGACAGAAATTGAGTTTAAAAATCAGGCAGAAGACAGCCTTGGGAACATCAGTTATGGTAGTGTTTCTGAGATGGGTGGTCAGATTACGACCGTAAAGTTTGATGGATCAAACTATTTAGAATGGGCCCAATCAGCCATGATGGCTATTGGTGGAAGAGGTAAATTAGGGTACCTCTTGGGAGACATGAAAGAACCTCCCAAGGGAGACCCGACATATACCAAGTGGATGCAAGAAAACTACTTGGTTATGACATGGCTGTGTAATTCTATGCAGCCTCATATTAGCCGGAATTATTTGTGGGCAAAGACAACTAAGGAGATATGGGATGTTATGAAAGAAACTTATTCCCAACCCCTTAATGTTGTTAGAGCATATGAATTGAAAAATCTTAGACAAAGAGAAAGACCGGTTTCAGTACATTTCTCTACCTTGTAGTCCCTGTGGCGTGAGATTGATCACTTAGAGACTCTTGAGTGGGAGAGTCCCAGAGATGCACAGATATATAGAAAGCAAGTTGAGACAAACCGGGTATTTGAGTTTCTGGCAGGCTTAAATTCAGATTATGATATTGTCCGGCAACAAATTTTGACTAGAGACAGTGTGACTCTCTCAGGCATACTCATTTGTACACAGTGAAGAGACCAGAATGAAGGTTATGATGCAACCTCAGCCACCCACACCAGCATTTGTAGCGGTTACACCCAAATCAGGGGGTGATTCAAAGAAGGACAGGAGAAAAGAAGACAAGAAGGATGTGGTATGTGAACATTGTAAGAAGTCCAAACATACAAAAGAGACATGTTGGAAACTGCATCCTCACTTGGTTCCTACGAAGTTGAGAAACAAGAAGGGCACTGCTCATGTAGCCGTGAACACTGATTCAGCATCCTCATCTAGCACAAAAGGAACATCTTTGGAGACCTTAGCTGCAGTTCAGGCTGGCCTAATATAGCTAGAAAAGGAAGTTGGAAATTCAGCTCAGCCACCGCAACCTCCATCAGCCCCTGCCACATCTGCCTTCGCCCATTCAGGTACTCGAGCTTCAGCCTATCATGCCTCAACTCCAGGTACTACTGAACCTTGTTGGGTAATAGACTCAGGTGCATCTGATCACATGACTAGCTTGCCTTCATTGTTTACTACTTACCATTTGTCTTCTGGTAGGGATAAGGTATCTATTGCTGATGGCTCCCTGGTTCTTATTTCTGGGAAGGGTGACATCAAGCTTTCAGATAATATCTCCCTGTCATCTGTCTTGCATGTTCCTAGCTTGATACTAACCTTCTTTCAGTCAATAGTATTACCAAGCATATGAACTTCTCAATAACCTTCTTCCCTGACCGATGTGTTTTTCAGGACTTGGAGACGCAGAAGGTGATTGGGACTGGCCATGAGGCGAATGGGATCTATCTGCTCGGGGAGCGGTTCTGTCAGGGAGAGTCAGTTTGGAAGATGTCTTTTGTTTCTCAGAGTGTGAGTCCGGTTATGCTTTGGCATAACCGATTAGGTCATTTGTCTTTTCGATCTTTACAGAGTCCATTTCCTGCTTTATTTGATTCTATTGAGTTGTCTCAGTTACAGTGTGAAAGTTGTGAGTTTGCTAAGCATTGTAAAAAGCCTTATTTATTGAGTAATAAAAGGAGTGATAATTCTTTTGATATTGTGCATACTGACGTTTGGGGGCCTTATCATATCCCTTCCATGGGTGGGTACAGATATTTTTTGTTATTTGTTGATGACCATACCCGTTTTTCTTGGGTTTATCTCATGCATTCACGAGATGAGGTACCTTCCCTGACCCAAAATTTTCACCAAATGATCATAACCCAGTTTGATGCCAAGATCAAAGTTCTTAGATCTAATAACGCAAAGGAATACTTTGCTAAATTATTGACATCTTATCTTCTTCATCATGGGGTTATCCACCAGAGTTCTTGCCCTCATACACCTCAGCAGAATGGAGTTGCCGAAAGGAAGAATAGGCACATTTTGGAAGTGGCTAGAAGCCTCGTGTTTACTTCCAATGTTCCAATTCGCTTCTAGGGTGATGCTATCCTCACGGCGGTATACCTTATTAATCGAGTTCCTTCCAGGGTCCTTGATATGCGATCTCCTTTTTCCCTCCTACACCTACGTGAGGACTTGTTTTCTATTCCTCTTAAGCCATTTGGTTATACTTGCTTTGTTTAGCTTCTCGAACCCCATCACTCCAAGTTCGAACCCAAAGCCTCCAAATGCATCTTCCTTGGTTATGCACAAACTAAAAAGGGTTATTGCTGCTATGATCCTGTCTCCGAGAGGAAGTTTGTCTCCATGGATGTCACTTTCCTTGAGGGGACACCCTATTATCCTCGGGTTTCCCCTCAGGGGGAGAGCAGTGAGAGTGGGGCAGTTCCTTTACCTATTCCATTGGGTGATGAGAGCTGCAATGGTGAGGGTAGTCAGAGGGATCAGGAGTTGAGGGAGAGCTGCAATGGTGAGGGTAGTCAGAGGGATCAGGAGTTGAGGGAGAGCTGCAATGGTGAGGGTGGTCAGAGGGATCAGGAGTTGCGGGTTTATCACAGGCGGTGTAGGTAGGTTGATCATGATCACAAGCAATCCAGGCAGCTCCAATCTCATTTGCAGCTCTAGGTCCAGATACTACAGTCCCAGAGCCCACAGAGACTTCCCCTACAGATGGTCTTGACCTTTCGATTGCAGTCTGTAAAGGGAAACGTCATTGTACCACATCCACAGCCCACTGTATTTCCCATTTTGTATCCTATGATCGCCTATCTCCTACCTACAGGTCCTACCTTATTTCCATTTCCAATGTCCCTATTCCAAGAACAGTGCAAGAAGCCCTATTCGTCCCTGAATGAAAAGATGCAGTGCAAGTTGAGATGGATGCCCTGTTGAAAAACAACACCTGGGAGGTAGTTGATTTGCCCAAAGGAAAGAAACCAGTTGGATGCAGATGGGTAATTACGATGAAGCATAATGCAAATGGATCTATTGAGAGGTATAAAGCTCGCTTAGTTGCAAGAGGGTTTACATAGACTTATGGCATAGATTACTTGGAGACCTTTGCACCGGTAACCAAGATGACTACTATTCGAATCCTATTGTCCCTTGCAGCAAGTCACACTTGGCCTTTATACCAAATGGACGTGAAAAATGCCTTTCTGAATGGAGATCTGCAAGAAGAAGTTTACATGCATTTGCCTCTTGGATTCTATGATGCAGAAATAGGTAAGAAGGTTTGCCGGCTCAACAAGGCTTTGTATGGTTTGAAATAGTCACCTAGGGCTTGGTTCGATAGATTCAGACTAGCTCTTGTGAAGTTTGGTTATGTACAGGCCCAGTCAGATCATACCCTATTCATCAAGAGGGTGGAGTCCTCTTTGACACTACTAGCAGTATATGTTGATGATATTGTGGTCACAAGGAATGATAGCCATGAGATTGAATCTCTTAAACAGCTTCTTCATCAAGAATTTGAGGTGAAGGACCTTGGTGTACTCCGATATTTTTTGGGTATTGAGGTTGTTAGATCCAAACAGGGGATCTTTATTTCTCTAAGGAAATATGTCCTAGACCTGTTGGCAGAAACTGGAAAATTAGGTGTCAAGCCTGTAGATACACCAATTGAACAGATATAGGAAAGCTCCTATATCTCTGCCTTACTCGGCCAGATATTACTTATGATGTTAGTGTTGTCAGTCAGCACATGCATTCTCCTAAAACCACACATCTTCTTGCGGCAGAAAGAATCTTAGCCTACTTGAAGAGATGCCCAAGTAGGGGTATACTATTCAAGAACAACAATCACATGAAGGTGGAGGTCTATACGGATGCTAATTGGGCTGGGAGTGTTGATGACAGAAGGTCTACCTCAGGATATTGTGCCATTATGGGAGGAAATCTTGTCTCCTGGAGAAGTAAGAAACAAAGTGTTGTCTCCCGGTCAAGTGCTGAAGCAGAATACAAGTCCATGGCCAACGGAGTGGCTGAAATCCCATGGCTAAGATCTCTACTTGAGGAGTTGGGTATTGAGTATGAGAAGCCCCTGATGTTGTACTATGACAATCAAGCCACAATTAATATACCACATAATCCAGTACAACATGACAGAACCAAACACATTGAAGTTGACCGCCACTTTGTACGAAAGAGGGTCTCATCTCAAGAAGTATGCCTCCCTTACATCACATCCAGTATGCAACTAGCAGACATCCTCACTAAATCTGTATCAAGAAAGAAGCTAGAAGCGGATCTATCCAAGTTGAGAATGATGAACATATACTCCCAACTTGAGGGGGAGTGTAGAGAACATTGATGTGGGCCCCACAGATGTGGTCCCACTCTATCCGTAGGGTAGAATGTATCTAGTCACAGCTGTGGTCAATGGTCAATTTGTTATTTTGTTATTCCTAGTTGCTATTTATTTTTCAGTTTTATATTGTTTGTTATGTATTAGCAGTTATGATGTAAGCACCAAGGGCATATATGTCCTTTCATGTAACTAGCATAACATATATATTAAATTAAAGTGGCGGCGGCAGAATATTGACATTCTGTTCTTCTCCTCAAAATCTGTGTTCTACTACTCTCTCACCACTCTTTCTTCTACTTCTTCACTTTCTCTTCTCATCAAATCTGAAACTTCTTAGTGATCAAGACTGATAGCAGTCTTAAACACCTACAAGTTTCATTAAACCTCCTTGGGTAAAAGAAGTTACGCATTGACAATGTTTGCATTTAATAGAGCCAGAACTGCCTAGTTCATGGAATCATATATCCATATTTTTAAAACCGCCTAAACAAGCAATGACAGTCATTAGAAGATTAACAAATAGCTTACTGCACTTGATATGTCATACACCACAATAGCAGCTGCAGCACCACGGTAGTACATTGGGGCCAGGCTATGATATCGTTCTTGTCCTGCTGTATCCCATATGTCAAATTTCACAGTGGCTTCATTTAATGACAATATCTGAGTAAAGAAGGCTGCTCCTATAGTTGATTCCTGTATATTGTCAATTAGTGTCAAAAGTTCACCATAAGAAAAAGGAAAGACCAGGGAAAAGACGTAACGGAGTGAAAGATACAAGAAACCAAGAATAAACCTGGTAATCAAAAAACTGGCCCTTGACAAATCTTAATACCAAACTAGTCTTTCCAGTCCCCATGCCCCCAAGAAGAACCTGTAAAAAATTATGAAAAAAATGATCACAGATGTAAAAAGTTTTGCAGTATGATTCATGTTTAGAGTCAAATCAATGTGAGCATAAAGAACGTGGTCAAGCCCCATTCTCCAGCATCCTATATTTCCATATTTGGCACTGGCACAAAATTTTTGTGGCAATATTGAAACATTAACAGAAATAGGGCATTGAAGTTCCAAAGAAGTAATCTAAAGTAAAAATTAAAATGATTTGACCAATTTATTTAACCATTCCTCTTTTGTGTGGAGAAATCAGAATCCTTGGGACAATTTACTAATTGCTAATGATTATTGAACAAGTTGTACATGAGGAGATGCAGAAACCGTCAAACTGCTACGGTTTCCCCAAAAGACAAGGATCATCTATCCAATTGTTATTGAAGAAAGCAAAGCACAAGTTAGCAAAAGCTGAACCTACTTAACAACCAATGGGTCGAATTAAATTGTTTCATTTCACGAGAAGTGCCAAGAATTCTGAAAAATAGGGTGAATTTCAATTACAGCTGCGCCACTACGTTCTATTGCCGTATTAATCTATAAGCAGCTTCTTCACATATATATCAAATTTCTTAGCTTCTGCAAATAACAGGGTCATCCTAGAGAGCCGGTACTCCGGAAAATCTGAGAACCCGCCATTATAAAACTATTAATGCGTCTACAAGAATAACTTATGAGTCCACTGGGCAATTGGTACCACTCTATTTGCCTAAATAAATAAAAGAAAAGTTACAGAAACTTTGGTGGGTGGGAATAGTCATGATATATCTTGGAAACAACAAGAAACTAGCAAGGAGAAGAAGCTAATCAAGGTTAAAGAAGAGGAATACAATCCGGAAAGGGAAGACATACCCACCAGTTTGGCCTGGATATTCTTGTTGCCTGTCCTCGCCATTTGAATGGATCAGTAAGTAGTCGAGATCGATATTGAACTTCTGTATTGATCGGAGAGAGAGAGAGAAGAAGAAAAGTTGTCGAACTTTATCTGGGTCTGGGAATACCTATTCATCGTCAAAGAAGAAAAGACAAAAATAAAAAATAAAAAGAAAAAGAAAAAGAAAAATGCTAGAAGAGAGAATGGTAGGTTTTGAAATTTGAAGACTGGTAGTTGGCTGGTCATGGCACCTGGTTTCGACATCCTCCTCGGTCCATGCTCCACACTGTATATATTCTTCATTTGAATTATCGCGCGAAGATCGAAAATTGAACGTTTACTAATTACTGTGGCGGGTATTCTATGCGTAGCTGTTCTCATCAACCACATATAACCGTTAGGGGGATCCCCGGTCATCATTAACGGGTCTGGATTGGGGCCGGCCGGCCGGCCAACCCGAACTCATGCCACGTGGCATTGATTATATTGAAATGCCAAGTATTATTGGCTATATTGAAATATCACCATTGAATATGTTCAAATGTCACCTGACCTATGTTGCCACGTAGGGGTGTCAATGACCGGTTTGCGTTAATCTAAAATAAATTGGTCACATGTATATATTGCCACATAAGGGTGTCAATTTACAGGTTTGGGTTAATTCAAAATAAATTGGTCTGTATTCTTATTGATTTGAAGTAGACCTAAACCAAATTTTTGATAATTTGATTATGATGGCAAATCCTTGTCCAATTTGAAATCAATCAAAACTGAAAACAACATAAAATCACTTTTATGAAAGTATTTTTACGAAAGCATTTTTATAAAAACATTTTTATAAAATCACTTTTATAAAAAGTATTTTTACGAAAGCATTTTTACATAAGTACTTTTATAAAAACACTTTTACAGAATTAATTTTATAAAAGCACTTTTACAAAATCTTTAATAAAAGAACTTATAAAAGTACTTTTACGAAAGCACTTTTATAAAACTACTTTTACACGAAAGCACTTTTATGAAATCATTTTTACAAAAAAAACTTACGGAAGTACTTTTACGAAAGCATTTTTCTAGAAGTACTTTTATAAAAGCACTTTTACGAAAGCATTTTTATGGAAGTACTTTTAGAAAATCACTTTTATGAAAGCATTTTTATGAAAACACTTCTACGGAAGCACTTTTATAAAAATACTTTTATGAAAGTACTTCTACAAAAATATTTTTATAAGTCTATGGAAGTACTTTTCGAAAAGTGATTTTGTAAAAGCACTTTTATGAAAATATTTTTATCAAAGTACTTTTACAAAGTGCTTTTATATAATTTTCGATATTTCGTTCGGTTTGGATTGGATTTGGTTCGTATTGGATTTGGACCGGATTGGGTCCAATCCATTTATAAGTGGTCACATTGGACTGGATCGGGTTGCACCAAATCTGTCCAATTGACACCTCTAAATGCCACGATATAATGTACAAATATTATGTGTGCCTATGTGGTTGTTATCATGGTTTTCAAAAGTAGAACCGAACCGAACGGTCGGACCAGAAAAACCAGGAACCAATCAGGTTTTATCCCAGAACTGTTATTCAGCCAAAAATCATTGATATGGTCAGAAAACCGTTGATCCGGACAGTCAAACTGTTTGAACTGTTCGAATCATCCAACAGTTTTAGCCGTTTTTTATTTTTTATTTTGTCAGAATGGGCCGTTTATTCGATTATAGCACTTGATTGTAATACAGTTTGACCTGACTATTCGACCTAGAAACAGTTTGACCTGACTGTTTTAAAAACCTTGATTGTTATACACATTCTAGAAAATATAAAATAAACAAGAGGATTGGATGGATATTCTTGAATCGGACAGTTCTATCTTGGTCTCACAGCTAATACTTTCCCAAGAAGGAATCAGAGGAACAGAATGAAGGGAACTGGTTGCTTTATAGATTGGTGAGTAACACAGGCCAATCCATTCATTCTATGTTCCTTGTTGATCTGTTATAGCACTTGGCTAGCATTTTCTTTTTCTTTGTTGGAGAAGAAAAGTGCAACTTTGATTGTTAGTCTTCTCCTTGATCCAGCTGGCTCTATTAATTTTATTAAACATAAACTGGAATGTTCCCTTTCAACGCTTCTATTCTAAGGTTCAACAATGAAACAACCCTACCCTTTTTTTCTTGAAAAACGATATTTTAAAGAAACTTGTATTTTTATATTCATTCATTGAAAAAATAAAATAAAATTAGAATACAATTACACGCCTGACAAGTTGGATGTGTGGATAATAAGTAAGGTTGTGTTTGGTACCATGTCTTGGATAGATCAACACAAATTTGAGAGAGATTTTTCTACCTAAAACATTCTTTTCTTTAGGTATTATATGTTTTGGGTTCATCAACACAATTATCATGTGACAACTGACCACATTTCTCACCACTTTGTATATTAATCAACTCAAAACATTTCATGTAGAAACACCAATGGTACTAAATATAACCTAAACTACAAGATAACTTCAGTATTCACATGGATTAAGATTTACCTTCAGATAAAAGGGTATTTGGATTGTGATTAATTTGAGGCTGTGTTTGGTTTGTATAGGTTTCCCTATTTTTCCTTTCCTCTCTTTACCTTTTCTTTCAAACCAAATACAGCCTAGAGTTAGAACCTTGTTTTGTGACAATCTCTAGATTTTTCCAGAATCTAAAGATTTTGTTTTGGTAAAAATCTCATTAGAATTTCTTGTTTTTATCATTTTGTTAGGTGGGATATTTTGCCAATATATTAACTGACAGTTTAAAAATATTATCTTGATTTTATATGAGAATGTTCTACATAAAAATTTTCTAGGTTTCTCTAGTTTAAAGAAAATTGTGTGGAATTCACATTAGTTCTTTATTGATTTATCATTTCAATGGGAGAAATTATATGAAATTCCTCACTTGATCTTTGAGAAAATTAATGTTGACTTTTCTAAATGGAAACTAATCAAAATTGTTTTCTTGAACTTTACAACATTACATTTTCTCCATTTTCAATAATCTAGAATTTTTATGGTGTTCATATGTTTTTGAAATTGCCATATCAGCGAAAAAATCAAATAAATAAAAAAACATGTTCTTGAACTCTGTTTTTTTTTATAAAATTGGTTTTGTTTCAAAAAACAATTATTCCATGTTTTTGAGAACATCAAAATGGTGGTTTCGATACATATATTTCCTGATTTATGAAAGATGATGAGAGATATTGTATATGATTTGAAACAAAAACATATTTTTCAAACCTACAATTCAAGAACATGTTTTTTTGTTTCAATTTTAGATTGAAAAAAAAAAACACCAAGAACATGTTTTCCATATTTCTATTTAAGAATCAATTTGTTTTAAAACTAGGTGGCGGCTTTGATTTGTTTTTAGAACTTAGAAGTCACATTGAATAACACCCCTTAATGATCACTTTTTTTTTTTTTTGCCTTTTTTATTTATGTTTCATTCTTCTTTCTTTTCTACATCCTTCAACCAATCCTCGTTTTAAGGGGCGTTCTACAACATGAATTATTTTTCTTGTTGCTAGTTTGAAGAACAAATCAACACCATCTGGTTTAAAAACAGTTTATTTATCAGAATAAAAACACAAGTTACACAAAAACAATAAATATGTATGAATTTTTTGTTTTCATGCTTGAAGAAAAAATGTTGTTTTTTATTTAGAAAAACATAATTTTGATGGTTTGTTTTTTGGGCTGTGTTTGGAAATGATGCAAATAATTGTGAATGCAAACTTGTAGTGTAAAATGGTTCATATAAATTGCAAAGTTGGGTTAGTTTTGCATTGACAATTTTACCTTCTTACCAAACAGACTTTTAGCTGTAATGGATACAAATACGAATTCCAATAAAGCATATGCCTTTTTTATCAAAAGCCCACTTAATGCAAAATTTACTTCTTTTTTATATATTGATGTGCTTTTACATCTTATTATCAATGTAAATATGCATTGGTCTGTCATTTGTTAATGCATAAATTTAATGTTGCCAAACACAAGCAAAAATGAACCAGAGTGCAAATTTACCCTGAACAGGGATTTACACTCCATTTGCATTGTTTCCAAATGTAGCATTGGGAATAAAACCACATTTTTTTCACCTCCCCAAATAAATCAAAGTTAGAGAGCTTGCTTTCATTTTCTTGCTTATGATGTGACAACTCTGAAAACAAGTGAAAACAAAAACATTCACATTATCAAACATGCCCTTAATTTTTCAATCCGTTTGAACTATGGCATATAAATAATAAGCCAGGCAACTAAGTCCTCTCACTAAGTCTGTGTTTGGAACCACTGTCGTTTCTTGAGAGGTGTTTTCTTAGAAAATGGTGTTGTATAAGCATGTTGTTTTATCAAAAAAAAAAACATTTTCTCATGTTTTTTATTTGGTACCATTGCTATTGCTGCCACATAGACATTTTTCAATGCCATGTCAACATATTGTTGCTAGCAACAATAGAAAAAACTGGAAAACACCAAAAAGGGCATTTTCTCATACCACGCCTTCCCTGATTTCCAAGGCATGGTATAAGAAAACATTTTTTTTTTTGGAAAAAAGACTAATCAAATAGTAGACATTTTCCAAAAAAATAGATTTATGATGTGGTGCTGATGTAGCATTGTTTTATGAGAAAACAACAGTGATACTGAATACCTACTAAAATTTCAAATATTTTCTTCTAATATACACATTACACATTAGAGGGGGATTAAAGGGGTAGGAATAGAACAGGGTGTTTACATATTTTCTTTTGATAATCAACTTTTTAACCAAAGTTAAGGCATTGGAGCATAAGGTAGTTGGAACATTTAATGATGATCCCCACACTTAACATCAATTTCAAACAACAAGATGAGTGCAAAAACAATTTAAAATCTGAACCGTGTTTGCATTTAGGAACCGAAAAGAGGGTAAATATGTAGTATTCATATTTGTGTTTGCATTGCAATCAAACACAGCCTTTGGTATCCAAAGTAATATGAAATCTTGTTTTAGTGCAGCAAACAATGTGCTAGATGACAAATGAAACATTGAAGATGTGCATTTGTTTGAAAGGTTGATTGGATACAAAGATAAACTAGAAGATAAGGGAAAACATGACATGTCATCCAATGTATTGCCAAAAGAAGAATAAGGTGGGACTTGAAGAAAATTTTTTAGATTATTGTAAATTTTGAGATTTTTAATTTTATCTATACCTTGTAAGTTATTCATAATTTTTTTCTTAATTCCATTGTAAATTTTTATTTTCTATTTTGTTTTTGCATTTTTTTAATTTCATTTAATTGTTTTATATTTTCATTGTATGGATTGGTTATTCACGTAGAATAAAATTTTAAGATGATTTTTTTTTTCAAACTATTGTTGCAATCATTTAATTTGTCACTTTTTTTCCTTCATTTTTTCATTGTTTCTTGAGTTTTGATTTTTGTAGTGAAAAAAAAAAAAAAAAACTAAACAATATAGGTCGGCCCAACCAAAAGGTTTGTGAGCCATGAGCCCAGGTTCGTGTTGGGCCCTACCCCCAACCTGCACGGGTTGTGCCGACATGACCCAGTACAATAGCCGTGCCAGCTTGGCATGGCCCACCATAATACTGTGGGCATCCTGAAAATCTGGGCCGTGTTACCCCACTAGCTACTGGGTCATTTGCACCATAATCTTGAAACCACCATCAAACCTACCGATGATAGTGAAAACGGACTTGGGGACACTTCCATTTGTAGTTAAAATGTTTGGGCCATTTTTCTCTTATATTTCCATTCCGTCTGTCACCAGTATCTTATTGCACTCGTGTTTCTACATATATGCAGTGGACACTTGTCAGGAGCTAGGGAGGTGTTTGTTTGTGATATTCCACCTTTTTTTTTTTTTTTGAATTCTTTGCATGGTAATTTTCTTTTGGAATGATAATGTATAGTTTTATAAAAAAAAAAAAAATCAGAATTTGCTCATCACAGAGAATACCTCACACCAACCTCATAGTACATCCCACTGTGTATCAGGACAGATTCCCAGTATGGTCGTGACATGTTTTGACCTTGGTGGGGCATCCAAAACATCTCTGTATTTCTATGTTTTTATTCATGGAGAAATATTTCCAATGCACAGCTGGAAGGGCTGTGAAGTAGGTATGAGTACCAATTTTATGAGGAGGAAATCAGATTTCAAAGCCAGCATAAGCTTGTTTGGTAGCCATATACACATTTGCAAGCACCACAAGATTCAAATTAATGCTTGGTCATTGTTTGTCTGGTTTCTTCTTGAAGGAGCACTAGTTTATTCTCACTTTTACCCTCACTTCCACAGCATATTATCATTGTGCCACATACTAGCTAATGACCACCCTGTATTATGTACGGGCATTGGGCAATTATGTTTATTATGTTTATTTGAGATTAATTAATCTGATTTGAGGTTTTTGTTTAATTTAAGACATTAAATTGGGTTTAATTTGTAATTGATGACTCATTCATTGAGTTTGGATTTTCTCCTCACACCCACCTCACAATACATTGCAGCCATACATAGAAAACATCTCAGTATAAATGAAATCATACAAATATGGGAAATGTTTCCAATGCACATCTACAAGTGCTGTGAATTGATTGTAAGGAAGAAATCTGGATTCCATTTTCATTTGAAAGAGTGAGACCCCACACCATTGAATATTTTATGGTGAGTCTTACTTAATTAGGGTATTGAGCTAAAACTTTATATAGATCCCACATCATTTGAAATGGATAGTTATAAATAGAATAAAAAAAACATTGAGTTTTTCTGTGTATGTATAATGGGCAACGAAATAATAGGGTGTAGCCCTCTCCTGGGGTGATCATGGACTGGGCCCAAGTTGGGCTTAGCAGACTTGCAAAGGGTCAGCCTAATTTAAATCTAATCCAATTATATAAATACATCATCCAAATCTGGGATAATTAGATTAAATGTCAAATCTAACTATACATTTTCGGTATCTAACCCCTATGTCAGGTGAGGGCAGAATTCAATCCAAAATTTTTGTACCAATAACCTAGAGACTTTACTTCAAGCTATTTGGCACCTTCAAAAACACTGAATTTAAGTGTTTAACAAATAGACCTGTTCACGGACTGGGTTTCGAGCCTAACTTTACATTGCGTTGGGCTCGAACTTCAGGCCCATTTAAATTTTAGCAAAAATCAAACCGCAGCCCGGCCCATGAATAAGTCTATTAATCGTGGCCATGATATTAAACAATACAATATCCATGCAACCAAGCGTGAACTATGAAGGAGATTAGTTTGAAGCCAAGCGTGAAACCGTCGTCCACCACACATCTATCCGGTATAAGATATAACATCTCCGTTTTGGCTCTGCATCTGAAATATTTTCGTATTTATATGTTCTTTTTAAGGGAGATGTTCCAGATACACGGCTAAAATATGCTGTGAGGTCTGTGTGTGGCGCTCTTTGTGAGTAACAGATTCGAACACATCTTCTATAATACCAACATTACTTTAATCCTTGCGTGAGGTGAGATTCCTTCTTAGACTCGACACGCCTTTTCACATGTAACATGCTTCTTTTTATTACACTCCAAAAGCATCACAGAAAAATTCTAGCTTTTTCCTTTTTCAACACTAGCTAGGAATCTTCAATTTTATTAATTCAGAATATTTCAAGGTTTGACGGCTCGGATTATATCAACTGAAACCCTTCTAAGTGGGATCTCCCAGTGACTTTTGCCTTTTTTTTTTTCTTTTTCTATCCGTTTCACACGGTGGGATTTTATTCACAAGTATGAATGGGCTCATTGTTATCCATCAAAACCTGCATGGGTTCGTTCATCGTTGTCGCTTCCGAGGGAAGGAAGAAGAGATAGAAAGAAAGCGATATAGATAATACAGTATCCATAAGACCTTAAATCCAACACAAGCTTGGAAGCTGGAAATCTTATGTCTAACGAAGTGATAAAAGATAAACCCTAAGCCCAGCAGCTGAATTATTCCACTTCTTCAATAATTCATAAGCCTTACAGAATCTGACGCGTGTACTTCCAAGAATACTACTTTCCTACGAACCTCATCTCTTCATGCAACCACTCACGTCAACTCTTCCGAATCTATGTCCCTCTCTTACGATTAGGATGATTCAAGTGGAGCCAAGTGGAATATCTTGCAGAAAAATTCGTAGGTTGAATTTGAGATTGAGTTAAAAATATGAATTCGAAGCCTTATATTTGAGTTCTATTCGGAGATAAATTTTATAAAAAATAAAAATTATACATACAAAAATCTATATATATACATGAATAATTATTTCTTATTATATATATAAATATATAAATTAAAATATTATATATTAGTGTTTTTAAATCATTATTGATTCAGACAATTGGACCGTTTGGCCTGTCTCAGCAATCGGTTACCTGATCAGCGACCCACTGACTTCGGGTGATCAAACCATTAACTCATTTAACCCAGATGACAGTTTTGGCCCTTTCTTTTTTATTTAATTATTTTATTAACTGATGACCCAAAAACCTGTGGGTGATAGCTAAAGCGGCTCTGGTTCCGGATTGATTTGTAAACTTGCAAATCCACGAGCCAAGCTTCATTATATGGCCAACTGGGCCTATATATATTGGATTCGAACTCGAATGGCCCGAACTGAATCCATCTTTTCCTGAGGCAAGCTCAAACTCAAATAGTTTGTAAAAAAAGCTCAGCCTCTCTTTCTTTCTCTCTTCACAAATCGATCACCACCCCACCGACGAATAAAAGTCAAGAGCTGAAGAGCACCACTTGATCGGAGGAATTGCTCTGACCTCACAATTGATTGAATCTCGTAATATATATCTCCTCCGAATTTGTCTTATTCTTTAGACTAGAGAGCTTGCCAGTTACGTTACAATTCATAGGTTTTTATTTATAAAGGCAAAAGGTTTCTCTGATTTTTCATTGACAGACATGGCAACTCCTAGCACCATTAACGTCCGCTCCTCTCTGAAAGGCGGTAACGCTGAATCGGGTTCAGGACCGGCCAATTCGTCCAAGGGTTGGTGCTGCTGCTCTCCGACGACACACAGTGGCTCTTTCAGGTGCAAGTTTCATCGGAACCTGTCTTCAACTTGGATGAGACGCACCAAATCCGTGTCCGGAAATAATTCTTCTCCGTCCATCTCGCCGAAGTCAGTTGAGTCTACGTAGTTTCAGTACCTGGGAATTCGTCACCCCATTTATGTAAGGCCCTATATATGTTATGTCAGTAGTGTTGCTTTTGTACAAAATTTTAAAGGTAACTATCACCAGTTGATTGTCTGTTTTTCTTTTCCTTCTTTTGATTAAGTGTGAGGTATCAGATATCTCTCTTTCTAGTTTCGCTGGGCCTGAGATGGGGTAATTAAGGTCTCCTTCCAGTTTACAAAAATCAAAATCCAAAGCAAACCCAGAAAGAATTTGTTCTGTTAGAAAAGAATATCAATCTCCTTGGCTCTGAAGTCTGAACCTTTGTAGTTAGCTGAAAGGACAACTATATATATCATCGTATGAATTAAATATGTTTGTGATCAGATGCTGTTGGGGAACTGGTTATTCCATTAATGGGTTTTTGATGGAAATAAATTAATCGCTTTTAGTTTCATTCATCTATTTGATCAATAGATTCTGAATTCATTTTCATGGCTTCTGTGCCCATCTTTATCTTCAGAGTTGGAATTTTACAATCCAGGAATCCACAGTATGAGAGCTCTATCACCAAAAAGCCCATTGAACCAACAATAATGATCAATAATCCATGGCTTTGGGTCAAAATCAAATCATGGTTTTCTTTTCTAACACCTCAAAATTCATATTGGATAGATGGGATATAACCATCCAATGGCAATTCCGACCTGGTCCCTGGTCGAATGGCTGGGATCATCGATCCAGCATTCCAGTGAACACGATGTTTCTGCAAATCATTATTAATGGGAAACGTAAGGTAAAGTCCAGCAGGTATGACAGTAGGTGAAACATCTGGTTTAAAAATCAATGACATAAACCATTAATATTACGAGTTACGACAAATCCATGAACAGTACCAAGTAGTACAGTATGAATCAGTGTCTCACATCTCTTTCTTCCTTCGATTCCAAAACCAAATCATTCAAACCTCTCAACTTAATTACTTTCTCAAGGGAAGAGAAGGGTCGCTTTTGCAATCTTCTCAACACAATACTCAACAATATGCTTTTGATACCACAAGCTTTGTGGGTAGAGTAATCAGCGGCCATTTGATAACGGCTGAAGTGGCTGAACCCAAAAACTTATTGCTTTGTCTTTACTCTTTAGGCTCAGTTTGAAAAGAGTAAAAATGCAAGTATGTACAGTAAAAATATATATAAAATAATATAAATATAAGATTTTGCACTCTACATGTTTACATTTGTGCTTCATCCAAACTGAACCTTAGTTAGTAAATGAGTTTTTAAGAGGTTGTGAGGCTACTTGAAACTAATAATAATCCATTCAGTTCAATCACTTCAACCGTTACTCAAGGACTTGTTGCTTTAATTTGTCTTTTATTAGTAGATTAAATGAAATCTTTTAGGGGGCATAAAATATATAAATTCCATTCAGCCGTTAAGAATCTCACAACCTACTTTTTGACTGATTCATTAAAAAACAAAACAATAAGTTATTCAATTCACATCAGGTGTTCAGTGCTTTTACCCTAATATGAATACTCATACTTCTTCATTCCTACCATAAAAATCATAATTATCTGACGCCTAGGGCATTCTTGCTTTGAAGCAAATTTACATAGGCAAGCAAACAATTTTGTTCTCTTGGATTCCAAGAAAATTAATTGGTTAGTAGATTTGATGAACTATAAACCTCTAAAGTTGAACTCAACTGAAAATTTTGTACAATTTCGCCCCTTGTAATTAATTTTACAAATAAATGATTGTTATAGTATCGATGCTGCATATACAACACCGTTTTAGGAGAAAATTGTCATTTTTTTGTTTGGAAACATTGTTGTCAGATATAACGTTTCCTGGGGCAACGATAACACCTTCTGTTTGGAACTGGTGCTTCATATATGTTTTTAGCACTGATACCCATTATAAGAAGTCCACATCACTGCTACATCTTGTACTCATTGGCAGCAACAAGCTTCAAATTGAGTAAACATTGAATTCAGCATTTCCCTAGACCACGCCTTTTCGATTTCTAAGGTGTGATTTGGAGCACCGTTTTTTTTATTCCAAACATGTTATCGTTTTCTGGAGTACCGATTTTTCCAACATAATGCTGATGTGTTACCGTTTTCTGGAGCAACGTCATCGATGCCAAGCACCACCATAATCTAATGATGAAATCTTGAGAGTCCAACTTGGTTTCATGCATGGTTTATAACTAGAATTGTCTAATATTTATTAACTAATAATTCAAGCAACTTATATTAGAATGTATGCAATTTATTTATGTATATTAAATATATTTATATATGCAATAAGATGAAAAGACATTTAGACTGCAAGATGCCAACTGATTGGTTAGTAAGGTCTTGGCTGGTTGTAGGAGAGATTTGGCATTGAATCCTACGTGCACTAGGGTTGGGGGCTTATGGGTTTGGGGATGGATTACCCCTGGGTTGTGTAGACCCATTTTAGTTTTTGATTTTACTTCTTTAAATACTTAATTTGAATTTAAAAATTGAGTTATTTGAACAACCACTGTTTGCAAACGTTGACACCATATGATGCCATTAACATATTATCATTTAACTTTAATGGCTTGGACGTGAAGCCAAGACAAATATGGCGTGAGTAACAAAAGTATATACAAGTATAGCTCCCTAAGAAACATCATCTTGAACCTTTTTTGTATAAATTGCCATATTGGCTTTTATTTTCTTGAAAATTGACATCATAACAAATAAATAAGTTGAAATGTCAACACATTTATCGTATATACATTCTTTATCATACCATATAAAGAAAAAAAAAACAAAAATATTTTCTACTTACAGGGCCCACCATCTTGTACTTTCATTCTACTTCTTGTTCTTAGATTAAGTTGGTATTTTCTTCTATTATTTTTTTTCTCATTTTGGATCAATCGTTCTAAGAGTTTGTAATTTTTGTTGTTTTTCTTCCTTTCCTTATTTTTTGGCTTTAATTTGATCATATTTTTCACCTTGAAATTAATTTTAGTAACTTAGAAAACACAAAAGAATTTATTTTCCACCCTGATTATTAGAGGGCCAACTGTATGTAAAAAAGGCTATATTTGGTTTGATGAAAAAAGAAAGGCAAAAATTAGGGAAAATTCTTAGAGAATATCACAAATTCTTATTTTCTATCAAATCAAACATAACCTTATAAGGTATTGAGAGCAGGGTGATAGTAATCTAGCATTGAAGGGAGATGCTTCAAATACGTAGTGACAGTATCTTATGAGTAAGAATAGGTGAATAGGATATCCGGACCCACTAACTCTCTTTCCATCTCCTACAGCCGCACGTTGTGGCATGGTCCAACTTAGGTCACAAATTTAATGACCCAATAATTGGATCCAACTCTAGACCCGGTTAGAAGTGATACTGGATCTCCTCCCCATAAAATTTAGCCATAGCGGTCTTTAACATTCTACCGAAATTTCTACAATACCTTATACTTTCAAACCATTTGGCCGGTCCATGCCTGGAGAAACCCGGGTCTAAACCACTAAGACCCGAAATCAGTGCATATGTCCTATGATATGGTGTAGATTTGGGTATACCGTATACATTTGTCCCGGACCAAACCCGACTAGACATATCCCTACATGGGGGGCCGCTTTTCTTGTACCCGATTTGTAATCTTCTTGACACCCGTACCTGTATTGACATTGTTTCCTTCGCTGACGACGCCAACCCGAGACCCTTTTAAAGTCAAAACAAACCAACAAACAACGAAACCAACAAACCAGGAAAATTCCTCCCTCTCTTCCCCTCTCTCTCTTCGTCACGTCTTGATCGACCGAAAACCCAATCAGTTTATTATAAGTTTGTAACACCTTTTGCCTTGCTTCCCTTTGAAGTCTGAAATCCGAACTCTGAAGTCCAAACGCCAAGGTTGCTTGGTTGCAGAATGGCGGCAAAGGGTGAGCCAGTCTACTACTCGCCCATACCTTCTCCCCCACCAGAGCTCCAGTACCACCAACAACCACCGCCGCAGCAGCATTACATCATCCTCCCTCTCTATTGCCCTCCATGTCAATTCCGCGTTCTTCGGCGCCACCTCCTTGGCGTCGCTGCGCTCCTCCTCTTCGCCGGCGGGTTGTACCTCATCTGGCCCTCCGGACCCGAGGTCAACGTGGTACGCCTGGGTCTTGGCCATGTCCAAGTGCACACCTCCCCTCGTGTCTCCATCGACGTCTCAGTAGCCCTCACTGTCAAGGCTCGGAACAGAGATTTTTTCTCTTTCAACTACAGCTCCATCGTCATCTCGATTGGGTACCGGGGGAAGCAATTTGGGTTTGTGACATCGAACGGGGGTCATGTCAGGGCGAGGGGTTCTTCTTACGTGAACGCTACTCTTAACTTCAATGGAGTTGAGATCCTCGACGACGTGTTTTTATTGCTGAAAGATTTGGCTAAAGGTTCTATTCCCTTAGACACTGTTTCAGAAGTCCAAGGACAGTTACAGTTCTTATTCTTCTTCAACTTTCCACTCAAGGTAATCGCTCGTTCATCCTTTTTGTTCGATTGGTATGTGCTTGCTTGTGAATGCTTCAATTAGTTTAATTTCAATTGGTTGAGAAAACGTGGGCTTGGCTGAGTTAGTACAGATGTTGGGAGGAGGAGATGCTGGAAAATTGGGTTTATACTCAATTTGTAATTTCTTTTCTTTATTTAAGAGTTTAGTCTGGACATTCCAAACGAAGTTTACCTTTTAGGCTACAATGGTGTGGTGCTTCATAAAGACTTAGCTTCTGACACTTTAGGGAGACAGAGGAAACATTATTGTTTCCGTAGCAATTTCTTCATAGTGATTACATACAAATAGTTAGACTGATAGCTTGTATTCATGAATTATCAGAAACAAATTGATCAAACAAAGGGAAAAAGAATTATCATAAACAGTCTTTTTTTTTTTGTTTTTTGTTTTTGAAGAGGTAAAGTAAACAATCTCAAGCTCCGTTTCTGAATTATATCCATACTAAACAGTTAAACATTGCCTCTGTGTCGGGGTTTGAGAATTGCGGAGCATAAAGACTCTGCTCCAAAGTTATAGGTATGCTAATAAAAGGGAAATTGTTATTTGTAATACATAAACCTAGGTATTGTAAATCTGTTTTTCACTTCAAGTTGGAAACTCTATTCTTCTATCACATTCTTTTGTATGATTTCAATCTTGATTCAATTTTTTTGTAGGATTCATTTATTAGAATTAAAACTTATACTTAATTCCTACCAAAACCCACTCACATGCTCTTGTTAACTGGTTCAAATACTAATTGTTGGCCAACAAATTTATCTTTTAACTGCTTTGTAGCTTTTTATGGCCTATGGGGCCAATTCTTCTCACGGGCTGTCAGTGTAGCAGTATTTCGAACGTTAAGTGGTGGCATGTTTGCAGATTAGCTATTGAATGGTTTATGTAATAGGACTCTGTTTCTGTTAAATCTTCTTTATGCCTGGCTGTGACATTTGATCCAATTCATGGAAGCTTCACATTATCAGTTTGGGTGCATCTTTAAATCTTTATCGTGAATATGGATTATGTGTATTTTGATGTTCAACCGAATGTTCGCAATGGAATTCTTCTTCAGGGGTGCTTTAGTTCAGGAAACAAACTATCAGTAATTCCTTATCCGAGTCTGTCCAGTTTTTGCAAGCAATAACTATAAACTTGGCGTTCGATATCATTCTTTTATTGCACAATTGTACCAGATTGCATCAATATCTTAAATTTAGATCATATCTTTTTTGGATCAACTAGTCGCTTGGACACTAGTCAGTCATCAATTGACTAGAAGGGCCAAAACTACTAGTCTTTGCATTGATAAAATTGAGCCTAAGTTGTGTGTGTGTGTGTGTGTGTGTGTGTGTGTGTGTGTGTGAGAGAGAGAGAGAGAGAGAGAGAGAGAGAGAGAGAGAGATTTCACAAATCATTGTTGGATGAAACTCTCATGTCAATAACCATGGAACGTTTTTTTTCATAAATAATGTCCATGGAACATTAAACCATTACCTCCGTCATGTTCCTGCTGCCTGAATCACTCCACAAAAAGAGTCCATCCAAATTGCTTCATGGGATAACCTACCTTATGTAGGACCAGCTCAGTTCTAGTCTTTAGAGAATGTTGAATGGTCTTTTTGATCAGAGTTTTATGGCTGTTGATGGCTGTAATGGCTTCTTGAAGGAATAAAAGAGAAAATAGGGAGAGAAAGAAGAGAGAAAATACCTGGAATCACTCACAGGATGCCTAGAATCACTCTAGGGCATGGGAATCACTCACCATAGCTAGCATAAGCTGAAGAAAACTCAATATAATTCATTACCTTTGTGTAAAACGTCCATACATATTTATAGACTCTAAACTCATAATAATCCTAGGAGTCAAATTGTTAGACTCAAAATAGTCTTAGGAGTAAAACTGTTAAACTCAATAATCCTAGTAGGATTCCAACTAAGCTGTCATATCCTATTTCAATTCAAAGAAGACTCAATAACTCTAATCCTACTTATGCAATGACTCTGGAATTTTAAACATAAACAAACTATAACTAGGCAATTTAAGCCCTATCATTGGACCCCACAAAATTGCAAAATGACAAAAATACCCTTGGTGTTCAATTCACTCCAAATCCCAAGTATCATCACTATGCCATATCAGGACCTGTTGTAAGGCCTTCTTTCTAGAATAAGTCTTCAAGGGTGCTAATCGATTCCTATCACTACCTTATCTCTCCACAATACAAGGTTTATTGCTCCCATTGCTCCTCAGATTTCTTTGTTCCCTTCATATCAAGGGAAAAGCTCTATATTTTGGACTTACATATTGTTAGATTATGCATAAAGGCCCAAATTCTGTGCTTAAGTTTATTACAAAATGAAGTTTTGTGCTCATATTTCCCTAATGTTTTTTGAATTTATATTTTACCCCTTATACTAAAAAGTTATTAGCATTTGCACTGCTAACACAAAAGCATCCGGATTTGTAAGTTTTGGTTGAGTTAACAAATTGCCCTCAACCTAGTGTTTCCAGAATTTCAGAAAATGAAGGCAAAACTACCTATATACGTATCCCAGAATCTGGATTTTTGTGCACTGCCATGGTGCGGGCAACCAGGCACTCACTCCAAGTCAAGGTTTTCAAATTATAGGAGCTTGAATGGTGTTTTTTGCTAGAGAAGGATCAAGAGAAGAAGCGCAAGGGATAAAGTAGACTGATGCAGGGTGTAGGCACACATAGAGATAAGGAATATACAAGCTGCAGGAGCTTTAGTGTTCTTTACTAGAAAAAGAAGAAACAAGAGAAAATCTATAATCATTATTTCCTTCAACTGACAGCAATATGTTTCTTGGTTGCATTTTTTGATGTTCTATAAAAAAACCATGGTTACTGTTAAAAAAGACCATGGTTTCTAAATATTAAGCTTCAAAGTATTTGTGACTTTGTGTTAGAGGATCTTGTGGATTTGCATAAGTCTTAACTTGCAAGTTCTGTTGTGAGGATGAAGGATTTAGTGTACATCTTTTTTTTTGTTGATAGAAAAAGGATTTAGTGTACATCAACTTAGCATATAAACAAACCTTACCATTTTTGTGTTGGCTGGGGAAAAAAGACCCAAGGTTAGAGGTGTGCCCACTGTACTAGTCATCCTGCTCCCCCCCCCCCCCCCCACCAAAAAAAAAAAAGAAAAAGCACTAATTTAATGCAAATATTTGACAAATGATATTGTACTAACCATCCTTTCTAAGAAAAACTAGATTTTATTCATTAATTCTGTTGAGTTGTGTTTTATTTTTGGAATTGTTATCAGGCAAAGATATCTTGCGAGGTGCATGTGAATACGGTGAAGCAGACAGTCACTAGTCAAGATTGCTACCCCGATGTGAGGAATCATTTTCTTCGCTGCTACTTTAGATAGATTTCATTCTTAAATAATAATGTATTCAGTAGTTTAGTAATTAATCTAATTTCAGCTTCAGTTATTAAGGAACTCATAACTTCCTTGATAACATATTCACTAATAGACAAAGCAGTAAGTCATTCAGTTTATCCACTTCAGCTGTTATCATATGGCCATTAAAATTATATGCTTGTGTGGTAAGTGAATCTACCTGCCTCTTGAGTTCATGCATGGTCCATTTGATCCTGACACACCAGTCACCCAGTCACCATCCCAAAATTGTTCTGTTAGAGTCTATTCAAGTTCTGACTGTAGGACATTTTTATATCTGGCTGCCTATAGGTTTTGACTGGCCTGAGCCATAAAATTGTTCAGATGGTTTCTACGACTCTGATGAGCTACAGCATTTGGGCAATATTTAGTTCATTGATAGTTGTCAGGAATCGATGGATATGCACCTAAGCTTTGGATAAAATGGCTTGCAGAACATCTTTTTTGTTCAAACTGCATTGAGTCTTCATTCATAATCTTAGTGCTGGAATTGATTTCCTGCCTTTAATCATTCGAAGTTTCCATCTACTGCTTGGTACCCACTAATCCTTGCTTATCACTAAGGGGGGATTTTACAATATGAATTATTTTTCTTCTTGCCGGTTCCAAAAACAAATCAAAACCATCTGGTTTGAAAACAGATTCTTTCTCAAAACACAAACACAAAAAACTTGTTCTTGGCTGTGTACGTGTTATTTTTTTCATTTGTTTTCATTACTGAAACCAAAAACATGTTCTTGAATTTTCAAAAACATGTTTTCATCCAATTATTTAATATCATATTTCATAAATCATATGATTTCTGCACTACAAAATTTGTTTTGTTTTAAAAATCATTATTTTGATGGTTTCAAAAACATGTATTGTTTTTTTTGACACAAAATTAACTTGTTTTTGCCTTTGAAAACAAAAACAGTGTTCAAGAACATGTTTTTATTTTTTTTTGCTAACGTGGTGATTTCAAAAACAAATGATAACAAAAACATTCATGTTGTAGAACACCCCCCAAAAGAACAAGAGCTAAAGAAGAAAGAATTTATGCATTTTTACTGTGTGGTGATAACTTTTTAGCATCCAAATTTTTTTCCTAATTCTTACGTTGGTATTGGCAATTTGGCATATGCAGCAATAGTAGCAGGGTATTTCGTAAGAGATTCATATGAAGTTGGAAAGTGCTGATTCCCTGACTTTGTGGCACTCCTTGAATTTTCTTAATATGGGTACGGAGATAAACATGTTGGGTTATTGAAGAACAGGTTTTCTTTGTTTTTTTCTATTTCCCGTTGGTATATCAATGTATATGTTCCAGAAGTTCAGCGTGGGAAGCTATTGCAAGGAACTGAGTTCAGTGTTGATGAACAAATGGAGAGATTTTCCAAAGGAAGATCACTTAATATGAAGAGAAAAAAGACATTTTGAAGATGCCGGAGAACGTCGAAAGCAGGTGTATATCCACGGGCAGGGATGGAAGGAAATGGATCAGCACATGTTGCAGCAGCTATGGATTTCAGAGGTCAAGAAATGTCGTCGTTTTCCCCCCGGTTGGCTAGAAGAAACTCTTTCGCAAGACAGCAAGGTGGCTTGAGGAAAATAGCGGTTTCATCACTTCAATTTTCTCCCGTCTTTGGTTCCTGATGTCTTTTCCTCCAAGTGTATAATATATGTATGGCTTTTCTTCTAGTGTTTCTTACTTTCTTCTGTTTTGTCCATTTCTGTACTGGATTTTCCTGTTCTTCAATGAGATTTTTGGGTACTAAAAAATGTGTCTGAATGAGACTTCGATGCATTGATGTATCTATCTTATTGGGCACCTCAACTTGCATGTTTCTTCGAATCCAGATTTGCTCCTCACGCCAACATCACAGCATTTGCAGCTGCATATGAGAACATCTCCCTAACTTTATATGTTGTCACTAATGGGGAGATGTTCCCAATCCACGGCTGCAACGAGTTGTGAGGAGCGAATCCGAATTCCATTTTTTTTCAGCATGTCACTCATTATCAGATCCCATTATTTGGTTTGCATGCAATGGGGATTTGGGGAAGCTCATAAATCGGGCTGACGACTAGGCATGGGTCGCATTGGGACCCCATAAATTAGTAACCAGGTTCAGAAAGGTTGGAGAGGCATCAAATTCACTTTTTTTTTTCTTTCATTTTGCAATCTTAATCTGTCAGCTAACAGAGTACCTCTTGTCACAAGGGAAAGTTGAGGCCCTTGTGTCACTGCCCCCAAAGTATAGGGTATGCCCTTTTTCTAAAAGGAATTAGCAAGTCTCCATGGAACCTAAACCTAGAGCTCTGATCAAAGAAAGCAATCTATACGTTGGATACATTTTCAGAGAGGCTAATGCTGCTGCTGGATTGATTGGCCAACTCAGCTAATCATATAGAGTCAAGCAATATAAACAGGTCTAATTTCTCTCTAAATTATATTTGTTTCTGTGATATCCCTATTTGTGTAAAAGCCCTACTCTTTAATCTTTATATATGATAAATAATTTCCTGTTCTGGGTAAACTGAGAAATAAGACGCCTTCTCTCTCTCTCTCTCACTCTCTCATCCCTGCTTCTGTTTGCCGGCGTGTCTAGTTTATGAGATTGATGACCCAGCACTGAGAGATTACCCACAGTCCACAATCTACAAGCCCTATTTGTTGTTTTAATTTTCCAGGCTATAAGCCCTATTTCTTGTGCTGGTGTCCTTTCACCCCTTTAAGGCTTCAACTGAACATGGCGTCTGAGCTTCCTTCTGAAGCTACCCAAGCATAAGAAAGACTGAAAGACCGAGAGACCGTTAAGAAGAAGGAGCTCATTTGCAAATGCTGTCGTAATTATGGACCCAAAAATGACCCAAGTTGGGCTTTCATCCAAGCCCAACATGCAATCCTTTGCACACTCACAAAGGAATAGATTGAACAGTTAAAATTAACTGAGTGGGCTTTTGTGGTCATATTTAATGATGATAATCTGCAAATCAAAATCAACATATTCTACTCGATCTTATTAAGCCAATCTTCAAACAAGAAGGAGACTAGAAAAAAGAGAGCCCCTTGTTTTCAATTCAAAGTTGAAGCACAACCATCAAATATACACAGTTTCATGCTTAGGAGAACCTCTGATTACTGGCCTTGTGTCGTGTGCGACTGCGACCACCCCACTCGTACTCACCATGATGCTGCCTGCACCGGAACGAACCTGGATGCCGAGTGGGGGAACATATACACCTTCTCGGCGATCCCCCTGCTCCTCCTCCTCCTCCTCCACCACCACCACCACCACCTCCTCCCGCTGCCGGAACTTCCACAGTTGACGCTTGGGGGTTCACTTCCTCGAGCAACAAGGACACCTGAAGGGCAAACCATCTCCTTGCCTTGGCCAAGTCGCCGGGGCTGATCAAGGGAAGACCCGGATGGCACATCTCTCTTTCTTCTTCCTCTGGAGATAAGAGAAGAGAAGAGAAAGGCTAGCTAAGCTTTGGCCAAATGGGATTGATTCTGTTGGCTCAAGTATTTGTATATAGGAAGGAAAGAAAAAGGAGGAAAGGAGGCAAAGTGAAGCTGGGTATAAAGAAAAGACTTGAGGCTTTAGATCGATGGATTCCTCCAAAGGGATTGCTTTTTAGCTTTGGCCGTGGAGGTGTGGTCGTGGGTGTTTTGGGTGATGACGAGTCGACGTGAGAGACCCATCCGACGAGGAATAACTCACTACAGCACTTGTCCGAGGAAGAGCGTCTGCGAATAATTAGGCACTAAGAGTCTTGAGAGTAGAGACGTCCTACTCGCTACCTGCTACTTTACCCAATATCGGCTTCCCACCCCCATCACCCACCTGGGTTTCTTACTTTCATTATTGTTTGAATGCTAATTTTGAGCTCTAAAATAAATGAGAGGGATGAGACTTGACAGTCACATTGATCATTTTTAGTTTTTTCCCAGAAAAAACAAAAGTAAATATGAATTGGATTCCTTCATTGTTAGACTCTTATTTTTCCTTCACTTGTTCTTTATTTTGTGTTTTGGGTGGCTTTTATTTTTTATTTTTTTAGTTTGTGGAGCCCAATGGATGATCTCCCGAGCCCAACTCTAACCTTTGATGGATGGTTTTGTAAGAGAGAGAGAGAGAGAGAGAAGAGAGAGAGAGAGAGAGAGAGAGAGAGAGAGACTGATTACTGAGGTGAGTCTGGATTTAGTGTTTGGATGAATGGTTAGTTTGCAAATTTATTCTGATCCATCGCCTGCTGAGTGCTGAGTATTGCCACCCTAAAAGCTGAATTAGTTTCTCCGATTATTTTAGTGGTGAGATGTTCTAATGGGTCAAATGATCTTTGGAGTATTGGCTCGAACCAATCCATTTCAACAACATGGGAGGAGGGAGGTGTCGACTGTCGAGATAAGAATTAACGTTAGCATCATCTTTCATTCATCCAGATGAGCAGCATTGGGATGGTGAAAGGCCTCCTCTGAGTCCTCTCATCTTCTTGAAGGATTATTAGTCAAGTTGGACGTCAGTGGTCAGTCCATTAGTGACCGAAAGGGGAGTGATCCAAGCTGGCTGGGTGGAGAGAGAGAGAGAGAGAGAGAGAGAGAGAGATACTCGGCCATTTCTTATTATTTTGTTATCTTTTCCCCTATTTTAATCGACCATTCCCTTTCTTTTTAGAAAAAGGTTACAACTTACAGTGAACATGCACGTTTAATTAATGTAGGTAGATGATAAAGTTGGAGAACTGATGCATATGGTTTACCACCAATCTCTCTGTACATGATCTCTTTCTTTGGTTTAGCATAGTTATGTCTATATATATTACTGTTTACACAGGCTAGGATTCAACTTGGATCAGGTTCAGCCCAAACTTGGACCCATTGATATGAAGCTAAAAGAAATAGTGAGTTTAAATTAAATGTCATTAACCTCTTTATTAGTCTGTTCCAATTTGCAGGAGACAGACATGAGGAGAGAGTAATGCTGCAAACTCAAGCACATTGAATCCTCTAGAGAATGGAAATGCTACCTATATTTCCATTTTACCTTAGGGTTAGGGAAGCTCTGCCCATCTTGTGTTGCGCTTATCAACTTTCTTAGGACTAGAATAGTGATGAGTTTAATTAAAAGGTGAGATCAACTTAGGTTCAGCTTGCCCAGTTTCAGCACTTGCTTTTGTCCTAATTCGGCTTTTAGGTAGAGCAACTTTTCAGTATAAAGCCAACCGACCACAATGTACGTACCAAAAGAGGAAGAAACTAGCAAGTAGGATAGGACTAAGAAATTCAATTCCTTTTTCCTCTAAAAAGAAAAATATATGCTCCTAACCAAGTTACTTTAATTTAGGGTAGTAAACTGTAAGCTAGAGATGCTTTTATTTCTTACTGGAGGGACCCAATTTGATTTATTAAAACTAGGGGATTGAAAGACTGAACTCAATGAAGTTCTACGACCCTGTTGATCTATTGCTCCTCCTATAAATTTAAATTTGAGTAGGTCAAATAATCAGTTCAGGCACCTGGGGAGATGAATGTTGCTATTCAGAGATCAAAGGGGTCGTGACTCGTGATGGCTAGTTGGCCGGTGTGAGTGCTATTGACAAATGAGAACTTATTGATATGGAATTCGTGTAGGAATGTATGTGGAACGGGCTTGGGATCCAAGAATTTGTTAAATTCAGAACAAACCCAAAGGAAGCCCTGAATGATGAATATTGGAATTCCTCTTGTGCAAGAATCTTCCTTGGAATTGATTCGGGTCCAAGACATTTCGAGAGAGAGAGAGAGAGCACCCAGGGAGGGTGGATTTGTGGTGGTGCTTTAACCTTAATGTTGGTGATTCGATGCCTTTCTTCATCTCCGGTGATTCCTACAATAAAAGCAAGGAAATGGACTAATGGAGCATGAAATTTATTCAAGTTGGTTGGTGGGGGATTTTGAATTTTTGGGTTCGATTGTGATTGAAACGGAAGGGAGCATCTTGGCCTGGCCGGGTCTAGCTGGTGGGGACATAGGACTGGGTCTGGAGCCTCCATAAGACCACGACTAGACCTGTTAATGGGCCGGGCTCGGGCTGGGCTTTGACTCTTTATTAACAGAAAAATGTTGAGTCCGAACCCGAAGCCCAACCTAATAAAAGAAATTCGAATTTTTCCCTGTTCAAATTGACATTTTCTATTTTAATTTAGATTTTTTCCCCTATTTAAATGAACAATTGGCCTACAAGTGAATCAATAACATTCTCAAATCAAAAAATTTATTCAAATGAACATAACATAGGGTTTTTACTTAGGTTTAACTAAAGACCGGGCTGGGTTTATTTATGTTTAACCATAGGTCGAGCCGGGCCGGGCTCGGGCCGGGCTATTTTGGCAAAGTCCGAGCCCAGCTCGAATTTTATGCGGGCCGGGCTTTTTGGCCCGAGGTTAAGCCCACGGGCCAAAAAGCCTATTCAAGCCCGTCTGGGGGTCGGGCCGGCCCATGAACAGGTCTAACCACGACTTGCCGCTTCTGGATGTTCCTAAAGAGTCCCAATATGGTCCATAGGGTTCCAACAATCAGTCCCAACAACCATTATAGTTGTATATCGGAAACATCTCACCTTGAAGGATGGAGATGATTTCCCTTGCCGATATGGGGATGGGGTAATTTTTATTTCTGATGATGGGGATGGGGAGAGCACTCCCCACTAGCTAGGGGTGTCCATGGACCGGTTTTGGATTGGACCCTATCCAAAACAAAATCAATTTGGATAGATTGGATGGACCAACAAGACATATTAAATTGGTCCAGTCCAGACTTAATGGTCCAAAAGTATTTATTGGATTGGATTGGACCTGGTCCATATGTAATAAATTTATGAATATATTACAAAGAACCCTCATACTATGGGGCAAGTTTGGTCCAGTCCAGACTTAATGGTCCAAAAGTATTTATTGGATTGGATTGGACCTGGTCCATCTGTAATAAATTTATGAATACATTACAAAGAACCCTCATACTATGGGGCAAGTGACAGATAGTCGTTAGACAAAGACCCCCCTTTGTTGGCGCTCCGTCAGTTAGCTTCAAACAAAATTCTCATATGACTGTTTAAAGTTTTCCAAATACCCAAACCATCATTTTCTAATTTATTTTATCCTTTTCTTTAATTTACGAAATTATCTTACTTTGTTTTTTTACACTTTGTACTGTTCATTGTCTTCAATGGAGAAGTTCCCGGTCACTTTGTTGAAGCAACATATCTCCATTTGGGTTAGTTAGTTTTAAGAAAAAATGGCAAAAAAAGAAAATAGAAAAAGTTTAGTGGGATATTTTGGTAATTTAACGCCTTCCGTCATCTGACATAACTGTCAAGGCGGTATTTGTCACAATGTAAAAGTTTTGGGGGTCTTTGTCGCAAATTGAAGTATAGGGGGGGGGGTCTTTGTCACTAACCCCATAGTACGGGAGTCTTTGTAATTTACCCTAAATTTATATTGGATTCGGTTTGATTGAGCCAATACTTGGTCCATTGGTAGAAGATAAGAATATAGGTGTCAATAGACCATGTTTGGTTTAGAATTAATCTAAATTAAAACAAATTTGAACAGATTGGACTGGTCCAGACATTGAATTTGACCTGTCCAAAATGGTTTGAAATATTCAAAGGATTAGATTGGACCTAGTCCATTTGTAATAGACTCACATTGCAGTGGATTGGATTGGACCAAATCCAGTCCCATTGACACCCGAGCTCCCCACCCCATGGGGTCTACGATCCCTGCTATGTTAGGATCCCGGTTTAAATTTGTATAAATATTATTTAAAATATGGTTAAATATGTTTGAATTTATTTTGATACGATTGTAAATTGTAATTATTTTGTTTTTAAAATTTTTAATGAAACAAAAATCAAAAATAAAATGGAGTGAGGATCCCACAAGGATGGGAAAAGCTGGGTTTTTTTGCAGGAACAGGGTTGGGGAGTGACTCTCCATCCCCACCCCACTCCATTGTCATTCACAACCCAACCACTTTCGACCATCATTTGTAAAATTACTTTTCCACAGAAAAATAAAAAAATCTCCACATCTAAACAACAAAACTTGCTGTTATTGCTTCTGACATGGTTGCAAATGGATCAGATTGAATTCAAATAAGTGTTTATCTCATTCTGATCCTAAATATAATGGATGTATAAAATATAAAATAAAACTTGATTCATTTATATATCCAGATATTCAATTGAAAGATCTATGAAGTAGTAAAAAATGATACTTCAATAAAAAAAGACATGATACCCTTGATGGAAAATAATACATAATACCGGAGGGTTTTGACCAATCAAAACCTTCTGTGAGTTTGTTAAAAAGCAACGTGATTGATTATCACTTTTATAATACCCGTTGATTGGTCACAAATTTTTGCTGTATCGTGTTTTTTTCTGTATCATATTCAGACAGAATATTCACATTTTCAAATCATTTCCAGAAATCTTTGGTTGAAGAATGGCTTTCACTGATTTGGAATGATTTTCATCTCATAAATAAACCACTGAAGCCAGAATCATTCATGTTTTAGAACACTTGTAAGGATAGTTTTATTCTTCCAACCACACCCCTTTTTACCATGGTTTTTAAAAACGAACCGGTGACCGAACCGGTCAGGGGTTCAGTTATCGGTTTGAATGGTCCGATCATTCAATCCAAATGGCCGGTTCATTCTAACAAAAAAATAAAAAAAATAAAAAAATTGAAAAACGGTCAAAACCGTTCGAACGATTAACTAGCTGATTCAACGGTTTATTGACTAAAATCAATGGTCAGGTGACCAGTTCCCAGTTTTTTCGGTCCGACCGTCCGATCCAGTCCGATTTTGAAAACAGTGCTTTTTACTCATGGTCATCTTCACCTAGGGGTGCAATTCGGATTGGTTCAATTTAGCATTTTATACTTCTTCATTCCGAGTAAGTTGGGTTGGGTTCATTTAAATTTTGATGAAAGTCCAACCCAAACTTGTTCAAATTGCACTGACATCAGTCCTAACAAATAGAAGTTTGACCCATCATGTATGAGATGTGGAGTGTTTGATCATATTGAAAGCGTATTGGAACATAATTTATGAGAAGATCGAGGATCCCAAGTGATTGGTTTACATGTTGTCGAATTCATGAGAAGGAATGAAAAAGAACATAAACAGGGGTAGGCATGCTAATGCATAACTCATTATCAAAACAATGGAATATAAGTAATATATGAACGAAAAATTATATTAATATTCAATCCCCCCCCCCCCCCTATTCATACTTTCAAAGGGTAAACAAAAGCAAAAATAACAAATTTTGCTTTTATTGGCAATTCAATTATTTTCAAATTTCAACCAAATGAGTTGTGACTTATGCATATACGTAAGAAAGTGGTAGTAGAATAAGACACCCTTGTCTCAAATCATAACCAATCTGTTTTTTTCTTCTTTTATTTATAGTTGAAAGTGCTTTTCTTTTCCTTGGGTGAAGAATGACTTTTCTTGTTTTTCGCTGTGTTTTGTCCAGCAAAAAGAAGAAGAGTCGTCTCTTCTGAAAACAAGAAGTAAATTTAATAAAGTTGAATAAATTCTACGGATAGCAATTGTTTTTTCTTCCAATCACATCATCACCGCGTTGCTGAACAAGTAATCTTGTTTTACCAGAAAATCTAGAAGCAGAGACGACATGCCTACAACAACAAAAATAACAATAATGGATCAGGATTCAAACATCAACAAGGAAAGGATTTATTTATTTATTTATTTTTTCATTACTTGTGAAGAAAATAAATGGAAGGGCTAAAATTAACATGACCGGTTTAGAGTTTAGACCATCTGAAGGATCAAAATTTTATAACATATCGGATTATATCGGTCATGTCGTATCAATAGGTCACTAATACATCAGATTTTGGTTTTTTGGGGTTTTGACCCATTTCAGATGGTAAGGCAAGCCTCAAACCAACCCCTGAAAAAAAAAAATTAGAAAAAGGAGCATGGGGTCGGAGTCGAAAGACCCGATACACCCTATCCCGCATATCGGGGTCGTCGATATGTGGAACCTTGGTTTATCTGCTTCTTATAAAACCCCTTCTAATAGGTCACTAATACATCAGATTTTGGTTTTTTGGGGTTTTGACCCATTTCAGATGGTAAGGCAAGCCTCAAACCAACCCGTGAAAAAAAATTAGAAAAAGGAGCATGGGGTCGGAGTCGAAAGACCCGATACACCCCATCCCGCATATCGGGGTGTATCGATATGTGGAACCTTGGTTTATCTGCTTCTTATAAAACCCCTTCTAGAGAGAGAACCCATAAAACTGTCAAAAACCCCAGCATCTAAGAAAGCTCACTAGGCTACCGGTTTAACCTCGGGTCCAATAATGAGACCCATTCTAAGCACAAGATGTTAAATGGTGAGGCTGAATAGACTGCAGTCCACCTCAAAATTCTGAAATTACAATCGTGCTCACATCAGTGTTATCCATAAAGTGATTCCACATCTCTACCTCGTTATATCACAGATCTATATTAAGAATATCTCTCGTCATTCATCGGGAATGATTCCAATCATGAGGCAATAGCCGTGTTGGTCAGACTCGGATCGTGCTATTTGAACCATAATCCATTCACAAAAATGATATTTACAGTCGCTGGTTTAATTCCAATCATATTATCATAGGGCAGTAACGCTGTTTTGTCAGACTTGGACCGTGATCCAGTGATAAAACGATTTTAGATTTTCTTTTTCTGTTTTTTTTAATGTTGATTTGGTAAAAGATAAGATCAAAGTGATAAACTCATAAACGTGTTACCAAGTATTAAACCATGCACCTAGTATCTGTTGTTTTAAGCTTGTTTGGATATTAAAAAAAAAAGGTTTGAAAGACATTATAAAAATACTTTAATATTTTAAAATGGATTGAGTGGTTGATCATATGGTCAAACCATTTGACCCAGACAAACCAGCCCCCAACGAGTCAACATCCGGTCTGATTTTTATAGCACTGATGTAATCACCAAAAAACAAAAAAAAAAAAGATTATCTCTTTAGTGCTAGTCAATTGCGTGATGTATGCATCCACGGGATAGATCACAATTCAACCCGAGATTGGAAAGCATAGATGGACATGGAGGAGGATTATAGCTCGAATTGATACCCTATACCAAAGGCGTTAGATTGGAATTTTCTATCTATACAAGAATCCACCAGTTCAAAGATACTAATTCAATGATCTTTTCTAACAACGCGGCTGTAGACCTTGGCGCGTATTTTACACTTATGGCCATGATCTACGATCTTCTATTGATTGTGACAGTTTCTGACACATGGAGCCAATCATAAGTGCCTGTTTGGCAGAGCTTTTTCACAATTTCACGTAGTGATTTTGATCTTATGACGTGGATCCCATGATAAAAAAACCGGAGTGGATTGCCCGATATGTATCGTATCGGGGGTTTCCGGATAGGGGAGTTTCGGGTTTTGGTCTAATTTAATAATAAAAAATATAAAAGCGACCAAAAATATAGGCCAATATGCTAATAAGAACATATTCACCTATATCATATTTTGAACCTTGCTATCAACAATGTTTGGAGAAAATCCATTAAGATTAAAATAGCTTCGATAAAATATATTGACTTTTCAGTACAGAGTTCGGATGTGCTCCTCACACGAACCCTACATTATGTATCGGAAACATCTTCCATTATTATATGTTATTATTTATGCGAAATGTTCTCAATACACAGTGCAATGTCACAGTGGAGTGGGTGTCAGGAGTGCTCAGTGAGGACCCTAATTAATTATACTCAAAACGACTCTAACCAAAGCTTAAGCCCTCCCAAACGGATCCTACTTAATTATATTTAATAATAAATAATAATTAAAAAATGTGATTTAATCTCCTAATCTTGTTATTAAATTATCATTCAACGTAATCCCGGTCAAAGACCGGGCCGGGCCCTCATTCCACACATACTTCCAAAAAGATTTTCTTATAAATAACAGTGAATGTCACGAGGCACTCGTCGGATGAGCCAAACCACCCAACGAGTCAGCGTTGGATCCTAGTCAACCAGCCGCCCTCGGCCCACCGAGTTTAGATCAAAAGTAGCCGAGTTTTTACTGCGTTGCTTCAAACCCACTCACGCTCACGGGTACACTTCCTGGAAGCCCAAGCAAAAGCGGCCAAATCACCCCTCCCTCCCTCCCTTCGCTCTATATCTATATAGGCACGAGCAACTTCCCCTGTTCCACATCCTCTCTTCAGAATTAAACATCTCTGCTTGTCTCTCAGCCAATCCATTTGAACGCCTTCCTTCTGCTCTCATCTCCTTCATCTGTGATTGTTCGAAGATGAGTTCCATGAGATTCTACGCCCTCTCGATAGTGGGTTTCTTCGTGTTGGTGCTTTTGAATGTAGTTCAGGGACAGGGCAACTCTCCTTCGCCTGCGCCGGCTGGTGTTCCGGCAAACGACGGTAATTATTATTATTGTTATTATTTATCTCTGTCGCTTTCATTTTCTCATCTTCTGTAGTTATTGCAGTAGTGTATGATTGAAACTGAAGAATTGGGGTGTTTTCTATTGTATGCAGGCAAGGCAATTGATCAAGGGATCGCTTACATACTTCTGCTGCTAGCTCTTGTCATCACATATCTCATACATTAATCTTTTACCCAGAAACTTGATTTTATCCATTTAATTCTTCATGTATTTCTCTTGATATTCATCAGGAGTGATTCATCCATTTTTGTATATGTACCAGAGATTGGAATTTATTGGATTTGACTTTTGAGCTAGTTTCGTAACTCAACTCCCATATCCCTGTTTCAATTCGAATCCACCCAATGGAAAACAGAGACAATAATTCTGGGAAAAGGGATGAGGTTTCAGATGCTGCAGTTCCGGTTCCTTGTCTATATTCTTTAAAATCTAATTTATCCAACGTGGAACTACATTGGATCTAATAAAGCTCAATTTGAAAAAGAGTAAGCAGATTATGTTTAACTAACCAGGCAATGCCAAAGTGCCTATAAGATGATGCTCACCAACCAGACAAACTGACAGTGATTGTCAGATTATTTCCAACTTCCCATCTTTCTTTCGCAAGGGACAATGGTTGTGTTTGGTACCATTGCTTTTATCTATTTAACCCTTTTGTGTTGATGAATACAAATTAACGAGAGATATGTTTTGTCACTAGGTTTTTAAACGGATCGAATTTGAATGGGATCAGGTTACATTCGAATTTGAAATTGATTATAAATATCGATATTTGAATTCAATTTGATACCCAACAGATATTAAATACATCAATTCGAATTCGATTTTGATTATTAAATCGAATATTCCATTCAATTCAATTCGAATCGGACCAATTGGCTTTTCGAATATATTCGAATCCGATTACATTGACAAAATTTGCAAGTTAGGGATTAGATTAATTCAAATCTGATTAGATTAATTCCAGTTTTACAATTAATACCCCACTTACACCCAGTATTGTTTCATCTACCGGGCTTGATGCACTACATTTGTAGCCTTCAACTGTTATTTATCCCCTTATGAGGTATTCTGTGTTTACTTTCAGCTCTTTCCAATTTGATAAAGAAGTACAAACATGATGCATCGTTGATCATTCTAACCAACAGAAACAATTTCAAAGAAGCCATCATACGGATCGAGTATTAACCTGATGAACTTCTGATACTTACCATTACCAATAAGAATAACATGAATACGAAAACTTTAAAAAGATGATACACTTGAGCTTAGTAACCACATATGGCATTAAGTTCCGAAATGGTGAACAAGGATAGAATAAAGAGGACCAGAGTATGCTTACATAACAAGGAAAACCAGAATTTGCTAGCAATATCCGAACTCCAAACCAAAAGGATAAAGTTTTTTTTTTTTCCAATTAAAAGTGAGACACTAAGACACTAAGATCTTCATTTTCAGATGGAATTATGAGGAAATTAAAGTTGTTATACTTCACATTTGATGAGACACGATCCGGGCACTCCTAGCTGGCTACTGACTGGCTCCTAGTTGGCAACGGACAGCACTTGAGAGGAAGAAGATGAAGGATTCCTGGGGGATTTGCCCAGCGGGAATACTCTGAAGCTTAAGTTAGAACGTTGGGGGAGAAAGCAAAGTGTGTAGGTCGCGCTGGATCACTAAGTTCTCAAGATTAGCTCGAGAGCAAGTAAATTTCAGATAGGATCTCAAATGTTCGAGAGAGAGCTTCCCTTTAACTAGGGAGCTCTTATATATGCGTTCTTGTCAAATCGGGCGTAACCGCCACTGGGCTCCTATAGCAATTGTTACTTGCTAGGGCTGCATAGGTGACCGTTGCAGGGTACTACCCAATTGGATGGGTGACACGCCCCGGGAGGACAGGCACGCCACCATCTGTTTAGAGATGTGGGTACAGTCTTCCGAATGGACAAGGACTGCGCCGTCAGTCAAGAGACGTGGCATACTCTAACGGGTATGGTCTTGTTAGATAGAAGCTTCCTTGAGAGCGTCGAGTTGCTTAGTCGCAGGCTACCTTGTAGCGAGCTACCCTGTCATGTAGCGAGCCATCTTGTCACGAGCTACTTCATAGCGAGCTCCTAGGGGTACTTCGAGGTGACCCTCATCGGGGTTACCTTTGGGGCAGTTTTTCTACCTAAGTGTTGCAGCAAGCTGGTACCCTAGCTCGCAAGTTGGGATAGTCTTGGAGTATTCCCTTTCAGTAGCTCGGGGGAGCTCGAGTTCGCGCTGTAGCGAGCTCCCCCTATAGCGAGCTGTCCTATAGGCTCGTTACTTAGTCACAGTTAGGCTGCGATGCTGAGCTGTTGCTCGTCTTGAGTCAGGCCCACATGTCATTATTTCAAGGGGTCGAGTCAAATCATCCTCCATCAATTGCCCCCACTCCTCGAGCTAAGAGTGCTACCTTAGCGTGAGGAGTTCATGAAGTGGGACAGGTGGATTTGACTGAAGTTCAAACTTGATTGACTACTCGCATTAAATGCGTGTACAAAAGTCAGGTGATTTCTGACGTTTCGAATGCCAAGAAATGCGCCGAAGCAGCTCTTAATTCTGGATGTCGTGCAACCGTCATTACCTCAATCATGGAGATGTGCCACCAGTCACATTTCAGTTTCAGAAGACGTGCGGTCAGCTTGATTGCGAACTGTCATATCTGCCTCAATCTAGGTCGTTGGTCTAGGGGCACAGTGGCTATAAATAGGAGGGACCCCAGGCCTCATTTTCTTTCATGCTAACTTGTTGTCTTCGGATTCTGAGGTCACGCATCCATCTAGTTTGCCTGAGCTCTTCTAATCGCACCATTTTATCTTTTCGATGAGTCATTCATTCTATCAATCATGTCTGGGTATCCGTACCACGTTTATCCCCAGGACGGTGACCAAGACGACGACGCCCCCTCAAGCTCGGGGGGAGCTTGGCAGCAGGCTTCGGAGGCCTCCAGCAATGTGGCTTCTACCTCTCGGGGCAGAGAGCTCGACACCTTCGGTCCCTCCTCGATGACGGTCGGGAGACTCAGATCTCTAGTCCACCATTTTCACCTTCCCGGGGACCTTATCTACGGTCTCCCCTCTGGTAACTTTCCTTGGGAGCATGATCCCAATGATATAGTAATTTTCCAAGAACAGCTCAAGGTTGGCTGCGTCTTCCCCTGCACCCCCTAATAGTGGAGGTGTTGAATCATTTTAACATCACCATTGACCAGATCCATCCCAACGCCATCCGGAATGTAGTTGGGACCATTTTCCTATGCTATGAGTATTGCCTCCCCCTTGACCTCAACATCTTTTCTTCCATTCTTTGTATTAAGAATGCCACTCCTAGAGCGACCCCAGAAATGCGTTCTTATTACTTTTCTCCCCGCCGCGATTTTAAGCTTCTGCACGACCTGCCGAACAGGGTTCCCGCCTGGAAGCAGGACTATTTTGTGGTTCGTAACCCCGAGGGGTGGCCCTTCCCAATCCAGGACCCCAAGGTTGAGTTGGACTCTGAAACTCGGAAAATGCTATTGTCCTGGGCAACTGTAGGCCTTCTCTGTTCAGATTACTTGACCGAGGAGAAGCTCGCGTAGGCTGGCCTGAGCCCGGGTAGGTTTCCTTTTATGTCGCATAGTGCCTTGTAAAAATATATCATGTGTATACATATATTTTCTTTTTTACTGGACTAATACCTTATGGTTTTTTGGCCACCTTCTTTCTAGCAACCAAAAGCGTAAGGCTAAGAGGTCACGTCCTGACTGAACTTTCACTTCTGGGGGCACTAAGTTTGGGTCTGCTGAGCCAGACTTTGTTTCTCCACCACCTGAAGTTCCATCGGCCCCATCTGAAGGAGGCGCCAAAGAAGGTGGCCTCAAGGAGGGCGAGCTCCCAAGGCAAGGGGTGATTCCTCCTGGTCCCTCCTGCCCATTCCCCTACCTGTAGTTCCCGGTAGAGAACTGGGAGGGTGTCAACGACTACATCATGGCGGGCCGAAAGAGCCAAAGGGCAATCTACCACGAGGAGGTCACTAGGTGGGGGGAGATGGAGCCCAAGGCGCTCGCCACATTTGCCGCCTCCCACTGTATGGTGGTAAGTAGTCTTTTCTTTTTCTTCTCATTCTTTCCCTTCTTTTGCTGTTCTCTGACCTTAGTCTCTTGTTGGCAGGTGAACACCGCCATCCACACCATGGCCCTCCAGACCAATATCCACTCTGGTGATGCTCGCAATCAGAGGGCCATCGTCCAGAAGCTCCAAGGTGAGCTCGACCAGGCCCGAGGCGAGCTCCTTCAAACTCGCAAGGGGAGGGAGGCCCAGGAGTTGCTCGCCCATGACCAGGAGGCGTAGATCGACAGGCTTTCTGAGGAGAGCGCGCGCTACAGGAGATTCGTCGAGGGTGGCAACGGAGAGGGAGATCCTTCGACAATAGGTCCGGGACTTGGAGTCTACACTTCTGGACCAAACTCGGAACTTCGACACCATGGTGGAGGCTGAGCGGGCTAAGACAGTCTGGGACTTCAAGGACTCCCAAAAATATCACGACCTCCAAGTGGAGTATGGCTCGAGCACGTACCGCTTCGGATTCAAGCTCTGTTGTTGGTTGGTCCGAAACAAATTCTCTGGGCTCAACCTCGACGGCATCACGATGAAGGACCTGGCTCCCGAGACAGCAGACCAGGCGGAGGAAGAGGAGCCTGACTCCCCGGAGGACGAGGACGAGGTGGACCCTTGAGGCTGGCGGCTCTGTTTTTATGCTTTTCTAACTGATTTCTGGTGGTTCCCGGGTGCCAGAACCCGGTTTTCAAAAAATCTTCTTCTTGGGCAGTTGTGCCCTTTTTACTTCTTGTTGAACTTTCCCCAGCTGTTTAGCTCGGTTTTTTATTTATGAAGTAGTAATGAATTTTTTCTTTTTTCTTCTAAGTATGATGTGCCCTTTTATTTTTCGCCAAAGCGATTTCATCACTTGAGCTATTAGAGCTACATATCCCTTAGTGTCTCGAGGCATTTTGATAGTATGCCGCGAAGTAGTTACCGTGCATGCCTGAACTGTGTGTTTGTAGGTTGTACCTTATCCGGTCCAACTGTTGTGTTGAGACGAGCTATGCTTCGTAGGGTTCAGCCCCAAACTGCTTACGCCTCTGATACTTCATACTTTGCCTTCGTTGGCGAAGTGGCTAAGTATTTCATCATGCCGAGGTCTTGGTTAACTCGGTGTTTTAGCCCTTAGGCTGAGGGGGTGACTTATAGTCTGCCCTTAGAGTTTGCCCATGCCATGGAGGCGACTGGGTCTCATTGCGCCGAGGTCGTGTTAGCTCGGCATTTTGGCCCTTAGGCTCTGAGAGTGACGCATGATCTACTCAGTAGTTTGCCCATGCCATGGAGGCGACTAGGTCTTATTGCGTCGAGATCGTGTTAGTTCAGCGCTTCGGCCCTTAGGCTTTGAGAGTGACTCGTGGTCTACTCAATAGTTACAGGTACTTGTCTTGGCCCTTAAGTTGACAATATTCCATGTCGAGGTACTTGTTTCCCTTCAAGGGTTTCGAGCTCGTATGTTCCTTCCCTCGAGCACCTATTTCACTCGGTAGGGTCCTTCCCAATTCGGTCCGAGCTTTCCAACGCCAGGCTCAGGTACCATAACTTTATGAAGGACCAGGTCACCGACGCAGAGGTTCCACTTCTTGACCCTGGCGTTATAGTACAGGGATACTCTTTGCTGGTAAGCTGCGGTCCTGATATACGCGAGGTCCCTTACCCCGTTGAGTAGGTCGAGGTTGGTACGTAACTCGTCTTCATTTCCCTTGTCATCATATGCTTCCAGTTGTAGCAAGGGAACCTCGATCTCAGTTGGGATGACTGCCTCGGTGCCGTAGGTGAGGTTGAAGGGAGTCTCTCCTATAGCGGTCTTCTCGGTGGTTCGGTAAGCCCATAGAACACTAGGTAGCTCGTCTACCCATAGTCCTTTAGCTCGGTCTAACCGTGCCTTCAGTCCATGGAGGATAGCTCTATTCGTGACCTCTGCTTGACCATTTGCTTGGGGGTGTGCGACCGAAGTGAAGTTCTGTCGGATCCCCATATCTTGGCACCAGTTCTGGAATTTGATGTCCTCGAACTGTTTACTGTTATCAGAAATCAATACCCGAGGTAACCCGAAGTGGCACACTATATTCTTCCAAAAGAAGTTCTAGACGTTTCGGGTTGTGATCGTTACAAGAGGTTCGACTTCTACCCACTTGGTGAAATAATCCATTGCTACCACTAGAAACTTTCTCTGGCCTGTCGCTGGTGGAAATGGTCCAACTATATCGATGCCCCATTGCGCGAAAGACCACGAGCTGGTGAGATACTTGAGATCGGAAGTGGGCTGATGATGGATATTGGCATGCTTCTGGCACTTGTCACACTTTCTGACGAGCTCAATAGCGTCTGCTTTCATTATTAGCCAGTAGTATCCCTATCGTAGTGCTTTTTGGGCGAGGACCCTGCCCCCCAAGTGTCTGCCGCATAGGCCCTCATGAGTGTCACGAAGTACGAGCTTGGCTTCGGACGGTCGCAAGCAACGCAGGTATGGGAGCGTGTAGGATCTTTGGTACAACCGTTCGTCTATCATGACGTATTTGGCTGTCTGACGCTTTACCCTTCTGGCGGCATTGCGATCTGCAGGGAGGGTCCCGTGTAGCAGGAAGCTCGCGAGTGGGTCAATCCAGCTCGGCTCTGCTTGAACCACAGGAGCGACCTCCTCTACCCCCCCTCCCCCCCCCCCCCCCCCCCCCCCCCCCCCCGAGAATGCTAGGCCGAGACAGGTTCTCTATGTACATGGTTCTCATGGTTTTATCACTAGTGCTGGCTAACCGGGACAGGGCGTCAGGCTCAGTGTTCTCTAACCTCGGGACTTGCCTGATGAAGTGAGACTGGAAGTTGAGAAGAGACTCTCTTACTTTGGCTAAGTAGGCAATCATAGTTGGTTCGCAAGTTTCGTATTCTCCTATGACCTAATTGACCACGAGCTGGGAATCGCTGTAGATGATAATGTGCTTGGCTTTCATTTCTTTGGATAGAGTTAGCCTAGCTATCAACGCTTCGTACTCTACTTCATTGTTGGATGCCGCAAACTCGAAGTGTAGTACGTACTCCAGTTTCGTGCCACTTGGGGCCGTGCAGGACTATTCCGGCTCCGCTTCCCTACTGGTTCGAGGAGCCATCTACGTGAAGGATCCAGGGCTCCTCATCCCAATTCGCGCTTGGCCTAACTAGGAGAGATGTCGCGCTGACTACTACCTCACGGTGCTCGGACTCAACCGACCTAGGAGCTCCGGGCTCGCCTGAACTGGGGACCTCGTGCTCAACCGGCCTGGGGACTTCGGAGCTGAAAGTGCACTTTGCGACAAAGTCTGCTAAGGCTTGGGCCTTGATAACAGTTCGTGGCTTGTATTGGAGGTTGTACTCGCTGAGCTCAACGGCCCACTTCGTCAGTCGACCAGAGACCTCGGGCTTGAGTAGGACTTGCCTCAGAGGTTTGTTGGTGAGGACGATAACAGTATGAGCCTGAAAGTACAGACAGAGCTTTCGAGCCGCATTAACCAGTGCATAGGCCAGTTTTTCTATCTCTGAATATCTTGTTGCTGCTCCCTGCAACACTTTACTAACATAGTAGATAGGTCGTTGGACCCGATCTACTTCTTTTATTAGTACCGAGCTGAGCACTTCGTCACTTGCCAAGAGGTATAACTCTAAAACATCGCCCTCTTCGGGCCAGGTTAAGACTGGTATGCTAACAAGGTACTTTTTAAGCTCGTCAAACGCGAGTTGACAATCATGGGTCCATTCAAACCCTTTGCTTTTAATTGCTTTGAAGAAAGGTAGGCAGTGATCTATTGACTTGGACATCAAGCAGCTTAGAGCGGCTATTTGGCCATTCAACCTCTAAACCTCCTTCATTTTTCGGGGTGGTCTCATATCTAGGATGGCCTTTATTTTGTCTGGGTTGGCTTCAATGCCACGCCGGTTAACAATATATCCTAGGAATTTACTCGATGTGACACCAAAGACACACTTATTCGAGTTTAGCTTCATATTGATTATACGCAGGATTTCAAAAACTAAATTTAAGTCTTGTATTAAATCACATGAGAAGTGGGTTTTGACGACCATGTCGTCTACATAACATTCTACTTTTTGGCCAATCAATGGCTCAAACTGTTTATTTACAAGTCTTTGAAAGGTCGCCCCAGCATTTTTTAGCCCAAATGGCATGACCTTGTAGCAGTACAGGCCAAGCTTGGTTATGAAGGCAATCTTTTCTTTATCTACCAAGTCCATCCTGATCTGATTGTAGCCCGAATAGGCGCCTAGAAAGCTCAGCAACTCGTGCCCCGATGTCGCGTCCACCAGACGGTTGATTATGGGGAGGGGGAAGCAGTCATTTGGGCAAGCTCGGTTTAGGTCAGTGTAGTCAATGCACATGCGTCATTTACTGTTAGCCTTTTTCACCAGAACGGGGTTGGCCACCCAGCTAGGGTAGTGGACTTCCCTGATAAAATCGGCTGCAAGGAGCTTCCCGATGTCCTCGTCGACTGCCCTTCTTCGCTCTGAGGCTAGGTTGTGTTTATTCTGTCTAACGGACCTAACTATAGGATCGGTATTAAGCTTATGAGTTATAATGCTAGGGTCTATGTCGGGCATTTCTGCCACAGACCATGCAAAAACATCTAAATTTTCAAGTAAAAAGCATACCAGTTTAGATCGCAGAGGCTCCTCAATGGAAGCACCGATCTAAAGAGTTCGGGTTGGGTCCTCCATCGAGGCTAGGATGGAGATGGTCTCTTCTATGGGCGCAGCTCGCTCCTCGCTCTGCTCCGTAGGTCACTCTAGCTCGAGGTCATCGATTGCCTTGGCTTTCCCTTTGAGGGCGGCGATGTAGCACTTGTGAGACTCAAGCTGGTCACCTCGCGCTGTCCCAATTCTGAAGTCCATGGGGAACTTCATGGCCAAGTAGTAGGTGGACACCATAGCCCATAAGGCATGAGTAATCAGCGGACCTACTATGCGCGTTATATGGGGAGGGGGTTGCGACCACTAAGAAATTGTAGTTAAGCCTCACTATGCTAGGCCAAGTGCCGACCTCCACGGGTACTGTAATCCTTCCTTCCCAAGGGCCTGATTTCCTCTCTGTTGAAGCCTACCAGGGGAGTGTTCGCGGGATTTAGGTCGCTCTCCTGGAGCTGCAATTGGTCGAAGGTTGCTTTGAAGAGGATGTCCGTCGATCTGCCTGAGTCGACGAGGACGCACCTGACTTCGAAGTCATTGATCTTCACCTTTAGGACGAGCACGTCAATCATGGGGGTAGTGGACCCCGCACGTGTCATCTTCTGTGAAGAAGATGGGATCTTCCAACCTTGGACGTTTTGGGGGGTTCTACTCTTCCCTGGCGGCTTTGTGAGCTGATGTGCGAGCTGTAGCTAAGGTACAGCCTGCCACAACCGAGCCTCCAACTATGACGTGGATGGTCCCCCGAACTGGTCTCTCTTCGGCGGGTTGCTTCTGTGGCTGTTCCGCTTGCCTGCTGGACTCGGGAGCATCTCTACTCTGCTCCCCTTGCCGACCTGCTTTTTATTATTATTATTATTATTATTATTATTATTATTATTATTATTATTATTATTATTATTATTATTATTACTTTGTACAAAATTTCTCAAATATCCGCGACGGATGAGTTCTTCTATCTCATCGCGGAGATTTTTACAACTTTCAGTACTATCACTGTGATCTTTATGAAAGCTACAATACAGATTTTTATTTCTAACATTAGGGTCCGCCTTCAGTCGAGGTGGCCACTTCACGTACAGAGCATCCTTGATCGCCATGAGGATCTTGGCCTGCTTCGCATTGAGGGGTGTATAGTCCCTTTCTGCTGTTGGAGCTCAGAAAGGATGATTTGGCTTTGTCCCCCGAGCTTGGTCCTTCTTCTTCCTGCTATCTCCCTGAGATGGGGGCTCTGGTTCCCTCTTCCTTTTCTCAAGGGCCTACTCACCCTTCTGGTTGATTTCCTCCTCCGTCCCTATGAACCGGCCTGCGATCTTGTAGAACTTGGTCACGGTCTTGGGTTGATTGACAACTACGTGCCACTTGAACTCTTTGTGGGTGATACCTCGCTTGGCTGCGGTGAGGCGAACTATGGGATCCAGGTCGGGTATCTGTAAAAAAGCATTATTGAACCGCTTGACGTAACTCCGAATGGACTCCCCTTCCTTCTGAACTATGCCAATGAGGCTTTCTTGAGTTATCAGGCACCTTTTGCAGGTGACGAAGTGGGAGATGAAAACTTGCAAGAACTGTGCCCAGCTTCTTATCGAACTAGGCGCGAGGTTACGATACCATGTGTGGGTTACCCCTTTGAAGGTGGTGGAAAAGGCCACGCACATGCAGGATTCACTGGCTCTTGTTAGGTGCATCTAGGACAAGAAGACATCCACATGAGGTCGGGGCGATATAGGCTTGGTTGGCGGGGAGGCCCCCGACCTGCCCACAGGCTATGAGGCGGGGGTGGCTGGCCTCTCCTTCTGGCTATGGGAGGAGGCTTGGCTTTTGGCGAAACCTGGGCCTGGGAGGCCTCTCCCCGACGAGGTAGTTCACTCATGCGGGAGGGCTTGGTCTGCTTCATGGTCGGATGCCGACAGGGAAGCGATGACTGGGCCTGAGGCAAAGAAGGAAACTACTGGTAATACTGGTATTGGGAAACCTGGTGCAACACTTGTTATTGATAGAGTTGGAATTGTTGAAATTGTTGCATTTGATCTTGCATGGCTCGCATGCACTGCATTAAGTCCTCCAACTGGTTCGGGTTGGCTGCTGGGGGCACAACCGAGGGTTCAACAAAGGTTGTTCCAACTATGGAAGGGAGTGGAGCGACCGCGAGTGCCACTGTGAGAGGCACGTTCAAACTGGGAACTCCATCCACGGAGAGGGGGACAATGAACTGCCCAATACAGACAGTAGGAAGTTGGGGTTGCTCCCCAAAGGCGTTCTGGCTAGTACCACGTCCGACATTGCTGGAGGAAGCCATGAATGCTGAGTTTTTAGAAAAGGAAACTGTAAAAGCTTAAAGGAAGGCTTCTTGAAGCGTTTTCCACAGACGACGCCAAATGATGTGGCACGACCCAAGCACTCCTAGTTGGCTGCTGACTAGCTCCTAGCTGGCAATGGACGACACCTGAGAGGAAGAAGATGAAGGATTCCTGGGGGATTTGCCCAGCAGGAATACTCCAAAGCTTAAGTTAGAACGCTGGGGGAGAAAGCAAAGATTGTAAAGAGGCTAAGAGTGTAGGTCACGCTGGATCACTAAGTTCTCAAGATTAGCTCGAGAACAAGTAAATTTTATATACGATCTCAGATGTTCGAGAGAGAGCTTCTCTTTAACTAGGGAGCTCTTATATAGGCGTTCTTGTCAAATTGGGCATAACCACCACTGGGCTCCTGTCGCAGCCGTTACTTGCTAGGGCTGCGATGGTGACCGTAGCAGGGTACGCCACCATCTGTCGAGAGATGTGGGTACAGTCTGCTGAATGGACAGGGACTACGCCATCAGTCAAGAGACATGGCGCAGTCTGATGGGTACGGTCTTGTCAGATAGAAACTTCCTTGAGAGCTTTGCGTTGCTTAGTCGCAGGCTACCTTGTAGCGGTCTACCCTGTCACGCAGCGAGCTATCTTGTCACGAGCTACTTCGTAGCGAGCTATCTTGTCACGAGCTACTTCGTAGCGAGCTCCCAGGGGTATTTCGAGGTGACTCTCATCGGGATTGCCTTTGGGGCAGTCTTTCTGCCTAAGTGTTGGAGCGAGCTGGTTACCCTAGCTTGCAAGTTGGGATAGTCTTGGAGTATTCCCTTTTGGTAGCTCGGGGGAGCTCGAGCTCGCGCTGTAGCGAGCTCCCCCTACAGCGAGCTATGACGTAGCTAGCTGTCCTGTAGGCTCATTACTTAGTCGCAGTTAGGCTGCAGTGTTGAGTTGTTGCTCGTGTTGAGTCAGGTCCACATGTCATTGTCTCAAGGGGTCGGGTCAAATCATCCTCCATCAACATTCTTGACTTCATAACTCCTTCATTCACAAGAAAAAAAAAAAAAGAGCACAAATATGTTGGCGCAATAGAAGTTCAAAGGGTATTGAAGAATACCTGTTGGCGCAATACAAATTAACGAGATATATGTTGTCACATCACATTTACATACATGAGAGAATTACTTCATCTAAAATTGTTATACATTTCTCCCACATGAAAATTTTAAGGTATGCCTATTTCAAAATAAATAACCTCAATTGTACCAAACACAACCAACATCATTGAAACAATATTAGGACCACCCATAACTTGTCACATGATGAATGTCGATACTCCGGAACCAGGACTGAATACAAGAAAGCACCCAAGGCCAAGTGTAGAGCTATTAATGGATCGGGTGTGCCCGATAAAACCAAACCAATCAAACCGATTATGTTGGTTCTGTGGTTTATGCCCCCAACTAATAATTGGACCATATCAGTTCTTACATTTTTGAATTGATTTTATGGTTAATAATAAGTGAAAGTCACCATTTCTTTTTCAAATTTTTGTTATATTTTGTGTCTAAAAGGTTAAATGTTATAGACTGTAAGGTAAGTTTGGTTAAAAATGCTAGATTTATCAACATATACAGTTTTTATCTACTGTCAGATTTTATTAAGGTTATACTACCAAAAAAATAAGCTCTAAGTTATTGTTATGAGTAATTAATTAATTATAAATGTCAAGTATAATCGATCTAACTGTTAGTGAAAAAAATAATATAATTGGGTTTAATCGGATCAATCCTAATTATCCCGATAATAATTGATTTGGTTCTTGCTCTGCATTATAGAGCCGATTAATTATAATTGGTTTGGGACTTACCCACCCTGTTCCCAACCATACTTGACCCATTGACAGCTTCTTACAAGTTTAAATCAGCCTCTCACAAAATTGTCTCTCACAATGTCTACATTCCTGTCATGTATTGAAAATATTTCCGATGATGATATTATTATTTTTGTGATTATCACCGAGAGATGATTCCAGTAAACGGCAGGAATGTGTTGTGGAACGTTGTGGGGGACAATCTTGTGGGGGGCTGACTTGGTCACGTTTTTTACCAAAAGAAAAACTCGTTGACAGGAATCCGGATCTCCTGCCCACAAGAACTCTACCCACATTTATTATAGTCACATATGAAGAACATCTCATCCCTTACATAGTATTATGCAAGGGGAGATGTTCCCAATTCACGAGATTTTAAGGAATGGAAAGAGGTCTTTATCTCACAGTCACAATACAAGAAGGGTCTTTGCCGTAAAACAAAATACAGGGGGTCTTTATCACAGACCCCAAAGTACAGGGGGCGTTTTTATAATTTACCCAAAAAAAAGCTGCCAAAACCATCATTTAACTGGGTCCAGAAAACCCACTGGTTACCGATTTTTATGGTCTGACCGTCTGATTCGTGCCGAGTCTTAAAAACACTGATCAAAGCTCTGTGATCTAGAACTGCATTTAGCAGAAACAAGAAGCTCCTTCTCCTCCTCCGAAGTATACTTCTGTAAAAAAGCATTGATAAATGCTAGTTCAATAATAATATGCATCTAACCACAGGTGTAGCATGTATCATTAATGTCTTTCCCAAGTAATCTATTCCTACCCCTTGAGAGTTGAGACATTTCCTTTCCCCTCCTATTTCAAAAAAGAAAGGGAATTTAAACTCATTTGGTCAATGGAAAAAAAAAAAAAAAGAAGGGAAGCCTATAGCGATCCATTTAAACTCATTCATATTTCTTATGATGTTATGAATTTATTACAATGAACCCACCCTGTAGTTCATTTGGAGGTCGCAAAAGAATGCTATGACCACAGCCGCAGCGGATGTTTAGTGAAAGTCCTGTTCCAACTGCATGAAACCTATTCCACCATATCATGCTATGTCGTATTACATCCATTCTTAACTTTTAGGTTCTCCAATTATTACTCACTACTTCAATCTTATATTGTTTATCAAGGTTTTAAAAATTAGTTTGGACACAGAACCGTTTTGATTATTGGTTCTCGCGTCAAACGGTTTAATTGTCCAATTCGAATGAATGGTTCATTCTCATTAAAAATAAATAAAGAGTTAAAAAATAATTAAAATAAAAAAGATAGCCAAAAATCGTTGTTTGGGTCGAGGGGTTAATGGTTCGATTTGCTTGGATGTTGGATCAGCAGATCGTTGATCAAATCAACGATTTTTGGCCCAAGAACGATTTTGGGGTGAAATGAAAACAGTTGCCTAACCGATTCCCAGATCAAAAAGTCCAACTGTCTGATTCAGTCCAATTTTCAAAACTATGTTTTTCTGACTGCTGCAGTCTTTTAGACCCTTAACCAGTCAAAAGTCACACCTTTCTGATTTTATAGATAATCCTCTATTCACGTAATTAAACCATCTTATATGAGAAAGGATTAACTGAACTTGGTAGCTGTTTTATGGGCTGTGGGACCAATCATTTTGTTCCTCACTAGCAATAAATGCAAGTAATTGTAGGCCAAATGCACTTTATGGATGGTGTGGAGCAAATTGATTGAGCCCACAGCTAATCTGCTCCTATATTAGCCCCATTTGATGATGATCTCTTTTTTTTATACCGTAACAGAAACAAAGTTATTCTAATGAGACTGGATCTGTTCCTCACAAAGGGTGCCTCATACGCACCTCATACACATCCTACCATGCATTAGGAATATCTCCCGTACTTTTAAATTATTATTCACGGGAGAGGAGCAAATCCTGTCTATTCCAATTTCGTCCAACGAAACAGTTGAGATATTCCAATTCCAATTCTAAACCCTTATTCCAGTGAACCAAACGGGCCTTAGAATTGCATCCAATACCCAAATAATAGAGTTTATGAAAACTAAATCTTGAGATGAAGAAAAAAGGGTGCAACTTCAATTAGCTGGGCTAGGTTTTAGGCCATAAAACATTTTATATTTAAAGTCATAGGCCCAAAGCCTGGCCCGGCCCATAATCATCCATAGAACGGAACACCCACATTTACACAGGCAGGTTACCTACCCACTGCGAAGACCTTCCATTGAAATCTTTTGCATTGCCATTAACATTTGCAGATTCTACTTGAATGATAAGCGAAATGTCACAATATTTCCTCTTTATTTATCAAATTTGAGATGAAAAAGATACCAACCCAACGTTCTCAGACATGGTCTCCGACTCTCCAGTTTACCCCCCACCCAAAATAAAGCATGGTCTTGAATAAACATCTGAATCCCATTCTTCTCATACCATGAAATTCATAACAAATTGATACACGCAAAAGGGATTTTTTTTTATTTAAAACAAATAAAATTCTTTTGTTGGGTTAGATAGAGTAGAGGTACTCATCAAAAAAAAAAAAAAGAACCAAATTGAAAAATCCGGTTAGTCAAGCCAGTTGGTTCGGTTTCAATTAACCAATATGAAAACCACCGAACGGGACTGATATATATTCCATATGCATTATATATTATATATAATGTGAATATATATAGTAATAAAAATTATTAATAAAAAAACAAGAAGAAAAGTCACATTATATTTTTTTTTCATAACCATAATGTACAAATATTATTAGTTATTACAATTTCAAAGAAAAACTGATTATATGATAATTATTTTAATCAATAATTATTAATAAAATATACAAAAACAGAATCTAGAGAGTTGATAATCACTTTTGTTACATTAAAAAACAATGTTATATATAATAAAGAAAAAATAAAATGTAATAATGAGTTGGTTAAGCATTATTTGTCTTTTACATTTTACTTTCTCATAGAATTTTCTCTAGGGGTGTCCATAAAAAACCAAACAACCAAACCGAATCAAGAAAATCGAACCGAAAAATCTGGTTAGCCGAACTAATTGGTTCAATATTTTTGAAAAAACAAAGGACCCATTTCGAATTCGGTTTAGAGAAATGGAAAAACCAATAGGACTGGTTCAATTTGAAAAAGTGCCTGTGATTCGGTTAACCAAACCTTGGACACCCCTAGTTTTCTCTTGGAAACTACAATAAAAAAGAAAATAGTTTCTTATTTTAAGCACTTATCTCCTTTTTAAAGTTAAAAACTTAGTTTTCATCGAGGCATTTTAACTTAAAAAAGGAGATAAATTCTTAAAATAAGGAATGCCAAATGCAACATTAATATGTTAGTCTTGAAAGTTAGATATAAAGAGATCATGATGTACTTGGTTTCTTAAATGTTGCACCAAAGAAATAAAGGAAGATCATTAACATTTATGAGATTGGCAATGGGAAAGGGTGTGGTATCTAGTGGCAAATGTCAATCATGATGAATGTCAATTTTAAAACCATAACCAACATAATCAGTTTGGTGGGTTCTGTTCTAGCAAACACATATGGGTGAACCTTGAAATCTATAATTAGTGGGATATAAATTAAAAAAAAAAAACACTTGCCTATTCTAGGCCTTCATAGGTACCCAAAAATTATACATTAGCAATTCTTTAAAAATAATTAAAGAACTACCAAAATTGAAGCACTTCTATTGTTTATTTGCTAGGTCTCAAAATTCAAGTGCTTAATGTTTTAAAGGCTTGAATTGAAATCCATACAACAAAGTTGAACATCATTACATAGCTGAGTTTTAAGTTTGAACTTCCACACAAATGAAATTGTGTCACATACTTTCTACATGTTCAACACAAGAGGATAGGAACAACCTAGTTGGCAAAAGATTAATTTGATTCTACTTCATTTAAAAAAAAGGAAAATTTTAAAAAACTTGTATATACAAAAAACTAATATAAGTATATATTTTTGAATTTGTTATATATAAATTTATATATAATATTATATAATATATATTAAATTATATATTTTTATATTTATATATACTTATATAAATTTTATATAGTTAAATCATTATATATTATAATATAATCAAATTCAGATTTTATTTTGATTTACAAATCAATAGAATATAGGTGTAAGTGGGGTGGTAAGGCTAAGTATGGTGGTCTCCTCGAAACACGAAGAAGGGTCGAGGGGTGTTAGGTAGCAAAGGGAGAAAAGGGTCTCAGAATAGACGGAATCGTGTCTCGATAGCGATTTATTCCCCTTTTTATAGGGGAGACTCCAAGGCCTTGAAGGGAATGAGCCAAAAGGTGTTTGAATTCTATTTGGAAAGGGGATCTTTGATTCGACGTTGGTTGTCAGGATGACACTGTTGGGGATTTGCCACATGTAATGCAAGATCTTCTCAGAATGAAGTTTCTTTTCGTCCAATGATTCTCATAATGCACATGCGCTACTTCCCCTCACAAGTCTCCTACATCAACATGGCACAGGTGATGTCAAAGTTAGTTTGACGTGTTTCACATAGTCTGTTAGGTGTCTTGTCGTGAGTGACTTCTGCAATGATCCTTTAGTCCATCGTAGGTTCACGATGGCTTCAAGCTCATCGCAAACCTAGGATGGGTTGTGGGCTCATCACAGGCCCCTGATGGCTTTTATGTTGTCATAGGCATTTTTGTCATTCTGGTTTGATGCCTTCACCGCGATCACAAACATAGTGAACCACATGTACTTACATTAGGTGTGGGAAAAATAAAATAAATGTCATTCAAATGGGAATTTAGGCTATCAATGAATCAGATCTAGTTATATCCGAAACCAACCCATCATTTCCCGATTCTTGGAACTGAAACAAACCCATCATTTTCAGTTCTTGGAATTAAAATTGGCCTAATTGGTTTGGGTCCATCACGTATGCCACATCAAACCCAACCCATTGGGTGTCAATAGTATTTGAAATCTGATTTCTAATTTGAGGTTCAACATAATCGAATCAAATGCAGATAATTCAAATATCGTAATCGGTCAAATTCATATATGATACTCATATCGTTTAAGTAATCAAGTCGAATTTAGATATGACTTGATTCTATTTGATAAATATCTGAATTCGACCGATTATTTAATTTTTATATATGATATATAAAATATTTAAACATTTTATATAATTTATATATATAATATTTAAGCTAAATAAATAATGCATATAATTTATATCAATAAAATATTTATTTTATATATTTATTAATTAAATACCTAAAATAATTAATCAGTCAAATTTTAATTGAATAAAATATTCGAATATTTAATCAAATTCAAATTCAAACATTGACTTTTAATATTTGTCAGATATCAAATCAAATATAGATACCGAATTTACTAATTGAATTCGAATTCAGATATTGCTTGTTTCGATTCAAATTCGATCCATTTACACTGCTACCACTGCCAACCCTATTTTTAAGAAGTATAAAATGTGATTGATGAAGGATCATTTGACCCGATCTATGAAACGGTGACACGTGGACACTTACCCGACGTAAGCGACAGCTCAGCATTGTGGCCCGGTACAGCTAAGTAACGGGCCTGTAAAGCAGCTCGCCATGACGCAAGCTCCAGGTTCCCTGAGTTACCCCCAAAGGGATATTTCGAGGCAACTTCAGCTCGCAAGCTAAGAAAACCAGTTCGCCCGAACTCCCAAGCAGACAAGTCATCCTGATGACTAATTTTACTAAGGGTACTCCTGAGGTATTCCGAGCTCACTGCAAAGTAGCTCGCGAGAGGGTCGCACGAGCATTCCACAGGAAGCTTCTATCTGACAGGCCGTACCAATCAGACTACGCCATATTCCTTATTGATGGCGCAGTCCCTATCCTTTCGATAGTCTGCGCCCACGTCTCTCAGTGGACGGAGGCGTGCCTGTCACTTTGGAGATGTGTCACTCGCCCGGGTAAGGAGTACGTCACAACGGCCACTTGCGCAGCCCTGACAGGTAACGGCTGTGGCAGGGGGCCTAGTGGCGGTTATGTCCGATCTCCCAAGGAGCGCCCCTATAAAAGCCCTCAGGGCAGAGGAGAAACTTCTTCTTGAAACCTCCAATCTCTCGAGTACAGGAAAATTGCACGACCTCCACTCTTAGCCTTCGTCTTTCCCTTTACTTCCCATACATAGTACTAACTTAAGCATCGGAGTATTCCTGCTGCGTAAATCCCTGGGAATCTTCCTTTTCATCTTCTCAGGTGCCGTTTGTTGCCAGAAAGGAGTCAGTCAGTGATCAGCTAGGAGTGTCTGGATCGCGCCACATCATTTGGCGCCGTCTGTGGGAAACGCTTCAAAAGGCCTTTCCCTCTAAACTCTCTCAGTTCCTTCTTCTTCCTTGAAACAATCCAACATTCATGGCTTCCCCTAGCAACGTCGGTCGAAGCACGGGAATGGATAACTCCAGGGAACAACCTCAGCTTCCTATTGTCTGTATCGCACAGTTCAACGTCTCCCTCTCAGCGGACGGAATCCCCAGCTTGAACGTGCCTCTCACAATGGCACCTGTCGTGGCCCCACTCCCTACTACAGTTGGAATGACGTTCACCGAACCTTCAATTGTGCCCCCGGTGGCCAACCCGAACCAATTGGAGGACTTGATGCAGTGCATGAGAACCATGCAGGCCCAAATGCAGCAGTTCCAACAACTTCAACTCTATCAACAACACGTGTTGCACCAGGTCTCCCAGTACCAGTATCAGCAGCAGTTTCCCCAACTGCCCCAACCTCAACTCCAGCCTCAGCACCGGGCCTTGCAGCAAGCCAAGTCTCGCCGCCAGAGCGAACACTCTAGCCGAGGAGAGGCCCCCCAAAGTCTCCCAAAAAACCAAGCCTCACCCCACGACAGGCGGGAGAGACCGACTACCCCGATCTCTCCGTGGGCGGACAGGTCGGGAGGACCCCAGCTCGGCAGGTCAACGTCGCTCTGACAGTCGAAGTTTGGAACCCCGATCCTTGAGAACATGTTCAAAATCCTAGCAACAGATTCCAAGTAGGCCCCTTCTGTCCTTAGCCATCACCAGTAGACCGGGCTACCCCCGACGCAAATTGTTCTGGATAGCGTGGAAGTGAGCAGCACGAATGTTGAGCCCGTCAGGAAGCAGAGGCGCCGACGCCGAGCTCGTCGATTTGTCACCCGCGATTTGCCCAAGCTCATGGGCAAAGAAGAGGTAGGCTCGGCCAAAGCCAAAGCTCCCCTTCTCTCAGTTCTGTCCCCCCTATCTTTCGAACTCCTGGCAGTCCCGATGCCCAAGGATTTCAAGCTCCCCCCTCTTGACAAGTATGACGGGTCGTTCAACCCGAGTGATCATGTAGATGCCTTTCAGTCACAGATGCACCTGGCGCGAGCCAGTGAGTCGTGCATGTGCGTGGCCTTCTCCACTACGTTCAGGGGAGCAGTTCGCACAAGCCTTCACGTCCCACTTTGTCACCAGCAAGTGGTGCCCGCGAACTAAAGAAAGCATCTTCAACATAGCACAAAAGGAGGGAGAGTCCATCAGGAGTTATATCAAGCAGTTCAATGATGCTTGTATGCAAATACCGCGCCTGGATCCCATCGTACGCCTTGTAGCGGCCAAGAAGGGCGTGAAGCACAAAGAGTTCAAGTAGCACATGGTCGTCAACCAACCCGCGACCATAACCGAGTTTCTGAAACTTGCGGATAAGTTCATAGCCACTGAAGAGGAGATCAACCTGAAGGTTGAGGGCGCACCCGAAAAAAGAAAGAGAGAAGAGCCTCCCAATCAAGAGGACACCTAAAGAAAAAAGGAAACAGCTCGGGGTGCAAAACCAAGTCAGTTGTTCCGAGCTCCTGCTCCGGACCGAGCTGATTACACTCCACTGAACGCGAAGTGGGCCAAAATTCTGATGGCGATCAATGACGCCCCGTACGTGAAGTGGCCACCTCATCTGAGGGGGAATCCCAATGATAGAAATAAGAATCTATATTGCAGCTTTCATAAAGACCACGGTCACAGTACCGAGTTGTAAAAACCTCCACGACGAGATAGAGGAGCTCATCTATCGCGGATATTTGAGGAACTTTGTACAAAATAATAATAATAATAATAATAATAATAATAATAATAATAATAATAATAATAATAATAATAGTAATAGTAATAGTAATAGAATAGGTCGACAAGGGGAGCACGGTAGAGACGCTCCCGAGTCGAGCAGCAGGCCGACCGAACAATCGCAAAGATAGCCTCCGGAGGAGAGGCTAGTTTGGGGGACTATCCACATGATAGTGGGAGGTTCAATCGTTGCAGGTTTCACTTTAGCGGCGGCTCAGACGTCGGTTCGTGAGGTCACCCGAGAGGAGCTGAACCCCCCAAAGCGGCCAAGAACAGAAGAGTCGATTTTCTTCACATAAGATGATGCGCAAGGGGTCCATTACCCCCACGACGATGCACTCGTGATAAAGCTGAGAATCAATGACTTCGAGTTCAGGCGCGTACTCGTCGACTCAGGCAGCTCAGCCGACATACTTTTCAAAGTTGTGTTTGACCAGCTCCAGTTGCAGAGAAGCGACCTGAAGCCCACAGACACTCCTTCGATAGGCTTCAGCGGTGAAGAAGTCCAACCCCTTGGGAAATTAAAAGTCTCTATAGAGGTTGGCACGTGGCCTTGTGTGGCCAGATTTGAGCACAACTTCCTGGTGCTAGCGACCCCCTCGCCCTACAATACCATAGTAGGTCGACCGATCACCCATGTCCTACGGGCGGTGGTCTCCACTTACCATTTAGCTATGGAGTTCCCAACAGACTTCGGGGTGGGAGTAGCGCGGGGCGACCAACTTGAGTCCCGCAAGTGCTACGTTGCCGCCCTAAAGGGGAAAACCAAGGTAGCCGATTACCTTGAACTGGAGCGACCCATGGAGTAAGGCGAAGAGCGAGCCACGCCCACGGAAGAAATGGTCGTGGTCCTGACCTCGACAGCAGACCCAGTTCGAATGCTCCAAACCGGCGCTTCCGTCCAGGAGCCCCTACGATCCGAACTGGTAAGTTTTTTACTTCAAAATTTAGATATTTTTGTATGGTCCACGGCAGAAATGCCCAGTATAGACCCCGGACTCATAACTCGCAAGTTGAACATTGATCCTGTAGTTAGGCCCGTTAGACAGAAGAAACGCAACCTAGCCCCGAAATGGTGGAATGCGGTCAACGAGGAAGTCGAAAAGCTCCTCGCAACGGACTTCATGAGAGAAGTCCAATACCCGAGCTGGGTAGCCAACCCCGTCCTGGTAAAGAAGGCCAACGGCAAGTGGCGCATGTGCGTCGACTACACCGACCTGAATCGGGCTTGCCCGAAAGACTGCTTCCCACTCCCCCGAATCAACCGTCTGGTGGACGCGACCTCAGGGCATGAGTTGCTCAATTTCTTGGACGCCTATTTGGGCTATAACCAGATCAATATGGACCTGGCAGACGAAGAAAAGACTGCCTTCATCACAGAGTTCGGTCTCTACTGTTACAAGGTTATGCCCTTCGGGTTGAAAAACGTAGGGGCAACCTTTCAAAGGATTGTAAATAAATTGTTTGCATCGTTAATTGGCAGAAAAGTAGAATGCTATGTGGACGACATGGTCATCAAAACTCAATTCTCACATGAATTAATACAAGACTTGCATTCTGTTTTTGAAATTTTGCGTAAGTTTAATATGAGATTGAATCCAAACAAGTGTGTGTTCGGTGTAACCTCGGGTAAGTTCATAGGATACATCGTTAACCGGCGCGGCATTGGAGCCAACTCGGATAAGGTTAAGGCCATCTTGGACATGAAACCACCCCGAAAGCTGAAGGAAGTTCAGAGGTTGAATGACCGCATAGCCTCCCTAAGTCGTTTCATGTCTAAATCAGCGGACCGTTGTCTGCCGTTCTTTAAGGCAATAAAGAGCAAAGGGTTTGAATGGACCCAAGATTGCCAGTTCGTGTTCGACGAGCTCAAAGAATACCTTACTAGTGTGCTGACCTTAACCTGGCCTGATGAGGGCAATGTTTTAGAACTCTACCTCTCGACGAGCGATGAGGTGGTCAGTTCGGTACTAATTAAGGAAGTAGATCGGGTCCAACGACTCATCTATTATGTTAGTAAAGTATTGCAGGGAGCAGAAACGAGATACCTGGAGATGGAGAAGCTAGCATACGCATTGATAATTGCAGCTCGGCCAACCGCGAGCTGGGATGAGGAGCCCTGGATCCTTCACGTAGATGGCTCTTCGAACCAACAGGGCAGCGGTGCTGGAATAGTTCTGCACGACCCAAGTGGCATAAAACTGGCGTACACGCTAAACTTTGAGTTCGAGGCATCCAACAATGAAGCAGAATATGAGGCGCTGATAGCCGGACTAACCTTATCCAAAGAAATAAGAGCCAAGCACATTGTTATCTGCAGCAACTCCCAGCTTGTAGTCAACCAGGTCACGGGCGAATACGAAGCTCGCGAGCCGACCATGGTCGCCTACTTAGCCAAAGTCAGAGAGGCCCTGCTCGACTTCCGATCACACTTCATTAGATGGATCCCTTGGTCAAAGAACGCCGAGGTCGATGCCCTATCCAAGTTAGCCCGCACTAGCGACATCACCATGAGAACTGTGTACATAGAGGACCTGTCTCGGCCTAGCATTCTCGGGGGGCAAAGGAGGTCGCTCCCGTTGTTCGACCAGAGCCAAATTGGATTGACCCACTCATGAGTTTCTTGATACACGGGACCCTACCTGCAGATCACAATGCAGCCAGAAGGGTGCAACACCAGGCAGCTAAATGCGTTATGATCGACGAGCGGCTATATAGGAGATCCTACACGCTCCCGTACCTGCGTTACTTGCGACCTAACGAAGTCGAGCTCGTACTCCGCAACATTCATTAGGGTCTGTGCGGCAGACACTTGGGGGCAGGGCCCTTGCCCAGAAAGCGCTTCGACAAGGGTATTATTGGCCAACAATGAAGGCAGACGCCATTGAACTCGTTAGAAAATGTAACAAATGTTAGAGACATGCCAATATTTACCACCAACCCGCTGCCGACGTCAAGTATCTCACCAGTTCGTGGCCCTTTGCACAGTGGGGCATCGATCTACTTAGGCCATTCCCGCCAGCAACGGGTGGAAGAAAGTTCTTAGTAGTGGCAGTGGACTATTTTACCAAGTGGGTAGAAGTCGAGCCCCTCGTGACAATCATAGCCCGAAATGTCCAGAACTTCTTTTGGAAGAGTATCGTATGCTGCTTCGGACTACCTCGGGTATTGATTTCTGACAATGGCAAATAATTCGAGGACATCAAATTTCAAGATTGGTGTTGAGACATGGGGATCCAACAGAACTTTACTTCAGTCGTGCACCCTCAAGCAAATGGTCAGGCAGAAGTCACGAATAGAGCCATCCTCCGCGGACTAAAGGCACGGCTGGACCGATCTAAAGGTTGGTGGGCAAATGAACAACCCAATGTCCTATGGCCTATCGAACCATGGAGAAGACCGCCACGGGAGAAACACCCTTCAATCTCACCTACGTCACTGAAGCAGTGATTCCCACGGAGATCAAAGTACCTATGTTGCACATGGAAGCATACAGTGATCAAACAAACGAAGATGAACTACGTACCAACCTCGACCTACTCGACGAAGTAAGGGACCTCGTGTACATTAGGACTGCAGCCTACCAGCAGAGGGTAGCTCGGTACTATAACGCCAGGGTCAAGAGGCAAAACCTCCGTGTTGGCGACCTGGACCTTCGTAAAGTTATGGTGCCTGAGCCCGGTGCTGGCAAGCTCGGGTCCAATTGGGAAGGTCCTTATTGGGTGAAACGAGTGCTCGGGGAAGGAACATATGAGCTCGAGACCCTCGAAGGGAAACAAGTACCTCGAGCATGGATAATTGTCAACCTGAGGCAATATTACCTATGAAAATCAAGTGGACAACACGTCCCTTCCTAAGCCTAAGGGTCAAGATACCGAGCTAACATGACCTCGACACAAGAAGACCCCAGCTGCCACTTCGGCCTAGGAGAAATTCAGGAGCGGACTACGGGTCCCTCCCAAAGCCTAAAGGCCAGAATACCGAGCTAATATGACCTCAGCACAACCGGACCCAGTCGCCTCTATGGCTTGGGCAAACTCCGCGAGTAGGCCACGAGCCACTCCTTCAGCCCAACGGCCAAAACACCAAGCTAACAAAGACCTCGGCGTAAAGAAAAGACACTTTAGTGGCTAAGGCAAGGTATGAAATATTAAAAGCGTAAGTAGTTCGGGTTTAAACCCTGCGAAGCATAGCTCGTCCCGATACATTGGTCGAACTGAGAAATAGCCAACCAATGCTTAGCTCAGACACACGTTGTAATCACTCAGTGATATAACACACAGGCCTTAAACGTGACAAATTGAGATAACGCCTACCGAAGAGCCCTACTTTAAGTGTGTAACTTTAACAGCTAAAATGATGAGATTGTTTTAGTAAAAATGAAGAGAGTCCATCATACTCAGAAGAAGGAAGAAACTTTCATTGACAAAAAAAAATGGCAAGTGCAGTAACCGAGCTAAACAGCTCGGGAAAGGTTCCATCGTCATAGGGCACAACCGCCCAACTGAAAACTTGTGAAAGACCGGGTTTACGGCACCCGGAAGCCACAAAAGCCCAGAGAAATGCCACCTCAAGAATCCGCCTCCTCATCCTCCAGAGAATCAAGCTCCTCTTCATCCGCTTGGTCTGTCGTCTCAGGAGATAGACCCTTCATAGTAATGCCATCGAGGTTGAGCCCGGAGAACTTCCGAACCATCCACCAACAGAGCTTAAACCCTAAGCGGTACGAACCCGAACCATACTCCGCCTGGAGGTCATGAAATTCCTAGGAGTCTTTAAAATCCCAGACCGCTTTCTCTCGCTCAGCCTCCACCATCTGATCAAAGTTTCGGGTCCGATTCAAAAGAGTGGACTCCAAGTCCCGCACTTGCTGCCTGAGAAGCTCCCTCTCCCCCGCCATCCTCAATGATTCCTCCCTATAGCGTGTGCTCTCTTCAGTAAGCCGAGCGATTTGAGCTTCTTGGTTATGGACGAGCAGCTCCTGAGACTCGCTCCCCTTGCGGGTGTGATGGAGCTCGCATCGGGTCCAGTCGAGCTCGACTTGGAGCTTCTGGTTGGTAGCACGCTAGTCAAGGGTGTCGACGTAGTGGATGTGTGTCTGGAGAACCATGGCATGGATGGCATAATTTATCTATCGGCAAGAAAGAAAGATCAGAAGACAACGGAAAAGAGCAAAACAAGAGAAGAAGAGGGAAAAAGGTCACTTACCACCATGTAGTGAGCAGAGGCGAATGCGGATAGATTCCCGAGCTCCATGTTTCCCCACTGAGCGATTTCATCATTGGTAATTGCCTTCTGGCTCCTCCAACGGGCTACCAGATAATCATTTACCCCTTCCCAGTTTCCCACTGGGAATCGGGGGTAAGGACAAGGTTGAAGGGGGTTGAAGGATACCTCCCCTAGCTGGAGGAGCTCGCTTCCCCCAGGGTTAGTCCCACTAGTCCCCTCAGGAAGGGGCAACAGAACCTCGGGCGAAGGAGAGGGTAGGACCGACTCAGCAGACCTGAACTCAGTGCTTCCCGAAGGCGGGGTTCGGTCGGGGCGCGTCCTCTTCACTTGGCGTCTCTGGCTGCCCGAGAGAAGGCGACGTGAATCGGCACTAACATGATGGCTGCCACAAGACCACAAGTTATTAGTCCAACAATAAACAAAATGCATGTGTACACAAGTCACAAGGCACTACGCGACCTAAAAGACCGACCTACCCGGGCTCAAGCCTGCTTGCACGAGCTTCTCCTCGGCTAAGTAGTCCGAGCAATGGAAGCCTATCGACGCCCAGGACAGCATCGTTTTCCGAGTCTCTGGGTCTAGCTCGGCCCTGGGGTCCTGGATAGCGCCCCTCCAAGTAGTGGGAAAGGGCCACCCCTCGGGGTTACGTCCCACAAAGTAGTTCTGCTTCCAGGCGGGAATCTTATTTGGCAGCTCATATAAGAGCCTATAGCCGCGACGGGGGGAGAGGTAATAAAAACGCCTCTTCGGAGGAACCCCAGGAGCAGAATTCTTTATACAAAGGATAGAAGCAAAAATATCAAGATCTAAAGGAAGGCAGTACTCGTGACATAGGGATATAGTCTCAACCATGTCCCGAACAGCGTTGGGATGAAGCTGGTCAATAGTGACATTAAAATGATTCAACACCTCCACTATCAAGGGGTGCAGGGGGAGACGCAAGCCAACCTCGAGCTGTTCTTGAAAGATCACTATATCGTTGGGACCATGCTCCTAGGGGAAGTTGCCAGTAGGGAGACTGTAAACCACGTCCCCAAGGAGAAGAAAGTAGTGGGTCTCCGCTGTCATTAAGGAAGGGCCAAAGGTATCAGGCTCCCTTCCCCTAGAAGTAGATGCCATATTGCCAAAGGCTTCCCGAGCCTCCGGGATATGCTCCCAGGCTCCTCCCGATCTCAAGGGAGCATCATCATCCTAGCTATCGCCCATGTGATAGGTATGGCGTGGGTACCCAAACATGGCTGACGGCGATTGGGAATTACTAGAGTAAGACGGAACGAAGCAGACTGAGGAACTCAACTAGGTTAGGCGAAGTATGCGACCTCAGAATCCAAAGGATGGCGTGGAGGAAGATAAGGCCCGAGGGGGGCCCCTATTTATAGCCCCCGCCCTTTCAAACTGACGACCCAGATCAAAGCAGATCCAACGGTCCGCAGATATCCTGACCGTACGCATTTTGAAAACCGAAGGTGATTGGTGGCACACCTTCCACGATTAAGGTAGTCGCAGCCGCACGACGTTCGGAATTAAAGACCACCTCAGCACGTTTTCAGAATCCAAAAAGTCAGGGAAGACAGAAAATCTCTTGATTCCCGCGAATGCATTTAATGAGGGTAGTCAATCAAGTTTTAATTTTGGTCAAATCAGTCCATCGCGCTTCATAAACTCCCCGCACTAAGGCGATACTCTTAGCCCGAGGAGTGGGGGGCAATTGATGAAGGGTGATTTGACCCGATCTATGAAACGGCGACACGTGGACATTGACCCGACATAAGCAACAGTTCAGCATTGTGGCCCGATATAGCTAAGTAACGGGCCCGTAAAGCAACTCGCCACGACGCAAGCTCCGGATTCCCCGAGCTACCCCCAAAGGGATATTTCGAGGCAACTTCAACTCGCAAGATAAGAAAACCAGCTCGCTTGAACTCCTAAGCAGACAAGTCATCCCGATGACTAATTCTACTAAGGGTACTCCCGAAGTATTCCGAGCTCATTGCAAAGTAGCTCGCGAGTGAGTCGCACGAGCATTCCACAGGAAGCTTCTATCTGACAGGCCATACCAATCAAACTGCGCCATATCCCTTACTGACGGTGCAGTCCCTGCCCTTTCGACAGTCTATGCCCACGTCTCTCAGTGGGCGGAGGCATGCCTGTCACTTTGGAGACGTGTCACTCGCCTGGGTAAGGAGTACGTCACAACGGCCACCTGCGCAGCCTTGGCAGGTAACGGCTGTGGCAGGGGGCCCAGTGGCAGTTATGTCTGATCTCCCAAGGAGAGCCCCTATAAAAGCCCTCAAGTCTGAGGAGAAACTTCTTCTTGAAACCTCCAATCTCTCGAGTACAGGAAAATTGCGCGACCTCCACTCTTAGCCTTCGTCTTTCCCTTTACTTCCCATACACAGTACTAACTTAAGTATCAGAGTATTCCCGTCGAGCAAATCCCCGGAAATCTTCATTTTCATCTTCTCAAGTGTCGTTCGTTGTCAATAAGGAGCCAATCAGCGATCAGCTAGGAGTGCCCGAATCGTACTACATCAGTGATGATTGGCCAAAGATAAGGGAGTGCCAAACTATGGATATATTGATACATGAGTATGGATTAATTTATTTGGAATTTTAAAAGCAAGCCTGTATGAAATTATGTGAGTAATCCTCCCTCACAAGTGCTCTTTCTTATGAGAGAGGACATCTCGGGTCCCTCTCAATGGCGTAGGTGTCAATCTGCTTCTGTTTTGTAGTTGATTTCTTTTATAATATCAGGTTGAATATAAAAAGAAAAGAAAAGAAGTGCATTTAGCCAAATAAATAACTTACCCAAAAAAACGAACCGGGTCTAAATTTTAACCGGACAACTTTCGGGTCTCAATGGTATTCTCAGTGGTTGAAAGAAATAAATAGGACAAGATACAATTGTACATTGTTCCATTTAAGATGATTGCTGACAGTGTTAAGATGTTAGGTGAGACTAGTCAGCACAAAGCTTTGATCAACTAAACATGCAGCGCATGGTGGGCTATTGGGGGCCCAAACGGCTATACGGCGGATCCAAGACCCACTCTTTTGACTTTATAACAACAATAATATAATAATGAATAAATAATTAGTGAAAGAGAGTGTGTAGGTGGTGGAAGAAACTCAAGTCAGTACCTAACCGCCTGTACAAGGTCGACCTGTTCAAATCCATGTTGCAGAAATTGAAACTAGCTCTCTAGAAGCCTAGATTGAATGCCCCTTCAGAGCTTTCCTCTGTTCAGATCAGGGCAGAATAACGAAGACAAGAGTAAGCAGAGTGATGAGTTAAATTTATGGATTCCTGTCTGTTAATAACCATTAGCAGGAAATTGGGTCAAAATGACAGGAACCATACTACACCCAGCATCTTTCTCTCCTAAATTTGTGTTCAATAGGATGGACCCAGAATCGCCAGAAATGAATATTATATGTGTAGAGCTCAGACAAGTTTCTGGTTAGATGATTTCTTTTGCATCAATAATTGATGAACTCAATCATAAAGATAAAAGAGATGGTCATATCATATGAGCACCGATCTGGAAACAGGAAGATTACCCATGTAAAATTAAAAGGGACCCTGAAACTGTATCCATGAATTATGAATTCATGAGTCTGGTTAGGTTAGATTCCCAGTAATGGCATATGTTCTCTAATGGAATTTTCTAATCTTTGTTCCAAATTTTCTATCTGCCCAGATACCTTCCTTGGCTCATTTTTAAATATAAAACATTGGATGAAAGCACCTATTGTAATCGCTCTGAAAAACCAGTAGATAATCCTAATTGCCAATTAATAAGGGTTTTAGGTAAGAGAGAAAATGAAAAGAAACGGTTAGGTCAGTATTGTTTAGCAATCTAATGAGATGAAGAACAAATCCTTCTGAGTAATGAAATCTCACTTATACATAGAATCAAAGTGAAGATTTTCTTTTGTATTGAAGTCTCAAGTCATTCTTTTGTTGTTGAAGAAACACTGTACAGCCCTTCAGTGATCATTTAATTAACCATTCTAAGCCCATAGCCCCATCCTCTCTCTCTCTCTCTCTCTCTCTCTCTCTCTCTCTCTCTCTCTCTCTCTCCAGATACATCATGTGCTTAGTACCAGTAAATTAATCTGATCATCAGACTACAGAGGATACTTGTCCTTGGGGAATTAATAGTGAAATAGTTGTTTCTCAATTCATGGGGACTGAACATATTAGAAGAAAGTTTAACAAAAGAAGGGAAAAAACTCTGAAACCACCATGAAAAAATAGATGAGAAGCATGCAAAGAGCCTGAAATTACTGTTGAGTCACGGGGTCGACCAATCAAACAATAAACATAAACAAGACAGGATTATCAGAAATATAATATTGAAAAGGAATCATGAGATGAGAGTTCCATTTTCGCCATGACCCAATATTTCTCAACCTCCATGTGACCATCTCTTCCTTTTATCTTATTGTTATTTTGTCACTTTCCGTTTTATAGAACGTTTCTTATGGCAACCTCTGTCATTTTCTTCAATGACTGTGTATGTGCAATTGACTCAGCATATGCTTGCATGCACTAATATGTGCCAACTCTTAGCTGCTTTTGACTGAGGAAATTTTCCGGCGGTTGACGCTGGCCATGAAGCACCTCATACAGCCACAATCTAAAGGGCTTACAACTCAGGCTTAGCTAAGCCTAATAAAACTGCTTTTAGGCTGAAGTGTGGGATAGTTGAAGAAGCATCTAAGCTTTGATTTTGATCTCTTTCCACATAATTTTCCATTATTTTCCCTAATAAATGTATCTACTTTCACAATTTTTCTATTCCAGTGTGCATGATTTCGTGTCTGTGTCTAAAGGAAAAAAAAAAAAAACTATTTCAAAATTTCAAGGTTTCTCCTACATGGGTTAATCGAATGATGTCACATAGAAACCAGAACACCTCTATAGGTGAGAGTGGTGACACACAGCAATGGTCAGGTCCTATCTAATCGATTTTTCTATGCTAAAACTAAATATTCATTAGACCATTTGATATATAATTCTTTTCTCTATCTTCTACTGATTCCCTCCTCTCTAACTATTGGAAAAGATGCAGTGGAGGGTCTGAGTCCATGGTGGGTTTCTTTTTTTTTAACACAAAATCTCATGTTGGTTCAACCAAGAATAGAAATACTTCTGCAAATTAGGTAGCATATATTCATGTCAATGGTGGCATTGGCGACTGATGATTTTCTTTTAATTTTTTGGCGGATTTTATATTGATGATGATACTGTCATAGATGAGAAGCATAAATGAGTAGGGACCAGTCTGATTTAGACCCACTTCATTTAGAGATGAGACACAAGTCCGACCTTATTTTGTACAATAAAGAACTGCTCGACCAGAGCTCAGAAATCACTTGGGGCCGCTCTGCCTCTGCAGCATTAAAGCTGCCTAATCCAAAGGCATGACTAGCTTGGAGTTAGTGATGCACCCAACAGAGATGCGCATTTCTGGATGGTTTAAATGCCAAGGACCAACTTCAAATTGATGATGCAAAGGACTGGCCCTAGCCTTAGCATTCCCCACATCACATGCACAAGTCTCTTGCCCTGTTCTATGGTCCAGATTCCAGAAAAGTTAATGATTCCTGCCTCATAAATAACCTAGAAATATTTGAAAATAATTATTGGGTGCATTAAATCTCAAAATCATTGCTCATAAAAGAAAGGACAATGACCAAAATCATTTGGCATTTCATGATTATTTGGCAAGGATCCATATAAATGATGATTTGGGGATGGTTATTCTTATTCTTCAAATGTAGTGTTTTTTCTTCTTGTATCTTTTACTTTTTCTTCACCCAATTAATTTGACTCTTTAAAAGGGTGAAAAAAGAACTATTAGGCTACATTTGTTTTCATGTTAAAGGGCCTAAAATACATAACTGAAATTTTTTAGATGTTTCAATCCTAACTAGGGTGAAACCAAGGCTCAAAGTATCACAACCTAACAGGTGGATATCTATGATGTATCTGTTTATAGGGTTACTCATACATTGAATAATTAGAGTTAGACCTAGTTCATAGATTCAAATGTTAATATTCATCTTAACAAATATATCTTTAAACATTCTGAATCCATACTTTAAACCATGGGAGAAACAAAGAAAAAGAAAGAATGGGAGCAGAGTATCTTTCAGCATCATAATGTTAAGATACTTTAGACATTCCATATACATGTCAAGCTAAAGCAACATCTCAAAATAGCCATTGTTGTCCTCATAGGATATAGCCCTTACATGGCAAAAGGAGCCATGCATTAATTCTTTTCATGCTTGTTTATTGAAAACTGAAACTGCATTTGTTTCTCTCTAAAGTGGACTTTCTTTTTTTAGATTCAAGTATTTCTGCTATTATTTGAACCCTTTTCATAGCAAAAACTTATGTTTTTCATCCCTTCTTTTCATGATATAATTGACAAGGAAAACAAAGTATTCTTCATAAAAAAGAAACTCAGAATAGCCTGAGAAAATTTCCTTCCATTTTACATTTGAAACTAAGGCTGTGTTTGGACCGATGTAAAATGTCATCGGTGTAAAAGTACATTAATGATGTTTTACATCGAATTGTAAAAAGTGATCACTTGAGTTTGAGAAGTGTGACAAGAAAATTGATGTAAAACTCTACTTTAATGATATTTACTGTAAAACTCTACTTTAGATGAAGTTTTACATTGATTTATGAGATAAAACTCCACTCCATCCAAACACTGACAAAACCCAATTGGAGTGGAGTTTTACGATTTACACTCCTTCCAAACGCCAACAAAATCGATTTGATCTTGATTTCCATCACTTCCAAACGCAGCCTAATGGAGCCAAGAGAAAATTAGAAGTTAGTAATTCTCAAGAGAATTGTACAATAGCCCTCTGCCCCCTTCTTCCTGGCATGGTCTGGAATGGGACTCATGCCTATACAGGTTGGGAACTGGGATAAAACCAGGGGTCCCAGACGAAGGATCTCTCTCTCTCTCCTTTGTAGGCTGAAAATAAATTTGGAATCTGAGACAGGAAAAGGATGACATAGAGTACAACATGGACCCACTCAAAGCTGCCACCTCAGCTGCCATCCGTAATGACCTCTAGTATGGTAAAGTGGATTCCAAGTAGTCTTTCCTCTACATAGAAAACGCTGCTTGTTTTTGTTCATCAGCCTTCCAATTCCACTTACTTCAGCCAAACCCCAAGCCGAGCTCATGATCAGTCAAGAGAGCCATGAACCAAAGCCAGCTAACCAACATAGACCGTTCAAAAGCTACCTTCATTCATTTTTTTTAATTCCTTATATCTGTAAACTCTATATATAGTCGTCTCCTTCTACGTGCCTAACTTACGCCCTTGATGGGGAGAAGGATGAACTGGGCTCCCAAGCTTCACGGCCAGAAATCTTCTTCCTGTTCTTGTTCTTGCTCTTGTCTTGCCATGGACATCAGAAGCTGGTGCAATTCAGGTAGCAAAAGCATCCGACTAGGACGAAGATTCATGGAGAACGACTACGATGATTTTGAGACGTTTAGCTTTCCGGCTACCCGATCAAACACGCCGAGGTGGAGAGTGTTGTGGAGAAGGATAAAGAAAGAACAGAAGAAGTTCTTCTACTCTTCGGCTCGGTTCCAGGTTCCTTATGATCCCTACACTTATTCGCAGAATTTCGATCAAGGGTCGGCGTGGACCGAGCCTGATAACCTATCTCGGTCCTTCTCCGCTCGTTTCGCCGATCCTTCGAGGATCTTTCAGAAGAAAGGGTTGGTGGGTTGATGGAACTCGGGAGAAACGAGAAAGGAAACTTTTTTGTGTTCATCTCTTCTGATCTTTATTCTGTATGGACACCCATTTTCATTCAGTTGTGATGCTTTCTCTGTCAATACCAGTCAGTTCCATACGTTTCTGATCTCTTCCTTATTTCATGGTTAATTAGTACTCCATCTGGTATATGGACGGATTAACTCTGGTTAATGGTAATCTCATTATCAATCAATTAATTTGTTATTTCCTTCCTAAAAATTTGATGGCAGCAGGCTGTTTGCATTTGCAGCTTTATTTCTATGAATCTCTTTTTAAGTGAACCTGTTTGCTGAAGGTCTATCAACTTCATGAACTTGCTGTCGTTCTCGTTTGCTGAAATGTCTGAAACGCAGTCTTTATTAATGGGTTTCAACTTTCAACCGGGGAAGTGAAGAAGCATGTCCAAAGACTCCATTCCAAACTGAAGATCTGAATCACCAGCTTGAAAGTACTTCATTCTTCTTTTATCTTTTACTTTATTCGGCAGCAAGAGAAGATGCTTGGGGGCCAGGGGCTAATGGCCGCTCAGCCAAACTTTCTCTGTTGATAGTGGACGGCACCACAATCAAAAGCAGAAGGAATCTTGCAGCATTTGATATGTTTTCCTGGATTCTGCTTACACTATGCAGGAAGTCGGGTTTCTCTCTAGACAGATGCCTGTTGGTAGGTTTGGGTCTGGACTCTGGAATCAATGGAAAGCCAAAATACGACTATCTACCTGCGAAAGGGATCTGGTCTGGTGGCCCAAAATGCACGAATTACTTGTGCTAGAGCCAAAAACCATACTGATTTCAAGAGTCCTACCGTCCCATCAAACGCCTAACTTTCACAGGGCCAATAGAACCATGAGTTTTCCGTCTTTCTCTGCTAAAAAAAATACATCAACTCAATGACTAATGAATTTTCATGATGACCCAATCACCCAATTGATCAAGTTCTCTGTATCAGTTTCCCGAGATAAGAGAAGTAATTAATATGAGTTATGACTTTTAGCTGTGTATAAGCCTCAAGCCAAAACTCCCAAGCATATTTGATTGCAAGGAAGCCTCAAGTAGGGCCCTTCACGGATCACTAGCTGGCCAAGCTGTATGTTACTAGTATCTTCATATGTAACAAAAACAGAGGTCTCTGTCACCCAACTATTTCATCTTTATTTCGGCTAAAATGTTAGCTGAAGAATCAAAATTCGTGCTTGAAAGTTGAAACCCATCAATCTATGGCTCTTCACGCTTTATGATCAGATCAGAGAACTTCCATCAATCTGTTTGTTTCAGTGTCGAGATGCGCCAAAGGCAAAGTCTTTGTCATACAACTGTTTATCTGTGAAGATCATCTTTATATTATAACTCACTATTTGTAGCCATGAGTCACAGAAATCCTTACAGTGAAGTTCATGTCGAGAAGATTATTGCTCGACAAACCCTACTGCAACTTTATCTTATTCACAGTAGGACCCATCAGAACTCAGGACTGATCATTAAGATGACAAATGGAAAGGTGAAGCACTGAAGCCTATCTGCACACTTCAATGGTAGGCAATCTTCTGGACTGCCCACAACCCAAGATTGCACGGGCTAAAAGTATTTGGACTCTCATCACTAGAACTAAAATTTGGACGACTAACCGAAGAAGGAACCATGGTTATCACATACAGATTTCTGAACATAGGTGAGTCTTTAGTGGTTTGAGATGGTTCACCTTCATTTGGTACCGTGTCTTCCAAATTCCAATCAAACGCTTTTCAGTCTCATATTATTATATTGCTTCGTAACAGAGATTATTAAGTCATGATTAATCATGCTCTTTCCCATATATTATCTCTATTGGTGGAAGGTCAAGATCACACCAAGAGTGATCCCATACATATTTGATGAGTTTTTGAGACGAAAGTTTTGAATAAATGCTTTAGATTCCTCCTTGGGAAATACCCAACAAAATAATACTACCAAGATAAAGAGAGAAAAGAAAAGAAGTTATTCCAAGTCCCTAATGGCCTAATACCTCTATTTAGGCAATTAGTCTCCGTTTGGATAAGTTTTGCTTTTGACCATGGGAAACAAAAGTGAGCCAAAAAAAGTGTTTTGAGTTGTTCCGTGAGAATTGTTTTTAAAAACATAGCAATCTAAAGCCAAAAACACTTTAAAACTCCAATGCAGAAAACTCAAAACCGGGGCCTTGTGTCTTTGGGCGTCCAAAGCACCAATATTGAAGCTTATCCAAACGAAACCGGATTCAGTCAGTGGAAAGCCCATTCGAACAATCATTATAGCTTTGCATTAGGAAGAAATAAAATGCAGAAGTACAGAGATGTTCTCAATGCAAAGCTGTGAAGTAGACTTCTTTATGGGCCAGGTGGCCCGACGGGCCGGCCCGGTCCCCGGACGGGTTTGAACATGTTTATAAGCCGCAGGTTTAAATTCGGGCCAAAAAACCCAGCCCATAATAAATTTAAGCCGGGCTCGAGTTTTGTCAAAATAGCCCGGCCCAAGCCCGGCCTGGCCCAACTTAAAATTAGACTTAAAAAGGGTTATGTGATTATGTCCATTTGAATAATTTTTTTGATTTAAGAATGTAAAACTGTGTTTTAAAACGCAAAAGAAAGGGAAAAAAAAAAAACATCTTGTAGGCCCATTGTTCATTTAAATAGGAAAAAAAACCATCTGAATTTGTAATTCTAATTTGAATAGGAAAATTTGTATTTTTTTATTAGGTCGGGCTCGGGCTCAAGTTATAGGCCCGTTGGTCGGGCCGTGCTCGAGCTCAAGCCTAACGTATTTTCATTAATGATAAGTAAAAGCCCGACCCAAGTCCAGCCTGGCCTATGAAGAAGTCTACTATAAAGGCTATTCGAACAGCATTTGAATAGGCATTGCACTGACCGAAGCCGATCTCTATCCGAGCACAATAATATCTGCTTTCTCCCCATTCAAATTTTCATTTGTGTCTCGATAAATGATTTACCTGAGTAAATGCAATTATTTCAACAAGTGTTTCTTTTATTCCCTATGTAAAGGGAGATGAAAGCTGCTCCTCCAAATGCTTCATATGCACATCTCAACGTGTAATGAGTACATCTCCCCAAATTATAAGTTACCAGTGAAAGATGTTCCTTATACATGATTCGGATATGTTGTGGAATGCTTGTGGAGTGTAGATGTGAATTCATGTGAAGGTGTATAATATAACATATTTGTCCAAAAAAGTGACAATATAATTGAAGTAACAATAGGTTGAACAAGGAAATAAACCCATCACATATTAGCGATTTTGGATGATACCCACTAATACTAGAAAACAAATATGGGTTTATTTCCTTTACATGGGACCTACCAATTTACATGGGTTTATTTCCTTCACATGTGACCTAGCTAATACAATTTAATGATAAAACACAAGCCCAGTAGTTAAGGAGGAAGATTAGAAAGAAAAGGATATGGCTTTAAATTTAAGGAAGGAAACTCTCTCACTCTTGGAGCCAATCTTGTCACCTCCAGGTTGCAGGTTCAGTCATGGGTTACGTGCTAATGAAAAATAGCTAAATAACAGTTGTGACAAACATGACCATGACACTCAGATTGGTGACAGAGAGAAATCCTTTGACTAGTAAGTATCGTCTCAGCCAAGCTTCCGTTTGCCTTTAACCAAGAATTACGTGTGCACTTCGGCATTTGCCATTTAACCTGGACAATTCCTTTTTTATTCTAATGACAACATCCAAGAACAGCCGCCCTCAACATCACACATAGTAATAGTGTTGGGTCTACTCACATCCACACGTACCCATAAGACACAACTGCCAAGTATTGGAAATATCTTTAAGAGAACAATTAGGCGTGTCAACGGTATTTGAATATGCGATTTTGAATTCGAAATTCAAAATAAATTGAATTCAGATGATTTGAATATCTAATCAATCGAATTTGAATATCTTATTCATATTGAATAGTCAATTAGATTTGAATTCGGATATGACCTAATTCAATTTGATAAATATCCAAATTCAATTGATTATTTATTTATTATATATAATATATTAAATATTTAAATTTCTTATATAATTTATATAATAATAATAATTAAATTATATAAATAATTTATATATTTACATACTTTATATAAATAAAACATTTATTTTATATATTTATTAATTATCTAAAATAATTAATTAGTCAAATTCGATTCCAATCGAATATTCGAATTCTAATATTACTTTTTAATTTCCATCGGATATCAAATCAAATTCCGATATCAACTTTTCTAATCAGATTCGAATTTTGATATTGCTTGATCCAATTCGAATTCAATTCAATTTTACACCCCTAAGAACAACCACCAAAAGACATTACTGCTGTGTATTGAGAATATCTGGCTTGTCATTCATGAGGAGATGTTCCCAATCCACACCTGAGGTGTCTTGTGGGTAGGTAATTTCTAAATTTTGATGGACAATGGTTTAGAGGCCGTTTAGTTTCATTTCCATTTATCTAAGAAACGTTTTATATGATTTTTTTTTCTTTTGGAAAAGTGAAAGAAGTTGTTGATAAATGTTTATTAGCATTTTTTTACGGCTAAAGGCCACATATGCCTTAGCATTGGGAGAAAATTTTTAGGGAAAATTCCCGATCAGAATCCTGTACTTTGACTCGAGTGACAATTTGGTCCCCAAACTTTAAAATGTGACAATCCAATATTCAAACTTTCGAAATGCAATAATTCGATACCTGCTATTTTAACCAGCTGTTAAGTGGCATGTAAAAAGACATAAATGACCCTTAAGTATCAATTAATTTGCTTTATCAATCATCAGGCTAAAATCAAAACCAACCTACCGACACAAAAATAAGGCTAGTAATGCAGAAAATTCAAATTTCAGATGTGCGCTCAATACTTATTTAACCAGTTTTCAATTTCCCCTAGTTGTAAGTGATGAAAAGAATGCACCTCCAAAGAGAAAATCCCAAATATCTCGCTCTTTAGTATTAACTGAAAATCAAATGGAATAAAACAGAGTTACCGATTGACATGTATATTGAATCTTCTACAAATACGCAGAGAAAATTGGACTTGTCAGCTAAACACCAATACCCCTGGCCTCAATTTATTGCCCCGCCCTCTTTCATCAGTTGATCATCCACTTAAATTAATAGATCCCCACTAACAGTCCTCCCTACTCTTCCCCTCTCAATCGGATAGTCCAGCCTTGCTCTTTGGGTGCTGCTTAAAACCCAGTTGAAACGGTTGAATTCATAAAAAATGGTTTTGCATTTTATAACAGAATAGAGTAATTGAGGGGAGAGAATGACAGAGACACACACAGATACAGAGGGATCAGAGCTTTGGAGCTGCGAAGAAATTAAGCACAGTTGCTTATTGCACACTCAGTATGCACGTCGAAGCTATTGTCCATCGACAATCAGGGTGAGGGAACTAGCTAGGAAGGTTTCTGCTTTCTGTGCTTTTAAAGGAGATTTTTTGGCTTGAGTGACAATTTGGTCCAAGACCGGGCTTTCAGGATTGATGCCCCAAAGCTTTCTCTCAATTTAGTTTTTCAACCAGATTTCTCTCTCTCTCTCTCTCTCATTTCTTAAAGAAGAAGATAATGAACTGTGTATTTTATTTTTAAGGGTAATTTTGATATTCTTAAAAGTTTTAAATCACACATGAGGTTAAATGAAATACATAACTGACGGTCCATTAACGACAGGTATTAGATTGTCGTGTTTTGAAAGTTTGGGTGCTGAATTGTTGCATTTTAAAGTTTGAGGACAAAATTGTCACTTGAGCTAAAGTATACGGTACTAATATGAAATTTTCCCATTTTTTAGTGTTTCCTCCAACTCTCACACAATTCAAGAATAACATTTTTCTTGATAAATGGCTCAACCAAAGAAAATTTGGAAAAGTAAGGACATGCCTAATGCAGATTTCTGAATTCCCCACAAATCTATAAACATTCAAAAAGGTCAAAAACCTACATTTTATGCATCCATACCTGCTCGTGAGTTGGCATCAATTCCGAGGTAGCATCTACCCCAACTATACTTTGGGCCTATCAATTCTGACCCTGGGCTGAATGGTCATTCTCCCAAGAAAATTTTGATCTTCATTGTGGAAAATGCTTATTTGGTGCTGAATCACTACCAATTATTTGATAAGATGGTCTTTCGTTCTATTACCATTTAGCAAACAATCAATGCCAACCCAGCACCAAATAGGCATTTCCCCCAATGGATCTTGAAATTTTGTTTTCAAAGTAACATTTTTTTAGGGATATTGAAAGCCATCTCTTGGCGGAAGCCCCCCCCCCCCCCCACCCCCCCCCACACATGGTAAGACGTGTTTTCACTGTTTGGCACATGCGACATTTAATGGTCTCTAACTGTCTAAATACATTAATAATGTTTCTCAATAACCTTTTATCTTTTTTCCAAAAAAATGCCATACAAAATGTTTATTAGGGGACGTTCCTATTTTGGATTTTAAAGTTGGTCAATCTTATTGACCAAGAAACTCATGTTCTTTTTTCATATTTGTGTGGTGATCAGGGAAATTTATTTTTCTAGGTATATCCATCCCCCGGTGGATAAATAACTTTCTCACTTGGGGGAAAGTTAACAACACTTGGATAGGACAAAATACCCCTTTAATAATGTATTTTTATGGTTAAAATGGTCATTGTCTTATTTTCCTAGGAAATAAAAGAATATGGGTAAATGCACTTGTCTCGGTAAGAATTTTACCAAAAAGTGAATGGGGCCTTAATAAATTCTTAAACGGCAATGGAACTAAACAGATCCTTAATCAGCTTGGAGTTTTTACTATAGTTACATTCAAGTTTAAATAAGGGAAATTATCTAAAACCTCCCTTGACTTTGTTGAAAATGTCTAAAATTTCCTCCTCCCCTTCATACTCCAATCTTTGTTGTGGTAATTGAAAATGTAAAACTGCACCCTATCCATACTCCATTTTATACCCTTTAGAGTGCACCTTTTTTTGGATTTTGAGAGGGAAAAGTTGGTCAAAGGGATTTTGGTTCCCATTGACCAAGAATCCCATGTTCTTTTTTCACATTTATGTGGGGACTAAGAAAAGTTTATTTTTCTAGGTATCACTATCACTAACTCGGGTAAGTGATACCTATCTCGTAGGTGGGTAAATAACTTTCCTACCTAAGGGAAAAGTTCCCACACTTGAATGGAACAAAAATGCCCCTTTTAATAATGAAATTTTATGGATAAAATGGTCATTTACCTTATTTACTTGGGAAATAAAGAACATGGGGTAAATGCACTTACACATGTAAGTGTTTCCCAAGAAAACAATTATCCAGGTAATTGCATTTACTCGGGTAAATAACTTAACAAAAAGCAAACATACGGGACCTTAGCAATACTTTTTATTAATACGAAAAAGAAAGAAGAATAGAATGATGATGATGATGATGATGATGATAAGAGTTTTTTTTTTTCTTACCCCAAACATGTGAAGGGGTACCCAAAGTTAAAAGTTGATCAATACATTCAACCCGCAAATGAAAGAACCACCTGAGCCAAAAAAAAAATGTATAAACACAAGGATTGACCAATGCTGTCTTAGTGAATTAAGTAGATGAACCTGATCAAAGTAGATTTTCACAACTACAAACATGATCCAATTCACTGTTTAGATTTCGGCATAAACATTCTTCCTTGCTTCTTATTGAATCATATGTATAAATTACACCAAATCGATCAACAATAAATGAAATAGATCAAACAGTACCATTTCCATGCCATGAGAGTTAAAATTAGAAGAAATGATGTCAAATGAGTCAAGGTCATTTCTGTCATTTAAAATTCATTTATAGATCAGATGCATATATGAGCTTTATTATGAACCAGATGGTAAGTTCAAAGAATAGGGGGTATGTGATTCATCAAACCTTTTGTCAACAAAATCAGAGGAGATTGTTCAAAGTATTTATACGCTTAGGTTTCATGCTTTGAACAAGATGGCCTAAAAAGGATATATTATCAATACGTTGCCATATTTTCGAATCTTGATTTTAAATGAATTTTTAACTTTAAAGTAGGCAAATATAAAACCAACAAATTTTAAATATTTGTTTGTGTACGAAAAAAAAAAAAAAACTTACATGAAACAATAATTATGACATAAATAATCTAGCCTGAGAACGGTTGTGGAAATTCCAGCCCTCATAATTGATCATTTGATCATCGATCCCCCATTTTCGGGATTTCACATGACTATGTCAAGAAATTTAAAGACAACTTATCTGCAAACTTGGAACAACCAACCAAAAATTTAAATGTGATCTGCCCATGATCCGTTTACCGTCCCTACCACTCTTTTCTTGGTTCACCTCAACGGCCATCAGGCTGTGATGCTTTAAAATTTGTATAATAATAATAATAATTGGTTCAAAAATTATTGTCTAGGTTTGAATACGTAAGTAGGTTATTGACCAAATTCAACAGTTTTTGGAAAAATAACGGTTGAAGATAAAAACAGAATTTATGCCTTTGGCCAATTTCCACGCCAAACAGCCTAACCATCCGGATCAACAACAGTTTTAAAACCTCCATTGAAGCAGGTACCACACACTTTTATTTGATAAATGACTTCATGACATTTAAGTTGTGTTTGTATCATTGCCAATTCTACTTGTAACATGTTTAAATCCAGAAAAAAGTATTATTGTATATGTATTTGTACTGTATGTATTTATATTTGCATTTTTTTTAGTCCCAAGTCTTATGTTTGTCCAATATTTTTTTTTTGGACAAGTACAGACATGCTTAGTGCAGATTTCTAAATTCCCCTTTAAATTCATAAACATTCAAAAAGTCAAAAAACCACACTTTATGCACCCATACCCATGGAGGTGTAAACGGATCGAATTCGAATCGGATCAGACAATATCTGATTTCGAATCCAATTAGAAAATTCGATATCCAAATTCGATTCGATATCCGACGGATATTGAAAATTAATATCCAAATTCGAATTCGATTAAATATTTGAATATTCGATTCGAATTCGATTAATTAATTATTTTAGATAATTAATAAATATATAAAATAAATATTTTATTTATATAACTTAATTATTATATATATCATATAAAACATTTTATATATTATATATAAGAATTAAATAATCGGTCGAATTCGGATATTTATTGAATCAAATCAGGTCATATCCGAATTCGAATCCGATTAACTATTCGATAAGAATTGGATATCCGTATTCGACCGATTAGATATTCGAATTATTCAAGTTCGATTTGATTATGTCGAATATCGAATTCGAAATCTGATTTTCGAATACTGTTGACACCCCTACATACCCGCCCATAAATTGACATCAATTTCAGCCCAACCTACCCCAACTATACTTTGGGCCTATGAATTCTAACCCTAGGCTGAATGGACATTCTCCTTTTTTATTCGTCTCAACATGGTACTTTGAAATTCCCTTTTTATCCTTTCGATAAAGAAAAAATTCATTAAACCAAAGAACAAACCAACAAACAACATAAATTTTAAATCCAAGTCTATGCATACATGGAGAATGTCTTGCATCAAAAAGATTGATTCCTTTGGCCAGCCCAAGGTTTTCCAACCGTTGTTGACTTGGACGGTCAGACTGGCCGGCCCGAGAACCGTCTAGGCAACTGGTTATATTTTACCCCAAACACAGTTTTGGTCAAAATTCATTGAAAAGTCAACAACCCGTTGACCTGGGTGGTCGAACTATCAACGTGTTGACCCATTCAACGATTTTGACCATTTTTTATTTTTAATTTTTTTAATTTATTTGTCAGAACAAACTATCCGTTCGAACCGGATGATCAGACCATCAACCCAGAAACCAATGGTCAAAACGATTCCATTTCCAGATCGCTTTTTAAAACGTTGGGCCAGCCGTCATTTGGGTTCAAAATAACTTTTACCAACATTTTACAATCAGATTCGGTAGAATTCACATTGGTACCCCACGTACAGATCTCAACCGTGTATCAGGAACATCTCCCATAATTGTTATTGGGAGATGGTCCTAATACACGGTTGAGATGTGGTGTGGGGTGCCCATGGGGGAGTGTTCAGTGGGGCTCAACTGCGAATTCGATTCGGTAATAACTTTCTTAGCCCAATTTCAAAACTAGGGAAAACGTTACCTTCTTGCAGAATAACTCCACAATCCTCTAGTGAAATGCAAAAACGCTACTGCTTGACATAAAAAAATCAATTGATGTGATGTGTTAAATTTGTGGGAACATCTATGATGTTGGAGGAGCTTTGACCAATCAAAGCACTCCGGTGAATTTTGATGAACCCACTGATTGGTCATATTTTTTATGATAACAGTTGATTGGCCGTAAAATTTTCACGTATCATGTCAACCTTAAATTTATATTAAACGTGTGGTAATTGTTGAATTGATCTGTGAATCTGTGACCACAGCTGTAGGTAATGCAATCTCTTTCAAAACTGCAGCTGTTTCTGCTTGAAAAGCCAAACATGCTGAACTAAAATCATATTTGAGAGCAGCAAAATCTCCATTCTAATCTCAAAAACTGAACCAAAGAAGGCAACACTTGGGGGTGTCAATAGATTGGTTTTGGTTTGGATCTCATCCAAATCAAAATCAATTTAATTGGATTGGATAGACAAATAAGACATTGAATTGGACTAGTTCAGGCTTAATGGTCCAAAGTATTATTGAATTTGATCGGGTCTGGTCCATCCTAACAGATTTATATTGAACCGGATCAGATTGAACCAAATTTAGATTGAAACCAATCTAAGTTATAACCAATTTGAACAAATTGAATGATTGAGATATTGAATTGAACCGGTCCAAAATGGTCCAAAGTATCCATCAAATTGAATTGAACCTGATCCATCTATAATGGATTCATATTGACCGGATTGGATTGGAGTATTGGACCAACTCTGGTCCAATATAATTGACACCCCTAGCAACACCCATACTCTTGAAATTGACATCCATGTTCATTTTTAATCACCCTTTTATGTACATGGGAGTCATGGCCGGGAGTCACTGCATGTTCTGGTTCTTGTTCGACCTTGGAATGACCACCACCCCTCTAATCGAAGCATGCTGATTTTTCTCTAGGGTGTCTATGGTCTCTCTCAAGTCTCAACCAATCTTTGAAAGACATCTCATTGCTCACAACATCTCTCAAGTCTCAACCATTGCATACCAATCTTTGAAAGACATCTCATTGCTCACAACATCTCTCAAGTCTCAACCATTGCATGAAGCACAGTTTATTACCCCCATATTGCACAAACTACACAAACCTACCCTTTCTCACACCCCTAATCCAAAGGTTACCATTTACGGCCACCACATGAACAATTTTTATTTTGGATGGTCTTAGTATCACTGTGAATCAGGTTCGACTATGATGCCGGAAAGGCATGACACCGGGAAAATTTGCAACCAGTCGACCGGCACCATAAAAGTAATAGTAGATGAATTTTCATCAAAATTCACAAGGTGGTGTGATTAATCAAAAGCTTTTCAGTATCATGTCTTTCCGGCATCATAGATTCTCCCTTGTCAATAAGTTCAGCCACCTTGAAAAGACCATTATTATTGAGCGGTTGGGCCTAAAGCCCATTATTACTTAACACCCATCAATCTTTTGGATCAGCAGGTCCTTCATGTCTTAATATTTTGTCCATTATCGACAGCCCATTTCTGATTTAGCCCCATGCAGCATCACTTTTCCACCAGCCAAAACGTTAATTCTTCTAGTCCCACGAGCCTTTGACATAATTTATCAATTAAGAAACTTTTTTTCTTTTAATGTATTTTGCATTTATAATTTGGACACACAAATTGTTTGGATTGATGCATATATCTTCCAAGAAAGTTCTGCTAGAAGAGCTAAGAGGGAGCTCTGAGCTGTCTAGTGCCTCCATCCACGTATATGCGCTCAGATGGAGAAATTAAGAAGGGGGAGTTCGCTGGTTAATTATGATGCTAATAATATTAGCAGATGAAACAGATGTCTTTGTAGAAGTGTTGAAGTGTTGTCTTCAACCGTTGATGTCCAAAGGTTTTTTTATTTTCTCTGCAGATGTAGCTACATTATTTGTGGGTGGGATGACTTGTTAAAATCGAATAATCACTTTTGAGATCCTCTTTCTTAAAATATATATATAATTATTTATCCCAAAAAAATAATACAACTAGATTGGTATTTATAACAAATTTGAAATATGTTTTTCAATCTGCGAAGCTGTTTATCAAAAAACAGAAGGGAGCTCTCAGCCTCTCACTGCTGCAAATACAGTTGCAGCATTTCTTTCAACCCCCTAATTAAAGAAAAGCTTGCACATTTTGGAACAAACAGTCGGAAAGCCCACAACTTGGTGCTTAATTTCAAGGGCGATTCAAAGCTGGTAGTACGTTGTCTATAAAACAGCCTTGGCCCGCCATAGAAGCTAAAGAACATCATCAAGACTACTGGGAGTTAAAAGAGCAATTGGAGAGGGATTTGGAGTACAGGCATGTCCCCCCGCCTCTCTTGTAGATTTATCAAAAAACAAAGCTTCATGTGCATGATGCGTCAACATCTCAAATACTGATTAAGCGTAGCATAGGCCCTAGCTAAATAGCTCAAAGAAAAAGCCAACAGAAAGTGCTGTTTCATTATTTAATAGCTAACATGTTCACGTTGGCTCGTAATAAATATTGAAGGTTTTTAAAACTGAATTGGACAATGAATGGGTCAAGGGTCTGGTTTTTAGGTTGAACGGTCCGATTATTCGAATCAAACGGATGGTCTATTATGACAAAAAATTAAAAAATTAAAAATGGTCAAAATCACTGAATGATTTGAATGATTCAACCGGTTTGACCACCCGGGTCAGCAGTTTATTAGCTAAATCAACGTTTTTGGGCAAATTAATGGTTTTGGGGTAAAACGGAATTGATCACCTGACCGATTCCCAGTTTCCGGTCCAATCCGGTATTAAAAACAATGTAAATATTTCCTCACACTGGTCAATGAGATGACTCCACATCAAAGGTTGTTTACAGCATTTTTTTTTTTTTGTATCACTTCATGGCAGATGAAGAAATTGAAGCCTGAATCTGATTTTGATCACTCGGATGTGAGGTTATCTCATTTATTAGCACTTTTTTTTTTGTAATTATTATGAAATTTATTTGAGGAAAAAAGCATTTTCTTTACTGATAATTTGCTGACTCCTTTAGACTGCTATTAAGACTCACTTTGGAAGAACGTAAAGCTCCATTTGGGAAAAGAGTGCAAATACAAATATTTACATTGCAAAACATTCTATACCATATTACTAAACCTTCTATTTGCACTGTATATATTTGTATTTATACTTTTCTCAAATAAAGTTAAGGATCAGTTTGGAAGGAGTATAAATATAAATATGTAGAGTGCAAAACCTTATATTTTGTATTATTTTGTATACATTTATATATATATATTTGTATTTGTACTATTTATAAATTAAGCCTAAACTGAGTTTGAAAGGAGCACAAATGCAAATATGTAGAGTCTAAAACCTTATATTTTATATTATTTTATATGTACTTACGCTGTATATATTTGCATTTATACTACTTCCAAACTGAGCCAAAAGTGCAAATGGGTGTTGATGAAGCTGTTATTAGTTTGCAGTAATCTTAAATGAAATTGTGTTCAATCCTATTCATGAATAGTGGCTATACGATTATGTTCAAAAATCTAAGGTGGCAAGAAATGGAAGACAACGGCCAAATACAGCATCAACACCTACTTCTACAAAGTCAAGACTATGATAGGATCCTCTTTTAGAGAATCTGAAGTCAATAACTAATGATGCTTCATATTTTAAATCCATTATAATGTTTGATGTCACACGCTACTAATAACCCTTTTCTTTTTCTCCAAATTGATAGTTATAAGAATTGATTCTGCGTTAACGTTGGAACGAACCAATTAACATACCAATGAATCACCCCTCAAAAGCATAGCAAATTAAATGGGTTTATTAACCAGATACAAATCCATCCTCAATGGACTTCTCAAACACCAGAGTCAGGATCCGAATGGAGGCATGCAGTAGAAAAAAGTGCAGTTGATCCCAACTAGTGTTTGCGGCGCCATTTAGTGCGGACTTGAAGGAAAATTCTTTCAAGTTCAAATGTAGGAAATATGGACTACACATGTTAAACCCTTCACCAAATTGGGTGTTGTCTCGCCACGCTGTATAACGGGCTACATAACCAATCACAAATGAGCATGCCAGTATTCATGGTGAACAGCAAATCCCCAAGTGGGCAATACATATCAACTCAAAGCAGCTATTATGATAGGTAAATTGCTTAAAACTCTCACATGTTATTTGACAAATGCCTTAATCTCCCTCGTGATTTCACCTACCTTTCCTTTAGCTTGTCATTAACCGAAAATAATGATGTCATGCTTTTAACACTTTAAAATTTGTAGTTTATCCATCCATGACAACATTGAAGTATTTTATTCATGGTCATCATCACTAAAGCCTTAGTGCTATATCCATTGTTAAATTAGGGTGGTTAAATTATTTCTATTATTTCCATTTAAGTCCTTTTTTTATATCTATCACTCTTCTAGTTATTTCAACTTGTAATAGATAATGGTCTTCTATGCAATATTAAGGTATTTATTGATTAAAATACTCCCCCCCTCCAAAAAGAAAAGGCTCTTTTACATATTCATTGTGAACTTGACTTTCTAAACAACAGGCAAGTTGGATTTCAGCATCTGTGTAAATTTGGAGAGGTAAGTGGCATCTACTTAAATAGTGCAATCAAAGGATAAAGTTGGGAGATAATGAGATCTATTATCTCAATATTTAGGACTCCACAAAAGGAGGTATAAAAGATATATAGAAAGTCACAACTCATGAGTAACTTCTTATGGGAACTTGAGTAGAGATCATCTAGTCAAATGGGAGCTAATATGTAAAAGTATATAAGAAGGTGAATCAAGTGTTGGTAATGTAAATAAAAAGAATTTGATTTTGTTAGGGAAGTTGTTATAAGGGAGAGAGAGAGACTTTGACATGAGGTTGTGGCTAGCATCCATGGCACATTGGGTACTAGTAGGACGCAAGTGTATTATATTAGGCTACTTTGGCATCACCTTAGAAGGTTATTCATGGTATCTTCCATTACTTTCTCATTTTCATTAGGTATGATGTCCATTCAAGGGATTCAATTTGGTTTTGGGAGGATGTTGGGGTTGATTTTCCTCCTCTTAAGAAACTCTTTCATTCTTTATACCTGAGTGTGTATCAAAAATTCCTATGGGTCATAATGGGAATCTTGATTTGTGAAGAGATATGAAGGATGTTGAACTAACCTCTCTAACTAGACTATTACAACTCCTTGACAATGTGTGCTTGGACCCTTCTAAAGTGGATAGACATGTTTAGATCTCCACCTGCACTTTCTTTCTTCTCCCTCTCATGTGTTTTTCCCTTCAAGGAGGTTTAATGTAGATGCGTTCCACCTAAAATACAGAAGCCTTCTATTGGGCACTAGAAGATTCACACTTTAGATTTGTGAAAAAAAAAATAAGAAAAAATTATCTATATGTATGCACAAACTAGTGTATTTTGTGTAAATCCAATGGATAAATATTTGGGGTAAATTACAAAGAACCCCCTTATTATAGGGTACGTGACAAAGACCCCATGTACCTTGTTATGCGACAAAGACCTCCCCGTACTATGATCATGAGACAAAGACCCTCTTCAGTTAGCCTTTCGTCCAAAAACGCCGTTGCAATGTTTTTTAATCCTCGTACTACCCTTCTCACAACGGGGAGAAAAACACTGTTCATCTTCCCCCACCTAGATACACAACTGTGGTAATCCCTTCTACCTCAAATTCCTTCACATTTCTCTCTCAATCTCTCTTGTTCCCCTTTCCCTTTCACTCACACCCTTTTTTCTTTCCGCTTTCCTCTGTTTTGTCCAAACTTTCTAGTCTTTAGACCCCTTGGTCTTCTCTCTCCACCGCCTGAACTAAGCTGTTGGCTCTGCAATCCCGCCATGAGAAAAGGAAGTTGTGGTCTTGAAGTTCCATGTTCTACATTCTTACTATCCATTGGGTTTGCTAGAGTCGATTGTGAATCATATGCAACCTACTTTAGCGACGGAAGCCATGGGTGCTGAGACATTCACATTGAATATTACGAGGGTAATGGGTCAGTGGCGATTGATACGGGGATCGTTCAGGCGACGGTAACCTAGACAGTTTTTTTATCAAAACCCAGTTTCCATCTTTGCAGTTTTGAAGGCTTTATTGCTGAGAGCGATTTTTGGGAAGGAAGCCCTTGGGGCGACGAGGAGTGGCAATGCAGGGGTGGGAGCTGCACCTCCAGAAATTTCGTTTTCGCCAGAGAATTCACCTTCTCTCCTCTCCTCCAGGTTTCCACAAGGAGATCCTATCAGGTGCAGCCGTTACTGGCGTACAATGAACCGCCCTTGCTGTTTCTCTTTGTTTATAGCATTGTACTAGAGGTATGAGATTTTTTTCAAAATTCATTTTCGTTTTTTTACTTTTTTAATTTCGTTCTGGTTTTGATGTTTTTTTAATATTTTAATTTTTTTTCTTACAGGAAAAATTGTATGTAGCTGCAAAGCAGCATTCTTTTCTTGGGGGTGGGCTTCACTGCTTTAGTTTAGCAGGGAAGATTTTTGTCAGAATAATTTGAGAACAAAAATACCAAATTTCCCATCTGATCGATGTGTCACTGTAAAAGGCTAGGAATCAGTTCATTCTACATATTTCTTTTGGCTTGTATGAGTTGTTTAAAAAGAAAAAGAATGATTTTGTCTAAATTTCTTTGCTCTGTTCTGGGGACCTGGACCTTAGATATATCCTGCATGCTTTGATTCGTAAGAAGGAAGTTTGTAGTACGCATTCCTTTACTTAGGCTTTGGTCTCGCCTCATCACAAGACGAGCTTGCAAGCCTCTTCAAGCCACACCGAAGACGACGCGAAGAAAGCCTTACCAAGCCTGACCAAGAAGGCCACCACCGTTGATGAACAACTGCGTCATCATCGATACAAGGAAGAACCACTCGATGTCTGAAACCTCTTCATCGACGGGATCGTCTGCAGATGCCAGAACCTCAGAAATCAACGAATTAAGCCATTTGACCTTTTAAGAAATGGGAAAGAATCTGAATATCATCGCTGTTGTTCCTGTATCATAAGGTTGGGGAAGATGAATAGTGTTTTTTCATTGTCAAAACAGTTAATATAAGGGTAGTATGAGGATTAAAAAAATATTGTAACGGCATTTTTAGATGGAATGAGGTCTTTGTCTCAGGATCATAGTACAAGGGGTCTTTGTTGCAAAATACAGTACAAGGGGTCTTTGTTACATACCCCATAGTACGGGGGCTTTATAATTTATTTAGTTTTTCTCTTTGTTTGGGTGAAGGTAAAATTACTAAATATGTTATTGATATTCTACTTTTACTTTGCTTACGAAAAAAGTAAGAGTCATGTGGAGATGTGTAAAGGTAGCTTTGGTTTAGATTTTTTAAGACGAAAGGAAACGCAACAAATATTCAAAGAGGAGAGAAGCAAAGAAGTGATGAAAGATTGTATGATGGTGAGTGTGATATTACTAGATTAGAACTATGGACTCTTTCTTGCAATTCTCTTTTTGATAATATATGAAGAAATTGGGAGGTGGTGGCTTGATGCTCTTCTAAGAAGGAGATAGCAAACAAAGTGTGGCTACCTCCTCTTGAAGGATAAGTGAAGTTAAATTTCAACTAAACCATAACCAAGGTAACCCTGGCCCTTTGGAATAGGAGAGATAATGAGAGATATAGTAGGACATGTTATTGTTTGTTTTAAGGCCTAGTAGGAATGGGTGACATTGTTAAGGTTGAATTGATTGCTGCATTATAAAGAGTATGAAGTGCAAATTAATTGAATATGTTAAATGCGATAATTGGTGGGGATTTAAAATTGGTGGTGAGATGCTGAATGAACCTAAGTATATGGTTTGGCATTTTAGGGATGAGATGAAGAAAATTAAATGTCTCACTAAAGATATGAGCTTGAAGATACTGTGGGTGAGGAGATTAGCTGATGAGATGGTAAATGTATTGAACTCTAATGTAACATATAACTTTTCATTTTGTTGGGAGAGGTAGCACCTCATACCTCCCTAAGAGATACTTTATTTTTTCTAAGGGATACTTGTAATGCTTATTGTTATTAATTAATAAATATTGTGTTTACTTGTCAACGCTGCATTTTTAAGCAATGTAAAACATCATCGATGAGGTTTTACACTGAATTGTAAAAAAGTTACCCGTGATCTTTGAAAAGCATAGGGTTTTGCGTCGATTTTATTGATATAGTATTTATATCGATAATCAATGTAAAACTTTATTTTTGATCACTTCATCCAAATGTCAACAAATCTAAATTGGAGTTGATTTTTATTTTGATCATGATTTACACTCCATCTAAACTCTGACAAAACCAACCAGTATAAATTTTTACATCGATGACATTTTACATCGTTTCAAAACACAACCCAAAGAAAGGGTCGAGTTTGGTATATGAAATATTAATTTTTTTTTTAGGGTCATTTACTAAGACACCCTCTATACCTTGTGTGTATTACCTAAAGCTTTGCCTGTCAAGTTCTGTTTGTCTTTTTATTCGGGAATTTCCACAACTTTTGATCTCGAAAATACCGACATTGTTCACCATATTCAACCTTTTCGAACAGGAACCAAATTAGTAATCATCTCTTCTTCTTCTTCAACTAATCAAAGGTTGTGGAACCATGCCCTTTCGCTATTCCCAAACAAAAAGGCAAACGAATCTTGATGGGCAAAACTTTAAGTAAGACAGATACAAATTATAAGGGCGTCTTAATTAACATGATAAAATATAAGGGGTGTTTTAATAATATACCGCTAGGCTTGAAAAGCAATGTTTTAAAACCTAAAATCCTATTGGAAATAGAACCCCTTTACTCACTGGTTTTTGACTAACAGTTTGACCTTTCGGTTCGAACAGATAACCCATTTCAATTTAAAATGAATAATTAAAATAAAAGGCGATCAAAATTTGAAGATTCGACCATTCGGGTCAACGGATCATTATCAAATCAACATTTTTGGCCAAAATATAAAATGAAAGACGAAATAAAACGGATTGTTTCAACAATTTTCGGGTCAAAAAGTCAGTTTGAATCGTGGTAATTGGGAAGTGTGACAACCATCGATAATTTCTTCGTATGGAGAGGAAAGAGATTATACTATAGTGAAAAGAATAATAAATAATAGGGGTATAATAGTAATTATATTGTCACCATTCCATAAGACTTAAGAGAGGTCTATTTGTAATAAGGAAGGAAGGTTGTGGGTGTTTTGGTGAATGTACGAGTAACTGGTGTATTCTGTTTTGTCCCTTTTTTTTCTTTTTTTTTCTCATCCTTAATGATCGGTCGGACCTGAGGGTAGCGCCACTCGAGTTTCGGTAGCAGCCTCCGATAAATATTGATGTTCCCCCACTGGCTCATACCCCTTCGCTTTAGCCTTTTCTCTTGTGTTGTGCGCTTCTCTCTCCATCCCTCTTCGCTTCTCTGTCGACAAACAAACAAAGAAAACAAAAAACTGTATATTTTCTTGAGATTTTTGTAGGGATCGTTTTGTTGCAGAGGGAGGAGATACAGAGATAAGAGAAAGATCGGAGTCGTCTATGGTGACGATCGAATTGGAAGAGATGGAAAGACAGCGAACGAGAAAACGCCCCCGCCTGGCGTGGGATGTTACGCCTGCCGAAGCAGAGGTTGGTTTGGATCTGTGTGAAGTTGAGTTAGGGTTAGGGTTTCGAAGGGCGCCCGGTGGCATCCATGAGAGACAATATAAAGCTAGGGTTTGTATGGACGCTGTGAGGCACAGTTTGGGTTTTTATCTGTCTTGGAATCTGACACCGCTTGGAAATGGCTCGCTGCGTCTGTGTAGGCTGCTCGGCTGCCGACCTTCACTAAAGGGACTTTGGTTCGCCCTGCGTCGCCGCCGTGGAGGGAGGACGATCGTGAAGGGCATTATGTGTTCAATCTAGGGGAGAATCTGACTCCAAGATGTAAGAAAGACTATCACGAAATCTTATTTCCTTTTTTTTGTATTTCCTATATCTTATAATCTTATTCTTTTTGGCTACTCCCTCTTGGCTTGAAAGAATTTGCGGGTGCTAGAATTGACTCTTTAATTGAGTGAATTATGGAAGATTGTTGCTTTCGCATTGAAAGTTATTTGTTTATTGATCCAAAAACAAACAAACAAACAAACAAACAAACAAAGATCGTTGCTTTCGCATTGTTCTGTTTTCTGTTTCTTTCGTGATTCCTTTTCATGGCTCTTGGTTAGGACCTTGACTAGGTTCTAGCTTTAGAAGTTGAGCTCTTATGTTAATATTTCCGTTTTATGATTATGCTCGAATCCCGTTAGCCAATTATGTGTTTTGGGGGAAAAATATGTTTAAACTGTTATTGTTTATTTGTATAAGAAGTCATCGTGACACAGAGTTCAGAATCCTTTCTAGTATCTCTTTTATGGATATAGTTGAATTTTGCTGTAAATTTGTGGCCTTTTGAGTTTAAGAGTTATGTGCACAGTATTTTTCTGTTTCCCAAATCACTTGTTGAGTGCTTTCCTCTTAAATGCATTCAATTACAAAAGTTAGATCATTGTTTGTTTGTTTTAGGTGTTAATATATGACAAAATTTTAGTTATTGCTGGTTTTGGTTGGGCGACTTTTCATTTCTTCATATATTAATAATTGGATCATGGATGATGATTCCTTCTCATAATCTCATGCTAAGAAGCCATGGTTTAGGGATTTTGGATTCCTTTTTCTAACTATAGTCGGGTTTTCTTTCTACTGTTTTGCAGATAAAATCCTTAGCAAGATGGGTGAAGGTTAGCTATCAAGTGTCGTGCTGTCTTCTAGATCTTTTCTTTATGATTATGGTTATGTCCATGTCAGAAAATTTCTAGTACTGTAGGCACATTTGGCCGTGTTTTGGAATGTTGGGATCGTCAAACACGAGAGTATGTGGCAATCAAAGTAGTCCGAAGCCTAAGAAAATACCGTGAAGCAGCAAAAATTGAAATCGATGTGCTTCAGCATCTAGCTAAGGATGATAGAGGTGGCTCCTGGTATGCATATATATTGTGTTTGCATTTCAAATAAAATCTGCTACTCCCTAATATGTTCCAACTTCCAACTGTTATATTTATAATTTTTTTTTTCTTATTGTGCAGCTGTGTGCAGATTCGAGACTGGTTTGACTATCGCAATCACATATGTATTGTAAGTACTTACTCCATGCCTTTGTTTTAGATATATTCTCTCTGTTGCAGTTTAGAAAATAGTGTTTGTTATTCCTATTTAAAGTTCTTAAGTGGTGGCTGAGTGTTACCATCTACATCGGACCGATAAGACTCAATTTTCATAATCATCACATCTTTCTACCTTTGGGTTTTTAAAGATCTATGTGTTCCACTGATCATTGTAATTGTAATTGTTTTCAAAGATACTACTGCTATAATATCAATCCCAACCCCAGCATCAATGAGAAAGAGACAACCCCCAGTAAAAGTCGCACTTGTCCTTACCTTCCATAGCAAGCATCTTCCAAAGCTTTAGGTAAATCTTCATTCAATGAATTTCCCAGTTCCCATTATTTTATGCAAGATGCTTACCAATCTATGAACTTCTGACTATCATGTTTGGGAACTCATCGCGCATCCTACGATGGTAGGCTAATGAAATGTGGTGTGCTTTCAGTTAAACTTTCCATATGTCCATTGGCTAGGGCAATATGACTTTGAATCTCCCCCAATATAGATTGTTAATCTTTTTAGTATTTCTCCCTCCCATGGGAACACTGGAATGCATATTTCATTTCAACTTTCATAAAAAGTAACTGTGGATGCTATAACCATTTTATGTTGCGTACATTCTTTATAATGAATGGATAATAAAGCTTAATGTTTGGTTCGATTTCATTTGCCCCTATGGACTTAATTTGTGATACTGGAAAACTTGATATTGAAACATTTCTTTAAATGAACTTCAATGGTGTTACCAGGTGTTTGAGAGGCTTGGACCAAGTTTGTTTGATTTTCTACGGAGAAATAAATACTGCCCATTTCCTGTGGATCTTGTCCGGGAGTTCGGACGTCAGCTTTTGGAGTCTGTAGCATGTGTGTGGATTATATTTGGCCTTATCTTTTTGATTCCCTTCACTATTTTTCTATCCTAACCATTGTCCCAAGCTTTGTTTTGTTCTGTTTTGATTGTCCAGGGCCCAGACACTTTTTCTTTTTTTTTTTAATGTGTACATTTTTTTAATTCAGTTGTTATGCTTTATAACATCTGACAGATATGCATGATTTACGTCTAATTCACACTGACCTGAAGCCAGAAAATGTACTTCTTGTGTCTTCTGAGTATGTAAAGCTGCCAGGGTATAAGGTATCTTGCCTTTTCCACAATTATTTGGAAATAGTGCCATTTCAGGTATCGGGTATCTAGACTTGGTAATTATGTTGAGTAAATGCTTGGAATGGTACAGAAGAATTCTTCAGATGAGGTGAATTTCAGGTGCTTGCCAAAGTCAAGTGCCATAAAGCTGATTGATTTTGGTAGTACTACCTTTGACAATCAGGATCATAGCTCCATTGTTTCTACAAGGCATTACCGAGCACCAGAAGTCATTTTAGGTAAACCAGTTACTGTAGATGTGAAATATAGTACTTCTTTTATTTGCATTTGTATGAGATGTTCCCTGAAGGGGAAAATTCGCTACTTGATTAATGAATTCTCAAATCAATGTAGAGTAGAGCTACAACCAACTTTCATTTTAGTTTCCCTCTCTCCCCTCTTCTATAGTTTCAGCTTTTAGTCTTATGTCATAATCTCCTTCTCTACTTCATTAGTCTAGTTTAGTGCAATTTGTCAAGGAAATGGTGAACAGTGAACTTTGGTGATTTGGTAGCCTTTTCTTGCACTTGCAAACCTGGAAACAGGAATTGATCTCAAATAGTTGTGGGGTTCTTTTTTTTTATAAGAAACGGTAACTTTCATTAATAAGATTAACTAAAGAGTACAATTGTCACCCAAAAAATGGATGGAGAATGGTTAGGATAGAAAAATAGTGAAGGGAATCAAAAAGAGAACAAAACAAGCCCAAAACACCTCTCTATTTATCCCAAATGGTTGTGGTATTTTCCCCCAAGGAATTCCTTTTGGTTCTAAATTATATTTTGTCCTGCTAGCTAATGAACAAGCCAGCATTATCTCTGGTTGCTTTGGAGAATAGCAATTATTTTTTCTCTTACCTCGTACTTGCAAAATAATCAATCCCCATACGTCTACAATTCCACTTATGTTTCTATTCTTAGAATTCAGAAACCTTTCTTACCTCCATATTCCTGACAGATTTCACATTTGGCCACTTCAGAGTGCTTTGTATCTGTACACTACAATCTTATACCTATCTTCCTATTTTTAGATTGGTTCTTGACGTTATAATTATCATTTTAGTAAACCAAGTTATAAACATTAGATTTGTTTTTTGTTTGTGTACGCAGAAGTTATTACATGTCTTGAACACAACCATTTGGTTGCTGGACATTCATTGTCATGTGAGGGAGTTTTGTGAGGTTTCCTTTTTATCTGTTATTAACCTTCAGGGGTCTTGTTCTTCAATTATAAAAAAAAAAAAAAAAAACTTACAAAGGATACATAATAAATCCATGCTTCAACATCTACTACATTTTTTAATTATTTGTGCAATTAGCTACTTTTGGAGGTTGACATGTCGGACAACTATGGATACCCGGGTACTAGGCAATTATGCCATGTACCAAGGTAACAATGCATCTGAGCTAGGCTTTTTTTTTTCAGTAAAAGTGATTTTATTAAGAAGATGATAATAGATTTAGTACAGAGAATGAGTAGCCTCGGCTACCCCAATAACCTTTGAAATTCCACCTAGGATTTTCTTTACATCCTAACACCTGAGCCCAAAGCCAATGTTCCCTATTAGCCCCTTGCTTCACTAGCTGGTTTGCAAATCCATTTGCTGCTCTTAGAATCCACTGATAATATTTGCTTATCCTTCGTAATCTGAATAATTTTCTTGATCCCATTTCTGAATACCCATGGGGTCTTCCCATCTTGCTTTAGCCAGCTTATAACTACTTTGGAGTCGCCTTCTAAAACCAACCTTCTCAACCCTATTTCCATGGCTTTTTGTATTCCGAAGACCACTGCTTTTAGTTCAGCTGTAATGGAGTCACCCCAACCAGTCGGGCCTGAGTACAGCCCCACTATTGTCCCCCTGTCATCTCATATGACCCCACAAATTCCAGCCACACCCGGGTTGCTAAAACTGCTCCCATCAAAGTTTAATTTGAGGAATCCGGATTCAGGGGGATCCCAACTTCTTAAAACCTTCTTTTTTGCAGCTGACGAGGATGCTACAGTCCTCCAGTTCCTGATTATGTCATCCATAGTAAAGTCTGAAAATAAATCCATAGATTTCACCCATGAGATTACTTTTATCATCTATCAGCAATTCCTTGCACCTTTTCTTCCCTTCAAAAATTCTCTGATTTCTTTCCTCCCATATCATCCACAGTACTGCTGCCTGTGTGTCACCGGGGTATCCCACCTGCATCCAAAGAGAAAAAAAATAAAAAAAAAACAATCCCAAATGCTGCTAGCTACAGGACAGGAAGCAAATATATGAAAAGCAGTTTCACCAGGGTGATTAGAGGTCAAAGTTTTAAAAAGGACGCACAACTGAACGCTTCAAGGGGATTAGGAGCCCAGATTCTAGTATCTGGCTTGGCAGGATCAATGAATACCCTGTCAAGCAACTGAACAATAGAAGACACCAAATCCAACTCAGAATTTCTCACATTTCTGCGGAGACCCAGATTCCAAGCAAAACCAGTCTGTGAAGGAGAAGGGGACAGGAAATCAGCAACCGGTTTACCCTTAAGGCAAGACAGGGCATAAATTGATGGGAACAAGGTCTTTAAAGAATAGTCACCCACCCATGCATCTGATCTAGGCTATTAGCGTTATGGATTACTGTAGAATGCAATATTTTAGAATAGTACCTTTAGAATCCAATGGCATACTTTCATTAGGGAGGAAGAAAGCCCTAACATTATCACCACATCAAGGGACCAAATTTTATGGATGGAACTCTTGGGGAGTGATACTATCCAAAAATCCTAGATCTAATTTTAACACAACAGAAAACTGAACTCTAATTCAAGATAATCGAATCTCTGTTTAGAAATGTCTTGGCAACTAAAATGCTTCTCTACATTTGTATCGTCTGTGGAGCTAATGTCTTTTTTTATGTAGCTGGTACCTTTTTACTTCACTCATCATCTCATCATATGCGTATTTGGTTGCAGGTTTAGGATGGACTTATCCTTGTGATCTGTGGAGTACTGGTTGCATACTTGTTGAACTTTGTTCGGTTAGCTATCTAAATTTTCTAGAAATTCATGTTGCAGTTTGATTGGGTGTAGGAAATCATTGGTTTGAAATTATTCTAGATATTATTTCAGGGTGAAGCATTGTTTCAGACCCATGAGAACTTGGAGCATTTAGCGATGATGGAGAGAGTATTGGGACCATTGCCAGAGCATATGATTCGGAAAGCCAAGTGAGTGTCTGCATTCTATACCATCCGAAATTGTTAGTTTGTAGTTTTTTAGCGGTAATGGTTTGAGACATAAATATCCACCTTATTTCTGCAGCCGTGGTGCTGAGAAGTATTTCAGACGAGCAAGGTTAAATTGGCCTGAAGGAGCTGTTTCAAGAGAAAGTATTAGGGCAGTGAAGAAACTTGACCGTCTGAAGGTTTGTTCCCCCCCACTCTTTATTTTGGAAAGGCACTTGCGTTATTCTGCATTAACATCAGAAGTTTTCACCTCATTAAAGGCAGAAAACTCTGGTTGTCATTGCTGGGGAATCCCTTGTTGACAGCCCAGGCTGTTGAGCTTAGACAGCCAAAAATTTTTCCCATTGAAGGATTTAAAATGTTGGCTTATCTATAGTTTTTGTTTAACAACTTACATTTATCATTGCAGAATCTGGTCTCACAACATGTTGAATCTTCAAGTGCCTCCTTAACAGATTTACTACATGGCCTGCTAAAATTCGAGCCATCAGAACGACTAACAGCTCGAGAAGCCCTTAACCACCCTTTTTTTAGAAATCCAACTTGAGTAAGGAAACGAAGAGATAGAGCAGTAGGCAGCATCAGAAGAAACCAAATTTCCTTTGGACCCTCTCAGCTGTCTTTGGAAGATAAGAAGCCGACCAGGGGGTGGGCCCCCGCAGCTTAACATGTGCCCTTCCAAATTAATTTTGGCATACCCGGGAATGGGATTCTTATTTCTTGCACTAGAGAGCATATTCCCTCTTTGTACGCAATATGATTATGTATGCCATCATAAAATTATGTTGTACCAAAAAGGTGGTTTGTAAATAGATCAAGGTTCGTTTCACAGCACTTACTGGCGTAGCAACAACTGTCTGTGTTTGTGTCATTCTTTATTTACTAATTTGTTTGTTTTTTTGTAGGTGGGAAGTGGGGGGTGGGGGGGAGATGGTTCACGAATCACGAGGGGAAAAACTTGGGCTGGTTGTGTCAAATGTTACGATCAGGATGTTACTTTAACCAATTCATTATATTCCAAATTTCCAATTAGAGTGACTGCTTTAAAAAATCCACCAGACCACCACCCAAATTGTTTGGTTTCCCTATCAAGTAAAATCTGTAGCGTCATTATAAAGATGTCAAAATTCGTAAGTACATTTTTTATGGCCATTCAATACTACGTAAAAATGCGCATTAACCCATAATTTATTAGTTTCTATGCAAATAATGAATTAAGTAGGTTGGAATTGGACCCAGGTTCCTTCTGAATTAATTCATTACCGTTGAGGCCTTGCGAAGCCCGCCAGCAGTCAAGGTTTTGCCTTGTATCAGTTATCAGTGGAGATAATTCAGACTTCAAATTTTGGTCGAGACAGGTTTCAAATTAGTCCCTAAAACCTTTTGTAACAGTGGATGTATTCTTTTTAGGTATTTAGTGCCACATCCCAAATCGGTGATTGTGGGAATCAATTCCGCATCAATGCTGGAACAAACCAGCTAACATACCAACAAATCACCCGTTTCATATTTATAAGTTGTTTTACGAGTTCATTGATTTTTTTTTTTTATCTGTAGGATTGTTGCACAGTGGTTGCATTGAGATTCTCAGATCTTGTCAAATCGAGCTTGCCAGCCTTGGGTAACAGAACAGACCAACAGCCGGTCCAGCCAAAATTAACCATTTTGCATGGTAAACTGCCGAATTTACCTTCTCACGTATTTGTGAATTACAAGTAAGAACGTCAACAAAATACATAAGAGCTTGAAATTTAGCATATTTAACTGATCATTTACAAAAATCCAACCCATATTTATTTGATCACAAGAAGAAAGACATCTCAGGTCTAGGAGTGAAGGAGAACATGCTCTCGCCAAATAGCTCAAAAAGAGAAGCCAGCAGATGTCCAGCATCCACATCCTCCTTCCAAGCCTGACTGAGGACAGTTAACATCTTGGCTGCTCGGCCATCGTCCTCCCTCTTACAGCTGCTGCCTGAAATGCTATCGTTTGTGACTTGTCCAGATGATGATGGCCCCAAATTGGACTGCCCTGAAGCAGCAGGAAATCCATCAACGGTCCCTTGCATGTTTGCCGGCAAGGAGATTGGAGGTACAATGCCCATTGGCCCATCTGTTGCGACTTTCTTGACGGGTGGTTGCTGCATCATGTCATCCTTTCCTGCCTTGCGTTTGTCTTCATTGAATTGAAACAAAACATTAAAGAACAACGTGACCATGAGGGGTAGCCATAAGTTCAATTACAGCAGAAAAATACAATGCCATGCATGTCCACTAAAGAATTGACACATCAATATGCTATCCATCTATCAATGGATCTTGACATGCTATTCAATAGTCAAAGACTCAGTTATCCTGATTACCCAGTTAATACTTCAATTTAATGGCTGTATTTCACTTGAATACCAAAAGATCTCAAGATGTTTCATGAAACTCTAAAGAAAGCAAAAAAAAAAAAAAATTGAGAAGCAATTTATATTCCATTAAATGTGACCAATTGAAGGTGTTCTAGCATTCAATAAAGGACAGATGAGGCTGCTTAGTTATAACATATGCAAAACACCACCTCCTGTCATGTATGTCAGGGCATGTATGTTGCTTCTTATATATAAAGATGTGATTCTTCTATATGATTAAGAAAATAGTGGGGTTACTCTAAAACAATGAAATTCCACTGAAATCATACTTGGCGTTGTCATTATGACTCTTCCATTGGTCCTTGAGACTGCACGTGCAGGTGGAGCCAGCAAACCTGGGAACATCTTGAGACGGTCATACATGCATTTACCTGCTGCACACTGCAAGGGGCATGTCCTAGTTACTATCCAATATAAAGCCATGGTGAGACTCCTTGACACTACCATACAATACAAAAATAAGGTTATGGAAGAAACTAACCTGCAGGGCCCCATAGACACGCCAAGCTTCATGCCTCTTCATCTCATTCTTTTGTTTCTCAAGTAGAATTTCTGGCTCTAGAAGTTGTAGATATGGCTCTAGATTTGGCAGTAATAGGAGGCGTACCTATTCAAACACAATAGATTCCATAAATCACTCAAACTCTAAGAAGAAAAAGAACTGGATGTGATATCTGAAATACTACGAGGTCAAGGAAAAAGAAAAAAGAGAAAACACTATACTAAGACTTGGGGGTTTGAAACAGCAATTACACAAAAGAAAAAACAGCCAACCTAACAAGGACCAAAAACCGATGTTGCTGAAATTGGAAAAACAGAAGTATATTATATCTAACATAATAGGTAGAATCTAAACTAAGATTACAACAATTGTACACTAGTACCAGCTGAACCAAGAGATGATATAGGTAGAATCTAAACTGATTTTTTTGGGAAAATTCCCGATTAGAGCCCTTTACTTTGAGCCTAGTGCCACTTTGGTCCCCAAACTTTAAAACGTGACAATTCAGTACCTGAACTTTCAAAATGTGTCAATCCAGTACCCATCGTTAAGACGTTAACCAATCCATTAACCAGCCATTAAGTGGCATTTGAAAAGACACGAATGCCCTTTGAGTGTATTTTTTTTATCAACCATCCACATGTTGATAAAAATGAACAGTCTCAAATCCTTGCCTCTTCTATTCAAGAAAGTTGGGTTTACGTCTCAGTGGGCATTCTGGTGACCCCAACTTTCTTGAACAGATGGGACTGTTCATTTTTTGTCAATGTTTGGATAGTTGATAAAGAGAATTAGATGGCACTCGAAGGGTATGTCTTTTCAAATGAAACTTAACAGCTGGTTAACGGGCTGATTAATGGCAAGTACTAGATTGGCACGTTTTGAAAGTTCGGGTACTAAATTGTCGCGTTTTTCATGTTCCCACAGGTCCAATGCATAAGACAAAACAACTCAGAAACTGGGGGCCATTATTTATTTTCTCTAGGTAATATCTCAGTTGCCAAGCATGAGAACACACGGGTTAAGTCTGAGAGCGGACACTTTGTGAAAAAAAAATGCCAAAGGTTAGGACCGTATCCAGTCCACCCCCACCCCCCCCAAGACCCCAGATAGCTGGGACCAACATTAGACAATTGGCCTTTTTAAGAAACTGAAAAATCCTTGTGTAGAACAAAGGACATAATAAAAGGCAAAAAATTGGGAAGTTAGAAGGAATTTAAAACATAGTAAATGAATTTGTATTTGCAGCTAAATTAATTCTTTTTCCTCCACATCAAATGGGGTTGTGGAATGCGTTAGTTTGTTCTCAAATCCTTTAGAGAAAATAAGTGTTAAAAACATATACAGTAGCTTGCAGGATAAAACAAGCTTCAATGGCTTCACTTTTTCAGAAAAAATAAATAAATAATACAAAAGTAGAATGGCTTGCACTATCTACATTAATCACTACACATCAGATCCCCCCTCCCCCCGGAATCCAACTCCAGTATAGTTACACTTTATTTGCACATTACATAGCTACTTTTCAGAATACATTTTTTGTTATTGTTGTTATTATTAATATCAATATTATATTCCACGAACACTTTGCCCTTTCTTTACTGATGTAAGCATGAGAAAAGAAAATACCACACTTGGTCCAAGTGCTGCGAGCCCTTGAATGGCACCATAATGTTGAGTCAATGCTTTTGTTGGGTCCAAAAAGGCATGAAGCAGAGTCCTGGTCACACGTGGCTGCAGATTGTGGTAAACATGCCCAAATCTGCAAAAGCTTTGAATATTTTAAAATGTTGACAATGAAACCAAATTTTGCAATATCAACATCAGAGTGGCAGTCACTGTTTTTTAGTAAAAGAAATGGAATGCGGGTTATTAAGAGATGGTCCTATGCATTTGAATCTAAAGTTCTAGACAAAGGTATGAAACATGGGGGTTTCATTGAAAGTATTTCATGTACCAGTCACTATATGTGTTTTTGTGTGTGTGTGGTATTTCTTTTTTCCCCTTGTACTTCAAAGAATTGTGCACGCATGCATTAATAAATGCATAACCTAATCTAGATCTACATCTGAACACAGACATCTCTGATCTGGCTCCAAGAACAGAGATGTCTGTATTCAGATGGTATCACCTCAGGCTTGCTCCTAAACTTGCCCTGAGACAGTCTGGCCTCAGGCATGCTTCTATATCCACCCTTGAGAATGAGGACATCTATATTGAGATGCTCTGCCTTCGACACATTCAAGGGGTTGAAAATTAAAGCACATAAAGATAGAATTTGGTGTTCTGAAACTAAGCACCCTTAGAATCTATGATACCCAAATACCTGTATATAAGGGTGCTGTGTGGTGTTGGATATGTCAATTTTTAGTGCAAATTCTGTATCCAACATGTCCAGCTGTGTTCTTGCCATGTATAGGTAACATAACTTAGAATCAGAAAAAGATACCTGCCCCTTTTAAAAATACAGAAGTCAGATTGGGCATGGTAAAGTTGACAGAGAAGCTGGTACAAGAAAAAACTGCAGAGGGACAACCAATTTGACAAAAGGTTTATTATGAGCTGGGGAGGTCTGTCGCATCTAGGCTCTGACCAAAGTCAATCCATGATGAATGAGCTTTCACTGCATCATAACAGGACAACCTCCTTCCAGTCATGTGATTAAAATGCTTTCCTATCAGCGGCCTAAAAGTAACTAGTTAAATCTCCACCATTATCTTGCCGAGGCAGGTCACAGGTGCAAGCACACTGTATGCATAGGTGTTGCTCCTACACCATTCCCAAGGTGTATATGCCTGCCCATATAAATGCAAGAGTAAGAAGTGGGTATAGACTATAGAGAGTGGCATACATAAAAAAAGGCTGAGACTTTGCTGAATTGTTTCCAGGCTTCTTTGTTCACTCTGAACAACCTCCAGCTTCCCTTTCTTTCAGCACTGGGTACTTAGCATGCCTTTTTGGCAGTACAATACCTTGGTACAACTCTGAGGATTCTATAGGCATTGAGGGCCATATTATCACCCCTTTATAGCTGATCTGTCTTCTATATCAGGCCTAGCTTAAAAAATAACTTCTATATAAATGAAATTATGTACCATGCAATATCGGTCACCGTGTGGTGAAGAATATGTTGGACATACATGCAGCATAGTTTTCAAGGTGCCAAGGCAAGGCTAGGCAACAGGGGATCACTTTGTCGCCTAGTCGCCTAGGCAATAGATTTCTGCAAGTAAAAAATAGATACCCTAAGGTAGTTCCCCAGGTTCCAGAACCAAATTTCCTTGATAATTATCCATAATTTTCATAAGAAAAGTATAAACTTCATGTTGAAGTATAGAAAATCAATATGTTCATAAGAAAAAGAAGAAAGAAAAAATAAATAAATAATATGGGGGCCGAACCCCTATTTTGTTATAGGAAAAGAAGAAAAAGAAGAAAATACAGCATTTAGCAATGTTGGTGTTGATTAAACCCTAACAAAATAAGAAAATAATAAAAGGAAATTAGTATATAAGCACACAAAATGAATATTTTAGTTTAATAATGTCTATTTTATAATTACAATTTCAAAAAAATAAGAACATAAAAGTATTTTATAACACGATGTACAAAACTATATAGCGATTAGGCAAGGTGAGCCTCCAAGGGTGCCTTGTCGCCTAGGTGCCGGCCTCAGCGTTGCCTTGACAACTATTACATGCAGTTGCAGAAATATCAAATTAAAGCAGCAACACCAAATGCCCTGGACCGGTGTTGGCATTAATACCATTGAGATCAAATACACTAGAATTGGAATAGAGAGTCAAAATGGGTCAGGGAAAAGCAGAAGAAAAAAATGAAACTTAGTGTTAGAGAGGTCTCCAACCCATTCTATATTTAATCTTATCTGCATAAACACATACATATAATTGAAAACATACATACGTGCATAGATATGTGAGTATGTGTATACCATATATATGCATATTACAATAAGACAAGACAATATCTCACCTCTTGCATATTGAAGCAACCAGGTCAGCTGTGAAGTTTCTAAGTTCCCAGTGATTGTCAGAAAACCTATTCCCCAACCTTTTGGCAACAAGGCAGGTAATGACAGATGGCATCAATTGGTGTAGCTGAACAGAAAAACAATGCTCCATTACATAGAATAGACCCTTAGACAAATTAAATCAGAACAAAAATACTTGTTTTGAAAAATTAAATCAAAACAAGAATATTAGCATAAGTACAGGAAGATTTAGAGGCACATAATTGGCAGAACCAATCTCTTCACCAAGACCGGACCCAACCAATGTCAACTGCCAAAGCATATATAAGGTAATAGCCATACCATTGGCAGTGCCTTTGCTTACATCCTAATGAGATAGGTATCAGATTGTAGGTAGACTGATGGTAGCAGTAGGGCTGCAAACAGCATGCATTTGTCCAAATTTAATGCAAATCTGATCCATCTAAGGGTGATCCAAATTCAATTCATTTATATGTGGACGACTATGGATCCACCCCTAAATTGTCGAGTATGATGCAACCAGAATGTGTGTGTGTGTATGTGTGTGTGTGTGTCTATGCTTACATGTAAATAAAGATTACTGTATCTATTAGAAAAGTTGGTGCAAGTGTTTTTCTATTTGCTAAAAAGCCAAAGACTAAAGTCTTATAGAACCATATAAGTTATTTTCAATTCATTTTATTCATAATAATAAAATAATATTTTGACTATTTTCAGTTTATTCAATATCCAAATCCGATTCAAATCCAATCTAAACCCAATGGATAAGATTTGATTCAAATATTTTTTTTTGAATCTTATAAAACCCCCTATTTGCTAATGTTGTTCATTCATTCATTCCAATAAAATATCTTCTTAAAAGGCAATTAAAGTTATAAAATCATTATTTTTCATGTGAGAAATAAGAATTTCAGATCCTAACATAGACTTGTTCGGGCTTGCCTCGAGGGGTGTGGTCGGGCGCCCCCGGCCCAGCCGTTAGACTCAAAAAAAGGCAAAAAGCACAAAATTTTAAAAAGGCGCATGCCTGGGCTGAGGCGCTAGGCACACCAGGCGTGCACCTTTTGAAAGGGGTGCGCCTAGGACCTGGGCGAGGCGCATACCCTAAAATGCGCCTCGCCTGTGCGTGCCTTTTAAATCACTGATCTAAACCCAATGGATAAGATTTGATTCTTTTTTTTTTTTTTGAAAGAAGGTAAATTTATTAAAGCGTCACAGATTACAGAGGGGCTCCAGAAATGGAGCAAGCTTACAGAGAACAAACCCCAAAACTAAATTACAACTCAAACAAACTTCTAGACCTCAGTGCTCCAAGAGCCCTGGATTGGAGACCTTTCACGGCTGCAATCCAAGACACTAATTTCCCCACACTACAAGATAAAAGACTGTCTACATCCTTTGACTTGTTTTGAAAAATTCTTCTGTTTCTTTCTGCCCAGATGGTGCTGATCACTGCTTCAGGAATAGCCAACCACACACTTTTTGCCAACTAGGAGAGGCCTTGAAGCTCCCAGCTTCTTAACAGATCCATCACCATACTCGGCATGGTCCAGGAAAGGCGCACAGAAGAAAGGAAATGACACCACAAGGCTGCTGAAACAGGACAATGGATAAAGAGATGGTTGTTATCCTCTTCATTTTGACCACAAAGCACACATACCAGATTTTGAATTTGCATTCCCCTTCTGACCAGATTCTGCTTAGTGAGGTTTCTATACAAGGCCACAGCCCAAAGTAAAGCATTTATTTTATGAGGGGGAATCTGGCTCCAAATTTTATCAACCAGGAAATTCTCAATATTCCCCCCTGATAACATTTTGGCAAAAATGAATGCTACTGAACCAATTTTGGACCTAGGTATATCCGATTCGACTTGATAAGTTTGCAGTCCTAAGTGATTGGTGCACCATATAATTCCCACTTTTCAACTGTCTAGACTCTAGATAAGATGATCTCAACCACTTAAAATGGCAGTAACAATTGCCAACAGTATCAAAGGTCAGCACCTCGTACTCCTACAAGAATGCCAAGTTTCACTATCTCTCAGCCTTCTTGTCTTCCTCTCCTCAAAACAGTTAGTTATCTCCTATCCAGAGGTGAACAGCTGATGACATGCAACAGCGGCCATTAGAACCATATTCCTAGTTTCTTCTTACTAGGGGTGAGCATTATTTGGTTAAAACCGAATTACCGAACCAAAAATTTTGGTTTCAGTTTTTTTGGTTTTTGGGTAAATCAGTTCATTTAATATGATTTTTAGCAATTTCGGTTTTCAGATTTAGAAATTCGATTAACCGAAAAATAAATAAATTAATTAAAATTCATTATATAATATACGATATACAATATTTAATACTTAATATATAATATGCCATATATTTATATATTAATGTATTACATATTATGTATTATAATGAAAGTAAATTTCATAATATATATTATAGGTTATAATATATAATATTATATATTAATTAAATTCGGTTTTTAACTGAAATAACCGAAAACTGAACCAAAAATTTCAGTTCGGTTATTTTGGTTTTATTGTAATTTGGTTTTGGTTCCGGTTCCCATTTTTTTATTTCGGTTTTAAAAAATTCAGTTTTTAACCAAATGCTCACCCCTACTTCTTACTAGAATTGTATTTTTTTCATCCATGACCACCTCAGTGCCACATGCTATGAAACTCTTGCGCTATTCCAGCAAACCATAACTAATCATGTTGGCTCATCAAGCATATGATAAGTTCACACAAGGTTCTACATGCAAGTGAATTCACATATATGATCCCTATAAACCAATATGAAACTTACATAAGGTTCAATGTGTATATGGGGATTCTGGAGAAGGCTCCGGACAACGCGCATCAAAGCAAACAGGAGAGAGAAATCATTCAAACCACGTGTAACCTGAAATTGTCAAAGATACAAATCGGTATGAGCAACAGGTCTTTTTTCAGCAAATATACTACCAATATTGGAATTACAAACCTCATCAGCAACGAAGTATGTAAAATATGGAACTAAAGGATGAAGTCCTGAATCTGTAGCCAAACTCTGTAATGCTTCTTTAAATAGGACAGAATCAGATTTATTAACAGTAAGCTCGGTGATTTTATCAAAGTACAGCTGCATAGGTGATCATGAAGGAACTTGAATAAGTAACTAGATGAAAACAGATGAAGTAAAAAAAAAAAATCAAATAAAACATTTACCTGAAGCTCCCTGGACAATACATGCTTGACAGGTAGCTTTATGTCAACAGGAAGTCCATCTTCTTTGTGCTCAGGCTTTTTGTTATCTGAGGGAGCTACAAGTGCTGTGAGGAAAGCATAGTCAATCAAAAAGGCAGCTTGTTGTTCCTTAGGGATATTGATTATAGAAAAAGTTGAAACCTTTTTCATAAAGAAAGATAAAATTCATATCTACTCAAAGACAGAGATTTGGAGATAAAGAGAAACTGGTAAAGACAATGAAAGAGAACCTATTGTAACTTTTCAATTCCTTCATGACATTCTTAGATTAGTTATTGGAAACTGAAAATTCAATAATATTTGAAACTACATAGAAATCTCTTCAATTCAAAATTGATTCCAATCACAATTCAATTTAACACTTGTTTTGATAATTCAATTTAATTTAACACTTGAGTTTACTAGATTATGAAATGTAATGAGATAATTTACCCTGTGATATAAAGTTGAAGATGATGCAAATTACCTCAACCACAATTGAAGCCTATGTTCTAAAAGCAAAACAAAACGAAAACCCACTAATGTATGCTAAACTAAGCAAGCAAAGATTTCTCAAAGAAAATAAACTAAAAAGAAAAACTTCAACTCAAGAATAAAACAACATCTCACTTTGGTTGGAGGTGGACTCCTAATGTAACAGCCCTCTTTTAAGCAAGCATTTTTAGACAACTGAAGAAAAGGGAAGAACTTAATGGAGAGACACAAGAGCAGCAATATTATAGGCAGTTTGGGAAGAAAGAAACAACAAGATTTTTCAAGGGAAAGGAAAACAGAGGAATTGATCGACTGCATTACCATCAACATGGCACATTGGGTAAAAGCAATTGATTTGTTCAAGGAGTTCTCAGTTGATGATATAATTAGGAGATGGAATGCAGTCACAAATTTTTCAAAATCTAAGCCTACAGTCCATGAAAGTTGGGCACCTTCTACACAGCAAAGGATAAAGCTGAATCTTGATGGGAGTTTCACTTGGTAATCCATGGCCATCGGGTTTAGAGGGAGATTTAAGAGATGGAGATGGAAGAATCCTGGCTCTATACTTGGGGCCTATAGGGTGGGCGACTTGTTAAGAGCTGAGGTATTAGCTATACTGTAAGGTTTTAGATTGGCTAAACAATTGGGCCTCCATCAGATTGAAACAGAATGGGACTCAAGGATGGTAATAGGATGGATGCAGGTGAGAAATCTAGGAATCTGGACCCTTAGGCAAGTCATGAGAGAAATATTAGATGGTTTAGGTCAGCCAATGGTTTGGCTGATGGACTAGCAAAACAAGGGTCAATGAGGGGAGAATTTTCTTGGGCTATATTGAAATGGCGGATTCCTATGTGCTATGTTGGGTCAGCACTCCTCAAACGAGTTGTATAATTATTTTATTAAATAAATATTGAATGGAAATTACAGTTTCCAATCAAAAAATAGAATAAAATGACATTTTACAATGCTTTGACAATATCTTCTTTAAAATAACGAAATCCTAAAACCCAACTAAGAGCTGCAACTGCATGATCCCTCATAAGAATGTAACTTCGGTAAAAATCTAGAGAATTAACAGAAAAGATTAAAAATTACAACCATGAAGGCAAAGGAAAGGTTTCTGCCGGCAACAAAGTGGAGGAAGATAATGGTCATGGAAAAGATCAGCGATTAAAATCAGAGAAGATAAGAGAGCATTAGTAGTTTTGGGGAGGGAGGCGATTTGCTGGTTCAAAGGTTTTCTTGGTACAATCTTTGCGATTACAGAGCCTGGAGAAAGGAGAGTTGGCTTGTGGCAGAAAAAGTTTCATGGTGGAGAAGAAAAGTAATAACAGGGGTGCCTTCATTCAGCTAGCTGAGGCATTTGGAAATGGAAAGAAGCAAGTGATTTGTATACCAGAAGTGAAAAGGAAGCAAGGTTGGATTCTGTTTGCAGGAGCTCTAGATGATTTCGAACAGAGGAGATGGGGATTGGAAAGCACAGGAAATCGCAGCAGATAAGAGCCTAGCAATATCACAGATTGAAGAGGAGAAAGAAAAGAACAAAGGTGTAAGTAGAGCCGTTGTGTGTCCAAAGATGGTAATAGATGGAACTTTGGAGGACTGAAAAAAAAAGGTAATAAGACTCGAAGAGGTAGTAGACTGGAATGGAGTTTTAGTTGATGTCATGAAGACGCTTCCGTTGATAGAACAAGCGTTCCTGATCCCGTTTGAGAACACGGCAGCTATTCTGGTTTTGGTCACTCTCTCAAGGTCACAACAAGAATAGACACTGGAGGGTTGGGCCTTGTTGCAGAACTGGAAACCATCCTGCAACAAGTTTGAGTTGGAGGAGGCGGAGTCTCTTCAAATAAAGCTGGTTGGGCTTCCATTCAATCTATGGACACAGGAGATTTTCTCCCAAGTGGCAGTACTATGTGGAGGGTCGCTTGTAGCAGTGAATTTGTCTTCTCTTCAAGCGGCAAAAATCAAGGTGAAGGGTTCTAATCCGCAGCAGGTCTCAAGATCAGTCGAGATCCTCTCCAACGAGCGGTGGCAGGGAGTCTGGTTGGCGCTGGAAGTTGGAACGTTGTTGTGGGAAAAAGGTAAGGAGGAAGGAGGCGATGGTGATGTGTCCAGAAGGCTGCCAGGTGGACATGAAGCTTTGGAAGACCAGTTGCTCTCTGTCGGCCCTGTTTTAGAAGGTGGACCGTCGAACAATAGGCCGCTTGGCTCCAACTTGCCATTAAAAATGGGTTGTTCAATTTTTCTTGAATTTCACCGGTCGGTCGACCTGAAGCATAAACCATCTTACGTGGAAGTGTTAAAAAACGGGGTCAAAAAGGATGCGCCATAGGCTGAACCTGGGCCAAACTGGCGAGTCGAACCAGAAACCAATTCCCACCCACATGATGACTTAAATGGCACATGCAGGGGCTTTAGTAAGGTGTTGGGGGACAGTAATCACACTCTATCACCGTCCCCATTGACCCAAGACTGTCATACAGGCACGAAATCTTCACAGATGCAGTGGGTAAATTGTAACAGGCCTAATCCTCACTATGATAGGACTAAGGCGGACTGGAAGGATGACGACAAGGATGATCAGTGGGTCAACTGTAAAGACTCCGGCGATGGCTTCCCCGCTAAAGACAATTCTAGCATCAAAAGTTTTGGAGACACAGTTCATGTCAGCGTGGAGAGTGATGATGACTTTTGCATTGTCTCCCTTTTTGATGGAAAGGAGGCCGTAGCTAACAAGAGGAGTTCACATGGTGGAGACGTTTCTCATTCAACTAAGAACAGAGATGGTGATCTGCGGCTGATACTGGATAGTGGCTTGAAGGAACTTCCAAACTGTCAGGAGGGAAATAGAGGTATCCAAGGGGGTAAGGATCTCATTCCAGGCGAGAGACAAGAGCAAGATGACAAGTTGGTATTTCAGCAGGGGAACCAGGAGGTTACAAAGGATATTTTGGGCAGGGGTTCAAGTATTGAGTTGGCCAAGTCAAATACTCCTTCGAAGCCTTCCCATTTAATAAGAACTGAAGTTGGGGGTTTGGAGAGGCACCAAAAGGAATAGGGTACCGAAGCTTTTGTTACTAAAACTCCTGTCGTATCTACTTCTCAGCCTTTCACTGGTAACCTCGGCAACTCTGTTGGTTTGGTTTTTTATGCTAATCTGTGTTTTAATGGTCCTACAGATTCTTCAGCTCCCATCCTTGGCTATGATTTGCCCATGAATCTGCCGGCAGAAGGAGAGACGAGTAGAGGATTAGGAGGTGAAGTTAGTGAGAGAGAGACAATTGGTGAGAAAGGAGGGTGGGTGTGTCTGAGGTTAGGGGTGAAAGAATGCAAAAGACTAAGGAAGGAGCGGTGACTGATTGGGGGTTGGGTACAGATGGGGGAAAAAATCACCAAAATGATTCAATCCCAAGAAAATCGAGAGATGAGAAGGTTGGGAGGGTTTTAGTTAAGGGAAAGAAAGAAAAGAAGGAGGCGAGAGAAAGTAAAAGAAGTCAAGAAGATCAGAGTGCAAGGGACCCGGTGGTGGACTTGGCTGATAAAATGGGGTTGAAAGTGGAAAAAATTAAAGGGAAACTTCTAAACAAAGTAAAGAAAAGGGAGAAAAGAGAAGGAAGCTAAATGAATTTGAAAAACTCATTAGTAACGTGGAAGGGGATAAGGAGTTCAGTGCTAGGGGAGGGAGAAGGAGCATGGTTTCAAATGTTGCGAAATGTCGCTAATGTCGCCCGACATATGTCGATGTCGAGGCTCACCAACATGAAAATGGATGGTAATATAAAAATTACATTATTTTGGTCAACATTTCCTATGTCGACCAAATCGGTCCAAATAACCAAAAAAAAAACAGTTTTTCCTATTATGTCGACAAGATGTCAACTAATGTACATTAATAATATAACATATTAGTATACTATATTATTAGAATACAGCATATTAATATAAATTATTCCATTAATAATTTCTATTTAATATTTCAAATAAAATATTTATAAAAAAGAATTAACAAAAGAATAAATTAATTACTTTATAATATAAAACATACAATATTTTTCAAGTAATAAAATATTAACTAGTTAGTATTTTTTAAAATATTTATTAAAATCAGAAAATGTTTATTAAATTTTATAATAAACCATATTCTACATTTAATAAAAAAATCAGAATAAATTTATTAAATTTTATACTAAATCATAATTTATTATAAGTTTAGTATTAAAAATCATAATAAATACATTAAGTTTTATAAGAAATCAGAATTTACCATAATCTTAATACTACAAAAAGGAGAACCAATTTATTAAATTTATAATAAAACACAATGTATTATAACTTTAATATTTAAAAAATCAAAATAAATGTATTTCTATTTACTAGTGTGAAATAAATATATTAGAATTTATAATAAATCAGAAATAAAATTAAGAAAAGAAAATATCAGATAGCCTTGTAAAAACATCAAAATGCATAATAAATCAGTAAATCACCGTTTACTAATTTGTCATTGATCTTAGTTTCTTAGCTTTATATAATGGTTGGGAATAAGATAATAGTCTAGAAATATGTATTAATGCTTCTTTTATCATTTTACAAAATATCATTGCATATTTCCACATATTTCCACAATGTCTCTAATTTTTACAATATTTCCCCTCGACATTTCCAACCTATGTCCTATATTTTGGTAAGCGACATTTCCATCGACATCAACATTTTAAACCTTGAGAAGGAGAGGGGGACCTATAGGCTAGATGAGGTGAGGTCTGTGATCAATATTTGGTGTGACCATTAAGATTATTAGTTGGAATGTAAGGGTATTAGGAAGTGCCACAAAAAGAGGAGTAATCAAAGAGTATTGAGGAAGGAGAGACCGGATTTTGTTCTAATTCAAGAAGTAGACAAGAAGTGGATAAGGAGCATGTAGGAAGAGAGGAATATTAATTGGAGCTTTGCTCCCTCTTGGGGTGCATTTTATAACATTGTGGAGAGAAGAATTCAATGTTTGGAAGAATTAGTGGGCAGATTATCAGTTTCTATTAAGTTGAAGGGTGTGCAGGACAGATTTGAATGGATTCTCACGAATGTCTACGGGCCAAACTCATATAGAGAAAGGAATAAATTGGGGGAGGAGCATGGGGATATTAGGGGACTTTGGGAAGGACTTTGGTGTTTAGGGGGAGATTTCAATGTAGTAAGATTTGTGAGTAAGACAATGGAGGGTAGGCAAAGAACTACATCGAAAATGAGAAAGTTCAATTCCTTTATTGAAGCTTTCGAGCTGAGTGATATTCCCCTCGGGCAATCTTGCTACACTTGGCCAAACCTTCAAAGAACCCCTTCTATCCAAGCTTGATAGGTTTTTAGTTTCACCCGATTGGGAAGAGCATTGGCCAGGGTTAGTTAGGAGAAATCAACCTAGAATCACCTCAGACCATTGGCCCATATGTTTGTTTGAGAGAACCAGTGATGGTGACCCATCTCCATTTAGATTTGAAAATATGCGGCTCACTCACCGAGATTTTAAAGAGAAGGTCAAGGTTTGGTGGAATAGTTTGGACGAGTCTCCAATGTGGAAAGGCCAAAAGTTCCTAAAAAAACTCCAATTGTTGAAAAAGGAGATCAAGGAGTGAAATAGGGAGAAGTTTGGAAGATTGGAGGAGAAGAAAGTTGATTGATTTCTCAAATTGAGGCAAATGATAGCAAAGAGGTAGAAGGTGTAAGTAAGGTGGTCAGGCTACGTTCAGGGGGTCTCCTTGAAGGACAAAGGAAGACTGGGTGCAGGTTTAGGGTTTGGAGATTAGAGTGAATGGAAGTGATAAGGGAGTAGAGTAGGAAGATCGAATGATTCCAATGATCCCCTCGTCATGGGATGGACTCTCATTTATAAGAAGGAATCCCGAGGTCCCGAAAGGAAGGCGTTGAAAGAATTTGATTCCCAATTGAAAAGGGAATATTAGATTCGTTGTCGGTCATTAAGGGACACTGCTAGGGTTTCGCCACGTGTCTTACGAGATCTTCTCAAGGACTGAGTTTCCTTTCGTCCAAGGATTCTCATAATCCACGTATGTTACTTCCTATCATGACCTACTTAATCGACGTAACAGGTGTGTTTTACTAAACTTACATAGCGCATTATCACACACGTGATCCTGAAGTTGCACGTGTAACCAATATTTAACTCCGGTTCACAATATCCTGCGGTTCTGTAATGGTCTCGGGCTCATCGCAGAACTGCACATATCCAAAGTTCATCGCAAAACCATGCACATTCAAAGTTTATCGCAGAACCGCATACGTCTAGACTTCATCGCAAATTCACATTAGCCAGCGTTTACTCTAACTTGTGTCAAATGCAAGTTTGTCGTGGACATGAGATGAGTCATATGCTCATCGCAATCATTCGATGAGTTATAAGCTCATTGTAGGTAACCGATGAGTTATGGACTCATCGCAAGCATCCATGTGGTACCACTTTAGTGTCTTCTGTACTTCGATGGTTTGAGTGAGCACTATGTACCTATAGAAGGAACTTTAGGTGAAGGTGAAATGGAGTTGAGATGGTATTTGAAGAAAGAACTAGGAGAGACTTTATTGAGGGAGGAAATATGTTCGAAGCAAAAATCAAGAGAGAGATGAATCAAAGAAGGTGATGGAAATACAAAATTTGTCCATGCCATTGCAAATGGAACGAGAAGGAAGTGCATGATCACTTCTTTATTGGTGAGGGAAAGTGAGATCACGGACCAAGGTGAGATTGCTAAAGCATTCTCAAAGCATTTTAGGTCAATTTATAGTAAACCCCTAATTGAGAGGTGGAGGATTGAAGGCATTGATTGGGAGACATTGGGGGAGACTCAAGTCCAAGTTTTGGAAAAAAAAGGTTTGAAGAGGGAGAGATTAAGGAAGCGGTCTTTTCTATGAATAGATCAAAAGCACCATGACCCGATGGTTTCATAATGGCATTCTATCAAGACTATTGGAACATAATTAAAGGATATCCGATCAGAGTGTTCAATGAATTCTATAGATGAGGGGTGATAAGTCCGGGAATGAACTCTCCATTTTTAGCATTGATCCCAAAGAAGAACAATGCCAACCAACCAGGGGATTTCAGACCAATAAGTCTAGTCACCAATATTTACAAGGCGATAGAAACGGTGTTATCTTTGAGGATTAAAAAGGTGATCCCCCCACTTGTTTCTCAATCTCAAGGGGCCTCTGTGCAGGATAGATAAATTATCGATCAAATCTTAATTGCCCATGAATGTGTGGAGGCTCAAAAGAGATTAAAGAGGAAAGGAGTGACTATCAAACTGGATTTGGAAAAAGCCTATGATTTAGTGGATTGGAACTTCTTGATTGATATTATGAGGAGGTGTGGCTTTGGAAATTTGTGGTGTAAATGGATTTAGGGTTGTTTACAAACTAGTCACTATTCAGTAATAGTCAATGAGACAATGTATGATTTCTTTGAAGGATTCTATGGGCTTAGGCAGGGTGACCCTCCTTCTCCCTTTCTATTTACTTTGATTGCTGAAGTCCCAAGTAAATTAATTCTGAAAGCAAATTGTGTGCAACTATTCAGGGGTTGGTCAGTTGGGAGGGATAATATTTTGGTCACTCACTTACAGTTTGCAGATGATATTCTTATTTTTTGTGATGGAGAAAGTAGGGAGGGAATGGAAAATCTGAGGCTGGTTGTGAAACTTATTGGTTGGAACCTGACTAGACTTGAGGATTAATTGGTCATCCTAAACACTGACTAGACTTGATGATGAATCCTCATCCTCAAGTTTAGTCAGTGTTTAGGATGACAAAAACCTCACTTCATCCTCTAATCAAGTCTACCTTAGGAAATCTTCCAGTGTACTACATGTCGGTGTTTAGGATGCCACAAGGGATATTAAAGAAAATTGAAAAAATCATGAGGAATTTTCTTTGGAATCCAGGGGAGAAAAAGAAGGATCATTTTGGTTAGATGGGAAAAGGTGAGGAAGTTCAAGGTAGAAGGGGGTTTGGAAATTGGTAATGTTAGGCTGAAGAATCGGGCCCTACTTTGCAAATGGCTTTGGAGGTTTCCAAATGAAGAGAAATCATGGCACAAAGTTGTTGCAAGCATTCATGGCATGTCGAGCAATGGATTGGATGATGGATGTCTCCATAGAGCTACCTTGGTTGCTCCCTGGAAGGCCATCCATGATGTTCTCCCTACCTTCCTAAATCATATCAAGTACAACTTGTCTTCTGGTAGCAAAATCAAATTTCGGGAGAATGTGTGGATTGGGGATACTCCTCTGGGGGAGATATTTCCTCCTCTTTGTGGTCTGTCCAGGTTCAAGGGTAGGCCTACTTCAGATTTCCCAAGTCAACCATTTCACCTTCCAAGGTTGAATTGGAACTTTGGCTTTAACAAGAACCATAGAGAATCTGAACTTCTTGCAGTGTCCGAGCTGTTAGGATTGCTAAATTCAATATTCTTGGAAGAAGGTGGATCAGACCCTAGGATTTGGGGTCCTAATTCTGACGGATCATTTTCTTGTAAATCCCTTCTACAATTGTTGGTTGCCACTCCCTCTTCTCTTCCTTTCCCAATCAAATAAATCTGGTACCCTCCTACTCCCCCTAAAATCAATGCTTTTTTGTTGGGAAGTATTTCATGGTTGTATTAATACCTTTGATGTACTTCAAAGGAAAAAACCAAATTGGTGCTTGTCCCCCAACTGGTGTGTCCTATGTAAGTTGAGTGGTGAGGATGCTTTCCACCTTCTAATATCTTGCCCTTTTGTCAGTTTTATTTGGAATTAGTTTACTTCCCTTTTTGAGTGCAGGTGGTCTTCTCCTGACAGGTTGGAAGGCTTATTCAGCCCTAATGGTATTAGTAGCATGAAAAAGAGGGGTAGGATTCTATGGAGGTGTACTAGAGCAGCACCACTTCGGACTATTTGGGAGGAAAGAAATGCAAGAATGTTTGAAGGAAAAGAAAAATGTAAGGAAGCATTAGTCGAAACAATAACATTGAGGGTGGCACATTGGGTAAAAAGCTTGAAGTTGTTTTCAGCTTTTAAGGTCGAAGACATTTTTAGAGTTTGGGGACTTATTGCTGCCTCCTCATCTACAAGACAACAGTTTTCTGAGGCATGGTCTCCAACAGATGGTTGGAAGAAGCTGAACTTTGATGGGAGTTATTTGGGTAATCCAGGCACCTCAAGCATTGGGGGGCCATTAGAGATGAAAATGGAAACATTATATTTCTGTACCCCGGTCCTGTGGAGCATGGTAATGTGGCAAAGACAGTTTCTAGCTGCAGCATATGGGGTTGAGAAGGCTAAGGAGTTGGGTATTAATAGACTGATCATCGAGGGAGACTCAAAAACTGTGATAAAATGGTTGCAGAAAGGGGAAGGGGTGACATGGCAGTTGAAGAATGATTTCCAAAGACTTAAATGGATGTCAAGGGACATGTCAATCCAGGTGGGATGGGTTAGGAGATCTGCCAATAGTTTGGCAGACAGCTTAGCAAATCAAGGGGCTCAAAGAACACATATGTTTTGGGCACATTTGTAATTCTGTTCTGGGTCAGCTTACTAAAGCTGACTTCTTTCACAACTTCTTGTTGTATCTTAAAGTTTTCTAATTAATGAAATCTTTTCAGAGTTATTGATCAAAAAAAAATTAAAAGTTTAGAAACTCCAATAACCTAAAAACATATTCTCACAAACCATTCATGTCATAAATTTGCCATAACTTGAACCTTGTAATGTTCACATGCTGTTGGACTTCTTTGATAGGTGAAAGAATTAATTTGTTAAGAGGTGCTTCTTCTCATAGTCAGGCCCACTCTGTGGGGTTCAACTAACCTAGGTTGTTTCTATATGTGGATGAATTAAGTTTCAATGTGATGTTTGAATATAATTTACTACATTATGATAGGCTGTAACTATGGCATTTAGAGTTTAAACAGTTTACCCTATGTCTGACTTGAACCTACAAGGCTTTGACCACCATGCTAATAACATAAAACACTCTAACCAGTATATGGTGTATAATTTGATATCTCTTAGATTTAGATTTGCGTATTTTGCATGCCAAGATTTTGGCAAGTAGACTGAAAAAAGTGGTTCATGAGGTGGTAGGGGAAACACAGATGGCTTTTGTGGAAGGTAGACAAATAATGGATGGGGTGTTGGTGGATAGATTCAAGATTAAGAAGTGGGATACCTGGTTTGGTTTGTAAGCTAGGCATAGAAAAAAGCTTATGACCACGTGGAGTGGGGTTTTTTGGAAGAGGTTCAGAGATAGATGGGGTTTGGGGAAAAGTGGAGAAGTTGGATTTATGACTGTATTTCTTCAGAATCCTTTTCCATTGTTAGTAATGGAGTATCATCTGAATTTTTCCAAGCCTCTAGAGGGTTGAGGAAAGGCAACCTAATCTCTTTCCTACTTAGTTATGGAGGTTCTAAATCTACTTATGAAAAAAAAAGGCTCACAGTTGGGCTGGATTGAAGGATTCAGAGTGGGTTCAGATGGTCCTAGCATTTCTCACCTTCAATATGCAGACGACACTCTCATCGTTCAGAATGCATCTGCTGATCAGGTGCTGAGTTTAAGAGCTATTTTGGATAACTTTGAAATGGTGACAGGATTGAAAGTGAAGCTTGAAAAAAGACACCACATTGGAGTTGGAGATATAAGCAAAAATAATATGGAGCAGTATGCAATGTTGAATTGTCAGATTGGGGAACTTCCTTTTCTCTATCTGGGGCTCCCGATTGGTTCCAAGTCAGCTGCTGTAAATATACAGAGCCCTCTGTTAGAGAAGGTAGAGAAGAGTCTAGATAGGTGGAAGGCAAAGTACTTGTCTTTCGGGGGTAGGATTACCCTTATTAGGAGTGTTTTATTAAGCCTTCCAACCTATTAGCTATCACTTTTGAAGGTTCCTAAGGAAGTGGCAAGTAAGCTAGATAAGATTCAAAGGGATTTCTTGTGAGAGGGGGCTGGGGGTCCCAAGAGGTTTCTTTTTTTTTTTTTTTTGATGAATAATAATAAATTTATTGATTCAGAAACAAGTTTAGAGTGAGTTCATACATCATCCCAGCGAGAGGAGCGAGCTGCAGCCCCTCCTTGAATCTTACAAGTAAACTAGGAAAGAAAAACAAGAATCACAACTGAGCCCAAAATAATTCTTCCCTATTTACCCCTTGCTTAGCTAACATATCTGACAAAGTATTTGCTGATCTCCCCACCCACTGTACAGTGACCAACATATTCCTTGTCAACCAACTGAATTTCTTCATTTCATTCTTGTATCGCCACATAGCCTCTTCAGAATTTTTCAACCAACCCACCACCACTTTGGAGTCCCCCTCTATTATTAGTTGTTGTACCCCCAGCTGGTTTGCAAATTGCACCCCTTGTACAGCAGCTAAAAGTTCTGCCCTGATGGAGTTCCCAAATCCCAAGGGACCTGAGTAAAGCAACAAAATCTCTCCCTTCGCATTTCTCAAAGCACCCCCATTCCGGATAAACCTGGATTACCCATGCTACTTCCATCAAAGTTCAATTTTAGTGAGCCTTCGGATGGAGGAGACCAGCTTGTAATTGATTTGTCCTTTAGAGATGAGCACCTCGCTACTGCTGACCAATTTCTCCAAAGGTCATTAAAGGAGAATTGATGAAAGATTTCCAAGGTCTTCAACACACAGTCTTTCAAATCCTGGCTGCTCCTTTCCTTTTCTTGAAAGATTCTAAGATTTCTTTCTTCCCAAAGAGTCCAAATCAAAGCAGCACGAGCACATCTCCACATAATTCTCCCTATTTTTGTAGGCCAATAAAAAGTAGAATGGTTGAAAATCATGTGAACTTCTGCTGGTAGACTCCAACTACCCCCAAACAATGAAAGTAGCCAAGCCCAAAGGTCTGCAGAAAAGGGACAAGATATCAATAGGTGGTAACAATCCTCACCATGAGCTCTACAGAGGATACACCAATTAGGAGAAATACAGAGGAAAGGTCTTCTCTTTTGTAGGTTATCTAAAGTGTTTACTTTCCCATGGAATACTTCCCAACAAAATGCCATAATTTTTGGGGGAACTGGCCTACACCAAATTTCTTTTGATGGAAAGGGTTGGTGAGTAGAAAGTTGAGAGATGGACTTGAAGAAAGAAGCATAAGTGAAGGTTCCATTGGATCTAGCAGTCCAAACCCTCTTATCTGGCTTGGAGGGATCCAAACAAACGTGATTAAGACAACCAAGCAAAGTAGAAAGAGAATCAACTTCATCATCCCTAAGACCTCTACAAAACCCAAAATCCCAAGTAGGATCTAAGGGTGCTCCCAAAGGTGAGACAAATTTTGAGACCACATCTATTTTGTACAAAGAAATACAAAATAGCGAAGGGAACAAATCCTTTAACGGTGTGTCTCCTACCCAAATATCCTCCCAAAAATGGACAGAGTTGCCAGAACAAACTTCATACCTAATAAAATTGAGGAATTGAGGAAGGGTGTTGTGAATAGCCTTCGAAGGTGCTGCTAGGTTAGTTTGCCTCAATACACCAGCATCCCATCCATTCTCTGACCTCCCATGAATGCTTCCCCCCATCTCATGCCACAATCTCTCTCTTTCCAAAGGCCATCGCCACAACCATTTCCCTAACAGAGTTTGATTTTTTCTAGTTACCCTCCCAAGTCTCAAACCCCCCTCTTCTTTACTTCTATACACAACTTCCCAATTAACCAAGTGATCATTTTTTTCTTGTGCCGGCTCCCATAAGAAATCTCTCATCAACTTCTCAAGTTTCCTAGCTTCCCTAACTGGTATCATAAAAACAGACAAATAATAGGTAGGTATGTTAGCCAAGGTATCTCTTATTAGGGTAATTCTCCCTCCTAAAGAGATATAATTCCTCTTCCATGAGGCTAATCTCTTCTCAAACTTTTCTATCACTGGGGTCCAAAATCTACTCTCCCTAGGATTTGCCCCTAAAGGAAGCCCTAAATATGACATAGGCCAAGCAGAAGTGGAACACACAAGACACTCCGCAATAGCCTCAACCTCCCCTACCTCCAAATTTATACCCGCTATGCAGCTCTTTTCCAGATTTATTCTCAAATTAGAGATACTTTCAAAACCTTTTATTAGCTCCTTTAGGTTTGCTACCTTTTCGCTAAGACCTCCTTCACAAAAGATCATTAGGCCATCTGCAAACTGAAGGTGGGTGACGGGAACTTGGTGTCTCCCTATTCTTCAACCCCTAATGGCATCTTCGCTGTCAGCCTTAGTAACGATCCTACTAATCACATCAGCTACTAAGGTAAAAAGGAAGGGTGAGAGTGGATCCCCTTGCCTGACACCCTGCAAGCTGGAAAAAAGTCCCTCACCATACCATTTACTAGAATAGAGTAGTGACAAGTACTGATACACCCAAATATCCAATTACACCACTTGTCCCCCAACCCACAATTTTGCATAACCTCTAATAGAAACTTCCAGTCCACCAGATCATAGGCCTTTTCAAGATCCAATTTACAAATGAATCCTCTCTTACTAGACCTTTTCATTTCCTCCACACACTCATTCGCAATTAAGATCTGATCTATTATTTGTCGCCCTTGAATGAAAGCCCCCTGTGTTTCACTAATGATAGAAGGGAGGACTATTTTGATCCTCAATGAGAGCACTTTAGCCAGAATTTTATAGATGCTTGTCACCAGACTAATAGGCCTAAAATCTTTTGGGTGGTTGGCATCAATCTTCTTAGGTGCCAGGGCCAAAAAAGTGGCATTAATTCCAGGGCTTATAGTGTGATTGTCTGCAAATTCCTTAAAGACTTCAACTAAATCCTCTTTCACCACCTTCCAACAGTCTTGATAAAAGCCCATTGCAAAGCCATCTAGACCCGGAGCCTTGGGTCTATCCATTAGAAATAGATCAAAGGCTCCAGGTCCATTTGATTGGTTGGGAAAAAGTGTGCAGACCTAAGGAGATGGAAGGTTTGGGATAAGAAGAATTAGAACCTTCAACAGAGCTTTATTAGGGAAATGGCTGTGGAGGTTTGTGCAGGAGAGAGAAAAGGCTTTATGGAGGAGGGTGTGGTTGGGAAATGAGGTGGTGAGGTTTGAGTAGGAATCGAAAAGTATCAAGGATCTATGGGGTAAGTATGTGGAAAGGTATTATGAGATTTATTCAGGACTTCAAGGGTTTGACCAAGTTTAAAGTGGGTAAAGGCTCAAGGATGAGGTTTTGGGAGGATGAATGGGCTGGAAATGGGAAACTTTGTGAAATCTACCCGAGGATATATAGGCTGACTGAGCATCAAATTACTATTGACCAGTGATATAAGTTGAGGGGGGAGTAGCTGGTTTGGAGCCCAAAATTCAGAAAGTGGATAAGCGCATTCAGTCACTAAGTAAATTAGAACAATGCAATGCCTCTTCTACTTTAGAGGATGGTCTTTGGTGGAAAGAGTGCAAGGATGGAAGGTTATCGGTGAAGTCCTTTTATTTGGCATTGGTCAGAGACAATCAGGCTCTTGGTGATGTGAAAGGTGGGGGGGAAGTGGAGGCATTTGCTTGGCTGGTAGCTCTTCACACCATCTTGACCACAGATCACTTGAAGAGAAGAGGATTCATCCTTCCAAGCTTCTTCTACAATGTGTAAAATGACAGTTTTCCATATTTTTTCTCCTGAAAAGTGGCAAATTTCATCTGGTAATTTTACTCTTTCCTTTTTGGAATGAGTATTTTTCAGCCATCATCTCTTGCAGAAATTTTCTCTACGTGGCTGAAAATTAGAGGAAGCAAGAAAGCCAGAATCATGTGGAGCTGCATGCCCTTGCTGTCTGCTAGTCATTGTGGGTAGAGATGAATAGAAGAGTATTTGAAAATAAATCTAAGAGTACTGAGTTAACCCTAGCAGCTGTGGGAAAACTGGTAACAGATTGGGTGCTGGTCCTGCCAGAGTTCGACAAACTTAAAGTCTTAGACGAACTGATTTGATAGGAAATTTCTGGGGTATTCTTGAATTACAGTTTGATCAGTTGCTTGTTAATTTGGTGCGTCTCCTTGACAACCAATTGGTTTATAACATCTTTTTTTATTTTAATAAAAGTTTCTTTTTCCTTTATCCTTCAAAAAAAAGTGATTTTTTTCTTCTATTTCTTTGTCAATTTTTCTTTATTTCTTTCATATGCAGAACCTCACTTTATTCAGGCACATGCCTCACCTTGCACCTCATGCCTCAGGTTCTGGGAATTCCTTGTACTTTTAGTTGCACTTGTCACCTTTATAACACTGGATCAAGTAAACCTTCTATCTATCTGCCAAATTGAAAGCCCTGTTCTACTGGGTAGAAGGATGAACGGCAGCTTGGCTAAGAGAGATGTAGAGGAAATTAAATTATATTGGTGATTGCCCTATGTTTATCCAAAAAAGTTGTTATTGGCCCTATGAACTGCCCGGGGGGGGGGGGGGGGGGGGGGGGGCATTTGTTCTTGTGGTGTTGGTGTTGTTATTCTTTAGCTGTGTGGTATTTTTAAGTAATCAACTTGTGGCTTACCATATCAAGGATTTCTACTTCTCAGGTCTTGGAAGTAAATCAGTGTACAAATAAACACTAATGCAATTACAATGTGAAGTAGGTTGTAGGGTTGTAGTTAAGAATAAAGTCTTGAAAGGAACAAAACTTAATCATCTGCATGCTAACTCCAATTTTTAAGTTGCAAAGATGTTGGGCAAGTTATAGCAAAAGGAAATCTATGGCTTGGTAAACTGGAAGGACCAGTTTCTTGTGTACAGAACAGTGCTGTAAAACCTTTTACTGGTATTGCTGGCAGAGAAAGGTAGGGTAGGTGCAAAGCCATTAACTCATGGTTGTGAAGTGAAATTGATACTAGACCCCTTTAGTAATAAAAAGCTAGTTTAAAGACAAACCTTCTACTGGAGCATTTTCTGGAATGGCTGGTTGTACTCCTTCAATAGCAAGCCAGTGAGCCACTACAGTAGTATCAAGCGGTGCTTTTGGCAGAGGTGCATCAATCACCTATGTGCCAAATAATGATATGAGACTTTGGAAAGTCTTAAACAACAAAATAAAACAGTGTTTTTGGTACTAACAAGTAATTTCTTACATCTTTGAACTCCACATCCTTGTCATCAATGTAGAACAGATCTTTGTGTCCAACAGCTCTTTTGAACCGTAAAGGATCTCCAGAGGCAAACCCATAAATCGGCTATAAAAGTAAAAGAAATACACATAAGCAGATGAATCTAAAGATGATTATACCTCCATCAAAGATTTAAATAAAGAATCTAGCTTCGACTATAAACAAAAGCACCATTCTGATATTAAGTAAGCCCTTGCAGGCTGACGCTAGCTGAGAATTATCATCCTACCTCTACATTTCTTAAGCTAAGTGCACTGTCCACATCGTCCGCTGTCAAAGTAGTTCTCTTGGAGTGGCGCATACACTTGATAGCCTCCTGTGTTAAGAAAATTATAAACCGTTGTGAACTTCATTGTAATCCTCTCCCACCTTTTTCTCATAAGCTACTGTGCAAAAGTGTGCATAACTAAATGAGTGCTAGCAATATTGCTGAAACTATGGAAACTAAACTTAACTAGAAACAACAAAGGTATGAACTTGAACCTGCATGATCTCGCGCACACGGTACTCGACATCGGGAGCAAGAGCGAGTGCGACATCAGGAGACAAGTTGTTAATCCCGATGCTCTGCGCAATTGCTTCAATCGTCTCCTTCGGCACGATGCTCATCGTTGCTCTTCAGAGACTCTTCGTCAACAAAATTGTAATACAGTATATGCATTAGCGAAGATAAAATGATTGGCATGGCGGCAAATCCAATTCGGCCATGGCCACTTTCGCCTGATTGGTACTCTTCACAGAGAAAAATTACAATTTCTCATTTTTACTTCAGCTTTTGGAGGGAAGTTCTGTGTAAAGGGGATCGATCATCAATGGTGAAGGTCGAAGCTGGAGAGCACTGTCGTCGGATTAGAGAGTTAGGGTTTCGAAAGGGCTCCCAGATCGCGTCTGAGAGATGTTTATTCGGATCGGGGTAAAAATGATCAAGCAACCCGATAAGTCAAGCGTAGGGGGCCGTTTGATAAAAGCTTTATGGTTGTGTGCTTTTTATTGGGCAAGTTGTTTTAGGAGCCCATTTGTGAGGAATTCGGATTTTGTCCCAACAAGCGCCCCAACATGAGATCGAATCTTCTCCTAACACCTAACGCCTCACAAGCGCTTTACACGCACATTCTATCGTGCTAACATCTTCCGTACTTATTAATTATTATTCACGGGAGAGGTCTCCAACCTAAAACTACAGCCGAACATTGACAGTATCTCTCTCCATTCCTTGGTGTACTGCAGGTTACATGCCCTGTCAGGACACTTGTTATGATGCATTGTTGGGGCCTGAACCACGTTGACTGAGTCACATGAGTATGGGACTGAGGTTGGTGTGATATGCACACGATCAGATCTTTACAAAGCGCTCCTCACGACGCACCCCAGAGGAACATCTCCTGTGTAATTGTGTTCATGCTGAGGTTTCAAGGTGGGATGGGGCTGTGAGACTGGCGTGAGGTGCATTCAGTAAGGAATAAATCCAGAATCCTATTTGGAAGGCTTTAGGTTTAGGGAGTTTGGAAGAGGTCCCAACAATTAATCACAACGGCCTTTGTAATCATGCATTGGGAACATCTCCCATCTCCCATGTCCGTTTTTGAGACTATATCAGGTCTTGGCTTTAGGGCAATGATTTATTAGGGAAAAGTCCCACACAAAAAGCCCATAGCCATAAATTATGTTTGGTGAAAATTTGAAAAGTCTAACCCAACGCGCTACGTTTTTTTCTGGTATTGGCACCCTTAATAACTTCTCCTTTGTTCCCTTTTTCCCAAAATACTGGTTGCGAGAGATTGAATTCCCGTCAATAACGGAATAAACCAACTAACACACCAACGTCGTCTATTAGTTTCAGAATGCTAGACGATTAAGATGAGTGACATGTTGAGTAACTATCTAAAACTCAAATGCTTAACATGAGCAACCGACTGTGAAGGTAAAAAATCTGTCAGAGTGCTTTTCAGTTACCCAAAATGTCTCCTCGCTTTTTGTTTGCTGATAAGATAGAGACATTACATCGGCCGGGGGAGAGCCCTTCCCAGTTCCCGCAACAACGAAATGAGTAATGAGGATAGGATCAGTAGGGAAGTAGTCTTGCATGAACGTTTCCAAACTAAAGTTGACTCTTTGCTGCTAACCCATCTGCCGGATAATTTCCTTCTCGTGATAGATCTGTAAATCTTCGAAATAGGTCAACACAGTTCCAAGGAGGTAAATTAAAATACATATACCGATTAAGGATATATACCTATGGTAGTCAAGTTCCTGAGCTTTTGATTCGATTTTGAGCTTGAGCTCAAATATCTAATTCGAATCGAGTTTGAACCTGATAGTTTATGAGTGAACCCCCGCAATGCAGAATCCCCTTCGCTAGTGCCTATAATAACTAATAATGAATCTCCTTAGATTACATCATGTTTGGAGGCATAGTTGAAACTCTGGAATCTTTTGCTAAAAGAATTATTTAACCTATATGATCTCTTACAATACAACCAAAATCAATCTTACCTCCTCCTTTAGGTTGATCTTTATTCCATTTTTCTGGAGGGGGAATCCATCTTATCCATGATTGAGTTTTGAATCAAAGCCTCTATATTACCCCCATCAAGTAATCCTTAGCTTTTTTTTAAACTATTTCTTGAGGTTGGCTACTTTTGTTCTTGAAAATTTTGTCATTGGGGTTTTTCCATAAAAACCATAACAAGCAACTTATCTCTTTCCCATATCAGATGGTCTTGATTAGGGGTGATTCGAGCCAAGCTGAGCCAAATAATACGAGATTTGAGCTCAGCTCGAGACTATTCTACAAGACTCGAGCTCGAGCTCGGCTTGGCTTGACTCGAGCTCAATTTTGAGAAAAAATATTTTATAAAAATAGAAATATATATATATATAAATATTTTTAATTTGATATTTAAAAACTTAAGAATTATAATAATTAATAATTATAATATTTTTATTATATATATATATTATTTTCTATAATTTTATTATATTATATATAAGCTCTAGTAGGCTTGAGCTTGGCTCGTTTAATAATTGAGCCAATAAATTGGGCTCGAGCTTGGTTGAAACCGATCCAAGCCGAGCTCGAGCAACTCATGAGAAGCTCGATTTGTTGCCACTAGACCTATTCATGGGCCGAGTAGCCCGATGGGTCAGCCCAACCCAATGTAATCTATTCTAATTTCTAAACCCTAGCCAAATAAATACCCTTTATTATTCCTCTCTTCAATCTTTATCCTCTCTCCTCACTCTCACTCTCAATAATCGGCACAAACCCAGACAGGCAGCGACCATTGTCAATCTCATAGGCGACATGCAAGCTCAAGCATCGGTCCTCTCTCTCTCTCTCTCTCTCTCTCTCTCTCTCCTCTCTCTCAGTTCTCATTCTTAGTTTCTCATTCATTGAGTCACTGTCGCATATTCTCATTTTCTCATGAACTGGCGCCACCAGTAAACTATGGCAGTGAGTTCACTATGTGTGTGTGCGTGCGTGGTTCTATCTTCTCAATGTTTTCATTCTCACTAGTGAACACCAGTGCCACCAGTAAACTCCAACAAACTCAAGCGAACTCAAGATGCAATCTTCAATAAAAGTGAAAAAAAATCATTGTTAGGTCAGGCTTTGGGCTTTTTAAGAGGGTCGAGCTCGGTCTTAGGCCTAAAAAAAATTTGTTAATGAGGAGCGAAAGCCCAACCCGAGCCTAGCCTATGAACAGGTCTAGTTGCCACCCCTAGTCTTGATATTCCACCTTGTTTTCCATTGGCAGCTTATCTATTATCAAGAGCCAGAGAAAAACTTCTATTTTTTTTCCAGACATTTGAATTTCCACAAATTGTTTAGGAATTTCAAGACGTTCAACAAATCTCTAGTCACTTGGGTCTTTAGAGAGTTATATTCTTCTTTGAGAGGGAGCTTGCCCTTTCTTGAATTGCCCCAAATATGTTTATCTTCTTTTTCTGTTATGGGAACATATACCAATGGCTCTTATTTTATCAACTATAACTTGTGGGATATTTTCATTTAGCTTATCAAAATTCCAAAAATTTTCATCACCATTATAAAATCGCCTTCCTTTTGGATATTTCTCTTTCACCACTCCGACCCAGAGGTTTAACTCCTAATTGAGAACTTTTCAGCCCAACTTCATCATGTTTGCTTGGTTTATTATGGAGGTTTTTCTAATTCCAAGACCTCCCTTATTCGGTTCTTTCGGAAATTTTATTATTTTCTTTCTTTCCCCGTAGAAATTGCCTTTGAAGTGTATCCGTTTCCTTCTTCGGTTCTTTCGGAAATTTGAAGTAGCCCTTGGAATTGTGGGATGTTTCCAAATACAACCCTCAAAGTTTTTTTTTTTTTTTTTTTTTTTGTGACAATTCTTGTTATAGTGGGAGCTCCTAGGTATTTCTCAATTTTATTTGCCATAGGAATCCTAATTTGCATTGACCGGAAGCATTTGCACACTCTACCAGGATTGCCTTGACTTCGTGTCCAACTTCTAGGTTGGCCTTGGAAAAGATAATCACCTGCAAATTGTAAGGTCGGGATTTTTGGATGCTATATATAATTCCTTAAATTTGCCCTTGGCTTCAATTTTAGTTTTTCAACTTGTCTTGTCAGGGCTTCATAACACAAAACAAACAAATATGGGATAAGGGGTCTTCTTGCCTTATTCCCTTACTCGGTTTAATAAAACTTGGAACTCACCGTAGTTATACACTGCTTTATCTGGTTTATCCATTTTGCATGGAAACTCAAATTTCTCATAACTGCTTATAAGTATTCACAACCAAGCTTGTTATATGCGTTATTCATGTCTATTTTTGTATGCAACTAGCCTTGTTTTTTATTTTTTTTTCCCAGAGTGTGAAAAAATTTATGTTAATAGAATATTGTTTGAAATTTGACTACCCAATACAAAGGCTGATTGATATGAAAAATTTAGATTCAATAAGATAGGTTTCAACATGTTGACTAGGATTTTAGCAATTACCTTGTATAGACTGATGACCTTCTATTGGTCTAAGTTTGTTCGACTCTTATGCTTTGGGATGAGAGAAATAAAGGTTTTGTTTAGTCTCTTTTGTCATGTTTTCTTTCCAGAGCGAAAGAAAGCTTTTATATATTGTCCTGACTGATTGCCTAATGAGTAATGATATATTAGTATTTTTCAAAGAAGCTGGCATTAAATCCACCAGGGCATGGAGCCTTTATATCCATCATATAGTTGAGAGCTTCTCTCTCTCTTCCTCTGAAATTTATGGATTTAGCACATTGAGAAAAAGTGTCATAGTTTATTGTACCTTCCTTTTTAAACCTTGCTCTGAAAGCTTCTGTCAGTTTCTTTTGTAAATCTTACTTTCGATGCAAACTAACAAGCCCTAAAAATATTTGGATTCCTATCCTTAATCTACCTCTGGCTATATTTCTAGAGAATTAGTTTTGAAAAATTTAGTGATTTTAAGAAACAAATTTTAAATTGAATGCATGAAAAATAGGATGATCATATGATGGGTTGGGTTGGGCTCTATGTTTACAAGGGTCCATTTTATTTATATAGGAGTTTGGAATTAAAATCAGAATGGTCTATTCCAATTTCAACTGTTTGGTTGGTAAAATCAGAATTTCATTTCCATTCTTAGTGGGATGGCATTCTTCCATTTGAGGGAGTGGCCATTCCCCCCTCGCTCGAGAACTCAGAAATAAAAATCCATTCTAACTAATTCCAATTCCAACCATGAACTTGAAGGACCCTAAATACATTTTATTTAATAGTAGGATCAGGCTATCGTTGGGCCCAAGCCAATCTCATGGTTTTATGAGCATCATGCAAGCCTATGACTACGTTAAGGATGAACACAAAACCTAGGCCAAGTGTGGAAACTTGCAAGCTAAGTCAAGCTAGGCTAAAAGATGATTACCCCTATGGCTCAGTTTCGGACGAGCAAATGTCGTTTTAATGCATATATGCACTCTATTTAAGTCGTGGGTTTTTGGCAATAGCACATTTGTGTACCGAAACTTATAGTTTGACAAATTTAAAAGCATGTTTGTATTGAAAGTAATAACAATATCCATATTTGGTCAATATAAGGAGTAGATTTTAATATAGGAATTCATGTTTTCACACATTACAATTAAAATATCATTTAGTAATAAAGTAAATTTGTCAACACAAAACTAAACCATTTGCATTTGCATGAACACTCTTCCCAAATAGAGACTAAAATTACCCTCTATGTATTTATTTAAAATTTGTATAAAAGTCATTTAATTATAGTTTTAATGTCAGCTTTAATGGCTATTTAAATGCTTATATATGTGTATTTAATCCATTTCTATTTAAATGATTGAAAATGTAACTTCAATTATTACTTTTCACCTCATTTAATCCCCCTATTAAGTCTTATAATTAAGTTATTAAATCCAATATTCTCTTATTAAATTCTATATTTTTAAATTATTTTCAATAATAAATGCTACTAATTAAATTTATGTTAATATTTTTAACAATATAAACCTACATATTTTAAAACTGAATAAAAAAACAAAACTATTTTTTATCCAAGTGGTGGCTAAGAAATTCAACAATCCGAAACAAATTAATCAACCTATGAAGTCATTGTTAGGTAATAAAATTTTTAATATAAAAATAAATATAAAAAATTACAACAAATGTAAAAAATATACACACATGATATTTTTTATTAATCAAATTAAAAGATAAGTGTAATAAACATTAAGTATTTTTATTATTGATGAAGACGAAACATAATTTAGAACCGACAAAAAATGAAATATAAAAAATAATAATAAATAGTTAACTTTTGGGTTAAATGTGATAAACTTTAATGTCATAAACAAATAAGAGAAATTAATAAAATAAAAAAATAAAAAAATAAAAAATATATATTAAATTTTGCAAAATGACATTCAGACACATGTGTAATATCATGTATTTATCATATTAAACAAAAAGTAAGTGTGATATATCAAAATTATTTTTACACACAAAAATTGAAATAAAAAAATAAAAAAATTTGAACACGTCTATATTTCTATATTTACACTACTATTAAAATTTTGAATAAGATTGTGAAACTTTCTTTTTACTAAAATACCCATTTTTTAATATAGTCCCAATGTTTCAATTGTAAATTGAACGAACTACTATTTTCACCTCATTCAATTCTCTCAATTTAAATCTTACGTTTTTTTGATAAATGAACAAAAGAAAAAGATAAAACGTTACAAAAAGAAAATTCTAAGCCAAACAAGTAGGCCTATCAATGATACTTGAAACTTCACAACTCGATTCATTTATCACATATTTGGATGAGGTGTTTATGTAATCCGATTTGAATTTTGCAATCTGCATCCGATTAATAATAAAAAATGGAAATAAAAAAACAAAAAATACATAAATACATAAAGTTCATATAAAATTTTGGGTATATTGTTACTATCATTATCATCATCTAGAATTGTAACATGCAAAGCATGTGCGTGCTTATTGGTACCTTTAAAAAGCCGTTTAAAAATCTTACTTTATTCTTTGGAGGAGAATTCATCCAAGCATACGTGTAAGTACATTTGAATATTTTATTATTTAATTATTTCACCCACAAAAAAAAAATAAATTAACAATTTACTTTTTGCATAAACGTTAGCTATATAAGGATCTACTTGGTAGAGAGATAAGGTAAAATTACATGAACATCCCTTTATACTTTTAACCTCCACAAAAACCTATCTTCACATTTCAAATAATTACACAAATGCACCCTTCTCTTAACTATGTTGTAGTTGTGGGTTGATATCCTTAATAGGTCGTTATTGTAAATGTGCAAAAACCAACCGAGGGGTAGCCTAGTTGGTGCATTGGATGAATTATCCTAACGATTATGTGGTTTCAAATATGGTTATTATCAAAGAAAAGAGCCATTGATGTGATGGTGTACTAAGCGGGTCTTAGGTAGTGATTAATATAAAAAAAGTGCAAAATGAACATCATGATCAATGTAACACTATTCTCTCCTTCCTAAATGAAATCCAAATGTAAAATTACCTTTATGAGGTAATTAGCGGGGACTCAACCCAAGCCCAACGCTACTCAATCAAAGCTTTTGCATAGGTCGGGCTTGAGTTTCCGAACTTCATGCTAGACTTGGGCCAAAAAGCTTAGGCCTAACTAAACTTGGAGTAGGCTTAGGTTAAGGGCTTGGGTATTGATTTGATACAATCTAAGCCTGCTCGACATTTTGTGTTATACATATCTATATATTATCAATCTACTTTATATGGAAATTGAGCTACAAAGATCAATATGCCCAAGTCCAAGCTTAGCCCAAGTAGGGATGGCAATAGAGTGGGTTTAATAAGGCTTTGTAAATTATAGACTCTACCTACCTCCCTAAACTTCCCAATCGGTACCCACAACAAAACCCATATTGGGTTGGATTTTGAGGATCCAAACCCTCTCCGCAAATGAAAATGTAAAACCCTCATTGACCCCACATTCAAGGATAGGGGTGATAGGCTTTAGAATCCACATCTAATTTCCTATTATTTTTTGTTATATATAACTAATAAATAAGTAAAGTAACTTAAATAAATAACAAAGTTTCCAAATATTTGATTAAGACATAAAAAAAACACATAAACTATCGATTATCCTTCACATCAAAATCAAAATATTATTAAATTCAACGCCTAGTATACAAAAGTTTATATGCTTTCCAACAATATGTGGGTTGGGGATCGGAGGGTCGGGTTTAGCATAGTACCATATCCTACTTGTAATGTATGGGTTGTAGAATCCCAAGACCTAGAGGTGTAAAGTGGGTCGTGTTGTGCTGGCCTGCGGGCCATCACGGGTTGTGTCGCCCTACTTAATGAAAAATTTGGGGGTCGGCTCGGCCCGGCCCAGGCCCATATGGGCCCGTGAGCTGAGCCTTGGGCCGGGTTGGGCTGTGTATCGGGCCAAAGCTATTTATTTAAAAAAATTGACAAAAAAACTTAAAATTTTGATTTTATATAAATTTTGCGTATAAAATTGCTTATATATGCAATAATTAAATAAACTAGTATAATAAAATTAAAAAATATTTATTTTATTAATATATTATATACTATGCATTATTATATAATTATAATATATATAAAATATATTTAAATATATATAAAAAATATATATGAGATGTGCTACTACTCGGTCGTGCCGTGCCGTGCTGGCCGGTGGACCTAAAATCCCAAGCCCAGCACGGCCCGCAGACCGTCGTGCTGGGCCGGGCCGGACCCGTCCAAGTTCGTGCGGGGCCGCGGGTGGCACAACCTGATTTACACCTCTACCAAGACCCAACTTTCCCCAAAACCCATTATTCAAGCAAAAACCCATTGGGTAGGGTAGAAATTGCACCTAGGTTGGTATACTCAAGCTTAACCTTGATTTGGGCCAAACCTAAGCTCGAGGTTTGAGACGGGATTGGGTTGACCCTTTATCCGACCCAACCCACCCAAGTTGCGCCTCAAAAAAGAGGACCATGACATTCCAGATTGTATTAGTTTTTATTTTTATTACATTGTTTTAATTTTTAATAAAATTTTATTTAGTATTAGTTATTATTATTTTAAAATGGATTAAATGATTTTAAAATAATAATAATTGAATATAAAACTAATAATTTTATTACTTTTTTAAATAAAAAATTTATAGTATCATTATCAAATTATAAGATTTAATTTTGAAACTAAAATTAAACATGTATTAATTTGTATTTACTTTCTTTTTAAATAAAAAATATTAAAATACTTCTATTAATTTGTATCATTTTTATATATAGGAAGAAAATTAATAAGTTGTTGCTTTAACAAATAAAACTAAATTATTAGATAACCCAGGTTAGGCATACACAAAGTTAACTAACTACTAATTAATTACTTTTAATTAATTAACTTACTTCATTTATGTTAATGAAGCAAATTAGTTAAGGTACCCAAGTTAATTTGATTTAACTAACTTCTCTTTGATCCTAGCATGTCCTACCTAAAAAAACAGAAGATCATAGACCTAAAAAAATAAAAAAAATACTGACCTTCTAATGGCACCAAGAAAAATTAACCCCCAAAACTCCCAAATCTTTTGTAAAACTTCACCAGAAAACCTTTTGAAAACATAAAATGAAACATATCCTAACTTGTACTCCAAAGAAGACAAAATGCAAATGTAGCATCAACTATGGCATGTCTTCCCTCCATTGGATTTACCTGGTTACCTTCTGTCCATCAACTGCTGAAAGAGAGAAGAAAGATAAAGAGAAGGAAAGAGTACAGCAGAGTGAAAAGATGTTATGGGGACGAAATTGAGAATATTGGAATTGGAGATTAGATAGAGCTGTAACTCAGTTATAGAAACCTTTCCTGCTGTGTTGAGTATAAGATAAATAGAGAGAATAGACTGTAGAATTTCAAATGTGGAAAGATTTCCTACCATACAGGGATTGGTTTCCTATTATATTGGGTTGGATTCCTAAAATCATGATATATATTATACGTGTAATTACTTGGGTCCAAAGAGAAGATTGTTAATTAACTAATTATTATCAATTACATAAATACCATAAGAAATAAATATGGTATTTATTTTAAAATTTCAGCAATTGTTTCAAAATAACTATTTTAAATTTCAATAATTATTTTAATTTATTGTAATGATTTAAAAACAATTTCAAAATAAATTTTAAGTAATTATTTTAAATTTCAGTAATTTCTAGTGATCTTCATAATTTTTGTAAATTTTGAAAAAATTTAGCAAATTTCAGAAAAGATATTCAACATTCTCTATTAATAAATATTATATTTATTTTAAAATTTATTAAAAGCTTAAAACTACTGAAAATATTAGTGAATGGAAAACATAATTACTTTCAACATAATACAATTTTTAATTAAATAAATTAATAATTTTTAGTTAAATAGTTTACTGTAGTTATGGTAAACAAACCTAGATTAAGAAGTTTGTTTGGGATTAAAGTAATTAAACAAAAAATATTTTAAAAATTATTGAAGAACACAATAACAAAACAAACATGGTAATACAGTAACAGAAAATGGGTCGGATTTGAGACGAACATAGCAAAGATCCGACCCGTCTGAATAATCTCTATTACCCACTTTGCATATCGCTCGAATGGACAAGCACAGTAGATGCGTCCCAACTAACACAGGTATGCTGAATGTAATAGCATACGTTTGCAGTGGCAAAATGCCAAAACCGGTGCAATGAACACAACCCTTCTTCCACTGCTATTTTGAGTCTGTGATCACCTAAATCAATTGAATGAAATAATAACAGTGGAGAGGTATGTTGGATAAAAACTAAATGGTTTACAGTAGCGGTGAAATGTAACAATAGCTGAATGATTAACAAAGTGAAGACAGTGATGACATGGCTTCATGAGGGAGTAAGAAAGACTGAAATGAGAGTAGCTCAGAGTTATATTGTTGGGGTAAAGAATAAAGCTCAGGCCACCTAAGTGGCATAGATTGGATAAATCTTCATCCAATACAAAGCGATAGGTAAATATGGAACTAGGAATGGCAATGGGGCATGGCGGGGATGGGGAGCCTCTCCCCATCCCTTTCTTCGTGAAAATCTCTATCCCCGCTAAGGGGGACAAAGTTATCCCATCCCCATGGGATCCCCATTTCTCGTGATTGTTTATAATATTAATTATATTGTTTTTATTTTTTATTTTATTTAAAAAATAAAAATAAAATAATTAAAATTTACAATAATATTGAAAAAGATTCAAACATATTCAATTATATTTTTTGGGTGGGAATTGGTCCCTATGAGGCGGCGAGTACTCTCCGCATGGGATGAAAATTTTTCCATCCCCTTTCCAGTGAGGGAAAAATCATCCCTGTCCCTGTCTCATTCGGGGTGTATCCCATGTCCCTATATGGAACTCTAAAAGTTTTAAATCATTACTTCAGCGTTTTCTGTTAAGGTAATTAACGGAAGGGCCTATTCACATGTTTATTTAAGATATGGAAGGCGGTTTGTATGGAGATCAAAATGGAGGGGGTTTTAAATATTATCAGAAAATAGAGACGGTTTAAGTAATTTTGCCAAGAGATTAATATCGGACGGATTTCAGGTTTCTAACCTGTCTATCCATGAGATGAGACAGTTATTAGGGGTTTAGGGTTTTTTTTTTGGATGAGCAGTGAACGCGTTGTGGCTTCGGTCATGGCGACCCAAGTGATCGACAGAGATCGGTTTCAGAAGGTTTTCGAAGCACTCGAAACACGAAAGACACTTCTAACGAACTGCACCGAAATATGGAAGAAGCTGACAAGCCATTTCTCTTCCTTGGAAGAATCTCTCCTCCAAAAATCCAAAGCTCTAGATTCGAAGATCGAAGCCCTGGATTCGGAGACCAAGAAGACACTAGAAGCCTTGGAACAGCGGGAGAAATCGATTCCGGAGCGTGAATCGGCTGCCATTGCCCGTGTTCAGGAGCAGAAGGAAGCTGCCCTTGCGGAATTCGAGAAAACAGGAACTTCGAATCTGGGTCTGGCGGAAGCTCTCAGGTCTTATTGCCGGAAGATGGATTCCCCCGGCTTGTTGAGGTTTCTGGTGGCGAAACGGAAGGAATCTCCGGTGTTACTAAGGGCGGAAATATCTCTGTCGATTGCTGAATCAGTTGATCCTGCACGTCTAATTTTGGATGCCATGGAGGATTTTATTAACCAGAAGTCTGCAAAGGGAGGGGTTCCTGACCGTCGTTGGGCGTGTGGAATGATGCTTCAGGCACATTTTCCTGCCACTGATTCTAGTGAGAAAGCACCGGTTGTGGCTTCAAGCATTGGTGAAAGAGCATATGAAGTTGCGGAAGCATGGAAGGCGAAGATGGATGATAAGGAATCGGGCGGGTTTGGTCCTGCAGAAGCTACGATGTTTCTTCAGTTGGTTGTTGGGTTTGGGCTGCAGTCACGGTTTGAAGAAGAATTCCTAAGGAAGTTGGTGTTGGATTTCCCATCGAGAAAGGAAATGCCAAAGCTTGCTGCTTCATTAGGATTTGGGGAGAAAATGGGAGGTCTGGGTTTCGAGCGCTGTTTATTCTTTCTGCCCATTCAAATAAAGTTACTATCATTACTTCTTGATATATTTTGTTTAGTAGGGAAATCATCATGGGATTTCTTCATTTCAAAACTTTCTTTGCAACTGTAGTCTATTACTATTAGCTGTCAATTTCAGATCATCTGCAAATCATATATTAATTGCTATATTTATCACTGTTTATTGTCCTTTTCTTATATCAAAATTTTACGTATTTTTATTGTCTATTGTGGTTGTCAGCGTGTGAGTATATGCACATTTTCAACTTGCAACTAACTTTCATGGTATAATAGTACACCACGTACCCATTGAGCATATGCTCAATTTAGATCAACAAAGCCTTAGGAACTTTTTTGGGTTGTTTACATGAATCCATTTGCACCATTTTACCATATCAAGGGCCGTCACAGATTTCTTCACTACTTCAATCCACATCCTTTTTAGTCTTTCCCTATTTCTTTTAGTGCCTCAACTGTCATCTTATCACTTCTCACTAGTCTCTTTACTGTTCTCCTATGTCACATGAACAAACTATTGTAGTTGACATTCTTAAACCTTGTAACCTGGTGGAGCTACCCCTGGGTTCTGTTGTCTGAATACATGCACTTTTCTTAAATTGTTATTATTGATGACAGAGTTATATTATATGCAATCTTAGACCTTAGATGTATCAAGGCAAGTCCACTTAATACATAAAGTTTTACTAATGGAGAGTCCTCCATAATACCCAGTACCTCTGAGGCCTCTCCTTTTCCATGTTGTCTAGAACTGATCTAGAGTTCTAGATGGATAAGGTGCTCATCCCAGATGCTAGACTTTAGATGGGGCAAGGCAGTTCATAGATTTGCAACCTTAGATCTTACATGGGACAATGCAAAGACACTCGTACAAAGAAGTGCTAGGGGGTCATCCACAGTAGAGTTCCAGATTAATGAGGTGATCAACCTAGTAAACTGAAGCCATAGCCTAAGCCTCTCTAATTAGGTGGACTGATATGAGCACCAAGGCAGACATCTACTCGTACCCATCCTATCACTATAGTTGTGTCTCCTTGGACATTTGGTTTCAGATTGATTGCTAATCAAGGTGCCGTTTGGCTAGTCTTTTTAAAAAGATATTCCAGCAGCCTAGATGGCCAAAAGACATATTGAGCTTTTGGGGTGTTGTCTTTAAAAATAAAGACTGTTTGGTAAGTGGCTTGGTCTATTGGGCTTTTAAAAATGCATGTAGAGGCTATTTATCACACAGAAGGATCAGAAGCTTTATTTGAAACTTCCCAAAATTCGACATTTTCAGTCTTTTCGGGTCTTTCCGTACATGCGTCTTCTCATCTTTCCGACTTTTGGTTACCAAACAAAAAAAGACCGATATTTGGTCTTTTGAGCTTGCCAAAGCCCAAAAGACTGCACAAAAAGACTTGCCAAATGCCACCCAAATTTATCTAGTAAAAAAAAGACCATAATTGTCTGGTTGCTGGCTTGCTGTAAGCTTGGAAGTAGAAGATGTCCAATATTTATATGGTAATGCATTCCACCTGAACATAATCTAGAATTATAATGTAAATATGATACTAAATCCCCATCAAATGTAACATAGGATTTGTATACACTGATTTACCTTGTTTGTAATTTTTTCAACCAGAGTCTAGAAGTAGGGGTGCTCATGATTCGGTTAACCGAACCGTGGGCCTATTTTTGAAACCGAACTGGTATTATTGGTTTCTGGAAAACTGGTAATAGAAACCGAACCGAAGCCGATGCGTTAATTGTTGGTTTTCGGTTTTATATATTTATACATTTATATATTATGCACATTTATTAATTTTTAATATATAAAAAAAAATATATATATATATATATATTATACATAAATATACATAAAATATATAGACATAGATGTATACCGATTGGTTCGGTTAACCGCCAGTTTTCTGTATTGGTTAACCGAAACTGAACTGGTACCTATGGTTTTTTAAATACCAAACCAAAACCGAACCGATTGGTTCAGTTAACTGGATTTTCGGTTCGGTTATTCAGTTTTTCTTGCTCACCCCTATCTAGAAGGCAAGGAGGTAGGGACAGGGAATGAATATTATGAAGATTTTCCAGTCAATGTTGTTGATGGGAAAGAAGCTTCTGATATAGACTATAAATATCCGGGGGTATTGGGGTGAGATTAAAGGCTACTGAAGTTGATATCTTAGGCATAAAGGGTCATTAGCCTTCAAAGCCTTGATTCAGGAATGTAAGCAGGTGGATGAGTAACAAAAAAGGACTTAAATACGAGATTAAAGTAAGTATGATTTGATCCTGAACTATTACACTGGCATGCCCTCTTTCTTCTTTTACTTTTTTCACTTTGAATTACTTCCTCAACTGCAACATGTCCATTATTTTGTTCAGTTTTTCTAGGCCAGTAATAGCATTACACAGGGTCGTTACCTTTTCACCTTTTTCGTGTGTGAAATTAATAAAGTATTTAGCTTTCTAACTTAAACACATAAAAGGAACCCCTGTAACATCTAGTAATCTACATGTGGTGGTCTGTGTTGACCTCTTTTCTTGTCAAGAAAAATCTGATAGGTCCTTACATTTATTAATATATTATGATAGATGTAGGCTTTCAAGAAATATGAGGGTGATGGCTTTGCCTCATCCAATCAATCCAATTACATTCTGTTCTCTCTTAATGATCTAATACTGTACCTGTATTGCATGCATATGCTGCTTGCTTTTAACAGGTAAGTTCTTGAAGGATCTTTATACTAAGCACATACCCATTTGGGGTATATAGAGGCACTGTGGCTTGGTTTTCCTTGGAGGTGCCATTAGCTTTGCCTACCTGTTCTAGGAGCACCATTTAATGACCCAAAACAATGACATTACTCTAAAGTTTCTTTTTCTGTCTTGTGGGCTCCTTATATTGCTTAATAGCCTTATGTGGCTTCCACCTAGAAAGGTTTTAATATCCACCGTCTGCAGCAACAACCTTGTAGCTGGTGTGTAGATAATTAAGACAGATCTCCTGCCTAAATCTTTATGCTACGACTGTCTCTTTTAAGGATGTTTTTGAATGATGCACTAGTTGGATCTTGGGTTATGATCTTATTCTGGTGGTTGTCCATGCATTAAACAATCAGTTTTCTGTATGTTAAACAATGTTGGACATCATATTATATTCATACACTTGCCTTTTTTTTTGCTTCAAGGTGCTACACAATGGGGAGTAGCCCATCCCCCTCCCTTACCCCCCAGCCCTGGTGGCAGTGGGATTTGATCCCAGGTCTCTATTCCGAGAGTCAGAGATCCTACCAACTGAGCCACCATCAATTGGCTTGGCTGTATTCTTATCTGTTGTAAATTCAACTTTATAAAATTGATAATAAACTCAACAAGCTTATCCAACCATTTGGGATTAGTTACACCAATCCTGTTCTGGTGCCAAATCACTCTATCAAGGGTCAACTTCTAAGGCATAGCATGGGGCCATGGATATGAAACAACCATCCAAGAATCACTCCGTAAGTGTTTATTTGGAATTGGGATCAGTAGTTCGAGGCAAACATGGCACTAGTGGAGTTTTTTTTTTTTTTTTTTCTTTTGTTCCCCTTGTTACAATGTGTCAGTCTAGGTAACATGATGGCTTCCTACATGTGTGGCCAGTTGAGGGTTTCCAGAAGCCATGATATCCGGATATGGCAAGGACATGACTGGACAAGATGTTGGTTATGGAATTTGTACTAAAAGTTGGAAGTACCAATACTGATTTGGCGTCCATGTACTGTATGGAAGTCAGATTTCCTCCTCACAAAATTGGTCCTCAAACCACCTCAAAGCCCTTGCAGTTGCAAATCAGGAACATCACTGTACTTGTATGCTTTTACCAGTGTTTAGAAAACCAGACTAGATTGGACAGTCGGATCAATTGAACCATGACCTTGGATCTCGACTGGTTCGGTCATACCCAATAACTGCTTTTGATAAAAGACCGAGGAAAACGACTAACTGGACGGTTTAATTGGTGAACCGGTCTGGTTTCATGAAACTGCCTAGGTCCTTTAATAATTGAAATTTTAAAATGCATTTGATGAGACTTGAACCCATGACCACTTATTTCTATATATTGCTTAATTACTACTAGTCCACCTCCTTACTTGTGTTAATTAAGATTTAAGAATACAAGAATCTTACTTTACAGCTGTTATGGGCCCGGGAATAGGATCGCGTCACGGGTCGGTCCACGGGGAAAAACTCCTGTTTTCCCTTGTTCCTCCCCTTCCTAGCTGAACCTATCTTGGCGTCCTAGAGGGTGATTTGTCCAAGAGATCACCAAACTCTCCTTTTACTCTCTTTCTTGACTGGAAATTTGATATCTTTATTCAATAATTTCAGCTCCTTAAATAGGAGATTACAAGAGGCAAGAGTCCTCCTTGTAGGAAGACTCCTTGATAACTAAATTGCTTACAGATAAGATAGATATGACTAACTAAACTGCTTACAGATAAGATAGATAAGAATCCTAGATAAGACTAACTAAACTGCTTACAGATAAGACAAGAGTAAGAAAGCAGATAAGATAAGGATAAGGTAAGATGAACTGTGACTAACTAAACTGCTTACAGATAAGACAAGAGTAAGAAAGCAGATAAGATAAGGATAAGGTAAGATGAACTGTGGCTAGCTAGATAATCTGGTGAGGGTCCCACGTTATTGTTGCTGCTGGCGGCGGTACTTCTTCCCCACGAATGCGTCCATAACATTACTCCCATCCTGGACTACGAGCTTGTCCTCAAACTCGAAACCTGGATATGTGTCTTGGAGTTCAGTCAAGGGAATCTAGGATAGGTGGAATGATTTAGCCCTCCTGGATCGGGTTCCAATGAAGGGGGTTCATCCTCATTGTCCTCTTGTTCCACCAAGAGGCAGAAAAGTCTCTTGCACTTGTGCTCTGCTGAGTAGAGTTCATCACAATTAAAACACTATCCCCTCGCCCTGCGTTCCGCCATCTCAGCCTTGGACAAGTGCTTAATAGAGGGTGCAACAACGCTGCTCCCCTCACTGGATGCTGATCTGGAATTGTGGCTCGTCTGTGGCTTCCGTTCTTGGCTGGCTGCTGAAGATGGAGTCATTCTGAGTGGTTCCGGGGATGCCCATGCGGATGGAGGCCGCCCCATAGTGAAGGTTCCGTGGCTGAGATGCATCTTTCATTCGAAGGCGCGAGCTAGATTCATGGCTGTAACCAGGTTGGGGGGGTGTTGCATCTCCACATCCACCCTCAAGGGTTCTGCTAACCCTGCGGTGAACATGTCTACCTGTTGGTCCGGTCATACCGAAGCTGCTCTGGCAAGGAGGGTCTGGAATTGGCGCTGGTATTCAGCCACCGTTCCCGTTTGCTTGAGGTTGATCAGTTCACCTAACGGGTTGCTCGTCAATGGGGGACCAAACCTGAGGAGGCAGTAGGATTTGAATTGGGTCCAACTGAGCCCGGGTTCCTCCTTCTCCAATTTATAAAACCAGAGTTGCGCCACCTCCATCATGTGGAATGCGGCCAAGCTTACCTTGTCGTTGTCCCCTGTCTGTTGGTTGTGGAAGAACTGCTCGCATCTGTACAGCCATCCCAAAGGATCTTCGGCGCCGATGTATGAAGGGAACTCCAGCCTGCTGTACTTGGGAACGACTGCGGCTACTGGGGCGACGACCTGCTATTTGTCGGACGACTCTGTCAAGTCTGGTCGGTGGCTGTTTGTGGTTACAACCCCTTCTAGATTCCTCTCCTTGTTAGAGAAATACGATTCCAGCAAGCGTCGCAGCTCCCAGACATCGTCTTTGACCTCACGAACCTCCATGCTGGTTTCCACGAGCCTATGCTCCAGTTCGTGGACCCCGGATGCTAGCTGCTCCAGACCTCCCATGATGGTTGGCTTTGATACCAAGTTGTTATGGGCCCAGGAATAGGATCGCATCACAGGTCGGTCCACGGGGAAAAGTTTCTGTTTTCCCTTGTTCCTCCCCTTCCTAGCTGAACCTATCTTGGCGTCCTAGAGGGTGATTTGTCCAAGAGATCACCGAACTCTCCTTTTACTCTCTTTCTTGACTGGAAATTTGATATCTTTGTTCAATAATTTCAGCTCCTTAAATAGGAGATTACAAGAGGTAAGAGTCCTCCTTGTAGGAAGACTCCTTGATAACTAAACTGCTTACAGATAAGATAGATAAGACTGCTAGATAAGACTAACTAAACTGCTTACAGATAAGGTAAGAGTAAGAAAGCAGTGGCTAGCCAGATAATCTGATGAGGGTCCCACGTTACTGCTGCTGTCGGCAGCAGTACTTCTTCCCCACTAATGCGTCCATAACAACAACCGAGTAATATATTGTGCTTTGCAACGAGATGTGAATTAGTATCTGATTTACGTAGGAACCTAGAAGATATTCATTTTAGAATTCGAGTTCACACCATCTGCATCCGGGATGCAGAATTTTTTTTTTGCATCCGCGAATGAGAAAACACCATATCACTTATGGGTTTTAGGACTAATGGAGTCCAGACTTAACGGGTGTTTGGACTCCAAAGGCTTTTAAAATTTGTTAAAAGGTAAAACCCATCCAATCCCCTTTTTGGCTGGATTCGAAAGTCCTGTTTCCCTTTTTATCTCTCGTTCTCTTCCTGCCTCCGCTCTCCCTCTCATGATCTACCACCATCTACCTTTACTGGTTGCACTGCCAGAATTCTCTCTCTCTCTCTCTCTCTCTCTCTCTCTCTCTCTCTCTCTTTCTCCTGTTTCTTCATCTCTCTTCCTTGGAATTGGCAACCCAACCCTCCAACCAGTGCCGCTGCTGCAACCTCTGACACTCCTGTTCTTGGTGCAGGATGAGAGCATCAACAGAGCAGTCATAGCAAGTTCAGTTGGCACGCTGCTGCTCTTTTGTCGGAGGAGATCCACAATAGTTGGTACTGCACCAGATTCTGCAATAAGGATCTTGTTCCTGGAATAAGTAGAAATTAAAGTGGAACAATAGTTTCAGAAAATAAACAAGGCCGGCCACGAATGGATTGGTGAATAACTCAACTGAATATGAGAGAAATATAATGTATGTAACGTACCTTTGGCTATGAATGGTGAGACTTGAGTAAAGCAAAAAGAGCAGCTTCGATGGCCTCGTAATCTTGTTTTAGAATGAAGCATGAAGACAAGAGGAGTGATGATGCCCTTGTTGACCAATAATTTTTTGGCTTCACTCGTTAGTTTTGTGATGAGATTCCAATCACAGCAATTGGTTTTGGGATTCAAAGAGAATGGCCTTCTTGTCATCTGTGAGAGAGAATCTCAGGCGGTGAGGATGGCTACTGAAGGAGAACGAAGGAGGGGGAGAGAGAGAATATCGAGAGAGAAACAACAGAGAAGAGAGAGAAATGTTTCTCATCCTCAGCCGTGGGCGGCTGTGGTTGCCGGGAGGGGAGAGAGAAACTCCTGTTGAGTTATGATAGATAAGATGGAGTGGTGTGCCCTTTTTTCATTTGTGGTTGCAGAAAATCTTCTGCATTGTGGGTGCAGAGGATGTGAACTCTTGGAATTCCATGAGATTTCCTTGGTTTATTAGAACTTGGAAGATTACATATGTGCTGTACATAGTTTGTTGATGAGGGAGAAAATGCTTTTAAATGAGAAATGATTAATGAACTCTTTATCACAAGTAAAAAAAATAACATCAAACCTTTTCTCTGTTTTCCATGGAATGGGATTCTGCCCTAATTTTTTTCCCAGTAATGCAATGATCTGTATTTCATGAAGTTGTTTATTCTGAGTGTATTTCTTAATAAATGTTTCTGCATTTTATTCACAGATATAATTGATGAATTGGTGAAGAATGGCAAGGAGATCGAGGCCATATATTTTGCTTCAGAGTCTGGTTTAACTGAACGGTTTCCTCCTCTTTCTCTGCTTAAGTCTTATCTTAGGAACTCCAGAAGAAATGCCACTACGATACTGAAGAATGGACATTATAGCGCAGCTGCAACTGTACGTCCACAGCCAATTGCATTTAATCTTGATTCTCCATCACATTCTAGTGCATTAGGAATTATTTAATATTCACTCCTGCATGTGCATTGTGCTTATAGTACGTATGCACATCAATATATATGTATAAATGCGCCAAAATTTTCTACTTTTTGCTGTCATTGTAACACAGCTGCATGGACATTATGTTGACATCTAACTGTAATTAGCTTCAATTCTTAATCATCTTCTAGTGCTTAATAAAAGATTTAATTGTCAATTATATTGTGCTTATCAACACCTTGTTGCATGTTTTGTTGGTTCATCAGGAAGAAGCTAGTGTGCTAGAGTTGAACTCAATTAAAGCTATCATCAAATGCGTCGAAGATCACAAGCTTGAGGCTGAGTTCACACTTGACAGCCTAAAGAAGCGACTCACTCAGTTGGAGAAGGCCAAGGCGGACAGAAAGAAGAACATGGCAGCAACCAGCAAACCTCAAAACAAGAGAGGCCGAGGGGGCAGTGGTGGTGGCCCACCTAACTTCCGCCCATCCAAAGCAGGCAGGCCTTCAAATTCTTATCCATCTTATGGCCGTAGGGGTCCACCACCCACTGGACCTGCACCTCCAGCTAGATATTCTGGGGCGGCAGCATACAATTATCCAAGTCAGAATGCCTACGAGGGTCCTCCTCCAACATCTTTTGCATCACCATATGGAGCTCATTCCCAAAACCCAACTGCACCACTTCCTCAGCCCTATGCATTCAAGCCTGAAGATATGGGTGCTGGTGGTGTTCGGGCTGGTGGATCATATGGGGGACAGACTGGTTATGGTGCTTACGATTATGGTGCTGCCTCTCAGCCTACTTATCCGCCTTCCTATCCACTGTAGTCTTGAATAAAGTTTCGGACGGATGATGGATATTTGTTATATGCCAGCTTGAATGGTTAATGGATGTTATATTAACAATGGGGTGAGGCTTGTGTTGATGTAAAGCCTAAAGGATTTATTGTCTCTTAAAATAGAAGGCTATGATATATTTTTCCTCCTTTTTTGAGAAGGATGCCTATCTTGCTGTATGTCATTGAACCCTTCTGTTTTTCGTTGTTTACCTTTCATCACTCGTGTCAGTTTCATCTCGGTTGTCTGATTATAGCCTTATAAAAAAGAGTCTACACGTTTAGGGGACGAAGTCGAACATCAATACTTTTTCCCGAGGGAGGTGGGGGGTTTGTGGTTATTTTGATTGATCCAATTCAAAGGGTCTGTTTTTTCTTTTCTTTTTTTTTTTGGGATTTTGATAGAGGCGAAATTCAACAGGATTTTGGTTCCCATTGAATAAGATACTTATATTCCCTTTTACGTAGTGTTTATCAAAAATTCATTTTTTCTGATGTAACTTATCCATCCATCTCTCAAGTGGGTAAGTAACTGCATTTACCCAGTAAGTAGCTTCCAAAAAATTAATAGGGCTCAACTTTTACTTGGACTCATGAATGGTAAACTGTATCATTGAATTTGGCGACTTATGATTAAATGTTCCTTTATTCGATTGCTGCAGTTGGGTATTGGCACTGGTATGATTCCATAGCAGTGTTTGAGGGCATGTTTAGTGCTGTGAATTTCAAACAAATGTGGTGCGGAGTGATTATGTTAAAAATAAGTTGACATATTTTTATAAAATCACTTTTATGGAAGTACTTTTATGAAAGTATTTTTATAAAAATATTTATATAAGTACTTTTATAAAAGCACTTATATAAAAGTACTTTTACAGGAGCACTTTTATCAAATTCAACAAAGGATGGTTTTATAAGTGGTATTTTAAAATTCAACTAGGGATAATTTTAAAAGAAAAAAAATTGAATAAATACTTGTTATATAAGCACTTAAAAATTTAGACTTGAAAAATAAACCCTTACTGTTAAAATAAACACTTATTTTGGGCTTATTTTCTAAGCACCAATAAGTGCTTAATGATGTGATCCCGGCCAAAATAAACACTTATTTTGGATTTATTTTCTAAGCACCAACAAGTGCTTAATGATGTAATCCCGGCCAAAATAAACACTTATTTCAAATAAGCATCTATTTATAAACACTCCCAAACATGGCCAAAGCCTAACCGTGGTATGCTTGGACATGAAATTGAATTCACATCAGTACTGTAATATCAAACAAGTGTGGTGCGTTTTTAGGTTATTTAAGTCTGGCATATTTGAAATTTAAAGTTCTGTAGCACACACACATCTCTTGGTGTGGTGTGTTTCCAAGACATTGGAATTAACAAAAGTTATTTATACCAAATCAATGTTTAACAATCGAAAATAGGTGCGGTGCACTATGTAACACAGGAAATAAGTATGTTCCAAATTTCACAATATTTGGCATTTTGGAACCAGTTATATAACTCATTCCCAAACATGCCATGGCCTCTGCAGTGCATTTCCAAACCAGCTGGAATCAGCTTTTAACCAACACCCCCTAAATCTTTGTTTTTGCTGTCATTTCTCGCTTTCACAAGCACTAAAGCAAAAGATTCCAAACGCAGCCTAAGCCTAGTCAAACCATACCAACCATCAGCTGGTTGCCGGATGAGCAGTCCACTGTCCTAAGCAATCTGAATTTATTCCACATGGTGTAAACAAAAGCCAGGGTGATGGAAATTACACAAAAAAAGAGATTGAATTAGGATCAAGTTTACTAGAATGATCAAATATGCAATGCAAATAAAAGCAAAAGCACCCCCCTCCAGGTCCTTGTAAGTTAGGGTGAGTGGTAAGGAAATCAACCAGTGAGGGCAACTGATACACTTCGCATTTAATAACGCTTACAAAAGGAAGAAATGAGAAAGGGTCAATTGATATCTTCAGTTCTCCACAGGGTGAGCTACAGGTGTCAAACTTGTATTGCCATCAATGAACCAGAAGAAGGCCACAGACAAGAAGTACCACGTAGACACCGCAATCCAGGAATGCCGCGGCAGCTGCCTTCTGTAACACCAACACAATCTCCAAGGCCTTACCTACATCCGCTATCCAATCAAATCCGTCTTCTGAAGATCGCTGCTCTTCTTCCTTAGGTTTTTCAGTGCATCCTTGTTTCAGAGAAAGAATTCGTGCAAACACAATTGTTGCATCTGTCAACAAGATTAAGTAGAGAGGTCTGAAGGTGATAATGCTCTTTACAAAGACACTGCTTAATAGAGGAATGTTGAGATGGGATAGAACAACAAGAAGGGCTATGGTGATAGAACAGAGAAGACGGGTAACCTCAGAAGTTGAGATGGAGGAGCTGATCTCTTTCAAGATAATCTTATTGGTGTGATGCAGCTGTGTTTCTGCACGTGGTTCAGTATCAATCATAGAATTGGATGAATGTTGAGCTGTTGGTGAGTCCATGGCTGGCTCAATCTCCTTGATGACATCCAGAGGAAGTTTTCTGGATCCAATGTTTGTTGCACATTTGCGCAACTGGGGTTCTGCTTTCTTAATGGCTTTAGGAGTATCACTCTGTAAAGGTTCACTACTAGTCTCATGTTTTGGCAAGGCATTATCTTCACCACGGGGGGCATCTGCACTACCAAACAAACTTATGAGCAATAACATGGCATAGTAGTAAAGAAAGTGGAGCAAGACAGCAATAACATCTTATTAATAAAAAGTTATGAAACTTGCAAGTTTCAAAAATTGGGGCAACAAGACATAATTGCAGTTTGAGGGACAACTTGCCACATATTGGCTATGTACATAATCAGGATCCGCCACTACATAATGCCACCTAATAGAGAGAGGGAGTACACCAAAGGTCATCGTGCATATGATTTTAAGCCCAACTACTCTCTATGTATTATTTTCAGAGATTTCAAAGAGTTTTAATGGAACTTCACCATCCGAGTATATAGATCAAAAAACATATTTGCCGTCATGTTTAGCTAACTTTTGGCCTAGTTAGTCTCCATGATGGTGGGTTTGGATCCCAGACTGCATTATGGCTATGGATTCTCTATCTAGTCCCAAGTTTTGGACTTGATGATGGTACGAACATAGTTGATGCAAATGCATGTTCACTAGAAAACAACGACCTACAAAATAACAGTTCTGGTGTTACTTTTTTATGGTAGGCAGAAAGGTTCAAGAGCTTAATTAACTGGAAAGACAACCATATTTGTTATCTAAAACATCCCACCATTCAGAATTGCAATTTAACTTCTGGAAAATCCATGTAAACAGTTAGCAAGGCTGCACCCAACATGTTGAATTAAAACAGGAAATTTTGGTTAAATAGCATCATTATATTTTCTTTTCTTTGTTGGAGTAGGTATAATACTGATCATAAATCCAATACTCTAATCATGGTTTCCCAAGGACTGAGGTATGAATGAACCTTAAGCCAAGTTGTGAACTTGTGATATGGAGTTATAAGCTATGCTTGAATCCAAAAATCTTTACACAACCTTTATTACCTTGCTGTTGGAATTCTAGCACTCTGTTTCATAAAGCTCCAAAACCTTGACAAAGCCACCCATTAAAAGCTCATAATGGCAAATATATTGCACCCAAAGGCTAACATCCCCTTGTATGGTACCACTTCCTTGTTTGAGAAATCATGCAAAAGTTACTAAGTAAAAAGCATCTGCTGACAAGGATTAACCCACTCCCATAAACTCTTGAAGACTTGAACATCAAGTAGAAAGTTAGAACCCAATAGTCATATTACAATTAGGAAAGCGTATGTGTTAATTATCTTTCGATGCTTAATACTTGGTGCAACATTTTTTAATTCTCTGATTGAACCAGCTATCTGACATCAGTCAAATATTTACAAGGTCATTGTCAAGTGAAGATGGTGGAGTCAAGATAGGCTTGACCCTGTATCTCCAATTGGATGAATCACTTATCTATACAAAGGAACTGTCAAGTTTTTAATGTGGAAGGCTGGAAGCTGGATAAATAACCCATTGATGACATCGCTTATCTAGGGTCCATTTATGATTTAGAATTCATCTTATTCATTTTTAACCACAAACCTTATCCCTGTAACTTTACCATCCCCTGAGCAGTTTTCCTGGTAGCAAATAAAAAAAAAAAAAAAAAACAAAAAAACTGTGCAGTAACTAATCAAAAGATAAATAAATAAACTGTGCGGTTTTCCATTGACGATGTAAAGAAATCCTGGTTTAACATGATTATAAGAAACTAGTGGCCCATTTGAACTCCTCTCCAGTGGTATTCACTATCTTTAGAATGTAATTTCTCCCCCATTGGGATGCTGTAAGCAAAACTTTTTATGGATGTTCTCTTTGTAATCCTATGGTTTAAGGATTACGTGTAGTTCTTCTGATTGATTTGGCAGGAAAACTCAGAGCGCAGACTCTTGTACCTCTTCCAGGTTTAGAGTTTTGTTCCTCAATCGATTGGATACGATAAGGTGAAATTTAAAATGTCTTCCCTCAGTGCTACCTTGTTTCCATTTTTCTGTTTATAGTTAAGCTATATGGTGCCTATCGGAGAAAAGAAAAAGAAAAACAAAAGAACATTTATATAATGCAGAAAATAAGATAACTTTCTTTGGGTTTCACACGGTTCCCTTCCCTTATTTCATAGATGAAGAATTAATATCACGATAATAAATATCAATAGAAAAATACGTTAATTTCTGAAAGATTTCAAATACAATCAATTTCAACAAACTAATTAGAAAATGGAAATCAATCAAGGAGATGAAACAGGAAGCTGGCCAAAGATTTCCGGTTCGTCCGTCATTATCATTAATTTATTTATGTTTATAAAATCAAACAGCGAACTCAAGATATTGAACTTCGACCAGAATTTCAAACCAAGGAAGTAGCAGAAAAAGGTTAGAAATCAGAAAATTAGAGAAAATACTAGAAGCATAGATAACAGATTTACGAATTATATGTATATACATTTAGCAGAGAAGGCGAAAAAGGGTACCGTTGCTTTCGGCTAAGAGAGTTCCCCGCAGATCTTGATCGAAAAGCACTGGTGGTGATGAGGCTGTATACGTATGGCGACTAGGTAGTAAACATGGTGTTTGTGTTTGTGTTGATGCTGGTGTTGGAATTGATGGTAAATCTTGGGCTTTGCCCATGATGAGGGCGAGACGATCTGCCCCTCTGTCAACGATTTTCCTTCGTCGAGTTTCTCTAGCGTTCGTCTCCATCTCTGTCTCTCGCTTCACCACAGAGCTTATTCGTGATTTGATTGGAGTCTACTTCCTGGTTTCTGCGTTCGTTCTTGTCCTTCTACGACTACGAGGACAATCTCCTTACCATCCTCTGGTTTTTTAACCGAGTTCTGAAACCTTCGGTCGATTTACCCTGATTAAATCTTATATATATTTTCATAAATTTGAAATTTACCCTCCATATCTTCTTATATTTACTGCTTCATATAACGGGATTGCTCATTTCGGCCTTTTATCCAATCCGGGCTCCGGGCTCCGGGCTCCGGGCTAGCCAATTCACCTGTTCAACTTTCTAGTTTCTATTGATATCATAAGGCGGCAAACGGATCGAATCGAATATCCAGATTGGTTTATATTCGGATTCAAATAGAATTGGAATTACAAGTTACAACCAGATATTGCATATCAAAGTATCGATACAAATCCCGATATATCGTAACATAAATATTCTACCTTTATAAAATTTTTAGTGTTTTTAATCTCATAAAATTATATTATTTTATATACTTTATTTATTAAAAAAATTATCAAAATAAATAGGTCTAATGGGAGTCAAAAGATAGGATACAAGAGTAATATTATTGTACTCTCGACGAGTCCGCGTTCTATACCCCGAGGGTGCACCGGACAAGAGCACTCGCCAATCACGTTCGGCCATGTTGTCCATCCAAACGTTAATCAGTCTGTCGGTTAACAAAATCTTTGCAAATTGCCTTTTTTTTTAATTTCTCCAAATTGAAATTAAACTGGTACCACTAATTAATCAGTATGTCGGTTTTGGTTTTTGACCGATTCAGTTCTTTAGTTTTTTATATTTATAATATATATTATATATTATATAAATATATGTATAATATTATATTATAAATAATAAATGATATTTAATATATTATAAATATTATAAAAATATATAATATATTTATAAATAGATCATTATAAATATAATATATATATATTTATAAATAGATCATTATAAAAAAATATATATATATATATATATATATATATAATACATATATATTTATATATAATATATAGAAAATATGTAACATATTTAATATATACCGATCATTTCGATTACCGTTGGTTTTTTTCTAGAGTAACTAAAAACCAAACCAGTCTTTTGGTTTTTCAAAAATACCAAACCGATTGGTTAACATCCAGTGGTAATCGCCAGAGCTCTTCTTATCGCTGTTGATGGCCGTCGGAGCTCTCCTTGCCGCTGCTGATGGAGGGAGGGTTCGATGTGTGGGTTGGGGTGGAAGGAGGAAAACATCGAGTGGTAAAAATTCGCAGAATGAGGAATGGGGGACTTTTGATTACTCTGGGCCATATTGTGGTCGGTTTGTGCTCGGTTGAACCACCTAACCCAGGTTAACGTGCATTTTTCCCTTAACGTTAGGATGGACGATGTGGCCGAACAAGATTGGTGCGTGCATTCGTCAGTGCACCCATCAGTGCAGAGAACGCGGACTTTCCCCCAAGAAGCTAATTATCATTATTATTCTTAATCATGAATGGGATTTGGATTTTTGGCTCTTAAATTAAATATGTCAAAAGCTTACGATCAATTAGAATAATTATATCTTGTTGAAATTTAAAAACCGTAAGGTTTGATGAAAATCGATGTACAATGACCATTCAGTGTGCATCATTTGGTATTTACTCCATTCTTTTTAATAGTTCTTCATAAGGCCATTTTTGGCTTTCTACATGTATTTAACAAGGTGACTCCTAATCCCCGTATTTGTTCAATTTAGCTATCGATTAAAGACCTGTGTAGATTACTTTTTCAAGCTTAATCAGATAGCAAATTGATTATTGGACAGTAGCTCAACAAGCTCCATTTATTTCTCATCTTTTTCTTTGGTGATGATTTCATGATATACATTCATGCTCATAGAGATGAGATAGCTAACCTCAAGGAATTTTTGGATAAATTTCAATTGATGTTTAGAAAGCAAATTAATTTTGATAAATCTAAGCCATGTTTGGTACAATTTTCATTTTTTCTCATTCTTATCCAAAAAAAAATTTAAAATGAACAAGAATGGGTAAAAATAGGCAGAATAAGAAAATATTGCTATGAACCAAATGTTTTTTTTTTCCTAAAAATGAATTCTTTTCAGTTTGATAAGTGTCTTATGTAAAAGTACTTTTGTAGAAGTGCTTTTATGAAAATAATTTGATAAAAGTACTTTTATAAAAGTGCTATTATAAATATATTTTTGTTAAAGTGCTTTTATAAAAGTACTTTTGTAAAAGTGATTTTATTAAAGTACTTTTGTAAAAATGCTTGTGTAAAAGTACTTTTATAAAAGTGCTTTCGTAAAAGTACTTCCACGGTAGTGCGCTAACAAACATTTATGGCAACAGTTTTATAGGCAAGTTTTCCTCAAAAAATGAAAATGAGCAAGATGGGGTATGATTATTTTTCATGCTTCAGGCTACCTCAATTTTTGTGCTATGGGCTGATTTTTCATTCTAAAAAGAATGTGCCTCATAGCAAAAATTTTGTAACCAAACACTAATGTTATTCATTCTTAAAAGAATGAAGCCCAGAGCAGTGAAGCAAACATGGCCCTAAGGTTTGATTTGAATTCAGTTGAGAATCAAGCCTCTACCTAAGGATTCAAAGTACTTAGGAATATATGTGCAATTTGGAAGAAACAAAGTTCATTCTCTTCAATATATTCTTGAAAACCTCAAGAGTGAGTTGAGTAAATGGAAGTTAAGTTCTTTGTCCTTTGCAAGTAAACTGGTGTTAATTAAGTTGGTCATTTAGGCTATTCCCATCCACTGTATGTCTTTTTTAAATTGCCTGTTAAGGTGACTACAGAGATTGATAAAATTCAGAGAATTTTTTTGTATGGTCTTCTGGTGATTTATAATGCTCAAAGGTTAAATGGTATTGGTAGGATATACTCTGTCTATCTAAAACAAAAGGTGGTTTAGGAATCAAGAAAGCATCTGATTTTAACCTTGTCTTACTTTTTAAATTAGCTTGGAGTAAGGGTGAACAAATGGGTAGGTTCTACTTAGAACCAAATGGAACCAACCTCAAACCAGCATTAAACTGATCCTAGCCAATCTGTTATAGGGTAGGGTTTAGTTCCAAATTCTTGGAACCGATCCCTACCCGGGCCAATTTTAGGGTCTAGGGGTTTACCCTACCTAAACCAACCCAATAAACTACACTTGGTTAGCCTTGGTGGAACTGACCTTGTTGGAACTTGCCTTGAAATAAACCCCATAATACTTTTGGGGATGTGAAGGTTTGAGCCCAAACATTCATTGTTACAAAGGCCACAATCTCACTTGACCATTAAGTTACTTAAATGATTTGATCATTTATTTTCATTTTAATATTTGAATGTGTACAATAAGTAGTGCAAAAGGTAGTACTTACAAAATTTAAATTTAATTTTCAAGTTTTAACTATATAATGATAAACTACATATTAAGTTATCCAATTTAATCAAAAAAGATAATATAAGTTTTAAACTATATATTATATTTATTAAAAATCAAGTTTATAAAGAACTTTTTTTTTTTGGTAAAGGGGGAGAGTAAAGAAAGTACAAGTTCTATGGGTAGATCCTAGAACCGACCTCGAAACCACCAAGGCCAAATCGACCTTAGAACCAACCTTTATAGGGTAGGTTCGTGCTCCAAAAACTTGGATCCGATCCCTATAGGGTAGATTCCATGCTCTGCCATGGAATTGACCCATCCCATGCTCACCCCTAGCTTGGAGGCATCTTTTTAGTTAAAAGTGCATATTGGTTAGTTTGTCACTCTCCTGCAATAAACCCCCTCATCTTAAAAGAATCATTTCAATTTTTATGGATTTGGAATCTTAAGCTAATTGCTCTCATATTCAAAATATTTGTTTGGCGATATTTTAATGAATTTCTCATGCTTAAAACTAAGCTGTGGAATTATGAAGATCCTAATTTAAGGAGCCATGCTTTATGTGGTAAGCATTTGAAATCTCTGGTTCTCTTGGATTATGTTTAGTATCATTGCTGTTTCTACTATAAACATTTGGGGTTTATCAATACAAACTTTTTGAGAAACTAGTAAATGTTTACATGCTTTGCACGTAACAATTTCAAACGAAAACAACAACAACAACAACAACAACAACAACAACAACAATTGTATATATATTGGTGATTTATTGCCTTTCAACCTAAAAACTTGTATAAAATCTTCTTACTCTATAGCTTATATCAATATTTTCAATTTATTGTGTTAATTGAACTATTGTTTGCCTAGAGACCGGTTAGACTAATAGAATTGTTACTTGACGTGGATTTTAGGTTCGTTTTCCACCAAATTACTTGTTTATAAAAAGAAAACCATTGACTTGGCCAACAACATGATGACCTAGCTAATCAAACCATTGAATCATTTGATTTATTTAATAGGTGATGGAATAGACATTAATTTTCTCTTTTCATAATTTTTGTATTCCTTTTCCATCATTTAAGAAAGTGGTTTCATTGTTAAGGCAATTTTAAATATTGTATTCCCTTTCTATCATTAATAAAAATTCTTCTTATTTATCACTTAAAAACTGGTTTTATTTCCAAGTTCATTTTTAATATTCAATTTTTATACTATTAAAATTGTTATTCATGAATTTATTAGTGAAATTTAATGTTGAGAAACAAAAATACATTAAACATATGATTCAATGAGTGAGAATGGAAGTTAACTTTAATGTTGTGTAGTTCTTTAAGATGCATAAAAGAATTTCATTTATGTCTTCTTACACAACTCAACAAGAAATTAACAATGGAGGGCTCAATTTGTCATATTTTGACCTCGTTTTAAACAATCAACAAAATACCTGATTTTCCTTCAAATTCAAATACAAAAGCATCAACACAAAGAGGAAAAATGCTTCTCATAGATTATGTAGAAACTCCAGGGGTTCTTAATGGTTTCCCTAAAAATAAGTCACTAATTAAAGCCTTTTTTAACTTGTCATATAATTGCTCCATTGCCTTTTCTTGGGCCTTAAAAGAACTGACTTTGGATTTTATCAATCTTTTTGAGGATATATTCATTTAAACAACATTTTGAGATGGAGAAATTATATTTTCTTTTTCTTTTTGGCTCCATGGGGCTACAGAATAGGGGTGGCCCATCCCCTAAATCCATAAGCTCCCAACCCATGTGTATGTGGGATTTGATTCCAAGTCTCTCAACTATAACCACCAAGAGACTTTACCAACTGGCTAATTGGCGCCTTGTAAAAAGAAGAACCACATTGAAAACTTATTTCTTTAAAAAGAGTTTTCAATTTCCAATCCTATCTTTTCTTCTTAATTTTAGTTGTGATGTTATTCAGAGCCTTCTTATCAATTATGCATTGAATAGTTGGAGCACCCAAATATGGGATATATATATATGTATGTATATATTAAAACAAAGTGGTCAAGAAATTTTCTCTTTTTTTCATTTTTTTATTCCATATCATTTTTTTAAAGAACCAATGGGATGCTCTCCTTCCCCAGCAATCTCCTCTCCTAAAATTTATCCTAAACTATCTTCCCCACTTTCTCCTAAATCATATCAAATTCCTATTTATCTCCTAACTTATCTCTAATTTTCTCTCCAAATTATCTCTAATTCTTATTTATCATATTTGCCACTTTTTTATCTATATCTATCTAAAGAAAGTTTAAATTAAATATTTAAAAATTATTAAAATATTTTAACAAATTATATAATAACTTTAAAATATTTATTAAAAACACAAAATATAATTATAATATATTTAATAATATTCATATTATTAATAGTTTTATATTTCTACCAAATTCATCATGAAATTATGTACTAACAAAACAAATTATGATTTTTCAGATTATTGAAATTAAATGTTATTCAAATAATAGAAATTTAACATTAAAAAATAAAATATTATTTCAATATTTCAATAACAAAATATCTTAAATAATAAAATACTAAAAACAACTAAAATAATACATAGAAAAATATTTAATTATTTAAATATTTCAATAACTACGTATTTTAAATAATGAAATTTTTAACATAACTATATTTTAAATAGTTAAAATAATGAAATTAAGAATAACATAATATTTAAATTAACAATAATTTAACAATTTTACAAAATTAATAATGAAATTATGTAATAATAGTATAAACTTTAAAATAATTATTAAAAATACAATATAAATTATGATTTTCCAGGTTATTCAAATAATAGAAACTTAACATTAAAAAATTAAAATACTATTTCAATAACTAAATACCTTAAATTCAAATAATGAGTATTTTTAAATATTTTATATATTATTTAAATATTTAAATAACTAAATATATTAAATAATGAAATATTTAACATAACTATATTTTAAATAGTTAATAATGAAATTATCTAATAATAGTATAAACTTTAAAATAATTATTAAAAACGCACAAAATATTTAAAATAGATTTAATGATATTCATATTATGAATAGTTTTATATTTTTACAAAATTTATCACGAAATTATGTACTAACAATATAAATTATGATTTTTAAGATTATTTAAATTAAATTTTATTCAAATAATAGAAATTTAACATTAAAAAAAGTAAAATATTATTTAAATATTTCAATAAATAAATATATTAAATTCAAATAATGATATTTTCAACATTTTATATAATATTTAAAAATTTAAATAACTAAATATTTAACATAACTATATTTTAAATAGTTAAAATAACGAAATTATGAAATAAATTAAAAAGTTTTAAAATAAAAAAAATCATAACATAATATTAAAATTAATAATAATTTATTTTTTTTACAAAATTAATAATGAAATTATGTAATAATAGAATAAGTTATATAATTTTAATGGTTATTAAATTCAATTAATAATTAAAATTATAAAATTTAAATAAGGATATTATTTCAATGCTTAAATAATATTTTAAATAACCAAATTCACTTATATAAATGAATAATTCTAGAAAAATAACTTTCAAATAAAATAATATTCATTAATAATGATTTTAAAATCTTAATCTATATTTATTATATATATAATATAAATAAATTATTATTTATTGTATTTTCAGTAAGTATTTATAGTTTTTATGAATATATTTTCAATAATTATGTATAAATCTATATTTCTTTTGTTATTTAGTCAACTTTTAATAATTATTGGATATTAAACTACTTTTATTTAACTTTTTAAATTTAATTTATTATACTTGTTGTATTTATTGTATTTTTGTTGTACTTTATTCATTGATATTTATTAGAGATTAAACTATTATTTGAGATTACAATATTTATTGACTAACTTAATATATATATATATATATATATATATATATATATATATATATATATATTTGTAGTTTTGTAACTATTATAATTATTTTATTTTTGTTATTTATTTATTTTATTTTCATTTTTAATATATTTTCAATTATTGTTCATTTTTGTTATAATTTTTTAATAATTATTGGAGATTAAACTACTTTTATTTATTAAAGATTAAAATAATAATTTAGATAAAATTAGGAGTGTTGATCACAACCTGGTTTAGTTCGGTTGTAGGCTATTTGGCCAATCAAATCAACATGGTCAGGTTGGGGAGTTGTTTACCCAGAATCAACTGACCATTAATGAAAACCAACTAAATTGGGTTGTATTAGTTTGGGTTGATTTTTAGTTTACTCAATTGGTTAAAAAAATTGCATTAAAAATCTTAATTTTAAATTTTAAAAATTACATTAATATTATTAAAAAATAAATTTATAATATAAAATATTTGAGACTAAGAAATATGGGAATTTCCCCACTTTCCCGTATTAAAAAATTACATTTAAAATATAAAATACACACACACACACACACACACACACAACATATATATATATATATATATATATATATATATGTGTGTGTGTGTGTGTGTGTGTGTGTGTGTGATTTGGGTCATTTGGTTTTGGTCAATTTACAAATGGCGACAATGAAATTGATCCCCATTTCAACTGGAAATATTAGAAACTAAGCAATTCGGGTCGAGTTGGTCAGGTTGGTTGGTTTCATCAATTCAATGAACAAGCTTAGCTGAGATAGATTATTGTTATTTTTGTATTGCAAAAAGTTATTAAAAGTATTATAAAATACAAATAAGTAGTCATTATTTAAAAAATTAGAAATATAAAACAATTGTATACTCTTATGTGTTTTGTTGTTTAGCTTTTCTTAAGAAATCCTACGCATCGCACGGTTTCTCACTAGTAATCTTAGAAATCAAAATTTAAAGCATATCTAGCAATTTTTTTTCTTAAAAAAATTAACCTTTTGAAATGGACATTTCGAATGAGACCCTCTCAATCATCTTGAGATTGGGAAAAAACTACTTATAAACCAAGAGAAAAGCTAAACTAAAAACCACTATTTTAAAAATTGGATCGGATTGGACGACCTGACAGTTCGACCTGGAAATTGGTGATAGTTCTAGGTCTAATTTTGGGCTGGACCGCTTTTTATGAAAAAAAAGCATTGATTTTGTCAAATAAACCGTTAACCCAGGCAGTCAAACCACTAAATTGTCCGACCCAATCTCTCTCTCTCTCTCTCTCTCTTCCCCCCTACTCCCTATTCAATTCTACTATTGTAACACACTTTCTCTCTGTCACCTCTCATATCTCACCTTTTATCTCTCCCTTTAGTCTCCTATCTCCTAATACAATTAATGTGTTAGCATAGGCTTTTAAGTTTTAAACGTCAATTTTAATGGAACGACTGGAACAAAAATTATAAATTAGAATGTGAATCTAATACGAGCATTACAAGGTTTGTTTCTCAAAAACTTAATGCTAAGGGTCAAATCATTTGACCTAGATGACTGAATCGCTAGCCTAGAAACTGATGGTCAAGGTGGTTCCATTTGTGGGTCGGTTTTTAAAACCTTGCCAAAAGCCATAATCAAAGTTGTGGAGCCACACTCAAAATCCACAATTAAAAATAATTAAATAGTGACAATTGGACCGACTTTTAATGACAATCAAATAGCAATGATTTTGTTCAATTTTAATTAAAAGAAGGAAATACATTTAATTCATTATTAATTAAAAGAGAGAGAAATATATCCAACTAAATACTCCATGAAATTTCAGATACTTTCATTTAAGTAACTCATTTAAAGCAATCAACAAAATATCAAATTTGTCCTCAAGTCAGATCTAAAAACATTAACACAAAGGGGCAAAATTTGTCCAACTAAAATTCCAAAAATTTTTAAGGGCTATTGGTGCTTTTTAAAGTAATATAGATTATCTTGGCACATCAGATAACTAATTCCACTAAAAAAATGTATGCATTGGATTGGTGTTGGCATTTATAACGGAAGCATCCAATTTGGTGTTTCACGAAGAAGTGGCAATGGTACCTTCATTTAATACTAAAATGGAATTTTTTATACAAACAATGACCTATTTTATCAAAAATTGTATTGATAAACCCTGAACATTTCTAGTAGAAGCATTGATGATACCAAATACAATTTTATTCTGTTTTTTTGGTAGAAAAGAAATGTTTGCATGTTTGCAAAAGCTGTCTGGTTTGGTTTGTCTTCTGGTATATCTCTACAATATCTGGCTATGATAGAAATAAGAAAAAAACTTTGTCCATAAGTGAATTTTTAAGGGGCATTCTACAACATGAATGCTCTTGTTTTCATTTTGTTTGCAAAATCGTCACATCAGCAAAAAAAAAAAACACATTTTTTAACTACGTTTTATTTTGAAAGAAAAAAACAGGTTGGTTTTGTTTCAATAGACATCAATACATCTTTTGGGAATCATCAAAATAATGTTTTTTAAAACAAAATAAATCATGTTATATGATTTATATGACATGATATTAAATAGCCAGATAAAAACATGTTTTTGTTTTAATTTTAAAAACAAAAAACACATACACAACAAAGAATACAATTTTTTTTTTGTGTTTTTGTTTTGAAAAACAGTTTGCATTTAAACCAGGTGGTTTGGAAACCGATAACAAGAAAAACAATTCATATTGTAAAACATCCCTAAATAAAAAAGAATGGCATCTAAGGAGATGTTTGAGACAAGGTGTTAAAAGGCTAAAGGTGGAGACAAGGCGATTGAGTGTGATAGAGGTGAGGCCTAAGCCTCGAACAAAAAAAAAGTAAAATTTGATGGATATAATCTATAAATAATAAAGGCATGAGAAAATACAAAATCAAAATTTTATATAATATTATGTGGCTTATTTGATATATTAGACATGGATTTGAATCCTACCTGAGTCTGAGTATTTTTGTCATCAATCAGATTAAAAACCTTGGTGGCATAATCCATGGAATTGTGGTTGAAGAAAAGATGAATCATCTCAAATAGTACAAAATGATCTTGCTCATAGCTTATTTTGATTATTCTAGCATGTAGTGAGTGGACTTAGCTGATATTTCAGCACTTCTGCAACTGGGTGATGATTCCATATCGATCATCACTACTCCTATTTTAATTTGAATTTGGCAAGAAGGGAGATGTGCTGGCAACGACCAGGGTGAGAAAACTCATTTGGCCGATCTGTTATGTCTTGTTTTGTGTAAACTTTCTTGTGCGGGCGGGTGTCTATTGACTTGCACTAAGGTTCAAAGCCTTAGAGTGAGGCTCAATCTCAAGTCAGAATGGAAGAATGGAGTGCAGAGCAACCCCCACAATCCAAATTAAATAGATATATAAATGCTTTTAGTATTTTGAGTGAATACATCAAGATCGTAGGACATTATTGAACTAACAAATAAGGGTCCATTTGGCTTACAGTCGGAATTGGAATCGGAATTAGAATCAAAATTCTTTGGAATTAGAATTGGAATAGTCCATTCTCATAGTCTGTTTCGTTCAGGAATGGAAATGGGAATAGGAATTAAAATCAGCAGGAATGAAATTTCATTCCCAAGGAAGGGCAGAGAATGACTATTCCCTCAAATGGAGGAATGCTATTCCAGCAGAAATGGGAATGGAATTCCGATTCCGTCCAATCAAACAGTTAGAATTAGAATAGCCCATTCTAATTCCAATTCCAAACCCCTTCCCGTGAACAAAATGGAGCCTAAATTTTATTCAATTCCAAATTAAACATTGCATATTAACGAAGAATAAAACAGCCACCAAAACAAAGCATCGTTAGAAAAGAAGAAAGTATAATGAAAAGAAAAAAACTAGAAAAGAATATAGGAAAAGAAGGGACCTAGTGGTTCGTTTTAGTCTAACTCTTAACTCTGGCGATCTTTGTTGCTTTCTTATTTATTTTTGGTGCACCAGTACAGCCTCACCCTTCTTCTCTCACCCTTAACATTGGTTCGTCTTCTAGTCTATTGACTGTAGTTAGTTTCTTCTCTCGTCTCCCATTCTTCAGTTTCTACAGTTTCTACAACTCTACTCTAATTCAAAAGTAACATAGAAAAATGTGCCCTAAGCTTTTGGATTTGTTTATATTTCTTTAGGTTCAGTTTGGAAAGTGTATAAATGCAAATATGTACAATATAAATACATACAAAATATTACAAAATATAAGGTTTTGCATTCTACATATTTGCATTTGTACTCCTTTCAAACTAAGCCTTAATCTCAAATTTTGTCTCAAGGCATAGGCCTTTGGTCTCGCCTCTGCAGCCTTTTAAGACCATGGTTTGATTTTTTGTTAATGCGGTAATTATTTTTATTGTTTTTAAAAATAAAATCAACCATGTTGTCGAACACCCTCTCAATAAACTATTTCTTGTTCCCAATCCATGATTTATAATGGGTTCAATTGTCCTTCTTTGCTTTGCTGAGATCTACTGATTATTAACAATTTTGTGATGGTGGTATTGTAAATCCAATTAAAATTTCTTTTGATTATGTTTGTTTTGATTCCAATAATCATTTATGGGTACTGGAGCAGATAGTTTTGACTCTAAGACTGTATTTGGTGCGAAAGAAAATGTTAGGGAAAAGAAGGAAAATCAATCAATTTCTGTTGAAGGCTAAAACTCATCACTGGTGGAATATAGTTGTTTTTTCATATTTCTTGGCCATAGTATCTGTTCTTCAACTGTCGTCATATTCTCTACTATGACAGATTTTTTGAGTTTATTTTATCGCTATCGAAGGAAGTTGGGCCTATCAAATTTGCTTCATGTTAATGAATTCTTTTGTTTCCTTTCAGTCTCCTCCTCCATTATGTACCGTGTATCACTCTTAAACAAGATTAAAATTGAATTAGAATTCAGATAATCTGATACCATTTGCAGCCCTAAATGATTTAACCTTTTGCTTGGAGTTCATATCAGCTATGACCATCAGCTCAAGTCTTAAAGTTTATCCAAACACAACCTAAGTCTTTTCAGTTCCTAACTTATGAGAACATCTTGAATTGGGAGAGACAAGAACTATACATGATCCAGATCTCATGGTCCTTGTGGCTTCCTTTGTGCCCGTGGGGTCTGTCAGAATCTACGTATGAAGAATTAGGGCCCACATTTGTATGAACCTAGCACGAACCTAAGCTCTTGTAGAAGTTGGGCTTAGACTTTTGGTCTTCGTTTTGGGCCCTTTCCGCATTTCCTGGTAAGCGAGGCCTCACCTTACCTAAGATTGGGCTTGGGTTGAAGAAGCCTCAGTTAACTCAAACCCAAGCAAGCCCGCCCAACCTTTAGTTGTCATAAATATGTATATTATATGTGCATAAAAGCTATGAACTTATACCATATATTATTTATTTCATAAATAAGTGTGGCAGAAATGCAAATCCTTAGATGGATAAGTGAGAAAATTAGAAAGGATAGAGTTAGAACGAAGTCATATGAAGCAACTTATGTGTAACTCTGACCATTAATATGTGATAAAATGAGAAAAGTAGATTGGGATTGTTCGGTCATGTGCATAGAAGATTATGTATGGCACCTGTTACAAAATTTTGTTACATGTTGAAAGGACCAGAAGATTAAGGGTAGATTGAAAAGAACTTCATGGAAGTGATAAGAAATGATTTAAGTGTTCATAATTTAATAATGGATATGACCCTAAATAGAATGGAATGGATAAATAGGTCTCATGTAACCAATCCATATGGTTGGGACATGACTTAGACGACGACGATGATACATCTAATAATATTTTTATATAATTTTCCTTTTCTTTTATTTATAATGTTAGAATACAGTCAATAGAAATAAAAAACTGAAAGAACATTGGAAATGATAGATTCAAACTTAGACCAACCTAACTTATACCCGACCAAGCTCACCCAAGCGCAAAAGCAAAAGACTTGGACCCGCATCAGGCCTGCAAATTTTAGGGTCGGGCTTGCCAGGTCCAAACTATATTCCTTTACCAATGGTGCAAAGCCCGGCCCATGATCATCCCTACTTAAAGCTGACGTAACTTATCTGTGGATTTAGATGTCCTTGGGCTTGTCTAGGCCAGATTAGTTTTACTTTGGGTTGTGAGGTGGTCTTAAGAATGGGGCTGGGTTGGTCCCAAATTCGGACCACCCAGCCCAAATTGCATCATATTCATAATAGGACAGTCATTGAGGGCCTCGGATCTCCTATCCACAAATTTTTCCCACATAACATTACAGCTGTGCATTGCAAAAATTTTCCTTATCATTCATAGAGAAATGTTCCTAATACCCGTCAGTAGAGTTTTGTGAATAGAGATGTGAGAAGAGTTTGTGACTAGAAAACCCCAAGTGGTACATGAGTTGGAGCAGACCCGACAGAACTGAACCTAATTATATAGGCCCTAGGTATAAATTATTTTGGTTATTCTAAACCGATTAAGACATCTTCTAACCATGTATAGAATTGACTAATTGTACTACTTGTACAAGTAATTATGCATATATGAATTGGCATATCTCCTACCTGTTATCTATTTTTCTAATATTATGTCCAAATGTATCTATTTAAAATATAAATAAATCTATTTTCAACACATGTTAAAAATATTATCAGGTCCTATGAGACCGGACTTATTAATGATAAAATAAAGCGAATAACCTTACAAAAGTATGTTTGTATGGCTGTCACGGTCGAACTAACTTGACTAACTTTTTTTTTTTTTTTTTTTATCTTAGCTGGCTTATATTAATATTGACTTTAATATTGCAACTTGCTAGCTGATAATGTAAATTAAATTAGCATGAACTCACTAAAACGAGCACATGCTTAAACATCATTCTCGCAAGAGACATAAGACTCAGATTGGAAGGAGTACAAATGCAAATAAATACAGTGCAAATACATAATTACATATCAGATAGGATTGTATATCACAATTACAAACAACCATGCAGCCTGAAAAGTGCATGTGTATGATGGAACAATTCAACCAACTCTCTTAAAGGATTAAGATATATATATATCTGCCAACGTGAGCTATAGCAAATTGTACATAAAGAAATATTGAAAAAACATACAGGATAGTGCTATTTAAGACTTGTGCCATATAATTCTCTTTAATACCAAACAAGATTTATAAGACTTTCTGTTTTATAAGACTTGTGCCATATAATTCTCTTTAATACCAAACAAAGTTGGATGGAAAATAAGAGAGAAACAGAATGGGTTGAGGGTAAATTCATATCAAACTTTGCGAAATTTCTTTAGAACTTTCCCTAAAACTTTCTGTTTCTTTCTGATTCTCTATCAAATCAAACATTTGTCTAAGCGATTGATAGGTTCAATAATCACACAATAAATGAGGGACCTGATCTAATTAAATTATTTGGGACAAAAACTAGCACAGTTGATACATTGCAAAATTTTGATATTTATTACAAATAGGCTTATTAGTGTAAATTTCCCCCAATGCTATAGCATTTCACTTTTCCGTGACACAATATCATGTGATACATATCATACTTTGAACCTTATGACATCACATAATTGACAATCTTCCTAGATCATGGAAATGTGCGTATTGGGATTCATTGTATAAAACCTGGTCATGTGGGGTAATCGTCATAAGTAGCTAAAACGTCAAATCATCCTTGATATACAAAAGATATGGAAAAACCAATTTCAAGCATGTGCAATAAGGAGAGGGAAATTTTGCCTTAATTTTTTTTTTTTCCTTTGTCAGAGTTGAAATGCTTCTACAAGATCATAAATTTGGCATTCACGGTGGACTTGGAAAGTTTGAAATAAAATGACCGGAGAAACTGAGAAGCGGTCAGATCCCCAGAAGTGCAGTACCATCTTCAGTGAGGGCCCGGGTCGGGCCTACAGTAGTTATTTGTCATGTTTTAAAAATCAACTTGGGGGTTGAACCGTTTTTGTCTTCGATTCATGGGACATTTAGGCCTGTTTAAGCAAATTCAAATCGAATCAAGTCATATTCGAATTTGATTCCGATTATAAAACAAGTGATTTGAATTCAATTTAAAATCCGTCGGATATGCAAAAGTCTCAACCGAATTCGGTTTTGATTAAAATTTTGAATATTCAATTTAACTGGTTTTATAGAGAAAACCCTAAATCTAAAATCCAAAACAAAGACATGGATACTGGTACAATTAAATATACATTATAATATTTATCGGATATACATTATAATATATTGTCGAATTCGAATATTTATCGGATCGAATTGATATATATATATATATATATATATATATATATATTCGAATTCGATCCAATTAAATAATCAATACAAAAATCATATTCGAATTCGACCATTTATTCAATTCGAATAATTCAAATTCGATTCGTTTAAGTCGAATCTCAAATCTCGAATTCAAATTTCTGGATACCGTTTACAAGCCTAGGGCCACTGATTCAATCGGCCGGTCAAATGGTTCACATCGTTCTACGTTATCGTATATATATGTATTAAGTATAAATATGTGTATATATATATATATATATTTAAATACATATGTATGTATATGTATAAATATATATTTTATTAATAAATAATGTATAAATATGTTTTAGATATGTTATATGTATTTTTATATTTTAACTAAGTTTTTAAATTTTTATTTATAAAAAAATATTAAAAATTGTAATTTGAGGTTAAAAAGACATTTTTTGAGAAAATAGCGGGGCAATGTGCCTATGGTCCCTTGGGACGCATAGATATAAAAGATTTACCCAAAATCAAAAGAAAAACAATACTCCAATCGGACATCAGAGTGCAAAGTTATGCCCTCTAAAAGTTTGCATACATTGAGTGTGCAACCCACGACCCGATGACCGGATCAAATGGGTCAATGGTTGAACTAGCTGGGTTGAACGGTTCTTGACCAAGTCAACAGTTTTTGACCATCTTATGGGTCTTGACTAAATTGGACCCAGAATCTTGGTTGAGTGATGGTCCAAATGGTTCAATCAGCTGATCAACAGTGGGTTGAAAACACTGGTTATTTGTAAGTCAATGATCTACAATCCGGGAGAGAAATTATGTTTGAAAAAAAACCGGCCATCAACCATATGCATAACTGTTTAGATTAGGCTGGTTTGGAAAGATTTTTATGAAGTACTTTTGTATTTATATGATGTTTGTTTTATATATTTTATACTTTTACATTATAAAAAACAAAACTACGAAGCCAATTTTTCATACTTTGTGCTTTTGGTAAAAAGTGCTTTTGTTTTATGCGAATGGCGGGTCCCGTGTAACCACCCTTCGGTAGAACTCTTGGCCCTACCTCCACTCACAGCTGCTGAAGTCGAACCGCTGTTGTTGGTCTTAGATTGCCAAACCACATCTCAATTATTCAACACTATATTTGTGCTAAAGTTACAACCACCATTGATCAACCTCTCAAATTAGGCTGCTTTTTTAGTGTCATGAATTGAGTCACTTTTCGATATGAAGATCTTCTTGCAACTTGTTATATTTGTGGATGAGTTGGGCATTTTTATTTGACGTTGTTCTCAACCTATTCCCTAAGTGTTTGGTCAATCCTATGAGAAATTCTTCAACCAACGATCTATTCATCAATCTCTTTGTCCTTGGTTAAGAGCAGAAATTCCAATGAGATGTAGCTGGAAATGTCCATTCTTTAGAGAGTTTGTTAATATTCATGCACCAGAGATTATCCCTCCTTCCACCATTTCACCACCATCTACTCCTATACAACCCCAACCTTCCATCCACCCAACTGATACTACTCTCACTAGAGTCACCTTTGTTGGATCTAGTTTCATTCCTTCCACTAGTAACCCTTCCACTGTAAGTGTCACCCTTGAAACCTTCCATCTTGCACAACCAACCCATAAAATCCTATCTCATGTCTTTTCCCTTGGACCTTCTGATCTATCATCCTCTAGAGGTAAATGTCCCCGCATTGACCTTTTGCGTCATCTGGAAATTGAGGAGTCCACTAACCTTCTTGTTTATGACTGACCAGAGTCCTTCTCTCGAAGTGACCAAAGAGAGAGAATTTTGTCCATTGTTCCTTCCAATCTCAATGATGAGACAACTCCAAGTTGGAATCTACTGACACAGGACAATAAAAATACAACTAATTTGGTTAGTTTCTTATCTTACTTTTTCTGTTCATTGAAAAGGGCGGTGGTGGGTGGCCTCTAACAGTCACAAGGTCGCCAATGTTGATTGTGAGCTGGAATTGCCGTGGGGTAGAATGCCCTAAGGCAGTTCAAGGACTAGGGGTTTTGATTAAAACTCATACCCAAATTTTATCTTTCTTTGTGGAACCAAAATCCCCTCCAACAAAATGACTTTGTTAGCTCATCATTTTCATTATCCTAATATGTTTTTCCTATTGCCTGAAGGACAAGCTGGAGGATTAGCAATGTTTTGGAAAATTGGTAATAATGCTTCTATCTTTTTGAGCCATCCAAGGTATGTGCTTCTGAAAGTTTCTTCCACTCTGTTAATTAATGATTGGCTGTTAGGATTTATTTATGGACCTTCATTTACAACCCATCATGATGAATTCTAGTTTCAATTAAATAAATAACTCCACCATTTTAACCTGCCTTTCCTTTTAATTGGATACTTTAATGAAGCAGACAATGTTTCTATCCAAGATCCTTCTACTTCAGACAACCCTTATCGCCTTTCCTCTACTCAATACTGAAACTTAATATTTGATCATAATCTTATAGAACTTTACATTCAAAGTGGTACATTTAGTTGGTCCAATAAATGCTCTATTGGTCTCATCAACAAAACCTTAGATAGAGGTATAGCCTCCCCTAAATGGATCTCATTTTTCCCTCATGCCACTCTTTCTGCATTTGCGGAATGGGGATATGATCATCATCCCCTTGCACTTGACTTGTCTCCTCTTAAAACCCAATATCCTAAACCTTTTAAATTCTTTAAAATGTGACTATCAGATGACTTGTAAATTAGAGAATCTCAATTGCTGGATCTCTTAAATTAATGGTTATGTAGCCTTTAGAATTTCCTCAAAACCGGATAAAATAAAAAGCAATCTTATCAATTGAAGGAAATATAAGTTCCTAGATCCCTATGATAAATTGAAGGACATTGAAACCCGAATTATTCAGATGGAACAATCTACTCCTTGAGATCATCAAAATATTATGGCTCTCTATAAGGAATTTGATGAGAATCAATTACAAATTGAGAGTTTTTGGAGACAAAGATCAAGACAACTTAGGCTGAATCTAGGAGACAAAAACACTAATTACTTTCATAAGAGCATAATATGTCGCTGGAGAAGGAATGAAATACAGGGAGTTAAAAACCATCAAGGAACTTGGATAACTGATCATAAAGATATTGGAGCCACGTTTATTGAGTACTTCTCCAATATTTTCACTCAAAACCCACCTACTGATTTGTCACTTGTTAATACTCTTTTTTTTCTCCCATTATTACTGAAGAGGATAATCAAGGGTTAACTACTATTCCATTTGAGGAAGAAATCAAATTAGTCCTCTTTAGTATAGGTTGTCTCAAATCCCCATGACCTGATGGTATTCCTGCTTTAGTCTACAAAGAATTCTGAGATCTCATGGGAACTAAAATTGTTGAATTTACTAGGGAATTTTTTCAGAATAAGAAACTGTTGAAACACTGGAATCATACTTTTATTTGTCTTATTCCCCAAATGGAAAATAGTACTACAGTCACAGACTATCGTCTTATTAGTCTCTATAATGTCTTATATAAAATTATCTCTAAGATTTTAGCAAATATACTTCGTACTATCCTGAACAAGTGTATTTCCCCCACCAATCTGCCTTTATTCCAGGAAGACAAATGACAGACAACACTATAGTTGCCCATGAAATGTTTCACTTTCTGAAGCACCATAAATGAGGCACATATTTTGTGGTTATTAAACTTGGCATGGCCAAAGCCTATGACCCATAGAATGGCCTTTCCTTCTTGAAATCCTCAAAGCCCTAAGTTTCAATCAAGACTTTCGTCAAATCATCTTTGAGTGTGTTTCTACTATTTCATATTTTATTCTCGTCAATGGTACCCTAGAAGGAAAAATCCTACCCACCAGAGGGATTAGGCAAGGAGATCCTTTATCTCCGTACTTATTCATTATAGCTATGGAATGCCTAACCAGAATGATTATGAAAACTGAATCTGATAACCAACTTCAAGGTATACAATTGTCAAGACAAACTCCTATCATCTCCCATCTTTTTGTAGATGCTATTTTATTATTTCTTAGAAATCGTAGAGATGAATTAGATAATCTAAAATCTCTTCTGCGATAATTTCAAGATGCTTCAGAACAACTTATAAATTTGTATTCTTCCAAAGGCAAGATAAAACTAGATGGCGCAAAGTTTGCATACCTTGTTGTTGGTGGTAGGGGGCCTTTTATAACCACTTCGCGCACTCACTCCGAGGCTTCTGTCAGGTCGGGTATGATTACTTCAGTGCTTCTGCCAGTTCGGGTGTCATCCCTTCTGCTGGGACAGAACCGCCACTGCTCCTTGTCGGAGCCGTCTCTGTAACTAGAGATGGCGGGGCAGGTGGCCATTTGAAGTGCAGCTGTCAAGCATCAGATCCCAAGTAGTCAGGTGCGCCGCCCCTGGATACGAACTTCCTCGGTGTCAGGCATGGTATGGTTGTTTAGTTTGGCATCCTGGAGGCGAAGTGCTAGAGTGGTGAGCGAGGTGAAGTCTTGAGTTCGGAGGTGTGTCCCGAACTGCCATGGGGCAGGTCAGTTTGGAGAGGTGTGTCTCGAACTGCCATAGGGCAGGCCAGTTCGGAGAGGTGTGTCCCAAACTGCCATAGGGTAGGCCAGTTCGGGTTACTGCCCTTTGGGTTTGGCTCGGGGCCTAAGGGAGAGTTCGGGCTCCTTGTAGGGAGTTCAGACTGCTGGTAGGGAGTTCGGACCGCTGGTTCCTCCCTTTGGTGTTCGCGCCTTAGGCGCGCTGTTGTGCCGAGCTGTTGCCTTTGCCACATGTTGCGTAATTATGAGGTCGGGCCAAATCTTCCTTCATCAATTGCCCCCCACTCCTCGTGCTTGAGTCTTGCTCTGGCACGGGAAGTTCGCGAGGTGGCAGGTGGATTTGTCCCGTACTTCAAATTTCGATAGCGCGAGGTGCATTGTCAGAGTTCTTTGGGTTTCTCGAGCGCCCAAAAGGCGGGAGACGTGCTGACTTGCCTACAAATGCTGACAGACGTGGCGGCGTGTGCTTATTTCAATTTTCAAAAAAGTGCACCACTGGGAGACGTGACAACGGGTCTTTTCGAATTTGAAAAAATGCACCGCTGCCGTTTGTAAGGCGAGGAGACGTGCGCTGTCGTTCTGTCAGTTTCAGAAAGACATGCGCCAATCACGTCTCGGTCTCGGGGGACGTGTGGTCTACGCGACTGCGGGCCATCAGATTGGCTTTGATCTGCGTTGTTGGTTCTTGGTCACTGTGGATATAAATAGTGGGGGACCCCAGTCGCTTTGTCACTTCTGTGCTTTCCTTCTTGAGCTCGCGTCCAAGTTTTCAGCTCGCGTCCAAGCTTTTATTTCACCTTCAAGGCTTTTTGCTTTGTTCCGGTTTCCAAAGTCTATTCAAACCTTTTTTTGGGTGAGTACTTTCTTGGAATCCACTTTTTCTTCTTGATGTCTAGCTTGGAAAGCTCAGACAGTTCTTCAAGTGGGTTTGATGCAGGTTCTACGAACCGAGTTGCATCCCCCGATGGCCTTAGCGAGCCTGAGGTAGAACTTGAGGAAGAGTTTGAGCCCGTAGGCCGAGCCACTTCGGGCAGTTTGGCGTCTACCTCTCATTGAGGTTGGATGTTAGACAGGTTTGGTCCTTCGACCATGATGCCTGAGGGGCTCCAATCCCTTATTACCTATTATAACTTGCCTGGAGAGTATGCCTATTTCATTCCTTCGGGTAGCTTTCCTTGGGAACACGGTCCTGAAGAGATCGTAATATTCTGGGAGCAGATCGCTGTAGGGCTGCGGCTGCCTTTCCACCCCCTTCTTGTCGAGGTCATAAACCACTTCGGCGTTATCGTCGGCCAGCTTCACCCGAACTCCATTCGTAACTTGGTGGGGACAATCTCCCTTTTTTGCGAACAAGGCTTTCCTTTAGACTTGGAGATAATCTCCTCTATTTTAATGCTTAAGAAACAAGCGGGTCCTCTTCCCGGGTGTAAGCGGACGTACTACCTGTCTCCTCACCCGGGTTTTAAGCTCTTGCACGAACTTCCCAACAAGGTCCCGGCGTGGAAGCGGGACTACTTCGGGGTGCGAAGTGTACTAGGGTGGCCTTTTTAGACAGGGTGGGGGATGACCGCCCCTGACTCTGGTGTTACGCTTGATAAAGAGACATTGAAGGGCCTCTGGCAATGGGCACGACTAGGGCTAAAATGCCATCAGTACCTGACGGAGGCCAAGCTCATTGCGGCCGGCCTGAGTTCGGGTGGGTTCCTTGCTCAGAGGTTTCTTGTTTTGCTTTGTTCTTTCATATTTTTTTTCTTGATGCCGAACTCTTTTTTGCAGGTGTGATGGACTCAGAAAGGACTCGCAGTGGGCACCTGTTCCAAGACATGAAGAGGAGGAAGCGAGTTGCCAAGCAAACTCGTGTCGAGCTGCCCCAGGATGCGGAGCCTCATGTACTAGACTACACGTCAGAGGATCCACCCAGTGAGCCCGAGGTGGCTCCTTCAATGCAAGAAGCGGCAGGGGCCCCTTATGCCGAGACTACTCACACGGGGGCTCCCGCTTGCTCTAGTGCTCCCACTTACTCTAGGTCCGCTCATACGCGAGTTGGGCCCTCAGGCTCGGGAGCTTAAGGGGAATTCAGGAGCATGTTGTCGCTGAACTATGCTCTTCAGAAGAGTAGGGAGGCTACCTTCCCCGAGGAGATCGCGGCTTGGACCGATCTTCCTTTGAAACAGGTCGCCTGTCATGCTGCTACTCATGCTATGGTGATGAGTCAAATTTCTTGTCGGGCTTCTTTGTTTTTATCCCTCTTGCTGTCGTTCTCTTAATCACTTGTTCTTTCCTTTTGGTAGGTGAACTCTTCTATTCATGCCTTGGCGGCCCAGGTGGAGAGGAGCTCGAGGCAGGTGCGAGCTGCCAAAGAGGCTTTCCGCGCCGCCGATGCGACTACCTGAGCTGCTGAGGCGGCTGCTCGTGCTACTGAGGAGGCCGCTCGCACTGCTATGGCTAGACAGGCAAGGTCTCAGAGGGATGCCGAGGCAATGGGGGTTGTTGTGAAGCACATGGCGAACCTGAGGCTGGATCTGCAGCATCAGGTTGAATACCTTCAAGAGGACATTAGGGAGAGGGCGAAGATCTTTTCTCAAGGCATCGAAGATGCCAAGAAGAAGGTCGTTGATGAGTACATCGCCTCGCCGCGCTTCAATAACCTGATGGTGGACTCGTATAGAAGGGGATTAAACTGAGCCCGTGGATGATCCAGAACACGTACCCCGAGCTTGATATCAATGCCTTATCCACTTCACGCATAACTCAGGAGATGGCCAACGCTGCCGATAGTGAGCCGGATTCCGAAGGCGAGGCAGGACCTTCGGGTGTCGTTGAAGTGCCTTCTAATAATGAAGAAGTAGCTCCGGGATTGTGAAAATGCATTTTTTTGTCAAATGTAGTCTTCCTTATCTTGTAAGGGAATGAACTTATCTTTTGGTTAAGTGTTGGTTGTTCTCTCCCGAACTGACGTATTTGCCGAATTGACCATATGCCCGATCTGTTTCTTGTCCGGGTTACTTGCGCGACCTATTTCAATGTTTAATACTTCTCCGCTTCGCCTCTCTTTTCTTGCCTATGCCGATGTTCCTTTGTTAGCTCGGCATCCTGGCCTTTAGGCTCTGGTAGCGATTTCGTTCACTTCGCTTGGCGATCTATAGGTAGTATCGTCTTAAGTTGACGATGTTCCACACTCGGGTTACTTGTTTGCCTTCTAAGGTTTCGAGCTCCTATGCCCCCTCGAACGCTCTCTTTACTCTATAGGGCCCTTCCCAATTTGGTCCAAGTTTGCCCACGCCGGGTTCGGGCACCATAATCTTATGAAGAACCAGGTCGCCGACTCGGAAGCTCCGCTTCTTTACTCTAGCATTGTAGTACCGAGCTATTTTCTGCTAGTAGGCCGTTGTTCGGATGTGCGCGAGGTCTCTTACCTCATCCAGTAGGTCGAGGTTGGTACGTAACTCATCTCCGTTTGTCTGATCGTCATATGCTTCTAGTCGTAGTGTAGGTATTTCGATTTCCACTAGGATTACCGCTTTAGTGCGGTAGGTGAGGTTAAAGGGGGTCTCTCCCGTGGTGGTTTTTTCTGTAGTTCGGTGAGCCCATATAACACTTGGTAGCTCATCCACCCATAACCCTTTAGCTCGGTCTAGTCGTGCTTTCAGTCTGCGGAGGATGGATCTGTTCATTACTTCTATCTGACCGTTTGCCTGCGGGAGTGCGACCGATGTGAAGTTTTGACGAATTCCCATATTTTGGCACCATTCTTGGAACTTAATATCCTCGAACTATTTGCCATTGTCAGAGATCAGTACCCGAGGTAGCCCGAAGCGGCATACTATGCTCTTCCAAAAGAAGTTTTGTATGTTTCGGGCTGTAACTGTTGCCAGAGGTTCAACTTCTATCCATTTTGTGAAGTAATCTACTGCCACTACTAGGAACTTTCTCCCACCTGTTGCTAGCGGGAATGGCCCCAGGAGGTCGATGCCCCATTGCGCAAAGGGCCATGGGCTAGTGAGGTATTTGAGGTTGGCAGCAGGCTGATGGTGGATATTGGCGTGCTTCTGACACTTGTCGCATTTTCTGACGAGCTCGACGGCTTTTGCCTTCATCGTTGGCCAGTAGTATCCTTACCGAAGTACCTTTTGGGCGAGGGCTCTGCCCCCTAGATGTCCGCCGCACAGTCCTTCATGAGTGTCGTGGAGTACAAGCTCGGCTTCGACAGGTCGCAAGCAACGCAGGTAGGGGAGCGTGTAGGACCGTCGGTACAACCGTTCGTCTATTATGACGTATTTGGCTGCTTGGTGCTGCACTCTCTTGGCTGTATAGGGTTCCATCTAGCAAGAAGCTCGCGAGTGGGTCGATCCAGCTCGACTCTGCTTCAAGGACGGGAGCGACCTCCTCTACCCCACCGAGAATGCTAGGCCGAGGTAAGTCCTCTATGTACACGATTCTCATGGTGTTGTGACTCGTGCTGGCTAACCGGGACAGGGCGACAGCCTCAGTGTTCTCTAACCTCGGGATTTGCTTGATGAAGTGTGACTAGAAGTTGAGCAGAGCCTCCTTTACTTTTGCCAAGTATACGATCATTAAGAGCTCGCGTGCTTCGTATTCGCCCATAACCTGGTTGACCACGAGCTGAGAATCGCTGCAGATAACTATGTGCTTTGCTCTTACCTTTTGCGCTAGGTTCAACCCGGTTATCAGTGCCTCGTACTTTGCCTCATTGTTGGATGCCACAAACTCAAAGCATAGTGTGTATTCCAATTTCGTGCCACTCGGGTCGCGTAGGACTACTCCAGCCCCACTGCCCTGCTGGTTCGAGGAGCCATCTACGTGAAGGATCCAGGGTTCCTCATCCCAGTTTGCGCTTGGCCTAACCAGGAGAGATGCCACACTGGCTGCTACTTCACGGGGTTCAGACTCTATTGGCTTGGGAGCTCCGGGTTCACCCGAACTGGGGATCTCGGGCTCAACCGACCCAGGAGCTTCGAGGCTGAATGTGCACTCGGCGATAAAGTCTGCTAAGGCTTGGGCCTTAATGGCAGTTCGTGGCTTGCACTGGAGGTCGTACTCGCTGAGCTCGATGGCCCACTTTGTCAGCCGACCGGAAACCTCGGGCTTGAGCAAGACTTGTCTCAGAGATTTGTCAGTCAAGACGATGACAGTGTGAGCTTGGAAGTATGGGCGGAGTTTCCGAGCTGCAATTACCAGTGCGCATGCTAGTTTTTTCATCTGCGGGTATCTCGTCTTTGCTCCCTGCAGAATTTTACTAACATAATAGATGGGCCGCTAGACCCGATCTACTTCTTTTATTAGTACCGAACTGACCACCTCGTCGCTCACCGAGAGGTACGGTTCTAAGACCTCGCCCTCCTCGAGCCTGGCTAAGGTTGGCACAGTGGCGAGGTAGCTCTTTAGCTCATCGAACGCGAATTGGCAGTCTCGGGTCCATTCGAACCCTTTGCCTTTGATCGCCTTAAAGAAAGGGAGATAGCAGTTTGCCGATTTGGACATGAAGCGGCTGAGGGCGGCTATGCGGCCGTTTAGCCTCTGAACTTCTTTTACTTTTTGGGGTGATCTCATATCTAGGATGGCCTTTATCTTGTCCGGGTTGTCCTCAATACCGCGCCAGTTGACAATGTACCCTAGGAACTTACCCGAGGTGACACCGAAGACACATTTGTTGGGGTTCAGTTTCATGCTAAATTGACGTAGAATTTGGAAGACAGAATCCAAGTCTTGTATTAATTTCTGTGAGAACAGCGTCTTGACGACCATGTCGTCTACATAACATTCTATTTTCGTGCCAATTAAGGGCCGAAAAAGCTTATTTACAAGTCTTTGGAAGGTCGCCCTAGCATTCTTCAGTCTGAAGGGCATGACATTGTAACAGTACAGGCTGAACTCGGTTATGAAGCTGGTTTTTTCCTCATCGGATTGGTCCATCCTGATTTGGTTGTAGCTTGAGTAGGTGTCCAAGAAGCTTAGCAACTCATGTCTCGAGGTCGCGTCCACTAGGCGGTCAATTCGGGGGAGGAGTAAACTGTCTTTTGGGCAAGCTTGGTTTAGTGTAGTCGACGCATATGCGCCACTTGCCGTTTGCCTTTTTCACCAGCACTGGGTTGGCTACCCAGCTCGGGTAATGAATTTCCCTTATGGAGTCCACTGCGAGGAGCTTTTCGACCTCCTCGTCGACCGCCTCCAGCGCTCCGGGGCTAAGTTGCGTTTCTTTTGTCTAATGGGTCTGACTACAGGGTCAGTGTTAAGTTTGTGAGTTATAAGGCCAGGGTCAATACTGGGCATATCGGCCGCGGACCATGCGAAGATATCAAAATTTTGAAGTAGGAAACTCACCAGTTCGGTTCATAGAGGCTCTTTGATGGAAGCACCGATCTGTAGCGTTCGAGCCGGATCTGTAGTCGAGGTCGGGATTGCGACCGTTTCCTCTGTTGGCGAAGCTCGTTCCTCACCCTGCTCCGTAGGCCGCTCCAGTTCGAGGTCGTCGGCTGCCTTGGTTTTTCCCTTCAGGGCGACAACATAACACTTGTGGGACTCAAGCTGGTCGCCCTGCGCTACCCCCACACCAAAGTCTGTGGGGAACTTTATTGCTAGATAGTAGGTGGAGACCACTGCCCGTAGAATATACGTAATTGGCCGCCCTATTATGGCATTGTATGGGGAGGGGGTCACGACCACCAGGAAATCGTGGTTGAGTCTTACCGCGCAAGGCCATGTGCCAACTTCCACAGGTACTGTTATCTTCCCGAGGGGCCTGACTTCCTCTCCGTTGAAGCCCACCAGAGGAGTATTTGCGGGCTTCAACTCGCTTCTCTACAACTGTAGCTGGTCAAACGCCGACTTGAAGAGGATGTCCGCCGAACTACCTGAGTCCACAAGTACGCGTCGGACTTCGAAGTCGCTGATCCTTAGTTTTATGACGAGCGCATCATCGTGGGGGTAGTGGACACCTTGCGCGTCGTCTTTCGTGAAAAAGATCAGTTCTTCTGTCTTTGACATCTTTGAAGGGTTCTGTTCTTCTCGGGATACCTCACGAACTGACGTCCGTGCTGCTGCCGAAATGCACCCTGCTACCACCGAACCTCCCACTATCACATGGATGGTTCCCCGAACTGGCCTCTCTTCTGGAGGCGGTCGCTGCAAGGCTTCGGCTGGTCTGCTGCTGGATTCTGGGGCATCCTTTCCGTGCTCCCCTTGCCGACCTGCCTTATTATTATTATCATTATGTTGTACAAAATTTCTCAAGTATCCGCGACGGATAAGTCCCTCTATCTCGTCCCGGAGATCATTGCACTATTCGGTACTATGACCATGATCTCTATGAAAACTACAATATAGATTTTTATTTCTCTCATTTGGATTACTCTTTAGGCGAGGTGGCCACTTTACGCATGGGGCGTCCTTGATCGTCATCAAGATCTCGGTCCGCCTTGTGTTTAACGGCGTGTAATCCACTCAAACTGCTAAGGGAGCTCAGGACGGCTGGCTTGGCTTCGCCTCTCGGGCCTGGTTTCTTCTGTTGCCTGGGTTGGAAGGCTCACCTTCTCTTTTTCTTTTCTCGACCCCGCCTTCGGTTCTTTGGTTGATTTTTTCCTCTGTTCTCATGAACTTGTCCGTGAGCTTGAGGAAATCAGCCATGGTCGCGGGCTGGCTGGCCACCATGTGCCATTTGAACTCCTTGTGCGTTACCCCTCTCTTGGCTGCAGTGAGCTGTATTGCGGGGTCTAGTCGCGGTATCTGCAAGCATGCTTCATTGAACCGCTTGATGTAGACCCAGATGGATTCTCCTTCCCTCTGGACTACCCCGAAGATGCTTTCCTCGGTTCTGGGGCACCGCTTGCTGGTAACGAAGTGTGCGATGAAGACCTACACGAACTGGGTCCAGCTTCTTATTGACTCGGGGGCTAGGTTTCGGTACCAGGTGCGGGCCACCCCCCTGAAGGTGGTGGTGAAGGCCACGCACATGCATGATTCACCGGCCCTAGCGAGGTGTAGTTGGGACTGGAAAGCATCGACGTGGTCGTTGGGGTCAAAGGACCCATCATACTTGTCCAAAGATGGGAGCTTGAAGTCTTTGGGCATGGGGACTGCCAGGAATTCTGATGCGAGGGGGGAAGGAACTGAGAGAATTGGGGCAGCTTTTACCTCGTTCAAGCTCGTCTCTTCGTTACCTCTGAGGTCGGGCATGACACGGATGGCAGTTCCGCGACTTCGTTGGCGCCTTCGTTGAGCGGGCCTGGTATTGGCGCTACTGGCCTCTGTGTTGCCGAGCTCGATGGGCCCGGAATGTTGGTCTGCTGCTAGGGCACTAAACTGGTTCTCCGTGAGCAAGAACTCAGGCTTGGAGCGTCGAGGTGCTGACTTTGTGGGCGAGGTTCCCGACCCACCTGCGAGCTGCGAGGCGGGGGTAATTTTTCTTTCCTTTCAGCCTAGGGATGAGGCCTAGCTATTAGGGGGGTTCTGGAGTTGGGAGGCTTCTCCTCGGTGAGGGTGTCCACCCCGAGGGGAGGCCTTAACCGGCTTCGGAACAGGGTGCTGAGGTGGTAGCAGTGACTGGTTCAGGGTTAGCTGAGGGAACTGCTGCTGATAATGGTGTTGAGAGAGGTGGTGTAGTACCTGGTGCTACTGGAGTTGATGTTGTTGGAATTGTTGCATTTGGGCTTGCATTGCCTGCATGCATTGCATTAGGTCGTCCAGCTGGTTCTGGCGGGTCATCAGTGGGACAACAGTTGGTTTAGCAAATGTTGTTTCGATAGGGAGTGGAAGAGGGACGTTCAAGGCAGGAAGGTTCAGGGGCGCCATGCTTGTGGTGCTTTCAAGATGGGGATCCCATCCACTGGAAGTGGGATGGTGAACTGCCCGATGCACACCACGGGAACTAGAGTTGTTCCTCGATGGTGTTCGTTTCTGTGCCACGTCCGGCATTGCTGGAAGAAGCCATGGGGTTGGAGTTTTTTGGAAGAAGAGGAGGTTACGAGAGTTTTAGAGGGAGGCTTTTAGAAGCGTTTCCCACAGACGACGCCAATTGATGTAGCCGTTTCTGTCCACGTACCAATGTTTTGTGATGTAATTTTTTTTTTGGCTAAGTACCTCGTTATTTGACCCAGTGGTGATGTGCCTTAGTGATGAACTACTTGGTGGCGAACTGCCTGGTGGCAAACTTCTTGGGGGCGAATTGCCTGGTGGCAAATTATCTGGTGGCGAACTATCTGGTGGCGAACTGCCTGGTGACGAGCTCCCTAGTGGCGAGCTCACTGGTAGCGAACTGCCTGGTGGCGAGCTCCCTGGTGGTGAGCTCCCTAGTGGCGAACTGCCTGGTGGAGAGCTACCTGGTGGCGAACTCCCTACTAGGCGGCCTGTGACTTAGAGAATGGTGGAGCTCTCTGGTGCAGCGCAACCCGTCTGCCATCAGCATGAGGTGGTCTTCTTTCCTTTGTAGGCAGTGGGAGCTGAGGGACCTGCGAGAACTCCATCTTTTCTTCCTCTTTGTAGGTGGAAGGAACTGGGGGACCTGCGAGAACTCCATCTGTTCCTCCTCTTTATAGGCGGCGGGAGCTGAGGGACCTACGAGAACTGAATCAGAAGACCCAAGGGTATTTTCTCGGCGGGGGCTCTCCGACGCTTAAGTTAGCACTCTGATTATAGAGAGCTTTGAAGATAATATTGGAGAAACGAGAGAGCTAGAGAGCAGGGATTACCTCCATTTTTTCCATCCCCCTCCCCCTTGGGGGGTGAGGTCTTTATATACCGGAGTCCTCATGGGTTCGGTGGGTGAAAAGCCTCCAAATGGTAAGACTCATCACATCCTGTTAGAACCAGGGAACGGTGGTGAACTCCTCGAGGTCATCAGGCTGGCGCTTGTTTCAGGCGGCTAGGTCAGCGCTTGGGCCAGGTTGTTAGGGCGGTGCCTGCGTCAGTCGGCGGGTCGGTGTCTGGGCTTGGTTGTCAGGTCAGCGCCTGTGTCAGTCGGTGGGTCAGTGTCTAGGCTAGGTCGTCAGGCAGGAGATCTTCCTGCGATACGCCAAACTACTCCTGTACCGAGCTTCTCTATAAGTGACGAGCTACCTATGGCGAGCTGTCTGTGGCAAGCTGCTTATGGCGAGCTGTCCGTGGCGAGCTGCCTATGGCTAGTTGCTTATGGCGAGCAGTGGCATGCTGCTTATGGTGAGCTGCCTGTGGCCCGTAGGCTTTCGGCCAAATCTACCCTCATCAATAGCCCCCCACTCCCGAGCTGAGAGTAACTCAGTGAAGGGAGTAGATTTCTTTTGGCACGCAAGTCGACGAGCTAGTAAGTACTGATCCAATTCCTAGTGTGGCCCGTAGGCTTTGGAAGTGACTCGTAGTCTACTCTTCTTTGACTTTTGCCCGTGCCGGAGAGGCGACCGGGTCTTAAGCAGAAATGTGGCCCATAGGCTTTGGGAATGACTCGTAGTCTACTCTTTTTTTTTTTTTTTTACTTTGCCCATGTCGGAGAGGTGACTGGGTCTTAAGCAGTAATGTGGCCCGTAGGCTTTGGGAGTGACTCGTAGTCTACTCTTTTTTGACTTTGCCCGTGCCGGAGAGGCGACCGGGTCTTAAGTAGTAATGTGGCCCGTAGGCTTTGCTTGTGAGGTGTCGAGATATGATTGTGCTGCATCAGCTTCGTAATGCCGGTCACCCACTCCTACAAGAAGCTACTAGGAGCTCGACCTTCGGGGGCAGCACTACCAACTTTAGGTCGCCAGCTCACATGGGAGCCTTGGGAGGCTCAACCGGTAAGGACGCCTATGTAGTCGGTTGGCCACCAACTCCCGTGGAAGCCACAAAGAGTTCATCTTTGTAGGGGGGACCTTGCAGAGAGGACTGATGAGGCATTATCTGAATTGAAAGTAAGGTTGGTAGAGTTACTTAGTCTGTTAGCTCCCTGCATAGTCTTTGAGTTCATAAAAAATGCAAACTATAAAGCGATAGCTTCGATTTCTAAAAAGTGAGGATTTAGCTTTCTAGGAGAAGAGGACTTAGCTTTTGTAAGATGAGAACTTAGCTTTTTGTAGCGTTTTCCCATAGACGGCGCCAATTGATGGTGCGCAATCTGGCCGGTCCTATCTGTCAATGACCCTGCCTCTGACTGGAGCAACGGGGAGCCTGAAACGGAGAAGATGAGGGAACTCTGGGGGAAACCAGTGAGATTGCTCCGAAGCTCAAGTTAGTATTCTTCCTAAGGCAAGAGAAAACCAGAAGGTGCAAAGTTTGCATACCTTGTTGTTGGGGGTAGGGGGCCTTTTATAACCACTTCGCTCACTCACTCCGAGGCTTCTGTCAGGTTGGGTATGATTACTTCTGTGCTTCTGCCAGTTCGGGTGTCATCCCTTCTGCTGGGACAGAACCGCCACTGCTCCTTGTTGGAGCCGTCTCTGTAACTGGAGATGGCAGTGGCAGGTGGCGGTGGTAGGTGGCCGTTTGAAGTGCGGCTGTCAAGTGTCAGATCCCAAGTCAGTCAGGTGCGTCGCCCCTGGATACGAACTTCCTCGGTGTCAGGCACGGTACGACTGTTCAGTTTGTGTCCTGGAGGCGAAGTGCTGGAGTGGTGAGCGAGGTGAAGTCTTGAGTTCGAAGGTGTGTCCCGAACTGCCATGGGGCAGGTCAGTTCAGAGAGGTGTGTCCCGAACTGCCATAGGGCAGGCCAGTTCAGAGAGGTGTGTCCCGAACTGCCATAGGGCAGGCCAGTTCGGGTTACTGCCCTTTGGGTTTGGCTCGGGGCCGAAGGGAGAATTCGGGCTCCTTGTAGGGAGTTCGGACTGCTGGTAGGGAGTTCAGACCGCTAGTTCCTCCCTTTGGTGCTCGCGCCTTAGGTGCGCTGTTGTGCCGAGCTGTTGCTTTTGCCATGTGTTGCATAATTACGAGGTCGGGCCAAATCTTTTTTCATCAATAACCTTTGCCGACCTTATTAACAATGGACATTGGCATACATCTTCTATTCAGAATATTTTCGATGCTAATCAAGCATGTAAGATTCTTGATACTCCTATTCTCCCAAGTAATACAACAATCCAATGGATTTAGGCCAAACATTTTTTGGGTAAGTTCAAAATTCCGTAACTTACAAAGATCTTAACCATGGTTGCATCCCTCAATTATCAAACCAACTAAAATGTTGTAACAAATGGATTTTGTACCAGATTTGTCCTCTTCGATATAAACTTCTCTTTTGGAGAATTATTCATAATTTTATTCTGGTCAAAGATTTTTTTTTCTAGTCAACAATATAGATCTTTTATCTTTTGCCAAATGGAAGTTGAATCTATGAACCATTTATTCCTTGATTTCCCTTTTACAATATCAGTTCTATTTGCTGCTCCTTGGAATATTCTATCTCCTGATATTCCATATGACTCTTGGATTAATTGTATTCTTGATCTTGATCATAAGATTTTAGATAAATTTTTTCTAAGGCAAATTCTTTCTTGGTATGCTATTTCTTTATACTATATTTGGTTTGCCTGAAATGAAAAAAAAAAAATAGAGATAATAACATTTCACACATTTGGGTCATTCAAAAAATTAATTCTATTTTTCAAGGTATTTCACCATCTTAGTTAAACACAAACATAATTGCAGAACCACCTCCACAATTATGCTTACAGATTAAGGGAGACCAAAATACCTTTACAGTGATAAATAACTTTACAATGACCAAAATACTTCTCCTAACAATTAAAAACAACTAATTTTAAGGGTACTTTTGGCAATTGAATTATTTTTAATTCCTACAAATAGTCCTATCCTCCACCATTCTCATTACACTAATTTAACAATTCCTATAAATAGCCATATCCTCCACCATTTTCAATTCCTACAATGATCAAAACCAAGAACAATAGGAGAAAATGATGAAGTTAATATTTTTTGTATACTCAATAGTTGTATATCATTTTTTCAAATTATTGTAAATTTTGTTTTAATTTTATTTAATTTATTTGATCTTTTTTAATAACATAACTTTTTTATTTTCAATTTGTAACTATATTGTATTTTTTATATTTTATTAATTTATTTCATTTTCCAATTTTCATATCTCATTCATCCAACCATTGTATGCTTTGCATCATTCAAATTTAAATGAAACAAAATTCCTATTTTTCTACCAATTTGTTATTTAGTTTGAGTCTTTGTCTCTTTGACTTCTTATTTGGTTAAGTATTTTTTTTTATTTCTTTGTTAGATTTCTTATTTTTTTCAAATAATTCCCAAAGGAAAGTTAAATATTTTTAGCAAAGAAATAAAAAAATAAAAAAATATTAAAAAACAAAAAATAGTTTGGCCTGGTTTGGCCCACGCCCAAGGCCCGACCTACAGCCTGCCCAGCCCAAGCCTGCGACACAGCACAACATGACACAGGCTTGGGTCGTGTTGGACTGACCCCCCAAATTATCCCTGGGGAGGGCAGCACGACCCAAGACAGCCCGTAATTTGCACGGGCCGTAGGTGAGCCGGCCTGGCACGACTCATTTTACTCCTCTAATTACAACATGTAACTCCTATTTGGGAGTGTTTGTTTTTAATCACTTATTATGCTTATTTTAGGTTAGATCACACTAATAATTAAGCAAACAAGCTTGTTTTAGATAGGTTAAAAGTTTGCCTTTTTTAAGCATTTTCCTCTAAAAGCACTTATCACATTTTTGGCCCATCTTGGCCGGCCACTCAATTTTCAAAATACCTATATTACCCCCATTTGAAAGAAGTACTTTTTTTTATCAAACACTTGTAAGTGGTTATTAGGATGATGGCTTATCCTATAAGCACTTGTTTATCCGATGGTTTTAAAAACCAATAGGAAATGAAGCTGCTTTGACCACCGATTTCTGGGTCAAATGGTTCGACCATCAGGTCTGAGCACCAATCAAACAGTTTTTGGGTCTAAAATCAGATCAAAGTCATGACTAGTTCCTAAGTCAAACGGTCCAACCATTCGATCCTGTCTGATTTTCAAAACCACAATTTATCCAATAAGCATCCCCCCATATAGGGGCTTAGAATGCTTGGTTAGTTGATGATTACAACCAGCTAATGGTAGTTAAGTTGGTAGTCTTTTTTTTTTTTTTGGCTGTCTGTAGTGGAGAAATATATCCCACTACCAACAAGGTTGGAGGGTTATGTATTTGGGAGATTGGCTACCCCAGTTGTGTAGAAGGCTGTGTTCATGCTAGCTTTAGGTTGAAATACATGGATACTAAACCCTATATTCAAAATAAAAATTTACTCCCATTTTGCAAAGAAAACATCTGTGCTCTAGGTTGGCCAAGTACCCACCCATGCCAAAGCCCACATGGGCAATTCTCTACGGGAAATGCAACTTATAATACCACCAACAATAAGAAAAAGGAATAATTATAATTCCTATGTCAACACAGAGTCTGAATTTCTTACCCACGATAAGTCTACCCACACCAAGGTTCAAAGTATGGGAAATATAATCTTAAGAGACATTTCGGGATACGTTCTGGATACATGGACACATATGGAAAATCAAGATACACATAGATACATTAGGAAACTTATATAAATCTTAAAAAATACATTAATAACAGTAAATATAAATTTTATATGACCTTAAATAAGTTATTTAAACATACAAATCCATACCTCAATAGTTTATATAAAATGTGAGATATAGGGACAAATTGGTAATTGTTGTAGATAATGGAAGGTGTAAAATGTGTATTAATTTTCAGAAAATCAATATAATTTATATTAATGTTTATTAGTATATAAATTTTAATAATCAATTTTAACATTAATTAATGAACATCCATTAAGAAGACAAACATTTGCTTAAGAATAATAATACATACAATTGTAATCAACAATTAAATATGATGTAGTGGTTTGTTTATATTTATTACAAACAAATTACTAGGGTTCACTACTCTAGTAATTTGAAATTGAATATTGTCATAAATGTAGTAATTAATTATTAATTAAGAGAGAAAAAAAAGTTATTAAGAGAGAGGTAATAATTATAAGGGATTAGGAATTATTTAGGGCAAGTTTCCTTAAATGTAGGAGTTATTATTAGAGAAACAAAGAATTATTAAATAGGCTTATTTATGAGAGAGAGAGAGAGAGAGAGAGAGAGAGAGAGAGAGAGAATCTAATATTACAAATTAGACATTTATGATCGACTGTGTAGATTACTTCATAAATTGTATATGGGATACATGGAATAAAAAAACTAATCCACACCACGTCTACAGGACACCACTGTGAGCCTAGACTGATTTAGTTCACATAGTTTGTCCATAGTTTAGAACAACTCTGAATTGTAGTGTGGTGTGGATTGGTCCCTGCCACAAGGTATGGTTACGAGTAGATTCGAGCCGAACCGAGCTAAATAGTACCAAGCTTGAATTTGGCTCGAGATTATTCTACAAGGTTCGAGCTTGAACTCGAACTCAATTCGAGCTAGAACCTTGAACTCGAGCTCGATTCGAGCCAGAACCTTGAGCTCAAGCTCAACTCAAGTCAAAAGTTCATAAGCTCGATCTAAGCTCAGCTTGTTTTATATTTTATTATATATTTTGTTAATGTTTCAAGCCTCCCTTCCCATTGTTTTTTGGGGAGAATATCTACTCCTGACAGCTTATATCATAAATTTACTACCCACCCCATTATTATCTAATGTCTCTCCATATGAAGCCTTGTTTCACAAATCCCCATCCTACCATCACCTACAAATTTTTGGCTACATCTGTTATGCCCAATTACGACCACGTCTACATGGAAAATTTGCCCCTGGAACCCATCCTTGTGTCTTTGTGGGCTACCCACATGGTCAACGTGGTTACAGAATTTACAACCTAGAAACTCATAAAATCTTCACCACAAGAAATGTCAATCGGCCATTACTTACTCAACCCAACACATCTGTCATTCCTCTATCACCCCTAGACAATTTTGATTATCCTAACCCACCTATCACCTTTGGCACTATCCAACACCAAACCCAAACAAACCAAATGTCAAGAAAATTTAAAAGTACTCATTTAACATATTTACAATAATTACGTGTCTAAAAGAAACATCTAGACTCTCTTTTGATGGAAGCTGAGGTCCTAAAATGAAACCCTGAGTCATAAAAATGACGCACGTGACTATGAAAGAGGGGTTGTATCTTGTATGATTACAGTATCATATAGAATGAATGGTACTCCCACCTGTTAGCATTTGCCTATTTAAATTCAACTGCTGATATGCCAATGATTTATCGACGGGTCTTATCCGTTTGGATTTCGTCACAGCCTTTGTAGCCATGTATTAAGAATATTTTCGCATAAATTAAAAGATATTTCTGATGTATAAATATGAAAATGTTATTGATGCACGCCTACAAGAATACAAGAATCGTAAGGATTTTTATGAACTAAATCCAAATTCCTTCCAACCTACAAGCGCTCAGGAATAAACATATAGCCAGGCCAGGTCCACTAAACTCGGATGGATAAACAGTATGTGGATGGAATTGAACAAACTCGGATGGATAAATAGTCTCTGGATGGAATTGAACTTCATTATCTATTCTTACTGATGTACAGTAACCGTTTTCGGCCACGTATCAATATTTTGTGATGTAAAATTTTTTGGCTAAGTACCTCGTTATTTGACCCGGTGGTGGCATACCTTAGTGATGAGCTACTTGGTAGTGAACTGCTCGGTGGAGAACTGCCTGGGGGTGAACTGCTTGGTGGCGAGCTGCCTGGTGGCGAACTACTTGATGGCAAACTGCCTGGTGGCAAATTGTTTGGGGGCGAACTGCCTGGTGGTGAGCTGCCTGGTGGCGAACTGCCTGGTGGCGAGCTGCTCGGTGGCGAACTACCTGGTGGCGAACTGCCCGGTGCGAGTCGCTCGGTGGTGAACTGCCTGGTGGCGAACTGCCCGGTGGTGAGCTGCTCGGTGGCGAACTGCCTAGTGGTGGACTGCCTACTACGCGGCCAATGACTTAGAGAATGTTGGAGCTCCCTGGTGCGGCGCAATCCGACTGCCCTCAGCATGAGGTGGTCTTCTTTCCTTTGTAGGCTGCGGGAGCTGAGGGACCTGCGAGAACTTCATCTTTTCCTCCTCTTTGTAGGTGGCGGGAGCTGAGAGACCTGCGAGAACTCCATCTTTTCCTCCTCCTTGTAGGCGGCGGGAGCTGAAGGACCTGCGAGAACTGAATCAGAGGTCCCGGGGGTATTTCCCGGTGGGGGCTCTCCGACACTTAAGTTAGCACTCTTATTGCAGCGAGCTTTGAAGATAATATGAGAGAGTTAGAGAGCAAGGGTTACTTCCCTTTTTTCCATCCCCCTCCCCTTTGGGGGGTGAGGTCTTTATATACCGGAGTCCTCGCGGGTTAGGTGGGTGAAAAGCCTCCAAACGGTAAGACTCGTCGCATCTTGTCAGAACCGGGGTACGGTGGTGAACTCCTCGAGGTCGTCAGGCTGGCGCTTGTGTCAGGCGGCCAGGTCGGCGCCTAGGCCGGGTTGTCAGAGGGGTGCCTGCGTCATTCGGCGGGTCAGTGTCTAGGCCAGGTCATCAGGTCGGCGCCTGTGTCAGTCGGCGGGTCAGTGTCTGGACCAGGTCATCAAGCTGGCGCCTGTGTCAGTCGGCGGGTCAGTGTTTAGGCCAGGTTCGTCGGTGGGCGCCTTGGCCGGATCATGCGCTAGGCTGGTCCAGGTCGGTTAGGTCGCGCAGGCCGCACGCCGCACGCAGCTTGCGCAGGCCGTGCGTGCCGCGCAGTTGGCGCGTGTCATGCGCAGTTCGCGCATGTCGCGTGTGCCGCACATGCGCACGTCAGGCCGTGCAGGTCGTGCCAGGCCGACCAGACTGGTGCCCGGGTGGGTCACCAATTCGTAAGTTTGTTGGCTGGGTGTTTTCCTAGTTGTCACGAGGTGCCACGTGTCACAATTTCACTGGAGGGCCAAATCTTCCGTCATCAATAGCCCCCCACTCCCGAGCTGATAGTAACTCAACGAAGGGAGTAGATTTCTTTTGGCCCGTAAGTCGATGAGCTAGTAAGTGCTGATCCAATTACTAGTGTGGCCCGTAGGCTTTGGGAGAGACTCGTAGTCTACTCTTCTTTGACTTTTGCTCGTGCCGGAGAGGCAACCAGGTCTTTAGTGGTAATGTGGCCCGTAGGCTTTGGGAGTGAACAGTGGTCTACTCTTTTCTAACTTTGCCCGTGCCGGAGAGGTGACCGGGTCATAAGTAGTAATGTGGCCTGTAGGCTTGGCCTGCATCAGCTTCGTAATGCCGGTCACCTACTCCTACAAGAAGCTACTAGGGGCTCGACCTTCGGGGGCAGCACTACTAACTTTAGGTTGCCAGCTCACACGGGAGCCTTGGAAGGCTCGACCAGTAAGGGCGCCTATGTAGTCAGTTGGCCGCCAACTTCTGCGGAAGCCACGAAGAGCTCATCTTTGTAGGGGGACCTTGCGGAGAGGACTGATGTGGCATTATCTGAATTGAAAGTAAGGTTGGTAGAGCTACTTAGTCCGTTAACTCCCTGCATAGTCTCTGAGTTCATAAAAAATGTAAACTATAAAGCGATAGCTTCAACTTCTAAAAAGTGAGGACTTAGTTTTGGCAAGATGAGAACTTAACTTTTGTAGGATGAGAGCTTAGCTTTTTGTAGCGTGTTCCCACAGACGACGCCAATTGATGTAACCGTTTTCGGCCACGTACCAATGTTTTGTGATGTAAAATTTTTTGGCTAAGTACCTCATTATTTGACTCGGTGGTGGCGTGCCTTAGTGATGAGCTACTTGGTAGTGAACTGCCTACTGGCAAACTGCTCGGTGGAGAACTGCCTGGGGGTGAACTGCCTAGTTGCCACAGGTGACTCCTTCGTCGCGCCATCAAGCACCTACAGTGAGCCATCCGAGTGCCAACCGCGTGCCTTCATGGTGTCAACATGTGTGTCATGGGTGGGCTTTGCTTGTATTTTGTAAGGGAGACCACCAATGGTGTTATTGTAATTACTTAGTATGCTTTTCCATCATTTTGATGTTGACTATTGTTACTCCCCCAAAAGCTTAACGTACTCTTAGAGGGGAGGTAGGTAGTCGAGTGTGCTCATAAGCGTGTAAAGGTTAAGCACGAGATCCCCTCGACACTGTACTGTGTGCTTGTGTTTACCACTGATTAATGCAATACAAATAGCCTTTTGCTAATTCGTGTGCCATGTTGTTGCCTTTGTGTGTGTGTTTGCTTTGTTTCATAGGTTTACTCGTCCATTTGGAGTGCCGCACGGGGCCCCAACGATTACCCCCATGATAGTTGGTATCAGAGCAAGAGCTCCTACAAACACTCTGGACCTTGTCTTCGTCCCTACATCAACCCAATGAAGAGCAATCAGGGCATTTCCGATGACACACCACATGGGCGGATTCAAGCCCAAGACACTGATGAAGCTCCACTTGACGAACCTACCAAGACACAAGCCTCAAAGGGGCGTACAACTAAAGCTAGCAAGCATGACAAATCAGTCGACCAACTAGCTATCGTGGACATGCGCCTCCTACGTTGTGAGGTGACAGTGGGAGAAACCCGAGATCGGGTTGATGAACTCCACCTCAACCTAGAGACGGTTGAGAATGCAGTGGTGGAACTAGAAGGACGTTTCAATGGCGCCTTCAGAGACATGCACACCACCATACAGAATTCGGGAGCTGGGCCTTCCCAAAGCAGCCTACAGGGCTTGCTAGACAGATTCTAAGCGCAATTGGATGAGGTGAGAGATGAGAAGACTCTCCTAAAGAGGGCAGTGGCCAACACACCAAGCACTCTCTCCACCCTAGCTTCCATGAACATCAAGATTCCAGCGCCAACACCAATGCCAGCGCCCATGTCAACACTAGTAACAGTATCAGCTTCAACACCAACCACATCAGCAGAAGTCGACTTCGCAGCAGAAGCCGCAAGTGCCCGCAATTGGTGGGCCCAACAGAAGAAGACCCAAGGCCGTGTCGAACCTTGCCCACATCTACTACCACAACCACCGGGGAGAGCGTGTGCCACCCAAGCCATCTAGGGACCACATTCACATCATTCCTAAGGCTAGTTCCCGTAGTAGCCCTGTGAGTTACCCTTGGGGAAAAATGCATGGGAATCCACACCTTAATAATCCGAAACACCATTTTGATCCTTACCTGGCCCAAACCTACCCCTTAGCCAAACAAAACCAGCCACTAACATACCTTGAGGCTGCCAGGAAAGGACTTAGCCATAGGAAACCCCAACAGAATGAGCCAACCCAACCATGCCACCAAAATATACACCTCGGCCTTGGAAGACAGCCGGTTCGGGGAGCAGCAGAAGAACCCTCCTTCCGCAACAGTGACTCTAAGGGACCAGCCGAAGCCGATCTCTGAGGATGTAGATCGAATTGAGTGGGGGAGAATGTCACAGGTGACTCTTTCGTCGCGCCATCAAGCACCTACAGTGAGCCATCCGAGTGCCAACCGCGTGCCTTCATGGTGTCAACATGTGTGTCATGGGTGGGCTTTGCTTGTATTTTGTAAGGGGGACCGCCAATGGCGTTATTGTAATTACTTAGTATACTTTTCCATCATTTTGATGTTTCCTATTGTCACTCCCCCAAAAGCTTAACATACTTTTGGAGGGGAGGTAGGTAGTCGAGTGTGCTCATAAGCGTGTAAAGGTTAAGCACGAGATCCCCTCGACACTGTACTGTGTGCTTGTGCTTACCACTGATTAATGCAATACAAATAGCCTTTTGCTAATTCGTGTGCCATCTTGTTGCCTTTGTGTGTGTGTTTGCTTTGTTTCGTAGGCTTACTCGCCCATTTTGAGTGCCGCACGGGGCCCCAACGATTACCCCCGTGACATGGTGGCGAACTGCCCGGTGGAGAACTGCCTGGTGGCGAACTGCCTGGTGGCGAACTGCCTGGTGGCGAACTGCTTGGTGGTAAACTGCCTGGTGGCGAACTGCCTAGTGGTGAGCTACTTGGGGGCGAACTGCCTGGTGGCGAGCTGCCTGGTGGCAAACTGCCCGGTGGTGAACTGCTTGGTGGCGAACTGCCCGATGGCGAGCTGCTCGGTGGCAAACTGCCTACTAGGCGGCCGATGACTTAGAGAATGTTGGAGCTCCCTAGTGCGGTGCAATCCGACTACCCTCAGCATGAGGTGGTCTTCTTTCCTTTGTAGGCTGCGGGAGCTGAGGGACCTGCGAGAACTTCATCTTTTCCTCCTCTTTGTAGGTGGCGGGAGCTGAGAGACCTGCGAGAACTCCATCTTTTCCTGCTCTTTGTAGGCGGCGGGAGCTGAAGGACCTGCGAGAACTGAATCAGAGGTCCCGGGGGTATTTTCCCGGTGGGGGCTCTCCAACGCTTAAGTTAGCACTCTTATTGTAGAGAGCTTTGAAGATAATATGAGAGAGTTAGAGAGCAGGGGTTACTTCCCTTTTTTCCATCCCCCTCCCCTTTGGGGGGTGAGGTCTTTATATACCGGAGTCCTCGCGGGTTAGGTGGGTGAAAAGCCTCCAAACGGTAAGAATCGTCGCATCCTGTCAGAACCGGGGTACGGTGGTGAACTCCTTGAGGTCGTCAGGCTGGCGCTTGTGTCAGGCGGCCAGGTCGGCGCCTGGGCCGGGTTGTCAGAGGGGTGCCTGCGTCATTCGGCGGGTCAGTGTCTAGGCCAGGTCGTCAGGTCGGCGCCTGTGTCAGTCGGCGGGTCAGTGTCTAGACCAGGTCGTCAAGCTGGCGCCTGTGTCAGTCGGCGGGTCAGTGTCTAGGCCAGGTTCGCCAGTGGGCGCCTTGGCCGAATCATGCACTAGACTAGTCCAGGTCACGCAGGCCGCACGCCGCACGCAGCTCGTGCAGGCCATGCGCAGTTCGCCAGCCATGTGCTATGGCACATTGTTGGGGACAATCTTGTGGGGGCTGATTTGCTCTCGACATTTTATGGGCTGGACATGTTTTGGACTATTCATCTATTCACACCTATAGTTTAGTTTTTACTTTTTAGTAAAAATATATTAAGATATAATTATTAATTTACCAATTCTAAGGATAATATGACATTCTCAGAAATTCTCTCAATAGCATAGACTGTTGGCCCCAAACGGCTAAAGTTTTTCCCAGAATAGGGCTGATGCACCAGAAGCTCGCTTAGGGATTAGCACTGTTAATAGGTCGGGTCAGGGATGGGCTGAACCAATTATTAATTAAGAACAAATCAGTAGACCCAAGTCCCAAAATCGTCTTGATTAATAATCGGATTATATATTATCTATATCAAATTTGTCCTTTTAACAGAAATATAAAGACTATATAAAAAATAAGGAATCTTTATATATTACTTAATAAAATAGTCAATTTAGGAGTTTGGAACAAATAATAACGAAAACCGGCCCAACTGAAACATTATCTCCCCTATAACATTGCAAATAAGTGTAAATACAAATATGTAGAATGTAAAATAGTTCATATAAATTGTAAAATTAGGTTAATTTTACATTAACAGATTTATCATATTATTTTAAATATCATTAAAATGGATTTTAAACTAGTAATAATTAATTTTAAAATAAATAGTTTTCATTAATTTTTAAATTAAATGAAATTAAATGGACATTCGACTTTATTAATTATTTTAATATAAATTTGTGTTATTTTTTATTATTAGAGATGCACTTGAACTTGATTGATCAAAACTCTCTCAGGATTTATTCCTCACACAGAGCTCCTCAACTCTAGAAAGTTTAGAACCCGTATTCGCTTTATCGGGCTTGGATCCTATTAAGTCCGTACCTTAAAAGGAAGATCGAATCAAATTTTACGGATCTCATTATATGGATCCCACTCCAATGCATGGATGGGATGGACATGAGTTGACAAACACATGGAAAGCGTCGGGATCTGCTGCGAACAAGTGTGTGAATCAAGCTCCACTAAGCCAATCACGGATGAACACGCCAGGGGTGGACCCTATGGTTATGGAGCACAGATCTATGTCCACAAAACTCTTCCCACATCAACCAGCAAATAACTACAGCCGCGCATTGGGAGCATCTCCTCCTCATCCCAATACACGACGGTAGTATCCTGTCATTCGTGGAGCACCTCTCTGAGTCTCTGCCCCTATAAAGTAGTGATTCCACTGCGTTAAACAACAAAGCGGGGAATTCGACTCGACGGCTCTTCTTCCTTAGAGTAGGTCCGAAGGAGAGACAGAAGGATGGCGATCCAGAGCAACGGCCACTCGGAGAATCCCATCAAGATCCCGAAAATCAAGTTCACGAAGCTGTTCATCAACGGGGAATTCGTCGACTCCATTTCAGGTTCTCATTTCTTTCATTTCTTTACCTCTCCGCCATTTATGTTTTACAAGTCTGTACATAGCTGATGCTTTTCGACTACTGAACTTGATTTTGCAATGCATATATGATTTCTATTATGTTTGTTTAACTTTTGGTATCTTTCCGAAATATTGGAGATTAGCTTTTTATTTATTTATTTATTTATTGCGAGATATGTTTAAAGCTACGATAATCGTCATTAAATCGCAAATCACTATTTCTGTTCTTAATTTTGATGATTATCGTAGCTCCTCTTTCTTGTTAATTGTTAAATAATGAAGTAATTATGTTTTCTGGCAATAAATTAAGACCATGGAGTACAAATGCAAATATGTACGATGTAAATACATAGAAAATAGGGATTTTTGTATTTATACTCCTTCCAAACTGAGCCTATTTTCCGAGATGTGAAATTATCTTTCATCCTCCCGTAAGGTAGAACCCTTTTTCAGAGAGAAGGTCCTTTGGCTTGCCATAGAGTGAGCCGAAAAGAAAAAGAAAGCTGAAGTATTTCAGTGTGAAATAATTTTCGTCCATACGATGTCAAAATCGATCGGAACCAAAGAAATCGAATTTTCTTGAATGTAGGAATCACCTCTGGAGCCAGGCGCCCACTCAGTGCTTGTTCTAATTCTTCCGATGAAAACAAAAATTTCATTAAAGCTGACTCAATAGTTAGATTAAGGTGGACTCAATGGGAACAGGGTTGGCAGGGTGGAGTATGGGGACAATTACCCTCTACAGAGTATAGAGTCTACAGATTACAGAGGTAGGGTGCACGTTAGGTTCGGGTTCGGCGGATTGATCCTGCGCCTCCGTATTCGGACTTCGGAGGGATGCTGAGTTACCAACTCAGCTACTGGATCATCGGCTAACGAAAGCGAACTCGACATCGACGACAGAGTACCGGCTCGGTTCCGTACCGGTCCTAACAGAGAGTCAGAGCTCTCTTTCGTTGAACAGTGGAGATAGCTTGGTCAATGGTTAATACTCAATAATTTGCCACACCTAGATCTCGCAATCGGATTGCGTGAGTCGGGTTCGGGTTGGGTTGTCAAATAGACCCTAACCCTAAATGCTCAGATTAGGGTTGATCCACGAGTCAATTCGGATCATCTTAAAAAATAACTAATATTTAAAAAAGTAAAGAAAAATTAAAATTCTAAATATAAAATAAAAACCTGAATATTTAACGATTACATAGAAAAGATTAAAGAATAAATGCATAAATATTTTCAATTAGACTTCACAATCGGGCCAACCCTAACGACCACGATGGTACATGGTAGATGGCTTCCCATCGAACGTTAGATGTAGGCCTTCCAGGCTCTACCAACCGTAGCGATTGAAATAAAATAACAGAAAACCGAGAATACATCCATACCATACGGAACAAGTGGTGGGGGTAGAGTGGAAGGAAAATTTATTGCATCCATATATAATTTGTAAGTTAGTGTGATGAATGATGATGTTTGGTTTGTCATGTTGTGATGAATAAACAGGAAAAACGTTTGAGACGATTGATCCGCGAAACGGCGAAGTAATAGCTCGGGTTGCAGAAGGAGACAAAGCAGACGTGGACCTGGCGGTCAAGGCTGCCAGAGAAGCTTTCGACCAAGGACAATGGCCTCGAATGACTGGCTTCGTGAGTGCTTTTCTGTTCCTTTGTTTGTTCTGGCTTCTGATGGTTCAGGCCACTACTTGGCCTTGACCTTATAGAGGGTACTGATCCAATAGAATAGTCTTCGGTCTTCACACTTCACCATGCTAAAACCGTTGGATTGCAATCTTTGAGGTTTAAAGTATCATAGATTTTTCCTTGTTAAAAAAAAAGGCGCGCCAGCTAACTTGACCCTTCCCTTCCCGCGGAATTGCGGAGCTTAAATCCGATTTCCTGCCCACTATTCTCTACCCACACGCTACCTGCCCAGAATTACAGCAATACATAGAAAAAAAAGTAGGAAATCTCAAATTTTAAAATTGAACAATTCAATATCTCAATGGGCATCTAGGACCCCAACTTTCTTGAATAAAAAACAAGGATTTAGGTTTGTTAATTTTTTTTGTTAATATTTAGATTTTTTATAAAGAAAATTAAAATTAGATGACACTCCAAGAGTATTTGTGTCTTTTTCAAATGCGATTTAACAACTGATTAATCGGTAGGTACTCGATTGACACATTTTGAAAATTCATGTACTGAATTATAACATTTTAAAGTATGGAGACCAAAGTGGCACTAGGCCTAAAGTATCAGAAATTTTCCCTAAATATAAAACAACATTTAAATGATTCAAAAATTATGGCCTTTAGATTGCTTTTCACGTTGGAAAAGCAAAATCCAGTCAAAAAAACCGTTGGATGAAAAACAAGCTTTAAATGGACTTTTTGCGTAAAAAAGGACAATTTGAAAAAACAAGAAAAAAAGGAGAAAAAACCATTTAATTTTTTCAAACTAGTGTGACCAACCAATCTCTAAAATAAGTGCTTTCTTTCAAAAAGTTGGGCAGGCTGGGCTGGGTTTAACCTTAACCTAGGCTGGACTTGCTCTGTTAAGCCCAAAATGAGCAAGTTCAAGGGCAAGCCTGATCTGTCCAACGTGAGTCCTTGTGGGGCCCCGCCCTACCTCGCCCATTCGGGGCGAGCTTTCCCTGATCTTAAACAGGGAAGGGGCGGGGATGGGGAGAATATTTTTGCCCCAAAATGGGGATGGGGCGGGAGTAAGGTTCAAAATATTGTATAGGGCGGGCGTATCGACCTGTACTGTTATTGTTTTATTTTTGTTTTTGGATCTGGTTCAGAGGGGCCGGTCTACCCCTAAACCACTCGTCGACTTGAAACACCCCTTGGGTGTATTGGGAAGACTCCGATACAATACGTATCACCCGATATGTGATGACATTTTGAACCTTGGGCGGGAGCATGGTTTGCATATAATTCCTCAAACCCGATGGTAAATTAATAAAAATATTCTTAGATTTAATATTAATTTTTAAAATATCTCTAAGTTTTTTTTCCAAATTCTTAAAGTTTGTTTTTGGATAACAATTCTTATTTGTAAAATATTTCTAACAATTCTTAAAATCCGAGGATCCCATTCCATTTCTAATGTACTTCCAAGTTTCTATTTTTAGGTGGTTGCCTTGTGGTGGGAAAAATTCAAGGATTCCCTGTTATAGAGAGGGAGTGGGGAAACTCCCACCCCAAATCTGCTCTGTCATCGAGGACAGGGCATAGCATCTTGACTATGGAGCGGAATTTGATGCACTTGGATTGGGTGTGAGCTCAGGTTAAGTTGGGCTCAGGTTGGGTTTGGGTTGGACTCGGGCTATCTATCTATGTATTATAGTTGGGTTGGGCTCAGGCTGCTTAAGTGTCCAACTCTAAAAATAAAAATTCCAAAATTTTGGACCCATGTCCATCGTAAAGAATTGAAAATGCAAGCCTAGCCGATGTAAAATTGTGGGCTGGGCTCAGGCTGGTTCCGCTAAGTTGCACCCCTAAAAAGTGGCTTTTTTCAAAAACCCGTTTAGGCCAAGAAGCAATCCCAAACACGGTCTTGTTACCAGTGCCGATCTCATGACACATGGTGATTAGCTTAATTTTGTCAATGATCTCTGCTTTTTTTTTTTTTTTTTTTTTCTCTACGACCAGGAAAGGGGAAGGATAATGATGAAATTTGCAGACTTAATAGATGAAAGTATAGAAGAATTGGCTGCCATTGATGCCATAGATGCTGGGAAGTTGTTTACTTCAGGGAAGGCCGTAGACATCCCATCAGTAGCAAATATGATTCGTTATTATGCAGGCGCCGCAGATAAAATCCATGGTCAGATGTTGAAGATGTCAAGGCCGTTTCAAGCCTACACATTGCGTGAGCCCATTGGTGTTGTAGGTCATATCATCCCGTGGAACTTTCCCTCTACCATGTTCTTCATGAAGGTTGCCCCTGCCTTGGCGGCGGGGTGCACTATGATAGTCAAGCCTGCCGAACAGACACCACTTTCAGCCTTGTACTATGCCCATCTTGCTAAGCTGGTAGACTTCAACTTACAATGCCTATTTTTCAGTGATTGATTAACATAAAATAAACATAACTGGGTGCTAGTTTTCTTACTACATGAACTATTTTTCAAATAACCCATCTAGTGTTCTTTCTTTTCTCTTCCTCCAACTCTCAGGCAGGAATACCCGATGGAGTACTCAATGTTGTTACTGGATATGGCTCCACGACTGGTGCTGCCATTAGTTCTCATATGGACATTGATATGGTAATCCCTATTTCATTATGTAAATAGTATGGACATCGATATCCAACTAACAATCCCTATTTAACTTGCCGTTTTTATCACTTGTCAGGTTAGTTTTACAGGGTCCACAGAAGTTGGACGGTTAGTTATGCAGGCTGCGGCACAAAGCAATTTAAAGCCTGTTTCACTTGAACTGGGTGGGAAATCTCCACTTATAATTTTTAATGATGCTGATGTGGACTCAGCTGTTAATCTTGCTCTCCTCGGCATTCTTTATAACAAGGCAAAGTTTTTTTCTTTTTTTTTTTTTACTTATTTACAATTGTTTTATTTAGTTTGGTAGTGTAACTCTGATAATTGGATTGAAATTCAGGGAGAAATTTGTGTAGCGGGTTCTCGTGTTTATGTTCAGGAAGGGATTTATGATGAATTTGTGAGGAAGGCAGCAGCAAAGGCAAAAACTTGGGTGGTTGGGGATCCATTTGATCCTCGTTCTCAGCAGGGACCTCAGGTAAATTTGTTGTTGTTTCCCATTTATTTAATTACTTTCCAATGAACGTTTATACCATGAGCATCTGTCCTCATCAAACATGCCCTTTATATCTGAAAATTTCCCTAAATAGCAATGTAAATGCAAAGCTATATCATGAGAATAAATTCTTCCCAGTAGGGTAAAACAATGTTGCAAGAAGACCTTAGAAGTGATGATAGAATTTTGTTTTGCTAGTCTATCATATGAAAAATATATTCAAATAGATCCATAACAAACAGTATATGCTCTCATCCTTCCAACAAACTGGAGGGATCAATGACAAGGACCCTGCTCTACCTTTTTTTTTTTTTTTTTTTTTTTTTTATTATGCTACTGTTTCCAGACCAATGCTAAAACAGCCCTGGTTCATTAGATGTTAACTCTCAAGTGTAGGTGTGAGTTGAGTTAAGATCGTTGTAATCTGAGTATTGTGCAAAGCTCTGCTGAGAAAATGTACTTGCAATAATGGAACCCATTCCATTATTTGCCTCTTTTGCTAAAGTGAACCCTGCTATCCACATTATGTTGATAATACATGGCGGAAGTGAAGAATCCTCCAACAGGGCTTTAACAACAACTTGAGCATCCCCTTAAACAAAGACATGATGAAGATGGAGAGAAACAGCCAATTTAAGAGCCTCCAGTAGCGATAAAGCATCCGCCTCCAAAGGAAAAAACACCTGAAACTTGACACCTCGTGCCACTACAAAGGAGACAGCATAGTCTCTGATAATAGTGAGCTGGTTTTAACATAATGGGTAGCCAATTCAGTTTATTTCTTCTCTGTTCCCCGTTATCGCTGTGAAATATTGAATCCCATGAATCAATGATGAATGTGGTTAGCAATATTGATGAGGTAGTGCCAAAAATTCAGCATGTATAATTTCCTCTTTGGTGCAGGTTGATAAGACACAATTTGATAAAATCCTTTCCTATATTGAGCATGGCAAGAGGGAGGGAGCCACCTTGTTGACTGGCGGTAAACCCTGCTGTGAGAAGGGCTACTATATTGAGCCCACAATCTTCACAGACGTCAAGGTACATCATCTCGGCTCTCACATGTGTATAGTAATGTTCTTCATTATGACTTTTGTATTCCATCATTCCATTGTTTACAAAGTGAGATCCTAAAGCAATTTAGCTACAATGGGTTTTTTCTTTTGTAATTTTGAATGACATTGCCAGGAGGATATGCTGGTAGTAAAGGATGAAATATTTGGACCTGTGATGTCTCTCATGAAGTTCGAGTAAGTTTAATTTTCTCGATCCAATTGAAGAATTTGCATAAATATCTTAGAATAAGAACCTATGGGGGCCATTACTGGTGTAATGTTAAAACCTTGGGCTGCCAAGCGGGAGAACATGGGTTTGAGTCTAACCGAAAAGCAGCCCCATCCAATCCACCCCCTCCCAAGACCCCAGATTCTTTAATCTTAGAATTAGAGAATATGCTTTACAATGAATATCTTCTATTCAATTTCCCATTCTTCAGAAATCATATATAGAAAATCTTTGTTGGTCAGGTAGTAACATAATACTGGATTAACTCTTCTGATATGCACTGTAATATTTTAGGAGTGTTGAGGAAGCAATTGAGAGAGCCAACAACACAAGATATGGCCTGGCGGCAGGAATTGTGACCAAGGACTTGAATCTGGCCAACAGGGTCTCAAGATCGATTCGTGCTGGCATCATTTGGATCAATTGCTACTTTGCCTTTGACAATGATTGTCCTTATGGTGGGTATAAGATGAGTGGGTTTGGAAGGGACAACGGATTAAACAGCCTTGACAAGTATCTCCAAGTGAAGTCTGTTGTAACCCCCATCCATAATTCTCCATGGCTCTAAATCTGTACTTCTATGAAATATTAATTAAAGCTAGATGAATAAAAAAAATTGTAATTGCCATTTACAGGAAATGAATCAAATCTTTGTGTCTTGTCACTTTACTATGCTAAAGCCAAAGTTGTGTGACGCTCTTCTTGTTCCACAAACAGCAAGCCTCACTACTTTATTAAGACTTGAGTATGAGGTTAACTCAAGTCGACAATTCTCAAAGGATTTATAGCTAAGGAAAATCAAAACCATACAAGCACACTGGGGATAAAAAGGCACTAGAAAAGGAAACTTGATCATAAAAATGTGGTGGTGGTCACTCCCATGTTTGGGGCCTTTCACCTCCATACAAGATCACCTCCTTAGGGATGGCAATTTCAGGATTTTACTATATTCATGTAGGTATATGGAATTAAGCAAACCCAACCCTCCCCACTGCATAAAACTATAATTGAATTGTTGGTTTTAGTGTATTGAACTTAATTTTGTTCTGGGTTTTACTTTATTCTCCTTGATGTCTTAATTTGCTTCATTTGTATTGCAATCAAACAAAATAAGCTAAAATTTAAAACCAAAATAGGTCAGAATTTATAGTTTTACATCAGTACAAATTTATTTACATTGCAACTAAATACAACCTTAAAAACAAAACAAAACAAACACATTTAGCATACTTTTTACTTGTTTTCAGGTTCGAAAATGCTTAAAACACAATTTTTGAAATCAAACAAAGTCTCAACATAATATGCATAGAACGTAACCGAACTATGGTTTTGTACATGTCAGAAACCTGCATATAACATGTAGAAAACACAGAAGTAAATGATAGGAGGGAGATGGGACTTACCTTCCATCGTTAATCTAATTCCCGTATTTTGTAAACAAAACTTGAGTAGGGGTTTTCTAAAACTTCAAAAACTCCTATTTTAGATCAAATTCTAACAAAGGCATCACATATAATTTATAAGAAGCATGAAAGTCTTAACGGTTCACGTTGGACGAGGCAACATATTTTGAATCATCATTGACAAGTGCATTATAGTGTAATAGAAACTAATTCAATTTGCTTAGAAGCTTATGAGGATGCGGTTTGATATCCTAGACGTGTTGATCATTTCTTGCTTTTATATAATCTATCAGTTTTTGGAAAACTGGTAACCGAAATCTATCAGTTAATCGTCGATTTTTTCTGTTTTTTAATTTTTACAATATTTATTATAAATATATAACGAAAAATTATAAATATATAAAATATTATATTTTAAATAATAAATAATGTATCATATTATATATATATATATATATATTTATATATAATGTATAGTTATTAATTTATAATATATATAAAATATATAGAAACATATGTATACCGGTCAGTTGGATTAACCGTCGGCTTTCTGTATTAGTTAACTGAAACCAAATCATCTGGTTCAGTTAACCAATTTTTTGGTTCGATTTTTTTGGTTTTTTTTGCTCAGCCCTAGCCCTGGCTGGTTGTAGTTAAGGGTGTCAATGGACTAGTTTCGGGTTGGACCCCGTCCAACTGAAAGGTGTTATTGGACAGAACGGACTGGTCCAAATATAAATGGTCCATATATATTTATATTACAGACTAAATTTGAACAGAACTGTTGATTGAAAGGGGTCCAATTCTCACTTGGAGATTTCAAAAATTTGTTCGAAGAGCTTATGAAACCATTTGGAGATTTCATATGCTTGTTAGGGTTCCACTGCTCCTTTCAGCAATTGAACGAACAATCGCTCAAGTTTTTGTCTCTGGCGATATTTCCCCAACTCTAGTGGTCTTCACGATGGTATACTCCTCCTTGCCCGTGGTTGAATATGTATGCATGTATGTATGTATATGTATGTCTAGTAATATTTTTAAAAATATGGTTGAATATGTTTGAATATATCTGGATACATTTCAATAGGATTATGAATTGTAACTATTTTACTTTTAATTTTTTAAATTGAAATAAAAGTAAAAATAGAAATAAAATGAATTTAACATTATAAAAAAAATCACGGGCAGTGAGGATCCCCGCCTGCAGGATGGAGATATCCTTGTCCTCGTTGGTAGGGATTTTTGTGGGGACAAGAGTGGGGAGTGGGTGGTGGTTCCTTCAAGGCCAATCAAGGCCAGTTCTCTAGGTCAATTCAGGTAAGGTATATCCCTAGACCCTAGGTCTGGCTTGAGTGGGTGTTGGTTCCAAAAATTTGCGACGTAACCCTACCCAAAAACTGATTAAAACTGACCTTGCCAAGGCTGGTTTGATGTAGGTTCCAACCAATTTTAGGTAGAACCAACCCATTAGCTCACCCCTAGGTATTACTTGACATATATTAAAGGAGACTTCATGGGTTGGGAACAGAGTAGGGTGCACATGACGTCTGCTAACCTTACCATGGAAAGCCTACAGTTACGTGGATTTTATCCTGTTCCTCCTCTTTAGAGGAATCCAAGTGACAATTCAAACTACGGGTCAGCAACTATTTTCCAAATTCACATCATGGTTTTTTCTAGCAGAGTACGCACAATCACTATACACACAAACCAAATGAGAACATACATAAGTTTTATATAAAGAAATTTTATAATAAATATTAAAATATTAAAATTACTTTTAACCCCTTTTAAAATACACAGAATCCCTCTTTGAGACCAACTACGTATCTAAGTATGAAGTGGTTGAACTAAATGATTTATTATTTTGTTTTTTAGTGAAAAAGTTATTTGGGAGGTTGTGAGGGCTATGAGGCTGAAATTGAATTGAGAGGAAGGAAGGAAAGAAAAAGCGTAGGGCATGTTTTGAAAATTTAATGAACTGTTAAGGATACACTTCTGTTCTTTTATATTTTACTTATTCAACTTAAGCTTTGAAAGGTCAACAAAGTATATATAAATAAATTTTAAAACTAAAAAATATTAAATAATTTTCTCAAACCACACGATATATATTGTTAAACTATATCAACCGTTATTAACTGCCCTATTAGAAGCCCTAGGATATATGATTTTCTAAATGCCTTGAAAAACTAAAATAGGTTTTTATTTTGGGGATGGGATTTGATGATCCATCAATGTAGTAGGTCCTAAAGCTAGAAGTCTTTGGGTTGGATTTTTTATTTGTCCTATGACCTGGGGAAAGTAAAATACAACATGCTTTTGGATTAATGAGATGGGATCCAAAATATTTCAGTCTATTTTATTGATTTTTTGACAGTTCAGGAGGCCTAGAAACCAAGCAACGTGTTTGAAGGAGAAAGTCTTCCTGCTTGAGAATTTCGATTGATGAGAAGATATGGTGTCAGTTGCTACTGCTATTATTAGGGAGGTTAGCCTGTCCTTATTTAAAGATAGACTATTTATTGGGCTGTGTTTGGTTGCTTTGCCATTTGCATTAGAGTGTAAATATAAAAAAAAATTGTTTAATTTTATTTTGGATTTTATTTTATTTTGCTTCATATCTTAATTTATTTCATTTGTACTGTAATCAAACAAAATAAGTTAAAATTTGAAACAAAAATAGGTCAAAATTTACATTCAAATCATTTGCTCATTGCACTGCCTTGATTTTACATATGTGCAAATTTATTTGCATTGTAACCAAACACAGTTCACATTTGCATGCATCATCATCATTATTAAGGCTGCATTTGGTTGCAATACAAATGCAAATGTGTACACTTTACCCTTTTTTTGGTTCATGAGTGAAAATACAGTTCACATTATAAATAATTTTTGCAATCATCTTATTTATTTGAAATTGGTGCAAAGTGTGGGTCCATCATTAAATGCTCCAACTATCTTATGCTTAGACTTGGCAATTGGGTTGGGAGGGTTAGGTTCGGGTTGGGCCAAAGTGCTTTGTGTTGATTTCGGGTCGGGTTGGATTGTCAAATGCTAGACCCTAACCCTAAATATTCGGGTTAGGGTTGACCCATGGGTCAATTTGGGTTATCCCAAAAAATAATTAAAATAAAAAAAATTAAATGAAAAATATCAAAATTAAAAGAATTAACTTTAAAATTCCAAATATAAAATAAAAACTTGAACATTTAACAATTTAAAGAGTAAACAACAAAAAGTAAAGACTAAATAGAAAAAATTAAAGAGTGGAAACTTCTAACAATGCATAAATAATCCCAATTAGACTTGACAATCGGGTCAGCGGGTTGACACATGACCCAACCTAGTTTTTTTTTTTGTTGGGTCGATCGGGTCATTTCACATTCGGGTAGCAAATATGAGACCCTAACCTGTTTTTTGGGGTTGGGTTGGATCGGGTTCGCAGGTTGGGTCAACATTTTGCCAGATCTACTTATGCTCCAATGCCTTAACTTTTGGTCAAAAGTTAATTATTAAAAAAACACAAAATTATATTTAAAAAATAGGTATAATAATGTTCTCTTCTCAAAATACAAAAATGTCAGAAAATACATTTTTGATCTAATAATCATTACTTTTTTACATATTAAACAAACACGAACCGGAATACATAAATATCTCAATTTAACATTTGTATCACAAACAAACGGAGCCTAAAGAAGAACTTTTAGACTGCGATTGGTTACGGTGCAAATTTTCATTGGGTGCAAAATTTATACCTACTGTAGTTTTGCTTTTATTTGTTTGTGATTATGATTTGCATTCTTAACTGATATAAAAATATATTATACCTTTTTATCTCTTTTGCATTTAATGGCAGGTATAAATTTTGGCATCTTGCACCACTTTCCTCTTACCTCAATTCCTTTTTATATAAATAAGTTATTCATCGTCTTGCATCCTATCTTACTCCAAGGCAGATAACCACCCTCTACTTCTCTTTCATTTAAAGTGGAATATATCACAAACAAATAAGAAATCAAAACTGAAGCAAAAGTACACTAGAGTTTATGCTTGGCCTTCTGCACTCTCATGCATTTACATCTGTGCAAATGAAATTTATTGAAAGATTTTTGTGAAATGCGATGTGATTCTTTGCAAGCGAAAACTGTGAACACACCCTGCAAGTGTGGGAATCTTATCACATTTTAGGAACATCTTCCACTGAATTTAATATACATGCTCCAAGGTTTGGCTAAAACTAATTTATTATTATTGAACAATCTCATAATCCAAAAATATTGAAAGATATCACTTTGGCTTGAAAAAAAAGAGGAGAAAAGAAAAAATATATATTATATATTTTTTATTATATAAAATATTTTTTTATTATATAAAGCATTAGCAAGTCGTAGTCAGAATTGGGCAGGATTTTTTCAGAAAGCCCGAAATTGGACTGAAACAAGTTGGGCATGAGCTCTAACCCTGCAGGCCTAAAATCTTGTCCAACAAGACTAACCAAAAATAGGCCGGGCCAATCAATGAACAAGTCAGAATTTGCTCCTCACAGAACACACCTCACACCAACTTCACAATCCTATGGCATCGCGTATAGGAAACATCTCTCTATAAATAACAGCACAAAATAAGGAAAAATTTTCTGATGTCCGGCTGGGAGGCATTGTGAGTAATATATCCAAACTCCTTATGTGTATAGTTGTATCTTGGGCTGTCTGGGAGAAGATTCTTAATCTCAAACTCCCACTTGAACATTCTCTGTTCTAATGTCTAATTAACAATATATAATCATGCCATCCTTATGCTACTGTTACACTTATCTCTACCAGTTTCTTGTATTTTTTTTTTTTTAATTCAAATCTTGTACACTGTAATGGCTCTAAACTAATCTTCATTCAGTACTAAAAAATGTTTTACAAAGATTCAACAAAGCCACCAGTAAAATAAACTACACCAATAAAGTTGAAAATTCTTCAAGGAATTCTGTGTATGTATTGTATAAAAACGTCTTGACTACTTATATCCCTTTTATAGATTATGAAAAATGAAAAATCATTTTGTAAAGTTTCTAACTCTTTATAAAGTGACTCTTTATATAATCATGAATTTGAATTAAACGAATGTGATGTCAGTTAACAACTTTAGTCAATGACCATTAAAGGTTTTGGTGAGAAAATTCAAATTTTAGAAAGCTACTTTTTAAAATCCAAAGTCTAAACCAAGAGCACAATCACGTGGTGTAGTGGGTATTGGGGCCTGATGTTTCTTGGTTAATGGTCCTGTCTTATTGCATTTGATTTCTTGCTCAATTAGTCAAAAGGCCCATAAGAACCAAACAAACAACTGAATAAGCATTCAGATAGAAGAAAACAGGTTGATGTCAAAAGCATGGAACGAAAATGTTGCATTCAAAAATCAAAAGTAGAAATTTGGAAAGAAGGATCGATGGATATAATTGGATGAAGACTTGGAAGATTTTGTCACTGGAACGCCAAAATTCTTTTTCTATGCATTAAGAAAAAAAGAAAACTTAGAATTCTACACACACACAATTACAACATCATGATGCAAGCAAGCTCCTCTCTATCCAAGCATGCCATGGGTCTTGAGTTCCGGGTCTACCAAAATACAAGATTCATTCTCAAAAGGCCTATCGCTGCTCTAGGTGTCACACTGTGGTGAAGGTCAATGTATTTAAACTACCATTGACTCAGATGGTCAGACCGTTCGGCCCAGAGCCATCTAGGTAATGGATCTTATTTTATCTCAAACCTGGTCTTTGGTAAAAAATTATTGAATTGGTCAATGATTCATTAATTCGGGTGGTCAAATCGTCGGTCAGTTTGACCTGTTCAATAATTTTGGTCGTTTTTTATTTTAGTTAATTTTATTATTTTTTTAATTTTTTTATCAAAACGGATCATTCATTCGAACCGCATGAACAAACCATTGGCCGAAAACCAATAGCCAGAACGGTTCTAGTTTCCGAATTGTTTTTAAAAACATTGGTGAAGGTTGCTGATTTGATTAACTAGACAGCCAGATCCTTGTAGATTAATGTACTAAGAAGTCTTTTCTTCAGACATTTAAATTAAGGCAATCCTTGAAATTCTGCTAATTGGTCAGAAATGTTAGAGGAGGCTGAAGTCTTTTAGATAAAAACTAGTGACAAAGAAATCAAGCTTGTTTTTTAAAAAGTGCTTTTTAGGGGGTGTTCAACAAGATGATTGATTTTGTTTTTGTGATTTTGTAAATCAATCATATTGTCAAACACCCCTTCAGTGTTTTTAAAATGGGCGTTTTGAAAAAATGGATATACCCCCACCCCTCATTTTGTAAGGTTGTTAAGAAAAAAGTCACTTTTTGAAGTGGGATTTTTGGATAATTTTCATTTTTTGTTCAAAATAGCTTTTTGCAAAACTAAAAAGATAAATGGAACTTTTTCTCCACTTTTTCATATGCAAAAACCCATTTTGAGCTTTTTCACTAAACGGTTTTTTTATTGGCTTTTGATTTATCCAATTTAAAAAACATGAAAAAAAAATCAATTAAAGCAGTTCTCTCAAAAGCAGACTTTGATGACAGCAGGTGAGAATGACAACCAACAAAGGAGAGATTCCCAAATCCCAATTACCTTTCCACCTTGGAATTAAAAATTGACGTTGTATGGACACTTAATGTCATTCATCAGTTACATAAGAAATCACTCCACCATACAATAAAGTTGAGTGAGGTCAAGCAACAAGTTCCGGTCCATGACTGGTCACATATTTTAATAATGCATGGTTGAGAATTCTTATGATGTCGTACGTGGCCAGTAATCAACTCCAAAATTACAATGCAGCAGGTCTGGTCCCTCTGGAGTTGGGTGCTTGGGCCAACCGGCCTGACCCTGACCCAATTTCACCTATCAAAGAAAAGAAGAATTCAGATCGATGGAATGATAGAAGATGTGGCACGCAAAGCCATGTCACCGCGGTTCAATACTCTAACAAAAGCCGTTGCAGTGGGAACATCTCCTTTGTTATTCAACTGTAATGGCCTGTTGGGGCAGTATTGGAAGCGTATATGGTAAAAGACTTCTTTACAAGCTGGAATTACCTTGGTTTAGCATATATGGAAAATGAGGAATATAAAAGGCTCAATTTGGAAAGAGTATGAATATAAATATGTACGGTGCATATATGCTTGTGTTCATACCCTTTTTAAATTGGAGTTGGGATCTGCTCCTCATACTTTTACAGCATGTACTAATTGCACATCAGGAATATTTCTTATACTTTCATATTATTATTCATGGAAGATGTTCCTAATACATAATAGGATATGGCTTTGAGGTCAATAGATACCAATTCTCCAAACTGAGCCAGAAGTAGAGAGCATGTAAAATAGGGCAGAGGTAGGGCTATGGTGAAAAAGAAGAAAGGTGAATGTAAAAAAGGATAAAGAAGTGGTGTAACTTTTCCCTTGGAGTACTTTTCACAGTGGATTTTTCTTCAGAACTCTACTATGGATGTAGACCACAGTGCCCAAGTGTATTGATGTATCAGATCCTTATACAAACATGTTAATTGTACTCATCTCAAATATGTTTTATGCAGATACAAAAAAAATCATTTTGTATTTGTGCTGAATATAACCAAAAGATTAGAAAATACTTATTCAAATGGCATATGAAAATGAAGTAAAACAAAGATAAAGAGAAACAAGAAAAAAAAATTAGAGAGAGCATACAAATTTGTGTGATTAAGCTAATAGATTATGCTCACAAGTGTAGGAAGAGCAGAAATAAACTCTGCAGAGTGTTAGTAGAGAATACAAGGTTGAACAAATTCTCTCATAAAACCTTGAACTTCAATACAACCCAGTTCTCTCTCAAAAACTCGCTCTACCTTTTTGTGCATGTCAAAAAGATGTGTATAAAAGAGAAAACCTCCAAACAACATAACACAATGAATTCAGGTCAGACCCATAAGCTGAAAAATGGATTGGATCTAGAATCAGAACATAAAACATGCCACAACAAGAACTCAATGCACAACACAACAATTTGTATTCACTCTTCCCAAATGGCGCCTTACTCTCCTTAAACTTTATTATATTTCAACTTCCATAATAAAATAATGCTACTTATGCTGTTTTATTTATTATCATATTCTATTCAAACTCATCCAAAACAAAACCAAAATAAAACTTGGAACATAAATAGAAGGATGAATTGAATGAAGACTTTTGGAAGATTTTGCCAGTCCAATGAGGAATAAGACTCATATGTAATACACACAAGGTAGGGTTTCTTAATTTATTTGAGGAAGAACAAGCCATGATTTCAGAAATTCCATTGGTGTAATTTTAAATGCATACAATATATAAACATTGATATGGATGTGGGCTCATACAATTGCAATAGCTTCAGAATGGAACCAAGCCCCTCCCCATCCAAGCTTCATTTGATTAAATGTTCATTACATCCTATCTTTTTTAAAATAAGTATATTGACTTGGGGCTCATGCCCTAAAATATCTCAAAGTCTTATCTCTTGATTGCGTGAAGATTTTTCTTTAGAAATATACTTGCTGTATGATCTTAAGGTCTTAATCAATCCATTGATGAGCTGTCTTGTTTTTTGGGAGCAAAAATTTATTGTGTTTTTGGATTTTGAGAGGAGAAAGTTGGTTAATGGGATTTTGATTTTTATTGACCAAGTGTGTCTTTTAATAATGAATTTTTATGACTAAAAGAACATGGATAAATGCACTTATCCAAAAAGTATTTACCAAAAAAAAAACTACCCAGATAATTACATTTATCCGGATAAATAATTTACCGAAAAGTGAATGAGACCTTAATGTAAAATAAATAGGTGTAAAGCAAAGTTTTCAATGTAAAAGAAGAAATAAAATTGAAAACTTTACAATCGTCCCTAATCGATGTTTGGTAAATGTTGGAAAGTTTTTCATTTTACTAGCAAATTAATACTTTATTGGTGATCGAATCAATGCCTACATGCATATGAAACAATACATATAAGAATCGTTCTTTCATCATCTTGTTGTGATAGCATAATCCTTTCAAATCGCTATTTTAATGTATGGTGCTCATCTTTTTTATATTATAAAAGGGTGTTGATTTGGATGAAGAGAATATCTTTTTATCGTCTTTATATGCTAATTATTTTTTTGTTCAATTATTGAAGATTCAAATGAAATTTGATTTTTTATAGAAAAAAAAAATCTTTCGGCACGATCACAAGCACCATTGACTTTGATTTTTTTTTTTTTTTATTATCTGTCCATGTCCATAGAAGCTGCAATCAAATGCCTCCCAATCATCCACCAATTTTAGCCAAATTAAAGAACCCCCTCAAAAGATTCCAGATGGGCCAGAAACTAATAAGGAGGAGAAATCTGCGCTGAGCTCGTCAAATCATGGTCTTCGGCCTTCCATGTATCGCCGCAACCCCACATTATGTCATTTCATCAAATTTAAGATAGAGCTACATCAAAGGCCATGATTCACAGTTTCAGTCCAGCGCTAATTGATATTTGAGAGAAACAAAATAGACTAATCAATCAATCAAGAGTGAACACATCAGTATAGTGTTATATATGAATGGCCCCACACGAACTTATACCTTATGAGAAACTTTGAATAGCCCACTTTGTTTCTAGCCCCTCCGGCCCCATCAAAAATGAGTTGGGCTCGTTTGGCACCCAATAGGTGGAAAGGTTACAAAAGAGAAAGATTTGTCCAACAATGAAGGCTACCAATCAAAAGGATATAAAATGCTAGCTTCACGGGCCATGTCTGATGTCTATCTGTCATGGAATGGTGGGTATGTTGTTTTGTGAAAATATAAAGGGTATTATTGGGTGTCATGTTTCGATCTTTTGACTCAGTTCAGAAATAATACGAATACAAATACTGTACAGTATAAATATAAAGTTTATAATACGAAATACAAAGGTTTTGCACTTTTCCCGAACTGATCGAGCTGGCCAATTGATATCTGTGTACAAGACCCATAAGAAAATGGAGCTGTTCCATTGCGTCTCATTTTAAAATATTTAATTATCAATTGATTAGTCTAATTATTATTAATTTCATTTCTAACTTGTCATGTGCTCTATTTTTATAAAAAAATCAGCGTAGGCCAGCGGGCTACAAATTTTCTTTATAAAGGAGAGAAGAACCTCTCCCTTCTTACACGCAGATTAGTAGAGAGAGAGGGGGGGGGGGGGGGGAGAGAACTGAGAAGAACCTCTAACAGAGAGAGAGAAGGATGGCAGGTGAAAGTAATGGAAGCGCAGAAAATGTCGTCAAGATCCCGAAAATAAAGTTCACGAAGCTGTTTATCAATGGAGAGTTCGTGGACTCCGTCTCAGGTTTACATCTCCTAATTGGTTTTCTTCGTCTTCTTCCTTTTTGTTTCTCAGTTACTTCTGATCCGTCGAGAGAACAAGTGCCTATACTTAGTTGAGCCTTGAACTTTCCCCTGCCGTGAATTTTTATCTTAGTATTTCTTTGGTTTCTGCATGACGTTGATCTCGAGATTAGCTCCTTTAGTCCTTTTTACCAGACACGTCTCTTCCACAATTCTTTTGGAAGAAACACTGGAGGCAGATTGAGCTCATTCTTGTTCATCCAAAGGAGAAATTACAGAGTTGAATGAACGTCTGCTCTCATTTCTTAATCTTTGGATGCTCTGAATTCTGAAAATTAAGTAGTTACACTAGATTGCGATGGATGTTTACAAGTGAAAACTCATAGAAATTGCTTTTGGTGCATCCTCGTCGTCGTCGGTGTTATCTTCTCTATCTCTATTGCCAAATCAATTATATATACACGATTGATCTGGCTTGTGCCTGTTAAATTATTGGTTGATCGTTAATGTGTGTCGGAAAACATGAACAGGGAAAACATTTGAGACGATTGATCCAAGAACGGGAGAAGTGATAGCTCGAGTTGCACAAGGAGATAAAGAAGATGTCGACATGGCCGTCAAGGCTGCAAGAGAAGCTTTCGACCATGGAAGATGGCCTCGCATGCCTGGCTCCGTGAGTTCTCTCCTCTTGTTTAACTTTCTTCCTTAGTTTGCTCCTCATTTATAATCTTTTTCTTGTACTCTTTGCAATTCCTTTTTTGGTAAGTGTACTCTTTGCAAATGCTACATAAACCAAACATCTGTTTTGTCAACATCTCTTCAAATATGTAATAAGTAGATTAAATTGTAAAGTTTCAGTCATCATTGACAAGCCATTCTCGCTGGCTAGACTCTTCTTTTTGTAGTGTTTTACATTTTTAATGTATCTTTTTTTCTTTTGTTCATTTATCAAAAAAAATATAACATTTAAATTGAAGGAATTGAGTTAGGTGAAAAGTAGTAGTTTAATTTACAACTTAAACCTTACAATTAAATAGAAACTAAATTCAAAGTTGAGTATTTTAGTCAATGTATTAAAAATTGGACAAGACCGGACGGTCAAACTGTTTGGCTCGGGAACTGATCAAGTCACTAGTTTCATTTTGGCCTTGATCCGCTATTTTACAAAAAAAAAAAAAATGTTGAAATGATCAGATAACCGCTGACTTGGACGGTTTAACCATTAAAATGTTCAACCTAGTTAATGGTTCTAGAGTTGCTTTCAAATTAATCCCAAATATTTAATTTATTTTAAAATAAAAATTAGAAAATAAAAAAATTGAAAAAAGAACATTTTATATGTCATAATCTTGTTCGATTATTCCCAATGGCCAAAATTAATTAGGGTTTTAGTTTTTCCATTTTGATTTTGAATTTTTTTATTTATTTTATGATTCTTTTTAAGTTGCAACATCAAAAAAAATTGAAATTCCAATAAAGAAATCAAAAAATCAATGCAAGAGATGAAAGATTAAACATCAATCTTATATTAAAAGCTAAGGTACACCAATGAAACAAGCCATATGGGATTTGAGAGAGATTTAGAGAGATGAAAGAGATGTAAGAAGAGAGCAAACAATGTTGTAGTGGCGATGATGATAAACATGGAGATAACTAGTGTGGCAAATGGATGGGTTGGGTTGAATACCAACCCACGCATATTGACCCAATAACCCATTTGCAGCCCATGTTAGTGGGTCAAAGTGGGTTAATGACTCACCTTTTTTATCTTCTAATTTAAATTAAATTTCTTTTTTATTTTTCTGTATTTTATTCTAATTGCATAAAAAAAACATAAAACTATATATTTCAACTAAAAAACCATAAAAATTCCATTTTTTATAAAAAATCCACAAATCAAAAACAAAACAAAATAATTGATAAACTATATATGTTATTCTAATTTCATGAAATACATAATTGATAAAAATTAAAAATAATATAAAAACACAAAAATTATAAAAAATTATATTTTATAGCCAAAATAGCAAATATTGTAGATACACAGAAAATTATTAAATTTATAAAAAGAGTATAACCGATCTGAGCATCCAATCAATCCTTCCTGTGCAAATTTCAGCAACCACACTTATTTGAAAATTTCAGCAACCAATCAATCCTTCCTGTGCAAATTTCCTTATGTTTTGTGGATGTAATTTTGCCTCCATGGATTCTTCCCTTCTCTTCTTCTCAGTCTGAGAATTATTCACAAAACATCGGAACAACTTTCTCTCCTCTACCTATATTTCCAATGCCCAGTTCTAATATCATCACGACCTTGATGAACCCATCCTATTCTGCATAGATCTGAGTCACAACTCTCATTCACGATCTATGTTTCCAACGAACTTACCCTTCGACGATACCATCCATTATTTTCTCCTTCAACCTGTATAGGTATGAGTCGCCGCTCCCTTCCACAATCCGAGTTTCTAAAATCTGAGCATCCAATGATTCTATCCTTCATTCTCTCATTCAACCTGCACAGATCTAAGTCACCACTCCCTTCCACTCCTAAAGATAGCTGCTATGGGCAGTTTCTTTTTTTTTCTTCTTCTTCTTCTTCTTCTTCTTCTCTTTAGGGCAAAACAGTTTTGCAATAACAATCGGTGAACATGGTGACAACCACCTCCAGTAACGTTTTCTTCTTTTCTTCTTTTTCTTTTCTTTTTTTTTTTTTCACTTCTCAGATTTTACCGGTTGCCTCCCCAAAGTCTCACACTCTCCTCTCATAATAATGTATATATGTTGTGGACTTTAACATAATCCTAATTTAATGGTAAAAAAATGTTACATTATATTTTACATCTTACCAGTTTAACCCGCTCAAACTAGACAATTGAACCGCTAATCCAAAAACCGGAAGTCAAAGCAATTCCATATAAAATTATAGATATGTTCAATTTTTTCTATATAATTTTTTTTTGTATTTTTGTGTGTAAAAATAATTCTGATATGTTATATTTACTTCTTATTTAATGTGCCTGAATGCCTTTTTTTTACAAAATTTATGCATTTTTTATTTTTATATTTTTATAGTTTATTAATTTTTATTATTTCTTTATGACATTAAAGGTTAACACATTTAACCCAAACCCAAAAGTTGAACTATTTATTATTATTTTTTATATTTCATTTTTGGTTAGTTCTAAATTATGTATTTCATTTTTATTATCAATAAAAATAATTCATGTTTATTATACTTATTTTTTTATCATAAAAATATCATAAATGTGTCTAATTTTTTATAAATTTCTATATTTGTTTCTAATATACAAATTTTATTACCTAACTACGACTTCATAGGTTGATCAAATTGATTTAGATGGTTGAAATGCTTAGATAAAGAATGATTTTAAAATACATGGGTTTATATTGTTAAAAATATTAATATAGATTTAAGTAGTAGCATTTATTAGTGAAAATAACTTAAAAACATAGGATTTAATAAAAAATGATATTTAATACCTTAAGTATAAGACTTAATGAGAGGGGATTAAATGATGTGGAAAGTAATAATTGAAGTTACATTTTCAACCCTGAGATTGGTTAAATACGCAAATATGACCACTATAGTAACCATTAGAGCATGCACCAAAACTATAAATAAGTGACTTTTATACTATTTATGAAATAAGTAAATAGAAGGTAATTTTAGTCCAAAAAAATTTTACACTGTATTCAAAAATATACATATATAACATGTATATATAATCAATATTTCAATTATCATTCTGGTTATCTGTCTGGCAACATTCCCTTCTGTTTGGTCCGGCCAGGATCGAGTAAGTTGCATATTATTAATCTTATGTTAATTAACTTTAAGTAGTTTCAATAATCTCTTTTTTTTCTTCTTGATCCAGGAAAGAGGAAGGATAATGATGAAATTAGCAGACTTGATAGATGAAAATATAGAGGAATTGGCTGCACTTGACACCATTGATGCAGGAAAGCTGTTTAGTATGGGCAAGGCCATGGACATACCAGAAGTATCAGGCCTTCTCCGTTATTTTGCAGGGGCTGCGGATAAAATCCATGGACAGACACTAAAAATGGCAAATGAGTATCAAGCGTACACGTTGCTTGAGCCCATTGGTGTTGTAGGGCACATCACCCCCTGGAACTTCCCATCCACCATCTTCTTCCTCAAAGTTGCCCCAGCCTTGGCCGCTGGCTGCACCATGATAGTGAAGCCCGCTGAACAGACTCCACTTTCAGCTCTCTATTATGCACATTTGGCTAAGCTGGTATGTTTATTAAGTTTTTAGCATAGTTTTGAAAACTGGACGGCCGAACTGGTTGACCCGGAAATCATTCAAGCAATTGGTTCTGTTTCACTTTAAAGCTGTTTTTAGGCCAAAAACCGTTGATTTAGTTGTTTATCTAGGTGGTTGAACCACCGACCTATCAATTCAGACAATAATTTTTAACCTTTTTATTTTAACTTTTTATTTTTTAAATCAGAACGGACTATTCATTCGAACCGGATGATTGAACTGTTTGACCCAAAAACTGATAGCCAAAATGGTTCTATTTCCAATCCAATTTTTAAAACATTGGTTTTCACTTGTATTGGTAAAGTTATTTTTGGTGTCCCATAAAAGAAGGTATGTTGGACAGTAGGGATGCAACTTGGGCTTCAGATTGAGCATTTGATCTAATTTGAAGGGCCCAGGCCTTGGTTTAATGCAGTTTAAATTCTTTTGAAGCCGGATTCACTGCCAGCAAAGCGTACTAAATGGTAACCAGCCTTGAATTGAGAGCTCGTATATGCTACCAACAATATGCTCCTAAGTTCTAAGATGTCCTAACTGGCCAATCCCATATATATTGGGAAATCTCCCCATGAATGACAACATAAATGTTTTCAATGTACAGTTCCAGTGGCCTGTTGGGAGACTGTTAGAAGCGTTTTATTGATAGCAGTTTCCTTCCCTAGGGGTGCTCACAGTTGGGTTAACTGAATCGTGGACTAATTTTTGAAATTATTGAAGCTGATCGGTTAACCGTCAGTTCGGTTTTTTATTATTTACAATATTTATTATAGAAAAATATTTAAATATATAATAAAATAGTAGAAATACATATAATGTTATATTTTAAATAATAAATAATATATTATATATTATAAATATATCTATATATATATATATATATATATATATATAAAAGGCATACATATTAATTTATAAAGTATAAAATATATAAATATATGTATATCAGTTAGTTCAGTTAACCACTGGTTTTTTATTTTGATTAACCAAAACTGAACCAATACCTTTGGTTTTTTTAAATATTGAACCAAAACCAAACCGACCTATTTGATTAACCGAATAGTAGAAATATATATAATATTATATATATTTAAATATATAATAAAATAATATTATATATTTAAATATATAATAAAATAGTAGAAATATATATAATATTATATTTTAAATAATAAATAATATATTATATATTATAAAAATATATATAAGGCATACATATTAATTTATAAAGTATAAAATATATAAATATATGTATATCGGTCGGTTCAATTAACCACCGGTTTTTTATTTTGATTAACCAAAACTGAACCAATACCTTTGGTTTTTTTAAATATTGAACCAAAACCAAATCGACCTATTTGATTAACTGAATTTTTGGTTGATTTTTTTGGTTGGTTCGATTTTTTGATTTTTTTTTTTTTTTTTTTTTGTTTTGCTCACCCATACCTTCTGTGAATTGAGAAAATCTCTCCGATGCATTTTTTGTTGGAAGTTAGATCCTGATTTAATTCTTTAGGCTGCGTTTCATTGTGGTATAAAATCATTTTTACAACGGTGGAGTAGAGTGATGATAGTTTATCGAGAGTGAAAAATGCCGACAGGAGAGTTAGAAAAAATAGTCATTAAAAAATCAGTGTTAACATTATATTGATTATCGATGTAAAAACTTTCTTGAATAACATTTTTGCTACGGATAAAACCAAACCGAAGTACTGACCCAGAGTTTACACCAAAACAAACACAGCCTTAGAATTAAATGAAGGACCAAGGGTCAAGATGCATAAAAAAATGCCCACCAAAAGTCAAGGAATCTTTCATGGTGACAAATTGATTAGGCCCAAATTGGCCTCGTGGCGTGGGTTCTCTCATCATCTCTTATTAACGGCATATTTCGTGAGTCTCAGCTGAAAATAAACAAAACTAGGCACATCACACCTTTGAATAAAAAATTAAGAAAAAAAAAAAAAAAACCAACTAGGCACATCACAACTTTGTGTCACTTGTATTAATATAATTGAGCCATAAAAATCAATGTGAAGAAAGGCATTTCTCATGTATTGAGGACATGTGGCATGAAGTAGTGATGTATTTTAACATTTATTTTAGGTCTTTTTTATAGTCTATTCTATCTCAAAATTCATAAATTAATTTCTCAAATGTATTTATACCACAGCTATAAACACCATCCCCATGAAGTGGAAATCACCAAATCAGCATTTTGGGTTGGATCAACAATGGATAGACCCTAACTCTAAATATTTAGGTTTAAGATTGACCTGCAGGTTAAATGGATCAAATCAATAGGTAAACTGCCTGAATCAGTTGATTTTTGGCCAAGTCAATAGTTTCTTTAACAAAATTAAAAAATATGGGTTTAATTGTCCAATTTGAATGATTTAACTGTCCACACCGGTTTGAAAACAGGTGATTCAGCGGTGACCCGTCACCCAACCCAAATCCAAAATCTTTTTGGGTCAACTTGGGTCAGGTCGCCTTCTAATTCGGGTCACTTGGGTCAGGTTTGAGGTTGGGCGGACTTTTTGCCAGGTCTACGGTAAATCATCAAAGTGCATAAATGCATCTTCTGTGATATGCTTAGTGTTTGTCGTTTGCTTTAACTCTCTAAGCAGATGTGGACAATGTGGAAGGCAGTAATATTAAGTGGGTCCCATATTGGTTTAGACTGGAACAGGTGGCCAACTTAGAGGGTCCCCTACTTGGTTGATGGCTTGGATTAACCATATCATCCTTCCACGTGGCAAAAAAATATGGCAAAGCAGATGCTGACTAGAGAAGCTTTTTCTTAATAATAGCTTCAGACTTCAGTACCGTTGCATTAAATCTGATTTTCCAATCAACTATTAATAACTAGAATAATCTTTGTTAGGGTGCGTTTATATGTAGGTTGAGTATTCCCTTTATAATTTCCTGCAATTTATTTTCTAATGGTTTTTTCTTCTTCAACTTTACCAGGCAGGAATCCCAGATGGAGTACTCAATGTTGTAACCGGATTTGGGCACACAGCTGGTGCTGCCATTAGTTCTCACATGGACGTTGACAAGGCAATCCATATTTTCACCTTATAACATGTTTAGTTACCCCAGAAAAGAGAAACCCATTCAACCTTCTTTAGTAAAATCTACAGAGAAACTGACCTTTGGATTCTATTACTTGTGATGGCTTCAGATTAGTTTTACAGGATCCACAGAAGTTGGGCGGTTGATTATGCAGGCTGCAGCAACAAGCAATTTGAAGGCCGTTTCACTTGAACTGGGTGGGAAATCACCTCTCGTAATCTTTGATGATGCTGATGTTGACACTGCTGTTCATCTCGCTCTGCTCGGCATTTTGTATAACAAGGCAATTTCTTTTTCTTACTTAGTACATAGTTCAGAGCAACAAATCTAGTTCAGTATTGTAATTTGGTGATTGGGTTGAATATCAGGGAGAAATCTGTGTAGCGGGATCCCGTGTATATGTTCAGGAAGGGATTTATGATGAATTTGTGAAGAAAGTTGCTGAAAGGGCAAAAACATGGACAGTTGGCGACCCATTTGATCCTCAGATTCTGCAAGGTCCCCAGGTAAAGCCATGGTTTTTCTTTCTTTTTCAATGAACAATGATACTTGAACTCTAGTGTCATAACAGTGGTAGTAACCACAACAGAGGATGAACATTTCGGAGTGTTCTCTGTTTGGTAAACTGTAAAACATAAAGCCCCATTTGGTCTTATTACAGACCATAAAAAATAATCACTAGTTTTGATGAATTAAGTGTACTATCAGATTTTATGGGTTGTGATCTCTTCATTGTTGGTGCAGGTTGATAAGACCCAGTTTGATAAAATCCTTTCCTACATTGAGCATGGCAAGAAGGAGGGAGCCACCTTGTTGATTGGGGGTAAACGCCATGGAGAGAAGGGATACTATATAGAGCCCACAATTTTTACAGATGCTAAGGTACACTACATCAGTTCTTCTCACATCTGCAAATGTTTGTATCTTGTCTCTGTCTCTTCATACATTTGGTTCTATAGAAAGGAAGTAAAGAATTCTAAAGCAAGTGTAATTAAAATGGGTTTCCTTCATCAATGTGAATGACTTTGCCAGGAAGGTATGAAGATAGTGGATGAGGAAATATTTGGACCTGTGATGTCTCTCATGAAGTTCAAGTAAGCTTGATCTTTTCTCCTTTTCTTCAATTTGATCCCATAGGCTGTCTGGTAACGATGTAAATGGAGTATAAATCCCGGTTCTAGGTAAATTTGCACTCTGGTTCACTTTTGCCTATGTTTGACAACATTACATTTATATATTGACAAATGATAGAAAATGCATTTTTCAATGCATATTTATATTGATAATAAGATGTGAAAATACATCAATAAAAAGGAAGTAAATTTGCATTCAAGTGGGCTTTTGATAAAAAAAGGCATGCTTTATTGGAATTCATGTTTACATCCATTGAAACTAAAAGTCTGTTTGGTATGAAGATAAAGTTATCAGTCCAAAACTAACTCAACTTTGCAATTTATATGAAATGCTTTACACTCTGCGTATTTGCATTCACACTTATTTGCATCGTCTCCTAATGCAGCTATATTTGCAAAGAAACATCTTAGACAGGTTCATACAACAGTCTAAGTTTGATATTTGATGCTTTAGGCTCATAGTTCATGTTTACAACTTTTCAGCCTAAACCAAGGACACTAAAATGCAATTAATGCAATTGTAGGACTGTTGAGGAAGCAATTGAGAGAGCCAACAACACAAGATATGGCCTTGCAGCAGGAATTGTGACCAAGGACTTGAACCTGGCTAACAGGGTGTCGAGATCAATTCGAGCTGGCACCATTTGGATCAACTGCTACTTTGCCTTTGACCCTGATTGTCCTTTTGGAGGGTATAAGATGAGTGGGTTTGGAAGAGATTTGGGATTTCAAGGCCTCCATAAGTATCTCCAAGTGAAATCTGTTGTAACTCCCCTTCATAATTCTCCCTGGCTCTAAATTTATACATCTGTGAATTAAACCAAATAAAAAGAAACTAGTTGTGTTCAAAATCAGTCCCAATGTTACAATAAAATGTTGTTAATCTCTCTTTTCTTCTTCTTTTTCACAGAGAGCCTACCATTTTGTGGGTTTGATCCCACATCTCCATTATGGGAGTGATGCTAAACAATTAGACCTGTTCACAGGCCAGGTCCATCCAAATTTTGGCAAAAGCTAAACTCAAGCCTTGCCCATGAACAGGTCTACAAGCAAATTATCGTCCTTCTCTGCTGAATGTTTTTAGTAAACTAAATATATCAACATACAATTCAATTCAATTGAATGTATTAAAATAATAAAGGATCAAAATATCAATATGATACGTCATGTATCCAAAATCATTGAGACTCGTGGATACACCAATAAACCCAATAAGATATATCCTTTCCATATCCAAGGTCATGGAGACTCATGGATACACCAAAATACAAGGAGTTTAGGGTTTTTGAAAGTTTGGGACGGTGGAAGGCATTCCTCTCGAACTGTTAAAATAAAAATAACATAATAAAAAAATAAGAGTATCGAACTATTAATCTGTTAATAGACACTGATACTGATAAATTGGGTATCAATGCATATCGATATTTTGATCCCATCAAAATTTACCGACATCTTTTACTCTTGGGTTATGTAGCCCATTATACACATCTTTGTAGCAGATCCCACGCCATTATAAAAATTGCACTAGGCTGACAGTATGAATGCAAACTCGCTACACATGCGTGGTGTTATTATGGTTATGAAAGTAGAATTTTCTTTTCTTATTTCTTTAAAGTTGCCCTACATCCCAATAATTATGGTAATAATCTTAGCAGAGATTCTTTGGTTTTACTTTCTAACCCCCTGCATTACAGGTTTTAGAACCGGGTCAGGTTCAGGTTAGGCAGTCTGTAGCCCGGATCAGTGTCAACTAGTGCACTGTTGAGAAACATAGTACTGGGTTAACTCTGTATTATTTACTAGCTAATGACCCTTCCTGAGGTTGAGAGATAATTGCACCTCTATGTTATGTGGGATCCATCTCGACATGGAAATAAGCCTCGAAAGCCTTTGAACTGGATTCTTTTGATTGTTTTGGGAAATTAAAATTAGGCCAAGGTTTTGAATTAGAGGTTCAATGGCCTTATCATGTGGAGGGTCTGCAGGTATGTAGTTTTCATTTATCCTGCAATGCATGTTTGGAGGGATGCGAGTGACCATCTCAACTTATAGATCATGAGATTACTTTCTTTTGCTGTTGAGAGCGTTTTTAGACTGGATACATTAATCCATTCATGCCTATTTTTAGTTAATTTTTTGGTCAAAAGAAATGGGAAGCAATTACTATTTTACTCCACTCTCATTGTAACATGGCAATTCCAAAAGCACTTTTATCTGTCGGCGTTCCCCAAACAACCAAAGTTTTTCCTTGGATCATAGGTAATACTGTTGCTGATGCAGTTGAATTGAATGACTTGTTGTTTTATCTTTAGGTCTGTTTCATAAGAGTGCAAATACAAATATGCACAGTTCATTAAAAAATGACAATATATGTATTTACACAATATATTTATATCTGTACCATTCCCAAAGATAGCCTTAGGCTCAGTTTAGAAAAAGTTCAAATACAAATATATAATACAGTATAAAATACATAAAAATAATACAAAATATAAGGTTTTGTACTCTACAAATTTATATTTGTACTCTTTCCAAATTGAGCATTAATTAGGGGTTGTGAGGGCAATATACCCTTAAATATTTTATCACTTCAATAAATAATTTTGAACTATCTCAACCCCTTAAAATAGGGTCTTTTAATTGCCTTCAGTTTTATCTTGGGGTTGGGTTTTTTTTATTGGGTTACAAAGATCCCCCTTCTACTATAGGATCAGTGACAAAGACCCCCTGCACTATTTTTTGTGACAAATACCCTCTGAATTTTTCGCGTTAGCATTGCATCATGCAATCCTTTCTCCTTTATCATGCAATCCTTTCTCCTAATAAACCTGTTTTTCAGCCTCATTCAGTTTGCTCCATAGGTGACCAACTTCTCGCTGATGGCTTTTTCTTGCCCATGGTGCAGAGGCTTCAGCCGGTCATAATACTCAGCGAAAAAAGAAATTATAAGCACTCCTGTTTGGTTTCCATTTCCCTGATCCCCATGGGGATCCGCACTGAATGGGGCGGGGATGGGAATGATTTCCCCCCACGGGGACGGGGATAGGGAAATTTTCATCCCTATTAGCGGGGATGGGGCGGGGATGGGGAGAGCACTCCCCGCCCCGTGGGATCCCCACTAATATATATGTATATATGCATGCATCATATATGTATATATGTACACATACATCTATATATTAATATTTTTAAAAATATGGTTGAATATGTTTGAATCTTTTCTAATAGGATTGTAAATTTTAATTATTTAATTTTATTTTTTTAAATAAAATAAAAAAACAAAAACAAAAACAAAATGGTTAACATTATAAAAAATATGAGGAATGGGGATCCCTGTGGGGACAAGGATGAGGATAACCTTGTCCCCATTAGCGTGAAGATCCATAAGTGTTTCCACGAACATCTCTGCATTCTGAACAACTTCTTCATATTCTGCAACTGGCGAAGGATAGAGCTTGGAAGGGTTGATTCTTCATATGTTGTTGGATGGTGTTTGTGGAGCCACTACTGTTTTTGTAGTGGTAACCATTGAAATCAATACCAGCGAGTTCCTCGACATTGTTGTCGTCCGGTGGGTGATCACAGTACAAGTTGGCGTAATTGCAGATTCTAGGGCCTAACAACACTAATGATGGTAGAAGCAGGAGTTGGGCGATCTTCTCTACCCTGCTCGCTGGTATCTTGTATGACGCGGAGAAGGGAGTGAACGAACAAACACCACCATTTACTGGTAATGGAGGTCGGTCGGAGGTGGCAGTGGTGATGTTTGTTCCGATTGTTACAATTCCCGTCACGGTGGGAGTTGAGGAAGAGGTGGCGGCAGCAGTGTTGTGTTATTTGATGCGGTGAATGAACAATTACAATTGAAGTTTTTTTGGTCAACGATGTTTTAAGAGAGAACGGTAATGAAAAGAAAATAGAAAAAATTTAGTAGGGTATTTTGGTAATTTAACACTTATTATCTGACTTCACAGCCAGGGCTATTTGTTGCAACCTAAATGTTTAGGAGGAATTTGTTGCAAAAGATAGTGGAGGGTCTTTGGGTATTTGTAATTTACCCTTTTTTATTTGTCTTGGAAATGTAATGGGTCAGATTGAATTAATATTCAAGATCCATTGATTAGAATATAAGAATACAAGGGTAAATATTGGACTAGGTTTTGATTGGAACCAATCTAAATTAAAAATAATTTGAACAGATTGAATATTAAATTAGACGGGTCCAAAAAGGTTTAAGGTATTAGATTGGATCTGGTTCATTTATAATGTATTCATATTGGATTGGATTGGACCAAATCCGGTCCAGTTGACACCCCCACTCCCTTATTTATTGTATTTTACATATTTGTTAGCTGAAAACTGATACACATCATAACATACATATTGATACTTTGAATTTGGCAGGTCAGTTTTGGGTGATATAAGTTTGATCTAAATTTGGTCTGTTTATAACTTTGAATTTGGCAGGTCAGTTTTGGGTGTTATAAGTTTGATCTAAATTTGGTCTGTTTATAACTTTGAATTTGGCAGGTCAGTTTTGGGTGATATAAGTTCGATCTAAATTTGGTCTGTTTATAACTTTATATTTGGTTTTGAATCACATGTTATCTGTTAGATTTATATCAGATTTGAATCAAATTCGGATTGCATTTGGATATGAAAAAATAGTATTATTAAGTTAAATTAAATTTAAAACCAATACAAATTTTGTTTAAAAGACTTTGTTTGTTTCTTTTTTCTTGAATTTAAAAGAACGAGATTGTCCATTGAAACTTTTCACCATTTTTTTCTTAATTAAAATTTTGTAAAATTCAGTTCACCATGCCCCTCTCTTTCCTTGATATTTTGAGCTAATAGTCCAAAATATATATATATATGAAACTTGAACCAACTACTCAGCTGAGACAGAACACTCAAATTGAGCTGGGGTCACATAATTTAAATGGAATTCAATCAGATTACATCAAATTGAGCTGGGGTAAATCCATATATTCAATTTAATTATAAATGATTTGAATTCAGATTTGGATAAACAGATACAATTTGCAGCCCTAAGTGAGAAGTCACACACAATCAAAAACATGGCCAAATAGATACAAATAAGCTACAAAAAATTGAGCCCGGATATCCTATCCATAAACTCTTCCCACATCTCTACCCACAAGATATTATAAGCATATATTGCGAATGTCTCCCTTGTTATATATTCATGAGACACATCGATTAGTACTTTAAAATTACTCTTGATGTAAATTAATGAAAATTTGGATAATGGATGTAAATGTTTACATTGCTTTTATCAAAATTAATGTTTGTATATACTATCAATATGTAAAATTTGGTGTGAATGAAGTTTTACATATCGATTTTTAGTATTCAATTACACTCCGTCCCAAGGGATACAAAACGGGACTGGAGTATAATATAACACCAGTCCGATATTTTTACATCACAAACAAAGGCAACCGTAGGTATGAATGTGAAAATTTTTGTGGGTAAGAGATCTGGAGTGCAAGTCACTTTGGATTTATTACCCACCAACTGTTCTCACATCCATACCCATAGAAAATCACGGTGGTGTATCAAGAACATCTCTATATGAATGACAAATTAAGGAGATATTTCCAGTAGGTAACTGTAACGTTCCGTGGGCAGAAATGTGGGAACAGCTTGTGAGTAGCAGATCCAATCCTATCTCACTTAGAATGGTAGGCTTGCAGCACTCTTGGAGTTGGAGTTGGAAAGATGGTCAGATCATAAACCAAACTGGATTTTTGGCGATAGATCAGAACCCAACATCAATGGGAGATGGTCATTTTGAGCAGAGGAAAGTAAATCCAGGGATGAGTTGGAGGCCGAAATTGAGCGCCCACTTGGCGAAGCCCACCGCTCTGCTGGGAGATGGTTGATAACAAACTTCTTTTTCGAGATGGCAGGAGAGACTGAGCCGTCCTCGTTTCTTGTTAGGTAATAAGCGTCTGTACTTCTTTACGTTGCAAGTGAAGACTTCGTTGTCTGGCTTGTCAACCACCTCCTTCCTGCTGATACGCACCTGTCCGATATGTTTGTCTGGAAGAATAAACCGTTTGTGCCGCAGCTTGATGATGAGTTTGCTGCTTCTGAGCCTAGACTGTCTGACCTCGAACCCCATGGTGCAACCCCATTTGGGCTCTAGACCCTTCTCAGTGTGTGTTACCTTCTTCTTCTCTGGCTCATCATCCATGTACACCAAGGCGTAGACTTTGATTCCTTTTTTCTTCTTGAAAATTTCTGCAGAAACCAGAGTGATTTTTATTGTTCTATAAGCCGTCTTCTTCATTTCATTCCCAGGATTCTTTATCTGTGTGTGTGAAAGAGAGAGAGAGAGAGAATGAAAATATGCAATAATCAAAAATAAACGAAGCCTAATATATAGAGAAAGAGAAAGAGAAAGAGAAAGAGACAAGCATTATACGTATTCACCAAGTGAAGTGCTCGGAAGGAGGATTGTATCCTTCGTGGAACGAGTGAAAGATAAACTCCAAAAGAAGAATCTTGACTGAGTCCGCTTTGGCTATTTGCTTTGGCTCCTTCAATCAAGGACGCAAGCTTCTCTCCCATCGCGTTAATTCATTGGTATACATCACTGAAATTTTGAAAAATTAAATTAAAAAAAAAAAAAAAAAAAGATCTGAACAATCTGTTCATCGTTATTGTTCTAGCTAAAGAAGTTGCTCCACCGGCTGTTTAATAAGTTTTTGCAGGTAGATCTTTCGACAGCCTAATAGAGGAAAAGACGTATTGAACTTTTGGCATTTTGCCTTTAAAGATCAAAATTGTGTTTTGTTCGCATTACGATCTATGAGGCTGTTAAAACAGCTGGAAAGGTTATTTGAATGTTCCAGATTTTTGGTTTTTATAGACTGCATTTGGTGTGTCTTTCCACGTTGTATTTTGGCTGTTTATAAGTCGGGAAGACTGATTTTCAATTTATTTCCATTTGGCAAGTAGAATATGTATCCGCCAAAAAACGTACCAAATGCCAAAAAAACACAAAAAGAGCTGATTTCGGAAAATTCTAAATAAAACTTTTCACGTCTTTTGCATTTTATTCTTGCACGTTAAAATGCACAAAAAGACGCACCTGCCAAATATAAAAAGACGCACCTGCCAAATATACTGAAGATCTTCATGTAAAAGCTCAAGGCATCTTTTAACTATCACAACTATCAAAAGATGTTCCAAAAAAAACACACCAAACAGGCCCTTAATCTTTGAGCTTTCTATACAAACCGAAAGGTGTGTCATGTACCAAAAAGCCCCCCAAACACCACAAATCAGTGAGTAGCTTAGCTTATTTTGGATGGAGATTTTAAATATAATGTATGAAAAGGGTTTGAGTGTAATGTTAGAGTACGACACTAGCTGATAGCTTCCTGTTTAACATATTTGGAAACGACGATCCACAGTGATGTGGACAAATGAAGGTGTCGTCCTTTGTTTCACTCAAGATTTGATCTTCCCGCATTCTAGGAAGGACGCAAGTTGTTTTCGTACATACTTTCTTTTTATACTTTTTCTTCGACGAATGATACATGCCATACATACATAGCTTCCCATGTATTCCAGAAATCGATACCGTGGGTTAATAAAGTTTGGGTGACACTCCCACATATTCTGATACGTGGATTTAACGAAAAAAAAAAGAAAAAAGAAAAACTTTGCCTACGAATTTGGCTTTATTCCTCACAGATCGTTCCTCGCATCAAAACTCACAATGTGAGTCAGCTCAACTGGGAATATCGCCCGTATTTTGTATTGTTATTCATGGATTGATGTTTTTAATATATGATGGGATGGGGATGTGAGATTGATTTGAGTTGCGCTATATAAGAAGCCAATGATTTAGGTTTCGGTCAGTACAATGATCAATAGCTTTTACAGCCCTGCATTGGGAATATCTCCTAATAATGAAATTTATTTCATGGGAAGATATTCCCAATATAAGGTTATAAGAGGCTGTTCAAATAGTATGAGTATGGATTTGCGCAGACTGAAAAACTGGTCTCAGACCAAATCCCTATTTGTTAGAAACGTTCCTGGGCATGATACATCAATTCATTGGGTCCTTGTTTGTCTTTGTTGTCAAAAGAAAATTGAATGCAACTAATTTTTTATCTATTTCACACCAGTGCCTCGTAACACATCCCCAATGTTCCCAATGCCTGCTGACATGGGAATGATGTGATGTCTTTTTTACCCGTACCCATAATATCATCCCAATGAGTTTGGATCATCTACCAATACAGTGTGCTAATAACGTCTCAACTAGCCACTGTAGTCGTATACATCAGCAACATCTCCCCATGGATGATAAGGTATATGTTTTCGATGTAATGCTTCAGTAGTCTGTTGGGACAGGATTGGTAGCAGAAACCTTCTCCAATATGGTCCTAAACTAAACTATTGGACCCCAATAGCCAAAATGTTTTCTGCGGTAGTTGTATGTAGTCTTTCATGGGAAATGTTTCCAATGTACAAAATAGTACCTTGTAGACTTCAAGAGTCCGGCTTCTATGAGGACAAAGTATGTGCACCGTTCGTGTAGAATGAGGATGCGACGTGCATTCTTTGCAAGACCTCTATCTAATCTCTCTCTCACTCATTTTTTCCCATGCTGCTTGTTTATCCAAGTGTAGTAAGGACCAGAGAAAAATTTGTCAATTAAATTTTGTAGGTGTTGAGAGGGTCTTCATCTATTATTAGGTCCCTCAAAGGAAAAAAGCAGTTCCACTTTCTCCCAATGCGGGTAGATCACAAAGAGTGTGAAAAGTTGGTTAGTGAACATTGGAATAAACAAATCCCTGGATCCGGAGCCCATTCAATAACAATAAGGCTAAAACTCCAGAAAAAAAAAACATCTCAAAAATTGGAATAAAAACACTTATGGTGATATCCAAAAAAACTTGACACAACTGGAGCAAAAGATTTTGTTAACTCAATCAAACCAAAGAGATGGTAGCAGGCTCAGTGAACTGGAAAGCCAATACAATAAATGGCTTCAAGCTCAGAAACAACTTTGGAGACTGAAATCTAGAGAATTATGGCTTAAGGAAGGAGACAAAAATATCAAATTTTTTCACTAGAGAGCAAAATTCAAAAGGAGATGAAGAGCAATAGAAAGCTTGAAAGATAACCAAGACAAATGGGTCTCTAATTCGGAAGCCATTGTAGACCTTTTGAAAACACACTTCCTTCAAACTTCAGGTCAAGAAGAGAACTTCAACCCAAACCTCTTAAGCTCGCTCCAATTCAATCAAATACCAACACAAGAAAGTCAAAAGCTTATGTTACCTCCCCTAAAAGAGGAAGTCAAGCTAGCCTTGTTCCAAATGAATCCTCATAAAGCCCTTGGCCTGATGGTTTCACTACCTTTTTTCTTCCAACACTTCTGGTCGTTGGTGGGTGATGATATTATAGGGATGATACAAAGCTTCTTTCACTCAAAAAGAATTTTAAAAAATTAAACCACAGCAATCTGGTTTTCATACCAAAGAAGAGAGATGATGAGAAAACCAAACATTTCAGACCAATCTGCCTAAGTAATGTCCTATACAAAATCCTAGCCAAGGTCCTAGCCAACAGAATGAAGCCACTTCTCCAAAACCTAATCCAAGAAAACCAGGCTGCTTTCATTCAAGGGAGGAGTATCACAAATAATGTCATCCTAGCTAAGGAAATCACCCACAAACTCAAAACCCAGAAAGGGAAAAGGAAATGGGCAGCCATGAAAATCGACATGGCACAGGCTTTTGACAGAATGGGCTAGAATTTTATAGTGGAGTCAATGAAGAGAATGGGCTTTCTCAATCAAACTCAATGGAACGGAAATGGGTTTATTTCACACCAAAAGAGGTCTAAGGAAAGGAGATCCTCTCTCACCTTACCTCTTTATTATAGGAATGCAGGCTCTTTTATCCCTCCTTAATAGAGAAGAAAACCTCTCAAAGATCTAAGGTATAAAAATTTCAAAAAATTCACAACCCATCACCCATCTGTTGTTTGCAGATGACTGTTTCTTGTTCTACAAAGCAGACCCTGAGTTGTTCCACCATATAAAATCTACCCTCCATCTCTTCAAACAAATCTCAGGACAGCATGTTAATACTACAAAATCCGGTGTGATGTTTAGCAAAAACATGCACAGAACCCACCAAAAGTTGTTGAGCCGTATAGTCAAAATGAAAATTATAAATCACAACAAAGAAAATGGTGTAAATCACAACAAACATTAGTTGTTAGACAACGTCACCCAAAGGGTAGAGCACTGGCAAGCAAAAACCCTATCCCAAGCAGGTCATACAATTCTAATAAAAGCAATTACCCAAATCATACCGGTGTACACCATGCAAACAAATCTCCTCTCTTCAGTCTTATGTAGAACCATTGATAGAATGCAAAAAAACTTCTAGTTGGCTGGCAATTGTACCATAGCAAGAAACTATAATTTGAAATGGGTAACAATATGCTCTTCAAAATCCTTGGGAGGTTTGTGAATAAGAAAGATCTCTTTTATGAACAAAGCACTAATGCTAAAGATAATTTGGAAACTCCTAAACTCAAGGAGCAGCTTTTGGTCCCAACAACTAGAAGCAAAATATTTCAAGGGAAAATGTTTCTTCGAGTTAAAGGCAGAAGCCATAGACTCCCTTTGGTAGAAATGTATTATCAAATAAAAAAAATGAACTAAAGAATCACTTTTTCTAGAAGCTTGGAGATGACAGATCTATTTTAGCATTTATGGACCCGTGGGTGCCTCAACTTAAGAGCAACATCCCAGCCAAAAGAACTGAGAGTTCCAAACTCCTCCACATGAAAGTGTGTGAACTAATCACGGATCATCAGACCTGGAATGTTGGTCTCCTCAACAACCTGTTTGAAGAAAGAAGTGTTGAAGCAATACTAAATATTCCTTTGATGAACATGCAACAGCCTGATAGACTTCTTTGGAAGAATACAAGCAATGGAGAACTCACAGTAAACTCAGCTTATCACTCACTCCTAGAAACTCCACTCCAAACACAAATAAGCCCTCTACGTTGGCCTAGAATCTGGAAAAGCCCATGCTCCCACAGGTGTGAAATCTTCATGTGGAAGGTTCTCCATAGAGTTGTTCAAACTAAGACAAAAATATGGAGTTGTAGGAGAAAAGAAGAAACTGGATGCACTTTCTGTAAAGAATCTCCAAAAACCCAAGAGCACCTTTTCCTGTAGTGCCCTCTCTCTAGGGCAGTCTAGATTTAGGCTCAGGTTGGTTTGGTTCAAGAAATCTTTTTGAATTCTGGCCAAGATGACCGAATTCAGTGGTGGTGGCAGCATAACTCCCATTTGAAAAATAAAGTGATAAAATATAACTATATTGCAAAGATACGTGCCATCTTCAAAAGCCTATGGGATGCAAGAAATGATCAAATATTTAACAAAGTGAACCCAGACCCTCTTCAAATACTAAGAAAGGCTGAAAACTACTGCAGCTATAAAGAATCAGGGCATAAACTCCTAAATCCATTAGATTCTCATTCAGAATGGGACTTAGAACAAGTTTTCTCCTCAAACTTTCTTATCATTCTTGGTGATGGCTCATGGAATCCATTCACACAAACTGCATCTACTAGTATATATATGTTCACTCACAAGTCTCGTCTTATCCTTGCAGAAGGAGAACCATGCTTGGCAAGATCACTAGCAATAGCTAAGCTCTGGGCAGTGATTAAAGGACTGAGAAAGTTTTTTTGTATGGGTGTAAAGACAAGATTTTTGTTTTCAAATGCTAAAGCAATGTTAACAAAGCTCAATGGGACAAACAAGCAAATACCATGGATCCAACAAGCACTATATGATCATATTTTTTAATTTCTATCTTTTTTTTTAATATTAAAATCATGTATGTAAGCAGGGATGTTGTTTTGCCAGCCCACGAACTGGCAATGAGAGCTCAGTATATGAACTCTTTTGTAAATAGTTATGCCAGCTCAGTAAACTTAACTCATCTTTTTGTGGAATCATGTAAAGGGATCCAAATGTTCCCTTAACCTTCCCTTTAATGAAGTCCAATTTTATCTTTAAAGAAAAAAAAATACATACTCAGACTTCGTCGACCCATAATCTCATTTCCACTTGGAAAAAAATGGAATAAAGAAAAAAGAATTCTAATTTCCAACTTCAATACAATGTTGATAAAGAGATACCAAGTAAAGGTTCAGCTTGGGTGAGCTCAATCCAAACCCAAACTTTTTGATCCTCAAAATGGACTTAATGGGCTTGGGTCCAAAATTTTGGGCTTTTTTATTTTTGAGGTAAGGTCCAAGCTTAACCCTTAGATAGCCCACCCGAGCTAGTCTGACTACACATGCATGTAGGGATGGCAATTTCTACCTTATCCGGTGGGTATCTGCTCCTACCCTCCCCAATGGAGCGGATTTTTTTTACTTGAAACATGGGTTTTACGGCGGGGATGGGTTTTGGGTTTCTACAATCTGTACGGGTACAAGTAGGGTACGGTATTAGGCTAAACCCAATCCTCCCTGGCCTATATATTATTAGAAAGCATATAAACTTTATGTACTAGGTGTTGAATTTAATAATGTTTTGAATTTTATGTGAAGGACAATCGAAAGTTTGTGTTTTCTACATGTTTTAATTAAATATTTGGAAACTTTGTTGTATATTTATGTTATTTTATTTATTTATTGCTTATATATATATATATATATATATATGACAAGAAATAATAGGAAATTAAATGTGAGTTCTAAACCTAACCCGCCCCTACCCATGAATGCGATGAGGGTAGGGTCAAGGAGGGTTTTGCATTTTCATGTGCAATGAGGGTTTGAATTCTCAAAATCCAACTCACAACGGGTTTTGGGGTCGGTACGGGTTGGGAGGTTTAGAAAAGCAGATAGGGCCTAGAATTTACAAAACCCTCTCCGAACCTGCCATGTTTCCATCCCTATACACATGCATAGATATACATGCATGCCATATTTTAGTGTGGACTTATTAACCAATCCAACTATGCCAAATTTCATTGTGGGCTATGACTGAGTTGGAAAAGTCTCATATGGCCTCAGGCCAGGTCTGATCTCCAGCCTTAAGCCCAATTCTTAAGGTTGGGCTTAGGTTGACCTTAAACCTAGCCTAGCCTGTTGATACTAGGAGTCGTCACGTGTTACAAAATCTTCACCAATGTAGCCCATATAGGCTTCTACCAACCCCACATTGCTTTAGATTGGCGCCCCATACAGGCACCATAGCACAATCCATGTGTGTATGGAAGATGTTTCCAATGCATGCTAAGATGTGCATGTGGAGTGCCAATCAAGGATTAAAGTATCAGTATCGTATCGAACAACTCGGATATGGATGTGGATATGAATACGCTTTGGAAATGCATGGATACAGACGAAAAAAATGAAAACATATGGATACACTAGGGAAATACATACAAATTTCATAAATATATTAATAACACTAAATTTAAGATCAAAATGATCACAAAATAGTATATAAATATATAGAAGGTGTAAATATTAAGGAAATATATGAAGAAATCTATTACGATTAGTGAATCGAGATGCATAATTTTATTTATAGTGCATTAGTCAAGAGTCCAAGATACTAATCATATACACCTATTATATTTTAATTATTATATCAATTATTTTTTTATTTTACTATTTTAATTTTTTAACAATAAGAAAAATTCAACTAAATATTAAATTTTCAAGTGCAAATTAAAATATCAATTAATAATTTATAAAAAATATAATCTTAACTTAAAGTATATCAAATTTGTTAAAATTTCTAAGATACATATCAAATACAAATTTATAGTTTTTAATTACTAAAATAATTATTCCATTATTAATTTTTTTATTTCTAGAAATTTTATGAAATAAAAAATCATTTTTTGAAATAAATGTAGATTAGTGGATTTGATAGATTCAATTTAATATTATATTCTTCAATATTTTGTATATAAATATTTTATTTTTTGTAAATAATAAATATGTTGTTATTACGTATTAATGTAAATTAAATTATTAGTTAATAACTAATAAAAGTATATAAAAATTTTGAAGATTTATATCATGTGCAAATTTATAAATTTTAAGTATTAAAATAATTATTCTATTATTAATATTCTATTTGTATAAATTTCTTGGTATTAAAAATTATATTTTTATATAAATGTGGATTTGATACATTATTTATTCTATTAGTTTATAAAATACTATTTTTAAATATTATTTTTTAATTTTTAGTTAAATTTGTTAAATATAAATTTATATTTTTTTTATTTAAATTGCATGTGAACATAAAAGATTAATAAAATTTATTTTATTTCACTTTATATCGCAAAATAAAGTATGATTTAGTGGTTTGAAATCACAAGACGATACTGACAGAATATGCTTGTATTCATAGCTATCTTATATCATTATTGACTAATATCAATACGACTCGATATTTAAATCATTGGTGTTAGTGGTTGGGGCAATTCAAGTAAAATGTATTGTTTTGGTTTATGTGAAATTAACATTTTTTTTTTGTGTGTGTCTTGCTCCTAAGGATATTTTCACCTATTCCATCCTACGTGGCATTTGATTGTTCCCCAGTGTCTTTAAACAGAACCAACAAATGTACACCAAGGTCTGTGAACAAATCACATGCTCTCCCGATTTCCAATGTAAAAACTTTGCCGCAGGTAGCGAACATGTTATCAAAGTCCAGTGAACTCGAATCTTCTATCTACGCTACCCACAAGAGCGCTATGGAGATGTTCCAAATGTATGTATAATTAGGAGTTCTCCGATGACATTATCAATTATAATATTATCGGAGATATTTCTAATATACGGCGGGAATGTTGTATAAGGTGTTGTGAGGCAGAGATGTGAACTCGTTTTAGTAGTATCTGGTCGATGGGTGTGAATGGTTAAAACATTAGAATATGCAAAATGCTTAAGAAATGTCAGAAGTGGGATTTGAACCCACGCCTCCTTTCGAAGACCAGAACTTGAGTCTGGCGCCTTAGACCACTCGGCCATCCTGACGATGACAGTTGATTTTTCCTTCGTTTTTCCTTAAAACTATTTAATCAAGAAAAGTTTTTTTTTTTCTTATTATTCCTTTTTTTTGTTTTTGTTTTTTGGATGAAGAATTTTACACACTCTTATTTTTGGGCCCATTAGAAATTAATAAACAACCTTTATTATTTAGCACTGAAATCTAGCCACACATTAAAAACATCATCCCGTGAATTTTATATGCATGTGCAGGAGATATTCTCAATAATCCCAACTTACATTTGAGATTTGGGGGGATGAAGTGCAGCAGCTTCTAGCTTTTTGAGATGGATAAGTTTTATTCAGTGAAAAATCCAAAGAGCCCAAGTGTCAATCATTTGAATGACCATGTCCATTTCAGCCTCTTTAAATATCTTCTGCTGAATCAGTTTAATTGAATGTTCAGCTCAACCCTCCCAAATGGGCACTTTTTCAAGGAGGCTGAAGCGGACAGTCCCTCAGATGAGTAAGGGCCCATTTGGAAGGGCTGAACTGAGAATTTCAGCTAAACTGGTTCAGCTGCCCTGAAGTTCTCAAGATAAATTATCTAAAGAAGCTGAAGCAGACAACCCATAAAAAGATTGACTGAAGTCCGACTTGGGCTCTCCTGATTTTTCACCAAACTTGGTCTTCAGCTCTCCCAAGTCCCAAATGGGTTATATAATAAATACAACAGCAAGTATAGTTCAACTATTATAAGCAGAGAATACGATATTTACTCGTTTGAGACTAGGTTTAAATTTTAATTTTTTTTTATGAGTCAACCCAGCTGGTAATAAAGAGAGCACTTGAAACTTTAAGCCCCAATTCTTGATTCAGTCTAACCAAGTTTGAGTCGACACAGTTTTGTTATAATCAATCAGCCCCCTCCTTCCTCAGCCCATCATAGGTGGACAATCAACATAATAAGATGGGCGTATGGTTATGAAACTAAAGCTTCATTTTGTATGATACATTGACTCCATGAAAAACCTACCTTCAAGTTTCAAATAAATATGGCAACACTAATACACCCCTTTCATTGATAACCCTATACCACAGATTGAAATTACAACCATGCCCTTATCATGAAAGTTCACACTGAACACCGTTGTTTACTTTTTATATTGTTTGAGACTTTGAGTATAGGGTTTCTACTAATATGAGAAGTTTAAGTTCAAAATCAATTTGGCTTTTATCGTTCACTCTTTTGATAAATGGTTAATAAAATTTTAGGCCGTTACCCTTTCACCTTAAATAAAGTTTGAGGTGAAAAAAGAAGGTCTCTAAGAGGTCAAAACTCAAAAGTACGAGGAGGCTTTAAGTATTTGATAGAAAACAAAAAGGAAGTGACAAAATCTATAATGTATTCCATGGAAATTGAATGCACATAACTCAAACATTAATGTATGTCTTTAACATGATTAGTTGGAATTTCAATGTAATTAGTCATATTTTAAAATGTATCATACTTGGAATCAAAGGAGGTATAAGTAATTTTTCCCTTTTAATTATTCCTAAAGGCCCTACAATTAATAATATTGTTAGAGGTTAGAACTTAGAAGTAACCCCTCCATCATTATCATTCAAAATGGAAATTCCATGGAGCATTAAGATAATTAAACATGAAACCAGTTAATTTCCATATATATTCGAGAAAGTCTATTGTCTAGGTCAACATAATTATTATATAATAAATGAAAAGAGAAGTATTAATATAGTAAGTTTTGCCACCAAAGAAAGAGAAAAAAAAAACAAAAAAAAGCAAGATCAAATTAGCAGTTACCCATTTGGGTAATTTTTGATACCTTGGTATTATGCTATCATTTGTTTTTTTTTTTTTTTTTTATTGCTACCATTAGACTCAAGTGCTTAATTAGGCTCAGTTTGGAACGAGTGCAAATACAAGGTTTAAAAACAGTATGTAAGATTTTGCATTGGCATTCTTCTCAAACTTAGCCTTATACTATGAAAATATTTTTTTTGCTACTTCAATGAAGACGCAAATAACCTCATTAATCAATAGTAACCAGCATTGTATTAAGGCTTTTTTTGGCAGGCTGTCATTTGTCATTAGTGAGTGCCCCTTCATTTAAGAAGTAGCGGAAGTAAATTCTGGACAAGTGTTCATGCATCACTTACTTATGTGGTTTTGACATCATCGTCTAAACCTAAACCCAAATCCCATAGGGTTGGTTATATGAATCTTATTTCAGTATAAGTTTCTATTTAGTGTCAACTGCCAAGAAACACTCTAGCATGAACATGAAAAGATAAATCAGGATTCAGAATATACGTTGTGGTGGAATTACCTAAAATCTGGCATGTCTCAAACAAAACCCATATGCAGAAATTAACGAAAATGATACCAAACACCAAGCTTACCTTTGTTCATTCTTCCAAGAATCCTTCCAAGCACTCTACTTATGGATAGGTAATTTAATTGTGTGTCATGTTGGGAAAAAAACCCAGCCTTAATACAATATTGGTCGTTATCAAGGAGTGAAAATATTTTTCCCAAATCAACCATGTTTCCAAATATCCCCTTAACTTCCTAATTTAAACCAATACTTTTTTTTAAGGGAAAAATTGGCTATTTATATTCAACAATGGAAAAATGACGATCTAAATTCAACAGCCTAGCTAGGATGCCAACAAAACTCTCCACATAACATTTAAGTAACATGGATTCATAATAACAATATCAATTTGGATGCATTTATGTCAAACATAGGCACCCTATCTGTATGGATCACTGGCATGTTCACTCAATCCGGTCTATGCCCATTAGGAGATCCCGAATAATGCTACTGGCAGGGCTCTCCCTACATGACACATTAATAGATCAGACAACTTTGCCTATCCACCTTCAACATGTGGACGACATGTTATCTCATCCAACTATGCATCTAACATCAATACTGTCACTCTTACATATAATAATATCATCATTTTAGATATTATCACCCGGAGATGTTCCCAACACATAGCGGAGATGTGCTGTGAGACGTTGTGGGGGACAGTTTTATGATGGGCTGATTTGAACGGAGGCATTGTTATTTGTAAGTTGTAAAATCAGTACCTCTCACATTTCATGTAAAGAGTTTGCACAAAATCCATCCAAGATCTATTCTTACCTGAATAGTGAGATGTACTTCAATACATTTCTTTCATAAATTTAAACCTAAAACGGTCAAAATATCTCTGGAGAGATATATGTGATAAATGACCCCTTCAAAGAAAATTAACCTTTACTCCGCCCAGATACTACATTCAAAACATTACTTAATTACCTCATCTTGCCTATATAAAACCTCCCCATCTGCACATTTTCCACTCAACTATTCAACTATCCTTCACAGCCCAATGATGCCCATAAAACTCAAGAAATCTCTCCAGATTTATCTCTCCAAGCTCAAAAAACCAACTCCACAACTTCGTATCTCTCACAGAGCCATCACCTCTTCTACTTGTTGGACCTTACCTGGGTGCAAGCACCCCAAGACCCCTTCATTTGCCGCCGGTCGTCACCGACCAGATTCCCATAACAGCGATGAAACTGCAGCGCTCGCCGACGTCGACGTCGACTATTTCTACCACAAAGATACTCATGACTTAGGAAATTCGACTAGCTTTCTTCTCGAGTCGTCCGGGCTTGTTGGCCCTCCACCTGACGCCGGTCCATCGCAAAGATTCTTTGTATTGCCAAGCTCATCGAATTCACTAATCGAAGAAGCTCGATCGAGCAGGAGCACGACAACGTTTGATGACATCGGTTCTAGCTCTAACACTCTCCCTGACTATATACCAGAATCTATAGCACTATCAGCTCAGATGAAGAGTCTGAATCTCCCTGATGACAGTATTGCCATCCTAACGTACTCTTCGAACCCGTACGACGACTTCCAGCGATCAATGAAGGAAATGGTAGATGCCTATTTCTGGCGATACCGGACAATCGACTGGGATTTCATGGAAGAACTGCTCTTTTGCTACTTGATACTAAACGAGAAGAAGTCACATAAGTACATACTTGGTGCGTTCGTGGACCTGATTGCGACTTTACGCCAGAACACCTGCAGGATTCCGGCAAAGGCACCAAAATATTCCGGTCATTGGTAATGGTTTCCTATTTGTTTATTCACTGATTCTCGCCCGGCCCTTATTTGGCGAAGATTTCACAAATAGTCAAATATCCGCCTTGTTGGTCCGTCCTTTCTGCGTTGCATTTAGGTTTGTGTTTGTTCAACGTGGCATTCCATGCCCAGCCGGAATTTGATATCTTCGGGAAGGAATTCGCATTTCTAAGTTGATCCAACCTTTCCAAATAATACTCTCTTTGGCAGGAGAAATTTACTTCTGCTGCAAACATGGTTTCATCGTTCCCTTATGACCCCGATGTCCACGTGTTTCATGACATTACCTAAATTGCTTTTTAATTTCCTTCGCTAGCATGCACGTGTTTAATTAATGTGCGGGGACACGCGGGGATGTTCTCAATGCATGCTGAGATTTGCATGCACGTGTTTGATTCTGTGTAACAATATGGGAAAATTTTATATTAGTATATTGTATTTTGAGTTTAGTGCTATTTTGGTCATCCAAATTTAAAATAGATGATATTAGAATTTTAAAAGCAATTTAGTACCAACTGCCATTAATTAGTCCGCTAACCAGTTATTAAGTGCCATTTGAAAAGATAAATACTTTTTGAGTGTCATCCAATTCTCTTTATCAATCATTAAAATATTGACAAAAAATGAATAATCCCAAACCCTTGCCTCTTTTGTTCAAGAAAGTTGGGGTCACCAGAATGCCCACTGAGACATAATCCCAACTTTCTTGAATAGCAGAGGCAAAGATTTGAGACTGTTCATTTTTATCAACATGTGGATGGTTGATAAAGAAAATTAGATGACACTCAAAGGGCATTTGTGTCTTTTCAAATATCACTTAACGGTTGGTTAAAGGATTAGTTAATGACAGGTACTGGATTGACACTTTTTGAAAGTTCGGGTACTGAATTGTCATGTTTTAAAGTTTGGGGATCAAAGTGGCAATAGACCCAAAGTACAAGATACTAATCGGGAACTTTCCCTCACATTATCCCGAGACGATTAAAGAAAATATAGACACAATGAGACCACGATGGACTCCCAAAAACAGATATTGAACCAGTCACTTCAGATCCAATGTGTTTAGACTCAAAGGGATTTTCTCTTCGAGTCCATTAACATTTTGACACATCAATCCCTACTCAACTAGTCATCACCTGCAACTAGGGGTGGCGATTTTTCACCCAACTCATTGAACCCACCCAATATCTAACCCGCCCATTTACTTGGCGGGTTGGAAATGGGTTGATCACCCATTGGGTCAATTTAAATGGGTTGGGTTGTGGATAACCATTGGGTTAACCACTACATATATAAGTATTAATTCCTTAGCCTTTTTTTTTAATTTTCTTCATTTAAATTAAATAATTTATAATTAATGCATTAACTTTATAATAATTATTAACTAAAATTAGTTTTGTCTCGAATCAACACAAATCCAAATCAGCCCGGTCCAAACCCGACCCAATACATGTTGATCTGGGTCGACTCGATTTCGAAATAGGTCCGGACAAGATGGTTCGGCGCCCCACTTGATTTGCCCGGTTTGGATAAGTCGGCCCACATCCGCACAATTCGACCCAAATCCGAACCGATCCGATTTAATTCTCTTGCCCCACTTCAAACCAGTCGGTTCAGTCCTAGACCCGTGCACAAACCTAATATAGTCCGGTCCATGTAAATCCACCATTGACTGAACTGGTCCAGTTTGGTACAAATGAACTGATCCAGATCTAAATGGTTCAACCACCCTTTATGTGATTAGCTCGAAGACGATCCAGTCAGATAGTTCAAGTTGGTCTGATCGGTTTGAACCTAAGTGGTTCGGTCAAACCTTAAACCCAAACATGGTCAAATGGCCTCACCACTTGTGTAAAAATAACATGCATGTAATGTGATTTGAACCTTCACCACTTGTGTAAATAACAATTGTTATTACTACCAAGCTATGACCAACTTATTTATTAAGAGAGAGTTGGTTTTTTGTTTTAAGAACATAAATATAAGATTAATGGATTTGGGCGGGTTGGATTGGGTTAAAGCAACTTTGGGTTGAACACGACCCATTTAATTTTATATAACTAGGTCATTAATGGGTTGGTGGGTTAGATGGATTGGGTTGAAGCTCAGCCCAGACCAAACCCAACCCAACACGGCCAATTACCACCCCTACCTGCAACTGATTGAAACTTCATAAAATATTTGTAAACTAAACCGATGGAAAATTCTAAACCCCTCACATTCTTTGTTCTCACACTCAAACCCTACTCCCTCAACTCAACCATGCATTAATATCTCCATCAATGTTGTTCAAACCGCAACTGTGAGTGGTCCATCCCTTCACATTCAGATTCCCCAACTGTCATGCTCCTCAAATCTAAAGACCCAGCACCATTCTCCATGAGGAAAAGTGCTCCAAAATTCACCATGAAAAGGGAATGCTAATCTTCGAAGCCTTCCAAACACGATGTACTAAGACCACCCCATTTTTGTATCCAGTCACCAAAAAACTCTCGTTCTTGTTGACAGATAGGTAAAAAAGCATGGCCATAATGGGGGAATCACATAGTGTAGAATTCAACCAAGACATCTCCATTTGGAAAGAAGACAAAAACCCTACCCCACTCATCTCCAACAACAACATATTTCCTATAACCTTCATAATCTTCAAATGGCAATGCGCTCATCACAGTAGCTTCCGATTCAAGCTTCACCTCGACAAAAATCAAAACCTCTCCGACCATGATGGGTTATACTTTGTCACAGAAACCCCTCTCCCTCTTGAACCTTACCTTCAAAGCACCCATCTTCGACCTCTTTCAACACCCTGCCATCTCCTCCATTTCCACCACCAGTCTTACCTTCAAAAGCCTTGCCTAACTAAAGACCCGCCATTAAGGAACCTCCAATACTAATATTTTTTTTCTTTCTGAACTCTGCCATTGTTGCAAGCAGCTATTCCATTACCACATTGCTTCTGATCTTCTTCAATGAACATGCCTGGTATATACCCTTTAATACACCTAATATATTATTGTTTTTGTTGCGGTTTGAACATGATGGAGAGGTGGTTGGTTTGGGGGAATAGGGTTTGAGTATGAGAAATCGTTTCTTTATAAAAATTTTATAACATTAATTTTTTATTTAAAAATGTTGTTATCAATGATAAAGTTTCAACCCGTTGCAGGTGATGACTAGTTGAGCAGGTATTGACATGTCAAAATTTTAATGGACTCGAAAGAGAAAATCCGTTTGAGTCCAAAGCACTAGATCTGGAGTGCTTCATAAACGGGTTTAGAAGACTATCTCAATACGAGTTCACATCTGCTCCCCATAGAACACGCCCCAAAAATGCCCCAGATGCACATCTCAGAGTGCATTGAGAACATCTCCCATACTTGTCACTGGGAGGTGTTCCCAATGCAAAGTTGGGATGTGTTGTGGGACATTTTTGGGGCACATTTTGTGGGAGGCAGATGTGACTTCTCTCAATACAGCAATGGGATTCCCTACAAACAAAAATATTGCACATATTCTTAAAACACATGAATCGATTCATACATGATACATTTTGGGGGGCATTCTTTTTTCAGATTTAGAGAGTGGGAAAGTTGGTCAATGGGATTTTGGCTCCCATTGACCAAGAATCCCATGTTATTTTTTCAGATTTATGTGGGGACCGGGGAAAGTTTATTTTCTTGTGTGGGTAAATTAACTTTTCCACCTATGGGGAAAGTTCTCAACACTTGAATGGGACAAAAATGCCCTTTTTAATAATGGATTTTTATGGCTAAAATGGTCATTACCTTATTTATATGAGAAATAAAAGAACATGAGTAAGTGCACTTACCTAGGTAAGTATTTCCCAAGAAAAACTTACCTAGGTAATTGCATTTACCCAGTTAAGTAACTTGTCGAAAAGAGAACAGGGCCTTGGAGTCCATATCTCCTACCCATGTTTATCCATATAACATCACAACCAGTCAACCACACATGGAGAACATCTCATCCTCCTACATTGTATTATTATGGGTGGCAATTTTTCACCCAACCCATTTACTTGGCGAGTTGTGTGATCAACCCATCACCCAACCCGCCCATTTAAATGGGTTAGGATGGGTTGTGGATAACCATTGGGTTAACCATTACAGACATAAGTATTAATTCCTTAGCCTTTTTTTTATTTTCTTTATTTGAATTAAATAACTTATAATTAATGCATTAATTTTATATTAATTGTTGACTAAATTTAGTTTTGTCTTCAATCAACACACTTCACCCAACAAATCCAAATCAATTTGACCTGACTCCAGACCAGTTCAACGTGGTTTGACCTGATCCAACATATACCGACTCGGGTCAACTCAAATCCAAAAATATACCCTAGGCGGGATGGTTCGGTAACGCTTGCTCTACCTGGTTTGGGTTGTCCAGTCCAACTAGTACGCACATAGCCCAACCCGACACAAGTTGATTCTGGTTGACCTGAATCCGAAATGGTTTCGAGCGAGATGATTTGGTGTCCACACACTTTGCATGGTCTGGACCATCCGTCCAACCAATATCCACACAACCCGACCCAAATATGGACTGACTCGATTTACTTATGTTGACCCGCTTCGGTTCAGTCAATTCGGTCCCAAACCCGTGTACAAATCTGATATGGTCCGGTCCAAGTCAATCCAACATTATTGACTCAACCAGTCCGGTCTGATCTAACCGGATTGATCCAAATCTAAACGGTTCAACCACCCTTGATGTGATTAGCTTGAAGATAATCCAATTAGATAGATCAAGTTGGTCTGACCAATTTGAACCTAAGTGGTTCGGTCAAACTTGAAATCCGAACATACTCAAATGGTTTCGCCACTTGTGTAAAAATAACATGCATGTAATGTGATTTGAACCTTCACCACTTCTGTAAATAGTAACTACAATTACCACCAAGCTATGATCAACTTATTTGTTAAGAGAGAGTTTGTTTTTTAACTCCATAAATATAAGATTAATGGGTTTGGGTGGGTTGGATTGGGTTAAAGCGGGTTTGGGTTGAACCCAACCCATTTAATTTTATATAATCGGGTCATTAATGGGTTGGCAGGTTAGATGGGTTGGGTTAAAACTCAACCCAAACCAAATCCAACCCAACCCGCCCAATTGCCACCGCTAGGTATTATGATGGGGAGATGTTCCCAATGCATAGGGGTAGTGTGTTGTGGGTAGACGTGGGCAAAGTTCTAGTGGGTAGGAGATCTGGAGTCTAAATAGGAATGTTCATGGAGCTCCATCCAGAGCTTTGTCTTGATAGTAACTAGTAAGCAAGATATATAGGAACAGTATCTAGAGACAATTTTGGTGGAGACCACCAAAAGGGGAGGGTATCAAGATAAACTTTGACCGACGCTTCCTGCCTTGGTGATGGTTCGCGTGCCTCTGCTTGGGTGGTCAGAAATAGTTTTGGAGAGGTTCTCGAGGTTAAGGCCTATTCTTTTGAATCCACCACCATTAACCTCTTTAAAGATTGGGTTGCTTGGGAAGCTCACAATGTGGCGCTAAATTATGCCAACTCCCCTATTTGTATTGAGGGTGATGCCCTTCTGATCATTTCTTGTCTAAACAAGAAGACCGAAATCCTCTTAAGATTGAAGATTATTGAACAAGACAAGCGATTTGCTAGAGTTTGGAATCTCTTATCAACACGTGTTTTGTGAAGCCAACAAAGCTACGAACTGGGCTGCTCGGAAAGCCTTCTCTTCTTGTGATATTCCTCTCCATTTTTGCTCTTTTGACATTCCTATAGACTTAGTATCCATTTCCAGAGTAGATGTTTGGGACCGAGCTACCCCCTGTCATGTGTAGCTCCTCCTATTTCCTACCAAGAAAAAGTACAAGTTAGAAAAGAAATAAAATCTTGGAAAAAATAATGATTATTAAGTGACTCATTTACTTGGGCAAGTAATACTTTCTAGAGACTTGTATAAATCACTTACCCATATGTGTAGAAAATTGCTAATATGTATGGGACAATTGTCCCTTCAATACTGTCACTTTTTTGGATACTAGCAAAAGGGCACATGCTACGCACGTGCATCTAATGTGAAAATATATATAGTAGTAAAAGTTATTTAATATGAAAAATAATTTATTAAAATAAAATAAAAAAATTGCATTATGAAAAAATACATTTCATTCATAACCCTATTGCACAAAGATTATTACAACTTTGAATAATAATCAATTACAAGATAATTATTCCAATCAATAATTATCAATAATATACAAAAAAAAATCTAAAGAGTACAAAACCATTTTTTTTAGTTAGGTAAGCATTATTTGTCTTTTACTTTTTAATTTCTCTTAGAGTTTTCTCTCAACAGACACAAAGGTACAAATGGGGTCAGTTGAGAATAAATAAGAATAATAATAATATATACAAAGAGAAAATAAAATTATTGTTTCTCTAGAAAATTAACAATATATTGACAATTATTAGAGATGGAAATTTTCCTTGGGGCCTCCAATCCTCGTCCTATGGGGATCCCTGCATATATATGTACATGTGTATGCATGTATCTATATATGTATGTATATTAATATTTTTTAAAACATGGTTGGATATGTTTGAATATATTTGGATATTTTTAATAGGAAAATGTAAATTTTAGCTATTTTATTTTAATTTTTGTAAATGAAATAAAAACAAAAAAAACAAAAAACAAAGTTATTGATATCATGAAAAAATTACAGGGAGTCATAAGGATGGAGATAACCTTGTCCCCACCAACAAGGATGGGAATAGGGATTTCCACAAGGATAGGGATGGGGAGTGGCTCCCCATTAGACATGTTCATGGGCCTAGCTCGAGCTTGACTTTTGCTAAAATTTGAATGGGGCCCAGCCCAAATCCCACACCTGACACAATGTAAGTCAGGTCCAAAGCCCGACCCATTAACAAGTCTACTCCCCATCCTTACCTCGCCCTAATGCCATTCCTAACAATTATCCACCATCACCTTCTTTCTCTAGGAAATGAGCAAAACATTGTTTTTCATCTCATAGTCATTTAGATTAAAAGTTGTGAACATTAATTAATGCCAAGCTTGTCATTATAAATTCTAAGAGAATGTTCCCTTGATTTTCATTTTTATTATATAAAAATAAAAAATCAATAACAACAATAAATTTTTTTAGAGAATCAGAAAATAATCAATAAATGACATTGTCACAAAGGGTATTGACAAAATAATAATTTATCGATTCATTGATATCCATAAATACTAGACTTGAGGAGAGAGAGAGAGAGACAGAGAGTTTATAGATAGTCTTGAGTCTAATTTTTGTTTGTAAATTATTTGTAAATAAGTAAATAATTTAGTAAATCAAATAAACAAGAGTTTATAGATAAAAATTCATTTAGTTTAATATAGCAAAATAAGTGAATGAATAAATAAAACTTTATTGAGTTAGGATTGGTACAAGCTATACTAAACCAGACCTAATCCTTTGACAACCATAAATATTGGGCTCAAGGGGGAGAGAGAGTGGGGCAAATAAATAAAGAAATTAAGTAATTAATTAACAAAAAATAAATAAATAAAGTTTATTTATTACTGGGATGAGATTGGTACAAGCTATCCCAAACCAAACATGACCTATTAATAGCTCTAAATATTGGACTCTAGGAGAGAGAGAGAGAGAGAGAGAGAGAGAGAAAGAGAGAGAAAGAGAGAGAAAGCATTAATCGGGATAGTTTTGGGTCTATTTTTTGCTAATAACAATCATTTGTAAGTAAATTATTTATCAATAAATAAATAAATAATTTAGTAAATTAAAAAAATTAAAATTATGTATATAACTATTAATTTAATTTAACAAAATAAATAAATGAATAAATAAAAGTTTATTGGGATAGGACTGGTAGCCTGGTACATGCTATCCCAAACCAGACCCGACCTATTAACAACCCCAAATATTGGGTTAATAATAATTTGTTAGTAAATTATTTCTAAATAAATAAATAATATAGTAAATTAAATAAATAAAATTTTATAGATAACAATTTATTTAATTTTAAAAATGAATAGATGAAAATATATTGGTATTGGATTAATACATGCTATCCCAAACAAGACCTAACCCATTGACAGTCCTAAATATTGGGCTAGTAATAATTTGTTAGTAAATTATTTCTAAATAAATAAATAAATTAGTATGTTAAATAAATAAAATTTTATAGATAATAATTTATTTATTTTAATAAAATAAATAAATGAATAAGTAAAGTTTATTAGGATGGGACTGATATAGGCTATCCGGAATCAGACCCGACCCATTAACAATCTTAAATATTGGAGGAGAGAGAGGAGGAGAAGAATAAGGTGAGAGAGAAGAAAGAGATGGATTTCATTGTTTTTGTTTTATATGGTGGCATGACCATAAATAGTTAGATATTTTGTGCCACATTATAGATATATAGATACTTAGTATATAATAAATTTTAAAAATTTATAAGGATAATTTTGGAAAATAAAAGTTACATCATAGACAAAATGAGAGAGCATAAAACTATCTCTTTTATAAAAGGTATATGGATTACGGCCATTGTGTAACTTTAACTGTGGAATAAAAGAACATTGGCAAGTGTATTTATCTAGTTAAGTATTTCCTAAGAAACAATTGCTCGGATATGTGCATTTACCCAAATAAATAACAAATTGAGACAAATGAGGCCTAAAAACATTACCTCATAAATTGAATACATGTATGGGAGATATTACCAACATGCCGCTGAATGCTATGTGAGCAGAATTTTTGCTTGCAAAAAATGTGGGCTCATCTATACACATTTTCAGACAGAAAAAAAAAAGCAACAGTAGCTGGAGCTTGCAGCTCGGTATCTACTTTGCCATGGCAAGGCAAACCTCTATCTTTGGAACCCTTCAAATATTTTTTTTAGAAGGCCCCATAGGGCAAATTCATTCATCAACAAACTCGGTTTACATCTCTTGTACAATGCTATTGAGGAGGAAATCAGGAGCTTGAGACTAAGTTTTTAACTCTTGTACAAGTAATAACAAATTTAGCTAATTTATGTGTAGCCATGTTATCTCTTCTAGGAATGTGATAAACCGAGTAGCTTGAGAAGCAACGCAGCAGTTGTTTGCAGTCAGCAACTAAGACGCTAATACACCACGATGATCCAATGAATCTACCAACAAACATCTGATTAAAGTGAGGGCGTCGCTCTCAACCAGCAGTTAAGAAATGATCACTATTCATCAGTAATTGATTGTGTTTTATGTAGCTGATATAGACTTGATATTTAGCATGTGGCTAGTTAAGAATACACCATTTCATATGCAAAGATGTACCACCTCATCCTATGAGTACCCGATTGGGAGGGGTGAAGCACAACAGCTTTGGCTGTTTGTGTGCGGGGCCATGCGAACAGCCATTAGTTGTAACTGAATCAGCCCTCCACAATGTCCCACAGCACATCCCCGCCTTGTATTAGGAACATCTCCCGATAATGACATAATCATTCTGGATATTTTATTGGGAGATGTTCCCAGCACATGGCAGCAAGACGGGATCTGCTCCTCACACTTGGGAGCCTCACATGCACATCCATCATGCATTGGGAACATCTCCTGCGAACAATAACTTAAAAGTACAGGAGATGTTCCCAAAGCATGGTAAGATGTGCATGTGAAACACCCTTTGTGAGGAGCAGATCCGGTCTCTATGGCGACAATGTGTTGTGGGACGTTGTGGGGGGCTGATTTGAACTCCCATTAGTTATGTTTGGTGAAAAAAAAATCCAAAGAGCCAAATAATTTGTGATCAGAGGCAGATAAGCTAGTTGCAACAAACATTATTGATGCAGCTGAACTAAAGCTTATCTTTTGTTCAATCCTCTCAAATGCGCTTTGAATGGAACCTAGTGAGTAGGGGTAATCATTTCAGCTCGGCCTGGAAACCCTGAGCCTGGGCCTAAGTTTTGTGTTCTGGCTCGACTTGGGCCCAGGCCCACAAATTTTAGGATTGGGCTTGGGCTTAATACTTCAAGCTCAGCCCGGCCCGCATATATTTAAACTTACACATTTTGTGTATAATGTTATCATAATATTTTACATTATATTATATTATATTATATATATATATATTATAACACGACATGTATAATTTATATTATATGTAATATTTTATATTATATAATATATAAAATAAGTTTATATGCATGTTATGTCATTTGATATATGGATATGTAATGATTTATATAGAAGTGACATTGGCACAGAATCAGGCCTGGCTCAGCCCGGGCCCTACAGACCTGGGCTAAGGCTTATGTTTTGGGCCCAGAACCCTAGGCCTAAACTATAACCATTATCATAAGTGCAAAGCTCAGCCCGGCCCGGCCCATGATCACCCCTACTAGTGAGGAAAAGCATAGGCATTCTCTCAAAGGTGTATCTTTGAGCAAGTAAATACATTGGCAATTTTCTTTATATTTACCATAGTCGGGCCCATGCAATAAAGGGGTGTTGTTAAGAAATTAGCACAAGAGCCTTATCCAGAGTTTTCAAAACCGGATGGGACTGGATAATCAGACCAGAAAATCGGGAGTTGGCCCGCTTCACGCTAAAACCACTTTTTGGCCAATACTATTGACTTGATTAATGAATTATTGACTCAGGTGGTTGACCATTGACTTGGACATGATTTTTAGCCATTTTTTATTAGAGTGAGCTGTCTATTCCGTCCAAATGGTCGGACCATTTGACCTGGGAATCAGATCCAGAACAGTTCCTGTTTGGTCCAGTTTTAAAAACCTTGGGTGGTACCAAGTCCATTTCAAACTTTTTTTTTATTACGTGCTGTTAAATAAATTCGATAAGGATCCATCACATAAAAAACCATTAGATCTGCACTCAAAAGCAAATCTCAAACAATTAAATGCAAAATCCTTTATGATCCTAACAAATAAAAAAAAAAAAAAACGTTTCTCACTAATATTGGAGAATAAACATTATATTCTATTTTCATGTAACCTTCAAAAAAAATGGGAAAAAAAAAGATATACAATCTACACTAATAATATTTATTATAGTAAATTGCATATTAATAACCTATATTTTGAGGGTAGTTCACTTTAATACCCAAACTTTAAACCATGCAACTGCAATTTGTCAGTTATTTGATGCACATGATGCCAAAAAGATATTATTCATCATCTTCTTCCTCGCGAATAAACCAAAACAGATATGAATAGTCTCAAATCAAACCCACCAATAATCCACCTTCTCAAAATGCTCCAATGCCATCTCAAAGTCATCCCTTGTAGTCAGTCAAGAATTCCTTGACCCAACACTTGACAATCTTGGATGAACGAAGCAAGTCCCCTCGATATAGGTGATATATGGAAGAGACCAAGTCGCTGGTTCTATATATACATATATGATTGCTTGTCACAGCAAAAGGGCAACTACCCACTGTAACATCTGTTAAGAATATTGGACTAAAATGGCGTTCTTAGGAGTTTAGGTACTGCAACAGAACATTTTAAAGTTCAGGTATAAAGTGAGACCCGGGTATATTAATATGCAATTTATCCTATTTATTAATGAAAGGTTCCAAATTAGCCATTAAACCCAAAGAGGAGAAAAAAAAAACAATTCTTTCTCTGTATCTTCTGAATGCGTGAACTGTACAATCATATAAAAATCATAAACCCTGAAAACTTCTCTTTTGCCAAAACAATGCTAGGAAAAAGAGTTCACATCATTCCTTTGGTACAGAAAGTTTTCTGTACTGGACCAATAGAAATCTGCCACATCATTTAAAAAAATAACTTTAATTTTGAAATGAGAAAATCGGCTGGCCGGCAAAATCACTTTAATTTTTACACTCTACATAATTGCATTTATACTCCTTTCAAACTGAACTTAGGGGACAGACGATGCAAATCTATTATAACAAATTAAATACCCAATTTTAGTTATCGGAAGCCACTTCGTAGAAACAAATTCTGCTTTCGATTTAGACAAGTTAGAGGACAAAATTCTATGATTTTCTTAGATCCATTGTGCTATACAACCAAAGTATCCCATCCCCCAACCCTGGTAAAGGCATTATTCGATCCCAAGTTTGTTACAACCAGTCAGAGATCTTACCAATTATAGCCAGTTGACACCTTTTTTGGTCCATGTTTCAAGTTTTATTTTATTCTTCATGTTATATTAATGAAAATCTATGAGGCCAGAAAGGTATGATACCGGAAAAGCATTGACCAATCAAACCCCCATGAGTAAGGGTGCAAATGGATCGAATCATGATCTGATCCTATTTGGTCGAATTCGGATCACCCCTTATCTAATTTGATAGCATTTTTGTAAATTTGTTATATTATTTATTTTTTATAAAAAACACGATATATATATATATATATGATGAAAATAACTAAAAAATACTAATATTTTTTTTGTTTTTCTTTATTTAAATCGGTATATTTTATTTTTTTAATATTTTTTTTATTTTAAAGAAAACAAATTGAATTGGATCATATCCAAATATCCGAATTCAGATCCATATCTATCAGATTCGGTCAAATCTTTGGATTGTATCATATCTACAATTAACAATGTCGAATCAGATTCGGATATACCCTAATTTGAATCCATCCGATCCATTTACATCTCTACCCATGAGTTCTTGACACTTTCAATTCATGATACTGATTGATTGGTTGTAACTTTTTTCAGTATCATTTTTTTTTTTTGGTATCATAGTCAAACAATCCAAATAAGACAACAGCTAAAACAAAAACAAATCAGAATTTGTATTCAAATCATTTGTAATCCTACACTTTCACATCAACACCACAAAAAATAAGTCAAATCAGAATTTTGATGTTCGTTTTGCTATCATTTGGATCAATGTCTAATTGAACCCTATAGGATCTATCGGAACAGACTTGGAAATTATATATCATTTAGTCGGATGAGGTGTATTAATGGTATTTGAAAATCTGATTTTAAATTTGATATTCAACATAATTGAATCGAATTCAGATAATTCGAATATTTAATCAGTTGAATTTGGATATTTTATTCTTATAGAATAGTTAATCGGATTCAAATTCGGATATGACCTGATTCAATTCGATAAATATCTGAATTCGACCGATTATTTAATTCTTATATATAATATATAAAATATTTTATATAATTTTTATATAATAATTAAATTATAAATATTTTATATCAATAAGATATTTATTTTAAATATTTATTAATTATCTAAAATAATTAATTAATCAAATTTGAATCGAATCGAATATTCAAATATTTAATCGGATTCGGATTCGGATATTGACTTTCAATATCCATCAGGTATCGAGTTGAATTCGGATATTGGATTTTCTAATCGAATTCAAATTCAGATATTGCCTTATCTGATTCGAATTCAATCCATTTACACCCCTAACTGGAGGTCCACTAGTACTAGGCCATGTTAGGGTTGAGGTAAGACCCTACATAATCTGACCTATTGACATCCCTAGTCTCTAATACTGTCTGCTTTTGCTTTTTTCTTAGGCCTCGTTCGTTTTTTGGTAAATTATTTACTCAGGTAAATGTGTGTTTCTCAAGAAAGACTTACTCGGGTAAGTGCATTTACCCATGTAAATAAGGCAATGACCATTTTAGCCATAAAAATTCATTATTGAATGGGGCATTTTTGTCTCATTCAAGTGTTGGCAATTTTCCTCTCAGGTGGAAAAGTTATTTACCCACCTAAGCGATGGGTATCACTTAAAAAAATAAACTTTCCCTAATCCCCACATAAATCTGATAAAAGAACATAGGTTTCTTGGTCAATGGGAACCAAAATCCCATTGACCAACTTCCCCCTCTCCAAATCTGAAAAAAGGAATACCCCCTTGGTCCAATAGAAATTATCATTGTCTTTTTAGTGAATTAGAATTTAAGGAAATTGTGGGCTCTTTAATGACTGAAACTGAAGTTGGATAAACCACTATATCCTTGAAAATTTTATTATTTAATAATTTTACCAACTAAAAAATAAAACAATAAATCTTTAGGTTCATCAACTTCAGCTGTTATCAAACGGCCCCAGGAGTAGAGGGTTGATATACACCTGCATCAGTGATACCATTTCCTTTTTGTAGTGTCAAGTTGAAACAAATAATTTAGACAAAAAAAAGTCAGGATATATTCAACCAACAAATTTCAGGGATTAACTTCAATCCTTCGTCCTTGTAATTTACGTCCTTCAAAATCCAAATTGCCTCAACTGCACAAAGAAAAAAGCATTAGAACTGGACTACGAGGCAATACGGCAAATACTGTCTCAAGACTTGGCAGAATAGAGTACCCCGGACCATATCTGGTAATTAAGTACAAGTTCTTTTTGGTAAAGAAATAACTGACTAAGTTATGAAAATTATTATGTGACAGCTTTGAGGGTTGGGTCCTATTTCTATAAATTCAGCCCCTAGAGGGGTTTAATGGCACAACACAGAACCCTAGAGTGAGAAACTGTGTAAAATAGAGTTCTGTAAAGAAGAATCATCAATCCATCATCAGCTTTGGTTTAATTTATTTTGTTTTGTTGACAATGAAGATGGATGGTAATTCCGTAATAGTACTCATGGTGATGATCATGGCGTTGGGCTTGCTCGCAGGGCAGAGTGCAGAGGGCTCCTTTGATGATTGTTACCGCTCATGCTATGTTTGGTGTATTAAGACACCTGAAGGAACTGTTGTATCATGTGCTTGGAAATGTTTAAAACATTGCATCTTCCACGGTTCTTCTGTTGATGATCCTCATAACAAGTGCATCTTGAATTGTGCATTGTCTTCGTGCTCCAACATCAGCACCCCGCAAAACCCTGGTAAGACATCTCTCTCTCTCTCTCTCTCTCTCTCTCTCTCTCTCTCTGTTTTGATTGCTTGATTACACTTTACAGCTGATAAGAAAGTGGGAGACTGTGTCAACAATTGTTCTCAAAAGTGCAACAAGAAGTATTAGTGCCTAGTGTCCGAGTTCTATAATAAATTTTGTTGATGTAAAATAAAGGTGGATGGCAAAAGCAGTTTGGTTATGTTTTTTCATTTTCCAAATCTTAAGGCTGTGCTTGGTTACAGTGGTATCTTATTTTGTATTAGTACAAATGCATGAGAGTATAAATGAAAAGAATGCAAATTCTGATATAATTTTGTTTTGGGTTTTACTTTTATTCTGTTTCAGATTTTATTTTACTTCATTTGTATTGCAATCAAACAAAAATAAGGTAACATTTGAAACAAAAATAAATCCGATTCTACACTCAAATCATTTACACTACCATAGTTTTGCATAAGGATGGCAATTTTGCAAGAATTTTAGGGTTTCGGATGGGTTTTGAATTTTATATTCAAACTCTATAGGGTTTGGGGTGGGTTTGGGTTTTGACCTTAGAATACCCGGTACTCGAATCCAATTATATGTAACACAGGTACCCACTCTTGATACCCAATTATAAACCCGTATATCTATCTATGTATCTATCTATCTATCTATTATAAGCATCTTTAACACCGGCATAACACACTATTTGGGGCATTGCATTTTACTTATGTGGTGTAAAATCGGGTGCAAGGTTCAAAATGTTGAAATATGCAAAGAATATTGAAGATGCAATTAAAAATATATGAATTTTATATAATCTACAACTTTAGTAACTCTATACATAAGAAAAATGTTTTTTTTATAGCTTATGACTTAATGTAAAGTGTAATTTCACCATAAAAATGATATGTATAAACCATCAAAATGTCCCAAGGAAACATTGATATACACATATATACATAGCTTAACAAACTAATACTATAAATCTCATTAATGATCATGTAAAAGGTTGCAAATTTTAAAATAAACAAAGTTTAATAGATAACTAGTAGGGACCCATGCGATGCACGGGAAAATCTGAAAGATTTAATAATTTTATTTATTATTAATTAATATTAAATTAATAATCAAAATTTGTTGTTAATTAACTAAAAGTATTCACATTTATTGTTAATATCCAAAATGTTAATAATTGTATTTTTCATTTAATGTTGATTTATAGAAAATAATTATTGTTAATTTAATATGAACAAATATTTTTTAATAATTTAGTTTTATTAATAATTTGTAGTAATTTTAATAATTGTTATTATTTTTAAATAAAATTTTGATTAACTTTAAATAAATAAAAATAATTACAAAAGCTAGCATTTTTATTAATTTCACTAATAATTAACAATTATATAGGAATGACAACGGGGTGGGTTCAAGGCGGGGCACCCCATCCCTGTTCCCGCCTTATAGTCAAGACACTCTACCCCATCCCTACCACGTCCCTAATGTCAGGTGGGTCCAAGGCAAGGCAACCACTCCTCAATGTCAGACGAGTTCAGGGGTGCAAGACACCCCACTCCTCATCAAGGATGGGGAATCCTCAAATTTCCCCACCTTGTCCCTAGTATTGGGTGGGTTCAAGTGGAGGTGTAAATCAGGTCGTGCTGGGCTGAGTCTTGGGCCAAGCCAGGCCACAGACTGGGCCAAGTTATGAGATGTCCATTTAAAAAAAATGAAAAAAATGTTTAAATTTTTATTTCATATGTTTTTTTATTTATACAATTAAACATATCCATGGGCCAGGTAGCCTGATGGTCCAGTCCGGCCTGATCCGTTATTTTTCAGGCTTGGGCAAAATTTTAGGCTCGTGGGCTCGAGCTCGGGCTTTCTCAAATAGGCCCGGCCCGATACTATTACATATATAGAAAAGTACTTATGTTATATATATGCTTCTTAAATTATTAATAAATATCAATTTACTATTAGAAAATATAAATTAGTTTATAGTTTATTAAATTATTAATAAATTAATATAATATTAGTTTATAAAAGTATACTAAAAATAAGACATTTTGTGTACAGATCAAGCTTCGGGCTTTATATAAGGGCTGGGATCGGGCTCAAGATCTACATCCGATGGTCGGGCCGGGCTCGTGCTTGGGCTTGCACATTTTCTATTGACAAAGAGGCACGTGTTAATTATAAAACTATGATTTTTTACAAATTAATTTTTTTATTTAATTCTAGTATAGTATAAAAAATATATATAGCATTTTTATATTTATTAATATAAAATTTACTATTTAAATATTATATAATATTTACCATATATGCATTTAACTTCCAAGTTGAGCTTATTAGGGGTTGTTTAGCTTGGGCCCTATCCGCTAGAGCCATCGTTGGACTCCAAAAGTTTGATACCCAATTAGACTTCTGATTTGATTACCCCTAATAATGTGTGGGCATGGTGCATATCTCAATTAGAACTAACTCAAAAGAAAAATAATTGTTTGAGCCTGCAAATTTATAGATCTAATCAGGTTAGGTTAAGTTATAAATGGTTTGTTACTTTTTATTATTAATTATTAAAATATTATAAATTTCTGAAAATTATCATATTTTTAGAAGTATTGCTAATTTCTTGGCTAAAACTAATTAAATGTAATTTGATGGTCATTAAATATAACTTTTGGTAATTAAACGTAATTTTCTACTATTTATAGCTTAATTTATAATAAATGTTAATTACAGTTTAAAAATAATTATTGTTAATTATATTACTATTAATAATTAAAATACATTATTTTTTTCATTATTATTCAGTAATTTTAGCAATAAAACACAACTAATTTATTTTTTAATTATTTTTAGTATTTTAATTAAGCTTTAGGTTTTCAGAATTTTCAGATTTTTAATTAATTTTTAGTTTTTTTCATTATTATTCAATAATTTTTGCATATGAGTATTTTTCAATAAATTTAAGTATTTTCATCATTTATTTTTTCATATTAGTCACTACAAAAATAATTTGCATTTGCTTTCAATAAAAATAAATTAAATAACTAATAAATACCATAGTTAATAAAAAATATAGCTAATTTTCAATAATTTCTGGCTTGGGTATTTTTTAATATTTTTTGTATTTTTAATAATAACATACTATTAATTGTACTTTTAATTATTTTCAGTAAATACCCTTATTAATATAAAATATTTTTAATTATTTTTAGTATTTTAATTATGTTTAGGTTTTGCAAAATTTTTTGGATTTTTAATTAATTGTTGGTATTTTAAAACTATCAATTAATATTTTTATTAGCGTTTATTAAGGTCTCAACTGATAGGTTATTTAATAATATTATTAAGACTATCGATTAATATTTTTATATTTAAATTTTATTTTTATTAGTGTTGATTAAGTTGGATTTTTAAGTGGAATTGAAACACACTTTTAATATTTACTAAGTTTTGTTAATATTTTTTTTAGTGAAAGTTTAGTGGATTTTTAAATTAATAATTTTTTTATTCTTTAACCTCAACCTATTTATATTATTTGATTTACATCATGGTTTTCAAAACCGGACCAGACCGGTAAAACCGGGAATCGGTCAGGTGACCGGTTCCATTTTACCCTAGAACCGTTATTTCGCCAAAAATCGTTGATTTGGTGAGCAAACCGCTGACCCGAGCGGTCAAAACATTTGAACCATCCAACAATTTTGGCCTTTTTTTTTTGTCAGTACAGGTCATCCGTTCGGTTTGAATGATCGGACCATTCGACCCGGGAACCAGACCTTTGATCAGTTCGTTGTACGATTCAATTTTAAAAATCTTGATTTATATTATTACTATTCTCTCTCTCTCTCTTAAATGTAATAATAACATGGATTAAAATAAGAGGCCTTTGAAAACCCAAAGAATCTATCTCTGTTAAATGTATTTTTCAAATGTAATAATAACATGCATTAAAATAAGAGGCCTTAGAAAATCCAAAGATTCTTTATTAATCTAATCAAGATAAGTAATGATTTATGTTTTATATTTTTAAAACAAAAAATATAAAAAAATGCAAAAAATAAAGAAAATAGATAAGTAGCTTTTCTCAAAGGAGAAACATGCTGACATGGACCGTCCAATTTTAATATATATATATATATATATATATATATATATATATAGAGAGAGAGAGAGAGAGAGAGAGAGAGAGAGAGAGAGATGGCGTTATATGTAGTAGAAGTACATTCTCCTAGAAAGTAGTCATAAAAAAAGTCTATTAAATGGATAATTGAGATTATAGAGGAAATAGTATTCGGGGCTGGTTTGATTATGGGATTTATGACTCGAAACCCAAGTATTTGCAAATGAATATATTTTGTACTTTAATACTCATGGATATAATATGGTTGTTTATTAATGTTAATTTAACAAGATATTATGAAATAACCTAGTGGTTAAAATACTTAAGTTTCATGTAAGAAACATAGGTTCAAATCCTTCTCATCTTAATTTTATATAATGTTGGTTTTAAATATACTTAGGCCATGTTCATTTACCGGTAAATAAGAGGGGGAAGTTGGTTAATGGGCATTGAGCCACACAATAAAGATAACTTCTTTTATTCGAGTAAAAGTTTTTCATCTCCTAGTCATAAGTAACTTTCCCACTTGGGGGAAAAGTTTATGGATAAAAAGGTCATTATATCACTTATTTGGGAATCAAAAGAACATGGGTAAGTGTTACTTAGGAGACACTTACCTAGGCAAGTGAACTTACCCGGGTAAGTGTTTCTGGGCAAGTGCATTTACCCAGGTAAGTTAGAAATTTTTAAATAAACAAGGCTTTAAATGAAATTAATTGAATTAATTATGAGATGAAAATAATTAATAAAGCTAATTAATGTTGTAAGTGGTGTGTTAAATAAGGTTAGTTATGGAGTCTATTATGATAAATGAAATGTTAAATAGAATCAATTATGGTGATTTAATGGGTATTAATTACGGTAATTAAATTTGGATTTCAAACTTGAAATAACGATAATAGGATATGTCAAATAATAATCAGTTGGAATCATGGTTTTTAAAACCGAACCAGTCAGGGGTCCGGTTACCGGTTCGAACGGTCCAACCATTGGACCCGAACGACTGGCCTGTTCTAACAAAAAAATAAAAATAATAAAAAAATTGGAAAATGGTCAAAACCATTCGAACGATTAACCGGCCGGTTTAGTAGTTTGTTGACCAAAATCAACAGTTTTGGGGGAAAACGGAACCGGTTAGATGACCGGTTCCCGGTTTTTCCAATCCGATCCGGCTTTAAAAATCATGGTTGGAATGGCCCAAAATGAATTAAACAGGTTTGGTACTGGATGGGTTTGAGAAATTGGGAAGAAAAGGTAAATGGATTTGGGATCAAGGGTGCCTAAACGGGTTTTGGGAAAGGGAAATTTTCATAGGTACCTACCCGTTGTCATTCCTAGTTTGGCAGAAGTGCAAATTCAACCAAATGCAGCCTCAAACTATTTCATGAGACTAATGTGGTTTCTCAATGTCACCTACGAAGTGTCTACTTCTTTCATATTTTCTACTCAAAATAACAAAAATGTCAAACCACTTTAATTAACTATAACGGGGCAAACAAGGATTGAATACCATCATTTAGTCAAATAGACCGTAGTACCATCTCAAGGAATTGTTCAATCTAAACACTTATGTTGTTAGATGCCATCTTTTATAAAAAGAAAAAGGTAAATTGCTAAAACCTTCCCTTAAGTTTCTAGTCATTGTTGAAATCTCCCTTGAAGTTCGATAATTGCAATCACCTCCTCTAAAGGCCTAAACTTTCTAACACAATTGTGAGTAGACCCCCTCTATTAGAATCATCTAACAAGAGGCATGAAAATGTTCAAAACACCTATGCAATTACTTTTGACCAAATTGTTCATTTTCCAAATTTTCTCTTCGTATCAACTCTACCCTAAGCCCTTTCAATCTCTTTTCTGAAATTGTTTTATTTTCCAAATTTGCCCTTCATATCAATTGCTCAAAAGTAAAGCTACAACTTTAAACTCTCTTTTTTTTGTTAATAAAGTTTCTATTGTTTTTTCTTTAAAAACCAGCCTCAATTGTAATTGCACAGGTATTTTGGACATTTTTGTACCTCTTGTTGTAGGATTCTAACAAAAATGGTCTAATTGCAACTATGTTAAAAAGTTTAGAAGAGATGATTACAATTACCAAACTTGGAGATTTTAGAATAGATTTTTTTTTTATTCCGTAACATTGGGTACAGAGTACAGACAAGGTCGAGAAGAAGCACAACCCCAAACATCTTCTAGTTTGCATCTTTCAGCCATAATAAGAGAAATAGAAAAGCTAGAACCAAGGATGATATTGGATGGTAAATCTGTCAACTTAAGCATGGAGAGTCTACGTATGTTCATGCTCGAACCTGTTGGCTGTTTCCACAATAAACCAATTCTTTTTCTTTTTTCTTTTTTATTTTTTTTTTCTCTTTTTCTTCTGTGTGTGTGGGAGGGGGGGAGTGGGGGGTTAAAACATGACAAGTGTTTTTTTTTTTTTTTCCGGTAGAGACAAGGGAGGGTAAATGTTAACAAAATCTGCCTTTATTCAGATCCATTTTACCCGTTAAGGCTGAGTTGGGAAGGAGTACAAATGTAAATATATAGAGTGCAAAACCTTATATTTTGTATTATTTTGTATGTATTTACATTGTACATATTTGTATTTGTCTTGTTTCCAAACTGAGCCTAAACAAATTATTTTAAGAGAGTGACTCAGTGACCTCCTCCAATGGATTTCTTTTAATATATAAGCTTTTTTATAATTTTTCACATGAAAACATGTGAAAGTGAAAAGTTTTAAGAGCACTAGCCCTTATTAAAAAGCAATAAAATGTTTGGCTTCCTATAATTTTATATTTTTACCCTACAACACATCTATTGTATCATTTCTCTTAAGTGATCTTTCATTCCAAAATATATGCCACTAGTTAAAGGCCTAAAGCTGGCCTTTGGTTGGATCATAACTCGAACCTCACCCAAACCTTTTTTTTGGTAAAAAAAAAGTGACCTCACCCAAATTGAGAATAGGCAAAAGTGACCTCGGCTGATTACGTTTCTAGTTTGGGCAAAATGATATTCTGATTCAACTTTTCACTAACTGATTTGATAAATCACTCTAAGCAATTGCATTTGGTAAGTTGATTCCTCAGAAAAATCAAAAGAATCAGTCAATATCAAGGTTTGTGTTTATGCATGCCAGTAATGTCCTAAACAACATTGATTATGGGCAATTTCTCAAAGTTGAGGAGATGACTTTGTGAAATTGGGGTGATTCTCCTAGCAGCTTTTAATGTCCTTGTGATGTGTCAATGCCGGTACTAATGTCCAATCCAATAATGATATAATGTGCAACAACCTACCTTATTTCCAGAATTCCATCCAAAGCAATTTTGCTCTAAGCCTGCCTCAGAATTTGTGAGTCTTGAATAAGTGAAAACAATTTTGAAGAATCATTTCCTATTACCAAATACACCACAAAACAGCATATAATACTCATTTTTAGATGGCCTCAACTGGCCCAGATGTGACCCCTAAATTAGGGGTGGTCATGGGCTAGATTGGACCGGGCTTTGCCTAGAGCCTAGGCCTAGGCCCAGATGGGTTGGACATGATTCTGGGCCTATGTTTTTTATATATAAAATATTACATATGTATGTAGTATAAAATATATGATATATTTAAGGTAAAATGGCACATAATATGATACATTATATAATATAAAATATTATATAATACATATTATAAGTGTCATATTATATACATAAAATATATAGTATAACATAAAAAACATGTATATTATGTACAAATAACATATATTTAAATATATTCAGGTGGTGTCGGGTTTGAAGAATTAGGCCCAAGCCTGGCCATAAAACTTGTGGCCTTAGTGCACCTGAACAAAAAACCTACTCCCGAGCTCAGAATTTCTAGGCCAGGCTCAAATGGCCATCCCTACCCTAGATACAACATATATAGAATTTCATTAGGGGGTGTTCTTTTTTTTGGATTTTGATAGAGGGGAAAGTCGGTCAATGGGTTCCCATTGACCAAGAATCTCATGTTCTTTTTTAAGATTTATGTGGGGACAAGGGATAGTTTATTTTTCCTAGGTATATATTCATCTCCTAGGTGGATAAATAGATTTTCCACTGGAGCAGAAAGTTGCCACCACTTGAATGGAACAAAAATGCCCCTTCAATTAATAGATTTTTATGGCTAAAATGGTCATTGCCTTATTTACCTTAGAAATAAAAGAACATGGATAAATGCACTTACCTAGGTAAGTGTTTCCTAGGAAAAAGTTACCCAAGTATTGCATTTACCCAAATAAATAAATTACCAAAAACCAACTGGGGCCTAGATTCCACAACCATTTAGATCCACCATAGTAGATTCTTTTAATGCCAAAAAGTGTTTTCTTTTTCCTTTATATTCTGTTTTTTTAAGCAACATGAATTATCAACAACCTGGCTTTTTCTCTTTGCCCTTTTTTGTCTACATTTATGTTATTCAAATCATGTATTGGAATATCATACCTTTCTAGCATCATAGATTACCCACAAAATTAATATCTGGCCTCAACTTAAGGTTGTGTTTGGTTTGATAGAAAATATAAAAGGGCAACTAAGTGAGGGCTCCCATCAAACCTTGATATTTCAGAGACTAAAGAGTCATACATCTCAAACATGTTTTATACCGTCATCGATGGGGACACAAGATGTGCAGCATATTTGGGCTCGAGCATTCTACTATAATGTTCCTTGATGTTATACATGTATTCATACATGTTATATTTCATGTTTGTCCCAATTTGATGGTTAAAACAACCCTTGGTTGAAGTTATGTGTATCCCATAGCTAAACGATCCCTGTAATTTTAGATGGATGTGCCCTATCTCATGGTTGGCCAATCAAATTGATCATATAACATTCTTTTTGAATAAAAAGCATCTGATTTCATTCCTATTCATATTGTATATGTTTGCCTTAACATAGCTTTCTAAGCATGTTAGAAAATGCAACTTTGATAGCTTCTTTTAGACATCTAAGAGCTTTAGAATCTTCTCTTAAACTTCATTTCCTTCTGCTCTTCTCTTCTATACCAAAAAACAAACTGGTGAGCTTCTCTCCCTTAGCTGAACTACAAAACCGAACAGAGAAACTCCACTTAGGATTTGGTTGCTTCCAGTATGAATTAGGGTGTATTATGTGGCTCTATTTACAAAGCTTTTCAGCTGCCCAAAAGGGCCTTTCCTTCATAATTAGGTATTTGAAAACCAGAGGCTTCATCAACCTCTGATTTTCAATTTTAGGAGCTTGTTTATTGTAAACAACGGCTTTAACCACCTCAATATACTTCTCTTAGGGGAGGAGTCTCATGTTGGTTTCAAGAACCCTTTGCTAGCCAATATACTAGTTAGTCAACAACTAGGTCTAGTGATTCATCTCAGTCCATTGTTGAGCTCAAGTACGGTATGAGCTCTAATGATATAACCATGCTCCATGGGTCTGTTTGGTTTGTAGGAATAGGGGTCTGGAATCGGAATCGGAATGGGCTATTCCGATTCCAACTGTTTGGTTGGGGGGAATCGGAATCCCATTCCCATTCCTGCTGGAATGGCATTCCCCCATTTGAGGGAATGGCCATTCCTTGCCCCTCTCTTGGAAATGAAATCTCATTCCTGTTGATTTTAATTCTCATTTTCATTCTTGTATGAACCAAACAGACTATGGGAATGGACCATTTCGATTCTGATTCTAGAGGATTCTGATTCTGATTCCAACTATGAAACAAATGGACCCTAAATAATCTCTCTTCAAGCTACCATTTGTCCTACTAACATTGAAAAATTCAACATTTGAGACTATTATATTGTGTATTTGCGTTAATAAAATTGTATACATTGAATTCATTTGGGCATGGAATTCTAGAGCATCACCACTTATGGCTAAAATTAATAAAATGACTAATTATTCCCCTTTTAATGTATTTTCGTCAAGCTTTCTCCTTGGTTGATGAGCCATAACTTAAAACCTTGATCTGAACCAAATATTTCAATCAGATTTAGGACATTCAAAAATGTCTACCTATCAAATTTCATCACAGATTCCCTCATTCAACCTACTATTAAACCAATATTTTTTTCCAACAAATCTCCTTGATTAGAATTTATCTGTCATAGATCTTCATCATCTAAACCCCACTTGATCAATCAGACCTCGCCATTTATGCAATATTTCACGCCTAAAAAATCCATTTATGCAATATTTCACGCCTAATTTACTTGTTTAGCTGTTAATTAAAAAATTTTGACGCACTAGATTAAATCACCCCTTCATTTATCCCAACATGAGACCTCAAGAGAGTAGGGGCTGATGTCAACACTATACTTTGACATATTAAAACACCTGGAGCAGTAACATTAAGTCTAATAGACTTAAAAAACCCCAAAACCCAAAGATACCTTCGCTTAAAGAGAGGAAAAAGATAAAATGATCGATGAAATCAAATTTACATTTTATTGTTTCTCATTGGATGCACAGAACTTGTGGAAATCAACTCTAAATCAAAGAAAAATGTTGTGCCAAGAATGAAATGCTGACTACAAACTTTCATCATTTGAACATCCTTGTCATTTTTATAAAAAAACTCTATTGAGACCCAAGTTTTGTAATTGGTTGAAGTTTTATACATGTTTTTTTCTCTTATCTCTATAAATGGACCTAAAACCAAGCCCAACAAGGGACAGGAAGATGAGCTAAAAGTATTCTCATCCTTTCTGTAGCATATTTATTTTCATTTTCTTATAAGAAACATCAAGTCTTTAGCCCTTGAGCTTCCAATCTACCCAAAACAAAAAAATAAATAAATAAATAATAGTCCAGGCTATATTTAAGAAGTAAGTTTCTCAACTCGATTCTCTATTTCTTTAGTTTGTTTTAGCTCATTTTTTATTTCATTTAGGCTTGAAGAATGAGGTAGAGAGGTGATGGATTTGGGGAAACCAGTACCCAACTCCCGATAATATTGCCTTAAAGCAAGTTTAAAGGAAATTGAGAATCTTCTCCTAAGGATTTAGTGTTTACTTCTTGATTGAAGCTGTTTATTGGAAAATTAAACCTAAAAAACTCATATATTGGGCTATTACAACAACTTAGAGAGAGGGTGCCTAATTCCTTCCCTCTCTCAATCTATCTGAATAAAAAATATCTCTTTGTCAGGTGTCTTTCCCATGGAGAAATAGAATTACAATCAAGAAAATAAGATCAAATTTCAAAGTTGAAATGGACCATTTTCTTTAAAAAGTGGGCGATGACTATTTCTTCTTTGAATTGGCCATGAGCTATTGGAACTCACACCATGGAGATTGAAGAGTGTTATCAATCAATATTAGAAATTTAGTGAGCTTTTGGAGTGAGGATGGCGTGTCATCATGTCTTCTATGAAGCCAATCAAGTTGTGGACTGGCCTGCACATAAAACTCTCTCCTCTTAGGATTCCCATCTTTCTTTCATCTTTACTGATCTCCCTTTTAACTTTTGTATGATGGTTTAATGTTTGGGGTTAAGCTATCCCCCCTCGCCCACCTTTGTGTAGCTCTTCTTGTATTTACCAAAAAAAAAAGAGATTTATCAGAACTTGTTATATTTGAACCCCCAATAAAGAATAAAGAGACGCTTGTAATTCATGTTTATGAATATGTTGATAAGTTGGCTGAAAAAACAACAAAATAAAAAAAATCCGGTTTGGAGCAGCAAAATGTACTTTTGCTGGTGTGAAAAAGAACTAGAACTGACATTTAATCAAGTCACCATCTTTAAGACAAACCCAACTTAAAATTCCTATTTCTCCATAGAACTTTTTACCAACTTATATCACCCCATCCAATATGGCTACTTAAATAAATTAGTTGAACAAAATCAATTGAAGTTTTAAACATCTAATAACGTAAACATGAGAAGGTACAAGAAATTGAAGTGAAAGAGGTTCTCGAGGTATGCTCAAAGAAGAGACAATACGGGCACATCCCGCTTGAAATAAGCGATTTTTATTTTTTATTTTTTGATTATTAAAGAAGTGCTGTTTTATCAAACATTGGTAAGTGCTTATTAGGATAACCGCTTATCCCAAACGCCCATGTTTGTACCATGCAGTTGAAGTTGTTGCTTAATCCTTAATCCTTATAAATAGTTTGGTGGGTAAGCAAATCTATGTGGGAGGTTTACAAATCACCATCTTTTTTTTTTCCGCTTCATGGGGACAAATCACCATCTTGTGTTAGATGGTTAGGGCCTAGGGGTAACTTTTGTTGTGGAAGAAATAACTTAGATTGGACCGCTCAAGGTTAATTGGGTCATTAAACAAGGAAAGGAACGGATCTGCTCTTTACACCCCACGCGCACTTCACACGCACATCCTATTATGCATTGGGAACATCTCCCATACTCATTAATTATTATTTACATGAGATATTTCCAATGCATATTAAATGTGTCTGTGAGTCATCCTTTTGTTAGGAGCAGATCCCGCTTTCGCTCTATTTCATAAGTCGGGTTGGATCTGTTTATTGTGATTTTTTCAACTGATCCAATCTGGTCGGGTTATTTGACATAGAAATCGAAACCAACCCAGTGTTAAGCAAAATTGATTTGGTCGGCTTGAATCGAGTTGAGTCGGTTTCGGTTCTAAGTTTATCCCTGTGATAAAATCTTGCTAATTTTAAAAATAGTCATAAATTTAACATCATTTCAACCATATCCTATGATAAAATTTAAATGAAATGTTTCTTGCAATCATTCAAAAACTAGGTGGCCTAATGGGCTTTGGAACTTCATGTTTGAACTAGAAACTAAGTCGGTTCGGTTCGGATCAATTTCAGTTTTCTTGTGTAAAAATCAAAACCAACCTGAATCATCGGTTTAGAAATTTGTACAACTTGAAACCGGCCTATACTGATAAAAACCTGACCGACTCAGATTGGGCCAATCTAGATTGATCGGTTTAGTCGGATTGGACCTTCTTATGAACAGCCCTACGACCCAGGTTAATTTGATAATTCAAAATAATCAATGATCTAAATAGACGATTTCTGTTAACGGTCACTTTGATCCCTATCTTTTCCGAGTCTTTTTGTGCTTTTCCAAACCAAATTAGCCTAACTGTGACCCTACGGATGACGGAACCGAACGTAAGTTTTTTTAAAAAGAACTGCTTTTAAAAAATCAGGGTATGTTTTAAGAAATAGAGACAAAAGTGAAGGAAGATTTTAGATAATAATTCTATTAAAAATCAAACCATTTTGGGATCACCATCATAGCCACATCCCACTATTGGGAATATGAGTTCAACTTCAGTTAATGCAGCGTTTGAAACATTTAGAATATCTCTGTATATAAATTATTTAATAGGGAGATACTCTCACTGTAAGGTTTCAAGATGTTATTCGAAACCGATTTCCTTTTCTGAAGTATGAAAATATAAAGTGACATCATAATAATATGCAAATACGGGAGATGTTCTCGATGCGCGGCTGAGACATGCTGTAGGAGCAAATCCGGACTCAAGATTTTCGGTTAACCATGCGCTACGACACTACCGTAGCGAAAGTGAACTCAATGTCATTGAAAACTGGTCGTGTTAAGCTCATAAGTCATAACCAAGCTCCTTAAACCGCGATAGTTTTCCAAGTCTTTGGAGGATTCTAGAACAAGAGCCACCAAATATTATACGTCTCAGTTCTAGCATGCGCCCACGGTAGCACGTTTGATTCAGAAGGCGCTTTCTTAAGAAGCAAAAAGATCAATACGAGCTCTGCAATCCGCAAGGTATGTCTACGTTCGGCCACGGCGAAACCCTAGTTTTTCATTATTTTTGCCAATCCAGTGATTCACCCGCCAATAACATGTACGCATTTTGCAGATCTGTATTAAAATTTTAACCATTTCTTGTTCATTTAGGGTTTCGATCCCATTCCTCTGTTCTATTATGTTCTTCGGCATAGGACCTACTTTTTTTTATTTGGATATAGATATTAATTCGTTTTTTCTTCTCCTTTTTTGGCTGGGGGATTAGACTTTGGAGTCATGAGGGCCCTGATGTGAGTTTGTAGATTCATTATTAGATTCTCTTTTTTTTTTCATAAATAAAGAACTTTTATTACATGTGTAGAAAACCCTAATTTGACGATGATTTTGTTGTGGTTTCTCTGTTTTCTTAAGTGCTAATTTATGAATTTTCTGCAATGTTGTTAAGATCGTTGTGTAGTAGGTGGCAGTAAGCCGATTTATTTACTGATTATTGGTTTCGACGAAGATGAGCGTTGTTGGTTTTGATTTCGGTAACGAGAGCTGCATTGTTGCTGTTGCGAGGCAACGAGGTATCGATGTGGTTCTTAACGATGAATCGAAACGGGAGACCCCTGCCGTTGTCTCTTTTGGCGAGAAGCAGCGGTTCATTGGAACTGCTGGAGCCGCTTCAACTACGATGAACCCCAAAAACTCTATATCTCAGTTAAAGCGATTGATTGGTCGTCAATTCTCTGATCCTGAGCTTCAGCGGGACCTCAAGTCCCTGCCTTTTACTGTCACGGAAGGGCCCGATGGGTATCCATTAATTCACGCACGGTACCTTGGGGAATCCAGGGTTTTTACGCCAACACAAGTTCTGGGAATGGTACTTTCTAATCTGAAGAGCATAGCGGAGAAGAATCTTAATGCGGCAGTTGTGGATTGCTGTATTGGGATTCCAGCTTATTTCACAGATCTTCAAAGAAGAGCTGTTCTGGATGCAGCAACAATTGCTGGTTTGCACCCTCTCCGGTTGTTTCATGAAACAACTGCCACAGCTTTGGCCTATGGAATTTACAAGACGGATTTACCAGAGAACGATCAATTAAATGTTGCTTTTGTTGACATCGGCCATGCAAGCATGCAAGTATGCATTGCGGGCTTCAAGAAAGGCCAGCTCAAAATATTGGCCCATTCTTTTGATCGTTCTCTTGGTGGTAGGGATTTTGATGAAGTTCTCTTCCAGCATTTCGCAGCAAAGTTCAAGGAAGAATACAAGATTGATGTGTTCCAGAATGCACGGGCTTGCCTTAGACTACGTGCGGCTTGTGAGAAGTTGAAGAAGGTTCTTAGTGCAAATCCAGAGGCACCTCTGAACATAGAATGCTTAATGGACGAGAAAGATGTCAGGGGATTCATCAAGAGGGAAGAATTCGAACAGATAAGTACTCCAATTTTGGAGCGTGTTAAAGGGCCTCTGGAGAAGGCTCTTTCAGAAGCTGGGCTTACTGTTGAAAACATCCATTCAGTTGAGGTTGTTGGTTCTGGTTCTCGTGTTCCAGCCATTATTAGGATATTAACAGAGTTTTTTGGAAAAGAACCTAGACGCACCATGAATGCCAGTGAATGTGTGGCTAGGGGCTGTGCTCTTCAATGTGCAATTCTTAGTCCCACTTTTAAAGTGCGTGAGTTCCAGGTACGCTTTCTCCTTCTTTATGATTCCTTATAATGTGAATTGTTATTTAGGCTCAGTTTGGGAGGGGTTCAAATACTATGTTCAGTACAAAACCTTGTACATGATATTTCTAAACCTTGTATTTGCATTGTACATATTTGAATTTGCTCTCTTTCCAAGCCGAGTTGGGGATATTTAGACAGGCTCACACGCACACGGGCATATTATTATTGTGTGTAAGATTATTGCCATTATTTTACTTTACATTGATAGTGATGCTGTGAAGGATCTAGAACTACTCATCTTCCATTTTGAAAGGAGCAGTACAAGCATTGAGTTATTGATTATCTTACTTCCCCCTCCCCTTCCCCTGATGAGTAGGTAAATGAGAGCTTCCCCTCCCCAATTGCCTTATCATGGAAAGGTGCAGCACCCGATTCCCAGAATGGAGCAACAGAGCACCAACAGAGCACCATTGTATTCCCAAAGGGTAATCCAATTCCCAGTGTCAAGGCTTTGACAATCTATAGGTGGGGTACATTCACAATTGATGTTCATTATGCTGATGTTAGCCAATTACAGGCACCTGCAAAGATCAGCACATATACTGTAAGTGGTTTACTGATAATTTGCAGTTTTAAATCTATTTCTATTTTCTTGTTTCATAAGTGTTTGATATTCTGTTTTCACCCCATAATTTGCTTCTAACATTCCAAGTGTCCCTGTTCTATAGGTTGGTCCTTTCCAATCTAACAAAGGTGAACGGGCAAAGTTGAAGGTGAAAGTTCGCCTGAATCTTCATGGCATTGTGTCTGTGGAGTCTGCAACTGTAAGTGTGTTGTTTAACTGTGTAATTGTTTATTGCCATTATATCTGTTCATGGGCTGGGCCCATTCAAATTGCAAAAGCTCAACCTGAGCTTGGTCCATGAACAGGTATAATTTCCATTTTTTTTTTTTCTATTTCATCAACTTTTCAAATGTTTATTTCAGTTGTTGGAAGAAGAAGAAGAAGAAGTTGAAGTTCCAGTAGTAAAAGAGTCAGCAAAAGAAGATACAAAGATGGAGACTGACGAGGCTCCAAATGATGCAGCACCTGCTGGTACTGTTGAAAATGATGTAAATATGCAAGATGCCAAAGGTGCCACTGATGCTCCTGGGGTTGAAAATGGAGTTCCTGAGACGGGAGACAAGCCCGTGCAGATGGAAACAGATGTCAAGGTTGGAAAACTAGTGTATATCTTTTGGATCAGTTATCATATATACCATTCCTTTATTGTAGTTGCTTTTTCTGCTTTGCTTCTCAATTGCTCTATAGGGTTTTCAGTTGGATCATGTTTTTTTGTGTGTTTCTGGTACATTGTTAAAATTGTTTTCACTTTACAACTTATGCTTGGGTTTTAATTTCCATTCATGCTATTTCCTAAGATATTTGGGAAATTACTTGTTCATGTGCATTCTGATAGTTTCTTCATATTCTTTGGTTTTTCACTTTGTCTGCTTTTCATTTGTTCTTGAATAGTTGTGTTTGTTCAATGGCACATGATGTTTTTTCACTTTGTCTGCATACTGCAAAACGATGAAGTGATAAGGGGTTATCAGGAATTGGTAGGTCAAAAGGACAAAGAAGGAAAGAAAAAAGAATTGTGTAGTTGTGTTCTCTATCTTCTCGTGTTGCAATTTCTCTTGACTTGTGTTATTTTTAATATGTACTGCCATCAATATGTTATATTATGCTATTGCCAGTGCTCATTTTGGCAACAATGCAGTTAATGCACAGGTATGGACATATGAATTTCATAAAAGAAGAAAAGCAGGTCTACATTGATTATAAACAGGGAGAGTGGTTAGCTGACCACGTTGAACATAGACTATGACACACAGTTCTTTGATTCCCATAGCTCAATGCCTTTAGGCTACAGAAACTGTTTCCCCATGCTCTTTGCAATGCATTTGTTGAAAATGTTGGAAGGGAGAGGTTACAGGGGGTGGATGGCAATTCTTTATAGGTTTTTGACTTTTTGTTAGAACTGTGTACAGGGAGCTTCTGATTTCCTAATTTGCTGCCACATCCACTAATTGGGAATGGCAGCTTTCATTATTCCTTCCATCTAAATGACTTCATTGTTTGCAGTACCGAGTGAGATTGGGGGATTATCATTTGTGCTACTTAGGGAGTGATGTTCTTGCTTGAAGTAAAGTTTCCTTTCCATTCCTGAATACCTTAGTTGTTTGTCTACAGGTTGATGCTCCAAAGAAGAAGGTGAAGAAAACAAATGTCCCAGTTGCAGAGCTGGTTTATGGTGGATTGGCACCAATAGATGTGCAAAAGGCTGTGGAGAAGGAGTTTGAAATGGCTTTGCAAGATCGGGTGATGGAAGAAACCAAAGACAAGAAGAATGCTGTGGAGGCATACGTTTATGATATGAGAAATAAGGTAGGTAAAATTTATATTTGCAGTCTAAATGTATCATTTAGCAGAAATTGACATTCTCATTTTTCTGTTCCTCCAGCTAAATGACAAATATCATTACTTTGTTACTGATTCGGAGAGGGAGACTTTAACTGCTAAGCTTCAGGAGGTGGAGGATTGGTTGTATGAAGAGGGTGAAGATGAAACAAAGGGTGTTTATGTTGCCAAGCTTGAGGAGCTTAAAAAGGTAAATGATCTTTGCTGCTGTTGGCTGATTTGGTAGTTTTAGTTGTAAGAAATATTTGTATCTTATGAGACTAATCTAAATGCAGCAAGGAGATCCCATTGAGGAGCGTTACAAGGAGAGCTCAGAACGAGGGCCAGCAATTGACCAACTTGTCTATTGTATCAATAGCTACAGAGAGGCAGCGCTGTCAAATGATCCCAAATTTGATCACATTGATATTGCTGAAAAGCAAAAGGTTGTATCTTGGTGCCCTGTCTTCCTATATTTTCATCTTAACTCGGTGATAGTTTCTTCATAGCCTGCTGCCTCCTGTTTTTGCTTTCCTTCCATTTTATTCTTGAAATTCTTCTAGATGGATCTATTGTACGAAGAATATATATATATATATAATATATATATATATATATATATATATATATATATATATATATATTCATATTTGCGGTGGCTTATTATTGCTCTCCTGTTATTTTGCAGGTCGTAAATGAATGTGTGGAAGCAGAAGCTTGGTTGAGAGAGAAAAAGCAGCAGCAAGATGCTCTGCCCAAGTATGCCAATCCAGTTCTGCTGTCGGCTGATCTAAAACGGAAGGCGGAGACAATTGACAGGTGCACTTAGTGTTTGTTTTAAAATTTTCTTGGTTGCTTGGAGTTACTGGTATTTTTTGGGCCTTTCTTGGGGGGATTTGCCTTGCGTGCTTGCATGTTCATTTAGAAGTATTTGATTTCTCTTTTGGGGTGGGGCAATGAATCACTGTATTTGGCAGTTCAGAGAAAGTGTTTCATATTGGTGTTTACTCTTATTTGTCCTGCTACCCTCTGGTGTTTTCAACACCTATTGGCTATTTCTACTTGCCATACCCAATTGAGTATTTATTGAACACAATATTTCCCTTTCCATGAACAGGTTTTGCAGGCCTATAATGACGAAGCCCAAGCCAGCCCCGGCTAAGCCACAGACTCCTACCGAGACACCAGCATCTCCAGCTCAAGGAACTGAGAGCCAGCCTCAAAATAATGACAGTAGCAATGAGAACTCAGCAGGGGGTAACGAGGCAGCACCAGCTGCTGCCGCTGAGCCAATGGAGACCGACAAATCTGAGAGCGCTCCAACTCCAGCCTAAGTTGGTTAAAAGATGCGAGGAATTTGCCATACGATTTTTACCCAGCCCCAAAAAAAGGCTCTACCTGTATTTTCATTTCTGTTTGAGCATTCGTCTTTACAAGGCTCGGTTAAGGGGGTGACCGGATGGTTAATTTACAGGTGTTGGTGTTTTTGGATGTGTAGCACCACTCTTCTTTGGTGGGTCTGCCCATTCATATTGTTATTAGGTGGGTCTCTAGAATCCAGTTTTCAAAAGGGTTTCAAGAGAAAAATCGGACTATTCTGATCTTTTGTTTTTTTTCCCATATTTTATGATGAGATGTCACGCTCTAGAATGCCATTTACATTTGTTTTCTCATTTCTGATCTATTCGGCAATGCATCGAGTACCTTCCTCTTTTTTTGGTAAATTTTAACCAGGCATGCATTTGATTTGAGGGAAGAATTCTGACTATCGTGTCGCCAGCCGGCAGAATCGTCACCGTTTCTCGTTTTTTCGATTATAGGCTGGGAGGTTATCTGGCTCGTCACCCGGCCGGATTTCGGTGGGGGATCTTTGCCGAATCTTTCCCCACGTCGGTCGTCGGAAACAACAAAACAGTAGCAATTCAAAATTGTGATTGATAAATAAAGAGTACTGGAACAAATAAATTGTCTTCACAGTCGGATAGCCATTCAAACAACTTGCTAGTGGCAAGTAATGATTGTTTAGAAAGGTTGAGGGCATCAAGCAACAGCTGTGGTTTTCACTGTAGACAGACGAATTAATTCTTAGCAATTTATGGATTTGTTGGATTGATTATCAGTTTAAGAATTAAGAGAGCATTAGTAAAAACGGGGGTAGTCTAACTCCAAATGTTTTCAAGCTTAATTTTGCAAATTTTCTGGTCGGAGAGGTGCTTCTAAGGTGCAAATAGTGAAGTGGCCTCGGTTGGCCAATCCATCAGCAAAGCTGATTTGCCTCAAGAAAACACATGAAGCCACTGAATGAACTTTTCACTTTCCTCCCATTTGGAATTCTGGACGGGCAAATTCTGGCCAACTTGAGGAAAATCTAATACAATGTGAGATGGGAGTATGAACACGTGGGCTGTTTTGACACTAGGCACTAGAATTTTACCAGTGTTCCATTTCACGAGCTTGCCATATCAAATAAAATAGAAATGCTAAAAAATCTCCTCTAGTGTGCTGTTTTTCGGAAAGAAGCACTTCGTAAATTGTTTTGTTATGCTGAATCATGATGATGTGGCACATTAATTTGAAAAAGTTGACGCTTTTTTTGTTATTATAATAAGTCAAAACTCTTGGTGGTTTTTATTCCATTGCATTTTTTACGGTTTTTAAGAATAGAGTCAGGATCTCTTCCTCACAGTGCGTGCCTCACACATACCTCACTTCATGTTATGTATGCACATGGGGAACATCTCCTATACTTGCATTTATTATTTACGGGGAGATATTCTCAATACAGGGTGGAATGTGGCTGTGGAGTCCGTATGCAGCACTTTGTGAGGAATAGATCCCAATTCTTAAAAAAATGACAATGCAGGGTGATGTTTGTTCCCACTTCTCACAATTACCTGAAAATATTTTGAAAAAATAAAAAGACTCAATCTGCTACCCACTAGTTGTTCCTACATCCCTATCCACACGACATAACAGTTGTGCATTGGAAATAGCTCTCTCTTTTCATTCATAGGGGGATGTAGAGGTGTATAATTGATCGGTTAGGTTCAATTCAATTATAACCAGTGACCTAACTGATGATTCAGTTTGACCATCTCTCCCAAGTGAACCGAGCCAAATTAGAATTTAGAACCAAACCAATTCAAACCGAATTCAGTTTGATTCGCTTTTAATAATTAATGAATAATAAATTATTAGACTTTAGTATAGGTTTTAATAATTAATCTAGGTCTTAATGAACAATTAACACAACTACAACTACACTCATTTAATGAACAATTTAATGACTAATTATTAAAACAACTATATTCATTCTTTATAAATAATTACTGAATAAATCATAATTAATCTAGGTTTTAATACCTTAGTTGTATAGAGTTTCTAGATAATTAATTAACTATTATTAAATAAAATCTAGAATATGACTAAAGCTATAAAGAATAACGAGGAATTGTGAATTGGCAAATGGAAAATATAATAATTATTAATTAATAAGTATAAAGTTTTAAATAGATTATTATATATTTAATAGACTTAATCTACTAGTTTGTTTGTCGGTTCGGTTATTGAAAATCTCAACCAAACCAAACTAAAATTAAAACCAAGTTTTTAAAGAAACCAAAACCAAATTGAGCCGAACTAGCTTATTCGATTTGGTTCGGTTCGAAAATTTTTGGTTTATCATCAGAATTTGGCCACCCCTAGGGTGTTCAAATTTTGATGTTTTTTCTTTCACTATGGATCTACCACCTAGTACCAATGCATTTTTTTTGTTGTTTTGAAAATGTCTAATGTGATACTAACATGGTATTTGATAAGGGTGGACTTGGTCCTCCAATGATATTTTGACACATGGCACCTCGAAACAACTAAGTGACACCCGGAACCAATTTGGCAACAACTTGCCTTAGCCAAGTTGATGGTGTCCCACCTGGTGGCCTGGCTCTAACGCGAACTAGCAGCCTGGCTAGGCGCAAGTTGGCAGCCTGGCACAGGCGCGACCTGACGGCCTAGCCCAGGCGCGAGCTAGTAGCCTGGCACAGGCGCGACCTGGCGCCCTGGTGGCCTGGCACAAGCGCGACCTGGCGACTTGTGAGATGTACTCAGCGACAAATTCGACATGCATATCCAAACAATCCCACGATCCTTGGAAATTGGCCCACGTGTCGAACGATCCGGAGGGTGGTCAACGTGCATGGTGGTTACCTCAGGGAATTTAGGACCACTTAGGCGATCTCTCATAAACCTCAGATATGGTGTGTGAAGCCCATGCCAAACAATGCCTATATAAAGGCATCAACCCCAGTGGCATAGGGGGGCAAATAAGCAAATTATAGCTCTCATGCTTTGTGATTTTTAGCTCGCAATCTACTATGAGAGTACTAACTTAAGCATCGGAGCGACGTCACCAGGTTAGCCACCCTGGGTCCTTTGACATTTTCGTTCCTTGCAGGTCTCTAAAGAGCAACAAATCTCATCAATCCAGCTCGGTACCTGGTCAGCCCGACACCTCACAGGCAACTCGGCACCTAGGCAGCTCGACACCTCACAAGTAGCTCGACACCTCACAAGCAGCTCGACACCTCACAGGCAGCTCGCCACTTGGTCGGCTTAGCACCTCATAGGCAGCTCAACACTATAATCAACTCACCACCTAGCCTGCCCAAGTCAATTTAGCCTGGTAGCCAAAGTTCTCTACTTTGGCCTGATTCATCGACCACTTGTAAGCAAACCAAATGATGAGGTACCTAGCCAAAAAATTGATACATCACCAAAAATCGATTCACTAGTATTGTTTTTCAATTGAACTAGTGGAGGGAACTTGCTTCACACGGATTGGAATGGAACCATCAACACATTGATCCATTGATTTGATCCCTGGCCAAAATTTGTTGAATCGGTTAACGATCTATTGATTCGAATGGTTGAGCCATTGACTCGTTGACCCATTCAAGGGTTTTTGCCCATTTTTATTTATTTTTAATTGAGAGCCATCAAGGCAACTAGTTCCGTTTTCTCACGATCTTGGTCCCTAGCCAAAAACCGTTGAATCGGACAATGACCCATTGACCTGGGCAGTCGAACCATTGACCTATTCAATGGTTTTTGGTCATCTTTTTAATTTTTGTTGTTAGAATGAGCCGTTTATTCGAACCAGACAATCAAACCGTTGACCCGAAAACCAATGGCCAAAATAGTTTCATTTTCAGGTCATATGGGTCACACGCTCGAATGACATAACATCTTGGTTTTTAAAACCGAACTGGAGTCTGAACCGATCAAGGGTCCAACTGACAAAAAAATAAAAAATAAAAAAATAATAAAAAAATGGTCAAAACCGTTTGAACGATTCAATATCTAGTTATTAACAATATTTATAATAACTATTATATATTTTATATAATTAGATAATTATATAAATCTAATTATCTAACAATATTTATATAACTATATATATCTAACAATATTTATATAATTTTAAAACCGATTCGGAAACCGAAACGATTAAGAGTCCGATTAGCAAGTTGAACTGTCCAATAATTCAAAATGAACAGTTAGCCCGTTCTAACAAAAAAAAAGTGAAAACCGTTCGGACTATTCAATAACTAGTTATTAATAATATTTATAATAATTATTATATATTTATATAATTAAATAATTATATATATCTAATTATATTATATATATTTATTAAAAGAAAATAGATTGCTCACGTGGAAATCTATTCGTACGAAATAGATTCCATTTCCTGTACGGATAAAGCATCCTTATCCTATATATATATTTATATATTCCAGCCATACATTGAAAACTTCTTCCATAGATTGGGAGATGCTCCCAACGTGCGGCTGTAGTTCTGAATCCGCATGGCGCAGCAAAAGCGCTTCCGTCAGAATGATGGACATTTTCGTTTTCCCAAAATATGAACACAAAATTCCTTTTGGCGCCAAATCGTCGTCTCTGTAATAGTGTAATACCACTCGTTTCTCAACGTTTTCTCTTGATAAATTCTTCCCCTCCTCAATCCTCATCACTCTGTTTCCTTGTCTCTCTCTTATTATTATTATTATTTTTTTTTAAATGCAGCGCCAGAAATCTATCCTCTCGTTCTTCCAAAAGTCGTCGTCGGAGAACCAGAGCTCTGATGACTCTTCATACACTGACACGCTTTCCCGCCAGCATCTCGTTCAGTTTCCTAGAAACCAACTGAAGCTCAACTCGTCGAAGTCTGAGCAATCAAATGCTCCTCCTTCGGCTAAAGATCCCTGGTCCGAAGTTCGAGGAACAGATACTCCGCCGGAAAAGTTACCTTGTCGGATTTTCTCCACCGACCTTCCGGCGAATGATGATAGCCGACCTTCACTGTTTTCTAGTATTCTGCACAAGTTTGCGAGGGTTGATGAACGGGAGAGCTCGCGTGATCGGTATATGTCTGCCGCTTTTCCTCTTTAGGCTTTTCTGTGTCAGTCTTCCTGTATTTGGTCTGCTCATGCACTTAAATTGTTTTGTAATGTACTAGTTGTAAGGTATTTTGGATGCCTTGTTCTAGTTGCTTGTGGATCTCGTGTGCTGTGATTTGTTAGCCGTTAGGTATTTTCAAACTCCTGCGTCTCTACCGCACGAAGTTAGGTTTTCTGCTCAAGTTTACGTATTCATTTTATCCAAACACATATAGCCAAATATTCTCATACTTCTATTTCCACTATTCTTAATACATACAATTCTAGATTTATAACTTCTAAGGATATTGACTTGTCTTGTCTCATTTGAATGGGAAGTCCCCCATCCCAATAGATTCATAAATTTTTTAGTCATTATCACTTATTTTCTGAGAAAAAATCGACATATAGCTTGTTTTGTTTTTAGAAAGCTCTGGTGTTTTTGATATTGCCTGCATCATTTTTTTTACTGGAAATTTTGCAGGAACCAAGCAAATGGTGGTTCCGCTGGTAGTTACTCAACAAATATTAAAATTGGAGATTGTCAAAAGTTGTCTCTGCAAGGAGCACCTTCTCAGCGTTCCCGTAAAGATAATCCTTCCAATTCTAGTGTCACTTATCGAGGGGATGTTGCACATGTTGAAAGTGCTCCAGATATATTAGGTCCGGAGACACCAGCTATGCGTCCTCTTGTTCCTCGTTTAAAGCGAATTCAGGAGGACAGTTCTAACTTGGAGGAGAAGAATGATTCATCTTTGTTTGATCCTAACAAAAGAGTGAAGTTACTTCAGGATTCAGAGATTGCAAATATGAACCATAGGCAAGCATCTGAAATGACTACTAGTAAGTTTGAATGGCTTGACCCTTCTTTGATGAGAGATGCTAAGGGAAGAAGGCCTGGAGATGCTCTCTATGACAAAAGGACGCTGTATATACCACCTGATGCTTTGAAAAAAATGTCAGCATCTCAGAAACAGTATTGGAGTGTCAAATGCCAGTATATGGATGTTGTTCTCTTCTTCAAAGTGGTCAGTTCAAGTTACCATCTCATCTAGCCTTTTCCTTCCTGTCAGTGTGGTTTTTGATTACTATTACGTTTTGGCTTGGGTTTGTCTGAAACATTATTCTTGTTACATTTTGGTTTCGTATTCAGGTTGTCTTTCTTGAATTTTACTTAAACTGCTTTTTTGTTTCACCTGCAATGGCTATACATTTCATTATTCATATGATGTGACTACAAGTAGAACTACATCTGTTTGAATTGTTCAATGTTGAAATAGATGAGACATTGCATAATGTACATATAAACAAACAAAGATCAACTCTCTTCTCTTCTACCCTGACTATTCTGGTTTTTTATGAATATGGCAAAGTAATAGAACATTACTTTGTTAGAGAGGTTAACATATTCTGTGGAATCAGCAGCCAGAGGCAAAGAGACAGATAGCAATGTTTTCTTTTAAAGAAAGGTGTTCCCAGTTTTGATCAAGGATGGGAATACTTGTATCGATCCATATGATGATGCAAATAACTCATCTATCAGTAATGTTATAACATTCTTCTTAATGTTAAAGAGAATATTAAGGGAAGGTGTATAAATACTTATGATTTTTAAATGTTATCTACTTTCTCAATTATGCTCCTGCCTAATCATTTTTCAAACATGTCCTTACAAATGCAAGCATATGAATTCTCAAAGTATTGCATATTTGTATTTTGTACAGATGCAGGACAGGTAGTGGTGGTCCACAACTGTGAACCCTAATACAAAATTAAGGGATAGTTTGTATGTCTACCGATGTAAAATTAAGGGGTTGATGATGTGAAAAAGTGAAATATATTATCTAGGATAGAGAAAACGACCAAGAAACGACAGAAACATTGCAATATGTTGAGAATGATTGAAGGAATCAAGTGTCTTGATTTAGGAACAATAGAGTAAGACAAATTAAATGAAAGTTGAAAATATATTGACAGCAGAAAAATGGTAACAGAAGTCTTAAAGGTACCAATCCAACAATATAACTATATCCCTAGAATCCAAGGTAACTAGCTAGCTTCAATATATGTTCTTCGATCTTTATAACATTACCTTGATGTATGAAGGATAGAGGAGGAGTTGTTTTTCTTTTTGATAAATGAGTAAGAATTTATTAATCCAGCAAATAAGAGTTAAAGGCAACCCAGGGAAAGGCACGAGGTGCGACCTTTCCTTTAAAGTTGGTCACAGAATTATAAGTTCAAATTAAATAACAAAGTAGCCCGATTAACCCCCTGTTTTGCAAGTTAGTCAACCATTGAGTTTGCTGATCTGCCTACCTATTGAACTCTAATTGTCATATTCCTTGTTTTCCATTTAACCTTTTTAAAGAGATCTCTATAGTCACAGATCACAGAATCCGGATCTTGCAACCAGCCCACTATCACTTGGGAGTCCCCTTCAATAAGCAGATGCTCTATTCCTAGCTGGTTTGCAAGCTGGATTCCTTGTACAACAAGTAATTCAGCCCTTATAGAGTCTCCCACACCTGTAAGACCTGAATACAAAGATATAATGCTACTGTCTTTATTTCTCAGCACTCCTATACCTGAAGGTCCAGGGTTATCTCGCTTACTCCCATCAAAGTTCAGTTTAATGAACTCCTCCCCAGGTGGCATCCATTCTACCACATATCTATTCTTCTTGGTAGAGAGGTATTAGCCACTGATAACCAGTTCCTCCATAGGTCATTGAAGGAGTAGGTATCATTGTATCAAAAAGATTTAAAGTTTTTGGTCACTGAATTGCCCTTGTCATAATACAATCTTTAACTTCCTAAAAACTTCTTTTGTTTTCACAAAAAAATCTGGTGCTCCTTTCTTCCCAAACAATCCACAAAATAGCTTCTCTTATGCACTTCCGCATATTTCTCCCTCTCATTGTATGCCATTCAAAAGTAGATGGATTGAACAGCAAGCTAATATCAGATGGTAGGTTCCACCTACACTCAAACAACACAAATATCCAATTCCATAAAGCTGCAGCAAAGGAGCATGAGATTAGTAAGTGGTAACAGTCTACATTTTGAGCTTTACAAAGAACACACCAATTAGGGGATAAACACCAATTTGGTATCCTGTTTTGCAAGTTTTCAAAGGTATTAATCTTACCATAGTAAACTTCCCAACAAAAAATAGCAATATTTGGGAGAATGGGTCTAGTCCAGAATTCTTTAACTGGGAAATTCCGGGGTGCAGAAGAAGAGCAAAGGGAATTGAAGAATGAGGAGCAGGTGAAGATGCCTTTTGGATTAGGGGTCTAAATTCTTGTGTTAGATTTGAGAGGGTCTAGGCAAGCAGACTCAAGTAATAACAACAGTTCTGATACATGAGCACATTCATCATCACGTAACCCTCTTTAGAAGCCAAAGTCCTAATTTATCTATAAAAAATCCCAGTTTAAGGTCAAAGGAGAAGCTGGGGAGGAAATAAATCTGCAAACCAGCTCTTTCTTATAAAGGGAAAGAGAGTAAAGAGAGGGAAGGTCTTTAAGAGGTTGGTTGCCTACCCAAATGTCTTCCCAAAAAAGAACATTGTTTCTAGAATTGACATTATACCTGACCAGATTGAGGAATTGGGGAAGGATTCCATGTGCAGCTTTATAGGGTGTTGCAAGAGTTGCTTGTTGAGATACCCCAACATCCCAACCGTTTTGCGAACAACCATGAATACTATTTGCCACCTTGTGCCACAACCTCTCTCTCTAACGGCCATCTCTCAGTAGATCCTTTATCAACCTTCTTTTCTTCGCACTTCCTAGACCCCTCACATTTCAACTAGTGATTTTCATTAACTCGGTTCTATGGGCGATTTTATCACCTTATTGTAATATTTTTTCCTCTTTCTTAATAAATTTTCCTTTTATTTACTACCAATAAAAAAATAAATGTATACTTCCACAGGAAGGGAATAGCATATTGTTTCATCCCAACCACTCAATACCACTAGCAAGCACATCATTGTAGGCAATTGACAAGCAGACAAGTATAAGTGGTAAACCATGCTGACAACTATGGATATTCATAATGAATGGGATATCACAACTTATAAAATGGAAACATGAAATTCACCACAGGTAGTAAATCCAGAATTACCATAAAGAATTAGTTTGGAATTACTAAAATGGTAGAAGGGTAAATTATGTTAAATAATCATGCCATGTGTACTAACTGAATAAGTGTATGATGTTTAAAGCTATTGATCTGTTGTGGTGGTTAATATGTAATACTATTGGATTCCAGACTTAACCCATTTCATTGTGTTATTTGATACATGTTATGCATTTGGTTGGTATTTTGGTGATGAAGGGTGTTTCACTGCTTTCCATCCAACTCTTTTGTTCTCATACAGCAGAATTTATGAATTCTTAACTTCCTTTTGTTACTGTGTTTCTAATAAGTTTATCTTTATGTTTGCCAATAATAACTCCATTTCTCCTTTTTCTTCCTTTTGTTTGTTTTACTTATGTTTATTATTCACTTAAATGTTTACATCTTCCAAGTTCCATCATACAATGTAGCAGAGAGTTGTAAATTTTACAGGTATTAATTTCCTTGCTTTTGGCATTAATTTAACTAATAACTGTTTGTTTTGAAAAAAAATAGGGGAAATTCTATGAGCTGTATGAACTGGATGCTGAGATTGGTCATAAAGAACTTGATTGGAAGATGACATTCAGTGGGGTGGGTAAATGCAGACAGGTAATACTCAAATTAAATGTCAAGTGGCAATGAATATGGCATTTATTTGTGAGGAAATTGTTCTATCCAATGGCATCTCACTTTTGTTCAGGTTGGTATTTCTGAAAGTGGAATAGATGATGCTGTTCAGAAGCTACTTGCTCGTGGGTAAGGGAATACTGTATATAACCTTCATATGCATAATTCTTAGTTGCATAATGCATTTTAGAAGATGAAGAAACTGTGCTTTTTGTTATCCATTTATGTTTTTGCCTTCTAGCACAAGTCCTTTATGGTCTGATTTATAAATTTGCTTTTGAGCTTCTCAGTTTCATAGATCAATTGTTGGATTTTGTTGGCTGGAAATATGTTACTGGAATGAGTTGTCTGTTTTAGAGCTGGTGTTGTTTTTGTATTAAAATTTTTCCTAAACGAGCAATTATTAGTGATATGTAGGGCTGTCAATGGAGTCTGAAAGTCTGAGACCTGATCTGTTATCCAATCTGGTTATATTTATGTACATGGATACCTATGCAAGGGTGTCATATGATGTCAGATACTATATCCAGCCATATCTGGGTAACATATTGTCAAACTAGGATGGATATATATTGTATTTATAGCTTAAAAAGTGATTAATTTAATTATAATTTTTGGTTATTTATTTATTTTAAACTTCAAGAAAATCTGATAGGATATAAATTCGACCCAAGTCCCAAGAACGAATTAATTTTGGATTGGATCCAGATTTAGGTTTTTAATAATGAATTGTACTTGGATGTGGCTGGGTCCTATCCAAATTCAACCCAATTACAGCACTAGTGATTCACTCTCATACAGGTGCTGACATCACCTTTCACAAGGAACAATTCATGGGGTCTAGGGGTGAAAATGGATCTCATGATCCGATCCGATCCTATTTGGTTGAATTTGGATCACCCTTGTTCGGATCTTCAGATTGGATAATAGGAGCCAATCAGAAATTGGATTGGAATCGGATCACCCCCTATCTGATCTGAGAAGATTTGATCCGATATATATTATATATTATATATATTTATAAATGTAAATATATAATACATATATATGTTATTTATTTATAAATATAATTTTTATATTATATTTTTATAAATTTGTTATACTATTTATTTTTTATAAAAAATATTAATAAATACTTGTATTTTTTGTTTTTACTTTATTTAAATTAATTTTTCTTTTAATAATTTATTATTTTTTAAAGAAAACAAGTCAGATCAGATCAGATCTGAAGATCCCACTTACCGATAGGATTTGAATTCAAATAAAGTCCTATCAGATCTGATCGGATCTTCAGATTGGACCGAATCTAACATGAACAGTGTTGGACCGATTTGAATATACCCTGATTTGATTCCGATCTGATCCGTTTGCATCCCTAATGGGGTCCAGGTGTTAGGGATGGAAATTTGGTACCTGATTTGAAGAATTTATACAACATCAAGTCTGGGCCTATTCAAATTTTAACAAGTTTTCAACCTAAGCCTGCCCAAGTTGCACCCCTAAGACCTGTATGACAAGGAACCTGCATGGGTAGTTTTGGTCTGTTAAATAAATTCACTCAATGAACAATGCAAATTATTTGTCTTGTGTATTGTTTAGCTGTATTTAATATGTAATATATCTCTTCAGTTGTTATAAATCATTGTGAAGTTTGCATTATTTGTGAGAAAGTTATTTCCCTTGAAAGAAGAAAACCTTGAGGAATATTTATTTTCCCATTCATGTATTTCATGACTCATACCTATTTATCCTTTTTATTTATTTCGTTACATGTTTATATTTTGCAAAGGTATAAAGTTGGGCGAATTGAGCAGGTAGAGACATCTAGTCAAGCCAAAGCTAGAGGAGCTACTTCTGTAAGTAGTTATGACCTCATGGGGCCTTGTAGAGACATCCAATCAATAGTTGCTATATATTTTGTGGTTATAGTTGTTAACCAAAGCTATCTGAGTTCTTTAGACAAGGGATTCTTTGAACCTCTATTTTTTGCATTCTTTGTTTATGCAAATAAACTTTCTTTTTGAATGCAAAAGCAAGTATGGATAAATCTACAGTGCAGTCATGTCCCTATTAATCTTACAAGGAAAAAACATTGTTACAGTAGCTCTTCATTGGAATCAAGTTTAGAACTGCAACTTGGTCTTTCATTTCAAATGAGTTTTAGGGTTATTGGATCTTGGCTTTTGATGCATGGAAATTTCTGCTTATTATGCAATAAAAGGGATATTGAGAAGTGCTTTGGTTGTAAAAGCCTAATTGTTTTCCTCAACATTTTGATTTGATGTAAAAATATATGTTTTCTTCTTTTGCTTCTAAAAATGGATTATATTTCTTCTCTTTTCCCTACTAGTGTAAAAATAGTCATGAGGTTTGTTTTTATTATTTTTCCTTTTTCTTAGTAAAATGCTTTTTGCATTGAAAAGCAAAAATACATTGCTTCTTGGAGTAAAAGTAAGACTTTTGCATACATGCATTGATGTTATTTTCACTCTCATGATGCATCCATAGGTTATCAATCAAAGATTTGACTGAACTTCCTATTTGAAATTAGTTTTCATATTTGAAAACCTGGATATGAGTTTAGTTTGGTTTGGTTAATCTGGTGGGAACCACCAAATTGCACTCCTTGTTATTGGTTTTCCTGTTCAATTGGCCCATTTGGTCTGGGTTCAACAGCACTGATTGTTTGTAATATCTTAATCTAGTTGAATGAGATGTTCTTTCAGGTTGCTAGTCATTCAGGCTCTTGATCTTTCTTTGATTGGTGGTGATCCAGGGTCTTGTGTGAACTAAGGAGTCACCACCAAGCGTATAGTTCGGGATTACATGGTAATCACTTCACGTTATACCATAGAGATGCCTTAAACGTTAAGGGACAACTCGGGATAGCGACTACCGAAAAGTCTTACTTTGGGTATGTAGCTCTAATAGCTCGAGCGATGAGATCACTTTAGCAAAAATAAAGGGAGCACGCCATACTTTGAAGAAAAAAGAAATTTCATTACCATTCAAAAAAAAAAAAACCGAGCTAAACAGTTCGAGAAAGTTTATCAAGAGATAAAAAGGGCACAACCGCCCAACAAGATTTTTTCAAGACCGGGTTATGGCACTCGAGAGCCACTAAAGATAAGAGCAGAAAAATCGGAGCCGCCAGCCTCAGGGGTCTACCTCCTCCACCTCGTCCTCATCCTCCGGGGAATCATGCTCTTCCTCTGTCTGGTTCGTCGTCTCAAGAGCCAGGCACCTTGTTGTGATGCCGTCAAGGTTGAGCCCAGAGAATTTCTTTCGGACCAACCAATGGAAAAGCTTGAATCCGGAGCGGTACGAGCTCGAGCCATACTTCACTTAGAGGTCGTGATACTCCTGGGAGTCCTTGAAGTCCCAGACCGCCCTCTCCCGCTTGGCCTCCACCATGGTGTCGAAGTTTCGAGTTTGGTTCAGAAGTGTGGACTCCAAGTCCCGAACCTGTTGGCGAAGGAGCTCCCTCTCTGCGGCCACCCTCGACGACTCCTCCCTATAGCATGCGCTCTCATCGGAAAGCCTGACGATCTGTACCTCTTGGTCCTGGACAAGCAGCTCTTGGGACTCGTTCCCCTTACGAGTGTGAAGGAGCTCCCCCTAGAGCTTCTAAATGATGACCCTCTGATTGTGAGCGTCGCCGGAGTGGATGTTCGTCTAGAGGGCCATGGCGTGGATGGTGGAGTTCACCTGCCAACAAGAGACTATGGTTAGAAGGCAGCAAAAGGAAGCAAAAAACAAGGAGAGGGGAAGGACCACTTACCACCATACAGTGAGGGAGGCGAGCGCGGTGGGATCCCCGGGCTCCATCTCCCCCCACTTAGCGATCTCCTCATGGCAGATCGCCCTTTGGCTCTTTCGCCTGGCCACTACATAATCATTAATACCCTCCCAGTTCCCCACCGAGATCCGCGGGTAGGGAAACGGATGAGAAGGACCAAGAGGAATCACCCCTTGTTGCGGGAGGTCACCTCCTCGAGGCCAACTCTGCCAGCACCTCCTTCAGATGGAGGCAACGAAACTTCAGGCAGTGGAGAAGTGAAGTCTGGCTCCACAGACCCGAACTCAGTACCCCTAGAGGTGGGAGTCCGGTCAGGACGCGATCTCTTCACTTTGTGCTTCTGGTTGCTTGAGAGGAGGCGGCGCACGTCAACACTAGACATGATGGCTGCCAAAAAACCACAAGATATTAGTTCGGTAAGAAACAAAATGTATGTATACACAATATTGTTACAAGGCACTACGCGACCTAAAAGGACAACTTACCTAGGCTCAAGCTGGCCTGCGCGAGCTTCTCCTTGGTCAAGTAGTCCAAACAGAGGAAGCCTACCGATATCCAGGACAACATCGCTTTCCGAGTTTCAGGGTCCAGCTCGGCCCCGAGGTCCTGGATGGTGCCCCTCCAAGTTGGGAAGGGCCACCCCTCGGGGTTACGAACCACAAAATAATCCCACTTCCAGGCGGGAATCTTGTTTGGTAGCTCATACAAGAGCTTATAGCTGTAGCAGGGAGAGAGGTAGTAAAAATGCCTTTCCATAGGAACTCTAGGTGCGGCATTTTGATACAAAGAATATAAGCAAAAATGTCAAGGTTCAAGGGGAGGTAGTATTCATAACACAAAGAAATGGTCCAACCATGTTCCGGATAGCGTTGGGATGAAGCTGATCGATGGTAACATTAAAGTGGTTTAGCACCTCCACTATTAGGGGGTGCAGGGGAAGACGCAGGCCAGCCTCGAGCTGTTCCTGGAAAATAACTATATCATCGGGACCATGCTCCCAGGGGAAATTACCAGTGGGGAGACTGTAGATGAGGTTCCCAGGAAGGTGAAAATAGCGGATTAGAGACCCGAGCTTCTCCGCCGTCATAGAGGAAGGATTGAAGGTGTTAGGCTCCCTCCCCCGAGAAGTAGAGGCCACATCACCGTTGGTCTCCCGAGCCTCTGGAACTTGCTCCCAAGCTCCCTTGGAGCTCGAGGGATCGTCGTCGTCCTGGTTATCGTCTCGGTAATAAGTATGGTACGGATACTCGGGCATGATTGACAGTGATTGAGACTCACCGGAAAAGGCGAAGCGAAGTGAACGGAAGAGCTTGGGTAAACTAGACGGATGCACGACCTCGGAATCCGAGGACAACAAGATAGCATGAAAGGAAATGAGGCCCAGGGGCCCTCCTATTTATAGTCACTGTGCCTCCGAATCAATGTTCCAAATTGAGGCAGATCTGACGGTTTGCAGTCAAGCTAACCGCACGCCTTCTGAAACCGAAATGTGACTGGTTGCACGTCTCCCATGATTGAGGTAATGGCGGCTGCACGACATCTGGAGTTAAGAGCCGCTTCAATGCGTTTTCGGTATTCGAGAAGTCAGAAATCCCTTGATTCCCGCGCACACATTTAATATGAGCAGTCAATCAAGTTTGAATTTCGGTCAAATCAACCCGTCACACTTCATGAACTCCTCACGCTAAGGCAACACTCTTAGCTCGAGGAGTGGGGGGCAATTGATGGAGGATGATTTGACCCGACCTACTGAGACAATGACACGTGGATCTGACTCAGCACGAGCAACAACTCAGCGTCATGGCCTGACCACAACTAAGTAACGAGCCTGTAGAGCAACTCGCTACATCATAGCTCGCTATAGGGGAAGCTCGCTACAACGCGAGCTCCAGGTCCCCCGAGCTACTCGAAAGGGAATACTCCAAGACTATTTCAGCTCGTGAGCTAGGTAAACCAACTCGCTCTAGCACCTGGGCAGAAGAACTGCCCTAAAGACCCAACCTTGATGAGGGTCACCTCGAAGTACCCCTAAGAGCTTCCTACAAAGTAGCTCACGGCAAGGATAGCTTGCTACGAAGCAACTTGCGACTGGGATGCGACGCTCTCAGGAAGCTTCCATCTGACAAGACTGTACTCGTCAGACTGCACCACGTCTCTCTACTGACGATGCAGTCCCTGCCCATTTGATAGTCTGCACCCACGTCTCTCGACAGATGGTGGCGTGCCTGTCCCTTCAGGACGTGTCACTCATCCAAGCGGGTAGTACATTGCAACGATCACCTGCACAGCTCAAGCAGGTAACGGTTGCGACAGGAGCCCAGTGGCGGTTACGCCCCATTTGACAAGAATGCCCCTATAAAAGTCCTTTAATCGAAGGGGAGAGGACACTCTCTTGAATTGGATCTGAACTTGAATTCTTACTTGCTCACGAGCTAATCTTGAGACACAATGATCTAGCGCGACCTACACTCTTAGCCTTTTATACTCTTTTCTTCCTCCCCAGCGTTCTAACTTAAGCTTCGGAGTATTCCCGCCGGGCAAATCCTCTGGGAATCCTTCACCTTCGTCTTCTCAGGTGCCGTCAGTTGCCAACAAGGAGCCAGTCAACAGCCAGCTAGGGGTGCCCGGATCGTGCCGCATCACTACCCATGAAATATGTTGTGGAAATGTTAGGGAAATTAGGGACATTTTAAACCATGTGTATATAGATCCAATTGAATGTCTTAATATTAGTACAATAACTACAGCTGACAATGGCAACAAGTATAAAATAACTAATGAGTTGTCTAAATAGAGGTGTTTAGCTTTCCATTTGCATTTTTCAGGTAGGATGTGTTATTAAATATAAATGAAGTCATAGGTTTCTTAAGATGATCTTCTTAAAAGAAAAATGTAATCACTGTTATACCCTTCTTTACTTTTCTGTCTTGTGCATAATGGGGTTGCTAGTTAGAGACCAGTCCCACTTGATGGGTGTGCATTTGCTAGGGTTCTATGTGGTGATCTGGGTGTGCATTTGCTTGGGTTCTATGTGGTGATCTGGTACTTATAACTTTTTTCTTGTTGAGCATGTTTTGAGACATTAGCGATGTTTGACATTCATTTGTAGTAGTAGTATATTTGCCAATGGTATCTGGACTGTAAAGAATGTCTCTTTTGTGACAAACCATGGAGTCTATTTTGTTATTAATTGAGCTTCTGCTTGTTTATCATTTTTGTTAATTCTTTACAAAGTTTTGAGAAGCCACAACAGCCATCGTGCTTCTACTTTTATTTATGTCTATATCTAGTATGCAGATTTCCCTTTTAGGGGTCATTTTATATTCTAGCTTGATGACTTAATGTAGGACTTCACAGCTACTTCTGCAGCAGGATGTTATTTTTAAAACTTTGATATGCTTTGGTTATCTAGTATTCCCCAGTTTGCATTTTCATTTTGTATTTCACTTTTCTTGGTGCTTTTCTGTAATCTGTACCTTCTGTCTATTTCTAACATAACATTGACCATATGGGTAATTTTAAGGCTAGTTTTTTTTATTAGTAATGTTGGATTTTAGGTGATTCAAAGGAAATTGGTGCATGTAATGACACCATCAACCGTTGTTGATGGAAGCATTGGACCTGAATCTGTTCATCTTCTTGCTTTAAAACGGGTTTGTACAATTTGTCTATTTCTTTCTTGTATATATACATAGAAATCATTTGTGAGTTGTCCTAAATTCTAGTGTCTGTTTTCAAATGAAATATAGAATTGTTTAGATTTGCTCGTTTCTCTTTCCCATTATGCTTGCATATGATTCAACTTTTGTTTCTCATCTTCTTTATGTATCTCTCTCATCCTTTTCTGGAGGGGTGATTGGTTCTTTTGATTATTGGTCTCACATTTTTTTTTTGAAAAGGCCCCCCCCCCACACACAAAAAAAAATTCCACCCTCAAAAACGAAGAGGATAAAGTATCATTTTTAAATACAGTATGAATGGATAACCGGCTTCTAAAATTCTCTACTACCCTATTTATCATCCCTGATTCTGTTGATGCATTTTGTTTGAAAATTCTCAGTTTTCTTTCAGACCAAATGGCCCACAAAACAGCCAATGGAATTTCTGACCAACAAACTTTCCCTTTTTTGGACATGCCCGGAATACCCTATTCTTGCAACAGATCCTTAACTGAGAAGGGACAATACCCGTGCAGATTGATAGCCCTTTAAGTGACTTCACACAGCTGAACTGAAATTTCAGTGCACAAATAAATGTCCAATAGTTTCTTACTCTCTATTGCAAAGCACACAATGTCTATCTTCATCCAACTATTTATTCTTGAACATGCTTTGTGTATGGCCTGCTTTCTCAAATAGTAATGATTCAGCACTGTTGCATAGACACCAACATGAGTCAGAATCCTACACATGTTCAAGAGTCTGACTCTGCATGACAAGAAAACATGGATTTGCTTACATGTTTATGAAATAGTATATACTGTTAAAGTGGTTCATATTTTATTGAATTTTAACATTATATGACCAACAAAATATTGCCTTTATTACTAAATAACATTTGATATAAAAAGTGGCATTCATTTTGTATGTTATCTTTTCATTTATGTCAAGTAAGCTAGGGGATGAAAAAGAAAATGTTACATAGAAATGTTCTCAAGAATTCATGGAGTGTTGGACTTGTATCCAACATGAACACGTTTCTCATTTAGGAGAAACTATGCGACACTGTTAAGAAGGTTGTGCATATATGAGGCATCTTGTTTTAAAACCAGAAGTACCTTATCAGTCATCAATATAGGTCAGCGTACTGCTGGAGTTAATGTTCGGAATGAATATCCTTAATATGTATTTTAGAAAAAGTTCTTTTAGATTAAAAAAATAATTTACTATATGATTTTAAGTGATATAGCATAGCCTCATAGGTTTGGGAGGATTAAAAGGGATTTCATGTGTGACATTTACCCTTGAATTGTTAAAGACAAGATGAACTTTTTTGTGATGGCTTGTGTGAAGGGATGAGAGATCCATCCCATGGACGCCCAAAGATTGCGGAATAAGGGGCGAATTTCAAAAATTTTTCTCTCCCTTCAACTGGGAATCACATTCCCTATTTAGAAAATCATATTTTCAAGGATCATTCTTGAGCCTTAAACTGAACCAGATCTGAACCAAAAGGAATATGAGAGAATTATACCTGATACGGAGAAGTAATATCTCCCAACGAAGGTGTTCACGCCCAAGGAAGGATCCAAAGATTGCTCCCACTGAAGATGGCGCAGTACAGGATGGAGCAGAATCAACAGTGTTCTTCCCCAAGAACTCTGTCCTTCGCAAGAATCAGTAGAATGGTACCTGAGCACAACTTCCTTCTCAATCATTTCTCAAAGAACTGATGTCAAGATCCAATCTTGACTTCTCCCACAACTGGAGATCGAACTGGCAAACAGGGCGTCAAGAACAGGGAGGCGGCAAGAGAGTATTCGTAGGGTGCAGAATTCTCTCTTTTTGATTTCAGCACTAAAGAGGAAATGATGTATCTCTTGGTCTCTCTCAAGGTTGCCGCCCCCTCCTTTTTGTTAACTTAAAAGATCAGCTCCTAATCCCATTAGGAGGTGCTTATCCAAATCATATTTGGATCAGCCTTCTCTTCTAGTGATAAGGATAAACCCTTATCTTATCTGCAGATTAGATTAGCTTTCTCCCAATCCCATTAGGAGGTTTCTAGATCTGAATCACATTCAGATCTGGACTCTCTGAGTGGATAGGATTAAGACCCTATCCTATATGCTAATCCATCTCAGAATTCGCCCCTTTAATTAACTAAATAAATAGCCCAGTTCGAAATGGGCTTTAGGCCCATTAAGCTTATGTGCTCACTTAACCTTCCTAACTGTTGTCTAGTTGGGCTTCCTTGTATGGCGTGGGATCCAAGCATTGATCTACACATCAGCCACATGGGTTCGGCCCAGCCTTTGTTACAAGGCCTGGTCGAATACACTGTTAAAGACAGTACACCCCCTGAAACCCATCGAATGGGCTCTATGGGCCCAACAGTTACCCTAAGTGGTCCTTGGGCCAAGCCACCTTGTAACACCCAGGGACTGTGGGCAGATGCAAGATTATCCCATTAGGTATTATCCTCAATGGTCTTACACTTAACCTCTCAGCCCTTAATGATCATACACTGCCCAACAAGAGATGACCTCTCCCTCGGCTGCAAGGAACAGTGTTGCACTCTCCACTTATATGGATCCCGGGAATTAAAACATTTTAGAAACCATAATATATATACTTTTATATCTCATATAAAATATACTTTGCAAAACAAATCTCAATGGTTGAAATCGGTTGTCGGCAGTCTTGGTTTCCAACAGTGAGAGTGCATCCCCGATCATTACCTTTGTCCGACAAAGGGGCTGATCCTGTCATTATGATCACCCACTCAGATGAATTCTCGGATTGTCCCAACATACCCAGGTTTTGACCCCCGCTAAGGATCTCACTGATTGGTACATCAAAGACAGCCCGATCCGACACCTAGTGCAGTATCATAATCGAGTCTAGGGGTCGGGTGTAACTTTCCAGTTTTGCCCATCAATCTCCAAGGTCCAGGGCAATACTGGAAATCTGGTCCAGTTCAAAGATTCAATTAATCCTACACTGTATGTGCCTAGGGTCTCACCTCGGTAGCTGAGACAAGCCACCCCAACCGACTTGGTGGCACCACAGTGTCAGCCTTGTCAGGATAGGTCTCCCCAGACCGATCCACTGGCTGTTAACATTCTAAACTAACACAAGTCTCAATAAGTGTCCAGTTTAGGGGTATTACACAGAAACATACCAAGGGAACATGAATCAAATATGCACTTTTATTCGTTTACAATAAACTCATAAAGTACATCAATTTTGATTGAAGCTAAGGGCATACAAAACTGTCTAACATTGTGCCCTAGTGGCTGTGCCATTAGTGTTTATAGAGGTATGTTAATCTTGTGACTTGAGGCTTGCTTCTAGACTAGCATCAAATCCCATAAGATTAGAATCTTAGATTGAGGTTTATGTCTTTTGCATTGTGACATCATGTTGGGTATCTATGCCTTTGTGTAACTTTGTAATGTTCCATTTAATGTTTTGAAAGCCAAAATTGTATTGTAATTGCAAAATTGTTTCTATTTTTTTACAAACTTGTAAAAAATAAATAGATATGCTAAAAAGCTAAAAATATATAGAAAAGTGATTTTACCCAGTTTTAATCCATATCTACCATATATGTACCTACAACAATAGAATTTACCATTTGTACACTAGAAGCCTAAGATGATAATCAAGTTTGACCTGAAAGTCAAATAACCTGCTTACAATGGTTCTTTAACCTACATATGATGGAAAATATCTGGTCTTAAATAACCCAAATAAATCATTTTCTAGTAAGGGCTTTAAAATAGGTTCCCTTGACAAAACTAAATATAAATAAATCAGTATGCATTCTTACATAATGTAAATAAGTTGTTTTCAATCAAGGGATTTAAAACAAGTCTCCCTTGACAAAACTAAATATAAAACAAAAAGGACAAAGTAGAGAACTAATTCTTAATTAAATTGATACGAGTTGCATGTATCCTATAAGATTTGTCAATCAAATTGTAAAACAAAAATCCTAGGATTTTTGCAGAAAAGGATTCAGACATATGATTCAAATTGAAACTCTTGAGATTTGTGATTCAAATAGTGAATTGTATCATTAATTGTAAGATTTTAACAACATTGATTCCATGACCTTTTTGAAAGTTCTATAATTGTATATTCATTTTAACTATTTTTCAATAATCATTCTTACTAAATTTAAAGGTGAAGTCAAGAAGAGGTTCTTTTTCAGTTCATATATGGTTTTTCCTCATTAGCCATGCAAAAACTTTTTGTTAGTGGGTTTTTCTTTTTTACCCTCTCTTTATAATTATACCAATATATCCATACTATTTATAAGATCAAGTTTTGTGTCTATATGTATATGAGTTATTTGTTTGATGGTTTGATCTGCTGCATGGCTTAAAATAGAGTTATTTCTCTAACCAAGTTCTCAGTTCTAATTACTGAATACTAGTGAGTTTGTTCTTTTCATTTCCATAAAAGCCAATTAAGTTATTTATGTGGGACATTAAGGGATGTTCAAGTGTTTCTTATAAAGCTTACATTTTTGCTTTTGTTTTTAGGGAACTGGTGGGTTAGAGAATGGTTCGGTTGTATATGGATTTGCATTTGTTGATTGTGCTACTTTAAAATTTTGGGTTGGTTTGATACATGATGATGCTTCTTGTGCAGCTTTGGGGGCTTTGTTGATGCAAGTAGGTTGTTCACTTTGATTCTTTTGTTGTATATTTGGGACATGGTATGTACCTATGGTTAATGACTTTAAGTTTTTCTTATTTTATTGTGGGCTTTTGCTTTTCAGGTTTCACCCAAGGAAGTAATTTATGAAGACACAGGTGGACTTTTCTAGATATTCTAATTGAAAGTGTTACTTAAATTTTGGCATTAGGATTTGCAACTAAAATTGTCAGTTACTGCAGGGCTGTCCAGAGAAGCTCAGAAGGCACTCAAAAAGTATTCTGTAGCAGGTGCTATTATTTTTCTCCTTTTTTTAGATTGCTAATACAGTAAATTTACTTGTATGGAAAAATATGTACAAGTAAGGGAGAAGTGTGCAGAGAAAAAAACAAAAGGAAGAGAAAGAAGAAGAAAAGCAGGAGAAAAGAAGAGGAAGAGGAAGGAGGAGAGAAAGTAGGGCTTGGTAGCAGAAGTAGGGGACATGTCCTCTTTCATTAGAATTTATATTAATGGCACGAAGTTACAAGTAGGCCCCTCATTAGCATAAAACAGAAAAGGTGGACAGACTTTCCCTCAAACAAACGCCACACACAACAAAGAGGATACAAGATTGTCGTAATACAAAAATGCAGGAAACAGGAATACACAAGGAGCATAATATCAATAATGCAAAATCTCATCCCAGATGTACTAAAAAATGGCCTATCTAGTTTCATTATATTCTTTTGAAACCATAGCCCTTTCTCCATACTGGAGATGTGGTTGTGGCTCTCTTGCATTTGCCATAATTTTTTTCTTGCTTTTTTTTCATGTTTATTGATTTTCATTATATTGTTTCTCTTGTATTGGTTTTATTGGTCGAATTGTCCATAAATGTTCAATGGCATTCAGATGTTAGGAAAGTTAGCCATGCTATTTGCCTATGCATTTGATTAATAATGGTGACACCGAGGATACAATTTAGAACAAAGTGGGTGTAGGCTCAACTCTTTCTGTAGGCTCAGTTTGGGAAGAGTACAAATAGAAATATATACAATACAAAACCTTGTATATTAGACCTGGCAATTGGGTGGGTCGGGTTGATTTTAGGTCGAGTTGGCTTTTGAGTTGGGTCAGCAAATGGTGGACCGAACCCTAACTGTTAGGGTTAGGGTTGACCACAGGTTAATTCCGGTCATCCCTAAAAATAATCGGAAATTTAAAAAATAAAGAAAAGGTACAGAAAAATTGCCAAAATTAAAGGAATTAACCTTAAAAGGAACATTCAACAATTCAAAGAGTAAACGATAAAGTGTAAAGACTAAATAGTAAAGATTAAAGTTTGGAAACTTCTAATAATATATAAATAGTCCCAATTAGACCTGACAATCAGGTCAGTGGGTTAACCCATGACCCATCCCAACCCAACCCAGTTTTTTCCGGGTTGGGTCAAGTTGGGTCATTCTCACATTCAGGTAGCTAAATATGAGACCCTAATCCTGTTTTTTTGGGTTGGGTAAACTTTTTGCCAGGTCTATTGTATATTGTATTTCTAAACCTTACATTTGCAGTGTACATATTTGTACTTGTACTCTTTGTAAGCTGAACCGTAGTTGTAATCTTTGCATTCATTAGTTCCAAGAATGCTTATTATTATATAACGAGGTTAGGTTGATGCAAGGTTCAAAGAATTGATACATGTGATGTGCAATAATTTTTCATTTGATTTGAAGGGGCAATACTCCTAGTATTTAGCATATCTGTGGGTTCAAAAATCGATATGTATCATACAACACACACTGATACGTAGTCATTGGATTGAGGTCTATGTATTGATGCTACCACTTACCAGTATGTTTTGACAAGCTTCATTTCAGAGCTTCATGCACTGCTTAATTCTTTTAAGTGTTTCCTGTATCTTGAATGGAAACTATTAGATACCATCATTATTATCATTGTTGTCATCTAAGCCTTGTCCCAACATGTTTATAGCAGTTTGGTAGAAGTTTTAGTGCTCTCTGCTAACCTGACACAACCCTCCTCCTTTATCCAGGCTTGGGACCACAGCAATGTAAGACAAATTCATACTGGTAGAATTAAAACTATCATATATCAAAACCATTATATTCTTTGTAACCCCAGATGGCGTTGAAAAGAATCAATGTCTTCCTAGGGGGAAGATTTGGTTCTGCTCTTAAGGGAGTTCTGGGAGTGTTCAGTTTCTCTTTTTCTTTCTTGTGTTTTTGTATTTTTGGCAGACTGAGAAATAGAGAAAGTCTTGCATGCTTAAGTTCTATTTCTTTGTGGTAATTTCCCCAATTTTTTGTGAGCAGGTTCAAAATGTAACAGAACCCTTCAGATGTAAACCTAAAAGTCCTTATCAAAAAATTTGGTTGTTCTACTCATGAATAGCAGTAGCATAAACCGTTCATTTACTTCTCCATGCATGAAAAATGTTCAGGCATTAGAAGATATGCTTTGATTATGGTGCTTATACACATCAGTGAACGTTTTCTAGGATTTGCTTCCCCTCCTTTAATCCTTCTAACTTTCAAAGATTTAGGCATTTAGCACCTGTAAGTCTGTTTTACAAGAATGGACCAACTGTGCATATTTCTGGCTTCAAGATCAAACTATAGTCATATGATGCATAAATCATAATATGAGATGACACTGGTTTGCATTTTCTGCTTATTGTATAGGTTCTACTAAGTTGCATTTGACTCCAATGGCATCAATCACCAATTTTGTGGATGAATCTGAAGTAAGAAAACTGATTCAAAACAAGGGATACTTTAAAGGGTCTACTAAATTGTGGGATTCTGTAATTGATGGTGGTGTTCACCATGGCCTCACCATATGTGCCCTTGGGGGACTTGTTGGGCACTTATCTAGGTTGAAGGTAATCTTGTTTCTGTTATTTCTTCTCAACTGGAAGTGCTTTTTTTTCTTTTTAATTATGATTGATACCTTACCGGTTTTAAACAGTTAGATGATGTTCTATGTAATGGGGATGTTTTACCTTACCAAGTCTACAAAGGCTGCCTTAGGATGGATGGCCAAACACTGGTAAATCTTGAGATTTTCAACAACAATGCTGACGGTGGTCAATCAGGTAAGTGTTATAAACTTAGCTGCATGGAAGAGCATCTATTTGAGAAATCCAGTTCTTTTATCCATGAACCATTACAACTTCTTAGATATATGTTGGTTAATATTCAGGTACTTTATATAAATATCTTGATAACTGCACAACATCATCTGGCAAACGTCTTTTAAGGAGCTGGATTTGTCATCCACTAAGGGATGTTGGGGATATCAATAGTAGGCTTAATGTGGTTGAGGAACTAGTAACACATTCAGAAATAACTTCCCTTGTGGCTCAATATCTTCGAAAGATTCCTGACATTGAAAGGCTTCTTGGACGAGTGAAGGCTACTGTTGGGTCCTCAGCTTCACTTTTATTGCCAATGGTTGGGGAAAAAGTACTGAAACAACGAGTATGTCTGATCAACTGCTTTTTTGAATTTTTGTAATTTTCATCCATTTGATTATAATTAAGTATATGTGTTGCTTTATTTCTGTTTTGCCTTCATGCATTTTTCAAGTATTTTGGAATGCATATATAGTTTTCTCTTCTCTGTAATCGATTGTACCTAGTTGGTTTTCTTCACGAAATGGGCTTTCTTTATCTTTACAGAGCTTATACTATCTATTTTCTGAAAAAACATAAAAATAACTATTGACTAACTGCTAAAATAGATTTTTTTTGTATTTAATTGTTGGATCCTCTAGTTGGTGTTTCAGGTTTTCAACCAACGTTATTTGTTAGGAAGGCTTCAGGGTTGAGAATTTTGTTTGTAATTGCAGTTTTTTTTACCATGAGATACTTAACATGTTGATACTTTCTCTTGGATATGCATGCTAAGATATGTGGAGTCCTTGTATGCATCTAATCAGCATCATCACTTACTTTTGATGCTGAAAACAATAAAATTGCACTAGCTGGATGCATATAAAATTTATCCCACATTTCCACCCTTAATCTTTCAATAATATCTTGTGTGAGGATGTTTTTTGTAGGCAACTGGATTTTATAAATAGATGGGAAAACTAAAATATTTCTTACCAAAAGAAAATAATTTCGTATCTATGGGATTTTATAGGAAAATGAGATTTTTTGGGTCACCTTTCATGTTTGAGTTATCATATATAGAATCTTTTGGTGCTATGCAGGTGAAAGTATTTGGATGTCTTGTTAAAGGACTGCGTGTAGGAATTGACTTGCTAATGATACTACAGAAAGAAGAGCATTTGTTCTTGTCATTGTCTAAAATTATGGTTCTTCCACTTCTAATTGGTAGCAATGGGCTTGATGAATTTCTTACCCAATTTGAAGCAGCTTTGGATACCAATTTTCCAAAGTATCAGGTATTCTTTGAATCAGCTATGGTACTTTTGTACCTTTCTGTCCATGCATTACAGAATCTGGTTCTATTGTAGAACTGTTTGTAGTGAGTCTCATTTGACCACTATAAGAAGTAAGCTTTGTCAGTTTCCAGCATGTGTGTACATCTAATGACATTCTATTCTTGTAGCTCTTTTTTTGGTATCAGGATTATTCATAGATAAAACCTGCCTAAAGGGTATCTTCTCACTTAAATCCTTCTGCAACAAATTAATGGAGAGGTAATGGTTGAACTGCTTCTGGAGTTGCAAAGATGCAGGGGAAGCCAGTGTCTTCTAGGGTCGAAGTTATAATATGGTTTGTGTTTGTTTACCAAGCAAATGAGGTTTTTTTGTTCTTTTTTTTTTGGTGGTGGGGGGGGGGGCGGCTGGTAAACAGGCAAATGAGGTTATGTGAAGACACTGCAGAGGATGCTAAGTTGCTAACCACTTGTCCTTTTTTTTAAATCTTTCAAGTCAACTGCAAGATTCTGGTCAAGAATAATGTTTTGATGCACTAGTGACATTCAAATTCTATCTGTGACGAAAAGACAGAATTTTATGAAGGATAATGTCATAGTTTAGGGCATTGGAAAGGATTAAGTTCAATTTTTTAAATAATCTTGAGACCACTTCATATAATTTTCAAGGATATCAGTTTCTTTCATTGTGGACTGGTCATTGGTGCAAAAAGAGTAGGATAGGTGTATCAATTAAAAAAAAGGCCATTATCCAATGTTGATCCCAGCTATCTAGGGTCTCGGGAGGGGTGGTCTGGATATAGACCTAACCTTTGGTGTTTCTATATTTTTATTTTTATTTAGCACTAAGTGGCTGCTTTCAGACTTGGGCCTACATTCTCATTCTCATGATTGTCAGCCCAAGATTTTACCATTAAACCACACAGTGGCCCCAGTAGGTGTGTGAGCAGTTTATATTGAGTAACCTTCCTCAGCTGACCATATTGATAGAGTTCAGTACACCCATAATTGGGTCACTATTGGGTTCTTTTGTGAAATGCCAATCTTTGAGGTTCAGGCCCTAGTGTATTCTGTTCCCAAATAGCCATGCTATATAAATTTGAAGTGATTTTATCTGTTTCTTTCTATTATTTTTATTCATAATTTTGTTCTATTAACATATTCTCATCTCCGATCTTGTCCTGCATTGTGCACCGACACTGCCCTGGTGTTGTTTATTCACAGGGCATGGCAAGTTGAGGTTAAGGTGCAGTCAAGTTTGGTTTTGGGGTTTATACTGAGTCTAACTTGTTGACATCCCTATTCAAGGATATGGATTTTATTGACTTTGACAACAATGTGACGAAAATTTGAGACATTTATACAAATCATATTTGTGTATTTTTGGTACTTTTGTATGGTCTTCTACATTATAGGTGGAGTGACCTTGTTCTGCTTTAATTGTACTTTCGTATATATACTTGATTATTAAACTTAGTTTTCTTAGTAAAATATCTCCAACCCTTGTTTGCTGACTTTCTTAGTCCTGTGTCAATAAAACCTCATCAAGCTATACTGAACTACCAAAATGCATTATACTAGTCACATACTTGTCAAGACACATGGGTGATTCCAGGCAAAAGTTGAGTGCCTAGGCAGCTAAGCTATAGAATTTGATAAATAGAAAGCCTAAATTCTGTATTAATTCCCTAGTTTCATAAATCAATTAGCATTCACATGAATTGTAAAATAGCTATGCTCCTTACCAATAAATGTTCAAGAGAGAAATTGGATGTCAAAAAATTAACAACTAAAAGAAGGCTACAATTTTATACTAATAATAGAGGGAGGGATTTTAACTGATTACGAGTTGTTGAAAGCTGTTATTTTCCTAAGTATAGTACCGCAGGGTTACTATTGTATTTTTACCCTTTTATTTTTTTAGTTGCTGTCGCCCTAGTATATATAACAAATAGCTGGCGCTGCCAGCATGCTTTTGGCTCTCAAATCTTTCTCGTCTCTTCTTCACTCTCTCTCTTCTTTCTTCCTCTCTTCTTTTCTCCTACATCACTGCACTGATAACATGGTATCAGAGTGGGACCATTAGATCTGAAAAGGAGAGATCGCACCAGACTTCCAGATCTGCCGCCACCATCTACAGTTCGAGTGATTGAAGATCTGCCGCCATCATCTACAGTTCTCACGCCTGAAGTAATCTCTCTCCTTCCCTCTTTTTTTCTGGTTGTGCGCCAGGGCAGAACCTGTATTAGGTCTGCTGGTTGGATGTGAGGTGACCAGCACCTCTGTCTTTCCTTTTTTGTGGGGTTGACTGACCCCTGAAAAATTCTGTAGGTTGGTGAAGACTTTTATGTGTTGCGATAGCAGCTTTTATGCTGAACCTGAAGGTCAAGGTGACCTGTACTTGCTGTAGCAGCATCCATGTTTGATGCGTAGATCAAGAATTGACCTGTCTGCCCTGTAACAGCACTGATGTTTATCAAAAAGGGGCCTGTTAGTGCTGTAACAGCACCTGTGTTTTCAAAAAAAGGGGGGTAACAGCACCTGGTGCTATCAAAAAGTGGTTGTGTTTCTGAAGAAAAAAAGGGGGGGGGGACTCCCTTGGTGTTAGCCTTTTTTTAAAGGTTTTGCCTCACTCTTAAGAGTCTTTTTTGAATCTGTAACCATGGGCGGTGAAGATTCTGGTACGTCCGGTGTTTCCTCAATGCAGAATGGAATGAGTCGGGGTGCAGACCTATCCTTTCCAATGGCTGTTATTCCTCTCGATGGTTTAAATTATTTGGAATGGTCAAGAAAGATCAAGTTGTACATTACTGCAAGGGGAAAGATAGGTAATATAAATGGGAGAATCAAAGAACCCAATTCTGGGAGTGTTGAATATGACAGATGGAACTAGGAAAACAACATGGTCATGTCCTGGCTTTTAGTGTCTATGCAACCCCAAATAAGAAGGAACTTTATGTGGGCTGAAATGGCAAATGAAATCTGGGAACAGGCAAAATCAACCTATTCTGAACTGTGTCACTATGCAAAGATTTATTAGTTATAGGTAGATTCGTCCACTTGTAAATAGGGGGAGAGGTGTCTTTTTATGTACTACTCAGACTTGACCTCTGTTTGGAAGGAGTTAGATCATTATTAGAGTGTGGACTGGAAGTGTGATGAAGATGCAAAATTATACAAGAAACTTGTATCTCAACAAAGAGTGTTTGCTTTTCTACATGGCTTGAATCCTGCATATGAATCTATCAGAGTTCAGATCCTAGATAGCAAGGATCTTCCCTTCGTCCAGGAAGTTTATGCTCTTGTACAATCAGAAAAAAATAGAAGGAACTTGATGAACAGTTCTGGAGGGGATGCAGTTGGGTTGGCAGCAAAAGGAAGTGTGATTATGTTATGGGTCCGCGAATAGGATCTCGTCACGGGTCGGTCCACGGGGGAAACCCTCTGTTTTCCCTTGTTCCTCCCTGCTCTTGATGAACCTATCTAGGCACCCTAATGGTGATTTGTTCAAGAGATCACCTAACTCTCCTTTACTCTCTTTTTTGACTGAATATTCGATATCCTCATTCAATAATGGTGTCTCCTTAAATAGGAGATTACAAGAGTCCTAATCTTAGGGAGTCTCCTTGCTGAATAGGGAGACTTCCAATTCTATCTTGCTAAGGATAAGATAAGCTAATCCTAATCTGATAATAAGATAAACTAATCCTAAATAAGATAAACTAATCCTAATCTGATAACTTACCAACAAGATAAGATAAGAGCAATAGAATAAGATAAGAACAAGTAAGATGATCTAATCTAATCTGGCGGTGGGTCAGGTTCCTGTTGCTGCCGGCGGCGATGGTACGTCTTTCCGAGGAATTCGTCCATAACATTACTCCCCTCTTGGACTACGAGCTTGTCCTCAAGCTCGAACTCCGGATATGTGGCTTGGAACTCTGTCAATGGGATCCATGTGGCTTCGGCCGATGGTAAGCTACACCATTTCACCAAGACTTCAAGAACTCCTTGATTGAAACGAGAGCGGATGACAGCTTTAGGTTGGGGAATCAGTTTGCCATCTTGTAGGGGTGGTAGGGAGGGGACTTGATCCGGAGGAACATTCGTAAATGGTGTCAGCAAGGCGATGTGGAAGACTCATGAATCCGGCTAGTCTCTGGCAGTTCTAGCTGGTAGGCCACACTGCCAATTTGTCGTAGAACCTTGAAGGGCCCATAGGACTTAGGGCCCAGTTTCGGGGCAACTATATTAGGACTAGTAATAGCTGCTCGGAGAAGCTACTGTTGCTGTTGTTGATCATGTTGTTGCTTCTGCTGCTGCAGTTGTTGCTGTTGTTGGTTGTCTGGCTGCTGTGGCTGAGGGTGTTGCTGCTGCTGTGGACCAAGAAGAGTCTGCTGTTGCTGCTGTTGTTTGCCGGATGGCTCCGTCAAGTCTGGTCGGAGGTTGTTTGTGGTTACATCCCCTTCTGGATTCCTCTCCCTGTTAGAGAAATACGATTCCAGCAAGCATCGCAACTCCCGGACATCGTCTTTGACCTCACGAACCTCCTTGCTGGTTTCTACGAGCCTATGCTCCAGTTCGTGGACCCTGGATGATAGCTGTTGCAGATCTCCCATGACGATCGGCTCTGATACCAGAATGTTATGGGCCCGCGAATAGGATCTCGTCACGGGTCGGTCCACGGGGGAAACCCTCTGTTTTCCCTTGTTCCTCCTTGCTCTTGATGAACCTATCTAGGCACCCTAATGGTGATTTGTTCAAGAGATCACCTAACTCTCCTTTACTCTCTTTCTTGACTGAATATTCGATATCCTCATTCAATAATGGTGTCTCCTTAAATAGGAGATTACACGAGTCCTAATCTTAGGGAGTCTCCTTGCTGAATAGGGAGACTTCCAATTCTATCTTGCTAAGGATAAGATAAGCTAATCCTAATTTGATAATAAGATAAACTAATTCTAAATAAGATAAACTAATCCTAATCTGATAACTTACTAACAAGATAAGATAAGAGCAATAGAATAAGATAAGAACAAGTAAGATGATCTAATCTAATCTGGCGGTGGGTCAGGTTCCTGTTGCTGCCGGCGGCGATGGTACGTCTTTCCGAGGAATTCGTCCATAACAGATTACAGGCGGTGGGAATAACTTTAAGAAGGGGGACTCTCACAAAAGGGCGGATGACAAAGACAAACTATGGTGTACTCATTGCTAGAAACCCTGACACACCTGAGATACATGTTGGGATCTTCGTGGGAAGCCGAAATGGGCTCAAGATTTAAATAAGAAGCAAGGTTAAGATCTGAACAAAAAGTTAGGACAACAAAGTACAAGAAAGAACATTGTGGCAAACATGGCCTTTCATGAAAATCAGCCCCCCATTACTATTGTGACCCCGACTCACGTCTTTGGATCTGACCCAAGGGAGGATATTATTAATTCATTTCGTGACCATTTAGAGCTCTATGGTAGAGCAATTCGTCAGATGGATGCTCCTCCCTCAACTTCATTCGCGTCTACATCAGGTAACTCTTCCACAACTTTTCATATTGCATCTCATACCCTAACACTCCCTGGATCATTGATTCTGGAGCATTTAAACACATGATTGATACACCCTCTTACTTTCAAACCTATCACCTCCTTTCTGGAAGAGATAAGGTGAGACTAGCTGATGGATTATACACTACCATAGTTGGTCAAGGAACCATTTCTCTTCCTTTTGGCCTTACCCTCTCTGATGTTTTATATGTCTCAAAATTTCCCATTAATTTGTTTTCTGTTAGTAGTATTACTAATTCCTTAAACTGCTCAATAACTTTTTTCCTTTCTTACTGTGTGATCAAAGATCTGGCCTCGGGGAAGACAATTGGTGGAGGATGTATGGTGGATGGACTTTACATGCTGGAGAATAAGGTTGGTTTTCAAGTTAGAGAGTCTAAGAGTCAGTCTTGTAAGAGTTAGGTCTATTTATGGCATTGTCGTCTTGGTCATTTATCTTTTGAGTCTTTAAAAGTGGTGTTTCCAGAGTTGTTTACGTCGGTGTCAGTTTTAGATTTTTCTTGTCAAACTTGTCAATTGAGTAAGTAGTGTAGAAATCATTTTCCTTCAAAGAATAATAAATCTGAATTTCCTTTTCACATTGTTCATTTTGATGTGTGGGGCCCTGTTACTTTACCATTTGAGAGTGGCTACAAGTATTTTATTACCATTGTTGATGATTATTCTAGATATACATGGGTATATCCCATGCGGACTAGGGATGAAGTACCAAAAGTTATCCAAGATTTCCAATGGATGATCTTCACCCAATTTCAAACTAAAATTCAAATATTTCAATCAAATAATGCTAAAGAGTATTTTCATAGTGATCTCATAGATTTTTTTGCTTCATGTGGTTCACTTCACCGTAGCTCTTGTGCTCGAACACCACAACAAAATGGTGTTGCCAAAAGAAAGAACTGACACCTGCTTGAAGTGGCCTAGGGTTTACTAATCTATATGAATGTTCCGAAACGATTTTGGCTTGAGGCTGTCCTTTGTGCTACCTATCTCATCAATCGTATGCCCTCTCGTTGGTTAGAGTGCAAAGCCCCACATCAACTTCTTTTTCCTAAGGCTCCCATTCTTTCCATTCTTTCTCATGTGTTTGGTTGTCGCTGTTTTGTCCAAAATCTGTCACCTACTCATGGAAATTAGACCCTTGTGCTATTCCTTGCATATTCTTGGGGTATTCATTTACTCATAAGGGATATCGTTGTTTTGATCATGTTTCTCGGAAGTTTTATGTTTCCATAGACATTTCTTTCTTTGAGAGTGAGCCCTTTTTCCCTATTTCTCCTTAGGGGGAGTGTAGGAATGATGAGAAACTGGTTTAGCTCCTCCTCTTCCTGATCCTCCTTTTCGTGTATTCTTTTGTCATCACAAAGGCCAACCAAGTTCAAGAGCTGTGGAGAACCTAGAAGCTGTACCTCCAATGCCATCAAACACTTTGGGGGCGGATCATACTCACTCAGGTATCTTGGTTCCTATTGATGTCCCTGACTCTATTGCTATTGATACCTCTGTTGCTAATGACCTTGACCTTCCTATTGCTCACAAGAAAGGTGTTAGATCCACTAAACACCCCATTTCCCACTTTGTTTCCTATGAAAACATTTCACCCTCTTTTTGGGCCTTTCTCACTTCCATTGACAGTGTTCCTATCCCTAAGAATGTGGCATAAGCTCTTTCAGTGTCTAAATGGACAAATGCTATGAAGGAAGAAATTAATGCTCTACATAAAAATGACACATGGGAACTAGTAGATCTTCCTTAGGGAAAGGATCCAGTTGGATGTAAATGGGTGTTCATAGTCAAACACAGGGCTAATGGCATGGTGGAGTGGTATAAAGCTTGTTTAGTGGAAAAGGGATTTACAAAAGTGTATGAAGTTGATTATGCAGAGACTTTTGCACCTGTTGCCAAGATGAACTCCATTAGAGTCCTTTTCTCCCTTGCTACTAATCTCGGCTCAACCCAACCCAATCCAAAGTCACCTCAATCCTTACCCAACCCAACCTATTGGAATGAGACTTAATGTACCTGCACTGCCCCGCCCTGTCCTATGAATGGTGCTGGCATTCTTAGTGAAGGTTATACCAAAGAGCTTTCAATGTCACTATGCCAATGGAATGGGTTTGACATGAGTCAGCCTCAACCCGAACCTGACCAAGGCTAACCCAGTCAAAGCAGGTTTACCTCTTAACCCAACCTCCTACTTCCCTAGCTACAATGTTCTGTTGTTTATTATTAATTACCGTTCAGTGATGTTGATCTCTCAAGGAAAACCCTGCTAAGCCCTTAAATCGATTTCTTAAAGATTCTATGTTTTTAGTGACAAAAATTACCAAGCCAAAGTGTGTTCAAGACAACTGAATTTTCCATTCTGATTGGTGACCAGGAAATGAAAATTGCTCTAAGAGTTACTTGATACTTATTTGTTATGCTTTCTTTAATGAATTTATCCAAAGATAAAATTTCAAATGACATAATTTTACATTATCCATTATGCACATTTTCACATAAATATTCAGTCCATTTATACAGGGGTCTTGCTTGCTAGTACTTTTTTTCTTGTTTTGTCTTGTTTATATTTCTGTAGGCCTTTTCTATTGCCAATGAAAAAAGAAAGAAGAAATACATATTAGACATTTATTGATCTTGTACATATTATCAGGATCATGATGTGACAGAGTCAGATGCCGAAACATTATCTCTTCTGGTTGAGTTATTTATTGAAAAAGATACTGAGTGGTCTCAAGTCATCCATGCCTTGAATTGCATCGATGTGCTACAATCCTTTGCTGTTGCTGCAAATTCTTCATGTGGGTCTATGTGTAGACCTGTTGTCTTGCCTGCTAATTCTAGATCTGTGACTGCTTGCCGGGATATTGGAGCACCTGTACTTAAGATCAGAGGCCTTTGGCATCCATATGCGCTTGGAGAAAGTGGGGCCACACTTGTCCCCAATGATGTACATCTTGGTGAGGACACAAATGGCTACTGTCCCCAGGCTTTGCTGTTGACTGGACCAAATATGGGTGGAAAGTCAACTCTTCTGCGTGCTACATGTCTAGCGGTTATATTGGCTCAGGTATGTTTAACCATGTGGAATCCTGCAGAGTTTAGATTTGTGATGACTAGAGATGTCAACCTGATCCTTACATGAACTCTGCCAAAGTTACTGATGCAAAATGATGTTTTTTTTTTGTTAAAAAAGAAAATAAAAAGAAAGTTACTGTGTAGGGTAGGCTAATGCTGGTTTCCCTTGGTAAAAGCCTAACCTGAACCTTTGTTAATGAACATACAATTTGAAGCATCAGGGTATTTTGTTAAACAATTCTTCTTCTTTGGGTTGCAGCTGGGTTGCTATGTGCCTTGTGAGATGTGTGTTGTGTCACCTGCAGATATTATATTCACACGGCTTGGTGCAACTGACCAAATCATGGCAGGCGAGAGTAAGTTCTTTTTAATAAATAAACATCTTTAAATTTCATCTTAATGCCTGCATTTGTGTTTTGTGGATTATTACATGTATACATATCAGTCAGCTGTAAACAAGACTAGCATATTGATTTCATAGTGTCTATTCTTGTAAGCTCCATATTTCAACTACCTTTTCTACCAATTTACCTTAAGAGAAAGGGTGGTGGTATGCTGAAATTATAAATTTACCCTTCTTTGGTATTACAGAAATCTACATGACCTGCTTGGCAGTTTGAGGGCAATGTACCAATGGTATCCAATGCACATGGATGCATGCATTAATTTGATTTACAAGATTTTATGTGTTAAAAAAGCTAAAAATTAGTTAATGCTCAAGGTTGTCCTTTTTCTGAAATTATCTTTTCATTTAATATCCAAATTAGAAAGGAGTTAAATAGATTGCAAGTTGACATTTGGCCTATAAGAATTCCTATTCCACCTGCAATGTCAATTATATGTGTTGTACTTGTCTCTAGGAAGGACCCCCCATTTTTTTGCATCTAACCATAGAACATCCTAATATTTGTTTTCCGGATTTTTTTGTAGGTACCTTTCTTATCGAATGCATGGAAACAGCATCAGTTCTTCAACATGCCACTCAAGAGTCTCTGGTCCTTCTTGATGAACTTGGTAGGGGAACAAGCACTTTTGATGGATATGCCATTGCATATGCTGTGAGTACTCCATCTCTTACTAGTACTTTCATATCAACTCTTAGCGTTACCTCAGATTTTTACTTTCTTTCTACAAGGATGTAATTGCTTGTTCTTGGTTGTTGTGTAAAAGTCATCTGTTTCCAGTTTTGCTGAAAAAAAAGGTTTAAATCAATGTGGAGATAATTGAAATGGCTGTCTGGCCACTGACCTCCTCCCTGCATGCATGCAGAAAAGAATGATAGCAAACCTTTTAAGATAGTTTAGTTGGATGTGTTCTAATGTGTCTATTAGGACCTATTGATGGCATCACACAGATAATAGTTTAAGATGCAGTGTTCCTTGTCCATAAATAAACTTGGCTCAGTTATGACTTATAATGGTAATCGGGAGGCCTTCTCATGTGCTTTTTGACCATGTGCTTTACCATTTCATGGAATAAGAATGTAGGTGTTGGTCTAAATCCATTTTTTGCCTACAGAATCTGTTATAGAACACTTGCAAAATGCTGACCCTTCTCTAAAAAAATGTGAATGCATTCCACATGAATACTTTCATCAGTACGGGGCACTAGCCTTACAAGATCTAACTTTGGTCTTTTTTTTTTTTTGGTTTTGATCAGCAACACAAAATCATTCATTCATTTATTTCTTGAGATAAAAAACATTATAAATTGTAAAAGTATGAAGCAGCCCATTACAAACATACAGACCCACCGCCCTATTACAATTGAGCCCAATACATTTGTTGTTTGTGAACACTTTACTAAGTTAAACCATCCGCCACGCTATCAGAAGATCTCCTAACCCATCTATTTGAATGTTCATGTCTTTTGAGAGCCACTTGAAACATCTAATCTCATTTCAAGTTGCCAAACCACCCCTCACCTTTTTTCAGCCACCCTACTACTTTCTTCGAGTTCCCTTCAATAACCAATCTTACAATTCCCATTTATTTAGCTTTCTGTACCCCAAAAACTGTTGCCAAAAACAAAGCACATATATTACCACCCTCATCCCTTATCACCCCTTCCTAATTCCCAGGGTTGTCCAAACTGTTACCATCAAAGTTCAATTTCATCCAACTACCAATTGGGGGCAACCAAACCTCAAGGATTTTTTGTTTCCTAGAGTTCTACCCCAAATTTGGTCATTTCTTACCAAAAGTAGGGTCATTTTAGAAAAATTATATTATTTCACCAACTTCTATTAGCATGTACCGACAGAAATACTTAAGTTGTAACATGCTTGTTAATATTCTTCATAGTAGTTTTTCCCCTCCTTCTCACTTTAAGAGCTTCATAAACGTTTAGAATGCCTTTTATATGACAGAATAAATTGTAATTGTAAAATCCAAAGGAAACAATGTAATTGGTGCTTATAATTTACAAACGAACATGGACATAGTCATCCATTTGCACAAAGATCAATCATGTTCTGGTTCCTGGAAAACTATTTTATCCAAGTGACCTTTCTATACTTAACATTCTAATCTGTAACCTCTGGATATTTGTCCAGGTATTCCGTCATCTCATTGAAAAGGTTCACTGCCGTTTACTGTTTGCCACTCATTATCACCCTCTCACAAAGGAATTTGCTTCCCATCCTCATGTGTTACTGCAACATATGGCCTGCAGTTTTAAGTCAAAATCATGTAGCTCTAAAGACGACGAGGAACTGGTTTTTCTTTACCGGCTCACATCAGGTGCATGTCCAGAGAGTTATGGACTGCAAGTAGCACTCATGGCTGGCATCCCAAGAGAGGTGGTTGCAGTTGCATCAAAGGCTAGCCAGGCAATGAAACAGTCAATTGGCCAGAGTTTCAAGTCAAGTGAATGTAGATCAGAATTTTCCAGTCTCCATGAAGAATGGCTGAAAACCCTGTTGGCTGTTGCAAGGGCTGGACACTGTAGTTTAGCTGATGATGATGTGTTTGATACTTTGCTTTGCTTGTGGCATGAGTTGAAAAGCTTATATTGCTTGTGATTGGCATTACATGATGTAAATATGCACTGTAAAATTGTAATGAAGAATAGGAAACAGATGTTGAATCAATTTTCAAGTTTTTATCTCCGACAACTGTTTCCGGGTGGGGTTATTGTTACTAAGTTTCCCTTGGATTTCATTTTGGTGGTTGTATATCTGGTCCTTTGAAATAGATTGTCAACTTGATAAAAGTGTGCGCATGTGATATTTTGTATGACAAATATTTTATTTATGGGTTCGACTATGATGCTGTAAAGACATACCGGAAAAACTTGTAACCAATTAATCAGCATCATAAAGGGGGTAACCAATCAGGTCGGATTTCATCAAAATTCACGTAAGGTTTTGATTGGTGAAAGCCTTTTCCGTATCATAGATTTTCCCTGGGTATCTGTACTTGGGGGGTATTGAAAGATTAAAAGAACCCCTCCATGGGTTAGTGGGGAAAGCAAAATTACTAAATTAGCCCTTCAATATCATATGGGCTAACAACGACTAAAGTTATGAAAATACCCATTGTAAAGGGTAGTATTTGAAGATCAACTGTTCATTGGAGGCGTTGAGCCGTTGAAGATGAATTTACTGGCCTTTGTTTTTATTTTTCTTTTGTTTTTGATAGGTAAAACAAAATTATATTGACAAAGGCTAGCCTTTGTTGAGAGAAACATGTGAGAGTTGGTGTTTTTTTGAAGGTTCAAGCTTCAAGGTTTCTATACACTCAATACATTAAAAAAGAAAAAGAAAAGCCAGCATTAAGTAAAAGGCTTTGACACTTTGGCTGCGTTTGGAATCAGTGTAAAACATCATCGGTGTAAAAATATACTGATAACGTTTTACACTGAATCGTGAAAATGACCATTGTTTTTAGAAAAACGTGATGGGTGGAAGAGTGTAAAGTTTTACATCAATAAAATTGATGTAGTTTTTACATCGATTGTCAATGTAAAGCTTTATGCTTGATGAGGTTTTACGTCAGTTATCGATGTAAAAATCTACTCCATCCAAACACATACAAAACTGAATTGGAGTGAAGTTTTACACCGACCATAATTACACACTCTTTCCAAACGTCTATAAAACTGAACTAATGTAAAGTTTACATCGGTTCTTGATACCTTGAAAAATTTACAGCTAACTAAATTCATCAAAATTTGCATTTACAGGGTATTGTGATTGATCAACGCTATTCCAATTTCCAATATCATGTCTTTCTACTATTATAGATTTTATATACATAGGAATAGTTTAGACTTTACTTTTAAAAATGTATAAACATCTGACAGTCGTGTGGAAATATTTTATATAATTAACTTTTTCAATTGAATTTTATATGTTTAACTGATGTAATGATATGGCATGTATCACTGTTCCCCTAAGTACATCACAACGATTAAAATATGGATATTTCCATGCTTATCAATATAACCAGTATCTTCTTTTTTTATTTTGTTTTTCATTTTTTATAATTTTATAGATAATTAGATATTAGACTCAAAGATTATTGAAAGTTTTAATATTTTAAAAAATACAATGATATTTATATCAACTATACTATAAAATAAAATGAATATATATATATATATATATAATTTAGTTTTTTTGGTAAAACAGAACATCATTCACTACTAATAGAAACTGCAGAAGAGTTTATTTATACATTGAGATTAAGGTTGGGCCACGGAGCTAGAAACGATCACTGACTCTTATTGTTATGTAAATCAGTATTTTTGAACCATTGTTAATCCGAATGGTTGGATCATTTGGTTTGGGACCGTTCAGACAATCGATTCCGTTTCACTTTTGACCAAAAATAATAGACTTCTGACCCGGGAAGCCAAACTACCTTACGAAGCGGACGGTCGAACCGCTGACGTCGAAACCGGTGATCAAAGCGAATTAAACGATTCCGATTCCGCATCGATTTTTAAAACATTGATGTAAATCTAAATTCCAATCATATCCGTTCACTTGCGAAGGAGAACGCCATTTATTACATTTAGTACATTGAATTGAGCATGTGAAACTGAGCTGGCTATTAGGAAAGCTAACATCCCCTGCGACAAAGAAACATGCTAGCCACAGCCAGTTCTTGTCGTGTGATGTGATTTCGTTTTCTTTTTCCTTTCTGGTAATCGGTTTTCTTTTCCTGGCTTGAAACTTATCCCCTCGCTTTACTTCAGTCCCTTTTCTGTTACCTACCATCATCTTCCACGCTTTATGGTTGAACTGTGCCTTGAACAAGGAAAACAGGATCTTTTGTGCTTGCTTGTTCCTGCATAAACCTAACTAAACCATGAAAATTTGGACAAGTTGGTGAAAAATGGGAGTTTTGTTTATATAACTGAAACTGACTGGCTAGCCACGCCACCGGTCCCCTTTCCGTTTCTGAAATCGCCCAAACTTTCCATTTTACAACACGCTGAGACTTGAGAGTTTCAGAGAGACAGAGCAATATAAGCTCGGATCTTCTTTGGCAGATCCGATGGTTTCAGGGAGAGGCAGCTGGTTACCAATCTATCTAAACCTTCCTAACTAGCCTTTTCTTGGGGTGAATGTGAATCCCCTCTGCTCACCAACAGGCTTGATGGCTCAGGAGTCAGAGGAGTACTATTAAAGTCCTTTAATCCAATGCATTGGAGTTTTCTCTCTTTGTGTTTGAATTATTGCCCATCTTCTTCGGACCCTCTGAAGATTTGAAATAGTCTCCACTGTGTCTCTCTAATGCTCGTTCCATGCTGTTTCTCTTCTCGTATTTGCTTCTTCATTTTCACTTGACATTAATACATTATTATCATTTCAACCGCAAGCTGGAGATCTTGAGCTCTTTATTCTGCTTATACTGATTTTTCTCCCTCTGTTCTCTCCGAGTTCTTGTTGTTTCTGCGTGCTTGCTTTAAATGGCGAATGCATCCGGTTTCGTTTCTTCTTCTGTTCCAAGTGTTAGACTGAGAAATATCCCTTCTTTTGGTGTTTCGAGATCTGGGTTCTGCCAATTTGTGAGAATTACCAAGAGGGTAGTTAGCTGCAGCGCTGTTGAAGGTGTTTCTTCTGCAGTTTCCCCTTCTGAATCACGGATTCCCAGGTGCATTTTCTGCTTTTTTTTGAAGTAGTTAAATTGGTTTAAGAATTTTAACTAGATTAGTAACTTTGGGTATCCTAAATGTTTTCCCTTCCTATGAATTATAGATGCCATACGGCTTCAAGCAGAGAAGTACTGATTAATATTTACTGTTCAGTTGCTCAACTGACTGGATATCGTAAAATACTTCCTTTGAAGGGACTCTGTTTGAAGGTTATTTTTGTTAATGGAATTTCAGCTTGTTTTGAATCTGAAACCGCTTATGTTGCTTGCTTGTTAATGGAATTTCATTTGTATATATTTTGATGGGAGTGCTGTTCAGCATTTGAAGTGTGAGGATTTTTTTATGCAAATTCATTGCAGATACTCCCATGTGTTTTGACAAACTATTGGGGTTTCTACCTAGTGAATGAACATGAGAACATGAAACAGTTCAGTGTTTTCCATAAGATCTTGCAAATCATTTGTAAATTTGGTTGTTTGAATTTTGAATGAGCTACCTTAGATGCATCTTATGATGTTTAGCTCTTTATGCTAGCTAACTTAACTAGGTCGACTTTTATATGTTCTACATTTTTCTAAAAGGAGGAAATAACTATAAGATGGAAACTAAAAATAATTTCATCCTTTATCACTTTTGTCAGTTACTGATGATAAAGTTTGATTTCTATGTTAACCCCAAATCTTAGTTCTTACATTCATTCTATGTTTGCATTGCTCTACTTTGAGTGTATTATCATCATTGTACAACAAATACTACTATTTGATTTATTTGTTATTCCATTGAAAACTGTACTTGAAAAATACAACTTCATGTTAAGGTGTGAGCACCCAACATAACATGGTGAAGGGTAATTTGAAGAGAAGACAATAGAAAAATGACCATGTCTCCATAGTTCCAATTTCTCGAAAAAAATAAATCTGTCATACTGTGGTGATTGATCTTGATTATCAACTTCAAATTTTCCCCTCTTGGTAGATCTTCTGAAATCAATGCTTCACAAATGGAGATAATGGTTAGCTAGGGCCTAATAAGTCACTCAGGCTATGGGGCAATCATTAAATTGGAATCAACTAAATTTGTTGATTAAAAGAGTTGGAATTCCTTGTGAGGTCCCAAAAGGCACTATAGGCAAATTTGAGCTCTACTTTTTTGTTCTTGTAATTGGCATGTGCTTTGCACAGATTTACAAATAAAGGATGCAAGTTGGTTGGATGTGGCTCAGATGTTAGCTGGGCCTAATAAGTCACTCAGGCTATGGGGCAATTTATTAAACTAGAATTGACTAAGATGATTAAAAGAATTGGAAGTCCGAAGTCCTTGTGAGGGTGCTGAAAGGCACTTCAGGAAAATTTGAGGTTTACTTATTTGTTCTCTTGATTGACAAGTACTTTGCACAGGTTTATAAATAAAGGATGCAAGTTGGTTGGATGTGGCTCAGCTGTGCCAAATCTTATGATTTCCAATGATGATCTTGCAAAAATTGTTGAAACTTCTGATGAGTGGATATCTGTTCGCACAGGCATTTGTAATCGACGTGTTCTTTCAGGTAACCTCCTCCTCAAGTTGCATGTTAGTAAGATAATATGAAGTACATGCTAACTATTGGTGGTGGTGGATGCTTCTACCCAGGGGGGGGGGAGGGGGATAAAGATGCCATAGATGATTCTTAACCAAGAATAATATATAGGTCAAATTCTAATATGAAACCATACTTCGTATCTCTTTTACAGTAATACAATCTCTCCTCCCTCCTGCCATCCCCCCTCCCCCCACCATCTTCTGGATTTTCAGCCTTCCATTTCTGACACTAACATTCAAAAAGTATGGTTTGGGTTTTGGATCAATTGATATTCATTGTAAATGTGTAAGAGTGAACCCATCTGATGGTGGTGCTGAATATCCCTTCCATACATGGAATGTTTTCTCTTCTGTGCTTGGTAATGGAATTTATCTTAGGTTCATGGTGACATCAGCCTTAGGTGGACAGTGGATGCTATTCTTCAAGGTTTGGAACTGGTCAATTGGGAAGCTTTTTAAATTGTTGAGTTTGGTGATTGATTGAATATATCATGATCCCACAGTAAGGGTTGTAATTCTGTGTAAAAATAAAAAACATTGCATCAGAATTTTCTGTCTCAATTCATAGAAGCCACATTTAGATGGTAGTGCCTTAACATACTATATCAGTCTTAGTAATAAACTACCAGTCAAATAGGTTTGGTTCGAGGAGGACAGCCTTTGTTGCTGTAAATCTAAGGAGGAGACCACCACAACCCATTATCTTATTTATGAACTAAACATTTCCTAACAATCAAACGAACTGAATATTTCCTTGGTGTTTACAAATCAGTTTTCTGCTAGATCTTCACAACAATTACATAAATATATAGTATGTTAGTTTTACACTTTTGCTTGTGTCTTGGTATTTGGTAGGTGAAGATGGATTAACAGGCTTGGCTGTAGAAGCGGCAAAGAAAGCTCTTAATATGGCTGAAGTTAATCCTGATGATGTGGACCTAATTTTGATGTGCTCATCTACTCCAGATGATCTTTTTGGCAGTGCAACTCAGGTGCAAACCTCTTTTATGAAAGTATCTAAAATTAAATGAACTTAATTGCATTTTAATTGTGATTGTCATTAATGTTGCTTCTCGTGGGTGTCTTCTGTCAGCTAGGGTATTTGCCCTGTGGGAACCATATTTTTTATTGTCATGTAATAGCACCCAAGTTTTGCTCTATATCCTATGAGAGCAAAACTTCTATATGCAGGAAAGGGGATGCTAGACTCTATCTTTAGCTGCTTGATTAATCAATTTGAAAATTATCTGTCATTGAACAATTGAATCATGAGCTTCTTTAACATATCATCCCTATCTTATCACTGAGCAAGACAGAAAGAGAAGGAATCCAGAACTCTATCTTTGCTTTTCCCAAATCCTCTTATGTAAATTGCACCGATCCTCAATTTATTTCATTATTTTCTAATGCAAATATTTGAGTATCATCATATAATCAAGTCAGTTCTTTTTTCCTCATTTGTTTTTTTACTATTTTGTTCCTTATTTTCCCCTTCTCCTTCCCCAATTTTCTTTCTTGAGTCTATTCTATTATAATCTCTTTTGTTTGCTCTGCCCATACTTGATCCCTTGGCCACTTGATTAATGTCTTTCAGTTGGCGCCTGCCTAGGAACCAGAAATGTGGTCACCATCCTTAAATTGTTATTCTTGGACAAGTACCTCCAGGTGCTTCACCAGATCAGGAAATACTCATTACCATTTGGGTTTTTTTTGGTGGTTTGTTGCTAGGTCATGGAGTTCATCAACAATGTTTTATAGATAGAGCACTAATATGAAACTATTTGTGGGAATCCATCACCTATTTAAGGGTTTTTTCATTATTATTTGCACATCTGGGTTCTCTTTGGACCTTGTTGTTAAGAAAGAATTGAGAAGGCATTTATTATGCAAGAGCACTGGGAAAATGCCCCTACATCTCTTTGTTTTCATTTGGTCTGCTAAGTCAGACTGAGTAGTACATTTTGAACATTTAAAATGTCAGCCACCTCTTTTTCCTCTTCTTCCAGTTCCTTTATGGGATTTTCGCTACCCCACTCTATTTCTTTAGGCATTTTGTTTTTTCCTCAAATTCATTGCATGCCATACTGGTTCTTCTTTTGATTTTATAGTACTAGATTTACTGAAACTCAGCTGGATTTCCAAATTTTCATCTGATGCTAGTAAAAGATTTTGCTGGTTAACTCTTAAGATTATTATTGCCTGAGTTCCAATCTTAATTTCTTCTACATATAGCTTGTTAATGCTAGAACTCTAAAAGATCCCTTTTGATGCTTCTTTTGATATTAGGTCCAAAGAGCACTAGGATGTAAACGAAATCCTTTGGCCTATGACATAACAGCTGCATGTAGTGGGTTTGTATTGGGTCTTGTCTCGGCTGCTTGCCACATAAGAGGTAATTGGTTTGTTTACTCTGGTAAAGGTAACATTCTATTTTATTATTTGTAGCTCTTGATCATGGTCCATGCAACTAAAGTTTGGTGATTCAAATGCAGGAGGTGGGTTTCAAAATGTTCTGGTGATTGGGGCTGATGCTCTCTCTCGATATGTTGATTGGACGGATAGAGGAACCTGTATTCTCTTTGGGGATGCTGCTGGTGCTGTATTGGTACAGGTACCTAGCTCCTTTTTGTTAGGCTTTCAAGTTGCAACCAGTAGATATTGGTGCTTTTGTACAATCTATTGACCCAGAGTTATGGAATGGGAGAATTCCTAAAAACTTGTTGTTTTCATTATGTTTTGTGTAACACTAGTTGTATCTGTTAGCATTGGATGTCGGTAGTTGATACTCATTCCTGGTAATTTCGTGTCTTGTTAACTTGAGAAAATATGCCAAGTTAGCCTTTTACATGGGAGTTCCATTCTTAATTAGGTTTCTCAATTTCTATCCATCCATAGTAGATCATAGTTTTTTCACTTTTAATTGACAGGTTTTGGGATCTTGCATCTTATTATCATTGATTTCATGGATACCTCAATTGATTATGTGGTCCAATTTTAAAGGGCACTGATGTCTTTCATTACAGCCTTACAGCTCTTTTTTTCTTTTTCTAAATTTATCAGAGAGAAAGTTTTTATTGAAAAGAAAAAAGGGTACAGGTCTCCCAAGCAGAAGGAGATGTTCACTCTGGATGCCAAGGTTACCAGAAACTGACACCAATGCTAAACATCTTGTAGGTGTTCAAGACTGCTATCAGTCTTGATCACTAAGAAACTTCAGGTTCGAAGAGAAGAGAAAGTGAAGAAGAAAGAGGAGAAAGAGTGGTGAGAGAGCAGTAGAATACAGGTTTTGAGTAGAAGAACAGAATCTCAATATTCTGCCGCCGCCACTTCAATTTAATATTTATATGTTATGCTAGTTACATGAAAGGACACATCTGCCCTTGGTGTTTACATCATAACACATAACAATATAAAACTGAAAAGTAAATGACAACTAGAATAACAGAATAATAAATTGACCATCAGCTATGACTAGATACATTCTACCCTACGGACAGAGTGGGACCACAGCTGTGGGGCCCACATCAATGTTCTCTACACATCTTTTGGCAGACCCTGATATCCAACACATTCTTACAAATTGTTGACTAATTCCTTTTTCTCTCCTCTATTCTTTTCCCTTTTTTCTACTACATAAAATATGAATTCTTTCTTTACCTACCATGTACACCCTGACCCTAGTAGGATTTTATCATCCTGTCCTACATCACCTGCCTTCCAAACAATTGTCACAAGTTGCTTGTGTCTCAACTTTTTCAATTTTACGATCCAGGAATATCTTCTTCCTGAATTTAAAGCGAGGTTCTGTTATGAGGTTCTTACAGCCAAGATTTTAAACTTAAATGGTTTTTTGAAAAGTTTAGCATTTCTTGCTTCAGTTATGGATGTTTTTAGAATTTTCAACATTTTTGAAATTCTGCCAAATTCAGACAACCCAAGCCTTGTACAAGATTTCAGTTTGCAATGTTCAAAGATACTTATAAATTTTGGGATTTCATTTCCATTATTAATTAGATAAAAGCTATATAAAGATCTTGCTTATAGCTTTCCTGCCCAGGTTTCCTCTATTTATGTTTCTCACCATCTTATCTACTATAGTCGTTGTATGCCCATATACAGTAGTTGTTTTCAATATGACCATAAATGGTTAATCTATTCCCACTTGAAATTCTGTAAATTTGAATTTCCCCATCCCCGACGGGGTCTATAGTCATTGTATGCCCATATACAGTAGTTGTTTTCAACATGACCATAAATGGTTAATCTATTCTCCCTTGAAATTCTGTAAACTTGAAAATTCGTTATTGCTCTATGTTGAACTGTTGAATGTTGATATGATAATTATTTTGCAGGCCTGTGATGGCAGTGAAGATGGTTTGTTTAGTTTTGACCTACACAGTGATGGGGAAGGCCAAAAGTATTTCTTTTCCTTCTCTGGAAAAAGCAAATTAATTTTTTTTTCGTTTTCTTTTTGCTGCTTTTCACTTTGTACTATTCAATTTCTGACAATCACTTAACTGGATCATTTGCAGGTACTTAAATGCTTTGGTCAAGGACGATGAAACTGAGCATGTACTGGGTTCCAATGGTTCAGTGGCAGGATTCCCCCCAAGACGCTCCTCTTACTCTCACATTCAAATGAATGGGAAGGAAGTCTTCCGTTTTGCTGTTCGGTGTGTGCCACAGTCAATTGAGTTTGCCCTGGAAAAAGCTGGTCTGATGGCATCTGACGTTGACTGGTTACTGCTTCATCAGGTATTTTATACAGTGTTTTGAAAACCGACCCTGAGGCTGAACCGTTTTTGCCTCAGGCTCGCAGGTCACTGGGTCGAATGGGTCAGTAAGAGAGAGTGTTGAGATTAGACTTAAATATCAACATCCTATAAAGCCAAGGAAAAGATTGCAAAATTAGAAGCTAGATATCATCAACAACAATGTCAGCAGTAGAACAAAAGTTTGGTCAAAATGGAAATATCTCCACATCATCAAATTTGGATGAGCTATCACCTAATACAATATAAGGTTTCTGATATCAGTCCAAGAGTTGGGCTGATTGGGCTCCCTTTTCATCAGAAGTGGTCTTAACTGATCAAATCTGACAGGTAAGGTAACTCTTGATGCTTTTAATGTCCAGTCAGATAAGTTTCGTTTGGGAACCTGGGGATTCAATAGTTGAGAGATTTTCCAGGAAGCTTCAAGTATGGAAGAAAAAATTAGTTCAACTTCTTGTAATCTCCATGTTAGATTCCTAGTGAAGTAATAAAAAAATTGAAAACATTATAATGACTTTCTTTGGGAACCTGTAGGCGCCGAAGTAGGGGTGGGTGAACAATCAGTTTATTCAGTTAAAAATCAAACTGAATAAACCAAAATTTTTGAAAACAAAGTTTGAAATGGAAAGCTGAACCGGAATTGAAATAATCAAAACCAAAATTTTCAGTTTGGATTTTGGTTATTCCGGTTAAAACTGAATTTGTTTAATATATTAATATACATTAACATATTAATATATATTATACAATATATATATATATATATATATGTATATATATATAATATTATAATAGTATAATATAATATATATGTATTTAGGGGTGTCAATTGGACTGGATTTGGTCCAATCCGATCCAGTCCAATGTGAGTCCATTATAAATGGACCAGGTCCAATCCAGTCCAATGAATATCTTGGACCATTTTGGACCGGTCCAATTCAATGTCTGGACCATCCAATCTGTTCAAATTCGTTTTGATTTAGATTGGTTTCAACCCAAACCTGGTCCATTGACACCTATATTCTTATCTTATATCAATGGACCAGATATTGGCTTAATATATTATAGATATTCTATATAATATGTAATATATATATATATATATATTAATATTTATATATCTATTATATAAATAATAAAGTTTGATTAATTCAGTTTTTTGATAACTGAATTTTCGAACTTGACTTAAAAACTGAAACTGAAATCGAAATTTTGTAAAACCGAATCAACCAAACTGAATTAACTGAAAACCAAAATAACTGAACCAAAAGAACCGAAACCGAGATTTCTGGTTCGGTTTTTTCTGTTGTAATTGAACAATGCTCACCTCTACACCAAAGGAGACCATCTCTTAAATTGGGATTTAATGTGCAAAGGAAATGAAGATGGTGGGTTGGCCTAGGGCACAGATTAAAAGACAGAAAAATGTATCTTTTAGAAAAGCTTTTGCAGCAATTTCCTCCCGAGGGTCAAAGCTTTTGTTATTCGTTTATAAAGGGAAAGTACAGCATCCATTCGAATGGTTGGGATTTTGGACCAGCTAATAGAGTCAATTAGAAGTCATTGGAAAGCTATAAAGCTGTTCACTTTTGGTTTGACAGGTGCATCAGGTACATCTCTATGTCAGGTTCAAGGGTAAGGTTCTGGGAAGATCTTTGGTATGGTAAATCTCCTTTGCTCTAAACTTCCTATACTTCATTTTTCTTTAGATAAATGAATCCATTTCTTCTATAGTCTCTAGTTTCCTTCTCTTCATTGGGTCTTTCATGGGATTTTAGTTTTAGAAGTGGCCTTTGCAACTGTGCTAGGAGGTAATTCAAAGGGGTAATATAAAACTGCTATATGATTGGAAGCTCCTAGTAGGGGTAATATAAAACTTGGTATCGATGGATGCCCCATTGGAAACATAGGTCATTGGGTAGGTGGAATGTACAGAGTAGCTAATGATGAGCTCATCCTGAAGTGGTGAGGAACACTTGATCAAGAAAATCCAATACAAGTGGTGCTAATCTCTTTGCTTCAAGGATTTAAGCTTGATTTTTCTTTGAGCCCAGAATGGGTCAATTGGAAGGTGATTCCTAACTGTGATAGGTTGGAAATCTTTTCTGAAGATTGTCCCTTGGCCTTTAGACAAACAATTAGAGAAGCTCAATAATTTGCAACCACAATGAACAGCTTGTTCAGATGGGTTTTAAGATCAACTAATTCCCTTGTTGATGGGTTGACCAGGGAAAGGGTAGGAAGGGGCCAATCTGTTTCAGTAAGCAATAGGAAAGGGATAAAAGTTGTATTTTCAATTGCTTCAACATACATATACTTCTGATCAGTTTCTACACTGTTTGATCTCACAATTTACATAAAATTTAGGACGTTGTCTTCTTACCCTCTTCTAAAATCTCATTGATCTGCTGTTGATTATTTTTTTGATGGATGATCTGTTGTGGATTATTAAAACAAAAATAAATAAATAAATAAAATAAAGAATCAGAATTGTTATATATCACCCCATTAACAATAACTTGCTTGCCTCCCACCAATTCACATGGTTGTTAGTATTACTTCCCTCCCTCCACCCTTCATTGGAGCAATGCAATGTGTCTTCAAAGATGAGTCATTCTTATTCAGTTGCCCGTTGCCCCAAATATCAACAATATGTTAGTGCTTTCTCCTGCACCCATCTATTTGAGCAATTGAACGATAGATATGCATTATCCCTACAATAACATCTAACAGAAACACCTTATTCATGCAGGCAAACCAAAGGATCATTGATGCAGTTGCAACACGTTTAGGAGTCCCACCAGAACGAGTTATATCAAATTTGGCAAATTATGGTAACACTAGTGCTGCATCAATTCCCTTGGCATTGGATGAGGCCATTAGAAGCGGAAAGGTTCTGTCAGGTCATACAATTGCAGTTGCAGGTTTTGGGGCTGGTCTTACGTGGGGTTCTGCTATTGTGAGGTGGGGGTGAGACATCTTGTTGCATAAGTGGTGCAAGAAAAAACTGGCAAATGAGAAGAGAAGAAAATTTGCATTGAATGATTGCTGAAATTGTCATTGACATCGGCATGCCATCAACACCAAGTATTTGGGAGATGGGGATGGTGAAACACCTCTCTGCCTCTCCCCTTTGTTCTTTTCGATCTTGTAACTTTTTGTCAACCCCCAATAATTTAACTGTTTCATCAACATTTGAGGCTGTTTTTGATGCAAGATAGGGGATGCTCCATAGTCTATAACTCTATACTATGGGCACATCTGTGTGTCTGGGAGTCTCAGTGCAGCATTACAGGCTAGTTTAACTAATGAGCAATGCAATATCCGCAGAGAAACAAGGAGAGGATGAGAAAAAAAAGGATACAAGGAAAAAGATGTCAAGGTTCTTTTAGCGGCTAATAGAGTTAATCACCAAATCTTCCTACTATGTTAATAATCGAGGAAAGCAATGAACGATAGAAAAATAAACATATGAAAGAAAATTGTATTGAATTACTTCCATTATAAATAAATATAAGGATTAGTGTAGAGCAAATGCTAGGCAGTGTGCAAGTTTTATTAAACCATATATGAATTTATGATATGGAATGAGGATGGGTATTGGCACAACAGTTGGGTTGCTCCATTGCAACCTGAGTGATCAGGGTTCAAATCTTGGAAACAACTCCTCTGCATATGCGGGGTAAGGCTGTATACATCTGTTCTCCTCAGACCCCATATCAGCACGAGCTTCATGCAGATGCAGTGGGCTACTATTTATATGGTATATGGTATTTGGATTTAAGTTTTATGACATGCATAGAAACCAAGGCTCTTTTAACTGCTTTATATGGTAGATAAAACTATGGTGCTAGAAAAGTATGATACTGAAGACCGTTAATTAATCATTGGCCAAGACTTTGCTACAACCACCTAGAGATCTTAACAATTAGCCAGTTGGCACCTTGTAAGAATTTTGACCAATCATGTTTTTTTTTATTTGAAGAGTTATATAACGGGTGTAGCCTGGCCATCCGCCATCTCATTAGCCCCCCAACCCTGATGGAAACGGGATTGATCCCCAAGTCGGATAAACGAAGCTAGGTTGAGCCACCAACCAGTTGATCACCAATCAAGGTCGTACGGAAACTCTTGCTACGCAACAATTATTTGAATTGAAACATAAGAAGTTTGGGATAAATAGATTGCAGTCCATCTCAGAAATCTGAAATTACAACCTCCTCCATTTACCTTTCTGATATCGTTAGTTCATAACCTATGGAGGGATAGGTGACATCAACTAATAATGATTAAAACAACTAAAAACACTTAAATCTACCTATGGAAACGAATATGTACTGGTCAACATACATTGACATGTTGAGATATTTTGAACCTTGTGATCAATCAAAAACACTTGATACTGGTTGATTGGTTTAAGTTTTTCTGGTATCTACCCTTGGCTCTATTTATTCATAATTGGTTTTTGATTTAGTTATTGTAGATTAAGCCGTCAAGGATATATTTATCTTTTCATGTATTTTTGAGATGTATATAGTATATACAAAAGAAAGTAGGCTGTACATTTACCTACCATCTTCTCATTAAACACCTCTCTCTCTCTCACTCTCTCTCTCTCTGAACATATGGCATTTGCCACATGAAGAGCATGACCTTGACCTTATGCAAGTTTGAGCCTATACTAAGGTCAAGATTCAAAATTTCGACATGATACATACTGGGTATATAGTATTGACCAGCTTTAGAGCCTTAGAATATGTTTTGTTTGAAGGAAAATGTAGGGAAAGGAAGGAAAAGGTAAGGAAATCTTTACAAGGTATATTGATTTCCCTGTTTTTCCTTTCCTTTCCCTACCTTTTCCTTCAAACCAAACATAGCCTCAGAGTTAGAGGGTCCTGAAGCAATTTATGCACTTGATGGCTGTCATGGAGCATTAATACTGGTCTAGTAGCTCCTAACAAAGCCATCAAGTATATGTCGGTGCATTTCATCTTTGCCAGAATGGGCCCTTGTTGCCACCATCTCTTTCCACATCATCATCATCATTTAAGCCTTGTCCAAGTTATATAGAGTCTGTTATATAAATCCTGTTAAATACAATGCCATATCCATGGTTAAACCTTGGATCCCTCAAAGAATTTATGACAATTTCACCTCATGTCCTTTTTGATCTTTCTCCAGCTCTTCTATGAATCAGGATTTGTTCGAACGCTCCTCACGGCACATCTCACCGTATATTAGGAACATCTCTCCATGAATAATAATATACAAGTGCAAGATATGTTCCCAATGTACAACTGAGATATATTGTGAGGTTGGTGTGAGGAGCAGATCTGGACTCCTTGTCTATCCCTATAGTACTCTCTCCGGTGATGTAGATGGTCTTCTCAATATGTGACCACCATTCCTCTTCGCAGGGGCGGAGCCAAGGGAGACATGGTCCCTCCTATGGCCCAAAAATCCCCACTATTTCATGTAAATTTTTCCCTTCCCCATTTCTCACTCCAATGGATTGGCCCCCTTATGACCATTCATATTTGTTCCCCCCCTCCCCCAAATTCACCTTAGATTTTGATCCCCTCATGAAAGTTTCCTAGCTCTGCCCCTGCCTCTCCGCATCTGAAACTCAAATATACTCGATGTGACTCAAGCCCACATTATTCAACACAGTCATCAGTGGGGCTGTTTGTCTCGTCGGCAATATCAGGCTCTTGGCCTTCATTAGTAATTCAAAGTTTCAAACCCTTCAATGGATTGGTAGATCTCGTTACCAACGCAATGGCTGAATATTTGGCAGTCGATATTTCTTTATTTCTTTTCTTTTTTTTTTTTCAGTTTGATATTTATTTTACAGGTGAACTTATTAGGATGACTATTAACAGTCTCCTAAACTTGGATATTTTGAATTTTGGTGACTCTCGCCTCTCGGTATCAATACAGGGTGTACATTATATGATCCAAATCGTATTAGAAATCGCATCATACATAATTGGCATTTAATATGAAATGTTTATAGGTCGGTTTGGTTCAGTTTCAGATTGTTTGGCCAACTAAACTGACCTAATCGGGTTGGGGAATTGGTCACCCGAAACCGACCAACTATTATTGAAAATTGGCCAACTTGGGTTGCATCGGTTTAGGTCAATTTTCAGTTTGGTTGGTTGGTTCAAGAAATTCAAATTTTAAAAATTAAAATTATATTTAAATTTTAAAATTACAAAAATTAGAAATTAGAAATTATAATATAAAATATTTTAAACTAGGAAATATGGAAAATTTTCCACTTTCTTATATTATGATCAGATCAGGTTGACTTTGATCAGTTTACAAGTAATCAGACCAAAGCCAACCCGACCAAACAAATTAATATAATAACTGAAACAAAGATGACCGGAAATATTAAAACACAGACCAATTCGGATTGGATTGATCAGTTTGGTCGGTTTCATCGATTTGATTAACAGTCCTTAAACCTTGTGTAGGTCAAATATGCACATAAATACCATTATACCAATCATGGTTTTTAAAAACAGCTCGGTGACCAAACCGGTCAGGGGTCCGGTTACCGGGTTGAACGGTTCAACCATTCAAACTGAATGCTCGGCCCATTCTGACAAGAAAATAAAAAAAAAATAAAAAAAAGGTCAAAACCGTTTGAATGGTTAACTGCCCGATTCAGCGGTTCGCTAACCAAAATCAATGGTTTTGAGGAAAAACGGAATCGATTGACCGGTTCCTGGTTTTTCCGCTCTGATTTTGAAAACCATGATACCAATTGCTTTCATTTTGCTTCAAATGGACATACATTGCATGAGTTTGGCTTTGTCCAAAATCCAAATAAGTAACTTGCCACAGTAGTACTTATGTAATGTGACTTGTGGGTCAAATTACTTTGCCACGTGGATATCATTTATTATATATTGTTAGAGTTCAAATCAACCCCCACAAGATTGCCCCTCACAACATCCCACAACACATTCCTGCTGTGTATTAAAAACATCTCCATAATGATATCATTATTTCTGAGATTATCATTGGGAGATGCTCTCAATACAGGGCGGGGATGTGCTGTCGGGCGTTGTAGGGGCAATCTTGTGAGTGGCTGATTTAGTCTCGAATGACATGTGCATTTGCAGGTGCAGAGAGAGATGAAACCAAAGGCAAGCATACGGCATTATGTGATAAAAGAACAAAAACGTAATAAAACACTTATTATTGTTGGGCAGACATTGAAAAAGCATATCCAATTGCACCACATCCCCAATTGCCACTTCCTTCGAGTCCTAGGTCAAGCCCGACCTTCTCAATCCGAGTTCAGCTCGAATTGTAATTTGATGTAATTGGTTTAATCAATGAATCCACCATGAATATGTTGGAGTGGATTTGGATTACCTAAGGACTAAGCCTAGGTCCAGTTCAAAAAATAAAAATGTTCGAAGTCTTAAACCTGAACCCAATTTAAGGATCGAAAATCCAAACCCATACCTGTATAAAATTTTAGGCTGAATTTGGCATTCTTTATTTGAAGGATTTATCCCTTAATAAAAATTGAGTTTTTAACCCTTTACAAAAAAAAGAACACCAAATGCAGCCTTAGATTGGGTATATGTTTGGCACTGATTCCAATCCACACATCAGCAGTACAGCGTCTTTTTTTTGTTTGGGTTGGAAGCACTGTTTTCTTAGAAAATGGTGTATTTTCTTTGTTTGGAAATGTTGTTGTTAGGTAGGATATTTCTTGGAGCAACAACAATACCTTCTATTTGGTATTAGTGTTTCATATATGTTTTCAATATTGTTACTCATTATAGGAAGTCCACGTCACTACCACATCATATCCTTATTGGCAGCAACAAACTCCAATCTGAGAAAATGGCGAATTTGACATTATTCCAAATCACGCCTTTTTAATTTTCAAGGCATGACTTAGAGCACCGTTTTTTATAGAAAAATGATTCTAAACATATTAACATTTCTTAAAACACGGTTTTTTTCAATGTGGTATCACCATTTTCTGGAGCAATGACATCGATACCAAATAGACGCCCAGTTGATCCGGGTTCGGGTTGGCCCATCCAAGTTGCTTGCAACCACAATGAAAATAGGAAAAATAACATGAACCGTTTCCTTATTTTCATGGCTGGCGACTGGCGTGCCCGTGTTTCATTGGGGTCGCAGGGGAGTGATGCAACTACCGTCGTAGCAGATTTTAACTAATGCTCATTATTACCCATGTTAGCGTCGTCTTGTGTAGTGGGAAATCTACTTGGCAAATGCGCGCCTATAAATTTACGAAAGATATACTGCTCTGCACTCGGCTTCACCTGCTCTCAATTTCATTGTCGTTCTCGAAATGGAACCTTCGAAATCTTTAGCGATAACAGTTTCGCCTCCCTCAGAAAGCTTAGCTCTTCCTCCTCCAGAATCTGAATTTCAGCTTTCAAATCTCATTTACGGTACTGGTTCATCTTCCATAAAGTTCGTCGGAAATATGTTTTATCTTCTTAGGTTTTAGTAATTTGGCTTGAAAATTCTAGGAATTTCGATTTGAGTGAATTGCTTGTCTTCCTGTGTAAGATTAGAGTTGGTTCTTCTCACTTGAGATCTGAGAAACTCACGGATTTGCCCAAATGAGTGGAAGATTTACGGAATTATGTCTACAGATAGTATTTCTTATCAGGAAATCGAGCATTTCTCCTGAAAGTTATAACAAGCTTGAAGATTTAGAGATTCTTTCGGAAATTTCGACGTTTGGACTTTGGTGCAGATGTGTAGAAAACTTATTTTTCCCTCCAAAATGTGACATGGAGATTTTTGTCAATCTTATGGTAGCATGTCCAGAAATATCTTCTGTTTGTCTCTATATATGTATCATGTACGTTTTATGCAGAAGTAGTTGTCTTCCTACACCTTAAAGAAGAAAGGCAGAGGTTGTTCTGATCTCATTTTACCTGCTAAAAACTGAAGACAAAGCGAACTTATAACTTTGATTAAATACTCAACATTCAACAAATCATCATTAGAGTTGGTGAAGGATCCAAGATTGCAATGCGTGGTGATAAAATACACACACAAATGAATGTATTACGTGAAGTCTGTGTATGTATTTATGTATGTATACGTGCATGCATGTGTATGTATGCATGTATTTAGTACAGATAAAATATTTTGCTGCTGGAGGTTTGTATAGCTGCTGTTCTTCACTGTCTAATTGCTTTGGGATGGAATTATGTCATTTATTTTTATGGTTCCACTATGATACAGCTGGTGTAGAGTCTGATATCAGCTTCTTGTTGGAAATGTAGATTTACTTATCGCTGTTATAATGCTTACTCTTCCGTTTTGGATTTAAGGGTTTTTTAGCCTCATAAATACAATTATTGCCTTTCCTTTGTAAATAACTTTTTGTTGATAAATGCAGATGTCTCTCAACAGGTGCAAGAAGCAATGAGTAACATGCTTAAGATGATAAAGTAAGTGCATTATCAATATTAACCTCTGAAAATTACTATACACATAAATCGTGTATTGCTTGCTAATAGGGCTTCGGAACTCAGGTGTTTCACAAAAGTGATTGCCCATGGAAAGGGAGATGAACTTTATTTTGACAAGTACACTGAAATCCAATAGATTCACTATAATGAATTAGGATTCCTTTCCTTTTTCTAATTATAGTTTCACAGGTTAAATCCCTTCCATCTACTCTCCACATCCAGGAACGATCTCACTCTTTCTCTCTGTATTTGTGCTTATTCTTGGTATTCTAGATGTTTGTTTTTCAGCAAAGACCCATTTTCCATAGTTGTTTTCTTTTTCATTTTCTTTGTCATAGATTACTATTTTAACTATTTATTGATACTTGACAACAGCTTTCCTCTTTCTAATTATTTAATGTACTCTTGATTTTTTTAACAGTGAAATAGATCAAAACTCTGCTGGGATAGTGGAGGAGATAGAGAAGTGCAAAGAATCTGCCAATGAGAAGAAGAAACTATTAGATGAAGAGAAGGAACGCTTCCAGAGAGCTGCATATACTGTTTTAGATATGCTCAACAACAGGGATGTCAGCTAAAAGCTGTAAGCTTTGCTATTTCTTTAGTGCTAGTTTAAAATGCACTGCTTTTCAAATGTAAAAGATATGCTTTATAGATGATAACTCAAAATTCTGATACTTTTAGTTACTTGGGAGCATGTACAGGTATCATTTTATTCTATTATTACAAAAAGTCTCTCTCTCTCTCTCTCTCTCTCTCGCTCGCGCGTGCGCGCGTGTGTGTGTGCACGCACACACACATTTAACAATAGATATGGCACTGAACAGAGGAGAATGGCAGAATAGGATTCATGTTGCTGACAACATATAGTTGTCAGAAGGCTTTGTTGAGTACACACAGACACATATATATACATGCTGATACTAGTTAAAAAGCATCTTTTCCCTTCAAAAAATGTACAGGTGATCATTATCTCTCAAAGCACGCAAGTCTTCTACTTCTGAGCCATCATCCATGAGAACTTTAGTCCCCCTTTTGCCAAATTTCTTCTCTGCATCCAAAAACATTTGAGACAAATTAAAGCCCTTTTACTTAGCAACCATGTTTTTGTTTCTTTTTCTCCATTTGACCATTTCACTAACTCATTGACCTTATATTATCACGTCTTTAGAATATGAAACTGATGGGAAGTTGGGAACCATGCTATTTAGTGTTTTGTGAAGATTTTTGTTAATGTTTATAACTAAACATAATTCAGATAATCATTCTAATTTCTAATGGTCAGATTCAAATATTTGAATATTATTTTCCTCAGTGTTCTAAAACCTGGACCAGTAGCCAACCCATTGTTTGGATGATGGTTCATTAGTTCGACTGTCTGGTTGCATGGTTCAACCTGTGACATCGTCAGATTTTCAAAACCTTAGGAAGTTCTCTAATACATAAGAGAGCAGTGATAAGAGTGGGGAAGAAGATGAGCAACAGAAGTGCCACAACAGAAGTGCTGACAATGTGGCAGCAGTAGTGCAGCAGCAGTGCAGCAGCAGCATGGTGGTAGCACAGCAGTAGCATAGTAGCAATGGTGACAGTTACATGGGAGAGACCAATGACCACTTGTTTGTTTTTTCTCTTTGTTTCCTGTTTGGAGAGTTGACATCAGTCCTCATCAAATTCTTGAAGTAAATGATGGCAGGACTGTTGGAGATGGTGGCTAAGGCTGTGCATGCAACAGTAGTGCAGCAAGGGTGGTATTTGGTGAACCAACAAGAGTCAGCAACTGTAGCCACAAATTGGGTGATTATTCAGGTTTAATGGTGACTGGGTTGCTAGTATGCACAAATAGGTGAGAGATGGAGTCGGTCTTTAGGTTCAATGGTGACTGGTGAATTAGTCCATCAAAAGTGCAAGTGACAATGGCAAGGTTACAGGTTTGCTAGTCAGACAAATCAGTGAGAGATGTATTTGGTATTTAGGTTAAATCATGTAATCGTGGGAATACATCCATCAATGGTAGAAATGACAATGGAAAATTTGTGATTTATCTTGGAAACCCTTTTCCTTTTTTTTGCCTTACGATATTTATTTTATATTTATTTGAATCAGGATCAGTTTGCACTGAACAAAGTTTGGGAAGGTTACTGGTTTGTCTTGGGAATACATCCATCTAATTCATCAATGGTAGAAATGATCACTTTCTTAAAATGCTTTTTAGGATCAGTTTGGGAAGTACAAATAGAAATATGAAAAGTGCAAATGCAAGGTTTATAAATACCCTATACAAAGTTTTGCACTGAACATATTTGTATTTGCACTCCTCCCAAATTAAGCCTTAATGATTTAAACTCAGTTATCTTGCTACTAAAACCTTCTCAACTAGCTGAGCTGTCATCCATTGAATGGTTTGAATAATTCAGCGGTTCAACTTCTTGGTCCATGGTTCATTGACCAAGCCCTTGTTTTTTTTTTCTTTTTTCTCTTCAATGGGTTGAAGATTAAACCAAACTGTTTTTCCTGATGGGTGATTGATTGAACGGTTTAACCATCTGGGTCAACGACGGTGTTTTTTTTTTTCCCCAGTATTGCATATTACACAATACAGGGGGGTTAAGGGGTGGGGACAGAGTAGGGTGCACACAAAGTTCACTGACCTTATCGTGGAGAGCCTGGGTCAACAATGGTTTGAAAACACAGGTTTTCCTTTGATAATCATAGCAGTGTTTAGCGCTACTAGTCACTTTATATGTCAATCTAAATCTGATCGTCTGTTGTGGAAATTCATATGTCTTTTGGTTATTGTTTTTCCTATGATATGCCTTTCATTTTCCTAAGGACTCATAATTTAACAACAGATTAGACTCTTGATAGAGTGGAATGAGAAAGAAGTATTTAATATTTATGTAGCTAACACCATATACTTAAGATAAGGCTTTGTTGACTTGAAGCTTATTATTTCCTCCTATAAGCACATTGGTGACTAGTGCTATTAGTCACCACACTAGATAAGCTGATCTCATTCTTGATTTTTCTTTCTGTATTACTAATATTGTGTTTAAATCCTAATTTTCTGCTGAGGAAATTTTTATGTTAAAATTTGGAGTTATTTGATAAACTTAGGGGAGGTACCAAGCTTGTAATACCTGCCAAGCTCAGCAGCTCTTCCATTGAGTCAGGCATATGAATGAGTTTTCCCATCTTACTAGTTCCTTCCTTATTAGCTTCATCTGGATGAAAACCATATATTATCAACCTCATTGGCAAGCTACTTGAACATGGGGGAGAAAGTGTTGCTGTCCCTGCAAAAGAGTAGCTGGAATTTGTAAATAATCTTTAGCTTTTATTTGCAGATGAAAAGTTTACTCAAGAAAAATGAGAACCACTATTATATAGTCAATGGCATTTATGTCATTGTCAAATATGGGTACACATTGTTCCAAAAAATAAAGGCTTAAGCAAACTTAGCAAGACAAACATACATCCATTTAATTGTAAAAAAAAATTGTATGTTACGAGATATACTTCTGAAATAATTTTGTTTCCACCATTATTCAATAGAAAAAAGTAGGAGCCTTAATAAGTTAATATACATACAAGCTGCAAGCAAATCTGTAGAAAATGTAACTGAAAATAATATTTTTGATAAATCAAGATCCGTTCAACTAATCACAATGTCCTGCATAGAAAAATTTTGAAATGGAGTTCCTGTATTCCTTACTCTTCTCTTTTCTGTCGTTTAGGCCAAATTAGTTTAGTATCTTTATTGCACTCTTGGAGAAGTGATTTGTTACAAGTTGAAGAGGCTAGAAGGGCTAGGGGTAAACCAAAAAGGACATGGGTAGGAGTCGTAAGAAATGATTAAACCACTAATAGTTTAACAGTGGATATGGCTTTAAATATAATGGATTAGTGAAACAGGATTCATATAGTCAACCCCATATAGTTGGGACAAGGCATGGATGATGATGATGATGATGATGATGATATTTATTGCATGCTTGAAGCTATTGTAATATGCACCATTGCAGCTATCTGAACTATGTCCTATTTAAAGTTGCCATATTCTGAATCCAATTTGGCTATTGTTTGGAGGCCTAGGATTTTCAAGAAATGGAAAAGTCCCAAGTCCAAGGAGAAGCTTATTGGTGGAGGTTTCAATTGATGAATGTGTGGTATCATGTTCTTTATTTGCATTGGTACTCTTTATTCATCTAGAAAATTACCTCTTATGGTTAATGCTTGTAAATGCATTGTGATGTCAATCAATGGCCATGTGGCCATATCTTGATATATAACATAATGACACATCTACCCGTTTCGATACACATAAGCATGTCCAAAAATACAGAAACATGTACACTGTGTATGTCCAAGTAGATATTCATGGACAAAGTTTAGCAATTAATAAAAGATTAGACATAGAACCTTCTAAGTTGTCATCTCCAACAGAACTTAATACTGATGCTTCATGGTTTCTTATTTCCTGTTCGGATGTTGTGTGCTGCAAAAGAAACACAATTACCATCACTAATCATATCTATAATTCCCATATTCAGAAGTTAAAAAATGGTGAAACTGATATTCTTAATCTATGCACCATAAATCTTCACATATATATGTTTTATCTTTATGTTTGCTTTGGAAGATTCTTCCAACCTATCTGGTAAGCACAAATTCCTACAAGTTATGGACCATGGTAACACTTTATGTTATAACTTATATTATAGGAGAACCTTTCACACTGTCCTTGTGAATAAGAGATATATGGCTTTGTAGATTACAATCATGGTGCAACATAATTGATCAAGGCATATTCCCATGGCTTTGTCTATGTTTTATGTGCATGCTTTTATCACTGTCATTTCCTACTTGCTAGGTGGTAGGTACAAGTTTTACAATTTATATGTGTCCAATTCTATATTAAATGTCAATTTAGTACTTGATATACATGCATGTGCATGTTAAAATTCTTGCTGCACTCAGCAGGCAAAATGTACAAATATTGGGTCTTAGGACAAATGAATGTCATGACAAATTTGTGAATGTTATGGTCAGTTAGTTCTGTGTTCAACAGCCAAGAACCAAATGCCACCCTTTTTCCCTTTCAGTAAAAGAATCATCTATAGCCCCTTTTATGATTTGGTCCTCCTTGGTTTCTTTTGAGAGGACTGATATATTAAATTTAAACTTGTACGTTTACCATTCATCACTGCTTCCTTCCTAGTTCAGTCCAGGGTGAAGACTAACCTCGTTATTTAAGTCTCCCAGCTGCTCTGTTATAAATGGTATTTCATTAAGTATTTCTCCTTCTAGTCCCTTCAAGTACTGAAGAAAGATTAGTTAGTATTATAAATTGAATGCAGATATGAGGTTATGTGATCTGAAAATCAAAAGCACATTTTTTTTTCCTGAAGAAATGACCATTGGATTTGATATCACTGAAAATGGACCTTTTCCTCATATTGGTTTACTTTGATGGTAGGAAAAAACCATGTTTGTTTATAAGTTCATTGTTTGAATTCTTTTGTTTTTGTTATGGAAGAAGATCATTCCAAGCAGAGCTAGGAGATTGCTGTGAAAACAGCCTGTGGTTCTAGTGTCTTTTCTAAATGGAATAATTTGCAAAACTTATTTTTTCTATCGTTTTTGAAAATGCAAAAGATGGAACCTTGGTTTTGGTAAAATTATGGCTGAAAAAGTAATGAAACTGATATTCTCCACTTTCAATTGAGTCTCTCCATCTCTGTCACATGCACAGACACACACACAGTCCAAACCTGAATGAAGTTGGATATAATTATTTTTCCATCTTCAATGTGTGGCTGCACAATTTGCTTGAAGGTCTGATGACTTATTCTGATGACCTGAGAAAGTCTCTTGCTTCTCACTGTAAAAGGCTGTGGTATATTGAAAATGACACCAATTTCTCCTACCATGCTTGCAGGTCCCAAATGTGACAGACACTGAAAAGTTCACAAGAGCTTAGTAAACAATATGTAAACAAAAAAAAAAAAAAAGAATCTATTCCTAGTTATTAATTAGCTCATCGTATCTTAAAATTCAAAATGACTTAAAAAACTTGTGAACAGCCTGTGGGGTCTAGTGTCTTGTACAAACTACAAACATTAAGAATGCATAAATAGAACTCAGACTGATTCAGATTTATCAGTGTTTTCTCTGATAACTCTCCTGCTGAGTTCTCTATTTGTTATAAAGGTTAGGTTCTAGCTTGAGGAGCAAGAACATTGATAATGTGCTGCTGCTAAATAGATACAATATTAAATCCTCTTATGTTTTACTTTCTTTTTCATTGTTTCATGAAGTTATGTGCTTGTACACTTTATTGATCATTTAAGTTGAAGCTCGTGATGGATTTATTTGAGTAGAATCTTTAGTGCATATTTACAGCATTCTATTACACGTATTTGTTTACTTGCCATCACACATTTGAGTAGTATCTTTTACTCATAGGATTTAGATCATTAGACTGTTACTCTCTTCTTTCCATTAGAGACTTGTATAACACCGAACTTTGTTTTTCTGTTTGTTGATTCTTTCACACCCTGTATATGCCCTTTGATGATTTTATTATAAATGGATTCTATTTCCTTATTTACTTGGTTAAATATATCCTTGCCCCTATTTGATAGGTATCAAGAACACAACAACATATAATTCTGAAATACTTTTACTTTTTGCAAATTGGAAACATGCCATATGCCTGATAGTGCAATCACATCGCATATTTAGATCATCATTTTTTTTGCTTCCTTAATTGATAGAAATTCATGAAGCAATGATGTGGTAAAATTCTAGAATCTCCTACAAGAAAATTCTACTTAATGATTGAATATATACAGTGAGAAATATATATTGCATATTTGCAAACCTTTTCCGTTAACAAATACAGTATTCATTCAGTGTTTTGTGCATGTAATCTGATGCCAATTGAAAACCCCGTATCTTAAAAATTTGTGTCAGGCTAGATTGCCATGCACATTTTCATTGCAGGAGAATAAATTTGAACCTGGTCTGTTGATTCCAAGTTCAAATGCCTAATTTATAGAGATGGCTGGTCAGTCTTCAAATTGGGCAACTGTTAAAACAGTTTTTTGTAAATACAAATTTCAAACTTGTGTCAAGACATTTTCATTCATTGGCTTTTATGCACAACATTCTTTTATAAAGTTTTCCCAAGGACCTGTAGTGGTCAAATTTGACTTTCCCATTAAATGCACATATATAAGAATAAAAGGTTTGTTTACATATAATATTTCTTGTACCTATTTATGATGTCAGAGGTTTACTGTTGGAGGACATTTGGCATCTAACTTGGGCTATATTAGGAAGTATTGATTTAATTAGCAATTTTTGTCGGCAACAATATTCCACTCTTTTCTGTTAAATTTTCTTATGCTTGAAGTTGACAAGTTTTAATATAATAATGTAAAACATTTAACTCTTCTAAACCATTTAAAGTTTATCTATTGCTTTCTCTTTGTTAGAAAGGACTTTTTTCCTACCATTTCATTGTGTTCTTTTTATACTTCATGCATCCAGGTAATATAATCTAGTCATAAAGAAGGTACTTGCTATCATTCAAAATGGCTTAAAATACCTGTTCTGTTCCGTTCTTGTAGGTCAGCAGATCCTGCAAATTTGGGCACAGTTAGAGTTGATATCTCAGAAAGGAATTGGAATGAACTTGTGAGAAAGGAGCTATCATACCACTGCTCCAGAGACTATGATGTAGAAATCCGTGGGAATTTCATTTTGTAAAACAATATCAACTTTAGGTGGAAAATATTCTGCTTTCATCTCAGTAACCTGTAAAAAGAGCTTCAGTGAACTGCTAAAAGGAAAATTAGAGGTAAAGGTGTTCAAATTAGCAATCTAAATCATTGTTTTTTATATTAATGCTTCAACTTCTACGATATTATTATTATAGAATACTAGGAAATTGCTGATATGAGATGGTATGAATGCTGTGATCGGGACAGAATGAATAAACAAGTTATAAAATAGATTCAGGCCACTGGAAAGGTTTTGTGATTACTCAAGGAAGATGAAAATAAAAACAGTTGGATTAACCTTCTAGACATGGAAGAAAGAAATATAAGAAATTTTATGGTGTTGTTCGTTGCCTTGGTTCTTTATGATGCAGAAGGCCAGAAGAAAACTTGGGAGATTAACAAGGAACTTCATTGAGCTAGGTAAAGCTAGAAGAGAATTGCCTGCAGATTACATAAAACTATGATCCGGTTAAGGCAAATGATGGTAGTAGAGTTGATAAAATCTTCTGATTTAAGGCCATTGACGTTTTCCCCTAAAAGAAAATTCCAAGTGGCCTAATGGTGAAATGCAGGTAGGCAAATGCTAGTTTGTAGGTTTAAAGAGGATAGAGGCACTGATATTGGTTTTCTCTGTGGTTGATTTTTCAGCTTTGAAATTCTTGGTGAGGTTAATCATACTTAATAACTGCACAGAGAGGAGAGAGAGAGAGAGAGAGAGAGAGAGAGAGAGAGAGAGAGAGAGAGAGAGATTTTACCAACTGAATTATAAAATCTTGAGAGGCTCCTTTGAAAAGGTAGGAATTTTCAACAACTGTCTGGAAGAGATGTTGGACGATGCTAGATCGTATTGCCTTTGGAAGGTCTTCAAGCACTTCTTCTTGCTGTAGCTCTGCTGTTTTGAACCTAAGTTTCACATGTGCCATTATCTGATCTTTCAAGATTTCTGGAAGTCGATTCTTGCTTGCATATCTCAAAATTTCATTGACGGCATCTCTCTGTATAACAGCGAAAATTAGTCTAATTTTTAAATTCAAGAGTATCCTGTTTACTTTGACAAGCGACTGAGATTGTGATGTATCTAAAATTGAGGGAACTAGATGGTTAATAATTCCATTCTTTGTCCTGGGGAAGTAATATGGTTATGCATATGGTCAACGGAACGGAGGTGTTAAGATATCAGTCTGGCACTCTGTTGTAAGGCTAATGTCTCAATGGATATGGTCATTTGCGAAATGGAACTTACTGAATTCTAACAGTAAAGAAGAAACTAGAAAGCAGTTGATGGTGTTTCTAGATAAAGCTTTTTGTTTTTTTGTTTTCCTTGATTGATGGTGTATATAGAATTTGGGTGTTGCATGTAGTCAAGTTTCAAAAGTATCAGGCTATTGCATCTTTGGGGTACCAGTATGCTAAATAAAAGGGATCTTGGAGTTAGACCACTTTCATGGGGTAGCCAGGCCTAAGGCCGACCCCCTGTAAATTTGGAAAGAAGAAACTAAAAGAAAAAAAAAAAAAAAGAGTGCCTTTTGAAACACCTGATTCACAAGTTGTGCATATTGGCTGTATGAGTTGTATGGATATTTTGAATATTGGATAAATTACAGATTGGTACCATGAACTTTGACGGTAGTGACAGATGGGTACCTTGAACTTCAATTGCAATATTCGAGTATCCTGAGCTTTCAAAAATAAACACTTGGGTCCATCCATTAGTATTCCGTCAATTAAACATTCTATAATGCCAAAACTACCATTCTCTTGTATTTTCAGATCATTTTCCCTTTCCTTCAGTTGAAAGTACACTGGGTGTTGCCAAAGTAGATTTTGGTAAAATTGCATTGACTGGCAGGTGGGGATTCTATTCAGCCCTTCTTGATGGATTCCAGTATACTCGAGGAAAATTTTAGCTCCACGGCACTAACCGGTCCCATCATTCTTGAGATACAAATACCTCTTCTCTACAACCAACATGGACCCACTCAATTTATTCTTGTTGAGATCCAGCCATAACAAGCTCTTGCAGTCCAGCTCTGGTGGAATGGCACCAGAGAACGACTTGCTTCCAAATTTGATTGCTAGATTGCTCAACTGACCAATCCGCTATGGGATCTCACCATTCAGTTGATTGCTCGACAAGGAGACCCAATCCAGAGAAGTACAATTGCTTAAACCAAAAAGGAATAGTCTAGCTAAATCGTTACTATCCAGGATTAGATTTTCAAGCGTTTTAATGTACATGAGCTCCGGTGGGATCTCACCATGGAGCTGATTCATCCACATAAATAGATCACGGAGCTGAGATAGGGAACCCAAGCATAAAGGGATTGTACGTGTGAGGTAATTGAACCTGAGATCAAGTGAAACCAGCTGAGAACAGTTACTGAGAGCTGCCAGAATAGTACCCGTTAAGAGATTGTTCTGAAGGTACAGCTCCTTTAAGCTCTTATTGGGACCTTCACACAGTCCTAAAGGGATGGGCCCAGAAATATTACTAGAGCTGATATCAAACAATTCCAAATTTGTAAGCAATGGGGAATTCGGCAAACCACCAATAAAATTATCGTAAGACAGAACAAGATTCTTCAAGGTGGTCATTTTATCGGTTGAGAATTCACCAGATAAGTTGTTGCTGACTTGTTGGAGAGATTAATGATTTCTAATGAACAAGAACCGATATTATTAGGAGCCATACCGTACAAGTGGTTGGAGGAAAGATAAAGTTGAATAAGAGTTGAACAAGCATCAGCCAAATGCAAAGGTATCTCTCCTTCAAAATCGTTAATGAAGAGCACAAGATACTGTGAACATCCGTTGGGGAAAGATGGGATTTTCCCCAAGAACTGGTTGTCAGATAGATTTAAGAAGCTCAGCTGTATACAGCTCGATAACCCAACTCCTATGTCGCCAGAAAATTTATCGTCAGAGAGATCCACATGCTGCAGAGCTTCACAAGTGCTTACAAATTTGGGGTTTATACGGTAGGAAGGCAAAATGGTCTGAAAATACACGAGAAGGGTAGTTTTGGTATTATATAATGTTTTAACTTATGGAATACTAACAGAAGGACCTAAGTGTCTACTTTTGAAAATTTAAGATACTCGAATGTTGCAATTGAAAGTTCAGATCTATCACTACCCCAAAGTTCAAAGTATCCATCTATAATTTACCCTTGAAACTACTAATTTACCCTTGAATCTTACGTATAGTTGAGTCTTGAATGACTAGAGCACCAGCTGGTAGATTGGTTTTTTCCCTTGTATCTTTCTTTATGGTATATACATTCAGATACGATAATTGAAATGTGAATGATGATGAATGTATTTAGCTACAATATCATGCTATATATTAAAAGGCTAAGTATTAGGGTCATTATTTGATGTAATGGTAAAATCTTGTATGTCAAACCTGGGAACACAGATTCGAGCTTGAGAATGGCCACTTAAAAAAAATTAGGACCATATCCAGTAGACCCCTCCCAAGACAATGGGTAAAGGGTAATAGCCTTTATCGGAAGGCTAATTATTGGAAATCCAAATTCTCATCAACTGTCTTAGTCAAGAATGAATTGTAATTTCACTGGTATTCACTTGTCAATAAACGTTGATTACAAGGTGTAGAGCTAAAGGTGGTTTGAAATCCTAAAACCACGTGACAGTTGGCAAGCTCAAGCATATATTCTGTTCAAGGTTTAAAATATCGATCGGTAAGATATTGCTAATCTCTCTTAAATTGCACCATTTAGTTCTATCCTATTCTCTAGTATTTAAATTTTACTTCATGCATCATATTTAAATTTTAATTCAAATTAACTCCTTCCCACAATTAAATTCAAATCATTATTAAAAATTATATGCCATTGAATTGTTACTAGAGTCGGTTATGTGAAAGACAATCTCCCATTGCAACTTGATAAAGTAGTGTGCATTTATTGGTCATCTAATTAGATTTCTTTCAAGTACCAAATAACTTTATATTGTTTTATTTATATATGCATATTTTCTGACCTTTGTAAGTTCTTAACTGTATCTCTGTAGTCTGTAGTTCACACTTCACATAAGCCATTCAAATATACCTTTTTATTTTATGTATCTGTAGCTTATTTTTAGTAACTAGATCTTCTCATTCATTGTAATTCACATTTTTTTTAATTTATTTGAGTTTCAGTATCAATGTGTATCTTAATTTTTCTACTGTACCTAAAACATACTTTGATAAATTTCTTAAAATTGCATTCCCAATACTTTTTATGCTTCTGATACCTTGAATTGATATTGTTCACTAAGGCTGCCTTTGGAAATGATGCAAATAAGTGTGAATGCAAATATGTAGAGTGTAAACGGTTCATATAAATTGTAAAGTTAGGTTAGTTTTGCATTGACAAATTTACCTTCTTATCAAACAAATTTTTAGCTGTAATTGATGCAAAAATGAATTTTAATAAAGCATATGCTTTTTTTTTTTTTATCAAAAGCCCAATTGAATGCAAATTTACTTCTTTTCTATTAATGTACTTTTACATCTTATTATCAATGTAAATGTGTATTAGTCTCTCATTTATCAATGCATAAATGTAATATTGCCAAACATAGGCAAAAGTGAACCAGAGTGCAAATTTACCCTGAACCGGGATTTACACTCCGCAGCCTAATGGAAGAAAAGGGAGAGGACTTACCATTGCAAAAGTCCGAATAGCGCCATGGACAATAAGATTGGTCATGTTTCCAATCAAGTATGCAGTGAGCCCTATATTGAAGAGCATGTAGCAGATATTGAACACCTTCTCTCCATTATTTGCTGAGTGAAGATCTCCATAGCCAACAGTTGTGAGGGTGACGATAGACCAATACATGGCGTAGGTATAGCCCAGCCAAATGCTACGTTGCTCAAAATCATTCACTGCACTCCCAATCCAAGTCTTACTTTTTTCTGGGTAATGGATGGCCAGCCAGTAGTAGAAGCAACCGGCTGAATGCACTGTAAATAGTGTCACCTGCAATTGATCGTAAACAATGATTAAGCTCCTCTTCTTTCCTGCAATTGCAATCTATTGTATCGAGAAGTAGAAGCAAGAGAAACTAACAGCAATGAGTTTACAGTATCTTGTCCAGAAGTAGCTGAAACGTGTATCTTTCTCTAGTCTGCAGAAAAACAAGTAAAATGGAAAAAAAAAAAAAAAGAAAGGAATCAAATTCCATTCAAAACTCTGTAGCCAGCATTTGAGTATTCTACCAAACGTTATAAATGGATTATATATACCTTGTGAAAAGTTCGCTAACACGCCTGAGTCGCCACAGCCGGAGCAAGTTGATGAAACCAAAAACATCACCTTGGTGCATTTTTCCAGTGAGAATTCGATATATGACCTGAAATGGTAAGGTCGAAGCCACGTCCATGGGGAACCATAGCTTGGTCACATACCTGAATAAAGAAGAGGTTAAACAGAAAATTAAAGCCAAAGAATGATCGAGGGTGGAGTTCAGCAACTAGCAGTTAATACCAGTACGTAGCAAATCCCGCTGCCACCAGGGGGTGGGGGCGGGGTTAACGGAAAGGGGATGGGTTACCCTCTGTTGTGTAGTCCCATGAAGCGAAAAAAAAAAAACAGTACGTAGCCTATCCATGCAAATGCATTGTTTAGGATATTAGTCTTTTATCCGCATACATCCTTTCTTCCTCAGGAGATTCATGTAGAACCTGTCTGGGGCTCTGAGATACAGCACAGACTGCAAATATCGTGTCGTAGCTTCTCATATGTATTAGTCTGTTGTTATCTCTTTACGCTGTAGAATGAAAGGTTTATTAATTGGTCCTGTAGTTTTGTCATATGACAGTGTAAGGATGCAAGTAGAGTGGGCTGGGCGGTATTTAAGGTCAACCCAGCCCAATCCTAAACATTGGGTCTAAGGCCCGAGCCTGGTTCGGGCCTGAGGTCAAGCTTGATCCTTCCAATGCAATCCCAACCCAAACTAAAATTTGATATACTGATCAGGTTGGTTAATCGGGCTGCTTTTTAGGCCAATGTATCAACAAGTATATGTTTTTATGTATGTAGTTGGGCTGAACTTGGGCTATCTAAGGGCTAGGTCCAGACCCAACCCAGAAAAGGAAAACTTGGGGTTTTGGGCCCATGCTCACCCTGATGACCAAAATTTGAAACCTAATTTATACTATTTATAAAAGAGTGAATGCCCTTTTTTCTAGAAATTTTATTAGATATTTTTTACTCCTTTTGTCTAAGTATATAGTGGGTATAAAGAGGGTATATATATCCTTTACTCTCACTTTAGAAGCTGTTTATAACCATTCAAAAACTACCCACATATAACCCGGTTCAAAAACTGTCACATACAAATGCACATACATATTTAATTATCCATATAAAAATGCCAACTGAGTCAGTTTGGGCAAGAGTTGGACCGCTCTATTAAGACATTCATTACCCATCAGATGTAGGAGGGAATAAGCCACAAAAGAGAGCCGAAAGAGTACCGTAGAGCAATCTTCTTAGGATCGTCAACGAGGAGGTAGGTTGATTTATCCAAGTAGGCCACAAAGAAGGTCAAGACGATGTCAATGGCGAAAAAGGCATCAACCATCAAATCAACAGGCAGCAAAGAACCCGTTGCCACTCTTCTGAAAGCTAGCTCAAAAGGAGATGACCATGCAGAGTAGATGACTAACACCACAAGAAACGTCTGCCACAACCTGCGTGATGTTATACAAGCCTCCAAATAATCAAACTCATATGCATGGCCCAACTACCTCTTCCATTAAAATAAACGCCATTACGACAATAATCAAACTCAATTTAATATTTTTTTTCAAATTAAATTGCAAGTATTCGTTCAGTTCATCATCTGTAAAACTTTCATTCCTGGCTATTAGGACAATAGCTATGTACTGAAAATTAATTATTGTACAATATAAAATTCCAATTTTCTAAGTAGAATTTATAAGGCAACCATCCTAGTTTAAACTTGCATAATCATGACTGACAATGTATTGTTGCACCTCTTACTATGTGTTTACAACGTTTTAAAAAACGATCTAGAACCGAAACCGTTATGACTACCGGTTTCTGGGTCTGATGGTTCAACTATCTAATTTGAATGGATGGCCCATTTTAATAATTTTTTTAAAAAATTAAAAAAATAATAATTAAAATAAAAATGACCAAAAACCATTCAACAGGTCGACGGTTCGACCACTTGGTTCAACGGGTTATTGACTGATTCAACAATTTTTTACTAGAAACTAGGTTTGGGGTAAAACAGAACTGATTACCTGGATGATTTCTCGACCAAACGGTCCGACCATACAGGTCAATGGAGGTTCGAAAATCATGTGTTGTACAAGGATTTCTAAAATACATCTAAAAAATGTTGTTTGTCAAGGAAATGCTCAACCATAAAGGTTAAGCTCTTAGGTGAGTGGTAGGGGTGCAAAATTGGAATTTGATCCTTTTTTTTTTGAATTTGGATATCCTCCTATCAGTTTTTTGGATTTAATTGGGTTGAATAATAGAATTCGACTGAAATCAGATCGAATTGGGATCATCCTTATTCAATCCAAAAGAATCTGATCCTATATGTATTATTTATTTATAAAAATATTTATATTGCATAATTTTTTGTTATCTTTTTTTTTTATATATAAAAAGGCATGTATATATATGATAAAAATAGCTGAAAAATGCTTGTAATTTTTGTTTTTTTATTATGTTTTTTCTTTCTAATAATTTGTTAAATTTTATAGAAATAAAATCGGATTCAATCAGATTCAGATATCTGACATCCTTAATGGATTCAAATTCGAATGGACCTTTATGAGATCCCATTGGATCATCAGATTGGATAGGATATAATATTTATATTATTGGATCGAATTCGGATACACTTTAATTCAAATTCGATCCAATCCTGCATCCTTAAGGTAAAGTCCTTGAATAGGTTTTTTATTTGCCAACATGCCCTTTTATACAAAAGCTTATTAAGTTTGAAGTGTGGACAAGCACATACCTATCCATACCTTATAATTATAATGGGACAGCAACGATTGAACAACAGGCCGATTGGTTAAATAGGTTCTAAAACCACATTAAGGAATTATTCAAGATAAAAGCTTAAACGGTAAGGTGAGGTCTCTGGATACGTTTTTATTCTCTAATATGATGACTTCACTACAAAATTACCGGTTAGAGAAGTTAAATGAATTCCACTTTCACATTTCTACTTCGTTCTTGTTATTCTTTTTGTTCATCGTAGGAGACTGAGAGGGAACTATTTTGATGGAAGGATGGAATCGACTCAACTCACCTAACCAACCCTACATGGTCACTTGACTCACTTCTGTCAACCTACCGTAAGAAAATCTACTCATTATACATATCAAACCAAACAGATCCTTAATGATTAAAAAAGAGTTCAAAGATATTTTTAAGGAGCTTTTCATCAGAGTAATACATATAGACGTTTTGGCCAAGATGACAAAATTAATATCTGGATTCTTATTCTAGACAATATATGCGGTTAAAAATTAAAATTTTGTTTTTTTTTTGTTAGAAATACTCTTCTTAATAATTACTTGTATTTTTGTTTTTCTTTATATAAATTGTTATTTTTTCTTCCTTTTAATACTTTATTAAAATTTTCAGAAAGTAAACTGGATCAGATCAAATTCAAATATCTGACACCCTTAATGGATTTGGATTTAAATCAACGTTTGTAAGATCCAATCAGTTCTTCGGATCAAATTAGATCTTCGATTAGATTGAATTCAGATATAAAACTTGAATCCATGATATAAAATATTTTAGATTAAGAAATATGAGAATTTTCTCACTTTCCTGTAAAAAAATTAAATTTAAAATATAAAATATTAATATATATTTATGGTTGAATTGGTTTACAAATGGCCAAATAGAAACTCACATAACTTGATTGGATTGGAAAATTGCTAAACCAAAGTTGATTAAAAATACTAAAAAACCAGTCAATTCGAATTGAATTCGATCAAATTAATTATTAAAAAATTAAAATATAAGACAATTATATACTCTTATATATTTCTATTATTTAACTTTTAGTTAACAAAATTCATACACCGCGTGATCCTCATTAATATATATATATATATATATATATATACCAATTCAAATCTAATCTTATACGTCTGCGTCCCTAACTTCATTCACGTTCAACACTTGACGAGCCACAAAATTCTAAGGGGTCTAGTGCATGCATGAGTGTAGACAAAACGTGTACGTTGAAGGCACCATGACTTCGACTTTTTCTGACTTAAAAGAGTATCAAAGTTGTTTGGACTATTGTTACGTGCTTACATTTCCTTCTTTGTCGTTCAAAAAATGATTGTAAAAAGACTCCGTTCGAATAAACTTTTCTTTTTGAGTTTTGGGTTGTTGAAAACAAATTTGAACAAAAAAACGTGTTTTTAAGCACTTGATAAGAATTACTTTTAAAAAAGCATTTTTGTCCTAAAGCACAAAATCCTGAATCTCAACCAAAGTTTATGAAGCCTTTGATTTTCTTGGCCATAGAGTCAAGTGGGACTCCTAAAAAATGTTCCCGATTTTGTCTTCTGGTGTTTCTTTAGGGTCCTACCATATTCATGCTAGATCACAAAAGTTTCATAAATTGGTTGTTTATTAGGATTCTCTCAAACACGTCAATGAGTCCAAAAGCTCCATAACTTTTCCAAGTGGGATTCCATTAATTGGATTTGTCCACACTAAAATCCAATTGATTATGTGTTAAATTATAGGGCATATACACCCATTTCAAAGCTTCCCATAAACGTGTAGCAAATTTGGTTAAAGCAAGTCCAACCCTTGTGAAAATGATATATTTCTCAATCTACCATTGGTTGAAATGGTGGTAAAACCATTAATGGTCCCTACCATGCTTTCAAATAGTGGGTTAAAATCAAAGGCTTTGGAGCTCAAATCTCTGCACCCATAAGAAAATTGGATTAGTAGAACGCCTTAACTGTGTAACAAGCTGTACCATGGTTTTTTAAATCGACCCGGTGATAGAACCGGTCAGAGGTCCAGTTATTGGGTTGAACAGTCCAACCGTTCGACTTAAATGGTTAGCCTGTTTTGACAAAAATAAATAAAAAGATTTAAAATTTTAAAAAATTTGAGAAATGGTCAAAACCGTTTGAACGGTTCAAACGGTTAACCAGCTGATTCAACGGTTTGCTGACCAAAATCAACGGTTTTAGAGAAAAAAGTAGTTTTGGGGAAAAACAGAACCAGTCAGGTGACTGGTTCCTGGTTTTCCGGTCCAATCATCCGGTCTGGTCCAATTTTAAAAACCATGATCTGTACCTCACACTAGTGATAAAATACAGGGGTCAATCTGCACTAAGAAATTGAATGGTTGTGGCCTCATGTATTTTATGAAATGGAATTCAATCAGTGCAAAGCCCGTTCAAACAACCACCATTGCCTTGTATTGGGAATATCTCTCCATGAAATAAAGCATAGAAATACGGAAATATTCTGGATGCAAGGCTGTAAAGACTGTTCAAACATATTTGAATGGGTGTTGCAGTGATTGAAACCGATCTCGTATTTTATAACTGGTGTGGAATGTGGAGTATTATTATTGATTCCACAGCCTACCAAACATCTATTGTGTTCAGCTAATACTATCTCACCCACAAGTCACTTAAATTTTTTTTTTTTGATAAGTGGTAAAATGATTGTATTAATTAGTTACTCTTATTTTTTTAATCAGAATAAGTGGATTTATTAGATACTCTTTTTCTAAATAGGGGCTTAGATGTTGTATGCTAGACCTAGTCAGTGGAGATTTAGTAGGTTAGTGTGGGAGAAATATCTACTACACCCGTTGGTGTAGCCTTGGGCTACAACTGTGAATCACGGCCGTTTATGTATTTCTGTGGCCCCACTTTGAAGGCCATGATTTCATAGTTTTTTTTCCTGAATGTTGCTTGAATTTTTTTGGTTTGGTTAATTGAATTTTTTGGTTTTGTTTTTGTGGTTCAATTTTTTGGATTTTTCAGTTTTTTTGAACCACTGTTGACCTAAACAGTCAGACCATTCAGCCCAGGAATTATCCAAGCAACTGGTTCCATTTCACCCTTAACCCATTCTTTGGCCAAAACAGTTGATTTGGTCAACATCGTACTGCCTTAGGCGGTCAAACCGTCAACTCATCCAGCCCAAACAATGGTTTTTGGCTGCTTTTATTTATTTATTTTTTAAATTGGAATATGTCGTTCTTTCAAATTGGATGATCAAACTACTAACTTGAAAACCGGTAGCCAAAGCGGTTCCAATTCTGAGTTGGTTTTTAAAACATTGGTTTTTTCAATTTCTATTGAATACCCCTATTGACAAAGCACAATCTCACCCATACCTAGTACTAAGTTTAATTAATTATAACGGGGTTTAGTGTTAGGTCTTCCAAGCCCCCCCTTTTTTTTTACGCGTAAAGGCAAGTTCATTCATAAATGCTTAGGTTATAAAGTAGAAAAAATTAACATCAATGAAAAATACAACAAAAAAAGCATGTTGTTTAATTCATTCATAAATGTTTAAGCGTGCTAGGACAAAAACGTAAAAAATGTTGGCTAAATTCCTCCAACAGAGATGAAGCCAAAAAGTGTCTCCTTACCAAATGAGTTCGGGCAAAACCCTCAAGGGATACAGAGAAAACAGGTACCATGGCACCCAATCCATGGCAATATTGAAAACATGAAAGAGAGACCCTCACACAAAGAGAAACCTTCTAGCCTGACCCCATTATAATTAATTAAATTTAAGCACCAAGTATGGATGAGCATGTGTTTGTCTATGCTTCAAGCCTGATGGGTTTTCACGTGAAAGGGCATCTTAGAGAATAAAAATCTATTCGGGGACCTCACCTAACAGCTTACCAGACCCTCTTGTCATTAATAATACTGTTCTTAGGGTCCATGTGCGAGAGAATCACCTAAAACTTTGTTTGGTTCATCTATATTGTTTCGTTGAAGATCAAAGGATAAAGTCTTAAAAAAGGCATAAATCCTTGAAACTTAACAGCCTAAGACTACTTGCAATTGGCTCTGGTTCATCCCCTTTCACACCTAGGCAGCAAGTGACACTGACGATGACGGACCACTCTCGCCCGGAAAATCGTTTTCCAGAGAAATAGCAAGATTTCTAGCGGAACTTTGATGTTTCACAGTCTGTTCTTTCTGTCATTTTCGCCTGTTCCTTCGCTGCTTTGTGGATTTCTCACCTTTTTTTTAATCTTTTCCAAGTTTTTTTATCAATTCCTATTTTGATTCATTTTCCGTTAGGATCGGATTCATGGCGTAGTATGTTCACCAAAATCAAATGTTGACAATCGAATCTGTGTTCATCCCTACGTACAAGCGTTTTGCTCAAAGTGTTGACAAATCCATAGATAGGTTTCATTCTCCTTGTTTTGGAGAAACACAGTCTACTGCTAATAGAATTAAAACAGGAATAAACTCAAGAAGATAAACCAAGCTCCAGCACACAGACAACCAAATCCGTAACAATTATTCAACAGAGAGAGAGAGAGACTGACCTATATCTCCGATCGTAAGGGGCTATGATGTGCTTCCTAATCGGCAGAGAGCCTTCACCGACCACAGTTCCGAATGCAGGCAATAGGCTGCTGGAAATTGAAGCTAAGTTCTTGATTTCACCCTTGGCGGAGTATGTTCGAACCAGAAGAGGCGCAGGTGACCTTGTTGCACTCTCCGTCTCCGTCGACATCGTTGTCGGTGGCCGGATTTACAATGCTGGATCAGTTCATCTGAAACACGAGAGAGAATCATATAACTACATCTAGGGAAGGCGGTAGACTTTCGAAAGTCTCCACAATAATTTTATATTCGTTAAAATATTAATGAAAATAACCCATATAAACAATTTTTTTATATTTATTTATATATTATGGAATGATGATTTTGTTTGAATTGGCCATCCATTCATATGAAACTCTCCTTGCAGAAGTGTAAATCGTAATTTGGCCGAATTAATTTACCAGTCATCATGATCAACGGTTGTAAATACCCGGGAGAATGGCGAGGAATTGAGATTGATCGTGTTTCCCGTGAACGAATCGTAGAAACTTGAAAGTTGAAACCATCAAATATCTATATGTACGTAGATGATTTATTTTTTAATTTTGATGCGTCAGGTAGATGCATTATTTACAACCATCAACGGTTGTAAATATCCAATTGTTGATTATTTTAGGCCAAGGTCATACCAATAATCACTTATATCATACATGTGTTTGGAAAATAATTTCGAATAAATGTTTCTTCAGAAAATAAGTCCATTTTGAATAATATTAAAATTTTGGCATTTTTAACGTTTCTTTTGTAATTTTCGAAATACCTAATTACCTATTTGAAAGAATCACTTTTACACCAAACATTAATAAATGTATTTATTAAACATTTATTTATTTAATAAGCACTTTCAAACAGGGACTTCTTCCATAGGACATGGGTTTTCATGCCTTTTTTTTTTTTTTTTTTGTACTCGGTGCTATGCACCATGACCACTTTTTTTTCCCAAATTACTGGTTGTGGGATTTGATTTCACGTCAACGTTAGAACAAACCAGCTAACACATCAACAATTGGTGGGTTTTCATGCCTGGTATGTACCAGTGTTTTCAACCGGGTGAACCATCCTAGGTTTTTAGCTCTTTTCGACGTTTTTATCAGGCTAACCACTGGGTGAACCTACAACCCACCACCGGTCCAGATATCCCATAGTCTATTTTGTTCATAGGGGTTTGGAATTGGAATCAAAATGAGGAATTTTGATTCCAATTGTTTGGTTAGGCAGAACTGAAATCTCATTCCCATAAATGCTGGAATGGCATTCCCCCATTTGAGTGAGTGGCACTACAAAAAAAGTGATTTTTAGTGGCATTTTCAAATGTCGCTAAAGATAGGTAAAAATGCCACTAAAGGCTATTATGACGTTTTCAAATTACGCCATCGATATTTGAGTTGGTGAAAGTTTTAGTGGCGTTTATCCAATTTTTATTGGCACTGAAATAAATGCCAATAAAACCTACTTCCAATGGCGTTTATCCAAATTTTAGTGGCACTTATATAAATGCCTATAAAAACTATTTTTAATGGCATTTTATTCATCCTTTAGTGATAGTTTCAAATGCCATTTTTAAATTTAATGATAGCATTTATTGGCACATTTAGTGGCAATTCTTAGTGCCACTAAATAGCAACCGCTATAGTGGCAATTATAAATGCCACTAGAAGGTTACCATAAAAGCTAGCAATAACAATATAATAGCATTTATTTTTTTATATAGAGGCATTTTTTAATGTCATAAAATATTTATCTGTATAGTGGCATTTATAATTGCCACTAAAAAGTCTTAATCAATCTATTTATTTAGGATTTAGTGGCATTTACAAGCGCCATTAAATGTCTAAATATATTTATACATGCATGCTAAAAAATAATAAAATTAAGCAATAAAAAATATGTTGCTTATTATATAATGGTAAATGGACCTGCATCAATAAATATTAATTTCATCATGCCCTTTAACTCAAATGTGATGTAGCACAATCGGGTCACTCCTATCTGGCGCTCGTGTGGCTCCTGAGATGTACCTGAAACGAGAGGGAGGAAGAACTCCCGGGGGGTTTCCGGGCAGGAACGCTCTGATGCTTAAGTTAGTATTGCGTACAGGAAGCAAAGAGAGAACGATGGCTAAGAGTGTAGGTTGCACTAATGATTTCAGATACCTTGTTCCTTGAGGGTAAGTTCCTTATAGCTGAATTCCGTTGCTCCCGGCCCTCTGACTTCTGACAGGGTAGGTATAATCGCCACCGTCAGTCTGCCATAGCCACTACAGGCAGGGCTGAGGTGGCACGTGCGGGGCCGTCGTGCAGGGTACGTGTCTGTCAGGTGTGGGATGCCTTCCTAAAGGTGGCAGGCGCGACGAGGGGACATGCCTGTAATTCGCAGGTTTGTCAGGTACGGCGGTCGGGCAGGAAGCCCTCCTATGGTATACCGAGCTGTTCTCCTGTGAATTGCCCTGAGCTAGGCCGTCCCTTAAGTGATGGGCTGCCTGCAGTCGGTTATGCCGAGCTAGCCGACCCGAGGTCTTTGTGCCTCGGGGCATCCAAAGAAGAATCAACGCATTTTCGCTTGGGAGTGGCCTGAGGTCCATTGGGAGGAGCTCAGGTCTCAAAAGGGGTCAGGGTGCCTCGAACTCGGACCCCCCAAAGTCCCTTGACTCCAGGGAGGAGGTGCGGGCCAGGCGGCTTTCGGTGAGTAGTTTACCTGCCGAGTTGCCGTGCTGAACTCGATAGGACTTCCCAACCGAGTTGCGCTCTTGTCCGTTGTGCTGTCATGCTGAGTCACTGTTTGAGCTAGGTCACGCCTACATGTACCTGAGCTACGAGGTCGGGCCAAATCACCCCCCATCAATTGCCCCCCACTCCCTACGCTGGTGGCGGTGACCCAATGCGGGGAGGTCATGACGCATCGGGTGGATTGCGTCGATGTCTGTGCTGCATCGCCGCGCGTTCCGTCCAGCTGTACCGGTCTAGCGCCTAGCTCGACCGAAAAGAGATTCGGGTCGCGTCCAGGTTACGCGCGGACTTCACGCGACTTGTACTTCACGGACGTCAAAAACGCGCTAAATCATTTTTGCCTCGAAGAACCTGCGGTTGCGGCTATAAATAGGGGGTCCCTTGGCCATTTTCTTCACCACAAAGCCTTCATCGTTAGCTCGGGTCCTCCAGTTCATTCTGTTCTTTTAGTCTGGTTGCGTTTCTTTGGTGAGTCCTCCTGAGCTTCCTTTTCCCTTCTAGTTCACTTCTTTCTGTTAGTTCGGTATGTCATCTAGTGTAGACAATCTCATCGACGAGCCCGAGGTAGGTACCTCAGCTCGGGATGTCCCCTCTACTACCCAGCCATCCGAAGTATAGGTGGCTTCGGGTCATCTGGCATCTACCACCCATCGAGGTCGGGAACCAGATCAGTTCGGGCCTTCCATAATGACCTCAGAGAGGCTTCAAGACCTCATACAGAGGTTCCGCCTCCCTAGCGAGTATTCATATAGTCTTCCCACCGGCAACTTCCCATGGGAGCACAGTCCCAACGAGATCGTGATCTTTAGGGAGCAATTGATAGCCGGGCTCAGACTTTCACTTCACACTTTAATCGTTGAGGTGTTGGTACACTTTAACATTACCCTGGACCAACTCCACCCGAACTCCATACGAAATGTGGTGGGGTCCATTTCTCTTTGTTTCAACCATTCCCTTTCCATAGATTTAGATGTTCTTAGTACAATCTTGGCTATAAAAAAGAGTGCTTCGGGTGCTCTCCCTGGACATAGGCGGTCTTACTACCTCTCCCCCCGCCCAGGTTTTAAACTCATGCACAAGCTCCCGAGCAAAGTCCCAGCTTGGAAGCGGGACTACTTAGTAGTCCGGAGCAGCACGGGGTGGCCCTTCCCCACCGATTGGAGGATAGCCGTTCAGGACCCTGGTGTCATCCTAGACGAGAAGACCAAGAAGGAGCTCCAGTCACTGGCTAAGCTTGGGTTGCATTATAAAGACTTCACTTCTGAGGAGAAGCTCGTCCGAGCGGGCTTGAGTCCGGCTAGGTTTTTCCCACTTCAAGTTACTAATGTCATATTTCACTACAGGTCCCATGGAGGCGGAAAAAATAGACAACCAGAAACTCTTCCACTAGATGAAGAGGAAGAAATGCGTGGTAAAGAAGGCGCACGTTGGGTCCCCGCAAGCTCCAGCCGAGCCTCGACTTCCGTAGACCTCTACCCCGGGGCCCGAGGTGGCAGTCGTGCCCGTCGTAGACTTGGAAGAGGGGGTTGTGCCCAAGGGGCCTGAGGTGACGGCGGAACTTGCCGTTAAGCCCGCCGAGCCCGTTGCTAAGCCTACCTGACTTGCCAGGGAAAGCGTCACCGAGGCTAACACCACTACTATCGGGGCTCATCCTGCTGAAGATGCTGCCGAGACCTCCGAGAGCTCCACTCATGATGTGGAGATGATGGCTTCCAGCTCGGAGGGTCAGGGGAACCAATCCGTCCTGAACCCCAAGTGTAGCCTGAAGAAGAGTACGCTTGCTGCATACCCGGGGGAGGTCAGCGAGTGGCCCGGGCCGAACTCACTCCTAGTCAGCTTGGCGCCCGAGCTGCCACTAATACTATGGTGGTGATTTTCTCTTCTTTTTCTCTTTTTCCTTTTTTTTTTGTTGACTGGTTTCCCTTTCGCAGGTGAACACCGCCATTCGCGCCTTGACCCTCCAATCAGATCGACACCTAAGGCGGGCTCTGGAGGCTGAGAAGTCATCTTGCGCAGCCCATACTGAGTTGAGGGCAGCTCGTTGTCAGGTTCACCGCCTAGAGAGTGACGCCTTGGCTCAAAAGAGCTTCATTGAGATGTTAATGGCAGAGAAGGGGGAGCTGGCCCGAGACAAGGACAAGTTGAGGGCCGAGGTGAGCAGCCTTAAGGTCGAGCAGGAGGCCTTAGGGCTCGAGGTGAGCAGCCTCAAGGCTGAGCGGGATGCCTTGAAGCTCGAGGTGCAAGGCCTCAAGGAGGCAAAGGGGAAGCTAGAGCATGAAGTGGGGTACCTCCAGGAGGACATAAGGGAGAAGGCTGCAATCTTCGAAGGTGCTCTTGAGGAGGCCAAGACCCAAGCCGTCATTGACTACGTCAGCTCTTCTAGATTCGATGATGTGATGACAGAGGCCTACCGTAAGGGCTTCAAGCTCAGTCGGTGGCTGATTAGGCACCTCTACCCCGAGCAAGACACGGGCGCCATCACTACTTCGCGGATTACTGACGACATCGTGCGTCAGTCAAAAGATGACCCCGATTCCGAGGATGAAGGTCCCGAAAATGGAGCAGAGGACGCTGGTCCAGACCCCGAGGGGGTCCTTGATAGAGGCGGCGAGTCCCTGAAGTAGTTTGCTCTTTATATTTGTAACTTAATCCTTTCCCTTTCTGAACTGTGAATGTACCATCCTGAGCCTCCGAGCTCGGGTAAAAACTCTTGTACCTGAACTCTCTTTTTAATGAAATATAGTTTCTTTCGAGTATCTCTGAGTGCAAAAATACTTCTAAGTGTGAGCGGACTCCAAGCTGGTCAATTAAATGTATAGGTTACCCGAACTATCAAGCCACCGAGTTGGCGGTAAGGGTGACTGAGTGAAGTTGTGTTACTTCAGGTTGCGCGGGTTACCCCAGACTATCGGGTTACCGAGCTGAGTAAGAGCAGCAAGGGTATAGACACTGTAGGGTTCATATTCGAGCTTTCCCTTAAGGGTTAGAGATAACCAGGTTTTTGTTAGTTTGCTATGCCGAAGTGGCAGCTAGGGTTTTCTTGTGGCCCTTAGGCTTAAGAAGGGACCTGTAGTCTGTTTTTAGGTTTCACCCAGGCCAAAGTGGCGACTGGGGTCTTCTTGTGGCCCTTAGGCTTAGGGAGGGACCCATAGTCCACTCCTGGATTTCACCCAGGCCGAAGTGGTGGCTGGGTCTTATGTGCTGAGGTCATGTTAGCTCAGTATTCTGGCCCTTAGGCTTGGGGAGTGGCTCGTGGCCTACTTGATTCTTATAAATAATATTGTCTTAGGTTGACAATATTTCATGCTCGAGGTATTTGTTTCCCTTCGAGGGTCTCGAGCTCGTATGTTCCTTCCCCGAGCACTCATTTCACTCGGTAAGGACCTTCCCAATTGGACCCGAGCTTGCCAGCACTAGGCTCAGGTACAATAACTTTACGAAGGACCAGGTCGCCAACGCAGAGGTTCCGCTTCTTGTCCCTGGTGTTATAGTACCGAGCTACTCTCTACTGGTAGGCTGCGGTCCTAATGTACGCGAGGTCCCTTACTTCGTCGAGTAGATTGAGGTTAGTACGTAGCTCATCTTCGTTTGTCTGATCACTGTATTCTTCTAGTTGTAGTGTAGGTACTTCGATCTCTGCGGGGATCACTGCTTCGGTGCCATAGGTGAGATTGAAGGGTGTTTCTCCCGTGGCGGTCTTCTCCGTGGTCTGATAGGCCCATAGGACACTGGGTAGTTCATTTGCCCACAATCCTTTAGCTCGGTCCAGCCGTGCCTTTAGTCCGCGGAGGATGGCTCTGTTCGTGACTTCTGCCTGACTGTTTGCTTGAGGGTGCACGACTAAAGTAAAGTTCTGTTGGATCCCCATGTCTTAGCACCAATCTTGAAATTTGATGTCCTCGAACTGTTTGCCATTGTCGGAAATCAATACCCGAGGTAGTCCAAAGTGGCATACGATGTTCTTCCAAAAGAAGTTTTGGATACTTCGGGCATTGATCGTCACGAGGGGCTCGACTTCTACTCACTTGGTAAAATAGTCCATCACCACTACTAAGAACTTTCTTCCACCCGTTGCTGGTGGGAATGGCCCGAGTAGATCGATGCCCCACTGCCAAAAGAGCCACAGGTTGGTGAGATACTTGAGGTCAGCAGCGGGTTGGTGGTGAATATTGACATGTCTCTGGCATTTGCCACATTTTCTGACGAGCTCAATAGCGTCTGCCTTCATTGTTGGCCAATAGTACCTTTGTCGAAGTGCCTTTTGGGCAAGGGCCCTGCCCCCCAAGTGTCCACCAGACCCTCATGGATGTCGCGGAGTACGAGCTTGGCTTCGGTAGGTCGCAAGCAGCGCAAGTAGGGGAGCATGTAAGATCTCCGATACAGTTATTCATCTATCATGACATATTCGGTTGCTTGGCGCTGCACCCTTCTAGCTGCATTGCAGTCTGCAGGGAGGGTCCCGTGTAGTAAGAAGCTCGCGAGTGGGTCAATCCAGCTCGGCTCTGCTTGAACGACGAGAGCGACCTCCTCTGCCCCCCGAGAAATGCTAGGCTGAGGCAAGTCCTCTATGTACACGGTTCTCATGGTGATGTCGTTGTTGCTGGCTAACCTAGACAGGGCGTCGACCTCGGCGTTCTCTGACCTAGGGATTTGTCTGATAAAGTGTGACTGGAAGTTGAGCAGGGCTTCTCTGACTTTGGCTAAGTAGGCAATCATGGTTGGCTCGCGAGCTTCGTACTCGCCGGTGACCTGGTTGACCACAAGCTAGGAGTCGCTGCAGATAATGATGTTCTTGGCTTTTACTTCTCTGGCTAGAGCTAGTCCAGCTATCAACGCCTTGTATTCTGCTTCATTGTTGGATGCCCCGAACTCGAAGCGTAGCGCATACTCCAGTTTTATGCCACTTGGGTCGTGCAGAACTATTCTGGCACCGCTACCCTGTTGGTTCGAGGTGCCACACTGGCTACTACTTCACAGGGTTCGGGCTCGACCGATCTGGGAGCTTCGGGCTAACCCAAGGTGGGAGCCTCGCGCTCAACCGGACTGGGAACTTCGGAGCTGAATGTGCATTCGGCTATGAAATCTGCTAAAGCTTGGACCTTAATGGCAGTTCGCGGCTTGTACTGGAGGTCATACTCGCTGAGCTCAATGGCCCACTTCGTCAACCGACCAGAGACCTCGGGCTTAAGCAAGACTTGCCTCAGAGGTTTGTCGGTAAGGAGGATAACAGTACGAGCTTGGAAGTACGGGCGAAGCTTTTGAGCTGCAATTACCAATGTGTATGCTAGCTTCTCCATCTCCGGGTATCTCGTTTCTGCTCCCTGCAATACTTTACTAACATAATAGATGGGTCGTTGGACCCGATCTACTTCCATTATTAGTACCGAACTGACCACTTCGTTGCTCGCTGAGAGGTACAGTTCTAAAATGTCGCCCTCCTTGGGCCGGGTTAAGATCGGCACACTAGCGAGGTAATTCTTGAGCTCGTCAAATGTGAGCTAACAGTCTTGGTCCACTCGAACCCTTTGCTCTTGATTGCCTTAAAGAACGGCAGACAGCGGTCCGCCGATTTGGACATGAAGCGGCTCAGGGCGGCTATGCGGCCATTCAACCTCTGAACCTCCTTCAACTTACGGGGTGATCTCATGTCTATGATGGCCTTAACCTTATCCAAGTTGGCTTCAATGCCACGCCGGTTAACGATGTATCCTAGGAATTTACCTGAGGTCACACCGAACACACACTTGTTCGGATTTAATCTCATGTTAAACTTACACAAAATTTCAAAAACAGAATGCAAGTTTTGTATTAATCCATGTGAGAATTGAGTTTTGACGACCATGTTGTCTACATAGCATTCTACTTTTCTATCGATTAATGGCGCAAACAATTTATTTACAAGCCTTTGAAAGGTTGCCCCTGCGTTTTTTAACCTGAAGGGCATAACCTTGTAACAGTATAGGCCGAACTCCGTGATGAAGGTAGTCTTTTCTTCGTCCGCTGGGTCCATCTTGATCTGGTTATAGCCCGAATAGGCATCCAAGAAACTTAGCAACTCATGCCTTGAGGTCGCGTCCACCAAACGATCGATTCTAGGGAGCATATAGCAGTCTTTCGGGCAAGCCCAGTTTAGGTCGGTGTAGTCGATGCACATGCGCCACTTGCCGTTGAATTTCTTTACCAGGATGGGGTTGGCTACCCAGCTCGGGTAGTTGACTTCTCTTATGAAGTTCATTGCGAGGAGCTTCTCGACTTCCTCGTCGGCCGATTTCCACCGTTCCGGGGCTAGGTTGCATTTCTTCTGTCTAACGGGCCTAACTATAGGATCAATGTTCAGCTTGTGTGTTATGAGTTTGGGGTCTATACCGGGCATTTCTGCCGCGGACCATGCAAAAATATCTAAATTTTGAAGTAAAAAACTTACCAGTTCGGATCGTAGGGGCTTCTGGACAGAAGCGCCGATCTGAAGCGTTCGAGTTGGGTCTATTGTTGATGTCAGAACCGCGACTGTTTCTTTCGTGGGCACAGCTTGCTCTTCGCCTTGCTCCGTGGGTCGTTCTAATTTGAGTTCATCGGCCGCCTTAGTTTTCCCCTTTAGGGTGGCAACGTAGCACTTGTGGGACTCGAGTTGGTTGCCCCGCGCTACTCCCACACCAAAATCTGTTGGGAACTTCATAGCCAAGTGGTAAGTGGAGACCACCGCCCGTAGGACATGGGTGATCGGTCGACCTATTATGGCATTGTAGGGAGAGGGGGTCGCTACGACCAGGAAGTTGTGTTCGAATCTGAGCACACAAGGCCATGTGCCGATCTCTATAGGTACTATTATTTTCCCAAGGGGGCGGACTTCCTCCCCGCTGAAGCCCACTAAAGGGGTGTCTATAGGCCTCAGATCGCTTCTCTGCAACTGAAGCTGGTCAAACGCAACTTTGAAGAGGATGTCGGCTGAGCTACCTGAGTCCACGAGTACGCACCTGACCTCGAAGTCGTTGATTCTTAGCTTTATTATGAGTGCGTCACCATGGGGTGGACCCCTCGCACATCGTCTTCTGTGAAGAAAATTGGATCTCCCATCTTCGGCCGCTTTGGGGGGTTCTGCTCTTCCCGGGTGGCCTCACGAACTGTTGTCCGAGCTGCTGCTGAGATGCAACCCACGACGATCAAACCTCCCACTATCATGTGGATGGTCCCCCGAACTGGCCTCTCCTCAAGAGGCTGCCTTCGCGGTTGTTCGGTCGGCCTACTGTTGGACTCGGGAGCATCTTTACCGTACTCTCCTTGCCGACCTGTTCTATTGCTATTGTTATTATTATTATTTTGTACAAAGTTTCTCAAATATCTGCGACGGATGAGCTCCTCTATCTAATCGCGGAGGTTTTTACAACTCTCGGTACTGTGACCGTGGTATTTGTGAAAACTGTAATACAAACTCTTATTTCTTTCATTGGGATTCCCCCTCAGACGAGGTGGCCACTTCACGTATGGGGCGTCCTTGATCGCCATCAGGATTTCGGTCCGCTTCGCGTTCAGTGGGGTGTAATCAGCTCGGTCCGATGTAGAAGCTCGGAACAATTGACCCGGTTTTGCACCCTGAACTGCTTCCTTTTTTCTTCGGGTGTCCCCTTGACTGGAAGGCTCTCCTTCTCTCTTTCTTTTTTCGGGTGTGCCCTCGCCCTTCTGGTTGATCTCCTCTTTAGTGGCTATGAACTTATCTACAAGGTTTAGAAACTCGGTTATGGTCGCGGGTTGGTTGACGACCATGTGCCACTTGACCTCTTTGTGCATCACGCCCTTCTTGGTTGTAGCAAGGCGTACGGCGGGATCCAGGCGCAGTATCTGCATACAAGCGTCATTGAACCGCTTGATATAGCTCCAGATGGACTCTCCCTCTCTTTGTGCTACGTTGAAGATGCTTTCTTCAGTTCGCGGGCACCGTTTGCTGGTGACGAAATGGGACGTGAAAGCTTGTGCGAACTGTTAGACAGTTTTTGTATGCCCTCAGCTTCAATCTGATTTGATGTGCTTTTGTTATTTAGTGGAAATAAATAAAGTACATGTTTGATTCATGTTGTTTGGTTTAATTCTGTGTAAAACCCTAAAACTGGACATTTATAGAGACTCGTGTTAGTTTTAAATGTTCACAGCTGTTGGATAAGTCTGGGGAGATTTATCCTGCCAAGGCTGATACTGGTGTGCCACCAAGTGTTGGGATGGCTTGTCTCAACCACCAGGGTAAGACTCGAGGCACATGTAGTGTGGGATTACTTGAATCCTTGAACCGGACCAGATTTCCAGTATTGCCTTGGACCTTAGAGATAGATGGGAAAAACTGGAAAGTTACACCTGACCCCTAGACTCGATTATGACACTTCACTAGGTGTTGGATCAGGCTGCCTTTGATATGCCAATCAGTGAGATCCTTAGCGGGGATCAAAGCCTAGGTATGTTGGGGCAGATTGAGAATTCATCTGAGTGGGTAATCATAGTGACAGAATCAGCCACTTTGTCGGACAAAGGGTAATGATCGGGAATGCACTCTCTCTGATGGAAACCAAACTGCCGGCAGTTGATTTCAATTGTTGGAATTTTGTTTTGCAAAATTAATATATTTATATATATATATATATATATATATATATATATATATATATATGTACGGTTTCAAATTGTTTGCAAATGGTTTTATTTCCCGGGATCCATTTGAGATGAGAGTGCGGCACTGTTCCTTGCAGCCGAGGGAGAGGTCCTCTCTTGTCGGGCAGTGCTTGATCATTAAGGGCTGAGAGGTTAAGTGTAAGACCATTGAGGATAATACCTGATGGGCTAATCTTGCACCTGCCCACAGTCCCTGGGTTTTTATAAGATGGCTTGGCCCAGGGACCACTTAATGTAAGTGTTGGGCCCATAGGGTCCATATGATGGACTCAAGGGGTTCATTGAGTTTTTCAGTGAATTCGGCTGGGCCTTGTATTAAAGGCTGGGTCGAACCCATGTGGCTAGTGTGTAGATCAATGCTTGGGTCCCACGCCATACAAAGAAGCCCAACTGGGCAGCAGATTGGAAAGTAATTAGACACTGAACACTTAATGGGCCAGAAGCCCATTTCGAGGTGGGCTGATATGATCACCCATCCTTGGGGTGAATCTGAGATTAATGTTAGTAAAAGGATTGGGCCTTTAGCCTTATCCACTCTTGGAGACCAAATTCAAATTCGATTTGAATCTGGTAACCTCCTGATAAGATCAGGAGTAAGCTAACTTTATCTGCAGATAGGATTAAGATTATCCCTATCCAAATACTGATTTGGATTGGGATAACTCCTAATTAGGAGGATTCTTAATCAAGAAGAAAGGAGGAGAAACCCTAACCAAGAAGGAGAAATATCAGATTTCGAACCACCTTGAAGAGATATAGGATATCTCTTGCGAATTGAGATAGGATCTCATTCATACTCCAGAAAAAGAAAAAGGCAGTTCAGTCTTTTCGCCTTTAGACTTCTCCTCCTGCCGCCGCCATTTTTTTTTGCAAGATTAGATCTTTGCAGAAAAAGAAAGTCAAGAAATCTGTTCTTGACATTAGTCTTGCAACAAAGACTAAAAGGATTCAGTGTTTAGTGTTTCCAGAGGATTCTTGTGATGGATCCAGTGTGTAGGACGCACCCTGCTGGTTCTGTTCCATCCACAGTTGTGTCATCTTCAGCAGGAACGGATCTTGGAGCATTCTTTGGGCGTGAACACCAACTTTGGGAGATACTGCTTCTCCGGATCAGGTATATTCCTCCCATTTATCTTTTGGTACAGATCTGGTTTGATTATGGTTCAAGTAGGATCCTTGAATATTGTATTCTAAACTTAGGGAATATGATTCCCAGTTGAGAGAAGGTAGGAAATTTTTTTTGAAATTCGCCCACCCATTCCGCAACCTTTATGGCGTCCATTAGATGGATCCTTCCATTCTTTCAGATCTGCACCCAACTTCTTATTGACCCGGGCGCCAAGTTTCGGTACCACGTGCGGGCTGCTCCCCTAAAAGTAGTGGAGAAGGCCACACACATGCACAACTCGCTGGCTCACGTTAGGTGCATCTATGACTGAAAGGCGTCTAGATGATCATTCGGGTCGAACGACCCATCATTCTTATCAAGAGGGGGGAGCTTGAAATCCTTGGGCATCGGGGCTACCAGGAGTTCGGAGGACAGGGGGGATGGAACCGAGAGGAGGGAAGCTTTGGCTTCGGCCGAGCCTACCTCTTCTTTGCCCATGAGCTCAAGCAAATCGCGGGTGACAGATCGGCAAGCTCGGCGGCGGCATCTCTGCTTCATGATGGGCTCGGCGTTCGTGCTGCTCACCTCCGCACTATCCAGAATGGTTTGTGCCGAGAGTATTCGTCCGTTGGTGATGGCTACGGACAGAAGGATCCTGCTTGGAATCTGTTGCCAGGACCTCGAACCGGTTTTCAAGGATCAGGGTTCCAAACTTCGACTGTCGAGGCGACGTAGACCTGCCGTGCCGGGGTCCTCCTGACTTGTCCGCCCGCGGCGAGATTGGGGTAGCCGGTCTCTCCCGTCTGCCATGTGGGGAGGCCTGGTTTTTGGGGAGATTTTGGGGGGCCTCTCCTTGACTGGAGTGCTTGCTCTGGCGGCGAGATTTGGCTTGCTGAGAAGCTAAGCACTGAGGCGAGAGCTGAGGCTGCTGAAGCTGAGGTTGGGGCAGCTGGTGGAACTTCTGCTGATACTGATACTGGGAGACCGGGTGCAGTACGTGCTGTTGGTAGAGTTGAAGTTGTTGGAACTGTTGCATTTAAGCCTGCATGGTCCTCATGCACTGCACTAGGTCCTCCAGCTGGTTCGGGTTGGTCGCTGGGGGCACGACCGAAGGCTCAGTGAATGCTGTTTCGACTGTAGCGGGGAGTGGGGCGCTGACAGGTGCCATTGTGAGAGGCACGTTCAATCTGGGGATTCCGTCCGCTGAGAGGGGATGGTGAACTATCCGATACAAACAGTAGGAAGCTGGGGTTGTTCCCTGGAGTTATCTATCTCCGTGCTTCGTCCGACGTTGCTAGAGGATGCCATGAGCGTTGGATTGTTTCAAGGAAGAAGAAGGAACTGAAAAAGTTTAGAGAGAAAGGCTTTTTGAAGCGATTCCCACAGACGACGCCAAATGATGTAGCACAATCTGGTCACTCCTAGCTGGCACTCGCGTGGCTCCTGAGATGTACCTGAAATGAGAGGAAGGAGGAAGAACTCCCGGGGGGTTCTCGGTGGGAACGCTCCGATGCTTAAGTTAGTATTGCGTATAGGAAGCAAGGAGAGAACGAAGGCTAAGAGTGTAGGTTGCGCTAGTGATTTCAGATACCTTGTTCCTTGAGGGTAAGTTCCTTATAGCTGAATTCTGTTGCTCCCGGCCCTCTGACTTCTGACAGGGCAGGTATAACCGCCACTGTCAGTCTGCCATAGCCACTAGAGGCAGGGCTGATGTGGCACGCATGGGGCCATCGTGCAGGGTACGTGTCTGTCAGGTGTGGGATGCCTTCCTAAAGGTGGCAGGCGCGGCGAGGGGACATGCCTGCAATTCGCAGGTTTGTCAGGTACGGCAGTCGAGCAGGAAGCCCTCCTATGGTATACCGAGTTGTTCTCCTACAAATTGCCTTGAGCTGGGCCATCCCTTAAGTGACGGGCTGCCTGCAGCCGGTTATGTCAAGCTACCCGACCCGAGGTCTTTGTTCCTCGGGGCGTCCAAAGAAGAATCGACGCGTTCTTGCTTGGGAGTGGCTCGAGGTCCATTGAGAGGAGCTCGGGTCTCAAAAGAGGTCAGGGTGCCTCGAACTCGGGACCCCCTGAAGTCCCTTGACCCCGGGGAGGAGGTGCGGGCGAGGCGGCTTTCGGTGAGTAGTTTACCTGCCGAGTTGCCGTGCTGAACTCGGTGGGACTTCCCCACCGAGTTGTGCTCTTGTCCGTTGTGTTGTCATGCTGAGTCACTGTTTGAGCTAGGTCACGCCTACATGTACCTGAGCTACGAGGTCGGGCCAAATCACCCTTTATCAAAGTGCATATTATATATTTAATTAAAAAAATCAAATAATTATGAAATTTAACCAAATAAATCATTTCATATAAAACAAATTTATCATAAAATGTTTATATATACACTTGTCACTTTCAGGTCATAGATCCATAATGGATAGTCCAAAATCGAACAAAAAATATAACAACAAAAATCATTTCGCTCTATGATATTCAACGGTGTTCATCAAAATCCAAAGTATATATCTTCAATAGCCTCCATGTTAACAATTTCCTGAAAAAATAAATACATCTTGTTAATAAAAACTAGATATAATATTATATCTTTGGATCCAATAATAGATGGCTGAGAGATAGATAAATAGAGAAAGATCTTACATAATAGATATTATATCTTTGTTGCAAATGGGAATGAAATCTTGTTCTTGCTGATTCTAATTCTCATTCTCATTCCTGTCTGAACCAAATAGACTATACCAATAGGTCATTCCGGTTCTGATTCTAACTGCAAACCAAACCAACTCTAACTTTATTAGCCATCCTTCTCCACATATGCATATATTAGACATTATTCTATGATCATGCATGGGATTAGGGTCTAGGGCGTGCGATACAAGTTAGAAAATTTTGCCCCACTTTAATGAGTCCAAATCTCATGCAAGCAAATACTCTTAATCATATTTAGGCATATAACATTTGTTAAATTCAACATGTAGCTAGATTCCTGTGCTTTTATCTTATGGTATATGCAGAATTTTTACTTGCAAGAAATCCCGTTGTCACTTTAATTACCAAGCTTTTGAGTATAGACTATAAAATGAGTTCATTACATTATATGGATATATCTATAATGCCGGAAATGTATGGTACCAAAAAGAAGTTCCAGCATGCTGGTTGCTGGATACTCAAAACGGGTCAATTCTCATTGTTTATTGATTATCTCAGTTTGACGCTTCAACAATATATTTAATAGAGCGGTTATTAATATTTAAAAGCATTAAAATGCATGATTATGATTATCTAACATATCGCTGACTTTGGAAACCGATACATATTGTACGATGATAAAAAAGTACACATTGTACGATAAATCAATATTTTGAACCATGTCTTCGATCAATCAACACCTTTTCCCTTTCTTTTGAGTTGTGATGAATATTACTTGATTGGTTATATATGAATACAGGATCATTTGATTGCATTTTTTAGAAGTCTGAATTTGAAAATATTGTTTTTCAGATATTTCTTCTTGTTTGGTTTTACCTCTTAAACATGGTTTAATCTTATATTCAGATCTGAAAATAATAGACCTTGGGCCAGTTCTTAATGCAATCAGATGTGTTTTAGAGCCGGTGCAAGGTCGAATCTACCATTCTATTTTTTTAGAAATGACGTATGTTACCCTTGATTACCCCCAAATCCAAAAAACCTAATCATTTAGCAAGGAGGAAGAATGCCTTTCTCACTTTCGCTCAGGGAGGAAGAACCTCTCTCTCTCTCTCTCTCTCCTATGTTCCTACCATCGCCATAGTCGCTGCAAGTTGCAGCGGATCTCTCTCTCTCCCCCCTATGTTCCCACCACCGCCAGTGCTGTTGCAACTTGCAGCGACGGCTCTTGCTCTCGCTCTCCCTCCCTCTCTCTCTCTCTCTCTCTCCCCAGTGTTTTCACCACTACCACCGCCGCTACAACATGCAGTAGCGGTGGTTCAGTGAGTAAAAATATTTAATATAAATTATTTTTATTAATTATTAATTATTTTTATTAAACATTAATTAATTTTTATTAAATTTACTTGTGTTATTTATTAATTATTAATTATTTTTATTAACTAGTAATTTTTAATTATTTCATTAATTTTTTTAAATTTTTTTAATTTTTTATTTATGTAAATTATAAATTATTTTAATATTTTTATAGTCATTAATTAATTTTTTTAATTTTAATCATTTCATTTATTAATTAGTAATTATTAATCTAATATTTTTTATTTGTATTGTTTCAATATTATTATGAGGTTAAAAATTATTTTTTATGAGATAGTGTAAATTGAACTCAACATTTATAAATAGTATGTTCTAAGGGTAAAATAGTAAAATCAATAAATTTCAGATGGTAAAACCGTAAAGGGTTGATCTAACACAAACAAACTTATGGATTTTTATCCTATACAAAGTAGAAAAGCATCTATACATTTTTTAGATTTTAAACAATTTTAATATCTTTTTAACTTTTCATATTTATAACGCCACCTTAATTAAAAGGTCGAATAATTGGGCCGGACTCTGATTACCCACCATCTCAACTAAAGAGTCCAGATCTATTCCTCACAAGCGGGCGCCTCACACTGTCCTTATAACGGCTGATTGTGTCACGCGTTTCCAGGTTCGCATGGGAGTAAAATACGAGCAGAGGAGGAACAAACTTTGTTAGCATGGACAAGCCCTTACTCCTCCAACCTAAGTTCGATGGTTTTGCATTTGGTGCCCAAAACATTCACCTCTGTGTCTGCTCTCTTTAGGTCAGGACTGAAGCCCTCCCTCTACCGGTTGCAATCTCCGATGGTCACCTGCGAGATGAGACTTTGGAAATGGTCGCCAGTGGGAGTATTCTACAGTTGAAAAAGAGAAACAAAAATCCCCAACAGGAGAGACAGATTTCTCAACAGCTTTTTGTTTTTGGGATTTTTGGAGAAATTTACTTGGGTTTGAATCGTCGTAATCAATTTGTTGGTGTTTATTCTCACTGGTGAGATTAATTCCCGTCGGAGAGATGAGAGGTTTGGGTCCTGACCTGAAAAAAAAAAAGAGGGTTTGGGTCCTTCATGAAGAGAGAAGAAACAGGGATGAGTGGTTTGGGCAGGAAAAGAAACAGGGATGAGAGGTTTTGAGCACCAAATGCAAAACTATCAAACTTAGGTTGGGAGAGTAATATCCATGCTAACAACGTTTGCAGCCCCCTCCGCTTGTGTTTTGTTCCCACATGGCCACATGAACCCAGAGATGTGTGGTGCAACCAACCATTGTGAGGATGGTGTGAGGCCCTTGTGAGGAGCAAACCCAAGCTTTCTGGCCTAAGCACATTGGATTCGGGATATGCTCCTCACAGGGTGCACCTCACAACTCTATCCCATCCTGAATTGGGAACATCTCCCCATCAATAATAACACAAAGTACAGGAGATGTTTCTCAATACAGGGTGAGATGGGGCTGTGAGGTCCATGTAAGGTGCCTTCTATGAGAAGTAGATCCGGACTTAGCACATTGACATAAGAAGTCACTGCTACGTCAACACCAAAAAGAGATATAAAGGAGGACTAGGACTCTAGGGGCACTATCCACGAAAGAAAGAATTGGGATCTGTTCCTCTTAGAATGCTCCTCATACCAAATTCACAGCAATATTCCACCGTGTATTGGAAACACCTCTCATGAACAATAACATACAAATATGGAGATGTTCCTGATGTGCAATTGTAACATGTATAGACTTTTATAGTTGTATCATTCAAAGATATGTAGACGGTACATGTACAAACGTTCCAACCACTGTTTTCAAAATTGGATCGGACCAGACCGGATGGTCGGACTAGAAAAACTGGGAACCGATCACCTGACCGGTTCCGTTTTCCTCCAAAACCGCTTTTTCTCTCAAAACCATTGATTTTGGTCAGCAAACCGCTGAACCAACCGGTTAACCATTTGAACCGTTTGAACGATTTTGACCGTTTTCCAATTTTTTAATTTTTTTAAGTTTTCTTATTTTTTGTCAGAATAGGCCAGTCGTTTGGGTCGAACGATTCGACCATTCGAACCGGTAACCGGACCCCTGACCCGTTCGATCACTGGTTTGATTTTAAAAACCATGGTTCTAACTATCCCTCTAGAACGAAGTTGAAATTTTTGTACTGTAATCATCATTACACGGATCTCTTATAGCTCAAAGGAGCTCACATTAGTGCCCGACAGGCACCCCACATGCACATCTCAGCATACATTGGGAACATCTCCCATACTTGTCATTGGTAGATGTTCCCCGTGATTAGCCAGTCAAAATGCTTAACCAAGACGTGGACATTGGCTGGCTTTAACAATACTCCAAAACTATTATGTTAAAAAACCAGCCGAAACCATTGACTCAATAGGTCCAACCAAAAAGAAAAAATCAATGAACCAACCCTAATTTCAGAAAACCAAGTTTTCTAAATTTTTTAAATATAATGCAAACTTCTAGTGACCATAATTTTGTTCAATTGGGGCAATTTTTTTTTATTTTGGTAAGCTTTCATGATTTATGATATTTTCTCTGATATTTTTATTAAAAAATCTTTTTTGCACTCAAATCCTACTTTTTTATATTAAAAAATTAAAACTAAAATAATATAATACATTATAGTAAAAAATTAAAGTTCATCTCCCATGAACTTCTTGACATAATTGCATGTAGATTAAAATACACATGCAATTATTTTTGAACAAAATGTTTATTTTCCAAATTTTCTCCTATTGTTAGCCCAAATCCTTTCCAATCTCTTTTCTGAAATTGATTTATTTCCCAAACTTTAAATCCCCCCCTCCCTCTCTCTCTCTCTCTCTTTGTAGGTTCTTTGACTTGTTTAAGGGAGGGGGACGGGCTACCCCCATTGTGTAGCCCCATGAATCAAAAAAAAAAAAAGGAGTTTGTATTGTTTTATTTTGTAAAAGCCAACCTCAATACTAACCGCATGGGTATTTCAAACATTTTTGTGTCTCTTTGTTAGAGGATTCTAACAAGGTCTATTTACAACTATGTCAGAAAGTTCAGGGGAGGCGATTGCAAGTACCAAACTTTAGGGGTTTCAATAATGGTCAGACATAGAAGAGGTTTCAACAATTTACCTTAGGAGTGAGTATGGATTGGTTTGGTTCGGTTCCATGGCAAAACCTAGAACCTACCCTATAGGGGAAGTTCAGTTTCAGTTAGGGCAAAGTCCATTCGAACAGCCTTTACTGCCTTGCATTGAGAATATCTCCATACTGATGTGCTTCATTTCAAGGGGAGATATTCCCAATGCAAGGTTGTGAAAGGCTATTAGATCGGTGTGGGCACAAGTTTGTCCTAATGGAAGTTGATCTCCTATAGGTGTCGGTTCCATGTTTTTGGAACCGGAACCTACCTTATGAAGGTCAGTTTTGGCTTTGGTGGTTCTAAGGTCAGTTCCAGGGTCTACCCATGGAACATGTTCTTTTTGTACTCTCCCCCTTAAAAAATAAAAATAAAACATGTCCTTTAAAAACTTAATTTGTATAGTTTAAAACTTATATTATCTTTATTGGTTAAATTGAGTAATTTAATATAAAGATTATCATAATATATTAATATATAGTTTAAGATTTGTCATTATAAGTTTACCAAATATTACTTTTTACAATATTTATTATACACATTTAATTAGAATGAAAACAAATGATATCAATGGTCAAGTAATACCATAACATTTGTAACCAAGGTTCAAAGTATTGGCCCATATTGGCCGATACGTATTGTTCCAGAGGTGGAGCCCTAAACCAACCCCCTGAACCAGTTGCGAAAAAGAAAAAAAAAAACATAACAAAAAACGATATCAATTCACCCAACACGCCCCTACCAATATTTTGAACCTTGTTTGTAACCATGATTGGGTTTAAATCTTCATATCCTTAAAATTTTTTAGGGGTTTATTTCAAGAAGGCTAATTCCACCAAGGCTGATTCATTAGATCGGTTTGAGTAGGGTGTAAATCCCTAGCCCCTAGAACCAACCTAGGTGGGGGTTGGTTTCAATAATTTCAATCTAGACCCTATCTTGTAACAGATCAGGCAAGGTTGGTTCAAGACCAGTTCAAAATCGGTTCTACTCGACTCTGGGTAGAACCTACCCATTTGCTCATCCCTAATTTACCCTATATATTACACCATCAATTGAACCTGAGACCAATAAACCCTCCCTTTTCCGGGTCAATGCCCCGTCCAATTCCGCAGACTCTTGAGTTAATCGCATCAGCAAGACAGCAACTCAACCATGAATAGCAAAAACATCACTTACATTGGAACAAGCCAAGATAAGTGAAGAGTATACAAATGTGAACAGCCAACATAAATAACAATGTAGGTTCATGGACCATCCATCATTCCAAAGCATAAAATTGCCCAAAGCATACAAATTTGTTTAGTACAAGGCTTCAAAGCCGATTACATTACATAAAACTGCTCAAAGCATCTGCACTGGAACTGCTTCGGTGCTCCCACTGCCTGCTTAAAGTTGATATTCTATCCATTTCGGCGTGTTGAGTCCAAAGATTTTTCTTTTGCAGAATTGGCTCTGGTTCAGGCATCATCTCTCTCGTTTCAACCAGTATCTACTAAACAAATTCACATGACATTCTGTTTAGCATGCGAGCAAATGTACTTCTGCAAAGGGTTATTAGAAACAACCAAAATCATATCCGTCCAACAGAAATGATCAGTCGCAATAATGATTACAATCAGCACTACCTTGGTAAATTTAGTAAAATAAAAATAATCAGCACCAAGGGATTAAATGACAAGATGAATATGTGGTGTGTAACATGTATCCAGGAAGGACCTTAAACCCAAGCACCCTATGCCGGTGAAAAGGCAGCCACAAATGTCTTCTATCACTCGCATGTCTTGGTTCTATAGATAAATTTATCACAAAAAAATGAAGCATTACAGCATTCTTGGTGGAACCTAGAATAAAGCTGTCTAAGACTTGGAACCCAATCACTCACCATTTAATCAGGGTAGCAGTTGTAACTAACCCTTGGGCATTAAGTCTAATGAAAGAAGTAACCTCAACTCCAGAATACGATGTCAAATCAAAGCTATGGCTCGAAAAAATTACTTCATAATATGGCTCTAAAAAATGCAATCCACCCATAAAGATATGGTCTGGGACCAAAGCCTCTATACTAACACAAAACTTTGACATGTCAGGCATTTCTCACTGACGAGCTCCCAAAAAGGATATGCAGATAAAACAATAATAAAAAAAACTAAATTCAGTCAAATTTTCAAAAGAGATATGAGAAAGAAACAAGAAACCGAACCGAGCATAGAACCAGAAAAGGGAGAAGTTCACGGGAACCAGGGTCGAACTGTGATGACATGCCATATGCATATATATTACAAGTCATATAAATACTATATAATAATATATGTTACAACTTTTAATATAATTAAATATAATGTATGGATGGCAAGTTCCTTAATTTTTAAAGCAAATAACTAGAGTTTAAGTCTCCTAACTTACATCTTCTTCAAACTACATACATAATAAAGCAATATATAGTTATATACAATAAAGAATCATTAATTAACACAAGAGGTGAGTGGACTAATGGTAATTAAGCAGTATATAATCTTAAATATGGTGTATGGATGGCAAGTTCCTTAATTTTTAAAGCAAATAACTAAGGTTCAAGTCTCTTAACTTACATTTTCTTCAAACTACATGCATAATAAAGTAATATATACAATAAAGATTCATTAATTAACACAAGTTAAAAGGTGGGTGGATCAAATGATAATTAAGCAATATATAAAAATAAGAGATCGTGGGTTCAAATCTTATTAAAAACATTTTAAATTTTCAATTGGTTAAAGACCCAGGTGGTAACATGAAATTGGGACTGGTTTTTCTGGTTCACCAATTTTTTGGTAAAAGCAATTATTGGGGCAAAACCAAACCAGCCAAGGTCTTAGGCCACGGTTCAATTGGTTTGACTGATGGATCAATTTTTTGGGCTAAGTACCTCGTCATTCGGTCTGCTTCCAAGTGGTCGATGACTCAGAGGCAGAAGTGGAGAACTTTGCTGGGTGAGGACCTGGATGTCGAGCTGACCAGGCCGAGCTGAGGGTAGGCTAGATGTCGAGTTGACTGGGTAGAGGTGCAGATTAGGTGTCGAGCTGACCAGAGGGCCAAGCTGCATTGATTATTGAGCTTCGTGGTTCTTTAGAGACCTGCAAGGAATCAATGTCAGAGGACCCGGGGTGACTAACCCAGCAAGGTCGCTCCGACGATTAAGTTAGTACTCTCATAGTAGATTGCGAGTTGAAAAATCACAAAGTATGAGAGCTAGAATGTGCTCACTTGCCCCCCCCCCCTATGCCATTGGGGTTGGTGCCTTTATATAGGGCATTGTTTGGCCTGTGCTTCACGCACCGCATCCGAGATTTCCGCAAGGTCGTCTAAGTGGTTCGAGATTCCCGGAGGCAACCACCATGCACGTTGACCACCCTCCGAAACGTTCAGTACGTGGGCCAACATCCAAGGATCATGGGAGTATTGGGATATGCATGCCGAATTTGTCAACAAGCACGTCTCGCAAGTCGCCACCTGGGCATCAATCAGGCCGACACACCTTCAAGGGAGGTCGCTCCTTGCATCGAGGTCACTTCGGCTAGTGATGAGGTGTTGCAGGCCGGCCCTAGACGAGGTGCTTCTAGCCGACCTGAATTGTGGTCGATGCCGCCAGTTCGGCGCCTATGCCAGGTCGCCAGTTCGGGACACCATCATCTTGGCTAAGTTGTTGCCTAAGTGGTTTCGAGTATCACCCAGTTGTTTCGAGATGCCACATGTCACAATGTCATTGGAGGGCCAAATCCGCCCTCATCAATTGCCCCCCACTCCCGAGCTGAAAGTAACTCGGCAAAGGGAGTAGATTGCTTCTTTTGGCCTGAAATGACTAATTCGATGAGCTCGTAAGCGTCGATCCAATTTGCTTCTCAGGTCGGAAGAGTCCAAGTATTTGTAGCCTTGTGCAAGACCTCGCCATCTTTATTTTCGGGGCACGAGAGCAAATTCATCTGCTTGAGGAGAGGTGGAGCAGGTACCCCGAGGACATCTACCTTATTAGGGATGTTACCATCAAGAGGTTTTGCGATTCGACTAAGTATCTCAAGAGTGAAGCTCATCATACTGTCCTTAAGGGGGTTTTGTGTGACTGCTCTATCAGGTCACTCCACCTAGGTAGACTTCGACGCAGTGTCCTTCGAACTGGCCCTAGCTAGTGAGTTTGATGCAGAGCCTTTGTTTTCTCGTGTTGAATGCGAATTGCTTTATATTTCGCCCATGCAAAAGAGGCGACTGGATCCCACGTGGTGCCGAGGTCTTTTATCAGTTCAATACTTTAACCCTTAGGCTTTGGGAGCGATTCGCAGTCCACTCTCCTTGAGTTTGCCCATGCGAAGAGGCGACTGGGTCTTATGCGGTGCCAAGGTCTTTTATCAATTCGGCACTTTAGCCCTTAGGTTCTGGGAGCGACTCGTAGTCCACTCTCCTTGATTTTGCCCATGCCGAAGAGGCAACTGGGTCTTATGTGGTGCCGAAGTCTTTTATCAGTTCGACACTTTAGAGCTACGACTACGCTGCATCAGCTTTGTTAGTGACGTCAGTCACTCATTCCTACAAGAGGCTACGGGGAGCTCGACCTATGAGGGCAGCACTACTGACTTTAGGTCACCAGCTCGCACAGGAGCCTTGGAAGGCTTGACCGGTAGGGGCGTCCGTGCAGTCCGCTGGCCGCCAACTCCCACGGAAGCCACAAAGAGCTCATCTTGTGGAGGGTACTTCGCAAAGAGGACTGGTGAGGCTTTATTTGAGTTGAAATAAAGTCGACAAAGCTGCTAAGTCTGTTGGCCATCAACTTCCTGCTTAGTCTTTGAGTTCATAAAAAATGGAAACTAGAAAGTGAGAGCTTTAGTTTCTAAAAGGTGAGAACTTAGCTTTCTGGAAGAAGAGGACTTAGCCTTTCAAAAGATGAGAACTTAGCTTCTTGTAGTGTTTCCCACAGACGGCGCCAATTGATAGATCAATTTTTTGGGCTAAGTACCTCGCCATTTGGTCTACTTCCAAGTGGTCGATGACTCAGAGGCCGAAGTGGAGAATTTTGTTGGGTGAGGACCTGGATGCCGAGTTGACCAGGCCAAGCTGGGAGTGGACTAGGTGCCGAACTGGGGGCAAGATAGGTGTCGAGCTTACTAGGTAGAGCTACAGATTAGGTGTCGCGATGCATATTAGGTGCCAAGCTGACCAGAGGGCCGAGCTGCATTGATTGTTGAGCTTCGTAGTTCTTTAGAGACCTGCAAGGAATCAATGTTAGAGGACCCGGGGTGACTAACCCGGCGATGTCGCTCCGATGATTAAGTTAGTACTCTCATAGTAGATTGCAAGCTGAAAAATCACAAAGTATGAGAGCTAGAATGTGCTTACTTACCCCCCCTATGCCATTGGGGTTGGTGCCTTTATATAGACATTGTTTGGCATGGGCTTCACGCACCGCATCCAAGATTTCTGCAAGGTCGTATAAGTGGTTCGAGATTCCTGGAGGCAACCGCCATGCACGTTGACCACCCTCCAAAATGTTCGGTACGTGGGCCACCTTCCAAGGATCGTGGGAGTGTTGGGATATGCATGTCGAATTTGTTAGCGAGGACGTCTTGCGGGTTGCCACCTGGACCTCAATCAGGCCGGCACACCCTCAAGGGAGGTTGCTCATTGCGTCGATGTCACTTTGGCTAGTGATGAGGTGTTGTAGGCCGACCCTGAACGAGGTGCTTCTAGCCGACCTGAATTGTGGTCGAGGTCGCCAGTTCGGCCCCTATGCCAGGTCGCCAGGTCGGCACCTATACTAGGTCGCCAGGTCGGCGCCTGTGCCAGGTCGCTAGGTCAGCGCCTGTGCCAGGTCACCAGTTCGGGGCACCATCATCTTGGCTAAGTTGTTGCCTAAATGGTTCCGGGTATCACCCAATTGTTCCGAGATGCCACGTATCACAATGTCATTGGAGGGTCAAATCCGCCAAATCAGGCTGGCAAAATATAAAAATTTCCGTGGATTAAATGATAATTAAGCAATATATAAAAATAAGAGGTCGTGGGTTCAAATCTCATTAAACACATTTTAAAATTTCAAATGGTTAAAGACCTAGGTGGTTCCATGAAATTGGGACTAGTTTTCTGGTTCACTAGTTTTCTGGTTTTCTGGTTCACCAGTTTTTTGGTAAAAGCAGTTATTGGGGCAAAACCAAACCGACCAAGGTCCCAAGCCACGGTTCAACTGGTCTGACCATCTAGTCCAACTGGTTTTCTAAACATTGGTTCAGAGCCATTTCCAAACATGAGAGCATTAGGAGAATAACATTGTGTAAATACTCATAATTGCTGACCTCCTTCCGTTTAATCTAAAATACAATGTAATATCCCCCTACAGAGAAAACAAAAGAAAAGAAAAAAAAAAAAAAAGACAAGCGGCTATAATGGGAGAATCAAGTAATAATATCACAAAAAGAAGCTTAATTTGAAGTATGGTATGCTTCTTAGTATGAGGCACATGAGCCAAGAACTCAAGTGTCCAGCATGTCAACCTCTAGAAATCAAAGCAATGGAACATTGCCATAAGTAAATACTATATTATATATTGCCTAAAAATACTGCAATGAAACCTTAATAGATCTATTCTTTCCTATAAAACCTTGTCTAACTAAGACTTGCTAAGTGCCAAATTTCCTACTAACTTGAATTGAGCTTCATCAGCATATTTACAAGAAGTGTCAAGTTTGGCATAATATCCACAAGTGTAAACATTGTTCCACCCATTGCCATAAGTAAATATTATATTATATATTCCTAAAAATTCTGCAATGAAACCTTATTGGATCTATTCTTTCCTATAAAACCTTGTCTAACTAAGACTTGCTAAGTGCCAAATTTCCTACTAACTTGAATTGAGCTTCATCAGCATGTTTACAAAAAGTGTCATGCCAAGTGTCAAGTTTGGCACAGTATCCACAAGTGCAAACATTGTTCCACCCACTAGTTTTGATGTGTCCTGGTAAAACTAATCACCATATATCCAAGAGAAGCCAACAGCAGAGTTAAAAAGGAAAGGTGCAACCGGACACATCTACTACAAATAGAAGCACAGCATACTCTTGATCAAAGATATGGTAACCAAACACCAAGGTAAACAAAAAATGGAGTTCAAGCATAGAATATCACAGAGCAAATGAACAAAGGCAAGTTCCAGAAGAACAGAATAGACCAGTCTCCCATAACACAAATACAAATATAGCACATCTCTTTTTTTGTGCCAATCCACCTCGATATGCTTGAGCCAAGAGTTGTTTTTGTACCAAATTGACATTCCATCAAACTCCCAGTAACAATATTTATCTTTGTTAATATAAAGATTAGCCTCTAACATGCTTTGAGGAAAAATGTTACATCCTTTAGTAGGTTAATGGATGAAGAAAGGTTCATGCTTGGGGCATTATAAGTCTCTGTTATCATATCTGTTTGATGCAACTTATTCATTCTCTGCCATTCCAAAGTGAACCAGACTCTTCATCCCATGTATCTAATAGATGGAGGGGAAATAAGTAGGAAAAGAAATGAACCAATGTTCAATTTACGAGTTTTGATCAGGAGTGTTCAGATGGTTCACAGAGATAGGAATAAGACATAGAGGACCTTGTCCATTGTACATAGATATTGATCCCTGAAAATACTTGGACAAAAACTGCCACCGCTACATTTAGAGTCTGCAGCATAAATAGTCCATAGTTGTGTAAAAGAAATTATTCCCCAAACAAGGGCCAAATGCATAGAAAGAACTACACAAGGAAAGGTACCACCAAACAAATGGTGGATAGATTTGTATTATAAATGATGAGGAAGAAGACAAGCACTCAAAGTAAGGGAATTTTTCTTCTATTTCCTAGGATACCTAATAACATTTTTAGATATTGTAATTTCAAACAGATCTGGATCCATTATGAAGAACCAAAGGAGAACAATAGAGTTGCTAATATACAACAATGCAAGCAATTCAACATGTGAAACAAGATCATTGAGATTAAAAATTGAGAGGAAAGAAAACAAACAGTTGAAAAGAACATACATCACCCACTAATGTTCTCAGTAGAGACATCAATGTCATCTTCATCGTCATCATCACGATCACCCTGCCGTATTTTTGCAATCTCAGCCTGTGCCCTCTCTAAGATCTGCCTCTTCTGCAATTCCAAATCTCTATGGAATTCCATCCTCATTTTTTCCAATTCTAGCATCTGCTGCCTCTTACTATTCTCAATCTTCTCATAAATCTCCCCAAATTTCTGAATAGAATCAGCAAGCAACCTAAAGGAAGAACTTCCTCCAGTATCATCTCCAAATCTTGGTCTATTAGGTGGAAGGCCATCTGAATCATCCTCGTCACCCTCTGATGATTCTGAATTCCCAGGGCTGTCCCTCATCTCATCCAACCCATTGGCACGATTCAGATAAACTCTGGGGTTCATAAAGACATACTCACCTGAATCCAGTCCACATGACAATCCAGGTTGACGTGCTGATGATGTCATGAGCATATCCATTTTCTTAAAATAAACCCATTTACTGGTTGTATTACCGGTCTCAGCTAACTTCATCTTCTCCTTTTTGTATTTCTTCTTCAATGTATCCAAACGATTGCGACATTGAGTATCTGTCCTAATTGTATTTGACTCTTCAGAGACCTTATTTGCAACTTCATGCCATTCATCAGATCGAAGACTCTTTCTTCCAAGCTGAAGAAATCGATCACCCCAAGCATCTAGTAAAACAAAGGTCGCATGTTCTGTCCAATCAGCTGGGGAATTCCGGCCACCAAAGGATGGTTTTGGAGCAGCAGCAGCAGCAGATGGCGCTGCTATCCTGGGGGCAAACTCATAACCCAAATTCTTAAGTTTTCGCTTCTTTCTGTGCCTCTCAGATTCTTCGTCGACCTCAATCCTCCTACGATAACTGCCACCATCATCATCGTCCTCGTCATCGTCATCTTCCTCCTCTTCATCTTCATCTTCTTCTGCCTCTTCCGTAACCCGCTGCACACCTGCTTCTTCCTCTTCCTCCTCTTCCTCCTCTTCTTCCTCTTCCTCCTCTTCTTCTTCCTCCTCGTCTTCATCACCATATTCATTACCAACAGTCTGTGGATAAGAGGCGTTTCGCACCGGGAGTTTCGGGCGGTGCGAAGAACCGTAGCTCTGATGATGATTTCCAGGATAAGGATTTGGAGGATACCTCGCATCGTCCTCTGTGTCGTCCATTTCCACAAAATTGAGGACCAATAACAACAACCAAGAAAGCCCAAAACAAATTATTTTCCGCTCTCAGCAACCATAATTTATTGTCTTCAAGAACTTATTGCTCCTTTCTGCTGAGTCAAAAAAGAAGAAACAAACTATCAGAGGGCCCTAATTCTTTATCCTAAAGATCCCATCTTTCTGGCCTTCCAGAACCCTAACTCTCCGTAAATGCAAACCAAACACAGAAACCAACCCAAAGATCGTTGCCTTTTGCTTTCAAGAAGTCAAATTTCTAGTTTTGACTTTTGAAGAACCCTAATTTATTTATTATCTGCAGGGTTAAAGATAATATCAATAAGAATTGGAAGAAATAAAAAAAAAAAAAAGAGGAAAAAGAAATCGTTTAGAGAAACCCTAACCTGTTCGGTTGCTTGTTATTTGTAACAGGGCACTCATTTGGACTACTTCTAGGGTTTTGGTGATGGCAATAAGAGAGAATAGGAGAGCCGCTAGCTTGGCTCATCTGGGGAGAAGATGAGTCGAGATGAAAAAGAAGGGTCATGTGCTAAAATACGCAGCGTACGTAATTAGAAAGCTTGATGTTCTTGTCCGATCACGATCGATGCCCAGTTTGGCTCCGCCAATGCTATTCGTATGTGGGACACGGTGTCGGCTTGGTGGAGGACGCACCAAAACAGAAAATTGGGGAATTTTATTCTAACTTAATGGGAGTTGGGAGATGCCTTAACTCTTGGACTCTTCCACTCAACTTGCTGATTTGGAAATTCTTTCAATTCGTGAGTCACCCCTTTTGTTGGAAAAGATTATGGGAAATTGTCTAAAACTTATGATGAATTTTCAGAATTTCTCTTAAATTCATCACAACTTTTTAAAATGTTTAAAACTCACTATGACATGAATTTTCGTGAGTCACCCCTTTAGTGATATAAAATAAAACTCACTATGTCATGAATTTTCGTGAGTCACCCCTTTAGTGATATAGTGCAATCCGACTGCTTCCAACTGGACTTGATTTGGCTATCAGCAACGACGGGAACTGAGGAACCTACAAGAGATGAATCAAAGAACTTGGGGTAGCTTACCCGGTGAGGTCACTCCGATGGTTAAGTTAGCACTTAGTAGTGAGCTTGAAGATGATAATAGATTGTGAGAGAGCTAGAGAACATAGATTACTCCTTTTTTCGCCCCTAGGGGGTGAGGTCTTTATATATTGGAGTCCTCACGGGTTTGGTGGAGTAGTTCTTGGATCTCCATTGTGATATGATCCGTTTCCGTGTTAGGTGGGGATAACGCCACCAACCGTTAAGGTTGCCCATTTCCGCTTGAATCGGGGAGTGGGTGAGCTAATATAGCTGTTACAAGGCACAATCCCATAAGACACGGAGTACGGTGAAGAGATCTCCGGGGTTGCCATGCGGTGGTTGGTCAGCATTGCTTGAGTTCGTGCTCAATAGATCCGGCCTGATATGAATGTCGAAGTGCCTTGGGACCGAGGTGGTCCTGATGTAACCTTGCACCGAGGCATACCCGTCCTGAGGTAGACTTGTCCTGAGGTGGACTTGTCCCGAGGTGGTCTGGTTATCCGAGTTCGATCCGTTGCGAACTTGGCATGTCAGAGTGAGTTGTCCCCTATTACTAGGTCGGGACAAATTACCCTTCATCAATTGCCCCCCCCCTCCCCGAGCCAAGGGTCCTAACCCGGTGCGGGGAGTTAATGACAAGCCAAGTGGATTTAGTCCGAGGTCTGGGCAGCTAGTCAGATGATTCACGAGTCGGACTTGTTCGACCACCCAGCTCAACCAGGAAAACCCAGGTCGCATCTGGCCTATGCGTAGACGTCACACGATGTATAAACTCCGAGGACGTAAAAAAATGCACTAAATTGATTTTATCCTCGGGGGTCATGCAGCCGATTTTCCTAGGAGTCGTTGGATCGCTTCGATCTCGATCGTTAGTTCTCAGACATAGCGGCTATAAATAGGGTGTTACATGATTCATTACCCATTAAGGTTAGTTTATGATGTAACCGCTTTTGGATGCATCTAACATAACATAGGTGTGAAAGATGGAGAATTGTATTGGAAGCACCGGTGGAAACAGAATACTACTCCTCCCCATGTGAAGCTCTTTATTTGGAGGGTGTTACATGATTCATTACCCATTAAGGTTAGTTTATGATGTAACCGCTTTCGGTCACGTACTAATGTTTTGTGATAAAATTTTTTGGTTTAGTACCTTGTTATTTGATCCGGTGGTGGCGTGCCTTAGTGATGAGCTACTTGGTGGTGAACTACCTACTGGCGAACTGCTTGGTGGAGAATTGCCTGGGGGCAAACTGCCCGGTGGCGAACTGTTTGGTGGCGAGCTCCCTGGTGGCGAACTGCCTGGTGGCGAATTGCTTGGTGGTGAACTGCCTGGTGGCGAACTGCCTGGTGGTGAACTGCCCGGTGGCGAACTGCTCGGTGGTGAACTGCCTGGTGGGGAACTGCTCAGTGGCAAACTGCCTAGTGGCGAGCTGCTCGGTGGCAAACTGCCTGGCGGAGAGCTACCTAGTGGCGAACTCCCTACTAGGCGGCCGATGACTTAGAGAATGGTGGAGCTCCCTGGTGCGGCACAATCCGACTGCCCTCAGCATGAGGTGGTCTTCTTTCCTTTGTAGGCAGTGGGAGCTGAGGGACCTGCGAGAACTCCATCTTTTCCTCCTCTTTGTAGGTGGCGGGAGCTGAGGGACCTGCGAGAACTCCATCTTTTCCTCCTCTTTGTAGGCGACGGGAGCTGAGGGACCTACGAGAACTGAATCAGAGGTCCTGAGGGTATTTTCCCGACGGGGGCTCTCCGACGCTTAAGTTAGCACTCTTATTGTAGAGAGCTTTGAAGATAATATGAGAGAACTAGAGAGCAGGGGTTACTTCCCTTTTTTCATCCTCCTCCCCTTTGGGGGTGAGGTCTTTATATACCGGAGTTCTCGCGGGTTAGGTGGGTGAAAAGCCTCCAAACGGTAAGACTCGTCGCGTCCTGTCAGAACCGGGGTACGGTGGTGAACTCCTCGAGGTCGTCAGGTTGGCGCATGTGTCAGTCGGCGGGTCAGTGTCTAGGCCAGGTTTGTCGGCGGGCGCCTTATGAGCGGCTTGGCCAGATCATGTGCTAGGTTGGTCCATGTCGGCCAGGTCGTGCAGGCTGCGTGCCAGGCAGCGCGCAGTTCGGGCAGGCCGTGCGTAGTTCGCGCAGGCCGCGCGCAGGTCGCGCAGGCGCGCGTCAGGCCGTGCATAGGTCGCGCCAGGCCGGCCAGACTGGTGCCCGGGTGGGTCACCAACTTCGTAAGTTTGTTGGCTGGATGTTTACCTACTTGTCCCGAGGTGCCACGTGTCACAATTTCACTGGAGGGTCAAATCTGCCTTCATCAGCTTAGCTAAGCATCGGGTTGTAAATGAGATAGAGTGCCCTCTTTGTGGTGATTATGAGGAGAGCTTGGAACATGTTCTGATCTCCTGCCCAGCTGTCTTGCCAATCTGGTTTGGCTCCACCATAAGTTTGCGTATGGACTGTAACTCGAGCAAAAGTATAGCGCAGAGGTTATCTGATTGGTGGAAATTGGATCGAACTCAACAAGGACGACATGTCCTTTTGAATGCTGTTGTGTTGATGTGGTTTATATGGTGGCATCAAAATAAGAAGGTGTTTGAACATCAACATTTCAATCCCCAGTCGGTTCTCATCAGAGCGCAAGCCTATACCATCTCCATTCTTCAGTCAAGTAGAAGATCACCTCCCCATTGAATGAGAGGCAGCTGACTGATAATGTCTCAAGTCGATGGATTAAACCTCCCCAGAACTGCATAAAAATTAATGTAAATGGAGCTACGAGCACTAAGGCTGCTGGTGTTGGTATTGTGCTCCGTGACCACAATGGTTCTCACTTGTTTTCACGAGCAATTCCCTTGCAGCCATGCACATCACTTGAAGCGGAAGCTTTGGCTTTCCTCCATGGACTGGAATTCGCAATGGAATTAAATCTTCACCATGTGGTTATAGAAGGCGATGCTTCAGTTATAGTTTAGCTTCTGTTGGTGGAATCAGTACAACCACTGTGGCAAATCAGCTCTATAATTGCTGACTGCAGAAGCTATGTTTCACGCCTTCCAACTATCTCGGTATCTTTAGTTAGGAGGACTGCTAACAAAGTGGCCCATTGCTTAGCACGTTGGGCTTTATCTTGTAATAGGCCACGTACTTGGTCTCTGTCCTGAAGTGGCTACCCCTTTTGTATCCTCTGATATTACTGATTCGAGATAATTGAATTGTTATGCTTTTGCCTAAAAAAAAAACCTGAGAAGGCAGCTGAAATGCCAATGGCGTCCACACGTTTGATCAAAATCCCAAATGTCCCCATCTTGTATATATTAGGGTGTAAGTCCGTAACTCGCTAGATAGATGATGAATAAAATACACAGACAACACTTTTGGGCTGCCACTGCCACAGAAGCAGAGAAGCTGCGAGTGGAAAATGTGGCAAGCTCATCTCAACTGTAAAATATGAGAGTTCACATCAGCCCTGGCTCCCCACAATGTCTCACAACACATCTCGGGAAATGTTCCCAATACAAGACTGAGATGTACCGTGGGACAGTGTGGGGCGCCCCCTTGTGGGGGCTGATGTGAACTCAAAACATGAAGGTCATTTGGGAGAGCTCGTGATACTTGGAGCCTTTGAATACAGCCCGTGAGCTAACCTCCTTCTCTTGCAACTGTTTGTTCTCGAAACTCAAAAGCCTAACCCACTCGCAGTCGAACCCCCTTAACAATATTCTTGCATTATTATTCATTGGTTAAGTGTAAAAGGAAAAAAAAACATAAATCCCTTCAACTGAAAGTGCCCAACTTCACGGGTTATACAGTTATTGGAACATTCAATGAATGTTGTCTTGGGGATCAGCTGCGATCTTGGATTGGCATAAGTGGTTGACTAGCAAAAGACTGCTAATCCGAGGGTTCAATAACTCGTGGCCTCATGAGGGATCCATCTAATTGATCCATTCATATAAATGTTTCAAACAGCCAATTAATCAACCAAAAAATTGGTTCAGGATTAATTATTCTAGTGATGATAATACCTAATAATCCATCCATTCATGCCCAGATCCAAATTTTATTGATTGAATGACCCTTTAGTTCATCAATTCTCATTCATGTCCATGAATTCTCTGACTCTTCCCAAATTTAATAAAGAGAAAGCCAATCACGGCGGCTATGAATGCAGGTGAACTGTCACGTAGAACATGAGCATGCAGGTGATCAGGCTGGAAGAATGTTGGAAAGGAGTCGGGATCTGTTGATGACAACACATTGCTGATTACGTTCACTCAGCCACATATATGGAACATCAGTTGTGTTGTGGTCACTGATATTTTCAATGCACGGTTGGATGAGCGTGGCCAGCAACGTATTGTGGTCTGCATATCCGAACTTGTTGGAAAGGTGGGGTAATTGCAGACGAAAATATAAAGATAAAATAGTAAAATAGGGCGGTAGCTAGCTGTTCTATATAAATCAATAGGGGAGTCTATCAGGGTCTCATCTGACATCTTTTCGGTAACGATGGAGTTAATTGTAGAGGGTAAGCGGTTTTGGCTGGTATTGTGGGTGGTTCTGCAGTGTATACTCGGCGGTACTCAATGTAAAAGTTTGGAGGAGAAAATCGACGCTAAAATCAAGAAACCAGCGGGGTTGCCATTTGAAGGAACTATGAATTGGGTTGAAGGTAGTGGAGTGGGTGGTGGTGGGTGGAATGGGTTGAATTTCGAACATTTGCTCAGTGCCGCCGGTAAGGGTAGGGATTCAACCTTTGGCGCTAGAAAACTTGGGACCATTTTAAGAAAACCTGACTGCATAGGAAAAGGTGGTGGTGGTAATGGCGGAAAAGGTCACGAGAAAAAAGGAAGAAAGTATACTGGTGGTGGTGGGGTGGGAATTGGTTTTGGTGGTAGTGGCGGTGGTGGCATTGGTGGGGGTGGTGGTGCTGGAGGGAGTATTGGCGGAGGAATTGGTGGAGGTGGTGGCGCCGGAGGGGGTTTCGGAGGAATTGGTGGAGGTGGTGGTGCTGGAGGGGGTATTGGCGGAGGAATAGGTGGAGTTGGTGGCGCTGGAGGAGGTATTGGCGGAGGAATTGGTGGAGGTGGAGGAATCGGGGGAGGTATTGGCAAAGGAATTGGTGGGGGAATAGGTGCTGGTGGAGGAATTGGTGTTGGGATTGGTGTTGGTGGTGGAATTGGTATTGGCATTGGAGGCAGTGGTGGAGGTGGTGGAGGAGGAGCAGGTGGTGGCATCGGAAGAGGAGGTGCAGGAGGTGGTGGAGGCATTGGTGGAGGAGTGGGAGTAGGTGGTCCAAGAGGTGGAGGAATTAGTGTAGGTGTTGAAACTGGTGGAAGTGGAGGTAGTGGCAGTGGCAGTGGCGGCAGCGGCGGTGGAACGAGTGGAGCAATCTTGAGTGGAGAGACCAAGAAACCTTAAGACTTGCAATGCTAGTAATAGTCATGAAGTAACAAACATCTTCTTGGATTTGCTTTTCTTTCATTCATCAAATGCATTAAATCCACGTTAACTTATGTAATCTCTCTATTTGTGCCCTTTGTACCTTTCTAAACACCAAAGTTGTTTGTAAAGCACTGTGTGAAAATGTTATCTTTGGTTGGTTCATTCTAAATTGTTTGTACACTTTTATCATTCTTGTAAGCCATCTCATTTCAATAATCAATGGCAATTATTCTCAAACGGTTATCTTTTGATTGTTGCGTTTCGATTAGACGTGACAAAAAGTTGACCCAACCCCAAAAAATAGGGTTAGGGTCTCATGTTTAGCTATTTGAATGTGAGAATGACCTGAGCCAATCCAATTCGAAAAAAACTAGGTTGGGTCATGGTTCAACCTGTTGATCCGATTGTCAAGTCTAATTGAGACTATTTATGCATTGTTAGAAGTTTCAACTCTTTAATTTTTTCAATTTAGTCTTTACTTTTTATTGTTTACTCTTTAACTTGTTAAATGTTCAACTTTTTTTATTTATTTTATATTTGGAATTTTAAGGTTAATTTCTTTAATTTTGGCAATTTTCATGTAGTTTTTCTTTATTTTTTAAATTTCAGTTATTTTTTGGGATGACCCAAATTGACCCATGGATCAACCATAACTCGAACATTTAGGGTTAGGGTCTAGCATTTGATAATCCAACCCGAAATCAACCCGAAGTGTCTTGACCCAACCCGAACCTAACCCACTCAACCCAATTGCCAGGTCTAGTTTCGATACATCGGAACAGGTGTACTTATACTAAATTTCACACTTTTATTGTTTTAGGTTTTTTTTCTCAAAATTTTACTGTATGACCATCTTTGTGTTATTTAATTATTAAAACAAAAAATTTCCTAAAAATTAGTGGAGCCCATAAGATACACAGATTTTGTTATGCAATAACATATAAAAATTCATTATTGTAAATTTTGTTAATTTTAGAAAATTAAATAACAATAATTTATTGATATTTTATGACATTTTCAATATTAATTGAATAACAATAAATTACAATAGTTTCAAAATTAATTACAAGATTTAGAAAAAATAATTTACCACAAATGATTTGCAAAATTATCAAAACAAACTATTAATTTTCAATAAACTTGCATATTTAGTTATTGGTTGAATTTTCACTACATTAATATTTTTAAATAAACAAATTATACAAAAGGTTTATGACATTTCTAAATAAAAGTTATGCAATTTACCAAAAATAATTTAGCACAATTAATGAAAAATTACCAAAATTCATTACCAATATTACCAAAAATATCTTTGCAAAATTGTCAAAGCAAATTATTATTTATAGGTAAAAATTTTACTTAAACTAATTTTTGGTAATTATTAACTTTTGATAAATAGATCATTTAACAAAATTATAAATAAATAATTATAGTAAATGAAAATAACAATAAATTCTGTTAATTGAAAAAAAGAAGAAGAAAACAATATATGTTAATTAAATAACAATAAATTTCACTAATTTCTGATGATTTTCAAAAATTAGTGATTATAAATAAAAAAATAACAGTAAATAAAAATAAAAGGTTAAACAACAACAATATCAATTAATAGTAAACTGCAGTAATTTTTTAATTTCTAAAATTGAATAATGAGAATTTATTGATAATTTTTTTGTAATTGTCAATAATTAATTAAATAAAAATAAATTACAATAGTTTCAAAATTAATGACAAAACTTACAAAAAAAAATATGATGTACTATGTACCACACTTAAGTATCAAAATTACCGATATTACCAAAATTATATGTGCAAAGTTACCAAAACAAATTATTATTTTTTGGTAAATAAATTTTACTCAAGTATTTGTAAATTTCGAGAATTGTTAATTATTGTTAAATTATAATTGAATACATAAATTAATGAATCAAATTTTGTAGATCGAGTTTCCATATTCTCTTTTGGTAGAACACCGAATTTGGATATACCTATCCGAATTCAAGTCAATCTATTTGCAGCCCCATTCCATATATTAAACTCGTGGCCTATGCATTATAGTTGCAATCTTGCTTAAACAAAGGAGAAAGAAACTGGTTTGGGGTTAGATCAAACTCTCGGACCCATGGGCCAGTCCACACAAATACGCTCCAACCTAAACATCTACGGGGCTGGGCCTAGATTATCTTATCTATTTATCTATATATATTGTAAGACGGTCCACGTTATTATGCATTTTCTTTGGCTCTCTCTCCTCCCCTTTTTCCATCACTCTCAAACCGCCAAATCAGCAACCCCATTATACATTTCAACTTATATTCACGTTTCACGTTCCAAGTTATTAAGATATCTAACTTCACGTTTCACGTTCCAGAGAAAGGCATCTTTAAGAATCGTAATATATATGGAAAAGGGAATAAAGATCCTGATTTATATAAATCCAAAATCAATGTAATGATAAAAAGAAATCGATGTTTAGTAAGTAGCGTAGGTCGGTAGGATTCAATAATCTTGCCATTGTCACATTCTTCTTCCCATAAAACACTACCCGTTCTTGCATTCCTAGAAATCGACACTCTTCCATTCCCAGAAACCGGCGGTACTTTACCTTTGTTTTCTGCCACAGTTCAAGAGACGATGGAGTCTATTAGCCTTCTTAGCATCGCTTTTAACCATCTTTTTCTTCTCTACTAACAGGGGGTACATTACCCAGTCTATTGACACAGTCCGATCGTTCTTGGATGGAGATTACATTAGTCTTTTTTGGATGCACTATGTAGACCTGTAAAGACCTCCATTCAGTTTTTTGGACGCACTGTGAAGACCTCTTTGTGAATAGACCGATTCATGGTCTAGATAGCCCCCCATGGCCCGGCTGATATTTTTTGGGTTTAGACAAAATTTTAGGCCCATGAACTCGGGCTCGGGCTTTTTCAAGTAAGTCTAGCCCGATCTGATACTATTATATATAATAGAAATATGCATTATTTATATATAAAATTATTATCAAATATTAATTTTCTATTCAGGAAATATGAATTAATTATACCAAAAATAGGACATTTTGTGTGCAGATAGGGCTTTGGGCTTTATATATTGAGTTTGGGCTCATGATCTAGGCCCGAAAGTCAGGCCAAGCTCGAGTTCAGGTCTGGACATTGTCTGTTGATAAAGAGGCAAAGCCCAGCCCAAACCCATCCTGGCCCAACCCGTGAACAGGTTTATTTGTGAATAGACCTGTTCATGGACCGGATAAGCTCGACGGGCTGGTCTGGCCCAGCCTGTTATAAGTCAGGCTTAATCATAATTTTAGGCCTGCGGGTTCAGGCTCCGGCCTAAAGCACCAGGCTTGACTTTTCCGGGCTGGGCTTGAGCTTTCTCAAAAAAGCTCAGCCCGAGCCAAACTTGATACTTTATATTAAATAATAAAAATATATTTTATTTAATAAATAAATATATATATACAATATTTTTTTGTTGTTCTTCTCTTTTTTTCCAAGTAATAGTGAGATGTTTATTAGTTTTTAGTTTTGAAGATTTTTAATATAAATAAAATACTTTTTTATTGAATAAAAAAAAAGAAAAAAATTCTGTTTTCAAATTTCTGGCCAGGTTTGGGCTTAGGCCCAGACTTGAACTCAAGACCTAGGCCCGACGGTCAGACCGGGCTTAAGCTCAGGCCTGAGTGTATTCTATGATACATATACAAAACCCGGCCTGACCCGACCCATGAACAGGTATATCTATGAATAAGTCTCCCAAGTTTCGTGCTCATTGAGAGAATATGGCATATGTGTGTTTGAGTATTGGTAAATGAAAACAGACTTTTCATGATTTGAAAACTCATGTCTATTTTCTCACGTCTTCTTTGACCATCAACTCCTCTAATAGTTATACTGTCGTGGCTCTCCATTTCTTTGTAACGGGGTGAAGATGATGGCCACATTTCGGTTAATGGGTCAAGTCATAAAAATCCAGAAAATTAATTAAATCAGTAAATTTCCACCGAAACTATAGATTTCAGTAATTAATATTTATAATAATTATATATTTTAACTAACTATCGTATTTTAGTTATGTTCACTAATTAAATTATTTTCAGTAATTTTAGTATTTTTTATTTTTTTAATTAATTGATATTTTTGGTAATTAGTATACTTAGTAATTAAAAAATTCAGTATTTCTAATAATTTTAGTTATTTTATTTACTTTTATTTTCAAATGTTTTATAATATTATCAGTTATTAATTATTACATTCAGTAATTGATATTTTAATAATATAATTAAATAATATTAAATACTGAAAGCAGTAATTAGTTATTTTCAGTAAATAATATTTATAGTAAGGGTAAATTACAAAGACACCCCTCTACTATGGGGTCTGTGATAAAGAACCCGCTGTACTTTGATTTGCGATAAAACCCCTTGTACTTTGACCGTGAGACAAATATCCCCTTCCGTTAATTTTTCGTTTAAATTTACCGTTTCAATCCCCCTAATACCCTTTTAATATATATTGGAAGGGAGAAAAGTACTGTTTATCTTCTCTAACCTCGCGATATAGGAACAGCAGCGGCGACAAAGATGGGTCATCATCGTGGCAAATGGATTGCCATCCGTCGTCGATGAGCACCAGCCCCAGCGGGCAACCGCCCTCCACCAGACCCTTCACCCACTCTCACACTCCATCAGGATGTACGTTAAGATAAAAGGCATCCCAGGTGCACCAACCAAACTTGTCTACTATTCCTGGAGGAGCCTTCTCGTCCAGGAGTTCGAAGGTTCCTAGGTGAACCCTCACCTCCTTCATTGCGTCTTTAACAAGACTATATGGATCATCTCCGACATGCATGTACAGTGAGCTCCTGAAGCTTGAGCTTGTCACTTGTGTGTGTCGACCCGCTCTCTACACAAATGCCCAAGTTGTCGTCGTCGCCTGGGTGGAGAGAAGCATGGAATGACACTTCAATGAGGGGAAGCAGCAGAACATAAGGACGGCCGAAGTCCGACTTCTCCAGAATCATGGTCTGGGTCTCGTGTTCGACGTCGCTGCCTTTGTCTCCCACCCAATGCGTTGTCCACCAACTTTGAATTTAAAGATGCTCAGGACTTAATTCCCCTGAGCTTGCCTAGAGAGACGACGTTCCTACTCTTCGATTCTTAGGCATCAAAACCCACATAACAACCGACCGTGTTTGTTTCCTTGTCAGTAGATGGAGCCGCTACAATATCCAAAGGGACACCGGTGAGGATGGGGTGCCCGTTGGCAATGAAATTCGAACCATTGAGAGTAACCAACGATGGCCGGCCATCGTCGGTGACCCCAATAAGGTGTGTGGATCCTTTGATCAAAGTAGGGGCCATGGGATGTGATGAGGGGGGATTTGGCCCTCCAACGATATTGTAACATGTGGCATCTTGGAACAACTGGGTGACACCCGAAACCATTTAGGCAATTTAGCCAAGATGGTGTCCCGAAATGGCGACCTGGCACAGGCACCGACCTGGCGACCTGGCACATGCGCTGATCAGGTGACCTAGCACAGGCGCCGAACTGGCAACCTGCGAGACGTGCTCGCCAACAAATTCGGCATGCTTATCCAAATACTCCCACGATCCTTGGAAGTTGGCCCACGTACCAAACGATCCAGAGGGTGGTCAACGTGCATGGTGGTTGCCTCCGGGAATCTCGGACCACTTTGATGACCTCTCAGAAATCTTGGATGTTGTGCGTAAAGCCCACGCCAAACAATGCCTATATAAAGGCACTAACCCCAATGGCATAGGGGGGCAAATAAACATATTCTAGCTCTCATATTTTGTGATTTTTAGCTCGCAATCTATTATGAGAGTATTGACTTAAGCATCGGAGCGCCCTCGCCGGGTTAGCCACCTCGGGTCCTCTGACATTGATTCCTTGCAGGTCTCTAAAGAACAATAAAGCTCAACAATCAATCTAGCTCGGCCCCCCATTCAGTTCGGTACCTAACCTACCCAGCACGGCTTAGTCAGCTCGGCCTGGTCAGCTCGGCATCCAGGTCCTCATCCAGCAAAAGTTCTCCACTTCAGCCTCTGAGTCATCGGCCACTTGGAAGCAGACCAAATGACGAGGTACATAGCCAAAAAATTGATTCATCAATTGGTACCGTCTGTGGGAAACGCTACAAAAAGTTAAGTTCTCATCTTTTGAAAGGCTAAGTCCTCTTCTTCTAGAAAGCTAAGTTCTCACCTTTTAGAAACTAAAGCTATCACTTTCTAATTTCCATTTTTTATGAACTCAAAGACTAAGCAGGAAGTTGATGGCCAACAGACTAAGCGGCTTTGTCGACTTTATTTCAATTTGGATAAAGCCTCATCAGTCCTCTTCGCGAGGTACCCTCTACAAGATGAGCTCTTCATGGCTTCTGTGGGAGTTGGCAGCCAACAGACTGCATGGACACCCTTGCTGGTCAAGCCATTAAGGGCTCTTGCACGAGTTGGTGACCTAAAGTCAGTAGTGTTGCCCCCGTAGGTCGAGCTCCCAGTAGCTTTTTGTAGGAGTGGGTGACCGGCGTCACTAACGAGGTTGATGCAGCGCAGCCACAACTCTAAAGTGCCAAACTAACAAAAGACCTTGGCACCACATAAGACCCAGTCACCTCTTTGGCATGGGAAAAATCAAGGGTAAGAAGAGTGGACTGCGAGTCGCTCCTAGAGCCTAAGGGCTAAGGTACCGAGCTGACAAAAGACCTCGGCACCACATAAGACCCAGTCGCCTCTTTGGCATGGGCAAAATCAACGGTAAGGAGTGTGGACTGTGAGTCGCTCCCAAAGCCCATGGCCGCAAACACTTGGACTCTTATGACTTGAGAAGCAAATTGGATTGACACTTACGAGATCTTCGAATTAGTCAATCTAGACCAAAAGGAGCAATCTACTCCCTTCACTGAGTTACTTTCAGCTAGGAAGTGGGGGGCAATTGATGAGGGCAGATTTGGCCCTCCAATGACATTGTGACATGTGGCATCTCGGAACAACTGGGTGACACCCGGAACCACTTAGGCAACTTAGCCAAGATGATGGTGTCCGGAATTGGTGACCAGGCACAGGCACCGACCTAGCAACCTGGCATAGGCGCTGACCTGGCGGCCTGGCACAGGCGCCGACTTGGCGACCTGCGAGACGTGCTCGCCGACAAATTCGACATGCATATCCTAACACTTGAACGATCCTTGGAAGTTCGCCCACGCACCGAACGATCCGGAGGGTGGTCAATGTGCATGGCGATTGCCTCTGGGAATCTCGGACCACTTAGACGACCTCTTAGAAATCTCGGATGCGGTGCGTGAAGCCCATGCCAAACAACACCTATATAAAGGCACCAACCCCAATGGCATAGGGGGAAAATAAACATATTATAGCTCTCATACTTTGTGATTTTTAGCTCGTAGTCTATTATGAGAGTACTGACTTAAGCATTGGAGCGACCTCACCGGGTTAACCACCCTGGGTCATCTAACATTGATTCCTTGCAGGTCTCTAAAGAACTACAAATCTCAACAATCAATCCAGCTCGGCCCCCCAGTCAATTCGGCACCTAGCCTGCCCAGGTCGGCCCAATCAGTTGGGCACCTAACCTGCCCAGCTCAGCCTAGTTAGTTCGGCACCCAACTTGCCCAGCTCAACTCAGTCAGCTCGGCATCCAGGTCCTCATCCAACAAAAGTTCTCCACTTCGGCCTTTGAGTCATCGGCCATTTGGATGCAGACCAAATGACGAGGTACTTAGCCAAAAAATTGATTCATCAATTGGCGCTGTCTATGGGAAATGCTACAAAAAACTAAGTTCTCATCTTTTGAAAGGCTAGGTCCTCTTCTTCTAGAAAACTAAGTTCTCACATTTTAGAAACTAAAGCTCTCACTTTCTAATTTACATTTTTTATGAACTCAAAGACTAAGCAGGAAGTTGATGGCCAATAGATTAAGCAGCTCTGTCGACTTTATTTCAACTCGGATAAAGCCTCATCAGTCATCTTCGTAAGGTACCCTCTACAAGATGAGCTCTTCGTGGCTTCCGCGGGAGTTGTCAGGCAACAGACTGCATGGACACCCTTTCCAGTCAAGCCTTCAAGGGCTCCCGCATGAGTTGGTGACCTAAAGTCAGTAGTGTTGCCCCCGTAGGTCGAGCTCCCAGTAGCTTTTTGTAGGAGTGGGTGACCGGCATCACTAACGAGGCTGATGCAGCGCAGCCGCAATTCTAAAGTGTCGAACTAACAAAAGACCTTGGCACTACATAAGACCCAGTCACCTCTTCGGCATGGGCAAAATCAAGGGTAAGGAGAGTGGACTGCGAGTCGCTCCCAAAACCTAAGGGCTAAGGTACCAAGCTAACAAAAGACCTCGGCGCCACATAAGACCCAGTCGCCTCTTCGGCATGGGCAAAATCAAGGGTAAGGAGAGTGAACTGCGAGTCACTCCTAGAGCCCAAGGCCGCACACACTTGGACTCTTCCGACTTGAGAAGCAAATTGGATTGACACTTACGAGCTCTTCGAATTAGTCAATCTAGGCCAAAAGGAGCAATCTACTCCCTTCATTGAGTTGCTTTCAGCTAGGGAGTGGGGGGCAATTGATGAGGGCGGATTTGGCCCTCCAATGACATTGTGACACGTGGCATCTCAGAACAACTAGGTGACACCCGAAACCACTTAGGCAACTTATCCAAGATGATGGTGTCCCAAACTGTCGACCTGGCACAGGCACCGAACTGGCAACCTGGCAAAGGCGCCGACTTGGCGGGCTGGCACAGGTGCCGAACTAGTGATTTGCGAGACGTGCTCGCCAACAAATTCGACTTGCATATCCCAACACTCCCACGATCCTTGGAAGTTGGCCCACGTACCGAATGATCCGGAGGGTGGTCAATGTGCATGGAGGTTGCCTCTGGGAATCTCGGACCACTTAGACGACCTCTCAAAAATCTCGGATACGGTGCGTGAAGCCCATGCCAAACAATGCCTATATAAAGATACCAACCCCAATGGCATGGGGGGGGGGGCAAGTAAACATATTCTAGATCTCATACTTTGTGATTTTTAGCTCGCAGCCTATTATGAGAGTACAGACTTAAGCATCGGAGCAACCTCGCTGGGTTAGCCACCCCGGGTCCTCTGACATTAATTCCTTGCAGGTCTCTAAAGAACTACGAAGGTCAACAATTAATCCAGCTCGGCCCCCAGTCAGTTCGGCACCTAACCTTCCCAGCTCAGTCTAGTCAGTTCGGCACCTAACCTGCCCAGCTCAGCCTAGTTAGTTCAGCACCTAACCTACCCAGCTCGACCCAGTCAGTTCGGCACCTAACCTGCCCAGCTCAGCCTAGTTAGTTCGGAACCTAACCTACCCAGCTCGACCCAGTCAGTTCGGCACCTAACCTACCCAGCTCGGCTCAGTCAACTCGACACCTAATCTGCCCCCAGCTCGGCCTAGTCAGCTCGGCATCTAGGTCCTCATCCAGCAAAAGTTCTCCACTTCGGCCTCTGAATCATCGGCCACTTGGAAATAGACCAAATGACGAGGTACTTAGCCAAAAAATTGATTCATCAGGATGTAGAGATACAAGTTAATACAACACGCGCACAAAAAAGAATGAAGAGATGAAATATGTATATATAGACAGAAAACGAAGAGCCGAGTCTGATCAAGATCAACGCACGCAATGAAAGGCCCAGGAATACCACCTTAAATAGACTAACCAAAAGGGGGAATCTGGATGCGACAAAGAAGGGGCATTGTATCTCGTAAATCTATGAGATCACGGAGATTGCAGCAAGTGGGTTTCTGAGCAGTTGGTCTCTCTTTATCTCTTCACAGACGGTCAATGCCTAGTTCTCATAAAATACAATAAGAACTTCAGTTTCTGCAGAGAGAAATAAAAAGCAGACGATGACTAGAGGGGGATTTAAGGAGACAATCTACAGTCTTTTTTTTGCTATAATTCATGAATAGCTCTGCTTTTTCACAAATAAATTTGGATTCAAGAAAGGATATTATTGCAAGGAGAAAATTTTTAGCTCTATTTTTCACAAACAAATTTGGATTCAAGAAAGGATATTGCAAGGAGAAAATTTTTGAAAAAAAATGGAATTTTATAGAAGAATGCTGTGAGGTAAACGTTTACAAAGAATGGTAAGGGCTAAGGACCAAGGGAAGAAGAGCCAATTGTCTAGAAATATATATACATGGAGGTCGAAGTTTACAGGATTTTTTTTCTAAACATAAAACAAAAATACAATCTACATCAGCCTGGAAGAAATTCCCAGATGTGATGGTGACCAAAGCCGACAATGCCCCTCCTGTGTCGCTGCTGCTGTTCTTGTATCACAAGGTCGGAAAAGATGAACAGTGCTTTTCTCCCAATTGCTTGAATATTTATTACAAGGGTAGTATGGGGATTAAAATGGTGAATTTCAACGAAAAACTAACAGAAGAGGGTCATTGTCTCACGGTCATAGTACAGGGGGTCTTTGTCGCAAAACAAAGTACAGGAGGGGTCTTTGTCACAGACTCCATAGTATGGGGGGTGTTTGTAATTTACCCTTATAGTAATTTTAATATTATTTAGTTATTTCAGTAATTATATTTGATTAATATTTTTCACTAAGTGTGATATTTTCTGTAATTATTTTGAATTTTCGGAATTATAATATTATCAGTAATTAAATAATTACTGAAAATAATATTATCAGAATTATAATATTATTTAGTTATCAGTATTACCAAAATAATTAGAGAAAATCATTGAACAAATATTGAGAATTAAATAAAATAATGAAAATATTAAAAAAACTAAAAACAATTTTTTATTAACTAATTCAAAATAATTACTGAAAATTCAAAACCACTGAAAATAATTATTAAAAAATCCGTATTAATTGTAGTTTCACAATTATTGTAACTATTGCATTTGTTATTAGTTATTTATTGTATTTTTTATAAACTTATTTCAATAATTATGTATTTTTCTATTAATTTTCAATAATTATTGAAGATTAAACTATTGCTATTTATTAGAGATTAGGCTATTAATTTGTCTAAAATTAATTATTTTTATATTTATATTATAAAAAGTAATATATATAATGTATATAATTAATGGAGGATAATGTTTATTTTGAAGTAAATATAATTATTAATGGAGGATATTGTTTAGGCTATTAACAATTTAAAAGAAAATATATTTTTTAATTTAATGGAGAATATTGTTTATTTTGAAGTTGATGTGTTGGGTGATCATTTTCAGCAAAGCTCGGAAATTCCAACCTTGGGCCCAAATTTTGTGTTCAGGCCCACATCAGGACTATGAATTTCTGAACCGGGTCTCGACCTAACAATGACTTGGCCCAGCCCAAACCTGTACAGACACAGGTCCAGACTTAAATTTGAGGCCCGGGATGGATTAGGCCAGACGAAGGCCTGGGTTATAACCGGAAATGGACATGGGCCAGCCTGATCCAAAATCACCCCAGACCCCAGTGGTTGAAAGTCGAAACATGAAACAGAGGAGAGTCCTAAACCGTTATAAATTGGAGAATGCCTTTCCCCATAAACGGTTTACACATATATATAGCCGTTTGAATGTACGCTTAATTTGTAAGTTAGAGAGTCCTAAACAATGTAAGAAGTTTCCAAATTCCGCTTTCCTTTCCGAAATACAAGTGAAGATACGCGAAAATTGTAATTTAGAGAGTCCTAAACAATGTAAGAAGTTTCCAAATTCCGCTTTCCATTCCGAAATACAAGTGAAGATACGCGAAATTTGTAACTTAGAGTCCCAAACAATGTAAGAAGCTTCCAAATTCAGCTTTCCTTTCCGAAATACAAATGGAGTTCCATTTCTAAAATGGAGACTTCCATAGTTCTATTTATAACTCAGAATTGAATATCATCGGTATCTTCATTCTACATTTGCGGTAGATATTTGGGTTTGTTTGGTTTGGGAAACTGTTTGTAGTGGTAGTTTGTTTGTGATCTTGCGGGTTGAGTCGATCATGGCTGCGTCGGATGCTAGCTTGGTCGATTTCTGGAGGAAGTTCTTTCAGGGTGCACACAGAGATATTTTCACTGTTATCGAGAAGGCAATCACGGTTGCCTCTTTGGATCGTCCAGATGAGTTCAAGAGAAACAAGTTAAGAATCATAGAGGCACTCTTCTCGTATGGAATGAAGAATGGCAGCAGCGGTAGGTGCATCGGGTCTGATAGCATGCAGTCTGAAGTGGTAGCAGAGCGAGATTGTAATGAAAAGAAGATCATAGAAAGCAACGTAAGTTGTAGTACCAACAATGGCAGCAACGATCAAACGGAAGAAGTGGTTAAACCGAAGAAGATCGAAGGAGATGAAAAGACAGATGAGATTGAAGAAGTTTTGAGGATTAAAGTGGCTGTTAATTACAATGGTCACCCGGATGAGAAGTCGCTGTTGGAGACGCTAGGAAGACTTCAAGGAATGGAGTTATCTTTCCAGACTCTCAAGGCAACGGAGATTGGAAAGGCTGTGAATGAAATCAGGAAGCAGACCAAATCCAAGAAAGTACGTAAAGTGGCACGGGCTATCATCGAAAGGTGGAGAGCAACAGTTGATCAATGGCTGGAGAAAGAGAACAAAGCTTTATCGTCAGTTTCTACCTAGGATACTATGTCCTCAATTGAATTTGAGGCTACTCAAAGCGATGAACGTACAAAGATGCAGCAGGGATCGACGATTACTACTTACACTGTCTGTGAGAAAAGTGAAACCACCAAGAGAAACCTTCAGGATGCATACCAACGATCTGAGAATGCCAAGAAGCAGCGCTGCATGAAGTTTTTGGAGTTGCAGAAACTTCCCAAGAAGCCCCTGCCTCGTGGGGCCATATAGTTTGTTATTTCTTCATTTTTACTCTTGTAAATAAAACAAAGTTGAAGAACATGTTTTTGTCAAACACCTTGCAAAATTTATGCAGATAATTCTTTTATCACACTCTAACTTTTGTCATCTCCTTATCTTTGGCTTGAATTGTTTTTAATTTTAACCTTCTTTTTTGGAAATTGAATCATTTAATCCAATAACTAATTGTACTCTTTTACATGCCCGTATGTATATATAGAGAAGTCAAGTTGGCTTATCAATTGAGTGAGATGGCTAAGTTGTACAGTTGTTGCTTGTCAAACTTGGAACTGATGATAAGTTGAATTGTGTAGTTCTCTTCATGCAACATTAAGATACTCTGCCATAGTTGTGTAAGAACTCCACTTTTCAGGGGAATTGTAACTTTTTGGTAATAGTTCAGCTTAATCTCAGTGGTGAATCAGGGTCATTTCTTGAACTTCAAAGAGTGACCATTTCTCTTGAGACTTTTTTCCCAGTAGTTCGAATTAACTTTTCAGTTTGCCGTTATAGAAGAGGTGCAAATTAACTAGGCTTTTCCTCCCCCTCGCCTCTTCCTCTTCCCACCCTCTCTGTCTCTCTCCTTTCTCAGTCGTCTCTTTCTATCTCTCAGTTTCAGTCACTCTTCAATCGATCTTATCTGTCACCCAGCAGGGCTACCAATTTTAAGTCTCTGCCTTGGTCATAGAGAATATGCCAACACTGGGAGTCTAGCGGGGATATCAATTGCTGAGTCAGATTGTATTACTGGGAAACGACAGTTAAAAGGCAAAGCTCTATTACTGAGAAAGGTGAAATCAGTACTGGGGTAAGAAAGGTGAAATCAGTACTGGGGTAATAGAGGGCTGCTCTTTCAATCTCTAGAACACGTTTTTATATCCAGAATTTATTGTTAGCGGACTTTATTTTCTGCAATTTCTTGTCTACAGTTAGGGATTTCGAATGTGATTGAGGCCATGGAGCTGGCTCCAGAACTTGTGTATCCTCTCTATGTGGTTGCTTGGTCAGATAGGTAAATGCTTTCTTTTGTTGCTGATTTGTTCAAGTCTAGAGGCAATAGTTAAGAGAGGTGAGGATCATGTAAGAAAGAAGGCTTCTGGTGCAAATTTAGATGATCCACAGCTTATAATCAGGATTGCTTTGCTATTTAATGTTATCTGATTCCATCTTCTAGTTTATAACTATCTCTGTTACTTTACTGAATATCAATGGTTCATGAAGTTACATCCTCTACCTTTTAGCTAGACAGGGGAACAGGGTGAACCACTTCGAAAAACAGCATAAGCTAATGTTGATTACAAAGAAGAAAACAAAACCAAAATAACCTTCAAACATATATATGAAAGAAACAGTGAAAACAATGGGAGAACAAGTTTGTACCTTGTAACCATAATGTACTGGAGTTCTACCGATTGCTTGGTATAAATAGATTGGGGGAGATCCAAGAGAAACTGATTGCAAGGTACTTAGCAGGTTGAGGATCTCCAATCATGATGTCTTGTGGATGAAAAATTCTGCCTCTGTTTCAGAAGCCAAAGTAAAAGCTCAATCAGTAGAAAAGATGTAGAAGCAGAGGATGCAGAATTTGGTTCTAATTTGATGAACACACAACTGCTTTATGCTCCAATTAATGGTTACTATGAACATTGAGACATAATATCTTTTTCACCAAGTACACTACTGATGCTGGTTTTTGTGCCAGACTTATTATAGATCCAGGCAGTTGAGTGATTGAGAACTCGTTAGCAAGGATCAGATTATGGATCTTGTTTTGTTTCTGTGTGAAGTGGCATCTAGATGGTTGTCGTGTTAGTAACTTTTTGAGAAAAAGGTAAAGTATAATTGTATTGATGTAAGTAAGGTCCCTTCACCCTTGTACGAAGAGAGTCTGTTCAGGTATGTGAAGAGTACCTCAAAAAAGGTCCACTTTCAAAAAATAACCTTCCAGAGTATCATCTTTGAAAACTTGAGATACAGAAACAAAACAGACTCTACCTTAGCAGCTGCAGTTGTTTTATTATTGCACTGGTTGGCAATCCAGGAGATGATGTATATTTGTATATGTTGCTTTTGATTTATTCTTGCTTGAACCTCAAAGTTCTTACATCTCATCTTTTACCCTTTTTTCCATTAATACATGTATATACATCTCATGTATAATTGTTTCCTGATTCTCTCTCTTGGTATTCCTTCAATTTTCTTTGCTTTACTCCTGCTTATTTTTTTGATAAGTAAAAAGATTTATTAATATAATTCAAAAGTTGCATATGGTACAAGCATCCCTTAGAAAGAAGCATGAGATGCAACCTCTTCTAAAATATAAAAAAAGTGCAGATTACAACTGAGCCCAAAATAAGTGTTCCCTTGAGACCCCTTTCTTAGATAATATATCAGCCAATGCATTAGCTGACCTCTCAACCCAATGAATGTTCACAGTCATATTCTTTGTCAACCATTTGTATTTCTTAATTGTATCACTAGCACCAAGATACATACAGACTCCAGATCCTCCAGATGTACTCCTTATTTTAAAACATCTTGATTTTAGAGCATCTCTCTATGTTTCTAATTTTGCATTCAATCCTAGACTTGCCAATCAAATGATCAATACTATGTCATCAGCAAAAACCATACATCATTGAATACCCTCCTATACATGCTTTGTCAGTTCATCCATGACTATTACAAACAAATACAGGGTAAGGGTTGATACTTGGTCAAGGCCCATGGTACAATGACAGTTAAGCACCATATTCATATCCTCAGGTTAATTTATCCATTTTGGGCACCTGTCTATTTCAAAATGGATCATATTATCTCCCTAGAGAGCTATAAATCATAACCCCTTTTTATTGCTGTTAATTGCCAGAAAGAAATTCATTCATGACTAGCATTGTTTTGTTGGAATTTACATGGCATACACCAAATATACATTACATGGTTAATTTCCAGGAAGACATTTTTTCCTGGATGCCATTGTTCTCCCTAATTTACATTACAAAGCACCATAGAAAGATGCATACTAATTTATTCTTATGCTTTTTTTTTTATAATCCCACATTTTAATCTATGGTTTCTGGACCATACTTGCAATGGGTGGCTGGGTGCAACCCATGACAGTGTATTTTTTTTCATAAATATACATACCTCTTGTGGTCTATTTACTGCAGGCAGTATTGGATCAACTGAAGCTTATGGTCCCTGTTATACTGAATTGTATTTTGAGGTCACTTGATGGTTCAAGTGCAGAATCAGGTCCAAATTATTTTAAGCAGTTAATCTAACATAGCATTTGATTTTTTTTTTTTTTGAGAGAGAGTGAGAAGATAAAGTATAGTATCATTGAGTGAAAGCCAAAAGGCATGTACAACAAGTTGCTGCACCCAGGGATTATACAGTAGCTGCCCATGCAGCCCTATACCCAAACCTTTTTCCCTCTTCTTTTTTCAGCCAAAAGTTTGCAAGTTTGTAGATTTTAGAAAAAAAAAAGGATGATAATGTGGAGGGAGAGCAGAGACTGCAAGGAAAAAGAGACCATGGAAGAAGGATAATTCCAAAAGACTGCTATAACCTGAATCTCAAAAAACATAAACTGATTTTTTTTTTTTTTTTTGAAAAATGGTCAAAATGGTTGTATTTAAATAGGTATAAGAGAGCGAGTAGCATATACAAAGGTGCTTATATGTGCACAAGAGCATATAAGCTGAAAATTATTCATTAGGAACTTAGCAGCATTTGTAGGATTCTCACAAATACTGAATTTATATTCTCTTGTGAGAAAGTAGGTAGATGTGTTTAGAAGAGAAGTGCTTTCATCAATATTTGACATTGCCAACAGTTTTACAACCATCCTACAATACTATGTTTTCAATATTTTATCTTTACATTTATTAAATTGAATGGTCTGTTATCACTTGTCTCATTAACCAGGGTATTGCCCCTGGTGATCCCTATCATTTTTATGGTGCAACCCCCTCATGTTGGATCATTACGGAACTGTGAGGAGATGATTGTCAACTTTTTGTTGTTAATCCAGTTTGAAGTTACTTTTTTTACTTGTATCTCTCAGAAATCAAGTCTTCTTTACCTTCATTGAAGTGGGACTATATTAGCTAGCTAAGGGCACTGAACCTGAGATCTGGCAGGGCACAGCTGGGAAGGTTGATGCCTTTGTTCCTGGAATAGGGACTGGGGGTACAATAACAAGGACGGAAATTTCTCAACAAGCAAAACCCTGAGATTAAGGTTAGTATTTCAGTTAATTTTGAATGAATTTTCTGAAAACAGATCATATCTAATGAAATTGCTTACCTGTTTATTTTTCTCTGAGCAAACATGTTTACTTCCTTTTTGTGAAATGTATTTTTGTTCCTTTTTAGATTTATGTGTAGAATGAACCAGCTGAAAGTGTGGTTCTTTCTGGAGGCAAGCCTGGTAAGTTATCTATTTATTCTTTTTGTCTTGTGAGAATATTGCCTCTTCAGGTTTGGAGGTTTTATGATGTGCTAATTAGTAGTTTTTTTCTTGGAGCTCACAACTTTCTATCTTGACAAGCCTGCCCCATATATTTTGGAACCTGTCGCTGGATTATTTCCACAGCTACTATTTGCTTCATTAAAAATTAAAAATCATGATTTTGTTATTTTCTCTTTCATGTATGTCCTAAAGAATATTTTAAAGTATTAGCAGTTCCCATTATTGATACTTTTATATGTCTTAGGCAATTTTTGAAAATGCAGAGGCATGATGCGAGGTGTTCCACTACCTAGAGGTGCAAGGCGTGGTTTAGAACGTAAGAGGTATAAGCCTTCTTAAGTGGAGGAGGGCCAAGAGGAAGAAAGAAGAGGAAGGGGGATCTTATTTTTTCTTTATTTTTAATAAAAATCCTTTATATTAAGAAGAATAAAGATGCATAGCACTAGTTGAAAGAGAGGGGGGGGGGGTCTTATAGGCCCTTGTAGAGAGAGATATCTTCCATGCTCTTTTAAGCGAGGTTTTCGCTGTCATCTAGACAAGATAAAGTACTAAAGAAAATTAAACCTTATTGATCAAAAAGAAACTTAAACCTTCACTCCTTCACTTGGTTTTGAAAAAATAATAAGCAATCCTAGTCGAAGGTTGCATTAGATCTACAAACCAAAATAGGCTTCAGTGCCATTAATCTCGTTATTGGTGATCAAGGGTCCATTTGGTTCATAGGAATAGGGGTCTGAATCAGAATTGGAATTTCTTGTCATATGGTTGGGTGGAATCAAAATTTGATTACCATTCTGGGCAGAATGGCATTCTGAATGGCCATTACTATCCCCCTGTGAATGGGAATCCCATTCCAGTTGGTTAAAAAAAGGCATATGACTAAACCCCCAATCAAGGTTCAACAGGCCGATTATGCCGCCGGTTGGGGTGTATTGGCCTGTACCATGCAGTGCTTTTATTTTTTTATTTTTTTAGTTTTTTTTTCGAACTGGCCTAGAAGGGTCAGTTTAAGGCCTGTCTACCCCCTGAACCAGGTCCGACCCCAAAACACCCACTTTAGGGGCGTATTGGGAGGCCATCGATACGAATATATGATATGTGGCCCGTACATATTGATACTTTGAACCTTGCCCCCAACCCTTCTCTATACCCGATTCCAAGTCTCCAGCCTTCCCTCCCTTGATCTCGTGGCACCCCTTCTTCTTTCTCTCCTCTCTCTCTCACTCTTCTTTTTTTTTTTCCTTCGTCCCCTGTTTTCCGCTGCAACTAAACAGACTACCACTCCCTTGATCTCTTGCTACTAAAGCTGCTGAATGATTAATAAAATTTGTTATATTTTAGGTGAGTAGATCAGTAATGGGAGTTTATATTGAAGATAAGTTATATTTTAGGTGGACGCGGCTGGGTGATCAATTTGTCATGGAGTTGGGTGGAAGCTTTGTCGAATTGGGCTAATTGCAGGAACAATTTTGGATAGGTGGCTGGAATGGGCCTAAGCAAACTGGAACCAGACTGTAAAGCTGTTAGCTTGTTATTTTGAGATTTAGTTACCAAACAAAATAGTCTAGATGGAACTTGGAAGAGTTTTAATAATCCATAAACAAGTGAAAATAGAAGTGATAAGTTGGTAAAAGTGGTTTGAAATATACGATAAACGGAACAAAAGGCTGGTTAGAGTTCCAAGAGGGGTCATAGGGATTTGGAATGTTAAAGATATAGTCTTTGATACTTTGTTATTGTTAGAGTCGACATCCCAAGGGTATTTGAGTCATTTCAGAATAGTTTATTATAGTGTGTTTTGTTTTTTAGGTTTGAGATTGCATAGTGTCCCATACTTAAAGAAGGGCACAAAGGTCATTGTACTTTGTGTGTGGAAATATATATATATATATATATATATATATATATATATATATATATATATATATATATATATATATATATATATATATATATATATATATTATTATGGTCGGCTGGGCTATTTGATTTTTTTCTCTCAATTAGAGAGAGCAGCCGAACCATCTCCTCATCATCTTCTTCTCTCTCTCTCATCTTTTTCTTCTCTATTTTCCCTTTATTTCAGAAAGGAAATCAGGTCTAATCGAATATCTAACAGTTATCAGTATTTCACTTTTGGTAAGTAAACAAAGGAGCCACTAAGAGAAAAGAGAGGAAACAAGAAAGTGCCCTTACTAAGTCTTTCTATTCTTGGAGTCACCCTCTATGTACTCTCTTTGTGACTACATTATGGAACTAAGTTGCATAGTGTGGGAATAAGACACTTTGATTTCTTCAATCTGATTTGCAGCTCTACTGCCATCCCACATAGCCGGTTAGTGGGTCAGGGGGCATAATTCTGGAATCTAGAAGTTCAAGGGGCCTTTTATTGCAAAACAAAGTTCAAGGGTTACCACCCCCATACACAGGGTGGCTATCTTTAATTTACTCTAAAAAATTTATAAAAAATTAAAAAGGCTACAAGAGAGGGTGAAGAGATTTCACCAACAAAACATCAAAAACATATATACAAGGGAATAGGAGTGGATTCGAGCCGAGCTGAAACAAATAGTACGAGGCTTGAGCTCGACTCACCAAGGTAGTACAAGGCTCGAGCTTGGCTCAAGCTTGAACCTTGAGCTCGAGCTCAATTTGAGAAAAATGTTTTATAAAAATAAAAAATTATATATAAAAAATACTTTTTATTTGATATTCAAAAAATTAAGAATTATAATATTTTTATTATATATATATATATATATATATATATATATATTATTTTCTATAATTATATATATTTATGATTTTCAAAACCAGACTAGACCGAACGGTCGGACCAGAAAAATTGGGAACCGGTCAGGTGGCCGGTTTCGTTTTCCCCAAAAATCGGATTTCCCCCCAAAACCGTTGATTTTGGTCATCGAACCGCTAAACCAAGCGGCTAACCTTTCAGATGGTTTTGACTGCTTTTTATTTTTTTAATATTTTTATTTTCTTATCAAAACGGGTCGAATGTTCGGTTCAAACGGTTGGACTATTCGACCCAATAATCGGACCCCTGACCGGTTCAGCCACCAGGTCGGTTTTAAAAATCATGTATCTATTCGAGTTCAACTCGATTAATAAATAAGCCTATAAATTGAACTCGAACTTAACTCGAAACTCGATTGAAACCGAACTTTTTACAAGCTGAAATTGAATATACAAATAGCTCGTAAAGAGGTCGGCTCATGCCACCCCTACAAGGGAGAAATACTGTCACTTGCAACTATTCATTGAAAAAAAAAAAATATATATATATATATATATATATATATATATATATATATATATATATATATATATATACAGCATACAAGCTAGGACTGATAGGACTCCCATAAACGAGATCTGAGATCTTTTCTAGAAAAATCATCAAACTCCATTGGGGTCTTTGGCTTTTAAGTGGAAGCTTATTGGTTCCACTTTAAAAAATAAATAAATACAACATACAAGCGGAAGCTTCTAAACGGGTCTTTGGCTTTAGACAGCCCAAACATAACTGCCCAACATAACCTTCAACATCTTCACATACATAATGGTCCTTAAATGTTCCCTTTGAAGAAACTCAAGTACCTCCATCCTCAAAGAAGTATGCATGGTTGCATATGCACTTATCTTGTCAAAATGACATATTGGATGTTTAGATTATCTAAGGCAAATCTTTTTATTATTTTTCTTTTGAAGGTAGCAATTGATGTCAAGCATGTCTTATGACTAGCCCTCTAATCTCTAGTAGTAGGTTCAGTGATAAGTCCCGCAATTAGAAGTAATATTAAATATATAACCCAATAAAGTATAGGGCCCATTTGGCAATTCTGATAGTCAAAAGACGTATTGAGCTTTTGACATAAGATTTGGGCAGCCCAAAGACCGTTAGGTAGATACATGTTTTTCCGTGTGTCATTTCAGGTCTTTCTACACGAGATTAAAACGCAAAAGACGCAAGAAGCTTCATTTGGAGCTTCTCGAAATCAATCCAAAATAAGCTTCTCTCATCTTTTTGGTGTCCCATCTTTTGGCCGCTAGATCTTCCATGTGCAAATGGAAACAGACTGATTTTCAGTCTTCCTAATTTGTAAGCAACTGAAAGACTGCTCAAAAAGACATGCCAAATGGGCCCTAAGTATCTATGTAGCTATTGCCAATGTGAATAATTTAACTATGGGTTCAGTTTAACAAACTAAACTGGATCAGAAAATCTGTCAAGTTATAATTGCAAATCTATGTAAAAGTAATAAATATTAAAAAAATAACAGAGTAAAAAAATAACCTTTAAATATTATGCCAAAATAACTAGATACTTAAAAAAAATAACCTTTAAATATTGTGCGGGGTTTGTTGTTTATAGTCTAATTTATTGTCGGTAAGGTCTGATCCAGCTAGATATCTGATAGATCCCAAGTGGATCAATTTATTCCAAATTGATTAAGTGGGTTTTATTACTTATAAATTCTTTTTTATTTTAGACAACTAGATGGTTAATGTTTTAAAGATACTTGGATGATTCAATGCAGATATCCCTAATGAGACAGTCAAGACAGAGGATTCTCGTATCATCTTGGATCAAGATAGGATCAATGTCACAAAGTAAAGTGCTACGTGGAAATACACCTAGAGGATCAATAGTGTCGAAACCCGATACATTTCAGATATGGGTACTTCATTCATATAGAAGACTTCATTTGACACTGCAGTTAGCTGTTAGTCCTGACTTTTTGATTAAGGGCCTGTTTGGTAAGTCTTTTTTAGAAGATCTTCTTATAGCTTTAACAGTCAAAAGATGCATTGAGTTTTTGACATAAAATCTAGGCAGCTCGAAGACCGTTTAGCAGATGCGCATCTTTTCGTGCATTGTTTTGGGTCTTTCTGCGCGAGATTAAAATGTGAAAAACACAACAAGCTTCATTTGGAGCTTTCCAAAATCAGCTCAAAATGGGCTTTTCACGTCTTTTCGGCATCCCGTCTTTTGGCGGTTAGATCTTCTGTGTGCCAAACGGAAATAGACCGATTTTTTGTCTTCTCAGCTTATAAATAGTCAAAAGACCACGTGGAAAGACACGCCAAATGGGTCCTAAGTTATCAAAGTTGATCTTTGTTGCTGTCAAGAATGGGGTCGAGGGCAACAGGGTAAATATACTTCCTTAGCCGAGGCCAATGTGTCCAACCTGAGAGTAAGAAATCACGTTCCTTACCTTGGAAGTGGTTGGAGGTGGTTGGCAGTGGGCGGCCAGGATTGCATCCGGCGGGTGCTACTTAGCACCATCCCAGGCCTTGCCATATGCGCCCATATCAATCTTTATTTGGGTGGAAGTGTTGGGCAAATTAGGACTTCCTCGTAATCCAACCCGCATTGGCATGGGTCCTAATAAATAAAGAAACCAACAACCATCACCATCTCTAGGACCAGAAGATTTGAGTACCAAAAGTCACACATATTCAACTAAACTGAAAAAACGAAAAGAAAAAGTAACCATGTCTGAGCTGCATTGGTTCTGAGCCTTCAACTCTGATGGACCGGGTCTTGATCCCATAACTCTACACCCTTCCACTGTGGGCAGCCAGATATCATCGCAGATAGAGATGTTCTAGATATTGGCTTGATCTCCAGCAATCTTTTTTTCTATATAATTGTTGGAAAGATGTTCTAGATATTGGCTTGATCCGTATATAATTGTGTTTGGATGAATGTAACCATATAATTTGAATTTCTTCTTATTTTTTTACTTATTTATTATCATCTCGAAAAAAAAAAAAAACCGATTAGCCAAAGTTTACAGAAGAAGACTACTGCCAGCATATTTTAACCCAAAGCCCAAAGAGGCCTCATTTAATCATTTCCACACCTCTTCAATCTCCATTATGAATCAGATTATATCCCTAGATGACTATTTGGTAAGAAAGCATTACTATGTTTTCCCTCATTTCTTTTTCCTATCTTTGTGTCTATGCATGTATATAAAAAGTTGAAGGATATTTTTTGGTAGGTTTTAAGGAGGATGAATAATTTCTAGTCGCCTCCTTTTGCCATCTGAATATCTACAATTTATTCATTGACAATGAGTACTTGCCATCTACAATTTTAAAATGAATACTTGTCATCTGGGATGGGATTCTAGGGAAATTAAATGACTTCCTCTTATGGTTGTGCTGCGTGGAAGGGAATTGGGAAACCCTAGCTGTATTTAAGAAAGGAATTAAATATAGCATTGGAGAGGGCAACAAATTCAGAAATTGGACTGGTGTATGGTATAGGGCTTTGAAGAAGTGCTTTCCTGAGCTATAGAATATAGCTTAGGACCAGTGTTTTAAAAGCGCAAGGCGCAAAAAAGGCGTAGGGGTGAATTTGCACTAGAGGCACACACCTTTTTAAAGCAAAGCATAAAAAATTAAAAAAATATATATTAAACATAACATTAATAAAAATATAAACTTTAATTTTTAAAATAAGTGCTTTAAAAACACCTATTATCTAAAATTAAAATACATAAACATAACATGTAAAGCATATTCAAATGTGAATTTAAAAATAAAATCAAACATATAAAACATTTTCAAACATATAAAACCCACAATATCTTTTTTTCCTCAATTGCATTAGTTAAAATAGCTAGTGTTATGTAAAACATATTATATTCCTGATTCAATGAGCCATCTTTGTGCCACGCCTTTCAAGGCAATCCCAACACAACTCAAGTACAGTAATAACAAAGCATTGAAAGGCTATAAAAGTGAAATACTAATAAATATTTGATCATAAAATAGATAGAAAGCCGATGAAAAAAAGAGTAAAGATACTCTTTTCCAAATATAGTTTTGTTTCTCAAAATTGTAATAAAAGTCTCTTTCTCTTTCTCTTATAGATTACAATGCCCACTAACTCACCCAAGGCTGACCATGCCCACCTCAATCCCTTGGGCCCAGTCTATCCTGTTATGATCATCTTTACTTAAAGTGCTCTTATTTGGTTTTTCTTTTCTTTTAAAATTTAACTTAAAAATAAATAAACACCATGCATATGTGTATATGCATGCTATATGTCTAATTTAAAGCAACAAACTTTAGAACTGGAATTAATTGAGTATTGTCTATTTTTGTCCCTTTTCCAATTTAGGTTCAGTTTGGAAAGAGTGCAAATGCAAATATGTACAGTGTAAATACATACAAAATAATACAAAATCTAAGGTTTTACACTCTATATATTTGCATTTGTACTCCTTCCAAACTAAGCCTTAATGTATAATTTGATGTGTATGGTGCAAAATTTAATTTTTATACTTATTTTCTTTGTTTTCAGGTTGAACTAATACAAGAGTGATAAAAGGCATGGTCGAAGATATTGGAAATCAATATTTTATATTTTTTGTAGCTTTTTATTATACTTTTCCCATTCTTGTATGATTATCTTTTCATCATAAATAAACTTTACCTTACCTCTTTTCAAAAAAAAAAATTGCTATATGCTATAAGAATTTGATATTTTTTTATAACATTAATGTATGGAAGTCACATTTAGATATATACTTTTATCTTTAATTAATAATATTAATTTTTTTTAATTTTATTTGCAATCTTGGTGTAATGTTAAAATTGAACAGGTTTTTTTATGTAATTATGTTACATAGGTTGGATAAATGGATATATTCGTTCCTTTATATTAAAAGCAGGTTTATAGCAATAGATATAATCGCCGCTAATTTATGCAAATTTTCTTTTAGTGGTGGATATCTATCAATATATACTACAACACACATCTATAGCGATGGTTATATCTGCCATTATATACGTGATGGGAACAAGGTATGGTACATGGGTTTGGGGTATGGGATAGGGTATGCGAAACCAACCCTGCCCTGCCATGTTGCCATTCCTATTACTTGGGTTTATTCTCTCCGGTGTTTTTAACCCATGCTCAAACTGGTTAATCCATACCCAACCATATTTTCAGGTCCATTTGAGTCGTTAGTTGATTCAATCTGATTGAACTATTTGATCTGATCAGTAGATCTGGGTTAAACATTTAACCCAACTCAATAACTCAATCTTGAAGTTTTTGACCATCAATAAAGTCTCCCCTGAACTTTTTGACACAGTTGCAATAAGTGGACGCCCTTTATTAAAATCCTCTAACAAGATGCATGAAAAATATTCAAAATACTCATGCATAAGGTTCAAAGGATCAATACGTATTGGCCGGTATCAGTCAATACGTATCGTGCCAATGGCTTCCCGATATTCCCCTCCAGGGATTGTATCGGGTCAGACACTGGTTCAGAGGGTAGTCGGGCCTTAAACCAACCCCTCTGAACTGATTACAAAAAAAAAAAATAAATAAAGTACCGATATACCTTAGAACTTTGCCTATGCAATTACCATTAAGGCTGATTTCTACAGGAAAAAAAAAACAGTACAAACTATATAAACAACAAAAAATAGAGTATTTAAAGTTGCAGTTTTACCTTTGAGCGATTGATTTGAAGGCAAATTTAGAAAATAAATAAATTTCAGAAAAGAGATTGAAAGGTTTGGGCTAGTGATTCGTACGAAGAAAAATTTTGAAAAATAAACATTTTGGTTAAAAGTAACCATATAGATATTTTCGACATTTTCATAACTCTGTTTAGAGGATTCTAACAAAGGAAGTCTACTTGCAACTATGTCAAAAAAATTATCAAACTTTAGGAGAGGTTTTAGCAATTTACCCTAATTCTTATTTTCCATACTTATTTTTGTATTTAATAAAAATATATTAATATTAAATTTATCTAAATTTTTACTACAATTTTACATTTTTATATTTTTATTATATAAGTTATGACATCCACATTGACCCATTCAGTCCAAAAAGTTGAAGCATGGTTACATTTCCAATCGCTTTTAGGGTTCAACAATTGAAATACCAATGTCAGCTAAATAGACTGCAGATTCCTTGCTTTTCAATTGCTGAATTCTCTAAACCGGTCCCCCATCATGATTTGTATTTTTTTGGAGGCTAAGGACATTGGGCAGGTACTTAAATTCTGAAAAAAGAAAAATCTTATTAAATGTTCAGCAACTTTAGGGGTAAAAAGGAGAACACGGTCAGTATGGTCATCTCTGCCCATGTCCATGGTCCCCTTCTATGATGGCGAGGAGTTGTCCTTCCCTCAATTTAATTCACCAGGATACAGTGAATGGAGATGCATGTACCTAGTCTACAACTGATGCTTAAATTCGTTTACCTGAAAAAAGAAAGCAAAGAATTCCACCTTTTTTTTTCTGTTTTCTCTCTCTGTGACAATAATTAAAAAGGGGAAAAAACGGGAAAAATGTTTTAAAAGTGTCTAGCTAATTAGGTAAATCACAAGTTTGAGTGTGGATGCAAGCCGTCTCCTGCTGGTTGTAGGGGAGATGGATCAAATCTCTCCTGCACCAAGATTGGTGGGGTAAGAGGTTTGGCGGATGGACTACTCTTATTGTATAATCTCATGAAGCCCAAAGGAAAAGAAAAAGAAAAGAAAAAGTGTTCTCTACCATGTGATACATGCTTTAACCTGGGCCTAGGTATTTTCGTGTGTCATTAACAATGTAATCAGACTCCAACCAGGCAGAAATCCATTCACTTGGCCATAGTCTTACTGTTTAAATGAGCTAGGTAATTCATTCGGACTGTAAAAATTGAGGCCAGATCTACTGCCATAAGATGTTATAAATACAGATTCCAATATGATCCATAGCTGCACATCTCAAATATGATTCATACTTGTATGTTGTTACCAACTGAGGGCTGACTTGTTGTTGTGTTAGTTGGTTTGTTCCAGTGCTGATGTGGAATCAAATCCTCCAATCAATACTTTGGGGAAAAAGGGGTCAGGGGAAGTTATTAATCATGTTGAATATCAAAAAAACATACTTTTATATTGTCATTGATGGGGTTATTCTTTTCAGACAATAAAATCATTCACATTGTTGAACACCCGCTTCTGTTGTACAAGTGTTTTTTTATTAAATTGCTGAAACTTCCCCTGAAATTTCTGATTATTGTTCAAACTTTCCCTGAAGTTTGATAGTTGCAATCACCTCTCCTAAACTTTCTAACATAATTGCGAATAAACCCCTTTTGTTAGAAACCTGTAAAAAGAGGTATACAGATGTCCAAAATACTCATGCAGTTACTTTTGATCAATATGTTTCTTTTCCAAATTTTCTCTTCATATGAATCGCTAAGCTAAATCCTTCCAATCTCTTTTCTAAAATTGATTTTTTTTTCCAAATTTGTCTTCATATCAATCGCTCAAAAGTAAAGCTGCAACTTAATTTAACTTCTTTATTTTTTATTGTTTATAAAGTTTATATTATTATTTTTCTATAGAAACCAACCTCAATAGAAATTGCATAAATATTTTGGACATTTTTGTGTCTCTTGTTAGAGGATTCTAACAAAGTGGGTCTACTTGAAACTGTGTTAGAAAGTTCAGGAAACGTAATTGCAATTACCAAACTTTAGGGGAGGTTTCAGTAATTTACCCTTTTTTTGTAACATTATAAGTTAGTTCAGGTTGGTCTAGCAAATTTAGCAATTTTGCATTTCAATTTGCTGAATTGAATGGATTTGATTGAGCTTCATCTTGGTTCTTGCACCGGGATTCACCGGCCAACCTATGAATCATAAATTGTGAAATGTGAATCAAATGTAAATAAAAATGAACCATTAAACTTTTTTTAGCCCCAAAATTTACCAGGTGGAGGGGCAGCACCTTACACTTTATTATCCATTATCAAAAGGAAGGTAAACAAGAATAAGGGAGGACATAGCCCGCCTTGCCCCTAATCCAATAAAATACAAACACTCCCTCACAAAAACCCTATTTGTTTTGTTGGTTAGATTATGGGGTTTTGATTGAAGCTGTTGAAAAGCACCCCTAAGAAAAAGCATAAAGAATATAGCGCCTAAAGCATTACCACGTTTGTTTAAGTGGTTGAGACCTGGGAGGGATGAATAAATAATCCAGACAAATAATATATATATATATATATAGTCCTGATATGGCCCGGGCTCATGTAAATCAACTTAGTAGTTATCTCTACTTAAACATTCACTTGAAATGAGATGGGATCCATATTAATAATAATTAATGACCTATCTTTTTAATTTAATTTTGTAATTCAAATAAAAATTTAGAACCAATTTCTCGTGTTTACATTGTTTACATAGCAGTCTTGTATTAGAAATATCTCCTCATGAAAAATAACATACAAAGATAGTTCCAATGCACAGTATAAAAGGCTGTGCAACAGTGTGAATACAGTCTTATTGTGAGCACTGAAACGAATCTCACTATAAAAAATTAAAGATGCTCACATAAGTAAAATAGAAATCATCAAAATAATTAAATAAAATGGGTCATTAATTACAACTTAAACCTAATTTGATCTTCTAAATTAAACAAAAATTCAATCCAAATTTCCACATTAGCAATTAACCCAAACAAAATAATAGATGTGATTGTCGCAGGGGTGCTCATTAACTAGTCTCATCTCATGTAACTTGATAGTTGCAACCATTCATGAGACAGGTGCAAGTTTTATTCAATTTGATCTGATAACTTAAAGAATCTGATTTTCGAATTTGATTCGATTTATTAGTATTAGAAAGATATTCAAATCCAACTCTTACTTGATCGAATTTGAATTCGATTCCGATCAGACCCAACTTATTTGCAGCCTTACCACCACACATTCCCAGCTTGGTTTTATTCTCCAGGTAGTAAAAATAAATTCGGATCTGCAGACCACAAGATCTATAACCGCACATCAGGAACTTATCTCCTACTTTATTTTGTCAGTCCTAATGTACGGTTGTAGCATCTTTTGACCAGGATGTAGCGGTGTTTTGTGGTCAGACGGACCATTATTAAGGGGGTGTTGGACAAAATGTAGCTAAAGTTAAAACTATTTTGCGTTTGAAAAGATGTAAATGAAGTGTAAATCTGGATTTAAGGTAAATTTGCATTTTGATTTACTTTTGTTTGTGTTTGGCAACATTACATTTATGTATTGACAACTGACAGAAAATATATTTTTTAATGTATATTTACATTAATAATAAGATATAAAAATACATCAATAAAAAAGAAGTAAATTTGCATTCAAGTGGGTTTTTAATAAAAAAGGCAATCATGTTTGCATCCATTGCAGCTAAAGTATGTTTGCTAAGAAGATAAATTTGTCACTTCAAAACCATATTTATTTGCATTGTTTCCAAATGCAGCCTAAAAATTGCTATGTCTCAGTTCGGAAGGAGTACAAATACAAATAAAAATGCAGTATAAATATATACAAAATAATAGAAAATATAAGATTTTTGCACTCTACATATTTTGATTTATACACTCCTTCCAAACTGAGCATAATAAGGTTCTGTTTGTTTGAGGTGTTAATACATATTTACACTGTTGATTAAGAGGCTTTGGGTTCATTGAATAGTGCAAATGGAAACTGTTGATTTTTTGAAATTCATTGTTGGTTGATAGTCATCACAGTGTAAGAGTAAATACAACTTTTTATGGAATTTGGAGAAGGAGGAGTTTTACATCAATTTTATCAATGGTAACTTTCCACCGAATTTCAATATAAAACTTGCCCAGAGTGGAGTTTTAGACTCGTTTTCGATTTAAAATAACATCACATCCAAATGCTAGCAAAATCTAAGTAGAGTATAAAATTTACCTCAATTCTCTATTTACACCTCAAACAAACGCGGCCTAAAGAATTATTCCTTCTCAAAGCTTCCATGCAAAATGTAGCTAATCCTTGAAACTCAGTAGATCAAGAAACTATATTATTTAAATTTCACTAATCTGTTTTATTAGCAATAAATTTTCCGTAACTTTTTATGCAAGCAACACATTTATCCATAAAAAGAAAACATTTCATTTGCAACCTCGCATACCTCCTGATCACAACTTTTTTTTATTTTAATATATTTCTTTTTCTGGTAAACAAACAGATCGATGGCTGTTAATTAGGGCACAAATCCCAAGAAATGAAATTATTAAATGTTTTAGATTATTAAAGCAACTGGTTGATGATGTAATTAATTACGCTCAAACTAGTTGAGAAATAAAAAGCATTGATGGTATAATTTAAATCATATTAAATTGCTTATTTATAGATTTAAACAAAGTCAGATGGCCAAACCTTTGAAAAAGATAATTATATATCTAAAAACCAAATCTTAAAACTCTCTACTATTACTACAACTACTCAATGTGAGGTTAACCACAAGTCAACCAAGTATGACAACAATTGGAGCCAATATTATAAGACTTCGGCTAAGTTTGGGGGTATTTAAAAATAATTTCTTATTCCAATAAGCAGTTATTTTGGGTTGGAATCTTAAACCCTAAATCTGCAATACCTAAAAAAATAGAGTAGATTGTCTTAGACCTACTTATAGCTTAATTTATTTATAAATTAGCCTTTTATGCTGTATTTGGTACACAAAATGCATAAAAGAAAAGGGGTCAAATGCTAATGACAATTTATTTATCTAAAATGTTTCTATTTTTTTTTTTTTTAGTTTGGCAATTGCTGACCCAACCACCCATTTAATGCTGTAATTGGGTTGGATTAAGATCAGATTTAATAACATTCAAGTTCATTCCAATTATTATTAAATTCATATATATAAACTCCCTTGAAATTGGGTCTAAAAGGGATCAATTGTAGGGCTAGCAATATTTCAAAAGTTAGTGGGTTTGAGTTTCCCTTAATCATTTTCATGTCAAAATTGTTTCAATCCCTTTTATATAATTAATAAATGTGTCAATTTTGAATTAACCCACTAGTAGTAGATCATGTATGTATATTTGGATGAAATACTATTATGATATTAAGTATTACATTGAATGAATTTTATGAATTTATTTAGGTAATGAATTATTAGATGTTTATTCTATTATTTAAATCTATTTATGATTTCGTATTAATTCGAGTTATACGTGTCATTTAGTAAAGAAATAAATACGTTGATTATAATAACTCATGTTACGTGGGTTGTGTCATATTACACCTGTAATAAATAGGTCATGTTCGTGTTTAGAATTTTGACATGATTAATTAATCGTGTCATATTCGTGTCAACCCATATATTTGAATATGTCAACACGACATGAGAACAAAAATTGCCACCTTAATCAATTGTATTTGGATCGCATGTAGATCAGTTCCCTCCATCCGAAATACAGAAAATAATCAATAAAGAGAAAGTCACCACCCGCCCCGATCTTGATTATATATATTAAATATATTGTATATACATATATGATATTATTTATATTATATATATATCAAAATGTATTTAAATAAATAAATTTTCTTTTATTTATTTAAAATATTATTTATATTTTGAAAATTTCTTTTATTTTAAGTAAATTTATTTTTTAAATACTATTAATTAAAAATTTTGGGGTTTCCAAGTCCACATGAGGAATCCATCTCCATTGGGGATTGAGGATAGAGGACAATTTTTATCCCCAGTGGGAATTAGGGATAAATTGGGGTCAGGGTCAGGAAATATGATCCCACATTAAACGATGCTATAACTAGCCAGTTGGCACCATTAGGAGTCACTATAACCAAATCAACATTTAGAAAGCTAGTTACTTATAAAACATATTTTCATTTGCTTGTTCCTAGTCCCTAGTGAGACTAGGGGTGCAACTTAGGTGGGTTTTTTTGTCAAATTTTGAATGGACCTGACTTGACGCTTGAGTGAAGTAACGTAAAATGTTAACTTGGACCCACCTAAGTTACACCCTTATGTGAGACCAACCGGTTTGGTTTGAATTTGACTGTAGTATGTAATACATGTTGTGACTAGAGGTGTTCATTCAGTTTGGTTTGGAAATAGAACCTAACCGATATTTTGGTTAGGCCATTTTCATAAACTGAACATTCAGTTTGGTTTTAAATCGATTAATTTGGTTAGTTAAAGTATAAATATATTTTATATTTATATTAATAACAATTATTAAAATATATATGAACATTTATAACTAAAATACATATAGTATATTATTAATAATGTAAATAGAATTGTTAATATTAATATTAATATTTATAATTAAAATATAAATATATGTATTATTTTGGTTTGTTCAGTTTTTGTTTCAGTTTGGTTGAATTTTTTTCTCAAACTGAATTGAAAACCAAAAATCGAAGTTTCTAAACCGAAAACCAAAGTAACCAAACAGCTGAATTAGCTTTTTCGGTTCGGTTTGATTTAGTTTTCAGTTTGATAACTGAATTTTAACACCCCTACTTGTGACATGGATGCCGAACACTTGTCCAAATTTACAAATGGTTCAAATCGAACTTGGATAGGGGTGTTATTTGAATTTGATTCAATATCAATGGATATATAAAATATAGATATAAATTTGTTTCATCTACATACCTAGATATTCAATTCTATTAAGATAGTAGTAAATTCATATAAAATTAATGTAAATCTAAAAAAATAAATACAAAACAGAAAAAAAAAAATGTACCAAATTAAAAATAAATTTATCTAAACCCCAATTCCCACTTAATTCTAAAGAATTTAATACAAAAAAAAAATGATATTTTTCATATGCATACATATAATTAGATCAAACAAGATCTTAGTGGATCAAAGCAAGCAATATTTGAACCCCATCTGATTTATAAATGGATCATACATTTTTAGATTTGATAATGGCTAAATGGATATCCAACACTGACTTAAAATGGATTGGGTTAATCCATTTGTGGGGTTACCTTTGTCTGAAATTATTTTTAATCTTGCATTACCTTTATTTGCCTAACCTGATTATTTATTTATTTTTTCTTCATCGTGATATCCATGAAAGTTCTATATGGCCTGAATAATTACAAACCACCGTTCGTTTGATTTTCTCACTAATGATATGGAGGAAATCTATGTCCATATTATATAGAAGTAAACACCAAGAGTCCTTTACCCCATTGCTCACATGAACCTTATTCTCTCATTTCTCATATACGTGGTTATTTATTTTTAGTGTAAATTATAAATAGATACTATCTACTTTGGGTAGTGACAAATAAGTATTCTAAACTTTCAATTGCAACTAGTATTCTGTTAGTTAAACATTATGTAATGCCAAAAATACCCTTTTCATGTATTTTTGAGGTCCTTCTTAGACAACTAAATGAGATCTGGATTTTCTGCACAATGGTTCTTAAAACCTTCTTGTACACCCAATAAAAAAGTGCCATGTAAACACTCTCTTGTGTTAAAATTTCACATGTACTTGTTAAAGTAACAGACGTTTCAAAGTCTTCCTTATTTTTAGTATATTAAAACTTTGTTTAATTTTTTTGAAGCCTAGAGGCAATTTCTTTCAAAACAAAAACAAAAACAGCAAAGAATCAAGGTCCATGCCAGATTTGGGAGAATCCAGAATCCAGAACAGCAAATTACAAAACATCACTCTCATTCCGTTTCCATCTCTAGTCCAAGAATCCAGAACAAGTTCGGAATCCATCTCCTTCTCTAGTGCCGGTATTCATTCTCATGGTCAGATCTAATGGGCTGAAGTTACTGTTCATCATCTTCAATATTAAATACAAGCATAGTGGCGGCACTAGAACTCTCTTCCCTTCCATCTGTTTTCTCTCTATTTTATCATCTTCTTTGCCATTCTTTCTCTTCCATTTACCCTCTATTCTTCTTTCCCCCCTTTGTTTAATCACTCTTCATTGTCTTCCTAATGAGAACACTAAACCCACAGCAGTGGTACTTTCTCAGTGTTCATCGTCTTCCTAATGAGAACACAACCCAGCTGTAAAAACCACACATGTGGTTTGTCCACAGAGAACACTGTCACTGACACTATCACAAGCGGTGAGCTTGCAAAGATGTGATAGCCCTTCCCCAGTATAGGGTACCTATCAGAAATTTTGCCTTTTTTTATACCTTTTCTTTTATTTTATCTCTTATTGACCCGAAAACATTAACCTCTCCCAACTCTGGTGACAGAACAACCAACAGATCCGGAGCTTCCGAGACATAAACAAGCAAATCCTTCAATGCAAACATGTCCAATCATTCAATTAAAATATCCATAAGACAGTGTGACTAATCAGATTATCAACTTGAATATACTTATACTCGACTAAATTCTAACACAATGTCTATTAGGACCGTTTTAATGAAATAGTGGGGAGGAAAATAAGAATGAAATTTATAATGAATTCATTTCCTTATTTGAACCAGATCTGATCTTCAAGGAGACAGGGAGAAAACGCTATAAAATGGCATCATCAGAGAAACACAAGAATAGGTAAAAGCGCAAAGAATAAACTGATATTCCGTCTTAATAGATAAGCGAATTCATACTATTGAAAACCAAGGAGATAACTATGACGAATTCAGTTAGGCTTCAAGGTCTTACCAGGAGCTGGTTCGACGGTGGTCTCATTGCCAACTCCAACCACCATCCACGTATTAAAAATATGGTGAAGGAAGGGGAGTGGATTACAGTGACAGAAGAGGTTACTAAATCGTATTTAGCCTGAGATTGCACAATGCAACAGGGGAGGCCAAGCTACTTCGTTCTAGATCGTTTCTTCAAAGTGCAATGATGAATCGGGCCTATAATCAAGAGATTCGTCAGTGAAGACAATGTTTCAGTGGATAACGTCCAAGTGAGGAATGAAGACTTGGACCGCTGCTACCGTCGCCTTCCCCCAGCTGGTGTGCGAAACATAGGTTAGAGGAGGATGGGACAGAGAAGCTAAAATAATGACCAAAAATGATGCAGATGATAGGGGATAAGAAAGATCTAGAAAAAATGGTGAGAAATCACCAGAAATCCAGATGAAAACATGGGGGATATAGCCGTTGCTATGAAATCTCCCCACCGCCGCTGCTTAACTTTTGTGAGGAAGAAAGACGGTGAAGAGTTCCTTCGATCCGATCCGGTAATGGAAGAAGAAGAAGAAGAAGAAGAATAAGAAGGGGAGAAGGAAAGAGGGAGCATTCATGCGTTTAATTCCGATGGTATATCAGTCAGAGAATCGTTTCATCGTTCCCGATGGTTTATCAGTCGGAGAATCGTCTCAGTGTTCACGCGTTTAATTTCTGGAAATCGGAAGGAACTCTTATTCTCCATTGTTTGATTGTTGAACCCAGTTGGTTTATCAGTCGGAGAATTGTCTCAGCGTTCACGTATTTAATTCCAATGGTTTATCAGTCCGAGAATAAGAATTTAATTCACATGGTTTAATTTCGATTGTTTAAGTTTCTTGTTTTATATTTGAATAAGTTGAGACAAGCAACTTATCTATTTTCTTTTTTTTTTTTGAATTTTTTATTTTTTAATTTCATGTCATGTTTGAAACAACCAAAGATTCATTTTCCCAATATGGTAAATAATCTCTTCTCCTAAACTACCTCCCACACTTTCTTCAAAATTATCTCTAATTCCTATTTATCTTCTAAATTATCTCTAAAATTATCTCCAATTTAATTGAGAGTTTCTCTCCTAAATTATCTCTAATTCCTATTTATCCACTCCCATACTTTTCATCTATATCTATCTAAGAAAGTTTGGATTAAAAAATTTAAGAATTATTTAAATATTCTAACAAAATTATAAAATATATCACGTACTAACAATTTAAATTATGTTTTTCTGGATTATCAATTTAATTTTTTTAAATATTTAATAATATGTAATAGCTTTAAATATATAAAATTTAAATAACAAAAAATTGTAAATATTTTATAGATTATTTAAATATTTAAATAACTAAATATTTATCATAACTAGATTTTCAATAGTTAAAATAACAAAATTATGTAATAAATTTTAAAAAATTCTTCAAAGTAGAAAAATAATTATAACATAATATTTAAATTAATAATATTTTAATATATTACAAATTCAATAATGAAATTATGCAATCATAGTATAAATTATGATTTTATGGAAAATTAAATTCAATAAATAATTAATATTTTAAAATTTAAATATTTTACATATTATTTAGGTATTTAAATAACTAAATGTTTTAAATAACAAAATATTTAACATAACTAGATTTAAAATAGTTAAAATAAATAAATTAGGTAATCAATTTAAAAAAAAATTCTAAAAGGTGGAAAATAATTATAACATAATATTGAAATTAATAATAATTTAATATTTTTACATAATATTATAAATAATTAAATTCACTTATATCAAGTAATAATTTCAGAAAATAACTTTCATAAAAAATAATATTTATTAATAATAATTTTAAACTCTTAATCTATATTTATTATATAATTATATATACTAAAATTAATATTTATTATCTTTTGTGATAAATGTATTTTCAATAATATATATAAATTTATTTTGTTAAGTTATTTAATAGAAAACTTTCAATAATTATTGAAGATTAAATTACTATTATTGAAATTTTTAAATTTAATTTATTGTACTTATTGTATTTATTGTGTTTTGTTATAAGTTATTGATTAATATTTAGTAGAGATTAAACTATTATTTGAGATTATACTATTTATTGACTATGTTAATATATTTTTAGTACTTATTGTATTTTTGTAATTTCTGTAATTATTGTAGTTTTCATTATCAATATATTTTCAACAATTGTGTATTTTTCTATAAATTTTCAATAATTATGGGAGATTAGACTATTGTTATTTATTAGAGATAAGACTATTAATTTAGATGAAATTATGAGTGTTAATGAGTTGCTTCGGTGCGATCATAGGGTATTTGGCCAACCAAATTGACCTAGTTAGGTTAGGGAGTTGGTTAGCTGAAATCGACTAACTTTTTGTGAAAACCGATCCACTAAAGTTGTATTGGTTTGGATTGATTTTTTTTGTTTGGTCAGTCTGTTCAAAATATTTAAACTTAAAATTTTAATTTAATTTTAAAAAAGATAGTGCGATTATTAAATAATAAATTTAAAAATTAGATTTATGATATAAAACATTTTAGACTAAGAAATATGGGAAAATTACCACTTTTTCATATTTAAATATAAAATATTAATATATATCCATGGTTAGGTCGTTCAATTTTGGTGGGTTTACAAATGGCCAAAGTGGAACTGATCCAATTTGGTCAAATTGGGAAATTTTTTAACCAAAGTCAACCTAAAATACTAGAAAACCGACTAACTTGGGTCGAGTTAATTGGGCTGGTTGGTTTCATCAGTTTGATAAATAAACCTAACTGAAATTAATTATTGTTATTTTTGTATTATAAAAATTTTATTAAAAATAGTATATAAAATATGAATAATTATTAATTATTTAAAAAGTTAAAAATATAAAACAATTGTATACTCTTATGTGTTTCTATTAGGGTCATTTATTAAAACACACTTTTAGGGATGGCAATTTTCCCCATCACCGACGGGGACCTAACTTCCCCAACCCAATGGGGTTGTATATATATGTATGTATATATATATATATATATATATATATATATATATTAAATATACTATTCTATTATTTATATTATATATCAAAATATATTTAAAACATTATTTATAATTAAATTTTTTATTTATTTTAAAAAATACTATTATTTGAAAACATTTTGGGGATTCGGGTTCCCACGGGGAGCCCATCCCCATCAGGGATTGAGGATGGGGGTTAATTTCATAATCGAGGTCGGGGCCTTAGACCCACGATTTTATTAAGGAGTGTTTGTTTTGCCCTTAGGCCCATGATTTTTTATTCCAAAAATACCCCTAACACTTTTTTTGTATAAAAAAACAAAATTAAACAAATGTAGCCAATAGAGTGGTTGTCTATGTCTTATTAAGGGCAAAGTGGCATTTTTCTTTTTGTTTTCTTTTGATTAAATTTATTTAAATGAACATTAGGGTCAACACTTTCATTTTCCATTGTCATCTAATGGAAGATTGATTAAATCCATTGCAAATTCTAAGTGGTGTTTTAGTAAAATGCCGATTATAGGGTAGATTTTAGTAAATCCATGAAACTATAAGGGGCATTTTAGTGTATGACCCTTTTTATTATTTAGCTTTTTCTTAATAAATTTCGTGCATCACACGGGTTTTATAAAAGTAACAAAGAAATAAAATAATTGGGTTTAAAATCATAAAACATTATTTGATGATAAGAGATTATTTATTGAATGAATTTTACCTTTAAGCTTAAAAAATAATAAAACTATTGAGACCTCATTCATTTTGACTTACCTAGGTATGTGACTTTATTCGGACAAATGTTTCCCAAGTAAAACTTACTAATCCTTTAGGAGGGTACTGGTAATTGATACTCCCTCGAATCATTGCTTACCATGGGACCCAATATAGAAACGAATGAATGTAAGGATTGTGGTCACCTAGCTAATAAACTTATCTCCCACTAAATACCAATAAATGAATAGTGCCTAAGACTCAATTTGAGAAGAGTGAAAATACAAATATGTACCATACAAATACAAATATATACAAGGTTTTTATTGCACTCTTTCTAGCCCGAGCCTAAACAATAAAAAGTGTAAAGGCACTCAAATACTCAACTACTCGATCCATCATAGACGAGGACAATGGGCTACCAATATATACCATGGATATGGTAATATGAGAGGTGGTATCAACAATCAAAATGCAAAGAAATAAAACATTGTGATACTCTAATCACCAAATGTCCTCGACCCAATGAGATTATAAGCAATCCATAAAAAATCATGGTTTCCATCTAATATATTTTTATTGATTTTCTAATTTATTTATCAAAACCTCTACCTATGAACTATGATACAATTCCCTTTTTATTTGATAAATTCTCCTTTACATTGTACAACCAATAAAAGTTTATGAGATAAGGGTATCAAAAACACCCCCTATAAACAATACCCAAAAGTTCTTCTAATGGAATATTCATTAAACCAAGAATCACAATTCACAAGATCATACTACAACCTCCAATACACATCATATTAATTTAGTACCCGCTTGTACCATATCACAGGGACTAACATGTAATTTTGCTAAAGTACTTTATTTTTATTTTATAAGAAAGGCTAGTCATATTTAATTACAAGAACCCTATGGTATCTAGAGACCATATATTTTATTTTTATTTAAACAAAGCCTGATACTTCCCAGAAAAAGATTTACAGTTTTCATAAAAGAAAATTCAATTCTTTATTTTATTCCGTATCTGTTGGAATTTTTCGTTATTTGTGACCATGGTTAGCCTGATAAATAATTGCAGTTGCAAACTAAAAAAACCCTTTTCAGAAAAATGAAATCTATAAATTATCTGTAAATCCACTAAAATATGTCATCTTCTCTTTGTCCTAAAGATGAGCAACATCACGACGGCACTCCCGCTATATCATCATGATAGCCACGTTGCAGCACAAGAGGAAATGCCATTGTTATGGTGGGAGTGCCCTCACGGTAGGACGACTCTTGTTTGAATTTTACTTTTCGATCGTTCTCTGATCTCTCTTGGATGGTGGGTACGTGGTGCCTGCAGGTACGGTGGGTCCCACGGAAGGACACCATACACTGACCACTGGTAGTACGAGAAAGCAGACCCACCGTTCGATGACCCAGCCATGCACAGGGAATCTTTGGTCTCGGACTGTCGGATTGCACGGGGATGCGCGTCGCGGGCGGATACGTGTCGCTCCAGATCTGCAACAGGAAATCATGAAAAGCTGAGTCACCGAAAACGACAGAAAGGACTGTACTTGAAAGAGAAAAAAATAAAGAGAAAGCGAGAAGGGAATGATAACTCGAGTCAGCTTTCACTTGGGTTAATCTAACTCGAGTTTCCACGTGGCATACGGAAGGGACCCACCAAATCATAAACTAACGGTTTATCGACGGCGTCAACTGACGTTTCGTGGCGCGCAGTGAGGCGAACGAACGGAGACGCGTTTGGCGGTTTAATTGCTGTTAAAACCGTCAGTAGGTGTTTCGTAACTCCGGACAACCGTTGAGCGAACTCGGCGATGTGGAAGAAATCAGAGTCCCTCACGGGAAGGCTGATAACGTATTGTCTATTGTGAAATGACAAGAATGCTTGTAGATATTTGGCCACTTGTGACAAATGATGAGGGTATCTAAGTCATTTTATACATACGCTTTTCGGAAGCGCGAGTATTTGAGCATATAGGGCCGATCAAAATCAAGCAAGAAGCGAGTCAGCGACGTTAAGACAAACAGGTGAACCGTGGTTAATTGAACCCCAGCAGTCAGCTTTGTCTTTTTTTCTGATGACTCTCCAGAAAAGGGAAAAAGAAAGAAAATAAGAACTTTTCTTTAGCAGAGTTTAGCTCTAGAGTGGAGAATAATACGAGTACGTATTTAGGAGTATACGTATATCTTGTCAATCATGGCAGTGAGAGAGAGGAGAGAAGTATATCAGAAGCCTCACTGTTTCGCTGATTTTGATGCATGCAAGGCAGGAAGGGAAGGAAAAAACTTGAAAAGGCAGAAAAAAGGGTAGAGAACAGGGGTGGAGAGGAGTACTGCGCAAGATTCATACCTTTGTCAACATATATTTTTAGTGCATCTGTGTGACTCCTCAGCCCCATCTGTAAAGTTCTCAGAGGAGAAAACCAGGTGGGTTTTCCATTTCTTTCCCGATCCTCTGTTGTATTCCTTATTCGGGTGATTCTTTAGACTCCCGTTTGATGCATTTTGGAGTTTGGAGTATGAAAAACCAGGTTAAACTTTTGAGTCGCTTCGCTGTTGATTTTTCTTTCACCTCCCCTGTGCCTGGTCTGTATCAGTGTATGGTCCATGAACTTGTTTGATGCATTCACGGAGCTTCCCAGTCTGGGTATTTTCTATTTTGATGATTTGCTAGGCCCTTATTGATACATTCTTCTTGGAGTTCCTTTTTTTTTTTGTATTTTCTTCACGGGGTTTTAGTTGTTGGGTCCAACAGATGGCCAGATGAGTTTAAGATTTTTTTCACCTGCATGCATGATTCTCTGGTTCTTACTTCTCACAGAGTTTCTGATGTCTTCACGGAATATTTCTTCTGGGTCTTACAATTACTTTGCGGAAATTAGATGGGATGGTCCTCATGCATTTCTTCAGTGATCTTGAGCTTATATCTTAGTGTGTATCGGAGGAAGCATTTCCCTATAGTGTTTGTTTAATATTTGATCCATATTTTCCCATGTGGTTTCAGAGGCTTTGTGAGATTTTGAAATTTCTTCAATGATCTTACTGTCTGTATAGCTGATTTTTACTATTCAGGTGTTTTGAAAATTTTGAATTTTGTAATTATTTTACATAATATTCCTCTAACAAGTCCTCCATGCAAGCTTCTTTGAATTCTTAGTCCATGTAAACTCCATAATATCACTATCTCTTTCTGCTTTTTTATCTTTTCTGGATGCATGAGATATCATAGTCTTCGTTTATGAATTATAATTTTGGTTTCATAAATCTATTACCATGGTTCTCATTTCTGCGCCACCTGTGGCTCATTATTGTCATATTATGGTAATCCATGTTGAGAAAATTTAGAAATCTTTGTTGATTTTTATTGATACATAAATTGTATCAATGTGGCTTTTCCATTTGTTGATCTTAATGCTGAGAAAGAATTTATGGTTTCTTCAGGGAGCGGAGGTCTTGAAATAATGCTGAGGAAGAGGAGCAGATCACTTCAGAAAGATCAATATAAGGGCCATCTAATGCCTGATTGTGCTTCAGAATCGGGTTTTCAATCTGATGTTTCAGAGCAGAAGCATAAAGGCAGTTCTTTTTTCAGAGTTCCTGATCTGTTTGTAGGGTTCTGTTCCAAGGGTTTATCAGATTCTGAGTCAGCTAGGAGCCCTACATCTCCTCTGGATTATAGGGTTTTCTCAAATATAGGCAACCCCTTCAGGTCCCCAAGATCATGCCTTGATGGCCGTCAAAAGAGCTGGGGTTGCAGTAAAGTGGGCCTTAGCATTGTGGATTCACTCAATGATGAATCCAAACCATCCGGGAAAGTTTTCCAATCATCAGAGAGTAGGAATATTCTATTTGGGTCTCAACTGAAGGTGAGCATCCCTTCTCCCCAGAGCCATCTGAATGGCTCACCTGATTCTTTTGCGTCACCTAGATCCCTGCCCAAAAGCTTACTAACATTGCCACATCCTGAGGCCAAATCACCCCATTTTCAAATGTATAACTCTGAAATTGTTTTTGGAGATGGAGAAATGCAATTTGGGGTTGAGACAGTTGGAAAAAACCGATCTTGTCTATCAGATTCTGGCAGGTCGTCACCATCCTACGACTTCAGCATGTCCCCATCACCGCAAACCAGCTTAACAAATGCCGAAGATTTTTGTTCAGATCAGAAATCCACACAATTGGGTTCACCTTCAGTTATTAGTGGAGAGAAAAATTTAGACAATTGTTTGAGTAAGGAACCAAGTTTAGGCAATTCTTTGGGTATGAAACCAAGTTCACTTCCAATATCTATTGGCTCTGGCCATGAATTTATGGCATCTCTTTCTGCAAGTGAGATAGAGCTTTCTGAGGATTATACTTGTGTAATTTCTCATGGCCCAAACCCCCGGACAACTCACATTTTTGGTGACTGCATTTTGGAATGTCATACCAAGGAGTCAACCAGTTGTAAGAAGGAAAAGCTGGAGATTGAATCGCCTTGCGTGGATAAGTGCTTGGATGGTCCTGTAATGTACCCTTCCAATGATTTTTTGAGCTTCTGTTACTCTTGCAAGAAGAAATTGGATGAGAAGAAGGACATTTACATGTACAGGTTAGCCTTACCCAAACTTCTTTTACCTCTGTTATGCTCCCTGTCTGGATATAGCATGAGTAATTGTTGCATTTTGAAATTAACTTACTTTCTTTTATCAATTCCAGAGGTGAGAAAGCATTTTGCAGCTTCATCTGCCGCTCTCAGGAGATTTTAATTGAGGAGGAAATGGAGAAAAACATCAATAATTGCTCTGAATGCTCTCCCGAGTCCACTAGTCCTGAGGAAATCTTCCTATCAGGCATGGTGGTAGCTATACAATAAAAGTGCTAGTACTGTTACTTGTCCCATGCCACCTTTCCATGATTGATGAAATTGCCAGAGGTAAGCACCCCAGATCATCTGTTGACAAAGAGCTGTCTATGTGAATCTGTTTAGCAGCCATGGATGATCAATATGTACATTCACCGTTTGCTGATTGTGTTTCAGTGTTCATGGCATTGGTTGGTTATGGGTGGCAGTCTGCTAGTTTTTGTTTTCTTTCCTTTTCCATAATTGGGCCATTACCAGAATTTGAAGCCTAGGTTTTAAGGTGACATAATTTTGTTTTGGAAGGGTAGAAGCTGATGTTCTGGCTCCCCGCTTTTTGTTTTCCATCACCCTTTGGTAGAGTCATTTTAACTGGATAGGCTCATGATTGAATATAAGCTACCTTTACATACAAATGTTGCACTTGTTTCTATTTCAATTCTGTTTGTTTTTCCCTGAAGCTGGACACTATTAATGTGTTGCATTTCATTGTGGAGGTAAATTTGGCAGTTGAAGCAATGGCTGATCTTATTCATTGTCCCCACAAGGGACCCTAGAGCACAGAAAAACATTGTTTCACCAGTACTCTGTAAGAACTAAGAACAAGACCCATCTAGGCAGGTGGTGGAATTTGTAGTTACCCCTGATGATTATGTCTCTCATATAGGCCTGAGATATGAGTTGATTCATAACCTGAGAAACAACCATCAAGACATAACCTTTGCCTTGCACTATACTGTAAAAAATGCATATCTGTTTCTCTTCATCCATGTGAATAAATACAATTGCTAAGCCGCCCGATGTGGCAGCTGATGGGTTGAATCTTCCTTTAATCTTATTGAGCATGAAACAGGTATGGTAACATGAGCTTGTGAGTTCTCCAGCTGTATACACACAGTAACCTCATGTTCTTTTATCACACTGCACTCTGGTTGCTTGAAGGGTTCCACTTTTTTCAGCTTTTTTAACACCCCAATTGCTAAACCTCCCTGCTGTTTGTTTCCACAAATTTTTGCAGGAATCACTTCAGAAGCATTAAATTGTTTTAATTCTAGAGGATTTGCATGTGCATTGTCTTCTTAGTCAATATTGTGGTAGGTTCAGTACGTTCCCAATCCAATCAAGGCAGTCTGCATAGAGATATGGAATTTATGAACTGCCCTAATCGACCAAAGGAGATCAAATATGCACATTTAATGCTGTAGGACTGATTTTGTATAGCTATATAGGGTATTTCATTTGATGGAAAATGTTGCACCACCTTCTGTCGAGCCTCCTTGACGCATCCGATGAGACAGATATTGGGAGTTATTTTATTAAGTTGTAATCCTATTTCTGCCGTGTTCAAGTACAAATCCATTGCTATCATTGACGTCCAGAAGAATCCATTCATCTCAGTGATACTTTCTGAACTTTGAAAGCCTTGTTATAATACTTCTAGGCTTAACATGCCCAGCAGCAGTGCACATCATATCCACTTCAGTGCAGTTCCTTTTGATACAAACATGGGCCAATGTATCATCCACCATATCCGGACTCCTTGGAAACGATACCCAAAAACAGAGTCGACTAACAAGAAGTCCACACCAAGCCAATAAGCAGAACCAACTAACCAAAAGTCCAAAACCCAATTTCTGTCATGGTTTATTTCATCAGATTTTGATTTCAATGCCCCAGACAGACCATTCAAGCTATCTTGAATTATGCCTCTCTTCAAGATTGCAAGCTGCAACTCTTTGAAGAATTTCAAATTCCATTACCACAGAAGCACGACATCTTCGATGAAAGCCATGAAAAAGGCAAGGTTTATAAATGAAAGTCCAGCAATCATAGAAGTCAGATGCCAGTAGCATTTTAAAAAGTCACTCCTACATGGTACAGATATTTACTTAACAAGTTTTTCTTTCCTCTAGTTTAATTTTCTCCCAGTTTCTCTCTACTCCCTCTTCATTTGTTAATGGCTCTGTTTTGAGTTGCAAATTTTGGTAGCAAAGATTTCAATTTTCAACCGAGTAGTTTTCAAAAGGAGGAAAGTGGAAGGGGGGGGGGGGGGGGTTCTAGAAAAAGTATGGAGGAGTGTACTTCAACAAGATAGGGACAGTCACCCAGACACCCGGTATTTAGGGGGGGGGGGGCGGAGTTGGTCAACTGGCAAATTGATCACCATTCCTGTGTTTATTTGCTGCTATATTAGGTTGTAATCAAAGATATGGAAGAGTATATACCCTCCTGCAAGGTGGATAAGCAATTTACCTGCATATTTATAATTCTCTTCTTCTCATTTCTCTCTTTACTTGAATAACTTGTATTACACAAGAATGTTGGAATTTTATTTATCCAGACAAATTTTACTGGAAAAGCACTTGTCCGAATAAACATAAACAAACAGGGCCTAAAGATTTCCCATTTGTTTTTCAATTCCATGTCACGAATCTCACTTATCTCCTCTACTTTCTCCACTTCCTTTTGGTATATCTCCCTCGGCTTCATGTGTATTTCTCTTCCAGGAAGCTTGATGGTGTAGTTTCAGCCATGGTAGGCTCCTGAGCAAAGACACGCACTGAAACAAAACAAGTGGTGGTAGTTTCCAGAAGTGAAATTTAAAAGATTCAAAGAAGAATTAGAATTGGTTTTCTGGGTTTCTGTGAGCTCACCAGATCTTCCAACTGCATGAATGAATTGGGAAGCCAGCATTCGTTCGATATCTATCTGATTCTCATCCAAGTTCCAACTTCCAACGCGGCAGCAATCTATCACTTTTTTGAAACGAGAGCACATTCTGTTCTGTCTTTGATCGTTTCTTCAAGTACAAAGCTGCCCTTCCATGTATTTTGAAACAAAAAAGACAAATTATGTATAAAGACAATAAGTAATTAATAAATAAAAGTTTAGGACTTGTTTGGCGTAAACCAACAATATTAATTCAAATTTAAGAGCGATTCGGGCAATCCGATCCGATCAACGGATCAATGGACTTCTCTGATCATCCCATCGGGTGTCCCCGTCAGAAGTTGATTGGACAATCCAGATAGGTGGACCATTGCATGATTGTGTCCGCTGTCCAGATAAGGTTGGTAATAATACAACTGAAACCTGAGAGCAATTTATGTTTGGGTGGGTCCCAGACAAGGTTTTTAAAAACGAACCGATCTTCCGGTTAAGCGGTTCAACCGTCCGAGTTGAACGGTTCGACTCGTGATATCATAAATAAATTAAAATAAAAATATTTTTATAAATAATAAAAAAACATTAAATTAAATAAAAACAGAAAAAAATATAGAAATTAAAACTATATAAATACAAAAGTTATACAGTACAAAATACATAAAAATATAAAAATAAAATACAGAAAAATTCTAAAAGTACAGAAAAAACACAAAAATAAAAAATAAAAAAATATAGAAAAATAAAACTATCTAAATAATTAACAATTAAGGAAACCAACATGAATAAAATTTATAACCAACAGATTATTAGATGACCATGACATTGTTGGAGGGCCTTAGTAAAATTTAAAACCAACTGAATTCAATTAGTTTTACTCTGGAAAGCCTCATCGTCATCTCTAACTCCAAAGACTGCATGAAAAAGAAGTAGAGGTAATCCAATGCCAAGTGACAAAAGAAGGTTAATAGCGCTCAATTAAATCGGCAATGGCAACCAACGGGGCAGTGACAGGAAGTTAGGAAGCATCAGAAAATCAGTCAAGCTTGTAATTTGTATCATCGGAAGAACCAAAATATATCTAGTTTTGAAATTGCCACCATTGTCAATAAGGTCCCAAACACCAAAGGTCTTTGCAAGAGGCTCAGAAAAGATCATGGCCCAGACAGTGAGAGCGTAAGATAATCCCGCTGAATCCTGAAAAATGGGTTCTTGGGGAAGCGTGGTAGGGGAGGGTAGGGCTGTCACCGCTTGATAGAGGCAGAAGCCAGGGCCACCGGAGCTATCTACGTCGAGTGTGTCGATTGAAAGAGGAGGGGAGACAACTCAAATGCCAGTGCAGAAAGAGTCGTGCCGTTCAAAGCTTCTAAGATCCATTGCTCGATTTTGCATGCTCTGCTCCCAAAATGCAGAGAGACTTGCGAGGGCAGATCCGGGTTGGTTGGTCCGGAAAGTCATGGGAGAGGCAGGCTAAATGAAATAATATACTGGAAACTACGCAAGTTTCTGATGGTTCGCATTGCAGCAGCTTCTGGGCTAATTGGGGCTGCAAATTTTCTGCGTTTTTGAGCTATGAATTCCTTGACATGCTCAAGCTTGGCTATCATTGCCCCCGCCATGGCACCAGCAACAAAGATGGTCACCGCCGATAATGGTGGTGTGACTGTGTCGGTGGGCTTGGGCTTGGTTGCAGGTGATTGCCGTTGCAAGTGCTGCTGCAAGCCTGCAACTGTTATTGCTGCTAGAAACCCCCTCCCGCCGCTGCAAAATCGCCGGACCTGTTACTACCGTAACTGTTACTGCTGGACGGCTGGATCTGCTGCAAAATCAACGCTGGCCGCCGTAGATGAAGCTGACCGCCGTCGCCGGTCGCCGGTCTCTGTGAATCGTCGTCGTCGCTGTGTGTCACCGTCGAACGCCGTAGGTTGTAGTCGGTTGCGTGTGAGGGCTGAGAGGAGGGAAGGTTAGAACGAAGATGGGGGTCGTTCTAACCCTAAGCATTCGTAATATTTGGGGTCTGGGATATAGGAGTCATTTTATTTTTTATTTTTTATTTTATTTAAATCAACGAAAATAAAAAATATAATCCGCAAATCGCTGTCCGGGTCTAACGGTTTATCGGTTTGACCGCCCGGGTCAGCGGTTTGCTGACCTTTTCAACGGTTTTTTAAGAATTGCCCATTTATAGTATAACCGGACCCGGGGGCCTGACCGGTTACCGCTTTTTTCGGTCCGGTCCGGTTTTGAAAACCATGGTTCCAGTACTCCCACCATTTGGTTAAGTGGTTTCTGATGTTATTTGCTTTATTTGTGGCCTTAGTGGAAATTATAGAGCCGGGTTAACCCACGTAAGTTGGAGCCTGTTTTTACTTTTATACTCTGCACTTGGAGTAAACATTGGTCTCGTCTGAAACGAAAATCACATTGCCTCTACAAGTTTCAGGTTCAGCTTCGGGTTCTCAATTGCCTGAAACACCATAATTTGGGTTTTTAAAATGTTAAGGGTCCGTCTGGTCCATCGGAGGATTTGGAGTTAAACCGTTAGGTTGGACAGAATACGATTCCGGTTCCCATTTTTGGCAGTTGACCCCCATTTGAGCTCCAACTTCCCCTTAGGAACAAGAATCTTAATCCAATTGTAAAAAAAAAGGACAAGCCCCAACCCATAACTGCAAATCAAATGGACCCTAGGTAATACATCCTTATTCGGATCAAACTAAAGTGGATTGGATCGTTTTAAGTGTAATTAATTGAAGAAACATGGTCATTTAGTTTTGGACAAATTTTTTAAACTATTCCTAAGATTTAAGAAATTGGCCAACTATATATCTATTGTTTCAGTATTGTCTTAAAAGTATCTCCCTACTATTTTTAACAATTGACTAACTCTACACTTATTGTTATCATCTGTTAATATTCCATCAAATTCCGTCACACCACATGATGTATAATTTTTTTAAAACCCAATTTTACCTTTCACACACTCTCTCTCATTCTTCTTTCCTTTCATTCTCTCCCCTATTTCATCATTGACGCTGACCTCTCCACCTCTGGTTTCTCTCCACCTCTGGCAAGTGAAAACAAGAGTTGATTGTTTCTTGCTATCTACAGATATGGCCAGTGGCAGCCCGAATATGCATGCAGGATGCGTGCTCTCGGGTCCTACAAAGATAGTAGCATAGACGGAGGTGGTGCCAATACTGAAGTCCGTTTCACACTTTCACCCATCTCGGTCTTCTAATTACCTCTCTCACTAGGCTCTCAAATTGGAAACAAAATGACAACTGCTCTTCACCTTGAGAAAAAATGATGACACAACTTGAAGAAAAATCAATAAAATAACCTGATATCTTGTAGACACAAAAACACATGCAAGAACTTAATACAAAACAAATTGGTTCAGAATAATTTCCAGAGCTTTTGGTGATCCAATTCACCATCAATTCATGCATAGGAATGAAGATTAAGTCTGAACTCATATTCCCAAAAAAAAATGAAGGACAACGAACATATTTCAGCATCACCTTAGGACACTGGTTTTGCTTTGGAGAGATTGAACCAACTGTGGAAGCATAATACAGATTGATTGGTTAAGGATAAAGTAATATTATGTGAATCTCTTTAGCAAAAGGCGAATGTGCTTGGAAGATGATGGATTGGATCCCTTGTGCCAACGTTTCTCAAGTGTCTTTCTCTAGGTATCTTGTAGAGAGGAGACAACGATAGGAGTCAAAATACAAAATACAAGTCAATTGGTCATCAGAAATGGTGTGAAGGTTCCTTAACAACAGTTTTGGTTGATGGAATGTAGTGAACTAATTGTTGCTTATAGTTCTTCTTTACTAGATCATCGAAATGGAGAATCCCATAGTGGGACTGACTAATAAATACACGGTGATGCTATAACTATGGGGTGATTTGTGAGTGTGGAGAATGGGGTGCAGTCGTGGAGGGAGCGATGTGTTCTCTCTCTCTCAATTCAAGGTCGGTCGATCCTCAACATCCGTTGGAACCAAAGAGCTTGAAATGATTGCCATTAAACAAGATTTCTCAGCAAAGAATTTGGTAGCTAGTTACCAAATTTGAAATGGAAAAAATTTAGGGCTTTCAGAGGTGGGGATGCTCTTTCATCATGAATGCTAAAATCCATGAAAAAAATCACATTTCGGCTCTTTTTATTTTCGTTGTTTCTTTCTTTGAGAGTGGGGATGGAGGCATGCCCTCTGGTCTCCACCTCTCAACACAAAGGAGGCTAGAGACTTATCCCGCTTATGAGTGTGAGAGAGCAATTAGGATCTAAACTCAACAGTTTTGTTGATTCTTCTGATTCAGCCCACTTTCTCCTGTTGCTTCATGGCCTTTAGAGAAAAAACCTATCCCCGATATAGAACTGTGCAAAGGACGGTGAGCATTGTGAAGGTAAAGGTAGCAAAAGAATACTGTGCGGCGATTCTTACTTAGCAGAAGAGGGATGAAGGGTGATATTGGGTTTTAAAAAATTCAGTAGCTGGATTTTATTTTGAAAATTTGAGAAATAGTGGAGGGCAAATTCGAATTTGCCAATGTTAAATGGTAACATATAAAATAAAATGTTGAATTTAACCTCCACTGTTTCTCAAATTTTCAAAATAAAACCTAGTTACTAAATTTTTTAAAACTCAATATTACCCTTCATCCCACTTTTGCCGGTTAAGAATCGTTGTCACACTATTCCTTCGTTACCTTCACCTTCATAGTGTTCATCGTCCTTTGCACAGTTCTATAACAGAGCTAGGTTTTTTTCTAAAGGCCATGAAGCAGCAAGAGATTCGGTCGAATCATAGGGATCAACATAATTGTTTAGATCTTTCTCGCTCTCTCTCATACTCATAAGCGGGATAAGCCTCTAGCCTCCTTTGTGTTGAATGGTAGAGACCAGAGAGCAAAGAGTGTCTCCATCCCCACTCTCAAAGAAAGAATCAACGAAAATAAAAAGAGCCGAAATGCAAATTTTTTTTCATGGATTTTAGCATTTATGATGAAAGAGTATCCCCACCTCTAAAAACCCTAAATTTTCTTCGTTTCAAATTTGGTAGCTACCAAATTCTTTGCTGAGAAGCCTTGTTTAATGGCAGTCATTTCAAGCTCTTTGGTTCCAATGGATGCTGAGGATCAATCGGCCTTGAATTGAGAGAGAGAACGCATCTCCCCCTCCATGACCACACCCCATTCTCCACACACTCTCAAATCACCCCCCATAGCTATAGCATCACCGCCTATTTATTAGCCAAACCCACTACAGGCTTCTCCATTTCGATGATTGAGTAAAGAACTATGAAGCAACAATTAGTTCACTACACTCCATCAATCAAAACTGTTGTTAAGGAACCTTCACACCATTTCCGATGGCCAATTGACTTGTATTTTGTATTTTGACTCCTATCGTTGTCTCCTCTCTACAAGATACCTAGAAAAAGACACTTGAGAAGTGTTGGCACAAGGGATCCAATCCATCATCTTCCAAGCACATTCGCCTTTTGCTAAAGAGATTCACTTAATATTACTTTATCCTTAATCAATCAATTTGTATTATGTTTCCACAGTTGGTTCAATCTCTCCAAAACCAAACCAGTGTCCTAAGGTGATGCTGAAATATGTTTGTTGTCCAATTTTTGTTTGAAATAAGAGTTCAGACTTAATCTTCGTTCCTCTACATGAATTGATGGTGAATTAGATCACCAAATGCTTTGGAAATTATCTTGAACCAATTTGTTTTGCATTAAGTTATTGCATGTGTTTTTGTGTCTACAAGCTTATATCAATTTTTCTTCAAATTGTATCATCATTTTTTTCTCAAATTGAAGAGCAGTTATCGTTTTGTTTCCTATTTGAGAGCCTAACGAGAGAGGTAATTAGGAGTCCGAGATGGGTGAGAATGTGAAATGGACTTCAGAATTGGCACCACCGGCGTCAATGTTGGGTTCTGAGTTGAAGGTCCACATCATATTAGTTTGTTTTTATTTCACAATTCTCTATGTTGCTGCGTTTGTAGGACACAAAAGCACGTCTTAGGAGTCCGAGATGGGTGAGAGTGTGCAATGGACTTCAGAATTGGCACCACCTGTGTCAATGTTGGGTTCTGAGTTCAAGGTCCACATCATATTAGTTTGCTTTTATTTCACAATTCTCTATGTTGCTGCGTTTGTAGGACAAGAGAGCACGTCTTACGTGCATATTCGGGCTGCCACTGGCCATATCTGTAGATAGTAAGAAGTAATCAGCTCTTGTTTTCACTTGTCAGAGGTGGAGATGATGAAACAAGCAAAAAAGAAGGAAGAAGGAGAGAGAGTGCGTAAAGGGTAAAATTGGATTTTAAAAAATTATACACCTTGTGTAACTGTATATATCAAATTTGATAGAATATTATTTTAAGACAATACTGTAGAGTTAGTAAATTGTTAAAAGTAATAAGAATAATTTAAGACAATACTGTACAGTAGGAGTATAGTTAATTTAAGACAATACTCTTCTATTTGGCTTGCCCTTGATTGATTGGTTCCTTTTCCTATTTTGAATCTTCTTCTTCTTCTCCGTTTCTTTGCATTTTAGCTTGCATATGGATGGCTTTGTTATTTTAGTTAATAAATTATTTAACCTGTGTTTGATTTAAAGGAAAAGGTAGAGAAAGGAACGGAAATGTAAAAAAACCTTACATTTTCTTATCTTCAAACCAAAGCCTAAATGAAGCCCACGCCCCACCGCCCCAGAAACAGGTGATGTGAGGAGATAGAGAGTCAGAGAGACACCAACTCCAACAGCTTCGATCGCAGAGCCTGTTTCATTTCATCATCTCTGCAAGAAAGCAGAAGCAATGAGCATCGTGATGGGGAGCTCTTACTTTTTACTATCTCCCCTTTATCAATCTCTTGCGTTCTCTTCTTATTCTCCGTCTTTTTTCTTGTATTCTAACATAAGAAATGCAGAGAACAACAAGAAGAGTAAGAAAAAGGAGAATGCAGGTGTCGTGGCTTCTCTACGGTACAAAAATGCAAGTGAGCACAATATCTACCAAAGGAGAGTGATTCTTCTTGTGGGTATATCTGCTCTTCCATTCATTCAATGCAGGGCTGGAGCTGTGGAAAGTTTAGTGACCGGTGGGTTGGAAATTTATCTGGATTTAGATGAACCCTTTGCTGGTTTCTCTTTTCATGTCTTTTTATGTGTACGGAAGATGATAGGTTGAGTAATAGTCTTGGTTCTGAAATTGATGAAGTCTATAAGATAGGTTCGGTATTCTGTGTACTGGGTGCATGATTTTCAGAAGAATACTTGTTTGTTTCGTTGCATTTGAGGTGATTAGATCCTGACTTTGATTGCTTGTTTCGCTTTCACTAAATTTCTCTCTTGAGGGGAAGGGTCTTGTGGGAGGCTAGTTCTGCATTATAAGCAAGTTCGATCCTATCTTCTGTTTTTCTTTTCTTTTTGCTTTTTTTTTTAAGATCAGTAAATTATATACTTGGTTTGTATATATTGTGATGTCGGATTTGCTGTATAGTCACTTTTCCTATAGTGAAAGATTGGGTGTTGAATTTAAAATATAAAGGTGATCAGATGATAAACAGAATTTGTTCTCATTGGAGTTGATTTTATTGCTTTTGTATTAGTTGTCTATTTTGCATGAGTTTGCTCGAAATTCTGCAACATTGTAACTGAGCATAATTTAATATAATAGCTATCCAGAAGAAAGTAGACAGTTCCTGTTTGTGGTTTTTAGAGTCAGAATATGATTTTACAAATTAGAATTGCAAACTGGAAGCAGTGCTATAGAGACAAAAATAAGATAGTGAGATTTAATCGAATAGATTTACTAAAACTTGCCCTTTTAATGGGAACAAAAAACTCAGAAATGTGAAGGCCCCTCATTTATAGAACTAAAGTCTTGATTGTGCATCATAAATTTTCCATTATGCAAAGTGATATCTCTGTAGTAGTGGGAGAGCTAAGCCACCTAAACTTTTTTCAATGGAATGTCTTCACCGGAGAAGTTCAAAGTTCAAATCTATTAGACCCATAACAATACAAATTGCTAATCTATTTCTATTAACCATATATAAAAATGAGAAAGGTTCAATTAGTTTGGTTGATAGACCTTGATTTTTCATACTAATTCTACCCCTCCTATTTGTTATTCCAACCCATGCCAATTCTATCTGACAGTTTAACCTTTGTATGTCACTGATATGGACGTGTTCCTCAGGAAGAAATATCATCGCCGCCGGCAGCAGCAGTGATCCGATGTTCTCATCCTATCCAATTCGGCAGCAACAATATTCTTATCAGTTCGGCAGATTGGATAGATTACCTTTTCTTATCTTATCTTATTAGGTTGCCTTATCTTATCAGATTAGGATTAAGAGAGACTTATCTTATCTTATCAGTCTTATCTTATCAAGATAAAGCTGGAGGTCTCCCTATTCAGCAAGGAGTCTCCCTAAGAACAAGACTCTTGTAATCTCCTATTTAAGGAGCCACTATTAGTGAATAAAGGCATTGAATATTCAGTCAAGAAGAGATGGTGATCTCTTGAACAAATCACCAAGGCGCCAAGATAGGTACCTCAAGAAAAGGAAGGGACAAGGGAAAACAAGAGGTTTTTCTCGTGGACCGACCCGTGACGAGATCCTATTCCCGGCCCCTTAACAACTTGGTATCAGAGCAAGGCGTCATGGGTGATCTGGAGCAGCTGCCGTCCAGGGTCCACAAACTCGAGCACCGACTCGTGGAGACCAGTTCGGAAGTACGTGAAATCAAGGACGAAGTTAGGGAGCTATGGTGTCTGATGGAGTTATTCCTTTCTAGCAAGGAGAGGAACACAGAAGGGGCGACAGCCACTGGTGGTCGCCGACCAGATCTGCCGGAGTCTTCTGGTGAGCAGCAGATAGTCAACCAGGGGGCCACAGTCATTCCCAAGTACAGCAGGTTGGAATTCCCATCGTACAACGGCAACGGAGATCCCTTGGGCTGGTTGTACCGGTGCAAGCAATTTTTTCAAAATCAACGGATAGACGACCAAGACAAGGTAAGCCTAGCCGCCTTTCACCTAACGGAGGAAGCACAACTCTGGTTCTATTGATTGGAACAGGAAGAACTCGGGCTCAGTTGGACCCCAGTTCAAATCCTACTGCCTTCTTAGGTTTGGGCCCCCACTGACAAGCAACCCCTTAGGCGAGCTGATCAACCTTAAACAAACCGGCACGGTGGCAGAATACCAACGCCAGTTACAGACCCTCCTCGCCAGGGCATCTTCAGTGCGACCGGACCAGCAGGTAGACATGTTCACCGCCGGGTTAGCAGAACCTTTGAGGGTGGATGTGGAAATGCATAATCCCCCCAACCTAGTTACAGCCATGAACCTAGCCCACGCGTTCGAGCGCAAGCTACAACTCAGTCGCGGGACCTTCAGTATGGGACGTCCGCCGACTTCATGGGCACCCCCGAAATTAGCGACAACGACCCCTTCTTCTACAACCAGCCGGGAACAAAGGTCTCACATGAACAACATCTCCAGGTCGATGGCAAGTGTAGGGAGCAACGTAGTGGCTCCCCCCATTAAGCGTTTGACCAGGGCCGAGATGGCAGAACGCCGAGTGAGGGGCCAATGTTTCAACTGCAACGATCTCTACTCGGCGGGACATAGGTACAAGAGGCTTTTCTGCCTCCTAGTGGATGAACAAGAGGAGGACGAAGAAGAACTCGCCGTATTTGAGCCGGAGATCTCTCTCCACGCAATCATCGGAATACAAATCTCTCAGACCATGTAGTTGCAGGCACAGATAACAGGTAATCTGGTGCGCATACTCGTCGATTCAGGGAGCACACACAACTTCGTAAGTGAACAAGCTGCCCTTCAGTTAAAACTACCAATGGAATTCCGGCCACGGCTATAGGTAGTCATCGCAAACGATGAAAGGGTTCACAGTCCGGGAATCTGTAAGGACATCTAGTTACAGGTCGACTCTGAACTATTCTCTGCTGATTTATTCGTACTTTCCTTGGATGGTTTCGATATTGTTCTTGGGGTCAAATGGTTGATCACCCTAGGTCCTATTTTATGGGACTTCAGCGCCCTAACAATGACATTCCACTTAAATGGTAAGCAAGTCTCTTGGCAAGGTTGCAGGGTAAAGGCGAGAACACCACAGGTTCATGCGCTTCAGACAGAAACAACGCATACGATAGCCATGGAAAGACTCCTAGCCGAATTTTCAGATGTGTTCCAGGAACCCAAGGGACTCCCTCCTCCCCGAGCATGCGATCATCGAGTCTCCCTGGTGGCGGGTTCAGAACCAGTCGTTGTCCGGCCTTATCGCTACCCTCATCTACAGAAGGACGAAATAGAAAAACAATGTGCTGAGATGCTGAAGCAGGGGATCATACGCAATAGCCACTCCCCCTTCTCTTTGGCGGCCCTGTTGGTAGCAAAACGGGATGGAACTTAGAGGTTCTGTGTTGACTACAAAGAGCTCAATAGTCGGACGGTCAAGGATAAGTTTCCTATTCCCATTGTGGACGAACTGTTGGACAAGCTACATGGTGCCCAGTACTTCTCCAAGTTAGACCTCAAGTCCGGGTATTTCCAGGTCCGAATGGCTCCCGAAGACGTGGAGAAAACTGCCTTTCGAACCCACCACGGTCACTTTGAATTTTTAGTCATGCCGTTCGGTCTCACCAACGCCCCATCCACATTCCAGTCCTTGATGAACGAGGTATTTCATTCCCATCTGCGCAAATTTGTTTTAGTATTCTTTGACGACATTCTCGTTTACAGTAAATCATGGGTAGAGCATGTGGACCATCTGCGGATCGTTTTCGAGTTCCTGCGCCAACACAAACTCTTCCTTAAACGGTCCAAGTGCTCCTTCGGGGAGCGGCAGGTTCTTTATTTAGGTCACGTCATCCTCGGGCAAGGCATGATGGTCGACAGTTCCAAAATTCAAGCTATCAAGGAATGGCCCAAGCCTCAATCCGCCAAGGCCCTACGCGGGTTCCTAGGTTTAACAAGTTATTACCGCAAATTTGTGCAGAATTATGGTCTGTTGGTTGCCTTGTTAACCAACCTACTAAAGAAAAATTTCTTCCGGTGGGACGACGCAGCCGATACAACTTTTGCGACATTAAGAGATGCCCTGTCCTCCACCCTAGTTCTGCAACTACCGAATTTTGCTCTTGAGTTTACAGTCGAGTGCGATGCATCCGAAATGGGTATCGGGGTTGTATTACAGCAGCAAGGGCACCCGATTGCCTTCTTCAGCCGCAAGCTGGCCGACCGACATTTAAAACTTCCAGCCTATGAGCGCGAACTAATCGGGCTAGCCACAGCCGTCCAGCACTGGAGATCGTACTTGTGGGGGCGGTCATTCATCGTCAAAACTAATCACTACAGCCTCAAATACTTGTTGGAGCAACGAATCACCACTTCTCCTCAGTAGCATTGGGTTAGCAAACTGCTTGGGTTCGATTTTCGGGTGGAATACAAGGGGGATTCCTCGAATCGCGCAGCTGATGCTTTGTCTAGACGTGATGAGGACGCGATGTTTCTATGTGGAATTTCCCAACCCCGGATCTCTCTATTAGATGACATCAAGAAGGCAATACCACAATCACCTGAATGGTCGCTCCTTGTACAGAAAGTTCAGTCCGGGGCCACCGACTCCAATTGGTCCCTTCATGACGGGTTGGTACTGTATAAGGGCCGGGTACATCTCCCACAAGACTCCCCTTTGATTCCCTCCATCATCTCCAGCATCCATAACTCCACCCATGAGGGCATTCAGAAAATGCTACACCGCTTTTGGGCTGATTTCCATTGGCAAGGTATGAAGGCTTCTATTCGGGATTTTGTCCAAAATTGCTCCATGTGCCAACAACATAAATGGAAAAACCTGCTCCCGGTAGGCCTCCTTCAGCCCCTTTAGATCCTAACACAGATCTGGGCCGACATCTCCATGGATTTCATCGAGGGACTACCCAAGGTAGGCGGCAAATCAGTTTTGTTCGTGGTGGTGGATCGCTTCTCTAAATATGCCCACTTCATTCCTCTATCACACCCGTACAACGCCACTTCAGTTGCCCTCGCCTTCTTTACGCATGTTTTCCGCTTACATGGGTTACTAGAGTCATCGCCAACGATAGGGACCCGGTTTTCACTAGTGCCTTCTGGAATGAACTGTTTCGACTACATGGCACCACCTTAGCCTTCTCCTCCGCATATCATCCACAGACCGACGGGCAAACGGAGGTAGTAAACCGCACGATCGAGATGTATCTCCGTTGCTTCGTGGGGGACCAACCGCGACGGTGGGTGGATTGGCTTCCTTGGGTCAAGTACTGTTACAACACTTCCTACCATTCTTCCCTCGGCATGACCCCTTTTCGCGTCGTCTATGGCTGGGACGCTCCTCGCTTGTTATCCTATGAACCCAGTTCTACTCATTTGGAGGAAATTGATCGCTCCTTACAAGAACGCGATGCCCTTCTAGCCGACGTACACCTTCACTTATAGCAGGCCCAGCTCCGCATGAAGCTCACCTATAACCAGCACCATCGGGAATTGTCGTTCGAACCGGGACAATTTGTTTGGTTGAAACTTTAGCCCTACCGGCAACGCTTCTTGCGCCACAGGGCTGCCCCTAAATTGGCCCCTTCAAGGTTCTATGGCAGATTGGCGCAGTTGCATACCAACTGGAATTACCGGAGAGCAGTCGGATTCATGATTTTTTTCACATCTCCTTGCTAAAACCATTTACGGGTGTTCCTTAGTGTAGGTTTTCAAGACTGCTATTCAGTCTTGATCACTAAGAGATTTTAGGTTCAATGAGAAGAGAAAGTGAAGAAGATGTAGAAGAAAGAGTGATGGAAGAGCAATAGAACACAGATTTTGAGGAGAAGAACAGAATGTCAATCATTCTGCCGCCGCCACTTTAAGTTAATATATATAGGTTATGCTAGTTACATGAAAGGACATATCTGCCCTTGGTGTTTACATCATAACTGTGACTAGATAACAACCAATATAAAACTGAAACTAGAAATAACAAAACAACAAAATAACCACAGCTGTGACTAGATATATTCTACCCTACGGACAGAGTGGTACCACAGCTGTGGGGCCCACATCAATGTTCTCTACACTCCCCCTCAAGTTGGGAGTATATGTTCATCATTCCCAACTTGGATAGATCCGCCTCTAGCTTCTTTCTTGATACGGCTTTAGTAAGAATGTCGGCTAGTTGCATACTGCATGTGATGTAAGGGAGGCATACTTCTTGAGATGAGACCCTCTCTCGCACAAAATGGCGGTCAACTTCAATGTGTTTGGTTCTGTCATGCTGTATTGGATTATGTGCTATATTAATGGCGGCTTGATTATCACAGTACAGCATCAGGGGTTTCTCATACTCAATACCCAACTCCTCAAGTAGAGATCTTAGCCATAGGATTTCAGCCACTTCATTGGCCATGGACCTGTATTCTGCTTCAGCACTTGACCGGGAGACCACACTTTATTTCTTACTTCTCCAGGAGACAAGGTTTCCTCCCACAAGGGCACAATATCCCGAGGTAGACCTTCTGTCATCAACACTCCCAGCCCAATCTGCATCAGTATAAACCTCCACCTTCATGTGATTGTTGTTCTTGAAAAGTATACCCCTACTTGGGCATCTCTTCAAGTAGGCTAAGATTCTTTCTGCCGCAAGAAGATGTGTGGTTCTAGGAGAATGCATGTACTGGCTGACAACACTAACAGCATAAGTAATATCTGGCCGAGTGAGGCAGAGATATAGGAGCTTTCCTACTAGTTGTTGGAACATAACTTTGTCTTCAAGAAGCTCCCCACTCTCGGCACTAATCCTGTGATTCTATTCAATTGGTGTAACTGCAGGCTTGACACCTAGCTTTCCAGTTTCTGCCAACAGGTCTAGGACATATTTCCTCTGGGATATAAAGATCCCCTGTTTGGACCTAGTAACCTCAATACCCAAAAAAATACCGGAGTACACCAAGGTCCTTCACCTCAAATTCTTGGTGAATAAGCTGTTTAAGAGACTCAATCTCATGGGTATCATTCCCTGTGACCATAATATCATCAACATATACTGCCAACAGTGTCAAAGAGGACTCCACCCTCTTGATGAATAGGGTATGATCTGACTGGGCCTGTACATATCCAAACTTCACAAGTGCTACTCTGAATCTATCGAACCAAGCCCTAGGTGACTGTTTCAAACCATACAAAGCCTTGTTGAGCCGGCAGACTTTCTTACCTACTTCTGCATCATAGAAGCCAGGAGGCAAACGCATGTAAACTTCTTCTCGCAGATCTCCATTCAGGAAGGCATTTTTCACATCCATTTGGTATAAAGGCCAAGTGTGACTTGTTGCAAGGGACAAGAGAACTCGAATAGTAGTCATCTTGGCTACCGGTGCAAATGTCTCCAAGTAATCTATGCCATAAGTCTGTGTAAACCCTCTTGCAACTAATCGAGCTTTATACCTCTCAATAGATCCATCTGCATTATGCTTCACCGTAAATACCCATATGCACCCAACTGGTTTCTTTCCTTTTGGCAAATCAACTACCTCCCAGGTGTTGTTCTTCAACAGAGCATCCATCTCAACTTGTATTGCATCTTTCCATTTAGGGACGGATAGGGCTTCTTGCACTGTTCTTGGAATAGGGACATTGGAAATGGAGCTAAGGTAGGACCTGTAGGTAGGAGATAGGCGATCATAGGATAAAAAATGGGAAATACAGTGGGCTGTGGATGTGGTACAATGTCGTTTCCCTTTACGAACTGCAATTGGAAGGTCAAGATCATCTGTAGGGGAAGTCTCTGTGGGCTCTGGGACTGAAGTATCTGGACCTGGAGCTGCAGATGAGATTGGAGCTGGTCTTAATTGCTGATGATCAGGATCAACCTGCCTGCACCGCCTGTGATAAACCCTCAACTCCTGATCCCTCTGACCACCCTCACCATTGTAGCTTTCCCTCAACTCCTGATCCCTCTGACCACCCTCACCATTGTAGCTTTCCCTCAACTCCTGATCCCTCTGACCACCCTCACCATTGCAATTCTCATCACCCAATGGAATAGGTAAAGGAACTGCCCCACTCTCACTGCTCTCCCCCTGAAGACAAGAACTCAAACCCCCACTCTCACTACTCTCCCCCTGAGGGGCAACCCGAGGATAATAGGGTGTCCCCTCAAAGAAAGTGACATCCATGGAGACAAACTTCCTCTCGGAGACAGTATCATAACAGCAATAACCCTTTTGAGTTTGTGCATAACCAAGGAAGATGCATTTGGAGGCTTTGGGTTCGAACTTGGAGGGATGGAGTCCGAGAAGCTGAACAAAGCAAGTGCAACCGAATGTCTTAAGGGGAATAGAAAACAAGTCCTCACGTGGGTGTAGAAGCGAAAAAGGAGATCGCATATCAAGGACCCTGGAAGGGACCCGATTAATAAGGTATACCGCCGTGAGGATAGCGTCCCCCCAAAAGCGAATAGGGACATTAGAAGTAAACATGAGGCTTCTAGCCACTTCCAAAATGTGCCTATTCTTCCTCTCGGCAACTCCATTCTGCTGAGGTGTATGAGGGCAAGAGCTCTGGTGGATAACCCCATGATGAAGAAGATAAGATGTCAATGATTTAGCAAAGTATTCCTTTGCGTTATCAGATCGGAGAACTTTGATCTTGGCATCAAACTGGGTTAGGATCATTTGGTGAAAATTTTGGGTCAGGGAAGGTACCTCATCTCGTGAACGCATGAGATAAACCCAAGAAAAGCGGGTATGGTCATCAACAAATAACAAAAAGTATCTGTACCCACCCATGGAAGGGATATGATAAGGCCCCCAAACGTCAATATGCACAATATCAAAAAAATTATCACTCCTTTTATTACTCAATAAATAAGGCTTTCTACAATGCTTATAGCAAACTCACAACTTTCACACTGTAGCTGAGACAACTCAATAGACTCAAATAAAGTAGGAAACAAACTCTGTAAAGATCGAAAAGACAAATGACCTAATCGGTTGTGCCAAAGCATAACCGGACTCACACTCTTAGAAACAAAAGACAACTTCTCTACTGACTCTCCCTGACAAAACCGCTCCCCGAGCAGATAGATCCCATTCGTCTCACGGCCAGTCCCAATCACCTTCTGCGTCACCAAGTCCTGAAAAACACATCGGTCAGGGAAGAAGGTTACTGAGCAGTTCATATGCTTGGTAATACTACTGACTGAAAGAAGGTTAGTATCAAGCTTAGGAACATGCAAAACAGGTGATAGGGAGATAGTATCTGAAAACTTGATGTCACCCTTCCCAGAAATAGGAACCAGGGAGCCATCAGCAATAGATACCTTATCCCTACCAAAAGACAAATGGTAAGTAGTAAACAGTGAAGGCAAGCTAGTCATGTGATCAGATGCACTTGAGTCTATTACCCAAAAAGGTTCAGTAGTACCTGGAGCTGAGGCATGATAGGCTGAAGCTCGAGTACCTGAATGGGTGAAGGCAGATGTGACAGGGGCTGATGGAGGCTGCGGTGGCTGAGCTGAATTTTCAACCTCCTTTTCTAGTTGTATTAGGGCAGCTCGAACTGCAGCTAAGGTCTCCAAAGATGTTCCTTTTGTGCCAGATGAGGATGTTGAATCAGTGTTCATGGCTACATGAGTAGTGCCCTTCTTGTTTCTTAACTTCGCAGGAACCAAGTGGGGATGCAGTTTCCAACATTTCTCTTTTGTATGTTTGGGTTTCTTACAATGTTCACATACTACATCCTTCTTGTCTTCCTTCCTCCTGTCCTTCTCTGAATCACCCCCTGATTTGGGTGTAGCCGCTACAAAGGCTGATATGGGTTGCATCATAATCTTCCTTCTGGTTTCTTCACTATGTACAAATGAGTAAGCCTGAGAGAGAGTCACATTATCTCTAGTCAAAATCTGCTGCCTCACAATATCATATTCGGAGTTCAGTCCCGCCAGGAACTCAAACACTCTGTTTGTCTCGATGTGCTTTCTATGGGTCTGAGCATCTTTGGGACTCTCCCACTCAAGAGTCTCTAAGTGATCAATCTCATGCCACAGGGACTTCAAGGTAGAGAAGTAGACCGATACCGGTTTCTCTCATTGTTTAAGGGTGTTCACTTCACATTTCAATTCATATGCTCTGGCAACATTAAAGGGGTTGGGAGTAAGTTTCTTTCATAACATCCCATATCTCCTTAGCTGTTTTTGCCCACAAATAATTCCGGCTAATATGAGGCTGCATAGAATTACACAGCCATGTCATAACCAAGTAGTTTTCTTGCATCCACTTGGTATATGTCGGGTCTCCCTTGGAAGGTTCTTTCATATCTCCCAGGAGGTACCCTAATTTACCTCTTCCACCAATAGCCATCATGGCTGATTGGGCCCATTCCAAATAGTTTGATCCATCAAACTTTACGGTCGTAATCTGACCACCCATCTCAGAAATACCACCATAACTGATGTTCCCAAGACTGCCTTCTGCCTGAATTTTAGACTCCATTTCTGTCAAGTCTCAAAACAGTACTTGAATCACCAATCACAATCAAAACAATATAGGCCTGATCTGTATTCTCAGTGTATGTGCACAAAACCAAAGTAATTCTGATCTGAAACCAACTAGCCAACACAGCAGTAGCTGTCTGTAGATCTCTAACCCCCTTAGAACTCTGAGAACAGCTTTAAAACAAAACTGATATGCTAGGGAAAGTTAGGGTTTTAATCAGTCCTGAAAGGAAGCAATTCAGTCGCACAGTCCAAACTATATAGATGAGCTTTCAGTAGGGTTTTAATCAGTCCTGAGAGGAAGCAATTTAGTCGCACAGTCCAAATTGTATAGATGAGCTTGCAGTAGGGTTAATAAGAAACCCTAGAATCTGATCGGATCTACCAATCAACTTAAGAGTAGCTTTAGGTAGATCACAGAGTTCAGTCAACCACTAGAGCTTGCCGCAGATCACTTTCAAACCCTAGAGTAGAAAGAAACACAGTTCGATCTAGGGTTTGATGTAAAACCCTAGGAAATCGAAGAGAGAAAGAGCTAGAATGGTTCGGCCTTCCCCTCCAGATAGGTCCAACCTATCTTCTCTGAAAGAACTTCTATTAAAAAGTAACAACTTACAAGGAAAAAATAGTTCGTTGCCTTCTAGGGTTACCTGAACCCTAGTCTTCTCTGATCCTTCCTAACCACCAACACTCTGCAACCCTAGCAAGTTTCTAACAGCTGCTAGTACCTCTAGCGATCTCCAAGAATCAGTCTGCGAACTCCTCCTTTTCAGCTTTCAGTCCTAGGAGATTCTCATGTGGTCGGCTGGTATTAGACTCACATGAAAAACCCTAACTTGGCTCTGATACCATGTAAGTTTTCAAGACTGCTATTCAGTCTTGATCACTAAGAGATTTTAGGTTCAATGAGAAGAGAAAGTGAAGAAGATGTAGAAGAAAGAGTGATGGAAGAGCAATAGAACACAGATTTTGAGGAGAAGAACAGAATGTCAATCATTCTGCCGCCGCCACTTTAAGTTAATATATATAGGTTATGCTAGTTACATGAAAGGACATATCTGCCCTTGGTGTTTACATCATAACTGTGACTAGATAACAACCAATATAAAACTGAAACTAGAAATAACAAAACAACAAAATAACCACAGCTGTGACTAGATACATTCTACCCTACGGACAGAGTGGTACCACAACTGTGGGGCCCACATCAATGTTCTCTACACTTGGGACCAAGTCCCTTCCCTGCCACCCTTGAAGGAGGGCAAACTTATTCCCCAACCTAGGGCTCTCGTCCGCTCCAGTATCAATCGAGGTATTCTTGAAGTTTTGGTGGAATGGGACAGCCTACTGACAGCCGAAGCCACCTGGATCCCCTTGACCGAGTTCCAAGCCACATATCCTGAGTTCGAGCTTGAGGACAAGCTCTTGGTCCAGGAGGGGAGTAGTGATATGGATGCGTTCCTCAGGAAGAAATATCATCGTCGCCGGTAGCAGCAATGATCCAATGTTCTCATCCTATCCAATTTGGCAGCAACAATATTCTTATCAGTTCGGCAGATTGGATTAGATTACCTTACCTTATCTTATCTTATTAGGTTGCCTTATCTTATCAGATTATGATTAAGAGAGACTTATCTTATTAGATTAGGATTAAGAGAGACTTATTTTATCTTATCAGTCTTATCTTATCAAGATAAAGCTGGAGGTCTCCCTATTCAGCAAGGAGTCTCCCTTAGAACAGGACTCTTGTAATCTCCTATTTAAGGAGCCTCTATTAGTGAATAAAGGCATCGAATATTCAGTCAAGAAGAGAGTAAGGATAGTTGGTGATCTCTTGAACAAATCACCAAGGTGCCAAGATAGGTACCTCAAGAAAAGGAAGGGACAAGGGAAAATAGGAGGCTTTTCCCGTGGACCGACCCGTGACGAGATCCTATTCCTGGGCCCTTAACAGTCACTATGCAAAAAAAAATCCAGTGTCTTTTTTGACACCTGTTTTTACAAACAAATAACTAATTCTATTCCATTTGTTCATATAATGCCATTTGTTATTTGTTTTTACAAACAAATAACTAATTTTATGATATACAATAATATGGTGTGTGATTCAATTCAACATTCTTTATGATTTACTTTATAATTAACTGGGGAATTGTCCCACATGTTGGACTGGTTTCACCACCTAATTAACCCCTTTTGTTCTCCTTATAAAACCATCCAAGGAGGTGCTAGCTGGTGAAAAAAAAAACAACTACCACATTTTCCTTCATTTTTCTTTGTTATGGTGTTTTCCCTTTAAAATCAAGTATTATATGCAACTTAGCTTATATATAGTCACTAAAATAATCAATGAAATGAATGTTTTAGTGTATTATAAGATATTTTGTTCATATAATGTTCATTAAACCAGTAAGTAGAGCAAGATGGATAAAATTTTTCCTTTGAAAAAGAAAATACCATTTAAAAGAATGCCAACATTCTTATTTTTAAGTACTTTTATTGTTAGGTTCTATTTCATTTTCCATATTGCAAATATTTCACTTGACAAAAATATATTTATTAGTAGAAAATGGTAATTGGTATTATAAAGGTTTCTCACTGAAGAAAACCGGCACACTCTGCACAAGTATTATAAAAGGTTTTGGGGTCAAACAAGTGAATATATAAACAAATAAAAGTCTAGGTTTGTATCATTTCATGAGCCTAACTAATTACCAACCATGCTTTAGCATTGGTGCCCATATATAGTTTCTATGTATCCAATGATTTATAAGATAGATTATATATAAATAGGGCTGAAAAACCAAAGCGAACCAAGAAAACTGAGCCATAAAATGCGGTTAATCGAACCAGTCGGTTTGGTTTTGGTTCGGAATTTTTTAAAAACCGAAGGACCGATTCGGTTTTCGGTTAACTTATAAAAAAACCGACGGTTAACCAAACCGACCGGTATATATTTATATGTATATTTTTAATATATGTCACATATTCTCTATGTATTTTATATAAATATATATTCATTATATATAAATAATCATTAGTATTTGTGTATTCAATGATTTGTAAAATAATCATTCAAATATACTGGTGAATTGGGGGGTTTTATACTTGATAGTTGAATCCAGTATCAACATTATAATGATTGATTGTTGACTTGCTCCTCCCAGCCACCCAAAGAACAAAAAAAAAAAAAAAGAAAAAACCATAGGAACCAAGTGCTAAGAGGCAATTAAAAAAAAATTGATTGTTAGCCACTAGCAAACCCCAATACTTTGGTATATGTTATGTTTTATAATATCCTATTTACTTTTAACATGTTAGATCAATGTGTAATAAAACATCTACCATCAGATGCTTAAAGAAAATGTATGAAATTCCTAGGCATGCACTTTGAATCTTTAAGGTCTGTTGATTACATTGTTCATTGTGAAAGTCAAGTATGTGGTTTTCTCATTTGTTCCATAATGGAAAACTTGAATTCAAACCATTTGAAGATTTTGGAGAAGTAATGCCAATTACCAAATCAAATAACATTCTATGTAAAATTTCTTGAACACTAATTTTTGACTTGGTTAAAATATAGGAACTTTAAGGAACTTGCAGTTTAACATTAGCAACTAGGTGTTGAGAGCATTTTCCATAGCTCCTAACAAATTGAATTGCATGTTATACTAGTGGAGTTTCATATGCTGAGTTTTGAAATTTCTTTCCTAGGTACTCCAAAAATGTTGAATTTAAACATTACATCTTTACCTGAGTTATTACTTAAACATTACATCTTTACCTGAGTTATTACTTAAACATTACATGTGCAACGCATGTACACCCCACTAGTTTATCAAAAAAAAAAAAAAAACAATACAAATTGCTAATGTTTGGCACAGCAATCTCATTGTCCATGCTTTCATTTGGAAAACCTGCTGGACTGTGGGAACCTTTTGTAGTCAACTGTGACAGATTAGAATTTAGGATGTGTTTGGTTCGCAGGAATAAGGGTCTGGAATCGGAATCGGAATGGACTAAATGTTTGGTTTAGCGGAATCGGAATCCCATTCCCATTCCCATTCTAGGTGGAATGGGAATCCCTCGTATGGGGGAATGGCCATTCCCGATCCCTCCCCAAGGAATGCGATTCCCATTCCGGATATGAATATCTTTTTTTATTCTTTTGACAAAAATACCCTCATTTTCAATCCAATCGAAGAGATTGGGAGAGATGAACAGGGAGAACTCCATTGCCATCTTCCATCGCTGAACAGAGAGCCGAACCAACCTCCGGCAAGGTAAGACCACTGTTAAACCATTACCCTCCTCCTCCTTCTTCTTCTTCGAAATCAACGGCGAGCTGAACCAAACTCCATCGCCATATTCTTCTTCCTCTCCTCCTCTTCCTCATTCTTCCTTCTTTTTTTTTTCACTAACTGACTGGTTTTATCTTTTACAGATCTGCTCCTACCCTTTTTTGGGATCGATCTACTTCTTCACTGTTACCATTAGCGGTTTTTTACACCAGATCTAGGCAATCAGTGAGTATAGTTGGGATTTGCTCCTATTTTTTTTCTGTGATTCATTCTTTGGAACCCTTGTTCAATATGCTAAAGCAGATTCTAATTCTTTGGAACCCTTGTTCCCTTCTCATCCCTTACCCCCTTATTTTTTAATCATCAATGAATTGCCTTGGCTACTCCATACATTTTATTTGTTTCATGAAATGTTAATTTAATCAATCGTCCAGTTTAAGTAATACACTAATACTCATTATCAGTTTGATCCCACCAACGGGGAATATTACCTCTGAGTTGTTCTAAAATTTATCCATAAACAACACTTCTATAACAACCAATTGTGGATCCTCATTGGCCACATAAGAGTGATCAGTACTCTTCTGTTGTTTTATCTTTGATCTTGTATCTCAGTTGTTTTCTGTTGCCCAAGGATAAATTCAAGATCTAAATCAATGGGTAAATGGTGAAAATAAAAGGAAAATATAAAATAAATCAACTCAGTATCATACCTAGAGATTTATGTGATTTGACTTATAGCATACATCCACCAGTGACAGAGGAGAAGAAATCCATAATAGATAAAAAGTAGCTTTCTGTGTATACAGCTTCCATCAAACCTTGGCTCCTGATACACCCAAACATCTGCTCACAAAAAAATAAATAAATAAAATAATAATAATAATAACAATAATAATAATACACCCAAACACCCTCTCTCGATTTGTTGTAATAACAACAGATGCCATTATTTCTCTCGATTTGTTAGTACACTTGTTGGGATTGTTTTGGCCAATTCATGGGGTTGAGTAATGATTAAACCAGCTACAACTACTAATTATGTTTTGGTTTCATGGGGATCATTTCTAGTATACAGCTACAACAAAGGGTGCAGACAAGAATGGTCCAATTGCAATCCTTTCTAGTATAGGGATCATTTCATTATTTGGATGGGCATACATATTGGCTCTTACTTTCAGCATTCAGGTATTATTTCTGAACTAATATCCAACTGTTATTTTCCATATCTGATACAAGATTGCTATTTTCAATCCAGGATCCAAGCTACTTATATGATGTAAACAACAAAACTGCTGGAGCATTTGTACCAGCCCAAATACTTTATGACGCATTTCATGGGAGGTATCATAATGCCACAGGAGCAATAGTTTTACTCTTTGTTATCTGGGGATCCTTCTTCTTTGGTGGCCTTTCAATTACTACTAGTGCAGCCAGAGTGGTAAGTAAATTATCTCTTTACGTTACTAGGTTGTTTATACCTTTACTTTTGGAACTATTCCTATAAAAAACCATAGTAGTCCAAGCCTGAATATTAGATCCTGATCTGAAAACCAATTTCTCCATAATGCACATCTTATTTTTGTTGGCCTTGATGTTGACCTTAAACTTTTGCTGCAAAGTACTTTAGTTTAAGCAGAAAAAAAGGAAGTAAAAAAATGATGGTCATGGGCTTTTCAATTCAATCAATTGATTGTCTGACATTATTTTCTTTATATGTACTTCTACATCATTTTGAGTATTCTTATTTTGGAGAGATGTAAACTATTTCTCCTGTTAGAAGACCATGATGCTTGTGTCATGTCTGAATGACTTTTAATCTAATACTACTTATTGAATGAACTTGTCATCTCACCAACATTTCACAATTGCATGTTTCAGGTATATGCTCTATCAAGAGATCAGGGAGTTCCATTTTCATCTGCATCTGGAGAAGAGTGCATCCAAAACACAAGGTTCCAGCGAATGCAGTGTGGCTGTGTGCAACCATCTGCATTCTTCTTGGACTACCTATATTGAAAGTTAATGTGGTCACTGCAATAACTTCCATATGCACAATAGGATGGGTTGGTGGATATGCTGTTCCAATTTTTGCAAGGATGGTCATGGCTGAGAAGAACTTCAAGCCAGGGCCATTTTATCTGGGCAAAGCAAGAAGGCCAATTTGCTTGATAGCCTTCTTGTGGATCTGTTATACCTGTTCAGTCTTCCTATTGCCAACTTTCTATCCCATCACCTGGAACACGTTCAACTATGCACCTGTGGCTTTGGGTGTAAGTTTGGGTTTAATAATGCTTTGGTGGTTTCTGGATGCAAGGAAATGGTTCAACGGTCCTGTTAGAAACATTGATAATCCTAATGGGAAGGTTTAATTTCATAAATTTGCTTCTGTTTGTTAACGTTCCCATCAAGTGAATGTTTTCTTGATTAAGTTAATGAATTGATTACTGATTACTGATGAAAAAGTTTCCACCAAATGGAAAAAGTCATAGGGTCCAATTTTCTGTTATTGTAGTTGACAGGAGCAGAATTGAAACTTTGGCTGATTCCGATTCCAGCTTCTAGTTGAACCAAACAGCAGGAAACTGAACCAAACAGATGCCAGGAATGGACCATTCCAATTCTGATTCCGATTCCGATTCCAATTCCAGCTGCGAACCAAACGGACCCTTAGAATTAAAACTTTACCCTGAAAGGGAAAATTTATGTTCTATATCAGGGGCCTTCACGGCTCACAAAAGGACAAACTTTCGAAAACTATTTATAAGACTTTAAAAAGTTATGAAGTTATCTTCCAAAGGGATCCTTGACAGTTATGAAGGAAGTTATCAATTTTGATTTTGATTTATAAGACTTTCATCAATGCCTTTGGCATATAAGCTGGGAGAGGTTAAAAATTGAAAATCAAAAGCAATTCCTAATTACTTGAAAATGTTATAGCATAATCCAGAAAGATCATGATTGAGCTGTGCATCTTCAACTTCATTTTCATTGAACAGACTAATTGACTCCTCCCTGTTGTTAATCTGTGGCTCCTATTGTTGATTCTCATCTCTTTGTTTTTCCAAAATCAGGAGAGCAAATTGTGAAAACACCCAAGGGTAAAGGTCTTCAAAGACCTGAAAATCTTCCAAATGAGGTTTGGACCTTCGTCTACTTTTCTGTTTCTGGAATAATTAAAGAGATCTTATGCTGAAATTTAGTTGAGCTTGAAACCAAAATGGATAGCTTTTCTTTGCAGCAACTGAAGGAGAGAAAAGTCCAATCAAATCCATTACTTGCTTTATTGAATGCAGTTGGAATTATTGGTTCTGGTGTTCTTGGTGCATTATATGCACTGGCGCAGAAGGAAAAGTCAGTGACTGAAGCAACAATTGAATCTGTATAGCAGCTCCATACTTTCGTAATTGGGTTATTTTATTTTTTTATGTTTCAACTAATACACTTGTAAATAGTATGGATTTTAAAATGTGTTATTTGTTCTCAGTAATGGAAGCTATTTTGAGACAGGTTGGTAGTTTTTCTAAATACTTATCAACTTTTTTGATATGCAGATGAAGAACAAACTTAGTAAAAGGGAATCCTCTATGACTTTACTGGAGAAGAACACAGAAACAATGCTTTTGAAAGAACAGGAAGAAACAAAGAAGCAAATCAGAAGGACAAAAGAAGAACAGCAATCTTTGTTAAACCAAGTTACTTCTGCAAGCAGTACAATAACAAGCTTACAACAAGAAGTACAGAGTGGAAAAAGGACAATTGAAGAGCTTCAATCCCAAATAAATGGACTTCAAAATGACCTCACAAAGGTTAGGGATGATAAAAAGAAGCTTGAGGCCAACTTGAAGGCAAAGGTCAACTCTATTGAATCCTTGCAGGAAAAGACAAAGTTGCTCAGCCTAGAAGTCAAGGATAAGGAAGAAAATATTCAAAACCTTAGTTCCACACTTTCTGAGAAGGTTTTAGAGTGTAATGAATTGGATTGTGTTTCTAAGCAAGCCAAGGCTGATATTGCAGAGGCAAATACAAAAATTAAAGGATTGGAAGAGGAAGTTTTTAGAACTCAGAAGGAACTAAATTTGAAACACTCTACACTGGATGATCTAAATGTGAGGATAAGTTCATTAATTGCCGAAAGAGTTGATACTAACAGAAAGCTGGATGTCCTTCAGGAGGGTTACAATGATATGAAGTTATCTTCTGAAAAGAAAGCTGCTTTGGATGCTGAGCTATTGGCAAAAAGAGAGCATGAAGTTCATCAGCTTGAAGAAAAGCTTGGTCTTTCTTTGGATGAAGCTAGCAACAACCAGGAATTGATTGGTAATTTGATTCAAGAAAGGGATGATTTGAAAAAAAAGCTGGAAATAGAAGTAATCCATGTGAAAGACCTGACACATGATCTCCAAATCACACAGGAAACTCTTGGAACATTAAAACTTGAAGCTTCAGATCTCTCAAAACAATTAAAACAATCAAGAAAGTTCTGTGAAGAACTCAAGTCTGAGATCTCTAGAGTTCAGACTGAGCTTGTTGAAGAGCAGGAGTCATCAAAGAGAAGCCTGAATGAGGCAGTGTTGAACTTGGAAGTACTTTCGGCTGAGCTCACGTCAGTCAGGGCAACATTGAAGGAAACCAAAGAAGAGCTCCAAAATGTGTCTAATGAATTGGCAGCCACAACAGAAGTTCGTGAGAACTTGAAGGAGGAGCTTCTTGTTATATATAAGAAAGCAGAAACTGCAACCTATGATCTGAAGGAAGAAAAGAAGATAGTTGCTTCTTTAAATAAAGATCTGGAGGCATCAGAGAATCAAATCTTGAAAGATAAGGAAGCAAGTAAGACTCTCAAAAGAGACTTGGAAGAGGCTGCTAAGGCACTTGATAAGATGAACAAAAATGCATTATTGCTTTCAAGGGAAATAAAGATGGCCGGTTCCAGAATTTCTAGCCTTGAAGATGAAAAAGATGTGCTTTACAAGTCTCTTCTTGAACAAAAGAATATCTCAAAAGAAACTCGAGAAAATCTAGAAGATGCCCATAAACTCATTATGATGCTCGGGAAGGAGAGGGAGAACTTGGAGAAAACAACAAAAAAGCTTGAAGAAGATCTTGCTTCTGCAAAGGGTGAGATATTGCGCTTGAGGAGTCAGATAAACTCATCGAGAAGTACTGAAAATGACCATACACAGAACAAGAGCATAGTTGAGGATGATGTTGTGGTAGTCGTAAAGAAAAATGGTAGAAGGGCTGAATCCCAGTTAGAGGCGTCTCAATAAACTAGTGATTCCAATATTCTTCTTATTTGTCTCCAATTTCTTCAGAGTTGTATCTCAGGTTTTCATCCATTTTGATTTTGCAAATTTTTTAGCATATTCCTGTCCTGTATCATACAAATATGAAATTAAACCATACAAATTGAATAAGTCATTATTTTCTACAAGGATATTCTTAATATGGACTATGCCATTGAGGAATATATTTATGCATTTGTTGATTTCTATTGTTTGAATGACTAATTTCTTTTTTCCCTATAAAGATGATAGTATTTTTTTTATAAACTAAGATGCTAAGATCATGAACAAAATGGGTGTACTTCAATCTAAATGTATTGCATGTTTGTTGGATTTTGTAGTAAGTTTATATGTGAAGTCAAGTCACAACCAATTATTTTTTTCTTAATTTCCTCATTTACTTTTTTTAAGCAGTTATATTGGGCTTCTTTGGTGGGGGTTTGGGATGGGGTGAAATTGCATATTAGTTTCTAAACATTTAACGGCTGTGTGGGAGTCATAAGATGAATACATTTCAACTTGGTATTTTGTGCATCCTTATCAGAATGCTAAAAATTAGAAAATGATTAGGTTGGATGCAGGTTTCCTGGTTAATTCCCCCTCAATCTTGCCACGTTCATTGTGATTATTGAATGTTGAGAAAACCTACTTCCGTTTTTCTGATTCAAAAATTTGAGTAGAACTTGTGTGAAGTAGTACTTCTAGTTGAATTCACACTTGGCTCTTGGTTGGGTGCGTCATTTTTGGCTCACTAGCAAAATGATTTTTTAGAGGTAAAGAACCCAGACAGGCAAACACCTAGGTGGTGTTCACTGTTCATTCCTAGTTTTTTTTTTGCCTTTTTTTCTATGTTTTTGAACCATAAAACAGCTCTTGGATGTTCACTGCGCACGAACTTTTATTTTTAGACCCCGTTTGCGAGCATTTCTGCAATGGTGGGGTGCGTTGGGTTAATTGAGCTATGGTATTCTGGAAAAAAATCAAAATAGCAGTAGTTTGGGCGTTTGATAATCCCACGGTTTTTTTAACGTTCTCGTGCGAGGCCCATTTCAGAATGTAGCGAGGCCCGTTCTATTTGGAAGTAAATGGAATGGAATACAACAATTAAATATATATAAAAAATAATTAATAATTGCTGGAATAACTCAGTTAGTTTAGAGCGTGTGGTTGTTAACACAAGGTCGGAGGTTCAAGCCCTCCTTCTAGTGTAAATTTTATTTTTGTAGGTTTAAATTTATTGATTCTTAATTCATGAAGAATGAAAGAAAGAAACAAATTAATAATTGCTGGAATAGTGTTAGAGCGTGTAACTGTTAATCATAAGGTCGGAGGCTCAAGCCTTCTAGCGAAAATCTGATGTTTGTAGGTTAGATTCTTAATTCGATGAATAAATAAAAAAAAAGAAAAGTTAAATGATTGCTGGAATAGCTCAGTTGGTTAGAGCGTGTGGCTGTTAACCACAAGGTCGGAGGTTCAAGCCCTCCTTCTAGCGTAAAATTGTTTTATGTAGGTTAGATTCTTAATTCGATGAATAAATAAAAAAAAGAAAAGTTAAATGATTGCTGGAATAGCTCAGTTGGTTAGAGCGTGTGGCTGTTAACCACAAGGTCGGAGGTTCAAGCCCTCCTTCTAGCGTAAAATTGTTTTTTGTAGGTTAGATTCTTATTTCGATGAATAAATAAAAAAAAGAAAGGTTAAATGATTGCTGGAATAGCTCAGTTGGTTAGAGCGTGTGGCTGTTAACCACAAGGTCGGAGGTTCAAACCCTCCTTCTAGCGTAAAATTGTTTTTTGTAGGTTACATTCTTAATTCATTGAATAGTGAGGAAAGAGAAAAATTTAATGATTGCTGGAATAGCTCAGTTGGTTAGAGCGTGTGGCTGTTAACCACAAGGTCGGAGGTTCAAGCCCTCCTTCTAGCGCAAAATTGTTTTTGTAGGTTACATTCTTAATTCAATGAATAATAAAGAAAAAGAAAAATTTAATGATTGCTGGAATAGCTCAGTTGGTTGGAGCGTGTGGCTGCTAACTACAAGGTCGGAGGTTCAAGTTCTCCTTTTAGTGTAAAATTGTCTTTTGTAGGTTTAGATTTTTAATTCAATGAATAATAAAGAAAAAGAAACGTTTAATGATTGCTGGAATAGCTCAGTTGGTTAGAGCGTGTGGCTGTTAACCACAAGGTCGGAGGTTCAAGCCCTCCTTCTAGCGTAAAATTGTTTTTTGTAGGTTACATTCTTAATTCAATGAATAGTGAGGAAAGAGAAAGATTTAATGATTGCTGGAATAGCTCAGTTAGTTAGAGCGTGTGGCTGTTAACCACAAGGTCGGAGGTTCAAGCCCTTCTTCTACCGCAAAATTGATTTTTGTAGGTTTAAATTATTTTTGGATTGCAATCTCCTTCAAAAACTTTTTATATTCTTACTTCAATTAAGAACGAAAAAAATAAATTAATTAATAATTGTTGGAATACTTCAGTTCGTTAATCCGTGTGGTTGTTAATCGCAAGATTGGAGGTTCAAGCCCTCTTTTTAGCGTAAATTTGATTTTTTGTAGTTTTAAACTTTTTTAGATTCTTAATTCATGATTCTTAATTGAATGAGCAACGAAAAAAGAAAGAAAAAATTAATAATTGCTGGAATGGCTCAGTTGGTTAGAGCGTGAATGCTAACCACAAAGCCTGAGGTCTAAGCCCTCCTTGTAGCATAAATTTGATTTTTGTCGGTTTAAAAGTTTTAATTTTTTTAGCTTTTTAATTCAAATGAAAAAAAAGAAGCATAATATTTATGTATAAATATACATAAATATGAGCTGAAAACAATGGCTGTTCGGCTGACTGTGGAACCAATGACGAGGTTCCACGCCAGTAATAATTTCATGGGCTCCATGTGTTTTATTATTGGCATGAAATCATTGGTTCTACAGTCAATCGAGCAGTCAAACCTTATTCCACGGAGCATCAAACTCTTCTAGCGCAAATTTGATTTTTTCTACGTTTAATTTTTATAGTTTCTTAATTAAAATGAAAAATAAAGAAGAAAAAAAATTACAATTGCTGAATTAGCTAAGTTTAGGTTTTTTTTTTTTTGGCTTCTTAATTCAAAATGAAAAAAAAAAAAGAAGTAACAAAAATATACTATCAACGACCACAGTGGGAGTCGAACCCACGCTATGCGGTAATCCACTGCGCTATGCGGTCGAGAAGTTATTATTTTATGGGCTCCATATATTTTATTATTGGCATGAAATCATTGGCTCTACAGTCAATCCACTGCGCTATACAGTCGCTAACACCTTCCTCTCGACATTTATATTAATATATCGGAAGCTCCCTCCATATTTTCATCACTGCTGCATGTGGCAAATCCAAACCGTCTATCAAGCATATACCCATTTAGATTAAAGTAGAAATACACCTTTGTGTATTGATAGAGTTGTATTGGTATTTTAAGTGATACATATTTTATATTTTTAGTTTTTTTTTTTAATTTCAGTTTTAAATATAATATTAGTGGGACTTGTGTGATGCACGAGATTTATTAATAGAAAGGGTCATTTACTAAAATACCCCTATAGTTTCATGGATTTACTAAAATCTACCATATAGTTAAAATTTTACTAAAACACCACTTATAATTTGTAATGGATTTAATCAATATTCCATTAGATGAAAGTGTTGACCTAATGTTCATTTAAATAAATTCAATTAAAAGAAAATAAAAATTAAAATACCATTTTTCCCTTTATAAGACATAGGCAACCATTCTATTGGCAATATTTGGTTAATTTGTTTTCAATACAAAAAAGTGTTAAGGGTATTTTTATAATAAAAAATCATAGGCCTAATGGCAAAAGAAACACTCCTTGATGAAAGGTTGATTAAGTAAATAAGTTGTAAAATATATGGGATGTTTTAATAAAAGGAAAACTATAAAAATATACAATTGTTTTATGTTTTCAACTTTTTAAATAATTAATAATTATTCATATTTTATATACTACTTTTAATAATTTTTTATAATACAAAAATAATAATAATTATTTTCAGTTAAGTTTATTCATCAAACTGATGAAACCAACCAACCCAATCAACTTGGGCCGAGTTGATCAGTTTTCTAGTATTTTAGGTTAGCTTTGGTTAAAAAATTTTCCAATTCGAACAAATTGGATCGGTTTCACTTTGGCCACTTGTAAACCAACCAAAATCGAATGACCTAACCATGGATATATATTAATATTTTATATTTTAAATATAAATTTTAATATAGAAAAGTGAGAAATTTTTCATATTTCTTAGTCTAAAATATTTTATATCATAAATATAATTTTTAAATTTATTTTTTAATAATTGCACTATACTTTTTAAAATTAAATTAAAATTTTAAGTTTAAATCTTTTGAATCGACTGACCAAACGAAAAAACCAACACAAACTGATACAACTTGAGTGAGTCGGTTTTCACAAAAGGTTAGTTGGTTTCAACTGACCAACTCCCCAACTTAACCAGGTCAATTTGGTTGCCCAAATAGCCTATGACCGAACCAAACCAACTCATGAACACTCATAATTTCAACTAAATTAATAGTCTCATATCTGATAAATAACAATAATTTAATCTCCAATAATTATTAACAATTTATAGAAAAATACACAATTATTGATAATGTATTGATAATGAAAAAATACAATAATTACAAAAATATAATAAATACTAAAAATATATTAACTTAGTCAATAATTAGTATAATTTCAAATAATAGTTTAAAATCTCTAGTAAACATTAATCAACAAGTTATAACAAAAATACAATAAATTAAATTTGAAAATTTCACTAATAGTAGTTTAATCTCCAATAATTATTGAAAGATTTCTATTTAATAACAAAACAAAATAAATTTATATATAATCGTTGGAAATACATTTATCACGAAAACAATAAATAATTTCTGAAATAGCTCAGTATAAGTTTAAATTATTTATTTATTTTTTAGCTTCTTAATTCAAAATGAAAAAAAAAAAATAAGTAACAAAAGTACACTATCAAACGACCACAGTGGGAGTCGAACCCACAACCTTTTGATCCGAAGTCAAACGAGCTATGCGGTCGCTAAGACCAGACTCTCAACTTTTATATTAATATATTGGATAAAGAGGAAGCTCCCTCTATATTTTCATCTCTTGTGGCAAATCCAAACCGTCTCTCAAGCGTAGACCCCTTTAGACCAAAGTAAAGATACACCTGTGTATCGATAGAGTTATATTGGTATTTTAATTGATACATCTTTTATATTTTTAGTTTTTCTTTTTTCAAATTTCAGTTTTAAGTATAATATTACATATGTTAAATAATAAAAAAAGGGGTTCCCAAAAACATATAAACAGTGTATAATATTATACTATCAATACTTTGAACCTTGCTTTAGATTCTAAGGCTATGTTTAGTTTGAAGGAAGAGGTAGGGAAAGCAAGAGAAAGATATGAAAAGCTATACAAGGTTTTAAAAGTTTACTCGCCTTTTTTTTCCTTTCCCTACTTTTTCCTTCAAACCAAACACAACCTAAATAATTAGCTCACTAAAAGAACAAAGTCATCCATATGCAAACTAAAATGCAAGGAAAGGGGGAAGAAGAGGAAGATTCAAAATAGGAAAAGGAACCAATCAACCAAGGGCAAGCCAAATAAAAGAATACTCAACAAAAGGCAGCCAACAAAAGGGGCTGTTTTGGGTAGGGGTGGCCATGAGCTGAGCTTTAATAGCTATATACATACATACATACATATAATAATAACTAATTATTATAATTCTTGAGTTTTTAAATGTCAAATAAAAATATTATATATATATTATTTTTATAAAACATTTTTCTCAAGTCGAACTTGAGCCGAGCCGAGAGCTTACGAGATTTTGACTCAAGCCGAGCTCGAGCTCGAGCCTCGTACTACCTTGGCGAAAATACACGATTTCACAACTACATAAAAGTTAGAAAAACTCTTTTCTTTTTGTATTTAGATGGTTCAAATAATAACAAAAAATGTAAAAACTGGTATTCTCGAGGAATGGTTCGACCCAAAAGTTTAAGCTGTTAGGTCCCTGAATATGTTTTTATTCTCTAACATGTATAAAAGAGAAAAGAGTTGCTCTTTTTGATGTTTTGATTTTCATAAATGAACTTGGCCAGTTCTCTAGATACAAGGGTCGTATTTGGTACTGTTGGCGTTTTCAATAAAGTGTTTTGTATTGAAACATCATTTACACTTGAAACAGAACCATAGGTTAGTGACCTTTATACTTAGAATCCTCTTTGGTGGGAAATGTGTGTTTGTGTTTTCATATGCCAACGCCATCAACAGTGGAAAAAACAAAAAGAAAAAAGGAAAGAAATAAAAGAAAAGAAAACCTAGAGTTACAATAGTATCATATTGTTCAAATTTAAATTTGAATTTAAATTTGATCTCATTAAGAATTAATGACCATCGAGTATGGACCCATCAGCATCCAATCTATTGGATATAATCCAAGCTGATTTGATTTAAATATATATGCTCATATATACTTAAAATTTATATTGTATCTATTAGTAAAGTTGATTTGAATGTTATGTTTTTACTAAAATGTCATAATTTTTAATATCACAACAAATTTTCAATTCATTTTGTTCAAGAACTACAACATCGAAGTCATTTCTAGTTCATTTTAAATGAAAACATACGACATTTTGATCATTTTTAGTTTATTTTATTTATACTATTTAATATCTGATTACAATATAAATTTGCTTCAAATTCAAATACAGACGGATCAAAGTTGAATCTATCTATATCTGTTTCAATCGATCCATTTGTTACACCTCATTGTTTTAAGATTTAAGAGGATATTTTTATATTCAAACTAGATATAAAGCCATTTGAATTATTGATCATGGTGAAACCATCATCTGTTATAGGTTGTTATAGGTCTTTATCCTTAACGGAAAAAATATAAAACTATATATAAAACCATGCAAATATGTGTCTATATATATATATATATATATATATATATATATATATATATATATATTATCTTTACAAAGTTTCTCTCCTAAATTAACTCTACTTCTTATTTATCCTCTCCCCAACTTTTTATCTATATCTATCTAAAGAAAATTTGGATTAAAAAATTTAAGAATTATTTAAATATTATAGCAGAATTATATAATAACTTTAAAATATTTATTAAAAACACAAAAGAATAACTTTATATTTTTACAAAATATATCACAAAATTATGTACTAACAATTTAAATTCTGTTTTTCCAGATTATCAATTTAAATTTTATTCAAATAAAAAAAAACTTAACATTAAAAAAAATCTTATTTAAATATTTCAATAAATAAATATCATAAATAACAAATATTATAAATATATAAATAACTATATAAAAAATATTTAGTAATATGTAATAGCTTTAAATAAATAAGATTCAATAACAAAAAAATTAAATAATTTACATATTATTTAAATATTTAACACAACTAGATTTTAAATAGTTAAAATAATAAAAATATGTAATAAATTTAAAAAGATTTCATAAAAGTAGAAAAATAATTATAGCATAATATTGAAATTAATAACAATTTAATAGCTTACAAAATTAACAATGAAATTATGTATTAATAGCATAAATTATAATTTAATGCATTATTAAATTCAGTAAATAACTAAAAATTTTAAATATTTAAATATCTAAATATTTAACATGATATTGAATAGTTAAATTTTAAATATTTAAATAGCTAAATAGTTAAAATAACGAAATTACATAATAAATTTGAAAATTTTCTTAAAAGTAGAAAGATAATTATAGCATAATATTGAAATTAATAATAATTCAATATCTTACAAAATTAATAATAAAATTATGTAATAATAGTATAAATTATAATTTAATGGATTATTAAATACAATAAATAATTAATATTTTAAAATTTTAATATTTTACATATTATTTTAGTAGTTAAGTAACTAAATATTTTAAATAACAAAATATTTAACATAACTAGATTTTAAATTAGTCAAAATAAAGAAGTTATATAATCAATTTAAAATAATATGAAAAGTAGAAAAAATAATTATAACATAATATTGAAAATAATAATAATTTAATATTTTACAAAATTAATAATGAAATAACTTTAATAATAATTTAATATTTTTACATAATATTGTAAGCAACTAATTTCACTTACATCAATTAATAATTCGAGAAAATAACTTTTATAAAAATTTAATATTTATTAATAATAATTTTAAACTCTTTCTCAAACCTAATCCATTGACACCTATGTTCTTATTTTCTATCAATGGACCAGATATTGGCTCAATCTAATACAAATTCATTATGGATGGACTAGGTCCAATCCAATATGTCATATTGGTCTGTCTGGTCTGTCTAGTCTGTCCAAATTCAATATGTCTTATTGGTATGTCCAATCTATCCAGATGGATTTTGATTTGGACGGAGTCCAACCCAAAACCGATCCATTGACACTCCTACTTTTATGTGTTTCTATTAGGGTCATTTAGTAGAACACACCTTAAAGTTTTATATATTTACTTAAACCTACTTTATAATTTTCATTTTAATAAAATATCTCATATATTTTACAGCTTATTTACTTAATCAACCTTTCATTAAGGAGTGTTTGCTTTGCCATTAGGGCCATGATTTTTTATTCCAAAAATACCCTTATCACTTTTTTGTACAGAAAACAATTTTGATTAAATATAACCAATAGAGTGGTTGCTTGTGTCTTGCTAGGGACAAAAATGATATTTTTATTTTTATTTTCTTTTGATTAAATTTATTTAAATGAACATTAGGATCGGCACTATCATTTTCCACTCTCATCTAATGGAAGATTGATCAAATCCATAGTAAATTATAAGTGGTCTTTTAGTAAAATACAAACTATAGGGTAAATTTTAGTAAATACATGAAACTATAAGGGGTGTTTTAGTAAATGACCATTTCTATTATTTAACTTTCGCTTAACAAATTCCATGCATCGCAAGGGTCCCCCGCTAGTACATGTATATGATCCGTCTAGGGTTGGGTTGGAATAAGGACAGGTCAATCCCAGGCCTAGCCTAACCTGAAAAATTAAAAAGCCATAACTTTTGGGTTTAGGCCTAGCCCAAGACCAAAAAGTCCAAGCTCAATTCATGTAAAATTGTGGGTTGGGTCGGTTCAAGTAGGGGTGTCAATGGATTCATTTTGGACTGAAACCCGATCCAAACCAAAATCAAATTGGATAGATTGGACGAACCAACAAGACATATTGAATTGGACCAGTCCAGACTTAGTGGTCCAAAGTATTTATTGGATTGGATTGGACCTGGTCCATCCGTAATGACTTTATATTGTACGGGTGCAAGTCAGGCGGGTTGGGCTAGGTTTATGATCAACCCAAGCCTGACCCTAAAATTTGGGCTTAAGGGCTGAGCTCGGACCAAGCCTAAGGTCAAGCTTAATCTTCTCAACCTGAGCCCAACCCACACTATAATTTGATGCACTTCGATTGGGCTCGAGCCCAGGTCGGGCTCAAATTGGTCAATGAACCCACTATAAAATTATACATATATATATGTATTTATGCAAACATGTATACATATATTTATGTATATATGTAAATATGTATGTAAAATTTACATACATACATACATATATATATGATTGTGTATAGTTGGTCGGGCTTGGGCTGGGTTTGGGCTACCTAAGGGCTAAACATGGGCTTAGCCCGAAAAATAAAAAAACCCAACTTCTTGTGCCCAAGCCCAGCTCGAGGATAAAAAATCCAAGCCCAGCCCATGTAAAATTTCAGGTTGGGCCGGTTCGGGCTTGGACTAGGCCTGCCCAAGTTGCACCCCTATTATATTGGATTGGGTTAGATTGAGACAATATTTGGTCCATTGATAGAAGATAAGAATATAGATGTCAATGGACCAGGTTTGGGTTAAAACCAATCTAAACTAAAACAAAATTGAACAGGTTGAATCATCTAGACATTGAATTGGATTGGTCGAAAATGGTCCAAACCCAGTCTAATTAACACCCCTAGGTTTAAGCTCAGATTGGGCCTGCCCAAGTTGTAATTTTATGCCCTGCACGACTATGACATGACCTGCATACTACTTACTATAGTATCGGGTCGTGCCTGGCCCATAGGCTAGCACACCTGTGGCCCATAAGGGTACGTGTACTATTTTATTTAAATTTCGTTATATTTTTTTTCAATTTCATTTTATTATAACATTAAAATTCATATAAAAATAAAGTTTTTAGATTTTTTCCAATTTATTAACCATCTTATTTTGTTTTCAAATTTTCTTAAAAAAACAAAATCCGTGTTGGCCCAGCACGGCCCACGTTACAGGATTACAACTATATTAAAAAGGGAAAATTCCCAATTAGTACCTTGTACTTTGGCTTGAGTGACAATTTGGTCCCTGAACTTTAAAATACGACATTCCAATACCTGAACTTTCGAAACGTGACAATCTAGTACTTTTCGTTAACTAGCCACTAAATGATATGAAAAGACAAAAATACCCTTCAAATGTCATCTAATATTCTTTATCAACCATCTACTAAAATCAAAACCATCAAATGTTTCATCCATTTTAATTTCTCTCTTAAAGATAATCAACCAAACATCAAATCGAACAAGAATAATCTATTGAGAGGGGGGAGAGAGAGTAAAGAGGAGGAGAGAGAAATCATTATAGAGGGGAGGGGCCGGAGCGTGACTCTCAAATCTATTGTATATAAGTATTTTTTTATCCATCTCTCTCCTTAATCGCTACCCCTCCCCCCCCTCTCTGTGTTAACCACTCTTTGGAATTCTTGATTGCTCTTTGCTACCTTCTTTACTCGGGAAAATGTTCCAGATTTTCAAGAAGGGGCTTTAATTGGATTGAATTTTGACTGAAAATGGATGGGGATGCATTTATAGGCATTGGCAACGATATGCAAGTAGATAACTAGGTGTTGCAAACGTTCCAAAGAGCTTTGTTCAAGTTCAGAACATCCTAGATCATAACAGGTTGCTCATCAACGAGATAAATCAGAACCATGAGTCGAAGGTCCTAGATAAATCTCCATGTTGATCTTTCGAGCTCCTTTACTAAATCAGTTGAAGTTTCATGTGATGGGGATTCAAATGAAACATTAAAATGGGACGAAAAGCTAGGACACACAAGAATTATGCCCGACTAGGAACTAAAGCCTTGGGCACGCCGCCTGCCTACACTTCGCAAACTCTCTGTACTAATTCTTTTACACCTGGGAATGAAGAAATTTTCATTATCAATGCAAGTAGATCGGATTATGTAACTCCTGTATCTATACTGGGGATTTACTCAACATAGTTCTCATTAGAATATAAAAAAAAACAAGAATTATCTGGAGCAATTCCAACCATCCAAAGATCGCATTTGTGGTGTTTGTTTGTGACAGAATTTACGCTTTGTTTTATTTTCTTGAAGAAGAATATGGGGTGACGGTTCATATAAGTAATAGACTGTTACGTTTTAAAAATTCAGGTATTATTATCACATTTTTAAATTGGGGGACTAAATTGTCACTAGAGCCAAATTACAGGTACTGATCAGAAATATTCCCTATCAGAAAAAGAACATGAGTGCGTCTAGTGAGGACGAGACTAAGCTTTTCTTTTCCGCAGATCGGTCGATCGTTCTCGCCTTCACTCTTTCGTGGTTAGTTCCCCCCCCCCCCCCCCTCCCCCCCTCTCTCTCTCTCTCTCTCTCTCTCTCTCTCTCTCTCTTTCTCCATCTCTTATGTGTGTTGTTCTGATTTCTTTTTCTGGAATCACAGTAATATTATTTCGATCAGATAAACCCTAATTGAATCTGAAGTTGCGAGGGTCCAAATTGAGCAGTTCGTCAGCGTCAGTGACAAAAATGGATGCAATGTAGAGAGCTTCATTGGGGAAACTAGAGTTATTGTTTGATCACAAAGCGGAAGCAACTATTCTCTTTTGGTTTTTATTGTTGATTTGAATATACTCTTCTAATATGGAGATTTCATTGCCACTTCTGCTGATGGGTTATCTAGATTTGGGTTCTTTTCTTTTTGGGAAGTTATGCTTACTTGTCCAATTCACTGTTACTGTGGCTTCGGGACATTCATTGATTCAGATATAAGTTTGTGAAGATTGGATCTTGTGAATTTAGAGTATTTGATTGCGAAAAGGTGAAGAGATTAAGAATTGTCTTCTGGAATTGGGAAAATTTATTGGCTTTAGTTTGACTCAGGAAATTCAAAACCGAGGGTAACAGAAAAGTTCGGATTTGAAGTTAAAGTTTCAAGAATTGGCAAAGTTGTTTGAAATTCCAAAAGTTTCACTTTGAAAAGCATTTTGAATCGTGCAGGGGCATCGGATATTGGATATAACTTGAAGGATTTTCCATGAGCTTTAAGCAATAAAGAAATTGGAATTTTGACATCGGAGAAGTAGATTGAGAGTGCTTGAGAACTCCAAGGAGGCTGAGTTTTGTGAGGGATTGAAGAACTTTGGAATTTAAAAATTGATCAAAAAAAAAAAAGAACTTTGGAATTTAAAAAGATATAAACGTCATGTTCTATGGGGCGATTGTGTGGGATCCTTTGCTCATTGTCTCACAGATTTTGTGCCTTCAATGTTTATACTATCTTACTCTTGGACTATCCATGTTCATTCTTGTTGGGACCCGTGTATCTCGAATGAGCCTTGTCTATTTCTTCGATTATGCTACTCTGACTGCTTCTACAGTCACTGGCTGGTGTGTCATTACTTCATTTTTACTCAGCGCACTTGCAGGGTAAGGATTTCATTTTTTTGTCCTTTTTAGTTTTCAATTAAATTTTATTTCCTTATTTTAGTGGGCACATGTCTTCTTCATATTATCTTGATGCATTGTCTGTCAGAATATTTGAATAATACCTGCCATTTGATTTTACTGTTCTCTTTTGGCTTGTTTATCATAAGACTTCAAAATTTATGCGTTTTTCTTAATGGAAAATGCATGCATGGAATGTTTTTGAATTAGCTAGTTTTTTTTTTTTTTTTGATAAATGGTTTTTGAATTAGCTAGGTTTATTCATTAAGACATTAACTTTATAGATTTGGAGTGCAAGAACTGCAGAACTCATTTATGTCTCATTCTTGTATTGAATTTTTTCTGATTTTGGTATAAAAATGGGAAACTGGATGTTGTTAGAAGAGTTCTTGACTATGACTCTACTTGTGACAATGTGGAGTTGTTTACTGGTGAAGCTTGCATGATAAAATGAAATAATTAATTAATTGTTTAAAACTAAGTTCATTTCTCCTATTGATAATAGTAGAAGTTCAAGACTGCTATCAGTCTTGAACCCTAATAGATTTCAGGTTCGAAAAAGGAGAAAAAAGGTATAGAGGAGAGAGGAGAAAGAGTAGAGAGAGAGCAGTAGAACACAAGAATTGAAAGGAATGACAAAATCTGAATGTTCTGCCGCCGCCACTTCTATTTAGTATTTATAGGTTATGCTAGTTACATGAAAGGACAAATCTTCCCTTGGTATTTACATAACACATAAAACAATATAAAACTGAAATATAAATAACAACTGGAATAACAGATTGACCATCAGCTAACCCTAGGATGTCTAGGGCACATTCTACCCCACAGACAGAGTGGGACCACAGCTGTGGGGCCCACATCAGTGTTCTCTACACTCCCCCTCAAGTTGGGAATAAATGTTTATCATTCCCAACTTGGATAGATCCGCCTCTAGCTTCTTTCTTGATACGGCTTTAGTGAGGATATCTGCTAGTTGCATACTGGATGTGATGTAAGGGAGGCATACTTCTTGAGATGAGACCCTCTCTCGTACAAAATGTCGGTCAACTTCAATGTGTTTGGTTCTGTTATCCTGCACTGGATTATGTGCTATATTAATAGCTGCTTGATTAGCACAATACAACATCAGAGGCTTCTCATACTCAATACCCAACTCCTCAAGTAGAGATCTCAGCCATAGGATTTCAGCCACTCCGTTAGCCATTGACCTGTATTCTGCTTCAGCACTAGATCAGGAGACAACACTTTGTTTCTTATTTCTCCAAGAGACAAGATTACCTCCCACAAGAGCACAATATTTTGAGGTAGACCTTCTGTCATCAACACTCCCAGCCCAATCGGCATCCATATAGGCTTCCACCTTCATGTGGTTATTGTTCTTGAACAGTATACCCCTACCCGGGCATCTCTTCAAGTATGCTAATATCCTTTCTGCCACAAGAAGATGTGTAGTTCTAGGAGAATGCATGTACTGGCTGACAACACTAACAACATAAGTAATATCTGGCCGAGTGAGGCAGAGATATAGGAGCTTTCCTACCAATCACCGGAACATAACCTTGTCTTCAAGAGGCTCCCCACTCTCTGCACTAATCCTGTGGTTCTGTTCAATGGGTGTATCTGCAGGCTTGACACCTAACTTTCCAGTTTCTGCCAGCAGATCTAGGACATATTTCCTCTGAGAGATAAAGATCCCCTGTTTGGATCTAGCAACCTCAATACCCAATAAATACCGAAGTACACAACGGTCTTTTACCTCAAATTCTTGATGAAGGAGCTGTTTAAGGGACTCAACCTCATGGCTATCATTCCCTGTCACTACAATATCATCAACATATACTGCAAGTAGTTTTCAGGAGGACTCTACCCTCTTGATGAATAGATTATGATCTGACTGGGCCTGTACATGACCGTACTTCACAAGGGCTAGTCTGAATCTATCGAACCAAGCCCTAGGTGACTGCTTCAAACCATACAAAGCCTTGTTGAGCCGGTAGACCTTCTTACCTGTTTCTGCATCATAGAATCCAGGAGACAAATGCATGTAAACCTCTTCCTGTAGGTCTCCATTCAGAAAAGCATTTTTCACATCCATTTGGTATAAAGGCCAAGTGTGACTTGCTGCAAGGGATAATAGAACTCGAATGGTGGTCATCTTGGCTACCGGGGCAAAGGTCTCCAAGTAATCTATACCATAAGTCTGGGTGAACTCTTTTGCAACTAATCGAGTTTTATACCTCTCAATGGATCCATCTGCATTGTGCTTCACGGTAAATACCCATCTGCAACCAATTGGTTTTTTTTCTTTGGGCAGATGAACTAGCTCCCAGGTGTTGTTTTTCAACAGGGCATCCATTTCAACCTGCATTGCATCTTTCCATTCCGGGACGGATAGGGCTTCTTGCACTGTTCTTGGAATAGGGACATTGGCAACGGAACTAAGGTAGGACCTGTAGGTAGGAGATAGGCGATCAGTTTAGAAGCAGGTCTGATATGCTTGGCAGAATTAGGGTTTTAATCAGTCCTTAAAGAAAACATTTCAGTTGCACATTCCAATCAGTACTGTACAGATAGACTTGTAGTAGGGTTAATATGAAACCCTAAAAGCTGATCAATGCTAACAAAACTTGAGGACAACTCCAAGTAAATCGCAAGGTTCAGTCTAACATTAGGGCTTGCCACAAGATCACTTTCAAACCCTAGAGTAGGAGAAAAGAACCCTAAGGCAGTTTGGCCCAACAGTAGGGTTTGCTGTAAAACTCTAGAGAATAGAAGGGAGAAAACCCTAGAATGGTTCGGCCGCCCTTTCCAGATAGGTCCAACCTATCCTCTCTATAGTACTTCTCTTAGAAAATAGATAATTTACAAGGAAAAACTGTTCGCTGCCTTCCAAGGTTACCCGAACCCTAGTCTTCTCTGATTCTTCCTGATCACCAACACTCTGCAACCGTGACACGTCTTCAACAGCTGCTAAACCCTCTGGCGATCTCCAAGAACCAGTCCACGAACTCCACTTTCTCAGCTTCCAGCCCTAGGGAATTCTCATGTGGTCGGCTGGACTAGACTCACATGAGAAACCCTAACCTTGCTCTGATACCAAGTAGAAGTTCAAGACTGCTATCAATCTTGCACCCTAATAGATTTCATGTTCGAAAAAGGAGAAAAAAGGTATAGAGGAGAGAGGAGAAAGAGTAGAGAGAGAGCAGTAGAACACAAGAATTGAAAGGAATGACAGAATCTGAATGTTCTACCGCCGCCACTTCTATTTAGTATTTATAGGTTATGCTAGTTACATGAAAGGACAAATCTGCCCTTGGTATTTACATAACACAAAACAATATAAAACTGAAATATAAATAACTGGAATAACAGATTGACCATCAGCTAACCCTAGGATGTCTAGGGCACATTCTACCCTACGGACAGAGTGGGGCCCACATCAGTGCTCTCTACAATAATATTAAGTATAAGTATGAAAAAGAAACAAGTAGAAAGCCCCAGGACTCAGTTAAAACAAAGGACATTGCAGTTACTCATAGTCCATAAAATGGTTAAAAGGGATTTTCTTTTTTATGGAGGTCATATAAAAAGGATTACAAAACTAGAGATCTTTAACTTCACTAGTCATGATTGAAGAGAAGTCCTTCCAGACTGACGTATCATGGAAATCTATGAGCACATTCAGTTTGTGTAACGCATAGGAGAAAGGTACTACAATTTGTGGGTCTTCTCTCTTTTAGAAGGTACCAATTGGGGGAAATGCCTTGAGAGTAGAACAGAATATTGTGACACTGCTTGTACAGGATTTATAAATTATAACATAATATGCATACACATGGATATTGTATTCTTAATTCATGCAGATCAGAGAAAAAGTTCAATTTTGGGTTCGTAACATTTGGTTAGGAACAAATCGTATGCACACACACACACACACACACACTTTGTAGAAAACTTCCGAAAGATCAAATTTATCCCACCATTTTTATCCCAATTTCTCTTTCTATGCAAGGAGGTATCCAAGAGTTATCCAGAGATACTTCCATCTGAGAATCCCTAGGAGCTTATTTGCTAAAAAAAATTCCATTTGCTAACATATTCAGAATTATAGCTTCCCTTTCTAAATTGCTCATATCGTTCTAACAAATAATTCAGTTAGAAAGAATTGCATGATCTTTAGAAGAACCTAAATTAAGGATGGATATTGAAGAAATTTCAAAAGAAGTTAGAAAGGGAAGTATGCACTGAAGTTTCTAATTCATTTTGGCATAGCATTAATGATGATCAAGGAGATTTTATTAATAAGGGATGGAAATACAAGACAAGATCCCAACTTTTGCATAGAGAGATAGACAGAAGGGGGGGGGGGTTGAATTGCTTAATGCTTTGAGTCAACCATGTATCTGGGCCCATATTTATGGGATTTCATTGCTAGATATCCCAGATAAGAAAAAAATGCTTGCCATTGCAGAAAATAAGCTGCTTATCTCTTCTTTGTTGTATCCTTCTTTGTTTTTTTTTTCTTTATAAAATGTTTTCTTTACTATCAATAAGAAAAGAAACTAAGCTATATTTGGTGCGCTTTAATTTTAGGGTTAAATTATAGTACTTCTAATATGCCTCTGTTCAGTTTACAAAAAAAAAAAAAACCTCCTCTAAGAAATGAAGAAAAAACCAAGTCTTGGAAATTAAACAGTTGTTATTTTCTTCTTATATTGTATGACCTTTATCAATCAGAGAAATCTGTTACTTTGTTATTGAAGAACTTCATGTCCAAGTTAATTGGTGATAACTATAAAGCAGCTAACCTTGGTCAATGCTTTCTTTTTACAAAGCTCTGTTATGGTCGTCATTGTTTTCTATGTTTTACTTGCACAACTTGGCACTAAGGTTCACCTAGTTTTTGAACTCAAGTTCAAGTTATCATGCTTTTTAGTAAAAGGTTAATTAAAATCTACTTGTTGCTTGGCATGGTGACACAAAGTCCTGCTCAGATTTGTCACTAAAAATTGAAACATACAATATCTCTTCTTGTGAAGCTAGCTATCTTATTAGAAATAGAAATTTCTTTTCCATGACATTATGTTGTAGGGAACTCTGCCTCTGTCTTTTGTTTCTTAGTTGTCATTGTTTGTTAATGTTCTTTTCCTGTATTAAGACTGCCTAATTGCTAAACTTGCATGTTTGGTTGTCTGAGCAGGGCTTGTTATATCCTTTATCTGATTGAGAGAGCTAAAAAGTGCTTAGATTTTTCAGCCACTATCTACATTATACATCTCTTTATGTGCATCATTTATGGAGGGTGGCCATCCTCAATTACATGGTGGGTTGTTAATGGTACTGGTCTTGCAGTGATGGCTTTGCTTGGTGAGTGGTTGTGCATAAGACGTGAGCTGCGAGAAATCCCTATTACACGATATCGATCAAGTAAGTCATGGATTTTCTTTTCCTTATTGACCATGTACATGCACTGAATGTCTCCGGAAGATCCATACTGCACTTTTCTTATTGTTCAGGAACAGGAATATTTTCATGTATTTAATAACTAAACTAACCACATTTTCTGACTCATCTTAGATACTTTTTTTATCTTTGAATGTTATCACATTCACATTGCTCAGGTGCTAATTTCTTCTTTGTGCCCCATTAACTGATAACTTTGATACTTGAACTCGTAGCATTTAGAATAGTCACAAACTTCATATGCCTTATGGCATGTTAGAATGAACATTAACTCTCCTTTGCAGTAGGATCACTATTTCTATTTGTATATCATGCATTTAGAATAGTCACAAACTTCATATGCCTTTGAATGTTATCACATTCACGTTGCTCTGGTGCTAATTTCTTCTTTGTGCCCCATTAACGGATAACTTTGCTCTTTGCTGCTTATACTTGAACTCATAGCATTTAGAATAGTCACAAACTTCATATGCCTTTTGGCATGTTAGAATGAACATTAACTCTCCTTTGTGGTAGGATCACTATTTCTATTTGTATATCATGCATTTTGATGAAGGAAGATTTGGCCCGACCTCACAGTTACGCAACACGTGGCAAAGGCAACAGCTTGGTACAAAAGCACGCCTAAGGCGCGAGCACCAAGGGGAGAAACCGGCTAACCGAACTCCCCCACCAGCGGTCCGAACTCCCTACTAGGAGCTCGAACTCACCCTTCGGCCCCAAACCAGACAGTAATCCGAACTGGCCCGCATGTAACAGTTCGGGACATACCTCGCCGAACTGGCCTGCCTTATAGAAGTTCGGGACACACCTCGCCGAATTGGCCTGCCTTATAGCAGTTCGGAACACACATCGCCGAACTGGCCTGCCTTATAGCAGTTCGGGACACACCTCGCCGAACTGGCCTACCCTATAGTAATACAGGACATACCTCCGAACTCAAGACTTCGCCTCGCTCACCACTCCACCACATCGCCCTCAGGACACCAAAACCAAACAAACCGTACCATGCCTGACACCGAGGAAGCCCGTACCCAAGGGCGGCGCACCTGACTAACTTGGGATCTGACGTTTGACGGCCGCACTCCAAACAACCACCTGCCACCGCCTCCTGACACCGCCATCTCCAGTTACAGAGACGGTTCTGACCCAGTAGAAAGGACGACACCCGAATTGACAGAAGCAAGGGTAATCATACCCGACCCGACAAGGGCTTCGGAGCGAGTGCGTGAAGTGGTTATAAAAGGCCCCCTACCCCCAACAAGGTATGTGAACTTTGTGCCATGTGGTCTTTACTTTGCCTTTGAGAGAATACTAACTTGAGCTTCGGAGCTATCTCATCGGGTTTACCCGGAGTTCCCTCATCTTCTCCGTTTTCAGGCTCCCCGTCGCTCTAGTCAGAGGCGAAATCATTGACAGCTAAGACCGGCCGGATTGCACTCCCTCTAAATCTCTCTTACCTACCCTTCTTTCAAAAACTCCAACACCCATGGCCTCCTCCAACAGTACCAGACGTGGAACATAAACAACCACCACCGGAGAGCAACTCCATGTTCCAGCGGTGTGCATTGGGCAGTTCACCATCCCTCTTTCAGTGGATGGGATCCCCAGTTTGAATGTACCACAAGCAGTGGCGCCCCTGAACCCTCCTTCGTTGAACATCCCTCTTCCACTCCCTATTGAAACGAACTTCGCTGAATCAATTGCTGTCCCACTGGCAACCCGCCAGAACCAGCTGGATGATCTAATGCAATGCATGCGGGCAATGCAAGTCCAAATGCAACAATTCCAGCAGCACCAACTCCAGCAACACCAGGTACTGCACCACCTCTCCCAATACCATTATCAGCAGTAGTTCCCTCAGCTACCCTTAAACCAGTCACTGCTCCCCCCCGGCACCCTGTTTCGAAGCCGGTTAAGGCCTCCCCTCAAAGTGGACGACTTCACCGAGGAGAAGCTTCCCAACCCCAGAACCCCCCCTAATAGCCAGGCCTCGTCCCCAGGCCGAAAGCAAAGAAAAATTGCCCCCGCCTCGCAGCTCGCAGGTGGGTTAGGAACCTCGCCCACAAAGTCACCTCGGCGCTCCAAGCTCGAGTTCCCACTCACGGAGAACCGGTTCAGCGCCCTAGCAGCAAGCCAGCAGTCCGGGCCCATCGAGTTCGGCAACACGGAGGCCAGTAGCGCCAACACCAGGCCCACTCAAAGAAGGCGTCGACGAAGTCACCGAACTGCTACCCGTGTCCTACCCGAGCTCAGAGGCAAGGAAGAGACGAGCTCGAGCAAGGTAAAAACCGTCCCAATTCTCTCAGTTCCTTCCCCCCTTTCAACAGAACTTCTGGCAGTCCCCTTGCCCAGAGACTTCAAACTTCCATCTCTGGACAAGTATGATGGGTCCTTTGACCCCAACGACCACATCGACGCATTACAGTCACAAATGCACCTCGCTAGGGCCAGCGAGTCATGCATGTGCGTGGCCTTCACCACCACCTTCAGGGGGGTGGTCCGCACCTGGTACCGGAACCTAGCTTCTGGGTCAATAAGAAGCTGGGCCCAGTTCGTGCAGATCTTCACCGCACACTTTGTTACCAGTAAACGGTGCCCCAGAACCGAGGAAAGTATCTTCGGGGTAATCCAAAGAGAAGGAGAACCCATCCGGAGCTACATCAAGCGGTTCAATGAAGCATGCTTGCAGATCCCACGGTTAGACCCCGCAGTTCAGCTCGCAACGGCCAAAAGAGGGGTAACGCACAAAGAATTCAAATGGCACATGGTGGCTAGCCAACCAGCAACCGTGGCCGACTTCCTCAAGCTTGCAGACAAGTTCATGAGAACAGAGGAAGAGATCAACCAAAGAACCGAAGGCGGGGTTGAAAAAAGAAAAGGAGAAGGCGGGCCCTCCAACCCAGACGACAGAAGAAGCTAGACCCGAGAGGCGAAGCCAAGCTAGCCGTCCTGAGCTCCCTTAGCAGTTCGGACGGATTACACGCCATTGAACACAAGGCGGACCAAGATCTTGATGACGATCAAGGACGCCCCCTACATAAAGTGGCCACCCCGCCTAAAGAGCAACCCAAACGAAAGGAACAAAAATCTATATTGTAGTTTTCATAAAGATCACGGTCATAGTACCGAGCAATGTAATAATCTCCGCGACAAGATAGAGGGACTCATCCGTCGCGAGTACTTGAGAAATTTTGTACATAATGACAATAGTAATAAAGCAGGTCGGCAAGGGGAACACGGGAAAGATGACCCCGAGTCAAGCAGCAGACCGATCGAAGCCTTGCAGCGACCTCCCCCAGAAGAGAGGCCAGTTCGGGGAACCATCCACTTGATAGTGGGCGGTTCGGTGGTGGCAGGTTGCACTTCGGCAGCAGCACGGACGTCAGTTCGTGAGGCAGCCCAAGAGGAGCAGAACCCTCCCAAGAGGCCAAAGACAGAAGAACCGATCTTTTTTACAGAAGACGACGTGCGAGGTGTTCACTATCCCCATGACGACGCGCTCGTCATAAAACTAAGGATCAGCGACTTCGAAGTCCGACGCGTACTTATGGACTCAGGCAGTTCGGCGGACATCCTATTCAAATCGGCGTTCGACCAATTACAGTTGCAGAAAAGCGAGTTGAAGCCTACACACACTCCTCTAGTGGTCTTCAGCGGAGAGGAAGTCAGGCCCCTGGGGAAGATAACAGTACCTGTGGAAGTCGGCACGTGGCCGTGCGCGGTAAGACTCGACCACGATTTTCTGGTGGTTGCGACCCCCTCCCCATACAACGCCATAGTAGGGCGGCCAATTACGCACATTCTGCGTGCAATGGTCTCCACCTATTATCTTGCAATGAAGTTCCCCACGAACTTCGGTGTGGGGGTAGCGCGGGGCGACCAGATTGAGTTCCGCAAATGATTTGTTGCCGCCCTAAAGGGAAAAACCAAGGCAGCCGACAACCTTGAACTAGAGTGGCCTGCGGAGTAGGGTGAGGAACGAGCATCGCCCACTGAGGAAACAGTCGTAGTTCCGACCTCGGCTACAGATCCGGCGCGAACGCTACAGATCGGTGCTTCCGTTAAGGAGCCTCTGCGAACCGAACTGGTGAGTTTCTTACTTCAAGATTTAGATATTTTTGCATGGTCCGCGACGGATATGCCCAGTATTGACCCTGGCCTTATAACTCACAAACTTAACACTGACCCTGTAGTCAGACCCATTAGACAGAAGAAACGCAACTTAGCCCCGGAGCGCTGGAGGGCGGTCAACGAAGAAGTCGAAAAGCTCCTCGCAGCGGACTTCATAAGGGAAGTTCATTACTCGAGCTGGGTAGCCAACCCAGTGCTGGTGAAAAAAGCTAACGGCAAGTGGCGCATGTGCGTCGACTACACCGATCTGAACTGAGCTTGCCCAAAAGACTACTTCCCCCTACCCCGAATTGACCGCCTAGTGGACGCGACCTCAGGACATGAGCTGCTAAGCTTCCTGGACGCATACTCAGGCTACAACCAAATCAAGATGGACCAGTCCGACGAAGAAAAAACCAGCTTCATTACCGAGTTCGGCCTGTACTGTTACAAAGTCATGCCCTTCGGGCTAAAGAATGCTGGGGCGACCTTCCAAAGACTTGTAAATAAGCTTTTTCGGCCCTTAATCGACACGAAAATAGAATGTTATGTAGATGACATGGTCGTCAAAACACAGTTCTCGCAGGAGCTAATAAAAGACTTGGATTCTGTCTTCCAAATTCTACGTCAATATAGAATGAGACTAAACCCAAACAAGTGTGTCTTCGGTGTTACCTCGGGTAAGTTTATAGGGTACATTGTCAACCGGCTCGGTATTGAGGCCAACCCGGACAAAATAAAGGCCATCCTTGATATGAGACCACCCCGGAAAGTAAAAGAAGTTCAAAGGCTAAAAGGTCGCATAGCCGCTCTGAGCCGCTTCATGTCCAAATCGGCTGACCGCTGTCTGCCTTTCTTTAAGGCAATCAAAGGCAAAGGGTTCGAATGGACCCGAGATTTCCAGCTCGCGTTCGACGAGCTAAAAACCTACCTCGCCACTATGCCAACCTTAGCCAGACCCGAGGAGGGCGAGGTCTTAGAACTGTACCTCTCAGCGAGCGACGAGGTGGTCAGTTCGGTACTAATAAAGGAAGTAGATCGGGTCCAGTGGCTCGTCTATTACGTTAGTAAAATTCTGCAGGGAGCAGAGACGAGATACCCGTAGATAGAAAAAATAGCGTACGCACTAGTGATTTCAGCTCGAAAACTCCGCCCGTACTTCCAAGCTCACACCGTCGTCATCTTAACCGACAAACCCCTAAGACAAGTCTTGTTGAAGCCCGAGGTCTCCGGTCGGCTGACGAAGTGGGCCATCGAACTCAGCGAGTACGATCTCCAGTACAAACCACGGACCGCAATTAAGGCTCAAGCCTTAGCAGATTTTATCGCCGGGTGCACTTTTAGCCTTGAAGCCCCTCAACAGGTTGAGCCCGAGGTCCCCAGTTCGGGCGAACCCGAAGCTCCCAAGCCAATAGAGTCTGAACCCCGTGAAGTAGCAACCAGTGGCATCTCTCTTGGTCAGGCCAAGCGCGAACTGGGATGAGGAGCCTTGGATCCTTCACGTAGATGGTTCCTCGAACCAGCAAGGCAGCAGGGCTGGAATAGTCTTATGCGGCCCGGGTGGCACAAAATTGGAATACGCACTACGCTTTGAGTTTGCGGCATCTAACAACGAGGCAGAATACGAAGCACTGATAGCCGGACTGAAACTAGCGCAAAAGGTAAGAGCAAAGCACATAGTTATCTGCAGCGATTCCCAGCTCGTGGTCAACCAGGTCACGGGCGAGTACGAAGCACGCGAGCTCTCCATGATCGCATACTTAGCGAAAGTAAAAGAGGCCCTGCTCAACTTCCAGTCACACTTCATCAGGCAAATCCCGAGGTCAGAGAACACTGAGGCCGACGCTTTGTCCCGGTTAGCCAGCACGAGTCACAACACCATGAGAACCGTGTATATATAGGACTTACCTCGGCCTAGCATTCTCGGTGGGGCAGAGGAGGTCGCTCCCGTCTTTGAAGCGGAGCCGAGTTGGATTGACCCACTCGCGAGCTTCTTGCTAGATGGAACCCTCCCTGCAGACCGCAATGCGGCCAAGAGGGTGCAGCGCCAGGCAGCCAAATATGTCATAATTGACGAACGGTTGTACCGACGGTCCTACACGCTCTCCTACTTGCGTTGCCTGCGACTTGTCAAAGCCGAGCTCGTACTCCGCGACACTCGTGAAGGTCTGTGTTGTGGACACCTGGGGGGCAGAGCACTCGCCCAAAAAGCACTTCGACAAGGATACTACTGGCCAACGATGAAGGCAGAAGCCGTCGAGCTCGTCAGAAAATGCAACAAGTGTCAGAAGCACGCCAACATCCACCATCAGCCTGCTTCCGACCTCAAATACCTCGCCAGCCCATGGCCCTTTGCACAATGGGGCATCGACCTATTGGGGCCATTCCCGCCAGCAACAGGTGGGAGAAAATTCCTAGTGGTGGCAGTAGATTACTTCACAAAGTGGATAGAAGCCGAACCTCTGGCAACAGTTACTGCCCGAAACATACAGAACTTCTTTTGGAAGAACATAATATGTCGCTTCGGGTTACCTCGGGTACTGATCTCCGACAACGGCAAGCAGTTCGAGGATATCAAGTTCCAAGAGTGGTGCCAGAATATGGGGATTCGGCAGAACTTCACATCGGTCGCGCACTCGCAGGCAAACGATCAAACAGAAGTAATGAATAGAGCCATCTTGCGTGGACTGAAAGCACATCTAGATCGAGCTAAGGGGTTGTGGGCGGAAGAGCTACCAAATGTTTTATGGGCTCACCGAACTACAGAAAAAACCGCCATGGGAGAAACCCCTTTCAACATCACCTACGACAATGAAGCAGTAATCCCGGTGGAAATCGAAGTACCAACATTGCAACTAGAAACATATGACGGTCAGACTAACGGAGATGAGTTACGTACCAACCTTGACCTACTGGACGAGGTAAGAGACCTGGCGCACATCCGGACATCGGCCTACCAGCAACAGGTAGCTCGGTACTACAACGCCAGAGTAAAGCAGCAAAGCTTCCGAGTCAGTGACCTGGTTCTCCGTAAGATTATGGTGCCTGAACCCGGCGTGAGCAAACTTGGACCAAATTGGGAAGGGCCCTATAAAGTAAAGAGAGCACACGGGGGGGGGGGGGGCATATGAGCTCGAAACCTTGGAAGGCAAACAAGTACCCCGAGCGTGGAACATTGTTAACTTAAGGCGATACTACATATAAACCGCCAAGCGAAGTGGACGAAATCGCTACAAGAGCCTTAGGGCCAAGATGCAGAGCCAACAAGAGGAACCTCGGCATAAGCGAGCAAAGAAAAGTCGGGCATATTATCAGCTCGACAAAATATCAATCAAAAGAATAAAGCGGAGCAGAGACCAAGTATTAAACACTGAAACAGGTCGCGTGAGTACAATGACTCGGGTAAGAAACAGATTGGGCATGTTATCAGTTCGGAAAAAAGAACACTTAACCAAAAAGATTGTCTATTTCATTGCAAGAAAAGGAAGAGTACAAAAAAAAAATTACAAGCCCGGAGCCACTTCTTCCCCATCAGAAGGCACTTCAATGACACCCGAAGGCCTTGCCTCGCCCTCAGAACCCGGCTCGCCATCGGCAGCATTGGCCATTTCCTGAGTTATACGCGAAGTGGTATGGCACTAACGTCGAGGTCGGGATACGTGTTCCGGATCATCCATTGGCTCAGTTTGAATCCCCTTCTGTAAGAATCCACCATCAGGTCGTCAAAACGCGGCGAGGCAATGTAGTCTTCAACGGCCTTCTTCTTGGCATCTTCAATACCTTGGGAAAAAATCTGCGTCTTCTCCCTAATGTCCTCTTGAAGGTATTCGACCTGATGCTGCAGCTCCAACCTCAGGTCCGCCATATGCTTCACGACTACCCCCATGGCCTCGGCATCTCGCTGAGACATCGCCTGCCTGGCCATAGCAACGCAAGTAGCCTCTTCGGCAGCATGAGCGGCCGCCTCAGCAGCTTGGGTATTCGCCTCGGCCGCACGAAAAGCCTCTTCGGCAGCATGAACGACCGCCTCAGCAGCTCGCGCTTGTCGCGAGCTCCTCTCCACCTGGGCCGCTAAAGCGTGAATAGAAGAGTTCACCTACCAAAAGAAACAAATGAGCGACAACAGCAAGAAGGATAGAAAATAAAGAAGGCAGACGAAATCTGACTTACCACCATAGCATGAGTTACGGCACGGCAGGCGACCTGATTCAAGGGAAGATAGGTCCACGCCGCGATTTCCTCAGGGAAAGTAGCCTCCCTACTCTTCTGAAGAGCATAGTTCGACAACACTTTCCTGAACTCCCCTTGAGCTCCCAAACCCGAGGGCCCAACCCGCGTATGAGCGGACTCAGAGTAAACAGGGGCATTAGAGTAGGCGGGAGCACCCGTGTGAGTGGTCTCAGCGTATGGCGCCCCGACAGCTTCATGCATCGAAGGAGCCACCTCGGGCTCCCCGGGCAGATCCTCCGACGAGTGGCCTGGAACCTGAGGCTCCTCATCCTGGGGCAGCTCGGTACGAGTTCGCTTGGCGACCCGCTTCCTCCTCTTCATGCCTTGGAACAGGCGCCCCCCACGAGTCCTCTCTGCGTCCATCACACCTGCAGAAAAGAGTTCGGCATCTGAAAAAACGAAAGAATGAAGCAAACAAGAAACCTGAGCTGAGAAACCTACCCGAACTCAGGCCGGCCGCAATAAGCTTGGCCTCTGTTAAGTACTGATGGCACTTTAAACCTTGCTGTGCCCATTGCCGGAGGCCCTTCACCGTCTCTTTATCGAGAGTGACACCAGAATCAGGAGCGGCCTCCCCCCACCCAGTCTGAAAAGGCCACCCTTGTGCACTTCGCACCCCAAAGTAATCCCGCTTGCACGCCGTTACCTTGTTAGGAAGTCCGTGCAGAAGCTTGAAACCCGGGCGAGGAGACAGGTAATACGCCTGTCTTCCCCCGGGAAGAGAACCCGCTTGTTTTTTGAGCATTAATATAGAGGAGAATATCTCCAAGTCTAAAGGGAAGTTTTGTTCGCAAAAAAGGGAGACTGTCCCCACCAGATTCCGAATAGAGTTCGGATGAAGCTGGCCAATGGTAACGCCGAAGTGGTTTATGACCTCGACGAGAAGGGGGTGGAAAGGCAGTCGCAGCCCCATAGCGAGTTGCTCTCGAAAAATCACGATCTCATCAGGACCGTGTTCCTAAGGAAAGCTACCCGAAGGAATGAAATAGGTATACCCACCAGGAAGATTGTAAGAGATAAGTAGAGATTGGAGCCCCTCGGGCGTCATAGTCAAAGGACCAAACCTGTCTAGCATCCGACCTCGACGAGAGGTAGATGCCAAACTGCCCGAAGCGGCTCGGCCTACGGGTTCAAGGTCATCCTCAAGTTCCGCCTCAGGATCACTAAGACAATTTGGGGATACGGCTCGATTCGTAGAACCTACATCAGTCCTACTTGAAGAATCGTCTGAGCTATCAAAGATAGACATCGAGGAGAAAATGTGGATTTAGGAAGGTACTCACCCGAAAGTTTTGAAGGCTCCGGAAACTGGAACAAGCCAAAAGCCTTGAAGGCGAAGTAACAAGCCTAGACGTGAACTGAAAGGCCTAGACGCGAGCTCAAGAAGCAAACCGCAAAAGTGACAAATCGACTGGGGTCCCCTACTATTTATAGCTACAGTAACCAAGAACCAACAGTGCAGATCAAAGCCAATCCGACGGCTCGCATTCACGCTGACCGCACGTCCCCTGAGATCGAGACGTGATTGGCGCACGTCTCTTCGAAATGAACGAAACATCAGTGCACGTCTTTTTGAAAACCGACGACGCGCCGACGCTCGTCTTTCTGAAACTGACATTGCGCCGCACACGTCTCTCTGCAACTGACAAAACTGCCAGCGCACGTCCCCTCAAACGACAGTGGCGTGCCTTTTTCAAAATTAAAAGACCCGATGTCACGTCCCAACGGCGTGATTTTTTGAAATTTAAAATAAACGCACGCTGCCACGCCCGTCAACATTCATAAGCAGTAGGCACGTCTCCCACCTTTTTTCGGACGCTCCAGAAAACCGAAGAACCCTGGAAAAGCATCTTGCGCTGTCAAGATTCGAAGAACGAGACAAATCCACCTACCACTTCGCAGACTCCCCGCGCCAGGGCAAGACCCTTGGCACGAGGAGTGGGGGGCAATAAATGAAGGAAGATTTGGCTCGACCTCACAATTATGCAACACGTGGCAAAAGCAACAGCTCGACACAAAAGCACGCCTAAGGCGCGAGCACCAAGGGGAGAAACCGGCTGACCGAACTCCCCTACCAGCGGTCCGAACTCCCTACTAGGAGCCCAAACTCACCCTTCGGCCCCAAACCAGACAGTAATCCGAACTGGCCCGCATGTAACAGTTCGGGACATACCTCGCCGAACTGGCCTGCCTTATAGAAGTTCGGGACACACCTCGCCGAACTGGCCTGCCTTATAGCAGTTCGGAACACACATCGCCGAACTGGCCTGCCTTATAGCAATTCGGGACACACCTCGCCGAACTGGCCTACCCTATAGTAATACAGGACATACCTCTGAACTCAAGACTTCGCCTCGCTCACCACTCCACCACATCGCCCTCAGGACACCAAAACCAAACAAACCGTACCATGCCTGACACCGAGGAAGTCCATACCCAAGGGCGGCGCACCTGACTGACTTGGGATCTGACGCTTGATGGCCGCACTCCAAACGGCCACCTGCCACCGCCTCCTGACACCGCCATCTCCAGTTACAGAGACGGTTCTGACAAAATGCAGTGACGGTTCTGCCCCAGCAGAAAGGATGACACCCGAACTGACAGAAGCAAGGGTAATCATACCCGACTTGACAAGGGCTTCGGAGCGAGTGCACGAAGTGGTTATAGAAGGCCCCCTACCCCCAACAAGGTATGTGAACTTTGCGCCATGTGGTCTTTACTTTGCCTTTGAGAGAATACTAACTTGAGCTTCGGAGCTATCTCACCGGGTTCCCCCGGAGTTCCCTCATCTTCTCCGTTTTCAGGCTCCCCGTCGCTCCAGTCAGAGGCGAAATCATTGACAGCTAAGACCGTCCGGATTGCGCTCCATCACATTTCATCTTTCTTTCATTCCTGGACTTGGATTTCTCCTGAAGGAGTGTGTTGGTTTGAGGATGTTAATGTGTTCCCATAATGCATGAAATCCTGCTTAAGTTATTTATCAAAAAAAAAAAATTCCTGCTTAAGTTCTATGACTGTATTCTTTTTGTGATATCCACCCATAAGTCAGTCATGTTCAGTACCTCTGTAATGCGATGACAAAAGTTTTTTATCATTTACTAGGTGTTTCAGTTATTAACCCTTGCAGATTCTTCACTCAAGCCACTTGGAACTCTCTTAGTTATAACTCCCCCTCTCACATTTCTTGTCTCTTTCTCAGTCTAGCATGTTAGGATAATTTCATCTGGTTTTTTAATCACCGAGTAACAGGAGCCTCGGTTTTCTTTACTGTTCTTCAAAACTTTTTCAAATCATTGGTCTGTAAAAATTTGGTTTTAAATGGAAGTTGTGAAAGATATCAGTCTTTTTAGTGAACCCATGGGTCACTGTTTCTTTAGATGCAGTCGTAGCAGTTCATTTGACTGCTTTTATAGAAACTCTAGTTACATAGAACACTTTTCTGCTAGACCTCTCTGTTTGCTAAAGACAATAGAAAACAATCGTCTATGGTTTACCACCCTCTACTAACTTGCTCACAAAGGGGAAAGTTTCTTTCTTTTTCTTTGAAGATTCTGTATGATGCAGCACTAGTGGGCCTTACCTATTTGGACTTAGGCCCATTCCCACATGGTTTTATTAATGACATTGTGCCCAAGATTATAGTGAATCCTCTTTGTTTACCAGTCCAATAGTTTTGGCCTATGACCCACAGCCTAGTTCATTTTACTCAGTCCCATTTGGATACCCATTGCATGGCTTGTATCAAGCACATGCCAGTGGGCGAATATTCTAGATGCTTGAATATAAATTGTTTTGGTCCTGTGCAAGACAACTCTAGCCTTCTATAAAAAGCATTGTACTCTAGTTTTTCCTATTTAGTAAATGAATATTTTGAGATTTTAGCTCTAGGACATTGTTATTGGTTGAAAAGTGAACTTTTCTCCCAGTGGCAAGACTTCACCTTCCTCTTCTTTTGTCTAGTGACACTCTAATAAGAGGATTGGAACCTAGAAGTAGAGCTCTGTTACTCTGTTAGTTATCTCCTTATCCCTTCCCTCTCATTATCTTTCTTGCTTGTTACATTCCTTCCTTTTGTGTAAACCACCATTAAAGCACTATTTAGTTTTTGCAAGTTCTACAACTTGAGTTACAACATTGCATTGGAGTTGCCAAAAAACATTCCATTGAAGTTTGTGCCAGTGTCGTGACCTTGCCTCAGGTTCTGCACTAGCACCACTAGGGTTCTTTTTCAAATGCCCCTAGGGATAGCACAAGGAACCATGGCCCATTTGGTTAGCAACCCTAGCACGACACAAGGGGATAACCTCACAAACCAAGGGAGGGACACATAAAACCAATCAAGAGCCAAAAAATAGGCTGATCTGACAGTGTTGCTTGATTTATCTAGTCAATCTGTTGTATTCCATATGAAACAGAGGTCCATCTAGTATTGCATGTAAAAAGCTTGCTAAAAATGACAAGTAAGAAACATACTCTTTAGAGTGTTTCTCTTGGTCGTGAAAAGGAAAAGTTGTGCATATTGCACAAGTAACTCAACCAGAAAAATGTTACATGTATACGAGTGTCCATGGCTTGGTAAGTTTTGTTGCTTTGACAATTACTTGACCACTACCTCTGTGGTTGCAATATCTGCATTATTAATTTGAGAACTCTTCCATGCAGATGTTTGACTGACAAGAGAAACTCCACAGGCAAGGGGATATGTACCAGACTCTGTTGCGGATGAATGATAAAAGCTTCTTCGTTGCTTTGGCGGAGTGTTTGGATAAGGCTCATGAAATGCCAAACTCGTAATGTATCTTAGGGTGTGTTCTTTTTTTGGATTTTGAGAGGGGGGAAAGTTGGTCAATGGCATACCAAGAATCCCATGCTCTTTTTTCAGATTAATGTGGGGACCAGGGAATCTCTTAGGTAGGTAAATAACTTTCCCACCTGGGGGGAAAGATTCCAACACTTGAATGAGACAAAAGTGCCCCATTTAATAATGGGTTTTTATGGCTAAAATGGTCATTTCCTTTTTTACTTGGGAAATAAAAGAACATGGGTAAATACAGGTAAGTGTTTCCCAAGAAAAACTTACCCAGGTACTGCATTTACCCGGGTAAGTAACTTACCGAAAAGCAAATGGGGCCTTAAAGAAAGAACTTTTTGAAGCCTTTTGGATCAACTGTAGGTTCCACTTCTCTTTGCTGGTAAAGTGGTAATGGTGAGAGGAAACATTAACTGTGCTCGCATTTGAGGAGTTCAAGATTGGAAACTAGTCCTGCCTCAAAAGGTTGGTTACTTCTGATTTTTGGGGGAAATCCCTCATGTACAATGGTTACTGTTTTTGATAGGGCATATTGTTTTTTTCCCCTTCATCTTACTGTGTTTCAGATTTAGTTTATTTTTCTCAAGGATGGAAGGAGGAAGAGCAGAATTGATGTTAAGAGCATTGGCTCATATTCATTTACATGCAGAATTGGACTTTCGCTCATATTCCTTGGTGAAAATGGGCTTTATACGATAATGAGTGAACATTTTTTTCTCATGCTTTCTGGATTGATCTGTGAACCCCGAACTTCCACGGTAAAGGTTTTGGTGTTTCTCCGCATGATGTGGTTTATGTATATGGACGGCAATGTTGCCAGACTGGACAGAAAACTGAGGTGTTCACTGTATCACGGTTTTTCTTGTTAATCCAAAGTGAGAACAAAATGGAATCCCATTTTCACAAAGAAACTCAGGTCTGTTTAGTTCATGGTCAGAATTGCCTATTCCCCTGCCTGTTTGGTTAAGATAGGGGTTGTAATTGGATTCTATAAGTTGATGTTGGGTAAAGAGGGTTTTTTTTTTTTTTTCTTTTTGGCCGATTGGAATGAGGTTCTCATTTCCAATGGGAGAGGCGGGAATGAGTTTGGCTTCCGTCAGTGCAACCCCTGTTTGAACAGCCTACATTGGGAATATCTCTGTACTTGTGTGCTTTATTTCATAGGGAGATATTCTGGATGCAAGGCTGTTCAAATGGTGTGAGCACAGGCTTCTACTGACCGAAGCTGAACTTGGCTGGAATGGTCTTTCTCTCAAATGGGAAGGTTGGAATTGGAATCCTATTCTGTCCAGTCAAATGGTTGGGGCCCTTCCAATTTTGATTCCAGACCCTATTCCCTTGAACTAAATGAATTGGCCCCCAACATATGTCTAAGGTTCTTCTATGCTTGTCCAATGGGTATGGATTGGAGAGTGTTGGATGGCTTTGTATCTCTCGAACTCTAGCAACTGCAGATCGGGTCAGGATGTTGGAAAAGACTGTGCATCCAATCTGTTTGCTATTTTTCTTAAGATTTAGCTCTAGAAAATTACAATTAAAGATGGAACTCCATTTCCAATCCAAATTTGACGAGTCCATGAAATCAAATCAAATGATCCATGCCAATTAAACAGTGTATGTTTTGAGGGGTATTAAATCTGACTGATCCGCTCCAAAGAAACATGAATCTCAAAACATCAACATGCTTTGATCAGGGAATTAACGTACCAAAGCTAACCTCAAAACCTCTTGTTGAAAGAGATCGCCGTGCAGACATACAAGTCATCTTGGTTTATTAACTAAAATACATCTCTCTCTCTTCAAAAAAAAAAAAAAAACTCTTCTTAGAAGAGCTCTCATTCTCAACCTACACCGGCGAGGAATCAAGTGTTCTCTTAGTACACTGGATTCTTTTATTTTACTCTGTTATAACATGGTGAGATCGTACTGATCAATCTAAAGAAAGAAGCTCATGGCTGAGCCTTAAACAGTGACGAGATGTCGGCAACGGCTTCTCCAACTGATAGGTAGAGCCCGTTCAATTCAAAGGACTGCAATGTTTTTGAGCGGTGCAGCTTTTCCATCACATCTCCAACAGGATTTGCCAATACAAGCTGCAAGAGAAATCAAATAAAAACAATGTCAATCAGTAAAACGCCTATCGGAAATTCGCCGGAGATTCAGTCTTTCCAGAGATGGGTAGGGCCCTGCTTACTTGAAGTGATCGTTTCTTCAGTGTCTTTCGAAGTTCATTTATTGCTTCAATGCCGCTGGTGTCTATGGCTGTTACCGCTGAAAAGTGAAAACATTCAAAATGGTTGAGTTTAGCTGGGTTTACCTGTAAGCTCTTACAGTTTTTTCATTTTACTAGACAGAGAATTGAATAAATTGAGGAATGTTAAATAAAGGAGTCTATGCAACTCCTGAATTCTTCGCCCTACAGACAAGGTAGGACAAGAGTTGCATATATTCAACTAACTAACCGGTCATATCCAAAATTATGCATTTTAGTGTACTCTCTTTGTTTTCTTGTATCCTGTTTTCCTCCTCCCGGACCCATCTTAATATCCTGCAACAACAATGATATCATGAAGATGAAGAAACAAAATGGACCCACCAAGTAATGGATCCGAAAGACACGTGGATGAGAACTGTTCTGATTGAATGATCATCTGATGGACTAACTAAATGTGCCAAACCAAACTATAGGGGAGACGCTGGCAGACCGTTGTTGTGGTCTGTAATGTTGATATACTGAAAGGAGAATACAAGACAGAGAATGAGAGAATGAGACAAACCTTTCTTGGAGGTAGGTGGAATTTGCAAAAAAGATGGGGGACTCAATTCCAAGTATAAGAAACGAGGGAACCCTCAAAGCCTCCCTGTAACAGCGGAGATTTTGGTAAATCTCAGTGCCCGGAATATTCCCTAAAACCACCGTGTTCGGCCTCGTCACGTGTAATAGTATCTTGAATATCGACACTCCGACCTGAAATTCCGGCCAATTAATCAGGAATCCAACTCCGTACTATAACCATCTTATTTCTCTAAGTTATAAACACCAAAATATTCTTTAAAATAACTTTCTAAATTACTGGATCAATCCGGCATCATGTCCTTAACGGGCCATGGATCAAATATGTCCTTCACCCGGTAACCGATTCCTAACTCTACTTGTTAGGGGTGCTTCAAGGGGAGACCAAATCGATTAACCTTGCAATTTTACACGGACTGATCTTGGATTTTTTGTCAATATAAGTCTGGCTCAATTTCAATCAATCAGAATTCCACAACTATACATCTAATCGGACCAGATCATGATCTGATCAATTTGCACCCCTAATACAGCCTGTTCAACTTGTACCCCTACTAGGCTACTATAGTAGTACTTAATCTCAGTTCATTTGCTGGTATCTCGTGAGGGCAAGTCGGTTGAATGAATAATTGACCATGATTCTCAAGTAATTAATATCCTCTTGGAAGGTGGATAAATTGTTTATGTACACATCATAACACTAATCCCCTCCCTTCTCTTTCTTTATTTGGGTAAATTGCATAAGAACGTTGACACCGATCTTATTTGGGCAACTTTTGCCAAGGAAACACTTATTCAAGCTTGGGTAAGTGAATATGAAGGGGGCCTTTAGTAGGGGTGGATTTGAGCCGAGTTCGGCTCGCCAAGGCAGTACGAGGCTCGAGCTAGAACCTTGAGCTCAAGCTCAACTCGAGTCAAAAGCTCGTAAATTCAAGCTTATCTCGACTCAAGCTCAACATGAGAAAAATATTTTATAAAAATTAAAAATTATATATAAAAATATTTTTATTTGATATTTAGAAATTAAGAATTATAATAATTAATTATTATATATAAAAATAAAAATATTATATATAATAATAATAATGATGATAATAATAATAATTATTATTGTAATAATAATAATAATAATTATTATTATTATATGCATGTAGTTATTTGAATTCGACTCGATTAATAAATGAACTTATAAATTGAATTCAAGCTTAATTGAAACCGAGCTGAACCGAAGCTTTCACGAGCTAAACTCGAATAAGCTCCTAAAGAACTCGGCTCGTGGCCACCCCTAGCCTTTAGTACCCTATTGTTTGTTCCTTTCCCACATATTACAGGTTGGATCATCTAAATAGACCCGACCCAATCTATTGACACCCTATATTGCCTGCTAGTTTCACGGGTGCATATTGAAGATAAGGGTGGCTGAAAGAAGAGAAAGAAGCTTACAGCGATGGCAAGGCCTATCTGCACAGAGATGAAGAGAACACCAAAAAAGGCACACATACAAGCGAAGAAGTCGAGCCGATCCACCTTCCACAGCCGGTAGGCCGCCCGGTAGTCGATCAGCCCGATCACGGCCGTTATGATAATCGCCCCCAACACCACGCTGGGAGTATATGTAAACAGTGGCATGAGAAACAGAAGCGTCACCAGCACAGTTGCCGCCATTATTATGTTCGAAACTGCCGTCTGTGCCCCGGCGTTGTAGTTAACGGCGGATCGAGAAAAGGATCCTAACAACCCGGCAACAAAAAACGGGTCGGATCATGTAGATTAGAACTTAGAAATGGGGTCATTTAAGGCTGTGTTTGGTTTGATTTGATAGAAGATAAGAGGGAAACAGAAAGTTGAGATGTGATCTCACCTGAAGTAACAAAGCAGGAAGAGCAAGAACCAGCTATGTTCATCAACCCAATTGCCATCATTTCTTTGTTCCCATCAACTTGATAATTTCTTAGTGAAGCAAATGTCCTTCCTACTGCAATTCCCTCCTATAGAATAAGTGAAAGGTAAATGGTTTAGTTCTACTGTGACTTAAAAAATTGAAGGAATAAAGTTGAAATGATGCATTTTCTAATTGATCTAGGCAACCCAATCAGTGGGATTTCATGGAACAGAAAAATCAGGCCCCAAGATTACAATCTCAACATCTGAGAATTTAGCAATGCTTGAATCAGTAGATGATGGTAGTATTTTAAGTGCTGGTTTAGAATCACTCACAGTGAGAGACAAAATCCCAGTTATGATGCCTGTTTTGATGGCAAGACCCAAGTAAGGACCCTGCAAATATAACATATTTGCAGAAGGTGGGTTTAGACCCTTCTGCAAGTGTCCAATCTGTTTGACAAAAAAGGAGAAAGAATTGAGAGTCTGCCATATAATTTCTCTGCAATAATATGGTGCCATAAAGAAAAGGAAAACTGCAAGGAGTATAAATTTTCTTACTGTTGAGATGCCATGAACGTGAGCTTTGAAAGCAAAGACTAGAATGGTTGATAGAATGACAGATGTTAATGGAGCTGCTGCCGAAACCCAGAAAAGCTTTGGTTTTCTTATGCTCTGTAATTAATCCAAAAAGTATAAGAAAAAGAACATCTATGTTAAAAACAGAGGAAAATCAAGCAAGTGAGAATAAATATCCGGAAAAAAATGAAATCCAATAAACTTTCTCGGTTCAGATGTCATATAGTAACCACTTACAACATGCCTTGTTGTTAGTAGAAAGATCAGGAAACTCAGGCCCATTACAATAGTTTGCCAGGACCACTGTACATAAAATTGGTGGATTCATCTCATCAGGAATTCCTGTCTTTTTTCTGTGAAGTATATATATTATTTACAAATAAAGCTTTTTCTTAGTTCAGTTTCTTGCCTCTTCTCTGTGATAAAAAACAGAGGACATGACAGGAATGATTTGCATCTTGCTGGTGAAGTGCACAATCCCAAACAACCCTTTCAGCTGTTGCAGAGATACAATAACTGCTGCTCCAGCCATGAACCCAAGTAGAGTTGCCTTTGAGAGAAAATCAATTATGAATCCTAACCTGTAAACAATCCATCCAGTCAACTCTTTGGTATTTCATTTATTTTTTCTATATGTTATGCGAAAACAAGAGGCAGAATAAATACAAACAGTGGAACTTAAGGTCATTTAATCTCATTCTGTGATCTTAGTATTCAACAGTTGGAACAGGGTTACTGAACACCCCCCTCCCCCCAAGTTGGCACATTTGTCAATGTCACTATGCCAACAGGTGGGTTCTGTGTGGCTTAGCTACTTAACATGATCCCAACCCAAAACCCACTTAAGACTGATCCAAACCCGATCCAATCAGGTCGGCCCAGGTGGGTTTACCACTGAACCCGGTCCACTGAATACATATAAGCAGGCAAGGTCAACAAGGTTGGAAAGCTATGGAATAACTACTATCAGAAATGGATTTGTCCCTAAGAAAAGTACTGATAAAACAGAAGACACCATAATTGATGGTTAGGTGGTTCATGATTGTTGTGTGAAGGTAAAATTGAAAGGAAGACCAAGCATAGACAGACATTGTGGGCTTCTTGTTCCTAGAAATTTGCAGAGTTCATACCTTAGTAATCCCAGAGACGCCTGAAACAGGCCAGCAAAGAAGGTTGCAGTGAAAGCCAATTTAAGATAGAGAATTTTATCCTCAGTGTGGGAGACTGACTCTCCTAGCATTGAGCCCATGACCAGGGATGCTATTGAGACTGGGCCAACCGCAAGGTGTCTAGAACTCCCAAGGACTGCATATATTAGTGGTGGCACAAAGCTTGAATCTGAAAAGAAGCCAAGTTCAGAAAATTTGAAAATAAGAGTGATTACCCACAATAAAACCAGTTTGACTAAGGGAAAAGAAGAACAGAACTCACAGAGTCCAATTATGGGTGGCAAATTTGCAAGCTTTGCATAACTAATTCCCTGCATTACAAGAAAGAAAACTATATTAGATTAAATCTGTAAGGTTTCAGACAAGCTCAATAATTTCATTAAATATTATATGAGAGAACCCAGTGAGAAAATGATTTAGCATTGGCTAGATGTCTACCTGTGGGATTGCCAAACTTGCAATGGTGAGCCCAGAGATAATGTCGGACTTGATAAGTCTGAGACTGTAGTTAGTCCCCCACTGAAATATGGGGAAGAAATACTGAAGACCTAAGACTAGCTTGACAGATGGTGACTGGTTTTTGAATCTGTGAAGTGGGTCGTCTGGGAAGAAAATCTCAGAGAGTCTGTGTTTGAGTGTCTGGAAAGTGGTTTTGTTGGGTGGTAAGCACACTTCATGTATCTCCAGAGGTGGTAAAGATTCTGCTGTGATTTTCACGGTGGTTTCATGGCATGCACCAGCTGAGAAGTCTTCCACTCTGTTGGAGTTTATTCCCATCTCTGCAGCTGCAAATCCACCACCAGAGCGTTGAAGAAACATTACAGCATGGTTCAATATTTATAGAGAAGGGGAGAAAGAGATTTTGAAGATTTGTTTGGCTTCTTATCGTGTAAGGAGAAATTGAGTTTGGGGTTAAGAATGTAGGAATAACAGGGTAGAAGTGTAGAACGACAACACAAAAATTGGGTGGGCCCGGTAAAACACTCTGTGATTCCCTATTACTCGACTATAATAGTATTCTATAATCTACTACCTCCCGTGAATACTTTTAGACCTTTTGTAAACGACATAGATATACAGGATGGAAGCACGTGCCAGTAGAATGGGTCCTACATTTTGGCAAATCATTCTTTGAATTGAAAGTTCTTTTTGTTTGGAGCTGTCTGGATGGAAGGATAACAACCCTCTGATCATCCTACTTTTTTTTTTTAATTCTATTTTATTTTTAAGCAGCTTGTTTCCCAATTCTTTATGGATCGGGTCAAGAGATAACTCCGCACTGACCCAACCCTGCATATTCACGTTTATATGCTTATTTGAATACAGATTTACTATATGTGGGACGGTATGGAGATCGGGTTCGGTGGGGCCTCTTGGTTCAATTGGCCGGGTTGGGGTTGCTGCGATTCATGTTGGATCCAGTAGGTGTTATTCCGGTCTATATTTAGAACCAGATAGGAGCTGCATGGGTATGGATCCTTTAGATGGGTACCTGGGTAAAGGTTCAAGTTATATATCTCGATATGCCGGAAGGAGTGTGTTTGTTAAACAAAATATAGCATAAGATACGCTCTATATTAATACTTTAAACCAAGATTTTTAAAATCGGATTGGATAGGGAATTATTTTGGAGACCAGTTCTTGGGTCAAACAGTCTGACTGTCCAGTCCAAACGGATAGTCCATTCTAACAGAAAAATAATAAATAATAAAAAACAAAAATGATAAAAAACTGTTATCTAAATCAACAGTTAGATGATCTGAATCAATAATTTGCTGAACAAATTAATAGTTTTTGACAAAAATGATTTTGGAATGTTACAGAACAGATCATGTGACCAATTCCCAATTTTTCTAATCTGACCGTCTAATCCGATCCAATTTTGAAAGCCATACTTTTAACCTCGGCTGGATATATGTGGATATACAACCTCCACATCTGGATCGGGCAGTTGTTGGACTTGGGTGTAGATTGTTCCGGATAGGAGGATACAAATATGCGTAGAGATTGTATACGGCAATAGTTTATACACTAAATTTATAGTCTGCAAGGAAGTTTCATGCACAAGTTTGAAATGCTCTTTACATTTCATATAAAATAATATGTATCAGATATCAGAAAAGAACTAAAAAGTAAGTCTTTTTAGCCTTTTTAAAAAGAGGATGAAATTTCAGACTCAGAATTGGTGCAAGTGAATGAACCAGTTTGGACCGTCCAAGCAATGCTGGAGATGGTGACATTTGGGTGGGTCAAATGCTCCAAAAATGACACTAGAAGGTTGCCTTACGTTCCTCTGGAAATAATCAGTTGGCTACTTCATTGATGGTTAAATGCAAGTAGATTATTGATCAGAGAGAGGAGATCTCCTGAATTGGATTTAGTTTGGTATATGGGTTATGGTTCAATATATTCAACATGTCATGAGCTGTGGCAGCAATTTTGTGTGGGTTTTGGCTTTGAGAGGTGGGGTGCATCCGGAAAGCTTATAACAATGCTTGGCAAAATTTTTAGAGAGCCAAATTAATAAAAAATAATTCAGGGAATTCACCTAATAACTTAACTCTTTTAGGCTAAATAATTCGTTGAGATGGTATCAGATCCTATTCAATCAAAGTGGTTCGGTGTTCAATATTTTTCCCATACTTCAAACCTTATGAGCTTTTACGTGAGGGGCATGTTAGAGAATAAAAATCTATTCAGTAACCTCATCTAACAGTTTAATCTTTTAGGTTAAACATGTTAAAGGTCTCTAGTAATAGGCTAATACTTAATAGAGGAGTAACAGAGACGGAACCCTGCATCTGCACAGTTTCTCACAAATGAATCATCCAATTATGATCATATCTGAGATTGGATATACTATTAAGGTTCCATTCATTTTTCGGTAAGTTACTTATCTCAGTAAATACAATTATTTGGGTAAGCTTTTTCTGAGAACACTTACCTGAAAAAAGTATTTACTCATGTTTTTTTATTTCCCGGGTAAATAAGGCAATGACCATTTTAGTCATAAAAATTCATTATTAAAAGGAGTATTTTTGTCGGGAAAGTTATTTACCCATCTAAGAGATGGGCATCAATTTCCTGGATAACTGTAATTGGAAAAATAAACTTTTCCTGATCCCTATATGAAGATGAAAAAAAAACATGAAATTCTTAATGAATGAAAACCAAAATCACATTGGCCGACTTCACCCCCCCCCCCTTCAAAATCCAAAAAAAAAAACATTCCTTAAAGCTCTCTAACAACTAAAAATTATATTTGGAAGAGAACTTACAATTTATTTTTAAATGATTTGTGCATAAATGGCTGCCAGTAACAAATGGAAAGCTTTAAGTGCTCATTTGGGAGGCTCAAGCGCAGCTTCTAGCTTTCCAGGGTGGGACCCACACAGGCAATTTATAAGCTATGTTTGCTGAAAAGTCTTAAAAACTCAGTCATTTAAAGGACTGCTGCTCCGGCCTCTTTGAATAGCTTATCTGCAGCACTTCAAAGGCTGAATCAGCTTAGCCGCTGAATCGTCAGTTCAGCCCTTTGAAACGGGCCCTAAACTAATAGTTGATTTAGAAGGTCCAAATTATTTCCTTAAACCAGAATTTTGAAGGGTTTGGATATTTGGGGAGTTGATTTCTTAAAAAGAATTAAAAAAAAAAAAAGAGAGAAAAGAAGAAAAAATGTTTGGTAGAAATGAGATCCAAAATCAATAATCAGGACTAATCAATTCTATTACCGACTTTTGAGGAACTGGTATTTCCAAATGAGATTTTTCACACGATTTGGGGAATCAGCAGATGACTGATGTGATAAATTTAAAAATCAGAACAAGCAAATAGATACTTCTGAGCTCCCACCAAACATCCCTTTATGCGGTGTTTGATAAAATGTTCATCTCGTGGATGAACCATTTTGGTTCACATCTCGGGGTGAATTTCCCATTTAGTTGGTTGTGGACGGGACCAGTTTACACTATATGGTGGATTGTCCCTGCCCACATCCTAAAATATCGGACACACATATATCCCGTGGATGTGACTGGTTGATACAATACATTTCTTCTACATATTTTTTTTTTTCTTTTTAAATTTTATATTTTAAATTAATAATTTTTTAATTTTTAATTTTTAATATTTTATTAATAAAATAACATTTTTAATATTTAAAGTAATTTTTTATTTTGTAATTATTTTACTATCATTTTTAGTAAGATTAATATTTATTGGTTAATATTAATTTATCGATGTCTTTTTCAATATATTTATCATATAAAATGCAAAAATTAGACATTTATAATCAACTGTGTACATCATTTATAAAATGTATGTGAGATACATTAAATAAAAAAGTGTGGTGTGGATTGATTCAGTCTACATAATCTATCTACAGTTCGGAACAATTGTGGATTGTGGTGTAGTGTAGATTGATCCCTACCATAGAGTGTGGTGTGGACCAGTCCACCGCCAATTACTCTATGAACTCTTATAAAACAGTAGTGCTGATTTTCTTTAAGCTCAGTTTGGAAATAGTACAAATATGGAGTGCAAAACCTTGTATTTTATATTATTTTTATGTATTTGTATTGTATATATTCATATTTGTGCTCTTTTCAAACTAAGTAGGGTTGAGTGGGTAAAGGAGAGATTCTTGTGTTTTGAGTTTGGGGCAAGATGGGCCAAGTCTTCTCCTGTAATTTTATTTCTTCCTTTTGATAATGATTAATAAATTTTCAAAGCGACCACCCCTCCAAGTAAAGTAAAGTTTTGAGGCTAAAAAGTTGTCTAATTTTTGTGGTTTGGCTTGTGTTTTGGATCTAACTCAACTAAAAAATCTTACGTTGAAAGTGGAATCAATGTTAGAATACTTACTATCTTTTAGGACTTTTTCTAACACAAGTACATAAAAGCACAAGAGAATCCAGGTTTAAGAGTTGCTCCAATTGATAACAATTGAGAAAAAGTAGACTAAGGGGATGTTTGGTATTATTGCCGTTTCCCAGAAAAAAATAAAAAAGTTGCCACATGGGTGCCAACTTAGCATTTTCGGTTAAACGGTCCAATAAATCTTCAATTTGATAAGTTGTTTATCAAAAAACACACTAAAAAATGCATCACCTTAGAACTCGAGAAAGTTTGAGTTTTTTGTCACACATCTTTCATGATATTTCTTGCCATGGCTCACCATTACTTGCAACAATTGAATTAATGTCGAATATCGACATGGCAATAACAATGTCATTTTCTATGAAAATGGTAGTAGAAACATCTTGCCAAACAAAAATTTGTATATAGTGTTGCCGTATTTATTTATTTTTCTTTTAAAAAATCTGTAATAAATCGAGACCTTCCTGTCCCATTTCTTTTGAAACCCTACTTCTACACTCAATGTCATTTTCTTATTTAACTTGGTCCCCCAAAAGAAAATTCCTGGCTCGGCCACCGATCATATGTATATGCCACCAACAAAAAATAATAAGTGGAAGATCAAAGAAAACATTGGATGAAGTAAGAAAAATGTGACTCTTGCTAGTGCAAATGTATAAGGAGTAGGATCACATTGCTTGTGTTTTGCCAAACATTTAGGGTTAAGGTTGAGTTGATTTTTATCATCCTCCTAATCAAAGTTAATTATTTTTTTTCCACTTTAGTTTTGCTATTGTTGATACTTGGATTGGCCGAGGACAATACTATCAATTCATTCCTAAGACCAAACAGGATTAAGGTACCCGAGGTCCAAGACTGATATGGCCGAGGACTTGTGGCCGAGGTGAGGGAGATCCAAGGTCCACGGTGTCTGATATCTGAAGTAGGCAAGGATCCTGAGGTCTGTCCTGCAAGAAGAGTGATGTCAGAGACCTCCAGTGAAGACCCGAGGCAAGGACTCTAACATTCAAGTTAGTATTGTAATATGAGGTGGACAAGGTCCAAGTGCGGGCACTCAGACGAAGTCACTAGAGAGCAATGAATCTAAAGTACTAGTGGAAGAGCTCAAGTATTTGATCATTTACTTAGAGGGGAATCACCCCATATTTATACTTAGAAACCGCCTGAAGATAGGTGAATTCGAATGGTGGGGATTGAGTCCATACGTGGGGTGCATGACCATCCTAGGCCTCCTGGTGACCCATGCCCTTGGTTCCGCGCTTTCCGCCGAACTGGATAATGCATGTTAGCTTATTGTCTCAGCCTTCACTGGCGCCACTTGACACGTGTGAGTCTTGCCATTGGCCTGTGCCATCTGTGCCTACATCAGCTATTAAATTTGAAAGGATGATAAAATATCTAGTATATTGAATTCTTGAAGTCATGTTAGCTTAACTTTCATTCTGTTCGATTTGTTTCTTTTTACACTTTAAATTAAAGATCAAACAAATTCTACAATATATAAAAGAAGTGAATATATATATATATATATATATATATATATATATGCAAAAAATTTTTGACAAAATTTTCCCACAAGCCAAACTAAAATCATCAACCTCTTTACTGCAATTATCCAAAGAAAATAAATTTTCTCATGGGATAACATTCCAAATAAGACCCATTAAGGTTGTGTTAGATTGGTGGGTTTGAAAAAGGGTTGATTGATTTCAGAGTCATACCATTTATTCATTTATTTATTTTTTAAAATGACATTGTTCTTTTTCTTTTATTTTCTTTAAACTAGACAATGCAAAAGAGGCCGTTTCTATAAAAAGTTGTGTTCTATATATTTTGCTGATTTTGAAATCACACTAGTTTTGGTCGCAGCTTGTTTGTGGACCAAATAAAATTCGAATTCAACTATGAACTGAATGCACCCTGAATGGTGGGTCTTGATCATCTATTTAATTTATTAAATTATGGTTTAGTATTTGGGCAAGAAGTTCTTCATTCCAGAACAAACTTTTTGCAAGATTCCTCATAGTTGTTTATAATGCAGCACATTTTCTTTAGCCAAAGATACCTTTTACTTAAACTGGTTACATAAAATTGCTTTTATTTTTATTTTTTTATGATTAGAATTCAATAGTCCATTTATTACTATAAATACCAAAATACTCAGTTATTGTGAGACAATTTGGTAGATAATCATTTTGATGTGAACCGTAGAAGTAGTAGCTGCCACGTGTAAAAAATATCTATATTTTAGCTAGATGCTTCTACCCACCATAAATATAAATCTTTATATGAGGAGTGCTATCTTTTATTTCCAGCCATTCAAAATCAATCAAATCCTGCTAGTGAATAACTTATGTTATCTCACTATTTTATAATTTAAAACACTTCATGGTATGCCCTAAACACTTACATCTTAGTGCCCATTTGAGAGGGCTTTCACACTGGCTTTTGGCTTTGGAGAGTACATCTGTTGTGACCATGGCTGCAGCATTTTCTTGCAGTTCCCAATGAATTCACATGTGAGTGTATAAAGTGAAAAACCCCCCATTGAAAAAAAGAAAAGAATGTAACTTATATACAAAAATTAGCATACAACTTTATGACTTAAAACTCTTGCATTAAAGAGTTGTTCAACTCTTGTATTTAAGTCTTACGGGTCAGTGATGGAGAGGTGTGATTCACCTAAAAAGCTTAAAAGAAATGTTAAATATGGAGAATCAAATTTAATTAATGTTTTCAATCTGCCATTGATTCAGCCAGTTGAATCATTCGAACTGTCACCTGTATAAGATTTTAGGTCCAGTTCAGTCAAGATCCGTCAGATGGTCAAAACTGTTACTTGGTCAAGAACCATTTGCTTGGTTGGTTCGACCTGGTGACCGGGTCGCGGGTTGCAGACTCAATATATGCAAACTTTTGAAGGCTATAACTTTGCACTCCAATGTTTGATTGGGGTGAATTTTTTTTTTGAGGGGGAACTTTTCGAGATCTATGAGTTCCAAGGCACCTATCGCCCTAATATTTTCGTGAAAAAAAACCCTTTTGGCCTCAAATTGCAATTCTTAATATTTTTATAAATAAAAAATTAAAAAATTAAATTAAATATAAAATAATACATATAACATATATAAAACATATTTATATGCACACACACACACACACACACACATATATATATATACATATACTTAATACATATATGCGCTTACGTAGCACAGTCTGAATCATTCGACCCAGCCGGTCAAACCAATGACCCACAACCCGAAGGCAAAAATGGTTTGGCTCAGTTTTTAAAACATTGGTACTGACATTTAACTTGCTCCCAAGGCAAACAATCTTCATTGTGTCAAAAGAAAAAGGAAGCAATGAGCAATCTTCATATGGTTTCCTCATAACAGCAAGTAATTTCACCTATCCTACCACTTTTGTCATTCATGAGCCTGGAAATGAAAAAAAAAAAAAAAGAATACATGTTTTGCCGTGTGGATTTTTGGCTAATTAATGTGATTTGTATTCACAGTTTACTAATAAGAGCATACTAAATGGATTATCAACCATTTCATTATGCAAGGTTTCCCATTGCATTTGAGAACACGAACACCCAGAACTGAAGGACCAACTATCAAATTAGTTAAATTGAATTACTTATCATTTGTACTTTAGTAGATAAAATAGTCTTATGGTGAAATATTATATTCATGATAAAGTAGTAATTCAGTTCAGCCAATGAGAATGATGCAATGTTTTGAGACTCTACCATGAAGAGTGTAGCCTTTGGCAATTAGGATAGAAAATTCCAATATATAGGATTGTGCAAATGGGTTATAATCCTTATTATGAAATGCAATTAAGGTTCAAAAAGAAATCAAAGGCATTTGGGGTTTTGAGAGCCGGGCTAAGACTGGCCTGAGTCATTTTTGAAAAAAAAAATCTATAAAAAGTTATAATCAATCAAAACACCCGATGTTGATGCATGTCAAGTGTATCATATTTTAAACCATGAATATGATGTATTTTGTGTATCAAATGTATCGATTCTTTAAATCTATAAAAAGTTATAATCAATCAAAACACCCGATCTTGATGCATATCAAGTGTATCGATATTTTAAACCATGAATATGATGTATTTTGTGTATCAAATGTATCGATTCTTTAAATTGAACAACCATCACCCAAGTAGTGAAAAATAGATTAAGCTACCTTTCTTTTTTCCTTGCTGAGTGGAACCCATAATATGGGAGTGCTATTTCCCTTCCCACTTCCTCAATGAGAAAGGTGATCTAGAATGTTCTGCAACACTTAAAAAATAAAGAAAAGATATATATATTCATTACCTAGTCAGCCTCTGAAAGCAGATGCCTCTGCCCCCACCATTCTCTTCAAGTGAGCAATTGATGACTAAATAGCAGCACACTTGTTCACATTCTAATGTCACAGATGAATCAAATATTAATCAACATCTAATCAAGAATAAATGTACCCCTATTTTGAGCCTTATATCGTGCCTTTCTTTCATGAATGTAGTAGGACAACAGCAGGGATTTCTGGCAAAAATGACACTGATTCTTGTTTGGGACCCACCAAGATATTACCCTTTAATTTGTTCCCCCTTATTGGATATCCATCGCATTTCAAAAATTGGGCATGTATTGGATAGTTCTTGGACTATTGTAGAGATTTTCACATCAAAATAATAATAAACCCAATTGGATGAATTTAACAACCATAAGATGTCAAGATGGATTTTTTTTTTTTTTTTTCTGAATGGTCAGAAAAAGAGACTGTATTCTTTGGTAGACATGCATGCACCATCCCGTTTATTATGGTGAGAGACATCCAATCAAACTGTCTTCTGATATAGCACATCTCTACAATTTGAATATAAGGAACACTTTTTGGATGTTAACTGCTAAGTAAGAATTTGATTTTCATGAGAAACAATAAAGCTTAAGATGATATTTTAAGTGGTAGTTACTTTAACAAATTGAGGTGAGAAGAAGCAATGTGGCGCTAAGTGCATGTTTGGTAGGGCTTTCACGCAACAATTTTTAGTGTTACATGAGATGTGAAACTCAAAATGCCATGGGACCATGTTTGGTAAAAAAATCACATGGTTTTCAAAATTGGATCGGATCGGATGGTTGGATCAGAAAAATCGAGAGTCAGTCACGGTTTTATTTTGTCTCAGAACCGTCATTTTGGCCAAAAAATGTTGATTTGATCAGCAAACCGCTGACGCAGATGATTGAAATGTTCGAACTGTTTTAACGGTTTTTAACTATTTTTTTATTTTTTATTTTTTATCAGAACAGGTTGTCCATTCGATTCAAATAATTGGGCCATTTGACCTGAGAACCGAACCCCTGAACGTTCAGTTTTAAAAATCTTGAAAATCAGAAAGCCAAAAATAAGCTTACATGAGCCGAACAATCATCTTTCTAGTAAAGCAATCTCAATTAGTTTTTTCGGAATGGCTCAAGCAACGTATAAACCCTCCCAAATGAGCCTAATTTTAAGGGTCTACAAGAGCTAAGACCATGTTAAAAAGTGGCCAGAAGTGGTTGATGATGTGATGAGAAAGTCATGGTTTTCAAAATCAGCCAGACCGGATGGTTGGACCGGAAAATTGGGAATCGGTCACTTGACCGGTTCTATTTTTCTCCAAACCCACTTTTTCTCCCAAAGCTGTTGATTTTAGTTAACAAACTGCTGAACCGGCCGATTAACCGTTTGATTTTATCAGAAGGGGCTGACGGTCCAATTACCGGTTCAGTTTTAAAAACCATTGAGAGAACTTTGGCTCCTAAACTAGAGACTGGAATGTCCCATGGGTTCACCCACTTAGCCCGTGAATAACAGTCAAAACCATAATCTAAATCGAGTCGAGTCTTAAAACACTGATAAAAGTCACCTCATTCAATATTCAATTTGTTTTCACAAAAATAAAGAAACATGATCTTTATGATCATCATGAAACAGAATTGGTCACATTTGCTTAGGACAAAGCTTAGTGAGAATCTTCAAATCGGGTTAATTGAATATACTTGCACCCCACCAAATAAAGACAGAAAAAACAACAAAAGCCCAATACTAATCTGAAAATGCGGCAAAAATAATCCCCTTCTATCGCATTTTATTTTTTGATAACATTATTATATTTTGAATGAGTGGATGGATTGATCTGATTCTGATAATCTACACCACCGTCGATCGGGAGTAGGTTGCTGGGGAGACACTAGAAGACACGAGTAGGAAGTAGCAGAGGTTGCTCCTCCGATTAAGAATCCTTATAATTAAAAAACAACCCAAACTAATCCATTGATTAAGCGGCTAATCAATCCAAAGGGTCAATATCTAACAATTTGACAAACCAATTCGCCCAACTAGGGTGGCGTTTTGGTCCTCCTCCTAGTTACAAAAATATAATAACCATTTTGGCTCTTATTGCTTTAAATAATCCCAAAAGCCTGGGTTTAATCCCAGCAAGGTTTAATAATATGAACAACGATAAGCCTTTACAGCTTAAAAGTAGATCTCTCTCTTTCTCAATTATCAATTATCAATTAGAGGTGCCTTAAACAATCTGGTGTTTTCAATCTGAACATAAAATTAAAGGCTTTGAAATATTACAAGGGGTATTTGACCAGAAGATGCGTGCACAAATGACTCGAAATTGTCGAATTTCAAGAAGCTTTCAATATTGAGGATAAATACAGTCCGTCCAAGTTTAGGCCTGTATTTGAAACCTCATCTGATCAGATTTAAAGAGTCTAGATAAGATAGAATTCAATTCTCGTGAGAAGTCCAATATGTTGTAACAATAAGATAATGTAATAAGTCATAGTTATACTCAAACCTGTAATAAATACAATATATATTCAATATACACAATTCATCGAGTGTGGGGTTTTTTGTAAATTTCTATTCCTTTCATGCAACGAAACTTTTTAGTCTTTCTGTGTGATAAATATCTTCTAAAGACCTAATACGCTGAACTATTTACCAAACAGCTTGTTGGACTAGTTGGACTTGGTTACATTAACAAAACAACAAGGTTTAATGTTTTAATTGTGAAATCAAGTAATTTCCGGTTTGATTTTTCATCTCATCTTTTCCCGATACGTCACGGGACATAGATGTTTCGTATTAGAAAATATTTTCCCAAATTCCAATTCCCATTCGCCCATTTTTCCATCTCCCACGTAATTCGATTCCATATTTTTTATATATATATATTTTTTTTTTTTTTTTGTTTGTTGAATTCAAGCTCATCTATTTAATCAACGGAAGAGAATCACTGGTAACATCTATACTTTCTACGTGTCAACTGTCAACAGTATAAAATCATTTTCTCGCGATACGATATATAAGGTGGCGACCCGAAACACGAAAGCCCGACATTCGACCGGCAAAAGAATTTCTTTGACTTATGTCTGTTGGACCTCTAATCTTCTACTGTGAAAGTGTGAATCCTGAGAGAGTGAGGCTGAGGCTGAGCCGTCCCTTTCTCTTTCTACAAAATCACTTTTTATATTACGCGGCGAGTGGTAGATGCCCTCCCACCGCCAGCTACTCTATGAACTCTGCAGGCAGAGTCCAACTTATGTACGTCATGTCACTTGGTACGCACAATTGATGGTCAGGATTCAATCAGAACTTCTTCTTTGGGTCCCATTTTCCACGTGCTAGATGCATGTTTTCGTTGAGTTTTGAGTAGCCTGATGGGATTTAACCACTTCCAAGTCAGACAGTCCGAGATTGAGCCGTTGGTACTGATTTGACCCGAACCGGCAACAATGCACCAAATTGATGAATCCGGATATCCTCCTCACAAAACATCTCCTCTATTTATATTTATTATATTAGAAAAATATTTTCAATATACGGTGTAATGTGACTGTAAATTTGGTGTAACGAGCGCTATGTGAGAAGTAAATCTCATCACCTTAGTGACAAGTTGGACCACTCATTCAAAATCACAAAACCAGTCTCTTTTTTTTATTTTGTACAATAAATTGATTAAATGGAACCGGAATTTACAATAAAATTTGAGTGGATTCCATTCACCAAATATCACTTCCACCTACATGAATCCTCATTCATTTACTGAATGAATTGACTTAAATTGTGCAATATCTCATTTTAATGGGTAGAAGCAGAGGCTGAAGCCTGAAATGGGTCGGTTCAAGATTCTCTCCGTTTTGCATAAAATGCCACAGACCCGACTTTTGATTTGGATTAGACCTTGACTTGCAAATTTAGGTTTTAGATGAATAAATCACCACCATCGATCTATCATCTAAGCTTAAGCTTCTTATCCCAACTATGGGGTTCGCTATATTCATTCTTTCACCGTTATCTTTTATGTGTCGGGCGCCACCTTAAAAGTTCTTGTCCAGTAACACTATATTTGAGTTAAGTTCAAGGAATCGTTTAATATATGCACAAAAAAGATAAATCAAGATCTATAATTATGAGAATTTAGCAAGAATACACAATCATCTTCCTTCGTCCAGGCTCGGGACTAGTGGTGTAAGACAAATTTATACGATTTGGATTAGACAATGATATGTAAATTCAGGTTTTATGTGAATAAGTTGTCATTATTCATCATCTAAGCCTTATTCCAATTAAGAGTGTCAATGGATCAGTTTTGGATTGGATCTTGTCTAATCCAAAATCAATTTGGATGGATTGGATAGACCAACAAGACATATTGGATTGGATCAATACGGTCCAAAATATTTATTAGATTGAATTGGACCCGATCCATCCGTAATAAAATTATATTGGATTGGATTGGATTAAATCAATATCTAGTTCATTAATATAAGATAAAAATATAGGTGTCAATGGACCTGATTTGGATTAAAACCAATCGAAAACAAAACAAATTTGAATAAATTAAACGCTCCAGACATTGAATTAAACCTGATCCATTTACAATGGATTCACATTAGACTGAACCGAATTAAATCAAATCCAATCCAATTAACACCCCTATTTCCAACTATCTAGGTTTTGCTACATTAACTCCTTCACCGTTACCTTGTGTGTATTGGAGCCACCTTAACAAATTCTTGCCCATTTAACACTATATTTGAGATAAGGCGTAGCGTGTCATTTTCGGGAGATACTCTAATATATGCACAAAAAGACAAATCAGGTCTATAACTATGAGAATTTAACAAGAAATACACAAGCCGCCTCCTTTCCGGCTTGGGACAAGTGGTGTAAGACAAATTTACACCGGCGAAGTTGGCTTTAGATGCGGGTAAATGCTTTGGACAATTGAATCGGGTCAGGGTCTCTCGGATCAATCTAGGAAGCTGGCTGGAACTTGGCCAGCCCAAAGTCTAAAAGACCCACCCAATTAGTCCAAGGAGGTAGGTTAGCCAGTAAGCAACGTGTTGATATTTTTACAGGCTGGCCGGTAAGACAAGGGCCTAACCCTACTGGGAGGCCTTTTGAACGGGTTGATGGTGGTTCTTGAGTGCACCGGTTTATTCCATAGGATATTCTCTCATCCATCATTGTGAAGAACTTGGTGCACTTCAGTAACAAGTAATAACCAATTAGTTTGCAGGGTTGAATCATGCTTAAATTGACCTAGCTTCATGACCCTAGTCTTCCTATTCAAGTCAACTGGCAGCAGAGAGAGAGAGAGAGAGAGCGAGCGAGCTTCAAAGGACATCAGAGCCTTCTTGTATATTGGAAATGCAATCAAGTATTGCTCCACTTAAGCCTAGTGGTGAGAGCACTAAGACTTTCTTTCAAATAGTGAATGCAGGCTCAGATCTATTCATGAACCCATCTTCTGATCAACACAAGGATCTTCTTATTGTTCCGGTGCAAAAAAAAAGCACTAAAACTCTACATAACATTGGCTTAATTGGGCTGATTAATTCTAATTTCATCAAGCTTGATCATACAATCAAATTGACTGGGTTATTCCAAATGGGTGTGCATTCCCATGAACAATCTTTACTGTAGTATCAGTAAGCATCCTTCCATGTCCTGACGCCGGATCTCCAATAGATGACCGATTTACGCCGAGGTGGAACCTGAAACATTTGATCAAACCCCATTGAAAATAATAATGTAATTTGCTTAAGATGAGTGCTGAACATGTGAGGTTGATTATATATTCTATTTTCTTTTAGTTCATGAGTTCCACTAATGGGATCTTTTATTATGATGACAATTTGATCTTCTTCCTCTACTAGTTTTGAGGGCTTCTGCGGGCTATGCTTTTGTCTCTATGGTTTAAAATGGTGATAGTGTACTTGGTGATTCCTTTGGATATTCTTTCAATATGCTTTGTGCTACTGTCTCTCTCTCTCTAGAACACCCACAAATTTTGACAACAGAGCTGGTTTAGGTAATTATATAAAGCCAGATAAATTACAAAGTCTATAAGAACCACAAATGAGCTTTCTCGTTATGATTACAAATGGCCCTTATTGCTCTTCCTTTTTCTTTCCTCTGAAGCTATGGAGGGCTTTCCTTCCCTCTTTTAGGAAAAAAAGATATGCTTTTGTATGAGATAAGTTATGGTGATTCCTTGGATATTCTTCTCAACTTGGTTACTTCACAACTGAAAGAGAGACAGAGAAATCAAACAGACTGGTTCCATGTTTGAGATGGCATCAAATTCCTGTGTCAGTCGTTCAACACCAGTACGGTTGTACTGGCTAGTGCATAAAGCAACTGTGGTGCAAAAGCAAAGACTGAATTGATGGTAATTGCATGGTAATGTGGCGCAGAATACTTCTTGGTATTAGTAAGCTAGAGAGAGGGCTTCCCTTGAATTAAACAGCCAGAAGCTCTGAGCCTCTAACCAACTCGGCTACTCTAGCTATTTAGACATCCTAATCCAGCCTCGCTACTTAATTGCATTCATATCAAATTACGGAATATATGCTGGGCAAGGTTCAAAGTATCGATACATGTCGCCCCGTACTGGTCGATATGTATTGTTCCAGGACCCTTCCGATATGTCCCTATAATATAGTGGGTGTATTGGGGGTCCGGCCGGTTCAGGGGGTGGAGGAGACCTAAACCAGCCCCCTGAAGCGGTTTCAGAAAATAAATAAATAAAAACTAAAAAAAAAACAGTATCGATTTGCCCGATATGCTCATACCGACATATCGGGTGTATCGATATTTTGAACCTTGATGCTGGGCGGGTTGTATTATCTTTCATATGGTTGCTCAATTGCTGTGTCCAAGGAAAAGTTCGACCTAAAAGTTTAAGATGTTAGGTGAGGTTCCTGAATGGGTTTTCATTATTTTGCACATCCCTTCACACGAAACCTTATCATGCTTGAAATATGGATAAGCGCAGGCCCACTCATATTTGTGCTAAAATTTAATTAATTATAATGGAGTGACAATATGTTGTCAAGAAATCATTCAACCTAAAAACCTAAACTGTTGTCAAGTGAATTTCCAATATAGTCTAACCCATTAAAATGCTTATTACACACACAAAAAAAAAGAAGAAGAAGAAGCAGCAACTGCAGAAAGCTTTTTTGATACTTATTACAATACTTGGAACTGACTCCCTTGGCAGACCTATCTCAAATGAATATATTATCTTAGTAATCCATTTCTCGCCTAGGTTAAGTTTGCTGCAGAAAGCTGTTCTGGTGTTTGAAAGCCCGGAATAAGTATTGCTTCTTGGTTTTAAAAGCATACACCATACAGCGTACCCTTGGGTTCAATGTTTCCAAAAGTGATTTCTAATTAGTGATTTTCATGTCCAAGAGACTACTTGGGTTCAATGTTTTTGAACTGCTATTGACCTGGACAGTCAGACCATTTGGCCTGGAAACCATTAAGTAATCGGTTCTGTTTTATTCTAAACCCAGTCTCTTGTCAAAAATTGTTAAATTGGTACCCATTGACTTGGGTGGTTGAAATATCAACCCGTTCAATGGTTTTGGCCTTTTTTGTTTTAACTATTTTTTATTTTTTAACTTTTAGTCAGAACAGGCCGTCAGTTTGAACTAGATGGTTGAACTGTTGACTCAAAAACCGGTGGCCTGAACAATTTCGGTCCTGGGTCAATTTTTAAAACATTGCTTGGGTTTCTTCAGAAACACATATAATCCCTCCCTCTCCACATTAAGTTCTTAGAAATGCTACTGAAAGTAGATATCAAAATATCCAATGTTAAGGTCACTGAATCTGCAGATGCAGATATTCAAATTCTGCTCTTGTTGACATGTTTTCCTAAGATTAAATGGGTTCTTTCATGAGAGAAAGATAATGGGTTGGGTCTTGAGATGGACTTCAATCAATTTCAAGTGATAATGGACTATTTCTCAGAATTGACTAAGCCCAGACTCACTGTCTGCCTATTCTCAAGGCATCGTGCCTAAGCTTCCAGCTAAGTAGTTTTGGGTCATCAGCAAATCAAGCTCAGAGAATATATTCTGATGCTTTATTTATTTTGTACCATGAATTAGACCCATCTAGAAAGATGACTAGCTGTGCTTGGTGGGAAAACGCAGAAAGCCCACTCTGCTTCTGGTAAAGCTATTAAAGCCAAAATACGTGCTTAAAAGATAAACATCAGAATTGATGCTTTTGCCGAAAACTGGCATAAAAGCTAGAGCCACTAGGTTGAACTGCTTATGGCGACCCTCTTGAATGGGCTTTAATTCATGTTCTAAAGCCTACATTTTATGGTCCAAAATGCTTGTAAACCCATTAGCCTACATTTTAATGGTCCAAATGCTTGTAATCCCATTTCATGGATAGTCGAAAACTTTATTCCATTTATTTTTCTCTTTCCACCTACAGACTTACGACACAGGTGCAACCAAACTGAGCTATTTCTGGGCTAGTGGAGCTCAGCTAGCTAAATACTCAAATTTGACTTGAAGACAAACGAGTTTGGGTTAAGTAGATTAATCAAGTCAAGTTCAAGCTTTGCAATACCCAGTTTAAGTAACTCGTTAGTCTAATCAAATAATGCACAAATATTTGTTCGAGTTGAGCTGAGTTAGAATAGCTCGCAAGTATCGATTAGAGTTGAGTTCCAGTAAAAAACTTGAAATTCGATTGTGCTTGAATCGAATTCCCACTAATTGACTCAATTTGGCTTTATTACACCCCTAAATTACAATGTCGTCGGGCTTCTCTAAACTACCAGACCAGCAGATCGCTCTAATACACGAGAGACTTGGTGAAATTTGGCCCACCTTCAAACCCAAGCTCTTGAAAAACCCACGACCCCAAACCCAAACCGGCATGATTAAACAGAGATGGAATCATGGGATATCAAACCTGACCCAACCCATCCTACATGTTTAACCAAGGCCACATGGCCCACATACAAATGTGTCACTGGTACAATATTAATTGGCTGGGTCTGACATGGGTTTACCTCAACCCAAACCCCATTCTAACCCGATAGGATCTGGCAAATGCAAATTTACCACTTAACCCAACCCATAAGATCCTTAACTAATACGAATATTTTAATTGGTCAAGATAGTGGGCTGCCATGAGTTAACTAAGCCCAGTGGAGCCCAAGTTTTAACTAGAATTGCAATTCTCAGCCACGTGAAAGCTCGATGCAAGTCCACCCAAATCATTTTTTTAATTGGGCCTGCAATGCCTCCCTACCTATCTTGACATCTTGGAAGGGAATTAATATATTTTATTAAAATATTTACTAACAGGGTAGTCCTCCCCTAATAAAATATATACTATAAATATTATATATATATATATATATATATAGTATTTATAATATATTTTATAATATGTTTATAGTTGGGACAAGGCTTATAAGTTGAGTTCAGTTGAGTCGTTGAGTCTACAGAAAGTAGTAGAGATGCAAATTGTACGGATTCCAAATGAATTTTATTCATTGGATTTAAATTGGGTTCAAATTGAATTTGGATTGTAGTAAGATTTTGAATAGTATATTAAATTAAGAGAAATTTCTCTATCAGTATCCTGTGCTTTGGCTCGAGTGATACTTTGGTTTTTGAACTTTAAAATGCGATAATCCAGTATTTAAATTTTCGACATGCAATAATCTAGTATCTATCATTAGTCAGCCATTAAATAGCATGTGAAAAGACAGAAATAACCTTTAAGTATTATCTAAATTTCTTTATTAATCATCCACTAAATTTAGAACCAACAGTCAAATACAAGTTTTTGGACTTTGATATGGATTCGGATAGAGGAAACACGCTGCTCTACAGTACCCAAATGGAAAAGCTTTTCTGGATCTTTTCTATGGGTTACAACTAAAGAACACGCTTCTTCCGTAGGACAAAAATGAGGAAGTAAGACTTTCTTTTGTTATCGCTTGGATCACAACGATCACGACAGTAACCCTGAATCAAGAACAGAGAAAACAGCTTTTTTTGGGTTTTTTTCGAGGATAAGACCCTCAAGTGGTCTCTAAACATGAGAGATGATGAAGTGGCAGAGAAGTGAGTAGAGAAAAGACGAACTATAATTGCTGCAAGACTTATTGCATGACTGATACAGAACAAAAGATGTAACAGAATCTAACACAAACCACACACCCAAATGGAATCTCTCTCCCTCTCATTTTCTTCTACCTTAAATAAAAAAGGAAAAATGAAGCCCTTTATATATTCTAATCTCAACGGGATTCTTTAATTGTACCGGATGAAAGTATCGGTATTTAATATCGTATCGGATAAATTGGATACAGATATGGATGCGGATACGGATACACTTTGGAAACGCATGGATACCAACGAAAGATATAGAAACACTTGAATATGCTAATGAAATGCATACAAATCACATAAATACATTAATCATACTAAACCAAAAGTTGAATTATCTATGAATAAAATATAAACACATGAGAAATGCATACTTTAATAAGTTATATGAAGAGAAATATTACAATAAACAATACTTTGACTCCAGAACATTCAAACATTGTACAATAATTATCACTCTTTCAATTTTGTAATTATAATATTAAATTTTTATTAATTTTTGGGAATATTTATTAATTTAGTATTTTATTTAAATAACAACTATTTTTTAAATAATAAATATGTCTTCATTTTTAACATTTAATGTTTTTATTTTACACATAATTGTAAAATGAAACAAATAAATCATTTAAGGTAGATAAAATAAATTATATTTAATTTTCAGTTTTTATTAAAATTTTGAGGAAAATTAAATCTTAAATTATTCGTTTCAGTTTTTATAATTATAATTTTCTGTTATCCATTAATTTTGTTGGAAAATTTTATTTATTTAGTATTTTTATATAATAACTCTATTTTTTCAAATAATAACTATATTCTCATTTTTAACATATAATTATGTGTAAAATAAAATATATAAATCATCTAAGGTAGATGAAATATATTATTTTTATAATTTTTAGTTTTTATTATTTCTTTTGAAAAAATTAAATCTTAAATTATTTATTTCAGTTTTCATAATACTATTTTTTAATTCGTATTAAAGATGAAAAGCAATCCAAAAGTACTCACTGTACAATTTTGTCAAACTAGGCACGAATACACCTCCATATCGGTGTGTATTAAACCGTATCTACCGATACGATGCGAAATGGCCTGATACGGAGGTGTATTGTACCAATACGCATGACTCGTAGGATACATATCTAGTCGTAGTGTATCTTGTATCCATGATAATGGATACGGATGTGATTCGCCCCATATCGGGAGTATAGTATTGATACCTTAATCCTTGTCTGTAGTCTGTAGATTTATTCCGTAATGGTATTACCACCCAACCCATGACAAACCAGATGACAAAAGGTATGGAAATGATCAAGTAGATCGCGACAAAAAACATCCACCTCAGCTTCGCATCTTCATGTTCGATATTGCTCTAGATCATTCTGGACAAGTGGTTTTGATTAGGAATCATACCAGGTGAATTGATCTTACCTAAATCCGGGATCTTAAAAACAAGAATGATCAGGAGCAATTCTAACCATCCAATGAGTGGGTCTATTAGAAAAGATCACGTTTGTGGTGTTTATGATAGAGAGCTTGGGCTCTGTTTCATATTCTTGAGGAAGAAGATAATGAACGATATGTTTTATTTTCAAGGGTAATTTTGACATTTTCAAAGTCTTAAATCGCACATGAGGTCATGTGATATACATAACTAACAGTCCATTAGCATCAGGTACTAGATTGTCGTGTTTCGAAAGTTTGAGCACTAGATTGCCACATTTTAAGTTTAGGGATCAAATTGTCACTAGAGCCAAAGTACAAAGTACTACTGATCGGGAATTGTCCCTTAAATTAAATTAAAAAAGATCAAAATATTATATTATTAATAAAATAAACTAAAAATGACTTCATGAACAAAAGAACTCAAAATAATTCATATGAAACTTTAACCTATAGCCCTTAAAAAATTCAACATTTATACTGATTTTAATAATAGATACAATATAAATTTTAAGTATATACAAAGAGAAAAATCTATTTTACCATAAAAGCATAATACCAAAAGGACTTTGACCAATCAAACCATGTGTTATGTCTTTTTGTTATCATAGTAAAACAATATACAAACATGTATATTTAAATTGAATCAAATCGGGTTGGTGTAGATCCATATTAAATCTAATTAAAAAACATATTGAATTCAGATAATTCTTAACTAGATCAAATTTGAAACCAAATTCATACATCCCTAAAATTGGTCTCTATTTTTTGTTTAAAGTTAGGGGTTATTTAAAATGTCCTATAATTATTTCCATTGTGTAAGCAACCATATTAATTCAACCTACAGTTTAACCATTATTAATTTTAAAACCCCCTAGTGAACCCATTGACATAAGTTGCGTTTGGTACTATTGATGATTTTACCTGAAACATAGAGTTAAGACAAAATAGTGATAGACTAAAGAGCATTTTTAAGGTATGACCATATCACATATAGATTCACTTCAGCTAGTATGACAGACTTCATCCCCTTGAAACAAGAAACGTCAATGATAAGTCCCATAAATACATTTTTAAGGTATATATGTTTCAACAAAGCATACTTAAAAAACAATTGCATGCCAATTTGTATTGATGAACCCAAAACATTGTGGGTAAAAACAGCAATGGTGCCAAACACAATCCTAGTCCATAGGAGAGAAATACATATCTCTACATGCATGTGAGGAGGGTTGGGGGTGCTTTTCACACACAGGCACGGGCACGGGTGTCCATTCGGGTGACTTAGAACACTCAATGAATTTTGTGTCTCTGTGTCTCTGTGAACATGTGCCTTGTTGCATTGTTCTAGAGAGACACTTGTCTCTGAAAGGGCGCACATGTACCCATTTGGGTAGAGGTGTAAATCGAGATGGACCGCTCATGGTTCGGCACAACCCAGCACGGCACGACAGTCCACAGGCCGTGCCAGGCCCAACACGATGGTCAATGTCGTGTTGGGCCGAGGATTCGAGGTCCACAGGCCAACATGGCATGGCACGACTGTTCATGTCATGCTGCCCATGGGGCTCGTAGCGAGCCGAGCGCAACCCATCCGGAAACTAGTCGTTGCCCCCCTAATGGCTAGTTTCAGCTTTTTGGGGGTTTTTTACATAAATACCCCCATCAGCTATAAACAACCTTATTAGGGGCGTATTTACGTATTTTGCTTATGGGGGAGAAAATTGACATATATTCTCAGTTCCTATAAATAGGCCTATCCTTCACCATTCTCATCACACCAATTCAATAATTGTCTCAATCTCTTCTCTCTCTCATACTCATACATTCTCAGTTCTCTAAAATCTAAGTAATTCTGATTGGTTGATTGTCTAGTTCTCCATTCTCCAATTCTCAAGCCTCAACTTTATTGAAGTTTCAACTTTCAACAAGAAGAAGGCTTGCTCAACTAGCTCAAGTATCTCAATTTGTGAGACTTGGAAGTTGAAAGGCTTCACTCGTTGAAATCATGTTGGGATTTTGAACTGGCAATATGGGTAAGTCCAATTAAATCAAATTTTATCTTTTTAATTTAAAAAAAAAATGGCTAGCTCTTCCGAAAACTGATTCCCCAACATGTTCACCATTGATGATATTCAATTGCCTCCTGATAGTGTTAGCACAAATGCGATTAATATTGATGGAAGTGGAACTTTCACCCCTGGTATTGATACTAGGGAAAAAAATGAGGACCTCTAAGTTGAGTAGCTTGGTTTGGAAAGTTTTCAAAGTAGAGGATATTGAGGGGAAGGGAAAAAGGCAGTTTGCCAAAAATGTAGAAAAGACTTTAGTTATTGTAAGCTTGTAGCAAGGGTGTACAAGTCATTTGAGCAAACATTTTTTCACACATGAGAAGTAAGAAGATGAAGGGAGAGAAACAACACAAACACAAATTGGGAGGGGGAGTAGTTTTGGTACATTTAAATATTCACAAGAAAAAATGAGACAAGAATTAGCTAAGTATAGTGTACATGCAGAACAACCATTTATATCAGCTGAAGATCTAAAACTTGAAAAATGGTTGCGTAATTCTATAAACCTACAATATAAAAATGCTTCTAGGAATACTATTAGATCGGATGCTTTAAAAAATTTTTATTCATATAAACAAAATTTAATTTCTTTGTTATCAAATCTTAATTCTAAAGTTGCAATTACTTCTAATGTTTGGACATCTAAATTTAATATAAGTTATATTTGTGTTAATGGCCATTTCATTGATGAAAATTGGCTTTTAAATAAAAGAATTTTTAAGTTTTATTAGGCTTGAATGGCCACATACTTGCTAAGATATTGTTGTAAGTATTTTAAATACTTTGCATGCTTATGGAATAGAAAATAATTCATTTTGATAATGCCAACAATAATGATTCTGCAACAAATATTTTAAAATCTCAATTAAGACCATGTTTAAATGGTAAATTATTTCATATCAGATGTGCATGTCACACCTTAAATTTATGTATTCAAGATGCCTTGAATATTATTTATACTCATATTTCTAAAATTAGAAATTGTATTATATATATATATATATATAAAGTTCAGGGGCAAGAAAACAATAATTTAAATATTTATGTCAAATTATGGTTTAAAATATAAACATTTTATATTAGATGTAAAACATAAGTGGAATTCTACCTATGCTATGTTAGAAAGTTGTATTTCTCATAAACAAATTCTTCTTGATTTTTGTAATTCAAAAATGCTTAATGATATGATATTTGAGGAAGACTAGGAAATGGCAATCTGTATAAGAGATTTTTTTAAAGCATTTTTATGATGCAATTAATGAATTATCAGGAATTTATTATCCAACTAGTTGTAATTTACCTTATCAATTAATGATAATTAGTGATTGTTTTGCAAAATATAGAAATAATCCACAATTTCAATGTATTGTTGAAATAATGGAAAATAAGTTTAAAAAATATTGGGAGAACATTCCTCCCCTTTATTGTTTAGCTACAATATTAGACCTTAGGATTATGAAAGATGGTTTAGATATTTTACTTAAATCATATTGTGAAAACATGAATATTGAAATAGGAAATAAAAAAAAGAACTTAATAATTTGTTATTTGTAATGTACAATTTATATGAATCTGAAGTTTCCTACAACTTGTACATCATCTTCTACTTCTGATCTTGAGCCCAGTAATAGAAGAGAATTTTTTTTATTTAATAAGTAGAAAGCAGAAATCTAATAATTCTACAACAAGTTCATTTATTGAACTTAATTTTTATTTACAAGCAAAGTTTTCTAATTTAGGTGAGGGGACAAATAATTTTGATATTTTAGCCTGATAGAGTGAATATTCAAAAAATTATCCAGTTCTCGTCGTCATGGCACGTGATCTACTAACCCCTCCGGTGTCTATAGTTCCATCGGAGTCTTGTTTTAGTGTAGGTACTAGGGTGTTGGACGACAAGAAAAGTTGTATGAACGATGAAAGCATAGAGATGTGCATCTATTTCAAGGATTGGCTAGATATCGAAGATAGATTACAAGACAAAGGAGGGCATGATACTACACCGGATATTTCGCTTGAAGCGGATGATGAAAGTCATGATTCATTAAGTTGACTAGCTGTATAGAATTTTTTATTTTTTTTCAAATTATTGTAATTTTTTTAATTTTATTTACTTTATTTGATATTTTTAAATTTTTAACAATGTAATTTTGTATTTTTAATTTGTAATTATATTGTATTTTTTATATTTTATTAATTTATTCCATTTTCATATTTCATTCATCCAAGTATCCAATGATCCAATCATTGTATTTGTAATTTGTATCGTTCAAATTTAAATGAAATAAAATTCCTATTTTTTTCCAATTTGTTATTCCACCATTCTTATTTCAATTTGGTTAAGTATTTTTTTTCATTTATGTGTTAGATAACTTGGATTTCTCATTTCTTAATTTTTCAAATAGTTCCCAAAGTTCAAAGGAAAGTTAAATATTTTAGTTTTACACTTTTACTTAGAAAATAAATCAAAATTAAAAAAAAAACAAAAAAAAGTCAAAAAAATCAATCTAGCCCAGTTTGGCCCAGGCCCGCAGCACCGCACAGGTCTGGGCCATGAACCGTGCTAGGCCGACCCCCAAATTTTTCACCGGGGAGGGCAGCACGACCCGTGGCAACCCACACTTTGCGCAGGCCGCCACCCACTTTACACCTCTACATTCGGGTGATTAAGAACACTCTATAAATAGATTGGTGATCGACCTAGTGTTACAAAACAACAAGTTCATAGTTCTTTGTTTGTTTATTTCCTAAGCATCATCTCTAAGTGGTTTATAGAGGTCTAGTAAGTGAGTGCACATCTACCAGTGGCCTGTATGATGTTTTATCTTGGCGACCGATTTGCAATCACATGGTTGCACCGTAGCAAGGTTCAAAGTATCGACATGTATCAGATGATACACCCCTCCATGGGTTGTATCGGGTTAGACCATGGTTTAAAGGGTATTTGGGACTTAAACCGACCTCTCTGAACCGATTTTGAAAAAAATAAATAAAACTTAAAAAAAAAACACCGATACATGCTGATACACCCTATCGGCGTATCAGCTTGTGTCGATACTTTGAACATTGACCGTAGGAAGCAAATGTAGTTTTAAGGAGTGTGACCAAGTGGCATGACTCAGCCTTCCCTTCTCTGCAATTCTCTGTTTCGTCTTCGTAGTTCTGCAACATTGCCGACATTTGGTTTGAAAAGTGTTTATCGATAAGTTCTATTCTGTCTTAGTTACATTATTTTTTCAACAATCTTAAAACCACATTTATGGAACCTATCTCTACTAACCCCATCATGAGGAATCAGATATTGTCAACAGTTCCCAATTTCTCTAAGATTGAACCTTTCAATGGAACCAACTACAAGTGTTGGAGACAACACCAAATCATTTTTTGGCTTTGATTAGTTTAACCCGTTTTTTACTTTTAATTTCAAAGTTAGTTTGAAATGTTTTGTATTCTTCTTCCTGTTTGTTTTGTGTCTCTGTGTCTCTACGAATAGGTGCCTTGTTGCACTGTTCTAGAGAGGCACTTCTCTCTAAAAAGACACATTTGTGTCCAGTTGGGTGACTAAGAACACTCTATAAATAGAGTGGTGTTCGACCCAGTGTTAAAGGACAACATGTTCATAGTTCTTTGTTTGTTTCTTTATTGAGTATCATCTCTGAGTGGTTCAAGAGGTCTAGTAAGCGAATGCATATTTACAAGTGGTATGTGGGTTGTTTTATCTTGGCGATCAATTTGCAATCACCCGACTGCATCGTAAGGGACAAATGCGGTTTTAAGGAGAATGACCAAGTGGCACGACTCAACCCTCCATTCCGTGCAATTCTCTGTTTCATTTTCATAGTTTTGCAACATTACCGACATTTGGTTTAGAAAGCATTTACTGATAAATTTCATTCTACCTTATTTACATTATTTTTCCAACAAAGGTTAGTGTGGGATTGGCCCTTAACACCACCCAACTATTAAGGAGAGGACGGAGGGAGATCTAAGAATGAGAGAAGAGTAATGGTAAATTTTAAATAAAGAAAATTAAGAAATATATACAAGGATTTTTTAGGAGATATATTGTATATCGAGATTTATAAGGTTTTTTATATGATGGGAGATTAAAATAGTTAATTTAAAAGTTTTATTATTATTTTGATAAATTCTCTATTTTAATACTTCACATGTATGAATGAAAGAGAGAATGGGAGATTCTATGTGAGATGTATGGTGAGAGACCCTTGGCCTATAACATTTATGTATGGTTCAATATTGGCGACTCTCAATCACACAATGCACAATGCTGAATGTATCAACCTCTTTAAGTTTCAACTATTTGATTTGATTCCCACAGTCGTTTAACGTCAGAGATGGTAATGTCAATGGTCTCATGTGTGAACGAATTTCTACTATTTAGTTGGTAGGTGGTACAATCTTTTTATCTCATTAGTATATATATACATATATCCACGTCTGTGATAAGGAAATGGAGGCCATGTAGATCTCCATTCATATCAAATTAGTATCTTGCTCTCATTTTCTTTATTATATACTTGAATGGAGAGTTCTGTTTGAAAAAGGTTTTAGAAGAAAATTAAAAATTAGATATGAAGAACTCACGATGCAACTGATCAGATGCTATTATAATGTATAAGATTGGCACGTGTGAAAATACCCGTTTAAGTCTGCCAAAGGTTAGGATCATATCCACTCTATTCCTCCCAAGACCCCATATACCTGATTCAACTTTGAGTAGTGGCCTTTTTTTCATTATAACGTGCAAAGAATGCATTAAAGGAGTGTCACCAATTTCCTTGCTTGAGAGTTTTATTTTTAGTCCTTGTTGTTCAACCATCAGATAGGTTGTTGAATAAAGGGAAATGGATCAGAGACAGGTAGGTGGTAGTAGGGATGTCATCAGGTCAGGTTCAATAACAGTACTGCCATTGTTAGCTAAGGTTATTACAATGTCATTATATCGATCAATGGATTCGGTTTGGTGTGGGTCACAACATATTGGGGCATATCGGCCAATGATTATCTTATCGGTGACCTTCCAATGTGTCCCACAATGAATGTTTTGAGGTTCAATGGAGAAGTATGGACAGGTTCAATGCAGATTTCTGATTTTCACTGTAAAGTTATAAATATTTAAAATGTCAAAAATTTTCATTCTATACACCAATACTCGCCCATAAATTAACATCAATTCGGAACTAACACCCACCCAACTGTATTTTGGATCTAAAAATTCTGGCCCTGTGCTGAACCGTCATTTTGATTGATTGGCGAGTACAAATAATTTGGCAAAGAGTAGACCACACGCTGGCTGCATTATGTTTCTCGCCATTCTAAATGTTGCTGGGTTGCTATTACCTACTCATTCGCCATTTGAAGTGGTGGGTTCCACCACATCATGAGAGGTTCAAGGAAACTGAATTTTTTTTTTTATTTCAATAGCTGACGTATCCTTGTTTCATTGGCGGGTCACAAAGAAGTCCTGCAACCACAGTGACAGCAAGAAACAGTTTTTGCCTTCAATCGTAATGGTCTCCTAGACTCCTACCAAACTGACGGGTTGGTCAAATTAAAATCTGCTGCTACATATATTGGTGGCATGCAACCACCAATGAATGGAAAATACACCCACTCATCTGCTACCCACATCTCTATCCATCGAACATTAGTGGCACATTTGGAACATCTCCCCGTGAATGATAAGGGGGATATTCCCAATGTTGCAGCTATAATGTCCTGTAGAAATAAAGGAACAGTTTGTGGGTAGTAGACTCGAGTCCAAATACACGAGTTCTGAATTAAATTTAAGGTATTAAATCAGATTTTTTTTTTTAATTTCAAACACTTGAATGTGCTATTTATTGGAGGTCGTAAATGATCAAGGTTCAAAATATTATTACATATTAATCTATACATATTGTATTGGGGCTTTTCAATATGTGGGGTGTATCGGATCAGGCCATGGTTCAGAGGATAGCCTTACAACATACGATTACAGTCGCAGCAAATTTCTCCTCCCCCTTTCTGTGCCAAAACGATCACTCTATTGAAAAGATAAACAAAAATAGAAAACTTCACTTACCAAATGCCTGACACTTAAAAAGATTGCGAGGAGTTGTAAATTAAGTAAAATATGGCTTAGTTAGTCTTCTTTCCCTCCTGCTTTACTATATTTCAATTCCTCCACGATTGTTTTCATATTAGCTTCTTTAACCAGGCTTAAATAAAGAAGTTAAACTTTTCTTTGAAAGAGAAAAAGGTCGGAGACTATGCAATCGAGGTGGGATTGTTACTGCATACATAGAAAATTTTCTTTTTTGGGTATAGTGGAGGAGGTCGTATAAAGCTTGAGTAGGATAAATAAAATTCATATTAAAAGAAAGAGGAAAAAAAAGAAGAAAAGACAAGTGATATTTCATCATCTGTAGTTATTTCTTCTGTTAATTTTAGAGTACAAGTTGGCCTTCAAGATCAAGTCATTTCCAATTTTGTTAATAAGAGATTCAGATCATGTTAAAGTGAATCTGTTTCAAAATTTTCTTTTAACGCTCATGAATTTGGACAAATAGGTAAAGTGTAAATACAAATATGTGAAGTATAAATGCATAAAAAATACAAAGTTTTGCTCTCTATATATTTGTTATTTGTACTCCTTCCAAAATGAGGGAAGAGTGAAAATACAACTATGGGTGTCAATTGGACTGGATTTGGTCCAACCCGATCCAGTCCAATGTGAGTCCATTATAAATGGATCAGGTCCAATCTATTCCAATGAATGTTTTTTATCAATTTGGACTGGTCCAATTCAATTTTTGGACCATTCAATCTGTTCAAATTCATTTTGATTTATATTGGTTTCAATCCAAATCTGGTCTATTGATACATATATTCTTATCTTATATCAATAGACTAGATATTGGCTTAATCCAACCCAATCCAATATAAATTTGTTACGGATGGACCAAGTCCCATCCAATCTAATAAATATTTTGGATCGGATCGGTCTAATCCAATATGTCTTATTGGTCCGTCCAATCTATCCAATTTGATTTTGGACTAGATGGGGTCCAATCCAAAACTGGTCCATTGACACCTTTAAATACAATTAAATATGCATAGTTCTACACGTAGGCTCCACTTGTATTTACAAGAACACATTTGTTTTAGAACTCTTCCTAAATGGAGACTAAAGCTCTGTTTGCTGGCAGTGTAAATCCGAACTAGATACAAATTTTGAATTGAATCTATGGTTTGCACTCTTATTCAATGCAAAATTTGACTTGATTGATGGTGTCTGGTGCAAAATTTCCACCACTTTCCTCTTAACCTTAACTCTCTGTCATATAAATGGGGAAATACATCAGTTTTCTTCTTATTTCACTCCTCTCAAATAATGAAATAAATAACCCTTCCTTTATGTCTTACCTTCATTCTCTTTCTTATATAATAGAGACAACATCATTTTACTTTCCTTTTTACTCCTCAAGTAAAAGTGACCAGTACAAATTTACACTTTGTGCATGCATGCAAGCAAAGTTTTGAAAACTGGACTAGACTGGACAGTCAGACCGATTGACCTGGTGACCATCCAGGCAATCAGTTCTGTTTCCCCGTAAAACCATTCTGGGGCCAAAAACTGTTGATTTGATCAATAACCCGACCCAGGCAGTCAAATTATTAATTCGAATAATAGTTTTTAGTCATTTTTTATTTTAATTATTTTTTGTTTTTTTTATTTTTTAATCAAAATGGGCGATCCGTTCAAATCAAATAATCAAACCGGTGGCCAAAGTGGTTTCGGATAGGTTTTTAAAACATTCCATGCACTGCAAATATGAATAAATTAAAATTCCATAGGAAGATGTAATGAAATTATTTTGAGTTCACATAGCCTTCAGACAGGCTGAAATTAAGCAAAAGATGGATTGCATGCAGCAGGAAAATGCAACCCTACATTTGTATTCATTCATTCCCTACTCCACCCTATAGTCCTACCTCTTTGTTTTCTGTTTCCATCACTAACAATGCTCTAAATTCCTGAAAATTAATGAGTCTACTGAGAAGGCCTCGTGAGGGTAAGAAAGAATTTCATATAAATCGAAGGTATCTAAGCTCTTGGGGTTGTTCCTCAATTTGGACGTAGTTTTCACTACTTTTTTAAACTAAAGAATAGGATAAAAGAAAAAGAAAATTTCCAACTTCATCTAAATACTAGAAGGGTGCATGTTTAACAATATAAGCCATCTATTTATTTAAAATTGGTCCAAATCATAATGATATCTCAACATTTTCCAACTTTCTTTGAATTTAAAACATTGATCTCATTTTTTACTCTTTCAAAGCTTTCATTAGTCTCTTGCTTTTAGAATTCTCTATTCTTATCTACGTGTGCCGAGTATATATATATATATATATATATATATATATCTGATCATCATCATCACGTAATCAGACTATCAGTAATCTCATTTCATCTACCTACCACCTTACTTATAATCAAAGAATATCATTAGTAATCCTGTATTATTTTACAATTTACTTTAGAGTTATTAAGGTTTAAAGTATTAATATATCTAAGGTTCTAAATACCGATATGCCTGATACACTGATAGGGGTGCATCAGACAGTATCGGTACTTTTTTTTTAAATTCAGTTTAGGAAGCCGGTTTAAAGTTTCTCCACCCCTAGAATCGGTCAAAATCTTGATACATCCTCTGTAAAAATGTATTGGCAGAGTACTCCTGATACGATATATATCAGCTGATACGTGTCGATTTTTTAAAACTTAGATACACCCAGCCAATATGTACACACATGCATATCAAGTGTTTCAAATCCATATAACTTTTTTTTATTTTTATAATTGTTAGAAATGGTTTAAAACCCAAAAGCCCTACATAAGGTGCACCAAAGTATCTAAATTTTTAGCCTTGGAAGTAATAACTTGTGGTTCGTGTGTAAAAATCTTATACATTGTTTAAAATAACATAACACAATGTATAGCACATACGTTTTTTCTCTTTTTTTTTTTTTTTTTGAACTTTGAGATACACTAAACACAGAGATTTTGGGACATCTGTGAAGTTTAAAATACAGCATTAAGTGTGCAATAATGGTAGCAACATGGTGGTTGACTGAAACTTAAATCAGCAGAGAGTGTTGTTGCTTTTATTGGCTCATCTCTTCTAACTTAAATTCAATATTGAGCATATCGATACTTTGAGAGCATGACTCATCCCTTCTGATCACTTAGAGTTGTTTTCATCCTTTCTCTGCTGAGTTGGAAAGCCATGATTAAAGGCATTGAAACAATAAAAAGGTTGTCTTCAACTTCCACCCTCCAGAGGACAATTAATTCTAACAATTGGATTACTTGTCAAACTTGAACTAACCCCACCAACACATTAAACACTACATTTGGAGTGGTCAGCTGAGGAAGGTTTATTTGAAGCTGCAAAAAGAAAGTTAACGCATGACTTCGATGACCCAAACACAAATATTTGAGCAGGATTCAAGTCTTAATTACCTGAAAGTGGAAACCCATTTAACAGATGCTTTTTCTAATACTCTATTTGATATCATCTTTTCTACCTTTTATTCTCTATAAACTATGTCATAAATTCCTAGCGTTTGGACCCCCATATCTTGAAGAATTGAATTCAATCATCAATATTCAATAGTTTATATGTCATTCCATGAAAATAATTTTGAAATTGAAAGCTAGTGTGAACATGAATAGAAATGCAGTACTCGTTTTCTCTTAATTTTATAAAATTCTTGAAGAACTTTTCCTCAACTTTCTGTTTTTTGATAAACTAAATAGAGCTTAAGGCTGAGTTTGGGTGGAGTATAAATGCAAATATGTAAAGATTTAAATGTAGATGTACTGCAGTAAGGAGCCAAAAAATGGCCAATACTATAGTTTCAAACAAATGCGTTTTAACTTTTAGTTATTGAAGCTTGGTTTGGGAAGAATGCAAATACAATATTTATATATGTAAAATGCAAATATAAGGTTTAGAAATACCATTCATAAGGTTTTGTATTATACTAGTTTGAAAGCATTTGTACACCCCATCATGGCTGAAGGGGTGAATTGATACTTTGTACCACACACATCTTCTTTTCTAATTTATTTTTTTCAAAAATAGGGAAGAGGGGTTGGTCTTAGGCTTGCCTAGACTTGTTCATGCGCCGGGGGGCAGGTTTGGGCCGCACTTTGCCTCTTTATAAACAGAAAACTACTAGGCTCAAGCCCAAGCCCAAGCCCGAGCCCAGCCCTATATAAAGCCCAAAGCCCAGACCCGAGCCGAAAGCCTGATTTTGATAGATATTTTATAGCATATTAATAATATATTATATAATATTTTATACATTTAATATATGTAATACTTTTTTGCTATTAGTTTTATTATTATATAATATATATTATGCATTATTAACATATATATTATATTTCTGTTATATATTTAATATTATCGGGTTGAACTTATTTGAGAAAGCCTGAGCCCAATTCAAAAAATAATCGGGCCCAATTTTTAGAGTCCGAGCCCGACCCCAATCCACATGCTTAAAATTTTGTCCAAGCCCGATTTAAAATGAATCAGGCCAAGCCATCCCACCGGGCTACCCAGCCCATGAACAGGTCTAGGCCTGCCCAGCCCTTGAAACAGGTCAAAATCCCAAAAGGTTCATATTTGGCTTATTAATAACCTACTTATAAGACATGTATTAACCAATATGGCCTGATACATGACAAAATTTGAACCTTGATACTCCACATATCTGCATTTGCACTCTTCCCAAACTGAGACTAATAAAAATTTCATATATAATTAGCATATACCTAGGTAGTTTTTTCGTCAAAAAATGTTGTGCCCTTGATTGTCACATACATCGAGAATGGTGCATCCAATAGTAACCAAGTCATATTGTTGGAGATATGACAATCCATATTATTGTATTGAACCCTACAAATTAAGATCAGACTGCATTTTGAACCAGGAAAATTAGGAACTGGTTCAATAGAAACCAGCTGACTTCTGTGATTTTTAGTTAAAACTGTGAAAAACATCAGGAATAGATCCTATCTCCAGTTTGATGTCTGATCTGATTTTCAAAATGTTAGAGTTTAATTAATGGAAGTCACATCTGCCTTTTACAGAATGCGCCCCAAAAACATCTCACAGCACATTGCAATTGTGTATTGAAAACACCTCCCAAGTACAAGAGATATTCTCAATGCATGTTGAGATGTGCATGTGTGGACATTTTTAGGGTGCGTTTTGTGAGGCGCATATGTGATCTCTAATTAATAGGCCTTTTATTTGGAAATAAAAGATGCAAGTAATGTCCATTAACCATGTCACAGAAAGCCTATAGTTCCATAGGTTTGATTCTACACCTCCTATTTTGGAGGGGTGTCAAATGACCATCTCCTATATTCATTATATTACCATCTTCCATCCTGGAGAGAGTTTTTAAAAAGAGCAGATTTTAAGGTTTTTATAACATTTGAAGTATTGCCTGTTAATTATATGCCCACTGGTTCTGATTGTCCAGTTCATAAGTAACGATTCATATTTCTAGTTGCTAGCAACTTCTTTAATCTTTCTGCAGTTCGAAATTAAACACTACTTTTACTAGTTTACGCCATTACTAAAGTGGTAATGTGGGTTCTCTTAATAAAACTTCCCTACACAGAAAATCCAAAAACATCCCAAACACGCATCCAAAAAGAAAATTACTAACTGAATACGGATCTGCTGACCATAAGATGTTGGCCACAAAATCTTACTCATATTTGGGAACATTATGAATTAATATCTGCTGACCACAAGCCACAACAGCCTACAACCACACATTAAGGACATCTCTTAAACGTTTTATACTTTTATTGTCATTAATTCATGGGTATATGATCCGACGTGTGGCTGTGGTGTCTTGTGCACAGGATGTAGTCAGAGTTTTGTGATCAGCAGATCCCAACTCGTCAAAGAGAGGGTGTTCGCCAAAATATCTGATTTTGTTTTTCCAAAACAAAAACAATTAATTGCCACTACAATAACTTCATATTGTTTTGCTGATGTGAAATGTGATAGTCGCCTTTTCTTTTGAAAAGCAAAATCATATGTGTTGTCAAACAAACATCTGATGAAATTATACTCAATATACGCAAATCAAATTCCAATGTGGAATAATATTACTGGCCTGTTTTTTATCTCTTTCTATTGCACTGGAGCTAATGAAGTGAACCACCTGAAAATAACCCTAATTGTATTGCAAACTTTTTAGAGCTGTTTTTATACGATAAAATTTATAGCCAAATTTTGATATATATATATATATATATATATATATATATCAAAACAAATGTATCAAGCTTGCTCTAATTTCCTTGTTTTCCACCAAGAAAATCTGATTTTCTACTTTTTTTCCTTCTATTTTCAAGAACAACTATATCATCTAATTTTTTTTAAGGGGGCAGTTTGATAACAACTGAAGTGGGTAAACTCAATGGCTTATTTTTTTTTAGTGAATAATTACATTTTATTTAAAAGATTGTGATCTCCTTAATGGCATAAACTAAAGTTGAGTTAATTACTTTACACATGAATATTTTATAATTAATCAGTTTATCCAGTTAAAAACAAAGAAATAAGTGATTCAATTCAGTCACTTAAATCAAATAAACCATAAGAATAACACAAATGGGAGTCATCGATGCCATTTTTTGAGAAAATGTGCCAAGAAAAAACAGTGATGGGAACAACGGATGGTTGTTTGGTTCCACTTTTCCAAAAAATGGGAAAAAAACAACCATACTTTGGAATTCGGGAAAACATGGTCAGAAGCAACGATAAAATTAATGTTTTCCCAGATTACTTACCATTGCTGCCAATAGTAACATGATGTGGCAGTTACATGGCATCCAATGTGGCACAACTTTGAACTGATATGGTGCATCACAATGCACCACAAAATTTGTTTCTGTTAAACAAATCCTAACACAGTTTGTTTTCGCTGGAGGCCGGACTTCTTGTTTTCAGCCACTGGAGACCGGATATCTTCATTTTCAGCCACCACAGGTCAGGCTGCTGTGTTCAGACCATTTGTCTTCTCTTCAGAACCGCCACAGGTGTGCCTTTAAACTCTTATTTATTTATTTATTTATTTTTTGATGTATGAATCATCAGATCTTATTAGTATTCGTGTAATCATCAATTTTGTTTTTTTTTTCTTATGAATAATTGGATCTGTAATAGTTATTTCTGTTATGGTTATGGTTAGGGGTGGCAATGTGCCAAGTTTTTCTTGAGCTGCTCGAGCACGGCTCGGCTTGGTTCTAAGTCAGCTTAAGCTTAATAGAGCTCGGATTGTTAGGCTTGCGAGTTAAGCTTGGATATATATATAATAAAAATATTATAATTCTTATTTTTAAATATTAAATAAAAAATATTTTTTATTTTTATAAAATATTTTTCCTTAAATTGAGCTTGAACTCAAACTTATGAGTTTTTGACTTGAGCCAAACTCATATTCACTGTTTTAGCTTGAACCGAGTTCGAACTCAACCCTTATACAATCTTAGCAAGCCGAGCTCTAAACCTCATACTATTCGGTTGGGTTTAACTCGGCTCGAATCCACCCCTATTTATGATTAAGAAATCACAGGACCTGAGTTTATGTTATGGTTATTTCAGTATCACCAATAAACGTTGCTCCTGGCCATTGTTAGAGAAGTAGGACGTCAGCCAAGGAGGAGGATTTCTTTTTCTATGGACTATATATAGGCTGCTATATGATCTATTATATTTCTTTCTCTTGGGACATAGAAGATTTTACGGTAAATAAAAAGTTGCATTGTCGTGAGGTCGAGGGAGTGTAGGTGGTTGAAAGAGGTTTGTATTGCAGCTACAGACTTATTCAACAGATGAGAGGGTTCATCTGTTGAACCATCAAACCATACCATCAATTTATGCAAGTTAATATTTATGCATTTTTTAGTCTAGACATATTTTTTATGAATTATTTGTCATTTTCAATTTTTTTGTCATTGTCTTTTTTTTTCTGATTTTGTTTTTTCTGAATATGTTAATACACACAAGAGACCGTATGATGAATATGGGATTCTCCTACACCTTTATAATATATACACACTAGATAATGGGTACCGGTGTAGAAAACGGACATGAGGCATTGATATCAAACAGAAGGCGGTGCTGTTTTCTGCTGGGAAAACGTTCTACCGTTGCTAAATTAAGAAAATGACGCTTACAACACAGCACCGTTTACTTAGATTTTCCCTAAGTTTTAACGTGCAGATTTGGATAAAGCCATAAAGCCAGACTAACCGCGTTTACTATTACAAGCAGAGACTCCGCCCATTCAATCCCATCCTTCCACGTCTGAGTCCTCCACTGTCATCCTCTATATATAGGAATCCTTTACTGGTAAGCTGTAACACCTCTCTCTCTCTCTCTCTCCAAACTGCAGAGCCATGAGAAGCACTGGTGAGGTAGTTCACAAGGTGAACTTCACCACCCCAAGAAACTTCACGACCTCATTCAAATCTGATCTGAAGGAGACTTTCTTCCCAGACGACCCTTTCCGGCAATTCAAGAATGAGCCACCGCTTCGGAAAGCAAAGAAGGCAGCCCAGTACTTCTTTCCGGTCTTCGAATGGCTGCCAAAATACAACTTCCGTCTATTTCGATACGACCTGCTCTCTGGAATCACCATTGCTAGCCTGGCAATCCCTCAAGGCATCAGCTACGCTAAGCTTGCAAACATACCATCAATAATCGGCCTATGTAAGCAGTTTCTTCCATCCCTCTCCATTCATATTTCAATGTAATTTCTCTCCGAATAGCTTGATGATGAATCACTGGCAATTTGTTGCAGATTCAAGCTTTGTACCGCCTCTAGTATACACCATTTTCGGTAGCTCGAAGGATCTCGCCGTCGGGACTGTAGCGGCCGCGTCATTGCTTTTGTTTTCGATTGTAGGAGGGGTAGTATCACCCAAAGACGACCCAACATTGTATCTTCATCTAATATTCACTGCTACCTTCTTCACCGGTGTCTTTCAGGCAGCTCTTGGTCTCTTCAGGTGAGACTCTGATCAGAGAGAGAGAGAGAGAGAGAGAGAGAGAGTTCCACTGTTCTTTTCCTTATTCTGTAATCTATATTTGCAGACTCGGGATCTTGGTAGACTTTTTACCACATTCCACAATCACTGGCTTTATGGGAGGAGCAGCGACGATAATCTGTCTGCAACAGTTGAAGGGCATGTTTGGTTTGACGCATTTTACGTCTAAAACCGATGTAGTTTCAGTCATGCGTGCAGTCTTCAGCCAAAGACACGAGGTCTGGTGACTCTGGTCTTATCCTCATCAAGGTTCTAAAAACCGACCTGTAACCGGAACCCTTCTGGCCACCGGTTTTTGGGTCAACGGTTTGTCTGTCTGGTTTGAATGGACGGCCCATTCCAAATTAAAATTTTTAAAATTAAAAAAGTGATTAAAATAAAAAACAGCTAAAAATGTTGAACGGATCAACGGTTTGCCTGCCCAGGTCAGCGGGCCGATCAAATCAATGGCTTTTTTGCCAAGGACCCGGGATAAAGATGAAGCGGAACCGATTGCCTGAATGGTTTCCAAGTCAAATGGTCCAACCATCTGAGTCCTGAGTCAATGGCCATTCGAAAACACTATCCCCATCAACTAAAGCTTGAATTTTTTTTTTATAATTATTTATTTATTTTTACTTATTTATATTGTTGCAGTGGAGATGGGAAAGTGCAGTTGTAGGTTTATGCTTCCTCGTTTTCATCCTCTTCACTAGGTTCCTGGTAAGACCACAAAACATTCTTCTTTTCGTTTTTTAATTTTTGATTTTCCTTCTTTTTTTAGTTATAGATATGAAAATTATATTAATTCATAAAAAAAAAAATTGCAGAAGAAGAAGAAGGAAAAACTGTTTTGGGTAGCAGCAATAGCTCCAATGGTGACCGTGGTAGTGGGCTGTGTTTTCGCTTATTTGGTTCATGCAGAGAAGCACGGGATCCAGATCGTTAAGTTCTTAATTTTTCCTCTTTTTTTTCCAATTCCTTGTAGTAGAAAAAATGTGGGCCGGAGATTCAACAAACCCAACTATCAAGGGTCTTGGTAGCCATTAGCACTTTACACTGTTTCAGGCTTTGGGCCGGACCCATTCAATTTTGACGAAAGCCCAATCTTAGCCCGCCCAAGTTGCACAGACAGATCAGTGGGCCTTACGTGCTCACTCCAGGCACTCTGTCATGGGCTAATCTTAAAATTGGGCTGGCCCATTTTGATCCAAACCCAGAAGGCTGCAACCCGAACCTCAGGTTTCCATGGTTCAAGAATCAAGGGTACCAATATCTGACCCTGATGAGACTACCAATATTTGTAGTGTTAAAATATGGACTACATCTTCAATGGGAGACAGGAGTTCTGTTCCTCTTCTGTCCTTTTGATTGTACTTCAATGTTCTTGAATTTAGCTGACATTACTACGTTATGTGAGACAGGTGGGTGACTTGAGTAAAGGATTGAATCCTCTTTCAATTAAAGCTCTGAATTTTGACTCTAGGTACCTGCCATCAACCATAAAAGCTGGGATCATTACAGGCATCTTGGCTCTGGCTGTAAGACCACTAGCATCAAATCATCTTTTCTTGAAATAAATCTCCCTCCAGATTGCCTAAGCTTATGATGGTTTTGTTTTTCTTTTGATTCTCTCTACAGGAGGGAATAGCAGTAGGGAGGAGCTTTGCAATGGTGAAAAATGACCAAGTTGATGGGAATAAGGAAATGATAGCTTTTGGAATGATGAACATTGTTGGTTCCTTTACTTCCTGCTACTTGACTACAGGTCTCTTGGACTGAACCAAGTTTTAATTTGTTTTTGATCTACCAATTCAATAAATCAGTCTGTGAATGCTTCTCTTTGACATGTATGGCTGCTCCAAATGCAGGGCCATTTTCGAAATCTGCAGTGAACTACAATGCGGGATGCAAGACGGCAATGTCGAACGTTGTGATGTCTGTGTGCTTGATGTTAACTCTTCTGTTCTTGGCTCCTCTCTTCAAATTCACCCCTCTTGTGGCTCTCTCAGCCATCATCATGTCTGCAATGCTGGGTCTCATCGAGTATGAAAAGGCTTATCACTTCTTCAAGGTTGACAAATTTGATTTCTGCATCTGTATGGCTGCCTTCTTGGGAGTCATTTTTATTAGCATGGACATTGGCCTCCTCTTGTCAGTAAGGATCTCTTTGCTCACATACAGCATCAGATTTTAAGTTCTTTGTTAATAACACTAGTTCTGTTTGATTCCCATTTAATTTGTTATGTTTGTTTCAGGTGGGAATTTCAGTACTCAGAGCACTTCTGTATGTGGCTAGGCCTTCTACATCCAAGCTTGGGAACTTACCTAGCTCAACAATGTATGTTGATGTAGAGCAGTGTCCCTCTGCAACTGGGATCCAAGGCATTCTAATCCTGCAATTGGGATCCCCAATTTACTTTGCCAATTGTACCTACATTAGAGAAAGGTATGAATCAATAGTGAGAATCACCCATAAAGCACTTATTTTATTTTGCTTTTTCAATTTGGTGGCAGTTATATAGGGTCTTGGGAGGGGTAGACCGGATACAGTCCTAACCTTTGGGCTTTGGCTTTTTGTTTAGAACCAAAGTAACCACTCTCAGACTCAAACCCGCGTTCTCACACTTGCCAGCCTAAGATTTTACCATTACACCAAGTAATCGACCCTAATTTGAACAAAAATATATGTATGGCATTTACTAGAGGGTCTTACTGAATTTTTTTGCACTAACTAGGATTTCGAGGTGGGTTGAAGATGAAAAGGAAACTTTGAACTCCAGCAGCAATGACCTTGACCATCTTATACTTGATTTAGGAGGTAAGCATAAACAAATTCATAAATCTAAAGTATGAATCTCATAAGCATACCCACCCCCCCCCCCAAAAAAAAAAAAAGCACTGGAGTATAAATGGGGAAATACAAATTTGTTTCAGGTTTCACTTTGTTTTGTTTGTTTGGAATAGGTAAAATGACGCAGTTCCTATTTTGTATTGGGGCAAGCTAAGGTGGTGCAAATTTTGCATCTGTTTTTGGGATGCAAAATTTACACAAAATTGAGTGCAAATAAGGCTAAAAGTGCAAATTTTGCCCCAGGTGGGGGTGCAAATCTTTGTTATGAACAAATTGCTACAAACCCAAACTAGGTGCAAAATCGCTGCACACAAATGAAGCCTAAGGGAAGGTTTGTGCAATAGATTAAGCTGTAGTAATTATACAATGGAATTTCCTATGGATTATGGAGGGCAATAAATAAAATTGATCACAACCACTTGGCTGCTAACTAGAGAGTTGCTTGGTAAGAACCAGTGCATCCATGGAAAGTTCTAATGCTGCAAAGCTCTCAATGTAACATGAAATTTATACTGCAAACAAACTGATCCTATTGGAATTTTTGGAAATTTTGATATATCTCAAATTTCAGGTTTTTGGGTCGGTTCCATCTAAACTTAAAGGCCATTACCCAATGTTGGTCCCACCCCTGGTTGGCCATATAAACTTCAGCCCATTAAAACAAAAAGGATATACATTCATGTTGGGTTTAAAAAAAGATTTTACTCTGAACATATGTACTCTTGCAAGGAAAAATATTAGGGTCCTTTGGTTTGTAGTCGGAATTGGAATCGGAATCATAATGATTCATTCTTATAATCATGGTTCAGACAGAAATGAGAATGTGAATTAAAATTAATAGGAATTGAGGTTTCATTCTCAAGGGAGGGACAGGGAATGGCCATTCCCCCAAATGGAAGAATTCTATTTCAGCATGAATGAAAATGGAATTTTGATTCCGTCCAATCAAACAGTCGGCTATTCCTATTCCGATTCCAAACCCCTATTCCCACGAACCAAACGGAGCCTTAAATTGTTTGGCAACTAATATCAATGTAAATGTGGTTTTGTCACAATAGGAGTTACTTCTATTGACATGACTGGCATTGAAATGTTATCTGAAGTCTATAGGAACATGGAAAGAAGGGGAATTAAGGTAAAACCACATCTCTTGATTATCTTTTTTTTTTTCCTCCAAATAAGATGAACTAAATTATGTGATTGTATCATCTATTCAGATGGCAATAGTAAACCCCAGGAGAGAGGTGCTAGAGAAGCTGACATTATCGAGATTCATAGACTCCATTGGAAAAGATTCAGTCTTCTTATCAATCAAAGAGGCAACTGATGCATGCCATTTCCTTCTTAATGAATCAAAGCAGAAGAATTAGTCCATGGCAACCTCTGATGCCACAGATGGAAAGTCAATGAAGTTGATGATATAGTCTTGGAAGTATGAACCAATAGGTAAATGGCTAAGCTGATTATCTCAAGAGATGAATCAAGAAACCTCATTTTTGATGATCTATCTGTAACTATGCTCCAGTCAAGATGATAGTGCCATAGTGGTTCAGCCAGGGTGGTTTTCTGGCTGATTCCTCATTTCTTGTATCCTTCTTGTATGTTGAAATTAGCTCAAACCCCAATAGATGAATTAACGCACTAATCCAAAGTTTTTCCAGTGCATCAGTTTTAAGCTACTTCATGTACTTCCCAGTTTCATGCCAACCTGAAAGCAACGGTTGTATAAATAACCACTTTGTTAGGGGGAGGTTTCAACAAATATGTACAAGTAGAACCAACATGATAATATCAATAATACTTCAACTAATTTGAGGTTTCAACATGATCATTGACATTTATGGTTGAAAGTGAAATTAGACATTTCTAGTAGAAACAACAATTTGTATTGATGAACCCAGAAACATTTTAGGTAGAAAACAACAATAATGGTATCAAACACTAGTTGAAAGAGAGAAGGATATCACTAGTTTCAATGCTCCTTGATGATTCTAGAGATTGGGTTGTGCTAAATCTCCCAAGTTACTTGGATCTATCGAATATTCTTTAAATTTGTAATTCTCTTTTAATGAGTGAGTGCTCAACATCTTGAAAAAAAATACAGCTGAGAGAGAGAGACAGAGAGGTGAACAAGGATGTAGAAGAGATTGTATATTAGAGAAGGCAATAAGTAACAAAGGGCCAGAAAATAAAATGTTTCAACATACAATTCGAAGTTCATATAGAAATTACTTGGATAATTGATTCAGCATTGGCTGATAGCTTGACCTGTTCACGGGCTGAGCTTCGGGCTCAATTCTATGCTGTTTTGGGCTTGGGATTTGACCCAGGCCCATTATCATTTTGGCAAAAGCCAAGCCCGAGCCTCGCCCATGAGCAGATATACTGCCAGCTTGACACAATCCTCTTTCATTTGGACAGGATTAGCTGAACACAATAGCTGTTATAAATAGGCTATGAACCAATAATAGTATTTCACACCAGTCACAAAGGGGGGTGGATTAGCTGGAGACAAAAACATACACATCCAGCTGAATTAACTATCACGGTTGGACATGCCAGTGTTCAATACAGCTGGGTCTCAGATGAGGCCCACAGTAAGCACTGTTGTGTTCAACTGTAATGAATAATTCAGCCGGGTGTATAAAATTTTGTCTCCAGCTCATCCGGACTGGTCATAAAGTACATTGGCCTATAGCCATTCAACCTCTCTCACTGTGGCCCCAAAATAGTGTTGGACGTTAACATTGATTCCACAGCCTGCTTTATAGCCATCGCATTCAGGTAATCCCGAAATAGCTTGGGACTGGTAGTGTAAAACAAGATAAAGAAAATGATGAAATTATTATGGTTGTTGGAAATCTAAAACACATGTTGAGTGTGTTCTATTTCCATTGGGAGATATCATTGGAAAAAAGAAAAACATGAATGCAATAACATTGTCTCACAGTCCACGATTATCTATCAATTTATAACTAGCTTATATTTGAGCTGAACTAGGCAAAACAAGGGCCAACAAGTGATATTATGGTCCTTCAGGTTTGGATTTGGTTCAGTTTGTCTAGCTCAATTAATACTGGACCCCGGTAGACAAAAGCTTTTTGTACTGTAATTTCATTGAGATCTCTATACCCGTTTGGGAGGGCCCAGCTTTAGATTAGCTGTTTATGTGAATTCCAGATAAGCAAATCAAAGTAGCTTCATGGGAGAGTCACTTAACTGGCTTAACGAAAGTGGTTTGTTGGCTTTCCAAATTTTTACCAAGCATTACTTTTGGGGGGCATTCGTTTTTTTTTGGATTTTGAAAGTGGGGTAAGTTGGTCAATGGGATACCCATTGACCAACTTACCCCACTGTTAAGTGATACCCATCTGTTAATAACTTTCCCACCTGGGGGAAGATAACAACACTTGGATAGGACAAAAATGTCCATTTTAATAATGGATTTTTATGGCTAAAATGGTCATTGACTTATTTACCTAAAAAACAAAAGAACAAGGGTAAATAACTTATGAAAAGCAAACAAAGCCTTGGGGCTTTTCATGTGGTGCCCCCTTAGAACACCACAAGCCACTGCCCGAAAGCCCTCCCTAACGGGCACCACATATTAAATGGTACAAAAGGACTTAAGGGTGGCTATGGAACACTGAGTGACCATCTCGACTATTAGGTCAGCTATAAACTAAGGTAATGATAAAATCTAGTACAAGTATTTTTATTTTCACTTTGTCATCTTCTTCTAAAGCCTTTTCCCAAATATATGGATTTGGTTACATGAATCATGTTTGGCCATTTCATTGTGTTTAGTGTCACATCCGTCATTAAATTATGGGAGCTTAAATCATTTTTTGGTATTTCCACTCAAGTCCTTGGGTATATCCTTGCTCTTTTAGCCATTTAATTTGTAATATATCGCTTTTTCTAATAGGTGCCATGGTCTTTATAACACATTTTCATTTATTTTACATAACTAGTAAGTGAGCATGTGCTTTCCACATGACAATTCTAGATGATGATAATGATATTTATAATATAATCAAAATTTTCTACAAACTTTATGTATTTTTTTATTTTTTATTTTCAATTATTAATTGGATGCAAATTGCCAAATCCAAATTTAATTATATAAACACCTCATTCAAATATGTGATAATTGAATTGAGTTATTGAAGTTTCAAGTATCATTGGCAGGCCTACTTGCTTGATTAAACTCTTCTTTTTGTAATGTTTTATCTTTTCGGTGTATGTTTTTGTGTTCATTTAGAAAAAAAAAAAAACATAACAATTAAATAGAGGGAATTGAATGAGGTGAAAAGTACTAGTTCAATTTATAATTTAAACATCACAATTAAATATTGGCTAGATCCAAAAATGAGTATTTTAGTTAAAAGAAAGTTTCACAATCTTATGCATACTTTTAATAGTAGTGTAAATATAAAATTATAGATGTGTTCAATTTTATATATATATATATATATTTGTATTTATGTGTGTAAAAATAATTTTATATGCTACACTTACTTTTTGTTTAATATGATAAATATACAATATTATAATGTGCCTAAATGTTTTTTTTTTTGCAAAGTTTATGTATTTTTTAATTTTTTAATTTTATTATTTTTTATTATTTATTTATGATATTAAAGGTTAACACATTTAACCCAAAGGTTGAACTATTGATCTTTGCCAAATAATAAAATAGTTTCATTTTTTATTAGTTCTAAATTATGTATATCATTTTCATCATTAATAAAACCGCCAACCATCTTCTGATTTTCTGTAGTTTTTTGCGTCAAGTATGGTCCCATGTGCTAAATCTGTTCAATGTGAGCTGGGTTACCCTACAAATCTGGAATCTCTATTGACTCAATGGAGGATTAAGGTTTTTGCCAAGTGGGGTAAGATACTCTGGAAAGATATTCCTTTGGTGATCTATCGGTGTCTCTGGAAAGAGAAACAATATTTTTGAAGACAAAGCCAAGCAGCCAATGAAAGTTTGTGTAGCTGTGGAGAAGACGCTAGTAAATTGGAGTGTTATAAACAACAGCTTCAGAAATGTCAATTTTAGGATGTTTGTTAATCACTAAAACTCTTTAATTTGGGATGAGGAGTTTGTCTTGTAAGGGGTAGCTCTGGTTTATCTTTTTACTCTATGGTTGTTTTGAGGGAACCTCTCCCTTGGCAGCTTTGTATCTTTCTTATCCTTCAATATAATTCACCATTTCTCAACAAATAATTCTTTTTTATTGCACTTATTTTTTAACTTGATTAATAAAATATCATAAATGTGTTAATTTTTCTACATTTTTATAATTTACTATATTTATTTTTATTTTAAAATTTTTATTACCTAACTATGAGTTCATAGATTCATTGATTTGATTTAGATGGTTGAATTGCTTAGCCACCACTTGGATAAAGAATGGCTTTGTTTTTTGAGTCAATTTTAAAATATAGTTTAATATTATTAAAAATATTGGCATAGATCTAATTAGTATCATTTATTAGTAAAATAATAACTTAAAATAACATTTAATAAGAGAAAATGGGAGTTATTGCCTTATGTATAAGAGTTAATGAGAGGGGATTAAAAGAGGTGTAAAATAATAATTGAAGTTACATTTTCAAACTTTACAAATAGAGATAAATTAAATACACAAATATGGGTATTTTAGTTGCCATTAAAACTATAATAAAATTACTTTTATATCCTTTCTTAGACAAAGAAATAGAGAGTAATTTTAGTTCAGAAAAACTTTCACTCCACATCCACACTTTAAAATATAGTATAAATATGTAAGGGAAAATCTACGATGTCAAAAAGACATGATACCAAAAAGGCTTTGACCAATCACAACCCTTGGGAGTTTTGATGAAAACCCCCCGATTGGTTACTACTTTTATGGTGCTAGTTGATTTCACCTATGTTACATAATTCTTTAGTACATATTTTAAGAACATATTAAATTCTAAAATATTCAATTATATGGAAGGATACAAGACTTTCTCATGAATGTATAATACATGAATAACATGGATTTTCGAATATGGAATAAAATTTAGGAATGTCCTATAAAGTCACTATCATCATCATCATCACTACCGCCACCATTGTTGTTGTTGTTAGAGATAATAATACTTAAAAGGACCTCGTGAGATTTGAGGAAACCACTTATATGTATCCTTTAATTTTCAAAAACTACTTACATGCAATAATCAAAGTATCAGTATCGGATATCGTATCAAATAAGTAGGATGCGGATACAGATGCACTTTGAAAATGCATGGATATGAATGAAAGATATAGAAACGCTTGGATACGTTAGGAAAATGCATACATATCACATAAATACATTAATAATACTAAGCCTATACTTTAGGCTTAGTGCCAATTCGGTACCCGAACTTTCAAAATGTGCCAATCATGTACCTATTGTTAACCAGTCCATTAACCAACCGTTAAGTAGGTTGAAAAAAGACATGAATGCCCTTCGAGTGTCTTTTAATTTTCTTTATCAACCATCCAAACATTGATAAAAAATGAACAGTCCCAAATCCTTGCATCTTTTGCTTATGAAAGTTGGGGTCACTACAATGCCCACAAAGATGTGACCCTAACTTTCTTGAATAAAAGAGGCAAGGATTTGAAACTGTTCATTTTTTTGTCAACATTTGGATGGTTTATAAAGAAAATTAGAAGACACTCAAAGGGCATTTATGTTTTTTTTCAAATGCCACTTAACTGTTGGTTAATAGGTTGGTTAACAACAAGTATTAGATTGGCATGTTTTAAAAGTTCGGGTACTGAATTGTCGCGTTTTAAAGTTTGGGGACCAAAGTGGCACTAGACCAAAGTACAAGGTACTAATTGGGATTTTTCCCTTAGTATTATGAATAAGATATAAACACATGAGAAATGCATATTTCAATAGGTTATATGAGGAGAAATATTACAATAAATAATACCGGGACTCTAGAACATTCAAACATCATAGAATAATTATTACACTTTCTATTTTTGCAAATATAATTTTCAATTTTTATTAATTTTTGGGAGTATTTATTAATTTAGTATTTTATTTAAATAACAACTATTTTTTAAATAATAAATATATTTTCATTTTTAACACATAATGCTTGTATTTTACATGTAATTGTAAAATAAAACAATTAAATCATTTAAGGTAGATAAAATAAATTATTTATAATTTTTTGGGGAAATTAAATCTTAAATTATTCATTTCAGTTTTTATAATTATAATTTTCTATTTTCCATTAATTTTATTGGGAAATTTTATTATTTAGTATTTTTATATAATAACTATTTTTTTTTAATAATAACTATGTTTTCATTCTAAAAATATAATTATGTGTAAAATAAAATATATAAATCATCTAAGGTAGATAAAATATATTATTTTTATAATTTTTAGTTTTTATTAAATTTTTTGGGAAAATTAAATCTTAAATTATTTATTTTAGTTTTCATAATACTATTTTTTAATTTTTATTAAAGATGAAAAACAACCCAAAAGTAGTCAATATACAGTTTTCTCAAACTAGGCACGGATACGACTCTGTATCAGTGTGTATCAAATTGTATCCATAGATACGGCCAGATACGAAGACGTATCATGCCGATACACACAACTCGTGGATACATATCTAGTCATGGCGTATCCCATGTCCATGACCATGGATATGGATTGAGGCGTATCGTATCAATACCTTATATCCTTGCTTACATGTACCTTGTTGGAATTTAAGTCTACCAAATGAGACTTAAAAGGACCAAAGAGACATTGACTATTCATTAAATTTTCAAAGCATCCAGACTCTCCTCCTCCTTTTTCTTCCCTTCCTCTCTTCTCTGCCTCTACAAACTCCATTTAGCGATGACAATGTTGTTTCAGAGTTGTACTAGACTTCTTCTTCTTCTTCTTCTTAGGGATGGCAATTTAAACTCTATCCAGTGGGTATCTGCCTCAATGTGGCAAGGCTTTTTTTGGTTAAATGATGGATTTTGGGGCAGTGATGGGTTTGGGGATTCTACAACCCATATGGGTACAAGTAGGATATAGTATTTAGTTAAACCCTACCCTCCCCAACCTACATATTGTTGGGAAGTAATGAGGGGTAATTCCAACCTAAATCCTGATATCAGATTGTCGTTAGGTCATCGGTTCATAACTAGTCCAGTCCAGTCTGCTCGGGGCTAACTGGTGGGTCACATTTCGTGGATGCAAAGACATTGCATGGAGATTAAACTTTACAGATGTAAAAAATGTGCTCAATTATTTTTCACGTTGAAATCGGAACTGTTGCACCTCTCTAAACCATCAGATCAAATCAATATCAGTCGTTGATAGCACAATCCCTTCGCCTATAAATTAGGGGCCCCTAGGGGGACCATTTGCACCTATTCTAAATTCCCAAGTGAAGTTAGAGGTCTCACATCCTTGAGCAGCTCGGTGATTTGCCCAGCCAGGTCGGTCCTAGTCACTTCCTTTCCCACTTCGGTGAGTCTTCCGCCCTCCTTTCTTTCCTTTTCTTCTTTTAACTTAATACCATGTCGGGTGGTTTCTCTAATGGAGAGGACCAGAAGGGCACTCATGCCGAGGAAGGGTCCTCGGCTCAAGAGTAGTAGGGTTCCCATAAAGGGGCCATAGGTAGCCTCGGACGAGGTCGGAGGTCAAAGTTCGGTCCTATCGAGCTTACAAACGACGATGTCCTGAACTTAGCCCACATCTTTAGGATCCCGAATGAGTTCAACCTCATCCTTCCTAGAGACAATCAGCTCCCTTAGAATCATAGAAGAAACAAGCTCTACTTCTTTCAAGAGGCCTTGGTGGCTAGCCTCAGGTTCCCACTTCACTTATTCATTCCTAAGGTCCTAGATTATTACGGGGTCAACTTACCTCAAACTCTATTAGGACCCTAGTTAAGACCATCTCCGTCCACCATCACTTTGAGTTTCCTTTGACCCTAGAGACCTTCTCCGGACTATGTTAAATGAAGAAGTTGGTCGACGAGCAGTATTGTTTCTACCTATCCTTCTGATCTGGATGTAAGTTGTTGGGTAGCTTTCCTTCTAAGGTGATGGCCTAGAAGAAGAAAATTTTCTTCATGGCTAAGGATGGCGGGTGGCCTCTTAACTAGGGGGTGAACATTTGGTTTATTCGGTTAAGTTTTCGGTTATTTTGATTAAAACCAAATTTTAATAATATTTACTATATTACATATATTATAACATACATTTTATATTATATATTATAAAATATATATTATGAAATCAAATTTTATTATATTAATGATGGAGGGTGATTTGGCCCGACCTCGTAGCCTAGGTATACGTGGGTGTGACCTTGCTCAAATGATCACTCAGCGTGACAGCACAGCAGGCGTAGCCTCAACTCAGAGGGAAGGTCCCACCAAGTTCAGCCCAACAATTCGGCGGGATAGACTACTCGTCGGGAGCCGCCTAGCCTGCACCTCCTCCCCAGGGCTAAGGCACCCCGAGCTGCCCCCGAGCTCGGGGTCCCCTGACCTTTTCTAATACTCACGCTCCTCCCAATGGACCTCGGGCCACTCCCAGACAGGAATACACCGATTCGCCTATAAATACCCCAAGGTGAAGACACCTCGGGTCAGACAATTTGGTTTAGCTTGCCACGGGCAGCTTGCCGCTTACGAGATAGCCCGGCATAGGGTAACTCGCGGAAGGGAAGTTCGGCATACCGCAGGAAGACCTCCTGCCCGACCACCGTACCCGACAAATCTGGGGACAACAACTATATCTCTCGTCAAACAGCACCATGCCTGCCACCTTAGAGGGTGCCTTACACCTGACAGGCACGTACCCTGCAATGACGGCCCCGCATATGTCACCTCAGCCCTGCCTACAACGGCTGCGGCAAGCTGATAGTGGCGGTTATACCTGCCCTGTCAGAGGCCAGTGGGCCTGATGCAATAGAATTCTGTTTTAAGGAGCCTATTCTCAAAGAACGAGGACTGAAGAAAGCCTTCTCAACATAGTGCAGAGAGAGGGAGAATCCATCCAAAGCTATATCAAGCAGTTCAACGATGTGTGCATGTAGATACCGCGCCTTGACCCCGTTGTGCTCCTCGCAGCAGCCAAGAAAGGCGTGATGCATAAAGAGTTCAAATGGCACATGGTCGTCAACCAACCGATGACCATAGCTGAATTTCTTAAGCTCGCGGACAAGTTTATAGCCACGGAGGAAGAGATCAACCAGAAGGGCGAGGGTGCACTCGAGAAGAGGAAAAGGGAAGGAGAGCCTTCCAACCAAGGGGACAGCCGAAAGAAAAAAGATGCAGCTCGGGGAGCAAAGCCGGGTTAGCCGTTCCGAGCTCCAGTAGCTGACCGAACTAATTACACCCCACTGAACGCGAAGCGGGCTGAAATCCTGATGGCAATCAAGGACGCCCCGTATGTGAAGTGGCCACCCCGTTTGAGGGGAAATCCCAATGAAAGAAATAAGAATTTGTACTTCAGTTTTCATAGAGATCACGGTCATAGTACCGAAAATTGTAAAAACCTCTGCAACGAGATTGAGGAGCTCATCCGTCACGGATATTTAAGGAACTTTGTACAAAATAATAATAATAATAATAAATGTTAGCAAGGGAAGCACGGTAAGGATGCTCCCGAGTCCAGCAGCAGGCCGACCAAATAGCCACAAAGGCAGCTTCCGGAAGAGAGGCCAGTTCGGGGCACCATCAACGTGATAGTGGGAGGATCAATCGTCACGGGTTGTACTTCAGCAGCAGCTCGGACGTCAGTTCATGAAGCCGCCCGGGAAGAACAGAATCCTCCAAAGCAACCGAGGACAGAAAAGCCAATTTTCTTCACGGAAGATGATGCGCGAGGGGTCCACTACCCCCATGATGATGCACTCGTGATAAAGTTGAGGGTCAACGACTTCGAGGTCAGGCATGTACTTGTTGACTCGGGTAGCTCAACCGATATCCTCTTCAAAGCTGCGTTCGACCAGCTTCAGTTGCAGAAAAGTGACTCGAAGCCCGCGGACACTCCTTTGGTGGGCTTCAGTGGAGAAGAAGTCTGGCCCCTTGGGAAAATAACAGTACCTGTGGAAATCGGCACATGGCCCTGCGTAGTCAGACTCAACCACGACTTCTTGGTGGTCGCAACCCCCTCCCCATACAATGCCATAATAGGTCGACCGATCACCCATATCCTACGGGCGGTGGTCTCCACCTATCATTTGGCTATGAAGTTCCCAATAGACTTCGGTGTGAGGGTAGCGTGGGGCTACCAGCTCGAGTTCCGCAAGTGCTATATCGCCGCCCTGAAGGAAAGACCATGGTGGCCGACGACCTCGAATTGGAGCAGCCTACGGAGCAAGGCGAAGAACGAACCGCGCCCATGGAAGAAACAGTCGTAGTCCCGACCTTAACAACAGACCCAGCTTGGACACTTCAGATCGGTGCTTCCATCCAATAACCTCTACGATCCAAACTGGTAAGTTTCTTACTTCAAAATCTGGATATTTTTGCATGGTCCGCGGCAGAGATGCCCGGTATAGACCCTGACCTTATAACTCACAAGCTGAATATTGATCCTGTAGTTAGGCCCGTTAGACAGAAAAAACACAACCTAGCCCCAGAGCAGTGGAAAGCGATCGACGAGGAGGTTGAGAAGCTTCTCGTAGTTGGCTTCATAAGGGAAGTCCATTACCCAAGTTGGGTAGCCAACCCCATCTTGGTAAAGAAGGCCAACGGCAAGTGGCACATGTGCGTCGACTACACCAACATAAACCGTGCTTGCCCAAAAGACTGCTTCCCGCTCCCCATAATTGACCCCTTGGTAGACGCAACCTCAGGGCACGAGTTGCTAAGTTTCTTGGATGCCTATTCGAGCTATAACCAAATCAAGATGGATCCGGCGGACGAAGAAAAGACTGCCTTCATCACAAAGTTCGATCTATACTGTTACAAGGTTATGCCCTTCGGGTTGAAAAACGCAGGGGCAACCTTTCAAAGGCTTGTAAATAAGTTGTTTGCGCCGTTAATTGGCATAAAAGTAGAATGCTATGTAGACGACATGGTCGTCAAAACTCAATTTTTGCATGAATTAATACAAGACTTACATTCTATTTTCAAAATTTTGCACAAGTTTAATATGAGATTGAACCCAAACAAGTGTGTATTCGGTGTGACCTTAGAAAAGTTCCTAGGATACATCGTTAACCGGTGCGGCATTGAATGCAACCCGGATAAGATCAAGGCCATCTTAGATATGAGACCACCCCGGAAGTTGAAGGAGGTTCAGAGGTTGAATGGCCGCATAGCCACCCTGAGCCGCTTCATGTCCAAATTGGCGGGCTGCTGTTTGCCGTTCTTTAAGGCAATCAAGAGCAAAGGGTTCGAATGGACCCAAGACTGTCAGCTCACGTTTGATGAGCTCAAGAAATACCTCGCTAGTGTGTCGATCTTAATCCATCCCCAGGGGGCAATATTTTAGAACTGTACCTCTCGGCAAGCGACAAAGTGGTCAGTTTGGTACTAATAAAGGAAGTAGATCAGGTTCAACGACCCATCTATTATGTTAGTAAAGTATTGTAGGGAGCAGAGATGGGATATCCAAAAATAGAAAAGCTAGCATACGCACTGGTAATTGCAGCTCAGAAGCTTCGCCCATACTTCTAGGCTCACACTGTTATCGTCCTCACCAACAAACCTTTGAGGCAAGTTTTATTTAAGCCCGAGGTCTCTGGTCAATTGACGAAGTGGGCCATTGAGCTCAGCGAGTACAACCTCTAGTACAAGCTGCGAACTGCCACTAAGGCCCAAGCCTTAGCAGATTTCATTGTCGAGTGCACATTCAGCTCTGAAGTTCCCAGGCCGGTTGAGCACGAGGCTCCCAGCTCGGGTGAGCCCGAAGCTCCCAAGCCGGTCGAGTTCGAGCCCCGTGAGGTAGCAGCCAGTGTGGCATCTCTCCTAGTTCGGTCAAGCGCGAGCTGGGATGAGGAGCCCTGGATCCTTCACTTAGACGGCACCTCGAACCAATAGGGCAGTGGAGCCGAAATAGTTCTGCACGGCCCAAGTGGCATGAAACGGAGTACGAGGCGTTGATAGCTGGACTAGCTCTAGCCAGAGAAGTAAAAGTCAAGCACATCATTATCTGTAGCGATTCCCAACTCGTGGTCAACCAGGTCACTGGCAAATACGAAGCTTGCGAGCCAACCATGATCGCCTACTTAGCCAAAGTCAGAGAAGCCCTACTCAACTTTCAGTCACACTTTATCAGGCAAATCCCTAGGTCGGAGAACACTGAGGCCAACGCCCTGTCCAGATTAGCCAGCTCCAGCGACGTCACCATGAGAACCATGTACATAGAGGACCTACCTCGTCCTAGCATTCTCGGGGGGGCGGAGGAGGTTACTCCCATCGTTCAATCAGAGCCGAGCTGGATTGACCTGCTCGCGGGCTTCTTGCTACACGGGACCCTCCTTGCAGATCGCAATGCAGCCAGAAGGGTGCAGCGCCAGGCAGCCAAATACGTCATGATAGACGAACGGATATACCGGAAATCCTACATGCTCCCCTACCTACGTTTCTTGCGACCTACCAAAGTCAAGCTCATACTCCGCGACACTCATGTTGGTTTGTGCAGCGGACACTTGGGGGGTAGGGCCCTAGCCCAAAAGGCACTTCGATAGGGGTATTATTGGCCAACAATGAAGGCAGATGCCATTGAGCTCGTTAAAAAATGTGACAAATGCCAGAAGCATGCCAATATCCACCACCAACCTGCTACCGACCTCAAGTATCTCACCAGCCCGTGGCCCTTTGCACAATGGAGCATCGATCTACTTGGGCAATTCCCGCTAGCAACGGGTGGGAGGAAGTTCTCAGTAGTAGCAGTGGATTATTTCACCAAGTGGGTAGAGGTCGAACCCCTTGTAATGATCATAGCCCAGAACGTCCAAAACTTCTTTTGGAAGAACATCGTGTATCGCTTCGGATTACCTCGAGTACTGATTTCTGACAACGACAAGCAGTTCGAGGACATCAAATTCCAAGACTGGTGCCAACACATGGGGATCTGACAGAACTTTACTTCAATCGCACACCCTCAATAAAACGGTCAGGCAAAAGTCACAAACAGAGCCATCCTTTGCGGATTGAATGCACGGTTAGACCGAGCTAAAGGGTTGTGGGTAGACGACCTTCAACCTCACCTACGGCACCGAAGCAGTTATCCCAACAGAGATCGAAGTACCTACGCTACGACTAGAAGCATACAGTGACCAGACAAATGAGGATGAGCTACGTACCAACCTCGATCTACTCAACGAAGTAAAGGACCTCGTGTACATCAGGACCACAGCCTACCAGCAAAGAGTATCTCGGTACTATAATGCCAGGGTCAAGAAGCGGAACCTCCGCATTGGCGACCTGGTCCTTCGTAAAGTTATGGTACCTGAGCCCGGTGCTGGCAAGCTCGGGTCCAACTGGGAAGGACTTTATCGAGTGAAACGAGTGCTCGGGGAATGAACGTACGAGCTCGAGACCCTCGAAGGGAAACAAGTACCTCGGGCATGGAATATTGTCAACTTAAGACAATACTATCTGTAATAATTAAGTAGGCTACGAGCCGCTCCCCGAGCCTAAGGGCCAAAATGCCAAGCTAAAATGGTATCGGCACTATAAGACCCCGTTGCCTCTTCAGAACAGGTGGACTCCAGGAGAACGGACTATAAGCCGCACCTCCAGCCTAAGGGCTAAGATGTTGGGCTAATGAAAGACATCGGCACCATATAAAGCATAGTCACCTCATTGGCATAGGCTAAGTACTCATAATTCCTAAGGCGCAGGCGGTGCGGGCACGAACCTTGTGATGCATAGCCCGCCCCGGCATGCAACAAGTTGAACCCGTTAAGGACAATTGATGTCAACTTAACCCGGGTGCAGACAGGTCAGGCATGTGCCCTACTATGCCGCTCACCTCGGAGTACATAAGGCTACCCCTACTAAGTATTGGAATACAGTTCGGGATCACAACAGTTGAGGAACCCTCACTTCGGGTAATTAGCTTGATAACCTAACAAGTTCGGAACTAACAACCACTTTAGCAAGTAAAAGAAAATTGCAAAAGTGTTTGGCGAAGAATTTCTCATTATGAAGATTTCATTACAAAAGTTTTGTTACAAGAAAAAGAAAAAGAGAAGACTAAGCTTGCAAATACAAGGACCGAGCTATTTTGAGGCCCGCTGTCTTTGCCAGGGACCTCCTCGGGGGTAGTAACTGGGCCAATAGCCTCTGCTTCATTGTCGGCGCCTTCGTCCTCAGAGTCCGGATCATCCGCCGACTGACGCACTATGTCATCAGTGATCCGAGAAGTGGTGACAACGCTTGTGTCCAGATTGGGGTAGAGGTGCCTGATCAGCCATCGGCTGAGCTTGAAGCCCTTGCGGTAGGCCTTGGTCATCATGTCGTCAAACTTCAACGACTGGACGTAATCGATAATAGCCTGCACCTTGGTCTCCTGGAGAGTGTCCTCAAAGACTTCTGTCTTCTCCTTGAGGTTGGCTCGAAGGTACTCCACCTCGCGCTCTAGTTTGCCTTTTGCTTCCTTGAGGCCCTGCACCTCGAGCTTCAAGGAGTCCCGGTCTTCCTCGAGACCATCCCGGTCTGCCTTGAGACTATCAACCTCAAGCCTCAAGGCTTCTTGGACAACCTTAAACCCGTTCACTTTGGCCCTCAGTCTATCCTTGTCCCAGGCCAGCTCATTCTTCTCCGCCAACAGCACCTCAATAAAGCTCTTTTGAGCTGAGGCATCATTCTGAAGGCGGTGGATCTGACCTCGAGCTGCCCTCAGTTCAATATGGGCTTCACGGGATGACTTCTCGGCTTTCAGAGCCCGTCTCAGGTGCTGGTCAGACTAGAAAAGAGAGTCTTTCACAGGGAACTCACCACCATGGCATGAGAAGCAACCCGGCCACCGAGTTGACCAGAAGTGAGGTTAGCCCATTATGTGACCTCCTCCGGGTATGCGGCCTCCTTGCTCTTCTGGAGACTACACCAGGGGTTCATAATGCTTTCACCCCTGGCTCTCTGAGCTAGATGCTATCATCTCTGCCGCATGGATGGACTCCTTGGAAGCCTCAGCGGTGGCATCAACAGGACAGGCCCCAGCTGTAGCCCTAGCAAGGCGTGCCTTAGGAGCGGCTTCTGTAGCCCCCCTCGATGACAGTCTCAACAAGCTCTGTGGTGGGCTCTGCCGCCATCTCGGGACCTCGAGGCACCATGCCCTCCTCCAGGTTGATGACGGGTTGAGGACAGGGGAGCTCAGGCTCCGGAGCTGGAGCCTGTGAAGACTGAGCCTCGGTAGAGGCTGACGGAGACTCGACACATGCCTTCTTGGCCGCGCGCTTCTTCCTCTTCATTTGGCGGAAGAGCCTCTGACCATCAATCTTCTCTGCCTCCATGGGACCTGCAATGAAGCTCGGCATTAGTAACCCCGAAGTAAATATGTGAACAAAAAGCCGAAGTGAAGGAAAACCTACTCGGGCTCAAGCAGCCTAGATGAGCTTCTCCTCGGCTGTGAAGTCTTTGTAATTTAACCCGAGCTGAGCCAACGACTAGAGTGCCTTCTTGGTCTTCCCATTTAGAATGACACTGAGGTCTTGAATGGCCACCCTCCAGTCATTAGGGAAGGGCCACCTCATGCTGCTTCGAACTACTAAGTAGTCCCGCTTCCAGGCTGGGACTTTACTTGGGAGCCTGTGCATGAGTTTGAAACCCGGGCGGGGAGACAGATAGTAAGACCGTCTATGCCCAGGGAGAGCGCCCGAAGCACTCTTCTTTATGGCCAAGATTGTACTGATAACGTCGAGGTCAATGGAAAGAGATCGGTCAAAATAAAGGGAAATGGTCCCCACCACATTCCGTATGGAGTTCGGGTGAAGTTGGTCCAAAGTGATGTTAAAGTGCACTAGCACCTCAACAATCAGGGGGTGAAGAGGAAGTCGGAGTCAGACTATCAATTGCTCCATGAAGACCACGATCTTGTCAGGACCATGCTCCCATGGGAAGTTGCCGATAAGAAGGCTGTATGAATATTGCCCAGGGAGGTTGAACCTCTGTATGAGGTCCTGGAGCCTCTCCGGGGTCATGGTGGAAGGGCCGAACTGATCTAGCATCCGACCTCGGTGGGAGGTGGATGTCAGATGACCCGAAGCCACACGCACATCGAATGGTTGGGCGACAGAGGAGCCACCCTGAGCCGAGGTACCCACCTCGGGCTCGTCAGTGAGACTATCTGCATCTACGCTAGACGACATTATGAGACAGAAGGGAAAGAATGCTCGGAAAAGAAAGAGGATCTCGGGAACTCACTATAGGAAATGCAAATTGACTAGAGGAATGAACTGAGCTAGAAGACCCGAGCTAGGAACCTCAAACGCGAGCTCAGCTTTGATGCTGGAGACTTTGTGGCGAAGAAATGGCCAAGGGTCCCCCACTATTTATAGCCGTTGCGTTCGAGTGTTAACAGTCATGATCAAAACGATCCAACGGCTTTCAGAAACACTGGCTACGGGTTCCTCGAGGTGAAATCAACTTAGCGCATTTCTTCGCGTCCACGAAGTCCAAATCGCATGACATCCACGCGTAAACTAGACGCGACCCGAGTCCCTTTTGACTGAGCCAAGATCTAGACCAGTCCGGCTGGGCGAAACACATGACAAAGCGGCATGAGTACCGAAGCCAAATCCACCCGACGCGATATGAACTCCCCGTGTTGGGTCAACACCGCCAACACAGGGAGTGGGGGGCAATTGATGGAGGGTGATTTGGCCCGACCTCATAGCCTGGGTACATGTGGGCGGGACCTTGCTCAAACGATGACTCAGCGTGACAACACAACAGGCGTAGCCTCAACACGGAGGGAAGGTCCCACCGAATTCAGCCCGGCAACTCAGTGGGATAGACTACTCACCAGGAGCCGCCTAGCCTGCACCTCCTCCCCGGGGCTAAGGCACCCCGAACTGCCCCCGAGCTCGGGGTCCCCTGAACTTTTCTAATACCCGAGCTTCTCCCAGTGGACCTCGGGCCACTCCCAAATAGGAACACACCGATTCGCCTATAAATACCCCAAGGTGAAGACACTTCGGGTCAAATAGCTCAGTTTAGCTTGCCACGGGCAGCTTGCTGCTTACGAGATAGCCCGTCATAGGGTAACTCACGGAAGGGAAGTTCGGCACACCGCAGGAAGACCTCCTAACCGACCACCATACCCGACAAATCTGGGGACAACAGCCATATCTCTCGTCAGACAGCATCATGCCTGCCACCTTAGAGGGTGCCTTACACCTGACAGGCACGTACCCTGCAATGACGGCCCCGTGCATGTCACCTCAGCCCTGCCTGCAATGGCTGCGGCAGGCTGACAGTGGCGGTTATACCTGTCCTGTCAGAGGCCAGTGGGCCTGATGCAACGGAATTCTGTTTTAAGGAGCCTATTCTCAAAGAATGAGGTATCATCTTCTATACTCGCGCTATCTGCACTCTTAGCCTTCGTCTTCTCCTTGCTTCTCCTATAGAGTACTAACTTAAGCATTGGAGTATTCCCGAAGGGTAACCCCCCGGGGATTCTTCTTCTTCCATATCTCAGGTATCTTCCAAGAGCCACGTGAGTGCCAGCTAGGAGTGACTGGATTGTGCTACATCAATCAATATATTAATATATATTATATGTTGCATATTATATATTATATCTTACATATTATATTTTATATATTACATATTATATACCAAAGTTTTGTTTATTCGATTAATCATATTTGTAATTCTAAAAACCAGTTTAATTGGACTAAACAAACTAAAACCAAAATTTTTGGTTTTAACCAAATAATGCTCACCCTTACTCTTACATTGAATGGAGGCAGGGCATTAGGGACGTCGGGGAGTCCAACCTAAATGAGCACTTGCAGATGAGAGTGTAAGTTTTGGTAGCTCATAAATCCCTAATCAATGAGTTTTTGGCAAAAGAGATGATGATCCACACTGGGCTTAGTCCTCTAGGTAGGTCATCACCGCAATACTTAGGTTGCCTTTCATTTTTTTGGCCATATTGACTGATCTTATATCATCTTTGTAGAAGAGGGTATGGTGGATGTCAACATTGTCAGACTCTTTTATAGGATGAAGAATAGTAAGAAGAGAAAAGTTGCCATGAAGGATGCCCCCCCCCCCCCCCCCCCGCTGAGCCAAGGTCTCAGAGGCAACCAAATTGGCCAAGGGTGAGGGAAGCCCGATCGTCGTCATCGGGGATGAGCTACAAGATCCCTCGGGGAGCCGGACACCCATGGGTCAATAGAGTGGGACGACAAGTAGTAGGAAGCCCACTCTCCCAATGGTCGGGACTTCGAATAAACTCTCTATCTTCGATCTGGTCATAGCACTAGAGCTGAGCAAGGTGGTCGTGGTCCTCGAGGAGGTTGTCAAATACCAGAAGAAGCACCTTGTTGTCATCGGCGACGTCCTTCTACATTACGTAGTGACAGTAAGTTTTTGAGCTCTCCTTTTTACGATCCGATCTCTTCTTCAATTTTCCCTTCACTGACTTCCTCTTTTCTTTTCTTTGTTTGGTTTAGGCTAACACTTTGGCGACCATGCTCATGAGCCAAGCTACTATCGATGCGAAGCCCTGGAGAAGGAGGTTGAGGCCTCTATTTTCGAGATTAAGGACTTAAGGGCTAAGGTCGCTTGAGGGATGGTCGAGCAGGCTAAGTAAGCAAAGAGGGTTGAAGACCTTCTCGACAAGCTAGAGCAAACAAGGACCGAGCTCAAAGAGCGCAAATCCAAGTTTGCAAATGAGATCCATCAAGCGCAGGAGAAGGTTGTCCGAGACTACCTTGTCTCGCTAGCATGCTAGGTGGCCAAAGGACGAGTACACCCTCTCGACCTTCTGGAAGGACTTCAATATTTGTCATATGTTTGCCAAGTCACTCTTCTTGGAGGTTGATTTCGGTGGGTTGACCAACTTCAAGATTCCTGACGAGATGCTTGGTCGGGTTGGCGAGGAGCCGGACTCTGAGCATGAGGGAGACGAGCTCGGCCCCAACAACGTGATGGATGATGACGACAACAACAACTGATCAACATGGAGGATATTCAAAGGGATGGTGTTGATCCTTCTCCCACTGAAGAATGAACTCTCTGCCTCTTTCTTTGGACCCCCTATATATACTATGTATCCCGAGCCTTCGAGCTCTGTTCTCTATGCTTTTTATGTTTTTTTAGTATCAATGTACTAAACTTTTAATAAGTAATGGAAATCTATTGTGCCAACGTCTTATGTACTTTTTGCACCATTCTTATTTTCTAAGTCCTTAGACTACTCGAAAATCGACTAAGTCCAAAATGTTTGCCAATGTGCTTTTGTGCCAACGTGCTCCCCAAAGGTCTGTTCTTAATATTGCGAACCAATGTGCTAAAAGCAATTTGGCCTTCGCTTCCCATCAGATAACCATAGTGCTCATAGCGGGTTAGTCTTAAGAACAAGTTTGGTTGTAGCTAGCACTTAAAAAAAATTTGAAAAATTTCAAGTCCTATGAGCTTAGAACTACTTTAGACATAGTACATCCTTAAGTTGTCCACGTTCCACGTTTTGGGACTTGCCTGCCCTCCATAGTTCAAGCTCATAGGTCCTCAACCTAAGTACTTTGGTCACCTTGTAAGGACCTTCCTAGTTCGGGCCAAGCTTCCTGACTCCTAGATTGAGCACCGTGGCTTTGCTCAACACAAGGTCCCCAGATCGGAAGCACTACCTCTTGAGTTTGACATTATGGTACCGAGCTACCTTCTGCTAGTAGAAGGCAGTTTGTATTTGTGCCAAGTAAAGACTTCCTCCATCAGGTCTAGGTTGGTGTGCAATTCGTCATCATTACCTTCATCATCATAGGTTTTAGACCTAATGGTTGGTACCTCGATTTTAGTTGGGATAATGACTTCAATTCCATATGTTAGGTTGAATGGAGTCTCGCCGCTAGGTGTCCTACTAGTAGTTCGATACGCCTAGAGGACATTGGGGAGTTCTCCTTAGATAATATTGCTTGGTGTAACACGATACTTTTTGCCACACAAATAATTGAAATACACAATGGAATGTTCTTCTTCCTCAATCCATAATGTCACACTTTCTTCCTTAATCTTTGAAATTTCTTGCAATTCAAACATTACTAATTAACAAATAAATTCGATTTAAACAAATCAAGGGAAAATGATATATATGATAGAGCTTGAGACGATGTTGTTAGTTCCATCACCCATTTTTTCTTCCATTCCCTTCAACATTTTGTTCATCCGTTCACTCAACTATATTAGTTGATTTCTTATGGTTCAGTGTCTATAATTAAACAAAGTTCCTACCTCAGATAGAAAATTAATTCAAACAAAATTGAACTAAGCCCACCATCTTGTGCCGAATTGGTTATTCCCGGATCCAAATGTTTACCTCCGTAGCAAGATTCTCCATTAGTGCAGGGGGTGGCCAGTGTCGTAGTTTCTTGACATCGACCATTTTTCTTGGGTGTTTTTCACGGCAACATCTCTGTTTCCATGGGGGTCTTTGGTGTGTTAGATGGGCTAGGAAAAAAAAAGCATGTCGAAAGGTGGCACAAGAGATGAGATCATCTTTGAGAATGAATGATGTTGGGGCTATAATGAATATGGTGGTATAGAATTGGTGTGGCCCTGAGATGGAGCTCTAGTGGGCTTGACCATGATCTTCTTGTTTCTTGGCTTAGGATTGGAATTAGTGGAGGGTTCTTGTTGCAAAGCCAAAGATGATTGTTTCTTTGGAGAGGGATCACACAACTTATAGTGGCCAAAATCAAAGTTCCCGAGGTGGGGCATAGCCATGCGGTGCATGATCGCTGTGTTGAAACCCTTTCCATGATTGTTCTCCTTCTTTTGCTCCATATCATTGCCTTCACCTTGATTCATGATGAAGATAGGTGTGTCTTTCTTTGTTTTGCTTTGCTATGCTCTACTTTCGGGCAAGCAAATGCCTTGAGTGGCTTTTATAAAGACAAGGCACAAATTGCAATTAGAAGAACGTCAAGAAAATGTAAGCAATTTCAAAACTAGCGAACAATAGGAGCGTCCATACCGAGGGGGGTAGGACTAAGGCCGACCATCACCAAGGTCTCCTCCTCCTTCACCAAGGGTCTGGCATGAATTGTCCCGCCCAACCAAAGTCGAGTCGTCACGACCTTCTCCTCATTGATGCTGCATGGTTTAATCCTCTTGGTCAACATATCTGGTTTCCCCCAACTAGATCGAAATGACCAACCTCGGGGGCAACTCACACAGGAAAATTTATTCTTTTAGTTACGGACAAATGTCAGGTTGTTCACCGCCCTTCCCCTTTGGTCTTGGAAGTAAAACAAGCTCTCCCCGTCAGGGTGCTTCCTTAGTGCAAACAGACACCGAAATATATTCAACATCACTGTAACCTCTCAAAGATGGGCCATCATCAATACGACCACTATCGTCCTAAAGGCATTGGGGGCGAACTGGCTAAGGGTGAGGTTGTAATGGTTTAAAATCTCGAGAACAAGGGGGTGCAAGGGAAACCGTAGTCCGAAGTCAAGGTAATGCTCATGGACACACTCATACCCTTCAGGAGCAAGCCACAACCTATTACCCACATAGGGGACTCTAACCATATAGTTCCTTAGGATGTAGTACTTCTCGGCCAATGCGCTAACTTGTACCTTATTGAGAGTACTGTCTAAGTTAGAGCGAGGATAACGCCCAAGCATCACGCCTTAACTCGCTCCTCGACTGTGGGTGCCTCAGCCTCTTCCACATCCACCACATCAGGGCCCTTTGCTAACATCTTCTTTCTTTCTCTCAATAGGTTGGACCCATCGGCTTAAAATATTAAAAATTCTGTTATTGCCCTCGACTCCATATTTGACAACAACGGTGTTATTTATCAAAATTCATGGGTGAATTTAGATTCTTCAAAATTTTTCCTATACCATGTCTTTCCCTCCCGAATCATAGATTTTCCCATCAAAATACGTATACAAATCCTCTACGGTTCTATCCGCAGCATTCATGATAAACCACGTCAATCTGTACATATTAACATATGGGTCCCACACTTCGGGCTGACATGGCTAATCATGATGGCCGTATACTTCAATCCCGTAGAGGATTCCAACATCACTTCGATCGTTGGACGGTGAAAGCTAGCATTGGCCCCACACAGTTGACAGACGGTATGTGCTTTTCCCACCCTTTGCCGTGAGTCTTTTGTTCGTTTCCCGGGAATTTTGGATCAGAATGTCAGATATTCAAATCCTTAGGCATTAAGCACTAAGCAAGTAAGCAGTGGCATTTTTGTAAATCACTCAAACCCTGAATACGTTTTTTTTGTCAAGCGGTGGCGCTTGCATCCGCATAATTAACCACACAGACAGCATATGTGATTTTCCCACACTTTGTCGTGCGTTTCTCGGAAATTATGGTTCACTAATTCGCTTGTTCAAATACTTATCCATTAAGCAGTGGCACTTCTGTAAATCTTTGACACGTTGAATATTTTTTCGTAACTACGAAGTAAACAAATTTATTATTTTCTATGTTTCATAATATTTTCTTCTCCTCCACATCGTAATTACGAACCGGTGACCTCTTTGATACAAAACCTTTCCTTCTCTCTCGCTGTCTCCATCCTCTGTTCTTCTCTGCTAGCACAGCCAGAACTCGCTCGCTAATTGAATCTCTGTTCTGATCTCTCCATTGTCGACCTCACGTGGATTTCCAGTGTTCTTGATTCTCGATCTGTGGTTTCCTTGATACGCCTGCGATCAGGGATCTGTTCTCACCGATTCGTCAGCAAAGATGGTAGGGCTCATTACTTTTCTACTTTCATGCAATAATTTTACACCTAACTTAGATCTAGCGAAATTTGCGTTGATTTTATGCAAAACAGTCTCTTTGACGATTATTTGCCTGAATTGGTTATTGTTTTACCTCGAAATGAAGCTAGTTCGGAGTTACTAATTTGTATACTAGACCTAGAGTTAGTCAAGACTTCGAAGTTGTCAGAGATCTGGTTTTCGAGTGAGGACTGATTAGTGTTTATCTGTTTTTTCTTAATTGTTGCGCGTTTGGGTAATGGCACAGCCTCTCAGACTGGAAATCAAGGTAATGTTCTTCAGTCCGTTCAAATTCCTGATTTTCGACGTTTCATTCTGTTAGTTTCTATTTCTATTTTGCATATTGCTTTAGTTCTCAAATGTCATCAATTTCTGGATCAGAGAAAACTTGCTCAAAGATCCGAAAGAGTAAAATCCGTGGATCTTCATCCCACAGAACCATGGTAAATACAATCCTGCATAGAAAACCTTAGTACTTTATATGCATAGCTGAATTTATGTCATTCCACTTTCTTGATTGATACTGCACTAAAGTAATATCATTACTACTTCCTAGAAGAAATCCATGCTGTTCTGCTAAGTCTTTACTCACTGAACTACAACCTTCGTCAAACTTTTTTCCTGCAGGATTCTTGCAAGTCTTTACTCAGGAACTGTGTGCATCTGGAACTACCAGTCACAGGTAGCGAGTTTTATATTGACCCATTTTTAGCATATTATTTGTGTTCAGTATTTGGAGAACTTATGTGTCAATTTCCTTTGCAATTTATATCCATAGCATGATTTATGGATATAATTCTACGTTAAAACCAAGTTTTGGTCTTCTGACATTAACTCTCATGCATTCCATGTACTAAATAACTCTCATATTGAAGGTTAGGTAAGATGATAGATGATTTATAACATTAATTAGAAAACGTCTCCCCTGTTTGTTATTCTTCCTACATAGAGTACTTGGGTTACAGTCTTTGGGTCTAAATTGGATGTTGCTGTGTCAGATCTTAATTCATATAAGATAGAGGTTGATACCTATGTCAATGGTGGAAGCATGCTCAGTGTCACTAATCCAAAAAAAAAAAAGAAGGGAGAAAAAAAAGCTCAGATCATACCAACCAATTTTTATTGTTCATTCCAATTATTGGGGCAGCATTTTTAGAATATTATAAACTCATACAAGTAGTGAAAGATGCCTATTTACTAATTTAGCATGTGTTTATAGAAAACACTTTATGAGGTCTGGGGTGCCACTGTGTCAGGCAATGATGCGATGTAGGATTATGTTATGGTGATCGAAACAGCCTATAGACCAACTTGCACAGGACTAGGTTTTGCAGGTCTAAGCATCAATTAGTGACTAAATTTCATTAGTTGAAAAACAGTCAATGGATAGTCATTTTATTGGATTTTGTTGGCAACACTTCAAGCTTGAAGAAACTTGAAACTTCCTTCCCTGAGGTTTTCAGTAAATTTGGTGGATATTGAAATATGTTGGGTAGTGTTAATCTTAGAATGCTTACAACATTTCAAAAGAAAACAGTTAGTGTTTAGACTTGTTCAAATTGGCTAAGAGGAGATGGAACAGGGATTTCAAGAGTAGAAAAATAAGGATAGTTTAATAGAGGGAAGACTCTAGGTTTCAATTTAGAAGAGAGAAAAGTTAATATTCAAGCGAGTGGAGTATAATGGGTTTCAAAGATCAATAGAAAGGAAAAAGAAGTCTTGCGGTTAGGTTCTTGCTAATACTCCAACAGGGCCATAATAGAGTTTGGCCATCAAGGGAAGGTATGGAATCTGACCAAGCATAAAGGCATGGACCTTTAATAATTATTTCTTCAATTTAATGCTAGATATGCTATATGTATTACATATATTTCAACATAATCATTGCTCTCATAAATCATGGGCTAAAATCAAGAGGTAGTGGGCATCTTTTCATATCGAAAATGGAGCCTGCAAATAAGATGAACTTATTAGTTGATTCAGGATCTGTAACTTCCCCTGTAGTTATGAAGGTGGTAAGTACCTTCTAGCCTAAGCACTGAGATGCCCATGAAGGCATTGCCTAGTTATGGTCTGGGCAGTGGTTATTAAAAAAATTTAAAAGCTATAATGCATCAGATATCTTCCATATTGATATATAACATATTTTCATTTTCTTGTTAATTTCTATTGAAAATAATAAATACTATTTAATAACAATGAAATCAAGGCAAATTACATTATTCGTTTCCTAAGGGAGTATCATTATTGTTTGAATAAGGAAAGAAGGTATTTCATTCATTGCAACAAAAAGATACAAAGCTTAGAGCTCATTTATACCTACCAAGGCACTGTACAGTTTACTATGTTGGTATAGCTTGCCAGATTACTCTTCATCTCTTGCTGAGACCTATCAGATTCCAACTGTAAAGGGGGGCTTTCAGTGTGTCTAGGACAGTGTTTTAAAACCCAGCTCATTTTTACCATGCTGCTATAGTTTTCCAGATTACTCTTCATCTCTTGCTGAGACCTATCAGATTCCAACTGTAAAGGAGGGCTTTAAGTGTGTCTAAGGCAGTGCTTTAAAACCCAGCTCCGAGGTTGAACTGTTTCCCCCTCTGGGTCAACCTATTTTGCATCAATATAGGAATTTCAAAAAAAAAAAAAAACAAAATAATATAAAAACCCAGTAACCCACTTTTTTTTTTGAAGCAAAGGTAACTTTTTATTAAAGAAGAATCAAACAGAAGTACATGAGAGGATGTACTGAAGCCAAGAGAGGCTTGGCCAGATTACAAAAGCAAACAACTGTCACTAAACAAGAAATTTCTAGAGACCCCTGATTTTGCTAGGAAATCAGCAACAGAATTTTGCTCCCTAGGAATCTAGACCAACTTCACATTCATAGTCTCTAGGATGTCCCTGGCTTCAGCTGAAAAGTGGGCTAATCTCCAGGGTCCTCCCTTATCCTGTAACCAAACTATAGCATTTGCAGAATCCACTTTAATTGTTAAGGAGGATAATCCTAGCTGCTTGGCGAGGTGAATTCCTGTAAGTGCAGCCAAAACCTCAGCCTTTGTGGCATCAGCCCTCCCAATCGGACCACTGTAAGCCCAGCAAATATTCCCCCTTTCCTCTCGGATTATACCCCCAATTCCTGCTTGACCTGTGGAACCTTGGGCGCTACCTTTAGAGTCATTCCTCCTTCTTCTCTAGGAGCCTATCTTATAGTCCACTCAGATGTTGGAGAGGAGTGTAGGATTTCTGGTAGGTTTCTCTGGAGACCATTTAGGGAGAGCCCTTTGAACACTCCAGAGTTAATTACCCAAAGATTGCAGAGATGTGTGATGTAGGAAGTTAGATCTTCAATATTTCTAGCTTTATTTTCAAAGGTTCTAATGTTCCTTGCTTCCCAAATACCCCACAAGACTGCATGAGTCACTGTATTCCAGTAAAATCTTCCTCTTTTTCCAAGCCCTCTGCCTTGCCATTGCCATTGCCACAAGATGTCCACCACCCTCTCCGGGAACACCCAGCTGTAACCCACTAGGTTTAAGAAGAAGTACCAAACCTTTCTAGTGACCGGGCAGTGGAGAAGGATATGATCAGTTGTCTCCTCATCGCCAAGACAAAGAGGACAAACATGAGGAGAGATGCAGAATCTGCCTTTAAACTTTTTCTGCATCAACTCGCATGTGTTTATTCTCTTTAAACAGGCTTCCCACACAAAGAAAGAGACTCTACGGGGGATGTGTGGTCTCTAGACTTTCTTAGCCGAAAAAGTAGGCCTTGGATCTTCTGACACTAGAGCCTTGAAGAAGGAGTTAGAAGAGAACTTACTAGCAGGGTTAGGTTTCCAGATTCTTTGGTCAGGGGTAGTAGGAGAGATGTAGACCTCATTAAGAGAGTTTAGCAAACTAGCTATATTAGCAATTTCTATTTCCCTTAGAGGCCTTCTGAGGTTTAGGTTCCAGGTTGTTCCGGAGGGTGAGGGGTTGAGGCTAGGGGCTACCGTGGCTTCTTTGGATTGGGACAAGCTATAGATTCTAGGATATGAGTTAGCGAGGGTGTCCTCCCCCCACCACAAATCAGACCAGAATTTGATTATATTACCATCCCCCACCTGGTATCTAACAAAATCAAGAAAAATATCATAGATAGAAGTAATTCCTTTCCAAGGGTTTGATGCTTTGACTCGGTTCAAGTGGACCTTGCTATCCCAACCGTTGGCATGTTTCCCGTACTTGCTCTTGATGATTTTTGTCCACAACGCTTCCATCTCCAAGGGATATCTCCAAAGCCATTTTCCAAGAAGGGCCAAGTTCCTCTCTTTAATATGTCCTAGTCCCAAACCACCAACTTCCTTTGGCTTACAAACCTGCTTTCAGCCTACTAGATGACACTTGTTTTCACCACCCCTTTCCCAAAGGAAATCCCATTGTAGTTTTTCAATCTTGCTTTTTTACTTTGCATGGGATTTGGAAAACCAATAGAAAGTAGGTTGGCAGGTTGGCGAGGGAAGCCTTAGGCCCCGTTTGGTGTGTCTTTCCGCGCGGCCTTTCGACTGCTTACAATTCAGGAAGACCGAAAATCGGTCTATTCCCGTTTGGCACGCAGAAGATCTCGCCGCCAAAAGACGGGGCGCTGAAAAGATGCGGGAAGCCCATTTTGGGCTGATTTCGGGAAGCTCCAAATGAAGCTCCCCGCGTCTTCCGCGTTTTAATCTTGTGTGGAAAGACCCAAAACAACGCACAGAAAGATGTGCGTCTGCCAAATGGTCTTCGGATTGCCCAGATCTTATGTCAAAAACTCAATGCATCTTGTGACCATCAGAGCTACAAGAAGATCTTCTCAAAAAGGTGCGCCAAACGGGCTCTTAATTAGTGTAAGTCTTCCGCCTTTTGAAAGAAAGCTTTTCTTCCATGTGGCCAATCTTTTCTCACATTTTCCACTACCGGGTCCCAAAAACTTTGACTTCTCGGGTTCCCCCCAAGAGGCATTCCCAAATAGGCAATAGGGAGCCTCTCCAACTTACACCCCAACAGCTCCCTAAACCTCTCTTATAGAGGGTCACCAACATTCAGCCCCACAATTCTGCTTTTAGAGTAATTAATGTTGAGTCCAGTCACCATCTCAAAACTCTTTAGCACACTCTTTAAGATGGAAATGTTCTCCCAATCTTCCTCCAGAAAAAGAATAATGTCATCTGCAAACATCAAATGAGAAACCGGAACTGCCTCCATACCTATCTCAAGGCCTTTCAGCAAATTTAACTCCCTCGCTTCTTGTATCAAGTAACTGAGTACATCCGCCACCAAAGTGAAGAGTAGAGGGGAGAGAGGGCACCCTTGTCTCAAGCCCTTGTTTGCATTAAAGTAACCAGTAGGTTCCCCATTAATTAGGACTGAAAACCAAGCAGAGCTAATACACCCTTTTATCCATCTCATCCACCTTCTACCGAAACCTCTCAGGCTTAGAATCTCTAACAAGCAATCCCAATCCACTTTGTCATAGGACTTTTCAAGGTCCAATTTGATTACTACCCCTGGCTTGCCGCTTTGTCTTCTCTCTTCTACACATTCATTCGCCACTAGAATGCTGTCAGTAATCTGTCTTCCTTGCACAAAAGCAAATTGGTTGTTTGGAATCAGATCATTCAGCACCTCCTTTAGTCTGGTCGCCAACACCTTTGCTACTATTTTGTATAAGCTTCCCACCAAACTGATAGGTCTGAAATCCTTAACTTCTAAGGATCCCTCTTTCTTTGGCATTAGGGTGTGATGAATGTTGAGTTATTTCCCATGTTCCCAATGGCTGATAGTAAGAAGTCTGCAAATACCTCCACTAGATCAGACTTGATTGGTCCCAGCAAAGTTGGTAGAAAAGAGTAGGGAACCCATCCGGTCCAGGAGCTCTATCACCATCCATCTTAAAAACTGCTTCTTTAATCTCTTGTTCTTCAAAAGGTCTTATTGTCTGAAGACAAAAACCCAGTAACCCACTGAATGGGTCAGACAGGTTAATGGTTGAACTGTCTGGGTTGACAGGTTGACTGAGTCAACAGTTTTTTCTAACAAAATAGGTTAGATTGACATGGAATGGGTCACTGGTCTGACCAGCTGGGTCAACAATGGCTTGAAAACACCAGTATGGGAAAAAACTTTTCCTCTGTAGGCTGTCTCTAGTTAACACATTTTTCTTAGAACGGCTGTCCACACCAAAAGACAACCTTTGAGGGACTGCTGAGTACCCAGATTTTTGTACTAAGGGAGCTGTTATTGTAGGCTGAAGAACTTAGTCTCTTCAAGAAGGATTTAGACATGATAGAGCCTTATCCAGCCCACATCCAAATCCTTCTGTCACTCAGATTTAAGCAAGGCTTCTCTTAATGGATTTTCCGATAAAAAGTGGATTTTCATTAGCATTGCTGCCATTTCTTCAATTTCTCAATCATTTAAATATCTTCTCATCCTAGGGTTCCATATCACCTGTTAATTCAAAATTTCAAAGCAGTCAATTACCAAAGCATTTCTATCAGTTTCTGCTGTAAGTACTGTTGGGGAAAAATCCATCAGTAAGCAGTCATTGCACCATGGATCCCCTCCAAAATGTCACTCTCAAGGCATTATGAAACTTATATTTAACACCTATTATATACAATAAAATCACTTCCATTATTAGCATGGATGCAAGTAGACCTGCAATGCAATAGCATATTGAAACCAGTTTTATGTGGACTCTCCTAAATGGACAATGTGTCCATGTCGAACACGCATCAAATTCCAACACTGTATGGATTCTTGAGGGACACTCTAGGTAATATTTCCTCTTCTCCTGCATAAATGAACAGAAAATGTATGAGATGAGTGTCATTTTCCCTGTAAAATGTTATTTAGTAACAAAGGCAACATTTTACCCCCATTTTTTGTTGGTATATAATGTTATGATTCATAAATATGAACGGTTTTAATAGTATATACTTTTATATAGACGTGTCTGTGGGTCCACACTTTCTTGTCTTGTTGTGTCGGTCACTTAGACATGCTTCAGCTTCCAATTCCTGTTTTCATGTCATTGCAACATTGATCGAAACCAAATTTATTTATATTTAGAAAGATCTGAACCGAAAAAGCAAGGCAACATGGCTGCATGGTATGCGGAAGGAAAAAACAAACAAAAGACCTACCTATTTGAAGATGATATGATTATAATTCATAAGTTTGAGGTCTTACATATCATAAGATGGTTGCCTTGCCTTGACTAGGCAGACAATCTGAGGTCTTACAGCAAGGTGGGCTCCTAAGGTTGGGGAAGATTCACCTACTGCTGAAGATTTTGTTTTGTGTGATTCACAACATTAACATTTATACCTTGTTATTTTTTAGCATGAATTATGTAGTTAAGATTGACAGGTTTAGGTGTATTGAGGGGAGAGATAAGAGGGTTTATCTCTTACCGACTTTTTTCTTATTGAACTCTTTTTTCTCTATTTAACATTAGTGGAAAGCTGCAGTTATTGATCCGAAAAAAAAGGATTGACTGTGGCTGCCTTACCTTGACCAGGCAAGCAGTCTGGGGTCTTACAGCAAGGTGGGCTCCTAAGGTTGGGGAAAATCTACCTACTGCTGAAGATTTTGTTCTGTGTGATTCACAACATTTAGACCAGGCAAGCAGTCTGGGGTCTTACAGCAAGGTGGGCTCCTAAGGTTGGGGAAAATCTACCTACTGCTGAAGATTTTGTTCTGTGTGATTCACAACATTTAGATCTTTTTATTTACCAGCATGAATTATATAGTTAAGATTGACAGGCCTAGGTGTATTGAGGGGAAAGATAAGAAGGTTTATCTCTCACTGACTTTTTTCTTATTGTACTCTTTTTTCTCTATTTAACATTAATGAAAGCTGCGGTTATTGATAAAAAAAGATTGGCAGGCCTACACATTTTGGGCTGGCAAGATAAGTCAAAACCTAGGTGACAACTGGGCATTGCCTTGGTTTCATAAATAAATAAAATAAATAAATACATATTTATTTAATTTTAGTCATTAGCGGGAATCTCATGCACTAGGCTGCCCTTTATATATTTAATAATTAGTATTACAGAATTACTTGTTAATTATAAACTATTAAAACTACAAAGTAAATCAATAAATCATTAAACACAACAACTTAATCCTGATTTGGAGAAAGAATGACAGGATATTTGAACAATCTCCTTAGTTCAAAGTAGAAGGTACATATAGACACAGAGGGATTAAGGCCCTAATGTTTAGCTCTATATGCACTCATATCAACCCAAAAAAAGGGTTATGGCAAACATATCGATATATAAAAGGGCCAAAGTTACTTATTTGTCACAACTAAAATGTTTACATCCATATGACATGCCTAGTTGCTTGCCTAGGCAATAAAGTGTCGAAATGCCTAGGTGGTTGCCTTAGGCAACAGTTTAGCTCACTATTTCTCAAAGGAGAAATATGGCCAACAAATGCTCCTTTTATGGGAGACAAGGAGAACCAATCTCTCACCCTGTGCATCATATTGACTTCTTGGGGGGGAACTTACTTTGATAAGTTGTTCAATGGATTATATATTAGAGAGAGAGATTTTAAAGCTTATTTTTAAAAAATATGTGTTAACAAAAAAATTGTCTCTTTCTTTCTTTTCTTCCCTCTAGTATTATTTATTTTTGGTGCGAGAACAGGTTTCTTTTCCACTCCATCATTTCATTTTTTTGGTAATAAATAAAAAAGAAAATTTATTAATAAAAGAAGGTAGTACATCTGATAGTGATGAGATATCACCAGAAAACAAAGCTACAAAAGAGAGCGTAACAAACAAAAAGGAGACACTCGATAGAAAAAAGAGTGGTACATAATCCAAACAAAAGGGAAACATTTAAGCCAACTCCAGAGTGTTCCAAAAACCAAAACCGAGATCTTCTTTTGTGATTCATTCAAACTCTGTGAGAATGAGAACCTAGTTCATAGTTCTTTTTCCACATAGTAATGTGATATGCTCCCTTGGTCAAGCCTTCTCTTCAAATGTTCTTCTATTTCTTTCTTTCTTTCCAAAGTTCTCAACAGACAACAAAAGAAATGGAGCTCCAGGCGATCTTTGCCTTGACATTTCCCCTAACATTTGGCCCCTTGGAGAAAATCTCCTCCACTGAATTAGGAGACCACTCATTATTCTTGAAAAGCCCAAGTAGAAGCCCCAAATGAACTTGGAGAAAAGACATTCAACAAGCAAATGATCTCCTCTGCATTCTCACAAAGATAGAATCTTCTAGCTAAGTGAAAACTTCTATTTTGAAGATGGTTCAAAGTCAAAATGCTATCTAACACCACTAGCTAAGCAAAAGCTTCCACCCTTGGGGGGACAGGGTTTCCCTAGATACCTTTCAATTCTGAACATTCTCCATTTGACCTTGACAAAGTCTCATAGAAAGATTTGACCGAACAAACCCATTTCTAGAACCACCACCATTTCATGGGTTAGGTGGTTCCTTATGCTCAGTACCAAAGCATGATTTTCTTAGAATAATTTATTTGCACGTCTCTTCCATCTATCTATTCTTTTTTTTTTTCATAAATTTGTTTACCTGTTTTTGTAGTTGTAAGTTATCATGCAAGTATGCAGGGAAGGTTCAAAGTATTGATTCGTATTGTAGCATATTGTACAATATGTGACGTTTTTAGGGTCATCAAAATATTAAATACTAGGAATCAGGGGGGTCTCTATAGGTTTAAATAGTAGAACCCCTTGTATATCTACTGTGAAAACATTAAACCGAAAAAACAAAAAAGGGAGTATCGAAGTTTGAAACCTTATGATACGCTTTTTTTTTTGTGTATCATGAGTATTGATACTTTGAACCATGTATGTCAGCTTTGTTTTGTTTGAATGTTCACTTAATGAAAATGCTAGATGGTATTAACTCAGTTTTCTGATTCTCCAGACAATGGCAAAGTCTTTTGAGGTCACTGAATTACCAGGTACCACATTCTTGTTTTTGACCGTTCTGTTCTTGCAGATTTGCAATGGTCTCTAATTTTCTTTTGTTTATATTGTATTTTTGTAGTTCGGTCAGCAAAATTTATAGCCAGGAAGCAGTGGGTTGTTGCTGGAGCTGATGACATGTTTATCCGTGTATACAATTACAATACAATGGATAAGGTGAAAGTATTTGAAGCACACACGGACTACATCAGGTGTGTGGCAGTCCATCCTACCCTTCCATATGTGTTGTCATCATCTGATGACATGCTTATAAAGTTATGGGATTGGGAGAAGGGTTGGATGTGTACCCAGATTTTTGAGGGGCATTCCCACTATGTGATGCAAGTGACATTTAACCCCAAGGATACCAATACTTTTGCAAGTGCTTCTCTTGATCGTACAATAAAGGTTTGACTGTAATCTTTTGTTGATGGTGTCATATAGATTTTGTTTCATTGAACATTAAAAATACTATTAATTGACTTGCTATTGTGGTTTGGATAAATTTATCATTCTCTAGATTTGGAATCTTGGCTCCCCTGACCCAAATTTTACATTGGATGCGCATGCAAAAGGGGTCAATTGTGTTGATTACTTCACTGGTGGTGATAAGCCATACCTGATCACTGGTTCTGACGATCATACTGCTAAGGTCTGCCTTATGATTCTTTGTCTAGAGCTATGCATATCTTATATTCTTATTTATAGGTAAGATTAATTTGATGATATTTTGATGATGTCTTGTGTGTACAATCTACTGAAACAGGTGTGGGACTACCAAACAAAAAGTTGCGTCCAAACACTAGAAGGTCACACACATAATGTTTCAGCAGTTTGTTTCCATCCTGATCTTCCAATAATAATCACAGGTTCTGAGGATGGGACTGTTCGAATATGGCATTCAACGACTTATAGGTAAATCCAGTATTTAATTGCAGTGATTTGGTAGATTAGTATGAAATTTCATTTAAAAAGAGAAATCTTTCATAACAATTTTTTATGAACAAGGTGTATGCATTACTCTAGGTCTTTCATTTCTTTCTATAGTGATAATTCTTGCTTTCCGTGAAACTATTTCTATCTGAAGAGGAGCTTTGAGATGTTCCATATGGTCCTTTTTTATTGTTTTTTTTACCTATAATCTGCCTTTGTTTTGTTGTTCTTGATAGCTTTTGGTCAATTGAAACTTCAATCTTAAATCTTTTATATTTTCTTAAATCTTCAATTTGTTATCATATTCATTTTATTTTCTTTTATATCTTTTTGCTTCTATAGTTTTTCTTCTTAGTACTCTTTAATTTATTTAATTTTAAATAATTTGGTTTTTTTTTGGGAGTAATGGAGTAAACTGGCTTTTCTAATACAATGGCAATTTATCAAGTAGGATTACTTCATGGAAATTGATGAGTTTATTAATGGTTATATACACTCATTATGAGCACTTAGTAGTTTTTTAATGAGTTATTGGTGATAGGCTTTCAGTGGTAGGAAGTCTTTGTATTGCTTTAAAGTCATCTAGTTTTCCAAGATTAGAGTGTGAATCTATTGTTCAAATATCTATCTATTTTCCAAATTTATACTTCACTGTCAACTGTGCTATAAATATTTGGTTTTAAATACTGTTCCTATCATGTTATTCTTGTCATTCTTGTACTCTCCATGATCCCCAACAAAAGTTTTATTAGCCTGCAAACAATAACTTAATCTAATGAGCTCTATTTATTTATAAAACAACATCTAATCTGATTATCTGATCTTTTTGTTCAACTTACAGGCTTGAGAACACATTGAATTATGGTCTTGAACGAGTATGGGCCATTGGCTACATAAAAGGGTCCCGCCGGTGAGTGTTTTCCTTTATCTTCCTTTCTTTTTCAATTTGGAATCATAGGAAAAAATGCATAGATTGGATTAAGCATATTCTGTGGTAGTTGCATCCTTATAACTTCACATTTTATTTCAAAGTTCACCTGACATCTCTTTCATCATTTACAGTGTCGTGATTGGGTATGACGAAGGAACAATAATGATAAAGCTTGGTAAAGAAGTTCCAGTTGCTAGCATGGACAGTAGTGGGAAAATCATATGGGCTAAGCACAATGAAATTCAAACTGTGAACATTAAAAGTGTGGGAGCAGATTTTGAGGTTTGCATTCCTACCTTTATCATTTGTTGCATGGAGTATGGGACTCAAAAGGTAATGAGCTTCATTGGTAAACTTGATTTGCTAGCTATGGCACCCTTTCTTTTTCTCAGGTTACAGATGGAGAGAGATTACCTTTGGCTGTGAAGGAGTTGGGAACCTGTGATCTTTATCCTCAAGTAAGGAGTTGGCCATGCATTATGCAAAATTTTCTGTGAAAATCTAAAACATGACTTTATTGTGGTTTCGTTTCCTCTGCATGACTTTCTGCCTTGCATGCTTTTTCTGTTCAAAGTAGTGTTTTCTGGAAGGAATCCAAAGCATGTAAATCCCCTTGTGTGAAAATAAGTTCAGTGGTACTTTCCTTAGTTTGAAAATCTGAAAACCCTCTTTTTTCAAACTACTATTTCCACTGTTCTATAGGGTTTTCCATGTTTTGTACATTAGATAGCATTTGTTCTACCAATCTGGAAAAGAAAATAGGAATAAAGAGAATTTTCTCAAACCAATAAAAAAGGGAGTATGCTCAATGTATTGCTCACTGCATGTGGTATGGCCTATTCTGTTTCACATTTTTTTTTCTCTTCCTGGCATATATTAAAGATTGGAGTTGAGATTCATTTGGAAAATTGAGTTTTGAATGTATGAACTTGGGTTTCTTTGAGGGAAGTCTGTCTCCAAGTCTCCTAGTGGAATCCAATTTTTCAAAATACTTTTTTTTTTGCAAATTCTCAAAATACTTCAGATTGCTATTTCATTCATAATAAAACATTTAAATAGATACAAAGACTCAAGAGACCCAACGCATTGGGATTCAAATCTCACTAGTCCACTACCACTCAATAACCTCCCACATTGCACACAACTACACATGCTTGCCCTTCACGTAAGATGTAATCACTTCCTATTATCTTTCTATCATCCATACTGAACTCCTAATCCTACTCACTGCCCATTTACCCATAATATTACTAAAATTACAATATATGCCATTCCATGATATCCCATGATCAGTCCCATGGATCACAATGTATGGTATGTAACAGTTCTTGTGAGTTGTGACATGATAAAAATCAAATTAATAAGAAATTAATGATGTTTTTGTGTCATACAAGGTTTTATTTCTGACCAAAAGATTGTTTAAATGTCTGCTATTGTGGATGGTTAGTGGGGTTCCAAAAGCCTTGTAATCATTAACAAGGAAAAATAATGATGTTCAAAATGATTTTAAACATCGAGTCAGGCATATTTCATATTTTGTACATTTTATTCTGAAATGAAGAACATTTATGTCATACAAGGTTTTATTTCTCAGCAAAAGTTTGTTTTGAATATCTGCTGCTGTGAATGGTCAGTGGGGTTTCAAAAGCTTTATAATCATTAACAAGGAAAAATGATGACATCCAAAATGATTTTAAATGTTTGAGTCAGACATATTTCATATTTTATATGTTTTTATTCTTAAACGAAGATAATTTATTTGGGGTTCCCAAAAGCTTTGTGATCGCTAACAAGGAAAGATGATATTGTCCATAGTGATTTATTAACATTTCTAGACATCTCATTATTTTGTCTGAAATATGTGAGCTTCCCAACTATTTATACTGTCAACATTAGGTCTGTATGTGGTTGTTGGATGTGAGGTTGGGGGTGTTTCTAGCTATCATAATGTCCATGTAATTAGATGCCTAACTTATTATTCAACTTCTTATACACTTTTTCATTGTTTATCCATCTACAATTGATCTAAATGCATGACAAGAAACGTACAAGGTGAACTGTACTCATAGCTTATCCACCATAATGTCCATGTAATTAGATGCCTAACTTATTATTCAACTTCCTATATACTCTTTCCATTGTTTTCCATCTACAGTTGATCTAAATGCATGACAAGAAACGTACAAGGTGAATTGTAGTCATAGCTTTCTGGTACAACTGCTAATTGGTTTTCTTTTTTTATTTAAAAATTTTTGATTTCAGAGTTTAAAACATAATCCCAACGGGAGATTCGTTGTTGTTTGTGGGGATGGTGAGTACATCATATACACAGCTCTAGCATGGAGGAACAGGTCCTTTGGATCAGCATTGGAATTTGTGTGGTCATCAGAAGGAGAATATGCTGTTAGAGAAAGTACATCAAGGATTAAGATTTTCAGTAAAAACTTCCAGGTTCAGTTACTATCTTGGTTTCTAATTTTTTATGAATGGAGCTTCCTTGAGCAGTTACTCAAATGGCAATGTTCATTTATTGCAAAAAGTCCAACTTAGTGCATGGTTATATGCAAATCTAATTATTCTGCCTTTTGCTAATTTGGGTAGTAGCTGACTGAGGTGATATTTCAGGAGAAAAAGAGTATACGACCTACATTCTCTGCTGAGCACATTTTTGGTGGAACTTTACTTGCAATGTGCTCAAATGATTTTATTTGCTTTTATGATTGGGCTGAGTGCAGATTGATTCGCCGAATTGATGTTAATGTGAAGGTAATTGTTAATTTCAATCTAATAGATTACTTGGTTTCTTTTTCTCCCTTTATACCTGCCTATGGTGGTAATTTTTTCTATTGTTGGTTTCATCATTTCAGAATCTCTATTGGGCTGACAGTGGTGATTTAGTGGCAATTGCCAGTGATACATCCTTTTACATCTTGAAGTATAATGTAGGAATGATTGCAGCACAGTTATTTTGTTTTGCTTTGGTGACTTTATATCCAAATATGTTAGCATAGGTGCTTTGCGTTACAGAAACTGAAGTTAATTATTTAATATTGGCAGCGGGATACTGTGTCGTCTTATTTAGATAGTGGAAGACCAGTAGATGAAGAGGGGGTTGAGGATTCTTTTGAGCTCCTCCATGAGACAAATGAGCGAGTCCGGACTGGAATATGGGTTGGGGATTGTTTCATTTACAATAACTCTTCTTGGAGATTAAACTACTGTGTTGGTGGTGAGGTATACTGGATATCTAACTTCCTAGTTTCCAATAACTTTGCAATGTATTTCATGGATGATAATTATCTTTTGTTTTTCTTCCAATGATTTAGGTGACTACCATGTTCCACTTGGACAGGCCTATGTATTTGTTGGGATATCTTGCAAGTCAAAGTCGGGTGTATCTTATAGACAAAGAATTCAAGTATGCGGGGCTTGAAAAATTTCCCTTGCAAAGTTGGTTATACTGCCATTTTTTTTTATTATTGATCTCTCATAGTTTGTAACTCTTTCCAATGCAGTGTTATGGGATACACCTTACTTCTCAGTTTGATTGAATATAAAACTCTTGTGATGCGTGGAGACCTAGAACGAGCAAATGAAATTTTACCCTCAATTCCAAAGGAGCAATACAATAGGTATCAAATGATTGTGTGCCAAATGTAGTTCCTGTTCGTGTGATTGAAAATGAAACATAAACAATTGTGGTTATCAAACTTGATAGCTCAGAGATTCTTGGTAGCTATTTCAATGTTCATTCTTTCATTTGGTAATCTCTGTTGTATTTCCTTATACTGAGTTAGCATATATTTATCTGCATTATATTCACTATTTTCAACTTTGCTTCTTGGCAAGAGCTATCTTGCCAGCTGGATCTCTCCTCCTTTCCCTTTCCATTTATATGATGTGCACGGAGAGAATGCTGTTAAGTCTATGTGAACCTATGGAGAAGATTACATTTCTGTCATTAATGCTTATGAAGTTATGATAGGGCTTCCCGAATCATAGAGTTGTTTGATGGCATTATTATTAAGGGGAAATAAAGAATTAATTCTGATAAATGCAGGTGTTATTCTGAGCTTATGGATTTTCTTGTAGTGCAAACTCTCCAATTTTAACCACTATGATGTTAAAACCAGTTCAGCTTGTTTCTACAGTTCAACTACCATGTTGCCAGGTTCCCTCTTTTGTTGCTGTCTAGTTCGTTGAGTGCAGGCTCAACTAAACTAAGCCTTGTCCCAACTATATGGAGTTGGCTACATGAATCCTATACCAATGTTCTGCTCTGTTCGGTGTCATATTCATTGTTAAATTATGGGCTATTAAGTCATTTCTCACTACATGATCCATGTCCTTTTTGAATGGCTCTCAGCTCTTCTAGACCCTTTAACTTGTAATGGATAAGTTCTTCCCTGGTGACTGGTGCTGTAAATGGTCTTCTCCACGCTTGACCAAACCATCTTAGACTACCCTCATTTTCTCACCTGTTGGAGCTACTCCTAGGTTCCTTCAAACGATTTCCTTGAACCCATGTTTTAAAAAGTGCAAGCTATTTGTGGTCATGATTTTGCTGATACATAATGGTTTCTTTTGTTTTTTGTTAGAGTCAACAACTTCATTTGCCACATTAAAATTGTGGCGTGAACCATGCTAATACTAAAATTATAATGCAAAATCTAGAATTCATTCTGAATTTATAATATTTTTTCTTGGAGTATTCATACATGGTTTAACATCCTCAGTTAAATTTCTCTAGATGTGTTCTATGTTTCATTTTTGTCTTTCCATTTTGTATTCTGATTCTGATGTTGAGGTTTTATTTTATTTTCCTATCAAAAAAAAATGTTGAGGTTTTATTTTGCTGTAAGAACCTTATTTATGAAATTTCTCTTAGACTCTGATGTGCATATACTTTTCTTTTCTAGTGTGTCTCGTTTCTTGGAATCTCGAGGTATGCTGGAGGATGCACTGGAAGTAGCTACAGATCCTAATTACAGATTTGATCTGGCCATTCAGCTTGGGAAACTAGAAGTTGCAAAGGTAGGTTCTATTTAATCTTATGCGGCTATGCCTCTGGAGCCATTGGGTACCACTGCATTCATTTGCTTCCTGCTTGATGTTTAACTTCTTTGGTTCTTTCTTTGCAGGCAATTGCCACAGAATTACAGAGTGAAGCCAAATGGAAGAAGCTAGGAGAATTAGCTATGTCCACTGGAAAGGTATTCTAATTCCCTTGAGTGATTATATATATATATATATATATATTCTTAAAAATTTCAATTAGTAGATTTTAAGCATTTCTTTCTCCCGCACCACATGTGCACACTCACATATGTGCATTTTCACACAGACAATTGGATTTTTGTGCCTTCTTAAAAGTGATAAATGGCCAAATAATTTGTTCACAAAATCTGAAAATAGACAGAAATGCTGTTCTTGCTTCTAGTCTATGGTCACAATGTATTCTTTTCCTCCTTATCCAAAGGAAGTAGAAAATTTTCAACAATAATTGGATCTAAACTTGATGAAGGGAAATTCCAAAGTACTTAATAATGTTAGTGTACTGATGATTTATGTAAACAATGTATGTCTGTCAGTTGATGCTCATTCAATCTGATTTCACTTCCTGGTTCTCATATTGCTTCATTTCTTGTGTGCAAACTACTTTTTTCCTCGCACACATTCTTTGAAATGATCTTGACTAGTAGAAGATCTTTCTTGATGATGCAATTGGTGTATTTCTTCAGTGAAATTTACCTTTGCCTGAAAAAAAGTGATGTGAATTGAACATGAGATTCCTCGATGCAATTTATTGTTTGCTACATTTACTTAGGTACTGGGTTTCTTGATGCAGTTAGAAATGGCTGAGGAATGCCTACAGCATGCAATGGACCTAAGTGGTTTATTGCTTCTCTACTCCTCTCTTGGAGATGCTCAAGGAATATCAAAACTTGCATCTCTTGCTAAAGATCAAGGAAAGAACAATGTTGCATTTGTTTGTTTATTCATTCTAGGGAAATTGGAAGAGTGCCTCCAGCTGCTAGTGGAGAGGTAATTCTTTAGGTCATTTTTATTGCCTTGAAAAGGAAATATTTTTGCAATTATATTTGTTTGACTTCTTGGATGATATCCTTACTTGAGATCCCTTGCAGTAACCGGATACCTGAGGCTGCTCTTATGGCCCGTTCCTATCTTCCAAGCAAGGTCTCAGAGATAATTGCACTCTGGAGAAATGACCTCAATAAGGTTATCCTGATATTAATATGTTTATCTCTATGTTTTTAATTTTAAATATTTTCTGTTAAGTGAATCTGATCAGGAAGGATAAAGGGCACTTTGAATCTTGTTACTGGAAAGATGTCAATTATATCCCATTTGACTTGTTTTGATCATTTGACCTTGTTAACAGGTTAACCAAAAAGCTGCAGAGTCTTTGGCGGACCCTCAAGAGTACCCTAATTTGTTTGAGGATTGGCAGATTGCTCTTGCTGTTGAATCTATGATTGCAGAGAAAAGGTACATTTCTGTAGTTCCATTTACCTTTCTTTCTCACTTAATGTTTTGATTTGCAGTTTTTCTAGCTGCTTTGCATTTGCATGCCATGTGTTTTCTTTCATGTAAATCATGTCTTAATAATAGTGCAACTCCCTTTTTTGCTAGAGTTGGAAGACTTTGCCATTGTTCTTGGTTTATTCTTACCAAGGGTCCCAAGAACAAATATTTAATTGATTTACTCTTATTCAATGTTTAGCAAAGAACTAAGCCTTTTATATTTAACACCGGAACTTATCAACATTAGGGGGTGAAACTTGGGTGCGTTGGTCTGGATTTAGGGCAAACCAGGGCCTAGCACCGAGCCCTGGAGCATGGGCCTAAGTCTGGAACCCAAGGTGAAAACCTGAGTTGTTCAGTCCAAGCCCATCCTAAGCTAAACACCACAGAACTCAGGCTAGGTTTGAACCTGGGCAGGTTGGTCAGATTTGAATGTCTTCATGTTTTGTACTTATTTCATTTGGGTTTTATAACTAGAACTAGAGTAGAAATAAAATATACATGTATTTCATTAGACAATGCACACATACACGTGTGTTTATGTACAGATATGGTTTTACAAAAAGGCCATTGCCCAATTTTGGTCTTAGCTATCTGGGGTCCTGGAAGGGGGACTGTAAGGACATAAATTTTGCCTTTTTTTTCAGACAAAGTGGCTGCTCTCAGTTTTTTTACACAAATGGCACATGGCATGCATAGTGACTGCAAAAGACACGGGATAAATATATTATGGGAAGTTGGGTGTACTTGGGTTGGGTTGCGCTGGGCGTGGTTCAGACTCGGGCTGCCTGAGGGCCCTAAATAGAGGTCAAGTATGAGTTTTCAGGACTGGGCCTAACCAAGAGCCTAAAAATCCAAAGGCCAACCTGTGCAAAATCTTGGATGGGTTAGATTAGGCTTTAGTTGGGTTGGGCCCACCCAAGTTGCATCTCTAATTAACATGCAAGTATATTACAAATTTACATAAACTAGGATTTCTAGCTTGAGCGCTGAATTCATTAACAATATGAACACCATGCATTATCATCATCATCATCATCATCTAAGCCTTGTCGCAACTATGCTCAGCTACATGAATCCTATTTTGCCATTCAGTTCTTTTCAGTGCCATATCCATTGTTAAATTATGGGTGCTTAAATAGTTTTTGTTTTCACTTAGATTCAATAGAGGAATAAAAGAGAAGGAGGGGATAAGAGAAGAGAGGAGGAAGATTGAAGAGCCAAAAATTAGGGCTGGTGGTGCCCCCAATAGCATTTATAGGTACGTGACAGCAAACATAATAAAATGTTAGAATTGCAAATATACCCCTATAACACTATCTAATAATAAAAACAAGAAAAATAAGACTAATAATGGATTGGCAACACTCCCCCTCAAGTTGGGCTGTAAGTGTCAATCATGCCCAACTTGTCACACAACTCATGCGGCAAATGTCGAAGTCCCTTGTAAGAACATCAACAAGTTGTGGAATATCCACTAGTAGACTTTCTATCATCCACAACACCTACTCAATCTACATCTGTGTAAGCTTCAACCTGTATGACTATGTTTTTTGAACAACCTAACGACCTAGCCCCTAGAAACTTTTTCAAATACCTAAGTACCCTTTCAACAACTTCCAAGTGTGGTACTTTTGGAGAGTGCGTAAATTGGCTCAACACCCACACAACATATGCAATATCAAGGCGTGTTATTGACAAGTACACCAACCTTCCCACCAACTCTTGGAACTGTTTCACATCGATAGGAGTATCGACTGGTTTTGCACCTAATTTTCCTGTGTCTTGCAAGAGGTCTGGGATGTACTTCCTTTGAGACACAAAGATACCCTTTTATCTTAGAGTTCTAATCACTTGTAATTGTGATATCATCTACCATAGACTATCAACATTGCAACCTTTCCTTGATTCCTCTTGACAAAAAGAGTTTGGTTAAACTGGCATTGTCTATAGCCAATTTGTTGAATAACAATATGAAACCTGCTAAACCAAGCTCTAGGGAAATTCTTCAACACATATAGAGATTTCTTTAGTCTACATACCTTGTCCTCACTGTTGCCTTTGGCTCGAAAGTCAAGTGGCTGAACCATATACACCTCCTCCAGATCACCATTCAAGAAAGCATTCTTCATGTCAACCTGATGCAATTCCCAATCAAAACTAACAACTAGAGATAGGAGAAACGCATAGAATTCATCTTTGCAACTGACACGAAGGTCTCTACGTAATCAATGCCATACACCTGTGTGTAGCCTTTTGCCACCAACCTTGCCTTGTACCTTTCTATAGTCCCATCTACCTTTTGCTTCACGGGAAACACCCATTTGCATCATATTGGCTCCTTCCCTTTTGGAAGATCCACCAATTCCCATGTATTATTCTTATGGAGGGCATTAATTTCCTCCTCCATAGCATCTGTCCATTCAGGGTAAGACAAGGCTTTTGCAACACTTTTAGGGATGGAGATACTATCAACGACAAACAAGAAGGCATAATAAGAGGGTGAAACATGATCATAAGACATAGTGGGTAATGGGGTGCTTAGTAGTGCATGACCTGACACCCTTTCTATGGGAAATGGGAATGTCAAGGTCATCCACATCATCATCAACAGCAATGGGAATAGAAGAGTCAACGGGGATGAAAGTACCTAGCTGAGGGCTTACCTCTTGAGAATATGATGGCGTTGGATGCAAAATATTTGGGAGCTCCATATCCTTTTCTACAATGCTTCCAAAGGAAAACACGAAAAGGAACATGGTCTGGGATGGAAGATGCATCTATTGAAGTTACTTCTCCTCTACACAACTCTCCCCTTAAGAAGTGGGATAGAAAGGCTCAAACTCAAAGGAGACATCCATGGAGATAAAATACCGACAAGTAACTAGGTCAAAGCACTTATTACCCTTATGAGTAGAAGGATACCTAAGGAAAATACAAGGAATAGACTTGGGTTTCCAACTTACCACGAGAAGAGGACATATCATGAACAAAGGATTGACACAAATAGGAATGGAGAACAAGGGAGACTGAGGATAGAGTAGTTGATGTAGGGGGCTTACAATTTAACACTTTGGAGAGCATATGGTTAATGACATAGGCAACCACAAGTACAACATCCATCCAAAAACGTTTTGGAACATTCATGTGCATCATCATACCACTAACCACTTCAAGAAGGTGGTGGTTCTTCCTTTCTACGAAACCGTTTTGTTGTGGTGTCTTGGCATAAGAGCTACAGTGCAAGGAACCGTGTGATGCAAAAAAACTCAGATCATTGTGGAAGCATTCTTTTGCATTATCAGATTGAAACATTAGAACCTCCACATGAAACTATGTAAAACACCATCTATTGAAAATCTTTTACAATTTTCGGAACTTCATCTCTAGTAAGCATAGGAAATATTCGTGCGTAACGAGAAAAATCATCAATTAAACTTATAAAATATCTATAATCACCCTCAAAGGTTATAGTAGTGGGTACCCAAACATATGGATGCACAATATGAGAAGGAAATTCTGATCTTTTATTACTATAAGAAAAAGAGTTTCTACAATGTTTGCTAAGTTGGCATGTTTGACACTGAAAGTTGGGCACTAGACAAGACTTGACCAAGTTAGGAAACAAGTACTTTAGCAATTCAAAAGAAACATGACCCAGGCGATTGTGCCACAAAAACACATGGCTCTTATTATCTTGACTCAATTGCCTACTTGAATCGAATGTAGAAGCCGAGAGACTAGCTTTATTCTTAAGAATGTAAAGGCCATCCACCATGCTTTCTCTACCAATTGTCTTTGTGGGGGTTAGATCCTAAAAAACACATGAGCAAGGAAAGAAAGTTACATTGCAATTTAAAGAGTGAGTGATACTACTAATGGAAAGCAAGTTCAGAGGAAGCTTAAGAACATGAAACACTGCTGGTGTGAAAATTTTAATAAATTCTCATGCAACATAATTCACTCATCAAGTGATTGAGTTTTTATTATTTTAGGTAAGGCCCATTCAGGGAATCATACAGATTGTTCCCCTTTATTACATCTCCACATGAAAGTAGAGAGCACTTTTTGATTCTGACTTGGAGAAATGAATGCATAGAACAAAAGAAAAGAACAATAGGGTACTTACAAAGAACTTTTCATTTGCGTTTCTTTTACATCAAGTGTACAAGAATGAGAAGAAGGAAAAAGAAAATACAATTGAGAAACTATACAACAATATATTTCTCTTTTCTTTTTGATACAATGGAAATTTCCTTCTCACTCCTTTCTTCACAATAAGCTGCAGTCAGATGAAATTCCGACTGTAGACAGCCTTAATCCTTGGATTTTTGCATATAAAAAGGGAACTGTAGTCAATAAAACTGAATATTTGATTGTAGACGGTTTTTATCCCTATGATCTTCATTTTCATTTGGAGGGAACCATAATCAGCCTTGAGAATTAGATTGTAGATGGTTTAATCCCTAACTTTGTCTCGAAAAAGGGACCATAATCAACCAAGTAGAAGCACCTGGTTGTAGATGGTTTATTTCCCTCTATTTTCTTTCTCCAAAGTTAAAATAAAAGAGAGAGAAAGAAGGATACATAGCAGGAGACATATATAGGAAGTATTCACAGAGGGCTTTCCTTTTTCTACTTGTATTAGTGAGACTTTTCCTTCCCCGCCTTCCCTTGAGAACTTCTCTTTTCTTCTCTCTTTATCTTTGCTTTTCTTAAGGACCTCTTGAGATAATTTTCCCCGAAGAGTGTCTCTGTTCCTCTCTAACTTCCCCTTAAAAGGAGCTTAAATAGGGAGTGGGTTAGTTATGTAACTACCTCCTCCTCCTAGGTGAAGGATACCTGTCCCTCCCATTTAAAGAGAGGGAACTCCCATATGGGATACTTTTTTATAGTTTTGATGATTTGGCTAGCTGCTAGCAGAATAGCCAACCCACTTATTTGAGTTATAATTTATTTAAATATTATTTGGATTAAAAAAATGCTTTTAACAAACACATTAAAAAGGGTCAAGTCGTGGGGGAGAGATATCAATCCCTGACCTGCAATGAAAGAGAGTGAACCATCTGCAAGTCTCACTTTATAGCTCCTAGACAGAAGGCTATAGGATTGGAATAAATTGGATGTACCGGTCATGTGAGGCCCTTGAGTCAATAATCCAGGGAGAATCAAAGGCAGAAGTAGAAACATGGAAAGTAGAGGCTGCATTATTTATTGTAGGCACAAAAGAAGAGTAGGGGTACCAACTGTACTATCCATCTGATGTAATGCCTTACATTAGGATTCCAGATGATCCCTAAAAGATTTGATGATGTCCTCCTTAGGCTCAAAACCAGTTTGATGCTACTGAGAATTACTAGTAGTTACACTTCAGTTTGAGAGTAATTAGCCGCAACATTTGCCGCACTGTATTTCCCCCTTATTTGGCTCCTGGTTCTTAGTTGCCCACTTGGGCTTCCCAACAAGATCCCAACAAGTTTCCCATGTGTGTTTGGGATGACGACAATGGGTGCACCACAACTTGTCCTTGTCATCATTCCTCTTATAATCACCTTTTGACACCATTATTATCACCCTTCACTGCTAGAGCAATCTCCTGCTCCCCCTTGGTTGTAACCATCACACTCCTTAGTCCTACTCTCTGACTGTATAGTGGTATATACTTCCTAAATTGACAGGAGATCTTTACTACCCAAAATCTGAACACGGAGAGGCTCATGCACTGGATTCAGACCTAATAGGAATGCAAAAAGTCTTTGTTGACAAATCAACTTTTTGTAAGCCATTGCATCATCATCATTCTTCCACTCGATAGTTTGATTGTGGTCCAACTCCTTCCAAACCGAGATAAGGGCTAAATAGAAAGCAGGGAAGCTATGATCACCCTACTTTCAGGTGGAGGATTCAGCCTGTAACAGATAAATATTGGCATAATACCTCTGCTCAGAATAGATGGATTTTGCTTGCTCCTAAATCTCACATGCGGTATCAACTCACAAGAAATTCTTCCTCACCTCCAGTTCCATAGCAACAAGAAACCAGGACATAACCATACTATTCTCCTGGTCCAACTATCATGTTCAGCAGTTCCGGATTTAGGTTCTTTCACTTTACCATTGATGTAACCAGCCTTTGCCCTAAATGTAACATAAAGCTTCACACCCTTAGACCATTCCAAATAATTTAACCCATTCAGAGCAATGGACAATTGGGCATAGGAAAACTCATGCTGTCAAGTCCCATACTGGATGTTCCTTTGAAAAGAAAGAACCCTGGAGGAAGTTGAATATTCAGTTTCCATTGCAGTGATCACCCACACTAACAATCGATCGCAAAGAAACCCTAGCCAAACTGCTGTAACTGTTACTATGCAGGCCACACAGCTCAATCACACCATGAACAGACCACTACCAACCCACAGAATACATCTGGTAGTGACAGACAGCAACTACCTGCTAAACCAGGAATCTACGATCCACTGCAGAACCATAAACGAAGCACACACCTCGAGGAAACACAAAGAGACAAAAGTCTAAACCAGTCCGATGTAGGTTCTTTCTCCTTTACAGTCCAAAAAAATGGGAAAAAAAACGCAAGAAAAAAAGTCGATCTGCAATTTTTTACATCCCAGATCACTAGATTGCCACTCTGATTCCATGTTTTCACTTGGATTCAGTAGAAGAATAGAAGAGGAAGAGGGGAGAAGAGGAGAAAGATTGGAGAGCCAAAAATCAGGGCTGGTGGCAACCCCAATAGCATTTATAGGTATGTGATAGCAAACATAATAAAAAATAAGAAGAATTACAAATATACCCCTGTGGCACTATCTATCTAATAATAAAAACAAGAAAAATAAGACTAATAATGGACTGACAACACTTATTACTTCTACCCAAGTACTTTTTGATGTGCCCCTGGCCATTCTAGCCCCTTCAATTTGTAACAGACCACTTTTTCTAATAGGTGCTGTAAATGGATGAACACCAAAAATATGTACAACTTTTTTTTATCAGTTACTGTTGAAATTCATTTATGAATAATTTCAGTGAAATATACTTATCCTAGGTAACACCCACTAAGAGAGGTAACCTTCTTACAGATACAATTTATGAAGCCCATAATCCTGGTTTACAATTCCCAAAACAATTCATTTCTATTTGCCCCTAACTTGGCAAAGCCAGCAGCCATGTTGTTTGCTGTCCACGGGGTCCGTATATATGTGCAACTTTTCCAGCTATTGATTTTATTTTAGATACTTTTTTTAAGTTCTTCCCAAATTGTAAGTTGTGCCATAATTTCATCTCCAATCAAGTCTTCATGGTTTCTCATAAGAAGAACAAGAAGGTATTCAGCTTTTGTATGGGACTAATGAGTTTATGAAGGGTATCTATTAATGCATGTTCACATGAAGTAGCTTTCAAATTGAGGGGTTTGGTTATGGGTTTCAACTTTCAAGTTTGTGCCAAAAGGATTTTTCACTATAAAAAAATGCAAGCGATAGTAAAATCTCAATGGTCATCTCAAGTGCCAGATACTGTACAGGAAAGCTTTATTCTTCTTGCAGAAGTCTAAATCTTTACTTGTTTAGGTTTATCTCTTAAAATTTTCCCGCTAGACATATACGACCACCTTTGCAGGTTGTTTTTCCTCGAGAACTTTTTCATCATTTTTGTCTGCAAAAATATGAATCTATGTCATTTTTTTGTAATTTTCTTAAAGACAAATGATTGTTTCTGCACTTTCAAAAGCATGTAGAGCAATTTTATTTATTTATTTATTTGTTTTATATGGTAGTGGATATATCTTGGATAAGTGTCTGAATGTGTTGAGTGCATGCTAAGTAGCACTTTTACCATTTTGATTGATTTGTTGTCATTGTTTAAGGGGCGCGTATCCTCCTGCTGAGAACTATCTAAGCTATACTGAGAAATCAAATATCAACCTTGTGGAAGCTTTCAAGAGCATGCAAATTGAAGAGGAAGAATCACAACTTGAAGAAAATGGAGATTCTGGTCATGTGGTATGATCTACATACCCTTTTCAAGCACAAATTCATGATTTGTAAATTGTAAATGTAAATCAGGTATCTCTAATTTTTATACTTCAGACAATGCATGATTTGTTTATTTGTTCTTTTCTATTCCAGGTTGTGAAAGAAAATGGAGAAGGCCAAGAAGAACCTGTCGAAATGGATGCTGATTCTACAGATGGTGCCGTCCTTGTTAATGGTAACGAGGTTGACGACGAGTGGGGTACTCCATCAGCCTAAAAGCTATTTGGTTGGGCAAGTGTGAAAATCCAAAAATTGTCTCTGGTGATTAATTGATTTTCTTCAATGTGCCCTCATGTTAATCCTACTTTCTTCTTTTTCTGCTGAAGCACATAACTCTCATTTTCACCCACTAATTTTATTCTTATTATTTTTGTTATTATCATTATCTATTATCTGCTCATGTCCTCTTTTCTTTTTATCATGGACATACCTGTGATACAGTGCTGCAGTTCATTGGTTGGCAAGTTGTCCACCACAGAGAAACCCGATGGAAGTTCTTCTTACTTTTAGAGGATTGACCCCTTTTACAGTGGAAAACCTGTTGCCTAATGTAACACAGCACCCTATTATCAATAATAATAATAATAATAATAATAATAATAATAATAATAATAATAATAATAATAATCAGAATAACTCCCATTTTGATCAGTAGTTCAGTACATCACCCTATTGTATTAATATATGCTACCAGATTGTAATGGTTATGGATAACGATTCTAGGAGTTGTGAGTTTTACCAAAGCTAAACTTTGGAATGTCAAAACCAGAGTGTGTAATTGTCTGCTCTTCTCTAAAGCGATCAAACAGAGTTGTAGTCATTACAGGGGGTACTTGATATTGATAGACAAAATCTAGTAGTATTTAAACATGGTTTCCAGGTTACAAGCTTAATAATCAGCTTCAGATTAAAAGCTTTATCCAAAACCCCTTGATTGAGCAATTTACTCTAGCTGAGTTTCCTCTGAAAAGGAGATTAAGGAGAGCTCCCAACCTTTGAAGTTAATAATTTTCTTGCTATTAGCTTACATGTTCTATGGTTCTAATTAGAGCCTTCTTCAACATGTGAATGATGGGAGAGGCTGACTTTCCACATGTCATTTGACTTTGTACCACTGTTGATTTGCACTATTGTGTTCTCATCATGGAGTGTCCCTCCTGAGCCCTAAATTAATTTAAAACTCTGTGCCATAGATGAGTTCCAAGCAGGTCTGATGAGACAAGTAATAGCTGTTTAGGATCAATGCTGTCATATAAAAATGCCCACGATGTTACGATCATTTCTGAAGGCCACTCTTCTTTTGGCCGACTTTTACTTCCAGGAAATTGTGTAAATAATTTACCTTGTGTGCTTTTTAATCATGGTCAGCTTTGGTCATTTTCTCATAGGAAGAATAATAAAGTAAAAATACTATATTATCTGTTTTGCCCATTCTTCTCATTTTGTTTGTTACAATTATTAACCTCAACAGTGAAATCTGGAATTATTTGTGGCATTTGTGTTAATTTTCTGATTTTGTTTTGATGTAGAACTTGTGCTGATCTAAGCATCTTAACTTGAACTTAATATTTGACTTTATTTTCTCACAATTGAAACAATTTTATATGGCAATTTGGATTTAATGATGTTTCATGTGTATGACTAAGTTTGTTCTTGTTGAGATGACAGTACTTGCGCCATGCCACTAGAGGTCTCATCTCATCAAGACAGCCGGTTCCAGCTGTTATCCACCCTCTTCTGAAGGTGAGAAAAGTCTCATATAAACTAAATTTGTCTTTAATCTTCTATTTTCTCGCTAGATCAGTTATGTTGATCTTCTTTAAGAATTATGGCATTGGGAGAATTCAGTGACCTCATCCTAGTTTTGTAAAATTATTTTTTACTTTTTTATTGGAGTGGATTACATTCAATGTAATGCTCCTTGGCCCGAAACCACCCCCATATTTGATTGACCTCACTAAGGGAACTGAGAAGATTCTCCTAATCTAATATTCCCTGGTGGCATATTAATAAAGTTATCCATGAGAACAGATAACTTACAAAAAGAAACTTATTTCCTGGATTATTTGTGTCTAATTTGTTTTTTTTTTCTTCTTTTTTTTTTTTTATCAAAGTGATGCCATTGATGGAACTCATTGGTGGGGATCCATATACATTTCTGTGGTATGTTTATCATTGAAACAAGGAAAACATTGTCATAACACAGGAAATCTTAAAAACGAAAACATGATAAATCTTGCAGCGGTCATGCTTGATGCTACTTTCTCAGTAATTTGGTAAAGCATAGTATTTCAGTGGTTGGTTTGAGAAAAAAAGATGCATCTAGAATGAACTTAAATAAGTGAATGCTGTCATTGCTACAGGATTAATTGATTCACAGCCATTAATTTCTCTTGCCAATCGTTTAATATAATGATAATAGGTAGTTCTTAATTCTGTTGCTCGATGGTTATAGTGGCTGCTTGGAGAGCTGTGATACAGACAGATCTTTGACAACTAAAGTGTGGTAGCCAACGTTATTTGCAAATGCCTGGTGTGTGTCTTGTTGATGATGACCACCCAGGTGCTGCACCGTGCACCTACGAGATAAGGCCATTAATTTTTCTTGTGCTGTGTAGGATGGGGGGATTGAAATTTTCTTACCCTTCTTGGGGGCGTTTGGATGGCTTTAGGATTTTTATGTCATTGATAACTTTTGGATCACTTCAGATGTTCAAGGTTGTTGATTTATCTCCATTTATTCTGAGGTATCAAATTTGCTTGAATTAGAAGGGATGAAGTTATTCAAAATGCCAGGGATTGTGTCTTAGTTGCCTCTCGAGTGGTTGAACTTCCTTCCATCCCATGGCCCCCCTGGTTGTTGACTTCAATTCCTTGCTCTCTAGTTGTCTCATTCGAATAGGATTACTTCCACTTGAGGATTACAGCTGGATTAATACATGGCGTAGGACAAGGATTCTCGGTGGGACCTGGGATAGGTGTCACGGTGGACCCATCTTAATTGTTTTTCTGCAGTGATTATAAGTTTGATTAGGGTTGTAGCGATTCCACGTTTGCCTCTAGTTGTTTCTCGTTTGTTTGTTTACTCTCTCTCTCTTTGTCAAGGCTCCAATGCATATATTTATTTAAAGATTCCAAGTATACAACTGGATCGTTCTCAAGGAAGAGTATTCCCTTACGACATTCTCCAAAATAAAGTCGAAGGAGGAAAAGGGAAAAGAGAACGATTCTCTAGTCATTTGTGGATAAAGCACCGTCTCTTTCTTTTTAACTTATTTTCGTTTTGTCCTCATTCAGCTTTGCCTTTGATCAAGTTGACCTTTATTTACGAGGACAGAGAGGGGAGAAGGAGCCGGTTGTTTCAGGTAGCTGGTGAACTCGCGGCGGATGGAATTTTTTTGCCTTTGGCCACATATATATATAATATATATATATATATATATATATATATATATATATATATATATATATATATTATAAAAACTTTCCCAACTTCAATTATTTTCTTTTTTACTTTTTTTTATATTTTGGCAGATTCTTAGAGGTTTTTTTTTTTTTTTGTCTATTTGTACCATTGTGAGCAATAGCGAGTAAAAAAATCTGTCGGTTGATCCCTTTTTTCTCTACATTTCTGATTTATCAGGAGAATTTAATGGAACTTTTGTCTGCATTTTATGTTTCGATGTACAAAATAAGGTTTTAAGTGATTCAATCTGGATGCTACCTACCGAATTCAACCATGCCAATCATACGTTTATTCCTTTTTTTTAACGGTGCATGATTTCCGGCAGCATCAAAAGTGGGTCCATGTCCATCTCATTTATTTCTCTTTTTTCTCATGATTTAAGAAAAATCTGTATTGCTGCCTGAATTTGGTGTAAAATAAATTATATTAGAAATGAAGTGAATATATTCGTCTGAGGAATTTGGGATGATTGAGCTGGCTTCAGCTTCTTAAATGGGTACGAATCCGTTGAATCGTAGATAATTGGGTTGGTTGGTTGGTTGGTGCCTTTGGTGGTTTGAACGGATTCCGGACGCCACGCGTTTTAATGAACTACGCTCGCCGCCCCACCTCTGACCTTCCCCCTTCCAAGTGACCCAACACTGCTCTCACGTTCAGACAAATTCATGGTTTGATACTTGTAGAGGAACTCTCTCTCTCTGTGTTCGTAAATTTATATATGGAATGATTCATCTGTTCTGATGTCTTCATGTTTGAGTAAACGACATTTCATTGAGGACCCGTTTGGTAATACACTTATATATTATTAATACACACTTTTTTTTTCTCCGTTGAATTGGACGGCCTGGATTGACTTGGGGATCACCAATTTTTTAACCCATCCATTAATGAGCACCACGTATTTAATGGTGACAAGCAAGTAGCGTTGCTTTCTTGCCCGTGTTAGTGGGGCCTTAGACCCCCAATTTCTGGCTTAAATTTAGGTAGCAGGAGCTCCGTAGTCCAATGGCGCATCCTATCACAAGTCCCCTTGCTCTCTGGTCCTCTTTTCTACAAACTAAATCAATTGGAGATTGGATTTTGGAAGGTGGTCCCGGAACCTGATGAGGTTGATATTAGAAGATTAATGTGTTGATGACAAGGTTTAAAACCACAGAGTCAGACAGATGAAGGTAGATAATAAAATTGGGTAGTGGAGTTGTAGTAGTTCAAAGACAATTGGTGGAGTATTTAGTAGCCTAGAACCGAGGGATGGGGGGAGGGGGGATTCATGCACCATGACGGATGAATGAATGATGGATGTTCCGCATGATAACCAAATGGGATGATAAAATATGATGGATGTAAGCATACGAGCCCACACATGAGCGTGTATGCCACGGCATAGATCTTTGCTTCTTTCCTTGTTTTGTTTCGGAATTGGGGTCCACTTGCATATTGCACCCAGTTGCCTCGTTTTACTTTTCCATCCTCCTCCTGACCGCTGATGCTGGTCACCGAATACTGGACCTCCCGGTAACTCAGAAGAATGATGGGCTTAAAGGAGAAAATCCAAACGAAGAAGGGTTTAAAAAAATTTATTTACTAAAACACTCCCTATAATTTCACAGATTTACTAAAACTTATTTTGTGGTTTGCAACCAATCTACTTAACTGACATTCTAGTGAGGGCTGTTTGTATTGTGAAAATGGTCACGTGATCACCTAAATGGAGTGGAAATTGTTTTAAGGGTATGAACCCTTAGTTCTTTATTCCGAAAGTATCCTCTTCATATCAAGCTTTTAGGAAAAGAAAAAAGAATGTATCAGAACAGACTATTCATTTGAACCAAACAATCGAATCATTTCACCAAGAAATGATGACCAAAACAGTTTCATATCCAGTCAGTTTTTAAAATCTTGGTCAAAATTGTCATTTTCACTTTCATGAATTTCATCTAACATAATAGGTTAATCAAGTAAATTATTTGCAAAGTAGATGAGGTGTTTTAGTAAAACACAAGCTATAAAATAGGTTTTAGTAAAAAGGTAAGAAAGAGGTCTTAAGTGTAAGATTAAGTGGTCAAGAGAAGAAGAGGGTCAGAGTTCAGACTCAGAACTCAGAAGTAGGGACCATCGAATATATAAATATATAAAATAGAATTAACAAGAGAGGAAAATTTACCCGCAAATTGCGTTACCAGGATCTTCTTCCTTCTGGGCTTCCCCTCATGGTTAATAGTTAATACCCCTTCCACATTTAATATTAGAAAGACAACATTGAATAGTTATTGATGTAAACTGTAAAGAAAAAGAAAGTAGTGAATATTTAGAGTGAAAACGTTCCCTTTTTTCTCCGCTCCTCCCACGCGTTTCATCTTTTGCTTTCTTTATTTTTCGCCTTTCTCTCTCAATCTCCGCATCCTCCACTTACAGTTACAGAGAGAGAGAGAGAGATCCGTGACCACAAAACGCTCCTCCCTTTCCCAGTTCCTGCCACTTGTTTACTAAATGAAGTTGCTGAGTTCTTTGCATTTTACAAATATATCCTTAATTCCCAAATCATTTTCTTGAGCTGGTCCAGCCAATTTGGACTCATCCAAGTGATTCATTCCCCTTCCCATTTGAGAGGGACCAAAACCCGATTCTGGGGCAAAGTGGGTTCTTACTTCTTAGTGGAACTCTGGAACCTGACCCATTCCCATGTGCCCTGTAAAAGCAAAACCCCTCCATCTCCCCAAATGGAGACCCCTTCAATATGCCTACCATTAAGTTGGAATTCTGTGGTCCATCACCCTTTAGTTAGTTGTGATGGTCATTCCGTGTCCCCAAAATGTTAATGTGCGTAGAACCGAACCTCCATAGAATCTAATTTCGAATTTGAATAGGATATAAATATAAATTCATTGTCGGATCCAGAATGGATGAGAGGATCAATCTCGTATTGATATCTATTTCTCGCAATCAGGTATGCATTTGGGTTTGGTTGGTTTAGCACCTGTTTGGAAACCCCGATGCCATTTCTCCAAGAAAACACTGCCACCTAATAAGCATTTTTCATCAACAAATCATTGCTAGTAATGGTATAAAACAAACCATGCCATTGGAATACGGATCTTTTGTAATGACCCAAACCCATCAAAGTTTATATGGAACATGAGGATCTCAGGTTTGGACTGCAACATTTTCATGTCTCATTTAAGATTCATGAGAATTGATCCACTTTTTTTGTTCTCCTTGGAATTGACACTCGAATGGTGGAAATGGAATTTGAAATGACGCCAAATCTGCTTCACTTTTTTACCTGCACTTTCCAGTAGCCCTGTTTATGCAATGGGATACCTGCTAAGGACTGGCTGGAAGTTCACAGGTGCAGCAGATGAATGGGCCAACTTTTGACCGCTTAATTTCCATCATCCAAACACAACTGTTTGATCTTGAACAAAGAGGGGGGAGGGGGAGGGGGGGGGGTAATTTGTGTTTGACCGTTCAAGGGCATTTCTGTCATTTTATATAAAAGTCGGATGAGTGTTTGGTTCTGGTTGGTCATTGGAATTAAATGTCATTTCTTGATTTCGAGTCCCCATTGTAGCATAATTTATTTGTTCCAATTTGATCAGCAATCCGGTTGGTTCTAGGTTTCTTACCTAAAAGACCGAATTGGAGCATAGCTGCCAACCGGTCAGGTTTGATTTAGGATGGGTGGGGTGAGCAAAAAAACTGAAAAACTTAATTGACTAAAAAAAATCGATCAAAATCAAACCAAAAAATTGGTTAATCAAACCCGTCCGATTTGATTTCAGTTAACTAATATAGAAAACTGGTAGTTAATCGAACCGATCATATACATATATTTCTATATATTTTATATATTTTGGTTTGATCTCAGTTACCAATTATCAAAAAACTGGTAGTATCGATTCGGTTACAAAAAAAAAAGGCCTACAGTTCAGTTGATTAAACCATGAGCACCCCTATTATTTGCTTCCATAAAATGGGCTCCAAATTGAATCAATTATCAAATTATCAATTAGGATATTCGGGTCTGATCCAATTAGACTCAATAATACTCGACATCTACTATAGCCTTGATAAATAACAACTTGGAATTTCGTTTTTGACACTATAGACTCAATGTTTTAAAAACTGATTTAAAACTAGAATTGCTTTGGCGACCGATCTTTGAGTCAATGGTTGGACCATCCCAGTTCAAATGAATGACCTAATATAATTAAAAATAAAATAAAACAATAATTAAAATAAAAAATGACTAAAATGTTGTCCAATTTAACAAGCCGAGAGTTTGATCACTTGATCAACAGGTTGCTGACAAAAGAATGGTTTTAGGGTGAATCCGTCTAACCGTCCAATCAGATCCGATTTTCAAAACCTTGTTAAATAGTAAACTATTTATATGTTAAAACAAATGTTTTTAACTATATCATCTTGTACCGTCATCAAATTTACACTTTCATATGTATAAAATATAATAAAATTGATTATGAGATCGCTATATATTATTAACTAAGGCAAAACCTATGATGCATTTCATGTAAATTGATGCAATGTTAGAGTGCATAAAAATTTTGAAATATATCGTAACCAGACTCAATTATATACTGGAACCTGACCCGATTATTGATTGGATACGCTGGTTTTTTATCGGTTTGGGACCCGAACTACCCTTACACAGACCAGACCGGACGGAGAAGAAGGCGAGAGCACAAGCAAAGCACATGCCATTGAGAGAACTCAGAATGAATTCCTCATGCCATATGACAGGAATTAACACGTGGTGATCTGTTGAAACTTCCAACCAGTCATAGTCGAGACTTCGGACGAGTCGTCGGTTACTATTGGCTCGTTCCCATAGAGGAGAGCCACGTGGAATGCAATAAGGAATACAGCTATATTGCCTGACTGTGACTTCATAGTAGCCACGTGGCAAGGGAAAAAGACATCCCCTCAGCATTCCCATGGCTAAATTACGTAACTAACCCGACGATGGTTGTGAAGATCCAGTTGAAAGCGAAAGGGCAATTCAGTCCATCCGTGATAGCTACGAAACACGAAACGCGTTTGGTAACGCTGAACTGTGTGTGAACTCTGAGGCATACAGAGCACTGAAAGCATCATCAAAAGAAATAAACAAACCGTGTCGTCCGATCGTATGCAAATCCGTTATGGTGACGTGGCAGGAGGTCGTGGCGGTCACGGGACGCGATGTATCTGACCAATAGGATAGACCCTCGGGCCATTGCGCCGACGATCCAGCCGGGCATGACGTGACACGTGGGCCCACTCACATGCATGCATGATGTCGCATTCTCTGAGGAGAGGAGTGATTGGGCGGGACCCACCCCGGCTCGAACCGAGACATCAACGTCATCATAAATTTCAATGTCCTATCCCATGCATCGCATTGCATGTAGCGACCCATACATGCTCCCTCCGGTACTACTGTACCCGACCCAAAACCTAGACCCTTTACTTCGTTAATCACTGTCTACCCTTACCCACATCCTACCCTGTTCCGTCCTCCTAATTGACCGATTTACCCTTTATTTAACTCGAGATCTCCTGTCCACAAGAAAACTCTACCCACGTCAATCACAATTCCTAATCACAATTCCTCACGCTGTCACGCCTACAACCGCGGGAATATCCCCGCTTATCCCGACTACGGTAAGAAAGAAACAAAATACGATCGGAGGACAATATCGGTATTTTAAACCGCGCTGCATTTACTGTTCGAAGTCATCCGGACCGACACCCGTTACAAAGAGACAAAACAACTCCAGTGGTCTTAAAAGACGTCCATCTCTCTCTCTCTTGCCGGAAAATTTCAAATTATCGAGTAAAAGAAAAAACAAAAAGTGAAAAACGATTCCAAAATCTCACGATTTCGGTCCGACCAGTTCGGAGTTTCATTAAAGAAAGATTAATTAGGATAATACTGGTTTAATGCTCGAAGCTTTAGATAGTTGGGCCGGGTGGGAAGGCGATTCAAAGAGAGGGAGAATAAAAAAAGTTGGATTCCGAGAGGAGAGAGGGAGAATAAAAAAAGTTGGATTCCGAGAGGAGAGAGGGAGAGAGAAACGAAAAGAAAATAATAGAAAACAAATAGATAGGGATAATGAGGGAAAGAGAAAGAAAGAATCTCGTCGGCTTTGAGCTGTGATTTAGCTGTTTTGATGTTATTTCACTTTCCCCAAAATCCCTAGAAAAAACCCTCCCTCTCCCCTCTCTCTCTCCTCAAGCTCAACGCGCACACCGTCTCTCTTCCTCCTCTTCTCATCCTCCTGTTCTCTCTCTCTCTCTGCATTTGTGAAGCAAGAAAGACAAAAATCAGGAAAAGGAAAAAGGAGAAAAAGATCATCAAATGCTCAATGTGGTGAGATGAAGGAGAAGAGCTACCTCCATCTTTGTCATCTGCCTCTGGATTTTCTCCTCTTCTTCTCTACTTTTCTTGCTCTTTCTTCGCTTGTTCAGTCTAGCTCTTCCGAGAGAGTAGTCATTTCTAGCAATGGCGGCCTCACGGACGCCGAAGCTAGGTACATTCGACAGAGGCAGCTCTTGTACTACAGAGACGAGTTCTGTGACAGGGGAGAGCATGCGAGAATTGATCCTTCCCTCGTCTTCGAAAACCCTAGACAAAAGAACGCCTACATTGCGTTGCAAGCTTGGAAACAAGCTATCATCTCCGATCCGCTGAATCTGACTAGTAACTGGGTCGGATCTAATGTCTGTAACTACACTGGCGTTTTCTGCACTAGTGCGCTCGATGATCCGTCCATCAAGACCGTCGCCGGCATTGATCTCAATCATGGCGATATCGCCGGTTACCTGCCGGAGGAGCTAGGGTTGCTTACCGACATTGCATTGTTCCACATCAACTCCAACCGGTTCTGCGGCACCGTGCCTCACAAGTTCGTGAACCTCAAGTTGTTGTTCGAGTTGGATCTCAGTAATAATCGGTTCGCCGGGAAGTTCCCGGATGTTGTTCTCCGGTTGCCTAAGCTGAAGTATCTGGACATTCGTTTTAATGAGTTCGAAGGTAAGGTTCCTAGAGAACTCTTTGATAAGGATCTTGATGCCATTTTCATAAACCACAATTGGTTTGCCTTCGATCTGCCGGATAATTTGGGGAACTCGCCTGTTTCGGTGATTGTTCTGGCGAACAATAAGTTCCACGGATGTGTTCCCGCCAGCTTGGGTAACATGTCCAAGACGCTCAACGAAATCATTTTGATGAACAACCGGTTCCGGTCCTGCGTGCCGACGGAGATCGGATTATTGAAGGAACTGACCGTGTTGGATTTGAGTTTCAACCAGCTAATGGGGCCATTGCCTGATACTATTGGAGGGATGCTGAGCTTGGAACAGCTGAATGTGGCTCGCAACATGCTCTCGGGAACGATACCAGCCAAGATCTGTTCGCTTCCCAACTTGAAGAACTTCACTTATTCGTATAATTACTTCACAGGCGAGCCGCCAGTGTGCTTGAGTCTTCCGGATTTCGATGATCAGAAGAATTGTTTACCGGAGAGGCCAGCACAGAGGTCAGCGTCGCAATGTAAGTCGTTCTTGTCTCGCCCTGTGCATTGTAGTGCTTTCAGATGTACACCTTTTGTTCCATCTCTGCCAGCTCCACCTCCACCTTCACCTCCCATCCCGGTGCCCTCTCCTCCTGTTGTTGTATCATCACCTCCACCACCGGTATACTCGCCTCCACCACCCCCTCCAGTTTACTCACCACCACCACCACCAGTTTACTCGCCTCCACCACCCCCTCCGGTTTACTCACCACCACCCCCTCCAGTTTACTCACCACCACCCCCAGTTTATTCACCTCCGCCACCCCCTCCAGTTTACTCGCCACCTCCACCAGTTTATTCGCCTCCCCCACCTCCACCAGTTTACTCACCCCCGCCTCCGCCACCCTCCCCACCACCACCTTCTCCCCCACCCCCGTCTCCATCCCCACCACCACCGTCACCACCCCCACCATCCCCGCCACCTCCAATTTATTGTGTTAGAACTCCGCCTTCACCTCCACCTAATTCACCACCACCGCCCACGTATTCTCCACCACCACCGGTTTATAATTCACCTCCACCGCCGCATCACTCACCACCTCCGCCGCATCACTCACCACCTCCGCCGCATCATTCACCACCTCCGCCGCATCATTCACCGCCTCCACCACACTATGCTTCTCCACCACCACCACCCCCTGTCTATTCTCCACCACCACCACCCGGTTCACCACCACCACCTCCATGTATAGAACCACCTCCACCGCCATCACCACCCCCATGCATAGAACCTCCTCCGGAGTACTCTCCTCCATCAATTCCTTACCTTCCTCCCCCATCACCATCACCACCACCCCCGCCAGTTTATAATTCTCCGCCCCCGCCTTCACCACCACCACCTTCTCCAGTTTATTATGCATCCCCACCTCCACCTTCTCCACCTCCACCTTCACCTTCACCTTCACCTCCTGTTCACTACGAGTCTCCCCCTCCTCCTCCCCCACCGGTTTATCATTCTCCACCACCTTCGTCACCACCTCCGGTTCCTTGTGAAAACTCTCCTTCACCACCACCACCACCGCCGCCACCTCCTCCAGTTGCATGTGAAAATCCTCCGTCACTTCCTCCATTACCACCTGTTTATGAGAGCCCACCACCGGTATATGAGGGCCCAATGCCGCCAATTTTTGGGGTACCATACGCATCTCCGCCGCCGCCTCCTTTCTATTGATTCTTTTGAGCATTTTCCTCCTTCCCCTCATGTAGACAAAAAAGAAACATTTCGAACTTTTCATTTATCTTAGCTACCGTTGCGTCTTCTTCCTCTTCTTTTACTCCTTTTCTGTCAATTCTTGTAATTTCTCTCTGGACGATCCTCGTTTTCGGAGGAAGAACAACGAACAAAGAACAGAAACAGAAAATTGGGTGCAGTGTTCCATGGGTTGCAGCAATGGGTGCGTTCTTGATTGGGGGAATTCGTTTGTAACAAAGAAGAGACAGAGAAGAGAACAGAAGAGCAGAGGAGAAAGTCTCCATATTTATTTGAATTGTTATGGATAATTTGAGTTGTGAATAAATTGTTAGAGATAAGAGAAAAAGAGTAGGTTGCAGGGAAAGGTAATGTATAGGGATGAGATTTCATGAAAAAGAAGTAATGGATGAATGGTGATTATAATTATAAGCAGCAGGTCTGAGAGCCGGTTGCATCTCTGTTACCTGCCTGCTTGCTGCTGCTTTGTGGGTTTATTGTTATTATTGTCTCTCTTTCATCACACCTGGCTTCTTTTTCTTTTTCCATTGTTATAGTATGATCAGGAACATTTACTTGATATATTATTTGATTTTCAGATCATTCTTTCTTCTTAATAACTGTTGTTTGTTCATCATCTTTGTGTTTGTGTTTCAAATACACCAAATTAAGATTTAAGAAGACTCTACAAACTACATACTCCTGTACAAACTACATACTACATACTACATAAGTAGGTGTCTGTATTTTGTGTGATTTGGTGTGGGTTGGTCATACCTTTAAATTAAAATCTTGTACAAGCTACATACTCCTGTCATCAAACCATGACACCTCAGTCGGGATTTTCTGGTTTGGTGGGGAGAGATGGCATCATCTACATCTAGCGGATGCTTGCACTTGCATGCTTGGGACATGTTATTTCTGTTCCTTCAACCGATTCTCTGGAAAATGTATTTCAATTTCAGTCAAGCGACCTTAAAAGTTTCATATCTAATCTCAGTTATATATATTTGAGCCTGGAGGCAAGTTTTTCTTTGTTTGTATGTAACCCATTTGTTAATTTATGCGTGCTTACATATAGTCTTGACTTCAATATATATTGAAGTTAAGATCAACGGGGTTGTTTGGTCATGAATAATCTGACTGCTTCCTCTGGTAAAGTAGAAAATATACATGATAAAGACGGTCAACCCTTGAAATTAAACCTCTTTAGATTTCTTTAATTTCAAGTCATCAATCAGCAGAAGATCCAATCTCTTTGTGATGATGATGATGATGAAGATGAACCATTTAGTTTTATACTTGTATATAAAACTAAAAGCCTATTCATTGCTTTTGCTTTCTGGGGGTTTGTTTATTGTTATTTTAAAGAAGAAGATTGGGGTAGCACACGAGGAGAATTTGTTCATTGAACAATCAGCCCATCACTTTAAGTTTAAAATAATAGAAGAACCCACGCTGGGGATGGGGATATCAGGGATGTAAACCACGCTCATCTCTAAGTCTCCAACCAAACGTTTGACAAATACAGTAATACACTGCTAGGGCCAAATTTCCTAAACTCAATATCACTTTCTTTGAAATGAGACCACTCGGTAGTGGAATTAGATCGATCAATTGCTGATTGAGATGGACCCATTGAGGCATTGCTGAGTGAGTGGCGATAACGTTAATACCTGAAGCGCTTTATTTTAAATTTGCCACGTGGAATGTGTCCACATCCAACCAATAACTTGCCACGTTGTTTAATTAGAGCAATTGAATTGAAGATGTGGGGGTGTGCCGTGCAGTGTTAAACATCAATTCTAAACCTGCCCCTATGTCCCTCACCAATTTCATACACCAAAGTGTACCTTGAATTGCAACCTACCATACCACCCCTGCCATAAATAGCCATTCATTGTTGAATCTTGATCATTAACACGGCCTTACAATATACAAAACAAGCCTTCGTAACCGTAAGGACTCGGTGAACACTTGGATTCCAACCGAGGGTTCACAACTCACAGAATACATGCTTTGTGGCTGCTATCTGTGCCAAGCATGACTGCATAGGGTAACGAGAGCCCCTATCACGTTCAAGGCTACGTACTGGTGATGGATTAAATTAAGTTGTGAAAATTATTTGACCGTGCCACGTGGCTAGTTTCCTGGGTCAGCAGTCCCACGCTTCTTGGCCCTGATAGGTCATAGGTGATCCATCCATTCACAAGAATCACAAGTTGTTCACAACCCTAAACCTGCCTCTGACAAAAGTTGGCTTCTCCCACTTTATTGCTTTTCTTTTGTGAGACACACCATGCCCCACCCATATTCACGTTTTTACTATTTACTGGACTTTGATTCCATGATGGTGTGTGGTGCATGGTGCCTGCATGTTGCCTTGTTGCCGTTAGATTGGAATCCAGTTGACACATACATCCCCCTATCTTATATCAGCCATGCCCATCCTAACGGGACCGGTTGAAAGCCTGAAGGGCTGCTCTGGATGGGTCGAATCTTCTCATATTGAGTGACGTGGCAATTTAGGCGTACCCTCCAACTAAGAGCTCTGGTAGTTTCTTCTTATGCCACGTGTCTAATGCACACTGGAGTGGGGCCCACTGTTTAAACGAGTCCAACTCCAGAGAGCCGTAGAATTTGACTCGGTCTATAGATAATTTTATACCCCCACTCCCACCCCAGCCCAAATAGAGTATAGTAGTACACTGGAAATATGCAGCTGCTGACCTGCTCATGTTGGTTTTGACTGTAACGCAATCTAATATATGTGGGACCTACACAGTGGTTGATCACAACCCTTGGTTCTCAATTGCATGTAGTGGAGAGAGAGAGAGAGATTGTATGGTGTTTTCAGTCGGTGCCTTTCTTTACTTGTTTAGGGTTAGAGTTCTAACCACCCAGAAATCTTCCACGTGGCAATGTTTGTGATAACGGGGTCTCACATGTTTGTCTCTCAGCCTTGTGTTAATGCAACAAACAAATTTTGGCCTCAAAGTCTTGTCAAATAATTGATTAGGGCATGGATGGGCCAGAAATAGACCCAATTAAGAAATCTTTTCTTTTTCTTGTTCCACTGAGTATTGATTTGAGAAAAAAAACTGAAAAAAAAAATAATGTTCAAGTATGCATCCTCTCCAACTAAGGCCATTTCTTTCTCTCACTAGGAAGAGAGAAAAAAAATTCATCAGTCATTCTGATGTGGTAGTGGAAATGAATCATCTATCAGATGACTAGCCCCACTAGCTTACAAAATCTGAATCTGATAAAAGGGCATAATTGAAGCAGTGTTGTCAGACTTGGATCAGACCAGAAGGTTGAACCGGTGAACAAGTAAGCTTTCTGGGTCCTGATTATTTGATGGTTCCCTACAGGCTGAATGATTTAATGGACCAGCCAATTGATAAAATCATGAATTCTGCTCCACTATGGAATTGAACCCAAGAGCAGAATGAGGAAGCTTGCTGAATTGGCTTCACCACAAATCTGCCCCCAATTCTAATTCCACCCTGATCCAAACACACTTCTCAGCTTTCTGTTTCAGCCCTGATAGAGTGATAGTTGGCAATCTGCTGGCGTGGACTTGAGAAGATTTTGCCTCTTTCTTATACTTGTGAAAGTGAAACTATGTTGCGTGCAAATCCATATTAGCAAGAATCCTCATAGAAGGTTCACACACTGTCCAAAAGCTAAGTCATTTAGCTTCTCTCAAAGCTTAATTAAACAATAGCAAATCTGGTCGGTTCTTGATTCTTTACTTCAAAAGATCAAAATATTTTATTTGAATAAACCAAACTTAACTTGACCTAAAGACTGAAAGACATTAACTACTTGTCTTGAAAACATATAACAAGTTCTCATTAATCTTTTGCTTTTTGGCTCTTCCAATTTTTGTTTCCCAAATCACTGTCACTTTGATGAAGGACTATGCTGTTTTCCCAAAATAATGAATATTGAAAGTCAGAATGATTTGTGGTTCTAAACCTCCAGACCAAACAACTAAGTTGTTTGTCAAGGGGTCCATTGTTTCAGTCTGTAGGAGTACATGTAAAAGAAAGAAAGAAAAAGACAATGACATTCAATTGCAAAATGAATATTTTTTTTTCTGATTTTTCTGACATTTGATGTAACTTAGAAAACAAAGGACCAGGACCACCTCTCTGTTGGGAAAATGGTTCACCAAAAATCAAAATTTTGAATGTTATTTTCCCTACTCCTACTCTTTTTTTTAACAACATTCATTTTTTATGAATAATTTGTGAGCAATCAAGCATGAAAAAACATCAATTTTGAGGAAAAACATTGCTTTCCTTCATTTTATGTGAGACCAACACAGCCTCTAATTGTAAAAGGGTGAAGAAACTTTTAGGTTAAATTTCTAAATTCTACTCCTCTTCACATGCAACCAAAAGGAAGAATGAAATACCAGAATGATGATCAGATGAGAATGATTATCTCTGAGCAATTTGTATCTATGAAAATTTAACTATATAAAATATAATTAACTTCTTAAATTTTGAGCCAATGACTGATATATAAGGGAGCTATTGTGTGGAGGGCATTCTCATGTGTCAACACTAATCAGTTAATTAGAATTATATGATCATCAATAATCAATCATCAAACATCAAACATCAAAGAGATATTTACAATTTTGTCCATCTTAAATCCTAGGCTCAAACGTGTTTTTCCCCTTCCAAAAATAAAGCCAAAATTTAGCTCATATATAATGTCTAAAGTAGCTAAATTGAATGACTTATTGCTCTGTCTTTTCATGAATAAAAAAATCAAATTATAAAATATTGTAGGGTGTAGTAATCAATACAACTTCAGCTGTAGCCATTAAGGAGCTTACAACCTTTATTTATTCCTTAAAAGACAAAACAATAAGTCATTCAGTTCAGCCATTTCAGCTGTTATCAAATGGCATCTCAATGTCAATACATGACACTGTGGATCTCCTACCCATTACCTGTTCCCACATTTATACCCACAAGACATTACTGCTGCACTACATTCATGCATTGAAAATGTCTCTTGTCATTCATGAAAAGATGCTTGTGGTAAAAGATCCAAGCTAAAATATAAGGTAGAATAGAATACATAAACCCTAAACTTTTAGTTTGCTTATGTGTAAAGCAAAAGAGATAAAATATTAATAAGATTTAGAAAATAGGCACATAATAACACCCAAGTTTTCAAAACTAGTGGTCTATCTACTTGTAATGTGGGAAAAATAACATCAGATGCTTGTAAGAAGGATAACTCCATATGATAGAAATTGAAACCTTGTACCACAATTTGAGTCAGCTTCATTCAAAAAGAAAATGTAAAGCTTATAAAGTTGTTCTCTTTGTGTTTCTTTTTTAAACTTACAGAAACTGGTTAGAGTTCTTAAAATTCTAGACTTGATAAACCTTTTTTGTAATTCTCGTTTTTCATTCACATACTCTCGACTTGTCTTTTTTTCTTCTTGCTTCTCTTTGATGAATGATTTGATACCAAGGCCTATATCATTACCAAGCAAACAAGACAATGATGTAAGAGTGTGGACCCTTACTAACTGCACCCACATGGGCTGTTAGGGTTTATATTATTTTCATTATAGATTTTAATGCAGGAAGTTGACTTGCTTTTATTAGTGTGAATAGGAACCAAAGCATATCATTTGTTAGAGGCCCAAATCAAATCCTTTACTGAGGTCAATCATATTAAAAGCATATACAGTATTAAAGGTAGAAATGACATTGACCCCATTAAGGCATATTAAAACCTTAGTGCCTGTTTGGGAGGACTTTCCTGCAGCGACGACGGCTGACATTGCAGGATGGGCTCCACACGGAAAGCCATTTGGTGAAAACCCTGGAAAGCCAAAATATACAATTGATGAGTTGAGAAATTGACTTTCTAGTAAAACTAGTTTTGGTAGCTTCTCAGAAACCATTCAGTCAACTCAGCTCAATCAACGCAAAAGCACTCCCAAATGGGTTCTTAGAAATTTCTATCAAAGACTATTCAGATTTTGAAGGATTGATCCAACAAGAAGACAAACATATAGAAACAAGACACTAGGTACAACATGGAATTATGTATGTGAAGGAATATATAACGGCAACTAATTTCATGGGCTCCTGTAGAGGTGGCCCATTGTGAAGCAAGTCCACCGACAGTCTTAGTCATACTAATACAATGTTTATCATGTAATGCACCAACCAAGTGTTAATTAATTTATCAAGTTTAGCTTTCCCTCTTCTTTTGAACAAGAATACCATCCAAAATAGATGGAAAAATCCCAGCCATGGATTGTAAAGGCGATTGTTGATGGGACTCTATCTAATCTCAATTCTGGAGTTGGAGTGGTTATTGGAGATGAGCTCGGTTCTCTTCTTCTTTTATTTTTTTTTTCTGGTCCAAATCCAATTACTTTTGATTCTGGGCCATTGTTTCTGACACAAGAACTTTTTATGAAGGCCTTAGAATGTCTTTAGATATTGGTCTTCGTCAAATTATAATTGAGGGCAATGTCTTAAAAACTGACTCGGAATCGGAACTGTTTTAGTCATCAGTTTTTGAATCAGCATTCAACCATCCTGTTTGAATGAATGGCCCGTTTTAATTTAGAAAAAAATAAAAATAACCAAAAATCATTATTTGAGGTAAATGGGCTGACGATTCAACCACCTGAATCAGACTGGTTGCTGACAAAATCAATAATTTTTTACCAAAGAACAGATTAAAGGGTGAAACAGAACTAATTGACCATATGGTTTGAAAACCATGATTGAGGGTGATGCAAAAATCATTATTGATTTCTATTGGTGGAGCAGCTAGAACCACCATGGTGGTACATCAGAATGATGTTTGCACTCTGCAGAGATCTCATTCGTCGTTCAATTATCATGCACTACTGTCAGTTTTGCTCCAAGAAATTTCAATATTGCTGCACATGCTGTTGCTAAGTTTGCTACTTCTTGTAATCACACAATTCCTTGGTCTTCCCTTTTTATCATTTTCTTGAGAATACTATTAGAAGGGTGATGTAACTGATTTGTTGGAATCAGCTTAGAACTTTCAGGGAGAAAAAAAAAAAAAAATCAACAAATCCAATTTGTATGAAATATGCCCTATAGACCACCTGCCTTTTGGGCGAGAACAAGAGTAAAAAAAAAATCACTATGAAGCAAATGTGATCAGAAAATATCATACAAAGACAAAGTTCTAGTAATCGAACCGTGGGCTTATTTTTGAAATCAAATCGGTTTTATCGGTTTATGGAAAACCGGTAATCAAAACCGAATTCAAGTCGATTGGTTAACCGATTGAACGGCTTGGTTAACCATTGGTTCGGTTCATCAGTTTTTTATATTTATAATATAAATAATAAATAATGTATTATATATTTTAAATATATACCTTTATATATAATGCATATCTATTAATTTATAATATATAAAGAAATATATGTATACTAGCTGGTTTGGTTAACCACTGGTTTTCTACATTGGTTAACCAAAACTAAACTGATACCTTCAATTTTTTAGAAATACCAAACGACCGGTTCGGTTAACCGGATTTTCAGTTCGATTTCAGTCAATTTTTTTGTTCATTGTCAATACATTTTGTTTATGAAACTCTACATTGAAAAAAACAAAATTACATATATGATTGTTAGAAAATAAAAACTTATTCAGGAGATTTCACCTAACAACTTAATTAACAAATCTATTTAATGGAGTGGCCTAGTGTTTAACCCTCATCTCCCCCATTATAATTAATTAAATTTCAGAACAAGGTGTGGATGGGTCTATGCCTGTCCGCTCTTCAGGTCCAATAGGCTTTTCTATGAAGGGGCGTGTTAGAGAATAAAAACTTATTCAGGAACTTCACACCTAATAACTTAAGCTTTTAGGTTAACAATAAATAATATATATAGACTAGATATGTAAAATATAATAAATATTTGTGAATTCTGCAGTACAACCATAAGCTTGGTATATGCATCTCGAGCTACAACTGTTGCAACATGAGCATTGTGATGTCACACCTCATGTAATTTGCAATATTGATGCTCTAACATTGCACTTCTGATGAGGTGCAACATTACATTGCTAATTATACAACATTTCTAGCAAAAGTTCTTTTTTTCCATATTGATAACTACAAGCATTCAAGTAAGGCTCAAAAGCTCCATTTGAAAAAATTGCAAAAAATACATTCAATACAAATACACATATTGTCGAACACAAACGGTGCATATTTGTATTTGCACTCTTCTCAGTATCGGAAAGACAATTTTAAGCATATTAGGATATGTTTAGGAAATGCATGGATATGGCGGAGTGATGAGAATATATGTGATATAAAATTTTACACAATCATCAATAACAATAAGTCTTAAATGATCATAAATGAAGTATAAAAGCACAAGAAAAGTATATTTTAATAGTTTATGTGAATTTAGAACCAAGATTATACACTAAAGAAACATCAGGAGATTATGGACAAGTAATGTATGCATAATTAATATACTTGGAAAACCAACTAACATTGTCCAAGACAAGTGGAATTACATAAATACTCCGATATTCCACATGCGCCATGTATTAAACCCTTGAATTTTTTATACAATATGTCATTTAACAGTAAGTTGCTTCATCTTTGATTACTTAACTCTTTTGTGTGTATTGGACAGGACATGGAACCATTTTGGCCATCAGTTTTTGAGTCAAACGTCCCACTGTCTGACTCTAACAGATAATCTGTTTTGATTTAAAAACATATATACATATATATATATATATATATATATATATATATATATATATATATATATAAAAGGACCAAAAACCTGGGTCAGCAGGTCGCTAACCAAGCCAACGGTTTTTGGCCCAAGAATTGTTTTAGGGTGAAACAGAACTGGCTGCTTGACTGATTCCTAGATCCATTCTGGTTTTAAAACCATGATATCAGATGTATCAATACTTCAAACATTGGTTGCATCGACTGAGCCGCTTCTAAAAAATGATAGCTTCATGGAAAAGTGAAATTTTTGGCTCATATAAGCCTTATTCTAGACTCTTTGAATATTTACCAAACATAGCTTAGGGCTTTCCAGATATTTCTGGCTCATGCAACGGCAGAAGCTGCTACGCGAAAGTTCTTCCAAACGGGCACTAAGACACTACTTCTTTTAAAACTGGTTTCATTGACAACGGATCATTACTCCGACAGAAGTTTGGCAATAAAGCATCTAATCCAGTCAAATTCTTTCTTGACTCGAGGGTAAGCATATGAGATGAGTACTTCTTTCTTGACTTGAGGGTAAGCTGGATATAAGTAACTTGATAAATATTTTGACAACTGTCAAAAGTGGGTTTCAATCTTTTTCAAGAGTGGGCTGAGGGTATTTTAAAGGACAGGTGTCAAAAAAAAATTTCAAGTACTAATTAAACGTGCTCACAACATTGTGCCTACCTGATCCGAACTGCAAATTAGGTGTGAATTCAATTGAGAATTGAGATGGTTAATAAACAATTGGGTCATTTACTAAAATACCCCCTATAGTTTGACAGATTTACTTAAACCTATCCTATAGTTTGCATTTTACTAAAACACCTCTTATAGTTTGCAACCTAGATATTTAATTGACCTTTCATTAAGAACTATTTGTTTTGACACATGAAAATAGTAACATGATCACCTAAACTAAGTGAAAAATGTTCAAGGGTATGGGTCCATAGTTGTTTATTCCAAAAGTATCCCTAGCACTTTTTTGTGTGAAAAACAGAATTGACCAAATAGAGAAAAATATTGGTTGTCTGTGTTTTACCAAAGGCAAAAATGTCATTTTAGTTTTTAGTTTCTTTTGATTAAATTTGTTTAATGTATGCTAGTGTTACAATTGTCATTTTCCACTTTCATCCAATAGAAGGTTGATTAAGTAAATTGGTTACAATTTGCAAATTATAGGGGTGTTTTAGTAAATGAATAGAAAGTAGTAGACGGGTCTAGATGTAGTAGGCACGTTAGGTAAGCACAATGAGTAAGCACGTAAAAACAATGTGACACATGTCCCAATTAATGTGTCTTTCATCCAAACATTTTTGTTCCGTTAGACAGAAATTATTCCTAAATTTGTACCCACTATTAAATTGCCTATTATAACTCGTTCAAATGACTACATGTTCACTACCAATTGACTACATGATCATAAACATTGGTTTGTGAACCTATCAGCCGATGAACTTTCCAATTTTACCTCTAATCACACAGTCCAACAACGTTAATCTGTGAAGGCTAATTACATCTCTGATAATCTCTTATCAAGCTATCATTTTTGTTTGCTTGCTGTTAATTTGGATGGCAATATGAGATTCAATAGTCATTCTATGATGATTTTGTTTTATTTGTTTTATTTATTTTTCTTTATAATGAACTTGTTTAATTTGCCTCTCTTGAGAAAACTGAAGTTGTTGAACTGAAAAACTTATTTGATTTGCTTTTAGTGAACAAGTTTTTAAGAAGGCTGCCAATCCCTTAATGGCTAAAGATGACGTAGGTAGGTTACTTTGTCCTTTGAATGTTTTTAATGGAGAATAAGCTAAGATGGTTTGATCGCACATAGAAAATGACCATTATATCTACAAGTTGAAAAGGGTTAGAAGAGCTAGGCGTAGACTAGACCCAACAGTAAATTAATGGGTTGAAATGATTTAAAGGCTCAAGACTCATAATTTAACAATAGATATAGCACCCAACATCCCACCAGGTTCATCAAATCCATGCTTACAGAAACTGAAGTCACCGAGAAGTGCTTCCCCGGGAAGAGATCCGACGAAAGCTTACAGACTGCAATTACTGAATTCAACACTGAGAGTGGTATTTGAGGGATTGCACCCTTAATCAGTCCTTGCTTCCATGAATGCCCAGATATCCTGACAACTCCTACTCTAGATGGCCCAAATTTGAACCGATCCACCAATCTAGGCCTCCCTATTATGGCCAAGACCACACCCACCCAACAGAAAAACAATCAAAGCTGAAGGTAGAGATACTAAAGTTCTCCATAGTCGTCCTCTCCTTCTTGGGGTTGGGGCTGCAGGGGAAGCCTTGATTCACTGGCCAAAGCATCATCAACTTCAGCTTCTGTTTTCTGTTCCTCGCCTGCACCACTTACAATCACAATAAAGCAGGCACAGACAGGAGACAAAACCAAACCATCCAATCCTAACCAGGGCCTAACCCCGGCAGACTTCCCCTTCACAAAGTTCTGTTCATCCCGGACATACTTCACTGCAGTGAAGGCAAATGACAGATCTTGTGAGAGCTGAACTCCTCTAACAACAGGCAGAGGAATGAGTTTATACACAAGTTCCATCAAACCCGTGACACCCACAAGGAGAAGCATTGCCGCGTGCTGCGAAAATCCCTGGGATACCAAAGTATGAACCATTCGAAATAGCAACAGCTGCGATTGATTTCATGGGTTGCACGGGCATAGGAACACCATAGATCACACCGGTGACAATGTTGTAGATACCAGTGAAAACTAGTGTTACACCAAGGTCAAGGTTCTTGGCTAGTGCCAAGGCCATGACTATAGGAATTTGTATGTTCCCATGGCTCCATTCAACTCCAACCATTTCGAGTTCTGGAAAACAAGGTTGTTTTTCACCTTGGAAAGAAAATTAGATGCTGGAGAATCATGGGTGGTTTCCGATGCTGAGTTTCTGTTGGTTCCTTGACATGGCAAGTGGTTATTTGGTTATCCATTTTGCATAAAACAGTACTGTTGCAGTCTTGCAGAATATGAATGAAAGTAGATAGATCGTATTAATTTCTTAATTACTTATAGCGAAGGGAACCTGTTGGAGAAAAAGAAAATTATATGCCATTGTTTGTGCTTTGGGAAATCTTATATTCTCCATATCTCCTATATCAGTGTTTTTTCATATAGATTATATAAACAACAAAGAGTGATCGGATATGTACATTTTTAGATAAGTTCTCTCCAATGGAGGTGCAGTGATCATCAGGGATATTGGGAAGTATCATTCACACTTGCATAGAAAATTAACAAGATGAAATGATTGCAGAAGTGTGCTTAAAATTTAAAATGATCCACTGGGCAGTGAAAAAGACTCTATTAAAGTGAAGAATAATTTAGTTATGCTGATGCTGATTTTGGTAGATTAGGAGGGACCCTTGCTACTGTACATTGTCCAGGTTCTGGGGCAGGTACAACATTTCCCTCTTTATATGAACATTAGTTCTAATTTTTTTATGTAAGGTAGATTTCACTTGACATACTCTGATCAACCAATCGACTTTCTAGGACCAAATAAACAAGATGCTTACATTCAGGATTATCAGATTCACAAATCCAGTAAATTAAGCTTACATGGTGGTCTTTCTTCTCACTCTAGGTGCAGTCCCGGTGCTCAGCTTACTTCGTTTTCCCAACAGTTTGGTATGTTACCGGATGTTATTTAGGCTTAGTTTCCAAGGAGTTTAAATACAAACATGTAGAGTGCAAAACCTAGTATTTTGTATTATTCAGACTCTGTTTGGAAGAAATACAAATATAAATATGTATTTGCACTGTACATATTTATATTTGTACTACCAAACTGATCCTAAATGTCTCTTCATCATGTTCATACCGGGTTTTTCATCGTCTTATTACTGATTGTTGGATCTTAGTTTGTAATCTAAAAAGATGGGAGATGATGTTTATTTTAGCTTACCCACCTCTTACTTTCATTCATAATTTGAGTTTTCTAACGCTGTTTTTAGTTTGATAGAAGATAAGAGAGAAATAGAAAGATGTGGGAAAGTTCTTAAAGGTTGAATTTCATTTGTACTGGTGTAAACACGTGGGTATTCAAATAGGTAGAGTGTAAATTCTGATTTACTTTTGCTTCAGATTTGACTGTCTTGTTTGTTTGTTAGAAGTAAAATAGGAAATAGAATGATGTAGTTCCCACCTTATATAAAGTAGAATAGAATTGCTTGAGGTGAGACAAGAAGCAAGATGATGTGGTCCCCATTTTATATGGGAGAGAATGAAGAAGGTGGTAATGCAAAATTTGCATTGCCATGAGTACAAATGAGACAAAAAATACAAATTTTGCATCAATTAGGAGTATAAATGATAATTTCAAACAAAATGACTACAAAACTGAAGCATGTGCAAAATTTCTATCATTATTCAGATTCACACTAAGGAATTTTATGCAAGTTCTTTCCCCAACTTTCTGTTTCTCCTATCAAATCAAAAACATAGCCCAAGTGTCTTTATTAAGAGCATTTAACTCTCTAATTTTGGGCCCATCAAATATCAGTTTTCACACAAAAATGGGTTAAAGTTCAATAGGTTCCAACATGCCAGCTCAGTTATCTTAATCATGAATGTTTGTTGGTGTCAAGTCATTATAAAAAGGAAGGAAAATGATTTCTATCTTATTCCTAGTTTACCCACTTATGTCTCTAGTTATTGGCCCTCACTAATTTTTGCATTAAGTATGGTAGTACATATAATGTGTTGAATTTTCTATCAAATTCGAAGCTGTTGTAACGCGTTTCGTGCGAAGTGATGTAGAACAATAGTTGGGGTTACATTATAATAATTATGTATTTTAAAGTTTTCTCTAACCAATGGTGAATTCACTAATGATGATTTTGAAATGATGCTCCTGTTGGCATTCAGTTCATTTAGGTTTTGTTTGTTTGTAATATAAATTTTTTATATTCAATTCAGGTTTGCATCCATTTGCTTGTAATCATCATTTAAACAAAAACAGATTAGCTCTATTTTATGGGCTGTGGAACTAATAATTTTGCCCCACGTCATCTATAAAGTGTATATGGCATACAACCATTCAATCTCTAACTTGCATTTATGGACGTCATGGGAAAAAATGATTGGTCGCATACTAATCCGATCTCAATTTGCACTCCTACCTGGTGCAAAATTTGCCATTTTATTTCATTTGCACTCTTTAATAATACAAATTTTGCATTTGATTACAAATCTACTACAAAGCTTTAGAAACAAAACCCATCTGACAATTTTCCTCATCTCTGCTCATTACCCACCCTCCCCAACCTAGATGGTGGAGATTACTCTGATGGAGACAGGGTGAGGATGGGGAGTGAAGCCCCTGCCCCACCCCAGTCCGGAATGTAATATTTAATGTTTTTAAGATATTATTCATATTTTAAATTTGAAAATAGTTTTGTATAATTACAATAATACCACCATGTATAGTGAGCAAATTTCAATTTCTGTATTATCTTGGTAATTAATGATGTAAGTTAAGTTGTAAACCAATTTAGATTAATGATTTTTTTTCTTTCTTTTAAGTAAATATTTTTCACAATTATATATGGGTTCCTATGCCCTTTAAGCCCAAAGCAAGCTTTTAATTAAAAACAAAAATAATTCGGGGATTCAAGTCCCTAATGAGAAACCCATCTCCATCAAGGATTGGGGATGGAAATTCATTTTTCTCCCTGGGATCGGGGATGAGAAATATGATTCTCACCCCAAACCTTTTCCATTGTCATTCATGGATTGGCCTTAGAAATAATACTAATCGCGCAGTGCTTTAGCTAAGGGTGTCAATGGACCAGTTTTTGGACTGGACCCCGTCCAGTCCAAAATCAATTTGAATGGATTGAACGGACCAAAAAGACAGTGGATTGGACCAATCTGGTCCAAAATATTGATTAGATTGGACTGGACCTAATCCGTCCATAATAAATTTATATTGGATTTGGTTGGATTAAATCAATATCTGGTCCATTGATATAAGATAAGAATATAGGTGTCAATGGACCGGGTTTGGATTAAAATGAATTTGACCAAATTGGACGGTCCGAATGACCGTCCAAAATGGTCCAAATTATTCATTGGATTGGATTGGACCTAATCCATTTGTAATGGACTCACATTGGACTAAATCGGATTGGACTAAATCCAGTCCAATCAACACCCCGAGCTTTAACAACATGAGTTTTTTTTTCCAAAGCTTAAGTTGCTAGTCCAAATTCCAAAATTTGCATTATCTTCTTCCTACCTTACTTCTTTCTCATATAAAATGGAGGCCACATTGTTTTAATTTTTACTCTACTCCAAAACAAACAATCTTCTTCCTGCCTTTGTTGTAAGGATAACATCATTTCACTTCTCATTTTCGTCATCATCTATAAGAATCCTATTTCGCCATTCCATTTTGTTTAATGTCATATCCATTACAAAAATAGCATTTTACTTTCATAAATAAACAAAATAAAGTCAACCCTAAAGTAAAAATAAACAAAATCTTACACTCAACCCATTTATACTCATGCATTTACACCAATGCAAATTTTGTAGTGCAAACAAAAGGAATTTTATATATAGAAGCTGGGCTGACCTTTACTAGTAATCAGTGTTCCAAAAGGTCTGTGTGACTAGGCCTTGAGGCTTATGCCTAGACCTGTTCATGGGCAGTACTGGGCCGGGTTCGGGCTAGGTTTTGTATATGTATCAATAGAATACACTCAGGCCCGAGCCCGGCCCTCATATAAAGCCCAAAGTTCAGGCCCGAGCTTGAGCCCGGCCAGAAATTTAAAAAGATTTTTTTTCTTTTTTTATTCAATAAAAAAGTGTTTTATTTATATTAGAAACCTTCAAAACTCAAAGTTAATAAATATCTCACTATTATTTAGAAAAAACAAAAGAAGAACAAAGAAATAATATTGTATATATATTTTTTATTAAATAAAATATATTTTTATTATTTAATATATAGTATCAAGTCGGGCCCAATGCTTTAGGACCAAGTTTGAGCTTGTAAGCCTAAAATTATGACCAAGCCTGACTTATTACGGGTCAAGATGGGCCAACCCGTCGGACTACCTAGCCCATGAACAGGTCTACTCACGCCTAAGTGAGGCTAAAAGAAAGCGTGTTAAAAGCTCAACTTTGAGGTTCATGTCCAAGTAAGTAAATTAAGGACAAGGCCGGCTTAGTAGTTGAAAAGCCTTATAAGTTAAGGACAAGTCTCGTATATATATAGGATTTTCATTAGAATACCAAGTCGAAGATTAGGGGCAGTTTTATAGCAGCTGAATTCGCTGAACTGAATGACTTATTATTTTATCTTTTAGTGGATAAACTATTAAATAATAAATAATTAAAGATATAGTAATCAACCCAACTGCATCTTCCACCACTAAGGAGGTAATCTCCTTAAAAACTTATATACCAAATGACAAAGCATTAAGGTGTTGTTTGGTAAGTCTTTTTTGAAAGATTTTTTGGAAAATGTAGCAGTCAAAAGATGTAGTGGCCTTTTACACAAAGATCTTGGCAGCCCACGGCCTGTTTGGTTGGAGCCACATCATTCCATGTGAAAACGAGATGAAATAAGTCGAAAAGCTCCATTTGAAGCTTCCTGAAAATATTCCAAAACGGGCTTCTCACATTTTTTTGAGACTACATCTTTCGATGATTAGATTTTTTCCCAACCAAATGAAAAAAAACAAAACCGCAAACTACCAGATTTCTAAAAATCTGACAATTCACGTAAAAAGATGCACCAAATGGGAGTAAGTCTTTCAGTTCAACTACTACAGTTGAGGGGCCATTTGATAATGGCTGCGCTGAATTGCCTATGAGTTTGTCCTTTTGCTGAAGGATAAGCTGTGAACCAGTAACTATGGAATTCAACACTGAGAGGGGAGTATTTAAGGCTTTGCACCCTTGATCAATAATCCTTCCCTTCGAACATGCCTATAGATCTTCACAACTTCTATACTAAGATGGTCCAAATTCAATCTCATTCACCAATCTAGGCCTCCTTATGATGGGTGAAGGTAGATAAACTAAAACTTTGGCCTTCTTGGAGGTAGGGGTGACATTGGTCGGGTCGGGTTTTAAATTTGTCATTTTTAATCGACCCGATCTGATGCAACTGAAATTCTTCAATTGAACAACCACTTACAATATTCACAGTAAAAGCAAGCACCAAAAAGACAAGGCCAAACCAGGGTTCATGCCCAACCAACTTCTATTTCGACAATTTTTGGAAACCGGATATACTCCTAACAAATGCTTCTAACAAGACGCTACAGCCGCATATTGGGAACATCTTAAGGATAGTTGGAACTTGGAAAATCTTGTTGGGAGCAAATTCGATCATTTGAACATGTCAAACTTACTTAACTAAGGTGAACGCAAAACAAAGATCAGCTTCGGTCAGGATAAGATAGTGCTCACACCGTCTCAACAACCTCTTACAACCTTGCATCAGGAATATATCTCCATGAACTAAAATATATAAATACAGAAATATATCCAATGCAAGACTGTAAAAACTGTTCAAATGGGCATTGCCCCGATTGATCAAAGCCAAACCCGATCAGCTGAATGCCCCTAACAAAAGGTAGGAGCTTTACTTGGCTCCTTCCATTCCGTTTTATCACAGTGGATGTTAAAAGCCATCTTATCCAACATCAACGTTTTCTTGACATGGCCTTGTCATCTACCATGAAAAGCGGAAATACATACTTCATGGAAGGAATGAAATTATTTGAACAGGCAGAGGAATGAGAGCTTATATATGAGCTAGGATTTGCTTACAACAGAATACTTTTCCAATAAGTTCCAACATGATGTGTGTTCACAAATCTTCCCATGATGTGTGGATACCGATCATGTTGGTAGTTGTTGGAAAAGTATTTTGAGCAGATTTGCCCCCCTTATATATGCACCTCCCATCTGTTGGGGTGCAAGTCCAGTGGCCCAAATTGAGAAACTTCAAATACATTGGGCTTGAGACCCAGAAAAAGCTATATTGGGCTCGTCTCAAGCCTCAAGGTTCTAGTCCATTCAAAATTTAACAAATACTTAACCCAATCCGCTCAGGTTGCACCCCTACCCATCAGCCCTGAGATTTCATGGATAGAAAATAGAACAGCAACACCATAGATCAATACTCAAGTGTTCCACCAAGGCTAAAGTCCTTAGTCAGCAATGTTTTAAAAACTGATTCAGAATCAGAACTATTTTGGCCATTGGTTTCTGGATTGACGATTCAATCGTTCAGTTCGAATAAACGGCTCATTTTAATAAAAGAAAATAAGTAAAATAAACAGTACGACCGCCCAAATCAACAGGTTTAGGGTGTATATTTTTTATTAATTATGTAGATTAACTAAACAGTAATCAATCAATTCGAGTGCCATTATCAAAAGTGATGTATATTTTTTATAGTTATCGTAGATTTCATTTGACATAATTGGTACCTGTTTGGTTGGCTTTCACGCAGCCATTTTGCTGCAGAAGTGGCTCTATCATCATAGCTCATTTACTGCAGAACCCCTCCCAAACATGATCTTGAGCTCTCTAATAATCTGATGGCGTGACCATAATATAGTAATTCAACATTTTGGGTGAATTTCAGATATTATCTGAAATTTTATATTTTAATAATTCATTAACCTTGAAAGAGTGTGTGGTTGGATTAGCAAGTCATATAGAACAGTAGAAGGGATGACATGCATTTGGTGATATTGATATATTTTTAGCTATTATCTCTTCCTTTTTTTAAGGTGAAAACTTAATTTTCTGCCCCATTTGATTTGTTTTCATGTAAATTGATCATAGGAAACAAAAATTTCCATAAATGAGGCAAGGTAGAGTTAAAATATTTTATTCTAAAAAAACTAATTTCATCTATTATATGATAAAGGAAAAAAAGAGAGAATTGGCATATTCCATCCTAATCTTATACATAATGATGATGATGATGATGATGACAATCACTCTATCCTTTACAAACATAATAATAAGGTTTTAAAAACTAAATCGGACATGAAACCATTTTGGAGACCAGTTCCAAATGGTCCAACTATCCGATTCGAATGGATGGTCCATTTTAATTTTAAAAAACTAAGATAAATAAAATAAAAAAAGTCAAAAATTGTTGTTCAGGTCAACGGGCTGATGTTACAACTGCTAAGACCAGCGGGTTATTGACCAAATCAACGGTTCCCGGGTCAATCAGTCCAACCATCCGATCTGGCCCGGTTTTCAAAACCATGAATAATAATATGATCATCCCCTAACAGCTCTTTTAAAGAGAGATCTCAAAATGAGATGATATACAAATGCATCCTCACTTGTTTATCTTGTAGCCTAAGAGAACAAATCCTCGATTTTGGGCTATGTTTTTGGAATTGAAGTGTTTGTGAGTTATGATTATGCTTTTTAAAACAATGATTAGGGATGTCAATGGGTTGGGTCAAAAAGTAAACCCGACTTGCAGGCGCGGAGCAAAAACTATTTCTTATACTTTCAAGATCTACTTAGCTCCTAATTCAAAATTTGGTGGTTTTTTGCTTATTAGATTAGTTTAATAATTCTAATTTAAATCTTGTAACTAAATTCTAATTTTCTATTATGTTTATACATTTATTTTCATTAGATATTTTTTGTTCTGTTGATTTTAATATGATATATTGAAAATAATAAAATTGTTTCATTCATCATGGTTTTACGGTTTTGATTAAGTGTTTTTCTATTATCATTGACTACTTGATTAAGAAAAACATTTATTGAGTGTTTTTCAATTGTTGTTTAACCTTTTATATATTTTTCTTATTTTTTAAATTGGATTTTCTTGTTTTATGCCTTGTTAATTACAAGGGGCCCAGATGGCTAGGACAAGTGGGTGGGTTGGGCAGCTGGGTGAATTGGGTAAGGGCACAAGGTGGGTAGCCAAGTGTAGGTGGGTGGATTGGGCACTGGGCAAGCCCAAACAAGTAGGTTAGGCAGTGGGCAAAGGGTGCAAGTAATTGCGTGCATTGGGTTGGTCGTGGCATGTGGTAAGGAAACCTTTACAAATCTTATATAGTTTTTTATACCTTTTCTTACCTTTTCCTTCAAATCAAACATAGGCATAGGTTCATTCATTGCTAATGCTTGTATATTTCAAATTTGATTCTTATTCTCAATCATTAACCTTTAGATTTTTTATAGAGGAAAACTAATAAAAAAATACACCAATAAATAAAATAAAAAATATAAGTAATTTATAAGTTGTATCTCAAATTTGTAATGTAAAATCTTTTTCTTTTTTGGAATTCTAGTGTGCACACAATGACAAACCAACAATAAACTATTAGAAAAAAAATTAAAATCACTCTTAAACTCCTCTAATTAATCATATACATGATAAAAATAACTTTAAAAATGAAAGAGATTCAAGGTTAAAAAAAAAAAAAAAAACTTTTAGAATTTACTTCTTGTGCACTTGTGTAGTCTATATTCAATTCAAGATTTAAAAAAGGGAAAATGCATGATTCCAAAACCAATCAAACCCCTATGAGATGAAAGCCCATCTGATTTCTTACCACTTTTATGACCTTGGTTGATCGGTTATGATGAACCTACAATTTATCTATATTTTATGAGGTTTTTTGCATGAAATTTTATGCTGGTTTAATTAGATTTTGCCCTATTTTAGCTTGATTGCAAGAAAGATTTCAGGGGGAGCCAAATCAACAAAAAGAAGGCAAAAGCAAGAAAAGAAAGCCTAAAATTTATCAAGTTCAGCCCGGCCCAGCCATGAGAGCAAGGGAGTTTTTATTCGGCCCAAGAAGTGCAAGCTAACTCTTTGGATAACCCAAAGGAAGAAGCCTAGCAAGAAGAAAATTTCGGCCCAGCCCATTTTTAGCCCAAATAACAGCCTAGAGTGTAGCCCACATGAGCTCAAAAGCAAGCTAAGTTATAGCCCAAATAGCAGCCCAAAGGGAGCTAGGGGCGGCAACTCCTAGATGTTTCTTGAAGAGAAGGAGGGAGCACTCTAGAAGGTTCATGAGGGGTGTAATACACCCAATTCTAGAGACTTCAAGAAGGGGCAAGAGCCCCCTTGAAAAACTATATAAGGAGGCCTCTAGGAGGGGGGAGAGGTGTTCAATTGCTTGAGAGGAAGGCTCTCCCACTCTTAGAGGTTCGGCCACCTTGAGAGAAGAGAAGAGAAGAAGGCTAGGCGCAAGGAAGAAGAAGAAGAAGGGCTGAAGGAAGTACAAGACAAGCAAGCTAGAAGAGAAGGTGAGTTCGAATTGAGGGTTTGTGATTCAAAGATCTTTTGTAATAAATCAATTGTAGTTTCATTCTCTTTTGATTCGAATTCAGTTTCTTTGTTATATTTTCTTTCTTCTTTCTCCTTGTTTCCATTCTTCCTTGATGTATTTCATCTTGTAAAATTTCAGTTCAGCAATCTAATTCTTTTTTATTCATTCAAATGGTCATGAATTGTACTTGAATTTTCTTGAATAAGGGTGTTATTGTAGATTAATTTGGCCAACTAACCTTCAAAACTCAGATCTGAGATTGCAAGATCTGAATTGCTTGAAAGAGAATTCAGATCTGCAATTTTCAGATTAGCCAAATTAATCTACAGCTTGGAATTCCTAGAGTGCTTGAGAGAGACTCTAGGAATTCAGATCTACTATTCAAGAACTGAATTGAGTGCAAGGTTAGAGATAACTTGCACAATTCAGTTGGTGATCAATTCAGATTTGAATTGATGCCTTAGAAGTGTTTGAAGAAATGCATGCATGGGGATTAGATTCTTGCTAGAGATAGAAGAACCGTCACTCATGCATAGGATGAACATGCGCTTGAGAGAGGCTGTTCATGACCTTGGGGTTTCACCAAACCAAGGCTCAATCATGATTTATTCGAATGATCCAAATTGATAGATTGCTGAATTCTGAGATTGACATTTACTGCTTACTCTTCTAACCTGATTTGAAGGCAATTGGGCCAATGATTTAGATAGATTTTAATTTAGGATTTTTTTAGCTTTCATTAAAGTTTTGATTTATTTGTTGATCAGATAAGAAGTGCTCAATTTAGTATTGGTAATTGTTTCCTAAATCCTCGTGGGAACGATACTTCATTCACTACTTTATTACTTGAACGGCTAATGCACTTGCTAGTGTCACAATGAGCAAACATCAGGTTATAAGTTTTTTCAGTATCATATCTTTTCATCATCATAGTCGAACTCCTTAAAATATCATAAGTTCAACTTCAATTGCGCAAATTAACGAATAATTTGCACTGTTGGGCAGTGCTCAATCTTCCAAGAAAACTTGAATAGTGGACAAGAACTAAAAGAGAAAAAAGGAAATCTGGTTGTTCAAACATATAACCTATGCAAGTCTTTGGTTCCACGGTTCTAGGTTTTTCTTCTGGGCAGTGTTCAAACTGATTCCAAGTGATTCTAGGCATTGGGTACTATGTTCTTTGATTGAATCTTGGTTTAGTTATGTTTTCTATTTTCTTTTTATTTATCAAAATAATAAGTAATAGTAAATTAATAACACATGTTATAGGTTTGAATCCACTGTTAACCATATATAACTATTTGGTCAACCCATAAGAGGGGCCAAATCCCAACAAGCACCCATTTCTCCCCAATCCCCATAGTACACACTAACGTTTTTGTCAAACCATAGGGGGTGTACAAGAGACCAGATCTGCTACTCACACAGGGCGTCTCATTCACGCCTCACATACATATCGTACCATGCATTAGGAATATTTTCTGTATTTATAAATTATTATTCACGATTGGGAACATCCCCTCGGTCCCCTAGCTACGCCCCTGCTAGCTTGACCTGATCTACTGAGTTAGGTTAGGGACAGGTTTTATTTGGGTGCGGGGTCAAGAAGGTTTTGTTGCTTCAACCTGAGTTAAGTTCAGGTTTTGCTATCTCAGCCCTCCGGATCTTGATATTCCTTTAACTATGTAAGAAGTGACACTTTACAACCGATAAACCAAATTTCAATTTAAATTAATAGTTCTTGATTTTTCAAAATGTATTATAAAAATTACAATTGAAAGGCTACAAATCGTGGCAAAATTGATATTAAGTTAATCTTATATAGATGGAGCGGGTTTGGAAACTACATTAAGTTGGGTCAGATGAGAAAATTTAAGGGTTGGGTTAGGTGAATGCAAACCTGTACCAACCCTAACCCATTGATATCCCTAACTCTCAAGAGGCCATTTATTTAAGTAAGTGCATTTATCTATGTTATTTTTTGTAAAATTTGTTTAGGTAAATGAGATATTTCAACTTTTTTATGTTCCTTTTTCTCTTACTTTCCCGGGTAAGTAGTTAATTTTTTTGTCATTTTTACCATTGGGCCCAAGTCCATTTTTTTGGATTATATTGTTTCTCCACTCGTTAAAGTTAACTTTTCTAAGTCGGAGAAAGTTAACACCTCCCGAGTAAGTAATACCTAAGAAAAACATATTTACCTTGAATCCCACCTAAATCCTTAAAAAGAATATGCAAGAGTCGGTCAATGGAAACCACAGTCCCATTGACCAACTCCCCCCCAATTGAATCCGGAAAACAACAAGGCCTAAGTTTACCAACTTCAAAGATTTTTTTTTTTTTTCATTTTTGTTTTCCACAACCTGAAGCACAAAAATAAAAACTTATCCAAACAAAACCTAGATAAATAAAGCATTTTCGGTTTGTAAAGAAAAACTGTTAAAAAGTGCTTCACCAAACACACAAAAAAAAGGGCTTCTCTAACAAGTGCTTTACGACAGCCCCTTCTGCACGGAAAAGACCCCCCAAACACACTTTGATTCAATTATTTTTTCTTACAATTACAGAAACCAGAGACACTCGGTCACTCGCATTTTTCCAGTCTAATGGTTCAACCGTCCGGCTCTGTCCGGTTCGCAAAAACATTTCCGTTGCGCTTTTCCCCGCCTTTTTGTTTCTGCATCGTGGGCAGTGGATCAGGGTCGGGATTAGTTCACTTCCGACCTTCCCATTGAGATTGGATTATCTGCAGCGCTCTTTGCTGCGCCGCTACATCGACCCACGAGATGATGACACGGGGACTTCGTGGTGAATCCACAGTTAAGATTAAGATTAAGAAGAAGAGCACATAGCTCCAACAAACCATGACAGAAAGACACGTCACCATCCCTTTTAGCTCCATCTCGAATTAGTCCACCTGTATCTTATCTAACATGGAGTAATACTGTAATAGGACAGAAATGTAGGTACAGCCATATTCGTCAGAGAAAAGATGTAGTAAAAATACTATAGATGTAAAAAGGTTCCCATCCAACGGATAGATCATGAAGAGTACATCCAAGATTGTCCTACTCAGATGGACAGACGCAAACCCATCGCGTTAAGCCAAGATTATTATGGTCGAAATGAAAAATAGTACAGATCTAATAATTTGCATTTGTATCTTGAAAAAAAAAAAGCCGAGCTCTCTCCAGCTCAACTGTACTCCGGCTCTTCTCTTCAAACGCTACCACCAAACGAGAGAGAGAGAGAGAGAGAGAGAGAGAGAGAGAGTTTAGAGGAAACCCTGCATCTCTGACTCTCTGCGACGCTCTACTACTTTGCTGTTTGACAGTCAGGGTGAGTTTCCTTCTTCTCAATCCTTTTCTCTTGATTCTTCTTTGGCTATGTCCTGTGCTGGTTCTAGGTTTCTTTGTTATATAATCAAAATCTTTTGATGATTAATTCTTATATGTAAATTGGCTTTGTTCTTTTTGAGGGTGTTTTTATTTTTTATTTTTATTTTTTGTGTTTTCTATTGGGTTTGTTGAGGTTTGTTCGTGAGTGATGCGTCAGACCCCACGTGGATTTATCCATTTTTTGATGAATTGATGTTGGTTTTGGTGACCCTGTTCGTGATATTTGAGAAATCAGGTTGCAAATTATCTTTTACCCTAATGCATATTGTTTCTGCAGACTTCTCTGTTTTTTTTTTATACGTCTTTATTGTATATTTAAAGATTCTGAGAAACCTATTGGGAAGAATCAGAATGTACGCTATTATGATTGCTGGAATACACAGTAAGATTATCTTTTCTTTTTTGAAGTATCACTCTGGATTTTTTTTTCTGAGAAACCCGTCTGCAACTTATTCTGAAGTTGCACTAAGGTGCTACTTTCTTTTAGGATTCCTGAATGATATTAAATGGGTTTGAAGAATATTATTTGCTTGTCTTTCGAACTGTAGCAGCTTCAATGGTGAAACAGGTGTGACGTTTAGTTTGTCTGGAAAATTCTGTAGCTTCATTGTTCCCATTGTGTTTTGTATAGTGGCTTCAACTCGTAGTTGAACTTTCCTGGCCCTGTCTTGAGCCTGTGCGTCTGTTTCTTTTTGCGCAGTTCATCCCATGATTCTTCAATTGCAGTCTTATTTATAAAAATGCAAGAAGAAACCTAGTCTCTGCTAATAATTACAAGTTCGGTTTGTATTTTGCTAGGCTTTATAATTCTTTTATTTGTTTGGAACATCCGTTATGCCTTTCTTTTTACAGGCATGCCTAATTTATATGGCTATTTATGGTTGTTTTCCAGTTTATCTTTGTATTTGTGGCCTCAGTTGCTGTCTTTAGTATTCCTCTTTTAATCCATAATTTGGGTTTGCATATGATTTTTCGGTCTGCTATTTTGATGTATACTTTCCAGTTGATGCCTATGCATTGCTTTCAGAGGTATAAGATATCTAAAATAAGTTCAAAAGTGCATAAGCTGTTTATATGAATAAAATTTGGTCATTATTACTCTACATCTCTAAGGTAAATAGGAACTTTGAAAAATAAAGTTGAGCCGTCAGTACTCTGGAGAGCTCTTCCATGACAAATTGGAGTTTATATGATTCAGGGTTAACAAAATAATATGTACTATTGCATGGTCACACTTTTAACCTGACATTTCTCATACTTCTTCCCCCTTCCCCCTATTTGGATTGGAAGGAAGAACTTGTTTATTGTTCAAACCATTGTTTACTATTTCATGTTTCATTAATTTGGCCCACCATTTTTCTTGTTAAATATCATTTAATCAAAGGATTTTGATGCAGGTAGTAAAATTATTTTCGTGTGGTTTATCACAGAAAGAAATTCTTTACCTTTAGTTGTGTACAAGAAGGCTCAATGGGGGATGCAAAAAATGACCTCTATCCTTCTAAAAAGAGGGTTGCAGGGAGGGAACTCTCTAGGGATAACCCAGGTCTTGATGATGAAGAAGATGGTCCTGAACAGGAGATTGGGACCTTCAAGAGAGCCAGTGATGAAGTGTTGGCAACCAGAAGATTTGTTAAGGTTCGCCACAAGCAACCACCATCGTCTCCCTCTTTTAATCCCTTTGCTTCGATTCGCCTGGTACCTCCTCCTACTGAATCCAGTGTAAAACCAGTTGGTGATATGCCTGAAGCTCATGCAAATGCTGAGAAGGAAGTGTCTAAGAGTGTAGATGAAAAGAGTAATGCAGATAAGGAAACTGAAAAGCGTCCCGAAGCAAATGACCCTGAGGGACAAGACAAGAACAGTCTGAAATTAGAAAACAAGAATGTTGGCACAGAGGTTGAATCTGATGCCAATAAGGAGAAAGAAAGACCTACTTCTGAGGCAACTAAACCAGAGAAAAGTGATGAAAATGAAGCAGCTGCAGGTGAAGAAACAGAAAAACAAAACAACTGTAAAGATACATCTCAAGTTGCTGAATCTGTAGCTGATAAGGAGAAAGAAAGTCCTGCCTCTAGGGCAACCAAACCAGAGAAAAGTGATGAAAGTGAAGCAGCTGCAGGTGAAGAAACTGAGAAAGAAGACCGCTATAAAGATACATCTCAAGTTGCTACAGCAGAAACCGAGAAGGAAGCTGAGAAAGACAATGTGTCTCCAGTTGTAGCAGCAGCTCATCTAAGTGCATTCCAACCACTTTCAAGTAGCCAAAATGCATTTACAGGGCTTGCTGGAACTGGATTTTCCAGTTCGTCTTTTTCTTTTGGTGCAATACCAAAAGACGAGCCCGCATTTGGTTCTGGTTCTGGTTCTGCACCTCTTTTTGGCCTGAAGAATGACAAACCATCTTCTTTTTCTTCTTTCAGTTTTGGTAACTCAAATAATGGGAAACCTTCCCTGTTCGGAACTATATGGGCATCCACCGTTACTAAGAGTGAGGGTAGTAGTGTTGCATCCATGCAGGAAGTGCCAGTTGAGACAGGAGAAGAAAATGAAAAGGCAATTTTCATTGCTGATGCCATCCTGTTTGAATATCTTGATGGAGGATGGAAAGAACGTGGAAAGGGTGAACTCAAGGTGAATGTTTCTACAACAGGCACCGAGAGAGCTAGGCTTGTTATGAGGGCCAGGGGGAACTACAGGTTGATCTTGAATGCAAGTCTTTATGCAGACATGACGCTTGCAAATATGGATAAGAGAGGCATCACTTTTGCTTGCATGAATAGCATTGGTGAAGGTAAGGACGGACTCTCTACATTTGCTTTGAAGTTTAAGGATGGTTCTATAGTGGAAGAGTTTCGTACAGCCGTTACAACACACAAAGGAAGAAAGACTACAGTTCTGAAGACACCAGAAAATTCTCCGAAGGCATCTGATGATTGAATAGTGCACTGTTCATTCCAAAACGGATCATATCTTTTGAAACTTTGCCATGAGTAGTAGCTGATGGAGTCTTTTTATTTTTCTTTAAATTCAGTACATTGTAACTTCCTATAGAGTCATATCCAATTGGTTGTTATTTATCTGCAATCTTGTCTTTGGCAGTGTTTTCGCATCTCTTTTTTTTTTCCCTCTCTTGGAGATTGAACCTGCAGAAATTTGCAGTTCGGGATATATGTGCTAATTGTATTGCCCGAGATAAATTTTCAGAACAGTTGTCTTCAACTGGAAATCACAAAATACTCAGGCATGTGTTAAATGATGAAACCTTGTCTGTGGTTTACCTCCAACATAGGCTTGATATTAGATTGATAGATAATGCTTATGTGAACGCATGTTCTGAGTGATGAATTTGTCCTCATTTCATTTGTCATTTCAGCACCTTCCCTAAATAGTCATTTTACTTTCAAATGGTTAGAAACTCCAACTGCATCTCTCTTCCTGTTTCGATTTTCTTTTTTCTTTTTCTTTTTCTTTTTTTTTTTTTTTGATTCCCAAGAGGCTACCAAGTAATGCATGTTTTTGTTCTATTGGCTCAGTTTTGGAAGGAGTACAAATACAAATAAGTAGAGTGCAAAACTTTACATTTTGTTTTATTTTGTATATATTTGTACTGTACATATTTGTATTTGTACTCCTTCCAAACTGAACCATTGTATCTCTTGTCCTATGAACCTGCTGGTGCTAATTTTTGCCACAATGAAAACCCTAAAGGCTGGGACGAAGCATTTGCAATTATGATTTCGTGATAATCCAAAGGAATGGAAATCAGGGTACAATTAGGATTGGAGAGCAAGAGATATCCCTCTATTACTTCGGTTCAATAATTCATAATAAGGGAGAGATCGAGAAAGATGTCACTTGTAGAATTAAAGCCAGATAGGCAAAATGGAGGAGTGCATCTGAAGTCTTGTGCTATAGGACAATACCACTCAGCTAACAGGAGAATTTTACAAAATGGATCCAGTGGAAACTTGGATTCTTAACTGGAAGAGGATGTAAAAGGGGCAGCAGGGGCTGGGGTAAGGTGTAAGAGGCATTCTTTTCCATAGCATTCATTCTCATAATTAATAAAACTTTTAATTGTTCCTTTTTACTAATAAAACACATACAACGATGATAAGGCCAGCAATACTGTATGGAACAGGGTGTTAAGTAATCAAGAAATAACATTCTAACAATGAGTACAGAAGATACGAGAATGTTGAGATGGATAGTGATAGCACATTCATCTCCCTCAACAATGCCTATGATCTTGGAGATGACTCTCAGATATCTGTTCTAGAGATACACATTCGATTCAATGAGGTCCCAGACCCTCATTTTTGGTGTTCCTAGCTTCTAATTCCTTTGGTGGTTTTAGGATGGAAGGGATCCTTTAGGGGCAACATTCATGCGGCAAAATAATTTGGTACATGAGATATTGGAGGTGAGATTAAAAGCAGCTGTTTTTTTATGCTTGAGAAGGATGAGTCCCCCAGACTCAGATTCTGAGTTTCTGTAAAGCTGGCACAAGATGCCGAAGGAGTATAGTTAACCTTATACGTAGAGGCCAGAAGAAAACACAGAAAAAACCACTATATGAAGCACCCTAACTACTCCCTAAAACAATTCTGCTCAGAAACAGAGAAAAGACGGACGTTTCCTGGCACTATCAAGTATGAAGTATCTACTGCACCCAGGAACTTAACTTTTCTTCAAGACTTCCTCGGCCTGGGGCACCTTTGTCTTCAAAAATTCTTTTGTTTCTTTCTATCCCAACTGACCAAATGAGACCACTGAACGATACTAGGCTTAACGAGTTGATAAAATGGCTCCAAATCCTGACCGATATTGGATAGTGCATGAATAGGTATGCTGTTTCCTGGGGTTGCAAGTCGAGCGGACTGGATTGGGTTTTTAGATCAACCCAGGTGGGCCTAAAGCTCAAGCTTGGTCTAGCCTAAGGTCAAGCCCAAACTATCCAACCCGAGACCAAGCCAGGGCCAGGCTATATATATCAAGTTGGAAGGTCGTGCTAGGCTCAGGCCAGGTTCACGCTACATAAGGGCTAAACCTGAGCCCAACCCAAAAAATTAAAAAGCATGAACTAGGCCCAGCTGGAAGACCAAAAGCCCAAGCCCAGGCCATGTAAAATTTCTGGCTCATCAGTCCGCGCTCAGGTTGGGGGACCCGCCTAAGTTGCACCCTACTAGGATCTGGAATGTCCAATTGTCCATATCTCCGCTGCACAGATTGTCATGGGCAGGAAATTTGCCCAGAACAGCTTTTCAATACTTAGGTACCTGTACAAGGGGCCATACGGTGTCAGAATCTTCAATTTTTAGTCTACATTGAAGCACCAAAAGAACCAAGGCAGTTTCCTTCTTCATGTAAGAGAAACATATATACATGGGCATGACTCAGAGAACCCAAACAGGGAAGAATTTTTCTTGAGGACCCAAGAATTATTCATTTCTGTTGGCTAGTCAAACCAAGCAAACTGAGTGAACACAGTAGAGAAGAAAAATGCAAACCAAGCACAGGTATTTTCATCTTATTGAACGAGGTCATGCGGTTGCCAGCATCAGCAAAATTATTGCTTTTGCTGCTGTAGCAGTTGCTTTTGCTTTTTCGAAAATAATAATAAAATCATGCATATTGATGAACACCCCCATAATTTTCCGGAAAAGTATTTACATTCAAATGAGAATTCGTACATACAATTCTGCATTGGCTGAGAATGATTCCTGATCATGGGGAAAATGTACCACTAAAAATACCCTCGTTGAAAATTGCCAAATATCTCACTTTGCACAAGTAAAAAATGACAACATTAATATAACAGCAAAGGTAATAGGAGAATCTGGAACTAACAACAAGCATGAGAACATGTTAGAGTCGAGTCTCAGAGCTGCCACTGTGTAAAATATGCCAGAAGTTGGATCCATAAGGTATCAAGTCCACCCCTCCCAAAATACTAAATAGCTTGGATCAATATTGGATGATGGCCTTTACAATCTGCATCTTTGTGTGATTAAGAGAAGAAGCCTAATTTTGTTGTTGGTGCAGTCAAATTGAAGGGCATGAAAGCTTGTGCCTGTCCACTTCAATGCAGAGTGGCAGGCATTGGATTTAACATATCAAAACTATAATCAAACAGTTTCATGACCGGAAAAGTGAATACATCCATATTATCTCAAGACCCAAAAGAAGGCTCCGTATTTGTCCTTTGGCTGAGCGACAGCCCCAAAAACACAATAATCTCCATCATGATCAAAACCATATTGTAACTTTCTTTTATACCATCAATACAAATTCCAATCCTGTAACAACAAAAACTTAATAGATGCTTTCATGATACCAAAGTGCTTTCCATGATTGTGGAAGAAATGGTAATAGCAACCTAATATGAAAAAAAAAAAAAAAAGAAAGAAAGAAAGAAAGAAAAGAGAATCACAAAACCCTAGGACCAGGTAGAAAGGAAAACCTAATACAAAGGATACAAACCCTAGGGCCCAGGCAACCTATGGAACACCCAATAGAATGTGGTACGAATAACAATTAGATTTACAATAAACACCATGTCAATAGAAACCAAATTAAAATGAAAAACAAAAATAAAAATCCCCACCCCTCAAAGCAATCTGTTAGCAATGCCCTTCCCAACCCATAAACTGCAATTTTCTCCTCTTTCACCTGTCTTCTTTTCACCTCACACTACTTTTATATGGCCAACCAACCATATAATCCTTATAATAGCCAAAGATGCACACCAGAAATTTTCTCATTTGGCTGGATGAGTTCACTTGGTCTTCAACCAGAATGAAACCAAATTTCTTCAAGATGCCGACCTTTAATGACAAGAAAACCTTCATTGTTGCATCTATCCAAATGGGTTGCCTCCAGAAGAAAAAGAATTTGGAGGTGCAGGTTGTGAGTATGTGCCAGCCAGCTGCTGGTTCATACTGCCAAAACCAGCTCCATCACTGCCATAGCCTCCAACTCCTTGATGTCTGAGAGGGTAATCAAAAGGATTAGAATTAACTTCCTTCTACCAATGTTATATAAAAAGACGTCTTATACATCTTAAGCCAAGAGAAAAATTCAATAAACACTGTTTCGTTCGCATTCAGGATCAACAAAAGCTATCCGTAGATAACACTAAACACAGGACAAAAAAGGACAAACAAGTACATACCCAAAAGGCAGCATATTTTTGGGTGCTTGTTGCCCAACGTATGCACCTGACATAGATTAAACTAGACATAAGATTGAAGAACCAGTATTTATAACCACAGGTCACAAGGGAAAAAAGGTAAAAATAACAGAAAGAGATAGCAATATGTTTTTACTTGGGAGCATTGCTGGTGCATAAGATGCTGCATGGGGTGGAACCCCTGATCCATAAGACGGTGCCTGGGGAGGCATCCAATGTGAAGTACCAAGGCTTGAAGCTAAGCCCGCATGTGGTGCTATGTTTGGAAGTGCCCCTTGCAGAGATGACATTGATGGAAACTACATTATAAGAAATAGGAATCGTAAAAGGTTAAAGAAATGTGCCTCAAATAAAAGAAAAAAAATTAAGACAAAAATCTTAAAGATCTGCATAAGAAAGAATTAAATAAACTTATGCACCAGAGTCCAATTAAGTTTAGCAATGCAACTTAATTATGACAAGGTGTTATTCAGTTTAATTGAGAATTGCATTGTATAGCATCCACAAAACCAGTAATTTGACCATTCAGTAGCAGTGTTTCAGAAAGCATGTGAGGCTCATGCTTTAAGGCAAGCCTTGAGGAAAATGCTTCAATGCCCACACCTCAAACTACAAACTGGTGTCAAAGGTGGCATATCATCATAAAACCAAGTAAAGACCACCTTCTACTTTTAGACAAACACCTTATTTATTATATTTAGCATAAACCCTTTTGCTGTTATGTTTTGTAATTTGTATTAACAGTTTCACTGGATAAAGAAGGATTTGTAGGAACAGCATATAATGTTTTTCGGTTTTTTTTTTGACCTGCAACATGGAAAAGGGTTCATTAAAATTAGATAAAATAGGTACAAGAAGTTGTGAAAAGATATAACAGACTCTAGAGTACATATTTAACCCAGAAAATTACAAGTGAGCCCAATACATAGACTGTCTCTGAACCTCTTGCTTAGCCAGCCCATCTGCCAAATGGTTTGCAGATTTTCTCACCTGGTTGACTTGAATTATCATTTCTTTAGATAGCCATTTGAACCTTCTATAATCATTCCTTAAATTCCAAATTATACCTTCTCCCTTTTCAGACTACTGTATGGTGCCCCACAATAGCTGTCAGACACACTTAAAAAGATTTGTAAGCATGAACTAGATTCTGGGTATTCTTCTTGTTATGGACAGCCACTCTTGGAAAATGCCTGACAGAAGATTTGCTTGCAAAAGGGGGAATGATGGCGGAGCCAAGCAGATGTAGTATGTGTGGGACAGCCTCAGAGGATGCAGAGCATTTATTCATCCACTGCAAGTTTGCAAGAATGGTTTGGGGGAAAGCTTTGGGGCTGTTTGAAGTTAATTACTGTTTTCCAAAAGATTTGAAATCTCTCTTGTGGTGCTGGCAGTTGAAGGGTCTGTCCAAGAAAGAGAAAGTCTTATGGAAAGTAATTCTGGATGCAGTGATTTGGTCTTTATGGACAGAGAGAGGAGAATTTTTTAAAATAAACACAATAGGCTTATGGGGCAGAATCCACTCATGGGCAGCAGTTCACAGACAACTAAAGGATTTACATTTTGACTTTTTTTTTTTTATAATAGGAAACTTTCTATACCTAGATCTGCAATGTAATCAGCTTCTCAGTGTTTTCTCCTGTACAAATTCTTTTTGAACAGGGCCTTGTATATCTTGTTCTGTTTCTTATAATACATTACCTTTTTTCAAAAAAAAAAAAAAATTATAGGGAACAATTCGTAACAGTTGTTCATTGTCAAACTAAAACTAAGCAAGAAATTCAGGAAAAATAAAATTCAATGTGCATACCAGTGGGGCTTGAACTACAGATGTATCATTGTTAAGATCAAATGGATTGGTTGATTTTGGTGGATGGAGGAAAGCTGGCATTGGCTGTAACATATAAGCAAATTTAAATACATAATCAATCATATGACATGATAATTGTTTTTTATAAGCATCTGGCATAACAATTATTGATGTGTTATCATACCGCTGCAGTAGGATACTGCATGCCATAACCCATGCCACGAGGTGGAACAGCTTGCCAACCAGAAACTCCTACAGGAATTGATGAATAGGTTGCAGTAAAAAGATCCTGCCAAGCATTAAATAGTTATTATTGCAAATAAATGAATTTTAACAGTACCAACAAAAAATCAAAGAACAGAAAAAATCATAAGAAAACAGCATCAGAGAAAGTTATTACCACTGGAAGTTCTGTTCTTCCACTTGATTTTGCTTCCACAGGGTGAGGTTGTGATGTGAGTGAAGAATTGGTTTCTTGGGTTTGCTGTGCCTGAGATTGTTGTGCAGTTGGGGTACTATTTGAAGGTACTGGTATAACTGGTGCAAGTGAAGAGCTCCATGGCTACAAAGATTTACAAAAAGAAACCATAAGAACTATCAAATCTATGAAAAAAGAAAACAAGATTGAAAAAAAAAAATTACTTGTGACCTACTTGATTGTTTGGAGCTCCACCAACTGATGGGGCAAGCTGTTGAACAGTAGACTGACTATCATTAGCAGGAAACAAAAAAGGCTGATGTTGCTGGGCTCCTGGCCACTGCCCCCCACTAACAGGCAATGTTGACATCATGCCTCCAGGTGCAGCTTTTGGAGCACTGCCACCCACAGCAAATGATGATATGCTGCCTATTAATGCAATTGCCGGAGCACCACCGCTGGGTGACGGTGATATTTGCCCCACAGTTGCAGCTGGACCACCAGCAGTACCTGGGAATATTGGCACATTGCTCATAGGTGCAACTGATGGACCAACACCACCTGAGAGTAATGTTGGTGTGCTACCAAAAGGTGGTGCTGCAGCTGCTGGTGCTGACAATTGTGACAATACAGATTCTAGACCATTCACATTTGAAGGGGGCTGAGACACATTTTCCTGTGGGACAAGATCAAATGAGGCCCAGTTGTTGTCACTGACAGATGAACTTGTTGGATGCGTAACATCTTGACTTGTAAGTGGTATTGTTGGTTGTGTTTGTGGTGCTGCAGCTGCATCAGGCAGTACAGGATCAGCACCGAAATCGATCAAGCTTACTGAATTTGCCATTTTAAGATCTACTGAATTCCCTTCAATGGATCCCAGGCTACTGGAAGAGGCAGTCCTCTGCAATAAGAATCATTGAAAAGGATAAGTATACTTCTGTAATAATGCATTTCCCCAATCAATAGTTTAAATACATAAAACTCAAGCTGTGAGAGTTTGGGAAATGAGAACCTTCTTTCCATCTGATAAGTAACAACAGAGTTTTGTTTCTTTGGAAAAATTCCAATTACAAATCTTAAGTGCCATGCACCCCTAATTGCTGGTTAGCCTCAGCTAACACCTACGCTTACACAGTTCTTTCACTTGGAATAATACCCCAATAAATTTAATTTTTATAAACCCCGAACTCTGCGAAACGATCAGCCAAGTGATTAGCCGACCTTGGTCCCCACCTGTATTTGACTCCTATTTCTGAGGACTAGATATTTCCCTTAGCACATGGGCATGACTGTGTTTCCCACAAACCCACTTTGATGTCCTTTGAGCAAAATTTTATTAGAAAGGAAAAAAATGGATACAAGGGAATATCAAAAAGAGGGCCACCATCATAGAAATTATCCCTTCAAAAGCCATGATACCCAGATATGGCAATAACATAGCTAGATAAGACGTTGCACACAAAATTAACACTAATTTTAAAGTTTTCAACATGATATGATACCCATGTAGAGAAGTTAAAACTCCACCCTTCACAAGGGGGTCAGCCATAGCATTAGCAGAGTATCAAGTCCATGAGAACAAGATGGTAGCATGGTGAAATGATTATTACACCTAGGGATTAACTTCTTCTGCAGTTAGATAATGTTAACTCAAACTTAATAACCCATCAAAGTTAATACTTAAAGGCACTCAGCTTTGCGGTAGGTTTTTTTTTTTTTTTTTTGAGAACAGATAAAAGTATAATATCATTGAAGATAAGGAAAAGAAAATTGATAAAAAAGAAAAGAAAAGAAACATGAAAAACAAGCTGCTATACACGGATTTACAGAACACTGGCCATGCAGTCATACACCCTTCAGCCCTGTATTATCATATACAAAAAAGAGTTATGGTTTATGTCCTTAAAAGAGACCATAATGGCCATTAGCATTACCATATACCAAATGATAATTGAAAGATAATTTTATCATCAAAAGATGAGGACTGTTCAAGCAACCCAAAGAGAGGCACAAGGTGAGAGAGAGTATGTTCTGGGCACTTTGTAATAAAGATTACTTGGGGCTCAACACCCTTTTTAGGGGTTGACAGTTGTATTTAATTTTGTATTAATGAAGTTACCATTTCCAATCGAAAAAAAAAAAAATTCCTTGTTAATTCCCCTTCTTTACCCTCCACATTCACCCTAAATTCCCTAATAGAATATTCTCCTTCTCATCTACATTATAGAATGTTAACAGCTGTTATTTTTCCTATGTATAGTACTGCAGGGGTACTATTGTACTTTTACTCTTTTATTTTAGTTGCTGTCGCCCTAGTATATATAATAAAAAAGCTGCGCCGCCAGCAGTATCTTTTGCTCTCAGTTCTCTCTTCTCTCTTCTTCTCTCTCTCTCTCTCTCTCTTCGCACCAGATTTCCAGATCTGCCGCCCTCATCTGCTGTTCGGCTGATTGAAGATTTCACACACTGAAGTAACTTTTCTCTCTCTATCTTACCTTTTTTTTCTGGTCGTGCGCCAGGGCAGAACCTGTACTAGGTCTGCCGATTGGATGTGAGGTGATCAGCACCTCTTTCTTTCCTTTTTTGTGGGGTCGACTGATCCCTGTGAAACTGTAGGTCATGAGGACCTTTTTGTGTGCTACAACAGCAGCTTTTATGGTGAACTGAGGGTCAGAAAGTGACCAGTGCCTCTTGTGTGCTGCAACAGCAGCTTTTATGGTAACTGAAGGTCAGAAAGTGACAACTACTTGCTATAACAGCAGTCCTGTTGATGCGTAGGCCAAGAGATGACCTGTATGCACTGTGGCAACACTTGTGTTGAGCTTGTAAGTCAAGGGATGACCTGTTAGTGCTGTAACAGCACCTGTGTTTTACAAAAGGAGGTGTGTTTCTGAAGAAAAAAAAAACGCGTTCTCCCTCAGTGTTGAATTTCTTGAAGGCTGTGTACCCCATTTAAAAGTTGTTTTTGAATCTGAAATCATGAGTGGTGAAGATTCTACTACATCTGGTGTTTCCTCAATGCTGAATGGAATGAGTGGGGGTGTGGACCTATCCTTTCCCATGGCTGTTATTCATCTTGATGGTTTAAATTATTTAGAGTGGTCAAGAGGAATCAAGTTGTACATCATTGCAAGGGGAAAAATAGGTTATACTAATGGGAGAATCAAAGAACCACATTCTGGGAGTGCTGAATATGACAGATGGAACAAGGAAAACAGCACGGTCATGTCTTGGCTTTTGATTTCTATGCAACCTCAAATAAGAAGGAATTTCATGTGGGCTGAAACGGCAAATGAGATCTGGGAACAAGCAAAATCAACATATTTGAAACTGCAACACTATGCAAAAATCTACCAGTTACAGGCAGAATCGTCTACTTGTAAACAAGGGGAGAGGTGTCTATCTGTGTACCACTCAGACTTGACCTCTATCTGGAAGGAGTTAGATCATTATCAGAGTGTGGACTGGAAGTGTGATGAAGATGCAAAACTGTACAAAAAAACTCGTCTCCCAACAAAGAGTTTTTGCTTTCTTACATGGTTTGAACCCTACATATGAATCTATCAGAGTCCAGATCCTAGGTAGCAAGGATCTTCCATCAGTTCGGGAAGTTTATGCTCTTGTACAATCAGAAGAAAGCAGAAAGAATTTGATGAACAGTTGTGTTGGCAGTGAAAGGGAATGTTACTACCGGTGGGGGAAATACTTCTAAGAAGGGGGGTCTTCGAAAAAAGATGGATGACAAGGACAAATTGTGGTGTACTCATTGCCAGAAACCCCAACACACCCGAGACACATGCTAGGATCTTCATGGGCAGCCGAAATGGGCTCAAGATCTGAATAAGAAGCAAGGGTCATATATAAATAAAAAGTCAGGACAGCAAGGTACAAGAAAACACACTATGGCAAACATGGCTACTCAGGAGAACCAGCCCCACATTCATATTGTGACTCAGACACATCCATTTGGATCTGACCCAAGGGAGGATATTATAAATTCCTTCTGTGACCATTTAGAGCTCTATGGTAGAGCAATTCGTCAAATGGATGCTCCTCCCTCAACTTCATTTGTGTCTACATCAAGTAACCCTGCCACAGCTTTCCATGTTGTTTCTCATAACCCTGACACTCCCTGGATCATTGATTCTAGAGCGTCAAAACACATGACTGGTATGTCCTCTTACTTTCAAACCTTCTTTCTGGAAGAGACAAGATGAGACTAGCTGATGTATCATACACTACCATAGCTGGTCAAGGAACCATTTCTCTCCCTCTCAGCCTTACCCTCTATGATGTTTTACATGTTTCGAAATTTCCCATTAATTTGTTCTCTGCTAGTAGTATTACTAATTCCTTAAACTGCTTAGTGACCTTTTTCCCTTCTTACTGTGTGATCCAGGATCTAGCCTCGGGGAGGACGATTGGTAGATGATGTATGGTTGATGGACTTTACATGCTGGAGAATAAGGCTGGTCTTCAAGTCACAGAGTCTAAGAGTCAGTCCTGTAAGAGCCAAGTTTCTTTATAGCATTGTCGTCTTGGTCATTTATCTTTTAAGTCTTTAAAAGTGGTGTTTCTAGAATTGTTTAAGTCGGTGTCCGTTTCAGATTTCTCTTGTCAAACTTGTCAATTGAGTAAGTAGTGTAGAACTCATTTTCTTTCAAAAAATAATAAATCTGAATTTCCTTTTAACATTGTTCATTCTGATGTGTGGGGCCTTGTTACTTTACCATCTGAGAGTGGCTACAAGTATTTTATCACCATTATCGATGATTATTCTAGATATACATGGGTCTATCTCATACGAACCAGGGATGAAGTACCAAAAATTATCCAAGATTTTCAGCGGATGGTCTTCTCCCAATTTCAAACTGAAATCTAAATTTTTCAATCAGATAATGCCAAAGAGTATTTTCATAGTGATCTCACGGAATTTTTTGCTTCACGTGGTTCATTTCACCGTAGCTCTTGTGCTCGAACACCACAACAAAATGGTGTTGCTGAAAGAAAGAACCGACACCTCCTTGAAGTGGCTCGGGGTTTACTACATATGAATGTCCCAAAATGCTTTTGACTTGAGGTTGTCCTTTGTGCTACCTACCTCAACCGTATGCCCTCTCGTTGGTTAGAGTGCAAAGCCCCACATCAACTTCTCTTTCCTAAGGCACCCCTTCTTCCCATTCCTCCTTGTGTGTTTGGTTGTCATTGCTTTGTCCAAAATTTGTCACCCACTCGTGAAAAATTGGATCCTCGTGCTATTCCTTGCATATTCCTGGGGTACTCCTTCACTCAGAAGGGATACCGTTGTTTTGATCCTGTTTCTTGAAAATTCTATGTTTCCATGGATGTCTCTTTCTTTGAGAGTGAGCATTTTTTCCCTGTTTCTCCTCAGGGGGAGAGTAGGAATGAGGAGAAACTGGTTCAACTCCCTCCTCTTCCTGATCCTCCTCCTTTTCATATCTTCTTCCGTCGTCACAACGGCCAACCAAATTCAAGAGATGTGGAGAATCTAGAAGTTGTACTCCAATGCCATTAAACTCTTCGGGGGCGGATCATACTCACTCAGGTATCTTGGTTCCCATTGATGTCCCAGACCCCATTGCAATTGATACCTCTGCTACTAATGACCTTGACTTTCTTATTGCTCACAGGAAAGGTGTTAGGTCGTGCACCACTAAACACCCCATTTCCCACTTTGTTTCCTATGAAAACATTTTACCCTCTTTTCGAGCCTTTACCACATCCATTGGCAGTGTACCTATCCCTAAGAATGTGGCAGAAGCTCTTTCAGTACCTGAATGGATAGATACTATGAAGGAAGAAATTAATGCCCTTCATAAAAATAGCACATGGGAACTTGTAGATCTTCCTAAGGGAAATGATCTAGTTGGATGTAAATGGGTGTTCACAGTCAAACATAGGGTTGATGGCACAGTGGAGAGGTATAAAACTCGTCTAGTGGCAAAGGGGTTTACACAAGTGTATGGAGTTGATTATGCAGAGACTTTGGAACCGGTTGCCAAGATGAACTCCATTAGAGTTCTATTCTCTCTTGCTGCTAATCTTGACTGGGATCTACATCAGCTTGATATCAAGAATGCATTCTTGAATGGTGACCTTGAAGAGGAAGTTTACATGATACAACCCCCTGGTTTTCAGGCTCAAGGCAATGAACAAAAGGTGTGCGGGTTGAAGAAGTCTTTATACAAGCTTAAACAATCACCGAGAGCCTAGTTCAGTAGATTCCATGCAGCGGTTCAGCAGAAAGGATACAAGCAATGTCAATCTGATCACACATTGTTTGTGAAAAGAGGAAAAGGTAAAATTGTTGCTTTAACAGTATATGTTGATGATATAATTATCATTGGCGACTGGAATGATGAAATCCAAAAGTTGAAGAGTTTTCTTGCCACACAGTTTGAAGTAAAGGATCTAGGTACTCTAAGATACTTCCTAGGAATTGAAGTTGCCCGCTCAAAAAGGGGTATTTTCATTTCCCAAAGGAAGTATGTCCTAGATTTACTCCAAGATACGGGAAAAATGGGAGTGAAGCCAGTTGATTCCCCTATTGATCCTAACCATAAATTAGGTGACAGCCAAGGTGAACCTATCAAGGATGTGAAACAGTTTCAGATACTTATAGGGAGATTGTTATATCTTTCTATGACCCGCCCAGACATTGCTTATGTAGTTGGTGTCCTTAGCCAGTTCATGCATGCCCCTATGACCACTCATCTTGAAGCAATAAAAAGAATCCTCCGATACCTTAAAAGGTTTCTAGGTGATGGCTTGTTGTTCCAAAGCCACAGACATTTGAAAGTTGAAGTGTATACTAATGCAAATTGGGCAGGATCCCTAAATGACAAAAAGTCAACTAGTGGCTATTGTACCTTCATAGGAGGAAATCTAGTTACCTGGAGAAGCAAAAAGCAAAGTGTGGTAGCTAGATCCAGTGCTGAAGCTAAATATCGAGCAATGGCTCATGGAGTGGCTGAAATTATGTGGATAAAGAATCTGTTGAGTGAGTTGGGTTTTCCCGTGGACAAACCTATGACCCTATTTTGTGATGACAAAGCAGCCATAAACATTGTTGCTAACCCTGTGCCATATGATAGAACTAAACACATCGAAGTCGACAAGCATTTTATCAGAGAGAAGGTTATCATAGGGGAAGTGTGTACTCCCTATGTCAACTCTGAGGATCAACTTGCAGACATCTTTACAAAAGGACTACACCACTCACGACATCATGATTTATGTGACAAGTTTGGCATGATTGACATTTATGTCCTAAATTGAGGGGGTACTATTGTACTTTTACTCTTTTTTATTTTAGTTGTTGTTACCCTAGTATATATATTAAAAAAGTTGTGCCGCCAGTAATATCTTTTGCCCTCAGTTCTCTCTTCTCTCTTCTTCTCTCTCTCTCTTTTTGGATTGGTAAAGATGAAATTCTTTATGTAGCTCGCTTTCCAACTCAAAGACCTTGAAATGCAATAGCAATTGAGGTTTATGATACTCAGATACCAATACATGCCTAGCATACCAGTGTCAAACACAATATGTACCCAATACAACACTAGATACTGAATAGACACTTCCAGATAAACATCTTTTTTTTTTAGGAAAGGTAAAGTATAATTGTATTGCTGAAATGGAAGAGAAACTCTCAATAAATGACTGTACAAAATGTAGGATATTTCTAAAAAGTATACTAGTTACAAAAAGTGAATCTGTAGAAATATTAAATGCTTTAGCCCAAGAAATGATCTTTGCTGTCATGTTTCTTATGATCTTTGCTCTTATATTTGTACTCCGTAACATTTATGCCTTTAAAATGTGTAAAGTTGTAAAAAACTTGTAAAAAAGGTCATTACCCAATTTTGGTCTCAGCTATCTGGGATATTATTGGGAGAGCCAAACAGATGGACTGGATATGGACCTAATGTTTGGCTTTTCTTTATTGACAAAATAAATTGTATATGGTAGAAATGTAATTAAATTTGGTAAGACAATGGTTGCAAGGGAGGAGGGAGGTTGTACCCCTTCCTTGTAAAGTGAGATATTACTTCTAACATCACATTCAGTTGGATACCTGAATTGGCTAGTTCTCCTGCAGATGACCTTGCTAGAGGATGCGTCTTGTGGAGGGAGACTTAACAAAGGCCTACTTTCCTAGAGTGATTGTTTCATTGGTTGTTTCTGGTTTTAGCATGATATTGCTCTATGGCATGTGTAACTTCCCAATGCTTGTGGGACCTAAAATTTTTGTATCCCTTCTTTTCTGTTAGACATACATATACCCATTAAAAGAAGGAAATTTCACACTGAAAATTTGTACTAAATACATTCTCTTTCAGAATTTGTCAGCCTTTGATTGTTGAGCTTTTTTGTCTCCTACTCCTTTAAAAATTATGGGGGAGAAGTGTTATACCACTTTCTTCTCTCACATCAACAAATCAAAATTCACTAAAAGGACATTACCCAATACTGGTCCCAGACTCCCAATATCTAGAAGACTGGGATCTTGGGAGGGGTAGACCGGATACGTGCTAACCTTTGGCATTTTTTGCACAAAGTTGCCTCTTTCAGACTCGAACCCACATTCTCACATTTGCCAGCCTGAGATTTTACCATAAAGCCAAGTAATAGCCCTTAATAAATCAAAACTCACTGTTACTCATTAAAAAAAAAGGATCTTTATTCAAAAAGTAAGATGAGCTGTGTTATGAAATTGATGGAAATCCAATTTCATATATCTGTACAGTGTGCATTCATTTCAAAAAAGTATACCTTAATATCAAGGAAAACTAGCCCTTTCCCAAGTTAAAAGACCAAAAAATGTATTATCAGAAGATTACATATGGCCATAAACTAATTAGTATTATCGATTATGGTGTCAAACATAAAAAGAAACACATGTACAGGTTCAAAGAAATTTCACCTGTGCATGCAGGGAACCTTCAGCAATCTTGCTACCATTTGCTTTAGGAGGTTCACCAATCTGAAGACGTGGAACAGCCTCCCCCAGGATATCTCTTACAGGGCGTACCATAGGAGGACTGGATGCACCCAAGTCCTTTTGACGATTCGGTGACCTGCCATCGAATCTAGATTCTCCATCAGAAGATCTTCTCTCTTCTGACTTCCTACCATTTCCAAATCTATCATCTCGGCGCCAGTCATCAACCACCTCAAAGCGACCAGGACTTCTCCCGTAGTCACCATATCGTTGGCCTTCTTGATCATATCCGGGACTTCTTCTTTCATCATAATTATATCTATAGTTTCTTTCATCATTTCTACCACCAGGACCAGATCTTTCACCATATCGACGTTCATATCTGTCCTCATAAGGTGGGCTTCTAGAAGCACCACGATATGTATCCATCCTCCTGTTTTCATAAGAGTCCTCCCTGTCATCCTGTGCAACATATAGAGGTCAACTAGTAAATGAAGGCAGCTTTAGAAAGGGAAGCAGTCCAACATAAATTTGATGAAAAACCAAACTCCTTTTATTAATTCAGACAAAAAGAGGATATAGGGGAAACTCCAATTACCGACTTCACCCTTGGTGGTTTGTCAATGCTCCTCTCACCAGTATATCTCCGATCCACATAAACATGCTTGATGAAGTCCCTAAGTCTATCTACATTACTGAACAAAAAAGTTTGTCAGAATTGTAGCCTCACTGAGATTCACTAAATAAATAGACAGATATATAATAACCTGCTATCTGGTGCAGAATGACGCTGTGGATCCCATTCTTTGAAGTAAGTTTCCCTTGCACGCTTTTAAAAGTAGAAAAATTAATCCAAGTAATGAGAAATTGAGAAAGGTTAGAACATTGAGAAGATCAAGGATCACATCTATGGTGAAAGGTATGCATATATACCTCATTACCCCCTCCTTGAAGAGCATCAACTTCTTGTGAAGTGAATTTAGCCATTGATATTGATTTCACACGGTGAGTGAACTCCCGACTGGAATTGATTTGGATACAAAATAAGTCATATCAAGTAATTTTCTGTGAATAACCTAACACTTAAGTCTACTAGGCCCTATTTATCAAGACTCCAATACAAAAGAAACAGGAATCAAGTTTACAATATCACACAGGAGCTCCGTATTTATCAGATTAATCATTTTGTGACTTGGACATGAAACAATATATGAAAGCATATATGAAAAAGAGAATAAAATCACAAAAATAAGGGAGATGGATATAATACGGAATATGTGCACTTACTGTATCCCACTGCAGGTTGTGCAAACAAATGTCCAGAAATTTGTGCACACATATTGTGGTCCCTGTTTGACAGAAAAGTATTAGATACCATAACATATTACGAGATGGTATATCTCATGTTACAAAGAGCACTAGCAAGACTGCAAGAGAACTCTTCCACATATAACCATAAACTAAGAAATTTTCATAAAACTGATCATCTTAATCAACTCTTCCATATAAAGTACAGGGTTACAAAAAAAAAAAACAGCATGAGGTAGTAAAATGACAACAAACAAAAAATACTTGGGAAGATAAATACTAGAGACATGATTCAAAAAAGGAGGCCCAATAAATGCCTCTCCCCCCATATGTGCATCCTTTGCTTTGCAAATGGTAAATCCCTACCCCATTTATTGATCCATTGCCCTTTTGCCCTTTTTGTTTGGGAATCTCTATGCTCTCTCTTTGGTTGCAGGTGGAGTGCTTCCCAAGATGTAGTAAGCCTCTTCGATCCAAACTTTCTAAGGCAGCCAACAAAAAGAGGAAGGGTTATGTGGAAATCAGCAAGGGCAGCGGTGGTGTGGGTAATATGGGAAGAAAGGAATGCAAGAATCTTCAATGAGAACATAGGCCGAAAGAGGCTATTGTGGAGGCCATAAAGATAAAAGTTACTCAATGGGTAAAATCACTCCAGCTCTTTCAAAATTTCTCAATCACTGATATTGTAAGAGTCTGGAATGAAGTGGCACACACTGCTGAGAAGAAATAAAGAAACGTGATGGAATGGAAGCCCGCAGGTCCCCACAAGTTAAAGCTCAACTTTGATGGGAGCTCTATAGGAAACCCGGGTATGGCAGGCAGGCCTTGGTGGTGTGATCAAAGATTCCTCAAGCAAAGTGCTGGCTTTGTACTTAGGACCTTTAGGGGAAGGAGACTCCTTAAAAGCTGAACTGTTAGCCCTGCTGCAAGGGCTAAAGATTGCCAAGCAAGCTGATCTTAAGAACTTGGAGATAGAAGGGGACTCAAAAACAGTGATATCTTGGACCAATTCAAGCAGTGATGTTCCTTAGAACTACAGACATCCATTAAGGGAGATAGTAAGCATAGCAAGGGAACTTAATGCCTCATTCACATGGGTCAGGAGAACTGCAAATGAAATGGCTGACTCTCTAGCTAAACAGGGAGTTCACAGGCAACGGCTTTTTCGGGCTTTATTGTAACATTTTCTGTTGAAATGTCTGCGCTCTTTCTGATATAGCTCTATTTTAATTATATTAACTGAATAAAATTCTCACTTTGCTGATCCAAAAAAAAAAAAAAAAAAGAAGTACTGAGAGAAAATTTCAACTCAACATATTTAGCCTACTTCTGTTAAATACCGAATAATAACATCCAAATTATCCCCCCTCCAGTACATTATATAGAAAAGTGAAACAAATCTATCTATTCTACTTACAAAAGTACTAACTCATTATGTTATTATCTCATTTTTCCCACTCCTGAATTTTTCTTGACCATATTATTCATGGATTTTATCAAATTGACTTTTGAATACTTCATAATTCTACTATATCCTCCTCAACCCAATTCCAGTTGTGCTCCACAATGATGATTGGATTGTCTTCAGATGTTTGCAAGTTTGAACTCCACAACACATCCCATTTATCAGAGATGAACTTAAAGGAACCTTCAGTGGCCAATGAACCATTGTTAGGGATGCAACTCAGGCCGAAGAGGGTTGGGTTGAGGTCAACCCAAGCCCAACTCAAGGCAAGGGTCCTCAACCCTAACCCAACCCAATCCTCAACCCAAGAGCCCAACCCAACCTTAGAATATTTGACCTTAATGCAATCCAAGTGACCTTATTTTCATAATGATGTAAGACTGATATGATCCAATGTTTGGGGTCAGGCTAGGAATAGGAAGGGGGATGAGGGGATTTCTTGTCTTATATGGCTACATGAAGTAATTCGGAGGCTAGCTAGTGCTGAAATTCTTGCAATGTACAGAAATTTCTAGAGAGAAAATAAAAAATTCAATATCTCAAGATTGGAATTGAGTTTCTTTGAACTGTTTTACAGGAAAGGTTAGATAAGTTACCAAAGCAGGGGATTGAATTTGGAGAGGTTTTAAGTAGGTTGGGCACAAAAAGATGAGAGTTCTCAAAATTAAAAACTTTTGAGAACTAAGGTTTTTAATTGGAATTTTTGAAAGAAAACTGTTTTAATGCACTGAAAAAGAGCCTTCAATATGGGGGATGGCTAAATCAGATTTGGGTTCACCAGGGTTTGGTAGGGAAGATTTAGAGAGACATGTTCCTCACTCTAGAAAGATGTGTGGATGTCAAGAACTGAAGGGAATATAGAGGAGATTTACTCAGGATCAAATACAGTCCTGTAATTGACTTGAATGATGTTTTCTCATTGCCTTTTCCTAGGTATCTGATTGCTTTGAGTGGCTGAGTTCAAAACTTTGAGAGAGAAGACAAGAAGAGGAAGAGACAGACAGACAGACAGACAGACAGACAGACCTAGGAATCACTCCTAGGTTTCATCTTCCTCATCAGCATGATTTCTTTAAGCTTTTAATGAAATCTTTACCACTTTTCAAAAAAAAAAACAAAAAAAACAAAAAACAAAGAATCACTCCCACGGTCCCTAGAATCACTCTAGGACTGTGGGAATCACTCACCACAAGTCACACAAGCAGAATATATATAGTTGTCTGAGGTCAGCCAGATTACTTGCAAAACTAGAAAACTCAAAATGACAACTCTATCACTCATAAGCCAACCTAAAGAAAACTAAATAACTCTAACCTACTTAACCAATGACTCTAAAAATTAAGCATTATAAAATTATGAGTAGTAAACTCAAACTAATAGGCTGGACCCCACACACACACACATAAAAATGACCAAATAGAAAAATACATAAAAATCCAAAAAAAATCCAAACATCAACTCTTTGGATCCTGCATCACATAAAAATGCAGGACAAAAATCTCAATATTGTTTTTTCTGAAACTACAGTCTCACTAAAGCTAAAATTACATAAAAGTTTAATAATACATAATAGATATTAATAAGGTCGTGCTAGTTTACACATAATACACATACATGTAACCAAGTATAATATATAAATATACAAATAGGGTTAATTTGGGCTGGTCAGGTTTCCCAAAGCCTCAGCCCTAACCTAATCCATCCAAAATAAGGTTGGGTTGAGCCAAACTTCTAAATATCCCAACCAAATGGCCCAAAATCAGGTTTGTTCAGTTAGGTTTTGGATTGACCCACATCAAGCTGCTTCTCTAACCATTCTCATCAGGGTGAACTATGAAGCCTATCTTCTTGTACTACTCTTTGTCATCTTGTTTTCTTTCTTCTGTTGAGGCAGTGGCATGGATATTAGATTTACAAATCATGGCCAAATCAGATGGCTAAGAGATATCTGGTAAGGCTGATTTTTGGCATGACCATTATAATTTTAAGGGGTTAGGCTGGTAACCATTATATGTGAATGACTTGCACCATATCACCAAAATGGTCATAACTTTTTCAAAGCACTTCTTTTATCAGTATTCAGTAACAGTGTAAAATTTTCATTAATTAAAATAGAAAGATAATGTACATCAGAGTGGTAAGATGGTCAGCCTCAGCTAACCATACCTAGGCTTTCCTAGTTAATTACAGTCACCCCCTTGTCCAACCACTTCCCAATACAATGAGTTCTCATTACCCCTGTTTTGCCAACCCATCTGCTAGCCCATTAGCTGACCTAGGTGTCCATTGTATTCTTGCTCCCAAATCCTTTATTATTTCTTAGCTTCTCTGGTTTCATATCTATATTTCTGTGGTCCCTCCTCGGTGCTGCCCAACCAACCTTTTATGACCTTAGTGTCCCCTTCGATTAATTGTTGTAACCCATGCTTTGTTTTCTTTAGACATGCCAAGGCTGCCTTCAATTCTGCTCTGCTTGAGTCCCCAAAACCAGTGGGACCTGAAAATAAAAGCACAATGTCTCCCACATGGTTTACAATTACTCCTATTCCTAATGGGCCTAGGTTGCCTAAGGCTGTGTTTGATTGCAATGCAAACACAAATATGTACACTGCAAATTTACCCTCTTTTTGGTTCATAAATGCAAACACGGTTCAGATTTTAAACCGTTTCTGCACTCATCTTGTTTGTTTGAAATCGGTGCTAAGTGTGGGCCCCATCATTACATGCTCCAACTACCTTATGCTCCAATGCCTTAACTTTGGTTAAAAAGTTGATTATCAAAAGAATACAAAATTGTATCCAAAAAATAGGTACAGTAATGCTCCCTTTTTAGAGTACAAAAATGTCAGAAAATACATTTTTGATCTGATAATCATTACTTTTTTACATGTCAAACAAACACTTGCAAACGCAAACCGCAGTACATAAATATCCCGGCTCGGCGTTTGTATTGCAAATAAGGCTCCATTTGGGAAGAGTACAGATAGAGTACAAATACAAATATGTAGAGTGCATTCTAATCCATGCAAATGCAAAGTTGGTTTAGTTTTGCATTGATAAATTTACTTTCTTGCCAAAATATTTATAGTTGTAAAGGGTGCAAACACAAATTCCTAGATTGGAATCTACCTTTTTACATTGACCAACTTTGAGTGCAACGTTTGCATCCATTTTTTGGATGTAAACTTTGCTTTCATTTTGGATGCAAACATGACTTCAAATTTGTGAAGGCTGTCACTTTCAGTACATAAATGTGCTTACCAAACACCAGCAAAAATTGAACCACAGTGCATATATGCACTGAACTGGCATTGCACTCTTCCTAAATGGAGCCAGCTGCAACCGTCAAAACTTTTTCAAAACAAATTGGATTCACCAGATCCTAGTCTCCTTGGATAAGTAATTGAAAATCTATTCAATGACACCAAAATCATGTAAGATGGCATGTTTTCACCCTAAAGAAATAAAAGTGATACGATCATTACTTTTAACTTTTCAAAAATTCCAATGGAACACTATAAACTATCATGACACTCTAAAATGATATACTTTATTACAAACATTATGGATGAGTTAGAAAAGTAATGCGGTCAATAGCTGGCTATTTTGGGCTGTTTTAACTGTAGCTTGGTTTTTGCAATTTTGTAAGTGCAGGATTTTATGGGGTTATTGCTCTAATAGTTAGTTGACATTTAGGATGTAGCTGCCTGATTTTCCATTACCAGATTTGGTTTTGTAATTTTTATCCTATTTAGGTATTAAGTTCTGATTACATGTCAGTTCTTCTGGGTCAAAGTTTCAGAAGCTGTTATGCGGGTTACAGTTATTATGTTAGGGTGTTGTTTAAGTGATGTGTTTGGCTTGAAACATGTTTTTGTTTTGAGTGTGAAAGCATTCTTCATTTGATGCTGGGGCCGAAATTTCTTTTTATGAATTTTTATTTATTGAAAAACATTAAAAATAGAAAATAATTCTTAATAAACTCAAACTGATCAATAACTCAAAAAAGGCCACTAACTTAAGAATATCAAAAAAAAAAAAAAAAAGATATTGCTTTCGCTCGCTTTAGTAGTACTACATGGCAGCTGTAGCAGTATTCCTTCACTCATGTAAATTACATCAACAAGGAGGGTAGTAGTAGACTAGTAGTGGTGGTGGTGGTGGTAGTAGCAGCAGTAGTAGTAGTGCTTCATTCATGTAATAACAAAAATAATAATAGTAGAAGTAGTAGTAAAAGACAAGCCAGATACAAGTTATTGTGTTAATTCTTCTGCTGAAAAAATTATTGTGCTAATTGTTTAGGATTATAGATCAATTTTCCTTCACAATGCAATATTGCAATTCAATTGACACCAAGGCAATTTTCGTACTCAGAATCCAAATTAAAGGAAAAGTAGACGAAAGTTTACGAGGACAGACCAACGTTAAGACAAAGCGACCGAGAAGAGGTGCAAAAGCATACCAGACTGTTACAATTGATACACCTCCGATTTGCAGGAAGTTTCAGGAGACCACGAATGATCTTCTCATTCTTCTCGTCTTCCCTCATCCGACTCGCCATGTCTCATACACTTTCTAGCTCCTTCGTGCAATTCCAATCAGCAGTCAAAGAGGGGAAAAAGAAAATCTGAGAAAGAAATTCCAATGAAGATGCATCCTTTAAAGCTCAAAAGACAAATAATCAACCAAAGGGAGAACTTCAACAATAATTCAATTCTGTAAAGCGGAAATTCAACATATATAGAAGAATCTGTATCGCATTGAAGGTTTTAGAACAGATCCGAATTTATAACGCATCGAGATTAGCTAATTCAACTAGAACTTATTGGAGACTGGAAACAAGAATAGATAGACAAGAACTGGCCGGATACCTCTTAGGATGAACAAATTCGACTTCCAAGACCTAGCTGACGCTGAGATAATCCCGTAATGGTGATGATGATAACAGAGGAAGATCGGTTGGATGCATGAATCTGCAGAGATTTTCAGACCTTTTCAGAGCTTTGAGACGAAGATCTGTGCAGCTAAATTCTCTTTCTTGAGTAGAACCAGAGACATACGAGAGAGAGAGATAGAGAGAGTACTCTTCTTTTCTTCGCCTATAGTCAAACAGAGGCAACTTCGCCGGTTTTGCCGGTTCGCGACCGGTTTTTTCCGGTCAGGAGATGAAATTATTGTTGAAGTAAAATTACCAAAATTTCCTCCAATGGTGGGAGACAATATCTGCGCTGGCGGTCTGGCCCTCGTTCACAGCTGGATAATCAACTAATCACACTCCTCTATTAATGTATTAACCTTGATAAATCCTGTTGAACGGCATCTACGTGTCCTTTTTTGCTTTTCGTCTTGTTGGTTGTGTCATGTGTGTAATAAAGCAAGGTTACATAGAGCAGTAACTTTGTAAGTAAAATACAACCGTGATCATCGCTATTGACTTGTTAGACCAAAATGGACTCACCGTATTGACCTGTGAAGATCTCGAGGAAGGAGTACTTCTTTTTCGTCAGATTGGAATCTCTTGGGTAGAATGGTATAAAATTGATCACGTTATCGACCTTTTATTACATTCGATGTGGCAACACCATCTACTGTGTGACCTCACAGAAATGCAAAATCGTCCAATTCCGACCGTGTTGTCAATTAACATAGGGCCCACAATATTATGAAAACATCAAATGAATAGCCGCCAAATAATCATGGCCGTCCATCTGGCATGCTGACTTCAACCACGAAGGACGCCATCATTGATCCTGGAAAAGTCTGGGGGGGCATCATCATAAGATCAATCGGCTTTCCAATCAAGAACAAGGGGGGAATGATCAAAGCGTGGGCCCCACCGGCGAGCGTTGGATTGGCAGGGGGAACTGGCATCTGTTTGTTGTTTTGCTTGTGGCGGTTTGGTCACTTGGACAATTTGGTAAAGTCACCTGCACGGACCAGCTTCCTGTCGGCGGAGGATAATTCTGGCTCACCAGAATTCGAAAAGTCCCCGTTATTTACTGGACATGTTTCAGAGCTCACTTTTCCCATAAATTTATTAAATACGCATAAAATTACGATAATGCCCTTGTAAGTTGTGTACTCGTACTCGTACCATAATCGATCCCGAACCAATTTGCTGATCATGATCAGAAGCCGTGTTGCTAGCGTTTTTGCACGATTTTTTATGTCCTTTGACGTTCGGGTTTGATACGCGATGATGCAGAAATTAGCCTAGACAATTGATTCGAAACAAATTAAAAAAAAAAAACCCACATTCACATCTCAGCGTGTATTGGAGAACATCTACAGGAAGATGCTCTCATTACTCAATACACGTATAGGATGGTAGTCGGGCGCTGATGCGAATTTCTTAAAAAAGAATATGAATTGCGAAATCGACGGCCTAGAATCTGCTACAATCACTCGATAAAGTGGATCACGAGTGGTTGAGTTGGATGTTTTTAATGTGAAGCATCAAGCATGGACAGTTGGATGGCAACAACTCGGTACCAATAGAAATTCGACGTCCGCTCAACTCTAAAGGCAAAGAAATGCAAGTCGGGTCCCCAGTTTGGTAGAACCTAACGTTATGTTTGATTGCGATGCAAATAAATTTGTACTGATGTAAAATTAAAGTAAATATAAATGATTTTAAATGTAAATTTTAATCTATTTTTATTTTAAATTTTAGTTTATTTTATTTAATTGTACTACAAATTATACTTTGCACTTCCATGCACTTATACTAATATAAATAAATTTGCACTGCAAACAAAAACGGCCTAAGGTCTATCGCCTATCCAGCTGGTCTTAGCTTAGCCCGGAAGTCGGACGATGGGCTCGAGCCTCTAGCAAGAGTTGTTAGGGATGTCAACATGTCGTATTCGGTATGGGTTAACCTTAATCCTGACCCAACCCTCCAGTGTCTCCACCCGACTCAATTTATAGCATTCCAATTGTACTTTTTCATTACGTGTTTCAAAAATTTAAAAGTCATTAAGTTGAAATCTGTTTTATAGATTCTAAAATGTTACTTTTCCATTGCAAAAACTAAAATGAAATACCAAAATCAACCTAAACACAAATCCTTAACTTTAAGGCCATGGGATTAGAAGTTACAAAATTACAAGAATGCCCTCATATATGGGTAGCAATGTATCATGACCCAACGGAATGAGTCAATCAAAACCTAAACCCGAGTCGAGCTAAAAAATCAAAACCTTAATTCACCCCTAAACCCGATATCTGACCCTATAGGTTTACTGTTTAACCCAATCAATTGACATCTCTAAGAGCGGAGATTTACTGCACGATTAGCTGCATATCACAAACTAGAGTTCACATGGGCACCCATGGGCGTGCCCCACAAGTGCCTCACAGCATGTACCGATCATGAATTGGGAACATCTCCCAAATGCAAATGAGATCGAATCTGCTCTTCACAAAGGGCATCTCACACCGATCTCACACGTATATCCTACCATGCATTGGGAATGTTTCTCATACTTGTAACTTATTATTCACGGGAGATGTTCTCAATACAAGGTGGACGTGCCTGTGAGGCGTTCATGTATGAGGAGCAGATCCCGTTCTAATGCAAATATGGAAGTTTCTAATGCATGCTGAAATATGCATGTAGGGCCCTTATGGGGCATGCTAATGTGATATCCACAAATTATGTAATCAATTATGAGTAGTGTTTTAAAAACCAACTCGGAGCTCGAACCATTTTTGCCTTCGAGTCATTGGTTCAACCAGCTGGGTTGAATGGTTCAGATTGTGCCACATCATTGCATGGATGTGTATTAGTGTTTATGTGTGTGTATATATATATGCATTATATATGTAAAATATTAAAAATTGCAAATTGATATTTTAAAAGGGATTTTTAAAATATACATTATATATATAATATTAAAAAAAATTGTGAAATGACGTCTTATAACATATAGATCTCAAAAAGTTACCCAAAAAAAAACAAAGAAACCCCAATTAAATATCAAAGTGTAAAGTTATAGCCTCCCAAAGTTTCAACCCCCGATCCAATCACGAGGTCAAATTGATCAATAATTCAACCAACTAGATCAAAAGATTCTTTTACCAAATTAATAGTTTTTTATCGTCTAAAGGGTCTTGATCGGGTGACAACTCAAATAGTTCGACGGGCCCAATCAACAATGACTGAAAACATTGATTCTAAGTGGACACGCAAATGTGTCACATAGGATCTGCTATACCCTCAAGTGTATATCATGGGCTGCGTAATCTGATGGTCTCCACGCAGATATATTCGTAGCAGATTCTCCACACAGATATGTTTGTAGCATATCCGGAGTCCTAATGTCATAGAGGCCTTGTTGTATGTATTTGTGGTTTGGTTGTGAAGAACATCTTTTTTCTATACGGTCTTTGACTCCTAACCTTTAAATCACGGAGGCGTGCATTAAGATTTATGGGTTTCAATGTAGCAATCGGAAATCACGTTGTAGACAGGGGTGAGCAAAAAAACGAAAAAATCAAACCAGTTGAAAAAACTGACTGAAATCGAATAAAAAAATTTTAACTGAACTGGTTGGTTTGGTTTCGGTTCAGTGTTTTTAAAAAACTCAAGGTATTGGTTCAGTTTCGGTTAACCAATATAGAAAATCAGCAGCTAATCAAACTGACCGGTATATTATATATTATATATATTTATATATATTATAAATTAATAAATATGCATTATATATATTATTAATATATGATATATTATTTATTATTTAAAAAAAATATTTTATATATTTATAATTTTTTATTATATATTTACATATTTTTTATAATATATTGTAAAAATTAAAAAATTGACAAACTGAACCAATAGATTTCGATTTGGTTTTGGTTACCGTTTTTTCAAACGATACTACCAATTTGCTTACAAAATATGCCCACAGTTTGATTAACCGAACCGTGAACACCCCTAATTGTAGACGTAATGGCTTAATGGCTCAGATGGTCATATAGCATTCTCATGAACAAGGAGAAACATGACCAAATATAATCCGAATTTCATCCTTACAAAATTTGTCCTCACACCATCCTTACAACACTTGAAGCCGATTTTTTTTTAAGCCATGAAATTAAACATTTCAAACATTTCCCGTGAATGAAATATATAAATTAAATATGAAAATGTTCTCGGTGCATAACTGCAGATGTTATGGGGATAGTATGAGAACCAATTTTGTGAGGACAAAATCACATTTCTATCAAATCCACTTAAGTACAGCCTCTCTATGGTAAGTCTCTACAGCCTTGATCCCCCTTAATTTGTAATTTATGTAATACCAAAAAAGAGAGTGGTCAATATATATTTAAATAGTAAACAAAGTAATTGACAAGATGGCCAAATCTCGTCTGCATCTAGGGTGAGCTACACTGTTGTATAACCCTTCAAAATATATAAAAAAGACACTTGGAACGAGTTATAGTTTATGACTTGATGATCATTAAGGGCTACGGGGATGGACTACCCCAATCGTGTAGTCCCATAAAACCAAAATTAAACTATTGATATTCACACTGCTGGTGATTCACTTTTGATTTATGCTTTCTTTATCTATATTATATAAAGTGGATACTTATTATAAAAGTTGAATCTTCCACTATTACAACTATTAGACTAACTTGATTGAAATTTTAACATTGAATGAGAAAAGTATGAAAGAAAAAAAGGCCAGGCGGCTATAACCATCAGCGTACAAATGAGGGACCAGTTGGTTAAGTTAAACTTGGCCAAACCAGCTCGGCATCTCAACACCAACAACTGTTCTACATGATTACCATCATTAAAGTAAAATAAGGTAACCTGGTGGAATGATGTCAGCCATGGTTTTCAAAACTGGACTAGATGGTCGGATCGGAAAAACTAAGAATCAGCCTGTTTTATTTTAGAAATGTCTTTTTGGCTAAAAACTGTTTATTTGATCAGTATTTTGCTGACCTGAATTGTCGAACCGTCCAGTGGATTTTACTTTTTTTAGTTTTTTACTTTTTATCAAAATAGGCCATCTGTTCAATTCGAAAGATCAAATCATTCAACCCGGGAACCAGACCTCTGAATGGTTTGTTGTTCTGTTTTGTTTTAAAAACCTTGATGCCAGCAGTAGTCATCGTTTTATGAAAAAAAATATTGAGAGAGAGATCTAGAGAGAGAGAATAAAGAAAGGAAAATGACACATGCTCTGTTCCTAAAGAAATAAAAAAAAAAAAAGAGAGAAATAATCAGTAAGGTCATGTAGTCACGAAGAGGTGAGTGTAAAGTATTCCGCATGAGGGTGAAATAAATATTTATTAGATTAAATTTATCATTGAAAAGTATATGTAACTGTATGGGATGGAATAATAGTTGTGTTTATTTTAAGAAACTCTTCGTGAGGTCTTGTAAGCCAACCAAGTGACAGTTTTGCTCGATCTCTGATTGCACCCAACTATGTTTTTGTATTATATTTGGTTTCATTATTATATCACAAACTATGCATCAAAAGATATTATATTATGTTTAATTTCTCTCTCATTCGAACTGTATTTTTGTTTTAAAGAGCAAATATAAGTTGATTTTGTTTAAAAAAAACGATAATTCGTGCTTTTGAAACTAACAAAATTGATGCTTTTTAAAATATAAAACAAAATTTGTAGTACAAATGGTATATGATTTATGGAAGATGATATCATAGAAATAGATGAAAACATGTTTTTTAAATCAGAAATCTAATAACAGGTATTTGGTCTTTAATTTTGAAACCAAAAACACATATAACCAAGAACATATTTTCTACGTTTTTGTTTTAATATCAACTAGTATAATGGCACGTGCAATGCACAAGATATGATACCACAACCAGATATAGATCTTAACTAAATTGGGTGTAGCCACTTGTTTGATTCTTCATTGCTTGTAATGCCAATCTATTTGATCATCTCAAAATGAAATTATATATACTTCAATTAATTCATCCTAATTGAGTGTGAGTGATAATGTTAAGAAAACAAAAATGACTTAAAACATGCATGATCAATTATTCCATTTGACATATAATATAATATGTATGTATATAAGTACTAAAAAATCTCCATATTGCAACATTAGCACAAAGGCTTAGAGGGCTGTGGAACCAACCATAATGCTTCATGTCAATCATAAATTAAAATCCAATGATTGATTCTAGTTGGAACGGTGCGGCATAGATTTAGTTTTCAATTAAAGAGCCTAGTAGTAGGGGGTTTGCTCTCAACTTTTCAGTGCAAGATGTTGAAACCAAATCTAGAGGATGCCAAAAGCAAACCAGCACGAGGGTTTTGCTCTTATCTTGCAAGTGTAGGATGTTGAAAGCAAACAATTTGGATCTTCATGTAGAACAAGCACTAAGTTTTGGTATTTTTAGGGTGTCTTTTGCTAATGGTTAAAAGAATTAGGTGTGTGAAAACTTACAAATTACAAAACACCAGAAAAATGCTTAAAAATTACAAATACAAACTTGATTTGGACAAATATAAACTTGCTAAGGACACAGGATTAAACACTGAATTAAACTTAAAGATGAAAAGTGCTTAAAACTTATAAATCCAAACTTATTAAACCAAAACCCTATTTGCTTAAAATTAATTAAACAAAAATAATTATCAATGAAACTCAAATTTAAACTAAAGCATGATATTAAGCCAAAACTCCTATTTCATTTTAAACTTAAAAAAGTAAAAGAGATAATACAACTTTGCAATTGTGATAAAGATGATATTGAATACAATTTTGGCATATACTGCTCCTGAAATTTCTTGAGATGAAAAGCAAAAGATTGAATATGATCGAAAATGAAGAGCAAAAACACTTGGAATTCTATTAGTTCCAAGTGTCTAAAAACTTACATTATTTATGGTCACATATTTTTCTAATCAATCACCTATAGAAGTTTAAATCAGCCATGCTCAGCCGACTGGGCACGACTCGCATGTAGCTCGTGCAAAGTGTAGGTCGTGCTGTGTTGGCCTGCGGGTCGAGTCGGATCGGTAAGCCAGGTTGTGCCACAGCCCGTATGGGCCCGTGTCATGCCGAGCCTTGGGCCAAACCAAGCTACAGACTAGGCCAAGTTATGTTTTTTCAAATTTTTGAAAAAAATAATGAAAATTTTAATATAAATTAAAAATATATACAAAAATTAGAAAAGATCTTAAAATTTTATTTTATATGAATTTTGATGTATACAATTGTTTATATATGCAATAATAAAATGAACTAATATAATAAAATTATATATATATATATATATATATATATATATATATATATATATATATATATATATATATATATATAATATGGGTTGCCCTAGGCCATGCCGCGGGCTGGGCCATGCCGGCACATAGACTGTCGGCATGGCCCGCTCGATTGTGCCATGCCAGGCTGACTCAAAATCGTGTCGGACTATGCTGGGCCGCAAGCGGCAAAACCAAATTTACACCTCTACAATAACCTCTTATTGTTGGTTTTTAAGAAAATAAATTAATACACACTATTACATGAATAAAGCGTACAAATGATATAATAAATGGTAAGGGTAATTTTGAAAATAAAAATCAGAGTTTTTCAATTAAAAAACTAATTGACTTTTAAACAATGGTAAAACTGAAGGGTAATTTTAGAAATTAGAATCTGGGAGTTTTGACGAATGGGACTATCATTCCCATTTTTATTAATGGTCAATAGAAATAGAAATAAAATAGATTTGTTTTCAAACCAAATCTCATTGGAGAGCACCCTTTGAATGTATACAAAGTTATTACCATCTTTACTGGCTGGATGACTAGGGGTGTTCTCCATTGTGAATTAATATTTTTTTTTTCTTTTAAGGTTGTGAGTTATAAAAAATAAAATAAACTGGTTCTTAAAATAAAAATACAGAAAGCATGGTCTTTGTTGCATGTGTTCTTTGTTTTCAAAACTGAAAACAAAAAAAATGTTCTTGAATTAATTTCTGGTTTAATAAACATGTTTTCTTCAGATTGTTTCTGGTTTAATATGATATCCTTATTACAAAATTTGATTTTGTTTTAAAAAACATGGATTTTTTTTTAAACAAAGTAGCTTGCTTCCTGACTTTGAAAACAAAAACACAGCTCAATAACGTTTTTTTCCTTGATGTTCAAAAATAAATCAAAACAAAAATATTCATGTTGCACAAACGTATTCAACAATTATATAAATACGTTGCAACAATTATATAAATGATGGATTACCAATGGCCATGTAGGACCGGATTAATCTGGCCCATTGCTTCTTGTACTATATGCTAAGCATAGTCTGTTTGGTAACATTTCCTGTTCCCTTGTGCACCTTTTTCTTCTTGAACTATATAAATAGGCATCTCTCTTGTTATTCATTTTTTATAATCTTTTTCTTGAACCCACAAGACCAAACAAAGAGAACAACACAAATTTGAGTCAGGAAACTGATTGGATTTGATTTCTTTAGTTACTTTGTTTCAGTGCAATTTCATTTGCAGTAGTAAAAATGCATACGAGTGCAAATGTTACTTTGCTTCAGTTCTTATCAACAAACAAGATGAAAAGACGAAACAAACTAATTGACTCCTTCACTAGCAGATCCAATCTATATAGGGGTTGGGATGAGGTCTGGATACTCTAGGCTCAGCCCAAGCTCAACTCAGCAAAGGGAATAGTCAATATTACAGGCCCAGCCCAAATCAGGTTGGGTCCATCCAAGTTGCACTGCCTAAGTAAGCCCACTTTTGCAAAGCTCTAGAGGCCTTTGGGCAGAACCGATTGTGGTAGAATAATTGATGTGGGAACTTTCATGGAGTAAATCAACCCATAATCGTATGCAATGCACTGAAACTGTTAGATTATCGCTTCTTTCTCTACTATTTGGAATGATTCTTCAGGCTTTGTCATGAGCTTCCATACTTGTTTACCATACAGGGCCAAGATTACTTCTCTCCCTCTTCAGAAACCAAGGCCCCCCTTTCTTTGGGCAAAACAACTTTTCCCATGCACGGATCTTTTTTTTCTTCTGGGATGGTTAGGGAGAGCAATTTTGCTTTCCATGAATGAAGTTTTAATTGTATTTTCTCTTCACAAACATGTCTACTAACATTGAAAACACTGCGAGCCTGTTTGGGAGGGCTTCTGTGTTGGAGGTGAGGTGCAGTGATTCAGCCGTGGTGGTTGAGCACCCGTGTTCTGAAGAAGCTGTTTAGAGTAGCTTCTTATTTCAGCCGTATTTTTTGCATTGAGAACACAGAGATCAGCTTTCCGAATTTTCACTAAACACAGCTTTTGGCATTCTCGTGTGGGGTTCAGCTTGGAATGCCAAAAGCCCTTCCAAACAGGCACTTGTTGGTGTTCCCACACAAAAAACTTCTATAAATAAATTCCCATCCCTTTAATGCCAAAAGCATTGCAAATTATTAATGACATAATTTATCGAGGAAGTGCTTTCTACTTGTTCTTTACACGGTTGGTTGGATAACAACCCCAGCCATAATTATGGTTTAGGTCAACCTCTGACCTGTTATATTTATTATCAAACGAAAAGGATAAAAAGTGAGTTCAAATATGCTCCCCACAGCCTGGCGCCCCCAAAATGCCCCACACCATGGAAGCCCGTCAAGTGTCCTCCCACGGGCATCCCCTCAGCGCGTGCGGAGGTAAATCGCCCAAAACCAAAATCTCTCCCCATTTCCGCTTACTCTCATTTCTGGCGCCGACGACCATTTCGGGGCAAACGGTTTCCTCTTCGACCTCTCTTCTCTCTCACTTTCTCCTTCTTTAGCATAATTTCCTTCTCTCTCCTTTGTTATTTTTCTTTGAACTCACGGCACCACCGCTGCAACTCGACCCAGCGGCGGGATCACCCTGATGCAGCAACGAGAACAAAGAGCTCCCAGTGACATCTCTCCCCCATCCTCACTCGATTCCAATGGACATCTCACCGTTTTTTTTTTTTCTCTCTCTCTTTTCTCACTACTTTTTTTCCCTCCTTTTGAATGGATTAGAGATCCATCGTATGAATGGCTATGGATAGCTGAATCCTATATGGAGGTTGGGCGAAATTTCAAAAATTTATTTCTCCCATGTGGAAATCGCATTATCTGTTTTAGAAAATTTGCATTTTCAAATATCAATCTTGAACCTAAACCGAACCAGATCTAAAACCAAAAAAGTATGAGAGGGATGTACCTGATACGAATAAACAATATCTCCCAATGAATGTGTTCACACCAAAGGAAAACTCCAAAAACTACTCCAACTGAAGATGACACAGTGTAGGGTGGAGCATAATCAATAGGTTCTTCACAAAAATCGAATCCTTCAGCAAGAATTCGATGGAGGGTATGTGAGCACGGCCTCAAATAATTTTTTCTCCAAAAACTGATATCAATAACCTTTCTTGATCGCTACTACAGTGGAGAACGAACTGGCAATGGTGGCAGCAGGAGGAGGGCGCAAGAACAGAAGATGGCGCAATCTTACTATAGTTGTCTTCTCTCTTTTTGTGGTCTAAGATCAGTTGTATTGAGATGTTGTGTTGAATGGTTCGCCCCCTCCTCCTTTTATAGCCTTAAAGAGATCAGCTCTTAATCCCAGTAGGAGTTTCCTGATTCAAATCTTTATTTGAATTTGAATTATCTTTAAGATATAAGAATAAGCCTTTATCTTACCTATAGATTATATCAGCTCTCCTAATCTTATTAAGAGTTTCCAAATCCAAATCTGTATTTGGATCTGGACTCTCTGAGTGGATATCCCTATCCTATTTGTTGATCCAAATCCCAGATCCGCCCCTTTAACTAATCAAATTAGACCAATTCGATTTGGACTTTAGTCCTATTAAGTCCATATGCTCACTAACCTTCTACACTGTTGCCTAGTTGAGTTTCCTTGTATGGTGTGGAACTCAAACGTTGATCTATACATTAGTCACATGGGTTCAGCTTAACCTCTATTACAAGGCCTAGACGAATTCACTGTTATGGACAGTGAACCCCTGAGCCCATCTCCATGGGCTCTTAATGAGCTCAACACTTACACTAAGTAGTTCTGGGACCAGCCACCTTATAAAAACTCAGAGACTGTGGGTAGATGCAAGATTAGTCCATCAGGCATCACCTTCAATGGTTTTACACTTAATCTCTCAGCCCATAATGATCAAACACTGCCCGACAAGAGAGGACCTCTCCCTCGGCGACAATGAACAGTGTTGCATTATTTACTCACATGGATCCCGGGAATTAAAATATTTTGCAAACATTTTGAAATTGTAATATATATATGTATATCTTTATATGAATATATTTTTGTAAAACAAATTTCAACGATTGAAATTGGTTGCCGACAGCTTTGGTTTTCATCAGAGTAAGTGCATTCCTGATCATTACCTTTGTCCGACAAAGGAGTTGATCTTGTCACCATGATCACCTACTTAGATGAATTCTTAGACTGTCCCAACATACTAGGTTTTGACCCTCTCTAAGGATCTCATTGATTGGTATATCAAAGACAGCCCAATCCGACACCTAATGCAATATCATAATCGAGTGTAGGGGTCAGGTGTAACATTTCAATTTTGCCAACTAATCACCAATGTCCAGGGCAATACTAGAATTTTGGTCCGGTTCAGAGTTTCAAGAAAACTCACACTACATGTACCTCAGGTCTCACCCTAGCAACTGAGACAAGCCACTCCAACCGATTTGGCGATACATTAGTGTTAGCCTTGACAGAATAAATCTCCCCAGATCTATCTAACGGCTATGAAGATTCTAAACTAATACGAGTCTCATATATGTCCAATTTAAGGGTATTACACGGAAACACACCATAATAACATGAATGAAATATGTACTTTATTCATTTACAATAAATGTCATAAAGTACATCATTTTGATTGGAGCTAAAAGAATACAGTGTCTAACATATTTTATCTCTTTTCTCACTAATTTTCTTCCTCAACATCTTTGAGCTTTTCCCTTAAGCATAAGCAACATCTCCTATTCTTAATTATTGTTCTTTGGACCAACGGTAATAATCGTGGCTTGGAATCATATATTTCTCATATTCCAACGAGAATCATATCAAAAAGTCATTCTGTCGATCTCTTAGTTCGGACGCGGAATCCTCCCCCCTGTTGTTTATCTACTTCATATCGGAATCGTCTAGAGCTTGCCCCTTAATCTATCATCCTCAAGCCCATGGATTCCTTTCTTTTGTGTTTTGTATTGAAAAAATAAAGGATGTGGAAGAGAGATGAGATGAGAGAGACATGTTCATACCTCGGTGTATCTATCGGAACGGTCGTCGACGCCAGAGAGAGTATGCAGGAACGGTGGAGAGATTTTGGTCTTGGGCGATTTATTTCTATATGCGTTGATGGGGAATGCATGTGGGAGGAGACTTGGCGGGCTTCCATTGTGTGGGGCGCTTTTGGGAGGCCAATTCACTGGGCACAAATTTGAACTTAAAAAGAGTTTTAACTCGATCAATGTTCCAATACAATTGACCATTGAGCCATTGATCCAAACAGATAAGCATTTCTAACTTTCGGGGTCGAGTTTTAAAACACTATAATTTGTCAAAAAACCCACTATATTTAAGTACAATGATAAATCAATGCCATTACAATATTGGGATTAGAGATGCAACTTGAGCAGGTTCGGGTTGAGCATCCATTAAGCTTTGAAAGGATCATCCACTGCAATGAAAATCTTCAAATTAAAATTGAATACTTCAGTTGCAATCCTAGGTATGGTTCATCTTTATTACTATATAATGCTGATACCCTTTGGCTTCGCATCGAGACAACCATTCTAAAAAATAATAATTTCCGCAACTCTTTCCATCTCCCTGTGCCACTGATCTAGGGAAACAACTAAAGTGGTAAAATTTACACATCGGGTTCTGATTTGGTCCAATTGAGTTGGGATCTCCTGCTAATAAAACATATTTCAATATTTTACCCAACTTAATCTGATACGCCACATCTTACTATAAAACTGGGGCCATCATAAAAATGGGACTCATCATATAGGAAATGTATATCTTATTGACAGCTGATCCGGACTTGGCCCAACTTGAGGTCAAGACTGAATTTACTAACACAACAAAACTCAGGCTGGCTCAGGCTTGGTTGGGCTTGGTCAGCTTTGAATGAATTTGAACATGTTTTGTAGATCCATCATTTATTAGGTTTTATTTCCTATTTTAAGAATATAACTAGTGGTTATTAGGTTTTATTTCCTATTTTAAGAATATAACTAGTGGTTATTAGGTTTTATTTCCTACTTTAAGAATATAACTAGTGGAGGGTCCCTGCTTTGCAGGGGTTGGAATGGAACCGTCGACCCGTTGATCCGGTCCCTAGTAAAAAATTGTTGAATCGGTCAATGATTCATTGACTTGAACAGTTGAACCATCGACTAATTGACCCATAAAATGGTTTTTGGCCTTTTTTATTTTTTTAAATTGGGAACCATCTAGGCAATTGGTTTCGTTTTATCCTAATCTCGGTCCCCGACCAAAAATCGTTGAGTCGGTAAATGACTCATTGACCCGAGCGGTCGAACCAGTGACATGATCAATGGTTTTTTGTCGTTCTTTTAATTTTTTTTTAATTTTTATTGTCAAAACAGGCCACCCGTTTGAACCGAACAGTTGAAACCGTCAACCCGAAAATCGGTGGCCATAACGATTCTGTTTTTTAGGTCGTATGAGTCACACACTCGAATGACATAACACGTGTGGTATTGCTTAATGGACCTCACACACTCAATTTTTTGGCCTATAATTTTTGTTGTCAGAATGGGTAGTCCATTTTTTTTAATTGGGAACCGTCCAGGTAACTAGTTCCGTTTTACCCCAATTCCGATCCCTGGCCAAAAACCATTGAACCAGTTAACAACCCATTGACTCGAGTGGTCGAACCGTCAACCTGTTGACCCATTCAATGGTTTTTGGCCTTTTTTTTTTAATTTTTGTTGTTAGAATGGGACATCCATTCGAACCGAACGCCCGAACCGTCGACCCGAAAAACGGGTGAATATAATGGTTTTCACTTTCAGGTTGTATGTGTCACACGCTCGAATGACATAACATCATGGTTTTTAAAACTGACATGGAGACCAAATCAGTCATACCGGGTCAAACAATCAACCCATTCTGACAAAAAAATAAAAAAATAAAAAATAAAAATAGTCAAAACATTTGAATGGTTCGATATCTAATTATTAAAAGTATTTATAATAACTATTATATATTTATATAATTAGATAAACAATATTTATATAATTAGATAATTATAATAACTATTTCCTGCACCACCCGAATCCTATTAGTATATATAAGATGATTTGAAAGAAATATAAAAATGCTATTTATAGACAGTTAGATACACATATACATATTCTATCTATACATATATACATGCATGTAGATAATTAGAAAAAACATGTTTTTATATAAATAAAATGCATAATACGTATGGCAATAAAAATGCACAATATGTATGTATTTGTTTAGATGGGTCCGAGTGATCTGGGCTAGTCGAGACATTGACCCAAGTGGCCAAACTTAATCTAAATTTAAGTCAGACCCGAATATTTTAGTTCAATCCAACTCGAAGCCCAAAATCTGATGCCCAACCTGTGCACAAGTTTGGATAGGTTTCATGTGCCCATCCAAGTTGTAGCCCTACAAAATAAAGAAAACATTGATGCCATAAAAAGAAAAAAAAATGAATACACTATATTAAGACCGGGCACGTCTCTCCATGGAAATCCAAGAGATGTATGATCGTTGTTTATTGGCATTTCTCATATTTTTACGCTTTGAGCTGGAATCCCATCACACTTTTTTTACACTTAAGCAAACAATGAGCTGTGAGCTGTGGAATACATCACATCTTGGCAAACAAGGAGTTGATGCAGATGGTAATGGGCATATTTGGGGAGGATTTTGTAAATTCTAGAATCTACACCGTGTTGATTTCAATTTATACCCATTCTTGGAATGTATTTTGAAAATCCAAAATCCTCCCCATACATAAAAATACAAAATTCTCGCATATTCTCCCCCATTTAAGGATAGGGTGGATTGGATTTATAACCTACATCTAATTTCATATTATTTCTTATTATATACAAGCAATATAAAAAAGTAAAATAACATGAATAAATATAAAAAAGGTTTTATTTTTTGATTAAAACATGTAAAAAATATATAAACCATCAATTATCATTCACATAAAATTCAAAATATTATTAAATATAATGCTTAATACATAAAAGTTTGTATGTTTTTTAACAATACGTGGGTGGAGTCTAGATTTGCTCCTCACACCAACCTCGTAGTATATTTCAATTGTACATCAAAACATTTCTTGTTATGTTATTTGAGATCACATCTCCACCCCACAATGCCCCACAGCACATCCCCTTTGTGTATCGGGAACATCTCCCGTTGATGATATCATCGGGATTGGTACTATCATAAGGAGATATTCTCAAAACACGGTAGGGATGTGCTGTGGGGCGTTGTAGGGTGGCCCCTTGTGAGGCGGAGATGTTAACTCGTTATTATTGATGGGAGATATTCCCAATACAGATGTGGCTGTGAGGAGTATATCTCAATTCCTCAAAACCAGCCCTTCAAACAAAAAACTGCCACATAAAGACAAATACCCATTGGGGTAAAATAAAAATTATCGGATGGAGTTTGGATTACCTACCAACAAAATACATTCCCAACAAACTATCAATACAATTTGACACCACACATCTATTACATGATGGGCCTCGGTCTCATAGTGATATGTAAAGTGTTAGATCAAGTTAAAGGGGTTGGAAGGTGTTTTGTTGGCAGGAGATCACGACTCCTCTAATGCTCTGCATACATTCATAGTCCTAATGCATTGTGGGACCAGAAAATCATAAGAGATTGTTCCTATAGACTTTGAAACTCAGCAATTGAACGGTTGAGATCATCATCCCGCTTGTTCGTATCATACATACTATTTGAGTTTAAATCAGCCCGCACAAGATTGCCCCCCACAACACCCCACAGTATATTTCCGCCGTATATTGGGAATATCTCTCGATGATATACTAGAAGCGATGAAGTCATCATCGGGAGATGTTCTCAATATACATTGAAAGTGTGTATGGGACGTTGTGGGGGGCAATATTGTGGGGCAGATTTCATCTCATACTATTTACGTCAGTGTTCTAACCGAAAACACACCATAGATTTGAAGAATATACGTGGCAGTTAACGATTCGGGAACAAACGAAAGATTTTCCATTTTTGTTTATAATTTTACCCTCTCAATATTTTCTTAATTTCTTCAACTACCCCTGATGGTAATAGTGTAGATATTTATCCAAAATTTGCGTCATCCAGGAGAGATTCGACTGACTCCAACTCTCCAAGTCGAATGGCAACTACTTCTCCGTTAGACGACCAAAGAGAGAAATAAAGCGGAAAGGGGAGATCTTGTTCTTGCCAACTTTCTCTGGCTGAAAGGGTTTTATGAGCAGAAACCCTAGATCGCAATTGAAAGCCCTAAATCGTTTGTAAATTGTAATCTGATTGGTTCCCTTTCTGGAAAAGCTAAGGCTCTAGGGCTTCGATTTGGTGTTTTCCATGTGAAATTGTTGATAAGGTTGCGAGGTTTTACAGGAAGTTTTGATTTTTTTCGCTGTTTGGATTTCTTTGTGGGATTTGGGAAGGGTTTTGAAAGAAAAGATGGCGGTATCAGGTGGAGAAGAGGAAGAAGCTGAGTATGAGAGTGATCCAGAGGAGTCGATGCCTTTGGCGATGCGGAGGAGGGAAGCGAGTGATGATGAGGAAGGAGAGGGGGAAGATAGGGAGAAGCCTCGGAGGGTCGATCGCAGAGTTGTAGTTGATTCGGATGGTGAATCGGATGGTCAAGGTGGAGCACCGGCGTATGATGATGAAGAATCAGAGATAGAGGAAGAGATGGAAGAGGAGGAGGATGAAGAAGAAGTTGAAGAAGTAGAAGAAGAAGAAGAAGAGTATGAAGAGAGACATAGTGAAGGGGGGCATGGTGCCGGTGAAGTTGAGGGTCCGGAAGCGGTGCCGGACTCTGGTGTCGAGGGGTGGAGATCAGGCGGAGAACCTTCGGGTTTTCGTGGTAAGAATCAGCCGGAAGAGGAGAAGAAGGAGAATGAGCCATTTGCCGTGCCGACAGCTGGTGCTTTTTACATGCACGATGACCGGTTTAGAGATAATGGGGGTGGTCGACACAGGTACGGTCTTTATGTTCTGGAACTGCATCGCAAACAATAAAGGTCGTTGCTTTTTTCAGTTCTAGGGAGTAGGGACTATATCTTATAGTTTTAATTTAAGCAACAGCTTTAAGTTAATATGGGCAAAATTATATTGTGGGTAACAGAGGAAGAAAATAAAGGGTCCAAAACGTTCGAATGCGCAATTTTGCATGCTTGCTGCCAGAGTTTATATTGGCCTCCTGTAGTCCTGCTTGATTGTGTTTGTTAGCTTCTGACATTTTCCTCCTTAAATAGTCCACCCTTCCCAAGACCCGAGTACAACATGGGATAATTGCCTGTTTTCCTCAAAGAATTTTTGTTTTGTTTTGTTTTTTGAAACTTAAAATTTACTACGTTCAAGAATATGGACGAAAGTCTTCTTTGTTGTTGAACATAAAAATGTTAATCTAAAATTTGAAGTGCTAACCACAATCTTTAGCCAAGGGTTGTTCTCTGTTAGCTATGATTTTGTGTTGCATCCAAAGATCATGACCTTTTTTTTTTTGGAATTATAGAATAATATTCTCATCTTTTCTTCTCTAAGTTTTTGTGTTCTACTTTCTTCTACTCTTGTTACTGGTTAACCATTTGTTAATCGATGGTTGACTTTCCATTCCGAAAAACTAGAAGTTGTCTGTCATGTTGTCAAGTACTAGCTTGAGTATCTTACTTCTTGCCACTGCCAAATGGTGCTTCTGTTTCCTACTTAAATACATAGGTCTTTTAGACTAAAACAATTCTAATGTCATTAGAAATGCCTAAAATTAAAAGGCTAAGTAGGAAAATAACACTATGAAAATCATGAATATAAAAATCTACAGCAAAGAGCAAACTTCACAAATATTAGCTTCAACTTATTCAGCTACTAAATAGTGCGAACTGGTTAACCATGCATTTTCCATTTTACCTTTAATAGGAAAGATTTTGTTAGCTGGTAATTTATGTTTTCATGTTACACAGTCTACTATGAGTCTACGAATGTGAACAACAGTGACAGTTACCCAATAGAGCTTATACGCACTATTAATTAATTGATTCTTGAGCTATAAAATAATTTCAAACTTAGCTTAAAAATGATTGATCCTACATCAGCAATCAGTTAAAGAAATATTCTGTCAGAAAGTTGGTGTACCAAATGCCATTCCAAGATCTGTGCCTTGCTGTCTGGAGAAGTGCATAAGATGGAGTTTGTGTGTTTCATAATTTAATGGAAAACGAAGGGGGAATTTTTCAGGAGAAAACTGTTATCTGTTAGATGAAGTTGGGCTTTTCTCCAAAAAACTTCACATAATTGCTTCTGGTGTATTGGAGTCACCATGATACATGCTATGCCATTTGCTAGACATAAGGTTGAACACCGTTGGATGCATCTTATCTTTATTTACTTCTGAAATATACATAAAGAAAAATCTTATGCAGGACCCACATATTTATTCTTTTAAATTTGATAACATGCAAAATTCTTGGATGTGTGCACATAATCATTATTATCATCTAAGCCTTGTCCCAAACATATTGGTTTGGCTACATGAATCCTGTTCTACCATTCATTTCTGTTCAGTACCGTATCCATTGTTAAATTATGGACCTTTAAACAATTTCTTACTATTTTAATCCATTTCCTTTTTGGCCTGCCCCTGGCTCTTCTAGCCCCTTCAACTTGTAATAGATCACTTCTTACTGGTGCTGTGATGGTCTCTTCTGCATTTGCTAAAACCATCTTAGTTCACTTTTCCTCATTTTTAATTTGATCAACAACAGAATCTATTTATTAAAAATTTAGATAAAAGATACAATTGCAAGAGAGCAAGGGGAGAGGTGAGCTTCTAGGTAAAAAAAAAACATGTATGTGTACCTAAATATTTTCATTTTATTACCTATTGCATCTGCTTCTAGGTACAAACACATGCATATGTACCTAAATATTTTCATAAAAAAGTTCATTTTTTTTTGTGTGTATCCATGCCATTTCTGCATGTAGCTCTCTATGATGCCAGATACGGATACTGACATAGACACAAATATGGGAAATGGGGATACAATTCTCATTTATTAAAGACATGCTATGGGGATGTGTCTTTATATAATATGCTTATAATAAGTGTCACTTATGTTTTGCCAAATTTGATTAAATTTCTAGTATATACAGATTTTTATAGTATGACTTGTTAAAACATACAACTTTACATAACCAATAAAAATACAACATTACATTCTTCAGAAGTGTTAATGCTATTAGAGTATATCTGGAAGTGTCCCTGCAGTATCCAGCATCATATTGGCTATGTTCCATGTCTAGTACTGGTACCTAGGCATGCATTGCTAGCCAGATATCATTGATGTCTTCATTTACTTTCTAAATTTTGGGTGCTTGGTGTTTCTGTCACCCTGCATCTGTATTGAGATGGTAATACTTGTGTCTACACAGTTATGATTTAAGATCTTATTATTAGATTTCTTTCCTTTATACTGATTTGGTTTAGAAATATACCACGCTTGATATTTTCTGATATTCTCATCAGCTTTGTCCAATTTTGGACTTAATGTTTGTGTAGAATGAATTGCTTTAACAGCCTTTTGTTGTATGCAATGCAGACGAACACCTGGTGGGCGGAAGTTATGGGAATCGAAGGATGATAGGAAGTGGGGACATGATAAGTTTGAAGAGATGACTTTGCAGGAAACTCGCTATGAAGAGGTGACTGTTTAATTGGTCCTTGGGTGCATGATGACTGATTCCCCCACCCCCCACCCCCACCTGAAAAAATTAAATAAAATAAAAGATTACTTGTCTTTTGCTGCTGGTGGGAAAACACATCAATTTTCAATGACATTGGCCCATCTTTCACATTTTAATGAACAAAAATTTTAAGCAACTTCAGAATTATTTGCACCAAAGTATTGATATTCTGGCTTAAGTATTTTACAGCAAGTTCTTATAAATTGTGCTATAAATAAGATCCATAGAACCACTGGCCATTGTAATGGATCTAAAAAGACTTTCTGAAATAAATACCTGGTCTTTTTTTGTATGTATTCTCAGGAAAGGAGGAGGACTTCTAAAGGTTATTATCGAGGTCGTGGCAAGAACCGAGGTATGGACCGTGGGTATACAAGAGGAAACAGATCAAGAGCTTACGAGAACAATAACAATCACAACCGTACTGCTAAGAGTGTAAGAGGTAGAGGGCCTAGAAGGTATGAGCCTACTGCAAAGAACGGTACTGAGACCCCACCAACTCAAAACAAGCAGTGAGTGAACTTTGAGTCTTACAGCAATTATTAATTGCTTTGTTTTTCTTTTGTCATCTGTGGTTTATTTATTTAGATTGCATTCAACATTTTCTTTCAGATCCGTAAAATCCTCTGAACCCCCCTCAACTACTAGTTCAGGGAAGGTATCTACACAGGCATTGAATGTACAAACTGACCCAGCTCCTCCCAGGAAGAATGCGTTTGCATCAAGTTTGAATTCTGCTTCTCCTCCATTTTATCCTTCTGGCTCTTCCAATCAAGACATCTCTGTGACACAAAAAAGGGATCCACAATCAGGAAAAGTCAATAGGAACCTTACACCTTCTGTACTGATGGAGGAGAATTTTTCAATGCCACATTCCAGTGCCATGCTTCGAGGAAAGACTATTTCCGATCCCATTGGTCAGGATCAACCTTATATTGATGAGCCCATGCGGTCTGTTTCTGGGAAATTAACCAATCTGCAGATAAATTCATCCGGGCCTTCACCAGTTAATTCAACACAACCTCCTCAATCCAGGGGTCAGGGAAGAGGTTTAACTGTATCTGGACAACTTAATTATCAGCCTGCCCCATCTTTTAACCAAGTAAACAGAGTTTCTCCACAGCCGCAGATATCTTCTATTCAGCCAAGGCCTGTCCAAATCCCAGTTCAACCTTCTTTACGAGCTTCTACTCAGCATCTTGGTCAGCATCCAGGTAGTGGATCTCAAGCTTCTTCCCCACCAAAGGCTCCATCAAGGAATTCACCGGAACCTGTAGAAACAGAATCTCCGCCAGGATCAAGTAAAGCCAAGACTGCATTGGTCGGAAAAGGGAAAGGCAGTGTTCAAGGTAGTGGAAGGGGCTCTTTTCTGTACAGTGGGGCTCAGGTTATGGGAGCTACAGGGACCGTAGGTGTTGCTCATGGTGATCAAAGCTTTCCTGCCACTCCAGCACTTTTACCAGGTTGCATCACACTTGTTTGTATACCTAACACCTGCCCCTATTTAGCTTTTAGTATTAGGTTGATCTTTCTTTGAGGATCAACCTAAATAAAAGTTAACCATAAAATACACTAAGAAGTAAGGATCCATTTGGTTAGCAGTTCGAATTGAAATTGGAATGGTCTATTCCCATGGGCCTGTTTGGTTCAGACAGGAATTAGAATCAGAATTGAAATAAGCTGGAATGGGATCTTGTTACCAAGGGAGGGGGAGAGAATGGCCATTCCCTCAAATGGATTCCATTCCACCAGGAATTGGAATGAGATTCTGATTCTGCCCAACCAAATGGTTGGTCCATTCCGATTTTGATTCTGGACCCCTATTACTGTGAACCAAATGGGTTGTAAATAATATTTATGGCATTTCTTATATTTTTTATATTCAAGATTCGCTACTGATCAACTTTGGAACCTTCTGCTTCTTAAAATGAGCTAGTGACTGACTCCATATCTCTGTTAAAATACCTGGTTGAGGCTGGGTGTTGGGGAGAGTCTGGACCAGGGTGATCCGGTGATGGTTTGTAAAGCAATTATTTTAAAATAGGAGAGATAAGTTGTCAGCTTCATGCTGTTTCTGTTTCTTTTTCTGTTTTTTTTGTTGTTGTTTCTTGTATGATAACACTGTATAATTTGGAGCTTGGTCTTATCTTTAATAAAAATGATTATTATTGCTTATAAAAAATAATTTGGGTGGTTTTGTATCAAGTTGATTAGTTTCATTGCCTGCTTTGGAGTGCCTATGTGATACTGGGTGGCTAATGACAACATTTTCCTACCTTTTCTATTATGTTGTTGATTCTGTAAGGCAGCTTTGATTTAGTGTTGTCATAAAAATTAGAGCTTTTCCGGTTTCTATGATCATTTCCATTATTGTCATAATCACTTTATTCCGTAAGTTTGGTAAAGACATTAACTCTTGGTTCACAACATTAATATATGGATATGCAGTCATGCAATTTGGGGGACAGCATCCTGGTGGTCTTGGAGTTCCTGCTGTTGGTATGGCACTTCCAGGATATGTTGCACAGCCACAGCTTGGTTTTGGAAATTCAGAGATGACATGGTATGCTATGTTCTCATATAATTTCTTATTTACATTTTGTTTTTGGTCCCTTGAGAGATTCATTTGTTCTCTAGGACAATGATTCCATGGCTTTATTACATGATGATCTTGCTCTGTTCAATATGTTAATTGATAAATCTCCTTTGGTGAAACAGCTTTCTTTTAATGTAAGTAGCCATGTTAAGGACCTTTCCCCTAAATGGTAATGGAGCTTTACTTATTGGCTATGGGGTGCTTATATTCTACCTATGGAGGCAGTTGTAGCTTTTCTTTGTCACAGATATAAAAGAATAACAAAAATTGCAGGGACTCAAGTTGTAAAATGGAAGGTGGAAACCAGAATTGCTTGAAACTTGATGATAGTGGATAAGTGGGGACAAGTGATTTGTGGAACAGATTTTATAGTTAGGAATGGGGAATGGGAATACAACCACAAAGGGTACTTGAGGGGCAGTTTGACCTATTGAGGTGATGGGTATGGGTGATTAAGCCTAGGAATGGTCAATGGTGTATGGAGGCTGGAACCAGATCAAGTAACACTGAAATAACAATAATAGGATACATTCTTTTATAAAAATTGGAGTATTGTATTAGTGGCATAATGACAAGAGAGAACATAAATGAAGCTCTATTACAGATTTCACTAAATCACAACTTATTTTATTTTTGAAGGACACAAATCATTACATATCAGTTTTCTATTATAATAACCCTATTTATAAGCTAATAAGATGTTCTAGTACAATTCTACAAAGACTAAGGTTCAAGACAAATCTTAATTCGAATCTGGAGGTTATTGACAGTCACAAGTTCTTCTTCAAACAAAAAAGGACAGTCACAAGTTATGGTTTGTGATTTACTATATAATAAAGGGGTAATAGCATATAAGGGCAACTTTTGGGGTTTAATATCAATAAAAGTAATATATTTAAAAAAAATTCAAAAATAGGTTAACTTTTTAAAAATGATATCAATAAAGGGCAAAAACACTGTTCATATTCTTCTTCTTGCCATTTGTTCACCAGAGCCGCTGTCTGCTGCCGCCTCCACCCACCTCTGCCTCTGCCTCTGGCAACGTTGCCGGAGGCAGAGGTGGCGGCGGCGGCGGCGGGGGGCAGAGGAATGACCACCAGCGCTGCCGTCGCTGCCTCTTCCTCCACCCACCACCGACGACGTTGCCAGAGGCGGAGGTGGGCGGCAGCGGACGGCGGTTCTGGTGAACAAATGGCAAGAAGAAGATGAACAGTGTTTTTGCCCTTTATTGATATCATTTTTAAAAAGTTAACCTATTTTTGAAAATTTTTTAAATATATTACTTTTATTGATATTAAACCCCAAAAGTTGCCCTTATATGCTAAAAAACCTATAATAAATAAGTGCAGGAACTGGTATAAATAGCAAACATTGTTCTTAGCAACCAGCCAACAACAGTTAAGCTGCTTGGAGCTAATGATGGGGTCTGTGTACATCACATCTAGTCATCTACTTGATTCTTTTGGGTGTAGTTCTGGTGGGTATGATGTTCTAGTACCTTGCCTTTTTTTTTGATCAATAACAAATTCACATTAGGTAATTAGAGAAATAATTACAGCACTGCAGAAAGAGGTAAAAAAAACTTAACTCTCCCCCAGAGAACAAAATAAAAATTACAATACAGCCCAAAATATTTGATCCCTTCCCACTGTTCTGGTGCCATGCCTTGCCTTTATATCTGTACATCTTATTTTATTTTAATTATGTGTTGTTTTGGTTTTTCTTTCCTTGTTCCTCCAATGGCTTATCTTTGATAAGAGGGTACTTTTTGTGGTCCTTGGAGTTTAGGGATCTAGTTATTGCTGGCTGGGGTCTGAACTGCCGTGTTCATTTTCATCCCTTCCACCCTTCTTGTTAACCTTATTATTGGTTTCTCTCGAAAATATGTTGGCCTTTGTTCTTGCTATTTCCTTCTTATTGGTAATGTCATTAGTGAGCTATATGGTCAACTTTAACTGGTATGTATCTTTCTAACCACAGAAAATTTCAAGGGAAGTTTGAGCTCTTCATGATTGTTGACTATTGTTGTTCCAAGAGTTTTTCTTTTTAGGATAAATCTCTCTCTCTCTCTCTCTCTCTCTCTCTCTCCTTATTGGTAAACTCATCTGTCAGTTAACTGGTCATCATCAACAGGCTATTAGCTTTGTTTGTGATAAGTAAAAGAAAGTTTTCATTAAAATAAAGAAAAGATAGAGTACAATCTGTATAGGCGATAAGGTAGTACCTATCAACAGGCTGATAGCTTTGTAACCATAGACAAATTTGTAGGAAAAATTTGAGCAGTTGAGCTCATTGTGATTGTTGGTTGCTCCATGCAATGTTGGTTGCATTGCTCTGTTTTTAAATTGCTTTCTTTTGATTAGTTTTATTTATCATTGATACTATTCCATCATGTACTTGTATGCAAAGATGATTCTTGATTCCAACTTCTCTGATGTCCAGGGTACCAGTCTTGGCGGGTGCTGCAGGGGCTCTAGGGGCTACATATTGCTCTCCCTACATTGCTGTTGATGGTGGTTATTATGCTCGTCCATCAGGACAGACATCTTCCTTGAGTGGGTCCGGGTTAGTGACTTGTCACTACTTTTAATTTAGAGAGTTCTTTTTTCTAATGGTTTCTTGCCCTGTTTCATTATTCTTGGAAACATGATTTATGCTGTGTACTATTGGTTCTAATTGTTGTGTCTCATTTTGCTAAAAGATGGATGGAAACTGAAAAGGCAAAAAACATTTAAGGAGGTAGTCATTAATTAGTGAGTGAAATATAAGAAAATTCTATGGTTAACTAGTAAGTCATCTGCAAAGAATCCCACGATCATCTGAAGAATACTGATAATAAACATGGGAAAATATCTCAATTAAGATTTAGATTTTCCTAATTTGCATATTGAAAAACTGCTGTTTTTATACACTAAATTGTATAAAATGTTTATGGAATTATGGGTTCTGAATCTTTAGACAGCAAAAATGCATTGTTCACAGATCCTGCAAACCCTTCAAGCCTGTTAATAAAATCTTTAATGTGAAATAGAACCTCAAGTCACCATTTGTTTCAACATAAAGCGGATTGAAATTTTTTGATGCTGAAGTATTTCAGCTATATTTTCATCTCTTTTATGATGAGAATTTTTATGATTATCCAAGACAGTTTCAAGCCTGTTCTGGCTTTTTTTATTCAATAATTTTTTAGTGTGTTAGGCTTATTCAAGCCCAAATGTGGAACCCATAAGGTTGGGAACGAAATTATCTTAAATGAAAAGAAAATAGTGGTAACACGTCATTTCATCATGTGATTTATATATACTATTGACCAGTATGTTTTTATATAAGTAAAAGAAAAAATTCATTAAAAGGAAAATTCCTTTTTTCCTTTTTTAGACTATCAACCAGTATGTTTACAACATACAATATATTCCAGTGTATATACTAGATAACGCCAAAGCTCGGTTTAGGGTCATTTGGCTTAAATGATTCTAGATCGATGCTTGGGCTTCTTCTGTGAAGCTGAAGATTCAGTTTAGTATCCGATTGCATGAGCTTAAGCTCACTAAAAAGCCAAGCCAGCTAGACTTGTTAGCATCCATGTATAGACTTTCTTTTTTACTTGTTCAGTAATATCTTGAGTTTTTTTTTTCAGTAATATTTTGCAGATGATTGGCTTTTAGTTGCAGTATATTGAGTTTAATTTATATATATATATATCCAGAATTTATTTTGGATTTTGGTTTATATGTTCTGTGGGTTAAGGTTTGGGACTTGAAGTTATGGATATGGCTCTAAAATTTTTTGATAAAGGATCTCATTGACAATTTCTTTGCAGCAGAGAAACTAATACAAGCAAAGCTAATAATGCGTGGAAGCCTCCACAAAGACCTGGTAGGACATTTAATATTCTTATTATTGATTATGAAGCATTGAACTACTACTTTACAGTGGTTCTAGTTGGTTGCTTGCTGTTTTTTACTTTGGACGTGATGTTTCTTATTAGGGTCTGAGTTTTGTACTTGTACCATTTAGTTAATAGCTGCATTTTATTTTTTTGGGCTTACCATTAAAGCCTAACTTGTATTTTAATTCATTTCAGAGCTTGTAAATGATGAGTTTGGGCAACGACAAAATAAGCCTCGCAGGCAAGTTAATTTTTTTTGTTCTAAGCAGATGTCTTTTAATGCCTATTCTTAGCTGCTGAAGTTATCTTTCTCCTCCTCATCGTCATTATTACTGTTATTATTATTATTACTAAATGTCTAACTAGCTTTTGTTGCATATTTCTAGATACTCAGAGATGAACTTTGGCCAGTAAAGTATATACATAAGATTGAGTTTATTTGAATAAGCTGCTAAAGGTCAGTGGTCCTGTTGGTTTAAATTAGTTGCATAGTTTGGCTGTTGTCATGTACTAATGTTCTTATTTACATCCTTGATGATGCTGCAGTTCTTCCTGGCCCTTTGTGATTCCAGCTTTTGTTTTGGAGCACTTTGGGGAGAGACATGCCCAAGATATGCTAGGTAATTTCCTGGTTTTAACTTAAGTGGATTCTTTTTGTACTTTGGAATGTTTAATCTAAGTTTTAAGTTTCATTTTGGCAGTAACTATATGAGTAAATAAATAATGGGGACAAATAGTGAGCAATCTTTAATCCTATATGATGTATCTTATGAATGATCTGATGAGAAGATGCTGGCTAATTTAATGGGTGCTTCTGTGGTGAAGGTGGATATCTTTTTCACTGATAAAAAAAAGGTGGATCTTTTTGGATAAGATACAATTTTATAATTTACCCATAAAAGGATGACAGCACGGATTATGATTCACATGGTGATGGTCAAAGATCAGAGTAAAGTTTCTCTCTATTACACTTGGGGGGTTTGGGTAATGGTTAGTATTCCTTATCTATGATGGGGGCAAAGTTCAAAGTATCAATACTCTTGATATACAAATTTTGTGTGGTTTCAAACAGTCAAAATTCTTCTTTCTTTTGAAAATTTGTCTGATATTTTTGTCAATGCAGATGTCATATCATGATAACATATAAAACATATAAAACACATAAAACACAAAACCAATGAACTGTTGGTATTTAGAGTATCGGTGGGTTGAAAAGCTGATATGTTGGTTGATATGCACCGATACATTGTGGTATTTTGAACCTTGGATAGTTATTATTATTAGTAGCGGTACTCCAAACAATGGTGAGGCACTGGAGGTGTGGTGGTTGGGTTCTACAGAATTTTTTTCTACTCTGTCTCTCACTCTTCTCATGCACATGCTGCTAACCTTCTGTTTATCCACAATAAAAGGGTTAGTTAATTTATGCTGCTGCTGTATATGATAAGTCAGACTTATAATTGATATTATCTGTTGATTGTTTGATTGTGCTTAGTAATAGTGATGTACTTAATTTATGTTTGCATTGGTTGTAACATCATACGTTCTTCTTGAATCATGCAGTTATATAACAAACACCTGCTCATGCTGCGGTTGAATTGAGAGGAGGATTGCAGCTTGACAGGTGGCAGTTCTTTGTTCAAATTAGCGGTAGGATACGGTGGAGAAAGATTAGTTTTGCTTTTTTTTTTTTAATAATTGTTCTTTGGAAAATGCAAACCTATTGTTGTTGTATCGGTTCTAATTTGCTTACTTGATTTTCACTGGTTTTCCAGGTTTTTCTATTTTGGCTTGTTAGTTCTTTGTGAAGCTTGTGAAGAAACGGGAGCGGGCTTCTTCAAGAATTATAGTATAGAAAAACTATGGGGAGTAAAAGAATCGTAAGTGGAGGTGTTGCTAGGTGAAGTTAGGTTGTTCTTGGTCTTGCCTTGGTTCCTCTTCGGTGGTGGCCCTTCCCTTGTTTGTGGGTTGATTGATTGGTTAGTGCTGCTTTGATGTTGCCTGATTGGAGAATGTATTTTCCTTCTGCTGGGTTGGTTCATTGCGCACTTTGCTATAGTTTTCTGTAGTGCTGGTTCTGTTTTAGTTGGACACCTCTTTTTCTGGACTAATAGAATTCCCCATCTCATGTTTGCACCTTGCATTAGTATTTAGATATTATGCTTTTTTGGTTTTTCTGTTCTGCGTGGTCAGTGGCAATCTCACAGGAATGTTTTACGTTTTTAAGTTTTAATTGCCTGATATGTTACCGTTATATATTTCGTTGGGATTGGGTGTACCGTATGGGTGCTCACGATAACCGGTTCCACTGGTTTTTGAAATTCCCCAAACCGAATGGTTGCCTGCTTGGATTCTTTGATTTTTTTTGGCTTTTTATATTTGTAATGTATAATTATAAGAACAGTTTCGGAGATTTTATTCTCACTTTGTTTTCTTCTCAATTGACAATAGAACCATCGCAAGTTCAGAGTTTGTTCACCTTTTTTACGTTAATTTTTAGTGTTTTTTTTTTTTTTTTACAATAAATCTCTCTCTCTCTCTCTCTCTCTCTCTAGTTTGGAGAGAATGAAGAAAGAAAAAGTAAGACAACGCAATGAATTTCTAGAAAAAAAGAGGGGAAAGCAAGGGAGTAAACTTACATGTTATAGAGAGAGGAACCGGTGATGGCACCAGTGATTATGGTAGAGACTGGCTTCCATACCTTCACCAATATACCAGTGAACAAAAGCATGTTTAGCAAACACCGATTAAACTTGTCAATTCGGGAGGAGACCTTTGCAACACCAAACTTGTAGTCATTGTCAATCCGAGCAAAGACTTGCAACATTGGTGGAGGAGGTTGGAGAGGTTAGTGAAATAGAGCAAAACCACTATGACATTGGTGGAGTTATTGAAGCAAGTCAATGGCGAAGATGTAAAATGGTTTACCGTTTACCCTAGAAAGTAGAAGCGGATGTAAAATGTTTTTTTCTTTCTTTTTTTTTTTTTTAATGTTTTGGTTGTTTTGTGTATGATAGTCGTCTCTTAAGTAGATAATAGGTATGACCGTTTAGGTATGATAGTCTCTATATGGTAGATAGTGATTAATGCTATAATAGGTATGATAGTTTCCTAGTGTATCATCAACTGGGAGTGCAACTTGGGGCTTGGGCCAAGTTGCTTTGGATTGAGGTCCATCCCAACCCAACCCGGTATGTCAAAACCTTAACCCTAATTGGCTAATCCTAACCAAACCCAGTCTTCAACCCGATGTTCTCAACCCTAATCCATCCTGATCATGACCGAGTTGGGTTCAGGGTTGTAACTTCCTACCATCTATCAAATCTATATGAATGTGATTATATTCCTTCAAGTACACAATTTTTGTATGAAAATAGAAAATAGTACAAATTTTTTATTCCCCCACCTCATTAAGTGGTAGGTGATGGTTTTGCAAAATAAAATAAAAAAAAAGAAACAAATAAAAGTTTGTGAGATGGGATAAACCATAGTTTTTACCGAAATATATCATATAAAAATAACATTTGGATTTAATTATGATACCAAAAAATTAAAAACCCATCAATTGTTATCATAAAAAGTGATAACCAGTAGGCGACATTGGCAGTTCTGCACTCAAATGTGGGTTCAAGTTAGCTCAATTCAAGTTGAAAACCCCATTGACAATGTATATACTTTCCCATTGCCAAGTTCAAATTCTAATCTCCCTAAATTTGCCTTCTTTCAAGTTCAATTCTATTCGGAGCAAAGTTCAAAATACAGATAGCAACGTGATGGAATCCATCGATATGTTTTGGTTTTTTAGGGAACTCGGATCCGGTCCTCACAATACCATACTCACATCGTCCTCACAACTACTTGTAGATGTGCAAATTGCAATATATCCCCATGAATAAAAACATACCAATATAGAGATATTCCTAATAACATATTTGCAAGAGGCTATGTGTTACTCAGTGGTGGCACGATTGGCACGTTAGCTGGAAAGTCTCAACAGAGACGCAGATTCAAATCCTGCTATTACCACATATGTTGAAAAGTTGGTGTATTGTGTTAAGTACCAAAAAAATATGGTCTTGTGAATGGACCGGTTTTTTTCCTGTAAACTCTTATCTGTTAAGAGGAATCTTGCAACTTTAAGAGGAAAGTGGTTGTTTGTTTCCTCTTATCTCTTATCAATTAAAGTAGAATCTTTTATTCTTTTTTTGTTTTCTAATGATACTCCAAAACACAAAACACTTCTCCCTCCTTATAACTCAATGACCTCATATGCAATAACGAATAGGCCTGTAAACAGATCAAATTTGAACTGAATCAAGCTAGATTCGAATTTGAAACCTATTATAGTTACTGATATTTGAATTCGATTCGATATCCAACGGTATCAAATACATCAATTCGAATTTGATTTTGATTATTGAATCGAATATTCTGTTCAATTCGAATTCGATCGAATGCGATGGGTTCCCACCTGTAAGACTATAATCACCTTGAGAAAAGAGAGAGGGGATGACGACAAGCGTGGGTTCCCAGTGGTGTGAATGCGATGGGTTCCCATTAGTAGTTGTGGGTTGTAGTACAAAGCCGGTGATGCTGGATGGTTGAGGCCTGAGGGTTGCTTGAGCTTGAACAGCGACGAACAAGTGATTGGGCGAAAGAGACGATGTTGATCTTGAGCTATAGCCAGTGGTTGGTGCTCGACTGCTATCATTGGCGATGTCGCCGATGATGGTGGTTACTTGGGCGGCGAGTCAAAGACTGAGAAAAGAGAGATAGAGGTAAGAGCCTAAGATGAAAAACGAGACACGAGATGAGCGATGATGGCGTCCGAACTTTGACGGATGGCTAGTGGTTGGTTCGATGATGAGGGGGCGACCGGTGATGGACCAATGGTGGTTGCTCGGGCGACAACCGGCGACGACAAAGGGAGTGACGGACGAAGGCTTAGGGTTTTCTAGGGTTTTGAGAGGTAAAATGAAAGAGTTCGTACTAATGTTATTTTTCATTTTCATTTTTTTAACTTTTATATAATATAATATATTATATATAAAATATATAATAATATAAGATATAATATAATATATATTATATTATATATATTAAATATTAATATTATTGTACATAATATGTAATATATATTATATTATTATATATAATATATTATATTATACAATAGTATAATAATATAATATTATTATATTATATATACTATATAATATATATAATCAGTTTGGATATTTATTGGATTGGATCAGTGTATATCCGAATTCGACTGAATATTCGATTCGAATTATCCAAATTTGATTCGATTAAACTAAATCTCGGATTCAAATTCAAATTTTCAAATACTATTTACAGGCCTAATAATACTAATTATTATTAATTAGTAATAGTAATAATAATAATAATAATAATAATAATAATAATAATAATAACTAAAAGTACTAATAATTAATAATAATTATTATAATCATTAATCATTTATTACTATTATTTTTATTACTTATTAAATAATAATTACTAATTAATAGTTTTTAAATAATTAGTATTAATAATAAAATATTAAGTATTATTATAATAATCGTTATTAATTATTAATTAATAAGAAATGTTATAATTAATTACTAACAATTAATAATTATTCATTATTAATTCATTATTGTAATAATTATTATTAGTTATAACTTAAATTTTATTTATATATTAAATATTAATTATTAGTTGTTAATAATTATTAACTATTACATTAATTAGTATTATTTAATAATTAAAAAGTATGAATTAACCATTAAATACTAATTATGATAATTAATTAATTATTAATCATTATAACATTTTTAATATTATTCATTTATTGAATTACAAAAAAAAATAATTAATCAATTATTAATTATTAATTATATATTAAATTTTAATTAAATGTTAAATATTTATTAATTATTAGTTGTTAATTAATTATTAACTATTATATTAACTAATAATTATGATTAATTATTAAATAATAGTAATGTTTATAATTAATTAATAATTTAAAAAATTATTTATTAATAATAATTATTTTTTATTAAGTAATTGTTAATCATTTTGATAATTTTTAATATTATTTTTATTAAATAACACAAGCAAGCAAACAATCTCATGTATGGGGTTAAAATGGACATTCAAGAAATTTTAGAATTTAGAATTCAGAACAACATTCTTTGCATTCAAAGTTTAGAGAAAAGAAAAGCTCACCAACACCAATATACCTCTTAATGTAAGGGGAATCCCATTGTTTTTAGGGTCACTTATAGGGCAAATAGTTGTAGTTGAGTAAGGGGAATCCCATTGTTTTGAGTGTTAGAATTTAGGGAGAATGACGGTTTAGCCCAGGGTTAGAATTTTTAGGCCCAAAGTACAATTGGGGTAGGTGTCAGCTCAGAATTGATGCTAATTCACAGGCGGACATTGGTGTATAGAGTGGAGATATTTGACATTTTGAAGTTTTATAGGTATGTAGTGAAATTCAGAAATCTGCAATGGGCCTATTCATACTTTTCCAACAAATAACCTGTGAGAGGTTAAATCTGAAAAGCAAATAAAAAATAAATGTTTCCGTCAACTTAAACTTTAATACACAAATTAGTAAATGATACATTGAACCTTGCATAGTTGCATTAGGGTTCAGATCCTCATAGGACACGCATTAAATCCGACTATTTATGGTTTTATACCACAAAATTTAATGTATCATTTGTGAATTGTGATGTTGCAATGGATTTAACATTTGACTCAGGTGTCATGTCATCTATGTTTCTTCTTTTATTTTATTTTTCTTTTGGAAAATGATATGTGGAGGAATATTTGCCACCATATATGCACCACATTAGCAGAACAGTGAATAAATGCTTAATCTTTAAGGGAAGTGTTAAAATGAAGCTTCCTCCAATAATACATATAAATCAAAACCCACTTTTATGAATATTAATGTGTATTATGATGGGACAAATACTGATTTGGTGATAACATGACGGCATTGATAAACACCTATCATAAAATGCCAACGGAACAAAACACACACTTTATCTTTATCAGCCACTTCTAATTCAAATAAATTAAAAAAAATAGAAAATTAAAGGAAACAAATTTAATAATAAACTATGTTATTTTCAAATATTAATTTTAGAAAAAGAAACTATGATGCCAGAAAGACATATACATTCCCATGTGAATTTTGATGAAAACCCAAGTGATTGGTTGACACTGATTGATTGATTGTAAATTTTTCTGATATCATTTCTGGTATTATACTTGAACCCTTAATTTTAATTTATTTTATCACTTTCCACGCTTCCCAAATGTACCATGGAAGTTTACATTTCATGTAAACTATTAAAGTGTGCTTTTTAAGTGTTTATTAATTAATAGTGTTTTTTAAGTGTTTATTAATCAGTGTTATTGATGAATCTGCGTGATTTATACGAATTTCTCCAATGTATCCACATATAACCTAATTCCTTTATCAATGGACACTGCTTTGATGACTGAATAAGTTTCAAAAAATTCTTTGGTTTTCACTATTTTACATCAAAATAAGTTTCAAAAAAATCGTGAAACACCTATTAACAATTAAGGGGGTAAAGCCATTATTTTTATGAACTTGGTAAATGGAATCATTTTGGCTTTTCGTTCCCATTTTTTGACAGTGTAATAATCGAATCTGGCTGAGTCTCACATCATTGGTCCTGATCATTCCATTTAACTTAGGGGGTGCAAAGTGCAATTTGGGCCTTTTGCGGGTTCGGGTTGGGTTTTTGTCAAAATATGAAAGAGCCAAAATGAAGGCCTGAAATGGAAGAGATATGCCAAAAATGCAAATTCAGTCAACAAACCAACAACGACCGAGATGGAAGAGATATGCCATGTAATTTTAATTGCTGGAAAAACTTATAACCAATCAACAAACATCATGAAATCACCAATTAGGTGGATTTTCGTCAAAATTCACGGAGGTAGTTTTGATTAATCAAAATCTTCCCGATATTATGTTTTTTCGGCATCATAGATTTTTCTCAATTTAGTTTAATACTAATTATATCACGCCATGCTATTGATGGATTGAAGAGAGCAAGCGATCTTCTTGATCCCCTTTTAGTTTTCTTTATTTCTTTTTTTTTTTAGAAGCTGAAGTGTTCTAAGTTCTAACGACTAACAAAATATTGCTATTTTTTTTTTAATGAAAATCAAGGTTGAATTAACTACAAGGACTCCCCAGTGATATACTTGGCTCCACCCCTGGTAATATTGTCATGATTTTGAAAACCGGATCAGATTATATAATCAGGCTGGTTGACCCAGGAACCATCCAGACAACCGGTTCTGCTTTATCCTAAAACTGTTGATTTGGTTAGTGACCTATTGACCTAAAGGTTGAACCGTTGACCTATTGATTTGGTTTCATTTTTTATTTTAATTATTATTATTATTTTTTAAATCAGAACAAGTCATCTATTTGAACTAGATAGTCGAACTGTTTGACCCAGGAACCGGTAACCAAAAGGAACCCAGATTTCCTGCACTTGTTTTGGTGTGGGATATGGTGCACTTTCAATTAGATTCAACCACTTTCGACCCCATGTCTCCCCATCTCACATTTGTGGATTAAGTTAAACAGAAAGTTTAGGGTGTTATGTCCCTGAAATTCATTTTTAAAATAAAAAAGTATAAAAATGGAAATTTAACTATTCAATTGATAGATGGGAGAGGATAAACAAAACAAACGTGAAACTCAACCCAAAGAAAGACGCCATTAACAAGCGATTTGTAGGAGTAGATTGTTCTTTGGTCAAGAAGCAGAAATCATTTTGTAGGAAATGGAATTTCTTTTTCACTGTTTTATTTTCTTCTTCTTTGTGTGCCATTAACAAGAGATTTTTGTAGGCAATTGTTTTGGAAATAGATCCAAGGGATGGAAAGCATCCTTCTACCCATTTTCTTAGGAGGAGCGAGAGTCTCCAAGTTTTTTGCGAAAGTCCAGCCCCAGATTGCGTGAAAGCAAATGTAGATGCTGCAGGTGGAAGCTCAGGCAATTCTGGACCTGTGGTGGCCACTTCACCAGTCCAGGCGGAAGCTCAGGCAATTCATTCTGAGAGGACTGGATCTGTTGAAACACCTCCGATTCAGAGAAGCTTCTTTAGAATCTGACTGTGCAAACTTGATAAAGGCACTTTCTAAGGCAGATCCAGATTTGGCAATGGATGCCCGGTTTCTATATATGTCAGGATATTTTGGACCAAAGTAAAGCAATTACTGATAATTTCAAATTTGGAAAAAGAACTGTAAATGGGGTGGTCTAGCACTAGCAGAGTCTGGTCTCTACATAGGGGATTGTCCAACCTGAATTAAGATTTAAGAACAACACTACCTGGGTAGGTCTCTGCACTCTGCAGTTTGTTTGGTGTCTGTTGTTAGTTTTGTTTCGTTTCTCTTTTTCTTGTGGGCCCAAAAATTCACCTCTGTGAGTTGAGACTTGACTTGCATTCACTGCTCAACCAAACATTTTTGATAAAATTGTGGCTTCTCTAAAGAAAATAATATAACATATCAATTAAGTAAAAAACGGTATAATTTTATTGACGTGGCAGTACTAATTTTTGTAAAACAAGAATCATACTTGGTCTTTATTGAATCTACTTCGTGGTATTTTATTATTATTATTATTTTTTATGAGTAATGCTTAGTTGATAGATTGAGCGTCATTTAGTACGCCACATTAGATGGAGAAAGGGACTGAAATGACTTTTTAGCAGAAATAAATTTTTTGTAAAATGTGTATTAGGTGATGAAATAAAGAAATACCAACAATAAAATGAAGGTTCCAGGAATCGCCCACCCTCACTTCTAAGTTTTAAACCTCGAAAATGATTTGTGAATTGTGATCCACTCATCAGTCATCACCACACCGGATGTTGAAATTTCAACGTGTTCTATCACCGATGTTTGTTAATTAAGTAATAACCCGCTTCTACAATATTAAAAACCAGACGGATGCTTGCTCTGGACATGAAACTTTAAAACGAACACGAAAAATAAACATTATTGGTTTCGTGGTCCAAACTCAGAATTCAGAAAGCATCTCTATCAATTTCTAAATAATTCGCATCAACCCACCAACTTGTTTGTCTTTCCCTGCTTTATAACTTTATATGACAAATTCTAATTCCAAACATAATGTAAAATCCATTGCAACCAGATCATCCCATTGTGAATACCAAACATAATGTAAATTCTAATTCCAAACATGACGCCTGAAGGCCCTGAGTCCTGAAAGATGTGTAAGTCGGGTGGATTGGTCTGGGTATATGGTCAATTCAGGCTCAATCCTAAAATTTGGGTTCAAGGCCCAAGTCCAAGGTCAATATTGATCTTCTCAACCCGATCCCTATCCATATTGTAATTTGATGTATTTGGGTTGAGTCCAGGCTCATCAATGGATTCACTCTAAAATTATATATATATATAAACGTATATATTTAAATATATACGCAAAAGTTTACATATATACATGTATAAATATGTATAGTTGGATTGGACTTGGGCTGAATACCTAAGACTCTGTTTGTTTACTGAGAAATGGATGAAAAAAGGGAATATTCCCGATTGATTCTTCCTTTCTTGTGCTTGTTTGTTGGTAAACAATGTTTTGGGATGAGAAACAAGAGGGACGCATGATCCCAAAATTAAGTGAGCGGGGTCGCACCAAAACAGTGCAACCCCGGTGAGAAAAGAAAACGCTAAAAAAATTGCTCGGGCTTTGTCAGAGCAAGAAGTCGATCATCTCCTCTCTCTCTCCACCACTAACCATCTTCTTCCTATTATCAGCACCTCCACCAATTAATAATGGGTTCAATAATTCTGCTCTGACCCATGTTTCCAAATATGACCATATCAAGGCAAGGAAAAAGGTCCCTAACTCAAGGTTCTACAATTCTTAGTGCCTATAAATGATCTATGTACTCCATGTATCCACCTCTATTGTCTCCTGGAGGCAGCTTTGAAGAAAAGTTCAGTCTCATAGGACTCCTTAGCAGTTAATCCAAGTACTCTTAGATATTCTTTTCAACTGTTGTAGTCATGGTAATTTCATTGACCATTGTAGCCCAGAAGGGGAGGGTTGCAACTCGACCAGCGGATTCACCCTCAAACTCTAACCTAATCCAACCTAATGTAGTACTCGACCCTAATCCACTCCAATCAATAAATTGGCTAGACACTCACATATACAAGCCAACATATTATACACATATATACACAATCACATAATACATGGATATGGAATAATTGTAGCATTTTACTGAAATACTCCAAATAACCTCTCTCTCTCTCTCTCTCACACACACACACACGGGTTATGCATGTAACATTATTATCTCTGGTCACAGCTGAAGCTGAACCCTAAACCAACTAGATCTTAAAACCAAATTGCCATTTTCAAACTAAAATTATGGCTAATTTCCAACCCAATTTGTACAACTACTCGGAGGGTATTGGGTAAATCTGGAGCTTTACAAACAAATAGGGGTGTTCACGGGTTGGGTTGGGTCGGTTTATTGGGGTTTTCCCAACTGACCCGACCTGGTCGAGTTACTTGAAGTGGAAACCGAAACTGACCCACTGATAGGCCAAACCAACCTGGTCGGTTTGAGTCGGGTTGGGTCGGTTTGGGTCGGTTTCGGCTTTGCTCCTGTACAAAAGGACACCTAATTGAATTCTAATTGTAATTGCCTAATGGGTTGCCTATTTGGTGTAAAAGACTATAGAAAGTTAGAAACTAGGATAGATTGCCTATTCTAATTGTAATTGCCTAATGGGCCTTCTAGTTCTAGTAGAAGACTAGTTATAGTTAAGTAGGAAACTACTCAAACTAGGAACTACCGAACTAGTAGAAGACCAATTTAGTTCGAGTCGGGTTGGTTTCGGTTTTCACACAAGAAAATCGAAATCGACCTGATATATCGGTTTATATATTTGCTCAACCCAAAATCGATCGATACTGATGAAAACCCAACCGACTCGGGTTGGGTCGTTCTGGGTTGGTCGGTTTGGTCGGGTTGGGCATTCTTATGAACAACCCTACAAAACAGATGTATTTTAATTTGTTGACACCCCTTGGCAGCTAGCATAGAGTGGCACATGGAAACTATTATCTTGAGGAGAGAGAGAGAGAGAGAGAAAAGTTTGGAGTCTGAGAAAGCTACTAGTGGCGCCAACTTTGTTGTTATTTATACTAGGCAACACAACTTAAAATAAAACATGCTAAAAGGGCTAAAGTACCCCTACGGTACTAAACATAAAAAAACACAACATTTCAACATTCCCCATCAAGTTGGGACATAAATATCAATCATACCCAACTTGTCACATAAATCATAATGTCGCAAGTGATGTAACCCCTTTGTGAAGATGTCTGCAAGTTGGTCTTCAAAACTGACATAGGGAGTACACATTTCCCCTGTGACAACCTTTTTTCTAATGAAATGTTTATCAACTTCAATATGCTTAGTTCTATCATGCAGCATAGGATTAGTAATGATGTTTATGGGTGCTTTGTTATCACAATAAAGAGTCATAGGTCCATCAACTGGAAAGCCCAACTCACTCAACAAATTCCTTAACCACATGATTTTTGCCACTTCATGAGACATTGCCCGATATTCAGCTTCAACACTAGGCCTAGTTACCACATTCTGTTATTTGCTATTTCAGGTAACTAGGTTCCCTTTTATAAAGGTACAATAGCCACTTGTTGACTTCCAGTCATTCAAGGATCCTGTCCAATCAGTATCAGTATACACTTCGACTTTCAAATGCCCGTGCTTTTGAAACAACAAGCCTGCACCTGGGAACTTCTTAAGATATCTGAGAACTCTTTCTGCTGTTTCAAGGTGGATAGTCTTAGGGGCATGCATGAACTGGCTAAGAACTCCCATTACATAAGCAATGTTTGGTCGAGTTATAGAAAGATATAACAGTCTTCCTACAAGTCTCTGGAACTGTTTCACATCTTCGACGGGTTCACCTTGACAGTTTTCTAACTTGTGGTTAGGATCAAAAGGGGAATCAACGGGCTTTACTCCCAATTTTCCTATATCCTGGAGTAGATCTAGGACATACTTTCTTTGGGAAATGAAGATACCATTTTTTGAGCGGGCCACTTTAATCCCAAGAAAGTACCTTAGAGGACCTAGATCCTTCACTTCAAACTGGGTAGCAAGGAAACTCTTCAACTTTTGAATTTCGTCAACCCAATCACCAGTGATAACTATATCATCAACATATACTATTAGTGTTGCAATCTTTCCTTATCCTCTTTTCACAAACAGTGTGCGATTAGATTGACAATACTTGTATCATTTTTTTTGAACTGCTACATGGAATCTACTGAATCAGGCTCTCGGTGATTGTTTCAGGCCACATAATGGTTTTTTTAACCTGCACACTTTCTGCTCCTTACCTTGAGCTCGGAAACCAAGAGGATGCACCATGTATACTTCCTCTTCAAGGTCACCATTCAAGAATGCATTCTTGGTATCAAGTTGATGAAGTTCCCAGTCAAGATTAATAGCTAAGGAGAAAAGAACTCTAGTAGAGTTCATCTTAGCAATGGGTGCAAAAGTTTTTACATAGTCCACTCTATACACTTATGTAAATCCCTTTGCTACTAGACGAGCTTTATACCGCTCCACTGTGCCATCAACCTTAAGTTTTACTGTGAAAACCCATTTGCACCCAACTGGTTCATTCCCCTTAGGAAGATATACAAGTCCCCATTTATCATTCTTATGTAAAGCATTAATCTCTTCCTTCAAAGCATATGTCCATTCAGGTATCAAAAGAGCTTTTGCCACATTCTTAGGAATATAAACACTGTCAATGGAAGAGAGAAAGGCCCAAAGGAATGAAATGTTATCATATGAAACAAAGTGGGACATGGGGTGTTTAGTGGTGTAAGACCTAACACATTTCTGATGAGCAATAGAGGCATCAATGGCAATAGGGTTAGGAACATTAATGGGAACCAAAGTACCTAGTTAGGAAGGACCCACCCTTGGAGAGTTTGATGGTATTGGTGGTACAACTTCTGAATGCTCCACAGCACTTGAACTTGGTTGGCCTTTGTGACGTCGGAAGAAAACATGAAAGGAAGGAGGATCAGGAATAAGGGGCGGCTGAACTAGTTTCTCCTCATTTCTACACCCCCCCTGAGGAGAAACATGGAAGAAATGCTCACTCTCAAAGAAAGAGACATTCATAGAAACATAATATCTCTAGGAGACGGGATCAAAACATCGATACCTCTTTTGAGTGAGGGAGTACTCCAAAAAGTTCAAGGAATAGCACAGGGATCCAATCTTCTACGGGTGGGAGCTAGATTTTGAACAAAGCAATGATAACCAAACACACGAGGAGGAATAGACAGAAGATGAGGTTTAGAAAAAAGAAGCTAATGTGGGGCTTTGCACTCTAACCAGCGAGAGGGCATATGATTAATGAGATAGGTAGCACAAAGGACCGCCTCAAGCCAAAAACGTTTTGGGACATTCATATGTATGAGTAAACCCCTAGCCATTTCAAGAAGGTGTCAGTTCTTTCTTTCAGTAACACCATTTTATTGTGGCGTTTGGGCACAGGAGTTACGGTGAAGTGATCCATGCGAAGCAAAAAATTCCGTGAGATCATTATGAAAATATTCTTTTGTGTTATCGGATTGAAAAATTTGGATCACAGCTTGAAATTGGGTGAAGATCATTCAGTGGAAATCTTGGATAATTTTGGGAACTTCATCCATGGTTTGCATAGGATATATCTATATGTATCTGGAATAATCATCAATAAAGGTAATAAAATATTTGTAGCCAATCTTGGACGGTAAAGTAATAGGGCCCCAAACATCAAAATGAATAGTATGAAAAGGAAATTCAGATATATTATTCTTTGAAGAAAAATGAGTTCTACAATACTTAATTGACAAGTTTGACATGTAAACTATGACGCTAACACTGACTTGAACAACTCTAGAAAAACCAATTTTATAGACTCAAAGGACGAATGACCGAGACAACTGTGCCATAAATAGACCTGCCTTGTACTTGACTGACTCTTAGACTCTGTGACTATAAGATCAACCTTATTCTCTAGCATGTAGAGTTTATCCACCATACGTCCTCTACGAATTGTGTTCCCCGAGGCCAAATCCTAGAGTGCACAATGAGAAGGGAAAAATGTTATTGAACAGTTTAAAGAATTAGTGATACTACTAACAGAGAACAAATTAATAGGGAATTTTGGAACATGTAAGACATTAGTCAAGGTGAAGCCAAAGGGAAGAGAGATGGTTCCTTAACCAGCTATGGTAGAATATGAACCATCAGCTAGTCTCACATTGTCTCTTCCAGAGAGGTGGTGGCAGGTATGAAAATAAGTGGACTTACCAGTCATATGTTTTGATGCTCTAGAATCAATTATCCAAGGAGAGTCAGGGAGACGAGATGATACATGGAAAGCTGTGGCAAAGTTACTTGATGTAGGTGCAAATGAAGTTGAAGGAGGAGAAGAATCCATTTAACAAATTGCTCTACCATAGAGTTCCAAATGGTCACGGAAGGAATTTATAATATCATCCCTTGGATCAGAATCATAAGTGTATGTCTGAGTTATAGTAGTAGTAGGGGGTTGGTTCTCCTAAGAAGCCACATTTTCTGTGGTGAACTTTCTTGGACCTTGCTGTCATGGCTTCTTATTCAGGTCTGAACCTTGTTCTTTCTTAAATCCTGGGCCCATTTGGGCTTCCCATGAAGATCCCAACATGTTTTCCAGGTATGTCAGGGTTTCTGGCAGTGGGTGCACCATAGTTTATCTTTTTTTTTAGGGTACCCCTTCTTAAAAAAAATTCCCCCACCTATAGTAACGTTCCCTTTTGCTGCCAACACAACTACATCCCCTCTGGAGCTGTTCATTAAATTTCTTCTACTCTCTTTCGACTGTACCAATGCATAAACCTCCTAGACAGAGGAAAGATCCTTGCTGCCTAGGATCTAGGCTCTGATGGATTCATATATTGGATTCAAACCATGGAGAAATGCAAATATTCTCTGTTGGGAAACAAGCTTCTTGTGTGCTTTTGCATCTTATCACACTTTCGATCTACACTCTGATAGTGATCTAACTCCTTCTAGATGGAGGTCAAATCTGAATAGTATGTAGAAAAGTTCCTCTCCCCTTGTTTACAAGTGGATGATTCTGCCTGTAACTGATAGATTTTTGCGTAATGACGCAGTTCAAAATAGGTCGATTTTGCCTACTCCCAAGTCTCATAAGCCATTTCAGCCCACATAAAGTTTCTTTTCACTTGGGGTTGCATAGACACCAAAAGCCAAGACATAACCATGCTCTCTCAGCATGTAAAGGTAATTACTGACCTACAATCTATTACAGGGATCAGCTAATCCCACAAAAAAGGAAAGAAGAGGGACTGCTCGCCTCACATTAACAGTCTTAACCTATTATAGGTTCTGTTCTGGCACATGACTAGAAAAAATAAAAAAAGAGAAGGGAGAGAGAGTACTTCAGTTCGATCTGAATTTGGATATGGATATTCAATGAATCTGGATCTGGATCTGGCAAATGGAGAAGACAGGGAAGGTGCGCTCGATCTCTTCTTCCAGATCTAACAGTCTAATACCATGTTATCCAGAGGAGAAGAAGGGAGAGAGAGAGAGAGAGAATAGAGACAAAAGTTTGGAGTCTCAAGAAGCTGATGGCGGTGCCAGCTTTGTTGTTATTTATCTACACAACTTAAAATAAAACATGCTGAAAGGACTAAAGTACCCCTGCGGTACTAAACATACAAAAACACAGCATTTCAATAGAAACAAACTCAGGTGCTGCATTGGAAGCTACACTTTTTGTTGTTTCTCACACTCAAAACAACACATGATCGACTATGTTGTCATATAATCATGGTCATCAAAAAGATGGTTATCCAAATCCATCCATAAGCTAGAGGAGGTTCTCCCCTAAAGGTGATTGTACTTCTTGGGTTTCTTTCTTCCTTTATTTCTTTCAATCACCTATCAGTCGTATGGAAGAGGCTGCTTCACTAAGTTGTATCATACATTAGGCTTACCTCTCTGTGAGTCTGGTCACATATGGAAGAGACCCACTTGTATCAGATTACTATATAATTAATTCCTCATGAGGATCGTTTTCTCTGCTCTCATTCTTATTTTCAGCCTTTGTAGGTTCTATGGTTTACTTCTTTGGTAGTTGATTACATGAGAAAATCCAGTTGGACCACAACCACAGTTGAGACTTCCTTCTTTGTTTTTGATTAGTACTATATATTGAGCAACTGATCTCCTAGAAGAATGATTAATTCTTGGCTTCTTTCTTCGTCATGAAACTTACCAGTCTTGTACGATTCTTCATTGATTTTCTTGACTTTTTGGTTTTTGCATGTGAATATTCTCTCTCTCTCTCTCTCTCTCTCTCTCTCTCTCTCTCTCCCTGTGTGTGTTACTTTGTTGGCTTCTTATTTCAGGCGATACTGTGCGTCTTACTTGGTTGGCCAGCAGTTGATCAGATGGGGAAACTGAGATTTGGAAGGGTGTTGGGTTGTCTTTTTCTTTCCTCTAGTTCAAGCTCATCTTGCTTTTGCATGAATTTCATGGACACCGAAGATGTTATTGAGTTCGATAGGAAGCCACTGCTTAATGGAGATAGTGGAAGCAAGTTGATGAGACTGAGGGACATCTTTGAAGAGAGGCAGACCTTGGCTTTTCATCTAAAGCCCCAGGTAATGCCATCTATTCTACAGCTCAAACTAAGTTCCATTTTATCTGTATCTGTATCTGTATTTTATTTTCTTTATTGAGAAAAACAGATAGAGAAGTTATAAATGCCTATATATACTTTTGGCTTTAAACAAACTGATCCAAACTAGTTCTTCACTTCCAGATGTCCCTTAGCCACTCCAGTGGCAATGATTTAAGGAAGTAGTCTGTTTTCTTTCTACTCCCTTCTTTATGGTATCAGTTTAGATTTTGTTTACTTTTCTTAATGGATTTTGTAGATGGTTGTATTGAGGGTATCCATGCATTGCCATGGTTGTGCAAGAAAAGTTGAGAAGCACATCTCAAAAATGGAAGGTATGTAATGTAAGACTGCTCAAGAACTGTCTCTCAAACCCTTCTGTGATCATTATTAGGATTCCCTCTCTCTCCCTCTCTCTCTCTCTCTCTCTCTCTCTCTCTCTCTCTCATTTAACATATTAGGACAGTGATGTTAATTAGCATCAACTCATGTGGGTTTGATCTCCATCTAATGAAAACTTTTGGGTATAATTTTCTCAGCTCAATTTCCAAAGCAATGTGATATATAGATCACATGCTAATTACTATTTTATTCAAACATGAGTACACACATTAATTTCTCTTTCTGCACAGGAGTAACCTCCTACCAAGTGGACTTGGAAAGCAAGAAGGTGGTTGTGATAGGGGATATTCTTCCTTTTGAAGTGCTGGAGAGTGTCTCAAAAGTCAAGAATGCAGAGCTCTGGTCTTGAGAGATCATACCAAGAAAAAGTTCAAATTACATAGTTATTACAGTCAGCCAAACACATAATAGATTTAGCAGCTTCTTAACCATTATGTTTCAAATGTGCATTTATATATATACAAATGCACACTGTTTCATCATGTTGCATATGTAATATATCTACTAACCAAAGTGGCTATTTGACTAGTCCAGTTCTGAGGTATGGTCATTTCACCATTTGACAACCAGATGTATTTGATCATGGATGATGCACACTGGCTGAATCAATTACAAGGAGTTTGTTGTGCATTTGCTTTGATATATATTTTTTTCTACTTAGTACTTATCAACTTTGGGTGTCTCTCTTGCCATGATATTAATTTTAATAGGAAATGTTCTCTTTAATTAATTTGCATTTGAAATTGACTTAGGAAGATAAATAATTAGGGCTTCCTCAGTCAGGGGTTGCAAAATTATGACTCCCCTCAGGTCTTCTCTCACTACCTGAGTCCATGTTCTTGTCTTATTAATTTTTTTCATGCACTCTCCTATGCAAATCCTTTCTATTTGCAGCTGATGGGTAGAGTGCAGTATAATATTTAGCTCATGATCATGAGAGTTCTATGCACACAATGCATTGAGAAGCAATGGGTAGGAAGGCCAAGCCATTGCATCATTTACAAGGAATTCTTTTCAATCCTAGAATAAGCTAGCTATGGCCTCTATCATGTAACATTTTTATACTCGTACATTTTCCCTATTCTTACATGAGTTTTTGATCAGGAAGATTGTGAACTCAGAACTCTCAAATTAGACCAATCTCATTACTGGTTAAGCACAGAACTAAAATCCAAAGAAAAAGAAAGAAAGAAAATTCTAAGGTGTGGTTTACTTATTGAATGATTATCATAAGCTAGCTAATACATAAATGGTTCGAGTATATACTTGGAATGATAATCTTTATCAATATTATTCTGACTTGCCAGCTGGGTGAGTCTGCCATGTCTCTGGATAGAACAAGTCCTTGTTATCCTACAAGTAATGGTATCTTATTAACTACTTATTTTTTATTGGTTGGAGTCAGGTACTATTGCCTCCTCCCTTAAATACTTACTATTGCTTTCTTACTTTTAGGGCTGCAGGTCTTTGATTTTCTAGGGCATGTGCTGGGGTTTTATGGGGGTCCCTTGTCCAGGATGTCTTCCCCTTATTTACACACATTTTATGGTGGTGGGTCCTCCACTCTGAGATGTCTGAGGTCAAACTTTCACTTCAATTCGACCCACTGATTGGTGTCGTTTTGTGGTTAATGTGTTTATCCAGCAAGAGAATCATCAATTGAGTGTGGAGTTCAAGTCAGCCCACAACTAAGACCCACAGCACATCCCAGCCGTGTATTGAAAAGATCTCTTGATGATGACAATATCATTATCTTTGGAAGATGTTCCCAATACATGGCGGGAATGTGCTGTGACGTTGTGGGGGGCTGATTTGATCTCGTGAGTGTGGTCTGAATTGGTGACGTGCACATGTAGATGACAAGCCATACAATTTTAGCAGTCATTACCTAGCTACTTGCTTTCATTTAACAAAACAAAATAACCTACCCACTTCTTCTAGTAGATGTGTGAATGGAAAGTGGATACCACTAGGGCTGTCAAATTAAATGGGGTGCAACTTTGGCGATTAGGGTTAGGGGTTGAGATCTTGGGCAACCTGATCCCAACATGGATATGTATGCGTGTGTGTGTCCATGCATGTATGCATATATGTACATCAACAATTTTAAGTTTGAAGGTTTAAATTCTCTATAATATTATAATTAATATTACATAAAATAATACATTTAAAGAACCGTAAAGCAATAGTAAAGCTGTATCTTAGCTAGGGCTGCAACTTGGGTTGGGTCGTTCTGAATCCAACCCGAACTCAACCCAAAAACTAGAATTCGGTTGAAGTTAGGGTTGAGGTCCTACCCGACCTGACCTGGCCTGACCCGACCTGACCCAAATTCGACTTAATTTCATATTTGCATGTATAAATAGCATTTATGCATGCAAATACTTTTGCATATGCATATTCATTATTTATGTATTTTTTTTGTTGCGAGTATTTATGTATTTACGTGTATGTGTTTATCCATTGTCGATCTATATTTTATGTCAATAATTTTTATTTTAAAGATTTTTTTTTCTAAAATATGATAGTAATGATTTTTACACACAACAATGCTAATATTGAATGATCGTGAACCCTTAGAATCTAAGAAATAAATAATTTGGCAAAAGGAAGTAAAGAAATTTGACCAACCCGAACCCAATCTGAATACAACTTGATCCTAACCCAATGATTTGGGTTGGGTATTAGGGTTAGGATTGGGGGTTCAACGATTCGGGTTAGGTTAGGGTTGACCTTAACCCGACCTTAACTCTAAAGCCCAACGAGTAGTTTTCTAAAAACAAAGAGGAGTGAAGGAACTGGGTCAACTTGAGCCCAGCCTGAGCACAACTTGAGGGGCGTTCTACAACTTGAGTTGGGCTGTGTCAAGGTAGACCGAGTCATCCTGAACCAATAAGAAGACACCCCCTGACTAAAACCTTGTAAAGTTTATTATACCAACAAAACCTAGAAGGCTAAAACTGTCCCTAGGTGATAGACAAAGTCTATCTTCTCCAAATGTCTTACATATCCGCTACAAAATGACAAGTTTAGACATTTTGTATAAAATTATCATAAAAAACCATGAGAAACATATGCATACCTTAGGACGCATCTCTCTGCTAATAAATGTGTTATATATATGGCTTGACCCTAAACATTAATAGCCTTAGAAATCACCTAGGATGAATTTTAAGATGGGTTACAAATATTTTCAAAATATGTCTCTTTCCCTTTCCACCAGAGTTAACCCAGCATAACTTAACCTGAAAATATAGGATTGGATTAATTTGAGTTAGGGTTGGAAAATCTCAACTTGATATAAAGTTGGGTTAGGGCCGGGTCAATCTTTTAAATAGTGTTTCAAGCTCGAGAGGGTTCCCTTGTTGGGAATGGGTTCCCTTTATATTTCTTTTTTGAATGAAGAGAGTTCACATCTGCGCCCAACAGCACCCCACAGTACTTCAGAACCGTGTATTAGGAATATCTCACAATGATTAGTACGGGAGATGTTGAACAATGCATGCTGAGATGTGCATGTGGGGTGCTGATGTAATCTCGAATGAAGAACCTTTTAGAACTATGCCATGTCATCCAGGGTGGCCATCTGTCAGCCACTAGCTTGTTCTTATGCTATACATTTAACTTTTAAAACAATGGATGAGATGGTCTCCTTTCCCATAAACAATTACCTAAAATCGGAAAAATTTTGGCTGTTGGGGGCCAACAGCCTTTCTTGTTGAGAGAATTTCTGGGTTGGGCACATTACCATGAGAGTAGGCAAATTAGTAATTGCCCATTGATTTATTTTGAGTAAAAACAAAAGCATGCCCATGAATTGGTGAATTGCCGAGAACGTTGCACTTCAGGTTCGTTCTCTCTCTCTTTCTCACGTTCTCAATAACCTAAATAATATATTTTCCTAAAATTTCTCCTAAATTACTACCCCACTTTCTCCTAAGCTATCTCTAATTTAGTAGAGATTTTCTCTCCTAAATTATCTCTAATTCATATTTATCATCTACCCCACTTTTTATCTATATCTACCTAAAAAAGTTTGAACTAAAAAATTTAAAAATTATTTAAATATTTGAACAAAATTATATAATAACTCTAAAGTAGTTATTAAAAGCACAAAATATAATTACAATAGACTTAATAATATTAATATTATTAATAATTTTATATTTTTACAAAGCTCATCATGAAATTATGTAATAATAATGTAAATTATGATTTTATAGATTATTCAATTAAAATGTTATTCAAACAATAAAAATTTAACATTAAAAAATAAAATATTATTTAAATATTTCATTAACTAAATATCTTAAATAAAAATATTAAAAATAGCTACACAATTATATAAAAATATATTTAATATTATGTAAAAACTTTGAAATAAATAAAATTCAAATAACAAAAAATTGTAAATATTTTATATATTATTAAATATTTAAATAACTAAGTATTTTAAATAATGAAATATTTAACATAATTAGATTTTAAATAGTTAAAATAACGAAATTATGTAATAAATTTAAAAAATTCTTACAAGTAGAAAAATAAATATAACATAATATTCAACTTAATAATAATATAATATTTTACAAAATTAATAACGAAATTATGTAATAATAGTATACATTATAATTTTATGGATCACTAAATTCAATAAATAATTAATATTTTAAAATTGAAATAAGGATCTTATTTGAATAACTAAATAATATTGTAAATAAATAACTTTACTTATATCAAAGAATAGTTCTAGAAAATAGCTTTGAAAAAAATTACTATTTATTAGTAATGATTTTAAAATATTAATCTATATTTCTTATATATTTATCTATACTAAAATCAACGTTTATTTTATTTTCAGTAATTATTTATTGTTTTTTGTGTTAAATATATTTTCAATAATTATGTATATATTTATTTTTGTTTTGTTATTTAATAGAAAATTTTCAATAATTATTGGAGTTTAAACTACTATTATTTAACATTTTAAATTTAATTTATTGTACTTATTGTATTTATTATATTTTTGTTATGATTTATTGATTAATATTTATTAGAGATGAAATTATTATTTGAGATTAAATTATTTAATGACTAATTTAATATATTTTTTAGTATTTTATTTTATTTTTGTAATTATTGTAATTTTATTAGTTATTTATTATATTTTCATTATAAATATATTTTCAATAATTATTTATTTTTGCTATAAATTTTCAATAATTATTGGAAATTAAACTATTGCTATTTATTAGAGAATAGACTATTGATTTAGTTGAAATTAAGAGTGTTCACAAGTTGGTTCAGCTCGATTATAGGTTTTTGGCCAATTAAATCGACCTGGTCAAGTTGGGGAGTTTGTCACCCGAAGCCATGTTATGTTGGTTTGGGTCAAGTTTCGATTTGGTCAATCGGTTTAATAGATTTAAACTAAAAAAATTAAATTTAAATTTTAAAAATTATAAGAACATTTTTAAACAATTAATTTCAAAATTAATTTTATGATATAAAATATTATAGACTAAGAAATATGATTAGGTTGTTTTATTTTGATCGGTTTACAAATGACCAAAGTGAAATTGATCCAACCTGGTCGGGTTTGGGAAATTTTTAAACCAAAGCCAAATAGAAATACTAGAAAAGTTACCAACTTGGTTTGAGTTGGTCGGGTTGGCCGGTTTCATTAGTTTGATGAACAACCTTAGCTAAAATTAATTATTGTTATTTTTGTATTGTAAAAAAAATAGTAAAAGTAGTATATAAAATATATATAATAACTAATTATTTAAAAAGTTCAAAATACAAAACAATTGTTTATTCTTTTGTGTTTCTATTGTTTAGCTTTCGTTTAACAAATCCCGTGCATCACACGGGTCCCCGCTAATACTTTATTATTCTTTCAAACATGTGTTCACCCTTAGCGCCACATAGGAGAAATGAATGAGGAAAGCCCCTTGATTCAAGAAATGTCAAATATAACGTATTTTCCAACACCCCTATGTGTGAACAGGGGTGCAGGTCTGGTTGCTTGAGTGGAGGATTTTCAAATACATCATGCTCAAGTTCGAATTTAAGTGCATATAAAATTTGGCAAATGTTCAACCCAACCAAATTCTAAGTTGCACTTCTATGTGAACCCAATGCAAAATGTAGTATTCGTATTTCTAATTGAATCTCCTACGTGGTGTTAAGGCTGCAACTTGGGCCGGGTTGGCCCAAACCCAATCCTAACCCAATCCGAAAAAGTCAGGTTGGGTTGGGTCAGGTTGATGCTCAGGTTAGGGTTAGGGTTGACCCTTCGGGCAGCCTGATCCAGTCAGAACCAGATTCTATAGTACATACATACATACATACATACATGTAACAAACAAATGCTAATAGAACATAAAATTAATATATGTAGTGAAAGTTGAGTTAAAATATGAGATTAAGAAGTTCTACGAGGTTTTAAGGGATGGGAAGAAGGTTGGGTTGGGTTAAGGTTGAAGGAATTTAGTTAGGGCTAGGGTTAGGGTTAGGGTTGGGGCTGTTGGGCTAGGATTGGCTCAATCTGACCTAACCCGACCTGACTTGAAGCCAATGTGGTAGTGTTTCAAGATGAAACATGAATATTACAAAACAAACTCCTAAACAACCCAACCTAACTCAGACCCCCTCAATGTACTACATTTATAATTATATGTTCTTGTAAATTATGCATAAATACATGCATTAATTTATTATGCATATATTTATGTCAAAAGGAGAAGAAAGAGTATGATGATGAAAGGTGGTTTGTTCTAAAATATTACTAGAATATTAAAAATTATGTATCATCATTTTCATATACAATATGTATGATTTCATGTGCATGATAGTTTATATTTATTTATGCATGTATTTGTAAATTTGGTAGGTAAGGGTCTAACCTGAACCCAACTTGAGCAATATTGGATTAGATCAGATTTGAAAATCTTAGGTTAAAGATAAGGTTGAGTTAGAATTAGGGTTGAGGCTTCAATACATCAGATTGGGTTAGGGTTCACCTCAATCCAAGTCAATCTGACCTGATATTGACCCCTATACCAGAGCGTTTTTTAGATGGTCATGGATCATTTCATCAACTTGCTAACCAGCTTCACTGGTAGATAACCAACTTGTTGTTCTCATACTTGCATACTTAGGCCATGTTTGGGAGTGCTTATTTGAAATAAGTGCTTATTTGGGTAGGGACCACACAATTAAGCATTATTGGTGTTGTGCTTATGTTAAAAATAAATGCTTATTTTTTAAGCCTTTTTTTAAGTGCTTATACAATAAGCATTTAATCAATTTTTTTTCTTCCAAAATTATTCCTAGTTGAAATTTAAAATACCACTTATAAAATTATCCCTACTTGCATTTTATAAAGTACTTCCACAAAAGTGCTTTCATAATAATATTTTTATAAAAAGTGATTTTGTAAAAGTACTTTTGTAAAAGGACTTTTATAAAAGTGTTGTTATAAAAGGACATTTATAAAAGTGCTTTCGTAAAAATGCTTGTGTAAAATTGCTTTTCATAAAAGTACTTTTATAAAAGTGCTTTCATAAAAATACTTTTGTAAAAGTGTTTTCAAAAAAGTGCTTTTCATAAAATTACTTTTATGAAAATGCTTTCATAAAAATGCTTCCATAAAAGTACTTTCATAAGGATATATTTTGAAAATTTGAAAAAAAATGAAGGACAAAATAGTCACAAATGCTTATTGGAGAAAAAGACTACCAAATGTCCAATATGAAATAAGTACTTATCTTTTATTTTTTATTTTTTAAATAAGCACTTGAAAAGGTTGGGTGCCAAATGCAAACAAGTGCTTATTTGAATAAGCACTTATTTTTAACATAAGCACTCCCAAACATGGCCTTATAAGACTCTTATTACTGTTCATGGGTCGGGTCGGGCTTGGCTTTTGCAAAATTTCAATGGTCCCAACCCGAAGCCCAATCCCAACACAGTGTTCAAGCCCAAAGCCCAGCCCGTGAATAGGTCTAACTCTTATCACAAGAAGCACCAAAATACTAAATTGCAAAGTAAGAGGGGTAATTAAATTTGAGGACTTGTATTTTAAGTCTATAACCTATATGGTTAAATATGCATTAATTCAATGCTTGATGCCCTTATTAATATTAACATGAGTTTTGAACCAATTCAAGCTTGTGCATTTGCAAAAGGGTTGAGATGTTGTGAAACCAATCTGACTAAATGAAGTGGGAGTTTGCAAAAAGCTATGAAAAATATAAAAAACATTGTAGAAACATTTGGGCACATTTCTAATATCACATTAAAGAAAAATAAGTGTGATAAATAAGAATTATTTTTATACACAAAAATATAAAAAGTTTTGAAAAAAAATTGGAAACATATTATTACTATGTTGTTGTTATCGTCATAATCATTTAAAATTACCATGTATAAAGCACATGCACATTTGCTAGTTGATGAGGGGTAATTTGGCATGACCTAGTAAGTAAAGGTCACGTGGACGTGATCTACTAGTAGGATGACAACTTAGCAAGAGAAGCCTAGTTAGTAGTTTTCAAAGTTTGGGTGTTCGGTCACCTCGGTACAAAGCCACGTCAGCATAGAGGCACTTTGGCGCCTAAACCAGTTCGGGGCTCAGGGACCTAAGTGACATGTAATCAACTCCAAAAGCTTCTTAGCAAACTCCGAACCTCACGGGATCACACCGCATAACGTCAAGCCTTATCCTCTCCCTGCCCGGATCGAGCAATAGCGATAGATTTCATTGACTGATACGTTACTCCCCGACTAAAGCGGAAATGAATCTCATCCACTCGGGCTGAAGATTCCGAGTCCATTTTCGTGAGATCCATGACAACTCAACTATATAAGGGCATCAACCCCTCCAGGGCCTAGGTACGCGCGATTATTTACATTCAAGCTCTCTAGCATTCAAGCTTTTAGCTCACAAGCACAACCAGAATACTAACTTAAGCATCAGAGCGACCTCACCGGGTCATCCACCTAGGTCTCTCTGATCCCTGTTTTGTAGTTTGATCCAGCTCGCCATGTGAGCAACGTCTAGGCAACCTTCCAGCTAGGAGCTTCCAGATCGTACATCATCAATTAGCACCGTCCGTGGGAATCAATCAAAAGGTAATTCAATCCTAGTCACAATCTCAATCCCAATCTCAACCTCAATGGCATCTTCCAGCCACAGCGAAAAGAGTGACATGAACGTCACCGGGGGGCAAGAGCAACAAACAGTCACTCACCAGGGTTCCTTGGTGACCATTGGTCAGTTCACCATCCCCCTGATTGTCTCCAGGGTTCCATCGTTGTCTGTGCCGCACACTACTCAACAAGTGAGTGTCCCGCTCCCCCAAGTGAAAGCCACATTCTCAGAGCCTTTTGTGATCCCCCCTGGGGTCGGGCATTCCCAATTTAACGACCTCGTCCAGAGCGTCTGGAAGATGCAAATTTAAATGCAGCAGATCCACCAATTCTAGTAGTTTCAGCAATACTATTTTTATCAACAGTACCAACAGTAGTTCCCACCACTACAACCGAACCAGTCGACAAATCATCATCAAGGGCAGACTCAGAACCAGAATCAGCACCGGGCTTATCAGAATGTTCGCCAGTCTCCTCCCTGTGGTGAGAGAACTTTGCAAGTATCGGCCTCTCCCTCGAGATGAACCCCGCCGTGGGGTACAGTAGGCAATTGGTATACTCCCCCTACTTCCCGAAGAGAGAGCTCGAGGGATAGGCCCTAACCTAGCCAGCCCAAGAGGCACAATCAACAAGTTCAACATCAAGATAAAGTAGATCATCAGCTCAGGGCCCAAGGCGCAGGCTCGAGAGAAGACCCCTTGGTTCCCTGTGATAGCTAGCACCGAATATGTAGCAAGAAGAACCCCTGAACCACCTCGCCCTACCATTCAGAGCAAGATAGACATACCTGACAACATTAAGGCTGGCAATACAAACACTGCGCCACCAAAGAAGCAGCAGCGGCGACGTCGCAAGACTTGCTATTCCTCAGTATGGAACAGTCCACCAATGAGGCCCAACCATCCAGTAGATCAAGGCCAGGAAAGAGAGGAGGCAAGCTAGGTAGCCACGAGAATGGCACCTGCTCTGTTGAGCCAACCATCCCCCTGTCACTTGAGCTCCTGGTGGCCCCAGTGCTGAAAGATTTCAAGGTACCATCGCTAGACAAGTATGATGGGTCCTTTGAACCCAACGATCACGTAGACACATTCTAGTCCCAGGTTTACCTCATCGGGGCCGACGAGGCTTGCATGTGCTTGGCTTTCTCCACCACATTCAGAGGAGAAGTTCGGACTTGGTATAGAAACCTTGCGCTAGGTTCCATAAGAAGTTGGGCACAGTTCGCAAACATGTTTACGACCCACTTCATCACCAGGAGAGACTTTTGAATGTGGTGCAGAAGGAAGGAGAATCAATTCAAAGCTACATCAAGTGCTTCAACGAGACATGCTTGCTGATACCAAACCTTGACCCAACAATACATCTCACTACAGCACGAAAATGAATTACTCACAAAGAGTTCAAGCGGCATGTCGTGGCAAACAAGCCAAAGAACATCACCGAGTTCCTCAAGCTGGCCGATCAGTTCATCAGTACAGAAGAGGAAATAAACCAAAAGACTGACAACCAGCACGGTGAGAAGAGGAAGAGACAGGAAGAAGGAACGAGCAATAAAAAAAATAAAAAGAGCAAGTCCCCGAGGAAAAGAAGCAAGTCCCTAAAGTTGAGGAGTAAGTCCCCCTCACGAAGTTATAGGTTGGGCAGCGTTCTAGGACCCTGCTAGTGGAGAGAACCTACTATACTCCCCTTAACGCAAAGCAAGGAGAGATCTTGATGACCATTAAAGACTCCTCCATCGTTAGATGGCCACCTAGGCTATGGGGAGACCCATTGACCAGGAACCCGAACGTTTATTGTCACTTTCATCGGTACCATGGTCACAACACAAAAAATTGCATAAACCTCCGCGACGAGATCGAAGAACTCATCCGTCATTGGTATTTCAAGAAATACATTTTGCATGGGAGAAAGAACAGGGGGACCAACAGGGATATCGAAAAAAAGACGCCTCAGAGAGCATAAGGCAGAACGATGTGTTGAAGCAGGGTACACAGTAGTAGCATGAAAAACTTCAATCCGAGAACTGGAACATGAGGCAGAGTACCCACCCAAGCGACCTCAGATCGAAGAACCCATTTATTTTACTGAGGACGATGCCCATGGGTAGTTCAATTGGTGGTCTCAAGTAGTTCAATTGATATCCACTTCAAAGGAACCTTTGACAAGTTGCAACTACAGCAAAGCGATCTGAAACTAGTAGATGGCCCACTAGTAGGGTTCAACAGAGAGGAAGTCAGGCCTATAGGTCGGGTCATAGTACTAGTGGTGGCGGGCACGTGGCCAAATATTTTTCGATTCAAGCACACATTCTTGGTGGTCATGACTCCACCCCCCTACAACGCAATCATAGGTCGGCCTATTACACATGTCTTACGTGCGATAGTGTCAACTTACTATCTCGTGATGAAGTTTCTAACAAATTACGGAGTAGGGATCATATGAGGTGATTGGCTCAAATCCCGAAAGTGCCATGTGGCTGCCCTCAAGGGAAAGGCAAAATTGGCAGAAGATGTCAAACTGGAGCAACCAGCAGACTACACTGAGGAGCGAGTTGCCCCAATATGGAAATGACGACCCACATATTGGTTTTTGAGACCGAACCAACCAAGGCCCTCCAGATCGGTGCACTGATAAGCGAACCGCTCCAAACATCGCTAGTAAGTTTCTTACTTAACAATTTAGATGTTTTCGCTTGGTTTGCTGCTGAAATGTCTGGAATCAACTCTAGTGTGATAACTCTTAAAATTAATGTGGCCCCTCTAGTCAAGCCAGTTAGACAAAGAAAATGCAACCTCACCCTAGAGCGGTGGAGGGTAGTCAATGAGGAGGTCGGAAAGCTCCTCGCCGCAAACTTCGTTAGGGAGGTCCATTACTTGAGCTGGATCGCCAACCTTATGCTCGTGAAGAAAGCCTCGGTTTTAACCCGACCAGAGGAAGGAGATGTGTTGAAGATGTACCTCTCCGTGAGTGATGAAGTGGTCAGCTCGGTACTAATTAAAGAAGTAGACCGGGTTCAACGACTCGTTTACTATGTAAATAAAGTGTTGTAGGATGAGGAAACCAGATACCTTAACACCGAGAAGTTGGTGTACGCAGTAGCAGCTCGGAAATTACGCCCATACTTCCAAGCCCATACCATCGTCATCCTTACTGATAGACCTCTGAGGCACATTCGAGGTGTTTAACGAAGTGGTCCATCGACCTTAGCGAGTACGACATTCAGTTTGAGCCACGACCAGCAATCAAATCCCAAGTCTTGGTGAACTTCGTAGCATAATGCATGGTTGGCACACCAGCTCCTGATCTGATTCAGCTTGCTATCACGTCGGAGGCATCAACTAGTGCGGCATTGGTCCCGGTCAGAGTAGTACCGAGATGGGACGAGGAGCCTTGGATCCTCCACGTAGATGGCTTATCCAACTAGCGAGGAAGCGGTGCGGGACTAATACTATACGGCCCAAGCGAGGTGAAGCTAGAGTACACTCTCCGATTCGGATCCAAGGTATCGAACAATGAGACAAAGTATGAAGCACTAATTGTCGGGCTAAACTTAGCGAAAGAATTGGGAACCATACATCTCATCGTGTGCAACGATTCTCAATTGGTGGTCAACCAAGTCAATGGCGACTACGAAGCATGCGACTCAACTATGGTGGCCTACTTAACCAAAGTTAGGGAGATTCTACCAAGCTTCAACTCTTGTTTCATTAAGAAAAATCTAAGGTCTGAGAACATTGAGGCTGATGCCTTATCACGACTAGCAAGTACCAGCGAAAACACCATGCAAACTATTTAGATAGAGGACCTACCTTGGTCTAGCATTCTCAGGGGAATAGAAGAGGTCGCTCCTGTGTTGTAAGCGAAACTGAGCTGGATTGGCCCGCTCGTTGGTTATCTACTCCACGGGACCCTACCTGCAGAACACAGTGCAACTTAGAGGGTAGAGCGTCAATTGGCTCAGTACGTCCTTATAGATCGACAACTGTACAGGAGATCCTTCATGCTCCCCTACCTACGTTTCCTGTGACCCTTAGAAGTTGAGCTCGTACTCCGCAATATCCATGAAGGATTATGCGGAGGACACTTGGAGGGCAGAGCCCTCGCCCAAAAAGCATTAGGGCGGGGCTACTATTGGCCTACAATGAAGGCAGACACACTCGAGTTTGTCAAGAAATGCGATAAATGTTAGAGGCATGCCAACATCCCCCATCAACCTGCTATCAATTTGAAGTATCTTACTAGCCCGTAGCCCTTCGCGTAGTGGGGAATCGACATCCTCGATCCTTTTCCGTCCGCAACTTGGCAGAGGAACTTCTTAGTCGTGGCAGTGGACTACTTCATGAAGTGGGTGGAAGTTGAACCATTGGTAAGCGTTACAACCTAGAATGTGCAAAATTTCTTTTGGAGAAGCATCGTGTGCCGTTTCGGACTACCCAAAGTCTTGATTTTGGATAATGGGAAGCAATTCGAGGACATCAAATTCCAAAACTGGTGCGCCGAGATGGGGATTCAGCAAAACTTCACCTCTGTAGCACATCCACAAGCAAACGAACAGGGCAATCCTCTGCGGATTGAAAGATCACCTCGTGCGAGTTAAAGGGTTGTGGGTGGACGAGCTACCCAGTGTCCTTTGGGCCTACCAGACTACCATTAAGATCACGACCATTGAGACACCCTTCAACATCACATACGGGACGAAAGCCTTGATCCTGACAGAGATTGAAGTTTCGACATTGCGGCTCAAATCTTACAACGAAGAGACAAACGATGGCAAGCTTAGAACTAACTTGGACCTCATCGAGGAGGTACACGATCTACCCCACATTCGAAATGCAGCTTACCAGCAGTGAGTAGCTCAGTATTATAACGCCCTGGTCAGGAAGCGACTATTCCGAGTCGACGACCTGGTCCTCCTTAAGGTCCAAATTGGGAAGGTCCTTACTGGGTGAAACGAGTGTTTGGAGGAGGAACCTACAAGCTCGAGACCATGGAAGGGAAGTAGGTACCTTAAACTTGGAATATTGACAACCTAAGGGACACTACCTGTAAACCTCAATACAAGTAAAAACAACTAAGTCCATAAGACCACCGATCTAATCCTATGGACGACGAACTGGAGAGAGGGCTATGGTGCCCTACCGAGGTGAAGTTAAGGAAAGGCCCTTAAGTCACTCCCAGAATACTAAGGGCTATGGTGCCAAGCTGATAAGAGACATCGGCATGATATAAGACCCAGTTGCCTCTCCGGCATGGGCAGGGAAGTCCTAGTCGCCTCTTCGGCATAGGCAGCTTAAGACCCGATCGCCTCTTCAGAATGGTCTTGTTAAAACCCAGTCTCTTTGGCATGGGCAAGGCAGAGTAGCCCGGGCACAGATAGGTCGGGCATGCACCCTATAGTGTCTGTTCGCCTCGGTATACAATATTATTAGATTATTCCTTTTTTTAGTTGAGCTCGCCAGTTCGGGAGTAATCTATACTTAGAAAAAATTTGCTTCTATTTGGTTTAGATCACCAACATGGGAGTAATCTACACTTAGAATAATTTTGTATGCAAAGAGTTTTGCAAAGTACTTGTATTCCATTGATAAAGTACTTTGAGTACATAGTAAAAAAAAAGAGAGAAAGAGAATACAACTATTTAGCCAAGCTCAGAGGTTCGGGAGATCAAGTATTTACAAAAGAGGGATCCAAGAAAAGAGGCACTAGTCAGTTCGGGGATCATCATCCCCAGCAGAGGCATCAGCAGGCAAATCAGTCTCCATGCGGTCCTCGGCGACATCATCTCCCTCTCCCTCTCCCGTTGTCTCATCGTCGAGAAGGTCGTCGTCGCTCTCCTCCTCGGTGTCCGGGTCCTTAGCGACTTTGACGGCCATCTCCTTGGTGATCTTGAACGTTGTGATGCCACTGAGGTTGAAGTGGGGAAATTCACGTCGGGTCAACCACCTACTAAGCTTGAATCCCTTGCGGAAGCCCGTTGTCCCGACCTCAACTAGCATCTCGCGATATTCCGCCGAACACTTGCATTCCTCGACAGCCTTGGCCTTGGCATCCTCCGTCGCCTAGAGCAGAATTTCAGTCCACTCCTTCACCAGTGCCTCGAGGTTCTCATTCTCTCTCTTCAGAGCCACCTTGCGCTCCTCTAGCTTCTTCTTCTTCGCTTTGAGCTCCTTCTTCTCCGCCATTAGCAGAGTCAATAGCTCCTTCTTGGCTCACGCATCGTTCTTCAGCTGGTTGATCTCATTGCGAGTTAAGTTGAGCTCGGAGTGGTCACTTTGGGAGGGCTCCTCGGCTTCGAGGGCTCACTTTAAGTTCACCTCAGACTAATAGGCTAAGGCTTTCACCTACCAAAAGAAGAAAACAAGTATAAGTAAGAAGAAAATCTAAGTATAAAGCAACTTGAAGGTTAAGTGCGTACCACCATGCAGTGTGTGGCCACTCTGGCCCTGAGCTAAGCGACTGGTATGTCAGCCCAACGAGCGAACACCGCTTCCTTCCTTTTGAGGAGGTCGAACTTTGAAGTCAAAATGCTCCGAGCAGAAGTATCACTACCCGACGGAGTGGTGATTGCCTGCACGGGCTGAGGCTCAGAAGATATGGTCTCCTCGGGCACGCTAGGTAGAGTAGCCTTGCCTTGGTCCTCCTCAACCAAGTCAATCACGGGAGGCTGTTCGACAACTGGTGGGTGCTCGGGGACGGAGTCGCCGACGTCGGAGGTGGTGGTCTCAATGTGGAGGCGAGCCTTCTTGGAGGCCCTCTTCTTCTTCTTCCCCTTTTGCATGCTCCTGAAGAGCTTGTCGGTAGGGATGTCATCCATGGCAACTGCAACAAGTGACGAACCAAGTTAGATGCAACATCAAAGTAAAACAAACAAAGAAAAAAAAGTACAATAGTTGGCGACCTACCGGGAGGACTTAGGCCGGCTTGTACGAGTTTCTCCTCGGTCATAAAGTTTTCAAACTTCAGGCTGAGCTTCACCCAATATCGGACCTCCTTCCATGTCTTTGGGTCCAATCTGACGCCGGGGTCCTAGATGGTTGCCCTCCAGTGACTCGGGAAAGGCCATCCCTCGGTGTTATCGACTACAAAGTAGCGTCTCTTCCAGGTCGGGACTTTATTTGGGAGCTCGTGCAACAGTTTGTACTCGGGGCGAGAAGACATATAATAAATTCGTCTATGCTCAGGTAGAACACAGGCCGAGTTCTTCTTGATGGAAAGGATCGAAGAAAAGATGTCGAGGTCTAAAGGTCAGTTGTAATCATGGAAAAGGGAAATGGAACCTACGATGTTACGGATGGAATTCGGATGTACCTGGTCTATCGCAATGTCAAAGAACTTAATGACTTTGACTATGGAAGGGTGGAGTAGAAGACGTAGCCCGATTATGAGCTACTCCTCGAAGACCACGATCTCGTCATGACCGTGATCCCAAGGAAAGTTGCCTAGGGGAATACTACATACTAAGTCATTTGGGAGTTTGTACTGGGCTACTAAAGATAGGAGCCTGTTCGCTGTCATTGTAGACGGACCGAAGCTGTCCGACAAGCGACCTCAGTGTGAGGTGGAGGCCGACTTGCCAAAGGCTTCTCGCTCTCCCCGAGGTGAGTCCGCCTCGGACAGATTGGAGCCCACATCCCATGCCGAAGTGCCCACTTCGACAGGATAAGGCTCCACGGTCTGTGCCGAGGTGCCCCCTTCGGCCCCAACGGACTCACTGCTCCCATCTAAAAGGACAACGAAATCGAAAGCAAAGGAAGACAAACTCACCAAAAGAAGACCAAAGTAAGCAAGACGACCTCGGACCCAGGAATAGTTGACACCGAGCTGGTAATCTTGAACGCGACCTCAAGGACTTTGGATTCGCGGTTTGTGGCAAAAAAATGGGCCCTTCAGGCCCTATTTATAGCCAATATATCCAAAGATCAACGGCTGAGATCTTCGCGATCCAATGGCCCCTAGGAAAACCGGTTGCACGCTACCCGAGGTTGAAATCAGTTGAGTGCGTGTTTTGACGTCCGCAGAATTTATAATCGACTTGACATCCATGCATGCCTGATACGTGATCTGGGTCACTACCTGGTTGAGCCAAACTGTCGAACAGGTCCGCCCTTCGTACCACCTAGACTTCGTGCCAAATCCACCTGGACTCGTCATGAACTCCCTGCGCCGGGTTAGGACCCCTGGCACAAGGAGTGGGGGGTAATTGATGAGGGGTAATTTGGCACAACCTAGTAAGTAAAGGTCGTGTGGACGCGATTTGCCAGTAGGATGACAACTCAACAAGAGAATCCTAGTCAGTAGTTTTCAGAGCTCGGGAGTTCGGTCACCTCGACACAAAGCCACATCGACATAGAGGCACTTTGGCACCTAAGCCAATTCGGGGCTCAGGGATTGAAGTGGAAACGGATATCATCTACTTAGGTCGAAGATCCCGTGACCATTTTCATGAGACCCACGGCAGCTAAGCTACATAAGGGCATCAACCCCTCCAGGGCCTAGGTATGGGCAATTATTTACATTCAACCTCTCTAGCATTCAAGCTTTTAGCTTGCAACTACACCCAAAATACTAACTTAAGCTTCGGAGCAACCTCACCGGGTCATCCACCTCGGTCTCTCTGATCCTTGTTTTGTAGTTTGATCCAGCTAGGAGCTTCCAGATCACACATCATCACTAGTATCTACAAATATTTCAATGCTGCAATGGCCATGATTTGGGTTTAGGCATGGGGTCATCACAACTTGTACCCAATCCTAGCTCAATATGTTTAGGTCAGCGCAGGTTTGCCATGTAGGCCTTGTTTGTTTGCATTAAAGTCTAACATCTAAATGCTTCTAAAACTGTAATAATTTTTAGAGGTTCACTGGAGTTGGTGGACTTTTCTTGGTGTTGGTATATATTTCAATGTAGAGAATGTTATTATGAAATCTGAATGTTGAGCTCTGGAAAATGAAAATTGACTATTTTAACCTTGGATATGAAAAAGTTTATTTAACTATTTAATAAACTAATTAGCAATTTATTAAATGAGTATACAATAACTAATAAAAAGTGGGATTGATAAAAGTTTATATATACTTAATATAATACTTATTTATTTAATAAAATATTAATTAGAAATAAGTTCATACATAATTAATGATATTATTAGATATTTAATAAATCGTTATTATATTTTTAAAATAAATTATTACGTAAATATTGTAATAAATATATGACTAGTAATTTTAAGCAAATAATTAGTAATAAAATAATAAATTATTAAAATAATTATATAGGTAATTAATTAATAATTATCATTATTACTATTATTAGAAAATAATTCAATAATTAGTATTAAATATTTAAAAGAAAATTTCATTAAGATTCAAAAAGGACATATTTAGATATTAGAATTAAATAATTAATAAAACTTATTAAAAGTAATTCCAATTATGCCTGTGAACATTTTCCACTCAGTATAGATAGTCATGTTACTATTTTCATATGGCAAAACAAACATTCCTTAATGAAATGTAAATGAAATAAATAGATTACAAACTATAAGGGGTATTTTAGTAAAAGGAAAACTATAAGATTGGTTTAAATACATCCATATAATTATAGGGGTGCTCTAATAATGACCATAATAAAAATAATAATAATTTATTATCAATTATTATATGTGGAGCCCTCAAGATTGAAAAACAAAAAATAGTAATTATGGTACTAGCTTGTAATTACGGTTGCTCTTATGCTCTTCGGCATTGAGAGTTAAGAAATTGAAATCAAACGGGGCCTAGTGCTTGTACCAAAAAAATAAATAATTAGTGACAAAATAAATAATTAGTGACAGTTCTACATAAAATGACTCCAAACATTGGGTTGTTTATTTAATAATTTCCATTATTACAATTAGAAGCCTCCGGCCTCCACCGTGATATATACTGGCGTAGGGCTCCGTCGTATTCCTATTCCATGCAATCCATATATGATTATTAATTATGGGCTGAACTTCGGATCTGCTCCTAACAAGTTGTAGTAGAGACTAGAGACTATCTCCTTTGTCTTTCACTCTGAGATGTGCCTAATGCACAGCTGCACTGGTTTGTTGGAACCGTATGTTGGGATTATATCCTATATTCCTATATGTCAACCACAAGATCAGCATCAATGTTCAATACAAATGAAACCGGATTCAGTTAGTCCAGGCTCCATTTGAACAGTTTTTATATCCTTTTATTAGGAATATCTCCACATAAAATAAAATACAAAAGAACAGAGATGTATTCAACGCAAAGTTGTAAAGGCTGTTCGAACGGAGTTTGCACTTACCGAAGCTGATCTCAATACAAACTACGATGAAAACAAAGATTACATTTTAGACAGTTATGAATTACGATCACAAGATCCAGTTATGTCTAGCGTTTTCAAAATTTCAATTGGGGATCAATACAACGTTTCCAACACTGTCCCATTACACATTGGAAACATCTCCCCTATCTTTCACGGGAGATGTTTCCATGGGTAGAGACAATGCCACCAACTCAATGCTCCCAACGGGCCACTGTAGCTGCATGTTGGTTACATGCCACGGGGACAATGTTGGCAGCAGTTTTGAACTCCGTGGGTAATGGTGGAAAACTTTGACTGCACACTTTGGATAGGAATTCCTGCCGGGCGGAGTGCACAACTTTCTGCCATGAGGACTCACCTAACAGATAGAATTAAGGGGACGTCAAAGGGTTTGTTTTATTTCTTTTTAATTAAAAATACTTTTTTTTACAAAAGGAAAACTCAAGTCGTCTTTTATGGGTTATGTCTTTTCATTAGGGGTGGCCACGACTCGAGTTTTTCATGAGTTATTTGAGGTCGGTTTAATTTAAAATGAGCTTCAAATCGAGCCCGAGACTAATATATACGCTTATTTGCTAATCGAGCCAAGCTCGATCCTAGTGAAACTTGACTCTTGAAGCTCATGAACAGGTTTATTCATGGGCCGGGCTCGGGCTTAACTTTTGCCAAAATTTCAATGGGCTCGGGCTTTCCAAACATAATATAAAGTTAGGCCCGAACCCCAGCTCTTGAACAGGTCTAATACATATATACATACATACATACATGTGTACATATGTAAATGTATAATAATTTTAATTATATATAATATATATATATATATATTTTTGTATAGTAGTAAATAATTTTTATAATTCTTACTTTTTTGTATGTAAAATAAAAAATATTTATATATATAACTTTTAATTTTTAGAAAAAAAAACTTGGCTAACAGACTTGCAATCAAGGTCGAACTTGTGGCTGAATCGATCTAAGCTCCGGCTCAAGTCTCTAATTCGAATTGAATTTGAGCCTAACACAATTTCAGTGAGGCAAGCTCGAATAGCCAAATATTCAGCTTGACTTGGTTCGAATCCACCCTTAATTTTTCATCGATGCTGTAGTGTTGTTGATGTGTAGGTTGGAAGCACCGTATTTTGAGAAAACAATGTTTTTTTTTTTTTTTTTTGGTTTGGAATCATTACTACTAGGTAGGACATTTCCTGAGCAACATCAACTTTTTATGTTTTGGTACTAATGCTCCAAGAAACGTTTTTAGCAGTGGTACCTATTATCCAATGCGACATCACTGCCACCTCACATCCCTGTTGGCAGCAACAAGCTGCAGTTCCAAGAAACGCCAACTTTGGTGTTGCTCCAAACCATGCCTTCCCGATTTTCAAGGCGTGGCTTGGAACACTGTTTTTATGAAAAAAATGATTTCAAATAAATGCTCATTTACTATAGCACCGTTTTTCTGACATGACACTAATATGACACCGTTTTATGGAGGAACGGCAACGATGCCAAACAAACGCTAGGTAGCCCGTAATTTTTAAATATGCCAATAATGATTTTATGAGGATCATTTTTCGTTATAAATACCCGATCCTAAGAATTTCTCCCTTAAAACGACAAATTCAAATAGCATCTTTAAGGCTGTGAAGTGGATGAAATTTTAGGAGAGTACAAATAACCAACCATTACACATTGATTCTATCAAAATTAAAGAAAAAACATTAATAAGATGGTTCAAATATAAGAAATGGGAAAACACAACTGCAATTTATATTACAAATGATATTGAATAGAATTTGTTCACAATTGCAATTTAAATTGCAAATGATATTCAATGGGATTTGTTCTATATGACTGAATTATTTTAAAGTGAATTATATCAATAAAAGGGAGTTGTAATTTATACAAAATTTATAATGATCTGAAAAGTAATTAATTTTTCAGTTTTTTTGTACTTCAAAAAATAAATAAAGCAGAATTAAATTAAATCTGAATCCTATCCAAATCCATTAAGATTGAAATTCAAATATGAAGCCTTCAAATCCAAATGGGATCGGATTTAAATGCAAGTTTTCGATAATCAGTTCAGAATTAGATTTTGCTGAATTGGTCCAATTACATCCCTATTAGGTGCGCTGGATGTGCTCTGTCAGATCGGATTTAAATGCGTTGGTTCTCTCACAGCAGTTCTGTCAACATAACAAGTTCCAACACCCCCCTCAACAATATCTGACACTGTACAATTTATACGTGGCCGGTCCTATTTACATGATGGGCCCACTTTTATAACGAGATGTACGGTGCAAAAATGAAGTTGGTAGGGTGTTGGCACTTATTTTGTTATCAGTTAATTTGCACCAATTCGGGATTTACTTCTCATGAGAATTTTATTCATATTTATTCATATAACATCACGGTCACATATGGAGAATCTCATCCTTCTAAATAGTATAGGAAATGATGTTCCTAATTCACGGGGTAGTGTGTTGTAAGACTATGGGCAAGAATTCCTTCCCTATGTTGGGCAGCCAAAATTTCCCTAACAATGGGATTAGACCATAATGCCATGTGTTAAAAAAAATCTATATTTTATAATCATTAAGCAAAGAATTGGGATATATTCCTCACAGAGTGCTCTCACACTGACCTCACATGAAATTAAGAAAGAGAAGAAAAGCAAAAACCCTAATTACCTCACAAGCTTCTCCTTCAACTCCATATTGTCGTACTCAAAAGAAGAACTACAGTGGCGAAAGACTGTCCCCGTCGGGTCGGGTTGGGGTAGGGATTGCATTCCCCATCCCCGTCCCCAACCCCGACCCCATCAAAGTACCCCTCATCCCTGTCCCCGTCGGGTCGGGGCACCCGGGTACCCGTCGTGGGATAGGGAACCAATGATAGCGCCTCACGGAAGTCATTAAATGCATATGGCCACAACCACTCACTCTCACTCAGCAATTATGACTGATGTGGAGCATTGTCATTGGTTACGCCAGCTTCACAGTCCATTCATCACGTTCACAGCTAATCCTACTCTATAAATAAGATCACATTTTCGGTCAAAAGAAGTCCAAAACAGATCAAAACTTGAAAGATGGCAAGAGACTCCATCTTCATCTTCTCTGTTGTCTTATTTTTCCTCCTTTCTTCTGCAAATGCCTCTGAAAACCCCAACTCCGTGTCATCTTCTGTACACGAGGAGCTCAGGAAGAACGGTTTCCCTACTGGGTTGCTCCCAACAAACGTCGTAGCTTACACCCTCAATCGGACCTCCGGTGATTTCTCTGTAAATCTCGGCGATTCGTGTAAGGTTTTGATCCCTCCGGACAATTATGAAACTGCATACTCGAAGAAGATAACGGGGAAACTTATCCACAGAAGGATCGCCAACCTTGACGGGATACGAGTTAGGGCTTTCTTCACGTGGTGGTCTATCACCGGAATTATCTCAAGCGGTGAGAATTTGATTCTTGAGGCTGGAATAGGATCGGCCACGTACCCATCGAAGAGTTTCGAGGAAAGTCTGACGTGTAAGGGTCAGCGCTCCTCTTAGTAACTGGTACACCATCCACCCCTAACAACTCCCAAAGTTGATTTTTTTTTTTTTTTTAAATCCTTTGAAGTTTGAACTTTGAAGAGACCAGGATTTGTTCGTTTCGATTGGTGGATATTGACGAGTCCAATATACTGACCACAAATTCACAACATATTGCTGGCTACGTTTATCCATCCGTTCATTAGGAATATCGCCATATCGGCTATATAAAGCACAACAGATGTTTTCATGCAGATGAATTGAACAGCAATGTGTCGTGGTTAAAAGATCCAAACTTGATGCTATAAATTTTAGATTGTTAATGTAATGTGCTCATGATTAGGATTAGAACCGTTCATGAATCGGATAGCTCGATAGACTGGCTTATCTCGGCTTAACCCATTTTTTCTATTGGGCTTGGATGTGATTTTAAACCCAAGGTTTTGGGTTTGGGTTCGTATTCAAAACACTGGGCCCGATTTTTTTCAAACAGGTGTGTGCTTTCTCATAAAAGTCATGTGGAGCTCACACTTCTTAACTCTTCCTCTTTCTCAAACAATGATGAGATGTTTCAATCTTATTGGGCTTTGAAATCATTTAATATAAATAAATAATTCAATTTTGTAATTAAATAAAAAGACTTTTTTATCCAATTTTTAGGCCAGGCTTCAGGTTTTATATGAAGGATGTGTTCAAGCTCAAAATCTAGGCTTGATAGTCTGGCCAGATTCAGACTTAGACTTGAATGTATTCTATTAATACAAACTACAAAGGCAAAGCCTGGGCCAGGCCTAACAGCCTGTGGTGATGATCAATGATGAGATTAGACCTGGCAATTGGGTTGGGTGAATCGGGTTTGGGTTGGGTTGTCAAATGCTAGGCCCTTACCCTAAATGTTCAGGTTAGGATTGTTCCATGGGTCAATTTGAGTAATTTTAAAAAATAACTAAAATTTAAAAAATAAAAAAATACATAAAAAATGCCAAAAATTAAAATAATTAACTTAAAATTTCAAATATAAAATAAAAAAACTTAAACATTTAACCATTCAAAAAGTAAACAATAAAGAGTAAATACTAAATAATAAAAATTAAAGAGAAAAACTTCTAATAATATATAAATAGTCCTAATTAGACCTGACAATCGGATCCGCAGATTGTTGGTATCTGCTGATTCTTGAGGTCTTCATCTACTATAAAGGTTTTTTGTTGGCATCTGCTGAGAGTGCATTCTTATTAATTTTTAATCAATTGTAGCTTAGGTTACTTTAAAGCCTTTCAGGGTTCCAGGTTTTACTTATTAATTTAATCTTTATTTGTGTCTCACTTGTTCTTTGACTAACTTTTTTTTTTATCTTTTTCTTGTTGTCGTATTGTTAATAAATACTAATAAAATATTATAAATTGGGTGTGAATGGTTCTTCAAGGTTGTAGCAAACATGTGGAGTAATAGAAAGTTAATTTATTAAAAAGGATCAAAATTTTGTAATGTATCAGTTCGTATTAGTCGATATATATGATAGGTCACCGATATGCAAAAGCTGTTATTTTTGGGGTTTGACCTATCTCAAAGGGTAGACAGGCCTTAGACCTGTTCGAATTATATTTATTCTTATTCTTTACACTAGTAAATGTGCATGTGTATTGCTTGGCAATTTCAAATAATAACAAATGGAATAACAATAATAATTGTGATGTGTCTAGATTTTTTTTAATTTCTTCTATAATCTGTTATATTTCTATCTAATTTTAATTTTTTATTATGTAATTACAAAACTTATTTGTTATATAGTATGATGAGTGTATAATATCAGGGATGTCACCTAATTTTTCTATAAACTTTTTTTTGCTCTTTTTTTTATAGTTTTTAGTCTTTCTATTTATTTTTCATTTTTTATTTAATTGTGACATCATGGCTTAACCAGGACTGTTGAATTCTTGAACCATTCCCCGAATAGAAAACATTTTCCTTTTTGAGACAATTTAAAATTTTTCATTCTATATCCAATATTAATAAAAATAATTCTTATTTGTTGCACTCGTTTTCTTAATATGATGGCTATATAACATTAGAGATGTGTCTAAAATTTTATATTTTATGTAATTTTTCTATTTTTTATTTTTTAAAATATTTGATCTAATGGTCTGAATTCTTATTTGTTGAACCATTGATACACCACCTACGGAGGAAAAATGGTTTTATTTATGGATTAGTTTTAAATTTTGATATCATTTCCATCATTAATAAAAGTACTTTTTATTTATCATACCTGTTTTTCTTTAATATGAAAAATATATAATATTATAAATATGCTTAAAATTTTCTAATTTTTCTATTTATATATTTTTATCTGTTTTTAAAAGCTTTAGTATTTATTATGGTATCGTGGATTCACGTATTTGACCCACATGGTAGAACTACTTGCCACTGAGAAAAATCAGTTTAGTTTTTAATTAATTTTAAAAATATAAGTTTTATACTATTAATATCAGTGTTCATGGATTTAATTAATGAAATATAATGATGGTAGATAAAAATACATTAAACATAGGATTCAGTGATAAAGAGTGAGAGTTAATGCCTTGACATGGGAATTATGAGGGAATGAAATGCACTAAAATGTAATATCCAAATTATAATTTCCGCACTCATAATATAGACTGAACAAATTTAAAGGAGTGTTATTTTATTCTAAAAAGTTCCAGAAACCATGATGATATTCACACTTTTTATAGTAGTATGGATATAGATTAGTGTAATTGGAATACAAATGTAATTCTTCTCTTATTCTTTTATTACTAAAAAGGGGAAATTTTGTCTTTATACTTCTCATTATAATAATAAATAAATAGGGCAGCAGTTGAGATCAATCGATAGTTCCATTTCTTTGCTATTCAGCCCCAGTTTTCTCTCTAATATCTCTTCCTTTCTTTTTCTTTATCATCGTCTTCTTCTGTTCTACAACCGCTCTCTAAACACTTATTTTTCCTATTATCTAAGGCTGGTTTCAAGTCTGTTCACATGGAATCATAACATCATTGACAGACCTGATCAGTCCTACATGCTGTGCAGTTCTATGTATATAAAGAATCCTTTCAATACTTCCTATTGGGATCTGTTCCTCACATCAACCTCAGAATCACATCCCACCATGTATTGGGGAACATCTTCAATGAATAATATAATACAAGTACAAGCCCAATGTGCGGTTGATACATATTATAAGGTCAGTATGAGGAGCGTTCTATGAGGAACAGATCCAGACTCCAATACTTCAAAGGAAGCAAAAAGGGCATAAAATGAGTACTGTCCTTTGAAGGGGAGGCTCCTATGCCTTCATTTGTAGTGTTTTTTGAGTGGTTGGTATTAGGAATGGCAACGGGGCGGGTTCAAGGCAGACACCCCCTCCTTGTCCCCACCCTGTAGGTTGTAGTCATGATGCTTTGCCCCGTCCCTGCCCCATTCCTAGTGGCAGTGTGGGTTTGGGGCGGGGTATTCCCAAATTTTCCCTACAAGGTAATCACCTAAAAATAATCTAATTGGTGGATATTTTACAAATAAGATTATGGGAATTTGGGGAGCATTCTAAGAATTGAATTATGACAATTTGGGGGTACTTTAGAAATGGAATTGTGTGATCTTAGGATTTTAATATTTTTGGGAAAACTTAGATATATATTAAAAATATTATTAAACCTAAAAATATTTTATTAATTTACCATCAAGATCAAGGTGGATTTGGGGAAATATATGCAAAATCTCATCCCGTGCCCCAACCCTAGTTTGGGGTAAAAATATTTTCTCCGTCCCCGTTTAAGATCAGGGTGGGGCCCTGGTTTTACAGGAAAAGTTGTCATCCCTAGTTGGTATTCTGTTTAGAGATGGTAATCTGACCTACCCCCATTCGGGTCCTGCATTGTCTTGCCCCAGTCAAGGTGGAGTTTTTGACCATTGACCATGTCTGGGGCAGGTTTCAAGGAAATCCAAGACTATTAATTGAGGATGAATTTACAGAAGAAAAAAACTTGGTCACAAGTTTCTATCCTTTGTGACCGCAACCTTTTAATTAAGACTTCTAATTTAGTGGAGTGATTACTTGTCTATGATATTTCAATTTTTATTAGTTAATTTTAAAATTTCATTAGTGTAATTACTTCTAATTTAATGGATCTAAAATACTGTAAATAAGATTTTTAAGACTACAAAAAGCAAATAGTATCTATTTTTCCAAATTCAAATTAAGACTCAATTGGTTTAACAAGTTAAAGTCCAATCCAAGCAATATTTTTAGGCAAATTACTTGTCTATGAATTTTAATTTTTTATCAATTAATTTTAAATTTTTATTGATGTAGTGTAATTATTTCTAAATTTTAATGGGCTTTAAATTAATGTTATTAGGATATTGGTATTGCAAATGTTATCTATTTTTCTGAATTCAAATTGAGAAATAACTAGCTTAGGCAAGTTCAAGTCCAACCCAAAATCTGAATGAAAGCAGGATAAGGAGAAATCCATTCCAAAATGTGAATGATACCATGGCTAAGCTAGCAATGGTCAGAGTAGGGAGGGGCAAATTCAGGGATCCCTATTCTCCGCAAGGATAGGGATGGGGCTAGGATTTCCAGCCCCAGCAGTGTATGGGGTGGGGTACAGATGTTCAAGGTTGGGGACGGGATATGTAAAACCTGGCTCCACCCTGTTTGGTTGCCATTCCTAATTCTTTTAGAATCCCTATATTTGGTGATTCTAAGAGGGGTTGTTTCTAGATGGTATAGGTTAGCTCCTTGAATTGTTGGTTTTTCTCATTGACATTAAGCTTGAAATTTATGGTTTTATGAATTAATTAAAGCCTGTAAATGTTGTTGAGACCGTCTAGCGTGTTGAGTGGCTAGTGAGGAGTTTGATGGACTTCATCTATCCTCTTCTACTTCCAATAACACTTCTATCCTTGTAAAATCAAGTATAATTTATTTATCATTTTCTTCTAAATCTTGGGTTATATATTTTAGAGCCTTGAATCATATAATAGAGTCTATATCATTTTGTTTCTTTATCCCCGCCCTTTACTTCTCAAACTATTGTTTTAGTTGATGGTATTACCCCTCCTATCTTTGGTACAAGTGAAGTTTCCATTAATTCTATTCTATTTTTACCTTTTGTGTTATATGTACCTAAATTTCTTTTTAGTCTCTTGTCTGTTATAAAATTTATTAAAACTCTTAATTGCTCTATCTCATTCTTCCCTTCTTATTGTGTGTTTTAGGATCTTAAAAATGGAAAAGATGATTGGTACGTGGCAAGCATTAGGCCGAAGGATTGTTTTATTTGAATGGTGGTGATTTGCAGAAATAGAAAGCACTCCATATGCCACTTTCTCCTCTGCAGTGGCATCCTCAATTGGGTCATTTGTCTTTTCCTCCTACTTCAAAGAAATTAGTTCTTAGTTTAGCATTACCGAGTTACAATGTTAATCGTGTCAACTTGGTAAGCACAGTCGAGTGTCTTTTGTTTCAAGAGAAAATAAAAGAGTGACAGGTCCTTTTGCTATTGTCCACTCTAATGTTTGTGGTCCAAATTGTATTGAGTCATAAATAGTTTTAAATATTTTTGTTACATCTATTGATGGTTATGGTTAATGAAAGTCTATTCAAATTTGCTTAATATTCTTTCTCTTTCTATGCTAAAGTTAAAATCTTTCATCAAAATGTTTCATTTTGAAAATGTGATAAAATATTTTCAAAGACCCTTTCAATTATTTTTTAGATCTTGCAATATAATTCATCATTTTTCTTGTCCTCACGCGACACAACAAAATGGTGTGGCTGAATGGAAGAATAGACATTTGCTTAATTGAATCTCATTCTCATCCACTGTCTTCCTATTTGTATTATAGATGTTTCTCTGATAGAGTGTTCACAAATGTTCTTGTACTCACCATCCTATTTCATCTCCTCTACTCATTTATTTGCTTTTTATCATAGGTTCAGTTTGTATTTCTTGTCTAATTTCTATTCCTAGGCCTATTTAGAAAACCCGTGTCTCCCCAAATTGTAAGCAAATAATGGATGAGAAATCTCATGCTCTTTCTTCTAATCATACATGGAATCTTACTCCTCTCCCTCTTCTAATCATACATGGAATCACTTGGATGGAAGTGTGGAAAAGTACAAGTTATGAATTGAAGTAAAAGAGAACACTTGGACATATGGAGTTGGCTAACTAATAGATTTTCCCTTATTGCTAATAAGATGGGCTTTATACGTTTCACCTCCTTGGCTACCCATTATGATTGGCCTTTATTCTAGTTTGACATAAAGAATATTTTCCTCCATGCTGATTTTCAAGAGAAAGTATATATGAAGTAACCTCCTAAATTTGTTGCTTGGGGGGTTGGGAAGGTATGTGGACTAAAAAGGTCAATTTAATGGTTAGAACAATCACCATAAGCCTAGTTTGGTTGGTTCAACAATGTAATACAATGGCTTGGATTGTGATAGTTTGTGTTGATCACTCTGTTTAGTAGTGATACATCCTCTAATAAGATTATTCTACTTGTGTATGTTGATATATTATTATTACCAATGTTTAGTAAATTAGGCCATGCAGAATTGGAAAAGAGAAAGGTTCACGGGTAAGAGTTTCAGTTCAAGGTCAAACCATGATGATATGACATATATTTATATACTATAGGTTATATTAATATTATATATAATATGCTTTACAAATTATATCATATATACTTAAATGTGGTGGGTAAGTGGCAAGGTTACTAATTTTAAAGCAAATGACCAAGGTTCAAGCTTCTTAACTCACATTTTGTTTAAAATACATACATGACAAAGTAATATATACAATAAAAAATCATTAATTAACAAAAATAAAAAACAGATTAATGGTAATTGAGCAATACACATAAACAAGAGAAAGTGAAAAACATAGGGCCTCACTTATCAGTTGTTCGCCTAATTAATCTATTGACAATCAGTTCGATCGTTTGGCTACTTGGATTTGGTGTAGGAGAAGGGTTAAAGCAGGGAGGGAAAAAATCCCTTAAATCATTTTTCACGCCTCTAAATAATTCCAAATTAGAATCGGAAATGTGGTCAGGTGACGGTTTGACCGTCCAGATCAACGATATGTTAAAAACATTGAATGGACCTATGGGGTAGGGTTTCAGGTATAGGCCCGGGTAGAGTCAAGCATCCAAATTTATCCATATTAAATGTTATTTATTTATTTATTGAATTTAAACTATTGTGACCTTACAGTTAGGTTATACTAAAAATAATACAATAGTTATTTTTGGTTTTGAATTAAAGGAAGACAGGAAGTGTAGGGTTGGTTTTCGGGTTTGGGCCTAAGTAAGGTAGGCGTCCTTAGGGCTGTCAACGGGTCGAGTCTGGATCAGGTTCGATTTGGTGTGGTTTCTAGGGTGAGCAAACCGAATTGATGAAATTGAACGAAAAATTTTGATTAACCAAACCTATCATTTCAATATTTTGGAAAAACCAAAGGTTCAGTTAACTAATATAAAAAAAACTAGCGGTTAACCAAATTGACCAGTATACATATATTTATATATATTTATGTATATTATATATATTATTTATTATTTATAATATAATATTTTATATATTATTTAATCTACATAATAGTATGAAAATTGAAAAATCGAAAAGATGATTAACTAAACCAATAGTTAACCAAACCAATCGACCGGTTAATCAATTGACTTCGGTTTGATTTTGGTATTTGGTTTTCCAAAAATTGGTACAACTGGTTGGTTTGAAAAAAAAAAAAAAAAAGACCCACGGTTTGGAAACTGAATCGTGAGCACCCCTAGCAATTTCTAATACAGTTTGGAAACTTTAGACCATTCTTTTATTCTATTGGGTTTAACCCAATTAGAACGCCCAAATAGCACCCCTAGAAATTAAAACATAAAACTTATTTTATTATTGTATTATAAAATAATATTTTACTATATATTTAAAATTTTATACATTTGATTAGATATATTATATTATATATGTATGTATGTATATAATTTCAGGTTGAGGTTTAAGATTTGGTTTGGTTTACAAAATCTAAAAAACCAAACCGAAATCGCAAATCGCAATTTAGAAAAATATGAAACCAAACCAAACTATTTTCAAGTGCAAACCAAACCAAACGCAAATTCGGTTTGATTCGGTTCGGATTTGTGGTTTGAATCAAACAATGAACACCCCTAATAGCTCGGGTCAAATTTGACCTATATCACGAACCAATAAGAATTGGGACATTATGTCGAGAACTGAAACTGACCCATCAATTCCAGATCCTGTAATCATAACTGACCCAATTAGTTTGGGTCCATCGAGTCCAACCTGACCCATTGACAACCCTAGGCATCCAACTTTAACCTTATTTATTGGTTAAACAAATAAAATTAGTAAAAACATATTAATTACGATTGTAAAATAAAAATAAAATTATCACAATAAAATATATTTTCATAGTTATTTTTAACTTAATTATAAGTTAACTTTATAATTAATTAGTTCTAGAAATAATTGATAAAAACTTAAAATTTAAAACCAATAAATAAAAGAGAAGTTTTGGTGATGTTTCTCTCTCATTTTTAAGACGTTTACGTCTAACGTTGTAAAAAAATGCGTTCTCACCATAATGTGTGTTTGCGGGAGAAATATATGACGATGTTTCACATAAACGTCATTAAAAATTGAATTAAACGTTGTCAAAAAGTGATTTCAACAACATTTTGCATAAATGTCGGGAATCATTTTTTGGTGCGGAAACCGGGGAGTGGCAGGAAGGGATTTTTTGTGACGTTTATTTAAACGTCGTTAAAAACATAAAATAAATGTTGCAAAATCTCATATATATATATATATACACAGTTATGCCAAACTTTGACTTCCTCTGACATTTATTCATAATTTCGTAAATTGGTTACATTTTAACGATGTTTCTATTAAGCATCTAGAATAAAACGTCAGCAAAAGACGTCTTTTTGTAGTGATTATTAAAGGGGGTAATTTTGTCTCATACAAATGCTAGTAATTCCATTTACCTCACATAAATCTGAAAAAAGAATATAAATATCTTGGCCAATGGGAACCAAAATCCATTATCAATTTTTCCCCTTCCAAAACCCAAATAACGAATAGGCCGTTAAAGTACAAATATGAAATATCTCTAGGTATTTATTTTCAAGAAAACAACATTTTAAATTCAGCACATTGCTTAAAATGAAACCAATGCACCATGAATGACCTTCGTGAGGGGTGCTTGTGCTTCACTTTTCGGTTACTTCAGATGACCTCTTTCTTCTAGTAGATTCATATTCTGCTGCAAGCCTTTAGTTCTTAAGGCTCAGTTTTGAAGGAGTACAAATATAAATATACCCATGACAAGCATGAGAGATGTTTCCAATGCATGCTGAGATGTACTGTGGGTCATGTGTGGGATGAGCTTTATGGAGAGTAGATATGTAAATTGGGTCATGCCAGGCTGAAGCTTCAGAGGTCCGACCTGGCATGGTCCCATGTCGTGTGTGTTGTATTATAGGTCAGGCCGGGCCAAGCCATGAGAGGTATATTTTTTAAAAAATAAAAAAAAATAGTGAAAATTTTGAAATAAATTAACATAATAGACAAAAAATTGAAAAATATCTTAAAATTTTATTTTATATAAATTTTGATATATACTATTTATATATGCAATAATAAAATGAAATTAAAAAATTAAATATAATTAAAATAGTATAATAAAATTGAAAAAAATATATATATATATTATATATATAACATTAATATTAAAATTAAACATATATAAACTTTTATATATATGAACTATGCTGACCTAATGCTATTCTAGCCCATAGGCCTAAAACCTCAAACATGGCATGGCCCATACCTTCGTGTCATACATACCCAACACAGCCCGTGTGCTACGAGGGCCGTGTCGGGCCACGGACGGTATAACCCAATTTAAAGTAATAACGTAGAGTCAATCCGAACTCAACATAACTAGCCTCTCCTTGTGAATAATTCCGCTCACGCCCGTGTTTTATACACCTAGATGCAGGTCTCCTATGTAGTCTATTCGCTTATGATTGCATATGTAGTGTGTACACACAACCTTGTAAACAGTGGATTCATATGCCGTCAAAGCATCACAATTACAATATAGGTAGTAAAGGCTTCCTTGAATTTCACATGTTCTGATTGCCTTGTGCCTCCATTCAAACGACTCTATATCAAAAGTCAGAAATTTTTTTTGGAGGCGCATCCACGTGTACGATACACACATTATAGCTATGCATTAGAAATATCTTCTCATAAATAATAATATATATTATGGAAAATGTTTTGATTCGGACCAAATACATTAAACTCGATTATCACTATTTTCGTAAAAGTTGTTCGCTTTGTTACATCTAATCAACAATTAGTGGATATTTTTACAAAACCTTTGGCCCATCATACTTTTGGTTATCTTAGAGCCAAACTAAGCCTTTGGCATATTCCCCATCCCAGTTTTCAGGGGCATGATAAAGAAGATACGCCAATATTCAAGGAACAGAATTTTAGTCATGGGACTACAATAGATCATGTTGTAATATAGTCCTTTTAAATTTAAAATTTCTCTATATTTGTAAAGTTGTCATTCTTTTGTATCCCATGGATTATGGGATTTGTTTTTTACTACAAACTGTATATAACATAATATACAAGACCCTGGATGATATCTTATAAGAGATTTGTTCACTCCTGTTTTAGCATGGTATTAGAGTCTTTTTGATCAAGTGGTCTAATGTTGGATCCTCACCAATATAAGGTATGAATGGGTATGTGCTTGTTCAAACTTCAAGCCCAATATACTCTCACATAAAGGAACACATTAGAAAATAAAAACCTATTCAATGATCTCACCTAAGAGAGAAGCTTTTAGGTTGAATGGTTCTTTGACACCCCAATGTGTGGCTGTAGTGTTTTGTGGGTAGATGATCTGAGTGTTTTCCACATTGCTTCATCACCCTAAACTTCTACTGTCCTTTCTATGAACAGGAATTGAAGCCCATAACACGCCATAAACTCAAAGATCAAAATTTTGTTATGTACCGGCCAGTTTTTTATCAGAGTCTTTCCAATATACCCCTACAGGAAGTGTTTCGAATTGGCAAGTGATTCAAAGAGTAAACCGGCCTTAAACCGATCCCTCTGAACCAGTTTAAAAAAAAAAAAAAAAAACATAAAAAACAATACCGATACAAGCCAATACGCCCTACCGTCATACTGCCCTTATCAATATTTTAAACCTTGCATAAACTAAAAGTGGATGATACAATCACAAGAAATTGAAGGGACAAGGCTTGCAGTCTTAATCGAGTCATATGCACTTGATGGCTGACATGGGACATTATTATTAGTCTAACATTCTCTAACAAACAACTAACTATTAGGGGTTATTGGGATGATAGAGGTCAAAGTACTCAATTCTCATGTCTTTCCAGCTTTACTAGAATTACTCGTAAGATTGGAGTGATCTTATTTTTGGTACATATATTTTTCCCTTTGCCCCTATAGAATCCATATTTAGCTGTGTTAAGAGTTGTTTAACCAATAATAATGCCCTATGTGTTAGACATCAAGTGTTTATGCCCCACAACCACTCCAGTTGCATGGTGGATGTGGGGCATTATTATTGGTCAAATAACCCCATAACAGCCATGAATTACTGAAGCTAACCCGGACTCTATAAGAATGAAGCGCTAGGAATTTAGATTCAGATTATGTGTATACATAATTACATTGGAATCAGATTTGATTCCAACTAATTTGATTAAAATTCCAATCAGATTATATTGTAATATTTATTGATTTTAATATATAAAATTTATATAATTATATTTAAAATTATAAAAATATATTTTTATATATTATAAATTCAGTATGTCATATTTATATTAATTTATTATATACAAAATTTTAAAAGTAATTAATTTTTTAATTATTTTGTATTTAAAAATAAATAAAATAAAATTAGATTAAATTCAACTCTAATCCAAGTCTGAGATTATATTTAAATGCAAATTTTCAGTAATCAGATCAGTTTACAATCCTAATTGGAAACATCTCTCCATGAATGACAAATTGACAACAGATAAGTATGAGAAATATTTCTGATGTGGGGCAGGGATCTGCTGTAAGGTGGTGTGAGGAGTGCTCTGTGGGGAGTGGATCTAAATTCGAGTGTTATACGGGTTTGATGAATTCACACCTTAGATGGAAGGATATCGATTTTCACAAAAAAAAAAAAAATGAAGGATACTGAGTAACCAACTGAACTATTGGGTCATCGGCTTGGTCTAATTTGAAGAGGTAGGTAGATGCAATGGTGGCCCTACGGATCTTACATCATAGAGATTTTTTTTTATTAATATATATATGACATAGAAAAATTTTATCAAATCCAATTAGAAGATATGGAGAAGAAAAGAAGCCAAAATATGGGTAGCGGTGGAAAAAGGTTTAACTCATTAACTATATTGTATGCTTTTTAAAATCTTAATTATTATATAAAAAAGAACTAATTAACTATATGAAGGATAGAAATGGCAACGGGGTGGGGTGGGGACGGGGGGCCTCTCCCCATCCCTGTCCCCGTCCTCATTCCCACTAATGGGGACAAGGTTATCCTCATCCCCGTCTTCACGGGAATCCCCATTCCCTGTGATTTTTTATAATGTTAATCATTTTGTTTTTTTTATTTAAAAAATAAAAATAAAATAATTAAAATTTATAATCCTATTAAAAAAGATTCAACCATATTTTTTAAAATATTAATATATAAATACATGTGTACATACATATATATATATATATATTAGTGGAGATCCCACATCGCGAAGATCCGAGTCCACATTTCTCTTATATCATGTTAGATTAATCAGTTCAATGATTGACGTTGGGATAATTTATAAAACGTCGTTAGGGTTTCTTATTTGTATATCCCGTCCAGGTTCAAAATAATCACAGTTAAAATATCCCGTTGGTTCTTTGCTGCAACCCTTCTCTAAAAATAATCTCAATAGTAACTAAAGCATAGTCGTCCTTCTCATTTCCGGCAAAACAAACACATAAACCCATTATTTCAAAGGAAAAGCATATTATTGGTATCTCTCACCATTTCCCCTATCCTCGAACTCAAATCATTGCAGCTGAACTGAAATAGGGTCGTCTTTGCTCATTTAACAATAATGATCCTAAAATAAAAATGAAACTGATTTTCAATTTACAACTTCTCTGGGAAAGTTAGGTTTTTTAGTTTTTACATGGGTCGACATCTGGAAAGGTATATATTTTAGCAAGTATTAATTTTTAAAACTGAATAGAGGTTTAAATCTTTTACTGTGATTATTATGAGGCTTGAGTCTTTTGCTTAAGGAGCGAATAACTTCTCTATTTCTGTAGGATTTTGATGGTATTTTAGCTATGTAAATTATATTCAACAGCTTGGACTATCAACAGGGCTTTCCCTGCGTTAGGTCACAGGCTTCCTGATAACAATATCAGTTCTGGATGTGTCGCTGGGTGAAATAAGCAGCACGTAAAGAGAGCCCCGTTGACAGCCCAGGCTAGCTAGTGGACAGCCAAAGTTTTCTCAAAAAGAGGGTCCTTGGACAAAGTTTTGTGAAATCCCCTTCATTTGGGAATTGGGAGTTGATAGGATTTGCTCCCCCTAGAGTACTCCCATGAGGTCATAATCCTAGAAACCTCTTATCTACATTTTGTCCTTGTGGCTCCATTTGTTTGTATTGGTGTAAATTGTTTGAGGCGAGTAAAATGGATGGCTTAAAAAAAGATGAGTAAAATGGGAAATAAAATGATGTTGTCTCCATTTCATATAAAAGAGAATGGAGGCAAGAAGGAGGTTTTTTGCTTGGAAGGAATCAATTAGGAAGTAGACCTGTTCATGGGCCGGGTGGCTCGACAAGCCAGCCCGGGCTTGAACATGTTTATAGGCCCGCGGGCTTAAACTCGGGCCAAAAAACCTGGTTCGCAATAAATTCAAGTCGGGTTCAGGTTTTGTCAAAATAACCCTGCCCAAGCCCGGCCCAGCCTGACCTAAAACTATACTTAAAATGGGTTATGTGATTATGTCCATTTGAATAAATTTTTTGATTTAAGAATGTAAAATTGTGTTTTAAAACGTAAAAGAAAGGGAAAAAACCCATCTCGTAGGCCTGTTGTTCATTTAAATAGGAAAAAAACCATATGAATTTTTAACTCTATTTTGAACAGGGAAAACTGTAATTTTTTTATTAGGTCGGGCTTCGGGCTTGGGCTCAGGCTCAGGCTTCAGGCTTTTTATCAGGACCGGGCTCAGGCCCAAGTTATAGGCCCGTTGGTCAGGCCGGACTTAGGCTCGGGCCTAGCGTATTTCCATTAATGATGAGTAAAAGCTCGGCCTGAGCTCAACCCGGCCTGGCCCGGCCCATGAACAGGTCTATTAGAAAGTAAAAGATGTGATCCCACTTTTATATAGGAGAGAGTTAATATAGAAGGAAATAGGAGGGTGGAGAAATTTTTGAATCAGTTTTGTAATGCAAAAGTTGCACCTCCAAGGAGTGCAGATTGTAGATCAGGCAGGATCAGGCATATGAAAATCTAATCCAGATGTAAAATTTGCATCTAGTATGGTTCAGATTTACACTGCAAACAAACAAAGTCGATGTAATTTAAAGAACTCCTTGGCGAAGGAGCCCATGGGCCCAAAATGCTAGTAGCATTTTGCAACGACCAACAATAATCTCTTTACACTGTTTAAATTATAATGGAAAAGAAAAAGAAGACAGAAAAGGATACCCGGATCCACTACTTTTCATGTTTTCTTGTTTGACCCTGAAAGCAAAAGCAAGTTAAGGGGAACATGGAAAGCTAAAGATTTTAAGCCATACTTTGCATTAGTTCAATGAGTAATAAAGTAACCAAGGGCCTACTCATTCGTATTATCTACTCATGTTGCTTTTCCACTTTCACCCTACAATCACCCAAGGGGTTGCTAAGTGAAGGGGGAAGGGGAGACACAAGAAATAACTACTAAGGTGCTTTTCTCCTAAAGTGAGGACCTTGTTTGCTAGAAAGTTGATGTTTTTACTTTCTGTCCCTGCCAATGCATAAATGATAAAATTAAGAGAGAGAGAGAGAGAGAAAAGCAATTTTATCACAAAGAAGAAAAGAAAAACATGTTTGGTAATGCTGTTTATGCAAAAAAGCATCACCACATCTGCCGTGGGTACATAGATTTCTATGCATGGAAAGATTATCAGAATCAGAAACACTATTTTGAGATAGTGCTCTGTATAGCAAAAATGCAAAGCACTTTTGTTAGTTGCCATATTCTAATTGCAGCAAACTACAAGGGCTGCTAGGTAGCCTGCAAACAGTACAATTAATAAGGTAGTCCTCACCTCATGGGTGTGTGTTTTGCTATGTTTGTGGCCTGGTTCAGAAAAGAGTGGACTTACTTGGAACGGCACCCATTTGGTTTCAAACCATAAAATCCACATAAAAGTGATTTTCCCAATTTTTTGTTTTTTAATTTTTGAACTAGAAAAATAGAAATCCAGCAAGACTGTTCTTGAAGTGGTTGTTTCACTTTTCTAGACCACAAAGTAACATGGGTGTGTATCAACATCCATGCACCATCTTCACCAAAAACAATTACGGAACATTCATGCATGCACAAAAAAGTATTTAGATTCCAATTGAGATGCTCCGATTTGAAGTGTGAATTGGAGCAAAAAGTAAACATACTAAGAAGAATGATGCCATCATGCTTAGCTTAACAGAAAGTACTTTTGTGGTTGAAAAAATATTAGGATTTTAGAACCACCCAATTTGAAATTAAAGAATCATGAATGGCATTAATTTCATGAATGAAAAAGAGGAGAGAGAAAAATCTTCTTATGGTGTGAGAGAAAAATCAAATTATATTGTCAGTAAAGTTGCGGGGTTAATTCCATCAATCATGACATATAAGTGTGAGACGAGCAACTGTAGCGTCATGTGCGCATGGGTAGCAGAACTGGTTTGTACATTGGGAGTAGCCTGTCCCATACCCCACAACCCCTTCCTTCCCATGTAGTGGGTGCAATTCCATTTGGCCTGAGTTAACATTTTACATTATTTTAAGCTTAGGCTTCGAATCTAGTCTATTAAAATTTTGACAAAATCTCAACCTTAATTAACCCACCAACTTACACCCCATTCTCACCTCTCCCAAACTAGGTGAAGGTGGAAATTGTTTTAAATTTCCATTACAACCAGCTAACAGGCCTTAGCAACTGAACCAGCAGTTGGTACCTTCACAAGAGGAACCAAAGATTCTAAATCTTATAAACCATATGATCTCACTTGGTGGGAGCAAAACTTTTTGGCACACTGATCCACTTGGATCCCTAACTCTCCATGCTTAAATTGATCCTAAGGCTGTATTTGATTGCGATGCAAAACCATGATAGTGTAAATGATTTGAATGTAAATTATGATTTATTTTTATTTCAAAATTTAGCTTATTTTGTTTGATTTTAGTATAAATAAAATAATTAAGACATAAAACAGGATAAAATAAGATCCAAAACAAAATTAAACAAAAATTGGCATTTTTTACATTTACACTCTCATGCACTTATACTAGTACAAATAAATTTGCACTGCATCCAAAAACAGCCTAACCTTATCCAATTGTAGTGGCAATTGGGAAGTTGATTTGTAACGACCACAGCCACACAACACAAATCAAATGCAGTACGGTGGTTGGACATTAGACGGGCTGAAAGATGGGACAATGAAGGGTAACTTTGATTGCGATTGCTCGTACAAATTTGACAGGAGAAGAAGGCTGTTTGTCCTTGGAAGGTTAATAATCATTTATCATATATTTGATAGGAGGAGAGACGTTATTCATTCAGATTTGGTGGTTCCACAGCCACTCCCTTAGGTACGACTTGGAGCAATAGAGCTGCGCTGTACATGTGGGGTTGCACGTTGTTTTCTTCACATGCTCTTTCACGCGTGCTCTGCTCAAGTGCTCACTTCCCTCATTTATAAATGTTGCCTATAGAAGCCTTTTTGGCTGTGTTTGGCTTGATAGAAATTAGTAAGAAATAGGAAGTGGAGGGTAAGTTCTTGGGTTGTGTTTGGTAAGAGTGTAAATGTTGAATTTTAGTAAATTTATACTCCAGTTCAGTTTTGTAGGAGTCTTGATCCATTGGTTACGGAGCACTCTTCACACCAACCTTATGGCATGTGTCAGCTACCTCCCGTACTTATAAGTTATTATTCATGGGAGATGTTTTCAATACACAGTGAGATATGGCTGCAAAGTCGGTGTGAGGAGTGCTTTGTGAGGAGCATATCCCAATCTGTTTTGTAGGCATTTGGTAAGAATACTTTTTAGGAAAAGGACAATAAATTTGTTTTGGATTAATTACTTAAATTTAATCCGTCATTTGATACATGGTTTTTGAACCATCATTGACCCAAACGGTCAGACCATTCGGCCCAAGATCCATCCAACCAGCCGGTTCTGTTTTACCTCAAACCTAGTTCCTAGCCAAAAACCGTTAAATCAGTCAATGGCCCATTGACCCGGGTGGTCGAACAGTCGACCCATCAACCCGTTCAGTGGTTTTGGCCATTTTTTATTTTTTATTTTTTTTTGTCAGAATGAGTCATCCATTCAAATAAGACGGTCGAACTGTCAACCCAGAAACCGATGACCAAAACAATTTTGTTTCCAAGTCCTTTTACAATTAAAAAATTACAACAAATAGTGATTCAAATGAAAACAAACAAGGTAATGAAACTATAAATAGAATCAAGGTGACATTCTACTTCTTGGCAAGGATATTGTTACTTTTCTCTTATCTTTTAACTGAAACAATATCAAAGTGTTTGTCTGCTTGCCTCTGCATTTGGACCTACCAAGTTGAATGTCCTAGAATTTATCATATATAGAATTTTAAAGGTTCCCATATGTGAAAGGATTTCAAAATTCAGCTCATCAAGGATGGTCTGTTGCTCTCTAAGAAGAAATAGGTAGGTGATTGAGGTCTAAGATTTCTCTCCAGAAAGTTGGAGTGGGTGTTTAGAGAAGAAGCTGAATAGTCTGACCTCTCTGTATTTTGTCCTCTTTCCACTATCAATGATTGATCGAAAAGTTTAGAGAAGAAGACGAAACCCTAATTTTCCCTTCTCAAAACACTTTGATGGACTCCTTATACATTTATCCCGTTATTTGATTTAGGTAGTAATAATTTGTCTTCCTCTGTTTTTGATTAGATGTTCTTTTATCTTCCCTTGCTTTTGAGTTTAAACTTGAACCACCCAACATGTAGAGGTCTTCAAAAGGGGGAGGATCAAGCTTGTTACGTTTTTGATGAATGGAGACCCCTTCCATAGATCTGTGATCTCCATGGGGAACTTTAAATATACATTGCTCGGAAGGCATTTTTCGATCCAATGCTAACCATGGAGTTCCACTACGAATTCAATAAAGAGTTTCGTATTGGCGCCTCACAATACATCCCAATCGTGTATTGGAAACATGTCCTAATGACATATACAGTTGAGATGTTTTCGGGGGCATGCATGCAAATTCGTCAATAAGATATAGGATTTCCATTAAGGGTTTAATTTCATAATTCAAGCAAGGGCAGGGGGTGAAACCAATATTACAATAAAATGCATGATACACATGATATCATGTGTAAAGGGCTTTGAATGTTTGAGTGACTGAAGGTCTGTTTGTGTCAAATGGGGCATCAAACAAGTATAGAGCATATTTAGGTAGTTTATTCAAACCATAGGGTATATTTAAGTAGTTTATTCAAAACAGTGACTGAAGGTCTGTTTGTTTTTTTTTTTTTTTTCTGACATATTTGCAGTTAAAATGAGAGCAAATTTAGTTAACTTCCAAAAGATAAAAGATAGAACAAATTTTGCGCTCAAAGTTGGTCAAAGTGAAGGTACCAACTAGCCTATTGTTAATGTCGATGTCTGGCTGGTTGTAGACCTGCAGAGGAGACCTGGGATTTTTTTTTTTTTTTTCACAAGGCGGAGACCCGGGGATTGAGTCCTGCCTTAGGATGTCTAGGGGTTTGGGGGAGGACTACCCCTTGTTGTGTAACAGATTGCCAAAATAAAATAAAATAAAAATTGGTCAATGTGGAAAAAAAAATTCATGTTTGCACTCATGGCAACCAAATATGTTTGGTAAGAATACATGATTTATCAATGCAAACCCAATACAAATTTGCATTTTTCATGGAACTAAAAATGTTTACATCTATACTCTTACCAAATGCAGCGTAATGAATTTCCTTCCATTTGTATTCCAAAGAATTCCTTTAATATATATTAAAGTAATGATTTCAGGCCAAAGCTCCCTATAGTCAAACATGTGGATCATTTACATTCTTACCAAATATGTTTGGTAAGAATACATGATTTATCAATGCAAAGCCAATACAAATTTGCATTTTTCATGGAACTTAAAATGTTTGCATCTATACTCTTACCAAATGCAGCCTAATGAACTTCCTTCCATTTGTATTCCAAAGAATTCCTTTAATATATATATATATATATATATATATATATATATATTAAAGTAATGATTTCAGGACATGTGTCATTCGAAACATGTGGATCATTTACATTCAAACACCTGTCATTCGAAAGATTTAAACAAATTGGACATGTGTCAATTTTTTATTAGTAGTAATTAAAAAATAGAGCCTAGTAGACATAAACATGTGTCAAATTCTAATTAGTGGTAGTTCAAGAAAATAGCCCACTGGAGCCTACCACCATGTAGAGTTGTGAGAAGTGAGAAATTCTCACTTTCAATCATTTCCTAAAAAAAAAAGAGGAAACTGTGTTATTAGTTAATGTCAACTACTAAACTAATTAATTAACAATATTGCTCATTATTAAGTCGAAATGATGATTAATTAATGATAATTAATAAATATTTTCATAATGGTAATTAATAATTCGGAAATAATCATTTTATATTTATATTAACTCATATTAATTATTTTGAAAAAAATAATGCTAATTATTTATATTATAATTATTATCAGAAATTATAATTCACACAATTATATGAAATAATTAATTATATTATTATAAGTAATTATAGTTAATAATATTATATTAGTTAATACAATTATATTATTATTATTATTATTACAAGTAATTATAATTAATACTACTATTATAATTAATTCTATTATTATTCTCTAATAAATACTTCATTTAGTGAAAGTTAAATTATAAAATTTTCTATTATTCAATATTATTATACGTAAAGAATTATAAAAGCAAACATTATTTTATGAATTAACTAAAAATTGTATTTATAACAAATTAATTACTTAATAAAAAAATAAAACAATAATAATAATAACAGTAATAAAAATAATACTTTAATATTACTGATTTCAAAATCAATGCACACATAATAAGAATATATTATTAGTTAATAATAATAATAATATGCTTATTATTATTACTGATTTCATAATTATTAATTTATTAATAATACTAATTATTATTATTAAAAAGTGTTAATAGCAAAATTTAATTACTTAAAATTATTTTCTAAAATTACCCATTTTAATTCGGATAGATAATTAATTAATAATTTTAATTTCTTATAATTATTATTTACTGAATAATTTTAAATTCTCTTTGATAAACGACCTTATTTTTGAATAATTGGTTTTTTATGTTCAATATTTTTTTTGCGAAAATACAAATAATTTTTCATTTGCAATGCTAACCATTTTATTTTTCTCTTATTCAGTTTTTCAAAAGATAAAAATAAATAAATTAATGATATTTACCTATTTTTATCAAATTATGTATTTATCAAGTTGTTGTCATTGATGATGACGATGATGATGAGTTAACTTTTTGAAAGAGAGGAGTACTAATAATAATTAATGACTTCTAATTAATTAATTTCAGCTATTAATTACTAATAATAATTAATTACTGGTAATAATTTCTTATAATAATTACTACTAATACTTAATTACTGATTGTATTTCTCATTATTAATTCAGAATGATAATTAATAATGATTTTCATAATGGTAACTAATAATTCGAAAATAATCATTTTATATTTATATTAACTCATATTAATTATTTTGAAAATAAATATTTAATGTTAATTATTTATGTTAGAATTATTATCAGAAATTATAATTCATACATTTATATGAAATAATTAATTATATTATTATTATCAGTAATTATAATTAATACTTATATTAATTAATATAATTATATATTTATATTATTATCAATAATTATAATTAATTATTACTAATAATAATGATTTATGATAAAATTTAATTACTGATTATAATTACTTACTGATAATTAATTCCTTAATTATAACAATGATAATTATTACTTTCGAATGTCAATTAATTAATGATAATTAATAAGTATTTTAATAATGTTAATTATTAATGAGGATAAAATCATTTTATATTTATATTAATTATTTTATAAAACATGGTAAGTTTTTTATCATCAATTGTAGACTACCATGTTAATTGTTAATCAGAATAAATCATCTTATACAATCATCAATTATCAAGTCTATAGTTATCATGTTATTATAGACTTATCAAATAAGTCAATAAAACATGGTAAGTCTCTTAAATGAAATAAATAGACTACCTTAAATTCTATTATAAATAATTAAAAAATGAAATAATTCAAATTAAATCAAATAATTACTTGCTGAAAATTACTTAATTAAGTAAATAATAATAACAATCAATTATTTAAAGAAATAATAATTATTAATAATAATCATTATCAAGTACTTAATTAAGTAAATAATAAAAAACAAAATAACAATCATCAATTATCATTAATGTTTATTCAAATCATGCCCCATAATAATTACTGAATACAATAATTAAACCTTAAATAATAATCAATATTTATTAACAGTCATTAAAATTGTTAAGCCAAATCATTAATGTTTATTCTTAAAATCAAAACATGAATTAACAAAGCTATTATATAATAATCATAGTCAGTAGGAACAAATATTTTAAGTAAATATTTAAATATTACAAATTTAGTTAATATTATTATATAAATAATTTAAATTAAATACTAAAATAAAATAAAATAATAATAATAATAATGGTTAAATTAAAGTAATAAATGGTTCAAGTTGAATTTAGTGACCCGTATAATTTTACGGGTTTGACATATAAGGGTCAATTTATGTGGACCCGTAGACTGTATGAGTGTCTTAAAAAATGGCAGTTTATAAACAATAATAAGAATGGTAATAAAACTCATTAATGTTTATATATAATAATAACTTCCCCATACTTATTACGGGGTCATTCACTAGTATATATATTAAAGGAATGCTTTTAGGCTACAGCCCCCATCATTCAGACAAGTGGCCTTCTCATTTTTTAAAGCGCTAGACACGTGACAATTTATGAGAAATTCCTACTAAAATTCACAACCCACTACTTGGCTACAGCTCCCCACCATTCAAACACATGGCATTCACATGGCATTATCCACAACTACTTCTACCTACATTTTATTAATCTTACTTAATCATTAACCATCTACGTATCATAACAAAAGAAAATTATCCATATTCTAATAATTATTAAAAAACTATTTTTTTGAAATTTTAATAATTATTTATAATATTAATAAATATAAATTTATTAATATTGAATCCATATTGTAAATTTAACATTACTGACTCTATTATTACAGGGGTCATTCACTAGTTTAGAAAAAGGAAAGTTGTCCCATATACCATGCAATCTAGAGTGGTGACGTGGATTATTTCTGAACCTTTGGTTCGTTTTTTAAAAGCTCAGTAAAGAACTTTTGCTTTTTGCATGTTTGCTTTCACATTTGGCTGTCTTTGCACATATTCTCATTCTCACCTAATTATGCCTCAAAATTATTTGGATTTTGGACCACCAATGTGCACCCGGTCAGAAAGTGGGAAAGCTCATTTGCTCTGCCATGGCTTTTCCGATTTAACCGTTGGTTCAACCACTTATGTCATATGAAATGACCATAGAAGAACGGAGACCAGAAAATTCACTGCCTCACATGTTCAACCACCTGGGCTGGTGTGGGTCTGACAACGATGCTATTAACGATACAAATGAGAGATATTTTGATCATTCATGATGCAAAATAGGGCTTATGGGGTAATAGGAGCAACATCCGAATCCGGTTTAATTATTTATAACTTGATACGAAATCCAATTGGATCCAGGGTCTCATATTGGATCGGATACTTTCCGAGTTTGGATTCAATTTAATCAGGGCTTAAAATATAAAATGTTTATATAATTAAACATATATTATAAAATTTAATTAGACTCAAATCTTAATGAGATTGGAGGTGTTCAGATTTACATCCGATCCAATTACGTAAACATATCACCTGAATTTAAAATAATTGTATCAAATGTTTGTATTGGATATTGGATTTTTGATATCAGGTTTTTCATGTAGCGTGATAGGGGTGAGCAACAAAAACCGAAAAAATGAACCGAATCAGAAAATATATTGAATCCGAACAATAAATCTGATTAACTAATTCAATCGATTTAGTTTCAGTTCGGTATTTTTAAAAAATCGAAGGTACTGGTTTGGTTTCGGTCAACCAATAAAGAAAATTATGGTTAGCCAAATCGACCAGTATACATATAATTCAATATATTTTAGGTATATTTATGTATATTATATATATTTTATATTTTTAACATATTATAAATTAATAAATATGCATTATATATAAATATATATGTTTATAATATATAGCATATTATTTATTATTTAAAATAGAATATTATATATTTTATAATATATATTGTAAATATTAAAAAAAAACTGAAAAACCAATGAATTGAACCAATGGTTAATCGAATCGGTCAACCGGTTAACCAATCGGCTTAGGTTTGATTTTGGTTACCTGTTTTCTAAAAACTGGTGATACCAGTTCAATTCCAAAAATTTTTTGATGTTATTTGAACTGAAGAACCCAGAACGTCATGAAATCATATTTGGTAAAAAATCGAAAAGTCAAAAATAGACTTTTATGTGTTGCAAAATTGGAGTTCAAATGTGCTGATCACAACTACACATTATGAACATCTCATATTCTTTTATATAACTGATATTTTCGATGTGCTATTGGATGAACATGGCCAACAATGTATTGTGGTAAAACTATCTCATTAACTTCTAGGAAGTGGCCCAGTTAACACAACTCAATCTAATGCGGAATCCCTCCCAAAAGAGCCATTGGACTGAATTTTTATAGCTTAGAAAGAGAAAGTTGGTGTGTTTTGTCTATAAAATACCTAATTTCCAATGGCCCTCCCTCTATCAAATTACACATCACATATCTAAAAATTACTGCTGTTAATATTCCTCATTTTCATCTAATCTCGTCAATCTCTAGGTTTGCCTATCTCTATATAGGTATGTTTGGAAGGATTACAAATGCAAAAATGATACATATGAGTATTAGCGCGTATCACACTGTATCGACTGATATATACTGATGTGCATAAAGATGCATGCAACTTCTATTTAAAAAAATGCCACCAGCACAATTCAAACTCAACTCTCAACTCATATGCCACTTATCACTTAGCATCTTAAGCCACTAGGCCATCTTTTAATTTGTGATGATAAATAAAATAAATAAATTTTATTAATTTTATTGTAAACATGCAATCTAAAGAAATACCATATGTTTATGTTTAATAATTCTAACTTAAATTAAAGAGAATAATATTAAAAACTATTATTTTATAAATATTAATAAAATAAAAAACTATCAAAATTATATTTATATCAAAAATTGATTTTTTACTCTCAATAAATTTATACAGATAAAAATATTAATAATAAAATAATTATTTTTTACTACTTAAAATTCATAAATTTGTACATGATATGTATCTTAAAATTTTAATATATTTTTTATAAATTATTAATTGATTTTTTAATTTACACTAAATAATAATGTATTAACTATTTATAAAAATACAAATTTTGTTTACAAAATATTCAAGAATATAATATTAAATTTAATCTATCAAATACACTAATTTATATTTATATCAAAATGATTTATTATTTCAAATAAAATATAGAAATAAAATGTTAATAATGGAATAGTTATTTTGGTAATTAAAAATTAAAAATTACAAAATTTCACATGATATTATCTTAAAAATTTTAATATATTGAACTAAAATATTTTAAGTTAAGATTATATATTTTATAAATGATTATTGATATTTTAATTTACATTTTATAATAATATATTCATTGTTTACAAAAATAAATATATTATTTATCTAATATTTCAAATTTTAATATTTAATTTATTTTTTGTTAATGTTGAAAAGTAAAAATAGAAAAATAAAAAATAATTGATATAGTAATTATAATATAATAATTGCATATATTTTGTGTCTTTGACTTAAATAAAATATAACATAATAATGGATTTGTGCATTTGTTAATTTGTAATGATCTATATAATATGAGTTTTGGACTCTTGATTGATGGATTATCAACAAAATTGTATGACATCTATGCATCTCGTTATATTAATTGTAATATATTTATTCATATATACCATTAAAATATACATTTCTTATGTATTTATACTTTATTTTTTGTTACTTTGACTTTAAAGTTAGTGTAATTGATGTATTTTACGGAATTTGTATGTATTTACCTAACGAATTCATGTGTTTTACATATCTTTCGTCTGTGTCTATAAGTTATCTATATCTAAGTTGTCAAATACAATACCCAATACCAATGCTTTGATCCTTTGTACATATCATCATTTTTCATACTTCATTTGAAATCCCATCCTAGCAATTTAGCAATTTAGCTATTTAGCTAGGAGTTAGGGAGCCAAATATCGAACAACGATTTATGTGGGTTATAATGAATGCCCATTTGGGAGGGCTTTGAGATTTGGTTTCTAGCAGTTCAAGTTTGACCCCAAAACTGAAACACCAGAAGCTAAGTTCATGGTTGAACTATTTAGCTCGAAAACCATCCAAGTAATTGGTTTTATTTCACTCCAATCAATTTTTTAATAAAAAAACTATGAATTTGGTCAATGATCCATTAACCCCAAGCACTTAGTATGTGTTTGACATTGGTGTTGGGAATATCACACCGTTTTATAAGAAAAACGGTGCTGGGCATGTGGAGTTGTAAGTACTATTTCCTACTTGGACCCAGTGCTGCCACATAGGCATTTTTTGAGAAAACAATACTAGTTTCGTTTTGGTACTAATGCTAAAAGCAACGTTTTCAACATTGATCTTATTATCCAATGTCCAAGACGAGGCCACGTCTTGCATCATTGGCAGCAACACACCATTTTCCCATAAAACATCAAATTAGGCATTGCTCCAAGCCACACATTGCTGATTTCGAAGGTATGGTCTGGAGCAACATTTTTTCTGAAAAAACGACACCAAACAAGAGGGCGTTGCTTCCAACACCATTTTCTCTAACGTGGCACCTATATGGCACCGTTTTCTCAGAAAATGGCACCGATGCCAGGTTAGACAATGGTTTTTGGCCATTTTTATTTAAATGTTCAAAATTTTTTAAAATTTTAATTACAAATAAACCATCCATTCAGACCAGGCGATTGAACCGCTGACTCACAAATCATTTAATTTTAATTTTTTTTTTAATTGCAAGGGATATACATTTAGAATGGACGATTACACCGCTGACTAAAAAACCAGTAGCTGTATTTGGTAGACCTCCGAAAATCTAATATGAACATTCTGAACGCCCAAATCACTGCTCAAAGATGCTCAACCAGCTCAATTAACACAACGCACTCCAAACGCAGAAAATCCCTCCCAAACTGTAAATTTTCATCAACCCCAACTGGAAATCTTTTCATTCACTGCATACTCACAAGGGAAACTTCCATTAGAAATTTAGAATTCCCCGAATGAGAAAGAAATTGAATTCGTTTTTTCTTACTTGCATCGGTTGGTTAAGCTGGCGATGTACGTAGTCGTTGAAATCTTCGGACTTTGGGTCTCTCTCTCTGCTACTCACTTTTCACGTGCCTGCTATTAGTTGGCTCTGACCGGATTTTCCCTGTTTCCTCCATCCAGCCAAGTCTGCACACTGCAGACCTCTCTCTCTCTCTTTCTCCTTTTTCTTGCGTACTTGCGTTATACGTAGCATATGTACGCCTCAACCACCCCAAAAGCCAAACCAGTTCGGTTACGTCGCTGCTCCCTCTCTCTCCCATGTGACCATCACCTCTCTCTCTCTCTCTCTCGCTCGCTCGCTCGCTCGCTCGTCTTCCGGTTTCTACTTCTACATAATCATGTTTTATTTATTATAATTATTTTTCTTATTTTCTTTTTCCATAACGAGAAAGAAAGGGGGAAAATATATAAAGAGGTTCAAGACTCGATGACCTTCCACAAAAGAATCGCCTTTCTTTGCTTCTTAGTAAATAATCGAATTCATTCCTCTAGGGTTTGATCGATCGGTCGATCCAACCCCCCGGATTCGCGTTTCCTTCGTCGCATTCTTCAAGGTGCCCCCTTTTAGATCTCTGCTCCTTTTAATTCTTTCCCTTTTTTCTTCTCTGCCCGTGTTTTTGTTGTCTTCTCGTTACAAAATTTGCTGTTTTTAGCTGATTTCCTTCTTTAGATCTGCCGTCTCTGAATCCTCTGCATTGTTTCTGGTTCGTCTGATTCGGTTTCTTGATTTTGTTTGGTTTGGTGGTGGTGTTGGTCTCGGCTTCGTCGTTGTTATCGTTGATGTTGTTGTTTTGGGATTTTTCTGTTCTTTTGATGCTTGGATTTTCTGCAATATGCAAAGCATTATTTGATTGTTTTCATTTTAATTGATTTTTTTATATGTATGCCTTCCAGCTAGAAATGGGTTATGGGTTATTTCGTTGAACATTTGCGCAGTATGCTGAATTTGATCATTAATGGAATGGTCCATAATCATGTAGTTTTTTCCGTAAAAGAAACTCTTTGTTTCATGTTTAAAGGGTTTTATAGAGAAGGGTTTATGGTGTCCGTCAGCTAAGTTGACTTGGACTACAAAGATATTTATTTATTTATTTTTTGGTGGCGAGTACTACACCAGATATGAAATCCTTTCTTATGAAATTCTTTGTGTGTGTTTTTGTGCTTAATCAATCATTGTACAGAAACCCAATTGTTCCTTTTTTATTTTTTTTCTTGTAGCTCCTTTTTATTGTTCGATGCATTTTGGGAAGTTCAAAGGAAAACTTACACACTTGGTTTATTTATGACCACGAAATATCATATTGGGAAGTTCCGTTAAGAGATTTGCTACCCTGCATTCCCATTAGGGGAAATGCAACTTAATTTGTTTGTTATTATGGTTTTTATTTTAACACTAGCCATTCAGTTTCAGCGTTGTTCAGTTTATTTCTATGGGCTAATATTATGTCCAAGATTGTCTCTTCTTTTTAATTTGTTTCTATCCAGCTATTCATACAAGGCTACACAAGTTTCTTCCTACTGTGTTTCCTACTCTGTTTCCATGGTTATGTCTTATTTCTATGTTTGACATTGGCATAAATGTCACTGCATTATTTTTTTTTCGACATTGTTCATGCTTGTTCATGTTACCATGTACGTTCATTCAATAAATCGCTTCTACAGATGTTTTAGTAGTTTGCATATTTCAGATCTTAGATCCAGTTACCCACATATTAGTGTCATGATGTCTTATTACTGGTTGATTGTCACAGTGATGATGACTTGAGCTCTTTGCCTTATTTGGAGGAATGGATTCAGAAGATAAAGTTCTTGCCAAAGGTATGCCTTTCACTATATTTATACTTTTTCCCCAAATTTTCTTATTCCTTATTTTTTTATTGAATTATATTACTTGTTACTTAATGATTGAAGAATAAGAGAGATTATTTGTGAAGACATTGATAGACAACATAAGATGTTAAATGTTTTTCTACTAAAGACTTCCATAGATTGGACTGTGTTTAGGGTAATGAAGAACATTAATGCCTCAAGTGTAGTTGCTGCAATGTGCCTGCATGGTGCTAATGGTGACTCTCTATGTTGCAATTTGAGATTTTGATTTAACGATGGCCTTTAATTCTTGATTTCAACATGCATAAAGCCTGTATGCCTGTATAAACTCTTAATCAGTGTTTTAAAAGGCATGCAAGGTGGCAGGTACATGCCTAGAAGAGTGCTTCCAGGTGAGGCACCCACAAAATTCCCTGAGGTGCATACAGGAAGCATGGAAGCACATGAAGTATATTGCCTCTTGGGTGACGCAAGGAATTCTCCTGAGGCATGACATGTAAACCAGAGTGCAAGAGACGTAAGCCCCCCAAGCATGGATTTTTTTAAAGAATACATGGAATTAGGAATTCCTAAACAAGGGCAAATGGAACAATGAACATTCCTAGATGACGTTATCTTGGGAATTATGGATTCTTTGAAAATACTGCTACTGCAATAGGTGTAATCCATAATACATTTGACTTACATTATTTCTCCTTTTTTACCATTTTCTATTTATATAACATACAGATATACATGTTTGTTTGTGTTAGCCTGCTTATTTACTTACTTATTTATTTATTTATTTATTTTGTTTTTTACCCATAATATCCATGCTTTGGTGATGTTTCAGGGAAGGGGGACTATAACTTTTATATTCCCCTTCCCCTTTTTAACCTTTTGTGTGTGTGCGCGCATGTCTGAGGATCATATCAGAATGAGCAAACACATATTGCATTGTGACTTGTTTTTGCTCATAAAAGTACTAATTTATTACTGCTATGCCAAAAATTTGTACTCTTGCAATGTTGGGTTCAGAGATTAATGGTCTACAAATCTAAGCATGAGAACACCATCTCTTCATTCATGCAAATTAGACTAAGCATGGAGTTGGCCGTGACTCTGGCTAATGAAATTTTCAAGAACTTCACAGTGGGCTAGCTGAAGAAGAGAAACACAAGATGTCATGTGCATGAAAGATGAGGAGCACAGAAACAATTCCTTTCTAAATACATATGATGCCTACTTTCATATATATTTTGCATGGATTTGGAACATTGGATACATTCTTCAGTACCTGATGAGAGAGCTAATTTGGACCTCCTGTTTGCATTTATGTGGAAGATGATTCTTTATGCAAATGTTTTGTGTGATTTTGAAAGAATTGAATAAAAAGATATTTGATCATGAAAAAGAATAAAAAGGACATTCTTTGCATACTTTGAAGATTCTTGATCTGTTTTCTACTTGTACATCTTAATATCTTACTTTTTCATGCTCAACTCAACTCAGCTAAGCATTGTCCCAACTGTATGGGGGGTTAGCTACATGAATCCTTTTTTGCCATTCTGCTCTGTTCAGTGTCATATCCATTGTTAAATTATGAACTCTTAAATCATTTCTCACTATTTTAACCAATGTCATTTTTTATCTTCCCTTAGATTTTCTTTATCATTCAACTTTTAACAAGTCACTTCTCATTCATACAATAGATGGTCTTCTCTTTTTATTATTTAATTAAACACCTATCTCTCCCTTTCATTTCCATACATTAATGAAAATTTCTTTTTATCAACAACAACAACACTTCCTAATATATGAACATGCTTCAGTAGTTTTAGTGTTCAATGTCATTTGACAACAATTGTTATGAAGATCATGATTTTGTATCCCATGCTGGTCTATGAATTGAAGAAATTTATGGTACACTTTTAAAGGTGTCTGTTAATTCACTAATATCTGTTAATACTTAATACATAAGTTGGTTTACACATGTAACATTTATCAAATCAAAATCTTAAGTCCAGGTTTCCTTTTTCTGGCCTTGCCACAAGAGAGACTATTGGAAAAGGAAACTTCTTTGCAAGAGAATTAATTGGTAATGCATAATCACTTTTCTATAGACTAGCCCCACTTGATAGATGGATAGAAAATGATGTTAAAATTATTCACAGAGGGGTTCTCTACTATATCTGTACATGGCATCTCTATTTGATCATTCTTAGTGTGCCCTTACACTAGTTTTCATAAAATAAAAAGAATACAAGGTAAGATGATAAGAAATCACCAAGAGACATACAGAATATTAACCCTATAAACACTACCCTTTAACATGACCAACTAAAATAATTAAAACCTGAATCCCTTAGCTAAATCACAAACCAAAAGAAATTTGATAAGAAGTAACAGTGAAAAACATAAAATAAACTGCCACCAACTCAAACTCAGAATTATCAGACAACTACTCTTGATTGTCCTCTTAAATGCCCACCCTCACATCACCCCAATCAATGTTTAAGACTCGACCTGGACCGGATGATTGGTCTGTGAAAACCAGGAACTGGTGGCCTTTCTGGGTCCCAGTTAAATGACGGTTTTGGCAGACCGGTAAAACCAGGACCTGGAGATTCCAGTTTTTTCTCCGGTCCAAGTCCTAAAACACTGCCCCCAATAAATGACTGGAAGAGCTTCATTAGATCCTCGTAAAATTACTCAAATATTCTCTCTCTTTCTTCCAGTTCCATGAACACTTTTCTTGCAAAGTTTTCTCGACAGAAAACGAACAATCCCAATTCTTTACCAATCTGAACTTCTTTTTCAACCACTACATTTAAGTCTATTGTCTTCTCTGCTTAAGAAAAATTTAAGAGGATAATGAATAGATATTCTAGAAATTCTGTAACTTCTGTAATAATTGTATTATTTGAATAGGAGAATATTTGCAGAACTAAATAATTTATGACTTCTAGCTGAAGGAAGAATGAGTTTGCCTTTTTTATTCAGGGTTTCTCTTGGGTTCAAACTTTTTATTGTTGTTTTTGGTCTTGTAAGTCTGAGCCCTCATCTAGGGTTTTTTCTGTATAATATATATTGGTCCTCTCTTTACATATATACTTACATGTATGCATGTGCGCTCCTTGACTGCAGTATCTTTTGCTTCCAATAATTTGTCGTCCTTAATCCTCAAGCCCTTCTAATTCTTGGTATTTCCTTTATTTCAACCAAGTAGATTATCTCTCTCTTGTCAACTCTCACATACATATTTTTGCCTCTTATATTTGTGATTTTCTTTATCGAGTTTGCTGAGATTCTGAACTTCTCTATGCTTATAATGATTTCCATGATTATTACTGTTGGTTTTGGGCATGCTGATTATTATTATTATTTTTTGCCTGGTCTCTTTTATAGTTTTTGGCATACAAAGCCTTTCTTCCAGTGCACAAAGCACTCCAGAAAAAAATGGGCACTCAGATGATGGTCCAAGAAGTCAAGATCTCCTCCAAGAGTATCTCAAAGTGGGGGTAAAGAAGGAATTGCTTCGCACATGCTTTGACAAGGATAAGAAACATACGGCCTCATCAAAATGCAAAACAAGTGAACTTCTCAAGATAAATAGCAAAGGATGTAAGAACCAGGAGTCAAGAAAAACTTCTAGTCAGTCAACATTGACCAACAATCATGCTCAGCCTTCTAGGAAGCAAGCAAGGAAGGGAGAAAACCCTGTTCGACTTCCATTGGCTACAGAGCTTTCTCCAGATGTTGCTTGTTCAAACACCTGGATCTGTAAGAACTCTGCGTGTAGAGCTGTCCTAACCTCCGACGATACATTTTGCAAGAGGTGCTCTTGTTGCATCTGTCACCTTTTTGATGACAACAAGGACCCTAGTCTTTGGTTTGTCTGCACTTCTGAATCTGGGGAGGGGGACTCTTGTGGATTATCCTGTCATATTGAGTGTGCTCTTCAACGCCAAAAGGCAGGGGTTGTAGATCTTGGACAGCTGATGCAGTTGGATGGAAGTTACTGTTGTGCTTCTTGTGGCAAAGTATCAGGGATACTAGGGTGAGTAATTTTTCTCTGTTGTGGGCCTTGTGGTTGTCTTCCTTGTTAATCTTTGTGACCTCTCTCTCTCTCTCTATCTATATTTGTTAGTGAACTAAATAGGTAAATGGCAAGAATGTACATGCTTTCTGGTTATTTTTAGATTAATACAAAATATTGCTAAATAAATAAGAAAAAGGGGTGAATGCCTTGTAATTCCAACGTCCGAACAAGAGATTATCCATCTCCTGTGGAGTGATTTTTTTTGCTGCGACTTTCCTGCAGATCTTGGAAGAAACAGCTGGTAATAGCGAAAGATGCTCGGCGTGTGGATGTTTTCTGCTATAGGATATCCTTGAGTTACCGGCTCCTTGATGGGACTTGCAGGTTTAAGTAAGAGCAGAGAAGAATCCCACTCCAAAGACCCTATATGTGTCTTTCCAAGAGTTCAGAGAAGAATTCTGATCTCAAACCTGCAGCCTTGCACAGAATACACCTTTCGTATAATCTCATATACAGAGGCTGGTGACTTGGGTCACTCTGAGGCAAAATGTTTTACCAAAAGTGTGGAGATAATCCATAAGAATTCTGATTCTGCAGCAGCTGCAGATCGTAAGAATGAGAATTTGCGTGTAGAAGGAAGCTCATCTAATGCCAAGAGGGATCCCAATATGACAACGGGAGTTGCATCTTCCAGTTTCAAGGTCCGAGACCTTGGAAAGATTCTACGTCTTGCTTGGGCACAAGAACAAGGCTGCTTTGATGGGTTCTGCTGTGATGATGTGGAAGAATGCTGTGGTGGGAACACTGCGATGAAACCTGAAACAATTGAAGAAGACCAACCATCAGTAGTTCCACACGAGCTTGACTTGAATGTTGTCTCAGTGCCTGATTTAAATGCAGAACTAACTCCACCATTAGAGTCCTCCAGAGATGAAGATATTGGTTGCACTTCTGAGCGGATTGTTGAGGCTGAGGATGATGTCATCTCTCATGGGGCAGAGAAGAATGGACAAGCAGGATCAAACGGGAGTGATGACTCCCAGACATGGGCTGTTAGGCCTGTTAGAGAAGTTCCAGCTGTAGAGTCTCGAACAGAATTATCTAGGAAGCGGAAGCCTAGCACAAATGAAGAGGCATATGACTGTGATAGCACTCTAATTAATGGATCGCCATTGCGATTCTGTAGTGGGTCTAATCGCCTGGATGGGAGCTATGAGTATTGTGTGAAGATCATCCGATGGCTGGAATGTGGGGGTCACATTGAACATGAATTCAGGTTGAAATTCTTAACGTGGTTTAGCCTTAGATCAACCGAGCAGGAGCGTAGGGTGGTGAATACCTTTATTCGTACTCTGATTGATGATCCAAGTAGCTTGGCAGGGCAGTTGGTTGACTCCTTTCTAGATATAATTTCCAGCAAGAGGCCACGCAATGGTTTTTGTAGCAAGCTTTGGCACTGAAGCAAGGGAACAACCAAAGTGATGGCTTTGCTATTTTCTTAGTATACACTTTGCGGCAGTTATTAATCTGATTGCTGTTGATCTCTCTGTACAGGCATTTTATATTCATCTTAGGGAGCTATTCATTTTTACTGGGGAAATCCGAAGTCTGTTCAGCTGAAGATTTTGTGTTTGCTGCCTGCCTGCGGAGATGATTTTTAATTGATACAAGAGCCCCTGAACAAGAGATTTTGTTTGTAGGGGGAGCTCTCTATTGTTTCACATACTTTATATTGACAATTTGAATTAAGTGGAATTGTTTTCTATCATGTAGAATTCAAATCCCGTTTTCAATTGTTGATGTTATTTATAGATATTCCTTCCTGGATAAGTTGGCAGTTGATATACTTTTCACGGGGATAGACATGTCACAGGAAGGTGTGGCTATTCATCCCAAATGGTGGCCTTTTTTATTTATTTATTTATTTGTTTGCAATTGTTGGAAGGCTACAACCTGCAGAAATGATGGAATATTGGAATGCCTACCTAATCATTCCTCAAACTTGTATGGTTTTGAATCTTTCATGGCCGATAATAAAATAAACGAAATTGCACATGAAAACACAAATTGTCTATCTGATCATGAAGAAAACGCAAGAGTAAGAATCTTTTTCTTTTCTTTTTTTTTTTTTTTGTGTTAATAACAAGAGCAAGAAAATCTAAATTGAGGGGAGACTCGTGGTCTCTCTCTCTCTCTCCCCAAATTCCTCTGCCAAATTAGGGGATTGAAACTCAAGGTTCTCCGGTTGGTTCTTCAGCTGCCATGGATTTTGGTATTATGATGTTCCTCTGATTGTTCTTTCGGCTTAATTTCTTGTGTACTTGGTGTTGCAACTTGCAACAAGTAGAGATGATGGATATGACGAAAGTAAAAAACTGAAAAATTCAAATGAAACAGAAATTGTTCATAAGGAAAAGAACCAATGCGAATTCAGAAACTATAGAAGGAAAAAAATGGTGGGATCCTGAGCTTAATCACTGCAATTTGCAATCAAGTCATTCTTCTGATCTCCACAAATTCTTTCAGGGTCGAGTTGAGATGCCAAAAGCGTAGTTTCCGGCAGAGCTGCAGCGACGCACTGTACCACGGGAAGAAAATTCATGATAAAACCGTCAATTTTCCTCTCTACCAATCAAAACCGGTGAAGTTAGGTTTTAAAGGGATCGGTCACAATGGATTAATAAATAATGAGTTATGAGGTTATATTAGTTGCAGGCTCGCAGTAGATAAACAGGGAGACGAGAAGTCGAGAAGCTCTATTTAACAGAGAAAACCATGGTGCAGAGAAACCCGAATTGAGTGTCAAAAGACGAGAATTGATTGCTCAGGAGTCGGGACTGATAATTTTTGCAAACCCAAAATCAACAGCAATCTCATCAACTCGTAGGGGCAGAGAAAACCACAGCTCGACTATGTTTACCACCGGTGTGCGCCGATGGAGATCTATGGCTTACCGCCAACCCACAACGATCCGTTCCTTTCAATTGAGGAATATGCCATGACAAGGGGCAATATGAGGTGGCATTACCCAGGGGAGTCAGCCGTACGGGAATATTTCCGCTCCATTCAAGGCAAGTTTTGCAGGGGAAACAGAGGGAAAGGGGAGAGCAGTTCAAGTTTTGCAGGTACATTTTGGGAATTTTTCATCGAGGTTAAGGCAAGGCTTAAGGTGGCGTTACCCAGAGGCTATATGGGTATTTCTTAAAATTATACTGACGTCGATGTTTCGCAGATGAACCCCTCCCCTGAAGTGACTTGAAATTTGTTAATTTCCAACTGTGGCCTTGGGTTGTTTTCATTTACGTACGTGATTTGCCTGAAAGGAGCAAATTGATCGTTGTCGTTGATGGCCCAAGAGAAGGAGTTCACATCGTCTGCGTCCTGGATACGGAAGTTTTTCTGCATCATCCAATTATATAATTCCACGTTTTCAGTTCATTAAATCTGTGAAAGTTAACGGGAGTCCAGATTTAACGAACATTTGGACTCCAAAAAAAAAAAAAAAATTTTTATTAGGATAAATTTCTTAAACTACTCTTATCCTTTAGTTAATTGACCAAGTCTACCTTACTGTTTAAAAATTAACTGACTCTATTCTTACTATATCTGATAATTGTCTAAACATTATCAGGTTCATTAAACTTGAACGGAAAATATAAAATAATCATTTTACCCTTAAACTCATTTTAACTCAACTCAAACACGACCCCTCTCTCTCTAGCCTCTCTTTCTCTCTCCTTCCAAACCCCGATGAGAGTCACCGAATATTTTTGTCTGAACCTAAGTGGACAATGAACCATTGGCTACGTGGGTTACCACCACGACTCCTTGCAGTGCGTCGGCATTTTTGTGCACCACTTTAATAGCTTCATTGACTGAGTGGAGAACGAACACCACCAGGTGTGTGGGTTACTGCGAACCGAGTTCCTCTTCTGGTTTTGCTTCCACCAAGAATTTCCAATAACTCTTACATGGGAATCTACATTTCGGCAAGTTTGAGTAATTTATCAGTCAGTGATCAAGGATCTAGAGAATGCGATTATGGTCGACAATGGGGATTCGTTTTGGTTGCTTCTTGTTTCTACTCCCTCTGCTGGCCGTCGTTTCTTCATCCCGTATTGGTAGTTCATAGTCTGAGTGGAGTAGTGGTGTTGGGAGCGGTGGAAGGAGAAGTACCAAATCCGCTGCTGCAACTTGAGAGAGAGAATCTGAAAAGAGCGATGGAAGTAGAAGTACCAAATCCACTGCTGCAAGTTGTAGTGACGATGGCAAAATGGAGGAAGTGAAAGAGGAGAGAGAGAGAGGGTAGTGGGAAAAGAGGTAGCCATGTGCTCCGATCGTAAAGATCTTTGATCAAACCACTGCCACTCATTTGCCCTCTATTGAAGATGACTCATCTTGCCCATGTTCCTCCCCTTGAAATTTTCTCCCGACGAGGCATGGATTAAGTGTCAGAAAAGTGCTAGAAAGCAAATTAAGTTCGACTTTGTCTTTCTTGAATCAGAGTCGGACCTATCCTCCTGATGCCAATGAGAATGAGATTGAAAACACTGTTGCTGTTGGAGTTGCAATGGTGATTGTAGATGAAAAAAATGAGAAAACTGAGAAGGGGTTGGAGGCGGTCAGAATATTAAAAAGTTAAAAAATAAAAAGAAGAGAATGGAAATGGGCCAAAACAAAAATTGTCCTCAAACTCGATCGTCTCGATGGAAGGAGAAGGGGTCGTCAATTTGCCGGTCAGGGGAAGGGGACAAGGGAGCGGGTAATACTGGATTGTAAAAGAATTTTAAATGTTACGTACTCTCACGTGCGTATACGGGTTTTGACGGAATACTAATGGATGTTAACGGTAAAAGTAAGTTAATCAATTGTTAGAATCAGTCAATTTTCAAGCAATAAAGGAATACTTAGTCAATTAATTAAACCATAAAAATAGTTTAAGAAAGAAATTTACTCTTTTTATTATAATTCGCTTTGATCAATGTGATCTGTTGTTATTATGTTATATTTCTTTTTTCAATCTCACCCACTTCCACCATCACAAGACCACCAGCCAAGTGCAATTTCTCTAGAAGATCTTATGATGATGGAGCTTGCTAAAATAAAGAAATGGAAGAGATGTTCCCAGTGCAAGTTTTTTGTGGATGAGAGAGATATTTGTTTACATATTACGTGCAGATTCGTTTCATCCTTTGAAGTACTAATTAATTAGTTTTTGTAATCATCTTTGTAGTGATTGATGACGATACATGAATTAAACTTCAAAACACTTTCTGATTTTCAGCCTTCGCGTATAAATTTGAGTTCTACTATGGTTTGAAACTCATGCTGCTATGGGTGAGTTCTAAATTTGAGAACTGGAGGGGGGAGAGAGAGAGAGAAAACTAACTTTGATTAATTGCACTGGGTTAGTGACTCACCCGATGGTCCTGTGATAGTACTTGGTATTTCCTACCCACTTTTTATCCGCTTTGAATTGGAATCATACATTTCTATTACAAATTGATAGATTTATGACTGCAATTCACGGTAGAGAGTGGATAAGAAAAGTGAACAAGAAATCTGGGCTCTTGTGAACAGGGCGGGTTATAATAAAAATTTAAATTTTTTGGGAGTCAAGATGCGGTTAACTCTAAGACTCCCGTTAAATTTATTACATTTAATGGTCTGATGTCGTGGAGATCTACGATTGGTGGATGCAGAACGATCCAGAGGATACGAGCTCGAAGAGAAGCTTGAGCGTTGTTTTTCTGTTGGGGTAAATTACAGATTATTACTATCCTGTGCTTTGAGGGTATTGGCATTTACCCCTGAACTTGCATTGGAAACAAATACCCTTTGAACTTTCAAATTTCGACAAAGACCCCCTCTATTAGCATTCCATCATTTAATTTTGAAAAAAAAAAAATTTCTTATGTGTTTGCTAAATCCTCAACTATCTTTTTTTTTGGATAAAATATAAAAGCCTCCCCTAAAGTTTATCACAATCATAAAAGTCTCTTTTATAGTTTTATTGTAACAAATAATTCTCCTGAACTTTTGAAAAACTCAACAAACCCCCCCCCCCCCCTTTCGTCATTGACTTAGACGGAAAACGTTACCTGATGCATTTTTTAAATACCAATTTTACCCTTTTGTTACTAACCCAAATGGAAAATGTCACTGATCAGTGACCATCCAACATTGGTGCCATCGCTTCTGTTGAGATCAAAGCAGGTCTTTGTGTTATTCCTTCTCATTGGCCAACAGACCTAGATATGTTTCTTCATTGCCAGATCAGCTAGAAAACCAACCACTTGTCGTCTTGTCCAAGCTCAAAAAGAAAAAGTTTGCTTGTCGTCTCTCCACCGTTATAAATGCCGTCAATGACCGCAAGCTTCCTCTTGAACTCCGTTGTCGAGATAACAAATCTACATCCTTGTTTCCTCTGCCACGTCCATACTACCCTATTTCTCTTTGCATTTGTTTTATTCTCTTGTGTTGAGTAAACATGAGAATTGGTGGGTGAACACTGAGGAATAAGAGAAATATGTGGAACACGGACTCCAAAAGTTCCTCTGTACGCATCTGCCTGAGGTGGTCATGCCCATGCCCGCCATAGATAGTTTCTTCTCTTCTATAAACTAAATAGACTAAAGCAGTAAAGCACAAGCATGATTTGAGAGTTCATATCAATCAATTTGTGTGGCTTCAAAGTCCAAATCATATCATTCTTTCTTAGTCACTATCTCAATTCCTCTCAACACTAAAGAGAATTTTGAATATTTATACAACACCTAGGTAAGTGATTTCCTAGGGTCCAAACAGTTTATACAACTACATATTCATTGTTTAGTGAGTATTGGCTTCTCTATTCCTGATACAAGTTTTAGATTTGAAGTCCAGAGCGAAGATAATGATACAAGTTTTAGATTTGAAGTCCAAAGCGAAGATAATGCTCTTGTTATAACTTTGCCACGTGATCTCTAACAAGCACAAGCTAATAGATTAAATGGAGATGATGCTAAATGGATTGAAGATTCTGAAATTCTGCAGATGCGTGACATCAATGATAAAGGTATTCCGATATACCTTTTGGACGGTAGATGCTTGGGCTTAATTGGAAGAAAGAATTCATTCAAATGAAAATGAACGAATTCAGCTGAGGATCCCCTCTTTCATTAGAATGAGAGTGGTTTAATGGCCACGGTTGTAGCTAGCTCGTGCTTATTCGTTAGCGGAAATGAGGGAAATTGGGAAAAGTTTTTTAGGGCAAATGTGGTATTTTATGATTTCTTTAAATGACGCCTTAGGGGTAATTTTGCAAATGTATACATTTTCCGTCCAGATCAATGACGGAAGGGAGGTTTTTGTTGAGTTTCTCAAAAGTTAAAGGAGATATTTATTATAATGAAATTATAGGGGAGGTTTTTATGATTGTTAGAAACTTCAGGGGAGCTTTGTATTACCCTTTTTTCCAACGATTTTCTAAAATAAGGGCTTGTTTGTTTCTTTCATGTCTTTGACATCCAAAACTAGGGGTGGCCACGAGTGAGCTTCTTATGAGCTATTCGAGCTCGACTCAGTTTAAACCAAGCTCGAGCTTGATATATAGGCTCATTGCTAATCGAGCCGAGCTCGAGCCTAGTATAATAAATAAGTATTTTTTATTATATACATACGTACATAATACATACATACATACATACATACACATAATTATATATAATAAATAATTTTTATTTTATATAATAATATTTTTATTTTTATGTATAATAGTAAATAATTTTTATAATTCTTATTTTTTGTATGTAAAATAAATACATTTTTATATGTATAATAATAAGTATTTTTTTTAATTCTTAATTTTTTGTATATAAAATAAAAATATTATTATATGTATATTTTTATTTTTTTAAATTGGCTTGTAGTTGAGCTCGAGCTAAGCCAAGCTCAAACTTGTGAGCTTTGAACCAGGCCGAGCTCAAGCTCAAGTTTCTAGCTCGAATCGAGCTTGAGCCTATACAATTTCAACGAGTTGAGCTTGAATAGCCAAGTATTCAGCTTGGCTATGATCAAATCCACTCCTATCTGAAATTTGTAATAACCGTTTTAAAAGGTGTATTAGAGGAATTGGGATTTGTGCCTCACACCGATCTTACAACCACATCTCACCCTATATCGGGAACATCTCCCCATGAATAATAAATACAAATATGGGAGATGCTCCTGATGTGCGGCCAGGACATGCTGTGAGGTCGGCGTGAGGCACGCTCTGTAAAGAGCAAATCTGGACTCGTATTAGAGTTAGAAAACTTTTCATGGTTTTGATATTTGAATGTAACCAATGTTGTTATGAAATTGAATACTGAGCTCTAAAAAATAACAATTGACTGTTTTAGCCTTAGGTATGAGAAAGTATTTTAACTATTAAATAATACAATTAACAATTAATTAATAGATATAAATTTTTATTTTAATAATTAATAATTAAATATTATTTATTAATAAAATAATTTAATAATTATTTAATTTATATTACATTATTTATAATAAAAATTATTAAAATTTAATAGTTAATTTTAAACATTTATTAACTAAATTTATTGATATTTAATTAATAATAATTATTTAATTTTAGTACAATAATTAGTAATTGATTATTATTAAAATTAAATAACTAGAATTGGATGGAGTGCATATCTAGAAAATAAATTAAATAATCATTAATATAATAATTATTATTAATCAATTATTTAAAAATAATTAAATAGTTTATCTTTTAATAAGTAGTTAAATATTAATTAATTATTTATTTATTAAAAGTTAAAACTGACCCAAAGGTTGAATTGATCTTTAGATTTTATGATATCATTCTTTACATTAAGGTTGAATAAAAAGTGACAATCAAACACCCCTCTCTCTCTCTCTCTCTCTCCCTCTCTCTCTCTCTCTCTCTCTCTCTCTCTGTGAACGTGGTACAAGTAGGGGTGAGCATTCATTTTATTCGGTTAAAAACCGAACCAAATAAACCAAAAATAAAAAAATAAAAATCAAACCAAAACTGAATTACAGAAAAACCAAAATAACCGAAAATGAAAATTTCAGTTCAATTTTCAATTAAAATCAAATTTTAATAATATATACTATTATATATATTATAGCATATAATATATTAATTTAGGGCATTTTTTTTTTAATTTTTTGAATTCCATTTGTTACTTAGTTTAGTTGATGTTATTTGTATGTTTTGTTTGTTGCAATTCTAGGTTTTTATAGAAGTTTTTTCGTTCTTTTATTGCAATTTTTATGTTATTGAAGTTTTTATGAGTGGGGTATTTTGATAAATTAGCTTCTTCCATCACTCAACTTCAGAAGAAGGGGATCTATGTCGGAATCCGAAAGTTTAGGGGTTTATCGCAAATAAAAGGTTTTGATAAGCCATAACCCGAAAAGTAAGGGTACAATTTACGTTTAGACTTATTCGGAGGTTTGTTTGTTAATTCTAAGAAGATATTGTCTGTATCAGTAATTTATTTAAAAAAGAAGGAGCTTTAAGCCATTTCCCTTAATCTAGTATAAGTAGATTGGATTTGAATGATTGCGCGACGAGATAAACTCGAGGTTCAAAATCTCTGAGCTCTCTCGTCGCAGCTGAACTCTCTGTTCACGTCCTCTCTCGCTCTTTGCCTATTTCTGAACAATAGAAAAGATAGAAATGCAACTTCTTCAGTCTCCACCCTCGCTCAATCTCTCGTTACTCAGCACTGAATCGTCATCAAATCGAGGTATTTTCTTGTTCTGCTATGTTTAGAGTTCAGATTCTGTCCCTCAGCGTACTCGTCTTTTCTCTTGACTGCTATTCGGATTTCTTTGTAGGACTTCTTTCAGCAAAGAAAATTTTCCAAATTTCCACTTTTAATTGTTCTATTTCATCTCAAAGGCATGAAGGGGTTGTACGGCTGCTGCGTAATCCTTCTACTTCAAGCCCAGTTACCACTAGAGCTTCTCCTGCTGAAGGTGATTTCTACCTCCCAAGACAACACAGAGCACCCCACCCCGTCATACAAAACCCAGGTTTCTGATTTGCAGGACTTATTGAAATATTGCTTTTACTGATGATTGTAGGTTAGAACTGTAAACGAAAACGAATGAGAACTACTTTGTTCTAATTAACGCTTTACACACTTACAAAGTTGGTTGACTGATAAGATCCAAAAGCAAATGCATCAGAATGTGTATGTGGATGTATACTTATCAGTAAGGAGTGAATAAATATGCACTCCTTTGTATATGCTCATCTACATCGCTTCGCGGTGAAGCTTCAAGCTGCAATAAATTCTCGGTATGCAGAAATAAACCTTCTCCCCCCTGATTCTAGGTTCATTCTCAGATAAGTGTTGAAGAGCTTGAACTTTCCGATTAATAGAAGAAGAAAAGGCTAAAAGTAAAATCTGTCCGAACGGCTAAAAATGAAGATGAGTGAGGCTAGTTGTAGGGGGAGAGAGAGAGATAGGGTGATATCTATTACATGTTCTCTATAGAGCTAAGCTTAAACAAATTAATGGAATCGATAAATAGAGGATTTGCTTTAATCTTCACGCGTTATTTCAGTTATATTGTGATCAGTACTCCTTCAGTTATCAATAGCATACAGCAACAAAAACGAACTGTGGTGAGCACTGTAGAAATGAGAAGAAAGGGGATAGAGTTAACCTACAATTTTTCAAATAATGTCTAGATTCTGGTGAACCACTCAACCAAAGTCTTGTATCAGTAAATATTCATAAATTTCATTCATATACTAAAATCAGAAACACAAAATTATTTATAGATCTCATTTGGTGCAGCCAGACCTAACTGGAGTGAAAAGAATAAAATGCCATTATGACTAAAGAAACGAATAAAAGACTAGAACAACTTACCCTCTCAGCAAGTAACTCAAATAGCTAAAAGACAACCATAAAAGGACTAAAAAGACTTTAACCTATCTGCTGCCCACATAAAATAAGAAAATGGTTAAAATACCTTCCTGCTCAAAATTTAAAGAAAATTCGGTATATACCTCTGCAAATAGATGATTTCTAGTTAGTGATTGAGCCCTTCATCCCCTTCTTATGAGCATTAATTAAGGGGTATTAAGGATCCCCATCAGCTTTTTCCAGCTTGGAATAACTCAAAATTTTCAAGTCAGGAATGCTGCTATTCAGCTTTCTACCTTGTATGAAGTGCTCCTAGTCCTAATTATAATTAATAATTTCGACCAATTTCTCCTTCATAGTTAATCCTTGAGAACAATTTTTTTGGACCTGTTTTTTTTTGATAAATGATTTTTTTGGACTTGTTACTTATTTGATTTTCAGTCATGCTTGATTCTATCAACTTGTGCTTCAGTTCGTTTGAAATTATCAAAGTCATAAATTGGCTGGACATTTGACACTGGTGACCTGGAATTGGCTTCAGAAAAAACACTGGTGACCTGGAATAGGAGTAATGGCATGCTGAAGATCATTAATTAGATGGTAGGTTGTTAATTGACTTTTGAGGAACGATATCAGACAAAGGAGTCAGCACCTGAAACACTTGATGTGGGACTTCTACAGGAGGAAGAACAGTTGGTTCCTCTACGTTTTTCAGTACTACAACATCCCCAATACCAGTTCCTTTTCTTTCCACTTCAATCTGCTTCATGAGGATCAAAAAGAGGGCCTTATTTTATTGTTCAACCACATTTTTCTGCCTTTTCCATGGTAGTTGAGTTAATCGGACTGAACTTTGGCAATTTTCCTTCCTAATGTTAAAAGAAATCCTTATTTTCATGTAGATATTAGGGTTGATTTTTATAATGCTGAGATGATAGTTTGGTAACCTTTAAAAGTGAAAGAAGGAAAAATCAGAAAAAGGAAATCTATCTGATTATCATTTAAAGTGATTAGTTTAAAAACTTTGTCAATTCTCCTGTAATGCTTCTCTCTCAGAAAAAAGGGAGGGATAAAATGTTGCCAATAGTGTTCACAGAAAAGGTGAAGGTGTTGAAGATTATACAAATTCAGTAGTCCAAACATATCTGCCATTCAGGCTTAATGAATTTCTGGTTAGTAACACCTCAAGGGTTGTGGATAGGTTGTTAGCATGTGGATTTGAACATGTAAGCCAAGGCATGCACAAATCCAGGTTTCCTAAGGAAGCTAAATTTCTGCAAACAAACACATGGATTTCTGATGCTGAAGGATAATTCCAGATAAAGAAAATTCTAACTTACTTGCATGCCAAGGAACCTTGATATGTGCTTTAGATGATCCAGAAATGCTCTAAATGGAAGATAGTGTATTCTTTTGCAAAAATGAACGTTTGATATTTGTGTAACTGCGTTTTTAAGTTTATATATATGCCATGTTCAAAGGGTTTTACAACCTCGATTTCCCATTATCTTCCATAGCCTTTGAATGAGAGGCACTGAAGAATGTTTCTGGAAGCTATGTCCTACATAGTTGCAGAAGTTTGCAAGGGGGATGGGTCAGCCACTTGGCTGTTTCCTGTTTCTGCTCATTACTCTATTTTGGAGAGTAGAGTTGTGTGTTCCTTTTTTTAATATATTTTTTGGCTTGTTATCCATTAAAAAAAATCTTCTTTTAAGTAATGCCTCTCATGCAGTCCATGCATCAAGGTGCAAAATGAGAGGGAAGCTGAGTCTCACATTTCATTAGTTCACTTCTAAGTTTGATATCTCCATTCCTGTCATATCCAGATAATGTAGATTCTAGGTAGTTTAGGCTAGAGATATATTCTATAATAGAGGTGCTAAGCTTCCTTCTATATCATCTGCTACCATATTTGATTGCTGTCATAAAGTGTAAGTGTGTGTGTGTGTGTATGTATTCTTTTGCTTCCTCTCCTCTGAAATGGTTTTACCATTTTCTTTGTTATTTTTTCTATTGTTCATTTTTTATCTCTCTAACTTTTCACTTTTTTCTTGTCTTTGTAGCTGGTGCTTCCACAATACTTAATAGCACTGCTGAGAAAGATGTATTGACAGCCTTGTCACAGATCATTGATCCAGACTTTGGGACAGATATTGTCTCATGTGGGTTTGTGAAAGATATGCACATCAATGAAGCCTTGGGAGAGGTAAATGAGAAACAGGGATGATGTAAATTTTCCATCATTTTATTGTAACTATTTTCCATTACTTATAATGGAAATATTTTCCATTACTTATAGACAAGGGATATTGTATTTACTAAAAGATTTCAAGTTTTCATATTACAGGTTTCTTTTCGGTTGGAGCTTACTACACCAGCATGTCCAGTCAAGGACATGGTAAATGACATACAATCACCATAGTTTGATCAAGATCTGATGTAGGTTTCAATGGTAGTTTTTTTTTTTTTTTCCTTCACTTGAAATTTGTCCATCATGAGAAATTGTGGAAGATCATGTACTCTTAAAGTGGATTTAAATTTGAGTAATGTAGTTTTCTCTAATCAGATATATCTGCCAACTCCTGCTTCCACCAAATAGCTTTAATTTGTTTAGAAAAATTATTCTTCTCCAATTTGATTGCTTATAGATGAATTCCTAGATAATTTCTGTAGTGGATCTTGTTCAAACAAATGTCAACAAGATTTAATGCTTGGCAGTTTGAGCAGAAGGCAAATGAGGTGGTGGAAATGCTTCCTTGGGTTAAAAAAGTTAATGTTACTATGTCGGCACAACCTGCAAGACCTGTTTTTGCAGGGCAACTTCCAACAGGCTTACAGACTATTTCCAATATCATTGCAGTTTCAAGTTGCAAGGTAGAGTGCTTCTTATCTGTAATGTGTCTAGGTTCTATTTGCTGTTTATTCTAACATATTGGCAATTCCAGATATCATGTGCCTGACACCTCACTTCTTTGTCTAACAAGTAACAATGGTCATTGAATTGAACAAGATTTCAATGACATGGTTCCATTTTGACTGATGAATCCTTTTATACATCTTTAGATAAATTCTTCATAAGGTCTTGTTCTCAATATTTATTGTTTACTTGAATCTGTGCAGGGAGGAGTGGGGAAATCAACTGTTGCTGTAAACCTTGCATATACTTTGACTGGGATGGGTGCTAGAGTTGGCATCTTTGATGCTGATGTCTATGGGCCAAGCTTACCAACAATGGTTTCCCCTGAACATCGGCTCTTAGAAATGGTAAACATTCTTTGTTGATATTAAATTCATTATTCTGAAAGTTCCCTAGTAATGACTGAATGAACTGCCTTTAGAACCCAGAGACAAGAAGTATAATTCCCACAGAATACTTGGGTGTAAAACTGGTATCTTTTGGATTTGCTGGACAAGGGCGTGCAATAATGAGAGGTCCAATGGTTTCTGGGGTCATCAACCAATTATTAACTACTTCTGAGTGGTATGTTTTTCTTCTAACACAATTCCTGAATTAAAAAAGGAGAAACTTAACCTGTATTTTCCACTATTAAAATTTATTACTTAAGTTTTATTCTCCCAAATTAAAAATTTGACTTCACGACTTTTTCAAACTCTAATTACATAGAAAGTTTATGAAACATGAATTAACAAATCACATTTATGTTGTCATAAAGTTTCTAAAATGATTTAAACTCTGAACTATATTTAATGTTTAAAACCCAAATAATTATGGTTGTAAGCTAAGTCCACATGGAGTCATGTATATGAAATGTTATTGTCAGAAATCATCTTTGTATTGGATTTGATTGTTTAGTCCTTCTGCTTCCTATTTATTAAAAAAAGAAAAAAATCCTTCTGCTACTCCTCTGGTCCTCCCCCCAACCCACCCAACCAACAAACAAATATAAAAAAGTTTATAAACATTGTTGATTGCTCTATACTTTTATTAGATTGAAGCAGCCTGTGTATGGTGAGGAGTACCCTGTTGATGCATTGTTGATTATTCTATACTCACAGCAAGGTTCTATGTGCACTACAACCTTTTTCCTTTTTTTTTTTTTCAATTTTAAATGTAAAATTCCTGTTCTTGTTCTCATAGCCTAACTTGGTTTCCTAGGCGAGTACTTTCCTTGGGACACCCCATATGCTCCATCAGCTAGGCTTAAAAAAAGAAACACCTGACTTATCAAGTCCTTAGCCAGGTTTGTGCCTTTTAGGAACCTTACTCCACTCCACAATTCTTAGCTTACCAAGTTTTCTGGGTTAATAGAAGATCAACTTCCTTTATCAACATGGCTTTGTGTCTGCAGTCCAAATTAAATTAAAAGAAATTGTATTTTCAGGTTCTTGGATTAGTTGTTCTTCCCTTGATTTTAGCGATTTTAAGTGTTTCACATCCCAATCAACTCAATAGATGCTAAGTATGCTCAAGTTAAAAATTGCAGAAGAATACTTTTCACAAGAGGGAAATCTATGTGCAAAGTATCCAGCTATGCAGGTTAGGTCTGTATCCAGTCCACCCATCCCAAGAGGCCAAGAGACCAACATTGGATAATGGCCTTTTTATATTTCAATATAAGAAGGACCAAATTCATCCCAGTACACCCTTCTCAACTGCATATTATTGTTTGTTTATTTTGTGGTTGGTGGAAGGGGTCTTTGCCATATTTGATGTGGATTTTTGTTGTTGTATTTGGGGAGGGATTTTTCAGGATGTCATTTCTTGTTTGTAGGACTGTTTTTCTTTTGTCTATGGGGTTTGATGTTAGGGTAGGTCTGTTCTTTGCTGGGTGATTTCTTATCCCTGCTGTTTTTCCTCTTTCCCCTTTTTTCCTTAATAAAGTTGTATTTTTTATTTATCTTCAAAAAAAAAAAAATCATCCCAGCCTCTTGGTATTCATTTTGCTCCCACAATATTTATATGTTAATGCACAATTTGGCCTCCTAATTGATGTAATTTTGCAGGGGAGAACTAGACTATCTTGTTATTGATATGCCTCCTGGGACTGGAGATATCCAACTTACTTTATGCCAGGTCTTACTTCTCATACCCTCATTTTGTTTGACACTGAAAAAATGATGTACCTGAATATAATTAAATTCTTAAAGAACTTTCTTCACATGAATTTGATGGAATAGAGCCTGGATCTACAGTTCCTTGTCAATGATACATGCATTATCTTCTCATTTGGACAGAAGCAAATACTGTAGTAAATAATAAAAATGTTCCAAATCTTGGAAGAAAACTGTCTGTTTCAGATATACTTGACAAGAGCCTCTTTGTTGGTTGTATCCCTTATATAGTGCACCTTTCACCTGAATTTGGCATCGAGTTGGATGGTGCATTTCTCTTTCATTCCTTCACCCCCACCCCCTTTATTAAGTGTTTTTTTTTTAACCTATATACTCCCATTTTGATAGATGGGACTTAACTTCTCTATTCTGATAGTAATAAATATTATCTACCTTGTTATTTTTTCTTTCTGATACTACCAATGTGTTGACCTCGGTCATGTCAACCTTTCAGGTAGTTCCATTAACTGCTGCTGTGATTGTTACTACCCCTCAGAAGCTAGCATTCATTGATGTTGCGAAAGGAGTCCGCATGTTTTCAAAGCTCAAGGTGAGGATTTTGTACATAAGAATCGGTTAGCTGTATTCCCCATCTAAAGAGTCTAATCTTTTCTTTTTGTGTTGACATCAATAAAATTGCAATTACCTAAATGCCATGTATTGCTGTTGTTGAAAATATGTGCCATTTTGATGCTGATGGGAAACGCTATTACCCATTCGGTAGAGGCTCAGGTTCTCAGGCATGTAATTTGATCCAGAATCTGTATCATCAGATTTGTTTCTGTACCACACTTTAATATTTCAGTGAATAAAACAAAAGGAAAATACACACAAAACTTTATTGATTCCATTAATGTCTATGCAGGTTGTCCAACAATTTGGAATCCCTCATCTGTTTGATCTTCCAATCAGACCAACTGTATGTATCGTCAACTTTTCTTGTTATACATAGTTACATACTGCATGGAGATATCTATTTACAATTTATTTTCAAACTATACTTTTAATTTGCAACACAAATTTCTGCTGTTTGATAATTCTTTCTATTTGTTTCATTTTTGTGCTCCTGCATAGCTACATATGTTGTTTGATTGTCTTCGTTTCTCTGATTACACCTACCTCATTCTGTGTCATTATTTTAGCTGAGTAGGCCTCAACTTTCTTTTTCAGTAACATCCAGCCCAAGTATATCATGCATCATATACAAATCAAAGAACCAACCTACAAATTAATTAAATCCTGGACTTCCATTGTTTGCAGAAATCTCTGTTAAATATCTTCTCTTTTTTTTCTTGTTCTTTATTCCTTCTCTGTTTTCTTTTTCCTGATTGTTCATGAGAGGTAGGCTTTCAAGATGAAATATTTTTTCCATGGTGAATCTTTTCTTAATCTCTTCTTGGAAAATATTTTGGATGAACATGTTCAATTGACCATTCCCTTATCCCATTTCCTTCATTTGCCTATATTCCTTAAATAATCAACTGCACAACTCCACTAAATATCCCTTTACTTTTGTCTACTTATCTTTTTCCAGGTAGTAGTATGTTCTGTTGAAGCTTGGTTTTCCTTCTCATAAAATCTTAATTTGATTAAGCAGCATACAATCTTCATGTTTTGTCAATTTGAACTGTTAAATTTTGACATAACATTACTTTGCCAGTTATCTGCTTCTGGAGATATTGGAATGCCTGAAGTAGTTACTGATCCTCAAGGTGAAGTTGCTAGGACATTTCAAGAGCTTGGAGTTTGTGTTGTCCAACAGTGTGCAAAGATTCGTCAACAAGGTACACCAACAGTCTTATGAAGATAAACTAGGGAGATAAGAATTAAAAGAATGGTGGTTTATATTCAAGCTGCTAATTTCTGATTATAAGAGTTTCATTGTCTTCACTGAGCATTTGTGCTGTCTTCATTTTCTATTTCGCTCTTTTCTTTTTCAGTATCAACAGCTGTAATGTACGACAAATCTATCAAGGCAATCAGGGTGAAAGTACCAGATTCTGATGAAGAGTTCCTCTTGCATCCTGCAACTGTGAGACGAAATGATCGGTCTGCCCAAAGTGTTGTATGTGAGCTGACTCTGGCAGGAATATATCTTTTGTCTGTGCTTCTTATATGATATTTTATCTAGGTCTCAGAGAACTTGTCGATTCTCCCTGTGGTTCCCATACACAAAATATCCAACCATTAAATAATACATGTTTGGTATGTATTGGATGGTGATGTGAAGAACAATTAGTGGCGATGGTTATGATGATGATATGATTATAAATTTATAATATGGTAGCTGTAAAGGAAAAGGCCTGAAGTCACAGATTGATATGTTTTAAAGTCATTGTTTGTCGCACATTATATATAATATTGGGGAGTCTGATGACTCGAAACAAATAAAGGTTACATACTGTATTGCCATAAATGAATTGGGTGTTTACAAATCTTTTAACTGTTTTCTGTTAGCTTTAACTATTGTCACTATAGTGACGAATCATTCAATTTCCTAGAATCTATTTGCAACCTTGCTTTTCTCGAGTTTAGTTATGATTCCTTATCTGAAACAGGATGAGTGGACTGGGGAGCAAAAACTGCAATATGCTGATGTTCCTGAAGATATTGAACCAGAAGATATCCGGCCTATGGGAAACTATGCTGTTTCTTTATGAATAAGGAATGATTTTATTAGAGATTAAAAAGCATAAAAGATACACAGAGAAAGCTTCCCAAAAAGAGGCACGAGATGCAGCCTCAGACAAAGACAAAGAGTTATAGTTTAGCCCAAAACATCTGATTCCAATGCACTCATTGTTTAGCTAGTGAATCTGCTAATCCATTTGCTGATCTTCTTTGCCATTGGAAATGGACTGTAAATTTGTAGTTAGCCATTTGAATCTTCGTAAAGCTCCCATATAGGATCAGGCTGCAGTTTCTGATTCTTTTAACCACTCAATCACTAGTTTGGTATCACCTTTGATTAAAAGCTGTTCACAATTCAGTTCTTTGGCAAATTCTGCTCCTTGTAGCATTGCTTGGGTTTCTGCATTAACTGAATCCCCTACTCCAATACCAGAAGGTCCCAGATTGCCTAAAATGCTACCATCAAAGTTGAGCTTGATGATACCCTCTTCAGGAGGTTTCCATTCCACTGACGGTTTACTTCTCACACTAGAACTTTTGGCAACTGCTTCACAATTTCTCCATAAATCATCAAAAGAAAAGGGAGTCTTCACTTAGTTGATGGTTCTGTGAATTAAACATTCCCAAACATTGATCTCATTCCTCTCCTCATAAAAAATTCTGGAATTTCTTTCCTTCCTAACAGTCCAAGCCAATGCAGCCCTAGCACAACTCCACAAGACTCTACCTCTTTTCTTAGGCCACCTGAAGGTTGTAGGTTCAAATAGATTGCTAATCTGCATTGGTGTTGTTCTCCCAGCCATAGACCTCTTGCATATGTAGTTGGAAACAAGATTCAAAGTGTCGACACGATACGCCCAATGCGGGGCATATCGTATCGTATCTTTGGGTGCCAATACATCTGTTTACAGGTGTTTTCACGAACTCTTTTTTTATGTATGTACGTATGTATGTAATTATACTTAAACTGAAATTTGAAAAAGAAAAACTAAAAAAAAATAAAAGACATATCGGTTAAAGTACCAATACACCTCTGCCGATACACAGGTGTATTGATACTTTGAACCATGATTGGAAACTCCTGTACAGGGGAGGCACTAGGAATCATCTTGTGTCTGTCTGTGAGTGTGTTGGTGGTGGTGGGGGGGGGGGGGTTGCCTTGGTTGGTTCTGCCCTGCTCCAGTCTTCTGTTGTAGTGTTTTAATGTAGTAGTCTCTTCTATAATGTTTCCATTGATTGCCTTAGTAAAAAACGTAGCTTAGACTGATTTCTCTAGCGTAATGCTAAGCTGAGACAGTGCTATCTATTCTTTATCTCACAACAGCCTTGGCTCATTCACTCTCTCCTGAGATTCCAAATTTGATCCAAAAGCTACTTTATGTTTATTTTGCCTTTAATTTTGTCAAAAAGCTCATTTTCCTTTGTTACAGGCCTGATAGCTTCATGTAAAATTTGGATGCTGAGAGTGATCTAAGCCATAGTACACAAGTGGAAGAAGAAACTAAAGCCGAAGTTAGATATGCTTCTGCATAGGAATCTTTCATTTTTATTGATTCTTTTTTGTGTACTAATATTACATTCATCCTAATTGTGAGTATTATATATAACTATGTCATCTTGTTTATTTAATAAAGTGGTTAATGATAATCAATAAGAGAGGAGGGGGATAAAGGCAAGTTGGCCCTTGATTCATTGTAATTTAAGTCCTTTACCATTTAGGGCTTAAATTACGAAAGTTGTACTGTCTTGATTTGAACTGAATTTTAATGTCTGAATAAAATCTCCATCCCAATTATATAGATATAAAAATACTACAGTCAGTGAGCATTCTAGATAAAAAGTGTCAGGATGAAACTCCTAATCTGATCCCAAGAGTCCAAGACATCTCATTTGGATAGGTTACCAGGCATTCTAGCTTGATTTGACATGAATGATGCTTGAGTCGGTATCATAGACCCCATTTTGAAATCCTTCAAAATCAGAATCGGAATGGCCTAAATATAATTTGTTTGGTTCAAACAGGAATGGGATTTTATTCCCAGAGGGGCAAGGAATGATCATTCCTTGTTTGGTTCAAATGGAGGAATGCTATTCTAGCAGGAATAGGAATGAGATTTCGATTCCACTCAATCAAACAGAACTCTATTCCCGCAAATCAAACGGGGTCTATGATATAAAAAAAGTTTTGGCTAACCAAAGCTGACTGATCTTGTGGACTGGTGGCTCAAACTGAACCCAATGAATTTACAAAGATCCAATCCAAAATTTTAACCTACATCGTACCTCTCGTTTGGGTCTAAGAATAATTTTGGACTATGCAAAACCCGAACCAGAACTGAAAAAAACCAAACCCAGCTTCTCAGACAAGTCATTTTACCCAAAGGGGTTGTAGCATAAATAGGTAACTTTTGAGCTTTACTAGCAACAAAAAGTAGCTCTTTTGTAAAATATCATAGATAAGGCATCTTTTGCAAGGTAATATCACAAAAGGGCAGTAAAACATGAGGTGCATCCACCGCATGGGAAATGCCTTTGATGCATTTTTTATGACAAAACTGCCCCTCTTTCTCTTTTTCGGCAAAATGTATCGAAAACCCAAAGAAATCTCTCCGCCTTTCTCTTCCTGATAATCGACTGAAGCTTTTGAAACCCCATTCTTCTTCTTCCTAAAGAAATGAAAAACTATAAGAAATCCTACTCCCCTCTCCAAAATTGAAAATAAATAAACCCTATTGTAACCTTCATTCTTCATATGGAACCCTGTTCATCCTTTTGTTGCTAATAAACTCCGGCAGCTGCAATCCAAGACCAAGAGCATCCTCCCAAGAAGCTCCCAATGATGAATTTTTGGGCGTCAGCCTTGCTCATGACGTGAAAACCTGCCCACTTTTTGTTGCTCATGACGTCAGCCTTGGTCACGCGAAGGCCAGTGACACCGCCGTAACAGCCAAGAAAGTATAGCATTACACGACCGACGTCACTCCCCAGGTAGAGGTCTCCTCCTGGTAATTTGATTTTGCTGGAGGAGACAGAGACGATGTGGGTGATGTCTCCTCCCCTGCATTCTCTTTGACTTTCTTTCCTCTCCCATTCCCATCACTCTCATTAAGCCATGTCACCCAACTCCCTAATAAATTCTTGAAATTCATCCCCCAATCTATATCCACTCTTCCTCATTTAAAATATTCATATTAATTAATAAATAGTTAAATATGGCTAATATTTAATCCTACCCATATTCAATGAGTATTAAATAGTATTATTATCAAAAGTTAATAAATACAGTTAATAAATTACCAAAAACTAATAAATATTATTATTAACTAACTTATTAACATTTTATAAAAATTGAAAACTCTTTAACTAATTTCTATAAAATTGAGAATTATATTTAACAATTATCAAAAAGTATAAATTTTTAGTTATTGTTATTATTATAATTAATAACCAAATACAAATGGGGGAACAAAATATTATAATGTTAGAAAATGAAGCTATTAATTAATTTATATTGAAAAATAAAAGATAAATTAGTGTAATTTTGTTAGTAAACTACCAAATAAAAATATATATTTAATAACAATTTAAAAAAAATCAATAAATCCCCATAGTTACACAAATGTAATAAATTTTTCAAAAATTTTCATAAAACTACATTTTCATAAAATAACATTTTTGAAATTAAAAGATATAAAGTATTTGAAAGTTGATTTAAAATGCATTAAATAATTATTGAAAAATATTAGAATATTTTGGAAAAATTATTACATTTGATAGATTTTGGAAAATCATAAAAATTATGTAATTTTCATTGCAAATTATTGTAAATTATTAAAGATAAATGACTATAGGAAATGAAAAACTATAATTTGAACAAATAATTAAACAAATTATTAAGATAAATTAGTATAATATTGGAAAAAGGAAATTATTGGTTAGTTTATATTAGAAATTATAAGATAAATTAGTATAATTTTGTAAGCAAACCATTTAAAAAGAAACTAAATTATTTAATAAAAATTTAAATAAATTTTTAAAATTATACAAGTACAATAATTTTTCCAAAATTTTCATAAAATTGCATTTTTGAATATTAAAGATAATTTAGTGTACTTTTAGAAATTTACCATGTGGTTGATACTCAATATATTCTTTTGATAATTTCTATCATCAAATTGAATATTGGGTTGACGAGGACAATGTTTTCAAAACTGGACCAAACCATATGGTTAAATCGAAAATTTGGGAATCAGACACCATTTTCTCTTCAAAACCTTTTTTTGTCCAAAAATCATTTATTTGGTTAGCGAATCGCTGACCTGGGCAGTCAAACCATCAACTTGGACAATAGTTTTTGGCCTTTTTTGTTTTTTTTTATTATTTTTTGTCAGAGCGGGTCATCCATTTGACAAATAGACCGTTCGACCCTAGAACGGTTCCCTATCCGGTCCAATTTTAAAAACCTTGGACGGGGAGTGGTGCCTTGCCTTGAGATTGGCTTGGTGTGTGGCATGGCCCGGCCCATGGACCAGCCCGACCTACAGCATGGTACGGGCCCGTGTGGGCTCGAGCCGTGGGTCGTGCCGAACCGACCCCCCAAATTATCTTAGAGGAGGGAAGCACGGCCCGGGACGCCTCGTGGGCCAGCACGACATGACTCACACTTTGTGCGGGCCACATGCGAGTCGTGTCGTGCCGACCCAATATGACCCAATTTGCACATCTACTTGAACCCGCCCAATACTAGGGACGGGGTAGGAAAATTCAAGGATTCTCCATCATTGATGAGGAGTGGGGTGCCTTGCCCCTCAACTTGCTCGACATTGAAGAGTGGTTGCCTTGCCCTAAACCTACGTGACACTAGGGACAAGGTGGGAATGGGGTGCCCTGTCTTGAATCCACCCCATTTAGGAATGACAATAGGGTGGGGTGGGGACAGGGGGCCTCTTCGCATCCCCGTCCCCACGAAAATCCCCATCCCCGCTAATGGGGACAACGTTAACCCCATCCCCGCGGGGATCCCTATCCTCGCGAGGATCCTCATTCCCTGTGATTCTTTATATTGCTAAGCATTTTATTTTTGTTTTTTTTTTATTTTATTTTAAAAAATAAAAATAAAATAATTAACATTTACAATTGTATTAGAAAATATTAAGCGGGGATCAGGGTCCCCGCAGCTCTCCCCGTCATCGCCCCGTCTCCACTAACGGGATGAAAATTTCCCCATCCCCGTCCCCGCGGGGGAAATCATCCTCATCCTTGCCCCATTCGGGGCAGATCCCCACGAGGATCGGGGAAATGGGGAAAATTGCCATCCCTAACCCCATTGTCATTCCTATATAATTGTTAATTATTAGTAGAATTAATAAGAATGTTAATTTTTATAATTATTTTTATTTATTTTAAAAGTAATCAAAATTTTATTTAAAAATAATAAAAAGAATAAAAATTATTAAGATTACTACAAATTATTAATAAAACTAAATTTATTAAAAAATATTTATTTATATTCAATTAACAATTATTTTTTTTTATAAATCAACATTAAATAAAAAATAAAATTATTAAATCTTTTCAGATTTTACTCATACATCGCACGCGTCCCTGCTAGTTAATTAGTAGTTGAAAGGACGAAACGAATCTGCACATAGTATGTACACTAATATCTTTCTTTCCACATAAAACTTGCACTGAGAACATCTCTTCCATTTCTTTATTTTAGCAAGCTCCATCATCATCATAAGATCTTCTTGCAGCGGCGTTCGGAGAGGTTGCAGTGGTGCCGGTGGGAGGGTTGGATTGCAGATACGGAAGGAGAGATTGGATTGCAAATTCGGAGGGAGAGATAAGAAGAGATAAAGATGAGAGAGAGAGAATAAAAATAAGAGAGAGAACTTGCACTTGGCTGATCGTCCGGTGACGGTGGATGTGGGTGAAATTGAAAAAAGAAATATGAGATGACAACAGATCAGAGAGCAGAGCGAGTTATAATAAAAATATATATATATTTTTAGTCCAGACGTCCGTTAAGCCTGGACTCCCGTTAACTCTAACACATTTAATGAACTGAAGACGTGGAATTATATAATTGGTGGATGCAGAAAGACGATGTAACTCGGGTCCAATCCTCTAGTTAGGTTGAAGTAAATACAATTTGAACGCCAAACTTAATGAAGGCTATTTACGTCTCTCCCTCTCTCTCCGTATTACCTTCCTTGCCTTTTGGCTTTAACGTCTTAACCTGTATGACAGTATAACTCACCACAAGTACTATTATAAGGATGCATCACCCCAATTAAAATGCTATCTCCAAATCCCATAAGTCAAAACTCAAAACTAAAAGATAATACTTTCTTCTCTCACTGGCTTGTGTGATGTTCAAATCCACTAATGCAGGTCTTACTATGAATTGTTTGTTGACTAGAAATGGAAAAGGTGGACATGTTTTAGCGGATTTTTTGGAAAATTTAAGTCATAATTGCTCTCCCGATTCTATTAATGTCTATCTTTTCTGTACCAAAAGAAGACATGGCTTATTTTGGTCAAACAAAAGGAAAGAAAAACATTGTTGCAGCATTATATATTAATGGGATGGTGGATTGGATTATGTGAAAACTCAAAAATAATGGTGAAAAGGAAGTTGAAGGCTCCAGAAAGAATATGAAACAAGGAATTGATGAAGTTATCGATGAAGGGCGTACCTAAGTACATGAACTCTGATGATTAATTAAGGCCATCTGTTGCCAATTCACCTCTACAAACTATGCACCATAGTCTTCAAAACAGACTACGTACTGTAAGCCATTCAAAACTATGAAGCCAAAGTAAGATGATAAGTACATACTTGATCTATTCCTCAATTCCTTTGTGAAAGGTTTCAGAGAAGGCTAGAATAGTTGCATTAACTGAAATGTGAACGTTACATTTTTATGATCTGGTTTAGTTATGGACAACGATGATTTAATATGTGTTTGGTTCTGTTTATATTTATTGAATAAATGTTGCTACATAGGCGTCTCATTAGTAAAGGCCTCATTAATTATATCCTAGGTATCAAGAAGTTTCATTTTGGAGGTTCCTGAAGTGGGTAGACATTTATTGGCATTTTGTTGATATAGTGGCTAATGGCACCTACGTGTGATAAAAGTTTTCATTATTTGCTTTTCTCGATTTTACAACCACATAATTATAAAAAAATTATTCAATAAAAATAAACGGAACCAAACACAAGAATGATTGAATAAAAATGTATTTGGAGACACAAAATGCTAAAATTCTAATTTTGTGACTTTGCTTACATCACATAGCAGGTTGGTACCAAATTTTTTAATGAGGAAAAGTTGATCAAGATATTGTTTTTAAGAAAGTAGATGACTAGATGAGAGGGATCGTCCCATCTCCCATGTACTGTTTTAACTTTTAATGCAGGATGAAAGTTCATCGTCCCTTCGTGGCTTTGCTTCATATTATTTATTATGTAAGCTATTGTATTTGAATCGGATAACTTAAATCTAAATTTGATCCATTAATCAAATATATTATGTATTGGGTTCAGAATGGACTGAGCATATTCAAATTTTGAACGTTTAAGATTTATGAAAAAAAATTCATCATTCACCTAACAGGTGTTTGCTACAATGGTGTTGCATTATAATTGCGTTTTGGGTTGATTAATATAAATTTGTGTCAGATATATATATATTTTTTTGAAATGTTCTGAATTGATCAATAAATTGCTATTTTTACTTGAAGGGTTTAATTATGATGCCAATCAATCAGTATAGTAAATATATTAATCAATCAGATGGTATTTATCAAAATTTATAAGTGGGTTTTGATTGATGTATCAAAACATATTTCTCCCAAATTTATATTGATCAATCCAAAATACAACAACATATCAAATATCCCTTAATAATAAAAGAAATATTTATTGGATTAGGAAGGTCTGAGGATCCAATGAACAAAGAAGATCTCACGTAGATAGGGATGAATTCGAGCTGAATCGAGTTTTTCGCTTTACTCGTTTTTGCCGATCGGTACAAAACCTTTTGCGCTTGATACTGTACAGAAGATGGGCCACTTTTTTATTCTATATTTCAAAGTTGAAATTGAAAGTTGAAACTTGTTGATGGCTGCTGTTCACAAATGCGTGACCAAACCTCTGATTGATAGCTCCTAATTATGTGTGTTGTACGAATTCACATCTGCGCCCTATAAATATCTCACAAATCACAATATATCCCAACCCTGTATTGAAAACATCTTTCGTTGACAATTTACAAAGATGTTTTCAATGCACGCTGAAATGTGCATGTGGGGCCAGATGTGACCTCGTGTATGGAAACTTTTACTTTTGGGTCTGCCCATAATCGTCCCTACAAAGCTACAATAAGTGTAAAAACACATGTTATGCATATGTTAAGTATGTACTGCAATGTGCTGTAAGGTAAAGATGTAAAACGGGCTGTGGTTCAGGCTGGGCCTAGCATAGCCATCAGTTATATTTTTTAATTTCATTTTATTATTCATCAAAATTCATATAAAATAACTTCTTTTATATATTTTTCAATTTGTTGTCTATTTTATTAATTTATTTTACTTTTTCATTATTTTCTTTCAGTTTTTCTTAAAGAAATATTGTGTTGGCCCCACAGCCTAGGCCTTAGGCCATGCCGGGCCTCACTCTTGGGGAATTAGTGCTAGGCAGGTACGGCCTTTACAGTGTAGAGCATGGGCCATTACACCTTGAATTAGTGTGGGGGAGCAAATCTGAATTCAGGGTTGTGACCAATATGAAACCCAAAGTGAGTATCCTCCTTATAGAGTTTATTTTTTCATATTTTTTATGAAACAAAGATCTTTTTGTATAGATTTTCTACAGGGGTAAAGCTTTCTTCCCCACCAATAGAAACAACAGTGGCCATCCCTCTATAATCAAGCTGAGTCAGTTGATACATTGCACTATTTGGGCTCAACTCGACTCAAAAAATTTTTGCTCAAAACTCAATTCGAGTTTTGTTTTCCAACTCGAACTCGACTCGATGAGATACTCGACATATTCGAGTATCAATTCAACTCAACTCAATTGAGATCGAACCAAAATCAAGCTCAAGGCTCGAGCTTAAAAAAATGTATGGTTTGATCGAATCTGTTTTTATGTAAAAGGTATCAAAAGCAAGATCGGCTTCCATCAGGACAAATCAAGCTCAAGATTGGCAATTTTGCATTGGAAATATTTTCCCATGAAATAAAACACTTAAGTACAAAGATATCCTCAATGCAAAACAGTAAAGGCTATTCGAATGGGCTTTGCCCTGACTGAAGCCGAATTCATCAAAAGCTTATTTATTCACCTAAAAAAAAGGTAGAAATATAACTGAAATATTTCAGACTGACAGGGTTTGGTGTGTTTTATGCTGAAAGGAAGCAGGAAAAATGTTTAAGCCAGTTCTAAAATTCAGCACCTGGGTCTAAGGGTGTCAATGGACCGGTTTTGGATTGGACCCCATCCAATCTAAAATCAATTTAGATAGATTGGATAGATGAACAAGACATATTAGATTGAGCCAATCCAGTTCAAAATATTTATTAGATTAGATTGGACCCGGTCCATCTGTAATAAATTTATATTGGATTGATTTGGATTAAGCCAATATCTGGTCCATTGATATAAGATAAGAATATAGGTATCAATAGACCAGGTTTGGGTTGAACCCAATCTAAATCAAAACGAATTTGAACATGTTGGACAGTCCAGAAATTGAATTGGACCAGTCCAAAATGGTCTAAAATATTTATTGGATTGGATTGGATTGGATCTGGTCCATTTAAATGGACTCACATTGGACTGGATCGGATTAGACCAAATCCAATCCAATTGACACCCTTACCTCCAATTGACACCCTTACCTGGGTCTCGTGAATACCCACTTGACATGATATTTGTTTTGATTTAAAAAATAAAATCATGCATGTCGGTGAAGGCTCCAATTTGTTTATACTTTACAAAATAATTTGGATTAGCTAAATTACAGGCGTGGAGCATTATTATTAGTTCCACAGTTATTGCGTTCAACTAAGCTTATTTCTTATACAAATTCAGGTGCAGCAGTAAATTAGGTGCTATTGTTATCATTGACATTAAGAAAAGGGTAAAAAATTTAAACATACCTTGAATTTACATAAATAGATGGGTAAATTATAAAGACCCCCTGTACTATGGGGTCTGTGATAAAGACCCCCTGTACTTTGTTTTGTGACAAAGACCCCTCTGTATTATGACCGTGAAACAAAGACCCCCTTCCTAGCCTTCCATCCAAAAAGGTTACAGTATTTTTTAATCCCCATACTACCCTTCTGACGAGAAAAATACTGTTTATCTTCCTTGACCTCACGATACACTAACAGCAGTGGTGGATGGACGATAATCCCCTTCACCTCAGATTCCATCACATTTCTATCTCTCTCCCTTTCTCTCTCCTCCCATCTCTCTTCTTCCCCTTCTCCTTAACAGCGTTGGGATTGAACCCATTTAATTCAATACCGATCTCTCTCTCTGGTCCCCTTTCTCCCTTCCAAAGCAGTCTTGTACATACTGATTTCCCAATACTTGGCATCCAGCATGTCCTTATCCGTTGAATCCAACAAATCTGTCGGGTTGGTGGTTTCGACGGTCGTAGTGTCAAATGCACCATCATGGGCACCCAGCGGTGGTTTCCCTGGGGTGGAAGGATTCAAAATCACATCGATGTCTTGCATGATCTTGGTAATTAACCCCTGGACAAACTGTGTCATGCTTCCATCCGTGTCGGACTTCCCTACAGGCTCCAGCAGCTCTGCCACCACAATAGGCTGAACAGAAACAGTGGATGAATCAGCCTCCATTCTCCGGAACACAATGACTAGCATTTGTATCAGAGAAGCCTTGGTACTTGTTTGATTAACAACAAGTTCTAACGATCTGCAATAAGCAATCCCCGTGGATCCGCAATGAGATCGAAGTAACAGCTGAGAGCAGTGCCTTAAGTACCATCAGTTCAACCGCATCATCGCCCAAGTCATGACACTTACAGACGGAGTCCATCATCCGAGAGAGAAGTTTGGATTCAGGCCCTCCAGAAGGATCCGCTTCACCACGAAAGTAGCCATGGGCGATCAGCTTCTGGATGCAATCAATAGCCGGATCGGCAATCTTAACAACTTCCAATCCACAAGCAGCGATCAGGGGACTGAGAATCGTTTCGGCCACAGCGAGAGATAATTCAAGTGGGCCACCGTCGTGCAACGGACCGGGGACTGAACTGTCGGTTCAGCATCGTCGGGAGTAAAAGAAAACTTTTCCGGAGAAGAAAATTTCTTGATTAAAAATTTGCATTCATGAACTAGCTTGGAGTGTTTCCTCCAGTAACAGTTCTTGATGATCTTCTCTAGAGCTGGAGTAATTACCAGACTCAAACGGGAATCGGCTCCCGAGTTCCGAAGAAGCCATTCCCGACCTAGCCTGGCAGAGTTTCAGATCTGAAGAAGTGGAAACTAGGGATTTTTCCCTTTTCTATATGAAGCGAGCTAACTTACATGGTACGTCAACGGCGATAGTTGAATTGAACCAGCAGTAGGGCGAGGTAGAGGGGATTACCGCCCATCCGCCGCTGTTGTTAGTGTATCGTGAGGTTGGGAAGATTAACAGTGCTTTTCTCGTTAGAAGGGTAATTTAGAAATTAAAAAACATTATAATGGCCTTTTTGGATAAAAGACTAAGCGAACGGATCTTTCTCTCTCACAGTAGTATAAGAGGGTCTTTGTCGCAAAACAAAGTGGAAAAAGGTCTTTGTCACAAACTCTATAGTACAGCACGTCTTTATAATAGTTTTTCAAAAAGACAAATATACTTGTGGGTTAATCTTACTTGATTTTTAAAATCCTATTTTACCTAAATAAGATCCAAGAATGGGTTTGTTAATGTATATTATATTAATTTTATATGGATGCAAACAGTGATTTTGAAATGTGAGTAGGAAAACAAAGTCATATGTGAGAGTCGTTCACGATTTACCTAAGGGCTATTGAGTTTCTCAAACCTACATACATCTAATAGCAGAATAAATCCATGTGTGTGCATACGGTGTTCATTATTCGTTCAATTTCAATGCCTACAAAAAAAAAAAAATCAATTGTGATTAGTTACACAGGCTGTTTTACACTGTCTATATTTGGAGATGTGATCTTCTCAAAGCAAAAACTTGTCAGTATATTTTAAAATTTGAAACCCCTATACCTGAATAGAAAATCACGGTATATGTTAAAAATTAAAAAAAAAAAAGTGTGAAGGGTAAAAGAGTCATAAGATATATTTATTTTTTTATTTTTTAAATGTATGTTTAACGAAAACAATGATAAACGTTATCAATGTGGATGTGGGCATGTGGCTTCAGGATCTACCACCAAATGTTCGATCATTTATGGTTTTCAAAATCGGACCGGGCCAGACAATTGGATCGGAAAAATCGGGATCAGTCACCTGATCGGTTCCATTTTTCCCCAAAACCGTTGATTTTGGTCAGTAAACCATTGAACCAATTAGTTAACTGTTCGAATGGTTTTGATCGTTTTTCAAAATTTTTTATTTTTTTTTAATTTTTTGTCAAAATGGGCTGACTATTCGACCTGGTAATTGGGACCCCTGACTAGTTCGGTCGTCGGGTCGGTTTTAAAAACCATGGCATGGTTTTCAAAACTGGACCGGACCGGATGGTCGGACCGGGAAAAACCAAGAACTGGTCACTAGTCACTTGATCAGTTCCGTTTTTTCCCAAAACTATTGATTTTGATCAACAAACCGCTGAACTGGCCAGTTAACCATTCAAACCGTTCAAACGGTTTTGACCATTTTTTAATTTTTAAAATTTTTTAAAATTTTTAAAATTTTTTGTTAGAACAAGCCCACCATTCTGGTCGAATGACCCGGTAATCAAACCCGTTACCGGTTCGATCGCCGAATCGGTTTTTAAAACCATGATTTATCTAAGTGGGACTAGAGCAACGCCGTGGAGATGCAGTTGAGTATTTTATTGGTTTACAGTTTTGTGAGCGTCGTCTTATATTGTTGACCGAACGAAGGTGGGGCCGTGGGGGCCACGCCTACTGGAAAGGTAGGTGTTGGAGTTATCTTGGTTCATTCGTGAGACTAATTTTTTTCTGAGAGCCGGCACACTGAAGTGGAACGACTGCTCCTCAATTGACGTTTTCTGTCCAATCAGCTCGATCGAATTCTATCGAGCTCGAAAACACGAGTAATTAAGCATATGTTAGGAACTTAGTTTTGAACCAAAATTTAACCCAATCAATTGATTAATCGGTTGATGAGTTTGATTTTTTAACCTTTTTAATTTTTTGATTTTTTATATCTACAATAAATATTATATATATAGATACATAAGTCTATTGGTTCCAGTTAATTATAATTTTTTCTAGATTAATCAAAACTAAATAGATGGTGATGGAGCGCGATCCGGCCGGTCTTAGCTGTCTGCGACATTGCTTCTGAACGGGGTAGCAGGGAACCTGAAACGGAGGAGATGGGGAAGCTCCGGGGGGAACCCGGTGTAGAGGCTCCGAAGCTCAAGTTAGAATCCTTCTAAAGCAAGGTAATACCAGATAGCGCAAAGTTTGCATACCTCCTTTGTCGAGGGGCAGGGGGCTCTTATAATTACTCCGTGCACTCGCCCCGAGGCCCTTGTCAGGTAGGGCATGATTACCCTTGTGCTTGTCAATTCGGCCGTCGTCCTTTCTGTTGAGACAGAACCGTCACTGCCTAACCGTCTTTCTAACTGGAGATGGCGGTGTCAGTGGTGGTGGCAGGTGGCTGTTTAGAATGCTGCCGCCAAACATCAGATCCCAAGTCAGTCAGGCGCGGCGCCCTCGGGCACGAACTTCCTTAGTGTCAGGCATGGTACGACTTATTTGGTTTTGGTGTCCAGAAGGTGATGCGAAGTGCTGAGAGAGGCGAAGTCTTGAGCTCGGAGGTATCTATAGGGCAGGTCAGTTCCGCGAGGTGTATCCCGAACTGTTACAAAGCGGGTCAGTTCGGCGAAGTATATCCCGAGCTGTTACAAAGTGGGTCAGTTCGGCGAAGTGTATCCCGAGCTGTTACAAAGGGTCAGTTCGGCGAAGTGTATCCCGAGCTGTTACAAAGGGTCAGTTCGGCGAAGTGTATCCCGAGCTGTTACAAAGGGTCAGTTCGGCGAAGTGTATCCCGAGCTGTTACAAAGTTGCCAGTTCGGCGAGGTGTATCCCGAGCTGTTACAAAGTTGCCAGTTCGGCGAGGTGTATCCCGAGTTGTTACAAAGGGTGAGTTCGGGCCCCCCGTAGGGAGTTCAGCCCGCTGGTGTCCCCTTGTTCCCGCCTAGGCTTGGCCCCTTTTGCCGAGCTGTTGTTTCTGCCACATGTCACGTAATAGAGAGGTCGGGCCAAATCTTCCTTCATCAATTGCCCCCCACTCCTTGCGCCGGGGGTCTTGCCATGGTGCGGGGAGTTTCGCGAGGTAGCAGGTGGATTTGTCCCGCCCTTCGAATCTTCACTGCGCGAGTTGCTTTTGCTAGGGTTCCTTCGGCTTCCGAGAAGGCCGGAAACGTGCTTACTCAAGAATGCTGATGGTTGTGATAGCACGCGTTTTAAATTTCAAACCAATTCGCGCCGCTGGGACGTGACAGTGCGTCACTTCAAAAAGGCGCGCCACTGCTGTACGTGCGCGGGCGACTGTCAAGGAGACGTGCGGCGCGTCAGTTTCGGAAAGACGCGTGTCGTAGCGACGTCAGTTTCAAAAAGACGTGCGCTAACGTTTCACTTTTTTCGGAAAGACGTGCGCCAATCACGTCTCGACCTTAAGGGTCGTGCGGTCAGTAAGAACGTGGGCCGTCGGATCGTCTTCGATCTGCACGGTCAATTCTTGGTTACTGTAGTTATAAATAGTGGGGGACCCCAGTCGGTTTGTCACTTCTGCGGTTTGTCTACTGAGCTCACGTCCAATTCTTTTCTAACTCGTGTCAAGGCTGGTTATATAGCCTTCACGGTTCTTTGGCTTGTTCTTCAAACTTTCCGGTGAGTACTTTCCTGAATCCATCTTTTTCCCCAATGTCTAGCTTTGATAGCTTAGACGATTCTTCGAGTAGGGCCGACGTAGGTTCCACCAACCGAGCCGTGTCCCCCGACTGCCTCAGTGAGCTTGAGGACTATGAACCAGTAGGCCGAGTCGCTTCGGGCAGTTTGGCATCTACCTCCCACCGAGGTCGGATGCTAGACAGGTTTGGTCCTTCGACCATGACGCCTGAGGGGCTTCAATCCATACTTTTGTCTTACAACCTTCCTGGGGGGTATACATATTTTATTCCTTCGGGTAGCTTTCTTTGGGAACACGGTCCTGACGATATCGTGATTTTTTGAGAGCAACTCGTTGCGGGGTTGCGACTTCCTTTCCATCCCCTTCTCGTCGAAGTCATAAACCACTTCGGTGTCACCATTGGCCAACTTCATCCGAACTCTATTCGGAACCTAGTGGGGACGGTTTCCCTCTTTTGCGAGCAGAACTTTCCCTTAGACTTAGAGATATTCTCCTCTATCTTGATGCTCAAGAGACAGACGGGTTCTCTTCCTGGGGGGAGACGGGCATATTACCTTTCTCCTCGCTAGGGTTTTAAGCTTCTGCACGATCTTCCTAATAAGGTCCCGGTGTGGAAGCGGGACTACTTCGGCGTGCGAAGTGCACAACGATGGCCCTTTCAGACTGGGTGGGGTGAGGCCGCTCCTGATTTAGGCGTGACTCTCGATAAAGAGACGGTGAAGGGCCTCCGGAAATGGGCACGACAAGGTTTAAAGTGCCACCACTACTTAACGAAGGCCAAGCTTATTGCAGCCGGCCTGAGTTCGGGTAGGTTGCTAGCTATGCGGTTTTCTTGCTTGCTCTGTTCTTTTCGTTTTTTCTGATGTCGAACTCGTTTCTGCAGGTGTGATGGATGCGGAGAGAACTCGTGGGGGCGTTTGTTCCAAGGTATGAAGAGGAGGAAGTGGGTCGCCAAGCGAACTCGTACCGAGCTACCCCTGGATGAGGAGCCCCAAGTTCCAGACCATACGCCGGAGGATCTGCCCAGGGAGCCCGAAGTGACTCCACCGATGCACGAAACTGCCGGGGTGCCTTACGTCGAGACCACTCATACGAGCGCTCCTGCATACTCAAGTGCTCCTGCTCACTCCGGGTCCGCTCATACGCAGGCTGGGCCCTCGGGCTCGGGAGCTCAAGGGGAGTTTAGGAGCGTGTTGACGCCGAACTACGCTCTTCAGAAGAGTAGGGACGCTACTTTCCCTGAGGAGGTCGCGGCGTGGACCGATCTTCCCTTGAATCAGGTCGCTTGCCGCGCCGTAACACATGCCATGGTGGTAAATTAGATTCCGTCTTCCTTTTTTATTCTGTTGCTTCTGCTGTTATTGCTCACTTGATTCTTTTAGTAGGTGAATTCTTCAATTCATGCCTTAGCGGCCCAAGTGGAGAGGAGCTCGCGACAGGCGCGAGCTGCTGAGGCTGCCGCTCATGCTGCTGAAGAAGCTTTCCGTGCTGCAGAGGCAAATACCCGGGCTGCTGAGGCGGCTGCTTACGTTGCTGAAGAGGCTGCTCGCGTCGCGATGGCCAGGCAGGCAAGGTCTTAGCGTGACACTGAGGCCATGGGGGTAGTTGTTAAGCATATGGCGGACTTGAAGTTGGATTTGCAGCATCATGTCGAATATCTTCAGGAGGACATCCAGGAGAGAACATAGATTTTTTCCCAAGGCATTGAAGACGCCAAGAAGAAGGCAGTTGAGGACTACATTGCCTCTCCGCGTTTTGACGATCTGATGGTGGATTCTTACAGGAGGGGGTTCAAGTTGAGCTGGTGGATGATCCGGAATACGTACCCCGACCTCGATGTAAGTGCCATATCCACTTCGCGTATAACTCAGGAGATGGCCAATGCTGCCGATGGCGTACCGGACTCTGAAGGAGAGGCAGGGCCTTCAGGTGTTGTTGAAGTGCCTTCTGATGGCGAAGAGGTGGCTCCGGGCATGTAATTTTTTTTTTTGTAAGTCCTTTTTGATGGCCAATGTACTCCTGTTTCTTGCAATGGAATGGGCGGTCTTTTTGCCCGTGTTCTTTTCCCCCAAACTGATTCTTTGTCGGCCACTTTGTCCGGGTTATTATACTTCCGCGACCTGTTCTGCCGCGAATTGGTTTTTTGCCGAGCTGATAATATGCTCTTCCTTGCGTGTTTACGCCGAGGTTTCTCTTGGCTTGCATCGTGGCACATAGGACCTGATTTCGTCCACTTCGCTTGGTGGTTTATAAGTAGTATCGCCTTAAGTTCACGATGTTCCACGCTCGAAGTACTTGTTTGCCTTCCAAGGTTTCGAGTTCGTATGCCCCCCCCCCCCGAGCGCTCTTTTTACTTTATAGGGCCCTTCCCAGTTAGGTCCGAGCTTGCCCACGCCGGGTTCGGGCGCCATAATCTTACGAAGGACAAGGTCGCCGACTCGGAAGCTTCGTTGCTTTACTCTGCTATTGTAGTAGCGAGCTACCTGCTGCTGGTATGCTGCTGTTCAGATGTGCACGAGGTCCCTTACCTCGTCCAATAGGTCGAGGTTGGTACGTAACTCGTCTCCGTTCGTCTGATCGTCGTATGTTTCTTATTGCAATGTTGGTACTTCGATTTCCGCCGGGATCATTGCTTCAGTGCCGTAGGTGAGGTTGAAGGGGGTTTCTCCCGTGGCGGTTTTTTCGGTAGTTCGGTGAGCCCACAAGACACTTGGTAGCTCTTCGGCCCACAATCCCTTAGCTCGATCCAGACGTGCTTTCAGTCCGCACAGGATGGCTCTGTTCATTACTTTCGTCTGACCGTTTACCTGCGGGTGCGCGACTGACGTGAAGTTTTGCCGAATCCCCATGTTCTGGCACCACTCTTGGAACTTGATATCCTCGAACTGCTTTCCGTTGTCGGAGATTTGTACCCGAGGTAACCCGAATCGACATACTATGTTCTTCCAAAAGAAGTTCTATATGTTTCGAGCCGTAACAATTGCCAGAGGTTCAGCTTCTATCCACTTCGTAAAGTAATCTACTACAACAACTAGGAATTTTCTTCCACCTGTTGCTGGTGGGAATGGCCCTAGGAGGTCGATGCCCCATTGTGCAAAGGGCCATGGGCTAGCGAGGTATTTGAGGTCGGAGGCAGGTTGATGGTGGATGTTGGCGTGCTTCTGACACTTGTCGCATTTTTTGACGAGCTCGACAGCTTCTACCTTCATCGATGGCCAGTAGTATCCTTGTCGAAGTGCTTTTTGGGCGAGTGCTCTGCCCCCCAAGTGTCCGCCGCACAGGCCTTCATGAGTGTCGCGGAGTACGAACTCGGCTTCGATAGGTCGCAGGCAACGCAAGTAGGGGAGCGTGTAGGACCGTCGGTATAACCGTTCGTCTATTATGACGTATTTGGCTGCTTGGCGCTGCACCCTCTTGGCCGCATTGCGTTATGCAGGGAGGGTTCCGTCTATCAAGAAGCTCGCGAGTGGGTCGATCCAGCTTGGCTCTGCCTCCAAGACGGGAGCGACCTCCTCTGTCCCCCCGAGAATACTAGGCCGAGGTAAGTCCTCTATGTAAACAGTTCTCATGTTGTTGTGACTTGTACTGGCTAACCGGGACAGGGCGTCGGCCTCAGTGTTCTCTGACCTCGGGATTTGCCTGATGAAGTGTGACTGGAAGTTGAGCAGGGCTTCTTTTACTTTGGCTAAATATGCGATCATGGAGAGCTCGCGTGCTTCGTACTCGCCTGTAACTTGGTTGATCACGAGCTGAGAATCGCTGTAGATGACCAAGTGTTTTGGCTTTACCTTTCGCGTTAGGTCCAGCCCGGCGATCAGTGCTTCGTACTCTGCCTCGTTGTTGGATGCCGCGAACTCAAAGCGTAGTGCGTATTCTAATTTTGTGCCGCCCGGGCCGCACAAGACTATTCCAGCTCCGCTGCCTTGCCGGTTCGAGGAACCATCCACGTGAAGGATCCAGGGCTCCTCATCCCAGTTCACGCTTCGCCTGACCAGGAGAGATGCCACATTGGCTGCTACTTCACGGGGTTTGGACCTATGGGCTCGGGATCACCGGGTTCGCCCGAACTGGGGACCTCGGGCTCGACCTGTGGAGCTTCGTGGCTGAAAGTGCACTCGGCGATAAAATCTTCCAAAGCTTGGGCCTTAATAGCGGTTCTTGGTTTGTATTGGAGGTCGTACTCACTGAGTTCGATGGCCCATTTCGTCAGTCGACCGAAAACCTCGGGTTTGAGTAAAACTTGTCCCAGAGCTTTGTCAGTCAGGACGATGACGGTGTGAGCCTGGAAGTATGGGCGGAGTTTTCGAGCTGCTGTCACTAGTGCGTATGCTAGTTTTTCTATCTGCGGGTACCTTGCCTCTGCTCCCTACAAAATTTTACTAACATAATAGATGGGTCGCTAGACCCGGTCTGTTTCTTTTATTAGTACTGAACTGACCACCTCGTCGCTTGCCGAGAGGTACAGTTCTAAGACCTCGCCCACCTCGGGCCGGGCTAAGGTTGGCACACTAGCGATGTAACCTTTTAGCTCGTCGAACGCGAGCTGGCAGTCCTGGGTCCAATCGAACCCTTTGCCTTTGATTGCTTTGAAGAAAGGTAGGCAGCGGTCTACTGATTTGGACATGAAGCGACTTAGAGCGGCTATGCGGCCGTTTAGCCTCTGAACTTCTTTTACTTTCCGAGGTGGTCTCATATCTAGAATGGCTTTTATTTTGTCCGAGTTGGCCTCAATACCGCACCGATTGACAATGTATCCTAGGAAGTTGCCCGAGGTGATGCCGAAGACACATTTATTGGGGTTCAATTTCATGCTAAACTAACGCAGGATTTGGAAGACAGAGTCTAAGTCTTGTATTAATTCTTGTGAAAACTGAGTCTTGACGACCATGTTGTCTACATAGAACTCTATCTTCGTGCCAATTAGGGGCCAAAATAACCTATTTGCAAGTCTTTGGAAAGTCGCCCCGACATTTTTTAGTCCGAAGGGCATGACCTTGTAGCAATACAGGCCGAACTCGGTTATGAATCTGGTTTTTTTCTCATCTGATGGGTCCATCTTGACTTGGTTGTAGCCCGAGTAGGCATCCAGGAAGCTTAGCAACTTGTTTCCCGAGGTCACGTCCACTAGGCGGTCAATTCTAGGGAGGGGGAAGCAATCTTTCGGGCAAGCTCGGTTCAGGTCGGTGTAGTCGACGCACATGCGCCACTTGGCGTTTGCCTTTTTTACCAACACCGGGTTGGCCACCCAGCTCGGGTAATGGCCTTCCCTTATGAAGTTTGCTACGAGGAGCTTCTCGACCTCCTCGTCGACCGCCCTCCAGCGTTCCGGGGCTAAGTTGCGTTTCTTCTGTCTAACGGGTCTGACTACAAGGTCAGTATTAAGTTTGTGAGTTATCAGTCCAGGGCTAATGCCGGGCATGTCGGCCGCGGACCAGGCAAAAATATCTAAATTTTGAAGTAAAAAACTCACCAGTTCGGTTCGTAGGGGATCCTCGATGGAAGCTCCGATCTGAAGTGTGCGAGCTGGGTCTGTAGCCGAAGTTGGGATTGCGACCGTTTCCTCCGTGGGCGAAGCTCATTCCTCACCTTGCTCCGCAGGCCGCTCCAGTTCGAGGTCGTCGACCGCCTTGGTGTTTCCCTTCAGGGCGGAAACATAACACTTGCGGGACTTGAGCTGGTCGCCCCGCGCTACCCCTACACCGAAATCCGTAGGGAACTTCATGGCCAAATAGTAGGTGGAGACCGCCGCCTGTAGGATATGCGTGATCGGCCGCCCTATTATGGCATTGTATGGGGAGGGGGTCGCGACTACCAGGAAATCATGGTTGAGTCTGATTGCACAAGGCCATGTGCCGACTTCCACAGGGACGATTATTTTTCCGAGGGGCCTGACTTCCTCTCCGCTGAAACCCACCAGGGGAGTGTTCACGGGCTTCAGCTCGCTCCTCTGTAACTGCAGCTAGTCAAATGGTGATTTGAAGAGGATGTCCGCTGAGCTACCCGAATCTACGAGTACGCGCCTGACCTCGAAGTCGTTGATCCTTAGTTTAATGACAAGCGCGTCATCATGGGGGTAGTGGACCCCTCGCGCGTCGTCCTCCGTGAAGAAGATTGGTTCTTCGGTCTTTGGTCTCTTTGGGGGGTTCCGTTCTTCGAGGGCCGCTTCACGGACTAAAGTCCGGGCTGCTGCCGAGGTACACCCCGCTACCACCGAACCTCCCACTATTACATGGATGGTTCCCCGAATTGGCCTCTCTTCCGAAGGCTGCTTCTGCAACGGTTCGGCAGGTCTGTTGCTAGACTCGGGGGCATCCTTTTCGTGCTCCCCTTGCCGACCTGCCTTATTGTTATTATTGTTGTGTTGTACAAAGTTTCTCAAGTATCCGCGATGGATGAGACCCTCTATCTCGTCCCGGAGGTTATTACACTGCTCGGTACTATGACCATGGTCTCTATGGAAACTACAATACAAATTCTTTTTTCTCTCGTTCGGATTTCCCTTTAGGCGAGGTGGCCACTTAACGTATGGGGCATCTTTGATCGTCATTAAGATCTCCGTCCGCCTCGTGTTTAATGGCGTGTAGTCCGTCCAAACTGCTATGGGGGCCCAGAACGACTGGTTCGGCTTCGGCTCCCGGGTCGGGTTTTTTCTGTCCACCGGGTTGGAGAGCTCGCCTTCTCTCTTTCTTTTCTCGTTCCCGCCTTCGGTTCGTTGGTTGATTTCTTCCTCTGTCCTCATGAACTTATCCGTGAGCTTGAGGAATTCGGCCACGGTTGCGGGCTGGTTGGCCACCATGTGCCATTTGAATTCTTTGTGCGTCACCACTCTTTTGGCCGTCGCGAGCTACACTGCGGGGTCCAACCGCGGTATCTGCAAGCATGCTTCGTTGAATCGCTTGATGTAGCCCCGGATGGATTCTCCTTCTCTTTGGACTACTCCTAAGATGCTTTCCTTTGTTCTGGGGCACCGTTGGCTGGTGACGAAGTGTACAGTGAAGACCTGCACGAACTGGGCCCAGCACTTTATCGACCCGGGGGCCAGGTTCCTGTACCAAGTGCGGGCTACCCGCCTGAGGGTGGTGGTAAAGGCCACGCACATGCACGATTTGCTGGCCCTGGCGAGGTGCATTTGGGACTGAAAGGCGTCAACGTGGTCGTTGGGGTCGAAGGACCCGTTGTACTTGTCCAGAGGTGGGAGCTTGAAGTCTCTGGGTAAGGGGACCGCCAGGAGTTCTGATGCGAGGGGGGAAGGAACCGAGAGAATCGGGGCAGCCCCTACCTCGTCCGAGCTCGTGTCTTTGCCTCTGAATTCCGACAAGGCACGGGTGGCGGTTCGGCGACTTCGCCGACGCCTTCGCTGCTGAGCGGGAGCTCGGGCTTGGAGCGTCGGGGCGTCGGCCTCGCGGGCGAGGTTTCCGACCCGCCTGCGGGTTGCGAGGCGGGGATGACATTTTTCTCTCTTCGGCCTGGGTACGAGGCCTAACTGTTAGGGGGGTTCTGGGGCCGGGAGGCCTTCGCCTGGTGGGGGTGTCCATCCTGCGGGGAGGCCTTGACCGGCCTCGGAGCGGGGTGGCGAGGTGGAAGTAGTGGTTGGTTCAATGGCAGTTGGGGGAACTGCTATTGATAGTGATACTGGGAGATGTTGTGCAGTACTTGGTGCTGGTGAAGCTGGTGCTGCTGGAACTGTTGCATTTGGGATTGCATTGCCCGCATGCACTGCATCAGGTCGTCCAACCGGTTTTGGCTGGCTGCCAGGGGGACGACAGTCGGTTCAGTGAAGGTCGTCTCAAAGGGGAGAGGAAAGGGGATGCTTGTGGTAGGAGGGTTTACGGGTGCCACTGCTTGTGGCGCGTTCAATCTGGGGATCCCATCCACCGAAAGGGGGATGGTGAACTGTCCAACGCACACCACGGGGACTTGAAGTTGTTTCCCGGTGGCGTTTGTCTCCGTGCCACGTCCGGTGTTGCTGGAGGAGGCCATGAGTGTTGGGTTTTTTGAAGAAAAGGGGTTATCGAAGTTTGGAGGGAGGCTTTTTGAAACGTTTTCCCACAAACGACGCCAATTGATGGAGCGCGATCCGGCCGGTCTTAGCTGTCCGCGGCCTTGCTTCTGAACGGGGTAGCAGGGAACCTGAAACGGAGGAGATGAGGAAGCTCCGGGGGGAACCCAGTGTAGAGGCTCCGAAGCTCAAGTTAGAATCCTTCAAAAGCAAGGTAATACCAGATAGCACAAAGTTTGCATACCTCCTTTGTCGGGGGGCAGGGGGCTCTTATAATTACTTTGTGCACTCGCCCCGAGGCCCTTGTCAGGTCGGGCATGATTACCCTTGTGCTTGTCAATTCGGCCGTCGTCCTTTCTGCTGAGACAGAACCGTCACTACCTAACCGTCTTTCTAACTGGAGATGGCAGTGTCAGTGGCGGTGGCAGGTGGCCGTTTAGAATGCTGCCGCCAAACGTCAGATCCCAAGTCAGTCAGGCGCGGCGCCCTCGGGCACGAACTTCCTTAGTGTTAGGCATGGTACGACTTGTTTGGTTTTGGTGTCCAGAAGGTGATGCGAAGTGCTGAGCGAGGCGAAGTGCTGAGCGAGGCGAAGTGCTGAGCGAGGCGAAGTCTTGAGCTCGGAGGTATCTATAGGGCAGGTCAATTCGGCGAGGTGTATCCCGAACTGTTACAAAGCGGATCGGTTCGGCGAAGTGTATCCCGAGCTGTTACAAAGTGGGTCAGTTCGGCAAAGTGTATCCCGAGCTGTTACAAAGTTGCCAGTTCGGCGAGGTGTATCCCGAGCTGTTATAAAGTTGCCAGTTCGACGAGGTGTATCCCGAGCTATTACAAAGGGTGAATTCGGGCCACCCGTAAAGAGTTCAGCCCGCTGGTGTCCCCTTGTTCCCGCCTAGGCTTGGCCCCTTTTGCCGAGCTGTTGTTTCTGCCACATATCACGTAATAAAGAGGTCGGGCCAAATCTTCCTTCATCAGATGGGTTCAATGTTTATTTATTTATTGGCTTCATACGGAGTAATTCATCTCCCATCCCTTTAACCCCCAACCCTATGGCAACGGGAGTTGATCCCAGGCCTTTGCTATAAAGATCGGGAGATCCTATCAACTAAGGCCTGCAGATTTTAGAGCAAATGAACAGGTCTTAAGTCATCATTAGTAAATTGATTGGTCAGATTAATCGGATTTTTCAGTTCAATTTCCCCTCGATTTTTCGGTTTAGTTTTCTTTTGATTTTTCAGTTTCTGATGAAGGTGGTGATAAAGTTTATTTTCACTCATTTCCAGCAAGCATTCTCCGTTAAATTCACTTTTCCATTAGAGAGTAAATATAACTTTAGTACCCAAACTTCAATATGTGCTACGGCAGTATTTAAACTCCCAAAATACTGTAAATTTAGTATTAACAGTTAGCAATGCATTAGTTATTTGTATCATATACATGATGATATGTATATCTTAAATCTTTTAAAAATATCAAAATTATTCTTTTAAATATTTTTGAGATCATTTTACTTTGATTGCCTTCCCAGCAACAACAAAAATTACTTGTCTTCTTCAGAAACAAACGGTCTAAACCCTCCTTTGTTATGGACTGAATAACTGAAAAAAGGATTACATCGGCAATGATTTAAACCCCTCTTCTCTAATAATGACGCTGTCTTCTCTGGCGAGGTTTTTCCGTGTAGTTTCTAGGAGTTTTTCGATAAAAAATTAAGCGCATAAAGTGATGAGTAGTATGGTTTTCAAAACCGGACCAGACCGGAAGATGGACTGAAAAAACCGGAAACCATCAGGTGACTGGTTCTGTTTTTCCCTAAAATTTGAATTTTGTCAAAAAATGTTGATTTGATCAATAAACTGTTGATTCGAACATTCGAACCATTTAACGATTTTGACCATTTTTTATTTTTGTCATTACGGGCCATCCATTCAGTTCAAAAGATTAGACCGTTCAACTCAGGAACCGGACCCATGACCGATCATAGCGTAAAGAGATTTAAACAATTTTGGCCATAATGGTATTTGTATCCTTTTACATGCCATCAATTAAATGTTTTAAAATTCAGATATTAAATTGAGACTAACCTCAAATTATAGGTACTAATCTGTAATTTACCCAAATTTGTTTCGCTTGTCGAGTTGAATTTTCGGACCATCCAACCTCGTCAAAAGAGTCATGGTTAAATAAGAGGGATGAAAATCAGCGAGGACTCGGTCCAACTCGAATTGATCGAGTTTAGTAAGTTTGATGAGTCATGGTATTCTTCATTTGTTAATTATACGAGTTCAGAGATATTGGGAACTTGAATTTTTTTAACCATTTTGGAAAAGATCAACCGTTGATGCTACTTTTGTACAGGACCCATGCCTTTGATCAAAAATAAAATTCCAACCCTGGGCTTGAATTATTGATATATCAATGTTCCAGTAATGTTCTTTCCCAACACAAAATTGTCTTAAAAAAACATGTTTATTAATTTTACTGTCTACTGAACAGCACTTCTTTTCCCTATATATGGAGACCAAACGATCAGAGAAGTCGTCTCAGTCTTTTTATCTCTTCTTCTTCTTCTTCTTGAGAAGATGACCGTCTCTGCCGCCATGAACGCAAGAATTATGGGTTCTGGCAAAGAAACTGTCATTCTTGCACATGGGTATGGAGGAGATCAGTCTGTATGGGACAAAATCCTTCCATACCTGGCTCAATGTTGCCGTGTCTTAGTCTTCGAATGGTGCTTTTCAGGCTCTGTGGCCCATCTCAACCTCTTCGACCCTGATAAATATTCTTCATTTGATGCTTTTGCCGACGATCTCATTGCTCTGATACAGGAGCTGAACTTGAGCCCCTCTGTATTTATTGGGCACTCTGTGTCAGGTATGATAGGATGCGTTGCGTCCACTAAAAGACCCGATCTATTCAAGAGGTTAATACTGCTTGGAGCTTCTCCCAGGTACAGATCCTCTCTCTCTCTCTCTCTCTCTCTCTCTCTCTCTCTCTCTCTCTCTCAGACGTAAGTTTCTTCTATTTGTGTTGATCTTAGATACTTGAATGCACAAGACTATGAAGGAGGATTCGAGAGATCAGCTGTTGAGCAAATGTTCATGAACATAGAGTCCAACTTCAGCTCATGGGTTCCAAAATTCGCCCGTCTTCTCATAGGTGAAGAACACTCTCTGGCCTTGGAGATGTATAAGAAATGCTTGGGAAGAATGAGACCAGAAATTGCGCTTTCATTGGCTAAAACCATCTTCTTGAGCGATGTACGAGATGTGCTGGAGAGGGTTCAGGTCCCATGCACCATCGTTCAGACTTCCCACGACGCTGTAATTCCGATATCCGTCGCTCGCTACATGCAGAGCAAGATCAAGGGCGAATCGACACTGGAAATCATTGAAAACGATAACCACTACCCGCAGCTGACGGCCCCTCAGTTGCTGCTTGGTGTTGTTGGTAGAGTCATCGGCGTTGGTTTTGATGACAGTACTGAGCTACCATTTCCGGCAGCCGACGGCCCCTCAGTTGCTGATTGATGTTATTGGTAGAGTCATCGGCGTTGGTTTTGGTGACAAGACTGAGCTACCATTTCCGGCAGCTGATGGCACACCGATTAGCATGATTGTGTACTCAGAGGGGATTAAAATACATAAAACTCTACTTAATTAATTTTAGTGTTTGTTTTGGTTAATTGGTTGCTATGGCTTGTTTTTTGCAGATAGTGTGAATGAATTGTTTGTCTAAATGAAGTTCATCTTTGATCCAAAACAGTTTGTATATTGTGAGTGCTCACAAAACAATCCTTACACCAATCTCACAATACATCTCAGTCGCACATCAAGAACATTTTATTATTCATGGAAGATATTTCTAATTCCGGATGTGCTATAAGATTGGTGTGGTGTGCTTTATTTTGACACGTGGAAATAATACAAAGGATCTCTTGTTTGGTCAATGATGAATAGGATGATCTTGTAATGACACGTGGCCATGCAAAGGATGAAGAGGATATAAGTTCTCTTTCCATTCACACAATGTTCCAAATACCATACAAAACCAAAGGGTTGAGACAACATGAAGTGCAACTGCGTGTAATGATGATCTCTGATGTTAAGCTTTAACAAAACCAACATTTGGCTTCCTCATTGACTATGGGCATGAATCATGGGATCGTGGGCTCTGTACACTAATATTTAAGCCCTAATTAACCACCCATTATTGCAACTGAAACGAGCCCAACAGTGATGGTATTTTAGTCTTACGACTTGATTTCTAAACGTCAAATTTTGAATCCAAAAATAAGAAAAAAGAAAAAGAAAAACGGTGTCACATGGGTACGAAATCTTTGCTTGGTAAACCGCTCAATAATAATCCGATGCCCCCTTCTCCCATCTCTAATTGAAAAAGCTCTTAATTTCCTAATCTTGGTTGAGCAAAGATCAGGTTTCTGTGAATAATCATGAAAAAGAATAGTTGCTTATTAGTTGGAAAATCCTGAGAGGATTGTTAAGATTAATTTTAAATGGACTCTACGCTGTGGCATGCATACCATTTTGATAGGGTCCTAAATAAAAAAGTATATTCTATTAGCGTAATATCTATTAACCTTGCCGAAGAATGGGCTGATTAGGAAATCCACAATGTCGTTCTCATCTTTCATGATCTACGAGGGTGATTTCAAGCTCGTCATCGGCTGTTTACTTTATAAGGTGAACCCCCATGAAGATTAAGGAACATCGTTGAGAAGTATCATCATCTGGGTGTGCGAATCACTAAGCTAATCAAGCGCGGATTAATCAACTCATCAAGTAGTTAGTGATCGATATTTATCTATTAATGAGCTTTCGAGAGACTTAGTATTCATTTATTTTTGTGATGCTTGAAAACAAGTGTGAATGCAAATACGTAGAGTGTAAATAGTTCATATAAATTATAAAGTTGAATTGGTTTTGCACTGACAAATTTATTTTCTTATCAAACAGACTTTTGACTGTAATGGATACAGATACAAATTCCAATAAAACATATGCATTTTTTTTTTATCAAAAGTCCACTTGAATGCAAATTTATTTCTTTTTTATTGATGTACATTTACATCTTATTGTCAATATAAATATGCATTAAAATATGTATTTTCTGTCATTTGTCAATGCATAAATATAATGATACCAAATATAGGCAAAAATGAACCAGAGTGCAAATGTAATATTGTCAATGCATAAATGTACTGTTGCCAAACACACTCCATTTGCATTGTTTCCAAACGCATCATCCTAAGTAAAACTCGTGTCTAATAACTCAGTAAAGCTGAATTTATCGACATCCTAAGACAGTTATAAAAAATATATATTAAATTGCCATAGCTTACCGGGTTTTACTTATTCCATATTTCCATTTTAGACAAAATCTTGCATGGTCTAGCCACATCGATACTCTGTAGGCTTTCAGAAAGACAGTAGATCAGGCCCAGTTCTTTTAGCCCAACTAATTTGTTGAAAAAACATGCTGGGCCGAACTCCGATGGGTTTTGATTGATTTGGTTTTCTTCTTATAGGCTATTCCCATCCATCTTATAATGGTTAAAACCATTTATTTCGACCAGTGCCTCCTAGTCCCCTAGTTTTGTTTTTTTTTTTTTTTTGTTTTGTTTTGTTTTGTTTTGTTTTTTTCTGTCCACGTTCAACAGTGTGCTGCCCACAGGCTCTCTAGTCTCTACACATATCACGCTAGTCCATACAACCAGGTATCCAGCACTGTTATTGCTGTTATTGTTGTAAAGAGTTCATTTAGACTTATTCATGCGAGGAGCCCTGTCGATAGCTCAGGCTGTTGAACGCAGATGGCCAATTTTTTTTTTTCTAAACTTTATAGATTTTAAACATTTCAATGTTTTTAGAGGTGAAGGTCAGGCGGACTGGGCCGGATTTAAGATCAACCAGGCCCAAGCCTAAGAATTGGGCCTGAGGCCGTAGCCAGGGCTCAGCGAGGTCAAACCAAAACTATCCAATCTAGGTCTAACTTGCACAAAAATTTGATACACTTACGTTGGTCAATCAACTTGATATAAGCTAAGTAATAGTGGTTCAGTTAGTGAGATATCTATCTCATAGTAGTAGAGACCTGGGATTAAGTCCCACTGTCACTAGGGTTGGGAGGTTAAGGGGATGATGGCTTGGTCCTAACTCCTAAGGGCTAGGACCAAGTCTAATCTAAAAGTAAGAAGCCCAAAATTTTTGACTTAGGCCCAGCCCAAGCACAGAAAATCAAAGCCCAACTATATAAAATTATGGGTTGAATCGGTCCAGGCTTCAGTTGGGGCCGCCCAAATTGCACCCATAATATATACGTCTAGTTGTTCTCAAGCAAGGAAGAGTTTTCATTAAGACCAATATGACATCATATATAAGCTGTCGACATGGTTATTAACTTATACTCACACTAACCGTGTATGATAAGAGAACACACTCTCTTGTGTGGGTTGATTGAAATCACTAATTTTAACTCCGACAATGGTGGGCCCTAATTTTCTCAACCACAAGTCCAGATATGCTTCTCACAGCATGTTCTGACCGCACAATGAGAATATTTTATGTATTTGTATTTATTATTAATGAAGAATTGTTTACATTCCAATTTCTCAACCACCAACCAAATTCCACCCAAATGTGCCTCCAAACTTAGTTGTTTAACCCTAAGTAATGTTACTTTACATAAAGCCTCAATCAATAACACAAGTTTATCAAAAAAAGCAATATTATTAGCCAATCTCTAGCAATCTTGTCTCATTATTGCTTGTGGGGCTAAGGCTCTTACAATAATTGATTTTGATGAATAAAATACTGAGGTATTCCTTCTTTATTAGGTTATATAGCCCATTATAAACATCTTGTTTCTAGTATATCCTGTCCCTTTTCATCTAAGACAAGTTTGGATCTCCTACGCATAAATTCTTTTTACATTCATACCCATACAATACTACAGACGTGCATCGGAAATATCTCCCTTATCATTCATGGGAAGATGTTTCCAATATACACGGTAGTGGTATCTTGTAGGTAGGGATGTGGGAAGAGTGTGTGGGTAGGAGATTGGAGTGATCTAAGACCATATCCGTATCCGTGCCTAGGTGCCTGTTTGGGAGGGTTGAAATGCAACGACTTCTGGCCACACATAAAACCTAAAAACTATGTTTGATGAAAATTCTGGAGAGCTCAAATTGGTTCAGTCATTAATCTGAAGGACCGTCCACTTGAAAATAATAGGTTATCCGAGTGTTTCAAAGCAGCTGAAACCAGTTTAACCATATATCTTCAGCTCAGCCCTCTCAAACACCAAGAAATTAGTTGTTCAAAATGTCAGTATCCTTGCATTGTTTTTGGCTATATGATTTATAGAACAACCTCATTTTTGGATTAAACTATTATTCACCATCCACTCTATCTTATTTAATTGTTAGTAGTCATTCAATCAAATTTCATTATAGAAGTAGTGTTGCTTAATTACTAAGTCATAGTTTTACCGATTAACAAGCTACTTAAATCATTTAAATCGTGAAAATCTTCAATATAGATGATGTTGTTTGATATGAGGTGTTTCAAACCGAGATTGTAATCAGATAATCCTGTCAATTGGACGATACTGAGATGGAAGGACGAAGCCAAGTTTCAAAGTATTGGAAACACCAAGTGTATCATAAAGGCAATTTTAAGATACGTATCGGGATATGCCTTGGATACACATGCATATCAGAGAAAAACTAAGATACACATAGATACTCTTGGAAACATTATAAATACTTTAACAAATCATAAAAATACATCAACAACACTAAATATAAGACATCAATGAGGTGTATATACATTAAATTAAATTAATATATTTTAATGGTTTTATGAAGAAATATATTATATCTAATTATAATTTCATTAAAAAATCCTATGCTTAACTATAATTTATAAATTATAATTCTTAAGTTTTAATGTTTTATGGGATGAAAAAAATCCAACTCTCCTATCCAACCATAAACATGCATTGGCACAAATTCTATGTGAAAATATAATCAATAATTATTATTTATTATTCATTTCCAAAAACTATAAAAAATAAATAAAAATTAATAATATATCCAAAAAAATAGTTATTAAAGAAGAAATTACAATTGTGGATATGATAGATCATTCATAGAATTATAATATATTCATATAATTAATTAATTATTAATTTTTTAATTCTAAAAATTAAAAAAATAATAATTATTAAAGAAGAAATTTCAATTGCTCTATGGATATGATAGATCATCCATAGAATTATAATATGTTCAATTGTTATGATCAGATGATAAAATATAATTATTTATTTTTTATTTTTTTAATTCTAAAAATAATATATATATTAAAGAAGAAATTTTAATTGCTCTATGGATATGATAGATAAATATGTAGATCTAAAACATATTTAGTCTTTATAGGTAGAGAAAAAACTTACATTTTCAAATTTTTTGTTAATTTATATTTTCCCCAAATATCTTCATGAAATTTCCATAAATCTACTAATAACAGAAAAAAAAAATTGTGATTTTGAATGTAAGAAATGTAGATTAACATAAATTTAAACATTCAAGAAAAAAAAAAGAAATCACAAGATATTATAAAAAATTGAAAAAAAATTACCTATTTTTTCAATATATCTTCAAATTTTGAAAAATCTTTAAAAAAAATTAACGATTCACACTTGTTTCTTGCAAAATTTTGCAAATCTAGCACTCTAGGAATGAAGTTTGGAGTTTTAGAGTCATTTGGGGTGAAAGAAGGCTTATTTCAGGGAATAGAAGATTGCTTTCCCCCTTTAATTTTTTTTTTTTAGTTTTTGGCCATATCATTTTCGTTGATATGCTACCAATACACCTCAATACGCCCCAATACACCTTCGGTACGCATGAAAAAAGATGAAACATCTGATTTCCATGTGTATCCTATATCGGCTTTTAGAAGATACAATACGATACGCCCCATATCGAGCATATCGCATTGGAATTTTAAACCTTGGACGAAGCCGTACTCCAAGATCTGAAACCAAGAAAGTAGTCAGAGGCCTGAGGAGCTATTCCCTAGGTAAGTACTCCAATGCTCAAATTTTGAAAAATCTTTAAAAAAATTAACGATTCACACTTGTTTCTTGCAAAATTTTGTAAATTTAGCACTCTAGGAATGAAGTTTGGAGTTTTAGAGTCATTTGGGGTGAAAGAAGGCTTATTTCAGGGAAAAAAAGATTGCTTTCCCCCTTTAATTTTTTTTTTTTTTAGTTTTTGGCCATATTATTTTTGTTGATATGCTACCAATTCGCCTCAATACGCCCCAATACACCCCCGGTACGCATGAAAAAAGACGAAACATTTGATTTTCATGTGTATCCTATATCGGTTTTTAGAAGATACAATACGATACGCCCCATATCGAGCATATCGTATTGGAATTTTAAACCTTGGATGAAGCCGTACTCCAAGATCTGAAACCAAGAAAGTAGTCAGAGGCCCGAGGAGTTATTCACTAGGTACGTACTCCAACGCTCAAATTAGTCCAAAATGGTGGGTGGTCGGACGAGCAGTTGAGAGCAATGCTGGTTCGAGTAGTTGAGAGCAGTGCTGGTTCGAGCAGAATAGCAATATGGATGCTAGAGAGTCCAAAGTCCCTTACCTTGGGCAGAGGTTACCTATTTATAACCGAAGATGAGATCACATCTCTGCCCCACAACACATATCGGGAGATGTCCCCAATACACGGCGGGGATGTGTTGTGGGGCATTGTGGGGCGAAGGTGTGAACTCGTCGAAGATCTGTGTCCAATTCAGATGAGGCTTCTGGGATTGTCGGGATGAGGTCATTCGTCAAGGTCTTCAGGATAAGGCCTAATCCCTGGTGGAGCTGTCTTCCTAATCCATACAATGCTCTCCTATCTTAGTAGTGCTTATCCATTTGACGTGATGCTGATGTAGCAAAAGTGATAAGACAACTATAGAGATGACACGGGACACTCGAGGCCAGCTAAACCATAACCCAAACAATCAAAAGCCATAGATCAATATATTGTAATATTTTCTTAGCATACATTTGTCATATATTTATATTTTATTCATACTTACTTGTGTAGTTGGTAGATTCGTAGATACGGTAGGGAATCTTCTGTGGGTTTTTTCGTCAATGCACATGCGCGGTAAGGACAACATAATATAACACTATAACAGAGATATTTTGGTCATTTTCTTTTTTTTTTTGGTAATCAAAGAGAGCTTCTATTCAAACCATTAAATAGTAAAACAGGGGAGGAAGAGTCTAAACTCAGCTCCCACAAAGCACACTTGGCTAGAGTGTCCGCCAAGGAATTACAAAATCTTGGAATATGATGAAAACTAACAGATTCAAAAGATGTTGCAAAGATTTTAATGTCACTCCAGATTGCATTTAGTGGAGAGAAACAGGTTGAAGCAGCTGAGTTAATAAACAATCGGATGTCATTTATCACCTCCAGCGAATCTGCTTCAAAAATCACCTTTATTGGTCCAAACACTGGCCTCCATGCAGCCCAAACGTAAGGCCATGGCTTCTACCATTATACAAGCAATACCAGAGCGACAGCTGCTGGCTGAGAAGCTTACATCTGCATTAACCTTTATCCACCCCCCGGGGGGGGGGGGGGGGGACCATCCTCTTTGCTGTTCAATATTTGGAACTAGGTCTGAAGGAACTGGTCGACTAACAGAGGTCGATCTAAGCTCTGAAATGAAACTCCAACTCTTGATAGCTACCTGACTCGGGTTGGTGATTGTACCATTGAATATCAGCCCATTACGAGCCTTCCAAATCTCCCAGTAGAAAGCTGAAAAGGCCTGTAACCAATCTTGGTTATTTGGCATTTCATGCTGCTAGGCCAGCAATTCAGCAAACCAGTCTGAGAAAGAGTCGTGATCTATCCCCTCTGTACGCATTGCAAGGTTGCTAGCAAACCAAACAGCCTTCGCAAAATGATATTTAAGTAGTACATGGGCAACCGATTCTTTCTCCTCTCCACAACGGGGGCATAGAGTAGAAATCCTCATCCCTTTCTTGGCCAATAGCTGGTGAACTGCAAGAGCATTGGAGATAGCTCGCCACAAAAAAAATAATTTTTTGGGGGGGGATTTAGAATTCCAAACCTTCTTCCAGGCTACAGGCGGCATCTGAGGATAACCACTTTTGACAAAATATTCCCCATCCTTAGAAAATTTCCATATCAATCTGTCCTCCGATTCATGCAAGTCAATAGGAATCTTCTTTATAGCAACAACTTCCTCCGGAGAGAAGAGACAGTGAAGGATTGTGATATTCCACCTTTGCGGGTTTAGGAGAATCAAGTCAGATGCTCTATTAACAGTGCAATCAGCAGCTCAGACGCTCTACCTTCCAAAAAATTTGGGATCCATGCATCATTCCAAATATCAATATTTTTTCCATTGCGAATCCGCCGGATTAACCCTTAGTCAATATATCTCTGCCATCTAACAAACTCCTCCAAGCCTAGGATGGCTTGGAACCTAGAGAAGCCTCAATAAACCTGGTCAATTAAAGGCATAGTGTTTTGTCTCTTTATTTTTTGAGTTTCTCCCTTGGGCCTTGGCCTTTCAATCTATCTTACACTTTAACTCAAGTTTCGAGAGTTCAGGCCTGCGCCCCACGAGGGGTGCCCCACAACGTCTACAGCGCATCCTTGCCTTGAATTGGGAACACCTACGATGATGACATCATCGGGCCTGATAGTATCGTGTGAGACATCATGGGACGCAGATGTGAACTCAGTTTTAGCTTTTTCAGCAGTCACCAGGGCTCCAAACGATTTCGCATCAGCGCCCCCACAACCCATCCTAATACGAAAATACTCCCAAATCCCAATACATGCTGAGATATGGATGTGGGACGCCAGTGGGGCGCCAATCTGACCTTGCAGCAAACCATTTGTCATTTAATCGAAACTCCTAACCGAAGGCTAAAGCCTCCGGATCTCCTGCCCACGGGAATTCTGCCTACGCCTACCCACAATACACTACCCCGTGGGCAGCAGATCCGGAAGCCTAAAAAGCTAAAACCTTATAATACGTGGTAGTTGCACGTGCGAGAAAATGTAGTTATTATGGTTTTTTTTTTTTCATTAATTCAGACAAGAAAATTTATTGTCTTTCTCTTCCAGCCTTCAGGCTAGTGCTCCATGGAGTTGTTTGTATCAATCACTCTGCATCTCCAAGTGCGCACGTTAAGGACCTCTTTCTCCTGCCCTTCACACACAGCTTTATCTCTCTGCCTATAAAGTTGTAAGTACCAGAATAACTACTGAAAACTTTCTGCTCTCTCAGCTGTCAGCCAACTTTATCGTTTTTCTTTTTTCTTCTTTCTACTCAGATTTCGGGACTTTGCTCCGCAACTCCCTTCAGATCTCGATTTCTCATCTTTTAAGTTACAATTTCGTTGAAGATCGAGGTAGATTTTTTCGGTTTAAGCTTCGTGGATCAGATGCTCTTGTTCTTCTTTTCTTTTTCTGTTTGTTTTCTGGAGTAGATTTAAGCTTCAAGTTTGATAACTGGGAACTGTTTCTGAGATCGATCCTTTAAGAAAATTGGTAATTCTCTTGGGGGATCTTCATATTCAGCTGTTTTGCAGTCGAGAATATGAAACATTGTTCGGTTTCTGTTTAATGCAGCTTCCTCTTCAAAAATCTGCTAATGAGCCAGTCAGAAGTAGTACTTCGGATTGATCCTTGTATTTTTTGGTGAACTTTGTTTTTTTATTTGTTTTTTTTCTTTAGTTCTCTGTATTAAAGAAAGTAGAATATTGCGTGATTTCTCGTTTCGTGTAGGTTTTACATTCGAGGAGCTGTAAAGAAGTTATACAGTGTTTGAGTTCATATAGGAAAAATTAGTAATCGGCTGGTTTGGAGAAGAAAACTGCTTCAAAGAATGCTGGTTAAGCGATTTATAGTGAAGTAAGGTGCGAGGAATTAATGGAGGAGAACAACCATAGAGAAGATTTACATAGAAATGTACTTAGGCAGTCATCCTTACGTCCAAGTGGAGGCTTGAAACCCACATTGTCAGGGAGATCAACTCCAAGGGGTTCTCCTTCATTCCGAAGATTGCATTCTAATCGGACTCCACGAAGAGAGGCTCGAATCAGTGGAGGGCGTTTTCTGTGGATCAAGAGCAACCGCTTGGTCTTCTGGCTGATTCTGATTACCCTCTGGGCCTATCTAGGGTTTTATGTTCAGTCCAAATGGGCTCATGGTCATGGTGATAATAAGGACGAGCTCATTGGTTATAGAAGTAGACCTGGTTTTGGAATTTCGGAACCAGAAGTGAATCAGCGATCAACAAGTCAGGATTCTTTTATGGTTAATACTGGTTCAAGTGAGAATCAGGCGGAAGGTAAAAAGCTGTCCATATTGAAGAGAACAAGTGTGACTTTGGCGAAAAAGGGGAAGCGAATTTCATCTTCTCGGGGAGCGTCCTCGAAAAGGAAGAGTAAGAGAACAGGTATGGCACGCAGCTTGCATGGTAATACACGTGAGAAACAGAAGGCTGTGGTAGAAGATCAAAGTAGTGGATTGGAAGAGCAAGAAGAGGAGATTCCTAAAAGGAACACCTCATATGGATTGCTTGTTGGTCCTTTTGGTTCAACAGAGGAGAGAATTCTGGGATGGAGCCCCGAGAAGCGATCAGGTACGTGTGATAGGAAGGGAGAATTCGCGCGTCTTGTTTGGTCTAGAAATTTTGTGCTGATATTCCACGAGCTTTCAATGACGGAAGCCCCCGTTTCAATGATGGAGTTGGCAACTGAACTCTTGAGCTGCGGAGCAACAGTTTCTGCGGTGGTTCTTAGCAGGAAAGGTGGGTTAATGGCAGAGCTTGCTAGAAGAAGAATCAAAGTGCTTGAAGACAAGATGGAGCTCAGCTACAAAACGGCCATGAAAGCGGATCTTGTCATTGCAGGATCTACCGTTTGTGCATCATGGATTGGTGAGTGAGAATCCCTCCATAACATTTCATTCATATAAACAACAGCAGAGGAACAAAGTCTTTACTTGTCATTCCAATAGCAGAAACTTTTTACCTCCAACCACATCTTCAGGATAACCAAATTGCATTAGGATTAGTGCAGGCATTGCCAATCCAGATGGTCCTACCAATTTATGGTCTGGATTATCCACATATGGTATAAAAAACTTTTCTTTATAAACTAATATAACTAACTATATGCACGTCAATAAGATACCAAAAAATAAACAAAAATTTATCTGTATTATCCCTTCAGTTGGTCTCTGGTATCTTCATGACAAAAGCATCTTATTCAAGATACGCCTATTCCTGGGATGATAAGTCTGTCGTGTTATTTTTCCAATACCCATCTTGCATTTTCATTCATCCAACAGCTAGTTTTCATGGAAGGATGTAAGCTTTTGGGGGTTCTTCTGCACAACATGGAACCTTGTATCTTAACATAATCATTATCAATGCAAATATTCCTTCTAGTCTTATGCCAAATTACTCATCAATGATTTATGCCTGTGTATCTATTGTGGCTGAATTGCTAACCCATGTCCTAATTTGGTTCTACTCCGTTCCAATACAGATTTTCAGTCTACTATCCTTCGCAAAAAGTAACTTGCATATTACTTGACAGTATCAAGTTTAAAATGTTGGTTTTGATGAAAGATTAATTATTGAAGGAAACTCCAAAACAGTAGTAGAATGGCTAAAGATGGGAGAGGGGGTCTCTTGGCATCTAAGGAATGCCCTTAGGCGTTTCAAATGGCTTTCTAGGGGCATGTTTATTCAGGTTAATTGGATTAGAAGATCTGCCAATGGTCTGGCAGATGGTCTAGCTAAGCAAGGGGTTCAGAGGCAGTATGTTTTGGGCTTAGCTGTAATATGTTCGGGGGTTTAGACATTTGGTGTCTTATGTATTTTCCACAATGCTTTGTTTTTATGCTTTCTTTTAAAATTAATAAAATCCTTTTATGAGTTACTGATAAAAAAATGTTGATTTTGATGAAATTGTTGATCACTTAAAAACAAAAAATATGTCAGAAATATTGAAATTTTTGTGTATATTTATTGTAAAAGTTTTACAACATTTTAATATTAATTTATTAAAATATATTTTAATATTTATTTCAGAATGGGTTTAAAAAGATCATTATTAAAAAAATATTTGGATGATAGCTATTTTGATGTAAATTGAAAACCTTACATCAACATAATTAACAAAATGAAGCTTGTTGAAATAATATAAAAGATATTGAAGCATTAGAGAACATGTCAAGACATATTCTAATAAATTTCGTGCTGGTACCCATGGTTAGATCTTTATATTCTATCTTACCAAAAAATTATCAATGATTTAAAAGTTACTTAGATATTGTAAGAGTGGATGTCTAAGGTTTTATATTCTTTGATCGAGTTAACTTTGGCTGTTGGGGGCTAAAGCCTATGCCGTTGAGAGCGTTTTTAGGCTGGACACATTCACCAATTCACGCCCATGTCTATGTTTATAGTTAAAAAGAAATAGGGAGCAATTACTACTTTACCCCACTCTAATTTCAAATAATGTTCTCAACAGCAGAGGCTGTTGGCCCCCAACAGCCAAAGTTTTTTCTCTTTGATCTACCTGGAAGGAGAAAATTTCCATTAGTCATTACTAATATGAAAATGGTTTTTCTTCTTGAAATATTGCCTTGCGGGTTTTTTTTTATCAATAGCAGAGATTTCATTAATTGATTAAGTGATAAAAAACATTGAACTGGAGCTAAAGTAACTTAACTCCTTACAAATGCCACTAAAGCCAAAAATACAGAAAAAGTTACAGTTGAGCCCAAAAAACAGAACTCCTATTCACCCCTTCTCTAGCTAACCCATCTGCAAAGGAGTTTGTACTTCTCTTTATCCAAGTGCATCGAACTTCCATATCTTTTGTCAACCAGTTGTATTTCCTCTTTTCATTGCTGTAGCTCCATGGTCTTGAATTTTCTGCTTTTAACCAATTCACTACAGTTTCAGAGTCTCCTTCTAAGATCAGTTTGTTTATGTTCAAATCCTTAGCCCTTTGAATCCCTTCCAGAGCTGCTAATTTTTTTTTTTTTATCAATAACAGAATGCTTTATTAGATTATAAAAATTGTGAAACTTTGAGTACAAGAGAGGGGAGGTAAAATATCTTAACTCCCCCACAACAGAGAACAAGAAGGAAAGCTAAAAAGTGGCCCAAAACAAAGAATCCTTAAGCACCCCTTGCTTGGCTAACGCATCAGCCATGGAATTAGCACTTCTCTTCACCCAACTGTACTTCACCTCAATATCCCTACTCAGCCATGTAAATTTTTTCTTTTCATTTCTGTAGCTCCACAAACCATTGTTGTCTTCCTTCAACCACCTAATTACCACCTCCGAGTCCCTTTCAATGATCAAGCACCGAATGTTTAATTCTCTTGCTCTTTTGATTCCTTCCAGAGCTGCTAAAATCTCAGCCTTCAATGAGTCCCCTATTCCAATTGGGCTGAAAAACATAGCCATAACAATCCGTCTTTCGTCCCTCAAGACTCCCCCTATTCCGGAGGGCCCAGGATTGCCCATGCTGCTGCCATCAAAGTTCAGTTTGGTAAAGGCAATAGGAGGAGAGGTCCAAACAGAATTTGAAACCCTCTTGTCTGGGGCTGAATCTGCAATTTCCTTCCAATTCCTAGACAAATCATCAACTGAGAAGTCAATAAATAAGTCCAATGTTTTCAGCCAATGAACTACCCCTTGCATGAAGTATTGGCTTGCGGTTTATAATTTAACATTTGATAAAACCATACTTTTTTTTGTTTCAGAACAATATCTTGCACATTTTGCAGCTGGATCAAGTCAAATTGTTTGGTGGATCATGGAGAACAGACGGGAGTATTTTGATCGATCAAAGCTGATGCTTAACAGAGTGAAAATGCTTGTTTTTCTTTCAGAATTACAATCTAAACAATGGCTAACCTGGTGTGAAGAAGAAGGCATTAAGCTTAATTCTCAGCCTGCTCTGGTTCCACTTTCTGTTAATGATGAACTGGCGTTTGTAGCAGGTTTTCCTTGTTCCCTAAATACTCCATCATTTAGTGTTGAAACAATGCTTGAGAGAAGACGTTTGTTGCGAGATGCAGTTAGAAAAGAAATGGGACTAACAGAGTATGATATGCTTGTGATGTCTCTTAGTAGTATAAATCCTGGAAAGGGTCACATCTTGCTTCTTGAGTCAGCACACTTGATGGTTGAAGGAAACTTTTCTCTTGAAGATTCTGGAATTAAAAATATGATTCAAGTAGGCCATGATAGTTCCACCTTAACTGGGAAGAAGCATTTCAGAACTTTATTTCAGAATCCGAACCACATTAATGGATTATTATACCCCTCTGATGAATCTAATTCTTCAAATGAAAATAAGAAGAAACATTCAAGGACTCTCAATGTCCCTGACTCCAGTAATGACACAAATGCATGGATCCTTGGCAGTGATCACAAAATAAGGAAAGTATTGTCTGACAAAGAAGAAGCACAGGAACAGACTCTTAAAGTTCTAATTGGTTCTGTTGGATCCAAGAGCAATAAAGTGACTTATGTTAAAAGAATGCTCAAATTTTTGTCTCAACATCCTCACCTTTTAAAGTCTGTGCTATGGACTCCAGCAACTACACATGTTGCCTCACTCTATGCAGCAGCAGATGTTTATGTTATAAATTCCCAGGTGATTGTCCTTTAATCTCCTTTTCACTCAATGTAAATTCACCGTCTATGACATTAAGATAAGAATACCTTCCTCTGCTTGTATATATATTTCCTTTTAAATCATAATGAAATTCCATGTTATTTATCAAAAAAATATAAGAAAACCAACAAAAAAATGGATACAGGAGACAATAATATGACTCCATTTCCTGAAGTCCAGGACATAAGGATACGGGCATCCCGTATACTATGCTTATATCATGCTTTTATATCTAGTTTTTGAAGCTAAGTGTCATTCCTCAAAACTTATGTCTTGCCAAATTTAATTGAAGCACTAACATGTACAGAATTTAGTTGATTGTTAAGGATATCATCGTTCATATTTTAGAAGTGTTAATGCTATGAAGTATATGTAGAAGTGTCCATGCAGTATCTTCTGTTGTGTCAAGTATATGCAGGTATATGGGTATCATGGTTTTTTTTTAATAAATTACAATTTTATTACTAACAAAGGAGGAAGATATTCACTCAAAAACAAGCCAAAATGCATGTTGTTTTTAGGGCATTCTTAGAAACTCAGGTATCATAGGTGCCAATTGGCCAATCCATGTTTTCTTTATGTAGAAAACCAGGACCTTGTTATACTTCTGATTCACTCAGTGGCCTGGCTTTAGAATTTTCTGTTGAATGGTATTTGATTGTAAGGGGTTGCTTAGATAATCTCTGATGTCAGTCCAATGTGGGTTATAGAAATTCAAGGAACTTGTAGCTGGTTAACTTCTGATAGCAAGATGGGATAGTCTCCGTGTGTAATTGTATAAATGTTGTTGAAGGCTTACATGGACATACCATTTGGTATGTCATTATGGTGGGAGGCCTTCAGTGTCATTATTGACATCTAGGTTATCTCCATCTATTGTCAAAGGTTAGCATGGACACCAGAGTGGCATCAAATAAATCCTTATACAGGGAGAAATTTGTCTATTTTGGTCATCTTGGCTTTATTAAGGACACAAAATTAATCAAGGAGAAAATTGTCTAGGTGTTCATCTTCCTGCAATAATGGGAAACCTAAAAAATGGAAGTGGATGTTAAAAATGTGACTATACTTCATAGGAAATAGACAATGATCCCCCATTTGATAGGATAATGATTAGAGTTATTTGACAGTGTAACTAAAACATCAACTGGGCAATCATAAATCAATTAGGCATTTTGGAGGCCTACTGCTTAAGGAAACAAGTAGGCAGGCAACATAGATATTGATGGAGGGTGATTTGGCCCGACCTCGTAGCACAGGTACACGTGGGTGTGACCTTGCTCAAGCGATGACTCAGCATGACAGCACAACGAGCGCAACTGCAACTCAGAGGGAAGGGCCCACCGAGTTCAGCCTGGCAACACGGCGGGATAAACTACTCGCCGAGAGCCGCCTGACCTGCACCTCCTCCCCGAGGCTAAGGCACTCCGAGCTACCTCCGAGCTCGGGGCCCCCTGACCTTTCCTAATGTCCGAGCTCCTCCCAATGGATTTTGGGCCACTCCCAAATAGGAACACCCCGATCCGCATCTAGATACCCCGAGGTAAAGACACCTCGGGCTGGACAGCTCGTGTAGCTTGCCACGGGCAGCTCGCCACTTGCGGGATAGCTCGGCACAGGGTAACTCACGAAAGAGCAGTTCAGCATATCGCAGGAAGATCTCCAGCCCGACCACCGTACCCGAAAAATCTGGGGACAGCAACCATGTCACTCGTCAGACAGTGCCGTGCCTGCCACCTTTAAAGGGTGCCTTACACCTGACAGGCACGTACCCTGCAATGACGGCCCCGCGCGTGCCACCTCAGCCCTGCTTGTAACGGCTATAGCAGGATGACAGTGGCGGTTATACCTGCCCTGTCAGAGGCTAGTGGGCCTGATGCAACCGAATTCTGTTATAAGAAACCCAATCTCAAGGAGCAAAGGTAACTCCTGATACTCGCGCTATCTGCACTCTTAGCCTTCATCCTCTCTTTGCATCTTTCACAGAATTCTAACTTAAGCGTCGGAGTGTTCCCGCCGGGTAAGCCCCTGGGGATTCTTCATCTTCTCCATCTCAGGTACCTTTCAGGAGCCACGCAAGTGCCAGCTAGGAGTGACCGGATTGTGCACCATCATTCGGCGCCGTCTGTGGGAAGCGCTTCTAAAAGCCTTCCTCTAAACCTTCACAGTTCTTTCTTCTTTGAAAACTCAGTGTTCATGGCTTCTTCAAGCAATGTCAGACGTAGCATGGAGATGGATAACACCAGGGAACAACCCCAAGTTCCCACAATCTGCATTGGGCAATTCACCATTCCCCTCTCAGTGGACGGAGTCCCTAGCCTAAACGTGCCGCGAGCAGCGATGCCTGTGGGTGTTCCCCTTCCCCCCTCTATTGAAACGACCTTTGCTGAACCGACTATCGTCCCTCTGGCGACCAGCCAGAACCAGCTCAACGATTTGATGCAGTGCATGCGGGCCATGCAAGACCAAGTGCAGCAGCTCCAGCAACACTAGCTTTACCAGCAGCAAGTACTGCACCACGTCTCCCAGTACCACTATCAGTAGCAATTCCCTCAGTTGCCTCAGCCTCAGCTTCAACCTCAGCTCCCTCCTCGACGCCCAGCCTCACAGCGAGCTAGGTCTCGCCGCCAGGATGCACGCCCTTCTCGCCAAGGAGAAGCTTCCCAAAACCCCCGTAAGAGCCAAGCCTCCTCCCGCGGAAGACAAGAAAGACCGGCCACTCCGGTCTCGCCACGGGCGGTCAGGCCGGGAGGACCCCAGCTTGCCAGGTCTACATCACCTCGGCAATCAAAGTTCGAAACCCCGCTTCTGGAGAACCAGTTTGAGATCCTGGCTGTAGACTCCAAGCAGGATCCCTCTGTCCGCAGCCATCACCAGCGGCCGAAACTGCTTCCTACACAAACCACGGAGGTGAGCAGCACCAATGCGGAGCCCGCCAAGAAGAAAAGACGCCGCCGTCAAGCTCGTCGATCTACCACCCACAACCTGCCCAAGCTCGGAGGCAGGGAAGAGGTAAGCTCGGGTGAAGTTAAAGCTCCCCTTCTTTCTGCTCCTTCCCCCCTGTCTCCCGAGCTCCTGGTTGTTCCAATGCCTAAGGACTTCAAGCTCCCCCCTCTCGACAAGTATGACGGCCAGTGAGTCTTGCATGTGCGTGGCCTTCTCCACCACTTTCAGAGGAGTGGCCCGCACATGGTACTGAAACCTGGCGTCCGGATCGATAAGAAGTTGGGCACAGTTCGCGCAAGCCTTCACGTCCCACTTCGTCACCAGCAAGCGGTGCCCACGAACTGAGGAAAGCCTTCTCAACATAGTCCAGAGAGAGGGAGAGTCCATCCGGGGCTATATCAAGCGGTTCAACGATGCATGCATGCAGATACTGCGCCTGGACCCCGCAGTGCGCCTTGCAACAGCCAAGAAGGGCGTGACGCACAAAGAATTCAAGTGGCGCATGGTAGTCAATCAGCCGGGGACCATAACTGAATTCCTCAAGCTTGCGGACAGGTTCATAGCCACGGAAGAAGATATCAACCAGAAGGGCGAGAGCGCGCCTGAGAAAAGAAAAAGAGAAGGAGAACCTTCCAGCCAAGGAGACAGCCGAAAGAAGAAGGACATAGCTCGGGGGGCAAAGCCGGGTCAGCCATTCCGAGCTCCTATAGCGGACCGAACCGATTACACCCCACTGAATGCGGAGCAGGCCGAAATCCCGATGGCCATCAAGGACGCCCCATACGTGAAGTGGCCGCCCCGCTTGAGGGGGAATCCCAATGAAAGAAATAAGAATTTGTATTGTAGTTTTCATAGAGACCATGGTCATAGTACCGAGAACTGTAAGAACCTACGCGACGAGATAGAGGAGCTCATCCGTCGCGGATATTTAAAGAACTTTGTACAGAATAATAATAATAATAATAATAAGGCAGGTCGACAAGGGGAGCACGGTAAGGATGCTCCCGAGTCCAGCATCAGGCCGGTCGAACAGTCACAGAGGCAGCCTCTAGAAGAGAGGCCGGTTCGGGGCACCATCCACATGATAGTGGGAGGCTCGATCGTTGCAGGTTGTACCTCAGCAGCAGCTCGGACGTCAGTTCGCGAAGTTGCTAGGTAAGAACAAAATCCTCCGAAACGGTCGAAGACAGAAGAACCAATCTTCTTCACGGAGGACGATACGCGAGTGGTCCACTACCCCCACGACGACGCACTTGTCATAAAACTAAGGATCAATGATTTCGAGGTCAGACGCGTCCTCGTTGACTCAGGTAGCTCGGCAGATATCCTCTTCAAAGCCGCGTTCAACCAGCTTCAGTTGCAGGGAAGTGACTTGCGGCCCACGAACACTCCCTTGGTGGGTTTCAGTAGAGAAGAAGCCAGGCCCCTTGGGAAAGTAACAGTACCTGTGGAAGTCGGCACATGGCCTTGCGTAGTCAGACTCAACCATGACTTCCTGGTGGTCATGACCCCCTCCCCATACAATGCCATAATAGGCCAGCCGATCACCCATGTCCTACGAGCGGTGGTCTCCACTTATCATTTGGCAATGAAGTTCCCTACAGACTTCGGTGTGGGGGTAGCGCGGGGCGACCAGCTCGAGTCCCGCAAGTGCTATGTCGTCGCCCTAAAGGAGAAGACCAAGGTGGCCGACGACCTCGAACTGGAGCGGCCTACGGAGCAAGGCGAGGAACGAGCTACACCCACGGAAGAAACAGTCGTTCCGACTTAAACAGCAAACCCAACTCGGACACTTCAGATCGGTGCTTCCGTTCAAGAACCCCTACGATTCGAATTGGTAAGTTTCTTACTTCAAAACTTAGATCTTTTTGCATGGTCCACGGCAGAGATGCTCGGTATAAACCCTAATCTTATAACTCACAAGCTTAATATTGATCTTGTAGTTAGGCTCGTTAGACAGAAGAAACGCAACCTAGCCCCGGAGCGATGGAAAGCAGTCGACAACAAGGTCGCGAAGCTCCTCGCAGCCGACTTCATTAGAGAAGTCCATTACCCGAGCTGGGTAGCCAACCCCGTGTTGGTAAAGAAGGCTAACGGCAAGTGGCGCATGTGCGTCGACTACACCGACCTAAACCGAACATACCCAAAAGACTGCTTCCCACTCCCCAGAATCGACTGCCTGGTGGACGCGACCTCAGGTAATGAGTTGTTGAGTTTCTTAGACGCCTATTCGGGCTATAACCAGATCAGGATGGACCCGACCGACGAAGAAAAGACTGCCTTCATCACAAAGTTCGGTCTATATTGTTACAAGGTTATGCCCTTCGGGTTGAAAAACGATGGGGCAACCTTTCAAAGGCTTGTAAATAAATTGTTTGAGCCATTAACTGGTAGAAAAATAGTGTTATGTAGACGACATGGTCGTCAAAACTCAATTCTCACACGAATTAATACAAGACTTACATTCTGTCTTCCAAATTCTAAGACGATTTAACATGAAATTGAATCCAAACAAGTGTGTCTTCGGTGTTACCTCAGGCAAATTCCTAGGATACATCGTTAACCGGCGCGGCATTGAGGCCAACCCGGATAAGATTAAGGCCATCTTAGATATGAAACCACCCCGGAAGTTGAAGGAGGTTCAGAGGTTGAATGGCCACATAGCCGTCCTGAGCCGCTTTATGTCCAAGTCGGCAGACCGCTGTCTGCCTTTCTTCAAAGCAATTAAAAGCAAAGGGTTCGAATGGACCCAAGACTGCCAGTGTGCCAATCTTAACCCGACCCGAAGAGGGCAATATTCTAGAGTTGTACCTCTCGGCAAGTGACGAAGTGGTCAGGGCGGTACTAATAAAGGAAGTAGATCGGGTCCAACGACCCATCTATTATGTTAGTAAAGTATTGCAGGGAGCAGAGACGAGATATCCAGAGATAGAGAAGCTAGCCTATGCAATGGTCATCGCAGCTCGGAAGCTCCGTCTGTACTTCCAGGCTCATATTGTTATCGTCCTCACCGACAAACCTCTAAGGCAAGTCTTACTTAAGCTCGAGGTCTTTGGTCGACTGACGAAATGGGTCGTTGAGCTCAGCGAGTACGACCTTCAATATAAGCCGCGAACTGCTATTAAGGCCCAAGCCTTAGCAGATTTCATTGCCGAGTGAACTTTCAGCTCCGAAGTCCCCAGGCCGGTTGAGCACGAGGCCCCTAGTTCAAGCGAGCCCGAAGCTCTTAGGCCAGTTGAGTCCGGGCCCCGTGAAGTATCTACTAGTGTGGCACCTCTCCTAGTTAGGCCAAGCGTGAACTGGGATGAGGAGCGCTGGATCCTTCACGTAGATGGCTCCTAAAACCAACAGGGCAGCAGAGCCGGAATAGTCCTGCACGGCCCAAGCGGCACGAAGTTGGAGTACGCACTACGCTTTGAGTTCGCGGCATCCAACAATGAAGCGGAATACGAAGTGTTGATAGCTGGACTAGCTTTAGCCAGGGAAGTAAAAGCCAAGCACATCGTCATCTGCAGCGACTCCCAGCTCGTACTCAACCAAGTCACAAGAGATTACGAAGCTCGCGAACCAACCATGGTTGCTTACTTAGCCAAAGTAAGAGAGGCCCTGCTCAACTTCCAATCACACTTCATCAGGCAAATCCCAAGGTCGGAGAACGCTGAGGTCGATGCCCTGTCCCGGTTAGCCAGCACCAGCGATATCACTATGAGAACAGTGTACATAGAGGACCTACCTCGGCCTAGCATTCTTGAGGGGGCAAAGGAGGTCGCTCCCGTCGTTCAAGCAGAGCCAAGCTGGATTGACCCGCTCGCGAGTTTCTTGCTACACGGGACCCTCCCCGCAGATCGCAATGCGGCCAGAGGGTAGAGCGCCAGGCAGCCAAATACGTCATAATAGACGAACGGCTGTACCGGAGATCGTACACGCTCCCCTACCTGCGATGCTTGCGACCTATCGAAGTCGAGCTCGTACTCCGCGACACTCATGAGGGTCTGTGCGGCGGACACTTAGGGGGCAGAGCTCTTGCCCAAAAAGCACTACGACAGGGGTATTATTGGCCAACAATGAAGGCAGATGCCATCGAGCTCGTCAAAAAATGTGACAAATGCCAAAAGCATGCCAATATCCACCACCAACCTGCTATCGACCTCAAGTATCTCACCTGCCCGTGGCCTTTTGCACAATGGGGCATCGACATACTTGGACCATTCCCGCCAGCAACAGGCCAGAGGAAATTCTTAGTAGTAGCAGTGGATTACTTCACCAAGTGGGTAGAAGTTGAACCTCTTGTAACGATTACAGCCCGGAACGTCCAAAACTTCTTTTGGAAGAACATTGTGTACCGCTTTGGGTTACCTCGGTTACTAATTTCTAACAACGGCAAACAGTTCGAGGACGTCAAATTCCAGAACTGGTGCCAAGACATGGGAATCCAACAGAATTTCACTTTAGTCGCACACCCTCAAGCAAACGGTCAGGCAGAAGTCACAACAGAGCCATCCTCCGTGGACTGAAAGCACGCTTGGACCAAGCTAAAGGGTTGTGGGCAGAAGAGCTACCCAGTGTTCTATGGGCTTATCGAACGACGAAGAAAACCGCCACAGGAGAGACTCCCTTCAACCTCACCTACGGCACCGAAGCAGTTATCCCGGCAGAAATCAAAGTACCTACATTGCGACTGGAAGCATCAATGATAAGACGAATGAGGATGAGCTGCGTACCAACCTTGATCTACTCGACGAAGTAAGGGACCTCGCGTACATCAGGACTGCAGCTTACCAGCAAAGAGTAGCTCGGTACTATAACGCCAAGGTCAAGAAGCAGAACCTCCGCATCGGTGACCTGGTCCTTCGTAAAGTTATGGTACCTGAGCCCGGCGCTAGCAAGCTCGGATCCAACTAGGAAGGACCTTACCGAGTGAAACGAGTGCTCGGGGAAGGAACATATGAGCTTGAAACCCTCGAAGGGAGACAGGTACCTCAGGCATGGAATATTGTCAACTTAAGACAGTATTACCTGTAACAACTGAGTGGACTACGAGTCACTCTCAGAGCCTAAGGGCCAAAAATGCCGAGCTAACATGATCTCGGCGCTATAAGACCCTGTCGCTTCTTCGGCACGGGTGAACTCCAGGAGAGCGGACTATAAGCCGCCACCCCAGCCTAAGGGCTAAAACCTAGTTGCCTCATCGGCACAGGCTAAGTACTTGTAATGCCTAAGGCGCAGGTAGCTCGGGTACGAACCTTGTGATGCATAGCCTGCCCCAACATGCAACAGGTTGAACCCATTAAGGACAACCGATGTCAACTCAAACCGGGCGCAGACAGGTTGGGCATATACCCTACTATGTTACTTGGCTCGGAGTACATAAGGTTACCCCTACTAAGTACCGGAAGACGATTCGGGGTAACGATAGTTGAGAAACCCTCACTTCGGGTGTTTAGTTTAATAGCTTAACGGTTCAGGATAAAATAATCACTTCAACAAGTAAAGAGAGTAAATTGCACAACATGTAGCAAAGTGTATTTTCATTACAAATATTTCATTACAAGAAGTTTGTTACAAAAAGAAAAAAGATCAAGCTCGCAAGTACAAGGACCGAGCTACTTGGGAGGCTCGCTGCCTTCACCAGGGACCTCCTTAGGGGCAGTAACCGGACCAGTGGCCTCTGCTTCATCATCGACGCCTTCGTCCTCAGAGTCCGGATCATCCGCTAACTGACGCACTATGTCATCAGTGATCCGTGAAGTAGTGACGACGCTTGTATCAAGACCGGGGTAGAGATGTCTAATCAACCACCGGCTGAGCTTGAAGCCCTTGCGGTAGGCCTCGGTCATCACATCATCAAATCTTGAAGACTGGACGTAGTCGATAACTGCTTGAACCTTAGTCTCCTTGAGGGCATCCTCGAAGATCTCAATCTTCTCTTTGAGGTCGGCTCGGAGGTACTCCACCTCGTGCTCCAACTTCCCTTTTGCTTCCTTGAGGCCCTGCACCTCGAGCTTCAGGGCGTCCCGGTCTGCCTTGAGACTGTCAACCTCAAGCCTCAAGGCTTCTTGGCCGACCTTAAACCCGTTCACTTCGGCCCTCAGTCTGTCCTTGTCTCGGGCCAGCTCGCTCTTCTCCGCCAACAACACCTCAATGAAGCTCTTCTGAGCTGAGGCATCGTTCTACAGGCGGTGGATCTGACCGCGAGCTGCCCTCAGTTCGGTATGGGCTGCGCGGGATGACTTCTCAGCTTACAAAGCCCATTTCAGATGCCGATCAGATTGAAAGGTCAAGGCACACACGGCTGAGTTCACCTACAAGGAGACCAGTCAAAAAAAAAAGAGAAGAGAAAGAAAGAAAGAGAATCTTTCACAGGGAACTCGCCACCATGGTATGAGAAGCAACCCAGGCACCGAGCTGACCAGGAGTGAGATCAACCCATTCTGTGACCTCCTCCGGGTACATAGCCTCCTTGCTCTTCTAGAGACTACACCGAGGGTTCAGGACACTTTTTCCCCCCTGACTCTCCGAGCTAGACACCGTCATCTCTATCGCATGGGCGGACTCTTCAGAAGCCTTGGCAGCGGCACCAACAGGGCAGGCTCTGACTGTAGCCTTGCAGGGCGTGCCTCAGAGGCGGCTTCTGTAGCACCCCTTGCAGCAGTCTCAGCAGGCTCAGTGGTGGGCTTTGCCGCTGTCTTAGGCCCCTGAGGCGCCATGTCCCCCTCCAGATTGATGATGGGCTGAACGCCAGGGAAATTGGGCTCCAAAACCGGGGCCTGTGAAGGCTGAGGCTCGGTGGAGGCCTGCGGAGACTCAATGCGCGCCTTCTTGGCTACGCGCTTCTTTCTCTTCATCTGGCGAAAGAGCCTCTGATCGTCTATCTTGTCCGCCTCCATAGGACCTGCAGTGAAGCTCGGCGTTAGTAACCCCGAAGTAAGCATGCAGACAAAAAAGTCAGAGTAAAGAAAAACCTACCCGGGCTCAAGCCGGCTTGGATGAGCTTCACCTCGGCTGTGAAGTCCTTGTAATTCAACCCGAGCTGATCCCACGACTGAAGTGACTTCTTGGTCTTCCCATCGAGGATAACACCGGGGTCTTGAACAGCCACCCTCCAGTCAGTTGGGAAGGGCCACCCCGTGCTGCTCTGAACTACAAAGTAGTCCCGCTTCCAGGCCGGGACTTTACCCGGGAGCTTATGCATTAATTTAAAACCCGGACGGGGAGACAGATAATAAGCCCGCCTGTGCCCGGGGAGAGTGCCCGAAGCGCTCTTCTTTATTGCCAAGATAGTACTAAGGATATCTAGGTCAATGGGGAGGGAGCGATCGAAGCAAAGGGAAATGGTCCCAACCACATTCCGTATGGAATTCGGGTGAAGTTGGTCCAAGGTAATCTTAAAGTGCACCAGCACCTCAACAATCAAGGGGTGAAGAGGAAGTCGGAGTTCGGCGACCAGTTGCTCCCTAAAGACCACGATCTCATCGGGACCGTGCTCCCATGGAAAGTTGCCGATGGGGAGACTGTAAGAGTACTCCCCAAGAAGGTTGAACCTCTGTATGAGGTCCTGGAGTCTCTCCAGAGTCATGGTGGAAGGGCCGAACTGATCTGGCACCCGACCTCGGTGGGAGGTGGATGCCAGATGACCCGAAGCCACCCGTATATCGGACGGCTGGGTGGCAGAAGAGCCACCCTGAGCTGAGGTACCCACCTTGGGCTCGTCGATGAGGCTATCTACACTAGACGACATCACAACGCGGAAAGGAAAGAATATTCGGAAAAGTAAAGGAAGCTCGGGGACTCACCGCAAGAAACACGAACTGAACTAAGGGGAATAACCGAGCTAGAAGACCCGAGCTGGGGACCTCAAACGCGAGCTCAACACTGACGCTGAAGACTTTGTGGCGAAGAAATGACCAAGGGTCCCCCACTATTTATAGCCGTTGCACCCGAGCATTAACGATCAAGATGGAAATGATCCAACGGCTCTAAAAAAACGGCTACGGGTTCCTCAAGGTGAAATTAGTTTAGCGCATTTTTTGGCGTCCGCAAAGTCCGAATCACGTGACATCCACGCGTAAACCGAACGCGACCTGGGTTCCTTTTGACTGAGCCGAGAACTAGACCGGTCCAGCTAGGCAAGTCGCGTGACGAAGCAGCATGAGTACCGAAGCCAAGAGCAGTTCGGCATATCACAGGAAGATCTCCTACCCGACCACCGTACCCGACAAATCTGGGGACAGCAGCCATGTCCCTCGTCAGACAGTGTCGTGCCTGCCACCTTTAGAGGGTGCCTTACACCTGATAGGCACGTACCCTGCAATGACGGCCCTGCGCGTTCCACCTCAGCCTTGCCTGTAACGGCTGCGACAGGATGACAGTGGCGGTTATACCTGCCCTGTCAGAGGCTAGTGGGCCTGATGCAACCGAATTCTGTTATAAGAAACCCAATCTCAAGGAACAGAGGTAACTCCTGATACTCGCGCTATCTGCACTCTTAGCCTTCATCCTCTCTTTGCATCTTTCACAGAATTCTAACTTAAGCGTCGGAGTGTTCCCGCCGGGCAAGCCCTCGTGGATTCTTCATCTTCTCCATCTCAGGTACCTTTCAGGAGCCACGCAAGTGCCAGCTAGGAGTGACTGGATTGCGCACCATCAGATATAAACATTTTAATAAGGCAGGCAATTATGCCCCCCTAATACATTGATGGTTTATATGTAACCCATTTCAAGTCAATGGGCACGCTAAGCTAAAAGTTCACTCTTAAAACCTGTTGTGTGTGTGTGTGTGTGTGGTGGGGGGAGGCATATGTGCTTTACTTATAGGGATTGTTTATTTACTTTTTGTTGCCTAAGCAGAAAAACCTTGGCCATTGCCTGGCCACCATAACAACATTGGAAATCATCCATTAATTCTGATGCCATATCACCAAAAAGATTTGACTTCAGATGACAAGAGAAACATGATCTAATGGTACTATTTTCTTTCGCCCTTACATACAATTCAAATTCCATAAACCATCAGGGGAATTTCTTTTAGATTTGACCGTTCTACAAATCCTTGCAGACCCTCTATGAACTTTCGTTTCTTCTTTCCAAGATGTCCAGAGTTTTTTTTTTTTTTCAATTTACTTCTCTGGAAGGCATAAAATTTTCAGCATAGTTATTACTAAAACATGTCATACTTCACTCAACTTTTGATTGGCCAAGTCCAAGTGAGGTTCCTAAGTCAAAAATACACTATGTTCTCTGTCTAATCTACATTCCTGGCTCCTCAGGTTGTCAACATTGTTGCCTGACACCACATGTTTATCTCATGTACTGGCATTATATGTGATGCACATATTACTACCAAAAGGAGAGTAGTCATTGAAACCAATTACACAAGCAATTAGGTCATGTAAACTTATCCTTCACAACCTAAAAGTTTCTATTACGTATTCTATGTAAGCTATAGGCTTGATCCTTAGGGTTATTTTAGTCTGAAACAGTACATGCATCACCCACCAGGGGAGGAGTTTATCAAGCTGAACTTCAATGGAAGTAGCCGAGGAAATCCAGGACCTTCAGGCATAGGAGGAGTGCTGAGAAACAAAGATAGTAGCATTATATCTTTGTATTCAGGTCCTGCGGGTGTGGGAGACTCTTTAAGGGCCGAATTACTTGCTGCTGTACAAGGAATCCAGCTTGCAAATCAGCTAGGCATAGAGCGTCTGATTATTGAAGGGGATTCCCAGGTAATTGTGGGTTGGCTGAAGGATCCGATCACTGTGATTTGGGGTTTTAGAGATCTTCTCAGAAAGGTTAAATGGTTAACATGGAATATGACAATCAGAGTTCAGTGGGTAGGCAGATCAGCAAACTCAATGGCTGATTCACTTGCAAAACAAGGGGTTCTCCGGGATACTTTATTTTGGGCTTCTGTGTAATTTCTTTTGTACTTATAATTCTGTAAGTAGCTTTAAAGGAAAGGTTGCATCTCATGCCTTTCCATGGGTTGCATGTAACTCTTATTTGCTGGTTTAATAAAATTTTACTCATTTATCAAAAAAAAAGTACATGTACTGACACTATCTCAAATATGCATTTTATGCATGTGATAATATTGATAAGAGAGAAAGAAACTAGTTCCAGAAGATGCTTGGGGGAGTTAGGTCATGAAGCTGTAAGATTATAGAGAGAAATTATGAAAAAAGATGTTCCTCTTTTCTTTCTTTAATATTTTTCTCATCTTTCACAGTGCCCTCTGTCAGAGTGTGTCGTCAGTCTCCTAAATCTAAAGAAAGTGGAAAATTTTCTTCGGTTGTCATACATCATTGTGTAGTAACATAACCCATAATCTAAAATTAATGGATTCATAACCTGTTACTCTTTTGTTTATATTGTCAGTGTTCTTCCTTTTCTTTCTTTCCTTATTCCTTTTCTTAGTACATAATGGAAGACCACCTTTTACTTTTCTATATTTTCTTCTTTTCTCTTCTTTTCTTTACCAATTTCTAGAGAGATAGATTATGAAAAAAGTAATTATTAGGGATGCACACCCTTCATAAACACATGTGGAGCTCTCTTTTATTAGTTAAAATTTCATATCACATTCTGAACCACAGAATAGAATTATTTCATTTTGGTTTTCTAGGGATACAAGCATATAATCTTAACTGACAGAGTCATCCAGCAATGCTATTGCAAAATAGAAGTAGCATTTTAGGATTTCAATAAATTTTGGTTCCATCAATTAACTGTTCCAGTTTAATTTTTACAGCCAATCTATGCTTTTTATTGCTGAAGAAAGAAATTATGTTAATTGACATGGTTTATGAAGCCCCCTTTGTAAATGTATGCACTTTTGTTTTCTCAAGGCAAGATGAATTGCGCATAACTCTTATATGATCCTATTTTGACATCTATTTCTTTTAGTAGTTCCATGTGTTTGTGTGTGCCTGTATGTTAATAAGGAGAACCAGGTTGTTTATGTCAGCAAAAATATTAGCTTCTAATCATTTTTTCTTACCTATTGTTAATTATCCATCAATATCTCCTGATTTAGATTAATTTATGTGTTGAAAATATCTAACAATGATTGGTGCACAGGGACTTGGAGAAACATTTGGGAGAGTGACAATTGAAGCTATGGCTTTTGGTCTTCCGGTATTACAATCATCTAAACCTCTCTCTTTTTTGTTATCATGAAGAAGTAGCTTTGTTCTGAACTGACATGCTTTAGTGGTTCAGTAGTCTCACTAAAATTACAAATTCAAGCATAAGTATGATGGAAATTTTTTGTTTTCCACCAACCACCATGGTATTCATTGGCATGAATCTTCTTCTCGAAAATGGCCTATTCCCAGTAAACAACCATTGGGTAATTATTAATTGCAATCATTTGTAGTGCATATTTTATTGCTTTGGAAGCCAATGTATCACAAATATGCTTGAACTTCACATGATTTAATTAATAGTTTATTGGTGATTCTTTTTCAAGTGAATCAAAAACTTTTCATTAAAAATAAAAGTACAATATCAATTAGGGTAATGAGTTAGCACCCCAATTATTGATGATTCTGCACAATGCACCTCGTCTTAAATCGCCTTAAGGGCATAAATATGCATCTCTTCCATGATATCTTTATTTGCTTGACAAGTGCATTACATCTAAATATTGGCAATTCCTATGATGCCAGAAGAGTAGGATACTGGAATAGCTTCGACTGAGAACCCCCCATGAGTTTTGACGAATACTTATGATACCGGTTTTTTAGTGATCAGTTTTCCAGTATCATGCCTTTTTGGTATCATAGTTGGAGTCTTGAGTATGATATAACATTTCGCTTGTCTTGCTCTCCAAGAAGGTCAATGTTGCTTGAGACTTTTTGGAGGACTTTATTGTAGAGCAAAAAAAGTTCATACTAGTCTATGAAAAATAGAAACAAATTTAGAGAAGTTAATACCAAGAAATAGATACCTTGGAATATGGCAATGCAAATATCATCAGCATATACATATACTAGAAAAAACAACACTTCTTAAGTCAACAAGAATTTTTTGAAGAACCATGTAACCCAAGCATACGTCTTTTTTGTATTTGGAATCAATTACACCGGATTGATTACACTTTATTTATTTTGCATTTTGCTAGTGAGGTAAAAGTTTGTCATAGTCAACCTGCTTAACTGTTCATCTTACTTCTATTTCATCTTTACTCTGTCTATTAGCACAGGTATTTTGCATTTTGCTAGTGAGGTAAAAGTTTGTCATAGTCAATTCACCAACGTAATTGGTCTGTTAGATAAACAATAATATAAATTTTTTCCTCAGATCACATATACAAATGCCATTCCACTCTGAGGTATTCTCTAACATTAGTGTGAGAAAATTTTCACTAGAGAATTGTTCTGAAAACATACACTATTGGTGAATCTTGCTTTTTGGTGACTCTGCTAGGGCATGCCCATTATTTAATCCTTGTATGAATCCAACAGCCATGTCCTCTAATCTAAAAGGACATTCTATAATAATATGCAGTGAAGTCACCAAATACAAACAAGTAGGCTTTGACAACAAATTTTTCTGCGGTGCAGGTGCTTGGAACAGATGCTGGAGGCACACGGGAAATTGTTAATCACAATGTAACAGGTCTTCTTCATCCTCTTGGGCGTTCAGGAACTCAAGCTCTTGCCCAAAATCTCCATTATATGCTTAAGAATCCATCAGAGAGGGTACAGATGGGAATCAGAGGAAGGAAAAAAGTAGAGAAGATGTACTTAAAGCGTCACATGTACAAGAGATTTGCAGAGGTCCTCTTCAAGTGCATGAGAATCAAGTAAGAGCTACAGTGGGTTTCCTTCATCATTCTTGGGAAATCTGATGCAACTTCGCATAAACGCCAGGACTCTTGAGGTTGTTGCCAGTTACAAATTTGAATACTCCGAGTCTCGACTGTTCTCATTGATTACTGGTCATTGCATTCCCGGGAAATGAAAGGTTGTTCGATTGGTGAGAACTGAGAAGATACTTGCCTAATCCGATCCAGATTGAGATAGAAATAATTTTTTTATTGCTGTGAAGGTATTGATTTTGATTGGGATTTTCAAAAAGATTACCTCGTTCTCAAACTTCAGAAGTTTGTCTACTTAGCGTGCCACTTTGTGAGGTTCTAGCTATAATAATACGAGTTGAAAAGAAAGGGCAAATTCCTTGGCAGAAATTAGAACAGCATAATGTAACTTTGTGGATTGTAGTTACGTGATTAGTAATTTAATATCGCTTTCTCCTCTCCCCACTTTGTATCATGCATTCATGCGGACAGACCTTCCAAAATTGTTGTACAGATAGATAATACTCAGAAATTTAGTTTTCCTTTCTGAATTTTCTTTTTCTCTTGGGCAACCGGTCATACCCCCATTGCAACTTATAGAAGTAAATCCCCACAGACCAACATCCACTCCCAATCAGAGTCCAAAATATCAAGGCAAATGGATATTTTTGTTTGATTCCAGAGGGTATACTGTATTATTTTGGTCAATTGCACTATCATTGCCAAATATTTGACCAGAACAAAGAAAAAAAATTATGTACAAGGATAAGCAACAAAAATTCTACACACCCTTTTCCTTCCGCCTCCAGGGTCATTAGTACCCTCCCCATCTAATAAGAAATACTATACGACATTGGAAATGTTTCTGGGGGGAGGCTTTGAAACTGTGCAACAAAACTGCCTCACCTCCTGACTCATTGCTCGCATGCACCTTGTCAAGAGTTCACTTGGAATGGTCCCCCATGTTAAAACTCCGCGTCCAGCAGCAAACGTAAGGCTGCCTCACTCAAGCAAAAGCACAGATTCCTATCTGGCAACCAAAGTAGTTGCCATTGCCTGAGATGACTTACTGGAATTATGTCCACGTCGTGTTAGATTCATATGGACCTACCCATCATCAGTGGATTCCTTCTCAGATGATGCTTTTAATGCCTCAGCTGTCATAAGTGCAAGCACAGCCTTGTGGATTGCAAGATCTGCCCTGTAAAGTAACCGCTGAGCTTTTTCTCGCTTGAGCTTGGCCATGTTGAACGCATGCTGAGCTGCACCTGATGCATCCCGCAACCTGAATTCATCAAGATCAGAGGCAGACAGCTGTTCAACTCTACGTCTCTGGGATGCTTCTGGTTGGTATTGCTTCTGGCTAGGCCACTCAGGGAAACCCATGCTCCATCGGCTTACCCCATTTCTTTTATCAGTAATTCTCTGATCATATGACTTCATTTGTGAATCACCAGGAACCAGAAACGTCCCTGCCCTCTTTGACTTGTTTCTGTGAAGTTTAGGGTGATGATTCCTCTCAGAAATATCACTGCTCATTGACGAATAACTAATGCTAACTGCATCTCGGGGTGATAACACTCTTGTCTGCATCCATGGGGAAGAATCTGAAGATTCATGGTTCTGGCCAATAACAACCACCCTCTCCTCTCCAAAGGAAAACCCATTTAATTTTCTACCTGCTACAACACAAGAAAATTTACAAAGCAACTGTCATAATTCCAGGACAATAATGTTAACCGACATGAAGTTGATGGTGAATAGGGAATAAATTACCTAAAACTTGGAGGCCATCATGATCTTTGGAGAAGGCATTGTTGTGCCCACCAACTGGGACCTTCCTTTGAGACCTTTGTTTTGAACCTTTATTTGGCACTTCCAAACCTCGTGGTCTCATACAGAAAGCAAACATAGGTGGCTTCTCAATTATTGCAGCCTTCTCTTTCCCTCCATTAGGGAGGTGTATTTTATTTATTGCCAATTCCCATTCTTTAACTTCCTTTTGGTACTTTTCCCATAAAGGAGGCTGGATCAAACAAAAGGGAAGAAACTTAGAAGTTGTACTTCACAAAGCAATACCTCAAAAAGTATGAGAAAATTCCCAATTAGTACCCTGTACTTTGGGCCTAGTGCCACTTTGGTCCCCGAACTTTAAAATGCGACAATTCAGTACCCGAACTTTCAAAACGTGTCAATCCAGTACTTGCTGTTAACCCGTTAAGTGGCATTTGAAAAGACAAATACCCTTTGAATGTCATCTAATTCTCTTTACCAACCATCCAAACCTTGACAAAAAAAATCAACAGTCCTAAATCCTTGCCTCTTCTACTCAAGAAAGTTGAGGTCACATCTCAGTGGGCATTCTGGTGAACCCAACTTTCTTGAATAGAAGAGGCAAGGATTTGGGACTGTTCGTTTTTTATGAGCACTTGGATGGTTGATAAAGAAAATTAGATGACACTGGAAGGGCATGTGTCTTTTCAAATGCCACTTAACGGTTGGTTAGCGGTAGGTACTAAATTGGCATGTTTTGAAATTTTGGGTACTAAACTGTCGTTTCAAAATTCAGGGGCCAAAGTGGCACTAGGCCCAAAGTACAGGGTACTAATAAGGAATTTTCCCAAAAAATATATTGATCATTCACAAAAACCAGAAGAAAAAACAAACAGATAAATGAAATAGCAGGGAATTTAATAAGCAGCTACAAACAACAATAATATTTTTGCAATGTATTATCAGCCCATATAGCCACCGATACATTGCTTTTAAGGTTGTTTTTAGAAGTTATTCCCACCCCTATCCCAAAATTTGGGGAAAAAAAAAGACTCACGAAAAAAAGTAGAGCGTTATGTCCAAAGTACCACCGATATATCCCTTCCACCGTATAGGGGTGTATCGATATTTTGAACCTTGGCTACAAAAAAGTTCTTACAGTAAAATGGATCTAACCATTTAAATTGAATCAAACCAACCTGGGGTTCAGCCTTTCAGAACAAGTGGTAAAAAAATAAGATTTTACTCGATAAATTAAGTTCTCAAAGCTCCAATTGTCAATGTGAAATGTACGGAAATTTCTTCAGGCTGAAATATTTGGCCATATTTTCACTCTTTTATAGCAAAAACTTTATTTTCTTGCCGTTCTTTTCTAAAAGGGTGAAAATAATAGCTGAAGTATTTTTTACTTTGAAAAAATATGTTTGTTACACAAAGAAATAAATGCAGCCTAAAGGAAAGTAAATCCTTCAAATCAATACTGTGGAGCCCTGAAATCAGTATTTCAGTATTGTGGTACAGATCAACCTTTGAACCAGTGCCATCTATACAAGGATAGAAAAGATGGGGAATTGAAAAATGGAGCCTGGAGAATCACTGTTGGTTTTACCTTTTGCAAACCCTACACCAGAAGATATTAGAGACAGGTCATCAAAAATCCCCTGGCTCTATTCTGATAGAGGTTTGCTTAAATACCTGGAGGATCTATTCACTGTTCTTCATTAGTCATTCCAGTTCCTGATTAGGTGAGGGTGATGGATGCCAAGCTCTTTTGTTATGAACCCCCCCTCCACCCTCTTTTTTCTTCATCAGTCAGGTAGGAAGTTTCACCAACTCAAGCCAAGTACAGGAAACAGAAGGGATAGAATCTGAAGAAACAGATTGACAATGTGAGAAGGATCGAAGACCAGAATGTGAACTAAGAAACTCTGTAAAGGAGTGGTGCCAATTAAGAAACCAAAAGACTTTTTACTTGGTGTCGGTGCTAGAGTTCAAGAATATCTCTCAACACTTGAAGAAAGGGAGCACCAAGAGAAAGGGAACATTAGGACCAATCTTAAGTAGCTAGCTATCCCAGATCAATGATTTAAGATAACAGCATTTGAAAGTTTTGTAAGCAAAGAAGAGGGTGATGAAGCCATGCTTGCTATGATGCTACAGGACATTTTGCAAGAATCAATAGCCAGAGAGGTTTGCCGTTGGTTTTACACACAAATACACAGAAAAAAAGATGCTTCACCAAATACAAAGAGAAGATAATAGGGAATAAAAGATATTGCAAGGTGCCAACCAGCTGGTTGGTAAGGTATCCTGCTGGTTGTAGCAGAGACTAGGGATCGAATCCCACGATTCCCGCCTGCACATGGGTCAGGGGGTTATGGACTACCCCCCCCCCTGTTGTGTAGACCTCCAAAAGGAATTAAAAAAAGAAAAAAAAGAAAGAAAGAAAAAACTAGTATTTTTCATCACTAAAACAAATACTACTCATTCAAACCCATTTTAGCAAGATTACAGCAACTAAAAGTGGACGTTTTGATAAAACTGAATATATGAGTAATATAGCAAAGAATGAGAATAAAACAAAATGATGTTGGAGTTTGATTATAGCTCACCTTTCCAATGACCTAGATGGTGAGATGGCTGTCTTAAAGACTTAAACATGATCAATGCACTGCGTCTCTGCCCTCTAGGATCTTTTTTATTGGACCCTCTTGGAATATTTTGCATGACATAAAAAATGGGAGAAGCCACTTGAACCAAACAATGCTCACGCAAAAAGTACTCATAATGTTCCACCCACCAAAATGGAACAAAAGATAGAAGCAATGTGAATCTTCACATTTAGGCAACAAACTTGCAAATGCATGAGCATGGCCAATGTTTTAAAAAATGAAGGTGTGACGCAAGGTGTTCCACTACCTGGAGGTGTGAGGCTGTTGAATTACTGCTCACACAGGAGTCGGCTTCAAGGAGAACTCAACCTCATAAGAAGTAGAAGAAGATAGAAGAATAGTGGGAAATTTCCCATGCCAATTCCATTGCTTTGGTGATACTTACAGGCTTTACATGTGAAGCCATGTGCAATCCTTAACTCATCTAGGAGCTCATCTATAACCGAAATGGGAAACCGGTCCTTGATGGTTATGTGGTTGAGGGCCCGGTAATCCACACAAAACCGCCAAGTCCCATCCTTCTTCTTCTTGACTAGTAGGGCTAGTGATGAATGGACTGGTGCTGGGTTGAATTATTTTGCTGTCCAACATCTCCTAAACAATCTTCTTTATTTCAGTCTTCTAAAAGTGGGGACACCGGTAGTGCCTCACATTAGCTGGTGGGGACCCGGATTGTACGGGAACGAAATGGTCTTGGGCTCAGGTCGAGGGAAGCTCCTTGGGCTGCTCAAAAACATCCTTAAACTGTTGTAACAATTGGTCCAGATCTATTTTTTTGTTTCCATCAGTTGCAGGAAAGATTGGGTCTGTCATGATGAGGCCCAATTGCACAAGAACAAGCTATTGGACCCTGGCAGCATTTCAGGTCAGCTTCTTGGTTTCCTAACGGCACCATTCCCGGTTTAATCCCCTATAACAGATGATCCACCCCATTCAACTAAAGCTCCATGGTGAGGTGGTTCCAGTCACACACCACGTGACCCGGTAGTCACAACCATTGCACCCCTAACACTATGTCTGTCCCGCTGAAATCTAGGGTATATAGGTCGGTTGTCAACCGTTTCCCTTGGATTTTCAACTTCACCCCCTTACACAGGCCATCACAAGTCAGCTTATGGTCATTAGCCACCTGGACTGAGAATTGCTCGGTGGAGTGTATAACAAGGCCCATTTGTTTTGCCGGCCCAATGTTAATGAAATTTAAAGTCACACTATCAATCAAGATTATAACAGCCTGGCCCATGCCTTTCTACCTTCATGGTCCAGGTTGAATTTCGGCCCATGAGAGCCTGAAGAGAGATTTCTGGGGTCTCCAACCCACCAAGGCCCATCTCATCAAGTTTAGTGGACATACCTTCCTCAATGTGGTCCATTTCCTCAGAAGCCCAGCCCATTCCTTTCTACCTTCATGATCCAGGTTGAATTTCGGCCCATGAGAGCCTGAAGAGAAATTCCTGGGGTCTCCAACCCATTAAGGGCCCATCTCATCAAGTTTAGTGGACATACCTTCCTCAATGTGGTCCGTGTTAACCGTTTGAAGGGCATGCTACTTGGGCCTTGCAGTTGTAGCATAATCCCTTCTCACATTGAGCCTACATCTTGGCCCATGTTAACCGTTTGAAGGGCATGCTACTTGGGCCTACAGTCCCACTATTCTTCACCATTGTGGGTTCCACCCAAACCGGCGGGGTCTTCAAGAGCAGGCCAGAATTCTGATTCACCTTCTTAAGTCAGTCCAGCTTCTCCTCTTGAATACGAGCTAGAACAGCTTCCGCAGACAGTCATGGGACGCCAAGTTCTGACTCCCAAGCAGATGTCTTCCCAGAGGCCTCCCACAAAGCTTCCAGCCAAGGCCTCCATCTAGCCAGTGACACGGATTGATAGCTTCTCAAACTCCACAGATACTCATGAACAATGGGTGGTCTGCTTCAGTTTCGACAGAGCTTCATCATAATCGATGTAGGTTGATAACCCAAATCGCATGCACAACTCCGTGAAATCAGACCAGGTAACATGGGGGTGAGAATTTTGTACCATTGAAACCATGATATTGCCTCACCTCTTCTTTTATCAGTAACGGAAAATTTATTAATAAAACAGAGAGAAATACAGCTTCTAGGTGGCCTCGGCTACCCCCACACAAACTCAATCAAAGGACATCAGTTACTTTTCACTTTACAAATTAGCCCAAAAGCACTTTTTCCTTATTTACCCCTTGCTTTGCTAACTGATCTGCTAAACCACTGGTTGATATTGGGGTCCATTGAAGAACCAGCTGCACCTTCCAGGTGGATGGAGGCAATGATGACCCTGTGGTATGCCAGCATCTCATGAACTAAAACTAACCTTGAAGATCCAAGACATCAGATCCTCGCCAAAAAAGTTGGGAAGCGCAGCCACATAGCTTTCTTTGAGCACTCACCATTTTTCGATTGTTGCTGCCGGTGGACGCTTTGTTATCTGGATCTCTTCCCCCATCAGTGCTGGTCCTGTTTTGCTGAGACATCATCACCAATAGGGCCTCTTGATATCTCCCAGATCGCCTTCAAATTTGTGTAAGCTAACCTCAATCCTATCTACATTGTCTTCCATTGAGACCGGTCTGGTGTTGGGCATGGATCGGTGCTCTAATACCAATTGTTGAGTTACTGTTCACACAAGAGTCGCCATTGAGGGTGACTCAACCTCTTAAGAAGTATAAGACAGGAGAATAGTGGGAAATTTCTCATGCCAATTCCATTGCCCTGCTAACACTTAAAGCTTTACATGTGAAACCATGAGCAGTTAGTTATCCCCAGTAGCCTAATGTGGCTTTCTAAGGTATCTATCAAAAAAAAAAAATGTGGCCTTCTAAGGTAAACATACCAAATGATAGGCTTAGTTGGCGAGGTCAAGCGTGGTGGTGGGGTACCAAGGCTGTTCCTAGGTTTGTCTGGACTCGGATCTGGAGCACACCCAGCAGGTGGAGTGGGCTGGGTTCTATTCAAAGGCATAGTTCAAAATTCAAGAGGCATAAACCTCCTGAGCATAAGGAGGCATAAGCCTCTTCAAGAGGACGGGCGGACGGACAGACAGATGGAGGGGGAATTCTTTTTTTTTATGAAAGACGTTTTGTATCAAGAAGAACACAAAACATGAACACCTCAGAGGCATTTGAGGCATATGCCTCAATCCTCATGCACTTGAGATGTAAGCCTCAGAGGCATCAACGCTTCCAGCATGTGCCTCAGGGTATTTTGAGGTGCCCTGCGGCTCCACCTTGAAGCATGCCTCCAGGTGTAGGCCTCATACACCTCTTAAAATATTGCGCATGACCAATCAAACCAAGGACAAAATTGGCCAAATTGTCTAGAAATGACACATATAAAATGAGAAGATCAAATATTTTTATTATAGCAAACTCAATTGATGGGTTTTGTAAGCATGGTTCTGTAATAAAATACATGTCCAAATTGTATAAAACTATAAATATTCACTTAATTCTCTAATATTTTGAAAGTGTGGTTCTATATGCACATCTCAGTTAAAATGAGGGAATTTTCGGATAAAAAGAGGGAAAATTGGAACACTCAACCTTAACCTATGACTATGGGCTTTGACCACAAAATAAGTAGCTCCATTGTGTCTTCTCATGAAGCATGATGCACATGGATACTTGGAAGATTTAGAGCCGTTTGGGAGGGCTTCTGTATTGGAGGCGAGGTCTGGTGATTCAGCCTTGGTGGTTGAGCACCCATGTTCAGGAGTAGCTTCCTATTTCAGCTGTGTTTCTGGCGTCTAGAACAAAGTGATCAGCTTTCCAGATTTTCACCAAACACAGCTTCTGGTGTTCCTGTGAGGAACCCAGCTTGGAATGCCAGAAGCTGTCCCCCGAAAGCCCTCCCAAACAGGCACTTATGAATGTAACAAGGGGCAAGCACACATTGAAGCAAAAACACAACCTGGTATTCACGGTCAGACAAACAATAAACCCATTAGATGGCATTCCATGTCTCAAGAAGGGAAGAAAAACTTCAGGGATTTATTTGGGAATTTCTTATTCCCACAAGAGTGGAAGTTTTATGTCGATAGTGGCTATAGGAAACAAGCTTAAATTCAAAAGAAATAAAAAATAAATAAATAAGGCCCCTATGGGGATACAAGCACACCAAACATAAAAAAAAAAAGGCAACAAGGGTTTAGATAAACAAAGTGGGACACAGGAGGAAGACTGGATTTACTTTTTCTTGGGGGTGGAGGGATCCATAAAATGATCAGACAGACTTTTTAATGAACTTTATCAATAATATTTACTAATGGTTAATAAAAAGAAAATCAAACAAGGAAAAGATACACCATAAGTGGGCCTCAAATAGGGGAAGATAATAGCACTGACTACATAGCAATGCAATCCATCCATCCGGGGCTTAAAGTAATAGGTAACTTATCCGGCAAGTTGAGGAATACTGCAATGAGCTGGTTCGAGGGAGCTCAACCTCCTGAAATGGATCAGAACGGAAAAGAGAAGAGGAAGAAGAGAGTGAGAGAAAGAGAGAAGAGAAGGAGGAAATAGGATTTCTCATTCATATCTTTTCCAAGCTTATTACAAGATGTTTATACTTCACGTAGCTAAGGATAGTGACCGCTAACAGAATCATGTTTAGCTCTCCTGACGTGGACAGTATGTGTAAACAAATTTCAGAGGTGGTATTGAACGGTTGATTTGAGGAATACCCTGGACTGGGTCTCGGGCATGATGGGCCTGGGCTGTGTCAGCTCTAACATAAAGTTTAAAGCCCCCGATACAGTTGTGCTCTCCCACCCATTTTCTCTAGGCAAGACATGTTCCATAGAGTTTGCTGATCTTGGGATCCATCTGAAGTCTGAACAAGCTACACAGACTTGATAGCAGGGGTCTTCTCTAATCAGGTGACACAGTCCACTTGTGAACAAAAGCATCCAACCAACAACAACATGTGAGTCTCCTTTGACAAACAATCTGCCAAGACCAAGAGAGAAACCAACTTTCACACCTTGCACTACAGAGACATGGACTCACTTGATCATTGATTGACAGGTTTCAAGGGATTTCTTTTTATTGCTAGTTTTAAGGGATGCTTTGGGATTTCTTTCTTCTCACCTTCAAAGTTGATTGGAAGCTTCTCAACGATATCAGCATATATGTTTTGAGAAAGAAAGGCTCGAGCATATGGAGGATCGCCCTTGTGCCATTTTTGAAGAAAAACATAGGTTTTGAAGATGGCAAGGGAGCAAGGAGCAAGTTTTATAAGGTACGTACCAAGATCAGCCAATAGCAGAGATGATAATTTAACAAGACGATGAGTAGGGAGAAATCAATTGTATTAGTATCAGGGTTTTATTTCCCCCTCCCCCAGCCAAGAGTATTGAATCCCCTTTTACTTCTAGACAAGAGATGACTTTGGATTAGGTTGGGATCGATTGGGCTCAGATTAGGCTCGAATTAGCCCAATTCCTTCACTTCTATTTGCTTTAAAAAAGTGTTCTCACTTCTTAAGCTTTCTTAAACTTAGGATTGTTCAATTAGGTTAACGACATATATGTAGGTACAAAGTTATGGTACTTCAGGAGTACCACTCTTATGCTATACTAAAAAATCTTTGCCTTCAAATTTAAAATTATTGATACAAATACATGTATACATGCATGGATGTATGAATACATGCACATGCACATGCATAGACATATTTATACAATGCAAACATAAAGACATGTCAGAGCTCAGGTTGGGTCACATTGCCCAAAGCATCAACCATAAACTACCCTACTTTTTGGGTTGGTTCGGGTTAACCTGAACCATGTTGCTCCCCGCCCCCTAATGACAAGTAGTCACAAGATGAAAAAACTCCCCAGCAGCACAACCCCTTCATTAAACATCTCCAAGCCCCACAAAGGGTCAAAAAGATGGGTAAGAAAAAGAAAATACATCAAACGTATCTACCCCCCAAAGGCCCAAATGCAAACACATCATGAAAGAGAAATATCATTGTCCAGTTCCTTAACCCTACTATGCTCTGTACTGTTTCTGTTTTTGTTTTTCTTCATGCTTTCTGTATCTATAACATTCCATGCTTTTTTATCCTCTAATAGCAGGGGTTTCTTTCTACTATTAAAGGGAGAGAGAGAGAGAGATAAAGAGAGAAGAGGAAATAAGGTGGAAGCATGCAACAAGAATGAGGTTAAATTTGGAGACTCCAGCAACACGATAAAGTGGCTTGGGGAGAAGGAAGGAGGACCTTGGAGAATGGCTCACTATTTGAACAAAGAGATTTGTTAAAATCCTTATCTGTAAACATTTGCTGGATTCCTAGGGAATTAAACTCTGTAGCTGATAGCTTGGCTAAATCTGGTATATGCAGGGATAACTTGTACAGTGATAGAAATATGCCTTTGTAACCTGTGTGTAGCCTGACTTGTACATCATCTCATGTACTCTCTTTTCTTTCTATATCAAGTTAATTTTTCTCTCAAAAGAATGAGGTTAAATTCCATGAAAGGTTTTTTATCACTAACAAGATTCCACGAGGAAATATGCAATCCAAAACATGAAAAGCATGATTAATTATTATGGGTGACTCAAGTGCTTTTACCTGGAATTGCCGGATCAGAGGCATTCCTTTCCTCTGCCTCTTCTGCTGCCAATGCTTATAAATGGCTTTAATAACATCAACAGGCCCCACTCCAACCATGAGCTCCTCTATTTCCTCAGATGAAAAGCTATCACACTTCTGAGCATATGCAATTTTCTCAAACATGTCCATTATTTTTTCAAATGTCTCATCAGAAATCTCAGGCAGGTTACTCCCATCAACATCCAAAGAACTTTGTTGTTTTGAAATCCAGTCCTCATCATCACTTTCCATATCATACAAAACATGTGATGGATTCATAGCCATGTCAACTTCAGTCTCAACTTGCCGAAAATACTTGGATGAACTTCGAATAAATGGTACCTCTATTGCATTATCATCACCATCTTCAATCAGGCGAACCCCAGGAATGGGGATATTCTTAACGGAGGCAGCACGAATATTTCGATTGTAGCACTCTTCATGCATCTCCCTGAAAAGGGCCCACTGACCCCTCTCAGAAAATTCCAAGATCCAATCCTTCCCTCCTTTCCACATCATAGCATGAGTATAGCGGTTTGTTGTCCCAGGCTGCAGAAACTGGTGAGCCTTATATGAATACCGTGTAGCCCCTGAAAGTTTAACCAGAAGCCTCCAGTCCTTATGATCAACAAACTCTAACACAACCTGTGCCCCACATTCTCTCCACCCCCTGTCCCCAACAGTAATCAAAACATTCGCATCACAAGATAACAATTCTGGGTGTCTTTCTGGACTTCTAGACCCACCAGACATCCTCTTCTCATTGTCAGTCTTAATCCTTTTATGTGGGCGCCCTTTGCGGTGATGGCTTCTTGGCTTTGAGCCAAATTCATGACCTCTGAACGGCAATAAACATGAGAATTGAGTTCTTGGCTTCCTAGAACCATTCCCAAAGCCATTCAGGACAAAGTCTGCCTTTCCATCAGGCCACACTTTTGAATGATAGCCAAGTGATGGAGAACCAATGCTATGTCTGTTCCGATTCCATACACTTCGAGGTGCAGTGGGGTTTGGACTCCGAATGCCAAAGTCATTCATAATCCATGTTGAACCAGAAGTACACTGCTGATTATTCTGCATTCCCCCATCAAAAGGATGACTTTCAACTTGCCCAGTATATGGAATTTGAATATCAACACCATCCAAAGAAGAGAAGCACCTGCTTTCAGTCTTATCTGGAGAAGAATGATCTTCCATAACTGAAGGCCATGATCTTTCAGCAAGCAGTTCTGATCCTGCATGATGACACAGATGACCTTGCATTCCAATAGTGCCATCAATCTCATTCTTCCCTGAACCCTTGGGACCTACAGAAGTTCCAGTAACATTAAGCTCACCATTTAAGCATATCTGTGAAGACTCTATCCAATCACCATCATTTCTTATGGAGAGAGCATCAGTCTCTACCTTCAATTTAGTAGAAGACAACTGTCTACACCTAGCAGCTGGATTCAAGGTACTCCCACTGTTATTCTCAATAGCAATTTTGGGCACTTGGTTAGGGATATCCTCAACACCAGAGCTATCGTCACATGCCAAATTGCCACAGTCTACGCTCCCCAGTAAGGCCATTGAATTGAGGTTCTGGAAGCTCATAGATGCAACATTATTTTCCATAAGCAGCTTGAGATGCAGGCTAAGGAAAAAAGTAGGTGCAGCAGCAAAAGAAAGAACAAAAGAAGGAAGTCGCCAATGCTTCCCATTGGAATTCGAATCTGAACAGCTTAAGTCAATACGAGCTAATTCTTTGGAGATGCCCATTTGCAAAATAGCATGCCTAGATCTCTTCCTTACACCCTGGTTGGTAGCCAAAAGAATATGAAGTTAACACCAAACTATAATGATTCTTTAGATAAAGCAAACAGATAGCATTGTTAAAACATTTGGAATGGCAAAACAGGATTTATGTAGCTCAGTAGCTCACCTCATATAGATGAGAAAGGATTAAATTATGATGATTTTTTAAACATTTAGTGAACTATTTTTGTACTCAGCAGAAAATATAAGTGGATTAGAAAAAATAAATAAAAGGGATTTTATAACAAAGAAAGGGGGAATGGAAACAAGGCACAAACCAAGCAGATCATATGCAACTAAGTTGGGGAAAAGAAAATTAATAAAAAACAGTTACCTCATGAGAGATGGGTCCCTCACAAATGGAAGGAACTCGCAACCAAGCACTGCCATTTTGAAGGACCTTAATATTATCATATGTGCATTCAGGAAGAGGAAGCTGCTTGCTGATCAAACAGTATTTCTTCAGTTTAGAGTCCAGGTACAGCCACTTCGAAACTTCTACCTCCAAGAAGTTGTAGACAACAAACACAAAGTGTCTTCCAAGATCCTGAAAGCCTGAAAGCTTAAACCTGATTGAAGTTGCTGGCAACTGAAGATCTACACAGTTCCCATACTCATTGGATTGGTGAAATACAGTCAGGACCAAACATATAAAAGATACTGCCTGCATCAAGCAGCCTTCAAATAATATAAACCTCAACCCAACAACATTATCAACAAAAAGCATTTCCAAATTAACCATTGGCCATAAAGTCATTATTGTACCATAATGAAGCAGCATTACAGTGCGAAACAGCCAATTTTTTTCTGCTTCAAATGAAAGAATGTGGATCCATCGAGGGAAGAAGCTTAGCCTCAATTTCACTTGTTTCAATTTCAGCAACAGATCAGTCAATTTCAACAACCCAACATTTTCACCAGACCATAATATGCTATCATAACCCAGAGGTCTCAAATCTTTAAGACCAGTGACTTGGAGAGCAACATCATGTTTATCCAAAGCCCCTACCCTGTCAACAACAGAAGCAAGAGAGCTAACAGAACCACCAGCACTTCTGTATCCAGAAGTCTCTTCAGACTGACAGCCCAATCCCTGTCCTTTCTTGTGAAACCGCCTCCTGAAATAAACAAAGGGTAACCTTCTCTCATTGGAGAATGTGGTACTACATGTTGTTTTTGCAGCCAATTCTCCATGAAATAATCTATCTGGCAATACAGAATTTCTAAACAACTCATTTCTATATGGTGGAGGACCAGCAGAATCATTAGCAATAGGTAGCACTTGCTTTTCAGATGGACAAGATGTTCTCTGCCTCTTCAGAACTCCAAGTGGGGAAGATTTGACACGGCGAGTTGATCGAGCCAGCCATGAGATGATGGGCTCCGAATCCATATAGCTTCCTATACAATTGTCATTCTCTGGATTCACATCTTCTTCATGCACACATTTATCTCTCTGCACTGATTTTTGTGGACCAGATTTACCAGGAATTTCACTGGAGAGTAGCAGGAGTTTGAATCTCTCTTTTTGGAGATCAATCCATTCTTCATCACGGTCATCATATTTAACATGATGCAGCTTCCTTTCTGGATCATATTTATCAACAATGCCAAAATACCAACTCTTATCCAAAGGCCAAAAAACTTTGATCCTCCGGTTTAAAACCCAGTATGCATCTAAGTCCCCAAAAAATATTTCATAGAAATGTCGCCTCTTCCTTGTAATGCCCTTCTCTTTGTGTTGTTTCCTAGGACGCAACACCCTGCCTGCAGCATCAGCAGAGGTGGATTCAGACCCACCGGAATGATTTGCCCCACAACTATCAAAACCTTGATGATCTGATGGCACAAATGATAACCCATCCATAGATTGTAACGCAGACAAAGCTTTGCTATCCCCAGAAAATCCAGTACATCTAGGATCAAACCGAGAAGACAACATTCTTGCAGCATTCTGCTCAAGGTTCTCCTCATCATCTTCTTGCAAATCTTCACTGATCTTGTCAGAGTTATCAGCTATATGGTTTTGCTTCTCTGGTGCTGATTCCCACCTCCTTCCTTGATACTTGTGAACCCTTTTGGGGGATGGATTGCCATTGTATCTAAGAGCACTGATATCATCTAGCTTCACAAACCGAGCTGGATTTGCCCTACTGGAGGTATTTTCCTTTAAATCACCTAAAGCTTTCTTCAGTCTTCCTTCACAGGAAGGAATTATCTTGACAGACTTGCCATTTAACTCAAATTTCTGTGCATCAAAGCTGACTGTACTACTTGATACACCCACCTGGTCCAAGTCATGATTGTTTTGGAATTTCTTACGCCTTAATAAACCTCGAGGTCGTTTTGGGATATTATCATCCAATTTATGTGAAATATTGCCTAAACTACTCAAAGTCTGAATATCTCCGTTCCCCAGAAGTTGAGTATTTTTCTTCTTTGCTTGATTCTTCGGGCCCAAAAGTAGCTTCCTTAACTTCGAATTGGAATTGTTTGAATCTGGGGATCCATAATTCAAACAATTGCCCTGTACTGAATCTAAAACCTTTCTGTTCTTATTAAAGGGCTCAAAACTACTGAGTGAAACCTCTTTCCGGCTCTTCCTTTTCTTCTTCCCCTGCCCAGTATCTAACTCGTTATCTACCAACTCCTGTCTTTTCCCCTTCAACACTCCACCTGCGGGTCCTTCCTTACGAACAGAAACCTCAGTTTTATCAACGTAGAGGCTCCGAAGATCCAAAGATCTAGATTTCTTAGAAGTTTCAGAGGCATGAGAGTTGTCTATGCTATTTTCCATCTACAAAACCTCGAACCACATAAGAAAAACCAAAACCCCCAATTTTTCATCTTCTATCATACATGTTTCGCTAATCCAAGCCCTAGTTTCAGATCTGACACCAGAATTTGGAAGCCAATATCAGATAAAACTCCAACAACTGACCCCTAAAGGCATATGCAAATGTAACAAAGCGATCTTCCATCAAGATCCAAACTGTTCGTACAAGTAAAATGAATCGACTACCAAAACAAGGGCAAGAACATCATACCTGGAAATCGCCTGGAGTGAAGCATTTCTACGCTCCGATCGGAAAATTATTTGCAGGAAACATCGATCGTCCGCTTCAAATCCGTCCTTTTTCGCATGCAAACCCACCAATTCGTCGATCTTTCCAGAAATTTCAGTTTTTACCGTCAAAAATGAGGATGAGTTGGGGTTTCATCGGGTCTACAAGCCTAGGGTTTAGAACGAAAAAACACAAAATTAAAAGAAATAAAAATGCAACTGCGTTACACGACGACCTCGATTAATTTCATCCGTCCGATCTATGATCAACCCACCACGTTTTCTTGCCATGATGAAAGCCCTAACAACATTCAATAGACCTCGACTATTTCGGAGTAAAGGATGAGAGATTTAACGGCTGAGATCATTCTCATGGATCAGATCAACGGTCAATATTTGTTGTAACGTTGAAAAGATGTGAGCTAGTTAAGTGACACGGCAGGCTAATATAAATTTGCCAGAGCTTTTCAACTTTTTCCATTTTTTCGCTGAGTTACAAAAGTGACCCTAAAATTTATTGAAATTACAATAACACCACTACTCTTTCCGAAAATTACAGTGCCAAAACGATGTTTTAAGTGGAGGTAAAATTGAAAATGAGGGAAGGACGGGGTTAAAGCCAAAATTAAGAAGAATTAAAAATTTAGGGGTCGCTTTCATCACGCAGACACAGACTCGTGTAAGAAGGGGCATCAGAGATCTCCTGAAAGTTTTGCTTTTTGACTATTTTTATAATATTATATTAAAACCCCTCGTCGAGTGGTTCTTATGACCTTTGCACCCTTAAAGTAAGACTTTAGAATAATAAAATGCTTCGGTCCGATTTTGGAATTGTCAAGCCGTTAGAACGGTTGCTGCCACTTGTATATTTTCCAACTTTCAGGCAATGCGATGAGGGTGGAAGTCCACCCAATTAACTAGCCATAAAGGCATATATGCCCCCGAGTCCGAGAGACCTTTTTTTTGCTAAGTTATGGGTCAGCAAATTGCTTTCCCTACCTGAAAAAGATAAAGAAATATGTCTTTACAAGAGTCTAAAATATCTTTATAAAAAAAGAAAGCATCTTGTGTTCCTCTTGGGTTCTTTGAGGCTAGTGCTTGGATCAGCATCTTATTATCACTTTTGATCACAAAAAGGCCCTTGCCTAGCTTCTTTGCGAGTTTAATGCCTTGGAAGCAAGCAAGGTGACTGAGCTAAAGCAGGTTCAAAACAAAGAGCCTCACAGCATCCTAGATGGTCTATGATAATAACTCCAAAGTCAGCTTTCCCAATTTCCACAAAACTGTCATCTACATTGATCTTCAAAGAGTTTTCATTTGAAGGATTCCACAAAAAAATGGTTCTGTCTTCTCTAGACGTTTGCAAAGAATCTTTCCATTTTTTCTGCAAAATCATCTTCCTCTCCTTCCAAGCCCTATTAAAGGATAGAAGAGATAAATGTGGATTGGGGGTTTCATTTTCAAAAACACAATTATTTTTACATTTCCAGATGGTCCATAACAGAAGGGCCGAGAAGTTAAGCAGCTCTTCCTTTCTATCTTTCAGTTGTTTACACTTTAAAATCCAGTTGTTAAACCAATCTTTGAATTCATTTGGAGCAAAGTCTGAGCTATAGCCAAAATAAAATCCAAACCACATCAATCTAGCATGATCACATTTGAAGAGGGCATGTATTGTTGTTTCTGATTTAAACCCCATATCTCCTTCCATGGCAAACCATTTTGTCTATTGATTCTTGATCTCTCTGTCTCTTGATTTTTAGCTTAGGATTTTGTCATTTCTCTATAAACAAGAAAATAGGTTGACTTTACCAAAAAAGAGCCATTTTTGCTTTCTTTCCAAATTAGTCTATCTTCCCAGTTACCAAAAGCCATAGGGATTTTTAAAATCTACTCTTCTATTTCTTTTGTAAAATGCTCTTTGATGATCTCTAGATTCCAGCATCTTCTTTCTTGGTCAATGACATCCTTAACCCATATAGGCCCATCATTTCTAGGGTTTGGACCCATTCGTCTAAAGTTTGGGGTGTCCTTTAGTCAGGGATCTCCCCAAATTTTAATATTTTCTCCCGAGTTGATATCCCAAACAGCTCCTAATTTTAGAATTTCTCTTTTAGCTAGGATACTTTGCCACCCCCATGATCCTCTCTTCTGAAAATTGTCTGTTAGGAAGTTTTGCCCCTTTATATATTTTGCTTTTATCACTTTGCACCAAAGATTATTTTCTTCTGTACATAGTCTCTAAGCTTGTTTTGCTAGCAGAGCTTTGTTGAAACAAGTTGGATTCCTGAAGCCCAACCAACCATCATTATTATTTCTGCTTATTTTTGCTTATGATATCCCAGCTAACCCAATTCACGTTGGTTTGATTTTCTTAAGAACCCCACCAAAATCTCCTCTGAGATTTTTTTTTATTTATTGACAGATGGCTTTGGGAAGTAAAAAAGCAGGACATGGAGTAGTTTGGGATGGCAGCTACTATAGATTTCAGAAGGACTTCTTTCCCTCCATTTGAAAGAAGAAGCTCATTCCATTCAGAAATCTTGGCTTGGATTCTACTTATCAAATGGTTAAATAGGTCTTTCTTTGATCTTGGGTGGTCTACCTTTTTTTATTTTTAGGCTTTTAGCTAAGAGTTTCCGTAATTTTGGGTGAAGGTTTTTTCTGAAAAAAAAATCTCAAATTTGGAAAGATTTACCTATTGGCCAAAAGACTTTTCATAGAATTTGACTACTTCCACCAAATTTTGACTTTCAATTGGGGTTGCCCTTGTGAAGAGATAACTGTCATCTGCAAAAAGCAGGTGGGAGATTACTGGACAATTTCTGTTCAGTTTTACATCTGAATTTTTTTTTTCTACAATACAAGGTGGTGAAGGTGCATGGATAGAGCTTCAGATACAAAAAGAAAAAGGTATGGAGACAAATGATCCCCTTGTATGGTTCTCCTTTGAGGACTAAAAGATCTACTTGGAGCGCTATTTAGCAGGACTTGGTAGGAGACTGAAGAAATACATTCCAAAATCCAAGAAACCCATTTGGTACCAAAACCCAATTTTAACAGAATTCTCTACATAAAACTCCACTCTACTTTGTCATAAGCCTTGCTCATATCCAATTTTAAAGCCATCCAAGCTTTCTTGCCCCTTGCTTTCCTCATAAAGTCTATAATTTTATGAGCAATTAAAATGTTGTCATGGATTTTCCTATTTGGAATGAAAGCACTATGATTTTCACTAACTATTTTGTGTAGAAGAGGTTTGACTCTGTTTACTATAACCTTTGCTATTACCTTGTAGATGGTATTTCGAAGACTGATGGGTCTGAAGTGAGTAGCCTCTGTGGGGTGTTTGACGTTGGGAATTAGTGCTATAAAAGTCTTGTTGATCTCCCTATTTAAATGAGATGTGTTAAAAAGTCCAAAACAGCTCTAAAAATATTTTGAAATCATCTAGCTCCGGAGCTTTCAAGGGGGCCATTTGGAATAGAGCTTCATTGATTTCTTCCTCTTCTATAGTTCTTACCAGCCAGCCACTCTCTTCATCAGATATTTTCTTACTCATGCTCCTTACAATCTCCTTAGGATCATGCACATTAGTTGCCTGAAATATACTCTCAAAATGTTGGAGTTAGTGTTTCTTTTATTTCAGCTTGGTTGTCAATCCAAACTCTAGTTCTTTTTCAAGGCTAAGGAACTTGATCATGTTCCTTCTTTTCATTGTTTGTGCATGAAAAAATTTGGTGTTTTTGTCCCCATGATTGAGCCAATTTATCCTTGACTTATGCGCCCACATTTTGTTATTCTCTCACAATCCATAGTTCCAACTCTACTTCCAATGTTTTGATTCTGGATTCATCCTTTAAAGTGCCCTTATTCAATTCTAATTCTAAATATTTCTTCAAATTTCCAATCTTGTGATGGACATTTCCAAAAACTTCATTGTTCCATAGATTAAGGTTTTCCTGTAGTTTAACCAATTTGCTTTCAAAATTGTCTTGTGCTGACCCATTTTGTTGTTCTGTCCAACTGGCTTCGACTATTTTCTTAAAATTTTCATGGGCTAACCACATTTGCTCCATTCTGAAAGGTCTCCTCCTACCTCTCATGTCCCCTTCTGTGCTCACTAGGATTGGATAGTGGTCAGATCCTAAGCACTGGAGCTTTGGTATGAGCTTCTGTAAACATATTCTTTTAGATTTGGTTACTTACAACCCTATCTAATTTTGCTTCTATCTTTTCTTTTCCTGCCCTTTTGTTTGACCAAGCGAATTTGATTCCATGACTTTTAATTTCAGTTAAACCATGACCATTTAGGAACATTTTACTTGAATTTATTGTGATCAAGTTACAAGGTCTCCCTCCTTCTTTTTCTTTTTTATTGAAAATCATATTAAGATCTCCACAGCACAGCCAAGCTCCCCTAACAAAATTAGCTAGAGTACCCCACTTCTTTAGAAAAAATTTCCTCTTATGTCTTTTCGGCTCTCCATATATAAAGGAGCAATACCATTTCTTGTTTCCTTCCTTGCATATTTCAGAGTGGATAAAATGATTGTCAGCATATAGGATTTTTTGGATAACCACTTCCCTAAAAAAAAAAGGCTAAACCCCGTTTTAGCCCCACTGCATCACTAACCCTAGCAATTCCAGGACTTTAGGAAACCAAGTTTTTTCCTACAATTTAAAAGAGAGTGCTTGGTCTCCATTAGGAAAATGATGTCTGGATTTGTTCTTCTAGTGGTCTCCTTTAGAGCTTGAATTGTCAGTGGAGACCCAATTCCTTGACAATTCCAACTTAATATTCTCATTTGGCCCTAGGGTCTATTCCCGGACAAACCCCCCAACCCACTTATTTTTTGATAACCACCTCCTTAGAGTACTATTTTATTGCTTATAGTGGATGGTGACCAACATCTTCTTCGGGTTTGTTGAGCTTTTTCCTATAATTTGGGCAAACTTATTTTTTATTAGCCTGGCAGAACTTTTCCACCCTGAATTATTTATAATTTTTTTCCTGACAAAACTCTTCCACCCTGAATTATTTAGAATTTTTTTGTACAAATCTTATTTTTGAAAAAGTATTTTATCAGGGGGATTTCACAAGTTTCTAGCTGCCTTTTTTTTTTCTTTTACCTCACATTTTGGTTTGAACTCCTTTTGTGATAGGATGGACCTGAAACTTGGAGTTTCTTTCTACTATTCCAGTGTTGACAGACATATATTTTTCCTCATTGAAAAAGCATTGCTATGAAACCAAGCATTAGAAATATTGCTACATATAACAGATGTAGTAAGTAATTCAATCTGAAGGCAAATTGGAATAGAATTTAGTGAGAAAGGTACATCTTCTTCCTGTGATGTTGTGGTATTTTCAATCATAGCTTCCACATCTCATTAAGCTTCTTCCTCCTCAAGGTCCATTCTTTCAGATTGACTTCCCTTGTCCTATTCCGCTTCCATGTTTGTCATTTCTCCTGTTTGGTCGCCTTACTCATGTTTAAGAATGCTCTATAGGCTCACTCGATTATGGGTTAGATTGAATTCCGGTAGGGGGCTCAGGGTCTATTTGAAGAAAAAATGGTCTTCTTGGATCCGTGTTGTTTTCTCCACTAACCCCATTTCCTCCCTATTCGTCGGGTCTTCATTTTGGATCTCTCTAATAATAATACCCGATGGTTTTTGCTTCTTTCCCAGGACTAATTCAAATGCACGTCAGTTATCTCTGAGTTGTAAATTATATTCTTCCCTTTTTTCAACCATTGCATCTCTCAAAATCTTCTTTCATCCATGTTATCTTGTATGATTCTCGTATCTATACTGATTTAATTCCATCGCCGCCACCATCCCACCTACTGCCATCAGTCTTGAACATGTCTTTCCCAGCTAACGTCAGCCTCCATAACTTCTTCTCCGATGTTCAATTGCCAATGTTCCTTTTCGGCCGGTGAGACGGTAGCATGGAATGCCAGATTCCTATTTGGTTCCATTCCTTGTCTATCTTGAAAAAGTTTCCTTCACACTGCAAGGTTGCTTGGGTGGGGGCCTTGCCTGCTCGCTACTCTCTCTAATGATATCTCCAACTTGTGTTCTTGCACATTTAGTGTGCCATCTCCTTCTACGATTGTTGTTGGAACTTGTTTCTCCATTGGATCTTTGCGGTTTATCCTACCTATTCCTTCTTCCTTGTTGATGTATTTGAACTCATCCTTGTCAAGGCTTGCCCGTAGCCAGTCCCCAAATGATCCTCTACCTTCCTAAAACTCGAAGGACTGTTCATTCATTCTTCCGATTATCTATTCCATAACTTGCTCCTCTGAAACATTTGTACAGCTGGTTTCACGATGTCCGATTATCCCATAGCGATTGTAGAAAATGGGTAACCTTTTTGTACTAGAAGTGGAACCATTTTGCTGCCCCTTCATCGTCTTTGTCCTAGTTCCCCAGAGCCAGGGGTTTCCTTATATCCAACAAAACTCGTATTTTGAAAGTCTTCTCCCACTATGGTTCTTCTTCTTCAACGGTTGTATCCCTGTTCTCCTCTGGTAATGGTAATACTGCATTACTCACCATTTTTGCTCCCCACGACCAAAACCTTTTTTCCATTGGCGCATCAACTATTCAGATGAATATTTTAAGCTTCGAGAAAGATAGCAATCTTGGAATAGCATTTTGTTCCCATTGTTGTAATATTAGTGGGTATCCCTGTATTAGCCAAGGTTTCTACAACAAGAAAGACTCCATATCCGATTTTTTCTTGAAAGAGATCCACAATATCTCTTCTTTTAGCCATCTGATTTCATACTTACAGTTTGGCCAGGAGTTTTTAACCTTTTGTAGGACTCCGAATTCATTGATTTGTTTATCCACAATAACCTTTCCATAGATGGCCTTCTTGCATTTCTACTCAATCTTCCGTTGGCTTTCTCTAATTCTTCCTTCATCTGGGATTCCTCTCTGTGGAAAATCCATTTTCCTTTGCTTCCTGTTGACTTGTGTTTTGGGTTTGGGGATTTAGGGGAGGTTTGATGGTATTCGGTCACTTGGTTTGAAGGTGTTTGCTCTATCAAGCACTTAGCGAGTGAAAAACGTAGAGAGCGTAGATCGTTTGATACTTGATCCAACGACTGTAAAAGCCACCCTTTTGAGTTGTTTTTCGTTACTCCGCAATGCGAATAATTAAGCACTAGCAAAAGGGCCCTGCTTCGTAGGGACTGGAATGGAACTGTTGACCTGTTGACCCATTGATCCAGTCCCTAGCCAAAAATCATTGAACCAGTCAACAACCCATTAACCCGAGTGGTCGAACCATTGACCTGTTGACCTATAAAATGGTTTTTGGCCATTTTTTTAATCGGGAACCATCCGTTCGAACCAAATAGTCAAACCTTCAACCCGAAAACCAGTGGCTAGAACGATTCCATTTTTAGGTCGTATGAGTCACACGCTCGAATGACATAACACGTATGGTACTACTTAATGGACCTCACACACTCAATTTTTTGTTGTTAGAATGGGTCATTCGTTTTATTTTTTATTTTTTATAATTGGGAACCGTCCAGACAACCAGTTTCGTTTTACCCCAATCCCAATCCTTGGCAAAAAACCATTGAATCAATCAATGACCCATTGACCTGAGTGGTTGAACTGTCAACCCATTGACATGTTCAATGGTTTTTGGCCGCTTTTTTATTTTTTAATTTTTGTTGTTAGAATGGGTTGTCCGTTCGAACTAGACGATCAACCGTCGACCCGAAAACCGGTGGCCATAACAGTTCCATTTTCGTGTTGTATGTCACACACTCGAATGACATAACATCATGTTTTTAAAATCCACTCGGAAACCGAACAAGTTAGGGGTCCGGTTACCGGGTCAAACGGTCTGACTGTTAATGACAAAAAGAATAAAATTTAAAAAAAAATTAAAAAAATAAAAAATGGTCAAAACCGTTCGAACAGTTCGATATTTAGTTATTAACAATATTTATAATAATTATTATATATTTATATAATTAGATAATTATAATAACAATATATATATAATTATATATCATAACTATTATATATTTATCTAACAATATTTATATAATTAATAGGAAATGGGTTGCTCTCATGTGGGAATCTACCCGCACGAGTAGATTCCATTTAACCGGACGGTCGAACCATTGACCCGCTCAATGGTTTTTGGTCTTTTTTTTATTTTTTAACTTTTGTTGTCAGAACGGGCCATCTGTTCGAACCAAACAGTCAAACTGGGCCCGACCATCGGGCCTACAACTTGGGCCCGAGCCCGGCCCTCATAAAAAGCCCGAAGCCTGAGCCTGGGCCCGGGCCCAAAATTTAGCCTATACTATTATTATTATTATTAATGTTGAAGCAGCTGAATAGAGAGAGAGAGAGATTGAAATTATAAAGAAAATAATATATATATATATATATATATTAAATTATAAATATATATATTTTTAATAAATAGTATATTATTTATATTTTATATAATATATAAATACATATTACATATTGTATAGAATATATAATACTGAGTCGGGCCGGGCTTTTTTGACAAATCCCGAGCCCGGCCCGAAACACAGTCGGGCTTACTGTGTTAAGCCCAAGGTCAGGCCCGCGGGCCTAATTATATGACCAAGCCCGACCGGGGTGCGGGCCAGGCCGGGCCAGGCCGTCGGGCTACTTGGCCCATGAACAGGTCTATATACAAGGCGGGGCTTGTACATTACGTCCCCACAATCACTGAAACAAATAAACCTCAAATCCCTTCGTATCCCCTCAACAAAGACACATTGTCTAGAAAACATGCATTACAAGCAAACCAATCAACAGCTTGATTTTCCTCAAAAATGATGACGGAAACAAATTCGAGCAGAGAAGAGAGAGCTGACATGAAGACACTCCTTGATTATATTCTTCAACCTTTATGGCAGTCGATGACGAGCTTTGACTCTCCTTCAATCGAAATTGGGTGATCCCTGATGTTGGTGGCAATGTTTAACGCTTCCCAAGCAGCCCACGCTTAGGCAACATTGATATTGGTTATTCCAATGCAATACACTTTGAATTGAAGAACTGCAGCCCCGATAGTCTTTGGCAATAAGCTATAGTGCAACTTCCCATCCAAAGTTGATATTGATGACCCCAAAATTAGGTGCTTTCCACATGATAGGCCATTCCTAAGAGATATTCTGGTGCTAACATCACGAGAAAAAGACTAGAGTTAAATTCATAAAGTAGATGGAGCGCATTTTCAAGAAGGATCGAAGGAGGTGTGGTTTTATTTTTAAAATAGTGTTATTCCTATTTTTCCACAAAAAAGACAACAAGTTTTTCCTTAGTTTGAGGGTCAACACATTAATAGTTTAGCTTAAAGATCTTCTCCCACAGTTGCAAACAGAGGAGTCCCCATTGGTTCGCACAGGAAGGTTAAAGCATACACTCATCCAAACTTGCTTAGCATAACTACAACTCAAGAAAATATGCTCCAAATCCTCATCCTCACCATATAAACTACATCCACCCTCAATATTGAACCCTCTACAAATAAGTTTTTGCTTTGTATGGAGCTTGCCACTAAGGGCAAGATACATGAAGACTTTGAGTTTTGGAGGGAGGTTTATTCTCCAAATATTATTCAACATTTTGTTAGTGAATCCCATGATATCATTAGCCTTACATTCTTCATTGTATGCAGTTTTGACTGAAAATTTACTCGAGGAAGTAAGTCTCCACACAAGACTATCCTCCTCATATCACTTGAGGGGATTAGGATGCTAGGGACAATCATCTCCTCTTTCCATATATTTTTGTCTTTATCAATTATGTTGGATACAAGCAGGTCACAGTTTTCAATGTTATTTTACTTGAAATGCCTAAGTGTCATTTCCAAAAGTTGATGCTTTCTCCATTTCCGGCATTCCACTCCATCCCCCTCTTGATCATGAGATCCCTAGTAGAAAGAATGCCCCTCCAAGCCTAAGAAATACCTTTTTTTTAGTTTGATTGCTAGAAACGTTTCACGCTTTAAGTATTTACTTGAAATAACCTTAACCCATAAATTCTCTTTTTGTATTAAGATATTCCAACCAAGTTTCGCTAAGTAGGCTTTACTAATCCATTTGAGATTTTTAAGGCCAAACCCACCCCAAGCCTTAGAAGTGCAAACTCCATTCCAATATATAAGGTGCAATGGCTTTTTGCCACTATTGTTAGCCCAAACGAATTCCCTTTGCATCATAACAATGTTCTCAATAACATTATTCGGAATTCTAGAGGACCTCATGACAAATGGATTAGTAAGTTTCTCAGCAAGAGAGAGAAAGCCTTTCTTCCACCCTACAAGCTTTCTCATGACCCTTTCATTGAGTGGCTTAAGAAGATCATTGGTAACTCTCCCATCAATCAATGGGACCCCTAAAGAATTCCTATTTTTTGCTTTGAGGGGAAATCTAAGGATCCTAGCCAAATTTTCTTTACATCAAATGTGAATGTTTCTTGAAAAGCATATAGTTGACTTGGTATAATTCGGGATTTGGCCTAAGGCGAGGGCAAAATTGTCTAAGATTTCCTTGATTTTAAAACACACATTTGTTGAAGTGTTCCATGGCCACTTTACAACCAATAAGTCTGCCCCCACACAAGTCCAACTTACAAGACAAAGCTTTCGCACATAATACAAAAATATAAGGAGAGAGAGGGCCCCCTTGTCTGATATGCCTAGAGGCTTTAATTAATCTAGAAGGAGATCCATTAATTGGGATACCAAAGGACACCGTTCTAATGCATTCCACCATCCAATCAACCCATTGCCTATGAAGCCCAAACTTGAGAAAGACACCATCAATAAAATATCATTCCAATCTATCATAATCATTCTTCATGTAAATTTTATATGCCATGAGCCCAGTTTTACCCTTTTCCCCTTATGGAGTGCATAGGCTCATGTGCTATAAGGATATTATCATTGATCTGTTCATTAGGCACAAATGCACTCTGGTAATGAGAGATAATTTCATCAAAGTGCAATTTCAATTTGTTAACCAAGATTTAAAAAAGATCTTGTAAATCACATTGCATGGACTAATGGGCCTATACTTATTAGCTAATTCAGGGTTATCTAATTTGGGGATTAGAGTAATAAAAGTATTGTTTACCACTCTATTCATTTTCCCCCCGCACACCGAGTCACCAATCACATCCTATAACTTTTTGAAAAATAAGGCATTAAGACCATCCGGTCCAGGAGCTTTCATATCTTTGATTGATAGGAGGGTATTGTAAATTTCCTCATTAATCACCTCCATGATAAGTCTCTGATTCATTTCCTCAAGAACACAATGATTTATTTCACTATTGAAATCTGCCACACCACTCACAACGCAATTGATGGGAGGAAGAACGCTCCTTCCACCTCTCTTATTTTCTTTGTACCTGAGGGCGTCAAAATCCTCCATTAATCACCACACACCATATGTGCTACCAGCAATAGATTTAATATAGTTCCATACCGGTATTTGATCAGCATTACGAAGCAGGGCATACACAAAAGTGTTAAACCAAGATTTGTTCGATTCAAGGTTTGTAATAAGGGAATGAATTAACCTTTCATTCGATAAAATAATGTCCACATTACATAAACTAGAATCCCAAAGAACCCAGAGACCCCAGCAAACCCAATCGACTTAACAATATGAAACTTATCAAAAGGAAAGGAACGCACAATAGTCCTTTGGGTTTTTAGTTGATTCTGGTTAGTGGCCTTGTAAGGGCCATTGTTTCTCTTCTTAAACTCCCCAAATAAGTCTGGATTTCTGGATTTCCTTTGACAAAGATATTACCATTGTTTTTTTTTTTTTTCTTCTATTAACAGTGGTCCATCTATCATCAATATAATTCTTACTATAGGTCGAACAATTAAAGACAAGCAGTGCATAAATCATGCATATTCTCATAAAACACCTGATTGGAATCCGAATCCTCCTGGTTTTCAAAGGTAAGAGGGATCTCAAGAATGAAGGGGTTTAGGAGATTAACTTAACTTTCACAATACCATTAGGAAACACTCCATCAACCATTTTTTGGAATAAAGAAATCCATCCAGAGTATCTCTTGGAACCTTCTTGGATAGGAGCCATTCGCTTGAGAAAGGAGGAGCCGAAACCAAGATGATCAGCTGCACACTTCCACATCCAACCGAGAGAAAACTCTTGGCTGTTGTACAACAGATCCCATCCCTGCTATTAGCACGGCATTTTAAATCCTTATCCCTTAATCTTATTTTCAAACTGGCTTCCTTGGCTAAGACTTGTTAATTATGATGGGAATTCATTTTGCTCTAGCAGGAACAATAGAGCCTTGGCCATGTATCCTAGGATTACATAAAGACGGAGGGCCATTTCCCGTCCAAATTCTCGAAGCTTTAGCTTCAAAAAGATTAAAACTTTTGACACTCAAACGTGAATAATTAGAGACAAGAAATTGGTCATTATCAGTTCTCTTCGGCTCCTTTGAGTTAGATTCAATCAGAAGGCATCTCATTTTTCTTTCTATTACCCCTTAATGCCCATGACCACGCAAGACTCGGGAAAGAAATGCCCCACTTCAGCTGAGAGGAAGACTCTCTCTAAGATCTGAAACGAAATCTGTGAATGCTTCAGTCTGCAACATGTACACCAAAAAACAACTACGAACCAAACCTATATACACAACAACAACAAGAAAAGATAAAAGACAACGAGCACCAAGAAACATAAGGAACACATTGGAGAAAGGTCAGGGAAGAAACTTCCTTGTATTGACATTGTAACTTCTTCTACCATCTCCAAAGATCATCTTCAAGCTCCATCCAAAGGTCTGCCTTCAAGCTCCATTGTCGGTTGCCTCAACTCTCCCACGTGAAGAAAGATGGGTTGGTGAATTCAGTGTAGGGTTGTTCATAAATGGTTTTGAAAATTTTAGATCCTATCCATCTCCCTAAATCTCCTAACCACTATTCTCTCCAAACCCTATAGTGGGTTAGATTGTTAGAATCCAAATCCTTCAAGTACATGAAAATGCAAAACCCTCACTTACCTTACTACCCTTTTTACATTTTCGAATGGGTAGGTTAGGTCCAAAAACCCATATCTAATTTCCTAATATTTCATGTTATATATAAGCAATAAATAAGGAAAATAACATGAACAAGCATCAAAAATTTCAATTACGTAATCACGTAGAAAACACAAACTATCAATTATACTTCATAAAAGTTCAAAATGTTATTACATTCAACACCTAATACGTGTATATACATATATCCCTTCCAACAATGTGGGGATTGGGAAGGGTTCGGTTTAGTCTATTACCTGCCCTACCCATATAGGTTGTAAAATCCCAAAACCCATCCCCATCCTAAAATCCATTTTTCAAACAAAAAAAAGTCTCCATCAAGACCATTTCCCGCCAAGTCAAGTAGAAATTGTCATCCCCAATTCAATTGTATATTTTTCTATTCAGTATTTTTTTCCTTTTTCTTTGGTAAGAATATTCAATCTATGATCAATAGGGGTACAAATCAAGCAGGTTGGGTTGGGTTTTAGCTCAACCCAGGCCCAACCCTAAAATTTGGGCCTAAAACTTGAGTTTGAGATCAAGCCCAAACTATCTAACCCAAGCCCAACCCATACTAAAATTTGATGCGCTTGGGTTGGGCCTGAGTCAAGGCCAAGCTCGAGTTTGTCAATTAGCCCATACTAAAAGTTAATATACATGCATGTATATATGCATACACGTATGGCTTATTAAAAAAATTATGTATATATACATGTATGCATGCAAATATATGTTTATATATGCATATATCCATGTATATAATTGGGCCAAGCTTAGATTGAGATAAGATTTGGGTTGGGCTTGAGCTACTTGAGGGCTACAGTTGAATCCAACCCAAAAAAATTAAAAACCTGAACTTTTGGGCCTAGGCCTAGCCCAAGGACCAGAAATCCAAGCCCAACTTGTTTAAAGTTACGAGTTAAGTCGGTTGAAGCTCAAGTTGGACTTGCCCAACAAAAACAAATTAGTAATATTTTTCCTCAAACATATTGGGTTTATCAATATAAATTACTAATTTTATCTGAAATATATTTTTTATTTTTTAGTTAAAGAACATCTTCATTGGATTACAAACAAAAGGAAAAGAAAAACAAGTGGTATAGGAACAACAAAAGAATTAAAAAAAATGCCAGCTTAATGTTATTAAGCAAAACAAAATAAAACAACAAAGGAAGACAGTCCTAGGGGTGCTCACAGTTCGATTAATCGAACCAGTATTGCCGATTTCTAGAAAACCGGTAATCGAAACTAAACCGTAGCCGATCGGGTAACCGTTAGTTTGGTTCATTGGCTTTTTGTTTTTTATATTTACAATATATTATAAAAATATCAATATATAATAAAAAACTATAAATATATATAAAATAATATATTTTAAATAATATATTATATATTTAATAATTTATAATATATAATATACATAAAATATATAAAAATATATGTATATTGGTCAGTTCAGTTAACCGTCGGTTATCTATATCAATTAACCAAAACTGAACCGACTTATTTGGTTAACTGGATTTTTTATTTGGTTTTAGTCGGCTTTTTGTTTCGGTTCAGTTTTTTTTTCAATTTTCTTGCTCACCCCTAGATAGTCCTCCAATTCATATAAAGCTTCAAAATCAATCACCGCCAAACTGTGAGCTGCTCTATTAGCGTCATAGGGAGGAATTTATTCCTGCATCAATGTCCTCACAATTATATCTTTGTCCCATTTTTTTGCAACTTGTATGTATGTAAAATTCATTGTTCCTCTTTGAGTCTAAATGCAGTAGTATCCACGACCCCATTTAGTTGCAGCTCAAATTTCGTTTGTACTAGTGTAATTGTGTAGGAGTGCAATTTGATGAGTATAGATCATGATTCACTTTAATAGTGTTTCAGATGCAAAATTTGCACTGTTAATGGGTGTAAATGAGGCAAAAGTGGAAAGTTGTAGAAGGTAACAGTACAAATCAAAAAAAGAGTTGCAAAGATAAACCATGTACAAATTTTCTATTCACCTAGTTTAGATAATTGCTCACAATATGTGATTTCCACACCTGAGGTTAAGGTTCAAACTTCGAAGATGTCCCTAATTCTTAGTATTTAACATATCATCCAATTCGAAAATTAATATATATTTTACAATAGGGTATATGATATACGTTAGCACTTTGTTCCTTGCTAGTAACAAATGATGATAGGTACAACATAGTCTTATGGCAACTATTCTCAACATATATGGGAATTTATATCTTTTGTCCATAATTGAGATTGTTTTCTTGTTTTTAATACATGATTTTGACTCATTTTCTCATATTTCCATATGAATGTGTCCCTTGTTCCAAAAACGGCAAATCAGGTTTACAGGTTTCAAATGATTCTGACTAAAATGTGGTAGTGCAATCCCATTGAATGCAATACTAGAGTATAATCATCATCATCATCATTATTATTATTATTATTATTATTTCATTGCTGTCAAATCAACTATACTTTGGGTGCAATTGAGTTGATTTGAGCTAAACTCTTGCATGTATTGGTTTGAATCAACTAAAATACTAGTAGGTTTAAGTTTATTTCATAGTTTGAGCTCAGTTCAATTAAATATTCGATAAGTTCAAGTTCAACTCAAAAGCTCAAAAATGAATATGTTCACATATGATACGCTTTTTATAATATTAGTATATTATTGTATTATATATAATATAAAAATAGATTTTCATAATATATATTATGAAACTATAATTTTATATTATATAATATATATGTATGTAATTATGTGTTAAGCAAGCTAGGTTTGCAAGCATTTGAGTCGAACCTTTTTATTGATTGAGATCGAGTTCAAATAACTAATTGAGCTTACCTTGATATTCAAACTCAATCAAAATCAAGCTCGAACCGAACCTAATTGAACTCAAACCCAAACTATTCTATTAGAGTTTGATTTGATTGCAGCCCTAAAATATATGATGGCACTACAATGTATAAACTTAGGGAATGTTTGGTACCATTGATGTTTTTTTCCATAAATTGTGCCATTTTCAAGTTGGCTAGATATTTCCCCCCCAAAATGGTAATAAATGCATAAAACTAGAGCTCAACTTTTAGTGAAATGTCTTTCATGACATTTCTTGCTATGACAATGTTTGGATGGCATGGTGTCCACATGACAACAATGGTATGATGTTTTTGAAAAACAATAATAAAAAAAACATCTTACTAAATCTATACTATATATAAAAGTGTGGATGTATAGTGGAAGCTTTATTCTGGGCTAAAATTACCTTTTATTTCCTTGTTTGAGAAAGTGTATGAAAGTTATTTTATTACAACTTTAATGCCTACTTAATGGCTACTAAAATGTCAATATTTGTCTATTGTTGTAAGGGTTGAACACTTGAACCTCGTTTGATCCCCTCCCATTAAGTCTTACACTTAAGGTATTAACTCCCATATTCTCTTATTAAATCAGATAGTTAAGTTATTTTTTACTAATTAGATATATGTCAATTTAATAATATAAACCTGTACATTTTAAAACTGTCTCAAAAACAATATGATTCTTTATCTAAGTGGTGGCTAAGCAATTAAACCATCCGAACCAAATTGATCAACCTATGAAGTTATATTTAGGTAATAACTTTTTTAAAATAGAAATTAGTATATGAAAATTACAAAAATGTAGAAAAAATTAAACAGGTATATGATATTTGTAATCAAAATAAAAAGTGTAATAATAATTATTTTTATTGATAATGAAAATGAAATACATAATTTAAAACTGATAAAAAATGAAACTATTTTACTATTTGACAAAGATCAATAGTTCAACTTTTGGGTCAAATGTGCTAATATTAATGTCATAAATAAATAATAAACTAATAAAATATAAAAATAAAAGTTTTGCAAAAAAAATTCAAGCACATGTAGAATATCATATAATTATCATATTAAATAGAAAGTAAGTGTGACATATTAAAATTATTTTACACACATAAATATGGAAAAATTGAACACATCTACAACTTTTTATTTACAATACCATTAAAAATATGAATAAGATTGTAAAACTTTATTCTGACTAAAATATTCATTTTTTAATTTAGTTCCTGTTTAATTGTGAAGTTTAAATTGTAAATTGAACTACCACTTTTCACCCCATTCAATTTCCTCTATTTAAATCCTACATTTTTTTTGACAAATAAACAAAAAAAAAAAGATACACCAAAAAGATAAAACATTATAAAAAGAAGAATCTAGCCAAGCAGGTAGGCTTTTCAATGATAATTGAAACTTAACAACTTGATCCGATGATCACATATTTGGATGAAGTGTTTATGTAATCAGATTTGAAACTTTCAATGATTAAAAAAAACATATTTATAGAAATTGTTTGATTCATTATTAATATCATTATCATCATCTATAATTTGCTATGTGCATGCTTACTAGTAAAGCAAATGTATATTGCTTAAGTGGCAACAACATTGTCAAACAAAATACATAACCGTTTTTGAGAAAATAATCTATTGTTGCATGGACTTCCGAGAAAATGTTTCTAGGGATCAAATTGGAAAAGTACAAATACACAAAATAATACAAAATACCAAGTTTTGCACTCTACATAATTGTATTTGTACCCCTTCTAAGGGAATGGTAGTGGTACCAATTTAATGACTTGTATTTTATTTAGCCATTTCTGGATAAATTCTGTTTTTTTTTTGCTTAATGTTTATCTTACGTTGTTACATTGTTTAAGATTTTCTTTTGTTCTATTTTCTCAGTTTAGAAATAGCACAAAGACAAATATGTAAAGCTATAGAGTGCAAAACCTAAATTGCAAACAAACAAATGAAAGAAAAATTTAAATCAAAACTAAATCAGAATTTGCATTCAATGTTTTTTCACCGGTGCAAATGAATTTGTATTGCAATTTGCAAAATAAGCTGGGGCAAAATGTAAAACAAGCATGATACAAAGCAGTGAAGCACTCATGAAGTGGCCTTCAAAAAAAAAAAAGCACTTATGAATGTAATTTATTGTCGTTAACTTTTGGGGGTTAAAATGGTAAAAATGAAAAAAACCGAGCAAATGACTCATTTGATTTGTACGTTCGTTGAAGACCACCACTCGCCAGGCTCTATGCAAATGCGACTATGCGTACTATACTCTCTTACGCTCGGCTATTCCACGCATCTTCTGTTTGGTCTGCCAATCCTTTATCCAATCGAAACCCCACCTCGAGAATTGTCAATTTCCGCCGTTTGAGTCCCTGCGGAAGATTTCAAACCTTTTGGTCTGGACGAACCCTTGCGATCATGGCTGGAAACGAAGATTTTGTGAAGGGAAATGTATTCCCCAATGGAGTCGCTGTTATCACCCTCGACCGCCCCAGAGCTCTCAATGCCATGAATCTTGGTACTTGTTTTTCTGTCTATCTTTGCATCCCTTCTTTACCTGAAATCTATTAAGTATTAATTGACTCATCGACTTATCGTGGATGTAATTGGATTGTCCATGGAAGTGTACTCAGGGATGAATTTTGTTAAGTTCGGTTAGGTACTTGGGTCAGACATTGAAATGCTTAATCTGTGTTAATTTTGTGCATGAGCATAAAGAAATTAACTTCTTAGTTAATATTTTGCTTCGTGAAAATTGACTTATGAGTACTCTGAGAGGAAATATTGTTGTTTAGTTCGTCGTGGAGTTCAGAGATATAGTTCGGTGTTATTATTTTCAGAGTCCAGGTTGAATAAATTCCTTAATTGTTTAGATGAATTAACGGAAAACTAGATTCTTCCTTAGTAGTTAGCTCTCTCTCTCTTTCGCTCTTGTTTGTGATGGAGTAGCTACTGCCACCAGGATTTTGGTGGAACTATGGTGTTAGAACGTTATCGTATATGAATTGCTTTTGTTTGGAAATTGAGTTGTAGTTGTTATTAACATGTAGCTGATTTGTAATGCAGATACGGACACAAAATACAAAAATTATCTTGATGAATGGGAAACAGATCCGAGAGTCAAATGCGTTCTGGTAGAAAGCAGTTCACCTCGTGCCTTCTCAGCAGGTAAACCCCCTCCCCACGCAAAAAAATAAAAGTAAAGAAGAAAAAGAAACAAGGTGTTCTTTCTGTTGCAGTTAGTGCTTCCTCTAGGTGTGTAATTTTAGTTTTGAGTTACATTTTAATAAGGGTAAAATACAGAGAACTACCCTGTACTTTGGGGGTAGTGACACTTAGGTCCCCGAACTTTCACTTGAGACAGAGAGCTATCATGTACTTTCAGATTCCAACACTCTGCTGCCACCATTAGCATAATGTCAGTTTTGAACGTTTATGAGACAATTTCTCCCTCTCCTTTATTGCATCTCCAAAACCGAAAATTTGAACATTTCCTATCTTTCAACTCTCCCTGTCTCTTTCTTAAACAAATGAAAAGAACAAAAAGGAAAGAAGATAGGAAAAGTTCAAAACTTGGGTTTTGCAAACGCAATCAAGGAGAGGAAAAAATGGTCTCATTAAAGTTCAAAACTGACAGAATGCTAATGGTGGGGGCAGAATGTTGAAATCTGAAAGTACAAGTAGCTCTCTGTATTTTACCCTTTTAAAAAATTTCATATGATTTTGTCATTTTGGGTGCTGGGTAAGATTTGAGGGCGATCATTCATGGAAAATGCAGGAATGGATATTAAGGGGGTTGTTGCTGAAATTCAAAAGGACAAAGCCACACCTCTTGTGCAGAAGGTTTTCTCAGAAAGCATGCCTTACAAATGCCTGTTCCACTGTTGAGTATTTGATTGTGATAGTTATCAAGTGCCCATTGCATGTTTGCATATTAGATTATAGTTGTTCTTAATAAGTGACTCGTTATGCTTGCCCATTTGATAACCCATACATTAGTCAGATCTGCAGGTGGCGATGTGAAGCAGATAATGGCTAGAGATAACAAATCAGACATGATTGAGGTCTTGTGTCTTTTTATACTATGTTGACATATCAAACACCATATAATCATTACTAAAAAGTCAAAGGAATACTACTTATCCAAAAAAAGTCAAAGAAATACTAGACAATGCCCTTAATATACTTCATGAGTAGGGAAAGAGAATGCTGGGCAGAACCACAATTGATCTCTGCATTGATGAATATGCTTAGAAATAGCAATTAATTAGTAGATTTATCAATACATTTTTTGGTTGTTAATCACATTTTTTTTTTCATTTTGACCTATTAAGTTATTAGCTACTTTTGGGAGCACATTAGCATTGCAAAGGAGAGTTGACCAACGCCTTTATAATATGAATTTCTATCAAACAATATCAGTTGCTTTTAAAAGTTTGTCACTGTTGATTGGTTTCATAGTTTCATAGTGAATTAGTGAGAATTTTGAAAACCCCTCCAATGACCTCTTTATTTGGTACTTAATGTACTTAAAGGGGAGATCACCTCTACGAATTTAAGAGGATTTTTTAGAAGTCAGAAGAATGGACAACTATAAACACATTATCATATAATATTTTATCTTATATAATATATCATACTATAATATATCTTAGTAGTATAGGCAATATATAATATAATAGACATTATATATTATACTATGCAAAAGATATTAGACTTTTTATATAATACGATATGACATATAATATATCTTATACTCTATATATGTAATATAATGCAATAAATGTTGTATTGTATTGTCTCTACACCACCCCGGGTATTATCAATCACTCACTCTCTCTTGGATTTTACATGCAACATGCATGTCAAGTGGGTAATTCTGTTGTGCAATTTGGGACTTCATGGTCAATGACAATATTGTTGGAAAATGTTGTTCAAATTATGTCTTCGTTTAGTACTTAATGTATTTAATATTCAATGATGAAGCTCTGTTTTTCTTTAATGTCAAGTTTTCAACCCAGATCAGGTTCTGTATTTGTTGGGGTTGCCCCACTGTTTGAAGTTATTTCTACACTGAGCATAAATTTGAGAGAGAGCTCTGTCATCCCCGTGGTAAGGTGGATAACATCAACCAACTGGTGATTATTTTGGGCTGTGAGGTGGCTTCCCTCCCAGTCATATATCTCGGCTTAGCCCTTGGGGGCTAAATGTAGTGTAAAGTCAATTCGGGACCCTGTTGTTGAAAGGTTAGAAAAGAAATTGATCACATGGAAATCTGAGTACTTATTTAAAGGGGGAAGGTTACTTTATCAAGAGTGTGTTGGCTAACCTCCTAGTGAAGTGACTAGAATGGGGAGGAAGGATCAGGAAAAAATTCATTTGGTGGGTGGGACTTGGTGTGCTCCTTGAAGTTTGAAGCGCCCTGGGGTTAAGGAAGGTCAGCGTGATGAGTAAAGCCTTGCTTCCCAATTGGTTCTGGAGGTTCTGTACTTCTGTGATGAGGAAAATAGTTGGTGGAGATCTTGTTTGGCTGTCAAAATTTGGCCTTAGACAAGGGACATGGGATCCTGGTCTATTTGGAAAGGAATAGAGGAGCTGGGAGTTATTTATGGTGGGTATAAAATTCAAGCTGGGTTGTGGGTCCAATATTTGATTCTGGTTGGAGCCTTGGGCAAATGAAAGACCATTGCAGTGCCTTTTCCTTCCAAACTTGTTTTCAGTGGCTGAAGATAAGTGTTGCAAAGTCTCAGACTATTATGTGCTCTCTAATGCTGATTGGAAGCTGGTGGTGGAGAGTTTACTTGCTTTGCTACAGAATCTTTTACCCAACCTTAGAAGTCAGGACATCGGAAACTGGAAAGGGGAGAAGTCTGGTTTATTCTTGGTGAAATGTTGTGTCAAGGCTCTAATTTGCAGTTCCCTCACAACTTTGTTTGGGTCAGTAGTGTACCTTCAAAGGTGGCCTGGTGGACAGCAGTGTCAGGAAAGTGTCTCACAAGGGAGAATTTGGGGATAAGAGAAATTTCCGTTGGTGACTTGAGGTGTGTTTTCTGCTTTGAGAAGGAGGAGAACAACAGCCATCTCTTTGTCCATTGCCAGCCAATCTGGAGAGTGGAATTTTTTTTTTCTTGAACCTTTTAAATGTGGGCTGTGTGCCCTCAGTCTTTATCTGAGTTGCTTGAAGACTGCATGGTTAATGGCCTAAGCGGCAGAGGAAGGAAAATATGGAAGCTCATTTCTGCTGCAGTGCTTTGTAGAATCTGAAAGGAGAGAAATAGGAGGCTCTTTGACCAGAAATTTTCCCAAGATGATAAAATTCTCAGGGTTGTTTCAGCAACAGTTTTTTGTTGGGCTTTGGCTCTTTTGTCAGACCCCTCTATTTCTTTTCAACATCATTTTCTTTTGATTTATTTTAGATGTAAATGTCGGGTGGGTGTACAGGGTCTTTTGGGTTCTATTGATTGCCCTGGATGTATAGTTCTTTCTTATATATGGTTTATCTATTTGTAAGCCTACTAGTAAATGTGCACGTGTGTTGCATGTGACAATTTCAGATAACAATAATAATTTCAATATCCTTATCAGAACCCATTAAAAAAGATAAGTAATTAAAGCATGGTGTGCTGGTAGATTTAAATCTTGTATTTTTTTTCAATTGTTAATAAAAATATTTCTTATTTATCATGTTTAATTTTGTTTAATATGATAAACATATAATATTTGAGAAGTGTGCAATTTTTTTACAATATTCTGTATTTTCTATAATTTTTTTATTTCTACTATTTATGAGTTTTTATTATATAATTATGACATCATGTGTTCACCTATTTGACTTGAAAGAGAAAACAATCTCACTTTTGGGAAATTTTATATTTTCTATTCCATTTCCACAATTAATTGTAAAAAAAATTCTTATTTATCACACTTATCTTTGTTTAATATGACACATTTATAGTATTTGAGATATGTCAAAAATTTTCTATATTTTTGTTTTTGTAATTCTATCTATTTTATATTTTTTATTATTTAATTATGATATCATTGGTTGACCCATTTTACCCAAATGATTGGAACATTAGGGTGCAAGTTGTGCAGGTTGGGCTGAGTTTGTGCTTAACCTAGGCCCCCAACCCTATGCATTAGGCCTAAGGCTTGAGCCCAAGGTCAAGCTTGATCTGTCCAACTTGGGCCCAGTGAAATTTGATGAACTCAGGTTGGGCTCATGCTTGAATTGATATATCATCCCTATGCTAAAATTTGACATAAATGTATGTGTGCATGTATCCATGTATGCAAATATGTATGTAGTTAGGCAAGGCTCAAGCTACCTAAAGCTAGGTTTGGGTCATCATCATCATCATCCATGCCTTATCCCAACTATATGGGGTCAGCTACATAAATCCAAGCTAGGCTTGGGTGCAGCTTGAAAAATAGAAGCCCAAACTTTTGGGTGTGGGCCTAAGCCCAACCCAAGGACAAAAAATCCAAGCTAGATTGTCTAAAATTTCAAGCTGGGTTGGTCTAGGCTCATATTGAGCCTACCCAATTTGCACTCGTATGGGTCATTGACCACCAATTAGATGGAAAAATACTTTCCTTTTTGTGTTTGTTTAAAATTTTCTTTTATTTCCATCACTAATAAAAGTAACTCTTATTTTTGTTTAATATGATGACATACATAATACTAGAGATGTACTCAAATGTTTACTACAATTTTTTTTTGTATTTTTTAATAATTTTCTATGTTTATATTTTAATAATTTTTTATTTAATTATGACAATGTGGGTGATTGATTTCACCTAAAAGATTAAACCATTGCCCCATCGCTTGAATAGGAAAATGGTTTCACTTTTAGGCCATTTTTAAATTTTAACATGATAAATATATAATTTTAGAGATGTGCCTATTTTTTTTGTAATTTTTACATTTTTATTTTTTTAAACCTTTATTGTTTAACTATGAGACCATTGGTGACCCATTTGACCTAGATAGTTGAACTACGAACCTACCACATGGGCTAACAAACAGTTTAATTTTCATGTTGGGTATATATTTAATTAGTAGAATTTATTGGTGAGAAAAAAAAAACCTAAAATAAATGATCTAAGGAGACAGAATGGGAATTAACAACAGTAAATATAGGATTTAATGAGAGGGGATGAGAGTAAATACCTTGTAGAGAGAATGGGCCGAATGGCCCATAGGATGCTTTTATTTGTTTATGTTGTTAATGGGCCTTTTTTATGTTATGCACTTATGCTTAATTAAGTTAATTGCCCAATTAAGGGCCTCTCTATAAATATCAAAACTTGTAAATTATGTTTTAATGAAAAGGATTAGGGAAGAGAGAAAATATTTGCCAGTCTTCTCTCTAAACCCTATTTGCCGCCAACTTCTTCTTCTTCTCTCCTCTCCTTTTCTCTTTTCGGCTGATATCTAACATCTTTTAAATCACTCCTTTCATTCCTTAGGACTGTTTTTCTTCTTGGTATCAGAGCGAGCCCTCTTTTCCTTTTTTTTTTGTCTCTCTTTTTTTCCCATACACAATGTGTATGGAGAGATGAATCGAATGAGTGATTGAAGAAAATTTCTAGCCCAGTTGTTAAAAATTTTTGGAGAAAAGGATGCTGTCTTGGCCCTCATTCTAACAATCCTTGGAGTTTTTTTGCCCAAAACCTTGATCAACTGGAGAATTTTGTTTGCGGGCCCCACAGGGAGCTTCACCTTGGCACTCGATGATTGAAGGGATCCTTTCTCTTTTTCTTGAAGATCGATTCAAGTCTTGTGGTGTTCTGTAAAGCCTATAGGGAGCGGCTGCTGTTTTTTGATTTCTCCCGGGTTCCGGGTGAGACGCAACTGGTAGATTCAACTTCATAGAGGTTGGTACTTGGTATCTATTTTTTCTGTTTGAAGTTCTGTTGGAGTTGTTTGAGGAAGATGGATATCTCGGGAGTTGAAAACAAGTGTGGGGCTGAATCCAGACAGGTTCTAGGAGCTTCCGTTGACTCTCTGTTGGTTGTGACCACGGCCAAGCTGGATGGAACCAACTATCTTGCATGGTTACATAGTCAATAAAAATTCATGTTTGCAGTAGAGGCAAGTGGGGGTATATGTCCGAGAGCAAGAAAGCTCCTCCGGAGGATGAGCCATCTTATGAAAAATGGATGCAAGAGAATTATACCAGCATTTGATGGTTAGTGAACTCAATGCAACCACAATCAGTCAACATTATTTATGGATGAATTCAAACAAGGAAATATGGGATAGTGTGGCTGAAACATTTTCACAAAAACTGAATGTGGCCAGGGCATATAAGTTAAGGAGTGATGTGAATACTTTAATTTAAGGCAGGGGGAGAGACCTTTAGCCGTTTACTTCTCAATGCTGAAATCCCCGTGGCAAGAGATAGACCTAATGGAAACTGTTGTTTGGGAAAGTACTAATGATGCTGAAACTTACAGGAAATTAGTTGAGAGAAATAGAATATTTGAATTCTTGACAGGGTTGAATCCCGAGTTTGACATCACCAGACATAATATCTTAGCCAAGGATAATGTATCATTGTCTTAGGCCTATGCCATACTAAGTAGTGAAGAGAGCAGGAGGCTGGTCCAGGTTCAAGGGACCATCCCAAGTGACCATTTTGCACCCGGAGGTGACTACAGGCAGTTCAGGTGGTTTAGGAAAAAGGGAAGTTGTGTGTGAGTACTGAAAGAAACCAAAACATACAAAAGATAAATGTTGGAAACTGCACCCGGAACTCCTTCCACCTTGTTTTGAAAAGAAGGCTGATAATGTGAAGGTAGGAAGTGCCAACATAGCCACTGTTCCAGATAATGACAGGTGCTTAACTGATGAGAGGACTACTAGCGAATAGTTAGCAGTTATGAAGGCAGAATATGAGAAGTATGGGTGGATGATTAGTCGCCTAGAGAGTGCAGCCTCCTCCTCCAACCCTCTGGGCAATTCAACTACTTCTACATTTGCACATTCAGGTATACGTGCTATCGCCAATCATGCAACCATCTCAGGTAATCGTAGGATCCCTTGGATTATTGATTTTGGTGCTTCTGATCATATGACCAGGCCTTTCCACTTTATTTATTTCTTATGATTTGCTTCCTGGCCGTGATAAGATTACCCTAGCTGGTGGCTCACTTGCTCCTATCTCTGGCAAGGGAACCATCAAGCATATAGACTCCCTTTCTCTTCCATTTGTTGTTCATGTCCCTAAATAGAATACTAATTTATTATCTGTGAGTAGTCTAACTAAATCCTTGAACTGAAGTGTAACCTTATTTCCTTCTTATTGTGTTTTTCAAGACCTGAAGTCTCAAAAAGTGATTGGGAGTGGCCATGAGGCGAATGAAATATACCTGCTGGATATTCCTGGACAAAGTCAAGGACAACCTGGGAAAGTTGCTTTTGGATCTATCTCTTTAGATTCCTTTAGTAGTGTCATGTTATGCCATTTTCGTTTGGGTCACTTATCTTTTTTTTTTTGCTTTGAGTCATCTATTCCTAGAACTGTTTAAAGGAATTAACTTGTCTAGTCTTCATTATGAGTCTTGTGAGTTGTCAAAACATTGTACAAACAATTATCCTTTGAGTAATAAATGATCATCTTCTCTATTCCATATTATGCACTCTGATGTGTGGGGGCCATATCACTTACCCTCTATAGGAGGCTATAGATATTTTATCTTGTTCATTGACGATTTATCACGTCATACTTGGTTATTTTTTATGAGATCTCGAGATGAAGTTCCCAAACTTGTGAGGTAGTTCCATGAATTTGTTCTTATCCAGTTTGGTACTAGAATCAAAATATTCAGATATGACGATGCAAATGAATACTTTGAGAAAAACCTAACCCCTTATCTCACTGATTTTGGGGTTATTCACCAGAATTCCTATGTTCGTACTCCAGACCAAAATGGAATTGCTGAGAGGAAAAACTGTCACATAGTTGAAGTTGCAAGAAGTATCCTGTTTGCCTCACATATCCCTACAAGATTTTGGGGGGATGTTGTTCTCACTGCAACCTACTTAATTAACCGTATGCCATCCAGAGTGTTGGGTTTTAAGTCTTCTTTTAGCCTCCTTCATCTGGGTAAGGACCTTTTTCCTATTCCCCTTCGTTTCTTTGGCTGTACTTGTTATATATACATTCCGAGTGCCCAAAGACATAAATTTGAACCAAAGGCCCACAAGTGCATATTCCTTGGTTATGCCTCTATATAGAAGGGTTATTGATGTTTTGATCCAAACACCAGAACTCGTTATGTTTCAATGGATGTTACCTTTAATGAGTTCATTCCTTTCTATGATTTTTCTCTGGGGAAGCATTGTTCAAAGGGGGAGAATTTGTCACAGTTGTTTGTACACCCCCTTCCTGTCCCTGTTGAGTCTCCTCTTGAGCATTCTTCTATTCTTAATGAGTCAAGGGAGGAATAATCATCTCATGTTCCTTTCAATATTCCTATTCCTATTCCTCCTTCATTACCTCCTTGTCTCCTCTTTAATCCCAGGTGGTACCAACGCAAAGAACCAGAAGTGAGCAGATTGTAGACTCTATATCACATGATTCTCATGCACTTCCAGTTACTGAAGAGACAACATGTACTGATACTATCCCTTTGCAGCTACCCTTCCCAGATCTTGATGTCCCTATTGCTATCAGGAAAGGTAAATGGAAGTGTACTGCACATTGCATTTCTAAACATCTTTTATATGGTCTACTTTCTCCTTCATATTATGCCTTTCTTTCTTCTGTTGCTTCTAACCCTATACCTAGGTCTGTACCAGAACGTCTTACTTTTCTAGAATGGAGGGATGTTATGAAAATTGAAATAAATGCTCTGCATAAGAACGACACATGGAAAGTGGTTGATTTGCCTGAAGGGAAGGAGCCAATGGGCTATAAGTGGGTTTACACCATTAAATACCGTGCTGATGGCTCCATTGAGAGTACAAAGCTAGGTTGGTTGCAAAAGGCTATACACAAACCTATGGGATTGACTATCTGGAGACCTTTTCTCCTGTTGCAAAAATGACATCTGTACGGCTTCTACTATCTTTGGCATCTCGTTTAGATTGGCCACTCTATCAGTTTGATGTGAAAAATGCATTCTTGAATGGAGAATTACATGAGGAAGTCTATATGTCTCTCCCACCAGGGATGTATGGCATAGATATGGAGGGAAAAATGTGCAAGTTGAAGAAGTCTCTTTGTGGACTTAAACAATCACTTAGGGAATTGTTTGAAAGGTTTAGGGCTGCCCTTGTTAACTTTGGTTACTTATAGGCTCAGTCCGATCATACCCTCTTTGTGAAGAGGAGAGATTCATTGGTGGTATATCTTATAGTCTATGTTGATGATATAGTAGTGACTGGTACTGATGTCACGGGGATTGATGATCTTAAATCCTTCCTTTATATAGAGTTTGAGATCAAAGATCTAGGGGAGTTGAGGTATTTCCTTGGCATAGAAGTGGCTTAATTTAAGGATGGAATTTTTATCTCTCAATGAAAGTATGTGCTAGACTTGCTCACTGAAACAAGCAAGATGGGTGCAAGACCAGTGGCTACTCCTATTGATATGAGTCACAAACTTTTTGCCTCTGATGGAGAACTGTTGAAGGATAAGGGAGTGTTTCAAAGGTTACTTGAGAAACTGCTATATTTTTGCATGACTTGGCCTGACATTGCATATGTTGTCAGTTGCATTAGCCAGTTCATGCATGCTCCCAGGGACACTCGTATGGCAGTAGTAGAATGAATTTTATGTTATTTGAAGAGTACTCTTGGGAAGGGAATTCTTTTTGCTAAGCATGGTCATATGAAATTGGAGGCTTACACAGATGCTGACTGGGCGGGAAACATTGATGATAGGAGGTTGACTTCTGGATATTGTAGCATGGTGGTAGGTAATATTGTTTATTGGAGAAGCAAGAAACAATCAATTGTTGCCAAATCTTCAGCTGAGGCCGAGTATAGAGCTATGGCTCATGGAGTTTCTGAGTTACTTTGGCTTCGATCCTTGATGGAGGAACTAGGTGTTGAGTATGATAAGCAATTGATGCTATATTGTGACAATCAGGCCACCATCAACATTGCTCACAATCCGGTGCAACATGATAGGACTAAACACATTGAAGTTGACATGCATTTTATTAGAGAAAGAGTGGCTTCTGGAGAAGTTTGTCTACCATTCATTACATCTGAAGAATAGTTACCTGACATTCTTACCAAGGGAATCTTCAAGGCCAAACTACAACATGACACTGGCAAGCTGGGCGTGATTGACATCTAACCTCAGCTTGATGGGGAGCGTAGAGAGAATGGGCTGAATGATAGGATGCTTTTATTTGTTTATGTTGTTAATGGGCCTTTTTTTTGTTATGCTTAATTAAGTTAATTGCCCAATTAAGGGCCTTTCTGTAAATATCAAAACTTGTAAATTATGTTTAAGATGCAGTTGTGGTATTCTTTTTTCTTATTTGCTGATTTTATTTTAGTGACACATTCAGCTATCCATGTTAAAGCTAGTTAACCTCTTGGATGCTTCAACCTGTTTTAAGATACGGTTGTGGTTCTCTTGTGCTGGTTTCATGCCGTATGTAGACCACTTGTAGCTTGCAGTGCAGACTCAGGCAATCTTGGGAGCTTTATTCTTGGCGCCTTGTCATTTACATTGCCAAGAAACAATTGAGGAGATGATGCTTATGATTTGTATTTATGTTGTGGTAATTTTTTATGAGTTAAAAAAATATGCCTAGTTGCTATTTATGGTTTATACAAAGTTTGGCTTGGTCAACTTAGCTGCTTTATGTGTTTGCACTTTGCAATTTGTTGCCTTCCTAGTTCCTATATAATTTACACTATGCATGACTTCCTGTTGATTGAACAAAATTTTTGACAGGTATTTACTGCAGAGTATTCTCTGATATGCAAAATTTTTGACTACAATAAGCCTTATATTTCCTTCATGGATGGCATAACAATGGGTTTTGGGATTGGCCTCTCTGGTCATGGTCAATATCGAATTATTACTGAGGTATTATTTGATGTAGATGGTATAGTTATGATTTAGAATTGTCTTCTGACTTCAATTTTGATAGAATTTTGACATTCTATCTTTTGGGTGTTCACTTCAGAGAACTGTCCTTGCCATGCCAGAAAATGGAATTGGCTTGTTTCCAGATGTTGGATTTTCTTACATTGCAGCACGTAGTCCAGGAGGAGGTTCAGTTGGTATGTCTTTCACTTTCCACATATAAACTATTCTTCTTCTTCATTTTTACTTGCACTTTATTTGTGTGGTACTAGATCTGGACATTGTATGTTATGATGCATGACCTTACTAGAAACATATTTTAATTTACAAATTGTAACTTTGCAAGTAAACCTCTTTATTCATTGAGGCAGTTCCTCCCACGTCCAATATTTTGCTTTTTAAGCACAAGAGATGGTGTCAATAACATTGAAATTCTGATAGAAACCTGGTGAACATTTCATTATTAATAAACTCCCTTTTCTGTCTAAGATGTCTAGATATTAGCAAGTATTTGGACATGGATATGGGAAATGGCTTAATGACTTCATTTCTTGAAATCTGGGAAACAGATATAGATGTGGTTATCCCATCTGATATGCTGATACTTGCTTTGACTTGATGATTCATTTGGATCATGCAATTAGGATTAATGTGGAAATCTAAAATCATAGGTGTTTGAATGTCCATGCATATAATTCTATTTATTGAAAATATGTTGTTTGAAAGACACTGCAGAATTATTGATCAAAAAAAAAAAAAAAAAAGAAAGACACTGCAGAATTGGTTGACCTACTGAAGAAATATTCTATGTTAACCCACTCATATCTTATATGTATGTTGCTTGTCATCAGAATGGTTAAAAACATTTTTCATTAATGAGTTTCTTTTTTCAATTTCTTGTTATTTTTCAAAAGGGGCCATTACTTGGTGCAATGGTAAAACCTCATGCTTTCAAGTGTAAGAATGTCAGCTTGAGTATGTTGCTTGTCATCAGAATGGTTAAGAACATTTTTCATTAATGAGTTTCTTTTTTCAAGTTTCTCGTTATTTTTCAAAAAGGACCATTACTTGGTGTAATGGTAAAATCTCAGGCTGTCAAGTGTAAGAATGTGGGTTTGAGTCTGAGAGCAGACATTTTTGTGCAAAAAGATGTCAAAGGTTAGGACCCTATCCAGTCCACTCCTCCCAAGACCCCAGGTAGCTGGGACCAAAATTGGGTAATGGCCTCACTATTTTTCAGAACCAGGTCTAAGCTGTCCTTGGTATGAATGGCCCAAGTCTAATCCAATCTTGGCAGGGCCTGCAATTGGGGGGGGGGGGTTAATTTTCCTTCTACCCATAGATTATCTATTTATCTTATCTAATTGATGGGAATTTCATAGAGGTTACCTCTAAACAAGGTTTTATTTGTTTACTTCTGTTTTATCACTTGTGCTCTTCAGGGTATTTTGTTTGTGTGGCTTTTATATCCTTCTTCATGCTATTTGCTTGAGGCAGTGCTTTCTGCGTTGCAGGTGCTTATCTTGGAATGACTGGAAAAAGGATTTCTTCTCCTTCTGATGCATTATATGTAGGACTTGGGACTCATTATGTGCCATCTGGAAACTTGGGTTCACTGAAGGAGGCCCTTCTTGCGTCGACCTTGTATCTCCTAAATAACCTCTTGCTTCATATTTCAATACCAATAATAGATTGATGGAATACCTAAATCATTTTTCAAGTGGTTTGCATTGTGATACAGTTGCACTGTTTTCTAACAAGGAAACCATAACCTTGAAGCTATCTGAAAACAGTTCGATTAGTAGATCAATCATTGTGATTTTAGTTTTGCTCCTGATGGCATTGCTTAGGCTTAGTTGGGAAGGAGTACTGTTAGTGGTGTTAGTGAAGGGGTATTTTGGTCTTTGCACTTGTTGAAAATGTTGATGTGTACTGTTATATTAGTTCGAGTGCCTCTTACTTAAATAAGGGCACTTAAGTCTTTTCCAATAAGTTAATAATATAATAACAGGTCTGGCCGAATCTAGGGATAACTTTTTCCTCTAATTCGAACCAGACCTTCTCTCTTTTCTCTCTTCTTCTTTCCTCTCCTACTTCTACTTCTTGCTGTTCACTTTACTTTATAGTCAACGAACAAGACAGAATTTGAGGGCAGGTCGAACTTCAACATGGTATCAGAGCCACATTGAACAAATCAGACTTGTTAGAATTCTGTCTTCTGCGCATTTGAACTAGGGTTTCTCTTGGGTTTCTCAGCTGTGAGTTGGAGACTGGGAAAAGGGCTGAAAAGGAGTGATCGCCCTCTTCCCTTGGAGGTTTCTATTGCCTCCGATTGTGTCGTTGGTGATTGGTTGCTGTGGTTTCTAAGCCCTAATTAGGGCTGGTACGTGTGGTGCAGTGGTTACTCATTCCTTCGTGTGGTTGGCCTTCAGGTGATGAGGTAAAGTTTCTTTTTATGCATATTTTCTGTTATGGAATACACGAGGGGTGTAGTACAGTTCGTATGATTGGTTTTCAGATTGCAGTATGCTAGGGTTTATTTTGGTTTGTGTGTGATTTGAAGGGCAATAGTGTCTACTTAATGGTGAAACTTTCGGTAGCTGTGGATTAGGGTTTGTGGTGTTACAAGTGTGGTTTTCAGCATTTAATATTGCTGAAATTAGTGTGCAGACTTTGGTGAGTAGGGTTTGTGGTGTTGCAGTTTTCAGCATTTAATATTGCTGAAATCAGGGTGCAGATTTTGGTGAGTAGGGTTTGTGGTGTTGCAGTTCTCAGCATTTATTACTGTTGAAATCAGTGTGCAGATTTCGGTGAAGTGTTTGTGTGTAGTGTGCAGTGTGTAGTGCTCAGAATTCAGTGATAAGGGAGTTCGGCAATGGTAAATAACAGTGATAGTAAACCTAGTGTCATGATATCTACTGACTACCTGAATGTCCAAATGACCTCCATTAAACTGAATGGAGAGAACTATGTCCCTTGGGCCAAGTCTGTAGAGGTTTTTCTGAAGGCGAAGAAGAAAGTGAAGCACATAAGAGAGGAGAAACCCCCCGCTAATTCTCAGGAGTATGAAGACTGAGAACAGGAAAATGCATAGATCATCACATGGTTGTGGAACAGTATGGAACCCAGAATCAGTGTGAACTTCATGTTTCTTGACACAGCCAAAGAGGTGTAGGATCATGCTAAGAAACTGTATTCAGGTCAGGATAATACCACTAGGGTATATCAACTGTATCAGGAATACTTCAATCTGCAACAGGGAAATCAGAGCCTTGAGGAGTACTACGCCAGTGTGAGAAATATCCGTAATGAGTTAAACGTCTATCATCCTCTCACTTCTAATATCAAAGTTCAACAGCAATAGCGAGAGCAGCTTGATGTGACATGGTTTCTGGTGGGGCTGAAGTCTAAGTATGAACCAGTATGAGCCCAGATACTAGGGGGATCTGCTCTTCCATCTTTAGAGGAGGTGTTTGCTCGTCTTCGGAGGGTTTCCATTGGATCTATGGATTCTAATGTCTTAAATAAATCAGCATTTGTAGTATCGAGAGGTCGAGGTGGCAGAAGTGGGGCTCGAGGAGCCCAGCCTGGCAGGAGTGGTAGTGGTGGACCTACACATATCTGTGGTGGTGGTCGTACTGGAGGCAGAGATCCAGGGGGAGCTCGTGGTAGAGGATGTGGCTCGGGTCCACGGAAGTCTGCTCATTGTGGTTTGGATGGACATACTATTAACTACTGCTATGACTTACATGGTCCTCCCTCGACGTGGGCCAACCATGCCATGACTAGTGACACCAGTTTCAGTTCTAGACAGGAGAACTGGGCAGCTGATCCGATGCCTTCTACTCCCTCAGATGGTCCAGGCAAAGAGATGGTGAGTGTTCCTCGGGATGAGTATGAAAGGTTTGTTCAATCCAAGTCGCAGCAGAACACAACTACCTTTGCACACTCAGGTATGGCTTGTTTGGCATCCACACCCAACCCCTGGATTATTGACTCTAGAGCCTCCGATCACATGACAGGAACTCCAGGTGTGTTTTCATCTCTCACCCATTGCTCAACATCACAATCTGTTACCCTTGCTAATGGCTTCACATCATCTATCTGTGGTGTTGGTAATGTTGACCTAGACCCTGTATCCCTATCCTCTGTTTTATTTGTACTTAAGCTTCCATTTAATCTTATGTCTGTTAGTAAGCTGACCAAGTCCCTTAAGTGCTCCATCACATTTTACCCCTCTATGTGTGTTTTTCAGGATCTCAAGATGGGGATGAAGATTGGTGGAGGGCATGAAGCCGATGGACCGTATTATCTTGATGGTGGTGGAAGAACGTCAACGGCCCTTCAGTCATCCATTTCTCCTCTCTAGTGGCATTGTAGATTTGGTCATCCTTCGTTGAAAATGTTGCAATCCTTAGTCCTTTCATTGAGTCGACTTTCTGTTTTAGATTGTGAGTCATGTCAATTTGGGAAACACCATCGTGTTCCCTTTCGTTCTAGGGTCGATAACTGTGTGTCGAGTCTTTTTTCTTTAATTCATTCAGATGTTTGGGGTCCTTATAAAGAGATGTCATATAATGGATACAGATATTGTTATTTTTGTTGATGACTGTTCAAGAATGATGTGACTCTATTTAATGAAAAAAAGAAGTGAATTATTTGCCATCTTCCAGAAATTTATGCTGAGATCCGCAATCAATTTGGCGTTCACATCAAAATTTTCCGTTCTGATAATGGTCATGAATACTTGTCTTCATCTTTTCAAGAATACTTGGACCAACATGGCATTATACACCAAACTTCCTGTGCCTACACTCCGCAACATAATGGGGTTGCTGAGAGAAAGAACCGACATCTTGTAGAAACGGCACGCTCCCTCATGCACCACATGAATGTTCCCAAAACCTTTTGGAGCGATGCAATGCTCACCTCTTGTTTCTTAATTAATCGGATGCCCACGTCTATTCTTGATGGTCGTTCTCCTTTTAATGTCTTATTCCCCAACATGTCTCCGTTTCCGCTTCCTCCTCGGGTATTTGGGTGGGTCTGCTTCGTTCATAATCTGGGTCCCGGGACCGATAAGTTAGATGCACGTTCCCTGAAGTGTATCTTCTTTGGATATTCCCGAACTCAGAAAGGGTACAAGTGTTATCATCCCAGTTCTCGTCGTTCCTTGATATGTGCTGATGTTACATTCTTCGAGTCTACCCCACTCTTCATGGGGTCTGGTGATGCTGCTTCCTCCACATCACCACCTCCTCTTCCTCTTCCTGTGGCTGATCCACCTCCTCTGGTTCCAATCATGCCTACGTCCTTGCCTCCGGTGCCACCGTCTGTTGACTGTCCACCCATCCGTCACGTGTATACACATCGCCCGCGTGTACCGGCTGTAGCTCCTCCGACTTCATCACCGTCGACAGATCTAGCTCCAGCTCCAACACCAGCTTCCGACCTAGATCTTCCTATTGCCTTTCGGAAAGGTAAACGTACCTACACCTTACTCACCTCTCCGCCTCCCATTGCCAGTTCATCTCTTTGTTATCCTTCGTGGTTGTTCCTAAGGATGTCCAGGAAGCCCTTACCTCTCCAGAGTGGTGCCGTGCTATGGAAGAAGAGCTCTCTGCTCTGCATCATAATCACACTTGGGACTTCACCGCTCTTCCTCCTGGGAAGCAGGTTGTCGGTTGTAAGTGGGTGTATAGTGTTAAGTACTTGCCAGATGGTCGTGTCGAGCGCCTGAAGGCGCGACTGGTTGCCAAAGGATTGTGAGGTATCTGAAAGGAGCTCCTGGTTGTGCTTTGCTGTACAAGAGTGGTGGAAAACTGGTAGTAGAAGGGTACACTGATGCTGATTGGGCAGGTTCTATGTCTGATAGACGATCTACCACAGGCTATTGCACCTTTTTGGGGGGTAACCTGGTAACGTGGAAAAGTAAGAAGCAAACAGTTGTGGAAAGAAGCAGTGCAGAAGCAAAATATAGGGCCATGGCACATACTGCTTGTGAATTAGTGTGGCTAAGGAACCTTCTACAGGAGATAGGATATGACATCAGTACTCCAATGAAGCTCTATTGTGACAATTAGGCAGCGATTCATATCTCTTCCAATCCGGTGTTTCATGAAAGAACCAAGCACATCGAAGTTGACTGTCATTTTGTGAGAGAGAAGGTGCTGAATGGAGTGATAGAAATTGCATATGTTAGTACGGGAAACCAGTGGGCAGACTTGTTTACAAAAGGTTTGAGTCGGGGGAGAGTGGACTACATATGTAACAAGCTGGGATTATATGATATATACTCACCAGCTTGAGGGGGAGTGTTAGTGGTGTTAGTGAAGGGGTATTTTGGTCTTTGCACTTGTTGAGAATGTTGATGTGTACTGTTATGTTAGTTCGAGTGCCTCTTACTTAAATAAGGGCACTTAAATCTTTTCCAATAAGTTAATAATATAATAACAGGTCTGGCCGAATCTAGGGATAACTTTTTCCTCTAATTCGAACCAGACCTCTCTTTTTTCTCTTCTTCTTTCCTCTCCTACTTCTACTTCTTGCTGTTCACTTTACTTTACAGTCAACGAACAAGACAAAATTCTAGGGCAGGTCGGACTTCAACAAGTACAAATACAAATACATAGAGTGCAAAACTTGTATTTTGTATGTATTTGCACTGTACATATTTGTATTTGTACTCTTCCAAACTGAGCGTTAGTATCTTTTAGTTGGGTAAATGATGGGACTGTTCATTCATCAGCAACCATAGGGCCTCCCTTTTGGACCATTAATTACTTTGGTAGCTTTCTGGGTTTTTCCTTGGTGGCATTGTCCTTATCTTTTTGATTGGTAACTCTTGGCAGTGTAGCCGACCAGAGATAGGTGGAAGAGGAGAGAAGAGAAAAGAAAAGAGAGAGTTTGCAATGCAACAGTACTGGCGGCGCCAATGTTTATTTAATATATATAGGGTGACAAAAATAACAAGGGAAAAAACCCTTGTGCCCCTGAGTACAATAACAGACATAACAGAAATAAAAAATGAAATAAAAAAACACTTTAATTAGACAAACAGGCCCTAACAACTGCAACTAAGTTATTCTAACATTATTCCAACACTCCCCCTCAAGTTGGAGCATAGATGTCAATCATGCCCAACTTGTCACACAAATCTTTGTGCCGCACATGATGAAGACCTTTGGTGAAGATATCTACAAGTTGCTCTTCCGAGTTGACATATGGCGTGCACACTTCTCCACTTTCAAGTTTCTCTCTGATAAAATGTTTGTCTACTTCAATGTGTTTTGTCCTATCATGCAGAACTGGATTAGCAACAATATTGATGGCTGCTTTATTGTCACAGTAGAGTGAAGTAGGATTGTTTACTGCAAAACCCAGTTCACCTAACAGATTTCTTATCCACATGATTTCCGCAACCCCATGAGCCATCGCTCTATATTCTGCTTCAGCACTGGATCTAGCCACCACACTTTGTTTTTTGCTTCTCCATGTGACAAAGTTTCCCCCTACAAAGGCACAATAACCACTGGTGGACTTTCGGTCATTGACTGCTCCTGCCCAATCTACATCAGTATATACTTCCACTTTTAAGTGACTGTGTTTCTGGAACAACAAACCAGCCCCAGGAAACTTCTTGAGATATCTCAAGATCCTCTCTGCAGCTTCAAAGTGAGTTGTCATCGGGCTGTGCATGAATTGACTAAGGACACCCACTGCATAGGCAATATCAGACCTGGTCATAGACAAATACAGAAGTCTCCCCACCAGTCTCTGGAACATCTTTACATCTTTCAAAAACTCTCCTTGACTGTCTCTCAGATGGTGATTAGGTTCAATAGGTGAGTCAGATGGTTTTACCCCCAACTTGCCTGTATCTTATAGTAGATCTAGTACATACTTCTGTTGGGAAATAAAGATGCCCTTGTGAGAGCGGGCAACTTCAATTCCAAGGAAGTATCGTAAGGGGCCTAGATCCTTCACCTCAAATTTAGTGGCTAAGAATTTTTTTAGTCTCTGGATTTCAGCCTCCCAATCTCCTGTGATCACTATGTCATCCACATACACAATAAGTGCTGCAATTTTACCTTCACCTCTTTTTACAAACAAGGTATGATCTGATTGGCATTGTTTGAATCCCATTTGTTGGACTGCTACATGGAACTTACTAAACCAAGCCCGAGGTGATTGTTTCAATCCATATAGGGACTTTTTCAACCTGCACACCTTTTGTTCACTGCCTCTGGCACAGAACCCTGGGGGTTGGGTCATGTACACCTCCTCTTCCAAGTCACCATTCAAGAAGGCATTCTTGATGTCCAATTGGTGAAGATCCCAGTCAAGATTTGCTGCCAAGGAAAGGAGAATCCAGATGGAGTTCATCTTCACTACAGGGGCAAAAGTCTGCATAGTCTACTCCATATACCTGTGTGAAGCCTCTTGCTACCAGTCTAGCCTTGTACCTTTCAATAGTTCCATCAGCTTTGTGTTTCACTATGAACACCCACTTGCACCCCACTGGTCCTTCCCCTCAGGAAGATCTACCAACTCCCACGTACCATTTTTATGTACGGCATCAATTTCTTCCTGTATTGCATCTGTCCATTCGGGTTTTGACAAAGCTTCTACCACGGTCTTAGGGATGGGAACACTGTCCACAGAGGAGAGGAAGGCACGGTACAAGGGTGAAACATGCTCATAGGACACAAAGTTAGAGATAGGATGATTAGTGGTACAAGATCTAACACCCTTTCTCTTAGCAATAGGAATATTAAGATCATTGGGGACATGTGAATCAACATGTAAAGGAGCAATGGGAGCAAGTGTACCTGGCTGATGAGACGGATCTGCCTCGGGTGAATCCGATGATGTTGGTTGCATAGTAACCGACTCCACGGCTCTTGAACTCTGTTGGCTCTTATGACGACGATGGAAAACCCGGAACAGAGGAGGATCGGGTAAAGGAGGTAGTTAAATCTAAGTCGTCGCCTGTTTCTCCTCAACCCTACTCTCCCCCTGAGGAGAAACCGAGAAGAACGGTTGACTCTCAAAGAATGAGACATCAATGGAAACATAGTACTTACGGGCAATGGGATCATAGCAACGATACCCCTTTTGAGATGAGGGGTAACCAAGAAAAACACAAGGAATAGCCCGGGGGTCAAGTTTACCACGAGTAGGTGATAGGTTGTGGACAAAACAACGACACCCAAAGACACGCATCGGAATGGTGGATAGCGGGGCTGTAGGGAACAAGAGATGATGTGGGGCCTTATACTCTAGTAGCCGAGAGGGCATGCGATTGATGATATATGTCGCACACAATACTGCATCCATCCAGAACTGTTTCGACACATTCATATGAATCAGCAAGCCACGAGCAACTTCGAGTAGATGACGATTTTTTCGTTCAGCCACACCATTTTGTTGGGGTGTCCTGGCACAAGAGCTTCGCTGAAGTGACCCACTCGAAGCAAAGAACTTCGTGAGATCACTATGGAAATATTCCTTTGCATTGTCCGACTGGAAAATATGAATTTCCGTTTGGAACTGAGTGAACACCATGCGTTGGAAATCTTTCACAATTTGTGGCACTTCATCTCGAGATCGCATAGGATAAACCCAAGTGTATCGAGAATAATCATCAATCAACGTAACAAAATAGTTATAACCAGCCGCAGTAGGTAGAGTAACAGGGCCCCAAACATCAGAATAAACAATATGAAATGGAAATTCAGATCTTTTATTTCTTAAAGGTAAAGAGCTTCTACAATGCTTACTCAACTGACAAGTTTGACACTATAACTGACTCACTGACAATGACTCAAAAATCTTTGGGAACATAACTTTTAACGACTCAAAGGAAAGATGACCTAAACGACTATGCCATAAATAGGCCTGACTCTCACTCGCCGAACTTGTGGACTCAGTCGCCACTAGACCAGCATTATTCTCCAACACGTAGAGACTATCCACCATGCTTCCTCTACCAATCGTCTTCCCCGAGGTCAAATCCTGAAACACACATGAAGACGGAAAAAAAGTGATTGAGCAGTTCAAAGAGTGAGTAATACTACTAATAGACAACAAATTAATAGGTAATTTCGGAACATGCAGGACATTTGGAAGAGTAAGGCCAAGTGGGAGAGATATGGTGCCTCGACCAGCTATGATAGAAAAAGAGCCATCAGCCAGTCTTACCTTATCTCTCCCAGAGAGAAGGTTATATGTCTGGAACAAATTTGACTTACCGGTCATGTGATTTGAGGCTCCGGAGTCAATAATCCAAGGTGAATCAGTAGTATGAGATGACACATGGAAGGCTGTGGCATTACCTGATGTAGACGCAAATGAGGTAGGAGTAAGCCTAGAATCCACCTGGCGGAGAGTCCTACCATACAATTCCAAATGTTCACGGAAGGAATTGATAATATCTTCCTTAGGGTCAGAACCGGGATGTCTCTCCTGAGTTACGGAAGGACTAGTCTTTGTCGATGCCAGATTAGCTGAGTTATACCTTCTTTGATTCTGTTGGCCTGGTTTCTTGCCCTGATCCGGTGCTGACTTCTTACCCAAATCCTGTGCCCATTTAGGTTTTCCATGGAGATACCAGCATGTATCTTTAGTGTGTCGTGTCTTCTAGCAGTGAGTGCACCAAAGCTTGCTTTTATCTTATGTTTTTTTTCTGAGTGTCACCCCTTTTAAAACCACCTCCGACATTTGTATCTGAATTTCCCCGGACCGCTAGGGCAACTGACTCCCCTTCTACACCATTCATCACACTTCTTCTGCTTTCTTCTGACTGCACCAAGGCATACACCTCCTGGACTAATGGCAAGTCTTTACTACCCAAGATTTGTACCCTGATGGACTCATATGACTGATTCAGCCCTAGGAGAAAGGCAAACACGCGTTGCTGTGATACAAGTGACTTATAGGCTTTTGCATCTTCATCACACTTCCAATTCACATTCTGATAGTGATCAAGTTCTTTCCATATTGATGTCAAATCAGAATAGTACATCGAGAGACTCCTCTCCCCCTGCTTGCAAGTAGAAGATTATGCTTGTAGTTGATATATCTTGGCATAGTGTCTCTGTTCTGAATAAGTGGATTTCGCTTGTTCCCATATCTCACAAGCAGTTTCAGCCCACATAAAGGTCTTCCTTGTGGCAGCATTGAAACCAAGAGCCAAGACATCACCATACTGTTCTCTTGGTCCCACCTATCATGCTCAGCACTTCCGTACTTCGGTTCCTTTACTCTCCCATTGATGTATCCTATTCGCCCCCTAGCAGTGATGTAGAGTTTTATCCCCCTAGACCACTCAAGGTAATTTAGACCATCAAAGGGAATGACAACCATGGGAAAGCTCATATCCATTCCCCCACTCACTCCATTGTGGCTCCCTGAGATTTCTGATGTAGCAGATTTCTCAGTCGACATGGTCAAGTAGTTACTCAGTCTCACACACCGGATTTAGGACCCCTCCTTACTCCACAAAGCAATGCTCCACTCAGTTCACACCCACACACTAGGGTTTACCAACCAGATTGTGCACAAACCGTACCAAATTCTGGACAAAACTGAGGTAATATTTGGCAGTTTCAGACCTGCCTATCAGAATTCTAGAATGGCTAACAGCCACTAATCAGCAGGAGAGATCCTTCTTGCTTATAGTCAACTCAAACCATTGAGAGGACAGGTCAGCATTGACCTACAGTTGTCTTAACACATCAACAGGATCACACGATCCAAGACAACTAGGGTTACACAGGTTCGATAGCATTCAGCCGCCCCAGATTCATAGGGTTTTCACTCGGCCCATGATCAAGGAGAGTAAAGAGGAGAAAAAATAGAGGAAGAACTGTACTAGTCGTAGCTATCCTGTAGTCCAGAATCAGATTTCCTTTCTGCTAGCATGTTCCACTAATCAGTAGGGTTGATCGATCTTCTCTTGACAGTAGGTTTGATCGGTCTACTCTCTTTTAATCAGTATTCCTGCTCTGATACCATCTTGGCAGTGTAGCCGGCCAGAGATAGGTGGAAGAGGAGAGAAGAGAAGAGAAGAGAAGAGAAGAGAAAAGAAAAGAAAAGAGAGAGTTTGCAATGCAACAATACTGGCGGCGCCAGTGTTTATTTAATATATATAGGGCGACAAAAATAACAAGGGAAAAGACCCTTGTGCCCCTGAGTACAATAACAGACATAACAGAAATAAAAAACGAAATAAAAAAACACTTTAATTAGACAAACAGGCCCTAACAACTGCAACTAAGTTATTCTAACATTATTCCAACAGTAACTGTGTCTGTAACTTAATTTATAAAAAATGTACAAGGAGGAATATATGCCCTTAAAAAAGGATACATTTTTACACATGAAAAGCAAAAAAAAAAAAAAAAAAAAAAAAGAGATGAACAATAAAATCCAATACAATCATGTCACAGATATCCAAATCTGTCCTGTTGAATTCATTATAAATGATTTATTCTGTAAAGTGGCACAGTCATGTACTTGTGTTGTTATAGATTTGCAGTGTTACAACCTGTTGAGCAAGAGCAAGTGAAGAGAGGAGAGGAGAAGAGAGAAGAGAGATGAGTCGAGTGACTGAAATCCCTCCACAACTTAGGGGGCGAAAGAATGATTTTATTATTTATACTAGTACAATCGAACAATATAAACAAAGGAGAAATTACAACAGTACCCTTATGGTACTAAATCTGAATACATAAGCAATTGACAACACTCCCCCTCAAGTTGGAGCATAGATATCAATCATGCCCAACTTGTCACAAAGATCATGATGTCTGGAAAGGTTTAAACCCTTTGTAAAGATGTCTACAAGCTGGTGATAACTTTCTCTCTGATAAAATGCTTGTCAACTTCGATGTGCTTTGTTCTATCATGTAGCACTGGATTGGAAACAATGCTTATAGCTGCTTTGTTATCACAAAATAGAGTTATAGGTTTGGTCACTGGGGAACCTAACTCCCCCAACAAATTCTTTATCCACATGCCTTCAGCAACCCCGTGGGCCATAGCACGATATTCAGCTTCAACACTGGATCTAACTACCACATTTTGCTTTTTACTCCTCCATGTAACAAGGTTCCCTCCTATAAAGGTGTAGTAGCCACTGGTAGACTTTCTGTCACTTTGGGATCCAGCCGAATCTGCATCTGTATAAACTTCAACTTTCAAATGTCCGTGCTTTTGAAACAACAAACCAGTACCCGGATACTTCTTTAGATATCGGAGGATTCTCTCTGCTGCTTCAAGATGAGAAGACCTAGGAGCATGCATGAACTGACTGAGGACACCAACAACATATGCAATGTCTGGGTGAGTCATAGAAAGGTATAACAATCTCCCTACAAGTCTCTGAAACTGTTTCACATCCTTGAGCGATTCACCACAGTTGTCACCTAATTTATGGTTGGGGTCAATGGGAGAGTCAACTGGCTTCACCCCCATCTTTCCAGTGTCCTGAAGTAAATCTAGGACGTATTTCCTTTGAGAAATGAAGATACCCTTCTTTTGATCGGGCAACTTCAATTCCAAGGAAGTATCTGGCAGGTCCTAGATCCTTCACTTCAAACTGAGTGGCAAGAAAAAGTTTCAATTTCTGAATTTCATCCTCCAAATCACCAGTAACAATTATGTCATCCACATATACAATTAGAGCAACAATTTTACCTTCTCCTTTTTTCACAAACAGTGTGTGATCTGATTGACATTGCCTATATCCTTTCTGCTGAACTGCCACATGGAATCTGCTGAACCAAGCTCTTGGTGATTGTTTCAGCCCGTATAAGGACTTCTTCAACTTGCACACTTTCTGTTCATTGTCTAGCTGGTGTAAAACCCAATCCAGATTAGCCACAAGAGAGAAAATGACTCTAATGGAATTCATCTTGGCAACGGGGGCAAAAGTTTCTACATAATCAACTCCATACACTTGAGCAAATCCCTTTGCCACTAAGCGAGCTTTATACCTTTCCACTGTTCCATCAGCCTTATGCTTGACTGTGAACACCCATTTATATCCAACTAGAACCTTTTCCTTATGAAGATCAACAAGTTCCCATGTGCCATTTTTGTGAAGAGCATTAATTTCTTCCCTCATGGCATTTGTCCATTCAGGAACTGAAAGAGCTTCTGCCACATTCTTAGGGATAGGGACACTGTCAATAGAGGTAAGGAAGGCATGGAATGAGGATGAAATGTTCTCATAGGAGAGAAAGTTGGAAATGGGATGTTTAGTGGTGCACAATCTAACACCCTTCCTGTGAGCAATAGGACGGTCAAAATCATTAGCAGTAGAGGAATCATTTTCAATAGATTCAAGGACATCATTGGGAGCCAAAATACCTGAGTGAGCATGATCCTCCCCCGAGGAGTCTGGTGGCACTGGAGGTACAGCTTCCGGATTCTATACAGCTCTTGAATTTGGTTGGCCTTTGCGACGACGAGAAAAAACACGAAAAGGTGGAAGGTCAGGGAGAGAGGGAAGCTGAACCAATTTCTCCTCATGCCTACACTCCCCCTGAGGAGAAAATAGAAATGCTCATCTTCAAAGAAAGAAACATCCATGGAGACATAGAATTTACGAGAAGCATGATCAAAACAACGATATCCCTTTTGAGTGAAGGAGTAACCAAGAAATATGCAAGGGATAGCACGAGAATCCAATTTCCCACGGGTGGGAGACGGATTTTGGACAAAACACCGACAACCAAAGGCACGAGGAGGAATAGAAAGAAGGGAAGCCTTAGGAAAGAGAAGTTGATGTGGGGCTTTGTACTCTAACCGACGAGAGGGCATACGGTTTATAAGGTAAGTGGAACAAAGAACAACTTCAAGCCAAAACTGTTTGGGAACATTCATATTTAGTAGTCAACCTCGAGCCACTTCAAGGAGATGTTGGTTCTTCCGTTCGGCCACACCATTTTGTTGTGGTGTGCGGGCACAAGAGCTACGGTGAAGGGAACCATGCGAAGCAAAAAATTCCATGAGGTCACTATGAAAAAATTCTTTTGCATTGTCAGATTGGAAAATTTGGATTTCAGTTTGAAATTGAGTGAAGACCATCCGTTGGAAATCTTGAATGATTTTTTGTACTTCTTCTCTGGTTCGCATCGGGTATACCCAAGTATATCTAGAATAATCATCAATGAGGGTAATGAAATACTTATAGCCACTCTCAGATGGTAAAGTAACATGGCCCCACACATCAGAATGAACAATGTGAAACGGAGATTCAGATTTACTATTTCTTTGAAGAAAATGAGTTCTACAATGCTTACTCAACTGACACGTTTGACAAGAAAAATCAGAAACAAACATTGACTTAAACAGTTTTGGGAATACAACTTTCAAAGACTCAAAAGACAAATGACCAAGATGACAATGCCATAAATAGACTTTTTTCTTATAGGACTGACTCATAGACTCTGTAACATGAAGACCAGCCTTATTCTCTAGCATGTAAAGTCCATCAGCCATACGACCCCTACCAATCGTCCTCCCCGAGGCCAGATCCTGAATCACACAATGAGAAGGGAAAAAGGTCACTGAGCAATTCAAGGAATTAGTAACACTACTAACAGAGAACAAATTAATGGGAAAATTTGGAACATGAAGAACATCAGAAAGGGTAAGGCCAAGAGGAAGAGAGAGAGTTCCTTGACCAGTTATGGAAGAGTATGATCCATCGGCTAGTCTCACCTTGTCTCTTCCAGAAAGAGGGTGATAGGTTTGAAAGTAAGAGGACGTACCAGTCATATGTTTTGATGCTCCAGAATCAATGATCCATGGAGAGTCAGGGGTGTGAGAAGCAACATGGAAAGCAGTGACAGGGTTACCTGAGGTAGATGCAAATGAGGTTGAGGGAGGAGTATCCATCTGACGAATTGCTCTACCATAGAGCTCTAAATGGTCACGAAAGGATTCATAATGTCCTCCCTCGGGTCAGGTCCAGTGAGATGTGTCTGAGTCACAGTAGAAATGGGGGGCTGATTCTCCCGAGTAGCCATGTTGGCCATGTGATGTTTCTTTGTACTTTGCTGTCCGTACTTCTTATTCACCTCTGAACCTTGCTTCTTAGTCAGATCTTGAGCCCATTTTGGTTTCCCATTAAGATCCCAACAGGTATCTTTGGTGTGTCGGAGTTTCTGGAAATGAGTGCACCACAATTTTTCCTTATCTTCTGTTTTTTTCTAGAGATCTCCTTTCCGGGAAGAAGATCCCACACCATTAGATACACCTCCTTTTGCAACTAACACAAGGGAGATCCTTGTAAGAATGCAAACACCCTTTGCTGGGAGGTGTATCTAATGGTGTGGGATCTTCTTAGTCAGATCTTGAGCCCATTTTGGTTTTCCATTAAGATCCCAACAGGTATCTTTGGTGTGTCGGGGTTTCTGGAAATGAGTGCACCACAATTTTTCCTTATCTTCTGTTTTTTTCTAGAGATCTCCTTTCCGGGAAGAAGATCCCACACCATTAGATACACCTCCTTTTGCAACTAACACAACAACATCCCCACCAGGGCTGAGAATCTGAACCCTGATAGATTCATTCATAGGATTCAGACCATGTAAGAATGCAAACACCCTTTGCTGGGAGACAAGCTGTTTGTACTTCTTAGCATCCTCATCACACTTCCAATCCACACTTTAGTAGTGATCCAACTCCATCTAGACAGATGTTAAGTCAGAGTAATAGACCGATAAACACCTCTCCCCCTGTCTACAAGTAGAAGATGCTGCCTGCAGTTGATAAATTTTAGCATAGTGTCGCAATTCTGAATATGTAGACTTTGCTTGTTCCCAGATTTCATTCGCTGTTTCAGCCCACATGAAATTCTTCCTGATTTGAGGTTGCATGGACACCAAGAGCCAGGACATAACAATACTGTTCTCTTGATTCCATCTATCATATTCAACACTCCCGAAGGATGGTTCTTTTATCCTCCCATTAATATAGCCTATCTTCCCCCTTGCAGTGATGTATAATTTGATCCCTCTTTACCACTCCAGGTAATTTAAACCATCAAGAGGGACAACAACCATGGGAAATGATAGGTCACCCCCACCCATTCCATTCAGCATTGAGGAAACTTTAGATGTGGCTGAATCTTCACTGCCCATGATATCTGAATAAAAAGTTGAAACAACAACCAGAAAAGGCACAGCCGTACAAGACTATTTCAGAGATAGGTCCTTCTGACCACCGGTTTCACTGAGAACAAATAACAAACTGAACACTGCTGTTGCAGTACTGAAATAGGTCCTTCTGACCTACGGTTTCACTGAAACAAGTCTGCACACTGCTGTTGCAGTACAAGAACAGGTCCTTCTGACCTACAGCTTCACTGAGAACAAATAACAAACTGAGCACTGCTGTTGCAGTACTGAAACAGGTCCTTCTGACCTACGGTTTCACTGAAACAAGTCTGCACACTGCTGTTGCAGTACAAGAACAGGTCTGAATGACCTACTTAGTAGGGCTTAATAAGATTGATGTTGAGCAGACAATTAGTTGGCTAAAAACAGACCATCAACAGTCTACAATACCAACAAAAAAGTTTGAATACAGTTACTGTGTTAAGGAATACAGTCGCTTAACAGTAGGGCAGCCGAACAGTTCATCAGTCAAACAGACAACAGTAGGGTAGCCGAACAGTCATCAAACAGTTCAGCAAACAATAGGCATCCGAACAGACAAGGATGATAGTCCACAAACAATAGGCATCAAACAGTAGGCATCAAACAGTTCATCAGTTCATCAGTCGAACAAACAACAGTAGGGTAGCCGAACAGTCATCAAACAGTTCAGCAAACAATAGGCATCCGAACAGACAAGGATGATAGTACCTCTTTTAGTTTCAGATGATAGTCTCCCTTATGGTAAACCAGAACTCCTTGATTGTAAACCAGAGCTCCTTCTACGAATCCTCAAACAATAGGCAGCCGAACAGAAGATGAGCAATTTCTGAAGACAGAACACCCTCTACGAACTGCAAACAATAGTCTCTCTACAGTCGAGCAGACAGGAGGAGCAATTTCTGGGCTGGAAGTCGAAAAGACTCTGTAACTTCTGGGTCGAACTGACTTCACCAGATCAGGAATTCGATTGGAGACAGCACTGGATGCAACAGTAGTTAGCTTGACACCACCCTTCAGGCCTGGACGACTTGCTCTGATACCATGTTGAGCAAGAGCAAGTGAAGAGAGGAGAGGAGAAGAGAGATGAGTCGAGTGACTGAAAGTCCTCTAGAACTTAGGGGGCGAAAGATTTTATTATTTATTCTAGTACAGTCGAACAATATAAACATAGGAGAAATTACAACAGTATCCTTATGGTACTAAATCTGAATACATAAACAACTGACAACACAACCAATCCTGTGAAGTTCATTGTTTTTACTTTTTACAGTTTTTGTTTCATCATTCTGAAAGATGTAGGGTTATATTTCTACACAAAAAAACATTTTGGATTGATTCTCTCTTCTCGTTCTTTGGCCAGAGGTGTTCATTGATGAGAGGGGGGGGGGGGAGTTGTATTGGGTACCTGTATCACCAGAGTAGAAATTATTTTTCATGTTGGGTATATTGGGAGGCTGTATTGTTACAGCCGTGATTGCTCTGATTCCTTTTTCTTTTTATCCTTGTGCCTCTATCTCGTCTACCCCTCCAAAGACTATAGCTGGGACAAAATTGGATACTAGCCTTTTTTTGTCAAATGGATAGTTGATTATGTGTTATGAAATTCATAGTGTATGATTTCTTTTATTTGCATATCTGTTCTGTATGCAGCTCTGATGACCCACATATGGATGTCAAAATGTTATTGGCTAAGTATAGTAAGGAGCCTGAGGTAGAGGCCCAACTGAAGTTACTTTTACCACAAATAGTTTCAGCCTTTGGAAAAGACAAGTCTGTCATCAAGACAGTGGAAGAACTTGAGAAGTATCAATTAAGTTCAGAAACTACAGGTATGTGAGACTCACCTTAAATTAAACGGTTGCTTGAAGCTAAGTTGCTTCTGTTACACATTCCAAAACCTTATTTAGTTTGTTAGAGTTGGTCGAGTAAGGGTTACTTAGACTTTTCATTATAGTTTAAGTAGTGTAGTGATGTGGCAATTCTGTTTTGTTTTTTTATTTTTCTTGTCTCATACTTAAGTGGGGGTATATTTGACTTTGTATCCTTATTTTAATATAATAGAGATTATGGTCGACTTGGAGGGTTTCTCTTTCTCTTTGAACAGGACTTATCTGAACCACTAAAACATAGTTGTACAAAGTGCAAACTCTGTCTAATGTATTTTAGGAGGCATATCTGTAGTCTGGACAGTAAGAGTGGGGAAGAAAATGAGGTACCACCAGCTTAATTCTTGACCAAATCTTAGGAAACTTTATTGGGGTGATCCAAAAAAATATGACAAAAAAAAAGCTTTAGCAAGCAATACCAACACCTTTTTCTAAAATGATAGTCTATGGTACTAACACCCTCAGATAGTATTAACAGTTCAACATATCATGTACCAGGAGCAAGGGCAACCTTTAAATCCATCTTAGTTAAAGGGGAAGCCATAATCTCCAGATCTGAAATTTGTATGATTTCCTCATTTTTCTTGTGTCAGTCACAAGATTCCCAATAACCCATAAAATTTCTGGAAACTTCACAACAAACGCTGAAAAGTAACAATTTTCCAACTTAGATCAGTTTTTCTGTTATCCAATTGATAAGGGGCAAAAAGACAAAAATCCAATAGCAGCCAATGGGTCCTCATGAGATCGGCTCCCTGATCATATACCAAGTAGAGCTTGTAAAATGCATAAAATTAAGAAATGCAGTTCAGGATACAAGTTGGTCATTTTTAAAAAGGACTTAGCAAGTTGATTCTCTTTCCATGAGACCAATTTCCTTGGGATATAAAGACAAAACTACAAGATTGCCCTTGATAAGTAGGGGAAATACAATAATTTCTCATTGGAGTGTATGACACATACAATATGCGGGTTTCTGTTATTGATATGCATATTATAATTCATATTATCTTTTATTTGTCCACAGTGGCAGAATGGGCTACTGATGCACTTGCAGGGATCAGAAAAGGTGCTCCTTTTTCCCTTTGTTTAACACAAAATCATTTTTCTAGAGTTGCCTCTGCACATGGAAAAAATGACAATGCTTTATGCAAAGTAAGTTTCTCTCTTACCGTTTCAACTTTATTGCAATTTTTTATGTTCCATTGTCAAGGATTATACATTTTAAAAATGTGTTCTATTGCTCCAATAATTGGTTGTATTTAGTTAAGTGGCGTAATGAAAGCTGAATATCGCATCGCTATAAGGTCTTCGCTTCGAAATGATTTTGCTGAAGGTGTACGTGCAGTGTTGGTGGACAAGGACCAGGTTTTCTATCAGTCTTTCCTTCCTAATCCTATAGTATCTCTTATGTTACACATTAAAAAAATTTTGAAAGTCACTAATTCATTGACTTGACCTAATATGGCTGCAAACCTGTTCCTGTATCTGTTTCCAAATTTTGAACAGTTCAGGTACTAGGAACTTTTAGCACTATCTTATCTTATTCTGAAATGTTTTCTATTATTTTATTTTATTCTGTACACATCAAACTGTTTATATCATATCCATCCACACCACAACAAAACAGGATGGCTGAACATATAACAGACGTAGAATTGTTTTTACCTTACTAAAAGAGTCTCAAGCCCCTTATTTATACTTGGTAGAAGTTACATAAATTGCTGTCTATTTGATTATTTGATTTCCTTCTTCAATCCTCAGCCATTTTTCACCATTCTATTCTCTTTAGCATTGCTCCTTTAACTATTCTATGTTACATGTGTTTGGATGTCTTTGTTTTGTATATATCTTCCTCATGAGCACATGAAGCTATCATCTTAGGTAGCCATGTGTGATTTTGTAGGGTGGAGTCCCATTTATAAGGGTTTCCAGTGTAATGATCCTATTCTTCATCATATAGAATTTCTCATCTTGTTTTTTTTTTTTGGAGATTGTTTCATACTTTGGTTCCATTGCAAATTTATCTCTTATTACCATGTCTCTGTTGCATGACTTTAATATTTCAAAAACAATTGTCTTTGATAAGCTATTTATCTCTGAGAAGGCATTGTCAGTGTATCATAGATGGAACAGCCACAGGCAACCCCCTGCTTTCCTTTTTGATGCAAGCTCCATCCTCAAAGCTTGTAACTATCATAATTAGAAAATTCGAGTGTACATGAGTAGTTTGGAAAAAATGTACAGTACACAAATAATTTGGAATTTGAAAAATGCAGGACCAAAAAAGTCTGGAACTTTTAATTATATATATTTATTTTTTTATATTTTTAGAGATGCATATATTTAATATCATACAAATATTTACATATAAAATTGTTGAATTTTTTACTTCAAACATTTTAAATAAGAATATATTAAACAAGAATATGTATTTGATTGATCTTTTTTTTTTCTGTATTACTGTTGGTGTGAAAATTTTAATAAATTCTCATGCAACATAATTCACTCAATCAAGTGATTGAGTTTTTATTATTTTGGGTAAGGCCCATTTAGGGAATCATACGGATTGTTCCCCTTAATTACATCTCCACAAGAAAGTAGAGAACACCTTTTGATTCTGACTTGGAGAAATGAATGCATAGAACAAAAGAAAAAGGGCAATGTAGTACTCAAAAAGAACTTTTCATTTGCTTTTATTTTACATCAAGTGTACAAGAATGAGAACAAAGAAAAAGAAAATACAATTGAGAAACTATACAACAATGCATTTCTCTTTTCTTTTTGATACTAAGAAAATTTCCTTCTCACTCCTTTCTTCACAATAATTTGTAGTCAATCAGATGAAATTCTGATTGTAGACAACCTTAATCCTTGGATTTTAGCATACAAAAAGGGAACCGTAGTTAATCAATATTTGATTGTAGACGATTTTCATCCCTCTGTTCTTCACTTTCATTTGAAGGGAACCATAATTAGCCTTTTAGAATTAGATTGTAGATGGTTTAATCCCTAACTTTGTCTTGAAAGAAGGACCATTATCAATCAAGTAGAGGCACTTGGTTGTAGATGGTTTATGTTATTTTAGTAGCTTCAACAGTTCGAACCAGTAGAGAGTGAAAGAGAAAGAGAAAGAGAAAGAGAAGAAGAAGAAGAAACTAGTCGAACTTGGTAGCCTAAACCCTACCAGTCGACCATAATTTGGATTAGGGGTTCTAATTCGTGCACAATGACTAAACTGCCCCCACTTAAGTATGGGACAAGATGTCTACAGAAGTAATATTAGAACTGCCACATAAGCATATAACTTAAACAGAATGAAAAGACTAATCTACCCTTATTCAGCTCACCCTGGAGAACATATGTCATATAATCCCAGCTTGTTACATATATAGTTCACTCTCCTTGAGCTCAAAGCTTTTGTAAACAAATCTGCCCACTGATCACTTGAACCCACATGTTCTGTGCTTATATCTTCAGTAAGGACTTTCTCCCTCACAAAGTGGCAATCAATCTCTATGTGCTTTGTTCTCTCATGAAACACAGGATTAGATGAGATGTGAATTGTAGCTTGATTATCACAGTACAATCCCATAGGTCTGTCAATTGAGAATCCAATTCCTTGTAGGAGGTTTCTTAGCCATACTAATTCACATGTAGTGTGTGCCATGGCTTTGTATTTGGCTTCAGCACTACTCACCACAAAGGTCTGCTTCTTACTCTTCCATGTTACCATATTTCCTCCAAGGAATGTGTAGTAACCTGTAGTAGATCTTCTATCCGACACTGAGCTTGCCCAATCTGCATCTATATACCCAACTATCTCAAATCTTTCTCTTGGTTTGTACAATAACCTACGGCCTAGAGCTCCCTTCAGGTACCTTACAATTCTAAGAACTGCATCCCAACAAGGTATCTGGGGATTCTGCAGAAATTGACTCACCACACTGATAACAAAGGAGATGTCCAGTCTTGTGATAGTCAGATAGTTCAACTTCCCCACTAATCGTTTGTATCTTCTAGGATCATCAAATATTTTACCTATATCACTGTTCAACTGAGCATTTGGTTTCATGGGAGTTTCAACTAGTTTCACACCTAACAATCCTATTTCATCCAGCAGATCAAGGACATATTTTCTTTGGCACAGGTTCACACCTTGTTTTGATCTGGCAACTTCTATACCCAAGAAATACTTCAAATTCCCAAGGTCTTTTTTTTTGAAAATGGTCTTGCATAAAGGCCTTTACTATCAATCCTCAATCTATCACTGCCAGTTATGACAATATCATCCACATAGACTACTAATAAAATCTTTCCGGCTTCAGAATCATAGCTGAACACTGAGTGGTCAACCTGACATTGTTTCATTCCAAAATTCTTCACCACTTCACTAAACTTCCCAAACCAAGCACGAGAAGATTGTTTCAATCCATAAATTGCCTTTTTCAGTCTACACACTTTACCATCCTCCCCTTGAGCAACAAACCCAGGTGGTTGCTCCATATATACCTCCTCCTTAAGGTCACCATGGAGGAAGGCATTTTTAATGTCAAGTTGAAAAAAGGGCCAATCATACATAACTACCAAAGAAATTAAGACACGTACCGAGCCAATCTTTGCCATTGGAGAGAAGGTCTCCATATAGTCCACCCCATACAACCGAGAATAACCTTTAGCAACAAGTTAGGCCTTCAAACGCTCTACATTGCCATCCGGAAAGTATTTAACAGTATACACCCATTTACAACCCATAACATGCTTACTTGGAGGAAGAGTAGTGAGCTCCCACGTGTGAGTATGCTAAAGAGCAAAGAGTTCCTCCTCCATTGCTTGACGCCACCCGGGTGAAGTAAGGGCCTCCTGGACATCCTTAGGTATAGATATAGATGACAATAGAAAAACAAACTGGCAATGTGAAGCGGAAATGTGAGAAACTGAAACAAAGTTGGAAATGGGTGTAGGGTACAACTACGTTTACCTTTTCGTAAAGCAATGGGAAGATCAAGCTCTGAAGGTTTTGGGATAGGAGCAACAATAGGATCCGTAGGCAAGGTAGAAGCCGGAGGAGGTGATGGTGTCTGTTCATGAGTATACACGTGCCAGATCGGTGGTCATTCAATAGGAATCTGCACTTGAGGAGGTGAAGATTCAGTCCCAACTAGAACAACCGGAACGGGATCACAGACTGGAAGAGGGAGGTGAAGCAAAGGTGGAGATAATGATACTTTAGGTCCCTAGAAGAATGGGACGGGCTAAAAAAAAGTGACATCAGGACAGACATAGAACTTCCGAGTAATGGGATTGTAAAACTTATACCCTTTCTGGGTCCGAGAGTAGCCAAGAAAGATACACTTAATAGAGCGTGCATCCAGCTTGTCTAAACTATGACTCAGATTGTGAACGAAGCACACACAGCCAAAGACCCGGGGTGTTAATGGAAAGGGAGACAAAGTGGGGAACAAAATAGAAAAGGGAGACCGACCATGAAGGACGAAGGAAGGCATCCGATTAATAAAGAAACAAGCAGTAAGTACAGCATCACTCTAAAATCGTTAAGAACACTCATATGATGAAGAATAGACCGAGTAGTTTCAAGGAGATGACGGTTCTTTTGTTTAGCCATCCCATTTTGTTGAGGGGTGGATGCACATGAAGTTTGATGAATGATGCCATCAAGATAATACAATCCACCGGCCTCATGTCCTCCACCAATCATCTTCCCCATCTTGAGATCCTGAAAAACACAAAATGAAGGGAAAATGTAATAGAGCAATTAAGGGTCGTACTTAATTTACTAACAGACATAAGATTGAATGAAAATTTAGGTACATATAGAACAAATGATAAAGAAAGAGAAGTTGTATCAACATTACCAACACCACAGATGGGAGAAGAGGAACCGTTGGCAAGGGTAACAGTTTGAGATGTGGAAGTTTCAGAGAGGGAAGAGAACACACCTGGAGTCCTGGTCATGTGATCAAAGGCTCCAGAGTCAATAATCCAGGGAGAGGGTTTGGATTCCAGACAAGCTATACTTGAGTGTGCAAGGGTTGCTGTAATATGTTGTGAAGTAGCCTGAAGGAACCTCTCATACTCATATCGCAGTACACTCATCATCTCCTTCCCAGAAACAGATGTAAATGTGGAAGGTGTTAGATCTGTCTGTTGGTTATCATTGACATCAACCCCACCAGCTACTGCATGATTAGCCCATGTAGAAGGTGGGCCATGGAGATCATAGCAAAAATTCACTAAATGTCCTTCCTTGCCGCAGTGGGTACACTTCCTAGTAGAAGTACCTTTTCCTTTACCACGGCTACCCCCTGAGTCATGACCACCGCCACGACCAAATATGGAACCACCACGACCTCCTCGAGATGCATGTCCTCCCCCTCTAGTACCACGTCCACCTCCTCTAGCTACCACAAATCCTGTGAAGCCGTGCAAATACCTCCTCAAGTGTAGGAAGAGTAGAGCCTCCCAATATTTGAGTTCTAACTGGTTCGTACTCTGATTTCAGCCCCACTAAAAACCTAGTGACATCCAGTTGCTCTCTCTGTTGGTGTTGAACCTTAACATCTGGAGTTAGGGGATGATAGACATTGAGCTCATTTTTTAGGTTTTTCATACTGGCATAGTACTCTTCTAGGGTTTTATTTCCTTGCTGTAGATCGAAATACTCCTGATAGAGCTGATATACCCTTGTAGTATTATCCTGTCTAGAATAAAGCTTCTTGGCATGTTCCCATATGTCCTTAGCTGTATCTAAGATTCAGATTAAAAAATTGTAAACAGACAGAAACGACAAGTCAGAATATTGATGTAGACTATATTCGGCCACTCCTTTCAGCACAAAAAAAAAAGACTTTTGTTCTTGTTCACACCACTACTGATTACTCAGAAATATAAATCACAATGACAGTCACTCAGCAACTCAACCAACCACACACAAACCCTCTTAAAACTGCTCAATAGAGGGTGAACATCACAAACACCACCACACGACCAAAGCTGTCACACATGGTGATGACAACAATATGGAACTGATAGCCTAGGACTGCTGCACCTTCATAACACTTGAAATAGGGACTGCAACAGTCCTAAAAAAATAAAACTTGCTGCAGTAACTAAATTGAGTACCTCAGATTTTGCAGCCCAGAGAAAGAGAACCCAGAAGAAGGAGAAATCGCAGAATGTGAACCTTGGTGCCACAGCCTTCTTCTCCTTCGTTTAGTGCTCTGATACCATGTTATTTCAGTAGCTTCAGCAGTTCGAACCAGTAGAGAGTGAAAGAGAAGAAGAAGAAGAAGAAGTAGTCGAACTTGGTAGCCTAAACCCTACCAGTCGACCATAATATGGATTAGGGGTTCTAATTAGTGCACAATGGCTAAACTGCCCCACTTAAGTATGGGACAGGATCTCTACAGAAGTAATATTAGAACTAAGGGTGGCAATTTTTCACCCAACCCACCTAGTATCTAACGCACCCAATCCGCCCATTTACTTGGCGGGTTGTGTGATCAACCTATCACCCAACCCACCCATTTAAATGGGTTGGGTTGGGGATAACCATTGGGTTAACCATTACAAACATAAGTATTAATTCCTTAGCCTTTTTTTTTAATTTTCTTCATTTGAATTAAATAATTTATAATTAATGCATTAATCTTCTATTAATTATTGACTAATTTAGTTTTGTCTTGAATCAACACACTTCACCCAACATAAATCCAAATCAATTTGACCCGAGTCAGAACCAGTTCAACACGGTTTGACTTGATTCAGCATATACTGATATGGGTTGACCCGAATCCGAAATAGACCCTTGCGGGATGGTTCGGTACCGCTTGCTCAGCCCGGTTTGGGTCGTCCGGTCCAACTAGCATTCACGCAGCCCGACCCGGTGCAAGCCGGTCTGGGTCAACCCGAATCCGAAACGGTTTTGGGCGGGATGATTCGGTGTCTGCATGCTTTACCTGGTCTGGACCATCCGACCAACCAATATCCACACACACCCAACCCGATTTACTTACGTTGACCCGCTTTGGATCAGTTGGTTTGGTCCCAAACCCGTGCACAAACCTGATATGGTCCGGTCCAAGTCAATCCACCCTTGATGTGATTAGCTCGAAAATATTAGATAGTTCAAGTTGATTTGACTGGTTTGAACTTAAGTGGTTCGGTCAAACCCGAAATCCGAACATAGTCAAATGGCTTCGCCGCTTGTGTAAAAATAGCATGCATGTAATGTGATTTGAACCTTCACCACTTGTGTAAATAGTGACTACAATTACCACCAAGCTATGACCAACTTATTTGTTAAGAGAGAGAGAGTTTGTTTTTTAAGTCCATAAATATAAGATTAATGGTTTGGGCGGGTTGGATTGGGTTAAAGCGGGTTTGGCTTGAACCCAACCCATTTAATTTTATATAACTGGGTTATTAATGGGTTGGCAGGTTAGATGGGTTGGGTTGAAGCTCAACTGTTATTGGCCCAGGCGTAGGATCTCGTCACGGGTCGGTCCACGAGGAGAACCTCTTGCTTTCCCTTGCGCCTTCCCTTGCGTGCAGACCCTATTGTGGAAAACCGAATGGGTGATTTGTCCAATAGACCACCCGAACTCTCCTCACTCTTCTCTTGATTGGAAACTGAATACTTTATTCCCAAATCACAGCTCCTTAAATAGGAGATTACAAGAGGAGACTCCTTACTCCATTCGACTAAGCTAGGACAATCCAACTTTAAATCAAACTCTTACTTCTAACAGACTTCTAACAGAACTCAGTTCCTATCTCTAATAGATAAGTAAGAACAGAACTAGATGAGTAAGAACAGGACTCCTACTTCTAATAGACTTCTAACAGAACTCAGTTCCTATCTCTAATAGATAAGTAAGAACAAAACTGGAATAAGTAAACTATTGGCGAGCTGGCAAGAAGAGCTGACGTGGCAAGATAAGCTGTTGTGTGGCCCCCCTTCACTGCTGCTGCCGGCGGTGGTAATTCTTCCCACGAATGCATCCACAACATCAACCCAAACCCAACCCACCCAATTGCCATTGCTAATTAGAATTGCCACATAAGCATATAACTTAAACAGAATGAAAAGACTAATCTACCCTTATTCGGCTCACTTTAACAGTTTATTTCCCTCTATTTCCTTTCTCAAAAGTGAAAATAAATGAGAGAGAAAGAAGGATACATAGCATATATAGGAAGTATTCATAGAGAGGACTTTCCTTTTTCTACCTGTATTAGTGACTTTTCCTTCCCTGCCTTCCCTTGAGCACTTCTCTTTTCTTCTCTCTTTATCTTTGCTTTTCTTAAGAATCTCTTGTGACAATTTTCTCCGAAGAGTGTCTGTTTGTGCTTCTCTGTATGGAGCTTAAATAGGGAGTGGGGTAGTTATGTAACTTCCTCGTCCTCCTAGATGAGGGGCACCTGTCCCTCCCACTTAAAGAGAGGGAACTCTCATACGGGATACTTTTTTATAGTTTTGATAGTTTGGCTAGCAGACTAGCTAACCCACTTATTTGGGTTATTAAATTATTAAATGTTATTTGGATTAATGAAATGCCTTCAACAATTACGTTTCTTTATAAAACTTTTTTCCATGTTTTTTTGTTCTTGCTTCCAAAATTTACACAAACATTTCCTATATTCATGTATTTTTCCATATCTTTCAAAAAATTCACAATTTGTTTTTTTTTCAAAAAAAAATTCAATATATGAATTTCCATATCATCAATATTTTCAGTTCAATCTATGGGTAATTAGTACCCATGATTGTAGTTCCTAACATGTACAATGCTCCTTATGAAAAGTATACCTTTTATACATTTTTTTTATCTGTCCATGTTATTTCCAGGTCCTTGGTTTCTGACATGCGGTTCTTTCCCTTTTTTTTTTAAATACCGGACTGAGGGACCTATCCTTGTTCAATAATCCTGTCTCTAGTCCCTTTCATGTCTGATGTTCAATTTTTCATCAAGATGTTATAGTAATCAATTAATCATGGATTGGATTCATTTTTGCATCTCTCTCTCTCTCTCTCTCTCTCTCTCTCTCTCTCTATATATATATATATCTGACTTTATCAGCAACAGGTAAAGGAGTATAAAAATATGAAAGAGTTCAATCCATGGTAGTATAAAAATACCAGCGAGTAGACTATTTTTTGTTCAGGTTTAATGTGGGATATTGGGGTGGGGGAGGGTAAGGGTAGCATTAGGCCATTAACCAAAGACCTACAACATGTAAAGAAGATACAAAAAGTTACAACCTCTAGTTTATATTGGTCCATGCATCCATGACCATTTTTCTTCTGGTTTGTTAATTTTTATGAACAGAAGATCCGTACAATGATCATAGAATTATGAACTTGATCCGAGATGGACATCCTATGACATTGATTGAAGGCTTCCATATATTAACGAGAAGCTGCAATTTTTCATTTTTCTTCTATGTTTTCCATCTTTCTTGCATTGGTGTTGTCTGTCTCATTAAATTTCTCCTTCATTTCCTAAATCTACCAAATGAGAATGATTTCCTTCAAATGTTTTCACAGAACCCAAAGTGGAATCCATCAAGATTGGAGGATGTGGTTACAAGGGAAGTGGATGCTCTGTTTGAGCCATTGGACCCTGAAGTTGAAGAACTGAACGTGTGATTCCAAGATCAAATTCTTCCAATCTTTTTGTAGTTTCTTCTGTATATAACAGCACGTGGAGTTAAGTTACCATTTGAATAAATCATACATCCAATGGAGAATTAGATAAATAAAAAATTGGCATGAGGATGGCACTTCGTACTGGTAGCCAATGCTGACTTTACTATATGCTTAATGTCAACAATAGTAATTCTACATCAATTGGCAAGAGAGGATGAGCATATTTGATAATTCATGGTATCGAGCAATACAGATCCTAATAGTTTGATAAGGTTATGGCAATTTGCTGTTAAATGGTGTAGTTATAATATTTTTCTGTTCTGTGCTCTGTAATTTGGTTTTCATTGCAAGATTCTAGGTAGTTTTAGTTCAGATGACCCAGTAGCTGAGATGGTCACTCGGCGCCGCTCAAGTGAGATCAAATCCTCATAACTGCAGTCTCTCTGTGGTAAGGTCAGTGGACCTTATGTGTATCCTACTCTGTCCCCACCCCTTAATCCCCTTGTAATGTATAATATGTAATAAAGTGGTTGAAGCAAAGCTGAAAGGAGATCATCTTTGCAAACATCACTAACAGAGACAAGTTAATTAGAGCCTTAGAGTGTTAAGCAAACATTAGGTTCATTGGTAAATTCAAAAATAAGCAATTACAAGCAATAGCTCAATTTTGAGAAAAAATATTTTACAAAATAAAAATTATATATAATTTTTTTATTTTATATTTAAAAAATTAATAATTAAAATATTTTTAATATATATTATTTTGTATAATTTTATTATATATATATATATATCGACCTGGCTCGCAAGCCTCACGAACCGAGCTCTAGTAGGTCGAGCCACTGAATTGGGCTCGAGTAGCTCGTGAAAAGCTCAGCTTGTTGCCACCCCTACCCTTCAGTCACTGACTTAAACCGAAATCGTTTGAGTAATGTATTATTTTTTCAAAGTATCTATTTTACCCTTTTATATGATTTCACATTTCATATAGAACTTTACTAAAAAGAAATTTTAACTTGAATAACTCATTTCTCTCTTCTCCTCTTTCGGTCTTTCCATCTCCTACCCCAGAAACTCCATCGTATAAAAAAAAATGAAGCATTCAGCCACTGTAAAGTAGTGCGGCCATCAAGAATAAGGGAAATTGCAGTGACCTTGACACTCTTGCAAGAAGCAGAAAAGTATTGGGACTTGAACCCCCTATACTTATGAAAGCACCATTCTAGCTTAGAAGAGTCAAGCAGCCATCAAGAACCAGAGATTCATGGAATTGGGTTTCTTTGCAGCCACCAAGAAGCCACTTCCTGACAACCAAATTGGTTGGTCTTTTGGGAAGTAGGACTAAAGCTGAAATAGAGGCTTCTCCTTCTTGTGTGGTTACTCTGAAAGCATTATTCAGAGAAGAGGAGCCGCCTGACCACAATGATGCACAGAATAGTGAATCTTCCAAATAATATTCGTTTCTATGCAAAATGAGGTCAGCTATACCCACAAAAAGATCTCGCATGATGAATTTGAATTCTCATATTCCCTTTTCCCAAGTTCATGGTGAAATGGATCTCATTTCCTAAAAGGACTACCACAAGATGCACAAAGTTTTCGAGGCTCACTCTAAAACTGCCAAAGTTATCATGAATGGAGTTGAACAGAGGTTTTATTGTAGCAAGTTAGTCTTCTTCCCTTCTGAACTTCAGTTGAAGTAGCCTTATTTTTTCTTTGGTTCATTTCGAAGTGACTTTCAGCGAAATGTAGTGTTTGCTATTTACTTCTAGTATATGGCATTCCTTAGAACAAACTCTTTTAACTAATTTTCATTCTCTTTCTCTTTGGATGTTTTTCTTTTTCACATTTTTTTCCTTGGGTTGGGGGTAATCTAATCGCTTCACTTCCAAATTTTGATAATGAAATTTTCAAAAAATTTGTATGAATCGATTATTAAATTTGATTAGAACTTCAATTCCTTGGGGGTAAAAAAAGTTGAACTTCTTCAGTACTATGGCACAATCTACTTTTTGTTAGTTAGATTCTTATTAACGGCATAACATAAACACAGTTGTGAGAAGATCTTTTTGTTATCCAGGTTTCATTTCTGAGTTCACGATAGTAAAAAGGGTTCGACTATGATATGGAAAAGAAATTATATCGGAAAAACCCCTAACTAGTCAATTGGAATCATAAACATGTTGGTCAATTAGGTGTTATTTATCAAAATTCATGGGTGGATTTTGATTGGTCAAAACTATTTCAATACCATATCTTTTCCACAATATAGATTTTCCCTAGTAAAAATAGTTGTTGTAAGTGCCTTGCAGGCAGCAATGAACGTCCAAGTTTCATTTGCTTTCCAGCTATAGTGGTTGAGTGCTTCATCTTTTCTTGTAGGGGAGGTCTTTATTAAAGTGAAACTTGAAGGGAGGTTTTTATGATTGTCAGAAACCTCAGGGAAATTTTTATATTTTACCCTTTTTATTATTAATTTATTACTACAATTATTACAGAAATAGAATGAGATGAGACCCACAATCCATGGTCGGAGTTCACACATAAAACAATGCTAAAGTCATGATCACTGATCTCAACTCTCACATTCATCTGGGCTGTTGGATGATCTTTCTAAGAGGACTTGCCGAATCACACCTAAACCTCTTCAAATAGCTTATTTGGAGCAGTTGAACCAGCTTAGCTGAAGCTTCAGCTCTACCCTCCCAAACAAGTCCTTAAACCATGGCCCAACCCCAACCAACTAGTTTGTAATTTGATAAGGTCATTGACTAATGTTGTTATCCACATCAAATGTACAGTGTGACAAAGGCCAATAGGCTTAAGATTCCATGAAAATTTGGGAGAATAAAAGACAGAATGTTAAGCGAAGTAGTGACGTTAGACAAAGCATAACAAAGAAGAAATTTGCTCCCCACATGATCCCATTCCTTCTTGGCATTCTTATCATATATCAGTTTGGAAGTGTGGGCGCTTTTTGGGACCAATTTTCAAGAAAAAACACCTATGCTTCCAAGACTCATTTTTCACAAAAAAAAAAAGAAAAAGCTTATGCCACGTAGGCACTGAGCAATTCTATGGTGTTTGGTAAGGTGATTTTCATCACCGTTTTTCATGTGCTGACAAGTAAACACCACATAGGATATATATCAGAACCGTTGGGGAAAATGGTTCACCGATGCATAAAATGCCAAATTTTTAATAACCGGTTGAACCAAAAAATTTGGCGTTTCATGCATCAGTGGGGTCCCGATTTTTAATAACCGGCTAAACCAAACAATGAGATACAAGGACGTTTGTTGAAACGCCTATGTGGATCCAACGTGGCACCATTTTTTTAAGAAACGGCCACGGTTCCAAACATCCCCTTAGATCACAACCCAACCCGAATAAAATAATACGGAAATTGAACCCAACCCGACTCATACCACAAATAGCATATGTCAACAGGTCAGGTTTTCCACAGGTTGGTTTCAATCTGAAACAACCAAGGGTCTCAATGGACCGGTTTTGGATTGGACCCCGTCCAGTCCAAAATCAATCTGGATGGATTGGATGGACCAACAAGACATATTGGATTAGACCAATCCGGTCCAAAATATTTATTAGATTGGATTGGACCTGGTCCGTCCATAACAAATTTACATTGGATTGGGTTGGATTAAGCCAATATCTGATCCACTGATATAAGATAAGAATATATGTGTCAATGGATCGAATTCGGGTTGAAATCAATTTAAATCAAAATAAATTTGAACAGATTGGACGGTCCAAACATTAGATTGGATCGGTCCAAATTGGTCCTAAACATTCATTGGATTGGATTGGACCTGATCCATTTATAATGGTCTCACATTGGACTGGATTGGATTGGACCAAATCCAGTCCAATTGACACACCTAAACACAATCCAAAACCCAATTAAAGCTCACTAGATCATAACTGAAAAGGTGCGAGGCCGGGTTTTATATGCCCTGTCCCGACCCCAAACTCAAATACCCCACCCCATTTTCAACTTAAACCTCATCAGCGCTAGAAATACCAACTCCATCTTTGCAAGGAATGGAGATCTCAAAATTTGTCCAATCACACTTTGGTCATACCTATTTGAAAATTTATTTTTGCTTTTTAAAGCTATCTAAAAATATATTATATTAGGGGTAAATTACAAAGACCCCCTATACTATGGGGTCAGTGACAAATCTCCTTATACATTTCTTTTTGCAATAGAGTCCCCTGAACTTTAGCCGTTAGACAAAGACCCCCTTTCGTTAACGTTCTGTCAGTCAACTTAAAAAAAATTATCCAACTGTTTAAAATTTTTTAAATATCCAAACTACCCTTTTTATACTGTTCATTGTCTTCTCCATTGAACCTCAAAACTAACATCAAACACCTGTGCCATTTTGGACCTCTCAGTTCACTCCCAAAGAATATAGCAGTCTTCAGCAGTCCCATTCTGGCAAAGACCTGTGCGACCCATCTGGTGTTCTCTGGAAGTGACTGATAGGCCCTAATATGGATGGATTGGTGGTGGGCCATGATTGGATCAGAGTGTCCTAATGGTTGAAACAAGTAGAGTACTAAAAATCTCAGGCCGGATCGGATTAAAAGTCTCTTGCAGCCATGGTTTTTAAAACTGACCCGGTGACCGAACCGATCAAGGGTCCGGTTAACGAGTCGAATGGTCCAACCGTTCGAACCAAACGCTCGGCCCCTTCTAACAAAAAAATCAAAAAACAAAAGAAAAAACAGTCAAAACCGTTCAAACAGTTAACCGCCCGATTCAGTAGTTCACTGACCAAAATCAACGATTTTGGGGGGAAATCCAGTTTTTGGGGAAAATGGAACCGGTCACCTGATTGGTTCCCGATTTTTCCAGTTCAGTCCAGTTTTGAAAACCATGCTTGTAGCATCATTTTTCAAGTACATCTCTTCTCCTCTATGATTTCCCCTTTTTAGTTTATTTACTAGGCCTCGTTTGATAACACTTTTCAGAGGTTTGGTGTTTTTCAGACACCAAACTCGTTTGGTATTGCGTTTAAAAATCGATCTGGAATCTTTTTTCAGATATGAAATTTTAAGTTAATAGCCTAGCACTTATGCATTCAGACGTAATTGAGAGGTCCATAAAAGACATAAATGCCCTCAAAAAATTTAATATTACATGTTTTTGTTCTTCACTTAACTTGAATTGAACCTTCACTGTGACTTAAGAAGCTCCACCGCATGTCCGCCACCACTGCCGCTACACTCTCTCTCTCCTGTATTTCCGCCACCGTCACTACAACAGCGGTTCTTTCTCTCTCGCTCTCACTACAAGTTGCAGCATTGGCAGTCCCGCCGCTCTCTCTCGCTCTCACTCACTCCCACTCTCTCACTTTCTCTCTCTCTCTCTCTCCTCTCCACTTCCACTTGTAGCGGTGATAGTTCCATTGCTTTCTCTCTCTCTCTCTCTCTCTCTCTCTCTCCTATCTTCTCGCCACCCCACCGCCATTGCAACTTGCAGCTTCGGTGAGTAGAAATAATAATATTATTATTAATTATAAATTAGTTTTATTAATTATTAATTACTAAACATTAATTATTTTTTATTTTGTATTAATTATTAATATCTAATAATTATTATTTATTAAAATTTACTAATATTAATTATTTTTATTAAATAATAAATTTTAATTATTTCATTAATTTTTAAAAATTATTTTATTTTTATTTGTGTAAAATTATTTTATTTTTATTTGTGTAAATTATTAATTATTTTAATACTTTTATATTTATAATTATTTTTTTAATTTTAATCGTTTCATTTAATAATTAGTAATTATTAATTTATTATTTTTTATTTGTATTGTTTCAATTTTATTTTGAGCTTGAAAATTATTTTTTATGAGATAATGCAAATTGAACTCAACATTTATAAATAATATGTTCTAAGAGTAAAATAGTAAAATCAGTAATTTCGAATAGTAAAAAGTTGATCTAACACAAACAAATTTATGATTTATGCCTCGTTTTAGGTTTCAACACTTTTAATATCTTTTTAACTTTTTAGATATTAATTTTCAAATTTATCAAACGCGACCTTATTTGTATTCTTCTCATCCCCTGCTGAACAACATTCGATATCAGCCATAGAGACGGCGATGAAGCTCTGCTGAGCCGACCTCTATAAAATCATTGTCAGCAACGAATCCAGTGATCACACGATGTGTTTGTTTGCCATTTGAACTATAGGCTTTGTTGCTCCAAATGCACTTTCCCATGTTTCAAATTTCCCGATTCTTGTTAGTTACAATTAAATTGATCTGTTATTTGCTTAGAATCAGTTTAAGTTTCGTTGTGCATCACTTAATCGTCTACTCTACGTGAATATCGTGTTCACCGTTAGAATATGCGTAATTGCTGCTTGATTTACCTGCCATATTATTTGGAAGCAAATAATAAATTTACGTTGGGTGTCAAATATCTCTTTGCTGCGGTGTGTTGTGCTGTCATGCGAGATGGACAGAGCGGGAAGGATCCCCAATCCGATCTTTTGGGTTTGCAACGGGTTGAACCTACATGTGTTGTGCTGGTTAAATTCTGTGAAGGTCACAGGTGTGAGGCTTTGGATTACCTGAGCTCAATTCAGTAAGCAAAGCAAAAGAGGGGAGGGGAGCGTTTACGAGAACTAGAGCCGACTCTAAGGAACTGAGAGGCCGTAGGATTGATCATTTGATCATAGGCTTTCTGGACTCCCTCACTGTGTTGGTCGGAATCATTTTTCTCTCTGTTCAAAACGCAAAATCTAAATTACAATCATTGAGAAATCCACAGGAAAAAAGCATAGCTTTTCCGACTTCCACCCATAAATAGTTTGGCGGAGAGAGTGGGAAACGGCATAGGCCTGGGCCTTCTAACTCTAGTCGGCGACGATGAGCACCGGTTGAACCCCAACCTCATTGGCGAGATTCAGTCATCTCTAAGCCAAGTCCGTGCCCAGGCCAAGCATGGTTCAGTCATAGTCACCACTGAACTGGGTAAGTTCTTCTCCAATGGCTTCGATCTCGCTTGGGCCGAGTCCGCCGGGTCCAGCGTCTTCCTCCACCGGCTTCAGCACATGGGCGACGGCTTAAAGGCCATCATGGTTGACTTGCTCTCCCTCTCTATGCCCACTATAGCAGCGGTATCGGGGCACGCCGCTGCTGTTAGGTTCATGCTTGCGCTTAGCCACGACTACATCTTGATGAGGAAGGACAGGGGGGTCCTCTACATGAAAGAGCTCGACATCGGGCTTACCCTTCCCGACTACTTCACGGCGTTGTTGAGAGAAAAGATTCAATTGCCGATGGCTCGGTGATTGAAGGCCGAGGAAGCGGTCAAAACGGGAATTAAGAGAGAGAAAAAGGGCAAGAAAAAGAAAATAAAAAATGTTTAGTGGGGTATTTTGATAATTTAACATTTTTTCTTATCTGGCTTAACGGCTAAGGGGTCTTTGTCTAGCGACTAAATTTCAGGTCGTCTGTCACAAAAAAAAAAGTACAGGAGGGGATTTTCTCACTGACCCCATCTTTGTAATTTACCTTTATATTAGATAATGCAATACCGTGTAATATAATACATTAACAGTTAAATATAATTGGGGTAAATTTAAAACCAAGATTCATCTCCCAGTCCCCAAAGTTTCAGATTTTCCCAAGACCCACCCAAGTCAATGATCAAATAAACCTGCCCATATAGGGCAGGACAAATCCTCATGGGGATGAGTCAAATTATCATTTCTTAGGCTATGTTTGATTTGAGGGAAAAAGTAGAAAAAGATAGGAAAACTTATATAAGTTTTATAAAAATTTCCTTACCTTTTCCTTCTTTTCCCTACCTTTTCCTTGAAACCAAAGAAGGCCTAATTATGAGTTGCATAGATAAAACCAAACCAGTTGTTAGAAGTATAAGATAAACAACTAAATAACAAACATTGTAGAGCTTTTTCAATCCAGAAAACTATATTGTAAGTTGCTCATATGGCTTAATCAATCCTGAAACCTGACTATCTTTGAAAGCCTGGGCTGTCACCTGGGCTCTCCCTGCGTAGTGCGTACCATGTTAGTTTGCCCGCTAATGCATTCAGCATTGATACTGTTAAGTCACAAAAGGATCATGTAGGGAGAACCCAATTGATGCCCACGCTGTAAAATTTAAATATCCAATTTTTTTAGGGGTAAAATACAAAATTCTCCCTTAAAGTTTTTAACAATCATAAAAACTTCCCTTATAGTTTCACTTTACTAAAAGCCTCCCCTAGATTTTTAAAGAATGTGATAAAAACCTCCCTTCCATCAATAATCAATGCGAAAAATGTCTCTTATAGTTTCACTTTACTAAAAGCCTCCCCTAGATTTTTAAAGAATGCGATAAAAACCTCCCTTCCGTCAATAATCAAAACGAAAAATGTCCCTTATAGTTTCACTTTACTAAAAGCCTCCAAACCTCCCTTCTGTCAAAAATCAAAACAAAAAATGTCAATAGTTAAAAATTACCCCCAAGCGTCATTTAATGATTTTATCCTAATTGAGCGACAAAAACATCCCTTTCCCGATGTGGCATTGTCCCTCTTTCTTTCAACCTTCTTCCTTCTTTTTTCCTTCAAAGAGAAAAAAAAAGTTCCTTCTATTCTATTCTTCTCCCGCTTCCCACCTAAGTGATGCGAAAGAACAAAAAAAGTGGGCTGGGTTCTTTGCTATTCCATCTTGTCCAATGCTTTTTTCTAGTCGGCTAGTCCTACAACAGTTATTTTTGGTACAAGTCATTTCGGTCAATCTCAACAAACCAATTCAGTTAAAAATCTATGTTTGGAAGAACCTAGTGCTCTCTTAACCGGAGTTGCCTTTGTCTCCAACGTCGCTTGAGAAGTATCAACCGGTGCAATGGTTTGAGATTTAGAATGCTTAATCAGGTTTAAGAATGAAAAGGGCAGTTTTCATGGATACCCTATGTTGTCATCTATAGATTTAATCCAGAAACGTAACCCAAAGGGTTATCCTATACGATGTGTGGTTGTCTGTCTTGTTTGATTCAAAGAGGTGATCGATATGGTCAATCTATATATCAAACAAGGGGACTTGTCGAACATGCCATGTGTTAACTTCCCATGATAGATTAGCTCTATACTATCTTGATCATGTCTACCACCTAATTTCTTCTGGATTCATTGATGCATGCCAATAGAAGAACTCTTTTTTATATCGGAATTTCCAGAAAAGTATTTTGCTGCTTAGCTAAGGCATGTTTTTTTTCCTCTGAAGCTTGATAATGCACCATGCATGAAGCATGGGTTAATAATTCTAAAATCTTGCTCCATGAATAATAACGAAGAAAGCATGAGAGGAGGAAGTTGTTTCAGCTGGGTTTCACAGAGATTACAATGATGCGTTGGGGGATTTTGTGGTTGTTGATGAGGACTATCTGAGTTGGAAGAGGTTGGATGCAGTGAGATTGTTAGTGTTGAGGGGCTTCAGACAAGTTTTTTTTCTCAAAGTTTTGGAGATTCATATTAAACAAAAGAAGGTCTGGGTGAGTTTAGCATAGGAAAGGGAAGATATCTCTTTGGGGAGGAGAACTTCTTCACAGCGAGGCAGGACGGCTGGCAATGTTGCAGCCTATGCAAAGGAAGAGAGCTGAATTTCAAGCAAGTGCTACGAAAAAATAGGGGACGAAGTTTGCATGGGAAATTATATCATTGTGTTTCGTGTTTGCATCAGAGGGAATGTCCTTCTGAGGTGGTTGACAGACCTAAGATGCTTGTAGTCACTCCATGATCGACCATTCTTGTTACAGGAGTGAGTGTCTTAGTTGCTGGTTCAATTTAAATTCTTTTGGTCGTTGTCGACAGAGGTCTAGTGACAGTTGTGGAGATTAAGAGGTGCATGTTGTGTCCCTCCTTGAATCAATAGAGTATGGATGAGAGATTGCATGTTGAGTTCCTCCTCTTCAAACTCGATAAACTGGGATGGGAAAAGAGGGTAGAGAGGTCGGCGGGAGAGAGGATAAGATGTCAATAGGGGTATTTCAGTGAAAATAGATGTAAATTATTTTTCTAAAGGGTAAAATAGGTAATTGGGAAAAAAATTGATTCATCGCTTTACCATTTTCAGTCTTGATCATTAACAAAAAGGAGGTTTATGTTGCATTCTTTAAAAATCTAGGGGAGAAATTTGCTAAATTGAAACTATAAGGAAGGTTTTTATGATTGTCAAGAAATTGAAGAGGTTTTTTTTTTAGCCTTTTTTCTATTAACCTAGTTTGAGGAAAAATATATAATGCCAAAAAGACTATGATACCGAATAGATTTTGACCAATGGTTGATGGGTTATAAATTTTTTCGGTATCATGTCTTTCTGGCAGCGTAGTTGAACCCTAATTTTAACAAGTGTGGGATAGAATTTGCAACTGGGGTTGGGGCGGGGAGATAGTATAATCACTTCTACATTAATAAGTGAATAAGCTAATTAGTCATCAAATCAAATTAAGAAAAGAATGATGAACATGGCATGACATTGAGCTTATAGGTTACTTAAGTTATCCAGAAAGACCGAACAGGTCGTGCGGCCCAGCCCATAACATGGTTATTTTCAATTTTATTATATTATTTTATTTTATTATTGTATACATATATATATATATATATAAACAATTATATACATCAAAATTCATAAAAAGTTAAAATTTTAAAATTTTTTATTTTTATTTTTGTATATATTTTTATTATTTTTTCAAAAATTTTAAAAAGCGACTCGTCGGTTTGCAGCCCAACCTAGTGCAATGCTCAGCCCGCAGACCAGCCCGACTCATATCATGCCGTGCCAAACCAACTCCCCAATATGTCTCAAGGGATAGAAACACATCCTGACTCCATCCACACTTTGCACATTACACTTTGCACGAGCCCAGTACAGCTTACACCTCTACTTGCTTGTGTCAAAGATATTCAAATATGAAAATAAAAATAGAAAAACAAAACATAGAATTGCTAAGAAAAAAACAGGAAATGAGAAGCTACAGATAAAGATGAATGAATTTATCACTACAAATCAGCTATACGGTGAAAAAGAAAACTTAAAAAGCAATATAATTCTTGACAAGTTTGGTTACTGTCTCACTGACTACTAATTAATTAGTGAAAACTGTTTATAATCTATTGTATAAAATATATAAAATACACATCTCAACTGTGTATTAAGAATATCTTCCGATCTTCCGATGACAAATATGGAAGATGTTCTTGATGCATGCTGACATGTGATGTAATCTCCATATGATAATAAGCAACAATTGAATTCGCTTTCATCAATTATTCTCCCCTTTCCCTTTCCTTTTGGGGGGAGGGGGAAGATTTGGTAAAGGTTGAGTAAAATTTCTAAGACAATTTAGGTTTCTGTGAGTGAAAATGTTTGGGGGATACAATAATCTACATGGTTGGTGACGAAAAGAAAATTAATTAAATAAAAAGACTTCTTTTGATATGCCAATAAATAAAAGAATTCACCTAATACTTTTGACCCTGTTCTTTTCTTCATCATTTCAACCTTATTTTATTTAACAATTCACACTTTGATTGGGATATTAAATCATTAACGAAGCCAAGAATCAACGAATCTTGCGTTTCTTTCTTCTTTTTAGGTGTTGATTTTTCTAGAGCTTAATTGAAAAAAAAAAACCTGAAATGAATCCATTAGCAGAATGTTGACATGTAGGGGTAGTAATTAAAGAGGTTATATGTATATTGAAGCTTGAAAGGTGAAATTCAGTCATATTTCAAGCCAAAACATACTATCAACAAGAGAAGAGAAAATAAACATCAGATATTAGTCTAAACTTGCTGAACAAAACTGAATTAACCACGAGCACAGTGTGATTCCCTTGAAAACAAAGACTGAGATCAAAACTTCAAAGCCTAAATCCAATTCATCAAAGGGCACTTGATCCATCTCCAACTGTCGTAACTCCGCAACAAATTTTGGCCAAAATACCAGTTGGGTCTATGGTTCAAAGTATCAACAACAACTCAATACTGAAAAGTTCAGTATCAAACACTTTTTAATCATTAATATATATATATATATATATATATTGTTATTATTTAAAGTTACTAGCAGTCGCTAATTCTTTATATCCAATATATTAACAAATTTAAAAATCAATATTGGTCATATGTGTCTAATTTAATGATTGGACCATACTATGAGGAATTCAAATATCAATCTTAACCCATAATTGCACAAAGACAAGCGAAGTTGATTATACCCCCACAAAATTAGGGCTATCGATGTACCGGGTCTGGTTAGAGACAGCTTGTACCACTCCCATCCCAATTGTTTGTCGGGGCAAAATCATAAACCCAGAACCATCCCAATTAATAATCAGGAATAATCGGTTCAAACCCAATACTATTAACAGCTATAAATATTTAAATAAATAACAACCTAAAACTTGGTTTTTTATAATATAATCCTATAAAAAATGACATTAAATAATAAATTATTTATATGTTAATAAATTATGCGCTTTTAATCAAATAAAATTATCTCAGATAAAATAATCAGTTCAAACTTCAAAACAAACAAGAACTAGAACCAGCCGAATTCTTGTTTTTGAATACCATGTGTTAAACAAAATCCTAGTGTTATTATTAAAAACAAATAGAATCATTGCATGATTAACAAATCCAATCTCCAAACTTCAAATCAATCAAAACCATGAAATCAAAAAGATATCCATGAAACTGCTGATGAAGTCTGGAACTATCATAAATGAAACAATGTATCTACCAAGTGATCCCCATTTATTTTGAGAACTCATTTACCTGCTCTTTACTTTTGATTGGCTTCACGGCCCTCATTCACACCATTAGGTAGAAGCTCAGCCTGTTGTCTGCCAGAAATTATTGGTCCATACAAGGCAGCTATCGCTTCTTCGAGCCTGGCAACTCGTTCCTTGAGTCGAGCCATCCGTTCATTAAGATTCTCAAATAGTTGGTCACTCTCGGCTGTTCGTTCTTCCATTTGCCTCATTCCTTCTTCCCTTTCTCTTTTCATTTGTTCCACAATCAGGGAATATCTGTGTGGAGTTGGCATGGCTACAGGCTACTGGAATCGATCCCAGCGGCAAAACAGATAAAGGTTTGCGATTCAGTGCAGAGCTCCGATTAATAAACCCTAAACCTAAACCTAAGAAGCTAGCGGATGACCTAATCACGCTTTAATTAGGATTCCTTTCAATTCGTCGTACTTGGGAAGTTGGGCCCCCCAATATCGGAATCTGATCATAATTTATTACTTAATTAATTAGAATTTCTGTTAAGCACCGAGTCAGACTCAGAATGGAAACAATTTAGAATTTAATCTTTTGTCAAGAATTTTGGAAGTTTTGCGTTAAAACGTCTTTTTAAGCCAAACACGCCACGTAATCAACCATTAAAGAGAATTAAAATTATCATCTGATATATTAAAAATTCTCACACAAGGCGTCGCGTCACGCGTGCGCAGCCTAACCAATCACACGATAAGCAACTCTTGCGTATAAGCGCTTCGGCATGAAACACGGTAGAGATGCCTTCACGGGCAAACGCCCGTGTGGGCCATAATCTTTCATCTCATGTCTTGCTTGGGCCTTGAAAAAATCGCCTCAAAGCTCGAATGTACAGTGACGGCCCACAAATGGAATCGGCCCGGTTTGTTTTATAAATGGCCAACCAATTAAAATAGATAAAATATATAAGATTAGTTAAGGTAATTGACGATTATTTCCTTTTTTTTCTTTTCCTTTTTGACTAAATACAAGCGATATTAATATTTGTGTGGGCAGTAGTAGGAGTGGATTACAAATTGAGTTTCTCAGTATCTATTTGCGTTCGACTTGTGAAAAGTTCGATTCAATTTAAAATTTTAATATATAATTAGTTTTTATAATTCTTATTTTTAGATGTATAGCTTCTTTATTTTTATATAAGCTTGGTGAGATTATAAGCAGTATCATTTACACTTTTATAAAGGTCGTGATGAGCTGTAAAACGTGGACTATAGGTTTTTTTTTTTCAAAATTTACAAATTATTTGAGGGGCGATTCTGTCATTTTCTATTATGAGTAAGAAAACTAGAAGACAAGACTTTGGGCAACATCTAGAAGCAAAATGAAACAGAAGCTGAGAAAGATAAAGAATTATTGCTTTGCGCGGCGTGTCTTGAACCGGATGTAAAACCGTCTTGGCCACTGGATCATGGGTTGAACGGTCCGGTCATCCGGTTAAACTGCTCAACTGTTTCAAATAAAATATTTGAAAAATAAAAATGTAAAGGGTTTTCATATTAACTCTCAAAACCTGGAATGGTATATACTATACGGTACAATAACGTTTTGGCTGCGGTTTTTGGATCGTATGGTCCAACCATCCGGTTCGGTTCGAGTTAGACGACAGCGGTGTCCTGTTCAAGGACGATATCCCTTTTAAAAGAATTTCTTGGATTGGACAAGGTTTGAGTGATATTGACAGATTTCGATTAGGGGGAAAGCGATCTTCGAGATAAGATGATTGGATGCTACTGCCAGTGTGAATGGGCGATACAGTCGGCAGTACCTCCTCGCGAGACGAGTCCATCCACACGATTCCGCCATCCACGCCAGCACAGATTTGGCTGTGTTTCACCGTCTCTCTCTCTCTCGACCCTCAGCTCTTTTTGGCGAGAAATTTCACGGCGCGATCAGTCAGAGACTCAGAGTGTGGGCGTGAATTAAAACGTGGAATAGTAAAATAAGATAGCCACGTGGCGCTGTTGAGGAAAGAGAACGGAATCTAGTATTCGTTTCCCTTCCGCACACGGCTCTTCCTCATCTTTGTCACAAAGATTGAAGTCAAAATGACGTAATCGTTGATATATAAAAAAATGTCACTTACTATAACACCTCTTATAATCTCACGGAAACTTACCCTCGATTTTTCGTTTTACTAAAACAACCCTTATAACACCTCTTATAACCTCACGGAAACTTAGCGTCATGTGTGATGCACAAGGAATTGTCAATAAAAATTGAAGTAACTATGCATATGACATTCCAAATGGATGATATGCTAGGTCTCTTGTCATTTTCAAAAGTAATAATAATAGTAGTTTTAATCAAATGAAACTCTCTTTACCCAAATTTTGCTTATCAAGAGTACGAGAAGCAAGATTTTGTCTAAATGATTGAATTGCAAATAAGTTGTAATGAGAGTGAATTTCCTATGTTGTATTCATTAATTATTAGATTTACCTAAATTACCAAAATTATAATCATTAAATTACCAGCATTATGAAAAGTAATTTATTGAAGTTACTTTGCTTTCGAAAATTAATAATTCACCGTAATTAGCAATTTATTCAAATAAATATTAGAGCCAAAACTATTATTTTATACTATCATCTAATGGTAAGGTTGATTAAGTAAATCAATTACAAACTGGAGGATAGGTTTTAAGTAAATGCTTCAAACTATAAGAGTGTTTAGTAAATGGTAAATGACCCAATAAGAAACAAGTTTCTTTGGTAATGACCAAAATAGCCTTTATAATTTTCAAATAGTTATTACTCTTTTCTTTTATTGCAAGAAAAAGGGTAATTTTGTCATTTCATGACCAGTCGTTTTCGTAAACGTGACATCAGTTGTCGAGTCACGAGTGGACCACCTCTTCGAAGCACCTCCAGCCTATAAATATAACCAGGCTCAGGCCTTCAACAGCTTATCTACCCTCCCAGCAGCTCTACACATGGCCGTGCGCGTTTCTTATCTAGCTCCAGTATCGCGATCTCGCCGGAAGAGGCGCCGGAGAGCCGGCTTTCGGAAGCAGTGTTTGGCGATGGCGAAGCAGCAGAAGACCCGGTTCTACATCATCGGACGCTGCCTCTCTATGCTTCTGTGTTGGCATGCTCATGCCCTTCCGGACTGATTCAACTCTCTTGTGCAATCGAACAGTCCAAAGAGAACAGACCGGCGTCGTCCACGAAGATGTGATCACTTCATCCCTATCAATATTCCGTCGCTTCTCACGTGTCTCCACAACTCAGCTGCTCCGAAATCTTTCGAATCAAAGCATTGATCGTTGTCCAAAACAGAGATACCAGATAGACACAACGACCACCTCGGAGAGGTAACTTGAAAGAGGGAAATGAACCAAGCAATTTCCACTTGAGAGTTGAGCCCACCCGAGGACATATGGCAATGGACTATGATTGCCAGGTGGCAAGTTACATTGGAGCTGCTCTCGGATCAAATCGGATCAAATGTCAGTGGTGGCTGGGAAATTAATGGCCAAATTTGTATTCATTATCCTCTTCGCTGCCACCAATGGGTGGTGCGGTAGGTTCGGTCCTGGTCCATGAAAAGAAAAATTAGGTTTGAATGTAAACATGATTATTGCTGCTTAATGATGATTACGGCTGTATTTTATTGAAGAATATCCATATAATACAGATGCTTTCCTAAGATAAGGTGGGCCCATGATGGGTAACGTGAGATGTGAGAGATTACGAGTTGCGATGGCTTGCCCATGTGAAGTGTGGGCCAGTACAAGGATGCTCCATTGCTTCCAACGTGCAGTTGAATGTGACCCAAAAAATCAAAGCCCACTTCTAATCCAAGTCCAGACCAGACCATCTCGAAAAGGAGATTTTGTTGGTGGATATTAATGAATCCAGATACTGTGGACGATTGACCAGCCTTAACTCTTTAGGCTTCCTTTTTGAAAAAGAGTACCCAACCCAATTGGTCCCATTGGACTCCTTCCAAAGGAAGGGCCCACTCACGTATGCAACAGTGGAGGATTGATGTGGCTAACTGAAGTCCTCCATCAACGGGGGACTCTTTGAGAAGGACCATTTCTTCACTCCCAAATCCCTAGTCTGCATCAACATTTATCCTTCCTTGTACTAAGGCCTTGGCCATGTGATTTTTCTCTGCTCTTATCACTCCTTCTCCCACCCAAAATATAAAAACAAGAAGATATAATGGGGCAGATAGATAACAGCTGAATATGCTGAACTGAGAAGTTTATTGCTTTTTGTCTTTTAGTCATTAAGATTTTAAGGAGGTTGGATGGATCTCTATACCCTTGAATTATGTTATTGACTAAAGAACAAAAGAATAAGTTTTTCTGTTCAGCTTATTCAGCTGTTATCAATCGGCCCCATTACTATCTTTTTGTCTTAATTATCTGGGTTTCAAATTTCAATTTAATAGAACACACATAAAAAGGGCTTATGTCCCAACAAGGGTACCATAAGAAGGATTCATGAATCATTTACACACCCAAAACTACATATTTCCATACCCAGCCATTTAAGTCAAATAAGACAACTTAAACCAAGTGAACTGAGCATCAGTAGTGTAAATTCCACCAAGTATTCATACTATATCCTAAAATGCAGTTATTCATATTAGATTCTTCAAATTTCTTCCCAAACTCTTTAGAACTTTGTGGTTTTATAATCGAAAAATCTATGATACCAGGAATACATGGTACCAGAAGAGCTTTGATCAATAAAAACACCCACATGAATTTTGATGAATCACCTGATTGATCACCTCTTTTATGATACTGGTTGATCATAGTAACTAGTCAAACCCTTTTTTTTATTTTTTTTTTAATTAAGTTTATCCATAACCAATTCAATCAAGAAACTGAGGTCCTGCTTGGTTCGCGGGAATAAGGGTTTGGAATCAGAATCAGAATGGTCTATTCCGGTTCCAACTGTTTGGTTGGGCATAATCAGAATTCCATTCCCATTTTTGGTGAAATGGCACTCCCCCGTTTGAGGGAATGGACATTTCCTCCCCCTCCCTTAAGAATGAAATCCCATTTCAACTGATTCCAATCTCCATCCCAATTCCTGATTGAAACAAATAAACTATGAGAATAAATCATTCAAATTCAGATTCTAAAAGATTTTGATTCCAATTCCATTTTTAACTGTAAACAAAACGTATCTCTTCTAGTTAAAATTTCAGCCCGTGCATCACACGTATCTCTTCTAGTTAAAATTCCAAAGAGGGTTTTCATTTGAATTTTGATGTATTGGACAATAGCAGAACTAAATTCCACCCCACCCAAAACATAAATAAAAATCCAAGCTCAGCTATGGACCAAATACCAAACCCTGTAATATTTTTCGTTTCCTTTTCTATTAAACCGGTGTAACTACTCTCTAATCATTATCATTGGGTCAAAGGAGGAGATATATCTTAAAATAAATTAATTTTACAACTATATAGACAAGAAGGGCGTTTTAATAATTTTTTTGATAATTTGGGTATTTTAATAATTCAGCAACTATGTATAATCCTTCCATAACCTTATTTAATAATTGAGATATGTGTTACTCTCCGTGGGATGACCAATATGCTCTCAAGGTCCAGAGAATCTGTGCTTCTGCAATTTGGACTTGATTTTTTTTTTCTATAATATCCTTTTAATATTGAACAAACTATTCCCCGTGGCCCATCCCCACCTAACAAGTAAAAGTGGGATGGGTTGAGCGCATGGAGGCCCAATTTAAATGACAGAGCTAATCAACCTGATTGCACATTATTAAACCCTACCACGACTGAGAGCCATGTTTTAGTACCTTAGCATAAGTAAAAATTTTGAATATCTTGGGGTTGTTCTCCGACCTGAGTTATTTTCTTTGTTGTGATTTCAAGATAATTGGGCTATGGTTGGTTTTAAAAACATAATTGTCTTTAAACAAAATCACTGGGAAAACAGTTTTTGTTGTGTGGTGTTTTTCTATTTTTAGGAACCAGAAAAATGTTTTTAAGTTTTTAGAGGGGTTTCTTTAATTTGAATTATTTTTCTTGTTGTGAGTTCTAAACACAAATTATTCCTTAAAACAAAAACATGGAAAAAACTTGTTTTGGGTTGTAAATGTGGTTTTTTTAATAGAACTGATTACCAAAAAAGTATTCTTGAACTTCTGGTTTGAAAACATGTTTTTTTTTTTGTTTGTTTTAAAATCATACAATATATTTCATAGTCTTTCATAAATCATACAATATCTGTGCTATAACATTTGTTTTTGTTTTAAAAACAATCACTTTGATGGTTTTAAAAACATGATTTCTTTTGGCAAAAAACATGAATTGTTTTTTAGTTAAAATAAAGCCAACTTGTTTTTGCTTCTCATAACAAAGACATAGTTCAAAAACGTGTTTTTGTTTTCTCTTTTGCTGGTGTGATTATTTCAAAAACAAATTAAAACAAAAACATTCACGAACACCCTCTAAGTTTTTAGACTCTAAGTGAGTTTGATATTATGTTTCATAAAATCTACAATAATTAAAACTAATTTCATGAGAAAATGGATATTAATTCACATTTTTGTTTTTATTTTATCTTTAACTAGCGGGGACCTGTGTGATGCACAGGAAATCTAAAAGATTGACTAATTTTATTTACTATTAATTAATTGATAAATTAATAATCAAAATATGTTGTTAATTAACTAACAATTTCAAATTTATTGTTAATATTTAAAATGTTAATAATTGTAATTTTCATTTAATGTTGATTTGTATAAAATAATTATTGTTAATTTAATATGGACAAATATTTTTTAATAAATTTAATTTTATTAATCATTTGTAGTACTTTTAATAATTGTTATTATTTTCATATTTTTAAATGAAATTTTGATTAACTTTAAATAAATAAAAATAATTACAAAATCTAACAATTTTATTAATTTCACTAATAATTAACCATTATATAAGAATGACAATGGGGCGGGTTTGAGGCAGGGCACCCCATCCCTATCCCCACCCCGTAGTCAAGACACTCTACTCCATCCCCACTGTGTCCCTAGTGTTAGGTAGGTTCAGGGCAAGGCACCCACTCCTCGTTAGGGAAGGGGAATCCTTGAATTTTCCTGCCTCGTCCTTAGTGTCGGATGTATTCAGTGCAAGGCATTCACTCCTCATCAAGGATTGGGAATCCTCGAAGTTTTTCCACCCCATCCTAGTGTTGGGCAAGTTCAAGGCAAGCCATCCAGTCCCCGTCAATCCAATGTTTAATTTGATGACAAAATTAATCAAAAGGGTATATTGAGTATTAGTCACATGGTAAATTTCTAAAAGTACACTAAATTATCTTTAATTCTCAAAAGTATAATTTTATGAAAATTTATTATATTTGTGAAATTTTGAAAATTTATTTAAATTTATTTTTAAATTGTTATCAAATAATTTATTTCTTTTTAAATGGTTCACTTGTAGAGTTACACTAGTTTATCGTATATAAACTAATTAATAATTCCCTTTTTCCATTATTATACTAATTTATCTTAATAATTTGTTTAATTATTAGTTCAAATTACAATTTTCCCTTTCCCATACTCAATTATCTTTAATAATTTTCAATACTTTACAATGAAAAATGCATAATTTTTCAATAGCTTTCCAAAATCAATCAAATGTAATAAATTTTCCTAAAATTTTCAAAATATTCTAATAATTTTCAATAACTATTTAATACATTTTAAATAAACTTTCAAAAAATTTCCAATAGTATAATATTATATCTTTTAATTTCCAAAATTTTATTTTACGAAAATGTAGTTTTATGAAAAATTTTGAAAATTTTATTACATTTGTGTAATTATGGAGATTTATTGAAATTTATTTTAAATTTATATTAAATATTTATTTTTATTAAGTATTTTTCTAACAAAATTAGACTAATTTATCTTTTATTTTCCAATATGAATTAATTAATAATTTTATTTTCCAACATTATAATGTTTTATTCCCCCATCTACATTCGGTTGTTAACTATAATAATAGCAATAACTAAAATTTTATACTTTTTGATAATTATTAAATCTAATTTTAAATTTATAGAAATTATTTAAAAGAGTTTTCAATTTCTATAAAATGTTGTTAATTAACATGAATATAACAGTATTTACCCAAAATACTTTAAAAAATCATGATGAGTTAATTAATAACGGTATTTATTAACTTTTGGTAATAACACTATTTAATACCCATTCAATATGGGTTGTGATGAAGGAAGATTTGGCTCGACCTCGTAATTATGCAACACGTGGCAAAAGCAACAGCTCGGCACAACAGCGCACCTAAGGCGTGAAGGAACCAGCGGTCCAAACTACCTACCAGCAGTCCGAACTCACTACAGGGAACCCGAACTCCCTTAGGACCCAAGCCAAACCCGAACTGCCTGCCCTATGCCAGTTCGGAACACACCTCTGAACTGGCCTGCCTTATAGTTCTGGGCACACCTCACCGAACTGGCCTGCCCTATGGCAGTTTGGGACATACCTCCGAACTCAAGACTTCACCTCGCTCACCACTCTAGCACTTCACCTCCAGGATGCCAAACTGAACAAACCGTACCATGCCTGACACCGAGGAAGTTCGTATCTAGGGGCGGCGCACCTGACTGACTTGGGATCTTACGCTTGACAGCCGCACTTCATGATGAAAGTAGAATTTATCATATTTTTATCCCCAACTATTCTGTCTTTTATACTAAATTAGCATCTAACTAGACTCATATCTCTTGTATTTTGGTCCAGGGTATGAAACAAGGCATCAAGAGCAAAGAAAGACAAATCAGATGATTTTTCATAGTTTTGACATTGTTCAGTGATCTGGGCCTAACTCGCATCTCCGAACTCCAAATGGGCTGATTCAAGATCCACTGGAAAGATAAGAGAAAACCCACAACTTTCATGTTTTGGGCTTTCGCAGATTCGGCCTGCATCGAAGTCTAATCTGGGCCCAAAGTCAGGGCAATTTCGTAGAAAAGCCTGGCTGAAGCCCAATTCGCAAAGGAGGTCTATTACGAATCCAAGAACAAGAAACTAAGAAGAATCCTTCTAGATCTAAATTCTTGATGTAATTTTAGAGTGAAAAAGGGATTGAGTTCAAGAGATAAAGAGATAAGGTTAGAATTAGGATAGGACTTTCTATTCTTATAAGATAAACCTCAAGAGGAAGTAGGAGACCACCCCCCTCCCCTTCAATCTATATAAAGGAGGGGGCGGACCAGCTAAGGGCATCACTTGATCACTGAATCATTATGAATTATTTTGTCAATTATGTGAATTCCTCTCTCAATTCATTCACATAACCCAAATCAATTAAGAGGTGGCCAAGCTCTTAATAGCATTAAGCACAATAATTCATTAACATGGTTAGGCTTTCCATAGCCCTAGCAAGAAACAAATCAGTTCATGATGGAAGAATTAAAACAAACAAAGAGGAAAAAAGAACTCTTGAATTCGCCCATGGTGCTGAGATCTCCTCTTCTTGAAGTTTCTTGAATTCTTGAACCTTTCTTGAACCCTTCTTGATGGATTGCTCCTTTGTTTGTGAAGGTTCAGTGGTGCTGAGATATCCTCTTCTTGAAGGTTCAGTGGCGCCCCTGAACCTTCCTGCCTTGAACGTCCTTCTTCCACTCCCTATCGAAGCAACCTTCGCTGAACCAACTGTTGTCCGACTGGCAACCCGTCAGAACCAGTTGGACGACCTAATGCAATGCATGAGGGCAATGCAAGCTCAAATGCAACAATTCCTACAGCATCAACTCCAGTAGCACCAGGTACTACACCACTTCTCCCAACACCATTATCAGTAGCAGTTCCCTCAGTTACCCCTAAACCAGTCACTGCTTCCCCCCGGCACCCTGTTCCGAGGCTGGTTAAGGCCTCCCCTCAAGGTGGATGCCCTCACCGAGGAGAAGCTTCCCAACTCCAAACCCCCCCTAATAGCTAGGCCTCATCCCCAGGCCGAAAGCAAAGAAAAATTACCCCCGCCTCGCAGCTCGCAGGTGGGTTGGGAACCTCACCCACAAAGTCAGCACCTCGATGCTCCAAACCTGAGTTTCCACACATGGAGAACCGGTTCAGTGCCCTAGCAGCAGACCAACATTCTGGGCCCATCGAGCTCGGCAACACGGAGGCCAGCAACGCCAGCACAGGCCCGCTCAAAGAAGGCGCTGACGAAGTCGCCGAACTGCCACCCGTGTCCTGCCCGAGCTCAGAGGAAAGGAAGAGACGAGCTCGAATGAGGTAAAAGCTGCCCCGATCCTCTCAGTTCCTTCCCCCCTCACATCAGAATTTCTGGCAGTCCCCATGCCTAGAGACTTCAAGCTTCCATCTTTGGACAAGTATGATGGGTCCTTTGACCCCAACAACCACGTTGACGCTTTCCAGTCACAAATGCACCTCGCTAGGACCAGTGAGTCATGCATGTGCGTGGCCTTCACCACCACCTTCAGGGGGTGGCCCTCACCTGGTACCGAAACCTAGCCCCCGGGTCAATAAGAAGTTGGACCCAGTTCGTGCAGGTCTTCACTGCACACTTTGTTACTAGCAAGCGGTGCCCCATGACCAAGGAAATCATCTTTGGAGTAGTCCAGAGGGAAGGAGAATCCATCCGGGGCTACATCAAGCGGTTCAATGAAGCATGCTTGCAGATACCGCGATTAGACACCGCAGTACAGCTCGCGACGGCCAAGAGAGGGGTAATGCACCAGGAGTTCAAATGGCACATGGTAGCCAGCCAGCCCGCAACCGTGGCCGATTTCCTCAAGCTCGCGGAAAAGTTCATGAGAACCGAGGAAGGAATCAACCAAAGAACCAAAGGCGGGGTCGAGAAAACAAAAAGAGAAGGTGAGCCCTCCAACCCAAGCGACAGAAGAAACCAGGCCCGGGAGGAAAAGCCAAGCTAGCCGTCCCGAGCTCCCTTAGTAGTTCGGACGAATTACACGCCATTAAACACAAGGTGGACCGAGATCTTGATGACGATCAAGAATGCCCCATACGTAAAATGGCCACCTCGCCTAAAGAGTAATCCAAACGAGAGAAACAAAAATCTATATTGTAGTTTTCATAGGGATCACGGTCACAGTACCGAACAGTGCAATAATCTCCGGGATGAGATAGAGGGACTCATCCATCGCGGATGCTTGAGAAATTTTGTACAACATAATGATAATAATAAGGCATGTCGGCAAGGGGAGCACGGAAAAGACGCCCCTAGTCCAGCAGCAGACCGGCTGAAGCCTTGCAGCGACCTCCTCCAAAAGAGATGCCAATTTAGGGAACCATCCATGTGATAGTGGGTGGTTCGGTGGTAGTAGGTTGCACTTCGGCAGCAGCACGAACGTCAGTTCGCAAGGCAGCCCGAGAAGAATAGAACCCTCCAAAGAGGCCAAAAATGGAAGAATCGATCTTTTTCACGGAAGACGACGCGCAAGGTGTCCACTATCCCCACGATGACGTGCTCGTCATAAAACTAAGGACCAGCGACTTCGAAGTCCGACACGTACTTGTGGACTCAGGTAGTTCGGCGGACATCCTCTTCAAATCGGCGTTTAACCAGCTACAGTTGCAGAGAAGCGAGTTGAAGCCCGCAAACACTCCTCTGTTGGGCTTCAGTGGAGACGAAGTCAGGCCCCTCGGGAAGATAACAGTACCTGTGAAAGTCGGGACATGGTCTTGCGCGGTCAGACTCAACAACGAATTCCTGGTGGTCGCGACCCCCTCCCTATACAATGCCATAATAGGGCGGCCAATTACGCATATTCTACGGGAAGTGGTCTCCATCTACTATCTGGCAATGAAGTTCCCCACGGACTTCGGTGTGGGGGTAGCGCGGGGCAACCAGCTTGAGTCCCACAAGTGTTATGTTGCCGCCCTGAAGGGAAAAACCAAGGCAGTCGATGACCTCAAACTGGAGTGACCTACGAAGCAGGGCGAGGAACGAGCTTCGTCCACAGAGAAAACGGTCATGATCCCGACCTCGACTACGGATCCGGCTCAAACGCTACAGATCGGTGCTTCCGTCAAAGAGCCTCTACAAACTGAACTGATGAGTTTCTTACTTCAAAATTTAGATATTTTTGCATGGTCCGTGGCGGATATGCCCGGTATTGACCCTGGCCTTATAACTCACAAACTTAACACTGACCCTGTAGTCAGACCCATTAAACAGAACAAACGCAACTTAGCCCTGGAGCGCTGGAGGGCGATCGACGAAGAGGTCGAAAAGCTCCTTGCAGCGGACTTCATAAGGGAAGTTCATTACCCGAGTTGGGTAGCCAACCTAGTGCTGGTGAAAAAAGAAAACGGCAAGTGGCGCATGTGCATCGACTACACCAACTTGAACCAAGCTAGCCCAAAAGACTGCTTCCCCCTGCCCCGAATTGTCTGCCTAATGGACGCTACCTCGGGACATGAGCTGCTAAGCTTCTTGGATGCCTACTCAGGCTACAATCAAATCAAGATGGACCAGTCCGATGAGGAAAAAACAAGCTTCATAACCAAGTTCGGCCTGTACTATTACAAGGTCATGCCATTCGGACTAAAAAATGCTGGGGTGACCTTCCAAAGACTTGTAAATAAGCTTTTTCGGCCCTTATATGGCATGAAAATAGAATGTTATGTAGACGACACGGTCGTCAAAATGTAGTTCTCGCAGGAATTAATAAAAGACTTAGATTCTGTCTTCCAAATTCTGCGTCAATATAGCATGAGACTAAACTTAAACAAGTGTGTCTTCGGTGTCACCTCGGGTAAGTTCCTACAGTACATTGTCAACCGGCACGGTATTGAGGCCAACCCAGACAAGATAAAGGCCATCCTAGATATGAGACCACCCCGAAAAGTAAAAGAGGTTCATATGCTAAACGGTCACATAGCTGCTCTGAGCCGTTTCATGTCCAAATCGGCAGACCGCTGTCTGCCTTTCTTTAAGGCAATCAAAGGCAAAGGGTTCGAATGGACCCAAGATTGCCAGCTCGCATTCGACGAGCTAAAGACCTACCTCGCTACTGTGCCAACCTTAGCCAGGACCGAGGAGGGCAAGGTCTTAGAACTGTACCTCTCGGCGAGCGACGAGGTGGTCAGTTCAGTACTAATAAAAGAAGTAGATCGGGTCCAGTGGCCCGTCTATTATGTTAGTAAAATTCTGTAGGGAGCAGAGGCAAGATACCCGCATATAGAAAAGCTAGCGTACGCACTAGTAATTGCAGCTCAGAAACTCCGCCCATATTTCCAGGCTCACACCGTCATCATCTTGACTGACAAACCTCTGAGACAAGTCTTACTCAAGCCCGAGGTTTCAGGTCGGCTGACGAAGTGGGCCATCGAGCTTAGCGAGTACGACCTCCAGTACAAGCCACGGACTGCCATTAAGGCCCAAGCCTTAGCCAATTTTATCGCCAAGTGCACATTCAGCCTCGAAGCCCCTGGGCCGGTTGAGCCCGAGATCCCCAATTCGAATGAACCTGGAGCTCCCAAGCCAATAGAGTCTGAACCCCGTGAAGTAGCAGCCAGTGTGGCATCTCTCCTGGTTAGGCCAAGCACGAACTGGGATGAGGAGCCCTAGATCCTTCACGTAGATGGCTCCTCAAACCAATAGGGCAGCAGGGCTGGAATAGTCCTATGCGGCCCGGGTGGCACAAAATTGGAATACACACTACGCTTTGAGTTCACGGCATCCAACAACGAGGCAGAGTACGAGGCACTGATAGCCGGGCTGAACCTAGCGCAAAAGGTAAGAGCAAAGCACATAGTCATCTGCAGTGATTCTCAACTCGTGGTCAACCAGGTTACGGGCGAGTACGAAGCATGCGAGCTCTCTATGATCACATAGTTGGCGAAGGTAAAAGTAGCTCTGCTCAACTTCCAGTCACACTTCATCAGGCAAATCCCGAAGTCAGAGAACACTGAGGCTGACGCCCTGTCCCGGTTAGCCAGCATGAGTCAGAACACCATGAGAACAGTGTACATAGAGGACTTACCCCGACCTAGCATTCTCGGTGGGGCAGAGGAGGTCGCTCCCGTCCTTGAAGCAGAGCCGAGTTGGATCGACCCACTCGGGAGCTTCTTGCTAGATGGAACCCTCCCTGTGGACCGCAATGCAGCCAAGAGGGTGCAGCGCCAGGCAGCCAAATACGTCATGATAGACGAACGGTTGTACTGACGGTCCTACACGCTCCCCTACTTGCGTTGCCTGTGACCTGCCGAAGCCGAGCTCGTACTCCGCGATACTCATGAAGGTCTGTGCGGCGGACACCTGGGGGGCAGAGCCCTCACCCAAAAGGCACTTCGACAAGGATACTACTGGCCAACGATGAAGACAGAAGCTGTCGAGCTCATCAGAAAATGTGACAAGTGTCAGAAGCATGCCAACATCCACCATCAGCCTGCTTCCGACCTCAAATACCTCACCGGTCCATAGCCCTTCGCACAATGGGGCATCGACCTCGTGGCGCCATTCCCGCCAGCAACAGGTGGGAGAAAGTTCCTAGTGGTGGCAGTATATTAGTTCACAAAATGGATAGAAGTTGAACCTCTAGCAACAGTTACAGCATAAAACATATAGAACTTCTTTTTGGAAAAACATAGTATGTTGATTTGGGCTACCTCGGGTACTGATCTCCGACAACGACAAACAGTTCGAGGATATCAAGTTCCAAGAATGGTGTCAGAATATGGGAATTCGTCAGAACTTCACATCGGTCGCACACCCGCAGGCAAACGTTCAGATAGAAGTAATGAACAGAGTCATCCTGCGCGGACTAAAAGCACGACTAGACCGAGCTAAGGGATTGTGGGTGGACGAACTACCAAGTGTTTTATGGGCTCACCGGACTACAGAAAAAAACCGCCATGGGAGAGACCCCCTTTGACCTCACCAACGCCACTGAAGCGGTAATCCCAGCGAAAATCGAAATACCTACACTGCGACTAGAAGCATATGACGATCAAACAAATGGAGACAAGTTGCGTACCAACCTCGACCTACTAGACGAGGTAAGAAACCTCGCGCACATCTGGACAGTGGCCTACCAGCAGCAAGTAGCTCGGTACTACAATGCCAGAGTAAAGAAGCGAAGCTTTCGAGTCGGCGACCCGGTTCTCTGTAAGATTATGGTGCCCAAACCCGGCGTTGGCAAACTTGGACCAAATTGGGAAGGGCCCTACAGAGTAAAAAGAGCGCTCGAGGGGGCATACAAGCTCGAAACCTTAGAGGGCAAACAAGTACCCCGAGCGTGGAACATCGCTAACTTAAGGCGATACTACCTATAGTCCGCCAAGCGAAGTGAACGAAATCGCTATAAGAGCCTAAGGGCCAGGATGCCGAGCTAACGGAGGAACCTCAGCATAGGCAAGCAAAGGAAAGTTGGCCAAAAGATTTAGGCGAAGTGAAGACTAAGTATCAAACACCGAAACAGGTCGCACGAGTGCAATAACCCGGGCAAGAAACAGATCGAGCAACTTGAGCTTCGGAGTTATCTCATCGGGTTCCCCCCGGAGTTCCCTCATCTTCTCCGTTTCAGGCTCCCCGTTGCTCTAGGCAGAGGCAAAATAGTTGACAGTTAGGACCGATCGGATTGCGCACCATCATGTTGGGTTGGGAATGATGACATGATAAGTTCCTAATGGCTTAAAGGAGATAACTTAGGAGAGAGATTCTAGGAATATTTTTAGGTAGTTAGGTTGGGAATGGTGACATAGCTTAATGAGAGTGGTGGGAAGGGGAGAGGAGAGAGAGAGACAAGGAGAATAAAGGGTGGGATAATGGAGCAATGAGAGGCTGACGTGGACGGCTTACTGTATATAGAGATAGATTCGACTTTAGGCCCAATTCCTTTTAAATATAGGTTGCAGTAAACTTTAAAGTATCACTTATAAGAGGATTTAGAAGAGATTTTAATATACATAAATACTCGCCAAATAAAATGCTCAATTTAGTCTTTGAAAAATTGAAGAGTGTGATAAGCCAATAATTGAAATGGTCACTTAGGGTGCTTTTAAGGACTTATCTCATTTTTGCAGTTAAAAACTCAATGTTTATAACAACAAAAAAGAGACAAGTCCTTAAAATAAGGAATGCCAAATTTTATTGCAGTATTCCTCTAGAAATGGAGGCACAGGATCAAATCCACGTAACCACACTTAGTGGCAAAATCAATGGACCTCGTGTACCCTGCTATATCTCTACCCCAATACTGTTGATGCAAGACAGTTTAGAACCCAATCCGAAATGATAGTTGTATAGCCACCACCAAATACTAACATTTATTTCATTTAAGATAATCACTTTACTTAATCCTATTTGAAAATACTAAAACCTTGATAACATATGTTTCTGAATATTTTATTCTTTATCTCGTCTCTTTTGTTTGCCACCCATAGCTTGCTGCCCATAAAAGATCTATTTTAAGTCATCATAATAAACTATAGTCATTTCAAACACTTTTTTTTTTAATTTTGTACTTAAAAAATCAATAAAAACATCAACAAGCAGATACTAATACAACATAGGATTAATATATATAGTGAAAGTTGAGCTAAGATCTAAGATTAAGAAGTTCTACAAGATTTTAAAGGATGGGAAGAGGTTGGGTTGAGCCCAACCTGAGCCTAGTGCAACCCGAAATTGACTTTGGGTTGGATTAGGGTTGAAGGAGTTTAGTTAGGGGTTAGGGTTAGGGTTGGGTAGGTCGGGTTGAAGGTCATGTTGGGTTAGGGTTAGGGTTGGGGTTTAGAACTCAGGGTTGGGCTAGGGTTGGCCTCAACTTGACTTAACTCAGCCCGACTTGCAGCCTTACTATCAAGAGTTCGTTCAGCTAAATATGAAAGATGAATCTTAAACAAAATTTATTAAAATACATGGACAAAAAAAAATCAGAATATTGGCCCCATACTTAATACAAGAGGTCATTCTCTAGTTTGAGAAACAAAAAACATTCATGGTCCATTCAACAACACCCCCGGTTTATTTACATCTGAGCCCTAGCAACTGCAAAGCCATGTTGGGCCCGGCCCAAGTAACTGGAGCAGGCCTAGGCAAGTTCATATCCAATAATTCACCACCCCAGAGTCCCAGAAGCTGAAATAAGAATGATACTCTCATCGTCATGATGAAATACCTTATTCCCCATCCTAGATTGTGGCTAATAGGGCTGTTCACGGGTCAGGTTGGGTCAATTTAATAGATTTTTTCAACCGACCTGACCTAGTTGGGTTACTTAAAGAGCAAACCAAAACCTACCTGCCATTAAGCAAACTGACCCAAACATGAAGGAACGGTTTGGTCGATTTGATCGGTTTGGCATTTTTTGTGATGAACTCTATATTTGGTGTAAAATTTCCTACTCAAAAAATGAAAACAATCCTAAAGATAAAAGTATTTCCCATTTAACTAATGTTTTATTGTTCTTTAATGTAAAAAATAAGTAACTAACTAGAAAGAGAAACTATGACAGGGATTACCTAGTTAAGGAAAGACTAGGAAATCAGAAATTAAATAACTTGGTTCGGTTCGATTCGGTTTTGATTTTCATACATGAAAACCAAAACCAAACCGAATAATCAATTTATCCGTCTCCACAACCCGAAACCAACCGGTGATGAAGAAAAACTGATAAAATTGGATTGGGTCGGTTTCGCATTATTTGTGAACAGCCCTAATGGCTAATGCAAATCGATACTTGAGAGCAATACCAGTTGTAAGGGGCTACAACTGAAGTGGGTGAAGTGATTGGCTTGTGCTTTGTCTTTTAGTGAATAAGTTTTGACTTGAGGAGGTTGGGTTTGTGAGTTCCTTAATGGCTAAAACTGAAAGACTTATTATCATACCCTCAAATATTTTATTATTTAATTTTTTTTACATTATAAAAACAAAACAATAAGCCATCGGTTCAGTTTTGCAATTAGTTATGTGGCTTTATTTGAAAAGAATGCAAATGCCAGATCCATGCATATATGTGCCTCGGTTCAGTTTTGCAAGCATTTGGTAAAGAATACATTCATGTATTGAACATGATAGCAATCATGAATTCCAAGATATATTTGCATTCAAAATAAGAATAAGGTTTGCATTAAAAAAAGGAATGTAACTCTACACTCAAGGTTGGTTAATGTAAAAGAGGTGGACTCTAGATTTGAAATTTGTGTTTGTACCCATCTCAACCAAAGCCGTTTGGTAAGAATACAAAATTCATCAATGCAAAACTGGTTATATATTTGCATTTGCAGTGGACATATTTGTATTTGCATTCTTTTCAAATGGAACCTTCGCTTACGTTTGAGAGTTTATTTGGTGCTAGGCATCATTAATTAATATACCTAGCTTCTTTACAATGTGTGATGTATATTGAGAGAACCACTAGTTTATGACAGTGATATGATATTGTTAAATTGGGCCAAGCCTATTCATAATTTCAAGTCAAATAACTCTTAGGTTAAGTATAAAGTTTAAAGCTTATCGATAGTGGTGGTAATTTGTGTTTCCATGTCCACTCGGATATATGGATTGACATAAATACAACACATTTAATTAATCAGGTAAAATTTTCAAACACGAACATGACTTGTTTATTACACAAGTAATACGACAAGACCCACATTACCCCAAAAAATATGATTAACATGTTTAATTCTATGCTAAATGACATGTATAGTCCAAATAGGAAATTGTCTAAAATTCATCCTGAATTTTCAGCATTTCTCTTAAATTCACAACTTTTCAAAATGTCTAAAACTCACTATATCACTAACTTGACGTTAAACAAACTAACGGGTGTTAATATATTACCATTTTAACCTTTATAAAAAAATATAAAATATATACATACATTTTAATAATTAAACATGAAAAACAGGAAAAAGTTCAAAAAAATATTTTCAAATATAAAATACATAAAAGCACAAAATTTTCAAAAAATATAAAAAAATATATAGAAATTGCAAACAAAATAAAAATTATTTTCAAATTATAGAACTGTAGAAATTGAAAAACAAAATCAGAAAATATAACACCAAAAATTATAGAAAAAACACTGAAATTGTAAATAAATAACAAAAAATAAAGGAAAATTTATAGATTGTAGAAAATATAAAAATGTAAAAAAAAAACAGAAATTATAAAAAATATTAGAAATTATAACAAAACACTAAAAATGCAAAAAAAAAAACATGAAAATTGAAAACTGAAAAAATATCCTTTTCCTCTAACTCGCCATCCAAGGGTATTTTGGTCATGAAAATTTTTATTTATGCTGATGTGGACACCTCTGTTAAGAAGCATTAACGGTGCACTAACAGAAGGTAAGTTTTAGAAAATAAAAACTTACTGACATGATGAGTTTTAAACATTTTGAAAGGTGTGGTGAGTTTAAGAGAAATGCTAAAAACTCATGATGAGTTTTAGGCAATTTCCCAATCCAAATTACCATGAAACCAATATAATTAATATGTTTACATTAAATAATAAATAGATTTAAATATTAAAATAAACATCCATCACCCATTAATTAGACGGATTAATAAAAAACACTCAATGTCATCCTTACTTTCCATATAATAATATTTCATCGAAATATGCATACATGATCTAATACTTAAACTTTAGGTTATAAATATGTTTTTTTCGAGTTAGTGGGTCAACCTGAAGTTGACACGTTTATTAATTGTGTTAAACGGGTCAATATGATTTTTGACATGAACACAATTCAGATAAACCCAAACCCATTAACTTTATGTCGTATCAAATATTGTCAATCCTACTTATATACCTCTTGAATGGGCCCAAGTGTAAAGGTTTAAACCTCTACTAATATGCCAAATAATTGTTGTTACTTGCAAGGCAACAACACATTGCAAATTTACAATGGCCCAGTGTAGCAAACGATTTATGGGTTGGGTTTAGATTATTGTCCCTCTTAAGCCCTACCCAGGGGGGATAAAGTAGTGTGAGGTCCACTAATTTTACCATGGAGCGCTTGCAGTGGCAATCTCGATTGTTAATTGTTAATTGGGACACAATTAGAGACCTGATTATACTTGTCATGTACAATTACCTATGATAATAGCAACTTAGAGCTTCATTCTTGATAATACAATCTTAATAAAAATGACATTGGATAGTAAATTGTTTATATGATAAAACAAGAATTTGTTTTTAACCAAGATTATCTTATATACTCTATTAAATTTACCCTTTTAGACATAAAACATACAGAATGACAAAGTACCTTTATATAAAAAGTAGTTTCTATATATAAAAATATTTTTTAATCTTTGTCTTGACCTTTAATCATGAATCATATGTCATGGCATTGAGAGACCAAGGCGACCATTGAGGAGCAATTTCTACTAGGCGAGGCTGTGTGAGCAGCAAAGATTCAAGGAGATTAATGTCTGATGACTCACCTCAAGTAGAAGATATAAACTTGTTTATGTACAACAATAATGTGCCAAAAGAATTTGTTTTATATTTGCCTATTTTGTAAGACTCATATGGCATCAAAACTTTATAACTAAATAGTTAATATCTTTAAATTCAAATGGCCAATTCTTATTACACCATTTTCAAGTATTGAAGGCTCGGTTTGGAAGGAATGCCAATACAGGTTTAAAATACAAAATACAAGGCTTTGTGTTATACATTTTTGTGTGTTCTTCCCAAATAGAGTATAAGGTACTTCAATGTATATTGATTAGGTTTTTCTTCCTTTCCCTATCTTTTCTTTCAAACCAAACATACCCTATTTTTTCACCATTTTTTAGACAAAATTTACCTTATAAGCTATAGCGTATAAGTTACCACTTAAAAAACCTTGTATAGGTTTTCTTTCCTTTCCCTACCATTTTTTTCAAACTGATGGTACGCAATCCGGCCGGTCCTATCTGTCAACGATCTTGCCTTTGACGGGATCAACGGGGAGCCTGAAACGGAGAAGATGAGGGAACTCCAAGGGGAACCCGGTAAGATAGCTCCGAAGCTCAAGTTAGTACTCTCTCAATGGCAAGGTAAAGACCAGATGGTGCAAAGTTCACATACATTGTTGTTGGGGGTAGGGGGCCATTTATAACCACTTTGCACACTCACTCCGAAGCTTCTGTCAGGTCGGGTATGATTACCTCTGTGTTCCTACCAGTTCGGGCGTCATCCCTTCTGCTGGGACAGAACCGCCACTGTTCCTTGTCGGAGCCGTCTCTGTAACTGGAGATGGCGGTGGCAGGTGGCGATGGCAGGTGGCCGTTTGGAGTGCGGCTGTCAAGCATCAGATCCCAAGTCAGTCAGGTGCGCCGCCCCTAGATACGAACTTTCTTGGCATCAGGCATGGTACAATTGTTTAGTTTGGTGTCGTGGAGGCGAAGTGCTGGAGTGGTGAGTGAGGTGAAGTCTTGAGTTCGGAGGTGTGTCCCGAACTGCCATAAGGCAGGCCAGTTCAGAGATGAGTGTCCCGAACTACCGTAGGGTAGGCCAGTTCGAAGAGGAGTGTCTCGAACTGCCATAGGACAGGCCAGTTCAGGTTACTGTCTTTTGAGTGGCTCGAGAACCAAGGGAGAGTTCGGGCTCCTAGTAGGGAGTTCGGACTGCGGGTAGGGAGTTCGGACTGCTGGAAGGGAGCTCGGACCGCTGGTTCCTCCCTTTGGTGCTCTTGCCTTAGGCGCGTTGTTTGTGTCGAGCTGTTGCCTTTGCCACGTGTTGCGTAATTACGAGGTCGGGCCAAATCTTCCTTCATCAATTGCCCACACTCCTCGTGCTAAGGGCCCTGCCCTGCGCGGGGAGTTTCGCGAGGTGGTAGGTGGATTTGTCCCGTACTTCGGATCTTAATAGCTTGAGGTGCGTTGTCAGGGTTCTTTGGTTTTCTCGAGCGTCCAAAAGGCAGGAGATGCGCCTACTTACAAATGCTGACAGGCGTGGTGGCACACGCTTATTTCGAATTTCAAACCTTTTTTTCAGGTGAGTACTTTCTTGCATCCACCTTTTTCTCCTCGATGTCTAGCTTGGATAGCTCATACGGTTCTTCAAGTGGGTCTGATGTAGGTTCTACGAACTGAGTCGCATCCCCCGATGGCCTTAGTGAACCTGAGGTGGAACTTGAGGACGAGTTTGAACCCGTAGGTTGAGCCGCTTCGAGCAATTTGGCGTCTACCTCTCGTCGAGGTCGGATGCTAGATAGGTTTGGTCCTTCGACCATGACGCCCGAGGGGCTCCAATCTCTTATTATCTCTTACAATTTGCCTAGGGGGTACGCCTATTTCATTCCTTCGGGTAGCTTTCCTTGGGAACACGGTCCTGATGAGATCGTGATATTTCGGGAGCAGCTCGCTGCGGGGCTGCAATTGCCTTTCCACCCCCTTCTTGTCGAGGTCATAAACCACTTCGGTGTTACCATTGGCCAGCTTCATCCGAACTCTATTCGTAACTTGGTGGAGACAATCTCCCTTTTTTGCGAACAGGGCTTCCCTTTAGACTTGGAGATATTCTCCTCCATTTTAATGCTCAAGAAACAAGCAGGTCCTCTTCCCGGGAGTAGGCGGGCGTATTACCTGTCTCCTTGCCCGGGTTTTAAGCTTTTGCACGAACTTCCCAACAAGGTCCCAGCGTGGAAGCGGGACTATTTCGGGGTGCGAAGTGCACAAGGGTGGCCTTTTCAGACCGGGTGGGGGATGGCCGACCCTGACTCCGGTGTCACTCTTAATAAAGAGACGGTGAAGGGCCTCCGGCAATGGGCACGGGTAGGGTTAAAATGCCATCAGTACCTGACGAAGGCCAAGCTCATTGCGGCCGGCCTGAGTTCGGGTAGGTTCCTTGCTCAGAGGTTTCTTGTTTCGCTTTGTTCTTTCATTTTTTCTGATGACGAACTCTTTTTTGTAGGTGTGATGGACTCAGAGGACTCGTGGTGGGCACCTGTTTCAAAGCATGAAGAGGAGGAAGCAGGTCGCCAAGCGAAATCGTACCGAGCTGCCCCAGGATGCGGAGCCTCAAGTTCCAGACTGCACGTCAGAGGATCCACCCAGGGAGCCCGAGGTGGCTCCTTCAATGCAGGAAGCGGCAGGGGCCCCTTATGCCGAGACAACTCACACGGGTGCTCCTGCCTACTCTAGTGCTCTCGCTTACTCTGGGTGCACTCATACGCGAGCTGGGCCCTCGGGCTAGGGAGCTCAAGGGGAGTTCAGGAGCATGCTGTCGCCGAACTACGCTCTTCAGAAGAGTAGGGAGCCCACTTTCCTCGAGGAGATAGCGGCGTGGACTGATCTTCCCTTGAACTAGATCACCTATCGTGTCGCAACTCATGATGGTGGTGAGTCAAATTTCTTGTGAGTCCTCTTTGTTTTTATTCTTCTTGCTGTCGTTCTCTTAATCACTGGTTCCTTTTGGTAGGTGAACTCTTCTATTCACGCCTTAGCGGCCCAGGTGGAGAGGAGCTTGAGGCAGGCGCGAGCTGCCGAAGAGGCCCTTCGTGCTGCCGAGGCGACTACCCGAGCTACTGAGGCGGCTGCTCATGCTGCTGATGAGGCTGCTTGTGCTGCTATGGCCAGGCAGGCGAGGTCTCAGAGGGATGTCGAGGCCATGGGGGTGGTTGTGAAGCATATGGCGGACCTGACGTTGGATCTGCAGCATCAGGTCGAATACCTTCAAGAGGACATAAGGGAGAAAACGCAGATCTTTTCCCAAGGCATTGAAGATGCCAAGAAAAGGCCGTTGATGACTACATCGTCTCACCGTGCTTTGACGACCTGATGGTGGATTCTTACAGAAGGGGATTCAAATTGAGCCGGTGGATGATCCAGAACACGTACCCCAAGCTCGATATTAGTGCCATATCCACTTCACGTATAACTCAAGAGATGGCCAACGATGTTGATGGCGAGCCGGATTCCGAGAGTGAGGCAGGACCTTCGGGTGTCATTGAAGTGCCTTCTGATGAGAAAGAAGTAGCTCCGGCTTGTGATTTTTTTTTTCAAATGTACTCTTCCTTATCTTGCAATGGAATGGACTTTTCTTTTGGTCAAGTGTTGGTTGATCTTTCTCCCGAACTGACATTTTTGCCAAACTGATAATATGCCCGATCTGTTTCTTGCCCGAGTTATTGCATTCGCGCGACCTATTTTAGTGTTTAGTACTTCGTCTCCACTTTGCCTTAGTCTTTTGGCCAACTTTTCTTTGCTTGCCTATGCCGAGGTTCCTCCGTTAGCTTGGCATCCTGGCCCTTAGGCTCTTGTAACGATTCTGTCCACTTCGCTTGGCGGTCTATAGGTAGTATCGCCTTAAGTTAACGATGTTCCACGCTCGGGGTACTTGTTTGCCTTCTAAGGTTTCGAGCTCGTATGCCCCTTTGAGCGCTCTCTTTACTATGTAAGGCCCTTCCTAATTTGGTCCAAGTTTGCCCACGCAGGGTTCGGGCACCATAATCTTACTGAGAACCAGGTCGCCGACTCGGAAGCTTCGCTTCTTTACTCTGACGTTGTAGTATCGAGCTACTTGATGCTGGTAGGCCATTGTCCGGATGTGCGTGAGGTCTCTTACCTCGTCCAGTAGGTCGAGGTTGGTACGCAACTCATCCCCGTTTGTCTGATTGTCATATGCTTCTTGTCGCAGTGTAAGTATTTTGATTTCCGCTGGGATTACCGCTTCAGTGCAGTAGGTGAGGTTAAAGGGGGTTTCTCCCTTGGCGGTTTTTTCTGTAGTTCGGTGAGCTCATAAAACACTTGGTAGCTCGCCCACCCACAAACCTTTACCTCGGTCTAGTCGTGCTTTCAGTCCGCGGAGGATGACCCTGTTCATTACTTCTGTCTGGTCGTTTGCCTGCGGGTGTGCGACCGATGTGAAGTTCTGACGAATTCCCATATTTTGGCACTATTCTTGGAACTTGATATCCTATAACTGTTTGTCATTGTCGGAGATCAGTACCTGAGGTAGCCCGAAGGGACATACTATGTTCTTCCAAAAGAAATTCTGTATGTTTCGGGCTGTAACTGTTGCCAAAGGTTCAGCTTCTATCCACTTTGTGAAGTAATCTACTGCCACCACTAGGAACTTTCTCCCACCTGTTGCTAGCGAGAATGGCCCCATTGCGCAAAGGACCATGGGTTGGTGAGGTATTTGAGGTCGGAAGCAAGCTGATGGTGGATACTGGTGTGTTTCTGACACTTGTCGCATTTTCTGACGAGCTCGATGGCTTCTGCTTTCATCGTTGGCCAATAGTATCCTTGTCGAAGTGCCTTTTGGGCAAGGGCCCTGCCCCCCAGGTGTCCGCCGCACAGACCTTCATGAGTGTCGCGGAGTACTAGCTCGGCTTCGGCAGGTTGCAAGCAACGCAAGTAGGGGAGCGTGTAGGACCGTCGGTACAACCGTTCATCTATCATGATGTATTTGGCTGCCTGGCGCTGCACCCTCTTGGCTGCATTGCGGTCCGCAGGGAGGGTTCCATTTAGCAAGAAGCTCGCGAGTGGGTCAATCCAGCTCGGCTCTGCTTCAAGGACGGGAGCGACCTCCTCTGCCCCACCGAGAATGCTAGGCCGAGGTAAGAACTCAATGTACACGGTTCTCATGGTGTTGTGACTCGTGCTGGCTAATCGGGATAGGGCATCGGCCTCAGTGTTCTCTGACCTCGGGATTTGCCTGATAAAGTGTGACTGGAAGTTGAGCAGAGCATCTTTTATTTTTGCCAAGTATGCGATCATGGAGAGCTTGCGTGCTTCGTACTCACCCGTAACCTGGTTGACCACGAGCTGGGAATCACTGCAGATGACTATGTGCTTTGCTCTTACCTTTTGCGCTAGGTTCAGCCCGACTATTAGTGCCTCGTACTCTGCCTCATTGTTGGATGCCACGAACTAAAAGCGTAGTGCGTATTCCAATTTTGTGCCACCCAGGCCGCATAAGACTATTCCAGCCCCGCTGCCCTACTGGTCCGAGGAGCCATCTACATGAAGGATCCAGGGCTCCTCATCCTAGTTCGCGCACAACCTAACCAGAAGAGATGCCACACTGGCTGCTACTTCACGGGGTTTAGACTCTATTGGCTTGGGAGTTCCGGGTTCACCCGAACTTGAGATCTCGGGCTCAACCGGTCCAGGGGCTTCTAGGCTGAATGTGCACTAGGCGATGAAATCTGCTAAGGCTTGGGCCTTAATGGCAGTCTGTGGCTTGTACTGGAGGTCGTACTCGCTGAGCTCGATGGCCCATTTCGTCAGCCGACCGGGAACCTCAGGCTTTAGTAAGACTTGTCTCAGAGGTTTGTTAGTCAAGAAGACGACGGTGTGAGCCTGGAAATATGGGCGGAGTTTCCGAGCTGCAATCACCAGTGCATACACTAGCTTTTCTATCTGTGGGTATCTTGTCTCTGCTCCCTGCAGAATTTTACTAACATAATAGACGGGCCGCTGGACCCGATCTACTTCTTTTATTAGTACCGAACTGACCACCTCATCGCTCGCCGAGAGGGACAGCTCTAAGACCTCGCCCTCCTCGGGGCTGGCTAAGGTTGGCACAGTGGTGAGGTAGCTCTTTAGCTCATCGAACGCGAGATGGCAGTCTCGGGTCCATTCGAACCCTTCGCCTTTGATTGCCTTAAAGAAAGGCAGACATCGGTCTGCCGATTTGGACATGAAGCGGCTGAGGGCGGCTATGCGACCGTTTATCCTCTGAACCTCTTTTACTTTTCAGGGTGGTCTCATATCTAGGATGGCCTTTATTTTGTCTGGGCTGGCCTCAATACCGCGCTGGTTGACAATGTACCCTAGAAACTTACCCGGGGTGACACTGAAGACACATTTGTTGGGGTTCAGTTTCATGCTAAATTGTCGTAGAATTTGGAAGACAGGATCTAAGTCTTTTATTAATTCCTGCGAGAACTGTGTTTTGACGACCATGTCATCTACATAACATTCTATTTTCGTGCCAATTAAGGGCCGAAAAAGCTTATTTACATGTCTTTGGAAGGTCGCCCCAGCATTCTTTAGTCCGAAGGGCACAACCTTGTAACAGTATAGGCCAAACTCGGTTATGAAGCTTGTTTTTTCCTCGTCGGACTGGTCCATCTTGATTTGGTTGTAGCTTGAGTATGCGTCCAAAAAGATTAATAGCTCATGTCCCAAGGTCGCGTCCACTAGGCAGTCAATTCGGGGAGGGGGAAGCAGTCTTTTGGGCAAGCTCAGTTCAGGTCGGTGTAGTCGACGCACATGCGCCACTTGCCGTTTGCTTTTTTCACCAGCACTGGGTTGGCTACCCAGCTCGGGTAATGAACTTCCCTTATGAAGTTCGCTGCGAGGAGCTTTTCGACCTCTTCGTCGACCGCCCTCCAGCGCCCCGGGGCTAAGTTGCGTTTCTTTTGTCTAAAGGATCTGACTACAGGGTCAGTGTTAAGTTTGTGAGTTATAAGGTCAGGGTCAATACCAAGCATATCGGTTGCAGACCATGCAAAAATATCTAAATTTTGAAATAAGAAACTCACCAGCTCAATTTGTAGAGGCTCTTTGACCGAAGCACCGATTTGTAGCGTTCGAGTTGGATCTGTAGCTGAGGTCAGGATCGTGACCTTTTCCTCTATGGGCGAAGCTCGTTCCTCGCCCTACTCCGTAGGCCGCTCCAGTTCGAGGTCGTCAGCTGCCTTGGTTTTTCCCTTCAGGGCGACAACGTAACACTTGTGGCACTCAAGCTAGTCTTCCCGCGCTACCCCCACACCGAAGTCTGTGGGGAACTTCATTGCCAGATAGTAGGTGGAGACCACTGCCCACAGAATATGCGTGATTGGCCGCCCTATTATGTCATTGTATCGGGAGGGGGTTGCGACCACCAGGAAATCGTGGTTGAGTCTGATCGCGCAAGGCCATGTGCCGACTTCCACAGGTACTGTTATCTTCCCTAGGGGCCTGACTTTCTCTCCGCTTAAGCGCACCAGAGGAGTGTTTGCGGACTTCAACTCGCTTCTCTGCAACTGTAGTTGGACAAACGCCGACTTTAAGAGGATGTCCGCCGAACTGCCTGAGTCCACAAGTACGCGCCGGACTTTGAAGTCGCTGATCCTTAGTTTTATGATGAGCGCATCATCTGAAGGGATAGGAAATCCATCACATGGACGCCCAAAGATTGCGGAATAAGGGGGAAATTTCAAAAAAAAAATTCTCTCCCTTCAACTGGGAATCAAATTCACTATTTAGAAAATCATATTTTCAATGATCATTCTTGAACCATAAACTGAACCAGATCTGAACCAAAAGGAGGAGAGAGAGATAATACCTGATACAGAGAAATAATATCCCTCAATGGAGGTGTTCACGCCCAAGGTAGGATCCAAAATCTGCTCCCACTGAAGATGGCACAGTGTAGGGTGGAGCAGAATCAACAGTGTTCTTCCAAAAGAACTTGATCCTTCCCAAGAATCACCTGGGCAGCTTATGAATATAACTCCTACCAATCTTTTCTCCAAAAGATTGGAATCAAGATCTAATCTTGATTTCTCCCAAGGAATGGAGATCGAACTGCTATAGGCGGCGGCTGCAGGAAGGAGGTGGCTAGAGAGTATTTGTAGGGTGCAGAATACTCTCTTCTGTGATCTCAGCTCTGAAGACAAGACTGTTGGTTGTCTGTTGTGATGTGTCTAAAGGTTGCCGCCCCCTCTTCCTTTTATAGACTTAACGGGATCAATTCCTAATCCCATTAGGAGTTGGTAACCCAAATCATATCTGGATTAGAAGTCCCTTTAAGATAAGGGATAATCCTTATCTTATCTGCAGATTAGATTAGCCATCTCCTAATCTAATTAAGAAGTTTCCATATCTAAATCTCATTTAGATCTTGGACTCTCTGAGTGGATAGGGTGTGGGCCCAATCCTATCAGTTTATCTTATCTCATAATTCACTCCTTAATGACTAATCAAATTAGCCTAGTTCGAAATGGGCTTAAGGTTCATTTAGGGTTATGTATTCATTTAGCCTTCCAAACTGCTGCCCAGTTGGGTTTCCTTGTATGGCGTGGGACCCAAACATTGATCTACACATCAGCCACATGGGTTCATCCCAGCCTTTGTTACAAAGCCTGGCCGAATACACTGTTATAGATAGTGCACCCCCTAAAACCCATCAGATGGGCTCTATGGGCCCAATATTTACCTTAAGTGGTCCCTGAGCCAAGCCACCTTGTAACACCCAGGGACTGTGGGCAGATGCAAGATTAGCCCATCAGGTATTATCCTCAATGGTCTTACACTTAACCTCTCAGCCCATAATGATCATACATTGCCCGACAAGAGAGGACCTCTCCCTCAGCTGCAAGGAACAGTGTTGCGCTCTCTCAAGTATGGATCCCGGGAATTAAAACCTAATTGCAAACATTTCGAAACCATAATATATATACTTTTATATCTCATATAAAATATATTTTGCAAAACAAATCTCAACGATTGAAATCGGTTGTCGGCAGTCTTGGTTTCCATCAGTGAGAGTCCATCCCCAATCATTACCTTTGTCCGTAAAAGGAGCTGATCCTGTCACTATGATCACCCACTCAGATGAATTCTCAAACTGTCCCAACATACCCAGGTTTTGACCCCCGCTAAGGATCTCACTGATTGGTACATCAAAGACAGCCCAATCCGACACCTAATGCAGTATCATAATCGAGTCTAGGGGTCGGGTGTAACTTTCCAGTTTTGCCCATCAATCTCCAAGGTCTAGGGCAATACTGAAAATCTAGTCCGATTCAAAGATTCAATTAATCTCACACTGTATGTGCCTAGGGTCTCACCCTGGTAGCTGAGACAAGCCACCCCAACCGACTTGGTGGCACTACAGTGTCAGCCTTGTCAGGATAGGTCTCCCTAGACTGACCCACTGGTTGTGAATATTCTAAACTAACACGAGTCTCATTAAGTGTCCAGTTTAAGGGTATTACACAGAAACATACAAAGGGAACATGAATCAAATATGCACTTTTATTCATTTACAATAAACTCATAAAGTACATCATTTTGATTGAAGTTAAGGGCATACATAACTGTCTAACATCATCGTGGGGATAGTGGACGCCTCGCGTGTCGTCTTCCGTGAAAAAGATCGGTTCTTTTGTCTTCGGCCTCTTTGGAGGGTTCTGCTCTTCACGGGCTGCCTCGCTAACTGACATCCATGCTGTTGCCAAAGTGCACCCTGCTACCACCGAACCTCCTACTATTACATGGATGGTTCCCCGAACTGGCCTCTCTTTTGGAGGCGGTCGCTACAAGGCTTCGGCCGGTCTGCTGCTGGACTCGGGGGCATCCTTTCCATGCTCCCCTTACCAACCTGCTTTATTATTATTGTCATTATGTTGTACAAAATTTCTCAAGTATCCGTGATGGATGAGTCCCTCTATCTCGTCTCGAAGATTATTACATTGTTCGGTACTATGACCGTGATCTCTATGAAAACTATAGTATAGATTTTTATTTCTCTCGTTTGGATTACTCTTTAGGCGAGGTGGCCACTTTACGTAGGGGCATCCTTGATCGTCATCAAGATCTCGGTCCGCCTTGTGTTCAACGACGTGTAATCCGTTAGAACTGCTAAGGGAGCTCGGGACGGCTGGCTTGGCTTCGCCTCTCAGGCCTGGCTTCTTCTGTCGCCTGGGTTGGAGGGCTCACCTTCCCTTTTTGTTTTCTCGACCCCACCTTCGGTTCTTTGGTTGATTTTTTCCTCTGTTCTCATGAAGAGGACATGTAGTTCGCCACTGCCATTGCTGTTTTTGTTCGTTGCCGCCATTGCCACTGTAGTTTGTCATCACCGTTGCCTTAGGTTGCCGTCAGCATCGCTGCCACTGCAAGTGACCTCCTCCTCCTCCTCCTTCTTTCCAGTCTTCTTTCTTTTTTAAACTCTCCCAGCCGACAACTTCCTCACCCTCATTCTCAAACCTTCTTTTTCATTGTATTTGTATGCATCTTACCCTAATATTTCAGTATAATGAGTAAAATGACGTATCACCTGTTAAAGTGTTTAAACCGTTTGATCTAAACGATTGAACCACTGACCTGAAAACCAATTGCCAAAGCGATTCCGTTTCCGGTTCAATTTTTAAAACCTTGACTTCACGTAGGATATGACAAGAAGTTAGAATAAGCAAAAACCTCCTACATACCTAATAGCAACCATCTTGGATAGATTCAATATTGTACAGTGACGTCTAAATTCCTTTGAGCCCATTGATAACTAACTTGATTGGAAATTGAAATCACCTTTGATAATAGCCTTTCTCCTCCTGAACCTAGCAGCCACCCGATGCGCTTTATGAGCTGCCCAAGCCTTCCCCTCATTAATAGCGCAAACACTAGTCTTCTTGTGATGACTCTCGTAACGCACACAGTCGGGATCAGGTAGGCACAACGTTGTAAGCACGATAAATGAGTATTTAGAAAAAAAAAATTTGACACTGTAATTTAAAATACCCTAGCGTATGCTTGAAAAATATTAATATCCATTTTTGACAGTTGTCAAAATATTTATCAAGTGCTCATTTAACGTGGTTACTAGATCGTGTCTGTACTCATTGCCCATTTGACTTTATTGATGCGTCGAATGGTCAAAGTTGTCAAAATATTTATCAAGTGCTCATTTAACGTGCTTAGGTGGCATTTGATTGCACTTTTCAGATGTCTGAATCTGAAAGCGTTGTTTTTCAAATGCCACCTTCGTTTGGTATGCCCTCTTATTATTATAGATCTGAAATTGGATTTCAAATCTTAGTTTCTAAGAGGTGGAGCAGCTACTTAATGCGGTAAGACATAATTTAGAGATGTGTAAAAGACATAAGTGCCCTAAAAAAATTTAATATCACTGTTTTGTCCTTCATATAACTCGAATCGAACCCTCACTGTAACCTAACGAAGCTCCACTGCAACCACCGTTGCTGCACTCTCTTTGTCTCTCTCTCTTGTATTCCCGCCACTGCCTGGTGCAAGTTGCAGCAGCGATGGTTCCTCTCTCTCTCTCTCTCTCTCTCTCTCTCTCTCTCTCTCGCGCACTTGCTCGCTTGCTCTCCCTCCCTCCCATGTCTTCCCACCACTGCCGCTGCAAGTTGCAACGACGACGGTTCCTTCTCTCTCTCTCTCTCTCTCTCTCTCTCTCTCTCTCTCCCTCCCTCCCTCCCATCTTCTCCCCACCGCCACCGCCGCCGCAACTTGCAGCGATGGTTCAGTGAGTAGTAAATATTATTATTAATTAAAAATTATTTTTACTGATTATTATTTAAAAATTATTTTTACTAATTATTAATTATTTTAATATTTTTATTAAACATTAATTATTAATTATTTTTATTAACCATTAATTTTTTAAATTCTCATTAATTTTTATTTGTGTAAATTATTAATTATTAATTAAAATTATTTTAAGATTTTTATAGTCATTAATTATTTTTAATTTTAATCATTTCATTTATTAATTAGTAATTTTTATTTTTTATTTATATTGTTTCAATATTATTTTGAGGTTAAAAATTATTTTTTATGAGATAATGCAAATTGAATTCAACATTTCCAAATAGTATATTATAGGGGTAAAATAGTAAAATCAATGAATTTCATATGGTAAAGGGTTGATCGAATACAAACAAACTTATATATTCAAAACCTTTAAAAAGTAGAAAAGCACCTATGCTTCTTTTTAGACTTTAGATACAAAAAATATCTTTTTAACTTTTTAGATATGAAATTTCAAATTTATCAAACACCTCCTTACTTTATTGTGCCTATTAGATTCGTTCCCTAATGCACTGCCCATTTCGACTTTCTCGAGGCGTCTAACAGTCGAAGTTGATTTTGATAGCATCTTCCTCCATAAGTTTCTATTTGATAAAACTTCACTCTTCTTTGTTGGTGGTGCGGATTTATGAATTAACTTGGATTGAATGAATTGTCTATAGAAATTCATGCTTAAATCTACCCTTATTCCTATTAAAATAACAATTAAGAAAAAGAGGTGTGGTATAAACAATGTTCAAAGTATAGTGTATCGTATCGGTACTTAAAAATGGCCAAAACTTTATTTTTTTAATTTTTTTTTACATTTTAATTTTTTAGGAAACTTTTAGTATGTTTTTCAAAAGATACGATATGATACACCCCATATCAGACGTATATTGATACTTTGTACCATACAATCCTTTGCACTATTAGGATGTATTAATACTATAAGCCTTGAGTTTATAATAGGGGTGCTCACTATCTAATTAACCAAATTATAGGCTTTTTTTCTAAACCGAACCAATAATATTGGTTTTTCGAAAACCGATAACAAAACCGAAGCTGATCGATTAACCGATTGATTGGTTCAACTAATCATCGGTTTAGTTCATTGATTTTTCGGTTATTTGATTTTCATAATATTATATAATAAATATAAATATTATATATACTGGTCGGTTCGATTCGCTTTTCAACCTGAGAACCGGAAGGAACTTGGATTGCTTCTTACGTGTTTCCAAGAATAACACACAAACTACGACAGATGTTATCGATGTAAAGCGGGACGTGTTGTAAGGTTCATGTGAGGAGCATCCGGACTGCTGCCCAAGACCCGATCCATTTCGCAAATGTGATATCACACGCGTGAAAATTTATCAGGCCAGCCCCCTCTTCCCGCCACCGACTCGAGGCGACTCTTAACCCAAAAAATATGCGGGAGTCAAAATGACAAATTTGCCCCCAATCATTTGATGTGCGGCACCAGATGTCATCCTGTCCTCGTTCAAAACCGAAGGGCTATCAAACTTGCTAACCCCTCTCGTCGCCTCGTCGATGCCGTTTTCCGATACCAGAACCAAGATGGATCCAGATCCGACGTACTCGATTCTCATCCTATTCTAATACAATGTCTCGCATCGAATATCATCATAGTAACTACAATTGAGGCTCTCACGTACTTGGGAGCTAAGAGTCAAAACGACGAAAACGGGTTTCCTTTCTTCGCTTCCGGCTGTTCCGATTCTCCTGCGGGGCATCTGCAAATATTCTCAGTTTCATCTCTCTTATTTCAGGAAGCTGTTCGAATCGGAAGCCCAAGGCTGCGGCAAATCATCATGCACAGAGATCTCGGACCAGATCTAGGGTTTCATTGCTCGAGATCACAAATTCTATTACTTACTTGTGAGATTTCCATTTAATTTCTTTGCATTTCGTTTGGAGAAAGTTCATCTGCGGTTTAGAATTCCGGATCCTGCTTTTATTGCCTACCTATTCATGATCTGGAGGTGTTTTCCGTCGATTGAAACCTTACAAGGAGAATTTTGAGGTGATTTTGGCGATATTATCCTGGTCGAAGGTGGATTTTAGCAAATTTCACGGTTTCGTTCAAAATGGCTGTCAAATCGGCGCAATCCTCATATAGGGATCGTACACAAGAGTTTCTCACTGTAGCGGAGAAGCTAAAGAAGTCGTTTTCATCAGCGCCAAGTGTACCCAGTAGTAGCTCGAAACAAGAGGGATCGCGATCTGCGGTCTCTATTCAGTCGGAGTTTAACAAGAGGGCTTCAAAAATTGGTTATGGGATCCATCAGACATCACAAAAGCTTGCAAAGCTTGCGAAATGTAAGCATGGAATTGCCAAAACAGTAACATTTATTCATCCATTCTTTATTTGCATAGTTCTCTCAATTAGAAATAACTGCTATGGAATGGAATTTCTTTTTTTTTTCTTTCTTTTCTGGTTATAATCTCAGCATATGGAACTAATTGTGGGAAACAATATAGATGTTTATTCTTGTTTTTGCATTTTCTTCAACATGTTCTTTTTTGCTCTCTTCCATAAGAGTGCGCTAAGCACAGGATGCAGAAAACTTGTTAATTGTTATAATGGAGTACCGAGGACATGTAAGCAGTAAGCTTTCATGAATGTCGTACTAATATTAACATTTATAAGAAGCGGCTAACTATTATGTCTGCGAATCATTGCATGGTTTTTGCCACCCGAATTGGTTTTATGAGAGTACTATAGTTATCATTTACTAATTTATGGTACTGCTGCCTGCACGTCATTGAGGAGTGGGGTTAGGGACAGGGAACTGTCACATATAGTTTGTTAGTGATGAACATTGGATTACTGTTCGTATGTCATGTGGCTTTTGGTAGATTTGATCTCGACAGATTCTTTCCTATAACATATGTTAATGTCCACAAAGCAAATCCAAGATGGTATGTCTTGGAAAGTATTACTGTAAATACTTCCATACGGCTATTGGATGGAAGATCCTCTCCAGCAAGATAAAGTATAAAGAACACTTAGGATTTAAACTTTGAAATTGATTTATGCCAGGGTTCTAGATTTTTAGTTTTGCTAATAACATCTTTAATATTATAATACCATGAGGATTACTGTCACCTTCTATACTAGTTTAAGAGCTACTCACAGCTTTTTTTTTCTCTTCATTGGAGTTCAACTAGGTAGATTTTTATTAAAATAGTACTGTTAGTTTGAGACTTCTTGAAGCTTGTGTTGGAAATAGTAATTTCATGTGCTTTCCCTTGATTTTTAGGCCATGTTGCATTGTTGTGGTTATGTCTCTGAATCTGGCACAAGTAGGGCTCCTAGCATTATGAAGAATCTTGAAAATGTGTTGATTTCAGCACGATGCAGGATCAACTGCTATAACAAGATGGACTCTGCAAAATAAGAAACAGAATGCAAAAATAACCTAAGAATTGGCAACTAGGATCCTCTAAGAGTTAGCACTTAGAGGTACAATCGAGAACCCTATATTTGGCAATGTTGTTCATTTATTCATCCTAATAAAATATCTTCTTTAAAAGCAATTAAAACTATAAAATCATTATTTTTTGTGTGAAAACTAAGAATTTAAGACCTTAACATGGACTTGTCTGGGCTTGCCTCGAGGGGCGTGGCACAAAAGTAGCTCATAGAATCAGGAATGTAATATGTCACATTAGCCACTTGAAGTAATGTAATTGAGAAAAAAAGAGATTGTGGGTTTTATATGCTTGAAAATGTTTTATATGTTTGATTTTATTTTTAAATTCTCATTTGAATATGCTTTACGTGTTATGTTTATGCATTTTAATTTTAGATAATAGGTTTTTTAAAACATTTATTTTAAAACTTAAGTTATATTTTTATTAATATTATGTTTAATATTTTTTTTGCATTTTTTGAAAATTTTGACATATTTTTTTTATTTTAGATTTTTCTTTTAATTTTTACGCCTTGCTTAAAAAGGCGCGTGCCTCGCCTTGCGCCAAAGGCGCAAATTGACCCCTGCGCCTTTTTTGTGCCGTGCGCTTTTAAAACACTGGGTACAATTAGGAATTAGCACTTAATAGATTCTTGGAGGAACCAAGACCATCAAGAAAGTCAGAATCACTTGAGTGTTAGAAGTGAATAAATCATACTTTATTATTTGATGTCAAAAAGAACTGGCCTAGTCATACTTTATAGGCAAAGATGTGAAGGTTGGTCAGTTTTTTTTCCCTTGTTTTCAATTTTAAAACCAACTAAGAAACACTACCAAGACTCTAAATGGGAATAGGACAAATCCTAGTTGGCCAAAGGCTAGGATTTACCGGATTTATCAAAAAAAAAAGACTAGGATTTACTGGATAGGTTGGATTTAAAAGACATGTTGAATTAACCCAACTAAGAAACTCTATTAAAACATGTCATATTTATAAGATCTTGGTCTCATTGGACAGGTAATAAAGTAACTTGTCTTGTGACAGCAGCTGATCAAAAAAAGAAAAGAAAAAAATATCCATGACAACAAAAACATGTAAAATGGACAAGTTTTGGCCCCTAAAGTAAACTAAAAGAGAAGTTTCATGATTGCATCTTCACCTTTTCAAAATCCTAAAAACCCTCTAATAAGATTCCTTACACTAAATCTTGTCCTTCAAAACAGTTTTCCATATTCCTAAGACACTAATGCACTATAAAATAAATTTACCAAAACCCGAATCATTTAAAAATTACAAAACTACCATAAATGCAATACTGTAAAAGTGCAAAGAAACTTGATTTGTTCCATGGTTTATCTCCTTGCATCCACATTTGCACCATAACCTAGCTTCAGTTGCCACTGGGTAGCTGTACTAAATTTCTGTTTTGAAATTATGCTCCTTTCTCATTGGCATGACCAAATCTGATGAATCAGAGATGCAGCCCTATTTGGTTGTTTTAAGCTTTTTATTTGACAGGCTTCCTTTTTCAATGGGGGCATTCCTTGGATTTTTTTTTTTTTTTTTATCTTGTTTTCAGTTTGTAACAGTTTGTTGGCATAATTAATGAGCTTGCCAGCTTTGGCAAATCTCTCTCTCTCTCTCTCTCTCTCTCTCTCTGTGCACATGTGTGTGTATGCATGTGCCTTTGAATTGCATGCATTCATGCACATTGGCATTTATTTACAGATGTTGACATGGATCTTCATGCTTATTGAATTGATGGTGTGATTTAGATATCCCATAAATGATTGTTTTCAGAACATTTACCTATTTTATTTGGCTGAATGTTTATTTGGTCACAGGTTTTGGTTGTTTATTCATTGTTTATTGAATATTTGAGGTTGAAGTGTCTTTTCTTTTTTTTTTTTTCCCTTTCAGTGGCAAAAAAGACATCAGTGTTTGATGATCCAACACTGGAGATTCAAGAGTTAACAGCTGTTATCAAACAGGACATTACTGCACTCAATTCAGCAGTAGTGGATCTGCAGCTTATCTGCAATTCCCAAAATGAAAGTGGGAACATCTCAACTGATACCACCAGTCACTCAACCACAGTTGTGGATAACCTGAAGAACCGTTTGATGAGCACCACAAAGGAGTTCAAGGAAGTCCTTACCATGCGGACAGAGGTAAGCTGAATGTTGTTGCAAACTGTAGTCTGCCTAACCAGCCAAGTTGCCTTCCTATTGGGACTTTTCATTCATCAGTGATGCTTCAATTATTTCAGTTACTTTTGTATTTACCAGTTTGATATTGTTGGGTTTATGCAGAACATGAAGGTCCACGAAAACAGAAGGCAGTTGTTTTCTTCTGGTGCTTCAAAGGATGCATCAAATCCTTTTGTTCGGCAGCGTCCACTTGCTTCTAGAGCTGCTGCTAGTGCCTCAACCGCTCCTCCTCCTCCATGGGCAAATGGGTCAACTTCTTCATCCCAGTTATTTCCCAGGTAAAAACAAGTTTTATTCCCTGATTTGCAAGTGACAATGCCATAGTAATGGGAAAAATGGTTACTCCGTTCATACAGAGGGAAAATCTATCAAAGTGGGAAGGATTTTTGAAGATTTTCCTATCAACTGTTTTCAGAAGTTCTGCTTCATTGGGTAGTATATGATATATTAATGAGTGCTGCTGCACTTGGTCTGGCTTGCTGCAAACATGGAAATTTACTGGATGATCACTGAAGCTTTTGGCTTATTGAAATTGTTCTCCTTTTTTACCATCTTATCAGGAAGCAGTCAGATGGGGAGACCCAGCCATTGCTACAGCAGAATCAGCAACAGCAGCAGATGGTTCCATTACAAGATAGTTACATGCAGAGCAGGGCCGAAGCCCTTCAAAATGTGGAGTCAACTATTCATGAGCTGAGCAACATCTTTACCCAGCTAGCCACCATGGTTTCTCAGCAAGGAGAGCTTGCAATCAGGTTTTACTTTTACCTTCAACTGATCTTTGTTGCTCATGACTAAACCAAAACTCATAAATTCCTTTCAATGTGTTCATTTCTAGTATCGTCCCTCTTAATCTGTCACTCAGCCTTGTTTGACATTGTCATTGGGTATGCTCATTCTATCGACTGTTCAGTGTTCTTACATAGAGTGCTGGTAGTGGTAGTTTCGTATGCATTCTTTTTGTCTGCCCCTATATATAATAACAACTGTCACTCTGATTTTGCTTTGCTATTGATTATCATGTTACTTTTGAAAACTTCTGTGTAAGGGAAGATAGAATTATCCATCTACTTTTTTAATGATCATTAGGAGGAACTATCTATTGATGCCCAATCAAATCAACTTTTGATTTGATATCAACTATCTCTAGGTGCATGGTCCTACCCATCGCTTGGTAGTAGACAACCCACAAGCATGCTTTGGTGAATTTGATTGTGAAACTTTGCTAAAAAAATTCTTGTGAAATCATAGTATAGAATCTGTGATTCATAATCTATGACAAAAGATCTGTAAATAGTTTTTCAGCCTCTACCAGTATGAGCTCAACTCAACTCTCACCCGTCTTGACAGGATCGATGAGAACATGGATGATACACTGGCAAACGTGGAAGGGGCACAAGGACAACTACTGAAGTACCTTAACAGTATTTCATCCAACCGATGGCTGATGATCAAGATATTTTTTGTATTGATTGTATTCCTAATGATTTTCCTATTTTTTGTGGCATAGAAGTACATCAGCAATAACTAAAAGAAATAGAAAGAAATGGAGAGTGTCTTTTCACAGGAGAGTCTTTTATTCTTTTGTTGCATTTTGGTTCCTTTTTCTTCTCTTTACCATTTTCTTTTGTTTTCTTGGATAATTCTATAGCTCCTGGCAAGTATATATATAGTTACAGTTCTGTCCAGTATTCTATTCGAAAAATTATATTCGAACGGCGTTGTTATTGTTGTACTTTCTTCGAGTAAGCACTCATGTATAAGCTGTTTATGCATATAATAAGAAGTTTATTCTTTGTTCACTTTAATCTTCCCAGTAAATTGCTGCTAGAAAAATTTATCTCAAAATTGACTGTGAAGACTTCCATCCGCCTCCATTTTCATTTTACATTCCCACTCTGTTTCTGAGACAAATTTAGAGCATAAAAATCTGGAGAATGGCCTGCTCTGTTAGTGTTGCCTTGCTTGAATCCATGGAGCTGCTTCTATGGCTTTCTTTACTCGGGATCTCTGTGAATAAACCAGGATTACAAGATCTTACATGCATTACTATCAACTGTGTGTGACCCTCAAAGGAAATGGATCTCCCCTAATGGAACCATGTGGTTGTGATCAGGGGCGATGATTCTCTTCAAATCCATTTCACATTTCTTGTTTTCCGAATCAAAATTTCCATGCTTCCTCTTTTGTTTCAAAATTGTCCATTGATCCGCATTGAATGATAAAATGTTCAGTTTCACATCACTAATTGGTTGAGTCGGATCTCGAATACATTTCGAAGATCTAATTACTGCCGATTCACCAATAATTCATCTGTATCCATGCTTTTCACCAAAAATCGCGTCGAAGCTCTTCCTTTGAGGCAATTGAATCAGGGATGGAGACATGGAGCTGAAGCTGATATGGATTAAAGATGTGTAACTGTGGACGTGTGGGCGATGATGTCTTGGCCTTGGTTGAAGTGGATCCCTGGCCAGATTGCTGTGGCTGGAATTAAAACTGCAGACTGGTATGAACTTCGAGTGTGTTTTGGTTAATTACGCCAACATTGAGGTTTACAACTTTTTTTTTTAATCTTTTTTGCATGTGTACAACTAGCATCTAATAAATTGTCTCACCTCACCTTTTCCTACCGGCAAACTTACACATGACTCGCATATTGTAGTTATAAATCAAGCATGCGTGAGAAGGAGAGATTGCTCAAACTTTGTTAAGTGATTGGCCTTTGGTTGCCTACACTCGAGAAAAGAAAACGAAAAAGAGAAAAGAAATGCACTTAACCCATTTCATCAATTATTAATTATCACCTAAAATATCACTTAATAAAGAATAAATGAGGAAGAGAAGCGAAATGCATGAATGATGTGGAAGATTTGTTAGCAACTGGGCTCACCATTTTGTAATTCTCGAGACTGAATTTAGGGTCCATATTTTAAACTCAAGTAGAAGATTCCCCATGATTATTCAAACCCACCTCGTCTAACACTCCTCTGTCCTTTGCAGTTTGCATCCACTTCGTCAAATGCATCCTTAACAAAATTATTATAACTCAAAGTAAAATGTTGCACCATAGACACGTTGAGGAAACAAGCATATACAGAAAGTGACATCAGTGGATGGCATCTCAAAGACATCTTTCACCCAAGACCACCTCCATTGGATCCTTTCATCGTCTGTTTTGGTTGATATCTTCGTCATTCTTTAAGGAATATGAATATCCAATTGTTTGTTTGTGTGGTGGATGTCACTTGATAAAAAAAAAATTGAATATTTGACCAAAAACAGAATGCTGTTAATTGAGTGAAATCAAACTTGGTTTCAACCACACAAACTATAATTTGTCCAAAGGGAGGAATGTTATTGGATAAATGTTCAGTTGTTTGATAGAATATTGAAAGGTATAGTAACCAATCAGTCTTTGGTTTTCAGGTTTCAACCGTTGAAGAAATTTATAACCTCATTAATAACTTGTCCATTGAAGATAAAGCAATAAGTCAATTAGTTCAGCCACTTCTTCACTGTTATGCCGATGACCTAATAGTTCAGTTGGTTATTTGACGGACCTCCTTTTGAGGAGGCCCGGTATCAAACTTGCAGAACCACAGGTTCTTTGTGTAATGAATACTAATGTGCTTGCTTGTGTACCCTATCACCACTAATTCACTGACCCACCAACTAGGACGTATTTGGTTCTCTGGCGGTCTGGCCATTTATTTGTAAAACGATGCCAGTTCTTCGCAAAGTAGGCATTTATTACAAAATGATATTTGCACCGAGTTTGATAAGACTTTTTTCAGCTTTTGTATTTGAGAAGTGATGAAATATATTAATAATATAAAGATAGAAAAATAGTACAGAAGGAGAGATTTCCTCAAGCAGCCATGCAAGTGATAGCCAAAAAGCTATCGCTTACAAACCAAAATTTTCATCCCATATCAACAAGCACCAAAGTTTTATCCACATTAACACAGGCTTTCGTGGGGGAATTGGCCTTGTCTTAAAAAATGCAGTTGTTTCTCTCTTTCCATAAGCACCACCAATAAACCTTCGCCCGTAAGGCTTTCCATAATACTTCGCCTCTTTCAGAAAAAGCCTGATTTCGCCAATGGGCCAACAAAGACTTCAAATTCTGAGGTGTAACCCAACTTAGATCAAACAAGTTTAAAACATGGACCCATATTCTGTAAGAGAAGCCGCAGAAAATTAGCAGATGATTCACAGTTTCCTTATCTGCCTCGCTCAGACAACGGTGGTTCACCAATTTCTTCTCAAGACATCCATGGTAGGAATCTTTTCTTTTAGAGAAACCCACATGACAAACTAAAATTTTGTGGTGTAGAAGTTTTCCATAGCCAGGTCCAAGGAGGATTTGGTTCTTCCGTTGACAGTAAGGAAGACAACATCGATTTCACAGTAAAAATACCGAACTTTTCTTTATTCCATCTGATTTTCTCCATCTCCAAAGGATTCGCCCTGGCTTTGTCCAATACATTCAACAGGCCCATTAGGGAGACAAACTCCCAATGGTACCCAGATTGGATGCTCATTGGAATATTCAAGATAGTCACTTACCCTTTCTTCTTTGTTGGTTGTTAACTCAAAAATAGAGGGGAACTCCATATAAAGGAGATATGTTTGAAGAAAATATCTCTAGTCTGCATGATGCCTCTCCAAACACTTGTGCCATAAGGTTCATTGGAGCTTCCAGATTCCCAACCCAATGAATCTTCCCCATATTTGTTCATGACTACTATCTTCCGGAGATGATCCTTTTCCGTAGCATATCTTCATAGCCATTTGGAGGGCAGGGTTGTATTTGTTTGGGATATAGGTTTGATGCCTAAACCACCTCTCTGCTTAGGCTTACATACCTCTGACCAGGCCACCAAATGGAACTTCTTCTTCTCTTCAGGATCATTCCACAAGAAATCTCTTCTGAGGGTATGTTTGGATCGCAGGAATAGAGGCCTTGAAACGGAATGGTCCAGCTGTTTGGTTGGATGGAATCGGAATCCGATTCCCATTCAGGGTGGAATTGCATTCCCCTATTTGAGGGAATGGGCCGAATGGCCATTCCCGACCCACCCACTCGGAATTGGATTTCCATTCCAGCTGGTTAAAACAAGAAAAATGAAAGTAACAAAAAAAAGGGGTAAATTATAAAAAACCCCCGTATTATAGGGTTTGTGACAAAAATCCCCTATACTTTGTTTTGCGACAAAGACCCTATTGTACTTTGATCGTGAGACAAAGACCCCCTTTGACCGTTAAGTCAGATAATGAAATGCGTTAAATTACCAAATTACCTCACTAAACTTTTTTTATTTTCTTTTTTTTGCCCTTTTTCTCTTAAAACCTATTTAACCTATTGTTTTCCCTATCTTCTCTTCTTATCCCCTCCCTCACCATCCTCTCTCATTCTTTCTCAATCCCAATTCTCCAAAATCTGTCTTCTCTTTACCGTGGTGTCACGGGGGTAATTCTACAGCGGAAGAAACCCGTGCGGCGTCCTAGCCAAGGCAGGCCAGGACAAGCCTTTGTGCACTTAGAGACTAGGAGTTGCCCGATGGGATGGCTCCACCAAAGTCAGTAGCACTGGATCATGACCTCAAGTCCAATGGCCGGGGCACTCTTCTGGCTCAGACCGGTCCATGGGAGGCGCCGCTTACGTGCTAAAGGGGGACAACCATCATGGAAGGCGACCATGCGCCGATGAGGTGACTTGGCACCGATGTGTAGGGTCTCCTGTATGCCGATGATGACAGGCACCTATGTGCCATGATGATAGGCAACCGCTTGGGCCGGAACCCACCCGTGCGCTAGGGGCAACGGGATAGCTCAATCAGCTTGGGCAAGGGTCTGGCGAGGTGTAGGGACATGCTTGAGCCAGGCCCGCGTGCCAAGCCTCCCTTGAGTGTCGGCAGCGCAGTGCCGGTCCAACACAGTCCCCATGAGCTAGTGTGCGCCCATGAGGAACCCTGGTAGCCATGCTATCCATTAACCAGGGCCGCCCCGCAAGGGGATGATGGTCTAGGAGTGCCAAGGTTAGGCACCCAAGGAGGTCGACCACCCCTCCTCAAAGAGTACGTTAAGCTTTCGGTGGTCTGCCTGAAGATGACATCAGTTCTCCCAAAAGTCTTACAGGCGAAAATGACGGGCATGTCCCTAACGTAAGCCGGCCAAGCGTAGGCAAGGCTAAGCCTGCTTTGAACCGTAACAGGCTCCCCCACTCAATCCATTGTCGTCCTCGACAATGGGTCTTCCTCGTGAATGGGCGTCTGTGTCCCGCGCCATCCACTTCCTTGCCAGTTCCAGGGCTCGTCTGGCTAGCCCGAGTCTTGCCTATATTGGTGTCCATTTATGGGGACGGAACCATTTCACCATGCCGGCCTGCCTGGACTTCACCCTAGTGTCGAGGTTACTCAAACCGTGCAATGGCTATGCCTTTGAATTGTGAAAGAAGGGCCCTCGAAGAAATGTGTGTGGTGCTTCGCGGAGGTCCGCCCCATGTATCATCTTACCTCAAGGCTCAACCGTCTTCTTGGTAGCTTTTCAGTGATGCTACCGAACACGTTGATAGGTCTACTCCTCATGTTGGCGATGACCTGGGTACCCTTTCACCATGCTGGCCTGCAGACTTCACCTCGCCCTGTGCGGGTTACTCAAACCTAGCAATGGCTTATGCTTTCCTGGGCCCTCGAAACTACGCTTCGCCTCGTCGACTCGGGCTACATCTTCACTCCGAGGGGGCCCCACTGCTGCTGCCTCAAGGAGACTTGACCGCTTCGAACGCGAGTGTGGCAATTTTTACCCATGAGTTGCCGAACATGCACTCGCCTTGTGATAAGCTTCTGCTGCTGCAAGTGTTCAACCTGAAAGCTGAGCATGTCCACCTAATACTTTGCCAGTGTAGGGCCGCCATGCTCCAACGGCTAGCGTAACCACATTCCTAACAAGGCCCACGCATCTGCCCCCGCATGAGGACAACAACCAATGCGTCTGCACCCGCAAGGGAAGCTGCTTTAGGGTCATTGGAATGAGAATGCGAACATTGAATGGCCTCTTGATAGGCCTGATTAACAATCTGCTCGGGCAGTGTACCCACATTCCTATCAAGGCTCACGCGTCTGCCACCGCATGAGGACAACAACCAGAGCGTCTGCAACCGCAAGGGAAGCTGTTTTACTGTCATTGGAATGGGGCCACAAACTATGAAATGGCCTCTTGCCAGGCCTGATATGAATTATGCTCAATCCTGGGTGGAGGTGACTAGGGACCGCACCCCACAAAATGCTGCTTGTCGAAATGACCGCTTCAACTGGCTCTGGGCTAATCTGCTGAAAACCAACTGCGACTGCAACTGGCCAACTTGCTCTGATACCAACTGTCACGGGGGTAATCTTTGGAGCCCCGTGCGGCACTCGAAATGGGCGAGTAAGCCTACAAAACAAAGCAAACACACACAGAAAGGCAACAAGAAGGCACACGAATTAGCAAAAGGCTACTTGTATTGCATTAATCAGTGGTAAGCACAAGCACACAGTACAGTGTCGAGGGGATCTCGTGCTTAACCTTTACACGCTTATGAGCTCACTCGACTACCTACCTCCCCTCAAAGAGTACGTTAAGCTTTTGGGGGAGTGACAATATGAAACATCAAAATAATGGAAAAGCATACTAAGTAATTACAATTACGCCATTGGCGGTCCCCCTTACAAAATACAAGCAAAGCCCACCCATGACACACATGTTGGCACCATGAAAGCACGTGGCTGGCACTCGGATGGCTCACCGTAGGTGCTTGATGGCGCGATGAAGGAGTCACCCGTGACAGTGGGGCACAAGTGATGATTTCATCAACTCTGAGTATCATCTCTACAGCTTCAGTTGCAGAAAGTAGCACAGCCTGTTTGACTTTGAATGATTCTGAGATTCCAAGTTTCTCCATGTCTCCTATTGCCCCTAAGAGGATGTCGATTCCAGCAATACACCCCTCCTTGTGATGCTCTGCACGAAGCTGAGAAATCAATTCTGCACTGTCCAAACCTGCATTATCTGCAATAGTTGTAGGGATGGCCTGTAAGGCCCACGAGAATGCCTCAATTGAATGAGACTTCTTTCCTGGAGTCCTACGGGCCAATTCATCAATTTCCTTTGCCATCACCATCTCAAGTGCCACCCTCCTCCAAGTAAAACTTTGCTGTCAACAGCAGTTTGAGAGAGTACACACAGGGCATCATGTAGAGACCTTTTAGCCTCATCAAGCACATGAAAATCAGCACCTCTTAATACTATGGTGCAAGCTTGACCCATTTCAACCCCAGAAAAGTGAATTAATTTGTCTTCACCAATCATGATTTCCTTAACGAGCTTACAGTGCCCAAGCTTAACCAACTTTGGATTATCAAAGGTCGATGCAATCTCACCACCAATCACTAGAGCAAGACGCTCAATTCCATCAAAATCAACATGCTCAATCGCCAAAATTCCCACATCTGCAAATAGTTCCTCAGGGAAATTGTAAATCAATCGTCTATTCACAGAGCAATTGATCCCATGCGCTATAATCTTCTGCACCTTCTCTTTCATTTTCTCTTTTCCTACCACTTCAATCTGTGCAACCCGCGACGTAGAATCAACACGAACATGTGCCTCATAGATCTTTACTTTGCCAATGTTCATTGCAGTGTTTGCTACCAAAATCTTAGCAATTTCTATGCGCTTCGGTTGAAGGCATTATTTATAACTACAGTTTTAATAGGTTAGAAATGGAAAGTTATTGGGCAGCTCCAATTTATGGCGGGAAGGGAGAGTGTATGGGTTGAATGGGTCGGGAGTAAATAGGGGTCAGGGGGAGGGTCAAAAGATTGGCGAATTCATGCCGAGTGGCGAGGAAGGGACCCAAGATGCCCTAAAATGCGCCGCACGTGACTGTCACAAGAACTTCCACCGGAAAGAGATGATGGGGAAGCCCCAATCGGGGGCGAACTGTTATTACTAACATAACAAGAATCACGACGGCAGTAGAAGTAGGATCTCACCTCCCCAACCCCAACTACCTCCTCCACCTCTTCAACAACACCAAAAATTCCAACTAGGGTTATCTATCAATCCGTCACCAGGATCAATTCCTCCCATGATAATGGCCTTCGAGGGCGATGGTGGAATTGGTGGCAGAGCAACTGAGTAGTCAAGCAAAGACCTCAATGCGTACCAATCCAATGCACCTAGGGGAGCAACACAGCTTCCACAACCATTGTCTATCAAAGAAGAAAGACAAAGTGTTGGAGAGGAACGGAAAACAGTTACTCTCTCTCCATTTGCAAGGAACAGAAGACAGAGGAAATTGGGAAGAAGAAAGGAGAGGAGAGAAAGGGAAAGGGGAAGAAGAGAGACCGGGAGAGAGAGAGAGGACTTTGGAAGTCGTCACTGTTGCAACAGCTACCGTTGCTACTATTCGTATATCCTAATGTCGGGGAAGATGAGTAGTGTTTTTCTCCGAATAGGTATTACAAGGGTAGTATGGGGATTAAAAAATATTATAATAATGGATTTTAACGGAAGGGGGTCTTTGTCTCACTATCAAAGTACAACGGGGTCTTTGTCGCAAAATAAAGTACAAGGGGGCCTTTGTCACAGACCCATAGTACAGAGGGGTCTTTATAATTTACCCAAAAAAACCCCTCAAACCCTCGATTCCAAGTTTCCAACGCTCTTTCTCCTCTCTCGTCCTCCCTCCTTTAAACCCTTCTGCAGTTCGGCAGTTGAACTTTGAAAGATTCGACCTAAACTACTCCAGCCAGGTAAGTCATCATGGATCTCTCTCTCTCTCTCTCTCTCTCCTTTTCATCTTCTTCTTCCACTCCCCTCTCTCTCTCTCTCCTTTTCCCCTTGAGGCACCACGTTCGAGTGCAAACCCTGCAACATCAACATATGATTTGTTTGAAGTCTGATAGTTTTTTGGTTTTGATTGTACATTGTTTGAAGTCTTGTAGTCTATTTCACTAGTATGCGCAAAATAACCTTCCATACAGGTTCACAAGTTGTGGCTGCCTCTCTATATCTAATGAAATCCAATGTCATACCTTGTAACATTCAAGAACTAATGCGTGCTTAGATCCTTTGTAAAAAATAATACCTAATCAAGAATGAATAGTAAAAATAAAAATAATAAAAATAAGTTCAATATAATATTCTTAAAGCTAAATTTGGATATGCATCAGTTTGAGCAATCATAGGTTTAAATCTGATGTTGCGCGGTCTGACTGTTCCCTGTTGAATGATGATCTAGCTTCCAGTCGGACGGCGAGCTAAGCAAATCTACAAAATAAAATCAGAGAACCTAGGGTGGCTAACCTGGCGAGGTCACTCTGATGCTTAAGCTAGTGAGTTGTTGTGAGCTGAGATAGCTTTGAGAATGTAGAGAGCTAGAGAGCAGAGAAATCACGCGTACCTTAAACCATCGAGGTTAGAGCCTTTATATAGTTGAGTCCTCGCAGGTTTTGTGGATCGGTTCCGGGATCTTCGTCATGACGGGATCCATTTTCGCTTTAATTGGGGGATAACGTTGTCAACTGATAAGGCTTATCAATTCCGCCCGAACCAGGCGGGGAGGAGATAAGGCTTCCCGTTACGTGGCATGATCCCATGAGGTTCGAAATCCGTTGGAGGGATTTTCGGGATCATCGCGTAGTGGTCTGAGCTGGTATCCTCGAGCTTATGCTTTTTAGTTCTGAACTGGATTGAATGCCGAAGTGCTTTGGGGTCGAGGTGATCCTACTGCGATCTTGTATGGAGGTGATCTCATCCCGAGGTGGTTGAATATCTGAGCTCGATCCGTTGCGGACTAGGCATATCAGACTGTCATCTTAGTCAGATTCCATGTGTCCCCTTTTTACTAGGTCAGACCAAATCATCCTTCATCAAAATCCAAATAAAACTGTATGATTTTGAGATGGAAAATGAACTTCCACATATTATATTATGGAATGTCAACCACTATAAGCCCTCATTCGGCTTCATCCCACCTAAATGAGGGTAGCCATCATTATCATCATTTGGTCTTCAATGATATTTGGCTGTACTAAGAAGAACAAGCATGATCCAACCCTCACAATATACTTCTTAATTGCTCTTTCTTCCTACTTCAAGTCATGCATCACCATCTTTATTTCTGAAATACGTCAAAGTTCTTTAAGTTCAGCATTTAACTCCTCTATCTTCTTATAAATATCAACTAATCAATGGTTTGACTGATCTCCAATGAAGAAACATCACTAGACGCATTCATCTCAACCTGTCTCCATCCAACTTCCTTTACAACTCCTTTTATCATTTATCAACCTTATTGTAGCTGTTGTGTTTTCCCAATTCACATGCTAGCTAATACAGGGGTACCATATGAAATGGGTCACACTCAAAATGTTGAAAACGACAGAAATTTCTTAGAGAAAGAGGTCACAATGTGATATTCAAGAGAAACCTTGGTACATGGAAAACAGTTGTAACAAACATCTGGATGCTCCATGACCCTGAAAATGATATTTTCAGGGGATGTTTGGGGCAAAAATAAATATAATATATTAATATATAAATATATAGCATATTTTATATTAAATGTTATATATTGTATATTATATAATAAATTTCAGTTAATTTGGTCTTTTCGATTAACCAAATTTCTAACTTTGAAAACCGAAACCAAAAACTGAATTAACCGAATAGAATTACCAAAAATAAATAAATCAAAGAAATCAAAACTGAAATTTTCAGTTCAATATTTTAATTTTAACCGAATAATGCTCACCCTAGGCAATGGTGTCGAGAATGCTTCAACGCTATGGTGGCTACCGATGCTGAAATCACGGGGGGCAGAGAAAGAAGACATCAGTGACATACTATCCAGTGACCAATGGATTCTAGACAACTGACACCATGCCGTTCTGACTGCTGCAGGGCCTTTGAGGTAGGGAGTTGCACAGTTGCAGATTGCAGGTGGGCTTTTGAGAGAATTGGGGAAGGATTTTTGAGAGGGACACTTTTGTCCAATATAAATTAATTTTTGTCGTGCTCACTTGATTTGGCATTATTTTGAAAAAATAACCGATTTTGTCAATTTAGTCAACTTTATCACTTATTTTGTAAAGTGTCTTAATTTAAAAGCAAAGAAGAATAATATTTGTTGATGTTCGGGATGGCCGAGGACAATACTATCAATTTTCTCCTAAGTCAAGGTGTTTGAGGTTCGAGGTGGACGAGGACTAGTAAGTTGATCCTATGAAGAAGAGAATGTCAGAGGCCCCAGGTGAGAACCCGAGGCAGGGGCTCCGACGATTAAGTTAGTATTAGGAGAGGTATGAGGTGGAGAAGGTCAAAGAAGTAGGCACCCAGATAAGGCCACAAGATATCTCAAGTGCTATCTAGAAAGCTTAAGTTTTTTATCACTTACCATGGGAGGAGTAACCTCCTATTTATACTTGAAGCCACTTGGAGGTAGGTGAGCTAGGACGGTCTGGATGTGGTTCGTATGCGGAGAGCGCGGCCCTCCGAGGCCATCAGGTAACTCTGTGCTATTGACTCCGCAAAACCCACTGAGCTCTATTTCGTGTACACCCTGATTGGGTCTACTCTGAACAGCGCTGCCTGACACGTGTAGGCCAACGATAGGACAAGACCATGCACGCCTACATCAATATCAAAACACCCTTTCAAGCATAAACCTTTTGTTTTTTCAATATAGGCACCCCCTAACCATAGACAAATTGTTGATCACGCACTTCATGTTCTTTCTTCTTGAAATATTGGCCTGGATTGTTCTTTTTGTGGTGAGTTGGAAGAATCGATCACATTTTATAAAGTTTTCATTTTCTAAATAGATTTAGATGATATGACCAATTAATTCATAGTCCTTTAGACGATAACCTCTCCATAAGAGAGTAGTGGACTAGTCTTTTGAATTTGTATCATGTTTTCAAAGCTCTTACTGTATCTTAAAAAAAGTGATAACTATTTTGTGGATTAAATAAGATAACAAAGTATCTTCTAATATCGTTTTGTTCTCCTGCTCATGTAGTCATGTTATTGTTGAATGACCTAAAGACATGTTAATGAAATATATACACTCAAATAACGATATGGAAAAACTCTAAAATTGACCAAAAGTTTATTAGTGAAATGGAGAACCCCCAAGGCTGTGTTTGGAAACGATGAAAATAAGTGTGAATGCAAATTCGTAGAGTATAAAATGGTTCATATAAATTGTAAAGTTGGGTTAGTTTTGCATTGGCAAATTTACCTTCTTACCAAACAGACTTTTAGGTTAAGTCAACGAATTGTATTGAGAGTTCTTAAGAGATAAGTGAAATTGAGAACTTAATCGCACGTACCTTCTCAAGTGAAAATGAGGGCTTTATATAGATATGAGTGACTTGAGCCCTCTTGCAATGGGTCTCGGGTTCTTGCGAAGCCGTTTCCGTTTGCTCGGGAGAATAATTACGCCGACTACATAATCTGCGTAGGGACTATGATCCGTCTGATTAACTTTTAATGCATGTGATGCGGTAGGTCGGTCTAATGGTCAACTCATTAGCACTCTAGAGATCTCGGGCTTGCAACGGATCTATGAGACAAGTCAACAGACTTGTCTCGTAGGTCACCAAAGGAACTCTTCGTAGCTCAACTGGTCTTTGGAATAGGTCGCTGTTTGCTGGAAGACCTATCAACCCGAAACTGGCCAAGGTATTTGAGGTCGGCCTAGGCGAGGTGCTACAGGCCGACTTGCTGAGGTGATCTGCTTACTCAACGCCGATGTGTCACTTGAAAACCACATGTCACGATGTGATTTAGATGACCAAATTATCCCTCATCAACTACCCACAAAACACCAATGTGTATTGGAAACATCTCTCGTTAATGACAAGGGAGATACTTCTAACGTGCAATTGTAATGTCCTGTGGCTAGGGATGTTGGAATAGCTTTCAAGGAGTAGGTCCAAGCTAAAAAGGGTTAGGGGTAGACGAAACAGGACATGGGCTAATATAGGAAGAAATGATTTATGAGCTCATAAAGTCATAATTTGGGAATGGATGATACTAAGAGCCCATTTGGGAGAGCTTCTACAAGTGCAACATCAATTGAGCTACATTGTGAGCCCATTTGTGAGGGTTTCTATGTTTTGGGTGTGTTGTGTTAATTGAGTCAGGGTTGTTGAGCACTAGTGTTCCTAAGGCTACTACTTGGGTCGGGTTGGTCCGAACCCAACCCGAAAAGTTGGGTTGGGTTGGGTTTGGCCGGGTTGATATTCGGGTTAGGGTTAGGGTTGAAATTCATGAACCCGATTTTACTTCGGGTTGGGTTAGGGTTACCCCTTAGCCAACCCAACTCTATAGTACATGTAATATATAAATATATGTTATATGTAATATATAACATACATTGATTTGTTTAGATGCACGATATTTGTATAGCCCCCACCACATAGTATCATATGTTTCTTTTAAGATAATCATTTCACTTAATCATAATATTAGTTTATGTTTTTTTTTTTACTTTATTCTTCATCTCCTCTATATTGTTTGCCACCCAAGAAAGATCTATCGTAAGCCATAACTCATAATAAATTATAAAAACGTCAACAAACAAATGCTAATGAAACATAGGATTAATATATGCAATGAAAGTTGAGTTAAGATCTAAAACAAATACTAATGAAACCCGAGCCGAACCCAACCCGAAATTGACTTTGGGTTGGGTTGGGTTGGGTTAGGGTTGAAGGAATTTAGTTAGGGTTAGGGATAGGGTTGGGTTAGGGTTAGGGTTAGGATAGGGTTGGCTTCAACTCGACCTAACCCGGCCCGACTTGCAGCCTAACTGTTCCCAAAAAGCTAGTCAAAGTAGCTTCATATTTACCAAACAAAGTATGGAAGAAGCTACCAAAACTAACTTCACCCAAAAAAGTCAATGATCGATAAGTGCTTTTTGCTTTTCCAAATTTTTCACCAAACATAATTTCAAGACTCCCCTCGTGGGGTCTAACCTAAGCTGTGTACAAGCCATCCCAAAAGGAACAAAATGGCAAAACATGATTCATGTAGCGGATCCTACATAATTGCTGAACTCTATAAGGATTTGATAATTAGTAGTGCTCATAAAAAATTGAAAAACGGAAATGAACAAAGCAAATTTAACAGAAAATGCGATTAACTTAGAAAAATCGGTAGTTAATCGAATCAACCGATATATGTATTTATATGTATATTATACAAATATACATATATGTATTATATATAAATACATACATATATTATATATTTTATATACATTTGTAGTATTTATAATATAATATTATATTATATATATATTAATTTCTAATATATATTATAAAAATAAAAATAAAAAACAGAAGAACCGAATAACCGATTAACAGATGGTGTTGGTTTGAAGATATGAAAAAACCAGTAAGACTGATTCGATTTTAACCAAACCATGAATACCCGTACAATGACGGTGATGATGATAAGAAAATCCAAAATCACACAACAAACTATGCAAATGGAACAAAGAGCAATAGCAAGAGGACAATTCAGCTTAAACAGTGGTCCCAAAAAAAATTATGTGGGCCTCATTTTTCAATGGGTTTCGTAAGCTGGTAACATTTCTCGTAATAAAGCAAGGAGGAGACAAGGATTTATGGTTTGAGCTGGGTTCTCCTCTCTTGCCTATAAGAAATCTGTCATAAACATCTCATCCTCTTACATAATATTCAAGATGTTTTCAATAGATGATGGGGATGTTTTCAATAGATGATGGAGATAATATGTTATGGGTAGAGTTTTTGTGAACATGAGATCCGGAGTCTTATCATATGAGGGTATGTGGGTCATTTGTCACACGACCTTGTATAAGAGCATTTACGTACTCGTATTCACGGAGGTATTCCCAATAAGGTCGATGTGAGTGTGGAGCATAGGCATATCCCATCACATCAAACGCAAGCAAAACAAAGACAAAATCTTTTTATTTTTGGCATTGTCATAAATCTGACGGTGGTGAGCATTCGATGCCTTACCCTTTCTGGGGGCCGCATCCATACTTAGAAACCACGTGTCATGATTATAACAAATTTCAGCAGCCATTACGGTAGCATTTAAACACGTGTACTTGGGGTTTGGACCGATAAATTGACTGGCCCACTTTAGCATACCCGGATCACTATCAATATCCAAAAATCCGTCCGATTTGATGATCACCGATAAAATAAGCTCGTGAACCCAGTTTGATGAATGGTTCAGATTAAGCAGAGGAGATATGTCTGGTGCTAAAGTATCTGTGGGACCCACTATATAGGCAATGTTTACCGTTAGATTAGTGATGTAAGTATGTGGATGATTGTAAGTAAGATCGTTGAATCTGAGAACACCTTGAGATTACCCTCGGCGACAGGGATGGAGAGGGTTTCGTTATATCTGTTCTTGTTATAATAAAAGAGGACCGCGCTCGAGTTCATCACCTTCGTTATCTGGAGGCCCTGAAAATCCTCTGAGAAACGGAAAAAAACTCGTCTAAACTCTAAGCTGTCGCTTGCAAACCCTAACTCCATCTTTTTAGGGCTCCATTTTCGTTCGGAAACCCTAGCCCTTCAAAACCCTATTACATAGTTAGGTAATTTGTGCATCTATCTCTTTCTGCCTCTCTCTCTCTCTCTCTCTCTCTCTATCGGCTTCGTTGTTTCGGAGGAACCCTAATTTTCTCTGGGTTTCTTCTGATTCATTCCTTTCGAAACCCTAATTTCCTCTATCACAACTCTGGTACATCGAGTGTGGTGAGATTGCAAAGGCTTCCGAGCCCTTTTTTCCCGTTTTAAGTATATCGGACCTTGTTACCTTGAAAAGAGTTGATTCATTAGAAAACAGAGATCTATAATTTTTTTTTTAATAATTGTAATTTTGCAAGGAAATTCTTTTCTTCTCTTTTCTGTAGATACCGTCGGTTTCCAGATATACTAGAATTGATCTTGATTTTCCCTCGAAACCCTAATCTTCTGTAGCAAAGTCTTAACCGGTTTAGACGTTGTCTGTAACCCTAGTTTTGAATACTTAATTTTCAAGGCTAAGTAGTTTGTTTTCTTACTTTCGACCCGGCAATCGGAACTGCGGCGTTTAGCTTTCGGATAACTCTGCTTGAATACACAGCTGTGGCTCTTTTGACATCGCGCTAGAAATGGTGGGAGGTGGAAGCAGGAGAGACGATGGGTCCTTGGGGATTAACAGTACCAACGTTTTCGCTGCTCTTGAAAGCCTCAGGAGAAAGAAGAAATCTGACAAGGAGCACGGATCTTCAAGGAGCAAGGGATCTTTCAAAAACGAGGCAAAGGAACCTGAGCCCCAGGTTTTCTGGGCCCCGACGCCGCTGACCGGGAAATCTTGGGCTGATGTTGATGATGACGATGATTATTATGCAACAACTGCTCCACCTGCTACTTGGGGTTCAGTAGAACCACAACAAAACAAGGAGAGTTCAACTCCTGTTGAGGTGTGTAGTGGTATCAACTGTTTCACCTTTCTGTTTCATCGCAGACAGAGATTTCTAGGCAATGCTGTTTATTAAATTTCATATCTGTTCTAATTTAATTTTTTGTGTGCACGTTTTATACTTGATTCATATTATGTTGAAACTGTCACTTGTTGATCCCAGAATGCTTACATCCGGACTTTTTTTTCTGTTTAAGGCAATGTGACGCTAATATCTGGTTTGGATATGTTCATTTTGATATCGGAGATTAGCCATTACCCCTATAGTGTTTTTGCATGCTGTTAGAGCTGTAATGGACTTGCATAAATAAAAGATTTTTGTGCTACGACAGAAGAGATTTATTTATTGTTAATGGATTAGAATGGTCGATGATCAGTTCTTTGCTGGGATGGAAATGGTTTGAATTGTTTATAATTGATGAGTTCTACCCCCGACTTGCTTGTGGGATGGAGCTCAATGTTATATCTTTGATGCCGTTACTTTGCAGTATGATGCGGTCTTGACCTTTTTGTTTGAGCATTGGAGGTATTCATTTACAATGAATATGTGATTTAACCTTTTATACTTTGTACTACTCATTCAATTTGAAGATGATATGCTGAAAAAAAAATCTAAATATATTCCAAATACCAAAGTTTCTAAATGACAAAATCTGGAAGTGTCCAATCAGGTCAATTGCTCATTTTTCCCTTGCATTTGACTGTCAAAGTTGAGCTGGAAGTGTTCTCCCTTCATGGGGATAATGATTATAAACGAGGTGATGAACAATTATTAATTTTTTCTGTTCAACCAAAATTTTGAAATAGTATCTAATTTATGAAAATTAGATAATGATGATGTTCTAAAATAGTATAATGTAATAAGTTATATAATGAAGATGTTCTAAAATAGTAACTAATTTATGAAAATTAAAAAAAAAAAATCATTTGTGATCTAGGGCTGATATTTCCAAAATTTAAAACCATGATTGGAAGATGATAGGTGTTTCACATGGCAATTGATAGAAACATGATATATGTTTTTTGGCCGTGGCCTCTTATTTAGAAACTAAAATGTTTGAAAATTTTGTTGCTTAAATGCCAAGCAAAGCATTTGCTTTTGTATATGGATGGCATATGCCACTGTTGCCTGGCATTGTAAAATTTGACATGTTGATAAATAATACGTAATTTCAGAATTAAATTTCAAGTATAATAACAATAATAAGTAGTACCCGAATCCCATGGATCTATAGGCACACAATTTGGGAAATAGAAAGTTTAGCAAGGAAGATGAATGTTATGTTTAGATGGGTGAGAACAGCAAATGGGATGGCAGATACATTGGCCAAACAAGGGACTGCTAGACAACAATTATTTTGGGCAGAACTCTAAAATTGCCTATTGGTGTAATACATTGATGTAATAATACCTCAACTGAAGTTAATAAATTCTTTATTTACTGATTAATAAGACATCCAAGATTCTAAGTGTTTCCTTATTGGGTGTATCTTCCCCAAGTGCCAAAAATTCGCATGGCCATAGAGTATACACTCCAGTTTGATCAACGCTTTAGAAAATGGATGTGTGAGGGGAGGTGCCAGTATTTTCCTACTCAAGAGGCTTAAAACTCACGAAATCTTGTTCTTTTAAGTGAAAGCATAAACTAGAATAGGAGAAAGAATAGGTTTATAAAATCTATCAAAAAAAAGTATAGTATAATAAAAAACAGAGAAAGTATAAAAGCGCAAGTAAAAAGATTATACTATCATATAAAAATAAAGTAAACATAATACAAGTGAATATATGAGGTAGTAAGATTTTTAAAAATAACACTTTGAATCCTTAAAGGCAACTTTAAGGTTTTTTTTAATGTAAAATAAACCTAAATTGAGTTTTTAAACCCTAACCATTTAAACTAATCACAAACAGACAAGTGACTAACTTAGAATTGATCTTTAGCTCAGTTTTTATACAATACTCTACCTTAGGTAATGGCTGAAAAACATGTTCTTGATAGAAGGCATCTCAATTTGTACCATTTGTGCATTATCTTATCACATGCCAGCTTCAAGCCTCAGCCTTTTTCCTTAAGCCCCATGTCATGGTGTAAGCCTCCTACCTTTTAAAACATTTCATTAAAAGTGTCCTGTGGGGATGAAATTATCTATTTTGTATGGCTTTGTTATTTTCTCAAAGTTAGATATATCTGATTTATAAAATATATAGTGATTCTATAATGGAATCAAAGGCTTTTACTTTCATCACTTGCAAAGCAGTTGTGACTGACTAATATTGGTGAACATCAATTGGTCCAGCATGTTACATGAATTCTCCTAAACAGAGGACATCTTTTCACACCTGTCAGGTTTAACACATCACAAGATCTTGAGGGAGCAGTTCTATGTATACATTATGTTTTTATTTATCGTCTGTTTGTTTGGCAGAAATGAATGCCTAATATACATATTGAATGCATCTTTTCTTGTAGAATGCCTTTGGGTAATAAAAGAACTTCTCATATTTTTCTTAATAAATATTTATGCCCTTTTTCCTAGTGGTGTATGTATAATTTATGAATTCACAAGAATTGGATTTAACTATCATTTTATGGACACTTCTACATGTCCATGTGTTTTCATTTGTCTGATTCATGCTCCTGGACATGTGTCAGATTCTCACTTCCTTGTCCGTCCGTGTTCACTAGTAATAGCTAAATGGGATCTAAGACAAATATTTAGAAATATTCAAGTCCAAACGGGATGAATTCTGTTACATTTCTTGAACATGCATCCAAAAGAACAATTCCTGTTTCATTCAATACTGCCCATTATTTGGATGGTGAACATTGATAACTAGTTAACTGTGTAATGAATTCCTTGATCATGTAATAAATTACATTTCAATGTTTAGGAGTACTGAAAAGGTGCTATATGGTCTCACCCACATTAATGTCATCATCGGGAATTGCATTATGCCATAGAATGTTATGAAAGGACTTCTGATTTCTTTTCTGTTGTTACCTGCTAATCGAGAAGGTCCTTAATAATACCCTTATCTCTGAGCACACCAGGTAATTTTGGTCTTGGGTTAAGATGGTAATAGTGTTCACATGTAATGGATTCTTGTAAATGTAGGTAAATTCATCCGATTGCTTGAATATATTTAAAAAAATTGTCTAGTCATTGATTGGCTATTGCATTATTCAAATTAGACCTTCAAAAAAAGTACAATATCTTCTATCGATTATTAGTTGCACAGTCAGCAGTTCAAAATAACCTAGCTATGAAGTGGCAGCACACTTGGTAATGTTGGGCTAAATCAAAATGGTGTTAGTGTCCACTTGTAAAGAATTTGTTGTAGTTGAAATCAATTTTTTTTAATGCTTAATTATATTACTGGAGTTGCCTCTTATTGTGACTCACCTGAACAAATGCTATGATTGTATATTGCAATATACAACATTAGTCTTAGACTATTCAATAAAAGTGTCAGATCTTGTATAAGTGCTATGACTGTGGTGCATAAGAATGCCTCGTAACTGTGAGCAAACCTGGTAATTTGGAATTATATTGATCTGGTATTTTCCTGACTGGCACAGGAAAGTGAAAGCGAGGAAGATGGCTTTGATTTAGGTGACGATGATGTTGATGATGAGCATGATCATGAACCCGAGGTTCCAGTGCAAACTGAGACTGTAGTGAAGAACCCACCACCGGCTGCCGTTGCACCCAAGGAGACGGAAAGACAGTTGTCAAAGAAGGAACTCAAGAAAAAAGGGCTTGAAGAACTTGATGCCCTATTGGCTGAGCTTGGTATGCAAAAGGAGGCAAGTGGACCAGATGATTCACGAGGTAATCTTTTTAGCCTTATGAGCTACTTACATGCGGATCGTTTTTGTTTGTTGTTGTTGGTCTTCTCTAGGCTCTAGTATTGAATTGATTACCATGCTCTTAATAAGCACTTGACACTGTTAACGTTTGGGCCCAAATGTAAAAAATAACACCTTGACTTCTTGGATCTATGGTTTTGTAGGAGGGTGGTGAGGATGACCATCTCCTCTCTCTCTCTCTCTCTCTCTCTCTCTCTCTACACGTGTGCATGCACAAATTACTAAATGGCATTGGCATGCTACCACATGCTCGTTTACCTCACTCCCTGCTATTTCTAGTGAATAGTTATATGGTCAAATTGAATACATACTGCTTCAGTGGTGATGGGGACAACTTTTGACATGAAGAGTTCCTGCTTGCACTTCAGGTGCCACACAAGATAAAAAGGCAGAGGAGCTTAATGGAGATTCAGAGAAGAAGGAAGCTGCTACAGGAGAGAGCAAAAGCGCAAAGAAGAAAAAGAAGAAGGACAAGTCTTTAAAGGAAGCAAAAGAATCCCAGGACCAGCCCAATGGCTCAGAGGTTAACAATACACCAGATGAAGCTGCTGGTTCTGAACAGGCAGAGGAGGATGCAAATGCTGTTGATGTGAAGGAGCGACTAAAGAAGGTGGCATCTATAAAGAAGAAAAAATCAAGTAAGGAGATGGATGCTGCTGCCAGAGCTGCTGCCATTGAGGCTGCTGCTAGGAGTGCAAAACTTGCTGCAGCAAAGAAGAAGGAGAAGAGTCACTACAACCAACAGCCTGTGCGGTAAAAACCCCCTCGTTTAGATATGAACATGTATTTCCCTAGTTCATTTGTTGAATGCAAAATAAACAGCAGGTTCTGGTTTTATAGGTCCTCCCAGTGCCCCAAGTGTCATGTGACATATTATTGTTTCAGACATTTTTTGTTATGCAAAATTTCTCATATGTTTAGTTGAACCTTTGTGCGCTGTGCTGTTCGTTTGGTGATATAGTTCGGTTCTTTCTCCTCTGTAGCATCATACTGTATCATGTGTTTGGATGGAATTGGATGGATGGGTAGATATCCCTGAGAATACAAAATCCAACAATACCTCGACCTGTTTATATTTTTTGCGTTGCATGTGAGAAAATATTTGTCAATTTATGTTTATGGCGCTGTTCTAAGCTGCCTTTGAAGCATCTGTCTTGGGACTAAGGTACCTCTTTCAAGAATGCAATTAATGTTGGGTTTTTTTCCTAGCTGGGTATATATATATATATATTTGTGTGTGTGTGTGTGTGCGTGTGGTGTGAAAATTATTTAAATTCCAGCATTTGGACACCACACCATTCAGTCTGTAAGAGATGTCCCCATCATTGACCCTGGCCCGGAAACCATTCAGGCAATCAGTTTCATTTCACCCCTAACCCATTTTTGGGTCAAAAACCATTGATTTGATCAGAAAACTGTTGGGCAGTTGAACCATTGATTCGTTTGGTCTGGATAGTGGTTTGCATGCAGAGAGGGGATAAACTGAGGCATGAAATCAGATCTGAGATCCAGCACAGAGAGAAAGAATAAGAAGATTGCAGAGGTTGGAAAAAATCAATCTGAAATCAGGTCTGCATCTGTTGCCGCCTCGCCATTGCCATTGCCATTGCCATTATCAGCACGGTGACGTCAAATCCTCCTCTCCTGTCTTCGCCATTCTCTTATAAAACTTTTATATGAGTAATAGTTGCCCTAAGAATACACCTGTAAAGATGGACGCTATGAATTATGGAATACCTAGAGTAGCAGCAGTATAAGTATGGTTTAAAATTTGTCTGATATACTAGCTGGAAAATGAGTCTTGACAATGAGGGTGTTTGGTTTCATTTACGTTTAGTCAGTTGTTTTGTACTTGTATGATTGTAAAACTGAGACACATTTAGTAAGGGTGTTTATGACACAAAGGTGCTATTGGGCATCACATTAGCAGAATGTCAATAAATGTCTACGCACTTCAGGAAGCTTAGAGGCACATAGAGCTTTTGCAAGTTTTGATACACTTATGCAATTAATGAGGTATTAGCTGATGGGGTGCTTATGTGGCATCAAACATATACAATATCAGCATGTGAAACCAACTATCATTGTATACGAATAGGTGTCAAATGTATATATTTTAGGGATAACGACTTAAACCTTCCTGAAGTTTCTCATAAATGCTAACAAATCCCCTTTGTTTCCTCCCCTATTAGTAATAGACAAGGCTGTTAAATTTGAATGAATTGATGGAAGGAATTTTTTATCCTTTATTTTTTTTTCAAAATTTTAAAAACATCTACTTAAGAATATTTTTCCGTTAGAACCTCATCGATAAACATGTATAGGTTAAAACCTTCTAAGAGTAATTAATCATCTTTGCTGGCTACCTGTACAAAGTTTCTCGAGGTTTCTCCTTGAAGGTTTGAGATATGTTTTCATGGAGTCCAAGTCTAGACAGGTAAAGAAATGCAACTCCATTATTCATTCAACCTAACAGGTCGCAAATATGCTTCACATCCAATACACCATTTCTAAAATATCGCTTACTTGACTTTAGCACCCTGTCCTCTGTCTTGCGACTCTTGCGTTTATCTGCTGCTTTATTAAAAGTCACATGCTTATATCCAAAATTTCCAAGAATCAAGTTCTCTTGAAGCATTTTATGTTTTCCTTTTTTTTTTTTCATGGTCACTCTTGCTACACTTCGGATTTTGAGAGGAGGGAAGTTGGTCAATGAGATTTTGGTTTTCATTGACTAAGAATCTCATTTTCATTTTTCATATTTATGTAGGGAATAGAGAGTTTATTTTCCTGGGTATCACTTATCCCACTTAAGAGGGAAGTTGCTAACACTTGAATGGGACAAAAATGCCCTTTTTTAATAATAGATTTTTATGACTAAAATGGTCATTACCTTATTTATTTGAGAAATAAAAGAAAATGGATAAATACACTTACCCAAGTAATTGTTTCCCAGGAAAAGTTTACCCAGATAAATAACTTATGGAAAAACAAAGAGGGCCTTAGGCCTTGTTCGCTTTTTGGTAAGTTACTTATCCGAGTAAATGCAGTTATCTAGGTAAGTTTTTCCTGAGAAACACTTACCCAAGTAGGTGCATGTACCCATGTTCTTTTATTTCTTATGTAAATAAAACAAAGAATATTTTAACCATAAAAATCTATAATTAAAAAGGGTATTTTTGTCCCATTCAAGTGTTGGCAACTTTCCCCTAGGTCGAAAAGTTATTTATCTACCCAAGAGATGAATATACTCAAGAAAATAAAATTTCCCTAGTCCCTACATAAATCTGAAAAAGGAACATGGGGTTCTTGGTCAATTAAAACCAAAATTCTACTGACCAACTTCCCCCCCCCCTCAAAATCCGAAAAAAGAACACCCCCTTAGTGGTATTATATGTTTCCTTCTAGGCCTTCCACCTACGCTCAGCTACCCTCCGATTATCTATTTGTTTCCTCTCTTTCCATGTCATGTTAGAGGTAACCAAGTACTCAACGTCCTTCATTATCAGTCTAAAGTCTGATCTTTTGTCTTATTCATCTCCACCAGGTTCGACTTAACTCAAATTCCGGTGTCCACCGAAAATGAACAAATGATAGAGATGCAGCAAGCAAGAACAGAGGTAAGGAGGATTAATGGAACAAATCTGTTTTGACTCAGTGATTGTCAAAATCCAACCCGATTTGGCGATCTCTATCCTGTAATAAGGGCCAAAAAAAAAAACTTCTTTAAGCGAGCAAGTACGCGAGCTTTCTTTCACTCCTAATGATTCTTGCAAATAAACCGAGAGACATTTTCTATCATCCATCATCTATACCATCTCTTATTCACTTTTCACAGAACTCTCAGCATTTTCTTTACAGCTGTTTTTCGGAATAATATATTAGAGGCGAGAGAGTCACAAATTCATTCAGGTGGGCAAAGCTGGGTTTTTGAAAGATTTTAAATGGATCTTGACAGATTAACTTGTTAGGGGAGGTTTTTGTCTGATGAGATTATCTATGAAGGAGGCCTTAGTAGAATTTAAAATGAGAATGGATGTTTTAGTATTTAGGGAAAATCTTAGGGGAGATTTAAGTCTTTTGCCCAAAATTTTAGTGTTTTGCAGTAGTAGATGTCCATGATCAAGTCCTGTTCATTTTGGGTTATCCTTGGACATGAAGGTTGAGTTTGTGATATAATGTTGGATATGCCTTTGTACTTTGTCCGAGGAAGATGGAAAAGCAGAGGCAGATAATATAGTAGCAGCCATTATATTCAAGTGATTTATTATTATCAAGAATTAATTGTCAAGTGTGGCCGAGAATTAATAATATATACATGCCTGGCACTGAATTGAATTAAGTGAGAAAAACAATGAATGATTTTAAGAGATAGTAGATGGATGAGACTTACAGAGAGAAGTTTTCAATACGCGGTTGGAATGTGCTATGAGATGTCGTGGGGCTGATTTGAACTCGAAAAGTAAACAGTGAAAACCTGGAGTTCAAATCAGCCCCCACGAGATTGCCCCTCACAATGTCCTACAATACATCTTTGCTGTGTATTGAGAGCATCTCCCGATGATGACATCATCATTTTTAAGATTATCATCGGGAGATGTTCCTAACACACGGCGAGGATGTGCTGTGGGATGTTGTAGGGGGCAATCTTGTGGGGCTGGAGATGTATACAAATGGTTCATGGTTGGTTGTGACATTGTGACATGGTTTGAAAATTCCACGGCATGCCTTGAAAAATAGAACATGGGGTTTCACTCCGGGTCTGGTCCCCAACACCCCAACCTGGGTCAATTCATTCGCTACACTCGTTAAATGCTACCCCTCTCTCCCGCTGCAATGGAACTTGAATCTTCGTCGGTGGACATGCTTGCTCAGAGATCAAATCAGCCCCGTACAATGTCCCACAGCACGTCCCCATGTATTGGGAACATCTTCCGATGATGACACCATTATTTCTGGTATTATCATCGGGAGATGATCCCAATATACGGCGGGGATGTGCTTTGAAACGTTGTGGGAGGCAATAAGATTTACCTAGCCCACTCACCTTTTGCTATAAGATTTACCATTATTCACCTTTTAACTTACTAGCTCTATGACATTCAGAAATCAGATTTCTTTTGCCAAATTCTGGCCAGCTATGACATTGATGACAACGGGTTATGCTCAGGTCACCACTCATCAGATTTTTCCCTGATACGCAAGAATTGGGATTTGGATCTCACACCATTTTCACATAAATTGTGTTTTTAAAGTATTGGAAAGGCAATGTGTATCAGAAAGGTAATTTTAAGAGATATTTCGAGACACATTCTGAATATGCATGGATAGAGACGAAAAATCAAGGTACACATAAACATGTTAGTAAATTCAAATAAATCATAAAAAAATATATTATTAACAATATTTACAAGTTTTATATGATTGTAAATAAGTCATTTAAATGTAAAAAAACCATAATTTAATATTTATATAAAATGTGACATCGAGATATAATTAGTAACCGTTGAAAAATGATAAAATAACTAAAATGTGAAAAAAACAAAAAAAAAGCATAAAATCACAACAAACAAATCAAAGTGGTTTAGTAGCGTAATTGTGGGCATTAAAATCTAGTGACCAGGGTTCAAGCCTTGCTATTCTTAATATTTTTAGTTTTTACACTAACAAAACGAGATTAATGAGAAAGAGAATCATTAATTATTAATGAGAGAATTCTAATTAGACGCTAAAATTCAAATTTAAATTTAAAATTTTCTTAAATATATGAGTAATTAATAACTAATTAATGAAGAAATTAGACTTAAACATAGGAACAATAAACGACATTAATGAGAGAAATTTAGTATTAAATATAAACTAATAAAATTAATTGAACAAGGGGAAAGGAAACGATTAAGTTTGTATCATTTCAGGCTTGTATCAACCAATACAAATCTGAAGCAGCCCAATATGGGACTATATCGTCCAATACATACGAAAAAAAAAACAGAACACATGATTTTTACACATTCCGTGTATCAGTTTCTTATCGGAATAGTACGTATAGGCCAATACATCCCAATATGTTATAAAGTTTGTTGGAAACATCTCCCCTTGGATAAATACATGCAAATTTAAAGATGTAGGGGGTGAGTAAGAAAACTGAAAAATAAAAAAAACCAAACCGAACTGATGAAATTGAACCAAAAATTTTGGTTAACGGTATACACACAACATGCATACATTCATACATACATACATGCATATATAATATTATTTATTATATTTAATATTATGAAAATCAAAAAACCAATGAACCAAACCGATTGAACATTAACTGATCAGCTTCAGTTCGGTTTCAGTTATTGGTTTTCCAAAAATTGGTACCACAGGTTCAGTTAACCGAATATCATAATTGATCAAATTTGAATATAATACATAAAATATTTAAACATTTAATATAAATTATATATATAATATTTAAATTATATAAATAAAATATTTATTTCATATATGTATTAATTACATAAAATAATTAATTTATCAAATCGAATATTCAAATATTTAATCTAACTTGAATTCAGACATTTTCTGATTTGATTCAAATTCAATCCGTTCACACCCGTAGCTAAAATTGTTGTGAATCCGGTTGAGGAAAAATTATGTGAGGACAAAATCCGTTCTACCAACTCAATGGTCTCCATTTGTAGTGTGGCGTACTTTTTGTTTGCTACTAAGATTTCATCTTCCAACTTTACATGGTTGTAACTTGTAATCAAGAATTTTGTGAAGAATCAATTGCAACCGTATGCATGAAGGTTCTATTGACTTATATTCATTTATATATTATATATTTTGAGGAATTTTTCAGTTTTTGGCTTTATGCGAACTCTTCACATTCATTTCCACCTTTGAATGGTTATTAGAACATAGTTTAAAAGTCATTCACATTTATACCAATCCCAAAAAAAAAAAGAAAAAAAAAGAATTAGATTGTCATTGAATTATTCTTAGAAATTTCCATTGATCCAAAAATACCCTTTGTCGCAAATTAGATTTTCTTGTCTTTCAGTCGGAAAACATGTCTGATGGGTCCAAAAAGTATTTATAATAGAGGACTCTGTCGGAGAGAAGCCATAAAGTCCATACAAACAAACCATAAAGGAAGAAAACCGATGTTGGTTGATTTTTATAATAAAGCAAATATTGTTTTATACTTTTATATGAAGATAAAAAAATAAAAGCCTGGGGAGTGTTGATTTCATTTATGGACCATGCCAAAATTACCACCGGATAATTTCGGACTGTGGCATCGGTGCTGGGTATGTAGAGTTATAAGCACCATTTTCTCCTAAAGCGGTGTTTATTTATTGTTTGGAATTGGTGCTGTCATATACATGGTTTTTAAAAATTAATCGGATCAGATTGGACGATCGGACTGGAAAAACCAGAAACTAGTGCTATCATCTAATCAGTTTTGTTTTTCCCAAAAATCAATTTTTTTCTTCAAAGCCATTGATTTTGGTCAACAAACCGTTGAATTGGTTTGCTAATCATTCAAACCGTTCAAACGATTTTGACCGTTTTTCAATTTTTTTTTATTTTCTTGTCAGAATGGGCTGGCTGTTTGGATCGAATGATCGGACCGTTCAAGCTGGCAACGGACCCCTAACTGGTTCAATTTTAGAAACCATGATCACATAAGCGTTTTCTGATAAAACAGTACTGGTTTTGTTTTATATTGGTGCTGGAAATAACGTTTTCAACATTGATATATATTATCCAACATCTAAGATAATGACACATTATTGCACTATTAAGAGTAACACCATCTTCTAAGAAAATATTGAATTTAATATTGCCTCATACGACACTTTTCTGATTTTGAAGTCGTGGTGGGGAGCAACAGTACTAAATAAGACGACATTGTTTAAAACACTGCTCTTTTTTATATGACGCCTATCTGCGCTGTTGCTCGAAAAATGACATCGATGTGAAAAAACACATTCTCTTCTGAGTCGATTTCTTTGCCAGTTTACTATTCCTTCGTTCAAAAAGAATTAAAGCTGTGTTTCGTTTGAAAGAAGTCTCTGGGGTGATTATTATAGAAGTGGTAGGCATTCCGCCTTTCACGCCAAAATACCAAAAAAGAAGTATCTGAATGATCAACAGTGAACAAATAAAGAAAAGAAGAACTCTGGATAATGTCGTACTAGACTTTGGACGAGTTTTGGTAGGGCCCGTTTGGTCACAGTTTTAATTTTCATACTAAAATGTGATGGCACGCCTTCTGAGTTTTGACCAACGCGTGCAATGCAATTGCTATCAGCTGATGAGTTCATTTACGTTTGGAGAATATCCGATCTACATATAACTACAAAATTACACATTATTAAACAAACAGTTTCTTTATTTATTAAAAGTTTTCCAAGACTGTTCCTTCTTTTCTTTTTTGATTAATCAATTCTACCCATCAATTGCCGACTTATAATCCATTTTCTAATGTAAAAACGCTCACTCACTCACGCCATCTTCAGCTGCAGCTGGGCTTACTTCAACTCTTTAAGGATGCCTCCATTTAAATCTGCGTTTGTTTTTGTGTAAATGAGGATTGGAGTAAATTTTACAATCCGATTCAAATTTCCCCACAATTGTTTTCGGTGTAAGTTATACATGATAAATCAATGACCTAAACCTAACCATTAGTCAATGTAAAGACTTTCTCACTTTAACGGTTCACTATATTTAAACTGATCGTTTGCAGGTAAAAACTTTACACTAAGATCAAACGCAGCCTAAACAAATTAAGTTAACAACTCATGCCACCGCTTTCATATCTCAGCCGAATACAAATTTACAAGCACCAAAAAATGCTTTTTTTATTTGTTTATCTACAAAATTTTATATCTCCAAACAACACCCCGCCTGAACGTGGCCGGAATATTCTTCCGGCACCCTCACTTTTCTCCATGTATAATGCGGCGACTCCAGAACGTACGCCCCGTAGGGCCCACCACACTTGGCCATCCCAATCACCAACAGCTTGCCTTGCCATGTCACCACATTTGGTGACACGCGGATGTCAGCTGGTAATTCTGCCACGGACCGCCATGTGGCACCATCTGATACCGCCATGTGGCCTGCCCTACACCTGTACAACTTCCCTTCACCCCCTACCACGCAAGTCCCCGGACACGAACCGATGTCTAAGACGTCCCCCTCCACCTGGCCCCACTGCCACGTGGCAACATCGAAAGCCTCTGCACTCCTCTCGAACCGTCCTTGCATCTCCGTAGAATACCCACCTATGACGAGGAACCTGTCAGCGTGGAAAATCCCCTTGCACTCATCCCGTTGCCTGTCCATGTCAGGTAGTGGGGTCCATGCATCCTTCGCCACGTCATACAACATCGCGGACTTGAGTGCATTCTTCTCCTCGTCATGCCCTCCGGCGACAAAAACCATCCGATCGGAATCCGACGCACAAGCAAAGAACGACCGTGAGGCCCCCGGCATGTCCCCCCCACGGCGCCATCCGCCGGACACGAAATCGAAAACGAACACAGCTTTCGACACCTCCCAAGTCGTCGGGTTCCACCCGCCAATCACCACCAGCTTCCGGCCAACCCCGGCGCACTGACAGAACAACGGCAGCCCCCCGGAAAACCCCGGAACCGGCGGCAGCTTACCCCACGCGCCGGTAGCAGGCTCAAGAAGCGCAAGACGGTAAGCATGTGCAGCTGCGCACTTCACCGCGCCTAAAGCTCGGTTTGGCTCAGCTTGTGTGAGAACAACAATGGGCCGGCTCAAGCCACCGGACTTCCTCCGTTGGTGAAACTGCACCGACTCAAGCTCTTCTTTCCAGCCTTTACAAACCGCGGAGACAGTGCAGAAGTGAGTGTATGGAACGCGGGTTAAGCATTCACGGGCGATCTCATCCGGAAGGCATGGAATCAGATCCATCATGGACGACTAGAAAGAACCAGTTAAAATCAGGATTTGTCAGAAGAGAACCGAGAGAGAACCAGTTTGCTTTCAGCAGAAAAGCAGGGAAAGAGGGGAAGAGAGATAGAAGACACTGAATACTCTGTGGTTAGATCTCTTAACCCATTTATAATAGGTTGATTGATGGAGAAAAGTGGAGTTCCAAAAAAGGGCAGAGCTTCTAGAAGGCGGTGAGAATGCTTGAGACGATGGGAGACCAGTCCACAGATCACATAACGACAGACTGTAAGTAACCTAGAGAGACTGGCAGCAGGCCACAGTTGAGTTGGCCTGTTATTTACCGCTTTCCCTTTAACCATTTTCTTTAATTTTCTATACTGTTTTCTTGGGTAACGTAACTACAGAAACCTTAATTCTATTAAAAAGGAAAAATAAATAAGCTTCCGACGCTTATCAAATTTTATATGGGGTTTGGCGCGTGGAGGAATCGGGTCACTATGTTTCCAGCCATTAACGTATTTTTGCAATCATCCCTAACGTACTTGCAATATAACACCTGCTTAATAATTCATTGCAATATACAGATAACTACTCTGTGTTTTGCTTTTGCCTTTGGATATTAATACTTGCGTCCTTGAATTTTTATTTGGTCATTGAATTTAACGAGATAATTTTGTCATCTCCTTCTCTCTTTTATTGTATAATGTAATGTTTTAAAAAATGGTTCGGAATTAGAACCATTATGTCCATTGGTTTTTTGGGTTGATGGTTCAATTATTCGATTTGTATGAATGGCCCATTTTAATGAAAAATAGCTAAAAATTGTTAAATAACGGTTTGATTGCTTAGATCAACGGGTTATTGACCAATTTAACAATTTAATAATTTTTTATCATAGACCGAGTTTGAAATCAAATAAAATTAATTGCCTAGATGATTCTCAAGCTGAATAGTCTATCTGTTCAGGTCAACCGTGGTTCAAAAACATTGGTATAATGTATCTCTAAAACCCAAATTTTTTATTTTTCTATCTATTTTTCCTTTTCTTTTCATATTTAAAGAGAGTGGAAGGAAAATGAAAAAATTAGAGTCTTAGTTTTACTTTTAATCAGATAAAACAGTCTCATAGAAGTTCAAAAACAGAGTATTGAAATTTGAAGTTCTAAAGCTCAAAAACAAGGTAGTTCATCTTTTATTCTAATAAATTATTGTGAATTCATATAAACTTTTTTTTATGTTTAAGTTCACAAGCGGACAACCTACTGGTCGAGATTATCATTGGTCAATTACCATGGAGGAAGATCAAACCCACAAAAGTCAAAACTACAGCAAATTGGGATCACCTCCCAATAACTATGAGATTGGGATCACCTACCAATAAAATATGTTTCAACAACCTACTAGTAATATCTGACACTGCATATCTCACTATGAGATTGGAACCCACTATATACATGAAGTGTGGTGTTGGAATGTATTTTGTTGGAACCCACTATATATATATGAAATTGGAACCCACTATCAGATCGTGTTGATAGGGTGTTGGAATGTATTTTGTTGGCAGGTGATGAATTTCTTTGTAACTTAATTTGAATGTATTGAGACATATTCTTCAAACAGGCATTCAACGTTAAATGTTATTTGTGCTCCTACATCTGACACTCATTATGAGACTAGGGGCCTGTTTGATGATTAAGTACTTATTAAAAGTATTTATTTTAACAACCACTTAAGCCTATTTGGTAACCCGTTTTTCAAACCACTTATTATGTTTTTAAACACTTATTGGGGTGGGAATGTTTGGTAAGTTACTTTCCCCATAAGTACTTATATTAAACACCAATGACAATTTTAGCCCTCACTTCACTCATACATATATCACAATGGTTTTCACATATTATAATATACATTTCAATTGCAGCCCACGTGGACCCCCACGTTGACTGCCATGTGTATCCAAATAATAATAATAATAAATAATCATAATCATAATAACAACAACAACAACAACAAAAATAATAATAATAATAATAACTACTATTAACAACAACAACAACAATAATAGTAATAATAATTGCCGCTACATTTTGCTTTCTACAACCTTCCCCCCTCCTCTATGTCTCATTTCATCCTATTTTTCTCAACAATCACCTTCCAACCATTTACTTGCCACACTCTTTGAATGCTAGTAGCCCCCTCTCTTCCTCTTCTTTCTTTAAATACATAGTCATTGACATTCACACACATCTACCTCATTGCTTCCAAAGAAACGAACAATACTAAAAATCCTCTATCACTCTCCTTCTTTCTCTTTGAGTTTGAGACACATAAACAAATGGCACCAGCAGCGGCTTCCTTCCATGATTATGACACATTGAAGATTGTTTCCATCATGGATGCTTCTAGCCACTTAGGCTCCAGCCTTGTGGATCGTCTCCTTCAAAGGGGCTACACTGTTCATACCACTATCCAGAACCATGGTTAATTTCTTTCTTTCTTCATCTTCTACTTTACACTCATCACTCTTATGTCTATAATTCTCATCATCTATTGCGTGGATTGTTTGTTTTAGGTGATTTGCAATTGCAAGCATTCAAGAGAAATTCTTCTGACAATAGCAAGATTCTGAAAGTCTTACACGCCGATCCGTTTGACTACCAGAGCATCATGGATGCTTTGAAGGGTTGTTTTGGCTTGTTCTATAGCTTTGAGCCTCCCCAGTACTAGCCCACCTTCGACTCGGCCATGGCGACAAGTCCATCTTCATCTTTCACCGCTACATTTCCACCATTAACTGTCACTAGGAGCAGTTATAGTTCCCCAGAATCTTGATTTGGCGAAAGAGAGAAATAGGAGAGAGATCGAGAGAGGAACTTATGAAGAAGGGGCCAATATTTGGTGACTAGAAGAAAAGAAAGAAAAAAGGTCTCCAATGGCAGAGTAGGTCGGCAAGGAGGTGAGGTAGATGAAGGGACAGATCAAGGAAGAGAGGGGCGGAAGGAAGAAGATGATGAACAATGCTTTTTGGGCGTAGGGTACTTTAGGCATTATAGAAATTTATCAATGATTGGTTTGTCCTATTTATTGGAAAAATACTTTTTAATAAGTACTTAAAAAAACAAACTTGAAATCACTTTAAAAAAAAATACTTCTTTTCCACTTTTTTACCAAACACCCATAAGTACTTAAAAACCACTTAATGTGTGGTCCCATGTCTTAAAATAAGTACCTGTAAAAAAAAGTACTTTTAAATATTCTCAAACAGAGCCTAGGACCCACAAAAGGTGACCCTCCATGTGTTGGGTATTTTTATTTTTTTATATGAAGCTCACTGCTCACATATATGCTGCCCCGCTATGTGTTTGGTATTTTTGTTGTTTTCTTACATAACGGCCATATATTGGAATTAGGAAAAGTAACTACAGGTTATATATTATATAGGGTTTCTAAGGGCATTTTCTTTTGCCCTTAAGATCAATAAAAAATAATGTTTTCATATAATAACCAAAATGGGATAATTTTTTTTGGGAAAATATCAAAGAAGGGCAGTAGTACTGTTACTCGTCTTCCTCCGCTGCCTCTGTGAGAAAAGAAGTTTCTGCAGTGTATTAAGCATTTACGCCCTCCTCTTTTAATGTGAAACAGGCATGTTTTTGTTTTTAGTAGTTTTTAAAAGCTAGAATCGTACCAGAAATCAATATCTCTTTACTCTAGGAGAAAATTTGCTTCATTGCAACCCAATGTTCTTAATCTTCGGTCTCTGAACTCAAAAAACGTAAAAACCACTGGAAGAAGATTTATGAAATAAGCTATTGATCAATTCTTCTCACCACAAATTTACATTCCCGGAACAGTTTAATAAAATAAATTAAAATGAAAATTTATGACTCTTGATGGAGGATGATTTGACCCGACCTACTGAGATGATGACACGTGGACCTGACTCAGTACAAGCAACAACTCAGCAACCTAGCTTGACCGCGACCAAGTAACGAATATGTAGAATAGCTCATTACGTCTTAGATCTCTATAGGGGGAGCTCGCTGCAATACGAGCTCCAAATCTCCCGAGCTACCGATAAGGGAATACTCCAAGATTATTTCAACTTGCGAGCTAGGGAAACCAGCTCGCTCCAGCACCTGGGCAGAAGAACTGCCCCAAAGACCAACCTTGATAAGGATTACCCCGAAGTACCCCTAAGAGCTTGTTACAAAGTAGCTCGCGGCAAAGATAGCCCGCTACGAAGTAACTTGTGACTGTGATGTGACGCTCTCAGGAAGCTTCCATCTGACAATACCGTACTCGTCAAGTTGTGCCACGTCTTTCGACTGACGGTGCAGTCCCTACCCGATTGGCAATCTACCCCACGTCTCTCGACAGATGGTGGCGTGCTTGTCCCTTCGAAGACGTGTCACTCAGCCAAGCGGGTAGTACATTGTAACGATCGCCTGCGCAGCCCTGGCAGGTAACGACTGTGACAGAAGCCCAGTGGCGGTTACGCCTGATTTGACAAAATGCCCCTATAAAAGCCCTTTAAGCGGAGAGACAGGGGCTCTCTCTCGCTCTCTCGAATTAGATATGAACTTGCACTCTTACTTGCTCTCGAGCTAATCTCGAGACAAAGTGATCCAGCGCGATCTACACTCTTAGCATTTTATACTTTCTCTTCTTCCTCCCCAGCGTTCTAACATAAGCTTCGGAGTATTCCCGCCAGGCAAGTCCCCGGGAAAGGAGCCAGTCAGCAGCCAGATAGGAGTGTCCGGATCTTGCCGCATCATTTGGCGTCATCTGTGGGAACGCTTCTAAAAGCCTTCCTCCAAGCTTTTATAGCACCTTCTTCCAAAAACTTAGCATTCTTCATGGCTTCTTCTAGCAATGCCAGACGTCACGACAGCCATAACGCTTATGGGGAACAGCCCCAACTTCCTACTGTCTGCATTGGACAGTTTACCATCCCCTCACCATGGACGGAGTCCCCAGTTTGAATGTGCCTCTTGCAGTGGCACCCGTCGTTGCCCCGCTCCCTTCTACAGTAGGAGCAACCTTTGCTGAACCCTCAGTTGTGCCCCCAACGGCCAACCCGAACCAACCAGAGGACTTGGTGCAATGCATGCGGGCCATGCAGGCTCAAATGCAATAGTTCAAACAATTCCAACTCTACCAACAACAAGTGTTGCACCAGGTTTCCCAGTACCAGTACCAACAACAAGTGCTGCACCAAGCCAACCCGCTGGAGTGAGTGGCCTCGTAGGGGAGAAGCTTCCCAGGTCCAGGATCCAGCCAAGAGCCACACCTCTTCCCATAGCAAGAAGGAGAGGCCGGCTACCCTCTCGGCACCCTCATCGCAGCCTATGGATGGGCCAGTGGCCTCTCACCCAACAAAGCCCGTGTCACCACAACCTTCGCAGTTTGAGCTCCTGTTAGCGGACAACCCATTCGAGGTCCTGGCAGCGGGCTACAAATAGGGCCCTTCGGTCCAGAGTTGTCACCAACAATCCGAGCCTATTGAGCTTGGCAACACCGAAGCGTCGAGCACCAACACCGAACTGCTTCCAGAGCCTCTCTCGAGCTCAAAGGAAAAGAGGAGGTATGCTCAACTGAAGTGAAAGCTACCCCCCTTCTCTTGGTTTCTTCCCCGCTATCTCCAAAACTCCTTGCTATCCCCATGCCAAAGGATTTCAAGCCCCCCCCTCTCTAGACAAGTATGATGGGTCTTTCGATCCAAATGACCATGTGAACGCCTTCCAGTCCCATATGCACCTCACACGAGCCAGCGAGTCCTGCATGTGCGTGGCATTTTCCACTACCTTCAAAGGAGTGGCCTGCACCTGGTACCGAAACCTCGTGACCCGCTCGATAAGAAGTTGGGCGCAGTTCGTGCAGGTTTTCACCTCCCATTTCGTCACCAACAAGAGGTGTCCGCGAACTCAAGAGAGCCTCCTTGGCATAGTGCAAAAGAAAGGAGAGTCCATCCGGAGATACATCAAACGGTTCAATAACGCTTGTTTGCAGATACCTGACCTGGATCCTGCAGTTATCCTCACAGCAGCCAAGCGAAGTATCACCCATAAGGAGTTCAAGTGGCGTGTAGTTATCAATCAACCAGAAGGGCGAATAGGCCGCAGAAAAAAGAAATATAAAGTTTATATTTATATATTTTATATTTTTAATTTTTGTCTCAATTTGAAAGAAATATATATAATACAAAATATAAAGTTTTGCATTTCATATATTTACATTTATACTCTTTCCAAATTGAATTAATGACTGTATTTGGATGCAATGCAAATAAATTTGTATTAATGTAAAATTATAACAATGCAAATATTTGAGTGTAAATTTTGTTTTATTTTTATTTCAACTTTTAGTTTACGATTATAATATAAGTGAAATAAGTTAAAACATAAAAATGAATTAAATTAGGGTTTACAATTTTTATACATTTATACTAATACAAAAAGTCTCTGTACTTTGGATCTTTCCCATGTTGAATGAGCCAACAACGAGCGATCCATTTACAATTTCGTTGCAATTTTGCAAAGAATAGTGCAATTTCGATGTAGTCTGCATGTGTGGAAGGACTTACAAGATACGGCGTTTCGAGTCAAGTCTCACTTGAAAATTTCTAAAGCTGCTTGGTGAAAATCTAGAAGACCAATATGTGTATTCTGAATGACAAAACAATAACAGTAACATAAGATACATGCTAAGCCAAAATTTTGAAAATAATAACGAGTCTCAATGCAGATTTCTAAATTCCACTGCAGTGTTTTAAAACATTCAAAATGTCAAAAACTCTTACTTGATACATCGATACGCACACTTGATTAGCATCAATTTCGAATTGACACCTGCCTCAATTTTATTTTGGGTCTAAAAATTCCGTCGTTCTTACAAAGTTTTTTAAGGTATCAACTAGTTTCAATTATCCACAGTTCTACTCGTAACAATTGGCGAATAACCATACGCCACGGCAACTCTCAACTCTAGATACGTTATTCCTGCACTTGCTTCAAACAATACACGGGCACACGGCATGAACATCGAGTTTGACGCTTGTACCGTATGGTTAGGCTAACCATGACCGCAACCATCACTGTCAATGATAGTGACGGAAACGGTAGAGTGCAAAATTGCAAATGGATCCCATCATGAATCCTATTTTATATTTTGTCGGGTCCAGATAGCCCTCTGTCAGATTTTCAAATCGTTCGGTTCATATCCGGTCCAATCTAACTGAGTATATATACTTATAAAAATATATGTATATATTAATATATAAAACAAAAATATTTGAAAAATACTTATATTATTTTTTATATAAACTTTTATGTTATTTTTTTAATAATTTATTAAATTTTGTTTTTAATTCGAATAGGATCAGATCACATTTAGATATCTAACATCCTTAATTGATTCATATTCAAATCATTATTTGTGAGATTCTATTAGATCATAAATAAATATCTAACACGATTAATTGATTTATATTTAAATCATTATTTGTGAGATTCGATCAGATCTTTAGATTGGATCTTAGATTATATTTTCAAATTGGATCTCAGATATTGTTATCTAATCGTATTCAAGTATACCCTTATTCTAATTCAATTCGATTTGTTTGCATCCCTGAGAAATGGATGTCATTTTTAAATGTATTTTGAAAGTCTCTTTGTCCATATAAAAAAAAAAAAAATTAAGGCTGCAATTGGCATTCCTTATATTAAGGACTCATCTGGTTTTTGTTATTAAAAACTCGATGTACATAAGGGCATTTTAACTACAACAAGAAGGCAAGTCCTTAAAATAAAGAATGCTAAATTTAGCCAAAAAAAATCCAAGAGTTCAAGTCAAATTGATTTGGTTCAGGTTATGTTTTGTTTTATACAAAATATGAGAGAATAAAAAAGTTTTAGGAAATGTTTTAACAACTATCAAGCCAAACATGGTCTAAGTGTTATTGGAGATATTTTTATTCTTTTTCATTAAATGGGTCAAACATGGAATAGACTTACAATAACATAACCCACAAAATAATACTTAATTGGACTTAACCCACTTGCATCAAATGAGACATATCATATGACTTTTAGGGGTGAACAAAGGGATAGATTCTACTTGGAATCAATTGAAACCAAAGATTAAAATATCTATACGCTATGCTCGATACAGGGCGTATCGTATTGGTATCAAACCTCACCGACATAGGATATGTCATGATTGGATACTTAACCTGCTAGTCGCACGTAACCGATATGCTATTATATTGGCGTATATCGCAAAGTATCGAAAGATACGATCTGATACACACCGATACAACAAGGTACCGCGCGTCCATGCCTTCATCTACAACTATAAACTATGTCTCACTTCAAAAAATTGAGGATGCCATGATTCAAACCGTTTCTCACCCAATGAACAAGAGCATATGCCCCTTCAAGCACTAAACCATTTACCACTTTTTGATAATAAAAGAAATATATTAACCTTTATCATATTAAAGCCTAGTAGTCTACATACAGAGTCTAGATTTGCTCCCAACACATGGGCGCTTCACACCTGCCTCACATGCACATCCTACCATGCATTGGGAGCATCTCCCATATATATAAGTTATTATTAACTAGAGATGTTCTCAATGCACGATGAATGTGCTTGTGAGGCGCCCATGTGTGAGGAGCTGATCCGGTCTCCTACATACAACCCAAATAAACAATATATAATAATATTCAACAACTCCAGCTATAAATTAAAAAGAATAACTTATAAAGTTAGTATTTTATGAACAATAGAATAAATAATTTATCAAATTTACTTATACACCAATAATTGATTTTTAATTTCAAAAAAATTATACAAATAAAATTATAATTAATAGAACAATTATTTTAATACTTCAAATTTATAAATTTGCACATTATATGTATATTCAATTTTTTATAAATTATTAAATAATATTTTAATTTGCACTAAATAATAATGTCTTTACTATTTAAAAAATAAAATCATTATTTACAAAATACTTGAGAATATAACATAAATTGGATTGGTCAATTCCACTAATCCACATTTATGTAAAAATAAAATAATTTTGTATCTTAGAAATTTTATAAAATAAAAATATTAATAATGGAATAATTATTTTAGTAATTAAAATTTATGAATTTTCATATGATATGTATCTTCAAAAAATTAATAGATTTGATATATTTTAAGTTAAGATTATATATTTTTTATAAATTATTAATTAGTACTTTATATTTTATAATAGCATATTTATTTATTTTTTAAATGAAAATAACATATTAATTTTTTATAATAACATATTTATTTGAGAATTGATTATTTTGTTGATTTTTCATTAATGTTAAGAAAATAAAAATAGTAAAATAGAAATATTGATATAGTAATTCAAATAGAATAGTTGCATATGTTTTATGCCTTGGACTTTAATAGAAAATAAAATAATAATGGCTTTGTGCATGTATTAATTTATAAGAATCTATATAATATGTCTTAGATTCTTGATTGATGCACTATCAAGTTGTTTGATACGTACCCGATACCAATACTTTGATCATTGGTTGGAACCAACTTCAAACCAAGGTTTCCAATTTCAATATGATGCACCCAACACGGGGTGTACCATATCGTATATTTAAAAGTCTGATACAAGATTGATATGGTGGGAAATCGACAATATCATATTCTTTTCCACCATACCAAACTTGCATTGGATCGTATTGGGCCGTATACGAGGTGTATCAGAGCGATACACTATGAAAAAATATATGGTCAAAAGTTGAAAAAAAAATAAAGGGGGGGAAAGCAAGCTTCTTTCCCCTAAAATAAGCATTCTTTTACCCCCGAATGACTCTAAACTCCATACCTCATTCCTAGAGTACTATATATGCAAAAATTTGCAAGAAACAACCGCTAATCATTAATTTTTTAGAAGATTTTTAAAATTTTGAAAAAATATGGCAAAAAAAGTTTTTTTTTTCAATTTTTTTATAATATCTTGTGATTTCTTTTTTCTTAAATGTTTAAATCTATGTTGATCTACATTTGTTACATTCAAAATCACAATTTTTTTGTGTTATGAGTGGAAATTTCATGAAAATATTTGGAGAAACTTTAAATTAACAACAAATTTGAAATTGTAAAGTTTTCTTTGCCTATAAAGACTTAATATGTTTTATATCTATGGATTTATCTTTCATATTCATAGAGCAATTAAAATTTCTTCTTTATTATTTTTTTATTTTATTATTTTTATATTTTTAGAATTAAAAAAATAAATAATAATTAATTGTATTTTATCATTTGATCACAATGATTGAATATATTATAATTCTATGGATAATCTATCATATCCACACTGCATTTGAAATTTATTCTTAAATAGTTATTTTTTATTTTTTATATTTTTAGAATTATAAATAATTATTAATTATATTTTATCATTTGAACACAATGACTAAATATATTATAATTCTATGGATGATCTATCATATCCACAAATTAAATAAATTAAAATTCTTCTTTAATAACTATTTTGTGAATATATTGTGTAATTTTTATTTATTTTTATTTTTAAAATAAATAATAAATAAATGTTATTTAAATAATAAATAATCATTAATTATATTTTTCACTTATAAGTTGTGCCAATGCATGTTTTATGGCTAGATAAGAGAGAGAGGTTTTTCCCATCCCATAAAACTAAGAATTTAATTTATAAATTATAGTTAAGCATAGTTTTTTTAATGAAATCATAGTTAACTACATATATTTTAATGTATATATACCTCATTGAGGTCTTATGTTTAGTGTTATTGATGTGTTTTTATGATTTATTGAAGTATTTATAGTGTCTCCATGCGTATACATGTATATCTTAATTTTTCTCCAATATGCATATGTATCCAAGACTTATCCCGATACTTTGAATACTCTTTTTTTTTATCCAATATGCATGTATATCTTCAATTTTTCTCCACCCTACCCAATCTATTATATGGTGGGATTCAGTTCTAGGGTTTAGGGGTTCCTTCTACCTGAACTAACCTGATGAATTTGTCTTGGTTGGTTTTGGTGGAACCAACCTTGGAGCCGAACTTGCCTTGAAATAAACCCCAAAATATTTTTAAGGATGTGAAAATTTGAACCCAAGCACTCATGATCACAAAAGCCATGGTCTTACTTTACCATTGAGATACTTAAGTGATTTGATCATTTGTTTTCGTTTTAATTTTTTGATGTGTATAATAAATAATGTAAAAGGTAATATTTACAAAATTTGAATAATATATTAATATATAATGATAGTATACATATTAAATTACTCAATTTAATCAATAAAGATAATATAAGTTTTAAACTATATATCATCATTATTGAAAATTAAGTTTTTAAAGGACATGTTTCATTTTTGTAAGGAAATTAGTAAGAAAGAACATGTTCTAGAGGTTGACCCTGGAACTAACCCCAAAATTGCCAAGGCTAGAATCACCCTACAACTAACCTCAAAATTGCCAAGACTAGAACTGACCTTTACAAGGTAGATTCCAATTCCAAAAACCTGGAATTGACTCTTATAGAATATGTTCCAGGTTCTACCATTAAACCAAACCGGTCCATGCTAACCCCTAATGACTTCCTCTCCTCAATGCTTAACAAAGCTCGTATATTTGGAATGGTCGAACTAATTATTAAGGGGCTGTTTGACAAGTTTTTTCTACATAGAACTTTCAACAACATAGTAGACAAGAAGATGCAATGAGCTTTTTAAGTCTTGTATTTAATGACCAATATTGTTTGGTAACCATTGTGGTCTATGGGGCTATTATAAACAGCCAAAAAGGCTATTTTCAGTGCAAAAAAACCAAAAACTTCATTTGAAGCTTCTTGGTTTTGTCTTTTTTGGTCATTCTGCATGCTTGTCTTTGGATTTTTCAGTATATGCAATACTAAATGGGAAAATACCATTTTTGGTCTTTTAAGTTTCCTACAAATCAAAATACTTGTTGAAAAGACACGTCAAACACCACCTAATGAAAGTAATTAGTAATTAGGGGCTTACAATGGTCAAGGTTCAAAGTATCGACATGTATCAGCCGATACGTATCATTCCAGGACCCCTCCGGTATGCCCCTATAGTGGGTGTATCAGGGGTTTGACCAGTTCAAGGGATGGAGGAGCCCTAAACCAGACCCCCTGAACCGGTTTCAAAAAAAAAAAAAACTAAAAAAAATAGTATCGATTCGCCCATACCGACATATCGGGCATATTGATATTTTGAACCTTAACAATGGTATATAATACTTGAATTGGAGTTGAGATGACATGGTTCAATAGAAAATATCGTATGGCTTCCTTGAGGTCGGATTTGGTCATGTAATTGTCCTCACAACCTTTTTTCAGGTATGCATTGAAAACATATTCATACTTGTACATTTTTATTCATGGAAAGATATTCCCAATGCACAGCTGCAAGGGGCTACGAAGATGGTCTTGTAAGGACCATATCTGAATTCAAATTCCTCTCCCTCAATGCTTAACAAAGCCCTTGCATTGCGTGGTCAAACTAATTACTATTTAAAGTAAGTAAAACACAAATTAATTGACATGGGTAGGTTTGTTTCCTCTTATGTCCCAATTTCAGATTCTTAAGCCAATATTTGGCTTTAAAAAAATGAAAGAAATAGAAATTTAAGGAAGAGTTCTTACATCCATCAAACCAAATATAGTCTAAATGTTCCAGGTCTCTGCTACAAGGTTAGAGATCTTACCAATTGAGCCACATCAGTTGGCTATCCTATATGATACGCAACTTGGGCCTGCCTTAACTTGAGACAATTTGTCAAGTTTTGCCAATGGGCTTTTATGATATTCCAAGCAGAAAAAAACTGCAATGACAAGGTTTGGATGATGGAGAACTTAACTCGCAAAATGATATAAATTAAGGGGTGTTGTTATTTTGCCCATTTTGTGATTTAAGGGTTCATGATTCGGGCTAAGCCTGCATTTGACATTTCTTATTTTAAGGACTTATCTCATTTTTGTTGTTAAAACATAGCATTCATATGAGCGTTTTAACTGCAAAAGAAGAAAAGTCCTTAAAATAAGGAATGCCAAATGCAACCTAAGCATATTGGGCTTTATCTATCAAAATTGGCTCGATTATCAACGCCTTTAGTTGGACTCACTCTTTTGATTTATTGGTTTACTTTTAGGGATTGGATTACGTTGCAACCGCTAAAGAATTTGTGAATTGCATTTCTTGCAAGAATCATCTTTTTGCCTATGTAATTCTTAGTCTTAATCTCGCTTTCAAACTATAATGACCTGGCAAATGATGTTTTTCAGGCCCTGTTCGATTTTTGGTAATTTATTTACCGAAGTAAATGCACTTACGTGGGTAAGTGTTTCGTAGGAAGGACTTATTCGGGTAAGTGCATTTACCATTGTTCTTTTATTTCCCAAGTAAATAAGACAATGACCATTTTAGTCATAAAAATTCATTATTAAAAGGAACATTTGTGTCCCGTTCAAGTGTTAGTGACTTTCCCTCTCTATGGCAAAGTTATTTACCCACCTAGGAGATGGGTTCCACTTACCTAGGTAAGTGGTATCTAGGAAAATAAACTTTCCTCAGTCCCCACATAAATCTTAAAAATGAACGTTTTGGTCAATGGGAATAAAAAAATCCCATTGGCCAACTTTCTCCCCTCTCAAAATCCAAAAAAGAATGGCCCTCAATGGAAATATGCAACAGTTCTTGGGTTTCAGAATTGAGATTGTATGAGGTCTGAATCTACTACAAACTGGCTCAAAGTACAAGATAAGTGATGCAAACAAGTTAATTATAACACCCCGACTCAATGGAATGACTTATTAGGAAGATTCCTAATGTTGTATTTGGACATTCTCTCTCTCCTTGATGTACCAACTAGCGTGGTTGGTATAACTAAGTTTCCTTTGTAGTATGGTGGTCTAGCTTATCCAATCAAATTTAGAGATAGTTTTAGCTGAACACTATATCTGTTCAACAGGCTGTGGAACCAACAACAACGCTCTACAACATGGGTCATAAAATATATGGGACCTATAGACATTCAACCCCTCACTGTGCGATTCATGTATTTTATCACTGGTGTGGGGTATTACCAATTTATCATTGGTTCCACAGCTTGCTACATAGTCAAGGCTTTTAGTTAATCCAAATATCTTAGCCAGCACATTGTGGTTAGTAGATCTGAACTCTATTCACAGGCCTTGCCAAGTGCTATTTTTTGTTTCTAGATAATTCAACCAATGAAATGCTCTTTATCTATTCAGGTAACTTTGTTTGGATGGAAATGGGTGTCTAACTATTCATTTGCTACAAAAAAAAAATGTGGGTGTTTTGGAAAACCAAGTGGTTAGCCCATTTAACTTGTAAAAACCATCATTTAACCAGGACCCAAAAAGGCCACTAATTCAGTTTTCACAATTCTCAACCATCTGGGAATATATAAATAAATATATATTAAATTAGATCAATGTTTTGTATAATAGGTAGGGGTGAGCATTTGATTTATTATAGTCTAGAATTGAATTAATAGAAATTATTAGAGGAAAAACCAAAACAAAACAAAAAATAATGCAGAACGAGGTAGAAAACTCATCATGGGCAATCATGAGCAAGATTAATTGAAACTTGCTTTGCCAAGTCAGACCTTTTGGAAAGGTTTTGGTTGGTTGCCTGTTGGCTTCTCTCTGTAACTAAAAGAGTTTGACTCTCCCATTCTTTTCTCACAAGAGCCGGTAATACCATGGGATTGCTTGGTTTGATTGGTTGGTTACCAATTAAAATCCACCAACTAATTTTGATAAGGGAAAACTTCGGATTAGTACCTTATAGTTTGGGCCTAGTGCCACTTTGGTCCCCCAAACTTTAAAATGCGACAATTCAGTATCCAAACTTTTAAAGTGTGACAATCAAACGTCTGTCGTTAATTAGATGTTAATCTACTGTTAAGTAATATTTGAAAAAGTCATAAATGTCCTTCAAGTGACATTTGATTTTTATTATTAACCATTTAAATGTTGACAAAAAATTAACAGTTCCAAAACCTTGCCTGTTCTATTCAAGAAAGTTGGAGTCACATTTGTGTGGGCATTCTGGTGACCCCAACTTTCTTGGATAGAAGAGGTAAGGATTTGAGACTATTAATTTTTTGTCAATGTTTGGATAGTTGATAAAGAAAATTAGCTCCAATCTTAGCAATATGGAGCTTCACTCCTCTTATGCTAACATAGTTATGGTGCGTCTTATCCATTTAATACGATACTCTTGCACACAAATAGTAATCCATTTACTCCATTCACCCCAATGGACCTTGATGAAGAGCAAATGACTGTAATAGTTATAAGTTCCATTGATGATGGAGAATAATATAATGTGATAAAAGGGGCATTTTGGTAAATTTATTTTTATTGTAACGTCAGTGGAGTTGGACTGGAATGGTGGAATCCAAAAGTACAAAGCACCTCATTGTCGCAAGTAAAGTTCGGGCCCTCAAGTATCGCTACCCCAAAGTAGAGGATAGTTGTATGTAAATTTCGCTATAAAATACCCTAACATAAGTATGGCACCCCTTAAACACCATGACTTTGTCATTGTATATAGTTTGGTTAAATTCTCATTCTTTCTCATTCTTATCGAAGACGAAATTCTAAAATGGACATGAACGAGTAAGAATGGACATAATGAGAAAATTTTGATATGAACTAAACGTTTTTTCCCTATAAATGAATTATTTTCAGAATGACAAGTGTCTTATATTGCTCATTGCCAACCTATGTTTGCAAAATTGTTAGCATAGATATGAACTAAACGTTTTTTCCCTATAAATGAATTATTTTCAGAATGACAAGTGTCTTATATTGCTCATTGCCAGCCTATGTTTGCAAAATTGTTAGCATAGATGTTTACCGGTGGATGGCTGACAATCAATGTTTGTCGAGGTGAGTTTTCATGCTAGTCCAATAGTAAATCTCTATGCATATATGATAATGATTTTATAGGCAGAGTTTCCTCAAATAATGGAAATGAGCAAGATGGAGCATGATTATTGTTCATGCTTCAGGTTACTTCAGTTTTTGTGCTATGGACTGATTTTTTATTCTAAAAAAAATGTAATCCATGGCAAGAATTTTGTAACCAAACATTCTAATATTATTTATTTTTGTCTATTCAGCTATTCTTACCCAGAACAAGCAAGAATTAAATGAATGAATCCCAGAGTAATGAACCAAACATGGCCTTAATAGCTAATAGATGAAGCTAAACTTGGATTGATTACTATGCCATTGATGCTTTTGTTGTTCAATCATTGTATCCACTTAAAAGACAAAGCAATAAGCTGATTAATTTTGTCATATAAGCTGTTACCAAATGGTCTCAATGCTTGAAAGGGGACATAATCATCCAAGCCTTGTCCCAGCTACATGAATCATGTTTCCTCATTCAGTTATGTTCATGAGCAATAACATAATTAAGTGAGAACATTATTTTTAAGAGAATCAAGAAGTAAATAAATTGGGATAACTCAAGTCCAACCTAATGGATTATGTTAGGGCTATGGTTGCCTGGTTGGGGGTTCAATAACTCAGTTATGGTTTCAGCATTTGCAAATAAGATTGTAATATGAAAATTTCACCAAACATTGCTTATAAGCTGCCTGGGTGAGGGTCAACTTGAAAAGTTAAAAGCTGCTATGGGAAGGTCCTCGTTTGGGTGGGTTGAAGTTTCGATTGAGCTCCTCTTGGAGGGTTTTTAAACAGTGACTTCTAGCGTTTCATGAGCTGAACAAATTTAGAATGTCCTGAAACCATTTCGTAAATCCATGTTTAGTAGCTTCCAATGAGCTGCAAAATAAACTTTCCAATGAAGCTATCTCAGGTAGCTTTTTTCAGAGTGGCTCAGTTTCCACAGCTCAATCAATGTAGAAGCCCTCCAAAATGGGCTCTGAAGCTTTGGCTGAATTATTTTCACTAAATCGTTTTAAATAAGCTACTAAAACTAGTTTTATTAAAAAAAAAGTCAATTTCATGTTTAATGAGCTGCTTTCACTAAGCTGTCGCATGAAAGCTCTTGGAAATAGGCACCGAGCTATTTTACTTGACCCACTTTGAAGAAGCTACCTATACTTCTTAAAATGCTATTCTGTTTTGTTTGTTTGTTTGTTTTTTTTTTTTTAATTTTCGATTGCAAAATCTATGATGCATATGATGCACCATGCAACCAAAATATGATTAATTGAAGGTGATGACTAGTAACTTATTAAACATGAAATTAGTAAAACATGAATCAATGAAATGAAAATTATTAAGCATACTTCAACGTTATTGGTTGAATAAACATCTTAATTGAAATATTGAATTCTCTCTCTTTTGGCTGAATGAAAGCAAAAAGCCCAAATATGTTTGGCAAAAAGCCAAGCAAAGCTATATTTGGTTAAAGATCGAGAAAGCATTAGGCCAAATGTTTGGGAGTGCTTAAAAATAAGTGTTTATTTGGGCCATTAAGCACTTATTGGTATTTAGGAAATAAGCCCGAAATAAGTGTTTATTTTAAAAATTAGGGCTTATTTTTGAAGTCCAATTTCCAGCTTTTTTTAAGTGCTTGTACAATAAGCACTTATTCAATTTATTTATTCCAAAATCCCTAATTGAATTTTAAATTATCACTTATAAAATTATCCCTAGTTGAACTTTATGAAAGCACTTTTATAAAATCACTTTTAAGAGTACTTTTATAAAAGCACTTGTAGGAAAGTATTTTTATGAAAGCACTTTTACAAAAATATTTTTTACATAAGCACTTACGAAAGTACTTTTATGAGAGCACTTTATAAAAATGCTTTTATGAAAGTACTTTATAAAAGTATTTTTATATAAGTACTTTTACAAAAATGCTTTCATAAAAGTTCTTTCACAAAATTGCTTTATAAGGGTACTTTCTTAAAAGTGCTTTCATAAAAGTACTTTAATAAAAGTGTTTTTATAAAAGTAATTTAATAGAAGTACTTTCAAAGGATATATTTTGAACATTTGAATGAAAATGAATGATAAAATAGTCACAAATGCTTATTTAAGTATTTATTAGAGAAAAAGACTACCAAAATACCCAATATAAAATAAGTGCTTATTTTTAAAAAATAAACACTTAAAAAATGGGATGCCAAATACAAATAAGTACTTATTTGAATAAACACTTATTTCTCACTTAAGCACTTCCAAACATCACCTTAATATGTTTTATTTAGTGAAACACCTCAAATCTCAATCAACGTTGAAGCACTCAATTGCCAAAAAAAAAAAAAAAAAAGCTCGGTTGAGGTTTGGATAAATACTTATACCTCCCCTCTATTTTATCATACGATTTAAACCTCTCATTACATTTAATGAAATAGATGAAAAGACTTTCTCACCCTTTGTCATTTTTTAAAATTTCAAAAGAACCAATCAAAAGCTGTATCCATTTTGAGTCCACATTAAGGCTTGTTCAAATAACCACGGCACCGATCCCAAAACGATAAACTTGTGGGATTTCAAAATATCCATCTGAAGACTTTGTTTTATACATCTGAAGACTTTGTTTTCTTTATTCTTGCCTAGTAGTATTTTCTATGAATTACGAATTCCTCCGGCATAAACTCGCGTGATTATGAATGGCAGAAATTCTTTTTCAGCTTAACTTGGTGTGCCTCTTTAACGAATCAATTACTGATGCGAGGGATTTGTAAGAGAGAAACCTCGAGAGAAATCGTAAGAAAAAAATGGCAGAATTAATACCATAAAAGGGGCAAAGTTGGGTTTTTATAAAAATTTCACCCACCCATATGTTATTTCCAAATGGATCTTGATGGATTGCTAAATTGAGGGGAGATTTTTGTCCAATAATATCACAAAAGAAGGGAGGTCTTAGTCCATTTTAAAAGAAATTGAAGCAAGCAATCACTCTGTTGCTCACGAACAGAGGGGCCCTATATACCCTGAGTTCCTACTTCCTGCAAGGGGCATTTTCATCAGTAAAAATCTCCAATGACTAAAACACCCCTCATTTGTCATTTCATTTCTGGTTGCTCACGTTCGTCAGCGGTCGAGCGCAGCTACGTGTGGCCCTGTTTTCCTGACAAAGCGGGAAAATTAGCGGCAAATATCGATCAGTGGTTCAAAAGGTGGCGTGATTTATTTTGGCGCTACATATACACTAGATAACGGTACATTTGATATTGCCTCACAATTTCAAGGGTAGGATTGTAATTTACACTGAATATTTCGCTCTTTCTCGTCAGTTGAGTAACGAATCAATGTTCAATCAACGAGCGAACGAGCCAAGCACAGCAGTTCCTCTCCCCAGCTTTTCCTTCTCGTTCTTTCTTCACATAGCCGAGCGGGAGAGACACAGGGCATAAAACGAGACAAAACGAGGAGAGAAAGAGAGAGCGAGCGAGCTAGGGAGACCTCAGAAAGAATTTGATCATAATTTCAAGATTCAGAATGCAATTCGAAGGGTAGGCTTTCTACAACAGTATTTTTGTTTTTGTTTTTAATACTCGCAACTGGAAGCTCAGATTACGCTTGCTTATTTTGTAGCTTTTAAGACTTAGGTTGTTTGATCACTCGACGAATCATCTTCTACCTCTTTCTTGCAGTTTATTGTTAATAAATTCCTATTATGCACATTAGTTCCACGGGGATTTCTACCTTTTTTTCTCCCTCTTAAATACCGTGTTCAGTATGTTTTTGGTCTAATCATGATTTCTAAGGTTTTTATATTTCTCCTTGATATTTGGTGCGTTTTTTTTTTTCTGAGTTTCACCCAACAGTCAAAATATGGTTAATTGAAAAATTGTTTACTAATTCTTTCTTTCTGCTTCTGCAGGGTGTAAATGTTTGGGGACCCTGTAATTTTCTGAAGCTGGAGGGGACTGAGATCTGGGTCTTGGTCCCCGGCAGATGAGTGCACTTTGGTGGAGTTATTTATAAGGGAAAATAATGAGCATTGAGCATCTGCGTAGCCCATTTATAGGGTTTCCACGCATAAGCTCCGCGAAGCAGATAAGCAATGGTAACTTATCTTTTGTGGAAAGAGGGAAGTTGGGTACAAGGGTTTTCCCCAACTTTTTGTGCACATATAAGAACCATGGAAGGTATCAAAGGGTTCGGTTTTCACATTTCTATGGGAGAAATGATGAGGGTGCAAGGAAGAATTTTGGGTTGAGAGATAGGTTTAAGATGAATTGTGTAAGAGAGCCATTTTCCGGGAGCAGCGCTGTGGTTAGATATTTTGTCCCCTTCTGGAAGGAGGGGTTGCTGTTCATCAGGTGCTCTGTTTTCTTCGCTGTGATTTCTGCAATAGGGATGTTGTTATGGTGTGGACAGGTCAAAGCCAGGAGTTTTATTGAAGCCAGGCTATTGCCTTCAGTTTGTTCAACACTGGGTGAATACCTTCAGCGTGAGCTTGATTTTGGTAAGGTTCGAAGGATATCACCTTTGAGCATCACACTGGAGTCATGTTCTATTGGGCCTCATAACAACGAGTTTTCCTGTGGTGAGGTCCATACTATGAAGCTTCGTGTCCGTCCTTTTGCGAGTTTGAAGAGGGGGAAGATTGTGATTGATGCAGTTTTGTCTCATCCGAATGTGCTGATTGTGCAAAAGGAGGATTTTTCCTGGTTAGGTATTCCTTTCTCTGAAGGTAATGCGCAGAGGCGTTGCTCAACTGAAGAAGGGATAGACTATCGTACAAAAACCAGGAGAATTGCTAGAGAGGAAGTTGCTGCTTGCTGGGCAAAAGAAAGGGTTGAAACAGCGAGGGAAGCTGCAGAGACTGGTTATATTGTTCCACAACACAGTTCCAGTTCATTGGGAGCTGATGTACAGATAGAGGTTTTAGGTCATTCTACTGGCCCAACAAAACCTGAGTCACTTTTCTGCATGGATGAGCGGATGCACTGGAGGGATCATCATTGCATGGACACTGGAATTGAATATAGCATGAAGCATGCTGATATAGAGAAATCATTTGGTGTGAAAGTTCCTGGAACTGGGCTTAAGTTCTGGTCTAAAATGATATCACGTCCTATCAGACACATATTTAAACGCAGAGCCAATGGAAAATACATCTCTGCAGCTGTTTTTACTACCAAAAAGAAAAACCTTGAGCGAAGTGCTGCAGCTGCACTTTCATATTTCAGAGGACTACCTGATGGGAAGCATAGCAAACCATTCCAATCAGGCATAGAACCTTCATCAGGAGGCTATGGTGCTACTCATCTTGAGGCTCTTGTTGGGAATTATGAGGACGCTGCTATTGCTGGTAAAACTGAACTGAGTGGTACTGATGGAAATAGAAGGTCTGTTGACCCTTATGGGGAATCTAACATGAAAAAGGAGAAAGAATTTGAGCACACAAACTTAGAGACTGCTGCTAGATACACCAGAAGCAAGGGAAATGCAAAGTTAGTGAACAACTTGGGTAATAGTTTTGGATACGGAGCTGATTCAGGGAATCAACATCACAAAGGAGACAATCATAAGACTGTAAATATTAATGGCTTTAGTTTCATGGGGAATCCTTTCCTTTCAACTATTGGAAAAATTAGCAGATTGAGAACATTTGGTGAAAATTTGCCATTCAGTAGCAGCATTTCCAATGCAGGGGAAGTTGATAAGTGTGATGCAAATATCAAGGACTTAAAAGGACTTAATGTTGGGGATACTCCATATGAGTCCATAGTTGGTTCTGATGGTTTACCAGACCAAATGTTGAAGTCTTTCAATGACAGTTCTGAGAAAGACAGTAATTTTAAATCTCAAGGTGCATTTTCCATTAAACCTGAGCCATGGCTAACAATGAACCATTCAATTCCCATTTGGCCATTGGGCTTGAAATCGGGTTTACCCTTTTTCTCCAGAGCTATTGGAGAAGTTATATCTGATCGGCTGGCTGGTAATGTTCAGAAGCTGAAGTCAATCATGGGTCTAAAAGTTGAAGATCTTGTTGCTGAACTTGCAGAAGAGATGGATGAAGTGCATACTGAGGGTATTGGAAAGACACTTCCAGTTACGCTGGATTCTGTGCATTTCACTGGGGGAACATTGATGCTATTAGCATACGGAGACAGGGAGCCCAGGTGCGGGTCATCTCAGTTATATTCAAAACTTCATTCTTCAGAAAATAAGATCAATGTTCTTCATGGTTATGTTTTGTAATATTATTTAATTGGATTTCGGTGTTTGATTACTATCTATTTTTTTTTTCTTAATTTCATTATTTTTTGGTAATTTAAAGTGTTAATTATCAAAACATATGGGTAGAGTATACCCAACTGAGTCCTTAAAAACCTTAATCCAGCAATGTAATACCCCTAACAGTATAGTAAATTGGTTAAAGAATTGTTGAATTGGTGGATCTGAAGGCCAAAAGATTAGGAATGCATTCCAAACTCAGAGTCTGCACTTCTCTAATCCAGTAAGTTAATCTCTCCATGGGCAACTTGATTTACCTCTCAGACAATCTGAGATTTCTCTTCAATAACAAAACATTGCTGAGGGTATAAGAAACTTTTCTTTTGTAGCTTTTTATTTATTGGTTGGAGTTGAAAGTTTGATGTAGCATCAATTCCATATCCCGTTTTCTTGGGAGATTACAGTATTGAGTGTAGGGGTAATTTTGATTATGAAGTTGTTAACCAGAGGGTTATTGGTTGGCTACAGAAGGACAGTGGACTTTGGAAGTTTCCAATGAGAGAAGGGAGTTCAAATGGTTAACCAGAGGGCTAGAAATTCAGATTCTATGGGTGAAGAGAAGTGCAAATGCTTTTGCGGATAGTCTAGCAACACAAGGGGTGGGAAGGGAACAAATGTTCTGGGCTATATTGTAATGTTTTGCTTCTTGACTTTCTTGGGGAGAGTTAAGACATTTTATCTCTCCTTGGAGTATCCTTTGTATCTTCTGATTTCTTAATAGGAGGTCTCTGTTATTGATAAAAAAAGAAGAAACTGATATCTTTATCTTCCACCTCTCCTAGAGCCAATTCTCTCCTACTCAAGGAAACCCTATTCCATATGGTCATTTGCCTCTTTACAACCAATTATTTCAAATTAGGCCCATCTCTCCTGTCATTTCTAAATTCTAAATCTGTATGCTCACTAGCAATGAGTACACAATCTAGTAATTGGTCTCCTGTTTGAAGACCTTGTTCACTACAGTTCTTAAATCATTTAGTTTTGACACCTGATTGGGCATACTATAGGAGATGATTTCAGGAGGGAGTTTCCTCTTTCTCGGTAGATCACATTTTTTGATAGAACTGGCAGCCCATCCTTGGAATTTTGGGCCCTTGTTTCAGGATTTTCTATCTAATTCCTTTATTTTTCTTAAACTTTTTGTTATAAATCAAACAAATACAGAATGAATTAGACTGATATTAGTTGTAGGCTGATCTGCTGTGAAGTAATGTTGCTTGTCAGAATCTCTTATCTGGTATATCAGCACGTTAAAGCAGAAGAATAGGGTCATGTGGTATTTTTGCAGACAAAAAAAATACTGATTTCAAACATTCCAGATACGAGATAACAATTAGATTAACAAAGAAATCTTTGATGCTTTCTTTTTTCAATTTCACTGTCTTTATTTCTGAAAGCAGTTGTTTGTTACCCGAGTTATTTTACCCGTGGTGTCTAATTCCATAAAAACTTGGCATTTTCTGTGGACCGTGTAAAAGAAACTTCTCTGAAGTATTGGGTACTTTGCCAACTTTTCAATGTTTTTTAATTAGTTTTTATCCTTTTTTTTGATAAATGGTAAGTGTATTGATTTATGTTACCTATCAAAAAAATTGTATTGATCTATGTATTAAAACAAGTGAGAGATTCCATAAAATTTGTGCAGAAAGATACAAGTTTAAACCAGTCTATGCATCTTAGGGGTCATCTGATAACAGCTGAAGTTGCTGAACTGAACAACCTATTGCTTTGTCTTTTAGTGGGTAAAATAATAAATAATAAATAATAAAACAATAAAATAATAAAATATTCAAGCGTATGGTTTAAACCAGTAAGCTTTTCAGTTCAGCCATTTGAGCTTTTATCAAACAGCATCTTAGAAAAATGAAAGAAAAACAAAAGGAGAAGTATCAAACTATTGATCAGCTTTCAGAGCTAGAATATAAAAAAAAAACTATATATACTCAATTACTCATTGACCCATGAAATGTTGGAACTGAGGCATCTGAATTACTTTAAGATGCAAACCCATTGTACAAAGTCTCTGCTTTAGCAATGATATTCTCCTTAGATTTGGCTTTCCTATAATATATCCTGTAATATATCCTGCTATTTCATTCACTCCCAAGTGCCCAACATTATGCCATATGGTGTCAAGTTCCAAAGGATCTTGCCTCTGCTACAAAGATCTGAAGCTGGCTATGCTGCTACCAAATCTGCCAAGTTCCTGGGTATCACCCAGATTCTGTTGAGTAGCTGAATAAAGTGTAGGCAGATACCCTACCCAAAAGAGCAGTGCATCGAAATGTGATTGGGTGATTCCTCTACTATGTTGCATAAACTGCCATCATTTTTTTTTTTTGATCAGTGAACAGAGTAATTTTAATTAGGTGTGAGGAAAGAAGTTACATCACAGAATTAAGAACAGATTAGAAACATGACCACTTATCCAAGGATACATATTAACCCAAATCTGCCCAAAAGAATTGATACCTGTGTACACCTTGTTTTACCAAAGTATCTGCAAATCCGTTTGCTGTTCTCTTGCCCCAGTTGAAGCTTGCCTCAAGGTCCTTTGCTAAACTCTTGATTTATCTGATTAGATGTCTGAACTTCCACACATCTGGGCTGCCGTCATTCATCCAAGAAATTACTAATTTAGAGTCACCTTCTATTTCCAAATTCTTAAACCCCTGCTGCATTGCTAATTTCAGACCTTGATATAAGGCTATTATTTCTGCTCTTACAGAATTCCCTACCCCAATCAGCCCTGAGAACAAGGTTACCACTTATCCTGCATCATCCCTGAAGACACCTCCAATCTCTGACAGCCCTGGATTTCCTACAGAGCATCAACCAAAGTTGAACTCTAGTCTGTTAGGCTGAGGAGGCTTCTAGTCCATTACTACTTTGTCCTTCATAGAAGCTGAATTTGCTACTTCAACCCGAACTCTACTAATATCAGCCACTGTCACCAATTGGAAAGCTTCGAAGATGTTTACCCAATTTGCTGTTTTGATCTTGATACCTTCTACAATGTCTTCTAAACTCCTGGATTTTTCTTTGAACAATCTTTCATTTCTTTCTTCCCTCAATGTCCAAATAGTTGCTTCCCTGGTTGTCTTCCACAGCAATCTTCGTCTCTTTTTTGCTTGCCTAAAGAAACTTGGTCTGAACAAGTCTGAACAACATAGTGGTATCTTGTGGGGGTCCCAACCAAAGAGAGAAGAAATGCACGACCAAACACAATTTGCAAAGGGACAAGGAATTAATAAATGAGGGATTGTTTCACCATTCACCTTGCATAAGATACATATATGAGGAGTCAGGCACTTGTTTGCCCTTTTTTGAAGCACATCACAGGTATTTATCTTTCCAAGGAAAGCTTCCCAACAGAAGGCTTGAATTTTTGGAGGAATAGGCTTGCTCCAAATCTCTTCCGCTGGGAAAAGTTCATCCACCTCCCTTGAACCTAGGAGAACTAGGGAGTCAAGGAAAGAGGCACAAGAAAACAAACTAGATGGTGAAGGTTTCCCGATTCTACTATCATCCACCCTTGAATCCAGGAAAACTGACCCTCTATCACAAGTTCACATTCTCTATCCCTTAAACCCCTTCTAAAGCTGCTACACCTTAAAGTTGGCATTTACACAATTGGCTGCCAATAGTCTCATGGTACTCTTTGATGGTAACGCCTTTGTTTTTGCGCCAAGCTGAACAGAGGTGTATGATTCACATAGAGATCTTTGTCCCACACTACAGGAAATATCTAAAAAAAGCTGTGATCTCCAATTCCAGGTTCATGCCAAATGAATTGAGAAGAAGGATTACCACCATTTGTAATACCTTTCTATCACTTTTGATGATAACGATGAAAAAAGATTACTACCACTCATAATAACTTTCTGTAAGCTGGATCCATATGAATTCCTGATGGGGCTCACTCTTAATCACAGGCTTACTGTACTTCTCATGGGTGACTTTCCTCTAGAGACTTTAATGTTCTTCCCCATATCTCCTGTAACCTTTATTATTTCTATCTTTATACTGATATTCCTGAGAGTGGGCCTTGGCAGAATTGTTGGGTCGTTCATTGCGACCTGGGTGACCAGGGTTCAAGTCTTGGAAACAGCCTCTCTGTATGTGCAGGGGTTAGGATGTGTACATCTGTCTCTCCCCAGAGCCCCCATTGGTGGAAGCCTCATGAACTGGTCTGCCCTTTTTTATTGATATTACTGTTTAATTATGTTTTCTATATATACCTTAGTTGAACATTATATATTTTTACATATTTATTTATTCAACATATGTTTGTATTTTCATTATTTAATATTAGATCTTTTTTGGTTATTTTATTAATTATTGCAAACATCTTACCTTAGTTGCATCAACAAATTGTGCAAAATTTCAAAATTTCTTTGAAACCTTTTCAGGCCAAACTCTTGTGATTCCTTTTTTTTGTTCCCTGCAAACAATATCAAAGTTTTGCAAGAATTTATGGAACTTTGGCGAAAATAAAAACCATAATCTTACCTAAGCCATGCCATACTCAAGCACTGTCAACTTTTCAAGAATCTTCATGCTGTTTCCTTTTTTGTTCATGGAAAATAAGATTGAAGTTCCTTTTTGACAAGTGCAAATAAGATTTTTCTTTTTTTATTTTTGATCAATGAGTGCAAATTAGATTGAAGTTTTGGAAGAATTTTCTGAAATTTTGGGAAAGTAAAAAACCATGATATTTCTTAAACCAGGCCATACTCAAACACAACCAATCTTTCAATAATCTATGTACTGTTTAGAAGGCTGTTAACCTGAATTTCCCTTTCAATTAAGTGGATATATTTATTTTTTAAGGAAACTACTATTGTGTAATGATTTGCACTAGAAAATGCAGTTTGAAATTTTGATTTGTTGCCCCTTTTATTTACTTTATATATTTTTTTGGTTTTGGTGTCTTTAGGGAGATGGATAATGTCAATGGGCATGTAAAATTTCAAAATCATTATGGCCGTGTCCACGTACAATTGAGTGGTGCCTGCAAGGAGTGGAGATCAGATATCATTTCTGGAGATGGTGGTTGGTTGTCTGCAGATGTGTTTGTTGACAGCATTGAGCAGAAATGGCATGCTAATTTAAAGATTGAAAACCTCTTTGCTCCGGTAAGGTATTTAGTGCTTCTCTGCTGGTTTTTACATGGAAAAAGTAAAAATAATGAGTATCCTTCTCATCTATAAACTTCTGAAACTTTTATGGTGTTGTTGTGCAGCTTTTTGAAAGGATTTTAGAAATTCCAATTATGTGGTCTAAAGGGAGAGCCAGTGGTGAGGTGCTTCTCTAACTTCAATTTGATTTTTGACTGTAAACCTTTGGGGGGTTTTGTCATTTATGTACTAGTATCCTCAATTCTCCTGGTCTTTAAGAATTTTAATGTGGGAATAGTTGTTTCTATTTTTATGGTTATACGAAACATTTTAAGTTTGATATAAAAGCAACAATTGCTCATTTGCTCCACAAATTTTGGTCATCTTAAAAAGTAGGATATTGTTATTGCTGTTTTGACTTTTCTTTTGATGAATGCTGAGAAAGATTTCATTTAAAAGACGGAAATATACAAGGTTGTTTTTGTGCTTTCTTTGGCCTGTGCTGAGGATCTTTTGTAAGTTTGCCCGCCTGCTTTGGTTTTGAGCATTGTGTTTTTTTTTTCTTATACTTGGATTTACTGTTGTTAGCAGAACAGATTTAGGATGAAAAACAATCCAGAAAAGAAGAAGAAGAGAGAAAGAGAAAAAAAGGAGAGAAGGAAGAAGAAGAGAAAGGGGGAAGATTTTTATTTTTATTTTTTTTTTGGGGGGGGGGCGTGGGAGAGAATGTTATGTTGCTGCCTCCCTAAACATTATTATTTATATGTGCTAACATATAAAAAGACTGAAATACCCTGCCGCCTATAACAGTACAAGAGAAAAAAAAGGAGAAGAGAAAGGGGGCAGAATGTTTTTTTTTTTGGGGGGGGGGAGAATGTTATGTTGCTGCCTCCCTAAACAGTATTATTTATATGTGCTAACATATAAAAAGACTGAAATACCCTGCCACCTATAACAGTACATTAAACAGCAAGAAAAGATGAAAGAAAATAACAAAATAATAAAATGATAAAAAAACACAATGAATGGGGCCACAAGAAGGTCTGGTCCACTGTCTATACTTATCTAATGAAATTCACCCTGTTGGTTAACAAAAAAAAAATGGAAATATACAAGGTGTAAGGAAGTTTTGGGGTTGCACCCTGTGTATAAATTATAGCCCACTGAATACAGAAAAATGTTTGTGTGCGAAGTATTATCCTTAAGTTCCAAAATATCTCAAATATTTTGGAAGCCATATTTAGCTTCAATGAACGCCTCCACCAAACTTCATATTCATTTCTAAATTGTTAATGCCACTTCCTCAACAATGCCATGTCATTGCCTTCAATCTCTTGATTTCTAGATCCCTCATCCTCTGTCAGGGAGCATACCAGGTAGTACTTATATTCTTCCCTGCACCATTTCCACAAGAATTCCCTTAAGAGTTCTTTCTAGCATTTTTTTCCACCTTTGCAGGAATGGAAATAAAGGGAGAAAAAAATAATACATAGGGAGGTTATCAAGTGTGCTTTAATCAATGTGAGCTTCCACCCTTTCAAGACATACTTTGATTTCCAAGTGGATAAGTTCAAACCATTCCACAATTAGGTCCCACATATATTCTTGTATTTTAATATATATATATTTTTTGAATATGTCTATATATATGTATTTATGAGTGTCTATTTGTATTTGGGTGGTTGGTTGGTGATGAACATTTATACCTTTTCTTCATTCTTGTACACCATCTCATATGTAAACATCTTTTTGTTTCATTTCACATTTTCCTTTTTGAATGCATGTGTTCTCTTCTCATGTTTACAGCCACAAGGTCAGAAATGGCCATGCAGATGGATTTGCTAGTGAGGTCATTTAGTCAGTTTTCCTAAACAACCCAGTAATCTTTCAAAAGGCAATTCATTTTGGAGCTAAAAAGGGGTATCCGTATGGAGAAATTTTGGCCTTAGGTATTTTGCCTTGTGTTCAAAGTAAACATCTTTTATAAGTAAGCTTTAAATGAAGAGGTACTACTCGCTAGTAAACAATGAGTTTGTGCAACTTCAAAATTTCTTGCCCTATAGACAAGGTGGAACCTAGTAAACATTACCAACTTGTCTTGTAATGTGTCTTTTCATGGGTCTCGTCACATTTGTAGAAAAAAAAAATTCCAAGGGTTGCAAAAAGTTGTTGTTTACTATAATTCCTCTTAAATTAAAAACATGTCATCTGAGCAGCAGCGAAGCTATTGTTCGAATGGAACCAGCGGCGAAGCTACTGTTCCTCTTCTCTCCCTGTTCGAACGGAACCAGCGACGGCGAAACTGTTCATTCTCTTCTCACCCTGTTCGAATGAAACTAGTAGCGGCGAACCCAAACTGTTCATTCTCTTCTCTCCCTGTTCCAACGGAACCAGCAGCGGTGAACCAGAGCTGTTCGATTCTCTTCTCTCCCCGTTTGAGCAGAACCAGTTTTAGCATCAAGATATCCCTTCCCATTCTGACTCAGCTCCTCTAGCTCACCTCCTTAATCTTTTATTCCGTTTCATTCCCAGGTTAGAGGATACATAGTAGCAGATCGAATCAGACTAAGATATGGAAGCAAGAAAAGAAACCAGGATTGGGAGTCGTGGCTGAAAGTTGCAGAAGGTGGTCGATGAAAATGTTCCAAAAAAGTTTTCCTAGGAGTGTCCAAAGGGGAGGAAAGAGATGGGAAGCTCAGAACTGGTACAAGAGAGAAGGCATGGGGGCATGGCCAAGACCAAATTTCTCCTACAGAAAAGTGTTGAAAGCAGGAGTTTGGCCGGACTTGAAACGTTCTGATCTGAAAACTGTCGAAGGTAAGCTTATGATATTTACGAAGATGAACGGGGTGGAAGCAAGAAGGAAGTTTTTAAGGGATTCTTTAGTTGGTAGATTTGGGTGGAAGGTGGGGTTAAAGGAGGTGGAGATCTGGGCTAATCAATTCTGGAAGGAGGTGGGGGGAGTGAAGGTGAAGAAGTTGGCGGATGAGCTCTTCTTGTTCATCCTGTCTTCCAGATCAGAGGCGCGATGATTCCTTGAAAAAAGTCCATGGTCAATGGGGAGGAATCCTCTTCTTCTCGATTGGTGGGGAGCTAGTGCGGGCTGTTTTTATCCAGAGTCGGAAAAGCACTTTGACTGGTCGGAGGATATCTGGATTAGGGTGTTCGGCTTGCCTCTGCTTCTATGGTGTCTGAGTGTCATCAGAGCAATCGGGGATGCGTGCGGTGGTTTCCTTGAAACAGATGATTCTCCCTCTGAGCTGGCTACTTGCGAATGGATTCGAATGAAGGCGAAGAAGGGTGGCTTGATTCCGGAGAAGGTGGAGATTGTTGCTGGGGAAGTTCTCTTCTCAGTTTCCATCTGATCAGAAGTCCTTCCGTCAGTTCGGAGGTGGAAGACGAAAGGGCTCATAGAAGAGGGAACTCAAAAGGTCAGGGAGGACTCGATGGACTCGGAGACAATAGTCTTAGAGGACGTCAGTGAATGCTCCCCACTGCATGCTCATCCAGTTAATCTAGGGGGAGGAGGATTGGAGTGGGTCAGATTGCCGAAGAAGGAAGAAGAAGAAGATCGATCCTGCTGTTCTGATAGGAACCGTTTGATCCCAATACTAACAGAGGGCCAAGATTCAAAAGTTAGGGTGGGCCTTGAGGGAAGTGCCTCTGTTTTGAAAATGGGTCTTCTTGGAGATGGTGAGTTGGTCGATAATATTAAAAATTTAATAAAAGAGTGCCTAAGAGACCTAAAATTGGTGCCTATGGAAGAATGCTCGTTGACGACAATTAATGAGGCAAGACTTCTCTCTGAAGTTGGGGATGGTGCAGATGTGGGAATTTCAAAGAGGGTCTAGGATTTAGATTCGGGTCAGCTAAATCCATTTACCCGGCCTAATCAGAAGCCTAGTAGAAAAAAGAACCTTAAAGCTGCAAGTGAACCAAGATGGGCCGGAAGTAGACCAAGACACTTCAGCCTGATTAGCCTTGATCCAGCCTTTTCTCCGGACCGGTTTGAACTGACATGGCTCACCCGACCTTGTGTACAGGTGGGGAGGACTGGGCTTGCCACTTCGAAGATTCAGACCTCTCCTTCCCCTGAAGTAGAGCCTGGTGATGATAGCCTGGAGCATTTGGCCCCCCAATCTTGTCCTTCTGAAATGGTGAAGAAGGTGAAAGCTGATTGCAGAAGGCTGAACCAACCTCCCCTTTCCATGGTTCCTTTGAACGAGCAGTTGATGGAGGTGATGCCGCTGGCAGTAATGGAAGTTGAAGACTAGTCTGCAATTAAGAGCGATGCTCAGAATCAACATAGAGTGGCGGAGGAAAATGAGCTAAGTCATGCTGCGGCAGAGAGGAGAGAAGAAAGTGGCCAAATAGTGAGTGTGGGAAATTCAAATCTTGGGACTGTTGAAGCAGGTAAGTCTAGTAGCAGCACTTCTAAGTCCTCTTCCTAGGTCACTTCTAAACTTCTAGGGTTGGGGAGCTTTTTGGGGGTCTCAATGGAGGGAATGGAAGCAGAGACAGTGAAGTTCTTGGAAGAGATAGAACAAAGAATTCTGTTGGAAAGGGGTAATATGGGGGCTAAAAGAGGGGGGACAAACTCCAAGAGGAGCAGAGAAATGATGCGTCTCTCTTGGGGCTTGAATGAGAAGGTTGGGAGCAGTGTTGGGGCAGTTAGGGGGTTGAAGAAAAACTGAGAGGGTGGGGGTAGTGAGTTCTAGGAGTGGGAGGTGTTGGCTCTTTTTTTGTTATATCAATGAATATTAAAATTCTTTCTTGGAATGTTCGAGGGCTGGGGTTTGGGAGAAGAAGAATGGTGGTTTGTGATCCCATAAAGGCTTCAAATTCGGGAATTGTATTGATTCAAGAAACCAAATTGGAGAAAATTGATTCTGGTATTATTCGGAGTATTTGGGGAGATGGTCAGGTAAGATGGAGGGCAAAGGCAGCCAATGGGAGTGCGGGAGGCTTGCTATGTCTTTGGGACCCCCTAGTTTGTAGATTGATTTCTTGCAGAAGTGGGAATTTCTCGATCTCTCGTCTTTAAGCTGCAGGATGGTAATATAGTTCAAGTCACAAACGTGTATGGTCCAACAGTTTCTAATCTTAGGAGGAGTTTCTGGGAGGAACTGGCTGATATGAGGGGGACTTTGACTCATCCTTGGGTTATTGGGGGAGATTTTAATGTCACATTGTCGGCGGAAGAGAAGAATACAAGAAGTGGCAGAACTGTATCGATGAGGCAGTTTGCAGATTTCATTAATAATATGGATCTAATGGACATTCCCATTCAAGGTAACAGGTTCACTTGGACAAATAACCAGGATACCCCTACCCTGATCAGATTGGATAGATTTCTTGTTTCCTCAAATTGGGAGGACATCTTTCTGGACTTTAGGCAGATATCTCTACCCAGACCTGTCTCAGACCACAGTCCTATTCAGTTTATTTGTGGGGAGAGGGAGAAGGTCAAAACTCCCTTTGAATTTGAAAACTCTTGGTATGAGGAGGAAACTCTCAGATCATTGATGAAGAAAGTGTGGGAAGAACTTCAAGTGGAGGGATCCAGTTCCTTTGCTCTGGAAAAAAAAATGATGGCTATAGAAAAAGAATTAAAATTTGGAACTTGGAGAATAAGTTAAGTTCGGAGACTGAAAGAAAAGCCTTATTGGGTATTATTGAAGAGATTGATAAAGCAGAAGAAATGGGTCCAATTTCTGAAGAGTTAGGGCTGAAAAGACTTAAAGCAAAAAACATGGAAAAATTGGTGGTGAAAGAGGAAGTGAAATGGAGACAACGGGCTAAAGTTAATTGGCTAAAGGTAGGTGAAAAAATACACATTTCTTTCACAAAGTGGCTAATGCTAGAGCTAGAGTTTCAGCTATTAAGAAGTTGACATGGAATGAGAGATGTGGTGAATCTGATTCAGAGATTAAAGCAGTTGCAACCTCTTTCTATAAAGCACTTTACAAGGAAAAGTGGAAGCTGAGATCATTTCCCTTCAATCTCTCCTTTAGGCAACTGAGTGAGACCCAGAAAAGTTGGCTTGAAAGGCCTTTTACAGAAGAGGAAGTCAGTGCAGCAATTAAGAAGCTTGAAGGTGATAAATCACCTGGGCCGGATGGTTTTACCAATCTGTTCTATCTGAAGTGCTGGGACTTTGTGAAAGAAGATGTGACGAAGGTGTTCCAGGAGTTTCATGCAAATGCGTCCTTACAAAGAAGTCTAAATGCCACTTTTGTCTCCCTTATTCCAAAAATTGAGGGGGCTGTGAATATTAAGGAGTTTAGGCCTATTAGCTTACTTCACGGTTTCTATAAAATCTTGGCAGAAAGAATGAAAGGGGTGATAGGTAATGTTATTTCAAATAATCAGAGTGCATTTATTCCAGGCAAACAGATGGTAGACTCAATTTTAGTTGCTAATGAGTTAATTGACTCAAGGAGAAGACAGGGTATTCCGGGGGTTGTTTGTAAGCTTGACATTGAGAAGGCTTATGACAATGTCAATTGGGTTAGTGTTTGTACTAAGACCTCTAAATTTTCAATCCTAATTAATGGGCAGCCCATGGGTTTCTTTGGTAGTTCTAGGGGGCTGAGACAGGGAGGTCCTCTGTCACCCTTGCTGTTCATCTGTGTTATGGAAATCCTCACACTCTTTTTAGTAAGAAGGCTGCAGAATCGGGATTATGGAATTGGTTTACTATCTATCCAGGTAAAGAGAAAGTTAATATTCTTCAGTTTGCTGATGATACCCTCTGCTTTGTGGATGCATCTCTGCCTCAGTTGGAAACAGTTCTTGGAATTCTGAGTTGGTTTGATGTGGTTACGGGTCTCAAAGTCAATCTGAACTAAAGTAAGATCATCCCAGTGGGTCAAGTTGTAAATTTGGAAGATTGTGCACAGATAATGGCCTGCCATATGGAGCTCCTTCCGGTTAAGTATTTGGGGTTGCCTCTTGGGACAAAATGTTCCTCTTCTTCAATCTGGAGTCCAATCATTGAGAGAATGGAGAAGATGTTGGCTCTTTGGAAGGCTAAATATTTATCTTTTGGTGGTAGGGTTACAATGATTAAGAGCTCTCTGTCCAATCTCCCAACACACTTTCTTTCTCTCTTTCCAATTCCAAATAAAATTGCAAAGAGGTTGGAACAGCTTCAAAGGAACTTCTTATGGAGGGGATGGGAGGATGAGAAGAAAATTCACATTGTTAAGTGGGAGCGAGTGTGTAAGCCTAAGGAGAAGGGTGGTTTGGGAGTTAGGAAAGTAAAAGATTTCAATGCTGCTCTTCTTAGCAAATGGATACGAAGATTTGCTTATGAGAGAAATGCTTGGTGGAGGTGCCTCATTGCGGCTAAGTATGGTGTGGATTGGGGAAATTGGAAAACTCTCGGTCCCCTTTCATTTGGGGGTAGTTCTCTCTGATCTGGTATTTCTAAGATCAGTACTCTTTTCATGAACGGGGTCAAGTTTAAAGTTGGAAAAGGGGATAGAATCAAGTTTTGGAAGGATTCCTGGCGTGAGGAAGGCCCCTTGGCTGATGCTTTTCCCCGGCTGTTCCAAATTGCAGTGAATCAAGATTCTTCAGTTGCTGATAACATTAGTACTGTTGGGGGCTCATTCTCTTGGACTCCCCTATGTAGGAGGAATTTGCTAGATTGGGAAGTGGAGGAGTATGTAGGTCTGTTGGGGCAGATTCAAAATCAGAGAATTGATACGAGTATGGAAGCTGAATGGACTTGGAAGTGGAATGCAGATGGTAGATTCACAGTTAAATCCCTTTTCCTTAAGATGTGCAGCTCAGGTCAGGAGAACTTCTCGGATGGGCAGATTTGGAACCCCACCTGCCCCTCCAAGGTTAACTTCCTGGTTTGGACAATGGTTTTGAATAAATGTCTAACTAGGGTCAACTTGGAGAGAAGGGGTATGCAGATTCCTGATCCCTCCTGTGTCTTATGTGGCATGGGTGCTGAATCTATAGGTCATTTGTGCATTCACTGTCCGATCTCCTCTTCAATCTGGGGACGTTTCTTCAAGAAACTAGAGGTGTGTTGGGCTATGCCTAAGTCTGTGAAGGAGCTGTTTATGAGTTGGAGATTGGATGGTCTTAGCATGAAAGGCAGGCTTGTTTGGAATATTATTCCGCAGGCTGTTCTTTGGTCCATTTGGATGGAAAGAAACAATAGAATTTTCTGTAATCAATCTAAAAGTCCAGATGAGATTGTGCAGAAAGTGGTGGGAAAGATTTGCTCCTGGGTGTCGGCGAATGAGGAGTTTAAAAGTCAGAATGTTTCTCTCCTTCTTTGTACTAAATCATGGATGTTCTTGTAATATGTTTTGGGCTCAGGAAGGCCTAGTTGGCCCGAGTCTTGTTGTATTTGGCTTTCTCATTGAATAAAATTACTTTACCTTTTTCCAAAAAACAAAATGGCTACATAATATAGGGGGTCATTGCATGGTGCAATGGTAAAATCTTGGGCCGACAATCATGAGAACATGGGCTCTGAGTCAGACAATGACCACTATGAAAAAAAAAAAAACAACTGTTGGGCCTGTATCCAGTCTACCCTCCTAACACAGCTGGGACCTGGGACCATCATTGGGTAATGGCCCCATGGCTAATATTCAATTGAGTAACAAAACTCCAATAGAAGATTGTCTATGTGACTGGTGTCCAACATTTTTTTTAACTTCATCTGCTTCACCTTTTACAGGTTCACATATGCATGTCAAGAGGAGAAGCTTTTCCTAATCTTCATGGGCAGCTTGATGTGAAGGGACTGGGATTCCAGATACATGATGCTCCATCATCTTTTTCGGTATGTTCTAATTACATTTGTTGTTTTGAAATTCTTTGTGTTTTCCTATGATTTTTTTTTTATTAATTAGCAACAGGAAAGATTTCATTGATATTAAAACAGTGTACAAGATGTACATCAAAGATAGAAACAGTTTAAGAATTACAAGTGCAGAAGATAGAATAACATAATCAAATATACATAGCATGCCCAATTACAGCTTTGCGCCAAGGGTTATTCTCTCCACCTTAATTTCTGTCTATTTACCCTTGTTGGGGCAAGGGAGTCATCCAGTGAGTTAGCTCAGCTCTAAACCCAGTCAATTTCTGCTTGTATATTTTTGATGAATAATTTCTGCTTGTATATTTAGACACAATGATCTTGTTTCCCTTATTTTGTGCTTTAAGGCTCCAAGGGAGTCATCCAGTGAGTTAGCTCAGCTCTAAACCCAGTCAATTTCTGCTTGTATATTTTTGATGAATAATTTCTGCTTGTATATTTAGACACAATGATCTTGTTTCCCTTATTTTGTGCTTTAAGGCTCCAAGGAGGCAAGAACCATCCATAGTCCCTCTTATACCAGAAAGATTCAAGTTTCTAACGAATCAACCATATGAAATGATTTATTAGCTTCCTTGGAAGGAAAGCCCCACTCCTGAGTGATATGTTCTGCTTCCTCAATGATGAATTGGTATGGAATATGTTCTGCTTCCTCCTGAGTGATATGTTCTCTTTGGTGGATAACAAAGAGGCCACAGTTGCTGAGTGTTTTGATCTGGTCAGGGGAGAGGTGGTTAGAGTCCCAGGTCCTGAAGAGCTTTTCAGGACTGGGAATTGGAGGAAGTGTCTCAATTGCTTAAGTGCCTTCTCTTTTGATCCTTTTCTACACGATCAGTGGACTTGGAAACGGAGTGCTGATAGTCTAAGTGATTTGAGGGTGTATGAGTTTCCTGTAAAACAAGTATTGGTTCCTTCTCCTTCAAAAATCAACTCCTTAGTTTGGGCAGCAGCTCTTGGCAAATGTCTTGTCTGACTAGAGGCAACTTAGCAAGGAGAGGTGTTCCCATTGAAGATCTGAGTTGGGGGGTGTGCGGGCAGATGAGGAATGTGCATTCATTGCCTGACTGCTTGGGTATAATGGTCTCACTTCCTGAAAGCGGTTGGGATTTGTTGGGTAATGCCAAGCCTGGTGAAGGATCTAAGAAAGGAAAATGCATCTAGAAAACTATTCCAGCTGCTGTGATTGGCTCCATCTGGAGTTCTGGACAAAAAGGAATAACAGATCGAGTCCTGATGAGCTGATTTATTGTACTGTTGCTAGGTTAGCTTCCTGGCTGTCTGCTGTAATAGAATTCAGTAATCAGAACCCAAGTTTTCTGCTTGTATTAGAGCATTTTACATGCATTACTTTTGTACTGCTTTTCAACAAAAACAAAAAACTCCCAGTTTTAATGGGATAGAGTCTGACCATATTGCTTTGGCTGGAAAATTTGAAGAGTTGGAGGTGCAACCAAGAGATTTGAAGAAAGAGGAGCATGAGAAGAATCATTTTGTATTGGGATTTGGTTCACAAAAATTTCCAGGAAATGAGGTCCTTTTTGGTGGAAGTCATGAAAAACTTTGGTTTTGGGGAGAAATGGTGTAAATGGATTCGAGGCTGCTTGAGGACTTGCCACTACTCAATTCTGGTGAACAAGACTGTAGTTGATCACTTTCCAGCCATTAGAGGGATCAGGGAAGGTGACCCTCTATCCATTTCTTTTTACCTTGGTAGCTGATGTGTTGGGGAGATTAATCCAAAAAGTAGATTCTAGGGACTTGGTGAGAGGGTGGGAAGGGATAAAGTGCCTATCACACATTTGCAATTTGCTGATGACACGGTTCTATTTTGTGAAGGAGGTGATCTTAGTTTGTGTAGTAGGAGTGAATATGGATGCTAGGGAGATGTCAGATTGTGCAGCCATTTTGGGTTGTGAAGTGTCAAACTGGCCCATGAATTACTTGGCCTTCCTCTAGGAGACAATCCAAGAAATGGCAATTTTTGGAACCCAATGATGGAGAGAGTCACAAAGAGATTAGCTTCTTGGAAGAGGAATTACCTTTCTTTGGGAGGGAGGATAACCTTAATCAAGTTGACCTTGGTCAGTTTACTCGTTTATTTTCTATTGGTATTCAAAATGCTAGTGGGGGTTTCCAAAAGCTTAGAGAAAATAGTTAGAGATTTTTTATGGGAACCAAGGGAGGAAAGAAAGGACCACGGGGTCAATTGGGAACTGTAACTAAAGGCTTGGACTTTGGAGGATTAGGAATTGGCAATTTTCAGAAAAGAAATGCGGCTCTATTAGGGAAGTGGTTGTGGAGGCTATTGATAGAGAAGGATAGGTTATGGGTCAAGGTGGTTTTGAGTATTCATGGGTTGACGACTGAAGGTTGGGATGCGGAAGTGTTGGCTTGAGCTACAAGTGCTTCTCCTTGGAAGTCGATAGATGCCATCCTACCTTTTAACAGGTATAATCTTTGCTCTGGGAACTTGGTTAATTTCTGGGAACACTTGCGAGTGGGAGACTTACCCTTGAAAGATTGTTTTCCCTCTCTCTTTGCATTGTTTGATTACAAGAATAAACCGGTTTCCACCTTCCTTTCTTCTCATGCTGAGGGTCTTGTGCTTGATTGGGATTTGGGTTTTAGAAGGGGAACCGGGGATTCAGATCCAAATAGCCTTTTGTCTCTTCTTCATATCTTACAAGTAGGGGTGGCCATGAGTCGAGCTGTTCATGAGCTGTTTGAACTCGGCTCAGCTCGGTCTATACCGAGCTTCGAGACAAATTCAAGCCTAACATATGGGCTCGTTTTCTAATCGAGCTGAGCTCGAGCTTAATACGGCTCAGCTCGTGAGGCTCACGAGCCTAGTTGAGTATATGTACATAGGTTGTCTCCTTGGCTTGGCTACTGAAGGAGATCTCGACTATTGAGGGAGACCTCGGTTTGGCACCTTGGCAACTAAGGGAGACCTCGGCTCGGCACCTCGGCAACTAAGGGAGACCTCAGTTCAACACCTCGATTGATAGGGAGACCTCGATTGATAGGGAGACTTGCAATCAGAGGCAGTAGAGCTCGAGCTCAAGCCGCTAGTTCGAACCAAGCTCGAGCTCAAGCTCAAGCCTGATAATTTATGACCGAGCCGAGCTCGAATAGGCAGATATTCGGCTCAGCTCGGCTCAAATCCTCCCCTACTTTTAAGGAGTCTGCTTGGACCCTTCAAAGTCGGATTCACACATTTGGATCCCCTCTTCTTCCAGTATTTTTCATGTGCTTCCTTCTTTGAAGCTTTAACTGTGCCTATTGATAGTGTTGGGCAAACCTTTCCAGTTAAAGAAGTGCGGGGTAAACTGTTCCACCTAGGGTTGGGGCTTTTTGTTGGAAAGCCTTCTTGGGAAGGATTAACACTGGTGATTTCCTTCAAAGAAGGAAGCCTTTTTGGTGCTTATCTCCTAATTGGTGTGTTCTTTGTAAAGCTGATGGTGAGTCCTTCTTTCACTTTTTAATGTCCTATCTGTTTGTTTCTTCTATTTGAGAATGGTTTCTCTCTTTGTTTAGTTGCAGATGGATTCCTCCACCAGATGTTCAATGCCTTTTTGGTCCTGCTACTGGTTGCTGTACAAAGAAAGGGGAGAAGGCTTTATGGAAAAGTACAAGGGCTGCAGTATGTTGGACAGTTTGGGATGAAAGAAATCAAAGAACATTTGTTGATAAGAAAAGGTACAAAGCGACAATAATTGAAGTAACTACAACAAGGGTAATGCAATGTGAAGTCTTTGAAGTTATTTGAAGACATATCCACATCAGCTCTGTTGAACAATTGGAAGGAAGTGGCCTGTTCAGCTCCTGAGAAGACTGTCCCTCAACCACTGTGGACTCCTCCAGCTCTCGGCTTTATAAAGCTGAACTTCAATGGTAGCAGTGAAGGAAACCCTTCAGGCATTGGAGGGGTATTTAGGAACAAGGTGGGTATGATTATTGTTATGTTTTCAGGTCCAGTTGGGGAAGGAGACTCACTTCGAGCTGAAGTCTTGTCAGTCTTGGAAGGTGCCAAAAAGGCTAAGGAGCTTAACTTAAGGAGGTTAATTATTGAGGGAGACTCGAGGTTAGTTCTAGATTGGCTACAAAAGGAGTGTAGCATGGGGAGCTACCTGAATGAAAAAAAAAAGAGTATTTAAGTGGCTGACTCGGGATATGACAGTGAGACTACAATGGGTAAAGAGGTGTGCTAATTCCTTTGCAGATGCACTAGCCAAACAAGGGGTGGGAAGAAATCAGTTGTTCTAGGCCAATTTGTAATTTTTCTTTTTCCTTGGGGGAGTTATGAGAGTTTATCTCCCCCTACCATTGTACTTTTTCTTCATCTTTCATTAATGAAATGATTCTGTTATTGATAAAAAAAATTCCAGGAAACGAGCTGGATAAAATGCTGGTTTGAAAATGGGAGGAATTGGTTAGATGCCAACTCTTTTAATTAGTAAAAATGTTTGGGATTAAAAAAGTTAGTAACGGTGTTCTTTATTGAAGAATGAAAAGTACAGAGCACAAGTTACAAAACATGGCCCAATGGATAAAATGATCCCATGCCTTCCCATAAAATGATTCTGTGCTATCCACCATAAATCCTGCTAAGCTATTGGTTGAAGTGTTTGTTGATCTCCTCACCCATGCGAATGAGATATTCATTCTAGATGGGAGGTTCCAAATGTTATACTCCATCTCCCAAGGTCCCTCCACCAAGAAAGGATCTTCTCCTCACGTAGAGCGCCTCACACTGACCTCACAGGCACATCAACTATGCATTGGGAACATCTCCTGTACTTATACGTTATTATTCACGGGAGGTGTTTCCAATGCATGGTGAGATGTGCATGTGAAGTCGGTGTGAGGCGCCCTGTGTGAGGAGCAGATCCCAATTCCCCTCCACCTATACATACATATATACATACATATGTGTATGTATATGTATATTTATGCATGCATTCATGCATACATGTATGTATATTATATAAAGAGGATACTTGCCATTGTTTCATTGCATGTCATAGAAGTTGTTAAATCCAAATTCCATATACCATATGTGGTTAACGTGTGTATCTATTGATTCTCTCTCTCTCTCTCTGTATATATATGCAAACTAGAGGGCTTCTCTTTCAGACAAGTAGTTGCCTATCTTCTCAAGAAAGAGTATCCAAAGAGTGATTCTTTCCATTCTTAAATAACGTGGATGTGGTTGTAGTAAACTCCTCTCACAAAAAGTACTCCATAGTCCCTTTAGATGATTCCTCTGGTTTTGGGTGGAATTTAATTTGAGAAGGGCTGTTAGGGACATTGACTTAAAAGATACTATGTCCCTCTTGGCAATCCTTGAAAATGTGTTTCTGAACCCCCAAAAGGAAGACTGCAGAATATGGACCTCATCCCCCTTGGGCTCTTTCTCTTGTGCTTCATTCTTTCAGTCCCTTTCTCAGCATCCTACTTCCCTTGGGATGCCTTTTCCTATTAAAGAAATTTGGTGCAAGCCTATCTCACCTCAGGTTCGGAGTTTTTGCTGGGAAACCTTTCTGGAAAGAATAAACACTTGTGATCTTCTTCAAAGAAAAAGACCCAAGACTTGTCTTTCCCCGCACAGGTGTGTTCTTTGCAAAGCTGATGGAGAGACTGGGTACCACTTATTAGTGTCTTGTCATTATGCAACAACTATTTGGGCTTGGGCTTTGTCCATCTTTGGGTGTAGCTGGATCCCCCCTTTGAATTTGCAGAGTTTATTTTTCCCATCTTTTTTCAGTTGGCCTGCAAAGAGGGGTAGGATCATGTGGAGGAGTGTTAGGGCTGCTGTATGCTGGTCTTTGTGGGAAGAAAGAAACTCCAGAATCTTCTCAGAAAAGGAGAGGGAAGCTGAGAACTTATGGAGATGATCCACTTAAGGGTAGTGCACTGGATGAAATCCATGGATTTGTTTTCAGACTTTTCTGTGGATGTTTTGTTGAGAAATTGGAAAGAAATAGCAAAATGAGTTCAGGTCAAGAGGGTCATTAGTCCTTCTTGGATCCCCCCTTCTGCTGGGTATATAAAGTTAAACTTTGATGGCAGCAACATTGGGAATCCAAGACAATCAGGAATTGGAGGGGTTTGGATAGGTTCCGCTTCTGTTATGCTTTCGGTGAACTGGTTCGAGGGAGCTTGCCCTCCTGAAATGGACGTGAGGTTGAAGATGAGAGAGGGAGAGAAATATCAAGGGAATTATTCACTGTGTCTTTCATGGATTCGCTGATTGGCCTATATAGTGCATGGCCAGCTAACAACTTGTAACCAACTCTGAGCATCTTACACTGACTATGATTGCTTCCCATTACATGGACGTCGGGTATACACGAATTTAACGGGTGGTTCCATACGCGTGATGCATGTGGTGTTCTGGGCTGATACTTGGGCATGCTGGGCCCGAGTTTCTTCGTCTGGGTTGTCTCCTTCTCTGGGCTTAACATTCCTGCCTCCTTCAAGAATGACCTTGTCCTCAAGGTCAAGGGTGGGAAACTGCTTCCGGAGTTGGTCATAATCCTCCCACGTGGTGTCTTCTTGAGGCAAGCCACTCTACATGATCAGAGCCTACTTATGAACCTTGCTGCCCTTGCGAACCCAATGTAAATCCTTAATTACTAGAGGTTCAAACATTACTTCTCTTGCCTCTATGAATTGAGGGAGAGTGGGGCTGATAACATCAGTGGAAGCCAAGCACATCTTCAGAAGGCTGGCATGGAAGATGGGGTGCAACTGGCATTTTGCAGGTAAGTGGAGGTGGTAGGCGACAAGCCCAATTCGCTCTGCCACCTGAAATGGGCTGAAGTATCTTGGAGATAGTTTTTGGGATGCTCTCCGAACCAGAGATGCCTGTCTAGACGGTTGGAGCCGTAGACAGACCCAGTCCCCAATAGAGAACTCCAATTCCCGATGCTTCTTGTCATAGGCTTTCATTTGTTGCTGGGCCTGTTGTAAGTGGAATTTGAGGAGCTTAAGTGTGCTGTCTCTCGCCTGTAACTGTGCCTCAACCTTGGCTACTAGCGAAGTGCCCGACTCATAAGGCAAGATAGAAGGAGGTTCGTATCCGTACAACACCTTAAAGGGAGTTGTTCCGGCTGAAATCTGAAACGTGGTATTATACCAATATTCAGCCCAAGGTAGTCACTGGGCCCATTGTTTGGGTCTATCACCCACAAGACATCTCAAGTATGTTTCTAGGCAGCGGTTGACCACTTTGGATTGCCCATCCGTCTGAGGATGGCAACTGGTGGAATGCAACATCTGAACCCCTTGAGCTGTGAAGTAGGCCTTCCAGAAAGCACTCATGAAGAGAGGATCCTGATATGTTAAAATGGATTGTGGTGTTCCGTGGAGCTTGGCTACTTCCCAAATGTAAGCCTAGGCCATTGTGGTTGCTGAGTAAGGTCGAGAGAGGCTTATAAAGTGAGCATATTTACTTAGTTGGTCCACCACCATCAACACCACTGATTTCCTTTGGGACGTGGGTGAAGTCCATGGTGACTTCTTCCCACACCCTCTCTAGGATGTGTAGAGGTTGCAGTAACCCGGTCGGAGTTTGGGTGCTATTTTTTTGCTGTTGGAAAATAGTACATTGGGCCACAAACTCTTGTACCATTCGTTTCATACCCTTCAAATAATAGTGGGTTGCCAGGTGTTTGTAGGTGTGGAGAGCTCCTGAATGTCCTCCTTGGGCCAAGTTATGGAATAGCCGAAGTAGCTCTTGATGATATTTGGATTCTCCGGACACCACCATACGACCTTTGTAGTAGAGAATGCCATTATGGACTGTGTATCCTGAAGTTTATGCAGAATCCTCAAGGATCTGGGCCCGGATTTGGGTTAAATGGGGGTTATTGTGGGCTTCTTGTTTTGGGTGGGCCGATAGTTGGTAATTCAGCCGTGACAAGCCCATTATGTGAAAGTTATCAGCTCTGGAGAGTGCATCCGCCACCGCATTAGAGGGCCCGAGCTTGTATTCAATAGCAAAGTTGAACCCCATTAACTTGTAGGCCCACTTATGCTAGTCAGGGCCACTCACTGCTCCAGAAGGTGTTTAATGCTGCGGTGGTCCGTCCTGACAATAAACCTTTGGCCCAAGAGATATGCTCTCCATTTTTGAACCGCCAGAGCAATGGCCATGAGCTCCTTCTCGTAAGTGGACTTAGCATGAGCTTGTGGAGAGAGAGCCTTGCTGACATAGGCCAAGGGTCGGCCCTGCTGCATTAGAACTGCACCTATGCCTTTTCTTGAGGCGTCAATCTCCACTATAAACTCTAGGTCAAAATCAGGGAGGTCCAATGTAGATGGGGTGGTTACGACTTCCTTGGGTGTCTGAAAGGCTTCTTCAGCTTCTTGATCCCACTTGAAGGAGTGCTTCTTCAACAACTGGGTGAGAGTAGCAAGGACCCCATACCCCTTTATGAACTGGCAGTAATAGCTTGTTAACCCAATGAACCCTCTAAGAGCCCGTGGAGAGCTGGGCCGGGTGGACCCGGATTTGATGGTAGCTTGACCGTAGGTCCATCTTGGAAAAGTATTTAGCTTGCCCCAACTCATCAAATAGTTCTTCAATCAGAGTTATTGGATACCTGTCCTTGATTGTGATGTGGTTCAAGGTTCTATAGTCCACATAGAATCTCCAGCTACCATCTTTCTTTCGTACCAAAGTTACCTGGGATGAAAATGAGCTGCTGCTGGGCCGAATAAAACCTTTGTCTAACAGTTCCATCACCATACGCTCCACTTCAACTTTCTGGTAATGGGGGTAATGGTAAGGTTTGACGTTGGCAGGTGGGGCTCCGGGTTGGATGGGAATCTGGTGGTCATGGGCCCGAGTGGGTGACAATGAGGTAGGTTCTTGGAAATTGTTGGAGTAGGTCTGTAGTAATAGCTGGAGCTGTTGGGCTTGGCTTGGGGATGGGCTAGTGTTTCCTGTGAGGGGAGTAATAATAGGCCTAGAGCCCATGCTCATCAATACTGGAATAGAGTCATGTTGATAGGTCTTAAGTACAACCTCCAAACTGTTAGTGGTTATGGGTTGGGCCTTAATCCCCTTTAATGTGTAGGAACTCCACCCATAAGTAAATTGCACTGTCAAGTCAGACCAATTACAAACCATAGGGCCCAACAACTGTAGCCGTTGTATGCTCAAGACAACATTTGCCTCTGTGAATTCTAACGGATGTAGGTCCACTTTAAATTGGTACCCTTGAATCTTTAATTCTACTGATTTGCACCTCCCATCACAAGTGATTTGGTGGCCATTGGCCACGTTGACTGCAAATGGAGACGGGTTCTATCATTAACCCGCGTTGTTTGGCTATTCGGGGAGTAATGAAATTTAGAGAGCTTCCACTATCAATCAAGACAGCCACTCTCTTCCCTGATATTGGCCCGTGTCCGCATGGTTCTTGGGACCTGGTAACCAGCTAGGGCCTGAAGGGATATAACACAGTATTCTATCTCCGGTACCACCTCCATCTGCTGAATCCCTGGGTCACCGGTTTGGGTTTCAAAATCATCCTCTCCTTCTACTTGTAGAAGATACACATGATGGGTCTTGCATTTGTGGTTCGGGATGAATTTTTCGTTGCAATTATAACAGAGGCCTTTCTCCCTATGGGCCTGCATTTCCGTCCAATATAGTTTCCGGTAAGGGAGGATTAGAGCTCCAGTCCTCTTGTTAGGTGGAACTGGTAAGGGAACCGGTTTGAGGGTAGCCGAGGTTGGGGTTGGAAGAAGAGGCCCAGGTTTCGACTTAGTCTTGGGATAGGGTCCCTTTTGGGTTAGGCCCGCTTGAGGCCCAATAGGACTCCCTAGCTTCTTAAGCTGGTCCAGTCTCTCCTCATGGAGCTTAGCCAATCCCACTGCTGCCATCAAGGTGGTCGGTTGCATGGTATTCACCTCTATTCGGATGTCTTTCCTTAAGCCCCCTATAAAACTTCCCACCAGAGTGGCCTCCGGCCAGTCATGAACCTGGGTGGCCAACCTTTCAAATTCATTCTGATACTCCCTCACTGTTCCTGTCTGTCTCACCCGGGAGAGTGACTCGTTGAAGTTCTCATAACTAGAAGGACCGAACCTCACGCGCAAGGCTTTGGTTAGATCCAACCAGGTGGTTTGGGGGTGGGTCTTACTACCATTGGTACCACATAATAGCCTCTCCATCCATGTGTATGGCGGAAATGGAGACCCTCTGATCTGCTGGCGTCTCATGGAATTCAAAGTAGCATTTGGCCCGATAAATCCAAGGAATGGGATCATCATCACCTGAGTAAAGAGGAAAATCAATTTTGGCAGCCTTGACTGGAAACACTCCTCCCCTCCTAACGCCGCTGCTGCTAGATCCTTCAATATCAGTGGGTCTTGAAGCTGATGACCTCCGTTCGAACTGACCTACCAGAGCCGAGAGGGTCTCTTTGATTTCTCTCAACTCGCTGGTGGTCTGCCACACTTCTCCTTCGATGCGGTCGATCCTTTCTTCTGCAGACGAAGACCTGGTGGTTGGCATTGCAGCTGGGCTCCGATACCAGTTGATAGGTTTCACTTCTGTTCTGCTTTTGGTGAGCTGGTTCGAGGGAGCTTGCCCTCCTGAAATGGACGTGAGTTTGAAGACAAGAGAGAGAGAGAGAGGGAATTATTCACTGTCTTTCATGCATTTGCTGATTGGCCTATATAGTGCATGGCCAGCTAACAACTTGTAACCGACTCTGAGCGTCTTACACAGACTGATTTCTTCCCATTACGTGGACGTCGCCGGGTATACACGAATTTAACGGGTGGTGCCATACGCGTGATGTGTGTGGTGTTCTGGGCTGATACTTGGGCCTGCTGGGCCCGAGTTTCTCCATCTGGGTTGTCTCCTTCTCTGGGCTTAACAGGTTTTCAGAAATGAGGAAGGAAATACTATAGCCCTTTTCTCTGGTCCATTTGGAGAGGGTGATTCCCTCAGGTTTGAGATATTAGCAGCCCTGGAAGCGATCCAAAGAGCAAGAGAACTGGATATTAGGAGACTGATTCTTGAAGGAGATTCGGAGATAGTAGTAAGTTGGTTAAAAGAAGACAAGCCTGGTTTGTGGAAAAACAACAATGAGAGGAAAGAATTTAAATGGCTGGCAAAGGATATTGAAGTTAAGTACAGCTGAGTTAAAAGAACTACAAATGCCATTGCTGACGGGCTAGCTAAGCAAGGGGTGTATAGGGCTTCTTTCTAATTCTGTTTTTTGCTTGTGGGGGAGCTAAGACAGTTTACCTCCCTCTGTTTGATTGTAATACCTCCTAATTAATTCCAATGAAATTCTGTTGTTGATAAAAAAAAAGTACTCCAGAGTCCAGACTCATGGCTACTTATCAAAAAAAAAAAAAAAAAAAACTTAAAATGATTGTGGCCCATACTAACCTTTCTAATTCAGTTTTCGAAATTCAAATAGAAGGATCATTCTTTTAAATGAAATAGGTCATCAGTTATAAATTAAACCTGATTTAATTTATTAAATGAAATAAGAAACCCAAATCAAATTTAGCACATAAGCACAAGTAGGGTATCTCGAACGAAATAATAAATAGTGTGGACCTAAATCTGTTCATGGGTCGAGCTTCAGGCTGGGCCCATTTAAATTTGGCAAAAGCTAAACCTGAGCCTGGTCCATGAACAGGTCTTGTGGGACCCATTCTTATAGAGAAACTGGGTTATAAATTACTAATAAAACCTGATTTAATCTCTTAAATCAAACAAGAAACCTATCTATCAAAAAAATCCTTTACTAAAAACAATCAAATGAGAATCTAACCTAAATTTACAGTATAGATAATGGATGTCAAACAAAATAGTCAAATTAGTGACCATATGGGGGGTCATTATCTAGTATATATATTAAAGGAAAGCCCTCAGACTAGAGCCTAGAGGGCTTCTACTTCAGATAAGTGACACCCTATATTCTTAAGAAAGAGTATTCAGAGAGTGGTTCTTTCCACTCTGAAATAGAAGCCTTGTTCCTCAGACGTGTTTACCCACTCTCAGAAAAAAAAAAAAAAAAAAAAAAAACGCTAACCTCAGAAATGTGGGAGCCTAGAGGGTTTCTACTTCAGATAAGTGACATATATTCTTAAGAAAGAGTATTCAGAGAGTGGTTCTTTCCACTCTCAAATAGAAGCTTTGTTCGTCAGACATGTGTTTACCCACTCTCAAAAAAAAAAAGCTAACTTCAGACATGTGGCTGCCTATCAATAAAAGTACACACTTCAAAAGATGTAGGATCCATGTTAATCTTTCTATTTTAATTTCCTCATTCAAATAAAGGACTCATTGTAAAGACTTTCAATGGTGTGGGTCCCATTCTTTTAAATTAAATAGCTTATCAATTACAAACTTGTTTTAATTTTTAAAATTAAGGAATTCAAATTATATGTAATAGATAAATGGTGAATTCAATAAAGTGGGTTATTTTTTACAACAAAAACCTGATTTCATCTCTTAAATAAAAAAACCTATATATAAAAAATCCTAAGGTGTTTTGGAGCTGCATACCCTTTGCAATATGTTGGAACTTGTGGAAGGAGAGGAATAGAAGAATTTTTGAAGCCAAAATCTATAACATGAATAGGATTGTGGCTGCTGTAAGCAAGTCGATTGCTGTTTGGGTTATGGATCCAGAGTTTAGACATATTGATAGAAGGGATCTGGGGGAAAATTTAGGGGAAGTGCTGGAAATTCAGGTTTTAATCTGGAAAAATGTGTATTGAGTTTGGGTCCTACATTCTTGATTGTAATGAGTGATGACTCGTCACCTTCTTGTATTTTCTTTTATTTTAATGAAATTTTCGTTTTTTACCTATAAAAAAAAAGCCTAACATAATGGTAATAGGTGATTGATAAAAAAAATGATAATAGGTGTCGATAAAGTCCGAATAATGCCTCCGGATTTAGTACGGGGTAGTCATTATGTAGTGAATACATTAACCTAAATCTTTGCAATAATGACAAAAGTTGTTCATATGGCAGTACTAGCAAGGCAGTAATTTATTTCATCCTTTTTTTTATGTTTTTGTGGCACTTATATGAAGAGTTCAATATGCAAAGGTGGATCCCTTGTTATATTCCTGTTGTACGTCTTTCTATAATTATACATAATATATTTGTTATTATCAACGAAAAGGAAAATCTCATTGGATCCAATGGCTTAAGCTCTTACCATGACTTTTAAGCTATATTGTTGAACTAACATTTGTTTTCTTTGAATTATCACTCATGCTAGATCTTATCACTCATGTTCTGTGTAGAAAAAATTTTTAGTCAAGTCAAGTGGGAAAATCCCCTAAATGAGCCATATGGACGGTCAATGTGATTGATCTGAACTGTGTACTAAATTGTAGTACCTTTGAATCAATGTCTTCATCCCTAAATCCACATGCATCAACCCTAGAATACACTTTATATTGATTTTTTTCCATGAGTAATATTAACAGTTCATGGTTTTATTTTAACATTGCCATGTGGAAGATGACCCAACTAGCAAATCCTATATTGAAAATTTCCCAATAGTTTCTATTTTTCATTTTAGAATTCATTCTTATTATCTATTTACATAAATCCACCATCTGCATAGTTGTGCGTTCCCTGTTTAAGTGGCCTACACAATTATTATTCTATATCTTAAGTTGGTATTTCCACTTCCATGCAAGTCTTCAGGATTGTGCTCAGAACTGTACATGATGATTGCTTTTAGAGAATGGTTGATGCTTTCTCTATAAAAAAGTATGAACTCTAAAACTACTTGATGGCCTGTTTGGAAGCACTAATAATATTTGTATGTGGTTGCGTACATGCAGGACATGGCAGCAAGTTTATGTTTTCGGGGTCAACGAATATTTTTGCACAATGCAAGTGGCTGGTTTGGCAATGTTCCTTTAGAAGCTTCTGGAGATTTTGGTATTAATCCTGAATATGGGGAGTTCCATCTGATGTGCCAGGTCATAATCTTTGATATCTGCATGCTCTTAGATTTGGGGGGAACATTTTCCATACTTGAATCAGAACAAACTAATGCCCATAAAAAATGACAGTTACTTATCATACATCATGACATTAAGATACTATGTGCTTGAAGCTATGGAAGGATTTTATTCCATGCCTACCAAGTCAAATTTATATCCAGTTTGTACTACAGTTAACATATTAGATTGATAGCCTTTTGCTTTTTTTTTTTTTTTTTGAAAAGTAGAAAGAAAAGAAATCATTTAAATAAAAACTGAATACAATCATTAGAGGGTGTTGAGACAACACCAGAAATACCCAATCACAACAAAATTACATCGAACAAGAGGAAAAGAAAAACAGACTCCAAATCTCTTCCCGAAAAATTAATCTTCTTCCTAATAGTTCTGGAACCACAGACTCACGGACCAATGCATGAAGACCTTTGCCAACTTGTCCACACCTTGATCATCTCCTTCAAACACCTCTTCCTGCCCGTCTCCTTTCTCGTTCCATGCCTCTCCTCCTTTCCCTACTGAACCCTTCTTTAGATTCTTCTCCCTCTTTCTCCTTTCAAATGCTTCAAAAGCTTGTCTACCAAACTCTTTGCCGCCCCAACTCTGCATCTATTGCAACGAAATCCTTGATCTACACCAATCTTCCCATTTTTTTCCTTGCTATCTGAAATATACTTATCGAAATTCATGGTTTAGAATTGGGGAAACAGGTTTGCTGGTGGTTATACTGAAAACGTGATACTGAGAAAGGTGGGGATAAGAGAAGTGGAGAGAGAAGCTCCTATATGGAGAAGGCAAAAACTGTAGAAGTGGACAACTGACAGATAGGCCAGATTAAAAGTGGGGTGTGGGAAGCAAATGTTTCTACTTGGTTCCAGATGGAAAGGGAGAAATGCATAGGTGAAGTATTTGGAAGCTGATCTGGTGGGGGAAATAGTGACCAGACTCTCAATCAGCGAACTGCAGAGGTGGACGGTGACTTTTGGAAAGTGGCTTTGGGGGTGAGGATCAGAAGGATGGACAGAGGCAAATATCTCTTCATTTTCCCTTCCGTAGAGGAAGCTAATAGCCTGATAGGATCTTGAAGACTGGCGCAAGAAATGTTTTTTTTTTTTTTTGGGTGAAAAGAGCGATTCATTCAGAAACAAGAGAACAATAGAAACAGATACAACAAAAGGCAAAAGCAAGACACTCACAGACCTAAACTTGTGACACAGGAAAAGAAACGACAACACACCCGCAACAAACAAGGAAGAGAAACATAACCAGAAAAAAACAGAAAAGAGAAGAGACGCACACAACAACTACCGCCAAAACTAAGGTTCTTTACTAACTTGATCAAACACCACAGAGTCCGCCAACCATCTAGGCATAGCTTCAGCGAAACAGCTCTAAGAAGACAAACCATGGATAGCTAGCTTATGTAACACCCCATTAGCAGAGCGAGGCACCCAACAAAAATCAAAAGATCTTCCTTGAATCAGCTTCCTTACATCCATGCATAAAAACAATAGATCACGGTGACAGTTCAGATCAGAATAAAAAGGATTGTCTATCAGAGATTTACAGTTAGATTAAAAAACCACTGCTCTGATGGATAACCCCATGCTTAAGAAGATATGAGGCCAAGGGCTTTGCAAAATACTCCTTGGCATTATTAAATCTGAGATTTTTTTATCGTAGTTCTAAAATGGGTAGAACCATTTGATGAAAAGCATGGGTCAAAGTAGGAATTTCATCTCGAGAGTGCATAAAGTAAACTCATGAAAACCGAGAGTAGTCATCAACAAATAACAGAAAGTATTTGTACCCTCCCATAGCAATAATGTGGTATGGTCCCTAAATGTCAGTATGCACAATTTCAAAAGGAATAATACTTCTTTCACTACTCAATGAATAAGTTGATTTACAATGCTTTGCCAATTCACAACTCTCACACTTCAAATTGGACAGTTGGATTGACTCAAACAAAGCAAGAAAAAGACTCTTTAAAGACCCAAAAGACAAATGACCCAATCAGTTATGCCAAAGCATAATCTGACTCATAGACTATGACACATAAGACTTCCCAACTTCTTTATTTCTCCCAGGTGGATGTTCAAGCAAATAGATCCCATTCGTCTCACGACCAGTCCCAATCACCTTGTCGCTAGATCTTGGAAAACACAATGATCAGGGAAAAATGTTACTGAACAATTCTGATTTTTAGTGATACTACTGACTGAAAGTATATTAGTACTTAGATTAGGAACATGCAGAACTAAGGATGAAGAAATGGCATCAGAGATTCTGATGTCTCCCTTGCCAGAAATAGGGACAAGAGAGCCATTAACAATAGATACTTTGTTTATACCAAAGGACAGGCAATAGGAAGAAAAGAAGGAAGACAAAGTAGTCATATGATCAGATTCACCTAAATTTATAATCCAAAAAAGACTAGTGTTACTTGGGGCAGAGGCATGCTAGGCAGTAGCCTTTGTACCTGAGTGAGCAAAAGCAGTAAGTGGGAGTAGGAGGAACAGTAACTGATTGGGGCTGTCCAGTAATACCAAAATCATTCTTCAACTGATTCAAGGCAGTTCTGACTACAGCCAAGGCATCAAGAGGACTGGATCTTGTGTTGGATGTGGATGGAGCCTCTGTAGTCACGGCTGTGTTGGCATTCCCTTTCTTATTTTTGGCTTTGCTGGAATAAGTTGAGGGTGAAGCTTCCAACAAGTATCCCTAGTGTGTTTTGGTTTCTTATAGTAATCACAAAACACCTATCTCTTCTCCTCCTTCACTTTTCCTTATTTCCTCCAATCTTTGGCTTCATAGCAGCTAAAGCTGATTCTATAGGTGGAATTTGAAGCATAACCTTCCTTGTACTCTCCTCACTGTGTATCATGGAGTAAGCCTGAGATAGGGTGATACTATCCCTAGTAAGAAATTGTTGTCTCACAATATCATAATCTGAAATTAATCCGGTAAGAAGCTCAAACACCCTATTTGTCTCAGTTAGCTTCCTGTATGTTGCTGCATCTTTTTGGCTTTCCCATTTGATTGTTTCCAAGTGATCTAGCTCGTGCCATAATGATTTTAGGGTGGAGAAATAAACAGAAAAAGATTTCTTCCCCTGCTTAAGGTTGTTTTCCTCACTTTTCAGCTCATATTCTTTTGCAACATTAAGGGGCTGAGAATAGGTTTCTTTCATATTATCCTGAATTTCTTTAGCTGTCTTTGCTCAAAGGTAGTTCCTGCTAATATGGGGCTGTATGGAGTTACATAACCAAGTCATGACAAGATAATTTTCTTGAATCCACTTAGCATGAGATAGATCCTCCTTTGCTTTTTTTTTTTTTTTTTTTTTTTTTAATGTCTCCTGTCACATATCCCAACTTTCCTCTTCCACCAATGGCCATCATAGCCAATTGAGTCCACTCTAAATAATTTGTTCCATGAAATTTCACAGTTGTAATCTGAAAAGTTGCTGTCAACAACACTTCCTGCCCCCACAGATCCTTCTCCATAGGATTTAGAGTCATAGTTTTCATGCTGAATATACCCCAAAGAAAACATAGGATAGTGAAAAACAGCACAAATTTACTCGCCCTTTCTCACAAATCAGTTCTGTCAGGAGCTGTTCTGAATCTCCACAACAGAAACAGTTCACAAGCTTCTCCTGGAATCCCAAAGAGAAGAGTAAGGAGATGAATAGAAGGTTACAGCCCTTATCTGATCTCTTTCATGCTGAAACCCTACAATCAGCCTTGGAGAAAACCTGAAACTGATAACCGCTCTCTCCAGAGGACTCAAAAACACTTCTAATAGCTGTTGGTCTGAAAAAGAATGTGAAACTTACCCAGAAAAGTCTGAGTACCACTTCCAACCACTGATTTAAGCCCTAGAATACAAACCGACCTGTTTCTCTGACTGTTCCTGGCCACTGGGCAAATCTCTCTCACCTTGGGCACCTTCAGCAATCTCCAATGACCTCCAAGAATCAGGCAAGAAAGAACTGAAAACTCCAGCCCTAAATAGTTCTCATGTAGCTGGCTGGACAAGGCCTACATGAGAACCCTAATCAATCTTTAGACTTGGCTCTGATACCAAGTTGACAATAATCACAGAGAAATCTGACTTCTTGCAAAAGATGTTTTCCTGACCCTCTTTGCTGCGGCTACAGACAAGTCAGCTTTAGTGGCAGACTCTTTTGTGGTGGAGAATAATATTATCACTTGGATACCCTCCTTCAGGAGAGGTTTCAATGGTTGGGAGCTGGATCCGGTGACCCATCTTTTTGAAATCCTTCAGAATGAGCAGCTGAATCTGCAAGAAGATGCTGGAAATGGGCAAGCTCTGGAGAATTCTCTGTCAAGCCCTTCTACTTGGACCCTTGTAGGAGAGGCAGAGGCAAGAGAGCCCTTTCTGAGCAAATTAATTTGGGAAGCAGCAGGCCCTTCTAAAGTAAATTTCTTCCTGTGGGTGGCTGCTTTGTACAAATGCCTGACTAAAGCCGTGTTGATGAAGAAGGGGTTTAATGTCCCTGACATGCTCTGTGCTCTCTACAATCAAGAGATGGAGACATCGAGCCACCTATTTCTGCACTGTAGTTTCAGTGCTTCAATTTGGAACCACTTCATTAATACTGTAAATTTAAACTGGTGTGCTCCAGGATCCGTGAAGGCCCTGTTAGAAGGTTGGCCAATTCAGGGTATGTCTAAAACGGGGAAGATATGCTAGTCTTCAATTCCAGCTGCAGTTTTGTGGGCCATCTGGCTGGGAAAAAAATTGCAGAATTTTTGAACAGAAGATGACTTCAGAGACAGTAGTAATCAATGGAGCAGTAGGTTTTTTGAAGAGCTGGTTGTCTGTCCATAATGTATTGAGAAGTGAAAACTTTTCTTTTTTTTGAGAGTGGACTTTTTTGGGGGTTCCTAATGGTTGTTATGTACAGTCACTCATTGTACAAAGGACCTCATTTTGATATTAATACAGAATACTATCAATTTGCCTTTCTCAAAAAAAATTGCAAGAAACAGAGGAAGAGGAAGGAGAGAGAGAGAGAGAGAGAGAGAAGGGTGCAGAAATCTAATTTGTTCTGCTGCCCCATTTGTTGCTATTTATACTAAACAAGAAATCAAAGGTTACAGTGATAGGAATACCCCTGCCGCCAATAACATTAAAAAAAATAAAAGACGAACAGACTAGTGGGGCCACAAGCTAATTATCTCTGTTCTCTACATAGAGCTTTGGTACTTATCACCACTGCTTCGAGTGATCTCTAGCTTCAAGAGCACTTTTTTTTCTTCCCTGCACTATCATATCTGTTATAGTCGACAGCACAGGGGTATTCTGGTCTTTTGGTTTATCTAGTTAGAAGTGAAAGGTCTGTTTTATTCAAGTTTAAGTTATGTGCCCCATCACTTGTAAGGGACAATACTGTCTTTTTGTAACTCAACTTATTCATTATAAATACAAAGTGGGCCGGCTAGAGGGTAACACTTTTCCTCTACTGCCGAACCCTTCTTCTTCTTCTTCTTCTTCTTCTTCTTCTTCTTCTTCTTCTTCTCATACTTCAAACCTGAACTGAATAGGATTATTTACATGGTATTAGAGCAATAAGAAACCATTTTTTTTTTCTTTTCCCATCGCCCATAGTCTTCCTAAGTGTTCAAAGGACATCTATTAATTTGAATGGTGAGAATTATGTGCTGTGGGCCAAATTTGTGGAGGTGTTTTTAAAAGCCAAGAAAAAGGTAAAACATGTGAGAGAGGAACCCCCCCCTCTGATTCTCTAGGGTTTAGTGATTGGGGACAGGAGGATGCACAAATCATGACATGGTTGTGGAATAGCATGGGACCCAAAATCAGTATGAATTTTATTTTCCTAGATATAGCTAAAGAAACCTGGGACCGTGCTAAGAAACTTTACTCTGGCCAAAATAATACTACTAGGATATATCAACTGTACCAAGAGTACTTTAATCTGAAGCAAGGTAACCAACGCTTGGAGGAATACTATGCAAGCATGAGAAATATCCGAAATGAGCTTAATGTATATCATCCTCTGACACTGGATGTTCAGGTTCAGCAATAACAACGAGAGAAACCTGATGTGACAAAGTTCCTAGTGGGTTTGAAGGCTGAGTATGAACTTGTTCGAGCACAAATACTTGGGGGGTATGCTCTTCCCTCGCTTGAAGAAGTGTTTGCCCGTCTTCAGAGGATATCTATTGAGTCTATAGAGTCTTCTTTTCTCTCGGACAGATCTGGTTTTGTGGTGACTAGAGGGGGAGGTCGTAGAAATAGAGGTGGTGGTCGTGGGTTTCTAGGAAACCGAGGTGGTCTTATGTTTAATCGTTTTGGTGGCCACAACGGAGGTCAGGAGTCAGGGGGAGGTCGTGGTAGATGAAGAAGTAATGCACCTAGAAAATGCACATACTGTGAATAGAGAGGAACACTGTTAATTTTTGCTATGATTTTCATGGTCCACCCAACACTTAGGCTAACCATGTTGTGACTAGTGGCAGTGGTACAGTTAGTGAAAATCAACAAACTGATCAAACTCCCTCCACATCTATTGGTGCATTTGGAAAGGAGATGGTGAGTGTACCACGTGAGGTATATGAGAAGTTCCTTCAGACATCCTCTTAGCAGAACACAACTATTCTTGCCCATTCAGGTATGGCTTGCTTGGCTTCCAAACCTTCACACTGGATCATTGACTCTAGAGCCTTGGATCATATGGGACTCCAAATGAATTTTCTTCACTTTCTCAGTCTTACACATCTGAAACAGTTACCCTTGCTAACCTCCTTATCTTTATCATATGTTTTATATGTTTCCAAGTTCCCGTTTAACCTTATGTCTGTTAGTAGATTAACCAAGTCACTTAATTGTTCTATAACTTTTTATACATCTTCCTGTGTGTTTTAGGATCTAAAGATGGGGATGAAGATTGGTGGAGGGCATGAGGTAGGTGGATTGTATTACCTTAATGGTGGTGGCCCGCCGGTAGCATTTCATTCGTTTCTTATACCTCTCCAATGGCACTGTAGACTTGGTCATCCATCTCTCAAGGCTCTAAAGTTGCTGGTTCCGTCCTTAAGTCATCTTTCATCGTTGGATTGTGAGTCGTGTCAGCTTGGGAAACACCATATAGTATCTTTTAGTCAAAGAGCTGATAGTCGTGTCTTGAGTCATTTTTCTTTAGTTCATTCTGATGTTTGGGGTCCAAATAAAGTAATGTCATACAATGGTTATAAGTATTTTGTAATTTTTGTTGATGACTTTTCAAGGATGGCATGGCTCTATCTTATGAAAGATCGTAGTGAATAGTTCTCTATTTTTCAAAAATTTTATGCTGAAATACGTACCCAATTTGGAGTTCATATTAAAATTCTTCGCTCCGATAATGCAAAAGAGTACACCTCAACACCATTTTAGCAATACTTATAGCACCATGGGATAATTCATCAAACTTCTTGTTCCTATACCCCACAACAGAATGGTATGGTTGAACGAAAAAACCAACATCTACTTGAAACTGCCCTGTCCATTATGCTTAATATGAATGTTCCAAAGCGTTTTTGGAGTGATGCTGTCCTAACATCATGTTTCCTCATCAATCGGATGCGCATGTCTATACTTGGAAGTCAATCCCCTTTCTCAGTTTTGTTTCCCACTTTGTCTTCGTTTCCTCTTATCCCGAGAGTCTTTGGGTGTGTTTGTTTTGTTCAAAATTTGGGGCTTGGTTTAAACAAGTTAAATGCACATGTGTTATGGACGCCTTCCTCGGGAAGACGTACCATCGCCGCCGGCAGCAACAGGCCCCGGGCCCACCGCCAACAGCAGCAAAGATTCAATGATTCTCATCCTACCCAGTTCGGCAACAACAACCTTAACTAGATTAGATTAGCTCATTTTGCTTGTTCTTATCTTATTGTTCTTATCTCTTATCTTATCTTGTTAATAGCTTATCAGATTAGGATTAGCTTAGCTTATCTTATCTTGTTAGTAGCTTATCAGATTAGGATTAGCTTATCTTATCCTTAGCAAGATAAAACTGGAAGTCTCCCTATTCAGCAAGGAGACTCCCTTTGATTAGGACTCTTGTAATCTCTTATTTAAGGAGATCCCATTATTGAATGAGATATCAAATTATTCAGTCAAGAGTGAGTTAGGAGAGTTGGTGATCTTTTGGACAAATCACCGAAGGTGCCAAGATAGGTTCATCACGAGCAAGAAGGAACAAGGGAAAACAGGAGGTTTTCCCCGTGGGCCGACCCGTGATGAGATCCTATTCCTGGGCCCTCAACAACTTGGTATCAGAGCAAGGCGTCATGGGAGATCTGGAACAGCTACCTTCCAGGGTCCACGACCTCGAGCACCAACTTGTGGAGATCAGCTCCGAAGTTCGTGAGATCAAAGGTGAAGTGCGAGAACTGCGACGACTAATGGAGATGTTTCTTTCCAGCAGGGAAAGGAACTCTGACGGAGGGACATCATCTAACGACCGCCGGCCAGATCTGCCAGAGTCTTTCGGCGAACAGCAGTCCGTCGGCCATGGAGCAACCATCATCCCCAAGTACAGCAGGCTAGAGTTCCCATCGTACAACGGCAACGGAGACCCCCTAGGCTGGCTGTATCGCTGTGAGCAGTTCTTTCGGAATCAACTGACAAATGACCAGGACAAGGTAAGCCTAGCCGCCTTTCATTTAATATAAGAAGCACAACTTTGGTTTTATCGGTTAGAGCAAGAAGAACCCGGGCTCAGTTGGCCCCAGTTTAAATCCTATTGCCTTCTTCGGTTCGAACCCCCATTGACCAACAACCCACTGGGCGAGCTAATTAACCTTAAACAGACCGGAACAGTTGCTGAATACCAGCGACAGTTCCAAACCCTCCTCGCGAGGGCATCCTCCGTGCGACCAGACCAGCAGGTCGATATGTTCACAGTAGGGTTAGCAGAACCCCTGCGAGTGGATGTCGAGATGCAGAATCCCCCAAATTTGGTCACAGCCATGAACTTAGCCCGCGCATTTGAGCGCAAGCTGCAGTTCAGCCGCGGAATCTTTAATGTGGGTCGTCCACCGAACTCGTGGGTACCCCCAAGACCAGCAACAACGACCCCCTCTTCTGCTACCAGCCGGGAAATGAAGCCTCCCACGACCACCACCTCTAGAGTAGTGACAAGTACAGGCAGTAACATGGTCACTCCTCCCATCAAGCGCTTGACCAGGGCAGAAATGGCAGAGCGCCGAGCGAGAGGTCAATGTTTCAACTGTGATGACCTCTACTCGGCAGGACATAGATGTAAGAGGCTTTTTTGCCTTCTCATAGATGAGCAAGAGGAGGAGGAAGGGGAACCCGTCATATTCGAACCAGAGATCTCTCTCCATGCGATCACCGGTATTAAAACCTCTCAGACCATGCAGTTACAGGCACAGATCGCAGGTCAGCCGGTGCGCATTCTCGTCGATTTAGGGAGCACACACAACTTCATAAGTGAACATGCAGCCCTGCAATTAAAACTACTAATGGAACTCCAGCCGCGACTACAGGTAGCCGTCGCAAATGGTGAAAAAGTTCACAGTCCAGGGATTTGTAAGGACGTCCCAGTACAGGTCAATTCTGAACTAATTCTTGTTGATCTATTTGTACTCTCATTGGATGGGTTCGATATTGTTCTTGGTGTCAAATGGTTAATTACCCTAGGCCTTATTTTGTGGGACTTCAGCGCACTCACCATGACCTTCCATCTGAATGGCAAGCAAGTTTCATGGCACGGTTGCAGGGTTAAAGAAAAGACACCGCAGGTTCATGCACTCCAGACAGAACCAACAGCCATGGAAAAACTTCTCGCCGAGTTTTCAGATCTGTTCCAGGAACCGAAGGGCCTTCCCCCTTTCCGAGCTTGCGACCATCGTATTCCTTTGGTGGCGGGTTCAGCACCAGTCGTTGTCAGGCCTTATCGCTACCCTCACTTACAGAAGGATGAGATAGAAAAACAATGTACAGCGATGCTAAACCAAGGGATCATACGCAAAAGTCACTCCCCCTTCTCTTCACCGGTTCTGTTGGTGGCGAAGCAGGATGGAACGTGGAGGTTCTGTGTTGACTATAGAGAACTCAATGACCGGACGTTCAAAGATAAGTTCCCTATTCCCGTTGTTGACGAACTGCTGGACAAGTTGCATGGTGCCTAGTATTTCTCTAAGTTGGACCTCATGTCCGGATATTTCCAAGTTCGCATGGCTCCCGGTGACGTGAAGCAAACTGCTTTTCGCACCCACCATGGCCACTTCGAATTTTTAGTCATGCCATTCGGACTCTCCAATGCACCATCTACATTTCAGTCACTAATGAACAAGGTATTCTAGCCCCATCTGCGCAAATTTGTTTTAGTTTTCTTTGATGATATCCTCGTTTACAGCAAATCATGGGTAGAGCATGTCCACCATCTGAGGACCGTTTTCGTACTCCTACGCCAACACAGCTTATTCCTGAAACGGTCCAAGTGCTCCTTCGGGGAGCGACAGGTTCTTTACCTCGGCCACATCATCCATGGGCATGGTGTAACAGTTGATAGTTCCAAGATTCAGGCTATAACAGAATGGCCCAAACCTCAATCCGCCAAGGCCTTATGCGGGTTCCTCGGTTTAACGGGTTACTACCGCAAATTTGTACAGAACTATGGAGTGTTGGCAGCCTCGTTAACCAACCTATTGAAGAGAAACTCCTTTCGGTGGGACGACGCAGCTGATGAAGCTTTTCTGTCACTGCGAAATGCACTGTCTTCAACCCCTGTCCTGCAATTACCTAATTTTGCCCTCGAATTTACAGTCGAGTGCGATGCTTCCGGAGTGGGTATCGGGGCCGTACTACAGCAGCAAGGGCACCCGATCACCTTCTTCAGCCGCAGATTGGCTGACCGGCATCTGAAGCTTCCAGCCTATGAGCGCGAACTAATCGGCCTTGCCCGAGCCATCCAGCACTGGAGGTTGTATTTGTGGGGGCGGTCGTTCATCGTCAAAACTGATCATTACAGCCTCAAATACCTGTTAGAGCAGCGTCTCACCACATCCCCTCAGCAGCATAGTTTAGCAAACTGCTCGGGTTTGACTTCCGGGTGGAATATAAAGCGGGATCCTCTAATCGCGCAGCTGATGCCTTGTCTAGGCGAGAAGAAGACATGATGGTTCTATGTAGCATTTCCCAATCTCGGATCTCTCTGTTTGACGACATTAAGAAGGCAGCACCACAGTCCCCAGAATGGTCGCTCTTACTGCAGAAGATCCAGATTGGCACATCCGACCCCGATTGGTCACTTCACGACGGGTTGGTACTGTATAAGGGACGAGTCCATCTTCTAGCAGACTGCCCGTTGATTCCCACCATCATCACCGGCATCCATAACTCCACCCACGAGGGCATTCAAAAAACACTATACCGCGTCCGGACTGATTTCCATTGGCGAGGTATGAAGACTTCTATTCGAGATTTTGTCCAGAATTGCTCCACATGCCAACAATACAAATGGGAAAACCTACACCCGGCAGGCCTCCTTCAGCCCCTTTCCATCCCATCGCAGATCTGGGCCGACATCTCCATGGACTTCATTGAGGGACTTCCCAAGGTAGGGGGCAAATCAGTTCTCTTTGTGGTAGTCGACCGCTTCTCTAAATACGTGCACTTCATTTCTCTATCACACCCGTACAGTGCCACTTCGGTTTCCCTCCCCTTCTTTACACATATCTTTCGCTTACATGGGTTGCCGGAATCCATCGTCAGCGATAGAGACCCGATCTTCACTAGTGCCTTCTGAAAAGAGTTATTTCGACTACACGGCACCACCCTGGCCTACTCATCAGCTTACCGGCCACAAACCGACGGTCAGACAGAAGTGGTTAACCGCACTATAGAGATGTATCTCCGCTGTTTCTTAGGCGATCAACCTCGACGGTGGTTGGAATGGCTTCCTTGGGCCGAGTACTGCTACAACACAACCTACCATTCCTCCCTCGGCATGACTCCCTTTCGCGTCGTTTACGGCAGGGATCCTCCCCGCTTGCTGTCCTACGAGCCTGGATCTACTCGCTTGGACGCAATCGATCACTCCTTACAGGACCGCGACGCACTCCTCGCCGACGTCTGCATTCGCTTACAGCAGGCCCAGCTCCGCATGAAGCTCCACTATGATAAGCACCATCGGGAACTGTCGTTCGATCTAGGACAATTTGTTTGGTTGAAGCTCCAGCCCTTCCGGCAGCGCTCCTTGCGCCACAAGGCTGCCCCGAAGCTGGCCCCTAAGTACTATGGGCCCTACAAGGTTCTGCGACGGATTGGCAGTGTGGCCTACCAGCTGGAATTGCCAGAGACTAGCTGAATTCATGATGTCTTCCACATCTCCTTGCTAAAACCATTTACCGGTGTTCCCCCGAACCAAGTTCCCTCCCTGCCACCCTTGAAAGATGGCAAACTGGTCCCCCAGCCTAAAACTGTCACCCGCTCTCGTTTTAATCGTGGAATCCTTGAAGTCTTGGTGGAATGGTGTGATCTACCACCAATAGAAGCCACATGGATCCCATTGGCAGAGTTCCAAGCCACATATCTAGCTTTCGAGCTTGAGGACAAGCTCGTAGTCCAGGAGGGGAGTAATGTTATGGACGCCTTCCTCGGGAAGACGTACCATCGCCGCCGGCAGCAACAGGCCCCAGGCCCACCGCCAGCAGCAACAAGGATTCAGTGATGCGCATCCTACCCAGTTCGGCAACATCAGCCTTATCTAGATTAGATTAGCTCATTTTGCTTGTTCTTATCTTGTTCTTATCTCTTATCTTATCTTGTTAATAGCTCATCAGATTAGGATTAGCTTAGCTTATCTTATCTTGTTAGTAGCTTATCAGATTAGGATTAGCTTATCTTATCCTTAGCAAGATAAAACTGGAAGTCTCCCTATTCAGCAAGGAGACTCCCTTTGATTAGGACTCTTGTAATCTCCTATTTAAGGAGACCCCATTATTGAATGAGATATCAAATTATTCAGTCAAGAGTGAGTCAGGAGAGTTGGTGATCTCTTGGACAAATCACCGAAGGTGCCAAGATAGGTTCATCACGAGCAGGAAGGAACAAGGGAAAACAGGAGGTTTTCCCCGTGGGCCGACTCGTGACGAGATCCTATTCCCGGGCCCTCAACAACATGCTACTAAATGCATTTTCCTTGGATACTCCAGGATTCAAAAAGGCTATAAGCGCTATAACCCTAACTCTCATAAGTCATTTGTGTGTTTGGATGCCACTTTCTTTGAATCAGTCCCATTTTTCTCAAGTACTGAGGTCCCTTCTCCTTCCCCCGTGGTTCCCTGTTCCTTCTCCTTCCTCTCCCGTGTAGGTTACTATTGAGAGGCCATCAATCCGACAAGTGTATGTATACTCACAGAAGAGCACCGGTCCCTCCTCCAATTCAGTCCTCGTTGACAGATCCTATGGTTGCACCTCCTCCTTCGGACCTTGATCTTTCTATTGCATTGTGGAAAGGTAAACGTAGTTGTACATCTCATCCTATTTCTCATTATTTTCAGTTGCTCACCTTTATGCTTTCCATCGCTATTTTATATCCTTGCTATCCTCTGTCTGCACTCCGAAAACTGTCTAGGAAGCTTTTACCTCTCCAGGGTGACGACAAGCAATGGAAGAGGAATTGTCTGCTTTACAACACAATCACACGTGGGAACTTACTACTCTCCCTCCTGGTAAGCATGTTATTGGATGTAAGTGGGTTTACACAATGAAGTATCTTCCAGATGGTAGTGTGGAACGATTAAAGGCCAGGTTAGTGGCCAAGGGCTATTCTCAGTTGTATGGTGTGGACTATATGGAGGCATTTTCTCCTATGGCTAAAATTGGCTCAGTTCGGGTATTGATTTCATTAGTAGCAATGTATGATTGGCCTCTCTTGCAACTTGACATCAAGGATGCATTCCTGCACGGCGATCTAATTGAGGAGGTATATATGGAGCAACCACTAGGGTTTGTCGCTCAGGGGGAGGATGGTAAGGTTTGTAGACTTAAAAAGGCAATTTATGGGCTAAAACAATCTCCATGTGCATGGTTTGGTAGATTTAGTGAAGTAATGAAGAACTTTGGGATGAAACAGTGTTGGGTAGATCATTCCGTGTTCAACCATGACTCAAAAGATGGGAAAATCTTGCTAGTGGTGTATGTGGACAATATTGTTATAACTAGGAGTGACAGTAATGGGATTGACAGGTTGAAGAACTTCCTTCAAGATCACTTCAACACAAAAGGTCTGGGTAAGTTGAAGTACTTGTCAGGAATAGAAGTTGTAAGGTCAAGGCATGGAATTAATTTATGTCAAAGGAAATATGTCCTTGACCTACTTGAAGAATAGGGTTGTCAGGTGCTAAACTAGCCAAGACACCTATGGAACCAAATGCTAAGCTGAGTGTTGATGCATGTGAAGAATTTGATGATCCTAGAAGGTACAGGAGGTTGGTGGGAAAACTAAACTATTTGACTATCACACGACCAGATATATCATTTGTTATAAGTATGGTGAGTCAGTTTATGGAACATCCTCGAATTCCTCATTGGGAAGCAGTTCTAAGAATTGTTAGGTATCTGAAGGGTGCTCCAGGTCATCGTTTACTATACAAAAGTGGAGGAACTCTTGAGATAGAAGGGTCTGCAAATGTTGATTGGGCTGGTTCTGTATCAGACAGGAGATCAACTACAGGATACTGTACCTTCCTTGGTGGCAATTTGGTAACTTGGAAGAGCAAGAAACAAACAGTGGTGGCAAGGAGCAGTGTAGAAACTGAGTACAGGGCTATGGCTCATATTACATGTGAACTAGTATGGTTGAACAATTTGCTACAAGAAATGGGATTCTCAGTTGACAAACCCATGAGATTATATTGTGATAATCAAGTTGCTGTACTCATTTCTTCCAATCTAGTCTTCCATGAGAGAACAAAGCATATTGAAGTCGATTGCCACTTTGTAAGAGAAAAAGTGATTAGTGGAGTGATAACTACATCTCATGTGAGCTCAGGAAACCAGTGGGCAGATCTCTTTACAAAGGGGCTGTTTTGTGGCAGAGTAGATTACATATGTGATAAGCTGGGGCTATATGACATATACTCTCCAGCTTGAGGGGGAGTGTTAGAGTCGATAGTACAGGGGTATTTTGGTTTTTTAGTTTGTCTAGTTAGAAGTGAAAGGTTTGTTTTATTCAAGTTTAAGTTAGTGTCCCATCTCTCGTAAAGGACAATACTGTCTTTTTGTAACTCAACTTATTCATTATAAATACAAAGTGGGTCAGCTAGACGGTAGGACTTTTCCTCTATTGCCGAACCCTTCTTCTCCTCTTTCTCTTCTCTTCTTCTTCTTCTCATACTTCAAACCTAACTGGATAGGATTATTTACAATATCTAATGACTTTCCAAACCGACTCCTCAGTCATCCTTTTTGAGTTTTGTATTGAACCCTTCTCCTTCCAAACCTTGGGAAATTAACCTTGAATCTCTTTCCTTTGAAAATCCTCAACTTGTTCCATTGAACACCTCTATTTTTAAACCAAACCTTTAACTTTAAGAGGTGGACCCCACTTCCAAGACCATCATCATTAAAGCCCTGAACGACTCTTCAACAACCTCCTCTGGCCTTCCCACCTCGATATCCCTTGAATTCATTTCTTTCTCTCCAGCCTCCATGTGTCCCACTGAAGAACATTCCTCCCCTCCTGAAATTACTTCCCTACCCTTTTGTCTTCCTTCCCCATCGTCTTTATCCTCCAACTGATCTTTTGCCCTCCCCTGCACCTCAAGCCTCTGTTACTGAAACTCTAGCCCCCTCACACCTTTCTCTTCTTCATCCTAGCCTTCTCTCCAATCTCAACGTTTTCCAGCCCTAAAAAAAGCATGCTCCTCTCCTTCAACGAAAACCCTCAGCTCATAATCTTCACTTGTGAAGCATAGCACCGTCAAACTTGGGAGAGCAGAAATATTTTCTATCTCCACCAGTATCTGCCATGACTATCTTTTCCCACCTCCTATTTCTATCATCAAAACTCAAGAACTTACCACAATTCCCCAATTACTTTAAAAGTAAAGGTACACCATGCATGGAGTGGGATTCCCAAGACCCCAATCCACATTGCTTTCCTTCTTCTGCCTTTCTGAATCATTGCTGCCGCCGGAAACCACTAGCTTAATCTTAAATTGCAATCCCTGTTCTTTCTCTCTTCCTACTCTAGAGCCCACTCTGCGTCTTTTCTGCTATGGAACATAAACAGAAGCAAGCCTCCATTCAGCTTTTGAACACCCATAACTCTTTCCTTCCCCCATTTGAATCCCGTCCAATCTTCTACTTCTCTTCTTCCAAATCTAGACCAACAAACCTTCCAATCAGACTTGCTTAAGGATCTTCAATCTTTCAACAATCATCTCCATTTGTCTCGCCTCAACCTCCACCACTCCACTTTGTTCCTCCACTTTCTTATGCATGGGAATCTGGGTTTGGAATGGCGAGGATCCTTGATTACTTGTCAGATTTATTCCCTTACAGATTTACCCTCTCTGATATCACTTTACTTCTTGAACTGGCTCCTTTCCATTGAACCGTCTTCAAGTATTTAGAATTGATCATCCTCAAAATCTTGTCTCAAAATGTACCTACCTATCTCTCTATCTTAATAAGCAAACTGTCACTCTGAATCTCCACTTTCAACCCTGGCTTTGATGCTTTCAACTCTGCCTTTTCATCATCTTCCTCAAGCTGCTTGAAGAACTCCTCCACTTGGCCGTCCCTACCTGTAGTAAAAGTTCTGTTTTCTCATTTGATTTGATAAGCTCTTGTACTGATGTGTAATTAACAAAGGGGTCATGCTAAATAACTCCATGTCCAAGTTCAATGACTCCTTAGAGAAGAAATAACATGAGGTGCTGCCTTCAGAATCCCCACATCTCCCCATGTCAGCTACATTGTCCATGGGCTATGGTTCCATCTGCTATTTTCTGGAGCATTTGAAAGGGAGGAACCATCAAGTTTTTGAATGGAGAAATCTTTCCCTGATCTGTGTACTGATTGCTAGTTACTTCATTATAAACTGGTCATTAGCTCTAAAAGATTTTGCTGCTCTTTGTAGAAGAGATTTTGTATTTAATTGGAATGCTGATCTGGATGTAGAAGGCGGTATAATGTAAAGCAATGATTGGGAGTGGATAGAGATGGAGGGGATCCTGTAGGAAGGGTAGGGCTGGTGGACTCGGTGAGAGAAGACATGATAGCAGAATTTGTAGGGAAGCTAGGTTGCAGATTGAAAGATCTGAATGTGCTGAAAGAAAACTTACAGAAGAGGAAGGAGAAGATCAGAATAAAGAAGAGGAGATTGAGTGAAGTAGAGAGATTGAAGAGAGATGTAGAAGGTGATAAGAGGCTCGGGGTAAAGGGAGACGGGAGGAAAGGGGAAAGGGGAAAGTAGTGGTAAGTGGCAAGGGGTTCACCAAGAAGCGGAATGCAAATTCTTAGTTGGAATGTGAGGGGAATTGGGAGTGCAAGGAAGAAGGCGATAATAAAAGAGGTAATCAAACGGTGTGACCCAGACCTTGTGCTGCTACAAGAGTCTAAGAGAATACAGTTTAATGGTAAATGGGCAAGGAGTGTATGGAAAGCCAGGGGAATTAGCTGGGTGGCTGCTCCCTCGTGGGGTGCTTCCGGGGGGATTGTAACAAATGTGGAAGAAGGATGTGGTGGAAGGTCTGGAGGAGTTGATTGGAAAGTACTCGGTGTCTCTGAAGTTTAAGCAGCAAGAGGATGACTATACATGGGTGCTCACAAATGTTTACGGACTGAATGACTATAGAGAGAGAGAGGAGTTGTGGGAGGAACTGGCGGATGTTAGAGGGTTGTGGGATGGGCCATGGTGCATGGGTGGGGATTTCAGTGTGATTAGATTCTCAAAGGAGTCCAATAAGGTTAACCAGAGGGTGACAAAAAGCAAGAGGAAGTTTAATAGTTTTGTGGATGCCTTTGAGCTTAAAGAGATTCCCTTAGCCCATAAGACGTTTACATGGTCAAACCTCCAATCTAGACTCATTTGCTCTAAACTGGATAGATCCCTGTTCTCTTTGGATTGGGAAGAACATTGGGGAACCTTGGCTTCTAGAGCTCTCCCAAGGGTGACCTCAGATCACTGGCCCATAGTATTATGTAAGGAGGAAAGAAGGTGCGGAGGTCCTACCCCCTTTAGATTTGAAAATATGTGGTTACGTCATCCAGGGTTTAGTAACAAAGTGAGGGAATGGTGGCATGACTGTAACCCACTGGTGGATTGGGAGGGGATGAGATTTCATAAGAAACTACAATTCTTGAAAGCAAGAATCAAGGAGTGGAACTTGATGAAGTTTGGGAAGATAGAAGAAAGAAAGGGAGATTTGATGGATAAGATTGAATGCCTTGACTCTAAAGAAGAAAGGGGAGAATTTGGAGAGGAAGACAATGATCTCAGGAGAGATTTGAGAAGACAGCTAGAGGATTGTCTGCAAATGGAGGAAATTAGTTGGAGGCAAAAATCTCGATGTAAGTGGTTGCAAGAGGGAGATAGAAACACTAGGTATTTCCATTCTCTAGCAGATGGTAGGAGAAGGAAGAACGTTATCTCCAAATTGGTAGTAGATGGAGTCGAGTTAGTACAACAAGAGGAGATTGCCAGGGCCTGTGTGGAGCACTTCAAATCTATTCAAGGAGGCTGTGTTTTCTATGGATAGAACAAAAGCTCCAGGGCTGGATGGGTTCACAATGGCTTTTTATCAGGATTGTTGGGATATCGTGAAAGATGATCCCTTGCGGGTGTTTGAGGGGTTTTTTAGGAGAGGAATTGTCAATCCGGGTGTGAACTCTACATTTATAGCTTCAATTCCAAAAAAGAAAGATGCATCCCACCCGAAGGATTTTAGGCCAATTAGCCTAGTTAATAGCTTGTATAAGATTATTGCAAAAGTGTTGTCTATGAGGTTGAAGAAGGTATTGCCCGATATCATTGCACACTATCAAGGAGCCTTTGTGAGTGGGAGACAAATTACTGATCAGATTTTAATTGCTAATGAGAGTGTGGAGAACTTTAAGAGGGATAAGAAGAAGGGAGTGGTTTGTGAGTTGGACTTGGAAAAGGCTTATGACTTGATGGACCGGGATTTCTTGAGGAGAGTTTTGACTAAATTTGGGTTTGGGGCTAGATGGTGCAAGTGGATCATGGGTTGTGTCAGGAGTTGTCATTATTCAGTACTAGTGAATGGGATAGTGGTAGATTTCTTTCCAGCCAGTAGGGGTATAAGACAAGGAGACCCCCTGTCTCCTTTCTTGTTCTTTCTAATTGCGGAGGTTCTGGGGAAACTGATCCACAGAGCAGATGATAGGCGGTTCATTAGAGGCTGGAGAGTTGGGAGGGTGGAAACCCCCCTCACTCACCTACAGTTTGCTGATGACACGGTTCTATTTTGTGAAGGTGGTAATGTGAGCTTGATCAGGAACTTGAAGTTGGTGATACAACTGTTTGAGCAAATGTCTAACTTGAAGGTTAACCTTGGGAAAAGTTGTATAGTGGGGGTGAACCTGGAGGAGGGAGAGCTCAGGGAGGGTGCTGAACTGTTGGGGTGTGAAGTCTCGAGGTGGCCGTTGAACTACTTAGGGTTGCCATTAGGTGATAATCCCATGCGAGAGAGCTTTTGGAACCCGGTGGTGGAAAGGTTTGAAAAAAGACTGGTATCCTGTAAAAAGAATTACCTCTCTCTCGGTGGAAGAATTACACTAATTAAGGCCACGCTTGCTAACTTACCCATCTTTTTCCTATCGGCGTTTAAAATCCCAGTGAAGGTCACTAATAGATTAGAGAAATTTATGAGAGATTTCCCGTGGGAGCCAGGAGAGGAGAAGAGGGATCACAGAGTTAGCTGGGAGATAGTGTGTAGGAATAAGTCTTGTGGTGGTGTGGGGTTTGGGAGTATCAGGAGAAGGAATATGACTCTGTTGGGGAAGTGGTTGTGGAGGTTCCCTATGGAGAAGGAGAAGCTATGGGCTAAAATAGTGGCAAGTATACATGGGCTGGAGGACAATGGATGGGACGTTGGAATCAAAGCTAAGACCACAAGCAACTCTCCTTGGAAAGCCACTTCATGACCTGCTATCAGTTTTCTCCCCTAATATCAGGTATGACTTGAATTCCGGTAATTCCATAAAATTTTGGGAACAAACCTGGGTGGGGAGCGCCCCTTTAAAGGATCAATTTCCTTCTTTGTATGCTCTATTTGATTTGAAAAATGAGCCGATCTTGTCTTTCGTCACCCCGTCCTCTTCCACTTCTAGGATTGGGTGGAACTTGGGTTTAAGAAGGGATTTGAGGGACTCAGACCTTGACAGTATTTCGAGCATTATTGCACTTCTTGATAATGTTGTCTTAGACCCCACTAGGGAGGACTCTAGAATTTGGACACCTACCCCCAATGGTATCTTCTCTTGTGCCTCGCTCTTCAAAGTCTTAAGTCAGTCCACCAGTCCTACCTTCCCCCCTTTCCCTGTTGGTGAGGTTTGGTGCAGAGCAATACCTCCTAGGGTTGGTAGTTTTTGTTGGGAAACCTATCTGGAAAGAATTAACACTGGTGATCTACTCCAAAAGAAGAGACCCAATATTTGTTTGTCACCTCAGTGGTGTGTTCTATGTAAAGCGGATGGGGAGATTGGTTTTCACCTACTGGTGTTTTGCCACTTTGCGAGGTCAATTTGGGATTGAGCTTCCTCCTTATTTGGACGCAGTTGGAATCTCCCATCAGACTTGCCGGGCCTTTTCTCCCCCACCTTTTTCCGGTGGCGGATAAAAAGGGGAAGGATAATGTGGAGAGGGCTAAGGGCTGCAGTATGTTGGACATTGTGGGAGGAAAGAAACTCCAGGATATTCTCAGAAACCCAAAGAGGAGCAGCAGATCTGAAGGCTATCATACATATTAGGGCGGTATAGTGGCTGAAATATTTGAAACTATTCACAGATTACACTGTGGATGACATGTTGAGGAAGTGGGGTGAAATTGCAAATTGCACACAGACCAAGTCAGTAATGAAAGTGGTTTGGACTCCCCACCTAGAGGATTCTTGAAATTAAACTTTGATGGATGCAGTAGGGGAAATCCGGGGCAATCGGGGATTGGAGGTGTTTTTAGGGACGAAAAGGGGGTCATCTCTACCATGTTCTCGGGCCCAATTGGAGTGGGTGACTCCCTTAGAGCTGAGATCCTTGCAGTTATGGAAGGGGCCCGGAAAGCTAAGGAGTTGAACATCAAGAAACTCATAATTGAAGGGGATTCAAAGGTGGTGATAGGATGGCTGACTAAAGATCAAAATGGTTTATGGAAGTATAACAATGAGAGGAGGAAATTCATGTGGCTGGTGCGGGAGATGGAAGTTAAGACACGTTGGTTTAAAAGATCGGCTAATTCCCTAGCTGACGGTTTAGCTAAACAAGGGGCAGAAAGGGATTCACTGTTTTGGGCTAAGCTGTAACTTGAGTGTATTCTTTTCTCTTTTTCTTCTTTTTTCTTTCTTTTTTGAGGCTCTTAGTGACTCTTGGGAGATAAGTGTGTTTGTCTTCCTCCTGTAAATTTTCTACTGATGATTAATGAAAGTGTTATTGATAAAAAAAAAAAATGATTGCTTCTGTTATTTTTATACATCCTTGGAAAAAATTTTGATTAGTCAATGAAGGGGGAAATAACATGTGCCAAACACATCAGTTGACTGATGAGTCCCAGAACACTGTTTCTCCTTTATTTAGTTGTGAATAATATTCATGGTTGATGTGACAGCCCTTCTCAGAGGCTTATGTATTGAAAGCTGAAAAGGTTTCTTTGTGACAAGCATGAGCCCTGATGGTGGTATCGCTCTTAAGCTTAACCTAGCTGCCTGAAGGGGATTTGACCTTGGGATAACTTATTGACAATTAAAGCTGTTTCTTCTATTAGATTCTGTCTTTTACATCTTGTTTGATTATCCTTTTCCATCTAACAATTAACTTGTATTTGATACTTCTGGTTTCAGGTTCCCAGTGTTGAAGTTAATGCCCTTATGACGACTTTCAAAATGAAGCCTCTTTTGTTCCCGGTATTTATATTATATTATTATTTTTTGTGCATTTTATTCTTAATTTCTAATTAAACTTAGTTTCATTATGCTTTACTATGTTGCAGAAGAAACACGTCTATGCTTCTTATGCTAGATACACACTTTTGCCTTTACACTTAACAAATTTACAGACCATTGTCCTTAAGATGGGCCTTTTATTTTTATATTTTATGGGAATCCAATTGTTAGAGATTTCTAGATTCTACATTGGACCCCAAATGAAGGCCTTCTGCCCCGTTTTGCAGTTTTGTTTTTCATTCAAGCTTGGCTGTTGAACTTCTTGTCCTTTTTTTTTTAATTTCTTTTATTTTCACCTGTTGGGCCTTTTAATACTAACAATTATGTTGTTTTCTTCTTTTTTTCAGCTATAGTTTTTTTAATATTTTACTTCAATGTTCTTTTTGTTTGGCTGCAGTTAGCTGGGTCTATAACAGCTGTCTTCAACTGTCAAGGCCCACTGGATGCTCCTATATTTGTGGGGAGTGGAATGGTTTCAAGAAAAACAACTCACTCACTTTCCGAGTTACCTGCTTCCTTTGCCTCTGAAGCATTGATTAAGAATAGAGAAGCTGGGGCAGTGGCAGCTTTTGATCGTATTCCATTTTCCTATGTATCAGCCAATTTCACTTTCAACACCGATAACTGCGTAAGTTCATTTAAGTCACCAATCATGCATATTAAAATGGTGAACAGTCATTTGTTCTCATCACAAGTGATAAAAATCGCAAACTTTTTGTTTTTGTATTTTGGGTTTCAGGTTGCTGACTTATATGGAATTAGAGCAAGCCTATTGGATGGTGGTGAAATTCGTGGTGCCGGAAACGCATGGGTCTGTCCAGAGGTACTACTGCTAGCTAGATAATCTGTCTTGCAGGCACGTGAAAGTGGTAACTAAGATGTGGTTTTATGCTGTAGAAGCATATTATTGGTCCTTAGTTTTGCTATGTTTTCATAAGAAATTAATACTTCTATTTTTTTTTTTCCTTTTTAACCTTTTTTTTTCTCTCAGTCTGGAAATCAATATTGCATTGGTACATCAGATAGGTCCCAACTGTTTTGGTATCCTGAGGTATTAGGCACTTAACCACTAGAAATCAGGATACAGGGACACAACTATAGATGAATATTTTCAATTAGATAAATGATCTTAGAAGTAAGAAATAAGAGACTAAGAAAAAAAACTAAAAATCAAATCTCGGCATCTGATTGGATGTTTTCTTTCTTATAGCATATTATCCATTAACATTTTTTTTTGATAAATGAAGAAAAATTTTGTTAGAAAGTCTATAGAACAGGTACAAGTGTCCCGTGGAGAGGCACAAGCTGTGACCTCTCCAAGACATAAAAAACAAGAGCTTACTGCAGAAATGCCCAATACAATTGTTCCCTGTTTTCCCCGTGCTTGGCTAATCTATCAGCCATAGCATTTGCTGATCATCTTATCCATTAACATTATATGCCAGCATTTTTTCTACTTCAGTTTGGAAAATGGGAGTCTGTTATAAGCAACATTGTACTGAGTGTAGGTTTAGTGTCCAAGTGATGATATGGCTAGATAGTTTGGAAGTGTTGTGGTAAGTCAGCAATAAACAGTTATTTTATGTTGCTTTCCTCTATTTTCTTCTCTCCTTCCCTCTATATACATCAGATCATGAGTAAGCAATAAAGTTCCTCTAAAATTGTATCAGGTACCATTCTCTTAGTATTTTTGCATCCTGTATCTATACTTCGTGATCTTGTATTATATTTTTTTTGAGATTTTTTGGCTTTATATACTTGAAGTCTTTCAATACTAGAGTTCAATTCATGAGGTATGTCTTGACATATCCATCTCAAAGTTCCTCTGGAGTTTCTTCTGTTTTTGTTCTACCCGCGTCCACGAAAATAATGTTGTCAGACTCGGGACTGTTCACCAACCCAGAAGGGCTACGGGTCATTGGTCAAATGGTCTTATCACTTGTTCAGTCCAATGACCTGTGACATGTGTAACTTGCACATAAACAAATCAAAAAAACATGTGTAACTTGTGGTTTGAGTGCTATTTTCTTGGTTTTCATATAAGTGACCGAGGTTTCTTTTGTCAAAAGTAATATACATATTAAGTCAATATAGAAATTAAAGAAAAGACAATGAACATAAGTGGTGTAATGGCCATAGTTCAATGGTAGCATGCTATTCTTTGTAAATGTGAGGTTATATTTTTGAATCTCACCACTGCCAAAGGTTAGGATCATATCCAGTTCACCCCTCTGAAGACCCCAGATAGCTAGGACCAACATTGGATAATGGCCTAAATCAATGACTTGGGCAGGTTGTTAATAACTGGTTAGGTTGCTGAAACCCTGGTAGTTTTCAATGGTTCACAGAAGTTGATAGGTGAGCTGGTTTTCCAAAAACTTGAAAACTTGGCAAATCTAAAACCAGAAAAAAAGGTCATTGGTTCTTGGTTCTAACAGACCAGCTGTCCACTTAAGGTTCAATTATCTACACGATACACCTCATATCAGGCATATCATATTGTATCAGCAGGTGGCCGATACAGCTTTTTTAAGGTATATTAAGGAAACACTAATTTTAATAGTTAAATAACATTAAAATAACCCCCTTAAATTTTGGGAAAAAAACTAAAAAAGAATAATGCGTTAGGTACAGAGTACCACTGCACCCCTTTCGCCATATCAGGGTGTATCAATACTTTGAACCATTGTCTTATCTGGTCTGAGTCTGGCAACATTAAACCAAAATATTGCATGTAAAGTGAGCTTCCATACAATTTGCACTTTATCTTCAAAATGTCTTGATAGTCACTCTTGATTTCTAGAAATGGCATAACTGGTAGCCTCTAATCCCCCTTGAAGATAAAGAATCTCCACATATCCTTAGCACTTGACAATCTAAGGATATCCCTCTTCTTTCTTCGCCTACATGTCTCGCTAATAGCAACATTTTGAAGTTGATGCAAAGTTAACATCTATCCCCTATCCTGTCTTCTTTGGATGAGTAGTGGTAAAACTTCTATTGAAAGGGAAACATGCAAAAATATACAAAGGAAGCTAAGGTACATTTCAATCACTCTGAAGATTGGTCTGGGCAGTTCCAAAGCTCCTATTGGAACTCAATCCCAGTCCATGAGAAGCCAGTAATCGTTCAAATGGGTCCTAGGAGATAGTGTAAAAATGGTGCTGTAAACAGAATGGAATGGTGAAACAGGACCCATGTAGCTGACCCCACATAGTTGGGATAAGGCTATAATGACGAGCTATAATGACGATAATGTCCTTCTTTCCCCTTTCTTTCCAAATACCACCTACATTGCTATATGTGAACTTTATGCAAAATGCATCCAAATGACCTAACATTAACAGCAGCAGATTCCCTTTACATTTCCATTCCACCCTGAATAAGCAGAGCTGCAAACCACAAAGAACTCTTTGTAACATAGGAAATTAAGAAAAAGATGATCAGTATTTTCTTCATTCTCATTACACATAACAAAGTATTTAGGTGGCCAAGGCAAACAAGGTCTCCACCCTATGGGAAACTGGATTTCCTAAAAAGTTATCCACTGAAGATGATGCAAAAACTGATCTTTCCCTAATCAATTTGACATAGAAGGATCTAATTGAAAATAAGTCATTAGTATCCTCCTTCCTGGCTCTCCTATCTCTTTCCTTTTTTCCATTGCACATTTTTCCATCAAACTTCCTTTGTAGCAGTTAATGAGAAAAGGATTCTATATCATTATCCTATCTTTAATCTTTAGGCATTCACCTATGCTAAACCCCTTTGACATACTCGACCTGTGTGGTCTTTTTATACCCCACAGTTCATTCTTGATCCTCCCACATTTAAAACCAAAATTCATAACAAAATCCTAAGTCGGGAACAGGAGGAAGTATTTAATTACACTTTTTTTTTTCTTACCAGTCAATATAATTTCAAGTTGCTATAAAAAACTAAATAAATAAAAACAGGAGGAACTATTTAATGTAGAGATTCTTTAGGCTGATCCCTAATTTTCTTACTTTTCCTTGTATTATGGGGATTTGGGAGCACAGTTGTGTGGTGTATCATATGTAAGATTCTACTCATTGGTCATTACAACCCCTACTAGAATAAAAAGTTATTTCATTATTTGCTAGACTTGAGAAAGATATAGTTAGTTTCCCATGAATTTTGTTGACACCCGTTATGTTTGATCTATAGTGGTTGGGCATTGCCCAGGCAACTGCACAAACCTATTACAGTTGACAGGGTTCCTGGCTTGTCAAGGAGTTTACCTGGGCAGTGCTTTTATTGGACTACCTGTAGATTTACCATGATAACACAAGTCTAATTCTCTTGATTATACATATATTGTAAGCACAATTTGTTTATTTGGTTTTGCAATATTTTTTTGTTTGCATAAATATTTGCCATAAGACCTTGGTTTCTATACAATTTTTCTGAATGTTCTTCTATGCCACATTGAATGATATGTTCCTTCTCCCACTTTTATTCTATTCCTGATTTGGATTTTTCTTATATTTACAACTTTTATTTGATTTACGGTCTCATAAGCATCTGTTTACCCCTGATCTTTTATTTGTCAGGCTATATAACAGTTTCATTTCCTTAACTCTTATGTTTTTGATAGGGTGAGGTGGATGACACAGCGATGGATGTGAACTTTTCGGGAAATTTGTCCTTTGACAAAGTTATGTATCGGTATCTACCAGGTCAATTTCAACTGATGCCACTCAAAATAGGGGAACTGAATGGAGAAACTAAGCTTTCAGGATCCCTTTTAAAACCGTAAGATACTGACATCTGATGTTCTTATTTTATTAAGAAGTTGATGTATTTGTTTAATCTTAAATGTTCTTTTAATTTCAATGAGATGTATTTGTCATTGGGTTATAGGAGATTTGACATCAAATGGGCTGCACCAAAAGCTGAAGGGTCATTCAGTGATGCACGTGGTGATATTATTATTTCACATGATTATATTACAGTCAATTCTTCATCAGTTGCTTTTGATTTGTATATGAATGTTCAAACATCATATCCTGATGATTACTCATTAAACAGAAGAGATTATAGTGTTAAGAGTATTGTGCCTGTAGTCATTGAGGAAGTTGAAATGGACTTCCGCATGCGTGGTTTTGAGTTCTTCAGCTTGATCTCTTCTTATCCTTTTGATTCTCCAAGACCCATGCATCTGAAAGCAACTGGAAGGATCAAGTTTCAAGGAAATATTGTAAAGCCTGCCAGTATACTGGCTGAGGAAGTAGTTGATTGCATGAATAATGTGTTGGATGTGCAGATGACTGGTAAAGAAAAGCCAACTAGTCTTGTTGGGGAGGTTTCAATTTCGGGCATCAAGTTAAATCAGCTGATGCTGGCACCTCAGTTGGTTGGATCGTTGACAATTTCTCGTGAGAATATAAAGGTATAAATTAAATCCTGCATTTTTTTATGATTTCTTTCTTGATCTTGTAGTTTAGCACTTTTCCTGTTTAATCATACAATGTGGAGAGTAACTCTATAGACACAGGAGAGTGATCCATGTTAGGGAGCTTGTGGTCTGAGAGAGAAGCACCTAAAACATGAGCTAGAAAATTGTCCACAAGTGGAAGTGATATTTAGTTAATTGGATTACCAGTACAATAAACACGAGTTCCAGATTATAAATGATCTACAAAAGACTAACATTTATTTTTGGTTGTGCTTTTTTATTATATTGTTGTTGCTGTTATTATTGTTGCTTCTGCTGTTGCATTCTTCTTCTGTTGCTGTTCTTTTTGCTGTTACTATTGTTGATGTCTCAAATCATGTTTGAGCAAATACTCTATTTGGTATTACTTGTTGCCTGATATTCTTGGTTGAATAGTACCTCCTTTTATTCCTCCTTTTTGTCATTTATAAAAAAAAAAAAATCCTTCTTTTTGCAATGCAGTTGGATGCCATGGGTAGGCCAGATGAAAGTTTGGCAGTTGAGGTTGTTGGTCCATTACAACCTCTGACAGAAGAAAACTTGCAAAATGGAATGTTGTTGTTTTCCCTTCAGAAGGGGCAACTTAGAGCTAATGTTTGTTACCAGCCACAATATTCATCTAGTTTGGAGGTACTTATTCTCATCTATAAATTACCCTTTATTGTAAATAAAATGTACATTGACTTTTATATCAATTAAATCTTCTAAATGTGGACTTGTTATGTTTGCTTGGAATTACTGTTGATCTCAACTCTTAACCTTTCTATGTTATGTGGGTAGGTGCGGAATTTACCACTTGATGAATTGGAGCTGGCTTCACTTCGAGGAACAATACAGAGGGTGTGTTTTCATCATGCACAACTTTTCTATGACGCTATATTTTTTTTCTTGAATTGCTTTTTATTTCCTACTTTCATCATCTGATCTTGGTGGATTCGTGTAGCCGGTCCCATATAGTTTGGATAAGGCTTAGCCGATCATCATCATCTGATCTTGATGTGCATGGGAAGAGAAGAGCAAGGAATGACAACAGGTCAAAACTAGGGAGTGAGCTCCGCAGGAATCAACTCAGCTCAAATCAACTAAGCCTTGTCCCAATTATATGGGGCCAGGTACATGAATCCAGTTCCCACATTTCACTTTGTTCAGTGTCTTATCCATTGTTAAATTATGGGCCCTTAAGTTCTTGTAGACCCTTAAAGTTGTAACAGGTAACATTTTTTTTCTTAAACTTTTGCCATAGATGTCCTTGTCTACAAGTAAACAAACCACCTTAGTCTACTTTCCTACATTTTATCACTTATTGGAGGTTCTCCTAGGTTCCTTCAAACAAATCCATTTCTGATCCTATCCTTTATATTTTTCCCACACATCCATTTCCTTATTCACATTTCTGCTACACTAATTTTTGGATATATTGTTTTTTGACTGCCCAACACTCTGTTCAATCTAGAAGTGCTGGGCTTGTAACTGTTTTATGAAAATTTCCTTTTACCCTAATTGAGCTTCAACAGAATGGAAAAAAAAAAAAAAAGCTTAATGTAACATGTAAACTAGTAATGATAATCTTAAACCTGGTAATGAAAACCTGCACTATGATATTGATAAATGAGCCTTGCATAGGGGTGCAACTTAGGTTCAGTAGGGTTGAGAATTTGTTAAATTTTGAATGGGCCCAGACTCTAACCCAAGCATGGTGTAATTGAATTTCTTTAAATTGGGTAACCGGACTTGCAGCCCTAGCCTTGCATTTCACAGGAATGTCTGCAAAAACGTATGTCAGCCTTGGGACACATAAAAACAAGTTCAGTTGGCAATCCAAGGCATGGGCCTACTGTAACAAATTCACCAATCCCCATGGAGTTGCCCTTGGAAGGTGTTACCTGTATCTCCATGCATTACCAACCTGTCATGCCCAAGAGCTTGGATGAACCTATGACCCTGCAAAATGGCCACGGCTCCACTATTCATTAGTTGTTATCACTAAACATACCAGGGAATACATCATGCATGAAAACAATTAACTCTGCCCTCTAAAATACACCTCCGCCACCCATGGAACCAGGATTATCCCCTCAATAGCCATTAAAATTCAGCTTGTTCACACTATTTGGTTGGAGAAAAAGTATTTCTTATTTGCAATGGCAAGAGATCAAACCTAACTGGTATCTTCTTAATTGGTTTTTAAGTTCATTATGTGAAAAGGTGACTAGAAACTTGCAAGTTGCAACTCTACATTCTGGGCTTCTGGCTGCAAATTTCACTTCATTGACACTGTAGTTCTTTTGTTCTCAATTATTTTAGGCTATGGTTGATTCTTTAAACTAATAACTGTCTTTTGAACAACATTTTTTGTAATATAAAATTTTGAGGATGATTTTCTATTTAATGCTATTTTATTGGTTGTTGGTGGCAAGTCCAAATTGTTTGTCAGACATTAATTAACTACTTGCTTATTTCCAGGCAGAACTCCAGCTTAATTTTCAGAAAAGAAGGGGACATGGAATTTTATCCGTACTTAATCCAAAATTTAGTGGTGTCCTGGGTGAGGCCCTTGATGTGGCTGCTCGGTGGAGTGGAGATGTTGTGAGTTCCCATTGAACAAGTACACTAGTTATTATATTGGTTTCTTTTCTAGTCAAGGATCCTTTTAGATAAGCTTATAAATTTATCTATTCTGTAAGAGTTTTTGCTCTTTGATTATGATTTCAACCAACCAGACAATTGGTTCCATAGTTGGCAGGGTTTGTTAACTCAATCACCTATTCACCTCCAGGTATACTGTACATGGATGACCTGTGCACAAGGTTTTAATGGAACTTAGTTATGTGAACATTAGTTATAATATTCTAGCATACTTATCCAATAAAAGGCTCCAAGATCTAGTACCAAAACACCTTATAATAACAACAAAACCTTAAATTGGTAATGAAAATTCATATTGTTTATCAACACCCCCAATTTGTTTTTTAAACTCCTACATCTATTCCAGGTTGGGATGTAGCTTAAATTTTATTTAAGTAGAAAGTGGGGTTACATGCGGGGGTGGGGTGGGTGGGCCCAGTGGGGGATTTAGAACCTCACCCCTGAGCCTTGATTGTAGGCTATTGACTGTAAGTTTGTCTGATTTAGAGATCCAACAGAATGAGTTTTCACCCTGGATATCAAAGATCTTGTCTATCATGTCTGATAACATAGCTGCTAAGGATGCATACATCTGACCCTTGTGCATCCTCCCCTCAATAAGGGGTAGAGATTCAGCTCCTTCCAAGTAAATAGTGCCAATCAGTCCAGGATGCAACATCTGATAACATAGCTGCTCTCTGTGGATAAAGATCCTACCACAGAAGGTCAAGGATTACCTAAAGAACAAGTCTCAAACTTAATTTGATGGAGCTCTTTCTGTGAGGAACGGGAACCAAACCATTACTTCCACTCTGTGAGGATGCAATCTAATAATTATGATCCGTCTATTATTATTGAGTCTAGAACAGATCTCCAATGGCTGTATGTTGTTGATTACTTCTAGAGCTGTCAATGGATCGGGTTGGGTCCAGGTTTGCATAAACCGAGCCCAACCTCATTAGTAAATATGCAGAACCAGTTCTGAATTTGATCCTATAGAGTCTGTAATTGGGCTATCAGGTCTGAACCATAAGATTCAATTATAATTGAAAACTATACTCCTGTCCTGCAATTTGACAATCATCATCATCGAAGCCTTATTCCAACTATATGGGATCGGCTACATGAATCTTGTTTGGATACCTTACTATTTGGACTTGTTCCCTGGAAAATCTTTCTTCTTTAGTTGTGAGATACTGTTTCTAAGTGTCTAGAAAGATTCTGGATTCTTTTTTTTTTTTTTTTTTTGCTTGGAAAACTGTTGTTATTTGTCTAGTTGTGGACTCAGCTTCACTATTGTTACACTGTTGAACTATGAACTGCTTGTTAAAATGGATGAAAAGATTAATGTTATTCCTGTAATGTTCAATGGAAATAACTACAGCATGTCGAAGTTCCACTTTAATTTTTTTTGTTGAGGGAAAAGTTTTAGAAGGCTACCTGAATGGTAAGACCATAAGGTTACTAAAACCTGAAGAAACTGATGTGAAGGCTTTTCAGCAATGAAATCTTGACAATGAGAAGTCAGTTTCCTAAATTCTGAGCTCTATAAAGACCCATTTTGTTGTTCGTATGAGAAGAATGAAATCCGCATATGCCATGTATGCATATCTAAAGAAAGTTTACTACTAGTCAAGCATGTCCAGACAATAGAGTTTGAAATTGTTGCTTGTTGCCAAGGGGACAGGAGAATGCAAGAGTACCATGCCAAATTTCTGAACTTATGGGCTGAGTTGAGTTAGTCCACATTGATCCTTCGGATTCTGCTGAGTGTGTCAAGTACCTTCAAACACATTTTGAGAAACGAAAGGTACATCAATTTCTAATGAGACTCAAACCTGAATATGAAATAATCAGGTCTAATTTTTTGAGCAGAGGTACCCTTCCAAAATTGGGCTTAGTGATGGGTGAACTACTTATGGAGGAGACTAGACTTTCGACTATTACGGAACTTGATGGAAAGCTAGCTAATACTGGGGTTAATACTGCTTTCATTGCACATGGAATTAGGAAACCAACCATAAGGATGTCTCAATGGTTCAATGCTACAAGTGTAAAGGATTTGGCCATATTGTTTTGCCTTGTAAGAAGAAAAATGTGTACTTACTGTAAGCAGCATGGTCACATTGTTCTGGATTGCTCTGTTTGACCAGCTAAGGGTGTTCAAAAGAAGTACCATCATCGTACATATCAGGTGCTTGAGGGCCAGGCTTCTGACATCACTTCTACTAAGTCAGATTGTTCTATTAAAGGTAAGTCATCTACACCTATGGATGAAGAGAAAATTCGGCAAATGGTATCCTTTGTTATCTCTTCTGCTTTCTTTGCTATTGGCTTATTTGGTGAGTTTTCAGCTATTGTTCCCCTTTTTCTATTTGGATTATTGATTATGGAACTAATAATCATATGACCGAAGCATACCTTGAACCCTCAAGTAATTATACTAAAATCCATCATAAACATATTATTATTGCCAATGATGAAAAATTAAGCATCATTGGTAGTAATGGTTTGTCCTTTAAGCTTTCACACTCTTCTTCCTTTTCCCTTACCAAGACCTTATCTGTCACCAATCTCTCTGTTAGTGTCAAATAAGTAGGGGTATTTCTGTCTTTATACTTATGTTTATGTGCTGATGTGTAAGATTATGTTAGATTTAGTGTCCCTTACTTATGTAGGGGCACATGTGTCTTTTCCATAATATAAGTAATATAAATCAATTCTGGCCGAATGGGAGAGTGATCTTTTTCTCTCATTCGAACCAGTTCTTTCTCTTACTTTCTTCTCTTCTCTTCTCTTCTCTTCTCTTCTCTCTCTCTCTCTCTCTCTCTCTCTCTCTCTTTCTCTTCATTCTTGACTATTATCAGCTTAATAGGATTCAAGGGCAGGCTGAATCCTAATATGGTATCAGAGCATAACTGAGCAAATCAGACCTGCCCAGAATTCTGTTCTCTGCGCACCCAGTCGAAGGTTTTCTCTTGGTCTATTCGCCATCTGTTGGAGATAAGGGAAAGGGCTGAAAAGGAGTGGTCGCCCTCTTCCCTTGGAGGTTTCTATGCCTCCAGTTGTGTTGTTTGTGGTTGGTTGCTATGTTTTCTAAGAAGCCCTCCCCTAATCGATGAAGAGAAGAGGGCTGATTCGTATGGTGTAGTGGATGTCTTGTGTGGTCTGATTTCCGGGTGATTAGATAAGAGATTTCTATGCAATTTCGTGTTGTGAATCAAATCATAAGTCTGTTTCAGATCGTATGGTGGGATTTCAGATTGTAGTGTGCTATGGTTTATGGTTTCTTTCAGTGTGATTCGAAAGGGGAGTGGTCTTCAAACAGTGTGGTGAGTGTTCAGGTAGTCGTGGGGTAGGGTTTGTGGTGTAAAGAGTGCAATTTTCAGCAGTACTAAGTGTTGAAACTAGTGTGTTCAGTGTGTGGTGTGGTCTAGTGTGCAGTGTGCTGAATTCAGCTATGGGAGACAGTAGTGATAGCAAGACTAATGTGATGGCCCCTACTAATTACCTGAATGTTCAAATGACCTCCATTAAACTAAATGGAGAAAATTATGTACCCTGGGCTAAACCTGTAGAAGTTTTTCTTAAGGCAAAGAAGAAGGTGAAACACATAAGGGAAGAAACCCTCTACCGATTCTCATGAGTATGATGACTGGGAACAAGAAGATACACAGATTATCACATGGTTATGGAATAGTATGGAACCCAAGATTAGTGTAAACTTCATGTTTCTTGACACTGCCAAAGAAGTGTGGGGTCATGCTAAGTTGTATTCGGGTCAAAACAATACAACCGGAGTATATCAGCTGTATCAGGAATACTTTAATCTACAGTAGGGTAATCAGAGTCTTAAGGAGTATTATGCTAGTATGAGAAACATCCGTAATGAGTTGAATGTTTATCACCCCCTCACTTCTGATGTCAAAATTCAGCAACAGAGAGAACAACTTGATGTAACTCAACTTTTTGTGGGGTTGAGATCTGAGTATGAACCAGTGCGGGCCCTGCTACTAGGAGGATCAGCTCTCCCTTCCTTAGAAGAAGTGTTTGCTCGAGTTAGGAAGATTTCCATTGGATCTACCGAGAACACTAGTGTTTCCAATAGATCAGCCTTTGCAGTATCAAGGGGTCATGGTGTTAGAGGTGGAGCTCAGTTTGGCCGTAGTGGTAGCAGTGGACCGGTATATGGTATATGGCCGGAGTGGTGGTGGTGGTCATACTAGAGGTTGAGATTCAAGGAGAGCCCGTGACCGAGGATGTAGTTCAAGTCCGAGGAGGTGCACACTGTGGTATGGATGGACATGCAATTAATTATTTCTATGACTTGCATTGTCCACCTTCAACTTGGACCAATCTTGCCATGACTAGTGACTTTAGCTTCAAACAAGCGAGTCGTTCAGCTAATTAGATACTGCCTACATTCACAGGTGTTTCCGGGAAGGAGATGATGAGTGTTCCCCGTGATGAGTAAGAGGGGTTTGCTCAGGCCACATCTCAGTAGAACACGACCACTCTAGCACACTCAGGTATGGCTTGTCTGGCATCCACACCCAATCCCTGGATTATTGACCTAGGAGCCTCCGATCACATGATTGGAACTCCAGGTGTGTTTTCTTCCCTCTCTCATTGCTCAACATCACAATCTGTCACCCTTGCTAATGCCTCCACATCCTCCATTTGTGGGGTTGGCAATGTTAACATGACCCTTTTACCTTTATCCTCAGTTCTGTATGCCACTAAGTTTCCATTTGACCTTATGTCAGTTAGTAAGTTGACAAAGTCTCTTAATTTCTCTATTACTTTTTACCCTTCATGTATTTTTCAGGATCTCAAGATGAGGATGAAGATTGGTGGAGGGCATGAAGCCGATGGATTGTATTATCTTGACGGTGGTGGAAGAACGTCAACAACTCTCCAGTCATCTCTCTCTCCTCTCCAATGGCACTATTGATTTGGTCATCCTTCACTGAAAGTTTTGAAGTCTTTGACTCCTTCGTTGAGCCATCTTTCTGTTTTGGATTGTGAGTCATGTCAGTTGGGGAAACATCATTGTGCTCCCTTTAGTCCTAGGGTTGGTAACCGTATGTCGAGTCCTTTTTCTTTGGTTCATTTAGATGTTTGGGGTCCTTATAAAGTAATGTCATACAATGGATTTAGATATTTTGTCATTTTTGTTGATGATTATTCAATGATGACGTGGCTCTATTTAATGAAAGAAATGAGTGAATTGTTTACCATTTTCCAAAAACTTTATGCTGAGATTCACAACCAATTTGGTATTCACATTAAAATTTTTCGTTTCGATAATGGCCATGAATATTTTTCTTCATCATTTCAAGAATACTTGGACCAATATGGCATTATCCATTAGACTTCATGTACCTACACCCCACAACAAAATGGAGTGGTTGAGAGATTGAATCGTCATCTTTTGGAAACAGCTCGATCTCTCATGCATCACATGAATGTCCCCAAACCCTTTTGGAGTGATGCGGTGCTTCTTGCTTCTTGATTAACCAGATGCCCAGGTCTATTCTTGATGGTCATTCTCCATTCACCACTTTGTTCCATACCTTGTCTCCGTTTCCTCTTTCTCCTCGGGTTTTTGGGTGTGTCTGCTTCGTGTATAATCCAGGCCCAGGAAGGGACAAATTAGATGCACAATCCGTTAAGCGCATCTTCCTTGGCTATTCTCGGACTTAGAAAGGGTATAAATGTTATCATCCTAGCTCTTGATGTTCTTTTGTGTGTGTTGATGTTACCTTCTTTGAGTCTACTCCGTTTTTCTTGGGGTCCAGTGATGTTTCTTCCTCCTCATCACCTCCTTCCCTTCCTCTTCCAGTTGTGGGTTCCGTTCCTCTTGTTCCAGTTGTGACCAAGTCCTTGCCTCCGGTGCCACCACCTGTTGAGCGGCCACGTATCCTCAAGTGTATACACATTGCACACATGTAAGTCTCCTCCAGTTCCATCATCGTCAACAGATTCGACAGTTGTCCCCACACCAACCTCATCCCCAGTATCTGACCTTGATCTTCCCATTGTTGTGTGGAAAGGTAAGTGCAGTTGTACCCTTCACCCTATTTCTAATTATGTTTCTCTCACTCACCTTTCTGCTTCCCATCGCCAGCTTATCACCTTGTTGTCTTCTGTTGTTGTCCCTAAGGATGTCCAAGAATCCCTTGCCTCTCCAGGATGGCATCGTGCAATGGAAGAAGAACTCTCAGGTTTAACTCATAATCATACATGGGACCTCACTCCTCTTCCTCCTGGTAAGCAGGCTGTTAAGGGCCCATATTTCTTTCCAATAAAAGCATCCACAACACAAGTTGTTGGATGTAAGTAGGTTTATACCGTTAAGTACTTACCTGATGGTAGTGTAGAGCGATTGAAAGCTAGACCGGTTGCCAAAGGGTACTCCCAAACCTATGGTATTAATTACATAGGGACATTTTCCCCAGTTGCTAAGATTGGTTCAGTTTGTGTTGTGATCTCTCTTGCTGCTATGTATGATTGGCCCCTCAATCAGCTTGATATCAAGAATGCTTTCTTGCATGATAATCTGCTTGAGGAGGTCTATATGGAGCAACCACCAGGGTTTGTTGCTTAGGGGAAGGACGGTAAGGTGTGCAGACTAAAGAAGGCCATTTATGGGCTTAAACAGTCTCCTCGAACATGGTTTGGTAGGTTCAGTGAGGTGGTAAAGAAGTTTGGTATGAAACAGTGCCAAGTTGACCATTCAGTCTTCAGCCATGCCTCTCAGGCAAGAAAGATCCTATTGGTGGTGTATGTAGATGATATTGTTATTATCGGAAATGATAAAATTGGCATTGATAGGTTAAAGGCTTTTCTGCAAGAACATTTCCAGACAAAGGACCTTGGTAAGTTGAAATATTTCTTGGGAATAGAAGTAGCAAGGTCTAAGCATGGTATTAACTTGTGTCAGAGGAAATATGTCATTGATTTGCTGGAAGAAACAAGTTTGTTAGGTGTTAAACCAGCTGAAACACCTATGGAAATAAACACTAACTTGTGTCATTGATTTGCTGGAAAACTCTAGCAGATACCGGCGGCTTGTAGGTAAATTGAACTACCTAACCATTACTCGGCCAGATATTTCATTTGTAGCTAGTGTGGTAAGTCAGTTCATGCAGAATCCTTTGGTTCCACATTGGGATGCGGTTCTAAGGATTGTGAGGTATTTAAAGGGGGCTCCTGGTCGTGGTTTGATATACAAGAGTGGTGGAAAACTTTAAATAGAAGGATATATTGATGCTGACTAAGCTGGTTCTATGTTTGATAGGAGATCTACCACAGGCTATTACACTTTTCTTGGGGGTAATCTGGTGACATGGAAAAGTAAGAAACAGACAGTTGTGGCAAGAAGCAGTGCAGAGGCAGAATATAGAACTATGGCACATACTACTTGTGAATTAGTGTGGTTGAAGAACCTTCTACAGGAGATGGGATACACTGTTGACACTCCAATGAAGCTCTACTGTGACAATTAGGTTGTAGTTCATATTTCTTCTAATCCGGTGTTTCATGAGAGAACCAAGCACATGGAGGTTGATTGTCACTTTGTGAGAGAGAAGGTGCTGAGTGGAGTGATAGATACTACATATGTTAACACAGGGAACCAGAGTGGGCAGACTTGTTTACTAAAGGGTTGAGTCGGGGAAGAGTGGACTACATATGTAATAAGCTGGGATTGTATGATATATATTCTCCAGTTTGAGGGGGAGTGTTAGTGTCGAATAAGTAGGGGTATTTTTGTCCTTATATTTATGTTTATGTGCTGATGTGTAAGATTATGTTAGATTTAGTGTCCCTTACTTAAGTAGGGGCACATGTGTCTTTTCCATAATATAAGAAGGTTCAAAGTATTGATACGATACGCATTTCGGCTGTATCATATCGGTACTTAGAAAAGGCCGATACACACTTTTTTTTTTTAGTTTTTTTTTTCGAAGTTTGGTTTTTTAGGAAGCTTACAAGATGTTTTTTATTATTAAAAAAAGTTAGGGGTCCAAGACACTTGGAAATAGGCACTTAGGACCATATCTTTTGAAAAAGATACGATACGATACGCCCGATACGAGGCGTATCGTATTGATACTTTGAACCTTGAATATAAGTAATATAAATCAATTCTGGTCGAATGGGAGAGTGATCTTTTTCTCTCATTCGAACCAGTTATTTCTCTCCCTTTCTTCTCTTCTCTTCTTTCTCTCTCTCTCTCTCTCTCTCTCTCTTCATTCTTCTTGACTGTTATCAGCTTAATAGGATTCAAGGGCAGGCCGAATCCTAATACTCTCTATAGACCTTATTTTGGTAGTTCAACTTGTTAATGAAGGTTATATTCTTACCTTTTCTTCTTATGGTTGCTTGATTTAGGAACAATGCACTGGGAAGGTAAAAGGGGAGGAGCGTAGGGCCACCTATTTGCATTGGAGTTCAAGAAGTCTCTTACTACCAAGTCATCAGCCTATTTTAGCTCGTCCTCATTTAGTTCCTTTTTTGGTCAAAGAAACAATGTTTTGGATTTGTGGTTAAATTAAAGCTTTTGTTTGACTATAGTTTTATAAGAAACAAAATTCCTACTTTGCAAACTTTTGATACGTCATGTGTTTCTTGTTGTTTGAGTAAGAATTGTACTTTGGCCTTTTCTCCCAAGTCTACACATGTTACTTTACTATTTAATATTATACATACTAATGTTTGGACTTATATTCTCGTTTAGGGTACAAGTATTTTGCATTGTTTATTGATGATTGCACTAGGGACACATGGATTTATTTTCTTCAGCACAAATCAGAAGTTTTTCCAACATTTTGGTTATTTCACATGCACCATTGTATGAGTTTGGTTTCAATCTTGTGTACGTATCCTTTGCTTAGATTTAGGGGAGAGTATACTGGTGGAGACTTTCCATCTTATTTGAAAATTAGTGGTATACAAGTTCAATGAAGCTGTCCAAATACTCCCTAGAAAAATGGTATGGCCGAGCGTAAGAATGGACATGTTCTCAGTGTTGTGAGGACCTTATTACATGAGTCGCATGCACCTTCTTTTTGGGTGGAGGTAGCTTATATTCTTGTGTTTTTATCAACTACATTCCTTCTTTTGTACATCTCCCTTCTCATGAGCGCTCAAAATTGTTTGCTCGGTCTGCTATTTGTGCCTTTATGGGCTACAGTTCTGACCACAAGGGATTTAATGTTATGATCCATCCATCCATTGTATTTGTATCTCTCTCGTAATGTTGTTTTTCTTGAACACATATTTCTTTGTTAGGATTGATAGATTATTTTCTCCATCAATTTTTATCTTGTATGACTTTGATTCATAGGATACCTCCTCTTCAGTGGCTGTGAAGGATCTTGTCTTCTATCGCAAGCAATTGCATACCCCAATCTCTACATCTACAACCCCCTTTCTTGCCGATTAAAATCATCCCATAATTGTGCCTGCAAGTGATACTCCTCTTGTTTCAAATGCCTCTCTTGCTTCTATTCCTCTTCGTCATTCTACTCGCATTTCTAAACCCCCTAACTTCTATGGTTTCCTTTGAAACCATAGTTCCTTGTATATTGTCTTATCCTCTACAAATATTCCCCATACCTACCAGCAAATCAGTAGCAACCCTCTACAAATATTCCTTTCAAACCATGTTTCGCATGAGAATAGCACTTGGGATCTTGTGCCAGCACCCTTAAATGCCTTTATTATTGGGAGTCGATGGGTCTACACCATCAAATTGAAACCTAATGGCTCCTTAGATTGATACAAAGCTCACCTTGTTGCCCAGGGGTATATGCAAGAAAATGGTACTTGTAGAAACCACGATGTGGTCCCCACCTCTTTCTATTGTACTCACATACAACTACTAGTTATTTAAGTGTCAGTCCACAATTAGTTGTTAGTCTTTTATTACGACTTTAGTCTTTTGGTCTTTTATTAGGACTTTAATTTTGCCATGTAAGTAGTCTTATCCTTACTTCAGAATTAATATAAATAGAAAGAGGGGGGCGGCAGATTAAGCATCCTCTTCTTTTCTGAAATCCTTCCTTCGAAATCTTCTTCTCTTCTTTTCTCTTCCTCCTCTCATTATCTCCTCTCATCCTCTTAATTTTCTGTTGATTATACACTACAGCTTGGGCGGTCAGTAGTCTCATACGACTACATGGTATCAGAGCCAACCTAGGAAATCTTATGATAGTTTGACATGGCCGGCCGCATAAGAATTTCCTAGGGTTAGAAAATTTCCAGCAAAAGGGACCATCGGTTGAGTCTTGGAGATTGTTGGTGAAGCATCAGAGGATGATCAGCAATCAGGAAGAGTCAGAAGGAAGAACCCTCAAGATTAGGGTTTAGACTTATCTTTGAAGGTTGCGGCTAGAGTTTTGCTGAAATAAGTCAATCTTTTCTATTAAAAGGATTACCTTTTTTGGTTATTTCGAAGGTTTGACTAAAAGTGTTTTCCTCCTGAACTGTTCTTGATACATTAAAAGAATAGTTTTTTGGTTACTTTAAGAGGTGCGGCTGAACTGGTTGTAGGTCCAAGATTCTAGTTTCTTGATTGTCGCCAATTCTAGGGTTGTAGTTAGTTTCAGTCTTGCACTCTCAGCCCTGCACTCCAAGTTGTACTTGGAAGGTTATCTTTTTTAGGTGGATTGTCGACCTAGAAGGATAAAGTAGGTTCGGTTTTAAAGAATGGAGTTTAAGAGTCAAGGGGAACACTATTTAGGGGCTGGTGATGCAGGTAGCATACCTAAGAATAGTTTTCAGATTACCACTGTAAAATTTGATGGGACAAACTACCTAGAGTGGGCCCAATCAGCCATGATGGCTATTGGGGGTAGAGGAAAGCTAAGTTATTTACTGGGAGATGTCAAGGAACCAGCCAAAGATGACCAAATATATACCAAATGGTTTCAGGAGAACTATTTGGTTATGACCTGGCTGTGTAACTCCATGCAATCACATATCAACTGAAATTATTTATGGGCAAAAACAGCTAAAGAAATTTGGGATATCATGAAAGAAACCTACTCCCAACCCCTCAATTTTGCTAGGGCCTCTGAGCTAAAATGTAAGGTAAATAACCTTAAGCAAGGAGAGAAGCCAGTCTCAGTTTATTTTTCCACATTGAAATCCTTGTGGCATGAGATTGATCACTTAGAAACAATTGAGTGGGAAAGCCAGAAGGATTCATAGACCTACAGAAAGCAGGTTGAAACTAATAGGGTATTTGAGTTTCTAGCAGATCTGAATTCTGAGTATGGCATTCTGAGACAACAACTTCTAACAAGAGAAAGTGTGACTCTATCACAAGCTTACTTTCTAGTGCACAGTGAAGAAAGTAGAAGGAAAGTTATGTTACAGCATTCGCCACTTGAATCAGCCTTGGCAACAACTAAACCCAAGTTTGGGGGGGATAAGGAGAGGTATGAAGAAGGAAGACAAGGACCTAATATGTGAACATTACAAGAAACCTAAGCATACCAAAGAAACCTGTTGGAAGTTACATCATCATCTAGTTCCCGCAAAGCTCAGGAACAAAAAGGGGAATGCTAATACAGTTGTTACTACTGATTGTGCAACCTCATCAGGCACAAGAGCAGCACCACTAGACACTCTAGCTGTTGTCCGAGCTGCCTTGACTTAATTGGAAATTGGTAATTCAGCATCATCATCTCAGCTAGTCACAACATCAGCTCCTCCCACATCAACATTTGCTCATTCAGGTACACGGGCCTCAACTTATCATGCTTCAGCTCCAGGTAACATTGAACATTGTTGGGTAATAGACTCAAGTGCATCTAATCATATGACTGGTTTGCCTTCACTATTTACTACCTATCACTTATCCTCTGGTAAAGACAAGGTGTCTATTGCTGATGGATCACTTGTTCCCATTTCTGGCAAGGGAGACATCAAGTTGTCTAGTGACATCAAGTAACTTAGCACCAAGTTACTGAGCACCAATTTGCTCAGTAACCTTTTTCCTGATCGATGTGTTTTTCTTGGAGACAAGGAAGGTGATTGGGACTGGTTGTGGGACATATGGAATCTATCTGCTTGGAGGAAGTTCACAGTGGGACGGTAGTGAAGTTAGAGGGTCTTTTGATTCTCAGTCTATTGGTCAAGACATGCTTTGGCATAACCGATTGGGTCATTTAACCCTTAGGTCTTTGAAAAGCTTGTTTCCTAGTTTATTTGAATCTATCCAGATGTCCAGTTTAAAGTGTGGAAGTTGTGAGCTTGCAAAGCATTGTAGAACAACCTATTCATTAAGTAATAAGAGAAGTAGCGTTCCTTTTGGCATTGTGCATACCGATGTTTGGGGACCATATCACATCACTTCTATGGGGGGATATAGATACTTCTTGTTGTTTTTTTATGACTGTACCCGGTTTTCTTGGGTATACTTAATGCGTTCTCGAGATGAAGTCCCTACCCTAACCCAGACTTTTCATTAGATGATTTTAACCCAGTTTGGGGTAAAAATCAAAATTTTTAGATTCGATAATGCGAGAGTATTTTTAGAACATCACTAGCCTCTTACTTTCTTGATCATGAGATCATCCATCAGAGTACCTACCCTCATACCCCTTAGCAGAATGGGGTGGCTGAGAGAAAGAATAGGCACATATTGGAAGTAGCTAGAAGTATCATATTCAACTCCAATGTGCCTATACATTTCTGGGGAGATGCTATTCTCACAACTATGTATCTCATCAACTGAATTCCTTCACGGGTTCTTGACATGAAACCCCCATTCACTCTTTTATATCCTGATAAAGAGTTATTTTCTATCCCCCTTAAAACCTTTGGTTGTACTTGCTTTGTGCAAACTCTTGGCCCTCGCTATTCCAAATTTGACCCTAAAGCCTCAAAATGTATTTTCCTTGGTTATGCACAAACTCAAAAGGGATATTGCTGCTACGAACCTACTTTAGGAAAAAGATTTGTATCCATGGATGTTACTTTCTTTGAGGATGTATCTTATTACTCTAGGGTTTCTTCTCAGGGGAAGAGTAGTACGGTTGGGGTTAACACATCAGAAGTCCCTTTACTTATTCCATTGAGTGAAGAGGAGTGTAATGGGGAGGGTTGTCAAAAATGTCAGGATTTGAGAGTTTATCACAAACGGTGGAGGCAGGTTGATTTCGGTCATCAACAGTCCAAGCCAGCCCCAATTCCTTCTGAAGATTCAAATCCAGGTACTACATCTCTTCCAACTCCCATTACAGATGAGCCTTCTGCTGTTGAGCCTTCTCCATCTTCTGAGCCCTTACTTCCATTGAATGACCTTGACCTTCCCATTGCAGTCCGTAAAGGCAAACGCCATTGCACCTCATCCACAACCCATTGTATCTCACAATTCTTGTCCTATGATCATCTGTCTCCCTCTTATAAGTCATTTCTTGCATCAATTGTTGATATTCCCATTCCCATTCCCAGAACAGTGCAAGAAGCTCTGACCATTCTTGAATGGAAAGATGCAATGAAGGTAGAAATGGATGCCCTTCTGAGAAACAATACCTGGGAGCTAGTTGATCAACCCAAAGGGAAGAAACCTGTTGAATGTAGATGGGTGTTTACTGTGAAACATAATGTTGATGGTTCCATTGAAAGGTGTAAGGCCTAGTTAGTTGCAAAGGGATTTACTCAGACTTATGGTATAGATTACTTGGAGATTTTTGCACTAGTAGCAAAAATGACCACCATCAGAGTGTTATTATCTCTTGCAACCGGTTACTCTTGGCCCTTGTTCCAAATGGATGTTAAAAATGCCTTCCTCAATGGAAACTTGCAAGAAGTGTACATGTAGCTACCTCCTGGCTTTTATAGTACAGAGATAGGTAAGAAGATCTATCGGTTGAATAAAGCTTTGTATGGACTAAAACAGTCCCCTAGAGCTTGGTTTGATAGATTCAGACAAGCCCTTGAAAAGTTTGGCTATGTGCAGGCTCAATCAGATCACACTTTGTTTATTAAGAAAGTGGATACTTCCTTGACTCTACTTGTTGTATATGTGGATGACATTGTAGTAACAGGGAGTGAAAACAACGAAATTGAGTCTCTTAAGAAACTTCTCCATCAAGAATTTGAGGTAAAGGACCTGAGAGAGCTACGATATTTCTTGGGTATTGAGGTAGCTCGGTCCAAGCATGGAATCTTTGTTTCTCAAAGGAAGTATGTCATTGATTTGTTAGAAGAAACAGGAAAGTTGGGTGTTAAGCCAACTGATACACCTATTGAAAAGAATCACAAGATTAGTGCAGAAGGTGGAGAGACTCTTGAAGATAAAGCTATGTTCCAAAGATTAGTTGGTAAACTACTATATCTTTGTCTTACATGACCAAACATCAGTTATGCCATCAGTGTTGTTAGTTAGTATATGCACTCTCCCAGAACTACCCACCTACTTGCTGTTGAGAGGATATTGGCATATTTAAAGAGGTGTCCAGGCAGAGGTGTACTATTTAAGGATAATAATCACATGAAGATAGAAGTTTACACAGATGCAGATTGGGCCGGTTGTGTTGATGATAGAATGTCTACCTCTGAATATTGTGCCTTTGTAGGAGGTAACCTTGTTTCTTGGAGGAGTAAGAAACAAAATGTTGTTTCTCGTTTCAGTGCTGAAGCTGAATATCGGTCCATGGAAAATGGTGTGGCTGAAATACTATGGTTGAAATCACTGTTGATGAATTGGGTATTACCTATGAGAAACTTCTAATGTTGTATTGTGATAATCAGGCTACTATTAATATAGCTCATAACTCGGTACAACATGACAGAACTAAGCACATTGAAGTCGATCGACATTTTATTAGGGAAAGGGTTGCATCTCAAGAAGTCTGTCTTCCATATATCAACTCCAACATGCAGCTCGTTGATTTTCTCACCAAGGCAGTTTCAAAGATGAAGTTAGAAGCAGATCTATGCAAGTTGGAAATGATAAATATAATTCCCAATTTGAGGGGCAGTGTAGAAACCACTAATGTGGTCCCCACCTCTTTCTATTGTAAGTAAATTTGTTTTACAAAAAATATTGTTATCTAAAAAATTCCATGGATTCGGATCCTCGTGGGCAACCTGTCCCTATTAGGGATCAAGGATGGAGGACAAATTTTATCCCCATCAGGGATTGGGGACAGGGACAAGGATTAATTTCAGAATTGGGGTCAGGGATGGGGAATATGACCTCCACCCCGTTGCCATTCCTATTATCAACTGAATGTGAAGAAGGCTATTCTTCATGGCCAACTAAAGGTGACAATGTATATGAAACATCCTAGGTATTGTAGTGACCCCTCTCTTGTCTATAGATTGAAGAAGTTTCTATATGGTCTAAAACAGGCTCCCAAACTTGGTTCAAAAAATTCAGTGATATCTTTGTTGCTACCGGTTATAGCCAGAGTTTTTCTTATTATTCTCTCTTTGTTCATAGAAGATCTCAAGGCATCACAATCCTCCTCTTGTACATTGATGATATGTTGTTGACTGGGGATGATGAAGATGCAATTAAAGAACTTAAATCCCTTCTTCATAGTTTGTTCCATATGAAGGACTTGGGTATCAAAATGAATGAATTGAAGAGAATCTAAAACAAGGTTTCAAGGGTGTCAAAATGAATGAATCAATCCCCACCCCCAAAGAGCCTTTATTATATTATGCATAATTGCAAATAAATGAATAAAATACAATACAATAGGACTATTATAATGGAATACATCAATACTCTCTACACTCCCCCTCAAATTGTTGTGAAGTCATAAGCAATAGTTTGCTCGCAAGAAAGAGATGTCTTGCTCCCGTGATGGCCTTAGTAATTGTGTCAACAATTTGCATATCTGAGGCCACATGAGGAAGTGAAATAGAACCAACAAGAAATAGGTCTCTAATAAAGTGACAATCCACTTCAATATGTTTAGCTCTTTTGTGAAAAAATAATGGATTTGAGGCAACCTTGATATGATAGCATTGGTGTTATCATATGTACAATTATCAATCTGGGTCTTAAACGGTTTTGAACAACCAAGACTATTCTTGACCCAATTATAATCTGGACACATAATACGGACCCAGACTATATAATTGGGACAATTTGGTTTGGGTCTTTCGGGTTGGCTTAACCCATTAACAGCCCAAATTACTTCTATAGTATCCAACTCCATCATGTGTAGAAGGCACCTTATACCCCGTCCCTGGCACTAAGGCCTCACTCGTTTTTTGGGTGGTGGCGGGTAAGTTGGTGGGTCCCATGGAAAAGAAATAATCCCGTCTTCATATTTTGGTATTAGTTGGTCTCACAGAAAAGAACGATTACCAAGCAGCTCATTTACCTGGGCAAGTAATGCCCTCTTGAGACTTAGGTAAATCACTTACCCTTCTGCACAGAAACTTGCTAATACATTATGAGACAATATTGTCCTTTCAATAGTCACTTTTTGGATAAAACAGTCATTGTACAACTTTACTTGGGGATAAAAGAACACTGGTCAATGCACTTATCCTGGTAAGTGTTTCCTAGGAAACAGTTGCCTAGATAAGTGCATTTATCCAAGTAAATGACTTACTAAGATGCAAATGAGGCCTAAGAGGAAAAGAGTAAGGTACACTCCCTTCACCCTCTTAGAAATCAGGGAAACACAGTGATCGTCAAAAGCAAGGAAAACTAAAATATACCTAGTACCATCTAAGTTCTTTTGTGATCCACATAAACTTAAAACTAACTCTGTTTCCCTCTTATAATTTGTTATGGAAAAAGAAAATAACCTTTATGGTGCTTATATCCTTATCTGTTAGCTTTAGGTTTGTTTTAGTTGATGATTGTTTTGCAATGCTAGTAAATGAAATTGTGCTCCTGTTTACCTGGGATATTATATTTAAAATGTGCTGCAGATTACTGTTGAAAAGACAGTTTTGGAGCAGAACAATAGTCGATATGAACTTCAAGGTGAATACGTGTTGCCTGGCACACGGGATCGACACCCAACAGGTAAAGAGAGGAGTGGCTTGTTGAAGAGGGCAATGGCTGGGCAATTGGGTAGCGTGATATCTTCCATGGGAAGGTGGCGGATGAGGCTTGAAGTCCCTAGAGCTGAAGTTGCTGAAATGCTTCCCCTTTTACGACTTCTTTCTCGAAGTACAGATCCTGCTGTTCGCTCCAGATCAAAGGTTTTGATTAACTACAATTCATAGAAAGTATTTTATTATGTAATAGAAGCCAACGCATGGAACCCTGTACAAATAAGACAGACACTTGGAAACTCAATATTCTGAAACCACCATTACAATAGTATTGTGATGTGAAAAATATTATTAATTCTATGATCATAAATGTGCACTACAAATTCCTGCTTGAGAATCTCGAAATTCAGGCTCTGCAGGGTTTAAACATGCATATCCAGTTTTACAATGTAGTTTAAGGGGGAAAAAAAAAACTTTGACCAGATGAAAATGGGAATAAAGAAAAAAATCAGAACAACAATGGCAATTAAAACTTTTGCTTCCCAAACAGCTTCTACAAATCCAATTGGCATAATATCTACCCAGATGAAAATGAATGTGTTGAAATACAAGTTCAGATGAACATGTCCAATACACGAAAGTGATTTTTTAAGGTCTTGGTTTGGATCCTTTCCAAAAATAGGCATTGATTTGATGACCTATCTGTTTAAAGTAAAATGTAGTTGGTGCATGGGTACCAATATACTTTGTATCAAAACAAAAAGTTCACAAACTGTATACAACTGAGAATGAAGTAAGTGCAAAGGATAAAAGATAACTACCCCTCTTCCTCCAACTTGACAGAGGCCTAGAAGCCACAAATATACAGGAATATCCCAAAACCCATGGTAAAAAATAATAATAATGATAATAGCACTCCAGAGAGGTTATCTCAACTCTTATGCTTCATGGTCGGTGCATAACATCATCATGATCATCATGGACAATTTATTATGATGTTGGTTTCTCTTGTTCTAAATAGTTGATTGTGAGTATTGCTGTTGCCATTTTATACATGCATACATCCTTTGATTTGAAACTAAGTAGGCTGTTTTTTTAGTTTTCTAATTTTTCATCATGGTTTAAAATAAACAGGTATAGTCTTCCCTTTCATGATGTTGTATGGTATGAAATCCAAATTTTGGCATCATGATCAACTATGTTGCATATTATTTTTACATCTTATAAAACCTAACTGCTTAAAATAAGGGCAGCCCAGTGCATGAGACTCCTGTAAATGCGGGGTCTGCAGAGGGACAGATGTATGCAACCTTACCCCTGCAGATACGCAGAGAGGCTGTTTCCAAGATCTGAACCCTGGTTTCCCAGGTTGTAGTGGATGCCTCACTGCTTGTTATACAAAATTTGGTTGTTGTCTTGTTTTAAAGCTGCCAGTTTCAATATTCTACTATGTATTCTTCAGTGTCTCAAAGAAAGAATGCACTTTTTTTTTCTTTTAGCATGCTACAAATTTTGATTCTGTCTGTTGTGCTGTCACTTCATTGCAGGATCTTTTTATACAAAGTTTGCAGTCTGTAGGATTGTATGCTGAAAGTCTTCGAGATCTGCTTGAGGTATTTCATGTCAAAAGTAAATTATACACTGTTTTGCTTATGCAGAATTACTTTGTTATTTGCCCTCATGTTGATATTTGAACTGTACTAGAAACATTCTATGAATCATTTTGTTTCAGTTTGTCTTTGAGTTGTTTTGCTTTGAAAATAAAATAGGTGTATCTACAGGTAGTACGGGGGCATTATGCTCCATCAGATGAAGTGATTCTTGAAGAGATAACTCTTCCAGGTTTAGCTGAACTTAAAGGTCGCTGGAATGGCTCTCTTGATGCTAGTGGTGGGGGCAATGGAGACACAATGGTAAACAATTGCATCTCTTGTGTAGGATAAAGCATTTATGCTAGGGGTGGGGGCAATAAAAACATCACCTTTGATTTTATTTTTTCCCCTTTTGATCAGTAATAAAATAACTTTTATTAAATCAAAATAAGCTTATACAATAGATATACACAAAATATTTTTTACCGTGTCCTTCACCAGTACACTTGGCACATAGAAGTATTTGGGTATCATAGGTTTTGACCTTTCATTTTTTTTTTTCAGCATTAGTGTTTTGACCTGGTGTGCTTTAGGTAATGAAGGTGCCGCTATTGGATTTCCTTATTCCAAAACATAGATAAAATGTTTGGTTATACCAAACTAAAATTATAAATTTTCTAACCAGACAATAGAAATTTGCCTATGCACTATGTTTTTCTTTCTTTGTTTTCTTTTTTTTTTTTTTTGACTCCAAACCATTCAAAGAATCACAATTGATTTAGGATGCATCTTTGTTTAATATTGTGAACTCTAGAGTCAAACATGTCATGAACTCAAATCAAGGATTACCCCTTCATCACTAAAATCTTAGAGGGAGAGAGTAAGAGAGAGGGAGGGACAAAACCATGGCAGATACTCTTAGAATGGTAGTCATCAACAAGTAGATCTGCCTTGTCTATTCCATTTCTATTTTAAGCAGGATCACTAGGTTGAAGGAGTGCCAAACCATTGCTTGCTGTCAATCCTCTCTTCATCATCCTCATAACTAAACCTTTCATCTCTAATGGTAAACTTTTCTTCTCAATTACAATGATCCAGTTACTGAAACTTATTGGAATATTCAACTGCTTGATTATGTCCCATTACAAAGATACTCCCAGCTTCTCGCATAGCCCAACAGTTCCTTAAATTGACTGTGTCCTTATCTTTATTATGATTAAATTCCTCAGTCCTAACCAACCTCCTGAGTTTATATTTTGTCAACCTCTCAGGAGAAGTTGGTTTCAACAAGGTGTCATTCTTGATCCCACATTCTTCATCATCAACACAATTTGTTATCTATAGCAATGCAAGCATCATCCAAACCCACTAACTGCCTCCAACATACAGGTGATGGCTTCTCCTTCATCCTGATGACTGTCTGAGGCAAGTAATTTAGAGGGTTAGATACGATGTATCTTCCTGATGCAAAAACAGTTTAAATTTTCAACTATTTGAAGCAGTATTTGCTTCAAACTTTCAACTAATTAACAATGTTAGATTTTAACGAATAGATGTTGGTTGCTCAACAAGAGCTGAACTATGAGCTGTCCAACAGGGGTTGAAGTTGGGCATATCTCTCAATTTCAGAAATATAATGGTGGAAGGAAACTCCTGAGAAGTACTGTAGCAGTGTGATGGCTAAAGAACAATTGTCAATATTTATGACAATATAGACATATTATGAGGGAACTGAAAGTTATCTTCAGATGGATCCAAAGATCAGCAAACAGTTTGGCCAACACAATGGCCAAACAACAGTGAATACTGACTAGGAATCAGCTTTTCTGGTTGGCTATTTCATAATGTTTGTCATTAATTGAAACGAAAGGGGGTTGGGTGGCAGACGTTAACCTAACAAAGAAGAGGTGTTTTGCAATTTTATGTATATACTTAATTCTTTATTTTGCAATCAACATAATTTTGACAGTTACCAATGCGGAAAGAATGTCATGTTTTTACTTATAATTATTTTGTTCTCTTTTTATCTGTAACTGGAAGGAGCATTGTATTAATCTAAAGCATGGATGTAAAAACTAACAAAGCCCCAAGACTTATGATAAAAAAGAAATCCAGGGCTGTCTGCTTACACATTGGATTTCCAATACAGAATATATGGAAAAAAAAAAACTCAATTTTCTAAATGAGTACTCCATTAATAAAGACTCAGCCCATTCAACATCCTAAATGTTGCCAGCGACCTAAACATGGACTATTGAACTTTCTTCTTTACCTTATGACAAACTTCTTGGATTCTGATAAGAGTGTGTTTTGTGAAATAATACACATGGCAAATGCTTATATTTGTGGGTTTGTGAAGGAATATTTGAACATTGCTTTTTTGATGTCTTCCTATAAGATAAAATTACTGCATCATTTATAGATTAAGAAGAGATTTCATCAATACCTTTTTCTTGCCTTCTTTTCTCAGGTTCTTTATTTCCTTTGTTAATTGACTAAATTTGGCCTAATATCTATGTTTCTCAGGCAGATTTTGACTTTCATGGAGAAGATTGGGAGTGGGGAACATACAAAACTCAACGTGTTCTGGCAGTTGGTGCATATAGCAACGATGATGGTCTACGCCTTGAGAAAATGTTTATCCAAAGAGATAATGCCACTATCCATGCGGATGGAACTTTATTTGGGCCAAAAACTAACCTTCATTTTGCTGTCCTGAATTTCCCTGTTGATCTTGTCCCCACTCTGGTTCAGGTTATAGAATCTTCAGCTTCTGATGCTATACATTCTTTGCGACAATTTTTGACACCCATTAAAGGTATATTACACATGGAAGGGGATCTTAGAGGAAATCTTGCAAAGCCAGAATGTGATGTACAAGTAAGGCTCCTTGATGGTGCTGTTGGTGGTATAGATCTTGGACGAGCTGAAATTGTTGCTTCCCTAACCTCAACCAGTCGTTTTCTTTTCAATGCCAACTTTGAGCCTATTATCCAAAGTGGTCATGTACATATTCAAGGAAGTGTTCCTGTAGCTTCTATTCAAAACAACATGTTGGAAGAAGAGAAAGAAATGGATAAAGACAGATCGGTTTGGGTACCTGGTTGGGCAAAGGAAAAGGTAAAAAGTTCTGGTGATGAAATCAATGAAAAAAAGGCCTCTAGAGATAGAAATGAAGAAGGTTGGGATGTTCAGCTGGCAGAAAGCCTCAAAGGTTTAAACTGGAACATATTAGATGTTGGAGATGTTAGGGTTGATGCAGATATTAAAGATGGGGGTATGATGTTGTTAACAGCTTTGTGTCCCTATGCCAAATGGCTTCATGGCAATGCTGATATTATGCTCCAGGTAGGTCAAGTTGATGAAAGTTCTTTAATGTGCTTAGTTTGCCACATTTTTAAAATTTAGTACATAAGATATTAGAGTGAGTTTATGTGGTTGATCAGATTTACTATTTTGAGATTTGTGATCTTTTTGAAAATAGGTCAGAGGTACAGTTGAACAGCCAGTTCTTGATGGCTATGCGTCATTCCACAGGGCATCTGTAACCTCACCTGTACTAAGAAAACCACTTACGAACTTTGGGGGTACAGTTCATGTGAAATCTAATAGATTGTGCATAAGTTCCTTGGAAAGCAGAGTTAGCAGAAGGGGAAAGGTAACTATAAGAGGAAATTTGCCACTTAGAACTAGTGAATCATTCCCTGGTGATAGAATTGATTTGAAATGTGAAGTTTTGGAAGTACGGGCAAAAAATATCTTAAGGTATGGTTTCTTTCTTTCCAACATTTGAACCTTATAAGAAATATTTAAATTACCCTTTTTGCAGACCTATTTCCCACTTGTTGATTAAATATTGAACGATTAATACCGATACTCATTTCTTATTTCATAACTTTTTTCTACTGTCTTTTAACCATGATGTTTTTTTGTTTGCCATCTTAATGATGTTTCCTTTTCTTTGAAAACATGTTTTCCACATTTATTGTAATATGCAATGAATGTGCATGTGTGTGCATGGGAAAGAGAGAACCATCTAACTTGTCTTAAATCACAGTGGTCAGGTTGACAGCCAAATACAAATAACTGGTTCGATCTTGCAACCAAATATTTCTGGAATGATTAAATTGAGCCATGGAGAAGCATATTTACCCCATGATAAGGGTAGTGGAGCTGCTGGTATGAATAGATTGACATCAACCCGCTCAAGTTTCCCAAGTAGCACTTACAACCGAATGGCTGCTTCTAGACATGTTTCACAGTTTTTCAGTTCAGAACCTACTTCAAGCACCAAATTTACTCAATCATCAGGTAATGTATGATTCTAGATACAGTGGGAAGCAAAAGGGTTTTGAGTAACAGGTGTAGGAACCCTCTTGGCACAACTCATCTGACACTGGTCACATGCAAAGTAATCACATCCATTCAGACTCATACTCCCTACCCCATTAATTGCAGCCTTCAAGATTTTGGTTCTTATAAAAAAGTAAAGAGAAAGGATAGCTCCTTTTACCATGTCACAGAGGGCTATTTACTAAAATTTAGTACTGAGGTCATGAAATGTGGGCAAGCCATCTAGATCTCCTACCCACAGGACCCTACAGCTGTACATTAGGAACATCTCCCTATGAATGGTAACATGTAAATGCGGAAAATGTTCTCAATATACAGCTGTAGTGTCCTGTGAGCAGGTGCAGGTAGGATCGTTGTGAGTGGGAGACCCAAGCTTGTGGACAAGTAGGAGCCTCTTGAAGAACCACTCTAAGCTTCTGCACAAGGAATTCCAAAGCCTTTGGGATAGGGAGGGGGTGGTCCTGAACTGCTGTTGTAGAACTTTTTAGTCAACCTGAGTGTGATAGTAACTTCTTACCTTAATATTAAAAGCATGGTAGAATTCAAATCTTTGCCATGTGAGAGTGGCCAGTCAACTAAAGTCATCATGCATAGTTGTTAATGGTCCTTATGTAAATTGTTCATGAAACTGGTGCAGTTTTATTATTCAATAATTTAACTGACGGATATGAGCGTAAATGCTAGCTGAAGTTATAGTGTATAGGGGATTTCATCATTCCAATGACTTAAATATTATGATAAATGCCCAAATGGCTTTGGATGCAATGGATCACTATCTGGTATTTGAAATATGTGGAGACACAACCTGAATAAATTACAATTTTTCCTTGCAACTCAAACACTGGACTGCAGGATCCATTCATTTTTCTTGGCAAGCTTCTAAAATGGACCTCAATGTATTTATCCTCATCTAGCTACCAATTCAGAGCATCTAACAAATCAGTGACTTGTATTGAGCAGTTACAAGTAAACAAGCTGAAGTTGAAAAGGAAATGGAGGATGCAACAAGCAAGCCAAAATTTGATGTTCGCCTCAATGACCTGAAACTTCTACTTGGACCGGAGTTGAGGATAGTATATCCTCTGATTTTGAACTTTTCTGTTAGTGGAGAAGTTGAGATAAATGGCATGGCTCATCCTAAATGGATAAAACCTAAAGGAATTTTAACATTTGAGAATGGTGATGTCAACCTTGTCGCTACACAGGTGAGGTGAATTTGATGTTTTCTATTTGTTCTCTTGTAATTCAAAGTTTGCATGCTTTGATTAGACTTTTCTATTTTTAATTTCAGGTTAGACTTAAACGGGAGCATCTAAATGTAGCAAAATTTGAGCCTGATCTGGGGCTAGACCCTATTCTAGACCTAGCTTTGGTTGGTTCAGAATGGCAATTCAGGATCCAGAGTAGAGCCAGTAATTGGCAGGATAATTTGGTAGTGACCTCAACACGCTCTGTTGAACAAGACGTCCTCTCACCTACTGAGGTACTAAATTTATTTGTGCAGTTTTCTTCTAGTATGTTTGTCAATCTAGTCTCTTTTTTTGGTAGGAATGTACATCTAGTCTTTGAATGTATCTATAAAACTCCTACAAGGTATACTTTCATCATATTCTGCAGTGTTTAGCTTAACTGAGATTTCTGGTGTAGTTTCATACAGAACCTATGCATAATACTACATCCTAATTAAAGTTGTCGGATTGTTTTGCAATGAACTGACATCTTTGTTTATCCTATCTGCTCAGGCTGCTAGAGTCTTTGAGAGTCAACTGGCACAGTCTATCTTGGAAGGTGATGGTCAACTTGCATTCAATAAGCTTGCTGCTGCAACACTAGAAAGCCTAATGCCAAAAATAGAAGGAAAGTGGGAAATTGGACAGGCTAGGTGGAGGGTACTCTCTGCACCACAGATCCCTAGTTTGCTCTCTGCTGATCCTACAGTTGATCCAGTCAAATTGTTCCAAAATACTATTTTTGTTACTGAAGTTGAAGTCCAGCTTGGAAAACGCCTCCAGGTATGTTTGATGCAAGTCTTTCATTTTTTAAATCCTTGTTTGATGCAATTCAGTAAGTTTTTCAAAAGAAAATAAACCATGAAATTTGATTTTAAGATCTGGGACCATGGTTTAAAATGCCTCTAATTCCCCTAATATTTCCATTTCCATGGGTAGTGACACAAAATTTTACTGGAATCAACATTTTCCCAATGAACACTACCAGAACTATGTGGAGTACAAGAGATGATTTCCACAACATATTTTCATTTCCACTTCCATGGGTAGCTACATGAAATTTTACTAGAATCGACACATTCCCTAGTGAATACTACTAGTACTATGTGGAGTACAAGAGATAGTATTATAACATAAGTTGGTGACAATATTGTAGACATGTGAAGTAATATAGTCTCCACCTAATTTACATGATTACAACTTCGAGCTAGCTCAATATTCATTTCAAACATGAAGTTAAATATTAGTTTTTGTTTGTGTAGTAGATTTTTTGGTTGATCTATTACAACCATGTACATTTTCTATGAATTCAAATTTTGCTTTATCTCATTCTATCATGAATCTCTGAATGGTTTACAGGGCAACTTCAGAACATATTCTTTTGTCTATAACCTTAGTTTTTTAGCTTTATTTAGTGATTTGGAACAAGATAATAATTTAAAAAGGTGTGCCTATGCTTTTATCATTTAATAAAATACCATTTTATGTTTTGCATATTTTACGATGTTTCCACCATGTCTATACTTTTTACAATATTTCCGACATTTCTGACGTGTTATATTTGGATGACCAACATTTGCACTGACATCGACCTTTTAAACCTTGTCTGGGACTTCCAAGATTGTCCAGAAATTTCATATGCTTGATGTCCTCCAAGGGATTTCTTGGGCATAACATTAAATTGATCATATGATCCTCACATTTACCATCATGTTCTTGGAGATAGTTTACACTGTACTGGTTGCATGATGAGAGTTCCCTGATCATGTTTGTTGTTGATCTTGGATCTTGTAATCATAGATATGAGTTATTGATGGAAAATTCGATCAACATGATCATCTCTATGTAATGCTATAATACAATTCTGCTTCAACCACTTCCTTTCTTTCTTGGTTTGTTTTCCAGGCCTCTGTTGTTAGACAGATGAAGGACTCAGAGATGGCGATGCAGTTTACCCTAATCTACCAGCTTACAAGTCGCCTTCGTGTTCTACTGCAATCTGCTCCTTCTAAACGTCTACTTTTTGAGTATTCTGCTACATCTCAAGACTGATTTTCATAGTGCCATCCGAGCCAATTGACATTCTCTATGGGGCGGATTGATCCTTAGAAGGTAGACACTGGCATGGTGATCACTGGTATAATGTACTACATGTCAATTCATTCTTCTGTTATATTTTCTCCTTTTTAATTTTAAATCAAATGTAAAGTCATGTGTAAATATATTTCATTATTTCTTATCAATAAAAAATCGTTTTTCTCAGAAATAAGTGAACTTGTACACAATGCATCAAAGGCCCAGCTTTCTAACATCAGCATCATGTAGATAGTTTAAGCTTGTAAGCCCCTAATGTTATTTGTCACTTGGCTATTCAAATATTTTCTCTAAATATGACCTTGTCAAAGTTCATTCATATAGAAATGTCTCTTAACTGGAGAGGAGGATGAAAAGCCTTGCCCCTAAGGAAAATCGTTTTACCAATAATGGCGGCATCTTTTGTTTTTACCACTTGGGTGTACAATGTAGTAAGATGAAAGTAGGTAGTCTTGATGACTACTTGTTAAACCGATTTCATTTTCCCATATAGTGCAACAAGATGATCCCTAATCAGGTGATTTGGATTCTTAATCAAGATTGTGCTTCTGGATTAGTCCATCATTGGGCTGTCTTCGCTGCAACTAGATGGCCGGCACTGCACTTAGATTCGACAGTCCTTGTTGAGGTTTCATAACTGGTTGCCATGCACAATAAGCCTGCCAAGTAGGATTGATTATAAAAAAAATTTACAAACTGAGAAACAACAGAAAAAAAAAAAATCTGATTAGGGGTGGACACGAAGCGAGCTTTTATGAGCTATGAAATGCTTGATTTGGTTAGGTTTAAATCAAACTTTGAGCTGAGCTCGAATTTAATATATAGGTTCATTTGATAATCAAACTGATCTTAAGTCCAATAAAGTTTGGCTTCTAAAGCTTGTGAGCCTAATCGAGCTTATGTTATACCTAATGTTTAATTTTTATATGTATAAATTTTTAACTGAGAAAATTCTCAATTGGTACCTTGTACTTTGGGCCTAGTGCCACTTTGGTCCTTGATCCTTAAAATACGAAAATTCAGTACTTGAACTTTCAAAACGTGTCAACCCATTACCCTTAAGTGCCATTTGAAAAGACACATGCCCTTGAAGTGTCATCTAATTCTCTTTATCAACCATCCAAACATTGATAAAAGACAAACAATCCCAAATTCTTAACTCTTCTTGAATACCCATTGAGACATGACCTTAACTTTATTGAATAGAAGAGAGAATTTGGGATTGTTCATTTTTTATTAATATTTGGATGGTTGATAAAGAGAATTAGATGACACTTGAAGGGCATTTGTGTCTTTTCAAATGTCATGGTTGGTTAACGGATTGGTTAATAGCAAGTAATGGATTGTCATATTTTGAAAGTTTGGGTATTGAATTGTCGCATTTTAAAGTTCAATGACCAAAGTGGCACTAGGCCCAAAGTACAAGGTACTAGTTGGGAATTTCCCCTTTTTAATTTGTATGAAGCTTACTCATTATTGAGCTTGAGTTGAACCAAGCTCGACATATGAGTTTGAGTTGAACCCAATTCGAGTTAATGTTTTTATTGAGTTCAAGTCCAAACTCAAGCCTCATATTTTTCTATCGAGACAAGCTTGAATAGCTAGACATTCAATTTTTGGCTTGGCTCGAATCCACCCCTAAATCCTATTAACCAAATTGATCAATTCAATTGTTAACCTAAAAAAGGGTTAATTAATTGAACCATTTGATTTGTCTATCTATATGTCTATACCATCTATAAAAGTGTGAATAGGTCTCCCTAGTTTCTAGAATTTTCATTGGACAATAAATGCCTCTCTCTAAAGTTTGAATTGGAAAATAAGCAAAGGCAAATTTGTTATTTTATATCTTCATTTAGTATTGTTTATTTGATAAAAAGGCATAAAAAGTACTTTTGTTCAATAATTGAAAAACAAATTATAGAAAAAATGTCATTTCACATTTCATTTAATGCTTATTTATACTATTATTAAAAGTGTGAATAATGGTGTGGAACTTTGACTAAATTACCCTAATTTTTTAATGGGCTTTTTGTAAGAAAATTAAAAAAGTTTTCCACATTAACAAAATCTGTTACGCTTTCAAACTTATTGCAAAAAGAGTGAGGAGAGTTTTTTTATTTTTTTCTAACCAAACTGACCTTAACTGAAAAGAGTGACCCAATGAAACCTGGGTTTATGTTTCTTTTTTCAATCTCATTCTCCTTTTTCTCATTGTCTTCATTGTTTGAGAGTCACTATCTTCTCTTATCTTCGTACATGTAAGCATCTCTCTCTCTCTCTCTCTCTCTCTCTCTCTCTCTCTCACACACACACACACACACACACAAAGGTTGATCTATTGTTCAAGTGCTTTTTTTTCTTTCTTTTTATGTATTGGCTTCTAAGACCGAGTCTGGATTAAGACTGAGAACCAGGTTTATGAAAAACTAACAAGATTGAGATGTTGTGATTCAAAGTTTGTATCAATAAGGCTCATGATTGAGATGCCGTGATTCAGGCTAAGAACCAACTTGATTTATGTTAAATATCAATAAGGCTCTATCTAACATTTGATTGTATGTGCAATATTAATATATATTAACCACTAATGTTGGTAATTTAGAGGTGCAAGGAACCATCAAGCTTGTACAATGTCGGATAGTTGATGATTGTAACTTAAAAACTATTTGACACTAAACAAACTGGATGATTCGTTGTAATTTTGAAACATCACTTATACTTACAAACATCTTTCCCCTAGATGATCCACTTGTAGTTACACCATCAAATGCATTTAGAACCCAATAAATAGCATGGTTCTATATAATTCTCATATATGTGGACCGGGTGGTGTTTTACAAACTTAGAAACCATTTGGCATCACCAAATCTAGATGGTTTATTGCAGTTTTGAATCATCAATTGCAATTGCAAATATCCATCACTCAGGTGATAAAATAGTATTTACACCTTCAAATTCGTAAGGTTGTATATGATTCTCACAAATGTATAGACCATCCAGTACGGGGAAGACCAAATGGTGTTTTACAGGCTTAGAAACCATCCGACATTACACAAGTCGGCTGATTGCTTACAATTTTGATTCATCAATTACATAGGTGATAAAATAATAAATACACCCTCAAATTCATCTAAAACCCAATAGACCACAATGTTGCATATGATTCTCACAAGTGTACAAGCCATCTGGTATAGTGGAGATTGGATGGTGTTTTATAGACTTGGAAACAATCCGGCACAAATGGCTTCTTATAATTTTGAATTATCAATTATAGTTGCAACATCTATCACCCAGGTGATCTGATAGTATTTACACTATCAAATGCATCTAGAACCCTCCCACAATAAAAAGATGGGCACAAACTACGCGTATGGTGACACCTGGTTTAAGGTCCGCAAAAAAATAAACATCAAGAAATAGGTTATCAAAAAAGTCATCTTCTCCAATTCAGTAATCCTCTGTCGAAACTATGAAACAATTAATCCTATCAGTAACCAGCCCATTATCGTTGCCATATAATCTTCCAACTATACCAAAACAATTGCACAACATATCCATCATTAGGCTTAAAAAGAAAAGAAGGCATTGGAAACAATCACGAGAAGAGTGGCTTGAAATTCGGATCAAATATTGGCCAACACTAATAGCAGCTTTATGGACTCCGGATACAGCAGCAACTAGAAAAGCATCACAAGGAAAACAAAAGGCACCAACGATGCTACCCCCAATGACTCCATCCGCACACACCCAACGATGCTACCCCCAAAACAAAAGTCATCTCCTAATACTTCCTTTGCACCATTGGAAAACGAAAGACTCCCTTCCAAATGATCCACGAGGACTTCACTATGAGATACCAATAAGAAGAAAATAGAGAACCTCACAAATGTGAGAGAAAAAATCTTGCATCCAAAGATAGAGAGGGAAACTCACATAAGCGAGAGCAAGAGCCCTCAGAATGAGAAGGCGAAGAGAGTGAGAAGGGGGAGAAAACGAGAGATTGGGTGGAAAGAGGAATATGGTCTTATGGATGGGTTTTAAATTAAGGGCAATTTGGTTCTGAAATTATTTTGAAAACGTGACTGACTTTGTCAAATGACCAAACTTGGTCATTTAATATGCAAAAAGGCCCTTTGTCTAATTTTAAGGATGGAAAAGTAATTTGAAAAATCACTTTTCTCCTCATTCAAATCCCTCTCATTAAGTCTCTTATTTAAAATATTAACTCCCATTAACATTCATTGAATCCTTTTCTTGTCTAGAATACCCCAATTTTTGAACCTTGTGCCTCTCTAATTATGAGGGCACAAAATGTAATTTGAACTTCTACATTTTTCCTCATTCAATTCCCTCTCATTAAGTCTTATCTTAGGGTATTAACTCCCATTCTTTTATTGAATCATATAATTAAGATATTATTTTTTACAAAATAAAAACAAACAAATTCTATCAATTGGATCTACATCCAATACTTTTAACGGTGTAAAATACATGTTTTTTTTTTAATTCACACAAAATTGGAATAAAAACTTTTAAAATATAAATAAATAACAAATATAGAAAAACTGAGCACATATCTAATGTTTTATGTATATTAATCAAATTAAAGAAAAATAAGTATGATAAAATTGGAAGGTCCATGTTAGCATATCTCTCCTTTGAGAGAATTTATTTATTTTTTTTTTTTTGCATTTTTTCCTATTTTCTTTTGTTTTAAAATGTAAAAAGGTAGCCATTGCCTATTTTGACTAGATTAATAAAGATGCACACTATCACAAAAAGAGAGACCTTTGAGTTTTTCAAGGCCTTTTATTTTAATGCATGTTATTTTTACATTTAGAAAAGACATGAGAGAGAGAGAGAGAGAGAGAGAGAGAGAGAGAGAGAGAGAGAAAGAGGAAATAGTAATACAACATAATAAAGTCAAATATTAATAAGTCAAATAATATAAATAGGTTAAGGTTAAACAATCAAACATAAAATAACAAAATTAAAAATATTATTTTAAAAATTATTAATTTAAAAATCCACTGAACTGCCACTTAAAACTAATAAATATTAACAAAACTTAGTAAAAATTAAAAACACTAATAAAAATCAAACTTAATAATAAGAAAATTAGAGAGAGTGATTTAAATACATTTCAATTCCGCTTAAAAATCAAACTTAATAAACATTAATAAAAATAGAAAAAATATTCGATGGTTTTAATAATATTATGACTTAAATATGGGTTGATATAATGTTGTATTTTGCTTTTTTTTTCTTTCTTATTTTATTGTATAACTTTGTATTAATTAATAATATTGTTAAAATTAACAACTTTTATGAGTTGAGACTACACAAGAGACCCATTTTATCACTTATACGAAGAAGACAAGCTAAATTGATCTGTCTAGAAACGTATAACGTGTGATACACAACAACAACAACAACAATAATAATAATTTGAAACCTAATAACTATAATTAATAAAAACTACCAAAGCTAATACAAATATTAAAATTTAGCAAGTTTTTATCTAACAACTATTAAAATTTAAGAAATTGATAAAAATTAGTATTAATTTGTACTTATAGATGACCATTTATAAAAAATAGTATAATTAATAGTAATAAGATAATTAAAATTAATAATAAAAAGTAAAAAATTATAAAAATAATAAAATAACCATTTATTAAAATATAAAATAATAATTATATTTGTATTTATAAAAATCAGCATAGTTATTTATCTATTTTCTCCTTTTTTTGTATTTTTCTTATTTTCTTTTGTTTTAAAAATATAAAATAATAATTATTGCCATTAACAAAGTTGTATATCATTAAAATTTAAAGTTATGCACTATTACGAAGATATTATATTATTATAAGGGAGAGAGAGAGAGAGAGAGAGAGAGAGAGAGATTATATTACAAAAGAGAGGCAATTAAGAGACAATATTAATGTGTGTGTGTTAGAGAGAGAGAGAGAGAATTTATATTATTAAAGAGAGATGGGGTCATGTAAGAACATTTGGGTATTTTAGGCCCCCTTAAGAACTAAAGAACTCATGATACCAAACACCCAAAACCCTAATATTGATAAAGTAATAAAATATTATTAAATTAATAATAAAATAATAATAATAAATAAAGATATTAATTATTAAATATTATAATAATAGTAATGTATAAATAAAATATTAATACAATATATTTTGGGGTAGGAAAAATAATTTTAGTTGTCATAATATTACTACTAAGTAATAAGTAAATAATAAAATAAAAATATTAATGTTATTAATTAAAAATAAAATATTAATACAATTGTTAGTTGATTCCAATTCTAGCTCCAAATGAACCAAACAACTGCAATCGGAATCCAATAATTATGTATACATATATATTATGTATAACTATATAAAGTTTATAATTATAAGTTAATATTTTATATTTATATACATTTATTATACATATATACTTTAAAAATAATTGGTTTTTTTAACTTTTTTATTTTTATTTTTTTTGTCATTTTAAACACAATAAGATGGTTGCATATTAAATGTGGAGATGATCCAAAACCCAACATAATAGTCAAATGCGAATGTGGATCTAAATTTCATAATCGAATGCGGATGCGGATGCAGTTGGTTTTGATCTAAATCCAAACCGTTTACAATCTTACTATCTAAATTGTGTGGGGTCGGTGCACATTTGAGCTAGACCTAGTTCAAAAGAAAATAGTTGCTTGAGCCCAAAATTTTGTTGGTTTAGCCAGGTTTAGGCTAAGTTATAAGTGGCCATCCCTAAGTAGGAGTCTTAAGACATTTATAATTAGGTCATTATTAGTTTTAATATTTTAATTAAACTTTATAGTTTTTATATGAAATGTAAGTTGTTTGACTTTTTATTATTATTTTATGAACTAGTAGTTTTTATTAATTTATTAATTTTTAATAGTTGTTAGATAAAATTTGCTAAAATTCAATTTTATTTATTAGGTTTTGAATTTCATTTCTATGACAATCAACCAATTAATAGGATTTGAATGTGAATAGGGATGACAATGTTCCCCATCCCATCGGATATTCAACTTCCTCGACTCGATGGGGCTAAGGATGGATATTGCCTTGGCAAGGATGGGGATTGATAATGACACCCAATTGATGATGGAGACGGAGATGGGGATGAGGTTTTGTTTCACAGTCTTAAACCTTGAGCTTGGGTTTAGATTAATTTATTTATGACTAAAGAAGTTAATCTATAGATTAGTTTAAGTATAACATTTAATGATGAATAAAGTAAAATAAATAAAATAAAACACTAACAGATAATATGAAAAAAATAATTATTTATTGAGTAATTAATAATAATTTATTATTTTTGTTGGAAATTATATAATCTAAATTATTAAATTATTTTTATAACAAATTACTAAAATTATTAATATAATAATCAACTTTCATTGTTTCACTTTTCCTTGATAAATCTCATTCATCGCATGGGTCTTCGCTAGTAAAATATAAATTTAAAATCAATTCGAAAATCAAAATTTTTCTTGTGGTGACAGGTCAACAATTCAACCTTTTGAGTCAAATGTGTCAAACCTTGATATCATAATTGAATAAGAAATGAAAAAACATAAAAACACAAAAATATTATGTAATATACAAAATTTTGTAAATAACATTTAGGCACCTATCTAATATTTTATATTAACCATATTAAAGAAAAATAAGTGTGATAAATAATAATTGTTTTATTGATGTTGGAAATAAAATTTAAAATTTAAAATCAACACAATAATGAAATTGTTTTCTTGGTGATGGGTCAACAATTCAACCTTTTAAGTCATATCTGTCAACCATTGATTTCATAATTAAATAATAAAGTTAAAAAATATAAAAATACAAAAAAAAATATGAAAAAAAAAATAGAAACTATATAAAAACATTTGGACACATCTCTAATTTTTTGTGTTAATCATATTAAAATTTAGACACGATAAGCAAGAATTATCTTTAGCTTTTTATTGATAATTTAAGTAAAACTCAAAGTTAACACAAAAGTGAAATTGTTTTCCAATTTGGTGGTGGATAAATTCAACATTTCGGGTCAAATGTGTCAATTCGTGAAGTTGTAAGTAAATAATAAAATTTTAAAAAGATAAAAACACAAAAATATAGAAAAATATATAAATTATGTAAAAGCATTTTGGCATATCTCTGTATTAATAAAGCATAATAAGTGTGACAAATAAGAACAATTTTTATAGACATAGAAATATAAAACATTCTAGAAAATTTTTGGAAACATATTATATACTATCATTATCACAAAATTTGTCACATTCAAAGCGTGTACACACATACTAATAACACTATAAAAAATAAAAGAAAAACTCAAAAAACTAGTAACTGGCTTATTTGATTTAGCTTCAATTTAAAATTTTAAAAAACCAATAGGATCGGTTCAATTTTCAAAATCTATTCAGGGCTCAATTAACCGAACTGTGAACACCATTTTGTGCAGTGACCAAATATAAGTTTTGGGTCTTGTTTAGGAACCTACTTTAAATGCACGTACCCATTTTTTTTAATTTACCTGGGTAAATATATCTTGTGTGAGGGCATATTTTACCATTTTAATTTTTTTTTTATCATTTATCCTCTACTTAGTAAACTCAACTTACCCAAATCTGAAAAAGGTATCACTTTCACAGAGTACGTAAATTGGTCAATGGGAACCACAATTCCATTGACCATCTCTCTCTCTTGGTTGATGGTCCCATTATATATCCAGATCAACATATCTGCTTTAATTTATGGCAATGTTACCAGTCTCGGACCAGAACACAAAATCGTCTAGTTGTCAGTTCGACCGTTTGAATAATAATAATAATAATACCAATAACAATAACAATAATAATAATAATAATAATAATAGTTTTATGTTATTTTTAAAGCTATTTTATATCAAAACAAGTTTAGTTAAATTTTAAGAACCAGTCAACTAGGCAGCCTAAAAACTGTTTTGACAGCTGATTCTTAAATGACTGTTCAACCATCCGGTCTAATCCGAGTTTTGTTTTTTGTTTTCCAAAATTTGACAACATTGATTTTACGTTCCAAATTTGACAGCTTCTTCGCGCTTGATAGCATGAGTCAAACCAAAAACAGCTCATTTTGTTGATGCTCTACCTCTTCTCGACCAAGTCTTTGCTTTGGTTGGACCGTTGTTTATGACTACAAATTAACGATGATCCGAGGAGTCCCATAATCATAGACAGTTATTTGTTAATGCCCTGGCCCACCAAATAACCAACCATCAAATTGGTTGGACACTTGGACCGCTGGACAAGAACCATTCGATAAACCGAATTCTCAGTGTCTCAGATAAGCAAGCAAACAAATGGTCCCACGAGAACTGGATGACATATATGCCCTTAAGATTCTTCCTTACAAAATTATACTTAATTACTTATGTGTCGTAACGTAGAAAGGCTAGGGATATTTTTGGTATTAAAGTTTGGGTTTTCAATTTCGTTGTAATATATATAGATCTACCAGCTTCTGAGTCTCAACTCCTATATCAGCGTCATCAATGAAAGATACTTCCATTATTTTCATCTCACTTTTCGATTCATCCTTCCCTCGACAAATCTTCTCCTCTTCTTTTTCTTACTTTTTTTGCATCTCGTAACTCCTCTTGAACTCTTGCAGTCTCGCTCTCTCCTGGCGTGATCTCCGGCATCCTCTCCCCAAACCGAATTCTTCGACACGCAACCAATAATTCTTGCGAACTTTCACGAATCTTTGGTTCTTTCGGGATCAAACGGTGCCAAACTAGGGTTTCAGAGTGATTGTCTTAAGCTTTTCGTCTTCCTGTACAGGTAGGTTTTGATCGAACGTCCTCTTCGTCTGTTTCATTTGTTAGCTTATTCTTTTTGTTCTTTTTCCAACGTTTACATAATTGAGGGACTGATCTGTTTTTTATCTTGGAGGTCTTGGCGCCTTATTGTGCCTGTTGTTCATTCTTTTGATTTTCTTGGTGCCTGATGTGCGATGTTTTCTTGAATTTTTCTTTTTCCATGATTGATTATATACAGATGTTGATATTCTTTAGAGTAAGAAAGAAAAGGATGAATCCTCGAGAAATTAATGGTTTCTTGGAATTCTAGACATTAATTCACTTAATTTTATATATTTTAGTTAATTATAATTGTTTCTGATATTGTGGTTCTTCCCGCGGTAATACAAGTTCTGAATTACTGTATTTTTTTCGTGCTCTATTTTGGAGTAAGCTATATTAAGAACTCCTTTGAGATAATAAAATCGTACCATTTTATATTGACTTTCTTCTTTTCCTGTATTTCTGAATGCAAGTGTATTTTCTGAGCACTTGTGCCTTTTTCTTTTGACAGCCATTATTTATTAAGAGATTCTAATCTACTAAAAGTTAATGTCTGGTTTAACATTTTAAATTGGAGATAGTTGCAAAAAGTTAGATTCTGTTCCCGAAATTTCCTGGTTTTGCCACCATTACCTTTCGATGCGAAGAATATAGTTCTCTGCTTTCTTTTGGTTAGATTTCATGTTGTTCACGTACAATTTCACTTGAGAAGTATGTTTCATCTATATGGATCATATTCTTGTTGATCTTGGGTGCGTAGCAGGTCGTTATCTTGAACATTAATATGTTTTCCCTGTCCAACTTTTTTCTTCAGAGCTGATTTGTTGCAGAAAGACAAGATGATGCGATCACATGCTAATTGCGTTTTCAACCCATATCAGCATTATTCATTTGAATTTATGAATCACTTTATCATCAGAGTTTCTCTTTGTCTACATGTGCATGCGTATATGTCAATATGATTTGTATTGATGGACAGAACAGCATGTAAACTTGTAGTACGGTAGATATATAGGAAGAACTCTTTTGCTTCTAAAATTCATTGTTTTTGTTTTTAGTTCTAAGTTCTTACCACAATATTAGAGTTTATTTCTGACTGAAAATTCTTTGAAAAATCATGAATCTATTCTGGAGCCTTGATAGACTTATCAGGTGGCATCCTTTACACATACTCAACCTTGATACTCTTCTTAATTAAACAGTTACTTTACCAGCATATATGTGGTTTAACTTTATATTGCATACATGTAAATATAAATAAATAAGATGGGGTTTTCAAGCGATTCTGCTACCACCTTTATTAGGTATGACATGTGCACATCTTTAGCTATTCTGTATCTTAAATATGCACCATTATTCAAATTAGCAGGGTTTCTGAAGGAAGCGAATTTTGATAATTAATTATACTGGTGGGCTCTAGTCCTCCTTTTCATTACTTTATATGATTGGTCTTCATGGTCCTTTTTCCTTTGGTCCTTAAAATTTCTGTGCTTTACATGCCTCTGGAGGGGCTTCAGTAAGATCTGGATGATATCTCAGTAAGCATGATTTTTAGCATACCTGTAACTTTATCTATTATGCATACCAGTATTCAAATCCAGAAGATCAGTAAAGAGGAATTTTTGCTAATTGAAATTCTGGGCAGTCAATGTGCCAACTTGTGTGTAGTCCGGGATCTTCAGAGAACATTCATATAGTTGAGACTATTGCTTTATTTGTCAAAGCTCCTATGCTTTTTGATTCTCTGTATTCTTTGTTAAATTAGTGTATTACCTGTTTGTCTTCTAATAATGATGGCTTCCATTATGATTGAGCAGTGAGAATCTCTTCTATGAGCTGAGACAATGAAGCCAGGAAATTCTTCTTTGAATCCTTATGCAGCATCATATGTACCACTCTCCAAACGAGAGGATGCTGAGAATAAAGTTCTTGAGATAACAAGTGATGATTCTAATACTGGTGATACAGCTGTGTGGTCTGCACATAAGAGCCAGAAGGATGCAGAAGAGAACCAGTTTCCAGGAAAAACTTCTCTTGACTATAATGTTTGTGGTATTGAAGAATTACTCAATTCCCTGGATTTAACTAAGAAAAGCCACATGGTTGGTGGTTCTCGTGATTCATGGTCATGCAGTCCCAGTTATTCAACAGAAAAGCACAACCCACATGATGATTATGAGATGGATCTGGCATATCTACAATCCATGTTTCCCAGTATATCAGCTCAGTCACTAGCTGATGTATACTCTGCAAATGCAGGTGACCTAGAAGCCTCTGTTGACATGCTCCGCCAACTTGAGGTACTATAGTTCTGTTCTAAACTAGCTCTCCTGTTTCAATTTCCCAAATAGGAATAAGGAAAGTAGCAAAGTTGATTAGTTCTAATTCATTGGAAGCTGTAAAAAATTCTTTCTTTTGTGTTTTGGTTCCTTGAACCTGAATATGCATGTCTTCAACCAATAAAGCATGATAATCACCATTTTGCTACTCTGGTTCGATTCAGTATTTGTCCTTTTTCCATTTTTTTTCTTTGTTCTGGTGGGAGATTTATCTGTTTCAAGATTTGGAAGAATATGCAAGTATATGCAATTATGATGCACCTCAGCAGCCTTAGAAGATTTAAACAACAAAAATAATAATACCAGGCACACCATTTCTATCCATTTAATTGACATTGTAGGTGGATTAGGCAGCTAATTGGTATTCATTACATTTTATGTTATCCTGTTAACTCTAACCTCAACCTACTAGGCATATTTAGTTCTGCTTTATTTAAAATGCACTCTTCACTTAATTATTTGACCAGGATACATGCTAATCTATATTTTATAGTTGGATCTTTTTCTAGATTGATATCTTTTCCTGCCTTATTTCAATCAACTATATCATGTGAATTTTGTAAGGCAATTCAAAATGTTCCAATCTAAATCCATAAATTGGTCTAGAACAACCAGATTTAGATAATCGCATTCCATTTTCAAGCTTAGCTCAAGATTTTCTTTCCCCCCATATGTTTAAATTGTTTGCCATTCTTTATTATTATTTTATATGGATGGACCTTCATCACTGAGTTGTTTAATCTATGTACAGATGTATCCAGCTGATGATTCTCCAGAATCTCCACGTCTTCCAGACACCTTGGACATTGGCGATGTGCCAGATGAAGGTCCATCCATAAGGCTGAAGAATACTAGGGGAAGCCAGCGGATCATCATCTAGTCAATCACCATCTGCCTCCTGACGCAATCGGGGGCAATAAGTGGAAAGATATGGTGAAGAAGGCGTTATCTCTGCTCTTTTTTTTTTCCTGTTTTTGTATCGTGTGGATAAGAAGCAAGAAAAGAGGTCAACTGAGGTGTTGAATATCGACAATGATACATGTTGTAATTTTTCACTGTTTTGTTCATTCTCCCTTTTCTTTTAGGCTCCGTCCTTTTCGATAAGTTACTTACCCGGGTAAATTCATCCCTTGTGAGGATTACACTCCTCTCGAATGAAAGTGAATGGTTTTTTCTCCCTTTATCCGTTTGATTGATGTTCTTTTGTTTGTGTTTGACTTCTTGCAATGCACCTGCGGAGGGCCCGAACAGGTCCTGTTCCATCCTAAAAAGAAGTGAATTGGGTAGAAAGTCATTTTCATTGAAAGCAAAAGAAAAAAAAAAAAAAGTACCCCCAAAAATTGGGTGGTTGTGAAAGTTGAAGTAGGACCAAAATTGGAAGATCCCATTGGTGAGATGGAGATACTTTGATTGGTGGGGTCCGGAATCTGTGCGCATGATGTGTGCCATGTGATTTCCTACTCTATATTACATAATCGGTTGTGGACGTGGCTGAATTATTAGTAACTAAACTGCATTTTATTGGTAATAATATTAAATTAACATGTCATTGTCTGTGCTATAATACCCACCAAGTGTTCCACAAAAAATAATAATAATACCCAAGTGCATCATCAAAATTTTCAAAAGAAGAAAAAAAAAGTGCATCATCAAAAGAGAGATTTGGGCGTTGGTGGGCCTATTACGTTTCCCCACCTTTGAGAATGGTATGCAGAGAGCAACACCGGTTTTCTAGTTATATACTAAAGAGAAATGAGAATGATTTAATCAAGCGATGAAGAATCAAATAACACAAAATAGCTCCCTGCCTGCGACACAAAGGAGAACTTGAGCTTCAGATGGAATTTTTGCTTCTGATTTTGGCTTTCTTTTTGTTTCTCTTTGATGCAGTTGGCATCAATAACACCTTACATCAATTCACTTCAGAAGTTCAGAATTGGAATATTCACAATGTTCCACCATTCTATCATCAATGTTATGATCCAAAAACTCAAATGAAGCAGGACCATTCTGTTTGCCATAAATGGTTTGCTCTATTGCCACTTGGACAGCCGCGTTCCTGAGAAGCTCATCTACTTAGGCCCGGTCCATGGCATCTGGACCCTTTGGGATCTTTGGATTTTCACCAAACATAACTTAATAGACTTTCGGTATGAAACCCTGGTACCTGGAAACCACCTGTGGAAAGCCAGAAGTTCTACACTCCCTCCCAAATAGGCACTAAGAGATCATGGCACACATCATGCGCACAGATTAAACAATTCTGTTTGGAAACCACCTGTGGATTGGACCTTCATCTGGCACATCGCCAATGTCCAAGGTGTCTGGAAGACGTGGAGATTCTGGAGAATCATCAGCTAGATACATCTGTATACAGATTAAACAACTCAGTGATGAAGGTCCATCCATATAAAATAATAATAATAAAGAATGACAAACAGTTTAAACATATGAGGGAAAGTCTATTATATAGATTTCCCTACTTTTTCCTTTCTTTCCTTACCTTTACCTTCAAAAAGTAGGAAAAGTCTATTATCCCTATGTAAAATAGATTATCCGGAGCACTTCATGGTAGCTGAAAACAGCTCTCAACCCTCACAAAGAACCAAACAGGCCCTTATCCGCTTCAAAGCAGCAGAGCCTAACTGAATCTCCAGCTCAGCCCTTCCAAACGGTTGGTTCGCGCGTTCCGACCCGGGCCCCGGTCGACGGAGCAGCGTCTTCCCGCGGAAACGTTGCCCTTGAAAGGGTAGTTTCGTAATTTTACCTATGTAACCGGTCGTATCCGGTGGAAATGGGGGCGCGAAAATTCAAGAGCCAAGACCAGAAGTCCAGAACCCGACCAGCCGGTTGGACGTCTAACACCAACACCCATAAATAACCAGTTCGTTACGTGCCTTCCCTCTTATCTGGCTTTATTATTACAAGGAAGCCAGCTTTTCCCTTTCAATTCGCGTTTCATTTCTTCGCCCCAGAATCTGCTTTTTTTCTTTCTGATTCGCTGATTCAAATTGAAGACTCTGTCAAACACAGGGAGGATTCTTATTTTGTTTGCAGCTCAAACCGTTGCACAGATTTCTAAACGGTTTACATGCTCCGTGGAGATTTTAAGGAGGATTTCTTCCCTATTCGGGAATCTACGAATATCAAATCCTTTCTTTTTTTTCCTGTAATCTCAATTTTGCATGCTTTCAAGGTTTTATAATTTATACGTTCCTAGTTTATAATTCGAGAGGTGCTTTTTTGTTGAAGCTTCTTAGATAATCTGATTGTTTTGCTTCAAAGAATCGCTGAAACCTCAGGGATTCTTTGTGGCTCGGGATTTTTGTGTGCTTTTGGAGGAAGTTTGCGGAGAGAAATGAGGAATTTGGTCTTATATTGGGCAGAAATTGAATAGATTCAAGGTTTTGTATTGGGAAAGCGGGGTATGGTGGTACCTTTCTTTTGTCTTTCTCAGTAGTTCAATCTGTTTTCTACCCAAAAAAAAAGTTCAATCTGTTTTTGATAGGATACGATTCATTAGTCCCGGAGGATCCCCGAATATTTGTTTTTTTGGGAGAGATCACGGTTGTGACTTGTGATCGAAGATCTCTTTTTGAAGAATAACGTCATTGGAGGTCCGACAGTTATAATAGTATCGGGGTTTCGTTGCGGTCTTCTCTGGGTGCTCATTGTTCTTGTTCCGAGTCGGGATGGGAGTCGATTACTACGATATCTTGAAGGTGAATAAGAATGCAACTGATGATGATGTCAAGAAATCTTACAGGAAATTAGCCATGAAATGGCATCCGGACAAGAATCCAAACAACAAAAAAGAAGCAGAAGCCAAATTCAAGCAGATCTCCGAAGCCTACGAAGTGAGTTTCCCTATCACTCCCATTTTACCTTCTTCCTTTTCCTTCAAAAGCTCATTACTTCTGCAAATGTTCACTTTCATTACGCATTTTGGGCATTGGGAGGTTTAATTTAACAGGAATAACTTGGTTTATTTATTTAGTTATTTATGGATTTTAAGGTTTCTGAGCTGAATAAGCAATTAAACCTACTGAAACCAGACATGCACGAACATGTTTTCCCGGATAATTTACAATGACCGATATTTGAATTCTGATTATACATATGTTGTCCATTTTGCTCCAGGTCTTGAGCGACCCACAGAAAAGGGCAGTCTATGATCAATATGGGGAAGAAGGATTAAAGGGCGCCCCCCCTCCGGGTACCGGTGGTGGTGGATTCCCATTTCCCAATGGAAGTTCTTCAAAGTTCAATCCCCGAAATGCAGAGGACATCTTCGCCGAATTTTTTGGGAGCAGCCCTTTTGGGTTTGGCTCAACGGGACCTGGGAAGCCTATAAGATTCCAAGATGGAGTTTTTGGGGGTTTTGGTGGGAGCGATAATGTTTTTGGGGGAGGCACTACTCCACGGAAGCCCCCTCCGGTGGAGAGCAAGCTACCATGCAGCCTTGAGGAGCTCTACACTGGGTCAACAAGGAGGATGAAGATCTCTAGAAATGTGGTCGATGTTAATGGGTATGGGCATTACTCTCCATGAAGTACTTAAATTTTTACATTTTTTGCCATATTTATCAGGGTGTTTTGCAGATTATAAAAATTATCTCTATCAAATGGTAAACGTAGCATCCTCTTTTCTTAAGATTCTTGTGTTGGTTGGATTATGATATGCTGGAGACCTTTCTTACGGCTAGGTTCTTGTTTGCAATAACAACTCTGCATATTTTTAGCTTTAGTGAAACTATGTTGTTAGTTTTGATTTTGGATGACATGTTACTTCAAGGGCACCTTTTATGAGTTATGGACTGGTATTGAATTCAGTATCCTTGTCTTAAAAAATTGCCTTTCTGAGTTGTTTACGTTCAACTGGAGCAGGGTTATGTACTTATTTTTCATATTTAAAAACACGGCCAGCAAAACTTAAATATAAAGTTATATATTTCTAAAAGCATCATTTCATTTTTTTTTTTCTGAACATTTATTCTGGTCATAAATTATCTGAGTCTTTAGTCATGTAAGAATGATGTTCTTTTTGGTAACTGCAACTTAACTAACGGAAAACAATAATATGTAGGTGGCCATTGTCTAAAATATCTATAAGCCAAGGAGGGTTAGAAAGCCCACATTTCATCTAAAAAAGTTAGCCTTTTTGAGGTATTTGCACCATGGTTGACATTTCTAGATGATATCTAGTATAACAATTACAAAACATAGCGTAGTAATTTGCACCAAGGTTAACATGAAAGCTTGTTAATTTGGAGTGTCTTGGAAGATTTCATTAGATGCCCTGATCTCCCTTTTACTTGACCAACTTTGTAGGATGCCGCTTTTCATATGATGGTAAACACAGGAATCATGAGAATTCTAAAATATATGGGGCAAAAAAAAAACATACATGATTATCCAGATTTGTGCTTCCAAAGATGACTTGTAAAGCATGACTGAATCTTTTCCCTTGAAATCTGTGTTGCTAACTTTGTCTGCTTGGTTGGGGCAACCAAATAAAGGCAGAAAAGAAACAGGGTGTAAAAAGAAATCAAAATTATAAGCTCAACCAAAATTTTAGATTAAACCTGGAGCAATTTCTTCTCTTTGATTGTTACAGTTCACCAAACTAAAATATGATTTATTGGAGCTACTTTGCTCATTTAAGTCCAGCATTGCTCTCAAACACGTAACATGGAAATCAGTTCAGAACTTGGTTTTTATTAACTTTATTTTAATAATATTACTTCTGTGGCTTCTGTAGTGTTTAAAATCGATAATAGTTCAATGCTACGGCATGGTTGGTTATATGTTTGGTAACATGTTCAGAATGTAGATTTTGGTGGGTTAGGAGATCCCAACACTCATTAATTGCATGGTTTGCTAAGGGAGTAGATCATGGTGGCTTACAATTTACACACATTCATTCATGCACTTAAAGTTTAAATATATGGTTTCGCTTTGCTGATTGTCATTTCTCTTATTAAAAATTAAAATACATATACATACAGACAGCTTGTTCAAGAATCAGAAATCTTAACAATTGATGTGAAGCCTGGATGGAAGAAGGGAACAAAGATCACTTTCCCGGACAAGGGAAATGAACAGGTGAACCAGCTGCCAGCTGACCTTGTTTTTGTGATTGACGAGAAGCCCCATAATGTGTACAAGAGAGATGGTAATGATCTCATTCTGACCCAGAAGGTTTCACTAGCAGAAGCATTGTCAGGGACCACAGTGAACATTGTGACACTTGATGGTCGTGACCTTGCAATCCCAGTATCGGATATTTTGAGCCCAGGATATGAGCTTGTGGTTGAAGAGGAAGGAATGCCAATAACAAAGGAGCCAGGAAAGAAGGGCAACCTGAGGATTAAATTCGAAGTGAGGTTCCCAACAAGATTATCTTCCGAGCAACGAGCAGGTCTCAAGCGCATCTTGGGAGGTTGACACTTGACAATGATGGTGGTCTGATCTTCATTTAACTTGTGTATCTTTTACTGACTGACTCAGTCATTAATAGTCATCAACAGGCTGGCCAATCCCATGTAATTCTTTTTCCCCCTCCTCTTTCCCTTCTTCCCTGCTATATTGGTGGCTTCACTTTCACATGTATTTCTCTGGTTTTTTCTTTTACCTCTTTTTGTTTGATTGCAATGTGGATGCGAGTGTGTGACAGGGTTTCTTATTCTGTTTTATCATTTTTCTGGGTGGGAGGGTGAGAAGTGACATAGCTTAAATTATGCAAAGATCTTGTTATTATCTGAAAGACGAAGGAACAGCAGAAACCATGTCCATCAACCTTTATGGGAGGTGCAGGGAGCCCCACCTCTCACAACCCGTAAAAAAATCAACCCAACACCTTCCAATCCGGGAAAAAAACCCAGGTTAGGGTCCCCTGTCTAGTGACCCGAACTAGACACCATGATCCATTTAGGGTCGGGTTGTGTTGGATCATGGGTCACCACTTTTCACACCAGGGTTTGACGCTGATATGGACATTTTAGGGGGTGTTCTACAGCGTAGATGAGAAATTCGGTGGTGTGTGGTGTGGATGAAAACACACCACCCCCCCTAACAAGGTATTTGTTCTGCACTGTGGGCAAAGATGTGTGGATTGAACAACACCACACCTCTGTATGTGTTCTACAAGGATTGTTGCATTTCAGTCCACACCTTGTGTTATGATTCCATGCATCTCAGTTACAACATGGGTTAACACACGATATGACGGTAATGGAAAATTATGAATGCTTCTCACAAAATCTAGCTAATTTAACAATAGCAGGTGCATAAATTCTTACCAATGGTGACGATAGTTGTTGCAGTGATAGATAATGAGGGTAGGGGTGCAAATGGATCGAATTATGATCCGATTTTATTCGAGATCTGATCATATTTGGTCAAATTTCGAATCACCCCTATTTGGATCTTTGAATTGAATAATAGGATCTGATCAGAAATCCGATTTCGGATTTGGATTCGGTTCACACCCTATCTAATCCGAGAAGATCCAGCAAGATTCAAAACGGATGCACGCGCTAGCGCGCTGCCGTTGCGCTGGTTGCGTGTTAGCGCAACGGCTTGAGCGAGCGAGTGAATTAGGTTTTGGTATTCCTTCTTGAGCTTCTATTTCTTCCGTTAAAGGAGATTCGGGAAAAGATATGATGAAAATAATTAAAAAATATTTATATTTTTTGTTTTTCTTTATTTAAATTAGTATATTTTATTTTTCTTTTAATAATTTATTATTTTTTAAAGAAAATAAATTAGATCGAATTAGATCCGAATATCTGACTTTTTGATCGGATTTGAATTCAAATCATTGCCTATCATATCCTGATGGAGCGCGATCCGGCCGGTCTTAGTTGTCTGTTGCCTTGCTTCCGAACAGGGTAGCAGGGAACCTGAAACGGAGGAGATGGAGAAGCTCCGGGGGGAACCCGGTGTAGAGGTTTCGAAGCTCAAGTTAGAATCCTTCAAAAGCAAGGTAATACCAAATAGCGCAAAGTTTGCATACCTCCGTTGTCGGGGGGCAGGGGGCTCTTATAGTCACCTCGTGCACTTGTCCCGGGGCCCTTGTCAGGTCAAGTGTGACTACCCTTGTGCTTGTCAATTCGGCCGTCGTCCTTTCTGCTAAGACAGAACCGTCGCTGCCTAACCGTCATCTAACTGGAGATGGCGGTGTCAGTGGCGATGGCAGGTGGTCGTTTAGGGTGCTGCCGCCAAACGTCAGATCCCAAGTCAGTCAGGCGCGGCGCCCTTGGGCACGAACTTCCTTAGTGTCAGGCGTGGTACGACTTGTTTTGGTTTTGGTGCCAAGTGATGCGAAGTGCTGAGCGAGGCGGTCTTGAGCTCGGAGGTATCTATAGGGCAGGTCAGTTCGGCGAAGTGTATCCCGAGCTGTTACAAGGTGGGTCAGTTCGGCGAAGTGTATCCCGAGCTGTTACAAGGTGGGTCAGTTCGGCGAAGTGTATCCCGAGCTGTTACAAGGTGGGTCAGTTCGGCGAAGTGTGTCCCGAGCTGTTACAAGGTGGGTCAGTTCGACGAAGTGTGTCCCGAGCTGTTACAAGGTGGGTCAATTCGGCGAAGTGTATCCCGAGCTGTTACAAGGTGGGTCAGTTCGGCGAAGTGTGTCCCAAGCTGTTACAAGGTGGGTCAATTCGAGCCCCCGATAGGGAGCTCAGTCCGCTAGTGTCCCCTTGTTCCCGCCTAGGCTTGGCCCCTTTTGCCGAGCTATTGTTTCTGCCACGTGTCACGTAATAGAGAGGTCGGGCCAAATCTTCCTTCATCAATTGCCCCCCACTCAAGGCTGGTTATACAATCTTCACGGTTCTTTGGCTTGTTCTTCAAACTTTCCGGTTAGTACTTTCTTGAATCCGTCTTTTCCCCAATGTCTAGCTTTGATATCTCAGATGATTCTTCGAGTAGGGCCGACGTAGGTTCCACCAACCGAGTCGTGTCCCCAGACTGCCTCAGTGATCCTGAGGTGGAGCTTGAGGACTACGAACCAGTAGGTCGAGTCGCTTCGAGCAGTTTGGCGTCTACCTCCCGCCGAGGTCGGATGCTAGACAGGTTTGGTCCTTCGACCATGACGCCTGAGGGGCTTCAATCAATACTTCTGTCTTACAATCTTCCTGGGGGGTACACATATTTTATCCCTTCGAGTAGCTTTCCTTGGGAACACGGTCCCGACGATATCGTGATTTTTCGAGAGCAGCTCGCTGCAGGGTTGCGACTTCCTTTCCATCCCCTTCTCGTCGAAGTCATAAACCACTTCGGTGTCACCATTGACCAGCTTCATCCGAACTCTATTCGGAACCTGGTGGGGACAGTTTCCCTTTTTTGCGAGCAGAACTTCCCCTTGGACCTAGAGATATTCTCCTCTATCTTGATGCTCAAGAGACAGGCGGGTCCTCTTCCTGGGGGGAGACGGGCGTATTACCTTACTCCTCGCCAGGGTTTTAAACTTCTGCACGATCTTCCTAACAAGGTCCCGGCGTGGAAGCGGGACTACTTCGGCGTGCGAAGTGCACAAGGATGGCCTTTTCAGACCAGGTGGGGTGAGGCCGCTCCCGATTTAGGCGTGACTCTCGATAAAGAAACGGTTAAGGGCCTCCGGCAATGGGCGCGGCAAGGCTTAAAATGCCACCACTACTTAATGGAGGCCAAGGTTATTGCAGCCGGCCTGAGTTCGGGTAGGTTTCTAGCTATGCGGTTCTTGCTTGCTCTGTTCTTTTCATTTTTTCTGATGTCGAACTCGTTTCTGCAGGTGTGATGGACGCGGAGAGAACTCGTGGGGGGTGTTTGTTCCAAGGTATGAAGAGGAGGAAGCGGGTCGCCAAGCGAACTCGTACCGAGCTGCCCCTGGGTGAGGAGCCCCAAGCCCCAGACCATACGCCGGAGGATCTGCCCAGGGAGCCCGAAGTGACTCCACCGGTGCACGAAACTGTCGGGGCGCCTTACGCTGAGACCACTCATACGGGCGCTCCTGCGTACTCAAGTGCTCCTGCTCACTCCGGGTCTGCTCATACGCGGGCTGGGCCCTCAGGCTCGGGAGCTCAAGGGGAGTTTAGGAGCGTGTTGACGCCGAACTACGCTCTTCAAAAGAGTAGGGATGCTACTTTCCCTGAGGAGGTCACGGCATGGACCGATCTTCCCTTTAATCAGGTCGCTTGCCGCGCCGTAACACATGCCATGGTGGTAAGTTAGATTCTGTCTTCCTTTTTTATTATGTTGCTTCTGCTGTCATTTGCTCACTTGTTTCTTTTGGTAGGTGAATTCTTCAATTCATGCCTTGGCGGCCCAAGTGGAGAGGAGCTCGCGACAAGCGCGAGCTGTTGAGGCTGCCGCTCATGCTGCTGAAGAAGCCTTCCGTGCTGCAGAGGCAAATACCCGGGCTGCTGAGGCGGCTGCTTATGCTGCTGAAGAGGCTGCTCGCGTCGCGATGGCCAGACAGGCGAGGTCTCAGCGTGACGCCGAGGCCATGGGGGTAGTTGTCAAGCATATGGCGGACTTGAAGTTGGATTTGCAGCATCAAGTCAAATATCTTCAAGAGGACATCAGGGAAAGAACACATATTTTTTCCCAAGGCATTGAAGACGCCAAGAAGAAGGCAGTTGAAGATTACATTGCTTCTCCACGTTTTGACGATCTGATGGTGGACTCTTACAAGAGGGGGTTCAAGTTGAGCCGGTGGATGATCCGGAATATGTACCCCGACCTCGATGTAAGTGTCATAACCACTTCGCGTATAACTCAGGAGATGGCCAATGCTGCCGATGGCAAGCCGGACTCTAAAGGAGAGGCAGGGCCTTCGGGTGTTGTTGAAGTGCCTTCCGATGGTGAAGAAGTGGCTCCGGGCATGTAAATTTTTTTTTTTTGCCAATGTACTGTTTCTTGCAATGGAGTATTGTCTTTTTCCCCTTGCTCATCTTCCCCGAACTGTTTCTTTGCCGGGTTATTAAATTTCCGTGGTCTTTTATGCCGCGAACTGATTTTTTGCCGAGCTGATAATGTGCTCTTCTTTGTTTGTCTACACCGAAGTTCCTCTTGGCTTGCCTTGTGGCACATAGGGCCTGATTTCGTCCACTTCGCTTGGTGGTTTATAGGTAGTATCGCCTTAAGTTCACGAGGTTCCACGTTCGAGGTACTCGTTTGCCTTCCAAAGTTTCGAGTTCGTATGTGCCCCCGAGCGCTCTTTTTACTTTATAGGGCCCTTCCCAATTAGGTCCAAGCTTGCCCATGCCGGGTTCGGGCACCATAATCTTACGAAGGACCAGGTCATCGACTCGGAAGCTTCGTTGCTTAACTCTGCTATTGTAGTAGCGAGCTACCTGCTGCTGGTATGCCGCTGTTCGGATGTGCGCGAGGTCCCTTACCTCGTCCAGTAGGTCGAGGTTGGTACGTAGCTCGTCTCCGTTCGTCCGATCGTCGTATGTTTCTAATCGCAACGTTGGTATTTCGATTTCAGTCGGGGTCACTGCTTCGGTGCCGTAGGTGAGGTTGAAGGGGGTTTCTCCCGTGGTTGCTTTTTCGGTAGTTCGGTGAGCCCATAAGACACTTGGTAGCTCTTCGGCCCACAATCCCTTAGCTCGATCCAGACGTGCTTTCAGTCCGCGCAAGATGGCTCGGTTCATTATTTCCGTCTAACTGTTTGCCTGCGGGTGTGCGACTGACGTGAAATTTTGCCGAATCCCCATGTTCTGGCACCACTCTTGGAACTTGATATCCTCAAACTGTTTGCCGTTGTCGGAGATTAGTACCCGAGGTAACCCGAACCGACATACTATGTTCTTCCAAAAGAAGTTCTGTATGTTTCGAGCCGTAACAGTTGCCAGAGGTTCGGCTTCTATCCACTTCGTAAAGTAATCTACTGCAACAACTAAGAATTTTCTTCCGCCTGTTGCTGGTGGGAATGGCCCTAGGAGGTCGATGCCCCATTGTGCAAAGGGCCACGGGCTAGCGAGGTATTTGAGGTCGGAGGCAGGTTGATGGTGGATGTTAGCATGCTTCTGACACTTGTCACATTTTCTGACGAGCTCGACAACTTCTGCCTTCATCGTTGGCCAATAGTATCCTTGTCGAAGTGCCTTTTGGGCGAGTGCTCTGCCCCCCAAGTGTCCGCCGCACAGGCCTTCATGAGTGTCGCGGAGTACGAACTCGGCTTCGGTAGGTCGTAGGCAATGCAAATAGGGGAGCGTGTACGACCGTCGGTATAACCGTTCGTCTATTATGACGTATTTGGCCGCCTGGCGCTGCACCCTCTTGGCCACATTGTGTTCTGCAGGGAGGGTTCCGTCTATCAAGAAGCTCGCAAGTGGATCGATCCAGCTCGACTCTGCTTCTAAGACGGGAGCGACCTCCTCTGTCCTCCCGAGAATACTAGGCCGAGGTAAGTCCTCTATACAGTTCTCATATTGTTGTGACTCGTACTGGCTAACCGGGACAGGGCGTCGGCCTCAGTGTTTTCTGACCTCAGGATTTGCCTGATGATGTGTAACCGGAAATTGAGCAGGGCTTCTTTTACTTTGGCCAAATATGCGATCATGGAGAGATCACGTGCTTCGTACTCCCCGGTAACTTGGTTCACCATGAGCTGAGAATCGCTGCAGATGACCAAGTGTTTTGCCTTTACCTTTCGCGCTAGGTCCAGCCCGGCGATCAGTGCTTCGTACTCTGCCTCGTTGTTGGATGCCGCGAACTCAAAGCGTAGTGCGCATTCTAATTTTGTGCCGCCCGGGCCGCACAAGACTATTCCAGTTCCGCTGCCTTGCCGGTTCGAGGAACCGTCCACGTGAAGGATCCAGGGCTCCTCATCCCAGTTCGCGCTTCGCCTGACTATGAGAGATGCCACACTGGCTGCTACTTCACGGGGTTCGGACTCTATGGGCTTAGGAGCTCCGGGTTCGCCCAAACTGGGGACCTCGGGCTCGACCTGTAGGGCTTCGTGGCTGAAAGTGCACTCAGCAATAAAATCTGCCAAAGCTTGGGCCTTGATAGCGGTTCTCGGTTTGTACTGGAGGTCGTACTCGCTGAGTTCGATGGCCCATTTCGTCAGTCGACCGGAGACCTCGGGTATGAGTAAAACTTGTCTAAGATGTTTGTCAGTTAGGACGATGGAAGTGTGAGCTTGGAAGTATGGGCAGAGTTTCCGAGCTGCTATTACTAGGGCGTATGCTAGTTTTTCTATCTCCGGGTACCTTGCCTCTGCTCCCTGCAAAATTTTACTAACATAATAGATGGGTCGTTGGACCCGGTCTGTTTCTTTTATCAGTACCGAACTGACCGCCTCGTCGCTCGCCGAGAGGTACAGTTCTAAGACCTCGCCCATCTCGGGTCGGGCTAAGGTTGGCACACTAGCGAGGTAACCTTTTAGTTCGTTGAACGCGAACTGGAAGTCCTGGGTCCACTCAAACCCTTTGCCTTTGACTACCTTGAAGAAGGGTAGGCAGCGGTCTGCTGACTTAGACAAGAAGCGGCTTAGAGCGGCTATGCGGCCGTTTACCCTCTGAACCTCTTTTACTTTCCGAGGTGGTTTCATATCTAGAATGGATTTTATTTTGTCCGGGTTGGCCTCAATACCGCGCCGATTGACAATGTAGCCTAGGAACTTGCCCGTGGTGACACCGAAGACACACTTGTTGGGGTTCAACTTCATGCTAAACTGACGCAAGATTTGGAAAACAGAATCTAAGTCTTGTATTAATTCTTGTGAAAACTGAGTCTTGACGACCATGTCGTCCACATAGCACTCTATCTTCGTACCAATCAGGGGCCGAAATAGCCTATTTACAAGTCTTTGGAAAGTCGCTCTGGCATTTTTTAGTCCGAAGGGCATGACTTTGTAGCAATACTGGTCGAACTTGGTTATGAAGCTAGTTTTTTCCTCATCAGATGGGTTCATCCTAACTTGGTTGTAGCCCGAGTAGGCATCCAGGAAGCTTAGCAACTCATTTCCCGAGGTCGCGTCCACTAGGCGGTCAATTCTGGGGAGGGGGAAGCAATCTTTCGGGCAAGCTCGGTTCAGGTCGGTATAGTCGACGCACATGCGCCACTTGCCGCTTGCCTTTTTTACCAACACCGGGTTGGCCACCCAGCTCGAGTAATGGACTTCCCTTATAAAGTTTGTTGCGAGGAGCTTCTCGACCTCCTCGTCGACCGCTCTCCAGCGTTCTGGGGCTAAGTTGCGTTTCTTCTGTCTAACAGGTCTGACTACAGGGTCAGTATTAAGTTTGTGAGTTATCAGTCTGGGGCTAATGCTGGGCATGTCGGTCGTAGACCAGGCAAAAATATCTAAATTTTGAAGTAAAAAACTCACCAGTTCGGCTCGTAGGGGGTCTTCGGTGGAAGCTCCGATGCTTAGTGTGCGAGTTGGGTCCGTAGCTGAAGTCGGGATTGTGACAGTTTCCTCCGTGGGCGAAGCTCGCTCCTCACCTTGCTCCGCAGGCCGCTCCAGTTTGAGGTCGTCGGCCGCCTTGGTTTTTCCCTTCAGGGCGGCAACGTAGCACTTGCGGGACTTGAGCTGGTCGCCCCGCGCTACCCCTATACCGAAGTCCATAGGGAACTTCATGGCCAAATAGTAGGTGGAGACTGCCGCCCGTAGGATATGCGTGATCGGCCGCCCTATTATGGCATTGTATGGGGAGGGGGTCGCGACTACCAGAAAATCATGGTTGAGTCTGACCGCACAAGGCCATGTGCCGACTTCCACAAGGACAGTTACTTTTCTGAGGGGCCTGACTTCCTCTCCGCTGAAACCCACCAGGGAGTGTTTGCGGGCTTCAGCTCGCTCCTCTGTAACTGCAGCTGGTCAAATGCTGATTTGAAGAGGATGTCCGCTAAGCTGCCCGAATCTACGAGTACGCGCCTGATCTCGAAGTCGCTGATCCTTAGTTTAATGACAAGCGCGTCTTCATGGGGGTAGTGGACTCCTCGCGCGTCGTCCTCCGTGAAAAAGATTGGTTCTTCGGTCTTTGGTCTCTTTGGGGGGTTCCGTTCTTCGAGGGCTGCTTCGCGAACTGAAGTCCGGGATGCTGCCGAGGTACACCCCGCTACCACCAAACCTCCCACTATTACATGGATGGTTCCCCGAACTAGCCTCTCTTCCGGAGGCTGCTTCTGCAACGGTTCGGCAGGTCTGTTACTAGACTTGGGGGCATCCTTTTCGTGCTCCTCTTGCCGACCTGCTTTATTGTTATTGTTGTGTTGTACAAAGTTTCTCAAGTATCCGCGATGGATGAGCCCCTCTATCTCGTCCCGGAGGTTATTACACTGTTCGGTGCTATGACCATGGTCTCTATGGAAACTACAATACAAATTCTTATTTCTTTCGTTCGGATTTCCCTTTAGGCGAGGTGGCCACTTAACGTACGGAGCGTCTTTGATCGTCATTAAGATCTCTGTCCGCCACGTGTTTAACGGCGTGTAGTCCGTCCGAACTGCTATGGGGGCCCGGAAGGACTGGTTCGGCTTCGACTCCCGAGTCGGGTTTTTTCTATTCACTGGGTTGGAGAGCTCGCCTTCTCTCTTTCTTTTCTCGTTCCCGCCTTCGGTTCGTTTGTTGATTTCTTCCTCTGTCCTCATGAACTTATCCGCGAGTTTGAGGAATTCGGCCACGGTCACGGGCTGGTTGGCCACCATGTGCCATTTCAATTCTTTGTGCGTCACCCCTCTTTTGGCCGCCGCAAGCTGCACTACAGGGTCCAACCGCGGTATCTGCAAGCATGCTTCGTTGAATCGCTTGATGTAGCCCCAAATAGATTCTCCTTCTCTTTGGACTACTCCGAAGATGCTTTCCTCCGTTCTGGGGCACCGTTGGCTGGTGACAAAGTGTGTGGTGAAGACTTGCACGAACTGGGCCCAACACTTTATCGACCCGGGGGCCAGGTTCCTGTACCAAGTGCGGGCTACCCCCCTGAGGGTGGTGGTAAAGGCCATGCACATGCACGATTCGCTGGCCCTAGCGAGGTGCATTTGCGACTGAAAGGCGTCAACGTGGTCGTTCGGGTCGAAGGACCCGTCGTACTTGTCCAGAGGTGGGAGCTTGAAGTCTCTGGGCAAGGGGACCGCCAAGAGTTCCGATGCGAGGGGGGAAGGAACAGAGAGAGCCGGGGCAGCCCCTACCTTGCCCGAGCTCATGTCTTTGCCTCTGAATTCCGACAAGGCACGGGTGGTGGTTCGGCGACTTCGCCGGCGCCTTCGCCGTTGAGCGGGCCTTGTACTGGCGCTGCTGGCCTCCGTGTTACCGAGCTCGATGGGCCCGGAATGCTGGTAGTCTGCCGCCAGGGCGCTGAATCGATTTTCGGTGAGCGGGAGCTCGGGCTCGGAGCGTCGGGGTGCCGACCTCGCGGGGTAGGTTTCCGACCCGCCCGCGGGTTGCGAGGCAGGGATGACATTTTTCTCTCTTCGGCCTGGGGACGAGGCATGGCTGTTGGGGTGGGGCCGGGAGGCCTTCGCCTGGTGGGGGCGCCCATCCTACGGGAGGCCTTGACCGGCCTCGGAGCGGGGTGGCGAGGCAGAAGTAGTGGTTGGTTCAGTGGCAATTGGGGGAACTGTTGTTGATAGTGATACTGGGAGATGTTGTGCAGTACTTGGTGCTGGTGAAGCTGGTGTTGTTGAAACTGTTGCATTTGGGATTGCATTGCCCGCATGCACTGCATCAGGTCCTCCAACCGATTTTGGCTAGCTACCAGGGGGACGGCAGCCGGTTCAGTGAAGGTTGTCTCAATGGGGAGAGGAAAGGGGATGCTTGTGGTAGGAGGGTTTACAGGTGCCACTGCTTGTGGCGCGTTCAAGCTGGGGATCCCATCCGCCGAAAGGGGGATGGTGAACTGTCCAACGCACACTACGGGGACTTGAAGTTGCTCCCCGGTGGCGTTTGTCTCCGTGCCACGTCCGGTGTTGCTGGAGGAGGCCATGAGTGTTGGGTTTTTTTTTTTTGGAGAAAAGGGGTTATCGAAGTTTGGAGGGAGGCTTTTTTAAGCATTTTCCCATAGACGGCACCAATTGATGGAGCGCGTTCCGGCCGGTCTTAGCTGTCCACTGCCTTGCTTCCAAACAGGGTAGTAGGGAACCTGAAACGGAGGAGATGGAGAAGCTCCAGGGGGGACCCGGTGTAGAGGCTCCGAAGCTCAAGTTAGAATCCTTCAAAAGCAAGGTAATACCAGATAGCGCAAAGTTTGCTTACCTCCATTGTCGGGGGGCAGGGGGCTCTTATAGTCACCTCGTGCACTCGTCCCGGGGCCCTTGTCAGGTCAAGTGTGACTACCCTTGTGCTTGTCAATTCGGCCATCGTCCTTTCTGCTGAGACAGAACCATCGCTGCCTAACCGTCATCTAACTGGAGATGGCAGTGTCAGTGGCGGTGGCAAGTGGCCGTTTAGGGTGCTGCCGCCAAACGTCAGATCCCAAGTCAGTCAGGCGCGGCGCCCTTGGGCATGAACTTCCTTAGTGTCAGGCGTGGTACGACTTGTTTTGGTTTTGGTGCCAAGTGATGCGAAGTGCTGAGAGAGGCGGTCTTGAGCTCGGAGGTATCTATAGGGCAGGTCAGTTCGGCGAAGTGTATCCCGAGCTGTTACAAGGTGGGTCAGTTCGACGAAGTGTATCCCGAGCTATTACAAGGTGGGTCAGTTCGGCGAAGTGTATCCCGAGCTGTTACAAGGTGGGTCAGTTCGGCGAAGTGTGTCCCGAGTTGTTACAAGGTGGGTCAATTCGGCGAAGTGTATCCCGAGCTGTTACAAGGTGGGTCAGTTCGGCGAAGTGTATCCCGAGCTGTTACAAGGTGGGTCAGTTCGGCGAAGTGTGTCCCAAGCTGTTACAAGGTGGGTCAGTTCGGGCCCCGGTAGGGAGCTCAGTCCGCTAGTGTCCCCTTGTTCCCGCCTAGGCTTGGCCCCTTTTGCCGAGCTGTTGTTTCTGCCACGTGTCACGTAATAGAGAGGTCGGTCTGATTTTGAAAATCGTTCTTACATTTCATAGTCCAATGATTTAGTGGTGTTCGGAGTAGTAGTAGTGCCCGACGTGAGATAGAGAGGTGGCAAACACGGGCTTCATAGTGATGAGCCCTAAATGCAATGGTAATATATTGAGAATAGTGTGAAGCATAAAAAAACACATTATAGAGTAGTGCAAAAAATATAGTAACAAATTGGAGATAAATATCCACGGTAGCAATGGACTGACCACGAGAAATAACTATGGATGATATTTTGCCTTGTGGTGTAGACCAATCCACGATATAGTATGGTTTAATCTACAACACGGTGCAATCAAACTAATAGTTTTGATGTGGCTTGTTTGAAAACACAACATCTCGTGGTGCTTCCACACCACCTTAATTGTTGGAATCGGATGGTTAAACCAAATTTTTAGTAAGGCTCAGTTTGGAAGGAGTACAAATACAAATTTGTAGAGTGCAAAACCTTGTATTTTGTATTATTTTTTATGTATTTTCACAGTACATATTGAAAAGATGGGAAATCCATCATATGGGTGGCCAAACCCTGTAGGAAGGTTGGGCGAAATTTCAAAAATTTCTTTACTTTCATCCGGGAATCCTATTCCCAGTTTAGAAAATTACATTTTCAAAGTTTGTTCTTGTAACCAAACTAGACCAAATTATAAACCAACTTAAGAAAGGGATATACCTGATACGGAATCCACGCAAGAATGCTCCTCTCAACGTAGGTGTTCACACCCAAAGAGTGTATTAAATCCTCCCTCCACTGAAGATGACACAGCTTAGGATAAGGCAGGATCAACAAATAGTTCTTCACCAAGAACTTGTGATTCTTCAGCAAGTATCGAATGGGACAGTGAGCAAAACTTCTAAATTGTTTCTTCTGGCAATAAACAATATTAAGATCTAATATTGATCAAATCCAAGAACTGGAGATCGAACAGGGTAGGGCAGCAAGAGCAAGAAGAAGAAGAGTAGAAGGCAAGAGCAGTCTAACTGAGTTGTCTTCTTTTTGTATTGAGTGAGTATAAATTCAAAGTTCGCCCTGCTTTCTTATTTATAGCCTTAAAGAGACAATTTCCTAATCTCATTAGGAGTTTCCTGATCCAAATCTTTTATTTGGATCTTGACACTTTAAGTGATAAGAATAGGTCTTTATCTTATCTACAAATAAAGATCAGTCTTCCTAATCAAATTATGAGTTCCTTTGATCCAAATCTTTATTTGGATCCGGTCTCTTTAAGTGGATAAGGATAATCCCTTATCTTATCTGTTGATCCAAATCCCAGATCCACCCCCATTTAATTAATCTAATTAACCCAGTTCGAAATGAGCTTTTAGGCCCATTAAGCTTTCAGACTCACTTCCACTTTAATGTTGGCTAGCTTAGCTCTCTTTGTATGCCGTGGGACCTTATCATTAATCTACACATCAGCCACAAGGGTTCAGCCTAGCCATTGTTACAAGGTCTCACTGAATTCACTACTGAATACAATGAACCCCTAAGTCCATCACTATGGGCTCTTAATGGGCCAAACATTTGCACTAAATGGTCCTTGGGTCCAACCATCTTATGAAGGCCCAAGGTCTGTGGGCAAATGCAAGATTAGCCCATCAGATATAACCATCAATAGTCTTACACTTAACCTCTCAGCCCATAATGAACAAACATTGCCCGACAAGAGAGGACATCTCCCTCGGCTGCAAGGTGTAGTGCTGCACTCTCTACTCACATGGATCCCGAGAATTAAAACATTTTGCAAACATATATATATATATATATATTGCAAAAACAAATTTCAACGGTTGAAATCAACTGCCGACATATTAGGTTTCCATCAAAGAGAGTACATCCCCGATCATTCATTTTGTCCGACAAAGGTGTTGATCCTATCACTATGATCACCCACTCAGATAAATTCTCGGACTGTCCCAACATACCCAGGTTTTGACCCCCTCTAAGGATTTCACTAATTGGCATATCAAATACATTCCAATCTGACACCTAGTGCGGTATCATAATCGAGTCTAGGGGTCAGGTGTAACATTTTAGTTTTGTCCATCTATCTCCAAAGTCTAGGGCAATACTAGAATTTTGGTCGGATTCAGGGTTTCAAGTAAACCCACACTGCATGTACCTCAGGTCTCACCTTGGTAGCTAAGACAAGACACCCCAACCAACTTAGCAGCACATCCGTGTCAGCCTTGATAGAATAAATCTCCCCAGATCTATCCAACGGCTGTAAAGATTCTAAACTAACACAGTCTCATATTTGTCCAATTTAAAGGTATTACACAGAAACACACCACAATAACATAAATCAAATATGTACTTTATTCATTTACAATAAATGTCATAATGTACATCATGCTGAGTGGAGCTAAGGACATACATTGTCTAACACACATTTGTATTAGTACTCCTACCAAAACTAAGCATAAAAGTCTATTGACTTTGGTGGTTGAACCATAACCATGTATGATATCAGACTTGTGAATCAACCATTCAACCCTACCTGAATGTTTGGGGTTAGAGTGTAGTCGTTGTCGGAGATCACATCTACCCTCTACAAAGGGTGTTCTATAAGCGCCCCACATTCATGCACATCTAACTCTCCCAAACTTGTCAGTGGAAGATGTTTCAAATACACAGTTGGGATATGTTGCGGGTGAAGGGATGAGAGATCCATCATATGAATGGACAAACCCTACAGGAAGGTTGGGCGAAATTTCAAAAATTTCTCTCTCTCCCACGTGGGTATCACATTTCCTATAAGCGCCCCACATTCATGCACATCTAACTCTCCCAAAGTTGTTAGTGGAAGATGTTTCAAATACACGGTTGGGATATGTTGTGGGTGAAGGGATGAGAGATCCATCATATGGATGGACAAACCCTGCAGGAAGGTTGGGCGAAATTTCAAAAAATTCTCTCTCTCCCATGTGGGAATCACATTCCCTATTTTAGAAAATTGCATTTTCAATGATCAATCTTGAACCTAACCATACCAGATCTAAAACCAAAGGGGAGTGGAAGGTTATACTTGATACGAAGTAACAATAACCTCCGATGAAGGTGTTCACGCCCAAGGAAAGATCCAAAGACTGCTTCCACCAAAGATGACATGGTGCAGGATGAAGTAGAATCAGTAGAATGGCTCTTCAGCAAGAATCTAATGGAGGGCTAGTGAGCACGACTTCTGATTACCTTTTCTGCCAAAAGGTAACATCAAGAACACTTCTTGATCACTCCCATAGGTGGAGATCGAATTGGTATGGCGACAAGAGCAGGAGAGAAGGAAACTGTGCAGTCTAACTGTGTTGTCTCTCTCTGAATTCAGCAGTCATATTGGTTTTTGTTGTACTGAGGCTTCGCCCTGCTCTCCTATTTATAGCCTTAAAGAGAGTTTCTCCTAATCTCATTAGGAGTTTCCTAATCCAAATATTGTATTTGAATCTGGACTCTCTTTAAGAGATAAGGATAATCAATTATCTTATCTATAGATAAAGATCAGCCCTCCCAATCTAATTAGGAGCTTCTTGATCCAAATCTCTATTTGGATCTGGACTCTCTAAGTCAATAGGGACAATATCTTATCCTATCTGCTAATCTAAATCCCAGAAGCGCCCCTTTTTAATTAATCTCATTAAGCCAATTCAAATTGGGCTTTAGGCCCATTAATTCCATCTACTCACTTACCCTCTAAACTGCTGCCTAGTTGGATATCCTTTTATGGTGTGGACCCAAACATTGATCTACACATCAGCCACATGGGTTCATCCTAGCCTCTGTTATAAGATCTGACCGAATACACAGTATGAGACAGTGAACCCCTAAGTCCATCACCATGGGCTCTTAATGGGCTCAACATTTACACTAAATGGTCATTGGATCAAGACACCTTATAAAAACCCAAGGACTGTGGGCAAATGCAAGATTAGCCCATCAGGTATTACCCTCAATGGTCTTACACTTAATCTCTCAGTCCATAATGATCAAACACTGCCCTACAAGAGAGGACTTCTCCCTTGGCTGCAAGGTATAGTGTTGCACTTTCTAATCATATGGATCCCGGGAATTAAAACCTATTGCAAACATTTTGAAACCATAATATATATCTCTAAATAAATATATTTTGCAAAACAAATTTCAACGGTAGAAATCAGTTGCTAGCAGTTTTGGTTTCCATCAGAGAGAATGCATCCCTGATCATTCACTTTGTCCAACAGAGGGGTTGATCATGTCACTATGATCACCCACTTAGATGAATTCTCAAACTGTTCCAACATACCCAGGTTTTGACCCCCTCTAAAGATCTCACTGATTGGAATATCAAAGACAACCCAATCTGACATGTAGTGTAGTATCATAATTGAGTCTAGGGTCAGGTGTAACATTCCAGTTTTGTTCATCTATCTCCAAGGTCCAGGGCAATACTGGAATTCTGGTCCGGTTCAGAGTTTCAAGAAAATTCACACTGTGTGTACCTTAGGTCTCACCCGATAGCTGAGACAAGTCACCCCAACCAACTTGGCGGCACATCAGTGTCAGCCTTGGCAGGATAAATCTCTCTAGATCTATCCAACGATTGTGAAGATTCTAAACTAACACGAATCCCGTATGTGTCCAATTTAAGGGTATTACACAGAAGCACACCATAATAACATGAATCAAATATGTACATTATTCATTTACATTAAATGCCATAATGTACATCATTCTGATTGGAGCTAAGGGCCTACACTGTCTAACAGGGGGTGTTTGTGGCTCACCCTCTGTGGGGTGCAGATGTGAATTATTGTTGCTAGTCCAACCCCAAATTTATCGAATAAAAAATTACCTAACATCACCTTGATCCAACCTGACCCAATTGTCAAGTCTATTCCCAATCCTATATGCACTATCATATTGTTCATTTGTTGTGAGGGCATTCACTCCGGATCTGGTGCATTTCGATTCAAGGGATTTTCTTTTTTAATCCACTAAAATTTTGACATGTCATTCGGTGCTCAACTAGTCATCACCTACAATCGGTTGAAGCGGTATGACTTTGATAACAATATTTTTAAATAAAATAAGTTATAGAGTTTTTATAAATAAAAGCTAATATCGATGGAAAATTTTAAGGGATTATAGTTGATAAGAGCAACTTTTGGGCCCTAATATTAATAAAAATAATACTTTTAATATAATTTCTAAAATAGGTTAACTTTTAAAAAATATATATCAAATAAGGGCAAAAACACTATTCGTCTTCTTCCTCTTCCAAACCACTTCCGCCCTAGTTCAGTCCTACAAACCTCAATGACCACCACCCTCTAGTAGCAAATCCTCCGCCCACCTCTGGCAATGCCACTAGCCACCTCATGTTGTCTAATTGGCATTGCTAGAGATAGGCAGAGGCGGAGGCAACGGCGGCAACGCTGGTGGGTGGTAGTCATTGAGATTTGCAAGGATGGGGCGGAGGTGGGTGAAGGCGGCAGAGGCAGAGGTGGGCGGAGGCACTGGTGGATGGTAGTCATTGAGATTCGTAGGGCTGGGGCGGAGGCGTTGACGGAGGCGACGACGCTGATGAATGGTTTGTAGGGTTAGGTTGGGACAAAAGTGGTTTGGAAGAGGAAGAAGATGAACAGTATGTTTGCTCGTATTTGATATATTAAAAAAAAACTATTTTAAAATTTATATTAAAAGTATTGTTTTTATTGATATTAGGGCCAAAAGTTGCCCTTATCAGCTATAATCCAAAATTTTAAAGCCCTCACATTCTTTTCTCTCTTTCACCCTCTCCCAACTTCATTTCTTCAACCTCACAAGCTTCCACCGTCACCAGTGTTCAATCTCTCTCTCTCTCTCTCTCTCTCTCTCTCTCTCTCTCTCTCTCTCTCTCTCTCTCTCTCTCTCTCTCTCTCTCTCTCTCTCTCTCAATGTGTGTGTGTGCGTGTGTGTCTGTCTCTCTTCTCTTGCTCCAAATCAGCAACCCATTCCTCCAATCGGTTTTGTTGTTGCAACCTTCACTACCACAAACCACCTCTCTTTGTGGTAGTAAATGAATTTCATTCAACGACAAAGAGTTATAAAGTCATATACAAGTGGAATCTAGGGGGAGTGTTCATTTTTTGTCATGTGCTTTGGCCTTTGAGAATAACCGGTGGCAGCATCGGTGCGGTTCAATCATCGATTGCAAAGGCAATGAAGATTGTAGCAGCGGCACCGATTGGAGGGTTGGATTGTTGATTCAGAGCAAGAGAGAAAGAGAGAGAGAGAGAGAGAGAGAGAGAGAGACTACAAAAAAAACAGGGGAGATAAAACACGGTGATGCAACTAGTGACTATGGAAGCTCGTGATGTTGAAGAACGGAGGTTGGGAGAGAGCGAGAGAAAGAGAAAACAAAGAAGGTGAGGGCTTTAAGATTTTCTATCAGTATTATGCTTTGTTTATAAAAATTTTATCTTATTTTTATCAAGTCATAAAGCTTCCACTATCAATCAAACAATAAGTCATAAAGCTTCAATCAGTTGCAGGTGATGGCCTCATGGCCAGTTGAGTAGCGAATGACGTGTCAAAATTTTTAAGAAAATCCATTCCAAACGGTGACGGGATTTGCTACTCACAAATGGGCACCTCACATGCACATCCACTGTGCATTGGGAACATCTCCCGTGAATAATAACTAATAAGTACGGGAGATGTTTTCAATGCATGATAGGATGTGCGTGTGAGGCGCCATGTGTGAGGAGCATATTCGGTCTCTTCCAAACGCACTGGATCTGGAGTGGAGGGCATGTGTCATGTACGTGTACAATTAAGGATAAAGATATAAGTTGCAATATATTATTAGATTTAATTATTTTTTATACCTGTGATGAAGGATAATTTGGCCCGTCTAATTACACGATGACACATGGAGCAATCCATCGACTTGGTGACACTTCAACATCCCCAGACACCTCAGCAGTCTTAGTCACCTCGAGTCACTCAACCAAGACACCGGGGCCCCAGCAGCTTGCCACACTTATCGACCTATCGATGTGCTATGTAGCCTCCTTCTAGAAGTGAGCCAATTGTCTCCGATCTCCTCGAGATCACACCACATGTCAACGGATCTTATTCTCATCCTGCCCGAATCAAACAGACTAGGATAAGCTTTATCAGCTTACTCGGAGTCCATCTTCAGGTGCGGAACTAACTTCGGGTTAGGCGGGTCGATGATCTCGAACATGCATCATGAGGCCCACGATAGCTTGCCTATATAAAGGCTTCGCCTCCTACCTCACAAGTTACACCCGATTCAACTCTCGCACTCTCTGATCTTCTAGCATTCTAATTCTCTCCAAAAACTTCTAACTTACTGACTTAAGCATCGGAGTGTCCACCCCAAGTAAAAGCAACACAGGCACTCTAATAATGTTTTCTTTCAAGTCTCCCTGGAGAACTACACAGCTTGCCAATCAACTTAGCTCGACATTCAAGCTACCTCCTAGCTCAGCCCCACTCAGCTCGACATCCAAGTCACTTTCTAACAGGAAATCCTCCAGCTTGGCATCCAAGTCATCAACCAATAAGGAGCTGCCAGATCGTGCACCATCAACCTGGATCAAAATAAAAATCAAAACCAAAGGCATGTGTTCATTTTTTATTAGTATAGATAAAACAAATATTGTATAGTTTCCTATAAGCAACCAAATATTCACACTCCCAAGGGACTAAAGCTTTTCTCTTAAAAAATCCAATTCCACACGAACATCAATCCAATTCATTTATATTGCATTAAGATTCTAGGATTGCCCATAGCTTTGCCTCGACAGTCCACTTCATATCACAAAGCTTCCTTATGCAGCAACCACAAATAAATTATCATGAAACAAATGTACCACAATTGGGATTTACAACTAAAATAGCAAAGGTGTAACATTAGCCCAGATTTCCTACTCACTTTTCTTGCCCACTCCCTACCTGCCCTGAGTTGCAGCCACACATCTCTTAATTCATAATAGAGATGTGTGGCTCCAATTCACGACCGGTAGGAAATCCCAAGTGGTGTAACACAAGGACAGAAGGTTATTCACCCTAATATTACTAGCTACAAAAAATAAAAGGCAAATTATTGAAACCTCCCCTAAAGTTTTTGGCCATTGTTGGAACCCCCCTAAAGTTTGGTAATTGCAATCACTTCCCATCAACTTTCTGATGTAGTTGCAAGTAGACCCCCTCTATTAAAAATCCCTTAATAAGAAGCACAAAAATGTCTAAAATATCTATACATTTACTATTGAGTGATTTCTACAAAAAAAAAAATCAAACTTTATGAACAACAAAAAAAAGAGAGTTTAAAGTTGTAGTTTTACCTTTGAACTAGCGATTGAGATGAAGGGAACTTTTGGAAAAAAAATATTGGAGAGGCTTGGGGTAGTGATTGATATGAAGAAAAAAAATTGGAAAATAAACATTTTTGTCAAAAGTAACTAAATGGGGTATTTTGGATATTTTAGTGACTCTTGTTAGAGGATTCTAATAGAGGGGGTCTACTTTCAACTGTGTCAAAAAGCTTAGGTGAGGTGATTGCAATTATGAAACTTCAGGGAAGGTTCCAGCAATGCCCAAAAACTTCATGGGAAGTTTCAGCAAATTACCCAAAAACAAAGTATGGGTAGTCATGGGCTAGGACAGGCTTAGCACATATACCAGGGGCTTGACTTGGGCATAAATCTAGTCCAACCTAGATCTAAGCTTGAAATATAACCCTAGGCTCAGACCTACTAGGCCAGGCTAATCTTTAATTAGGAAGTGTATTCATCAGAGTTTAGATTATCTAAATGCTTTCAAAAAAAATGAGGCAAAAAAAAGGATTATCTAACCAAACTAGTGGGTCAAACCACCAAACAAAAAGATTTAGGTTGCATTTGATAACACTTTTTAGATGTCTAACATCTAAAAAACTTGCTTTTCAGACGCCAAACGTGTTTGGATGTGTGTTTGAATAGATGATCTAAAACAACTTTTTAGAACTAGTAAGACCTAGGCCAAGCACTGAACGTGGTCAAACACATTTTAAACTTGGACGAAAGTTTAAAGTACCCTCAACGTTTTTTTGCAAATGACATTGTACCCCCATTTAAACCCAATAGAAGCTCATTCGATTTGTTACCATCAAACGAGAAGGGAATAAGGTGATGGAGAACTCGCCAAAAGAATGATCTCGTTAGCTTGGTCGATGACAATGGAGAAAGAGAACCATCTCTCAAATCCCTTTCTTCTCTCTCTCTCTCTCTCTCTCTCTCTCATCTTCCCACCACCATTGTTACAACTCTTAGCAGCAGTGGTTAACACCTTTGTCTTTATCTACTTGAGTTGTTTGATCAAATCCACTGGTCCTTCCACGAAATGGAAACAAATCCTTTTTGGTGACAACATCGAGAGCTTCCACCAACAACCTTTACCATTTAGCACAGGTTGCTTTCAGTCCCATTAGTGTCTAATACAACAACCCGTTTCTTGCCAAGATCTGTACAAGACTTAGCAAAAAAAGCCCTATTGTAATGAAGTTGTGCACGAGTCCCCCATGTTAGATACTTGTTGCTTGTGTTCCTCAGTCACCTCTTCTGTTTTAGAGTCGAGGAATAACCATACTATTGCTCCTCCACTTTTTAATTGTGTTCTCCTTTCAGTATCTCCTCATATCAATTTCCTTCTCTCTCTTTCTTCTCCACTTGCCACCACTATCATCATTTCCGCTCCATTCTTTGTTGTTGCAATTAATGTAAAATTAATTATTAATTATTTTATTTTTATTAATTATTAAATATTTTAATAGTTTTTAATATATTAATTTGCTAATTATTAAATATTTTTCATTGCTTAATGAACTTCATTACTATTATTATTATTATTTTAATTCTTAATATTTTATTTTAAATTTTTTAATTTATATGTATTTTCCAATTTTATTATTATTTTAATTTATAATTTTTATTTGTATTATTTGTTAATTATTTCAATTTTTTTAATTATTAAATATTTTTAATAGTTTTTAAGATATTAATTTGCTAATTATTAATTTTATTTCATTGCTTCATGGACTTTATTACTATTTTCATTATTATTTTAACTTTTAATAATTTATTTTAATTTATATATTTATACCTATTTTCAATTTTAGTCTTATTTTAATAAATTATTTTTTGTCTTTTAATTTATTCATGTTTTTCAATATTATTTTGAATTTAATAAATTATTTTTATGATACAGTGCAAAATGAACTCAAAATTACCAATTAGTTTGCTCTAGGGGTAAAATAATAAAATTAGAGAATTTCATATGATGAAGCATTAATCCAATACAAACAACTTTATCTATTCAGAGCCTCTAAAACGTAGAAAAACATCGATATTGCTCTTCATATTTCAGGCACAAATAATATCTTTTTAACTTTTCAAATTTCAGATTTATTAAACGCCACCTTAGACATTCAAGCCACCCCATGAGTATTGTTCCCGAATCTTTTTACATGCCTAAAATAAATATTATTAAAACTAGGCTTCAAAGACTTAATTATTGTCTACAAAGGCCCAAAAAGACCAAGGAATTACATGCTCAAAACTATTACCCACAAAAACAAATAATATGAAATTTGACAAAACTCGACATCATTCCATCGTTGATCCCTACCAAAACTTGATGCATTGAAAATTGTTTTCATCTCAACCTCCAAAACACCCTCTTTGTTTTCCAAAGAACTTCCTGCAATAACCACAAAGATACCCTCGTTAATTGGTCTAAACCTCATGACTATAAGAACTTGAAGTGTTATTCTTCAAACCTGTATCACATTTTATAATAAAATTCACTTACTAAAACCTAAAGATTGTTGACTTCAAACATACTATTAGTAACACCAAAAGAAAACTAACCATCATACACCTCCATACAAGATTTAAAAAATTAAGAAATTTTCTAGATTAGTACCCTTCACTTTGGGCCTAGTGTCACTTTACTCCTCAAACTTTAAAACGTGCCAATCTAGTTCCTATTGTTAACAGATCATTAGTTATGTGCATCATGTGATGGCATGTGCAAATTAAATATTTTGAAAATAACAAAATTACCCTTCAAAACATGTCGATCGGGTTCGTCTACTAGCATTACCTTCGAACGCGTGGCATCAAGTGGTGGCACTGACAGGGTCTCTTGGGACCACACCACCAATCCTATTCTCTCCCAGCCACAACCAAATGAAAAAGTTGTAATTACTAACCTTTGATGGGACAACCCAAATAGGATGCTACGAGAGAGCATTTGGAGCTCTTTGAGCCTACCTAGTGACACAAGTTAAACTGTTTTTAAGTAGCTTTTTTCATATTCAGCTTTTAAATCTCAATTTTGTTGGAGATTGAAGTAGCTCTTTTCATGATGACAAAAAAAAAAGATGTAGCTCTTTTCATATTCAGCATCAAACATCAAATTCTTTTCTTAAACTTTTTCTTTCTCTGGAGTATATTTAAGCTCCAATAATTGGAACTATGAATAGCTCCTTGGATCAATCAATTAAGCAAATTCATAATTTCGGTGTATAATCTTCATCTTAAACTATAAGTCAAGAATGTGAAACACTATTTAGTTTCTTGATCTTAAAGAATCTACTAATGAACAACTCAGAAGTAGTTATTTAGATATTCCTTGGTGAATTTACCATTGAGTGGTGCTTTTTGTTTTTGTGCTGAAAAATGTAAGGATTAAGTGATTTTCTTGTTTCATGTAGGTTTGACATTGAAGAAGCTCTAAATGAAACTGTAAATGAAGGTCTTTTGTGGTACTGCAATTTGTGACTTTATATAGGACAAGTTAGTTATTTGGTTTTTTTGAAAAATAAATTTGATTCAAACAATATTAGTGAATTGTTCAATGTGATAAGGTAGAAGGAATAAATGGAGGAGAGCCATAAATAAGATTTACAAGGAAATGTGTTTAGGCAATCGTCTTTACGGTCAAATGAGAGCTTCAAATCCACATTGCCAAGGAGCTCAACTCTGAGGGATTTTCCGTTATTTTGGAGATTGAATTCTAGTCGAACTCCACGAAGAGGATCCTGAATTAGTGGAGGCTATTTTCAGTGGATCCAGAGTAATACATTGGTTTTTTGGTTGATTCTAATTACAACTTGCCTAGTTTAGGTGGCAAGCTAACGAAGTTAGATTTATCAGTGATTGTTAGAGTGGTAGAAGAAAGGAGGAAAACTAGTTTTGATGGTTGATAAAGAAAACTAGATGACACTCAAAGGGCACTTGTGTCCTTTCATATGCCACTTAACGACAATTAACAATTTTGTACTAAATTGGCACATTTTGGAAGTTCAAGTACTGTATTGGCACGTTTTAAAGTTCTGGAACTAAAGTGACATTAGCCCAAAGTATAAGGTACTAATTTAGAATTTTTCAAAAATTAATTAAAAAACAACACATCAATCTAATCAAGCATACTACATACAAATTTTGATATATCATGAAAAATAAGATTGTTATTAGCAGTCCAAATACAATAAAAAGAAATGACCAACCGATTAAGAATCAAATGTTCATCTCACAAGATGCAAAAGCAAGTAATTTGTGGACTTCACACCTTGGCAACACAACACAAACAACACATCCTTAGATATAATCTCTTTAGTAATGATAGCAAACATAAAAATTTCCAAAATTAGAAAGAATTTTTCCTAAAATTATTGATATCAAATAAAAGAACATCATTTGCAAATAATATGTGAGTAATTCTAGGAGACCCCCATTTAATAACCACTACATTTATGAGCCTCTCCCTCTTTAAGCCTTATACATCAGCCCATACAACCCTTCTATTCCCAAAACAAATAAGGTAACAATGGGTCATAAATGATACATAGAAGATATTTTAAAAAATCATATTACATCATTCCTCACAAAAACCCAAAGCCTTTAAAACATGTAACAAATATGACCAATCCAGCAAATTATACGCTTTGGACATATCAAGCTTCACAACCACCATCCTCTACCTTTTATTCTTCTTTCTTATTACATGGATAAGCTCTTGAGATATTATTACATCGTCCATAAATTGTCTACCAAGGATAAAAGAAGCCCAAAAAAGGGAAGTGCATTTTTTTCAATGATAGGTTTGAGCCTATTAGCCAACTATTTACAAAGAATTTTATAAATGATATTGCAAAGTTTAATCAGCCTATAATCATAAGCCAAAATAGGATCATTTTCTTTATAAAATTAAGGTTATAAAAGTGTGATTTAGCCTTTTTAATAATTATTTATCACTAAAAAAATCACAAATAAAATCATAAATATCTAATTCCTTCCAAAAATATTGAAAAACCATAGCAAGAAAACTACCAAGCCCTGGAGCTTTCAAGCTCTCAACACCACCCACAATCCCTTTAACCTCATCCATTGAGGACATAAACATAAGATACTAGTTATCCTCCTCAAAAATAACCTTAACAAAAAGATAGTCTAAAGATAGATCTGAATTCACTCCATCTAACTTGAAAAACGATTAACAGGTTCTTTGGAGATATCTCCATGCATTTGTAACCAATATCTTTATTTATCTTTAACCCAATCAATATTATTTCACTGCCTTCTAATCATGGTAGATTTGAAAGAAAGTACTATTTTGATCCCTACACTTTAGTGGAGTTTGTCTTGCTTCCTGTCTATAGAAATTTTATTGATTCACCAGTAATATATATTTCTGCACCAATAAGCAATTTATTCTTCCATTGATTTCTTCCAAGAAATTGTAGTTTTCTAGTGAAACAATCTATCCATCAACCCTCCTCAAATATGTTTTTTTATTTGCAATGCACATAAAGTAAAATAAAACTAGCTAAAAGCAAAGTAAAGCCTGAGCTCGAATCCAGTGAACTTGTCGATTCACAAGGAGGGTGAACCCTCCAATAAGAGGCGTGCACATCAGCCACTTTAAACTAACCTTAAAATAATGGGAGTTTGTCGTGAACTTTAATCCGTCTGGTCGAACCAGACCCTAAAAGACAACAAGAATTAAAAAAACTCATTTTGAATGAATAGAAATTCATTTGAACTCCCCCTTCCATTCTCTCATTCGAGCCTACCCCTAGCTAGCAAGAAGACTAATGGTGATATCCTTATGCAATCGATGTCAATCGGCAACAAGAAACCAACTAGTGGCAAGCTCCTTTTTTCTTTGTTTTTTGGATTTTGAATGCATCTAAAGATGGTGGTACCTGGAACTCAAACTTGAAACTTGTCGAGGTGGCACTCTCTTTGTCTCTTGAATAAAATAGTATAAGGTCAACTTAGTATGGTTCTAAAATCATTACACCAAGTTGGTCAAGAGTTTATTGTAAAATTTTGTCAAATTTGCATTATGATTTGTGAATTTTATCAAGTTGGTCTTATGTTTATTTATATGGTCTAATTAATACCATATAAGATATTAAGTTAGTCAAGGGACCAACCACTTGTACAATCAAGTTATAAATTTCATAACCAAGAGTTTCTTGTGAATTTTTATCAAATTGGTGTAATAATTTTAGAACCGTACCAAGTTGGTCTTATGTTCTTTTATACAATTTGATTAATACCATATAAGTGTATACGAAAAAAAAAAGAATTATAGATTGGTTGCAGCTTGGGCATCAATCTTGGTTCCTCTCATGTCTTCACCTCGTAATACTACTCATACATTCATTAAAAAGATTGCTTGCACCTTGTATGCCAACCAAAATAGAGTTTGGTCATGTAGCTAAGTTCATTGATGATAAAAAAAAAAAATCATTTTTCTTCATCAAGAATAGAAACAACCAACATGTTCATTTATTTTCTTTCCTAGCTACACAAGTAATACAACATACTTTAATCCTTTGCATTGTTGAAGTTGCAATTTCCTATCATTTCTAAAATCACCATGTCCATCATTAGAGAAGCTTAATGACATGAAACAATAATGGAGAATGATTTTGGTGGTTGGTGATGGAAGATTTTATTTTGCCAATTGAAATTTATGATCAAATAGGAAAAGTGAAGAAGCAAGATTAAATTGTCACTACTTCATAGAACTACATCTTAAGAAAGTTCTTTTTTTCTTCTTAGTAAAATCCACATTGTTCTCAAATTACAATGCATATAAAATACATCTTTTCTAGAGTTCCAAATTTCTTGCTAACAACACTAAGCTTTGTTCACATGAATTCCTTGGCCTTTCAGTAACTACAAAAAAGAGGTGCATCAAATGTTAAAATGTATAAAAGGCTTGGAATACCTACAATGGTAAAGAGGAGTCAAGGCACAAAGAAAACCCCCATCCATTTTGTCTCACATCCTCCAACTTGCTATTATCCGATTTACAGAAAACCAAAAAATACACTCCTTAATTCCTTGATATGAGGATTCTCATGAAAAAAAATTGGTATTTGTCAAGTTCATCATCTAACTAAAGATCCATAGATTATTGTGCCATTTAGCTTCTCAATAGCTACATTTGCATCATTAATAGTCTTAATTGTGCCAAATCTAAAGCAACAACTCCTTCATGAGTACTTGTCACACATCACATATGATGACATAAACAATACAGGGAATAAAACTTAATACAAAACCATAAAGATAAGACAGAACAACAAGGTCTTTTGCATAACTACTAGTCAGGTACATGGTAGTGATGAACAAGTCAAGCCTATGGTTAATCGATAAGATGGACCCTTACGCACTTAATGTTTGAAATTCAAAGCATTAAAAGCCAAAAACTCTACACTTGTAGGCATTAACTCATTTGCCTTCCCCACAAGGTACCACCAACTTCAGAAGCATTCAAAAGCCAAAAAAAATAGAATAGTAATAAGTGATATTGCAAGGAAGAAGAAGAAGAAGAAAGGAGCTTACCACCAGTTGATTCTTGTGGCTGGTTGATTCCATGTTGATAGACATCAGTTGCGCATGGAAATTACCAGTGGTCTGCTCACTAGCTAGGGCTAGGGCTTGGGCTTGGATGAGAGGTTTTTTTCAAAAAATGGGAGGGGAGATTGGATGAACTTCTAAATCATTTCTTGGATGAGAGGATTTTTTTCCAAAAAAATGGGAGGGGAGATCGAATGAACTTCTAAATCATTTAAAATGAGTTTTTTTTCATTTTTTGTCTTTTAGTGCCTGATTCAATTAGATGGATTGAAATTAACAGCAAATGCTCATTATTTTGAGGTTAGTTTAAAGGAGTCGGCATGCACATCTCCTATTGGAGGGTTCATGCTCCCCGCGAACCGACGAGTTCACTAGATTCGAGCTCATAAAGCCCAAAGTAAATGTGAGTCAAAATTTATTCTTCTAGCTATAATTCATGCATCTGTAATAGTGCAAATAAAACTACCTTGCAATGTGCAAACAAACTAACCCTAAGCATTGCAAGACTTGGTATAGATGAAAGTAGAAATACAAAAAAAAAAAAACTACAAATGAAACCCTAGTTATTGAACTTTCTAGATATATGGCCGTGTTTGGTTGCAATACAAATAAATTTGCACCGATGCAAAACTATGGTAGTGTAAATGATTTAAATGTAAATTCTGACCTATTTTTGTTTCAAATTTTAGATTATTTTTATTTGATTGTAGTGCAAATGAAGTAAATTAAGACATGAAGCAGAATAAAGTAAAACCCAAAACAAAATTAAACAAGAATATACTTTTTTTTCATTTACACTCCTATGCATTTGTGCTAGTACAAATAAAATTGCACTACAACCAAACACATCCTATTGTTCAACCTAAAAAGTTATTGAACTTTATGCAAATCTACAACAAATAATAGTTCAAAGTAAGGGATTCAATTGCACCTTGTTTGGTGGTTATAAACTTATCCAATCTCAGTCGTTTCGTAGAAACTCTAATAATCAATGGGCTTCCCATGTCAATCTTATCAAAATGAAGTGAGACAAAACTATTAAACTAACTTTCATAGTCTCATGTCTTGTACATACGTCAAAGTTTAGAGATTGAAAGGGAGGAGATCTGAGTGAAACGGATGAACCACTTGGGTAGTATCATCAATTTGAATCTTAGACTCATAAGCTATCCCCCTTTCAATGGCATACCATATTACCTTTTCCCAACTTCTTACCAATACCAAACCCGTCGTATCTACCGCTATAACACAACTCACTGTTGGTAGTGCCTGTAAAATGGTGCGCATAGGAAGTTCAAGAGGGAGAAAGTCTAATGATGATACATTACATACATACATACTACTTCATTCCCTCTCTCTCTCCCTATATGTGTGTGTGTGTGTGTGTGTTTCCACTCCCACCCTGCCTTGCCCCAAGCAGGCTTTTTCTTAATCTTAAACAGGGATGGAGTGAGCCCCAAATTAGGGATGGATAGAGATGGTGTTTGCATACAATTCCCCAAATATGATAACAAAATAGTAAAATACCCATAGGTTTAATATTAATTTATATTCATCAGTTTCCCTCGAATTCCCAAAATCCTAGGATTCCATAATTTCATTTCTAAAATACCCCCAATTTGTCAAAAATCCTTTCCCCAAACCTATACCGCCATCGGGGAAGAGGTAAGATGAGGTAGGGTATCTTGGCTATGGGATAAGGACAGAGAGGGGTGCCCTATCTCAAACCCGTGTTGACATTGTGTGTTTTGATGATAACAAATTCATCAAGAGTACTAATAGTTTAAAAAGTAAGTATGCAGCTACAAAGGACATCCTTAGTTGAGCTCGAAATTTTTTAAGAGACATTTTCTAATATGAGGTATAAAGGAGTAGTTAATCTAATTGATGGAATGGAAACTTTCTAGGAAAGAACAAAACTATCAAGAGTAGATGATAAAAAGAAGACATCAATCTCCAAAGCCTTTGATTTGTTTTTGCTTTTTTAGGATTATGTGTAATCAATTGCAAGATACACTATATAAGCTTTACTCAAGTCAACCTTGATTATACCAAACTTAGAGATCAATAGTTAAACTTATAAAGGGTTTTTATGCTCTTCACATGCTCAAAATTAGGCTTAAGTGTAAAAAATCCAAGTTTGAACTATTAGAAACCTTTCTTATAGGATTTATTTTTAAACATTTGAGCTATAACAACTCCTTTCTCTATGGTAAATATTTTAAACATCATAGAAATCATCTTAAAAACTTACCAATGGAGGATTAATCTATTTCCAATAGTTCAAAAATGATTATGTTTCTTTGTATATAAAAATTTGTGCGAAAGATAAATAAAGTGGGCAATAGATGTGAGATTCAAAGGGTTTTGCAAGAAAAACAATGTGAAAACATGAGTCATAAAAAAAGTAGATATATTGAATTCCTTATGAACTAAAAGAGTAAAAAACCTTGTTCTTAAAGAGTAATAGTAACATTTAATCCTAGGGTATTCATTGTGTTATCTTGCATATTAGGTCGCTTTGCTTGTAATTGTTCCATTAGCCTATTGAGAGGCAATCCATTAATGTTGTGTGTTTATATTGTCATATCTATTGTAAAAGGTTTGTATAAGATCTTTAAGACTATCAAATGGCATCAAGTCTTCAAGGTGTGAAGGTGAATGCATAGTATAAAGTTGGGATAGCACCTAAAACTATATCTAGGTATGATTGGTGCCTATAAAGTCCAACTAGTTGTAAGGGTTTTATTGGGCACTCGGGAAGACCAGGTGGTTAGTGAAAATTCTCAAGATGATGCATGAGGGGAAGATATATGCCGAGTTTGGTTGAGCCCATATAAAAATATTGCATCTATTGTACTTTTTTTTTTCTTATTCCTTTATTTCACCTCACACAAATCTTCTTTCAATCACAAGGGTCTTTGATTTTCTGTTATCCATAACATCAAATTTTGTTTCAAAACTTATAAAAAGAGATTATCTGGTTCAAAATAGAGTAGAACCCAATTCACTCCACCTTAAAGTTAGGTCACCTAGGCAATAACCCACCATATTGCCATTTCACAACTCAATTGCATAGTTTTCTCTCTTTGTATGACCCAAATTTTTCAAGTTAGGTTTGGTTAGGTTACCCTTTTTTTTTTTTTTTACTTCACCTTGTTAAAAAGGTTCCAATTAGCCTTAAGATTATGGGTTTTCATTGATTTTAGATATGGTTGGTTATATATGACACACCATGTAAATACGATATGGAGTTATTGTGTTTGGGTTTACATTAATCATATTTGTGTAAAAAATGTGCTAATCCATTTAATACAATTAATAAACATGTCAATTTTGGGTTAACCCACATAACTCAAAAATGACATGCTTATGACTCAAACTTAAGTCTTATATCATATATATATATTTGGATGAAATACTATTATGGTAGGTAAGTATGACATTGAGACATCATTCATTTACTTTTATCTTATGTGGGTGAATTGGATAATTGGGTAATTGACCAATTTCTCGACATTTGAGTGTTGGTATAATGGGTCCCACGGAAAGATTATTGTGTGGAGAGCATCAGGTACTTGGAGAATTGATGCCCTTTTGGGAGGTGGGTAAGTTGCTTAACCACTCGTCAAGAACATTAAAATCTCCCGGTAAAGTCTTTACCTTAATAAGCATCGGTGCAACTGAACATTGGCATCATAATTTGCCCATGTAAGCATATTACTTGGGTATCGAAAAATGAATGTGGCTTGAATGTTTTTTATGAATTTGTTAAGACCATGAAATATTAAATGTGCATTTTATTATTTAAATTTATCCATTATTTAATTTAAACATTTTTATTGTGTTTATTTGGTGTTAATTTAGGTTATATGTGTCATTAAGTAAATAATTAAATAGGTCGATCATATTAAGTTGGGCTATGTGGGTCATGTCGTGTTACACATGTAATAAACGTGTCATGTTCATGTTTGAGAACTAACACAATTAATTAATTGTTCATGTTCATGTCGATTTATATATCGGAATATTACTATCTCAACATGACATGAACCTAAAACAATAACATGAATTGCCACCCCTATTTTTTATATTATATGTAGAATGACAAAAATACGGTGTCCTAAAAATAACATTTTTAAGTATGTAGTACTATAACTTTTTTAGCCTTTAAATGTAAAATTATAGATACATACAAATAAATGTGTTGAATTGATGAATGCATGATTGCATGTATGCATACATATTTATAATAACACTAATCTATACTATTATAAAGTGGATACTTGCTTGGGCTCTATGCAAGTCATGAAAGTTAAATTTGACAATAGAATGTTAACTTACATTTTTATTCTTTACCCTTTACTTGCATATGTGCATAGCACTATGCCCTTACTCTTGTATATATAAAGCAGATACTAGATACTTGGTTTGGGTTCCATAAATCCAATATGAAGTAAAAAATTAGGTTCATATTTTTTCAACCCCAACCTAAGCTTCAACCTGACGTGTGTGTGTGGGTCTAAATATTGGCTAACCCAACACAAGTTGCACCCATACGTGCCTCTGAGGTATATTTGGGTCTTAATTAGATCAAAATGGGAAAAATCAACCCAAAGCCTATTATATTGGAAGGAACACAAAACAATGAAGGGTAAAAACCCTGTTAATTGAGTCAAATGAAGACATAAACCCTGTATAATATGGTTGTGGTTAGACTTGTTGGGTTGACATGGACATGGACTATTGGTTAGAACATTGTGGCATATCTCTTGTACTTTTATCACATAAAACAAATTTAATAAGAATAATTTTTATTAATGATTAATGTAAGAAAATGTATTTGTGCATGTGTAAATAAGTATTAACCATATATGTATGGCATTTGGATCTAAGTTTTATAACCTCCATGGAACTAAGGGAAAAAATAATAGATGGATACCTGCTTTAAATAACAAATGAAAAAGATCATTAATATTTGTCGTATAACCTAATATGAGGTTAAATATATTGGTGGTCAAGTTACTAAGGCGGAATTGGAACCAAAATGGTCTATTCCCCTCACCTATTTTGTTCAACTTGGAATGGGAATCAAAATCATAATTGGCTGGAATGGATTTTTGGAAGGGGAGGGGAGGGAATGTCCATTCATTCAAATGGGGGAATATCATTCCACCAGGAATGGAAATAGCTTCTGAATCTGTCAAACCAAATAGTTGGAACTGGAATGATCCGATTCCAAACCCCTATTCATACAAACCCAAACGGACCCTAAACACTTGATAAACACTTGACTGAGTCGCTTCTAAAAGGCAAGTGGTTCAAAGCAAACTCGGATTCAGTCCTCACACTGTTCTCATAGCCACTTCAAACCGTGTATTGGGAATATCTGAGAATATCTCCACTTTTATGGGAAGATATTCCCAATGAATGAAAATCAGCCCTCCACAAAATTGTCCCCCACCACGTCCCAAATCACATTCCTGCCTTGTATTGGGAATATCTCCCAATGATAATACCAGAAATGATAATGTCATGATCAGGAGATGTTCCCAATACATGACGGGGCTGTGCTGTGGGACGTTGTGGGGGACTGATTTGAACTCCGTTTTCGGAGGACCGAATCCCATGTCTTTTGAAGCAAATCCGGAATCATGGCCCGATGACAGATGGGCCGGTCCGACCGCGTGTTGAAAACACTGATCAAACTTGCTTTAGCCTAAAAACAAGTGATACGTATTGCACTCTCCTCTTCATCTGGTCTGCAGGCGACTGCTGCTTGCTCTTGGGGGTAGGGTTGCAGCATATAAAATACCACTCCATCTCTTCTTGCGCAGCCATAACCTGTGCACCCTTAACCTTATCCTGCGCACTTCTCATCCCTCTGCATCGAAGCAATGGGGTCTTCTCTTCCTCCCAAGGAGGCCAATCTCTTCAAGCTCATCGTCGTAAGTTCTTCCGCTCTTCATTCATTTTCTTAACTGGTTATCCACAGGCAACCCGTTAACGATTGTAGTTCTTTTTACGTTTGCTCATTTCTTTATTTTTTTCTTCATGTTACTGCAATCTGTTCCAGTGTCATTCCCATTGAAAAAACCCTAGCCTCTGCCATGTTCTTCAGCCATACATTATTCTCAAAACTCTGATTCAATTGTTTTTTTTTTTTTTCTTGTAGTGTCCAAATTGTTTGCTTTACGCCTTCTAAGTGCTAAAATAACTACAAAATGTGATCGATTCTCACCGAGTTTCACCTTTGCGCTACGGAGCTTATTGTTTTGGATTATTACACTGGGTTAATTTCCCTATAGAGGCTTATGCATACTCACTGGAATTGGTTCAAACATGTTAATCCGGTCATCCATTCGTTGGCTCTGACTGAAAAAGAATTTTAGAAATTAATCGTACTATATTCTGGCTCGATGAGTGTTTCGTCTCTTTCAAAAGTACAAAGTTCAAGAATAGGTTTGATCTTTGTTTTTCTGTTGTAAATTAACAATCTATCTTTGCCTGGGAAGATAATTTTGAACTGCAAATCATTCCGTTCAGCTGGGTCATCTGGGTTTTGAAATTATTGATTAATCACCTTGTCACTTCCTTATCCTTACACAATGGATATTTTTGGCCCAATTTATGTCTACTGGTCCGTGAAACTTTATTTTGTTACGTGCAATCATTTGTCACTCCTCTATCTCCACAATGTTGGAATTATCACTCTTATGTTTTTCTTTTTTTTCTTTTTTTTTATGGTAAAAACTCTGATGGTTGTTTGGTAGTTCAAGGTTAATCTGCTCAATCATTGCATCTCAGTGAGCACCCAAGCGTAAAAGAATTTTCTGTTTAAATGGTGCTTGCTCCAACCCTTTCTTGTTATCTAGACTTGATAACAATTAACAACCCAAAGAAATAAAGTTGCCTTTTACAGTGGCTGCGTTGCTCTTTTAGGATTGTTATAGTGTATATAGCTGTTTTAAAAAAGTTCAATATATTTCTTTTTGTACAGAAATGTATTCAAATTAATGTTATATAACATGCAACTGATCCACTTTTTAGTTGCTTCATTTAAAAATTATCTATCCTTACATTGCTTGTTTAGTTGAAAAATTTCTCAACACCTTTTATTGAACACAAGAAAGAGAAACATCTAATGCTGGAAAAATGAAATGCTTTTTTCTAGATTAATCAGTAATCACTTTTCAAAGCATTTCAGTACTCCTTTTTGATACACATTAGGTATGCGCATATTTTAATGTTTTTCAAAATATTAGTATGTTTTCTTTGTGGAGAAGGTATACAAATTGATCTAATAGTATTTGCAAATTGATCCGCTTTTAGTTTCTTGTTTAGTGGAACAACTTCTAAAGACCTTCATTGATCATGAGACACATTTGACACTGTATAAAAAGCTCATTGCATTCTTCTAGACTAATTACTTTTTGAATCTTTCAAAGCATTTCAAAGGTTAGGACTGTATCCAGTCTACCCCTCCTAAAATCCCAGATAGCTGGGACCAACATTGGGTAACAGCCTAAATGCTTTATAATCTCTACAGTTTTTTGTTTTACATTTAGCTAATATGTTATGAGTATGCTACATTTTCTACTCAAATGAAATGTGGATGTGTATGCTGTAATCCTCGAAAGGTTAGGGCAACATAGTAATTAGTAACATTGAGTGGATATAGTGAAGGGGAAATCTCTAAAATTACCCTCAAGTTTTAGGAAATGGACCAAAACTTCCCCTACCTTCGCAAAATCCCTTAAAGTACCCTTAAGTTTTCTAATAATTGACTAACTATACCTCTACCTTTAGTGTATCGTCACATCCTGTTCACATACAGTATATTACTGTCATAATGTTTTTAAAAACCCACATTTGCCCTCTGTTTCTTCTTCACCATCTCTGACCACTGAGAATGGAGATTTGAATGGGTTTAAGTATTTTACAGGGGAACACTGTGCAGTTCTGGGCTCCATTTTCTCGTAATTCAGAGGGACTTGTTTCCATTGTTACTATTATGAGAACCCCATCCGAGTATCTTGGTGTATAACAGAGACGTAGGAGCCAGTGCACCCTCTTCTGCTCTTTATCAGAGTGACCATTTGGTTTGATTGACAGTTGGTGGGATGGGATGGTACTGAATATTTTTATCAATAAAGCTTTCATGGGAGTTGATGGCCACTTAGGCCAATGCTAGTAAAACGACAATGTTGACAAGTATGTGTTTAATCCATTTTAGTGGATAAAAGCCTTGAATGAGCTCTGAAAACTTTTTCATAGTTCCCACATTAGAAATGAATGGAAGGGCCTTTGTTCTGATATTTTCTTCTGGGCTGTGCTTAGCATCATCATCCCAACACTTATCGTCTTGTATGCAGGCACAAAATCCAATTTGAACTCCAATGATCAAGTATGACAATAATAGATTTTTCATTTTGGTCATTCATCATGATTACAAAGAAGAAATTTTGGGAGCATCTTAAGGCTGATATCTTAAAAGTTCTCGAGGAGTTTCATAATTCTGCAGCCTTGGAAAGAAGCTTGTGTGCAACTTTCATTTCCTTGATTCCAAAGAAGAAAGGGGCTTCCGAGCTGAAGGACTTTAGACCAATAAGTCTGGTTGGGAGTATCTATAAAATCTTGGCCAAGATTTTAGCCACTCGGTTAAGGAAGGTGATAGATTCTTTGATATCAAAGTACCGAGGAGCTTTTGTTCATAACAAGCATATTCATGATGTGGCTCTCATAGCAAATGAGCTAGTTGATTCAAGAAAGAGAGTTGGGAGGAATGGTTTGGTCTGTAAAATAGATTTAGAAAAGGCATACGATCATGTTAATTGGTCTTTTCTGGATTATTTGATGGAAAGAACGCACTTCGGCTCAAAGTGGAGGAGCTGGATGAAATTTTGCATATCCACTCCAAGATTCTCTGTACTTGTTAATGGTGCAGCCAGAGGCAATTTCAGAAGTTCGAGAGGTTCGAGACGAGGGGATCCCTTATCTCCTCTCCTATTTATATTAGTAATGGAAGGACTCAGCAGAATGGTGGACAAGGCTGTGGAGTTGAACCTGTTGGAAGGTTTTGAAGTCAGCCCAAATGGTACTTCCGTTCCAATCTTGCAGAGTTGCAGTATGCTGGTGACACACTGCCTTTCTGCAAGGCCTTGGAGGATCAAGTTCTTAATTTAAAGCACCTCTTTTTTTTTGGTTTGAAATTGTTTCTGGGTTAAAGGTGAACTTAGCAAAAAGTGAAATGATAGCAGTGGGGAAGTGTCAAACATTCAGTATTTGGCTGAGCTATTGGGCTGCAAAGTAGGACTTCTACCCACAAGCTACTTGGGGCTGCCTCTGGGTGCCAAGTGTACATCAAAAACCATTTGGAACCCAATTTTGGAGAGGATGGATCAAAACCTGGCCACATGGAAGGCTATGTATCTTCCCAAAGGAGGGAAGGTAATTCTTATAAAGTGTCCTAGCCAGCCTGCCTACCTATTTTCTGTCTCTTTATCCAATCCCTTCGGAGGTGGTGAAGGAATTAGAAAAAAAGATGAGTGACTTTCTGTGGATGGGTTGGAAAGACTCAGATAAGTATCATCTAGTGAAGTGGGAGCAAATATGCAAACCCCACTCACAAGGGGGCTTGGGGATAAGAGATCTAAAATCCTTCAACTTAGCTTTATTAGGCAGCTGGCACTGGAGGTTTAAATGTTTAATGCAGAACTGGATAACCTTTGGAGGAAGGTAATAGCTGAGAAATTTGGGATGGACAGTAATGGTTTGTAGTGTGGTCCCCCTCCTTCAACTTATGGCTGCAGCCTTTGGAAAGGAATTTGTAGAGCTAACACCAAGTTCAGACAGGGTGTCGGGTTCAAAATAGGAGATGGAAGAAGGATCAGATTTTGGCTAGACCCTTGGACTGGGTAGAGGTCCCTTAAATAGTTGTTTCCTATTTTGTTCAACCTGGCAGCTGACAAAGAGGTGCTGGTAGCTGATTCTTTTGTTCAGAGGGGAGAAAACATTTGCTGGAACCCATCCTTCAGAATGGACTTTAATGATTGGGAGATTCAACAGATAGGGGATCTTCTAGCTTTGCTTCAAGATCAGACTCTGAACTTGCAAAGCCAGGATTTGAGAGTGTGGGTTGGGAGAAATCAGGAGTATTCTCAGTTAAATCCTTCTACAGATTTTTAGTAGGTGGAAATGGTACACGTTTTCCTAGCCGGGTCATTTGAGGGACAGTGGCATCCATGAAAGATAAATTTTATGCTTGGATGGCAGTTTTAGAGAAATGCCTAACAAAAGAAATGCTGTTGAAGAAAGGTTATCCCTGCAATGACTTGAACTGCAGCCTGTGCAGTGGCCAGTGGGGAGATGGAATCAGTTAATCATCTGTTTTGCATTGCAAGTTTGTAGGAGATATATGGAATTATTTTCAAAAGTGCTTAGAGGTCAGCTGGAGTATGCCTGCCTCAGTTAAAGAATGCTTGGAGGCTTGGCACATACCGGGATGACAAAGAAGGTGAAGTTGTGCTGGTCCTCTTTACCTCTGGCTATTTTGTGGGCAGTATGGACTGAAAGGAACAGTAGGACTTTTGATCACACAGCTTCTACTGTAGCTGAGGTCATAAACAAGACTGTTGAGCTGCTTAGGAGCTGGTTGTCTATACATACAGGTTTTAAAGAAGATACATCTGACTGTAATTTTTTGAAGGTGGCCTTATTTTGTGGTCCTTTTGCTTTTGTTTTGTACAGTTTCTCTTTGTACAAAAGACCATTGATTAATATAATTATACTTCACCTTTTCTCAAAAAAAAGCTCCATATTGCTTAGAAAAAGACTGGCATCCCTCACTCTTTGGCAGCAAAGCCTCTCAGCTGCACTGCCTCATTCTTCCTCCTCCACGCCTCCGCCTCTCCACTGTTTATGGGCTTTATGACTGCAATTTTTTGCTCTGCTAATATGTGTTAATGATATGAGCTTAAAAACATCCTGTGAGTGGGAATAAAAAGTTTCAAAATGTTGTTTATTCAAATATTACTATTTTGAAAATTTAAAGAAGAATGAAAGGTCAACTAGTCTTTTCCATCTTTCCTTAATGGTTAACGGCAATTGTCAATTGTCAGAAAACTTAGGGATACTTTAAGGGATTTTTAAACAGTAGGTAGGCACTTTCCTAAAACTTAGGGCAATGATAAAAAAAATCTTAAAACATAGGGGTAGTTTAAGAGATTTCCCCTATAATGAAACTTTGAATTATCCACAGCCACATCAGAGTTGTTCTTGGGCATCAATGTGCATCTCTGATTTTCTTTGTTTTTCATTAGTAGCATCAGGTGCTGTTTTTGTTGATACAGAAGTTCTGAAACTCTTTCTAACCCATTGCTAGGACATGAATACATCTAGAATGCTCTGAAACTCTTATCTCTTTCATTAAAAAAAGTTAGGTTTGGTTCTTTTGAAGAGAATAAATGTAAGCAATAGATGATTGTTTTTTTTTTTTTGATCAATAAATAATAGATGGTTGTTTATCTACTAAAATCCTTGTTTTTATCTTAATCTAAAAAGGGAAGATGTATTATGTCTGTTTGCTAAATCCGGATTTATTTTTTTTCATTTAGACAAGTATCAATATCTATTGGAACATCCTTCTTATATATTCTAATCATTGCAGAAATTATATGAAACTAAACAATACAAAAAGGGACTAAAAGCTGCAGATGCTATATTAAAAAAGTTTCCAGATCATGGAGGTACGTAGTCTTAGTAAGATTCTTGCATTCTATATGTCTTTATTATTTTTTTTTTGAGAAAAGGTAAAGTAATATTTATTAATCTAAAAAAACCTGTACAACAAGAGGCTGTATATAGGGTGCTTAACTGCTCCTGCAGTGCTAACTTAATAAACCATTATTGTTTACAAAAGATTTTCATATACAAAATATGTACCATGATTCCTGCCCTTGAATAGCTTATGACCGCATTTGGGGCAACTTCTCCTACGGGCTTTTTGTGCATTTTGCATTTAAGAAGCCAAAAGCCTGATTGAAACCGTTTGACATATATTTGGTCTGGCTTCTCCTTATGGATAATTTGATGCTACTTTTGTGGATAAGCACAAGCTGTTTTTTTATTGGCTTCTTGCTTCTGCCTTTTGCATTTAAAGTGGGGGCCACATTTTAAAACTTTAAGATTCCCTTTTAAATGCCATTAATGCCCTCAAACTTATGTTTTAAATGACTATTAACACCTTGAAAATTTTTAAATGTCTAAATTAACACCCCGACTATTTATTAGTACTTCAAAATGACTAACATGCCCCCAATACTTCCAAAACCCAGATTCATCCGCTTCTTCGACTTGTGCCTATCCATGTACAATAAAAATTATCCGGAAGCAGAAGCACTGCTTATGGATAATTTTTAACCTATTGGTTAAGCGCTCCCAAGCACAGGCTATGTGTGGCAGCCATGAATGCATTCTACCCACTATCAGCTGAAAGACAGTGTTCACTGAAGATTCCTTGACCTTGAATATCCTTTAATTTCTTTCCTGCTGCAGACGCCAAAAGGCAGCTGCTGGAATCAATCCCTTGGGGTAGAACTTCCCTATAAAAGAGATTTGGAGCGAGCCCTTCCTACTTAAAGTTCAAGCTCTATGTTGGGAAGTATTCCTTGGAAGGATAAAATACCTGTGACATGCTTCAAAAAAGGAAGCCTAAGAAAAGGCCTTTCTCCTCATGTGCGTTTCCTTTGTAATGCAAGTGGTGAAACCTTATCCTATTTACCAATCTCCCACCCTTATGTGCTTTGTGTTTGGGAGTACTTCTGTTCTTTATTTGGTTGCAAGTGGGTTCCCCCTCAAGATGTACTGAGTCTCTTCAATCCAAGTTTCTTAAAGCAGCCAAGGAAAAGAGGGAGAATTATCTGGAAAGCAATCAGGGTAGCAGTGGTGCAGGGAAACCTATAATTGTACAGGTTTCCCTTCCTTTCCCTACATTTTCCGTCAAACCAAACACAGTTTAAAGAAAAGGATAGGGTGGTCATGGAATAGAAACCCCCAGCTGGTAACAACATAAAACTAAACTTTGATGGGAGTTCCATGTGCAATTCAGGACTGGCAGGTATAGGAGGCGTGTTCGAAGATTCATCAGGCAGGTTGATGACTTTGTATTTTGGACCTATAGGGGTTGGAGACTCACTGAAAGCTGAGCTGTTTCTTTGCTGCAAGGTTTGAGATTTGCAAAACAATCAAACTTCTAGCAATTGGAAGTGGAAGGGGACTCAAAACTGGTTATTTCTTGGACAGGAATTAGGCAATTAGCTGTCAATTACCTTGGATTTACAGGCATGTGTTTAGGGAGATAGAAAGCCTCTCTAAGGATTTAAACACCACTTTTAATTGGGTGAAAAGGACCGCAAATGGGGTGGCAGATGCTCTAGCAAAACAGGGGGTTTTATAGAGAACGACTGTTTTGGGCTGTAATGTAACTCTTTTTGTAATATTGGGCATTGGCATATTCTTCATTCTACCATTTGGTGGTTGGAATTCTAAACTGTTGTGCTAAACTTTATTTACAAATCAATAAAATTTCTTTGTTGATAAAAAAAGCACTCCACTGAAGACCTTTCTTCTCATAACCTTTTTTTTTTTTTTTCTTTTAACCCCTTCAACTTCTTACATCTTCTTTAAAGGCAATTCAAGTTATAGTCATTGTTTTTTATGTGAGGATTAAGAATTTAAGACCCTATCATGGACTTGTTTGGGCTTGCCTCAAGGGGCGTGGTACAAGGCGGCTCGTAGAATCAGGAATGCAATATGTTTTACATCACTTCAGCTACTTCAAGTAATGCAATTGAAGAAAAAAGAGATTGTGGGTTTTAGATGCTTGAAAATGCTTTATATGTTTGATTTTATTTTTAATTTTCATTTGAATACTCTTTACATGTTATGTTTATGTATTTTAATTTTAGATAATAGGTTTATAAAACATTTATTTTAAAATTTAAGTTATATTTTTTTATTAATATTATGTTTAATGTTTTTCGATTATTTTGCATTTGTGGCATTTTTTAAATTTTCTGACATTTTTTTTTGATTTTTTAGCATTTTGTTGTATTTTTGCGTCTTGCTTCAAAAAGGTGTGCACCTCACCTTGCACTTTTAAAACACTGGCTTCAAAAAGACGAGGAGAGGGGATGGTGGGGTTACATCAATGAAAAAAAGGAAATTTAGACATGTGACACAAGGAATGGATATCATGCTGAATTGGGTGAAGAGGGATGCCAACAATATGGCTGATGCTTTAGCTAAACAAGGGGTGGGAAGAAGCACTTATTTCTGGGCTATACTGTAATCCATTTTCTTGCTTCTTCCGGGGGAGTTAAGAGAGTTTATCTCCTCCTTATTTGTATCTTCTGTTTATGGTTTATTAATGAATCAATGAATTTCAGTTATTGATAAAAAATATGGCTAGCTGTCCCCTCAAAACTCATCTCCGTCCACCATCCCTTGGCTGATCTAAAAAGCCTCCTTTTTCTAGGCAACAATGTTCAAATATGATGGAAGTAGGCTTAGGGAGGATCCCGTCACAATCCCTCCCCTCAAACTATTATTGTCAGAACCATTACTGCCTATAGCACCCATTCCTACCCATCCTTCTCTGACTGGAAGAGAGTAGAGATTGAGAATATACCTATTTTCCTTGTCCTTCAAACTTACATCAGTTAGGTCCCAATTCACCATTATACCCTTTGCTGTCTCCACAGTTGGCAGTGTCTCCCTATCACAGCTGCACTCTCCTCGTAAACTTCTGATAACCACAGCCTCTATAACCTCCATCTTAGTTTCTTGCAAGCATAATATGCTTGAAGCCCACTTTTTGGTGCATGAGCTTGCCACCACTCTCCTCCGGCTTGAATTTAGGCCTCTAATATTCCATGAGGTGATCCACATGATGAGGTTAAATTATTATAGCTAAAATAATACATTATCCCTATTTATCAAAAAAATATTATCCCTCCCTTACAGGAAGAAACAATTAAACTACCCTTTTCCTTGTCATTTTGCTTTCTAGCCAATTAAACCCTGCTTTATCATTTAAGTTCCACAAGAGCCTGGACATTTCTTTCTTGGTCTTCCCTCCCTTCCTTATTTTCTTTTCTAAGGCCTTCCTTTCAATCTCCATCACGAAAGGGGGAGAGGGCGGAGTTTTGGGAGGAACTCGGAGGGCTGAGGGAGAAGTGGGATGGGCCTTGGTGTGTGGGTGGGGACTTCAATGTAATAAGGAGAAATGAAATGAAGGGGGGAGGGATAGAAGAACTTCTGTAGGTATGAGGAGGTTTGAAGAATTCATAAACAATAATGAGTTGATAGATCCACTGCTGATTGGAGGGAAATTTACCTGGTCGAACTGCCAAATTCTAGCCATCGTTAGGAGGTTGGACAGATTCTTATTCTCGGGAGATTGTGCATACTATGTGGGAGAAGTAGTTCAAGAACCAATGACCATCCAGTTGTTAGACCATAAACCAATTCTTCTACGAAGGGTTGCTGCTGTTACAGGCGTCAAACCGTTCAGGTTTGAAAATGCTTAGCTACTCCAACCAAACTTTGTGGAATGGATAGAAAGTAAGTGCAAGTGGAAGGACCAGCAGGTCTAAAAGTGATTAAAAAATTGCAAGCCATCAAGCAAGCGTTGAGGGAGAGAAGGAAGGAGGTAGTTGGAGGGGAAGAGGGCTGAAAAAAGAGATTTTTGGAAAAGCTGGCCAGATTAGAAAGAGTAAGAGAGGGAGGAGAGTTCAGGAGAGAGGCCCAAATTGAGATGTCTGTTATTCTGTTTTGGAATCTGAACTAGAGGGCCTAATTCTGAGGGAGGAAGTCAGGTGGAGGCAAAAATCTAGAGCTATGTGGCTGAAAGAGGGAGACAAGAACACCTCTTTCTTCCATGCTTTTGCAAATGGGAGGAGGAATTGGAGTTGGGTGTCCCTGGGAGATCTGGAACCAAACCGGCTAAGCAACAGTGCAGCGGGTTGGTTAGAAAGGGATCTTGAAGTTGGAGAGGTACATGAGGCTTTGAAAAAGATCAATGGTGACAAAGCACCAGGGCCAGATGGGTTCAACTTTATTTTCATTAAAAGTTGCTTGTACTTCTTACAAGAGGATTTTATGCAGATGTTCAAGGAATTTTGGGATCCAAAACTCTAGATAGGTGGGAAAATGCTACATTCATCTCTCTAATACAGAAAAAGAAGTGGGGTAGTGAACATAAACAACTTCAGACCAATTAGTTTGATAGGCAGCCCTTATAAACTATTGGCAAAAGTGCTGGCAGGCTGGCTAAGGGAAGTAATTCGGGAAGTGATAGGGGAGATTCAGATGGCTTTTGTAGAAGGAAGGCAGATTTTGGACAGGGTCTTGCTAGTGAATGTATAGATTCAAGGTTAAGAAGTGGAAGACCAGGCTCGGTATGTAAGTTAGACCTAGAGAAGGCATACGGCCATGTTGAATGGGGATTCTTGGAGGAGATGCAAAGGTTGATGGGGTTTGAGGAGGTTTGGAGAGGTTGGATATATGAGTGCATTTCATCAGCCTCCTTCTCACTGTTAATTAATGGTGTGTCATCAGAATTTTTCCAAGCTTCTAGAGGGTTGAGGCAAGGGGACCCACTTTCCCCTCTGTTGTTTGTCTTAGTCATGGAAGCACTAAAGCTGATCATGAAGAAAGGAGTGCTGAGGGGGCGGTTAGAAGGCTTTAAAGTTGGACATGAAGCATGGTTGTCAAGGCGACGCCTAGGCGACAAGGCACCCTTGGAGGCTCGCCTTGCCTAGTCGCCTAGCAGTTTTGTGCACTGGGTTATAAAATACTTTTAGATTTTTAATTTTTTGACATTATAATTATAAAATAGACATTATTAAACTAGAATATTCATTTTATGTGTTTATATACTAATTTCTTTTTCTTATTTTCTTATTTTGTTAGGGTTTAATCAATGCAAACATTGCTAACTGGTATTGAACTATCGATACACCTTTGTGTATTGGAAGAGGTGTATCGGTACTTATAACGATACTCCCCCTATTTTTTATTTCTTTGGTTTTCAATTTCATTTTTAAATATATATATATATATATATATATATATAATTTAAAAAATGGGTCCCTGAAAACACCTGTAAACAGGTATCGGGACCCCAAAGATACAATACAATACACCCGATACGGGGCGTATCGTATCAAAATTTTGATCCTTGATGGAACCCTCAAAAATTTCAAAACCTGAACCTATAGGCAAGGGAAGAACTTAAAATTTTGTCTAATCAACACATTTTCTTCTTCCGCGTCTTCTTCTTCTTCTATCTTTTCTTTTCTTCTTTCCTATAACAAAAGTAGGGGTTCCGCCCCTATATTTTTTGAATTTTCTTTACTTTGTTCTTTTTCTTCTCATAAAATGTTGATTTTCTAGATTTAAACATGAATTTATACTTTTCTTATGAAAATTATGAATAATTATTAAGGAAAGATGGTTATGGAACCTAGGGAACTACCCTAGGATCTACGGTTTTACTTAAAAAAATCTATCGCCTAGGTGTCGCCTAGGCACCCGCCTAGGCGACTAGGCGACAAGGTGCTGGAATGTAAGGCAACAACAATTAATATCTAGGGACTTTTAATAGAAAGGATGGAGAGGAGGCTAGGTAGATGGGAAGCCAAGTATCTATCTTTGGGTGGGAGAATTCATAAAGAGTGTTCTGTCTAGCTTACCGACATATTACCTTTCCCTCCTAAGAGTTCCCAAAGAAGTGACTTTGAAAATTGAGAAAATTCAGAGGGACTTTCTATAGGAGGGGGTGGGCAGGGGGCAAAGTGTTTCATCTGATCAAGTGGGAAAAAGGTCTGTAGATCAAAGGAGGGGGGGTTTAGGGTTGAGAAGGGTAAAATTTGTTGAAGATTAATTAGTTTTATGATGTTTTTCTGAGTAGATGTTTTATGTTAGTTGCTAGATAGGAGGTGGGGACCACAGTATTTTTGTGAGTCCAAATTTTATTATGTTTTTTGAGTGTTATATATGCTGTTTTATGTTTTGCCACCCTATAAGGGCATAGTTGTCTTTGTACTGTTCTATTATTTTAGTATAAATAATAAGTGAAGGGAGCGGCCAGATTATTGCTCTCTTTTCCTTCAACTTCTCTTCTTCTCTTCTTCTCCTTCTCTCTACCTTCTCTCTTCAAGAAACTACTTTCTTTCATATTTTTTTTTAATTCAGCAGATTTCTACTAAATTAATTAACAAAACACTTTTATGGAAATGACTGTGGAGATTTGGGCAAGAAGGAGAGAGGGAGGCATTATGGAGGAGGGTGGTGGTTGGAAAATTTGGAGTGGTGAGGTTCGGGTGGGAATCAAGGGAGGTAAGAAGTTCCTATGGGGTAAGTGTGTGGAAGGGAATCATAAGTTTTAATCAAGAGTTCAGAAGTTAAGTTTAAAGTGGGGGTAGGTCATAGGGTAAGGTTTTGGGAAGATGAGTGGCTTGGGGTGGGAAAACTGTGTGAGGTGTGTCCTAGCCTATACAAGCTGACAGATCAACAAGTATTTTTGTGAACCACCACTGTGATTGAATCTTTATATTATCATCCACTTCCTCTAGCCATTTGCACCTAGACTTCTGTTTCCAACAAATCTCTTCCTTCGTTCAGATCTCTTCCAAATCCTTTATTCTATCCATCTCCTCAATTCTTGATGTTAGATCCACTTTGATTTCTTCTACTTTTTCAAATTGCTCTTTGTTCCAAACTTAATTCTTTCCTTTAATCTTTTCAGCTTCCTTGCAAAACTAATTACCTTTTCTCTTCCCAAAGGATTAGATTCTCCCCACAGAAACCTTCAGTCTCTCCTTTAAAGAAGGATCTTCAAACCACATGTTCTCAAACCTGAAAGGCGAAGGGCCTCCGCCAGGGATTTCTTCCTCAATACAAATGGGACAGTGATCCACAGAAACCTTCAGTCTCTCCTTTAAAGAAGGATCTTCAAACCACATGTTCTCAAACCTGAAAGGCGAAGGGCCTCCACCAGGGATTTCTTCCTCAATACAAACGGGATAGTGATCAGATGTCACTCTAGGCAAATCTCTTGAGACTAGTTTCTCACAAATCTTCCCACTCATGAGACAGGAGAAATCTATCCAACTTTGAACAAGTAAAGAGGGGGGGTGGACTGAAAGCTTGACTAGGTAGGGGAAGCTCTCTCAACTCAAGGGAGTCAACAAGATCATTGAATATTCTCATGCTTGTAGTGATAAGGGTTTGGGTTATTTGTTTCCCCCGAGAATCTTATAACATTGGAATCACCCCCTAAACACCAAGAACCTTCCCATAATCTCCTGGCAGCATACAACTCCTCCCAAATCAAAGTCCTATTTCCATACGAATTAGGGCCTTAAGCATTTGTCAGAACCCATTCTCTTCCATCTGAGGCTCTTTTGATTTTTTGGGAGACTGAAAATTGTCCTTTGAGCTCCTCTAGACAATCCATTTCTTCATTCCTCCAGATGGTAAGAATTCCCTCTGAGGCCCCCTAGGAAGGTGCAGAGGACCTGCTAAGACCCCTAACGCCCAGATACTCTTGATCCATTTTCTATCAATTATTGGTAATTTGGTTTCTTGGATCATTACCAGGTCTGGTTTTTCTTTTCTGAAAATATTCCTGTTCAATCTTCTCTTTTTTGCACTTCCTAACCCTCTCATGTTCCGACTTATTATTTTCATTTCAATGTCCCTGAATTCCTGTCACCAGATTTACTCCCCTTTCCTTCTTTCCTTCTTTTTGTTATCCTCCTTCTCATAATTTATTCCACATTTCAGCTTTTCAATTGTGCCCATTTTTCTTTTCTTCTGTTTACTATTCTTCCTCAGATACACTGTTGTTTTCCCACCCTTCTTTCCTTTCTTGTTCTACATTCATCTCTCCTTCCTTTACTTCACCCAGGTCTAGCTTAGGTTTCTGAACTTGGGTAGCATGGCGATCTAACCCAGGACACACCGGTTCTTTCTCTACTTCTAGGGCTCCTAGGTTCTCTAGAATTAAGTTCAGAACTCTTCCCCTTTCCTCTTCTACACTGCTATCCAGGAGCTTCTCACCCTTTAAATCATTGGCACTTGGAATCAAGGTTCAAAATATCAAGCTGTAGCAGCCCTTTCTCTACCTCTTCTACCGGCGTATTGGTCTATGTCAGCCCTCCTTGCTCTTTTTTTTTTTTCTTTGTGAACCTGGTTCAGAGGGGTCGGTTTAAGGTGCTTCTACCCCCTGAACCGGGTTAAACGCCAAAACACCCCCTTAGGGTCTTATCGAGAGGCTCCAGATACGATACGCATTGGCTGATACGGTCCGATACGTATCAAAATTTCGAACCTTACTTGGAATATAAGCATTCTGGGAGGGTAAGGCTTCGATGGGTCTTGCAAGGATGGAGGGAAAGGTTAGCTTCTGAGGTCGAAATTTTATTGGAATTCATTGCTTTCTCAATTCATCACAAAGCTTAGGCAAGGTGTCTGGCACAAAATTTGCACTAACTCTTAAAGTGTCCAACATGGATACAACCTCAATTTTGAAGTATCATGCAGTGGTGGTTTTTTATTTATTATTGGTAGCAAATAGGAATTTTATTAGCTGCCATGAAAGAATAGTAGTAGTTTACACTATACAAAAACTGTGCGAAGCACCCCTAGATATAGGTTAGCACTTTATCTATATGCGTCCCACTGTTCCAAGATTTTGGGGTTAGATAAGTTTGATTTAAAATGCAGATATCCACACCCAAACACGTGTAACATAAAAAAGGGTTTTATAGAGAAGCAATAGGCTGTTTTGACGGTTCTCCTTTGATGATATTTGGAAGAATAGGTTTTCAGTACCATCTAGTTCTGTGTAGAAGATTAAAACAAGGTCGGTGTGGACACCTCTTGAAGGTTTTCTGAAAATAAACTTTGATAGGAGCAGTCAAAGCAACCCAGGTCCTTCAGGAATTGGAGGAGTCATAAGAAATAAGAAAGGGATCATACTAGCACTTTATTCAGGACTGGTGGGCATTGGAGACTCTTTAAAGGCTGAACTGTTTGCAGTTTTACAAGGTGTTCAGATTGCAAAGGACATGAGCTTGGAGAACCTGGTGATTGAAGGGGACTCCAAGGTGGTGGTAGGTTGGCTAAGAGATCCAGACTCAGTGGTTTGGTGTTATAGAAATCGAATGAAGAAGTTCCAGTGAGAAGAGGAAGTTTAAGTGGTTGACTAAGGACATTGATGTTTAATGTATTTGGGTAAAGAGAAGTGCCAACTCTTTTGCCAACAGTTTAGCTAGGCAAGGGGTGCATAGGGATTCTATTTTCTGGGCTCATTTGTAACTGTTTTTTCTCTTCTGATCCCTAGGGGAGCTAAGATATTTTATCTCCCCTCCTTTGTATTTTAATCTCTTATTAATGAAGTGCTTCCTGTTATTGATAAAAAAATGAAGAAGTTCCAGTGGTTAACACAGCAGATGAATCTAAGTATACAGTGAGTGGGGAGGGAGGCTAATGCATTGGCTGATTCATTAGCTAAGCAAGGGGTAATTAGGGATCAGTTGTATTGGGTGCAATTGTAATTATTGTGCTAGTTCTGATTTAATAGTGAGGCTGCATTTCGTGCCTCCCTTTGGGATGCTTGTAACAGTGCCTATCATTATTGATTTCAATGAAATTTAATGATCTTTTACTTATAAAAAAGGATGTTTTGTTGTTAGTAAATCCATAACAAGATTAATAGGTTTTAATGGTGCTTTTCTTTTTTAAGTGTTCCCTTAATTGCTCATCTCTCTCCCTCCCTCCCCATTTTATTTCTGATATCTCCTGAAAATTGCTGGTCTTATATATGTATTTTTCTCCTCTGCTACTAGAAACTTTGTCGATGAAGGGGTTAACATTGAATTGCATGGAACGCAAAGCAGAAGCATATGAGCTTGTACGGCGTGGACTAAAGGTTGGAATACCCTATGGTTTTAGTAAGCTATATAGTTCCTTTTTATCAAGGTTGTAACTTAATTTCTTAAAACAATACCCACAGCTTTTCTTTTTTAATGCAGAATGATCTTAAAAGTCATGTTTGCTGGCACGTTTATGGTCTCTTATATCGATCGGACAGGGAATACAGGGAGGCAATAAAATGCTACAGAAATGCTTTGAGGATTGATGCAGACAATATTGAAATACTTCGTGACCTCTCTCTCTTGCAGGTTGTTATATGCTTTGCAACTTCTATATGTAAATGGTCTTGTAAAATTATTCTTTTTTTTTTTTGAGTGGTAAATTTAACTTTATTAATTGTGGAAAATGAATGTTATGTACAAGGAGGTTTATTTTGTTAGGCTGGCTCTACAGTGTACACCACTTAACGCCCATTTTACTTCTCAGGCTTACTAATAACTTTCATCTGTTATCCTACATTTGTTCCCTATTAGCCCCCTGCTTGGCAAATGGCAAGTGTACCAGCTATATGATTTGCTGATCTATGTGCCCATGTGATCACAACCCTTTCCCCTCTTATAAAATTATTCATCAAAAAATGGTCTTGTAAAATCTACAAAGTGGAAATTAATACAATTGCACTTAGTTTTGTCAATAGATGCATGTGGTTGTCTATATCATGGTCAAGATAATTAAACTGATGAAACAATAAAAGCTATGAGGCAAGGTTCTCTTTTTGAAATCTCAACCCAACTTAGCCTTAATCTTTACTATTTACGTCTGTATCATGAGTCCTGTCCTGCCATTGTGTGCTACCAAGGTATGATAATAAAAACTTTCCTGATTGTTATTGATGGAAAAAGCTTATTCAAATCATCAATAAAAACTACGAGGCGTTGCTTTACTGTAAGACATTGAAATGATAAACACTACCAATAAAAAAGGAGTCAGTTGCTCATAATTCAGGGTCTCTTGTGCGTCTCTCTAGCTAATCCTTTACTCAATTGAGTATTATTAGGTCGGTATGGATGTCCTAAGGTGGTAAAACTTTGCTTCTTCATGAAAGAAGTGCTAAAATGAACAGTTTTTTTGATGAATATGATAAGTGAACATTGCAGTCCATCTTGATAATATCAACCAGGATATGCTTATATCCCCATCTGCTTCTTTTTATTCATCTTAAATATGATATTGCAGTGGCATTATTTACACATGGTTTATAGGGAGTTCATATTTATTTATTTCTTTTATAAAGCTTCTTCTTGCTCTATGTGGCAGCGGGTTTTGGACAGATTCGAGAAGAGGTTGGCATCTTGGAGGAGCAGATATTTGCCATTGAGGTGGGGTATGGTCACTCTCATTAAGAGTGCTCTAACCTGTTTGCCAGTTCATTTCTTTTCAGTTCTTAAAATTCCAACAAGAGTGGCTGATAAGTTGGAGAGTATTCAGTGAGATTTCCTTTGGAAAGGAGGGGGAGGGGGAAGAAAGAAAATTCAATTGGATAAGCTGGGTATAAGTGAGAACTTAGGGAGCTAAATAGAGTGTTGCTTGGGAAGTGGTTATGGAGATTTGGGAAGGAGAGGCATCATTGGAGGATGGAAGATGTTGGTTGACTCATCCACTATTGGGGACACTACTCACCCCCAATGGACCCTCCAAATGTTAGGTGCATGAAGTTATTCTTGATGGAAGTTCAATTTGTAATCTGGGACCTTTAGGAGTTGGTTTGTTTTTAGATATCATGGTGGGAATGTATTTGCACTCTATTTTGGACTGGCTGGCCATGGAAATTCAATAAGAGTGGAATTCTTAGCAGTCAAGCAAGGAATGGAGATAGCCAAATCACCTAATCTTAACTATGGGCAAGGTTGTTTGAAACCTTTGGAATTCAATATTGTTTCCTGGATATGATGTTGGAAGCCTTAAATGGATGGTACATACCTGGGCTAAGCAAAAAAGGAAAGTGATCTGGGGAATTATGCCTTTGGATCTACTTTGGACAGTGTGGCTGGAAATAAATTGCAGAGTTTTTGAATGGTGTGGAAAATCAGAAGATGAAAATATCAAGGCTCTTTGAGGTAGACTATATTCTTGGGTTGCAGTGCATATTCTGTTTAGAAACACACCTTAGAGATCTTTTTTTGTAACTACCAAAGAGCAAATTGAAGTTGAGGCTGATAGTCAGCTCATGGGTGTATTTGCCTTTTCTCTATTTAATTTATTTTCTCTTTCTTTCTCAAAAAAAAAAAAAGGAAATGCTAAATCTTAAAGACTTAAATGATTGAAGGGGACTTAAAAGTGATGTTAGGATGGTTGAACAAGAACAAATAGGTGCTATGGATTTGCAGACAAAGTATAAGGGAAATAAGGAAACGAGCAAGGGAATTGAATGCCACCTTTCAATGGTTGCAAATTGATAAAAAAAGAAAGAATAACTATCAATGGGTACAAAAGAAGCAAATGGCTTATCGGATACCTTGGCTAAACAAGATTGGTTAATAGGGATTACCTATTTTGGGCTGCTCTGTAATGAACAATTAAAATGGGATAGGTGACATCCATCCTATATAATTGGTTTTCAAGAAACTTTGTTCACAATATTTCTGTTAATGAATTAATAAAGAATCTTAGTTAATATTCAAACAAAAAAAGGTTTAAGAAAGAGAAAGATGCATTAAGGAGAAGAGTGGTGATTAGTAAATATGGGGTGGTGAGATTTGAATGGGACACTAGAGTGGTTTCTTCCCCAAATGGTGTTTGTGTTTGGAGGAATTATAAAGTTCTAAGCAGAATTTGCTAAATTTTCTACCTTTATGGTGGGGAAGGTAAATAGGGTAAGGTTTTGGGAGGATGAATGGTGTGGAGATGTTAAACTTTGTCAGATTTGTCCTTGATTGTATAATTAATTTCCAAGGTGATTCAATGCTTTGAAAAAAGGATAACCAGATTGTGTTTGTCCTGTTTTTAGAAGACTACTATTGGATAAAGACCTTGGAGTGTGTGCTGTACTATTTTCAATGTTGGAAGCACGGAAGATGAATACCAAACCTGACATGAGATGTATAAAGAGTGCAAGGATGATAGGAATTTCAGTAAAATCCTTTGTGAAGCTGTAGCTAGGGAGCAGGTAGAAAGTTCTTTTTTAGGTGGGGTAGAACCTATGGGGCCGCCCAATACCTCCAGGAGTGGAGGTATTGATGTTGGACCATTTAAAGTCAAGAGGCTTTCCATTTCCTAGCATTTGTGTTTTGTGCATTGGTAATGAGGAGGATGAGCTGAATTGCCTCTTCACCCTAGCTTTCCGTACCAATTGCCAAGATAAGAGGGTGTGGTTTATGAATTCATTGATATTTTTTCTTGTAAATCCTTCTTCAAAGCCCTAAACAAATTTCCTCCACTCCCCTGCCTGCCTTTTCCTCCACATGATGTTTGGGATGGGCCCACTTCACTGAAAATCAAGCCTTTCTTATGGGAGGCTGCTTGCAAGATAATCAACACATATGAAAACCTCTAAAAGGAAAAATGAAATCCTGGTGCCTCCCTCATGTGTTTTCTTTGCATAAAATATGGGGAAAGTGTTGACTATTTATTACTATCTTGTCCATATTCTAAGGCATGAATTCATTTCTTTTACCTCTTTGGATTGAATTGGCCCACCTTTAAAACATCATGGAGCTATTCAACACTCAACTTGTGGCCCATAAAAACCAAAAGGGGGAAAGTACTGTGGTCATGCATTGGAGCAGCAAGGCTCCATATGGAGTCTTTGGCATGAAAGAAATGCAAGGATCTTTGACTGAAGACAGCTCATTGGGTGTTGAAAAAAAGGGAATTTTAAAGGGGATGGACTGCTGTGGCAAATTTATCCAAAGAAAAACTACTGTCGCCACCAGTTGGATACCTTGGGAGATGGGGAGATTAAAATTAAATTGTGATGGATAATCTCTTGGCACTACGGGGCCATCAGAAATTTGGGGGGGGGTCAGTGAGAGATAATAGTGGCAACATTCTTATGAGCTTCACAGGATTGATTTTGGTTGGTAGTCTTTGAGAGATGGGATCCACACACTCCTTCAAGGTCTGAAAATAGCTTACTCAGTAGGGATTGCAGAGTTGTGATGAGTTGGAAAACAAAGTGAAGGCCCCTGGGCACCTTGTCAGGAGATTAGAGAAGCATTATGGTTGACATCCAATTTGAATTGCTTGTTCAAGTGAATACCCCAGTCAACCACTACTTTTGTTGGTGCTCTTGCAAGAGATGGAGTAACCAGAACCATATTTTTTGGGGAGTTGTAGGACCTGGGCATGATGTACTTCTAGAATCCCCAATACAACTGATCCCTCGGTAACCCTTTCCCTTCTATTGTCCATCCTCTTTTGATATATGCCCCTTATCTTCCAATTTGTTCACCTCATTAATGATGTTTAGCAAGGCAACTAGAGAAACTTATGAGGGACTTCCTTTGGAAGCCCCTTATCTTCCGATTAGTCCAACTCCTTAATTCATCTGCCAATTTGTTGGTAGCCTGTGGAGCCCTTCTGATTGCCCCTTAGCCACCCAATAATTGTTCTTGAGTCTCCTTCAATTTCTACTTCATGTTTAGTGCCTTTGTGCTCCTTACACCAGTAAGTTCTGCCCATAGTAAATGTGATACTGATTGATCACAAGTTTTTAAAATCTCTACAATTTTTTTTTTTGATCAATGCCAAAGCACTATAATTTCTTCTCTTTGAATTTTCATTGTGGGGTGCTGGTGGATAGGTTTGTTATACAGGGGGTAGTCTATCTCTGATAGTTATGGGACCATGGGATTTGATCCTAGGTCTTTGCTACAACCAGGAGGGGACTTTACCAGTGAATTAACTGTCACCTTTTTATTATGATTTTTCTTGCTACATAGTACATACAAGTTACAAGAAAGCTTGTGTCTTCCATTGCATGGTTTATTACTTTATCTGTTATTTAATCTTTTGCTAATGCCTTCTGTTATTTTACAGGCACAAATGCGGGACTTGACTGGTTTTGTTGAAACAAGACAAAAACTCTTGACCCTGAAACCAAACCATCGCATGAATTGGATAGGTTTTGCTGTTGCCCATCATTTAAACTCAAGGTATGCCTGGACCTTGCTAGATCAAGATCTTGATTATGACAAACTACTGGTGTATTTATATTATGTATACATGTATTTGTGTATTCTTGCCAACTATTGTTAGGCCTAATGTAGTGAAGGGATAATCAAAGTAACTAATTAGAGATGTTTGACTCTAGTGTTTCTGTGATATATACTTGTTCTGATGAAAACCGAGCTTCATTGATAGACAAATGAAAACCAGTCTTCTAGATTGGTAATAATTATGCACGGGACCTTTTGTATTAGAGATGAGAGTAGAAAGTCATAATTTCTTAAATTCAATTTGGATATGATTCATTATTTTTTAAGTCAAATTAATGAGTTTCTAATTTGATGTTCATTAGTGGGTGATTTAAGGTTCTTTTCTAATTTGGCAAAATATTAGTGTTTAGAAGATCAAAAAGATCATGATTTGTAGTAGTAAGAAATGATTTAAGGGCTGGTAATTTAACAATGGATATGACATATGACAGTATGGCACTGAAGAGAACAGAATGGTGATTTGTGAAACAGGATTCATGTTGCCAACCCCATATAATTGGGACAAGGCTTAGATGATGATGATATTAGTACTCGGAAATGACACTTTTCTTCGAAAATTAGATATAAAAGCATGATATAAACATATTAAACATATTAAATAGGATATCCATACATATATCTATTTCTGAGATCTTAAGAAATGGGGAATGTATCACTGTTTGCATCCGTATCTGGTGTCATATCTAGCTCAGATCCCTTTATTCTTGGTAGGAAATTAAGAGTACCTTCTGTTCACAGGGAAAGGAGAGGACTTGGATCCACTAGGGGCTCAAGTAAATTATTGACAATCTAATGAAATCCGGGAAGATATGAATGGGATACAAATATGCAGGAGAAGATGAGAGAGAAAGGAGCAGAAAAGGGGGGGGGGGTCTGTAATTAGATGGAAGTGGTATGTAGAAGGAAAGAGTGTGGTGGACTGGGGCTGGGGAGATTGAAGGAAAAGAACTGGGCTCTGTTAGGGAAATGACTCTGGAGATTTCGAAGGGAGACGGACAAACTATGGCATAGAGTTGTAGCTAACGTTCATGGGCTTTCAGAGATGGTTGGGGTGCTGCAATATCTATCAGGGCTTCTGGTGCTTCTCCTTGGAAGGCTATCCACAAGATTCTTCGACTTTTTTGACTCATACCAGGGTTGATACCAATTTGGGAAACAAAGTTAGATTTTCCGAGGATCTATGGTTAGGAGAAGCTCCTTTAATGGATAGTCTTTTCCTTCTTTGTTTGCTCTTTCATCCTTCAAGGATAGACCTAACTCTGATTTCTTGGTTCATTCCCCTTCCCAGTCTGGTAATGGTTGGAATTTGGGTTTCCATAGAAACGTGAGGGGGTTCAGAGGTGGGCCTTGTGTCACAACTGCTTCATTTGTTGGATGGGGTTTTTTCTTGATAACAGTAAAGTGGATAGTGGTTTATGGACTACTCAATCCTCTGGAGTTTTCACTTGTGCTTCCTTTTTTGAAGTGTTGGTTTCCCCTCCTATTCTACCTATGCATTTTCCTGTTAAAGAAGTGTGGTGTCGTCAAATCCCCCCTAGGGTGAGTGCTTTTTGTTGGGAGGTCTACCATGGTGCAATCAATACTCATGACTTATTACAAAGGAGGAGGCTTGGTTGATGCCTATTTCCAAACTGGTGTGTTTTGTGTGAATCAAATGGTGAATCTGCTCATCACCTTCTCATTTCCTGTCCTTGCTTGTTAGGAATGGTTTTTCTTTTTTGTTTGGTTGTAAGTGAAACACTCCATTTAGTTTGGATGTATTGTTTGATCCCTCTACTTTCAGCTGACCAAGAAGAAGGGGAAGATTACTTTGGAAGTGCACCAGAGCTGCTGTGGTCCAGACATAGGTAAGAAAGAAACGGGGGAATTTTTGAGGAAAAAAAAGTAGTCTTTGATTGAAAACATAATGCTGACACATTGGCGGAAGTCAACAAAGTTGTTTTTTGACTTTACTTTTGATGATATTCTCAGACATCGGGGAACGATTGCAACGTCATCTTCAGCAAAGAAGAAACAAATGAGAAGTTGGGATCCACCAGTGGATGAATTTTAAGTTGAAATTTGATGGAAGCTGTCTTGGCAATCCTGGTGCTGCTGGAATGGGGGTGATAAGAAATGGTGAGGGAAAATTGGTTTTCTTGTATTCCGGGTCTTTAGGGGAAGGGAACTCCACTGTGCAGAACTGAAGGCAACTATATTTGGGATCCAAAAAGCATGGGAGATAGGGATCAGGAAGTTGTTGGTTTAAGGAGATTCAAAGGTGATCATAAGTTGGCTGAGAGATCATGATAAAGTTGCATAGTACTTCAGGAACGAGATTACAAAGTTTAAAAGATTTTCAAAAGATATGCTGGTGGTTTTGCAGTGGGTCCCTAGATCAACAAACAGATTAGATGGTCATTTTGCTACGAGGGGTCAATAGAGGGAATTGCTTTTGGGCTCATTTTGTAACTGTAAGAAAATTGTTCGTTGTTGTCTTAAGATCATGGGGTAGCTGGGGCTACTCATAACATTGTAAATTTTGCTTGTCTTAATAAAAGTTTTATTTCTGTTGCTGATCAGGGGGGGGGTCTGTAATGATTGATGACCTAAGAAAAAATTAAATTGTGACAGAGCTGAATTTCTTATAATTTCCTTTTTTGTTTGAAGTGTAACATCACTGAATTTTATCAATTAGAAGTTGAAATAAGAGTACACCAAGATAGGAAAACCCAACTGAGGCGGCTAGCCTCGGCTAACCTCCAGAAAAGAAAAAAAAAATATCTTAACCAACTTGAGCCCAGTACAATTGATCCCTCATTACCCCTTGCTTTGCTAATCTGCAAACCCATTGGCAGCCCTTGGAATCCATTTCACTTGTGCTCACACTTCCTCTATTAACCTTTTTATCTCTCTGATGATGTATCTATAGTTCTAAGTCACCTTCAGTTCCTCCCTCAGCCACGCAATGACTGTTCTTGAATCTCCTGCAGTTTTGACCTTCCCCAAGTTCAATGCTTTTAGCCTTCTTAGACCTGTAAGTGCAGCCCAAGTCTCTACCTGAAAGTTTTTGCACCCAGAGGACCTGAAAAAAATTCAAAGTTGTTGCCATTTTCATCCCTGATTACTCCACCTTATGCCTGATGGCCCAAGGTTACCCAAGCTGCATCCATCATAGTTCAGTTTTAAATGTTCCAAGGATGGTGGAGGTCATCTTGGGTTCTAGGAATATGATTTGGATTCTTCTTTGACTTCAGAACTTGATAAGGATATTTAAAGTTCTACGTGGCCATATGGCTAGAGAACTCCAATAACTTACCTGTGGGACCTTGCTGGAGAGTTGGAGTTCCAATGGTGTTGCGTCCTTATTCCTTAAATTTGAGATGTGTTAAGTGATTGACCTTATCAATTGGTGAGTCAGGTACTTCCTGTGGTCTTGCCCTGTGAGTCTGTTACCTTTGGGTTTAATGTTATCACACTTCCTTAGCTTCTTAATTAAAGTTTTATTCATTATTTATTAAAAAAAAGATTCTTCTAGACTATCCAGTTACTGCTCCCTCTTATTAACTTTTGCCCAACTTTTAGTTCTATCAGCCAGAAGTTAAATCTCTGTACTTGTATCTATCCAAACCCCATTCTGTTGTTGGGATGTGATTTGTGAAAAGGTTGATATTGGTCATGTATTTCAAAGGATAAGGCAAGATGATCTCACTCATGTTTGCCTAATCTGTTTACAATTAGAGGATGGGGAATTAGTGAACCATCTCTTCATAGTTCATACACTGTTTTGAGGCCAGTATTATGTGAAGGGCTATCTGGACTTGATTAATTTAAGTGGCTTTAATTTGAGGACATCTTTGATTTTATTGTGTAATGTGTCATATTGACCTTGCTTTTTTATGTATATAGGAAGTAAAGTACTGAGTGGATGGATATTCAAGGACCTATTTCTTTTGATTCATGATTTTATTGATGGTTTTACCATCAGCATCAGCCATTGCAAGGTTGTGTTGTATGTTTTAGGAGCAACTTTGTGGACTTGATAACCCATGAATGGTATTCTATTTCCAGTTGTGAACTATTGTAAGATGGATATTTCTCGGTTTTTCTCCTCTTCCTCGCAATACTGTAAAACTTTGTTTAATGGAATTACATGGAGAACCTTGGCCTTGCTAATATTGAGGGTGCTTTGAAAAAGAGTGATTGTGAAATCCTATTATGGGCACCTTTCTCTGTCTAATGGAGCCAAAATCATGTCACTTGTGTAAGGTCTTAGTCTCTCTCTAGGTTTTGATGGCATTGTGGTTGAACCATTGAAGTGCATGATGCTTCCTTTTGGTGCATGGCTCTGTTAGTACTTCTGATTAAGAGTTGGCAAATAGAGACAGAATTTCAATGGGGGTTCACTGGCCAGGTGGCGCTTTTCTAGCGTTATGATGTGCATCTTGTGGTTTCTGTGTTTTTGATTTCTTTTTTAATTAATGTACATGCTACTGATATTAAAAAAGGTGATATTGCCACTCCTTGTATTATTTACTGACATTAATTCAGCCCACATGCAGTGAAACTTTGAAAAGATGAGCAGCTATAGCAAAGGTGAGGAGGGAATAGCATCATCCCAAGAAAAAACCTAGCATTCTTCCCTCATTATGGTAGTTTTCTTAGGCATCGTTTGGATAAGCTTTGGTTTTAGAACTTTTCGAAGTCCAAAGTAGAAAGCTAATTTCTGACTTTCTACTTTGGACTTTTGGCTATGTGACTCGCTTGGTAAATTTGGCTTCTGAAACATGCTTTTCATAGCAAAAGCCCAAATTGGGTGTTTGGTAACACGAAACTACTTCTTGTCTTCATTGACAGGTGGCACCATTATATTGGTTGTAATTAAAATATAGTATTTCAGCCTATTAACCTTCTTCCTCATCATTAAAGAAATAATAGATAAAACAATCCATTTATCCAAAGGAAAGCTTTCTTTCTCATTCAGTCCATCAAAGAAATGACAGATGAAACAGTCCATTAATCATAAGAAGATCGTTCTTTCCCATTCAGTCCATCAAAGAAATAATAAATGAAATAGTCCATTAACATTCTTCCCAATTCAGTATTCAGTTTGTCAAAGAAATAGTCCATTACAGAGAATTACATGATAAGCAAACAATTCATTTAGCATGTAGGGGGTTTAAAACATAATAGGGATATTGTTTCTGTATGAAAGGATGTAGAGTACAACCGAATGGGGAGTTTAACATACATTTGAATTGGTGTTTTAACACATATCATTATACATAGGAATGGGGTATACTAGAACACAACAGAAGCATTCAAATGGGGATTTTGTAGAACACGTAGAATACGTTAGCATGGGGGTTTCATAGAACAAATGCAAAAAGCAAGAAAGAATTATCAAGGGGGTAAAGGGTTTTAGGATGACATACTTGGGAGTGGAACTGAACGTTGGATCTGTGGAAAACTGGTTAGGGTCTTGTTGATAAGAAGAATGGACTTAACATTGAAGAGAGTCGAGAGAGACAAGAGAGTTGGGTTGCATTTCGTTCAAAAAGCTGAAAGGCCAAAGTTCTATTATTTTGACTGGGATTTCGACCATTAATTGACTTTGGCTTTGAGAAGTAGGTGCTACCAAATAAACAAAGTAACTTTTTGGCTTTTTGGACTTTTGAAAGCTGAAAGTCCAAAAGTAAAAGCTTATCCAAACAACATCTTATTATTTGTCACCCAAATAAATTAATTTTCATAAACATTTTTTAAGAAAAAAGGAAGCAACAGGTTGATTGTTTATGGTTGCTCCTGGATTGGGGTACATCAAATTTAATTTTAGTGGAGGAATGAAATTGGAGACATTTATTTTTGGATTGTTAATGAAACTGGAGACATTGCTAAATTACACAGGTCCATGGAGAAGGAAACTCATTGGGAGCTGAAACACTAGCTCTTTTTCAAGGTCAAGATTGCCTTTTTTCTTCCATTTATTTTCCAATTTAATTGTAAGACCATTAAGTCATTATTTCATGGTTCACTTCTACAGTTCCTGGTCTGTGGATGCTGAGGTGTTTGATTAGAGCAGAAAAGGTTTTGGAAACTAATATGAACCGCTTGTTCAATTGGCAAGGGTAGTAAGAACACAACTGGTTTGAGGGCTCTAGGCCAAGGGTTGGAAAAGCAAGGCAATTATGTGCTTTCTAGTAGTTAATTTATGGCTATCCATGGGCTGTAGTGTTTTCTTCCTCAATCCTAATTTGTATTGAGGCTCTTATTTCTTTCAATAAAATTCTTTTCACTGTTAATGATAGTGAAATGATATTAGCATATTATAATGAAGAGTCATATCTCTGTTTGCTGTGTCCATGTGTGTCAGTATTTGTGTCTGGGTATCATAGCTTTTATTTTAGAAATGTGACATCAAAATATTGCATTTATTGTATGAAAAAGGAAGAAATAAAAAAAGAAAGAAATGATGAGTCCATAGGAAAGCTATAAGAGCATGCAGATATACAAGTTTTCTTATGTCAATCCATGTCTCTACTCACTACATGTTTGTTTCCTGATTTGCTCCTATATTGCTTTGTTATCTTGCTATATCATTTTGTTGATTGTGGCTAATCTGATCAAAGTTTGTCTTTACTAATCATGCAAACATTCAAGCATATTCTCTCTCTCTCTCTCTACATACTTGTATATATTTCATATCTCAATTTGCCTTATCTTTTTTACTATCTTTTGTTCTTTACTTTTTATGTTTTCCTTTCTCTAGTGGTTCAAAGGCAATTGAAATCCTTGAAGCCTATGAAGGGACACTAGAAGATGATTATCCTCCAGATAATGAACGTTGTGAGCATGGAGAAATGCTCTTATACAAGGTTTGTACTTTACCACATGCCAGACATGCACAAACATGGTTGCATTGCCCGTTTAAACTATAGTAGGCTTGTAATTAACTTCACTCTTTTTAGTCAACTTGTCGAGAACTTGCTAAAAGCATTTTCATGATGGGGCTCAATCTAGGGGAAAGATGGTTATGACCAATCACTTGTCTTACATGGAAGTTAATGTGGTGAAGGCTTTTATGCCTGGTTGTGCTATGATGTGAGCCCTCCCATGAATCTGCATTTGACAGTCAAGTACCATGGGGAGGAATATGGATTCTTATGATAATTGAAATGAAGGAGAAAATGAAAGGAACAAGGAGACAATGTCTGGCCCAAGCCCTAATGCAGGTCAAAAGAAGCCCATGATGATGGGTTCAAAGCTTATAAAATCAACTTTGTAGTCCCAGCAGGCTCCAAGCCTTGAGCACGATTGGGTGTGAAGACATGACTGCATACGCCCAGTCCCATATGCATGAAATACAAGACTTTTTCATTCCTTTCTTTTCTAACATGCAAAGCTGTTATCTAGATATCCAAATCATCCTCCGTATAAAGTTTGTTGATTCCTCATTATGGGATTTCTAGTTTGTTGATTCCTCATTCATTGTCAAACATTGAACTTCTGCAATGGTAATTCCATGGAGGTTTTATCTAACCTTTGATAGTGTGAATCACGTCCAAGTGCTTTTGCCTAATTTTCATCATTCTCCATAGATCTTTTCAGTCTTTCATGTTCCTATTTCCTTCATTTTTCTAGGCCTGAGGTTTTTTTTCCAGTTATTGAAATTTTAAATTTGGTCAGTTTTTCTGATAATCCGGCTAAAGAACATTGGTGCTTGATGCCATGAGCTTGTTTTGGACTATCATTGATTGGCTTTGGTTTGTAACCAAATTTTGATATATGATGGGACAAACTTCAATTTTATGCTCAACATGCTTTTGGAAGTGAGTCTTGGTCTTATATTGTTTCTTGATATTTTTATTTTCTTATGCAGATATCTCTGTTGGAGGAATGTGGATTTCTTGAAAGGGCTCTGGAGGAATTGCACAAGAAAGAGTCTAAAATTGTGAGTGCATGTTTCATGATAGTAGTAAGGTCAAGTTGGAATTTTGGTTTTGAATGTAAGAATTTCATATATTATCTAGTTTTGTAATGTGTTTCCAGGTTGACAAATTAGCTTTGAAGGAACAGGAAGTTTCTTTGTTAGTAAAGCTTGGTTGTATAGGGGAGGGGGAGAAAATATTTAGAGCTTTGCTCTCCATGAACCCTGACAATTACAAGTGAGCTGTTTATCTTTCTTGTTTATTTCCTTCATTTTTGTAGGTATACATTCCAATTGTGCCTTGGAAGCTGCTTAGCTATGATGATGATTGGGTTAAGAATGGGATGCTTTATGAAAAATTACAAGTTGATGACCTTTTACATACTACACGCATAAATAGAATTTGTTCTTCTTCAACTTGAGATGGCGTGGAATGTCTCAGCAAGCTAGCTATGATCTGCAACATTATTTTATAACCATATTGATTTTGGTCTTAAAATGAAAATTGGTGATTCTCAGCAAACTATTGAGGTACATTTTGCTTCACATTAGGGTATGATTTCATCAGCAGTTACCAGGATATGACATTCTTGAAGATTTAACACCCCATGACATGGCATGCCATTTGTGGTATGTCTTGGTACAATCCACTCTGGCATCAGCAATAGAGTAGGTTTGGCATGTTTTCCAATGATGTCAGGTCTCAAACAAAACATAACATGCTACATGGCTCTTTTACATGATAAAAGGGCAGCCCAATGCACGAGGCTCCTGCCAATGCAGGGTCTGGGGATGGACAGATGCACACAACCTTACCCCTGTACATACAGAGAGTTTGATTCCAAGATTTGAACCCTGCACATGATATCATAATTATTTAATAATTTGTTAATATGTGTGCTGTTAGATGGTTGTAAATTTGTATATGTTTAAGCATTCTATTTAAGTAACTTGCATTTGAAGTATTATAAGTTAAAGTGTTACAAGGAGCAAGTTGAGGCCATGGTTGTCAAGGTGCCAAGGCTGGGTGACTGTGGAGTGCCTTGTCAACTAGGTGATTAGGCACCTACCTGGGTGATATTTTTTATGTAAAAAAACCTTGGTCATCAACTTGTTCCTAGTTTTTGTAACAACTAGAAAACATTAGAACATTGTGACATTAAAGAGTTGCGTGCCAAAAGTAAAATTAAAACAATTTTACATAGTGGATAGAAAACTAGAGGATGACTCTCAATTCTGTTAATGCAAGAGGGAAATGCAGGGAGTGGTTTGTGTGTTAAATCAAAGAACAGGAGAAAACAAACATGTGGGCCTTATTCTGAAGGCAACAGAGATATAGAGATTAAAAATGCGAGTGCGAGTGTTTTAACCGTGAAGAAAAAGAAAAATGTGAAGGGCCAGAACCCTTATTCTGGTCAGAATTAGAAAGGCAGCTAGGGGATTTCACAGAGGATTTAAAGTTAAAAGAGCAAAAGGCGGAAAATTCCATTTTATGGCTAAGTTGAAAATTAGTCTTTTATGATGGCTTTCTGCACCCTCTTACCTTATTTACACAATATGGTATGATATGGTTTAGTTGCTCTAGACCTAAGGCTATTAAGTATTCCATATGGAAACACTAATGGTCCTTTTGGTTGCCAAGAAAGAATGAGATGGGAAAGGATGGGATGAGAAGGGAAAATTTATTTTTTTCATTTTGGCATTCAGGTGTTTGATTGCTGAGAAAACCTTTTGCCTGATTTTTTATATTTTGACAAAAATACCCTTTAAGGATACCCAAGATTATAAAAATACCCTTATTCCCTAAATGTTAGGAAAACTAACTTTTTCATTTGATTTATTATACTGTTCATCATCTTCCTTTGAACTCAAACCAGTGGCATGGACAAGGTGAGTTCCAATCTCCCCTCATTTCTCTCTCTCTCTCTCTCTCTCTCTCTCTCTTCTTCTTTTTTCCGATTTATTATACTGTTCAACGTCTTCCTCCCTTCGAACTGAAAACTAGTGGCGTCGACGAGGTGAGTTCCAATCTCCCCTCATTTCTCTCTCTCTCCTCTTTTTTTTTCCGATTTATTATACTGTTCAACGTCTCCCTCCCTTCGAACTGAAAACCAGTGGCGTCGACGAGGTGAGTTCCAATCTCCCCTCATCTCTCTCTCTCTCTCTCTCTCTCTCTTTCCTCTTCTCCCTCTTTCTTTTTTCCCTCTTCATTTTTTCTTCGCTTGCCTCTGCTACTTGAACCAGTAACGATAGAAAGACCTCTGTCCCTCTCGTTTTCCTTGATTTCTATTTTTATTTCAGCCACCTCCATCTCCGATGTCATTACTCTGCTGGATCTCTCTCCTCCAACACCGCTGCACTGTTTCATATCCCTCCCTCCCTCCGTTCACATCTTCAACACTACTACTCCGTCCTTCTCCAACGCCATTGCATTGTTCATATCCCTCCTTCTGTTCACATCTCCAACACTGCTACTCCGTCTCCGACGTTGTTACTCCACCGAACCTCTCTCCATCTCTGACGATGCCACTACTATTTATTCAATCAGCTTCAAACAAGTCATGGTATTTTTCGGAAGTGGTGTCCTTTCTCACTAGGGTCGCACCGTTTCAGTGCAACCCCACATTCCAAGTTTTGGGAAACCGCGTCTCACTATTTCTTGGTCCGTCTCACAAAACAAAAGAATGAAAATGGGAATCTAAGGAGAACATTCCCATTTTCTCTTCTCGGTTGCACCAACCAAACAGACTGTAAAGCAGTGCACAACGTGATCCAAAAAGAATGTCTTATCACCTAGTTTCAGTGCACAATCAATACATTTCTTTATACATATTTCTTTATATCATAAAATGTCATTTTTTTAATCAAACTCATGACATTCTATGATATAAAGAAATGTACTGATTGTAGAGATTATAGATACAGTTAAATATGTACAACTGAGCCAGTTCATTGCTGCCTCCTCTCTCTGGTTCTAACAGGGTCTAATCCTTTTATATTGCTCAGTTACTTTAATGGGTCCCCCTCCCCCAGGTTAACCCCTTGTTGGGCTACAGAATCAGCAAGAGAAAGATCAAGGTATTCTAATAGACTGCTTCCGAGGTATCATGCATATGTCTTGCTTGTTGCTGCCTTAATTTGGTATCATAAGAGGCAAGGTCCTTTAGGTTCTCCATTCATCCATCTGTGTGCTAATCTTCTTCTATAGGCAGATTCCTCAATCCAATTGTTCTTGCAAGTGTAAGTCCTTGTCTCCTTTGTGATCTTGAGAGCTGTACTTGAAGTAGAGAGGAGAAGAACACCACTGATATGCTGTGAATATCGAACTGAACTACTCAGTCGACAATACTATTATTTATATTATGATGTAGTACAATGATACAGGAAGTTACTGGAATGCCCCTGATTAGTGATGGGACACCCAAACAACTTAAAACAATGAATAGGATTAGGCCCATTAACATAGGCCCAGTACAGGACAACTAAAACTTAAGTATAGGCTAATAAAAACTCTTATCAGCCGAATACTCATACATACAAAGACTTCAATCCAACACTCCCCCTCAAGCTAAGCATGGATATCAATCATGTTTAGCTTGCCAAGCATGTCCCTAAACTTTGCTGCTGCCAGTCCTTTAGTCAGTACATCTGCAATTTGCATCTCAGATGGAGTATAAGGCACACAGAGTTCACCCGAGACAATTCTTTCTCTAACAAAGTGCCGATCAATCTCAATATGTTTTGTCCTGTCATGCTGCACGGAATTGTTGGCAATGTTGATGGTAGCTTTATTGTCACAATACAGCCTGAGAGGACCTTCAGCCTTAATGCCAAGTTCATTAAGAAGAGTTCTGAGCCATAAGAGTTCAGCAACCCCGTGGGCCATAGCTTGATATTCTGCTTCTGCACTTGATGTAGCCACTACATTTTGCTTCTTACTGCGCCATGTGATCAGGTTTCCTCCCACAAATGTACAGTAACCCGAGGTTGACTTGTCTCCAACAGACCCAACCCAATCTGCATCAGTCTAGGCTTCAATTTCAATTCTATTGTTTTTCTTGAAGAGAATTCCCTTCCTTGGGCATGTCTTCAAGTACTTGAGAATCCTTTCAACTGCTTTCATATGAGGGATCTTTGGAGAGTGCATAAATTGACTGACAACATGCACATCATAAGCAATATCTGGCCGAGTGAGGGATAAGTATATCAGCTTCCCTACCAATTTTTGGTATCTCTCTCTATCATAGTAGTCCTCCCCTATTGATTCCTGTAGGCCATGATTTTGTTCTATTGGAGTATCTGCTGGCCTGCACCCCATCATACTTGTTTCCTCTAGGAGGTCAAGAACATACTTCCGTTGACATATGTAGATTCCCTCTCTTGACCTGGCAACTTCAATCCCAAGAAAAAATCTCAAATGACCCAAGTCTTTGATCTCAAATTCCGAAGCTAGAAACTCCTTCAGTCTTTTTATCTCTTCCAAGTAATTCCCGGTAATTACCATATCATCCACATAAACAATGAGTGTAGTAAGTTTGCTATCCTATCTCTTTATGAACAAGGTATGGTTTGCACCACTCTGAGTGTACTCCACTTTCTTCATGGCCCTACAAAGCCTCTCAAACCATGCACGGGGAGATTGCTTCAACCCATATAATGCTTTCCTCAGTTTGCACACCTTTCTACCAAAATCATAGTCTGGTGGAGGTTCCATAAATACCTCTTTGTGAAGGTCACCATTTAAGAAGGCATTCTTCACATCCAGTTGATGAAGTTCCCATGAAAAATTTGTTGCTAGTACAAAAGAACCTGAATTGTGTTGAGCTTTGCTACTGGGGCAAAGGTTTCTTTGTGGTCAATCCCTTTTTGAGTAAACCCGCCTTGTACCTTTCAATAGACCCGTCCTTCCTGTGCTTTAGTAAACACCCACTTGCACCCAACATTGCTCTTCCCCTCTAGCAGATCCACTAATTCCCAAGTTCTTGCTTTCATTAGGGCTTTCATTTCTTCATTCATAGCTTCTTTCCACCTTGGATCAGACACAACCTCTGAGTACCTAGAAGGAACACGCACAAAGGAGTGATAGGCAGGAGATAAATGTGAGTAAGAAACAAAATCAGCAATGGGGTGTCGGGTGGTGCAAGAGCGAATAGGCTTACGGAGAGCAATAGGAAGATCCAAATCAGAAGTATGTGAGTTGGAATTACCTTGGATTGTAGAGACAGATTGATCCGAGTCCAACTGGTTGCTGTCATGAGATTGATGGCCCCTTTTTCTTCTGTTGTATGTAAGTATCTCTTTCTGTTGCCTACTGGAGCCTTCAGGAACATCTGCAGCATCAGGAGAGGTAATCGACACAATGGGAGCCTCATTGGGTTGACCTGGAATGCCACAACAAGGAGTAGGAGAAGAGGATGGAAGACCCGAGGTAGATAGGGGAACAAAAAAGGAGGGAGAATGAGAATCCTCTTGCATCCCACTAGTCTCCCCCTGAAGAGGATTCTGAGAAGATTGAAAATAGGGTTGAGACTCAAAGAAGACCACATCTCTGGTGACATACTTTCTCTTGGAGACGGGGTCATAACACTTGTAACCCTTTTGTGTAGGAGAGTACCCCAGGAATATTCCCTTTGTAGCCTTAGGATCCAACTTGGTCTTCTTTGGATCCTTCACATGTATGAAACATATACAACCAAAGACCTGAGGAGGAAGGGAAAAATCTGGAAGAGTGGGACACAAAACAGAGAAAGGGGTTTTCATACCCAACACCTTAGATGGCATCCGATTTATCAGATATGATGCAGTAAGAACCGCTTGAGACCAGTATTGCTTGGGAACTTTGTGCTGGAATAGTAAGGCTCGAGCTGTCTCCAATAGATGTCTATTCTTGCGCTCAGCAACCCCATTCTGCTGAGGGGTATAAGCATAGGATGATTGATGTAGTATGCCAGCATCTTCCATGAATAAGTTCAAGGATTTTTCAAATTATTCAACAGCATTGTCTGACCTGAATTGCTTAATCTTCTTATTAAACTGAGTTTCAATCATCTTGCAAAATGCTATAGTTATCCGTGGTACTTCATCCCGTCCTTTTAACAGGTAAATCCATGTGCATCGAGAGTAGTGGTCAATAAAACTGATAAAGTACCGGAAGCCATCAAAAGAAACAATGGGTTAAGGGCCCTAGACATCAGAATGAACCAAATCAAAAGGAGCACAAATTTCTTTACTGGAAATTGGATACACAGTTCTACATTGTTTTGACACTTGACATACTTCATAGGTTAACCTCTGACTTGAAGTGCCCTTAAATAGTTCGGGAAACAACATTTCTAATGAAGAGAAAGACACATGAACTAGCCTAGCATGCCAAAGATGCAACTTAGCTTTTGACTCCACACTCTCCGGACTACTACCAGCAGATGCTTGTAAGGCTGAACCGATGTCTACATCAAGATAGTAGAGTCCTCCATACTCATGACCGCACCCAATCGTTCTCCTTGTCAATCTGTCCTAGAAGACACAATGAGTAGGAAAAAAGGTTATGCTATAGTTCAAATTTTTGGTAAGTTTTGAAACAGACAAAAGATTTGAGGTGAGGCTGGGAACATGTAAAACTGATTTAAGAGAGAGGTCCTTGCTTAGGTCAACCATTCCCTTTCCAGAGATAGTGGAGAAAGACCCGTCAACAACTCTCATCTTATCCTGACCAGACAACAAATGATATGAAGAGAATAAGGAAGACATATGTGTCATGTGGTCAGTTGCATCGGAATCAATAGCCCAAGAAGTAGAGTCAATAGATCCAGTGGCACTGAAGGCAGAGGCTTTACCTGATCTGGCAAGAGATGTAGAAGCAAGAGAATTATTCCTTAGACGGGATAATGCCCTGCTAAGGCCCTCTACCTCACTAGCAGTGAAGTCCAAAGCACCAGTTCCAGAGGAATCAACAACCTGTCCCATAGGAGAAGAAGACCCTGTTGGAGTATTCTGTGAGTTGTCACCGTTGTTGCTGGTGACAAGGTTCCCATTTGCCGCAGGCCTGTTATCCCTAGAAGAAACTTCTCTGGATATTGGAGACATCTTGACTGCAGCCGCTGTGAAGGTGACACTGATTAAGACTAGCCGAAGCAGTTCTGAAGGTTCTGAACCAGCTCTGGAGCAGGTTCTGATTAGCCGAAATGATCACAGCAGGTTCTGAATCAGTTCTGAAGTAGGTTCTGATTTGCCGAAGTGATTACAACAGGTTCTGACAGCACTCGACACAGTTTCAGACTTGCCGAGACTGTCACAGTTCTGAAGCAGTTCAGTTACAGCAGCAAGCAAGGAGTTCTGGGCTGGTAGCCAACCTGAAACTAAGGGTTCTCAACTATTGTGCTATGCAGACTCCACTTGAACTTCGAGTGCTGCAACTGTAAGGAGAGTGTCCCTCCTTCCGGCCAATACTAGGACTGCTGACATAGTCCTCAACTAGGGTTCACAGTGCTGGACAATCTGGAGCTGGCAGCTCCCTAGGTAATCTTCACTTGAGCTGAAGCAGTTCGGGTACAGCAGTGGTGAGAAGTTCCATACTGATAACCAACCTGAACATGGAGCTGTTTACCACTGTGATATGCTGGTTTTGCTGGGGCTTCGAAGCTGCAGTTGTGAAGAAGCTCTCCCCCTTTCGGCTAGGGCTAGGACTGCTGACATCAGTCCTCAACTAGGTCTGTCCTATACAGACCTCTCTTAGTAGCCAAATAGCTACTATTTGCTGAGGGAAGAACCTAGTAGGACATCCACTTCTGGGCCTTACCTCCCTTGAGCCCTACAACCAAGGGAAACCCTAGGTTCGAATATGCTTTGTTCTCTTACAACCCTAGTTTTTTTTAGCAATCCAGAAAAGAAGAAAGAAGATGGAGAGAACAGCAAGAGAAGAGAGAGTAGTGCGCCGGCTGAAACCAAAGAGAAGATAGTGCTCTGATACCATGTGATCTTGAGAGCTGTACTTGAAGTAGAGGAGAGGAGAAGAACACCACTGATATGCTGTAATAAGAACTCTTATCAGCCGAGTACTCATACATACAAAGACTTCAATCCAACATCCTTGAAGCACTGTCTGATGTTCCATCCTTGTCTAATTTCCAATACCTGGTTTTCCTGGCTTTCCAATGTTGCGTCCATCGAAGTTTTATTTTAATTCTGTTTTGGGGTGGGGTAGACAGTGCAATATTGCCTCTAGTTCTGCTGGTGGATGATTCTGGCACCACTAGCCATCCTCTTAAAAATTTATCTGTTGGAAAGCAAGTAAAATTCTCTTTTGTCTTGAAAGCAAAAAATCCCATCAAGGAGCAATATGCTTCAGCCACAAGTATTAACAAGCAAATAAAAAAGAGGTCGTTGAAGAGGAAGAAAGAATGATTTCTACTATAGCTGTGGGCAGTGGTAGAAATTAGAGAAAACCCAACTTTTTTCAGAAAATCAGAAATTTAACAATAGAGTAAGTGAACTCTAAAATTTCAATTACAAAAACTCTTGTCTACTGACAAAAACATGAGGGCTTGGATCTCCATTCACAGACTCCAAATTTGACTAAAAAATCCAAAGCAAGTTCTTAGTTTTACTGCTCTAAAACTAAGACAAACCCATAGTTAACCCATTAAGGGCATTAGGGAACTCAAATGGGGGCCCTAACTCCTAAAACCGGTGTTGTCAGACTTGGAGCAGAGAGAACCAGAAAACTGATTGGGTCGCAGTTTTACCAGTTAACTGGGAGGTTGGATTGTTCAGCCACGAAAACAGTTAAATTATTGATGAAGCAATAATTTGTGGCATGAAGTAGGAAGGTTAGCTCAAAGGAATAAAGCTCTCTTAGAAGTGGTTGTGGAGGTGACCTAGAGAAAGGGAGAGATTGTGGCATGAAGTGATAGCTAGTATACATGGCAGACGGGAAAATGGTTGGGATGCGGGTGTATCACGTCAAGCTACGTTGGCATTTCCTTGGAAAGCAATTTAGAGTGTCCTCCCTTAGTTTCTCAACTTAGTCAGGTATGATGTCAACTCTGGTGACTGTTTTATTTTGGGGAGATACTTGGGTGGGTACCGTTGCCCTTAAGGACAAATTCCCGGCTCTCTATTCTCTTTTCCTTTACAAGGAAAAAACTGTTTCTCATTTTCTTCCTTCTATTACTTCACCCTCTTCCTTAAGCTGGGACTTTGGTTTTAGGAGAGGTTTGAGGGATGTTGAACTTAGTAGTGCTTTAGAATTGTTGTCTCTTCTTGGCAGTGTCTTTCTGGACCCTCTTCGCTCGGATGTGAGACTATGGTCCCCTCATCCAAAAGGTTTTTTCACTTGTGCTTCCTTTTTTAAGTCCCTTTGCCCTTCCATGGGACAGTTGGGTTTCCCTGCTAAGGAGATTTGGTTCAGACCTGTTCCTCCTAAAATTATAATATTCTGCTGGGAGGTGTTTTATAGAAAGATCAATACTCTGTATTGCTTGCAGAAGAAAAGGTCTTTCATGTGCTTGTCCCCTAACTGGTGTGTACTTTGCAGGGCTAGTGGTGAGGATTGCTCCCACTTATTTGTATCTTGTTCCTTTTTTAGTGCTATTTGAGTTGGATCTTTTCTTTGTTTGGGTGCAGGTGGAATCTGTCCTCAGAATTAAGTCAACTGTTCGATCCTTCTTGTTTTGTGTGGCCTACAAAAAAAAGGAAAAACGATGTGGAGATGTATTAGAGTAGCAGCGTTGTGGACAATTTGGGAAGAAAGGAATGCTAGGGTGTTCAAAGAAAAGGAAAGAAGCTTACAAACTGTTGAGGATTGTATATTGACTAGAGCCATTCATTGGCCAAGAACTTTGGACTTCTTTCATACGTTTTCCTTTGATGACATTTGGAGTAACTGGAAGGCGGTAGCCACTAGTCATACGAGGAGGGACAAGGCAGCTGCAGTGTGGAAGCCTCCGCCTGAAGGTAGGGCAAAGCTGAATTTTGATGGTAGTAGCCAAGGAAACCCAGGCCCTTCGGGGATAGGAGGGGTGCTGAGAGATAGAGAGGGCAACATCCTAGCTTTGTTTTCAGGCCCTGTGGGATTAGGAGACTCAAATAGAGCAGAGATCTTAGCGGCTGTACAAGGCATCCAGATTGCTGAACAGTTAGGAGTTCAACACTTGATAGTTGAAGGAGACTCTAAAATTGTTGTGGGATGGCTGACAAAGCCAGCTTCAGCTGTGTGGCCATATAGAGATTTATTGAGGAAAATCAATTGTCTCACAAGAAATATGACAGTTACCTCTCTTTGGGTAGAAAGATCAGCAAATTCCTTAGCGGATGGACTAGCTAAGCAAGGGGTTTCAAGGGATCATTTGTTTTGGGCTGCTATGTAATTTTATTTCTGTTTATTTCTGCTTATCCGGTTCTTAGTTGATGTAATACTTTGTTAGAAGAGGGAACAGCTCGTGCTTCTTCATGGGTTTCCTGTATTGCCTTATATTCTGATTTAATAAATTATCTTCATTCATAAAAAAAAAAATAAGTTGACGTCTTTGTGATCTCAAAATCCTTATTAAGTCATTGAGAATCTGTGTTTTGCATGTCTGAATGTTATGCATGTAGATGTTGTTGAAACTATTACCTCTGGATCTAGGCATGGCTTCTTGATAATCATACGTTATGGAAAAATATGTAAAAGTACTGATACCCAGGGAAAAAGGAATATGATGACTTGGCCATTTCTCTGTATTTTTCTTCCTTTATAAGTTAGCTCTGGGCCCTGGTTCACTCCACGACCATACAGTTCCTCCAAAAACAACAGAACTTGGCCTTTGAACACTCTAAATGAATGTTCATGAGTAAATTAATATTTATTTTCTCCGATGTAGCCATCAGTTTTCACATGCTTTATTCCCTCCATAACACAATATACAAATAGGCATCAAACCCAACCCAACTTAGATCCTTAATTGCTGATAAAAGATAACTTGCTGAAAGCTCGTCCTCTTCTCTTCCTCTCTTTATTCCTGTCTGATTTGACTCTTCTTCTAGCACTTTTCTTAAAGGAAATAGATTGATTGACTTCAGTACCAAAGGTTCACTTACTGCCTTCCCTACCAATCTTTTCCCTTCCATGCATCACAACTTTTGATGTTGAGCACTTCTAGTCTAAATTCTGTGTCTGACAATTTGCTCATGTTGTGTCCTTGTTTATCTAGATGGTGGTAATTATTATGAGGCTCTTGTTCTAAGAATACTCAATCTTCTTTTTTTGATAAGTACTAAGAAGTCAAATCATATATTTGTGTTATTTGCACTTGAATATGATTTGTGTCTGTCATATGTTTACTTAATTTTAGAAGGTCAAATGATATGTACCCAGGCCTATGTTTCAAGATTGCAGTGTCTAACTAATTTTATCATTTGGAACTTACTCAATCCAGATATTATGAAGGTCTGCAGAAATGTTTAGGGCTATATTCAGAACATGGCCTGTATTCCGCTGATGACATTGATAAGCTAGATGCCTTCTACAAGTCACTTAGGCAGCAATACACTTGGTCATCTGCTGTTAAGGTAAGGAATTTGTGCTCAAATTTTCTACCTTTTCCAGTTCTTTTTGTTACTGTTAAGTAACGAAAAAATTAACAAGAACTCTACTCTCTCTCTCTCTCTCTCTTTATATATAGATACCATATTTTCTTATGAACAGTGTTATCTCTAATATATTGTGCTAATGCCTGACTAAAATCTTCATGAACTTGTTATGCAAAACAGTGTTTCCATTAGCCAGATCCTGAGCAAAATGTTGAGTCATTGACTGACATGGACTCACTAAGGCAGCCTTTTTACACCTTTGTTGGGTGCTAATGGGCAAAAAATTATAGTTCTCCCCGTATATCCACCTCCAAGGAATCTCAATTGCTTGTATACAAAAAGGTGGTCTTGAAAATAAAACCTTTTCCACTAAATACCTCCTTATGGTCTATGTTGGGGATTACTGGGAAGAGTTATTATTGTTTTTCTTAATGAAATATGTGAATATATATATATATATACATACATATATATATATATATATATTGTATATGAGATGTATATATATATTTTCATTTATAAGGACTTCAATTATTGAAATTGGGAAAGAAGGCCCTTACTCATGGATGTTTTCGAAATATATTGTATGGTAGTTATAGTGGGTATGCTCATGGCTATGATAAGCCTGATTCTTGAGTGGTAATGCCCATGAAAACATAGAGAAGGCAGGTGAAACTACTGCAATCTATTTGCTTTGCATTCTGGAATCCATATATTGTCTGGAGTTGGATCCTAGTAAGAATACAAGTCCTTGATTCTGATTCTACATGCAGAACCTATAATCAATTCTATAATATTTCTCGATCATACAATCTTTATTCCAATTTGTATGGGGTTTGATAGTGTTGGGTTTTGGTAAAGTCAAACCAGATTTGAGAATGTTGTCCTAATGGCTTCTAGGCAAAGCTGAAATCGAGAATATTAATTCTGAATATCTTTTTGAAGAATCAAGAAAAATTTTCATTAAAAGAAAAAGATTACATCTTAACACCCTTGGTTGTCTAAATGACACACCAAATACATTCTGAAAGCATTAAATTGAAAAGGATTCTGCATTACAAGGTTGTAAGTCAAGGGAATTCCAGAAATTTTCCAACTAATCGGCTTTGAAGACTTGACCAAAATCTGGGAGCTGAGAACCCATTCTGAGATCAGACTGGACACTGTAGCTACCATGTATTCTATATTGCTTGACCTGTTCACGAAAACTCTTCTGTTTCTCTCCCTCCAAATAGACCAACATACTGCAAAAGGGACACAAATCCAAATAATCCTGGCCTTCTTACTGCCTCTGAGCTTTGGCCACAATGAGAATATTTCTGCTGGAGTTGATGGATGGAAACCGGTCATCCCAAATAGGAAAGAGAAGAACTTCCATATGAAGCTTGCTATGCTGCATGAGAACAAATGGAAGACTGTTTCTTCCTCCTGATTGCATAAATAACACCAGCTGGCCAGATGTAATCCCCTAGATTCCAGACGATCAGAGGTGAGGATGCTATCATGTGCCACCAACCAGGCAAAGGGTTAGGGGGTATTGGGTTACCCCATACTCCTTTTATCTGATCTGAACCCCTTTCTTCTCTTATTAATCCTTTGTAGAATGACTTAACTGTGAATCTGCCTTCCTTACATTCTTCCCACCAGAGACCATCTTCTAAATCTCTAGAAATGCTGGTCCCTTCTAATTTTTCCAGAAGCAGTATACACTCTTCCACTTCTTGGTCTAATAGAGGCCTTCTGAACTTCAGATTCCTGATTAATTGCTTCCCTCTCCACTCATAACGTTGGGCTATTGAGACTTGTTGTTCTGTTAACTTGTATAATCTTGGGCACACCTCACTTTAAACTTGATCAAGCTTCTTAATTCTTGATTGAAACTCATGATTCCTCTCCAGACACTCACCCCATAGGAGCTCCTCGCTTCCCTTGGTTGTTGGTTCCCACCCGAATCATATCACACTATACTTCCCAACCACCACCCTCCTCCATAAAGCCTTCCTCTCTCCCCCTTGCCCAAACTTCCACAGCCATTTCCCTATCGTTTATTAACTTTACCCTTCTCAGTCCCAAACCTCCCCCTCCCTTGGCTTGCACATCTTTTCCCACTTGACCAAGTGATATTTTTTGGCTCTCCCAGCCCTTCCCAATAGAAATCTCTGCACTCCAGCACCCCTGCAAACTGATCCATCTCCCCCCTACTTATCTCTCCTACTCCTATCAGTAGACTCTTCTCTAGATTCACTTCCAGTCCAGTCAGCAACTCGAAGTTAGCTAGAATTGCTCTGAGATTCGGGACTTGGTTCACTGAGGCATCTAAAAAGATAAGGTGTCATCAGCATACTGTAGGTGGGATATACAAGGTCCTTCAGATCCAACCTTAAACCCTTCAATCAAACCCCTTTGAACTCCTTTTTTCATGATCAAATTTAGTGCTTCCATCACTAACACAAACAGCAAGGGGGAGATTGGATCTCCTTGTCTTAATCCTCTAGAGGCTTGGAAGAACTCTGAGGATACCCCATTGATAAGCAAATAAAAGGGCGCAGATGAGATACACCCATATATCCAGCCCCTCCAAGTTTCCCCAAATCCCATCAGCCCAGGATCTGCCTTCCTTCTACAAAAGCCATCTGAGATTCCCCTCCCCCCTCCTTCCTGGATCACCATCTTCAGCCTGCTTGCCAGCACTCTTGCCAAGAGCTTGTAAGAACTACTTATTAAACTTGTTGGCCTGAAATCATTTATGTGCACTGCTCCACTCTTTTTCTGTAATTAAAGCTATAAATGCTGCATTTTAGTTTTCCAGAACTCTTTGTACAACTGCATAAAATTCTCTTGCAAGAAGTACCAGCAGCTTTTGATGAAGTTGAAATTGAATCCATCTGGGCCTGGTCACCATTTGTCTTCTTCAGTGCCTCCCTTACCTCTCTGCTACTTCAAGAGCCCTCCCTAACCAGATTGCTGAACCGTTAGTTGGCTCTTAATCTCCCAATGACACCTAGCTCCAATTTCTCCCCATATACAACATCTTGTAATATTTTTTTTTTATCAATAATGGCAAATTTTATTAAAACATTGAAGCTTTAAATACAAAAGAGGGGGAGGTAAACTGTCTTAACTTCCCCAACAGCATAAAAAGAAACAATTTTAGAAATGATCCGGAAAAAAAGAATCTCTATTCACCCCTTGCTTGGCTAGCCCATCAGTAAGCGAATTAGCAGTTCTCTTTACCCAACTGCATTTAACCTCAATGTCCCAAGTCAGCCACTTAAGTTTTTTCTTTTCATTACTGTAATTCCATATACCCGAGCTGTCTTCCCTAAGCCATCTCACCACCACCTCCAAGTCACCCTCAATAACTAGTCTTTTGATGTTCAACTCCCTTGCTCTTTGGGCGCTCTCCAGGGCCGCAAGGATCTCAGTCCTAAGAGAGTCTCCTTCCTCAATAGGGCCTGAGAACATGGCTAGAATAAGCCTCTCCTCATTCCTGAAAACTCTCTCAATACCAGACAGCCCTGGGTTCCTAAAGCTGCTGCCATCAAAGTTTAGTTTTATAAACCCAGTGGGAGGAGGGGTCCAAGAGGGATTAGAAAAACCCTTTTGACCTTGGCAGAGTTGGCGGTCTCCTCCTAATTCCTCAGCAAGTCATCAAAGGAGAAGTCTGGAAATAAGTCTTAAGATTTCAGCCAGTATACCACTCTTAAGTGTTTCAATTCCAATACGTTTTCAATGGTTCTCTCCTTTTCTAAGAAATTTGTAAATTTCTTTCTTCCCATAAAAACCAACAAACTGTTGCCCTAATATATCACCACATAATCCTCCCTCTTTTCAAAGGCCAGCTTAAGTAAGAGGGAAGAAAAGGCTTTACAAATTTGAGAGGGGGGGTCCAACTACACCCAAAGAGGGAGAATACCCATTCCCAAATAGTTCTAGAAACCAGGCAAGAAACCAATAAATGATAACCAGTTTCCCCTTCAACTTTGTAGAGAATACACCCATGCAAGGATAAACAAGAATTGTGTCTCTTTCTTTGAAGCAGGTCACCTATGTTAATTCTTTCCAGGAATGTCTCCTAACAAAAACTGCCAACCTGAGGAGGAATGGGCTTGCTCCAAACCTCTTTAATAGGGAAAGACTGTCCATTAGAGGCAATAGGCATGAAAAAATTGAGTTTTTCTTCCCCATGTCTCTACCACTTCCTCCTCCACCTTCACCCTGGTGATCATGTTTTTTCTTCTTCTTCCATTTGCAAAGGCATAAAAAAATTGAGTGTTCTTATCCCTTTCTTTTAAGCACAAAGCTCTTGAATTCTGTCTCCACCTTACTTCCTCCCTTAAGATTATACCTTAGTACTAAGGGCTTGTGGTTTGATGTTTGAAGAGCCAAATGCTGTTGTATTACTTCTCCCACATGTTTTACCCAGTCTCCCAAGAAAAGGAATCTGTCTAGTCTTCTTAAAATGGCTGGAATTTGACCATTTGACTAGGTAAATCTACCTCTGTTTAGAGGTGGATCTATTAGTTCATTATTGCTGATGAATTCCTCAAACCTTATCATCCTACATATATCCTGCCCCCCCCCCCCCCTCATTTTATTTCTCCTCACTATACTAAAATCCCCTCCCACACACCACGACCCAACCCACTTGTGGCTCAAATCTCCATGTTCCTCCCAAAACTCCACTCTCTCCCCCTTCTCATTTGGTCCATAAGCATTTGTTATACCCTATGTCATAGTTTTCAAGACGCCAAGGCGAGGCTAGGTGACAAGGGGTCGCCTAGGCGCGATGGATTTTTTTATGTAGAAAACATAGATCTTAGGAATTTCCCAAATTTCTTGTTCCACCCCTTGTTTTTCTCTAGAAGCTTTCTTCTTCTCAAAATTTTTGAATGCTATTTTGGCAAGTGCTTACCCTCCCCAGGAAACTAATCCAAGGAATTTCCCAATCTCAATCTCCCTTCCACTAGTTTTTTTTTTTTTTTGATATTCACTTCTCCATTTTGTATTATATTTGAACCGAGTTGGTCAGTTTAAGAGAACTGCGCTATTACCTTCTCTTTGTTCTCCTCCCTTGTTTTGTTAACTTCATTCCCCTCCCTTCCTTTCCCCTCTTCTTGACTCTGAAGCAGACCCGACTACCTCCTTTGTCGATTATAAACCCTGTTTTGTGATTCTCCTCCTCTCTTCCCTTCCCTTCCCTCTGCCTTATATTTTTCTTTGCTTTCCCCCTTCTCCTCCTAACCCCTCATCTCCCTCCCCTCCCTCCTTATTTAGCCCTTCCCGTAGAGGAGTGTTCGGTACAAACTTCTAACTTGGCTCTTCAAATCTTGGGACCGATTGAGAAGAGTTGGAGAGAAAATTCTTCTTTGTTTCCTCACTCCCTTCCTCTATTGTTTTCTCCTTGAAAGTAAGATTTTGTAGAGTAGAGTTCTGCTTCTTCCCTTGCTCGAAAGATCCCTCATGACCCCGACACTTCTACTTGTCCACTAGCAAAGACCTCTACCTTGTTGCACCCTCTTTCTTGTTGAGGTTCACACTTCCTACAACTCTATTGAGAAAGATGTCTTCCTGTTCCTTTCTTATCTCCAACTCCTCCACCACTTCTGTCCGCACTCCGATAGATCTCTACTGTTTCTTCTTTTTGGGATTGGATTTCCGCCTCCACTCTTGATGGGTTTCTTTTCTCTTCCTCACCTTGTCTTCTTTTTTCTATTCCATTATCGTACCTTGTCACAACCCAGATCCATTCCTCCTCCTCCTTCCTCTTTAGCGAGTAGTCAATAGGTTCCTGAATTCTCCTGCAACCAAGATCCAACTTGTTTAAGCGGTTGTGCCTTTGTAATTTGAAAACTCTATTACCGGATGGCGTTGGTTCCCCTCTCCCAATCTCTTTCCCCCTTTCTTTTGAAAAAGAAATTCTTCTTTGTCCTTGAGCCCATTGATCTCCATTTGTTCCTTTTCTTGGCTTTCCCTCTCATCCCCACCATTCATCTGTAATCTTTTCTTTAATGCCTTTTCTAGCTCAACGTCTTCTTCCTCTTCTCTTCGTCTCTTTACCATCCCCTTATTCTCTGACTTCTCCTCTGTATCGCCTAGTGTTTTAAAAGTGCAAGGCGCAAGGGTCAATTTTCACTTGAGGAGTATGGCAGGGTGCACACCTTTTTAAGCTAGGCACAAAAATTTTAAAAAAGGCTAAAAAATAAAAATAAAAAATAAAAAACGCAAAATATCAAAAAATTATTAAACATAATATCAATAAAAATATAAACATTAATTTACAATAAATGCTTTAAAAAACCTATTATCTAATATTAAAATACATAAATATAACATGTAAAGCATATTTAAATGAGAATTTAAATAAAATCAAATATATGAAACATTTTCAAGCATATAAAACCCACAATCTCGCTATTCTTTTTCAATTGCATTATTTTAAGTAGCTAATGTGATGTAAAATATATTACACTCTTGATTCTACAAGCCACCTTTGTACTATGCCCCTCAAGGCAAGCCCAAACATATCCACATTAGGTCTTAAATTCTTCGTTCTCACACACAAAAAAATGATTTTATAGTTTTAATTGCTTTTTAGAAGACATTTATTAGGATGAATGAATGAGCAACCTTACCAAATAGGGGGTCCTGAAACACCTGTAAACAGGTGTATTGAGACCCAAAAGATATGATACGATTGTATTGAAATTTTGAACCTTGATCCTTTTCACCATCAAGAATATTTGGCAAGTCTAGTAGCAAGGGGATCTCAGAGTCTCTTAACCCTCTTCTGAGGCCCAAGTCACAACCAATCCCATTATTTGAACTTGAAGGAACAACGGAGTTTGATACATGTTCTGCTTTTAAAGAAGATAAAGAAAATAAGGACGGAAATTGATCTTTCAAAGGGGTTGGGCCCACCCAAGTGTGCTCCCAAAATTTAACATATTTGCCCAAATAGACGTCATACCTGATAATCTAGCAGCAACACTGAGTCTCCGACATCCTACCAATGTCCAATTGGCCATGTATACTAAGCACCACCTTGTGCCACAATTAGGGGTGGATTCGAGCCGAGCCGAGCCGAATAGTGCCAAGCTTGAGCTCAGCTCGAGAATATTTTACAAGGCTCGAGTTCGAGCTCGAGCTCGGTTCGAGCCAAAACCTTGAGCTCGAGCTCGGCTTGAGTCAAGAGTTCATAAGCTCGAGCTCGGCTTGGCTCAGCTCGGCCCGTTTTATATTATATATATATATATATTCGAGCCGGCTCGTGAAAAGCTCGACTCGTTGCCACCCCTAGCCACAATTAATCTCTCTCCATTCGAAATCTCCACAACCACTTCCCAAAAGTGCAACATTCCTCAAGTCCATGTTTTCCACGTCCAAATCACCACCTTGAGATTTGCTTTTGCACTCCATCTACCATCTAATCAATGATCCTTTTTAGTTCCTCTCCCTCGTTATCTTCTCAATTTCCTTGCTCATGTTTTGAGGTATCTTGAAGGCTGTTAAATGTAGACAGGGAGGCTAGACAAGGTGCATTGTATCGAAGTTATTCTTCTCCCAAAGAGATATACCCTCTTTTCCATGTAGTTAATCTCCTTGAATACCCCTCTATCACTGGGTTCCAAAAAGAATGATCCCTATGATTAACTCCAAGTGGGCAAGTGGTAAGCCTATATATTTTGCTTAGTTTTTTTATGAGGTTTCAATCTGTGAAGCAAGTTTGAATGTTCTGCATCATTTTTAATGTTGAGAATGACTATAAAATACATAGTTACATACATATGTTGGTGTTTTGCAATATTTTTTGAAGGTAAAAATATGTTTATTTAAATACATAGTTACATACATGTGTGTGTCTGGAGTGTTCTGCATCTTGGTACACCATATGGTTATTGGATTTACAGCAATGTGTATTGGACTTTATTTATTTGTTTTCTTCTCAGAGAATGCCACTTGATTTTCTAGAAGGTGAAAATTTCCGAGAAGCAGCAGATAATTATATCAGGCCTCTTTTAACTAAGGTAATGATTATGGTTGTTTACATCTAAATGATTGCCTACTGTTTGAGGGTCTTCACATACCTTAATATTTTTTTTTTTATGTAAATTTCTTTCATTTGTATTTGGATATACTTTGAGGCCATGCTTACATAGATTCCTCTTGGTACTCTGCATTTAGGGAGTTCCTTCATTGTTCTCTGATCTTTGTCCTTTATATGATCATCCAGGCAAGGTTAGTCTAATTTCTTATTTTCAGTATGCAATGGAAATTTTGGAGATATTCTTTTGAGTTTGTGAAGGCTGAAGTTGTTTGGTTGTCTTGTAGGATATTTATTTCAGTTGTTAATGTATTTTTGTATTTTACTTTGCTTTTATAGGCAGACATTCTGGAGAAGTTGATTCTTGAGTTGGAACATTCGATTAGAAAGACTGGAACATATCCAGGGAGGTAACATGAAATCATTAACTTCCAAATGATCAATTTCAGGAAGGGGGAGGGGGAACTTTTACTCTGTGCATATCTATTATTTAGGGGCCACCATAGTTGTTTACTGAGCCTGTACTAAGCAACCATAGGTATGTGTTTCCAAGAAACATATTTAAATGCATTCTGTGTTCTCTAGAAGTCAGCAGGAACTAAGAATTTGGCAAAAATTGTCTTAGTTATTAACAATAGGCTACCAACAAAAGACTCATTTTCTTTTTTATTTTTTTTTTTCATTTTACCATTTAATTTTGGACATAAATCTTTTTTCATTGTTACCGTAAATCTTTTTTTCATTGGACATAAATGCATTTAGCAAAGTCTGTTTATGCAAAAGGGCATGCAATGAGAATACGAGATACAATAATTTTTTAGGGGCTGTTGCAGCACCCTTTCTGATGTGCACATTGAAAAGTGAAAAAATTGAGTTCTTTATTGAGTTGTCAGTTGTCACATCCTTGTTGCAGCAAAACTTTTAATAATAAAAGTGAAACAACTTAAATGTCACATCAAAGTTGCCTCCACCAAACAGGTTTCTGGCGGAAATGTTGCATAAATTTTGGGGCATTGTCAAACTCTTTGTTAAGAAAACCGGAGTCTAAATATTTGATTACTTTTCCTTTTCCTCCTCTTTCTTCTTTCTCTCCTTTTTTCTACTTCATCATCATATTATCGATTTTGTTAAAAATTATCAAAACGTATTTCTGATGCATATGGTTTCTTTTATCAGTTAAAATAAAAGAAAATATGAGTTTATATGAAAAATGGTATACAAACAGCAATGTGCTAGCCCCCCACCCCCTGTAGTGAGAATGGGCCGAATGGGCCTTAGTGTTTTTTTTTATTAATTTCTTCTAAGTAGTTTTTAAGGTTATGGACCTTAGTTATGGTTTTTTTTGTTTTCTTTAATTAATTTTTTAGTATTGGCTGCCCCATTAAGGGCATCCAGGTAATTGTACTTAATTTTAGAATTAAGTTAATAAAAGAGAGCAAGGGGGCTAGGGAGAGAGGTTCGAACTCTTCTTTTCTCTCTTCCCTTCTCTTCTTCTTCCACAACCTACTGCTGAAACCTCTTTCTTCTCCTTGCTCTTCCTTTCTTTTTTCCTTTTCTATATTTTCTAAATTACTGCCGGTGTATTTCTAAACTTGATATCAAAGAGGGCTCTCACTTTTAACTTCTTTCTCTTTTCTTTGCCTATACACAAAATGTATGGAGAACTGATCAGTTGATCTATCAGGAACTTATGCAGCCCAGTTAGGAGGGTTTTTGGAGAGTTTTTGTAGAGGTTTTCATCCTTAGTTGAAGACCAAGGAAAGTTCTTGGAGATTTTTCTCAAAAACCCTAGATAACTGGAGAAATCTTGTTACAGGTCGTAGAGACAGTTTGAACCAAGCACTTGGGGATCAGGGGTAAGCCTTTAGATTTCTATTGAGGGCGGTTTTGGTTGGGTTGAGTTTTGGAACCTCAGGTAAGAGCGGTTGTTCTTTGCTTAGAACAGTAAACCTAGCCTAGTAAAACCCTAATTTGATTTTCATTTACATCCGTTCACTCAATGGAGCAAAATGGAGGAGAGACTAAATATTTCACAGATTTCGAGTTTGGACATGGGGGGTCAGTGGAGAATCTTTTTGGGGCTATGACAACTGTGAAGTTAGACGAGACCAATAATTTAGCTTGGTCTCAATCTATTAAGATACGTGTGTAGTAGATGAAAATTTGGTTACATTACTAGGAGCCAGAAGAAACTAGAGGAGGATGATCCTACCTATATGAAAGGTGGATGCAAGAAAGCTACACAATAGTGGGTTGGTTTGTGAATTCTGTGCAACCACACATTGGTCGGCATTACTTGTGGATGAAAACTGCAAAGTGTGGGATAGTGTCATGGAGACCTATTCCCTAAAGCTTAATGTTGTTCAGGCCTACAAATTGACGCATGATGTAAATAATCTAAGATAGGCGGAGAAGCCCTTAGTTGTCTACTTCTTTATGCTGAAATCTCTTTGACAAGAGATTGATATGATGTAGGGGTGTCGATTGGATTGGATTTGGTCCAATCTGATCCAGTCCGATGTGAGTCCATTACAATGGATCAGGTCCAATCCAATCCAATGAATAATTTGAACCGATCCAATTCAATGTTCGGACCATCCAATTTGTTCAAATTCATTTTAATTTAGATTGTTTTCAACCCAAACCTGGTCCATTGACACCTATATTCTTATCTTATATCAATGGACCGGATATTTGCTTAATCCAACCAAATTGAATATAAATTTATTACGGACATACCGGGCCCAATCCAATCTAATGAATATTATGGACTAGATTGGTCCAATCCAGTGTCTTTTTGGTCTGTCCAAACTGGACGGGATCCAATCCAAAACCGGTCCATTGACACCCTTAATCTGATGGAGACTGATGTTTTGGGTTGCACAAAGGATGGAAAAACATATAGAAAGTTGGTGGAGAGAAATCGGGTCTTTGAGTTCTTCATTAGACTCAACTCATTGTATGATATTGTGAGGCAAAATGTTTAAGCAAAGGATGAGGTGACTTTGTCTCAGGCGTATGCTATGGTGAGCAGTGAGGAGAGTAGAAGACATGTTTAGTCTGGTGAGTCGTAGGTTGATCACTATGCCAATGTTGGGGTGAAGCCAAAGGTTAACATTGGGAATAAAGATGTTATCTGTGAATATTGCAAGAAGCCTAAACACACTAAAGACACCTGTTGGAAGCTGCATCAGAGCTCATTCCTGCCAGACTCAAGAAGGAAAATGGTGGAAAAAGGTTTGAAATTGAGAAAGGTGGAATTGCAAATGTAGCCACCTCACAAGGTGAACAAGAACATGGTGGAGAGAAGTTAGTGGGAGAACAACTGGCAATCGCCAAGGTTGAGTATGAGAAGTATGGCCGAATAATCAGTCATTTGGAGTCCACTGCTATAACTCCTTCAGAGATTGTTCCTTCCTCTACATATGCTCACTTAGGTATTTGTGTCACTACACATCATACTTTTGTCTCAAGTACTCATAAAACTCTTGGATAATTGATTATGGTGCTTTCGACCATATTACCAGTGTTTCACAATTATTCACCTCTTACCAACTCCTTTTTGGTTGAGATAAGATATCCCTTGTTGATGGCTCTCTTACCCCTATTACGGGAAAGGGAGACATTAAGACCTCTAATTGCCCTGACCCTATCATTTGTTCTTCATGTACCTAAGCTTAATACCAATTTGCTTTTAGTTAGTAATTTGACTAAATCACTAAATTGTAGTGTGACCTTTTTCCCTTCATATTGTGTTTTTCAAGACATGAAATCTTAAAAGGTGATTGGGAGTGGTCATGAGGCGAATGGGATCTATTTGGCATGCCTGAGCAGAGCCAGGTACAACCTAAGAGAACTGCATTTGTTTCAAAGTCCACTAGTCGTAATTATGTTATGTCATAGTCGTTTGGGTCATTTGTCGTTTTCTTCATTGAGTTAGTTGTTTCCAAAGTTATTTAAAAGAATCAGTCTATGGTGTCTACATTGTGAGTCCTGTGAGTTTTCAAAGCATTGTAAGAACACTTACCCTTCAAGTAATAAAAGATCGACTATTCCTTTCAATATTGTTCACTCTGATGTGTGGGGGCCTTACCATTTACCAGGTACAACCTAAAAATGAAGTGCCTAAACTTGTGCAGCAGTTCCATGAATACATACTCAGTTTAACACTTGTATCAAAATATTCCAATCGGACATTGCTAAGGAATATTTTGAGAAGGACCTTACTTCCTATTTTGAGATGTTTGGGGTTGTTCATCAGAGTTCTTGTACTCGCACTCCACAGCAAAATGGAGTAGTGGAGAGAAAAACAAACATATTATGGAAGTTGCAAGGAGCATCTTTTTTGCTACCCATGTTCTTGTAAAGTTTTGGGGTGATGCAGTTTTAACAACTACCTACCTTATTAACCGTATGCCTTCATGAATCTTGGGGTTAAAATCTCTTTTTTGGAATCTTTATTCCTGGTGTTGAGATTTTCTCAATTCCTCTATGGGTCTTTGGTTGCACTTGTTATGTCCACATTCCTAGTTCTAAGAGACATAAGTTTAAGGCTTAGGAGTGTATCTTCTTTGGTTATGCCTCCACACAGAAAGAGTATTGTTGTTTTGATCCCATTAGTGGCACCTGGTTTGTTTCCATGGATGCCACCTTTGCAGAGTCGGTTCCTTATTATAATCATCCTTTTAAGGGGGAGAGACCTCTTGAGTTGTTTTCTTCATCCCTTCCTTTTCCAATTCTAGTTGGGTCTTGTGTTGAGCCCTCCATAAATACCCTCATTCCTGTGGAGGGATCATCTCTATTGAGGTCTTCCATTTTTGCTCCAGCCCCTCCTACTAGTTCTTTGGTTTTTACCACTCATCCTATTCTCTAGAGGTGGTACCAATGGCAAAGGCTAAGGCAAACACAGGTTAATCCCACACCTCTAGTTGAGTCTCAAGTACTTCCAATTACTAAAGAGAGGACATGTCCATCACCTCTTTCACTAGCACCTCATTTCCAAACCTTGACCTACCCATTGCTTTGAGAAAAGGTAGGAGAAAATGTATGGTTCATTGTATTTCCAAACACCTTTTAGAAGCCTTAGCCACATCAGAATGGAAGGATATTGTTGACTTGCCAATTGGGAAGGAATCTGTTGGGTGCAAGTGGGTTTTCACTATCAAGCATCATGCAGATAGGTCAAGTGAAAGGTATAAGGCCCGTCTTGTTGCTAAGGGATATACCTAGGTATATGGGATAGATTACACTAAGACTTTCTCCAGTTGCTAAAATGACTTTGGTGGCAATTCTTTTATCCTTAGCAGATAGCTATGATTGGCTTCTGTATCAGTTTGATGTTAACAATGCATTCTTGAATGGTGATCTCATTGAAGAGGTATATATGTCCCTTCCTCCTGGTATATATGGCAAGGAGATGCAAGGTAAGGTGTCCAGATTGAAGAAACCACTTTATGGCTTGAAACAATATCCACGTGTTTAGTTTGACAGGTTTAGGTCTTCTCTTGTTCAATTCGGCTACACTTAGATTCAATCAGATTATACCCTATTTGTTAAGAGAAGAAGCACCCTGGTGACATTTCTTGTTGTTTATGTAGATGATATTGTGGTTACTGGCTGTATCATGATACAAAAGAAGTTAGTGCTCTCAAGAAGTTTTTCAATTCTGAATTTGAGATCAAAGACTTAGGGGAGTTGTGGTATTTTCTTGGCATTGAGGTTGCTAGGTCCAAGGATGGTATCTTTATTTCTCAACGGAAGTATGTGCTGGATCTTCTTACTGAGATGGGAAAACTTGGTGGTAAACCTGCCTCTACCCTTATTGATGTGAATCATAAACTATCAGCTAATGATGGAGAACTTTTTGCTAACAAGGGAGTGTTTTAGAGATTATTGGGGAATCTTCTTTATCTATGTATGACTCGTGCAAACATTTCATATGTTGTGAGTGTTATAAGCTAGTTCATGCATGCTCCCAAAGACACACATATGGCTGTTGCAGAAGCATATACATTATGGCTTCTACTCCAGTAAGGGTATATTGTTTGCTAAACATCGGCCGAATGAAGGTAGAAGCATATATAGATGTTGATTGGGCAGGAAATGTAGATGACAGGAGATCCACATCAGTTTATTGTGCTATGGTAGCTAGAAATATTGTTTCCTGGAGAAGTAAAAAGCAGTCAGTGGTTGCTAGATCTTCAACTGAGGCAGAGTATAGGGCTGTGGTCCATAGGGTTACTGAGTTGTTATTGGCTTAGATCTCTCCTTGATGAGATGGGTGTTTCATGAGATGAACCATTGGTGTTGTATTGTGATAACCAGGTTGCTATTAACAATGCTCATAACTCGGTTCAGCATGATAGAACTAAGCACATTGAGGTAGATAGACACTTTATACGGGAGAGAGTGGCTTTAGGAGAAGTGTGTCTTCCTTTCATTGCATCAGAAGTGCAGCTTGCAGATTTTCTAACTAAGGGAGTTCCAAAGGCAAAGCTTATACATTATGTAAGCAAGCTGGGCATGATTGGCATTTATGCTCAGGTTGAGAGGGAATGTAGTGAGAATGGGCCAAATGGGCCTTAGTGTTTTTTATTTCATTTAAGTAGTGTTTAAGGTTATGTTTGTTGGTTATGGGCCTTAGTTATTGGTTTTTTTTGTTTTCTTTAATTATTTCTTTAGTGCTGGCCACCCCATTAAGGGCATCCAAGTAATTGTACTTGATTTTAGAATTAAGTTAATAAAAGAGATAAAGGGGGCTAGAGAGAGAAAGATTCGAACTCTTATTTTCTCTCTACCTTTCTTTCTTCATTTTCTATATTTTCTAAATTATTGTAGGTGTATTCCTCAACTTTTTCCTTTACATATTCCCACCTTGGAGGACTCAACCCCCAGTACAAGTTGACTTCTATTTACTCCCTACCTTGCTAACTAATTAGCCATATTGCTGGCTGATCATGGAGTCCATCTATAAATTGTTTTCATTTCCATAGCTAGTTGTTTAATCTCCCTCGCGATATGACTATGAACGTGTACTCTTTTTAAGTCTAATATGTCTCAATCCAAACAGAGCTTAAGGCTCTGTACAGGTGGGCTGATTATGCAAAAGAAGGAAGGAATTGTATTTTTTGTTTGTCTTTAGGGTCTTTAGGTGTTAGAAAAGGCTGAAACGAGAGGAGTGAAACTTCAGGCTGGTAGGGAAATGGAGGTTGGAGTTGGGTGTTGAAGCTAAACATTTCTTATTCGAGCAAGGATGGACAAAAGGTAAGGCATACATGAAAATCAGAGAAGGTAATAGGGCAATGATTTTCATACCAGAGGAAGCATGTTGCTTGTTGAAAGGCTTTGTTGATGGAATAGTAAACACTATCAGGGTAGAAGGCTGGAAAAACTCAGTGGCCTATTGTGGGAAGAGTTATGAAATGGTACTGGGAAGGAATGGGAGAGGATGGTTTATTATGGTAACATAACACTTTGGCACTAACAAAAAGCAAGTAATATGCATACCGAGAGGGCAGAGGGGACAAGGCTGGATTTCCTTCGCCAACAACCTTTAGGCGTTTCTCTTGGAAATCGAGAGGAAGGTTGAAGAAAGAGCTGATAACAAGCCGTGTGAAAGTGTTCCAACGAGCTGTGGTACTCCGGAGCATAGTAAGAAGCAAAGCCCAAGTCAGGAGATCATGGTAACAAGTTCAATTGGACTTCGAAAATTAGCACTTGAAGAAGGGAGAGGAAATTGGGAACACAAAATTGTATTAATGGCAGATAGGACTATAGGGGGTTGGACGAAAGTCTTAGATGTAGTTGCAGAAAGATTGGGCTTAGAAGGCGATGTTGTTTTATTGCCCTTTGCTGAGGAGAAAGCCATCCTTGATACAGGTGACAAGAAATTGAGTTTCAATACGGTTCAAGTAGATGGAAGGCTGATTCAAATACACAACTGGGTTCCAATATGCAATGAAGTAGTGCCAAAGGACGGCAACCTCCTTATCAAACTTTTAGGTCTTCCCTTTAATCTCTAGAGCGAACAGACCTTAGGAAAAATGGTTAGAGCCCTAAGGGGTGTTCTACTGGAGCTAAAACCTGAGAAGCTTGCGTGTTGTGGAGATCAAAGTCGCAGGGATCAAGCTTGAGAACCTGCCTCGCGCATTTGGCATACTCTCAAATGGCACCTGGTACAGGGTTTGGTTGGCATTGGAAGTTTAGGCGTCTCTCTGGGGAAGACGACTAGAGGTAGGAGACGATGGTGAGGTTGTAGGATGGAGCACACATGGCTCCTAGGGAGTGGTGAAGAAACTTGTTGCGCGTGATAGAGCAAAAGAGGAGAATGAACAGTCGCAGGGAGTTACCATTTCTCAAAACTTGCCATTTAAAGCTATTAATTCAAAATTCTCTGAATTAAAGACAAGGTTTCTAGGAGGCCCTTCCTATGCTGACGTGGCCAGAAGGGGAAGTAACACGGTGGGTCTGAACAAAGATACTTTATCTGAACCGGTTGAAAGAGTGGGTGAACCAAAGCTTGGACCACATGCCACCATTAGTGGTCCACGTGATGACTCAAGGCGTCACGTGGGGCGGGAGAGACTTAGAGAGGTTGTAGACGAAAACTGCCGTCTATCTTCTTCCAGGAAAGGGTCGGTCGAACTGTTTAAGTCACAGGAAATGCTAACAGCAGGAGGAAAGCGTCACTTGAGCTGGACCCATCGTTTGGACTTTGACGAGCAGGCTTTCAGTGTAGTCGATCGCCCAAACTCCCGCTACATTAGAGACAAAATAGAAGAAAGAGAGGAGGAAGACCTAGGGTGGATAAGTTGCAGTTCGGAGAGTGATGTAGAGGGGAGTTCAGAAGAGATTGCAAGTATTGATAGTTCGATAGAGGAAGGTCTCTATGAAGGCCAAAACAAAGAGACATTAAACTTGGAGCATCTTTTTCTCGAAGATACAGTGGGAGTACAAGAGGAAGACTTGGAGGCTCCGATGAACACGAATAGGGTGGGCCAAAGCCCAAAAACGGACAAGCCCTTACCAAGTTTTAGTGCCATGCAAGTAGTTGGAGAGGCGTTAGCTCAATCTAACCCAGATTTGAACAAGGGTACATCACAGAGAGGTGGACAATTGGGTAAAGGAAAAGGTATTTGTGTAGACCATTTGATGGGGAATAGTTCCCTCCAAGCCGAGGAGACAGAAAGCTCCAATTATTCTTTACAGGGATTGAAAACCAACCACCCTCATTTGCCCCTTTCTCACAACCCTCAGTCGAAACCAGGTAACTTTGTCAACTCTGTTAATTGAGTTTTTTTCTACTGATGAGTGTTCTGTGTCCCTTGTTCCAGATTCCCTTTCCAACCATGGGTGAAAGAGGAATTTAACATCAAGGGCACCTCCTAGACTTATCTCGGAGCATTGGCCTATAGTGATGTGTAAGGAGGAATTGAGAGGTGATGGTCCTGCCCCTTTCAGGTTTGAAAACATGTGGTTGATCCATCCGGGTTTCATTGAGAAAATCAGGGAGTGGTGGGAGCACTATAATCTACCAGTTTAGTGGGAAGGAATGAGGTTCCACAAAAAGCTTCAATTCTTAAAATCTCAAATTAAGGAGTGGAACAGGTTGGAGTTTGGGAGAGTGGAGGAAAGTGTGTTAGCTAGGTTATTCCAGCATTGACGTAGAGTCAAATCCCGCAACCAACACTTTGGGGAAAAAAGGGGGAAAAGGGGAATAGTTATTGCTGATTAATCAAAAAAAAAAAAGAGTGGAGGAAAGGAAACAGATCCTGCTGGAGCAGATAGAAGAATTGGATATGAAGGAAGAAAGGGGATTTGTTGGAGAAGAAGACGGAGAGAGGAGATGGAGTTTAAGGAAGCAAATGGAGGATTTATTGCTTAAGGAGTAAATAAGCTGGAGGTAGAAATCTAGGTGTAAATGGTTAAAGGAGGGGAGTAGAAACACTGGTTTTTTCCACTCAGTGGCAAAAGGTAGGAGAAAGAAGAACTTCATCTCAAAATTGGAAGTTGAAGGAGCAGTCATATCCCACCCGGTAGAAATAGCAGAGGCCTTTGTAAGTCATTTCAAATCTATTTTTCAGAAGATCTTTAAATGAAAGGATTTGGTTGGAGGGTTTGGATTGGTCGACTCTAATTACAGAAAACAAAGAGTGGTTAGAAAAGAGATTTGAGTTGGAGATAAAGGAAGCATTTTTTTCAATGGATAGAACAAAAGTCCAGGTCCATATGGTTTCACAATGGCTTTTTATCAGGATTGTTGGGATATTGTGGAGAAGGATCTTGGGTTAGTGTTTGAGGAGTTCCACAGAAGGGGAATAATTAACTTGGGTTTGAACTCCACATTCATTGCTCTGGTACCAAAGAAGAAAGAGGCACCACAGCCAAGGGACTTTAGACCTATTAGTCTGGTGAACAATTTGTATAAAATAATTGCAAAAGTGTTGTCTCTAAGGGCGAAGAAGGTTCTTCCTACCATAATTGTACCTAACCAAGGGAAGACAGATTACCGATCAAATCTTGATTGCAAATGAGAGTCTGGAGAGCTTTAGGAAATCCAAGAAGGGAGTGTTTTTGCAAACTGGACTTGGAGAAGGCTTATGACATGGTTGATTGGTCTTTGTTATTGGAGGTGTTGAAAAGTTTTGGATTCGGAGATAGTTGGTGTAAATGGGTTTGGGGCTGTGTTAGGAGCTGCCACTATTCTATTTTGGTGAATGGAACTGTGGTGGGTTTCTTTCCTACCTTGAGAGGAATAAGACAGGGAGATCCACTATCCCCTTTTCTTTTCACTATGATTGCTGATGTCCTTGGGAGATTGATCCATAGAGCGGACTCGAGGAATTTAATAAAAGGCTAGAGAGTAGGAAGGGAGGAGGTACCACTTACACATTTGCAGTTTGCAGATGACACAATCTTGTTTTGTGAAGGTGGGGACATCAATTGGATCCGGAATTTAAAATTGGCAATACAAATCTTTGAACAGATGTCTAATTTCAAGGTAAACTTGGATAAGAGTAGTATGGTGGGTGTGTATTTGAAGAAGAGGGAGTTAAGTGAATATGCAAGTGTGTTAGGTTGTGCTACCTCGAATTGACCTATGATTTACTTAGGCCTCCCCTTGGGGGATAACCCTAAGAAGGTAAGCTTTTGGAACCCGGTGGTGGAGAGATTTGAAAAAGGGCTTGCTTTTTGGAGGAAAAATTATATTTCCTTGGGGGGGAGAATCACTCTAATTAGGTCAACCCTAGCTAACCTACCTGTTTACTTCCTATTAGTGTTTAAGATCCCTACAAAGATTTCTAACATTTTGGAAAAACTTATGAGGGATTTCTTGTGGGAGCCTGGAGAGGAATAGCGGGACCATAGGGTGAGATGGGAGGGGGTAACTAGATGTAAAAAGCTAGGAGGTCTTGGGATTGGGAATATTAGGAAAAGGATAATGGCATTGTTGGGGAAATGGTAATGGAGGTTTCCATTAGAAAGAAACATTGTGGACAAAGATTGTGGCTAGCATACATGGGCTAGAAGATGATGGTTGGGAACTTGGAATTTTGGCAATGGCTACAACTGCCTCTCCTTGGAAAGCCATATATAAGTTGCTTCCAGTCTTCTCCCCTTGGATCGGGTATGGTCTTAACTCTGGTAATAGAATAAAATTTTGGGAACAACTTTGGGTTGGGCCGTTGGGGACTCACCTTTGATGGACCAATTTCCCTATTTGTATGCTCTATCAGAGTTGAAAAATGAAACCATATCTTCCTTCATAAGCCCTTTAGACTCTCCTTTTGGTTTTGGGTGGAACCTAGGACTGAGAAGGGCAATTAGGGATATAGACTTGGGCCATATCATGTTGTTGTTAGCTATCCTTGAAAATGTGTTCTTGGACCCTAATAAGGAGGACACCAGATTTTGGGTTCCTTCCTCATCAGGTATTTTCTCTTGTGCTTCCTTTGAGACATTAACTCAGCCTTTTGATCCTACTGGGTTGTCCTTCCCAGTTAAAGAAATTTGGGGTAGGCCCATTCCTCCTCGGGTTGGTAGTTTTTGTTGGGAAACTTTCTTGGAAAGAATTAACACAAATGACCTACTTCAAAAAAAGAGACCCAATTCTTGTTTACTTCCTAATAGGTGTACTCTCTGTAAAGCTGATGGGGAAACTGGTTACCACCTTATGGTTACTTGTTCGGTTGTTAAATCAGTATGGGAGTGGGTTTTTTCCCTTTTTGGGTGTATTTGGATTCCCCCTAGGAGTGTCCAAAGGTTGTTCTCTTCTTCTTTTTTCAGATGGCCAAAGAAGAGAGGGAAGATTATGTGGAGAGGCATTAGGGCAGCAGTGTGTTGGTCACTATGGGAAGAAAGAAACTCAGATATTTTCAGACAAGGAAAGAACCCTGGAAAACTTATTAGATATAATATTGTTAAGGGTGGCCCATTGGCTGAAAACTATGGAACTGTTCTCAGACTATTCTGTGGCCAATTTGGTAAGAAATTGGAAAGAGATAGCTTCCTCTGCCCTGTGTAAGAGGACTTGTAGTTCTTCTTGGTCCCCTCTTTCCTCTGGGTTCATAAAATTGAATTTTGATGGTAGCTGCTTAAGGAACCCAGGGCCTTCTAGGATTGGGGGAGTGTTCAGGAATGAGGATGGGGCTATCATTGCTATGTTCTCAGGCCCAATTGGAGAAGGAGACTCTCTTAGGGCTGAGATTCTTGCTGATGGGTTAGCCAAGCAAGGGGTGAATAGGGAATCTATTTTTTGGGCTAACTTTTGACTTTCTTCCATTGTTTTCTGTTGGTGGGGAGTTAAGACATTTTACCTCCCCTTTTGTACCTTAAGTTTCACATAGTTTAATATCATTAATAAAGTCTCTTGTTACTGATAAAAAAAAGGGTCTTTAGGTGTAGAACAAAAAGGCCAGAAAAATTTTCACTCTTCTTTTGCTTTTTGCAGTCAGTTGATGCCTTTGGTTCCAAAGGTTCTGCATTAGGAGTTGGTGTTTTTAGGGTCCGTTTGGTTCGTAACCGGAATTGGAATCAAAATCCTTCAATGGCCTATTCCCCATAGTCTGTTTGGTTCAGACAGGAATGGGATTTCATTCCCAAGGGAGGGGTAGGGAATGGTCATTCCCTCAAATGGGGGAATGCCATTCCAGAAGGAATGGGAATGGGATTCCGATTCCAGACCCCTATTCCCGCGAACCAAACCGGGCCTTGGTTCTTTTGATCTAATGGCTCACTCTTCTTTTCCTTTGTTTATTTTTCGGTATCTCAGGATCTGGTTGCTTTAAAAGGTTGCTTATGTTTTGTCATACCCGCAATTCCTTCCTTGTATACTTGTTTTATGTGCTTTCCTAATTTTTTTCTTGTATCTTTTATTTTTTCTTGTCTTTTTTTATGAGCAACAAAGATCAAGATTTTTCATTAATAAGACAAGCAAGTACAACAATTCATAGTAAATTTAAGAGCACACCCCCTGCTATCTCTACCTACAAGTTCTTTTACTTTTGAGCCCAAAATAACTGTTGCCTATTGTTTATCCAAACCATCAGCCAAACTATTAGCAAGAAATGTTATTGTATTGAAGTACAAGTATAAGATGATATAAGTACGAAACCCCGATATAACAAAAACAAACTTGAAGTGCCCAATATCTACAGGTGGGATCTTTGTACAGAAGATATAAAAAAAAAAAAAATACATTGTCTATTTGGCAATGCAATATCCTAGTAAAAAAACTATATATCACTCTGTGGCTCCACTCTTTGCTAGATTATTATGGAATTGGCTTGATATTGGGAAATGAGAACTTAGTGGAATGAAGTACTCTGATGACAAAGGTCAGGCCTAATCTTATGGCGTAACATCTGAAGTCTACCAGACATGTTTCTATCCATCATCCTGCCTATAAAATATGGGAGTCTGGCTCACTCTAAGCCTCTGATCCCATAGGAAGTAGTAATTAATAGCTTGAGCCTTAATGAGAGGTAAGACTTTATTGTTGCCAATTCACTGTTCTAACTGGTCCCGAATGTGTTGGAATCAATGCTGTTCTGCTGTCCAAAACTTCTCCAAACATTGATGGTTCAATTTTAAGTAGAAAGAATTTGTTGAGGTTTAGTTCAATTGATCCTTTTCATTTCTTTATTTTTTGGGGGGTGTCATGAATAACTGTCTGATTCTTACATGTAGAGGATCTGTTGATGGGATAACATCCTCTGGCAAATGAATCAATAGTAATTTCACTTGATATCTCCAATTTTAGACTTAATGGATGACTCTAATAGCGGTTGAGTTAAAAATTGCTTTTATTTTGGAAGTATTTGCTTACTGTTGACAGTTCAGCTAATGGGCTGAGAGCTTTGTGGCCCCAGTTTTCTATTTAGTTGTTGTGCCTAAGCCCACTTGTTCTTTTATGTTTTAAAGCTTGTGATTTCTTTAGTTAAAGATGCACTATTAAGGCCTGTTTAGTCTTTGTACACTTTCAGTTAAGTATAAATAGAAAGGGAGGAGGCGGCTAGAGATCTTCTCTTCTCATTTTTCTTCAAAGATCACATTCTTTTCTAACTTTTTCAGTAATTTACTTGAGTTTCTAAGTTTTCTAGTCTCACCAACCCCCAGAGAGTCCTGTACATCTTGAATCCTGATGAACAAGCAAGTAGATACCAGAAATATCCACTAAATGTGTGATTTTTTTTATTTATCCTTTCTTGTTTTATTTATCCACTAAATGTGGATACCAGAAATATCCACTAGTTGTGATGACTGTTTCTGACCTTTTTTTTTTTTACCAAAATCTACTTTCTTCCTGATTTTGAATAATTATATAAGTTTCTGCTTGTTCTCTAGACTGTGAGGTTATCTTGTAATATGTATGTAAGTATGTTTGTGTCAGTTATACACAATTGTTTTTACATTAGCTAAAGTGGGAATTTTCTTGTTACTTGCAGGTCTGAGAAGGAGCCTCCTTCAACACTTATGTGGATTTTATTTTTGTTAGCTCAGGTTATATTCTGCAGTGTTATTGGTTGAAATTTCTTTGGAAACTGTAACCACCTGTTTTCTTTACAATGAATCTTCTTAATGAATATGTGATGCAGCATTATGATAGACGGGGCCAATTTGATGTTGCTCTCAATAAAATTGATGAGGCCATTGATCATACTCCAACTGTGATTGATCTATACTCTGTCAAGGTTCGTTCATGGCTTCTGGATTCTGTTTTGTAGTCAGTTTCTGATATCACTGTTATGGTTCATCAATTTCCTGTCATATATATTTTGTGTATCCTTCCAGGATCATTGCTTCTCTGCAGTTCTAGGGAAGCAAGACCCCTCTCTAACCTACCTATTTCAAGAGCGACTCACTGTTCAATATCCCACTACCTCTATTTCAGCGATGTTAGTTCTCTGGATCTGAATCTGATTGAGCATCAAACCAACACTGTATTAGTGTAAAACCCTCCCCATCTCTTACATCTTGAATATAGTGATTGGAGAGAGGGTTTTCTTTTCTGTTCTCTTAAGACTTAAGGGCTTCAGTTGCTTGTTTGTTAATTTCACGTGCCCAAATTTTATTGAACATTTCATTTTTTTGCATTAATTACTTGTCTTAATTAGCACTTTAGCATGATGGTTTTCAAATAAAAGTTGCTATGGATAGAAAGGTCTTACAGTTAGTTGAAATGTTCTTTGATCACAGGGCAGGATATTGAAACATGCAGGTGACTTGGTAGCTGCTGCAGCTTTGGCAGATGAAGCTAGGTCCATGGATCTTGCAGATCGTTTCATAAATAGTGAATGTGTTAAGCGTATGCTCCAGGCTGATCAGGTATTTCTTCTGTTTGGAACCCCCTTCCCCCGGTCCAGCCAATAAGGGGAGTGGTTCTTGGTCATTTGGTCATTCACCTCTACTTTTGTCCTTGCATTGGTGATATTAAATCTAACTCAATGTTATCTTTTTTTATCTTGTAAAGGTAGGATTAGCAGAAAAAACAGCTGTTTTATTCACAAAAGATGGAGACCAGCACAATAACCTTCATGACATGCAGTGCATGTGGTATGACTGTTAACTTTTTTGTGTTTTTGTAAGTTGACTGGTAACAATACCCTCTGTTTGTATGTATACTAACTCTTTAATCTTAATGAAATTCATTGTTATTGATAAGAAACAAAAAGATGATTGGTAACAACTTTGTTATCAAAGGCACTGACTAATGCACTGATTGGTCAGTTGAGAGCCATACTAACCGTATCATTAACTAGTTGGGTGATATCCATGATATTGTTTCATGGGATGCTGGAACGTGGACCAGATTGACTAATGATTGGTTGACGTAGTTAAATGAAAAACTTATTTTCAAATAATGTTTCTAAAAGGTCCATTAATCAATGACCAATGATGGTCCTGGCAATCTAGGACCTTATATTTGGCATTTCTTTGCACAAAATGGCTGCTCTCGGACTTGAACCTGCATTTCTCACACTTGTTGGGTCAAGATTTTACCATTGAACCAAGTAATCACCCTTGTCTAACAACAATTTAACATTGCATAATATATCCCCCCATGCTATATAAACAAGGTAGTTGTTGAGGTATATTATATAGAAACAAAGCATAGTATAAAAGAGCAAAGTTGAGGAGATAAGGGTGCTCTTCCAGTTGGTGGTGAGCTGATGTAGATGGGTTTCCACAAACATATAGATTCCCTCTCCCTCTCTCTCTATATCTATGTGTGTGTGTGTGTGGAAAATTTAGATTTTCCATGCTCTCTCTCATGCGATCAGGTTCATGCATTCATGCATGTGTGTGTATGCACACATACACACACACAATGACCATCCCTACCCTCTCAGCTCAGCATTTTAAAAGCAAAAAGCATGACTAAAGTGCAAGGGGTTCCTATTAATTGAGGTGCAAGGCAAGGTGTGTGAGTGAACAAAGTAAGGCTCCATTTTGAGAAAATGTAAAACAAAGATTTATGTATAACCCAGCTCCCAGCCTAAGCACACTCAAGGCATCCCTTTTTTATTGTCTCAGGCAGTGTTTTAAAACGCGAAGGCATGACGCGAGGCATTCCACTACCTAGAGGTGTGAGGCGTAATTCAGAACACAAACAGCGTAAGCCTCCTTAAGAGGAGGGGGGTTATGAGGAGGATGAAAAGGAAGGGGGATCTCATTTTTTCTTTATTTTTGATAAAAATCTTTTATATTAAGAAGAACAAAAATGCATAACAGTAGTTCAAAGGGTGGGGTCTTGTCAAAGCGAAGGGACCCCCCCCCCCCCCCAACTCAAAAAAACAAATTGGGCTGCATCGATCGCCCCTCGAAGGGATAGGGGGCAAACCATTTTCTTTCCCCTTATCTTTACTTTCCCTTTTCTTTCTTTTTCTCTTTTTTTTTTCTTCTCTTTCCCTTACTTTTCTTTTCCTTTCCTTTCCTTTCGTTTTTTTATTTTTTCTGTATTTTCATATCAGATGTGCATGAGGCGCAAGAGGCGTACGCCTCTAGCACGGTTCATGAGAAAAGTGCAAGAGGCGCATGCCTCTTGCACCTGAGGCATACGCCTCATAGGTGTCAGCGCCTCTGGCATACGCCTCAGGGCGTTTCGCGCCTCCCACGCCTTTTAAAACACTGGTCTCAGGCTATCCTTTTTTGTTTGTTTGTTATGTTAGCCAGTCACTTTCTTGATCCATTGACAAAACTGAGTGGCAGTGTCATGATTATAAGCCTGCTAATCTTGTTTGCTTGTGCATTCTGAGAAGGTATGAGCTTGCTTCTGGTGAAAGTTACTATCGGCAAGGGGATCTCGGGCGTGCTTTGAAAAATTTCTTGGCTATTGAGAAGCATTATGCAGACATGACCGAAGACCAATTTGATTTCCATTCATATTGCCTAAGAAAAATGGCTCTTCGTGCCTATGTGGAAATGCTGAAATTTCAAGATCGATTGCATTCACATAAATATTTTCATAAGGCAGCAGCTGGGGCTATCAGGTGATTTCTTTTTTCTTTTAATTTCTTTTTGGTAGTAAATAAAAAAATATCAGACAAAAAGTTATCTTCAAAAACTTCCTTTGAAACACCTTCAAATTCTGGCATGACTAATACCCAGTCACCAAGTCTTTTTCCACTCAAGAACACAATTTGTTCCCTGCTTCTTGATTGTCTATAAAAAAATTCGTCTATTTCTTTCTTTTTATTTCTTTATTAGTTGGCGTTAGTGATCTGAGATATTTGGTCAACTGATTTTCACTTTTGTATTGTTATATATCTGCATTCTTTAGATAGGCAGCCCAGTGCATGCGTCTCCTGCCAATGTGGAGTCTGGGGAAGGACAGATGCACACAACTTTACCCCTTGCATTCTTTAGATGCTTCATGCAAATTAGCCTGGGGTATTTTTAGTTGGAAAATTTTACTTCTGGTTCTGTGACCAAGTTCATAGGCAATTCTTTATACTTGAAATCAGAGATGGCCTGGTGATGAAGCAGTTTGGGCCCATATGACTGGGCTGACATAATTACCTTTGATATCTTCTCAACAGTTGTTGGTTCAGTGGACTATCTCGTTATGTATATAACAGTTTGACCCACAATTTCATTGCCTGAGTCCAAGCTTTTGTCATATTCTGCGTAGGAGGTATAAGTGCGACATTAAAGGATATTATCCAATAAAATAACTAAAATAAATAATGGTCTATGTATTATTTCTCTTTTTTCTTGTCATAATAATCCTGTATTTTTTTTCATATTTGAAGTGTATCCATCTTTGTGCTTATTTGGTTCTTTTGGGTGCAGATGCTATATGAAGTTATATGATTCTCCTCCAAAATCATTGGTTGAAGAAGATGAAGAAATGGCAAAGTTGCCTCCTTCTCTGAAAAAGAAAATGAGACAAAAGCAGAGAAAGGCAGAAGCCCGTGCAAAGAAAGTATGTTGCTCTTTTTGTCATCTCTTAGTAATCTTGTCTGAATATACTTGAGTGATAATATCTTGCATTCCTCTAGGAGGCTGAAGAGAAAAATGAGGAGTCAAGTGCCGGAAATGTCTCTAAATTTGGAAAGCGGCAACATGTGAAGCCAGTAGATCTTGACCCGAATGGGGAGAAGTTGTTGCAGGTAGTTTTAGATTTCTGACATTTTCTTTTTCTTGCTTTCAGATATCTTGTTTTCACATGGATGTTTTGAGGCTGGCATGAAGCAAGCCAGATATTTTCTACATTAGAAGATATAATTGTCACCATGTGGTTTTTATATGCAATTGTATAGGTTGAAGATCCATTATTAGAAGCTACAAAATATTTGAAGTTACTGCAGAACAATTCCTCAGATTTTTTGGAAACACACTTGCTTTCTTTTGAAGTTAACATGAGGAGGCAGAAGATTTTGCTTGCCTTTCAGGTAGTTAAAATCTAAAGTTTCTCCATTTCATCTTTTGTTACATTGAGCTTTAGAAGTCAAGACTAATACGTAACTGAATTTATATTGAAAGCATTTTTTTCTTCCAAATTTACTGGAAAATAACTTGAAATTTTATGATCTTGAGTTTTACATGTTATGCTTACTTTAACAAGAGAATATTGTAGTTTTTCGCATTGCTGGGTAGCCTCTATATGTGTCAATAAATGCTGTTGAATTTCCTTTGTGCTTTTTACTTTTGTTTTTTCCCAAGTATCAACAGTGGTAGTATTTTTGGTTTTTAGCATCCTTTTAATCATTATCGGTCAAGATGAATGTAAAAGAAAAACAACAAATGGTGGTCAATATTTGCCCTGATTCCATGAATGTAATAGGACAGGGGCATTTAAACTCTATGCTGCCATTTATATACTATTTTTTTCCCTAAGGTTGGTCACTTGCACTGATCACTGTTCCATTGGGTTTTCTGCTTTCCGACCTTCTTTAGTAAGATGAAACTTTACTTCGAGTTCTTGCATTCAGTTGAAGAAGATGACTTTAGTGATGGAAGTAAAGCAATCCATTTTCACATTGATATCTCTGTTTGGCCCTTCTTTTGGCAATATTCTTTTTTCTTATTGTCCTGTTAAGGTGTTTTTTTACTTGCAAAAATTGAAGTGGAAATTATTCCTCCAACAAGGTCTTGTTGGGAATGTCAATTGATTACATTATGAGATCTCCACTTGGAAGTCTGTCAGAATGTGCAAAATCAACGAGACATTTTCTCAACTGTTCCATTATCAACTTTATCGCATCATATTTTGTCATCTAGCTACAAGGCTGGCATCATGCATGGGCAACAATTTACTGTCTAAATGTCTATATCTACAAAGCTATGCAACAAATGAAAGAAACAAACTATGAGAATTTCATCTCTCTACAACAAACAAGAGGAGAGTTGTTAACACAAAGCCTCAAATAAACAAGTTCAGATTCTAAAGAAATTTAAATTGGTTGATGGGGTCAGAATATTTGTATGGTTTTGGCATGTTTTTAGTTTTGCAACTTGTTGATGGATGCAGTTGCTGTATTTAGTTTGTCAATGCAATTTGTTCTTATAATTTCCTGTTCTTTTTAGGCTGTAAAGCAATTACTTCGGTTGGATGCAGATAACCCTGATACTCATCGGTGCTTGGTATATCTTCCATCCTGATATGAACTGGCAGTGCAAGATGAAATTTAAATGTTCAGTCTTGTGATTTTGATATGCTAATGTTGGACTTCTTACGACAGATAAGATTCTTTCATAAGGTGGATAACATGTCAGCTCCAGTGACTAATGCAGAGAAACTCATTTGGCGTGTTTTAGAAGCAGAGCGCCCTGACCTGAGGTTTCTATGGCACTATAATTTTCTTGATTCAGTTTAGTGTTATTCTTAGAGCTCCTTTGAATCTCAATAGTGGTTCCTAATCTTTGCAGTCAATTGCATGGGAAATCTCTAATTGAAGCAAACAACTGCTTCCTTGAAAAGCATAAAGGTTTTATCTGCTTCTTAACCCTGAAAGATATGTAGAATTACGGTTAAAATGTTCATGTTCTGCTAATTATACTAGTACTTTGGATTTTTATTTTTGTAGATTCCTTGATGCATAGAGCAGCATCTGCAGAAATGCTATTTGTTCTGGATCCTCGGAAGAAAGCAGAGGCTATCAAACTTATTGAAGATTCAACGAACAGCGTGATGCAAGCGTACTTTCTCTTTCCATGTTTTCTCACGTTCTGTAACTGCCAGAAAGATTGAAATTTACTGATAATTAAAAGAAGTACAAATCTGTTGGAAAAAAAAAATGAAGCTTCTCATGTTTTGCCAACCAGAAATGGAGCATTAGGAGCAGTAAAGGAATGGAAGCTCAAAGATTGTATTTCAGTTCACAAATTCCTTGGAGCAGTCCTGGTTGATCCTGGAGCTGCATCTAGTAAGTGCTGCAACATCATTTTCTATTACTGATATTTTTTTGCTATCTGGGTTTTCCAAGTTGTTTTTTGGGTGAGATTTATTTTTCTTTGGCATAGATGAGTTGAAATACATTGAAGGGGGAAACAAAGAGGATGTATTAACCTTGGTTATTTGAAAGAATCACCATGACATACTTGTCAAAATAACTAATACAAGCGCCGTTATCTTCTTTCCTTGGGAAGGGGATCCCAAAACTGTTACATTGGAGATCTACTCATTTTACGTTTACTAGTGTCACCAAATAAAAAGTTGAAGAGGATCCTTCGCATGAGTGCATTCATTCATAATGTAATCATCCACACGTTTGGTGCTACATTTCATCACATGTTGATTGGATAGATCCAAACATGGTTATATCATCACCTATAATACAACATCTTGGTCTACCATAGATCGCTCCTCCCTGTTGTCTGGCTATTAACTGCCTGAAGAAATAACCTAGTTGTCTGGCTCAGGTTAATTCTAGCAAGAACTTGTATGTGCTATTAAAAGTTGTTTTTTTCTTGCAGGATGGAAAACACGATGTGCTGAGTACTTCCCTTTCTCAACATACTTTGAAGGTATACGCAGCTCAGCCTTCTCGAAATCTGCTGAGGACAAAATCTTGAATACACGTCAAAATGGGGATTTGAACAACCATCATGAGGCTACTCAACGTGGAGATTCTTACTCTATAAATGGGAAATTAGAGGCATTCAACAATCTAACCATCTAATTTCACATCATCACCTAACCTATCTTCTAGAGCTATAGATCCAAGAGATACAGGGAAAAACTGAGAAAGTGTCAAAAGAGCTGAATCATGCTCGGGGCCAAGAAGGTATCCAGAATTCCCAAAGGAGGGAAAGATCTGAACGGAAGTACTTATAAGTTTTGTCAACAAATGCTTTGAGACTTTTTTACCCTGATAGCCATTTCTTCCACCGGGTTTCAGGATAAATTCTGTTAAAATGTGTATATTTATAGTTCATTTTGTTCCGAGTTGAATCATCTACTGTTCTTGTTGAGTCGATCCTGGATAGTGGTGGTAAGTGGGGTTAGAATGTGCAGCATTTCAAGGCTATAAATATTTATTTAAGGTCAAGGGGAGCGCTGATGTTTCATCGGATGGTTCTATATTTGGTCATAATACTTCGGCTTAACATTTTGCCTGATGTGCTGACCTGCAGTGCTTGGACGGTTTGTACCCAATCGTATATGTTTCCTGACCATTGTTCGGTGTTGATGTATTACAAAACATAGAAATTTTGTCATGAATTCACATTGTACCAATTGATTTCGCAATGATGATCAACAAGCAACGTTTGGAGTGAGAAGAATAATTGAAGTTAGCTTTCTATTTTGCCCTTATTTTGTGAAATGTCCACTAAATATGTGTTGAATTTCTCATCTTAGTAGTATTTTACAAGTCTTGCTACAAGCGTATATTTAAAGAAATGCCTTGAGCTGTGCAGCAGAAATTCAGTCACACTCATGCTGTGAACCTTGCTGCTTGAATAACTGAAGATCCCTTTGCACTAAAATCACAATGCAACATAATGGGCCTGATGGTAGAAACCCTGAGCTTCTAAATTGTAATTCCCTCGGACCGGTGAGATCCTGGCAATTGGCATGTTTGATAGATTTTAGTTCCCCGAAATCTTCACCCTCAGGATCCTCGATTTTTGGCATGTCATTTTTATGTTCCTGTTTGTACTTCACTACTTTGTAAACTAGGGTTACTGTAAATTGTCAGGTAGTATTGCGATGGCTGAGCCTGCTCGAGTTTTCACTGTTTGATATTGGATTCTGGTCATCTGGTGGGATTCCCTCTTTCATTCTATGTGGCGCCCATATGTTTGAAACAATAATGAAATATTGTATTTTGAAATGCTATGATTCAAGCTAAAATGCCATGGTCCGAGAAGCCAACAATGTTGCAGATTGGTTAGCAAATCAGGCCCATGCCCCCCTCTGTTAATTTCCGTTTTATCCAAAAAAAAATGCCATGGTCCACGTTACCAAAAACCATCAAGAATGTTGGTGTTTGGCATTCCTCCGTGCTCATCGCCTCATCGATAATTGAAGCAACTTTGAAATTTGTTTCACTATCGAGACATTAAATCTACTAAAATGTTTCTGGAAATATTTCTTTTCTCCCAGAACGTTGAAACAGCACAAATTGCTGCTTTACTCTCCTCTGCAGCAGAAAATGTGGGGAAACTTAGCTCCATCTTTTGGAAGCTTTGTTGGCTGCGTCTCATGCTGTCTTATCTGGTGAAATTTGTTTACAGTTTGGTACACTCAATTGCATTGCATTATCGCTAATACAGAAACTGCAGGTGGTAAAACTGACAGGTCAGAATTTCTTTGGGACACGAGGGAAAGCATCAAATGTTCGCATATTAATGGCATCATTTTCTACGGATGATCAAGCTTAGGCCTATTATAACTTTTTCCCTCGTTCATTTCTAGCTTTATATTTGCAATCCAGGTACATGGTGCGTCTAAAATAAGGGTTACCCGCATTGGTCGGAAGTTGTACTTTACCTAACCAACCTAAAAATATTGGTTGAAAAGTTGAATAAACTAGTTTCCAGAATAGAAAACCATAAAGCAAAACGAAAGGAAGAAGGTGAACAGCGCGGGATCTAACCTGTAAGAACGTTCCCAGCCACTACGATTCGATAGGCTTTCTTTGTAAAACGATAAAGAGGAATATACTTCAAAAAGGGCAAAAAAATTCACTGATACTAGGAAAAGGGCCAGCAGTGCACCCACCACATAGATTGTTTTAATAAAAAGGCCATTACCAGCGTTGGTCCGAGCCAATCTGAGGTCTTGGGAGAAAGGTTCAAAATATCGACACGTATCGGTCGATACGTATCGTTCTGAGACCCCTCCAATACACCTTTATAGTGGGTGTATCAGGGGTCTGACCAGTTCAGGGGGTGGAGGAGCCCTAAACCGTCCCCCCTGAACCGGTTGCAAAAAAAAAAAAGCAATAAAATACAATGTCTATTCACCCCTACCGGCATATTGGGCATGTCGGGCATATCGATACTTTGAACAGTCCATCTACTACCTTTATTCCATCTTAAGCCGAACGAAACTAAATTTTGTATTTTTTTCTGGCTTTAAAGCTCAAAGGCTGAAGCTAGTTTAGTATACAGAAAAGGATTTTATAATTACAAAACTAAGTTAGATGCTGATGACATGGGATTTACATGGGGGATCCTAAAATCCTCTCCCCCTCGAGGCATCTTGTCTCCAATCCATGCTGTTTTGTGCAGCTCCGTAGCTTGGCGTCCCATGAAGCTGGCCTTCAACCGGCTGCCCACCAAAATGGCAGGGTTGTCTTACCCCATTGGCTTGGGCAGCATGGCCTTGAGAACCTCCAGTTCCAGATGGGGGGGTCCACCACACACCGTGCTGCCAAGTAGGAGGGGGAGGGGCCACAGTTTGATGGACTTGGCTCGGCATCATATTCATCGAGGGCCGCAGAAACGGCATTTGTTGTCCCGCTAGTGGGTTAACAGGCTGAGAAGGGTGAACAGATGATGGCTGTTGAGGTTGCCCTGACAATGGATGCTGTTGATTTACATTTACCATATGCTGATGTTGGGGCAGAAGTGGTTGCTGAATGTTGTGCACTGGTGGTGGCAATGGCTGATGTGAGGGTTGCGGCTGCCACTCTGGGATGTCATCATCATCCCAAGGTTGAACCTCAAGACCTCCATGTCTGTGCTGCCAGTTCACAGGATTAGAACCTGCTTGACCCTGGCCGTATTTATAAACCAGTTGTCTCATTTGCTCTACTGGACGGGGTGGTGGTTGAGAGGGGAAAGGCGCCATGCCAGACCCATGTGGGGGTTTTTTAAGGGCAGAGAATTGAGAAAATGGCAAGTTAGTGCCTCTAACAAAATCAAATTCTGGTAGGTCATCCTCGTCCCTGGCAGCTGCTGGGCCAAAGCCAGGCGGAACATCATCGATGGGGTCATCATCAGGTGGGGGCTCTGGATTAGTAGGAGGTGGTCCCAAAGGTAATGGAGGTTTCGAGGATGCATTGGCATTTAAATTTGCATTAGCATCCTTTTCTTGCTGTCTCCTTGAAGCAAGGTGCTGCTTTTTTGAGCTGTGTTTATGGTGCCCAGATGAGTTGGGTGACGTTGGGGAGATTGCCTGAGCCTTCTTCCATACAACCACCCCAATGAGACCGGTATCTGTACTACCAAGTGTCTCTGATTGGTCCTTAGTCAGGATCTGGCCAAGCATTTCCACTGTTCTCGTATGAGGTGGGCAAAAGTAGAGTTCTACCCCGGGGAGTTCAGCGAATCCCACTCTCTCGTCCATAACATAAGAATCAGCCACCTGTAAAAAATAGATAAAACAAAGATTTGGGGTCAGATCAAGGACAGAATATGGCACAGGAATGGAGATGAGGCGGAATATATAGGATTAGGATGGGCATCACCTCACAAAGATTTACTCGTCCATTCTCTGGGGATCCTTCCTTCCAACAAAATTGGACGACCTACGAAGTATAGCAAGTTCCATGAATTACGACCATGACAAATGCAACAATCAACTGGATAGGAAATGTCACAAAAGGCATGCACGTCTAAACGTAACCAAGCCAAGTGGAGTTTTTTTTTTTCCCATTTTTGATTCATGGGGCTACATAACAGGGGGTAGCCCATCACCCAAACCCATGACGCCGCCCCCCCTCCCCTGGTAATGGGAACAATATAGAGAACATTTAATCCTGTAAGTCTAAAAAATACAGCAAGTGGAACAAGATAAGATAATGGTGTGAGATTGATGAGAAACACAAGGAAAAGGGTGGAGATTAACAACGAGCAACCATTGAGATTTGCTGATTTCGGGAAAAAAAAAAGCATTCCCATGGCATCTCCCGTAGTATTTTTAAGGATTTCACATTGCTTTCCATTTGTATGATCTTAAATCTCTTTCTCCATTCGTTAAGAAAATGAAAAGAGAAAAGGAAAAACCCCTTCCCTAGCCATAATTGGATTTGCTTTATGATGTAATTTGGACTTCCTCTTAATTGAAGTCCAGCTGATGGATATGGAGCTAGAGCTAATTTCTTGCAATAGAAATTGTTTGACTGTAAATTCCATTGTTGCAATATTTCTTTCTTTTTCAGGTTTATAATTAAATTCATTTTTATGAGAAATGATAGAATGCAATAATTTTGTTATCAGCCCAAGGAACACATTATCTTGATAGAAATTCTAAGGAAAATAATTGGTTATCTCCACAGAAGCCCATTCGCATTGAAATCTCATCAACATTCGCATTACTAAAAGAAAATGCCATTCAAGTGTTGGTCTAGGATAGGAGTATTGTGGAATCAGATCAAAAAGCCCTAGGCTGCAATGGCAGTAGGACTAATAATATACACTGAAATGAGATACAAGAATAGTTATAATAATGAAAAGAAATTAATGAGAGATACCATGATTGCACGACTCCGAGACATTCGAAGATCCTGTAGGAATTTCTCAAATGCATTGAGTCTGACCCTCCCCTTGATCTCAAGAAATCTAGGCCACTCTTTTGCAGATGTTTTTTCACCACTATAACAACAAAATCAGATCAGCATGTGGTAAGAAACATGCAGAGATTAAAAAAGGAATATTCAGAACAAACTTATTACTCCAATATGATGCTTTTAAATTAGACAAGATTCATGATATTTTATTTGATGAAAATTGGCTATCAATAGCTTGACAAAATCTAGATATCTATTCTTAATAGTAAAGCAATTACTGTTGCAGGAAAAATGAAGTTTGCAGAAAATAAAAAACCAAAATGGTATAGATACTTAATATGAAATTTGCTACAAACAACAAATTCCAAATATGTATTCTCTTAAATAACACAGCTTGCTATTATTCTTCCTCGTTAGTCATTACAAATCTGGCACAGGTTCTTTTCTTGAGAGGCTCAAGTTATGCAATATGGATATAGTGAAGCAACATATTCCTTTGATAAATGGAGATAACATACTGTGCTGAGGTGTACTGAAAGCTTGAACACCTCCATGCTCTCAATACACATTACTTCCACAAAAGATTTCGCATTGACCAGTTAGACCACCAATAGGTTTTGTTAAAGAAAGCAGGTAACGCCTGAATGGAACCAATATGCATGAACTGGCAGATAAATATTCGCATAGACAAAACTACAGCATGCAGTAATAAGCTTTCAGACAAACAATATCAATGCAGTGTGACAAAACTTAAAAGGTAAATAGAAATCTTTCAATGAATGAGAAATAACAGTCCAGAAGGTTTCATGGACCTAGAGTGGAAAAGCCTTCACATTGCTGTGCACCTTTCCATTTTATCACATACCTTTGGAAGACATGCTGCACCAGTAACGGACTCCCTAGAATAATAAACTAACCCCTCCCCCCCCCCCCAAACTAACAAAACAATCATTTTTTCCGGAGCAGTGCAATAGCTTTTCACAAGGGCGTCCAGATACTGGTGTTGCCTACACGTGTTTAATGGAGTTGTTGCATGTAGTGCCTTTATGCAAGTACAACCCCCGTCTTATGGTAATCAGGTATAGCAAGAACATGTTAGACACAGTATCAGATATGGAATTTCATTAAAAAAATGAAGTATCTGATGTGATATGGCACTTATATATAAGTATCCAAGTATCATAAATGTAGCAACTTATATTCTTAAGATGTGATCCAGCCTTTAGAAACAAAATACCAGGAAACAATGAGACATGCTGGTTGACTTCAATACATATTACCAGGAAACAATGGCATCTATTGGTGTAAGGCATTTCACGTTTGACTTCAATACATATTATATAGATGAACTGTTCGGCATAATAATTGACACATCTAAATTTCAAAGCACTTGTCTCTGAAAAGCATAATGGCACTGTGACAGTCATTGTATGGTGTGGACTTTCTACTGATCTACATAACCTGTACATTTAGTATGTCCATTAAAGGTACAAAATGCTTAAGTAACAACCAGTAAATGGAAAATTATTTCTAGAATGCATAAGCAAACTAAATACCCATTTTGTCTATCAAAATCTACATCACAAAACTGTAATCTGCAACAGAAAAAAAAAATCATATCAAAGAAAAACTTAAACAGGATAACAGGATAACAATTGCACCTTTTAAACAAGCCAACAACTGTGACCATGGTTGAGAAATTCAACTGAAGAATGCCTTCCCATACATGCTCACCCTTAGTTGCAGCACCAGGAGAAGAGGTTCCCGTGTCTATATGAATATCACTGGATTTCACATTACTATCTATCCTTGTGGATTTAGCATTCATTTCCTCCAATTTATTAGGGGCAGTATCTACTGGATCTGTTGAACCAAGACTTGGGAAATCCAACTTGGTGCCAGCACCAGAGCTCTTCTTCTCACCTGATATATTTCCATACTGCCCAGCATCTACTTGTATGTTCTCAAATGGTGGTTCTGAATCAAGAGATTCCATGAACTCATCTAGAGAGACTATTGGAGGAAGAAATTCTGCATCCCTCAATTCATCCACCATGAACCCTTGCATATAATCAGTCCCATCATGTGAAAGGGCAGATATGCTACTTGGGAGTGTTTTGTCCTCTTGGATACTCTTATCAGACTCAACAGCTACTTCAGGTGTTTCAGTTACACTAGGTTTAGAAGGAAGCTGAGCATTTGCTTCATTAGCTTTGTGCAGGATTGGAGAAAGTGAACTTGCTCCAACAGCAACTTCCACCGAGACACTATCATCTTGTTCAACTTCTACTTGAAACTCACCTTTATGTGTCTTCTTCACCAAACGTCTAATATCAACATGTGAATCTGGGAGAACTACCATTTGTGCAAGTTCTTCTGCTTTGGCAATTCTCCACTGAGAGAGCTCTTTTGAAGCAAGTTCCTCTGCAGTCATAGAACATAGACGTTCTGGAGTAATTTCTCCAGACATTACTCTTTCTCTCAGTTCTGGATTATTGCGATCTTTCAAATTGAATAATAGAGACCTGCCCTTCTCCTTGTACTTCTTGTTAACACCTCCAAATAATTTGAAGAGTTCAGCTTCAATTTTGAATGCCAAAGTTTCTGGAGATAGAAATGTTTGCTCCACCCCATCTCTACATTCTTTCTCATGCTCTAATTTAGGTCGTTTTGCAGAATGGCATTCCATTGCTTTGGAAACCTCTACATCAAGATCTGTTGCCCAATAGAGTCCATTTCCCTGTAGAAGTTCATCCTTGATAAGGAAGCTGTTACTGAATGAAGTATCTTCTTCTGAAAATACATGCTTCAACTGGAATTCCGGTCCTTCAACCTCCCAGTTTTTTAATGCATTTTCTACATTTTCATTAGATGAAACTCCTTGAGAAGAATTTTGGCCACCATCATGTTTTTGAGAACTGAAATCTTGGGAAGGAAGAGTTTCCAAATGCCTTTCAGGTATATGCTGTGATCTAGTACCAATTGTTGTTGAAGACTCAGCTGGCTGAGAACCTTCATGGGCCTGTCTAGGAGTATTTGCAGCTTCATTCTGAGAAGTTGTTCCTACATCTGACACTTTGTTCTTTTTCTGAGAAACCAAAGCCAATGCAGAAGCTAATGATTCTCTCAGCTTGGACCTGACAGACTCAAATGACTCACTTTGGCCCTTAGGAGATGGTTCCATCTGAGCAGTTCGTTTGTTTGGTATTGGCGATTGCTGTGACCCTGGTTTACTGGCAGTAGACCCTATCTGTACAGTTCTCTTTGGAGCTGATAATTGATGTGCCATCAGATTTCTGAACATGGGTTCCATCTGTGCTGGCCGCTTATTGGCTAATAAATGTGGTGACACCAAATTACTGGATCTAGGTTCTATATGAGAAGTTAGTTTTCCTGGTATTGCTAATTGCTGTGGTGCCATGCTGCTGGACATGGTTTCCATTTGCCCCATCTGCTTACTTGGTATTGACAATTGCTGTAGCCCTGGACTATTGGACATGGCAAAAACACCCGGGAACAACACAACATATGCGCATATGGAAATCAACAGGTTCAACTAGTATGATACCAATGACATTGCCAAAAAGTGTGCCCAGCTCTAAATCCAATAATACTGTAAAATCTTGTGCACATATACGTCTCCTTGTAAGATCCTCCAAGATCTAGTATTACAGAAAGATTGATGCATGAAATAGGTTAGCCCAGTGAAAAACAGAGATAACTAGAATTCACCTCCAAAAGCACGTTTTCACAACAAATAAAACATACAGATTGTTAGTAATACCTCATGATATTTCACATGGAAGCTGGAGGATATAAGATTCACAAATAAAAAATTAAAGAATACACCATTTTATATAATTTTACATATTCTTGGACATAAATTAAGAATCCAGTTGCATTACTTCAAATGGCTAGTGTGATGTAAACAACTTGAATTCCTAATCCTAGGAGATCAGCCCTCTGCCCTGTAAAGGCCACTCTTCGAGGCAAGTCGAAACAAGTCCATGCAGGGTAAGGAGTTACAATTATATTCTTTTATTGTTGTTGCCTTTTTAGTGGAAATTTTTCCATTTGAGATCCTATTTACAAGAACTGACGCTTTAGGTATTTAAGAAGTCTTTTTTTTTTTTTGTTTATTGAAAAGTAAAAAGACCATTACTAGTGTGCAAACAACAATAGAAGGTAATTTGGAAGTTGATAAACCATCACAAAGGTGTAAAACACATCATCATCATCCATGCCTTATCCCAACTATATGAGGTTGGCTACACGAATCCTGTTTCGCCATTCCGTTCTATTTAAAGCATATTTAAAAGACAAAAAAAGGCATTTTAATTAGGCACATGCCTGAACTGAGGAAAGGGGCTGTGCCTGGGTTTAAGCGAGCTGCATGTTAAAATGCACTTCACCTTTGCAGCTAGACATGCTTGAGGCTCACCTTTAAACCACTGCTAAGGAAGAGTTCTACATATATGAGAACCCAAAGGCTGGTATACATAGCCTCATGTGTCCTAGAGGATGAAAACATTGTAAAGTTAGAGGATCAAGCCCCCTGGATATATCTACAAATGCACTGCATAAAGTCAAAATCGACTCAAAAGAACAATCAGGGGTACTAACTCCTCTAGCACAACCAATCAAAGAAGCAACACAAAATATCAAACACGATACCCTACAATGCAACAAACAATAGAAAAGGTGTGCATGGCCAAAAACCCTAAGCCAGACCATACGCACTCTTCATGCAACGTCAATTAAAAAAAAAAAAACAATTTGCAGTAAAGCCACTTCTATCGCTCAAACCATGTTATGTTTCACTTCTCATTTCTATGGTCTCCCTGAATCAGATAAGCATGCAGTCACGAACACTCGGAATCAAAGTTCAACGAACAAAATAAGGTAAACAAAAACCAATGTTCCATGAAATATTATAGAAAACCCTAACAAACCAGGGCTTTAACAGAACGATTCAAAATTAGGGAAATAAATAGAAGAAGCAAAGGAGAGAAAGAGAATTTAATGGAGGAAAGAGTGCACACATGAAAACATACCTGTGAAAACGGCAATGGCGCTTCGAGGAACAATGGACAGAGAACAGGTTTTAACGGGAACAGAACAGAACTAAACCGGTTAGGAATTCACAAGCCTCGAAGAAAATCCCCAAATTCTTCCAGAGAGAGAGAGAGAGAGAGAGAGAGAGAAGGAGAGAGAGATTAATGTCAGTTTGTGTTCATTTTTCCTGTAAGATAAGCTCAAATCTACTCCGAAACGAGGCAAGAGTCACAAGAAGAGGAAGTAGGGCAATGATTTCCGCGAAATTACTAGGTTACCCTCACTTTCTGGCAGTTATGAATCCCAGTGGCACGAAATGCCGACGTGGTGAGTTGGGCCAGGCAAGCCCAGACGTGGCATGGTATCTTCTGACTACATTCATTCAGATGAGACTCCTCGTAAAGTCGGGCTCAGATGATCGCCACGTGTTCATCACAGATCATTTTAACTTTTGTAGCCAATGAACAATGAAGAAAGAGGGATTGGCGGAATTCTTAGCGTATGAGAACTTCTATCTGAATATCGCTCTCCTTAGGAGACTAATGATGAAAAAGGAAGCGCTCGCATAGGGGAAAAAGTGAGTCACTGACTTTCAGCATGTGACCGCTCCCATCCATAATCAAGAGATGGAGACGGAAATGGTGGACGATACGATGCGATCATACGAGTAGGTAAATTACAAAGGCCCCCCTTACTATAGGTCAGTAACAAAGACACCCCTGTACTTCAATTTGCGATAAAGGCCCTCTGAATTTTTACATTGTGACAAATGCTCCCTCAGTTGTTAAGTTAGATGACGGAAGGCCTTAAATTGCCAAAATATCTCATTAAACTTTTTCTTTTTTTTTTAAACCTAATTGATCCAAATGGAGATATATTGCTTCAGTAAAACGACTGAGAAAACAACATACTCTGATTTTATGGTTTCATGTTGTTGATCTCTTCTCTCTCTTTTATGTAAATGAATCTTCTCTATCGGAGAAAACAATGAACAATACAAAGTGTAAAAAATATGGTAAAATAATGAGCTAATTGTTGATAAAGGCAAATTTTCATCTCTAATGCTCAGTTTGGAAGGAGTACAAATATAAATATTTGTAGAGTGCAAAACTATATATTTTGTATATTTATAATGTATATATTTGCATTTATAATCCTTCAAAACTGAGCATAAATACTAATAAAAGTAATAATTTTTATATAATAATTAGAATAGAATAAATTTTTTTTTGAAAAAATATCAAATAAGGGCACTGTATTTGATATTTTTTTAAATTTACCGCCATTTGCTTTATTTGTTTTTCTTTTTTTTTTTTTTAATTTAAGCAAAGTTGCATCGTCTTATTTTGTTTTTCCTCACCCGAAACCTCTGTATCTCTCCATGCTACCCCTCACTTTGTCCTTCTCCTTCCAGCGATCTTTACTGAACTCTCAATTTCTTTTCTCAGCGAAAAGTAATATCAAATAAACCAGGGTCACAATCTGGTGGGAATCAATCTACTCAATCCATATCAGAAATAAAAATCTCCCAAAGCCTTTTTCCACATTGGTATTCCTATCATTTCTTGTTTCAGGCTCTCAGCTTAGTGTTTCTTCGATCGATGGAAAGGAGGTTTTTCTCAGACGATTCTCGCTTCGGGTTGCTAGTCCTCCAACAGGGACGGCCTTCGTGGAATATGATCAACAGGTCAATTCGAATAGTGCGAGCCTTCTGATGAAAGAGTGAAAATATAGGTCACTCTGCTCAAGCCTTCCAATGTAGTAGTGGAATATGATTAGGACAGTCTTCATCTTTTTCACGCGATTTCCACTGTTATAGTCAACTCTACTCGAACAATGACGATGGAAAAATAAATAAATAAATAAAAGAGGGTGAAAAACAGAGATTTTCGCCAGTGATGAGAATGGAGAAAGTGGATAAAATATTCACCACTAAGGAGTCGATGTTCGACAATGAACAGTGATCAAAATGGGGAGGGGAAAAGATAGGGAATGAGAGAGGGTAAGAGAGAAGAAGAAGGAGAAAATGGATGAGAGAAATGGAGTCGTGGCGGAGAGTTCTCGTTGGGACTCCACCCTTGCGTCGAGTCAAGAGAGGGTAGACGATGAACAAGGGACGACCAGGTGGTTTGGTTCATCAAGAGATAGAAAGGAGACAGTAGGAATGAAGAAGAAAGAGGAGGAAGAAAAAAAAAAAAAAAGCAGAGAGAGAGAGAGAGAGAGAGAGAGAGAATGGGGAAGAGAGCTTAGGGGTCACAGCCCTCTCTATTCGGTGTCGTGATGGGGAAGAAGATGAACAGTGCATATTCAGTCTAATTCAAAGAAAGAAAAGAAGAAGAGAGAGAACGTGCATATTCAGTCTGATTCAAAGAAAAAAAGAGAAAAACGGTGTATATTCAGTCGTGCTTGAGAATCGATACATACATTGCCCCTATTTGAAAAGCTACCTTTATCGGATAGAATCCTAAGATATTAATTTCATAAATTAAAGAAAATGATCAAATAAATTAGAAAATGGTAGTTTGGGCATTTGAAAAACTTTAAACAATCGGATGAAAATCTTTTTCAAAGTTAAATGACAGAGTGCTAATGAAGGGGTTGTCTAACGGGTAAAGTTAAGTCGCAAATTGAAGTACAGGGGTCTTTATAATTTATCCTTTTATAGGATAAAATACAAAAATCTCTGTTGAGGTTTCTGACAATCATGAAATCTTCCTTCAAATTTTACTTTAACAAAAACCTTCCCTAAACTTTTGAAAAATTCAACACATACCTTAAGAAGAACTTCCATTAATTCCACAATGTTGCTTTCTATAAAAGCCCATTTTCCTGCTCCCCACTTGATCTTAATTCTCAGATCATGGGTTGCATACATGGTAAGTGTTGTAGTCGTTATCCATCCTCATTTAATGGAGATATCCCAAAACATGAAAGAAGTTGATCCATGTTGTTGTAGCAGCAGCAGCAACTTCCATTTTCATGAGAATCATGGAGATGCACTAACTGAGAACTCGTTGGAGATCGCCCTCGTGCCTTCCTACAAGTTCCGTTTGGGGTATTCGGTCCTCATTAAATCAGTCCAAGAGCTGTCGTTCTAGAAAAGAAACCAGCCATTGGCAACTTCAGTGTAAGATCCTTGACCAAGTGGGTCAATGCTTTCTGGACCTTGAACCTAATTCAGAAACTTAGGCCGTGTTTGGTTCACTATTCTGGGCCTCATTCTCTTAATTCTTATTCATTATATGCAAGAATGGGTAAGAATGAAAGAGTTTGGCCATGTTTGGTTCAATTCTCATTCTTTCTCATTCTTACCCAAGATGAAATCCTAAAATGGAAAATAATGGGTAAAAATAGATAGAATGAGAAAATATTGCTATGAACCAAACACTTTTTTTCTTAAAAATGAATTATTTTCAGACTAACAACTGCCCTATGTTACTCATTTTTATTCTTCAAAAAAAAAAAAAGTGCTAGTATTCACAATCCACTAGCCTAGGTCTCCAATAGTCAATGTTTACCAATTGGAATAGATGTTTTATAAAAGTGCTTTTATAGAAGTACTTTCCTAAAAGTGCTTTTGTAAAAGTATTTTTATAAAAGTACTTTCATAAAAGTGATTTTATAAAAGTACTTTCGCAAAAGTGCTTTTATAAAATTGTTTTTGTAAAAGTGCTTTCGTAAAAGTACTTCCACAAAAGTGTTTCTATAAAAGTACTTTCATAAAAGTGCTTTCGTAAAAATACTTCTATAAAAGTGCTTTCGTAAAAGTACTTCTATAAAAGTACTTTTATAAAAGTATTTTCATAAAAATACTTTTATAAAGTGCATTCACAAAAGTGAACATCTATGACAACAACTTTATACGTAGAGTTTCCTAAAAGAATGAAATGAGCAAGATGAGGCATGATTATTTTTCTTGTTGCAAGCTAGTCAATTTTTGTGCTATGGGATTGGTTCTGTCGTTGGCAATAATTTTGTAATCAAATACTCTAATGTTATTCATTCTTGACAAGAATGAGCAAGAGTTAAGAGAATGAAGCCTAGAGCAGTGAACCAAACATGGCCTTAATCTTGGCTTTCTACAAAAGATTTTATGTCTCCCTCTCGATTAGAACCTCTAGCCATGGATGCAAATCAATCTTGTGAGCGAAAAAATTAGGGAAGCCAGCGATGGCATTGTGCTTAAAAGGGTCAATCCCACAATAGAGAGCCAACAGGAGGAATATCCCTGTGAAAACTCCAATTGGTGTCATTGCAGAAAATTTGATATAGGTGATAATCTGCGACAATAGAGAAACAATTGGATTTTTATGGGTCGACAAAGAAATCTATTGTTTCTCTCTTTTGATAGTTGGTTGGATGGATATTGGTGTTCTACTTGAAGAGAGAAGCGGTGAAGAGAAAGCAACCCCCTGCTGTTGAGAGTTGCAGCGGCGGTTAAAAGAAGATGAAGAAACAAAAGATGGGGAAGAAGAAAAAGAGAAGGGGAGAGAAAAACAAAGAAAAAAAAAGTGAGAGGGGGCAAAGAAGAAAAAGAAATAAAGGAGAAAAACCAGTGAGAGAAGATTGGGAGAAGGATTTCACGTTGTTCCCTTCTTTTGCATCAAGAGGAGGGGAAACAGGGGAAATTATGGTATTTTAAAATATTTTAATGACACCCTAACAATGAATTAATGGCAATTTTATAATTTTATCGGTTTTTCGTCTTAAATAAATGACAGAAGGGATGCTTTTATTGAGTTCTTTAAAAGTTCGAATGAGGTTTTTGTTAAAGTAAAATTACAGGGGAGGTTTCTACGATGGTCAAAAACTTCGGGGGAGGTTTTTACATTTTACCCTTTTTGATATTTTTGAAGGGTTGCACACGAAGTAGTCCATCCCCTAACCCAGGTGCAAGCGGGATACGACCCCAAGTCTTCGCTACAAGCCTACGACCAATAGGTACCAACTAGTTGGTTAGCACCTTGTTGGTGGATGATACAAGTAGGCTCGTCAATGATATCTGAAAATCTAGCCCAATCTAACATCCAATCCAATTAAAATATGGATCTGATTATATTATATTATTTTTTAATTTTAATATATAAAATTTATATAATTATATTTAAAATAATAAAAAATATATTATATATATTATATTATATATGAATTGATATATATATAATAAATTTATTATGTTATATTTATATTAATTTATTATATATAAAATTTGAAAATAAATAATTTTATATTTTTTTGATATTTTAGAAATTTTATAACGGAATCAGATTAAATCTGAATCCGATCCAAGTTCATTAGGAATTCGAATCCGAGTCTTTAAATCTAATTGAATTCAGATATAGGTTCTCAATTATCGGATCAGATGCGATTTTGATGCATCCTATTCAAGTTTGATCCAATTACAGCCCTAAAAACGAGTGAGTCTCTTCCCAAGTTGCTACACCCTGTTCCAAGGAGCAAGTTATGTCTAACTTGTGAGGACCACCACTTTTGGGTTGGGCCTAAGAATAAAAATATGGGCCCAAAAGACTATTGCACCACTCAAGTAAAAGGGGATAGAAATGATTTTTGTAAATGGTGTTCACAATGTACTCGCGTCCACTTGCAGCTATGCATTGAGAATATTCCATCAATAAAAATATATAAGTATGGAGATGTGTCTAATACACAATGGTCATTCGGTTGTGCCTCTTAACAAAACCATCGAACACCGGAAAACCATCGAGTATTTCAAATGCTAAGCTACCTTCAAGTGGATTTGGAGGTAGAACACTAAAATTGAATTTTAGTAGTGCCCTTTTAAACTTTTGAAAAATCCAAAACCATCCCCTGTCTTAATATTATTTATCTTACATTGTTTACTTTATATTATCCAAAACTACCTCCATATTTTTTTACACTTTTTATTTTATATTATTCATATAATTTATTATATTTATGGCAATTTTTACTATTATATTTATATTTTTTACTATTTTATCCTTTTTACATTATTTTACTATTTTCAAATCTCTCAATTATATTTTATATTATTATTAAATGATCTTTTATATAATTAGATTTTTATTACCATTATTGTTTTCTTTTATACATTTTTAATTTTATTAATACCGTTAGCCATGCTTTCTTTCTTTGTTTTGTGTGGACTAAAATGGCCTTGGAATATACATTAAACCCAACTAGTAGATTAGTAAGATTTAGGTGGCATTCGATAATGCCAAATTGACCACTAAACACTAAAAATTTTGCTTTTCGTGTTTGGTGGTCATTTAGTTGTGCCTCTTAACGGAACCACCAAACACCGAAAAGCCCTCCAAATATTTTAAATGCTATTCAAAAGTGTTAGGTTTATAGAAATATTTTCTCATTCTGCCTATTTTTACCCATTCTTTTCCATTTTAGAATTTCATCTTGGATAAGAATGAAAAAGAATGAGAATTGAACCAAACATGACCTAAGCTACCTCCAAGCAGATTTGGAGGTAACTCGCAAAAATTGAATTCTAGTAATGCCCTTTCAAACTTTTGAAAAATCCAAAACCATCCCTATCTTAATATTATTTATTAATAAATCTACTGTATTAAGATGTTTGCAGCATAAAAATAAAATTTTCACTAAATGCTTTGAGAGATTTATTTAGAGTGTTTTTTTTTTTTTTTTGCTTTTTCAGAATTTGGACTTTAGATTTATTAAACGGCACCTTAATGTTTGGAAACCTACAGATAGATATCTTATACTTGACAACTTAGGGCTTGAATTTGCAAGTGAGACATTCTACTAAATTGAAATTTGAGAAGGGTTAGACTATTATATGAGAAAGATATCATATGCGATTTTTTTTTTTGACCAATCAACTAGTATCATAAACGTGATAGCCTATTAGGTGTTATTTATCAAAATTCATGAGTGGGTTTTGATTGGTCAAAACTCTTCCTATACCATGTCTTTCCCGTATCATAGATTTTCCCATTTGAGAAATATACACTAAAGCCGGGCATCGTTAACTGAGGTTATAGTGTAAAATAAAATTACCAAGATATCCATATCTCCTAATTTATTTAAGATTAATTATGTTATTTCTTAGCAGATTGGAAAAATATACTAGCAAAATAGGTGTATGGGCCAAAACCTCACTAAGGAGTAAATCAGAATTTTCAGGCTTTGTTCGATTTTGAAAGGGTTATATCATTTTAACTAGTTGCCTTTGTTGCTGTTTCTTTCATTTGTCATTTGTGCATCAGATAAAATATCAAGTGTTAGCTTGGTAAGAATAGATCAACAAAACTAACTGAAAATGTTTTGTGACTACATTGAAGAGTTGATTTAGTTCAATCTGTTCAATGATCAAACCCCTATATTGGACTGATCAGTTTTCTATTTCTTCTTCTTCGTCGTCCATGTGCACTTGGTTGTTGTTGTTTTTTGGGTTGGACAATCAGTTGAAAAACGTTACTCCAACCCTCAAAACAGGGTTTTATAATCATAAATAAGATGGATATTACATGTGACGTAGACCAAGATGCCGCCATATGTCTTTCAGGTGCTGTAGTACCGTTCCCAACAAGGATACTTTTTTTAGGTTATCAAAGCTCTGGTTTTGGTGAGGAAGAATAGAGAGAGAGAAATAGAATTTGGATGGTGAAGAGAAGGGTATTTATGATATTTTAAAACTTTCAAAGAGCAAATGACATCACATAGGTAATTAAGGGATAATGGCTGACTTTGGGTGTATATTTCGCAAAGTTGAGGGTACTCAAACGTCCCACTTAGACTTTTAAGTGCTACTATCTAATTTTTCCTAAATGCCGATTGGCCTTATTTGCATCTTGTACGCTGACCCCGCTAACATACTAATAGTGTCTTGTGGTAAGGTTTGTTTAACCAATAATTAACGTGGGGAATAATATATGCTTGATTGATGGTTGTTGTGGGGCATCAACGTTATTATTTGTTAAGCAGCTCTAACACAGTCATCAAGTGCAGTTCATCCCGACTCTCAAAGGGAGCAGGGATACCGACTGACAATTTAGGAGGTATTTGGTAGGGTGTATTGCATTATTGTTGTATTTTGGGTTGATCGAAATCTGTGTTGTAATATTATATATGATTAAATATGTTAGGGCTGCAATTGAATCAAACTCTAATTGAATAATTTGGGCTTGAATTTGATTAGGCTAAATTCGAGTTTGATTCTAATTTATCTTGAATATCAAGGTAAATTCAATCAGTTGTTTGAATTTAAATTTGAGTTGGATTAATAAAAAATTCAACACGAAAACTTGTGAACCTGGCTTGATTAACATACATACATACATACATATGTCCACACACACACAATCAGGCTCCCAAGCCTTTGGTCATGCTAAGTCAGGATAGAAATAATCACCCTTAGTAACAGGAGTTTCAAATTTGAACAACCTGCCCAAAGCAAACTCACTTGAACCCCTTTCTCCTTGCAAATTTTCAAGAAACGTGGCAAAATATCATTGGATGGTCCACAAGTCTATAAGATATCAACTTTTCAGGAAACACGGGAAAAAAATCATTGGATGGTCCAGAAAATTTTCTGGACTAAAGGTGATTTGCATTCCCGATCTCCTACCCACAAGACATCTCCACCAGGCATTGTGAACATCTCCCCATACGAATGACATATAAGGGAGATGTTTCCAATGCATGTCTATAGTCTCCAAGTCCGGATTACCTCCTCACACTGTGTGCCTCATACCGACCTCACAACATGTTCTGGTTGTACATTGGGAACATCTCCCATGCTTATATTTATTATATATATTCGTGAAGATATGTTCCCAATATAGGAAGGGATGTGGCTGTGAGGCAGGTGTGGGGAGCACTTTCTGAAAACCAGATCCCAATTCATAGTCTCCTGGATAAGAACGTGGAAAAAATATTTTGCGCCGGAGATCCAGCTGAGGAGATGAGCTCCAACTTAGGAAAACCTATAAGGGCTGTTTGGTTCATGGGAAATAGGGGTCTGAAGTTAGAATGGGAGTGAAATCCAATTCCTATTCCTGCTGGAATGGCATTCCCCCATTTGAGGGCCCATTCCCTCTCCCTCCCCTAGTTCATGGGAAATAGGGGTCTGAAGTTAGAACAAGAGTGGAATCCGATTCCTATTCCTGCTGGAATGGCATTCCCCCATTTGAGGGCCCATTCCCTCTCCCTCCCCTCCTTTGGAAAATGAAATTCCATTCTAGCTTATTTCAAATCCAATTATAATTCTTTTTTAAACTAAACAAACCACGGGAATAGATCATCCCAATTCAGATTCCAGCGGACTTTGATTCTGACTCTCTAAGTCCAACTGCAAACCTAACTGACCATAAGTAATAGCCTTTAAAGGATAAGAAAAATAGAAGATGCCAACCCAATTGAATGGTCTATCAATTGAGAATTACCAAAAATAGAAGACGACCCTCTTTCATTGCGATTACATTATTTAGCAGACGAAGAAGAACAGGTGTATGCTTCTTCTGGCGCTCCCATCTTCTCCAATATTTGCTTCAATGTTTTTGTCATGACCATTGAAATCAAAGAAACAAAACCTAATAATATACCTTCCATCTTGTTAGTTGTTACAGAGCAACAAAGGAGGGAGAGAGGGAGAGAGTGGGGACAATAATTAAACTGGTGGTAGACCGGTAGTGCGTATTTCAATGGCGTCTTCAGTGGTGGTGTCGACGGAAATAATGGAAGATGACAAGGAGTGCGCAGATCATCATCAGGTCATGACCCTGGCTGCATGAATCTCCATCGTGACTCGTGAGCGGCAGAGTGAAGAAGCTGACTCACAGCAGTGCAGTGCTGTGACGACACCCAGAAAATTATGAAGATCAACAGCCCAAGTGCGCGCCTATGCATGCGTCCGATCATCAAGGAGAGCACCAGCTCCTCCTCCTCCATGGCCCTCCCCTCCCCATCAATACCATTAGCTCTATCTTCAAATGCCATGCATCAACTTGCAACCTGGACGCCAAAGCTTCTGATCTCCGACCACCCTTCTCTTCTATCGGTACTTCTCAACTCTTCCTAATCTCGTTCTGAAGCGTTCACCAATTGGCTTGCTTCATCTGATGCTTTTCCAACATTATTTGAGGCGCGGGTTAACTTCTAAGTTCAAAAACAACTTCCAAGGGTTTCATCATTATCAACATATTTTTTTCTTAGGGCTATTCCTAGCAAATTTGATGGTACGTGATAGTCTCAGTTTTATTTGTGTTCACGTAGCGTAGGGTACGTAGGATTAACTTCTTGTTAATTGGTCCTTTTTTTTTTATCCCTTAATATCGGAATAATATTCTTCAGAGAAAGACCTCTGGTGGAAGTTGGGTAATAACTGCAGCACATCGATCGGGTGAATTTCCATTTATCTGGGTGCTATTCTGTGCCCCCTGGAACATGGAAGCTGGAAGTTTCCCTGTAAATTTCCTTGGGTTACAAAATAGTCTTGAGTTATAACAAAATCTTTCCCACCTTCAATAAATTTGCCACATTTTCAGAAGGCTACCTTGTGCTCTTATCAGTAATTGATAAGAGCGAACAGCGAACCACAAGTGATGTCAACAGTATCATTACAAATGTACTTACACTTGACCTCAAATATTAGCGTGCAGAACCAGATGGAATCCATCCACAAGAAGCTGAAGCTGGGCTTAAGAACACAAGCCTTTGTTCAATGCTTGGAGCATTCATTTGTGCCTCTGTTGGAATGGCAACGGCGGGATGGGGAATTTTGAAATGAATCCCCGTCCTGCCCCCAATTCCAATCCCCGCTGGATAAAAATTATCTTTCATCTCCAATCCCCAACAGAGATGGGTTTTCCATAGGACCTGAATTCCCAAATTTTTTTAATTAATAATATTTAAAAAAATAATAATTTACTTAAAATAATAAAAAATTTTAAAATGTAAATAATATTTTGATATATCGGGGCAGGGTTCATACCCCATCCCTGACCCCAACCTCGGTCGGGGCCTGGCCAGGTATATGAGAAGTGTAAGTACTATTCTATTCCTTGTAATTTGGATGTTACTTCAGTGGCTAGTGGCTACCGTAAGAACTGAGGGCAGACCATTCATCCAACTCTGCATTTGCAATTGAACTGCCTTGCTGGAGCTACTTTACTTAGGCCGTTGAATGCAATGATTGGATATCTCTGCTAAGCTACAACATTTCTCTTGGATCTAACCTAAGGAATGAGAATAGCAATAGATAGCTTCTAGCCATCCCTCAATATAGATAACACCCAAAAAGAGGAGTCATAAATAATGTAAAATTTTCTTCTTTTCAAACTTGAGTTTCTCTCATATGGGATATAATATGACACATCCACCTTTGCCCTGACTAGAATTGAACTTGATAAGAAACTTTGGGCAACTTTATACGGTCAAGAGCCTTTTTTTTTCTAATTTTTACTATACAGTCTTACAGTCCACAGCCTTTAAACAAGGATGAAGTGATACGGAATCTATAGCCATTTGGTAAAGAGATAGGAGTCACTTGTGTCAACTTTCATCTCTATGATTTTCAGTCAATTAATTACAGCTGAATATTAGATTAACAGAATTACCAAAAGCTTAAACCTGTTTCATCTCTCACAGGCCTATCTGATATCTCTATGGAAATATCCTTTGGTAGTACAGCCCATGAGTGTTTGAATCAGCTCCTTGTTAAGTTTTGAGGCTTGGAAGAGAACCGTGGGTGCATGGCCCAACTCTCAATGAGGAATATACATCACAATCTGTACAATCTGCATTGGTTCAAAGCAAAAGATGAATTGGCCATCATTCCACCAATTGGCGGATGCTAAGGAGTGTGTGTATAAACAAACGAATTTAAATATAAAATGAAGAAACCGCCACAAGTTTCCTAACCAGATTATCTCTGGGCAAACGACTAGCGGAGGCCATCATCCCTATCCTTAATACTATCTCATTGAATAGCCATGCTGTTTTCCAAAAGATAACGGCATTATATGATATCATAGTTAAAAATGGAATTATATGATATCACAGTACGTGAGTTAAAAATATAGCCAGAAACAGGGGTAGCCCTCCCCAAAACCTAAGTGTCCATCACACCCCAAGTCACATAATCAGAGAATCTCTGGCCAAACAACCAACCTACAAAGAAGAATGAAAACCATACAAAAAATAGCAACTTCAATAGTAATTATTAATTACAACGACAGAAACATCGTGCTGTTATTATTCAACTCCAACCTCATGAAGCATGCCAAAGAAGAAGCTGATTAAAATACATACTATATCAGTTTATTAACCTCCATAACCACAACTTAGTAAAAGGATAAGAGGATGGTTTAAATTCAACTGCTCACCTTGGACTTTTGACAAAGACTTTGGACAGCCTTACCAAAAACCTTCCATAAGTTATCCACGAAAACCCTTAAACTTGTTCCACAATGCAAAGCAAAGAGTTCAACAAACCTGTTACAAATCAAAGAGGAAAACAGCAAACCAAATGATATAATAGAACCACAAAATAAAGAGAAAAACAGAACCCAATCCCCTAATAAAATGAACACAAAACCAAACAAAACATTTGAGAAACAAAGATTCATTTCCACTCCTCTGCATTTCCTCTATCCTATCAATGAAGAAAACTGGGGAACAATAAAACAAATCCTAGCAAAGGAGAAGCTATGAAGGAACTGAGGGAAGTAGGTTTACCTAAATAATAGCTCATCGTACCAGTTTTTAAGTGAAAAACTGTCAAGATTGTTGGAACAGACCAACAGAAGGCAGTTAGTTTTACAAGAGGAGGCCACATCAGCTCAACTAACCAGCCACTTGTAATAACCGCCATCCACTTGTAACAACTGCCACCCAATTGGACTGTGAAGACTGTTGGAACAGACCAACAGAAGGCAGTTAGTCAGTTACAAGAAGAGGCCACATCAGCAGCCACTTGTCACAACTACCATACACTTGTAACAGCTGTAACAGCCAAGATTGTAACACTACAAGTAGTAGAGCCAAAAAGGAATAAAGGAGGACTCTTTCAGAATTAAACTCTCTCTCTCTCTCTCTCTCTCTCTCTCCTTCCAAGAATTCAAGAGGTTGGCCCCTCGAAGAGCCCTGAGTTAGGCAGGTTCCTAACAATTTGGTATCAGAGCCAGCATGACCAACACAAGAAACACATCAGTAGACACCCGAGTGGATCAGATGGAAGTCAAGATCCATCGAATGTCTTCAGATCTCAAAGAAATTAAGGAAAGCTTCACTGCTCTCCTCCATCGACTAGAGCAGGGAGCAACAAACATTGACAGAGGAAGCCCCGAAGAGCACGGCAATGAAAACAGTCGTAGAACAGGGACGACAACACGAATAGCCAAAATCGACTTCCCCATATTCTCAGGCGGCAACCCAACCCCCTAGATTATCAGAGCAGAAAGGTATTTCGATTACCATGAAACACCGGGACAAGATAAAGTAGCTCTGGCTTCTGCGCATCTTGAAGGGGAAGCTATCCTCTGGTTTCAATGGTACCAAAGGGGGCACCCCCGTCAAACCTGGGCAAACTTCACGGACGCCATGACTGTCCGTTTTGGATCATCTGGGTTCGAAGATCTTGATGAAAACTTGGCAAAATTGCGACAGGTGGGATCAGTAAAAGAATACCAGATGGAGTTCGAAAGGCTAGCCGTGAGAGTCCAAGGATGGATTGAGAAGGCGCTAGTGGGAAGATTCGTCAGCGGCCTAAAGGAAGAATTGCAACTGGAAGTGAAGGCGATGCAGCCCACTTCCATCACCAATGCAGCAGCACTAGCAAGATTGTATGAAGACAAGTTCAGTCTAGCAAGAAAGGTGCAGCGACCATGGGGTCTAGAAGCAAGAAGGGAGCAAGAAAATACAACAGCACCAGACAAGGAGGAAGGAGTTACTGGGCCTAGGCCCACTGGTTCCTTTCAAACGACTGACTTGGGCAGAGATGCAAGCCCATAGAGACAAAAGTCTCTGTTACAACTGCGAAGAGAAATTTGGGTCGGGCCATCGCTGCAAGAAACAACAAACATTTCTCCTCCAAACAGATCCCGAAGAGGAAGACGACATCCCCGGTTGCGGAGAATCTAACCCAGGTTGGGAAATAAAATCCAATGGCATGCCTGAAATATCCTTACAAGCCCTTACGGGACTTGCGTCCCCTCAAACAATGAGAGTTGCAAGGCTGACTCTAGGGCGCCAAGTGTCAATCCTCATAGACAGTGGCAACTCCCTTAACTTCATAACCCATGTCTTGGATAAAATGGGACTTCCGGTTCAACCAACAACGACCTTTACGATTCATGTGGCCAACGGTAACAGTTTGCGGTGGACCTATATCCTCTCCATCTCAGTGGAGCGGACGTGGTACTAGGCATTCAATGGTTAAGACAGCTAGGACCCGTGGTCTGTGACTGGGCCCATCTCACCATGGACTTCACATCAGGGAACTCTAGAGTCCATCTACAAGGGCAAACATGCAAGGGTCCAAGGCCCATCAGTCTTGCAACACTAACAAAGGAAAGAGGAGATCCAGATCAGCCCATATTCAAGCACATGGACTCAAATTTCCCTACTTAGATCTACAATAAAATTTCCTGCATTAGACCTTGAAGGCAAGGTCGCTCTAAAGGAAGGGGGGATTGTCAAGACTGTTGGAACAGACCAACAGAAGGCAGTTAGTTAGTTTTACAAGAGGAGGCCACATCAGCTCAACTAACCAGCCACTTGTAATAACCGCCATCCACTTGTAACAAATGCCACTCAATTGGACTGTGAAGACTGTTGGAACAGGCCAACAGAAGGCAGTTAGTCAGTTACAAGAAGAGGCCACATCGGCAGCCACTTGTCACAACTGCCATCCACTTGTAACAGCTGTAACAACTAAGGTTGTAACACTACAAGTAGTAGAGCCAAAAATGAATAAAGGAGGACTCTTTCAGAATTAAAGACTCTTTCAGCATTAAACTCTCTCTCTCCCTCTCTCTCTCTCTCCTTCCAAGAATTCAGGAGGTTGGCCCCTCGAAGAGCCCTAAGTTAGGCAGGTTCCTAACAAAAACCTAAGAACCCAAAGAAATGATCAAGAATCTAGCCAAACCTATTACTCCAGATCTATAACAAGACACAAATATTAAGAATGGATTGGAAAAACAAACCTTGTAGGATCTTCCTTTGATTGCAATGTGTCCATTCCTGCAGATGGTTCTGGCTTGCTGACAATATGTCTTTGAGCTCGGGCTCTTGCCTTTCTCAATCCTGTGATGCATTAAGGGATATCTTCTCCTTTCTTTACACCTGGAAAAGGAAGGAGAGTAGAGAATGGAAACCTGAATAAACCTGACAAGAGATAATGTAAACTTGAAGAAGGCTTCATGAAGATGAAGAAGAAACCCTCCAACCATAAGTTTGCAGAGCAATCAAACCCTTACTATAAACCAAACCTCGCATTGTGAAAAGCAGAAAACCCAGAACAACCTAAAAACCTATACTACCCCCGCACCCCATTGCCTGAGGGAAAGCTTGCAAAGCAAGCCACCTCATGACCTGAGAGAGAGGGGATATATATATATATATATATATAGAGGGAGAGAGAGAGAGAGAGAGAGAGAGAGGCGGGAGAGACGAGGAGAGAGACATAGAAGTGGGAGAGATGAGGAGAGAGGGAAACAGGGCAATAATGTGAACTGTGAAATGACAAAGGTGAGAACCAAGATATGACATGCCTTTTTCAAGAAAGCCATGTATACTTCACACAGTTAAGACATAGACATATGTGAATAAATGCAAAGGGCTTCACATGAATGGCAATTCCATTGTGTGATACCATTCTCTCAATGCTCAGCCTATCCATGTAGCGCATATAGATTCCATTCCACACACCTCATTCCCCCCTTTCACTTTGATGTATATATATTGATTTCAAACTAGCAATATCATTCAATACATAAGTATTTACCAAGGGGGTCCAGATTTCTTGATTCTAACTTATTGCTTCCCCCTATGTCTCCATCAGTGAACCGATTACCCACTCTTCTCTCACTGGGGCTACAGCTGGAGTTTGCAGCTGATGACAAGCCCCTACTGCCTTCTCCAACCAACATCAGACTTGCATAGGGGGCATAATGCATTGATTTTCAGCCATTTATCCACACACTCCCTATGAAAGAAATGGGAGCAAGGCAACTCTCTCAGCTCATCATTATTGGCATATCTTGCTAGGCAAATGCAGCATACCTGCACAAGATTGAAAATACTGTAAATAAGCAAGTATGCTAATCATGGGAAAATTGAATTATTAGGTAAAGCTTGCTACCCAAGACATAAATACACACATATGCCAAACATTCAGCTGAATAGAAAAGCAACCAATAGGAGATAGGTTATTTGCAATTGCATAGTACAACCAAATTAATAAAAAATGCCAATTTGGTATAGATGATTGTTTACAACCTAGGAACATTTATTTTGGTAAAGGGACAACTTATACCAAGGCATTTTATGAAGTCTCCTAGAGGTTTTTACATTATCATAGTAAAGATATCAATGTCAAACCAAAATTACTCACTACTATTGAAACCATGTGAAACAAAACGATTCCAAATTACTCAAAAAGATTCATGCATGTTTGTTGATAAGAATCAGGATGAGTACATCTCAGGTGTTATCTAAAAATTAGTACATGATGCTGAAATATTAGCCAAGTTAGAGTTAGTACAAAAACAAAAACAAAAACCAAAAAAAAAAAAAAGAAACTTGTGGCAGGCCACGTGGAATTGTGAAACACATCGGGCACATTCACAGAAGATCTGTAGGTATGGAAACAGCAGACAGTAGTAATAAGCTACCCTATTGAGGTGATACAAGATGTCCCCACTGAATTCATGGAGTCATTTACATACTAGTGGAGAAGTAGCACCTCATAATTAACCATGAATAATACATGGATAACTCTCTTAATGTGCCAAAGATACAACAATCTCATGTACCTATCCTTCCTACAGATGAGTTCTTTTGTAGGCTTTAAAATACATTTTTCAAGACTTCACGAAAATAAGGCAGTTAAGCAAAAAGGACCATCATCTTGATGTGAGAATAGAAAACTCAAGAATACATTGCCCACAATTCCACAAACTACAAAAGTCAAATAATAAGCAAGTTTGTGAAGTTTACCGCATCTTCTCCTGAGATCACACGCTCTTTTTCTGTTCCTGCTGCCAATACCCCTCCTTCATCCACTCCTTCTGAGTTGACAGTTTCTCTTCCATCCCTATTTTGAGTTTTATTCAACTTAAACTTGTAGGTTGGCAAAGAATTGATGGATTCTGAGGCGGCACCTCTAGTTTGAGTAAGATCCTCCCGGAAGCCCAGAATAGAAATTATACATGGTAAGCAGCAGCAGATTGTTGCACAGAGAATGAAAGGCATGGCATACCCAATGCAGCTAAAGGTAAGGAACACTATACATAATCTACAAGAAGTCCAGAAATCAGTTAAGTTCTTCTCAAATTGGGTGAAAAAACAGAAATGTGATAAAGTTACAACCGTCATACCTGTACAAGTTGGGAGCATCAGAAGAAGAAGAATGACCACCAAATATCCAGACATTGCCGATAACAAACCACACTGCAAAGAAGCAATCTAAGGCCATCTTGAAGTGATCAACTAACACATTAAACCTGCATAGGCAAAATTATAGCATTAAACTGCAGTCCTGTGATGCTTGGAAGGACCAAAAAAACAAAGCATAAAAAATAAGTAGATCCAAGGGGGATAAATAATTACAGAATAAGATACAAAGAACTGACAAATAGTATCAAGTGTCAACAATGACATTTAAATCCCTTAGTTGAGATTCAGCAGTTTCTTATGATTTCTTTGTTTATAATGATTAGTTAGTGTTATTGGAACCAAGGCCCATTAGTTTATGTTGTTTTTTTTGGAGCTATTTTTATGTTATGAACAGTAGCCGCCCTATTAAGGACATATTAGTCTTTGTAATCAATCTTTTTTATGAGTACATAAGATAATGAGTGGGGCGGCAAGATCATCATTGGCTTCTCCCCATCTCTTCTTCTCTTCTCACTAAGAACTCTTTCTTTCTTTCTTCTTTTTCACTGTTAGAAAACCAGATTATTGTTTTCTCTTTTTCTACTTATATTTAAACTTCAAGAAGTAACAAACCTCCTCACTGGTAGAATAATAGTTCACAAACTGAAAAAAGAAGGTGCTTCAACAGGATTTCAAAATCCTAAGGATGTGAAGAACAGAATAGAATTATGAACAAAGGATGTCATCCAAACACAAAGGTTGAATTGGTCAGTAGAACAGTAATTAAGTTAACCATCTCTGTTTGAGAACTAGACTTGGTCCCATTTTGCAGTTGTAGCAGAGCCTGATCTGGTTCATCTACATGAAAGGCAACCCTAAGCTTGATTGCCTCAACAATGACACCAAACTTAGTTCTCCCGCCCATCCCACTCATCCAACACCAACACCCCAAACTTCATCACAATAACAGCAAGAATGGTTAGTGCAAGAAGACCTAGAAAAAATTATAAAGAAGGTGGCCATTCTACCATTGAACAAAAGAATCAGTTCACTGATGCTAAATTGTTAATGTCATGCTGCTCCTACCTTTATTTTGTTATTTTTTAAATCCAAGTAGACCACAATACTAAGCTTTCAAATTTGGCGTCTGAGTTAGATGCACTTGGCCTCGATTTTTTCTATCACAAGAAAATGATGAGGCATGCTCTATTTGGTTCTTAGTTGGACTACATCCATTGCTTGCCAAGTTGCAAATTAAGTCAAGAAATCAGTTCCACCATATTCTATAACTGCTCTCTTTACCAATGTTCTTAGCTGAAATTAGGGCTAAAAGGGTTCCATAAACACAGGCTTCATGATCCTTTAAACTCGATTTTCAAACTGCAGATTATCTTGGATAAATAACAATATGAAGCATTCCTTGCCAACTACAGAAAACACAGACAGACAATGACAGATATCTCAAAGGAGTATTTCAAAGATCATGCATGATGTGGACAACAGTACAAAACACTGGAAATACAGACAAACAAAGTGTGGCAGGATTAGAATCAGATAACAGTACAACACACTGGAAAGAGTAACAAAATCATACCTTACACTTTGAGTTCCCACATTTTGACCATTCCAGGCAGCTGATACAGTTGTATGATCATCTTCATCTTCTGGGGCATGATTAACTGAGGTTGCGGTATAAGAGGTAGGTTCCAAATTAGGGTTGCTTTGAGAACCATTACGTTGCTGCATTGGGCCTTGTTCAAGCGCTTGACTGTTGCAGCGGCGATAACGCCAGTAAAGAAGAGGAAGAATTGCAACACACCCAGATGAATAACCCACAACCCATGCAAATAAAGGAGCATGTGGATTCTCATGTCTTGACAGAGACAAAACAACAATGGATGCAATAATCTGGCTCACAGTGACAACTAGCTCAATGGAAATCCATAACCCAGAATTCAAGGGGCTCCTGTGATGACGGCCATACCCATCACCTCTCCTAATGAAAGAGGAGTTTCTGGAATCCAATCCATTTGAGGAAGATGATGAAGATTGAGATGTGGGAGCATGAGTGCTACTTGAAGGTCTGTCTTCATGCTGAGGAAGGTCCAAACCAAGTGAAGGATTGCCATGAGAAGAGTCCGACAAGGAAGCATCACCATCCCTCACAATATCAATGACATGTTCATGGTCATTATGGTTATCTAGGTGCTCCATTAGCAAAGGGTAAGCCTCAGTTTGTCCTGCACAGTTTGTTTCCAGTGAGGGAATGGCCATCTACACCCACCAAATAGAACAGGTAGCTATAAGACTGCCATCTTTCTGAATCTCTTCCAAACTACTCTTCTAAAAAATAAATTTTAACTCCTTTTATATGCTAACCAGGTTGTACTGAACAACTTGCAACTTCTGCACCACAAGATCTGGATGAGTTAACTTCTTTTTTCAGGAAGTTAATCAATAAGCAACAAAGCAGGATCAGGGGGACCGAAGTTGATCATATACTACGATACTAATATGAATGAGGTTAATCAAGCTCTTAGGGCAGAATTGTAAAAATGCCATCTATTACAATACCATACCATGTACTCAAATTTGTTAGGGGGACACCTGGTAGCCATTTAGAATAAAGTGATTTTGTTCTAAATTTCCACTAAGAATATGACCATATTTAATCATCTAAAATTGGTTAATTTCAGGAATGCTAATAACATTCAAAATGAAATCATTTTAGAATTTAAAGAACCTAATCTATTTGAATTTTTCACTGGCAATCCTTAATGACTTGACTTTCAATGATGAGCTGGTGGGTTGAAATTCTATGGAAAATTGAAACTGAAATAATTCCACTGTACATAGCTTCAAAACATCCCATGAGTAAGAATGCCCACTTGACTGCGCTTCAAACAGATAATTATTACAACACTAGAAATATTACGCAAACCATTTAATCCACAGAAAGAAAAGACATTTACTTCTCATCTCAAAAGACGGAAAAGGATTCAGAAAGTATATGACAATCGAATTTGCTCATAACCGATAGTGGATAAAAGATCCCCAGGATGGTACCAATTTCAGAATTCCACTGGTTTTGCTCCAAAATGAAGCAAGATACTGAAATTCGACAAAAAACAAGGCGACAGAAGATTGGTCCATGACATCTAAATTTCAAATAAATACCAGTCCTCTAACGTGAACAGGAACACAACAAAGATCGATCTCAAAGCACATAAGACCTTACCAACCGAATGAGCAGCAGAAAACCCAGACCTAATTCGAGCTCGAAAACAAAAACCCGGAGTCCATTTTCAGCTCTTTGGTTCACGCAACTGATCAAACGAAAACTCCAACTCTCAAAACCTTTGGACTGTCCTTCAGAACTTGAAGACTTAACCGATCGTACACTGTGACAAGTCAATCAATTCAATTTGCAGCTTCAAGTCTTCACGCGAATTCAATAAAGACTAGACGACGTGGGCAATGAATCGGGACCAATTGGAGACAAACGAAAGGAAGCCCTAAATGAAAGACAGGATTCATAAATCCGTTTGTTCCAGTTAAAACTATAAAAAATTAAAAATTAAAATAAATAAAACCCACCAGATTTCACTTAACTAGTCGGCAAGAGAGGAACAGTCAACAAGAGAATAAAGGAGGAGAGGGTTCTCACGTTCACTTTATTACTTATACCCTTTCTGCTTTCCTTTCTTGAGAAATTGCCCCAGCTTTCGGCCTCCATTTCTTGACAGAGTCATCTTGGAATAAAAACAGAGAAACAGAAGGGGAAATATTTTTTACCGAGGTTAAAAAGAAAAATCAAGACATACACGAAATCACATCAAATACATACACTGTGTAGCGTCATTCCTCGGTTACAGCACAGCTTTTAAGCTGCTTGATGAGAATCGATGACAACACACAATTCGATTTATTCGAATACGGTGGGGTTCCGCGGGCACTGGAGTGGAAATATCTGTGGCTCTGGCCTGGCCTCAAGACACTGGAGTGGAAATATCTCGCTATCACAAGTCGGTCCCCGTAGAAGACGGTGGGGTTCCGCGGGTAAGCACTTATTTTAGGTTCGGACCACATCAATATTTGCTTTGAAAAATAAGCTCAAATTATTATTCTTTTTTTTTTATTAGTTCCGTGGGTAACCACTTATTTTAGGCCCGAACCACACCAATAATTATTTGTTTGCCTTGAAAAATAAGCTCAAATAAGTGATTATTCTTTTTTTATTCAAAAAAAAGAATAAGTGATTATTCTTAAAAATAAGTATTTAAAAAGAAGCTCAAAATTTTTATGGACCGTCTTAACCCAACACATCATTTTAATTTCTAAAAATACCTATGCCACCTTTATTTGAAGTAAGGATTAGTTTAGTTTGCAATGAGAATCAGAATCCGAATAATCTATTTTTATAGTTTATTTAGTTCATAAATGAATGAAAATGGAAATTGAAATCAGTATGAATGAGATTTTATTTCTAAGATAAGATTGGGAATGCCATTCCAATATAAATGGGAATGAGATTCTAATTCCATCCAACCAAATAATTAGAATCGGAATAGCCTATTCTAACTCTGATTCCAAACCCCTATTCCTGCGACCCTAAATGATTTTTTCAGCAAAGGCTCACAAGTTCTTATTGAAATATTTTTACATATTACTAATAAGCACTTTATTTCAAATAAGCACTCCTAAACTTATCCTAAAGATATAGTAACAGCTTGTGGGTATTAGATCCAGAATGGCAAATAGCGTACATTTGTCCAAAACTCGATCTCTTTAGAATTGGATCCATGGATCCACTCCTATCGGTCCTATTTAGGGGTGTAAAATGGATTGGATCATGATCTATCCGATCTGTTCTGAGATCTGATTGCATTTGGTCAAATTTGAATCACCCCCTGGTTGGGTTTTCAGATCGAATTTGGATCACCCCTATCCAATCCGATGTATTATATATTTATAAATATAAATATATATATATATATATATATATATAATACATATATATATGCTATTTGTTTATTTATAAATATATTATTTATATTGTATTTTTATAAATTTGTTATGTTATTTATTTTTTATAAAAAAATATGTATATATGATGAAAATAATTTGTTTTTTCTTTATTTAAATTGGTATATTATTTTTTAACAAGTCGAATCAAATCAGATCCAAAGATCCGATAGGATTCGAATTCATATCAAATCCTATCAAATTCGATCAGATCTTCCAATCGGACCGGATACAACATGAACAATGTAGGATTGGATTCGAATATACCCTGATTTGAATCCGATCCGATCAATTTGCATCGCTAGTCCTATTCCATCCAATAAAATCCCATCTGATTTGGTTTAGATGTGTAATTGTATGTGTAATTGTGTATATTCATATATACACAAAATTTTGTATTGTATCTATGGCTTGAATGTAATGTTTGTATTAAACAGTCATAAGTTCAAATTTCATATAAATTATTTTTAATTCATTTTACTCATAAAATGTAATATTTGTTTTTATTTAATTTTATTAGTAATACATAATATTTTGATCATTTTTTTGTTTATTTTATTAAAATTATTCAGTATCTTATTGTACTCCGGTTCTATATAAATCCAATATATAAAATTCCATTCAAAATCAAATTTGGATCTACCTATTTGGGCAGCATAGTTAATTATGACTCTCCCAGAAAGAGAGGTGAAGTGGCTCAACTGAATGATTTATTGCTGCTTCTTTTATTTTCAGATATTTCAGTTGAACTTATCCAATATGTCTTATGTTTTTGGTATTATATTACGCGTGACAAGGGAATTAAGGGTGGGGACAGAACTGAAGTCCGCAAGAGGTAGTAATCGGATATCCAACTTAAAGAATTTAGACAGCATTGTCGCTTATCCATAGAAAGGGCCCGGGTCAACTCAAATTTTGGAAAATGCTCAATCCAAGCACATCCAAGGGTCCAAGGCCCTATCCATTGACCTTACCGAGAAGTACGGACAGGCTCATTGTAGATTTCTTAATCCCACTGCAGATTTATAAACATTCAAAATATCAAATAACCTCATTCTATGCACTAATGCCTCTAGTTAATTGGCATCAATTCAGAGCTAGCATCCGAACTAGCATTTATCTCAACTATACTTTGGGCTTAAAAATTATAACTCTGGACTGAACCGTCATTCTCCTTGACCTTACCATGGAGAGCCTGTAGTCAAGCTTAACCCCACATCTCTATATTCCAAGGGAGGCCAACTGGCCAAGTGGCCATCTAATCTATTAAGGCAAACAATACGTACTGGTGGGGGAAAGAGTAGGGCGCATGTGACGTGCGCTGACCGTCTCAATTACCAAGTCATTTGGCTTAGCCAATAGCAATATGTCATGTTTAAAAAATCAATGTTTTTTTTTTTCTCTTTCATATTGTCATCAAATGACCTCATCTACTAGGAAAAATAGAATAGCAGTCATATAAGCTAACCCCATGTAAACAAATGAGGATGATGTTGTAATTTACTGGGGTTTTAGTTGGGCAAGAGGTGAGGATTTGGTTAAACCCATCTATATCTATATTAGAGAGAAGAAAGAGAGAAGGCAAGGGGTCCTACCACATAAGCGTCCTTATCCTCTTAGGTCATTGTCTCCAACAAATACATTATTATTCCTTCTAATAAGATCATTCATTCTCTATCCATTTATTTATTTATTTATTTGGCCCCAGGTTTCCACTCCGACGAACCTTATTTTAGCTCTTTCTAATGAAGCAAGGGTACAAATTAGATAAACTTAAACGTACGTCAAAATCTAAATTTGCTAACCCAACCTGATGAGGGTAGATTTGGCCCTTCAATGAAATTGCGACACATGGCATCTCGTGACAATTAGGCAAATACCCAGGCAACAACTTACCAAGTTGATATCTCACCCGGGCACCGGTCTGGCTGGCCTAGCGTAGCCTGGCGCGACCTGCACGTAGCCTACGGGCGGCCTGCAAGCGGCTTGTACGCGACCTGGCGCAGCCTGTGCGTGACCTGGCGCGGCCTGCGCGCGACCTGGCTGGATCAGCCTGGCACATGATCCTACCTGGCTGACCTGGCAACCCATAAGACGCCCACCGTGAACTATAACGGCATACCCCGCGAGCTCGGTAGCTTACCAAGGAGCTCGGTAGCTCACCAAAGAGCTCGCCAAGGAGCTAGGCAGCTCTCCAAGGAGCTCGCCACCCAGCCTAGACACCGACCCGCCGACCTAACAATCTGGCCCAGGCGCCGACCTGGCCGCCTGACACAAGTGCTAGCCTGACAACCTCGAGAAGTTCACCACCGTACCCCGGTTCTGACGGGATATGCCGTTTTTCACCCACCTAACCCGCGAGGACACCACTATATAAGGACTCCGACCCCCAAAGCCAAAGGGGAGGAAAAAAATGATGGTAACCCCTGCTCTCTAGCTCTCTCATTTCTCTCCAAGCTCTTTGTAATCATAATACTAATTTAGGCATCGGAGAGTCCCCGTCGGGAAAATACCCCCGGGTCCTCTGATTCAATTCTCGCAGGTCCCTCAGCTCCCGCCGCCTACAAAGGAGAAGAAATCACCTTACACAGAGGGTAGTCGGGTTGCGCTGCATCAGGGAGCTCCACCATCCTTTGAGCTGCAGGCCACCTAGGAGCAGGTCAAATGACGAGTCCACCAGGGAGTTTGCCACTAGGGAGCTCTTCACCAGGCAGTTCGCCACCAGGGAGTTCGCCACCAGGGAGTTCGCCACCAGGTAGTTCGCCACCAGGTAGTTCGCCACCAGAGAGCTCACCACCAGGGAGCTCGCCACCAAGCAGTTCGCCACCAGGGAGTTTGCCACCAGGTAGTTCGCCACCAGAGAGCTCACCACCAGGGAGCTCACCACCAGGCAATTCGCCACCAAGCAGTTCGTCACCAAGTAGCTCTCCACCAGGGAGCTCGCCACCAAGCAGTTCATCACCAAGTAGCTCTCCACCAGGGAGCTCGCCACCAGGCAGTTCTCCACTAGGGAGTTCGCCACCAAGTAGCTCATCACCAAGGCACATCACCACCAGGTCAAATAACGAGGTACTTAGCAAAAAAAAATTATACATCACAAAAATTGGTACATGACCAGAAACGATTACATCAATTGGCGCCGTTTGTGGGAACACGCTACAAAAAGCTAAGTTCTCATCCTACAAAAGTTAAGTTCTCATCTTACCAAAGCTAAGTCCTCACTTTTTAGAAATTGAAGCTATCGCCTTATAGTTTACATTTTTTTTATGAACTCAATGACTATGCAGGGAGCTAATAGACTAAGTAGCTCTACCAACCTTACTTTCAATTCCGATAATGCCTCATCAGTCCTCTCCGCAAGGTCCCCCCTACAAAGATGAGCTCTTCGTGGCTTCCGCAGGAGTTGGCGGCTAACAGACTACATAGGCGCCCTTACCGGTCGAGCCTTCCAAGGCTCCCGTGTGAGCTGGCGACCTAAAGTTAGTAGTGTTGCCCCCGAAGGTCGAGCTCCTAGTAGCTTCTTGTAGGAGTGGGTGACTAGCATTACGAAGCTGATGTAGCACAATCATAGCTCGACACCTCACAAACAAAGCCTATAGGCCACATTACTGCTTACGACCCGATCGCCTCTCCAACACGGGCAAAGTAAAAAAAGAGTAGGCTACGAGTCACTCTCAAAGCCTACGGGCCACATTACTGCTTAAAGACCCGGTCGCCTCTCTGGCACGGGCAAAAGTCAAAGAAGAGTAGACTACGAGTCACTCCCAAAGCCTACGGGCCACACTATTGCTAAATATCCAGTTGCTTCCTCAGTAGGAGCAAAATCAGCAAAAGTGAACTATAAGTTGCCCTAGAGCCTAAGGGCTACACTACTGAACTGGCGAAGACCCCCTCGCCTTACTGGCAGCTTGCCACATACAGGCAGCTCCCGAAGCCTAAGGAATTGGATCAACACTTACTAGCTCGTTGACTTACGGGCCAAAAGAAATCTACTCCCTTCGCTGAGTTACTCTCAGCTCGGGAGTGGGGGGCAATTGATGAGGGCAGATTTGGCCCTCCAGTGAAATTGCAACACGTGGCACCTCGTGACAACTAGGAAAACACCCAGGCAACAACTTACCAAGTTGTTGTCCCACCCGGGCACCGGTCTGGCTAGCCTGGTGCGACCTGCACGTGGCCTGCGAGCGACCTAGCGCGGCCTGCGCGACCTGGCCGGATCAGCCTGGCATATGATCCGACCTGGCCAACCTGGCAACCCATAAGATGCCCACCGATGAACCATAATGGCATACCCCGCGAGCTCGATAGCTCACCAAAGAGCTCGCCAAGGAGCTAGGCAGCTCTCCAAGGAGCTCGCCACCAAGGAGTCAGGCAGCTCGGCAAAGCTCGCCACAAGCAGCTCGGCATAGCTCCCCCTGTGCAGCTCGCCACTTGTAGGGTAGCTCAGTACAGAAGGGTAGTTTGGCGTATCACAAGAAGATCTCCTGCCTGACAACCTGGCCCAGACACCGACCCGCTGACTGACACAGGCGCCGACCTGACAACCTAGCCCAGACACCGACCCGCCGGCTAACACAAGCGTCGACCTAACAACCCAACCCAGACACCAACTCGCATAGGCGCCGACCTGACAATCTGGCCCAGGCGCAGACCTGGCCGCCTGACACAAGCGCCAGCCTGACAACCTCGAGGAGTTCACCACCGTACCCCGGTTCTGATGGGATATGACGAGTCTTACCGTTTTTCACCCACTTAACCCGCGAGGACACCACTATATAAGGACTCCGACCCCCAAAGACAAAGGGGAGGGAAAAAATGATGGTAACCCCTACTCTCTAGCTCTCTCATTTCTCTCCAAGCTCTCTGTAATCAGAATGCTAATTTAGGCATCAAAGAGTCCCCGCCGGGAAAATACCCGCGGGTCCTCTGATTCAGTTCTCGTAGGTCCCTTATCTCTCACCGCCTACAAAGGAGAGGAAATCACCTCACACAGAGGATAGTCGGGTTGCGCTGCACCAGGGAGCTCCACCATCCTTTGAGCTGCAGGCCACCTAGGAGCAGGTCAAATGACGAGTCCACCAGGGAGTTCGCCACTAGGGAGCTCGCCACCAGGCAGTTTGCCACTAGGGAACTCGCCGCCAGGCAGTTCACCACCAGGCAGTTCGCCACCAGGGAGCTCACCACCAGGCAGTTCACCACCAAGCAGTTCGCCACCAGGGAGCTCGCCACCAGGGAGCTCGGCACCAGGCAACTCGCCACCAAGCAGTTCGCCACCAGGCAACTTGCCACCAGGGAGCTCGGCACCAGGCAACTCGCCACCAAGCAGTTTGCCACCAGGCAGTTTGCCACCAAGCAGTTCGTCACCAAGTAGCTCTCCACCAGGGAGCTCGCCACCAAGCAGTTCTCCACCAGGGAGTTCGCCACCAAGTAGCTCATCACCAAGGCACGTCACCACCGGGTCAAATAACGAGGTACTTAGCCAAAAAAAAAATTATACATCACAAAAAATTAGTACGTGACAAAAAACGGTTACATCACAACCCTAACCAATTTTTTATTTAACCCACACAGCGCATGAACTTAATTGCTGGTATTTTATAAAGATGCTTTGTTTGCTTTTTGGTAAGTTACTTACCCGGGTAAATGCAGGTAAGTGTTTCCCATGAAAGACTTATCCAAATAAGTTCATTTGCCCATATTCTTTTATTTCCCATATAAATAAGGCAATGGCCATTTTATCCATAAAAATCTAATATTAAAAGGGACATTTTTGTCCTATTCAAGTGATGGCAACTTTCTTCCCAAGTGAGAAAATTATTTACCCACTTAGGAGATGGGTACCCAGAAAAATAAAATTTCCTTAGTCCCCACATAAATCTAAAAAAAGAGCATGGGTTTCTTGGTCAATGGAAATCAAAATCCCATTGACCAACTTCCCCCTTCTCAAAATCCAAAAGAAAAAGAGAATACCCCCAAAGAAGAAGCACCTTCTTATAGAAATCCAACCACCAAACCCATATACTATAGAAAATGGATAATATTTATTTTATTTTATTATTTGCTTCTGTAGAATGTAAGAGGCTTCAATGCATACAGAAAATTATATAAATTGGGTCTTTTATCTCTTCTGTCCACTAATTAATACCGCATGCCTTCTCACTTTTTATCATCATTATCATTTAAGCCTTGTTCCAACTATATAGAATTGATTACATGAATCTTGTTTTTCCATTCTTTTCTATTCGATGCCAGTGGGCAATACACAAAACATTATGAATTTGGGAGAATGATTTTACATAAATCATTTCTTACTATTCCAACCCATGTTCCTTCCCGTCTCTCTAAATTTTCTGATTCCTCCAACTTGTAACAAATCACTTATTATTTACATGTGATCCAATCATCTTAAATCTAATTTTTTTAATATATATCAATTGTCAGATCCCAAAATCTTACTATAAAGTAATCACTCCCCTAAATCTTGCCACAGTGGCACAAACTTATTGGAATTGGACCAGACAAACTCCAACAATCTACAGCCCAAACGGTGTGGCAAGATGAGTCTCCGAGATAGATTATACTGATTCATGGTTCTGCGTCAAAAGGGTAAAGACTTTTAAAAGACTCGGGTTATCCCAGCAAACCCCCAGTTAGAAAGACCCAGCCCAACGAATGATCATAGCCCAATACAACCTGGTTGTCCTCACCTGGACATAATAAACCAGTATTTCGGTTCCAATCTAGAACAATTAGGCCCATTTTCTGTAGTTGAAAACTCGTTTGTTTTAGGCTAAGCACAATGTTGAATGACTAGAATTTAGCAATGAGAAAATGTATAAGCTTAAACAGTTAAAGACAGAAGGCTGGCTCATAGTACCATCTGCACAATTGGGCTGGACCTAATTGTCCACAATCAGTGGGACAAGGTTTCAGCTTAGGTGGTGGCTGAAAATTGATGCTTCCTGCTGTCCAAACCACCATCACCAGGCCGGCCCATGCTTCTGTAAAGCTTCAACTATGGTAGCTTTGGTTTAATCAGGCCCTAGAGACTAGACTGGGCCAAGGGCACGTTAGCACTAGTATTTTCAATCTATCGTCTATCGGGTTGATTGGACCAATCTCTAATCTATTATATTATTAATAAAACGTTGATTTGGTCAAGGACCCATTGGCCCAAATGGTTGAACTGTCAACTTCAACCATTCAACCCAAAAGCTTGCGCTCTTATATCAGGCTTGAGCGTTGAACCGCTAACAACAATAAGTTCACTTATACGTTGAACCATTTGGTCAAATAGATATTAGGTGAGATTGTTGAATAAGTTTTTTTTTTTTTTCTTTTTTTTGAACCAATGATCAACATGGTTGAACCGCTGGTCCATTGACCAAAAGGAAAAGTGATTTGTCCTCAATATCTAATTTTGGAACACCATCAGACCAATCGTGATATGACACATCATCCCTGCACAAATGGACTTCACACGTTAAGATGACATGGAACATTGTGGTTGGCCAAGTTTGGGACCCACCAACTATATATGGCTAGTGAAGTTTTATTTGATGCAGCCTCCTATTCCTTTTCTTTTATTATTTTTAAATGAGAAAGAGAATCAGAGAAAGGGGGACAAAACTTATTTGTCACAGCAAGTTTTAAAATAGATTAATATTTAAATAAAAATATGGTAAAAGACTTAAACCTCCCTTGTGTTTTTTCCTAAATACTGAAATATTTCCTTTTTTTTTTCAAAATGGACTAAGACTTTCTGTGTTGGGTGATGTCATCAAACAAATACCTCTCCTTATAAATTTGGCAAGATTCGTTTGTATATAATATTATCTGAGGATGTTTTTTTTTTTTCAAGGATCCAATTTTTTCATTGTGTGGTCCTTTTAGTTCATTGTGTTTAACTTTAATTAAACGAAAAAATTTTCCTTAAAGGCTCAGTTTGGATGGAATATAAATATAAATATATAGAATGTAAATCCTTATATTTTACATTATTTTATATTTATATTTTACATATTTATATTTATATTTGTACTTCTTCCGAACTAAGTATAAAGAAGATTGGATGCAGAGAAATTCGACTTGGAGATAATCTTTGCAGTGAGACGTGATGTAGAGAGATTTTTTTTAGAAGGCCAATGTAGAGAGAGATGAATACTCCAATGTAGATTCCGATGATATATAGCAAATTGTTGCAGCAGAAACAAGAACTGGGTCCTTCTCCGCCGCCAAAACGCCCATATCCAAATAGAGATTATCCTCATCAGCCACTTGCGCATTTGATGTTCTATATTCTTGAACAGTTGAACCATACCCAAATAGAGAATCTCCCCCGTCTTAGGTGGCATTTATCCTTGACAAGAATCGTGACAATCAGAGGCATTAAGCGGGTGTTTTGTTCTAATTTTTATGTGCGTTTTGTGATATGTATTTATAAAAAACATGTTATACATGCGCTATTTCAGCATTTCTCCCGTTACGTGAATCCGTACACATAGAGACTTGTAAAAGCAAGACTTGATTTATGTATGTGCCTACCTAAGTGTCGATAAATGGATTTATTATTGTTTTTTCTAGTTTTGCAAATAAATCAAGTTCAAATATTTAGTGAATAAATGCCCATAATTTCAAATACATACTAAGTAGGTGATTGGTACCGTGGCTGTTTTCAATAAGGTGTTTTCTAGTGGAAACAACCATGTAACATCTCGTTAAAAAAGACCATAAAACGGTTTGACTAGGGGTGGCAAATGAGGGGGTTAGGTTGGGTTGGGTGAGGGTTGAGTACCAACCACCCATATTGACCCACTAACCCATCTCCCACCCATGTTAGTGGGTCAATCTGACCTTAACCCATCCATTTGACCCTCTAATTCAAAGCAAAACCTTAAATTCAGAAAATGCAAAAAATGTGAAGAGAATTACAGAAAAAAAATGTAAAATATACACATATATGTTTTAACTAAAAAACATGAAAAAGGAAAACAAGTTCAAAAAATACTTTCAAATGTAAAATACATAAAAACAAAGAAAATGCAAAAAATACCGAAAATTATAGAATTGCAAACATAACAAAAATTTCAAAAAAAATCTAAATTATATAAACTTCAGAAATTGCATAAAATTAAAAATCAGAAAATAAAATTTGTAGAAAACACCAAAAATTATAGAAAAACAAAGAAATTGCAAATAAATAACGAAAAAAATACAGAAAATGTATAGATTGTAGAAAATAGAAAATGCAAAAAAAAGGAATTATAAAAAACAATGGAAATTATAGAAAAACACTAAAAAAGAAAAAAAAATACAAGAAAATTGAAAAAAGACAAAAAATCAGATAAATATAAAGATGGGATAAAAGCAGAAATTGCAAAAATACATAAAATGATAAAATTCAAAATTATATATTATAGAAAAAAGTAAAAATTGCAAACAAACTAATAAAATGATAAAAATTTTCAAAAAAAATCAAACAAAAATGGACATTGCATCCACTGGATATTGAATCAAATTTTCAAAAAATATTTCTAAGATAAAAATTTACAAAAATATTTTCGTATAAATTTGTAGCACCCTTGATTGGATTTACATTTCAAGTTGCAAGAATTTACATTTCAAAAAAAAAATCACTGAAATTTATGATCATCTTCATTCTTTCAAATCTTCGAACTGGAGATTTGAGTCAGTGAGAGGGAGAGCAGTGGTGCGACGACAACCTTCAAAGGTAGATATAAGCGACACACAGAGAGAGAGAGAGACAGAGAGAGAGAGAGAGGGGTGGGGTGGCGAGCTTCAAGATCTGAGTGCAACAGAGGGGTGGTGCGGCATTCACTTACCGAAGATCTGAAAATGAAGCGATAGAGAGAGGGAGAGTGGTGGTGGTGTGGCGATTTGAGCGAGAAAGGGGCGGTAAGGCATCCACCTACGGTAGATCTGAGCAAAGTGAGAGGGAGTGAGTCAGTTTGGCATTTATTTCTTCTGTATATGTCAGGCTTTTGAAAGAAGAGACACTACATCATCCAGAAGATTTGAGTGAGACAGAGATGGTTGATTGGGGAGAGAGAGAGAGAGATTTGGGAAAATTACCTAATTTCCCTAAAGAAAGGGTCAAGGGCCAATCGACCCTGATCCATTTTCCCTTACGCTTATGAGTCATTCGACCCATATTGACCCATCACTAATTGGGTGGGGATGGATGGGTCAAATGGGTTGGGGTCAAAGCCAGTCCTAACAATATTGCTGCCATGTAGGATAGCATGGGTTCACCTATAAAAAAAGGTCACATCGTCATTAATATTGCCACGTCACATCATCATTGCAAGAAACATTAGCCTTTTGGTCAAAACACTTTTTTGATGTTGCGAGCATTTGTGAATTATGCGGATTCCTAGGCATTTTTTATTCTACTCGTTTTTCACTAAAAATGGTTTAACCAAATAGGTTTATGGACCGTTGAAGTAGAATATCCTATGTGGTGCCTATATGGACTCGAAATGGGCACGCAATGCCTCGGTACCAAACAACGACTAAGTGAGAGGACAAAATCACAAGATGAGTAATTGACCATTAACCAACGAGGGGAGGTTGCTTTCTTGCTTGGATCACTCTAACAAGGTTTTTAAAACCAATCTAGACAACGAACCGATCAGGGGTCCAGTTCTTGGGTTGAATGGTTTGATCGTTTGAACCAAACGAACAACCCACTTTGACAAAAAATAAAAATAAATGAACTGGCCAAACTGTTGAATAGTTCGAACGGTTTGACCACCCAGGTCAGCGGTTTACTGACCAAATCAATGGTTTTGGGGTAAAACAAATTGGTCACCTGACTGGTTTCCAGTTTTTCTAGTCCGGTCCAGTTTTAAAAACCATGCACTCTAATGTTTCGTCAAGAGTGGCTGCCCACATGGCCTTTGCTTTCTGTCTAAGAACAAAATCCGTACCTTTCAAGTAGGGGTGGCAACGAGCTGAGCTCGAGCCAAGCTGAGCTAGAGCTTTTAAATATCAAATAAAAATTATTTTTATATATAATTTTTTATTTTTATAAAACATTTTTTCTCAAAATCGAGCTCGAGCCAAGCTGAACTCGAGCTTTTGAATTTTTGACTTAAGCCAAACTCGAGCTCAAGGTTTTGACTTGAACCAAACTTGAGCTCGAACTCGAACCTTGTAGAACAGTCTCAAGCTGAGCTCGAGCCTCATTTTATTCGGCTCGGCTCGAATCCACCCCTAAGGTTTTGTTTTTGGTTAATGCAAATTTACTAAAGAAAAGAAGATTAACAAGCAAGAGGAGAAACACCCCACTTCGATACATATGAGCTAAAATATTATTATCCCTTTTAACAAAAAAATAAAAATTAAATTAAGAAAAAGAGAGCCATGAATCGGGCATCCTCAATGATCACACTTGATGAAGGATGATTTGGCCCGACCTCATAGTTATGCGACAGGTGGCAAAAGCAACAGCTCGGCACAAAAGCAAGCCTAAGGCATTTTCACCAAGAGGAGAAACCAGCGGACCGAGCTCCCTACTAGGGGCCCAAACTCACCCTTGGCCCCAAACCGGAAAGAAATCCACTGGCCTGCCTTGCAACAGTTCGGGACATACCTCGCCGAACTGACCTACCTGGTAACAGCTCGGGATACACCTCGCCGAACTGACCTGCCTTGCAACAGTTCGGGACATACCTCGCTGAACTGACCTACCTAGTAACAGCTCGGGATACACCTCGCCGAACTGACTTGCCCTATACATACCTCCGAACTCAAGACTTCGCCTCGCTCACCACTCCACACCTTCAGGGATCTGACGCTTGACGGCCGCACTCTAAACGGCCACCTGCCACCGCCATCTCCAGTTAGAGAGACGATTAGGCAGTGACGGTTCTGTCCTAGCAGAAAGGACGACGACCGAATTGACAGACGTAAGGGTAATCATACCCGACTTGACAAGGGCCTCGGAGCGAGTGCGCGAAGTGATTATAAGAGCCCCTTGCCCCCAGCGAACAAGGTATGTGAACTTTGCGCCATCTGGTCTACACTTTGCCTTTGAGAGATTACTGACTTGAGCTTCGGAGTTATCACACCGGGTTCCCCCCGGAGTTCTCTCATTTTTCCCGTTTCAGGCTCCCCGACGCTCCAGCTCAGAGGCGAGTTCGTTGACAGCTAAGACCGACCGGATTGCGCTCCATCAATTGGCCCCGTATGTGGGAAAGCTTCTAAAAGCATCCCTCTAAAACTCCAACACCCACTCCAACACTGAAATGGCCTCCTCCAGCAGTGCCGAACGTGGAACCGAAACAGCCACTACCGGAGAGCAACTTCATGCTCCGGCGATGTGCATTGGGTAGTTCACCATCCCCCTTTCAGTGGATGGGATCCCAAGCTTGAATGTGCCACACGCGGTGGCACCTCTCCCACTCCCCATTGAAACAAACTTCGCGGAACCAACTGCTGTCCCATTGGCAGCCTGCCAAAACTAGATAGATGATCTGATGCAATGCATGCGGGCAATGCAGGCCCAAATGTAGCAATTCCAGCAGCACCAACTCCAGCAACACCAGGTGTTGCACCACCTCTCCCAACACCATTATCAACAACAATTCCCTCAGCTACCCTTGAACCAGCCGCTCCCCCCCTAGCACCCTGTTTCAAAGCCGGTCAAGGCCTCCCCCCAAGGTGGACGACCTCACCAAGGAGAGGCTTCCCGATCGCAGAACCCCCCTAACAGTTAGGCCTCTTCCCCGGGCCGAAAGCCAAGAAAGATCACACCGGCCTCGCAGCCCGCAGGTGGGTCAAGAACCTCGCCAACAAAGTCACCTCGGCGCTCCAAGCCCGAGTTCCCACTCACGGAGAACCGCTTCAGCACCTTAGCAGCAGGCCAGCAATTTGGGCCCATCGAGCTCGGCAACACAGAGGCAAGCAACGCCAACACCAGGCCCAATCAAAGAAGGCGTCGGTGAAGTCGTCGAACTGCTACCCGCGTGCTACCCGAGCTCAGAGGCAAGGAAGAAACGAGCTCGGGTGAGGTAAAAACCGCCCCCATTCTCTCAGTTCCTTCCCCCCTTTCAGCAGAACTTTTGGCAGTCCACTTGCCTAGAGATTTCAAACTCCCTCCTCTAGACAAGTATGACGGGTCCTTTGACCCCAACGACCACGTAGACGCATTTCAGTCGCAAATGCACCTCACTAGGGCAAGTGAGTCGTGCATGTGCGTGGCCTTCACCACCACCTTTAGAGGGTGGTCCACACCTGGTACCGGAACCTAGCTTTTGGGTCAATAAAATGTTGGCCCTAGTTCGTGCAGATCTTCACTGCGCACTTTGTTACCAGCAAAAGGTGTCCGAAAACCGAGGAAAGTATCTTCGGGGTGATCTAAAGAGAGGGAGAACCCATCCGGAGCTACATCAAACGGTTCAATGAAGCATATTTGCAGATCCCTCGGTTAGACCCCGCGGTACAGCTCACCGCGGCCAAAAGAGGAGTGACTCATAAAGAGTTCAAATGGCACATTGTAGCCAGCCAACCAGCAACCATGACCGACTTCCTCAAGCTCGCGGACAAGTTTATGAGAACAGAAGAAGAGATCAACCAGAGAAATGAAGGCGGGGTTGAAAAAAGAAAAAGAGAAGGCGAGAGGCGAAGCCAAGCCAGCCGCCCCGAGCTCCCTTAGCAGTTCAGACGGATTACACGCCATTGAACACAAGGTGGACCGAGATCCTGATGACGATCAAGGATGCCCCTTACGTAAAGTGGCCACCTCGCCTGAAGAGCAACCCCAACGAGAGGAACAAAAATTTATATTGTAGTTTTCATAAAGATCATGGTCATAGCACCGAACAATGTAATAATCTCCGCGACGAGATAGAAGGACTCATCCGTCGCGGGTACTTAAGAAATTTTGTACATTAATAAAGCAGGTCGGCAAGGGGAACACGGGAAGGATGTCCCCGAGCCGAGCAATAGACCAGCCGAAACCTTGTAGGGACCTCCCCCAGAAGAAAGGCCAGTCCGGGGAACCATCCACGTGATAGTGGACAGTTTGGTGGTGGCAGGATGCACTTCGACGGCAGCAAGGACGTCAATTCGCGAAGCAGCCCGAGAGGAGCAGAACCCTCCCAAGAGGCCGAAGAAGGAAGAACCAATATTTTTTACAGAAGACGACGCGTGAGGTGTTCATTACCCCCACGATGACGCGCTCGTCATAAAGCTAAGGATCAGCGACTTCGAAGTCCGACGCGTACTGGTAGACTCAGGCAGTTCGGCGGACATACTATTCAAATCGACGTTTGACCAGTTGCAGTTGCAGAAAAGCGATTTGAAACCTGCTCACACTCCTCTGATAGGCTTCAGCGGAGAGGAAGTTAGGCCCTTGGGAAAAATAACAGTACCTGTGGAAGTCGGCACATGACCGTGCGCGGTAAGACTCAACCACAATTTTCTGGTGGTCGCGACCCCCTCCCCATACAACGCCATAATAGGCGACCAATTACGCATATTCTGCGTGCAGTGGTCTCCACCTATTATCTGACAATGAAGTTCCCCACGGACTTCGGTGTCGGGGTAGCGCGGGGCGACCAACTGGAGTCCCGCAAGTGCTATGTTGCCGCCCTGAAGGGAAAAACAAAGGCAACCGATGATCTCGAACTAGAGTGACCTGCGGAGCAGGGCGAGGAACGAGCTTCTCCCACTGAGGAAACAGTCGCTGTCCCGGCCTCGGCAACAGATTCGGCGCGAACACTACAGATCGGTGCCTCCGTCAACGAACCTTTGCGAACTGAACTGGTGAGTTTCTTACTCCAAAATATAGACATTTTTGCATGGTCTGCGGCAGATATGCCCGGTATTGACCCCGACCTTATAACTCACAAGCTTAACACTAACCCTGTAGTCAGACCCATTAGACAGAAAAAACGCAACTTAGCCCCGGAGCGCTGGAGGGCGGTCGACGAAGAAGTCGAAAAGCTCCTCGCAACGGACTTCATAAGGGAAGTTCATTACTCGAGCTGGGTAGCCAACCTAGTGCTGGTGAAAAAAGCCAACGGCAAGTGGCGCATGTGCGTCGACTACACCGACCTGAACCGAGCTTGCCCAAAAGACTGCTTCCCCCTGCCTCGAATTGATCGCCTGGTGGACGCGACCTCGGGACACAAGCTGCTAAGCTTCCTGGACGCCTACTCAGGCTACAACCAGATTAAGATGGACCAGTCCGACCAAGAAAAAACCAGCTTTATTACCGAGTTCGGCCTGTACTGTTACATGGTCATGCCCTTTGGGCTAAAGAATGTTGGTGCGACCTTTCAAAGACTTGTAAATAAACTTTTTCGGCCTATATTCCGTGTCAGTATAACATGAGACTAAACCCAAACAAGTGTGTCTTCGGTTAAACCTCGAGTAAGTTCCTAGGGTACATTGTCAACTGGCGCGGCCATCCTTGATATGAGACCACATCGGAAAGTAAAAGAATTTCAAAGGCTAAATGGCCACATAGCCGCTCTGAGCCACTTCATGTCCAAGTCGGCATACCACTGCCTGCCTTTCTTCAAGGCAATCAAAGGCAAAGGGTTCGAATGGACCCGAGATAAAGGTAAGGCAAAGCACTTGGTCATCTGCAGCGATTCCCTGCTCGTGGTCAACCAAGTTACGGGCGAGTATGAAGCACGCGAGTTCTCCATGATCGCATATTTGGCGAAAGTAAAAGAGGCCCTGCTCAACTTCCAGTCACACTTCATTAGGCAAATCCCGAGGTCAGAGAACACTGAGGCCGACGCTCTGTCCCGGTTAGCCAGCACAAGTCACAACAACATGAGAACCGTGTACATAGAGGATTTACCTCGGCCTAGTATTCTCGAGGGGGTAGAGGAGATCGCTCCCGTCATCGAAGCAGAGCCGAGCTGGATCGACCTACTCGCGAGCTTCTTGATAGACGGAACCCTCCCTGCAGAACGCAATGCGGCCAAGAGGGTGCAGCGCCAGGCAGCCAAATACGTCATAATAGACGAACGGTTATACCGACGGTCCTACACGCTCCCCTACTTGCGTTGCCTGCGACCTACCGAAGCCGAGTTCGTACTCTGCGACACTCACGAAGGCCTGTGCGGCAGACACTTGGGGGGCAGAGCACTCGCCCAAAAAGCACTTCGACAAGGATACTACTAGCCAACGATGAAGGCAGAAGTTGTCGATCTCTTCAGAAAATGCGACAAGTGTCAGAAACACGTCAATATCCACCATCAGCCTTCTTCCGACCTCAAATACCTCGCCAGCCCGTGGCCCTTTGCACAATGGGGCATCGACCTCCTGGGACCATTCCCGCCAGCAACAGGCGGAAGAAAATTCATAGTTGTTGCAGTAGATTACTTCACGAAGTGGATAGAAGCCGAACCTCTGGCAACTGTTACGGCCCGAAACATATAGAACTTCTTTTGGAAGAACATAATATGTCGTTTCGGGTTACCTAGGATACTAATTTTTGACAATGGAAAGCAATTCGAGGATATCAAGTTCCAAGAGTGGTGCCAGAACATGGGGATTCAGCAAAACTTCACATCAGTCGCGCACCCACAGGCAAATGGTCAGACGGAAGTAATGAACAGAGCCATCCTGCGCGGACTGAAAGCACGTCTGGATCGTGCTAAGGGACTGTGGGCCGAAGAGCTACCAAGTGTCTTGTGGGCTCACCGAACTACAGAAAAAACCGCCACGGGAGAAACCCCTTCAACCTCACCTACGGCACTGAAGCAGTTATCCCGACGGAAATCGAAATACCAACATTGCGACTAGAAACATACGGCGATCGGACAAACGAAGATGAGTTACGTACCAACCTTGACCTATTGGACGAGGTAAGGGACCTCGCACACATCCGGGCAGCGGCCTACCAGTAGCAGGTAACTCGCTACTACAATGCTAGAGTAAAGCGACGAAGCTTCCGAATCGGCGACCTGGTCCTTCCTAAGATTATGGTGCCCGAACCCGGCGTGGGAAAACTTGGACCAAACTGGGAAGGGCCCTATAAAGTAAAGAGAGCTCTCGGGGGGGGGGGGGCATACGAGCTCGAAACCTTGGAAGGCAAACTAGTACCTCGAGCGTGGAACATCGTGAACTTAAGGCGATACTACCTATAAACCGCCAAGCGAAGTGGACGAAATCGCTATAAGGTCCTATGGGCCACGATGCGGAGCCAAGAGGAACCTCGGCGTAAACAAGCAAAGAAAAGTCGGGCATATTATCAGCTCGGCAAAAAAACCAGTTCACTGCAAAAGCCTTCGCGGCAAAACAGGTCGCGGAAGTACAATAACCCGGACAAGTGGCATATTATCAGTTCGACAAAGAATCAGTTCGGGAAAAAGGAACATGGGCAAAAAGATTTATCTATTCCGTTGCAAGAAACAGTACATTGGCCATCAGAAGGCACTTCAAAAGAAAATTATCTTTACATGCCCGGAGCTACTTCTTCGCCATCAGAAGGCACTTCAACAACACCTGAAGGCCCTGCCTCTCCTTCAGAGTCCGGCTCACCATCGGCAGCATTGGCCATCTCCTGAGTTATACGCGAAGTGGATATGGCACTAACATCGAGGTTGGGGTACGTGTTCCGGATCATCCACCGGCTCAGCTTGAACCCCCTTCTGTAAGAATCCACCATCAGATCGTCAAAACGCGAAGAGGCAATGTAGTCTTCAACGGCCTTCTTCTTGGCATCTTCAATGCCTTGGGAAAAAATCTGCGTTTTCTCCCTGATGTCCTCCTGAAGATATTCGACTTGATGCTGCAAATCCAACTTCAAGTCCGCCATGTGCTTGACAATGACCCCCATGGCCTCGGCATCACGCAGAGACCTTGCCTGCCTGGCCATTGCGACGCGAGCAGCCTCTTCAGCAGCATAAGCGGCCGCCTCAGTAGCTCGGGTATTCGTCTCTGCAGCACGGAAAGCCTCTTCAGCAGCATGGGCGGCAGCCTCAGCAGCTCGCGCCTATCGCGATCTCCTCTCCACTTGGGCTGCTAAGGCATGAATTGAAGAATTCACCTACCAAAATAAACAAATGAGCAATGACAGCAAAAGCGACAGAAAATGAAAAAGGCAGACGAAATCTGACTTACCACCATAGCATGTGTTACGGCGTGGCAGTCGACCTAGTTCAAAGGAAGATCGGTCCACGCCGCGATCTCCTCAGGGAAAGTAGCCTCCCTACTCTTCTAAAGAGCATAGTTTGGCGTCAACACGCTCCTGAACTCCCCTTGAGCTCCCGAGCCCGAGGGCCCAGCTCGCGTATGAGCGGACCCAGAGTGAGCAGGAGCACCCGCATGAGTAGTCTCAGCGTAAGGCCCCTGATAGTTTCATACATCGACGGAGTCACCTCGGGCTCCCTCGGCAGATCCTTCGGTGTGTGGCCTGGAACTTGAGGCTCCTCATCTGGGGGCAACTCGGTACGAGTTCACTTGGCGACCCGCTTCCTCCTTTTCATGCCCTAGAACAGGCGCCACCCACGAATTCTCTCCGCATCCATCACAACTGTAGAAACGAGTTCGACATCAGAAAAAATGAAGGAAAAAAGCAAGCAAGAAATTGTAGAACTAGAAACCTACCTGAACTCAAACCGGCCGCAATAAGCTTGGCCTCCGTCAAGTACTCATGACACTTTAAACCTTGCCGTGCCCATTGCTGGAGGCCCTTCACCGTCTCTTTGTCGAGAGTGACACCAGAATCAGGAGTGGCCTCACCCCACCCGGTCTGAAAGGGCCATCCTTGCGCACTTCGCACGCCGAAGTAGTCCCGCTTCCATGCCGGGACCTTATTAGGAAGATCGTGCAGAAGCTTAAAGCCCGGGCAAGGAGAAAGGTAATACGCCCGTCTTCCCCTAGGAAGAGAACCCGCTTGTCTCTTAAGCATCAAGATGGAGGAGAATATCTCCAAGTCTAAAGGGAAATTCTGCTCGCAGAAAAGGGAGACTGTCCCCACTAGGTTTCGAATAGAGTTCAGGTGAAGCTGGCCAATGGTAATGCCAAAGTGGTTTATGACTTCGACTAAAAGGGGGTGGAAAGGCAGTCGCAGCCCCGCGACGAGCTGCTCTTGAAAAATCTTGATCTTGTCAGGACCGTGTTCCCAAGGAAAACTACCCGAGGGAATGAAATATGTATACCCCCCAGGCATATTGTAAGACATACGTATAGATTGGAGCCCCTCGGGCGTCATGGTTGAGGGACCAAACCTATCTAGCATCCGACCTCAGTGAGAGGTAGACGCCAAATTGCCCGAAGCTGCTCGGCCTACGGGTTCATAGTCATCCTCAAGTTCCACCTCGGGATCACTAAGGCAGTCGGGGGATACAACTCGGTTTGTAGAACCTACATCAGTCCTACTTGAAGAGTCGTTTGAGCTATCAAAGCTAGACATCGAGGAAAATAGGTGGATTTAGGAAGGTACTCACTGGAAGAAAGTTTTGAAGGCTCCGGAGACAGGAACAAGCCAAAAAACCTTGGAGGCTAAGTAACCAGCCTAGACGCGAGCTGAAAAACTTGGACGTGAGCTCAATAGGCAAACCGCAGAAGTGACAAATCAACTGGGGTTCCCCACTATTTATAGTTACAGTAACTAAGAATCAACCATGCAGATCAAAGACGATCCGGCCACCCACATTCGCGCTTACAGCACGTCCCCTGAGGTCGAGGCGTGATTGGCGCACGTCTTTTCGAAAAGAGCGAAATGTCAGTGCATGTCTTTTGAAACCGACGTCGCGCCGGCGCACGTCTTTCCGAAACTAACCGCGCCGCACGTCCCCCTACAACTAACAAAAACCACCAGCGCACGTCCCTTTAGAACGACAGAGGCACGCTTTCTTCAAATTTAAATGACCCACTGTCACGTCCCAGCGGCGCGAATTTTTGAAATTTAAAACGCGCGTTGTCATGACCATCAACATTCATGAGCAGTAGGCACGTTTCCCGCCTTCTCGAAACTGAAGAACCCTAGCAAATGCAACTCGCGCGGTCAAGATTTGAAGGACGGGACAAATCCACTTACCACCTTGCAAAACTCCCCGCACCAGGGCAAGACCCTTGGCGCGAGGTGTGGGGGGCAATTGATGAAGGATGATTTGGCCCGACCTCATAGTTATGCGACACGTGGCAAAAGCAACAACTCAGCACAAAAGCAAGCCTAAGGCATTTTCACCAAGAGGAGAAACCAGCGGACCGAGCTCCCTACTAGGGACCCAAACTCACCCTTGGCCCCAAACCAAAAAGAAATCCACTGGCCTGCCTTGCAACAGTTCGGGACATACCTCGCCGAACTGACCTACCTGGTAACAGCTCGGGATGCACCTCGCCGAACTGACCTGCCTTGCAACAGTTCGGGACATACCTCGCTGAACTGACCTACCTGGTAGCAACTCGGGATACACCTCGCCGAACTGACCTGCCCTATACATACCTCCGAACTCAAGACTTCGCCTCGCTCACCACTCCACACCTTCAGGGCACCAAAACCAAACAAACCGTACTATGCCTGACACTGAGGAAGTCCATTCCCAAGGGCGCCGCACCTGACTGGCTTGGGATCTGACGCTTGACGGCCGCATTCTAAACGGCCACCTGCCATCGCCACCTGACACCGCCATCTCCAGTTAGAGAGACGGTTAGGTAGTGACGGTTCTGTCCCAGTAGAAAGGACGACGACCGAATTGACAGACGTAAGGGTAATCATACCCGACCTGACAAGGGCCTCGGAGCGAGTGCACGAAGTGATTATAAGAGCCCCTTGCCCCCAACGAACAAGGTATGTGAACTTTGCGCCATCTGGTCTACACTTTGCCTTTGAGAGATTACTGACTTGAGTTTCGGAGTTATCACACCGGGTTCCCCCCAGAGTTCTCTCATTTTTCCCGTTTCAGGCTCCCCGATGCTCTAGCTTAGAGGTGAGTTCGTTGACAGTTAAGACCGACCGGATTGCGCTCCATCAACACTGATTCACACACGCATGTTATTTCATAAGGTTTATAGCAGAGATATTGTCACCAAAACGAGAATCCCATTTGACAAAGATGAGTACAGATAATTGCCAACTTTAGCGCATCAACTTTGGACATTTCAACATCTATCACCTTAGGTTGAAGCTGAGCTTTGAGAGAGGACTGATGTTTATCAAGCACAACAGACATTGTAGAGCCAACTCAAGTTTTACAGGCACCATCAAAGCAAATCACAATATCATACCTCACAATCCAACCAAGAAGAAGCAAATAATTGTCCAATACATGGTCCTCCATGTACAACAACTGACAAGTTAAACACCATTTAGCCACACAAAGATTTAATTTTGCAAACAAGGGCTTCTAGGGTTTACAGTTTCACCATGGAAAACCACTCTATTTCGAGCAATCCAAACTTTCCACAAGGTCATTGTCTGGTTCCCAAACACCTCCCATGAGGCTTCATCCTTACTCTTTATTCCCCTAAACAAGCTTTGAAATTGGGATTTGCATGCCATCCATCCTCCAACGTAGGATGTCAATTGAACTAGATTTGGTCCAATCCGATTCAGTCCAATGTGAATCCATTATAAATGGATCAGGTCTAATTCAATACAATGAATGCTTTAGACCAATTTGGACCGGTCCATTTCAACATCTGGACTATTCAATCTGTTCAAATTCATATTGATTTAGACTATTTTCAATCCAAGCCCAATCCACTGACACATAAATTCTTGTTTTATATTAATCGACCAGATATTGACTTAATCCAACCCAATCCATTATAAATTTGTTACGGACGAATCAGGTCCCAATCCATCCAAATTGATTTTGGACTGGATGAGATCCAAACCAAAATCGATCCATTGACACCCTTACTCCAACCCATCACATTGAACGAGATTGCTCTAGCCACCACATATAGTAAAAAATATATCATTGTCATCCCTTAAAAAAACAATAGTTCGAGGGAGTCACATAATGTGGCAAATGATCATGACATAACTTTATGATCTCTTTAGACTTTGCAATGGTAAACTGAGAAAAAACAATAGTTGGGTATAATTCGTAAAGAATAAGTGTTTTCAATAGTAAAAGGTGACTGGTATTAGATAGATGATCGGAGCTTCATCAATGATAATTGGTTACAGCAGTGATGTGAGTGACAGTGATATGAATAGCGACTAAGGTTATTATAACTCTATAAGTTGAAGACAATTACATGAGGTTTTTATGTAATTTGATTAATCCAATTTTTAGCCTATAATAGACAATTATATGAACTTCATCAATGATAATTGCTTCTTATACTTTTTTTAGGTAATCCAAGAGAAAATGCCACATACTCCTTACGGAAACATGCAAAAGAAAGAAAAATTCCATCGTTGTCTTTTCGTTTCTATCATGATAAACCTAAAAACAGGTTGATATTTTCTACTTCAGGCGAGCTATTTGAACCATTTTGAACCATTCCTCTCTCAGTGTCATGACTTATGTTTTGTGATTAAAGGCTTCCCAAGTAGGTGGGAGAGCTAAATTTATGTGCTAATGACAATGTAAATGTATGAAAGATGGTTTTTTTTTTTTTAATTAATGAAAGTGTTGTTTTACCAAAAATATAAAGAACCATTGATTGTTTTGCCTACTCTCCTATTGCTATTATTCAGTCACTGAAAATAAATCTAATAATTAAAAGGTTAGGGTCCATTTAATTCATAATCAGAATCCAAATTAGAACGATCTATTCTTTCTGCTTGTTTGGTTCAGATGGGAATCGGAATCAGAATTAGAATCAGCTGAAACAGATTCTCATTCTCATTCTCAAGGGAGGGAGAGGGTTGGCTCAACTAAAGAGTTGGAATTGGAATGGGTCATTCCTTCCGATTCTAAACCCCTATTTCCACAAACCAAACGGACCCTTATGTCTCCCAAAATGTGATTACATTTTTTTTTTTAATTTTACTAAGAAAAAGTATAAACTAAAATGAAATGATTTTACAAAGCTCAAAAAGATATTGTATTTGAAGGAAAAACAAAAAATGCATACCAAGTTTGTCTAATCCAATATGGTCCATGGTTCCCTGTTTTCTGAAAGCTATTCTATTCAAGGAATTATTTTCTAGGTTTTATTAATGGAGTCAAAGCCTTAGTGCATTCAAAAGAAATTAAAGTGAATGTTATCTTCAAACCAAATTTCCTAGACAGATCACTCTTATGATAGTGTACCCCCATTTAATGGAACAACCAAATTTTATACGAGCTCTTCAAATGGGTATAAATCATCATCAATGATAGCATCAACAAGCACGAATGTACTAGTGGGGTATCATTAGGGGTGCAACCAGGGCTGATTGTGTTGGGTTGAAGGTCAGCCCAAGTCCAACCATGGATTTAAAACTTAGGTTTTAGGCCTGGCCCAACCCAAGGTTAAGGCCAAATTTATCGACCACAGGCCTAAACCTACCCTAACCTAATATAATTTGAGTGGGTTGGTCAACTTGAAAAGAATTTTTGGACATAGTTTGTACATCCATTGCTTTGTTGCCAATTTTAGGAATAGAATGGACCAGAAATATGTAGTAATGCCATTAATAATTGCACATATAATAGTACATGCATTGATATAATTAGAAAAACTTAAGGTCTGTTTGGTTTATAGCTGGAATCGGAATCAAAATTCTTCAAAATTAGAATTGGAATGGTTCATTCCCATAGTCTGTTTGGTTCAAAAAGAAATGAGAATGAGAATTAAAATAAGCAGGATGGAATTTCATTCCCGAGGGAGGGGCGGGGAATGGCCATTCCCTCAAATGAGAGAATGCCATTCCAATAGGAATGGAAATGGGATTCCGATTCCACCTAACCAAACAGTTGGAATCGGAATAGCCCATTCCATTTCTGATTCCAGACCCCTATTCCCACGAACCAAAAGGGGCCTAGTCACATTGATCCCAATCCAAAGCGTGAAAACTTAGGTTGGATTGGATCGGGCTCAAGTTGGGCCTGATCAATTTGCAGCCCACTTATGGGCCCAAACCACCTTGCGAAGCCACACTTTGTCTCCAGCCCCTCTGGTCTTCCCCATTTGGCAGACGGTACTGCACAAAAATTTGATGCGACCCATCTAAGGTGATATTTGGAAATCTAAAACATTGTAATATATGCCTGAGACCGATTAGACATGTAGTCATTCTCCTCCTCTTAGATGTGTTGGGTTTCACCTCTGAATGATCCTATACTCCCCCTTATCTATTACTAGATTCTAAAATACGATTGTCTTCATCAGCCTATTATCTCTTACTTCCTTACTTCCTTAGAATTTGGTGATTTTTTATATTAAAGAAAATAAAGCATGGACTATTCATGTTAGAATTCACGTGTGAATAGTGTATGGAAGGAAGAGAGTCTCATATTAGAAAAAAAGGGAGATGCAAGGGGCTTATATAAAAGAATGGCCCATAAGACCAAAACCCAATTATAAAGGCTTTTGAGTTGTAAGTGGTGTTTATCTCTTTATGTATAAGTCTTACATACACATATATTGTGACTCTCATGCGTTGTTGATCTCCCATGATGACTCTACCCATTGGAATGTGCTTTCAAAATTGGTCCCCTATTTTCATACTGGCAAAATACCCTTATCCTTATATTTAAATAGAAGAAGATACCGTTATCCTTATATTTAAATAGAAGAAGCTGCAATAAGCCAATAACCACTTTGATCAAGACTTCTCAATTAGATTTTTCTAACATAAAAAAAAAACCTCATAAGCAAACAATATATAATTATGCTTTAGAGGTACTTCAGACTCTAAGCTCCATGTATATGCCAACTCAAATGCTCTTATACCAAAAATGTGCAGACTTGGAGGAAATTGAACTCTAGGCTTTTGCCAAAGATCCTCTAATCTAATTCGCCCTTTTGTTCAAAGCAAATTTTAGGTTTGAAATCAAATTTAAGATCCTTAAACGTTTTTGAATTTAGAAACCTAGACTGATTTAGCTCATCATTTCTTTCCTTGTGGGTCTTTACCACCCAATGAATAAGAGAACATCATCTAAAACTAGGGTAATTGACCCTCTTCAGGTGGGCAAGCAGATTAGTGACCCACCCATACTTCATGGTGGGCCTTGCAAGGTCTACATACTCAACAGGTTCACTGGCCACTGGGATATTTAAGCCCCTCTACCCAAGTAGTATGCTTTTACAAAGGAGCAGGTCTAGCAAATGGGTTTTGTTAGAGAAGTCTGAACAATGGTGATATGGGCCTGATGTATCAGGACTCAGTAGATATGTATTACTCAACTCAACTCAACCAAACGCTGTCGACCAGTCTGATATGAAGTAAAATGGTGAAATGCGCATGATGTATCGGAGTTGGGATTTCCTACCTACAAGAACTCTATCCACGCCTCACTACTGCTATACATTGAGAACATCTCCCGTATATACATGTTACTATTCATGGGGAGATGTTCCCAGTGTACAGCTATAGTGCCATGTGGGTAGGAGATCTGATTTTGATGTATCGGAGCTCATTAGATATGTTGTGCTCAACTCAACTCAACCCAACCAAACCCTGTCTATTGAGTAAAATGGTGAAATGGGCCTGATGTATCGGGGCTCATTAGATATGCTGAACTGAACTGAATTCAACCAAACCTTGTCTGTTGACCAGTCTGATATGGGAAAAATTTGTGAAACTGGGGCTGATATTATCGGGACTCAACAGATAATTGTGCCTAACTCAACTCAACCCAAGCCCTTGTTCAACTACATTGAATAAGCTACTTCAATCCAGTTCCTCCATGCTACTCTGTTCACTAAAATATCCAGTGTAAAGTTGTGGGTACTCAAATCATTTCCCACTACTCCAATCTATATCTTTTGGCCTGGCCCTAAATTAAGTTTCATGCTTGAAGTACAATACTCTTTTTTCTCTTACTTTATTTTTATTTTATTTAGTCTGACAATTTACAAACCGGTGCTTATTCCCATTATTTTAATTTAAACTTGTGCATTTTAACCAATTCAAACTATTCATCATCATAATCATTCATATGTTAGGGTGGGCCTTGGTGCAGCGGTTGGATTGCTCCATTGCGATCTAGGTGACCAAGGTTCAAATCTTGAGAACAGCCTCTCTCATGGATAAGGCTATATATATATATATATATCTGTCCCTCCTCAAATCTTGCATTAATTATGAATTTTATCTTCCACTCGACCCTAACACAAATGATTGCATTTCTGAAAGCCATGTTTTCTTGCCTAAAATCGGATTTTAGCTAAAATTTTCATAGATCGGGGCAGATGGTATTTGTGCAATAGTTTGAAAGTCATAACTAAAGGCTTGGTTAATTTGACAAATTTTAAATTGATCCATGACTATTAAACCTTTTATGTCACTTAATCAACCAGATTGGTTTGGACTTTGGAAAATCAAAATCATCCCATATTAAAGTCACAGACCTCATAGAGTTTTGGAGTAAAGTTTTTGGGTTTTAAAACTCTTCATCTTGTAAGACTGAAGTTGGTGGGTTGGGCTTGGGCGAGGCTAGATTTGAGCTTCTATTTATAAGGCAATACTCTAAGGCCTAAAGAGTCATAGTTTTAAAAGGCTATGACGTGAGGGAAGACTTTGTAGTATATTTCAGAGAGCGAGGCCTTAGAATTGAGAGGCATTTGCCTCTTGCCTCAAATAGGCAAAGATGTATACCCCTTTCAAAAAGTAATCTTCCCCTAATAAAATATTGAGAGAGAGGTAGAGGATAAAAGGCTATGAGCTAATGGCCTTTGAATATTGAGAAGCATCAATTAAAGAGGTCTTAGGGGTCTAAGAGGATCATAGCTTATTCGTCCATTACTCAAATGTCTCTTCTTTTTCTTATCCTTAACAAGTTCTCTCTTTTCAAATCTCCTAAAAACCTCTTAATTCAAACATACTTTCTTAATAAAACACAATTGCATATTCTCTATCTTAGTTAGGTTTAAAAACAGTTCACCATTTTTTTTACTGAAAAAGCTTATTGTTGTGTACCATGCCCCCTAAAACAAGGTTCTCGATGGGTGAAATAAAAATTTTCAAATGCATTTATCATATATACATATAGAGAGAGATTTTCTCACAATTAATTATGCCCATCCATAGTCCCTTTGCTTAAAAGGGGTTTGAAGACTTGCCATGTATTTGCACAATAAGGCAAACCTGATTGGATCAACAAGAGCCTGTGGTGGAATCACTAAGGCTGCGTTTGAAAATGATGCAAAAAAGTGTGAATGTAAATATGTAGAGTGTAAAACGGTTCATATAAATTGCAAAGTTGGGTTAGTTTTGCACTAACAAATTTACATTCTTACCAAACAGGCTTTTAGTTGTAATAGATGAAAATACGAATCCAATAAAACATATGCCTTTTTTTTTTTTATCAAAAGCCCACTTAAATGCAAATTTATTTATTTTTTATTGATGTACTTTTACATCTTATTATCAATGAAAATATGCATTGATCTATCATTTGTTAATACAAAAATGTAATATTGCCAAACACAAGTAAAAGTGAACCAGAGTGCAAATTTACCCTGACCCAAGATTTACATTCTATTTGCATTGTTTCCAAACACAGCCTAACTGTCTTTATTTGCCTTTAGGGGGTGCCAATCAGTTGGGTTAAGCGGTAAACCTGCATTGGCTCAACTGTATTGGGTTATTGTTGTATCTCGTCGGCTTAGGGTTGAAATGGTGAACCTGCACTAAACCATTGGCATTGCAGCATTGAAATATTTATAAATATAAGCTTTGTTGGGTATAAATTTGCTATGTATATTGTATATGGGACAGGCCAGGGTGGATTTGGTATCACTTCTTATATAGCCAAATCTGGTTGGAATTGGGTTGAGACAAGCCAGGAACGAATCCAACTTGTAGGATGGCAATTTCTATTCTATCCGGTCAGTATATATCTACCCCACCTGGCTTAATGGGATAGTTTTATTATTTTTTTTTGGCTTGAAAAACAGATTTTGGGGTGGGTATGGGTAGGGTACGGTATTATGCTAAAGTAAATCCTCCCCAACCGACATAGTGTTGTTGTAAGGCATGTGAAATTATGTATTACGTGTTGATTTTAATATTATTTTGAATTTTATGTGAATGATAATTGACAGTCTATGAGTTTTTTACATGTTTTAATCAAATAATTAGAAACTTTGGTGTTTGTTCGTATTATTTTACTTGTTTATTGCTTATATGTAACAAGAAATTAGATGCAAGTTCTAATCATGACCTGCTCATCCTCAAATGTTTGCAGGAAAGATTTTGTATTTTAGAAATTCAACATGTTGCAGGTTTTGAAGAAGGTGTGGTTGGAACGTCAAGGCCCAAGGGAGGCCGATAGGGTATGGTTGAAAGCTTCACTCTGGTCTCTGGTTTCTGCATGCATGCTTGCTTAGTTGATGATATATCGTATAAAATATATAAAAACTTGACTGGGACAAGCTTCTCACAGCATTAAGCAATAAATCTTGTTTAACCATAGATTAGATATTAACACTTGTTCTACATAAACAAATTAGTCAAGTAGAGAAAGCGAGAGGCCTCAACAGCATTAATGCAATTAACTAGTTCGTCAACCGCCCAAAGTTATTACCCACCAGCATCATTCATTCTCTGATCATCTCCCCATGCATAAAATGCTGGCTTCAAGTGGTGTAGCGTGACTTCAGTGCTTTTTTGTCATAGAAGAGGCGCCAAAACTTTTAGGTTGTATTTAATTTGAAGTAAAAAAAAATAGGGAAAAAAAGAAAATGAAAATTAGAAAAACGTTTATAAATCTTGTATAAGTTTTCATATCTTTTCCTTCATTTTTCTATTTTTTCCTTCAAACCAAACATAACCTTAAGGATCCCGTTGAGAGAGAGAGAGAGAGAGAGAGAGAGAGAGATCTTCCATGGAGAAGCTTGAAAAATAAGAACAGGCAATACATTCTACCAGGGATATGTCATGGACGATCAAGTGTTTTACTGATTTGCATACTTCGAGAGAAACCACCCCTTATCAGGCTGTGGCATTTGCTGGTGAAAGCGTGAAGCTAAACAGAAATGAACTCATTGAAAAAGAGGGCAATTTAATTTGCATTAGTACAAATACATGGGAGTGCAAATGAAAAAAAATGCAAATTCTAGTTTAATTTTATGTTAGGTTTTATTCATTCTGCTTCAGGTCTTAATTTACTTCATTTATACTGCAATCAAACTAAATAAGTTAAAATCTAAAATAAAAATAAATCAGAATTTACACTCAAATCATTTATACTATCATAATTTTGCATCAGTACAATTTTATTTGCATTGTAACCAAACACAGCCTTAACAACAACTGCTTGCATGGGATGCATATGGCCATATATAAGTCATATCACATACTTCTAATCATTCAACTGTCCCAATTTATTGAAGACACTTTGAATCATTCAACTATCCCAATTTATTCAAGGAACATAGTTTGAAGTTCGAATCATTTAATTGTCACATACTTCTAATATTTCTTAATAAATAAATGGTAGTAACACTTCTTAATAAATTTATCCATATTAAAGGATCCCACTTTCCTATTTTTCAGGTGAATTGAAGGTAGTCCATTATGTGTTTGGATTATGGAATGCTTAACCAACCAAGGGATGGCTCATTAGTGTGCTAGTTGGTTTGTTCAAGCGTTGACGTGGAATCAAATCCTGCAACCAACACTTTGGGAAAAAAGGGTTAGGGGGGAAGTTGTTAATGGTGCATAACACCGGAAATCAGAAAAAAAAAGATTATGGAATTCTTTTCTCCTTTTATTACCCTTTATTTGAACACTAAGGGGCCATTTGATAATGGGTGAGATGGACTTTTTGCTTTATCTTTTAGGGTCTATTGGTTTTTCAATGGAGGGAGATTAACTTTTTGGTGAACTAAGTTTTCCTACTTACCCGGGTTAAGTGATACCTATCTCTCAGGTGTGAGAGTATGTTAGAATTAATTTGACAAAACTACCCATTAAACAGGTTTAAAAAACAAAAGGAAAACTACAAGAGTAAAAATGATAACATAAAAAAACTTATTTGAAAATAAAAAACATAGATAAATGCACTTACTTGGGTAAGATAACATTTACCTGGATAAATGCATTAAGTAGCTCACAACCTCCTTAATAGCTTATCCACCAAAAGACAACACAATAAGCAATTAAGTTTAGCCACTTCATCTATCATTAAATGGATAATTTTCCTATAAATGAATATCCAAAAAAACTATCATATTTGTTCCTTACTATAGATTTAGTTGAAAAGAACACCATTTCCACTGTATGTAATCAATCAATTTGATGACAGCATAAATTGATGGGGAGGTGGGTTTGAGTTGAACATTTGTAAGTACTAGTAAACGTATCTCAAAATTATTTATAATTCATTGGCATTTTTTGAACATTTATAAGTGGGCTGTTTTTCGAGTGAAAGTAAAAGACATATATGTCCTCTTTATGCCCGTTGTATACTACTTAGTTAAGGGGTAGAAAATGTCCAATGAAAATTCCAGAAAAAAATGGGCATTCGCTCTTTTATATATTGTATAGATTTGAAAGAGGCTGGGGCCTAGGGGTGCTCAACAAACTGAAATTTTGAAAAAACCAAACTGAATTGAGAAAATTAAAATGAAAAATCTGGTCAACTGAACTGACCAATATATAAATTATGTAGAAACTTATATGCATTATATAATATATTTATAATAAATTATAATATATGTATATATAGTATTTATATTATATATTTATACATAATATAAATATTATAAAAATAAAAAAATAAAGAACCGAATTATGGACTAGCTAAGCGATTTATTTCGGTTTGATTTCAGTTCATCGCTTTCAAAAAACTGATGGTACCAGTTCAGTTTCGAAAAAAAAAAAGCCTATGATTCTTTTAACGAAACCGTGAGACCCTTATTAGAGCCCAAGCCTAATGCAATGTATGTTCAAATGCTAGTGTGTGAAGTCATTTTATGACTTCAGCTGACCTAGCTCTGGCAAAGTCAGAGGTTATGATTTCTTCTTTGTCGTATGAAACATTGTTCACTTCACACGAAAATTATCTTTTCCAAATTGGATATCCAACATGGGAGTGGATTTGCAAGTAACATAATAAGCTTGCCATTTATCCACAAATTTAAGCAATAGGGGTATAACTTGGGTGGGCCCAACCCTAGTATGTAATTTTTAAGATGCAATTTAGATGAACTTAGGTTGGGATTTTGTCAAAATTTGAATGGTCCTGACTCGGAAACTCAGGCTAAATGCATTGTAAAATCCTAAAATGAGATACCCAACTTTTACCTCTAGTAATTTTACATGGTCTGGGCTTGGAAATTTTTGTTCTCAAGCTGGTCTTGGGCCCAAAACTTTATAATTTCTTATTTTTGTTCTCAATCGAGTACCCAACTTTCAACTTACATGCACTGGAAACCCGACAAGGGGTTGGACTCGGTGTAAAATCCTAACATCTATCTCACAACACTTGCTGCCATGCATTGGGAACATCTCCCCATCAATAAAAACATACAAATATGAAGATATTCTCGATGTGTGGCTACAAGCAGAGTTGTGAAGTGGGTGTGAGGACAATTTTTATGAGGAGAAAACCTGAACTCAAAAAAGGGACCAAAACAATTGGATGAATTGACCTGCTTTTGATGTCTCAATTGAAAGTTTGATACCAGATGGAATCAAACTTGAACCCGCCCCAAGCCAACCTACTGGAATTAGTACTAATACTGGGTAAATCCTGGTTCAAAAGCGAAACCATACCAATTTTATGCTGTATCACATCTCTAAATAAGGCTGAAAAATAACCATTTACTACACACATATTTAACATACCTAATTTTCAAAAATTGTGCCTAGGTTCTGTTTTTTGCAATGCACATCCAAATTGGAAGCAAAATTTGGACCCGATTCATATTTGCATGCATATGTGTGTGATTGTGATTTGCACCTATACCTGATGGAAACTTTGCACTATCGGTAATATGATTGTATTTTTAAAACTGATGTAAAATTTACACCACTTTCCATCTTTCTCTCTAATAGATTTTTTTTTTTTTTTTTTTTCTGTTGCTCTTAAATAAAGTTGGCAACACATCATTTTGTTTCTCGTTTTACTCCAAACAATAACCTTTATCTTTGGTCTTACTTTCATCTTCTTTCATATAAAACAAGTGAATGACCCGTACTAAGTACAGGGATATATATATATATATATATATACCTATATATGTATGAATAAACATTAATGATTTTTATTACTGATTATAAAATGCCATTTTTTAAGACACTCATACGGTCTACAGGTCCACATAAATTGACACTTATATGTCAAACCCGTAAAATTATATAGGTCATAAAATTCAACTTAAACTGTTTATTACTTTAATTTAACCATTCTTATTATTATTATTAAATTATTTTAGTATTTAATTTAATTTTTTTGTTATATAGTAATAATATTAACTAAATTTGTAATTATTTAAATATTTACTTAAAATAATTTTTTCCAACCGAGTATAATTATTATATAATAGATTTGTTAATTCATAATTTGCATTTAAGAATAAACATTAATGATTTGGCTTAACAATTTTAAAGACTGTTAATAAATATTGATTCTTATTTAAGGTTTAATTACTATATTTGATAATTATTATAGGGCATGCTTCGAATAAACATTAACGATAAAAAATGATTGTTATTTCTTTTTTTATTATTTACTTAATTAAGTACTTGATGATGGATATTGTTATTAATTATTTCTATAAATTATTGATTGTTATTATTATTTACTTAATTCAATAATTTTCAGCAAGTAATTATTTGATTTAATTTGATTTTTTTTTATTTTATTAATTATTTATAATAAACATTTAGGATAGGCTCTTTATTTGATTTTAGAGCTCCTAAGCTTAGGACTGACAAACGGTTATAGAGTCTGAAGCTTCTAAGCTCTTGGCTGCGGCCGAGAGCTTTTACTGCAGGCTTGACACCTGTTGAATCTTTCAGAAATCCTACTACCCCACTCATTACCGACGGCAAGCAGGTGGGGGTCTTGGCTTCCATCAGCCGGCGGATTCGGCACAAGAGAACATTCAAGCAGGTGAAGAACATCAGCCGAAAGCCGAGCACTGTCAGAACCGGCACAAGAGACCGTTCAAACAGAGACTACAGGTCCATCGAAGCTCTCCATCATTTGCATCTCTTAAAAGAAACAAAGAGAGAACCCAGGGAAGAAGGGTACTCTGGTTTGACTGAAGGGTCTGCAAGGGTTTTAAAGAGGAAGGAATGACCTTTTCTGTTACTTTTTCGTGAGAAGAACCTACTGATTTCTCCTGTCTGTAAAATGCTTTGATAACGAAGCAGTTGAAGAAAATGAACAGTGTTTAAATACACATTAATTTATAAAAAGGTAAAATAAATACTTTGAAAAAAATATTATTTTTGTTGAAGTAAAACCATAAAAGAGGTTTTTATAATTGTCAGAAACTTCTTTCACCCCCAAAAGTTCTAAAAGAAAACGCAACCTTGCTTTCTTATAATTGAGGAATTGGAAGTGGCAGATGGAATCCTGTCAGCAAAAGCTTATAATGGCACTATGGATGTGACACACCCAAACTTTTTTGTCTTTTACAACATTTAAGATGTAACCCCTTTTTAAGTCACATCCTCCGCTCTAGAAGCTAATATGTTTCCATTGTTTTAGGCTTTTGTAAAACAAAAATGAGTCTGCATGTGCTCCTCATAGCGCTAATATGTTTCCATTGTTTTAGGCTTTTGGTATTCCGTTAACTAAATATTGCACAAAATAAAAATTACTTTTTTGTTTGGTTAAACTTATTTGAATTGATTAATATTATATAAGTTTAACACATACAAGGATAGTTTTGACATTATGTAATGTTTAAATAACAGAATACTAACGGATAGATCTAAATGTCTATTTTGAATGTTCAAAATATTTAAGCATTGCAATTGAAAATTCAAGATATCCATCTTTCGCTACTCCTAAATGAAACTTTTGGAATAAAATTAGAGGAATAGAGGAGAGGAAATAATCAAGCTTGACAAAGCCCGTCTAGCTCAGTCGGTAGAGCGCAAGGCTCTTAACCTTGTGGTCGTGGGTTCGAGCCCCACGGTGGGCGTCAACAGGATTATCTGTATGTTTGTTCAAATTTTTTGCTCAGCCCTCTCTCTCTCTCGTCAGAACCTGGTACAATCAGGGCTGCAAAATAGTTTCCGATTGTTTGAATTCGATCTCGGTGATTTATGGCTGCAAATGATATACCGAATGTCCTATTTCTTTTTTTTTTTTCGAAAATGCCGAATGTCCTATTTCAATTCCAGTGATTTGAATTCCATCCAATTATATAAATTATTGGATGTATCAGTAAATTTGGTTAAAATGCAATATTTTTGTTAAATTATCGTAGGTTAAGTTTTATATAAATTATTTCTGATTCATATTGTTAAATAAATACAATATCTAAATCAAATTTGTTTTAGTTTATTATTAATATATAATATTTTAATAATTTTAATTTAATTTAATAGTACCATTCAAAATCTGAGTTTGATTTGAATATGATACAAATTCAATGAAAAAGATCTGATTGGAATTTGAATATAAAAGAATCAAATTTGAATATTGCCAATAATCAATTCCATCCAATCCATTTATAGCCCTAAGTGTAATTTTTCTTTCATTTCTCTTCTGTAGGTATCTTCTGTTTTCATAAGATGTTACGAATTAAGGGCCCGTATGGTTCTTGATTGGAATTGGAATTAGAATTCCTTGAAATCAAAATTGGAATAGCCTATTTTACTTGGTTGTTTGGTTCAGGCCAGTATCGGAATCAGAATCAGCCATGATTTTCGATTCTGTCCTTAATAAAAATAAAAAAAGTAAAAAATGCATGAAGATATTGAAAAAAGTATAAATTTTATAATAAATGCAAAAATTAAATAATTTTGTAGAAAACTGTTTTTTATGCTGTCGTGTTTCATTTTTATGCAACACAGTTGCATGAAAAATTACATATCTCCTGTAACACTACATTACAGTCAGTGCATTTATCTGCTGTAACAACACAGTTGACAGAAAACAGAAATTACAATGAAAAAACATGGGGGAATGCCATGTTTCATTGCGAGTGTGTATGACATTTTGATAACATGAAACACAACATGGGAATGACACCCCCTGAATGGGAATGGCATTCCTTGGGAGTGGGGTCAGGAATGGACATTCCCCCATTTTGAGAATCTCATTCTGTTTAACCAAACATTTAGAATGGGTCTGATTATGATTCCAGACTCTTATTCCCTCGAAACAAATGGACCCTAATATAGTTTTAGCCCCGTTCGGGACGAATTGTGTTAATTGAGCCATTTTAGTTAAATATCCGTGTTCCGGATAACTTCATATTATGGTCACAGTTTTGTCATTTGGAATGCGTATGTTGATTTTCCTCAAATTTTCACTAAACATAGATTTATTGGACTGTATTGTGAGTCACTCCTTTTTTTTTTTTTTTTCCCTTCAACCTGATTCAGAGGGATCAGTTTAAGACCCATCTACCCTCTATAGCGGATTAGACCTCAAAACATCCCCTAGAGGGGTGTATCAAGAAACTTCCGATACGATAAATACCAGCCAATACAGATTAAAATTTTGAATCTTGGCCACATCTAGAAAGCCCTCCCAAACGATGAGTTAAATTTTGATTCTCTCATTCCGTTTGGATCTAGACTCTAGTGGCTATCAATGGTATTCGAAAATCTGATTTGGAATTCGGGATTTAACATAACCGAATTGAATTCGAATAATCCGAATATCTAATCGGTCAGATTCAGATATGACTTGATTGGATTTGATACATATCCAAATTTAATCAATTATTTATTACTTATATATAATATATAAATTATTTAAACGTTTTATATAATTTATATATACAAAAATTAATTTATATAAATAATTTATATATTTGATATAAATAAAATTTTTATTAATTACCTAAAATAATTAATTGAACGAATTCGAATGGAATCTGATGGAGCGCGATTCGGTCGGTCTTAGTTGTCCACGACCTTGCTTCTGAACGGGGTAGCAGGGAACCAGAAACGGAGGAGATGAGGAAGCTCCGGGGGGAACTCGGTGTAGCGGCTCCGAAGCTCAAGTTAGAATCCTTCAAAAGCAAGATAATACCAGATAGCGCAAAGTTTGCACACCTCGTTTGTTGGGGGCAGGGGGCTCTTATAATCACTTCGCGCACTCGCTCCGAGGCCCTTGTCAGGTCGGGTATGATTACCCTTGTGCTTGTCAATTCGATCGTCGTCCTTTCTTCTGGGACAGAACCGTCACTGCCTAATCATCTCTCTAACTGGAGATGGCGGTGTCAATGGCGGTGGCAGGTGGCCGTTTAGAGTGCGGCCGCCAAACGTTAGATCCCAAACCAGTCAGGTGCGGTGACCTCGGGCACGGACTTCCTCAGTGTCAGGCATGGTACGGCTTGTTTGGTTTTGGTGCCCAGAAGGTGATGCGGAGTGCTGAGCGAGGCAAAGTCTTGAGCTCGGAGGTATGTATAGGGCAGGTCAGTTCGGCGAGGTGTATCCCGAACTGTTACAAGGTTGGCCAGTTCGGCGAGGTGTATCCCGAACTGTTACAAGGTGGCCAGTTCGGCGAGGTGTATCCCGAACTGTTACAAGGTTGGCTAGTTCGGCGAGGTGTATCCCGAACTGTTACAAGGTTGGCTAGTTCGGCGAGGTGTATCCCGAACTGTTACAAGGTTGGTCAGTTCAGCGAGGTGTATCCTGAGTTGTTACAAAGTTGGCCAGTTCGGATTACTCTGGTTTTGGGCCAAGGGTGAGTTCGGGCCCCCCGTAGGGAGTTCGGTCCGCTGGTGTCTCCTTGTTCATGCCTTAGACTTGGCCCCTTTTGCCGAGCTATTGTTTCTGCCACGTCGCGTAACAGTGAGATCGGGCCAAGTCTTCCTTCATCAATTGCCCCCCACTCCTTGCGCCAAGGGTCTTGCCCTGGTGTGGGGGGTTTCGCAAGGTAGTAGGTGGATTTGTCCCGTCCTTCGAATCTTGACTGCGCGAGTTGCTTTTGCCAGGGTTCTTCGGTTCCTGAGAAGGCTGGAAACGTGCCTACTCATGAATGCTGATGGTTGTGACAACGCGCGTTTTAAATTTCAAAAATTCGCACCGCTGGGATGTGACAGCGGGTCATTCAAAAAGGCGTGCCACTGCTGTACATGCGCGGGCGGCTGTCAGGGAGACGTGCGGTGCATCAGTTTCGGAAAGACGCATGTCGAAGCGACGTCGGTTTCAAAAAGGCGTGCGCTGATGTTTCGCTTTTTGCGGAAAGATGTGCGCCAATCACGTCTCGACCTTATGGGACGTGCGATCAGCGAAAACGTGGGTCGTCGGATCATCTTCGATCTGCACGGTCGATTCTTGGTTACTGTAGCTATAAATAGTGGGGGACCCCAGTCGATTTGTCACTTATGCGGTTTGTCTACTGAGCTCGCGTCCAACTTTTCAGATCGCGTCCAAGTTTTTTCCAGCTCGCGTCAAGGCTGGTTACATAGCCTTCAAGGTTCTTTGGCTTGTTCCAGTCTCCGGAGCCTTCAAACTTTCTTCCGGTGAGTACTTTCCTGAATCCACCTTTTCCCCAATGTCTAGCTTTGATAGCTCAGACGATTCTTCAAGTAGGGCCGACGTAGGTTCTACCAACCGAGCTGTGTCCCCCGACTGCCTCAGTGATCCTGAGGTGGAACTCGAGGACTATGAACTAGTAGGCCGAGCCGCTTCGGGCAGTTTGGCGTCTACCTCCCGCCGAGGTCGGATGCTAGACAGGTTTGGTCCCTCGACCATGATGCCTGAGGGGCTTCAATCCGTACTTATGTCTTACAACCTTCTTGGGGGGTATACATATTTTATTCCTTCGGGTAGTTTTCCTTGGGAACACGGTCCTGATGAGATCGTGATTTTTCGAGAGCAGCTCGCTGCGGGGTTGCGACTTCCTTTCCACCCCCTTCTCGTCGAAGTCATAAACCACTTCGGTGTCACCATTGGCCAACTTCATCCGAACTCTATTCGGAACCTGGTGGGGACAGTTTCCCTTTTTTGCGAGCAGAACTTCCCCTTGGACTTAGAGATATTCTCCTCTATCTTGATGCTTAAGAGACATGCGGGTTCTCTTCCTGGGGGAAGACGGGCATATTACCTTTCTCCTCGCCAGGGTTTTAAGCTTCTGCACGATCTTCCTAATAAGGTCTCAGCGTGGAAGCGGGACTACTTCGGCGTACGAAGTGCACAAGGATGGCCCTTTCAGACCGGGTGGGGTGAGGCCGCTCCTGATTTAGGCGTTACTCTTGATAAAGAGACGGTCAAGGGCCTCGACAATGGGCACGACAAGGTTTAAAGTGCCATCACTACTTAACGGAGGCCAAGCTTATTGCGGCCGACCTGAGTTCGGGTAGGTTTCTGGCTATGCGATTTCTTGCTTGCTTTGTTCTTTTCATTTTTTCTGATGTCGAACTCGTTTCTACAGGTGTGATGGACGCGGAGAGAACTCGTGGGGGGCGTCTGTTCCAAGGTATGAAGAGGAGGAAGCGGGTCGCCAAGCGAACTCCAACCAAGCTGCCCCTGGATGAGGAGCCCCAAGTTCCAGACCACACGTTGGAGGATCTGCCCAGGGAGCCCGAGGTGACTCCACCGATGCACGAAACTGCCGGGGTGCCTTACGCTGAGACCACTCATACGGGCGCTCCTGCATACTCAAGTGCTCCAGCTCACTCTGGGTCCGCTCATACGCGGGTTGGGCCGTCGGGCTCGGGAGCTCAAGGGGAGTTCAAGAGCGTGTTGACGCCGAACTACGCTCTTCAGAAGAGTAGGGAGGCTACTTTCCCTGAGGAGATCGCGGCATGGACCGATCTTCCCTTGAATCAGGTCGCCTGCCGCGCCGTAACACATGTTATGGTGGTAAGTTAGATTCCGTCTGCCTTTTTCATTTTCTGTCGATTTTAATGTTATTGCTCACTTGTTTCTTTTGGTGGGTGAATTCTTCAATTCATGCCTTAGCGGCCCAAGTGGAGAGGAGCTCGCGATAGGCGCGAGCTGCTGAGGCTGCCGCTCATGCTGCTGAAGAAGCATTCCGTGCTGCAGAGGCAAATACCCGGGCTGCTGAGGCGGCCGCTTATGCTACTGAAGAGGCTGCTCGCGTCACGATGGCCAGGCAGGCAAGGTCTCAACGTGACACCGAGGCCATAGGGGTAGTTGTCAAGCATATGGCGGACTTGAAGTTGGATTTGCAGCATCAAGTCGAATATCTTTAGGAGGACATCAGGGAGAGAACACAGATTTTTTCCCAAGGCATTGAAGACGCCAAGAAGAAGGCAGTTGAAGACTACATTGCCTCTCCGTGTTTTGACGATCTGATGGTGGATTCTTACAGGAGGGGGTTCAAATTGAGCAGGTGCATGATCCGGAATACGTACCCCGACCTCGATGTTAGTGCCATATCCACTTCGCGTATAAATCAGGAGATGGCCAATGCTGTCGATGGCGAGCCGAACTCTGAAGGAGAGGCAGGGCCTTCGGGTGTTGTTGAAGTGCCTTCTAATGGCGAAGAAGTAGCTCCGGGCATGTAACTTTTTTTTTTGTAAGTCCCTTCTAATGGCCAATGTACTCCTGTTTCTTGCAACGGAATAGATGGTCTTTTTGCTCAAGTGTTCCTTTTCCCCGAACTGATTCTTTGTCGATGCCACAGTGTCCGGGTTATTATACTTCTGCGACCTATTTTGCCGCGAAGGCTTTTTTGCAGCGAACTGATTTTTTGCCGAGCTGATAATATGCTCGACTTCTTTGCTTGTTTACGCCGAGGTTCCTCTTGGCTTTGCATCGTGGCCCATAGGACCTGATTTCGTCCACTTCGCTTGACGGTTTATAGGTAGTATCGCCTTAAGTTCACGATGTTCCACGCTCGAGGTACTTGTTTGCCTTCCAAGGTTTCGAGTTCGTATGCCCCCTCGAGCGCTCTTTTTACTTTTTAGGGCCCTTCCTAGTTTGGTCCAAGTTTGCCCATGCCGGGTTCGGGCACCATAATCTTACGAAGGACCTGGTCGCCTACTCGGAAGCTTCGTTGCTTTACTCTGGTATTGTAGTAGCAAGCTACCTGCTGCTGGTATGCCGCTGTTTGGATGTGCGCGAGGTCCCTTACCTCGTCCATTAGGTCAAGGTTGGTACGTAACTCGTCTTCATTCGTCTGATCGTCGTATGTTTCTAGTCGCAATGTTGGTACTTCGATTTCCGCCGGGATCACTGCTTCAGTGTCGTAGGTGAGGTTGAAGGGGGTTTCTCCCGTGGAAGGTTTTTCTGTAGTTCGGTGAGCCCATAAGACACTTGGTAGTTCTTCGGCCCACAATCTCTTAGCTTGATCCAGACGTGCTTTTAATCCACGCAGGATGGCTCTGTTCATTACTTCCGTTTGACCGTTTGCCTGCGGGTGTGCGACTGATGTGAAGTTTTGCCGAATCCCCATGTTTTGGCACCACTCTTAGAACTTGATATCCTCGAACTGCTTGCCGTTGTTGGAGATTAGTACCCGAGGTAACCCGAAGCGACATACTATGTTCTTCCAAAAGAAGTTCTGTATGTTTCGGGCCGTAACAATTGCCAGAGGTTCGGCTTCTATCCACTTCGTAAAGTAATCTACTGCAACAACTAGGAATTTTCTTCCACTTGTTGCTGGTGGGAATGGCCCCAGGAGGTCGATGCCCCATTGTGCAAAGGGCCACGGGCTGGCGAGGTATTTGAGGTCGGAGGCAGGTTGATGGTGGATATTGGCGTGCTTCTGACACTTGTTGCATTTTCTGACGATCTCGACAGCTTCTGCCTTCATCGTTGGCCAGTAGTATCCTTGTCGAAGTGCTTTTTGGGCGAGTGCTCTGCCCCCCAAGTGTTCGCCGCACAGGCTTTCATGAGTGTCATGGAGTACGAACTCGGCTTCGGCAAGTCGCAGGCAACGCAAGTAGGGGAGCGTGTAGGACCGTCGGTATAACTGTTCGTCTATTATGACGTATTTTGCTGCCTGGCGCTGCACCCTCTTGGCCACATTGCGTTCTGTAGGGAGGGTTCCGTCTATCAAGAAGCTCGCGAGTAGATCGATCCAGCTCGGCTCTGCTTCCAAGACAGGGGCGACCTCCTCTGTCCCCCCGAGAATACTAGGCCGAGGTAAGTCCTCTATGTAAACAGTTATCATATTGTTGTGATTTGTGCTGGCTAACCGGGACAGAGCGTCGGCCTCAGTGTTCTCTGACCTCGGGATTTGCCTGATGAAGTGTGACTAGAAGTTGAGCAGGGCTTCTTTTACTTTGGCCAAATATGCGATCATGGAGAGCTCGCGTGCTTCATACTCTCCCGTAACTTGGTTGACCACGAGCTGGGAATCGCTGCAGATGACCAAGTGTTTTGCCTTTACCTTTCGCGCTAGGTCCAGCCCAGCTATCAGTGCTTCGTACTCTGCCTCGTTGTTGGATGCCGCGAACTCAAAGCGTAGTGCGTATTCTAATTTTGTGCCACCGGGGCCGCATAAGACTATTCCAGCTCCGCTGCCTTGCCTGTTCAAAGAACCATCCACGTGAAGGATTCAGGGCTCCTCATCCCAGTTTGCGTTTCGCCTGACCAGGAGAGATGCCACACTAGCTGCTACTTCACGGGGTTCGGACTCTATTGGCTCGGGAGCTCCGGGTTCGCCCGAACTGGGGACCTCGGGCTTGACCTGTGGGGCTTCGTGGCTGAAAGTGCACTCGGCGATAAAATCTGCCAAAGCTTGGGCCTTAATAGCGGTTCTTGGTTTGTACTGGAGGTCGTACTCGCAGAGTTCGATGGCCCATTTCGTCAGTCGACCGGAAACCTCGGGTTTGAGTAAAACTTGTCTCAGAGGTTTGTCAGTCAAGACGATGACGGTGTGAGCCTGGAAGTATGGGCGGAGTTTCCAAGCTGCTGTCACTAGGGCGTATGCTAGCTTTTCTATCTGCGGGTACCTTGTCTCTGCTCCCTGCAAAATTTTACTAACATAATAGATGGGTCGCTGGACCTGGTCTGTTTCTTTTATTAGTACCGAACTGACCACCTCGTCGCTTGCCGAGAGGTACAGTTCTAAGACCTCGCCCACCTCGGGCCGGGCTAAGGTCGACACACTAGCGAGGTAACCTTTTAGCTCGTCAAACGCGAGCTGGTAGTCCTGGGTCCACTCGAACCCTTTGCCTTTGACTGCCTTGAAGAAGGGTAGGCAGCGGTCTGCTGATTTGGACATGAAGCGGCTTAGAGCGGCTATGCGGCCGTTTAGCCTCTGAACCTCTTTTACTTTCCGAGGTGGTCTCATATCTAGAATGGCTTTTATCTTGTCCATGTTTGCCTCAATACCGCGCCGATTGACAATGTACCCTAGGAATTTGCCCGAGGTGACGCCGAAGACACATTTGTTGGGGTTCAATTTCATGTTAAACTAACACAGGATTTGGAAGATAGAATCTAAGTCTTGTATTAATTCTTGTGAAAACTGAGTCTTGACGACCATGTCGTCTACATAGCACTCTATCTTCGTGCCAATGAGGGGCCGAAACAGCCTATTTAAAAGTCATTGGAAAGTCGCCCCGACATTTTTTAGTCCGAAGGGCATGACCTTGTAGCAATATAGGCCGAACTCGGTTATGAAGCTGGTTTTTTCCTCATCGGATGGGTCCATCTGGATTTGGTTGTAGCCCGAGTAGGCGTCCAGGAAGCTTAGCAACTCATTTCCCGAGGTCGCGTCCACTAGGCGGTCAATTCTGGGGAGGGGGAATCAATCTTTCGGGCAAGCTCGGTTCAGGTCGGTGTAGTCGACGCACATGCGCCACTTGCCGTTTGCCTTTTTTACCAACACCGGATTGGCCACCCAGCTCGGGTAATGGACTTCCCTTATGAAATTTGCTACGAGGAGCTTCTCGACCTCCTCGTCGACCGCCCTCCAACGTTCTGGGGCTAAGTTGCGTTTCTTCTGTCTAACGGGTCTGACTACAGGGTCAGTATTTAGTTTGTGAGTTATCAGGCCGGGGCTAATGCCGGGCATGTCGGCCACGGACCAAGCAAAAATATCTAAATTTTGAAGTAAAAAACTCACCAGTTCGGGTCGTAGGGGTTCCTCAACGGAAGCTCCGATCTGAAGTGTGTGAGCTGGGTCTGTAGCCGAAGTCGGGATAGCGACCGTTTCCTCCGTGGGAGAAGCTCGTTCCTCACCTTGCTCCGCAGGGCGCTCCAGTTTGAGGTCATCGGCCGCCTTGGTTTTTCCCTTCAGGGCGGCAACATAAAACTTGCGGGACTCGAGCTGGTCGCCCCGCGCTACCCCCACACCGAAGTTCGTAGGGAACTTCATGGCCAAATAGAAGGTGGAGACCGCCGCCCGTAGGATATGCGTGATCGGCCGCCCTATTATGGCATTGTATGGGGAGGGGGTCGCGACTACCAGGAAATCATGGTTGAGTCTGACTGCACAAGGCCATGTGTCGATTTCCACAGGTACAGTTATTTTTCCGAGGGGCCTGACTTCCTCTCCGCTGAAACCCACAAGGGGAGTATTTGCGGGCTTCAGCTCGCTCCTCTGTAACTGTAGCTGGTCAAATGTTGATTTAAAGAGGATGTCCGCTGAGCTGCCCGAATCTACGAGTACGCATCTGACCTCGAAGTCGCTGATCCTTAGTTTAATGACAAGTGCATCATCATGGGGGTAGCGGACCCCTCGCGCGTCGTCCTCCGTGAAGAAGATTGGTTCTTCGGTCTTTGGTCTCTTTGGGGGGTTCCATTCTTCGAGGGCCGTTTCGCGAACTGAAGTCCGGGCCGCTGCCAAGGTACACCCCTCTACCACCAAAACTCCCACAATTACATGGATGGTTCCCCAAACTGGCCTCTCTTCCGGAGGCTGTCGCTGCAACGATTCGGCAGGTCTGTTGCTAGACTTGGGGGCATCCTTTTCATGCTCCCATTGCCGACCTGCCTTATTGTTATTATTATTGTGCTGTACAAAGTTTCTCAAGTATCCGCGATGGATGAGCCCAACTATCTCGTCCCGAAGGTTATTACACTGCTCGGTACTATGACCATGGTCTCTATGGAAACTACAATACAAATTCTTATTTCTCTCGTTCGGATTTTCCTTTAGGCGAGGTGGCCACTTCACGTACGGGGCGTCTTTGATCGTCATTAAGATCTCGGTCCGCCTTGTGTTTATTGGCGTGTAGTCCATCCGAACTGCTAGGGGAGCTCAGAACGACTGGTTCGGCTTCGGCTCCCGGGCCGGGTTTTTTCTGTCGACCGGGTTGGAGAGCTCGCCTTCTCTGTTTCTTTTCTCGTTCCCGCCTTCGGTTCGTTGGTTGATTTCTTCCTCTGTCCTCATGAACTTATCCGCGAGCTTGAGGAATTCGGCCACGGTTGCGGGATGGTATTTTCTCTCTTCGGCCTAGGGATGAGGCCTGGCTGTTAGGAGGGTTCTGAGGCCGGGAACTTCGCCTGGTGGGGGCGTCCATCCTGCGGGGAGGCCTTGACCGGCCTCGGAGCAGGGTGGCGAGGTGGAAGTAGTGGCTGGTTCAGTGGCAGTTGGGGGAACTACTGTTGATAGTGATACTGGGAGATGTGCAGTACTTGGTGCTGGTGAAGCTGGTGCTGCTGGAACTGTTGCATTTGGGCTTGCATTGCCCGCATGCACTGCATCAGGTCATCCAACCGGTTTTGGCTGGCTGCTAGGGGGGCGACAGTCGGTTTAGTAAAGGTTGTCTCAATGGGGAGAGGAAAGGGGATGCTTGTGGTAGGAAGGTTTACGGGCGCCACTGCTTGTGGCGCGTTCAAGCTGGGGATCCCATCCACCGAAAGGGGGATGGTGAATTATCCAACGCACACCACGGGGACTTGAAGTTGTTCCCCGGTGGTGTTTGTCTCCATGCCACGTTCGGCATTGCTGGAGGAGGCCATGAGTGTTGGGTTTTTGAAGAAAAGGGGTTATGGAAGTTTGGAGGGAGGCTTTTTGAAGCGTTCCCACAGACGGCGCCAATTGATGGAGCGCGATCCAGCCGGTCTTAGCTGTCCACGACCTTGCTTCTGAACGGGGTAGTAGGGAACCTGAAATGGAGGAGATGAGGAAGCTCCGGGGGGGAACCCGGTGTAGCGGCTCTCAAGCTCAAGTTAGAATCCTTCAAAAGCAAGATAATACCAGATAACGGAAAGTTTGCATACCTCATTTGTTGGGGGTAGGTGGCTCTTATAATCACTTCGCGCACTCGCTCCGAGGCCCTTGTCAGGTCGGGTATGATTACCCTTGTGCTTGTCAATTCGGTCGTCGTCCTTTCTGTTGGGACAGAACCGTCACTGCCTAACCATCTCTCTAACTAGAGATGGCGGTGTCAGTGGCGGTGGCAGGTGGCCGTTTAGAGTGCGGCCGCCAAACGTCAGATCCCAAGTCAGTCAGGTGCGGCGCCCTCGGGCACGGACTTCCTCAGTGTCAAGCATGGTACGGCTTGTTTGGTTTTGGTGCCCAGAAGATGATGCGGAGTGCTGAGCGAGGCGAAGTCTTGAGCTCGAAGGTATCTATAGGGCAGGTCAGTTCGGCGAGGTGTATTCCGAACTGTTACAAAGTTGGCCAGTTCGGCGAGGTGTATCCTGAACTGTTACAAGGTGGCCAGTTCGGCGAGGTGTATCCCGAACTGTTATAAGGTTGGTCAGTTCGGCGAGGTGTATCCCGAGCTGTTACAAAGTTGGCCTGTTCGGATTACTCTGGTTTTGGGCCAAGGGTGAGTTCGGGCCCCCCGTAGGGAGTTCGGTCCGCTGGTGTCCCCTTGTTCATGCCTTAGACTTGGCCCCTTTTACCGAGCTGTTGTTTCTGCCACGTCGCATAACAGTGAGGTCGGGCCAAATCTTCCTTCATCAGAATCAAATATTCAAATGTTTAATCAAATTTAAATTCAAATATTAATTTTCAATATTCATATGATATCGAATCAAATTTAAATATTGAAATTTTTAATCAAATTCAAATTCAAATATTACCTGATTCCATTAATTCGATCCATCCAACTATAATGTACTATTAAGAGACTAGAGTTTGAGATTTCTCCACGCAGTTAGGCTCGGATCCACAACTTTTTAGGACCCTCTGGGATCAATAAAAACCAACAATATTGAATTTTTTAATCAAATTCAAATTCAAATATTACCTGATTCGATTAATTCGATCCGTCCAACTATAATGTACTATTAAGAGACTAGAGTTTGAGATTTCTCCACGCAGTTAGGCTCGGATCCACAACTTTTTAGGACCCTCTGGGATCAATAAAAACCAACTAGGCCTCAGCATTGTTAAGCTGCGAATGATGTTAAGTTAGGTGGGTAGTCAGTATAAAACTGAAGAACTGGTGACTTGGTGAGGCATAGACAACGCGTCACATGTAGCCCGTGGTGGGCTTTCCTTCTGTAATTTGTCCAGCCCTAAGGGAGCATCATATAGCCGCTGGACAACCAACATTTCCTTTATGAACACCAATCAAAAACCACTCCAGACGCCATCAATACATTTGCAGTGAATTCCCGCAACTCCAAGGCTTTAGCAAAATGATTCAGTATTATTACATCACGGCAAGGTTTTAAACATCGATATAACTTATAAGCCGATATACGATCAGGGTCTCGTTTATTTTTGTTTCTTTTGCTGTTTTTATTTTTGTAGGTTCTTTTTCAAACCTTTTAGGTCAAATCCCGAAATGTTTGTTATAGGATATATTAGAGGGTCATATTTATGTATCGGTTGATATATTATGATGTGTTGCAAAATTTTAATCCTTATATTAGAGTAAAATATATAGAATCTTCGTCACTAACATTGATGGCTTGTGACTAGAGAAGTTGTCGTACAAGCATGGAATCATGAGGTTTTTAAAACCGACCTGGTGATCGAATTGGTTAGGGGTTTAGTTACCGGGTCAAACGGTTTGATCGTTCGAATTGAATGCTTGGCCTATTTTGATCGAAAAATAAAAAAATAAAAAATGATCAAAATTATTCAAACAGTTAATCGTCCGGTTCAGCGGTTTATTGACCAAAATCAACAGTTTTGGGGAAAAATCTGATTTTTGAGGAAAACGGAACCAATCAGGTGACTAGTTCCCAATTTTTCTGGTCCAACCATCTGGTCCGATCCGGTTTTGAAAACCATGGTTTCACCTATAAGAAAGGATGGCATGTTCTTCAACTTTGTTTTTTGTTCCAAGAAACAAAAATAAATTGATTTTGTTTCGAAAAAAATGATGGTTTTCAAAGCAAAAACGAATGTTAGAGCACAGATACCGCATGATTTATAAAAGATGATGAGATATATCGTACGATTTAAGACAAAAAAAGCATTTTTTTTTTATATTTTAGCTTTTGAGGCATACACATTTCCGACTACGAATTGTTTTTAAACCAAATGGTTTTAATTTATTTGTAAAACTCACAACAATAAAAGGAAAAAATTTATGCTGTTAGAAAGACATGATACCAAAATAAAGAAGAGAGGAACAGAAAGTTGGTAGAGTAATTTAGGGATTTCACAATCTTCTGTTTTTATCTTATTTTCTATGAAATCAATTCAACAGTTCAACCATCTTGGCAACTTTTTTGTTTTGGTAAGTAGTGGGTTAGAGGTTGACCCGGCCTAACCGGGTCACCAGTCCAATAGACCGGGTCCACAATGGGTTCAATTACTATTGTATTGTTAGATTCATTATATACAACAACCACAAGCATTTCATTCATAGAAGTGTGTAGTATGTTGGTTTGTAGCTCTCTTAGTGTTTCCTGCTCTTTGTTCCTTAGCCAAAATTGGGCAAAGATAAACTTGTCATCTTTTGTATAGGATTTTTCTGGGCCTTAATCGTAAGTTTGGCTAATTCTAATTGCGCTTTGCTCCTATTGGGGGTTGGAGATTCTTTCTGACGTTTTTTTTTTCAATTTGTGACTATGTTGTTGTGCCAAACGGGATTCAGCTTATCCTGAAACTTAGTTATTTATTGGTTTTAGTGTCAATTTCAAATGACTTTTGGAATATTTTAAGTACAAATAGAAAGCAAAATGGTGGGCTAGGGATTCAAACCAAGCCTGTTTCATATCAAATTGACCAAATGATCGGCCCACAGTTTGTCTCAGTTTGAAATTAAAGTCTTTCATTTATCACTAAAGGTTAGATTGGTTTGAAGAAAAATGTAGGGAAAGAAAGGGGAACCTTTACAAACAACCCTTGTATTGCTTTTTCTGTCTTTCCCTACATTTTCCTTCAAACCAAACATAGCCTAAGTTGACTAGAGAATTGGTCAATTTTTTTGCATTCATTTAGTAAAAATGTGTGAATCTAATGATAAATAAATTTTGGGATTGGAAAACTTTTGGGCCATAATATCAATAAAAATAACCATTTTGATATAATTTTTAAAATAAGGTAACATTTTTAAAAATATATAAAAAAGAACAAAAATACTATTCATCTTCTTACTCGGCCCTTCGTTCCGCATTCCGGCAATCAATATACAAGTATCGATTGGCGGACGCCCTTTCAATATTGGATACATGTTATGACTTGACGGGATACCACGCAATAAAGATACCAAAGAGAAGCATCCATTTCCGCGAGGATATCGTGTTGGATGTGCATCCTAACAGCATCCTTTACAGTGGAAACATCTTGCAGGTCTATCTGCCTTTCGTTGGAAACAGACAACGGAATCCGAAAGTGGTCTACGATCTTGTAGAGCAGAGGATTGGGTTTGGCCTAGGAGGTTGCAACTAAGGATGACGGGGAATCATTTAGTACTCTATTGATTTAACTAAAAATAAGACTGTGTAAATTCGGTTATGCATGTGGTACTTATAATCCCAAATATTTATTATTCAGTGGTTTGGAGGAAGAAGAAGATGAACATTATTTTTTCCCTTTTTTGATCTATTTAAAAAAAACTATCTTATTTTATAAATTATATCAAAAGGATTATTTTTATTGATATTATGACTAAAAAATTTCCCTTATTGGTTATAATCCCATAAATTTTTCCTAAAGTATATCTTTGTCAATTATTCAAAAAAGACTTAACATTTTCCTAAATGGGCAAGTTATTTTCTCATCAGGAAGAAAAGAGGCCAAAATTAATTAGACTAAAATGTGTTGTAAAAAGAACATGGATAAGTGGTTAAGGAATAAGGGTAACTCGGGGAAGCAGGTAAGTAACTTGCCGAAAACAAACGAGGCCTTGAACAATAATTCAAATAATGAAATTAATTTTGTTGACCCAAAATAACTAATTTGTAGAGAATATGTGAAAATGGCTAAAAATGTATAGGAAAAAAAGTTTAATAAATTTTCAGTTTTGTTGTATAAACTTGGTTAGTTCTTTCATTCCTGTACACATGCATGACTGATATGTACTTCAACATGGTGTCAACATTGATTTTCCTTGTATTTTCCCCCTTCCCCTACTATTACATAAAAGCAAATTTAAAGAAAACGTCACTAGTTTTCACTATAAACAACCCTACTTTGAAGGAAATGATCTCATAAGTCTGATTCTAGTCTCCTATAGTTGTGTTTCGTTCAACGTTTTAAAAACCACCTGGAAACAGAACTGTTCTGGCAATAGGTTTCTGGGTTGATGGTCTAATCGTCTGGTTCGAACAGATGATTTGTCCTGACAAATAAATTAAAAAAACAAAAAATTAATTAAAAATAAAAAAATGGTCAAAACTATTGAATGAATCGATGCTTTGACCACTCGGGCTGACATGTTGTTGATTTTTTCAACAGTTTTTGACCAAAAATCAGGTTTGGGGTAAAATGGAAGCAATTGCCTGAATGGTTTCCTAGGCCGAACAGTCTGACTGTCTGGATCAATGATGGTTCAAAAACCTTGATTTGGTTTAGTAGAAAATATGAGAGAGAGAGAGAAAGAGAGAGAGATTTTCCACAATCATATATATTGCCTGTAAAGAAAGAAAATTTCGGAAAAAATCATTTATTTTCCTTCATTAATTTCATGTGCAGCCAAACGTAAAACTGCTTCCAAAGAAGTGGGTGATTTTAAATTAAAACCAAAACATGGGAGTTGGGGGACCAAAAAAGCAGATTAATTAAAATTCCAACTTCGCATGAAGAGATCCAGACTTCCAATGGGGCCAATCCTCCATGAGGTTGTGGAAAAAGGTTAACACCCAACGCGTTACAGAGAGATTCAAGCCATCGACGACGTGGACCCTATTGAACTTGGCTCTTTCCCGGCCAGATTGTCAGACAAAATTCCTCTGTGGCCGTCTGTTTATCCCTTCATGCAGAAGGTGAAGTCCATGAAACAATGCCAAGAAAGAGATGCATGTGCTCATGTGCTTCTCCAGTTTCCCAAAAGCTAGACACCTCATTTTTTGGTGTCTTAAGAGCTTCACCAACCTCTCCCACTCTCAACTGTCAAATAGCTGAGAGTCTCTGACTCTCTGGGTTCAGAACATGTGTACACATCCATCCAATGGGCACCGTATCTTAGCTCGAATAGATGGAATAGTTCAAATTAAAGACCAAGCAAGTGAGTTAGGCAAGGTTCAAAATATAGATAGGCGTATAGGGGCATATTGGGTGAATTGATACTAATTTTTTTTACTTTGTTTTTTATTTTTTTTTTCTGAAATCGGTTCAGGGGGGTTAGGGCTCCTCCACCCCTGAACCGGCCAGACCCCGATACACCTACTATAAGGACATATCGGAGGAGTCCTGAAATGATACATATCAACTAATATATGTCAATATTTTGAACCTTGGGTTTAGAGATATAAATAAATCGAATTGGATTTGAATCAAGGTATATTCGAATCTAATCTGATCGATTTAAAGATCTAATTGAATCTCATAAATAAAGATTTGAATCTAAATTCATTAAAAACATTAAATAAAATTAGATAGATCATGATCGGGTCCATTTGCAACTGTGGGTCTGAATTATTTTGCGCAAAAATAAGTGGGGTTTGTCGGTTTAAACCCAAATTTCAAGTAATTCACCCGAATCCATTTGCCATTGGTCAAAACCCGTGAATGTAGATGTAGATCCAGAAAACAAGGGCATTAATTTTCCATATCTCAATATGGGTGGTGCATAATTGAACAGATCATAGGTCTAACCGTGTGGGTACACGTGCAATGAAGTGGCAGGAAGTAAATTGGAGGTTTCCCATTTCTTTTCTAGAGTCTATAATTGTGAAGAAACAGGAAGTAGCACGGATTTTGTTTGTTTGCTTCCACATTCAATCAAGTGGAGAGAGAGGTAGACGGCAGCTTTGATTCCCATGGCGAGTTAGTCTGTATGACTGTCCCTTCCATGTTGTCTCCAGGCAATATCCTGACTCAAAACAGGTGTAATGAATGGAATGTTGGAAAGTCATCCCTACCCACCGTCCCATAATCAAATGCTTGATTAACAGATTTACGAACCACAGAGCCAGATGATTACAGCCATGAAACCTGTAAACTTTTCCTAGATTCTCTCAGTTTAAGTTATAACTTGCAGTAAAAACTGAAAAGAGTGGGAAAAGCTTGAAGTTTAATATGATCAATAATTGCTATGGTTTTGCAAACTAATGACTCAATGTCTAAGTGGCAACCTTGGCTCTTTTTACTTTCTTTAAGTTTTTTCCTCTCTTGCTTTTGTTCTCTCTCTTTCTCTCTCCTCTGCTTCACTCGTTAGACCTTAGGAATTGTTTTTACACCAAATCCAGCTTTTGTTTTAACCTTTTCAATCAAATTAATTGTTTTAATATAATGACTGTTAACCTTTTAAAATTTCAAGAGGTACCCATCCTTTTAATGGAGTTTGGTTGCTTTATTTTTAGTGGGTTAAATCTTTATATATTTTGAATTGACCCCATAGTTTTTATTTGAGTGGAGTCAATTTTGAGAAAAGAGTTTAAGCCAAAGACCAATTATAAATAACCCCTTAACAATTTTAGAAGCTAAGTGGATCCAATTGCTCACCCACATAATTAGCAGTGTAGCTCCACCTATGGAGAAAGTTATGAGGCAAAGTATCAATGAATTGTTAGCTCAGATCATAGCATATATGCCCAGCCCTTGTATTAGAACACAGTGATTGTTCTTATATTGTATTAGAATAGTAGAAGGTTGGCCAATGGGATTTTGAATCCTGTTGACCTGGATATCTATGTTCTTTTTTTTTTAGATTTGTGTGCGGTTTGTGGAAATTTTGTTTTCCCTCCATCTCCCAGGTGGATAAATAACTTTCCCACCTGAGGGGAAAGTTGTCAATATTTGGGTGGAACAAAATTGTCTCTTTTAATAATGGTTTTTTATGCCTAAAATGGTCAATTTTTTTATTTATCTGGGAAATAAAAGAACATGATAAATGCACTTACCCAGCTAAGCATTTTCCAGGAAACATTACCCAAGTAAGTACATTTACTTGAATAAGTAACTTCCGGAAAAGCAAATATGGACTTAGGGTCCGTTTGGTCAATCCAGATAACCTAAAATTTATAAAAATTCACCAGGTTGGTTTTAATTGATTAAACCCACTTATGTGAAAGAGTTTGACCAATGAGAACCATTTCCTAAGTGCCATTTGGTAGGGCTGAATCTTTGATTGAACTGTTTTGTAGAAGCCACTAAAAGAAGGTTCGGTGGAAAGACAACTTCTTTTTTTTTTTTTAACTTTTTGGCTGTAACATGGCTATTTTGGGCTTTTAAGGGTATTCATCAAACATTGCCTATAGACTGTCTCAAGCTCCTATTTAAGAGTTCACATCTCCGCCCCACCAGGTGCCGCTCCACAGCACATCCCCATCATGTATTGTGAACATCTCCCGATGATAATACCAGTCCCGATGATGGAGATGTTCCCAATATATGGCGGGGATGTGCTGTGGAGCAGCTCATTGTGGGGTGGAGATGTGATCTCCCTATTTAAGGCCGTTCCTAATGGGCCCTAAATTATTACAACTTAGAACCTCTCAATTTCGAGTACTCATCATTTCTGTTTGAAATTTTTGTGAAAGAACCCACTTGGGCAGGGATTCCTAACTAAGGGAGCAAGCAAAAAGTGGGGAAATGGACTCATGGAAATCTATTTTATATATGATTGATGATCATTGTGTTAGGTTCCTGTTTGGGTTTGTAGATAGATTTCATATTTAACTAGCAGGGCAGCAGAAAGTTTGTTTACTTACTTTTCTCTAATGTAATGGAATCACTTTTGGATCCTCTTTGCCCGTGAACTTCACTAATTCACGTGAGGAAACAGTATAAAAAAATTTTTCTTTTTCTATATTCTCTACTATGGTCTCACTGATATATACCAATTTTAGAAAATTGTTCTCTCTGCAATTTATCAGAAAAACAACTAACAATTCAACTCTCCAACAATTGAAAATGCCTTGGTTGGTATATGTCCAATTCGATTTTATATGAACATTTGGTTCAATTATTATTCGGTGGGTATATACACGTAGTTGAATATTTGTCCAACAACTTGAACCTTTCAACATGTCTGTTGGATGAGTTGTGCCTGAAATATTGCACCAATCATGTTGACTGATTATTCAACCAGTGATCTAGTCTATCCATTACAATAGTTGTTTATGGCCACACTCAAGCAAGTAAATAATCAAATTGTTGGATAATATAATAAAATTAAATAATGAATAAACCATAACTTATAGAACTGGCTAGATTTCTACCATAAGTTGGTCATCTATTTAGATAGGTATATAAAGATCAAAAGTAACCCATACTCCATAGTCCACCATCTATCTAACAGATTTCAATCCTTGATCAACGCTTGAATTGGGTAATTATATTATCTTCTTTTTTTTTTCAATTAAAGAGCTTTGTACTAATCAATATCTAGACACCCCTCTTCTCTGTGTGTGTGAAAAATCAATCAATATAGACTCTCAAATAGGTAGTTTGGTTATCAATTGAATGACAAAAACTCATGATTGTTTTTGTGGGTAAAGTTTAATTCTGAGAACAAAGAAATATATCGTAATAATTGAAGAAAGGGGTTTAAAGAAACTCTTTTTTTAAGCCTAGCTAATAAGGCATGCATGGATATATCCATGCATGCATGGATACATACATAGATGCATACCTGCATATTCTGACTGATATTAATATATATATATAGTACTATAGGAATCGGGATGATTACAGAGATGATGGGTGTATATATATATAGTACTATAGGAATCGGGATGATTACAGAGATGATGGGTGCATGAATGAAGAACCATTAATGGCCATGCACAGCTTTTCATGCGTACATTAACAATGTATGGTGGTGTTGGTTGTTTCTATAATTAGTGGGAAGACGACCACTGGACCAGCCAGGCCGTAGGCCACATGGAGTGTTCCTAACTCAATTCATCAAAGGGACCAGATTAAACCCTACCAACGCGTCAAGCATCTGTAACCCTACGATCTGTCCCGTATCCAACTTAGGGTGCTCCCGTAGAAATCCTGTTGGAGGAGGCAAACAATTGCCCACCTTTGCCACTCATGTGACCGACCACTTTCACCCAGTTGACCTGTCACTGCTTCCACCATGTCTCCTCCTCTTCCCTTGTATATAACCTAGCTACCCATTTGTTCCTCAAACCCAGAAACTCTCATACAATCCAAGAAGAAGAAGAAGAAGAAGAAGAAGAAGAAGAAGAAGAAGAAGAAGGAAGAAGGAAACAGGAAGAAGGAAGAAGTAGAGGTAGAAGAAGAAGAAGATCAGAGAAAAAGATTCAGACATGACTCTAGGCCTTGAAATTACAGAGCTGAGGTTGGGTCTTCCAGGAGGCAATCCGGCAAAGGAGAAAAATGAGAAGAAGAGGGCGTTTTCAGAGATTGCCGACGACGAGCACAGCTCGAGCGGCGGAGACCGGAAAACCAAAACCAAAGCCCAAGTTGTTGGGTGGCCGCCGGTCTGTTCCTATCGCAAGAAGAACAACGTTCATGAGAAAGAAAGCGCCAAAATGTACGTGAAAGTCAGCATGGACGGTGCTCCATTCCTGCGTAAGATCGACCTCAACACCCACAAAGGCTACTCGGATCTCGCCGTCTCCTTCGAGAAGCTCTTCGGTTGTTTTGGCATCGGTAACCCATCTCTCTCTCTCTGTGCTCTTTCCTTCTTCATTTGCTCATTAACTTCTAACTCGTAGAAGAAAGAGACCCAGCCATGCAAAGCAAAATTTCAGTCATTTTCACGTAGAATCCTCATATCCTTAGACTGATTACTAACTTAAGCAACAGTTTAACATAATTGTATATAACACCACAGTTCATGTTGACTTCCGATAAGCTAATCATAACGCGACACTTGTCCTTCTAACGGTGAAACACCATTGTAAAGGCAGGCGTCAAATCCTTATTGGGTTGTAGTTGGTAATATAGATTAATTGTGTAAAATGGTCTTACAAACTCCTCCGTTCATTGCAGGTGGTGTTTGGGAGGATTCGGACAGCTCGGAATGTATTCCAATTTACGAGGATAAGGACGGAGACTGGATGATGGTGGGAGACACACCCTGGGAGTAAGTCTCTTCTCTCAACCAAACAAGCCACAGTTTTATTCAATGCAGAATCCATCTAGACCATCGAATCAAAGGCCACGCCTCAGATCCATTGATTGGATGGTTCTGATCTGATTATTTAGGCAACAAATATTACATCTATCAATTGGGGTTGAACCATAGTTTTATCACCGTCGTTTGATCTCTTAGGTCTGATAAGACAGTTGACTTTGTAGACATGTCTAGAAAATGAAGTAAAATGAATCTAATTATTACTTGCAGTTTTCGGTAGAAGGAGGGGTTGATTTGGTAATTCTACCCTTTTCTCACTTCAGACTGCTGCTTCCCTGTGTGCCTCACCAACCCGACATTATAAACAATTTTCCCATTATAATGTCAGATTTTCGAGTACATGACAAATTTGTCCTTGAAGAATTGACCTGTTCAAGAAAGCATATATATTAGTATGACTACAGAGACGTCTCCACCACAATTTCCCAAGAGGATAAAGCTTTTACGTACTGTGCTTGTACTCAGCCCCATTCACACCCACGAGTCTTTACTGTGCTTTTCATGGGTCCCACTTCCATCGTCCCCTTCATCTCATCAGATGGTCTTGATCTCCTGATATCCCCTCTCATAGATCCAAAAGAAGAAATCTGATTGAGTCAACCCATGCCATCAAGCGGTGGGCATTTACTTATATTTTGCTAATTATCTTGCAGGATGTTTACTGAATCATGCAAGAGGCTGAGGATAATGAAGAGGTCAGATGCAAAGGGTTTTGGGTTGCAGTCAAGAGGCTCTGAGGGGAATTTCAGGCACTGATGTGTGGAGAAAAACGAGTTGAACTGAAATTTTGATGATAATTCTCTAATTAGTTGCTTTAGACATTATTCCAGTTTGTTCAGAACAAAATTGGTGTCATCAATTGTGTTTAATCAGACTTTCTTTTTGTTTAAGCTTTTGAATACTGTAGATCTGGGCACAACTCAGTGAGGAAGGTGATTTGCCCCTCCTCTCTCTATACATTTTAATGTTATGTGATAGAGTAAATAGATAGATAGTTGGTTATACTTTTCTTTTTTTTTTTTATTATGAGATCAATAAATGTTAAGAATGATAACAGACTGAAAAAAGAAAAAGAAAAAGAAAAAGAAAAAGGGAAAAAAGAAAGGAGAGACATGTTCAAAGTGTTCTTAGATTCAAATTTGCATGTGATTGCCATGTTATCTTTAATTAAATAAGTGCCCTTAAAATTGAATTAGGACTTAATTTGGAGTCTTTAGCCCAGTTTGAGAGTGCTTATTGGATAAATAAGTGTTTATCCTAATAAGCGCTTATACGAGTGTTTGATGAAAAAGTGCTTCTTTCGAATGGTGGTATGGGTATTTTGAAAATTACATGGTGGGTCAACATGGATTACAAACGCAATAAGTTCTTGAAAAGAAATTGAGCTTATTCAATACGGGCTTATTTCTTAAAAAAAATGCTTATTTGGGCTTATTTCCCAAATGCTTATTGGTGTGGTCCGGGCATAAAAACTTTTTGCAATTTGAAGAGATATTTTGGTGAGCATTAAAGTTATTTGACCATTTTTAGATCAGGATTAAACCCTAAATCGGATACCCAATTTGAAGAATTTACAATGCATCAAGCTTCGGCTTTTGGACTGCTTCAGTCCATTCAAACTTTAAAAACTTTCCAACTAGACCTGTTCATGGGTTGGGCCAGGCCAGGCTCGGGCCGAGCTTTCACTCTGGATTAACAGAATTTTCTAAGACCCGAGCCTGACCCTCATAAAAATCGCAAAGCTTGGGCCTAGGCCCGAACCCAAAATTTAGCCCATACGGTTAGCGACCGAATAGAAGGAGAGAGAGAGAGATTATAAAGAAAAGAATACAAAATGTATATATTAAATTATAAATATATATTTTAATAAATATTATATTATTTATATTATATATATATATATATATATATATATATATATATATATATATATATATATATATATATATAATACATATTATATATTTTATAAAATATATAATGCTGAGTCGGGCCAAGTCGGGCTTATTTGATAAATCCCGAGCCCAACGCAATACACAGTCGGGCTTACTGTGTTAGGCCTGAGGTTAGGCCCGCGGGCCTAATTACATGACCAAGCCCGATTGGGGTGCGGGCCGGGCCGGGCCAGGCCATCGGACTACCCGGCCCATGAACATGTCTATTTTCAACCCACAAGTCAGCCCAAGTTGCACCGTTAACCATAAAGCACTATCCCTTGCTGGTCTTCCATCTGACTACATAACTATTTCACTGAGATATCATATATTTCTTCAATTTTCGCTGATATATTACTTTTATTTTGGGTTTGCAATAAGATAATTAAATAAAAATTTACTTAAATATCTTTGTTTGAACTATAAAACTTGATATCATATCTTCCATTTCGCTGCTTTTAAAATTATCAAACTTGACGCATTCTCAATATACCAAGGGTGAATTTGTAGATTTTCTATATACATGCAACCCTAAAAAATTATACATAAGAAATAAAAGTGCAGACATAAGAAAATATGAATAGTAAATAGTATTTTGGAGTAAAATGATATGGTTCCCACTATACAACAGAGAAAATGAAACGAAGCCTCCGTGCAAATTCGATGCAATTATGCATTCTAGTTCAGTTTTGCAAGTGTTTGATAAGAAAGTTGTTCATATAAAATGACAATAGTCATGAATTCCAAGGCATATTTGCATTTAAAATGAGAGCAGAGTTTGCATCCAAACTTTTGCTCTCAAAGTTGTTTAATGTAAAAAAAAAAAAAAAGGATTTTAGTCTTAAAATTCGAATTTACACCCATCAAGACTAAAAATCATTTGGCAAGAATATAAAATTATCAATTGCGATTGCATTTGGTAGCGATGTAAATTAAGAACCAATGTGAAATTTACATTGGTTCGGTTTTGTAGGCGTTTGGAAGGAGCATATAATTTTGATCGACATAAAACTCCACTTTGGTTCAGTTTTGCCTGTGTTTGAATGGAGTGTGGTTTTACATTGATAATCGATGTAAAACCTCATCAAGTATAAAGTTTTACATCGATAATCAATGTAAAAACTATATTCATTTTATCGATGCAAAACTTTGCACTTCCACCCATCGCATTTTTCAAAAAGCAAAGGCCACTTTCACAGTTCAGTGCAAAACGTTATCAGTGTACTTTTGCACTGATGACGTTTTACATTGATTCCAAAAGCAGTCTGCAAAACTAAACCAATATTACATTTTTAATGAACCACACGTATTCGTATTTGCACAAAAAAAAAAATTGTAATCGCACTCTTCCTAACTCTTTGTATTGGAGTAAAATAGGATGTAAAATGACACAAATAGCCCAAAGAGAAAAGACTATTTGTACCAATGAATGTACAAATAGGGTGATGCACATTTTCTATGAAGCTATTAGACAAATCTATAGTGCGGAGTAACCTTTACAACTTGTGGGACTTGTGTGTAAGGTGCAAAGTTGTGGCCACACAAACCCCCTTTATTTGCATGCGTGCTACTTTTATAACCTCGGATCCCAAATTTATGACCTCAGCTCTCCTACAGGCTATGTTTGGTTTGAAGGAAAAAATAAGAAAAAGAAAGAAAAAATAAAAAAACACTTACAAACCTTATATAAGTTTTGATATGTTTTACTATTTTTCCCTACCTTTTCCTTCAAACCAAACGTAACCAAATGAGTGGCCAAGTTACTCCAACACTGTTTGACTTCGAGACCAAAGCATAACCCTAGCATAGTGTATAAATCATAGTTACAAACATTTTAAGCTTCAAGAAGGAAGGGTTCTTTTCGAAAGGAAGTAAGATATCATTAACATAAGTGCCCTATAAATTATTACCCTCAATGTCATAAAGTATCAAGCTATGTGCCCTAGGCGTCCAACATATCACAAGGCGCTTCATTCAAATACATTGCACAACTGCAAGGAATGTGTCATCATCTTGGGCACACAAAATTGCATCTAAAAATAATCAAGCAATTGAAATGCATGCTCCTTTCATTCAATGAATCCTGACTAACCATCCTACAAAAGGAAAATTAAGTAATTAAGCAAAACGGATGCTTGGTATTTGCAACATCTCATCTCTAGACCTTGATTGTAGATAATGCACAATAAAAGCATTAGATATTATTATAATTAGGTCCATGGCTTTTGGCATTGTATGAGCCAAGAAACTTAGAAAGTTGTGAAATCATCATGAGCCAAAAAATTGACTTTCAGATGATGTTATCATAGGTTATTTCTTAGAAGTAGCTTAATCAATACAATTCGATTATCGTAGAGGAATAAAGAGTAAGTTGATTAATCAGGTAATTGACCATTATCCCTACATTCATATGTTGCTATATTGAACTTTACTGTAAACCAACTTTTTGGAGAGTATTCGAATGAAATATATCCAAGTGACATATGCCCTCTTGGAGGGTGGATAAGTTGCTTATTTGCATAACCTATTGGGGCCATGAATGCTTTAACCAAATAAGTAAAAACAAATGAATCCTAAGAGTATTAATTGGGGCTTTAATCCCTAGATTTACAATAATTAAAAATCACAAATCGAATATCAATGTATTAATGGTATACCTAATCTGAGGTCAAAATCATAATTAATGTAGGCAGAGACCATAACATCTCTAGCTCATGGTTCAAAGTATCTACACCTACAATATCCAAAAAAAACTGTGAATGCGCAATATTCATGAATGTTGGTAAGTAAATTTGTTTATTTGTTGTGTGCATGCACATGAGCCAATGAACAGAAGGATGCATCCACACGATTCTTCTTCTTCTTCTTCAAAGCTAAACCCTAGCTTAATTCCAAATACAGAATCTGATCTGCATTTAGCCTTACATTGTATACCTCCATTTCAACACTAACAGATCACAATTGTGGAGCGAAGATTCCGTTTCAATGGCTACACTAAATCTACTAGCTAGGGTAGTTTGTACTATGGGTACAGAGTAAGGGACAGTTTGGTCCTTTGAAGTATTATTGTTAACTCTCCAATGCCAACAGAATCCCCTGTCTCTAGGTCGCTAAGCGGCCTTAGATATGGTTGACGGTTTGTCCGCCACAAATTAATTTCTTTTAGTAAAAAATTAAAGTTTAAAATTGTCGATTTTAATAATAGGTAAAATAGATTTTGACTTATTTCGGCCATCGAGATGTAACCTCTTTTAAGATTTTTTTTTTTTTACTTTAGAATCGTAATAATTTTATATTTCTTTGTTATTACGACGGTTCAAAAAAATAGATAGGGATTTGCTTAGTTAGCTCGGAACTTGTTTGCCGGACGGACCGTGTTGGAATTTCAACTATCGTTATTCGTTACTACCCACAAATGTCTATTGCGGAATTTTAGTCGGGGATGGTTTACACGTGCTTAATGATTGTTGATACTCTTTTGGCCCACTAACATTGAGAAACATGGCAAAAGAAGAATGATCCAGGCAGAACATGTCGCCTGGACGACCCAACCAGAAGAATATGTGGTTTTGTATGTCTCCGAGGATTCGTTATTTCTCGGTAAGATTGGTGTAATGATTCAACGAGGGCGCTCCAATTGTGTTAGTAATGAGACACCCCGAGTAATGGGAAGATTTTTATAGGCCCGCGGGATTAAATTCGGGCTAAAAAGCCCTACTTGCAATATATTTGAATTGGGTTCAGGTTTTGTCAAAATAGTTCGGCCCGATTTAAAATTAGAGCTAAAATGACTTATGTGATTTCATTTGAATAAATTTTTTGATTTAAGAATGTAAATTTGTGTTTTAAAACATAAAAGAAAAGGAAAAAAACCATCTTATAGGTCCATTGTTCATTTAAATGGGAAAAAAAAAAACCATCTGAATTTTTAATTCTAATTTGAATAGGAAAAATTGTAATTTTTTATTAGGTCGGGCTTCAGGCTTTTTATCAGAGCCAAGCTCGGGCCCAAGTTATAGGCCCGTTGGTCGGACCAGGCTCGGGCTCAGGCCTAACATATTTCCATTAGTGATAAATAAAAGCCCAGCCCGAGCCTGACCCGGCTTGGCCCATGAACATATCTATTGGAATTTGCTCCTTATAGAGTATGCCTTACATCCACATCCCACACTTTATAGAGAATATCTCCTCATAAATAATATAAATACCGGAAATGTTCTTGATGTGCGGTCAAGACATGATATGAAGTTGATGTGAGGTGTATTCTATGAAGAGCAGATCAGGACTTGCTCTATTGGATATGATCTCACCGCGAATGCCCCGATAAACAATAAATACGAGGGAGTTATTCAATGAATAATGAACAGGGCTGCAAATTGGGCTGGGTTAGCTAAACCCCACTTAAAAAACTAGGGTTGGATTGAATTTCTAGGGTTATGACTTATGATTGAAAGATATGAATTAATTTTAAGTCCGGTTAGGGTTGAGGTCTTGACCAATTCAACCCAATTATCCAACCCAAGCCTGATTTAACTAAAGCATAAAACATGATAAATATGTACTTTTATATATAATAATAACAAAACTAAATTAACATGAATTTTAAGCTTAATTTAAAAAAAGTATAAATACATACAAAATTCAAGGTTTTGCACTCTATATATTTGTATTTGTACTCTTTCCATATTAAATCTTATAATCTAAGAAATAAATACATTTGAGAATAAATAAATAAATAAAATCAATCCAAACCCAACCTGAACTCAACCTTATCTTAACACAAAGTATTAGGATTGGGTTAGAATACAGTCCAACTTTTACCCCCAACCAATAAGAACACGTTCATTCAATTAATAGTCACAAAGTAGATTTGATTTGATCCCTAGATGTGTTCTAGGGCCGGGTAGCCCAACAGGTTAGCCTGGCCCATCCCATTTTTTGTCAGGCTTTGATATTATTTTAGACTTGCAAGATCGTGCTCAAGCATAGACTGGGCTCAGGATTTCTCAAGAAAGTTTGAACCCAAGCCCTAGGCCGAGCCCATGCCCAATAATATTTTTATAATAAAAATATATAATATATAATATATATTTTTTTGTTCTAAAAAACTTTGAATTCTAGGGTGTTTTAGTATAAATAAATCAGCTTTTTTTGTTGAATAAAAAACAGAGATAATCTTTTTGCCCAATTTAGAGGATAGGCTTCAAGTTCGAGTCATGAGGGCCAGGATCGGATTCAGACCTGAAAAGAGGCAAAGTCCGACCCGGCCCGACTGGTGAACATTGCAAGGTTAGTGGACCAGGACAAAATAGTGAAAGTACCCTGCCTTTATAGACCGATAACACTGTATATGAAAAGTCATCTTGTACGGATTGGAATAGGAGCACTGGTCCCACCAAGGACAACTCCCACGAGGAAAACTTGATGCGATCGGACGAGTAAGGACGTGGAATATATCAATCAAATTTGGGACAAAAGAGAAATGGCCAAGCCCATCCAATCAGTCTGATTAGACAATCACAGCCAACGATGGACGTTCCACTGTGGGAGTCGTTTCATGGAATCAATCTTAGTACCCACATGACTCCCGGGCCTACTCGAGTTTGTCATTTGTGGTGAGGGAGATGCTCTTGCCACGAAGAACCAGATGAGCTGAAACAAATAGACGCAAAATATCTTGTCTGCACAAATTGGTGATAGCGATTTGCTTGCCAAACCGACAGTAACAACACATATGGCATGCGCAGCAAATCAAATGCACGCAGCAAATCTGTTTGCATCACTGTTTCACCAAATCTGGTTTATTTGCATTGTAACTTTAATTTGCACTGATTCAAAAGCAAGGGAGTGCAAATTAAAGTGATACCCGAAGCAAGAGTGAATCGAATTCTGCATGCAAACAAACAAAGCCCTATGAGTAAGAGAGGTTTACTTGGGCAAGTGTTTGATGGAGGTTGAAAGCTTAAAATCTTGGTTTTCCTTCTTTGACTATGACTTGTTTTAAAGGCCGTGGTTTCTTTGGAGGGCTACTGAGGTTGTTTTTTCCGGTAACCGTCTACAAAGACTATTGTTTGGGGCCCGAATTTGCACATCAAAATAACGTGAAACCAAACTCTTGGCCGTCCTTGATTCTAATTTCGAATTCCTATTGTTGGAATAGGGCCTTAAAAGGAATATCTAGGGCACACTTCTTAACCCCTCCTTGATGCAAACAAATGCATCCTAGCCATGAAAAAATGGGCATTGATTGATTAATTCGCAAGGTAAGTCTATTTTATAAAGTTTTATTTGTTCTTTGGTATTATTTTTCAAAACCCCACTTATCATATAGTATCCATTGACAAATTGTTTTTGTTATTTTTCATTCTGATTATTTGATATAATAACAAAAAAAAAAAACAACTATTCAATTATTATAACAATACAAATTAATGGTACTATAATAATGATAAAGTATTTATGTGGGGCCAAAAATTAATGAACAATGGATTAGGTGGGGGGGTGGATGGGGGAAAAAGTTAATAAACGTGGATGGGGTCCAAAATATAAATGAAATATAAATAGGAATTATGGGGATTTAAGGCATATGGGGGCATGACTCCCCTATTTTTTCCCTGGCTCAAAGCTTGATGTTTCGTTAAAGAGAATGAAGAGAAATATCGAAGAGTTGGGCGATACACAATTTTTGCATATCATTTGATATTGCTACTTTCCTTATAATGAAAATAGAACATTTTTAACAAAAAATATTTCAATTATTCTATCATGACTATTCCTTTATATTCAAAACTTTGTTTTTAAATCCTTTTAATTTGTTTTGATGCATATGGCAAAGAAAACAACAAAATATAACTCAAACATAAAGTTTCCACCTATTTAGTTGGATGAAAGAGATGGAACCATTGCAGTTAGTTTTTTTCTAATCCAATTGCACCTTGGTCAATATATTTTCTTGGCTCTGTTGATTATTTACATGAAAAGATTCTATTCATTGTGTGTAGGCAATATTCCTTGCTTCTAGAAAATGTCTGAGTTTAGGGTCCAGCATGTACAACTTTGATCTGGGCCCTTCTAAGTCCGAACCCTTCACTCTGGACCCACATCTGACTTTTGCCAGCTAATTCATGCATAAGTCCCAAGCTTTCTAAGCCTCCGTATACAAATTTTCTCTCACCACCCAAAGTTCAAGCAACCAAATGGTCTCATTTTCTTTCTTTCTCTGCTCCATTAATCTCCATGGTAGGTCCCATCCAGTGGCTGCTCCCGGTTTCCACTAAATATCTCCATTTTTTTTTAGAACCAGCTACAATCGGATTTTTTAAAATTTGGTCGGGTAATTCTCCATACAAATTCGGACTTTACTAATTGGACCCGACCCAGGCACTGAATGCTTGATTAATGAGGATAACGGTGAGCTTCGTGGTTCGTAGTGCTATCGTGACTCGTAAGACAAACCCTGCTTTAAAAGGGCTTTTGATTAAAGAGCCTTGAAGACCGTCCAATATCGACGTAGGAAAGTTTCCACCCGTCTACCCCGAAGACCACCCCAAAATCCAGGCCACTTGCTCATGAGGCCATCATTTTTCCACGGGTTAATTTCGCGATCGGACTACGTTTTGTACACGTGTCAACTTGAAACCTAATTCAATTGATCCATTAAGAAGAGAAATGCTAAACAAGAGACACGTTGCCGACACGCCAACATGGTCACATGGATGTCGCTGGATCGACCGCTATTGGAGTTTCCCGCACATGGACTCGTATTAAAAGTTGACTCCTTGTTTAAAAGGCCAAACATGTGGGCCTCCCCCTGCTTTTCCTCATGTTCCACCCACGAGCCCATTGTTGTGGGCGTCTAGAACAACAGTTGGCCGAATGAACCATCCGATCGGAAATTGACGGTACAGATCTTGGAAGAGACTATCAAATGAACTGCGTAGTATGTACGATACTACATGTTAGTTTGCGCCAATTAATAATTAATAAATATGATAATGAAGGTATGGTTGTGCGAGAACCGACAGAAGGCCCAAACTCCGACGCACGCAACTGAAGGAGACGCGCTTCCGTCGTCGGACTTGTCAGCTACACGAACTAATCGCAGCCGTTCCTTTCATGGACACGTGTCAATTGAAAAATGGTTGATCCCAATTTATCCGGCAAGATTCTCCATCAGTATAAAGAGAGCCACACGGATGGCCCGAAAGCTCATCATCTAAGCTCAAATTCTCCAATTTCGATTTTTGAAGAGGCCAAAAGTTGCGGATACACAGCACGGCCAGGTACCTCAGAGAGAAGCTCATGATGTTAACGGAGACGGCTCTGAACCCTCCGGAATCTGACGCCACCGGCCTGAATTTCAAGGAAACAGAGCTGACGTTGGGCTTACCCGGCGAAGCTCGGAGCCAGACGGAGACCATTGCGAAGAACAATTGTAAGCGTGGCTTCTCGGAGACCGTTGATCTAAACCTCGGCAGCTGTAGCAAAAACCGGATTGAAGATCAAGGGGAAAGTGAAGTGTCCGGCGCCAGCAAACCTCCATCGTCAAAGTAAGATCTGGATCTGGTGATGACGAGATGTTTTTTTCCTCAATTCTTCTTCTCCTTCTTCTTCTTCTTCTTCTTATGATTTTGTATTTTCAGGGCGCAAGTAGTGGGATGGCCGCCGGTGAGATCGTTCAGGAAGAACGTGCTGAAGAGCTGCACGTACGTGAAGGTGGCCGTAGACGGAGCACCGTACCTGCGGAAGGTAGACTTGGAAACGTACGGGAGCTACCAGCAGCTGTTGAGCGCTTTGGAGGAAATGTTCACCTGCTTTACCATCCGTACGTATATTGTGTGCAGTACTTGTATCTTTTACATATGCACCGTTGATTTAAGGAAACAGGCCTGATTTGATCCTGGTCGTTCCTTGTTCTGCAGGTAATGTTCTAAACGAGAGCAAGCTCATGGATCCCGTGAACGGAACGGAGTACGTTCCCACCTACGAAGACAAGGACGGAGACTGGATGTTGGTGGGAGACGTTCCTTGGAAGTAGGTTCCCGAAAACACCCTCACTTAGCTTTGTAAATTGACCAAAGTATCCCTAGAATAACATTTCTTTCCCTGGTCGAGTGTAGAATGTTCGTCGCATCATGCAAGCGTATTCGGTTGATGAAGAGTTCAGAGGCTGTGGGTTTAGGTAAATTCATAGTCTCTCTCTGTTCTGTATGTCTCGAGGATATTTGATTTACGAACAATTTTTGTTTATTTATTTCTTTATTGTTTGGTGCAGCTCCAAGGACCCCTACACAATCAACGAGCACATGAAGAGGGTGAAATTAAGGAGCCGTATGGAAGTGGCGGACTTGATTGCTTTTATATGATAACAACTTGTACAGATATTATTCCTTGTTTTTGCTTTGTTTTTTGTTGGGGGAGTTTTGGATTAGCTAGGACTTAGAGGAATTAGGAGAATAGCAGAGAGAGAGAGAGAGAGAGAGAAATAAAGGGTGAAGAGACCCCTGCCTGTAATTATTAACTGTTATTAAGTATTCTAGTTACTAACTTCAGATCACCCCACAAATAAAAAGGAAAAAAATAGTCCTATTGATTCAATTTTTTTCTGACTTATGATTCCAGATCTGAAATTTTTTACTGTTGGGATTATTGGGTTGGCAGAGTTCTGTAGAAATTGGTGATTTTCGCCCGAGAGATGTGAGGAATTCTGTAAATGAGGGGTGCAAATTCTGGCATACTTTTGCTTGTGGTCTTTTACTTAGCTTCAGATTTCATTTTACTTCGTTTGCACTGCACGCAAATAAGTTGAAGTAAAACGTGAAACAGAAGTTAGCCAATACAGTGCAAATGAATTCGCTCTGCAAATAAACGAAGCTGTAGGGCTTAGAGAACGCCCAGAGCGGGAATTCTAAGCATCACGAGCCCTTTTAAATCGCACCTTGACTGGGTAAACCCATGACGCCTAGCATTTGCCTTTACATTATTCCGATTCAATGATTCAATCACAGCCTGTTAGGATCAATCCTGGACTCGAAATGTTCTAGCATCAATAACATCAAGTTAAACTGTCTCGTTCATTTTCTATGTATATTGACTGATATCTGGGTCGGACACTTGACAGGAATGGTTGTCAAATTGTGTAAAACCAAACCCAGAACTGGGGACCCAAGAACCTATATGCAACTCTGTAAGAGTGTGCAAATATTATATATTCAAGGCTTCAAACCAAATTCAATCCGGATTTGTAGTAACAGAGAAAATTAATTTGCCTTTGTGCCTTTCTACAATATGGATCGGTCTTGGCACTCCTCTGATTAAATTCAGGTTGGAACTTTCGGATCTACCCGACCCGTTAACAAGCCCATGGGGTTTTGTGGCCGAAAAAGTAGCTCTTCTAGTTCGAGTTACGGATAAGGATAAGCACGACCAACTCATTTATTCGTTTTTCAATAAGGCAGATGATGGTTACAGGCTACAGCCTAGAGAATACAGACATACAGTGTAGAGAAGTACAGTACAGATAAGGGGAGGAAGGCAGAATTGATCCAAGAGCAATGCTATTAGCACCCAATCAATGAACATTACTTACTAAGCTGGAGTATGTAGGGGTAAATTGAATCCCTGGACCGAGAATGTGATAAGGACAAGGCGTATTATTGGAGACTGAAGAGTTGCGGTATTATTATGCATGTTGTTTCAGACAAAGTTGGTATGGACAAGTATGCTTTGTTCCCTTAAGAAAGAGACGCCACAGCATTGGCCCATCAAACCAGCCCACTGTTTTGTATTTACTAATTACAGAGCTTTTATTTTAAAGAAGAACTGGCCCACACTGCCATGGATCCTATGCAACCACCATAGTAGCTATCCATCAAAACATAAAATAATAAAAAATAAAAAATAAAAAATAAAAAACCCATTATATAGAACCATACTTATCCTCTTTAAAGTTGAACATTTTATTTGTCTTCTAATACTTACCCTCTTTACTGCTATTAGTCTATTGTGAGTACTGTCGAATGGTCTAATTCTCAAATTGAATCCATGACATCCTTCAGATTTGGAACTTGCTTCACTTTCACCATTCACATGGTTGGATTTAGGGATGTCAGTGGATCGGATTAAGTGGTAAACTCACACTGGCCCAACCCTATTGGGTTGGGGTCGGGTCAGCAATAATCAGGTCTGCTTAAGGTGGGCCCGTGCTAAACCCGAGCCATTGACATTGCAACATTGAACTACTAAGTTTGAGTGAGTGCATGTGCAATACTTATTGGACTGGACGGAGCAGATCGGGTTCAGGTTGTATTAAATAACTGTATTGAACCCGGCCCGTTGACCCTACCAGCATTGCCAAGAACATTCTCTTCTTTTTTGCCAAACCACATTACCACCAAAACCACAGTAGGTTGTAATGTGGTTAAGTTCTGATCCATCTGGACAGCATTGAAGGTACATAATCATACTAATACTACTGCTGTCATGCTTTTCATTTTCATCCTTCTGCTTTAATGATGTTGATATTGTCTTTGAAAAGTTCTTATCGGCTCGCAATCCAATCAAAAAGCAGATCACACCTAGTGTTTTGAATTTAAAATAATCGTAGATCATATTAGGGAAATACTTCCTACTAGATCTGATCATGAACTGGGCTTTGGGCTCATTCAAATTTTAAAAAAAGAGAAGCCTCATCCCAGCCCATGAACAGGTGTACTCCCTCAGTGACTTATTGGGAACATCGTGTATCTCCATGAATTTTGATGGATTTTCATTGGTTGGTGCATACCTTAATGTGAGGCATTAAGCATAAAAGATCTGGAACGATCTGTTTGGCTTTACCTGCAGCTAGTTGAATTTGAAAAACCTTTTGCTCCTTCCTGCAACAAGGAAAACAATACTTTCTCTCTGACGGTGGATAACCAAAAGCCATGTCTCCTTAATGTTTTAAGGATATGTTTGGTTTGAAGAAAAAAGTAAGGAAAGAAAGTGAAAGACAGGAAAACTAATAAGTTTGTAAAGATTTTCCTACTTTTTCTTCCTTCTACATTTTCCTTCAAACCAAACATAACCTAAAGAATCTTGGACTTCATGTAATCACATGAATTATTACGTGAGAGCCTATTGTCTTCCTCTCCTTCCATGAAAGAGCACAGATGAATTCACTGAATAGTATAGAACTTGGTCAATGATGAGTTTTAGCTTCCATGAACAGTTTTATCTGCTTGGAGGAGAAAAAACTCATTCAAGCATAACGAGAAATGCAAAAAGGAAGTAATTAAATAATAAAGAGGCGTCAATTGTATATATTTATATTTGTATTCTTTGCAAATTGAGATGAGGAAGGAGTAAAAATACATAATGGTATAGCACAAAATCTTACATTTTCTATTATTTTGTATGTATTATATGATACGTATCAGTTTTTGAATCCACGGAAAAGGGGGTAATACATCCTCAAAAGGCCAAAACCCATAACCCCAATGGCCAATATTGGTGCAGGTAAGATCAGATCCCGAGTCTTTGCGGCAATTGGCCAAAAGCCTTAACAACTAGCCACTTGGCACCTTGCGATACACAATTATTGTATATCATTGGTGTTACGTAGGGGTGGTAATGAGTAGAGTTTTTCATGAGCTGCTTGAGCTCAACTCGACTCGGTTTTAGCTGAGCTTGAGCTCGAGCCCAATTTAGTGGCTCGATTAATAAATGAGCCGAGCTCGAGCCTATTAGAGCTCGACTCGTGAGGCTCACGAATTTGGCTCGAATATATATAATATATATAATAAAATTATAGAAAATAATATATATAATAAAAATATTATAATTATTAATTACTATAATTCTTAATTTTTAAATATAAAATAAAATTTTGTATATATAATTTTTATTTTTATAAATTATATAATAAATATTTTTATAAAGTATAAAACGAGTCGAACCGAGTCGAGCTCGAACTTATCAACTTTTGACTCAAGTCGAACTCGAACTCAAAGTTCTGGCTCGAATCAAGCTCAAGCCTTGTAAAATAATTTTGAGTCGAGTTTGAGCTTAATACTATTCGGCTTGACTCGGTTAGAATCCACCCCTAGTGTCACGATTTTAGACACCAAAACCACTTTGCCACGTGAAAAAAAATGGAAAAGAAAGAAAAAAAAAAGGTGAAAACTATCCCACAGGCCTAACATGTAACGAGTATAGAGATATGGGTGTCCCAATCCATCTTTTTGGCCTTTATCCCGTTTTGGAACAACATAGACATGAGGTACCGAAAGGGGCTTCAAAAGAAAAGGAGGAGATTAGGCAATATGTGATTCTATTGATCCTTTGGAGAGACAATCCTTTGCGTGTGTCCATTTGCTGATTGCTCATTTTCTTTGTATAATGTGACGTGTCAATAATCTACAGACAGACCCGGCTAAGCTCTTGTGCTTTCGACAAAACTAGACAGGCCCATAACATGTTAAGCACGTGTAGCAGATTGTTAGGAAAATGTTGAGTTGTGATACGTGGCAATTATGTAGGTCATAAAAAGTGTTTTTTGAAAAAAAAGTGGAATTTGTTAAGATTATGTTTGGAGTCATTACTGTTAATCGAGAGTTGTTTTTTGAGATGTGGTACTGCTTTTCAAGAAAGCAACCAAGGTTCAAACTATCGATACTGGCATCGGTCCATTTTTTAATTTTTACTTTTTTTTTTTTCGACTTTGTTTTAGAGGGGCTGGTTTAAGTCCCAGCTACCCTCTAAACCAAATCCTAACTTGATACAATTCCTTACAGGGGCGTATTGAAAAGGGCCCGAAACGATACATATCGACTGATACAGAATGATATATAACGATTTTTTAAACCTTAAAAACAACATCGATTCCAAATGCTTGCTAAAAAAATGAGGTTAAAATCCAATAAAACATCATTTTTACAACAATTGTAGGGTTTAGTACCCTTTCATTGAATTAACATTGACCGAGAGAATTATGACATAAAGTTTACTTAAATCGGATCCAGTTCGGTTAATGTTCAGGCCCAAATTTAAGTTTCAACCGGAAACATGGATGTCAAGGGCTCGGCTTCGGTATGGTTTTGCTCCCACCCCAATCCAACTGAATAACATGCATTTTTCGAACCCAATCCAGCATTACGGGTTTCAACTCGATACCAATCCAACCTGACTCTCAGTTTTCGATTATATTTAATAAGTAGGGAAATTTCAGATTAGTATCCTATAGTTAGGTTTAATGCAACTTTGATATCCTAATTTTAAAATGTAACAATTTAGTGCCTAAACTTTCAAAATGTGTCAATCTAATACCTGTCATTAAGGCTCGTTAACCAATCCATAAGTGTCATTTGAAAAGACAAAAATACCTTTGAATATCATCTAATTGTATTTATCAACCATCCAAACATTGACAAAAAATGAACAGTCTCAAATCCTTGCCTCTTCTGCTCAAGAAAGATGGGGTCAGATGTAACCCCAATTTTCTTGAATAGAAGAGGCAAGGATTTGAGACTGATAATTTTTATCAACATGTGGACGGTTGATAAAGAAAATTAGATGACACACAAAGGGCATTTGTGTGTTTTCAAATGTCACTTAACAGCTGGTTAATGAATTAGTTAACGATTGGTACTAATTTGACACATTTTAAATATTTGAGTACTGAATTGTCATGTTTTAAAGTTCGGGGATTAAAGTGACACTAGGCCCAAAGTACAAGGTACTAATCGGGAATTTTCCCTAATAATTAATATAAGTTATAATTTGGACTTTGGGTTTCAAAAGTATCACACACCAATAAGGAAAAATAAAAAATGATTCAAATCAGCCCCCCACAGCACATCCCCGTCATGTATTGGGAACATCTCTTGATGATAGTACCAAAAATGATTAGGCATCATCGAGAGATGTTCCCAGTACATGGTGGGTATGTACTGTGAGACGTTGTGGGAAATTATCTTGTGGGGGGCTAATTTCAACTCATAAAAAACCAAACGAACATAAAAAGGTAAGCTAGACATAATGACTTTAGGTCATACCAAATTGTAAGAATATCTTCATGTGTGAGGTATCATGATTCATGACATCAAAACCTGATCTAGGCTCAAGTTGAAGAATGAAAACCCTAACCCGACCCTATACTTGTGTAAGCTTGACCTTAAAACAACCCTATACTGTCGAATCAGGCAGGGTTTATTTGATGCCAAATTTGTGTGTGTGTGTGTGTGTGTGTGTGTATGTGTTTGTCAAAGAAAAAATGTCGTGCTAATGACCAGGTTTGTACGGATTTTTAGGAGATGGCAAATTTAGCAAGATGATATGCTACTTGGTTGCCTAATCTAGGAGAGAAATTGAGGAACCATCCATGTGAGTTAGAAGACTCTTGCAACTTTTTGTATAATCCATGTTAAGAAATATCGAATACATGGATACTCCACCCTTCTTTCCCAATTCATAATATAGTTAATCGGTGAATTATCTGATCCATCGAATTAACTTCCACTAAGGTCATGTTTGGGTGTACTTAAGTTAAAAATAAGTGTTTAAAAATAATTGTTTATTCAAATAAGCACTTATTTGTATTTTGCACCCAAGTTTTTATACTAGGTGTTTGGTAGTCTTTTTCTCTAATAAGCATTTGTGACTATTTTGTCCTTTATTTTCTTTCAAAATTTCAAAATATACCATTTGAAAGCACTTCTAAGAAATTATTTTTATGAAATCATTTTTATAAAAGCACTTTTGTGAAAGCACCTTTACAAGCTTTTGTAAAACTACTTTCACAAAAGTGTTTGTAAAAATGCTTTCATAAAAGTACTTTTATAAAAGTTCTTTCATAAAAGTACTTTTATAAAATTCAACTATGATTAATTTTACAAGTAGTATTTTAAAATGCAACTAAGGATAATTTTGAAAGAAAAAAACTGAATAAGTGCTTATTTTTAAAATAAGCACTTATTTCGACCTTATTTCCCAAATACCATTAAATGGTTAATGACCCACATAAGCACTTATTTTTAAGCACTCCCACAAATGGCCTAAAACAAGAAGGTTAGCTATAATGTGAACAGATCAAATAGAATTGAATCCTGATAATTCGTAGATCAAACAATACAACTCCTTCCACATGGAATTAGGGAGGCAATTTCCACTCTAGCCTCACTCCTATCCAATTTGATGTGGTAGTTTTTTTTTTTTTTTTTTTTTTTGAAAAAATGGATTTTGGGGTAGGGACAGATTTTTGATATCTTACAAAATGTACACATATGGATAGGTATGGTTTTGGGTTAATTCAAATCTCCCTGACCTTTACATTGATTTTAGGGCCTATTTGTTTTTTGGATTTTGAAAGGGAAAAGTTGGTCAATGGGATTTTTGTTCCCAATGACCAAGATATCCATATTTTTTTTTCCAGATTTATGTAGGGTTTACAAAAAAAATCATTTTCCTAGGGTATCACTACCCATCTCCAAGGTTGGTAAGTAACTTTCCCACCTAGGGGGAAAGGTGCCAACACCTGGATGAGGCAAAATTGCCACTTCTAATAAAAGATTTTTATGGCTAAAACAATCATTGTGTTATTTACTTGGGAAATAAAAGAACATGGGAAAATAGTTACCTAGATAAGTGCATTTACCTTGGTCCTGAAAAACACAAAAAGCCTTATTAAAATACATCTAGTGCCTGCAACAAAATTATCAATTTGAATTTATGTATTATGTGTTGAAGTTAATAATTCTTTGAATGCGAAAGATAGTTTATAATTCATGTATTTTCTTATATATTTCAATCAAATAATTAGAATTTTTTATATTTATTAAGGGAAAATCTATGATATAGAAAATATATGGTATCCAAAGAATTTTGACCAATCAAAACCCACTCATAAATTTTGATAAATAACACCTGATTGTCTACCATATTTATATTCCACTTGATTGGATTCAGATATCATATCTTTCCGATATCATAGTCCAAAACAATCTAATTTATTACTTATATATACCATGAAACAATCTACGGATAGGAAGGATTTGGATTCCATAACGCTGTGAGAAGAGTACGAGGTGAGAGGTTTTGAAAGATAAGAAGGATGAGAATTTAGAAAATCCTTTCGAAACCGACCCCGTCGCCATCCCTCAATTATAGAATTACGAAATTCTCTCTCCAATTCAACTGGAGTACTGGACTATGCCGGCTTTGACACGGACGGACGAACAACCTTTTTATTTTTAAGTATTAGGACTCAAGCATCCATTATGATTCATAATTGCCTCTTCATGTCAGTATCAAACAAATAAATCCTCCTTGGGCTCCTTTTTGAAGCAGCCCATAAGCCCATGGCCCATCTTTTCGTATGTAAATCAAACTACTGAATGCCGTTTGGGCTCTTGTGATGAGCACACACATGAGTCCATGGCCCATATTCTTGTCTTTCGTTAGCTGTAGCCAAGATCCCATGGGCCATCTTTTCTGTTCGTAATCATTTAAGTATCATAAATCATCATAATCAAACAAATCAATGCTCCTTGGGCTTACCGCTTACGTTAGCTAACTACGGGTCCGGGTTTGCTGGTCGACAACCTTTTTAGCTTCTAATAATAGCATGCTAACTTGCGCAGATTCAATTTTTCAATCACCACCGTCATCCGTCAAAATCACAACCCTCCTGTAAGAACTTCTCTGTTGCCACCCTGCAAATCGTCCGGCATTGAACCATCGGCGTATTTTAGCTTTTTTTGTCCATTTCTTTTATCTTTTATTTATTATTTTTTTTCAAATTCAAATAAAAAGTTATTTTTTCTATTAGTGATTTGGTTTTAATTTATTTTTTCTAATTTCAGACCTACCACCAAAAGATAACTCCTTTTTTTTTATTATTTTTTCTTATATTTTTCTGAGTCGTACCTAATTTTTCTCAGAAAATGCCATCGCTTCTCTTCAATCGAGAAACACTTATTGATCTTTCATGGAGATGGAACAGCTCAGAAGCTCGAAACCCTCAAGAAGCTTCAAATCCCTGCGGAGATGTTCCAGGCCTTCCCCGGTGTTGCTCTGCTTCTCATTGCTTCCGCTGTCTTATTCCTAAATCCTTGATTTTTGTGATGATGAGCTCCTTCTTCATCCCTGAGATCAATGCCTAGGGTTTCTTACTCAATTTATTTCCTTTGCTCGAGATCCGGTTCCTCGCCAGTGCTTCCTCACCTCAAACAGTAAAAACCAGGTTTCCATTCATCCTTTCTTTCTTTTCTTCCTTTTTCTCTTTTAGCGTTAATCTGATCTCCGTATGTAACATTGAGTGTGCATCAACATTTAACCTTTTTTTTCTTTGCCTGTTTACGAATTTTACGGACTGGAATGTTTTCCAGATTTGCAAGTTACGATCTTTTCTCATTGGCTTGATGACCATTGCAATGATCTGATGTTTGTGCTAATTGCCTTTATTTTCTTTCATGTATCTGTTAATGGCGGTCTAGATCTATGATTTTATCCACAAAATTAGCTCCTTTAGAGAGAATCTAAAGTTTCCGTTTGCTTTTTGGTGGCCGTAGTCTTAGGTTTCTAATGCAAGCCTGTTGCCGCGCCGAGCTGTGGGTGCTATAGTTATAATATTAATCAAAATGAGCTTGTGGTAGGCTCTTTGTTTGATCAACGTCGCCAACATGCTTAAGCAATTTCTTAGTAGACTTCCTCGGAAGTCCTTCAAATCTGACGCTGCTGATACTGCTGGGAGCAATTCTGGCAACAATACCACCGCTGCTGGCAATGGAGCTAGCAGTGGGATCCAACGTACAAATAGTGGAAACGCTGCCTCAGGCAGATCGAATGCTGTCAAGAAGATGTCTTCAGCCGTTTTTCCTGCAAGTGTCGTTGCTGGAATAGAGCCCCTTCTATCTTTTAAAGATGTTCCGAATCAAGAAAAGCAGAACTTGCTTATTAGTAAGTTGAATCTTTGTTGTGTGGTTTTTGACTTCAACAATCCAATTCAGGATTCTGCCGAGAAAGATCTGAAACGTCAAACTTTGTTAGAGTTGGTCGAATTTGTTGGTTCCGGTTCTGCCAGGCTTAACGAACCTGCAATTGCAGCGGTTTGTAAAATGGTTGTAGCTAATCTTTTTAGGGTTTTCCCTCCTAACTACCGGTCTAATTCGACTGGTGGAGAAAACGAAGACGAAGAACCGATGTTTGATCCTGCCTGGTCTCATTTACAAGTTGTGTATGATTTGCTGCTTAGGTTCATCACTTCTTCTTCACTCGAATCAAAGATAGCAAAGAAGTACATAGATCATTCGTTTATTTTGAGATTGCTTGACCTGTTTGATTCTGAAGATCCAAGAGAAAGAGATTGCTTGAAGACAATCCTGCATAGAATTTATGGGAAGTTCATGGTTCACAGGCCCTTTATCCGGAAGGCTGTCAGCAACATATTTTTCCGCTTTGTCTTTGAAACAGAACGGCATAATGGAATTGCTGAGCTCTTGGAAATTCTTGGCAGTGTAATTAGTGGGTTTGCGCTACCACTGAAGGAGGAGCATAAAGTGTTTTTGTGGAAGGCTCTGATTCCTCTGCACAAGCCAAAGTGTATGGGTGTTTACCTTCAGCAATTATCCTATTGCATTACACAATTCATAGAGAAGGAGCCAAAGTTGGCAAGCTCGGTCATAAAGGGGTTGTTGAGATATTGGCCAGTAACAAATAGCCAGAAGGAAGTGCTGTTTTTGGGGGAGTTGGAAGAAGTTTTGGAAGTAACAAAAATGGTGGAGTTCCAGAAGATCATGATCCCTTTGTTCCATAGGATTGGGTGCTGTCTTAACAGCTCCCATTTCCAGGTGATTGTCCCTTCTTTTCTTGTTTTGTTCTGTTCTTGCTACTGCTTTTGTAGTGTTGTTCCTTTTAGTAAATGTTTTCTTTTGTTTCCATTCTTGTATTCGTAACCATTCATTATTCTGTGTGCTTGGAGGTGCATTTGTTTCTCAGATTTATACTTTATACAGTGCTTAGCAAGTTACCGTCGAATTTCCTTCCCCTCTTTTTTACAAATTTTCTGTTCTTTTGGTTTCCAAGGAGCTTTCTGCAAGACATTGTTTGTTGTTTGCATAACAAGTCATTGTGAATAATGAATCCTATTAAGTTGAAGAAATAAATGCATTTAAAATGTTATGCCAGGTTCCATCACACTCCAGCTTTCCAAAAAGTCTACTTGGAAATGCTGGCTTTCTATGATATGCAATAACTCTTCACCCATTTATCATGTTCGCCTACCCACAGTTAATTGGTTTGAAAATTTTCAAGCTGTTGCAAAAAAAATAGACAGTTCTCATGATGGGAATGCTTATTCCGTAGGGTTTGGTGGTTCATACCCTTCGTCCCTTCCTGGAGATGCTATAATAGCTCAAGTTTACTACTACTATCTTTTTTATTTGATTTTCCTTTTCCTGGACAGATGTGACAATCTGGATTATGGTTAATCCCTCAATTATTTCACCCTTTTCCACAGAAACCTCTTTAATGCATCTTGTTGGCCCTGGCAATCCACTGCTGATTAGAAATCTTTATTATAGCAAATCTTGGTAGTGGTAATCTTGATTTTTTTTTCAGTAATTAACTTGCAAACTTATTTGTGATATCTTGATTATGGCTCTCATTGACAGCTGACCTAATGCTCCTTGCTGTTCTCAATGTTTTCGTTTGACATGGTAAACTTAATTGATTGTACAACCAATATGCTTTGAACCCAGACTTCTTGTTGTACTTTTTAGCAATTGCAGTTAGACCCAAATTACGTGATGTAGGATGTAAGGTGACATCACCAGGCAGAAAGACCAACTTTTTAAGAGAGGATTTAGGTTTCATCAATGGAGCATCATGATTGAGACTTGGGTGGATTTGTATCTAAAGGGAGTTTTAAAATAAAGTTGTTAATATATGGCAGCACACTTACTAGCCCACAAAATTCAGGGTTTGAACATTTGGTAAGTTTGGATTTAGATATGAATCATCGACATAATCATTGGTAAAAAGGTATTATGAGAGCTATCTCAGTGTGACCTCTTCCATCTTTGGTTATATTACTTGAACTATAAGGATCTGAGGTGGGATTTGCAGAGGCTTACAATAGGGGGCTTCTTCCCAAGGTGGTTAGTGGTTCAAACACAGTCAATTTTATCAACTATGCTTATGAATGTCATTGAAAGCAATTCCTATACTTGCTTACTGAATTTGATTTTGTAAAGATATTTCTGAACAGATGACTTGCTTTTTTTTTATTATAGAGGCTAGCCAACCTGTGGATCCTCTCCCCTACCCCCATTCTCTTTTGCTGTTTTGGTGTTATACATTTGTAGATGCCATTGTAGGTTCTGATGAGTCCTAGTGAGCTGTCCTCTATTATATAGTTTATAACTTGAGGGCTTATTATAGTCTGTTCGTATGTTAATGCTTTGTATCCTTTTTGTTATCTCTTAATAAGAACTATTATAGGGTGACAAGAGAAATGGTTAGAGATTAATTATCTGGCTTTCTGAATAGGGTCTAAGGGTTTGATTGGAGGAGTCTAATCAATTTATGGTGTCTGAATTTTAGGCATGAACAAGGGTGATTATGACACCTTTCCTCCTCTCTTTCTGTTAGACATCCAATGCTTACTGTATCTCAGCACTTCAGGGTCATGGGATGCTTGCATTCTTGTATTTACAGACATTTATCTCCAAAACGAGGTTCTCCATATGAGCACCTACCTGATGTAATTCAAAGGTTTTCTTGCCAACAATCAGAATAATTGACAATGATCTTGTTGAAATAGGAATATCAAATAACATCTCTTTTAGTTTTGGTTGTGTTACTGATCAAATGACAGAGTACAAAACTTCATGTTTTTATTTACCATGAATTAATGTCATTTGAAAAGGAACTGTTGTTTTGCCTGGCATTGTATATGCAAGGTTCTGGAGCCAAACCTACCAATTGGTTCCAAGATCAATGTAATATGGTAATTATATGCATGCAAAAGCAAACAAATTCTGCTTATTGATGATAAGCTTTGCTCATTGCCCAAAAGAAGATTTAACTGGAAGTTGGATCCTCAAATTGGCTTATTTTTGGCATCACATAGCATTTTTGGTGTGTTGTCTAGATTGTTTGTCCACCTTCATGGATGTAGACATTTAGAAATTTTGTAGGATGATTAGACTTTCCTGTCGATTTGGCAGGAAGCTTGTATTTCTTGTTTTGAATCCGTACCTAAGTTGTTGGAGTTGTATTAGGTGTTGGACACCTGAAACAAATTTTCAGGCAGTGAAGGAATGAAATCCTTCTAATGTGTTATGATCATTTCAGGTGGCTGAGAGAGCCCTCTTCTTATGGAACAATGAGCACATTGTCAGCTTAATTGCACACAACCGACAGGTGATCCTGCCTTGCATCTTCCCAGCTCTGGAGAAGAACACTAGGAACCACTGGAATCAGTCGGTTCTGAACTTGACAGTAAATGTAAGGAAAATGTTTTCAGAATTGGATGATGAGTTGGTCTTGACATGCCAGAGCAAATTTGAGGAGGAAGAAACAAAACAAAACGCAGCAGCAGAAAAGAGGAGGCTGACATGGGAGCGTCTAGAGAACATGGCCAGCGTCCAACCAGTGACAGGGAATACAGCAGTTCTGGTCACACATGAAACAGCCACTATCACCTGCTAATTTTTAGATATGCAGTGTTTTCCTTCCCCATCTTAAATCGTAGTTCTCCTCCCTTGCTTTTGGTTTTGGTATTGGTGCAGCGTGGTTGACAGGATTGTGGGGTTAGTCCTTGAATGAAATCTGCCAAGGCGCTGGGATGACCCAGGAGGATAGAATAGGCAACCGGCAACTAGAACGCAGTCAAATCATCTGTATCAAAGTTTTTTTCTTACTCCTTGAGGATGGGTTGGTTGTAAGTTGCAAGTCTCCAGTAGAAAATGGTCTTACCTTCTCAGGTGGAACTATAAGAGTTGTATCTTTTATACCTTGCATAGATGTGAATTATATGCACGCCAAGTGCTTAATGAGGGATATCGCTATTCAAATGTCAGCAGTCAGGTCCATTGGAGAGCAGGTGGTCTGAAATGATTCGGCCATTTCATAAGGTTTGAGGTGGTTGAACTGAATGACTTGTTGCTTTGTCTTTCATCGAAAAGAAAGCAATAAGCTATTCAGTTCAGCCATTTTAGCTTGTTACCAAACGGCTATGAGAGTATTTGTTATTGGGTCAATAGGAATTAAGAGGACCTGGGTAGCTAAACTGGTTATGTACATTACATCAAGTTGGGTAATCTGCGCCAAAGGTAAAAAGCCACTTCCGGTTGTTGGTGTCTATTCAGAATCAATGACTGTTGACTCTTTTAAGTTTTGTAGTTTGTTTGAAGTTTTGAAAAATACAAAACATCAAATATAAAATATTAGGCAACCTTAACTCCAATCTAAGCTCTATTTGACTATAAATTTTGTTGTTTTTTTTTTTATTAATGATCCTCGCAGCTATATGTAAACGGTTGAACCTAAAAAGAAATTCACTTGTGAATAGAAAATTATCAATAAAATAATCTAATTCAGTCAAACGGAAACAACAAACCAGTGAATTACATATAATGTAAAATAAAATATGAAAAAAATGGGAGAGAACTTCTAACTCAGGCATGAGTAACAGGAACACGAGGAAGGGGGAAGGGAACTGGAACCATAAATAAGTAAACCCTTCATCTCAGCTAACCCATAAAATGCATTGTTACATTGCAAAGTTGTTAATCAACTCTGCAACGTGAGAGAAGAAGATGGATACGCCACTGCAAACATCTCAAGGTGCACCGGAAAGAATCTTAGGATCGGTTTGGTTTGTAGTCTTTGATTTAAACAAAAATGAAAATTAAAATAGAATCAAATAAAAGAACTGAGTCTATGAATACATTTTTACCTTTTTATCATCAGCAAATCAAAGTCACGAACCTCTTATATACTTTTGCCTGAAATCAACAGATGAGATGGTTGTTGATTTGATTTAATATTTGAGTATAACTTACTGTATTAGCACAGTTTGTTCATTTTCTTTTTCCTTGTTTTGGGATTTTTTCTTTAATAATAATAATAATAACTTACCGTATTAGCACAGTTTGTTCATTTTCTTTTACCTTTTTTTGGGAATTTTTCTTTAATATAATAATAATAATAATAATAATAATAATAATAATAATAATAATAATAATAATAATAATAATAATAATTGATTTCCTCATTGTCCTTGTTTCCCTTTTTGAGTTCCTTTTTATTGAATATATATTTTAGCTAAAAATGACACGTTAACCTCGTATATTGTAATTTAATAATGGGTCCAGTTCTTATTGTCATCTTCTTCACCAGAAGTGAGAACTATATAAAAATTAAAACATGAGATGAGATACAAAAAAAAAAAAGAAGGAATAAAACATAGAGAGAACATGAACTTCGAAACTAAAATATTTGAATCTAATATTCAGACTGCACAACTATAAAATTTGAGTTAAACACAAACAATGTATAAAAACTAAAAATAAACTGTGGAAAAAAAAAGTTGGTGTACGATGTGACCTACATAAAAAAATGTTGAATCAACTAACATGGAGCTTCAGCCACTTACCTATGGCACACGACCTGATCTTTACAAGTCTCGGCTTCAAGACCAAATTTTTAGCAACTATTCTAACAAAAAAATTAAAACTGAATTGAAAATTATAAAATAATATATAAATTATATGTATAATAGAACTATACATTATTTTATTGATAAAACTGACCCATTCAACCCAGAAAATCGAATCAATGACCCACAACCCAGAGACAAATAGTTCAGCCTCCTATAGAGGTGTGAATCGGGTCGTGCCGCCCGTGGCCTAGCATGACACGGCACCATTTTGAGCTGGCCTGGCCCGATGGTCAATGGGACATATTGGGCTTGGGGTTTCAGGTCAGTGGGCCGGGCCGGCATGGCCCATATGTATATATTTTATATATATAGTATATAATATATTAATAAAATAAACATTTTTTTCAATTTTATTATACCACTTTATTTAATTATTGTATATATAAGCAATTATATACATCAAATTCACATAAAATTAAAATTTTAAGTTTTTTTTTTATTTTTTAAATAAATAATTTTGACCCAGTTCACGGCCCGACCTGGCCCACCATGGGCTCGGGCCATGGGCCATCTCGGGCCAATCCCCCAAAATATCTTAAGGGAGGGAGGCACGGCCCGACCTACACTTTATGCGGGCCATGCCATGCCAGCCCAGTACAGCCCGTTTTACACCTCTAACCTCCTAACCAATTTTTAAAATATTACTTTCTACTAAAAACAGTTTTGCATTAATCAATTCAAATTGATAAGAGATATGTTTTGCCCCGTCACATATGGATAGTCAACTTGGTGATACAAGTGGAGGGATTAGGGTTATATTTGGTACCATAGTTAGTTTATATTTAAACATTTTTTATTAATGTGTATGTATGCATGATCGCATCACATACGAAGAATCACTTCCACATTCCTTGACCAAGAAACATCAATTTCACGTTTCAACTACAAATGTCAATGAACTAGTCAACACATACATGAAGTTTCAACTACTGGTGAGTATGATGAGGATGATAGTAAATACTATGTTTCCATTTTTTTATATTTTTATATCTATAAAAATTATCCTTATTTGTTATACTTATTTTTATTTAATATGATGAATACATTTCTATAATATTTTGTATTTTTTTATAATTTGGGTTTTTATTCTTTTAATTTCATTTGTATTTAATTATGTATGACATCAAGAGTTTACTCATTTGACCTGAAAAGATTGAATTGTTGACTCACCACCAAATAGGAAAGCAACACCCCTTTTCGTGTTAATTTTAAATTTGTAAGTTGTTTCTATCATCAATAAAAATAACTAGCAGGGACCCATATGATGCATGGGAAAATCTGAAAGATTTAAAAATTTTATTTACTATTAATTAATATTAAATCAATAATTAAAATTTATTGTTAATTAACTAAAAGTATTCAAAGTTATTGTTAATATCTAAAATTTTAATAATTGTACTTTCATTTAATGTTGATTTATAGAAAATAATTATTGTTAATTTAATATGAATAAATATTTCTTAATAAATTTAGTTTTATTAACAATTTATAGTAATTTTAATAATTGTCGTTGTTTTTATTATTTTAAATGAATTTTTGATTAACTTTAAATAAATAAAAATAATTACAAAAGCTAACATTTTTATTTATTTCACTAATAATTAACAATTATATAGGAATGACAACAGGGTGGGTTCAGGGTGGGGCACCCCATCCCTATCCTTGCCCCATAATCATATGAGATTTTATGTATAGAATTGTTTATATATATACAATTAGACCTATTCACGGGCCAGGTAGCCCAATGATCCGGCCCGACCTGACTTGTTATTTTTCAGCCTTGGACAAAATTTAAGGCTCATGGGCTCGAGCTCGGACTTTCTTAAATAAGCCCAACCCGATACTATTACATATACTTATGTTATATATATATATATATATGCTTATGAAATTATTAATAAATATCAATTTACTATTAGGAAATATAAATTAGTTTGTTAATTTATTAAATTATTACTAAATTAATATAATATTAGAATATAAAATTATATTGAAAACAAGACATTTTGTGTACAGATCAGGCTTCAGGCTCGGACTCGAGCTTCGGGTTTTATATAAGGATTGGGCTTGGGCTCAAGATCTAGGCCCAATGGTTAGGTCGAGCTCAGGCTCGATCTTGCACATTTTCTGTTGATAAAGAGGCTCGTGTTAATTATAAAACTATGATTTTTTAAAAATTAAGTTTTTATTTAATTTTAGTCTAGTATAAAAATATATATAACATATATATATATATATATATATATATATATATATATATATATATATATATATATAATTTGTTATTTAAATATTATATAATAATATTTACCATATATGCATATAACTTCAAAGTTGAGTTTATTAGGGGTTGTTTGGGCCCTATCCACTAAAACCATCATTGGACTCTAAAAGTTTGATACCCAATTAGACTTCGAATCTAATTATCCCTCATAATGTGTGGTCATGGTGCATATCTCAACTAGACCTAACTCAAGAAAATATTGCTTGAGCCTGCAAATTTATAGATCTAATCGGGTTAGGTTAAGTTATAAATTATTTGTTACTTTTTATTATTAATTATTAAAATATTTTTACTTATTAAAATATTATAATTATTAAATTACTGTATTTATTTAAAATACAATAACTTTTGGAAATTATCATATTTTCAGAAATATTGCTAATATCTTGGCTAAAACTAATTAAATGTAACTTTTTAGTAATTAAATATAATTTTTTGGTAATTATAAGTAACTTTCTACTATTTATAGCTTAAATTATAATTACTATTAATTAAAATTTAAAAATAATTGTTATTAATTATTTTACGATTAATAATTTAAATAAATTAATTTTTCATTATTATTCAGTATTTTTTGCAATAAAATACAATTAATTTAAAATTTTAATTAATTTTAGTATTTTAATTAAGCTTTAGGTTTTTTAGAATTTTTGGGTTTTTAATTAATTTTTGGTTTTTTTATTTTTATTTAGTAATTTTTGCATATGAGTATTTTTAATAATTTTTAGTATTTTCATCATTTATTTTTGCATATTAGTCACTACAAAATTAATTTGCATTTGCTTTTAGTAAAAATAAATTAAATAACTAAATAAACACCATAGTTAATAAAAAATACAACTAATTTTCAATAATTTCTGACTTGGGTATTTTTTTCATAATTTTTGTTATTTTTTAATAATAAAATACTATTAATTGTACTTTTTAATTATTTTTAGTAAATACCCTTATTAATACAAAATATTCTTAATTTTCAATATTTTTAATTATTTTTAGTGTTTTAATTATGTTTAGTTTTTTTCAGAATTTTTGGATTTTTAATTAATTGTTGGAATTTTAAAACTATCAATTAATATTTTTTAGTAGCATTTGTTAAGGTCTCAACTCATAAGTTATCTAATAATATTATTAAAATTATCAATTAATATTTTGTTAATATTTATTCTTAGTGAAAGTTTAGTGGATTTTAAAATTAATAATTTTTTGATTGTTTAACCTCAACCTATTTATATTATTTGATTTATATCATGGTTTTCAAAACCGAACCAGACAGGAAAAACTAGGAACTGGTTAGGTGACCGGTTCCATTTTACCCTAGAACCGTTATTTCGCTAAAAACTATTGATTTGGTCAGCAAATCACTAACCCAGGCGATCAAACCATTTGAAAAATCCAACGGTTTTGGCCATTTTTTATTTTTTATTTTATTTTTATTTTTTTGTCAAAATGGGGAATTCGTTCAGTTCGAATGGATGGACCATTTGACTTGAGAACAGGCCATCTGTTCAGTTCGATTTTAAATGTAATTATAACATGCATTAAAATAAGAGGTCTTGGAAAACTCAAAGGTCTGTCTCTCTCTTAAATGTCTTTCTTAAATAATAATAACATACATTAAAATAATAAGCCTTGGAAAAACCAAAGGTCTCTCTCTAATAGTGTGCAATTTTATTAATCTAACCAAGATAAGCAATGATTACTATTTTATAGTTTTAAAACAAAAGAAAATAAGAAAAAATGCAAAAAATTGAGAAAATAGATAAATAGCTTATCTCAAAGGAGAGACACGCTGACATGGACCATCCAATTTTAATATATATATATATTATTTGTCATATTTATTTTTCTTTAATATGATATATATAGGATTTAATGAAAAAATGAGAGTTAATGCCCTAAATATAAAACATAATGATAGGAATTTGGTGAAGGAAGATTTGGCCCGACCTCTCTATTACGTGACACGTGGCAGAAACAACAGCTCGGCAAAAGGGGTCAAGCCTAGGCAGGAACAAGGGAACACGAGCGGACTGAACTCCCTACCAGGGGCCTGAACTCACCCTTTGTAACAGCTCGGGATACACTTCGCCAAACTGATCCACTTTGTAACAGCTCGGGATACACTTCACCGAACTGACCCACTTTGTAACAGCTCGGGATACACTTCGCCGAACTGACCCACTTTGTAACAGCTCGGGATACACCTCGCCGAACTGACCTGCCCTATAGATACTTCCGAGCTTAAGAGCGCCTCGCTCAGCACTTCGCATCACCTGGCACCAAAACCAAACAAGTCGTACCATGCCTGACACTAAGGAAGTTCGTGCCCGAGGGCGCCACGCCCGACTGACTTGGGATCTGACGTTTGGCGGCAGCACTCTAAACGGCCACCTGCCACCGCCACTGACACCGCCATCTCCAGTTAGATAGACGGTTAGGCAGTGACGGTTGTCTCAGCAGAAAGGACGACGGTCGAATTGACAAGCACAAGGGTAATCATACCTAACCTGACAAGGGCCTCGGGACGAGTGCACGAAGTGATTATAAGAGCCCCTGCCCCCCGACAACAGAGGTATGCAAAACTTTGCGCTATCTGGTATTACCTTGCTTTTGAAGGATTCTAACTTGAGCTTCGGAGCCTCTACACCGGGTTCCCCCCAGAGCTTCCCCATCTCCTCCGTTTCAGGTTCCCTGCTACCCGTTCGGAAGCAAGGCCGCAGACAGCTAAGACCGGCCGGATCGCGCTCCATCAAAATTAAATGAAAAGAAATGTAGTAGTTCAAATTACATTTTGTGTCGTCACAATTAGAGAGGGACCAAATTCACAAAAAGGGGTATTTTAGTCAAGAATAGGATTCAATGAACACCAATAAGAGTTACTTTGATATAAGACTTAATAAGAGGGATTTCAATGAGAAGAAAAGTAGTTATTCAATTTACAGTTATATCTTATATTTAGATAGCAATTAAATAATAAAAATAGGATAATCAAACAAAAGTTACACACCCTGATTTACAGTTTTAGTAGGAGAATAGATATAAATATACAACCTCACACTTGTAAGCCGACTTGTATTGATCAGCCTAAAATGTTTTGGATAGAAACAGCAAAGGTGTAAAACACAACCTAGATTGTGGATATAAAACGAATTATTTCCTAATTAATCAGTCTAGAATTAAATAGAAAACCCAAACATATGCAAAAGTATAATTAAGTCCCATTATTCACACGAGTTGGGATTTGCTCCACACACCGACCTCACAACATTCCCACTATACATTGAGAACATCTAGGCAGTTGTATGTTTTAATTAATGGGAAGATATTCCCAATGCATGGCCGGTAGTGGTAGTGTTGTGAGGTCGGTGTGAGGAGAAAATCCAGATTCTATTTACACGTCCCTCTGCCCTTCAAGATGTGTATAACAACTAATTAGAATGCAGCCCTTGTGATGGATCTCATTATTCCATCCGAAAAGATCTCTAAGATGACCATTAAGCTATACTGATCAGTTGAGAAAACAACTTTAAAGGTACTGAAAAAGTGAAAAGGATCAGTTTCGTACATGCAAATAAGAAGAGTAATTGGGGGAAGATGATCAGCGGAGGAAAGCTGCATTCTGGACCCCCTTGCTGGGGTAGCCGATGGGAGCATCATAGCTGCTGAAGAGTCGATAAGAGGAGATGAGGGAAAGCCCAGCATAGCAGGCCACAGCAACGAAGGTGGTGGCGACAGAAGCTGTGGCTTTCCGACAGAACCCACCAAAGGTTCCACAAGCTTGACTCCAAGTGATCTCGTCATCTCCCTTATAGGCCAAGTAGAGCACCTCTGCAGACACTGTTCCGGCTGCTAGTATCGCATATGTCATCACCTGCAGCAGCATATCAACACCACCAGCAAAACCAGAAATTAACCAGATTGATGTACTCTAATTAACATCAACTGCATATATATATATACATATATGCTTTGTTCTTTGAAAACTCACTTGATCCAAGACGAAAACAGTCCAGGCCCGAGACCTGGTGTTGGAGGCAGGAGGCACAGTTGCATAGAAAGCTGAAAGAAACGAATAGCCTGCACAAATTCCATTTGCATAGACCAGATACCTGCAGCATCACATTGTCAACAGAGGTTGAGAATTTAGGCTCAGTTTGGAAGGAGTACAAATGCAAATATGTAGAGTGCAAAACCTTATATCTTGTATGTCTTTGTACAGTACATATTTAAATCTGTACTCTTTCCAAACTGAGCCTTAGGAACAACCAGAGTCATTCAGGCATTCACTACCTGGGTCTCCATTCCTGAACCTGCTTAGAGAACCCATTCATATACGCCTAATTAAAAAGGCTTCTCTAATCATGGAGTAAATATCAGGCAGAAAGGGTTGTTACCTATATCCAGGAAACCCTTCTTTTTAATTATGATAATTATCTGATATAAATTACAGGTTTAACATTTTTCAATTATGTAATTTTACACTGTGCATGTTAATTAGTAAAATCTTTTGGGTACAAGAATTTATCAAGAGAAAGAATTTCAAAGGCTACCTAGAATCAAATGGGCCAATTTGTCAAAAGAAATATAGTTTCACCAGCCATCATTATCAGAACTTTGTTTAAAAGGAAAAATGCTGATTTTAACTTTGTTTAAAGCTCCATTCAAGATTTTCTTTGGAGGCCAGGTTTTCTGACTTTCTTTACTCGATTTGAAATTGATCATAATATTTTTTCCCTTCAATCCTGACCAAGAAAAATGAATTATTTATAAACATTTCTACTCTTTTATTTTGCTAACGTGCTCTACTGTTCTAACCATTACACTCTTGACTCTCCCCCTTTTTGCATTTCTTCAAAGGTTGGGGGAAAGAAGATTAATCAAGGAACAATTTTAAATAACACATAAGGAATGCCTACCATTTTAGAACAGCTAGCAACCAAACCCGTGCAAATGCATGAATGGGGTTGAATAGAAACTTGGTTAGGTTTGGATTGATAAATTTAGGTTTTGGCATCAGTTTAGTTCAAGGCCTAAGTCCATATTCTTGGTTGGTCTAGGGTTGGCTCTTAACCCCACCCAATGTTTTATTATAGAGAGTCAAAAGAGGTATCACAAATAGTGGAGAGCATTGTTTGGTTAAAAATAAAAAACCAAATTTTATTATATATAATATATATAATATTTTCAATATATAACATATATATTGTAACATGTATAATATAATACTAATAAATTTTGGTTTAAAACAAAATAACTGAAATTTTCAGTAATTTCAGTTTCAGTTCAGTTATTTTTATAAGTTCAGTTTTCTAAAATTTTGATTTATCCAGTTTGGTTTTTAACAGAATAAACCCAGTGCTCACCCGTCGCAAACATTGACTATTGAAGAGAGATAAGGGAAAGAGAACTAAGAATGATTTTATTAGAGAAGAGTAATGATAGATTTAAATAGAGAAAATTAAGACATAAAAGGGTTTTAATGAAGAGACATGTTTGTGCACCAAAATTTATAGAACTTTAGGATAGGAGATTAAGATATTATTTAATTTAAAAAATCTAGTTTTATTTTGATAAATTCTTTTCTTTTAATATTTCACATGCATAAAGGAGAGAGGAGGAGACTCCATGTGAGGCCTGTAAAAAATACAATTAATCCGGATAGTCTAAATAATATATTTATAGAAAAATATGTTTACTATATAACTTTAGAATAAATTTTTATTATTGTGTTTAATACTATAATAATATGTTTACTATACCATAATAATTTATGGCTTTGTTCTCTTTAAAATAAAGTAATATTGAATGAGGAAGGTTCTTTTTGAGATGTTATTTTTTTATGCATGCCATGAATTTTTCTAAATCCAAATTCAAGGGACCAAATTAAGCAAAATAAAAGCTAAAACTTTTTTTTTCTTTTTTTGATAAAAAAATTATAATGTTTGTATTTTCAGTGGGGATGTACATGGAAATAACGGCATGCAGCAGCCTATAGAGGAAAGAAAAAGCAAAAAAAAAAAAATCCAATGGTGCAAAATAAAGAATCCTTTTGCATCCTCCATGCAAATCTCAATCAAACATGAAAGTATAAGAGCATCAGAGCCTTTGGCCAATATTAATTACCACCATGTCCAGTGCAAGTTAATATTGAATCCAGTTCAACTTGACATGTGCACTAAAAACACAGTTTAATCCAATCCCCACATGGGTGTTGTAATAGATTTTCATTACCTGAAGCCTCCGAAATGGCTGTAAATGGCGGAGCCAAAGTCATTTTCCTCAGAGTTCTTCACCATGACCACCAGTGCAGTGACGCAGAGGGCTATGGGAAGGAGGCGGAGCAAGGTCTCAGCTGTACGCACACCTGAGTTTCCCTTCTCCTCCCCGTCACCTAGCGCTACCTCTGGAGGAGACACACCTCCAACACCACCCATCTCCTTCTCTGTTGTCTTCATCCTCTCTCTCTCTCTCTCTCTCTCTCTCTCTCTCTATTCTTTCTTCTTGTCCGGCCGCTTCAGCTCTAATTCATTTAACAGGGATGGGGATGGTGGGTTTACAGTGCTTTCGCATTTATTGATAAAGTCTGGGTCTACCTTGGGCGTTGGAGTGCGAGATGGAGAGCATTCAATGAATGAATGAAACAAAGAAAGCCGCTTCTCTCCAAGTTGTGTGCATGGATATGGATGAGCTTACAGTCATGCATTTATTGTTCGATTAAATACAATAAATGTCTTACCAGAAAGAATAAAAAGAGATGAGATTAAATTCAGTGGGAGCGCTATTGTCTTTTGATTTGTTAATCAACAAGATTTGAGATTAAATTCAGTCCTCTATTCGGTAGGTAATCAACAAGATACGAGATTTCCACATGAGAGTCAAAGCAATAAACTTCCCACTTCCGCTGCGACAAACCCAAGTCGTTTTTTTTTTCATGATATCTAAGAGAATTGGCAAAGTGTTTTGTTTAAGAGAGGAAGAGAGAAGATGGATTCAGTCATCCAGCAGAGTGGAATCAAGGGATATGTCGTAGCACCAATATGCCCAAGAAGAATAGGAGGAGAAGAAATGAAAGATCTAAACCTCTATGATTGGTCTGTGACTTACCAGTAGACCTTAGCAACACTGGTAGAAAGCCCAGTTGTTCTTTAATTGGAATTTGTTGGAATCAGCCCATCATGAATTAAGGGTTTTCTCCTTACCACTTTAGCATGACTCTTTAATGAGTTTTGATCTGTGCTTTTGACCTTTTGTAGTGTGTTCACACAGTGTTTTTTGCTTCTGCTGTAATGAGGGTTGCAGGTGCCGCTGAGCATTTTTCTCTGTTCTGCAAGGTTATTAAAACCGAACGGATCAGGGGTCCGGTTACTGGTTCGAACGGTCTGACAGTTCGATTCGAATGCTCGGCCTGTTCTGACAAAAGAATAAAGAAAATGAACAAAATCATTCAAACGATTAACCACCTGGTTCAGCAGTTTGTTGACCAAAATCAATAATTTTGAAGGAAAATCCGATTTTTAAGAAAACAGAACCGATCACCTGACCGATTTCCGGTTTTTCTGATCCGACCATCCGGTCCAATCCAGTCTTGCCCTCTTCAGGACTTGCTTTTAGATTAGAGGACTGGGGCTCAATGTATCCTTTTCATCTTATATTTGTTTGTCTTTTTCGGAACAACAAGAATTAGGAATTTAGGAGCCCAAATTCCATATTTCTAACAGTTCACATGAATTATTTTAGGGTAAACTACAGACACCTTCTCTCTACTTTTGAGGGGTGTGACTTAGTCCCATATTTGTCTAGGGTACGAAAAATTATGAAATTTCTCATAAATAATTTCTGTGTTTTTTAGGGCAAAAGATTGAGTGAGAAGAGTAAAACTACCACAAACTCAGACTCAGCCGAATTGTCTCACTTTCTCACCCCCTAGAATCTCTCCATCTCCATCTCACGTTCCCAAGTCTCATCATCTCCCACTGTGTTTAGGTTTGGGTAGTACGTACACGGAGACCTGTGTACACACACCTCTGCCCACTTACGAATAGGAAATAGGGAATAATTTGAAAAATGCATATTATTGCAAAAAGGTGATAGTTGAAAAATACTGATAATAATTATTCAAAACTCATAATAAATTGATGTAAGTTGAATATTGCAGAAAATATTATTGAAAAATGCAATTATTAAACATGGCGGTTAATTGAAAATAGTTGACAATCATTCAAAACTGCAATTATGGAAAATTGCTGCTAATTGAAAATAGATGATAATTATTCAAAATTGCAATTATTGAAAATTGTAGTTAATTGAAAATAATTGGCATAAGTCACTGAAGACAAATTAAACATGTTTATTTTTATAGGCAAAAACAGGTATTTTTTAAGACACCAATACAATAACAGGTATTTTTTAACCCGTTAACTATACGGGTCATTAATTTTTTTGATAAGCCAACTTGACTCCTTTTTTTTTATATATATACAAAAAGGGGCTATACATCGTGGGGGGTAGCCCAGGCAAAAAAGAGACAAAAGCAAGGTTAGAGTGAGTATAATTAACAAGCCAATCAGCAACTCGGTTCCCTTCCTGGAAAGTGTAACCCTGCTCCACAATTAGCAAGCTAATCAACCAACTTGACTCCTTAATCTAATGAAAATTCATTACTTTAATTTAACAACTTATAGGTACACATAAGTTGACTCATTTATGTTTACTCTGTACACCATATAAGTCATTGAATTTAAATTGGCCCCTTAATTCGATTAAAGTTAATTACTTTAACTTAATAATTAAATTCAATTAATAACTTATCTAATTAAACTAATAATTTAGTATGTAAAATTAATTATTCAATTCTTTAATTCATGTACATAATTAATATATAACATATACATTATTAAGTTTATAAAAAGAAACACAAAATGATCCAGCAATTACTAAAAAGTATTAAATAATTAAAAATGATTATTCCAAAAAATAAAATGATTCAATAATTAGTAAGATGGTTAAATAATTGGATTAATTAGCTCCATTAAGTTACCTTAGATTTATTAACCAAATAAAGCTAATAATTTAATTTAAGTTAATTAAAACGTGATAAAAAAAATTAAACCAACTATTTAAATAAAAATTAATTGGTTATGTTATTATATGTATAAAATGTAATTGTCTATGTTAGCATCTCCTCTCAGTCCTTCTACGCTATTTGTCTAATCTTACAGTTTATATTTTTTTTAACATTATCTATAATTATATACTCTAAAAAATACTCAATTAACTATTGCTTCTTAAAATATATCCACCTTCTTAAAATACTCAAGTCAAACTTTTCATACAAGTACTCAATCACAAACAAAATGATAGTTGCCCTGTACTTAAGATTTTGCCATGCCTACTACATAAGTTAAAAAGAAGAAAAAACATAAATTGTTAATTGCAAATTAAACCTCATTTAATTTTCTAAATTAAATAAAAAACCAAAATCAAATTTATCATATAGGCATAAGTTATGAATCTCAAATGAAATAATAAATGATGTGGATCATTCTTTTAAATAAAACATGATAAGTCTCTTAAATCAAATAAAAATTCATAAAAATAACATAAAAAACATAACTTAAATTTTTAATATAGATGATTTAAAAAAATTAAAATAATTCAGCTCATGGACCCATACTTAGTTCGGGGTTCATGCCTAGTGAGAGTGAAGAGGAAATGATGGAGGCGAAAGGGAATATGAAAGAACTAGTGGCGATGTGTGGGCAATGATTGAGGTAGTGGGGTTAAAGGTTGAGCAACAGTGGTAGAAACCCAAGCCCAGGATACTTAGCACCGTGTTGGATCGTGTTAAGATGCGGGTGGCCCGCTCAATCATTCTAGCCAATGGGCATAGAAACCCAAGCCCAGTACAACCAACGTATTATCGTGCCGAATTGATCCAATTTTATATCACGGCCCGATTTATACCTCTAAATTTAAAAGATGCAAGTAAATAATAAATATTTAAGGGTTAGCCTTTTGTAAAATATAAGAATTTTTTTGTTAAGGAGTATATAATTGAGCAGCCCAAATTAATTGAAATTCATCAATTGGAACTTGGAGGTTGAGATTAGTTAAGAACCCAATTTAATGCCTGAATCATTAGATGGACTTAGTACTTCATTCACATGGACCGGCTGGGATTTTGGTACCATTGCCGTTTCAACTTTCAAGTAATCAAGGCGGAAGCGGAATGTATATGTCTTGATTATTGAAGCCACGCAAGCGTTGTGATTTCAATAATAAATGATCTTTTGATGAGGCCTGGATTTTTTTTCCATTCATTTTCATATGTGTCCCAGTACATTAAAGTATTGATATTGATATCGCATAGGAAAACGTGTTTGAACCTTCGTTGACTCGAATGGTTGGACTGTTCGGGACTGAAATCGGTCACTAGAACGGTGTCGACCCGTTCAACCCGGGTTAGCAGTTTGGCAATTTTCATTTTATTTTTATTCTATTTTAAAATAAAAGTAAAACAAAAAAATGACAAATATATCCTATTTCTTGACTACATTCGATGACTTTCCTCTAGGGTTTTTTTGGCCAAACCAAAAAGCCAAAAACTCTTGTCCTTGACAAAGCTTGAGGCCTTCACTGAAGAAGACAGTGGCGATACATCGGCCCTTCTTTCCCGAAATCCAAACAAGCACCCGTTTGGTGACCAAAATTCAGACATCTCTGAAGTCTTAACTGAACTCTGATCTCTTGAAAAGAATGGCTCAACAGCATCTCTTGAAGGGGACGGCGACGACCACTATGAACATCCAACTTCAACCACCAGTCTAGAAGGACTACAATGATGACTGTTCATGTAAATAAGTTTGTTTTTTTTTCGTTTTTCTTTGATCTCTTATTTGAATGATTTGATCTGCACATTAAGCCATTAACTCATTTGTTTATTTATTTTTGCAATACTATGATTTCTCATTTTCTTGTCAAGGTACCAAACCACCATTTGCACCGGTGATGACTCCATCAGAGCCGAAAGCCACGCAAAATTTGAGAATCACATCCCTTGTTTTTCAATTTTGATTTGAAGCTTAAATTGGTATATTTTTGTCTTATTTGAAGCTTAAAGTCTTAAAATTTGGATTTATATCATGCATTATGGTTGTTGGTATGCCTGACTCGATTAATCTTGTATTTGAAGCTTAAACTGCCTGATTCTTGAACAAAACATAACATATTCTAGTATCTTGATAAGTAAGAATCAAGTAGGAGTCAAATAGAAACATTTTTCACTAATGTCCAATCAAGGGACAGATTTTGAGCTACAACTTGCATGAGGATATCTTTTGAACTTGTATAACTGAATATTTCCTCGTACAAATTGGAGAAAAATATCTGTATTTTTTTTTTGTAATTTTCTGTATTTTTTGTATTTTATTATTTTTATTTTTTTTCATATGTTGTTCTTTTCCTGTGTAGTTTCTATATTTTATCTAATTTTATGGTATTTTTTATTATATATATATATATATATATATATATATTGTTTTAAATTTATTTATGACATCACGGGTCAAACCGTTTGACCCAGACAATTGAACACCGCTAAACTAGAAAATGGTGCCTAGAACGGTTCCGTTTATGGTTCGGTTTTTAAAACCTTGGTATAGGATAACTCAAGTACGGATATGGATACATTTTGGAAATGCATAGAACAAAAAATATAGATATGCTAGGAAAATACATACAAATTCCATAAATACATAAGAAATGTATATTTTAATTATACATATTAAGAAATATATTACAATTAATATTGCGGGATGTATATATCAATAAAGAATCTAAGACACATATTTTGTTATCTTCTCTTTAAGTTGGAATCACAAAACATATGAAACCATTATATTTTAATTACTATATCAATTATTTTTATTTTACTATTTTTACTTTTTAACATTAACAAAAATTCAACAAAATATTATATTCTCAAATGTTTGATAAATAATATTTTTTATTTTTATAAACAATAAATATGTTATAAAATCTATTAAAATTTCTAAGATACATATCATAAGTAAATTCGTAATTTTCAATTACTAAAATAAAAATCCCATTATGAATATTTTATTTCTACATTTTTCTGAAATAAAACTCATTTTCTGATATAAATGTAGGTTAATGGATTTGATAGATTTAAGTTAATATTGTATTCTTAAATATTTTGTAAACAATATTTTTATTTTCATAAATAATAAATATGTTATTTAATTTAAATTAAAATAACAATTTATTATTATATAAAAATTTTAAGATAATTATTATGTGCAAATTTGTAAACTTTAAGTACTAAAATAATTATTCTATTATTAATATTTTTTGTATAAATTTCTTGAGAACAAAAAACATTTTTAATATAAATATGGATTTGATAGATTATTTATTCCATTAATTTATAAAATACCAATTTTGAATTTTATTTTTTTATTTTTAATTGTATTTGTTGATTATAAACACATTTTAATTGCACGTAAACACAAAAGTTAATAAAAATTAGGGTAAATTACAAAGTCCCCTTGTACATTTTTTACTACTAAGACCCTCTTGAACTTTAGCCGTTAAGTCAGATGAAGGAAATATCAAAATACCTAATTAAACATTTTTTATTTTCTTTTTCTTGCCCTTTTTCTCTTAAAACCTATTTAACCAAAAATACCTCTATGATTACATATTTGGTGTTAGGAAGTGATTTCGTTTGTTTTGATGGCTTGTTATTTTCACTTCCATAATCAAAACATGATGTCCATATACAAGTAAGATTTATAAGAGCGAGTTCCGACGTCTTTGTTGGTTCACCCCGGAGTTCGTCTCCTGTCTTCTCGACACAAACCCGGTGACCAAAACAGCAATTCCGAAAATCATTGAGAATCTATTGAAGATCAGCCACGTATCACAATGGATAAATGCACAACTTGCATGCAACCGATCTGGTAACATCCCATTCGATTAAATGGATTAGAACTCTAATGTTATCTTCCTCCTTTTTTTTTTGAATTTTGAATTTCGGTTGTAACAACTCCTTTGCTCTGCGATACCAACTGTGCTATATTAATGGCATCTTGAAACTGTGAACTTATTGAATTCAATAAATTAAGATGTTTTCTTTAGCATTAATTCATTTTTTCTCCCAGAGAGCATTATAGGTAGAGATGCTATTAAAGATGGGCCACTGGCAATAATGTAATTATGCTTTCATAGACGAGGGGGTTAATCGACTCCGAGGGTTTCAATGTCCAACCTGTGAAGGAGGAAGTACGTCAGAGGCCTTGGGTGTTTTCGCAAGGGCGGAAACTCTGACGATTAACTTACTAAGTGCGTAATAAAGAGGTCAGACTGTCAACTTACATAATAAGTGATGCATCTTATTTAATACTTGAGCTTGCCTGGAGGTTGTTAACAGCCGACGGTCAAGATTACTTCCTGACCCTGCCACGTGGTGCCATCTTAGGCCTGCCATTTACGCCTACATCAGGTAGCATAGTATTTACGAGTTTGATGAAATTTTTCTTGGATCTGAACATATAATTCTGAGAACCGGCGCTCATACCGGATTAGTTTTGTTTGAGATGGCCCATCATCAAGCAGCTGCCTCTTTAGCACTAAAGTTGTCCTCAGTTTGCTGGTTGCAAGTTCAATATTTGCTAAATTCAGTTTTTTCGAATGAGTTACATAAAGTGATCAATGGCACCAAGGAGGTCGTCATTGCTTTTGTCACAAAAAAAAAAAAAAAAACTTTGTCTCTACTTCATCAGTAACCTCAACTTGCAAATCAGAATGTTTCTGCTCGCAACAGGAAGGGAAATCCGACGTACGCTTGCCTTTTCCAAATCCTTCGATGTCTTCAACTGTGAAATCATTTTCGATCTGCACCATACTTACACCACCTTCTTTATCAATTCTGAATTCTCTCAATGTCAATGCTGCATTGCATTCAGAAGATTTATCCTTCTTCATAGATCTGTTCCTTCAAATTGGCATGCAACATTTTAATTGAATTTTCTGCAAGACACAATTCCTTCTAAAGTAACTGAATGGTGGGTTGCTCCTCGCACCTAATCTTAGTTTGCATTGGTATGACACGACTCACAATGCACAGGATAAATCCCTCCGTAGTTAAGTCAAGGTCTCGATCGAATTAATTTGGTTAGCTTGGAGAGGATATGGACATCCCATCGATATTAGAGCTGCTTCAATGACTTGTAGCGCCTTATTGCATTTTGTCTTGGAGGACGGAATCTTGATCGGAGAGCTAGGCTTGCAGTTCAGGGACTAAATCTTTGGTGGTGGGCTATGGCGGAGATGATGAAAAGTACAGAGGATCTGAAGAGAGTGCAACAGGAAGAACTAGTGGACGTGGTGAGCCTGGAATGAAAATAAAGCTTTGCTTTGCTTATCTCAATCCAATCCCAATTGAAAGGAAGAAAATTGTGTGGTGTTAGAGGAACAAAGAGTGGGAATGTAACTTGGGCAGGCTCGGCCTGAGCCCGAACTGGCCCAACCTACAATTTTATACAGGCTGGGTTTGGATTTTCGGTCTTCGGGTTGGGTTCGGGCCTAAGAAGTCGGGTTTTTTATTTTTTGGGTTGAGCTCGGGCCTAGCCCTTAAGCAGTTCAAACCTGTCCCAATTATATACATTTGTACATATACGTGTATATATATAAATGTTATATATATATATATATATATATATATATTTACATATATATACATACATATTTGTATATATAACTTTTGTAGATATTTTGCCTGGGTTGACCATAAACCCAGCCCAACCCTCCGGACGTGCACCCCTAAGAAAGAGGGGGAAGATAGTAATCAAAAGGCTCTATCATCTCCTCTTCCCACGATTATTATTGTAACAACAATTCCATTGGTGGTAAAAACTAGAATCAAATTGCCTCTGCTTGTTAATGGCATCCGCCACATGTTAGGGTTTGGTTTGCAACTGTTTTGTTTGTCCTATCCTATCTTTTGAATTGGGTGGTGAAAGTTTCTTTTTTCGCTTTTTTTTTTAATTTAAAAAGTAAAATGTGAGAAATTAACTAGACAAAATGGCCATTTAATAATCTCGCACATGTAAGCCAGATGTCGTATACTCTGACTTGCAGTAGTCCACTTTATGGTTTTAAAAAATGACTTAGAAATGGAATTGTTCTGACCACTAGTTTTTAGGTTGACTGTTCGATCGTCTAGTTTGAATGGATGGCATGTTCTAACAAAAATAGTTAAAAATAAAAAATGGCCAAAAACCGTTGAATGAGTCGACGGGCCACAACGGTTTGACTACCTGAACCAACGAATTATTGACTTTTTTAATGATTTTTGGCCAGAAATTCGTTTTAGAGAAAAATAGAACCGGTTGCCTAAACAATTCCCTAGCCAAACAGTACAACTGTCCGGATCAATGACGGTTCAAAAACCATGATGATCCACTTTGAGTAAACATTAGTAAGACAGTATACACCATGAAAATCCTGGGAGGATTTTTTGAAGAAATGTCAAGTTCACCTTTACTACTTTAGGGAGCAAAGTCTCAATTTCTTGGCTGAACTAGCAATAGCTTGGCACTAAAGCCGATCTCTTGGCTGAACTGGCAACCATATATATACTTAAAAATGGTGTATGGACAAATCCCCGCATTGAGAAAAAATGGAATCTGGCACCTTCTTTTCGGGTGCTGGCCTTTTTTGTGAACAGAACCGGTAGTGCCGGTTTTTAAAAAACCGGTAATCGGAACCAAACCAAAATCAGTCAGTTAACCGATTGACCGGTTCAGTTAACTGATGGTTCGGATTGTTGGTTTTTCGGTTTTTATAATTTTATAATACTTATTAAAAATATATAAAAATTATAAATATATATAAAATATTATATTTTAAATAATATTATTTATATATGTAATGTGTATTTATTAATTTTTAATATATATATAATATATATATATAAATATATAGAAAATATATAGAAAAATATGTATACCGATCGATTCGGTCAACCGTCAATTTTTTAAATTGATTAACTAAAACCAAACCAATACTTTCGATTTTTTAAAACACCGAACCGACTGATTCGATTAACTGATTTTTTGGTTCGGTTTTGATCAATTTTTTCATTTTTTTTTTTTGCTCACCCCTAATATCACCCACCTCTCCTTACTTCCTTGCCCCTTTCATGTATTCTTCTTAATTTTTTCACTTTCCTCTTTTTTTCCTTTCAGACCCTCTTCTTAGCGACACATCAGCATCATTTTTTCTCCTTTCTCTTTTATTTTTTAAGTTCCTTATTAATGATGTGATCTCCATAGAGGCTGGAGGTTCATGATTCATGTAATCTATACAGATAAGATTTACTTGAATTCAGTAATTTGATATACAAAGTAATTTTTAGGAAGTTAAACCCATTGACTTTTTTTTCTAGTTTATAAAATAAAAAAAAAGATAAAAAAAAATAGAGAAGTGATGAAGCGATTAAAATAGGGAAATTGTCTAAAATTCACCATGAGTTTTCTGCATTTCTCTTAAACTCATCACAACTTTTCAAAACGTCTAAAACTCACCATGTTAGTAAGTTTTTATTTTCCAAAACTCACCTTCTGTTAGTGCACCGTTAATGTTTCTTAACAGAGGTATCCACGTCAGCATAAAATAACAAATTTTATGACCAAATCACCCTTGAATGGCGAGTTAGAGGAAAAGGGTCTTTTTCATTTTTCAATTTTCATTTTTTTACATTTTTAGTGTTTTTTTATAATTTCTAATATTTTTTTATAATTTCTGTTTTTTTTTTAATTTTTCTATTTTCTACCATCTATAAAATTTCCTGTATATTTTGTCATTTATTTGCAATTTTTGTGTTTTTTCTATAAGTTTTGATGTTTTTTCTAAGATTTTTTTTCTGAATTTTTTTTTTCAATTTCTATAGTTTCTATAATTTAAAAACATTTTTTTTTATTTTGTATGCATTTTCTATAATTTTTTACATTTTTAATTTCTGTATTTTTATTTATTTTATATTTGAAAATATTTTTTAAACTTTTTTTTTTCATTTTTCATGTCTAAATATTAAAATATATGTATATATTTTATATTTTTTTATGAAGGTTAAAATGGTAATATATTAACAGCCATTAATCTCTTTAACGTCAAATTAGTGATATGGTGAGTTTAAGAGAAATGCTTCATAGTGAATTTTTGACAATTTCCCTGCCTTTTGATTTGTGCCTTGGCCTCTTTGATTTATGGGTCCTGTACATTTTCATTAATCATACATATCGTTAGATTTTTGTAGAATATATTTTTAGATCAGTCATGCATATAATAGATGGTCTGATGTAAAGCTCTTATGTGGGCATGTAACCATATAGGGACAATCTCCATTTAAGATACATATACGAGAGATATTCCCAATATAGATGTTGTATTGTGGTGATTATTTGTAGTCCGAGTCTTCTATCAATTTCCTAAGCCTGGGCTTAGGGCCTATGCCAAGGTTAGAACCGGATCTAACCCCTATCTAAAGCCTGGAAATCTTGGGCTGGATTTGGCTCCTATATACTTGCACATCCAAAAGCTTAAAACTGGGCCTATACCTCAACCTGTCCCACACCAGGACTGGCAATTTAGTCCATTGTGCTAACATTAAACCCAGCCCATGATCAATTGCGTGGGTGATACTTTAAAAGTATTGTACTTGCAGACATACATTCTTCCGCCAATTGCTTCCTTCTCAGGCTCTAACCTGGTTGCTTCCTTTCCCTTCCCTATTAGTTCCTTCAAACCAAATTCAGCCTAAGTTCACATCTGTTGGGATCATCTGAATTTATTTATTTATTTATTTCCATGGGGTCATACACTGGGGATAACCCATCCCCCAAACTCATAACTCTCCTAACCTTGCGCAGACAGGATTCAATCCCAAGAAATCAGTACAATAAGTTAGAGACCTTATCAATTAGCCAGTTGGCACCTCTGTCTTGCTACTCCCAATAACACATGGATGGTTCGTCGATTGATTGATGGCGTGTCCTTATTTTGCTGGGAATCACAAAAAAAAAAAAAAATCACAGTAGATATGATCTCTACTGCTACCACAATCTGTAGCAATTCCGAGTGACCCCAATATAAAACAGATGCAGATTATGGTTGTATTTGATATCATTGTTGTTTTTACTGAAATGTTATAAACTGACCAATATAAATGCGTAAGAGACATTTTTTTCTACCTGAAACATTTTAAATTGATTGTTTCGTATAGCTGTTTCTACATGAAACATCAAAGGAAAGAAGGTAATGGAGGAACAAGACAATCATGTGGCTATATCGCAAGGAATTTGGATTTGCTCCTCACAAAACACGCCTTCAGACCAACTTTACAGTATTTTAGGCCATGCATTGACAACATTTCCCATATTAGTCATTTATGAGAAGATGTTCTCAATGTATGACTGTGATGTGCTGTGAGATTGATGTGAAGCACCCTATGCGAGAAGCAAATCTGATTTCTATCCTAACCCCCACCCCCCACTTCTATGTTGATTTGGATACAATGGGACAGTTACACCAGCACAAATGAATGGATGACAGTTAACACGTGGAGGATGAATGAATAACAGTTACACAGGTGTTAGAATAAAAGGGCGATGCGGAGGGAAATCAGTCTCTACCCAAACAATACTCAACAATACTCCATCCCATCGCATTGTGAGTTTGTGACATGCCATCTCAATAACGAATTAGGATTTGCTCCCCATACAGCGCATTTCATACCATTCATTTGTTCCTGATGAATAATAATAAATATAAATACGGGAGATGTAGGGGATGTATAACTTAAACAGACCATGAGGTCAGGGTGAGGCGCGCTCTATGAAAAGCAGATCCTGACTCCTCAATAACACCACAGAACTGACAAGAGAGTCAGTAAAACATAAGTTATATGACACTGAGAATTCACATGATCTGTCCCCTGTACGGAAATTTCTGTCCCAAACCAATAGCAATTTACCACATCAGCCTTTTTTCTTATTTTAAAATTAAATTTTTATATGATGTGGATGATTGCTATTGGTTTGGGACAGAAAATGCGAACTCTGAGACTGAAATGAAATTTATGATATCTAAAAGAAATGGTATGGAAAAAATTTTGATAAATCAAAAAGTTTCTTAAGAGTAACTTTTTGTCTTAAATATCAATAAAAATAATATATTTTATATAATAACAGAAATATATATATATATATATATATATATATATATATATATATATATATTATCAAATAAGGGCATTCGTCTTCCTCCTCTGTATTTGGCCGACGAATGCCCTTATTTTTAACGGAAATGAGATACCCGGTTAAGTCCAATCATCTTAACAGCATTCTTCGGTAGCTTAACGTCGATAACAGCTTCTCTTTCAAGCGGAGGATGCTTGCTCTAGCTTCTTCGACCAACAGTTTCTGTGACTATCACCTTGGTTTCTTCTTGAATTTTAAATTCAGTTGGCCGGTAATAATGGCCCTTGATGAGAGTGGATTTGGCCCTCCAATGATATTGTGACACATGGCACCTCAGAACAACTGGGTAACACCCTAAACCACTTAGGCAACAATTTGCCTTAGCCAAGATGATGTGTCCAACCTAGCAACCTGGCGACCTACGAGGCGTGCTTGCCAACAAATTCGGCATGCATATCCCAACACTCCCACGATCCTTGGAAGTTGGCCCACATACCGAACATTCCGAAAGATGGTCAACGTGCATGGCGGTTACCTCCAAGGATTTCGAACCAGTTAGGCATGACCTCCAGGAAATCTCGGAGGCGGTACGTGAGGCCCACATCAAACAATGCTTATATAAAGGCACCAACCCTAATGACGCAAGGGGACAAGTAAGCATATTCTAGCTCTCATACTTTGTGACTTTTAGCTCATAATCTACTATGAGAGTACTGACCTAAGCATCGGAGCGACCTCACCGGGTTAGCCACCCCGGGTCCTCTAACATTGATTCTTTGTAGGTCTCTAAAGAACTACGAAGCCCAACAATCAATCCAACTCGCTACCAGGCAACTCGGCCCTCTGGTCAGCACAGCACCTAACCTGCCTGCTTGACCCAATCAGCTCATCACCTAACCTGTCTAGCTAGGCCCAGTCAGTTCTACACCTAACCTGCCTAGCTCGGCCCAGTTAGCTCTGCCCCTAATCTACCCCCAACTCGGCCTGGTCAGCTCAGCATCCAGATCCTCATCTAGCAGAAGTTAACTTTAGCCTTCGAGTCATCGGCCACTTAGAAGCAAACCAAATGACGAGGTACTTAACACAAAAAATTGATACTTCACCAAAACATGATCCACCAATTAGCGTCGTCTGTGGGAAACGCTACAAAAAGCTAAGTTTTCATCCTCCGAAAGGCTAAGTCCTCTTCTTCCAGAAAGCTAAGTTCTCACCTTCTAGTTTCCATTTTTTTATGAACTCAAAGACTATACAAGAAGTTGATGGCCTACAGACTAAGCAACTCTACCAACTTTATTTCAACTCGGGTAAAGTCTCATCAGTTCTCTTCGTGAGGTACCCTCTACAAAGATGAGCTCTTCGTATCTTCCGCAGGACGCCCCTGCCGGTCGAACCTTCCAAGGCTCCCATGCAGGCTGGTGACCTAAAGTCAATAGTGCTGCCCCCGTAGGTCGATCTCCTAGTAGCCTCGTGTAGGGTAACCGATGTCACTAACGAGGCTGATGCAGCGCAGTCGTAGATCTAAGGTGTCAAGCTGATAAAAGACCTCGACACCACATAAGACCCAGTCACCTCTTCGACATGGGCAAAATCAAAGATTAAAGAGAGTGGACTATGAGTCGATCCTAGAGCCAAAGGGCTAAAGTGCCGAGCCGGCAAAGACTTCGGCACCACATAAGACCCAATCACCTCTTCAACATGGGCAAAATCAAGGGTAAGGAGAGTGGACTGTGAGTTGCTCCCAGAGCCTAAAGAATTGAATCAATGCTTACAAGCTCATTGAATTAGTCATTTCAGGCCAAAAGGAGCAATCTACTCCATTTGCCGAGTTACTTTCAGCTTGGGAGTGGGGGGCAAATGATGAGGGTGGATTTGGCCCTCCAATGATATTGTGACACATGGCACCTCGGAACAAATAGGTGACACCCGGAACCACTTAGGCAACAACTTGCCTCGGCCAAGATGATGGTGTCCGACCTGGCGACCTGCGAGGCGTGCTTGCCGACAAATTCGGCATGCATATCCCAACACTCCCACGATCCTTGGAAGTTGGCCCACGTACTGAACATTTCAGAGGATGGTCAACGTGCATGGCGGTTACCTCCGAGGATCTCGAACCAGTTAGGCATGAACTCCAGGAAATCTCGGAGGCGGTACGTGAGACCCACATCAAACAAGGCCTATATAAAGGCACCAACCCCAATGACGCAGGGGGGCAAGTAAGCATATTCTAGCTCTCATACTTTGTGATTTTTAGCTCGCTGTCTACTATGAGAGTACTAACTTATGCATCGAAGCGACCTCGCCGGGTTAGCCACCCCGGGTCCTCTAACATTGATTCCTTGCAAGTCTCTAAAAAACTACGAAGCTCAACAATCAATCCAGCTCGCCACTAGGCAGCTCAGCCCTCTGGTCAGCTCGTCACCTAACCTGCCTAGCTCGGCCCAATCAATTCGGCACCTAACTTGCCCAACTCGGCCCAGTTAGGTTGGCACCTAATTTGCCCCCAGCTCGGCCTGGTCAGTTCAACATCCAGGTCCTCATCCAGTAGAAGTTAACTTTGGCCTCTGAGTCATTGGCCACTTGAAAGCAGACCAAATAATGAGGTACTTAGCACAAAAAATTGATAATTCACGAAAAAATTGATTCATCAGTCCTGCTCCATCGAGTTCGCCCTTTGGCCGTGACAGCCAGGAATTGATCCGCGGCTTCGCGTACAGCTCGACCACGAGGCGGAGCTTTCGACGATGCAGGGGATTGATTCCAGTGAACTTGTCGCAAAGCTTCGGTGCGACATCTACCTTTTGGAGACCTGAGCGAAGAGAGATGGTGCATCAATTTACGTGAGAGTTCCGCTCCTAAAATGACGCGCACAGCAACCACTAGCGACGCCTGCTCTACCTCATGGCTTGACGTCCGTTGCACCAACGTCAAGATTCACTTGCTCACCTCGATCAGCTCCGCTTCTTCGACTTCAAATCCATATGAACAAAATTCACTTGCTCACTTCTCAAAAATAATGCAATATTGGGCTTAACCGGAGGGTATTCGCCGACCAAATACAGAGGAGGAAGACGAATGATTGGGCTTAACCGGAGGGTATACGCCGGCCAAATACAGACGACGAAGACAAATGCCTTTATTTGATATTTTTTAGAAAAAGATATATATTATTATTTTTTATATTAAAGGCAAAAAGTTGCTATTAATGGCTAAAAACCTTAAATCAAACATCCCGTAAATTTTGTCAGATACCACGTGATTTGAAGTACTGTCACCTGTCAACAAAACATGTTCTAACACCCAATTAACATCATCAGACATTATGCATCTCATATATGATGGATCCAACTTTTATGATGGCCCCAAATTTATAGTGAGATTTATGTTGGAACGTGTTTTTATTGACAGGTAATCTGAATTCAGTGATTGATTACCTCTTTTATGATACCCGATACCGGTTTGATTGTTTTTCCGGTATCATAGATCGATAATGAAAGGGAATGATAGGTACGAAACGGAACCGTTGTAGATATCCAATCAACCGATATTGCTTTGCACGATAGAAAATGGAGTTTGCGTTGTAGATGGAGCAGACGCGTATTCAGTTGGCAAGTAGCAATAGCTTGTGAACGCCATGAACATGATCAAACTGCTTCAAGACAACTATGGGTTGTTTCGCTGGGCCCATTTGAGAAGTCTCGAACTCTGAAAGAAAAAGAGAGAAGAAACTTAGCCAAGAAAAAACAAAAGATGGAAGGACTTCATTCCGAAGGCGTATAAATGCAAATAGAATGCAAGACCTTATATTTTATATTATTTTATATGTATTTATGTTGTATATATTTGTATTTATATTCTTTCCAAATTGAGCCTAAAGTAAATAATATGAATTCCGATACATCTCTCCATAAATAAAAACATATAAATACAAAGATGTTTTAAAGGACTCCACTCCTAAGGTATATAATATGAATTCAGATACATCTCTTCATTAATAAAATATATAAATGTTAAGATATTTTCAGTGCATGACTGCAAGGGACTGTGAGATGGTTCCGTGAGTATGAAATCCAAATGTATACAATAGTCATTAACAAATGAATTTATAATATGTATAATCAAACACGAATGAACATGTACAGCTCTAGTAATTGGTTATATATCAGGAGTGTCAATAAGACATAGAATTGGACCAGTCCATACTTATTGGTCCAAAGTATTTTATTAGATTGGATTGGACCTGGTCCATATATAATGGATTTATATTAGATTGGGTTAGAAGATCAGATTACAAGTTTTAATGGATCAAGTTTGGATTGGAACAAATCTACATTAAAACTAATTTGAACAGATTGAGCGGTCCATACATTAAATTGGACAGGTCCAAAATGATCTGTAGTATAATGGACTCATATTGGACCAGATCAGATTGAACCAAATCCAGTCCAAAGTGGCATTCCTATTATACACAACGTGGCAAGCAGCAGATCCAGACTTTAGGTACTCAACATCTCCCTGAACCGATGTGTATGGAACAGTGGAGTGTTCACTCATAATTGGTTATGGTAACTAGGAGGGCTGGTGACAAAATCATGTATGGCAGGCTGGGCAAGCTAAACAAGAGTGAATACATCAATACACATGAGACCCACACCATAAGCATACAGAATACCAACATGTTCACTTCATGATAATTGCCCAACCCGGTGTGTATAATTTTGTCTCCAGTAAATCAATTCATGGGCTGGGCCTGGTTTGGGTCAAACTTTAATAATAATTTAATATATCATATATATTTATTATATATAACATAAGTATTTTTTTTATTATATATAATAGTACCGGGTTAGGCTTATTTAAAAAAGCTTGACTCAGCCCAAAAAATGATTGGGCCTGGTATTTAAAGTCAGTCCTAACCCACAGGTCTAAAATTTTGTCCAAACCCAAAAAATAACGACTGAGCCAGCCTGTTGAACTACCCGGCCCATGAATAAATCTAATCAGCTTGGCCCGTTAGGCTACCCGACCCATACTGGTGTCGGGCCAATCCAGTCCGTTATGCACAGCAGATCCGGTCTAGCTGTACCATGGGACCTACGAGGCTAAGACCTACCTCGCAACGGGATTGCTAACTCCACGCTTGTTTCCTTGATCGGGGTAAATTTCGTGGCGCATTCCATGCGCAAGAGAATCCGACGAAGTCAATACAATAGAAAGAAGGGAAACCACTCCAAATCCAATGGAGTGGGCCCTGGCGCCTTGCCCTTGCGTGCATCACTTCCTCACTAACCCCCAATTAAGCCTTCAACATCTTCAACCCCCGGTAGGCAGTAGCTGTTTCCGGTTTTCCGTCTCATCTTTATTTATTTATTTATTTTTAATAAATTTTTAATCTTAAAAAATTTAATAAATTGCAAATAAATGAGAATAAAAAGGAATATATTAGTCAGAGTAACCGACAAGTGTCCAAGGAAAATGCAGTACTCTGAACTCTAGCAAACTCTAGCAATCCCCATTCATCTCAGCTATAAAATCACCACTCAGGTCCCAATTTCGGCTTAATCGATCGATCTGTGACGCTTATCCATCCGCTCTGCAAGACTGCAACGAGAGAGAGGAGAGAAAGAGAGAGGCAGAATGTATGCACCAATTGGGTATCAAGAGATGTCATATTTCGACCACGTCCAAAGACGCCATGAGGAGAAGGGCTGTCTCTACGCTAGGTTTCTTATGTTCTTCGCCATCTCTCTCTCTCTCTCTCTCTCTCTCTCTCTCTCTCTCTCTATATATATATATATATATATATATCTGATTGTAGTTTTATATTCTTGTTTCCTTCATGAATTGATTTTTCGTCTTTGTTTGTCATGTTATCTCGATTCCTTCTCATTTGTTCTATTACAACATTGAGAAATTATATACGAATATGGTATGATAATGATAACCATGTCATACAGATGCATCGCCATGCTCAAGTCAAACCAAAAATCTGAAACATGTTCTGCTCTTCTAATGGAATGCCTGGAGATCAAGCCACCACCCCGTAATTGGGATGGGAGATCAGATCCCCCACTAACAAGAATGAAAGAAACAAAAAAGGCTTTCTTGTGATGGATTTTGGTGTTTTTTGTTGCAGTTTGTTCGCACTGTGTTGCTGCTTCTGCTGCTTTGAGACTTGCGAGTGCTGCTTGGACATTCTCTGTTGCTGCTGTCCTTAGGGCTTAAGCCCCTTCCAACCTCCTGGAACATTAGTTTGAAATGGGGGTTCATACCTCCATCCTCATCCCTGCAGCATCCTAACATTTTCCTTTTTTACACCTCTTTTTTTATTCTTTTCGTGTTTTATTCTTTAGGGGTATTAAGACTGTAAAAATCAATCAGAAGAGGAAAAGAAATTTGAGATATGGTGTGAGTCGTGTTGCAGGAACCCTTTTGTGTACTGATCCACCTAAAAAACCTATCTCACAAATAAAATTGCGGATTCCTTATCATCAACATCAGAACTATAAATTTGCCAATTACCGATGGATGCCTCTCTCTCTCTCTCTCTCTCTCTCTATATATATATATATATACATATATATATATATATATATATATATATATAGATATAGATATATATCTGTCTATCAATCTATTTCTGAACCAGTAAAAAATTTGTCAGTAGTTAGCCATGACCACCCCCCAACTGATTGGCTTGTCTAGATTCTGGACTAATCTGGATGGAATGAACTTAGGAGTAGTTAGAATAGATTGATAAAATGAAAGTAGACTGAAATGGTTTGATCAGATGCATAAAAAGACCATCCACTGGGCTTGTTAGAAGAAATGGCCAGTTACAAGTTGAAAGGGCTACAATAACTAAGGCAGGCCGAAAAGAACTTGGGTGGAAATTATTTAATGAATGGATATGGCGAAACAAAAGTCATGTAGCACAAGGCTTAGATGATGATGATCAAGATTCTGGTGGAAATACATACCTTATCAATTGTAGCATCAACACTTTTTCGAGCTTTTATTTGATATGATCGTAGGATAAGCAAATTGTTTTATCAGAAAATGTACAAGCAGGCAATGGCTGTTAATAGCGTGTTTAGCAGCACTGATACAAAGTTTACTACATTGTTGTCAAGGATGTTCAGACCTGAGATCTTCTTCACGGTTGACCCAGGCTTTTCAACCACCTTCAAAGACAATGGAGAATTGTATTTTAAGCAAGAGAAAACAAAACATGCTACCCCAAGTTCCAGGGAAGTTGTTAAGGCACCCAAGCATGTCCAAGGGAATTTCACTGGCATATGCCTTTGCAGATTCAGATGGTTTTCATTGAAAAATTATTTTTGTGTGGCATTGTCTTCACAGAGCCTCTTATGCTATGTTTGGTTTGAAGGAAAAAGTAGGGAAAAGAAAGGAAAGGGAGGGAAACATTTACAAACCTTGTATAGATTTCCTTACCTCTCCTTTCCTTTCCCTACCTTTTCCTTCAAACCAAACATGGCCTTATGGTTGATATGTTGTATTTTTCTGAGCAAAAGTCTTTCATTAAGGTGGTCTTTTACATAAAAATATAGAACTAATTACATGACAGAGCATTTTCTCCCATGATATCTAACTTCTCAGTTCCCCCAGAAGCTTGAATATTTGTTTCCTTTGTTCCTTGGAAAACCTAGAGCTTGTGAAAACTTTGAGTTTTGATAAATGTTAAGAGCTTTCATGGTTTGACTGTCAAAGGGGCTGCTAATTGGTTGGAACTTGGAAGCATGGGAGAACCGTAGATTAGAGTTCAAATCAGCACCCACAACGTCGCACAGATTAATAGTTAATGTGGAGTATTTTAACCATTCTGACCTTATGGTGCAAAATCCACTGAACTGCACTGTTGCCCCCAACAAAGAATCTATCATGCTTCCAAGAAGTCCAGCAACTGCAGCAATAGGTATCACTACTAGCAGCTCCGGAGCTAAACCGGAAGCACATTTTGTTGAAAATAGTCTAACGAATAAAAGCAGATGTCAATGTCAATGAGTCAATCCAATGACACCGCCTGCTGCTGCAGTTGGTAAAAGTCCTGTTGACGTCACAGCGCCATTTGTGCCCCTCAGTACTGGCTGATAAACATAATTTAGAACAAAATATCAGCTTCCATTATTTTCAAGCATCAATTTAGTGGCAGAGACTAAACAATTGAAAGCCTGCTTATAATGGCTGAGGTTAAATTGCATTTTGCTCACAGGTAGGAATATATTGGAGAACAAGTTCTGCAAGTAGTGAACAAATTCAATGTAATCCAAATAATACATCCATTGATATATGTAAGAAACTACAGTAAGTATTGATAGCAGTAACAAAGAGAAAAGAAACTATATAGGGAGGATGACCAGAATGGCAGAATCTGATACAGCTCTCAGGCTGTAGCATCAGTTCGTCATATTAAGTGGCTACCCCTCCCCCCCGGGTCCTAAGAACATAGATGGGGAGGTAAGTGGGCAAAGGAACAGTATTAATCAATAAATGAAGCTTATCTCAACTATATGTAGACCTTCCTTTTCCAAATCCTAAATAAATTAAAAAAAATGATATCTTAGGCCTGTCAATGGGTAGAGTTGGACCCGAACCGATTGAGTCGGTCTGGTTTTAGGGGTTGGTTTTGGTCTTTGATATATTGTCTTGATTTTTGTCGATTTAAAACCGGTTCCACCTATTCCTAAACTAATTCAGACCCAACCCATATATAGTAAGTTTTTTATAATCGGGTGCATTGGATCAAACCCGATTATCTCGGAAACTGATTGATTGGATTCTGAGTCTAAAAGTACAGACCCTAATGGGTCTGGTTTAGTTTCGGGCCCTTAGTATTTCTTGTCTGGTCGGTTCCACACCCAAAGCCAATCCATTGATAGCCCAACTCTACTTAAAGGTAGGGGTGTAAATCAAATTCGATTAGAAAATTTGATTCAATGTCCAATGGATATTGAGAATTAATAATCAAACTCGATTTCAATTAAATGTTTGAATATTTGATTTGATTCAAATTCGAGCAATTAATTATTTTAGGTAAATAATATATATTTTATTTATATAAAGTATATAAATTATTTATGTAATTTAATTATTATATATATATTATATAAAACATTTAAATATTTTATATATTATATATAATAATTAAATAATTGGTCGAATTCAGATATTTATCGAATCGAATCAGGTCATATCCAAATTAGGATTTAATTAACCATTCAGTATGAATAGAATATTAGAATTCAATCAATTAGACACTTAAATTATCTGAATCCAATTCAGTTATATGAAATCTCCAATTTGAAATAGAATTTTCGAATACCATTGACACCCCTATCTAAAGGTTGAAACTAGTCATAGCTGTTCACTACTAAGTAGTCCAATCTCTGATGATCAAGTGTCTCCATTGCAGCAGGCATAGTGTCCAATAATACTACAAATAAGGCATGTTGTTATTGCTGACTCTTTCGAGTTTCGACTCTAAGCACTTATCTTGCCAGCCGATCAATTTCCCAATAATGATAACCAAGAATATGCCACTATTTGCCAGCACCTGCATCCTGTAGAGGAAAATAGATTGATTCCTTCAAAATAGAGCATAAAAGATTCTAATCAGCCTTAGCATTGCTAAAGAACGAAAAACAGATAATATGCTGCAGTGATTTGAAGGGGTCAAAACTCTTTCAATATAATGTCTTTCTTTCCCTACTTTTAGAAGAATGAGGTTATTAGCAATGTATAAAAAAGAAAGCTGAACCCTGAGCACAATTACACAATTTGAATTTCTCCTTAATTTGCTGAGAAGCTCAAACCAGATCAATGGTTAAATATCAACCAACCGTGGAGTATTTATGAATTATTATGAACAAAACCAATAAGAGGATCTTAGTTTTCTATAATAGAAATTCAACCAGTCCAAAATTGAGTTAGCAAACGAAATGAATCAACAAAAGAGTGAAACCTTGAGATTGACTGTTTTTATTATCTTTTTTAACCCATTCTAATTTTGAATTTTAAAAGTTGGTTCACTATTCAAAATAACTCAAATCTATCTATACTACTCATAAAAGTGTGAATGATGAGGTACTGTCTTTTAGAATTTTTCTTTACTGAAATACCCCACCTCTTGAATCTAGTTCATCTCCATTGAAAGGGTAGAAAATGTAATTAAAAAAAAATACTATTAAGTACATTCAATTTCCTATCATTAAGTCTCACATTTAAGTCATTAAATAAATCACATTCTCTCCCATTGAATCCAACATTTATACTTTTGTTTATCATCATTAAATTCCACTAATTAATTCATATACAATAATTATTAGTAGAATAAAATTTTATATTTTAAAATAAACCAAGAAATGACATCATATTTTCCATCTAGTTGGTGGGTAAGTACTTCAACCATTTGGGTCAAATGGATAATTTCATGATGTCATAAATCAATAATACAAATTTAGAAATATAAGAAATACAAAACTATAGAAAAAAAAAAGAAATTAAATCATCTTCCTATTTAGGGGGTGGGAGTGGTTCAACCTTTCAGGTCAAATATGTTAACCCATGATGTATAAATAAAAATAAATTTTTTAAAATAAAATAGTATAAAAAATATGAAACAATTTTGGGCGCATTTATAATATTATATACTAATAGTATAAACAAAAATGAGTATGATAAATAATAATTATTTTATCAATGATATGAATGAAATACAAAATTTAAAACCAGTTTGAAAATGAAACCATTCTATATGGTAGGTAGGTCAATGATCTAACATTCCGGGTCAAATGGGTCAATCTACGATGTCATAACTAAGTAAAATACATACATAAATTAGACTTGTTCATGGGTCGGGTTGGTACATACATAAATTAGACCAGTTCATGGGTCGAGCCAGCCCGACCTGGCCCGATCTAAGTCGGGCTTGAACAAGATTTCAAGCCCGCGGGCTCGGGCTCAGGCCTAAAATATCGAGCCTAGCTTTTTCTGGGTCGGGCTCGGGCTTTCCCAAAAAATCCCAGCCCGAGCCCGAGCCCAAGCCAGAGCCCAACTTGATAATGTATTGTATTAATAAAAATATATTTTGTATAATAAAAAAGTATATATATAATACATTTTTCTTCTCTTTTTTCAAGTAATAATGAGACTTCTAATTAGTTTTGAGGTTCTTAGTATAAATAAAATAACTTTTAATTGAATTAAAAAAGGAAAAATATTTTTTTTTCCAAATTTATAGTCGGCCTCGGGCTCGAGTCCGGACTTCGGGCTTTATAGTCGAGTCGGGCTCAGGCTCGAGCCTGAACATTTTCTATTAATGTAAAGGCAAAGCCCGGCCTAACCCAACCCATGAACAGGTCTAACATACATACATACACCATATTAAACAAAAATAAATGTGAAAATAAGAATTACTTTTATTGATGATGAAAATGTAAAACATGATTTAAAATCAACTAAAAAAACAAAATGGTTTTTTTCCATCCAAGTGATGGGTTAGTTGTTAAACTATCAATGTCAAATGGATGGTATTATTAAATAATAAAATACATAAAATTATAAAAAATGTAGAAATTCGTTGATAATTTTGGGTAATTTTTATAATATTATATATTCATCATATAAAAACGTGTGATTAATGAGAATTATTTTCATTAATGATAGAAATGGGATAAAAATTAGGATAAAAAATAAAGAGCATTAATTTAATTAGTTAGTTCATCGTAGGCAAGTGGTTTGGTAGGGATGAAAACAGACTAGATCATATTAGATCTGAATTATTCAAATCTGATCTAATCCAAAGATTCGACCAGATATCATAAATATTGATTCGAATCTAAATCTGATCAAGATGTCAGATATTCGAATATGATATGATACTATTTAATTTTTAAAAAGTAATAAATTATTAAAAGAAAAAGAAAAATATAACAATTAAAATATATATATATATATAATTATTTTTTCAATGATTTCCATTATATAAAAATTTTACAAAAATGCAATATAAATAATATATTTATAAATAAATAATAAATAACATATATATTATATATAAATAATATATATACTATAATATAAATAATTGATTTGATCACAATATTAAAAACTAATGTTCAAACAATATATTGGAATTGCATTTCCTCTTGGTAAATCAGTAATTTTTAATATCTCATAAATTAAATAATAAAAAAATTATAAATTTTATAAAAAAAATTGAACATACAATATTATATATTCTTCATATTAAACAAAAATATGTTTGAAAAAATGAGAATTATTGTTAGTGAAGATAGAAATGGCTGAAATACAAAGAAAAAATGAATTAATGTCTTAATCATAGTCCATTTTCCTGGTTAAATAGGTTAATGGTCCACTCAGTAAGGTCATTTAGTTACTGATTATTATCATCATCATCATTTGGCACTACAATGCACAAAAATAAATGTGGAAATAAGAATTACTTTTATTGATGATGAAAATGTAAAACATGATTTAAAATCAACCAAAACAAGAAAAAATGGTTTTTCCATCCAAGTGGTGTGTTAGTGGTTCAACTATCCATGTCAAATGGATCAACACATGATGTTATTATTAAATAATAAAATACATAAAATTCTAGAAAGTGTAAAAATTGGTAAATAATTTTTGGTACATTCTATAATATTATATATTCATCATATAAAAAAGTGTGATTAATGAGAATTATTTTCATTGATGATAGAAATGAGATAAAAATTAGGATAAAAATTAAAGAGAATTAATGTCTAACACATGAACCCACTAACCATGTCAAATGGTTCAATCGTTTAATTAGCTAGGTCATTGAAGGCAAGTGGTTTGGTAGGTATGCAAATAGATCGTATCGGATTTGAATCATGGTATATTTGAATTTGATTCGATCCGAAGATCTAATTGGATCTCATAAATATTGATTCAAATCTAAATCCAATCAATATGTTGGATATCTGAATCTGATACGACTCGATTTAATTATAAAAAATAATAATAAATTATTAAAAGGATAAGAAAATATAATAGTTGAAATCAAGAAAAACAAAAATATAAGTGATAGTGAGCGATTTGGATGCTCCTAACTGGAAGGCAGCTTGGGCGTTGGTTATGAAGTAGACAAGTCGAACTTCAAGACAGATGGATCAGAGAACCAGGGGTGGCTAACCCGGTGAGGTCACTCCGATGCTTAAGTTAGTACCAGATATGAGTAGCGAGTTGAAAGTAAATAACTTGAGAGCTAGAATGCATCATAGCGCGCATACCTAAGTCTCTGGGACTGATGCCCTTATATAGTTGGGTTGTCGTGGGTCTCATGAAACATTCCCGAGATCTTCGACCTGAGCTGTAGGAGTCCATTCCACTTTGGAAGGTGGATAACGTGCTAGTTGATAAGGCTTATCATGTCCATTCGATTCGAGCGAGATGAGGATGAGGCCCACAGTTGTGCGGTGTGATCCCAAAAGGCTCGGAGATAGCTGGCAAGCTTCTAGAATCTGCTACGTGTCACTTCGGTAAGCTGGCTGTCCCGAGATACCTGGGTTTCGGTGCTATTCAAGGTGATCGAGATACCCAAGGTGACCCGTCATGCCAAGATGGCCAAAGATGCTGAATCATGTGTCTGGTCACTAGACTGTGTCCACATGTGTGTAGTTTACTAGGTCAGGCCAAATCACCCATCATCAATAAGTATTTCTTCAACTCTTTTCATCATATAAGAAGTTTACAAAAAAACAATGTAAATAATAAATAACATATGTATTATATATAAATGATATATAAATATATAAATAATTGATTTGACCACAATAAACAATGTATTGGAATTGCATTTCCTCTTGGTAAATACGTAATTTGTATTATCTCATAAATAAAAATTAAAATATTAAAACATAGAACTTTTTATAAATTTTATAGAAAATTTTGAGCATGCGTTAATACTATATATTCTTCACATTAAAAAATATATATATTTGAAAAATAAGAATTATTGTTAATAAAGATAGAAATATCTAAAATACAAAGAAAAAATGAATTAATGTTTTAATCATAATCCATTTTCCTAGTTAAATAGGTTAATGGTTCAACTAGTAGGGTCATTTGTTTGCTAACTATTATCATCATCATCATCATTTGATATTGCCACGTGCAATACGCGTAGACTTTTACTAGTTGAACCAAGTAAGCGTTCAATATCCATCTTGTTATCCTTTCCCCGTTCCACAACCATTAGTTAGTTTTCTAGATAAAATAATACTTGTTAAAATTAGTATTTGATGGGGCTCATACAATGTTTTAAAAACTGATTCAGAACCGGAACCGTTCTGTCCACCAGTTTCTAAGTCAACGGTTTGAACGGATGACCCATTTTGACAAAAAAAATATATAAAATAAACAGTCAAAAACCATTGAATGGGTCAATAGGTTGTTAACCAATTCAATGGCTTTTGGCTAGGGACCGGATTTGGGGTAAAACGGAACCGGTTGCTTGAATGGTTTTCGGTCTGAACTGTTTGACCATCCAGGTCAGCAGCGGTTCAAAAACATTGGGCCCATATGTGCGGTCCAACTTCAAGCCGCCATATGTCCCAAGTCGGACCGGAAAACTTATCGATGACCCAAACCGGCCCAACCGCTCAGGCACTGGGCCAATCAATCAGTCTCACTCGATCTCACAGGGCATGCCCAAATAAGGATAAGCCATCGAGAACCTCAGGTCCGATAGCTGAGGTACGCGCAATACGGTCCTCTCTTGCCCATTCTGCCATTTTGCCTTCCTCGCCGATCAGCTCATCTGCTCGATTTGACAGTCCATTGCCTAACTACTGATTTAAACATCGGAAAGCTCACCCCAGGATGCCTCAGAAATCAGAACTCCCTGCTTTTCTCATAGGCCTTCAAAGCTCACGTCGATTCACCCCTTTCCTCCTCTTTTATCTGTTGCGTAGTTTTCAGACTGCAACAATATTAAAGTCATCTTCGGCAATGAAACTTCAAAAGTTGACCAATAATAATAAAGAAAACAAACCGTAAAAAATTCCGTTGTCCACCCTCATTGAAATCAGCGTCACTGCTTCGTTTCTTCTCCTCTCCGGACGAAATGAAAAAGAAAACTAGCAGTAGAGCACCGAATCTTCAACAAATCCAATTATAAATAGAAGTTGCAGATACACATTATCAAACCAACAAGCATGTAAGCGTATGGCAACTTGGACCACCAAATATGCAAAAAAGGAGAAGAAAAGAGAATGTAAGAAAACCCACCTCATTCCCACTAAAACCCCCATCGACCGAGAGATTTCCGCTTGAAAGCTCTCCCGGCGACTACAAATGAGACCAACGGAGTAATCAATGGTTGAATGACAGATGTCTCTATTGTTTTTCCCCCCTCCGGAGGCGGAAACCCATTCTAGCTTTTACTCCGCTGGTCGATGTCTTCAGTAGATTATTCACTTTAATCCGCTGATACATGTCCTTAGAGCTGCTCAGATGAGAACTCTCCCATGTGACAAGCGAGTCGAGTCACTACATGAGTTGCCAATGAGCTCTCTCTTTCTCTCTCACACAATTCCGTGGACCGTGCTCGTGCTGCATTAACAACTTTTCCAATTTTATTTTCTTCCAATTTGTCTACCAACAAATTATATAATTCACATTTTCTTTAGGCATTTTCAGCTCTTGCTTTTAATACCTGTTCTGTTTATACTTAGTTATAGGGAATCAACTTCTAAGAATGGTAGATATTTGATGTTTTAACCATTATTAAATGCTTGAATGAGAGCTCAGATGTTTGATCCAAAACATCCCAGACTGTTTTGGTCTCCCGTGTTTCTCGTGTCAGGAACATGGCAAGAGCAATTCAATGCGAACGTGTATAGATTGAGAGAGAGAGGGGGGGGGGGGGGGGGGGGGGGGAGGGATTGATCTCAACTTTGGATGTCTTGAGAAAGAAGGAATTGAAGAAAAAACCCTTCCATACAACCATTTCTTATTCACATTAATGCATTTATACATTGAATTCAGGGATGGCTTCACCAGTGGGTGTCTATTGTCAGTCATTGGCTGAAACCATTACACCTTGTCCAAGACAATCAAAAAATGGCCTCTAGACTCCTAATATTGTAGCCTAAATGCTGCCAACTAGTTACCCAAGATGGGATTCCTCTTTTCATCAATTTCAACAACAAGGAGATGTTCGGGATCAGATCCATTTGGTCCTTCTGAATATAGTGTTGGAAGATAAGCATGGTATGCTGGTAGGTAACGTGAAACAAAATCCATAACCTGCAGAGTTTTCAGTTTCATAAATCAACAAAACAATCTCACTCCAACAATTAAAAACATTACTGTAACTGCAAGTATTGCTGAATTTATCTGCTAGGTAAATGCAAACAGTTAAATGGATGAAATGATCCTTAATGCATATAGAGAAGCACCTCCTCATCAGACATCCCAGGTTTGCCTTCCTCTCTCATGGCAACCTCTGCCTGAAAAAAAAAAATGCAAGAAGGATTGGGTTAGTCAGTTAACAAGGATGAGTATATTCAAGCACAAATGGAACATGTGGAAGTTTCGTGGTGTCAAACCTGCAATCGCCACTCATAGACACAACTTGGGTCCTTAATTTTGATTACAACCCATGCCTTTATGAACTTGTCCCATGCATCATAATAAGCTTGAAGGTTTTTGTTCACAGCCACCAGCTAGGAAAGCAGGCATTATTTTAGATCATAAGGATCTCATTAACATAATAAAATGAAACAGCCATAACAGCAAGACCTTGTAAACCTAAGTGTGGAAAAAGCATCAAATCGTTACTACAAACCTGTGGGTCAACAGCTTTAACAACTTCCACCGGAAGGGGTTTGAAACCAAGCATCCAACCCTCAAACAGTATGACCTAATTGGCCATCCAAGAACAGAAGCATAATGAGAGATGAAGAAAAATATTGGTTTAGTACATATTAAAGAAAGGAAAAATATCACTGTTTTACCGTCAATGGCCCTTCAACCTCTGGCCATGTTGAAGGGTCAGCTCTGTCACCTCTCCCACCATATGCAGACTGCATAAGAGAATTTTCCATCACTATGTCTTATAAACTCATAAAGTAAACAGAGTTGATGGTGACTTTTGCTTACTTTGTCATATCGTGGCAGCTTCATCTTCAAGCCTAAGTAGTGTAAAGAATAACTTCATTAATACTTGAAGAGAAACCATGTTTACAAAGAATATAAACAGAAAGATGAAGCATGTATATACAAGTTTATTGGTCACCAACTCCCCTTCTGTGTATTCAGTGAAGTCTAGATTACACGTAAAAAATACGGAGCCTCAATCTCCCTAGGCAAAATCTTGGTGCAAAACTGCACCATGAAACAAAAAATGTGAACCAGTGACAAAATGACACATCACAGCTGGCATCTTTGACGTTCTTAAAATCTTGATGGCAAGTAAATCTTGTGAAATGTGAACCAATGAAAAGTAAATAGACCATGTGACATCTTTAACATGATTACTGGTAAAAAAATAATTAACCCCAATCTCTCAAGGCAAAATCTATGGTGCATGTACTGCACTGTGAAGCAAAAAATGTGAACCAAAGACAAAACAACACATGACAGCTGACATCTTTGGCATTGTTAAAGTCTTGATGGTAGGTACATCCTGTGAAATGTGAACCAATGAAAAGTAAATAGACCAGCTGATGTCTTTAACGTGATCAGTTGAAATCTTGATTTAACGTGCAATAAATATTCATAAATGCAGCATAGTTGAATTAGTCTTCCTAATCAAAAGAAGTAGAGAACTGAGTAAAAAATGGGAAGATGTAAGTCAATACAATAGAGTGTTACCTTCTTTTGTCAATTTCATTAGATCTGTCAATGTTTCAATGGAAAATTGAAGATCATGGCTTCCAGCATTCCCCCGAAACTGAAATCAGGCATTGATAAGCATTTAAAAAACACATCATTTGTATCTATTCTCAAGATTGGGTCAAGGACATTCCAATAGCTACCTCTAAAAGCGCATTGCTGGGATTTGCTTCTCTCAATTTAGCCTTCAGCATATGTAAAGTGAATCAGAAATGAAAATTTTGAATAAACAACAGAAGAGGACAAATGGTTAAATCCGACCCTCAGTATATTACCTGATCCTCAGCTGTCAAATAAAAATCATCTATAGAAATTGTTGCAGATGCAGACTTCCTAAGATTTCAATATAAGTGTCAGCACAACCATACTGTTCGCTTAGAGTTCATAACAAATAACAAGACTAACAGTTTAGTATTTAACAAGTTTAACAATTCATCAACCAACCTTCCAGTTCGTCTAAAAAGATAATCTAAGGCAAAAACAAGTGTAGTCTTTCCGCATCCCTGTGGAGCACTAAAACCAATCTGCACCACAAAAAGATCTTATCCATGTAAGCTGCTCATGGAGTTTATCAGATTGAACAAATTCTAATGCATAGAAAATAGTAAATTTAGAACTCTGGTTGTAACACAGCCTGAAATCAATGGAAAGTAACAGGAAAAAAGCTACTAAAATCATTAAGGATAGGCTCTGACAAGGTATATATACCACTAATGGAGGGATGTCTTCCCCATCTTTGAACATCGACCTGTGATGTGAAATCTGATCTTCACACCAGAAAAATACAGGTATATAGTAGTGATAGATCCTAGCTTTCTGAGGGACTGTTAAGTTAAGCTCATTGAGTTGGAATAATCTACACAGGTAAAGCCCACATTCTAACCACCTGTCAATACTCTCTGCAACCATTTCTGGTGTCAAACCCGTTTTTTCTATGAGAGGACCTGAGCATATAAATTCGTAAAGGTCTTGCACTGAGGAAACCACTGCGGGTGTAGTGGAAAACACCGAATGTAAAGGGCCTTGTCTCAATTTGCAGTTGCTGGTGGTGTCATAGCCCATGGAATTGCCCTGTATCCATGAGCATCCCCGAGCTAGTGTAAGAGACCCTGAAAATTGGGAAACAAGATAAGAAAGATAATCTTCAGCTCTAAAAACTCCACCAGCATTATGACAGGAAAAATGCAAAAACAGCATTAACACCACAATATAAAATCAGAATGTGTAACAGAAATAACGATCAGACTGCTTTGAACTTTTAAATATGGTTCTACTGTTCTATGTTATACAGTATTAATACTGTCTAAGAAACCCATTTTTCAGTTGGAAAATGAAAAATACAACTTTAAATTTGACCGTTTAAAACCATATTCTATCTCATCTCCAACAAGCACTTCTGTGTCCTGTCCCCCCCCGCCTCTTCGTGGGGTATCTATGGAACAGAAACTAAATAAATACTCAGTGTTTGTATTATTAATGTGTTAATGCACCAGAAGAGTAAGGCAAAGTTCAATCCAACCCTCTTCTCTACAATACAATAATTAAAGAAATATTTTTTGACAGAAAGGAGATGATGGGAGAGAAACTGAACGCTCTGGCCTCAACCAAAAATACCAAATATAAGCACCAGAACTTCTTCCTCAAACCCCAAGCAAAAACACATTAGAATTTACAATTGTAATCAAGTTTCCTAATATGAAATAAAATAATATAACAAATCTAAAGCAGCATAAGGGAAACCGTTTAGGACTCGGACAGTTTCTAGTTTCCACTACTTTATTGGTGAGCATTACTAAATCAAAGAAGAAGAAGAAGAACGAAAGCCTAGCAAACCTCAACCAAAAGTTCCAAGATTTTGAACAAAATAAGATCCTTCAGACGCTACATAATGAATCCTCAAGTGGGAATAAATAATAAATTCTACACACTGATAGACATATGCACACAGATTAAGCTTGCAGTGGTTCAAACTTAAACATTTATGTTAATGGCATCAAATAGAACGGACTGGTGAAACGGGATTGACGTAGCCGACCCCATATAGTTGGGAAAAGGCTTGGATGATGATGAACTAAAACGAATTTATTGAAGTTACCAGGCTTACAGCAGATTCAAGAAAACCCATTTCCACAAGCTATACAGAAAGAAGAAGAACAGAAAATACGAAAATATTAGATGATTCTAAAAGGAGTTGATGATGAATGAGCAAAGCTGAACAGCTTAAGCATACCAAAGAAATAAAAGATTTAAAACTCCAAGGACTTAAATCAAACGAGAGATTAAAGCTGACCCCCCTTCAACAAATTTGAAAGCGTCGTACCTGATATTGCAGCTTCGGTCGGCATTACAGAGAGCTTACGGAATGAGAGGGAACTACTGAAAAGAATAGAAGAACAGAACTTACTAGAGAGGTTAGCTGCGGTTGGCGATGTCGTAAAGAGAGAAGAGGAGACGACGGTGAAGCTTTGCGAACAAGACTGGGTTTTATAGGGAGAAGTGAGTGAAGTGGTCAGCCATGGCGTCGGCTGTGACACGATGCTCGATGTTGCCGTCGTCATCCCCTCTCTCTCTCTCTATCTCTCTCTCCCTCCACGAGACGCAGAACAGCGATACGAACCCTTGAGCGTTGGTTTGAGGTTGCTAGTTGCTACGAAATCCCCTCCAAGTTCGTTGGAATCAAATTACCAAATTACCCTCCTCCGTCCCCACTGGCATTATCGTAAATTTAAAACGATCCATTTGGAAGGTTTACGCTGAGGGGGATTTCTATTGTCCTGATGCCTCCTCAACTACAAGGAAACTGTAACGACGAGTGCCAATGGTTGGCCTCTTTTCCATTCAACTGCAACTCGGTAACTGCGCAACGACGGGTTTCGAAAACCCAAGTTCATAATTACACATAACCGCCTCTTCGCAAATCAGCGTGATTTCTCGCTGCCCGCATTTTAATCTAATTACAGGGACCCCCACACTCTTAATTGATCTGTCCTAATTTCCTTCATTTGCTATATAACACCTGTCTTTGTAGTACGTAGCTATTATTACGACTCCGTTACTTGTTCTAATAGTTGTTTACTATTTGGCATCTCAACGACTCTCGGCTTTGTAGTTTGTTTTTCTGGTCTCTTGCTCCAGCATAATTAATAGACATCTGAAATAGACTTGGGATTTATATCCCTTTTAGTTTTTCCATCCCTTCTCTTTTGTTGCTTTCTTCTTCTCCCTTTTCTGAACTTCAGCCTTTCTCCCTTCTCCCTTTCTCTTTGATCCTTCCTCCCTTTCCTACACTACCTCCTTCCCCAATGACAATTTGGAAGCGCTTAATAAAGCATTCCAACAAATGTTTCAAGGCAATGAAAACGCTGGAGTAGACGTGGTGAACATCCAACATCTCATCCCTTCAGGCATTGGAGAAAACTAGCAGCTTTCTTTCTCTCATTTGTCGACTTTTTCCCCGGTTAACTGACCAATTTGGTGATATCGTTCAAGGTCTATATGAGCTCTGGAATATGGATTCCAGTAGCCTATTCTTAGCATCGTTTAATAGAGGTCACTTCCGCTTGAACTTCAGATATGCTAAGGATTTCGATACAGTTAGAACAAATGGTCCTTGGATTCTTAATGACCAATGGATTCTCATGCAACCCTGGGTCCTTAGTCGACCCCAATACGCTTGGAACATTCATGAAATACAAGTCTGGGTTCAAATTCATGACCCTCCTTTCGAAACCCTATCTGTCAAAGTTGGAAGACCCCTTTTCGAACGTATTGGTCCTACCCATCTAGTCTCAGTTGTTCACAACTATATTCGGGCAAAAGATACAATTTATATTAACCATCCTCTCCAAACTTGGTCCTTCGTGAGTGTCCATAATTGGATCACTTACAAGTATGAGGATCTTCCTAGAACCTGTTATGTCTGCGAAAGAGTTGGTCATTTATTCCGTCAATGTTCTCAACCCATCCCAAACAACTCAGGAAGTTCTTTTGATCAATTTTTTAATAGGCATTCCATGAATCATCTAGGACCTTGGTTGAGAGCCAAGCAAACGTTACGGGGCTCATGGCGCCGACCCATTTTCAATGGCATCGTTAATCTCAACCCTCCTATCCCCCCCCTGCCCCAGCTGAAAACCCTCAGGATGAAGCAAACGCTTCCCCCACCAAATCAGTTAGCCCATAACAATGAAAACTAACCACCTATTCCCCTAGTTTCCATAAACCAGGTGGTCCCCTCAAGCTCTATCCTCCCTCCTCTCCGTGTTTCAGAAGAAACTTTTCTGTTGGCAACTTCTACTCAAGAGATTGTGAACCACCTTTTCGAAGATGAACCTGGTCTCTCTTCTTCAAGAGGTAGACAACCTCGTATTGACTTTCTGGCAAATCTAAAATCTGAACAACTGACTCCTGATTTACCCACTTATAATCGACCTGAACCATCAGGTACAGCAGAGCAGAAGAAAGTTATTTCTACTACCCAAGTGGTTTTATCTTAACGACCACTAATTCAGAGAACCAGGGAATGATAAATTCTTTTTTCTCCTCGGTTTCTTTCTTGTTTTACTACCCATGGGCAGAGGTGGCTGACCCTTATCAGCCCCACCCGTATCAATGATCATCATGAGTTGGAACTGCCGTGGGGCTGGGCGACCCAAGGCAGTCCAAGGACTCCAGGACTTTGTCCATCGATTAAGCCCTGACTTTATATTTTTGTGCAAAACAAAAATACCAGATATAAAAATAAATGCCTTAAGCACTAAGTTATGTTATCCTAATGTTGTTACTGTTAATCCTGAAGGAAGAGTCGGAGGTTTAGCCGTAGTTTGGAAAGTTGACTTTTTGGTTACTGTTGAGCTTTCAACCCCAAGGTATGTCTTTCTCAAACTTCATTCCTCGAATTGTGATTGGTTTCTGATTTTCATATATGGACCTGTTGTAAAACATTATAAAAATAATTTCTGGATAGAATTAAATTCAAAAATTCGAAATCTAGATAAACCTTATCTACTTATAGGGGATTTCAATGAGGACGCCTCTATAAATTCTTTAGAACCCTCAACATCCTATAATTCCTCAAGATTAGCATCCAGACAATATAAAAATCTCATTCTCAACCACAACTTACTAGAGTTAAACATACAAGGAGGAGGTATTTCCTAGACAAACAAAAGAACTATAGGACACATTCAAAGAACCTCGAATAGAGCACAGACTGGTTACCTTTATTTCCTCATGCCACCCTCTCCCTAGGCTCCAAATGGGGTTCAGATCATCACCCTCTCCTTCTAAATCTGAACCCAAAATTACTCAATCTCCCCAAACCTTTTAGATTCTTCAAAATGTGGATGACAGAATCTTCTTGCAAACAAATTTTGAAGACAGTTGGCATACATCTATCAAAGGATATGCAGCCTATCGTATTACAAAATAAATAGACATCCTGAAAAAACTCTTAACCAGTTGGAGAAAATCAAAATTAATTGATCAAAAAATCAAAATACAAAAATTAGAAGATCAATTTTTTTTTCTTATGGAGCAATCAGGAGTCATAGATTGAGAGAATCTCTTATATAAGGAATTAAATCATGCAACCAACCAGCTGGAAAGCGATTGGAGACAAACCTCCCGACAAATCTGGTTGCAATCGGGAGACAAGAATACAATTTTTTTCACAAAAGCACTCTTTTTAGAAGGAAAAGGAATACTATAGAAGGAATCAAAGATGACCGAAATGATTGGAAAACTAAGCATGCCGATATCACTAGAATTTTCCTTAATTATTTCTCAGATCTGTACTCCTCCCAGCCCAATGACCAATTCGAAGATTTATCTAATTTATTTACTCCAATAATTTCGGAGGAAGAAAATAGCATGCTCATAGCTATTCCTTCGGTTGTTGAAATTAAAACAACACTTTCTAGTATTGGGAGTCTAAAATCCCTAGGTCCTGATGGTATGCCTGCCATTCTGTTTAAGGAATACTGGGACTTGATGGGACCGGACCTAATGTTGTTAGTACAAGAATTCTTTTAAAATAAAAGAATGCTTAAAAGACTAAACCACACTTTTATCTGTCTTATTCCTTAAAAAGTGGATCGTTCCAAAGTCTAGGACTATAGACCTATCAGTCTTTGCACTGTAGCATACAAAATAATTGCTAAAGTTATAGTTAGTAGGCTCAAGAAAGTCTTAGATAAGTGTGTCTCCCCTAATCAAGCTGATTTTATTCCTAGCAGACAAATGTCTGACAATTCAGCCATAACCCATGAGATGTTTCACTTTCTTAAACACAAAAAACGAGGAACATGCTACTTAGGAATAAAATTAGACATGTCAAAAACCTATGATATGCTAGAATGACCTTTCCTCCTTCAAATCCTATCTCTCTTGGGTTTCACTCCTGACTTCTGTCTCAACTGTGTCCTACTCAATCCTTATTAACGGTACTTCTAAAGGCCATTTCCATCCTTCCCAGGGTTTAAGACAAGGGGATGCCTTATCCCCATACCTCTTTATCTTAGCAATGGAATGTCTATTAAGACTTCTACACCAAGCTGAACAAGAAGGAATAATCCAAGGCATTCCCATTTCTCGATCTACTCCAAAAATTTCTCATATTTTCTTTGTAGATGATATTATGATTCTCATTAGAGCATATAGAGCATAAATAGATAATCTCATTCAAATCATCAACAAGTTTCAATCCCTCTCAGGCCAATTAATTAATATAGAAAAATCTAGAATCTATCGCAGTAAAAACATCCATCCTAGGCTACAAAGATTAATATCCTGACAACTTAAAATAAAGTCTCTTCACAAAGATTCCAAGTATCTAGGACTACCCATTTTCTAGAATAGAAATAAACCTTCCAAATTAACTTTTGTCCTAGATAATTTAAAATCAAAATTAAACTCCTGGAGGGCTTCTGCTATAAGTCAGGCAGGTAAGCAAGTATTAATTCAATCTGTCTTACAAGCCATCTCAGTTCATGCCATGACTAGTAAAATTCCCTCAAAAAACCATAGATTAAATGGGAAAAATTATAAAAAAAATTATGGTGGGGTACCTCTTAGTCTAAACCTCACCCTTACTGTGGTGCCACTGGGACAACTCAATGTTACCTAAAACCCAGGGAGGTTTAGGATTCAAGAATCTCCAAATAACCAAAAAATCTTTCCTTAAGAAAACAGCTTGGAGATTTTTAAATGAGCAAGATAAATTATGGGCTCAGCTTTGGAGATCAAAATACTTGAAATATCCAAATATGTTCCCCTACTCCATTACTTCTACAAGCTCTTTCTTCTGGAAATCAATGGCTCCAAGTCTAATGGAACTCATGTCAAAATGTAGAGCCATAGTGAAAGAAAATTCAAACATTCCAATTACTAAAAGACCTTGGATACAAAACCAAAACATCTTTTCTTGGATAACTTTGTCGATAGTTCCTCAACTTAGAAATATCAATATTAATCAGTTCATCCACCAAGGTCAATGGGATCGAAACCCTATTCAACTTCTCTTTGACTCTGAAGAAATGACAAAAATCACAAGTTCCCAGAGTCTTACTCTAATAATTGGATTTGGATTGGCCATAGTTCAGGTAAATTCAATGTAAAGGAAGACTATAAAAAAGCTCTCATTGTTTTAAATAACCACGTGGGCCCCAACCTATCCTTCTGTTTTAAAAAAACTTTGGAAAGTAAATATCTTCATTTCTGTGAAAGACAAAATATTCTAGGATAACCAATCTGTGTAATATACAAACTGAAGACATAAATCATCTATTTATGAATTGCACTTTCACGCAAGCAGTCTTATTTGCAAATCCTTGGAATATTCAATTCCATCTTCTTTTTCAAGAGTCATGGAGTACTTGCCTAAAAACCTTATATACCCAAATTCAAAATGACTCACAATTCATGAACATCCTCAGCTGAATAGCTACAGCTTGCTATTACATCTAGTATGCTCACAATGAAAAAACCTTTAACAAAAGAACCATTTCTCCTACAAATCTCCTACTCAAAATTAATAGTTCTTACGATACTTTTCAGTACTAAATTAGCACAAGATACCATAGTGATATATATTTATTGGATAAAATCTCCATGAATATCTTATTCCATATATATTATTATCTTTACTGATGCTGGTAAAATATCATATACTTTATATTCTAATGGTGCTTTTTTGTATCAAAAAACTTATCCTGTATCAGAATAATAGGAGGAAGAATAAACGATCTCACATTTGTGTTACAAGCTGAGTTATATGCTATCTTGCAGGAACTATTAGAAATCTCTCATTGGAGAGTCAATGACGTTTGTATATATTCCGACGCTCAACAGGTCATCAATGCAATCAATCAGAAACGCCCATAGCCTGGTCTTGCCATTGGCTTTTGTCGAGGATTAGTTCTCTAATTTCTTATTACAGTCATGTTAATATAAGTTACGTAAATAGAAAATATAACTTTCCAGCCCACAAGGTATCCCAAATAGCAAAAAACCATTGTCAATCTTCTTTCTATCTAACAAATTTCCAAGAAGGGATACCTAAAGTGGAAGACTTTGTTTCTTTTGCTTTTATTTAATATAATGAATCTTTCAAAAAAAAATCAAGTTTTATCCATTGTACTCGGATCGGGTTCAGATAGATATTACATGCCATTAATAAATTAAACTAAAAAATATTAGAACATATTATTATATCTTATTTAATAAAATAAATTAATAAATAACTAATAAAATATTAGAATATATTATTAAAATGACTTTAATAAAATAAAATAAAAATGACTTTGATATTATTTTTCATTTCAAAATCTAGATTTTGCCCTTACCATGTCATCACAACACTTGAGCCGTACATTGAGAACATCTCTCATTAATGAGAGTTGGGATGTGCTACTCACAGAGCACTACTTAAACCGACCTCACAGCCACATCTCATTGTGCATTAGGAACGTCTCACATCTCCCCAGGAATAATAAATACAAGTATGGGAGATATTCTCGATGTGCGGCCAGGATATGTTGTGAGGTCAATGTGAGGAGTGATTTTGTGAAAAGCATATCCAAACTCCATGAATGAAAACATATGGAGATGTTTTTTTTATGCACAACTACAACTCGCAAGTGTTAGGAAGACCGATTTTGTGATGACAAAATTGATGAGTAGCCAAGGAAACGGGATCTGCTCCTCACACAAGGGCACCTCAGGCACATTTGTCATGCATTGAAACATCTCCCGTGAATAATAACTTATAAGTATGGTAGATGTTCCCAATGCATGGTAGGATGTGCATGTGAGGTCAATGTGAGACGCCCTATGTGAAGAGCAAATCCGGTCTCATAACCTAGCCGGTAAGTAGGGTTATTTGTCCGAGCCAAGATGCGATTTCAAGCCCGGCTAAGATAATCTTTGAAAGAAAAAATTTGTATAAATACTGATGTGGTTATTGATGTGATGTTGTACCGTTCATTAGAAAAAAAAAATAGTGGCCCCCTATGAGAGGCTCTGGACGTTGATTAATACTAAGAAAATGTGAGGACAAAACTGATCTCATCTCATGAACCATAAAACAAAGAATGCAAATCAATAAGAAAACAACAATGTCACACCTGATATTTTAAAAAGTAGTAAGCTTTGATGATAAGTACATCTTATGAAATGTGAATAGTGACATATTTTTAATGTGCATCAAATAGTTATAATACATTCAATTTGGACTTTATAGATCTATGGATAATGACCACTACCAACCTAACATAACCCTCATCCTCTATTTGGGCTTGGGATTGACAATGTAACCAACCCTGATATAAATGGGACAAGGCAGAAGATTAAGATGATAATGGTCATGATAAATATAATGACATTTAAACCAATTATACACAGAAACTTTACTTTACCCCACCTTACATTTTTTTTATTTTTTGTTTTTATTTTATTTTCTAAAGCCCCCACTTATGGTATAGTATTACCTTTCTTGTACTGTGTCAAATTCCCCATCTATCACTATTTTCAAATCTCAAATATATAAACAGATAAAATTTTGTGAGATGAGAGAATCTAAAATTTTCTCCTTTACAAATATATATAAATTAAGTTTTGTATGGATATAATATTTGATCTCAATTATAAAAAGACCAAATTTAAATTCAAGTTTAGAAAGGATGATATATTTGCAACCCTTTCAATCTAGACTTTGGAGTCTCGTTTTCCGAGCTATAAGGCTCCATTCTCATTATGGGGTGTGTTTGCAATGATAGGTTTCGGAATTCACCACACCTTAATGTTTTATACCATGGTGGTTATGGTGCATTCTAAATTATTGGGATTTGAAATTTAAATATTTTTGTCAAAATATATTAAATCAATCTATACTACTAATAAAAGAGTGAATAACCTCATTTTCTAGACTTTTCATTAGACATTTTTACCCCTTATCTAAGCAACATACAATGGACATAAAAAAGTGCATATATGTCATTTACTGTCACTCCAAAAACTGCCCACTTATTACTGTTCAAAAACTGTCCACTTATAACAGTTAAGAAACTACCCACTTATATATAACCATTCAAAAACTATCCATGAATTGTGAATAATTTTTTGGAGATATTGTCACATGCAAATGCACATACATGTTTACTAGTATTTATTAAATGTCGTAATGTGTGATGTATTTTAAAACACAAGATATTTGGGTGTTCCAAAATCTAAGATATTTTGTGAAATCAGATTTGGCACTCACAAGACCGTGCTCACAGTTCGCACAATCACTCTTGTAGTCTTGTATTAGGAATATCTCCTTACGAAAAAAAAAACATACAAGTACGGAAATATTCCCTATACACAGCTATAAAAGACTGTAAGAATGGTGTTAACAGGGTCTTGTGAACACTGAAGCCGATCTCATATTTTGAGTTGCAAAATCAAATTCTAACAAGTTTTAAACACACGTTTGTTGTTATGCATTCTAAAGCCAAACATAGGGGTGTCCAAGGTTCGATTAACCGAACCATGGCCCCTTTTTGTAAATCGAACTGGAAGTACTGGTTTTTTCATTTTGCCAAACCGAAACCGAACTGGTACCACCGGTTAACCGGTCTACCAGTTTGGTTCTTCGGCTTTTTATATTTATAATATATATTATATAAATATATATATAATGTTATATTGTAAATAATAAATTATCTATAATATATTTAAATATTTAAAAATATATATAATATATTTGTAAATAGATCATTATAAATATAATGAATATATATTTATATAAAATGCATAGAAAATATGTGACATATATTAAAAATATTTATAAAATATACATATAAATATATATACCGGTCGGTTCGATTAACCATCGATTTTTTTATAGGCTAACCAAAAACCGAACCAATCCTTTGGTTTTTCAAAAATTCTAAACCAAAACCGAACTTATCGGTTTGATTAACTGCATTTTGCGGTTCGGTTTTCTCGGTCCGGTTTGGCTTTTCAGTTTTTCAGTTTCTCATGGACACCACTAGCCAAACAAAATGAGTACCAATCATCTTTCAAAAAAACAAAATGAGTACCAATCACAATACGGTTCAGGACTAGACAAAAATCAATTACTCACATGCACATAGGCTGATAGTACATGTACAATGGAACACTTATCACTTGGTGATTGGTTAGTGTACATGTACAAGGGAAAACCTATCACATAAGATAGTGATTGGTTGTATAAAACTCAATTACTCCTCCCCCATCATCAACCCACAAGAATATATTAAACTCAAGAGTTTCAAGCAGTTATTTTTTATATGTAGGTGTTTGGCATCGACGTCGTTGCTCCAAATATGTTTTTTGAGAAAATGGTGTTGTATGCATGAGGGTTTGTTGCACCGTTTTCTCAAAAAGCATATCCTTTTTTTGTTTGGCACCAGTGCTACCACATAGCCTGTTTTCTGGGAAAACAACACTGGTTTTGTTTGGTACCAATGTTGTATAACCGTTTTCAACATTGGTCTACATTATTCAACACCCAAGATGATGCCACGTTATTACGTTGCTAGCAGCAACAGGTTGTTTTGTGAGAAAACGTTGAACTTGGTGTTTCTTCATACCACACTTTCCCGATTTTCAAAGCATGGTTTGGAGCAACATTTTTTCTAAAAAAAAAATGATGTCAAATAAGAGGTTGTTTTCTAAAGCATTGCTTTTTTTGACGTGGCACAAATGTAGCGTCATTTTCTCAGAAAATGGCATCGATGCCAAACACCGCCTATGTTCCCTACCATTTTGAAATGAGATTGTTACATTTTAGTAGGTCATGCTTATTTGACTACTTAAAAATGAACTCAGTGAAAGAATCATGGTTTTCAAAATTGGATGGCCAGACCAAAAAAATCGGGAACCGATCCGTTTTACCTAGAATCATTATTTCGCCAAAAATTGTTGATTAGGTCAGTAGACCACTGACCCGAGCAGTCAGACCTAAGAATGGCAACGAGGTGGGTTCGGAGCAGGGATCATATTCCCAACCCCGATTCTGAAATTAACCCCCACCACTGTCCTTGATCCCCGCCAGGGATAAAATTTGTCCTCCATCCCCGATCCCCGACGAGGACGGGGTCCCCTTGGGAACTGAATCCCCAAAATGTTTTTAAATAACAATATTTTTTTAAATAATTTTACTTAAAATAAATAAAATTTTAAAATAATAAATAATATTTTAAATATGTTTTGTTATATATCTAATATAATATAAATAATATAATAGTATATTTAATATAATATATATATAATCGGGGTCGAGGCGGGGTAGGGACCTCAATCCCCATCCTCAACCCCGACCAAGGATTCCTATTAATCCCCGTCCCCGTCCCCACCTCGCCAAAAAAATCACCATCCCCAGCCCCATCGGGTTGGGGAAGTCGGGTCCTCAAACCGGTTCGTTGTCCAACTCGATTTTAAAAACCTTGGAAAGAATGCAGCCGGTAAAGATAGTAATGGGTTCAAAAACAATTTTAAGTTATTACTTGAGCTCATTCTCAAGTGCTGAATTCCCTTTTGGTGGTGAACTTATGTGTTCAAAGTAGATGGTAACTACTTATTTCCAGTACCTAGTTGTTGCATTCTTTATGTGCCTTATCATCATCTAAGCCTAGTCTCAATTGTATGGAGTACATGAATCTTGTTTTACCATTTCTCTTTAGCACTTTAGACACATCACTCAGGTTAAGGTGTAACATGTTTTTTGAGGAATAACCTAACCTAATAATAAAAAAGACACATCAAGATCCACAATTAATCATAAAAAATTAAAAAAAAAAACTTTATTTTCTATTAACCTGACACAACCCTTGTCCTTTATCCAGGCTTAGGACTAGTGAACATATCTCATTAATGGTAAACCAAGCACATACAACAAATTTTTATCAAGAAAAATGAATCAAAACAAAAACAAAAACAAATTTATCAGGCGAGAATGGTAACTGACACACCTCCCAAAGAAATTCCCAAAGCACTCCACTACGACCAGCAGCAGAAGACCTTTCCAACCCGTTGATTGGCACCATGTACGAAAATATCTCCCTTTTCATCCATAGGGAGATGTTCCAATACACAGATCCGGACCCTTTAGAAAGGGGGCACCACAAATCATTTTTATTTTTGTAGGGCTATTTCATACATTTGCTAATGTTTGAAATACATCTAATCACATGCACTTGGCCATGTCTGAAAGAAACAAATCTTATTTGCAAGTTTACAAGTTGTGGTCAGATGGGCTACACAAAGGGGGTAACCCATCCCCCAACCCAGGTGCAGGTAGGATTCGATCCTAAGTCTCCACTACAACCACTAAGAGACCTTACCAACTAGCTGGTTTAGCACCTTACAGTGGTCATATTATTTCTCAAAAGAGATTGACATCTTAGGAAACAAATTTTTTCAGACTTCAGATCAAACACCCCCTAAAACTAACCATTAATTTTGGTCACTAATAAGTCAATAGATTCGCTTTACTGTCGCCTTTCAATAAAAACAAGTCCATTTTCCATTAATGCACTGGTTCAAATTATCTAGAGTAGAAATGAGTCGCCTCACAAGCCACAAACCTTTCTTTCCTTGATCTGCCCTAAAAAGTGAACTGGATTGGGACAGATTGGGACCCAATCATAAACATTAGCACAATTGGAAGAGTAACACGTGGGTGAATGAATCAAAATTTAAGGGATGGTGAATCTAGAGTTGTTGGTAAATGAAACCTAAAAACCTAATAAAAATATCTAAAGTGGATTGAACTTTAAGGCCCTGTTTGGTTTACGGGAATGGGTTTTTCCAGTTCCAACTATTTGGTTGGGTGGAATTGGAATCCCATTCCCATTCTTGCTAGGGTGGCATTCCCCCATTTGAAGAAATGGCCATTCCCTATCCCTTCTTTGGGAATGAAATGTCATTCCTATTGATTCCAATTCTCATTTTCATTCATGTCTGAATCAAACAGACTATGGGAGTGGACCATTCCAATTCCAATTCTCAAATATTTTGGTTCGGATTCCGATTCAGGTTCAACTACGAATCAAAAGGACCCTAAATTTCCTTCTATTTTTTTGCTACTATATGATAATAGATATCTTGATTTCTTTATAACCCTCTTTGGAATATCTAGCTGTAGGTAGATTTAAAAACTGTAGATGTCACTAGGGGTGAGCATAATTCAGTTAAAACCGAATTAAAATTTTGATTTTGATTTAATCAATTTTTGGCTCGGTTTCGATTGCCAAAATCTGTGCTCTTATATTTCGGTTTTTAGTTTCAGTTGTCATGGTTCACAAATCTGTTAACCGAAAAAACTGATTTATTTTTAAAGTTATATAAATTTCTTTAATATTATTGATAGTTGATACGTAGAGGCATACTTGCATAGGATTTAATAGAAAGTAGAAGCTGTCTAGTCCAATACAACGAAACTTAAATGTCAAGACTACAAAAAGTTTAAATGAAAAGGGAAAACTAAAATGAGTGAGAAAAATACATTTCCAAAGTCTTCATTTTCTTCTTAAGCACATCAGTCTCTACTCTCTAGAATCTGGTCTATAGAGTCCTTTTATTCCTGAGAACGTCAGTCTCTATTCTCTAAACTCTAATCCTCTCATCTTCCTCTCTTCCTCAAATTCCTCGAGCTGCAACCAGATGATAGAGATTGCGAGGTTGCAACCTGCAACCATTCTTCTTCTTCTTCTTCTTCTTGTTTTAGTTGGGGTGGATTTCTATTTTAGTTTTTAACCAAAATAATCGAATAAAATTTTAGTTCGGTTTTGGTTGGATTTTAATTTAGCCTATGATAGATCAATTGTAAAATTTCAAATTTTTCCATTTGGTTTTGAACTGAACAAATCGAATGCTCACCCCTAGATGTCAGTAAATGCATTGATACTATAATTGCTAAATGGGGAGAAAAGAAATGGAGAGAGAGAGGGAGAATTGTTGTTTATATTTTTGTTTCCATGAATCTATTTAATCTATGATTTTCAAAAGTGAGAGTAGAAATAGAACCATTTTAACCACCAAATCCTGAGTCAAACGGTCCGATCTCTTATCCAAACCCGGGTCAAATGGCTTCGGGGTCCAAAATCAGACTCAGATTCATGACCGATTCCCTGGATCAACCTGTCCAACTGTCCGGTCCGATCCGATTTTCAAAACCACGGTTTAATATAAGGTCCTCCACCTGAAAGCCACTCAAATGGCCATTCATGATTCAGCATCATAATAAGCATTAGTCAGAAGATGTCATAAAATTATTCAACATCAAGAAATGTCTATCCAAACCAAAAGTCTAAATTAGTCTCAAAATTTCAACGGTAGGGGTAATTTAGTCATTGGGGCTAATTTCCAAACACATGTGGTTTAGAGATAGGGCAGGTTGAAGCTTGGTACGACGTTGGAGGTTGGGAGGACTGGCCCACGGTCAACGGAGTAATCACAGGTAGTCAGGTACACGTGTAACGTGGGCAGATAACGATGAAGCCGGACATAGAAACAAAATGTCCAAAAACCACTTGTGTCCTTCTCAAAACTACTAAAATGTCGTTGACCTCAGCTTAATGTCGTGCTGGTTCTGCCGTGGCATATAGCTTTCATTGTGGGCCCTTTAGCCCATTTTCTTGGCCCGACATTTTCAGACGATGTTGAAACCGGAACCCCACCCTATCCAACATTCAGAAGATACAGAAGAAAACATTTTAAAATTAATATATAGAAAAAAGAAATACTACTACAGCAGCAGAACTCCTTTTACTGGTGCAAATTTGCAAGTGGGTTGGTGGTTTACCAAAAAAGTGGGTGGATGAGCAGCTGGGTTTACCAGAAGCTGAAAGGAATCCCAAGGCTGTTGAGTGTTTTTTTTTCTTGATGGCACAAGGCTGTTGAGTGTTGATGTAGGCTACATTAATTTATGGTAATAAAACCAATGGGGTTTTAGGAATATAATATTATTAAATTTTTAATCAAAAACGAGCTCAATCCCTGGAATTGAAAGTGTAGATTTCTAGAGACAAGTAGGGATAGATTTAGATTGAATGGAAGAACTTAGGCCTACATGGTTCCATTTCCATCCATGGTGCCCAGGTGGTCAGCCATGGATTTGAAGATTCAATTTAGACGGCCTTCTGTTTTAGCATGAGGAAATGGGTTTGGTCCATGTTGAGTCAATAAAGGTTAGGTTCCAAACTGATTAGCCCACCCAGAGTCTGAATCCAACCCATCTGGAAATAAGCGAACCCAGAACCCAGAGTAGATGATAAAATGGGTAGGTTGGCTGATGATGGTGTGGTCCAGAATATCCCCCCTTGAATCGTTTGGTTTCACTATGAGTTTTATCCAAACACATAGGTGATAGATTTACTATTTACTTGTTTTTTAAGAAAGGGGTAAAAAACTTAGACATCTCCTGAGTTTTCATAAATTAACTTAAAACATCTAGACTCAAATATACCTAATGATTGTGGAATGGCCCCACGAGACCCTCTATCAATGAAACATCACATGTGAACTTATTTAAAATTCCTAAAATCCTATTTTGCCTTTTTAGGTAGGAAACAGGTGTGAAGTGAAATGAAAGAAGAAGAAGAAGAAGAAGAAGAAGAAGGAAATAAAGAAAGAAAGAAAAAACATGGAGGAGAAACGGAAAAAAAAACACTAAATACTAGTGAAAAGAAAAATAGGAGAGAAGAGAGAGGGAAATTGAAAATTGAATTTATTCCATTTTATATTCTGGATTTGATGGGTCGAAACTTGAAAGAGAGAAAGGAGATTATTTCAAATTTCAAATTCAGTCCCACTTGCCTAAAAGAAATGCATTTTACAATGTAAAATATTAACATTAGCACCTCTCTCTCTCTCTCTCTCTCTCTCTCCAATGTAAGCTGCAGCTAGAGATAAAGTAGAGTCGCAAATTGAAATGATCAAAACTTCAGCCGGCACTGCCGCATTTCTTTCTTTATTTATGTGTTTTATTTATCCTATTTTGGAGTTGGAAACCTGTTGTGCTGTAGTATTTTTTACTGATATACCCACCACCCAACATCAGTGAAAAATTAAGGATATATTTTAAAATTTTGAAAGAATTTGAAAGAAAAAAAGTGATAAGAAAAAAGTCACGAGGTATATTTTAAGTCTTTTTGAAAAACTCAATGCATGTTTTAAGTCAATTTAAGAAAAACAGGGTGTGTTTAAGCCTTTTACCCTTCATTTCTTCTTTATTCAATTTTCAAAATCAAATGATGCATTCTTGGGAAGCATCTTGTGATTTGGGGAAGTGCCTCAGAAGTTTCAGGCTTTCCTTTGGAGATGTTTAGGTTGTGCTTGGTTTGCCTTTTCTTTCAAACCAAACACAGCCTTAAAGGACATTCCAGAAAAATATTTTAAAAAAATTATCTGATTAATAAAAGTTTTCTCAATTAGTGGAGATGCTAAAAAAACTATGGTTTTCAAAACCAGACGGTCAAACCAGAAAACCGGAAACCGGTCACCTGACCGATTCTGTTTTACCCTAAAACCTCTTTTTGGCCAAAAACTGTTGATTTCATGATTTGGTCAGCAAACTGCTGACCCAGGTGGTCAAACTGTCAACCCGGACAATTTTTTTGGCCATTTTTTGTTTTTTATATTTTTTAATTTTTTCTATCAAAGCAGGCTGTCTGTTCAGACTGGACAATTGGACCATTCAACCCAGGAACCGGACCCAGAACAGCTCCCTGTTCGGTCTGGTTTTAAAAACCTTGCAAAAAACCACAGATTCTCTTATTGTAACAACTAACAAGTAGCATTGGTGCTTTGTTGGTTGGACCATCTTTTTGGTCTCGTTTCTATCATTCAGAAGGTTAGGTCTCTTGAGACTTCAGGTGGTTTAACTCTTGCTGAATATTGGCTGAAGGTATGTTACTTTGCTGTGCATGTATATAGCTTCACTTGTCAAAAAATAAAGAAGATTGATCCAAGCCACATTTGGTTAATCATTTCTATACAAAGCAACATGGTGCAAATGCTTCAAAGAAATTTCTGCCCACTTGACTTAACAAAACCAAGGCCAACCATCTTAACGTTTTAATCCAAAAAACATGGAATTGCTTCCACATTTTTTTCATCAATATATCATCTAGGGATGGCCATGATCAAGTCATAAAGCTTTCTAAGTACTAGAAATTGAGACATTTTGGTTGATATGCTTTCTTCTCTTATTTCCTCACCTCTAGCATGAACCCTTTGGTTAATCCCAGTTTTAGGAACTTTAGCTTAGAGAGAAAAAAAAAAACAGAAAAAGAAAAAGTACTCAGTCCATCTGCTTTTTTTCTCAATTTCCAACTTCTCTCTATTGCAAGTCATTCATGATTTTGCTTCATTACCTATTCGCTGCCCTTTTTCTCTCTTTTTCTCTTGAGAAGTTGCTTGAAAAATAACCTTCTCAAGAAACAACTGCAACTTTCAGCCTTCCACAACCAAAAAAAAAAAGAGGAAAAGTACAAAAACAAAAACAAAAATCTTTATAGAAAATTAAATCAGGTTTTGGATACAAGAAGTTATCATCAACATGTTACATTCATTGTTACAACCAAAAAATTGATCTCAGCAGCTGTCATGTGACTTTACATGGGAGAGATGTTTGAAATAAATTAGTCTCTGGGCTTTCTCAACTTGTGATCTCGGGTATCCCTTGCTCCCCAAAATTCAACAATACAATGACAGGCTACGGCAACAATAAACAGAAAAGAAAGAGGAGACTTCACACCCTAAATGGCAAAAAGAAATTAACATTAGATCTCAGGTTTCACACCCTCAATGGAGAAATATTGATATCCAGAGGAGACTTCCAGTTGATAACCGTATGTTAACAGTCTGGAGAAATGAGGAGTTAGCACTGTTATCTTTGATCTTTAGAAGAGACTTTCGAGTGGTTGTTTTGGAGATGACATAGCTGCCACGCACTTAAACTGCCAGAATTGTAACCACCACATTATGAAAGGAAACAATTATTATAAGAAACAAAATTTTGTATCATACTAATTGTAGGAGCCTTATTTATGGGAAGATAGTTACATGGTCATACTTCCTAGTATAAGCTTGAAATTATATTTTCCAAGGCATCACCTAGGTGACTCCCCTAAACACCTTGACTTGTAGCAATAAAACACCTATCTAGGGAACAAAAATGACAAGGCAGGCCTCTTATTATAATATCATTCTAATTGCTACATCTTACTAATGTATATTTACTAATTGTTACATTATTTTACGTCATGTTATCTTATATTATATTGGATTAAAGTTTTACTATTGAAATTTAAAAGATCAAAGGGTTTTGAGAAGAAAAAAACAAAGAATAGAAGCAATGTTTTAAGACTCAGACCAGGCCGGACGGTCAGATCTTGAAAACTGGGAACCAGTGGCTTTTCCAGGCCCCGGTTAAATGACGGTTTTGGTGGGTTGGACGGGCAAACCACCCAGTTAATCAGTAAAACTGGGACCCAAAGAGCATTCAGTTCTTTGCTCCAGTCTGATTCTTAAAACACTGAATAGAAGTATAAAGAGAAAAATAGCTCCACCCTAGTTCTTTTTCTCTTTTGGCTCAGTTTGGGAAGAGTACAAATACATACAAAATAATACAAAATATAAGGCTTTGCACTCTACATATTTGTATTCCAACCCCTTCCAAACTAAGCCCTTATCATCTATCCTATATAATATTATAGCCTTCGTTGTTAATTGATACAAAATTGCTCTATTAAATTCTTATTATATCAATATTATTTTTTGAAAGTATTGAAATTAATATATTTAAAATATTTTTATCGTTTAGATACGATGATTTGCCATGTTAAGGAAGTTTAACTTTCTTAATAAAAAGAATTACTATTCTTTCAATTAATATGCATGCTGAATGAATAAAAGTAGGGAGCTAGCAAAAATATTGTTATTTAATTTATAAAATTCTTATTGCTTAGGCAACTAGGCACCCCACTATCGCCCAGAATCACCTAGACAGCTTCACAGTTATGCTTGAAATGTTATGAAATATTGATGACTGGGTGGTTTAAGAATAAAGAAAACAAAAAATATCTAGTTCCTACCTTATTTTGCCTATACTTTTCTCGTATAGCATGCAGTGGGCAATCTTTGGTGTTCATTTGCAAATCTTGTAGTTCCAGAACTGTATCTTTCAGGTCTGATGCCTTGTAAGTAGTATAGTACTCTAGTGTCGGGCTCTGCAAGAATTAGAATATAAATGTACAGAATAAATACAGGTAGAAGGGAGAACGTAGAAAAGACTGGAAAGAATGCAGACCCATGGGTGGCATGACTGATCCAGTGCCCATCTGGCAAGAAATACAGCAGATGCTGCTATGAGGGAAGGACGGAACTTCAAGAATGCATACTCAACCAGAGTTAGTTCTGCCAGATAATTGGCCAAGAACTCCAGTTCAAGGCTAGGTTCCTGTAAAGAAAAATAGATAAGTTTTCAGAACTACTTTTTGTCTGAAAATAAATTAGAATATGAATTTTGTTTTCTCCAAACTTGGGGGTGCAACTAAGACAGGCACTTACCTTGTTAGCAGCTTGTGCTGCTCGAAGGAATCTCCTGTCAAAGGAAAAAGTTTGGAAGAAAAGAATGTCTTAGAAACTTGGATGGATAGAACGTCACAAGAGATACTAGAACATAGATAGCTGAGCTCACCTAAGAAATGTTTGTATGGTAGGTGTTGATAATTGGAAGCCCAAGTAGTTCAATACTTGACTCTCCATTTTCAGCACCTGTTAATTTACTTTTAGTCAGAGGCTTTTATATACCCAAATAAATAAATAAGCAGTACTCTCCAGGTAAAACCAAAAGATTTCAAGAGAATCGGGCATTTTTATAATAACCAGCTTTAAATTATCATCACCAAAACCTTGTCCTATAGGGTCAGCTAATAAGCAACTTTAAACAATGCTTACATACATAATATTAAGGATATATAAAGGTTGGAAGCACCCACTTGGAAAATGTGTGTTATGCTTGGAAAAACAAAAGGATCACATGTCTTGTATTACTACTAACCATAATATTACATTAATTGTCATTTTAAAAATAGTATTAGCTGATTCTAATATATTTCATTAAACTAGCTTTTTTGTGGAATGGACCTAATGAGAAGAAAAAAAATACCATCTAGTGGAGTGGGGAAGAGCTAGAACCCCTAGAGAAGCTGGGAGGTTGGAGATGAAACCAGTAAAGTTGATAAACAAGGAAAGTTCAAATGGGAGGAATAAATATACCTCAGTTTTTGTGTAAGTGTTGTCTGTGATTAAGCAGAATTCTTCTACACGAGGTGCACATATTTCTTCATACTTCCTTCAAAGTCATAAAAAATAATAAAATGAAGCCTCCATCAGCCATAGAAAATAGGCATGAAATGCATTCTTTATGATGGAGTGTGTGTATGTGTGTGTGTGTGTGTGTGTGCTTGTGTGTGTACATGAATGAAGGAGAGAACTTACGAGGCAATTAGCATGCAGGTAATGCCAAGCAATTGAAGTCTTTGTCTTTCAATGTAATTTTGAGAAAGAAACCGATCAATGAGATACACAGTAAGGTAAAGTGTATCTGAAACCAGTTTATATTCCTCAGAAACCTGAAAAACACACATAGTAACAAACCCTTTAACAATCTACAAGCTCCATGCAACATGAAGATTTAAACTTTTGAATTGCCCATATAACTATAGAATTCAGATGCTTTTTTTTTCAAAACCAATTACCTACATTTTTTATTCTTATTTCCATAGCCAGATTGGAAGCATAACAAGAAGAAATTAAAAAAAGTGAAACTTCAATGAAGATTTTGCTATTTGCTTACTTTTTTTCCAGAGCCTGATTAGAAATACTGAAAGATACTAGAGCACTCCCAAAGGCAAATCATTCAATGAAGTATTTAGAATCATAGATAAATACTTGTGCACCTCATTTAATGAAACTTCAAGTTATAAATCAAAATAAAAAAGAATTTACATTCGTAGCAAAATATTTTCCACAAACCACAATGCAGAGTGCCTTTGACATAACATAACATTTTGAAATGTTGGACGGCCAGTCTAGAATGTTGGCATTTTATTCTATGTTGGAGCACAAGGCCCTAAAGTTTAGCACAGAACTTTATTTGCTTGTCTTAACTACACTGACCTCCACAAGCCAATCAACCAGAATCCCTCGCATGCTCTGGGTGATATCTCGTTGTACTGTTTCCATAAAATCAGAGCAAGGTTGTCGGATGAGCTGAGGAAAAAAGAGCTTTTACCATAAGTGAAGACTTTCATTGATACAAAAAGAAAAAAAGAAATAGTTGATCTTAAAACAATAAATTTTTCATAATTGAAGGGGCCTAAAAAATATCTTTGGTGTCCAAACTTAATAGGGAACTTCCAAGTGCATGGCAGATTAAATGTGAATCCTTTGCTACTAAAAGTACGCCATATGACAAATTTAGAATCAAAGAATGTTTCAGAAAACAAAAAACAAGAAGCACTGGACTATAGCAAAGTTTTTGGCATCCTACTGCTTCAGAGTTTGGGCATGAGTTGTCAATGCCTCATTTTTAAGTTTTCAAATTGAAAAAACCAAGTAACTGCCCTCCCTACTTAAGCTATCGTAAATAATATCCATTTTCATATTAAAAATAACTTAAGAAGTGAGGCTATTTTGATTTTTTTTCATCATTAAAAGAGAACCTTAAAACAAGGATGTTGCAGGGCAGTTCAAAACCATGAAGCAGATGGCACTGAAAGCTTATTAAAAAAAAAAAGAAAAAAATTGATTCCACTATTGATAGCATACATGTATTACCAAACTACAATATGCTGGGCAATGAAATGTGAACAACAGAGTACAATTAGAAACAAAAGAATACAAGAAATGGTTATTGTTTCACCACAAACCTCTGCAACAAGTAAATTACTATAGATATCAGGGGCATAGAGGCTGCACAATTGAGGATCTTTAAAGTCACAATCAATGTCCATAATGTCTACACAATTTGAAGTTCCTAGATGCTTGCAAAGATTATGCTTGTCTGCAAAGCAATATCAAATTTGTTACTCATTTTCTATAGAATAGCAATATAATTAGGAAAGAAGAGAGAACCATTACTTAAAAGCAATGTTGTCAGACTTGGACCAGAGCAGACAATCAGGCAATCAGAACCAGAAAGCAGTTGCCATTAGGTTTTTTTAGATCAGCAGTGTTCAGATTTATATAAAAAAAGGCTAACCCATCTACAACCTGTGAGAACCATTGAAAACCGTCTAAGTTTCAGCAACCCCCAGTTTTCAACAATCCAGCTGGGTCAATATTTCACCACATAATTGCTATTTTTCCTTTTTCTTCTAATATATGGTCCACATAGTTGTGTAAGTTCTCCTTAAACTGGATATTTTACTGGAGTTGGTAGTAAATCATACAATAACTTCATGATAGGTTTGGCACATTTGCAATGAGACAAAAAGGAATGAGAAAGAAAACCTTTGCCTGAAGGACTTTGGAGTTGTGAAGGCTTTCTAGAGAACTGTTTCTCAATCTCATGATCATATACACCACTTCTCATTACAACACTCTCCATACTTGGTTGAATTAACACATTTTCTTCCAATTCTACCGAAAGCATTACTTCCTGTGATTCAATAGCCCCTATTTTCTCTTCCACCTCAGCCATCCCTGTCTTTACATCCTCTAAAACCGCAGAGTTTTCTATAGCAAAAGCAGGGTGCACCTTTGAATCTTTCCTGACAGGACCTCTTTTACCCTGCTTGGAATTCTTATTCTGAAGATAAGAAGAATTGAAACAAAACAAATTCAAAATTAAAAAGGGAAAGGGAGAGTTTCTGTGTTGAAGTAAAGAAAAATTTGCCAATAAATTAGAAGAACTTTCAAAAATTAATAAATAATAGCTGAATTTCCAATCATCAAAACCAGCAATGTCACATTGCTGTTTATGCTCATGCAATTAGAAAATATCCCCAATTTTCTGTTCTGAGCACCCAATGCACAATGGCATCAAAAATCCAAAAGAGTGATCAAATCATGTATGATAGACTACAAGAATGGTATTGACCTGAGTATTAACTGCATTTATGCAGTTCATATATGAATTTTCAGAACAGGTATTAGTAACATCCTTAAGCACTGCCCTCCTTTTATGCTGAAGGCATACAGTGACAAGAGCAGTAGTCTTGTTCTCATCCAAGGCTGCCCTTTTTGAATTTGCTCGTAGAACCCGTTTCTGATCCTCTTTCTTGGAGGGTTTCAAGGGAAGCACTCCATTAGATGCACAATAGGCTGCGGCACGAGCTCGTGTCATACGAATAGTATGATCACCAAAACCAGCAATATTCCCTTTCTTCATATTCACAAACTTTGTTGAAGCAATAGTGTCTTTAAACTTAAAGGCAGTTTACTAAAACCTGCAAATCCATGATGAAGTTAATTTGAAGCAAGGAGGAGCTAGGCTGACTACTAGAATGATATAGTTTCATCATACTATAACAAGATAAGCTTGCACAACTATATAAAATACAGGTAGAATAAGCATGAAAATGTGAATAGAAACACAAGTTTCATGGAAGAAAAGGAAAACCAGATAGGGCCTCAATTTATGAGAGTCCAATACTTGCTAGACAGCAAAAGCCATGAGACCCCAAGCATGGCAATGTCTTTCTGCACAGTCTGAAACTAAATGTTGCCATTTTCCCTTTATTAACAATAAAAGCCCTCTATAATGTGGCAAGTAGGCAAAAAAAGTCAACATATAGTTACATAACCCATAAATCTGAAAATGTTTACCAGTTTTGTTTTAGATGAAAAGCAGCCATTTTTTGATATCAGGGGAATGTTTTGTTATAATTACAGTTGATGTTTCAGCTCACATGGCTGCATGTAGTAGAAGCAAAACAAGAATCAAATCTTATAAAGTAAAAATATTTGATTCCACTAAAATTCAAGAAAATCAAAACAGTTGAAGTGGAGAATGGTGATGAATACATAGATTGAGAGAAAAAGACTAAGGGGAAAATAAACATTGATTTCTCGAACATATCCATCATCACACTTCAATTGTGAACTGCTCATTCATAAACCACACAGAAAGTGCATGAAACAATGAAAATTGCAATGGAATTACATGGCTCACTAAAGAAATACCTAACAAGAACATTTAGCTGTTAAAATTTTCTAATATCACATTTAAAAAAACATATGCATACTTTCTAGTTCTTCACTGTTTCACAAACATTATTAAGCATTGACCTGCTAACATCTTGCAACTCTCCTCTCATGCCACCTAATGCAATGCTTATTAGTCAGGTTCTAGTTCTTGCTTTGACATGAAGGGCTCTCTGATGTTAGGACTTCTTTGGCTTTGCCATGCTGAGGTTAAACCTAGTAACTTAAATGTTGAAATATAATCATACATCATCTCTTTCGCTTTAAAACAAGGCCACACAGGGTGCACTCATCTAGTTGATCCCAATTTCAGCCTACCCCAAAGCATAAGAGGACATCAAGATTACAAGAGAACCACGTAACTGCACTTTAAAGTTTAAGCATGAAACTTCATGAGTGGACAATTGGCTGTTTGTTGATAATACACAAACTGATTCAATTTCATAATCACCAGCATTGAATCAAATTTCAACACCGGCTTTCTCATTGCCAGGTCATAGTTGAATGTCTCTTTTCATGTCTACTTTCTTGCTCTTTTTCTCTAAGTGGTAGATTAGTTTGGGTCTAAGGTATCAGATTGGGAGAAAGTCTCCTTTTTAGCAAAAATTTGGAAATAGATAGGTACCTACTTGGATTTTAGAAGCCTAGCCTTCCACTCATACCCTGCTTTCCATTGGTTCATGGAGTAATGGAAGAGCTATTGCCCTAAGATGATAAGACGCATATTAACTTAAAAATCAAAACTGCTAAAATAGCTATGCTTTTCCAAATCAAATTGAAAGCCTCAAAATTTCTTCTATATGTAGCCACCAGCATAATAGCAAAGGAGCACCAAAGGAGGCAACAATTATGCAAGAAAAAGGAGGGCAGCAACAGCAGAGACATTCTAATCATAGTTCTTAAACCCTGAAGATTGATCACGACATATCAACACATCAAAGAAATAACACGCATTGAATGTAAACCAAATTTTCACAGAAACAACCATAACAAAGTTTCTTCAATAAAATTAGAGCAACAATCTATGGGCCAAAGATTTAAAAATGTCAAATTACATCCACAAATGAATCTTTAGCAATGAATGTATAGTAACACGTATAGATCAATCAAAAGGACTTAATCGTCAAAAACTAAAATGCCATCACCAAAATTAGAACAAACCAGAAAAAAAAATTAAAATAAAAGAACAAAAATCCAACACCTACGAATTTAAATAAAAAAATAGAAACCCGATAAAAGAAACTAATGGCACAAAACCAAAGTATTAAAAAAAGAAAAAGAAAAAGAAATCAACCAAGGCAAATTAAGCGCACTTAAGAAAAGAAATCCGAACCGAACTCTCTTTTCAAGCATATAGCAAAAATCCCTTCTCACAGACAACCAAAAGAAGGCCTCCACCTCACAACCACAAATTGTAAAACTAACCCACGAAAAGTCGAGAAAATCAAAGAAAGAAAAATAGAGAAGAGAGAGAAAAATAGGCCAATAAATGGAGTCAAAGAGTCATTACAAATTAACACAATGTGTATAGCAAAAACATATGTTTATCAGATTTTATTCTAAACCTGCAAAACTCTTTGAGTTTAGCAAACAGAACCAAAAGCCCAAACCGATAGGAAACCAAGAAAAGTAAGCCACTCTACAGCTCCAGAAAAGAAAAACAGAAAATCAAAAGAAAAGAAAGCAACAAAAAATCCATGAAAGCTGACCTTACTCTGCCATCCAAGCTCCCAGACCTTCAATGGCAGCCCGGAGAACAGAGTAGGGTTTTCGTACAGACGAACATGCGAGTGGAGCAGAGAGCAAGCGAGAGTGAGCAAAGGGAAACACAGAGAAGGACTGTCCTTAAAATAAGTGGAGCGTCCTGCGAGAGCGGGACGTCCTACAGTTCAAACTTCTAAAATGAAAATTAAAATAAAATAGATATAAAAATAAAATAACAGGAACAGTTGAAAATTTTCCAGCGAAAATTTGGATTAATTTACAACAACGGCCCTGAGTCCTTGACATTCGATCCAATTGACTATTGCAGTTGATGACATTTATAATCCAAAATTAGCCTTCGTTTTTTCCTTAATTACCTTTCGCATGGCTTCGTAAAACTCGGAATTAGGGTATTTTAGTCATCGTGTATCAGGCGAAATTACGAGTGTAGCCCCGGTTTGAAATTTTTGAAATGATTTCGGGCATTTGGATAAATGCATGTGATCGAACAACTTTACGCCACATGCTTCTGTCTTAAGCAATAAATAACTTTTTCTGTTTTTTGAGTTTTATTTGAAAAATAAAACAAAATAAAATCCATATAATTTCAATTGGTGAATGATGACCAGATTTTTGTGGTCGAGGAGGTCGAAATGATGGAGTAAACGTGACCTGCAAATTTGGAGCAGGAGATTGAGCCGTAGGTAATAGCTGAGATCTGCTCCCAACAAGTGAGTAGGTGTTTGGTATTGCACCATTTTTCTCTTAAAAATGGCGTTGGGCATGTGTGAGTTGTAATTTTTTTTTTTTGGAAGCAGTTTGGGAAAACATCAGTAGTTTTGTTTGATATCAGTGTTATATAACTGTTTTCAGCATTGGTCATATTATTCAATGTTTATAATGATGCCACATTGATACTACATCATTTGCACTGTTGGTGTTGGCAGCAGCAAAAATGTTTTATGAGAAAACATCAAATTTGGTGTTGCTTAAGTGTCTATTTGGCATTGATGGCGTTGCTCTTTAAAATGGTGACACATTGGCACCACATCGGAAAAAATGGTGCTCCAGGAAATGCCCATTTATTTTGAATTGTTTTTTCATTAAAAAAAAATGTACTCCAAGCCACGCCTTAAAAATCAAGAAGGCATGATTTGGAGCAATGCCAATTTTGGAGTTTTCTCATATTACAGCTCATTGCTACCAATGAATGCATGATGTGGACTTCTTATAATGAGTATCAGTGCTGAAAACATACATGGAGCATTGGTACCAAACAAAAAGTGTTGTTGTTGCTCTAGGAAACATCCTACCCGGCAACAACATTTTCAAATAAAAAAAAACACAATTTTTCTCAAAAAAGAAAATAGTGCATCCAACCCACACATCAGCAATCCGTAGCATCGATGCCAAATATATAGTAAGACCACACTTTCTCAATTCCCAAAGTGTGGTATGAAGCAACGTTTTTTTCTTTTTTCCTAGAAAAAACATTACCAAGTAAGAGGCTGTTTCTAAAGCACCGCTTTTTATAATGTGGCACTACTTTCTCGGAAAACAACATCGATGCCAAACAAGTATAAAATGTTCCCCATCCCTAGAGGTGCTCACATTTCGGTTAACCAAACCGGGGGGGGGGGGTTTGAACCTAATCAACTTGATCATTTTTTTTATAATATGAGTTGAATCGGAATCGATGTGACTGGTTACCGCATTTCTTTTTTTGTTTGCACTCAAAATTAAGAAAAAAAGGGAAAAAGTACCTAAACAAGCATGGCAAAGGGGCAAGCTGATGAGGGCAAAGTGGTGGCTGATGATTTGTCGATGCCGGATTGGTTGGTGGTTTTTTTGTCTGAAGTGAAGGCCTGAGAGGTGGCAAAGCCGCGGAGATGAGAGATGAGAGAGACAAAGACATAGCCTGGGAGGTGGCAGTCCTAGTGGAGTCGAGGTGGCAACTGATGTCTTGGTTGGTTGTTGTAGCTAGGGTTGGCTAAGCTAGCTTAGTGCTTGCCAGTGAGGCATCTACCAGTGTTGTTGCATGCTTGTCTGCTTAATAGTTGGAGAGACAGAGATAGAGATAATAGGCAACAGAGAGAGAAAGAGACACGGGGAAGCACCGACGCAAGGGGAAAACTGACGACTGGGTGAGAGGTCGTTGGTCGAAGGATGATTGGTGCCGGAGGAAAAATTGGGGATCGGGAAAAACGAAGAGACAAGAGATACTGAGAGAGTGAGGAAACCAAAGGTTAGTCTATTGGGTTTACTAGTTTAGGTTTCGAAGAAGGGGAACTAGGAAAGGAGAAAAGGCAGACAGGTGCGCACCAAGTTTATTCGATTTAAAAAAATATATCGAACAGAGTTCTTTTTTATCACTTCGCCCTATACCGTTAACCATCGGTTTTTTACCAAGTTTAACCGAAATTTTTGGTTTTTTAAGGATATCGAACCGAACAGTTCGATTAATCGTTTCTTCGATTCAATTTCTGTCGGTTTCTTTTTCAGTTCGTTCGGTTTTCCGATTTTTTGCTCACCCCTACACCCACGTGACTACAGTGACGAGTTGGGAGAGTCTTGAGAACAGATCCTTACCTACGGTAAAAAACAAAATTCAGTCAGTGCAGAACCGGTTCCAACAGCCATTATAGCATAGGAAATATCTCCATAAAGCATAGAAGTACGAGATATTTCCGATGCAAGGCTGTTCGAACACGGGGCTTGCACTGACCGAAGTCGATCTACTAAGGTGTCGGTAAAGTAGAAATGGGCAGGTGGCTTTCAATGCCGTGTTTAGGGCATGTGGGCCAGGCATTCTATACGCAAGTAGTAGCTAGTAGGGCCCATGGGAGCTAGCTTGAAAATGTGATCAATCAAATTATAATGTGATCGAACGGTTCCGAAACTCAAGAGTTCCTACAGTCTTCGTTGGCAGATAAATAAAAGATATTGGGTTTTGAAATTGGGAGAAATTTTTAAAGGGGTTCACCGTTCAGTAGTTGACGCGCCGATGAGTTTATTGAAGTGGAAGTAGGGCCCATTTACTGGTTTTGTGATTGGGATCTTAATCTGACCTGTCATCTCGCTTTTGATACAGCATTACCTTTTTTGGGTTTATCGAAACTCCCGCTCCTTGGTCCCCCCCTAATATGAATCGAGAATGTGATACCCAATTTGTTTTGAATGATATTTATTATTAAGGGCAATTTTTTAAAGGGAAAAATCCATTCCATTGGTCTCTGAATTTTAAAATGCAATAATTACTTTTAAAAATGTGTTAATTCAGTATCCATTGTTAATCAGTCTTTAAGTAACAATTGAAAAAAACATAAATATTTTTTAACTGTCATCTAATTTTCTTGATCAATCATCTAAATATTGATAAAAAATTAATAGTCCCAAATCTTTACTTCTTCTATTCAAGAAAGTTGGGGTTTATTAAATTTTTATCAATTTTTGGATGGTTGATAAAGAAAAATAGATGATACATGAAGGGTACTTGCGTCTCTTTAAAATACCACTTAATTGCTGATTAACATTTGATTAACAACAAGTATAGAATTGACATGTTTTGAAAGTTCCAATACTAAATTGTCACATTTTAAAGTTCAATGATGAAAGTGGAACTTAAGCCCAAAGTACAAGGTACTAATCAACAACTTTCCATTTTTTAAACTATTTCTAATATTTAAAAAATTAACTAATTTTACCCTTACTATTTCCTCATTTTCTTAGGCTGGTTTTGGTTTGAAGGAAAAAATAGCCTTAAATTTGTATGGATTTCCCGTACCCTTGCTATATCTAACAATTGTCACACGGCTCCGTTCCTATTAATTCTCTCACATGCCGTTTTGACATGACTTCAAGTATTTGGGAGAAATGCACGGATTAGATTTATCATCCTCCTGTCTGACTGTTCGAACCAAATAGATATACCGTTTTAACAAAAAAGTAAAAACAAATAAAAAAAACAACCAAAACTATTGTATGGTTTAAACGGTTCAACCGCCCGAATTAATAATTTATTAACCAAATTAACGATTTTTGTCAAAATAACGATTCTGCGGTAAAATGAAACCGGTCACCGGACCCCGAATTTTCGGCCCGACCGGACAGTCCAGTCCGGTTTTGAAAACCATGGTCGCGGCATCCAAAGAGTGCTTCTTGTATTTTCTTCTTCTTCTCCTCTCTCTCCTGTCTGCATTCTTTCTTTCTCAGGTGCGGAATCAAAGAAACGAAGCAAGATAAATCTATGTCGAGGGCTCTGTTCAAGTGGTTGAAACTCACGAGACCACCCTCCTTCTTCGACCTCTCAGACATCCTGTAAGGTGCAAGCGCATCAGCCACAACCTCTGTTTTTTTAATCGTTTACAAGGTCCTTGAAAGTGCATGGTTCCTCAAGGCACATTCGCAAAATCTCGGTCGATGGAAAAGAGCCGAATCACGATCGAAGAGCAGCATATCCCCTTAGTAGATATTGATGACCAAATATCCAAATATGGCTCTTCGGCCAATCGTAGAGAGGTTGTCATCAAGATCAACAATAATGGTAACGGGAAACAAACAAACTCTCGAAATAACGACAACAGAAATATTCAACAGGTGGTGGAGCCCAATGTCATCAGTAAGATATGGCGGGAATCGAGATACGGGTTCTGGAATGATGGAAGCATGGTGGCCGAGAACATGGGCAATGTTAGCTTATGTGCATCAGGCATCGGCGCTGATAGCTTTTTTCTTTTAGAAACAACTGCAAAGGGTCGGCGATCCACCGTCAAAGCTGATCAAGTAGACAAAAGCAATCGGGAGAGATGTTATGGGATATGGACTTGGAAATGGCTGAGTAAACAGGAGGCTTCGTTTAGGGATCACAAGGTGTCCTTCCAAGAGCCTTGCGTTGAGATTGCCCCTGATTCCATTCGACGACGTTACGAGGATTCGTCCGACACAGAGGAACAGAAACAACAACAATAATACAGACATACAGTCATCTAGCGGATTTGAGTAGTGCTGATGGCAGAGGAGAGATTTTGAGAAGCACTTCCAGTGCATCGTTTCGGCACAACTCGAGCCTGTTGCCAACAAGGACCAACTGGATCCACCAGAGGAACAAAATTGGAAATAAGGCGAGTGGCGAAATCAGCTGGGTAGTTGAAATTGGGTTGGTGGGAAGACGGTAACAGATAACGAGGACAAGGATGACCCTTTTTTGCAGGAAGACATTCCGGAAGAATACAAGAAGGTGAAGATCGGTGCCTTGACACTATTCAATGGGTCAGTTTAATTTTGCTCGTGGCAACACTAATTTATAGCATTTTAATCCTTACGTAAATGGGAGGTCCTATTCTGGTGACCTTTATTTTTTGGTAACATGAAGTCATATCTAAACAGTTGGAGATGGGGAGTTAATGGGAATTGGGAAGGGTGACATAAGGATAACTTTAAGATAATATTAAAATAGTAAAGATAGAATTAATCAATTTTTTAAACTTTAAGAATATTTTTCAAAATTTGCCCTGATTTTAATTACTAGTTTTGGCTTAATAGCTTAACCTACCATAGTTATCTTTTTTGTGGGGAAACATTGCTGCCCCTTAGTCATTTTCAATGCTACATCACGAAACCGTTATCGGAAATGATATAAAAACGAAAAATGTTTATAAAAAAGAAGGTTTTTTCAAACCATGCCTTTTCCTTTACATCATAAAACCATTGTTATTTTCTAATAGGGTAAATCTTAAATTACACTAATGTTTGTGAAGTTGACAAACGGTATCCTTACTATATTATTTTATGATATCTCTAATTTTTTTTGATAATTGTCTAAAACACGTGAATGATAATTATTTTAGAATTATTAAAATACCCTTATTGTTCGGAAGTTGCAGTTGCCGCGGACCGCGGTTGCCTGCCACAATGATAGTTCTCAGTCTCCGCGCATTCAGTTCATATGAGTAAACCCTTCGCTGGTGGTAGTTTTTTTTCACCCTCTAGAAGACGATTAACAGATATGAAGACGGAGGAAGGAGACGTTGCTGCTCTTCCACACCACTACACCAGTTATTGAGTACAAAAATTTGTGCAGACCTCAGCTCTCAGCTTTGTGCAAAGTACCCATCCTCTCCCACCGCCACAGCTTTGATTGAGAATTTGAGGTTCAGACCTCGGCTCTCAGGCACACTACCGGAACCATGCCATGGGTTCAGGGGTTGCAGGGGTGAAGAGGTTTGTTCACGCAGGGGTTGCATGTTTTGTTGCAGAGATCCCTCCTCTCCGTCTCCCTCTTTTCATCGCCGACGATGCCATGATGCCCTCCCTCTTTTCATCTCCGATCTCCTTGAACCTCCCTTGCGTTTCTTCTTGAAGCTTATTGAGAAAGATGTGAGCCGCTGTCTTGCTTTTCTGTGTGCAACTCAGGTCTCAAATTTTCTTGATTAATTTGGCACAGATTTTATATGTGTATTTAGCTCGTTAAATGATTGTGTGGGTTGATTATGTTGATTGCGAGGAAGGGGAGAACTTTGAAATCATCGTACTGTGGGTAATATTCCTGCTCCAAGTTAGTGGAATTTATCAGTTCCAATAAAGCCATATCTGGATTTCGAATGACTTCCGAAGGATTAGGATTTCTGTTTTCATTTTTGTTACTATTCTTGTTGTTAAGAAGCCAATTCTTGCTCTTTATCAATCGACTGCACTATTTGTTCCCAATTACAGGAGTGGCTTTACTGATAGGAACTACGGAGTGTTCAAGGCTTGTTCTTTTCATTCTTGTTGGGCTCGTTGAGTTTTTCGGTCGTGCCTTCTGTTTGTGGAACTTTTCCGAGGCTTAGGGTTTTGTTCCACTTCGTCCTCTTCTACTACTTTGAAGGTTTCTCCGATTTCTTATTCTTGTTCTAGATGTAGAGGGTTGGGTGTTCGGCACTCCCGCTACCACTCAACTCCGAAGCCGTCGTTAGTTGAGAGAGAGAGAGAGAGAGAGAGAGAGGGTGAGAGAGCAGGAATGTGAAAGCCCCTGTTTGATTAAAAACCGGTTTGAAGGAGAGAAGCTTTGCTGTTACTGCGTGAATTGGATTGGAATTGAGGGATAAAGGTCACACCCACCCCTGATTTCTGCTGTGTTGATGGTGTCGACAACTGATGGGAGGGGGGCAAAACAATTATTGATCAACCACCGACCGCCGCTGGGGAGAGGGATTGTGAAAAAGAGAGAGGGACGAAGGGCAAAATTGGGTCAAGCAAAGGTTCGACAATATTGGAAACCAGGGTTTTTCATGGGTTGGGTTTTATTTTAAAAACTTGATAAATAATGAAGAATATCTTGATAAAACATGTCAATTTTTAAAAAACTTAAAGGTACGGCAAGACATAAAAGTACAGTTTGTCAATTTAGTAAACAATAAGAATAGTTTAAGAGGTTTACATGTTGCTTTCCCTAACACCAAATCTCCCATGTGGCACAAATGTTGCATTATTTTCTAGAAAAATAGCATCAGTTTCAAAAATGACCTTAATCAATTCTTGTTATATATATACTAATGAGTCTCCACTTACTAGAAAAATTAATTTCTAATTTCTTTGTTATATTTTGATTTTTCAAAAAAACTTTCCTTATTTTATATTTTAATTTTCTAATTGGTAAAATTATTTGTTAATGGAAATTTCTCTTATTTGCTCTTTTTATGTCCAAATTTGTGTAATTGGGTCGAACTTATTAAACCAGATTGATCCAGATTAGTATGAACCGTTATTGAAATTAGCAGGTCAGCTGGTTTTTAAGAATTCTAATAACTTGACACATGAACTCTATCTTTTTTTTATGTGTAGCGATTTTTGGGCACTCGGTTCCTTCTATTCCTACTTTCTTCATCTACCCGAAAATTTGTTAAGTTGGGGAAACAACTTAATTCATTTGATCTACCACTTAATGGCTTCCAAAACTTAAGTTTGCCACAGTGGGTCCATAAGACAGACAATTCATGTCCACACAAATATTTTTAGAAAATTATAGATGAAATTTTCACATAACCTATAGAAAAAAATTAATGAATTAATAATTTTCTTTTTACTAAAAATCTAATAGAAAAATATTTTATTCAAAATTTAATTAATAGTGAAATTCGTATTTAAACAAAACATGTTAGTTCATAATGAAATCAGTAGTGGTTCTAATATTTATTTCAAGACATATTTTTAAAAATATATATAGTTGATTTGGCAGACCAACTAAATCAATCAAGATTTATTCAAATTGGTAACAAAACATTTATATTTCTTGACCCATCTTCGTGTTTGCCAAATTTCAACATCAATACAAATAATGATGTGTGAGGCCTAAAACATTCCATTGAGAGGTAAATAGATGTTATAATGATAAACATTAGAATATTATTTATAATTATAATCAAAATTTAAATTAATTATTAATTTTATTGGTTTGCTTTTATTATTTCTCTTATTATATTATCTTTTTTCTCCTATTATTATTTTAGATATTTTTATCCATCTTATTTCAATATTGAAAGTTTAACATAAACTACTTTTTTAAAAGGTTTTAACTTAAACGTTAATATTTTAAAACATTAATAAAAAATTAAATGTTATTATTTAGAATGTGGTGAGGGATATTATATATATATGTCTTATTTTTTCTATATTTTTGAAGTTTTCTATATTTATTTATATTTAAAAAAAATATTACATAACCATGACTTCATAGGTTGATCAATTTGACTTAGACTGTTGAATTGCTTAGCCACCAATTGGATAAAAAATGGTTTTGTTTTTTAGTTAATTTTAAAATATATAAGTTTATATTGTTAAAAATATTAAGATAGATCTAATTAATAGCATTTATTAGTGAAAAATAACATAAATATAATATTTAATAAGAGAAAATGGGATTTAATATCTTAAGTGTAAGACTTAATGAGAGGGGATTAAATAAGGTGGAAAGTAATAATTGAAGTTACATTTTCAAACATTACAATTAGAGATGGTCTAAATAGCTAAATACATAAATATGAGCATTTTAACAGCCATTAAATTTGACATTAAAGTTATAATAAAATGACTTTTATACCCATTCTCAAACAAATAAATAGAGAATAATTTTAGTCCAAAAAAAGTTTCACATTACATTCACACTTTTATATATACTAGTAAGCATGCACGTGCTTTGCACGTGGCAATTATAGATGATGATGATGATATTAATAATATATCCAAAATTTTCAATAAATTTGTATGTATCTTTTTTATTTTTATATTTTTTATTATTAATCAGATGTAAATTGCAAAATCCAAATATGATTATACAAATCCAAATTTGTATGTATCTTTTTTTTTTTTTTGAAAATTTATACACTAATGAATAAAATTGGCCATCCGCTATTAAAGATGTAGAGAAAGGGGGCAGTTGATATTTTAAAGAAAAGAAAGGTAGGCAATATAAATTAAATAACACCATTTTTAGGAAAATGAAAAAGTATACTGGCATACTGCTAATTTGGATGGGAAATTTTGCCTTTGATATTTCCAATGCAACTGCATTAATAGATTCTTCCTGTTTTTGCATAAAACAATTATACATGTCAAAATGCCAACGCAAGTGTATTTGACATACTTAATCAACTCAGTCTGCAATCTTAGAAGGGTTAGATTTGGATTTTCGGTCTGCAAACAGGATATAAGCTCGAAAGTTTGGCTGTTTTTTTTTGGGGGGGGCTGGGCCTGGGCTAGACCTTAAATAGCCTGAACCCGGCCTAATCTTATTGTATCCCAATTCAAATCTGGCCTGATTTTAATTATATATATACACATGCCCTTTAAAGAAATATATAAGTTCAGTTTGGAAGTAGTACAAATATAAATATATATATATAATACAAATATATACAAAATAATGTATTTTGCATGTTACAAATTTATATCTATACTCCTTCCAAACTAAGTTATATATATACATATATAACCTCATATTGATATGATTATATGCATACATACATTTATATCAAATTTTAATATAGACTGACTGACCAACCCAAGTCCGACGCAGGCCCAAACTCAAGCCCAATTCATCAAATTTCAATACAACCCGAGTCCTGAGCCCAGGTTGGAGAATTCAGGCTTTACGGGTCAATTAATGCAAGCATTTGAAATAAAAACAGCCACGGTACCCAATATCACCTATATATCTGAAGACCCCAGATATAGGCTCAAGTTAGATGGGTTTTCAAAAGCCGAAACCCAAAATTCCAAAGCTTCATTTGAAATTTTTGTGCTTCTGAAATCAGACCCAACCTATTGACAGCCCTAATCAATCTGTGCCCGTCAGGTCGGGCCCAACCCATTGATAACCCTAAAATAACAGAAAAAAATTGATTACCCTAGCAAAAACTACATCCCCAAAACGAATTTTTATTACCAGTCCAACTCCGCCATGAGATGCAGAGCATGGGCTTTGTTGATGACCTCCACTCACTGCCCATGTGTTGTATACCTCTACACCACCTTATCTTCGGTAGATCAGTCAATGACTCAATTGGGACCCGAACATAAGAAATGGCCTGGCACACCTTTCGATGGAAAAAATCTCTGCAACTCCTGGATCTTTCTAGCCATTAGGCTTGAAGCCTATCAAACGAGCAACCTTTAGAGTTCAAACCGTTAAACAATTCTCTGAGTGCGCTTCTTCAAGAGTCATCTGCATTGTTAGAAGTATTACTTCTTTTCACCGTCCAAAAACACTTTCCATTTGTAAGGTATCGTTTTGAGGACCTCCCACTCACCCAACTAAACCGAAACAGGATGAATTAATTGGTTAACTAGTTTACTGGTTTACTGGTTTAGTTTGTTATGAGTTGGGTTATTTAGTTTTTTATATTTATATACAAATATATTAAATAAATATAATATACTATATTATAAATAATAAATAGTATATTACAATATGTATTATAAATACTATATATATAATGCATATATATTAGGGCTGCAAATAAGTCGGAAGACATCTGATTTAAATCTGAATTCAATCTGGTAAGAGTCAAATTCGGTTGGATCCAAACAAATTGGCAAAATCAATCCATCTAGTTAATGTATTGAATTTGAATTCCTCAATCTGATTTGCCATGACCTGATTCGATCAGTTATGAAATATTATGGCTTATTTACTAAAACACTTCTTATAGTTTAATGGATTTATTAAAATTTATCATATATTTTGTATTTTACTAAAACACTCCATATGATTCACAACCAATTTATTTAATTGACCTTTCATTAGATTGAAGTGATAAATAACAATTTTGATCTTAGTGTCTTTTGGGACGAATTTAATCTATATAAAATATAAAATAGAAATGAATGTCATTCTTGCCTCTAATAAAACATGGGCAACAACTCTTTTTCAATCAATTTTATTCTCTATTTGAACAAAGATGACATGTTGTTGCAAACTAATAACCTCGAATGCACTGTTCTCTCTTATTCTTCATTGTTCTGAAACCAAACATTATATGGTAGATACTGAAATCAAACATTGGTTCATTTTAAAAGCTCAATAGAAATGCTAGGAGTGCTTTCGAAATAAAATACCATAGGCCCATGCCTTTAAACATTCTCCACTCCATATAAGTCAATATACCATTTTAAACGTAAGCTTCTTGATAGAAGTGATCAGTTGCAAACTATAGGGAACTTTAATAAAACATAAACTATAGGATAGGTTTTAATAAACACGTGAAACTATAGGACTGTTTTTTAATAAGTCATCCAAATATTATATATTATATATGTATGTTCTCTATATATATTGTTTATATAAGGGTTAAATAATTAAACACTCTATGGTTTAACAAATGGACACAAACTTACCCTACTGTTTAAGAAAGTAGTTAAAGTATCCCTAACATTTATGACAATGAACAAAATATTCCCCTACCCTTAGTACACCGTTACAATATGTTCACATGTGATGTCACGTGATTTATATCTTTTTTCAAAAATCCAAAACTACCCTTTCGATCGATTTTGCCCTTTATTGATCTTTAAATTTTCAAAACAAAACCCAACAGCTTTCGTTGCCTCATCTTTCAAGGCAATTGTAGCCTCCGATATCTTTTGAAGGTGCCATGGTATTTTCGCAGTGCCATGGTTCTCTTCCTTTTCTTTAGGTTTCATCTAGATTTTGTACTTCAATTGTACATACTGATATATTAATATTCTCATCACAAGATAAGCAACTTAAATGTCCTTTATTCGCTGCTTTTGTAACTCAAAAAATGGAAATGAATTGAAAAACCAAATACTATAGAAACTGAACTTACTTTAACCACATCTCTCTCAAATTCAGGGGTTCCTTGAAGCGTCCCCAAGTGTTTTCGGACACCTGTGTGGTTAACTTGCCCAGTTGCCAAGTCTAGCAAGGACTCTACAGGATTCATAGCTTTCTAAGGTACAAACCTCCTCCACAGATTCTCTAGCATTCCCACAATACACAGGGCAACCCTCTGATATAAGCAAAATCTTGTTGAACATTGGCATGTTAAATGGGGATTAGGGATGAGAACAGAGATGGAGCCTGCAGTTACGATCAGCCCGAAGGGCTGTGGTGTGGAAACAGCAGATCGGATGCGGAAGAGCTCGAACTGGATGAGTCATCAGAGACATCATTAATTGTAGCTGTAATCAAAGGCCCAAGGGTTCCTCCGTTCTCCTCTGAAAATTCACTACAAGTTCCACCATAGAGATGCTTAGAGCTCCAGTTGTAGAAATTTATACTCACGGATCATGAAATCGATACTCCACCCCAAGAATGACAGTATTAGCCCAAATGAACTCACCCACTTACCCTGTTGTTTTGTTGGGATTTGCAGCGGGCAGTGTCTTTTTTTATAGTTTACTATTTGGTGGTGAAAAGTGATGAAGGGTAATTTGGCCCGACCTGTTAGCACGTAGACATGTGGAACTTTATATTCATGGATCATGAAATCGATACTTCACCCCAAGAATAACAGTATTAGCCCAACTACAATGAACTCACCCACTTACCCTTTTGTTGGGATTTGCAGCGGGCATTGTCTTTTTTTATAGTTTACTATTTGGTGGTGAAAAGTGATGAAGGGTAATTTGGCCCGACCTGTTAGCACGTAGACATGTGGAACGATTTGTTGATGGGACGATGATTCGGCATTTTTTGTCACTATAGCCAACTAGGTCAGCTCGGGTATCTCCGGCATATTGGCTAAGACCGAGGTCTGAGCAGCTTGTGATGGCCTAACCTGCCGAGGTGACATGTAGCCCACTTTTAGAAGCTAGTTAGCTGTCTCCGACCTTTCCGGGATCACGACGCGAGTCTGCAAAGCCTCATCCTCATCCTGTCTGGATCAGACGAACTTGATAAGGCTTATCAACTCACACGAAGTCTATCTCCGAGTGCGAAACAGACTTCTGATAATGCGGGCCGAAGATCTCGGAGGTATTTTGTAAGACCTACGACAACTCACCTATATAAGGACTTCAACCTCAACATTAAAAGATACGCGCAATTATTGTTCACAAGCTTTCTTGCTTACAAAGCTCTTCAACTTGTAAACAATAATTACTAATTTAAGCATAGAGTGCCCACGCCAGATAAGCCACCCCAAGTCCTCTAATCTTGATCTCTTGCAGTTTGACTGGCTCCCTGAATAAACCGATATCCAAACTGTAATGTAGCTAGGAACAACCAAATTGTGCACCATCAAAAAGTAAAATGTTAACTTAACGGAAGGATAGTAAAATATCTTTACCTTTTATGCTCATATTTAACGGGGTTGTTAATTATCAAAAATATCCAAGATCTTAAATAGTAGGGTAAGTTTCTATTCATTTACTAAACCGTGGGGTGTTTAAGTATTTAACTCTTTATATAAGTATACCATATTATACTATATTATTAAATTATAAAACTAATATAATGTATTATTTATATCTATATCATCAATTTTTTTTTTTACAATTCAAATCGAATATCTGATAAGATATTTTAAATTCAAACCATACTCTTGAAAATTCAATGAATTCTTCTCAAATCCGATTTAATTTGTTTGCTTCCCTAATATATTTGTATATTATTTATAGATAATATATTAATTATATTAACCGGTACTAACTCAATCTCCTTTTCCGAAAATGTCATCATGTTGATTCCCTTAGAGCAATGTGTGCATGTGTAATAAGCCCATTGAAGCAGCTAGCTTTGGACACATGGACGTTAACCTGACCACCCATTTGTTGCCCTAAATAAACTATCAATTTGATTGACCAGACTTTTTCATTCATTTTTCTTGATTCAATTAATTTGATTTTTTGATGATCTCCTTACCCAAAGGATGAAAGGGTAGGGTTTTTGAGGAACACCCCAAGGTTAAAAATGTTGACACAATATGTTTGATGAAACTCGATTCGGGATGGGAAATAAGTGGTATCATCTTTTTTCTATTGTATTGGGGTGTACGGGTGGTGTATCATCGGAATATTGGGTGTATCAATAGCATACTGGTTGATATGTTATGAAAAAGATATAAACAAAAACGAAAAAATAAAAAATAAAGGGAGAAAGAAGGCTTCTTTCCGATGAAATAAGCATTATTTCAAAAGAAAAAAAAGAACAATCATAAATAATTAAGATTTTTGAAGAAATTTTAAGTTTTGAAAAATATTGCAAAAATAGGTACATTTTTTTTTTAATTTTTTCATAATGTCTTGTGATTTTTTCACTTTAATGTTTGAAAATCTTTAAATCTATCTTGATCTACATATTTTGTATTGAAAATCACAAATGTTTGATGTTATGAGTAGTGCTATACAAATTTTATAAAGAGATTTCGGAAAAATAAAAAATAACAAAAAAAAGAAAATGTATTTTTTATCTGCCTATAAAGACTTAATATGCTTTAGATCTATGCATGATCTATCATATCTATAAACAAATTGAAATTTATTCTTCAAAATTTATTTATTTTTTATATATTTTAGAATTAAAATAATAATAATTAATTTTATTTTTATGTTATAATCACAATGATTGGATATATTATAGTATATTTTAAATAAGTTGTACAATGTTTATTTTCACTTAGTTGTCATGCTAATGCATGTTTTATGATTGGATAGATAATTGAGCTTTTTCCCATCTCTTAAAATACTTAAGAAGTATATTTATAGATTATAATTAATCATAAGATTTTTTAATGAAAAATGTAACTGATTAATGAAAAATGCAACTGATTAATCTAATATATTTATAGATTACAGTGTATTTCTTCCTAAAACTTATTGAAATGTATTAATCTAATATATGCATACCTCATTAAGACATTATATTTAATATTTATTGATGTATTTTTATAATTTATTAAATTATTTATAATATTTTCATATATATATATAGATATCTTGATTTTTTTGATATACATCATAGTATTTATTGTACAATCTACAGTACAAATAGATACAAAATTCAAAATTTTATCTTCTATATATTTGTATTTTTACTCCTTCCAAAATCCAAACTGAGCCTTCCCTAAATTTGAATCCCGGAAAATCCTACCTAGGCCACGACAGCTTGCCAACTTCATTACCGGCCAGAGCTGTATTCAATAGCATGACATCTCGAAAACCCACTCCAAGTGGCCAACGTCTTACTTCTTCGCTTTGGAAATTGGGTTGGTTTAACGGTTTCATTTATTTTATTTCGACTCCTCTATGTACAAAAACTTCGGGATTCCATCCCTGCTTCTTCGGTGGTCCACTGTCTGCGCTCCGGTCTTTTGTTTCTTTTAGGCCCATTTCGTTTTTATTCTTCAAAGACGAGGCCCACAAAAGAAATACACACGCAACTCCGACCTTCGGCTTGTCGGTATTCATCAATTCGAAGTCTTTCTCTCTCACACCCGGGGGCGGGAGAATTATCTGACCAAGCGAAAAAAGTGTCTAATTTTTCATTTCTGAGGTTCCGATTAAATGCCAAGGAATTGATTCGATTTCACTCGAAGATAAATCTCTCGATCCAATAGTACGAAGGATAGCACATTCTCTACTGAAAAATCCCCCTTTCGCTTCTCCTCTCTTTATTTTGGAATTCAGATCGCAGACCTGCTAGCAAAAGCTGGGAAAATCTAATTCTGAAGAATAGATGTCGATTTGCGTAGGTCAGCTTGAATTCGAGTTGACTATTCCCTTCCCGAGCAGGTTTTGATTTAGTCTTCTTCTTGGATAAATTCTCACTCTAATTCAGATGAAAGCCCGAGTTGTACAAGGAAGAACTCTTTTTTCTTCCTTTTTGTTAGTTGTATGAATAATTAAATATAATATTCGTTTAGCGCACGTTCGAGATTCTCTCCAACTGCTCTGACGATTCCTTATTTAATATAAATTAAGGTGAGGAGAAATTGGAGAAAAGGAACACGTCTCTGTCTCCATCTATAGAGGGCAGTGGGTGTTCTTTTATTAGTATAAACGATATGAAAAGAGAGCTTTGATCTTTTCTAATCTCTATCCGTTCTGTCTGCTTCTGGTAATCTGGAGAGTTGGTGGCGGTAGAGAAGTCAAGAAAACAATTCGAAGAGAAAAAAAAAGTGAATAAACGAAGAGAGGGCTTGAAAGGTTGATTCAGTCTTTTTTTATGCTTTTGGGGGCCTCTCTTCTAGTCCTCCCATATGATGGCTGCTTGGTGGGGGTTGTTGAGTAGGTGAAGGTCTACGGGTCTCCCTGAAGCTTATCTGAGCACTTTACGGGAGGGGTGGCTGAAAAGCGTATTTGCTTTTCTCCTTTTGGTGACTCGGCTTTTACGAAATTCCACTTTTTATTGATTTAGGTGGGCGATACGCTTCCAGTGTTGGCTTGTTTTTTAGGGTTATAGAAGCTTGGAGCCCATTTTAGTAGCTTTAATTGGTAGGAAGAAAGAGAAAGAGAGTGAGGAGCAGAGAGACAGAGAAGGAAGAGAGATGGGGACGTATGCGAAGCTTGCAAAGAGGGCTTTGGAGACTGATATGCCGGTCATGGTTCAGGTATCGAACGATTAGGGTTTTTGCTAACCTAAAACACAGAAATGATTTTTCCAATTGATTGTTGTTTTTGAGATTTCATTTGGGAATTCAATTGCAGTCTATTTTCATTTGACTCTCTCTCTCTCTCTCTCTCTCTATCTCTCTCTCAATTTTTAGTGGTTTACGATGACGAGGAATGATTTATTGTTTCTCCACTCTCCAGATACAAGAGCTGATTCGGGGTGCCAAAGGTTCGATCTCATTGGCTCAGGTTTGTTTTAATTGCGCTGTCTCACGTGGCCCTCATTAATTTCGTTTTTAGTACGATTTGTAATTGGTGGTAGTTTATTTGGAATTGCTATCTTCTGTTATATTCTGTGATGGTCTGAGTTCATGGGATGACCGTAGGAGTGCTTGTTATTGCCATTGCCAACCACTCTATCAGTTTTTGCCCATACTACTTTCTGGGTTCCCAATCATTTTATGTGAGACCTTATTTGTGGAATTATATCCATCAACTTCCTAAAATTCTTTCAGTAGACAAAGTTAATGGATGCCATAGGGTTGCTTGCTCTGCCAAGGACTTGGAATGAAGTGGAAGTATTAGAACCCCTATTTGGTAATGTTGTTCATTCATTCATCCTAATAAAATGTCTTCTTAAAAAGCAAATTAAAACTATAAAATCATTATTTTTTGTGTGAGAACTAAGAATTTAAGACCTAATGCGGACTTGTTTGGGCTTGCCTCGAGGGGCATGGTAAGGCAGCTTGTAGAATTAAGAATGTAATATTGTGTTACATCACATTAGCTACTTGAAGTAATGCAATTGATAAAAAAAGAGATTGTGAGTTATATGCTTGAAAATGTTTTATATCTTTGATTTTATTTTTATATTCTCATTTGAATATGCTTTACATGTTATGTTTATGTATTTTAATATTAGATAATAGGTTTTTTAAAATATTTATTTTAAAATTAAAGTTTATATTTTTATTAATATCATGTTTAATAATTTTTTGATTTTTTTTTGCATTTTTAGTTTCTTTTTTAATTTTTGTGCCTTGCTTAAAAAGGTGTGTGCCTCGCCTTGCGCCTTGCGCCTTGCGCCTTGCGCCTTGTGCCTTGTGCCTCAGGTGCAAATTGACCCCTGGCCCTTGCACTTTTAAAACACTGTGAGCATTACACAATTCAGCTTAAATTATAAGAAATAATGCAATCATATCAAGAAAGAGGAATTTGGACAATTTGGACAAATTGACCCCTGCCCCCTGCTATTTGTGCTTGGAACTTGAAATTTTAACATAATCAAGAATCATTGTATACATTTTTATGGTGAAGGGAAGTGCTGTATGGACAAATTGCTTATCTAGTTAACATATATGTTACTTAAAGGTTCACAGAGTTCGTCTCAAATTATCAAGTTTAATCATATTTTGCTGATTGTCATGTGTTGATCTGACAATTTGAGACCCTATTGAATGGTCCTGTATCCTTGCAAAGTATATTGTTTGTTCAGTATAATGCTTCAATAATTTGGGCTTGCTCTTTTGGTGGCATTATTATGTAGGGGGTAGTTTATTGGCAACCACCTAAGCAGGCATTGGAAAAGGTCAAAGAAATTGTATGGGAGCCTTCAATCAGTCGTTATGGTGGTGATGAAGGTCTTCCAGAACTCAGGGAGGCATTGATTAAAAAGGTATTCCTTTTAATTTAGAATTTGAAGCATTTGAGTATCCACACATATAGGAATGCAAAGGTTTGAATCTGAAAAGAAATATGTAGTATTGTACTTGGAAAACTGGGAAGATTTTACAAAGTATTGGTCTATTGGAATATTTTTTTTCCCTAAGGCTGCATTTGGATGCGATGTAAATTTTACATTGGTTTGGTTTTGTATGTGTTTGGAAAGATGGTGCAATTATTATTGACGTAAAACTACACTCTGGTTCAATTTTGCGTGTGTTTGGATGGAGTGTAGTTTTACGTCGATAATCGATGTAAAACCTTATCAACTCTAAAGTTTTACATCGATAATCAATGTTAAAACTACATCGTTTTTATTGATGTAAAACTTTACACTCTTCCACCCATTATTATTTTCAAAAAAGCAACGATCACTTTCTGGTTCAGTGTAAAACGTCATCAGTGTAAAAATACATTGATGACGTTTTACACTGATTCTTGTAAGTAAACCCTATTCTGTTCTAGGTTGAAGTAGAGATGAAGAAAGGAAAGAAGAAGAAGAAGAAGAAGAAGAAGAAGAAGAAGAAGAAGAAGAGTTCGTTCAGACTAGAAGAGAGGAAAAAATCACCTCTCCCTAGCCGACCCACTTGTATTTATTCCAAATAATAGAGTTACAAGAAAGACCATATTGTCCCTCATAAGAGATGGGACAGATAACTTAAACTTAGATAAAATAGACCTTTCACTCTCAAACAGATAAACCAAAATGACCAAAATACCCCTGATTCGAGTATTCTAACACTCCCCCTCAAGCTGGAGAGTATATGTCATATAGTCCCATCTTGTTACAAATATAATCTACTCTGCCCCGAGACAATCCCTTTGTAAAGAGATCTGCCCACTGATTTCCTGAGCTCACATGAGATGTGGTTGTCACTCCACTTATCACTTTCTCTCTTACGAAGTGACAATCAACTTCAATATGCTTAGTTCTCTCATGGAAGACTGGGTTGGAAGAGATGCGAATAGCAGCTTCGTTATCATAGAATAGTTTCATGGGCTTATCAACTGAGAATTCCATCTCTTGTAGCAAGTTCTTCAACCATACTAGTTCACATGTGGTATGAGCTATAGCCTTGTATTCAATTTTTGCACTACTCCTTGCCACCACTGTTTGTTTTTTGCTCTTCCAAGTTACAAGATCGCCACCAAGGAAGGTACAATACCCTGTAGTTGATCTCTTGTCTGATATAGAACCGGCTCAATCAGCATTTGTGTACCCTACTATCTCAAGGGTCCCTCCACTTCGGTATAGCAAACCACGACCTGGAGCACCCTTTAGGTACCTAACAATCCTCAGAACAGCTTCCCAATGAGGAACCCAAGGATGTTGCATAAATTGACTCATCATATTCACAACAAATGATATATCTGGTCGAGTAATGGTTAGGTAGTTCAACTTTCCCACCAACCTCCTGTATCTTCCAGGATCATCAAACTCTTCACCTGCATCAACACTCAACTTGGCATTGAGTTCCATAGGAGTCTCTGTCGGTTTAGCACCTAACAACCCTGTTTCTTCAAGTAGGTCAAGAACATATTTTCTCTGACATAAGTTAATTCCATGTTTTGACCTTGCAACTTCTATTCCCAGGAAATACTTCAACTTACCCAAATCTTTCGTATTGAAGTGGTCCTGTAAGAATTTCTTTAACCTGTCGATTCTGTTATTGTCACTCCCTATTATGACAATATCATCCACATACACTACTAGCAAGATTTTCCCATATTTTGAGTCATGGCTGAACACAAAATGGTCTACCTGACACAGTTTCATCCCAAAGGCTTTCACCACTTCATTGAACCTGCCAAACCAAGCACGTGGAGATTGTTTCAGTCCATAAATTCCCTTTTTGTGTCTACAAACCTTACCATCCTCCCCCTGAGCAACAAACCCTAGTGGTTGCTCCATATACACTTCCTCAATGAGATCACCATGTAGGAAGGCATTTTTGATGTTAAGTTGTACAAGAGGCCAATCATACATAGCAGCTAATGAAATCAACACCCGAACTGAACCAATCTTAGCCATAGGAGAAAATGTCTCCATATAGTCCACACCATACAGCTGAGAATAGCCCTTGGTCACTAACCTAGCCTTCAATCGCTCCACACTGCCATCAGGAAGATACTTCACTGTGTAGATCCACTTACACCCAACAACATACTTACCAGGAGGAAGAGCAATGAGTTCCCACGTGTGATTGTGTTGTAGAGCAGAGAGTTCCTCTTCCATGGCTTCCCGCCACCCTGGGGAGGTAAGGGCTTTCTGGACAGTCTTGGGAATGGAAACAGATGAGAGTAATGATATAAAGTTGCGATGAGAAGCAGGAATGTGAGTAGTTGAAACATAGTTGGAAATAGGATGAGAAGTACAAGTACGTTTACCTTTCCGCAGAGCAATAGGAAGATCAAGATCTAAGGGAGAAGAAGTAGTAGTAGGATCTGTTGACGAGGGCCGAATTGGAGGAGGGTCCGATGCACTTCTGCGGGTATACACTTGTGTGATTGGCGGTCTCTCAGTAGTAATTGGCATGAGATGTGAATCTGTAGTAGGAATAGGAGCCACGAGAAGGGGATCCGCAACAGGGACGGGAAGAGGAATTACGGAGGAAGGAGAAGAACCCACAACATCTGAGAAAAACGGGACTGATTCAAAGAAGGTGACATCAAAGCACACAATTGACTTATGGAATTTAGGGTTATAGCACTTATACCTTTTCAGAGTCCTCGAGTAGCCAAGGAAAATACACCTAGTGGCTTGTGCATCTAACTTGTCTAAACCAGGCCCCAAGTGTTGAACAAAACAAACACAGCCAAAGACTCTTGGGGTGAGAGGAAATGGAGACAAGGTGGGAAACAACACCAAGAAGGGGGATTGACTTCCAAGGATGGACATGGGCATCTGATTGATCAGAAAACAGGATGTGAGGACAACATCACTCCAAAAATGCTTTGGGACATTCATATTGATCATCAAGGACCGAACAGTTTCAAGGAGATGTCGATTTTTTCGTTCAGCTACACCGTTCTGTTGTGGGGTGTAGGCACAAGAAGTTTGATGAATTATCCCATGGTGCTCTAGGTATTGCTGAAATGGTGATGAGTTGTACTCTTCGGCATTATCAAAGCGAATGATTTTAATATGAACACCAAATTGAGTGCGTATTTCAGCATAAAATTTTTGAAAAATAGAGAACAATTCACTACGGTCTTTCATAAGATAAATCCATGTCATCCTTGAAAAGTCATCAACAAAAATTACAAAATACTTATGGCCATTGTATAACATCACTTTGATTGGACCCCATACATCAGAATGAATCAAAGAAAAAGGACTTGAGACACGACTATCAACTCTTGGACTAAATGAGACTCTATGATATTTTCCCAATTGACATGACTCACAATCTAAAGATGAAAGATGGCTCAAGGAAGGGGCCAACAACTTCAGAGCCTTGAGAGAAGGATGGCCAAGTCTGCAGTGCCATTGAAGAGGAGTAAGAGACGACTGAAAGCTACTGGAGGGCCACCACCATCAAGGTAATACAATCCACCTGTTTCATGCCCTCCACCAATCTTCCTCCTCGTCTTGAGATCCTGAAACACACAAGAAGAAGGATAAAATGTTACAGAACAATTAAGAGACTTGATTAATCTACTAACAGACATAAGGTTAAAGGGGAACTTGGGAACATATAAAACAGATGATAAAGACAAGGAGGAGAGATCAACATCACCAACACCACAGATGGGAGATGTAGAACCATTAGCAAGAGTAACTGTTTGAGATGTGGAGGAGCGAGAAAGGGAAGAAAATACATCAGGAGTCCCAGACATATGGTCCGAGGCTCCGGAGTCAATGATCCAGTGTGAGGCTTTGGAAGCTAAGCAAGCCATACCTGAATGGGCAAGGGTAGTGGTGTTCTGTTGAGATGTCTGAAGGAACTGCTCATATACTGCACGTGGTACACTCACCATTTTCTTTCCAGAAGCACCAATAGATGTGGAGGGGGGGGTCAGTTTGCTGGCTTTTAGTAATTGTACCACTACCCTTAGTCATAGCATGATTAGCCCAAGTGTTGGGTGGACCACGTAAATCATAGCAGAAATTAACTGTGTCCCTCTAAACCACAGTGTGTACACTTTCTCTGGACATGACTTCTTCCTTTACCATGACCTCCCTTTGAGTCTCGGCCTCCACTCCGGTCACCAGCGCGGTTAAACATGTGACCACCACGGTTTTCTGGAAGCCCACTACTACCACCACCACTTCTATTTCCACGGCCACCCCCTTTAGTCACCACCAAACCAGATCTGTCCGAGAGAGAAGAATGCTCTATAGACTAAATAGATGTCTTCTTAAGACAGACAAAAACTTCTTCAATTGAGGGAAGAGCAGATGCCCCCATTATTTGTGCTCTGACAGACTCATACTCAGCCTTCAAACCCATAAGAAACCTTGTCACATCAAGTTGTTCACGTTGCTGTTGTTGGATCTGAACATCCGGTGTTAGAGGATGATACACATTGAGCTCATTTCGGATATTCCTCAGACTTGCATAGTATTCTTCCAAGCTTTGATTTCCTTGTTTCAGATTAAAGTATTCTTGATACAACTGATACACCCTAGTTGTATTGTCTTGTTCGGAGTATAGCTTCTTAGCATGATCCTAGATTTCTTTAGCTGTATCTAGGAACATGAAGTTCACACTAATCTTTCATTCTATGCTGTTCCATAGCCATGTCATTATTTGTGCATCTTCCTGTTCCCAGTCACTGAACCCCAAAGAGTCAGAGGGTTTCTCCTCTCTCACATGTTTTACCTTCCTCTTGGCCTTTAAGAACACCTCCACAGATTTTGCCCATGGTACATAATTCTCACCATTCAGCTTGATGGATGCCATTTGAACACTTAGGTAGTCTGGAGAAAGCATGACACCTGTTTTATTGTCATTCCCATCTTCAATCGAAGCCATCTTAATTATTTCACCTTCAAATATGCAACACAACCTCACACACTTTCACAAGACTTATCTTACTTACAACACCACCAACTCCAACTTCTTCAAATGCACATTGCACATCAAATACTAAGATTGAAATCACTCAGACATCACATCAAACACCTGTACTGCACACCACAGAATCATTCACCCACCAAAATACAAGGGCCGAAGTCACTCAGTCATTACATCAAACACTTGTTCTACACATTGCAGAACTGTTTACACACAAGGTCTAAGAGTTCACTTTTAAATATTCAGAATCATAGATACACCAATCAACACGACACTACCACCACCACACCACTGCTGTCGTGAACTTCGGCAGTCGACAACTCTTCTTTCTGCACACATATGAGGTAAAACGAAGAAGAACACGACTGATATGCATATCAGTCACTCCAAACCTCCACAACAAACAAATTTTGAAGCAAAACACCATTCACAGTCCTTTACTTGGGCAAAAGACAGCAGTGTTCATACCTGTCCACATACAGCCCTCTTCGTACACTGAATAGAGGGTGTTTAGTACACCACTTCAACGACCACCACCACAACGACCGGAGGCATTCTCACCTCCAGGACCACAAAACGACAGCTCCTTTTCAGCCCCTTGTCGAACTTCCACTCAGGTCAGCCGTAGAATGAAGATGGCTGTAATAGTTGGCGGCGAACCCAGAAAGAAGACAGCAGCAAGAAAGAATGAGAAAAAAAAAAGAGAACAAGACTTTACTGCTCTGATACCATGTAAGTAAACCCTATTCGATTCTAGGTTGAAGTAGAGAAGAAGAAAGGAAAGAGAAAAAAGAAGAAGAGAAGAGTTCGGCCAGACTAGAAGAGAGGAAAAAATCACCTCTCCCTAGCCGACCCACTTGTATTTAGTCCAAATAATAGAGTTACAAGAAAGACCATATTGTCCCTCATAAGAGATGGGACACATAACTTAAACTTAGATAAAATAGACCTTTCACTCTCAAACAGATAAACCAAAATGACCAAAATACCCCTGATTCGAGTATTCTAACAATTCTAAACGCAGCCTAAGGTTCTTTTTATTTCTTTGTAGAAGAGGTGGAAAAGTTCTCTGTATGTAAATTTATTTATATTTTCTCCTCTTTATGGGCAAAGCATTTCTTTTTGATAGTAAAATAAAACTTTATTAAAAATAAAAAAAGAATACAATTGGAAGGTGATAAGATATCACCCGAGAGAAAGAAGCACCATGAAAACCTTCCATTTTGGACAAACAAAACCCCTCTTCTCCCTAACAATCTACTGCTGAGCTCAAAAGCTTACTCCTCAACAAACTCCAAAGCTTCATCAGTAATGCTTTCATTATCACAAGAAGCGCTTTCCATTCTTTTTTTATTCTCCCAAGCCAGCAAGGCCTTCCTGGTGAACTTCTCCCCACCCAAGAAGAACAAACCCAACATCTTGCCAACTTGGACTTCCCTGTCAACCAAATTTTCCACATCAACCCTTCTTTCCATGATGTTAGTATTAACAGACATTGCCTAATCATCTTCTCCTATCTTCATTGCCATCCCTACTGTCCTTGGCCAGACTTGACACCACCACCTTGTCCTCTTGAACGTACATAGTCGACTTACTAGACAACTTGCAACTCAACATTTTCCAGTCCACCAAGCTCTCCTCCCCAGATCCCAACATAGACTTATCCACCGCCTTTGAACTTTTTCTTTTGTAGATTCTTTTAAATCTGTTAGTAGGATATGACATAACCAGACCATCTTTAAGGCACGAGAAAATCTTTGTTATGTGAACCAGATGTGATCTACTTGAAACTCTTAACTTCCTACTTTGTTTGGCATCACTATCACAGGCGTTCTCTTCGACCTCCGCCTTCCTCCTACCAATATCGACACCAATCGTTCCCACAACCACTTCAAAAAACTGTTCACCAGAAACTTCATCCCCAAGCTTCCCTAGAGAAGAATCCCCAATCCCAGAGTCAGAAGATACAAAACCAGATTACCTCAGGAGTCAGGAATAGGCTCCAGGCCAGCACAATTGTTCTGCTCCAAATCTTCATCAACCATCACACCTGGGTGCAGGCCTAACTTGCACCTGATTTTCTCCTCATTTGTGCCAACGACAGTCTTCTGGTCGGTACCACCACAACTGCGCATAGAGGGCTGATTATAAGGAGCACCCGGATCATGACTGAGAGAGCTTGACCCCTACCCCAGAACCACCTTGTTGGACTTGCTACACCTTTGCTTCTTTTTACATGGAAACAAAAGCACCCTAACAAATTATCTTTCCTACTCCCATCCATTATCTGAAAAAAAAAAAACAGAAATTAACTGCACTGGTGTCTTCCCTATCTCAGGCATCTTCTTGTATCATGATTGATGACTTCATGTTAATCATGGGAATGGTCTGAAATCAATTGTCGTTTCATATGGTCATGTATAATCTTTGATTTAACATATGTACGGTTGCTTTCCTCTCCCTGTTGCAGTTAGGTCAGGAGAATAAACTGTACAAATCCTCTGTGATGGTTACAGCTGGGGCAAATCAGGTATGATGAACATATTATTGGATTAGTTAACAAAGAAGAATCAACTGTACAAATCCTCTGTTTGGTTAATGACCAAAATAAATTTTATTGGATTAGTTAATAAAGAAGAGTCTAGCTCCAAAAATTATTTTTTGTCAGATATATTATCAGATTTCTGTCAAATGTATTCTGTTATGGGTATCAGGATTATTCTTAACTATGTATTTTAGGGATGATGCTATTGGTTTTGTGATAAAGTGGTGCGTCTTAGGTGGTTAAGTACTAATTAAATTCAAATTTTCAAGATTTCTAAGATTTTTACCATTTATCTTGTGGACAACATTTTTGAATCTTGCTCAAGCTGTCTAAGAGTTTTGTAACTTGTCTTATCTACAGGCTTTTGTAAATCTTGTTCTTACACTCTGTGATGCTGGGGATTCTGTAGTGATGTTTGCACCATACTATTTCAATGCATACATGTCCTTCCAGATGACAGGAGTTACTGACATACTAGTAGGTCCCAGTAATCCTGATACACTCCAGCCAGATGCAGGTACTATATGTTATTCCTTTATTATGAGCTAATTACAATATTTCTGACCTTCCAGTTCTAGTCATTCAGCACCAAATTAGAAGTTGGAAACAAGTATTTCTATGTTCTGAAATATCACATTCAGTTAGAGTTGTTTTCTCTTTTCTTTTCAGAGAGTTGAAACTTGTTAATAAGGTTTTCTATGTCTAAATTGGACACTTTGGTTTAATGGTTTTGGGTTGACATACTGGTTCTAGAGCCTTATCGCTAATACATTTATAGACATTAGTAAATTTGTAAATACATCAACTGACATGTGCCTGAGTACTTGAGCACAATTGTCAGTGGTTAAGCACAAAATTTGACTTTGTATCCACTTGGTCAGTAGACTCAGAACTTGCCAGTGAATGCGCTGGGCCAAAATATGCATGCTTGGATCAGTTCTGATTAAATTAATGTAAAATCTTTCTGGAACTTATATAGTGAATGGTTGAGGTCATCCAACTTTACTCTAAACTCTGGAAATGTAGATTCTTAGGTGAGAGCCCATATTCTTTGCATGCCAGACATGTGACTGCATATTTCTGCATAGGGATTGTGAAATACTTTAATCTTGGTTTCTTTAAATGAAACCCTTGAAATGGTGGGACCTGACTATTTGAATGCAGATACATGTCTATGTATTTGTGCATGGAATTTTCTGCATATTCAGACCCTAGGCTTCCCTTAATATCAAATATCCAAAATGAACGTGTATGAAGAAAATCATAAAATTGATGTAATTTCAAATTGATATAATAAATTGGCAATGCCATTTGGGGTGCAGGCCTGCAAGGCACTTCTAATCTGTAATGTAATTTGTAGCTTCCTGAACCTATACCACTAGTTTTTCTTTTCCTTCTCCCCTCTGTTTCATTCCAGGTCTTTGTCATAAATTATTGAAATTTTTATTTTAAGTTTGTATAATTCTTTCTTCTGCATTAACTTGATTGTTATGGTTGAGTAACATTTATTTTGTATGGTATTCTATCATAACTAAATTAGTGTTATGTCCAACACCTGTGGGGCACGGAAGCATGTAATTCAATTAGTTCTCCCCCTTTTTTGTTTTAAATAAGTGTTCTAATACATTATTTTCTGTAAATACATGGAGATTTCCATAGACTGGTTAGAAAAGATTCTGTCAGAGAGTAAACCAGTGCCGAAGCTTGTTACTGTTGTCAACCCTGGAAACCCATCCGGAACATACATTCCAGAGCCTGTTCTCAAGGTATCTATCTCTTCCTCCACCCTTCCCCCCCAAGAAGTAAAAAAGGTAAGACAATAGAAAAATAACTTATTGATATGAGCAGAGGTCTGGTGATGTTGGAGTATTTATTCTTCATTTCAATTTCTATTGCTCTGTATCTAACTAGTTCTTTTCTTCGTTTTAACTAGAGGATTTCAGATCTCTGCAAAAGTGCTGGTTCCTGGCTTATTGTAGATAATACATACGAGTAAGTAGCACATACTTTATCCCTAAATTACTCGGCGAAATGATAGTTCTACTATTAATCATATTCATTCTGATGCAAAATTGTAGAATGTCCATGTTTTATGTGCTGTTTATTTGAAGTTACAATTTCCCAGAAAGTGCAGAATGTAGTCTTTAGGCCATAGGCTTTATGGGCATCTCTGAATTGTGGGATTGAATGGAGAAATTTAGTGGTTTGCTGAACAATGGTATGCCTATAGAATGTGGACAAAAAGTGTAAAGAAAGGTTAAACACGCAAAACGAAGAACAAAGTTGACTTCTAAAACTAGCAAAAATGTATTTTATCTTCTGAATAAATTTCTTGCTGTTTCTCATTTATCTATCAGGCTTGTGCAGATGAGTTTTCTTTGTGTCTTTGTCTACCAATCATCCATGAAATGACATTCTGAAAAGAGTTCATATTCTGTAACGTTGTCAGTGAAATGTTAGGAGGGCATTACTTCTTAATTACTACATTCTATTTATCTTGCAAGTCTATTATTGAATGTATAATTCAATACTGAGAGTCTCAGTACTTTGTCTGTAGGTATTTTATGTATGATGGTTTGAAGCATACATGCATAGAGGGTGATCACATAATTAATGTGTTTTCCTTCTCAAAAGCCTATGGGATGATGGGATGGCGAGTGGGATATGTAAGTAAACTTTTGGTTTTAAAATTGAGACTTCATGAGTTTGCTTTTCTCAGAAAACAAAGTAAACAATTTGAACTTTCTTTCAAGCAGGAGAAAGTTTATGGACACCTGGTTGGGTGGAATTTTGGTCTCTAGGTTTGGGTATTGTGTAATTACCATGCCCTTGCAGATTATTTCTTTATGATCTAGAGATTAAAGATCACTCCTTGTTTGCTTTAATGGGAAAATAATACTGAGCCCTAATGCCACACTGATAATTCATAGCAGGCTTATGAAGGAAAGGTGCACCTCAAGTGTCCATTCAAAACTTCCATTGAATCTGCACATGTTCATTGTGCAGCATCTTTAATACGTGAAATCACTCAATGTGTAGCTAACATTTATGATATGATCAAGCTTATTATTATTTCATTATAATCTTTGGTCTAGGCACACATGACTCGTAGTTGTGGTATCAGAGGATTGGGAACCATTGTATGGGTCCCACCTAAGAGAAGGTCTGTACTGAATGTCAGCATGTCCAAATGACTTTCAGGCATCTGATCTATGCAGTTTCTTCTGAGCTTTTCTCAGCCACCAAATTTATGCACCCACAACTAACTACTCTCATTTTCAACCTGATTTCTGGCCTAGTAAATCCCCATGGTGGGGCCTATAACATTATGGGTTCAAATCATATGAATATGTAACACATAGCAAATTATGAAACCACACACTGCTGAATGTGTCGTGTGGAGAAGGTTTCTAATGCGAACCCTCCCCCCCAACACAAATACGAATACACAAGAAAATCATGTGCACACATGATCTATGGGTGCAAAGAAAAAATAACACTCTTTAATTGTTTGCCTTGTAAGATAAGCCTCTGTATCTGTAAGATAAATGGTTTCTTTGATAAGATAACACAACATGGTTTAAAATATGTCAGGTTCATGAACAAGTGCAAATAAAATAGGTGAGTCAGGAAGACTATGGGGGGGGGGGATATAATCAGAGAAACTCTATTGGAGGTGAACCATTAAGGCAGATGGATATATAATAAGAGAAACTCTACCACTAAACGTACACCACAAGGAATTCTGAATAATTTTATATTGACCCACTTCAAATTTTAAACCCCTTCAACAGAGTGAACTTCAAAATTTCTGATTCACAAGTGTGGCCTTGCTTTGTTATTCATATTTGTAAATTGGTGACTGGACTCTGAGCATAACATTTGTTGCTAAAATCGATATTCTAACCTTCTACCTTTACTGTAAATAGTATATTCAAAAATAGATTTTATGGCTAGGCCATCTAGTGATTCTGTGTGTGCTTGCAGATAGCATACCCATCAGAGGTGGAGGGTCTTGCAGCTCAACTCCTCAAGGTCCAAGACAATATACCTATTTGCGCTTCTATAATCTCCCAGCGTCTGGCTCTTTATTCCTTGGAAACTGGGCCTGAGTGGGTTAGGAACCAAGTGAAGGACCTTGTCAAGAACAGAGCGCTCCTCCTTGATGCACTATCACCACTTGGAAAGGATTCGGTCAAAGGTGGGGAGGGTGCAATCTACCTATGGGCAAAGCTTCCTGAGAAATACCTAGATGACTTTGATGTAGTACGCTGGCTTGCGAGTAGGCATGGGGTGGTTGTGATTCCTGGAAGTGCAAGCGGTGGACGAGGTTATATTCGGATTTCCTTTGGAGGGTTGGTAGAGGCTGACTGTGAAGTTGCTGCAGGGAGGCTCCGTAGAGGGTTGGAAGAGCTGGTGAGAGATGGGATGGTGCAGTGATTTCTCAGAGCAATATTTTACAAGTCTCAGGAACAAATTGTTGCTTGGCTGTTCACACGCCTAAGTCGTGGATTCTTACCTTGGATAATTTTCTTTTGGGTTGTGGAGCAGGTTGGAGGATACGGGGAAATTTTAATTGGAAAATGAATATTGTTTTATGTATGACATTGAGAGGAAACGCCTCTTAGAGGCCTATTTATAAAATGGATACTTACTAGATTCATGAAGAAACTCTTGGTATCAAATTCTCACAAGATATCATTCTCTGTTTATAAAGTATAGTCTTTATTGCTGCTTTTTTTTTTTTTTGGCCCGGGGTGGGGGCGCATCCCATTTTGGTCTTTATTGCTCGAGTCCTCGAGTCATATACTGGATAAACCTTGCAACCATGTCTACCAGGTGACCAACTTATCCAATTGACAAGTGAATCATCCCTTGGTTGGGGCAATCAGATTATAAATTACAAAGACCCCCTGTACTATGGGATTTGTGATAAAGACCCTCTGTATTATGACCATGAGACAAAGACTCTCTTCCGGTAAAGTCCGTTGTAATATCTTTTAATCACTATATTATATTATCATTGTAATAATTATTTAGACATTGGAAGAAAAACACTTCATCTTCCCCAACCTCACGGTACAGGAACAGCAGCGACGGACATCTAGCTAGTAAAACACTGTTCATCTTTTTTGATCTCACGATACATGAACTGTAGCCGTTGCAGCAGCGACGGACATCTAACTAGTAAAACACTGTTCTCTTCTTCCCCTTCCCCTTTTCTTCTCGATTTCCTCTATTTTCCGTTACTTGAAGATGGAGAGAGAGAAAGAGAGTAAACTAATAATAATATGTGGAGAGATGCAGACAATAATAGGGACCATGACATCAATTCCTGTGCTTAATTACTGGAGAGATGCATTTTAGCCTTAACGAGTAATGGAGAAATGGCCACGTCTGTGTCATATGCGTGTGAGAAGTATGTCCTGTCCAAGGAAAGCAACAACTTGATTGGCTTGAATTATTGCAAGCAACAACTATTTTGGACATGTAGCTAGTAAAAACTCTATTTTGGCTGCCATTAAAATGACGGAAAGTTTCAAATGGGAGAAGGTTTTCTGAGTCGGATTCTTAATCAGCAATCAAAGCTATAATCTTCTGGTATTCCTTGGCAGTTTCTGTTTTGATAGATCAAGTCTCTTCATCAGAAATAGAGCAGCTCATGTAGTTGCTCAAGAAATTAAGAAAAGTGAGCAGAGCAGTTGAGAAGCAATTATCTCTAGGCACTGGAGATCAGTCGCTACAGATGCTTCCTTGACATTGGTTTAGTTATAGATGTTTAATAGGTCACCCCAGCTGGGTATGGTCATATTCTTGGTGAGACCATTTGCATCTGCTCCAGGGTACGTAGAGAAGGGCCTTCACCATCATCGGAGGAAAAATCTCACTTCTATCAATTGAGAACATGTGACCTCTATTGGTGTTGTACACATCCCAGATAAACATGGGACCCTGTGAAACGAACAGAAAACTGGATTCCATTAATATTCCAAACAAGCAGAACCCAGTTGTTTGATTCCCCCTCCAAACTTTTGCATGTAACAAAAAGAGAAATTTGTTCCATTTCAATCGAGTAAGCCAGGTGAAAGGAGGCCCTAAAAGCTAATGTCATCTAGTCTGTGCTTTTAAGCTTAAGAAGAACAACCTTCTCTACAAGGAAAATCATGAAATCCCATTGAGTTAAACTCCAAGATATGGAAAACACGGAAAAGCAAATCTATTGTCTCGCCCATTTGTTCGACGTAGTTAAAGACAACTATAAATTGGCATTTCAAGGTCAAAGGAGATGCATTTATTACATGGAGAGAAAAGACACAAAGTCTAGTTTCATCTTTCATTCAGGCGGAATTTGACATCTTCTTGGATCAATCTGAGATCAATGTAGGTACGTGGAATTTTCGAAGATAATGCAAACCCAACATATATACAGATGAAGCACAACATCATAGATTCATGAAGAAGCTTTACTTTATTAGTTATCGGATCGCAAGCCATGCACAAGCAAGCATAAGACTAGTAGAGGTGAACATTGCAAATTAAAGAGGAGAAGGTTTTAAACCCAGAGATCCTGAAAATGGTTTGAACCATTTTGTTTGGTTTTTATTCCATAATTGGAATGCTTCCATTGGTGCTTCATTGATACAATCAAGGAGGGTTCCAGATTATAGACCATTTAAGACGTCCAAAGTTTCAAAACCACAATTAAGGAGGGTTTCAGATTATTAGTTTACTCTCTCTCTTTCTCCATCTGTAAGGAGCGGAAAACAGAGAAAATCGTGAAGAAGAAAGGAGAGGAGAGAAAGGGGAAGGGGAAGAAGAGAGATCGGGGGAGGGAGAGGGAGTACTTCGGAAGTCCGCTGCCGCTGCAACAGCTACCGCCGCTACTGTTTGTATATCATGAGATCGGAAAAGATGAACAGTGTTTTATTCCAATTGTCTAAATAATTATTATAGTATAAGGATTAAAAAATATTGTAACGGCGGATTTCAACGGAATTCAAGAGTTGTAATTTACATAATAATAAGAACCAGCAGACAAACAAAAGTTGTCAGCATTTAAGCTTTTGGACTTTTGGTGATTACTTAGGCAAATTGCTTGGTCGTGGTTCTATCTTTGAAAAGGTGTTGACACAGTTTTGGCGCTCTCATGTATGAAGGTTTGTGATTTTTGGATGTTGTATGTGAAGTGAAGCCATTTTGTATGTCGAGCCACATTAACAAATTTATTATTTTTTTATGATCCACACCTGCACAAGCACACGGTATATCATTTCGCATTGGACGTGAGAAGAACTTTGTGCTTGTTTTGAGCTCAAAACTCATTCTGTAAATCGATTCTTAGAAGCTAAAAATTAGCTTCGTGCTTCAGAATTTTCGGTTCGTTCTTCAAATGGTAATTCTTCGGAACAGAAATTTACCTAAACATGGCTAGTGGCTGGCTCTGACAGGATCAATCAGCTCCATTTACGATCTAGTCGTCCCTCAAAAAAAAAAAAAGAAAATGCAAAATAGCATTTGGTGGGGTAATGAGATAAAGCTTCCTTGATGGTGGTTAATGTAATGGCCTTAGGAGGCTATCAATCAATTCTGCATCACTCGAGATTGCTAAGCAGTTCAGAATCTGACCTGGGTTTCAAAGCATTGGTTTTTTCTACTAAGCCAGTGTATCAAAAGTTTGTTGGAGGAACTCATCTTCTCGCCATGGGATAACTGCTAGGTCCCGCGATCTGTTGAGAGTACAAATTGGGTTCAGTTGGAGAGGTTAATATCTCCGCCGTCTGATCTTTGTACCAGCCTGAGAATCCCGATATCGATCTTGAATTCAGATGGGTATCCATCTATACAGCACCCACATTTCTGAGTTTCTTCTCCTTTGGCTATTTTGCATTTTGTAGCTTTTCGTTCTTCGGTTTTTCTCCTCTCTCTCCCCCTCTCCCATTTGGTTTTAAAAGTTTTAAATCTTATTTGGCGGGAAGTAGCGAAAACCAGGAGCGGACGGCGCAATGCGGGCAGAGCAAAAGCCAGGATGTTGGAGGCTGGCTTTGTCAAAATGTTGTTGGGAACAAGGAATATTCCGGCGAGGTATGGTAGAGCGACGGCGTTCTGTCTAGATTAGAGTCTAGACTAGAATGGGTACGTGCCTGTTCTCTTGGCTTTTGATAATCTCTAGGTGGGACCCGTAATACGATATTCTACGCGGAGATTGTACCATTAACTAATAACTCAATTGATCTAATGGAGTAAAGGGTGTCGAAGCCACTACTGCGATTCAATCTAGATCGTCGTATTCGAATCTTCACCTGCCTAGATCAAATCAAAACGGGTAGAAACAAGAAACTGAAAGATTATATGCATTATACCATTACTAAATCAAGATTCCCGAGTAAGTTACATAAAATGCAAGGGCAATTTGGTAAGAGCAGACTCGTCACTCCTCAACGTTTAAACGTCGCCGTCATCTCTCCACTGTTCCAGGCGGCAGCAGCAGCAGCAGGAGATAGCTAGCGGCTAGCGGGAGCAGAGGGAGGATTTCTTTCACACAAAGTCAGAAGCCAGTTTTCTCTGCCATTGGGAAGAATTTTGGATTTCTCTAACCCTAATTATTCCGAAAAGAAAAAAGAGTTATAGGTTTTGAAATCAAATAGCTGAACCCTAGATTTGGATGATGGTGGGAACGCTTGCGGGCTTGCAAGATCATCTCAAATTGGCCAAGGAATATGCCCTTGAAGGCCTCTATGATACGTCCATTATCTTCTTCGACGGTGCCATTGCTCAGATCAACAAGTAATTTCTCCCATTTCTAATCTTTCTATCTCTGTCATTTCCTTTCCCTCTTATTTATGATTCTTACTTGCTTAAGATTGTGAGCTTCTAGGTCTCAGTTGTTTAATCTTCTACCTTTTGAGTTTTAGCCGATGTTGGTCTCTTACTTCTGTTTTTGAGAGCTCAATTGGGAAGGATTCGGGATTCGGGAGGGCGAGCCAGTTTCCTTGTTAATTTTAGAATTCTCAACTCGACAACTCCTATGGACCTTAAATTGGTTAAAATCTTCGACTTTGTCTATTTGGCAGGCACCTGAGCACACTTGATGATCCTTTGCTAAGAGCAAAATGGATGAACGTAAAGAAGAATCTTTCCGAAGAAATAGATATTGTAAAACAGTTGGATGCAGAGAGAAGGGCCTTCAAGGAGGTTCCTGGGACCGCACGCTCTTCATCGCCTCCTATACAGGCTAAATCATCGTTTGTCTTCCAACCACTAGATGAGTATCCTACTTCTTCAGGTGCTCCAATGGATGATCCAGATGTTTGGAGGCCGCCAAGCCGAGACCCAGGAAGCAGAAGGCCTACGAGGTCTGGTCAAGTGGGCACAAGGAAGTCATCACAAGATGCAACTTGGGCTCGTGGTTCAACAAGGGCAGGAACTACTGGTCGTGGAGCAAAGACTAATGCTTCAAGTAAATCTGGAGTCCGTTCATCCACTGCTTCTGGACTTCCTGGGAAGAAGGGGAACTCTTCAGGCAAATCTAACTCTGGCAAGGCAGATTCGGTGGTGAGTTTTATTGTGAATTATTTTCTGCCATATCTCCGTCCACTGGTGTGCTTTGGGTTTAATCTATGTATTAATATAACATAATGAAATGATTTAATTTATGTACAACACAATATGCATTACCTCTTCTTTCTTAGAATCTTACTGCTGGTTATATTTAAAGGATTCATGAATAGTAGAACCAAGTTGTGTAGGTAGGTTTGGCTTTTTTAATATCTTCACTAGAGTTTCTGAGTTAGAAATTGGAATCCTTTTTTTGTTGACATATGTGCAGTTCCATTTATCTGCATGTTTCCAAGTAGCATTATCATTGCAAATTATGCAGTTCATATTTGGGTAAATTTCTTAAGCCTCCACTGAGATTTCTGAAACTGGGAAAAGCCTATCCTGAAGTTACTGAAATGCATGGGTTGGTCCAAGAGAAAAATTTTTACTATTTTCTTCTGTGAACAGGTAATTTTCTTCCAGGGTCATATGTAGATATGCCATCTATTTTACTTGGATGCTTCAAAGAGAATGCTGTATTCAGATACTTAAATGCTAACTTGGTATCTGTACCATATATAGGGTAACATAGTAGCAATAAGGGATAAGACTTGGGTCGATTTGGCTATTCTCAAGCCAGCCAAGAGAGTCCTAACTTGAGCTTCTGAAGCATCAGCAGAAGCAGCGAACCCACTGAAAGCCCAAAAAACAGAACCCCCCTGTTGAGCCACCTCATCACTCCCTTCTCTCATTTTGACATCTCAGCATAATAGGCCCATCCCTCTTTCATCTATGTTTATCCCTTTGGATATCCCTTCCTAAAACTATTCCCATAATCTCTCTCTACCAAAATCTAATCTAATCTAGCCAAGTGGCACCACTATCCCCCACTTTCTCCTAAATTATCTATAATTCCTATCTATATATATATATACTAAATTAATGTTATGCCACGTTAGATGGCCTCTTTGTGCTCCATTACCCCAAGGGAGCAATTCTAGAGGGGGTGCAAGATTCCCTCTAGAAGCCCATGGAGTTGCCACCTAGCTTGGCAATCTCCAATTTTTTTGCCCAAGAAATTAGGAAAGTGAGAATGGGTAAGCCCACCTTCAAAATTCAAGTCTCTATCTACCAACTAAAAAATAGGAGTTACTAACTAAAAAATACGTGTGGTGAACTCCACTCCTAGAAAATTGTTAACTTCAAATGCGTCTCATCTAAACACATAGAGCCTTTTTTTTTGAAGAATCAGAATAAAAAATTTCATTAAAATAGAAAAAGAGTCATACAACCCGGGGGGTGTTAAGATAGAGTCATCTACATTGGTTTTTTAGCTATTTTAATTGTTCATTATTTTCAAAATTTTGGAGACACACACACACACACACACGTCTAAACAAGGTTTTAAAACCCGACCCGGAACCAGAACCATTCTATCCATTGGTTTCTGGGTCAGCGGTTCAACTGTTCAGTTTAAATGGACAGACCATTCCAACTTAAAAATAAAAAAAATAGTTAAAATAAAAAATGGCCAAAAACTGTTGAATGGGTCTACAGTTTGACTGCATGGGTCAGCGGGTCATTGACAGAATCAATGGTTTTTGGTCAAGGGCTGGGTTAAGGGTGAAATGGAGCCGGTTGCCTAGACAGTTCCCGGGCCAAACAGTCCAACTGTCCAGGTCAACGATGGTTTGAAAATGCTGTGTCTAAATGTGTACATCAATATTTTAAATTTCCATGTTCAATATTTTACTTTTGGATTTTTTTACAGAGGAGACTTATAGAAAAAGAAGGAAAACGGGAGTTGGTTGTGGGTTCTGATCTCATTGGATCGAGAAGGGGTCTTGAAAAGAGGAAAATGTGAGCTGGTCATTAGGTTTTGATCTCCTTTGATGGAGTGATCAGAGACAAGAATTTGATGCAGCTGAAGAAGAGCTCAACACAACTCTCTTCCATGATCACTACAATGATAAACATTTTAGTATTACGTGGGGAGAAAGTGTGTTTGTGTTTATAAACCGTACAAATGAAGATGCAATGGACCATCCAAAACTTCTACACGAAATATAATTCCTACCCATTACTGTTTCTACTAAGATCATCATTCAATCTCAAACTCAAAAAAAAAAAAAAAAAACGGTATTTATGAGTAATTTTGGTTTCAAAGAACGTCTATTGGTCATTAGTCATTGAAAAGAGAAGTGGTAGTTTAATCTTGAAGTATAATATTGCTTTCATTAGCTTATAAATTGGGTAGTTCAAAAGATGGATATGTATTAATAAAAAAAGTAAACTATGCTGGAATCATGAAATATATTTACATTTTATTTTACAATGTAGAAATGCATTCTCCAGCTCAATATTCCTTCTCCATCTTCTTCAATTCCCATTAAATTTTGTTATTTTCTAACTTTTTTTTTTTTAATTTCGGAATCAGCCACCTAAGAAGTATCTATTCAATAAACTTTTTGCTTCCCAAAGTAGTCTCTTCTTTTCTCCAAAAACTTTCCTTTTTAGATAAAAGTACAGATTGTATGAGATAAACCATTATATATTAAATTAGTTTATTTTACAAAATAGATTAATGGGTAAATTACTTTCCTCTAAAAATAAATGGGTAAATTACTTAAACTAATTGAGCAATTATCAAAGATATCTAATATATAGGAAGCTAATTAATTATGTTTTGGAAAGTATATTTAATTTAGTTAAATTTAAAGTTAATGTAATTTAGTTTAAGTTAATATATATATATATATATATATCATATTAATTTATATTTGCTTTAATAAAACCAGATTATTAGGTAAATTACTTAAATTAATTAATTATTTATCTTATGTTAACTACAAATTTACAATTGGAATATAAAGTTCCTAATTATGTTATACCCATATACCCTAATTATATGGGTCCCAATTGTAATAATTTCGACAATTAATATATTTGTATATAAATAGACTGTTACGTCATTAATAATTAATTTATTATTTACTATGATAAGCTTTAATTAATTTTAGTTAACTTGAGTAAAATACTTGGATTAGTTATTGCTTCATGTATTATAGATTAATTATCTATTTGTTTAACTTCAATGGATTTTAATTAATTAACAATTCTGCATTGATGGGTAAATAATAGGCCACCTAGACATAACCTAAAACATAATGCTTGGGCTTGGATAGGGATGATGATTTTCCCTTTCCCCATTATGGAGATTTTTCTGGAAAGGATGGGGATAGGTACAAAGATAGGGATGGCCATCGAGTGAAGTCTCCACCTTGACACGGCTTGACCTGACCCCAATATTGTTATATATTAAATATTTCTAAAATGTTATTTATATTTTAAAATTTGAAAATATATACATATATTAAATATTTTAAAGTATTATTTGAAGTGTTAAACCAAATTAGATTAATGGATTTTTTTCTTATTTAGTAAATCATTTTGCCAAAGCAAACCTTTAATTAAAATTAAAAAGGAATTCGGAGACTCAAGTCCTCAATGGGGAACCTATCTCCACATTGGGGATCAAATATGGGGTTCATTTTCCTCTCTGAAAGGGATTGAGGTCGAGGTGGGCAGTTACTTTGAAATTGGGGTTGATGATGGAGAGCATGGTCCCCACCTCGAACCTGATCCACTGACATTCCTAGATTAGGACCGATTTGCACAATTGAGAATTTTGTATTGGCTACTGTTACTTCAATTTCTCTTTAACAAAGCCCGTGCATCGCATAGGTTCCTACTAGTACTTTGACTCAAAGAAAATAACCTCTGATATTAACCAATGACTTGAAGGTCTAAGCACAATTAAACCACAACTAGGTGAATCAAAATACTATTCTTTTCCCATAAATGACATAAAATGGCCAAAATACCCATATGATCTAAAAATACAAAATTATATAAAAAATCATAAAAGCTCATGTCTGCTTGACTCAGTAAGATTTTCTTCTGTTGCTCATTGAAAAGAAAAAAGGTACAACCTAAGTTGAGGTGCAACTTGGGTCGGGTTGGGTTGGAATTTTGTTCAATTTTCAATGGACCCAAACCCTAACTCAAACCTGATGGTTGAGATTCTTTAAGTCGGGCAACCTGACTTGCAGCCCTAAACCTAAGTGTTTGGTTGGTGTTAGTGCGTGAAGAATTACCTTGTAGGTTCTCTATTTCAACATGCATTTTGTGCCTTTACCTTGCATTAATTTTTGTGCATTTTCTCTATATGTTGCATTCCAGATTCTCCTTCAGGTCATTTGCATTGTGGCTCCTAATATGTATTTGCAAATGTTATTAGAATGGTGATGCTGAAGAAGGAAAGCCAAAAAGGGGGCAGTATGAGGGGCCTGATCCTGACTTAGCTGCAATGCTTGAAAGAGATGTTTTAGATAGCACCCCTGGAGTGAGATGGGATGATGTTGCGGGATTGAGTGAAGCCAAAAGACTTTTGGAGGAAGCTGTTGTCCTTCCCCTGTGGATGCCCGAATACTTCCAGGTATTACAAATCCATCATAGCTGAATAAATATTAGTAAGATTCTTGGATCTGTTTTAACTTGGTAATATCAACTAAAGTTATAGAGGGGCTATGAACTTTCAAAAGAGTTGAGAGGGAGGAAGAGTTGAGTTGTGTAGCATCCAGCTCCTCTAACCCCACCTGTCTGCTCACGAAACTGCAATCCTTTCTTCTGGTACAGGTGTGGTGAACCTTAACCAAAGATACTTTTCTATTTACTTTGCAGGGTATTAGGAGACCTTGGAAGGGCATTCTTATGTTTGGCCCACCTGGTACTGGAAAGACACTTTTGGCAAAGGCAGTTGCTACTGAGTGTGGAACAACATTTTTCAATGTCTCTTCTGCTACTTTAGCTTCTAAATGGCGTGGTGAGAGTGAACGCATGGTACGATGTTTGTTTGATCTTGCAAGGGCTTATGCACCAAGTACAATTTTCATTGACGAGATTGATTCTCTTTGTAATGCCAGAGGGTAAGTCATAATTTTACTTTATCTTGTGGGGGTTAGAGATCTCTTTATTCCAATTGCCCTTTGTAGAAGCTATAGTAGTCTGAAGGATTTTTCAGTTGTTGTTTATAAATAGGCATTTGCATGGATCTCTGATTTCATACCTTAAAATGCTCTTGTGATATGTGTACATGCTTATATGACATAGAGTTTTCTGTTTTTGTTTTTTTCTATAACTGGAATTAATAGTGTTTTTTTTCAGTAGATATGCTATAAGTTACTTAAAGTCCTTGGAGTTTCTTCTGACAACTTGATTCTTTCAGGGCCTCAGGAGAGCATGAATCATCTAGAAGAGTCAAGTCTGAACTTCTAGTACAGGTGGATGGTGTTAATAACAGCTCCACTTCTGAAGATGGTAGTCGCAAAATAGTTATGGTCTTGGCCGCTACCAACTTTCCTTGGGACATAGATGAGGCACTTAGGTGAGATATCCTTCTACTGATTTGAAGGTTCCCCTGGTGATAGTCCTTATAATTTCCACTGCAATCCAATATCAGCATGCTTACCTTACCTTGCAAATCAGCAGTTTGTAATCATTTTAAATTTTGGTATTATGTATTCTATTGTGTTTGGTCTGAATTTTATGTTAATGGAGTGCAGGAGAAGGCTGGAAAAGCGAATATATATTCCTCTTCCAAATTTTGAGAGTCGTAAGGAACTTATACGGATTAACCTAAGAGGTGTTGAGGTAATCTATTTTCTAACTTGTGTTTTGTTGTGGTTCATCTAACTATAAATTTTTTTTTAACTTTGTTTTTGTCACTCCAAAACTATTAATATTTGAAAAATGAAACCTCAGTTCAGTCACCTTTAAAAGAACTGCAACTCAACCAAGCTGATGTTTTCAAACATGATTTACAAACAGAAAAAAAAGGAATGGAAATAATAGTGCATTTCTTTCACTTACAAAAAAAAATAGTGCATTTCTTTCAGAAGAAGTTAGACCACCTATTGTGGATGATGTGCAGAATCTTCAGATTGATTCATAAAAAAAGGATATTTGATGTAGTGGTGAACTTAAAATATAATATCTGGTGAGATTTGGTTGTTTGGCCAAATTGTAATATAATGGCACTTTAATCAGGTTAGAAATCAGAAAAAAACATGTTTATGATAATAGAACCAACATGTAGCCTTTCAAATTCAGAGGTGTTGCTCCTGCCTTTCTCACTATTGTTTATCTTTTCAATTGGTGCAATTTTTTATGGTTACCACCTTTGGTGTCTAAATTTTTTGCTTTATTCTTAGACCCTAGTTCTTGTTAAATATTCAAGTTTCTAGTGAAGAAATTATTCAAGTTAATTTTTACTAGGGAAATATTTGCAATTTGTTGTAGCATTAGATGTTTTTTTAGTGCTTTCTCCCATGTATCTCATTTGCTTGTGTTCCCTACTGCCAAGTGATCTCTCAATTGTGCAGATAAAAGTTATCTTGTCCATAGGGATGCAACATGGAACTTGAGTTTTTGCATTGATTGGGCCTACGTTTCCAGGCTGTAGGCTGGGTTTGGGCTAGAAAACTTGGGCCTGACCCGAACTTGGGTTGGGCTTTGGCTGAGGCCTTGGGTAACCTGAGCTCTCGACCAAAGCCTGGCTCAATCCAACCTGAGCCCACCCAAACAAATACATAAATATATGTATTATTACTTAAATAAAAAATATCTTTTTTTTTTCTAATTATATATACATGTGTATATGTATAAAGTATGCATATATACATTTTTATTTTGTAAATGAAATTTGTACATGCTTTCAAACAATTTTACTCTTAAATTGGGTCATAAAGCCTAATAAAAGATGGCTTTGTAAATATATAACATAATTCTTTCAAACCCAGCTAACCCGCCCAAGCCCGACTAACCCAGTCCAACCCAGCTTGAGCCCGAGCCGAACCTGAATTGTGTTGGGTTAAGTTTGGGTTGGGCCTGGGTTGATAAACTTGCGCTTAACCTTGGGTTGGGCTAGGCTTGAGCCTAAGATCTGCATGTTTAGTAAAAATACTTTTGTAAAAGTGCTTTCACAAAAGTTCTTTCATAAAAGTGATTTTCTAAAAGTGCTTCCATAAAAGTGCTTTTATAAAAGTTCTTAGTGCTTTCATAAAAGTACTTCCGTAAAAGTTTTTTGTAAAAGTGATTTCATAAAAGTGCTTGTGTAAAAGTACTTTTATAGAAGTACTTTTGTAAAATTGCTTTCGTAAAAGTACTTTTGTAAAAGTACTTTTGTAAAAGTTTTTTTATTAAAGTGATTTTGTAAAAGTGCTTTTATAAAACTACTGTAAAAGTGCTTTCATAAAAGTACTTTTGTAAAAGTACTTTTGTAAAAGTACTTTTGTAAAAGTGCTTTCATAAAATACTTTTCATAAAAGTGCTTTTATAAAAATGTTTTCGTAAAATTACTTTCATAAAAGTGATTTTATGCTGTTTTCAGTTTTGATTGATTTCAAATTGGACAAGGATTAATTTGGTTTAGGTCTAATTCAAACCAATAAGAATATGAACCAATTTATTTTGGATTGGCCCAATCCAATAATTATAATGGACCGTCCAGATCCGATTTGATGAGGTTTGGATTGGATTGGATCCAAACCAAAACCGGTCAATTGACACCCCTAATTCCTAGTAAGGTATTTGATCCTAGATGTAATCTCCATTTTATCGTATGATAGCGGGTAGTTCATGCATCACTTGGGGTAGAAACAACAAGCATGCATTCGTTGGGTAATTTCGTCTTCCATTTAATTGATAGAATACCTATGCTTTATTGGAGGGTTGCAAAAAAGTGGTGTGACCATGTGAACTAATTGAAACCAAATCACCTAGGCATGAACTTACAAGGTGATTTGGTTTTAAATTTGATTATTAGCATGTCCACGACTTATTGGAGGGCCACAAGAAAGTGTTGTGACCACATGAACTCATTAGAATCAAATCACCTAGGCATGCACTCATCGGGTGATTTGGTTTTTCTTTTAGGCCCCGTTTGTTTGGGGGGGGGGGGAGGGGAGTTGGTCAATGCCCACGTTCTTTTACTAGTCAAGTGTGGGTCCCATGGATACAAAACTTTACCTTGGTAAGTTTTTGGCAACCTACCTAGGTGGGTAAGTTACTCACCCATGGAAGGGGAAAATTGGCCAAACTGTGTTGGACTAGAATGTCCCTGCCAGAACCCCAAAAAAAGGACCCTTTAGGAAATTTGCTCATTTACCCATCAGGCAAAAGAACATGTGTAAATGTACTTACCCTGTTAACATTTTACCAGGTAACACTTAACTGGCTAAATGCATTTGCTTAGGTAAGTAATTTACTGCCAAATGAATGGGGTCTTAATTGATTATAGGTTAGTGTTTTATTAGAGTCACAAGAAAGTATTGTGACGATGTGAACACATCATACATATATTAGTCTACCTTGGCAGTTCTTGATTGTCATAGTAAGGTAGTAGACCTTAGAGGTAGTCTCTATTTTTTCATATGTTAGCAGGTTGTTTTGTCTCATTTAGGGTAGGAGAAAGACATTACACTCCTTTGGTTATTTGGTTTTTCAATTGATTGTTAGCATTTCTATGTTTTAGTGTAGGGTTGCAAGAAAGTGTTGTGATTAGGGGTGCTCACGATTTGGTTAACTGAACCATGAGCTAATTTTTGAAATCAAACCTGTACTCAAATTGAATAATTTAGTTTAATAATCTCAATTTTATTATTATATATCAAAAAGTTAAGAATATAAAAATATCCAAGAGCACTGTGTAAAGACTAAAAAATACCTTGGTGATGAAGCGAGGCAACCCTCCATGGGCACCTTATTGCCTAGTTGTTGCCTTGAGACTTTTGGTCCTCTCCTGTTTCTTTCTGAGGTATTATTCCAAAAGAATTTCACAATTTTTTTAGAAGGAAGACGTATGATAGATAACCCGCCATCTTTGTGGTTTAGCAACATTTTCATGATTCAAAACAGTAACTATTGGGGTTTATTCCAATATTTTGGTTCACTAAAGCAAATTAGTAGTTGGGATTGTGGAGCTTCACAAAATGTAGTGTGGAGAGTGGGATTTTGACAAACCCAAGTTTATCTCTGTCTCAGGCTCGGAGTAACAACTAGCAACTTGTAAACCATGTACCTTGCCATTTAAGGCACCATCAAATTGTCAAACTGATATTCATGAGATTCTTTGGCGAGTTATTGCTGTTTGCAAAATGCTTCTCAGGGGAGAGTTAATGCTTATAATAGAGTTCATGATTTAGTACTTTTTATCAATCTTGATTCTGTTTCAAGATGTGTTATAATAGATAACTCTTTCTTATTTGCTCTCTCTCTCTCTCTCTGATCTGATAAGGTGGCTCCGGATGTAAATATTGATGAAGTGGCCCGTCGAACAGAGGGGTACAGTGGAGATGATCTCACCAATGTTTGCCGGGATGCTTCCTTAAATGGCATGAGGCGCAAGATTGCAGGTAAGACACGAGATGAGATCAAGAACATGTCCAAGGAAGAAATCTCAAAGGACCCAGTTGCTATGTGTGACTTTGAAGAAGCTATAACCAAAGTCCAACCCAGTGTATCTGCAGCTGACATTGAAAAACATGAGAAGTGGTTTTCTGAATTTGGATCAGCATAAAACCAGTAAATGTCGATCTTGGTTGATTGCTCCTTCCTCTTGATTCTTCCAGTATCTTTGGTGTTGGTACTCTGATTTTTTCATTGAAAAGATATAAATGTGTTGTTCTATTGTATCTCTAAACTACTCATGTATTGGTCTCCCGGAAAGAGAAAGAAGGGAAATGGAGAAAGTTTTGATGTAATTAATCGTGTTCCAAACTTTATTAATTGATATTGATTTACTGGTAATGGGATTCATTTCATCCTTTTCACTGTTTCACGCCCTAAAAGTAAGGATCTGATTCTGATTCTTCTTTTTTTTTTTTTTTTTTCTTTTATTAAAGGGGAAGAATTGGTAGTGGATGCACCTTTTTCCACGCTCGGACATTTGACATTGACCTTTGCTAAAGCTCTTCCATATTTTTGCCATCTGATTAGTCACAATAAGAAAACAAAAGAGAGGAGGTGTTGACGTGTTGTAAATTGATTGTGTGCTTACTAGATTGAGATTCTTTTAAGTAGGAATAGGCATCCGATTGTATAAAGAGTCCTAGCAAGAGGAAATGCATTTAAAAGATAAAAGCCCCTTTTTGGGAGTTTTTATTGGATAAATAAGTGATTATCTTAATAAGCACTGTTATGAGTGTTTTTCTTTTTTAAATGCTGTTAGGTATTTTGAAAATTACATGGTGGGCCAAGACAAGAAACGCAATAAGTTACATTTAAAACAAATTCCTTGAAAAACAGCCAAATTTTTTTAGTTTCTGCAAAATGGACTTATTTCCTGAAAAAAAAAAACACTTATTTGGGCTTATTTCCCCAACACATGTAAGTGGTTATTGGTGTGGTGTTAGTTTAAAAATAAACACTCTCAAACGGAGGCAAATGAAAAATAATAGAAACAAAGGTAAGAACTTTTGAAATCTATATACCAAATAGCCACCCCAGTTGATTGTTATGGCTTGACAAAAATCATTCCTCATTAGGTAAGAACTTCTGAAATCTATATACCAAATAGCCACCCCAGTTGATTGTTATGGCTTGACAAAAATCATTCCTCATTTATTATGCCATTAGTTGCTGTCAGCATGTGATCACATATGATGTTTCAAGTATTTCTAAAACTGTTCTTCTGTTTGACTTGACTTTAAATCGATGGCCATTGTGATTTCCTCTGTAATGTATGTAAAGGGCCGTTTGATGATGGCTGATACTTGTACTGAATAATGACTTATTGCTTTGTGTTTTGGTTTTAATGAATAAATGTTTATATAATAAACATCCCAATTTCTTTATCTTTATTGGTTGAGACGAAGGATATACTAAACTGCATGAGCAATAGAGCGACCCAACTTGAGCTTGACCTCAATAGTCAGTTGGTCACTTCATTCATGAACTGATTAACTTGATTACTTGAGCTCTCATCAACCCAACGTGAACTTCATCCATTAATGAGCTTACAACTTATCCACTAAAAGATAAAGCAAGTCGGCACTTCAACTGTTTCCAAATAGCTCTTAAATGTTCACTAAATTTTCATTATTTTCAAGTCAAATGAAAAATGACGTATAGCCTAGGCTAGAATTAAAATATCGATATTTCCAATGCATATTGATATGACCGTTGCTCTCCGCTTTTATTTTTTGATTTTTAATTTATTATTTTATAAAAATTAGGGGTTTGGGTAATAGACCTCCAGTATTTTAAATATTACAAAAAATTTTTATATCATTGCATTCAAATGTACTTAGATAAATGTTCATTTGGCTAACAAATTGACCATCTTACAAATCAAGATTGTTAACCTGGATTGGAAGATCAGGCATTAAATATCCTTCTAAAAACCACCCCTGTTAAATACTGTATCCCTCAATAATTTTCTTTTTTGAAAGTATACATCAATTTTTTTTTGTAACTTTGTGACAAGTGGCAACTTCTAACGGGGCTCAAATGTTACTAAATACCCATTTCATCTGGTTGGGCTTATGAGCTTTTTTCTGTCGTGGGAAATTGGCCTCATAAATGAGAAAATGGGAATCACACGAAACGAATCCCCTGAAAAGCTCAGGTTAGCGTGGGAAATGCGTCCTGTGCCATAATCCAATCAGTCTAATATTGACATAACCAACGGCCTAACCTTTGACAAAGAGGAACAGGGAGAGAGATTGATGGCGTCGTTCTTGGTAAAACAACCGTCGGTTCTCTTCTCCAGGAGTCCGGACTACAACTTTTTACCGTTTTTTGTCTCTACTAACACCGACGTGGATGACGAATCCTGTTTGTTATACATTAACTCTTCCATAAATGCATCTAACAAATCTCAACGACCGACCCAGTTGGTCACTTTGTAAGTCCCAACAAGAACAACACAACGCAAGTCCGTCTTCTTCTTCTTCTTCTTCTTCTCCTTCTTTTAATTTCTGGGTTCAAACTAAAAGTCCTAGAAGATTTTCCAACATGGGCTACCTGGGTCTCTATCTCCTCCAGCTTCTTCTCTTCGTTTCGTTCTTTGGGGCTTACAGAGCCGACTTGCAGGACTCTGTGATTGGTAATTCCTCCTTAACAATGTTTAATTTCTTTTTGTGCACTACTGGGTGATGTGGAGATTACAACTTCATTTTGTGTGTTTAATGATGCTGATCTTCTGGGTGTTGTTTGATTATTGTGCACTTAAAAAAAGCAGATATCTCCTGCGCTTTAGTAAACTGTGGAGAAGGAGTTTGCAAGGCTTCGAATGGTACCTTACTTGGTTTCGACTGTGAGTGTAATCCTGGATGGAAGAAGCTCCAGATTGGACCCATGTCCTTTCCTTCCTGCATCATCCCCAACTGTGAGTCTCTCTCTCTCTCTCTCTCTCTCTCTCTCTCTCTCTCAAGCAAAACACAATCAATCCATTAATTGAGACTGAATCAGTCTTTAGGCAAGATTAATTGTTAAACCGTTTCAAAATTTTCCTTTGGCACACGCTACACAAAATCAAACAACAGTTCTTTGGCACACGAGACCGGACTTGGTTTGGTCCGTCCAAATTGTTGCGAGGGATATTTATTGCATGTTGGCTTTACCTAACAACTAAGGTGTGAAGTTTTTGAGTTTAGCAGTTCGTCTAACACCTCAAAAACTTGCAAATGTGAAAGAAAGACAACTTGGTTGGAAGGTCAATTGGCTTCACTGTTCACACACCGTCAGCCCATCTGCCCATGGATTAGGTCCTTCTGAGTTCTGTACTGCATAAGACTTCGGAGAGTTCTACCGCATCAGCTGTTGAAGACAGGGTGATGAACACCTCTGATTGGCCCAGTTAGCATCTCTCGCTGCCTCGGCCAATCACAGTTCTTCAGCACCAAATCCTTATTTGGCTTTTTAGGCAAGGGCTATAATTACAAGAAGACCCTGCACCAGCTTCATTCGAAGATAATTTGACTACAAAACCCATTTATTAGCATTATCAGCATTGGAGCTGTCCTTTCTCCACTGTTTTGAGTTTCAAGGTGTAGAAGAAAATGCAGACTGGATTCAAATGTTCAATATATATAAGACCTTACATTTGTGGTATGTGGATATTGATAAAATAACACTTTCCAACTGAGCTACAAACTTGGGTCCCTATTCTTGAGTCTTCTTTTTTTTGGGGCAAAGCTGAAAACTTTATGTCAGGCAACATCTGCAGTACTTTGGAGGGCTCATCCGGGAAAAAAAAAAAGATTGCTAGCTTAGATAAAAGATCGTAAACAAAAAAGATTATTTACATCATTGAAAAGCTTAGATAAAAGATTGCTAGCTTTATTGGATTCCCTTGGTATGTATTCAATTATTCATGTATGGTAGCAGAGCCAAAAAAGTTTGTTAGGCCTTCAATCTCTGGAGTGTTGTTACACCAAGCTTCATGTGGGCTGGTATCTATTTTATTGATGCAATCAATTGCTAACTTGAGTCTGGGTTTAAGGCCTTTTCTTAATTTCCATGTTTTGGCTTTGGTTAGATCCTACTTATTCCCTTCATTTACCAAGACAGAGATAGCCTGAACTGTGTCTGGTTGTTTGCAAAAGAACAAACAAGCTTTCTTTGACAGTCCTTATAATACAGGCAATGCTTCCCGTGCTGCCTGGAGAGACCCATCTGTGTTGATACAAGAAGGCACCATCAATTTGGACGATACCATCACATCACACTATCTCAGTAGGTTCATAGATGACTTCAATGCCCAAGTTGTCAAAAAAGGGATAAAACTTTCCTATTAAGACGTATTTCCTTATTGCTTCTTGAATCTTACATTGGTTTGTTCAGCTAAGAATTAACAACATAAATCTGATTTTCTAGTTAATTTTGTTTCACTGGGAGAAAGAAATTGATGGTGTAATCTTGGGAAAATTTGCAGGTACAATTGACTTTACATGTGACAGCAGCGGCCCATCTCCTCCGCCACCACCACCTTCTTCTCCTACATCTGTGTGGGAACCACATATTTTGGACCGTAATTTCATCACACACAAGCATATTTTCATTTAATTTGCCTTCTAGTTATGGAATATATTGCCTAAATACACAATTAGATAATTTTGAAGCTCGGGCTCAAACATAGTGTTTATTGAAATTACCAACAATTCTATGGTACGAAAACACAGTTTTTGGTACCAAGTACCATGGAATGTGCTTCAAGCTTTAAATGTTGCACAGCGAGCAATTTAGTGTTATGACCTGTCACTGGTGGAGTGCTACAGCATTGGGATATATGGGGTACAACATTACAGAGATCAAGTTGCAATATTTACAATTTGATGTTCATTCTGTGATTCCAGAATGAATTTGTGTTAAGTCTTTCATATGCTATTTCTGTTTTCTAATTTACTCGAATGAATTAGAATATTCATTCATTGATGTAGTGGCATATTACTTGTTAAATGGTTCTACAATTTATGTCTTGCAAGTTTAAAAAGAAAATATAGTAGTGCCTTGATTTTTTTGTATTCTTTTGTTCCTTCTTATAAAAAAGAATTGTATTTTACATTTTGTAGCTTGCGCCTTGATTTGGTGTGGCGATGGGAGGTGTATAACAAATGGAACTGGGCACATGTGCATTTGCAATGAAGGATCAGCTAACTTGTTGAATATGACAGCCTTAGCCTGTTTCAAACAATGTAAGGTTTTTTCCTAGTTTTTCCGTTAAACTAAATGTACTAGTGACAAAATGTTGATTACAGAATAGTTCTATTTTACTGAACAACATCAAGTCAAAAAAGGTTCAGATACTGCACTTTTGTCTCAAAACAACTAATAGATTGATTATACGTAGGACTTTTTTACACTAAATTGGTAGAATATTTAGGATCTTGTACATATTTTATTTGAAGAGTCAAATCCTAGCACCAGACACTTCTCTTGCCTTCTTATTTAGATAACATTACGTGATGTTTTTAAATGTATCATACATTTTCATCAAGTCAAATTGTTCTTTTTCTTTTCTTTTCTTTTGGTAGGCTATTTTGGAGCAGATTGTTCCTCCCTTGGGCTACGCCTTGGCAGTCCACCTCCAAGTCCCAGTTCTAATGATTTGTCGACAAATGGTATAAGCCCCAGTTCTAATGTTTCCGTGAAAAATGGTATATATAATATTACTATTACTATTGTTTTAGGAGATATAGTTCAAAACATTATTTTCTATACTGAAAGCTGGCAGATAAATAATTGATTCTCTACTCACTGAATCACTGAATTTCTTATGTTTTTTCATGTAGGATCAAGTGAAGTGTCAATCTGCTCAAGGAATCAGCAAGGGCTACTACCATTATTATCAGCTATACTTCTGTGGATTTAGAGAGGAGCTTTGGAAGAGAGCCATTTTTGCATTCATTACTTGTTACGGAGGAAAGTTTATACATGTAGAGTTTCATTTGTAATGGATATAATCAATATTAATTTTCAATCTTTAATTATATCTTATTGATTATGACGCAAATGGTAAATGATGACATTTATATCATTTACAGTAAATTATGAACTAATTGAATCTGTTCACTCTTTCCTAATTACACCTAGGAAACATATCTGACCATGAATTTCCATCTTGCAGCTTAGCTGATGGGACCAAAAGGACATCATATATTTGCCACATCATACTCTGTTCATATGAACAGCTCTAGAACCACAGACCATGTGGTTCTGCAAATCATTCTCTTTAATTAAATTCTGAATTTTGATGGCTAGCATTACTTGGTAAAAGAAACCACTTTCTGGATTTTTTTTGTGGGGATAGACCACTGGTTGTTGGAGTTTAAAGTATTCCATCAAGTTTTAGTCCTTTTTTTTAACAAATTAATTTTGGCAATCTACATTTCGTGAGATAAAGTGAATATCTGGTGGGGAAAAGAATTTTTATACCTTATACAGTGCAGAGACCAAAGTTGACTATTTTATCCCAGGCATTGATAAGATGCACTGAAACTCTACAGTCGGGACTGGAGAGGAAAATCCTGTAGAACTATTGGATTATACTCTTTTTGTCTAGGTGCATGGAGCCGGCAGTCCTGTAAAGGAAAATACTGGAGTAGAATCTTCTAGCTTGGACATTGATAAAATGAACTGATAGCTCATTCATGATTGGAGATTTTGTACTTTTGGGTCGTAATCCTTTTCCTCATTGGGTGAATCATGATGGCATTATCCACACATTTTACCTGGAAGAGCAAGGGATGGGACTTGGGAACATTCCATTGTAGACAATTAATTTGATTTGTCCATATACTTCGAGAAAACAATCAAAACCAAACATAGCCTAAGTGTGTGGTTTGCTTCTTGTCAATAAATTGCCTTTTCCTTTGCAGAGGATTCCTAAATGGAAGAGATCTTATTAGTTATTACTGGGTAAGCCTGGAGTCTGTATGGCCTTTTGTTATTTCAGTATAGTGAAGCGGCTAATCTTCTGAAGCTCTCTGATAGAGTCCACTCTGTGACATTAGATAGTTATTTAAGCACCAGTTAGGTTACAGATGACCTACTTGCACCAGCTTTTCGGTTATATTGTTAACCTAAAGTGTTTTGGGTTGAGTTTGGACTATTCTGGGTGTATCCAATACCATATCTATACACGTACCTATACGGGTTGAAAAATCCAAAATTTGCCTTCAAACAAAAAAAGTTGCCCTGTCGGAGTGGACAGGTGGCAAGTTATAGGCCCGTTTTTAATATAATATTTATATTATTAGTATGAGTAAAGTTGGCTTGGATGTATTTTCATTAAATTGCCATTATGGGTGTCAACGGTTCGGTTAACCGAACCATGGCCCCTTTTTGTAAACCGAATCGTGGTATTGGTTTTTTCGTTTCGCCAAACCAAAATTGAACCGGTACCACAGGTTAATCGGTCCATCGGCTTTGGTTTTTGACCAGTTTGGTTTTTTGGTTTTTTATATTTATAATATATTATATAAATATATGTATTATATTATATTATAAATAATAAATGATATATAATATATTATAAATATCTAAAAAATATATAATATATCTGTAAATAGATCATTATAAATATAATATAAGTATATATTTATATATTTATATATAATGAATATATATTTATATAAAATACATAGAAAATATGTGACATATTATTTTATATATATAAATATATATACCGGTCAGTTTGGTTAACCGTCGGTTTTTTTATAGGTTAATCAAAAATCGAATGTCCTTCGGTTTTTCAAAAATTAAGAACCGAAATTGAACCGATTGATTCGGTTAACCGCATTTTGTGGTTTAGTTTTCTCGATTCAGTTCGATTTTTTTGGTTTTTCATGGACACCCTAATTGCCATAGGTTTATACAAATAATTTTTAGTTTATTGTATTCATAAACTATAATATTAAAGTCATTTTTAGCATATTTTATTAATATATTTTGATTGCTTATAGTCCAATTCATTTATACAATTTAATATCCAATATAATCAAATATCGATTTGAGTCCGATGGATACAATCTGATCCGAATATAACGTTTCGAACTTGGATCTACTTATATCCATCCGATCCGTTTGTAGCTCTAGCTATGCAGATGCAGCCTATGCTGAATGGGATGTAATGGGATCGGATATTGATGTAGGGTGATTTGGCTTGACCTAATAATAGAGGGACACGTGGATACGACCTAACTGACAGAATGACAGCTCATCCCGATGTACCTAAGTCAGTGATGGACCAAGCTCGGATAACTGAACCACCTCGGGGTAGGCCCACCTCGGAAGCAAATCCACCTGGGGACAAGTTCACTTCAGGGCACGATTGCATTAAGATCACTTCGGTTACCAGCCACCTCGGCGTTCATAACAAGTTGAACCATGTGGCATTAGTTCGAATAATATTGATCGACCTCCACATGATAACCTCAAAGATCTCGTCATCGTATTCCACGTTTCACGGGATCACACCTCGTGACAGCTGGCCTTATCTCCTCCGATCGATTCGAATGGCAGCGAAATGCCTTATCGGCTGGTGACGTTATCTCCTATTAATTTGGCAACGGGCCTCATTACGGCAAGAATCCCAAAACCACTCCGAAAAACCCACGAGGACTCCAGTATATAAAGACCCCAACCCTTTGAGGGCAAATGTATGCATAATCACTGCTCACTAGCTATCTAGCTTTCTTAATTACCTCCAGCTCGCAAGTTACTAACTTAAGCATCGGAGAGACCTCACCGGACAAGCACCCCCAGATTCTCTGATTCTCTCTGTGCAAATCCACCACGTCCATCGTCTACCGGAAGCCAAATCATCTCTAGCTAGGGGACAGCCAGATTGCGTCGCATCTGATATCAATCCCTTTCGATCCCATTTGAATTTTGCTGTATGTACGATTGATACAATCTGATTCGAATATAAACGATTCGAACTTGGGTCTACCAATATCCATCAAATCCTTTTTTTAGCCCTAGCTGGCTAGCTATGCCGAATTGGGTGCAAATGGATCGGATATCAATCTGTTTCGATTCGATATGTTATACCGGGTTCGGATATCCGTTTGAAGACATGATCAGTTAGGCTGTGTTGGGTTTGAAAGAAGGTAGGAAGGTTGTATTATTGTATAGGTTTTCCTATCGTTCGCTTCCTTTCCCAATGTTTTCTTTCAAACCAAACATAGCCTTAGGTAATCGAATTTGTATATCCGATAACAAAGAACAACGAACTTCTTCCCTGACCCTCTGTCTCTATTCCCTTATTCAGTAAACCTAATCCCTTGAGCTGCAGGTTTAAAGTGAACTAAACAAACGTCGTGGGCTCGTCGAGTCGTCGTCGGACTCGTTGCTTGTCGGTTGCTGCTGCCAAACGTTGAATACAGAGTAGTTGCAGCCATGATGTTACAGTTCTCACACGTTGAATACAGATTACAATTACAGAGTACCTCCCACAAGTCCTTCTCATACGACGTTTGAGATGCAGATAGCTGCTGATCAAATGTTATTCTTGCTTTAGCTAATATATACGAAAGGCATTGGACAAGCTTGGAGACATGGATGAAGAGGGCATAGGACATGCTTGAAGAAATGATTGAACGATGGATTCAATCTGAAGTCTTATGGGCGTACTATGTGGTGTTTGTCATGTCAAGGAGTAATGCCATCTGGTGGCGGATATGGTGCTAATCTTGTCCATAAAGCATGCGAATGTTGGTTGGTTATACGAGTAGGAGGAGATTTCCATGCTCATGCTCAACCAAATTGCAGATAACGGACCAAGCATTGGGTAACGTTGTTATCCTTTTACCTTCTCTACTTGCTTTACGAGGGAAGAAACCAAAACCTAAGAGGAAATAAGAACGAAACTTGATGCACTAGTGAGCTAGTTTGCTGCTTTGTAGGGATTAATGTTGGGTCTTACTGCTCTTACCGTCCTTCGAACCAGAAGAAACCTCAACTTCTCCACTACTTATAGGCTTCTCTACGACCAATCATGGATCTCTGTTCCTCTAAATCCCCCCATGAATTGGCCTGTACAATCACAACACGCCAAAACACAGCCCTTGTTGCAGCCACCATCCACCTCCTTCCAACAGCACTGCCAACCACAAGAGCAGACAGATCATCAAAGAGAAAACCCTGACTCGAACCTTTTCCAAAAGGACTGTGCCACCATCTGCAACCTGCTTAGGGACCCTAACCTCTCTGCTGGTCCAACTTTCGAAGCTGCTTTAAACCAAACTGGCATCAAACCAAGTCCAATTTTGTTAGAGGCAATATTCAACCACTTAGATTATTCCCCTAAACCACTCTACACTCTCTTTCGCTGGGCTGAGCATCAGCCCTCCTATTGCTCCACTACTCCTGTCTTCAACTCCATGATTGATATCCTTGCAAAGGCAAGAGAATTCGATTTAGTCTGGTCTCTGATGCTTGACTGTCTTAACTCTAACATGAACCCATCATTGATCTCTAGTGATACCTTTGCAATACTCATGAGACGCTATGCTCGTGCAGATATGCCCCAGGCCTCTATTCGAACTTTTGAATTTGCACATAAATCTGACACAGTCCATAGGTTGGATTTGAATTTGGACTTGTTTGATGTATTGTTAGATTCCCTTTGCAAGGAAGGACATGCCAGGATTGCTTCAGCGTATCTTGATCAAAGGAAGCAACTGGAACCTGGGTGGATTCCAACAATAAGGGTTTACAATATTCTCCTTAATGGATGGTTTCGGTCAAGAAAGCTTAAGCAGGCTGAACGATTATGGGAAGTGATGAGAAAAGAGAATGTGGCTCCAACTGTTGTAACTTATGGTACCATTATTGAAGGGTACTGCCGGATGCTTAGAGTTGACCAGGCAATTGAATTAATTGGAGAAATGAGGAGAGAAGGGATTGAGCCCAATGGCATTGTCTGTAACCCAATTATTGATGCTTTGAGTGAAGCTGGGAGGTTTAAAGAAGCATTGGCAATGATGGAACGACTCTCAATTTCAGATTCAGGTCCCACTGTCTCAACTTACAATTCTCTGGTCAAGGGTTACTGCAAGGCAGGAGATCTTGTCAGGGCAAGTAAGACATTGAAAATGATGATTGGAAGGGGATTTGTCCCGACCCCAACTACTTACAATTACTTTTTCCGGCATTTCTCAAGATTTGGAAAGATTGAAGAGGGAATGAACCTGTACACTAAGATGACTGAATCAGGCTATGTGCCAGATCGTCTCACTTACCATCTATTGATCAAGATGTTGTGTGAACAGGGGAGATTGGATTTGGCTGTTCAAGTTAGGAAGGAAATGATGGTCAGGGGGTTTGATTCAGACCTTGCCACAAGCACCATGTTGGTCCATTTGCTTTGCAGATTACATAGATTTGAGGAGGCAGGTGAGGAGTTTGAGGACATGATCCGCAGAGGGATTGTGCCTCAGTACCTTACTTATCGGAAGCTGGTTGAAGAACTAAAGAAATCAGGAATGACAGAGATAGCACGAAGGATTTCTGCTCGAATGGCTTCTATTCCACATTCAAAGAAATTGCCAGACAGATATAAAGAAGGAACAGATGGGTCACATGAGTTCAGATCATCAATAATGCGGAGAGCCCAAGCAATGTCTGACATTCTGAAAACTTGTAAAGATCCAAGGAAACTCAGAAAGCTTAGGTGCTCATCTAATAATGCTGTTGAGAGTGCAAACATCTTAGTGGAGGATATAAAAAGAAGAGTTAATGGAACATGAAATAATAGATGTTTTAGTGTTTGGGGTCAGAAAAGAAAGGGCTCTTTAAATGACTATGTGATTGTCCTTACTTTTTTCACTCAGAATGATTATATATGTGTGTGTGATGGGGTGGGGGGAGGGGGGGGGACGAGATAAGTCCTGCCACTTTGGACCACCCTTAGGCGGATATCTTATAGAACTTTATGATGTTTGAACGATTATGAGATCCAATAGAAGTCAGTGAAAGAGAATAAACTCTTTAGCATTTGTTAAGAAAAGAGAAAAGGGGAACCTAACAAGTTTGGATTTTAGTGGTCTAAGGGTGGAGGTAAAGAAGAAAGAAACAAAACAATCCTCTTTACCTTTCTTCTTCGCTGGCGCTGCTCCTGTTGCCACCGCACAGGGTTATAGAGAAAAAGCATACAGAAGATCTACCCTGTCTTGAGATGATTTCTTATTTCTTCTGAGTTGTTTGTAAATATGGCTGTATAAGTTGACATTTTCTTTCAATTTCATGGGAACAAAAGAGGTGGATATTGCTGTTCCAATCAAGATTGTGCCTCAATTGGTGAAAAGTGTCAGATGGAAAATTACCTAATTGCTGAAACTGAAGGGGGTCTTATTGGGGTTGGACCAAACAAGATGTTAAAATTCAAGTGAACATCAAAGAAGTAAGGAGGGCTTAGTTGTGTCTTGGGGTGTTTTTTTCCCTTGTTGTTGCTTTGGGTCATAGTAGTAAGGGTGGCACATTCAAGGGTGGAATTGGGTTGAAGTTTTAATTCTTTTTTTAGTCTATGTTCGGGCTTGGTTGTTTGTCTTGTGGTGCAGGTTTGTTTTAGCGAGTTCTTCATTTCCTCGTGTTTCGGATTGTGGATTTCTCAGGTTTGTTCCTTTTGGGTTTGTAGTGTGGATTTCTTTTTGGTAAATTTGGAACAATCAATGTAATAATGGAGGAGCTAGATCTATTGCACGCGTGCTATTCCCTTCCTTATTCCCCTTTCCAAATGGAAATTCCTTTGTTTTTGTAAGCAGTGAGCGAGCTCGACTATAGTGTGGATCTTTTGTGGGATCTGTTTTCTTGCCTTGTTTATCGCTCTCTCTTGACTTCTAGTCACTCTCCTTGTATCTTCTCTTTTTGTTTTAATAAAATCTTTTTATTTTATTACCAAAAGAATAAATAAACACGAAAGTGTAGGAGATCTGCACCCATTCAGATCTAAGGATCATTGTTCTTTTGAATGGTTTTCCATTCACTGGTAAATTCTTTTTTCCACTTTCTGGATTTATTGTTTCTGTTTAGTCCTATGATCAGCAAGCCAGCTTATTTTCTTCTTGGATCCAAGGAAAAACTCAAGCTGCAAGCCATAAGAAATCAAGGGTAGCGAATTTCTATCTGTCCAATTCTTTATCTTCTTTTACTAGTAGTCTTTTTCTTTAATTTGTTCTTTGCTGATGATTGCTCTGCAATACTTATACTTAAATGAGCCAGGCCATAATGAGGTTGCTCTGGCTCATAACTGTAGTAAGATGCCCTCTGTTCAATCATTATGTGTCCTTGCAAACAGGGTCTGGATTCACAATTAAATACATCTCACCTGATTAAGTGATTAAAAATCTGCACAAACAGCTCTGACACTATATTACCAATTTGGGGTGCAGTGAAGAGAAACATGTGGAACCTTAGTGGGACCCAGTTTATATATTATAAGCTTTAAGATCTTTGAAAAAAATTATTTGGATAGGGGGTTTATTTTAAAGAGCATCTAAAAGGAGATTTTAAGATATATATTAGGATGCATTATGAAAATGTATGAATACAAGGAAATGATTATGATATGCATGAATACACTAGGGCAAATTGTATTAATACCAAAGTTGCATCGATATTTGAGGCTCAAATTGATACAAATAAGGCATAAATGCATGAATATTACAAAATTTTAATTGACTTTTTTCTTGCAGGACCCACTATTTTATATTCGGAGTGAACCAGTGTCTACCAAACAACTTCACCCTTGAAAACAGTGCTCAATCTGCTGGTACCAATCACATTGTCTTTACTAAAGAAATCTGTTGCAATTTCCAATTCCTTTTGATTGGATCTCTTCTGGATAGGGGAGATCACAAATATCAAAAGTATAAGAACAGAAACAGATCCAAGAACTATCAAAATTAAAGCAGATAAAATCACAAATATCAAAAGCATAAGAACAGAAAGTTTGGGGGGCCAAGGACCCCCACCAATATACTTGGCTCCGTCCTTAAGCTTATCTTAACAACTAGAACCGAGTAAGCTTGCCACCCAACAACATGGTCAATTCTGCCTGGTCTACAATTAAAAGCCAATCCGAATTCTTGTTCGATCCATCAAAATTTGCGAAATTTGAACTTTATCTTATAAATATTGCTTTATTGCACATGCAACTAGATTTCATGGAAGTTGTTTTTAATGTTGAGTGCCCGTTTGGGTAGTTAGGTTTGGTGAAAAGTCTCAAGAGCCAAATCAGCTGTCGACCAGCTAATTGAAGGGCTCTTATTGTATAGCTTACGTTGACCATCTTGCCAAGATTATCTAACTTCTCTGACTTGTTAGTGTCAGCTTGTGAGGGTTGAGTTGAAGATTAGCTAAGCTGGTGCAGCTGCTATGAAGCACTCCGGGGCGAGATAAGCTATCATAGAGGCTGAAGTGGACAGCCCTTCAAATGACTAATGACAGCCAATATGGGCATGTAGAGCCCACCTCAGAAAAGCTGAATCAAAGCTTATCTTCAGCTCAACCCTTCCAGTCCCAGACCTTTTGGTGAGTGGAAAGTGGGAAGGGCATGGCCTTTGATTTGAGGGGCAAGATTTACTGGGCCGCTGTTCTGGCCCTTTATGTTGTCTCTCTCTGGCTACCTTTTGTCGAGCACTTGCACTGTTGCACAGCTTTACTCATAAACTTGCACTTGCACCGATAAGTCCTAGAGCCTCTTCCGCTTTGATGAACTTATCAGCCTCCTCAAGGATCTCCCCCATAGTACTTGGGGGGTTCAGTTAAAGGTGCCAATGCAGATCATGTTGGCGTACTCCTCTTTTGGCTGCGGCGAGCTACACGGTGGGGTCGAGATTTGGAATATGCAACCTTTCTGAGTTAAACCTCTTGATGTAGTTTCTCAGCGTCTCCTTTTCATTTTGGTTATGTTGAGGAGGCTCGTCATCGACTTCGGGCAAATCTTGCTGGTGGTGAAGTGAGCTATGAAGAGGTCGGCGAACTGCTTCCAGCTCTTAATCAATCTTGGAGGCAAAGTCCGGTACCACAGTCTCGCTTCTTCCTTCAAAGTTATAGAAAAGGCCATGCACAAACTAGCTCTGTCGGCTCCTACGAGCAGCATCAGGGACTGGAAGCTATCAACATGGTCATTGGGATTCGTCTTTCCTTTGTAGATCTCCAGGGTCGAGGTCTTGAAACCTTTTGGCCTCGGGGCTGAAAGGATCTCCGATGCTAGAGGGGAAGGCCGGCTCAACAAAATGGGAGCCGGTTGTGCAACTATTGAGCTCACTTCTTCCCATTGTCTCTCTTCTATGGTCGTTGGGGGAACAGTGCTCTTTCCCAAGGTGCAGCGTGCTTTGCGATGACTTCACTTCTTTACCGCTTCTTGGTTGGTGTTGTTGACTTCAATGTTGGCCGGTGTTTCAGTCCGAATGTTCTCCTGATCTCGGACACTGCCATGAGGAGGAGGAGGCTAGTCTTTGTTGTTGACATTCTCACGAAGAGGGCGTTGGCTGTTGTGGGGAGCAGAGGGGTCCCAAACAAGGTCCTCGCCTCTTACCCTGAGTTGTTGATTACTGACCTGAGGTTCTTGGTGCTCGTAACGCGATCGCTGCTGTTGATCGGTCTTGCTCTGTTGACTGCGTTGTGACTGATTCCTTTCATCCACCACCAGCTGAGGTGGTGACGGACGTCGACCTGCTTCTGGATCCCGAGGTGGGGTTGGGCCGCAAGGAGTTGGGACTTGAGACGACCCTATGCCCCAGGGAGGAGATCAGTGTACGTTATGCCGGTTCTGGGTCTAATTCTGTTGAAGGGGAGGGAAGTGTTGCTTGTAGTAATAACATTGCTAGTACTGCTGTAACTGGTGGATCTACTGCATCTAAAGCTGCATGACCCGAACACCCTGCACGAGCTCATGGAACTGTTGTGCTTCTATCCTAGGAGGAACCACAGATTGTTCAACGACTAGGATGCCAACACTCACATGAGGCTCTAGACTGACTGGGTAACAAACACCTGGCTCTAGACTGTCGAAACCCCCAGAATGGTGAGGGGGATGGTGAACGAACCGATGGTCACTAAGGGGATTTCTGGGTTGAATGTTGGTGGGTCCTACCCCCCAGTGACGCTGATCTCAATGCTCTTTCCGGTGTTGTTGGATGATGCCATTAGTAATATGCTGAGAGAAAGTGATTAGGGTAGGGACTTAGTTGCTCCTAGCTAGAGGGTAGCTCAGACTTTGGTTGCTTAGCTAGTCGGTCGAATTGCAAGGAAGTAGGGCTCAGAGGACCCGGTGTGGGTGCTTCGATGCTTAAGTTAGTATTTTAGCGTATGCGAGCTGAAAGCTTAAGAGTAAGAGAACTAGAATGCACTAAATCATGTGTACCTTGTATCACTAGGGCAGGTGCCTTTATATAGATGAGTTGTTGTGGGCCTCACGAAACACCTCTGAGATCCTCGGCCCACGCTGTTAGGAGTTCGTTCTGCACCAGGAGGTGGACTTCGTGCTAGATAATAAGGCTTATCGTGTTCGTCCGATCCAGTTGGGATGAGGATAAGACCTAAGAACGTGGGACGTGATCCCGTGAAACTTGGAGACAACTGGCTAGCTTTTAGAAGTTGGCTATGTGTCACTTTGGCAGTTTGAGGCACCATGAGCCACTCGGACCTCCGTCCTGGCCAAGGTGACCTATCCTGTTGAAGTGGCAGAAAGTGTTGAGTCAAAGCTAATGTAACCGTTTCTGGTCACGTGCCAATTTTTTGTGATGTATAATTTTTTTTTGGCTAAGTACCTCATTATTTGACCTGGTGGTGACGTGCCTTGGTGATGAGCTACTTGGTGGCGAACTCCCTGGTGGAGAACTGCCTGGTGGCGAGCTCCTTGGTAGAGAGCTACTTGGCGACGAACTACTTGGTGGCGAACTCCCTAGTGGAGAACTGTTCGGTGGGGAGCTCCCTGGTGGAGAGCTACTTGGTGGCGAACTGCTTGGTGGCGAACTCCCTTGTGGCGAACTGCTTGGTGGCGAACTCCCTGATGGCGAGCTCCCTGGTGGTGAACTACCTGGTGGTGAACTGTTTGGTGGCGAGCTCCCTGGTGGACTTGTCATTTGACCTGCTCCTAGGCGGCCTGCAACTTAGATGATGGTGGAGCTCCTTGGTGCAGCGCAACCCGACTACCCTTTGCGTGAGGTGATTTCCTCTCCTTTGTAGGCGGCGGGAGCTGAGGGACCTGCGAGAACTGAATCAGAGGACCTGGGGTATTTTCCTGGCGGGGACTCTTCGATGCCTAAGTTAACATTATGATTACAGAGAGCTTGGGGAGAAATGAGAGAGCTAGAGAGCAGGGGTTACCATCCTTTTCTTTCCTATCCCCTGGCTTTGGGGGTTGGAGTCCTTATATAGTGGTGTCCTCGCGGGTTAGGTGGGTGAAAAGCCTTCAAACGGTAAGACTCATCATATCCCGTCAGAACCGGGGTACGGTGGTGAACTCCTCGAGGTTGTTAGGCTGGCGCTTGTGTCAGGCGGCCAGGTCGGCGCCTGGGCCAGGTTGTCAGGTCGGCGCTTGTGTCAGTTGGCGGGTCGATGTCTGGGCCAGGTTGTCAGGTCGACGCCTGTGTCATTCGGCTGGTCGGTGTCTGGGCCAGGTTGTCAGGTCGGCGCCTGTGTCAGTCGGCAGGTTGGTGTCTGGGCCAGGTTGTCAGGTAGGAGATCTTCCTACAATACGCCAAACTACTCTTCTGTACCGAGCTGCCCTACAAGTGGCGAGCTGCCCGGGGGAGTTATGCCGAGCTGCTTGTGGCGAGCTTTGCCGAGCTGCCTGGCTCCTTGGTGGCGAGCTCCTTAGAGAGCTACCTAGCTCCTTGGCGAGCTCTTTGGTGAGCTACCGAGCTCCTTGGCGAGCTCCTTGGTGAGTTACCGAGCTTGCGGGGTATGCCGTTATGGTTCATTGGTGGGTGTCTTGTGGGTTGCCAGGTCGGCCAGGTTGAATCATGTGCCAGGCTGATCCGGCCAGGTCGCGCAGGCCGAGCTAGGTTGCGCGCAAGCCGCGCCAGGCCGCGTGCAGGCCGCCCGTAGGCCGTGTGCATGTCGTGCCAAGCCAGCTAGACCGATGCCCGGGTGGGACACCAACTTGGTAAGTTGTTTCCTGGGTGTTTGCCTAGTTGTCACAAGGTGCCACGTGTTGCAATTTCACTTGAGGGCCAAATCTGCCCTCATCAATTGCCCCCCACTCTCGAGCTGAGAGTAACTCAGCGAAGGGAGTGGATTTATTTTGGCCCGTTAGTCGACGAGTTGGTAAGTGCTGATCCAATTCCTTAGGCTTCGGGAGCTGCCTGTATGTGGTGAGATGCCAGTAAGGTGAGGGGGTCTCCGCCAGTTCAGTAGTGTAGCCCTTAGGCTCTGAGGCAACTTATAGTTCACTTTTGCTGATTTTGCTCCTGTTGAGGAAGCGACTAGATATTTAGCAATAGTGTGGCCCGTAGGCTTTGGGAGTGACTCGTAGTCTACTCTTCTTTGAGTTTTGCCCGTGCTGGAGAGGCGACCAGGTCTTAAGCAGTAATGTGGCCCGTAGGCTTTGGGAGTGACTCGTAGTCTACTCTTCTTTGACTTTTGCCCGTGCCGGAGAGGCAACCGGGTCTTAAGCAGTAATGTGGCCCATAGGCTTTGGGAGTGACTCGTAGTCTACTCTTTTTTGACTTTGCCTGTGCTGGAGAGGCGACCGGGTCTTAAACAATAATGTGGCTCGTAGGCTTTGGGAGTGACTCGTAGTCTACTATTTTTTGACTTTGCCCATGCCGGAGAGGCGATCAGGTCTTAAGCATTAATGTGGCCCGTAGGCTTTGCCTGTGAGGTGTCGAGCTATGATTGTGCTACATCAGCTTCGTAATGCTGGTCACCCACTCCTACAAGAAGCTACTAGGAGCTCGACCTTCGGGGGCAGCACTACTAACTTTAGGCCGCCAGCTCACACGGGAGCCTTGGAAGGCTCGACTGGTAAGGGTGCCTATGTAGTCTGTTGGCCGCCAACTCCCGCGGAAGCCATGAAGAGCTCATCTTTATAGGGGGGACCTTGCGGAGAGGACTGATGAGGCATTATATGAATTGAAAGTAAGGTTGGTAGAGCTACTTAGTCTGTTAGCTCCCTACATAGTCTTTGAGTTCATAAAAAAATGTAAACTATAAAGCGATAGCTTCAATTTCTAAAAAGTGAGGACTTAGCTTTGGTAAGATGAGAACTTAGCTTTTGTAGGATGAGAACTTAGCTTTTTGTAGCGTGTTCCCACAGGCGACGCCAATTGATGTAACTGTTTTTGGTCACGTACCAATTTTTTGTGATGTATAATTTTTTTTTGGCTAAGTACCTCATTATTTGACCCGGTGGTGACGTGCCTTGGTGATGAACTACTTGGTGGCGAACTCCCTGGTGGAGAACTGCTTGGTGACGAACTGCTTGGTGGCGAACTCCCTGGTGGAGAACTGTCCGGTGGAGAGCTACTTGGTGGCGAACTGCTTGGTGGTGAACTGCCTGGTGGCAAGCTCCCTAGTGGACTCGTCATTTGACCTGCTCCTAGGCGGCCTACAACTTAGAGGATGGTGGAGCTCCCTGGTGCAGCGCAACCCGACTACCCTTTGCGTGAGGTGATTTCCTCTCCTTTGTAGGCGACGGGAGCTGAGGGACCTGTGAGAACTGAATTAGAGGACCCAGGGGTATTTTCTCGGTAGGGACTCTCCGATGCCTAAGTTAGCATTCTGATTACAGAGAGCTTGGGGAGAAATGAGAGAGCTAGAGAGCAGGGGTTACCATCCTTTTCTTTCCTATCCCCTGGCTTTGGGGGTTGGAGTCCTTATATAGTGGTGCCCTCGTGGGTTAGGTGGGTGAAAACCTTCAAACAGTAAGACTTGTCATATCCCGTCAGAACTAGGGTACGGTGGTGAACTCCTCGAGGTTATCAGGCTAGCGCTTGTGTCAGGTGGCCAGGTTGGCCCCTAGGCCAGGTTGTCAGGTCGGCGCTTGTGTCAGTCGGCAGGTCGGTGTCTGGGCCAGGTTGTTAGGTCGGTGCTTGTGTTAGTCGGCGGGTCGGTGTCTGGGCCAGGTTGTCAGGTCGACACCTGTGTCAGTCGGCGGGTCGATGTCTGGGCTAGGTTGTCAGGCAGGAGATCTTCCTACGATATGCCAAACTACTCTTCTGTACCGAGCTACCCTACAAGTGGCGAGCTGCCCGGGGGAGCTATGCCGAGCTCCTTGGGCTATGCCGAGCTGCTTGTGGCGAGCTTTGCCAAGTTGCTTGGCTCCTTAGTGGCGAGCTCCTTGGAGAGCTACCTAGCTCTTTGGTGAGCTACCGAGCTCACGGGGTATGCCGTTATGGTTCATCGGTGGGCGTCTTGTGGGTTGCCAGGTCGGCCAGGTCGGCCAGGTCGGATCATGTGCCAGGCTGATCTGGCCAGGTCGCGCAGGCCGCGCCAGGTCGCACGCAGGTCACGCGCAGGCCACGCCAGGCCGCGCGTAGTCCACGCCAGGCCGCGCCAGGCCGGCCAGACTGGTGCCCGGGTGGGACACCAACTTGATAAGTTGTTGCCTAAGAATTTGCCTAGTTGTCACAAGGTGCCACGTGTCGCAATTTCACTAGAGGGCCAAATCTGCCCTCATCAAAAGCCCAATCAACGCCTCCACGTGTCCATGCATTATGTTCGGCCAAATCACCCCTCATCATAACGTATCCTTTTAATGCTTATAAAATAAAAAATAAAAAATAAGAAAAATAGTAGAATATCGACCATATCCATATGCACCAATACGTACAGATGCTTTGGTCCTTGTTTGAGGTTCCGAAAAAGAGGAAACCTCCCGTCATTATTATTACTACTAATTCAAAATATATAATCCACAACAACAACCATAAATCTTCGATTATTACGTTAACGTAGAAGACTCCAACCCTACCACACAATCTTCTAATATTATGAATTCAAACTAACCATTTTAACGGCTATCCATTTACATTTTCTCACATTTCATGATTCACAAGAAAACTAATTAAGTAGACAATCTTGATAAGAATTGGACAAGAAAAGAATGGAAGGGGATACATTGGATGGACAATATTTCTTTCACCAGAAAAAAAAAAAAAAAAAAGGATGGACAATATTTCAAGAGGGATGAAGGCTGGAGGCCGGAAAAGGCACCGGAGGAGTTTGAGGTTCTCATTGTGCTCTAAAAATTAAAAGTGTCACGTGATGTTACATGGATGTTTTAACTTTGTAAAGGGTATTTTAATAGGTTTTGAAACCTTAGGAATACTTTAGGCTCAGTTTGGAAAGAGTATAGATACAAATTTGTGGAGTATAAAATACTATATTTTATATTATTTTATATGTATTTATACTGTATATATTTGTATTTTTACTCCTTCCAAACTGACCCTTAAGTATTTGTCAAAAAACCTCAAGGGTAATTTAAGTAATTTATATTTTCTTGTGTGTAGTGTATGAATTGGGATTTTGTGCCAATAAAACATGTTTCAACCCTCTACCAACTTGATCTTGATCTCACATCTCACATCTCACCATGAGACTGGGATCCACTATAAAAGTGGGACCCGCCATATATATGAAATTATGTTGGTAGAGGGTTGGAAGGTGATTTGTTGGCAGGTGATCCAGACTCGTAGTGTAGACCTACTAGAGCCTGTAATACAGCAAAGTAGTGAGCTGAGATGATTATTATTAGCACCACGGTCTACAGAGTACAGTTCTGGGCTTTCATGATTTTCAATGTACGTAAAGTAGTTGAGCAATGTTGGTGATGATAGGAAAAAAATCAGTCTTCATTCTTCAATTCCTGGATTCTTTTCAGCTTTAATGGGAAGGCAGAAGCTTCGCCTCAACTTTTGAGCTGTTCAGAGCCGCTTCCACTAAAGCTGCTTTTGTTAAAATCTCACAAATGGGCCCTTGTTTCACATGTTTTCATTTGCCAGCAGGCAGCCCAGTAGATTCGCAACTCCGTCACAGGCCTGGCGGGGCCTTGGATGCCAGAGCCTGAACGCCACCAGACGGGTCAGGACCCAGGGGCCCGCTGTTATTTGTTTGGACTCTGATTTGCAAGCGCTACAAACAAATCGAAGCCCATTGGAGTTAGAAAGTCGGTAGATGGGCCTGGGGCCTACTGTCGTTTGTTTCGATTTTGATTTTGTAACTCCATTACAAAGACGGCTGGCCCATGGGGGAAAAAAGTGTAGGATGGCCCACCCCAGGAGACGGGCCTGGGGGCCCACTTTCATTTGTTTTGTAGAGTAGGAAGGTACCCACCATCAGAATTCAGATAGACCCACCAAGAGTGTTAGATTAGATAATCTGGACAGTGTGGACAGGGATGCACAGGAGGCGGATGCCATTTTGAATTTTTAAGCTTTTAGTTTTGGCCGGAAGGTGGAGAGAAGTTTCTCCTGTGGGACCCACTCATTGGTGTATAGGAAGAGGGGCCCGCACCCGTACACATGCATCTTCATCTTGGCTCTGGCGGCATCTATCTGGTATCTGGTATGCTGCCTTTGGCTTTTGAACTGAGCAGTGATCTCCTCCTCCTACACGGACAAAAATACCCCTACCAAGTTACGGTTTTGCCATATTCTAAAGGGGCATTGTTTCGAGTAATCCGGTATTTCAGGAAGACAGGAAATAGGAAACGAGGTGAGGAGGAAGATAGAGAATGAAATGTTGGGTTTGGAAGATGGGGACGGAGGGGAATACACACCAATGCATGGTGTTGTAAGGAGGATAACGACTGCCCAGTTCGGGGAGGGTTGTTTTGCAACGGCTTCTGGCGGAGTTCGGCTTCCGTGAGGGCAACGCTCGTTCGAGCAGTATTTACGGTTTTGTATTGGAAATATCTCTCTATTTATGTGTTTTATTTTGTGGGGAGATGTTTCGGATGCAAGAGGCTGTTGGGAAAGTGTAAGCTCGGATTTGCCCTGATCGAAGCCGATCTCTTTCCGGCGTTTCAAGGTAGGTTCTACATAGAAATTCAATAAGTTGTGTTTGGTGAAAATCCAGAAAAATAAAAAATATGTTGAAATGAAAAATCGGATATTTTATGAAATTAGGCTTCATTTGACAATTCTTTTTGTCAATCTTCTGGGCTTTAGCAAGTTTAGAAGACCAAAAATTGGTTATTTTCCGTTTGCTAACTCAAACAGGTTGGCCATATTTGACAAGTTTTTTTTTGGCAGTCTTCTAGGCTTTAGTCTATGTTTGATGAATAAGTGGGTGTTAAAATAAGTATTTGTTGCACAAGTATTTAATTGTAATAACCACTTAAGACTATTTGGTGACCCACTTGTCAAATCACTTTTATGTTTTTTAAGTTCTTATTGGGATGAGGATGTTTGATGAACTGATTTTCCCACAACTGCTTATGTTGGCATAAATAACAATTTTAGCCCTCACTTATAAACAATGCTTTTATTTACGAAAAAATAGGATAATAATTCTAATTCATATTACTAATAAGGAAATAACTGAAATTTTAAGTTAATAAAAAATATACAACACATCATATTTTAAAGGAGAAACTAAACAAAAGTAGGATAATAATTTTCCATGTCATTAAAAGATAAATGAAATTTCGGTTTAATAAAAAAATGTAAAATACATCACAAAAATCAATAAGAATGTAATCACAATATTCATATTAAAAATCAACAAACATAAAAATGTGTGTAATATTCAACAACAATATGCAAGAACATATTTTGTTCACATTAAAATTTCAAAAAAATGAAGCAAAATTCAAAATATGCAATAACATAACAAAATGAATTCAAATAATTACATATTATTTGTGTAATATTCAACAAAAATGAGAAAAAAATCTAGATATTCCTACAAACAATCATAGAGCCAAACATACATACAACATGCACCATTTTTCATTTCATATCACTGAAAATCAATATATATATATATCACTAAAATGCACAAGAAAATTTAAGAAAGTTGAAACGCCCAAAGTAATAGGATTGGGGGGCCTTACCTATCATTGCCATGAGTTTTAGGTAGGATTTCCATCCAAGACTTCAGATTTGAGACAAGCCAAGCAAGAAACATCTCATATAAAAAAAAAAAAAAAAATTAAAAACGAACAAGAGTCAAATAGGAACGAAGATAAATGCATCTAGAAAAAAAACGACTCACCCACCAGCCGATTAAATGCTGCTAACGTCGTTGCCAATCGCCTCTTCCGTCCTAGTTGCCGCTGCCCTATTCGAACCAGGCGAATGGAGAAGACGGGTTTTCTCCATTCGCAGGGGTACTTTGGGGATTCTGAAATGTTTTAAGGGGCTAGAACGTCTCATACTTTTAAAGAAGCACTTATTAAAAAAAAGCCACTTTCAATGTGCTTATTTGTTAAGTACTTTTTATGAAAATAATCACTTATACCTGACTTTTTTACTAAATAGGTATAGGTGTTTTTTTTCCCACTTAATGTGGTCCTAGCACTTCTTTTTAAGTACTTATGAGAATAAGTACTTCTTAGAAGTGAAATCAAACAGAGCCTTAGAAAGCTTAGAAGACTGAAAATTGGTCATTTTCCATTTGATAACCCAAAGTTGGTAGGATAAGAAAATGTATACACGAAAAAACCTAAAAAGACTAAAAATGCCGAATTTCAAGAAGCTTCAAATGAAGTTTTCTAGTCTTTCTGCATGATAAATAGCCTCTAAATGTGTTATTAAAAGCCTAGTAGACCAAGTAGCTTGTCCAACTGTCTTTCTCTTTAAAGACAAGACTCTAAAATCTCAATACATATTTTGGCCATTTGGGTTGCTAGAACATCTTTTCAAAAGGACTTGTCAAATGAAACCTCAGTTTTGGTAGCTCTTTCAAAGCCCTTCAATCAATGCATATACCCTCTCAAATAGGCTCTGAAAATGATATATACATAGCTACACACACATACATACACACATTGAATCTAATACAAAGAAAACAAACAAAGAATGACATGACACAAAGAAAAAGAAGTATAAAGAGCAAACTAGTGCAACTACTTGTTTAATTTTGATCTTCATAAAATTTTCAAAAGGCCCTATAATTTAACAATGGATATGGCTTTAAACAAAACGGAGTAGCAATTGGCGAAACATGACTCATATGGCAAATCCTATATGGTTGGAATAAGACTTGGATAATGATGTTCATGATTATAATTTTTGTAAAACATTGTGATAATTACATATATACTCTCCAGTCCTTGTGTGATGTTCTCCTATGGTTTTTGAAGCCCAACTCAAAAGCTTTTTTAATATCATGGTGACAAGAATTTCTTTGAGATAAGCAAGAACTCCATTGGTGTGAGTGTTTTATAATGCTGGTCCTAAGTCCAGTTATGAGAAGAGAGTTATGTCAAGTTGGTGGTCGGCATTAAAACCTTTACCAAACCCTCATGGTAGATCTTGAATAGACAGACAAAAAAAGGACATGGGTTAAAATAGTAAATTAAGTGTTTATAATTTAATAATAAATATGAGAATAAACAAAGTAGAATGATAAGACAAGAAATAGTTTAAGAACTCCATTAGCGTGAACTTGTCTTATATCATGTTGGTTGTGGGCATGAAAACCTTTACCAAACCCTCATGGTGGATCTTGAATAGATGGACCAAAAAGGATATGAATAGAAATAGTAATAAATGGTTTAAGTGTTCATAATTTAATAATGAATATGTGAGTAAATAGAATAGAATGATAATACAAGATTTATAGAGTCAACCTCATATAATAGGGATAAAGGCTTTAGATGGTGATGATGTTAATGCATCAAAGTTACTTAAATAGAATAGAAGAATCCGTTGTTTCTTCCCACTTTGAAATTTAGAATGTAGTACATCTATTATAGTTCCATTCTTTCTTTCTTTCTTTCTTTTTTGTTTTTTTTGAAAATCTATTTCTTTATTTGGTTGTATCATTGTATGTAAAATGCATGTCGAAAAGAAAATTTTTCAAAATAACCAATACTAATTAGGGGTGTTAATTAAATGGTTCAAACTGCAAAACCAAACCACCAAATCGAATTTGCAGTTTGCTTCAACCTACACTTAAAAAATGGTTTGATTCGGTTTGATATTTTACTAAATTGCGGTTTACAGTTTTGGTTTGATTTGTTGGATTTTATAGAGCAAACCAAACCATAAACTATAAACCAAAATTATATATATATATATATATATATATATAAATATTAAATATAATATAATATATCTAAATTGAATGTATAAAATTATAAATATATAATAAAACTATTTTATTTTATAATAAAATAAAAGATTTAAGTTTTAATTTTTAGGGATGTTATTTGGGCTTTCTAATTGAATTAAAAGCCCAATAGAATCATAGAATGGTCCAAAGTCCCAATACCACATCAAAAACCACACCAAACCATAATACAATGGTTTGACTTAGTTTGGTTTCTATGCCAAAACAGTTTTCTTTGGCTTGGGAATTTCTCAAACCACAATTTATTGGTTTGCTCTAAGATCTACTCTAAACCACGCCAAACTGGACCATGAACACCCCTAATACTAATGGTCAATAAAATAACTTTCCTTCTAATTTTTCACACCATTTTCTAAATAGATTGGTCTTCTAGATTCATACTTCCAAAACTAAGGGTCCTTTTGATTTACCATCTGTCCATCAGATGATCAGAATTGGAATCAGAATTGAAATCCCTAAAATTGAACTGAAAATATCCATTCCTCTCATTTGGTTTAGACAAGAATGAGAATTGGCGTAAAATATGTATGATCCTCAAGAAGGGTTGGCATCGCCGTATCCTGGATGGAATGAAATTCTCATTCCCAAGGGAGAGACCATAAATGGGAACTAGAATGGGCATCCCATTCTGCCCAATCAAACGACTGCAATCTGAATGTCCCGTCGGCCAAATAGACCTAAAATACTTACAACCAAAAGGGTATTTGGTTTCCTTTATGTTTATTGAACAAATGTTTGTATTTATGTGACCACAAAACTGAAAAGAGTAATTAATGAGATCATTTATGATACATAAGCGTCATTAGGCACCACATCAGCAAAGTGCCAATAAATGCCTACCCATTTCAGAAAATTCCAAAATGAAGCTTCTTGAAACGAGAAATAGGCACATATGATTTAGATGGGGTGCCTATATGGCACCGTTTACCCAATAAATATAAACAAAACCAAACACAAACCAAGTTTTCCTGACTTCTGACTATGCCACAACATGACCCATTTCTTAATTATTGGAGTTTTTTCCGAATTAAATAAAATACAAAAAAACGAATTATAATATAATTCGTTTTTTATTGAAGAACCAATTCATTTTCCAAGATGATTTGGTCATCATGACTACACACAGTTCTGGCTCTAATTAATTTGATCACTTAAGCCATCTAGTCTAGCCTTCTACAGAGTACAACCCGAGAGATAAGTCATGGACTGGAGTGCATAACCCTCAATTAGGTACCCAAAGCCTTGAAAATTGATCCCTTTCCTCTCTGACTTTACAAATTAATGGAATTCCAAATTCTAGTTTCATTTGTTGCAATGTTCTTTACCCAAGTAATGGTATAGGTTAGGATTCAATTTCAGGCTGCCTGGTTGGCAACTTTATAAACCTAGAAACCAGAAACAGACAAGAAACCAGATAGCTCCTGATCAATCCATTCAATGGGTGACTCCCAAAACATGTAGAGAAACAGAAGCAAAGAAGGTTATTTGATCAAATAGATGGACAAGAAAATCAATAGATGTTTGTTTGTTCATACAGCTGATTGAGTAGGTGAATTGTAGACATGGCCACTCTATAAGGTTCTCATAATCTGAACATTAAAAACAACACAAATAACAGTGTTGGCAAAACTGGAATGAAATCATTTAGTTTGACTCAATATACTTGCCTATTGCAGCACTGTGATTCCTTTTGTATTGCCCTTCTATTGCACCACTGGTTGGCCCTTGAAAATTGTTATTTTACCATTTTTAAATAGGGAAGACTAGAGAATGATTCTTTTGACATGTGATAGAAAGGTTATTGCTGAAGTTGCCACGTGGAAGAGATGGACCCACCAATTGCCACTAGAGTTTCACACATGATGGACCTAGAAATTGGCCCACAAGCTGGATATTTTGCTTTGGAATATTCCTGCAAAGGAAAATCCAAATTAAAATTTTCATTTCAAACTATGATATTATTGGTATCATTATTCTATTTCAAACCCCCAAAAGTTAAAAGGCTCTAGTCAAGAAGATAAGATTTAAAAGTAAGGATAAGAGTCTTACACCAAAAAAGAATGATGTTAGATTGAAATCTTTTATCTCAATGTTTGAATGCTAAATGCCTATTATTATTATTATTATTATTATTATTATTATTATTATTATTATTATTATTATTATCCTCTTCTCTTGATAAGTATTTCTTTTTTTAGTAATAAATTTAGGTTGCCACTTCATGGGGTTACACAATGGGGTCTGCCCATCCTCCAAAACCCATAACCCCCGACCCTGGTGGCCGTGGATTTGATCCTACATCCTAGATTTCTGTTAGATAACTTATCAACTGAGCCACCATTAGTTGGTTTTGAAGCCCAAATTCTAAGCATTGTGCATTGGGGCATAAATGTGGGTTTTGGCTTCAGATTGTTATGTTTTTTAAAAGCATTTTAAACTCTTACCAAACATTCAAAACACTTTTCGGCTCAATCTTATTCTTTGACAGCCCAAAATTGTAAAAGAAGAAAATTATCCAAACAAAGCCTAGTGACTAGTGTAGAGCTTGAACTCAAAAGTGCTATTTGATTTTAAAAGGATTAGATAGAAAATAAGGTGGATCAAGGTATAATATATATAACCAGTGGCCTCCTACTCAACCCTGTAGTTGGATTCTTAGTTGGAGAGCATCATGTCGTTTTAGGATTTAAAGGAGCCATCATGATCCCCCATGATCTTGATCCTGGTCTGTACTTGGGTATTATAGCATCTTTGTTTCTTTTGGTGCTCCGGCTTAGTTTAAGGGGTTGTGGGTCGGTCTACAATCATTCTCTGATCAAATTATTTCTTTGTGTTTCCCCATTTGGCAAGGACACTGCCCATGTTATCATCCCACCTCCCAAGCAGAAATTCTGCTTTTTCATGTAGATTCCATCTGGACGTTGATATGTATATATGTTGCAGCTAGCTATCCACTGATTGCGCTTCCACCACTTTGCCATGTGAGGTAGTAGGGTATGAGACAGGTTCGATCTGAAGTTTCCATTGGCTCCATCCTCCAAGTTGAGGGTTGGGTTTATTTTAAAAATGCGATTCCTTATGGAGATCCAAATCCATCAAATATGGATATGGAGCAGGGAAATAGATCAACTCAAACCCACTGACCGTTTAGTCTTTCTGCTCTATCGGCAGTGGGTCTTATGTGCATCCCTGCTCTGTCCCTGCCTTCAGAGAGAGAGAGAACTTAGTGATAGGGTAGAGTAATTGATCAAGGCAAGTTTTGTCATTAAAAATAACAATAGTACATGTGAATCACTTCTATTATAGTTACTAAGTGGTGTTTGGTAATTCTTTGTATTCTCCAAAATAACAATATTACATATTTTCTTTAGTTTTTCGGTATTAGAGGGTCCTATTCATTAGGCTCAGTTTGAAAAGAGTACAAATGCAGATATATATATATATAATACAAGATACATATAAAATAACACAAAATATAAGATTTTGCACTCTATATATTTGCATTTATACTCCTTCCAAACTGAGCCTTAGTTTTAAAGTTTTAGATATTAAACAAATTCTTTATATTGATATATCCAAACATATTTGAATACATCAATACCATTTTAATACGTACCATATCAATATTTTAATCTTTGATTTTAATCACACCCCAGTAGAAAACAGTTAATAAACTATGATTCAGAGACACCACACTACCAAACATTCTCTAAAGTTGACAGGAGAAAAGTTAAAAAATGTCAAATAATTGAGGTACCTGAGAGGTATTAAAAAAGCTAGGGTTTTTTGGTAGAATAAAAAAAAAAATTTAGGGTCGAGTTGTAAGAGAATGTTGAAGGAGTGTGTGTGTGTGGTGGGGGTGGGGGGTTATGAATAGATCAAATTCGGGTTACATTACTCGGGTCAGATTGTTGTTAGGTTCATAAAAAGTTGATTTGGGGTCAGATCCAGTATGAAGTATAGACTTTAATCCTAGACTGACCATACAGATGGACAAGAGGAGGCACGGATCTGAAGCAATGTACGGGTCGAAAGTGGAGACAATCCGACCCGTTTGTAGACAATAAGAAGGCTGAGGCGGGAAAAGGGGAACGTGAAGACTGAAGAGGGGGCAAAACAGCAGTTACCAATTACCATTTGTACTTGGCGAATCAATGCTATGGCTCCGAAAGAAAAATTCTTTCTCCAGTTTCTCTACTCACAAGTCACACCCAGAAGCAAGGCCAGAACCAAAAACCACCAGACTGGAGCGGTGCACTACTCACCAAAACCAACCAACCAACCCAAACGATTCCCAGCTATCACGTGGCATTTGTTAACGTCCGCACGTGTTTAACTCTCATGGGTCCCGCATTCAATATTAATAATTTAATTAACATTAACAGTTAAAAAAAAACCCCTCGTATTCTCTCTCTGCAACAAGCCAAGAACACAAAAATGCCACAAAACAAACTACACAAGCAGAGCAGAACAGAACAAAACAGAACACAGAACCCATGAAATGAAACAGAGAAAGTGAAGAAACCCAACTTTTGCTTTTTAATGCTCTTCTCTCTCACCTCTCTCACTCTATATATACATAAATCTCTCTCTCTCTCTCTCTCTCTCTCTCTCTCTCTCTCTTTCACTTTCTCACACACGCACTGCTTTATCTTTTCTGGAATCCGAGCTTCCTCTTTTCTCCTTTCTTTTTTATTTTAATTTGTTAGTAAATTATTTTGATTATTATTTTGAGGGAGGGGGAGTGGCGGATTTTGGTACGAGCTCCCAAGCATGATTTCCTGATGAAATGGCTGTACTGATGATGGCTAATAACAACATCAGTTGCAGCAAGAACAACAGCAGCAACAGCAAGGAAGAAAAACCAATTTTCCATGATTTTCTAGGCATGAGCTGTGCTTCCGATTCGCCTCCTCCTATAGCGGTGAAGAGTGTCGGTTTTGGTGGGGAAAGCCGTCCATCAGAGGCGTCTGCCTCGGCTTCTGTCTCTGTTGGAGCTTCTTCTGGTGGACATGGCCGGGTCTCTGCCACTTCTGATCTGGGTTCCGGTTAGTTCCTACTTTTATATTCAACCTTTAAATTTAGTCATTTTTCGTATTACTATTTTTCTTTAGTGGGTACTTTTGAATTTGATGGATTTTGTAGGAGTTGATGAGTTCTTCATCTTCTTCCCTTCTTTAATTGTTTGGCTCACTTTTACATTTAACTTGCCTTATTCTGTTAATGGGGTAGTTATGCCGTTAATGGGTTTGGTAGCTCTCTCTCTCTCTCTCTCTGCCTGGATATGCATATTTCACTTTTCTCTTTTGAGACCTACTTTGTTTCCTGCTTGGATTCTTTTAAGTGATCTCTGGTGGGTCGAAACTCCAAAATGTGTCTGTTGTTTCTTCTTCACCTGCTGTATTTGGTCTAAAAGGAACTTATAAAGTACAACTTCATCTTTAGTTTGAAGGTAGCGAGAGAGAAGATTGTAAAGTGCAACTTCTGTCCTCTAGATATCCTTTTCCCTATGAAATTTTCTTTACTCTTTTTTTTTTTCTTTTTAATGTTTGATTCCAAACCAACAAATTACTCCAAAATGTGCTGTTTTTTACCCTTTTAATGTCTTACTGGTCATTTCAGATTATCTGTCTTATTTGTTTTTTGGGTTCCTCTGTAATTTCGGGTTCATGGACACAAATATTGTTGAAATTGACTGGTTGTCTTGTTGAAACTATAAACTGTTAAGAATATATATTTCCTGGATAGAGGTTTGATGTAGTGAAATTGGAGTTTGGTTTTGTGTTTTCGTTCTTGGTAGAAAGGCAGGTGGGTAACCATTTTGAGGGGGTTCCGTTTTATGGCTCGAGGAGTGATTTCTCTGCGGCCGAGATGAATAATAGATTCTCAGGAAGAAAGAGGAGTAATTCAGATTCTATGTTTATGGGGTCAACAAAGGATAGAATGCCTCAACTAGGACAAGACTCCCTTGAAGGTTCTCACTTCTTGAAGGTTTGTGGAATATTTTTGCTCATGTTGTTCCTCTCTGGCTCCATTTAAGCCAAACATGGCTAAAATATGGTGGTCCATTCATATTCTGTCATTAACAATTGAGGCATCTGTATCCAGATATTCCGAAATGGAGCTGGGGGAGAGAAACCAAGAAGGTCTCATGATGAGGATCTGTTCTTTGGTATGCAACCTCCAAGGCCATCTTCTAATTCTCCAGTCTTATTGCAACAGCCTATTTGCAATAGACCTGATTCTGTTGGTTCCAAGTGGGAAAGATCTATGATGATGAGTGTGGGGCCCGTGATACAATACCCTCCGCCTATGGGGCAATATGTATCCTTTGTGGATAAGGTCTCTTCAAACAGATACAGAGAGGCCAATGCAGGTCCATCACTAATTTCTCAACCAGCTGCTGATGAAGGCTCTAGAACAGGCATTAAAGGGAATGGAATTTTGAGTGCCATTAATGCCAATAGTGGAACCACTGAGAGGAACTCATCTGGAGTGTCTCTGAGCTGCAACAGACTGAATTCTGGACCTCAAACTGCTGACCCTGAATCTTCGAATCCACCTAGGTAAAGTTATATTGCAATTTATTTGCTATTATGTTCTCCATTTTCAATCTGCTCTACTTGGAATCTTAAGGAAAACTGATGTATCTTTTATTTGTTTGTTGTGTTGGCCAGTCGACATGGATTAACCTCTACTAGTCGGCAAATGACTATATTTTATGCAGGACAAGCACATGTTTTTGATGATGTTCACCCAAACAAGGTGAGTTTTCTGGTTGCTAATTGCAGCATTTGTTCCAAATGGTATAATATTCCAAATCTCATATTGTTTAGTTTGTGAGGAATCAAATTGGTTTGGAATGAAGAGAGCACATAACTCAGTACCAATTTGATCAAGTCCCTCTGTATCTATTACAATTATATTGTGTTATTATGATATCTTAGTGCTTAGTCTTGCATATGTAATAGTTATCCCATTAGAAAAGATAAGCTATCTAGCCTAATCCAACAAGGTTGTACTCTCAAATTTTGAGTTTAGATGTGCACATCAAATTATGGTCTTCTATTGAAATTATAACCTTAGATGTTTTGTTCCTTCTATATGTTCAACTTACTATCATGGAAAATAAATTTGGTAATTCTATTTGCTTATCTTCATGAGGAAAGTGTCAATATCCATCTTCTTTTGATTGAGGGAACTTTATGTGCATTGAGCTGACTTAATTGGCCATGTGCAATTATGTTACTCCATGTTGGTTACCCATATTCTGGTTAGTGGTTGTACACACATTTGTTTTATTGTAATGTGCTTAATGACACAAACTCCAATGGTTATTAGATGTATAGCAAACAATTGAAGTTGTCTTTTGAGATACTTGTGCTCCTCTTGAAGCTTGTCGTTAAAGATAACTAAAACAGTCATTAGGACATATAACTTCACCTTGAAAAAGATGCTTCAAGACTCAAGGAAAATAATTAACATCATTACAATTTGTCCAAGGAGATTCTAGATGACCAACTGGCTTGTTTGCTAAAAAGAAAACTATTTCTCATATATCAACTTTACTAGCATAATCATTGCCATTCATGGGATTGTTGTTCCAATCTTTGAATTTGTCTTCAAAAATTGCTACCTTAGAGTTTCAGAATTGCATCTTGCAGATACCTTCTGATTAATCCATTAATAAATTAGGAAATGAAAGATTTGTCTCTTGAATTGGCCAACATGTCCATTTCATAAAAGCAATTAGAGTTCCCACATCTTCATCTTTATTTACCCCAAACAAAAGAGATGCTGTAGCTCAGTCACCATTAGAAACCAGGTGCAAATCCAAAATTCATAATGCCCCTTTCTCAAAGTTGATCTGGAAAATTCAAGCTTTCCCCAATAAGTTGTTCGTTTTCCGACACTGTCTCATGTTTTTCTGGATCAACTCCATGGCAATCAAATAAGGGCTTAGCTTTTATGCAGAACATTGGACAACAATAGACTAATATATCATCAATATCATCACTTGTGCCTTCTATCTTTTTGACATAATGAGTTTTTGCCTTGAAGCTTGCAGTACTTGGGTTTTCCTGAACCTGCAATTAACAGAAGTACTCAAGAGTGCATTCTATTTCCTAATAGAAATTAGTTTCTTGTATCAGTGCTCTACTTATTACATTAATAAATCAATTTATTTATCAAAGAAAATAGAAATTAGTTTCTTGATCAGCCATTGGAGGTTACAATTCATCATGTTTATCACAAATTAATGGTGTAGCCACTGCCCTTTCCAAGGTTGCTTCTGCTAACCATGTGCACCTGTGTTTTTCTCAAATTTCCCTCTTGAGCCCTTACAATAGGTAATGGGTTATTAAACACTTCATTTGTTTCTATTGTAATAAAGATGCCTCTTTCCAACTCCTGTGCTGTGTGTACACTTTGAACTTAGAATAGATTATTTCTTTCTTTCAGGCTGAAGCCAAACTAGGAGTATAGTTACTTACACATGGGTAGTTTGGTCAGTTTAAGAGATTGAACTTGTGTCTTTTGATGTGCTTGATGGCTGTTCAGAATGAGGCAGTTATAGGACATTTTCAAATTTTCAGGCAGTGAGTTGTCCCCAACCTACAATTATGTAGCAACCAAGGTTCAAAGTATCAATGATACAATATATATTGGTTTTCAGGGTCACCGATACCTTGAATACTTTGAACTGGTTATGGTTAAGGTTTAAATAAGAGTAATGATGCTGTGCTGTAGGTCTGTAAGTTGTCAGACCAAAAAAGGAAAAAAAAAAGGACTATCGTGATGAATATATTGATACTTTGAACCTTGGTAACAAGAAGTAATTTTTCCTATAAACTATGGGAGCAGGTCTGCTAGTCAGGTTGTTTAGTAAATTTTCCCAAACTAGATTGGAATCTTCCATGTGTCAATTATAAACCTTTCCTTTGGATAAAGTTTTATTTTCAAAATATAACTTTAAACAACTAATATTTGTTGAGGAATCCATCAATATAAGGTGGGGCATAGGGATGATGTGGATTGGAATTGGATTGTTCACTCCTGGTCAATCCAGAGGCTCTCCTATGTGATGGATGGTCTATATCTGCCACATTGCCCCTTCCCATGCAGAAATGGGGTAGGTTGTTTAGGGAAGCTCTGTACTTGACCTCAACATGGAACCTTTTTTCTACATATTATATAAGCTCAAGCACATATTTAACTCAACTTTGAGCCAATATTTCAGACCAGGTTTGACCTTAGCCTTCAATTGCATGGGAGAGTCAGGCCTCAAAATTGAGAGGAAGAGATCATAGAGGTTGGCAGCCAAATCCCTAAAAATGAAAATGTTGGATATATTAGTATTGATTGTTGGCTGGGTTTTTCTTAGTTTTTGAGCTTACATTTTTGTTACTTGAGGTTATGGCACCAATGTATTAATTGTGTTGCTCTTTTCTCATTTGTTAATGTAGATTGAAGCTGATTGGAGTTGGGAATTATGATATTCTGTTTTATACTATGAGGTGCTTTTATGTGTTGGCAAGGAACCTTTTGATATGTTTTCTAGTGCTTGTTTGTGTTGTGCTTGTGGATGTATTTTCCTTAATACTTATGTCTTTCCAAATTTAATTAAATTTTCAAGATGCAGGTATTTTATAAAAATGCTAATGCTTTGTAGTGTCTTTTCTTAGTAGGTAATGCTATAGAGTATCTTTAGTTGGTCTCCATGCAGTATCTTATGTCATATTGGGTATGAGTAATTGAGTATGATACGATACACTAAGCATGCACAGGGGTCTGGGTATCATAGGTAATAAATGGTTGTCCAATGTAGCATCCACCCTACTAAGGCCACATGTCATGGGCTATCATAGGCCCATCATTCTTTTAACTTTTTTATTCTAATGTAATAGCCACCCTACTAAGGGTAGTATACTAGTATTGTCCTTTTACATTCAGTTGAATATAATGAAAGATGAGGGTTGTATTCAGCTCTAGATGTATAGTGCTCTCCTTCAACCGTTCTTCTTCCTTCTTCTCTACTCTTACTTCCGAACCCCTCTACGCAATCACTTCTTTCCTTAAGTGGGTTTTGGCCAATCGCCAATGTGTGTAATTTTGTTTTATAAAAAAGAAAGAAAGAAAGCTTTAGTGATCAAAACTATAGAAGACATGCAAAGAGATGCCTAATTTGGTGAACCTTAGTGCTTCCATGGAAAAACCCTTGCCTTCTATAGATCCACCAGGTGATCCCTAAAATGATTGTCTCTCCTAGGGCTCCTACTTTGAAGGGGGGGGTGCAATGTGTTTTATTGAAGAAGGAATTTTGAAGTCATTGTAGTTCGTCTTGATAGCCAAGTGCCCACACAAAAGGCCATCACAATGATTTAAAAGGCACGCCTAGGCGCATTTTAGGGTAAGCACCTTGCCCAGGTCCTAGGCGCAGCCCTTTCAAAAGGTGCACACCTGGGTGCCTAGTTGTGCGACTTGCACCTCAGCCCATGTGTGCGCCTTTTGAAAATTTGATGCTTTTTTTTTTTAACCTAGCGGCTGGGCCGGGGGCTCCACCCCCAAACCCTCGTTCATTCATTCAACCTAATAAAGTATCTACTTATAAAATTATAAAATGATTATTTTTTGTGTGAGAACTAAGAATTTAAGACCTTAACATGGACTTGTTTGCACTTGCCTCGAGGGGGTGGTACAAAGGCGTCTCATAGAAACAGGAATGTAATATGTTTTACATCACATTAGCTACTTAAAGTAATGCAATTGAGGAAAAAAAAGAGATTGTGGGTTTTCATGCTTGAAAATGTTTGATTTTATTTTAAATTCTCATTTGAATATGCCTTGGATGTTATGTTTATGTATTTTAATTTTAGATTATAGGTTTTTAAAACATTTATTTTGAAATTTAAGTTTATATTTTTATTAATATTACGTTTAATATTTTTTTATTTTTTTGCCTTTTTAATTTTTTTTTACACTTTTTTTTTAATTTTTGTGCCTTGCTTCAAAAAGGCGTGCGTGCGTGCCTCGCCTTGCACCTCGGGCGCAAATTGACCCCATGCCTTGCACTTAAAACATAGGGCCTTCGTTTGAGGAGATCAAGGGGCGCATTTTAGGGTAAGCACCTTGCCCAGGTCCTAGGCGCAGCCCTTTCAAAAGGTGCACACCTGGGTGCCTAGTTGTGCGACTTGCACCTCAGCCCATGTGTGCGCCTTTTGAAAATTTGATGCTTTTTTTTTTTAACCTAGCGGCTGGGCCGGGGGCTCCACCCCCAAACCCTCGTTCATTCATTCAACCTAATAAAGTATCTACTTATAAAATTATAAAATGATTATTTTTTGTGTGAGAACTAAGAATTTAAGACCTTAACATGGACTTGTTTGCACTTGCCTCGAGGGGGTGGTACAAAGGCGTCTCATAGAAACAGGAATGTAATATGTTTTACATCACATTAGCTACTTAAAGTAATGCAATTGAGGAAAAAAAAGAGATTGTGGGTTTTCATGCTTGAAAATGTTTGATTTTATTTTAAATTCTCATTTGAATATGCCTTGGATGTTATGTTTATGTATTTTAATTTTAGATTATAGGTTTTTAAAACATTTATTTTGAAATTTAAGTTTATATTTTTATTAATATTACGTTTAATATTTTTTTATTTTTTTGCCTTTTTAATTTTTTTTACACTTTTTTTTTTAATTTTTGTGCCTTGCTTCAAAAAGGCGTGCGTGCGTGCCTCGCCTTGCACCTCGGGCGCAAATTGACCCCATGCCTTGCACTTAAAACATAGGGCCTTCGTTTGAGGAGATCAAGGTTTTTTGATTAGCACCTTCAAGCTCTCGAATGCTATCATAGTAACAACACTCGACCTATAACATATCTTAACTAGGTTTGCGGACGAGGAAGAATTTCTCCTTTTATGTCTTAAAGTGTTCTTTTTACTCAAAGTTTTTTTCTGTTGTGTCTTCAAATGGTTCCCTTATTTTTATCTTGGATGGGAACCGTAGATTATTCCTGTTTGGATCAATCTTCCTCACCAATTAATCTTTATAATGACAATTTTCTCAAGGCTATTGCATAGGTGGTTGGGAAGGTTCTTAGAATTGATCTTACTACTGCCAAGTTAACAGGAACAATGGGTTCTAGGATCTATGTCAAAGTTGATCTTTTAAAAGATCATCCTAATTGAGTTTGGGTCGCTATGGGTAAGGTCATAAGGAAGGTTACTGGTAGAAGATCTTATATGAAAATTTATTGCACTCATTGTAACAAAATTGGACATGAGGAAAACGAAGGTAGGTGGAAGAAAAAACAGGTAGAAAAGGGAAGGAAAGAGAGATGCTATTGCATATGAAATTGGTAAACAATCTAAATTTGACAAAATGAAAGAACAAGCGGTTTTGCCTACAAGAGGTGTCATTGAGATTGATCTTGATAGGGGTGCTGCTGAGCAACAAATCGATCAAGTCCAAAATGGTTTTTCCTCGAAGAAGGGTGATGATGTTCTACAAGTATCTTTGGAAGGTGTTTTATTAGAGAAGATTGGCTTTCAAACACTTGAGCAGGAACAACACCAGGTTCAAAATTTAGTTAGTGCTGTTAGCGAGCCTACACAAAATGTTGTTGTTCCTCTTACAAAGGATGGTATAAAAGATCCAAAGGATCCTCAAGAGAATTTACATTCCGTCAATTTAGAGATGAGGGATGATAGTGGTTTTCTTCAATCAAACAAGGGTGTTGGAAGTCAAGGCAATAGGAATCCACATGTCTTTGAACAACCTACAACAAACCATGAGGAAGGTGTCTTTGGTGCTTAACAAAATGTCGATATGGATCCCAAGAAGGGGAAAGAAATTCAAGACCTTGAAAGTCTTCGAGAAGAAAATGCTGTACTTTAGAACACTCTAATAAAAAATGAAGAAACAGGATTGTTGAAGGTATCAACTAAGTGTGGTGACGGAAGGCCAAAATATGTTTGGCCCATTGTGAAGCAAAGAGGTTGGGATGACATGGTAATTGGAGCTATTGCAACTCTTCAAAAGGGTCTTAACCAATCTCATTATTTTGGCATTCAAACTTATCAAACAAACCTTAAAATCCTAATTGTGCAGTCACTCCTACGAGAGACGTTGGTCACAATAGTGAGAAACCTATCAAGTAAGGTACATCCTAGGAAAAGAATGATCCAAATCAAGAATGTGTGGCAGTGGAGAAGAAGAAAAAGAATTGCAAGTCTAAGGAGGATCTGGAGATGATACCCAACAATCAATCGGAAGCAGTTTGATAGTTGTTAAAACCAAACAAAGGTTATCACCCCCTTTTGCTTCTTGAGTTTTTTTAATATAGTTTAGTGTTTAGAGATGGTCATGTTTATGCCCCCTCCTTTTTTATTAATAAAGTTTTTCCTTATCGATAAAAAAAATAAAGCTTTTCCTAAAAAAAAGATGGCTTATTGTAGTGAGGAAAAGAAAAAAACTTTTGAACCTCTCTACCTTTTTTTCTTCCATTAAAACCTTTTGTTTTATTTTTTCTTGTCTCTAATTCTCATCTTGGTGTCAGAGCCTGTTTGACCAAGTGGTCTAGTGTTCAATCCTTGCCATCTCCATTATAATTAATTAAGTTTCAGCACAAGGTACGGGTCAGCCTGTGCTTGTCCACGCTTCAAGCCCAATAGGCTTTTGCATGAGAGGGCGTGTTACTGAATAAAAACCTATTTCAGGCACCTCGCCTAATAGCTTAAGCTTTTAGGTTGAACATTTCCTTGACAAAGCATAAGAAGAGTGGATGGAGATCCATCATGCTAATGGGTCACCTGTCAAGGAGATTTCTTGAGCCAAAATCAACTCCTTGCCATAACCATCTAAACTCTTATTGTGTTTGTCTAGGTGCTGAAGAAGCATATGGGGAATTTTCAGGAAAAATTAGGTATTCATTATGGATGGGTATGTCAAAGTAGAAATATCTTGTTGAGGTGTGCTTGAAGTGGTTAGACTGAAAAAATTTGTATATGTACATCTCAAAGACAAAAAGAATGTCTAATTCTCTAGTCAACAAGCTGCATAGTTGTTTTCACTATATGAGGTGTTAGAAACAAACTAACCATCTGACCATATAGTTCTTTTTTTACCATGTACTGTAACTCATTCTTCTAAAATAGTCTAGTTCATGTAAGCATGCAATATAGAAGGGCTTATTATTAGAATATGCTAATGTGCAAGGAAAAATTATATAAGTGAAAAAAATGTTGGTAATATGAACTTGGTGGGGGTTCTTCTGGTTAGATGAACCCCGGAGTAGGGATGCAAACGGATTGGATCGGATTTGAATTGGGGTATATCTGATTCGATCTGGCAATACAAATCATAGATCCGATCGGATCTCACAAACATTGCTTTGAATTCGAATCCAAATCCATTATGGTTGTTGGATATCTGAATATGATCCAATCCGATTTCTGAAAATTTTAATAAATTATTAAAAGGAAAAAACATAACAATTTATATAAAGAAAAACAGAAAATACAAGTATTTTTTCAACTATTTTCATCATATATATACATGTTTTTTTTATAAAAAAAGTATTAAAGTGCAATATAAACACACACTCACACATATGGTTGGATAGGGGGTGACTCGAATTCGATCCCATTATCTGATCCGATCCAAAAATCCGATAGAGGATATCCAAATCCGACAAAATAGGATTGGATCAAATCATGATCCAATCCATTTGTACCCCTACCCGGAAGTACAAGACATGCTTATACACATCTTAGATGAAAAGTTATAGCTGTACGGGGATACATGGGTGTGTCTTAACTGACAAAATTTTATCTTATTTTGGAGTGGTTTCAAACAAGATGTGTATACATTTTAACTAATAGAAGTGAAAGAAGACTTCCAGATATGACATGCTGTCCAACAGGAGTGTATATGTAGATTAAAATTGTATTAATAGCAATTGAATGTATGTGTCTAGCATCATCATCATCATCTTTGCCTTATCCCAACTATATGGGGTCAGCCACATAAATCCTGTTTCACCATTTCATTCTATTTAGTGCCATATCCATTGTTAAATTATAAGTACTTAAATCATTTCTTACTACTTCAACCCATGTCCTTCTTGGTCTGCCCCTAGCCCTTCTAGCCCCTTTAACTTGCAATAGATCATTTCTTCTTTATATGTATCTAGCATGTAAATATGAAAAGTTCTAATACAGCTACGTTTCTGGAAATGCTTTGTTATTGTTACCTAGCTTGTACGAATTAGTTCTATGGTCTGTTATGGGCCTTTAGTTATTGGGCGTAAGCTTGTTTTATTTTGTACTGTCTAGGTGTCCCATCACTAATCAGGGGCATTTTAATCTTTTCTTGTAATATCATAATGTTAAAACAAATATTAGCTTCTAGGGACAGCTGAGAATAGACTATAGAAAGGTCTGTGTCTAGGGTTTCTCTTTGGGTGTAGGGACCAAAGAGAGTTTCCCCAGCCTGTTTATGCCATGGTAGTTGTTCTACAGCAGCCAGTAGCCATTCGTCTACTAGAGAGATCTGTGTAGAACAGATGTAGGAAGGACTGAGCAGACAGTTCTAGTACATGACATACATATTAAACCTATGGATAACAATGGATAGACTTAAAAATGCTTCCTTTTGTTATAATTCCAAAGATGGTAGCACTAATCAGTCAAGTAGTTTGCACAACTCGGTGGATAATGTATACTTGGATGACTCTGATTCATTGGTTAGAGTTTATGTCTTGCACATGTGGTTTCACTTCCCTCTATCATTTCTCATTCTCTTTGTAATAATAAATAGCAGTGAATTATGCATGGACATTGTGATAGTAATTCACACAGAAAAGCACGATTTAGCTACATATTACCATATGATATTCTAATACTTGTATCTCATGTCTCGTGTATAATATATATCAAATGACAGTATCGTGTTCCAATGTGAGATTAAGTTTCACACAAGAACATCTTTTAGATATTTCATACTTGTTACCATGTAATATTGTAATGCTTATATATCTCAGGTACATTGAACAACAAACAGACCCATACATATGAATAGAAAAATGCTAAGCATACAACTTTTTTTCTGTATATCTTACAAATGCACCAATCACACATCTAGAAAATCTGTAGGACCCACCTGTATTGACATTCAGTAGACCCATTTGAAATGAAGCATTATTACGGCTTACTGGTAAAAGGTGCATTTACAAGGCATAAAGCAAATTCTCATGCTTAGTATTCCTCAGATGAATACTAATGTGCCAACCTATGTTACTCAAATACATGGCTGGATATGGTTCTGGATACATAATTTACATTAAAAATTCAAGTATCCGACACAATGTGGCACTGTTGTACAAGAATCTGGTTATCATAGGTGCCATACTGCCATTTTTCCAACTTATTAAATGAAACCATAGATCCTATTTTGTTCAAACTAATGATAATTTCTGTACTGCATGGAACATCATAAATTTATTATTGAGCAAAGATGGAATTGGTTAAAGAAGGATCAAACAATAAAGTTAGGCACATAAATTTGCTAATTACATTTTTATAAAATTAGCCCAAAAAGGTATCTGACATGCTTTTAGTATTTGGTTTTTGAGGCATTAGTTGTGTTTAACAATATACAATTCAGAAGCGAAATGTGTAACATATAGGTGCATTTCTTTGACCACTAACTTGGGGCTCTATATTCATTTGCAGGCAGATGTCATAATGGCTCTAGCTGGATCGAATGGAGGGTCATGGTCAACAACTTATTCACCAAAGTCTAGTGTGCGACCATGCCTTAATGAAGCTCATTTTCCTAATGAAGAGACTGGAATTGGTAAAAGCAACATGGGATTCCAACAGGAGTTGCGTGGGAGGTTACCAATTCCAGGGAGTTCCAGTCATGGAATCAATCAAGGTGGTCGGATTTCAACAATCCAAGTTGATCCTCGAATCTTATCCTCAGGTATGTAGTTGGAGTACATCTGTTTTGTGTGGCTTCTACCCTTAAATTGGCTGATACCAATTACCATATATGGGTTGTAGGGGCCCATCAAGGTGGCACTATAGTAAAGGAAACAAGGTCTCTGGCTCAAGCGGCAGAGGTTGATACGAAAGGAAAAAGAGAGGTAGGATCATAGGAAAGGTCAAAGGCATTCCATACTCCAATCCTATTGACAGTTTCTTGGAGTTTAAGTTGCCTTTGGTATCCCATGGGTTTTAAGTCTATGTTTCAGCAGACATAAATCAACCGTAGGATTCAAGTTCAGAAAGCCATATCTCCTTACTTTACATTCCCTGATTTCATATTCTATTTGAATTGGTTCATTTTGCTCTTTGGCGTTTCCATTCCATGGTCTCAGTTGTTAGGGAAAAAGATGGTTATGTTCATCCGGCTATTATGAATCCAGGTGCATCTCTTCAAGCAAGTTCATTTCTGAAGGGTGTTTCTTCTTGGGTTAAACAAATTTCAAGTAACCAACTGGTGGTGGCTCAGTTGGTAGGTCTCTGGCTGGCTGGTTGTAGCGGAGACTTGGGATTGAATCCTGGTGCCACATGGATTGGGGGTTATGGGTATGGGGATTGGGGATGGGCTACCCCCGTTGTGTAGCCTCATGAGGCCATCAGGCCATGGAAAAAAGTGAATTCCAAGTAGGAGCCACTCTAAAAGGAACTTTCTTGTGACTGATGTACACACGTTCCATGAGTGTAAATTAGTCACACCACCACCAGGTAATTTACACAAACCAAACCCAAATATTAGTTGGAGTAGGACCATCTGGGTTGGCCATATATATGTTCACTCTCCCAGTTTGTGACTCCATATTAAGGCTTGCATACTTCTTACTCCCATTGATTTATCCTGTGCTTTTCACAAGGGTATCCCTGGTTTATGAAACTATGAAAGATAAGATTTTACTCAAATCAGTCATCAGACCCCTGCGGAGATTGTAGGCTTTGTAGCCTCTAGTATTTCAGACTTTTAATACAGAAAAGAAAATAAAGGAAAACAGGGCTTTTTATAAATGTCAGTTAAACACATGGTAGCAAAGGGCTTCAGGGTTCAAACTAGTCCCATGAATAGGGGTTGCACTGTTGCAGAGGAAAAGAGGTGAGAGCTGGACCGAACGGAACAGAGCAGACTGGATGGATGTTTCGTGGATCATAGGGTCTTGGAGGATCCTCAGAATGGTCTGATTACCTTTGGCTATCTGTACTGTAGTGATATGGAGAGGGGTGGAAGGCTGGAAGCCATTGGTGGGCTGATTACTGCTACAGCTATTGCTGTAGTCCGTGGCGGTGAGGTTGTGCTGAAGTTAAACTGAACTTGGGAAATAATGGTCATGCCTTCCTGTCGAGTTAACATCTTCGCCCCCATAGCGCGAGCCCCACGGGTGCCCCACATGCACATCTCAGCGTGCATTGGGAACATCTCCCGAATTTGTCATTCGGGAGATGTTATTGGATGTTTTGTGGGGTGCGCTCCAGTGGGGCGCAGGTGTAAATTCCGGTTTTGAGTGTAATTGGTACGTTGACAAGGGTAAAATCGATGAAACTCTGTTATATTCCACCTGTATACCTCTTGTTGGACTGATTCATTTAGACCTGACAATCGGGTTGAGTCAAGTCAATTTTGGGTTGAGATGGCAATGGCTAGACCCTAACCCTAAATATTTAAGTTAGGGTTGATCCACGTGTCAGACAGGTCAATAGTTCAACTGCTTAGGGTCAGTTGGTCTTTGACCATGCCAATAATTTTTACCAAAAATATGGGTTTAAGCATCCAGATCGGATGGTTCTATTGTCTGGGCCAATACCGGCTTATAAAGAGACTTTTTTTCAGGTTGGGTTGGGTTGATTTTTTGGTAGGCTACGACTCCAAACACAATATATGTATAGACTATAGAGACCTGGCTTTTTTTTTTTTTTTTTGTCATTCAAATCCAATTTTTTTGTCATTAATTTATTAACTGCTCCAATTTCTCAGTAGCTCCTCTTCAAATTCCTCTTATTGACTAAGTGCAAATTTTAAGGGATATATCAAAATACAATTTGGATATGCAAAAAATATGTCAGGAGTATAAACACAAAAAATATATATATATAGTATATATACATACAAAATATAAGGTTTTGCATTCTATATGTTTGTATTTCCACTCCTTCCAAACTGAGACATAATAATAATAATAATAATAATAATAATAATAATAATAATAATAATATAAGTTTATATATATATATTAATGGTTTATACAAAGTGTCGATATATCAACAGAAAACAATTGGTAACACTTGGAAAGTGCATGAATATGCGGCAGACAGCATATCCCAATAATAGCCTTTTTAGGGGCCTGTTTGATAACAAATTGAATTTACTGCCCAACTCCAGCTTCAGCCATCAAGGAGTTCACAAGGCATGTAAAAACTTGTTCACTAAAATACATATCAATAAAATTTTTTATTCAACCACTTCTGCCTTTTTTCAAATGGCCCCTATTACTCTTTCTCTTCCAATCTATATCTAGTAAAAATCTATGATGCTGTTGAGGTATGGTACCAATCAAAATCCATCCATAAATTTTGATAAATACCATCTGATTGGTGACCATGTTTTTATACTAGTTGAATGGTCACAAGTTCTTTTGATATCATTCTTTCAGGTACCATAGTCAAACCCATTTAAAAGGAAAAAAGAGGAAGAGGTGAGGGGTCGTCTCACCACTTTGCTTAAAAAAAGTGTCCTCTCACCACTCACCACAGAGTTCACATGGACCTCCTCCTCCTTTCATTTCTCCAAAATAAAATCTCTCATGTAGGAATGGCAATGGGGCAGGGCACCCCCTCCCCGTCCCCTCCCCAAAGTCACGATACTTTGCCCTGTACCCGCCCCGTCCCCAGTGGCGGGGGTGGGTTCGGGGTGGGGCATCCATTCCCCATCAAGGACTGGGAATCCCCGAATTTCCCCACTTCAAGGTAATTACTTAAAAATTATCTATTTTATGGACAATTTATACTTTAAGGGTAATTCAAAAATAAAATTATGGGATCCTAGGATTTTAAAAATTTAGGAAAAACTTAGAAGTATTTTAAATATCAATATTAAATCTAGAGATATTTTACTAATTTACCTTTGAATTCGGAACATGTTCGGAAAATTATATACAAAATCCGTCCCCACCCTGTACCCGATTTGGAAAAAAATTATTTTCCTCATCCCCACCCATCCTTGTTTATTGTTGGGGAAAAGCTGCCCTGTTTGGGGCGGGGCAGGGTGGGGCCCCGGTTTTAAGGGGGAAATTGCCATCCCTACTCTCATGAGTCTTCAATGTCTTTTATAAAATCCATTTTACATTGGATTGATTAGGTTAAAGTCCAACCGGACCCTAACTTGGACCCAAACTAACATCAAAACCCAAGTTAATCAAATTTCCATTTGACACCATATATTGCATGCTAGTAATTTCCATTTTCTCCAAGTGCCATTTAGTGGTGATTCTGAAGGGGACTTTGTTATTTCCCCCATGCCCTACATCAAGGTGTTATAGATGCCAATCCTGTGAACATAGGTGACGTTGAGTAGTAGTCTTTTGAACATGGAAAACAACCCCCGTGTCCCCTTTGGGTCCTAATTCCAAAATATCCCTCATCAAGATTAGTTACAACAGCCAAACGGCCTTGAAACCGTATATCCTCCAATCCTCTTCCAACTTAGAAATTATGAAAAAGATATTTATCAGGAAAAGACATGGAAATAAATCTTCATAAATCCATGTAATTCACAGAATCTAATGCAATACAAAAAAAAAGAAAAAAAAGAAAAAGAAGAATTGAGCCGGTGTCTGCATCTATTTATACGTAGGCGTCAACAGCTCGCTCTAGTAGAGCAGTTCCTCTTCTTCTTCTTTTCTTCTGGGTCTTCTTCAGTTCACCCACCACTGATTCATCATTCATACAAGGATCAGTCTGGTCTTACCTTACCCTCCTTCAAAATCACCATGCAATCAGTCTCAGAACTCAGCAGCAACTCTCACCCTTCAAACCTCGACCACATTACTCCCATTGACTTCGAGTCCATCAAAGAGGTGCCTGAGTCATTCATCTGGCCGTTGCTCAGTGACTACCCACCCTGCAACTCAGCTGATATCGAACCAGTCCCCTCCATTGACCTCTGTGACCCTAAAGCCACAAAGCTGATGCGCCGAGCATGCGAGCGGTCTGGTGTCTTCCAAATCACCAACCATGGCATCCCCACACGCCTTCTTCACAAGCTTGAGTCCCAAGTCTGGCGCCTCTTCTCTCTCCCTACCGGCCAGAAGCTTAAGACCTTGCGATCACCAGACGGTTTCACAGGCTATGGCCTGGCTAACCATTCTTCTTTCTATCCAAAGCTTCTCTGGTCAGAGGGCTTCACCATTTTTGGCTCCCCAGTTGAACATGCACGCCAACTCTGGCCTCAAGACTACACCAACTTCTGGTAATGGCCTAAATGGGCCTTGACGTTTAGTATAGCCCATCACTATTCCTGGACTAAGCCCAGTCATGTATGTTCTAACTTGTAACAAAATTTTCATGGTGCAGTGATGTCATAGAAGAATACCAGAAGGAGATGAGGAAGCTATCAGGGAGGCTCACGGTGCTCCTGCTTAATTCACTAGGATTAACTACGGATGATCTTGAATGGGTTGGGGCGACCGGCGAAATCAATGGCGCACGCTCCGCGCTCCGGCTGAACTCCTACCCGCCTTGCCCGGAGCCGACCCGGGCTATGGGCCTAGCACCTCACACAGATTCATCCCTGTTCACAGTTATATATCAAAACGGCAGAACTGGTCTCCAAGTGTCAGTGGAAGGGGTTGGGTGGGTAACTGTTCGTCCGGTGACGGATGCCCTGGTTGTCAACGTTGGTGACATTTTACATATCATCTCTAACGGCCGGTTTGTGAGCTCGGTTCATCGTGCAGTTGTGGACCGAGCCCAGCATCGTCTGTCCATTGCTCACTTTTATGGGCCCCCAGTGAATGCCCAACTCTCCCCAGCAAAGAAGCTGGTTGACCCACCGGATCATCCCATTCTTTACCGGACTGTGACGTCGCAGGAGTATCTTGCCATCAAGGCAAAGCATTTCGACAAGGCGCTAGCTTTGATTCGCCATGCATAGTATATACAAGGGATGAGATTGAGATATTAATCTTCAACATTCAACTGTTGTCTGTTGGTTTGGTCTACATTAATAAATATAAATATAAAGAATCGGTTCTTCTTATCCAATTAATGTAAATGTAAAAGCCCAGTCCCCGGCCGGCCAGTGGGGGATCAAATCAAATAATGAAATTTAGCTAGTATGGCCCAAATTAAGGTCTTCACTCTTCATGCCTGCTATATATTTGTCCTTTCTAATTCTAAGCACTGAATGGCCAGCCAAAATGGTTTTCTCGGAGTTCAGGTTGGCTCAAGTTCTACTTGGGTCAGAGAAAGCTATATCTGAAAACTATTAAGAGATGATAAGCAAAACCAACAACAACAAAGTATATATTGACGGTTGACGCGCGCGGTGAGAGAAGGTGAAGCATAACGCTTAACCGCCAACCTTGACAAAGAAGACAAGGACGGAAGCCTAACTACGTACATCATATAAAACACTAGAGTACTTTTCATGGAAATCACCAAAACAAAGAATTAGAAGCAGAGATAGAGAGAGAGAGAAAGATCAAATAAGTCCTTTGAGTGTCTCTTTATACCTCCAGGCTCCAGGGGACAAGGCATGTGCACTAAAATCAAGAGAGACAGAGCCCCTCTTCCCCCATGGAAAGCTGCTTCTCACATTCCTTTTTCTTCCATAAATTTGTTCCTTCTGTTGTTCCCTTCTGTCAACTATAACCAGCTCCAACATCACTCGAACACATCGATCGATCTCTTCCTGCAACAGCAGCTACCCTTGCCAACCTCTCTCTCTCTCTCTCTCTCTCTCTCTCTCTCTCTAATTAAGTTGATGTGATGTGTGGGGCGTGAAGGCTTCACCATAATGGATAATGGGTTTACATATCATACACCATTAAGCAAACCAAACAGACTGATAAAGCTATATATTATATCCTCCAGACCATCTTCATCATGCAGTAATACCTGCAGTAGCTGAAGAAGGCACTAGGGAAAGCTACTGGTTCATGCTTGGGTCTCATCAGGCTTAACTAGAGAAGATGGGAAGTGGGTAGGCCCATGCAACCGGTGAACCTGATGAATTATCCCCTGTTGTTACGTTGCAAGCATGTCTGCCACTGCTACGGTTACCAGATCCAGACGATGATTCTTACCCGGCCTGACCAGACTTGAACCGGGGCCATGAGCCTAGCTAGTTGCACCATAATGGTACCTCCACTCTCTGGTGCTCTCACTGTCAATGTCGGCAATCCGACCGGCTCCAAATCTGCTCTCCACCGTGCAGCCATTAACAAGACTAGCCACAGATTATCAATTACCTGACTTGATATGTCCCATCAACGACACCCGGATCCTGCCTTTCTCCAAAGCTATTTGAACCAACCAGTTGCTGGGGACTGGGGACTGGGGTATCAGCAATTATCAAAGCAAAACGTCTGTGTATATAAGAAGAGGCTCTCTACTCCTCTTTGTGATGTACCCATGAAGATCGATATATTCTATGAACAATTGAACATGATCAATGATTACAATGCACTAACTGATTTCATTCTTTCTTTCTTACTTTTTACTTTATTAATTAATTGCCCTTTGTAACCCTTCATAGAATTATTTTTGGTATTTCTTCTCATGATCAAAGGAAATTAATTAATTTACATTACTTCATGAAAACTCTACTTAAAATGCCTAAAAATTAAAACATGCAATCAACCTCTAATTAATTAGGAGTCATTCAGTAATTAATGTGGCTAACTAATAAAACGTTGATAGTTTCAATACACTAGGCTCCACTATGGCATAATTGAAATCACACCACAAGAACCACATCGCACTATGTTTTGTACTGTGGTTGGGACAATGTAGATACTGTCAGACAAAACTTTGAATAAAGTCTCTTAGGAATTTATTGCAAAATTATATAAAAATGATTGTATCCATTGTGGCATAGATTGGTCCTCAAGATTTATGTGCCAATGATAAATAAATACAACATAGTGTGGATTAGATTCAGCCACGCCCTAAAACGAGGAACACTTTTTGCACCGTAGCACGGTCCATGCTATTTTGGAAATGAACCACATTTTTTAACAACCCTTAAATCATACCATTCATACTTCAATACTTTGGTATCAGAAGCTGCTCTCTCTCTCTCTCTCTCTCTCTACAAATCACATCACTAAAATTATAGATAATCTTATTTTAACAGAATATGGTATTTGAATGGATAATAATTCCCACAATGATCTTTACAAAGAAAGGATAAATAAGCACTTAAAATGAAATTATGATAAGACAAGAAGAGATGTTTAAATATCTTAGTCATTATTTGTAGGGGTGTTCATAAAAAAACGAAAAATTGAACCGAGTTGATAAAACAGAACCAAAAAGCTAGTTAATTGAACCAATCGGTTTAGTATTTTTGAAAAACTGAAGGACCAATTCATTTTTCGGTTAACTTAAAAAAATTGACAGGTAAACAAACCAATCAGTATATATATTACTAATAAAAGAGCAAATAGTCCTATTTTCTGGACTTTTCATTAGACATTTTTACCCCTTATCTAAACAACATACAATGGACATAAAAAATGGCATATATGTCCTTTACTCTCATTCCAAAAACTGTTCACTTATAACAGTTAAGAAACTGTCCACTTATAACTGTTCATAAATTGTAAATAGTTGTCTTGGATATACTCTCACGTGCAAATGCACATACATGTTTACTAGTATGTATAATATATATGAATTATATAAATATACAATATTTTTAATAATCTATTTATAATATATTATATATATTTTATAGTATTTATATATAATATAATATATTACATATATTTATATATTTATTTATAAAAACCGGAACCAGTCAACCAGTTGATTTGATTCAGTTTTAGTTCAGAAAATAAAATAAAAAAAAACTGAAGAACCTTTTTAATTTCAGAACTTTGCCTACAGTTTGATATATAAACGTGCCTAATCAACTAGCTAGACCTAAGTGCAAACCAATCATATTATCATAATAGAAGATATCTTTGGCATCGAATTTAAAGGTAAGGTGGAGCACTAAACCCAACTGGTTGACATCACAATGGAACCCTAAATGGATGATAAGTGTATATAGAGAGAGAGAGAATTCCTTTTCCTTCTCTTTTCTTTTTCTATATAATCTTTTTTTTATTTTCTACTTTAGGCAATAGAAACATGGAATGCTCTACAACGTGGCCTAATATGAATGGTTTATGAATATGTCTCAAAGAGGACAGGAGGTGCATGTTCATTTGTTTTGGAGTGGATCACAATAAGAAAAGAAAAATAGAAAATTGAGGTGGGTCATAAGAAGAAAAGTTAGAAGAGGAATGTAATTCTAGTGAGAAAGAGATGATATAGTAATGGAATTATGGAGTCCCAAATAATTTCAGATTCCAAGGTCGACCCTACAGGTGGCAACTCAAGGGGTCCCCATGTTGGCATTATCATCTCTTTATGTGGCAATATTCAGCTTGATATATAAACTCCCCACCACCAAAGTGGTGATGTAATGGGCAAGAGTCCAATATATGGTGGGGTGTAGAATTGACCTGGACTAGAGACTCAACATGTGGCCAATCTCGGATTGTCGCCTACCTGATGGACACCTTTTGATGGATCTGGTCCAGTTGAGTCACCTGGGAAAAAGATCTGGTTAGTCCAAGATTCCATGTGGCAAAATAGCTATGGGCCTAAGGGGGCCACATATTTGTGAAGTGACCCATTATCTCCCACATGCTAAGTTTCCACCTAACACCACTCCCATGTGGCAACAGAATTGCCTTCTCTCTATGTTTTTTTTTTTTTTTTTTCTAAGACTTTAAATTAAGCTTATCTGATGGAAAGTTTAGATCATTGGATACACTTAGGGGTGAGAAAAAAAAATTGAAAAATCGAATCGATCAAAAAAATCAACCAAAACCGAATCGAAAAATTAGTTAGTCGAATTGATCGGTTCAGTTGCAATTAACCAATATAAAAAACCAGTGGTTAATCAAACCGACCGATATACATATATTTCTATATATTATATATTTATGTATATTATAATATATATATATATATTATAAATTAATAAATATGTATTATATATAATATGATATATTATTTATTATTTAAAATATAATATTATATATATTTAAAAATTTTTATTATATATTTATAAGATATTTTAAAATTTAAAAAACTAAAAAACCAACAAACCAATCAACCAGTTAACTGATTGACTTTGATTCGATTTCAGTTACCAGTTTTCTAAAAACCAGTAATACCAATTCGATTACAAAAAAAAAAGCCCAAGTTCGATTAACCTAATCATGAGCACCCCTAGATACACCATTTCCCTATGGTGCTGGAATATCAAATTCAAGATGTGAAAGGAACTACCTCCCCCACCCACCCCACTCCACCCACACACACACACACAAAAGATAACCGGCATATGTTTTATTCTAAACAAGTTAAATTTGAAAAATATTTAGCTTATCTTATCCAATTTATCTAATAAATACGGATGATATTCCAAAACTTTCATTATTGAGGAAAGGGGAGGGGAGGAGATGAAATTTAACTATAAAATATTCAGTAAATTTTTTTGGATGATATTACCAAAAAAAAATTTGACAAGGTGATTTCATAATTTATCAAGATAAGTTCCTTCTTACATGACATTTAGTGGATAAAATTTAAAGATATTGTCTAAATCTCAAAAATTTATCCAAAATAATTTTGTGGCGCAGATATTGATTGACAGACTAACTAAAATTTTGTATTTCTCTGTAAAATGCTTATAGTACGGCAGTGTGAAAAGAAAAGTACTTGAATTATTCCACAAAAATATCCAAAGTTTTAGGACAAGATTAGAGAAGTTTCAGCCCTTCAATAATATCCTCTCAAACAACAAAAAAGATTGAAAGTGAATTAATTTAGCAAATATTTGTAATAAAATAAAGTGAAATGCTACAAGAAAAGTGTCGGTATGATCCTAGAAATCCCAAAATGGCAGCTAAGGTGTAGTAGCCAAAGGGTTCTTTTGTGTTCAAAAGGGGATAAATATAAGGTGAAAAGTTGTCTCACAAAAGAATGACAACCCAATTACATTATTCCATATAGTTGAAGAAAAATGTGAAACTAGACTTGACTTTGGGTTCCCCCCTTTTTTCCACAGAAAGGGTGATGAAAATCTTTTTGTTCCTTCCATTGTCTAATTATAGATAGGTAAAAGGGTCCAACCATGGTTGGCAATGATAAGTAGAAGAAATATATAATCTAAAACAATCTTTAACCATTTTAGTTTAGAGGAAAGAGAGCTGATTTAGCTTCCTAACTTGTTTAAATAGAGGGGATATTTTCATTTTTTTTTTGGTAAATAAATACAAGGGAATCTTGATGTATGATGTATCCAATAAGTGAGAAAAGGCTCATATGAGAGAGAGAGAGAGAGAGAGAGAGAGGTTGAATTGTTGTTTAAGGGAAAGATTTTCGTCACCTCAGAAAGCCACATATAGCCCAAAGGGTCCTATTAGTTTGAAACATCATCACTTGACTTGTGTGCCACACAGAAGATCCTTGGGTTGAAATTTGTTATTCCATACCAACTCCCTCTTGTTGGCATTTATTGAGAGAGATATAGGTAGATCATTTGAAGGGCCTCAAATTTTGCAAAACAAAATTGTTGTTGGGGTGGAAGAGGAAAATGTTGTCAAATATTGCTGGTGAACTTTCTTAATGAAATTTAGAAAAAAATTAAGTGTTTTTAGAAGAAAATCTAGAATGAATATCTGATATATTGTATCAGATGAAAATTTCAAAAACCGATCAAGTTAACAGCTAAGATTTTTCGTCTTTATGCAAAAAAAAAACTATTTTATGGATTAAGGGGAAAAAAGAGAATTTTCATGAATTTTTATAGTCTTTTTGAAATTATGTTTTGATTGAAAGGTGAGAGAAATTATCTACCACATGAAAGATACTTAGACTCAAAGTTCTAATAAAAATATAATTTAGTAAACTTCTAGACAATAATGACAATCAATAGGAAGGTTGAGAATTCATATATGCTCCTCATAGAGTGTTCTTCACACCAATACCTCACAATACACCCAACCATGCATTGGGAATGTCTCCCCATGAATGATAACATACAAGAACAGGAAATATTCCTAATGTGCAGCTGTAATGTGCTGTGAGATTGGTGTGAGGAGCATATCCTGTCTCAAAGGTTAAATATATAGAAATAATAAACTGTGGGTACAAATTTCAATTAGAGGAAAATTTTTTAAAGATTTTTTGTATTACATTCCCTAAAAGATTTAGAAGTTCTTATATCAGTAATTTCTCTAAATTTAAAAATTGAAAATTAAAAAAAATAGAAGGCCAATGTTATTTAAACAAACCTCTAATCCGAAGTGGACTAGTGCTGATGTAGATTGCAGGATTCAACACATGGAAAATCTAGAGGGTCCCCCTATCTCTCATGGAAGGCCTAGATTGACCACAAAATTCCTGCACAAGACTAAGATGATATCATGTGCGTATGTGTGTATTGATGCAAAATTGTAATAAAGTCTCAATTTGGTAGGAGAATAAATACAAATATGTACTGTGCAAATACATACAAAATATAAGGTTTCGCACTTTACATATTTGTATTTGTACTCTAGAAGGAGTATAAATACAAATACGTAGAGTGCAAAGCCTTATATTTTGTATTATTTTGTATATATTTATACAAATTTGCATTTTGTAAGGAGTACAAATACAAATATATAGAGTGCAAAACCTTGCATTTTGTATTACTTTATATGTATTTACATCGTACATATTTACATTTGTACTCCTTCCAAACTGAATAAAATGTGTAAATGCATCTGGGCAAACGTTCCAATATACAGAAGTTCTTTACTGAATCTTTGAATGTCAAAATTGAATTATGCACACACAAACTAACTCTGTACCATGTTTTTTGTGGTACACTGAATTGATAGCTATATATACAACCAGTCTGGATTGTCCAACAACCATCGTAGAGACCCTCCAGATTGGTGGCTACATGTGCGTCTGTCTCCATTAATCATGTGTATCCACATCACACATTAACTGTTAAAGTTTTAAAATTTTTAATAGAAGATTCCCAAAAAGATGTCTTTGTTTTTTCCTCATGGTGGGGAGCTATATTCAGCAGAAATCAGAAATCACCACCATTAGTTATCAGTGATGCAGCAAACACATGGAGCCCTTTTTGGTTGTATCCCTATTCTACTCATCATATGAGATAGATTCTTCGACCGCCGTAGATGCTTCGCCTAAATCATCATCGTCATCATCATCATTGTTGTTATTATTATTGACAAACAGACATCGATTATTAAATATTTGAAAAACAAGATAGATCCAAGATGATTATTCTACTAGTTCTGACAAACCCCACCCCCCCCCCCCAAAAAAAATAAATAAATAAATAAATAATAAGCTAATGAATCAGTCAATTTAATTTGCCTAAGTAAAACATCTTTCTACTTTAATTACGGACCACAATAAAGGGCGCATAGCACTTGGAATCGGATTGAATTTCACAAAATTTCTAAACAGCTTTTTCTCTGTCCAAAATTTGAGTTGAATCTATGAGACATAATTTGCCAAACCCACCACTAAACTTGATCCCATTCAAGAGAAATATGCCTGCACCAAAATCCAGACTACATATCACGGACCTCCAACCCAAGCCCAAGAAGCTGCCATTTAATTAATAGTACGGTAAGGTCTAAGGTGGTAGTTTCAGATTTTCAGATTCACTCAATAATCACTTATCCTCTCATCAATAGAGTTAAGTAGGAGTAGGTTGAGTTGGGTCTGTGTGGGGAGGTGCCTCCGGCGGGCTCCAGTGGTGCTTTTTGTCTGGGGAAAATTCTGTGACGACTTGCTTCAGCGTGTACATAACAGAACCACACGTACGTTGTTAAAGTATTGGGCCACAGTGTTGGTGGGCTATGACTATGACTTGCCTTAATCAGAACTATGCAAGGGCTATAACCTATAAGCAGTGTCCGCTAATGACTAATCAAAGGGGCTGTGGGCTATGGGCTGTGGGCTGTGGGCTGTGGACTGTGGGGGTCAGATTGAACGGTCCAAATTGATCGAAACTTGTGCCACCCACACAAGACGAGGACACGTCCTCATGACAGGTCACACCGTGTTGAGCCAATGCCCAATCGAATCACCAATGGCAGGACACTACTGATGTATGTTCATGTTCTAGTGCTAGCCAGTGCTATCATAATTACCATACATTTGCAATCCAAAGTTCCAAACCTTTGGCTGAGTCGAAAAGGACGCCATCCTGGTCTGACCATGGTTTAGTGGTTTCAACTTTCAAGGCCAATGGTGTAGATCAGAGTTCTGTGTAGGACCATGGCTGGGCTGGGTGGCATCATTTGGCCTATACCAAAACCAACCTAAATCATCTTGAGCCTAGAGGTTCAGTTCTACCAGGAATCATGCTTTGCCTATTTCTTAACTCCAATAATGCGCAAGAGTGACAAAGCTTCATCATTTCTTTTCATATGAATCTAATCTCTCTCTCTCTCTCTCTCAGAGACACCCACCATGGGACATGGGCTAGTTAACTCTAAATATTCCTGATAAGTAAGACAAACAAGCAAGCATTAGTCAATGTCGAATTATCAATCCAGTGATAGAGAGAATTGAATGAACAAAGATCATGTCATCCATGACAAAAGCTGCTAACCATTAGGGTTCTTTCACGTATGTTCTTAAATGGAATAATTATTTAGGTAGCTCTGATTAGAAAGAAGTCTTCTAGGCATTGGACAATATATGCTCGCCAATTGCCATGCCCAATTTATGCCTTCAATCTATAACTTTAGTTGTCATTGTGAAAACCCTTTAAACAAATGAAGGCAAACATATCAAAGAGAATTACGTACAAGTCAAACCCTGTAATTACTCTTTTATTTTTTTTTTTGAAAAGCTGTAATACAAATACAAATATGTATTTGGAAGGAGTACAAATACAAATTGGACAGTACAAATACATACAAAATAATAAAAAATGTAAGGTTTTGCACCGTACATATTTGTATTTATACTCCTTCCAAACTGAGCCAAAAACACTAAAGTCAAGGACAATAATTGATAGGTTTAGAAATATTTAGCTTAATTAATACAGACATGTATATAGAGAGAGAGAGAGAGATGTAGGCACGTACTTGTGTAGGTAATTAGTGGAATTTCCAGACCCACGTGGTCACGGGTTCAGTTCCTGATTCACACCAAAAGTTGGCAATTATAATTTTTTTGGGGGTCTTGTAGCTAATAAATCTACCTCCACCTTTCAGGTTTAACCGCTATCAAATCTGGGTTCAGATTTTCCCACATATTTATATGATGAAATACCCATTTGTGTATTCTGATTTTTCAAGCTACCCTTCTGAGCTTGAAGTAGATATCTATCACACCATTAATCACCAAGTTCTATTATGTTTCAGTATCAGAGTTCTGTCAATAACAAGACTAAAACCAATCTCTAGTACTAGTAACACACTGTGGAAAGAGAACAGGTTATAATGGGGGATACAATTGAAGCTAGACAAGGAGAGAACAAAACTTGCAGCTAGACATGCTATAATACCTTACAGATCGAATGATCATTGTATTGTGTGACCTACAGTGCTGGACAGGTATCAATGAAGAAGAAAGCTTTTAATCTAGCTAGCTAGTGGGTGTATATAATTTGGTTGAATCCATGGAAAGACAACAATCTGGTCACTTCCTTTTTGAGTGCCACATGAACAGCATGTGCAACAACATTGGCGTTTGTGCATGTCTGTGTTCTCCCTTGCGTGGACATGTCTCATGCAATTTGAGAAGATAAGGAAGAGACATGGACATCACCATTCTGATTTCATGGTTTTGGTTCATCAAGGTGGCCACAAAAGCTACCACAGAAACAGAGAGAGAGAGATGAAAAATTCTAAGGTACATTGTAAGAGGATGTTAAGGAACACGGTAGCTAGCTAGCCTAACTTCTGTGGTAGTCACTAGGAGCCCACTTCAAGTCATGGGAGACTAGATAAATCTAACCCCAAAGTACCAAAAGAAACTATACTACTTTTAAGGGAAATTACCAAAAATCCAATAAAAAGTATGTGTACACATTCCACATTTGTTGTGGTAAATGACAAAAGTACCCCCTGCATGTGGTCCCAAAGGAGTCCTTATCTTCTCGCATATATGCCAATGGTTTAGCAATCGGGGTTGCTCTTTGTTGATAGAGAAGTCCAATATACTCCAGGGCCCTAACTATCACTGTTAGCAGACAAGTTTCACCAATTGCAAAAGGGTAAGGAGGAAAGGGCAATCCAGTCATTTTCTGCAAGTGAAGGGAGGTGTTGTCCTCTTGTGAGGAGAGAAATAGAAGCAAGTATGTCCAAGGAGGATGACACAGATGTTTTTCTACTTGAAGACAAGACAGAAGCACATGGAGAGAGAGAGAGAGAGAAGGAGCCCTCTCTAATAGAAAGATTGAGTCCTTGAGTTGAGAGGTTGAGAATTGAGATGCCCTACACCTTTCACATATGTATTGTTCTATGGAGGACAAGATGGTCCTTTCCTTTTATTTAGCATTATTTTTTGGGTTCTCTTTTCCAACACACACTTTTCATATCTTGTCTTGACACTCTCCTAAACACCAAACCCTCCAAAGTCCAAAGGCACCACCCCTCAATCACCTTTGTCGCCATCTTCACCACCATCCCTCTATATATATATTCAACATAGTTCACAATTCCCCTCATATTATCTACTACTATAGTACTTCCACTGCTTCCACTACTAACTTAGGTAGTATTTCCGACTCCAGTTTTTTTTTTTTTTCATCCTTTCGTTACAAACGCCCTCTCATTTCTCTCTCTCTTGGATCCCCAATTCTGTACTTAAGTTCACTATGACTTCAAGACTTTCAGAGGCCTTCAGAGCCCACCCTGTCCACCTCCATCATGGTGACCTAGACTTGGAATCAGTACGAGAGGTACCCGATTCACATGCTTGGCCACAACTGGATGACTACCCATCTGTGCACTCATCGTTTGATGTTGAGTCAGTGCCAGTAATCGACCTCTCGGACCCTAATGCAGTAAAGCTTGTGGGGCATGCATGCAAGACGTGGGGTGTCTTCCAGGTCACCAACCATGGCATCCCCATGCGTCTCCTAGAGGATGTCGAGTCCCACGGCCGGCGCCTTTTCGCTCTCCCTCCCCAGCAAAAGCTCAAGGCTGCACGCTTGCCAGATGGCATCTCTGGCTATGGCCTGGCTCGAATCTCCTCCTTCTTCCCCAAGCTCATGTGGTCTGAAGGCTTCACCATTGTTGGCTCCCCCATCGAACACGCCCGCCAACTTTGGCCACAAGATCATACCAGATTCTGGTATTATACCTACGTGCATGAATACAATTTGTTTTGATTTCATGGTTGTTATCTCTCTAATTAGAAGTTAACAGTTAAAACCATTCCATTTTCTGATATCTGGGTGCGGGTGTGTCTTCAATCTTTCATGGGCGCAGTGATGTAATGGAAGAATACGGCAAGTGTATGAAGCAGTTGGCCAGGAAGCTATTCTGGCTGATGCTTGGTTCGCTGGGTATAAACAAAGATGACATCAATTGGGCAAGCCCTCAAGGAGGCGAATCTGGAGCTATGTGTGCAGCCTTACAACTGAACTCGTATCCAGCATGCCCCGACCCGACCCGTGCCATGGGCCTTGCTGCTCACACAGATTCCACCCTGCTGACAGTCCTATACCAGAACAGCACAAGCGGTTTACAGGTGCTGAGAGATGGAGCTGGGTGGGTGACTGTACCTCCCCTTCCGGGTGCACTAGTGGTCAATGTTGGCGACCTCCTCCACATACTCTCCAATGGCATATTCCCAAGTGTTCTTCATCGAGCAGTTGTTAACCGGACCCGTCATCGCCTGTCCGTGGCCTACCTCTATGGACCGCCGACGAACGCTCAAATATCACCCCTCTCAAGCCTAGTCGACCCCAACCATCCTCCGCTGTATCGGCCAGTGACATGGGCCGAGTACCTCGGGACCAAGGCAAAGCATTTCAACAAGGCACTATCATCAGTTCGCCTCTGCAGTCCCCTAAATGGGTTTGTCGACCTGAATGATCATAACAGGGTAGAAGTCAGCTAGCTAGCTGCCTGCATTGCAAAGCAGAGAGAGCAGGGTCAGCTTCATCAGCATGATTATGGATTATTACTGAGCTTTTTTTTTAATTGGATACCAATGTTCTAGGGATTCTGGTTGCTTGGACGGTTGTGGGTAATAAAAAGAGAATTGGGTTAGTTCCCATGGGAGGGGCCCAAGGGGATAAGTTATATCAAATCATGCAAAGGAATGCACAACAAACAGTCTCTGTTTTTTCATTGTCTGTGTGTATAGAAAAGATAGGGAAAGATGCTCACTTGAATATTCAAACAGGGGGCACAAACCGACACCTTTTTGCCACGGATGTGAAGGAAGATACTGCTTGAATGAATAAGACAATCATCAAGAAAAAATTGCACTGGTTAAATAAATCATGAGATGAAAAGAAGAAGAAGAAGAAGAAAGGCTAGATAAAGATTTTTCACATAAGATAAAATGATAAAAGGAAGAAAGTGAGACTGAGAGGGCCCTGTTTGTCATTTTCGACACCACTCGATCCCTCTCTTGTTGGGGGTGGGGGGGGGGGGGGGGGGGTTTGGCCTCATCGCAAAGACAGGAGTCTCAGTCCTTTCGATGCTCGGCATGGCTTTCTGTGTTGACGATGTTATTGTCTGCGCCCACACACTGGCTGGCCAGCCGGAGAGCTTTACCCTCTCCTAGGAACAAAGCAGGTTTTGCCGTTTTAATATGATTTTGCACCTATCTTGCCCATCTGGGTTGTGGTAGGTACGCTATGGTCAAAGAAACCAATGACCCAAAACTCCTCCATGTCCCCCAACCCAGAATTTTTGCACCGGAGACAGGAAGACATCACCATGTAGAAAATGGAAATAGATGCTGAAACAGAACTGCCCATCTAGCTATCCCAAATATCAGATAACAACTCCTAGAAAGGAATTAATGCATTTAACTAGACCTGCAATCCTAACTGAGTTCTAGCTGTGGTAGTGTACTCTTACAATAAAGGCATAACTCTCAAGAGCTTTGTGCAGTTTGGAATGTAAACCAACAGAGAAAAGAAAAGGACATGATTTTATCTGCAAATCATTAAATATTAATGGGTCTTAATTAGCTAGCTGCATACTCAACAGTCAACATTGATAAAATGGATATGCTTGAATGTCTCCATACCCACTATCGTACTACTTCTACAGGGAGACTTGGCTACGGAATATGTGTCATTTCCACTGCAATATTCCTCCTGGAAACTGCCAAACTCTAATAGGGAGTTCAAATATACAATGAATAAAAGACTTTTTTTTGAGACCAACTGGAATAGGAGATGACTGTTGTCAAGGTAAAGGACTCGTTACTGCATGTAAAAGATTTCACTCTTTGAAGTAACCGTAGACAAGCATGCTAGGAATTGGCTGGTTAGCATGTAGAGACCTATCTTGAACAGTTGAAATTAGATCAATGATATAAAAATATATATATTAAATACCTTGATTTCACTCTTTGAATTCCGTTCCAATACCATAAACATGTTATGAAGACTTAAGATTCAAGTCCAACCCAAACATTTGCATATCACACTGAATGAAGTTTAACTCTAACCTCATTTAAAATAAAAGCACTTCAAGATTTGCGAACCTTTCCAAACTTATTGGGAAGTCTTACCATCATTTTGCTATACAGGTTTCCCTTTAGAAAAATGCAGAAATAAGTGGTACGGAAAAGAAATCAACACCGATTATTCTTCTAATAAACCAAAGTACCTCATTAGAAGACAGAATCCAATTAGATTTTTTTTCAAAAGGGATTAAAAAAATACAATAAGTATAACTGAAATGCTACCTAATTCTCAAAGTTTAATTAAGTTTACATATGCGAACGAATTTAGGCTTAGACAATGGGAAGGCTCGGAGGATTAATATCTTCACTTTGAACAACCAAAATGGAATTATCACTACCGAAGATGTTCACTTTCCACCTCCCCCACACACACAAAAAAAAAAAGAAAAACAAAACAAAAAAGAAATTTCATTTACTACTATAAAAAAATAAGCAAATGACTTGATTGTTGTTGCTAGAAAGGAAACCTTGTAAAATTTGTACTAAAGCATCTTCTTTAATACATTTTAGTATCAAAGACCCTATGTAAGACTTGTTTGCTAAATAAAATGCTTATCTATAGTGGCATCCAAGCATAAAATAATCTTCATAAAATTTGCTTGAACTTTTGAAAACAGAAGTGAATACAAAATACTAGAAATTTCCACGGAGAATTAGTACGGCCTGAAAATGTTTAGATGATTGACTTACCTTTCCTAAAACTGTGGGAACATCAGAAATGAATTGTGTGCATCTGAACATAACCCATATCAATCCACCAAGCCCACAAGTAAACTGAAAGAGGCTTGAAAAATTATATAAAGAAAATGTGTTCCAATGAATTCTTATTTTCTTGCTCTTGGTAGAGAAGTTGCTACCTGGAAATCTTTTAAAAGGGAAAATAATGCCTTTGCTTGCTACTATCTGAAGCATATTTCGTGTTGAGGGGTTTGAATTTTTTGACATTTTTACCGATTAAAAAACAAAAAAAAACCTGAAATACACCTTGAATAACTACATTCTCAAATAGTAACAGTAAAAAACAAGTATATATACATCCTTAAATAACTCAACACCATGGATAAATTTTAATAATAGAAGTCAAAGAAGTGCAAAGTCTCTACCATATTGAGTTACAACTAATCACAACTTATGGAAAATAGAAATAATAACCAATGTTTTAAAGCGCAAAGGCATGATGCGAGGCGTTCCACTACCTGGAGGCATGAGGCGTAGTTCAGAACGTAAGAGGTGTAAGCCTCCTGAACACAAGGAAGTGTAAGCCTACTTAAGAGGAGGGGTGATAAGGAGGAGGAAGGAGGATCTCATTTTTCCTTATTTTTAATAAAAAACTTTTACATTAAGAAGGATGGAGATGCATAGCACTGGTTAAAAGGGAGGCCTTGTCGAAGCGGAGGCGAGCGAGCCGGCACAGGGCTTAGCCCTCAGCCCACTTTCTTTCCCCTTATCTTTTCTTTCCTTCCCTTTCCTTTTATTTTCTTTCTTTTTCTCTTTTATTTACTTCTCTTTCTTTCTTTTTCTTTCCCTTCCCTTTCTTTTCCTTTCCTTTCCTTTCCCTTTTTTTTCTTTTTTCTTTCTTTTTTGTTTTTTCTATCTTTTTACATAAGGTGTACATGAGGCGCATGAGGCGTACGCCTTTAGCACGCCTCATGAAAAAAGCATATGAGGCGTACACCTCTTGCACCTGAGGCATACGCCTCAAAGGTGTCGGCATCTCTAGCATACGCCTCAGGGTGTTCTGGGGGCACCTTGCCTAGAGGCGTGCCTCCAAGCGTACACCTCCCACGCCTTTTAAAACACTAATAATAACATAATAATAGAGAATAATTCAGCAAACTATGAAGATATAAGAGGGATTGCAATTTCAATTCCCTTCCTCAATCTATCTTGGATGGCTAATGGGTAAGTGTCAAGAAATCACATTAGACCCAGGTGTGTAGTATCAGTAGTCCATTGTCAAAACATAAGCTGCTATCCTTGTAATAATCCTGCAATGTTTTTGCTCAAGGATTTAATTATTATCATCATGTACTTGATCCCCATTCATCAATACTGATGTTTGCTTAATATTTCTACCCACTGCACATGGAACAAATGCAACGAGTGGGGAAACCCCTATGTTTTTGGAAAATATGATGTTCAGAATTCGAGTCTTTATATTTTTAGGCTGAAGTTTATTTTTGTTTGTTTGCTTTTAGTAGGATTAGTTATGGGTATTTAGAGTTGTTTTATGATGAGTCCAGATCAGATTGCCTCTATGGGTTATATATGGGTTTACCTCAGTTTTAATGCACTTAGGAATCTATTCTAGACAGTTTTTTAGTCTAAATTAGAGCAGAAGGGAGATCTGAGTCCTTATCTTGAGTCTATAAATAGTCTGTTATTGTAATTTTAGTTTAAAGTTTGTGAAACTTGTGCCAAGGATTGGTGCTTTTGGAGGTTTTCACTATTTTCTCTAAAGGTGCAATGTTTCTTCTCTTTCTCTTCTCTAGTCCCTTTGGTTTCCAAATCTGAAACTCTTTTATTTCCACTCTTTTTCTATTATATCAGATTTGAGTTCTTTCTTAACCACCACATTTACCCTAATAGGACTTCTTTCCATCCTACATCAATTTGTCTCTTTTATTTTTCTGGTTATTATTTGCAGCTTATTTGCTTTGTTCTCTATGGTTTGACATATTTGACATCTTTGGGTGCAGGTATCAGAATATGGCTATATTTATAGGAGTTAATGGATTCATCATACACTAAGCAATCAACAAATAATTCAAAATAAAAAAAAATAAATAAATAAAGTTAGATAGCTCTATTTTAATAATAAAGATCCCTTCCATCATTGATATCCAATCAAATATCAACAATAGGGGAATATATTAACAAACTTGCAACAGTTCAAAGCTCATAATGTACTAATGTGCTCAAAATTTATAGTACATGATATGCTAAAGTTAGTTGGTCTGAGGGGCATTGTGTAATTTGAGTTAAACTTCTAACATGGTATTTTGCAACAATACCAACTAATGGTTTGTTTTGGTGCTTGTTCACATAGTGAAACATAATCAATCCATTAAAACTAAGAACAAGAAAGGGTGCACATTTGGTAATCAAATGCACAAATATTCCAAAAACCCATCTCATGTAGTGTGAACAGGGGCACTTTGGTGTAAACTAGCCATCTGATGGGCCCAGCCAAGGATATCAATCAATGGCTGTAAACATTAAAAATTGTCTGCAAAGCTAAAGATCAGGCCATTGGTATAATCTGAATATCTTCATTCCAACCGCAGGAAATCCTACCAAGCCTATAAAATGGTAGCCAAGCCCTTGAAAAAAGTTGTCACCTGCAGCTAAGGAGATCATCTGATTGTTTAAACTATCCAGTGTGTGTATAACTGCATACATATACATATGTACATACATACATACATACATACATATAATAGGTCATGGGTATTGATACTTGCACCATACCAAAGAGTGTGTGCAAGTTAACTCATGATTACCCAGGCATGACCACATGAACTCTTTACTAGAGTTAAAAAAGTTTTTAACTTTCAAAAAAGACTAAACTACACATCAAGTAATGGAATAACTTTATTAAGGAAAATATAAATCCATGAACTTTGTATGTCAGATATTCCAAGTAAAGATCTTAACTAAGGATGCCCGATGCCTCCCACACGGTTTTTGGTAGAAGTATGTGTTTTGTACATATTTCACTATGAACGCCTTTTATACTGTTTTTTTTTCTTTCACTAAAAGAGAAAGAACCTGTTATTTATTCATTTGGAAAGAGATTAAGGACTTCTCTTTCTCTTTTTTTTTTTCCCACCTTATTCATTAAGTGGATCAACAACCAATAAAGGTTTCTGAGCAAGAGCTCTTGATGTAGATCACCAAGGGGATTTAAAATAAGTGATAAGTGATAAAAATGCAAGGAAATATTAATTCAAAAGAGATCCAAGAAATTTTGAGCAACATTTTGAAATTTCAGACAAAATAAATCCACACCATACTCCCAGTTGGTGGCTGTAATTGAAACCAATTTTTGCAAAATTTTCACTAACACTTATAACCATGATAGAAAGAAAAAGAAAATAATAATCAACCAACCAAAATCACTTAATCACATAATTAACAACATAGAAAAGATAGATTGGGATAAATTTTTTTGTTCAACGAGATTCTGAGCCAGCATTAGATCCCATTTCCTTACCTATAGGATAGAAATAGATTTAATAGGGAATTTCCCCAAAGGGTTGCTACTGCCATATGCCTCCTTAGAATATGTGTGTGTGTGTGTGTGCGCATCTGTTTGTGTGTGTGTTTGTGTGTGTGTGTGTGAGAGAGAGAGAGAGAGAGAGAGTCAGCTTCACTATAACTCCTGTTTGAGTTGGAGGCTAAAATTGGAGGGCTCAATAGCATTCAACATCAAGGTTTGCTAACTTGGCCCATTCAACTCTCATATGGAAAAACTGATTAAAAAAAAATTGTCCTTTATACAAATATTCGTTTACTTCATACTTTTTCTATTGCATAGACATTAGCGTTTGCAAGGCTCTTGAATCATCTAAACAGGCAGTTGTATCATTTCATGTTTGACTGTTTGCATTATTGAGAGTTGGAATATGTATGGGAAACCCACAGAACCACAATATTTCAGGGATATATCACCAAAATATCATTACCAAAAAAAGGCATGAAATCAATTAAATATTATTACTAATTTTTTCTAGAATAAAAGAACAGAATAACCTCACCAAGAAGGATATATAGAAGAAAAATGAAGAGATGAAAGTATTAAATAAGAATAAATAGTAAACCTTTGATATCTCAAACAGTGTTATTGATCCCTGCACCATATTGTTAACATGCTCCTTACCAATTCTCTCATGCTGATATTGCATTGCATTCAGAATGCTTTCTGCAGATGACGAATAGCACAAATAATAACATATGAGGGGTATTGATCCCAAAAAGAAATATGAGAGGTCATAATAAACTAAACAAAGTATTCGGAGACGCTCTAATTCCTCAATAAGCTTTTTTCTTTTGAGAGAGAGAGAAGGTAAAGTATTGTATTATTATATTGATAGAAAGAACATGTACAACAAGAAGCTGTACTCAAAGGCTCAACAAATAACTGCCCCTGCTTCACTAACACCACACACCCTGATTTACAAAATAATTCCCATATACAAAAGGAGCTATAGACTATAGTCTGCATTCCTGAACATTTTATGTGTATCCATCCATGAAAAAAACCTTCCCCAACACCTTCTGAAAAACGCTTCATTTTCAAGGATTTTTTTCAGTAACTAAATAAAATTAAATGTACAGTGTGTATTTACATGGATGCATTCTGTGTACATAAAATACAGGTCCATGTAGAGCAGTTTCTTTTATCACCCCCACTGCTCCTCAAGAGCCTCCCCAAATACAAAAAACATAAGTAGTTTTCTACTACAGGGTGTATTCACCACACACCTTCCCTGGCTAGTGAATCAGCCATCTCACTGGTAGACTGTGGTACCCAGAAGAAAATTGCAATTCATTTGCAAGGAATGTCACTAATCTAACAACTTGCCTCTATTCAATATGTTATTTAGTTATTAACTAATGTGTTCCTTCAATTGGAAATTCCTTCTCAAGGAGCCATTGCTTGGTGGAATGGTAGAATCACAGGCTAACAAGTGTGAGAGCGCAGGTTAAAGTCTGAGAACAGCCACTTTGTTCATAAGAAATGCCAAAGGTGAGGTCAATGTCCAGTCCATCCCTCCCAAGACCCCAGGTAGCCAGTACCAACATTGGGTAATGGCTTTTTACTCAAATCCATCTCAAAGTAACAGGATGGTATGATGCTCCTGTTCAATGTTATGTGCAACATAAATAACCTACGTGTTTCATCATGCAGGTCACCTATTTTGTCAAGAAACAAATGAAAAGGAATAACAGAAAAACTGAAAGCAGCTTACTAATAGTGGTATACAAGTTCCTTAAGGTGCCAATATAACCACAAATAATAAATGTCATAAAATCAACTTCTTTTTTCCCCTAGGATTAGTAATGAGAATGTATTAAGAAAAGCAAAGGGTATACCTCAGCTGTTACCGGAGAAAGACACAAAGCAAAAAGGAGATCACTAAAATCTGCAATGCAAAAGAAACCTTAAAATTAAACAAGCCCCCTTGGAGAGTAAGATACTACCACAAAATATGCCACTTAAATGTCACATCAACCAACAGTGACCCTTCATCATAATGTTCATAAGAAATTAACAAAAGTTTTAATGCCGGCCAGCTGCCAACCTGACACAGTCCTCCTTTATCCAGGTAATTTGGTGAACCTTCAAATTACAAAGTTGCACTTCCAGCAGCTGGGTAAGCTCTCAACAGAAATCATATGCAACAGAGAAAATGCCCTCCCTGGCCCTTCCATTGTCAGGATATGCAACACTGAGGCCCAACCCACCTCACCTACCAATATGACCATTTGACCAGCATACCCCCCACCCCCAACAAAGAAAAGCTTCAATGGTTTGGCATATTGCCATTTATGCTTCTTCTTCTCTGATATGCATAGACCTAGCCAGAGAACCAGTGTGCATGGGATACAATGTGGATATGCATACAGGATACTGCACAGATATGCCATGGATATGTTTCCAGCTTATTCTCATGCCTAAATAAAAATAAAAGCATTAAAATTTTAGGTTGAATACTTCCCACCCCTTTTATGTTGAAACAAATGGACACTTCATGAAAATTGGCTCCACAGTGTAACTAAAATGTCAAATGAAATGATTCTCTGCAAGAAAGATTACCAAGTTTTACCTTATTTTCACAAGAATGCTACATGATCTCAAAGAGGATAATAAAAGACCAATTTAGTCAATTTTCCACTTCAATTTATTAGTTGGAATGAACAAAAAGGAGCACACAAAAACTTGGAGATCATTGAAACGGGCTTAAGTTCATATGTTAAACCTTCAGCAGCAGCAATCCATGATTCGAGTATCTCAGATACTGTATTCAGCAAGATTAAGAACGTATTTTTGCATGCTGAGGAAACCATTATACAAAGTGATGTACGTATAAATAAAAGCACACTCTAATAACCTCTAAAGATTAAATACGAATAACCATTATAATACTGCAGGAAAAATCAAAACTTTCACCATGAAAAGCCCATTACCTCATCCCAAGTCTCGATTTGCACAACTGGCAATCTACTGTACATAACTGGATAAATCCCTTAAAAGCCAAAGCCTTGAATTTGGTGAACTTTGAGAGGATATGGGAATCCATTCGATCTTAGAGCTGCTTCGGTGGCTTGTAGGATATTACAGTACATCCATCACAAGCCAAATAATTATCAGAAATCTTCCCAGCAGAGTATATAAACGAAATGCAAAATAGCCCAAGCGGAATCACTCCAAACAATGAGATTATGCATCAATAATCATCCACAAGATCAAATTACTATAAGCAGCTACTAGAATGCACAATTTTTCTGAATCAATAAAAGATTAACCTCTTCGTTAAGAACACCAAAGTCACGCAAACCGTTACACAGTTTAAAACTTAGAGCGCAAATTAACTACCACTGATCCAAAAACTCGTTTCTAAAGCCATAGAACTCTGTGGCACATAAAAAATAGATTGATTAAACGATTGAAAATATGGATTAATAGATGTGCTCAAGGTATAAAACTTATAAATTGAAAAGAGAACATGTTAATGCATTGTATAGAAAAAAAATTAACATGTTCAGCAAATTATAAACACACACACACACACACGGGTTACAAATATTTGGTCTTGGGGGATGAGGTCTGGTCGGAGAGGACTTGGAATTCAGAGGCGACAGCTTTGGTGGTGGCGATAGACCAGGCTAGACCGACGACAAGCTTATCGGGTGGCGGTAACCGATAAGTTGGCGTTTCGGGAAGGCGAATAGCCAACCGATACGAGAAAGCCGATAATCGTCTGCATGAAAAAGCAAAGCTGAAAATATCGACGGTTCGGAACGAGCCTCCAGCTTTCGTTCTCTGGGTTCTCCGATTTTGTCTCTCGACGTCGACACTCATTCTCGGTCCACGGAGCACGTTCAAAATCAAAGCGAAAGGCCGAAAGCTCGTTTATTTTAACTGTTGAAGTAATACAGATAGCAGAGTGCAGAGAGAAGTGACGCCATCAGCGCTACATGTACTCGATCACGACGATGATGATGATGATGGAGTAAATCTGACCGTTGGTTCGAGTGGGCTGTCTATTGGCCTAAAATAAAGATGGGTCCCTAGCCTACCATCCACCGGATCTGCTGCTTACACATGGCGGCTCACATCGATATCACACTTACATTCACATCCTGTCATGCATCGTAAACATCTTCCGTATTTATAAATTATTATTCACGGGAAATGTTTCCAATTATTATTCATGGTAAACAACAAGGCTATGCAACTTATCGGTCCGTACTCCGTAAGGAAATTTTTCCATCCCTATCCCCATATAACTGTAATGTGGGCCGGGCCACCCGTGGTCCAGCGCAACTCGGGCTGTGCTGGGCTTAGGAGTCCAAGCCCACGGGCTGGCATGGCACGGGAAAATGGCCTAGATTGATATTTAGGCAATAACAATACACAGCGGATATTTGTTTTGGTTTTTCGTATTAGTTATAAAAGTTAAATTTGATTGTATATAAGAAATATAGACTAAATTATAATTTCACATGTGATGGAGCGCAATCCGGTCGGTCCTATCTGTCAACGATCTTGTTTCTGACTGGAGCAAAAGGTGCCTGAAATGGGGAAGAAAGCGAGTAGTCTCCGGGGAGGAAACCGGTGAGAGTGCTCTGAAACTCAAGTTAGTATTTTTTCAAAGGCAAGATAAAAAATAATAATAATAAACAGATGACACAAAGTTATCACGTACCTCCACTCTTGGGGGGGAAAAGGGCCTTTTATAACCACTTCGCGCACTCACTCCCAAGCTCCTGTCAGGTCGGGTATCATTACCTTTGCACTTCTGCCAGTTTGGGTGTCATCACCTCTGCTGGGGCAGACAACCATCACTGCTCTCTTTGTTGAAGCCGTCTCTGTAACTAGAGGTGGCGGTGGCAGGTGGCCGTTGAAGTGCGGCTATCAAACGTCAGATCCTAAGTCTGTCAGGCGCGTCGCCTCACGATACGGACTCCTTTGGTGTCAAGTACGATTGTTCAGTTTGGTGGCCCGGAGACGAAGTGCTGGAGTGGTGTGCGATGTGAAGTCTTGAGTTCGGTTAGAAGTGTGGCTTGAACTGCCCTGGGGTGGGCCAGTTCGGGTGGTTGCCATTTGCGTTCCTCGTAAGGCTCGGGGTCAAAGGGAGAGTTCAGGCTCTTTTTGGGGAGCTCGGACCATGAGTTCCTCTTCTCGGAGCTCGTGCCTTGAGCGCACTGTCGTGCCGAGCTGTCGCTCCTGCCAGGTCACTCTTAGTTGCTTCCACGTGTTGGGTGGCCAAGAGGTCGGGCCAAATCTTCCTCCATCAATTGCCCCCCACTCCTCGCGCTAAGGGTCTTGCCCTAGCGCGGCGAGTTCGCGAGGTGACGAGTGGATTTGACTCGTACTTCAAACCGGTTGACTAATGGCGTGAAGTGTGCGTACGTCAAAAAATTTTTGGATTCCTTGAGCGCCAAAAAGTTAGAAAGCGCACCAATCCATCTTTAAATGTTGGGAGACGTGACGGCGGGAGTTATTTCAAATTCAAAAAACGCGCCACTGCTGCCTTCAGTGCTGGGAGACGTGCGCCGGCAACGCTTCAATTTCCAAAGACGTGCGGCCAATCACATCTCGGTCTTAGGAGGCGTGTGGTCAGCTTGACCGTGAGCCGTTGGATTTGTCTCGATCAGAACCATCGGTTTTCGATCACTATGGGTATAAATAGTGGGGGACCCCAGTCACTTTCCATCGCCATTCTCTTGCGTTCGCTTCTTGAGCTCGCGTCAACCTTCCGTAGTCCATTAGCATTTTCTGGGTGAGTCAGTACTTTCTTCCTAGTTTTTCTTTCCTCCCGATGTCTAGCTCGGACAGCTTAGACAGCTTCTTGAGGGGGTCAGATGCAAGTTCCACGAACCAAGCTGCATCCCCGAACAATCTTAGTGAGCCCGAGGTAGAGCTCGAGGAAGAGTTCGAACCTATAGGCCGAGTTACCTCGGGTAGTTTGGCGTCCTTCTCCCATCGAGGTCGGACGTTAGACAAGTTTGGGTCATCAACCATGACGCCTGAGGGGCTTTATTCCCTTATCACCCAGTTCAACCTGCCTAGGGAGTATACTTACTTTATACCCTCGGGCGACTTTCCTTGGGAACACGGTCCTAACGAGATCATGATATTCCGGGAGCAGCTCATTGTCGGGCTGTGCCTACCTTTCCACCCTCTTATCGTCGAGGTTATGAACCACTTCGGCGTCACCATCGGTCAGCTCCACCCGAATTCTATCCACAATTTGGTTGGGATTATCTCCCTTTTCTACGAACACATTTTGCCTTTGGACCTAGAGATCTTCTCTTCTATTCTCATGCTTAAGAAGCAAGCGGGTCCCCTTCCCGAGCGTAGGCGGGCATACTACCTGTCTCCTCGCCCGGGGTTTAAGCTTTTACACAATCTTCCCAACAAGGTCCCGTTGTGGAAATGAGACTACTTAGGGGTACAAAGTGCAACGGGGTGGATGTAACAAACCGGGTGGGGGTTGGCTACCCCTGACCCCGTTGTTACACTAGATAGGGAGACAGCGAAGGGCCTCCGGGACTGGGCCCGACTCGGGCTAAAATGCCACCATTATCTTACGGAGGCCAAGCTCATCTAGGTCGGCCTGAGTTCAGGTAGGTTTCTTGCTCAGAGGCTTGCCTTTGTTTTGCTTTCCATTCTTTCGTCTTCCTGATGTCGAGCTCTTTTTGCAGGTGTGATGGACGCAGAAAAGACTCGCGGTGGGAACATGTTACATGCCATGAAGAGGAGGAAGCGAGTTGCCAAACGGACTCATGCCGAACCACCCCGAGATGCGGAGCCCGAGGTACCGAGCTCCCTGCCAATGGGTCCGCCCAGGGAGCCCGAGATGGCCCCTCCAGTACAAGAAGCGACAGGGGCCCCTTACGCCGAGGCTGCTTATACCCGAGCTGGCCTTCAGGATCAGGAGGCCAAGGCGAGTTCAGGAGCGTGCTATCGCCGAACCACGCTCTTCAAAAAAGTAGGGAGGTCGTTTACCCTGAGGAGGTCGCGACGTGGGCCGAGCTTCCTTTGAACCACGTAGCCGGGCGTGCTGCCTCATATGCCATGGTGGTATGTCAGCGACTTCTTGTCGAGCTCCTTGTCATTACCTTTCTCGCTATTATTCTTTTAACATTGTCGTTATTTTTCCTTTTGGTAGGTGAACTCCTCCATCCATGCCTTAGCGGCCCAAGCGGAAAGGAGATTGAGGCGGGAACAAGCTGCCGAAGAGGCTTCCCGCGCTACCGAAGTGGCTTCTCGCGCTGCAAAAGCCAGGCCGGTGAGGTCTCAAAGAGACATCGGGGCCATGGGAATGGTGGTGAAGCACATGGCGGACCTGAGGCTGGACTTGCAGCATCAAGTCGAATACCTTCAAGAGGATATTAGGGAGAGGACAGAGATCTTTTCTCAAGGCATCGAGGATGCCAAGAAGAAGGCCGTTGAAGACTATATCGCCTCGCCGCGCTTTGAAGACCTGATGATCAGGAACACGTACCCCGACCTCGACATCAGCGCCATAACCACTTCGCGCATTACTCAGGAGATGGCCAACGTGGCTGATGGTGAACCGGATTCTGAGGACGAGGCAGGACCCTCGGGTATCATTGAAGTGCCTTCCGAGGGTGAGGAAGATGTACCTCCGGGCCTGTGAGCTTACTTTTGTTGTTGTTTTTTTTTCTTTTTTGGAATGTAAACAGAGTAATTTGTAATGAAATGTTCTTTTGGTTAAGTGTTGTCGTCTTCTCCTTCTTTGTCGAATTGATTATATTGTCGAACTATTGGAGTTAGGGCCTAGGGCGGATTAACATATATGCTCGAACTAACTATATTGCTGAACTGACTATATGCCCCTGATGATGAGATGTCGAGGTCCTTATCAGCTCGTTGTTAGCACTTTGCCTGTCAACTTGTTGTTAGCATTTTGCCTTTGCTTGCCCATGCCGAAGAGGTCCTTGTTAGCTTGGCATTCTAGCCCATAGGCTCTGGTAGCGACTCCTAGTCCACTTCGCTTGGTGATTTATAGTTAGTATCGTCTTAAGTTGACGACGTTCCACGCCCTGGGTACTTGTTTCCCCTCTAGGGTTTTGAGCTCGTATGCTCCCCCGAGTGTTTTCTTCACTCGGTAGGGTCCTTCCTAGTTCGGTCCGAGTTTGCCAACGCGGGGCTCAGGTGCCATGATCTTACGGAGGACCAGGTCGCCGACACGGAAGTTCTGCTTTTTTACTCTGGCATTGTAGTACCGAGCTACTCTTTGCTGGTAAGCTACGGTCCGGATGTACGCGAGGTCTCTTACCTCGTCGAGTAGATCGTGGTTGGAATGTAGCCCGTCTCCATTTGTCTTATCATCGTATGCTTCTAGTCGCAGTGTGGGTATTTCGATCTTCGCCAGTATTACTGCTTCGGTATCGTAGGTGAGGTTAAAGGGGGTCTCCCCCGTGGCGGTTTTCTTCGTAGTTCAGTGAGCCCATAGAACACTTGGTAGCTCATCCGCCCACAACCCTTTAGCTCAGTCTAGTTGCACTTTCAGCCCGCGGAGGATAGCTCTGTTCATAACTTCTGCTTGACCGTTTGCCTGCGGGTGCGCGACCAATGTAAAGTTCTGTCGAATCCTCATATCTTGGCACCATTCCTAAAATTTGATGTCCTCAAACTGCTTGCCATTGTCGGAGATCAGTACCCGAGGTAAGCCGAAGCGACATACTATGTTCTTCCAAAAGAAGTTCTGTACGTTTCGAGTTGTGACTGTTGCGAGAGGTTCAGCTTCTACCCACTTTGTGAAGTAATCTACCGCCACCACTAGGAACTTCCTCCCACCTGTTGCTAGCGGGAATGGCCCCAGGAGGTCGATGCCCCATTGCACAAAGGGCCATGGACTAGTGAGATACTTGAGGTCGGCGACAAGCTGATGGTGGATATTGGCATGCTTCTGACACTTGTCGCATTTTCTGATGAGTTCGATGGCCTCTGCCTTCATCGTTGGCCAGTAGTACCCTTGTCAAAGTGTCTTCAGGGTGAGAGCCCTGCCCTCCAAGTGCCCGCCGCACAGACATTCATGAGTGTCACGGAGTATGAGCTCGGCTTCGGTAGGTCGCAAGCAACGCAGGTAGGGGAGCATGTAGGATCGTCAATACAGTCGTTCATCTATTATCACATATTTGGCTGCCTGGCGTTGCACCCTTCTGGTTGCATTGCGATCTGCAGGGAGGGTCCCGTCTAGCAAGAAGCTCACGAGTGGGTTGATCCAGCTCGGCTCTGCTTCAAGGACAGAAACGACCTCCTCTACCCCCCCTCCCCGAGAATGCTAGGCCGAGGTAAGTCCTCTATGTACACGGCTCTCATGGCGTTGTGACTGGTGCTAGCCAACTGAGACAGGGCGTCGGCCTCAGTGTTCTCCGACCTCGGGATTTTCTTGATGAAGTGTGACTGGAAGTTGAGCTGAGCCTCCTTTACCTTTGCCAAGTAATTGATCATAATTAGCTCGTGTGCTTCGTATTTGCCCGTAACCTGGTTGACCACAAGATGGGAATCGCTGTAGATAACTATGTGTTTTGCTCTTACCTCTTACACTAGGGCCAGCCCGGCTATCAATGTCTCATACTCCGCCTCGTTGGATGCCGCGAACTCAAAGCATAGCGTGTATTCCAATTTCGTGCCACCTGGGCCGTGCAAGACTATTCCAGCCCCGCTTCCTAGTTGGTTCGAGAAGCCATCTACGTGAAGGATTCAGGGCTCCTCATCCCAATTCGCGTTTGGCCTAACTAGGAGAGATGTCACTCTGGCTACTACCTCACAGGGTTTGAACTCTATTGGCCTGGGAGCTCCGGGCTCACCCGAACTAGGGATCTCTGGCTCAACCGGCCTAGGGACTTCGGAGCTGAACGTGCACTCGGCAACGAAATTTGCTAAGGCTTGGGCCTTAATAGCAGTTTGTGGCGTATACTGGAGGTCGTACTCGCTGAGCTCGATGGCCCACTTCGTCAGCCGACCGGAAACCTCGGGCTTGAGTAAGACTTGCCTCAGAGATTTGTCAGTCAAGACGATGACAGTGTGAGCCTGGAAATATGGGCGGAGTTTCCAAGCTACAATTATCAGTGCGTATGCCAACTTTTCTATCTGTGGGTATCTCCTCTTTGCTCCCTACAAAATTTTACTAACATAATAGATGGGTTGTTGGACCCGATCTACTTCTTTTATTAGTACCGAACGGACCACCTCGTCGCTTGCCGAGAGGTACAGTTCTAAGACATCGCCCTCCTCGAGCCTGGTTAAGACCGGCACATTAGCAAGGTATTTCTTGAGCTTGTCGAACGCGAGCTGGCGGTCTGAGGTCCATTCGAACCCTTTGCCTTTAATTGCCTTAAAGAAAGGCAAGCAGCGGTCTACTGATTTGGACATACAGCAGCCTAGGGTGGCTATGCGGCCATTTAACCTTTGGACCTCCTTCAACTTCTGGGGCGGTCTCATGTCTATGATTGCCTTAATCTTGTTGAAGCTGCTGCATTTGGGCTTGGATGGCCCGCATGCCATGCACCAGGTCATCGAGCTGGTTCTGGCTAGTTGCTGGGGGAACAATGGTTGGTTCAGCAAAAGTGGTTCCAATAAAGGGAGGAAGGGGGACGTTTATGGCGGGAAGATTCACAGGCGCCACTGTTCGTGACACATTCAAGCTGGGGATCCCATCCACCCAAAGGGGGATGGTGAACTGTCCAATGCACACCACGGGAACTGGAAGTTGTTCCTCGGTGGCGTTCATCTCCGTGCTACGTTCGGCATTGTTGGAAGAAGCCATGGGTGCTAGGGTTTCTTAGAAAAAATGTGTTATGAAAGTTTTAGAGGGAGGCTTTTAGAAGCGTTTCCCACAGACGGTGCCAATTGATGGAGCGCAATCCGGTCGGTCCTAGCTGTCAACGATCTTGCCTCTGACTGGAGCAAAAGGTGCCTGAAAGAAAGCAAGTAGTCTCCGGGGAGGAACCCGGTGAGAGTGCTCCGATCAGGTCGGGTATCATTACCTCCGCACTTCTGCCAGTTCGGGTGTCATCACCTCTGCTGGGGCAGACAACCGCCACTGCTCTCTTTGTCAGAACCGTCTCTGTAACTAGAGGTGGCGGTGGCAGGTGGCCGTTGAAGTGCGGATGTCAAGCATCAAATCCTAAGTCAATCAGGCACGCCACCTCAAGATACGGACTCCTTTGGTGTCAGGTACGGCTGTTCAGTTCGGCGGCCCAGAGACGAAGTGCCGGAGTGGTGTGCGAGGTGAAGTCTTGAGTTCGGATAGAAGTGTGGCCCGAAGTGCCTTGGGGTGGGACAATTCGGGTGGTTGCCCTTTGTGTTCCTCGTAAGGCTTGGGGTCAAAGGGAGAGTTCGAGCTCTTTTTGGGAAGCTCAAACCGCGGATTCCTCTTCTCGGAGCTCGTGCCTTGAACGCACTGTCGTACCGAGCTGTCGCTCCTGTCAAGTCGCTCTCGATTGCTTCTACGTATTGGGTGGCCAAGAGGTCGAGTCAAATCTTCCTCCATCAATATGGATTTAAATTCAATCCAATTTTATTGGATTTAGATATTTAGAGTTTTTAATATGCTATGGTAATGGGATCCAATTAAAAAATCAAATCAAATGCAAATCACCCCTATTGAATTGAATGATTTAATTTTAACCATAAAAATTAGGATTCATGGAGCATTCTGATTTTTATTTATTTATTTTGAAAGAAGCCGGTAGGTAGAATTCCATTAGCTCGATGAAGCGTCTTTAAACAGTATTACATAAAAAATCTAGAATAATAGACAAGTAAAAGTCTAAATAGAGATAAACCCCATCTGGCAAGTGGCAACTAAACGAGCAGCAACATTTGCCGTCTGTCCCACATATAGTTCACCGATCGAACAAGAATGAAGGTTAGATAAAAGGCTCTTGCAGGCAGTAATGATATAGATAAACTAGCATCGTGGATGGAGATCATCCACCAACATGAGTTTGGAAATACTATAAGCATTACCTTCAATAATAATATATGATAATTAAAGCTCTTGGGCTAAAAATAGATCATGATAAAGAGTCAAAGGTTCAGCCATGATAGAACTTTCACATTTAATAGGCAAAGCTGTTGCAAAAAGAACAGTATCAACATGATCCTGAATGATTTAGTATACGTTTGGTTCCGTTTACGTTTATTAACGGTCATATAGATATGATATCCCATTAGCAAATGCCTTATTAACGGTCATATAGATATGATATATAGGCACCACGAGAGAGCCGGGTGACAGGGAGTCAACTACCTTCTCTGGTGAGTGGTGAGCACCTGCTATCCTCCACGGTTAATATTTTAAGACAGAATTGTTAGGGAAGATTTTATCGTGGTGGGCTGGCAACCGCAGAGGCCATAGCCGACTCGCCGCTCGGGGAGAGCTTCTATTTCATCATACAAATTGAAAATCGTAGTAGCTTCCACCCTGGAGCTCAAGCTCATGGAGTTGAGAGTTGAGGCTTCTTCGACTACCAGAAACTAGTTTGCAAATAGTCTATCACCATTAACGCTGAAATGGAGTCATGAATCAGCCCATATCTCTATAGCCAGAGGCTTCGACGAATAACATCATCCCAACAATCCTATAAGTCCTATCCGATTAGAACACAAATGTTTAGCTATAAATAGGTATTCCTCACTCGAGATAAAGGACTTTTGAGTTTTCTACTCACTTAGCATTCCTTCACACCTTTTCTTCGGTTCGAAACTAGCATCATTCTAATATGCTCGTCTCGGCCAATCCTGTTATCTTATTGACTTGAATGTCAGAGTGTCTATCTGAGAAATAATTCCTCAGGCCTCTAACTCTTCTATGATTGTAGATCTCAGTGTACGGCTTTACCCTTCCACCTCGGCCTCATCCAGTTGGCAAAACTATCTTAACTGTATCCTTAATTTGAAACACCTCAAATCAGTGGTATGCCACTTAAACCACCCATACTCTTCATATGCCTCTCCAACTTTGTGCACAAACCTTTCCATTAATTCTTCATTCTTTTGCTCCAATTGTAGACCCTCGTTGGAGAAATCAAGAAATGGGATTTCGTCGGTCTCTCTCTCTCTCCTCACTGAAGTATCATTTTCTTTCTTGATGCATAGATAACAAAATGAAGTACATAAGGTTGGGTTCGGGTTGCTGTGGTAAATCCACAGTGAACCCTAATTAAGTCTCGCTACAACCAGACAGAGACCATACCAATTGAACCATTTGGCGCCTTGTACTGCCTATCCACCTGATTTTCTTGTACATCAAGATAATCAACAGTTTCTTAAAATATGTAAGGTTGGTTGCTAACAATATTTGGCGTATTGAAGGGTACGAGGGATTAAGTTTTTAAAGGATATAAGACTTGGAAAGTAGGACCTTCTCTGTCACTTGTTAATTATGTTGAAATTCAGCTTAACTTTCCAACTCAGACTATCTAGGTTCTTTCCAATGTTTATCTGAAGGGAATTGGCATTTGAGATCCCCAACTCGAGTAAAGCTTTCCTAGGTTGGCCTTGTTGTTGGGATCATCCAACAGGATTGAGGGATTGCCAAAGTAATACCACCACATTGAATCATTATTACTTGGTCTAGCTCTTCATCATGTGCTCTCCATCCACAAGATCGAGGTTACTTGACGACTATTTGCAAAAGCATCAAGCTATCTACCTTATTATATCTCCTTTCAATCACCCATTAGTTAACCCCATGGTTATACTTGTCTTGATGTGTTTATATCAATTGAATTCAAAACCATTCTACAGACATTTTCTAAGCCCCTAACTGAAACTCAGAAGCTCATTAGGACTATTACTGGGTTGATTAAATTTGCATCTTCTTACTTGTGAACTGCCACTAATAAGTAAAGGAAATAGTTTACAAACTTCTTTTGAGTAGTTAAGAAATACAAAGAAATCAGTGTAGACATATCATCTCTGTCTCACGGGTTGATGGGTCCATTTTATCTTGATAGAGTACTGTAGCTAGCTGGGGCAGCAATGGTGGGAGCTAGCCCTGGAGCGGTTTTCATCTGGTAATTGAAAGCCTAAATTCGAACCATACATTACCTGGGTTTCTGCCAATAGTTCAAATACCGGCAAGAGAAGCAGATGCACATGGAATAGAGGAAACTTGCCAACTCATTTGACTGTTTGAACTAAGAGCAGGATATTGATGACTCAAATTATTGTATCAGTACAAGAGTTGAGAAGAACTGAACAAAAACTGAGAGCCCAAATACTAGTTCTAGTTGTATGTCTGAGTACAAGCTGACTCTTCAATCAAGAATGTGATGAATATAATGGTTTAGAGAGAGGGTTTTTGCCAATGCATTAAACACAAGGAAACAAGCAGTAAATCTACACAGGATCAGCCCCAAAACGTGTTGCTACACAAGTCAATCGAGTAGATGAGCTAAAATTTCAGAGCTGGGAGGTGTTTATTAATGGTTTCAAAGGAAAGAATTGGCCTTGATGAGAGAAGTGATTTGTAATAGTCTTCAAAAGGGAACATTGGAAATCATTGGTGGGTTCAGCACAGATAAAAAGTCAGTGAAGGGTCACAAAAGGAGGCCCTTTTGCAGGCAGAATGCTACACCACCGGGAACACTTTTGCAGGCAGAATGCTACACCACCGGGAACAGAGAACCATGCATGTGCTTTACTGTACATCGTTTGACTCATACTGCTGGTAGTGGATCGAAAATAGTGACAACTATATATACTTTTTCAGACGTCAGGTGGTCATAATTCAGTAAAACATTCAAATACACCTCTAAATTTTGAAACTCTTGTCAGTTAAATTCTCAGTTTTATTCACTCTCCCTTTTTTTTTTTGATAATTTATTCTTCATTTTCCTCGTATTCACTTTTACAAATATATAGAACGCAAAATCTTATATTTTGTATGATTTTGTAATGTACATATTTGTATTTGTACTCTTGGAAGGAGTATAAATGCAAATATGTAAAGCACAAAACCTTATATTTTGTATTATTTTGTATGTATTTACGTTGTACATATTTGCATTTGTACTATTTCCAAACTGAGACTTTGGGGAAAATTGTTTAAAACTCACCATGACTTTTCAGCATTTCTCTTAAATTTGCCATAACTTTTCAAAACGTCCAGAAAACCCCAAAGTGCACCCTGAATGGCATGCCAGCCTAATTTTTATTCAATATACACTTTTGTTCTAGTTGACATTAGATAGAAGTGGATATTGGGTCCTATAGTGACAGTTGTGCTGTGCAAGTAGATATGGAGCCACAAATGAGTTTGATTTGAATCAATGGCATTCTTTTTTTTTATTTATTTGAGGCTCTTTTTTACTTAAATATGTAAAATGGGCAAAAGAAAATTTAGACTGAAATATTTGAGATATATTTTTATTTGCTTTTTAACAAAATTTTGTCTTAACAAAATGTAAAATTCTAACAACATCCGTTTGTTTATTTAATGGTGAATGGTCAACTTACAGATAATTTTCCCTAACTGTAACACACCATCAATCTTTGAATCCTTCATTTCAACTCTCCATGGTGACTTTCATGTTTTTCTTCCACTTTTTTTCTTCATGAACCAACTTTTTAATGAATTTGCTTAGTCTTCTTCCTCGCATCTTTTATGTTTTAAGTAACAAGAAAATGACTCGCGTGTTCATTGTCGAATTCAAATTTCGACAGCTTTGGCCAGTGAGGTTTACTAGCACAATCTCATGGCTTATATAGCGCATTAGGCAAAATATATTTTCACGGTAGGAGGTAAGAGGGGACATGCGTGTATGAAAAAAGATTGTAGTTTTTGAGCAAAGTAGAGAGCTTCCCTGCAGCTTTGTATGGCTGATGGGAATGGGATCCATCCGCCATTACAACAAACAAAAATTCTACAAAAACTCTGAAAGCACGGGCATCCAACCACACATTAGGAATATCTCCCCATAATTTAACAAAAAAGTACAGGAGACCGGGCTCAATGGAACCATCACGCAAGCACCAAATCTCGGTTTGGATAGTCAGATCTCTAATGTTTGGCCTTCTGTTTCCTGTTTTCATCGGGTTTTTTTTTTTTAATTCCAGACTTAAGAGCAAAAGGAGAGCATGAAAATGGATTTGAAAATCAGCACATATAAAGTATATACATTACAAAATTATAACTCAAGTCTATGCAAAGACTCGCATGTGTTACTGTTAACATAAATAAGCACTCAATGACACATTCCGCTAGCTTGGGTTGTAATAGTAATAACTGGCTAATACCACAGACTACAACAATTGGCCACATGGTTAGCATCTGATGCTACAAAAGGATTCTTGTGATGTTAGATGGGGTTGAAGGGGGCTAAAACAAAGAAGCATGGACATGGTCTAGCGTTCCTTTTCTTTCCCTGCTAGACCTACTGCAAATTTGTAACAAACCACTCACAAAGAGCTGTTAGACCTAAATGGTTATATGAACACACAAGACAACAGTTTCACCCTCTATCTATGATGCGCTGAAACAACAATCATTTCCAGAGCTTGACATACTTGTCGTGACTGGCAGATGCCACCAACCCAGTTGCATTTGATACTGCCAAGGCTGCAATTAGACCTTCATGTGCAGACAGAGTCATTGTCTTGTTTTCAGACATATTCCAAAGCTCCAGGGACTGTAGAAATGCCACCGTTACATGTTAATCAGTCAATTCATTGTAAATCTAATGTAACATAGCTCCATTTGTTATCTCAACAAATATCGCAGAAAAAAGCACATTTCAATATTTCATAAAAACATAATCATTGGATGTACTGTTCTCTGCCAAATTTATTGCCAAAACCACATATACCGAGTCTATGACAGTGACAATCTGAAATTGTCATATAAATCAAATACCACATATAGCATATTTGATTACATGGATGGCACATTTTAACTCGTTTCTCCTGGGACAAGTTACTAAATGGAAATATTTACTCTTTGGATATATGATGTTTGGACCAGTGAAGGTGACCCATTTTTTGCAACCCAAAAAAATCCTGGAACAACCATCCAAGGGCCAAGGCCACACTTAGATGCAATGCTCACACGATGAGTCATGCATTTGTCCTACTTATAGCACATAAAGAATGCTACAGAGTAAACAGAATTGAGGATGATGATTAAATGCCATGGAGACCAGGTTAAAAAACAAAACTAGGGAGGAAATTGTGAGCTGAAGGGGTAACTTACCTGGTAACAGCCAATCACCAACAAAGAAGAATACGAGGGATGGAAAACACATGAGTGGAATTTGTTCCCATTGCAGCTCAATTCATGAACACACTCCCCTTCATTGCCAGAACCAAAAGTCCATACTCTGACAGAGTCCTCGCTCACAGATGCAAATAGTTCGCCAGAAGGATCCCAACATACAGAATGAACTGGTTTTGTATGTCCCTGGTACAAGACCATGATAACCCAATACACATAATCAGGTTCCATATACAAAAATATAACAAAAGAGGTGCATCATTTGCTTGGCAATAAAATCCTACAACAAATGTCAAACTCCCATCACTTTTTCATGTGTTTAAAAAGAAGCATCCTTTTCAATCTCCCCTTGTGTGGACTATCAAACCAAGGTAACAACTTCCTACAAGAAGGGTTGATCTCCTTGAGGTATCCGAACCACCAACCTTAATTTTACAGTCATCTACACTGTTGCTGTTGTAAGAAGAAAACCATATAGTAATGTTATCAATGTGATGAGGTGACACCTAGTTGTTTTGGCTTCTCTGTTCAATGCATAGGTGTTGAATATTTGCCCAGTTCCAAAAATGCAATCTACGGATTAAAACAGTGATACGATTCCATATTAGTGCATCCAGAAACACTGATTCAAAAGCATTTTACAAAACTTTAAAACTTTGGAATTGTGGGCCCCAACCCTTCAATGATTATAAGATAAAAATAAAATAAAAAAGAGAATATAAGTGATATCGATACGCACTGATACCCAACTTCGGGTATTGGGCTTATAATTTTTTTAATCCTGTTGCGACATTACAGATACGTTAATATAGACTGCAATATACAATAAAAAAGAGTAACATAGAATATTTATTTTACATTCTTTTTTTTGCAAACATTTAGTTTGCATCACCATAAAACAAAACAAATAAAGCTTTAAAACAAAGTTGTGGCCTACTAGGTTGACTAATCATTAATCGACAAATCCACCTAGTTGGTTCTTGGTTTTCCCAACAAACTGCATTATGAGTGTCATCTGACTTGTTAGTGATGCAGGCTGTATGGTCCTCAATTTTCTAGTCAATTGACTAATTGATGACTAGTCAACACTTTGAACATTATTTATATCAAAAGATGTTTACACTAGATATATTTACAACCAACTGGGGGGGTAGCCCAGTTGGTGCGCTGGATGAATTGTCCCAGCGGCGGTGTGGTTTCAAATCCCATTATTATCATCTCTGTAAGAAAAAGAATTGTGTGAATGCTTGAAGTTGTTGATGTGATGTAAAGTTCACTTAATAGAGTAACGACCCCAATGGGTGTGTCAGGCAGTGATTAATACCAAAAAAAAGATATATTCACAATCTATCTCATGTAATAAACCATGTCGAGCATAAACTTTCTGCTAAACAAAATGCCCTATCAATCCTCTGTTTCACAAGAAAACCTGCTGCTACGATTAAGCCTTCTTAATTTCCCCTTTTTGACCGATAATTGGTTTTTTTATTAATACTAATGCTGAAATATATACACTATAGAGAGACAACTCAAATACTCTATTGCTACAAGGATCCAGACTCCAAATACAAGGTTTTGTTCATCCCAAAAGTAACTTCCTGTCTCCCACAATGTCATCACTTAGAAATTCCTTCATGAGTCAAGGAATCAGCAAGTATGCTAGCAGATCTTTATAATCCATGCAAAAACAGCTCCCAAGGCACAGGCTACAGATCTTGCTGCTCTAATCTGATGTCTAACATACCACAGACCTGCCACCTGTCCTTTCAACCAAGCAACAGACTTTTCTAGCCCCCTTCAAACATCAAGTCTCCACAATTTGACTCCCGTCTCTTGCCAATCTCAAGCACCCCTGAAGTTCAGATCATGTTGAATTTCCAATAACCATTGGCCCAGAAAACACCAAAAGGATCTCTGTACATGAATCTTGAAAGCATCTCTTACACCAGATTGTCCTTGTTTGCCCGTTCTGCCCATCAAAATTTAATTTGATCATGTGAATATGTAATTGTGGAAGGACCCATAGTATGCTAGGCCTATCTCCTCTGGAAATCAACAACACTGCTTGTCATCCCTCCTTAATATGTCATCAACGGAGTAATTAGAAAATTCCACCATTTTCTTTACCCAATCAATGTCTGACTTGTATCAACTTTACAAGTAGATTCTTTGGGCTGAGATTTATCAGAAAGATCCTGGCAATTCTAAGGCTGCAACTTGGGTCGGGTGAGCCTGAACCCAATCCGAAAAAGTCGGGTTGGGTTGGGCCGGGTTGATGCTTGGGTTAGGGTTAGGGTTAGGGTTGAAATTTATGAACCCGACTTTACTTAGGGTTGACTCTTTGGGCAACCCGACTCTATAGTACATATCATATATAAATATATGTTACATATATGATCATGCATTGATTTGTTTAGATACATGATAGTTGTATAGCCACTACCACATTTAAGATAATCACTTCACTTAATCCTAATTGGAAATACTAAAACCTTGATAACATATTTTATATTTTTTGAATATTTTATTCTTTATCTTCTCTCTGTTATTTGCGACTCATAGCTTGCTGCCTATAAAAGATCTATTATAATTTATAAGTCATCATAATGAAAGTAGAGTTAAGATCTAAGATTAAGAAGTTCTACAAGATTTTAAGGGATGGAAAGAAGCTTAGGCTGGGCCCAACCCAAGCCCAGCCCAACCCGAAGTTGACTTTGGGTTGGGTTGGGTTAGGGTTGAAGGAATTTAGTTAGGGTTAGGGTTAGGGTTGGGTAGGTCAGGTTGAAGGTCGGGTTGTGTTAGGGTTAGGGTTGGGGTTTAGAACTTAGGGTTGGGCTAGGGTTGGCCTCAACCCGACCTAATCCGGCCTGACTTGCAGCGCTAGGCAATTCATTCCTTGCCAAACCATTCATAGAATGGATGATCTCATGCATCTCCACGGCACCTCCTTGGTGGTGAGAAGTCAAGCTAGCACCAAAGAGAGCAAAAATGTTTTCCCGAATAATGCTTACAAAAAGACAGGAGATTTGCATGTATTGCAACTTCCCTTACAAAAGAAGCAAGTGTGAGGCAAGAGAGTATGGTGAGGCCCTCTCTTTTAGATTGCCTCATAAGTATTGGTCCTTAAATGAATTGTTTTCCAACAAAAACCATAAACTTAGGAGGAATGGGCCTTGGCCAAATTGCTTTGACAGGAAATGCCAACTGAGACTAAGGTTAGGAACAAGGGCCTTAAAGAAAGAAAAGTAAACTGCCAAGTTGATCCACTCCAAATTCCCCCATCCATCCCATTAAGAAAACACCCTCTAGGAAATAAGAGAAGCATGAGTGCTTCATGATTCCCAAGACCTAGCCTAAAACCAAAATCCCAAATAACAGAATTGCCTGAGAAAGAAACAAAGAGAGAGGCTAGTTTTTGTAGGATGACAAGGAATATCAGGAATCCAAGTTCAACAAAGAATTCCTACCAAAGATCCTCCCAAAATCTGACTCTGCTTTCTTGGTATTCATCTCATCTGAAACCTTGTACTAGCTAAAATTTCCCTTGCCTCATGTAGCAGTGACAAGATGCCATGAACCATTGCCAACTCTCCAACTCCACCTAATAACATTTACCGAACTTCCGTAGCTAAAGAAGATATATATGGATTATGGAATGGACAGATGTAAGGCAGGCCTTACCTTGGCCTTCATTAAACCATTGACATTAAACAGAGCCGCTCAATGTCAATGAGATATTACATCTGGTCGTAGTCTCTTAGATGCATTCCACCTTTGCCAATTGGGCCAAATTTCCCCATCAAACCTTAAAAGGATATCCTGTTCCATAGGAAGGACTATTAGACTGGTCACCCAGGGTAAGACTAGAAGATTTGTGGGAGAATTCTTCTCATATTGTCTATATTTAGATTCCTTCGGACCTCTTAGTAACCAAAACCCAACAGTTAAGGAGAGACAACATATCATCCAAGGCCTCAAAGGACACCTCCTTAGCTTTAAACACTCACCTGTCCAGTTATCCAAAACGTTTTTAAACAATAAGTATTTCTCTATAGTTATAACCATACATTTAAAACCATGCCCTCTTTGGTCTGCCCCTAGACCTTCTAGCCATTTCAACTTGCAACAAATCACTTCTTACAGATGTTGTAGATGGTATGTCTACATTTCCGAATTTAGTACTTCAAATATAATATATCCAATTTAAATTACCTAGGAAACTGATATTGCCTACACAACACCTGGATGCTAACCAAATTCTTAGGGGTCATCAAGATGACATGGAATTGACTGGATTTGATCCCCAGATGCATTCTGAGTTACACCCATAGTCTGCTTCAAGCCAACTAGAAGCATAGTTTGTAATACTTTCTCCACTGCTACTTATGGGGTTATAACCACTATATTAACAAAAAGCAGGCCTTCGGCCCACAATAATTATCACTACTTTGGCTGAAGGAATTAACAAACCTGTAATGAATGCCTGCAAATTTGAGTCTCCACATCCAGTATAGATACAACATTCTCAGCCGCAGCCGCAAGATACCTCCCAAGACGTGGTTGGAATCGCATCTGAGTTGTACCGCCCTGCATTAAAAAACAGAAACAAATAAATTAGTCAAAGATTATCAAAATTTTAACAGGAATAAAAGCTAAAGAAAAGGAAAAGGTGTTACACAAAAATAAAAGATAAGGAAATCACAAACTAGTTAACTGCATTATACCTTGAAGACCCTGGCACAACTACCATTATTGATACTCCAGTAGCGTATCTCACTGTCGCCATCACAAGAACATATGAGATCTTCTTTATTTGGGTGGAAGTCTAATGACATGACTGAAGCAGAGTGCCCCATAAAAGTACGAAGAGAATAACCTGGCTGCACATTACAGTAATCCATCCAATCAAAACATATCCAGCTAGCCAACACCCTCAATGCAATCAAACACAAAGCAAACAGAATCTTAGATAACATGTTACACATGCCAACGTGAGAGATCTTTGTTTCAGTACCTCAGACAGAACAACCACATAAACCATTGACCCTTAAACATGTCCATCAAATATGATGTCAACATTACTTTTTTGGAAAAAAAATGTTGCATTATAGACAAAAAGAGATACAACCATAGCCCATGTACACTTGTACACCTCAAAGGGACTATAAAATGTTTCACGATGTCAATATTTTCTTAGATGAAGTTTCATGATGTAAATATTGCATTTGAAGTTTTTAACTTTTCATCAACAAAAATAACCCATTATCAATAAAAGATGAAAAAAGCAAAGCAAACCTTATAATGCAACACCTGGAAACATATCAAATATGAGGTAGGTACTGCATTGGAGCTCTTCATGACCAAAAACCATCTGATTATTATAGTTGTCAAGGCGTCTAGACAATTCTGGGCAACAATGGGGCACCTAGTCACCTAGGCAATAAAAAATTTATAAACTAACTTTTTGGATAGTTTCCTAGTTTTATATACCATTCAGCATGCATATTAATTGAAAAAAAAAATAACAAGTTTCTTTATTAAGAACAATAAATATCCTCTAAAAATATGGCAAATCATCATATTGAAAAGATAAAAATGTTTTAAATATATTAATTTCATTATTTTTAAAAATAATACTACTATAATAAGTATTTCATAGAGCAATTTCATATCAATTAGCAGCTAAAGAAGGTTAACTTTATAAGATAAAAATTCAAGATGGAAAGTGACTTGGTGAAAACAAGTTGGCAACTCACATTGTCAGCATCCCAAACTCTGACAGTTTTGTCAAAAGAAGATGTTGCCAGACGTGGCAAGCTTGGACTAAAACGAACATCAGTAATCAGCAAAGAATGTTCTTCCAGCGTACTCTTTTGTTTTAAAGTATCTGCATGCCATAATACAGCCTGCAACACAAACATAAAACCAATAGATGTTGGGTTATTCTTAAACAAATGAGGATCTCTCCCTCCTATCAGGGTGGACTAAATTCCTATGCACCATATGCCACACACACACACACAATAAAATAAATAAACAAACAAATCACAACGTAGATTTGACCTTTTTATCATGCCCACCACTAGCAAGCAGTTTTCCATCTGATGAGAAGTGGCAGCACACGACTTTGCTGGTACTTGCTCGAATAATGCCAACCTCGTTAAACGAAAATCCTGATTGTAAAACAAAAATTGCAAACTATAATTCAAATCCTCAATGTGCAGGAATTATCATTTCAGCATGATATGTGACATTAATCTTACCTTTACTGACATCCATACAGCGTCCAACTGTATCTCTAGGGTCCGCATCATCATGAGATAAGAATGATTCGACATTATCATCCAAAGACCCATCCTCCACAAAGCGGTCCATGTCAGCCTGCAATTCAAGATCTTTATCATCCCACTGCCAAAATGGAGTGCTAATGAGAATTTTGTGAAGTTTTGAAAACTTTTTTTTTTCGAGGAGACACTTGGTAGAACCAATACAAGAAAGGGTCCACTCACCAGTTGATTTGATGGTGATGTTAAAGTGCCAGTTCCATCAGAACCAAACATGATTAAAGGCTTAGATGAACTACCACTGTGAGGCAAAGTAGGCATGGAGATCACATCTCCTGGGGTATGAGTTGAGGGTGTTGAGGGTGCTGAACTTGGAGAGGGTCCTGCTGTGTTTGCAGTTCCTGAACTATTGGCAGGTCCAGAAGATGACACAGGCTGCTTTCTCTTTCGCCCGGTCTGGTTTTTTGAAGCCTTAAAGTGCATTGAACAAAACTTTATTAGGAACCTAATAGAAATTTATAAATTAGATATAATGATAACATAGAATTGGTAAGCAGATAAAGCCAATATAGGAATCATAGTCATAAAAAGACAGACCTGATCATTTCCTCGAAAGGAGTTTGACATGCTACCATCCACTGTAACACTTCCAGCACCACCTATTTTGTCTTGCTGGTGAAGATGGTGGTTTGAACTCTGAGACTGCTGACTTGAAAGTGGATGCTGCTGAAGCTGTTGCTGTTGTGGATTGCTGTTTTGTTGTTGTTGTTGCTGCTGCTGCAACTGTGCTATTTTCTACTACACATAAACAAGCTCTATGAGGAAGCAAGAAACCTGCAAGATGGAATATTATACCAAATATGAGAAAACTTTAGCTGCAAGAAGAAAGAAGAAAGGGCACCTTAATTAGCATCTCAGTCTCCCCACGGGGTAAAACTGGGCATGCAGCTTGCATTGGTGATCCAACATTTGGAACTACATCACCAACAGAATTGGACTGGCCATCCTTTCCAAGACCAATATTTCTATTGTTCAGAAGCATCCTCAGCCTTCTACTGTCAACATCATTGGCAGATGGGGAGTTTATATTCTGCTGTGCTTGAAGCAAGAGTTGTTGCTGTTGCTGTGGTGTCAACATCTGAAGTTGATGGAAAGGCTGCGGGGACTGTATAAATGACTTTTGCTGCTGAAGAAACCCAGAACGAAGCTGTTCAAGTCCCTGGTGAGGGGGAAGATAAATATGATTACTTACCAAAGCATGATATTACTAGAGCAGACTTACAGGATGATCTATGTAATGGGATGGAAACAAGAGCAAGCCTAAGTGAGACCATGACAAAATAAAATTTCATACCAGAGCATACTCATACTACTAGAAAGCTACCATCGACCAAATAAAAAATTGCATGCATACCACTTAGAAACAAAACAATTATTTTTCAACAAACCATCAATTCACAACCCTCAGCTTACACCAGAAAAAAAAAAAAAAACATTTTTTATTAGCAAATAAGAACATTCATTATGTCAGTTCTGATAATTTGACAAGTGCAAGGATGCAAAGAAGTCAACCTTACTGGGGTAATGCATCTCTATGAATCTTGCCGAAAATGTAATATGAAGGAAAAAGAGGGTGAGGTGACTTTGCCAGACTGTTGTACCATGATGGGTGCTTGGCACAAACAAGCATATGTAATGAACTCTTTTAATATAAAAGGCCCATTTCCAATCTTGCTCCCAGCTATCTGGAGTCTCAGGAGGGGTGCACTGAATGCAGACCTAGCCTTTGGCTATTTTACCCACAAAGTAGCTGCTCTCGGTCTTGAACACCCATTATAACACTAGCCAGCCTGAGATTTTTTACCACCATTACACCAAGCAATGGCCCATTTTTATATAATCAATAAACTTGGTTGGTTACTGATAAATAAAAATACATTCCTTAAACCTAGAGTCCAAAAGTTCCCTGAGGTCCTATAAAGCACAAGCCCTAGCTTTTCCTTAAGTTTTGGATATTCAAATCATTTATACTATCTTGCTCTTGGTTATAAATACTTGTTCCCCTTGATCAATCAATATCACAAGACAGTTTTTTTTTTTTTGATAAATTATTACAGACATAGTTGTCAAGGCAATTCCTAGGCACCTTGCCTCACTTAAGCATCTAGCTGATCTGTACAGGGCACTATTATATATACTTTGAAGGTCAGCTAGCCAGCTGGTCCCATTACCAAAAAAACTAGATAGTTACTATTTTACAAGTGAATAATGATTGCTGGTTGCTAAGGAACCCAAGGAGTTACCTTAGAATTCATGGTTCTTATTAAAAGAAAACCCATCACCTAGGTGATGCCTTAAAACCTGCCTAGGCAATTAGGCCACAAGCAGTGATTGATTTAAAAGTCACACAGGTGAGGCGCATTTTAGGGTATGTGCTTCACCTAGGTCCTAGGCACAGCCCTTTCAAAAGGCCTAGGCATGCGCCCAATGCGCCTTGTGCCTCAACCTAGGCGTGCGCCTTTTGAAAATTCCACGCTTTTTTTCTTTTTTTGAACCTAGCGACAGGGCCGGGGGCGGACCATGCCCCTCGAGGCAAGCCCAAACAAGTCCACGTTATGATCTTAAATTCTTAGTTCTCACACAAAAAATAATGATTTTATAATTTTAACTGCTTTTTAAGACCCTAACATGGACTTGCTTGGTTATATATATCTTCTTAAAAAGCAGTTAAAATTATAAAATCATTATTTTTTGTGTGAGAACTAAGAATTTAAGATCCTAACATGGACTTGTTTGGGCTTGCCTCGAGGGGCATGGCACAAAGGCGGCTCGTAGAATCAGAAATATGATATGCTTTACATCACATTAGCTACTTGAAGTAATGCAATTGAAGAAAAAAAAGAGATTGTTGGTTTCACATGCTTGAAAATGTTTTATATGTTTGGTTTTATTTTTTAATTTTCATTTGAATACGCTTTGCATGTTATGTTTATGTATTTTAATTTTAGACAATAGGCTTTTTAAAACATTTCTTTTAAAATTTAAGTTTAAATTGTTTATTAATATTATGTTTAACTTTTTAGCATTTTTAAAATTTTTTGGCTTTTTTTCTGACATCTTTTTTTTTGTATTTTGCACCTTGCTTCAAAAAGGTGAGCGTCTCGCCTTGCGCCCCGGGTGCAAATTGGTCCCTGCGCCTTTTTTTTTGCACCTTGCGCTTTTAAAACACTGGCAACAAGGCAACCCCCCCCCCAAGCCTAGCCTCACCTTGGCACCTTGAAAACTATATTACAAGATGGCCATAAATTTGAGATATACCTATATTCTAGATGTGGTTGTCAAGTAACATTCTGGGCTAAATTGGTAATAAAATCAGACCAATATTTTGATGAGTCTACTTTGAAGGAATTAGAGAGCTCGATCGTCCCGTTATTTAGTAATTAGACAAGTTTCAAAGAAGATGACTAAGAAACTTCCATACAAAAGATATTATTTTATTGATTTTCTGGATAATTAAGAAGTATTTGTATTTGTGTTATATAATAAAGAAAAAAGGGGGGCAGATCCACTATACAAAATTCAAGCCTCAAAGACAAGGAAAACATTATAAACTTAATTTTCCAAGCACCTTTTGAATAATAGTTTATTCACAAGGAATTCTTTTATTCATACAAATAGTTAACGGATATCCTACACAATACAATACACCAAAAAAAAAATAAGCAACAAACTTGTAAGTATAAAAAATGAGAAACTTGGATACCACAACATAGTTTTTGCCAAAATATTGGCCCTAAGAAATCGATTAATGTAACAGTGCAGCCATCCATGCTTTTTTAGTAATCATATATGATCTAGACCCCTAGTTATATCAAAAAGTTGGTGAATTCTATATAAAACAAATTAACAATCAAGATCATGCATGATGCATCTAAAACCTGTGATATGAAAGACTAACAAGGCCTGAAAAAAAACTTACAGTGAGTGGCCATCCTTTCAAAGTCAAATTGTTACCACCTTGATTTGATCCTGATACACATGATGCTCAAGGTTAGCATAAAATTATCCTACTTAAAGCAAACTTAAATTTGGAGATAGTCTTTAGCATTACAGAAATATGTTTCAAAAAGTCCCCCGCTTAAGCCAACTAAAGAAGAGGAACATCTTATATCACAAATATATGAATATCTCAAGTCTAAGAAAAAATACATGTGAATTTAACTTCAAAGACAACACAAGTAGGAAATGAGAACTTAGTACCAGGAACTCCAATCAATGATCCATCAGGACCAGCACCTCTGGGATTCAATACCGGATTCATTTCACTCTTTATGTCCTGTTTCACAATTCCAGTCATACAGAACCCAACAAGAAGAAAAATATAAAATGGGTCAGTCTTAACAACCCATACCTGCGTAGATCCAGGAAGCTGCTGATTCCGAGCTTGAACTTGCTGAAGGGTCCCTGATATGCCACCAGCTGTCCCATGCAAGACTTGCCTGGAAAGCAAATGTTTAATTGCTAAAATCAACATATAATTCCAAACAACTGAAAGCATCAAATGTTACACCTATACCAAATTTAATGAAAATAAAAGAACAATAACAATGACATATACAACAAAAAACAGCTTATGGCACCAGATGGTACACGGTACACATCCATACCAAAATACAATAACAACGACATTAATACTAACAACAACCATATAACTCAACATGAGACAAAACAGAAAATACCCAGACGGCGGGCCAGCCACTGCCGCTGACTTCAACATTGATGAGTGGTTTGGATCCAGAAGCTGGCCTACGTTATCGCCAAACCTTTGCTGTAAAATAAATTTCTGAAAGTTGTTAAAAATGGCAAGAAGACATGTTGCTAATACCGAAGGGATTGAATGATACCTTCAGAGCTGCATCATCCAACGGATCTCTTTGAATTGGCAGTTTTAACCTTTCTTCATACATTTTTGTAGCCAAGGCATTTGCAGTTCCAGGGTTCTGCCGCATAAGAGTGTCACTGGCAACAAGTCCATTGGAAGTACCATTTAGAAGGTGTGGCCCCTCTCTTCGCTGCTGCTGCTGCTGCTGCTGCTGCTGCTGCTGCTGCTGCTGCTGCTGCTGTTGCTGTTGTTGCTGTTGCTGGTGCTGGTGCTGGTGCTGCTGTTGTGCATGCCTCTGCAGTAGGAGTTGTTGCATCTGCATTTGCTGCTGCTGCTGCTGTTGTTGAGGTTGTTGTTGTTGTTGTTGTTGCTGCTGCTGCTGCTGTTGTTGCTCCCTTGCCTTGATTAATTGGGTCTGGAATTCAAACCCATTCATTCATAAATTCAATTGTAGGTTTACGACTCCAAAATATGCACCTAAATTAAGTACTTACAGAAAAGCATTATAAAGTAATTACAAGGTGCCGCTGTAGAAAGGTCTAAGGTCTAAGTACATATAAGGAAATTCCCTGTAGTCCTACATGGCTGGTGATTTTCTATCACTGTGTTGGATACTCAGGTATTTCCATTCAGTGTCATCTTAATTTTATTCACTTGATTATTAAGTTTATATTATATTATTTGGCTAAAGGTATATTTTGAGCTACCTAAAAAAGAAAAGAATGAGGCTTAGCATGGTTCCATTTGACATTGCAGAAATTAAGAACTTGTGGAAAAGAAAATGAAAAAGAAGGGCATTCGTGCGGATCAAGTTACTTAAATGCTTGCTACTTAGGAATAGTATAAGCTACAAGCTAGGTCTAAGCAGAATGAAGGCTGAAAAATATACTTATAGTATTTGAAGAAAGGAAATAACATATGCATATGCATCAATTTTCTCTCCAATGAATCATTTCATTTGACACAATTGCCATATAGTCCATTTATCAATTTGCAGATGACCAATTGCCCTATCCTTTTCAATTACCCAACCACCTATAATACTTCAATGAGTTTAAAATGGCTAAACTGCCCTGTTATGCTGAAAAGCTTCATTTTACAAAATTAAACTTGGATGTATGGAATTACATTTTAATCCAAACACTTACCCATAAGCAACTATCCAATGTTGCTTGGATAGATGTGGTAATCAGAATCTTATGTGTATCAATCAAGAAAAAAAAACATGGACTTGCAGACATGTCTATAGAAAAGAATATAATATTAAAATAGCTCTTTTTTTTAATTCTAACATCATATACCTATAAAAAAGGGGCTCTAAAGTGTTGTTTTGCTACTAAGTAATGTTTTATAGCATAAATGGCATTCATCTTGTACATTAGCTATTCAATTATGTCAAATAAGGTAGGAGATAAAAAAAAGGAAATTTTATAATATAAGTGTCCCTCAAAAATCCATGGAGTACAGACACATCATCCACTTGGGAGAATCTATGCAACAATGCAACTGCCGAATAAGATTCTTGGCAAAAAGTGCTTCCTGTAAGTTGTAAGTTCAGTTCCAAAAAAAACAACCCTAATATGATCTCATCGATTAATAGTTTGAGTCATAATGATTCTCATCTCTCCTTGTGCAAACTAAGCATCAGCTATAATGCTAATATGATCTCATCAATTAATAGTTTGAGTCAAAATGATTTTCATCTCTCCTTGTGCAAACTAAGCATCAGCTATAATGTTATTCCCCCCAAGTTGCCACAATCATCTACTCTTAGGCTCAGTTTGGAAGGAGTACAAATACAAATATGTACAAAATAATACAAAACACAAAGTTTTGCACTCTACATATTTGTATTTGTATTCCTTCCAAACTGAGCCTTAGTTGGTAAACATATAAATGTTACCACGATATGCAGACTAGATAGGCTTGGCACGGCAAGGCTTGTTCCCTAAAGGCTTGTAGTGGCAAGGCACGCTGGACGAGAGACTTTGAGCTAGGGATTTGTCAGGCTTGGTCAGAAAGCCCTTTTTTGACCGACCCACTGGAACCTCAAAATCAAAGGGGATTGGTAGCGCCCCTGATTGAGACTCAGCAGGGCCTAGAATTTTCAAAAGAATGCATGAGTGAGAACATAGAAATAGACCGAGTAGATAGCATAAGAAGGCTTTTTTATAAGTAGCATAAGAAGGCATTTCATATGTTAGACCATGTACATCAAAGGCCAATAAATACACCACTGAGAAAACAGAAATTTTATACAATGTTAAGGCTCTAAATGACAGTGAAGGGCATAAAAGGATACGGGTCATAATAAAAGAAATTAATTGAGGACTTCCAAGTTTAGAAGTCAAAAGATTCCTAAAAATACCTTTCAAGAAAGAGAATAGAGATATCATGGCTGGATATTTTGCAAAATTTTATCCCATGTGGAAAGAACTGTCAACCTTCTAGACACGATGTAAAAAATCCCAACCCCAAATCCGAAAAAAAAAATCTAGTGTAATTTATTCCACCAGGAGTAATGCAGTATCCAAGGAACTTGAAGCATGATTCTAGCTTGTATTTTACCATGAATCCATGCCAAGATGAAACAGGATACTTCAAAAACAAGGAGCACTTCCTGATTCTCAAATAGAAATTCTAATTTTGTTCTGTCAGAAAACAAACACTCAGATCATAACAGAATTGAATAAACACCCTAATGAGTAATGACATGAAGGGCTAGTTAAAAACCGCTTTGTGGAAGACAGAACCTAATATCGGAGCTGCAAGGAGAAGAAACGAGGAAGAGGAAGAAAATATTTATATAGGGAGGACGGGAACCAACTCCCCAGCCAGGAGAATATAAATAAACCAACCTCAATGTAAGATGCAGCTACTTCAGAGTGTTTCTCATTTGTCCTTGCAATGAAGATATCCCAAAACACCGACCACCACTCGAAGAGAAAACCTCCAGGAGCGTCAATAGCTGAAAAGTAAAAACCAATGTAATCCCATAATCCAAAAACCTCAAAGTGTAAAAAGAACGAACTTCAGAAACTCTAAAGATATCAGTTCTTTCTTGATATCTCTTAATAATCTCACCAACAGGGTCTGAAGACACTTTCCCTTCAGCTTGAAAGGCTTTTGCTGTAGCCTGTAAGTTCCTTTTCACTAAATAATCATATATATACACATCCAACCTGTTATCAACCAATAGAAGAAAAATAGCACTAGTCAGGTGCAAAGATTGAAACTTTATCAACAATACAGAAGAACACCGCAACCAACCTTAACGGTGAAGAAAAAGGACCCAGAATAGTTAACAGAATAGGAAATAAAAGAAGAAAGCACAAGGAGGAGGAGAACATCAACAGACCTAGCTCCTAAATAACTTAAACACAAACTTCAGAGCTGAAAAAACAGAACCCAGCAACAAAAATAAAAGCAGAAAAAAAAAAAAAAAAAAGCTATTGCAACAAACTAGCTCGATGGACAGATGCAGAAAATTCAAACCCTAAGGGAATAGATATTTGAATGAGAAACACAGACGAGAAAGAGAGAGTGTTTGTGAAGGAAAATCAAAAAGAACCCACTAAAGGAACAAACCTAAAATCAAAGACCCAGAAGAGAAACATGCCACAGGACTCCTAGAAACCTAAAACGAAAAACCTACCTAAGAGACACCCCCCCCCCCAAAAAAAAAAGGAAAAGAAAAGAAAAACCACCAAAGTGGGGGAGCAGAAAATAACGAAAAAGAAATAACTTACATTTTATCGGCTTCCCAGTTGGTCTGAGACATGATTCCAAGCTCAAAACCTCAACAGCTCTTCGGAAATGTCTGATAACTCCCCGCTTCAGTCAGATTCTAAGAGCATGGTTTCGGCTTCGTGGGACAAGCTCGATTTCTCTTCATCCTCTGCTCTGAAGGCAATAATCCCGTAAGAAAACCAGATTGTTTGCTCAAAACACCTTAAACATACCCAAAACGAATAAAAATAAACAAGACCGGAAATAGGGAGAAAGAAAACAGTACGAGGATGGACAGGCAAAGGATGAAGAGATGAGAGAGAATATGAGCAAAAAAGCAGAAATGAGAAAACGAAAAATCTATTGAGTATTGAGTTTAGATAAGAGAAACCCACCTTCTTACGCCCTCTCTATTTCTGGCAAAAGCAAGAATTGGTGACAAAATTAATGATTATTAAATGAAAATAAATAATAGTATATTGTAAGATAAAAAAAATCAATAGTCAGTTAGAATAAATACAGAGAAATTTTGAAAAAAAAAAACAAAGTAAAACAGAGGAAGTAAAGAGGGATGGATTTACCTGCAAACCCAAAACCAGCTTTCGTTTGTGTAAGCTTTTTATTGGGTTTTGGAATTATTTTTTATTGAGTTTTGGGGAAATTTTCTGGTAGCTTTGGTTGATTGAGCTGCTGCAGATATCATTACTGCCTTGGTGATAGAATGAGTGAATGACCAGAATTAGCCCTGCCTTCCTGTCAAATCTCTGGCGTAGGCAAAACCCGTCCCAGCCTCAGACAAATAGCAGTAGGGGGAACATGTGTGAGGCGCCCATGTACGGTGGATGTGTTTGTGAAGCGCTCATGTGTGAGAGCAAATCCCGTTTTAATACGAGACCGGAAACACCATACATTGGGAAAATTTCCCTTACTTAAAAGTTATTAATCAGGGGAGATATTTCCAATGCACGGTGAATGTGCCTGTGAGGCGCCACGTGTGAAAAGCAGACCCCGTTCCCTTAAATACCCCCCACCCTCAAGTGCAGAAACGTCACCACACTCTCTACCACACACAGAGTTGCATGGGTCTTGTCTTGGGCCTGGGCTTGTCATCATGTGAATCGGATGGTCTCGAAGGATCAAGATCAAATCAAATCATCCAGAGCCAGAGCCCTAAGGTACTTGCGGTCAGGGTTATTCTCTTCTCTTCTCAACGAGGGTACTTTGGTCAAATCAGGCAATTTATTCACAGTCTTGATACTAATAGCGTGATGTTTTAATACTTTAATTACGAGAGCCAATGATGGAAAATCCCACCATGTCTTCATTTAATAAGATAGAAAAAAAAAAAAAGAGAGAGGAAAAAAAAGGGAAAGGTGAAGGAAAATTCTTATTTTGTTATGTTTATATACCAAAAAAAAGCTTATAACTGATCAATTGACATCATAAAAATGATAATCAATCAAGTGCTTTTCATCAAAATTCATGGACATCATAATGAAATTTTTCTATTCTTTTTACAAAATTTGTTAATAATTTTCTCTTATTTTCTTTCAAACCAAACAAATCTATGGGATACTATGGGCAAATTTAATAAAAGCGAGGGCGGGTTTGCAGCTGGAATCAGAATCAAAATTCTTTAGAATTTAGAATCTGAATAATCCATTCCCATAGTCTATTTGGTTGGTTGAGATGGGAATGAAAATGTAAACTAGAATAAAACGGAGTCAAATTTTATTCCCAAAGGAATGACCATTCTCTCAAATAGGAGAATATTATTACAGAAAGAACAATAATAAAATTCCGTTTCTGCCCAATCAAACATTTATATTTGAAATAATCCATTCCGATTCCGATTCTATATCCATTCCCATTCCCTTGAATCAAATTGGGCCTAATTTTCTCTATCTTCAGTAATCATAGTTCATAGTTAGCTCAAATATTACCAAATTCTCGAGTGATCTTTTTTTCCTCAAATTTGCGAATTTATAGTTAAAAAATCAATGTGAAATATTTGAAGTAACATATGTTCCTATTTTGAGGTAGAATATATTAAAATAATGGAATGAGATCTTATCATATCATTTGTTCCCCTACCAAAAGAAGAAAATGATTTTGTGTTTGCTCAAAGTAAATAACATCCAAGCTTTGTTGACCCAAATAGTGTGGGTGATAGTTTAGTTGGTGGGCCCAAAAAGCCCCGGTATCAACCAATCATCCCTTTCCGTTGGCCAAATTTTGAGCTTAACATGGGCCCATATCAACCAGTGGGTCTCTTGTGCGACTCTAATGACTTTCGATGAACCAAGGTATGTGCTTGCAATATTGTGTATCGCGGGCAATGAAATTAGGCCTGTAAAAGGATCGAATTTGAATTCGAAATCGATTATAAACATTAATATTTGAATTTGATTCGATATTTGACGGATATCAAATCTTTTAGTTCGAATTCAATTTCCATTATCAAATTGAATATTTGATTCAATTCAAATTTGACCAATGGCAATGATGGCAGTGCGGCGATGGAGAAGAAGAGATATAGAAGATGATGGTTGTCATCGACGATGGTGGTTGTCGTTGAGACTACTATCATTGACAATAGCAGTGCGACAAGGGAGAGATAGAGAAGATAATGGCTGTCGTTGGTGATGGTGGTCACTGTCGAGACTATTGTCACTCGACCACTTTCACATACGTTGTTGTTGCCTCTTGCCTGTTGGTGATGGTGGTTGCTCGAGCGGCTGCGGTAATGAATCGAGATTTGAAACTTGAAAGAGAAGAGATAGAGGAGAAGATAGAAGAGATAGGTGATGGTTTTTGCCCGAGCGACGTCGAGTTGCTAGTGTGGCCGATGTGGTTGCTCGGGTGATGGCGGCGGCGAAGGGAGGATTAGGGTTAGGGTTTGCAAGGAGATGGAAGAGAGAAGAAAACATGGGCTAAGAAGAAAATGTCGAGTGATTTAGGGTTTAGGGTCGGCTAATTGGTATCGGTTTGGACATTTATCAATGCATATCTGAATTCGACCCGATAATTTAATCAGTAAGAAATTAATATTCGAATTTGACCAAATATTCGATTCGAATTATCCGAATTCAATTCAATTGTGTCGAATCTCAGATTCGAATTTAGATTTTCAAATACCGTTTACAAGCCTAATGAAACCAAATGATGAAAATGACTCGTGGGATGTATGGGATTTCTTAAGATTTTAAAATTATTATCAATAAATATTAATTTTTTAAAAGCTATTTTCTATAATTATTAATTGATATAAGTGAAATTAGTTATTTACAATATCATTTAGTTATTTAAATAATACCATTATTTAAAATTTTAAATATTAATTATTTATTGTATTTAATAATCCATAAAATTATAATTTATACTATTATTATTTGAATTTTATTTATTTTAAAGCTATTACATAGTATTAAATATTTTGTTATATAACTATTTAACTATTTTTAATATTTTTTATTTAGGATACTTAGTTATTCAAATATTTAAATAATACTTTATATTTTAATGTTACATTTTTATTGTTTGGATAACATTTAAATTGAATTATCTGGTAAATCATAATTTATATTGTTAATACATAATTTTGTGATGAAATTTGTACAAATAGAGATTTCTTTTGTGTTTTTAATAAATATTTTAAATATATTATATAATTTTGTTAGAATAATTAAATAATTCTTAATTTTTAATTCAATCTTTCTTTATATAAATATAGTTAAAAGGTGGGGGGAGGATAAATAGGAATCAATGATAACTTAGGAGATAAACACTACTAAATTAGAGATAATGTATAAGATAAATAGGAATTATAGATAATTTAGAAGATAATCAGGAATTAGAGAAATTTTAAGAGAAAGTGGGGGAGGTAGTTTAGGAGAAATTTTAGGATAAAAGATTATTTAGGTTATTGGGAACATGTGGGGGAGTATGTGAGTGTGTGTGTGTGTGTGTGTGAGAGAGAGAGAGAGAGAGAGAGAGAGAGTAGTGAGTGAGGAGTCCGGATCTCCTGCCCATGAGAGCTTTGCTCACGTTAATCACAACCACACAAGAAGAACATCTCATCCTCTACATATTATTATGCAAGGGGAGATGTTCCAAATTCTCGTGGGGTCGTGTATTGTGGGTATGTGTGGGTAGAGTTCTCGTGGGCTGGAGATCCGGAGTCGTGAGTGAGTGAGAGAATTTATGTAATTTTTATAGGGAATGAGAGCATATCATTGGTTGTTTAAAAAATGACATGGAATTAAAAAATAAAAAAAGAGAAAATTCCTAGACTTCCTTATATATATACTAGCAGGGATCTGTGCAATGCATAGGATTTATTAAGTGAAAGCTAAACAATAGAAACACACTAGTGGGGACCTGTGCATGCACATGCTTTATTAAGCGAAAGCTTAACAATAAAAGCACATGAGAGTATTGTTTTATATTTGAACCTTTTAAATAATTAATAATTAGTTATATTTTATATACTACTTTTAATATTTTTTTACAATACAAAAATAACAATAATTAATTTCAGCTAAGTTGTTCATCAAACCAATCAAATCAACCAATACGATCCAACTCGACTCGAGTTGATTGGTTTTATATTATTTATGGTGGATTTTGCTTTAGCAATTTCCCAACCTAACCAGGTCGGGTTAATTTTGATTTGGTCATTTGTAAATCGACTTGACCATATATATTTTAAATATATATTGTTCAATATGGAAAAAGTGAGAAAATTCCCATATATTGTTCAATATATATTGTTTAATAATACCACCATAATTTTTAAGTTTTAAATATTTTGAACCAACCAACCAAATAGAAAATTGACCCCGAGCAATATAACCCGAGTTGGTTGGTTTTGGGTGACCGACTCTGCAACCTAGCCAAGTCGATTCGGTTGGCCAAACAAACTACAACTGAAGTGAACCAACCCATGAACACTCCTAATTTTAGCTAAACCAATAGTTTAATCTCAAATAAATAAAAATAGTTTAACTTCCAATAATTATTGAAAATATATTAATAAATATCAATTTTTCAGAAAGTCATTTTCTTAATTGATATAAGTGAAATAATGTTTTTATTATTAGTACATTAATAAATGCATTTTTTATTCTAATTTTTAATACCTATTAAAAACTATTTTTTTAATTTATTATCTATTTTTGTTATTTGAAAGCTTCAATGCCTCTAAATTATTTAATCTAGTTTTCATCATTTCAATAATATTTAAAAATTCAAATTATTTATATATTATATTACAATTATTAAATCTATTATAATTGTTTTTATGCTTTTGATAATTTTTTAAGGCCATTCCATAATCTATTTATTTATTTTATTTTGTAATAATATTTAAAATATGATTTAGTTATTAATTTTTAATATCTAAAATATTTAAAATTGGTTATTTACAATATTATTCATCTATTTAAATAATATCACTATTTAGTTATTTCAATATTACTTATTTATTGACTTTCATTATCCATAAAATTATAAGTTATACTATTATTACATAATTTTTTAAAATATAAAGTTATTATTAATTCAAATATTATGAAATCTATTATAACGATTTTATACTTTTAATAAAATTTTAAAGTTTATTACATAATTGTGTTATTTTAACTATTTAAAACTGATTTATGTTAAATATTTCGTTATTTAAAATATTTAGTTATTTAAATATCTAAATAAAATGTAAAATATTTAAAACTTTTCATTGTTTATTTTTTTTTATTTTAAAGTTATTACATAATATTAAAGATGTTGTTATATAACATTTTTAATATTTTGTTATTTATAATATTTAGTTATTGAAATTTGTTAATAATAACTTTTAATTTTTAATTCTTATTATTCAAATAATATTTAAATTGAATATTTCATAAAAGTATAATTTATATTGTTAGTACACAATTCCGTTATGAATTCCATAAAAGTATTAAATTATTAATAGTACAAATATTTTTATATCTATGATTTTTTTGTGTTTTTAATAAATATTTTAAATTTATTACATAATATTTATTGTAATATTTAAATAATTCTTAAATATTTTTAATTCAAACTTTCTTTTGATAGACTATAGATGAAAAGTGCGGGCGAGGATAAATAGGAATTAGAGATAATTTAGGATATAAAAACTCTATTAAATTATAGATAATTTAGGAGATAAATAGTAATTATAGATAATTTAGGAGAAAGTGGGGGATAGTGGTGCCACTTGGCTAGATTATATTGGATTTTGGTAGAGAGAGATTTTAAGATTAGTTTTAGGAAAGGATATCCAAATGGATAAACATGGAGGAAAGAGGGATGGGCTAAGCATGATGAGGTGCACAAGAGAGGGATAAGGGAGTGATGGGGTGGCTTCATGAGAGAGCAAGGCTAAAATGAAGAGGGTTTAAGAGTTATGGGTTGGGGTAAGCGAGAAAGCTCTACTCATGTGATGTGGCATGTTTCTATTTTAGTATATATATATAAGAGTATACATTTGTTTAATATTTTAAATTTGTTTAAATAATTAATAATTATTTATATTTTATATAATACGTTTATAATTTTTTACAGTATAAAAATTATAATAATTAATTTCAGCTAGGTTGTTTGTCAAACTGTTACCAGCCCGATCAACCTAAACCAAGTTATCGGTTTTCTATTATTTTCAACCGGCTTTGGTTCAATAACTTTCCAACCTGACCAGGTTGGATTAGTTTCACTTTGGTCATTTGTAAACCAACCAAAATTGAATGACTTAACCATAGATATATATTAATATTTTTATATTTTAAATATAATATTTTAATACAAAAAAGTGTGAAATTTCACATATTTCTTAGTCTAAAATATTTTATATCATAAATTTAAAATTTTAAGTTTAAATCTTTTGAACTGACTAACCAAACAAAAAATCTACCCAAATTGATACATCTCGAGTGGGCCGGTTTTCACAAATGGTTGGTCTATTTTGGATGACCTACTCCCCAACTTGATTAGGTCAATTTGGTTGGATAAACAACCTACAATCGAATTGAACCAACCCATGAACACTCCTAATTTCAGCTAAATTAATAGTTTAATCTCTATTCTATAATAAATAACAATATTTTAATCTCCAATCATTATTAAAAATTTGTAGAAAAGTACACAATTATTGAAAATATATTGATAATGAAAATACAATAAATAACTAATAAAAATATAATGTATAATAATTACAAAAATACAATAAATACTAAAAAATATATTAAATTAGTTGATAAATAGTATAATCTCAAATAATAATCTAATCTCTAATAAGTACTAATCAATAAAGTATAACAAAAATACAATAAATTAAATTTAAAAAGTTCAACAATAATAGTTTAATCTCCAAAAGTTATTGATTTTTTTTGTTAAATAACAAAACAAAAAAAATTATACATAATTATTGAAAACTTATTTATCACAAAAAAACAATAAATAATTAATAAAATGTAATAAATATTATTTTTAGTATAGATAATTATATAATAAATACACATATTAAGAGCTAAAAGTTACTATTAATAAACATTAATTTTTATAAAAGTTATTTTCTCAAACTATTAATTGATATAAGTGAAGTCAATTATTTACAATATTACTTACTTATTTTTAATAATATCACTATATTAATTATTTATTGAATGTATTAATCCATAAAATTATTATTTATACTATTATTACATAATTTTATTATTAATTTTGTAAAATATTAAATTATTCATAATTTCAATATTATGTTATTATTATTTTTCTACTTTTAAGTTTTTTTAAAATTTATTACATAATTTCATTATTTTAAATATTAATTTTGTTATATAATTATTTATCTATTTTTAATATTTTGTTACATAAGATATTTAGTTATTGAAATATTTAGATAATATTTTATTTTTGATGTTAATATTTTATTATTTTAATAACATTTAAATTGAATTATCTAGTTAGTACATACTTTCATGATGATTTTTTAAATGTAAAATTATTAATAATATGAAAATTATTAAATCTATTCTAATGATATTTTTATGTTTTTAATAAGTACTTTAAAGTTATTATATAATTTTGTTGAAATATTTAAATAATTCTTAAAATTTTAATTCTAACTTTCTTTATATAGATATAGATAAAAAGTGGGGAAGAGTATAAATAGGAATTAGAAATAATTTAGGAGAAAGTGGGGGAGATAGTTTATGAGAGGAGATGTATATATGCCAGTGTTTCATACATTGACATCTGGGTTTCATGTGTACAAAACACTAGCGTCTTCATTCATGATCGGTTATATAGCTCGTGAAACATAAAAATGTGAGAAACAAGCTTTGGATTACTTGTATGTGCCTTGCTCTAAATGGAGCTTTTTTGACTTATTTCATCTCATCTTTGCATGGAAAAATGTGCCTCAAACCAAACGGGTTGTGGGCTGTCAAGATCTTTATGTAAAAGCCCATTACGTCTTTTGGGTGTCAAATTCAAAAAGATCTTTCAAAAAAGACTTGCCAAAAAACACCAAAATAAAAGAAAAAGACCATGGTGACATGACAAAAAAAGTGCCCCTTTTTGGTTTCTCTAAGCTATGTTAGGTTTATTCAAAACAAGAGATAAACAAGAGTTAAAGGAAAACTCTTAAGAAATTCCACAACATTCCTTAATGCTATGTTTGGTTTGAAAAAAAAAAAAAACACAGAAAAAATAAAAGGTAGATAAAGGAAGGGAAAGGTAGAGAAACCTATATTTGTAAATGTTTCCCTACCTTTTCCCCTTTCTTTTCCTACTTTTCCTTCAAACCAAACACAACCTAAGAGTTAAGAACTTTCGCTCAAATTATCTTAGTTTCTACTAAACCAAACATATTGTCTCTATACCAAACTGGCCTCATTGGTGATGATCAAATGAGAATGGTCACTGATGGAGGGTGATTTGACCCGACCTCGTAGCCCGAGTACACGTGTGCGTGACCTTGCTGAAACGATGACTCAGCGCGACAGCACAACATGCGCAACCGCAACTCGGAGGGAATGTTCCACCGAGTTTATCTCGACAACTCGACGGAATAGACTACTCGCTGGGAGCCGCCTAGCTTGCACCGCCACCCCGGGGGCTAAGGCACCCCGAGCTGCCTCTGAGCTGGGGGCCCCTGACCTCTCTTAATATCCGAGCTCCTCCTAGTGGACCTCAGGCTACTCCCAGACAGGAACACACCGATTCGCCTATAGATACCTCGAGGTGAAGACAACTCGGGCCAGACAGCTCGGATTAGCTTGCCACAGGCAGCTCGCTGCTTGCGAGATAGCCCGGCACAGGGTAACTCATTAAAGAGTAGTTCGGCATATCGCAGGAAGATCTCCTGCCCGACCACCGTACCCGACAAATCCGGGGATAGCAGTCGTGTCCCTCATCAGGCAGCGTCGTGCCTGCCACCTTTAGAGGGTGCCTTACACCTCAACCCTGCTTGTAACGGTTGTGGCAGGCTGACAGTGGTGATTATACTTGCCCTGTCAGAGGCCAGTGGGCCTGATGCAATGGAATTCTGTTTTAAGGAGATTATTCTCAATAAACGGGGATCATCTTCTATCACTCGCGCTATCTGCACTCTTAGCCTTCATCTTCTCCTTGCTTCTCCTACAAAATACTAACTTAAGCATCGGAGTGTTCCCGTCGGGCAAGCCCATGGGGATTCTTCTTCTTCTCCATCTCAGGTACCTTCTAGGAGCCACGTAAGTGCCATTAGGAGTGACCGAATTGCGCACCATCATTTGGCGTTGTCTGTGGGAATCACTTCTAAAAGCCTTCTTCTAAATCCTCATAGTTCTTCCTTCTTTGAAAACTCGACAATCATGGCTTCCTCAAGCAACGTTGGACGAAGCATGGAGATGAGTAACTCCGCGAGCAACGACGCATGTGGGTGTTCCCTTGCCTTCCTCGATTGAAATGACCTTTGCTGAACCAATTGTCATCCCTCTAGCGACCAACCAGAACCAGCTCGACGATCTGATGCAGTGCATGCGAGCCATGCAAGCCCAAGTAAAGCAACTCCAGCAACACCAAATTTACCAGCAGCAAGTGTTGCACCACGTCTCCCAGTACCACTACTAGCAGCAATTCCATCAGCTGCCTCAACCTCAACTTCAGCAGTCGCAGCTCCCTCCTCGGCACCCAGCCTCATAGAGGGCTAGGTCTCACTGCTAGGACGAAACGCCCTTCTTGCCAAGGAGAAGCCTCCCAAAACCCTTCTAAGAGCCAGGCCTCCTCCCGCGACAGACAAGAAAGACTAGCCACCCCGGTCTCGCCACGGGCGATTAGGTCGGGAGGACCCCAGCTCGCCAAGTCTACTTCACATCGACAGTTAAAGTTTGAAACCCCGCTCCTGGAGAACCGGTTTGAGATCCTGGCTACAGACTCCAAGCAGGATCCCTCTGTCTGTAGCCATCACCAGTGGCCCGAACTACTTTCTGCACAAACCATTCCTGACAGCACGGATGTGAGCAGCACAAATGCGGAGCCCGCCAAGAAGCAGAGACGCCGCTGCCGAGCTCGTTGATCTGCCACCCACAACCTGCCCGAGCTCGGAGGCAGAGAAAAGGTAAGCTCGGGCAAAGGTAAGAGTCCCCTCCTTACATTTCCATCCCCTGTCACCCGAGCTCCTGACAGTTCCAATGCCTAAGGACTTCAAGCTCCCCCCTCTTGACAAGTATGACAGGTCGTTTGACCCAAATGACCACGTAGATACCTTCCAATCGCAGATGCACCTGGCGAGAACCAGTGAGTCGTGCATGTGTGTGGCCTTCTCCACCACTTTCAGAGGAGTAGCCCATACGTGGTACTGAAACTTGGCACCTGGATTGATAAGAAGTTGGGCACAGTTCGTGCAAGCCTTAACGTCCCACTTCATCATTAGCAAGCGGTGCCCGCGAACTGAAGAAAGCCTCCTCAACATAGTGCAGAGAGAGGGAGAGTCCATCTGAGGCTATATCAAGTGGTTCAACTATGTGTGCATGCAGATACCACACCTAGACCCCGTCGTGCGCCTCACAGCAGCCAAGAAAGGTGTGACGCATAAAGAGTTCAAATGGCACATGGTCATCAACCAACCGATGACCATAACCAAATTTCATAAGCTCGCGGACAGGTTTATAGCCACGGAGGAAGAGATCAACCAGAAGGGCGAGGGCGCACCTGAGAAAAGGAAAAGGGAAGGAGAGCCTTCCAACCAAGGGGACAACCGAAAGAAAAAAGATGTAGCTCGGGGGGCAAAGCCGGGTTAGTCATTTCGAGCTTCTATAGCGGACCAAACTGATTACACCCCACTGAACGGGAAGTGGGCCTAAATCCTGATGGTGATCAAGGATGCCCCGTATGTGAAGTGGCCACCCCATCTGAGGGGAAATCCCAATGAGAGAAATAAGAACTTGTACTGTAGTTTTCACAGAGACCACGGTCACAGTACCGAAAGTTGCAAAAACCTCCGCGACGAGATAGAGGAGTTCATTCATCGCGGATATTTAAGGAACTTTGTACAAGATAATAATAATGATAATAATAAAACATGTGGTCAAGGGGAGCACGGTAAGGATGCTCTCGAGTTCAGCAGCAGGCCGGCCGAATAGTCGTAGAAGCAGCCTCCAGAAGAGAGGCCAGTTTGGAGCACCATCCACATGATAGTGGGAGGCTCGATCGTCGTGGGTTGTACTTCAGCTGCAGCTCAGACGTCAGTTCGTGAAGCTGCTTGGGAAGAACAAAACCCTCCGAAGTGGCCGAAGACAGAAGAGTCAATTTTCTTCACAAAAGACGATGCGCGAGGGGTACACTACCCTCACGACGACGCGCTTGTGATAAAGCTGGGGATCAACGACTTCGAGGTCAGGCGCGTACTTGTTGACTCAAGCAGCTCGACAGATATTCTCTTCAAAGTCACGTTCGACCAGCTTCGGTTGCAGGGAAGTGACTTGAAGCCCGCGAACACTTCTTTTGTGGGCTTCAGCGGAGAAGAAGTCTGGCCCCTTGGGAAAGTAACAGTACTTGTGGAAGTTGGCACATGGCCCTGCGTAGTCAGACTCAACCACGACTTCCTGGTGGTCGCGACCCCCTCCCCATACAATGCCATAATAGGTCGGCCGATCACCCATGTCCTACGGGCGATGGTCTCCACTTATCATTTGGTAATGAAGTTCCCTACAGATTTCAGTGTGGGGGTAGCGTGAGGCGACCAGCTCGAGTCCCGCAAGTGCTATGTCGCTGCCCTAAAGGGAAAGACCAAGGTGGCCGACGACCTCGAACTGGAGTGGCCTACAGAGCAAGGCGAAGAACGAGATGCACCCACAAAAGAAACAATCACTGTTTCGACCTCAGTCGCAGACCCAACTCGGGCGCTTCAGATCGGTGCTTCCATCCAGAAACCTCTACGATCCGAACTGGTAAGTTTCTCACTTCAAAATTAAGATATTTTTGCATGGTCTGTGGCAAAGATGCTCAATATAGATCCTGACCTTATAACGTACAAGCTCAATATTGATCCTGTAGTTAGGCCCGTTAGACAGAAGAAACGCAATCTAGCCCCGAAGTGGTGGAAAGCGGTTGACGAGGAGGTTATGAAGCTCCTCGCAGCTGACTTCATAAGAGAAGTTCATTACCCGAGCTGGGTAGCCAACCCCATTCTGGTAAAGAAGGCTAATGGCAAGTGGCGCATGTGCGTCGACTACACCGACCTAAACCGAGCTTGCCCGAAAGATTGCTTCCCGCTCCCCAGAATTGACTGTTTGGTGGACGCGACCTCAAGGCACGAGTTGATGAGTTTCTTAGACGCCTATTCGAGCTACAACCAGATTAAGATGGACCCGACAGATGAAGAAAAGACTGCCTTCATCACGGAGTTTGGCCTATACTGTTACAAGGTTATGCCCTTCGGGTTGAAAAACGCAGGGGCAACCTTTCAATGGCTTGTAAATAAATTGTTTGAGCCATTAATTAGCAGAAAAGTAGAATGCTATGTAGACGACGTGGTCGTCAAAACCCAATTTTTGCATGAATTAATACAAGACTTGCATTCTGTTTGTAAAATTTTGCGTAAGTTTAATATCAAGTTGAATCCAAACAAATGTGTCTTCGGTGTTACCTCGGGTAAATTCCTAGGGTACATCATTAACCGGCGCAACATTGAGGCCAACCCAGATAAGATTAAGGCCATCTTAGATATGAGACCACCCTGGAAGTTGAAGGAGGTTTAGGGGTTGAATGGCAGCATAGCCGCCCTGAGGCGCTTCATGTCCAAGTCAGTGGACCGTTGTCTGCCATTCTTTAAGGCAATAAAGGGCAAAGGGTTTGAATGGACACAAGACTGCCAGCTCGTGTTTGATGAGCTTAAGAAATACCTTGCTAGCGTGCCAATCTTAACCTAGCCCGAGGAGGGCGATGTTTTAGAACTGTACCTCTCGGCGAGCGACGAAGTGGTCAGTTTGGTATTAATAAAGGAAGTAGATCGGGTCCAATGACCCATCTATTATGTTAGTAAAGTATTGCAGGGAGCAGAGACGAGATATCCAGAGATAGAGAAGCTAGCATATGCACTGGTAATTGCAGCTTGGAAGCTCCGCCCGTACTTCCGGGCTCACACTATTATCGTCCTCACTAATAAACCTCTGAGGCAAGTCTTACTTAAGCCCGAGGTCTCTGGTTGGTTGACGAAATGGGCCATTGAGCTCAACAAGTATGACATCTAATACAAGCCACAAACTGCCATCAAGGCTCAAGTCTTAGCAGATTTCATCGCCGAATGCACATTCAGTTTCGAAATTCCTAGGTCGATTGAGCACGAGGTCCCCTGTTCGGGTGAGCCCGAAGCTCCCAGGCCGGTTGAGTCCGAGCCCCGTGAGGTAGCAGCCAGTGTGGCATCTCTCCTAGTTCGGCCAAGCGCGAGTTGGGATGTGGAACCCTAGATCCTTCATGTAGATGGCTCCTCGAACCAATAGGGCAGCGGAGCCGGAATAGTCCTGCACAGCCCAAGTGGCACGAAATTGGAGTATGCACTACGCTTTGAGTTCGCTGCATCTAACAATGAAGTGGAGTGCGAGGCATTGATAGCTGGACTAGCTTAGCCAGAGAAGTAAAATCCAAGCACATCGTTATCTGCAGCAACTCCTAGCTCGTGGTCAACCAAGTCACTAGCGAGTACGAAGCTCGTGAGCCGACCATGGTCGCTTACTTAGCCAAAGTCAGAGAGGTCCTACTCAACTTCCAGTCACACTTTATCAGACAAATCCTTAGGTTGGAGAACGTTGAGGCCGACGCCCTGTCTAGGTTAGCCAGCACCAACGGCATCACCATGAGAATTGTGTACATAGAGGACCTGCCTCGGCCTAGCATTCTCGGGGGGGGGGGGGGGCAGAGGAGGTCGCTCCCATCATTCAAGCATAGCCAAGTTGATTGACCCCCTTGTGAGCTTCTTGCTACATGGGACCCTCCCCGCAGATCGCAATGCAGCCAGAAGGGTGCAGCGCCAGACAACCAAATACGTCATGATAGACGAACGACTATACCGGAGATCCTAAATGCTCCCATACCTGCGTTGCTTGCGACCTACTGAAGCTGAGCTCGTACACTGCGACACTCATGAGGGTCTGTGCGGTGGACACTTGGGGGCAGGACCCTCGCCCAAAATGCACTTCGACAGGGGTATTATTGGCCAACAATGAAGGCATATGCCATTGAACTCGTTAAAAAATGTGATAAATGCCAGAAGCACACCAATATCCACCACTAACCTACTCCCGACCTCAAGTATCTCATCAACCCGTGGCCCTTCGCACAATGGGACATCGATCTACTTGGGGCATTCCCGCCAACAACAGGTGGGAGGAAGTTCTTAGTAGTAACAGTGGATTACTTCACCAAGTGGGTAGTGGCTGAACACCTTGTAACGATCACAACCCGAAACGTCCAAAACTTCTTTTGGAAGAACATCGTGTGCCGCTTCAGGTTACCTCGGGTACTGATTTCTGACAATGGAAAGCAGTTCGAGGACATCAAATTCCAAGGCTGGTGCCAAGACATGGGGATCCGACAGAACTTTACTTCAGTCGCACAACCTCAAGCAAATGGTCAGGCAGAAGTCACAAACAGAGCCATCCTCCGCGGACTGAAGGCACGGTTAGACTGAGCTAAAGGGTTGTGGACAAATGAGCTACACAGTGTTCTCTATAGGCCTACCGGACCATGGAGAAGACCGTCATGGGAGAAACCCCCTTCAACCTCACCTATGGCACCGAGGCAGTTATCCCCGTTGAGATCAAAATAACTACACTACGACTAGAAGCATACAGTGATCAGATGAACGAAGATGAGTTGCGTACCAACCTCGATCTACTCGACAAAGTAAGGGACCTTGCGTACATCAGGATCGCTGCCTACCAACAAAGAGTAGCTTGGTACTATAACGCGAGGGTCAAGAAGTGGAGCCTCCGCGTTGGCGACCTAGTCCTTCGTAAAGTTATGGTACTTGAGCCCGGCGCTGGCAAGCTCGGGTCCAACTGGGAAGGACCTTACTGAGTGAAACGAGTGCTCGGGGAAGGAACGTACGAGCTTAAGACCCTCGAAGGAAAATAAGTACCTCGGGCATAGAATATTGTCGACTTAAGACAATACTATATGTAACAACTGAGAAGGCCACGAGCCACTCCCTAGTCGCCTCTATGGCATGGGCAAACTCTAGGAGAACGGATTATAAGCCGCTCCTCCAGCCTAAGGGCTAAAACACTGAGTTAACGAAAGACCTCAGCACCATACAAGACCTAGTTGGCTCGTCGGCATAGGCTAAGTACTTGCAATGCCTAAGGCACAGGTAGTTCGGGTGAGAACCTTGTGACGGACAGCCCACCCTAGCATGCAACAAGTTAAACCCGTAAAGGATAACTGATGTCAACTTAACCCGGGTGCAGATAGGTCGGGCATGTACCCTACTATGTCACTCACCTCGGTGTACACAAGGCTACCCCTACTAAGTATTGGAATATAGTTCGGGACCATGACAGTTAAGGAACCCTCACTTCGGGTAATTAGCCTAGTAGCCTAATAGTTTAGAATAAGACAACCACTTCGGCAAGTAAAAGAAAATTGCACAAGTGTTTGGCAAAGTGATTTTTTCATTATGAAGATTTCATTATAAAGTTTTGTTATAAGAAAATAGAAAAAGAGAAGATTAATATAAGGACCGAGCTATTTTGGAGGCTCGTTGTCTTTGCCAGGGACCTCGGGGGCAATAACTGGGCCACAGTCCGGATCATCCGCCGACTGGCGCACTATGTCATCAGTGATTCGGAGGAACTCCACCTTGATATCAGCTCGGAGGAACTCCACCTTTTGCTCTAACTTTCCTTGGCCTCTTTAAGGCCTTGCACCTCAAGCTTTAGGGCATCCCAGTCTGCCCTAAGCTTATCTCGATCTGCCCTAAGGCTGTCCCGGTTTGCCTTGAGAGTGTCTACCTTCAGCCTCAATGCTTCCTGACCGACCTTGAAACCGTTTACTTCAGCCCTCAGCCTGTCCTTGTCTCGGGCTAGCTCGTTCTTCTCTGCCAACAACACCTCAATGAAGCTCTTTTGAGCTAAGGCGTCGTTTTGAAGGTGGTGGATTTGACCTCGAGCTGCCCTCAGCTCGGTATGGGCTTCATGGGATGACCTCTCAGCATCCAGAGCCCACCTCAAGTTCCGATCAGACTAAAAGGTCAAGGCACGCACGGTGGAGTTCACCTGCACAAAGGCAAGACTGGTGAGTCAAAAAAAAAAGGAAAAGAAGAAAAGAAAGAAGTGAGGGATAGGTGAAGAACCCTTCGCGAAGAACTCACCACCATGGCATGCGTGGCAGCTCGACCACCGAGATGACTAGGAGTAAGATCAACCCATTTGATGACCTCCTCCGGATAACCAGCCTCCTTGCTCTTCTGCAGGCTGCATCGGGGGTTCAGAATGCTTTCACCCCTCGGGCTATCTGAGCTTGGGACAGTCACCTCTGCCACATGGGCGGACTCCTCGGAAGCTTCGACAGCAGTATTAGTAGGACAGGCCCTGGCAGTAGTCTCCGTAGGGCGTGCCCTAGGGGCAACTCCTGTGTCACTCCCGACGACAGTCTCGATAGGCTTCATGGTGGGCTCTACCGCCATCTCGGGGCCCTGAGGCACCATGCCCTCATCCAAGTTGATGATGGGGTGAGGACGGGGGAGCTCGGGCTCCGGAGCCGGGGCTTGTGAAGGTTGAGCCTCAGCGGAGGCCTGTGGAGATTCAACGCGAGCTTTCTTGGCCACACGCTTTCTCTTCATTTGATGGAAGAGACTTTAACCGTCAATCTTCTCTGCCTCCATAAGACCTGCAGTGAAGCTCGACATTAGTAGCCCTGAAGTAAATATATGAATAGAAAAGCTGAAGTGAAGAAAAACCTACCCGGGCTCAAGCCGGCCTGGATGAGCTTTTCATCGGATGTGAAGTCTTTGTAATTCAACCCGAGCTGAGCCAGCGACTGGAGGGTCTTTTTGATCTTCCCGTCTAGGATGACACTGGAGACTTGAACGGCCACCCTCCAGTCAGTGGGGAAGGGCCACCCCGTGCTGCTCCGAACTACGAAGTAGTCCCGCTTCTAGGCCGAGACTATACTCGGGAGCTTGTGCATGAGTTTGAAACCCAGGCGGGGAGACAGGTAGTAAGATTGTCTGTGCCCAGGGAGAGTGCCCGAAGCACTCTTCTTTATGGCCAAGATTGTGCTAAGGATGTCTAGGTCAATGGAGAGAGAACGGCTAAAACAAAGGGAGATGGACCCCACCACATTCTGTATGGAGTTCAGGTGAATTTGATCCAAGGTGATGTTAAAGTGCACCACACCTCAACAATCAAAAGGTGAAGAGGAAGTCGGAGTCCGGCTACCAATTGCTTCCTAAAGACCACGATCTCATCAGGACCGTGCTCCCATGGGAAGTTGCCGGTAGGAAGGCTATATGAGTATTCCTTAGGGAGGTTGAACCACTGTATGAGGTCCTGGAGCCTCTCCGAAGTCATTGTGGAAGGACCGATTGATTTGGCACCCGACCTCGGGCTCATCGATGAGACTATCTACATCTACGCTAGACGGCATTACAAGATAGAAGGGAAAGAATGCTAGAAAAAGAAAGAGGAACTCGGGGACTCATCACTAGAGACGCGAAATGACTAGAGGAACGAACCGAGCTAGAAGACCCGAGTTAAGAACCTCATACGCGAGCTCAAACACTGACGCTAGAGACTTTGTGGCGAAGAAATGGCCAAGGGTCCCCCACTATTTATAGCCGTTGTGCCCGAGCATCAACGGTCGCGATCAAGATGATCCAATGACTCTCAGAAAAACCAGCTACGGGTTCCTCGAGGCGAAATCAGTTTAGCTCGTTTTTTCGTGTCCACGAAGTCCAAACCGCGTAACGTCCGCGCATAAGCTGAACGTGACCCGGGTTCCTTTTAACTGAGTTGGGAACTAGATCGGTCCAGCTGGACGGAACGCGTGACGAAGCGGCATAAGTGCCGAAGCCAAATCCACCCAGTGCGACATGAACTCCCCACGCTGGGTCAACACCGCCAGCACAAGGAGTGGGGGGCAATTGATGGAGAGTGATTTGGCCTGACCTCATAGCCCGAGTACACGTGTGCGTGACCTTGCTCAAACGATGACTCAACGCAACAGCACAGCAGGCGCAACCACAACTCGGAGGGAAGGTCCCACTGAGTTCAGCCCGGTAACTTGACGGAATAGACTACTCGTAGGGAGCCGCCTGGCCTGCACTGCCACCCCGAGCTGCCTCCGAGCTTGGGGCCCCTTGACCTCTCCTAATATCCGAGCTCCTCCTAGTGGTCCTCAGGCCACTCTTAGACAGGAACACACCGATTCGCCTATAGATACTCCAAAGTGAAGACACCTTGGGCCAGACAGCTTGGCTTAGCTTGCCACAGGCAGCTCGCCGCTTGCGAGATAGCCCGACACAGGGTAACTCGTGAAAGAGTAGTTCGGCATATCACAAGAAGATCTCCCTCATCAGCCAGCGTCGTGCCCACCACCTTTAGAGTGTGCCTTACACTTGACAGGCACGTACCCTGCAATGACGGCCCCGCGTGTGCCACCTCATCCCTGCCTACAACGGCTGCAACAGGCTGACAACGGCAGTTATACCTGCCTTGTCAGAGGCCAGTGGGCCTGATGCAACGAAATTCTATTTTAAGGAGCCTATTCTCAATAAACGGGGATCATCTTCTATCACTCGTGCTATCTGCATTCTTAGCCTTCATATTCTCCTTGCTTTTCCTATAGAATACTAACTTAAGCATCAGAGTGTTCTCGCTGGGCAAGCCCCCGGGGATTCTTCTTCTTCTCCATCTCAGGTACCTTCCAGAAGCCACGTAAGTGCCATCTAAGAATGACCGGACTGCACACCATCACTCACAAATAAGAAAGAAACAAAAGTTGTGAGAAAAGTGTTTTTTTTTTTATTTAGAAAAAAAGTTGAGGAAAAGTTCTTGTGAAATTATGAGGTTCCTCGAGAAATACTTTCCCAAAACTTCTCTTATCTTTTTACCAATCCAAACATATTGTCTCCACACCATACAAGCCTGATCAAACGAGAATATGAACATCTCTTTATTTTCCACCTAACGAAACACATTGTCTCCATACCAGACATGCCTCATTGGCAACCAAACAAGAATGTGAACTCTTATTTTCTACCTAACAACCAAACGCTCGTCCCCATGGAAGACAGACCTCATCGGTGATCAAAGGACAATGTGAACTCTTATTTTCTACATAACCAAATAAATTGTCTCCATGCCAGACAAGTCTCATTGGCGATCAAATGAGAATGCTCACAAATAAGAGTGAAGTTCTTCTCATCTTCTCTTATTTTTTACCTGTTGTTGCTTAGGATGGGTCGAGGACAACACTGTAATTTTACTACTAAGTCAATGTGTTTGAGATCCAAGGTGATTGAGGTGTCCGAGGTCTGGGGTGATTGAGGTGAAGGAGACTGAGGGCTAGTGAATTGGTCCTGCGAAGAGGAGAATGTCAGAGCCCCCCGGGTGAGAACCCGAGGCGGAGACTCCGACGGTTAAGTTAGTACTTAGATGAGTAAAAGGTGGACGAGGTCTGGGAGGTGATCGCCCAGATGAGGCCGCAAGAATTCTCAAGTATTAGCTATAGAGTCTTAGTTTCGATCCTTTACCTTGGGGGCTTCATCTCCTATTTATACTTGAAGCCGCTTGGAGGTAGGTGAGCTCAGACGGTCTGGATGTGGTCCGTACGTGGGGAGCACGACCATCCAAGGCCGCCGGGTGACTCCGCAAAGCTCGCCGAGCTCTGTTGTGCACGTTTCCTAATATTCAAATAAGCACATATTTGCATTTGGCACCCAACTTTTTTAGGTGCTTATTTTTTAAAATAAACACTTATTTTATATTGGGTGTTTGGTAGTCTTTTCCTCTAATAAGCATTGACTATTTTGTCCTTCATTTTCTTTCAAATTTTCAAAATATATCCTTTGAAAGCACTTTTATGAAAGTTTTTTTACAAAACATCATTATAAAAGTGCTTTCCTAAAGTGCTTTCATAATTTGTAAAAGTACTTTCATAAAAATGCTTTCGTAAAAGTGCTTTCATAAATGTACTTTCTTAAAAGTGTTTTCATAAAAGTACTTATATAAAAATACTTTCATAAAAGTACTTTTATTAAATTCAACTAGGGATAATTTTATAAGTGGTATTTTAAAATTCAACTAGGGATAATTTTGGAAGAAAAAAATTTAATAAGTGCTTAAAAATAAACCCTTAATTTTAAAATAAGCATATATTTCAGACTTATTTCCCAAATACTAGTAAGTGCTTAATGACCCAAATAAGCACTTATTTTTAAGCACTCCTAAACATGGTCTAATTAAGGTTGTGTTTAGTATTATTGACATTTCTACTTGATATGCCTTGGATTGATCAATTTTATTAATGGGCCTACAAGCTGTTATAATGGTGTTTGTAGTCGAAATGGGAATACGTTAAAAATGCGTGTAAAAGTCTATTTGTAAAAATATCAAATTGACATTTAAGGTGGAAACAACAATAATACTAATCATTTTAGTGGCAACACTTATCTCTCACCAATTTGTATTGATCAACCCAAAACGTTTCAGGTAGAAACAACGATATTATCAAATACAACATAAATTTTTAGGTCAATACTTTCCAAATACAATAAGGTAAGCGCAGATCATCGAGTGAAATTTCCCTCACTAAATCTTCATTATAATTATTTTTTCCTTGACATGAAATTATTTGTCCTTGTTTTGAAGAAAAAGTCATGTATATTGGAGAGCATCCCTTTAGAAAAGATCAATTACATACTGATGTAACCGTTTCTGGCCACGTACCAACGTTTTGTGATGTAAAATTTTTTTGGCTAAGTACCTCGTTATTTGATCCGGTGGTGTCGTGCCTTGGTGATGAGCTACTGAGTGGCGAACTGCCTGGTGGAGAACTATCTGGGGGTGAACTGCCTGGTGGAGAACTGCCTGGGGGCGAATTGCCTAGTGGTGAATTGCCTGGTGGCGAGCTCCCTGGTGGCGAACTGCCTGGTGGCGAGCTCCCTGGTGGAGAGCTACCTGGTGGCGAACTCCCTACTAGGCGTCCTGTGACTTAGGGAATGGTGGAGCTCCCTGGTGTAGCGCAACCCAACTGCCCTCTGCATGAAGTGGTCTTCTTTCCTTTGTAGGTAGTGGGAGCTGAGGGACCTGCGAGAACTCCATCTTTTCCTCCTCTTTGTAGGCGGCGGGAGCTGAGGGACCTGCGAGAACTCCATCTTTTCCTCATCTTTGTAGGTGGTGGGAGCTGAGGGACATGCGAGAACTCCATTTTTTCCTCATCTTTGTAGGCTGTAGGAGCTGAGGGACCTGCGAGAACTGAATCAGAGGACCCGGGGGTATTTTCCCGGTGGGGGCTCTCCGACGCTTAAGTTAGCACTCTGATTGTAGAGAGCTTTGAAGATGATATTGGAGAAACGAGAGAGAGCTAGAGAGCAGGGATTACCTTCATTTCCCCCCTCCCCTTTGGGGGGTGAGGTCTTTATATAGCGGAGTCCTCGTGGGTTAGGTGGGTGAAAAGCCTCCAAACGTAAGACTCGTCACATCCCGTCAGAACCAGGGTACATTGGTGAACTCCTCGAGGTCGTTAGGCTGGTGTTTGTATCAGGCGGCGAGGTTGTTAGGGCGGCGCTTGCGTTAGTCGGCGGGTCGGTGTCTGGGCCAGGTTGTCAGGTCGGCGCCTGTGTCAGTCGGCGGGTCAGTGTCTGGGCCAGGTTGTCAGGTCAGCACCCATGTCAGTCGGCGGGTCGGTGTCTAGGCCAGGTCGTCAAGTAGGAGATCTTCATGCGATACGTCAAACTACTCCTGTACCGAGCTACCCTACAAGTGGCGAGCTGCCTATGCAATGCCGAGTTGTCTAAGTTGCTAGGCTATGAGGGTGAGCTGCCTGTGGCAAGCTGCTTATGGCGAGCTGCCTATGGGGAGCTGCCCGTGGCGAGCTGCCTGTGGCAAGTTGCCTGTGGCGAGCTGCTTATGGCGAGTTGCCTATGGCGAGCTGCATGTGGCGAGCTGCCTATGGCGAGTTGCCTGTGGTGAGCTGCTTATGGCGAGCTGCCTGTGGCGAACTGTCAAGAGGCCACACTTAGTTGGCATGAGGTGCCATGTGTCACAATTCCATTGGAGGGCCAAATCTGCCCTCATCACATACCAATGAAGGACAAACCTTTGGTTTTTTTCTTCTTCACAAAATAGTCTATATTTTCTCACAATTAAAAAGAAGTCACAAATTATTGGATATATACCATGTCAATACAAATAACCCTTTTCAGTACAAGCCTTTTTAATGCCCAAATATAAGAAAATAAAATGCTTTTTATTGAAAATTAAAAAAGCAGAAAGAAAATCATCATCAACATAACAACATTAAAATTAAATAAAATACTTTTTAATGCCCAAACTTTTTGTAGGTGTAATGGGAAATAAGATTTACACCTACAAAAAGTACTATATTTGCATTTATTTCACGGTATTTTGGAAACCTCTGGACCCTTATAAGTAGGCCTTTTGTACAACATCACGAGCTCTTGTTCTCTCTTATCTCACAAGCAAAGCCAGACATTGCAAACTATATAGATAGACCTTTATTAAAACTCTTTGAAATTTGAATCATCCAACAGAAATTAAAGTAAGACACATGGACCCCTCTAACATGTTGCAAAGTTTCTTCAATTCCTCTCTGTGATTAGACACATGGCTAAATGTTGTCTACAGTCTCTCTCTCTCTCTCCATGTGACATGTTAATTAATACAGTCATGAATTCAGCACTGTTATTATTGGATTGAGTTCACACAGGCAATCGAACATGAATAGCCAGATAATTTATTTTCTTCTTCTTTTTCTTTTGGAGTACTTCAGTTGGGATTCTCAGGCAATTTTAATGAACGCCTATATCATTATTAAGAAATGATATTGTGGCTTTTGAAGTTTGTCTACATAACTTAGCTTCTAATACACAAAATGATTTAATTAATGGAGGGTGTTTTGATAACTTCAGTAGAAAAGAGGAAATATTTTTCAACGTGCGATTGGATGTTATGTTGTCAAATATTCCCATTCTTGTATGTTTTTATGCTGTATACACGATTTTTGCTTTTAAGAGATCCCGTTTTTCTTCCTTAGGATTAGGTTGGTGAATTTTGGACTTTGGGGATGGCTTACTTCTCTCTCTCTCTCTATGGTATAGCTCATTACAAAAAACAAAAACCATGCAATTGTAAAAAACAAAGAACTATAAATTTGTTCTTAAAATCATAATAATATAATGTTATGATGGACTTACCAGTCCGGTGAAGATGAAATTCAATTTTGTACTGTCAGTTTTGGTACATGGTTGTGTTTGGTTTGAAAGGAAAGGTAATAAAATATATACAATGTTTGTACAAGTTTATCCAAGTTTCGTACAGGTTTTCCTACTTTTCTTTACTTTTCTTTCAAACCAAACATACTAATGTAAGAGAGTGTTTGCTAATATGTATGATTTTGTTTTAAAAAGCAAAACCAACCACCATCACAACCAAAACAATATGATTTTATTGTATAATAATTATTTTTGCTTTGACAAAATAAAAGAAAACATAGTGGAGAAGAACACCCCCCAAAAATGACAAAAGATTAATTTCTAGTTCAATAACATCTGGTGCATTTATCTGCACATGGTTAACACATGAAATCAACGTTTTAAAAAATGACATTGAAATGGAACCGTTCTAGCCATTGGTTTTTGGGTCGACGGTCTGACTATCCAGTTCGAATGAACGGCCTGTTTTGATAGCAAAATTAAAAAAAAATAAAAAAACAGTTAAAAATCGTTGAACGAGTTAACGGGTCGACAGTTTGATCATTCGAATCAATGATTTATTGACTTTTTCAATGGCTTTTGACCAGATTCTGGGTTTGGAGTAAAATAAAACCGATTGCCTGAACAATTCCTAAGCCAAACAGTCTAACCTCCAAATCAACGGTGGTTCGAAAACGTTGCATGAAACAACATAGAAGGCGTCACAAAAAGGGTTCATGTCATCTCCAATCAAATGGCAAGAAATGAGGATCTTTTAAGGTAGAAAATTAATCCAGTAACTATACTTGATGGGAGAAGTGTACCTTTAAATCATAGTGAAGCAAACAAATAAGGACAATAATTAGGGGGTTGATTAAATAGTCCCATATCAAATGGATAGTTTGGATATGCCGGTCTTCAAATTAGTAGAATGCAGATAATAAAAACATATGGTAAAAATTGATTCAGCCATATAGACCAAATAGTTAAATCTGGTTATGGGTTGGGTACCTCTGAAATCCCTTGTTTTCTATTACAATATCATTAATTATGCATTGAGTTAAAGACTCATGAAGCTATTTACATTAATAAATTGGTTTAGTGTGTTAGAACCATTATAGATTTTGAAGCACTGTATGGCCTTTTTTTACTAGTTTGGAGATGGTTACTCAGCCATAGACTGCTGCTGGTGTAAGGCTCTCCAATAGAAGGAAAAAAGATGGGAGAGGGAAATAACATGAGAGGAAGCTGTTTAGGTTCAATTATAATACCAGAAAGACATTATAACGGAAAAACTCATGGTTTTTAAAATTGGATCGGACCGAATGGTTGGACTGGAAAAATAAAAAATGGGTTAGGTGAGTGCCTGAGTGGTTCCATTTTATTCTAGAACTGTTATTTCGCTAAAAGCGGTTGATTTGATTAGTAAATCGCTGATTCGGGTGTTTGAATCATTCGAACTGTCCAACAGTTTTGGCCGTTTATTATTATTATTTATTTTTTGTCAAAATGGATCATCCGTTCAATTCGAATGGTCGGACCATTCAACACGGGAATCAGACCCCTGACTGGTTCGTTATCCGTTCGATTTTAAAAACCTTGAAAAAACTTGCAACCAATCAATCGATATCATAAAATAGGTGGCCAATCAGATGGTATTCATCAAATTCACGACGATGCTTTGATTGGTCAAGTCTCTTCCGGTATCATATCTTTCTGATACATAGATTTTCTCATAACTTGTTAGTGCTAAATGTGTACCTCTTGACAAGGTAAAGTTTTACCTCCAGCCCACAATTTGAACCGAAACAAAGAGAGGGTAATTAATGAAGAAGGAAAGAAAAGGAGGAAAAGAAAAAAAAAAGGAAGGAGATGACAAAGACATGTACCGGCTCTTTACAACCACTTTGAATAAGAATTTTCTATTTCAAGGATTGATAATCAGAAAGATTCATGCTCAACTACTGTAGTTTGTATCCAAGCAATGTTAGATTGGAATCTTTTATCTCATTGTGGATCTAAATGCAGTTTGCAATGAAAACTACTTACCATGACTTTTGAACAAACAAAATAGGAAATTAACCTTAAATACAATCTTAAATCTTAATCACACTAGTGATGGACTCTGATTGGTCCCCGGTTTTATGGTCTGGACCGTCTGCTCCGGTCCACTTTTGAAAACCTGGCCTAGGCTATCCAATTAGCAATAATAGTTAGGGATGCAAATGGATCGGTTTGAATTCAAAACAAGGTATATTTGAATCCGATTTAACATTGTTCATGAAGGATCCAATCCGATCTGTAGATATGATCGGATCTAATAGGACTCGGTTTGAATTCGAATCCTATTGGTAAATTGGATCTTTGGATCTAATCTGATTCGACTTGTTTTTTTTTTTAAATTTAATAAAATTTTAAATAAAAAATAAAAAATACTAATTTAAATAAAATAAAAAATACATCATATATATATACACATGTTTTTTATAAAAAATAAATAATATAACAAATTTATAAAAATATATTTATAAATAATAAATAACACATATATATATATCATATATAATTATATTTATAAATATATAATATATCAGATCGGATCTTCTCAAATCAGATAGGGAATGATCCGAATTTGATCCAATTTTTATTTGGATCCAAACAGAGATGATATGAATTTGACCAAATAAAATTAGATCTTCAATCGGACCAGATCATGATCGATCCATTTGCACTCCTAAATAGCAACACTAGTAAGACAAAGTTCCAAACCAATTGATAAGATACGAAGTGCTTAGATCCTTATTGTATAAGTACACACTTGGGTTTATTCCTTATTCTTTCCTGCTCCGAATGGATTAATGGATTACCATGAATCTGTACTTGCTACCATGATATCCCTAAATTCATGATTCAACTGATGTTAAGACAAAGGGGCCTCTTCTAGGATTTTGTAATTATTATTAATACTGTAATTGATAAAAATGTTGTTAATTAATAAAGGGGTCTCTTCCAGCATTTCGTAATTAACACAAGAGTATGTTAATTAATACAAATGTTGTTAATTATTAAAAATATTGTAATTATTATTAATATTGTAAATTTTAAAATATTGTAATTATTATTACCATGGTTTTTGAATAATCGCTAATCAGACGGTCAGACCGTCTGGCCTATGAATCGTTTAGGCAATCGGTTCCATTTTACCCCAAACTCGTTCCCTGGCCAAAATTGTTAAATTAGTTAATGATCCATGGGCAGTTGAACCATTGATTTGTTGACCTGTTCAATGATTTTGACCTTTTTTTATTTTTAATTATTTTTTTCTTTATTTGTTTTGTCAGAACAAACCGTCCGTTCAAGCCGGATAGTTGAACTATCAACCTGAAAACCGGTGGCTAGTATAATTCCGTTTTTGAGTTATTTTTTAAAACTAAGATTATTACTACTCCCTCCCTCCCTCCATCTTTGTCTCTCTTAAATGTTTTTTTAAATGTAATAATAACATGCATTAAAATAAGAGGCCTTACAAAACCCAAAAATCTCTTTCATTATAATAGTGCACAACTTTATTGATCTAATCAATATAGGCAATGATTACTTTTTTATATTTTAAAATAAAATAAAATAGAAACAATGTAAAAAAAAAAAAAAAACTTCTTTCATAAGATAGACATTATATATTATCCTTACACGTCTACAGGATAATGATGTAGAAGAATTGTTGATAGAATCCACCTTCCTACGTGGCTACAACTTGTATTCCGTAAGGTCATAAGGTGCAAAAGCAAGAGTTTGGATAGAAAGTCTAGATTGCCAAGTGGGCTATCTCAAAAGGTTAGGACCCACCCACCATTGAATGATTCCAAGTGGATTCCCCTAACACGTATTTATACTGCAGCAGTCTTGAGCACTTGTATTACACGTGTAATGGGCCATAGTTAGACACGTGGAAGTAGCGTGGAGAGTGATAGAGATGGAAAAATTGTTGGGCTGTTTTAGAATCCCACTGGGTTTATCAGAAAATAAGACATAAGAGTGTGGTCTAAGAACTCCAACTTTGTAATTAATCGTTAAGGGTGCAAAAGCATGAGTTTGGATGTGAAGTTTTGATTTCCAAGTGGACTATCTCAAAAGGTCAGGACCCAACACTGAATGATTTCAAGTGGACTATCCTACCATGTAGTTATAAAATACAAATTTGCTCCTGAGATAGCACACCTCACACTAACCTCACAACATTTTCAGCCGTTCATTATAAACATCTATCGTAATTAATTTTGTCATTCATGTGGGAAGATGTTTCCAATGCATTGTTGCATTATATTGTGAGATTGGTGTTCGGTGCAGTCTGTGAGAAATAAATTCGATTTCAAATTTAATTATACTATAGCAATCTTGGGCACTTGTATTACACATGTAATGGGCCTTGGTTAGCCACTGGAAATAGCATGGAGAGTGATAAAGATGGAAAAGTTGTTGGGCTGCACATGTCAGATTTTAGAAATCCACTGTGTTTATCATAAAATAAGAACATGATTGTTGTTTAGGCTGCATTTGGAAATGATGTAAGTGGAGTGTAAATCCCGGTTTAGGGTAAATTTGTATTGTTCACTTTTATCTATATTTGGCAATATTACATTTATGCATTGGCAAATGACAAATCAATGCATATTTACATTGATAATAAGATGTAAAACTACATCAATAAAAAAGAAGTAAATTTGCATTCAAGTGTTTTTTTAATAAAAAAAAGCATATGTTTTAAATTTGCAAAACTAACCAAATTTTACAATTTATATGAACCATTTTATACTTCACGTATTTGCATTTACACTTATTTGCATTGTTTCCAAACGCAACATTAAAAACTTTCCCATTTTTTCTCAACTTTTTATTTATCTCCAATTTTCTGATAAATTCACATGAAAATGTGTAAAAGAGAAAGTTGTTAATAAATTTCATAAAATGCCTTAACAGATTTTTTCCACAACTTTTGCTTAGCATTTTGTTGATGAAAACCAAACATGGCTGATTGGCCGTGGTGAAACGTATCCCATGGCGTATGGAGTGTTTGATCCTTTGGCGAGTTATAACTTATAAAAGTCTTATTATTGGTTGTATAATACGGATCGTTCACTATTGACTATTGATTGGGTTATGTAGCATATTGTATGAGCAGATCTCAATTGGAGCCCTCTTGCCTCATACGCGACTTAATTATGTATGTGTTTGATTTCGTTTACAATTTTTTGTCAACGTTGCTTTATTTGTTTGCAAAACCTAAAAAAGTAATACTTATAAATGTTTATAACAATTAGGCATTACCAAGGTTCAAAATATTGATATGCCCGCATATCGTGCCATATTGGTATTTTTTTTTATTTTTTTTCAAAACTGGTTCGGGGGCTGGTTCAAGGCTCCTCCATCCCCTGAACCGGTCAGAACCTGAAACGATACATATCGATCGACCTTGGGCTCCACTACATTAGTGTAACAGTGAAAAAACACCTAACCGTTTATGGAAGTTTTAAAAAATAATTTTCCCAAATGATAGGCATGCACAAAAACTAAAGTCCACTTTTGTCATTCTCGATGCATACAAAAGAGCATTAGAGGGGTATTGCTGAAGTGGTGCCTATATGACAGCGTTTATTGAATAAATGCCCACGGAACCAAACACCGTCTATGTGTCTTGTACCAAATCGTAACATCTCCCTTGCATAATACCATGCAGAGGATGAGATGTTCTCCATGTGTGGTTGCAATAAACGTGGGTAGGGGATCCGGATTCATCTTGTACAGCCTACCCGTGATATCCCTTATTAGTGTCCATTGCAAAATTTGCTACAGCCACGAACAATGCAAGTAAGATGTGAATTAGCTTGAATGTGTTTGGGAAAAAAAAGAAGAATCACTGTTGTTAGACTTAGGGCCCGTTTGTTTTCTGGTAAATTGGGGGTGGGGGGAGTTGGTCGATATGGGTGTCGACTTTCTTTTTAAAGATAAGAAGGGCCCATGAAAAGTGAAACTTCTTTAATTGTTGGACAACTTTCTCAAATAAGTTTTAGACTTTTAGCCTTTTCATATAGAGGATTTTTTTTCCCACAAAAATTATGATTCATTTGTAAAATTGTCTCATTTACCCAACTAACATTTTCCGGTAAAAAAACACAGATGGGTGCACTTTACATGGGTAAACAACTTCCGAAGAAATGAATAAGGCCTTAGATGATCTGTTCCTTAGGCTAGTTTGGAAGTACAAATACAAATATATAGGTGCAAAACCTTATATTTTGTATGTATATATACTTAGACATGTTCATGAGCTGGGCCGGGTCGGGCTCGGGCTGGGATTTTACTCTTCATTAATGGAAATTTGTTAAGCCCGAGCCCGAGCTTGGCCCGACCAATGGGCCTACAACTTGGGCCCAAGCCCGGCCCTGATAAAAAGCCTGAAGCCCGAGGATTCACCGCCGATGATTGTGTTCATCGGAGCTGAGTTCGTGATGACTGTGAGCTGTGACCTGTGATTTTAACAATGATCAATTCAAGTCTGTGAGAGAGAGGAGAGAAAAAGAGAGAGAGAGAGAGAGAGAGAGAGAGAGAGAGAGAGAGAGAGAGAGAGAGAGAGAGAGAGCGCTCACCGCCGTCGCCGATGTCTGAGATTTGAAAGAGAAGTGAGATTTGAGAAGAGGAACGAGAGAGAGATAAAAAGAGAGAGAAGGAGAGAGAGAGAGAGGACTCACTGCTGGAGTTGTTGCGCCGGTGAACATTCGCCACTTCGCCGGTTGTATGACTGCCTGAGAGTGTAAGGACTGAGAACTGTGGAGGATGTAGAGAAGAAAAATTCGACTGGAAATGGCAACCGTTTCAAACATTACCGTGGTAAACCGCGATGGATATGTTCCACTTAAACATGCAAAACTGCAAGTGCAACTCTAGCTAATGGGCAGTGTGTGGCTGGGCCTACTTTAAACAAAAAGAAAGCTTGGGCCCAATGTGGAATTTGATATTTGGGTTAATCTGGTTCTGGTAGTCAGAATTTCGGATCATCGCGGCTCGTTTCTAGACGCGGTTACAAGAATGTGTCTGGTACCAAATCCTCCCTTGCAGTGGGTCACTCACTGGCCAGAGGTGCACTCAAACGCCGGCTCACTTTGGGTTGGGCCTCAATCGACTGTGGCAGACCACGGGCCTGATAGATGGATGATCCTAGTCGTGGGTTCTCTAGAAATAGCTCAGAACCGGACTGCATCACATGACCTAGGTAACTTAGTTGGTCCTGGGGATTAGGGAATTCTTAGCCACTTTAATCGGCCAGGTTAATATTGGGCTCAGCTCATCAAATCCGAGGTTGCTTTGGGCTGTCTAGATCTGCAGTCATAGATAGAATCAAGATTCCTTATATTTATAAATTTAGGAAGGGTTTTGTAAATTTTAGATTCTTTTCACCTTTCCAAACCTCCCAATTCATACCTTCTTCAAACTCTCCGTGAGTTGGATTTTCGAATCCAAATCTTCTACACACATGGAAATGTAAAACCCTCTATGATCCTACTCTCCTATGCATTTGAGGCAGGGGTGATTCCGGTCCAAAACCCACATCTTATTCCATGTTATATATAAACAAATAAATAATCAAATTAATATGAACAAATATTAAAAATTTTAATTAGTTAATTAAAATATGTAAAAAAATACATAAATAATTAATTATTCTTCACATAAGATTTAAAACATTATTAAATTCAATATATAATACATAATACATAATACATAGATCATATGCCTTACAACAATGCTTTAATTGTAAGAATCATGAGTGTTTTAGTAAATTCAACATATGGGTATAGGTCGGATTTAACCTTATACCATATTTATATGGATTGTAAAATCCCAAAACCCATCCCCGCCCCAAAAATCCAAAAATTGGGGATGGATAGGGTGTAAATTGCCATCCCTAGTTTGTTTCAGATTATGCGCTGAATACTTAACAAGAGATCCTTTTTTGGTAGGTGTAGGTCATGTCTGAAATTATCCTGTTCATATTTTGGATCCCATCTCCATGCATATAATGGGGTTTGGGTCAATGCTTTGAAACCGGATAGGCTGATTATTGAACTATGAAAACTGGGAAGTAGACCCAAACCGGTTGGATGCTAGTTGAGAAATGGAGGTTTTGGATGCCAGGGACCATCCAAAATGGTGGTCCGTCCTCAAGATAAGCAGCCTAGCTTGACTCACCGTATATATAATTGTAATGGTAAAGAGGGAAAGAAGGAGAGCAATATTATTGATTTATTTCCTTGTTTTTATGACATTTACCCTCTGACATCTGTTCTCATTCTCAGTCAGCAGTTCAGCATTCATGCTTTGGATTATATAAAAAAAGAAAACAGAAAACATTCATGCTTAGGTTTTGGATTATATAGGATAAGGATGGGGAAAGAGAGAAAAGGAGTTTATTTTTCTTCCTTCGATCAGTTGAACATTCAGGGATTTTGGTGGCAGATTGAGATGAAGAAGTGTCAAGTGGGGCTTAGCTAGCTTAGTTAGTTGGCCCCTCAGCAGTACTGGTGACTGGTGTGACTCTAATTAAATTAAGATGGGAATCTGTTTGGGTGTCAGTTTCGATTCTCGAAGCATGTTTTAGTTGCTGTAGATGGTAGCAGGGGGCTGGCCAAATTAGTAAGATGCTCTGTCCTTGGAAGTACTCTACCGTTTCGAATGGAAGGAGGAAGGAGAAAAACTTGGAAGTGGAGCCTGCGGCAGAGAAGGAGCAGAAGAAGAAGAACCGAAACCAAAACAGAATTCCGGGACCCCGGACTGATCTTATCGTAAGTTCCAAAAGACAAAACAGTAGAAAATCCATAAGCCACACAGAGCTCACAGTAAATGACAAAGAATTAATGGGAGAAGGTAGCTAGATGAGTGTTCATGGTGGGCCTTATTACTTACTACCAGACAAAAAGGATATACCTCTCTCTCTCTCTCTAGATCTCTGTGTGTGTGTATATATCTCTTATCTTTCTGTGGCTGATTGGCTGATGAAGCATGCATGCAATAGCAGCAATACGAGCAGCAGAAGGATCAAGGATGTATCAGAGAAACTGATCAGAAGATGCCACTGAAACAGGGTGGCTGGTCATCATCAGCGAAGGTACTAGCTAGTTTGCGCCATGAACCCATGACATTAACTTATCATGCCAATTCCGATACCACAGGCGCAGAGCGCAGGGCTGAGGGCTCAGTCTCAGGCCGCTCAGCTGGGCGGCAGCACTGGGCTATTGGGGAGGGGGTTGGGGGTTTGCATTAGTGAATGCATGGCGAAGTGGGGATGACATGAGTCTATCAAACACGCTTTCCCTCCTCATAAACCATGCAATCTGATCCTCTACTGTCACTCATCTCTCTCTCTCTCTCTCTCTCCCTCCAGTCTCCAGTATTCCTTTACGTCATCTCACCGTAACGCGTGCTTTGGAAGCGTGTGATGAGGATTTCGCATTAAATGCTCATTTAACTCATCTATCTGACTTTCAGGCAGAAAAAGAGAGAGAGAGAGGGCTGATTGCATCATCTCTGAGGGCTGGAGGCTTGGAGCCTCCAAAGTCCAAATTCCCAGTGGCTGTCAATTCCTTCTCAGAAAAGCGTACGAATCCTCTATGGAAATCCGCCAGAGCCCCATCATTGTCTCAATAATCAGTGATGTAGAGAGAGAGAGAGGCCATGCAGAGTGGAATGGTGGCCTAGGCTATATGGAGTGAAGAGTGACCAGTGAAGTGGTTAACTTAGAATTTGGTACGCCCCAGTCCACAAGGGAAAGTTCTAGGGCGACGGCCCCAGTCCACAAGGGAAAGTTCTAGGGCGACGGCAAGGACAATCGATTTAGGCCGGTCCCTGGCGTAGTAGACAGCCCATAAGGCCATATCAAGAACATGCCTCGGAATTGGGATATGGAGCTGGCAAGCTCACATGTCCAACAGTCCAAGGCACCCTTAGCTTTTGTGACTTATGAATCAGGCCAACGTAGTTCTCTCTTGTCTCTGCAGAGTGTAGGACTGTGGGGGACCTTCTTTCCATTATAGCCATTTCCTCCACATGAAGGAATCATGTGCACCCATTTGTATGGTCCAACAGATAGGGCCGGGGGACCCTCTACATGGCTAATATGTGTCAATTTACCATGTCCACATCAGGCTGAAATTTACCTTCAAAGAAAGGCTTCTTTCGGACATGTATCAAAGGTTTTAAAACCGACCCAGACAACGAATCAGACAGCCCATTTTAACAAAAAAGAAAAAAGGTTAAAACCATCGAACGGTTCAACCACCCGGGTCAGTAGTTTACTGGCCAAATCAACGTTTTTTTTTTTGACAAAAATCTGGTTTTGGGGAAACCAGAATCAGTCACCTGACCGGTTCTCAGTTTTTCCGGTCCGACCATCCGGGCTAATCTGATTTTTAAAACCACATTTTTTGGGCAATGGCTGGGAATTTACCCTACTGTAATTTATGAAGAAAGTGATGGGATTCTTATTAGCTTCTTGAATGATCTTGATAGTGCAAAGGAGTTTTATATGGGAACTTCTGATGTTAACATGGGATTCTTATTAGCTTCTTGAATGATCTTGATAGTGCAAAGCAGTTTTATATGGGAACTTCTGATGTTAACATGGTAGCCATTCCCCGAATGCCAAGCAGAAGCCATGGTGAATCGGTCATTGTTAGTGGGGGTGACCCCTTTTCTAATGCAATAGCTTCTCAAATCTCATTCAATAAGCTGAGCCAGAAGGACCTTGGGGCTGAAGTTATTTCTGTATTGGAAGACCCATATGTAATGCTTCATTACATTCATGTTAGAAGCTGAATCCATCATATTACATTCATGTTAGAACCTGAATCCACCAGCACAAATCAGTTGATCATTTTCTTTTGTTTGTTTGTCAAATACTATTTACTTTTGTTTGTCTGCTTGCACCCCATGATGACACCATTGATTGCAGTTATATTTATGTTGTATAACAATACAAGTGTTGAATATGCCTAATAGTTCTCTTCTATTTGCATATGATACGACTAGTACTTGTTAGAACACTTTCTTTATTGTTCCGGCCTTTGCATTGGTTTGGACCTATCATCTACAATGTTGGTCTTATGGAATCTAGTTAGAAACCCTCTAAACTTAATTTGGTAAATGACCAATCCCTTATCTAGGGTTTGTTTTCTGATTGGCTATCAAAGAAACACAAGGAATTAATATATTAGACATACCAAGGAATAACAAAGAGAAAGAAAGAAGGAAACAAAATGGTGAAATTTCTTCCTTCATCAGCACAAGGTTTAGGGTTGGAATGGTGACAATGTGTGGCACCACTCACATCAACATCATCGATTAGGAGGATAGTGAGGTACAAAGCACATGGGTGAAGCTAATACAGCTGCAGATGTCCATGAAGTATGAATGTGTGAATCAATGGTCTAATATCCAAAACATCGTTAGTGTCAAATTCCTTGAATTTTAAAATCAAACAATGTCTCAGTCATTGATAAACAATTTATATCCAAAACATATACAACCAATCTTTTTTGTGTTCTTGTTTTGAACGGCAAAAATAGATTGGTTTTGTTTTAAAAAATAATACATGTTTTTAAAACCATCAAAATAATAATTTTTAAAATGAAACAAATTTTTAGTGTAGAAATTATATAATTATATGATTTATGAAAATATGATATTAACCAGATGAAAATATGTTCTTTTAAAATCAGAGATTCAAGAACATGATTTTGGTTTCAGTTTTGGAAACACACACATACACAACCAAGAACATTTTGATTTGTTTATAAAACTGACAATAGGAAAATTATTCATATTGCAGAACGCCCTCTTAGTGATTATTACTCGTTCATCCTATATGAGAATTTAATAACATTCATTTTTTTTTATATAAAATAAAAAATGTTATTAGAAGAATAATTCGTCCCATACTAGTAGTAATTGATTACGGTGGTTACCAAAAAGAATAAAAAAGCATAAATAATTTAGTTAAAATATTTGTGTACATATGGCTCTTTACATTCATGGGTTCAAAATCTTTCTTTTGTCCATTTTTTCCGCTTTTAAATTCAAATATATGAACATTGATAACTCCCCCTCTCAGTCTGAATCGTCTTTAACTAACCCCAGATGGTGGGGCTCTGTCCTCCTGCGGGCAACAAATATCAGCTAGGTTTTCAAAACTGAAACTTTTGGTGATCTTGGTTCCTTGGGCTGCAATACCATTAAGAAATATTTTTGATGCTATTAAACTATTAAAAAGTGAATTGACTCTGAAATTTAAGTTAAAACATTATGAAATATTTCAAAATTTAGCAAGATTTAAAACCAAAATACTAAGTGGGAGCTGCATAAAATCATTGCATAGCGTAAAATGTTATCCTAATGATAAATCATTAACAGAACCGAAGACATTAATAGATTGGTTTTTGACAATCCCTATCTCATTTTATTTATAGTGATGAGGTAAGGGGGTTTTTGACAATATGATTGGTTTTTTTTCTTGAAAACAAAAAAACAACTATTACATTAGTAAAATTGTATAGTTTTTGCCAACATAGCAGTTGTTTTTGCTTCCAAAAACAAAATCATGTTATCGAACACCCCCAGGAGCAACATCAAAAAATCGTTTTGGCAGGTAAAATTCTTCCAGCTTGCCATTTTTGAGGATGTTTTGGCACTGTAGTATTTCACAAGTGTTCCTTATTTACAAGCAATTCGTTTCACTTTCTTATTTTTCTGAATACACAAAAAACTGTATTTGGTAGATACGCATGTTTGCTGCATGCTTAAAGCGTTTTAATTTATTATTATAATATATTTATAATGACAACTATATGACATCTCAAAAAAGGTGGTGTCTTCGTTTTTAAATTTTATTGTACCACGGTGATTCAACAAACATCAATTTTGATGATTTAAGAAATGCTTCCTTTCCTTAATAATTTTAGCAGTTTTTTTTTTCTTTGAAAAATAAGGCTCCAAACCTGTTTTTTTTTTTTAGCATTTCTATTTGTTTTTAATTTCCTGATGCGGCAAGGTTGTGAAATGTAATTAATGAAACGCTACAGTGCCAAATATCCACTTTGATGGTGTTTGATATCATTGTCCACTTCTTGCTAATGTGTCACCTAGTGTATGTCAAAAGAGTGCACATAATCTAGAGTAATTTAATGTTTTTCAAGAAGCTTTCATTGAATGAGAAAATGGCAATGGGTATTAAACAAGCTCTTCATGGGTTGAATAAGCCCGAAAAATCAAGAATTAATGTAAATCTTTGAACTGTACGTTTGGGTCCGGATCTCTTATGCAATATATATATATATGCATGCATTTATAGTGATTAATGGATGATTCATTAATAGATATAGAGTTAAAAGATATCGAAAACAAAAATGATATTGAATACACATGCATAAAAAATGCACCCAGGCTGCATTTCTTAGGTTTTTTTATAATAAAAATAAGGTTCGACCATAATACCGGAGAGATATTAGATGGAAAAACCTACAGTGAATCAACCAGTATCATAAAAGAGGTGACCAATCAAGTAGGATTCATAAAATATCATGGGGGTGTTGATTGGTAATATATTAAGCTTTTAATATGTATTATTAGTTACGAAAAAATTTATATCTGAACCAATGCTCTATATTTGTATAACTTCTCTAAGTTCTAATATCTAATAGCATAGATAAGATTTCGTAAACATCAACCACTAATATTAAATCCACATATTAATCGATAATTTTTATTGATTTATATTTTACCAAGTATTCGTTCACATTTTACAATGTTTGTTTACTATTTGTTGCAAGGTGCATCGGATGCACGATAGATTTTGCCAAGCTATGAACATAATGAGACTGACAGGTCCAACCCTGGGAATCCCAATTAGATAAATCATTTTACTTTCATTATATCATAAAATTCATATCCATCATTAATGAGACTGACTGAATGGCTACTGATGGTGATACACACTGGAAAGTCCGGGCCTTGACCATCTATCTTACTATGAATGGGCCTTTATGGGCTCAGAATTAAGAATTTAATCATGAGATTTGTTCATTTGCTGCTCTTGCAGAGCTGAGATACACATGCATCCATGAAACAGCCCAATTTACAGTTGCGTGAGCCTTCATAACTGTTTTAACTGATTCCCATATTAACAAAACCAACCCTCTTAGGGCGATTACCCATTTTAGCCAACTTCCCTCCCTCTGTTGTAGCAAAATCGAGGACACTATTGTCACTTTCGTTCCTCCTCCTCCTCCTCTTACCCACGGGACACTACAGCCGTGCATCGGGAACATCTCCCAATGCATGAAGACACACAATTACAGGAGGAGATGCTCCCGATGTGCGGCTGCGATGTCTTGTGGGTAGGAGTGGGTATGGTTTTCGTGGGCAGGAGATCCTTAATGTGTATCCGCTGCGCAGCTATGTCTCTAGCGATATTAACAGCGTCTGAGGACATTCCCAAGATGCCTCTCCTCGTAAATCCCACGCTATACATCCCGTTCTCTCCTCTCCAACCGTTGGGGAATGGCGTTTTCGGCATCCCTTCTTCCGTGAAGAAATCGCAACTCTGTCAAACAACAAATCAACAGAAAACCGATCAGACCCAACTCAGTCTTGCTTTCATTCTGATTTGCAGATACACTCACGTAACCGTCTTCTAAGTTCTAAACTAACCTTGTATATTCAAATTTCTAAAGAGCTCCTCCTCAAAAAACCCAAAAGTTTCAAAAGAAGAAAAAAAAAAAAAAACTTTTCCAGGTGAAAACTACAAACCCAACCCGTATTATTTGTTTCATCTTTTGTAGGAACATAGAAGGGAAAGGAAAAAGAAGCCTTTTGATATTCAAATAAATCTCCATGGAAGAATCTCACAGTAACCAAAACTCCATGATAGCAACACATCAAAGACCAAAGATTACTGGTTCTGGGTACAAACTGCAAACCCATTTTGCCATTTTTTTTATTCCTGTGAAAGAGAAAAGAGACGCTTTGTAGCTAGAACTTCCAGTGAAATACCGAGAAAATCCCAATACAAATGTTTTTAGATATGATGATACAAACGAGGTTTTGCAAAGAAAGTTGCCTCAACGTCCAAAATCTTTCATGAAAGTAACTCAACAGAACAGCCTAAGAAATTTCTGTTTGTAGGACAAACGTCACGAAACCCAGTAAAAGGATCCGGAGAATCCATTTGATTTTTTCTGGAAGATAGGAAAGAGACGCTTTGCTAGTCTTGGCCGTGTGTGTCTGTAGGTGTGAAAGCGATAGAAGAGTGATAATAGGATTTGCAGAAAGAAAAAATAACAGAAATGGTGAAGCAGCAATTCTAACCTTGAGCCAACAAGGGACATTGCTCTTGTAACCAGTTGCTAGGATTATAGCATCGAACTCCTTCTCTTGTCCATCAACGAACCTGGCTCCTGTTCTCGTTATCTCTCTCACACCCTCCATCACCTGCAGTACGAAAAAAAAAAATCAGACACACCGAGCACATACTCGTTTAGATAAAGCTAGACGAATATAAACATGAAACTTGACGTCACCCCATTTAAGATTTCAGTCGGTTTACCTTGATTTTGCCTGCTTTAATCTGTGATAAAGCTCCGACGTCAAGTACTGGAGTTTTCCCGGTCGCGTTCTTCAGCTCTATTGGACCGGTTTTGGGTCGGCGTAGGCCTAACCGGTCAGTATTGCCTATGATGACGTTTGCTGCTAGTAGTAGAATCTTGTCTACTAGTCTTAAAGGAAGCCATTTCAGAAGACCCATGGCGACTCCAAACGTTGACAGTCCAAGCATCTCTCTGGGTAAGACATGTACCTGAACCGACAAGGTTTGAAATAAGAACAAATAGACCCAGATGAAGACCAAGTTTTAAACAAGAACGGTTCCGGTTTTGTTAATACTATTAAGCTAACAGGTTTGAAATATGAGAGATTGATAGGATTGAGTAAACTTACTGTGCTTCTGACTACCATATGAGGGATTGCATTGTGACTAACGAGATCTAGGCTAACTTCCATGCCGGAATTGCCACACCCAACAACCAAAACTTTCTGGTTTTGAAAGTCGGCACCGGATTTGTAAACGCTTGAATGCATAACGGGGCCGTGAAACTTGTCAATCCCTGAAATTTCAGGAATTACAGGCTCAGCGTTTTCTCCGGTGGCGACAATGAGCCACCGGGAGAAGTACTCGGTGTCCTGGGTTCGGACCCTCCAGAGGCCACATGCCCTGTCGAACTCAGCCGTCTTAACTGTCTGCTGGAACCTGGGTTTGATGGAAAACTTGGTAGCATAAGACTGAATGTAAGAGATGAACTGTTGCCTAGATGGGTACTCGGGGAACTCCTCGGGGAAACCCAATAAAGGGAGCTCACAAAACTGTTTGGGGAGATGAAGCATCATTCGGTCGTAGGTCCTATACTGCCAAAGAGAAGCTATGCAGTCGGTTTTCTCCAGCAGGATACAAGGGACGCCATGCTGATATAAGCAAGCAGCGACAGCCAGACCGGAAGGGCCTGCACCGACGATGATGGGTCCGAGTACGCAAACACATTTGAGCTGTCCGTCGTCTTCCTTGCAAGAACCCATCAAGATTCAAGAACCACTCTGGCAAGCTCTGTTTTCCCCTGTTTTCGTGCAACCTTTTACGTTTTGGCCAACTTTGTATTGGGTATGCAAGGGAGGGAGTTGTGGATTTAAAACGGGAGGATGTATTGAAGATAGAGAAGGGTGCCAGTGGTCGACGGGAGATGGATCAATGGAGTAAGGGAACTTGGTCCATTTCTGAGAAAACAGAGAGGGAGAGCATTTATAAAGAAAGATGGCCGGAGTGAGAGAGAGGTTAGGGAATAGGGAGGCGTGAAGGTTTAAGAAAGGGATTTAGTAGGCTTCTCCTTAGCTTGTTCAGACTTCAGACAGAGTGAATGGTTGGACATGGGCAAAGAGCGACTCCTGGTATTTATGTAGAAAGGCTGCGGCCTGTGGGATTTATTTATCAGAATATAAAAAAAGGGAAAGGAAAAGGAGTTAGAGTTAAGCGAGTTAAGAGTTTAAGACTCTTTTCTCGGCAATATCTCGTTGTGAATGTTTACGGTGACAAGTGAAGGCAGGAGGCACTAGGACATGTGAAGTATTGCATTTGCATGACAGGACATAGGAGACAGACGGACCATTGTCGATACTGGATAGACTCATAACCCACCCCCAAACAAATACAAACACAAACAAACTTGATGATGATGATAATACACGATGATACTTCTTCCCCCTCCCCCCACAAAGGAATTCTGGGGTCTTATACAAATCCTCCCGTTGGAGAACAAATATCATCAATCATTATTCATTCCCTTCCCTCCGTTTTTTGTTGCCTGTAACCGACATCGGCATTTGTTTCATTGTTTGCAACTCAAACAAAGGACAGAACAGAAGTTGCATCCAACTAACACTTTTGACACCATTTGCCAGCAGCCCCTCAGTAATATCAAATCAAGCTTGTTTCTTCTACTCTCTCTCTCTCATACAAACAGATACGTGGCAATAACTTGGCGGTCCACAGTCCACAGATACCTGGAACCAACGGAGAGCTTGATGGTGAAGTACCCATTGATCATCGATGGTTAAAAAAAAAGCAAGATTGGGTGATTTAGAGAGAGACCCAGGTGACAAAATCTAACTTTTGGGAATAATTTGTCAGCTTCATGTTTGATAATAAAGTAATAAACCACCTTAAGCTTTACTTCATGAATTAACAGTCACCAGAGTAATTCAATTGAATTGGCAATTGATAATTGATATCGAAACTCGGGAAAGTGACACGAGATGGGCTAGTAATAATGTCGAACAGTTAGACTTAGGAGATAACCATAAATAGGAAGTCTCAGGGTTGCATATGGAAGACGAAATGGGTCCCTCTCTCGCGTCACCCGTCGAACAGTGCGCACGCGTTGTCACGCATAGCCAACACTCTATAGCCCACATGCGGGCACTACGCAGCCCCCCCCCCCCCCCCGCACTACGTCGTCTCGTCCCGTCTCGTCTAGTCTCTGGTGCGGTCCGGTCGGTCCTGGGAGGACTTCTCAGGGTCTGGTTCTTATTTTGTTCCTCGTTGGGTTGCTGGGTTTGGACCCCGGGACTCTGGGCTTTTTTGGGCTGGGGTTTTGAGTTGGAACTCGGAAGGAGTAGTAAATGCCGATTTGCCCTGAGATCTTTGCTGCCCAAGTAAAAGATCTTTTCGTCGCCCGAGGCCCAGAATACGTGACAACAATCACTCACGAGATTTTTGTATTTTACGATTCTACCCCCGTATCAGCTCTGCGTGTCTGATATATACACGTATATCCAATCCATCACTGTGGATGAGAGAGAAAGGGGTGTACGGATAGCTTCCGCACTGTCAACGTAAGGGAGAGGAGAGAGAGAGAGAGAGGGAGGGAGGAGGGCAGAAAGAGTCAGGGTTGACGTCACGGTGCACCGACCGGACGGGAGGATGAGGTCACGTGACCTCAGCCACCGTCACCCCTGCCAGTCACGTGTCACTGACACGATTTAGTAGCCAATCGAATCTCGATATGCATACCATTCGCCCTATTGGGTGAGGTTGGGGAGAGGAGTACGTACGGGGTGGAAGGGTTAGCATTTAGCCATTCAGCAACCCGATGTAGGGCCCACGCTTCGGAGAATGACCAAAACGACCTCGACGACCACCGACGTTGTAAACGGTGTATCGTATTGATCGCCTGGTTTGATGGTGGGGGTATTTTGGTCATAGAATCCCTGTGAATAGGTTGCCAGGTGTCCTTCGGCAGTGAGTCAGGACTTTTGGTCTACCTTGCCGCTCTAGTCCTGGGTCTATAATCCTAATTCCTAACTCCGTCAGAGCGTGGGTGCGAGTTTTAGCCAATTATGGAAATGGGCGGGAGTTTTAGCCTTTTAGGGCACGTAATGGGATTTTTTTTGGAGCCTTAAATTCCCAAGTGAATCTCAGTCAGTTGACTTGCGTTGGTGGTTGTTTGACTTAACATGTTTTCGTTCATTCCGTCGAATTTATTGAAGAGAAGATGTAGTAGGGAGCTCTAGCCTCACGGCTCTATGGCCCGGACGGAATCCCCAATTCCAATTCTTCATTTCTCCATTTAAGTTTCCGTCAAATCGATGGATTTGGTTAATTAAATACTACGAATGCCGTCATTTCAAAATCTTGCTTTTTTGTTTATTTTTTGAAAACAATGACATCATGCGGTGGATTGATGTGATGGCGGATTTAATTGTGACATGCATTCAGCATTGAGGTCCTGACCCACGATGTTTTGACACGTGGTAGCTGAGGTGGCAATGCTAATAAATGGTTTAGGTTTTTATTGTGGGAGTTGACCCAATGGTCTATATCAAGTTTCACTTTAATTAGATAAAAGAATAATTTGGTTCTATTTCAAGAAAATTCAATGATTGTGGGTATTAGTTTTTTTTTTTTTTCCAATATTAGAGAAGTGGGATGAATGCAAAAAAGAGAATTTGATATGTTTTGTGTGAAATTTGCCAATCAGGACTTGCCATGTCATCTCTCTAGGTAATGAAAAATGAAGGGTTGAACTCCAATTTTCACATAATCACATGTAAAGAAATTTAAGTGAGTGTTTGGTATCAGAATCATTTCTCCAAGTTGCTTCCGCCATGGTAGTGTCTCTCACTTTTTTTGTTTTGTTTGGTTGAGTGTTTCCAAGCAATTAAAAACTATCGAATGTTTCCAATTATGTGAGAACAACTTTTGGAAAAAGAAAAAAAAAACTTCATTTTGAAATAATTATCACATCTACTTCTAATGTGATTATCTTTAACTCATTCTTAGATAAAAATGCTGAATTACATAACATAGAATTAATGTAATTACCCGGCCGGTCTAGTCGTCCAGACCCTGAGAACCATTTCACTGAGTAAGCCACCCTGGTCTAGTCGTCTAAAGAGGGCTGTATATATCCAAGAAAATGGTGCAGTTACATTACATAGAATTGCCCAATTACTAGTTAGTACATGTTTGTTTAATTTCGCTTGTCTTATGAGGGAAGTACTACATATGTGCTTTGTATTGCGTACTTAGAATAGTCATTTCTAGTCAAATGGTTCAGAGGATCCAGGCTCTCAAAGAGTATCCTTTCACATGCAAATATACAAGCCCAATTTGGATTTTTCCAAGAGAGGTTGGTATCTTTGCTTGACATCTATTGGGTATCTCAGGCTAACATTGACTCATTCTAGAAGAAAAATACAAAGAGAAGACAACAAAGAAACATAAGAAATACCCAAATCAATCTTTTATCTCATAGTTCTTATCCAACCTTTTTTTTTTGTTTCTTATATATAGTTCCGTGGTTTTCGTTTTAGTTGGTCAAGATGGTTTTCATTTTTCAATGCTAGCTATCTCATCTATCATCTACTAGCAAGTTGCATGCTTCAAACAATATTGATCTTCTTCTTCTTCTTATTTTCTTTACGGGGCTATGCATAATCCCGCGGGATAGCCCGTCCCCTATATCCATGACCCCCCAACCCTACTGCCAATGGGATTGATTTTAAGTCTTCACTATAACTAATTAAAGAACTTAATTACCAACAAACCAGCATCTGTTGGTTATTGTTGTTGTTGTTATTGAGAGGGAGGCCCACCATGTCATTGAAAAAGATCTTGGGAGTATGAATGATCATTGTTTTTGTCAGGATGAAAAATATGCTTTTTTTTGTTTGAAGTATTCTATGATTCATCATGAAGGAAATATTCTTCTACCTCTCCTATCTTAAGATTCTGGTGACAACCACAAGTGGGTGGTGGGATCTTGATATTCCTTGTTAGTTGGCAATCGAGCTCAACACCTGTAATTGCAATCCCCGGCCAATTCCCCATGTCTCCTCCGTCTAATCTTGTCATGTCTGTTTTCAGCTCATCTTCTCCATGGACCCATTCTCTCTCTCTCTCTCTCTCTTTTTGCGACAATATAATCCCTTATTTCACTTCACTTCACCATGGTGTTCATTAGCCAAAGAAAGTGATGGAGAAATAAGCTTTTCTTTGCTCAGCAAGTTTAGGGCTGTGAGTGGTGGGTGGAATGGAGAGGCAGCAGATCACAGATGGCTGTTCACCAAGCACTGTCACATATTTGTCAGCTGGCACGTGAAATATTATTGTACGTGCCTCTCAGCCTAGCCAGTACTTTGTAATATTATTAGTTTGTACTTTAATTATTCTTATTCATTTTGCCCTTTCCTTTAATAAAGGGATGACAGGAGAGTGTGTGAAGAGAAACAACAAATCATGAAATTATTGTGAAGAGATGATATTAAAATAGTCAAAAGATAATGATAAGAGCTACCATGGTTTGATATATATATAAATGGCTGGCACCCAAATGCAATGTGACCCCCAGCATTCATGCAAGCAGACAGCCTTAATTACTTGGCTTCTTCCTGTAATGTTTTCATGATCCTTTCCACTCAGTTTCTTTGGAAGTGAGATATGTTTCATCAACATTCTCACCATTCTTCACTCACCTACCAGTGCATCTCTCTCTGTTGAGATACAAATAAAGGGAATGCATGGGTACAAAAAAAGGCCATGTCAGCCTTTAAAGAATGTAACTAACAACCAACCATTAGAATAAATTAACTAACAAATTGGACAAGTGGAGAGGCGGGTATAACAAGATTATAACAACAGTATATAAATAAGGAAAGGAAATTAGGAGGGGATTATCGATATGGGAATACAATCTCTCTTCTCTCTCTCTCTCTCTCATTCAGGAGGTAGGCTCCCTCAAAAGAGTCCCTGAGTTAGGCAATCCCTAACAAGTTGGTATCAGAGCCAAGATGCCAAGCACAAGGTCATCCGCAATGGAAAACAGAGTCGACAACATGGAAGGAGAAATGCAAAGAATATCGGTTGGCGTCAAAGAAATCAAAGAAAGCTTCGCATCCTTGCTTGAACGATTGGCACAAGCACCACCTGCGCCGAATCAGAAAGATACTTCGATTACCACGGCACACAGGGACCTGATTGTGTCCCATTAGCTTCTACACACCTGGAAGGAGAGGCGATCGTCTGGTACCAGTGGTACCGACGACGACACCCAAGAGCCACATGGGCAGACTTCACCAACGCCTTAACCATGCGATTTGGAGTCTCAGCCTTTGAGAACTATGATGAAAGACTCGCTAAGCTACGACAGACCGACTCTGTCCAAGATTATCAGATGGCATTCGAAAGATTAGCTATGCGCGTGCAAGGCTGGCCAGAAAACACGCTTGTCGGCGGTTTTGTTGGTGGACTCAGGGAATAATTGTGGCTGGAGGTAAAAGGCATGCAACCCACCATCGTTCATGAAGCAACAACATTAGCTCGATTACATGAAGACAAACTGAATCGGGCAAGAAGGATTAATCAACTTCTAGGAGCTGCGATCATACCAGGTATACCGAACCCAAAATTAAGTATCTTGGGTAAACCAGAGCCCATATCAGGAGTAGGAATCACAGGCAAGGATGCCAACTCTGGTTCAGGAAAACTGAATATGTCGAGCAATCAACAGACATTGAAGAGCCAATGGACAACCAAGAATGGGGGCAATGGACAAAGGAATACAAGTCTTGCTTCTTCTCAAACTATGAGAGTAACCAGACTGGTACAAGGGCGCCATGAGTCAGTTCTAATAGATAGTGACAGCACTCTCAATTTCATTACCCAAACATTGGTCAGACAACTAGGGATTCCGGTCCAACCATATACAGCCTTCCAGGTGCACGTAGCTAATAGGAGCAACCTGGTGTGCGACAATACGTGCACAAAATTAAAGTTGAAGATACAAGGACATGAGTTCGAGGTAGATCTGCACCCATTGGAAATCAGTGGAGCAGATGTAGTTTTCAGAGTCCAATGGTTAAGGCAACTAGGGCTCGTGATATGTGATTGGGCACGTCTCACCATGGATTTTCAAGTGGGCAACCCACAAGTGCATATTCAAGGGTAGCTGTCCAAGGGTCTAGGACCTATTAGTCTTACCTCCTTAAGGAAATAGGCAGTAGACCCAACCCACATTGTTTTAATGCAGATAGACTCCCACGGGAATGACCCCATTCTAGCCCAAGGAAGAAGATCCGAAGAAGGTCGCACACAACTACAACAACTACTTCAGAAGTTCTCAGTGATCTTCCAAGAACCTAAGGAACATATTTCAAGTGGATACGCAAAGGGAATCATATCGAACCAGAGGCATTGGTGGTATGGTCATGTCTCCCAATTGAAGATGCAACTTGGGAACCTTACTTGAATTTACATAATAGATTTTTACATCTTAACCTTGAGGGCAAGGTTGCTTTCTAGGGAGGAGAGACTGTTGAGACACAAATAAAGGGAATACAAGTGTACAAGTAAAGGCCACATCAGCCTTTAAAGAATGTAACTAACAACCAACCACTAGAACAAACGAACTAACAAACTAGACAAGTGGAGAGGTGGGTATAACAGAATTGTAACAATAGTATATAAATAAGGAAATGAAGCTAGGAGGAGATTATCGATTTGAGAATACAATCTCCCTTTCTCTCTCATTCAGGAGGCAAGTTCCCTCGAAAGAATCCTTGAGTTAGGCAGTCCCTAACACACACACTCTCTCTCCACAGGGCAACTAATTAATGTGAGAAACCCATTAAACTACTCTTGCCATCAAAATTAAAGCAAGCTATCACATGGAGGACTCCTGCAGGATTATCTTCTCCCTTTTGGTAAGAGTAATTTGGTTAAGCAAATATGTCCCCATTTATTATACAAGATTGTTGGATGGTGATATTTGGGCACACCATTATGAAGGGTTATCTTTTTTTTTTCTTCAAAAGACAAAAGTATCATTTTCTATTAAATTTTGTTATTATATGTAGGCTTTTGTTACAGCATTTCATATGATATCTCAAAATGCCCCTAAAGTCAATTAATTATATTTGAAATAATTATCACATCTACTTCTAATGTGATTATCTTTAACTCATTCTTAGATAAAGATTACAAGTTTAATTATACAATTTGATAGATAGCTAGCTGGGATATATCTAATTTCGACTCAAACGAGGCCCTCCACAGTTTCACACACCACCCCTTTCGTGCTCCTTCTTGGTTAATTATGTAGCTATCTTATATAATGCTTTTTCTTCACAAGCTCTTGCTACTATGTGTCATATGGACAAGACGCACTCTTGAAGAACAAGGTAATCCATTGGATGGCATATTTCAATCCCTTCCCTATGAGAAACCCAATACTAAAGACAATTAATTAAGGGATTTTTGGGTTCTCAATCATTGTTGAATCTATATTTCCATCTTAGTAAAGTCATATTGTGTATATTCTTTCTTAGCTGAACCTGTTGGTATGTCAATGGCTAATGGCTAAGGATGTCAGTGGGTCAGGTTGAGTGGCAAAAACTACTTCGGTTGGGTCGAGTTTGGGTCAGTCTTAATTGTGTTATGGATTTGACAAATCATATTTTAAAAATTAAATTTGTGTATTGGTGTATCTAAGGACATTTAGGTACACTAATATGATATGGGGCACATCATATTGATATTTTAATCCTTGGGGGTAGTATTTACAGAATAGAGTGGGGCTTTGGTTTGAGTTTAACTAGATCCATGCCAAGTTCGAATTCAGATTTACTTCTCACAGAGCAGGCCTCACACCAACCTCAGAGCACTTTCAGTTGTGCATTGAGAACATTTCTCATATTTGATTTTCTAATTCTTGAAAATATGTTTCCAATGCAAGGCTGCAATGTGCTGTGAGATTGGTATGAGGTGCACTCTATGAGGAGCAAATCTGATTTTGTCAAATTCGACCAGTTTAGTGTTTACATCCTTAGCATGGCACTCATTCATCTTATCATCATTTCTGAAGTGAGATTGGATCTACTAGGTAAGCACACTGGGTAAGCACCCAATAATTATTCTCATAGCTCTCTCAGAAATTTGCTTTGAATCATTTCATGGGTAGCCCAGGGGAATTATTCGAAGATATTCCTTCAAGGTTCTCCTTTGTTCTACTACTACTCATTTCATAACGATTCAAGTATCTTTTTATAATTTTCTTGATTCTATATATGTTTTATTTCCTATATGTTCTAATAACGAATGGAGACCAAATCAGCCCCCCACAACTTCCCACAGCACATCCCTACCATGTATTGGGAACATCTCCTGATGATAATCCCAGAAATGATGATGTCATCATCAGGAGATGTTCTCAATACACGGCGGGAATGTGCTATGGGACGTTATGAGAGGCAATCTTGTGGGGGCTGATTTGAACTCGAACGAATGGGGATCATTATTTGGTGCAGTGGTAAAATCTCGAGCAAACAAGAGTGAAAAACAAGGGTTTGAATCTGAAAGTGATAGGCTTTGTCCGAATTAAAAGAAGCCAAAGGTTTAATCTGTATCCAAACAACCCTTATAAGATCTTGTATAGCCAGAACCAGCATTGGATAATTTTAGAATAAGCAATATCCTGAGGTTTATCTACTTTCCATGTTCATTTCTTTTTGATCAACACATAGAATTATAAATAGACATTCCTAATCCCAACTTATCCCCTCTAAAAAAATCAAGTTGGGTTAATTTAGGGGTGTCAATGAAGCAGTTTTGGGTTGGACTCCATCCAAATCAAAATCCATTTGGATGGATTGGATGAACCAATAAGACATATTGAATTTGGACGGATTGGACAGACTAATATGACATATTGGATTGGATCTGGTCTGTTTATAATGAATTTATATTAGGTTGAGTCAATATCTGGTCCATTGATAGACGATAAAAACATAGGTGTCAATGGACCAGGTTTGAATTGAAACAAATCTAAATTAACAGGAATTTGAACAGATTGAACAGTCTTTGGACCGGTCCAAAATATTCATTGGATTAGATTGGACCAGGCCCATTTTATAATGGACTCGCATTGGACTGGACCGGATTAGACCAAATCCATCCAATTGACACCCGTAGGTTAATTGGGTTTCGAATTGGCCCATTCCTAGTTGTATATTTAAGGTTCATACACAGATTTACCTTCATATACTAATAAATATATAAGAGCATATACTAATATAAGATATTTGGGTTTAACTATTTTGACCTGTACAGAATCCACGGCAAGCATCTGCTCCATATAATATAGATTTTGTTTACATTTCATAAATCTGTTTGCATGGCAATACAATTTTGTTTTTCTTGCCTTCTATAGGCTCAGTTTGGAAAGAGTATAAATACAAATATGTACAATACAAAATGAAAAGTTTTGCACTCTACATATTTGTATTTGTACTCCTTCCAAACTAAGCCATAAGAAAAATTTGATAGTGAAATACACTCAAAAATTGGACGGACTAAAGTGTAATATAAAATATGCTGATGATAGCTTCAAAGAGAGTGAGTGCTTCCAAGTTAGGCAGGCTTGGATTTGAGCATTTCTTATATTGTGAAGGGCCCATCCTGAGGCCCCGGGTCCAATGCAGTGGAAATTGGTCAAATTAGCTATCAGATACATGGAGGCCTTAAATCACAAAAGGACAAGACATGACAACTCCAAAACCCCATATATTCTGACAAAAATAAATTCACATTTGTTATTTGTTTACAGTGCAAAACTGAATTGGAGAAAAATTTTGCGTCCAGTTTAACTTTACATATGGTTAAGGTTTGCACTTTTATTTGATACGAGACAAAGTCAAATTTGAAGCAAAAACAAATCAGTTGCGTTTAGCAGATTTGCACTCTCATACATTTGCATCAGTGCAAATTTCATTCAGCATATTTGTACTCTCATTTATTTGCACTGCACTTTTTGATTCAAGACTCCTTACCCACATAATAAGCCATCAAGTCAAGTCACTAACTATTCTTTAAGCCTTTAAACTTACCCCAAGTTGAAGGCAGCCCTTGTTTATATATGTGCCAAGTTGTTGATTTTTCATCATCATCATCATCTCATCATCATCGTCATCATCATCATCATCATCATCATCATCACCATCACGTATGAAATGAACTCTTAAATAATTTCTTGTTACTTCAAACCATGTCCTCTTTGATTTGTCATTGGCCCTTCTAACCCCTTCAGCTTTAACAGATTGTTTCTTTTTATGGATGCTGTAGATGGTTTTTATATGAACGTGATCAAATTATCTTAATCGACTTCAAATTGTTTGTTAATTAAAAATTAAATTACCTACTGGCTATTATTGAAAAGCCTACCATATCTTTGGCCTTTTCCTAAAAATTGAATTGCATTCTACAATCAAACCGCAAGTATTCGACAAAATAGAACAAGATTGAAGTTTGTGAGCTTGCTATATCCATAAGGAGGGATATTATAAAATAAGAGGAACCAAGTGATGGCTCAGTTGGTAGATTCTTTAGCTAGTTGTAGGAAAGACCTGGAATCAAATCCAATTGTCATTAGGGTTTAGGGTTTGATGGGTATTGGAGGATGGACTACCCTTTTGTATGGCCCATGAAAAGAGAGAGAGAAAGAGAGAAAGAGAGAAAGAAATAAGAGGTCTTTCACATTAGGAAAATTTCTCCATACTATTTGCTTTTTTATATGGGACATATCACCATCAAGACTTCAAGTTGCACTATGGGTGCTAATTGTCAGCTATATTAAATCTGGTTTCACTAAAGTTTCCCCCTCATGTGCAGGCCCCATTAAATCGTCATCCTATTTGAGATGCTATTCATCATCATCATCATCATCATATAAGTCTTGTCCCAACCACATGGGGTCAGTTACACATCCTTTTTCGCCATTCAATTTTTTTAGTGCCACATTTAATCATTCCTATTACTTCCACCCAAGTTCTTTTCAGTCTGTCCCTCTTCTAGTCTCTTCAACTTGTAACAAATCATTTTTTCTAGTAGGTGCATATGAGATGTTATTGTCACCCGGAATTTAACTTGGTTTTTGGCCAACAGAAAAAACAAAAGGGAAATTGAGAGACACCTGAAAACCTCAGAGATAAACCCAACACAATCTCTCTATCCTCTTAGTTCCTTTTTCCCTCAAGGATAAACCCATTGGTCGTTTTCTCCTTCATGAGAATAATAATAGTGAGAATCTGATCATGCTTCCCTTTGTAGCTACATAAGTGCCAAAGAAGAAAGAAGAAACCAACTTTGGTTACCATGGAGCTGACATGCAATGCAGTAATGAACACTTCACTAATCCAGATAGAACCTTCCTTATAGATTGCTGTCTTGGTTGCGCAGACCATCCCTTCACATAAGCAAAATACATAGTGGATATATATGTCCTCCTTAGCCCCATACCTCTCTGTTTTTCTTCACTTTTGGCCTTTGAATGATAGTTTCATCTTTCCTTTCTCAAGATTTCAACCGGTGGGCTTATTTGTCTAAGCTTATTTTCACTCAGCAGAAGGTTGGGCTTAATATTTTCCAACCCGATCCAACTCACCCTTCTACTAAAAAACCAAGTTCTGTTGCCTGGACCTGTTCAGTTTTTTCTGATCCTAGATAGACTGATCCCAACTTGGAATAATGGTAAAATCTTGGACTGGCAAGCATGAGAACACAGGTTTGAGTTTATGGGCGACCACTTTGTGCCAAAAAAAAAAAAGGTCAAATGCTAAGACAGTGCTCAGTCTACCCTCCGAAGGCCCAAATAGCTGGGTCCAACATTGGGCAATGACCTTTTTTCATAGACCGATTCTGTTCCAATTTTAATTTGGGTCAGCTGAGATGTACCAAACTGATCCAAACCAATGCATCTGTCCTAACAAACAATGCAATCTCCCCACCTCAAAAGACACACCAATGTGGGGGTGGTATGCAAATCAGGGGGTGGTGGAGTCCAGTGGAGGGGAGGCACCCACACCCCACACCATATCCATGCTTTAAAAATCCACAAAATCTCCATATATTTTCCACTTATATTTTGGCCCCATCCATGTTTGTTTGACCCCCTTATTAGCTTTTGGCTCCCCAAGAAAATAAATCAGGGCATCCGCCCCTGATGCAAACATATCACCAAATGGATTGACAATGTACACAATCAAGTTCTTAAATTTTGGAAAATTCAACCATTTTGGACCCTACATCTGAAATGATTTTGTTTTGAAACTTTGGACGATATTTTTATGAAAATTTGTTATTTTTAAAAATATTTATTAATTTTAATACAGAAGTCTGAAACCCCAAAGTTTCATTTTGAAATGCACCCAAAGCTTTTCATATCTATTCGACTATTTTGAAATATTTCATGAGATTTTGCAAGAATTTAGTAAAAGCATGATCATAATTCATGGATTTAAAGTGGTTTTATTGTTAGAGGTATAATATATGGGCAATGATCATGTAGGAATGGTCATTGTGACTCCATAAGTAAACTCTGTGAGCCCACCAAAATTGAGACACGCTTGGAAGTATTAGTTTTAAATGCCTTTGGTGCAATTAGTGATAAAGATGGTAGAGATTACACCATTCACTGACTGAATCACACTTGGTTGAAGGATTTCTTCTACAAGATGCTCGGTTTTGTCATATCTAGTTCTCTCTCATTATCACCAAGGAGAGGGAGATGGGGGCTTTTCTTGCCTTTAAGAGTTAGGTGGGCCATGGGCCACAAACTTTAATAAAATCTAGGTCCATCATTGACTAATGCTGCATTTGTGGTGTCATGATGCGGTATTCTTCAACATTATTGTTAAAGATTTAACAATCCACTTATCCACTCCACATTCAGTTCTCTGCTTTAATAAAAATGGGTTTATTCCAAATTAGTGATAGTTTCTTTCGTTCTTTCTTTTTAAGATTAAAAGTTGTTGGGGGAAAATATATAGCCACGTGGAAAATGGCGCTTTCCACATGGCAGAGACTCTCACATGAGACAGTGCCCTTTCATAAATTTGTACATCAGACTGGAATCCCTACCCAACTTGCATTCTCATGAACGTCAGTCGATCCAATGGTCAAAAAGTGCTGCTTTAAGTAAGGGGACCCTCATTGGTTCCTGACCCTTTTGGACCGTCAATAAGCTTTCCATCTGTAAGGCTCCAAGGTCTTTGTAGCTCACCCTATCTAAACAGGGACCGTAGGCCCAGCAAAAAAAAAAAATCAACATATGGCCTGGTCCCCTATATACTGTTAATGAGGGGCCTCTCACGTGAGGGGGAAGTTTTTACCGGTTGATTGGTATCCAATGGAAACATATTCCAATAAAATGTGGGGTATCCGTGCTGAATGGATTCCAATCTGGTGCTTTAAAAGTTTTCCCCTGATGTGAGTTGAGGGCCCCTTATTAAATTCCCACGCATTAACAATAGCACAAACAGTCTTGTACACGTCCTTCTTACTTTATAGGGCCAATGACAATCACATGTCAATCGAGCTGTTGAGAATCAAGGTAACTCAACTTCCTCTTAGCCAAGCCTAAGCTCACTTTTACAGATCAACTGATCAAGCTAGAAGTTGAGCTCCTCATTTTCTTCTTAATTCCTCTGAAGGGTTTATTGACTTGGGCTTTGTAGGATCTGTATTGCATGCAGGCTTGTGTGCTGTTGCTGTTTCCATGATCGAATGGTGGAAGAAGTTTGATGAACAGATTGTATAGAGCTATAGCTTATACATTCTCTCAGGCTGTAAAGGCTTAGGTCAAATAAAGTTCTAGAAACCCACCAAAAAGAAAAGAGTTCTAGAAGATGCATGCACGTTCATGGCATCAACCTTAGCTGCAGCCTGCAGGGTAGATTTCAACTTAGTAGTCTTATGGCCCAAAGGAGAAAAGGAAGGCATTTTCTTACTTTTATTCGAAGAAGAAACAGATGAATTAAAATCAGTTGTTCTTCAGAGGACAGAATCCATGCTGAAATCAATAGCCAATCTGAGCTGATATTTTGGTCCCATTCCCAATATGAAAATCCATTGCACCAGTCAGGTCTAATTGCAACCTTCATATCATCTGTTAGATGTTCCAAAAGGCCCACAACTCCATAGTGGTCCTTAAATGAGTCAATGTCTTCAACTTGTAGTTTCCTTTATTAGAAGAATGCTTCGGGGAGGTCATGGGCGGTCTGTATTGATGGGCATATTTGCTTAAATAGAGGGCACCAACAATGGTGGCAGTGGGCCACTAAACTGTATTTTGGGGTTTACAAAGTGAAAGAAGGTATTTGCTTTTGGAGGTCATAGTTAAATGTAGAACTAAAATTAAAGATGGAACTTTGACAAGAGAAGATTGGGGTTGAGACCACACCTCAACGAGAAATCAATTTTACCAGTATCAGGGATAAAAATGCTTATTCGTTTCAGCAGAAATGTGGCTCTTCATTGCTTCTCATTTGCACTGGTTTCCTTTCTTTTAAACTTTTTAATACAAACATCCTTTTCTGTATAACTTTTTTCTCTTCTTGCACTTGAATAGATTAAATAAAATATTTTAACAAAAAGAAGATGCAAAGACACTTAAACAAGAATAAGAGAATTATTCTTCACTGGTGATTACATACTCAAACCATCTTATCTTCCCACAATTATAGAAACAAATATCTCAAATTCTAATTTTCTGCATCCTATGATAATAATCTTCTTTGTAACATACACCCAAAATTATTCCCCCATTTGGAGTCAGGGGATTAGTGTAAATATTTCCTAAAAGGTGTGCTCTAAGTGAAAAAGAAAGACCTAAACTGATAAATATTTTAGAACAAAATATACCAACTGGAAAGGTCAAAGAAATCTCATTCCTTGAAATCATCTTTGTCATCATCAGGAATTGGTCTGTTTCTCCAGAAGACAGCGAGAGCACTCCCGCCAAGCTGTAAAGAAGATGATGACCTCAGAAAGGAATTCCTAAACAGATGCCACTGATGAAAAATAAGGAGAAAAAAATCACAAATTAGTTCATTGAGTGTGAGTCCTACCGCCATGCAAACAACACTGACAGCTGAAGGAACAGCAACAAGGGGATTTGTGAAGTGTTTTTGAGCAAGTAAGAATCCCAGGGCAGAACTCTGCATAAATGGACCAATATATAAGTTGAGCATTTTTTATGCATTAACCAAGGTTCAAAATATTGCAACATATAATAATACCATATCATCTGATACATATCGGTATTTTAATTTTGAACCCACTGAAACGCTACGTAAAGGGGTTTCCTTGTGTGCAAACATTAGAGCCCCTCCGAAGATGTTTATCCTTGAAATACTAGACTGAAAAAATTAATGATTATTGCCCCTTTGAATTGTGTGATACACAATTTTTGCATATTGTGTGTGTTGAGGTGTTAACTAAGCATAGTCTGCATAAGTTGATACATATTCACCTTCTTTTGATAAATGTTCATTTATTGTGATTTATTTTAACTTTCTCCTACCTTCGATGGATGCAGCTCCAAGGTACAGTGAATTCAGACATGCAATTCCAGTTGCGACAAGAATATGCAATCAACAAACAACATCAATGCTAGCCAATATTCAGTTAAATTGGACAATTGCTGATGGAGGCCCATCACAAGGCCCATCTCACCCTAGGGGCGGCAGATCCTAGGATAAGGATAAGTCTAACTAAGATCCAAGAATTCAAGATAAGCAAGGAATCCAAGAATCCAATATTAGCAAGACTCTTCCAAGATTAGCAAGATAAAGAAAGATTCTTCCAAGACTCTTCCAAGATTATCAAGAAAGACTCCAAGAAGCATAAAGATTAGCAAGAGAATCCAAGATTCATGCATCTAGGGAGATCAGACGGTGGAGATCAAACCAAGAAGAATTCGATCCTATGAGATTAGATATTTGGATCTATCCTAGTTATTATTTCCTAGTTCTTTTACAATTTCCAAATGTATTATAAATACTGCTATTTTCCTAGAATTATTCATCAATTCATACTTCATATTTTCAGAATTTCTTCCAATTTTCGCCACCTTTTCTCTCTCCTAGAGAATTCGGTGCTCTTCACTAGAAGCTAGTGATCACCCGATGCTTGCATAGCCAGCCGGGTTTCTCATTGCTTCCACGCTGCGTCAGGTGGTATCAGAGCAAGGAATTCGCCCAGTCATGTCCAACCCAGACGGTAGCAGTTGCAACCCACCCCGTGATGGAGATCAGGGGTTTCCAGCTGTTTGGAGAGCAATCGAAGAATAGCATACAACCACACGTAACATCGAGCAGCAGTTGGCAGAGATGGTTGAACAACTGCGAACCTTGTTACGGGAGGTTGCTCCACGGAACCGGGAACATCCACAACAAATCGAGGAAGACGACCACGACAGACCACCCGCCCATACTGCGCTACGACGACCAGTCCTGGACGATGATAGTGATGATGATCTGGAATTTGGTGGTGCTCCAGTTCTTCCCGGCAACGAAAGAAACGGTAGAAATTGGCACAATCAAGGTAATTTCAATCCCCGTGGGAGCAATGTAGAATTTAAACTCAAGGTAGATATTCCTACTTTTAGTAGAGATCTTGGCATAGAGGGACTTCTGGATTGGATCACAGAAGTCGATAGGTTCTTTGATTACATGGAGATATCAGAGGAACGAAGGGTAAAACTGGTAGCTTTCCGATTAAAGGGAGGCGCATCTGTTTGGTGGGAACGGATGAGAGAAGGAAGGGGTCTTGTTCGAACTTGGAGGTGCATGAAACAATTAATCAGAGGTAGATTTTTACCTCCTGATTATGAACAATATATGTTTGAATCTTATCAGAGGTGTGCTCAGGGTTCACGTAGTGTTAATGAGTACACATCAGAATTTTTAAGATTAGCAAAAAGAAACCAGTTGTCTGAATCAGCAGGCAGCCCGTTATCTGAGCGGGTTGAGACCGTCCATCAGGGACAAAATTGGTGTACAGATGGTTCTCAGTGTGCAGGAAGCAAGGAACCTAGCCTTGAAAGCAAAATTAATGTTCCAAGATAAGGCACGTAGTGATAATTACCGCCGGTACAGCGGGAGCGACAATAGACCGGCAACTGTCGACAAAAACAAATCAGTCCCGGAAGTACAACCTTCTCACCCGGCAAGCACAAGTAACGCTGGTAAGGCTACTACAGGAGGACATACTCGAGGTAATCCTTCCAACCCTCCTAAACCCACTAACCCTTATGCAAGGCCTGCTCCAATTAAATGTTTTAAATGTAATGAGGTGGGACATAGATCCAGTGACTGTCCCAGGAGGAAGGCAGTTAATATGGTAGAAAGAGAGGAAGAAGATATTGAGGAGGAAGTATACTGTGGACCTGATGGGGAGGATGAAGAGGGTCCATATGAACATGAAGAGTATACTTGTGTGGTAAGAAAATTAATGTTGTCCCAGAAAAATAGGATACTTCTCAAAGGCACAGATTATTTCGTACCAGATGTACTGTCAAGGGAAAATTATTTAATTTAATTATTGATAGTGGTAGTCAAGAAAATATTATTTGCAGGGATGTCATCCAACAATTATAGCTGATTCCTGAAAAACATCCCAACCCATACACAATTGGGTGGATCAAGGAAGGAGGCGGCATACGAGTGGAAGAACATTGCAAGGTACCATTTTCGATTGGTAAGTACCATGATGAAGTATATTGTGATATTATTGATATGGATGCTTGCCATATTTTGTTAGGAAGGCCTTGGCAGTTTGATACAGATGCAAGGCACATGGGTAGGAAGAATACCTATCAACTTGAAAAAGAAGGTACACGTTATACTTTGTTACCCATAGCTGAGAAGAATATTAGAAATGTTCCAAAAACACATGAAAAGAATTTCCTTACCATCACCCATCATCATGTTGAATTTGTTAAAGAATGTAAGGATACTCATGAAATACATTTGTTAGTAGTAAAAGGAGAAGATGTTAATGATGAAAATAAAATTCCAGCTGAAGTACAGGGACTACTGGATGAATTCAATGATGTAGTTCTAGAGGAGTTACCGAATGAACTCCCTCACATGCGAGACATACAACACCATATTGATTTTGTTCCAGGTGCCAGCCTACCTAACCTCCCACATTACAGGATGAGTCCTAAGGAGAATGAAATCTTATGGGAAAAGGTAGAAGAATTATTGAAGAAGGGACATTCAAATTAGCATGAGTCCTTGTGCAGTACCTGCCTTACTTACACCTAAGAAGGATGGCAGTTGGAGAATGTGTGTCGACAGCAGGGCCATTAACAAGATTATTATTGGGTACAAATTTCCCGTTCCTAGGCTGGATGACATGCTGGACCAACTAAGCGGAGCTGTAGTTTTTTCAAAAATAGATCTCATGAGTGGGTATCATCAAATCAGGATCCATCCCGGAGATGAATGGAAGACAACCTTCAAGACTAGAGATGGTTTGTTCGAGTGGTTAGTCATGCCCTTTGGACTAACCAACGCACCCAACACTTTCGTGAGGTTGATGAACCAGGTATTGCACCCCTTCATTGGTAAATTTGTGGTAGTCTATTTTGATGATATTTTGATATACAACAAATCTATCACTGAGCATGTGGGACATATTAGGGAGGTCCTGAAAACATTAAGGGAAAATAAATTATATGCTAATTTGAAGAAATGCATCTTTATGAGTGATAATTTATTATTCTTGGGATTTATTATAAGCAATGATGGTGTAAAAGTAGATGAAGAAAAAGTGAAAGCCATTAGGGAGTGGTCGACCCCATCCACTGTCACAGATGTCAGGCGTTTTCATGGGTTGGCAACCTTCTATAGGCGCTTTATTAAGAATTTTAGTAGTATCATGGCTCCCATTACTGGATGCTTGAAAAAGGGTAAATTTCAATGGGGAGAAGAACAAGAGCAAAGTTTTGCTCTCATAAAAGAAAAATTATATACTGCTCCTGTTCTTGCCTTGCCAAACTTTAATAAATTATTTGAAGTTGAATGTGATGCCAGTGGAGTTGGCATAGGGGCTGTATTGTCCCAAGAGAAGAGACCCATTGCTTTCTTCAGTGAAAAATTATGTGAAGCCAGGAGAAAGTGGTCAATTTATGACAAGGAGTTCTATGCTGTAATTAGAGCCCTGAAGACTTGGGAACACTATTTAATTGCAAAAGAATTTGTTCTCTACACTGACCATCAAACCCTAAAATATCTTAGTGGGCAAAAGCAATTAAGAAGTGATTTGCATGCTAGATGGTCTGCATTCCTAGACAAGTTCCCATATAAAATTGTGTATAAGACTGGGCAGCAAAATAAAGTGGCTGATGCACTTAGCCGGTGTGTAGCTCTCATCAAGACCCTCAGTGTTGAGATTGTGGGTTTTGAGTGCCTAAAAGACTTATATGCCCAGGATGAAGATTTCCAATAGGTATGGTAGAAATGTGTGAATAAGCAGCCAACAGAGGACTTTTTTATTTATGATGGGTTCCTTATGAAAGGGGAACAACTGTGTATCCCTTGCACTTCCCTCCGTGAAAAGATCATCAGGGATTTGCATGGGGGTGGATTAGCAGGACACTTGGGAAGGGATCAAATAATAGAAGCAGTTAAGGGGCGATATTACTGGCCAAAATTGAGAAGGGACGTGTCTACCATTGTAAGCAGGTGCTATGTTTGTTAGACAGCTAAGGGACAAACCCAGAACACAGGTCTCTACATGCCCCTACCTGTTCCTATTGCTATATGGAAAAACTTGTCCATAGATTTTGTGCTAGGCTTGCCAAAGACCTAGAGGAACATGGACTCCATCTTCGTGGTGGTTGATAGATTCTCAAAAATGGCTCACTTCCTCCCATGCAAGAAAACAGCAGATGCATCCGCAACAGCCAAATTGTTTTTCAGGGAGATTGTCCGTTTGCATGGGGTACCCAAGACCATCACATCAGATCGTGACATACGATTCCTCAGTCACTTTTGGATGACCCTGTGGAGGTTGTTTGATTCCTCACTTAATTTCAGCAGTACAGCCCATCCGTAGACAAATGGATAGACAAAAGTGGTAAACCGAACCTTAGGGAATTTAATTCGCAGCATATGTTGGGAGAGGCCAAAACAGTGGGATTTTTCCATAGCCCAAGCCGAGTTCACCTATAACAATGCAGTGCACAATTCTACAGCAGATCCCCATTTCTCCGTCGTATACATGAAGGTCCCTAACCATGCATTGGATTTAGTGAAGCTACCCAGAGTACCCGACGCCAGTATCTCAGCAGAACAAATGGCAGAACAAATCCAGTCCGTCCAAGAGGCTGTGAAGCAGAAGCTAGAGCAATCCAACACCAAGTACAAGATGGCCGCAGACAAGCACCGTCGACCTCAAGTGTTTGATGTAGATGATGAGGTTAGGGTCTTCTTAAGGAAGGAAAGAATTCCCGTAGGTACTTACAGCAAGTTGAAGCCTCAGAAGTATGGTCCATACAAGATCGTGAAGAAGATTAATGACAATGCCTATGTAGTGGACCTACCAGATCATGTGGGTATATCCAAGACCTTCAACGTTGCAGACCTTCAACGGTACCTGCCAGAAATAACACTCGCCTATCCTAGTCATGACTCGGGGTCGAGTTCTCTCCAAGTGGGGGAGAATGATGGAGGCCCATCACATGGCCCATCTCACCCCTAGGGGCGACAGCTCCTAGGATAAGGATAAGTCTAACTAAGATCCAAGAATTCAAGATAAGCAAGGGATCCAAGAATCCAAGATTAGCAAGACTCTTCCAAGATTAGCAAGATAAAGCAAGACTCTTCCAAGACTCTTCCAAGATTATCAAGAAAGACTCCAAGAAGCATCAAGATTATCAAGATATTCCAAGATTCATGCATCTAGGGAGATCGGACGGTGGAGATCAAACCAAGAAGAATTCGATCCTATCAGATTAGATATTTGGATCTATCCTAGTTATTATTTTCTAGTTCTTTTACAATTTCCAAATGTATTATAAATACTGCTATTTTCCCATAATTATTCATCAATTCATACTTCATATTTTCAGAATTTCTTAAAATTCTCTTCTTCCAATTTTCGCCACCTTTTCTCTCTCCTAGAGAATTCGGTGCTCTTCGCTAGAAGCTAGCGATCGCCCGGTGCTTGCATAGCCAGCCCGGTTTCTCATTGCTTCCACGCTGTGTCAATTACACACATAACATTGATCAAAGAGTACAACCAGATATCTGGTAGGGATTCTAGATGAGGGGACCACAATGATTACTAATACGGCCAAAACCGATCAGTTAGAAGTCGCCAAGTGGGAACAAGCTGGGGGTGAAGTGGTTAACTGACCAAACTCACCTTAGAAGGTTGAGACAACCTAAAAGCAGCTAACTTCGCCAAGCCAAATTGACCAGGCTCACCTATGCCCGACTGACCTGGCCGAATTGATCTAGCTGAGCTCACCTAAGCCCAGTTGACTTAGCCAAGCTGACCTGACCTGACCAGGCCAACTTGATACCAACTCATGACATGTACATCTGGTCAACCAAGAAAGTAGCACATGGACATCCATCAGAGCATCAATGCCACCACATTCAAAGTGGGCCCACTCCTACCACATGCACATAACATGTCAACCCAGGGTGTGACAAGTGGGCAGAGCTCCAACCACATGAGTGATGTGCCCATTCTTGGATGAAGCTCCTCTCCTATAAATAGGTGAGCCCCTCATTTGTTTCAACACCATACATAACACTAGATTCTATGCATGATGCACACTAGACACCTCAGCACACCTCACTTCATCTCAACTTACCTAATATCATGTCTCACCAAGCTCTTCAGTTCATCTTTTTTTGGTATTACTGACCTAACCGCTGGAGTCCATGCCCCCCGGATATCACCCTGGGGCCTTTGACGTTCTCCTCTGGTTGTAGGTGCTCCATAGCAACTGAGGTACCGAGCCAAGGTGACACCCTCTTAGCTGAGATCAGAAAATTTCCGATTCTATCCTTGTTGCGAATTTTGGCAGTAACAATTACCACTTCTAGATCAAGAAAAAAACAAATAAGGAAGAAGCTGTAATAGTACAAGCAGTTAGCCCAAGTTCTTAGCTCCCCAATACTACTGATTTCTCCCTACCTTCTCTCTTTCCAAGTCATCAGTCATGGTGTTTGTTTCCCTGGAATCCATCTGATTGAGCTGTCCAAGTAGATGTCAAAGATCTTTCTTCTCCAATTTAATGATTGAGTGTCCATGGGCCATCTGATTGTGCTATCATCTAACCTAGTACAACATGCAAGTCACCTCCCTCTCACACCAAGACCCCCCAGGCAAAGGGATAAACCAAACTCTGACCCAATGGGATTAGCTCAAACTTTAATCAGTCCCACTCACCTATCACGCCTAAGTAGACAAAAAAAAATTTTCCCATTAGCTTCTCTATACACCCCACCTATTCCTGATCTCTCAGGTTGCCAATAGAGAAACCAGAAAATTTAAGTCTTCCATTTGATGGGGGTTTCAGTCCTTGATGCACTAGGCATATTGCTAAAAGTTTCCGTCCTCATAAGATAGAGACTATTGAGTTTCCTCTGAACACTACATCAGAATTAATATGTCTATCACACCGGTACCAAAAGTCTTAAGAATATGAAATTATAGTTATTCGAACAAGCACAACAAGTTTGTTTCTACCAAAGAACCATGTTTTGATGCTTCTGGTAGTCGTGTAAATGTTATGTCCTTGTTATCATTCCCAATTCCTTGAACATTGACTCTCATAGGAGTCATTGCCATGCCATAGCACTTAAAACAACATTGGTTTGACTTTGACAATTTAAATATTCTTTGTTTTGATTGGTCACAATTTGTATCAGTTATTACAAGTTGCCACCAAACAAGGAAATCTCTTAGTCATGCTGGACTTGTATTGGTGTAAGTTAATCGGCTTCAAGTGCAATGGAGTCCAATATCAGGATTTTAATCTTAATTCATCTGTGGTTAACTGTCAGTACCTTTAATAGTTTCCTACTATTCAGAATTTGAGTTTAAAGTCAACTATTCCTCGAGAGGCACAACATAAAAACCATGAAAAACAGAGTTGTATGGTCTGATCTGATGTCTCAGGCTCATCTGCAGACAAGATATGGTGCTCAAGAACCTCAGAATTTGAGTTTATAGTCAACTATTCCTCGAGAGGCACAACATAAAAACCATGAAAAACAGAGTTGTATGGTCTGATCTGATGTCTCAGGCTCATCTGCAGACAAGATATGGTGCTCAAGAACCTTGTTGAACAACACACAAATTATTACTCAAATTTATATCAATCACGTGTTCCTAGAAATCATAAATAAAGAAAAATCTCTATTTAGGTAATAGGTAGGTCTTGTCACACTAATTTGAAAAACAATTTTGTCCTATGAAGTTGAAGTGGAAAGTCCCTATACCTCTTTTCCTTCCAATGGTGCCCACATAGCATCCAAATAGTGAATATTCTAACTTTTCCAGGTTACCAGCAAATGGTATGTAAAGTATAGTGGATTGCAAATAGATATGAATATCAATGATTGATGTAAGACATAATGTTCTATCAGATCAAGATGCCATACATTGTGAAGGGAACATGACACAAAACACCACTATTTCATATGATATTATAAATTACTAGGTTCAGTGAATATGATAGATGAGGAAAATATCGATATATCTATCAAGAAAAAAGACAAATACCTGCATCCCACATTCTATAGAAATGGTACGAGAAGTGGATTCCCCAAATGACATTTTTGAAACCCAATAACCAAGAGCAAATGCAACAGCATGTAGGATGGCCACAGGCACTATAAGTTGTGCTCCTTGAGACTTCAAGACATTTGAAACTTGCCCAATCTTGCATATATACAAGTTGACGTTAGTATTTTTCAAATATAGTTAGAATGACCAAGTCTAAGGCTATCATAACCACTTCACAACTGAATTCAACACTTCATTTACCAATAGATTTGTTAACTTACAGGGCTTGCACAAAGTAATGTGGTAAGGATAACCCCTATTAATGGTGTGACTGTGATTATTTGCGCAGTGAATTTGGGGAAAAACTCATTTGACAATACTGAAACATAGACCAAATGTAGGATTGCATCACTTTTCAGATAAGCTATGAACTGCATTAAAGTGATAGTGATAACTGTTGAACCACTGGCATAATTTTACTGAGAGAAGAAAACCTTTTGATTACCTCCAACAACAGTTGGCACCAACACTACTTGGAAAGTGCTGAGGGCAAGGCCCTACAAAAATAAAACGACTAGTTTTAGTCATTAGTAGTTGGCAGAAGGCAATTCTCCGTAATAAGCCTGTTTGCAAAGACATCGTTGGTTGAAGTCTGTATTCCATCAGAAAGATTAAGAGAACAGTCTACAAACTATTTGACAGGAACTTGGTAGGAAACTCTTATATAGTAATACATAAATGAATAGGAAGAAGTAATAGCTTTCCCTTTTCTTTCTTTTTTCTTCTTCTTTTTTAATTTCCTGGACCTTTTTCAGAGTTGCTTCTTTTACTCCAATCCTAAAATAATATGATCTATTAGATGCCAATATCATCCAACCAAGTTGGTTTTGGAATTCAAGAATTCCTGTTTGGATTCCATCCTACTTGACACATATCTTAGTTATCTCAAAGTTATCAGCTTCTTTGTGAGCATACTTATGGACAATTTACTGAAAAACTATATCAAGTGAGGTATGTTCTTACTGCTGCATCAACTGGAACAAGCTGACCTGCCAGAAGCTTTGTGAGGAGTGGTGTCATAACAATAGCACCGATTGTTGAACACCTACAGGATCCCAACCGGTGAAATGATTAGTGATGAATATCTTATCAAGAACATGAATCCTAAGCCAATTGTCCAACATGAAATCACTCAGACAAAAGAGAAACTTCCAAACATCAGCATGCAGTAAAATATCATGACTCGTTGCCACTTACAAAATATCATGCTTTAAACACTGTTATAAGTATTCGTCGTCCAATATGAATATCATATTATAGGTTAGATTGACAGTTTAAACAGCATATTTGACACAAATTTGATCCCTTATGACATGTAAAAAACCTTTCACATGTAAAGTTTAAAAAAATCATAATCTTGACTGCTATCATCTGATAAATACATAAAAGTATGTATACAAAACAGAGAAATTACCTTGAATATATCAAATTACAATTAGAGATTACCTAGCATCCAATTTACCGAACCAAAGCTAGTATAGAAAGTAGACCTACGTTGTCATAAGAACTGAGAGTGCAACGTTTCCCTTGGATATGTAGGTTGCAACATTTGATGCCTGCCCTCCAGGGCAGCATGAGACCAAAATTAGACCAGTTGCAAGAGGAGCTGAGAGTTTTAGACTCTGCAAATCAGAGAGCAGATTTAGGATTCAGACTTCACAATAATGTTGGACACAAAATCAAGAATGTCTAAGTTAATCCAGATGATTTTTGGCACCAAAAGCTAACAAGGCAATGATGATTCATACAGAAACCCAACATTTTAGGATTTTACAAATGCTGAAATAATATATGGAAAATCACCTAAAACAGAGGATTTTACAAATTTGTTCAAGCTTTATTGTCATGGTGCACATCACAGGCATGAACAGGAAAGGCAAGTTCCTATGGTCAGTTATTCCTCTGGCAATCCTTTGGGCCATTTGGTTGGAAAGAAACTCCAGAGGAGGTGGTGATCAATTATGCTGTTAAAGAGATTAGAAGTTTTTTTGAGAAGCAGCGAACATTTCATTATAGTAAAAAGATAAAATGAGACTGCTGAGGGAGAGATTTTCTCAACAGCCCGCTACAAGGGGAAAAGAGCCAACAAGATGCTTAAACTGAAAGCCCCTGAAGAGACCACCAGTGAACATCCATTTAATCAGAATTTTTTCCACACTCCCGCACATTTTTTCTGATGGAGCAACTCGATCTTCAAACAAGTGATTGTTCTGCTCCTTCCAAATGCACCAGCAAACTACCAAAGGAGAGACATTCCACAGGACCTTACCACTCTTGGAGAATGCCTGCCCCCACCAAGAGGACAGAAAAGATGCAAGATCGGGAGATGTCACCCAGTTCATGCCAAAAAGATTTAAAACATGGGACCACACCTTGTGAGAGAAACTACATAGAAGTAGGAGATGCTGAGCGTCCTCCCTGAACAAACAACAATGATTGACTAGGGCCACTCCTTTTTTTCTCAAACACATCAATAGTAGGGATTTTACTCTTTGTAGCAGCCCAAATAAAGAATTGAACCTTTAGAGGAATCCTGAGCTTCCACAACCAGACCTAAGGGGGCGAGGTCCCATCTGAATTTAGCAAAAATTGCAACATAGAATTCACTGTAAGGAGGTCAGAATTCTCTTTGTTCCACCAAATCCTGTCCCTCTCTGTCGGATGAAGCTAGATTTATTCCAAACTTTGAAACAAGACAGTCAATGAATCCAGATCCCAGTCATTTACCTCTCTTCTTAGTCTCAGGATCCACACTACTCTTGGTTGTAGATAACCTCAAAGTAATCACATGCCCGGGCCTCCTTATCCTGAGCCAAAGCAAAAATTGATGGGAAGCCCAAGCAAAGGGGTTTGGTACCACATCACCTGTCTTTCCAAAACAAAATTCTTTGTCTGAACCAGGTTTGAAAGAGATACAACTGAAAAACACCTCCCTGATTTGTAAGATGCCCTTCCATGAGCTAGTTCCATATGGTTCTGAAGCTGGGCCAGATTCCCATCCGCAACTAGCTTCCCCATACTTGTCTTTAATTTCATTTTTCCAGAGCACATCACACTCTGTAGCAAATCTTCAGCCACTTGGCAAGTAAAGCACTATTACTTGTTTGAGAGGCTTTATGCCTAAACCCCCTTGCTGTTTTGGTTTACAAACCTCTGATCAAGCCACAAAATGTAGCTTTTTATGATCTTCTATGCCATCCCAAAGGAAGTCCCTCCTTTGTTTCTCAATGCAGCTTAACATAGTACTCGGTGCCCTAAGCAAAGACATGAAATAAATGGGCAGATTTGAAAGGACACTATTGATTAGAGTGATCACTCCCCCTTTGAAAGGTAAATCTTCTTCCAACCAGGCAACTTGAATTTTGTTCTATCAATAACTAGGTTCCAAATTTCTTTTGCTTTACAATGCTTTCCCAAGGGAAGGTCCACAACTTTTGAAGGAAGGGAACTCACTCCACAACCCAAAACAGCTGCCAACTCATTCAATTGGGGGACCTCCTCAACAGGGATAAGAGCAGATTTCTGGAGATTTATTTTCAAACTAGATGCAGCTTCAAAACAGATGATGAGACACCTTAAGAACAACAGATCACAACAACTTGGCCTTGAAAAGATTAAAGAATCATCAGAAAACTGGAGTGTGATTGGATCACTATCATCCGCCACTTTAAAGCCTTCTAGATAACCTCCTGAAACTACACGACTAATGAGTCTGCTCAGAGCCTCCAGTACTATATAAAGAAAAAGGGAGATAAGGGGTCTCCTTGGCAAAGACCTCTCTTTGCCACTGCCAAGCAGCTTCCGATCCACTCCCTCTACTTTAGGCCAAAGCCCTCCACTTTAGAAGTTGAATGCCAATTCTTAGCTTATTTAGAGGATATTGCGCATCCTCTTCTTTTTGGGCTGTCAATTTTTGTGGGGGGTCCTTAGTTGGGTTGTTTATATGTACAGAGATTCTCTGTAAAGAGGACCTTGTACATTTTCATTATTAATACAATCATATATTAGCTTTTTTTTCAAAAGGAAAAAAAAAGCAGATGGCCTAATGCACTTCCCACCACCAAAAGAAAAGGAAAGAAATAAAAAGAGTACCATATCATGAACACAAGAAAAGATAAAATTTGAGTTACCAAAAAATGCCACTTTCAGAGGGAAACTAACACGCAATTGATTTTTTTTTTCTTTTTTTTTTTAAGATTACATGGGGAGAATAAAAAAAATTAATGCATACTACAGGTTAATTTAACCCTTACATCATCCTCAGTCCATTATCAATTGAACAATTAGTTTGATAGTAAGCAAAACTAAGCTATTCTGTTTAGTGCTCTGTTTTCCACTTAAAAGAAGGAAAGGAAAAGGGGTAAAAAACAGAATGACCATCTCAATAAAATAAGATGATAAAATAAATTGAGTTACCAGGATAGTGCAAAGTGTTAAGGAATATAACCAGATAATTGGTTTGATAATTGATACTAGGAAAAACTATGCTATCTAACATGAAGTATGAGATAAAAATCCCCCCATCCCTTATGGACCACAAATTGATAGCATCCACAGTAGAGTCTATATCTTAAGTCAGACCAAGATGCCCTGAGATAGTGAGCCTATCAAACTTTGATTTGCTCATCTGTAAATGTGATCAACATGGTAATGTGACATGTCAGAGATTAATAGAATATCTTATCAGACATGGAAATCACATCAATTTGGTTTCCTCAACCTTTTGGCTCTTATTCTAGTATTTATTTCTTTGAGTCCATTGTTCCCTATCCCACGACAAAGGGAGAGTGATTTCTTCTGTGCATGCTAATAAAAACTCCTGGGATCTGGGATTAAGGAGAGGGTTAAGGGAATCTGAAATGGGCCTAGTAGATGATCTCATTTCCCTTCTTAGTAGTGCTTTCTTGGACCGTTCTTGTCAGGACACAAGGTTTTGGTCAGTGTCCCCTTCTGGCTCTTTTACCTGTGCTTCCTTTTACTCTGCCCTCCTTCAATCCTCACACTCGGTAGTTTCCTTCCCTACAAGCGAAGTTTGGTGTAATCCTGTACCCCCCAAAATAAGAGCCTTTGCTGGACGGTGGTGCTCCAGAATATCAATACTATGGATAAATTACAAAAAAAGGAGGTCAAATCACTGCCTCTCTCCTCATGCTTGGGAAATGGTGACACAATTACACATTTTACTATCTTGTCCATTTGCTTCTTTTGTGTGGACTTGGTTTTCTTTCCTATTTGGTTGTAGGTGGACCCCTCCCCCGGATGTGGTAAGCCTTTTTGACCCAAGTTTCTTCACACTATCAAAGAAAAGGGGTAAAGTGATGTGGAGGGAAACAAGAGCAGCCATCCTTTGGAGGAAAGGAACAACGGAATCTTCCTAGGGGTAGAAAATTAAACTTTGCCAGAAGTTCCTTTGGTAATCCAGGACCCTCTGGAGCTGGGGGAGTCTTCAGGCATGGGGAGGGCAGACTGATGGCACTATATTCTGGTCTCATAGGTGTGGAAGACTCTCTGAGAGCTGAAATTATGGCTCTACTACAAGGCTTGGGATTGGCCAAGCAATGGGGATTTCAAAACTTTGAGGTAGATGGAGATTCTAAACTGTTATAGGATGGGTGCAAACAAAAATTCTGGGTGTATGGACTTTTAGACAACAAATAAGGGAAATACTTTGCTTAGCAAGGGAGGCTGGGGTAATTTTCAAATGGGTAAGGAGGTCAGCCAACTCTGTGGCTGTATGTTTGGCAAAGCAGGGGGGCCTTCAGGGAGAACTTTTTTGGGCTGTATTGTAACTTTCGAACTTGATTGCAGTCAACACTCATTTTCTGAGTGGTTGACAGTGTAATATGATGGTTAATTACTATTTTTAATGAAGGCCACTGTTTCCAATAAAAAAATGGCAAAGAAGCAGGCACTTGTAGATTTCTATTTATTGCTGCATCATGTGGCTGAGAATTGGGGGGGGGGGGGGGGGGCAGAAAAAGATCTCCTATTTGAAACAAGGAAGCTATAGAACTTCTTGGCAGTTTGAGCTCTTTATAATAGTTTTAAAAAATTTAAACAGAGAACAGGTAGAGAAGGTTTGAAGAGTTGGTTGGGTCTTCTCTCACTGATGTGACAACATCAGTTTTCCAATAAGAAAACCATGGCATCAGTGTGTTACAGCCAGTGCTGCATGGACTCTTCTAAACGGGTGATGTGTTTGTGTTGGACACGTCAGATTCTGACACTGTGGATTCTTGAGGAATGCTTCTACATAACATTTCCTTTTTATTCCCTAGCTTATTTGAAAAAAAAATGAACAGCTAATGTACAAGATGATTGCTATTTTTCATATTTAATGTTACTTACTTCTTGGCAGTTTGAGCTCTTTATAATAGTTTTAAAAAATTTAAACAGAGAACAGGTAGAGAAGGTTTGAAGAGTTGGTTGGGTCTTCTCTCACTGATGTGACAACATCAGTTTTCCAATAAGAAAACCATGGCATCAGTGCGTTACAGCCAGTGCTGCATGGACTCTTCTAAACGGGTGATGTGTTTGTGTTGGACACGTCAGATTCTGACACTGTGGATTCTTGAGGAATGCTTCTACATAACATTTCCTTTTTATTCCCTAGCTTATTTGAAAAAAGAAAAAATGAACAGCTAATGTACAAGATGATTGCTATTTTTCATATTTAATGTTACTTACTAACAAAGGCAACATTTAGACCCCTTTTCTTTTAAGTATATAATTTTAGAATTTGGAAAAAGCTATTTAATAGTATGCAATTTTCCATTGTTCACAAGTCCATATTTTCTTGTTGAGTCAACTCTTGGACACACATCAGATTCAGACTCCCATGTTTGTGTTCATGCAACATTGGTCATAGCTTTAGTAAAGATATATGCAAGTTGGAAGCCTATAGCTATTTAAGGAAAGTAATAACCCCAACAAGGACTTAATTACATATAAAGTGGCAGTTCACTTCAATGTGTTTGGTGTACTCATAGAAAACCCAGTTTGAAGTGATCTTGATGGAACACATATTATCAGGATACAAAGCAATCAAAAAGGTAAATGAAATGTTGAGGTCAGTAAACAGTAGCCTGAGCTAAATAATTTCACCGCAAGTTGATGACATGACACTGTATTCAGCTTTTGATTAGAATTTAGAAACAGTATGCAGCTTCTTACGCTTCCAAGAAATTAGAGAGCAACCAAGGACAATACACCAACTTGTAGCATGGCAATAAGTATCAAGGCATCTTGTCCAATTGGCATTAGCATAGACTTGAAAGCTAAAGGGGTGTTGAACAGGGGAAAAATAATCACCTGGGTCATAGGTGATGAATGATCTTGTAAACTGTAGAGAGGTGAGATCAACATAGAGTTGATACAAATTGACTCACAACTTGGACAACATAAGAGATGTTTGGGTGAGTTATAGTGAGAGTGCGAGATAGATAAGGCTCCCAACAAGCTGACAATAAAGAGTAGCACTCATCAACAAATTACCACCATCCTTAGAATATTTCACATTAAGCTCCATGGTTGTATCAACATATTTCTCATTAGTTAGGTCTGCTGGTCTGATTAAATCCATGGCACACTCCCTCTGGTCTGTCTGTATGTCTGTATGTATGTCTGTATGTCTGTATGAAAGGTCAGAAGTTCCGGTTGTTCCTGTGATAAAACAACATTAAAAACACCAGAAGCACAGAACGAGAGGTATGAAAGAAAATAAAATCTATAAAATTCCTAGAGAAAAGATTCTGTGTCTCAACTGTTCCACCTAGAGTTTCCTTTTTAATGTGGGAACCTATTCATGGAAAGATTAACACCAGGGACCTGCAACAAGGGAAAAGTATTGGATACTACACATTCCCCATGCATGCATGATGTGCCTTTGGGATGGGAAACCAACCACATGTTTACTTCTTGATTGCATAGTAAGTAGACTTCTTTTTGGACTTGGTGAAAGTGTGGGATATTACAAATAGGTGGCCCAAGCAGCATCACAGATATGTGAAGCTATTTTATAGGGTATAGACCTATTTAAAGGGAAAATATAATGGAAACACATAATATAGTCTGGGGGAAGAAAGAAATAGGCACACTTTTGATAATGTAGAGGCATTTTATATTGCTTTAAGAGGTTGAGTTCTTTTTTTCTTCTTAGATCATGGATGCTGGCAACAAGGCAATTTTGAAGGCATTTCTGTTGAAACTGAAGAGAGGAGAGGAGAGTTGAGTGTTCGGCAATGAGGGTTCTGAGAAGAGGATTTCGAACTCTCTCTATCTCAGCCCTCTAGCACTGTTTTATTAGATATATTTGAGTAATTACAAGGAGGCCCTTAGTTGGGCAAGAATTTACAAAGAACTTAAAAAATAACTTAATATTAACAGGATGGGCCCAAAATAACAAGAAGAATAAACAACCTATGGGCCATTCGGCCCATCTTCTCTACACTCCCCCTCAAGCTGAGCATAGATGTCAATCATGCCAAGCTTGCTGGTATCATGCTGAAGTTTTGCCTTGGGAATGCCTTTGGTAAGAAAATCTGCCAACTGTCCTTCAGATGTGATTAAAGGAAGACACACTTCACCCGAAGAGACCCTTTCCCTAATGAAGTGTCGATCAACTTCAATATGCTTGGTTCTATCATGTTGCACTGGGTTGTGAGCAATGTTGATGGCGGCTTGATTATCACAGTACAACATCATTGGCTTGTCACATTCAACTCCAAGTTCTTCCATCAAAGATTTTAGCCATAATAATTCAGAAATCCCAGGTGCCATGGCCCTGTATTCTGCTTCAGCAGAAGACCGAGCAACAACCTATTGTTTCTTGCTTCTCCAAGAAACAACATTACCAGCTACCAAGCTGCAATACCCAGAGGTAGATCTTCTGTCATCAATGTTCCCGGCCCAGTCAGCATTGGTGTAAGCTTCAAGTTTCATATGACCATGCTTGGCAAACTGAATGCCCTTTCCTGGGGAGCCCTTCAAATAACATAGGATTCTCTCTGCAGCTGCCAAATGAGTGTCTCGAGGAGCATGCATGAATTGGCTAATGCAACTGACTGCATATGCAATATTTGGCCGAGTCATGCATAGATACAAAAGTTTCCCAAGAAGTCTCTGAAAGATTCCTTTGTCTTCTAACAATGTCCCTTCTGAGGCTGAGAGTTTATGACTCATATCAATAGGAGTAGCAGCTGGTCTAGCACCCATCTTTCCAGTTTCAGAGAGCAAGTCAAGAACATACTTCCTTTGGGAGATAAGAATCCCATCCTTGGATCGAGCCATTTCTATGCCAAGAAAGTATCTCAATTCCCCCAAATCTTTAATCTCAAACTCTGTATGGAGAAAAGATTTTAGATCATGAATTCCTGAGGCATCATTACCCGTCACTACAATATCATCTACATACACAATGAGGTATACTGCCAGAGGTCCACTCCTCTTCACAAAAAGAGTATGATTGGACTGTGTCTGCACATAACCAAAGTTAACAAGTGCTGTTTTAAATCTCTCAAACCATGCTCTAGGGGACTGTTTTAGTCCATAAAGAGATTTCTTCAGCCAGCATACCTTCCCTTTTATATCAGTTCCATACATCCCTGGAGGAAGAGACATGTAAACCTCCTCATGTAATTCACCATTCAGAAATGCATTCTTCACATCCAATTGATAAAGGGGTCAGTCAAAGTAGCAGCTAAAGATAGAAGAACCCTCACAGATGTCATCTTGGCAACAGGTGCAAAAGTCTCTAAATAATCAATCCCATATGTCTGTGTATAGCCTTTTGCAACCAGCCTGGCCTTGTACCTTTCAATGGTGCCATCAACTCTGTATTTGATAGTAAAGACCCACTTGCAACCAACAGGATCCTTCCCTTCAGGCAAATCCACCACTTCCCATGTGTCATTCTTGTGTAGGGCATCTATTTCAGATTTCATAGCATCCCTCCATTCTGGAATCTTAAGAGCTTCTGACACAGACCTGGGAATAGGATGAGAAGCAACAGAAGAGAGATAGGCAAAATATGAAGGTGAAAGCAAACTGTAAGAAAGGTGCTTGGAAATGCAGTGTGCAGTGCACTTCCGTTTTCCTTTTCTAACAGCAATGGGAATATCAAGGTCAGGGAAGGATGAATCCAAAGGTGCTGAACCAGTACATGTTGTCTCTTCTGTGACTGGAAGTGTAGGAGGCTTATGTGTTGTAGGAGAAACAACCTGCACATTTCTGGATCTTTGCCTTTGATACACCTTGGGATTGAGGATAGGACGAAGGGGTAGGGTACCGGGACAAGGAGAATGGAACGACTGATCCAACCTTGATTCATTTGAGGGAGAGGCAGACACATCAAGGGACTCAACAGGGACAAGAAGAGGAAGAGCAAACACCTATGTCAAATCCTCCCCCCGTGGACAATGTCCTTCTGGAGAGGAACCATAAAAAGGGGAAAACTCATCAAAGGTGACATCCATTGAGACATACCGACTGCCAGACTTTGGATCAAAACAACAATAACCCTTCTGTTTGGGGGAATAACCAAGGAAGATACACTTTTGGGCTTTGGGTTCAAATTATGCTTTTGGACACTTGGAACATGTACATAACAGGTGCAACCAAAGACACGAATAGGAACAGGAAAAAGGTCTTTGTCCGGATGAAGAAGAGTGAAGGGAGACTTAAACCCCAAAACCCCGGATGGCATGCGGTTTATAAGATAGGTAGCAGTAAGTACAACATCACCCCAAAACCTGGTAGGAACATGTGAGGCAAATAAGATACTTCTTGCAACCTCAACAATATGCTTGCTTTTCCTCTCAACAACCCCATTCTGTTCTGGGGTCCTAGCACATGAGCTTTGATGAATAACCCCCATGTCAGAAAGATAGCAGGATAGGTTTTTCTCAAGGTATTCTTTTGCATTATTCGATCTGAAGATTTTAATCCTGGTATCAAATTGGGTTAGAACAAATTCATGGAATTGTTTTACAAGTCTTGGAACTTCATCACGAGATTTCATCAGGAATATCTAAGTGAATCGTGAAAAGTCATCAATAAACATGATAAAATATTTATAGCCACCCATGGAGGGTAAGTGGTAAGGCCCCCACACATCAGAATGCACAATATTAAAAGGAACAGAAGATCTTTTATTTCTCAAAGGATACTTGCTTCTACAATGCTTTGACAATTCACAAGGCTCACAATGAAGACTGGACAGACTAATTCCCTTAAACAGTTCAGGGAATTGATGACTCAAGGCCGAAAAAGACAGATGACCAAAACGACAATGACACAACATAATCCGACTAATAGACTCTGAAGAGACAGATCCAAGAGCAACATTCCCAAGATGATCAGTGCATTGTCCCGGAGTATCAAGCAGGTATATTCCGTTCGCCTCATGGCCACTCCCAATCACCTTCTGAGACTCCAGATCCTGAAAAACACAGTAGTAAGGAAAAAATGTTACACAACAGTTTAGTGACTTGGTTAAACTGCTCACAGACAACAAATTTGTATTTAATTTAGGTACATGAATGGCAGAAGGTAGGTATAAGGAATCCGTAGCCTTGATGGTTCCCTTACCAGAGATAGGGGCAAGTGAACCATCAGCTAAAGTGATTTTATCACGTCCAGGAAGTAAGTCATATGAAACAAACAAGGTAGACAAATTGGTCATATGGTCAGAAGTACCTGAGTCAATAATCCAAGGGATCTTGAGATTACCTGAAGAGGTAGCATGATTAGCAGAAGCCCTTATACCTGAATGAGCAAATGCTGAAGTAGTAGAATTTCCTGAAGGATCGGAAGCAGACGTCACATCACTCAGTTGACTGATCATCTTCCCAAACTTTTCATATTCTGCTCTCATGGCTGCCAACTGTGCAGAAATAGACATCTCTTCACAATCTGGCCCGACAACTACATTTGCACTTCCTGATCTTTTACTATCATATTTTTTTCTGAAACCGAATGGGAACAAGATTAGGATGTAACTTCCAACACTTGTCTTTGGTGTGCCTTGGCTTCTTGCAGTACTCACATACAACTTCTTTCTTTCCTGTGCCACTAGAAGTTCCAACATTCCCTTTAGGTTTAATCCCCATATTGGCAAAGTGATCATTAATATCAGCCCCTTGAACCTGAGCAACCCTTCTGCTCTCTTCACTACTCACCAATGCATAAGCTTGTGACAAAGATACACTCCTTGGAAAGAATATTATGTTTTGTGATATCATATTCCGGGTTTAGTCCAGTTAAGAACTCAAAAACCCTGTTCCTTTCAACCATTTTTCTGTAGGTCTCTGCATCATTAGCGGTGTCCCAAGTTACAGCTTCTATTAGGTCAATCTCTTGCCATAGGGATTTCAGGGTTGAGAAATATACAGCAAGAGGTTTCTCTCCTTGCCTTAAATTCTTTACATCACTTCTCAATTTATATGCCCGGGCCACATTGAGTTTTTGGGAATAGGTTTCTGCAACACTGTCCCAAATTTCTTTTGCTGAATTCATCCATAGGTAGTGTTGACTGATTTGTGGCTGCATTGAGTTCACAAGCCACCCAATGACAGTGTAATTTTCTTGCATCCACTTCTCGTAGGATGGATCATCTTCTGGGGGAGCCTTCTTACTCCCGGAAATGAACCCCCACTTTCCTCTACTACAAACATGAATCTTTACTGATTGTGACCATGCCAGATAATTAGTTCCATCTAGTTTAACTGTGGTCACAGTCAATAAGGAATCACTTGGAGTCCCCTAACCCATTCCATATTCAGCACCACTTTTGTTTTCAAACTCTGAGGAGTACATCATGTAAACACTCCAAATATGATTTCAGATGACTTCTACAAGTATACTGAATAAGGACAAGCAATAACTGAGTTCAGCCGACCACAAGGAGGCAACACATTGAGTTCAGCCGACCACAAGAAGACAATTCACTGAGTTCAGGCTTCAAGAAGTAATCAGAAACTCCTAGGCACTGTGCACTCAGCCGAAGTACCTTTTCAAGGTTGTACACTCAGCCAAGAAGAGTAAGTACCAATCGGTATTGCTGAATAGGCCTTTTCACAAACACAGTGTGGGCAATAGAGACAACCCCACTGTCAAGGAAGAGAAAAGACCCCAAAAACAGTTCGTACAGCCCCCTAAAACAGCCGAACAAGAGTAACAATACACAGCCTTGTTACAAGGATGTTTCGGCAGGTTTTAACAGTCCAAGAAGAAGAAAAAAAACAGCCCAGAAATTTCTGGGTTAAACCAGATTTAATGCAGTTGAAGGTAGTACAGAACAGCTAGGATTTTCGGACACTTCAACAGTCCAAACACAGTCGAAGGTAATACAAAATAGAACCAGAAAACTGAGCACAACTTACAGTTCGAGCTTCAACAGTCCAAACACAGTCAAGCTTCAAAAACAGAACCGAGCTATTCCCCTTCCCCTTTTTTTTCTTCTTCTCTGATTCTTCCTGGTCACCGAACCCCTTCTCCAAGAGATTCTAGTCTTGGGCTCGTCCAATGACCTCCAAGAATCAGGCAGTACGTGACTAAGCCTCCAGCCCTAGGATGTTCAAGTTCAGATACGCTCTGATACCATGTTGAAACTGAAGAGAGGAGAGGAGAGTTGAGTGTTCTGCAATGAGGGTTCTGAGAAGAGGATTTCGAACTCTCTCTATCTCAGCCCTCTAACACTGTTTTATTAGATATATTTGAGTAATTACAAGGAGACCCTTAGTTGGGCAAGAATTTACAAAGAACTTAAAAAATAACTTAATATTGACAAGATGAGCCCAAAATAACAAGAATAATAAACAACCTATGGGCCATTCGGCCCAACTTCTCTACAATTTCATATTGCTGATTTGAGAAGGAATCTAACTAAATCCTTCAATTATCTCCTGGTGGCCTGCCTAGGAAATCTAACATAGCTACCACATCCAGCACCCCTGAACAGAGAGTAAATTTCAATTCTATAGAAGCTTTAAAGGGAACTATGACCAACTGGGATTTGAATGATCTTTCTTAAGGGCTGATGGAGCACTTTTTTTTTGGCAACTAGTCATCCCATAGGAGATCCAGACTCCATAAAAGCAGAACTCACAACCCTTCTAATAGAAATTTGAATTGCCATGCGGTATCATATTTCTTCATTTTGAATTGAAGGGAATTTGGCAGAGCTGCCAAAATGTGGGAAGTGGACCTTGAAGTCTAGTTCACCTAATTAATGAAATTCAGTATATCTTGGCTATCATGAAAGTTCAGATAAGATCAATTTGTAGAGAACTGAATTGGGCAGTGGATGGTATTGATAATGCAGAGATGTGCACTAAAGAGTAGGGAGGGTTTTCCCTTGCAATGACGGCTCCATACTGTATTATAATTTTTCAGTAGTGGGTGAAGCTTCTTTCCCATATATTGTGTGTAATGTACATATTCTCATGTTCTCTTGCTTTTCATGATTCCCAACTTATATCCAAAATAAAACCTGAAATTAAATGATTTGTGCACAGTGCTAGACTGCTAGGTAGTAAATGGAGGAGGAAACCCTTTGGATTAACATGGTAGGGTGACAAAATTTTGATAAGAAAGCATCCTCCAGTAGAATAAACTTATACAAACTTAATAGGTCTCTTTAAATGAAAATGGTACTAAAGAAAGGAAGCCTGAATTCAAACATAAGAATAGTAAAGAAATGATCTACTGAGATGTCTAAAGCTCTGAAGAAGCATTTTCTACTACAAAAATACCAAAGTTGGTAATGAAAAGCCTACTTCTATCATTTTCAACATTTAATATCTTTTGGATAAGTTCTAAATTGATTGGGACCTCATAAAAGCCCAGGTATTGCAAAGGTATGGAAGAGCAAATTATAATTCCCTTGGATTACATTCCAACCAAGAATGATAGAAAACAGACATAATCGAACATTAACACCTGGAACGTACATACTAGAATTTGGGCATCAAATTGAATGCCTTCTGTCTAAATGAAAAGCCCAAAAAAAAAAAAAAAAATCAATTTGTGACAGAATTCAATATCAGTAAGTGGGGTAAAAGTATGAGATACTAACATCACTGGTAAAGACATACCATTGCAATGACGAAACCTAACATGGGTTTAATAAAGTACTGAGCCAAAAATCCTACACCCACCTGCAAACAGAAGAGTTAACTAGTTTTGAATGGGTTAAATGAAAAGGAATTAGCAATATAGCAACAGGCATTAGCTTAGTGCTGGGGATACTTCAAAGGATCCACAAAGAGGTTAGATTCTTACAGTCCATGGATTGCGCAGACACCGTCTGAAATCCTCAAATGTCAAGGTCAATCCCATCGAAAGCATGAGGAAACCCAAACCTACAGTGAAAAGGTCTGTTTCCAACCAAGTGACCTGCAGGAGGACCCAGGAGATTAAGTATTTAAGCAATTTGAGTTTTGGACTCACAAAATTCATTCAATGTTTCAATTAGATGAAAATCTAGATTCATTGATGTAGTTGGAAAAGACAGATTGATGACATTACCGCAGCTGGCTTATATATACCAATAATTGTGCCCAATATTACCTGTCAAAAGGAAATGAATAATGAGAAAACTTGTCCTCACCAAACAATGTTTTAAATGAAAACTGAAAATTTAACTGGTAAATGAGAAGGGAGGAGTTGAATTCCATCCAAGAATTTATAAGAAATGCTAGTACGAAACATACCCACACAGGAAAAAGAGTTGTTAATGTTTCAATTATTCTCTCATATTTGCTCATTCCACTGGGAGTGCTACTAGGAACCTCTCCAGATACAGTTTCTGCTGCTCTGCATAGTACTTGATTGCTTCTGCCGGATAACACAAAGCAAATTATTAGTGGAATGCGATGGTCATTAAACATTATGCCAAAGCACAAAAACATAATTTCCAGTTTCAGTGAACAAAGATCTAATAGTGTGGTCACACACAAGTACCGAGTTTTGGTATAAGAACAGAAAACATTCGAAAGCATGTCAATCAATCCATATTGAAGCATACCGTGAAGCATGAGCAATTAAGGAAGGGGACGAGGAAGCAACAATAGGACTCCCAACAATGTTTAGAACAATCTGAGTTCCGTTATTGGATACTGAGCCGCTTCTCAAGTCTACTAAAAAATTGAAGACGGGAAGAGCATGAAAAAGAGAAGAACAGCAGATCGTATAAGAATCTATCATAGTACTCTCAAACAATCTAGATCACAGTATATACTCAAATAAGTAAAACCCAACATCGCAGGCGTAATTGCAAAGTCAACTAAACAGACATTACATATAAAAGTAAGAATAAATGCACATACTCAAATGGGTTTGAAGTCCGTTGACAGAAGAACAAGAGGTTCGTCTGTGAAGACCACTTGGCATCTTTAGTTTAGTATCTTTCAGAACAAATCTAGACATGGAACCCATTGAAGAAGCCATGATAAAAGAGAGCAACCTTAACCAGAACAAAGAATGATGGTGAAGATGGTCAAATAGATGATGGGTTCTTCTTGTTCATTGGGAATAAGAAATCATGGCTTTTCTGTGAGTAAGCGAAGAGGGCAGGAGACGGAGAGAGACAATGGTTGGCTCCAAAATTGTTGTTGTGGATGGTTCATCAGCCGTGGAGACCGATGAACCACACAGATTAGCTCATGCCAGGTCACGATCACACACTTGACTGTGAAAACTGAAAAGTCTCTTTGTTGTGTCGTTACTGAGCTCCAGGAATCCCGATTAAGTGCCATTGATCTTGACTCAGGTTGGAATCTTCAGAGCCGTAAATTGTTATTTGCAATTGCAAATGGTACAATGAATCATTGAATACGTTAATGGCACGAGTCCTCTCCTTATGTTGGATTTTTTATTTATTTTCCGAAAGGCTGAATCTTTTATCAGCTGTTCTAAAATCTTCACTCACTTGTCACTTCACTGAAATTTTTTAGGCGTAAAACTAAATTTAAATTTCCCCTAATTAAATTTATGTTTTACCCCTAATTAATCTTTTATTAGATTCTTTCACCTACTGTACAAACTTTCCTCACATTTATTATGTACTTCCAAAAATCCTGCTACCTTTATCACATACTACCTTCTGTCCGATAGAAATCATTACAGAAGTGGCTCACATGCATTATTATACATTTTCTCAAGACGTTTTCTTGACTCAAATTTGGTTGCTTTGGTAGGAAAAAAAATGTAATTTGAACCACTAATTTTTAATTAATATGATTTTTTTTTATAAATCAATGGTTCAATCATCTAAATTATTATGTTATATAATTAAACAACAAAACTTAAAAAAATAAATAAAATATAAAATACTTTAGAGCATACTTCTAATATTATATGTTTATCATATTAAATAAAATTAATTTATTAATAATAAAAATAAAATTTAAAATTTAAAACCAACTCAGAAATAAAATCATTTTTTCCATCCAAGCAGTCAGTCAACAATTTAACTAGTATCAGTCAAATGAGTCAAAACATGATGCATTTATTAACGATGAATAATTAAACAGAAATAAGTGGTGTAACAAATGAGAAAATATCAATTGAGGGAAGAGAAGAGAGGTTTTAGATAATTTCCCTATTCTTTATTGGGTATGGTTTTATAAGCTATAACAGGATAGGAAAAGTATATGTCTTAATAGAAAGTTGGAGACGCTCAATTTGAGTTAGGTATTCAAAGGCCTCAGCCCAAAACCAAACAGGAACTGGATCAAGCCCAAGTTTGAGAATCCAGGCCCAACCCTAGAGGTTGAGAATTCAAGCCCAACATGTACAAAAAGCTAGGGTTTGGCCCACTTAAGTTGCACCCTTTTTCCAACTGCCATGGTGTTGGTGGGCACATGGATTTTATGGTTTAATGGATCCCTTCTCTCCAAACTTTGTATATTTGTATAGAATACACCATAGATTTTGTTCAATTTAATTTAATTAGAATAGTGAATTGGGTTAGAAACTAGAATGATTGGCTTGGGAACTGAACTTTGCTTACTAGGGGATGTTTGGAATTGTAGCCGTTTTTCAAAAAAATGGTGCCATGTTGGATCCACATAGGCGTTTCAACAAATGCCTATGTATCTCATTGTTTGGTTAAGCCGATTATTAAAAAATCGGGACCTCACCGGCAGTGAGCCGTTTCCCCTAACAGTTGACTGATGTGTATCCTATGTAGAACTTACTTGTCAGCACATACATGAAAAACGGTGATGAAAATCACCTTACCAAATAGCATAGTGTTGCTCACTGCCTATGTGGCAGAAGCATTTTTTTGTGAAAAACAGATCTTAAAAGTATGGGCATTTTTTCTTGAAAATCGGTCCCAAAAAATGCCCACACTTCCAAACACCATATAAGTTACAAGACAAATGCATCCGTTCATCACTTCATCTATGTCCTTCAATTTCTCCATTTGTACGAGTTTTCTTGTGGAAAAACGAAGATATCGTCCTTTTTAAGGACAAAAGGATATCATACTTGATACAGTTACGAACTCTAAGGCATTGTGCCATTGGAAGTATTGATTCATTTGTGCAGGTTATAGAGTCTTAATTCCTCTAAAATATTCAATCCTCCACCCAAAGCTGTGTTCTTGGACAGTTGGACCCAGACGGCCGGCCAGACCGACTGTTTGGTCTGACTGGTTGTTCTGCGACCATCGAGACTTATAAACCCGCGGCCGGAAGGAGGAAGAATCACTAATTACTAATAATAAGCAAGGTTCACAATTTTGATACGGGCTTTTGAGATTTAGATCAATTTCAGGGGATAAGCAGGTCTAAAACAGCTGACCTTTTTTAATTACTTTTTGAAAAAAAAGACTAAAAAAAGGAACACATGTAATTAAAACATCAGATGGTCATTATCAATATATTGGAGTGTATGGATATTTTAAACCTTAATAGCAAATATAAGAGAGGGATCCATACCCTTTTCATGATTTGAGCTTCTCAAATTGATTGTCTGGTCTATTGTTTGATACGGATTCTAATGACAATCGACAGGTGATGAGTGGATTGGGGTTAGTTAATTATCTTTTGGGCATTCCTTCGCTCTTCCACCCAACAAGTTTCAGCAATGATCCTATCTCTGCAATTTGTTACACTTAAAATTGAACTTCTCTTTTGCTTTCTTTTTGTTTAGTTGAAAATTAATTCTCAAGAAATTCAAATGTTCTGTTTCTTGGTTAATACATACAAGTACAAACCTCTAAGGGGCTGAGATTGGTGAACCTAGCTGGATTATTTCAATCTAACCCTGATGAGGGTGAATTATTGATGATTCTACCACTAATATAGCTTAAAATCAATACACAAAAACACTTAAAATTTTCAAATACCAAGATTTTCTTTCTTCATTGTTCATTCCAGCAAACCCTAAGCTTTTGCTATTGCAACTCTCAAATAAGAGACAAGGTTTTCTTTTCTCTTTTGTAATACATCTCAATTCTCAAGGACTAAGATTAATGGACCCATCTGCACGATGATCTGCCCCCACCCCTCATTTGTCAGAAAAGCCATGTCTGCATCTGCATGGAAGAGGACGTACGTCTTTGTGCAGCCTCACTTCCCCGCAAACACAAACACAAACCCAAGAAAGTAACAGATTGTACTACACATGTACTGCAATTACATGGTGGAACAAAAATCTTTTGTACTAGAAAATTAACGATCAAATTAAGCTGACTCACATATATATATATCTTCCCTTGTCAAATTTCATTAATTAATCACCATCAAACAAATGGTGACGCTGTTTACTACATGCAATATTGGAAGTAACATCAATAAATATCTTCCAAAGAGATTAAGCTTTGATCATCTGATCAAAGTTCAATTTACTACTACTATACAGTAACATGTTTAACGTATGCAGCATTATAAATGGACTAATTAAATGCGTATACACCAGAGCTTTTCATTTGGTTGAGGTTTAATTTCATCACATTTACATGGTATAACAATTGCTGCTATTAGCAGCTCTAATGGTGATGGCCTTCACCGACGGTGCAGCAACCCGAGAAAGGTCCACGCTTTCCCACCGGCGCTGAGCCGACGGTCGTGGAAGGTTCTCCGGGACGACTATCTCCAAAGCATTCACTCGCCACGGCGGGCACATCCTTCTGTCGCTCCATCTCACCACACCCCGCTTAGCTGCTTTTGCCACGGCGGCCTGCTGCAGCTGCAGCTGCAAGTCCTCGGCCTTGGCCTTGCAGCACTCACCGTCACCGCCCAAGTGTCCCATCTCGCAGCTTACCATGATGCAAGCCATAGCCAGAACACATTGCTTTCTCCATGATCCCTCCTTTGTCGGGCTGCTTAGGTTGAGAAAATTAAATAAAAAGAAGAGAATCAGAAACCCAACAGAAATTAGTCTCTCTCCCCTCTTACCAACGAAATCAAAGATGATGTAAAACAAGACCCATGTTGGCATAATTAAAAGAACACCCACCAAATTCTACCCTTGATTTCTATGAAAAAAAATTGTCGCATACCATGAAATATGATTAGATTTGGAGGGGTGCAACGCCGGAGCTGAGGGAGTGGCCGGAGGAGGCTTGCTGCCTGGAGTGGTCGGAGGGGAGAAGTTGAGAAAGCAAGTGCTAGAAACTGCCATCTCCTTCTTCTTATGTTCGTTATGCTTCAAAATTGTCAGGGTATAAATAGTGTCAAGAGGGGAAAGAATCAACCATCAAGGCAGGAAAGTTGAGTGAATTGCCTAGAGAGAGAGAGAGAGAGTAATAAAATCTTGAAAAGGGGAAGTGAATGGTCATCTCACGGTATTGAGACGAGGACCTCGACGGCCATTGCGTGACCAACACGTGGGCTGGGCCCTACAATCAATTTTGCACTTTTATTGCTTGCCGTCTAACAATATACTTCTCCTGTACAACACGATGCAAATACAAGTCACCAGAGAGAAGAGACAGTTTGGACTTTGGACTTTGGAGAGGTCAAGAAAAGAAACCCAACAGCCTACGGCCAGCCGGCCCAGCACTTTTGCTTTTGGGTTGACCCCTTCACAGTTCATACTGCAGTTTATTTTGACCCAATAAGCCCATTCCGTCGTTCTTCCTGTCCTGCTCTTTTTCTTGGGTCTGGGGGTCATCTAATTCATTGGAATTTCTGAATTGATTCGGTTCATCTTTGAACCTTCTCAGTTGCATAGTTGCGCATATGCCAGAAAAAAAATATGGGCCTGGTTCGGACTCAGATCCAGCCCATTGAAACCTTTAAGAGGTTCACACGCCAACTACTAGTACATACAAGACTACAAGTTGAGGTCTTGGCCGGTGGTCCAGGTCTTGGTTGAGTTGAGGTAGCCCATAAGCTATACCAACCAAGGAACATCCAAAATGCATGCATAATTCAGCCTATGGACCTGGAGCCTGGAGCCTGGAGGCTGAGCTGGAGCAAATTGGGGAAAGGTTAGTAGTAGTCACCCACCTCAGTGGGTCCAGTGAATGTGATTTTTGGCCCAATATCTTACATCTCATGGGCCAGCATCGTGCAGATATTTCAGATCTCTAACTTAGAGCCCACCACGGCACCACTCAGATTCAGCATCGGTCTAGCCTGACTCTGCATTCACTTGCCTACTTTGGACCCAGGGAGAGAATCTCTCAGAAACCAATTGCAAATTGGTTTTAATTCTTGCAAATTTTCTGCCTATGTCACAGAGAAAACTGTTTTTAATTGCGACTCAGAAAGGTCACTGGGTCACCAGTTCAATCATCCGGTCTGGTTCGAGTCTTAGAACACTGATTTTTCTGATAATCCATTACTAATCCTAATGAAACTAAGCAAGCCAAAGACAAATCCAAGATAAACCCCCAAAATAAAAAACATATTAATTTTGTTTATAAACTTACCCATTGTTACTAAAATGACCATCGTTCTCTTAAAACACGTCAGATTTACAAGGTATATGTTTGGCATCACATCGATACTGCAGATACAATACCGTTTTCTCATGTTGTTGTGTGGGTTGAAATTATCTTTTCTGAGAAAATATTATTTGGAAACGTTGCTGTTAGGTAGGACGTTTACTAGAGCAACAACAACACTTTTTGTTTGGTACCAGTACTTTATATTTGTTTTCAGCACTGTACTCATTATAAGAAGTTTACTTCACTACCACATCACATTTTTATTGGCAGCAATTGGCTCCAATCTGAAGAAACGTCAAATTTGGCGTTGCTCCAAACCACGCTTTCTTGATTTTCAAGGCATAACTTGGAGCACCGTTTTTTATGGAAAAATAGTTCCAAACATATTGACATTTCCTAGAGTACCATTTTTTTTTATATGACACTAACGTATCACCGTTTTCTGGAGCAACGGCTTCGTGCCAAACAGATGCCAGATCTAGGTTTTGTTGAATAAAAAACTCAATAGCCTATCTAATGACACAGACATTAAAAATAAATAAATAAAATTTTGAAAGCCTGGAAATTAGGGTAAAAGAAAAGTGATGTTATTGCAACCATAACTGTTCAAAAATCTAAATATTCTCTAAGTAAAACTCTTCAAACTATTATTCCTAAGACACTAATAAACCAGCTAATAACGATCAAAAGATCCAAATTGACTAAAATTATAATAATCAAAATTATTACATTGCACTGGTTTAAGAATGGAAAAGTAATTACAAGAATGCAAATGCAATTATAAAACCAAAAAAGTTTTTTTTTTCAAAACAACAACAAAAAAAAAAAGATTGTAAAGTAATTTGATTTCTTCTTACATAGTTTCCTATACTTTTTCCATATTTGCATCAGACATACCCCTAGTCATTTTATGTTCATAGAACTAACATAAACTCTGCTAGGTAGTTCTTTTTTTTTTGGCTGAATAGAAGAACATGTAAAGTAGTAGATTTGGGAATCCTTTTCCTTCTTGTTTTTCCACTTCTGTCACAATACAGTTAATACATGTACAAACTCAAAGAAAACATCAATGCTAACTTCTACACAGTTTTATCATTTTGGCTCAGTTTGGAAGGAGTATAAATGCAAATTTGTAGAATAATGTAAAATCTTGTATTTTGTATTATTTTGTATGTATTTACACTGTACATATTTATATTTATATTCCTTCCAAACTGAGTCATGAAGGAATATAAATATAAATTTGTAGAATACAAAATCTTGAATTTTGTATTATTTTATATATATTTGTACTGTGCCTTTGGAAAAATTCCATGTGGAATTCAAAGGGAAGTAGAATTTTTGAAAATCACAGTTCTATTGCAAACCGCAGAGAAGGTTGAATTGAATCATGAATCACATAGTTAAATTATAAGACTATTTCTGACTTTCTGAAAAAATTCAAGAAATTAAAAAACATATATACCGGAAATTTACGTATATAAATAAATGTGATTTTACCCCATTTACAACTCATAGGTACCAATATAACCCACATACAGTGCTTATTTAACCTGCATTTGATGGAAAATAAACGCAATAAGATTTTAAAAGGGTCTGAGATAATCTAAATAAATCTTATTTTAGTCAAATTTCTGAAACGAGATTCCCTTGAAGGAAATTAAAACAAACAAAGGAATGATAAAGTAGAAATCTAGGACTAAAATTGAATTGATTCATATTGCACAAATCGTATAAATCATAGGTTGAATCAAATCATATTATTCAAATAGTAATTGAATCCAAAACAAATAGAAAATCAAAAGAAAACGGAAGCGCCACAAAGGGATCCAGAAACCAAAACAAATAGAAAATCGTTGTACTGCTTATTCCACAAAATCAATTAAAATCATCCAGTTATCTAGCAATCACAACCAAAAATCCCCATTAAACCAAAAAAAAAAAAAAAAAATTCAACCAAACACCAAGATTCCCAATGAAGATCTGAAACGCATTACAGTGAAGAACCAAAGGAGTGAAATAAGAACACTAAAATCTTCTAAATCATCTAAACATGAGAAATAAACAATTACTACTCTGACCAATCGTACAACAATGTGATGGTGACAAGGGAAGCAACAATGTGACGGATGAAGTTCAGCTTGTTAGTGATAAGGAGAGAGGTTCAGTTGAAGCAACAGCAGCAGCGATGAGTTCACAGTGATCGGAGGGTGGTGGGTTTCTCTGTAAGCCTGTATGGTCTTTTCCCGTTTCCTCTAAAAGAATGAAAATTCGAGTAATCTTTTTTCTCCCTTCAAAAGTTCAACAGCCATTGATTTGGCGCGCTTTTTGGCAGTTTTTGCGGCGAATATCGAGGGTAATTTATCCAACGTTGAAAAGACTCAACTGTATCTCGCACATTGACTCGAACTCTCGACGTCTCGAACACCGACTCTCTCTCTCTCTCTCTGCCTGAAAAGATGGAGAGGCAATGGGCTTATTTCTGCTGTGCCCCCCGGAAATCCTCAAAGCTGTTCTGCAAATCTTTGCTTACGGGCACACAGTATGCAGCAATAATAACACCAAACACAAGAGTTTCCCTTGGTTGTTCTTAAAGCCATGGAACAACGAAACCCCTAGAGCAGAGAATGCAAATGGTGGACAGCGATGGAGGGAAGTACAGGTGGGGAGCATAATGGCAGCTCGAGTGAGAGTCGGCCTCCGAATCCTCTTGCTGGAGCATATTCTCAGTGTATCAGCAGTAACCGTGTTGCATTATCCTGTAAAAAGTCACTTGTTCGTCATCCATCTCTTGTAAGTCCCTTGCAAAGTTTCTCTTTTAATAATTTGATGAACTAGATTATCTCTTTTCCTTTGTTGTTCTCATTTCATCAACTTCCACATTTTAGCATGAAATCCTAGATGTTTTCAAGGTTCTCAGTTCCTGCTTGCACTGCGTATGGTTATGTGGCAGTTATTTGATTTCAGAAGCCTTAAGAGGTTCTTTATGATTGCCAATCATAAGTCATAACATGGAGTTTGGACAACAAAACTGTAGCTGGGTTCTTCCGATTTTTTTTTTTCTTGCAATAGTGATTCCATCTCACAACTCAATTCTGATTGAACTTTCTTTTGCAAAGGAACAACGAGATTTCTTTGTGGATCCTTGCATTTCTTAAATGATAAGTTTCTGACTTCTCCAAATCATCTAACATCTAAATTTTTCCTATTGAAATCTATTTCATGAAAAATTTAACCTGGTTCCTTTCAGGTGGATCAAAAAGACTAGTAATTTCTAGTTGATTGGATTATTAGTTATGAAGCACAAGTTGCTAGGTCTCTCATTTTCTCTACTTGAAGTGAAGATTTTACAGCAGAGACCTATAGGAATAGGAGAAAGAGGAGTGGAGAGGTGTTGGGTTCATTGTGGATTCTTGTTTAGGATCGGAAAGGAATTCAACTAAAGTAGCATTTGGGGGCTAAAGTGTGTAGTTCCAATGAAGCCTTGGGGTCATCACTTCCCCCTGTTTTGAAGAGGGGAGATTGATTTCCTTGGGATTTCGAAATGTAATATATTGGAGCTATGAGTTATGAAAGGATGTCAATGAAGAAAGCTGGAACACAACACATACAAGGTCCACTGGGAGCAAAAAATTGAGAATAAAGAGAGGGTCATCTTCTAGTAGTAGAGGAAGAGGGAGGCGGAGTAGGGGATAGAAATGATATTGCTAGGCGGATTCTGTGTGTGTGAGAGGGTGGATATGTGTTTAAGGATCTGAGAGTGAGATATTGGTTGAGAGCGCAAGATGAGGGTGATCTTGCAAAGCTGAGCAAACCTCTCATAAGGATCTTGCCTTACAAATGAGTATCACAGAGAGTCAGTCTTGCAAAGTTAAATAAGAGTCTTTCGGGGCTTGCGGTATCCTGCCAATGGGAGAGAAAAATGATCTTGCTAAACAACCATAAAAAAAAAAAACCATGATCTTGCTAAACCAAGTGAGATCCAATAACAACAAAGCAAAGGATCTTGCGGATTGAGATTAATACGATCTCGCTAAGCCTAGCTAGATCCAAAGTCAAGGAGTAAGTGATCTCGTTAAGAGGAGGAGTCTTGCCATAGCTCATGTTAAAGGGGTCTTATGTGAGATCCATAGTGAGGAATCAGTGTTTAAGAGCACGCTTGGAGTGAAATGCGTGACTATGTCAAGCAAACCATGATCGGCTGTACCTGGCGTCAATAAGGACACACATCATTCCCCATGTGACTCCCAAGAACATGGTCTAACGACCTCATGTTTGTGATCTACCAGGAAGAAAAAGATGGGATCTGCTCACCGCATGTTTGTGATGTGGGCAATGTTTAGCAAACTGACATGTGGAGGGAATGAGCAACAAGTGTGGACTGAATTCCATGCAATTGAATCATTATCTCATGCAACAGAAGCATTACGTGTTTAGCTCTCGTTACTTGTTTGTTTAGATTAAATTATTATTTTGTGATTATCCTTGTTAGTTATTGTCCCTGTTTTATCAGTTGTAACCCATCAATAAATTGCATGAGAAAATAAAATGATTTTATCGATTGAATCAATTAAACTTTGAACCACCGGAGGTTAGAGATCCCTCAAAGAATCTCAATTTTTAGTCTCTCTCTTCTCGATTTATTCACCATAGGTAAGATCAAGGATCAGGTGCCCATACCAAATGGTATCAGAGCCTATACTATGCCTTCCAGGTGCAATCGTGCCGCGCAGGTGGTGATGTTAATAATTGTAGTGTTCGGCCGGGATTAGGTGGACTAGTGCAAAGTCAGTCTGTGTGGGCGCCAGGAACTGTTACGATTCTTTTGTCCCATATTAGTACTTTAGTAGTATGGGATGCTAATGTGAGGTATCCCACATCGATAGTATGGGATGCTGTTATGGGATAGTGCTTGGGTTCCCTCCCTCTAATAGTTAGCTTTTGGAGGTGAGTTCTCCCAAGGCACATAACAGTTTGTTAAAGAAAGGAAAGTTCTGGAATATTTGAAGCCATGCACATTACATGGTTCCCCTGTTCTACAAATAGGGGGTGTGATCCTTGGTGAGTGGATCCTTTCTTCAGCCATTTTTCGCCCTTAATCCCTTCTGTTACTTAGCTTTTCCACAACCTCCCAACTCCAGAACCTACAGACCATCCTCATCTAGTCGGCTTACATTGTGAATGGGATGTCTGCTTCTACTGTTTTGAGGGTTTTGGGTGAGTGTTGATTTTGTTGTTGTCTCTTTTCTTTTTTCCTAGGTTTTGCTTTGCTGATTTACCACTGTAGGTAGGCTAGGAGGGAATTTTTGTAGATTCGTGTATGGGCACACCGCAAAGAGCTGGGGATGCATATGGTGTGGCCTTTCTTCTTTCACTCTTTGTTTTCTTCAAGTTTTATTTTATTTTTTTCTTTCTACTTGGACTTTAAAGCCTGCATACATCTTGTATGCCTTTCCTTTCAATGAATTTAATTGTTTCTATAAAATGTCCTATCTTGTTGTGCGACCAGAATATCGACCTTGGTTGGCAGCTTGGCATGACATGATCTTCATAACTCCTATGTTGTAGGAGTTGCCATAGAAGCCTGATTCTTGTTCAGTTAATGGTTGGGCCCAAAGAGCTGTGGGATTGCATAGATAATGTTGGTCCAAACTATTGTGGTTGGGTTGGAGATAAATCAGGCTGGAAAAAAATAAATTTTCTTGAAAATGATTGGTATGCTCACCTTCTCTTGTGATCAGGACGGTGAGTGGGTACACATGATTACATGATGATGTGAGCTAGATGTGGATATTTTTCAGTTTGTAGTGTTATACATCATGGTTATTCACTTGTTCATCCCTTGTGGCAGTCATGTTGCAGCCAGCATGATGGTTTAGCCTGGATATTTTCTGATTTTCCAGTTTACAGTTCAAGGCTGAGCCTGGATATGTTGCTTTCTTTGGTGTTTTTAATTTGTAGTCGATCTAGATCAGTACCATCTAACTTTACACATAGCCATCTCCTAATTTCTTCACAGCCCCAGGGGTGTGGGGTCGGTGCTCAGCCATCTCTATGATTTTACTCTTAGTATCTTTACCAACTTTTCTGGTTGCATCGTAGAGAGAACTGTGGCTTATGTGCTGGATTCAGTCACCATGTCAAATATTTCTTGCTTCATGTTGGCAGTGTTCACAGCTTAGAAGTGCTTCTAAGACCAGCAATCGAATTATTCTTCAAACAAATATTACATGGTGGAATTATTATAGTACAGTGATTCCATTTTTAGTGTTTGTTTCTCCCACCACTTGTTGTCAAACATGTTTATTTTCAATTCGCTAAATGCAGCATACTCTAATCTAGTACCAGCTCTTTATTTCTTTGTTTCTTTTCCTTTTGGGTTTTGTCCTTTTCTCTTTATCACGTGAAGATTTGGATATATTAATGAACAAGATGATTTTGAGTGCATGTCTATACTCTATAGAAGCATTAAATGTGATTCCTTGTTGGTTGTTTTTACTGTTTATATCTGAATTCAAGATTATTGTTACTAGACTGTAAGCAGTTTCCTTTTGTCATTTAAACTGTTGATCGTTAATGTCTTGCAACATTTTTGCTGAATTAGTGACCACATCTTTGACAGGTGAAGATGATTCCAGATGTCTCTATCAGGGCTGACATGGCTGAGGGTGGCTGTGAAACAGAATTCATCCCAATTGTTCGCTCAGGGGGTTGGGCTGATATTGGTATTTGTCGGAGCATGGAGGATGCATACATTTATGTTGATGACCTTGTGCATGATTATGGACTAAAGAATTTCCTTCTATGCGGTATTTATCTGTCCATTGGTGCTCGGCCATTTTGAAAATGGCTGCTCAAAGTGGCATGAGAAAAAATATTGTGCAGAAGCTAATGGATCGATCATGTTAGACATGTAGTTAATGTTTTTTTTTTCCTTGTGATTTTGTCAGATCTTTGTGTTGTTTCTCATGTGTTGTCTGGTAATTCACTTGGTTACTGCCTTCATGGCTGATGCATGTTCTCACCAATGTTGATCTTTGATTCATGTGAGAGATGCTTTTGGTGGTTAATGAAATTTTTGTTACAGAAAGAAGGTTGACCATTTTATTTATTTATTTATCTATTGATGGGGAACAGATCAGAGATCTGTAGATGATAAAGACCACCAGGTAAAAGAGAGTAAAAGCCCCCTACTGGAAGCAAAAAGAGCAAGTCATTGCAAAATTTTACAATTTTATAAACTTCGCTTATGATACAGGCCCCCAGTTGGTATTTTAAAAGCTAAGAGGTGCAATAAAATTGCAAGGGCCTTCTAGTGCCCAATGCACAAAGTCAAGTTGGAAAGGGTAGATGATTCATGTAACCAAAATTTTCGTTTGAAAATCAGATTATGAGGTGCTGGTCTTAGAAGAGGTTTGAAGGTAATGGATGTGCCTCTGAGTTGCCTTCTGGAAACAAGGTGGAAGATGATTCCAAGAATGTCTTCAGGTAGGAATACTCATGAAGCCTTGGATTTGGTTAAAACTGGTGAGGTTTCAGGTGTGGAGAATCAGATGAGAAGTTTTGAAGAAAAAGATTGGTTAGTTTCATCTTTTCAAAGCAGACAAAGCTTGCTTGCCTTTGGACTCTTTGTGCTCGTACAAGTTGTGAGGGCTCTGAAATAAATAGTTAAATTTTCAATGGGCTAGAACCCTGACCCGAGCTCGGTGTAGCTGAAATTCTTCAAATGGAGCAACCTGACTTGCAGTCGTACTCTGAAGGCGTTGAGGGAGTGGATGTGGTTGAGTTGAATAGTATCAATGGAAGAGGAAAGGGGCAGCATGATCCTGAATCTTGATCAGTATTTTGAGGGAGAATGACTGTTAAGTTGAGAAAAACTTGGATCTAATTATACCAGTAGCAAGTTCATTTGAGCAAGTGCTTGGGTCTGTTCTTCTTGGGTGGTGAGGATGAGGACTTGGCCAGAAAGGTCTATGGAATTAGAAGTTAGAGAGCGAATTATAAATTTTTATACCATTTATGAGGAGTACACACTGCAGCCTGTGAGAGCAAACTGTTTATTGCCGTTTGGTGCGATTTTCTAATACGGGTTCAGCCATTCTATGATTCTATTTGACTTGACCCAATTAGAAACCCAAATAACACCCCTACCCTCCCTAAGTCTTTTTTTTTATTTTTAATTTTTTATTTGCATGTATTTTCGTACCAGCATTATAAAATAATTTTATTATATAGATATTATATATATATATTATTTCAGTTTACGGTTTGGTTTATAAAATTCAGTAAGCCAAAATGAAACCGTAAACCATAATTTAGAAAAATGCCAAACCAAAACAGGGTGTCAATTGCTTCGTTCGATTTGATTCGAATTCAGTTTGGCTCGATTCGGTTTTGTAGTTTGGACCGTACAATGAACACCCCCAGTATGCAAGTTTGATTTAGTCGATTTAGCGCTCTTTCGACAAACTTGGCAACCTTATGCAGGGGCCTCTGCTACACATTTCCCAAAAACACAACACCGGGAGATGCCCACCATTTTCTGAGTAGCTACAAACAGACGCTGTGACAGAGAGATTGTAAATCAGCAGTAATACATGGAGCATTTCTGTGAGATATTTGGGGATTTGGAACTTACTATTTCATGGTTTTCACCAATTGGATCTCCATTGTCTAAAATTTAACTCAAGGATGATAGACTGCCATCGCTTTGTCACTCCAGAGGTGATAGAAGGCTTACCCTCCGTTTCAAAAAAATGAAAAGGCTTACGTCCCTGCACAATATTTATAGATTATTTATTGAGATAAAACTTAGCTGATTTTGAAACTAAAGATCACGTTGGCCACGACTTAGGGGTGTAAACGGATTGAATTTATCAGATAATATTCGAATTCGATTAAATATTTAAATATTTAATTTGATTTAAATTTGATTAATTAATTATTTTATTTATATAAGTGTATATATATAAATTATTTGTATAATTTAATTATTGTATATAAATTATATAAAATATTTAAATTTTTTATATATTATATATAAGAATTAAATAATCAATCTAATTTGGATATTTATCGAATCGAATCAGGTTATATCTGAATTCAAATCCGATTAGCTAATTGGTATGAATAGGATGTAAAAATATTCGAATTATGTGATTATGTCGAATCTCGAATTCGAAATCGGATTTTCGAATACAGTCGAATTGTTTTTCTTGTTGCCAGTTTTACAAGCAAATCAAAACCATCTGGTTTGATAGCAGATTGTTCTTCAAAACAAAAACATAAAAACATGTCAGTGATTGTGTGTATGTTTTTTGTTTTCAAAACAAAAACACAAAATCTGTTTTTGTTATAAAAGCCATTATTTTGATGGTTCCAAAACCATGTATTGATTTTTGAAACAAAACCAACTTGTTTTTCTCTTTGAAAGAAAAAACAGAGCTCAAAAACGTGTTTTTTAGCTGATGTGGTGGATTTTTATTTTTAATTTGTAAGCCAACGGAAATTCATTTCTTGGCCAACTTGTGGGACCAAATTGAAGGAGTGTTTTTTTTTTCCTTTACTTTTGGGTTCAGTTCCTAATATATTTATTTACTAATTGCAGAGATTCCAGTGTGTAAATGTGTTATTTTAACGTCTGTGAATTTGTTTTTATGCTCTATTTACAGTTTTTATTTGATGGCAAATGCAGGCGACTGCCGAGCAGTACTCTGCCGTCGTGGCAAAGCAACAAAGATGTCAAAGGATCACAAGCCGGTTTGCAGCAGAGAGAGGAATTGAATTGAAGCTTCAGGCGGGTATGTATATGATGGCTACCCTCTCAGTGCTAAGCCTGAGCTGATGAGTACAAGGCTAACAGAGGAGGATGAGTTCCTCATCATGGGATGTGTTCAGGAGCCAGAATGCAGTCGACGGAAGCTTCAGGAGCACAATGACCCTGTAATTTGCTGTAATTAGCAGTGGTGGTGGTATGTTTCCACTCGAAGCCTCCACCCAATCTGGTGGAGCCTCGGTCAAGAGTGCCAATGAGCATATCTGTGGAGGGTTTGAGGGAGTTGCAGAGCTTCTTGGATGCTTATAATTGAGAAGATTTCAGTGGGTCAGTTTTCCGGTAATCCATAAGATGTTGAGAATTCTTGTGATAATTGTGCAACCAAGGATTAAAGTATCGGTATTGGGTATTGTATCAGGCAATTTAGATACCGATATTTTTGGGAAATGTATGAATACGGACAAAAAATATGAAAATGATTTGATACACTAAGAAAATGCATATAAATTCAATAATTATATTAATAACTTCAAATTTAATGTTAAAATAATCATAAATAATCTTTAAATACATAGGAATTGTATATTTTAATCATATATCTGAAGAAATATATTACTATTGATATAACGGGATACATAGATATTATACAATTTTATTGATAATGCATTAATTTTTATTTTTATTAAAATCCAAGGCACAAAAAAAATGCAACCATTATATTTGAATTATTATATCAATTATTTTTATTTTACTATTTTCAATTTTTATCATCAACAAAAATCAACTAAAAATTAATTTGCAAATGTTCATTAAATAATACTCTCACTTTTGTAAACAATAAATATGTTCATATAAAATGTAAATGAAATTTTGAAGATGTATATCATACAAAAATTCATAAATTTTAATTACTAAAATAATTATTCATTATTAATATTTTATTTTTATGTTTTTTTTTAAATAAAAAATTATTTTTTATTTAAATGTAGATTAGTGGATTTGATAGATTCAATTTATATTATATTCTCAAATATTTTGTAAATAATATTTTATCTTTGTAAAGTAAATACATTGTTATTTAATGAAAATTAAAGTATTAATTAGTAATCTATAAAATAGTTATTATAATTTATCAAGTCTACATAAATAATTTTAATTATTAAAATAATTATTCTATTAATAATATTTTTATTTCTATAAATTTATTGAAATTAAAAATCATTTATATATATATATATATATGTGGATTTGATAAATTATTTATTTTATTGGTTTATAAAATAATAATTTTGAATATTATTCTTGTTAATTTGTACATGGAGTTATTGAATATACTATTTGTTTATATTAAATGTAATAATTAATTTTAGTAAAAGATCATTTATTTCATTTATTATCACGAAATGGAAGATGGCTTAATGGTTAAGATCCTTGCACGTGCATATTGTATTGATATGATACAGTATTAGTCGTAATGTATCTCATATCTTCCCTTACCAATACCGATACAATACGCCTTGTATTGAGCATATTGTGTCGATATTTTAATCCTTGTGTGCAATTGGAACATATGCGGTAGCAATGAAAATTTTCCTTGTTTCATGGCCAGACTGAGACCATTGTTTTATAAGACTGAGGCGAAGCGAAGTCAAACTTCCTTGCGTCAAATTGTATGAGGGGCATATGCCTCATCGCCAACATTACGTATGAAAAAAGTAAAATTAAAAGATAATATAGGGTTCGACAGTGATATGGAAAAGATGTGATATTCAAAAAGCATCTGACCAATCAACTGGAATCATAAGCATAGTAATTAATTAGGTGTTATTTATCAAAATTCATGGGTGGATTTTGATTGGTCAAAGCTCTTTCCATACCATATCTTTTCGGCGTCATTGATTTTCCCATTAATATATTATACTTTTCGAAATTCAAGAAAATTCGTTTTTCCAATTTGTTAAAAACAAAACAATTTCTAACTCTATTGAAATAAATGTACCATGTGATCAAAGTGGGATCAACCGATCTACAAATTAAACTCTAAATAAAAAGATTAAAATAAATAAAATAAAAATTATGAATATGGTAAAAACTGAACAAAATTGTTAAGAGTTTTTTAATCCAAGCACTTATAAGTCATTAAATTTCAATAGTTAAGTTGTGTATGATAATAAGAATATTCACTTAAAAATTATTAAATTATTTTTATATTGAAAATAGACTTGAATGTGTACAAATCAAGTGGAAAGATTTTATTCTTTATTCAGGTATAAAGGGTTATAAATGTAAAATAGAAAATAAAATGGAACTTAAAAACATAGGATTCATATTAAAACAAATATCCATATAATAAAGAAATAAATATGTAAATTGGGTATGAAAGAAATAAACTTTATTCTAAAATGCACAAAACTTGAAAAACAATACAAAAGAAACCAAAGAGAATAAGAAAATATTTATAGTAGTCATAAAAGAAGAATTATGTGTCCTAGCAGGGTGATATGAACTGTTCGATTGGTTGATGACCAAGAAATAAACCAAAGAGTTATGGAGCTTGTCCATCTTTTTGCTTTTTCATCTTGTTGAAGGATGGGTTGCCCATACAACCTGTACTTTATTCACGGAAAATAGGATAAAGAAAAAAGAAAAGAAAAGAAGAAACAGTTGTTTGATTTGTTACATGTATAGATGAGCCTTGCTGACAAAGGGATTAGACCTATTCGTGTGGGCTGGGCTAGGGTTCGGCTTTTGCCAAATTTTGAATGGGACCGGCTCGAGCTCAATACAGTGTAAGTCAGGCTCAAAGCCCGACCTATGAACAAGTCTAAAAGGGATGTATAAGGTAGAATGATTCTTCTAAAGAATGTAATAACTTGTGATGCTTTTACTGCCAGACATATGGTCTGGGTCTATATCCCTTGTTTCTGTTGCAACTTAAATGGTGTTTGGTTCCATTAATGTAGGGATGGCAACTTTTTCCATTGAACTTGGAATGGGGTGGGTTTTCCTTGATCTTAAATGAGGACAGGGAAAACTTTTTTTTTTTTTTTTGTCTCGGACCGAAAATGGGGCAAGGATGGAGTTGGCATACAATTCTCCAAAGCTCCTTTGAACTCAGTGGTAAATTATTAAACATTTCTAGGTTTATTATTAATTTCTAAAATGTCCCTAAATTTTTTCAAATTCATAAAACCCTAGGATTCCATAATCCCATATTTAAAATACCCCAAATTCCCATACTTTCATTTTTAAAATTCTCTCAAATTTCCATAACCTCATTTCTAAAATTCCCTAAATTTTGATATATTTTTAGCTGGCTGTTTAAGGCAGTGAAAATTTGGGCATTCCTTGTTTCCAATGGGAAATGGGTGTCCCGCCTCTAACCCGGCCCATTTTCATTTCTACATTGCTATCAAAAAATCGGTGTTAGCTCAATGCCAAATGTCAAAATAACATTTCCAATGGGCATTCTTTTACTATTTGGCTTATGTGGCACCTAGGTGTCATAAAATTAGAATAAACGTTTTGTTCTGATTTTCAAAAAAAAAAAAAATTATATAAAACTTTATTTTTTTGCTTTTCTATAAAGGGAAAATTCTCTGGGTACCTACACTTTATGCACTTTATGCCAAGTGCCAATTTAGTAACTGAACTTTAAAATGCAATAATATAGTACCCGGACTTTCATTTTATGACAATGGAACATCAGTTATGTACATCACTTAACCTCATGTCCAATTTAAGAATTTAAAAAATATCAAAATTACCCTTAAAAATATACTGTTCATCATCTTCTTTCTCAAGAAAATGAAACAGAGAGGCTCACCGTTGGATGCGGCATATCTTCATCCAGTCTTCTCCTGATTCTTTCTTACAACGTTCTTCTAGTAGATGACAATGATAAATCTCCAACTTCTGTAGCGATGTGAGACGTTGCAACTCGACAGGAATGGACATAATAAAGTAGCAAAAACGGATCCCCAAGGTTTGAAGTGCCGTTAAATTTTCCAGATCACTGGGGAGTGACTCAAAAGGTGAAGACCATATAGTCGATACCTTTATATTGTTATTTGACGGTAATGATCTTGAAAAACCACCTACCTCACCTTCTAACTCCAACTCCTCAAGCTGTTGTAGAAGACATGGCAATGGCGAAAATGGTGTCCAAGTCAACTGAGGACAGTTCTTGATGTACAGTGTTCTTAGTGCTTCAGCCGAGAAAAACAGAGGGGGCAGCTCTTTTAACTTGGGGGCATTTGTCAAGCCGCAACTAAGTCGGGCATCAAAGCAATGGAAGTCGTGGCATCAAGTCCCATCTCCATCTCTCTGTATTTTTCTCTCTTGGGGCTCTGTTCATCACTGCTACTAATGTTGGGTGAAGAGACGGGCTTTGCGATGAATGTTGGCTCGTTGTCTCCGGGCATGAGGACGACAACCCTATATTCGGTGTCGGAAGGTGGGCTGGTGGGCTTTGTTGTTTTCTCCTCAGTTTCATCTCCATTCCGTCGGCCAACACCGCCGTTGCTGCATCGGCTGCCTTACTCCACTGCTCTGTCTGCATCCTCAACTTCTTCTGGTGTTTCTAAATCACAACGGAGATGTACCTACTGATCCACATGTTCCACTTCCCGCTTCAGGTCTGATAGTGTTCCCAGTCCTCTGCCGCATTAAAGTTGTTCAACGATGCTAGACAGGTGGTGGTCAAACAGATGAAGGTAGCCTAAAGTGGTCAGGTCATCTGGTGTTTCTTCAGAGCGGATTCCTCCTCCATAACTAGACAGGTGGTGGTCAAAACAGATGAAGGTAGCCTAAAGTGGTCAGGTCATCTGGTGTTTCTTCAGAGCGGATTCCTCCTCCATAACTAGAAAAAGAAGCAGGCTTCACCGCTGCCTCCTTCACCTTCATTTTCAAGAGCTCGTTCTCTTCCCGAACCATGTCCAATTGCTTCTCCTTTTCTGTCAACTTCTCTTTAAGCAAGTTGATCTCGTCAATCATCCCAGTCGAGTTATCCAATGCTGGTTTCCTCATTGGGTTCATGGGTTTCCCCTGGAGGAGGAGAAGAGTTATGGTAGTGAGAATATTCCATCGAATCCGAATCCGGTAGCAGTAGATGCAGGCAGAGTTGCACTTGCAGGTCCCATCTCCATCTCTCTTTGTATTTCTCTTCTCTTGTGGCTCTTTTTTCTCTCTCTGTAACTTTGGAAAGATACAGGCAGATGAATTTCATGGTTTCGTTCTTATAGAGGAGGAGTTTCACGGTGGCATAGCGGCCACGTTGGGGCGGTGTTCAACGAAGGAGACAATAAACAGTGGCGGTGAATTTACGCCAGATGCTAGATTGTCCTAAAATGAAAGTTTGAATAAAAAATTGGCACTTTGCCTAAAGTATAAAATACCTCTCAGGAATTTTCCCTTTTATAAATGGCAATGAAATTAAACAGCCCCTTAACCATCTGAATTTAAGTTCTGATCCTGGATTAGCTTGGATCACTTTGGGATTAGACCTGTAGCCATGTGCCCATGATAGAGCTACAACATTGTATAGCAGCCTGCCTAATAGCCAAATACAACTTATTTTAATTTCTAATGGGTGTGGGAGAGGGGTCAGGGGTAAGCTGCACCCTATGATTGACATGTGGGCTGTGCTTATTATGTTGGGCCTGGTTGGTCCACTAGCAAAAAGCCGAACCTCTTTAATTTGTCTGTCCGAAACAGGTCTAAGAAGTCAGGGCCATTTGATTGATGATGATCCTCCAGTTGTTCACTTGTTTGATTGATAAAGATGATCTTCCATTCCATTCCTCTGCTTCAAAAAGATGGCCCATTCACTGGACGGCCCATTACTATTTCGATGAGCTGGGGGCCTTGCCATGCCAGATTGTGCTGATTGATGAACAAAAAAAGGCTGAGTTGGTCATAATCAGGGGACAAAACCACTTTTGCGTTGAACCAAAAAGCAAAAAAATAACCACTTTTGCATTTATTATTATATAAACCATGTGATATAATTAAGTGGCTAGGCCACGTAATATCAGGATTATCTGGCTTCCTCGCTTTAATGCTGCACCTGCACGGCTCCACCCCACGAGGAGGGCCGTTGCGGCTTGGTAGGCCCCACCTTTTCTCATTATCTGGTGCTGCAGTGCTGCGTCTTATATTATTATAATACGGCTTGCCATGGGGTTTTAGTTTTACACTTTTACCCCAATCCAACCCGACGCGAACCATTTAAGCTCAGTTGCCTTGTCGCTAAAGGATGAATCGGATTCTGTGTGGCTCTTCTCTGTCTTGTTCTTTTCTTCTCTTTAAAGCAACAACGTAACTTTGCCATGGATGCAAACCCAACCATGATTTGCGAAATGGGATCCCACCACCTTGTCAGTCAACGATACAACTCCGACGAGCGATCTCAGCCATCCATCCACCGTAGGTTAGATGGGGATTACTCAAGCTTTCACATGATTGCTGCTGGGAGGGTAATAAAGCAAGCAAGAGTGCAAGAGGGATTTGCGGCTTGCGGGGACACAGTCACACAGGATAGAGGACACAGCTGAGCTGAGCGATGTTTGTGCAATTGTGCGATTAAATAAGAACACAATCAAACCGCCGAAATGCATCGGTATCATTGCTGCCATTTGGCATCGCATCATTACCCGATACCGATACTGTACCGGCCGCTACAATCTCATCTCAACGTAACCCAATTAAACGACCAAGATGAGGACACGTGTAAGATTAAGACATTTGATTGATACAGATACACGGTGGAATTTCCATCCTGAATGGGTCAACTGTGTTGATTACTCTCTTAGCACTGTAGTCACACTAATCTGTACCGACGTACCGTTCGCTTTGCTGGGGTCCACACGGCACTGTTTCAATCTGTTATCTTCTGATGTGGATAATTATAAAACAAATACCAGTTCAATTCAATCACTGAGATCAAAGAAACTGGACTCCAGACTCCAGAGAGAGAGAGAGAGAGTAGTATTACTGTTTACGTCTTTTCTTTTTCTCTAATCTCTGTTTTCATGGCTTCTCGTTTCTTTTTGATTATTCTTCCAGTGAAACGTTTCTACTGCCAGTGCCAGTGAGGCAGCACGACCCCTTCCCGTTTCCAGCTTTTCGCTTTTTTTCGACCTCGTGACACCTATCACTCTACTATTGCTCTCTCTCTCTCTCTCTCTCTCTCTCTCTGTTTCTCTGTCTCTCGCATCTTTTCTCTTTCTCCGTTCCAGGCTTCCAGTAAAGCAGCTTTTCTCTCCTTCACATGGCTCGTCGCCGGGATGAAGCTCTGCATCAAACCCAGAACCGCCGTCACGAGCCGCCCCTGCAAGTCATCTAATACAAACGAAATCCTGTGCATCTTTCGCCGGAGACGCCTCCAATGGCATTGTTATCGGATTATTGTTTCTTTGTCTTTTTCATCTCGTTACTGCTCTTGGGTCGTCGAGTCCATCCCGAGCCGACACAGGACAAGCAAGCGCTCTTAGATTTCATCTCCCGAACCCCTCACGCGAATCGCCCTCAATGGAATTCCTCCGCCTCCGCCTGCTCTTGGGTCGGAGTCGAATGCGACGCCAACCAGTCGCATGTCGTCGTCCTCCGTCTCCCCGGTGTCGGTCTTGTGGGTCCGATCCCGCTCAACACCCTCGGCCGTCTCTCCCAACTACGCGTTCTTAGTCTCCGGTCCAACCGTCTCTCAGGTGAGATCCCTGCTGATTTCTCTCAGCTGAAGCTTTTGCACAATCTGTATCTCCAGCACAATCTCTTCTCCGGGGAGTTCCCTTCAAGTTTGACTCAGCTGACTCGGCTGACACGTTTGGACCTCTCCTTCAATAACTTCACCGGGAAGATACCGTTTTCTATCAACAATCTTACGCGTTTGACCGGACTGTTCCTCGAGAACAACAACTTCTCCGGCAGTCTCCCCAGCATTAATCCCGCCGGTTTAGGCAACTTCAATGTGTCTAATAACAATCTCAATGGTTCCATCCCCGATACCCTAGCGAAATTCCAGCCGGATTCGTTCTCCGGCAATCCAAACCTATGTGGCGGACCGTTGAGCCCCTGCAACCCATTCTTCGTCTCCCCGGCTCCGTCGCCGACATCAAACGTCTCAGTAGTAGGAAAGCGGTCTAAGAAGCTCTCTACAGGGGCAATTGTCGCGATTGCTGTTGGGGCGGGCATAATTCTCCTTCTTTTGCTTCTGTTTCTTTTACTCTGTTTGCGGAAGCGGCAGCGGAAAGAAAACATCGCGAAGCCTCCAAAGGCGGCACCTCGATCGGTGGTTACAGAAGCGGGCACTTCGTCATCGAAGGACGACGTCGCCGGTGGGCCAGCGGAAGCCGAGAGGAACAAGTTGGTGTTTTTCGAGGGTGGGACTTACAATTTCGACTTGGAGGATCTGTTGAGAGCTTCGGCCGAGGTTTTGGGGAAAGGTAGCTTCGGTACTTCGTACAAGGCGATACTGGAAGAAGGGACGACAGTGGTGGTGAAGAGACTGAAAGATGTAGCAGTGGCGAAGAAGGAATTCGAGATGCAGATGGAGGTATTGGGGAAGATTAAGCACGAAAAAGTGGTTCCTCTCAGGGCTTTCTACTACTCCAAGGATGAGAAGCTACTCGTCTACGATTTCATGCCCTCTGGAAGCTTATCTGCTCTTCTACACGGTATCATTTCAACTCTGATTTTCTCTTCTCTCTCACTCAACAGTAGAAACCTTGAGCTGTTACAGTCATGGAAATTGTTTTTTTTCCTTCATTTTTCTTTTAAATATTACCAAATATATCAACAAAATCAAAATGCAGCAGACTGGGAATGTGGGTAGTTTAGTATTCTGGAACGGTTCGTTTTTGTCCACCGAGTCACCGACCGACATCCCCTTGGTTCTGTGTTGTATTTTTTTTTTAGTTTTCGAAAAATTCCAGAGAATGTGAAATGACCGGAAGATTTGGTAAACGGTGATGTTACAGGGAGCAGAGGTTCGGGCCGTACGCCATTGGACTGGGACAACCGGATAAAAATAGCTTTAAGTGCCGGGAGAGGCCTAGCCCACCTACACGTGTCGGAGAAGATCGTGCATGGCAACATCAAGGCGTCCAACATTCTTCTCCGGTCCGACCTGGAAGCATGTCTCGCCGATTTCGGTCTGAACCCTTTGTTCGGCTCGGCCGTGCCTCCGAACCGGGTGGCGGGCTACCGTGCGCCGGAAGTGGTAGAAACCAGGAGGGTGACGTTTAAGTCGGACGTGTACAGCTTCGGCGTGCTGTTGCTGGAGCTGCTGACGGGCAAAGCGCCAAATCTGGCGTCGTTGGGAGAGGAGGGGATTGATTTGCCGAGGTGGGTCCAGTCGGTGGTGAGGGAAGAATGGACGGCTGAGGTGTTCGATGTGGAGCTGATGAGATACCTTAACATTGAGGAAGAGATGGTGCAGCTTCTCCAGATAGCTATGGCGTGTGTGTCGATAGTACCGGATGAGAGGCCTCCCATCGAGCAAGTGGTGCGGATGATAGAGGATATGAATCGGACGGAGACTGATGATGGCCTGCGGCAGTCGTCTGATGACCCCTCGAAAGGATCAGACGGTCACACGCCTCCCCGGGAGTCACGGACGACGCCTGCAGCCACACCTTAGAAGTTGAAAAAAAAAACATGGTAAAAAAATGAAATTGGGTTTTAATTGTTTCTTTTTTTTTTTTGGTGAAAGGGTTTTAATTGTTTCTAATTTGTGGGTAAGTTGAGATTATTTTTTTTACTTTTTATTTATTTGTTTTTTTTTTCAATTTGTGATTTTTATAGAGTTTGAATTGTTTGGGGGGAGTGGGGCGTTCCATTAGATGGATTCAGTTTGTTTTATATTAAAGATTTTTTTTTGTTGAGTCTTTGGTCTTCAATATTTGTCGGTTGCAGAAGAGTCTTTAATTCCTTTTAACAGTCAAGTGCATGCCACGTGGCGAAGTTGGTAACTACGAAGTTGATAAGCTGGCAAATTTTTATGTTATAATTTGAGAGAAGGAGATTTTTGAGGATCCAAGTTGGACAGTCTGGGCTGTCAGCAGGGGAACGGCATCTGCTCCTCACGCATGACACGTTACTTTACATTTTACACAGTTTTTGTGGGAGTGGCGTGTGAGGAGGGAGTTAATGGGAGACAGCTTGGCTCTCTCAGCTTTCGCTTTGAATTCTTTCTTTCTTTTTTTTCTTTCTTTCTTTCCTTTGCTGACACCCAAAATGTTACAGGCTCTGCTCTTGAGTTTTGACTGACAGATTGACAGATTTGTCAGCCACGCCAAGCCAAGCCAAGCCGCCAAACAGCCTCTAGTGTGGGACCCACCCACCAGTTCCTGCCGGGCCCACCACCCACCTTTTCTTGAGTTTTGAGCACGAGACGATTTGACGAACTGCTATTCACTCTTCACTCTTCAGTGTGCAGTGTTCAGTCTTCATTTCATGATTAAACCGAGGAGCGTGATCTTATTGTGTCTGTTGTTTGTTCGGGCACAAAGCCCCACAAAACGCGTCACTGCGAGGCCTGGGCCCATTTAACTTGCCTTGTTTCATGCGATTAGGACCCTGGGCCGACGTAAATTGCCATGTTTCATGCGATTAGGACCCAGTCCAAGGTCGTCTTATTTTGGAGGGTAGTGACTCAGTTAAGGTTAAGGGCCTCAACTTCTTTTTTTCAATTACTCTTCATAAAAAAAATTATATATATATATATATATATATATTTATTTATTTATTTTCAAGTACAACAACCAAGTACATTGAACAACACGTTAGTGTGAATGGTAAAATTATCAAATTGTCCATGGTCGGATTTTGACGAAAGGTCAGTCTAGTAGAACTGAAAAAGCCCGTTGTGGGTAGATTTGGAATTTTGAAATGTTTCAGGATACATACATGATATCATGCGAATCGGGTAGGAGAGGGAATACTAACGGTTGGAATAAGTGTTGATTTTTGTTTGAAAGTTTTGCATTTAAAAGTTGAGGCCCTGAAGTGTCATTACACTAAATACAAGATGCCTTACCTATAATTTTCCCAAAACAAAATTGTATCATCATTCAATCAAGGTCTCCAATTTGGAGGCAAGGATTGAGACTGCAAGATGATGACTTTGCCAAATGTCAGTGTTCCGCACACTGAAATTTAAAAGGGCCGCAAATGGAAATTCAATAATCTGAATTCGAATCCAAATTCGATCACATTAGGGAGAAAGAATGTGTTGAGGAAAAAGTTTTAACAAATATTGTAAAATTCCTGAATAACTTTTTTATTTAAAAAAAAAAACTTCTGTTTCTCTTATTTTCTGTCAAACCAAATACAGCCTTATGTTGATTATTCATGATATATTATATCAAACACATTTCATTTCTACTTCATTCTGTCAACAGGTTGGATTAGGATTCAAGCCAATTTGGGTCAAAGACCGATAACCAACCCAATTATTAATCAGGACTATTGGGTGTGCCACTTTACAACTCTACTTCCAACTTCTAATTTCAAAACAAACATGCTCATTTATTGAATTGGCACAACCAAAATCGATCCCAACCCAATTAGAATCAGGAGAAATTATGTAGAACTAGACCCCATATGATAGGATTGGTTCAGTCTGACCCATTTCTGCCCTTACTTCTAGTATGTTACAAATTAAACTTCAATCCCTAGATTTTGGTCAAACAAGAAGTGGTTAGAATCAAATTTCAGTGAAATGGTTAGGGCTGCAAATGGCATCTGATTGTCCAAATTCCATTAAGGGTGATTTGAATTCAATCTGTCCATAATTGGATCGAATATGGATCCACCCTATGTGATCTATATGCTCATATATACTTAAAACTTGTATATTATCTATTAGTATAGTTAGTTAGAATGATGTGTTTTTACTAAATTATCATAGGTTCAACTTTTAAGCAAATAATTTTTAATTCATTTTGTTCATGAAGAAGAAGTCAAAGTCATTTCTAGTTCATTTTAACAAAATATATAACATTTTGATAATTCTTTGTTTAATTTATTATATTATTTTTATCCAATTGCAATTCAAATATAAATGAACCAAATTTAGATGTACCTATATCCAATTTAATTCAATCTGTGTGCAGCATAAAAATGGTGTATGTTGATGCTTTTAGGATTTTTCTATGGAAACCTTGTTGGGTGGCATGTGCAAAATGCACAAGCAAGAGGACAGATAGAGGAAGAGATGAAGAGAGTGCCAAGAGAGGAAAATAAATAGAGAGACAAAATTAAACGGATTAGGTTTTTCGTATGATGACATGGACATGAAGCCAAGGCAAGTATCGGCATTATATAGTAAAGATGATTCGGAATTCCTCCTCATTGCTTGTGGGAACCTTCAATGAAGGATTGGGTCAGATGTGAGGAGCAGGTGCTGAGTAAGCTCAAGTTAAGAGTGTTTTTTGTTCTTTCTTCTTTTGGCTCCTACGTTTGGATGTTTTCTCTTCTCATGTTATGTTTGTTTCTACTTTGTTTTCTCAAAAATTATCAAAAAAGAAGATGGCTAGAATTAATTTCTGATCTTTGAAAAGCAAATAAATTCTAAAAATGTTTATTATATTTATAATTATACCCTTTATTAAAATACTAGTGTAAGAGCATATGTTATGTAAGTGCATTAACATTAACTATATATGATATATGGTGTTTGAATTTAACTTTCATGATTTGCACAGATGCCAAGGTAAGTATCCATCTTTATATAGTATTAGATTATATATATATATATATATATATATATATATATATATATATATTCATAATACATTATATATTTGTATAATATAATAATATAAACATAAGTGTCTATGTGTGTGTTATGTGAAACTCTATGGTCAATCACTATGTTGTCAAAGGGCAATATTATTCAAATAACCTCTTGGAGCTGTTTGATACATGGCTAATTTAATTTTAAGAGCCTGTTTGAGAGGGATGAGCTGAAGAGTTGGCTAAGCTGCAGAAGCTTTCAACCTTTCAACCTCTCAAACAGACAATAAAACATAAATTGCAGCCATTCAATTAGAATCTAAGCACTTTTTGTGCATGGATGTTCATGTACAAGCAATTCTGACCATATGCTTAGAAAAGAGAAATATAATCAATTTCAAGAAAATCTTTTTGGGTTTCCATTCATATTACGAAAGAAAAAGTAAAATAAAATAAAATAAAAGTTTATTGGGTTTCTAGTTCAAACACAGAAAATAAATTGGTATAATACTCTCATATGGGTTTTGTAATTCAGACCCACATGTTTTCTGTTTAAAAAGTGCTCTCACTTTTTTTGGACCATGGCCCATCCAAAACACACCCATCAGCAGAGACCACCACCAAAAATTTAAACATCTGCAAAAGAACATTTTCAGAATGTTTAACCAAACAACTATCTGATCTCTGAAGAACAAAATCTGCAGAGGTCAGAGGTCTAGTTGTGTTTGTTTATTATCCAAATAGAAATAAAACTTTTCCAACTGAAATATTTCAGTTATTATTTATATCAATTTTGCAGTGAAAACTTTGTTTTTCACCCCTAATTTGTTCTGGTGTATTCACTCTAACAGAACAAGTTTACACTCATTTTACATTGAAGCAAATTGAGAAGAAAAAAAAAAAGAAAAAACAATTTGGTGGAAAGTGGAAACCCCCTTCCCCATATGGGGTGGGGTGGGGGGGGGGGGCATAACAAGATGAGATGGCTGTATGATTGCAAGAGGTGATTAGCTGGAGGCAATTTTTGCATTCTCCTATAGTGGGATTTGAGAATTATAGAATCAAAGGGCCCCAACTTAGGGGGAGTGGGAGGGATTCACATTATAATTTTCTCCTTTGCCTTTTGCCCTAATAGATTCCCTTCATTGAAACCTCACTCAAAGCCAAATGGATTTCACCCAAATTCAATTATAAAGTTGGATTGATTAGACTAGCATTATTTATGGGGCTGTAATTGAAATGGAAAGGAATCGAATTGGGTTGGGTCATAGTTCAACCCGATTATAAATAGATACATTTGAAGGATCACCCCATCACATTTTTCTTAATCGGACCATATTCAATCCGGGTCATGATCCGATCCTGGTGACAACCCAATTTCAAATTGTTCTGTGATTACTGTAAGAAGCAATTGATGATGCCGATATCCCAGTCACCCATCCGGTAAAAATGATATTTAAAAGTTAAAACCGTCCCCACTACAATTATTTCCACAAAGAGGGAACAATCCTCTGTGTTCTCTTCTCCATTTATAGTTATTGCTTATTTTGATTTGACGTAAAACCGTTTTCTATCACTATATTCCTCGTCTCTACTCCCTACTTGCCCCTTCTTACATCCTACATGCTACGAAATCCTCTATAGTTCTACTCGTTACTCTGGGCCAATAATGTTATGCCACATCATCTCACAGGTCATGCTGATGTGCTGTGTCAAGATTGGCCCAGTATCCTCCAGTTCCAGCAGAGGATTAGACTGCTGTCTATATTCATGCATCTAAAATCCTGAAATTACTCCCTACTAAAGAATCCTTTTTGCCGAAATCTCTTTTAGCCCCTGTTTGGGAATGTTTATTGGATAATTAATTGCTTATAAGTGTTTGGTGAAAAGTGCTTCTTTCAGATGAGGTATTATAGGTACTTTGAAAATTACATGATGGGCCAAGATGGGTCCAAAACAAAATAATAACTTTAAAAGAAAAAAGTCCATATTTTGAACTTATTCAAAACATGTTTATTTCCGGAAAAAAAAGTGTTTATTTCCCAAATGCATATAAGTGCTTATCGGTATAATTCTGGCCTAAAACAGTAAAACAGAGATTTTTCCAATAAATGCTTAAAAGTAAGCACTCCTAAATGGGGTTTGACTCGGTGTTCCCATGCCACTACATGAACGTGGCCAGCAATCCAAACTCTGCAATCCACACCTTTATTAATTCGGGATCTCTATTTCCCCTCTTTTGGGTTGAAAAGGACATGACAGCGTGTTTTAGCGGTAGCATGGATGCAGAAACTGAGAGAGCAATGAGAAAAAGCAAAGGTGGTAAGGCTTTTGAAGCTTCATCGGTCTCTGAGAACCTTGGGAAATTTATGGATGAAAAACCCATCTTCATGTTCATTAAATTGACATAGGTTTCTAAGCAAAGACTTTATCCACTGATTCAATGAGCTTTTTCTGAACCAGTTGATTGATGGGCCCACTCTAATATCCCTGCATTGCCAAACGTATTGAATAAGAAGCAGAAAGAAATTTCAAATTTAAAGTGATTGATTTGGACATTGTGATGAAAAAGCGAAGGATCTCAAATTGCCCCTGTTTGGGCAGTTAACATGAAATATTTTCTGGAGCACCAATCACAGGTTTTTGAATGATAATGAATGATCAAATGGAACCCTTTTGTTCTCTCGTTTTAAGCCAAAGTGATAATTCCATTTCAAGGTTTTCTTAGGTGGGACCCATCCAATGATGTGTCGTGATGTTCTGAATATTTGCCACCTGGTAAGTTATGAGATCCGAGGCTGTGAGTATCGGCCCTGTTTCTCTGAGCTGAGCCCGTCCCTTTCTGTTTTGTTTCTTCTAATCATTTCTATATGCTATTAAGGAGTTGTTGGTGAGCTTAGATATATAGATGCCCACTGCATTATAGGGAATGAAAGCTTCTACTTGAGAACGTCCAATTTGATATGAGAAAGAAGAGTAAACTTCAATCTAGCACGCAAGGAATTACTCCTTTTTCAAACCAAGACAAAACAGGAAAGAAAGAAATGAGGCAAATAGAGGAGTTCTGGTGAGTGAGTACAGAGACAGATAACCTTTGAGTAGAGCTCAAGAAAAGTAGTTCTGGCCCTTTCCTTCAATGTTCAGACTGCAAGCAAGGCTTCTGAGGTTTTAAATCTAATGGTTATCAACCACACAAGCCCTATGGGTTATACAGTTACATCCATGAATTAGAATTTCGTTATGCCTCCTCATACCTCTTGTTTTTTCTTTTTTTTTTTTTTTTAATTTTATAGGTATCATACACTAATGCAGATATAAGTGTATCGTACCAATATTTTAATCCTTAGTTATATGGGTTAAAATGTAAAAGTAGGACTTAATAAGAAACATTGAAATTACTCAAAGATTTATGATCTGATATTTGATAATATTTTCATAAAGCTTGTTTGTAGATGTCCATTTGATTTGTTTTGGTTGGAGGCAAGATGCCCATTTGTGGAATATAACTTATTCGAAGAGTATCCATGAATAAAGAATTCATTGCGGTGGTGGATGAAAAGGATAGTGAAGGAGAAGACAATGGCGAGAATCCACAACCAAAAGTTATAGCCAAAGACATGTCTACTATAGTCCAAATAGTCAGACAAAGAGAAGAAAGGAATAGTAGTTACAATTCCTGGTATTCTTACCCTTCTCAGAAATTTATGAAGTGCAATGATGCACGAGATAGCTCAACAGAATCAAATATCACTACTTCAAAAGGTTAAAAACTTTCAATTTCATAGATTAAGTTGAGATAAAGCCCTGAAAGTTTATTCATTGGTAAGCCAAGTTGAAATGTATTTGTTTGGTGGTTAGATTGAAATGAGGATAGTTTCAATAAGAACAATCATGCTCACACTTCAGATCATCATATCCACCTTCCGATGGAAGCAATAAGATGATTCAACAATTTCACTACAACAAATTTGATTTTTTCTCAAAAATACTGCTGACGTAGGTTACGGCGTTATGCTATGATCAGTAGTTTTTACTGCCGTTAGGGAAAGCTATACCTATGGCCAAGTTACCCACCAGTGCCACCACTATAAGTAGATTCATGAGCACCAGATCGAATTTATGAAACATCATCATCCATGATCATGAGAGTTTGGCACAAGTTTTACCACTGACTGTCAATCTTACACAACCCTTTTCTTTTATCTAGGCTTGAGACCAGCTGTGTAAGACGAGCTCGGCATGGATGGAATTGATTTATGAAGTGGATTTTAGGCCTTGTTCTCTTTTCGGTAAATTATTTATCCGGATAAGTGCATTTACCCACTTTTTGGTGAGGTATACTTACCCATAATCAATTTCCCATTTTCCCTCAACATGATTATGATAAGTTTTGGTTGATCTGATGCCCGACATATGAATTTTGGCCATCTGCTTCAGCTTCTTTAAATAGCTTATCCCGAGTGCTTTAAAGCAGTTGAACCAGCTTAGCTACATCTTCAGCTTAGCCCTCCCAAACGGGTCCTAAATCAACTTATTCAATCTATAGGCCCAGCTAAATAACATGACCTGACAATAATATAACAAATTACATAGGGGTTTAAATTTGGGTACAGATAAATATTTATGAATTTTTCCTTTTCCTAATCTCAGAGCCTCAAATTGCACCTTATATCACAATGTGCAACCGAGTGTAGCACAAGGACAACGTTATGAAGTACAAACTACAACTTAAAGAGCATTTTTTTTTTTTTTTTTTTGCAACTATTACGCCATCAGCAACTTTTTCATAGCACAAGGTGAAAGATTTGATGCAGAGTATTCATCCTTCAAAGGTCTCAAGCGCTTTATTTTAACCCAAGCCCAACTCAGATTCACTTCTTCCAATATGAACCACATTTATATCCATTTTTAAGTAGCCAAAGAGGTATAGAATCATTTATATGTGTGTTTTTAATTTTATTTATTTTTTCTTCTTTCATTTAATTTTCTATTGCTCTGACATTGATAATACAATATTATTGCTGAATTCTTCTCCAATTGAGACCCCCTCATAAAGAACTGCATCAGTACAAATAAACAGAACATAAAATGAAAGATAATGGGTAAGAATAGTTACTGAGTATGATCTGCAAACTTAACTAAATTTGATCTGCAATTTCTTATGTGGTTTCTCCTTTGGAGTCTAAATACAATAGGGAAGCACCCAATCAGTCAGCACCAATCTTTTTATCTTTTCTCAAATTTAAAGGCTTTTATAGAAAATGCAAAAACAAACACAAAAACCACATTAAACCCAATCATCATAATAGAAACAACCCACAAGTAGTCATGTCTGAACCCAAAATAATCCTTCACAAACTCAGCCACAGTCCCACCGGAGTCGAGCACAGACTGTACATCTCCATACTGTGAAGCAACTAGTCCATACAAAGTCCACGCAACTGGGCACACCCAAGCATACCATCTCAACCACATTGGAAGCCTCTGCAATCATTTAACTTTTTTAAGTCTATGCCCTCTTTTGAGGAAGTTAAAAGTTGTATTGAGCTAGAAATTAAAAGAAAAATTACCGTCAAGGGTACTAGAAAGCCTGAAAAGAGACTCCACACTGAATAAAATGATGTGGATAGTACAGCGGCAATGTTTTGATTCGGGGTCATGGCTACTGCCATCATTCCATAAAATGTGAAGTAAAGAAATGTGAAGAACATGAAGAACATATATTGGACAAACTTTGTCAATGTCCATTCAAATCCAATCATGGAATACACTATAAGCCCATATATTAGAGTCTGAATGAAGACGTATGGCATCTCAACAGCAACCTGAAAACGTAACGAAGTAAAGTGAGGAGAATTTAATAAGAAAACTGACAAGCACTAATAAAATTTAGCAACGAAGTTTCAGTACTGGAATGCAAGGCAGCTACCATCTCTAAAAGATGAATCAGTTTGATTACTGTTGTGCTAAGTCCAATATAATTCAGAAGGTGGCTATGAATCAATTGGATTAACTCCAATCTTATTGTCAAAAACCATACCAATTAGAAAGAGTTGACATGGTGTACAATACTATATAATATGACTACCTGTGCAAACGCATAAGGCAAAGCTGAGTACATTCCCGTAGCCCTTTCTCTGTAGAATACTGCTCTCTCAATTGCTACTACAGGCTGCACAGATGAAGCATTTTGTGTCCCTATGAAGAGAATCCCAATATACATGGAAGCTATTGCATTAAAGAGATCCTTGTGCCTACTCCTGAAAATTCAGCATCTTATTTATTTTCATGCTTGCTTAAATTTAGAAACAATAAAATCAAAAACTAATTATAGACCACATTAGGTAGACACTGTCATGGACTTGCACCTTTTTGAGCCAAGACCCCAGAAGGTTATCCCAGACATGAGGGCTATTACAGTTGTGAAGAGAAATCGTGTAGCAGTATATGATGGATTGCGCCAGTATGACAAGTGTTGTTTCCATAGGCAAGCCATGCATTGTTTGAGGAAGGACTGTGCATAATGTGTATGGAAGTGATAATCTTGTAAACTAGAAGGATTTGAATTCAGCTCCCTGATCAAAGTTTTGTTTCTCCTGTAATGAATCCATTAAATGTAAATCAGTAGAAATAGAGAATGATTTGTGAGTTATATGAACATGTAATAATAGGTTAACCAACCGATATAGATCTGAGTTCTTATATATATTGGCAAAGTTAATGCCTAGGACCTCTTCTTGTGCTCCGGTAGTCACCTCCAACATCCATGTTGCAGGATTATAGTCATCTTTTATTGAACTTACGCCATTGATTCCCTTCATAAAATTAGAATCAATTCTGATAGTAAGTAACATTTAGGAGAAGAAGGACCCAAGAAGATCGTAAGTCATTTGTACTCACCTCAAAATACTTGATCATATCAAAAGAATGACGCCCCAATGGGCCAACATATATTTCTTGTCCTTGGTTCAATAGAAAGAGCTGTAAAATAACATGAGAATACCAAAATGTCATGCAGAGAAAAGAATTGATAGAATTTGTTAGTTGTTTCATTTCAATTTCCATCTTACCTCATCAAAAGATTCAAATATATCAATGCTTGGCTGGTGAATTGTGCACACTACTGTTCTTCCAGTTTCTGCAGTGTTCTTTACAGTTCTCATAACAATTGCTGCTGCCCTGGCATCAAGCCCAGAAGTTGGCTCGTCCATAAATATAATTGAAGGGTTTGCTACAAGCTCAACTGCTATGGTTAACCTCTTCCGCTGATCAATCATGAGTCCATTTAGATTAGGTAATCCAACCAATGCTTCACGCAGTGGTGTCAGCTCCACGAGTTCCATGACAGCCTCAATGAACAACTGCAATTGTTTATTTTAATTGCTTGTTTATGCCTAGAAAGATTTATATCCAATAACAAGATCATAGGTGAGACCACTAACCTTTCTAGTTTGAGAATCAACTTCAGAAGGTAACCGAAGCCATGCTGAGTAGAGAAGTGATTCATAGACTGTGACATAAGGAGAGTGAATGTCATTCTGTTCACAGTATCCAGATACTCGGGCAAATGTTTCCTGATTCTTTGGGTAGCCTGATATGGTAACTTTTCCTTCTATATATCCAGTAGTTTTCCTTCCAGCCAATACATCCATCAGAGTGGTCTTACCAGCACCGCTGACACCCATTACTGCTGTAAGGATTCCCGGCCTGAAAGCTCCACTTACACCATTTAGAATAACTAGGTGATTCCTTGAAACACCCCGACCTTTCATTTCCTGTAAAGTTTGAGTTCCCTAAGAGTTTACTTACATTATTGAAATAAATTTGCTGATCTGAGCTCTGTATAACCATCTAGTTGAGGATAGAAGTTACCTGTGGCATGTCTATGGAATATGTTATATTTTCAAAGGTGATGGAAAGAGATGGAAATGGGAGAAGCATTCCCTTATTCCGCTGATTATCAACAGGTACAACTTCTGTCCTCCCATGCTTGCATGTCAATGACCCCATTTCTGTCTCTATACATAATCCCTTTAGATCACAATTATATGTGACAAGAAGAAAATAGAAAGGTCAAGAAGCTTACTGTTTGATTCCCCATGACTATTGATTCTTACTTCTTTCTCTGGTTGTTCATCCTCAGTCTCACCAGTTCTGTTAGCATGCTTCTCCTTCAAAGCTTCTTCAGATAAGACTGCTTGAGTTTTCTTAGGTTCTGCAAGAATTCAATCCAACAACAATAGAAATTCAGTTTACACAAAAGGAGTACAGTATTAGAACTATAGATATGAAAATACTTACGATTAAGATAAGAAAGAGACACAGTATAAAGCCCAGTGAAGAAGCATATGTAGCCAATCAATGCACCCACACCGATCCAATACCAATTTGGATTAGTAAACAACCCATTATTCCTCAATACTGAGACACCTAACGCCTCCACTGATCCAGAAAGAACCTACATACAAGTTCAAATTCAATTTTGAGAGATGATTGTAGTGCCAAGGTAATGAAACTACTTGCCAAGTTGTGCAGGACTAGGATGAATTATCCTGTTTGTATTCACTATATATTGCAATTTTCCAATTCAAGTTGTAGATGACTAGGATGAATTGTTGCTAGTAATGTTCATTACTCTCCCAATTCAATCCACCAACATAATGAGTCATCAGTCATAGGTAATAATAGAAGTTGACCGGTATCCAATTAAAAATATTAATTTGGACTAGTACATTTGAGTGATTTAAATCTTAATATTAAACACATTACAATTGGTCACACATAGTCTTACATGTTTCCATCTCTCCCCAAGGAACTCATTTGTTGCAATTGCATTCTGTGCATACATTATAGGAGAGGTCCAATAAGCCCAATTCCAACATTTATTTAGTGCCTCTGCAATCCAGAAAAAAAAAAAAGTGATTGTTAGAATTCATTAAAAAGTTGGGTTTCAATAGTGTGAATTTGAAGTAAGGATTTTGGTTTGGGATCTACAAGGCACTTTAACATCTATAATGGTTCATACGTCGTGACAAGGGAAATCCACCAAGCACAATAAGCAAAAGCACCAGGAAACCACCAGATGTGTTTGCGATAATCATATTTCTGCTCAATGCAGCAATGGACTGGAAAAGCCCACAAGACATGTAGCTAGTCATCAAGAGTAGAAGATATTGTTTGAACACCCTGCAGCATGTCGACTTATAAATTATTATAGATATGACAAGAAGAAGGAAGCTGAGAAGGTTAATGGACTAAAGATCAACCTCCCTGAATCTGGGTCAAATCCCATTGCATGGTACGTAATTGCAATCCATAAAGCAGCTTCCAAAGCTGAAATTGGAATCTTGAGGAGATATGTAGGCAGTGAGTATGCCCATGAGGGATAGAAAAGCAGGTCTCTGTGCTTGTAGAAGATGGGAAGCTTAATTATAGTCATTGGAAGCTCAAAGAATCCACTGAACAAAATTGTAGTGAGCCCAAAATGGAGAGCACCTAGGTGAATCCATCCATTTTCTGCTTGATGGTTCATCTTTCCATGAGGGAAGACACACATTGTGATTACAGCAACCATTACAATCTGAAATGAGAAATAGTAATTATGAAATTAGTTGTAAATATGGTCAATTCAACTCAACAGAGCCTTACCCCAACTATTTGGGGTCAGAATCCAAAAGAAAAGAAGAGAAAATCCAATATCACTCACCTGAACAACTTTAAAAGTATACACAAATGAGTTCCTCTTCATCAGTAGAAGTTCTCTTGAAACGCAAGCCTTGAGAAGTTCCTTCTTTTCAATTCCATATTTGGAGCTTGATAGAGCTGAAGGATGGCTCTTCAACCTGTCAAATGGGGTGGAGAGTTCACGCCCTAGTTTGCGTCCAACATGAAATGTCTGAAACGCCTCGGAAAATTCCTTGATGCAAATGTAACTATATGGCTTTTCTTTGTTCACCCAGTACTGCTCCTGATCCTTTCTTGATGTGACCTGTTAAATTTTGAATATTTCAGACCTCAAGGCTTGAAACAAAGTCTGGTTTTCTGTAACTTGGAAGAAGAAATTAGATGTACGTGGGACGATTTACTTCTTGTAAGTAATCTGCAACGCTTTTCCTCTGGGGACATTTGAAACCCATAGACTCAAAAAATTCAAGCACAGATTCACGAGGGCCATGGTACACAATCTGTCCCTCTGATATAAGAAGAACATCGTCGAAGAGATTATAAGTCTCTGGGGAGGGCTGGAGGAGAGAGATGACAGCAGTCCTGTTGAGAACATGGACAAATTGCCTGATTGAGTTTACAATCTGAAAAGTTGTGCAACTGTCCAGACCAGTGGATATGTTGTCCATGAAGAAGATTTTTGAAGGTCCCACAAGCAATTCACCTTCATCGATTGAAACACATCTGTTTGAGTGACTGGAATATCAATGAACTAACAGAAACTACACAGATTCTCATTCTTTGTCATCTTTCTGCCAATCTTAAGTTCTTAACTTAGAAAGTAGAAAACAGAGACTCATGGACGCTAAGGGTATGCTTGGTTTGAAGGAAAAGGTAGGAAAAGGAAGGAAAAGGTAGAAAAACGTATACAAATAGGTAGAGAAGCTTATACAAGGTTTGTATAAATTTTTCTACCTTTTTCTTTCTTTCCCTATTTTTTCATTCAAATCAAACACAGCCTAAAGATAAAGGTACAATTTAGGCAGGCCCAACGTTTAGCTAGATAGACCTAGCCCACGTTTTTGCTCGGGCTGGGCTTTGATTTTCCGGTCCTCGGACTGGGATTGGGCCCAAAACTCTGTCCTTTCATTTTTTTTTTACTTAGGCCCAGGTGTAGCCTCTAGGTAATCCAAGCCCGCCTTTAGTTTTATAGATTTGCTAAAATACCATATTTAGCCTTAATAAAACTTGAGCAACCACTTTATTTGACCTTATTTGGTCAACTTTGTTTTAGGAAGAAGTGATAGGGGTGTTGTTGGAATAAATAATCATGGATCCATGCCCTTGAACAATTTTCATTCAGCTTAGGTGATCATGTTACTATTTTGAGATGATAGTTCACGGAACTTTTTAGTACATTGGACCTAACTGGCCCATTCAAGGCCAATTGATCGACCCGAGCCCGGACCAGGCCCAAGCCCAACTCCATTATGCCACGTTTATTTCAGTTCAAACTGAACCTAGGTTGGAAAGATTGGACTTAGCCCCAATATTTAGGGTTGGGCCAAGGGTAATTACATTTTCCTACCTGTGGTAACACGCTTCCTCTGCCCTCCAGAAATGCCTCTTGTCATTTCGTTTCCTACCATGATATCAGCACAAACATCCAGACCTAAAATCTGAACATTGTGACAGAGAGAGATGGTTATTAACTGCAATCTTTCTAACTTCACTGTTTAAGTACTGTTACAAAAGTTTGCAGATGTACCTTGAGAATGTAATCTGTAATTAAACTCCCTTTCTCCCTTTCCAACAAAGCTGCCTGCATCTGAATCATTAGATTGTGCTCTTTCTGACATAAAATGGTATCAACATGACTGATTGAGAGGAGAGCTAGCTGGTTCTAAGTTCTAACTATAACTATGGAAGATAAGGTTCTTACTTCCAATAATACATCAATTTCAGGATCTGGCTTAATATTAGCCTCCTTCTCTCGTTTCAAAAGCTCCATGAAAACGTCTAAATATGAAGTAGGCCCCAAAATAGAAGCAAAAACGAGGATTAATTCAAACCTTCAACTGAATTAATTCTCTCTAATTCTCACAATAGATCATGTTTTGCTTACCATAAACAGAACTGACACCCTGACATTTTGCTGAAAAGGCGAGGGTTTCTCTTACAGTCATTTCGCCAATGTGGAGATCATACTGACTGATATAAGCAGAGGTTCTCTGAGGGACAAACTCGTGCATTTCATGGCCGTTGTATGTTACTGACCCAGAAACCTGATGTCATAAAGATAGAGTACGAACACATATTGGTTTTTGAAAAGGAAATAGTTCTAAAAACCTAAACTTCACAAAAAACGACAAGCTGAAGGATGGTGAAGGTGGTGAAACAATTGCAATTTCCTTGCCTTTAGATCTGTATTAAGCTTTCCTGCCAAAGCTAACAGTAGTGTGGTCTTTCCAGAACCTGGGGGCCCTAAAAGCAGAGTCATTCTACAAATTACTGAGTTAGTTTAAGTTAAACTTATATATGAAAACTAATGAATCCCAAACCCATTAAAGAAGAAACCAGTCCACACTTATATATCCTTCTTCCTCTTACCTGCCAGGCTTGATAATTCCATTGGCATCGTGAAGGATAGAGAGTGGTCTTTTTCTACTGGAAAGAACATGGAGAGAGTTCAGTAAACCCTGTCAAATTCAAAAAATTACTTAGAATGTCAATATAATTCATTTTGAGAGAGAGAGAGAGAGAGAGAGAGAGAGAGAGAGAGAGAATTTGGTTTATCTCTCTGTTAATTTGGAGAATTGGTACCTCTAGCACATTAAAGAAGAAGTTGGGGAGTGTGGGTAAAGCTCTTTTACCCACATAGACTTCTGCCTCGACATTCAGATGTTCAAATCGTACTTCAACTGTTGGTATATCAAGTCCAACTCTGTTTGTGCAATAAACACAAACACCCAAGTTCAACTTCAATAGTTCATCATCAGTTCATATATTAAATGTAAGCATATAAAGTGAAACTTAAAAAGAAAGCAAGACAAACCTCTCAAGTCGGTTCTTCAACTTAAGCAATAACTTCTCATTATCCTTCGCAGCAACCTTAATCAATTTGTCCAAGAAATCCTTCTTCTGTTGAGACCCAAGACTGCGAAGTTGGGTTTCCCTGTAATCCTCTGCAAGTACAACCCCACTCAGTATTCCTTCACCGACTGGATTATTAGTTGGGAGTCTCTCAGAAGAAGACCATCTGAGATCTTGGCCATCTCCTCCAACTGCAGTGCAACTACGTAAGCTTATTGCGGCTCTACGATTATCTCCAGGTTCCATTGAAATAGCTTAAAATTAAACAATGAAAACAGAACCCAACAGAGACTAGAATTGATCTTCTGGTTTCAGTTCAGGCCGGAGAAGACCAGAATATATGTGAAAAGAATTCGAGATAGCAGTAGAAGCAGCTGGCTCCAGTTATATAAAGGAAGTGTGGGAAGGAGAGTCCGAATTTTCGAACACTCACATGCACAAGCATGAAGATATCAACTTTCGTTGACGTTTGAGACTTTGTCGTTTCGAGTGGTGATGACGATAGCTGAGGGCTGAGGCTGAGGCTGCAAGTGCAACCCGATTGGGCAGGCTTACAATGCGTAGAAGGCTATAAGCCATGAGCCCACGTCTCCATCTCTCTGTGTCGTTTTCGGCAGATCATTGAAATCAGCAACAGACCTGAAAAGAGATCATCAGCTCGATACAAGTAATGTAACGACGACTGTTGCTCCAAGAAAATTATACTGCGACGGTGATCGCAGCAGATACGAGCTCATACGGTTGGAGGCGGGATTCTCAAGCTCTGTAGTCTGAAGATAATGCTCAGATGGTCAAAGCTTCATCTCACGATTCTCACTGTGCTAATTAACTTTTGCGCTTGCGGTGCTCTTCTTTGGTGGGCTCCTTCGTATGGGACGTGGGCTCATCCGTGGGCCATCATGGCAGGCACCCATTAATTTACGGAAAAATGCGGACAGGCCAACCGTAGAATTCTGATTTACACTGCACACCTACAACAAATTTCGAGTTGGCAATTTCGGGGGATCCGTCTTCACCTTAAAATCCTATAGGGTTTGGAACAGATTTGAATTTTGACTGTAGGGTATTCGATACTTGATACCTGATATCTGATTTTATTTATAAGGGGCACTCGTTCCTGATACCTGATTAATTGATTATAAAACCCAATTATATATAATTATAAGAAATAAAATATGTTTTAAGGTATAATATAATGTAATATAATATATAGTATAAAATAATTTATAATAAATAATATATTAAGAGAAATTAATTAAGTAGAACCTAGGACAAAGGAGCCCTATGGGCTATGACATTCCTAATTGTTTAATTTGCAAGTTTGGGGCATTTGGTTAGGTTTAAGTTCAATCCAAGCAATACTTTTAGGTGAGTTGTTTGTTTATAAAATTTAAATTTTTATTAGTTAGTTTCAAAATTTTATTTTCATAACTATTATTACATTTAAATGGATTTTAAATTAATATAATTAGGATTTATCATTTAAGATTGCAAAATACAAATGGAATCTATTTATGTAAAGTCAAATTAAGAATCAATTGGTTTGGGCAAGTTTAAGTCCAATCCAAGCAATATTTCGTGGTGAAATATTTGTCTATGAATTTTAATTTTTTATCAATTAATTTTAGAAATTTATCAATGTAATTATTTTTAAATTCAAATGGACTTTAAATTAATGTTATTGGGATTTGGGATTGCAAATGCTATCTATTTGCCCGAATTTAGATCCAGACTTAAATGGTTTAAGTAAATTCAAGTCCAATCTAAGCATTATTTTTAGGTGACATACTTGTTAATGATTTTTAACTATTTATGTTATTTTTAAAATTCTATTATTATAACTAAGATTGCAAATGGTATCTATTTGTCAAAATTCAAATCCAAAGTTCCAAACTCAATTTGAAATGATAATCTTATTGTAAAATATCTATATATGTAGGCTCTTCTTCAACCTTTGATTTAATGTATATCTCCTCTGTTGAGGATGATGTTCCAGTGGAGGATTAGAAGGCAACAAGAGTTCTTGAAATAACAATTCTCTTATGTCACTTAGTTTTGTTTATTTTTTGACTTATACTATTTTGTTTGGTTCTTTTATATGGAAGCATTCTATGTAATGTTGTTTTTTGTTAGATGTTATTTGCTGATAATAAACTTTGAACAAATTTTTTTTTATACTTAATATTGAACTTGAAGAAGATTAACTTGATCATATGATAATAAGGTGGGACGGTTTTAGGAAATTGAGAGGAAAAAGTTAAATGGGTTTGGAATCAGGGGCGGTGGATTTGGGAATGAGTAGGGCAATATGCACAATTAACCCCCCCCAGACCCCTTTGAACTTTCACTTTGCGATAAATACCCCTCTCTATTATAATCGGGTGGGACGGTTTTTGTTTAATTTTTTTTTCTAAATTCCCAAGTTACTCTTTCTTATATATTTGATTATGATTTGATTGGTTTCTAAATATAACATTGAAGTGCCCTCGGATTCTCCAAATATATTCTTGGTAGATTTTGGGTGGATTGAATATTCAAATGAAATGGTAGAGGTTTATTTCTAATGAATATAAATTTATAGTTTCATTTGGTTTTTCTTGATTTATTAGGGAAAGGAGTGGATAATTTTTGTATTTTAAGATGAGAGACATTCATGTTAGTGAAATGAATGAAGAATTTAAAAAAGGGTAAATTTCTTAAACTACCCTTTATGGTTTAGCTAATTGACTAAGTGTACCCTGTTTGAAAATTGACTAATGCTATCTTTACTGTTTCTGACAATTGGCTAATACTTCCCTTACTGTTAATATTCCTTCAAAAACCATTCAAATGTGTATCACCTTACCGTTAAACTTCCAAAAATACCCAACTTACCCTTATTATAACTTCTAAGGAGTATCTCATTGTCCCCTCTGGCACTGACACTGGCATCTTCAAAACAGTGTCTCCGACACCGGTATCATGCCAGAGACGCTCTCTTCTTGGAAAAACAAAGACTCCTAACCCTCTTCTTCTTTCTTCTCTTTCTCTCTTCTTCTTCTTTCTCTCTTTCCCCTCATCATCGATGATTTCTCACCATTTTCTTGGAGGTGTTTTGCCATCGCCACTATATCATGAGTTCTCAAAGCCCACCACTCAGTCCTAGTAAAACCCACTACGACACTGCCTAGTCCTAATCATTTTCTCAAACCGAGCCTAGGCAATGAAACATCTATTAGCTAAGGAGCGGGTGCCAGTATCGAAACCAGCAGTCGCAACTCTTTGGATCCTTCTAACCATCTGATTCCGCTGCTCCATCTCTCTCCAGGCGATGAAGCAGCTATCGACTAAGGAGCAGGTGCCACTACCGAAACCAGCAATCACAAGGTCTTTTGGGCTCCTACAAATTCCGGCGAGGTGGTGTTCCTATTTCCGGTGAAGTGGTGTTCCATGAGTTCCGATGCCGCTGCTGGGGGATCTGATGAAAGGATTGCTTCTAAAGGTTAAATGGGACTGAGCTCCGACCAGTCAACAATGGGACTGAGCTGCATTTTGTAAATGACAAATAGTTGAACCGACCCTCGATGTTTTTACATTCCAACCCTCTGCTTGCCACCCGATCAATGAACCTCAGCCGTTCATTTGCAAGGCCGGCAACTGTGGGGACTGAATTCTTCGTCTTTAAATCTCCATCGTTGCAGAGAGAGAGAGATAGAACACTCTAAATCTCCATCTCGACCTCCGAAGTATCAAACACAACATTGGGCTTTTTCTACTAAAATGATTCTTGTTATTTTAGTTGGTTTCGTTTGGAGAAAATAGAGGTATTTTTCATCAATTATGATTTAAAAGAAAAGGACGAGGAAAAAAAACAAGAAAGTTCGGTGGGCATTTTGGAATTTTATGCACTTTGTCATTGGACTTAACGCCCAAGGGTTAGTTACAAAACAAAAGTTTAGAGAGGTTTTGTTGCAAATTTAAGGGGTATTCATCATTGATCTCATAGTATAAGGGGGTTTTTGTAATTTACACTTAATTTTAAACTATACACGATAATGAATTATGAATTTAGATTTGATCCTCACAGCAACATCACATAACTTTTTAATCATGCATTGGGAATATCTCCTATACTTGTACATTGTCATTCATGGTGAGATGTTCCCAATGCATGGCTGTAATGCATTGTCAGGTTGGTTTGAGGAGAAAATCCAATTTCCACATAAACAACTAAACGATGTAATATCACCCCTTAGGCTGCATTTGGAAACGTTGCAAATAGAGTGTAAATCCCGGCTCAGGGTAAATTTGCACTCTGGTTCACTTTTACATGTATTTGGCAACATTGCTTTTATGCATTGACAAACGACCGACCAAATCATATTTACATTGATAATAAGATGTAAAAGTACATCAATAAAAAAGAAGTAAATTTGCATTCAAGTGGACTTTTGATTATAAAAAAAAAAAAAAGCATATGCTTTATTGAAATTCATGTTTGCATCCATTACAGCTAAAATTCTGTTTGGTAAGAAGGTAAATTTGTCATTGCAAAACTAACAAAGTTTATAATTTATATGAACCATTTTATACTACATATTTACATTCACACTTATTTGCAATGTTTCCAAACGCAGCCTTAGGTGCATTTTAAATTCATGCACAATGTGCAATTGGATGTTCATACTTGTAGAGTGTAGGGATTTTGCTTTTAGGAGATCCCACTTGAGATCTGCTGCGAACACGAACATGTGAACCAAGCTACAAACCAATCACTAATGAACATGCTTAGTGTTCAGTAGCAAACAACGCACCCATATTGACCCACTAACTCATTAGCCATGTCACCCATGTTAGTGGGTCAGAATGGGTCACAACCCACTCGGACCCTGACCCACCTTAACCTACACATTTGACCCTCTGATTCAAAGTAAACCTTTTTTTTCTTATTTTTTATTATAATTGAATAAAAACAGAGACCCATATATTTCAACTCAAAAGCGTAAAAATTTAATTCAAAATTTCAAATAAAAACATTAAACATTAAAACACAAAAATGGTAAAGAAATATACATTCTGTGTAAAACATCAGAAATTGCAAAAAAAGAAATAACAAAAAATTAAATAAAAGTATAAAAGAGAAATTGTAAAAAATATATAAAATTTCACAAATATATAGATAAATTTACAAGAAATTGCAGGAAAAATCAGAATGCAAAAAATACAAAAATTAAAGAAAATGGAAATTGCGTAAAAACAAGAAAAATATAGAAATTGTAGAAAATGCATTAAATGATAAAAATTACAGAAACACATAAAATTATACAAAAATAAAAAACATATATTTCAGCCAAAATAAAAAAATGCATAAAATACATAAAATTCAAAAATTATATATTTCAGCTAATGCCAAGAATTACAAAAAATAAAGTAAAAATCGTAGAAATGCATTAAATGATAAATATGCATAAAACACATAAAATGGTAAATAATTTGAAAAAAAATTCAGTAAAAAATAAGGAATGGAAAATTTTGGGAAATGTTTAAATAATAGAATATTGTAGAAAATTCTAGAAAATGCTGCAAAATTACAGAAAAAATGAAAAATACAGAAATTTTTGCACGAAGGATTATAGAAAAATGTAGAAAATCCAAAATTGGGAGGAGTAAAAATTTGGAGCTTGACCTTTTGTGACATAAACAATACGTTGGAGGACAACGGCGATGACGACATAATAGTTGTGGATTGAACTATAAAAACCCCATGATTTTTCAACTTGGAGATATGCAACTTGTTAGTGGTAGTAGACAGTAAGGTTCAAAGTATTAGGCAGTATCGATAGATTTTTTAGTTTTTTGGTTTTTTAAATCCGGAGGGGCCAATTTAAGGTCCGTCCACTCTGTGAATCGGTCAAAACCCATATCAGAAAGCTCCCGATACGATACGTATCGATATCTTGAACCTTAATAGACAGTAGTGGTTGCTGCGAACTTGATTTGCAACTTGTTAGTGGTAGTCGACATTAACAGCCATCAGCAACTTGGTTTGCAACTTGTTAGTGGCAGTCGACATTAACAGCCACCACGGACATGAATACAATACATGGTGAGAGATGGAAAAGAGGTGGAGATGGAGAGATGAAGAGATAGAGGTAGGAGGTAGAGTGGTGGAAGCGAAGAGATGAAGAGATGGGGGTAGAGAGGTGGAGGTAGAGAGGGTGGAGGCGGAGAGGTGGAGGTAGAGGGTTATTCAAATGGATTGATTGGATAGATCAGATGGGTTAGAGTCAAAATTGCCAGTCTTATCTATATATTATTAGTTTCCAAGGCGATGGCTCAATTGGTACCTTAGTTGGTTTGTTCCGGTAGAGGCAAGGATTTGATTCCTGCACCCATCGGGGCCGGGGGTTCTTACACTGCACCCATTACAGTGTAACTCATTGTAATGGCTCCTATGAGGATTCGTGTGTAACCAAAATATCTAAAAACACTTTTTAAAATCGGACCAGAGTGGACTGTCAGACTGGAAAACCGGGACCGATCATTTGATTGGTTCTATTTTTCTTTAAAATCGTTGATTTTGGTCAGTAAACTGTTGAACCGGTTGGTTAATTGTTCAAACGGTTTTGAATATTTTTTAATTTAAAAAAAAATATTTATTTTTATCAGAACAGGCCGGACGTTCAGATCAAACGGTCAGACCGTTCGAACCGGTAACCAAATCCCTGATCGGTTTATTTTTAAAAACCATGCCAAAAAATATATATATTAGTCGGTAAGTAGCCAATCAGGTGGATTTTTTTATTATCAAAATTCACGAAATTCAGGAGGGATTTAAATTGAATCATGAATGCAATTGTTGGTATTTGATAATTAAAACCCAAAAATTAATAAAAATTTATGAGATAGAGCAAATCATAAATTTACTTTTTTCTAATGATACATTTATTCCATGTGTATGACCTGCCATAACTCATAAATGGAACGGTAAGGTCCACTTCGGTGACGGCTGTGGCTACAATCTTTTGGGTACATGTCATTCAACTCCAACCGTTCGCATGGTCCCACAACCAATTGTTTTTGTTTTTATTCTGAATTCTTCTACACTCCAACTACTCCGTAAATTCATGGGCCTCTTTAAAAAAAAAATAAAAAATCATGGACCCTCATTTTTTATACCATAAAATAAAAAAGAGAAAATTTCATATTAGTATCTTATAATTTGAGTATAGTGTTATTTTGGTCCCTAAACTTTAAAATATAATACATGTCATTAAGTAGCCGTTTAGTGTTATTTGAAAAGACACAAATACCCTTTAAGTGGCATCTAATTCTTTTTATCAACCATCCAAACGTTGACAAAAAATGAACAGTCCCAAATCCTACCTCTTCTGTTCAAGAAAGCTACGGTCACCAGAATGCCCAATAAAATGTAACCCCAATTTTGTTGAATAGAAAGGGTAAGGATTTGATACTATTCATTTTTTATCAACATGCGAATGATTGATAAAGAAAATTAGATGACACTCAAAGGGCATTTGTGTCTTTTCAAGTGTCACTTAATGGCTAGTCAATGGTTTGATTAAAAATAGGTACTGAATTGATGCATTTTGAAAATTCGAGTATTAAATTGTTGCGTCTTAAAGTTCAAGGCCCAAGTAGCATTAAGCCCAAAGTACAAGGTACTAATCGGGAATTTTCCCAAAATGAAGGTCGAGAACTCTGATCTCACTTCCATTAACCCTCCACATTTATTGTTTTCTTTGCATTTATTTGTCCACATTAATTAATTGGCTAGTAGTTGATAAGGTCATTGTTGATTATAATTGAGACTTGAAATCAGATCCTGTCTTTACCAAGGTTGGGGATGGATTATCCGGCAATGTGTAGCTCCGTGGATCAAAGAGAGAGATTTCATTTATAACAGTACTTGGATGATGTTGTTGTCACCAATTTACTCAGAAATTAAATTTACAGTCCCATCCCCAGTAATCCTAGTTCCACCTATGGGGTTTATAACTGTTTGGTCCACTTGCGTGAATGCTATTGCCACCCGTCTGTTCGGTGGGTATATTTTCATTCAAGTAATCACAACTATCCACTCATGCATAAATTCGATCACCATCCAAATTTTCAGTGAAGGTTTACCCAAATGAAATCAATTGTTCAGTTTTTTTTTTTTTTTTTTTATCGCTTTCGGTTTCAAGTTTGAGGAGAACAATTCAGCTACCATAGATTTAATCAAATTGAATTACGCAGCTGAAAGTTCAAAAGCGCTTATAATTTGAAAATATTATTGTCACCATCATGCTAGCTACACCCTTTAGCATTTCATGATTCTCAAATTAGTGATACATTTTAAAAGGTATGAGATTAAATTATTTATATCGGGTATTGTATCGGATTACTCAAATATAGATACAGATATAGATACACTTTGGAAATGTATAAATATGAAAGAAAAAAAATATAGACGCTTAGATATGTTGGGAAATGCATATAAATTCCATATATATTTAAGGTTAAAATAGTCATAATAAATTTATAAGTGCATAGAAAATGTATATTCTAATGGTATTTGTGAAGAAATATTTAATACATGCACAGAGATATTATTTTTTTATTTTCTACTGAAGTTCAAGGCAAGAAACAAATGCAACTATTATATGTGAATTATTATATTTGTATTTTCTATTTTACTATTTTTCGTTTTTAATATTAACAAAAATTAACTAAAAATTAATTCTCAAATGTTTGGTAAACAGTATTTTTTTATTTGTCAACAAAAATGTTATTATAAAATGTAATTTAAATATCAATTAATAATTTAAAAAATATAAAATCTTATCTTAAAATATATCAAATATAAAGTAAAATTTCTAAGAGACATATCATATGCAAATTCATAATTTTTAATTACTAAAGTAATTATTCCATTATTAATATTTTTATTTCTATAAGTTTTATGAAATAAAAAATCATTTTTGATATAAAAGTAGACTAGTGGATTTGACAAATTCAATTTATATTATATCCTTGAGTATTTTGTAAGTAATGTTTTTAATTTTGTAAATAATAAATATGCTTTATTTAATGAAAATTACAATAATAATTAATAATTTATAAAAAAATTTAAGATACATGTCATGTTCAAATTTATAAATTTTAAATACTATAGTAATTATTCTATTATTACTATTTTTATTTGTATAAATTACTTGAAATTAAAAAGTACTTGTTGATATAAATGTGAATTTGAGAAATTATTTATTCCATTAGTTTATAAAATATTGTTTTTTAATCTTTAGTTGAAATTGTTGAACATAAATATATGTTATTTGTTTGGATTATATGTAAACATTAGAATTGATAAAAAATATTTTATTTTATTTATTATTATAAGATGAATGTTGACTTAGTAACTCAAGGGCGCATTTAAAGCTTAGGTGTTGGGAGTTCAGCTTCTGTCAGGGCAACTCAGTGCTCGCACCGTTCGAACAACCCCTTATAACCTTGCATTGGGAATATGTCCCCTGAAATAAATCACATAATTACGGAGATATTCCCAACGTAAGGCTGTAAAGCTTGTTGGAATGGGCTTTGCCCTGACCCAAGCGGGACTCAGGTGTTGGGTGAATTTGGGTTCAAATCACACCAACTACATTTTTCAAATGTAGATGCACAAGTGAAATGTGTATCATGTGTTTGTATCAGCCAATATTAGCACATATCGGCCAATACAACAAAATACGGGCCAATACAGATATGTATCACTCCGGTACGTACAATTCAAGAGATACGGGCTATTGGATTGAGTGACCTATGGCCCTTGTTGATCTAGCGTTGGTGTGTTGGACAAACCTTGGCCACTGGATATAGCCACACACCAATGGACTAATTGCTTACACTTTGTGTACAATGTGATCCACAATATCACTTCTTTTCATCTTATTATATTGTATTTTATTTTCATATAAATAAAATATTTTGCAAACAAGTTTTTTACACATTTTCACATGTACATATCTATTCAGCCAAGTAAATCCAACATCTATGAATTAGGAGTAAAAGACTTGAGAAGAGTGATTGAGAAAAGTAAAACTTTAAACCCCACTCTATGAGACACTAGTCTCATCCTAATTGAAGCTCCACTAAAAGTGATTACCTGTATTCAAAGCGATTCCCAACATACAAATCCTTTTTTTTATAACTATAAATAACTATAAACTTAAGGAACATGTATAAGTGAATATCTTACAAATCTATTATATTGGTGCTCCTTCAGACTGTTGAATGATCGAGCTGATGAGTATCCTATTCCTAACCTTCCATCATCATCATCAGTTCTATCTTGCGAAATGTTTTCAATGGTATAATAGCCGGATTAACTGGTGGATTTCCGTAACTGAAGTGAAGACCTCATATTTGTTTTGATTGATTGCTCTGTCACAAGTATATCTGGTTTTCCCACAAAAACAGAAAGGAGGATATTTGCTTTCACAAATATACATATAACGTGTTGAGAGCTGAAGTTTTTATTTTATTTTATTTCGTTGATGTTTTCGTGCTACCGTGCTACCATTAATCACACTGATTTTATGAGAACACGTGCATGCAAATAGTAATCTTCATTCAATTTTTCACAAACATACATTGAATGAGTTGAGGTCTGAGCTTCTGGGTTTTGTTTTGAAAATCGAATCTCAAATGTTACGCACATAAGGTCTGAGTTTTTTGTCTCATTAGTGCTTGTTATTTGATTGATTAAACTAATTTCTTTTTGAGAATTGTGCTGTTCCTTTTTTTTTTTTTTTTCCTAATAGTAATCACACTGATTCACGAAAACTTGTGAATCAAGAATTTTTCTGGATCCGATTAATAAATCTTGTTATCACATAAATTCTTCTAAGCACGTGTAACGTGTTATTGTTATTGTTGTTTTTTCTGTTAATTTCATAAGTGTTTACATGTTCCTTATTTTTGTTAAATTCTGAATTATTGGTATATGTTAGTTGGGCTTATTGCCTTTGTTTCCTTTTTTTTTTTTTTTTTTCTAATTACAAGGTATAAAGGGTGTTAGCATCATTTGTATTTTTTGACGACTTGTCTTGGCATTGAATTAGAGTACGGAGCATTTGGAAAGTGGGAGTTGAATTTTAAACAAAGCTAAGTCATTCTAATTTTTTATTTACTTAATTTTAATTATGAGTGGTTCTTTTTATGCTGTTATTGAACTGAACAAAACTGAAAAATGAAAAATTGAAGAGAACGAATTTTTCTATGTGGAAATATAGGATTGTTAGAATCCTTGAGAGAGAACGTAGAACATATTTTAATTATGCTAAATTTCTTAAAGTGATGCTGCTGTTTTTGTTTATAGTAATTATGCTAAATTTCTTAAAGAAAACAAAATTGTTGGATCCAATATGGTTATATTAATGGACTCTGATATTGAATTGATTTTTGAAGAATACAAGTATATTAAAGCCATGTTCAATGTTATTACCGAAACTTATGGAAAAGTTATTGAAACTTATGTGCAATTATTGATCGAGAAATACTATGCATGTAAAATGAAAGAAACAAATTCTGTAGAAGATCATATTAATAGCATGAATATAATAGCTAAGGAACTTGCTGCGTTTAGAAATCCCATTCCTTTATTATATTGCATAGCTTACCTAATTCATGGGAACCTATAGTTATTTCCCTGAACTTCTTTATAATTGATCTGAACTTAAAAAGTCTCACTACACTATTAGCATTAAAAACAAAAAGAAATCAGATCAAGCTATGATGGCTAACATTGCTACTTCTACTAAGACAAATAATAACCCAATAGGAATAGGAAAGTATAAAGGAAATTTTAAGGAGAAAAACAAGTGACATAAAAAAATTCAATTTTTAGAAAAGCTTCAAAAAGTAAGTAACTTGTTATAATTGTGGAAAGCTTGGAAATTATACAAAACCTATTGAAAAAGGAACCAAATTATCCAAACAAATGATGCCATCTATTCAAGAAAGTATGAGGATATGTAAAATAAGCCATATGCACAAGTTGTTGGGTGTATAATGTATGCCATGTTATGTATTAGGCCAGACTTAGCATATCATGTAAGCCTTGTGAGTAAGTAACAAAGCAACCCATGAAAGTTGCATTGGACAGTAGTTAAAAGAATATTGATATATATATAATTGACTTACAACAGTGAAATAGAATTAATGGGCTTTTGTGATGCTGATTTTGCAGGAGACAGTGATAAAAGAAAGTTAACAACTGACTATATTTTTCTTCTTGGTGGAGGAGCAGTTTCTTAGGGAAATAAGAAGCAAGGGTGTGTGGCAAGACACACCATGGAAGCTGAATTCATAGCTTTTAGCACAACTGCTACTGAAACTGTACAGTTAAGAAGATTCTTGGAAGACTTAAAGTTAGAAAGTATGCCAAGCAAGTTAATCACCATCAGAAATAATAACTAAGCTGCAATACAAACTACCAAAAATGGTGAAGTTAGTCCCAAAGGGAAACATATGGAATTACAATACTATTACATCTTTGATGTGCATTAGAAAAATGAAATACATATTGAATATGTGCCTACTAAAGGAATGATTGCTGACCCTTTGACAAAACCATGAATTGTTGGTGATTTTAAGAGGCGTATATATGGTCAATGGGTCTAAGAAGCAATCAGTAAAAGTATCTCATCTCAAGCGAATACAACCAAGTGGGAGCTGTTGGGTTGAGTGGTCTATGGCCCTCGTTGATTTAGCCTTGGTGTGTTGGACAAACCGTTGCCATTGGATATAGTCACACACCGATGGACTAATTGCTTACACTTTTTGTATAATGTGACATACAATATCACTTCTTTTCATTTTATTATATTGTATTTTATTTTCATATAAATAAAATGTTTTGCAAACAAGTTATTTATACTCTTTCACATGTACACATCTGTTGGGTCAAGTTAGTCTAACGTCTATGAACATTAAGAATAGAAGACTTGGCAAGAGTGGTTGAGAAAAGTAAGACTTTAAACCCCACTCTATGATACACAAGTCTCATTCTGATTGGAGCCCAACTAAAAGTGAGGATAAGTGGCAAGTTTAGAAGCAAAAGTGGTTACCTATACTCAAGGAGGTTCCCAACATACAAATCCTTTTTACAGCTATAAATAAGAAGGTAGATTTGAGGAACATGTAAAAGTGAATTGCATTTATTAAGCTCTTGCAAACCCATTATATTGGTGCTCCGTCGGGCTGTTGAATGGTTCAGGGTCTTGTATCTTGAACCGACGGGTGTCATGATCCTAACCTTCTATAATCATCAGCTCTATCTTGCAGAGTGTTTTCATGGAGACTGGATCTGCTCCTCACACCTACCGCCTCATAGGCGCCTCACATGCACATCCTACCATGCATTGGGAACATCTCCCGTATTTATTAATTGTTATTATTCATGGGAGATGTTCCCAATGCACGGTGGATGTGCATGTGAGGCGCACATTTGTGAGGAATAGATCCCGCCTTGTTTTCATGGGCCTCATTGTAGCATTTGCCTGCATCCCCTTTATTGATACCGATATAATATGCCCTATATTAAAATGTATTATATCAATATTTAAATCCTTAGATATAATGGTATATATGAATAATAGTACGGCTTGGGTTAGGCTAAATTGGGCTATATTAGAGGCCTAAAGGCCCTAAACCCAAGCCCTTTCCAAGTTGGGGTGAAATTAATGTTTTCAGCTCGAGACTTTATATATTATAATCTACATTATGAATTTAATTATATTTTTTAACTATTAGTTTTTCTTTATCTATAGAGCTTGTTTCGGATTCATTCAGTGATTGATCTGAGTTGAGTGAGCCACTTTTGAAAAGCTACTTACGGCCTTACCGGTTAACGTAGAGAAAGTTGATGTCTGGGTTCATATATAAGCCTATTTTCGTCTCTCCGTTTATTTTACGAGATGGCAATATTTGAAAGCCCTCCGTTTATCTAGGTTTCATGGCTCATGCAGCTTCAGCAGAAGCTGCTATCTGAAAGCCCTCCCAAACGAGCATATTTCCAACCTATACAGTATACATAGTACTGGCTTTTTTTCTGCTAAGGCTGTGTTTGGTTGCATTGCAAATAAATTTGCACCGATGCAAAAACATAGTAGTGCAAATGATTTGAGTGAAAATTCTGTTCTATTTTTGTTTTAAATTTTATTAGTTTATTTTGTTTGACTGTAATATAAATGAAGTAAATTAAGATACAAAGTAGAATAAAGTAAAGCCCACAATAAAATTAAACAAAAATTTATATTATTTTTATTTGTACTCCCATGCATTTGTACTGATATAAATAAAATTATACACTGCAACCAAACGCAACCTAAATGTCAAATAAAGCTTACAAACCATTTCACCCCTGAACTTCGTTGGAAACGAGCCTTCTTACATAACTACCTTCACTCTGACAGTACCATTGTTTTTGATTCAAAAGAGTTGTTTGTTTCGTCTTATGTCATGTTTGTACTTTCAGTTGATTTGCATTTATTAACATAATAATATGGGTGATCTCTTGCTTAGGGAAAAACTTTAAGCTTGGCTATTTCACTGTTTGGGGTTTGGCAACTTCTGTGCTTGACACGTTATCTCCATTCAATTTTTTATTTGTTTTTTATCCCATAGTAACGGATCATGATTGCCAAATTCATAGTTAAATTTGAGGGCAATTTACTTATACCATCCTTGGGGTTTTGTTCAAATGCTAAAACCTCCCCATGTTAGGAATTAAGCTAACGCCCAAGCCTAGACTGAGCCCGGGCCTAGCTTGCATTGAAATTTGATGTATTTAGGTTGGGTTCAGATATAGGTCGGGCTTGGGTTGTTCAATCAGCCCATTCTGAAATTTGACATACATGTGTGTACCACATGTATTGTCGGGTCAGGTTTGGGTCTAATCCAATAAATAAAAAAGCCTGACGACTTGGGCCCAAGATCATCCCAAGACAGAAAAAAAAAAAAAAAAAAAAAAAAATCCAAGCCAATCCTATGTAAAATTGCACGTTCGATTAGTCTGACTCGGTTTGGTTCCACCCAAGTTGCACCCTACATATTCCATCCCTCTATTGACAAGCCATCAAATTTAATGATGGAAAAGTGTTCACATGACACATTTTTTAGAAGTTACATTTTATCCTTCACCATTTGTTGAAAGGACAAAATGATGTAGGCTAGAATAATGAAAGGTTGAAATAGGTTCAAGAAAAAGAAAATAAAACAAAAACTTGAAAAAGGTAAAACTGTACTTAGGCCATGTTTAGGAGTGCTTAAATTAAAAATAAGTGTTTATTCGAATAGGCATTTATTTGCATTTGGCACTCAAATTTTTCAAGTGCTTATTTTTTAAAATAAACACTTATTTTATATTGGGCGTCGGGTACTCTTTTTCTCTAATAAGCACTTAAATAAGCATTTGTGACTATTTTGTCCTTCATTTTCTTTCAAATTTTCAAAATATACCCCAAGGTTTTTAAAATCGACCTAGACAATGAACCGGTCAGGGGTCTGGTTCTTAGGTCGAATGGTCCGACCATTTGAACCGAATGGATGGCTCGTTCTAACAAAAAAATAAAAAAACAATCAAAATCATTGAACGGTTCAACCGCTCGAGTCAGTAATTTGCTGACCAAATCAACGTTTTTTTGGCAAAAATCCGATTTGGGAGAAAACTAGAACCAATCTTTCCGATCTGACCGTCCAGTTTGATCTAGTTTTGAAAACCATGATATACCCTTTGAAAGCACTTTTATTAAATTACTTTTATAAAAACACTTTTATGAAATTATTTTTAAAAAATACTTTTATGAAAGCACTTTTACGAAAGCAAAAGTATTTTCATAAAAGTACTTTCATAAAAGCACTTTACAAAAACACTTTATAAAAGTACTTTTATAAAACAACTTTTACGAAAGTACTTTTATAAAATTCAACTAGGGATAGTTTTATAAGTGGCATTTTAAAATTCAATTAGGGATAATTTTGGAAGAAAAAATTGAATAAGTGTTTATTGTATAAATACTTATAAAAAGTTGGAAATTTGGGCTTAAAAAGTAAGCCCTTATTTTTAAAATAAACACTTATTTCAGGCTTATTTCCCAAATACTAATAAGTGCTTAATGGTCTGAATAAGCACTCCCAAACATGGCCTTAGTGTTCATGTATAGTATAATGTTATTTTCCAATTTGAAAATATATATTTTAGAGGCAAAAATGATATTTTATTATTTAGAGCATTTTGATAAAATACTCTTGTCTGTTTTGATTCTATCCCTTCCATTAACAAATCCCTGTAGTTTTGTGGCAAAAGGGGTATAAGTTAATAGTTAAATCTGAGGTCAGGTCTTAGTATTTAACCAAAATCCCGGAGGAGGCATAATTAAATAGTTTATCCTAAATTTTATCGTTGTTGCAGAGTAGTTAATGAATCCAACTACTCAAAAGTTTAGCATTCATGCCTTTAATCCTTGCATTGGATTTTATCATGCTCGGATTCAGATCTTCACTGCAACAAATAGAGCCTTAAGAGGTAACCATAGTTGTACTATTTAATTTATGATAGTTAATAGGGCCTTTCCCGTAGAAGTGCATTATTATTTTTTCCTTGTTTATATCTTGTATTGTGGTTTTATCTGTTTCTTCTTGTCTGATTGTTGTTATTAGAGGATAAAAGCCTATTCAGGGCCTTCACCTAATAGTTTAAGCTTTTAGGTCAAACGGTTCCTTGAGATGGTATTAGAGCCCGTTTGACCAAGTGGTAGTGTCCGATTCTCACCCTCTCCCTATTATAATTAATTAAATTTCAGCACAAGGTATGGGTGAGCACGTGCTTGTTCATGCTTCAAGCCCAATAGGCTTTTGTGTGAAAGGGTGTGTTAGAGAATAAAAACCTATTCATGGCCCTCACCTAAATGCATAAGCTTTTAGGTTGAATGGTTCCTTGATGGTTTAATCTATTTTTTCTTTTGGTACATTGCACACATGGCTAAAAAATGAAATTCCGCACAGTAAAAGCATAAAGCACTGAAACTGAATAGATGATATAACCATGGGGTTCTCCTCCTCGATGATATTTTTATGGAAAGAACTAAATATGGCATTAAAGATGGATAATTGCAATAAAATGAATTATATGAAAGTTTCTTGAATTTTTAGATCTGTTATCAAAGTGGATACGCGACATATAGAAAAACTTGAAGAATTTTTTTTTTTTTTTTTTCTTTTCTACTTTGCTGTTAATCAACCATGAAACAGATTACACAATGTACCTAAGATTGACAAACCAATGAATTAAAATAAAACATTAACCCCAACAAGTTCCACAGATATCTCCATCTGTACAACTTGAATCCCTACAAAAGATGTATACCGAGAATGGGATTGTCAACAATTTTGTCATCATCATCCAATTTTTATCCTGGTTCTACTAGCTGCAATATCTTTCTTATCTCCTCTGGAAGTTGAATGCTCTTATTGAAAAGGCAAAGATGAATACAAAGAGCACTGTGAAGCCAACAATTACAGCAGCAACCACACCCAGAAAGTCGTGTTTGAATCCAAAATATTCTCTAAGATAAGATTCGACTGTTTCACCTGTATCAAGTCTGTCTTCTATATCTCCAAACTGTGAAACAAATAATCCATACAAGGTCCAAGCAACAGGACAAGCCCAATAGTACCATCTCCACCAGACAGGAATCCTCTGGAATCAACCATAAAAGCTTTAGATGTTAGTACCACTACCTTTTAAAGAAAGTTGACATTGTAGGAGCACATAGGGGATCTTTGAAACTTACTGTTCGTGGGACTATAAATCCTGAGAAGAGGTTCCATATTAAATAGAAAGCAGAGGAAACTATGGCAGCAATATTGTGATTTGGAGTGACAGCCACAGCCATCATCCCATAGAACGTGAAGTATAACAATGTGAAGTACATGAAAAATATATGCCAAAAGAACTTTGCAGCTGTCCATTCAAATCCAATCATGGCATAAACTATGACCCCATATACTGAGGCTTGCATAAAGATATGTGGAAGCTCAATCATCACCTGGGAGTAGCCGAAAGAAATTCAGTAAGAATATAAAGATGAATAGATTAATTTCCTATTAGAAAACCTGGGCATTTGCTTTGTTTAATATCTCAAGGAAAGATATACAAAGTACCTGTGCATAGGCATATGGTAAAGGCGAATACATTCCAGCTGCTTTCTCTCTGTAAAAGACTGTCCGTTCTACCGCCACAACAGGCTGAACAGCTGAGGAATTTTGGACCCCAAGGAAAAGAACAGCAGCATACATAGAACCCATTGCATTGAGAAGATCCTGTTTCCTTCCTCTGAAATTTCCAATTTGAAATCAAGTTAAACCAACTAAAGAGGATAAATAATAAAGATCATGGAGCTCTCTAGTTTCTTCTAACATGAATTACCTCTTGGAACCAAGATCCCAAAATATTGTCCCAAACATAAGGGCTATGAATGTTGTGAATAGAAATCTCACTGCGGTGTACGATGGGTTGCGCCAATATGACCAGTGTTGTTTCCATAGGCAAGCCATGCATTGGGTGATAAAAGGCTGTGAATACTTTGTAGGGAAGTAAAGGTCTTTAGAACCGGGAGAAGGAGTGCTTAGTTCTTCAATTAAAGATTTGTTCCTCCTGAGACAATGATAAAATATCAATAATAACTACAACAACAAAGCTAGCACTGTCTTAGGAAGGAGCATGCTTGTACAAGTTAACATACCTATAAAGTTCAGACCTCTTGTACACCTCAGTAAAATTTACCCCTAGAATTTCTTCTTGTGCTGTTGTAGTCACCTCCAACATCCATGTTGCTGGATTATAACCATCTTTTATTTTGCTTACTCCCTCAATTCCCTTGGTCAATACAGCCATTTTCATCAGTATTTATACAGTATAAATTGGATGTTCTAAAGAGAACAATTTCCATTTCACAGTTGAATGTTTGTTAGTCCTCACCTCAAAATACTTGATCAGATGGCAAGAATGATGCCCTAATGGACCCACATAGATTTCCTGTCCTCCTCGCTTCATTAGAAATAACTGTAATCCCATATTAATGGACTTCAGTATCTCGCATAAAAGAAATATCCCACAACAGATTGCTAATTATTTGATCTATAACATTTATTACCTCATCAAATGCTTCAAATATGTCAATACTTGGCTGGTGAATGGTACACACAACTGTTCTTCCTGTGTCCACAGTGTTCCTCACTGTTCTCATCACAATTGCAGCAGCCCTGGCATCAAGTCCTGAAGTTGGCTCATCCATGAATATTATAGAAGGGTTTGCGACAAGCTCAACTGCAATGGTCAATCTTTTGCGTTGTTCGGTTGAGAGACCATTTACACCAGGCAGTCCAACTAGTGCCTCCCTCAAAGAGTTCAGCTCCACAAGCTCCATGACCTCCTCAACGAACATCTGCACGCATTAGTTGTTAGTTTCGCCAATCTGTATGACATTAGAACTAGATAAAATAACAGAAAAAACAGATCAAAACATCAAACCAATCAACTAACCTACCTTTCTTGTTGAAGAATCAACGTCCGGAGGTAATCGGAGCCAAGCAGAATATAGAAGGGACTCATACACTGTAACATAGGGAGAGTGGATATCGTTCTGCTCACAATATCCTGATATTCGGGCAAATGTCTCCTGCTTCTTGGGGTAACCAGATATGGTGATGTTTCCTTCTATATATCCACCTGTTTTTCTTCCAGCCAATACATCCATTAAGGTGGTCTTACCAGCACCACTGACACCCATTAATGCTGTTAAGACTCCTGGCCTAAAAGCTCCACTCACACCCTTTAAAAGTTCTAACCGGTCTTCAGTAACACCTTGATTTTTCATTTCCTGCAAATTCAGTTTGAAGAATAGGTTATTAGCTATGACTGATGGGATGTTGAAGAAATGAACTCTATTTCACAGGCTAATTTACCACTTATTTTTTGTGAAGCTTAAGGAGTACCTGTGGCATATCTACAGAGTATCTAATTTCATCAAATGTGATGGAAAGAGGTTGAAATGGAAGAACCATGCCCCGCCTAGTATTCTCATTAACTTCATCAATGGTTTCTGCCCTTACAGATGAAGACCCAGATGAGACACTTCTTCTAATTTCATCTTGTCTTTCTGCAATCATATCAAACAATTTAATCCATTTTATAAAGTATGACTTTTCAAAACATAATCAAATATGGAGATTTCAATCACCTCCAGATGTGGTACGACCAGTGGAACTCATTTCTTGAGAGGAAGAGCTAGTTCTGCTTGTGTCTTTGTTGCTCAGAGTCTCTTCAGATATAACTGCTTGAGGCTTCTCAAATGCTGCAGGAACATTACCCACGTATTAGAACTTGATACCCAACATCTGAAAATTTAGAAATGTAGAGACGATACTCACGATTGAGATAAGTTAGAGCCACAGTAAAAAGGAAATTGAACAGAAAGATGTATCCAATCATTGCCCCTACTCCAATCCAATACCAACGTGCCTCTGCAAAGAATCCACGGGACTCGATCGCGGATACTCCAAGTGTTTCTGTTTTATTAAGAGGTACCTACAATAACATAGTTTATTTACTTTAGTTGATTTTAAATGGGATATTCTCTTCTTTTTAGTTTTTTTCCCCAATCCAAAGACTTACATGTCTCCAACTCTTCCCGAGAAACTCATTTACTGCTAATGCATTTTGTCCATACATCAGAGGTGACACCCAATAACCCCATATCCACCATTTCTTTACATCCTCTGTGGAAATCACAAAGTTATTTTTGCAATAAATAAACATGCCAATACGATAACATTGCAAAGAGGAATGATGAATAAGCTCAATTCAAGTGCAAAAGCATGCTTTGTAGTTTATTTTGAATATACCTCGTGACAAAATAAAGCCACCCAAAACCAGAAGTGCAAGCAATGAAAATGACCCAAATGTGTTTGCAACAATCATATTCCTTCCTACTGATCCAATGAATCGGAACAGTGCAGAAGCCACCTGATTGACAAGTAGGAGTAAAAAATACTGTCTAAACAACCTGCAGCAATAAAATTTCCTGGGGTTATTACCTGAAATTGGCAAACATGAAATCTAAATATGAGCAGGTGGTAGATAGAGTAACTACAATTTAATTTATCCAGTATTTACCTCTCAACGTTTGGATCAAAACCAATGACATAATAAGTAATGAATACCCAAACTGCAACTTCCATAAATGAAATTGGTATTTTAAGGATCCATGTGGGGAGAGAATATGCCCATGCAGGAAAGAAGAGGAGATCCCTATGCTTGTAAAAGACTGGAAGCTTTTGGATTGTCATGGCCATCTCTGAGAATCCATTGAACATAATCATGATAAGAGTGAAAAACAGAGCGCCCATAAAAATCCCAGCATCAGTGTCGTCTCGTCGGTGCATCTTGGTACGTAGGAAGATTGTCATTGTGATCAAAGCTACAATTGTAAGCTGGAAGCAGGAAGAGAAGAATTAGAATCATTAAGTTGGCTTCAACAAAAACACTTAAATAAAATGCTCATACTTGTGTCATCTTGAAGATGTAAACAAATGAGTTTCTCTTCATCAGCAAGAATTCTCTTGAGCTGCAAGCTTTCAACAGTTCCTTTTTGCTAACACCATACTTCTTAGTTGTTAAAGCAGCTGGGTGGCTCTTGGTCTTGTCAAAAGGGGTTGCAAGCTCTTCTTCTAGTTTCTTGCCAACGTGGAATGAGTGGAATGCCTCTGCAAATTCCTTGGCGGAAACAAAACTATATGGTACATCTTTCCGTGCCCAGTACTGTTTCTGATCTTTTTTTGATGTCACCTGTCATACCCAGGAAGAACTCAGCCTTCACAACGATCAGATGGATGGGGGAAGAAAAGAGAAAAAGGAGCCTAGATTCAGGGCCTTGCTTACCTCTTGCAGGAAATCAGCAACCCCTTTTCTCTCAGGACATTTGAAGCCCATAGATTCAAAGAACTCAAGCACATTTTCACGGGGCCCCTGATAAACGATCTCCCCATCTGAGAGGAGAATGATGTCATCAAAAAGATCATAGGTCTCTGGTGCAGGCTGGAGGAGGGAGATAACAGCAGTCCCATTGAGGATGTGAATGGACTGCCTCAGTGAATTCACAATCTGAAAAGTTGTTGAGCTGTCCAAACCCGTAGATATTTCATCCATGAACAATGCTTTTGCTGGTCCAACCAGCATCTCCCCTGTAACATATCAGACAAGAGTTTCAAAATGAACAAGACAAATAGATTCTGAGGGAAAAAAGTGATCTGTTAGTTGCTATAGAAATTCATCTATGAGTTGTAACACAAAGTAGTGAATTCAAATGAAAATTACAAATGGAAAATGATTCTTATCTTGGTTATAAAATAAATTGGCATACCAGTTGTCACACGCTTCCTTTGTCCTCCAGAGATACCCCTCAACATTTCATCACCTACCATGGTATCAGCACAGATGTCCAATCCCAAAATCTGATAATTTTAAATGGAATAAAGAAGAAACTTGTTAGATTGTCGTCCTCTGGTGCTTCTTAAATGTTCTCTATAATTATATTATGGATTTTATGTAGAGGGTTGAAACCTTTAGAATATAATCTGTAACTACACTGGCCTCCTGCCCTTCTAGTGAGGATGCCTGCAAGTGTGTGCAAACAGAGGAATTCAACCGCCATGGAATTAAATTTCAGGAACTAAGATTCTTTTCTTATAAACAGAAAATTTGGTAAACAAAGTAAGGGGATAAAAGAGATGGAATTAAACTAAGGGCACAACCCACTGGATCTAAAACCCTTTCCAGCTCCAAAACACCAAAATTTTGTTTACCCGGATGGATAAACTACATGTTATCTTGTCTAAAAACCATCCATATCTCTTGAAAGGTCTCCATTGCAAAAGAGTTTCATTTTCTTACCTTCATGTAAACATCTATATCAGGATCAGGTTTGATATTTGCTTCCTTTTCTCTTCTTGCCAACTCCACCAACATCTCTGCAGATTGTGGAAAGGGATAAAAAAGAGATTTAATCTGCGAAGCTCCTCTGACTAAATTAAGTAATTGTACAAAGAAATATCATCTATGACTTACCATAACCTGTGCCAACGCCCTGACACCTAGCAGAGAAAGCCAATGTTTCTCTCACAGTCATTTCTCCAATATGAAGATCATGTTGACTGATATAGGCTGATGTCCTCTGTGGAACAAACTCATCCAGTCCATGGCCATTGTAAGTTACTCTCCCAGAAACCTGATGGTTTGTAAAACAAAATTTTGAACATTCATGTTTAGATAAGAAGATGAATGAAAATTTTCCAAAGGACAATTTTTTAATTTATTAAAGAAATATCCAAAATCTAGATATATCAACACTCCAAGCATGAAACATACACATTCGACATCACCTCGATTTTCCAAGAACGTTAATGGTAACAACAAGAAATGGATTGAAAAGCCCCTACCTTTAGATCTGGATCAAGCTTTCCAGCCAAAGCCAAGAGCAAGGTGGTCTTTCCTGAGCTTGGGGGACCTAAGAGCAAGGCCATTCTGCAAGATTGAAGAAATAAAATAAGAATGATATGAAGATTCTATATTAGAATGTGTGAAAACAAAACCAACTAAAGTTCAGTTCAAAATTTAAACGTTGATCTTCCCACCTAGAAGGCTTGATAATTCCGCTGACATCTTGAAGGATCGAAAATGGTTTCTTTCTACTTGGAAGAAGGTGGAGATAATTCAACAACCCCTTTGAAAAAAAAAGGATAAATTACAAAGTAAGCAAGACATGTAAACAGGATTCAAGACAAAGTTTCATAAAATATGCACAATGGTGTATATCTTCAGTACTGATGTAAAAATGATCTGTATCTGCAGTAGCTTACCTCAACTATATTAACAGAGAAGTTGAGGATTGTAGGTAGAGCTCTGCTTCCTACATAAGCATCTGCACTAATGCTAAGATGCTCGAAACGGACTTCGATGGTAGGAATATCAATTCCAACTCTATATAAAACCAGTAAACAGAGTAAACCCAAAACAGAGATATTAGGATAAAACAAAGTTCATAAAAAATTCAGACAAGAACCTCAAAAATCTGATAAATTTAGAAGAATATAAAACATATAAGTTTGTTATTTTTCTTTCCAACAATAATAAAGAGTTTCCAACCTATCAATCCGGTTCTTGAGCTTCGAGAGAAACTTCTCATTATCCTCCTCCGCAACTCGTACCAGTCTATCCAGTAATTTCTTCTTCTCTTGAATTCCAAGACTTCCAATATCAATCTCACTGAGCTCACTTCCTGCACCAATGAGGATACCTTTCCTCAAACGATTATAAGTGGGCAATTTCTCAAGAGCAGCCCATTTCAAGGCTTCTTCATCATCTTCTTCCCGAGAAGATCTCGAGAAAACCTCAACTGCACTGTTCCTCCAGACGGAACTGTTTCTGCGTAAACTGCTGACCTTATAAAGATCAGCACTCTCCATTGAACCACACCAAACAGCAGGACCCACAGATGCCCTGTGAACCCAACAAGAAACCCAGAAACTTTCTTCAAGATTCAGGCATGCAAAGCTGGTTTACAGAATCCTAGAGTTGCAGCAACCAAAATCAGAGATGGGGTTCGGCCACTAACAGTTCTCTTCTTCCTTGGTTTTTCTTCTTATGCTTCCTCCTCGCTATGTTGTTAATATGAAGGAGGATGGCAAGGAATCAGCCATGGCGACACCCAGACTTATATAGTGAGAAAATATGGGTTAGGCGGCTGTTGAAGTTCAATTTCCAAATCAAACGTGACTTAATTTACCGTTTGAAAAAAAAAAAATCCTTCATTCATCAAAATGGAGGGAGAATTTACCAGAGCCCAGATGACAGGCTCCTACACCCTTGAATTTTCTTGCTTCTATCCCCTCCATATTGGCACCGTTAATTTTTTCCACAACCCCGCCGTCGCCAGGACAAAGAAAATTAACGAACAGTTTGTTTCGTGTTAGGTTGGTGCTGAGCACCATCGTTTTATGCTACTCCCTGTCATCTCAACCATCCGAAACATGCCCCCAGATTGAGCGGCCAGAAGCCCAGTTGTGATGAAAGTTTGGACAGCTTAAACGCTAGGGATCACCTAATAATGATGCGCTAGAGTTCGACTTATTATATCCATCGACGGACAAATGAATTTCTTAAATCATAAATTCATAATCATAGACCCAAATTACTTTTCGGCCATAATTCAAAAGAATAGATGGAATCGTGGAAATTAAGTGCGTTGTTTTTTCCAAAAAGATGTTAAAACACAAATAGGTATTGGAACATCACAGACTATTTGGTTGAATTGGTTTTCATACATCTTAGGAAAGACCATGAAAATATGTGTTATATATATTATATATATATATATATATATATATATATATATGAATGTCTTGTGTGGGGGCTAATCGAATCTTTCATTTAACACATGAGATCTATATACATTTTCTAAGGTAGATTATACATACCATTAGTGGACATGTATATGAGGTTCACATACATTTTTTAAGGTGGGCCCCACATACATTTTACATGGTAGGTCTCATATACCATTGGTGAACATGCATGTGGGTCCATGTGTGGACATATATATGAAACTCACATATATGTTATGGGGCCCACATACATTTTTCAATGTGAACCCCACATACCATTGGTGAACATGTATGTAGGGTCCATTAATCGACATGTATGTGAGGCCAAATGCATTTTTCAAGGTGGGTTCCACATAATATCTAATGTGGTTCCCACATATATTTCCAAGGTGGGCCCTACATATCATTGGTAGGTCCCACTTACACATTCAAATAATTTTTTCAGAAAAGATGACCTATTTTCTCCCAAACATGTGTATCGTGCCACATGTTCGAAAAAGACGAAGGGCGCTAAAAGATTATAAAAGCTTCATTTGAAGCTTCTTGAAAAAAGCCCAAATTCGGCATAGGCTGGAGTTTTTTTCATCTTTTTATTACCAAACAAAAAAAGCCCATAATTTAGACATCCAAGCTTTTAAACAGCCCAAAGTCCGTACAAGAAGACTTGCCAAATACGGCTATATCAAGCTGCCTTTCCAAGAAGCAGCTTGATAGTTGATACGATCCAATTAAGATAATCCAAATTTGTTCGGTTTATAATTGTATCAAATATAAACTTGGGTAGGGTTTAGGAATTAATATGAGACCGAAATCTAACCCGAATATGATGTGATTTGCAGCAATCAAAGATAGCTAGGAATAGCGAAAGGGGCGGGTGGGTTCACGGTGGAAATCAAATTCATCGTTTCTAACCTTGACTTTGAAACAAATCTTGTCTCCTAGTGGGGAAATCAGAGTTCTGAGGTGGAGTGTAGTATAAAAATCCCTAAAATTAATACCTTTTATCATCAATGACCTGAATTCCCAAAATTTTTACAAGGTTTTTAAAATTGAATCGGACAATGAACTGGTCAAGGGTTTGGTTCTCGGGTCAAATGGTTCAATCATTCAAATTGAATTGATGACCCGTTTTGACAAAAAAATAAAAAATGACCAAAACCACTGAACGGTTTGACTGCCCGGGTCAACGGTTTACTGACCAAATCAACGTTTTTGAGGTAAAATGGTGATTGGGTCCCAGTTTTTCCAGTCCGACCTTCCAGTCCAATTTTAAAAACCATGAATTTTTGAATTAAAATTATTTTTTTAAAATATATTTATTTAAAATATGGGATTTTTTTAATATAAAAATATTTTGATATAAATAATATCATAAATAATAAAAGTAATATATATATATATAATCGGGTTGGGATGGGGCGGAGAATTCACTCTCCATCCCTGGTTGGGCATCACTATCAATTCCCATCTATGCTGACATGTAAAAAGACCATTCAATCTATGTTGACATGGCATAGATTTGAAATTGACAGCTGGCCATTTATGCTGACATGGCATAATAACCAGAAGCTCTTAGAAAAATCTCCCCATCGTTTTCGAACTGTTGTTGACCCAAGCAGTTCAACCATTCAATCTGGTATATTTGCTTGCATGAGCCTCTGAAAATCTCTCTTTTGCACTTAACTATGATTTTCTAAAAAAACTATTGACTTAACAAAATTCTGACCTAGACGGTTAAACCACTAAAATGTTCGACCCAGAAAATAGTTTTTGGATCAATTTTATCTTTTAATTATTTTTTTTTTATTTTTAATATTTAACATTATAATGGGCTGATCTGTTCAGACTGGATATATTAACCATTGATCCAAAACGGCCAAAACAGTTTTATTTTTGGATTAATTTTTAAAACCTTAATTTCGAATTCGAAACTGAGGGAAACCCAAACACACGCACACACTCTCCCTCTTGGACCCGAATTCTCTCCACACCGACCTTCTCTCCTTCCCTCCCGCTGGTTCATTTTGGACCTTCGGACTTTCGGAGACTCGACCGTGGTTGCTTTGTCCATGGTTTTACAAAATCCCGGATATTAACGTTTAAAATTGGATCTAAGCCGACTCAATCCGATCCGTTTCCACTTTTCAGTCATGGTGGTGATTTGTCTGAGTGACGTAGTCTTGACTCTTGATCTTCGCATCTCCAGCTTCCAGTCAAACTATCTACCATTTATTTGTCGTGGTATGATTTGAAAAAAAAAAGTTCCCAACGCTCTACGTCTTCCCAATTAACGGGATGGATGTTAATGGGTTACGACCCGTGAAGATGATCCGCTTCTGTCCATAATAAAAGGTCACATTCGAGTGTTGAAAAGTCTATTTCTAGACTTGAGTCGGAATGAAGGAATCGGGTCCATGATGACTCCATGTCCATGTTAAACGGACGTGATTTATTATTCAAAAGTCAAAAAGGCCAAACAGGCAAGTAATATTATTTATGACCGGCCAATCTGGGTCTTAGGTTGAATAATCAACCTAAGAAATGCTGAACTTCTATGGTTTGAACAATTGAAGTACGCAAACAGGCAAGAGTTTGAACAATTGAACTTCTAGATGACAGCAGCTAAGAGATGATCTCTGCTGTCCCAATTACATTCTGCCACCTCTATGGTTGAAGTTTACTTTTTTTAAGAATCCCAATTTCCTCCTCTTACGGCATTTATAACCACAAATTTGGAATATCTCCCATGAATGGAAACATATAACTATAAAAGATGTTATTAATGTGTGACCGTAAATATACTGATTGGTAGGAAAAAAAGAAAGAAAGAAATTGGGATTTGGAACATCTCTTCGAAAATGGCAACATAGCATACAAGTAAAAAGACCATTCCTCATGTGTGACCGTCGTATCCTGTATGTAGGTGTGGGTAGGGTTTTGAGTGGGAGATACGAACTGCTTGAGGAATGCACCCAATGAATTGCCTTTCACATGTTAATTTTAAGATTTATAGGGCTTATAATTTAGACTTTAACGTTTAAGGGCTACGGTTTAGATTAATGTTTTAAAAATCGATTTGGAGGTTGAATTGCTTTTATCTCCAAGTCGAATGGGTCAATGGTTGAATTGGATAAGTTGAATGGTTTTTGATTAAGTCAATGAGTTTTGACCACTGACGGGTTTTGATTGAACTGGACTTAATGGCAGGCTGAAAACACTGATTTAGATATGAAAAAAGAAAAGAGGTGGTTTGAATGCATTTGTCCAATCATGGAAGGAGGGAGATAAAACTCTGCATAAATATCATACAGATTGAGCCATGTATATATATAATATTAGTGCTTAGAGAAAACTTTGGTCGTTCATGTTCCATGGCCTATGCTAACCACTCCAAGTCATTAGTTAGTTCATACAGCTATGCCTCGAACCTATGCATGCTCGAATAAAAATTTGATTAGGTTTGGATTCGCAAATTTCAGTTTTACATTAGTTTGGGTTCAGGTCTAGGTTATGTCTTAGGTTTGGGTTGGCTCTTAACTTCACCCAATCTATCTAATTTATTTATATTTAAGAGGAAAGAAGAGATTTAATGGGGGGTGGAAAAATGTTACAAACATTTATTTTGGGGGGAGAGGAGTTTTAAGATTTTTTTTTCTTTTTTGTTAAAAAGAAAAGAATAATCTTCTGAGAGAGAGAGAGAGGGAGAGAGAACAGATGATGGATTTTATTTAGGAATGGCAATGGGCTGGATTGGGGTCAGGTTTTATATATCCTATCCCGACCCCAAACACATATACCCCACCCCACACCTTCCCTTACCTTGTGGGGAACAGGGATCCCTGAGTTTTCCCTGCTCTGCCCTGACCCTTAGGTTGCATTTGGAAATGATGCAAATAAGTGTGAATGCAAATACGTAGAGTGTAAAATGGCTCATATAAATTGTAAATTGGGTTAGTTTTGCATTTATTGATGTATCTTTATATCTTATTATCAATGTAAATATGCATTGTTCTATCATTTGTCAATAATAAATATAATATTGTTAAACACAGGCAAAAGTGAATCAGAGTACAAATTTACCTAAACCAGGATTTATACTCCATTTGCATGTTTCCAAATGCAGCCTTACTGGCTAGCATGGTTTCATTTACATTTGGGTTAGGCTTGAGTCCATGTTGTTTTTTTTTAGTTCTTCTAAATTTTTAATATCTTTATGTTTTAATTTTTAAAGGGTATACCGGTGATTTGATTCATCAATTAACAAATAGCTTTTGACATGTCCATTCTCAAAAAATAATATGTGAATGTGCATGTACTTATGATTGTATGTATGTTAGGCCTGTAATCAGATCGGGTTCATCTAAATTCCATTATCCCAGTTTGATTTGATAAGGAAGTAATGGCATCCGAATCCAATCAGATGCATGAACAGTGCATCCAAGTTTGATTCCAATTGGATTTTTTGGATTTTGGATTTCATCTAACTCCAATGGACTTACTCTAGGCCCAAAATAAAGTTGTCTTGTTCAAAAGTCCAACCATGTACTAAATACACTAAAGATTTTAAAATTTTATTCAAAAGAATACTTAAAAGTTCAATGAAAATGAACAAAGGCTTTAATATATTATACTATATATAATATATTAATAAATAATTATACATTGGAGTCGGATTTTTATTGGATCCAATGGGGATATATCCGAATCCAATCAAATTCTACTTGCCCTATCCGAGTCTGGTCCAAAATGGTATATGGATCATCCAAATCCGAAATAATTGAACCAGATGTCAGATCGGGCTGCCATCCCTAATTTTATTGGAGAAAATTAAGACATAAAAAGGGTTTTGTTGTGATTTCTTATATTTTTAATAATTAATTTAGAAAAATATAATCGCATCTATGAGAAATGAGAGGAGGATGTCTATGTGAGCTCTGTAGTGAGAGGACCCTTAAAGGATGAATCCAAGCTAGGTTCTATATTTAAGGTTGGGTTGCCTCTTAACCTTGATTTAAACCTATCTAATTAATACTCCTTTATTAAGCGAGTCAAAAGGGGTCATTTAAGAGGGAAAGATGGATTTAATAAGGGATGGGGATGTTACAAACATTAACCGTTGGGGGAGGGGAGTTTTAAGAACAATTTTATTAAAGAGTAGAAATGGTTTTTATTAGAGAAAATTAAGATTTAAGAATTTTTTTATTGTGATTCTTATATTTTTTATAATTTAGTTTAAAATTAAATAACCACATGTGGGAAAAATGAGAGAAGTAGAAGATGCATGTGAGCTCAGTGGTGAGAGGTCCCCCAACTCCCCTCTTTCCTCTTCCTAATACAGATATGAATAATGCTAACACTTGCTTGGTTTTGGTGCAAGTCATAAAAGTTAAATTAGAGTATCATATTAGATAAGGTTGATACTTAGCTCCCCTTAATTTTTCAATAAGTCATTTACCCATGTTCTTTTGATCATGAATTTTACCCAATTAAGTTAAAAAATGACCATTTTTACCCATAAGGCTTAGTTTGGGAAGAGCACAAATACAAACATGTATCATGCAAAAGCTTTTATTTTGTATTATTTTGTACTATAAATATTTGTATTTGCACTCTTTCCAAACTGAGCCTTCACTATTAGAAGGGCAATTTTGTTGCTGATGTTTTTGGAAAACTCAGGAAATGGGACCATTTTACCTACGTATGTGATACCTATAGAAAAATCAATTTACCATGGGACACAGTTACCAATATATGAATGTAGAATAGTTGGCCAACTTTCCCCCTCTATTTACCAAAAAACAATGAAGCTAAGGGGAGAACTTTGTGGATGGCTAAAGGGACAACCACCATATTTTTTTCAATAGTTCTAGAAGCTTGTACATATGAACTAACGTGTTAGTTAATGATCCGCTGACCTAGGTGATCAAACCATTGACACACTCAACCTAAACAACGGTTTTTGAAGTATTTTTGTTTCTCACCAATAAATTCTACAAAATAAATCTACATATGATATTTTTAATAACACATAACCTATGTCCAAAACCAAGTCAAAAAATAATTAAACAAACCATCCTTTTGTCTAAGTGGTGAGTAAATAGATCAACCATGGATGTTAAATGGGTCAACTAATGTTCTCATAGTTAAAAAAAAAATTAAATTAAACATAAATATAAATATTAAAAAAGTTATAAAAAATGTGAAAAAATTAGGCACTTATCTAATAGTATTTATTTATCATATCAAACAACATCAATCATGCTAAATAAAAGTATTTTTATTCGATGAAAATGAAATACAATATTTAAAACTAATCCAAAAAATGAAACCATTTTCCTCCTCAAGTAGTGGGCCAATGATTCAACCTTTTAGGTCAAATGGATCAATCCACGATATCATAAATAAATAATAAAAAATAAAAAATATTAATGATAGGAATAGAATTAAAAATTAAACTAACTTAGAAGGAAAGCTAATTTTGCATCTAATTAATGGTCAATGGCCCATAGGGATGCAAATTAGGTGGGCTTAACTCAAACTCGAATAGACCTAGCTCATAATTTTAGACAAGTTAGGTCCACATAGGCATGACAAGTTTAGAGGCAAATCAAAGTCAAGAAAATACATCACATGCTTCTATTGTAAGAAATATGATCATTACAAAAGTGAGTGTCAAAAAATCAAGAGAGAGTATACCAAAGAGGAGAAAGAAAGTGAAAGAATGAAGAAAAATATACCACTACAATTTTAAGTGGAGATATCATTGTTCTTATAAGTTGTGAAGAATCTTGCATCAATTTGGCATGTCATGACCCAAAATGGATTGTTGATATAAGTATTTTTAATCATATTACTCCTCACAAGTAATATTTTACTTCTTAACAGTACAAGTTATTTTGGTATTGTGAGAATGGAAAACAATGGAACTTCCAAAATAATGGAACTTGTAGATCTTTGAATTTGATTTCAGTTTGGAAGTTAGATAAAAAAAGGTTTCAATAAACAATTTGATAATGGAAAATGGAGAATATTCAAGGGGCCTCTTGTGATAGCAAAAGGCAAGAGGTACTACACTCTTTACCCACGAGCAAAAAGGGAATGGAAATTCTTGCTAGGAAAAATCTCTCAAATGGCATGAAAGGCACAAAAGTAAATACATATATTCATTGTTTAGTTGATAAATGAAATAGAGTTTCCTTTCAAAGTTCTCATAAAAGAAAGCATGTTTTAGAATTGATTCATTTTGATGTTTGTGGTGTTTTTTACTTTGTTACTTTCATAGATGATGTTAGTAGAAATTGTAGGCTTATGCTTTAAAATCTAAAGATCAAGTGCTCAATGTCTTTAAAGATTTTCATTCTATAGTTGAAAGAAAGACACGTTGACCTCTAAAGTGTATCTATATTGAGTCTATTGAAAATGGTAGTGAGTATAAAAGTCCATTTCAGAATTATTGTAAGAATCATGGTATCTGGTATGAACATCAATCCTTAAGACCTACACCAAAATGGTGTATTTGAGAGAATGAACCGCACTATCTTAGAGAGAATCAGATGCATGCTGTCGTAAGCAAAGTTGTTAAGATGCTATTGGGGAGAAGTTGTGCATATAATAGCGCACTTGATTAATTTGTTTCTTATAATTCACTTGAATGATGATGTTATTGAAAGATAGAAAGAGTATGGACTAAAAGAAACATTTCTTATGATCATATCAAGGTGTTTTGTTGTAAAGCCTTTGTGCATATACCCAAGGATGGACATTCCAAACTTGATGATAAAACTAAGCAATGTATTTTCTTGTGCTATATAGATTATAAACATGGTTATGGGATCCAGTGGTTAGGAAGATCATTAGAAGAAGAGATGTGGTTTTCTTGAAAACCAAACAATTAAAGATTTTGAGGTATTTGAGAAGCCTGAAGTAGATGATTGTGAACTTGTAGATTTGGATCTAATTTTTCCTTGCTTGGTGCATAGAAATGATGGAGGATATGTGCAATAGGAATATATAAATTTACAGAATGATGAGCATTCTTAATGAAGATGCTAGTGATGATAAACAAGGGAGTAGCTACTTAAGAGCCACTAGTTTCATTAAGAAGATTAACTAGCAAACACCAACCGTTAAGAAGATACCCACCTACCAAATGAGTATATAATGCTTTCAAATGTAGGTGAACTTGAAAGCTACCAAGAAGCCCAAGAAAGTGAACACAAAAAAGAATTATTCAAGGCTATGCAAGAGTAGATGTATTCGTTGCATAAGAATCATACATGTGATTTGGTAGAAGAACTATACAAGGGTAAGAAGGTACTCAAGAACAAATGGGTGTGCATGTTAAAGTGTGAAGAAAAGAGCTCAAAACCAAGGTGTAAGGCAAAATTGGTTGTAAAAGGATTTGGATAGAAAATGGGTGTTGCTTTTAATGAAATCTTTCCTTCTATAATAAAAATGTTATCAATACGTGCTGCATTGGATTTGACTATATGCATGGATTTGGATGTTGAATAATTAGATGTTAAGACAACTTTTCTCCATGGTGATTTGGAAGAAGAGATCTACATGAAACAATCAGAAGGCTTTGTAATTAAAGCCTTTGATTACTATATATATATATATATATTGCAAGTTAAGGAATAGTTTGTATAGATTGAAACAAGCTCCAAGGCAAGGATGTCAAAAATTTGAATCATTCATGATAGAACATGGGTATGGAAAAACAACTTTAGATCATTGTGTTTTCACTAAGTGTTTTGTTAGTGAAGATTTTATCATTCTTCTACCTTATATGGATGACATGTTGATTGTTAGGTAAAATAAGACAAAAATTGAAAGGTTAAAGTAGTGAAGAAAAATTTTCTCCACAAAGGACTTAGATCCAATTCAACAAATTTTCCGTATGAAGATCTCATGTGATAGAAAATTTACGAAGTTTTGATTGTCATGAGAAATCTATATTGAAAAGGTTCTTGGGGGATTTTATATGGACAAGGCAAAACCGGTTAGTACTCCATTGGCAAGTCACTTCAAATTGTTTAGTGATCAAAGTCCAAAAAGTGAGAAAAAAACAGAGAAATGAAGAACATTCCCCATGCCTATGCCATAAGAAGTTTTATATATGCTATGGTTTTTATTAGTCTGGATATAACAAATTATTAACACTTGATTTTTGCTCGGTTCATCGCTTGAACCTCCAAATTGCCTCAAATACATGATCAGACCCTTCCAATCTCTCTGAAACATCCAACAACCTAAAAATCTCAACTTTCAGCCCCAAAGCCCCTAAATCCACCATTAAACCATCCGATACTAATCCGATGACCCCGATCAACCCCCATCTACACTTCAATCCTCTAATCAAAGGCCACCATTAGACTCAAGACCTTCCAGAATACTTACCTAGCAAATATCAACCCAAAATTTCTCTTTTTATACTTTCATCAAATGAAGATTCCATTTTAACCCCCATCGTTAGCTTAAAACACCCACAACCTATATCCACTAGATCCAAACATATCTAAACCAATCAGACCTTCCCAACCATCTCAAAATGCCAAAAAACCCCTACATATGAATTTTTAACCCAAAATACCTCAATTTACACCTTCATCATATCAAGATTCCATTTCAAGACTCCAGATTGATCGGATTTCAAATCCCCCGATTCGGGCCTAGTTGAACCAATCTGACCTTACCAGTCACCTTAAACCGCCTAGAAACTTCACCCTATGAAATTTCAACCATCTATGTTTGCCTCTTCATCATACCAAGCTTATATTTTGGACCCCCTTATTAACTAAATTAAGTCTTTTCTAGATCTACCTGATCCGAGCTCATTCGACTCAATCTGAGCCCATCAATCAATTCAGACTACCCAAAAACCCAACCTGCCAAATTTTAGTTAAAAATCCCCCAATTTTCCCACTCATCCAAAAAAGATTCTATTTTGGCCAATCTCGCTAGTCGACTTATACGAAACCCTTCTTCAATGACCAAACCCATTTCAACCCTCCACATTTTGACCCCAACCCCGTCATTGAACCAGAACCCTGGTTTGACCCCCTGGACCCGGTTTTATCTAGGCTTTTAAAAAATTGCCAAAACCCACCCTAAAATTTTGAAATTACCATTATACCCTAATACTTAAACAGCCTATTTTTCATTCGAAAGGGAGAATCCACTGTTCATCCTCTTCTCCACTCGAACCGAAACCAGGCGGCGACAAAGAGCTCCCCACTTCCGATCTCCCTCTCTCTTATTCACTTTCTTTCTATTCTTCTTTTCTTTTTTATCTTGAAATTTTTACATTTCACTGCCACTGTTCATCGTCTCCTTCGTTGAACAGCGGTGGCACTCCTCTTCTCCCTGCAATACTCTTCTAATCCCTTCATCCCTCATCGTTTTCCCGCTTTCTTCCATCGAGCAAGAATCAAGAACTCCATTTTAATTTGCTAATTCGAACCCGAATTCACTGATCACCTTCTTCGATTTGACACAGCGGCGGCAGCTAACACTCAATCAGCTCGCAACGGTGAAACCCAACTACTGTTTTTAACTACATTCTGGTGGCTCCTGATCATTTATTGGGGGTAAATCTTCATAGAAAATGCTTTATCGATCACCCCTGTCATCGTTGACTCCTCAAACACATCAGAAGCCATTATCCGAAGACAAAAAGTCGAAACAGAGCTAATAGAATCGGTTCTTGCCACATCGTCTGAGTTCAGGTTAGGACATAACCCAGATGCATCTTAATTCATCCTGCAACTTTTTTTTTTTGGTTCCCGTTATACTAGTTTCTCCTGCTTCTTTATGTTTTGATTTTCCTTTTTTTTTTTCCATTGTCATTCTCTGTTTTTCTTGGGTATCTCGGCCACGAGAGATGTCGTTGAATCTCTGTAAATCTTGTGGTCAATAACGAATGCATTGACGAAAAGGGTTATCATATGTCCTTTTTTATCGGTTGATAATGCTCAATTTCTTTTTTTATTCTTCAGTTAGGAAAAAACTGCTTTCATGTCTCATGTTCGTAGGTTTTTGTCCTTTGCTATTTAATTGCTTTTTTCTTCTCAATTGCTTAGTTTATTTTATTTTATTTTATTTTCTCTTAATGCCTCAAATCGATCGAGTGAGTTTATTCATTTTGGAACTTTCGGTAGAGCCGTAGTGGATGAAGTCATATATATTTTATTAATCCTGGCCGGAGAAGACTATCATGGGGATTTTCCTCAATCGATTAGCACTCAGCTCCTGTAGCTAAGAACAAGATGTAAGAAAAAAAATAATAATATAAGAAAACAGAAAATAAGGAAACGAGGACATGAATGAGATATTAGAGATGAGAAATCTCTGTTTGCAGATCCAGGGTCAGAACGGAAGGAGTGGTTAGCCAAAAAAAAGACCCAAAAAAAGAATAATAAATAAGCAAATAAAAATAAAAAATGGATACAAAAAATAGAATAATAAATAAATTGAGAAAAAGTGAAATGGGGGAAATTAGTTCAACAGGCTCGAACATCTTTAGGTGACAAGGGGAAATAATTTTTTGAAAGCAAAGCAATTATAAAAAAATGGAATGAAAAAATATATATAACAATAAAAATAATAAAATAAATATGAAAATGAAAAATAATAAAAATTATAAAAGATTCAAAAAATATAAAATATAAAAAAAATTAAAAATTATAATTTCATAAAATAAATTTGTAAATAGGATTCCATAAGGAAAATATAAAACTGAATAATTGCTAAGATTAAACATAAACAAATACATAAATAAAATATTAAAAAACAAAGAAAATAAGAAAAAATATAAATATAAAAAAATAAAAAACACAATAAATGAAATAATAAATAAAAGGTAATACAATAGTTTCCCTTGTTTGTTGGTTTGTTTTAGCGTTTTGTTCTCATTATTGTTTGTCTTTATGCTTGTTTGGGATTTCCATGTGAGCCCTACCTATTGGACCTGGGAGAGGGGTGCCTAACCCTTTCCCTCTCCCATCTGAGTCTTTCCTGAACTGGTTAGCTGGTGCCCTGGGCTTTGGAGTTACTACAAAACAAAATGGTTTTAAAAATCACTATCGAAGGTTCCATCACCTCCATTTCCATAAGTGATGGGTGGTGACTCCATTTTCAGCCCAAGCGAGCCGTTTTTTGACACTCATAGAGTGGCGACTCTACTGGGGCCCACATAGGGTACCCATGTTGTTTACTTCTTTCTTAATAAAATTAGCCTTGTTGTGCTAGTATTTTGTTTTGATATTGCATTTTGATCACTTTTATCTTGTCTTGTTGAAAATAATATAGCTTTTTCATTTCTTTGTTTTTCTATTTTGCTAACATGCATGGCTTTAGGTTAGATATTTTTGGATTGACATTTTAGTTTAGGAATTTTTATTTGCATCTTCTAATTTGAACATTTTTGTTTCCCCATTTGCATTTATTGGGTTGTTTAGAGTTGTGGGTTTTTTTGGATAATTTCTAGAATGGATGCATGCTTATTTCCCTCATACAATAGTTGTTAGTTTGTTTCTTTTCCTTTCTCCTTTGTATTTCCCCCTTTACTTTTAATAATGGTTTCTTGGAAGAGATCCTGCATAGTAAAATAAATTAGAAAGAGCAAAATAAAGGATTGGGATATTGGTACTTCAAGCATTTCTTTCATGTGAATCAAATCTCACAACCCATCCAAGGGGGCTTCCTTGCACATGCTCTTAGGATATCATGGAAAATTGCAATGTATGAACTAGGAAGTGCTGAAATGCATCTTGAAGACTCCATTTCAGTTTGGTATTCTTGGATTTCTTTATTTAATGCTTATTGGGGGCTATCAAAGGGGTAAATTTCTTTCTCACGTTTCATTTTCTTTGTATGCTACAAATTGATAACATGTGAGATTCTCCAAGTTTTTATTTGGCATGAAATGGTTTAAGATTTTGGGTGGGTTTACATTCATGAAAGCATGACATGTTGGAAGGATAGTGGAGCATTTATTTGTATGATCAAATTCAGATTGTCTGTTGCCTTTGAATCTAGCATGTGATGAGTTAGGATGTTTTGAGCAATGTGTTTATGCTGAAGTGAAATGTCACTTGTTTTCATATGGTTTATGAACTCAACACATAATGGATTTGATGATTTTTTATAAGCATGTCATTGATGAAATTTCTGGACATTGGGTTACTTTTGTTCTTCATATGATGGATTTGATGATTTTTCTTAAGCATGTCATTACTGAAACTTTGGGTTGTCTTGGGTTGTTTTTCTTCTTAACATGTGAGTTTGATGGTTGTTTTTTCCTTTAGAAGCATGTCATTGCTGAAATTTAGGGACTTGGGGTTGTTTTCGTTATTAATATGTGGATTTGTTGGTTTTTAGAAGCATGCAATTACTGAAGTTTTTGGGCCTTGGATTGTTTTTAGAATCATATTCATTACTGAAATTTTTGGGTTTTGTTTTGTTTTTTTTTTTTTTTTGTTTGAAACATGTGGAAAATGTTGATTTTAAAAGCTTTCTCATTGCTGAATTTTCTAGGTTTTGGAGGTTTCTTTGGCCCCAATATGTGAAGAATGTTGTTTTTAAAAGCCTTTTCTTTGCTGAAAGTTCCAAGTTTTAGATTCTTTTTTATTCTAACATTTGAATAATGCATGATTTTGGAAGCATCCCATATGCTGAAAATGAAAGTGCTACATGGTTTTTGAATGCATGGTGTGGGGGGATAGCTGACATGCAGAAATGAGGTGCTTCATGATGAGTAGGGACCCAGTTATGATAAACATGGTGCTTCTTTGATCAAATTGAAAGGCTGATGTTCATGATGATAGATGATGAAAATATTGTCTTGGACACATTTCAGCATAGATGACTTTTGGGGATGTGATTTTATTATGAAATAAGCTACTCATGTTAAAAGGGTTGGGTGTTTGGGCTGAAATAAAAAGAGTCATTCTTAATCACTTGGGCTAATAGGAAACATGTCTCATAATGGAAAAGCCTAAAATTTTAATCTTGAAACTCAAATGAAATATGCAAGTTATGGGTTAGGAGATGAGAGTTGTGGGGTCTTTTAGCTTTAGGTTGGTAGGTGGGGGTTTAATAGGATGTTCCTGTGATAATCATGAATAAAATACCAATAAATGAGATTGATTGGGCTTCGTGTGTTGTGAGGTAGAATAAATTAGCTTTATGGTAGAAGTTTAATTATTGATTTTCTTAATAATAAGCAATAAAAGAGAAAACTAGTCTTAGTTTTGGTAAATATCTTCTTTGAAATACTTACTCTTGAACTTGTTTATTTTGAGAGACATTAGAAGAGGTTTCAGCATTGTTCCTTTGAGGTTTATTGACTTGGCATGATGAAATGGGAGTGAGTTTCTAGTCTTTTGGGTGGAATTGACTCTCTTGAACTTGATTAAGTGTTAACTTTCTCATTGTGGATATGTTTGGGAGATGTTTCAGCTTTATTTCTTTGAGGACAAGCATGGTCAAATTCTGAAATGGGAAGAGAAATTAAAATCATTCAAGAAAAATGATCTTTTAAATCTTAAAGTGAATTTGAAAATCCACTTAGATTAAGGGCCTGTTTGGCATGCCTTTTTGAGAAGATCTTCTTGTAGCTCTGACAGTTCAAAGATGCATTGAGCTTTTGACATAAGATCTTGGCAGCCCGAAGATAGTTTGGCAGACATGCGTCTTTTCATGCATCTGCCCGCGTCTTTCATCGTGAGATTAAAATGCGAAAGACGCAGGAAGCATCATTTGAAGCTTCTCGAAATCAACCCGAAATGGACTTCTTGCATCTTTTCAGTGCACCGTCTTTTGGTAGTTAGATTTTCCGCAAGCCAAACGGAAATAGACCAAAAATTGGTCTTCCTGGTTTGTAAGCAGTCGAAAGACCATGCGGAAAGGCACGCCAAATGGGCCCTAAATAACTTAGGCTTTGTAGGAAATTTAATAAAGAATTTCTTAAGCTGAAATGTGTTCAAGATTCAAGACAACAAAAGATAAAAAATAAAAATTAAAAATTAAAAGGTGTATATACAAAAAAAGGAAAATCAAGTCAAAATAAAAGATACATATTAGTGTTTAGGATAAGAAAATAAAAAAGGGGGATTTGCATCCAATAATTTCACATTCCAAATAAGTATACTCTCATCGAAAGTTCAATGTATGTAAATATCTCTTTTATGTGATTTGTTTTTAATGAGTGCGCTATTTGTTTAATGTTTAGTTTTTTTTTATCGATCTTGTTATTTACATTTATATGTGATGATGCATTCAACTATGTTTCTCTTACTTCACTTTTTGTATGCTTGATCTCACTCACCACTTGCACACACCATTTTTATTAGATTGTAGTATCCTATTTCTGATTAGGAGGGGGCCAGTGGATGCCTGGACATTTGGATGGCATTGACAACCTACAAACCAACCACCAATTTGAGAAACCTGCTTATTTGGCGAGTGGAAGTTTGAAGGCTGGCTACCTTGTTGGAACCTTGTGTCTAGAAATAAACTAGGTCAACCCATGCATTTTTCACCTAGAATCCAAGTTTTGAGTCTAGAAAGGAGTATGAGAAACTACCTTAGTCTAGGATAGGACACATGTGTCAAGCACTTTGTGGGTAATAAAAAAATATAAAATAAAGCATGATAAGATAAAAAAAGAGAAACAAAAAGCAAAAAAGAAGAGAGAAAAAATCAATTAAAATAAAAAGGGTAGGAAAGGTTAGTTAAGCACAAATACACACAAAAGAAAATAAAATTAAGAAAATTAAAAATCCAAAAAATTGGAAAAGAGAAAAAAGAAAATAAAGAAGAAAACGTATAAAAGAAAATAAAAAATACAAAATTTCTTAAAGGGGAAGGATTAACCATGTTTTCTTTTGGATAATTAATTAAGAGATGAGAAAAAACAAAAAAAAAAAGAAAAAAGAAAAAGAGAAGAAAGTGTTAAAATCAAAATTCAAGAAAAATAATCAAATCTTAAAATCCAAAAAAGATAAGAAATAAATGATAAGAATAATAATAAATAAAAATAAAAAAAAAATCGAAAGAAGATAAAAAGAATGAATGGTAAAGAAAGAAAAAGAAGAAGGAGAAATAAGAAGTGAGATAAAATTAAAAGTATATATGAGATGTGGGACCCACATAGTGTGACAACATAAAAAGATTAAAATCTCAAAAAAAGTAAAAAAAATAAAAAACAAATAAAATAATAAATCAAATATATATAATAAAAAAATAAAAATTTAAGTAAATAAATAAGTAAAATGATAATAAAAATAATAAATACATGAAGATTAAAAAACGAAAACAAAAAATTACAATAATAAGTTATAAAATAAAAAAATAAATAAATAAATAAAATCAAACAAAAGTGAAATAAAAAATGGGAGAAAAAGAAAGGATAAGGATAAAAGAGAGGAAATAGGAGAATAAGAGAGGTTCCCCATAATATAACAAACAACAATAATGTTCAAACAAGTTGGAACAAATATCAAGAGAAAATCCCATTCAAGAAATTGAAAGTAAAAACAAATAATAAAAAGTAAAAAGAAGAAGAGTAAAATATAACTAATAAAAAAATATAATAATAAAAAAAAAAAAGAAAAGTAAAAGAATAACAAAGAAAGGTAATATAAATGGGTCAAACAAAACAATAAAATGCTCTTTTGTATGCTTTGGTGAAACATGTGTGCTAGTTGTTAATGATTGACTGCATTCTTTCTTAAAGTCAAATTGAAAAGAATAATCTGAGTTTTTCTTTTAAACTTGTGGTAATCCAAATAAACTACTCATTGTAAGTGTTTTAATTTGCATCAAGTCTTTTCCTTAGTTTGGTGTGTTTTGAAAGTATTTCCATTTTTTTCTATGCTTTTCATGATAGGATGAGTAATTTAATTTGGATCAAGTCTTTTCCTACTTATTTGCATCGTACTGCATTATACATCCCTTCAACCTAGTTGGTTATAGAGGCATTGACAGCCATTTTTCAGCCATAGAACAATCCAGAGTCACTTTCCTAAAATTGCCTCCCCTTACCACCTCTTGTTAATCCATTTCCTTTCTAGTGCAATTAGGACCTAATAAATAAACATCAATCACACTCAACTCCTTATTTCACCTTTTTTTATGACTGCCCCTTGGATTCAATAATTAGATAGCCAATTCATAATAGCCTACATTCTTCATAGGTGGCCAATCCATCCCTAGATTCATGCATATTTCTTTATTTGCTCGGGTTTTTACCCCATCTAATTTTGAACTAGGGATATGCCCAGTCTTTATCATTGTTTTCTCGATGCTTTGTCAGCATTGCATGGTTTTCACATACATTTAGCATTTTGCATATCCTACCTTAGTTGCCTCAGGTAAACCCCCACTACATAGCCCTTGGCAATTTTCTCATTCTCTTTGGTTGTCCAAATAATTTAATAAAATAAAAAACAAATAAAACAAATATTACATTAATAAAAGAAATTAAAAAGAAAAAAATAATAAAAAAAGAGAGAAAAGGAAAACTACCAATCACTTTTCTGAACCATAGAAGTTTCTTCAAGACAATGGCATTTAGTTCCAAGAAGGTTAAGACATCAGACTCGGAGAATATCATGTTGTCGAAATCAGAGAATCCTAAAAAACTCTATGCCGAGACTGTAGGTCATCATCAACCTTTAGCAAACACTGTAGGGCCATTGAGCATAATACCCATTTGGGAGGATGTAGTCAAATTGAAGAAATATTTAGAAGAGTTGAAGCACATTCAGCCCCCTCTTGCACTAGATTTCAGTGATTTGTGCATGTACTCGGGGTTAGAATTTCCAAAAGGTGTTAAAATTCTAGAGTTTATGAAATATAACGGGAAAGGTTGTCATAGAGTGCATCTAAGTACATATTGTGGAGATCCATTGCTGCTTAGTTGAAGACTCTCATCCCTTTGGAAGAAATGATTGAGTTGTTTCTAAACACCCTAGAGCCACCTTTCTCAACGTTCATGAAGTATCGGGATTTCAAGGATTTTAAGGGCATAGTCACTGTTGGTAAGAGAATTAAGCATGGCTTTCAATCGGGAAGCCGTGGTCCAATTGTAAACCCTCCATTGTCTAGTGAAGTAAATGAAGTACAAGCTGCTTATCAACAAGTTAGACCTTCGAGTCGTAAGCGCCCTGCTTCTCCCTCCCAACCCGATGGAAGGGTTAAGAGAAAACCTACTCCGCTCCCAATGCACAACTAGTACAAGAAGGACATTTGGTTCCACTTTATCCAAAACCAGCTCCAAATCCGCTCCCTCGAGAGTTCGAATCAAATGCATTCTGCAATTATTATTAGATGCTAGGACATCCTACCAACCAGCGTGTTCCTCTCCAACTTGCAGTACACAATCTTATCGGCGATGGAATCCTTCAGCCTTAGCGGCATATCGCAAGTTTGATCCTTTTAATTTTGTATTCCTGGCTTTGCATTAAACATTGTAAATAGGGTACATTTCTTAAACTACCCTTATGGTTTAGCTAATTGACTAAGTGTACCCTTACTGTTTGAAAATTGACTAATGCTACCCGTACTGTTTCTAACAATTGTCTAAACATTACCAGGGTCATCAAACATGGACAAAAAATGTAAAATGACCATTTTACCCTCAAATTCAATTGGATGGAGCCACTGGAGAGATTGATGGCAGCAGAGATCTAAGAGAAAAAAAATGATCATCTTGTATTGTTTCTAATCTGAACCCAGATCAGAGATAATCCTGATAAGAGCGATTGAAGAGATTGATGGTAGTAGAGATCTAAGAGAAAAAACTACTTGTTTCTGATTTGAAACCCAGATTAGAAATGATCATTTTGTATTGTTTAGATTTCATATGCATGTTGTCCGGTGAGGGAGGTTCGATCCAAATCACCACTGCTAAGAGTTGCAACGACAATGGTGGGGGAGGAAAAACAAGGGAGGTGAGGTTGAAGAAGAAGAAGAAGAAGAAGAAGAGAGAGAGAGAGAGAGAGAGAGAGAGAGAGTTCTTTTGTTGTCTTTTCTTTCTTCATCTTAGTAGTCAGTACAACCTCCTCATCTTCTCTTTCACCATAGAAGGAGAAAAATAGAAAATGCAAAACTTTGAAGAGTCGCCTCTTGCTAGAAAAATGGATTCCGACTCTAATGACGATGCCCAGTTTGAAAAATCTTTCCAGGTGCATCCGTGCATGCTAATCTCTCGTACCTTCTCCATTTTCAATTTCTCTCAGAAGTCTTTTTCTTTTATTTGCTTTGAAAATTTTCTACAGGCCTCCTCATCTTATCTCAAATGAAGGATTCCTGATTCGGTCTCTGCATCAGCCATCAATATATCTCAATTAGCAGCCTCTTCTCTCTCTGTTAGCCATCAAAATTCAGATTTGCTCCTCCGAGTGATTACACTTATACTGCCCTAGGTAAGAGAGAGAAAAATAGATAAAGGTAAAAGAGAAGAGACTAGAGGTTTGAGGAGGAAGGGGTTGTCGGTTAGAGGAAGGGGATGAGGGAGGGGGTAATATTGGGTTTTAAAATGATTTTAAACATTATGTGGACTTACGTGTATCTGGGTTTTGATAGAATACTAATGGATGTTAACGGTAAGGATAGAGTTAGTCAATTGTCATTAACAATAGGGGTAGCATCAGTCAATTTTCAAATAGTAAGGGTACACTTAGTCAATTAGCTAAACCATAAGGGTAGTTTAAGAAATTTACCCTTGTAAATAACCCAAACTATGCTCAGTCTGATCCCTCATAAAGGGTATGTAGGCAAACTGAGCAGTGGTGCTTGGGTTTAACGTGGATAATAAAATAAAAATGAAAGTTTCATAATCTAATCTTTTAGGTCTAAAATTCTTCATACTTTCTAAACAACCCTAGATTGCTTCCCTCATAGGTCTTACCCTACCACAACCATGTCATTCATAACATGTTTTCTTGGATTTCATTCAATCCACCAATGGCACACACACATATACAGGTTTTCCCTTCATATTGTTTTATGCATGTGGTATCTATTTCTTTGAGGTTTGATGCTCCTTAGGATGAAAATAAAAAAAGGGGAATGTAAGAAAGGAAAGAATCGAATGAGGTTAAGTTGAAGGTTCTGGACATGCTACCAGTGCTCTCTAATGAAAATAGTAGAAGTGACATAATTCTTTGGTCTGGCATCTTGTTCAAAAAAATGTCCTGCTTATGATCAGTTTGTAACTCGCCAAGAGTTTGAGGAGCTCAAGCAAAGAATGGTTGCCTTGGATTCCAAGATGGATTGGTTAATATCTCAAGTTGGGGTAAACCCACTTCACATACTTTCATCAGACGCACCTTTGTCCCTATCGGTCCTCACGACATCTGCACCTGCTCCCATCGTCTTTAGACCACCACATCAATCGGTATCCCCATTCCACTAACCACCAATTCACGGATGCTCATCTGGTGCACTTGCTAAGGAACCTCTTGTCATTTCGACCCCACCCTAAATATTTCAATCTACACATCATCTTCCAAATCGACATCATACGCATTATCCTCTGCTCTAACCTAAATGTCTCAAAATAGCCAGCCATCATAGAAAAAGAAGAAAAGGGTCCTCGCCCATTTACCATGCTCTCATGCTCAACTGCTACCATTCCTTATTTCAAAGGGGTACCTTTTGCCATTGAAATGGAAACCACCCTAGAACCGAAGTCGATGAAGTACAATGAAGATGCATTTTGTGCTTATCACTAGGGGCCTGGGTATACAACCGATCATTGCTGGCCATTGAAATTTGCTATTCAAAATCTCATCGACAGGGGTGTATTCGATCCCACCAGGAAAATTCCAGATATGGCACCACCGGTAACTAAGATGTTGATTCACTAGAAGATCTCATTGCCTTTGTTTTTGCTGTATTAGGACCGCTCTTCAGTTATTCCTTTATGTCTTGCTTTTACTGTTTTGTAGTTTGGAAGCAAATATGGCCATTGGAGGACTTATCTTTTGAATTAATGAAAGTTTTACTTAGTAATTTCATTTTATTGTTCTGCCTTTTGTGCTTCCAATAAAACAAAACGTTTTAATAAAAAGGGGACCCCCCAAATTTGGAAAGAGATAAAGCCGCCACTTACCTTGAGAGGAATGCATGAGTAGGCTTCAAGGACATAATTTTGTAAAAAATGGTTGTTAATTGAAGGTTTGTCGACAAAAATTTCTAAGGAGAGGGGGGTAATCCTATCAGTTCAAAATAGCAATATCCATTCCCAATCATATTGACAAATAAATCCATCATTAATAGCTCAAACTAGGGCAATCATAAGGTTGAAGCCATTGCGATGGGGTATGCACTCCTTTTGATCTATTTCTTGAGCCAGCATAGAATGCATGCATTGTATTTACTTAGTGCTTTGTTGATGAATCTAGGAAAGGACTGAAGGCCATTATTGACCGTTTATTCCCTAGATGTCCCGATCATTGATAATATTGCTAGTTAGCTCGTTGAACTGATTTCATTGGGCTTTCTTCTTTGTTAAACCAAGAAAATTCCCAAGATGCTTCTTTCCAAAGGACTAGAAAAAAAAAATTAAAAAGAATAGGAAATAAGGGGGAAGAAAGAATCACTCTTATTTGGGTAACCTCAAAATTTCCAATAGTGAAATTTGTCAAATAGCATAAATACCCTTGAGTTGGTTAAACTCAAATTATGCTTGTTATGTAGTTCTTTCCTATAGGTTATGCATTTAATGAAGAAATGACGGAAGGCACTCTTTTAGCTAATTGCTTTATCCCTTTTCATCAAACCCTCTTTATTATTCATTTCACTAGTTGTTCCTTTAAGCCTTTGTAGGAACCACTCATTCAAATAAACCCTACTCGGAGGCGGACGCCATATGTTTAATTGTGTCTGAATTTCAACAAGTTTTTTTTTCTAAAAAAAAGGAAAAAAAAGAAGAAGAAGAAAATATAGGGCAAGTGTGCAAAATTAAAATAAAAAAGGAGAGAAGTAAAAAAAAAAAAAAGGAAAAAAGGAGGCCTTAAGGAAAAACTAGGGCAACCAATTGTTACAAAGAATAAAAGGAAGAACAAGCAAAAGAAAACCTGGGGCAGATTTTATGATCAAATCGATGAGATATTGTTCCATAGTGACATTCGTTCTTAGTTTTTATTTTAACCTTACTCATTTACATTTTGTCCTATAATAAAGTCCTTCTTGATCTCCTGGGTGCATAACACATAGTATTGAAAGACATGAAGAATACAAGAACATAATTTTGAATAAAGCCCTAAATATGCATTTAAGCATATGATATCCATTACAGTTTAAGTTTCTTAAGCCTTTTATCCCTTGTTTTAGAACCATTATCCTAGGCCGTGTTTTGTCCTAGTTGAAAGTTCTTGATCCTTGAGAAGTTGGTAATTGGAACTAGACAAACCTGAATGGGTTGGCAAAAAAAAAAAAAAAAAAAAAGAAAAGAAAAGAGAGAAAAAAGGAAAGAAGAAATCAAGCCTGACTATTCTTTAAATCTAGGGACAAAATCGTAAAAAAAAAAGAAAAGAGAAAATCTTCTTGTTAAAAGCAAGATGCATCAGGGAATTGGATATCAAAGACAATGAAGTGACCAATTATTGGGAGCATGACAAAATTATCTCTTAATCCAATTTGAGCAAATCTATCTTCGTCCATCATTCGTGTGGGCCATCAACACCCGTTTCGTTAAATCATCAACATTTTTAGTGCAAAATTGAGCAGCCATCCTCTTTGTGAGTGTTCCTTCTTAATTCATCCGAACTGAGGTAGCCCCCTTTCGATGAGTGTTTTTTGATGTAAATTTTTTATCAACAATTATTGCATATCCAATGTTTATGTCTTTGAGATTTGAAATATGTTGACCATTATTTTCCGAGAAGGAAGTAACTATTTGTATCTCTTTTCTAAGTCTAGTAAAAATCACCAATGGAATTTTATCTTTGAACATCCATTGTTTTAAATCATATGAATATGACATTTTGCAATTGTGTTTTTCTTTATTAATTGATCAATTAAAAATTTTATTTGAAAATCATTCATTATATGATAAATTGTATTTTTTTTCAATTAATCATATCATGCTTTTTAAAATCATCTAGCTTCTAGATAGTCATATTATTTTCCGCCTTATTGCATAGAAATCATTGTTTGATCATGATAGTCATATTTGTTTCAATGTCCGTTACGGCATTAAAGTCCTTCATGACACCAAAGCCCCTTGTGATAGAATATCAATATTTTGTGGGTAATTGCATCATGGCATAATGCATCCTAAATATAGAAATCATCACTGTTTCAGTTAAAGATCATTATCTCATCAAATTTTAGTCGAAATCATTCATGTGAGTCAAATCTGTTTCAAAGTCCCCTATAGCATTATAGGCCCTTGTGATAGCAAAGTCTGTTACAACACTAAAGTCCCTCGCGAAAAAATATCAATGTTTCTTTGGTAATTGCATCATAGCATAACATTGCTTTGCGGCATAATGCATCATAGATGTAGAAATCAATGTTTCAGTTAAAGATCATCACTTTCTCATCAAGTTTCACTTTAAAACGACTCATATGGATTAAATCTCATTAAAGTCCGCTACGACATTAAAGTTTTTTGTGGTGCCAAAGTCCCTTGTGGCTAGATTTCAATATTTTATTGCTTATTTCCTAGTATTTCGTGGAATCTTATTTGCATTGCGGTATAGTGCATATCAGATATATAAATCACTTGTTTAGTAAAAAAGTGAAAAATCATCATTAATTGCTCGCTTGAATTATATCTATCTCAAAGCCTATCATGACATCAAAGTCCCTTGTCGCATTAAAGTCCTTCATGGCACTAATGTCCATTGTGGATAAAATATCAATGTTTTGTTGATAGTTGCTTCATGGTATAACATAATTCTTATTGATTATTGATTTGATTCATAATATAACATCACTATTTAATTAAAAAGCGTTCATCTTAATTAAATTTGTTTCAAAATCTCTTATGACATCAAAATCTGTTATGTCAATAAAGTCCTTCATGGCATCAATGTTCTTTGTGGCTTTAAAGTCCATTATAGTACAAGTCCTTCATGGCGCTAAAGTCCCTTATAGCTAAAATATTAGTGTTTTGTTGATAATTGCTTTGTGGCATAACATGGTTATTGTTGATTTTCTTAATAACATAATGCCATTGTTTGGTTAAAAACCATCCATCTTAATTAAATTTGTTTTAAAATCCCTTGTGGCATCAAATTCCTTTACGATACTAAAGTTTTTCACGGCATCAAAATTCCTTATGGCATTAAAGTCCATTACAGTATAACTCATTCATGGCGCTAAAGTCCCTCATGGCTAAAATATCATTGTTTTGTTGATAATTGTTTCATGGCATAACATGGTTCTTGTTAACTTGCTTAATAACATAACATCATTATTTAGTTAAAAATCATTTATCTTAATTAAACTTGTCTCAAAATCCCTTGTGGCATCAAAATCCATTATGATATTAAATTCTTTCATGGCATCAAAGTCCCTTGTGACATTAAACTCTGCTATGACATTAAAGTCCTTTATGGCATTAAAGTCCCTCGTGACTAAACCATCAGTGTTTTGTTGATAATTGCTTCATGGCATGTCATGGTTCTTATTGATTTGCTTTATAACATAACATCACTGTTTAGTTAAAAAATCATTAATCTTAATTAAATTTGTTTCAAAATCCTTTATGGCATCAAAGTCCGTTATGACAGTAAAGTCCTTTATGGCATCAAAGTCCCTTGTGGCATTAAAGTCCGTTGCAACAACAAAGTCCCCCGTATCATTAAAATCTCTTGTGGTGAAAAAGTTAGCATCGTTTTGCATAATGGCATAATGTAATCTTTGTGTTTTCCTGACTTACAATGGATTGTTATTTGTATTGCAACATAACATACATTTTTTTTTATTGCTAGTGTCTTTATTTCAAATTGCAGCATAACATATTGTGATAAATATAAAAAATGATGATAATGAGAGCTTTGTAGTATGTCCTTCACCACCTTCTAAACGTGTAGCAGGAAATCTAGAAGCATTACAACCATCTACCATCCTATGAGTGTTGAATTTGTGAATTCCCCACCATGAAAGGATGCCTCTCAACTGACAAAAGAGTAGTTATGCTATATCAACCACAAGTCCTATGTCAAGTTTTCAAAATGTTTTCTAAAGGTTATTTGTATGCGTTTTTTGTGCTTTGTGATAAGCTTAAGTATTCTATTCTTGAACTATTTTCAATGTTGTGTTTTGCTTGGCTTTTAATGTCTTCCTTCTGGAGGTTCTTGATACCTAGAAGAGGCCACTTTGCCAAGAATAAAATGGCCTGAATATGATGAATCGATGTTGTATGGGAACTCCTCTTCTTCGCGTCTCCATTCACTTTAACCTTCATTCCTCACTTTGCCCCTCTTCCAAGCCTGCCCTTCGTAAAAATCTCTATATGCTTCTTTTTGGTCTTTGTTGTTTTATAGTTTTATACCTCACAACAAAGAGGGGCAACAGTCAGCACCTGATTTTTTGTCGATCCATCGCCTGAACCTCCAAATTGCCCCAAATACTCGGTTAGACCCTTCCAATCTCTCTGAAACACCCAAAAATCTTAACTTTCATCTCCAAAGCCCCTAAACCCACCGTCAAACCCAACCGATGGCCCTGATCAACCCCCATCTACACTTCAATCCTCTGATTGGATGCCACCATTAGACTCAAGAACTTCCAGAATACCTACCAAGCATATATCAACCCAAAATTCATCTGTTTACCCTCTCATCAAATGAAGATTCCATTTTAATCACATCGTTAGCTTAAAACACCCATAACCCATATCCACTTGATCCAAACACATCCAAACCAATCAGACCTTCCCAATCATCTTGGAATTCCAAAAAACCCCTACATATGAATTTTTAACCCAAAATACCTTCATTTACACCTTCGTTGTATCAAGATTTCATTTCAAGGCTCCAAATTAACTGAATTTCAAATCCGCCTGATTTGGGCCTAGTTGAACCAATCTGACCTTACTAATCACCTTATACCTCCTAGAAACCTCACCCTATGAAATTTCAACCAAAACATCCTTTGTTTGCCCCTTCATCATATCAAAATTATATTTTGGACCCTTAAATTGATTGAATCAAGCCCTTTCTAGATCTACCTGATCTGAGCTCATTTGACGCAATCTGACCACGCCAATCAAGTCAGACTACCTCAAAACCCTACCATGCCAAATTTTAGTAAAAAATCTCTAATTTACCTACATATCCAAAAAAGATTCCATTTTAGCCAATCTCATTGGCCTGTATATACAAAACCCTTCTCGGTGATCAAAATCCATTTCAACCCTCCACATTTTGACCCCAACCCCGTCATTGAACCAAAACCTCGGTTTTACCTAGTCTTTCAAAAATTGCCAAAAACCATTATTGGGTTTTCCAAAAATTACAAAATTACCATTATACCCCTATACTTAAAAAGATCTAATTTTCATTTGAAAGTGAGAATCCATTATTCATCCTCTTCTCCACTCAAACCGAAACCAGGCGGCAACAAAGAGCTACCCACTTCCGATCTCCCTTTCTTTCTATTCTTCTAATCTCAAGTTTTTACTGTTCACCACCACTGTTCATTGTCTCCTTCGTTGAACAACGGCGACACTCCTCTTCTCCCAGCAATACTCCTCCTGATCCCTTCATCCCTCATCGTTTTCCCGCGTTCTTCCATCGAGCAAGAATTAGAAACTCCATTTTAATTTGTGAATTCGAACCCAAATTCATTGATCACCTTCTTCGATTCGACACGGCGGCGACGTTTAACAATCAATCAGCTCGCAGCGGTGAAATCCAACTACTTTTTTTGGCTACATTCTAGTGGCTCCTGATCATTTCTTGGGGGTGAATCTTCATACAAAAAGCTTCATCGGTCCCCCCTGCCACCGTCGACTCCTCAAATACATCGGAAGCCATTATCTGAAGACAAAAAAAATCAAAACAGAGCTAATAGAATCGTCTCTTGCCGCTTTGTCTGAGTTCAGGTTAGGACATAACCCAGATGCATTTTACGTCAACCTGCAACTTTTTTTTTTGGTTCCCGTTATATTAGTTTCTCTTGATTCTTTATGTTTTGATTTTCCTTTTTTTTTTTTTCATTGTCATTCTCTAATTTTCTTGGGTATGGCATTCGGGTATCGACCATGAGAGATGTCATTGAATCTCTGTAGAGTCGATCTCTGTAAACCTTGTGGTCAATAACGAATGTAGTGACGAGAAGGGTCACCATATGTCCTTATTTGTCGGTCGGTAATGCTCAAATTTTTTTTTTTAATTCTTCAGTTAGGAAAAAACCACTTTCATGTCTCATGTTCTCAGGTTTTTGTCCTTTCCTATTCGATGGCTTTTTTATTTATTTTTTAAGTGAATTACAAAGACCCTCCTGTAATACCGTTCATTGTCGATCAACTTCGAAAAAATTTTCATCCGATTATGAAACTACCTTTTTATTATACCGTTCATTGTCTTCTCCATTGAAGTTAAGAGTCCGGCTTCAGTCCAGGCAGCTTCAGTTAGGGTACTGTTAGCATAGGATAATAACACACCATGTGTTATTAAAACGTGCGAAGCAACGAAGGCGAAATATTAAATCATAAAACATTTGCAGAAAAATAATAGGAAAAAATAAAGAAACTTTGACTCACCATAGCGTGAAAACAAGCTCCGTAATCGTACGAAGCAACGAAGACATGATCCGACCCACCGTTTCGATTTCAGAAGAGATGAGCTGCACCGCTGAAGATGGAAGAGGCCGCGCGTGACCGATCAACGGGAATCCATTAATGGTACTGAAGTTACAAGACACATAAACTAGAACGAAGAAGAAATTGGCTTTCCATGCATTGAGTGTCCGTACATCACTATCCAGCAATGCTTTGTGTATCGCCCCCTCCGCTGCAAAGAGATGGTTGCTGCATCTCTCGTTCGATATCCAATCTGTGTTGTATCTTGATATAAACCTTCAAATCGTTGAATAATCCTACAGAAAATCAAAGAAAATAAATATGAGCATAAGTAAGCAAAGCAAAGAAACAGAACAAAATACTCCAACCTCGAGATAGGTGTATCTCATTCGTTCTAAGTTATTGAAAAACAGTCGTATTGCTCTCACAAGGCTCGAGAGACAAAGCTGTCTTTTGAAACAGAGACGGTGGTTTTAGGAAGCGAGGTGGTCTTGCTGGAGCTACTGATGAGGTAAGAGTTGAAGAAATAAAGGGACAAAGGAACCTAGAGAACCCATCTGAAATATCCATAGCAGAAGCTCTTATCGTGTTTTCCGTACTTGTTCAAGAGCCTCATCTTGACAAAGAACCTCTTGCTCTAGGTGGTTCTTTTGAGCAGAGATGAGTTCAGTTGTTGAGATGGGGCTTTCGTTTTTAGTTGGAGATGAAGTGAGGATGAAGACAGACATGGAAGGGATGGGTTGGTGGTGGTTCGTTTTTACATCATTTTTTTAACAGGCGAAATCGTGCTTTTTATTTTCTTTTTCAATTCTTTTTTTCCTGTCAATGCTCTTCTTGCGAAAATAACAAAGAGAGAGGAATCCGGCTTCAGTTATGAGGAAAATATTAAAGGCCATAATCATGACTCAAAAATAAGAAAAATAATAGGTTAAATAGGTTTTAAGAGAAAAAGAAAAAAAAAATTAATGGGATATTTTAATAATTTAACCTTTTCCTTTTCGTCATCTGACTTAACGGCCAAGGCCAAGGGGGATCTTTGTCTAACACTAAAGTTCAAGGAGTCTTTGTTAAAAAAAAAAAAAAAAAAGTACAGAGGGGACTTTATCACTAACCCCATATTATAAGGGGGGTCTTTGTCATTTACGATTTTTTTCTCTTAATGCCTCAAATCGGTCGAGTGAGTTGATTCATTTTGAAACTTTTGGTTGAGTCGTAGTGTATGAATTCATATATATATTTTGTTAATCCTGGCCGGAGAAGACTATCATGGGGATTTTCCTCAATTGATGAGCACTCAGCTCCTACAGCTAAAAACAAGAAGTAAGAAAAAAATAATAATATAAGAAAACAAAAAAAGTAAGGAAACGAGGACATGAATGAGATATTAGAGATGAGACAATCTCTGTTTGCACTTTGCAGATCCAATGTCAGAACGGAAGGGGTGGTTAGCAAAAAAAAAAAAAGAATAATAAATAAACAAATAAAATAAAAAATGGATACAAAATAATAACTAAATTGAGAAGAAGTGAAATGGGGGGGAAATCAGTTCAACAGGCTTGAACATCTTTAGGTGACAAGGGGAAATAATTTTTTTGAAAGCAAAACAATTATAAAAAAAATGGAATGAAAAAATATATATAACAATAAAATTATAAGAAAATGAAAAATAATAAAAAATATAAAAGATTAAAAAAATAAAAATAATAATTTCATAAAAAAATTGTAAATAGGATTCCATAAGGAAAATATAAAACTGAATCATTTTTAAGATTAAAAAATACACAGATACATAAATAAAATATTAAAAAACAAAGAAAATACAAAAATATTTCCATCACTACCTTGCAGCCGACCTTCCAAATAAGCCATATAACTACAGAACAACGAGCCAATGTTGAAAGAAACTGAACAGAAATGGGGTCATCCATTTGAATTAATTGAACCCAGAAGCACCAACTACTTCACAAGCTCTCAATCAGGATGGGCCTCAACGTGAAACTCTCTGCCAACAACATTTCAACAGTAAGGGGTCGTTTGATAATGGCTCAAGTTGGTGATATGAAAGACTTATTGTTTTGTCTTATATATATACCCAAGCCCAAACCAGTGGTTCAGTCGTCTGGGTCAATGGAAAAATCCATGATTATAAAAATTCAAAAATTAAAATAATACAAAAAACTGGTAACCCATTGAAAAGGCCGGACGGGTCGGTTCAACTGTCTTGGTCAATGGGTCACAGACCAAGTCCACAAATTTTTGTAACATATGTAGCTGGTTAGAGGTTAACCCAAACCAGAATTGTGACCGGGTCACCGATCCAACTGGATGAGTCAGCGATGGATTGAAATGAAACTGGAATTAACTGGTGTTAACAAGTTTCTTTATTGTATAAACAAATAAAGGTGAACCATCACTTAGAAGCTGTTTTTTCTTTTCTTTAATTTTTTCTTCTTGACATGGGTTAATTTATTTGGTGGGAATGATTCATTGGGGAGTCTTGATCTCCCAAGTTATTAAGAGGGCACTTACACAACATATCCTGCTAGCTATATAGCTAAAACTTGAGCCTTGGATCTACCAATCTACCACAGTGGAACACTGAGCGTAGCTTCCTCTGGTGCTTGAAAACCAGATCAAAGATGAAATTGATGCAAGGGTTGGGTTCACCGTCACCCCCAGTTATTGTGATAGAACCTTATTATAAGATGATCACTAGAGAAGATGCTTGGTTTTTATTGCAACCCAACTACTATTCAGAATGCTCATTAAAAAAAAGGATGTCTTTAGTTCGCCTAATATTGGATACATAGGGTATACATACTAAGAAAAGAAAAATGCGTGTAATTCTAACAGCTGATTACTCACTTCAATCCTGTTTGTTTCCTCTAACTGTTATTGTAAAACCTCTTATCTTGTTTGGAAATTAAATGCTCTAATTGAAAAGGCAAAGATGAAACCAAAGAGCACAGTAAATCCAACGATCACAACAGCAACAACTCCAATAAAATCATGTCTGAATCCAAAATAACTTCTCAAAAATTCTTCCACTGTCTCTCCTGATTCAAGCTTCTCTTGTACATCTCCGAACTGTGATACAACCAGTCCGTACAAGGTCCAGGAAAATGGGCTTGCCCAATAGTACCATCTCCACCATATAGGAATCCTCTGCAGACAGCCAACAAAAAAAAAAAAAAAAAGAATTAGTCTTTGTTGCCTCAATGCTGTGGCATAAATAAGATTGATCAGAACATACTGTTCGTGGAACTATAAATCCAGAGAAGATGTTCCATATGGATTGGAATGCTGTGCAAACTATTGCAGCAATGTTATGGTTGGGAGTCACGGCCACTGTCATCATCCCGTAAAAGGTGAAGTATAACAATGTGACGTACATGAAGAAGAGATACCAAAAGAATTTGTCCACTGTCCATTCAAAACCAATCATGGAATACACTATAACTCCATATATTAAAGTCTGCAAGAAGATATGTGGAACCTCTACCATAACCTGAACTACAAACCAGGATATTTTGTGAGAAATACAAAAACAACTGTGTTTTCATTTAGGAAATCTTCCTAGTTAATCTCTCAATAAAGTCAAAGATATTACCTGTCCAAATGCATATGGAAAAGCTGAATACATTCCAGCCGCTTGCTCTCTGTAAAAAACTGTTCGTTCAATTGCCACAATTGGTTGCACAGATGTGCAATTTTGTACCCCAAGGAACAAAGCAGCAGAATACATAGACCCCATTGCATTAAAAAGATCTTGTTGTTTCTTCCTGCATTTTTTCAATATTGAAATTAAATTCAGAAGGGATATGGGAATAAAGAGTGTAAGTTTGGGGGTTTCTACAATTTTCCTGAATGACAATTACCTTCTGGATCCAAGATCCCAGAATATAGTCCCATACATAAGAGCTATAAAGGTTGTGAAAAGCAGCCTTACAGCTGTGTATGGTGGGTTTCTCCAATATGAATAATATTGTTTCCACAGACAAGCCACGGATTGGGTGAAGAATGACTGTGAGTATCGTGTGGGGAAGTAAAGATCTCTTGAACCAGGAGAAGGTGTATTTAGTTCATTGATCAGTGCTTTGTTTCTCCTGAAGCATCCACCATGGACTAGTAAGATTTAGAAATACAGAAATACTTCAAGTGTAAAATAAGGAATGAGGGACAGATAATTTAGAAACGAACCAACCTATAAAGTTCAGAGTTTTTGTATGTATCAGTGAAATTGACCCCTAGAGCTGCTTCCTGTTCTGTGGTAGTCACCTCCAGCATCCATGTTGCTGGATTATAGCCTTCTTTTATTTTATTGACTCCTGGGATACCCTTGATAAAAGAAAAAATAAAAGAAAAAAATTGTATGATGTAAGACTGGAAATTCTATGTAGAATAATTACCTACCTACAGCCTTCTCTTTGCTTGTCTCACCTCAAAATATTTGATTAGATGACAAGAATGGCGTCCCAATTGTCCCATATATATTTCTTCTCCTCCTTGCTTCAATAGAAGAAGCTGTTTTTCCAACATTAAAGGCTTTAATTTGTAAATATTAGTTAAATCATTAATAGCCTGATGATTCTTGAATACTAAACATGTATCACCTCATCAAAGGCATCAAAGATGTCAATGCTTGGCTGGTGGATTGTGCAGACTACTGTTCGTCCTGTGTCCACTGTGTTCCTTACTGTTCTCATCACTATAGCTGCCGCCCTTGCATCAAGTCCAGTGGTTGGCTCATCCATGAATATTATAGATGGATTTGCGACGAGCTCAACTGCTATTGTAAGCCTCTTGCGCTGCTCGATTGAGAGACCGTTCACACCAGGCAAGCCAACCAGAGCTTCCCTTAGCGAGGTCAACTCCACAAGCTCCATTACTTCTTCAATAAACATCTAGTTTCATCAGTTAGTTTTACCAATCAGTAAAATCCCAAGTAGGCCTGAACAAACAAACATAAGAGAAGGATTAAGATTTCAAATCCACCAACCTCTCCGGTGGCAGACTTGACCTCAGAAGGTAATCGAAGCCAAGCAGAAAAGAGTAGGGCCTCATAGACTGTAACATGAGGAGAGTGGATGTCATCCTGCTCACAGTATCCAGATATACGGGCAAATGTTTCCTGTTTCTTTGGGTATCCTGATATAGTGATGCATCCCTCAATATATCCACCGGTTTTCCTCCCAGCCAAGACATCCATTAGAGTGGTCTTACCAGCACCACTGATACCCATAAGAGCTGTAAGGACTCCTGGCCTGAAAGCTCCACTCACTCCCTTAAGAAGCTCTAGGCGATCTTCTGGAACACCTTGTGCTTTGAGTTCCTGTGTTTACAGATTTCACAAGTAATCATTGATATTATCAAATAAACTATATAAAAAGAAAAAACCCTTCCTTCTCATAAACAAAGTTGCCTCTTTTATCATGTTCTCAAATACCTGTGGCATGTCAACAGAATATCTAATTTCATCAAAGATGATGGAAAGAGGTTGAAACGGAAGAACCATTCCCCGTTTTCTGTTCTGATTGCTATTGAAAGCATCTGTCCTTCCGGGTAAAATGCTAGATGGCATACTTCTCATTTCGTTACCTTCCTCTGCATCTTTGTAAAACCAGTAAATTCAGACCCACAAAGTAGAGCATAGATAGAAAATCAATAAGTTCAAACACCTGTAGATGAGGTCTGACCAGCAGAGTTCTTTCCTCTTGATGATAGCTTGATAAATTCTCCGGTTCTGTTAGCCCATTTCTCATTCAAGCTCTCCTCAGATATAATTGGCTGAGGTTTTCCAAATGCTGCAGTGATTTGATTCAATTTTTAGCACAATATGTATCATTATTGAAAACAAAACAAGGCAGCAATAGCATACTCACGATTAAGATAAGAGAGAGCCAAAGTGAAGAGAAAATTGAATAGGAACATGTATCCCACCAATACCCCCACTCCAAGCCAATACCAGTATGCCTTAGGGAAGATGCCACGAGACTTCAAGACCATCACTCCTAGTGGCTCTGTAGAATTGGGAGGAACCTGTAGCAATGAAATAAAATTTATACCATAGCTAACCTCAGAGAAGGGTTCTCTTCCTTTTTTTTTTTTTGATTTGTTTTCTTTTTCATGTCATTTCCAAAGAAACCTACTTACATGGCTCCAACTGTTCCCAAGGAACTCATTCACTGCTATTGCATTTTGCCCATACATCAGAGGTGATATCCAATAACCCCATATCCACCATTTCTTCACATCCTCTGTAGAAAAGATTAGGAAAGAATTGAACCTCAGACCCCGAAGAGAGAATGATGAAATTTATCTATTGGAATTAATGTTGTACCTCGTGATAGGATAAATCCACCCAAAACCATAAGTACAAGTAATGAGAAGGCCCCAAATGTGTTTGCAACAATCATGTTTCTTCCCACTGCCCCAATAAATCGGAAAAGTCCAGAAGCCATCTGGTTAACACAAAGCAGTAGAAGGTACTGTTTGAAAAACCTGCAATAGAAACATTTTTCTTTAGTAATGAACTGTAAAAGACAAAGTAAAAGGCGGCTTTGATGAAAGACACCATAATATGTTTTCAATAGTCTTTACCTTCCCGCATTTGGATCAAAGCCTATGACATAATAAGTCATGAACACCCAAACTGCAACTTCAATAAACATGTATGGGATCTTGAGGATCCATGTGGGCAGTGCATATGCCCATGAAGGGTAGAAGAGAAGGTCTCTTTGCTTGTAAAACACAGGAAGCTTAACTATTGTCAAGGTAAGCTCTGAGTATCCGTTAAACATAATCATCAGGAGAGTGAAAAAGAGTGCACCAACGTAAATCCCACCATCAATTACTGAATCTCGGTGCATCTTAACACGTAGGAACATTGTCATTGTAATGAATCCCATAATTGTAAGCTGAAACAAGAGGTTAAAAAAAATTAAATCACAAATATGAACTAGGCATTCTTAATCAATAGTTCCTAAATCCCATTACCCACTTGTGTCATCTTGAAAATGTAGACAAAGGAGTTCCTCTTCATTAGCAAGAGCTCTCTTGAGATGCAAGCTTTCAATAGTTCCTTCTTGCTAACACCATACTTCTTAGTTGTTAAAGCAGCTGGGTGGCTCTTGGTTTTTTCAAATGGGTTAGCAAGTTCATCTCCTAATTTCAAGCCAACATGGAATGACTGGAATGCCTCTGCAAATTCCTTGACAGGGATGAACCTATAAGGCTCATCTTTACGTGCCCAGTACTGTTCCTGATCCTTCCATGATGTTACCTATCAAATGCAAGCTGTTGTCAGTCCTGGCTTTACTAAGGGATGCAGTGGGAGAAGAAACATATGGGATTAAAGAAATGGATTTTGAAGCTATACTGACTTCTTGCAAGAAGTCTGCGACTCCTTTCCTCTCAGGACATTTGAAACCCATTGATTCAAAGAATTCCAGCACATTTTCACAGGGGCCCTGGTACACAATCTGCCCTTCCGAAAGGAGAATAATGTCGTCAAAGAGTTCATAAGTCTCTGGTGCTGGCTGAAGGAGAGAGATTAGAGCAGTTCCATTGAGAATATGGACAGATTGCCTGAGCGAATTCAAAATCTGGAAAGTTGTCGAGCTGTCCAAACCAGTTGATATTTCATCCATGAATAATGCCCTTGCTGGTCCAACTAGCATCTCCCCTATCCATATTAATTGAGAACTTCAATTGGATTAACTCAATTCAAATTCACATGAAAAATGAAAATGGAAAATAATGAACTGGAATGTCCTGCCTGTTGTAACACGTTTCTTTTGTCCTCCAGAGATACCTCTGAACATTTCATCTCCCACAAGGGTATCAGCACAAATCTCAAGTCCCAAAATCTGCAATTTTAAGAGGAATAGGACAGAAGATATTCAATCTCATCTTCTATTCTAGGAACCTTGTTATCCATCACTGGTTTCATTTATACCTTTAGTATATAATCCGTGACTACATTGGCTTCCTGTCCTAGTGCAGCTGCCTGCAAGAGTACCCAAAAAAAAAAAAAGTCTCAACTTCAAGGAATAAATGCAGAAAACCTGTTTTGTCTCTGAATCAAAAGCAGCTGCAATCTACATAAAAACCTGTTTTTCCGTCAAACTATCAAGTTTTTCTCTTAAGAATAGGCCCCATGACAAACCATCTGAGGGTGCCTGGTTCAATTACCTTCATGAATATATCAATGTCAGGATCAGGTTTAATGTTTGCCTCCTTTTCTCTTCTCGAAAGCTCTACCAACATTTCTGAGGATTTATCCAAAAATTAATTAAAGGTATTATGGAAGTTCATGGATTGAATTCTCTAAGACAAAACTATTCAACTTACCATATCCGGTTCCAACACCCTGGCATCTTGCAGAAAAAGCCAAGGTTTCTCTCACTGTCATTTCCCCTATATGAAGATCATATTGACTGATGTAGGCTGCTGTCCTCTGTGGGACAAATTCATCCATTTCATGCCCGTTGTAAGTTACTCTCCCTGAAAACTGTAATAAGTAACTTGATTCAAATTTGAGCCAATTGATGAAAACCTTTCACTTTAAAAAGAACCAAAATAAATTTTTAAACCAATGGACTTAACAGGCAAAATTCTACATAGCATGTCACAAGGAGTGAATTCTTCCTTACTTTAAGATCGGGACCAAGCTTTCCTGCCAGGGCCAAAAGCAATGTAGTCTTTCCTGAGCCTGGGGGGCCTAAAAGGAGTGTCATTCTGTAATATTCACAGCAAGAAATGAGGAGTGAATACCATAAGGAGCCTAATTAGCTAAATACAACCCAGCTTTAATGTGATCATATTGAAACTGTGCTCTTCTTCTTACCTGCAGGGTTTGATTATTCCGCTCACATCATGAAGGATGGATAGGGGTTTCTTTCTACTTGGAAGAATATGGAGATAGTTCAAGAATTCCTGTGGTTTGAAGGAGATATTACTGTGCAAGTATTGTGGCGTGGATACAAAGATTACAGGCCAGAAGAAACTATACATGAATACATGGTGATCAAAATATTGAAAGCAGTTAACTCACCTCAAGCATGTTAACAGAGAAGTTGAAGATTGTTGGCAAAGCTCTGCTTCCAACATAAGTTTCTGCATCAACATTTAAATGCTCAAACCGGACTTCGATTTTGGGAATATCAAGTCCAACTCTGAGCACAACCAAGATTCAGAGAAAGTAACTCGGTAAGTATATTCAAGGGAAAAAAATTCAGTTCAGAAAGAAAAGGGAAAGGAAATGAAGAAAAAAGAAGAATCTCTAATACCTATCAATCCGATTTTTGAGCTTCAACAAAAACTTCTCATTATCCTCCTCTGCAACTCTCAACAACCTCTCTAATAGAATCTTCTTCTCCTGTAAGCCGAGACTCTCAATATCAATTTGCTTGGTCTCACCCCCAACTCCAGACAATAGACCTTTCCTTATACGGTTATAAGTGGGCAGTTTCTGAAGAGCAGCCCACTTCAAAGCTTCTTCGTCATCATCATGGCGGGACGACCTCTGGAAGACGTCGTCGATTATACTGTTCCTCCAAATAGAAGAGCTATCAATACGTAAATTACTACCAACTCTGTTACAATCACTACTTTCCATTACGCCACCCAAAACTACCCAACTTCCTGAAACCCACCAGGAACCCAATAGAACCCAGAAATATAAATGCTGAAATCTAGAAGTTCTAAGAGTTTGTCCACGTGAGGGAGATCTTTTTTGCAGATGAAACGAAAAAAAAAAGAAGCAAACATAAATCAAGTGGGAGTGTGGGACTCAACAGCTAGTATGCAGAACACTGTTCATTCTGTAACACTGTATGTTCCGGGATGGGCTGGTGACACAACCTCTTTGGCATGCGTGCCACCTTATGACACCTGGTCCCACTGGGTCCCACGAACTTAGAAGATGAGGTTGCTTCCGTCATTCCGTGGCATAAACTCTTGTAGAGTCTAGAGTGTTTTTCGCATACTAGTATATGACATATATGAATTCCATGCAAGACTTCTGTGTCGATAGTTGGAAATGGAATTGACCTGCCACCAAATTCTGTTGGATTGTTTTGTTTGGGTAATTGAACGAGGAAAGGAAAACCCAGGAACCAGTGTATTATTGTTTGAAAATGTGAACCCACAACCCTTCTGATGTTTTCATTATCATCAACAAGACAACATGCATGTATTATTGGAAGGAGAGGAGGATGAATTGCACTCAAAGACGGCAAAAAATTCTTTGCCAACCTCTGAGTCTGATTCAAATACAGGTGAGACTACAGATTTTTTTTTTGGAAACTTCCTCTGCCAAACGGTTTAAAGTTGAATACAGATGAAGTTTCTTGAATGATATATGGAAAAGCTGGTTATGGTGCGGTGCTGAGGGATCATGCATCATGGCCGGCTCTGTCATAGCTGCTTCATTTGGACCATCTCTATATATGTCGTTGTGCTAGCAAGTCGATCAATTGAATGCTTCTTTTGGTTTTGTAAATAGATGTGCTAACAGCTAGGGTTGCTCATTATTGCCTAGCGAATTAAGAAGGGTCTCTAGCTAACAAAGTCTGGTGTCTATGCCCCCATGATATCTCTGTGTGGATCATGGATGCTGCATGCAGTGACTTAATTAGAACTTGATCTCTGGTTCTGTTATGCTATTATAATTAGGTGTTTACCAAAAAAACAAAGAATAAGGAGATCTGAAGAAAATGAATTGCATTAAGATCATTGGTTTAACTTGATTAGGATCTTGGGGATTAAGTAAATAGAGATCACTTTTCAGGGATTATCATTTCTGTTTGTATTTCCACAAGATGATCCCAACACCAAAACAGAAGGAAAAAGGAGAAAAAAAGGTTTAGTCCACATGGTCCTAGACTCCTTAGCTGTGAGGTTTCTGATGAGAGTGCTGTAGAAGGTTTTTTTTGGTAATCATTTTAGAAGGGTTAATCAAATTTCTTTAATGCTTTTATTGAATTATCTAGAACCTCCTTGACTTCATTAATATTTCTTAATACATATTGCACTATTCAGGCATTTTAGTACATCCAAAATAGTGAAATATCCTTTAAATAACAGATTTTCTATAAATGAACAAAATGACACTAACCTACGTATAAGAGATCAATTGAAATGGCAAATTTTATGCGCATGACGACGGCATATCAGTGTCAGGTATTGGTGCATTAAATCATGACCAATGTTCAGATATCTTTGCAACTACTAGATAAATCAAATTAAAAATTGGGTCTGGACATATACCAATAAATGGACAAATCAATGTGCTTCACTGCTTCCATATTATTATTATAATATGTGAGTGCGATTTTGGATGACACAATGTTCAATCAGGAATACTTTCTCAAGCTTGGGAGACTATCTTCTTCTTGAATCCCCTTTCTACAACAACAAACTCTTCAATTTTTTGCTCCTTGAACTTCCCTTAGTAGTGGGTTACTTAATACCTAAAAATAACAACTAAAATGAAGCTCCTGCAGCCAATCATAATCCAATAGGATACGAGTTGAGTAGGACTAGCTTGTTCAAATAAGTTATAAATATATAAGAAATATAAACTTGCATAGGAGTCTAAAACATATACATATCATACAACAATTTTATTAATAATACGTCAACAAATGTTTTGAGCTTCTTATTTTTATTGTTTTGTTTTATTAAGAAAAAAGAGAAAGGAATTTATTGATAAAAAACCAAGGGGGACATGAACCTTACCCCTTAAATCTAGTACAAAAGAATAGAAAACTTGTATAAAATAAAAAAAGAAATGTAAATTTAACAAACATATAAAGGATAATAGCCTTTATTTGGCCTTGAAGATTTAGGCACTGGAGCTAGAGGCTTGTTTAGATCTTGATCCTTTTTGGATTCACAACCCATCTTCTTCCTTTGAACAATATGAAACTTTGATCAACACCATTATCCTCTGCTTCACACTTGTCAGGTCCCTCAACATTCCCAATACCTGAATCCCCATATATATATATATGGGATTAGAATCTATTATTCTCATTCATCACTAGATTGGGATTAGAATCTATCAAAATAACGCTCGTACCTAAGGGCATCATTAGTCTTCTCTTCTTTAAAACTTGTTGTTTATCCTTGTTTTATATACAATCCTGCATGCAGTGGTATGCCCAACCTTGTAGCATTTTAATTTTCAAAGTATGGTGGTAGGGCTTCATAGACTATCTACTACTGAAGATCAAGTTCAATACAAACCCTAGCCTGCATAGACTGAGAAAGAGTAATGGTAGTAGCTTGATCAAACTTGAGGATTGGACCAGCCATCTAAGTAATCAATCCCTCCACATAAAAAATTCATAGGAAAATATGGAAAACTAATCCAAACTGGAAATATAGATGATTCTTATCTTGAAGGCTTCTCTCAACCAAATTAAGCTTGAGAAATTCTTCCTCCTCCACAAAAAACGAATCAAGATGTGCTTGGTGTCCAACATTAATTGTGACCCAAATCTTATTCTTTAGTAGAATTAAAGGATTTGCAAATAAAATCCTACATCAATTAATTCTAGCAATAAGGGTCAGCCACTGTCGCAATTCCTCTTCTAGGAAATTAAAACGACAACAAGTTCTCTCTGCTTGAGTGTTGCATTAACAACAAGAACATGGAGAGAAGGTTTTTCTAGAGGGATGAGCTTTGAAAGTATGGAGGCAAAAGTGGTTTAATTTCCGTGCCGGAGGATCCTCATTGGGATTCTCCTTCACATTAAATTGTTATCATATCAATCCCCATTGGGATTCTCCTTGTTATCATATCAATGGATTTGATACATCATTGATAAATCCATCTTATATTTCTTCCTTACTATGAAAAACATTTAGAATATATAAAATAAATAAAGGGCTGCCGATTGCACGAGGCTCCCGCCAATGTAGGGTTTGGGGAGGGATAGATGAGTGCAATCTTATCCCTGCACATATATAGAGGTTGTTTTGTGTTTTCAAATTAGAATATATAAAATAAATGATCTTTTATTTTTCAAAGTTTCCCTAATAACTAAGAAAAATTTTCATTTTTGGCACAAGCTTTCATTAGACCAATGAGTATAAAAGATCATTGATAGATCCATTTATAATTCTTTCCTGCAATGAAAATCGTTTAAAACATATAAAAATCATTTATAATTTTTTAATAATTTTCCATAAGTTGTTGGGACACCCTATAGAAATTGTCAAAAAAATCAAAAATAAATCAGCATTTTTCCATATGCATGACTACGGCATAAATTGTATTGTTTTCATCAGGTTCCACATATCCACACCATTGGATACCTATATGATGATACTCCCCATATCAGGTGATGGTGTGGATATTTTAAACCTTGAATAAAACATGTTCATTGCATGGGTACTGACTAATAAATAAATAAATACAAGGAAAATGAATAAGAAAACAAAAGAGTTTGGGTCGCTGCTACAAATGGTGACGGTAGTGTGTTTTGGTTAAGTTTTCAATCACCCAGCTTTAGCAACTGGAACCATGATTTAGTTTTTAAAGTCTCTCTCTCTCTCTCTCACTACTCAAAGAAGCTTCTTAATGTTTGAATAAGGTTCTAGGTAGAAGTCTAGAAGACCCATTAATTAATTAAAGCTTGCTTTTGGAGGAAAAGAAAGAAGATTTATCTCAACAAAGGGTTTTTGAAATATTTAAAAAAGCCGTATGATGTCACATCTCACATGCAACAGAAAGTGAACGATAACTAATGGAGGGGTAGTATAGGTTTTAAAACTTTAAGGGTATTTAAGTAATTGTCCATACTTCAGGATGGGGTGCTCTGCTCGCCTTTCATCAACAGCAGAAAGCCCTAGTTTCCTACTTCCTAGTTAGTAAAACAAAAATAAACACTCCCATTTCCCATCCTCTGTCTCAGACAAGAACCATTAATATAACCATTACAGTACGTATTAAATGCAATAATGCACATATTAATTTCTTTTTTTTTTGAGGGCCCACTACCATATTCCTTATTTTATGTACAACGCACATCCCCTCTCTCTCTCTCTCTCTCTCTCTTGGGATTTGGGAAGGAAGAGTTGATGATGTATTGCAGTGTTTGAGCTGCACGCTTTCGTTTTAAAATTTTAAACTAATGGAAGGATTGTTGAACTAGGAAAAAGGTTCTTAAGCTTCTAGAAGGATTGTTGACCAATAAAAATGTTCTAGGACTAGGAGGACTCAACCAAGTATGGAAAAAACGGTGCTTCTACAAGGAAGACCACCCTCCTCTACGTCTTCTTCAGCTAGCTCCTAGCTGCTAGCCCCTCCTTTTTCTTGGCAATTAGGCACCGTTTAATAACAGCTAAAGCGGCTGAATAATGAATCATTGCTTTCCAATATTTTATTGTTTTTTTCTGTTAAAAACCGTTATTCAATTCTGTCATTCAGCTTAATTTGCAGTGAAAAAATTCAGCTATTTCAGCCAATGACCCGGTAATTGAGATGATTACTTGATATCACTCAAAAAAAGTAGGCGTCAGTAGACGGATCAACCTCTTGGCTGGGTTTTAGAACATTGGGCTGAATGGAAAACTTAAGGCGCTTGGACAGAATTCTTTTCATGGGGGACTATGGAACGTGCTCAGTAATGTAATCCCAGTAGAGACAAATGAAAATTTGTTTGCTTACATTTACAATACTATCTCTTGACTCACACATCTCTCTCTCTCTCTCTCTCTCTCTCTCTCTCTCTCTCTCTCTCTTTCTCTAAACCTCCTTCCAATAAACCAGGACTTTATTGGAATCTCGTCATGTCCTCACCAAGCTTGGATCAATAGCAGCAATCAATCACTTCATTCCTGTTTTGCTCCTCTTGACTCTTATGTAAAACCTCCTATCTTTTTTGGAAGTTAAATGCTCTAATTGAAAAGGCAAAGATGAAACCAAAGAGCACAGTAAATCCAACGACCACAACAGCAACAACTCCAATAAAATCATGTCTGAATCCAAAATAACTCCTCAAAAATTCTTCCACTGTCTCCCCTGAATCAAGCTTTTCTTCTACATCTCCGAACTGCGATGCAACCAGTCCATACAAGGTCCAAGAGACTGGGCACACCCAATAGTACCATCTCCACCATATAGGAATCCTCTGCAGTCCAACAGAAAAGAATTAGTCTTTGTTACCTCAATGGTGTGGCATAAATAAGATTAATCAGAACGTACTGGTCGTGGAACTATAAATCCAGAGAAAAGGTTCCATATGGCATAGAATGCTGTGGCAATTATTGCAGCAATGTTATGGTTGGGAGTCACGGCCACTGTCATCATCCCATAACAGGTGAAGTATAACAATGTCATGTACATGAAGAAGAGATGCCAAAAGAATTTGGCCACTGTCCATTCAAAACCAATCATGGAATACACTACAACTCCATATATTAAAGTCTGCAAGAAGATATATGGAACCTCTATCATAACCTGCACAACAAACAAGGATATTATGTGATAAATACAAAGACAACTATGTTTTCATTTGGGAAATCTTTATTGTTAATCTCTCGATAAAAAAAAAAAAGAAAAGTAATTACTTGTCCGAAAGCGTATGGCAAAGCTGAATACATTCCGGCGGCTCTCTCTCTGTAAAAAACTGTTCGTTCAATGGCCACAACTGGTTGCACAGATGAGGCATTTTGTATCCCAAGGAACAAAACAGCAGCATACATAGACCCCATTGCATTAAAAATATCTTGTTGTTTGCTCCTGCATTTTTCAACATTCAAAATAAATTCAGAAGGGATATGGAGATGAGAATGTAAGATTGGAGTTTTGGTTTATTTTCTACATTTTCCTTAAAAGAGAATTACCTTCTGGATCCAAGATCCCAGAATATAGTCCCAAACATAAGAGCTGTAAAGGTTGTGAAAAGCAGCCTTACAGCAGTGTATGGTGGGTTCCTCCAATATGAATAATGTTGTTTCCACAGACAAGCCATGCATTGGGTGAAGAAAGACTGTGAGTATCGAGTTGGGAAGTAAAGATCTCTTGAACCAGGAGCAGGTGTATTTAGTTCATTGATCAGTGCTTTGTTTCTCCTGAAGTATTCTCCATGGATTAGTAAGAATTAATAAGTGCAGCAATGATTTAAGTGTCAAATCAGGCATGAGGGTTAGATAATTTATAAGTGAACAAACCTATAAAGTTCAGAGCTTTTGTATACATCAGTGAAGTTGACCCCTAGAACTGCTTCCTGTGCTCTGGTAGTCACCTCCAGCATCCACGTTGCTGGATTACAGCCATCTTTTATTTTACTGACTCCTTGGATACCCTTGATGAAACAAGATTGTATGGTGTAAGACTGGAAATTCTCTATGGAAAATTTATCTATCTACAGCCTTCTTTCGGCTTAATGTCTCACCTCAAAATATTTGATTAGGTGACAAGAATGGCGTCCCAATGGTCCCACATATATTTCTTCTCCTCCTTGCTTCAACAGAAGTAGCTGTTCTTTCCAACATTGAAGGCATTTATTTATAAATATTGGTTAACTCATGTGTAGCCTACTGATTTTTTTTTTTTTTTTTTGAATTAAACATGTATCACCTCATCAAAGGCATCAAATATATCAATGCTTGGCTGGTGGATTGTGCACACTACTGTTCGTCCTGTATCCACTGTATTCCTCACTGTTCTCATCACTATGGCTGCTGCCCTTGCATCAAGCCCAGAGGTTGGCTCATCCATGAATATTATAGATGGATTTGCAACGAGCTCAACTGCTATTGTTAGCCTCTTGCGCTGCTCTGTCGAGAGACCATTCACACCAGGCAAGCCAACCAGAGCTTCTCTTAGTGAGGTCAGCTCCACAAGCTCCATGACTTCCTCAACAAACATCTAGTTTCATCAATTAGATCTACCAATTATTAAAACCAAGTAGGCCTGAACAAACAAACATAAGACAAGGATTAAGATTTCAAATGCACCAACCTCTCTGGTGGCAGACTTGACCTCAAGAGGTAATCGAAGCCAAGCAGAATAAAGAAGGGCCTCATAGACTGTAACATGAGGAGAGTGGATGTCATTCTGTTCACAGTATCCAGATATACGAGCAAATGTTCCCTGCTTCTTTGGGTATCCTGATATAGTGATGCATCCATCAATGTATCCACAGGTTTTCCTCCCAGCCAAGACATCCATCAGAGTGGTCTTACCAGCACCACTGACACCCATAAGAGCTGTAAGGACTCCTGGCCTGAAAGATCCACTCACTCCCTTAAGAAGCTCTAGCTGATCTTCTGGAACACCTTGTGCTTTGAGTTCCTGGGTGTACAGAATTATCAAGTAATCGTTGGTATTATCAAATAAACTAGAAAGAAAGAACCCTTCCTGTTCATAAGGCTTGATTTGGAAAGAGTACAAATACAAATATGTACAATGCAAATACAAAGTTTAGAAATGCAATTTACAAGGTTTTGTACTGTACGTATTTGTATTTGCTTTCTTCCCAAACTGAGCCTAAACAAAGTTGCCTCTGTTTTGAAGTCCTCAAATACCTGTGGCATGTCAACAGAATATCTAACTTCATCAAAGGTGATGGAAAGAGGTTGAAATGGAAGAACCATTCCCCGTTTTCTGTTCTGATTGCCATTGATAGTTTCTGTACTTGCAGGTGAAATGCCAGACGACATACTTCTCATTTCATTTTCTTCCTCTGCATCTTTGTAAAATCAATAAGTTCAGACCAACAAAGTAGAAGGTATATAGAAAATCAGTAGGCTCAATCACCTGTAGATGAGGTCTGACAAACAGAGCTCTTTTCTCTGGATGATAGCTTAATAAATTCTCCGGTTCTGTTAGCCCATTTCTCATTCAAGCTCTCCTCAGATACAACTGGCTGAGGTTTTCCAAATGCTGCAATGATTTGATCCAATTATTAGCACAAGATGTATAAACATTGAAAATAAAACAATGCAACAATATCATACTCACGATTAAGATAAGAGAGAGCCAAAGTGAAAAGAACATTGAATAGGAACATGTATCCCACCAATGCCCCCACTCCAAGCCAATACCAGTATGCTTTAGGGAAGATCCCACGAGACTTCAAGACTATCACTCCTAGTGGCTCTGTAGAATTGGGAGGAACCTATAGCATTTATATAGAATTCATACCATAGCTAATGTCAGAGAAGGCTTCTTTTCCTTATTTTTAATTTATTTTTCTTTTTCATTTCAATTCAAGAGCAACCCACTTACATGGCTCCAGCTATTCCCAAGGAACTCATTCACTGTTATTGCATTTTGCCCATACATCATAGGGGAGATCCAATAACCCCATTTCCACCATTTCTTTACATCCTCTGCACCAAAGAATCTTAGACTATAATTGAACCTAAGAAAGTAATCCAGAAGAGAGCATAACAAAATTTCTCTATTTGAATTATCTTGTACCTCGCGATACGACAAATCCCCCCATAACCAGAATTGCAAGTAATGAGAAGGACCCAAATGTGTTTGCAACAATCATGTCCCTTCCCACTGCCCCAATAAATCGGAAAAGCCCAGAAGCCATCTGGTTAACACCAAGCAGTAGAAGATACTGTTTGAAAAGCCTGCAACAGAAACGTTCTTGGAGTTATTTTCTGATGTAATGAACAATGGTAGGTAAAGTAAAAGATGACCTTGATGAAAGGCACCATAATGTGTTTTCAATATTCTTTACCTTCCTACATTTGGATCAAAGCCTATGACGTAATAAGTCATGAACACCCAAACTGCAACTTCAAAAAACGTGTATGGGATCTTCAGGATCCATGTGGGCAGTGAATATGCCCAAGAAGGGTAGAAGAGAAGGTCTCTTTGCTTGTAAAATACAGGAAGCTTCAATATTGTCAAGGCAAGCTCTGAGTATCCGTTAAACATAATCATCATGAGAGTGAAGAAGAGTGCACCTATGTAAATCCCACCATCAATTACTGAATCTCGGTGCATCTTAATCCGTAGGAATAGTGTCATTGCAATGAATCCGAGAATTGTAAGCTGAAACCACAGATTAAAACAATGAAATCACAAATATGAGCTAGGCATTCTCAACCAAAAGTTCCTAAATCCTATTACCCACTTGTGTCATCTTGAAAATGTAGACAAAGTAATTCCTCTTCATTAGCAAGAGCTCTCTTGAGATGCAAGCTTTCAATAGTTCCTTCTTGCTAACACCGTACTTCTTAGTTGTTAAAGAAGCTGGGTGGCTCTTGGTTTTGTCAAATGGATTAGCAAGCTCATCCCCTAATTTTAAGCCAACGTGGAATGACTGGAATGCCTCTGCAAATTCTTTGACAGGGATGAACCTATAAGGCTCATCTTTGCGTGCCCAATACTGTTCCTGATCCTTCCATGATGTTACCTATCAAATGCAAGCTGTTGTCAGTCCTGGCTTTACTAAGGGATGCAGTGGGAGAAGAAACATATGAGATTAAAGAAATGGATTTTGAAGCTATACTGACTTCTTGCAAGAAGTCTGCGACTCCTTTCCTCTCAGGACATTTGAAACCCATTGATTCAAAGAATTCCAGCACATTTTCACGGGGGCCCTGGTACACAATCTGTCCATCCGAAAGGAGAATAATGTCGTCGAAGAGTTCATAAGTCTCTGGTGCTGGCTGAAGGAGAGAGATTAGAGCAGTTCCATTAAGAATATGGATAGATTGCCTGAGTGAATTCAAAATCTGGAAAGTTGTTGAACTGTCCAATCCAGTTGATATCTCATCCATGAACAATGCCCTTGCTGGCCCAACTAGCATCTCCCCTATCCATATTAATTGAGAACTTCAATTGGATTAACTCAAATCAACTTCACATGAAGAATGAAAAATGAAAAGAAATGAAAAAAAAGGACTGTCTGGATTGTCCTACCTGTTGTAACACGCTTCTTTTGTCCGCCAGAGATTCCTCTAAACATTTCATCTCCCACAAGGGTATCAGCACAAATCTCGAGTCCCAAAATCTGCCATTTTAAGAGGGTTACGAAGGAAGATATTCAGTGTCATCTTCTATTCATGGAACCTTGCTATCCATGGATGGTTTCGTTGATACCTTTAGTATATAATCCGTGACCACACTGGCCTCCTGTCCTTCTAGTGCAGCCGCCTGCGAGAGTAACCAAAAAAGCCTCCACTTCAGGGACATCTAAGTGTAGAAACTAGTGTGCTCCTATTTCATATATTAGATTCAATCAATTAGTTGGTCACTAATCAAAAGCAGCTCCAGTGTGTGTCAAACTATCAATTCTTGATTTCTTTGTCTTAAACATAGACCCCATGAAGCCATGACAAACCATCTCAAGGTACCTGTTTCCAAGTAGCTTCTCTTACCTTCATGTAAATATCAATGTCAGGATCAGGTTTAATATTTGCTTCCTTTTCTCTTCGTGAAAGCTCTGCCAACATTTCTGCAGATTTATCGAAAAGTTAAATCTCAGGCGCCTTGGAAATCCTTGGGCTGAATTATATAAGCCCAAACTATTCAGCTTACCATAACCGTTTCCAACTCCCTGACATCTTGCAGAAAAAGCCAAGGTTTCTCTTACAGTCATTTCCCCTATATGAAGATCATATTGACTGATGTAGGCCGCTGTCCTCTGTGGGACAAATTCATTCATTTTGTGCCCGTTGTAAGTTACTCTCCCCGAAAACTGTAATCTCAGAAGTAGAGAACCCAAATCAGTTTTTAAACCAGTAGAGTAGATGTTTGACCAAATAAATAAAGAAAAACAGCCAAGATTCAACAAAGCATGCCACAAGGAGTGATTCTTCCTTACTTTAACATCTGAACCAAGCTTTCCTGCCAGGGCCAAAAGCAATGTAGTCTTTCCTGAGCCCGGGGGGCCTAAAAGGAGCGTCATTCTGTAATTTTCACACCAAGAAATGAGGCATGAGTATCATAAGGAGTCTAATTAACTAAACAGAACCAAAGTTTAAACCAATCAAGACTCCTTACCTGCAGGGCTTGATTATTCCGCTAACATCATGAAGGATTGATAGTGGTTTCTTTCTACTTGGAAGAATATGGAGATAGTTCAAGAATTCCTGTGGTTTTATTTTTGAAGGTGACATTACCATGCAAGTATATACACAAAAATACATGGTGATCAACATATTGAATGCAGTTACCCACCTCAAACATATTAACAGAGTAGTTGAAGATTGTTGGCAAAGCTCTGCTACCCACATAAGCTTCTGCATCAACATTTAAATGCTCAAACCGGACTTCGATTTTGGGAATATCAAGTCCAACTCTGAACATAAACCAAGAAGCAGAGGAAGTAACTGGGTAAGTGTATACGAAGGAATGAAATCCAGTTGACCAGCAAAGGAAAAGGAAAAGAAAAAGAAGAAGAGTCTGTAATACCTATCAATCCTGTTCTTGAGCTTCAACAGGAAATTCTCGTTATCCTCGTCTGCAATTTTCAACAACCTTTCCAGTAAAACTTTCTTCTCTTGTAAACTTAGACTCTCAATATCAATTTCTTTGGTCTCACCCCCTACTCGTGACAATAGACCTTTCCTTATACGGTTATAAGTAGGCAGTTTCTCAAGAGCAGCCCATTTCAAAGCTTCTTCGTCATCTTCATGCCGAGACGATCTCTGAAACACGTCGTCGACTATACTGTTCCTCCATATAGAAGAACTATCTATACGTAAACTACTACCGACTCTGTAAAGCTCACCACTCTCCATTCCGCTACCCAACACTGCCCAATTCCGTCAAACCCACCAAGATGGCAAGATCCTGATAAAACCCAGAAATATAAATGTTGAAATCTTGAATTTCTGAGAGTTGAAACAACTCAAACTCAGAGAAGGAAAACAGTCATAGATGAATTGTCTGTTAGTCGACAGGGAGTTAGAAAGCTATCAATGAATGCATGTGTATATATAGAATTGTCTGTTAGACCACTGAGAATTGAGATATTAAAAATTCGGTAAGATGCCCACGTTAATGTCCAATTTGCAGCCTTCATTGGCTTAAAAAAATCAGTTTTGCAGTTGTTTTGCAGTTGTTTTGTAATAAAATAATAATACGTCCTTGTACTGAAAATCAAATAAATTTATTTTTTCTGAGACTTTTGTACTTAAATTGGTAATAAAATTTGGGGTCATACTTGATAAAGGCAACTTTTGAGCCATAAAAATATTTTTTTTAATATAATATTTAAAATAGATTAATTTTTTTAAAAATATATCAAATAAGGGCAAAAATATTGTTCATCTTATTTTTCCTCCGAACCATCTCTCTCAAAATTAATAAATATTGATAATAGATCTCTACTTTGTTTTTCACCCTTGTAAAAAGAAATAATGAACATCCATAAGTTTTGATTCACACTTTCACATGCCTTGTATGCCGTACTAGTCCCCCTGATTGGAAAACTCGAACTAACAGCGTGCCCATCTTCAACACCTCCTTCAAACAATCAGTTATACACGTCTTAGGACACCTGAATCGGGACCCCGTCAACTTCAATCCTCTCATTTCCCCTGAAGTTCCCTTTGAATTGCTTAATCTGCAATACCCTTTTTTGATCGACACTTAACCAAAGCCCGGGTTCGTCGCAACTCACGTTGCAATCAATTGAGATGTCTCTGGTTTTGCCGGAGGTGGGCGGAGGCAACAGTAATGGCGCTGGTGGATGGTGGTCATTGAGGTTTGAGGGGCTGGGGTGGAAGCAAGATGGGAAAGAGCCAGAGTAATCAGATTTATTCGATGTTTTGGAGGAGGAAGAAGATAATTAGTGTTTTTGCCTTTATTTAAATATTTTAAAAAAGTTAACATATTTTAAAAATTATATTAAAATGATTATTTTTATTGATATTAGGGCCCAAAAGTTGCCCTTATCGGGTATAACCCCATAAGATTTAGGGAAAATTTCCAATCAGTACCCTATACTTTGGCTCGAGTGACAATTTGGTCCCCAAACTTCAAAATGTGACAATCCAGTACTCAAACTTTCAAAATGCGACAATCCAGTACCTGAACTTTCAAAATGTGACAATCCTCAGCCATTAAGTGACATTTGAAAAGTCAAAATGCCCTAAGAATGCCATCTAATTCTTTTTACCAACCATCCAAATGTTGACAAAAAATTGAGTCCCAAATCCTAACCTCTTTTACTCAAAAAAGTTGGTGACTATTTAGAAAAATCTAGAATTTGGGAATGTTCATTTTATTGTTAATGTTTGGATGGTTGATAAAGAGAATTAGATGACATTCGTAGGGCATTTTTGACTTTTCAAAGGTCACTTAACGACTGATTAACAAACTAGTTAACGGCAAGTACTGGATTGTCACTTTTGAAAGTTTGGATATTGGATTGTAACATTTTAAAGTTTGGGGACCAAATTGTCACTCGAGCCAAAGTACAGGGTATTGATAGGGAATTTTCCCTAAAATTTACTTCTTGATAAGTTGGTAAAAAAAGGGTAAATTTCTTAAACTACCCCTACTGTTTAGCTAATTAACTAAGTGAATCCTTACTGTTTGAAAATTGACTAACACTACCCCTACTGTTTCTGACAATTGACTAATACTTTCCTTACCATTAGCTCTCGCTAATAGAAAGACAAAAAAAGACTATTTTACCCCTACTATTTTCTGAGAACCAATGAATGAACCGTCACACCCTTCATCCTCTTTCTTCTTCAACAACGGAGTGCTCTGTAGAAAAAGCAGAGAATGAGTGAACCGAATAGGGGCGGCGGCGGCAACTCCCTCTGAACCCATCTCTCTTTTTCTATCTTCTTCCTCTGGATGACGGCAACGGCAACGGCAACCCCCTATGAAACCCCTCTCTCTTTCTCTCTCTTCTTCCTTTGGGCAACGGGGATGGCAGCGACAACCCCCTGTGAAACCCCTCTCTCTTTCTCTCTCTTCTTCCTCTAAGCGACGGTGATGGCAGCGGCAACCCCCTGTGAAACCCCTCTCTCTTTCTCTCTCTTCTTCCCTTAGGCGACGGTGATGGCAGCGGCAACCCCCTATGAAACCCCTCTCTCTTTCTCTCTCTCTCTCTCTTCTTCCTCTAGGCGACGGCAATGGCAACGGCAACCCCCTATGAAACCCCTCTCTCTTCTCTCTCTCTCTTCTTCCTCTAGGCGATGGCGATGGCAACGGCAACCCCCTGTGAAACCCCTCTCTCTTTCTCTCTCATCTTCCTTCGGGTAGCGGCACTCCATGTTCAGATCCGCCGCTGCAATGAGTTGCATTGATTGCAGCGGTGGCGGCGGTGACCCTTCTTCGAACAAAAACAGAGGTGAACCAGTGGCGATGAGTATAATTAGTCAATTGTCAAAAACAATAAGGGTAGTGTCATAATGGAGCATTAACAAATGTTAACGATATGGGTATAATTAGTCAATTGTCAAAAACAGTAAGAGTAGTGTCAGTCAATTTTAAAACAGTAAAAATACACTTAATTAATTAACTAAACCATAAAAGTAATTTAAAAATTTTATCTTAAAAACAGAAATAATCTTTTACACCCAAAGTTGATCAAAAATCTAGACTGCATGAATCTAAGCACAGCAAGGCTTCAAGTTGAAACGCACAAAAATGCATCGAACTCCACTACTTTTGCTTCTCAAAATTAATAATCGATTCATGAATCCTTATCTTTTAATTTTTATAGTGGGATTCCAACATTTAATACTTAATTTATTCTTGGAGTAACTTTTAGCTTTACTTTTATCCACGTGAGGGGGGTTTTGCGGATGAAAACAAAAAGCAACAGAAATCAAGTTGAACCCAACTGCCACAAGTAATTAATGACTCCATGCAATTCTTTGCGTTGAATTATTTAGGCTAGCTTATTTGGGTTATTGGGTAACTTAAGAGCGGAAAAGACTTCGATTAAAACCCCATGCTCAGATATCCGGATCGGGTCATCAACCCCAAAAAAATAAAAGGGAAAGGTTAACGGGTCAGAGGATCAATTTGGGTCGAAACGGATGTAGAACCGTAATGATCTAATATATATCTATATACTAATTATAAATTAAATATATTATATATTAGATTATATTTTATTATAACAAAAACTTTTTATTTTAGTTTCAATTTTGTATATTAAAAATTAAGATTTAAGGTAAAAAAAAAAAAGCATTTTTTGGTAAAAACAGTGGAACAAGGCACCTTCGACACCTTGGGAACATGTAAAAGTTTGCAGTTATGTGCTAAAAATTTTTCAAAAGCCGACTAATTTTCTAAAAGTGAGACCGATTCACCGATTTTCCTGTTTGATCAATCAGGTTGGCGGTTTTGGCCGATTTTTTACCCAATCTGGTTTTGGAGTATAACAAAACCGGCCAAGGGCCAGTCACGGTTCAACCAGTCCAACCAGTCACTCCGGTCCAGCTTTCTGTTAAAACCATCTTGAGTATTATGTGCTTGTTTGGTTCATAGGAATAGGGGCTTGGAATCGGAATCAGAATTGGCCGTTCCCCATTTGAAAGAATGGACATTCTCCCCTCTCTCTCTCGGGAATGACATTCCATTCCAATCAAAAGGATACTAAAGTAGATTAAGATTTAAGAATGCTTTTCAAGGATTTCCATTCCTGTTTATGTTTCTAGAAAAAAACAAAAAAAAAAAAAAAAGAATTCCAACATGGAAAAAGGTTTATAAATCATATATAATTATGGTACTAAATATTGCATTTTAGTTCACATGGTCACAGCTGTAAGGTTTGCGAGACCTAATTTTTTTTAATAAAAAACCTCACACCATCTGGACTAAAATGCAATAATATATGCCTTGAATTATAACATTTATTTCGCATTATTTACTAAGCATGTCCAGTGCTTCTTGGTAAAAGGGACACCCCATTTATTTTATTAAAATGGGAAATTATCTAAAACCTAACTCACTTTATTGATAATGTCCGACTTCTTCAACATGGTTCAAAGTATCAATACGTCTTTGTGTTTTAAATCATGTATTTTTTAAATTTCATTTATATATATCATTTAATAAATAATGTAAATGAGTTCCTGAAAATATTTTTAAATAAGTAAATTGGAATCCTGTCGATATAATATGATATGCCCGATACGAGATGCATCGATCAATGCTTTTAACCTTGGTTCTCAATATACAGCTGCAAAGGCTGTGAGGACCAATTTTGTCATTTGAAAATTACATTTATGTATGATATACAAAACGTTCTAATGGGAGGTTCCTTTGCTTCTGAGGTAGATATTTTCAATCTAATGAGGGATAGGTTTTACACAATTTCCTTATTAAAAAACAAATTAAAGAATAATGGAGTACTCTAATCAACAGAAAAAAAAAAAAAAAAAAAACCCTTAAATATGAGAAAGGGATTATCTGAACTTCATAGTTGTATCGAGTTCAAATCTGCCTCCCACAGAACTCACCCCAATAACGACCCACAGTACATCCCAACCATATATTGGGAACGTCTCCTAATAACAAGCACAGGAGATGTTCTCAATGCATACTGAGATGTGCATGTGGGGCATTTTTGGGGGGCATTTTATAGAGAGCAGATGTGAATTCTGTTGTATTACAGTGCGACCAACCATTACGTGCCACACAGCCATGAAGTGCATATGGCTCACAATTGTTCAATCTTTCATGCAAGGTTCAAAGTATTGACACATATCGGCTGATACGTATCGTTTCGAGACCCCTCTGATAAGCCCCTAAAGTGGGTGTATTGGGGGTCTAACCAATTTAGGGTGTAGAGGAGGCCTAAACTGGCTCTCCTGAACCAGTTGTAAATAAAAATAAAACCACCAAAAGCTATATAGATTCGCCCAATACATCTATGCCCGCATATCGAACGTATCTATATTTTAACCTTGCTTTGATGTGCATTTATTTTGGATTTGGAGCAAAACTATTGATCCCACAGCCTATAAAACAGCTATATCAGGTTCAATTAATCTGATCCCCTTAAATATCGAGAGGTCCAATTCCAATCAGTTCGAATAAATAAATAAAATAAAACACTCTCATTTCCCATCATCCGTCTGAACATATTAATGTTAATAATGTGATAGTCAAAGCCTCTCTCTCTCTCTCCGCAAGCTAACTTTTTAAAATTTTAAACTTCTAGAAGGATTGTTCATCAAGAAATTAAAAGGTTCTGAGTCTTCTGCAAGGATTGCGGATCAAGAAATACATTCTAAGGAGTCAACCAAGTAATGAAAAAATGGTGATTCTAGAAGGAAGACATCCCCTTTTACTTTTTAAGTAATAATAATAATAATAATAATAATAATAATAATAATAATAATAATAATAATAATAATAAACATGTGGAACCGTAAACTCTCCATGATATGGCCAGTGAGCTAGCTTCATGTACATCTTATTGTGTCAATTGACTCAATTACTGGTTGTTGATACTCCTAGGGCTGCAATTCAGGTTGCTTGATTTGAAAATTTTCAATTACATTTTATGCTTGCATTTATACCTATTAAAAATTTAACAAATTCTCAACCCAACCCCAAATTGCACCCCTATTTCCCCAAAATAATCTAGAACCTGAATGTATAAATGGATCAGACATGAATCCACCTCTACAGAATTCCACTATCCTTATCTACCTTCTTGATTACAGGTCTGGACCTGGGTTTGGCTTGATCATGTAAATCCGACCCATTTAATGTCCCGAAAAATACCAACCTATTTCATGACTTAAGAGGTCCAAACTCAGCACATATACTGATGTGAGGCTTCTTATCAAGACGGCCATCCTAAAATTTCAATTCATGTTACTCACCTCTTTTTCTCCACTAATACGTTTGTACATGCTTTGAACATAACAAATTTTGTGGTGATGATGATGATAGTATATAATATGTTCTCAAAATTTTCAATATTTTTTTATATTTTTGTATCTATAAAAATTATTCTTATTTGCCACACTTATTATGTTTCATTACTATAGAGATATGCCCAATTTTTTCTACATAATTTATATATTTTTGTGTTTTTATCTTTTTCAAATTTTATTATTTAATTATAACTTCATGGATTGATACATTTGACCTTAAATGTTAAATTGATCTACCGATCTACCACCAAATAGGAAAACAATTTCACTTTTGGGTTAGTTTTGCATTTTGTATTTTATTTATATCATCAATAAAAGCTATAAACAATTCTTGTTTATCGTGTCTAATTTTTAATATGTTTAACGTAAAATATTAGAAATGTGTTCAAATGTTTTCTACAAGGTTTTTATCTTTTTCATGTTTTTTGTATTTTTTTATCTTTTTTTTAATTTCTATTATTTAATATGAAATCAATGGCTTACACATATGACTCGAAACCTTGAACCGTTTGACTTGCCACCAGGAAAAAAAATCATATTTTGGTTAGTTTTAAATTTTATATTTTATTTCCAACATCAATAAAAGCAATTATTATTTATCACACTTATTTTTCTTTAATATGATTAGTATATATAAAACACTGGAGTTGTGCCCATTTTTTCTATAATTGTTATTTATTTATATGTTAAAAGTATTTATTTAATTATCACATCATGGATTAACCCACTTGACCCAAATGGTTGAATTGCTTATTCGCCACCATGATGAAAAACTGTTCCATTTTTTGATAAATTTTAAAAAACATGTATTTTATATTGTTAAAAGTATTGGATGTGGATTTGCTTGATAGAATTTATTTGTTTTTATTTTATAAAAATAATATCTTAAATATAGGATTCAATAAAAGAATAAGAGTTAATACCCTAAGATAAGATTTAATGAGAGGGAATTGAATGAGGAGAAATGTAGTAGTTCAAATTACATTTTGTGCCCTCACAATTAGAGAGGGACCAAATTCAAAAATAAGGGTATTCTAGTCAAGAGAAGGATTCAGTGAATGTTAATGGGAGTTAATACTTCAAATATGAGACTTAATGAGATAGATTTGAATGAGGAGAAAAGTGGTTATTCAAATTACATTTCCATCATAAAAATTAGACAAGAACTAAATTCAAAACTTGGGATAATTTAATCAAACAAAAGTTCAAATCATTATTCACATTTTAATAATAGTATAAATAAGTATGAAATGAAAGATGTAAAATGACATTTTTTCTATAGCTTGCTTTCCAATTATTGAACAAAAGTAATTTTGTCTTTTTATCAAATAAGTAGTACTAAATGAAGATGTAAAATAACAATTTTGTCTTTGCTTGTTTTCCATTTCAAACTTTAGAGAGTGAGCATTTGTTGTCTGATGAAAATTCCAGAAATCAAAACACCTATTCACACTTTTATAGATAGTATAGATTATGGATATGTTCACATCAAACTGGGTGTTTAGCATTGTAGCATTTTACAAGAGTTCTTGATTTACAACTGTTTAGTGTCACCTTTAAAAAAAATAAAAAAAAAAAATGTATTTAAGAGAAATGTAGGCTAGTTAGCACTTAAAGTGTGCCATCCAATGCATGGGTCTAAATATAAGCTAGATTTTGGTTGGTAAATTTAGGATTTTGGCATCAACACGGGCTTAAGCTAAGGTCCATATTTAAAGTTGGGAAAAAGTTGTGTTTTGGTTGGCAAATTTTGGTTTTTGGTGTCAATTTGGCTTTAAGACAAGGTCTATATAGAGTTGGGTATAAGTTAGGTTTTGGTTGGCAAATTTTCAGTCCTTTTTATAGGCCCAGAATTGGAATTGGAATACCCTAGAAACGAAATCAGAATTGCCAATTGCCAATTCCCAATGTCTATTTGATTCAGACAAGAACTGAATTCCAATCATTGTTGTTTGATTCATTTTGAGTTGGAATTGGAATCAATCGATAATTTTCAATTGAGTATTAGTTTATTTATATTTTTTATTAGTTTTATTATTTGATTATTACTTTATTATTATTTTTGTTATATTATTATTTTTAGCACTTTATTATTGTTTTTTTAGTATTTAATAATCAACATCTTAGTATTTTATTATTAGTATTTAATAACTAATATCTTAGTATTTATAATTAATTTGTGAATATTTTATTATTTAATTATTAATTTACTATTAACATTATTTTGTTGTTGTTTGTTGTTGTTGTTGTGGTTGTTGTTATTATTAATATTATTATTGATAAACTTTGAAATGAGAATTGAAATCCCATTCCAACCAAACAAATGGTTGGAATTGGAATGGGTCACTCTATTTCTGATTCCAAGCACCTATTCTAGGGAACCAAATGGACTCTTAGGTTTTTGACATGAAATTGGGTTTGAGACAAGGTTCATATTTTTAAGTTAGGCAAAAATTAGGTTTTGGATAGCATATTTAAGGTTTTATCATGAATTTTGGTTTAGGATAAGGTCCATATTTAGAGTTTGGTACTGGTACAGGTTAGCAAAGACAGAAACCAATTGATGGTGGCTTAGGTGGTGTTACACTGAATTGACCGCTGAACACTGAAAATTTTGCTTTTTAGTGTTCATTGATCATTCAGTTGTACCTCTTAACAGAGCCACTAAACACCAAAAAGTGCTCCTAATTTTTCAGATGCTAAGCTACCTCTGAGCGAATTTGGAGGTAGCGCATGAAAACTAAATTCCAGTTTTGCCCTTTTAAATTTTTTAAAAATCTAAAACTATCTCTTATCTTAATATTATTTATTTTATATTATTCAAAATTATCCTTGTATCTTTTTTATCTTATTTTTATTATTCCTTATATTTATGATAATTTTTACTATTATATTTATAATGGTTTACTATTTTATCTTTTTTACATTATTTTACTATTTGCAAATCTCTTTATTATATTTTATATTATTTTTTATTATTAAATGATATTTTTATATATTTAATTTTTTATTAACATTATCATTTTCTTCTTATACATTTTTATTACTTTTATAAGAAATTTTACTATTTTAACATTATTTTTTATTTTTTTATTAATATTATTTATTAATTTGTGTATCATATTATTATTTTTGTACTATTTTTTTATAATATTATTTTACTTTAACAGTTTTTGTTTACTTTAATTTAAATAATAACTTACAGGGTAAATTTGTAAAGCACAACTTTTTTAGATGTCAAAGCATTCAGATTATCGAACTTTTTCATAGCTTTTTCAAAATGTCTACAAAAACAGGAAAGTAAGGCCATGTTTGGATATACTTTATAAAGTACTTTTGTACTTTTGAAAGTATAAAACTACGAAAAACATGACATAGCATTTGTATTGTGTACTTTATACTTTTTGCTTTCATACTTTTAAAAGTATCAAAAACCCCAAAAGCACGAAGTCGGCTTTTTATACTCCATACTTTTGGTGAAAATGTGCTTTGTTTTCGTGCGAACGAATGGTCACATGTGACCACCATTTGATAAAACTCTTGACCCTACCTCCTCTTGCCACTACAAGAATCGGACTGCCATCACTGGTCTCAAACCCCGAAACCACTGGAAACCGTCACCAGAAGTACAAATGGATGTGATTTTGCCATACAGAAAATGGTACTTTTGTTTTGGAATGCCTACTTTTCAAAAATTTTTATCCGAACGGTTTTCAAAGCAAAAATACCAAAATAAAAGTATTTTATGTACTTTATACTTTGATATTTACAAAAGTAGAAGTCTATCCAAACAACGCCTAAATTTTCCACTGAATGCTTTCAGAGCTTTTTAGAGGTTATTTTTCTTTTCAGACTTGACTTCAGATTTACTGAACACCACCTTAGTTGGTAGGTTCATTAACATCTTTAGTTAATTGTAGTAAAGACATGTAGTAGAGACCTAGGATCAAATCCTATTGCCACTAAGGTTAGGGAAAAAGGGTTTGGGGGGATGCGCTACCCCTCTCCTATTTTGTAGCCTTATAAAGACAAAAAATGTGGTTAGCATGAAATCAATAACAAGTTAAAAAAAAAATTCAAAATTGAACTTAAGTACTTTCTTAGTACATTTTATTATTGAAGCAAAACAGTCCATAAAATAAAATATACGTTAAATTAATAAAAAAAGAGAGAAAAAACTAATGACCCATGGAAAGGAGCAACTGTTTCATTAAACTTTTATAGAAGAAGAAGATCTGTTCACCCCATGTACTGAGTGGGAAATTTTGGATTTTAACATTAGTTTGGGTCTAAGTGAGGGTTCAAATTTAAAGTTGGCCCTTAACCTAACCCAATTCGTCTAATTAACACTCGTACTTTATTAGAGAAAACCAAAAGATCAAGAAATTTAAGAGGAAAAGAGAAATTTAACAAAGGGGAAATGTTATAAGCATGGACTATTAAGGTGGGAGAGAGAGAGAGAGAGAGAGAGAGAGAGAGAGAGAGAGAGAGAGAATGATCTTATTAGATAATAAATATGGATTTTATGATAGATAATGAAGACCCATGTGGATTTTTTGTTATATTTTTAATAATTGAGTATAAAAATAAATATGCACATGCGTAAGAAAGAGAAGATGAGAAAGTAAATGTGAGCTTTGTGGTGAGAAAGTACATAGATTTATATTACTTTAAAAAGGATGAGTGCCTCAAAAATATTTCTGAAATTTTCTTAGGACAAAATTTATCACTCCATATTTAAATTTATTGCTAAAAAATGATGGCAAATAAGGTAAATTGTTATTAATATCAAATGAGTTGAAAAGAGGCAAAAAAAAAAAAAAAAAAAAAAAAAAAAAAATAACAAGGTTAGAAAATCATTGTTAAAGGGTAATTTAAAGATTTAAAGAAATTTAAACATTTATAATTGCCACTACCCCAAAGTACAGGATAGTAATCTATGATTTATCCTTAAAAGAATACATAATATCACATCAACAAAATTATTGTAAAAACAGTGTTTACATTTTATTAGGGTCAAGATGTAAACTCTAATACTCTAGGCCTGAATATACCATAATAATTAATATTCAGTGGATTAAAGTTGAGCAAACACAAATGAAGAAAAGAAACCGGGTTGTATACAATCTTTTATACTGGCGTGTTGTAGACCATGTATAGTGTGGATTGGGTCAAGTCGTGGCTGTTCACAAATAAATCCAAACTGATCAAATCAACCAACTTGGTTTGACCCAATTTGAGTTGGTCAGTTTTTCTTTATTACAGGTCGGTTTCAGGTTGTAAAGATAAACAAACTGATAATTTGGTTTGGTTTCGGTTTTCATATATGAAAACCGAAATTGAATCGAATCAAACCAAGTTATGTGAAAAATATATATTCTAAAAAAAATATTTGTTAAATATAGATATTTTAGTTTTAAATAATAAATATATATCTAAAAAAATATATATTCTGAAATATATCAGATATATATTTCCAAAATATATATTTCCAGAAATTAGAAAACATATGTTTTGATATATTTGTACAAATGATTTGGTTTTAAATGTATATTTCCAGAAAATATATTTTGAAATATTATATATAATATTAGCACTTTGACTTCATGTGCATTGTGCAAGCTTGGAGTTGGTTGAAACCCAAACCGACTCAAATCGACAAAGTCGGTTTTACTTAATAGAAGGTCATTTTTTATTTGATTTATAGGTAACTCGACCATGTCGGGCCGTTGAAAAAACACTAGTAAACTGACCCAACCCGACCCGTGAACAGCCCTACTTGCATGGACCTAACTCTACAGAGTTAGGATGGGGAGATGAGCCTTAATCGGGTTAGCTACTAGATTTGGATTGTTTCGAGGACTAATTCATATTAAAGATGTGGCTTAATTAGTATTTGTGACTTTGCAGTGTTCCACTGACCTATGGGATGCATAAACTGTTGGATTATGTATGGGGAGATATTCCTAATGCATGGAGATGGTATTTTGTGGGTAGACATGAGTGGAGTTCTTCTAGATAAGAGTTCTAGAGTCATATTTGGGGTTTTTTACAATCGACTTCTATCAAATTGGGATTTGCTCCTCAAAACCACATCCCACTATGCATTAATTGTGACCAACTGACCATCTCCCATGAATAATAACTTACAAATACGAGAAATGTTCGCAATGTGCAACTGAGACATGCTGTGAAGTGTGCGAGGAGTGCTTTGTAAGGAGTTAGCAGATCTGGACTGCTTCCATCGAGACCAGATCTGCTCCTCACACATGGTGGCTCACACTGACCTTAAAAGCACATCCCACTGTACATTAATTAGAGACATCTGTCATATTTATGTATTATTATTTATGGGAGATGTTCCCAGTGCACGGCGGGATATGCCTGTGAGACTCCCTGTGTGAGGAGCAGATCCCAATTCGCTTCTATCATCTTCTATCACGCCTCACACAGACTTATTGGCACGGTCCCAACAAGCCGCTGAAAACCATTTTAAGAAAAAGAAAAAGCTTATAATTTGTGCACTTAGTCATGTAACCAATCATGAATGATACATGTTCAGATCTTTGCAAAGTGGTTAACATGTGAGGGGTATTTTTGTCAAATAAAAAAGTAAATGAAAAGACATTAAGTGGGCCAGAGTCATTTTTGTAATTTGAAAATTACTTCTTTATGCTTCCCTTTGATTGTAATGCAAATTTCATTTGTAGTGGTCTAAATGCATAAGGCTGCATTTGGAAATAATGCAAATGGAGTGTAAATTCCGGTTCAGGGTAAATTTGCACTCTAATCCACTTTTGTCTCTGTTTGGCAACATTGCATTTATGTATTGATAAATGACAGAAAATACATTTTCCAATGCATATTTACATTGATACACTACAGGAGAAATCAGCTTTAGCAACAGACAAAACCGTTCCAAAAAGATACAAAAAACTGTTGCTAAAGGCTATAGCAATGGTTTAGCCACGGTTTTTAGTCGGTGGCAGATATTGGCGTGGCTAAAACCTATAGCCACGGATATTGTACACCGTGGCTACAAATGTATGTAGAGCCACGGTTTTAACCATTGTTAATTAAAAATTTTATTGCAACGGATTTATTTTATACCATTGCAACAAATTGCTATAGCAACGGTTTTAGTCGTGGCTATAGAATATGGTCTATTGATGAATAAGTAGAAATAGCAACAGTTTTAGGTAAAACCGCCGCTACAAGTATTAACTATTCTTTTGTATTGCCACGGTTTTTTACTTTAATGGTTGCTATAAATTTTTTATAGCAACGGTTAGGGTCAACAATCGATGTCGTACAATGGTCGTTAGAGAATATAACCGTTCCTAAAATTGCTGTGTGGAACGTTTAGCAACGGTTTGATAAAACCGTTGCTAAAAAATTATTTCTCATTTAAATTTTGTAGAAACACCATTACAAAAAAGAATTAATTTCAATGTTCTCGTATGATAAAACCTGTATAAATTATACAAAATATTTTTAATAGTATTTGTTCAATATACACATTTAATAAAGTTTTTTTCATCACCAAAAAAGAAAATAGAATTAACAAAGTTATCATCATTACATCTTAATAATAGCTTATATGCACGTGCATCATACTCAATACTTTTTCTTTGGATCATAACTTCAGTCTGTTAAGTTAAACAAAAATAAATACATAAGCATTGATGTAAATAATTCGCTATATAAATTAAATAATGTAAGATTTTTATATGCATTATACACTTACCATTGATTTAACCAATGTGATGTGAGATCCAAATGCATCTCCAAGAGTTACCCTAGAAAAAAAATCCAAGGGAATCAAAATCAAGATGGGGCAACAAAGAAAGCAATTCATGTTGGAGAAGACCCCCTATACATGCCGTAAAATCTTAACATTCTTCACCTTCTCAAGGGGGCCCGCTAACCCCAAATAAACCCCCTTTAGAGGTTCACATGATAACAAATGTCTTATCATCGCTTCCAAATTTATTATTTATCACTACTCCAAATCCCTTTTTGGATGCAAAACAACTAGAAAAGAAGATGAGAACCTTCCTATGGGCTGGTTGAAAAAATGATAATAAGTTTCCAAACCTTCCAACATTATATGCATGCATCAGGGTGTGCCTATCCTACTTTCAAGATATGCTTTGTTGCATCATATTTTCCTACCCTCTTGTACAGATTGTGGTAAGCATGAACCTAACATGAATAAGGAAATGGAGAAAGATGATGAACTAAATCCACCAAGACATGTGACCAATCACATGATGGTCATAGTAGAGGCAAATAAGTCATTTTATTATTACCAAAAAGAAGTAGAAAAATGCAATTCAGAATTGGAATTGTGTAAAGAAGCAAGAGAGGGGGCTTGAAATTATCCATAAAATGATTGTTCTTCCTCGTGCAAGATTTACACTACATGACCATTGGAAAATTATCAGATTGATAAAGAAAAATAGACATATTCAGTTTCAATGGATAGTGCAGCAGATTGGTTCATGATCTCTGTTGATTCAGAAAACAAGTTTTTTTTAAACATCAATATGAAAACCATGAAAGAGCATTTTTATATTAACAAGGAAATATCAAAATTATATAGCAATAGCAAAGAATTTTGGGGTAGGTAAGGGGAAGGTTATTCTAAATCATAACTGTCAAATCTGAACCCTTCTGTAGAGGATCCAAGAATTGTCATTTCTTTAAAGGTAAGGGGAAAGTTATTCTTTTCTATTCACTACTTTAACAAATAAGCACACAGTACAGTGCAAGATCAACATAGTTAAGCCGAAAGTTTGACACATATGACCAATAGGGGTGTTACTATTTGATATTGTTTTGATTTTCAGAGGCAAGCATCTCTCAGTATCCTCAGTTCAGGTGCAACTTGAACAATTGGGAGGTGGAGGCCTATTCGTAGTTGTTGAGACTCCTATGTGGGGTTCATGTCCAACCTTCTATCCTTGACCATAGAACATGAATTGATATCAGATCTGGTTGACATCTACTCAAGTGTTAGTTTCCTCTTTTGATGTTTGTTTTTTAGATAAGAACCAATAGAAACCAAATTCAGAACTGAACTTGCTTCTAGATGGGCCATGTTCCATGTGTCCCATTCATAGTTCATACATGCCTTGGGTCCACCATGGCTATCGTATCTACAAATATTCAACTTTTGACCAAGTGGCCCAATAGTGCAATGAATCCCTTTCAGAATTAAAGGTTGTTCTATTTAGGGGTCCTAAATGTGTTCTTTCATCATAACCCAACACTACCATTAATGACTGTACCCTTCACCTTGCCCCACTAGTCTAATACTGGGGAGAGAGAGATTTATTGCAAAGATCCCTGTCCATATACAATTATAGAGCTCTGGACCATGCACTGTGGGTAAGATCAGAGTAAAATCTTGAGGGAAAACAATGGTGTGATTGCATAAGAGTAAAACCATATGAATTGATAATGGCATCACTAAACTATCATTTGGTCCCACCAAATGTTGAACCCTCAGCTCAAACAGATCAAGCAATTGAGTAAGAAGTGGTCCTTGTTATACATGAATTCCCTCCAAATCCAAGTTGATGGATGGCAACACATTTTTTGGTAGGCGCATTCTTTTGAATCATGTTCAATTTGAATGAATGTTTCATTGATGATTAGACATGTTCAAGGCCTGGGTTTAGGCTGGGTTTGGGATGGGCTTTACCACTTAGTAACAAAAAAATGCCCAAACCCGAGTTCATGAAACCTAGTATACATGATGCAATTGTAGAGCTCTAGACCATGGATTGGGGTGAGATGGGAGTAAAATCTTGTGAGAAAACAATCGTCTGGCATCATTGAATTATTTCAATCTAATAACACTCACATTCACTACACATATTGTCATTTGGTTTCACCAAATACTGAACCCTCAGCTCAAGCAGATCCAACAATTGAGTAAGAAGTTATTGCTGCCCAATATACAATTATACACTTAAGTTCAAAAAAATCATACACAAAATATGAAAGACAATAATAATTCAAATTATTTTGAAAATAACATTTTTAGTGATCTATTGAACCACAACACTGAAAACTTGTGTTTGTGACTATTGTTTTTTAATGGATAATATGGCCATATGATAAAATAACTCCCAATGAAGAGGGGTGCATCTCATATCAGGGTTTACAAACCAATAAATTTGCATTGAATGTGGGTTAATGCAGTCTCTAATTTCCCTTTCACACAATTCCTACTTTATCTTTCACAAAGTCCCCTAAAAATTTGTCTACATAGTACACAACGTACCTTTACAAACTAAATCCCCCTATCTTACACATTCTACAAGCTCATTACTAGTTTTAATGGTACTATAGATATAAATATAGTTTACATGAGATTGAAAGCCTAATTGCTAGCTTTCTTTTATCAGCTTCAGGTATAGCCCTAGCTCACTAGCTCTAGGGGAAAGTTAACAAAATTTGTTTTTTCTTCAACTTATATGATTTGGTTTTTATATATAAAAAGGCTACTACCCCCTCCTTTGGATGCATTGTCAACATTACATGAGATTGAAGGCCTGGCTACTGGCTTTTCTTTTACCAACTTTAGATATAGCCCTAGATCTAACCTCTAGGGAACCAACAAAGCTGCTACTGGAAAAACTTTGTTGTTTATATAAAACAACATTGGTTGTTTTAAGAAACTGTTGTGATTGACATCTCATAATGAGTGAGGGTAAAAAGGTATTGATATTCAAATATTTTTCTTAGTTGAAAAGACAAATTAGGACCTGAATTAGCTAAGGTGACATATGCAGAGACTCCCAAAACAGCCCAGGCTATTAAAAAAAACAGCCATAAGCGAACTCCCTATTATTGCCTTCATAGTTTCCTTGTGACCTAACCTAAAATGTTAGGGGATATAGGCCCCTAGTTAAACCAACAAGACTATGTCTTAGTCCAAGTTGTGAAGGATTTATCTTATTTGTACAAGCCTGATTTTACATGATTCTAGTATTAGAAAAGATAGCGAAAAATGAATAGACTAAACAAAAAAGTTGTCACTTACATCCTTCTCCAAGGGTATCTAAATTCACTGAATCCATGTAGAACACCTTGTGAATGTAAGTCCTACAATTTGACATCAATCAACATAAGTAAATAGTATTAGGGAAAGCAAGACAACCATATGTTCCATCCATCTACCATCTTAGATTTTTTTTTTAGATAAATAACTATAGAAAGTAAATTAATGCAATAAACCAATCCAAACCAATCAAATTGTTATAATTTTTGTAAAACAGTTGTAAGTCCAGCAATACTTATGGAGAAGAGTATTGGACAGTCACGAAACAACATATAAAAAAAAAACAAGTGTAGTAAAAACACATGTACCAAGATGGATGAGACAATGAGTGGAAAACTAGAAAGATAGGATTGGAGATGAAGTCATTAGAAGGGATCTAAGAATAACTCAAATAAATGATAAAATGAGAAAATTGGACTAAGATGGTTTGATCACATGCACAGAAGACCGGCTCTCTCTACCAAATAAATAAATAAATAAATATGACTAGCTCTAACAACTATTAGAAGTGATTTTTCTAAGCTGAAAAGAATAGAGGGATTAGGGACAGACCAAAAAGTACATTAATTAATTAAAGTAATAAGAACCTAAGAACTGATTTAAGCACTCATAAGTTAACAATTGATAACACACTAAGCAGAATAAATAGTGAAATTATATTCATAGCTAACTCCTTATAGTTGGGAGTTGGGTAAAGATGCATAGCACTAGGGTTTCAAAATTGATTATACTGGAAAACTTCATAATTATATTCATATGCTTGGTTAATGATTCATATTGCTTAGCCACATGGTTCCCCATCTTATACTACCTTCATCTAGGATATGAGCTACTCTCAAATGTCTTGGAATCACAATATTTTACCTTATTACCACATGAAAGATCTTTTCCTATATCATGTGCATACACATTTGGCGTGTGAAGAGTTTTCATAAAGCTTTTCAAATTACCATGAAATCCCAATAAACAGTAACATTACTAATAATAGAAGAACCACAAAAATTAGCATATCTAATTGCATTTCTCAAGGATAAAACAATATCTTAATCATTTTTTATTGTTAAAGGCGACTACAGTAGAGACAGATAAGAGACTTTTCTTTTAAAGAAGGCCAAACAAGGTTTACCCAAGGTTTAAAATATCGATACAATCCGATATGTCAGATGGGACATATCGGCCTGCAACAGAGCTCTCTATTCTTTTAGTTCTTTTTCTTTGAATCTAGTTCAGGGGGTTGGTTTAAGGTCGGTCTACCCCCTGAAATAGGTTGGACCCCGAAACACTAAGTGTAGGGGCATATCAAAGGGGCCCTGATATGACGTGTATTGGCCAATACACCCCCTCCCCCCCCCTCAATACGTGACAAAATTATAATCCTTGGGTTTACTATGATAGTTCTTTTTGAATAGATTGGCTCTTGATGTTGAATATCTCCATATCTCCATACTAATAAAAACAAATCTCCATATATATCTCCATGCAACTGATTAAATGGTGCTACTATCTATACCAAACTTCTAAAATCTATGATTATGAAAATAAAATTGTACCATGAACTAGATTACATGTTACATACAAAAACCAGATTTGTAGAATGTTAAGGACTTAAGTGTACAAGGGGATTAGTTATAGGGACAATTGACCAAAGTTTTTTGTTCATTTTTTTATTGGTTGTTATCTTCACTATTATAGAGTTCAATGTTATCCATATGAAATTCATTTTTTTATTGGTTGTTCTCTTCATTATTATAGAGTTCAATGTTCATAATCCATATGAAGTTTGCCTTTTGTTCGATGAGAAAATATAAGAATTCTTCTTTCCTTTTTCTTAAAAAAAATCTCAAATTTACCAAGCTTTTTATCCTATTTATTAGGCATAATTATGTTGAGCAACCAAATAAGAGATTTCCTACCTAAGCTTTAGGTCCTACTTATCATGAACTGGCTTGCAAACTAGTACAAAACATACCAGTTCGTAGGCCTTATAGTACGATCAAGCAATTTAGGCTAGCTAGTGTGTGTCTAACTTGCAAAACAAATTCTATAGTGTAAAGAACTAAGGACTAACATTATGTTTATGTTGTGTTCTAAGCAGTGTAAAGAATTAAAGAGTAAGAATTAGCTAGACCATTTAAAGCTTATCAGCTAATAGGTTTGGCAGTCAAGGCCTAGGCAGTCTACCACTAACAAAACCCAAGACCTGGTCAGCTATCCAGTTTACCATTTCACTAATTCAACCACCAGGATTGACAATAGTGTACAACCACTGATTATAACTGTTAATGTGATATCAATGTAACTTGATGTATTAAAACTGGTTCACAAGAGTAATTTGATACCTAAGTATGTACCTAACAACAAAAGAAAAAACAAAAGATCATAGGAAAGAATATGTACCTAACTCTAACTGTCATAAAAATGGGAGTGATGCCTCTAGACCAACAACACAACAACAACAGAATCAAAAGAGTAAAATAAATGGAAACAATAGAACTATCTACCACTACATTAGAACATATAACCTAGTCATTTGAGACCGCTTGCATTTTTTCTCCTTTGTTTTCTCATAAGCTTCCATTTTCTAGACATGGTGGGACTGTGTCCCCCATCACTAGTACACTCTAGGGGATCTAAAGCTTGGTAGGGGACTATAGTAATAAGATTCCAAAAATGTTATATTTTCCAAAACAATTAAACTAAGCATGAAAACAATTAGACATGTGAAAAAGAAACAAATAGATCAACTAAGCTAAAGGGGAACATATTCCCTCACATTAGTTCCAATTACTTTGGATAGATAAGTAGATATTCAACCTGGTCTGGCCTATTTAAGCACAATGTTCTAATTAATAAATTTTAAATAATAACAAGCAACACAAAAGAACATGATAACTCAATGACTTGACATACATTTGTCTAAAAAATGTCAGAGTTGATGCATGGCCTACAATACATTGAGTCATTGGCATATAAAACCAAAAAAGAAAACCCTAAATAATCAGAATTTGTAAGGTGATAACAAGTGTTTAGTGGTTATCATCTAACCTGATTCTTTTATGCAACAATGGTGTTGCTATGCCTTTATGGTTTTCCCTCTTAGATGATAAGATAGATAATAGAGGCTTGGCACCAAATGAAGATTTCTTCTCCAACGAGGACAGTTTGGCACCAAATGGAGGTGCATGTTATCTTTCACAATGCTTTGTTTTTTACCAAAGCAATTACTACCTCTGAATGTCATTCAATCTGTAAACATTTATAGTTGAGAGATTTAACCAGCCTTAGATCATGCAACACTGCTCATTATTTTGCTCCAAAAGAATCATATATGCCATTCCTAATTTCTAAATACCCCTAATTCCAAATAGTCCTAGACTCCTTAGGCTCCACCCAATCACCCATCAAATATATCTTATTTTATTCAAATTGGGTGTTTGCAAAATTGTTGCTTATTTGATTTTTGCCGATGATGAGAAAGATTGTTTGGCCATGAAAAGCCTCCACAATTTTAAACCAATGGAAAATTTGTTGATGTCAAAAGACATTGATTGTAATGCACTTTCCATTTGTTTGGCCATGAGCAGCTTAGAAACATAGGTGGTGCTAGACATGGATGTCATCTATTGGGCAGAACGGTTCCCACTAATCCAACATTCTAAAATTTTTTGTTTGATTTTTAAATTGCTAACAAATAAAATTTTATTTTATATAAAACCAATTAACCTAGACAAGTGGTTGCCTACTAAAATTGAATGAAAAGCACACAAAGAAAATATAGATTCTGGGATTCACCACTGAAATAGTAATCTATTCATCATATGAATGCAAACACCCAAATTAGTTGATTATACGAGTTAGACTGATATAGAGTTGGAGCAAGTTCAGATGAATCCCAATCTCTACATATATATTTGCATCATTTCTAAACGCAGCCTAAGTATAAATAAATTAAGTGAAAATCTAAGTTTAGTTTTTGCTTTAGATTTTACTTTGTTTTATTTGTTAGTAAATGATGCATTCTTCATTAAGTTATATGAATCATGAAAGATTAGTGAAGCAGGAGGAAGGTTAATATTTGAGAGGAAATAAGGTAGGAAGCAAATTGATGTAGTTCCCACTTTATATAAGAGAGAATTAAATTAAGTGGAAGTGGTGCAAAATTTATACTGCAAATAAGACAAAAAGTACAAACTCTTGATTTTTTCTTTATCTTTGGTTTCTCCTCTTGATTCTTAATTTCTCTCTCATACTATTTCTCCGCATTTCCACTCACGTCTCTCCATTCATTCTGTGTGCTTCCTTTGGATCTTGAGAAGTTCTTTTGGGAGTTCGTGCACTCCAGTTTGAATTAATTATGAGGATAAATAGACCGCACTTCACACCAGAAATCTGAAATTACAGCCCTTTCCTAAAAAAACCCCTTGATTATATGGAGTAAGAAGACATTTGTGTAAAGAAGAGGTGAATGGGCGTTGAAGATGTGTTGAAGCAAAATGCATGATAATGGCAGGAAATGGTGTGTCTGCTGAGAAAATACATGGGAAACAATTCTTTCTCTCTCTCTCACCAACCGGTCAAACCCTTCTCTTTTGATTTTATTTTATTTTTTGTTATTTTAATTTTTAAATACTTATTTCAACATTTTTATCACTAAACTGTAATTTTTTCTGGGTCAAACTGTTCGATCCCTTAGGTGTCAATTGGGCGGATTAGGTTTGGGTTGAGTTTCAATATATCTAATCCATTTAACCACCCAATCCGTTATATTAGGTTCAATCCAAAACCATCTTCACGCATAACAATCCACCCAAACTATTAATTTTGTAACAACTTCAACTTTATGAAAATAAATTTGAATTAACTGAACGCTTTAACTATATAATAATGATAAAATTATTATTGATTTCACAATCTGTTCAACAGCAAAAACATTCAGCTAATCCCATCTTCCCATAAATTTCAATTTAATTAATGCAGCATGATCAAGCTATTATTTTAAAATTTTCAGCCGAAGAAAAGAAAAGGTGTTTAAGACTCAACATAGTAATGAAAGAAATCAAAAGGGTGTTTAAGACTCAACATAGCATTTCCTAGCATTTAATATGTCTAATGATAATAATAATATCGGCATCTTCAGCTACCTCTCCGTTTTCTTGACAATGATGCAACAGCAAGGCTATTTAATAACAGCTGAACAGATGAAGTGGCTGAATAATGACTAGATGCTTGTCTTTCGGTGAATAAGTCATGGAAGAGATTGTCCATTGTTTAATAGCATGGTTCAAAGTATTGATACGATATGCTCGATACCGTATCGTATCTTTTGAAAAAGATACAATCTGAAACGCCTGTTTCTAGGTGTTTCAGATCCCCATTTTTTTTTAATAATAAAAAGCATGCTAAAAGCTTCCCAAAAAACTAAAATAAAATAAAGTTTCGGCCATTTTTAAGTACTGATACGATACAACCGATACTTTGAACCTTGTTTAACAGCTGAAGCTGAAATGTGTTGTTTGCTATATTTTTTTAATTATTGTATCTGATAAAAATGGTTATTCAATTCAGCCATTTCGGCCAATGACCTTAAAATTGACATGACATTGGTCCATTACAAAAGCGCCCCACATATACATCTTAGTATGCATTGGGAACATTTCCTGTGGCTGTGAGGCGTGCTGTAGAATCCATTTTATGTTACTCCCAAACAGCTGAATCCCAGATCTGCTCCTCACAGAATGCATCTCACACGGACCTCATAGCCCCATCCCACTGTGTATTGAAAACAGTGGAACAGATCCTGATTCCATGGCCAATGGGTCTCATGTACATCCTATCCTCTCAATAGTTACCCCCCACTCCATACCCCTAGGGCTGCAAATTGATTTTGAAAATTTTCAATTGCACTCCTCATCAATTTGCACCCCTATTTCTCCTAGGCAATCCAAATCTGAATACATAAAATGCATGGTTTATAAAACCAATCCGGAGACTGAACCGATCAGGAGTCCAGTTCCTGGGTTGAATGGTCTGATCATTCGAATCAAACGATTGACCCGTTCTAACAAAATAAATAAAAAAATTAAAAAAATGGTCAAAACCATTCAAACAGTTGAAACGATTAATCGTCCAGAACCAATCACGTGACTGATTCTCCATTTTTTCGGTCCGATCTGATTTTAAAAACCATGCATAAATGGATCGAACATGAATCCACCTCCATACAATTCAACGATCCTTATCTAATCTACTGAGTATAGATATGGACTTGGGTTAATGTCCTGAAAAGGATCAACCGTTCAACCTATTTCATTTCATGCCTTAAGAGGTCCAAACCGGGCAGACTGTGAGCTATACAGGTTCAATGGAACTCTGTGACAGTTACCCGTCCTGACTTGGGGCCTCACGTCAAGATTATTACCATCCCAAAATTTTAATGCATTTTACAGTTCAATATCTTCTCTATCTCTTTCTCTCTTGGACGTGCCATCAAATTAGTCGCTTAGCTTTAAAGTTAAAGGAGGACCATTGGGATTTGGGAAGACAAACCCGGTGACAACAGTCTTACTCCAATTCAAGTTGGCTGACCCGATTTCAAATTGTGAATTGACGAATGTTTTCAAGTTTGTTACAGATGGAAGCTCAAAGTTTATTTTTCTCACGTATATAAGATAGAGATGGCCATTTTAATTTAATTCCTTCTTTTTATTTGAATTCCTTTTTTTTTTTCTTTTTGTTCTTTTATTTGGTTTAGTGATTTTTGGGGAGAACTACTCTCCATTCTGTACGTGTGTAGTGTGCTTTCCATTATTAACAGGTGAAAAAAAGAATATTAGTCCAAATCCGGTAAGAAACGAGTGTGATATTTTCATTTTTATTTTTTTTTGATTAAATTTATTTGAATGGACATTAAGACTATGTCTGGTTTGAACCAAGGTTCAAAATATCAATATGCCCGATATGCCAGTAGGATCATATTGGGCTATATCGATATTTTTTTTACTTTTTTTATTATTTTTCAAAATCGGTTCAGGAGGGGCGGTTTAAGGCTCCTCCACCCCCTGAACCGATCAGAACCCCGATACACCCTCTGCAAAGGCATATCGGAGAGCTCCCAGAATGATACGTATTAACCCATACGAACGATATGTATCAATACTTTAAACCTTAATATAAAGGAAAGTTTTGAAAAAGGAAGAGAATGATAAGAAAACTCATACAATATTTATAAAGATTTTCCTACCTTTTTCTTCCTTTTCCAACTTTTAACTTATAGCATAAAATTAAAAGTCACTTTCCACTTACTATCATCAAATGAAAGATAAATTAATAAACCGGCATAACAATTAATAAACGACCATACTGATAATAATTAATAACATTAAAATCCAAATCACTATTTCAGTATGTGTTATACCCCAAAACCAGCGTCTAGTAATTCCCCAAGTCAACTCGCTCAACACAAGATGTGGGCTGATACCATTAAAAAAGAGCTGGCCAATATCTGAGAGATACTGGTAAGGGTCAATGACCCATGTTTGCCATGTGGAACACATCCCACGGATCTCGGGTCCGTTCCCCAAACACATTAAACAAAGCTTTCATTATTACCCAAACACATTTTACCTTAATTATTTATAGCCTAAACAAAGCTTTCATTATTGCATCATTTCTTCACCTCTACGCTCTGTATTTCTAACTAATTTATTTAGCATCTAACATGCCTTTTTTAGACGACATAGAAGCTCCCATGTCTAAACACTATCCATAGACATCACAAAAAAAAAAAAAAAAATCTATTAACGATATTAGTTCTAGAAGCAATTATTTTTTATAATTAGTTGACCATAGCGTGGGTTAATAATAATATATTTTGATAGTCAATGACTCAATGCAACTCTTTATTATAGAAATTAAAACAAGATTATGTGTAAGATATCCTGTTAGTTTTCATGCATGGAATCTACTTTTTAGTGTTCAAAATATAAAACAAATAAATAAAAAAAGAAAATTAAATGATTTAGGTTGTGTTTAGCATCATTTCTATTTTTAGGATTGATCAATAAATCGGCATACAATTAAATTGTTACTTGAAGCAGTCTCTATAGTTAGATGTTTCTTAGTTTCTTGATTTTCTTCCTCTCGATGGGTGAAGTGTAATAACTTTAGATGAATAAACTTTCATATATGATGTGACAATACATATCTCTCATTGATTTCCATTTAAAATGTCATAAAAAATAAAACACCCACCAATGGAAAGGTTACTTCCAAGAGGGAGCCTCTTAAAAGCGGGACTAGGGCTGCAAACGGTATCCAATTGTTCAAATCTGAATTCATATTTGAACCCATTATTAATTGGATTGAATATGGATACATCCTATCCAATTCGATATAATATGATTCGGTTCAATTTAAATATATATATATATATATATATGACAATATATACTTAAAATTTCTATTGAGTCTATTAATAAGGTTTATTTGAATAATGTGTTTTTAAATTTTCATAAGTTCAAGTTTCATGTAAGTAATTTTCAATTAATATCAAAGTCATCTGCACATTGTTTGCTGGTTGTAATGTGTTGGGAGGCTTGTTGGAACCGTTTAATGGGAACAAGTCTGGTTTCCAAACTTCTCAAATCATAGAAAATAATCAATCATCACTTGGCAATTCATTCAGTGGTAGGCCTGTAAACGGATCGAATTCGAGTTGAATCATTTGAATCCGATCATAATTCATAATATTTGATTCGAATTCGGCCAATTAATTTGAAACTTCAAAAGAAAGTTTAAATAATTATTTTAGGCATTCTGGTTCCTGATTTTTTTATGGTTCTCTAAATCAATCTAATGTATGAACGCTTTATTCCTAGTTTAGTGGCTTTCCCGTCTTCATAAGAAAATGAAAACTAAAAAGAAGAAAAAGATGGTTCTAATACCTGTAAAATCACGGTATAATGGCGAGCTTGGCTGTAACTATGGCCTATGGGCTAACAAGATAGCCTCTGTTAGATGGGGATGACAATGCAATAGTAGTGAATTTGCAGTAGGCACAGAGACGTCGGTCGACTCTCTATCTTCTTCCTTGAGTCTTCTCAAGCAAGGAGATAACATTGCTGTTGTTTGTAGTTTAGATCATATTCTAGCAAGTAGACTAGGCAATTGTCGATGGTATTTGCGATGGCAATGGGCGGTGGTTCAAGGATAGCTGATGGGGATAGGCAAGGTTTTAAAAACTGAACCAGATGTGAAATTGTTCTAGGGACTGATTCCTGGGTCAAATGGTTCGACTATCTAGCTCAAATGAACAGTCCATTCTAATTTAAAAATGAAAAAAACTTAATAAAATAAAAAACGGATAAAAACCGTTGTTTGAATCAAGAATTTGACCACCTAGATCAATGGGTCACTCACTAAATAAACGATTTTTTTTTTGCTAAAAAGTGGTTTTAATTATAGTGAAATTACCTGACCGATTCTTAAGTCAACTAGTCTAATCATCCCATTTGGTCCGGTTTTCAAAACCATGGCGATAGGTGTAGTAGGCATCAAGCGGCTGTGTTAGCCAATGGATGGTAGGGATAAGGTTAGTCATTTCGAGAATATGCAAGGGAGACTAATGAACCTAAATCTCATATTCAATTTCGAATGTTCAAATACCATTCACAAGCCTATTTAGAGGTCGTTCGTCAATATGAATGATTTTTTTTTAACAAAAATAAATGCCACATCAGCACAATAAACTGTTTTTTGCTGATGCAACACTTGTTCGTGTTTTAAATATAAAATCACTAGTGTAAGATGATGTGCTATCAAGTGTCTAAGTATTATCCATATAAGACATGATATTTGGATTTAACTCTTATAAACTACATGAAATTAAGGCAAATATCTATTTTATATATTAAAGATATGCATATTAGCCTACGGGTGGATTCAAGTCAAGCCAAGACAAATATTTGACTATTCGAACTCGGTCGCAAAAATAGTATTAGGCCCAAGCTCGACCCTGGCTCCATTCAAAGGCTCACAAAATCAAGTTCAATTTTATATTTAAATGTTTTAAATATAAAATCACTAGTGTAAGATGATGTGCTATCAAGTGTCTAAGTATTATCCATATAAGACATGGTATTTGGATTTAACTCTTATAAACTACATGAAATTAAGGCAAATATCTATTTTATATATTAAAGATATGCATATTAGCCTACGGGTGGATTCAAGTCAAGGCAAGACAAATATTTGACTATTCGAACTCGGTCGCAAAAATAGTATTAGGCCCAAGCTCGACCCTGGCTCCATTCAAAGGCTCACAAAATCAAGTTCAACTACAAGCTAAGAATTTTCGAAAAATAAAAATTATACATATAAAAATATTTTTTATTTTACATACAAAAAATTAAGAATTATAAAAATTGTTTTTATTTTACATAAAAAATAAGAATTATAAAAAAAATATTTATTATATATATTTATATGTATATGCATGTATATATAAAATAAAAATTATTTATTTATTATATTAGGCTCGCAAGCCTCACAAGCTAAGCTTCACTAGGCTTGAGCTCGGCTCAAAGCTCAATTTAAACTAAACTAAGCTGAATTTTTTATGAACCAAGCTCCACTTGATTAACAAACAAGCCTATATATTAGACTCAAAGCTTGATTTAAATTAAAGTAATTTGAGATTTTCATGACCCAAGTTTGAATAACTCGTGAGAAGCTTAGCTTGTGGCCACTCCTATATTAGCCTTTACATTCAGTTTGTTTTGTTTTGAAGTAAAATATCAATTTATCTATGGAAAATTCAAATAGCTAATTATTATTATTATTATTATTTCTTTTTTTTTGGAGCAATGATGATGCTAGTAAAGTATTTACCGAGACGCATGTTGCCAAAGAAAATGCATGTTATTTTTCAACTTTAGCCTTGTATGTTTTCATTTCATTCAGGGGAGATGTAGTTGTGACATTATGGTGTTCCATGTGGGTTACATAAATGATATTAACCCATATCATTGTAATCCTCTCAAATGACAGATGCTAGAACAAAGTGGTGGATTAATCTGTTGTGTAAAGGCTCCCCTTCCCTTCCGTGGGAAGTTTTACTTTGGATGGACAGGATTAATTCCTTGATATCAGCTTAATTATGGAGTCTTTTGCACCCTTATACACCTTCAATTAGTAGTTCATTACGAATTTGAACAAGCTACACCAAATTATGGAGTCTCCCTTGTCAAACAGCAACTACTTTATGTATGACGGAATGGTCAATTTGCAGCACATAACATAACACAACACAGTTATAGGTATATTCATGGAAAATGGAGTGGCCCACGATAGTAATTCCAGATATCCCCAACGTGTGACTGGATGCTAGGAGATTTGGGTTCAGAAATTTATTAAAATTTGAATGGGCATAGCCTAAAAGCCCAATCCTGAAGAATTGTAAATTTTTCAATTTGGGTACCCTAATTGCACTCCCACAAGCCTGCAACTTGATAGCCTAGCTACCAGATGTTTTGGCAATTTTTCTGTTATCTGAGCCTAGCTACCAATGCCGCCCATATTTCTGCCACGTTAGTTGAAGTATTGCCCACCTGATTTGGCGACAATAGTGATCTGATCTCTCACAAGTCAGAATGCAACACAAAGCACAGAGCCCGTGCCGTGAGGTGAGAGTGTGAGGAGGATTCTTGCCTCACCATTACCCCTGACTGATCAGTGATTACAACCCTCTGCCAAAAACTGCATTCAATATTTCAGTCCGCTCTGACTGAGATATGACATCTCACCTTATGGCTTTGGAATTTGGATCCTATGTGTATGTACAGTTCGTTCGATACATGCAGAAATAATGCATGAGATGAGAGTCTTGAGACACGAATAACTCTTTCAAGGAATGGCGAGAGCCCAATTCTAAGACCTTTGGGCCTAGGTCCAGTACAATCAGTGGAGGCCTCTGTTCTGTTCATCAATCTAAGCCCAGTCTCCGATTTAGTCTAATAAAACTTGGTGAGGCTCGGTGGGTCGGTTTATGTTTTCTTTCTTTTTCTTTCGATTTATGTTTGGTATATATTTATCTTTGATTTGGAATTCATAGTTCAATTGAAAAATAGAACAAAAGAAATATACTCTAAAGCGGGACGAATACAGTACACAATATACACATATACATGGGCTAAATATAATAAGAAGGTTGAACAAGATCAGGTTGAGCTAAGCTTGCTCACACCAATTTTGGCTTCCCAAGGTTCAATCCAGACCCAGCCCAAGTTCAAGTCAAACTCAAATCCTTAGACCCGGGCCTCTGCAAAAGCCCAAAAATCTAAGCCAAATCCATAAAAAAGCAGCTTGATTTGGGTTGGGTTGGTAGCACTAGCACCAAAATTGCTGCCTTATTTGGTAATTCTTCGACTACTAAAAGTACGGTATTAGAAGATCTTTTGAACGGAACCTTATGCTGACATTGATGAATGTAAAAACTAGAAAAAGAGTAGGATTAAAATTGAAGCCATTCAAAAAGAATCTAGAGTAGGTGACAAAAGTGAGAGAAAGTAGTTGTTTGGTCATGTGTATGAAAGACCATCTAAGAGTAAAGGTTATGTTTGATTTGATAGGAAATAAGAGAAAAACTGCAAGTTTGCATGAAGCTTTTAAGTAATTTTACAAAGTTCCTTATGCCTTAATTTGCATGAGTACAAATTTTATTTGTACCACTGTAAATGCATAGAAATGCAAATGGGATAAAACTGTCAATGGGTCAAGTTCTGAACAGGTTGTACTGTATACACATCCCTAACTCATTATTAACCGGCTCCATAAGATAGACCCAAAATCAGAACCCATTATTAATTAGGATAATTGGGTCTGACCTGATTAGACACAATTATACTTAACATCTATAATTAGCCAACGTTCAAATTTTTCGACATGACACGCCCTGGCCAGTTTTGGCATTTTCATTGGGTGGCCAGGCCTAATACTGACCCCCTGACCTTTTTTGAGGGAAAAAAATCTAAAAAAGTGTTTTGTTGTATTGAAACACCCGATACGCCTCTTTTCTGTGCATCAGGTGTATTGACACTTTAAGCCTAAGCCTTGTAATTAGTTATGATAATAAGAACTTAAAGCTTTATAATATATCCTTAATAAAAAATAAGTAAAATAATAAACTTTTTGTGTTGACAAAATAAGGTTTCACTATGATATAGAAAAGATATGATATCTGAAAAACAACTGACCAATAAATTGGAATCATAATCTGTGATAATGAATCAAGTGTTATTTATTAAAATTCATACATGGGTTTTGATGGGTCAAAATTCTTTTCATTTCATATTTTTCCTGTATCATAGATTTTCCCATATATTGTAAACTATATAATGGGCTCAGCTCTACGGTAGACCCATCCTATTGAAAGTCTGGTTTATTTTTGCTTGTCTTGTTTGTTTGTGAGAAGTAATATAAGGAGTATATTGATGCGATCCCCACCTAATCAATTTTATTTTAATTTATTATATCTGACTTTGATCTAAATCCAATGGATAAGATTCAATTCCTAGCTGAATATCACTGAATAATTTGGGTTTAGGTATTATCCAAATAATTTGAATTTATAGGCTCCATTGAATATGAACCAAGTCTATGCTTATGCTTTCAGGGCCCGTTCTACCGTATCTCACCCGGAATCAAAATTACTGTAGATTGGTCCATGATGAAATATCTTAAGGTTCAAAATTTCAATATGATACACTTATTTATTTTGTAATTTTTTAATAATTTAAGTACATTAAAATAGGTGTCTTCTAAAACTTTGAAAAAAATCTAAAAAAAAAAATACAAGAGGTTCAAAGTATTGATGCACCCCTCTTGACATATCAGGGTGTACTGATATTTTGAACCTTGATCCCAAATGGAAACCCACACCATGACTAATAGGGATCTGGGGATGAATGGCCATCACATTTAATCAAAACCCCACATTGATGATCAGGGATAAATGCTTACAACTTGGGAATCACAAAGCCACTCATCCATTGTATAATAATTTCCTAAGAATCAAAGGACCACTAGACACATGACAGTATCTAGTGCAGGCATATGCATGATCAGTCAATCTCTCCAATCAAATAGTGCATTTAGACACTTTTTAGAAGGATGAGAATGGGTTGATACTTGATACTCTTTATATTAAACATTATAAAAGAAAAAAAAAAAATTCCTTGCTTCAATGGCACTCTAAATAAATGTCATCTTTTTTTATTATTTGTGATAATCTCCTTAGAGGCCGACCAAAGTGATTCCATTCCTTCTTCCACTCAAATTGTTTGAGATGCTATATGGTCTAATTCCAGTCATTGGTCAAAGCTAAATAAGAGTGGGCATGTATTTGTGTGTGTTGTGCTTCTTGTTCTTTGATCCTTGAGATCCAAATTTGACCAAGTCACTTTCATCTTTCTTTTAAATAATACTTCAATTCATTATATCTAGTTGTATTGTCGAAAAACTTGTGATGAAATGAATTGCAAAACAAGTTTGAATGCGAAACAAAATGGAATGGCATTCATGTAGTCGACCCCATATAATTGGATAAGGCTTAAATGATGATGATGATGATGATGAATTTTAAAACTTTAAAACGTAATTATTAAAATAGAAGCTTCCATTCAGAACGATGTAAATGAGAATTTTGAAAGCCCATCCATGAAGGAGATGATGGACTCTAAACCAATATTTAACGCCCAAAACTGTTACTCATACCTATCCACGGAACATTGCAGTCATACATGAAGAATATATCCCATGTATTTTTGCGGGTAGTAGATCTGGAGTCCAATATTTAGGACGCCAAGTATGGGGATGATAACCATTTTGGCCGGTATGGATCCTAGGAAAAGGATTCCCATTTGGAAGACGGGTATGGTAAGGTTGCATGCCAAACCCATGACGTGAGATGTAATGTAAGGTAGTGATTAATGGTAGATATCTTGGAATACAAAATGGTAATCGTATGTGAAATCTTTATCTGAAACCCAAAAGGAAGTAGGGCTATCCTTGGTTGAATCTGGACCGGACCAACTTAGACTCAGTCCCAAACTGATAGAAAAGCAGCAGAGTCCACAGATTAGAGATATCAGAGTTTGTAGTAACAGACCCAAATAAACCAACCTTATTATTAATCAGATTTTTTTGGTTCGACCTGAAAAAAAAAACTGATTAGATAGACCTTTAACCTAGTAATTAATTTGATGGTGAACTAGCTAATTCTATTGCCTACATAAAATATTTGATATAATTAATTCATACGAAATATGAAATTATTACAGGTATATGTATTATTTATTTTGATATCTTCTTAAGGACTAGGGGGGGAAGCCATCCCCCAAAAAAAGCTTATGTTCAGTTGAAAAATCAACTTTGCAGTGAAACTTAGTTTTGATAGCTTCTTTGGAATTGTTAACTCAATCAATACTGAGCCCTCCTAAAGAGGCCCTTAGTCAAATTGGTACTAGACATTCCTTAGGAGATCTGGATTTGAACCTATAAGCTAACTTACTCCTCATGAGGTCCAAAGCTACATTAACAACTGCAGCACTAGCTCAAACTCTATACATTTTTTTTTTAATTACAAATTTGAATGACAATTATTCTTCTGCTGCCCACTTAATATTTTCATCTCAATCTCTTCTCCTTTTCATCACTTTATGTCATTTACATGCATTCATAAAGCATTTGTATTCATTCAAATCCTTTGATAATTGATATTGTTCTCATGACTCCTGGCTAGACAATAGACATACAGTTAAAAGGAATCACGTATTCTTCCAACATGCGCGTCACCTCTGTATAGAAGTTTACTGTTGACACGCATAAAATCTAAGTAACTCAAATTTTAATCCGAGTCTCCTTGAAATTTAAATTCATATTTTTTTTTATCCACGGCTCAGTTTGAAAAAAGAATACAAATATAAATATCTACAATATAATTATATATAAAATATAAGGTTTTGTGCTCTATAAATTTATATTTGTACTTCTTCCAAACTCAGCTCCATTTGAGAGGAGTGCAAATATAAATATGTCCAATGCAAATTTAGTGCTTTAACTAATACTGCTCGAGTTAGAGCTGTCAATGGGTGGGGTTGGGTCTGGGTCGATCTGGGTGGAACAACCGGTCTCCACCCACTTATAATTAGAACATAAAACTCATAACTAAAATCTAATCAATTATTAATATTTGAGATAATCAGGTCTGACCCAATTATAAATTTATAATTGACATCTATATTTATATAATGACAATTTAAAATTTCATTTCTAATAATATATCCTTAATAAAATGAAATTTAGCTAAAAAACATTATTAAAAATCATAGTAAATAATAAAGTGTTTATATGTTGATAAAAAACCGGCCCCAATCGAGACAAAGTATACAAAACCAAAATGGGTATAATCGGTTTGGTTCGATTAAATTTTATTGGATAGACCGGACCCATTGACAGCTCTAGGTTGAGCTCATGTATGCAAATAAGATTAAATATATAGTAATGAGAACTTTTTTCCTACTGGTCTTTATCTTTCTTTTTCTTAAAAATCAAAACCTTTTTTCTGTAATTAGTCATCATTGTTATGAAAAGGGAAAGAATAAACCAAAATGCTCAGCAAAAATGAAACATCTTTGTTAAGATAAGATGTAAATGGCGCCCCAGATTCTTCAAATGAGGGGTATTGCTGTACGTCAATAAATTATCAAGCTGTTGGCGCTAATCAACAGATAAATTAATTTAAGTTTGATGCTTATTCGTGAATCTATCCTCCTCCATGAATCAAGAATTTGGTAGAACCATCGATTTCTTTTCAAACCCAATTCCCGATTCTCATTTCGAATGACAGTAGAAGCCTTACAGCCCATAAATGTAGACATCAATGGCTTTCCGCAAAGGCTATCGAATCTCTCATTCTCCCAATATATAAACAAACTCCAACAGATCTCTCTCTCTCTCTCTTGTCCATCAAATTACTAAGTTCAACGTCAGTTGCAGAATGCAGACCCATGAGAGAACATATGCTTTACGGCGAGGTTGATAAGAATATCATTGACAAGCCAATCAAGCAAACCCGTTTAAGATATTGATTTTGATTTAATAGGACCCACATGTGAGAGGGCACTTTCTCTGATGTCCGAATGGAATCTAGTTAACACTATACCCCACCACATGCCTGCTGACACCAATTCACTGGTTTAGATTGATCGATCTTCCATTGGGTAATGGGTTACAGATTCCGGTTTAGTTGCAGCTTTAACTTGGTGTTTACCCCATTTTCGTGGATTCCATGGCCATGGAATTGAATGCTAATCCACCTTTGTTAGAGTGGTTGCGACTCCCATCAATGCATCAAGCTAATTAAGTGCTATGTAACAGAAGAGCTTTGATCAAAAATTTTGATAAATATCACCTAATTGATTATCGCGTTTGTGATACTTGTTGATTGGTCACACGTTTTTCAAATATCATATCTTTTCACTATCATAACATATACTTCTTGATTGGTCACAATGCAGTTAAAGTTTTAAGCATGGTTTTCAAAATTAGACTGGATCAAACGGTCGGATCGGAAAACTAGGAACCGGTCAAGTAATTGGTTCTGTTTTTCTCCAAAAACCGTTGATTTTGATTAATAAACTGCTGATTCAGGCAGTTAATCGTTCAAACAGTTTTGACCTTTTTTTTTATTTCTTTGTTAGAACGGGCCGAATGTTCGACCCGAGAACTGGACCCTGACCAGTTCCGTTCTCAGGTTCGGTTCTAAAAACCTTGGTTCCAAATGTCAATGCACCTCTTGCTCTTCTATTGTTTTTAGTTTTTTTTTTTTTTTCAAATTTTCACAAGGGACTTTTTTTATATTATCTAATTATTAAAAATAGAATTTTTAAAAATAACTTGAAATAAGTGTATCGATACCCCAAAGATACGGTACATGCAATACTGAGACCTTGAATGCAACACTGACAATATTCAAAAGCTAAAAACCCACTAGTTTCAAAGAGTGAAGCCAAGAAACTTGTAGAATCAGGGGCTACCCATTCCATTTTATTCCTGATATCCATTGATGAGAACACAAAAATTGGATTGTACATATGTACGTGCTTGGATAATTGGATTTTCCCAATTGCACGGAATTATAAATATTACCCTCTCCAGTGAGGATTTCAAAACCTACTAGAAACCCAAATTCTGTGCTGAGACAAATACAAGAGTGTTTGAAGAATGGACCAGGGATAAATCCCCGATATTTTTTCTTGGAAAATCTATGGTACCGGAAAGACATGGTATTGGAAGGATTTAACCAATTAAAGCACCCCATTAATTTGATGAATACCACCTGATTGGTAACCTCTTTTATGATACATGTTTATTGACAAAGTTTTTTCGGTATCATGGTCGAACTTTTTTTTTTTCTTTCTATGGGCTGTAAACCATATCCATCAGTGGAGGTTTGAATCCAAAACCATAATTTAATTACTTTTGCCCTAAGGGAAAAAGGATGCACCTGATTGTTTGCAATGCAATTTAATTTGTATAAATACGCAGGAGTATAAATCAAAAGTGCAAATTCTAGTTCAATTTTGCATCAAGTTTTACTTTTTCATTTACACAAGAAAGTAAAAGTTGAAACCGAAATAAACCAGAATTGGCATTCAACTCTAATCATGAACTTAAACTTAGACTATCTCCAATAACTTTAGAGTAATCAGCATCAGCACCACTTAGGGATTCAAAAATCTGCTAAAACAGTGGAAAGTTTTGTTAAAAAGCTCACTGTTTTTCGGATTTTTCACAAAACTCCATGGTAGAGGGTTCGAGCCAAACAGCAAAACCCAGAAAGTAATGGATTCCAAATTTGCTTCTGGACCCTCATTTCCATTTCTGTCCAACACAAACACAAAGCTAAGCCAGCGTCCACCCAACAGTGGTTGGATAATGAAGAATAGAATCAACAGTTGTTATCCTACTTTGGATTTGAGGGTTTAATTCTCATAGCATCTGTCTTTCCCGTCACAAAACTGTACCCGGTTTATTCCTTTATTATTTTTTGTGGATTCTCTAACAATACGTAGTGCGACACAAAACAGTGCCGGCACATTTGCCATTTGCGTGGGATCTACTTTTAAATAGAAAAATAAATAAAAGCTTCATCATTCATTCCTGTCATTGGGCTTTTGGGGGCCTTTTAGACCTTGTTGGGCTGGGTACAGCCATACAGCCTAGCTCATTCATGTTGATTACCCAACAAAAACTACACATAGACCACCCTTTATACTCCCGCCCTCCAAAACACACAACTAGCTAAAATATTGTTGCAGATTCAAAGTGGAAAAGCTAGTCTCAAGAACTAAAAGCTTTGAACGTTGTTTACAGCCATGGATGGATACAACATACAAGCTTCAAAAGCAGTCCATTGACTGGAGACCAATATTGGACTGCTTTAAGACCTGGGCCCAACTTGGTCTCTGTGGTCCATTAGTCTCACCTCACCAACCCCATAACATCGGCTCTGCTATTACAGATTCCCGTGGCCAGTTCATCATCATAACCAGTCGGATCTACTTATCATCTCCCTTCATCCCACCATTTGTGTGATTATCCCAAAATATGAAGAAAGCCCAAATTCTACTGTAGCCCATATTAGAGTTTTATGCATTTTATGTATTTGAGAATTGAGGCAGCAATTGGAATAATGGGTCTCGGCTTATATTTGGCCTGTAATGGTGTACAAACCAGCCAACATGAGATGAGATGGGTATGGCTATGGCTGTTGTACTTGCACTTTTGGCCTATCACCCAGAATAACTCCAAAAGAAGACTGTTGGCGCAGGTTAATAAATGAGTTGCTGGTGGCTCAAGTTAGCAGGCGCATTTTAATTCGGTTCTTATCTGCTTTAGGATTGTAGGATTAGAATGGATTTGAATTTCGACTTCGTGGAAATGAAATGACTAGTCCAGCAGGAAATCGAGTTCTACTAAAACACGGAATGTTGAATTTTGTTAATTATTCTTTTTTCCGCGTTTCTCTAAATCTGCACCGCAGAAAAAAAAAAAAAAAAAACAGGATCAAAAGATTCAAAGAACTGACAAACCCAATTCCATATCCAATTCCCAAATCCATACTAATCCAAACGCAACATAGCAGGAATGCAACCAGGGAGGAATAAAGACGGAAGTGATTTGGCTCGGTTTCGATTTTTCACAAGTTTTTATTCTATCAAGGGAATATTCCCTGGGTTACGCCAGACAAAAGGGATATTCAGAAGGACGATATGGGGAATATCACAACACGTGTCACGAGGAGAATCCTCTCTGGAACCTAGAGAGAGAAACTGAAAGAGAAGAGAATCTGCACAAAAGGTGTGGGTTGGAGTCTTGTACCTGAAGACTTGATTTCTTTACAAAGAGTGAAACACTAATTATTGCACAGGGTGTTCGATGCAATTTTCTTTCATCTTTTCTTTTCAACCCGATTTTGGAAAAAAAAAAAAAAAAAACCTCCGATCACCTCCAAATTCTACTGCTGTAAATATAAATGGATCCCCACTAAGCCTGGCATAACGGTGCAATTTGGGTCAGATTGAGTTAGGAATTTATTAAATTTTGAATGGCCTAAAACCCTAGTATATGAGGCCAAGTAATTGAAAATTTTCAATCAGGCAACCCGGGTTGCAACTTGCAACCCTAGCTACCATGGGTCGCCACGCCATGGGACGCGCGCTTTGATCCAAAAGCAACCCAAACCCACCTGGGGAGGTGGGTGACCTGACCCGGACTGACCAACCGACCGACGGAAATGTGAACAAATTTAAAACTTTAGACAAGCCACAATCCCATTAAAAACACTGTAAATACAGAGAGAATCCTCTTACCTTCCTACCCACTTCACTAAAGTTAGTAGCAGAAGAAGATTCTCTCACACCTTAGAGGCTCCCCTTTTTATTCTTTTTGAGGCTTTGTTTTTGCTTCTTTAAGCTTTGTGGGTGTGTGGTTCCCTTAGTTTAGATTAGAGTCGTAGAATTGGAACTAAGATATTCCTTACTTGGAGGGCTGGAGGCAAATATAATATTCCTTTTTGTGTGTAGGTTGCAATTAGATATTCTACCATGTATATTAAATCAAGCACATTATACCACTTTTGAAACCCTAAAAGAAAAGTGAAGGGTGATGAATAGATACTAAAACACGTTTGAATATGTCTCTCTGGCTCTTCTTTTTATCAATGTAAATATTGGTATATGCCCTTTTCAAGCTTTGCTTTCATCAATTTATGCCTTAATTAACTACTAATTAAAGGTGGTATCATTTGTATTCTAGTTTATATAGGAGAACCAATACTAAGTTCATCATGCCTTCAAATGCTGCTACCATGAAATGATCATCACAACCATCCAATCTGCCTCATCAGCAGCATTGTCATCATATATTGCATAAATTTGTTTCACCAATTCAGGATCCATGACCATAAGAGTTTGACAAAAGTTTTAATGCCGACTATCAAGCTAATACAACTCTTATCTTTTATCCGGGCTTGAAATCAACTCTCTAACCAAGATAAGCTCACACGGGTGGACGGGTGGAGTTATCTCATGCTTGCTAAAACACAAAACACAATTGTATTAGATAAAACATGAATAGGGGAAAAAGTCGGATTTTTTTTTTTTTTTTGAGGGGTTCAAATTTCAAAATTTGAGAAGAGGAATTACAACCAAAAAGTGGACAAAGCATAGGACGACAAGAAGAAGAAGAAGAAGAAGAAGAAGAAGAAGAAGAATCTTTTTAAATGGTGATTTGCAATAGTACAAAGAAGACCCCAAAGGTTCTAAAACCGGTCTCTAAGCACATGACCCCCTCTCTGTCCAAACCGGATTCCTTCTCAGAACACCCATTAACTTTTGCCTTTGTTCTTTGTAAGAAGTTACCATACCCTTGCTTTATCACCTGCTTTTCTTTCCAAAACCCAACTTTATTCCCCTCGAACTCACCTCTAAAAAGAAACCATCCTCCCCCTATCCACATTGTGTTCACAAAAAAACAATCTCTCTCTCTCCCACTTGAATTCACCTCTTCAAAAAGAGCAAGCATCTCCTCATCTCAACTTGTTGTGAGCAACCGGGGACATGCACATTAACGACGAGTGAGCTTGCTAGAGAGAAGACTGAACATTTCACGACGTAAATTATGGGTTCGCCTGCAGAACTAAGTCTAGACTGCAAGCCCCACAGCTATTCTTTGCTGCTAAAGTCCTTTGGAGAACAGACTGATCAGACTCAGAAACTCGAAGAATTCCTTTATCGTCTCGAGGAAGAGCGACTCAAGATCGATGCATTCAAGCGTGAGCTACCCCTCTGCATGCAGCTTCTCACCAATGGTAATTCTCTCGTGCTTCGTATTATAACCGATGTAGCACGTTGCCAAGTATCAACAAACAAAGCAATCGGAGAAGATATAAAAACATCAAGATCTGATTAATTATGCTCGCCTCTTAATCACTAGGATTTAATGATCGGAACTGTTTTTCCTAAGAATGTTAGAATTAAGCACAACAAGAACTACTATTCAAGATTCAAACAAGGTTCTTCAATTCACTTGTATATATGCAGAGCTAGCTTTTACTTGCGACCAGTACTGCATGGATATTCATCCCATCTCATCTACAGTGAGATATATATATATATAGCTTCCCTTTTCAAAGATATGATTGGATTGATATGTAATTAATTCGAATCAAGCATATCTGTGTTTAATTAATCATCAATTTCTCCTTTCAGCCATGGAAGCTTCAAGGCAGCAGCTACAGACCTACCGAACAAACCAGGTGCCAAGGCCAGTCCTTGAGGAATTCATACCCCTTAAACATTCGGCTTCTGATCAAGGATTAGAGAAAGCATCTACCGCATCAGAGATGGCGAGTTGGATGACAACGGCACAACTGTGGAGCCAATCGAGTGATGGAAGCAAGCAGCAGCCGGCCACGGAAGCTTCTGCAAAAGAAGTAGGCGACCAGTGCTTCAGTGTGAGCCCCAAGCTAGCTTTAGACAGCAAGCAAAGAAATGGAGGAGCTTTTCTTCCCTTCTCAAAAGAAAGGAACACATGTGCGAGTCCTACTTTACGGAGTCTTCCCGAGTTGGCTCTTGCCTCAACGGACAAAGAGATGGAAGACAAGAAATGCTCAGAGTCCGATAATGCGGTGTCAGTGTCTTGCTCGAGGAGAGAGAATTCCAGCAAGTCTAATGCCGGAGGAACGGCCACCACAGAGCAAGGAAAGGGAGGGCATTCCGCAGAACCACAGCCAGCGACGACAACCCAAACTAATAGGAAAGCAAGGAGGTGCTGGTCGCCGGATTTGCACCGACGCTTTGTGAACGCCCTCCAAATGTTGGGTGGTTCTCAAGGTAATGAAAAAAAAAATCAATAACAATAATAATAACAACAGGAGGAAGATTTGAGATTTGCTCTTCTTCTGATTCTTATTACAGTTTTAGGAGAATTAAAAACTTGTTCTAATATTATTATCAAAATTATATAAGGATAACAAATTGACTCGTTTTTGTTAATTACCAAAACAGTTGCCACCCCAAAGCAAATCAGGGAGTTGATGAAGGTTGATGGCTTGACTAACGATGAAGTAAAAAGCCATTTGCAGGTATTTAGACTAGTCCTCTCTCTCTCTCTCTCTCTCTCTTGTGGTACACTGAACATGCATGCAGAAAGCATGGAGAAATTCCCTCTGCTTCATGTTCACAGTTCACTGAATGTGTAGTTCGTACTTAGTTGGTACCCAGAAGCCACAGATTGATGATATTCGGTACATTATTGATGGGAGTTATGTATTTGTTTCAGAAATATAGACTCCACACTCGAAGGCCGAGCCCAAGCCCTCAAGCGGCTGGAACTCCGGCACCGCAGCTTGTAGTCTTGAGTGGGATTTGGGTCCCACCGGAGTACGCGACGGCGGCAGCAGCAGCAGCTCACCCTGCTGCACCGACCATCTACAGCGCACATCCAGCTTCCCACGCTTCAACACACTACTGTGCACCGGCCGTGGCGCAAGAGTTCTATCCGACACCTACGCACCAGCTCCACCATAGCCTTCAGCACGTGTACAAGGCATCGTCTCAGACCCACAGCTCCCCGGAATCCGATGGTAGACCGGCCGGAGATGGGTCGGAGAGCATTGAAGATGGGAAGTCCGAGAGCAGCAGCTGGAATAAAGGCGACAGTGGTGATCAGAATGGAGGAGAAAGAAAAGGGTTGGCTTCACTGAGAGACGATGGAGATGAGAGCAATGGAAGTGAGATCACTCTCAAGTTCTAGACATAGTCTTTCTTACTTCTGGTATGCAAGCTACTATGAGGCTTCTTTTATCCTCTTTCTTTTTTGCTTTTTTGTTTTATTGCTTTTCTGAGACTCAGACTGAGAGTTGGAGTCTTGGAGAGGGTAGTAGAAGGGGCAGAAAAGAGAAAAGCGAGTGTTTGTTTTGTTTTTCCATCTTTACATTGTTATTACTTGTTTGGTCATTGGTGACTGGACATAGCCTGAGAAAATTTGTAGTTTGGAATTACATGATTTTTGGCGTTTTAGGGCTTTTCCACTTTATCTTACCAAATGACGGATTTGACCTCTGTCTTCTTCCATAATGGCGGGTCCCCGAAAAGGATGACTGCGTACCTTGAGGCGAGAAAGCCCGTGAATTTTGTCTTTTGAGGAAAGAGACAACTCATGAAAATTTGGAACAGTAAAATTATTAAAATCAACTATTTCTGAATTCTAAATTCCGATGCCAGGTAAGAATAAAATAGAGCCCGACCCGATATCTCCCATCAGCAAATTGAAGGGTTAACGGCCGCAGATTGCATGATAAACTCGGTTTAGGATAGGGTGTCAATGGATTGATCCTGTGTTCGACCAATTAGGTCTACTGAGTTCGGATAAGTTGTGATAGATCCTTGGGTAAGGTTTTCAATGGGTTGAGTTTGGGCCGGGGCAGGGTATAAAACCCATTCAAACAACCCGGACCTAGCACACACCTAGAGCCTAAAATCGACCTATTAGGGATGCCAATTTTTCCCGTAAAATCAACACCTTGACTTCTTAATCTCAAACGGGACAAGGCAAAGATGGGAAAAATATTTTTGCTCTGAGATATTTTTGTCATGAACGGGGTTTGCATATAATTCTCCAAATTAGTAAAATATTCCTAGATTTAATGTTGAATTTTAAAATATCTCTAAGTTTTTCCCAAATTCTTAAAATTTTATAATCCCATAATTCCATTTCTTAAGTATCCCAAGTTGTCATAATTAATTTATTTTTAGGTAGTTGCTTTGGGGCAGAGAAAATACGGGGATTCCCCATCCCCAATAGGGAGTGGGTGCCCTACCCTAAAGCCACCCCAATGTCATTCCTACAACCTACCAGTTGCCAGGTTTATTGAGTCTCACATAGGATTGTAATCAGATCAGATCCAGTTACATCTGCATCCACATCTGGTTATCAAACTTTGGGTCTAAATCTAATCTAAGGGTCTACTCGTTTCCTTTTAATTCTTATCTCTTAAGAGAAATCTTTTAACTTTAAGAGAAAAATGGTTGTCCATTTCCTCTTATATCTTGTCTCTTAAAATACAATCATACAACATTTTGTTTTTCAATGATATCCCAAAAAGACAAACAAAAACTCTCATATATGAGGTCAAAATGGATATTTGATAATTTTCAAAATTCAGTATTTAGAACAACATTCTTTGCATTCAAAGTTTAGATGAAAGAAAAGTTCACCAATATCAATATACCTCTTAATGTAATTATTGCACTTTCACATGTTAGACTTCAAAGCAAACGAATAAGTCCTAAATATGAAATATTGGACGTTAGATTGAATTTGGATTTAATATGTATCTACCTTATTGTGTTTACAGTGACAAATTTTAAAAAAGGTTTAAAAAACTAATTGTTTATAACTTATAATATAATTGTATCTACCTTATTGTGTTTATCAGTTATAAACTTTACCAATTATAAACTTTATATAATTGTACAATATATTTATATATACATAATTACACTACATTTAACCCCATCCAATCCAATTATTAATCTGATACAAATTCTAATATTCAAATCTAGAACAATTGGATTTGGAGTCGAATCAAGTACCAGACATATGGAGTCCATTGACAACCCTAACCTTACCTAGTAAGACTTATAATATAGAGGCCTTTATCCAAGTAATTTGATAATAAATCTGCAATTTTTTTGCTCTCATACATACATATATGCAACCATAGTTTTGAAAACTGAATTGGACCGGATGGTTGAACCGGTTGACCTGGGAACCGTCTAAGTAACCAGATCCATTTCACCCTAAAACCGCTCCTGAGCCAAAAACCATTGACTTGGTCAGTGACCTGTTGACCTGGGCGGTTGAATTGTCGAACCATCAACCCAAATAAAATTTTTTGGCCATTTTTTATTTTAATTATTTTTTAAATCAGAATGAACCATTCGTTGGAACCAGATGATCAGACCATTCAACCCAGGAACCAGTGGCCAAAACGGTACTATGCCTGGTCTAGTTTTTAAAACCTTGTATGCAACTCAAATCAAGTGCTTCCACCTACTTAGATAAAACTAAAACCAACCAGTGCTGCTGCTTGAACCAAGTTCCACTGGAGTGGGATGCTCACGTTTTTATTTTTTATAGTTTAAATTAGATGAACATTGATGTCACCAGTTGAAAAATGGTTGAACCAATTGAACAGGGTCCAGACCAAAACCAGTCCATTGACACCCTTACTCCCAAGGAGCAGATGGTTAAGATTGGAAACATGTTCAATATCAGTGTCCATTATAATTAGAGGTGTACTACTACTGTTCTGGATTGAACTAAATTTTTAGGGTAAATTGCATATTAGTACCTTGTGAGGTTAGTTTTATTTTAGTACCCAAATTTTAAAATGTATCCATGTAGTATCTAAACTTTCAAAAACTGTCAATTTAATATCCGATATTAACAGTCTGTTAGTTATTTGTATCATGTAACGACATATATGACATATTTTTTGAAAATATCAAAAATACCATTTTCTTCAAAACATTAAATATTTTGGTTTTTTCCCTGTTTTCCTTTGTCTGTTGAATGAAGAGAACACTACCAACATGATCTCATATCCACAAAGAAAACTTCTTGGAAGACTATATCTTCTTAATCTCAAATCTGAACATGAAGCACAAGAGTGAGGAGAAGAGTCAGCAAAATCTTTGGTTGTAGAAGAATGGCGGAATCACTGATGTGGAGGATAAATGATCCATGGACAGCTATTGTATTTCCCTCTTAATTTGTTGCAACTTCAAAGAGGAATCATTGATGTGGAGGATCGGAAGCAGAGAGAGCTTTGTAAAACCAAGTATAGGAAGAAGGATGAAATGGACAAAGGAATGCAGATTTTAGATTTTGTGGCAGAGCTTCAATCTCAACCACTTGTTTTTTTGGTAATGGGCTACACAACATGGGGTATCCTTGTGGTTGTTGACAATGCAAATCAAGTAAGAGAGAGAGAGAGAAAGAGAACCAATTTGTTGAATTTATCTTGAACTGAAGCTCATTTTTTTAAGGGTACAACTCTGTTATTGTCTCAATTAGCAAAATGAAACTCCATAGATGAATTGCTATTCATTATCAGTAGATGAATCCATTATTGTCTCATTAAGGGGACTCATCTAAGATGGAATATGAAGCAGAATTTATGAGATAATTATAACGAAGAAATCATTATCAAACTATCAAAAATTTATGCATATAGAAATTGATTAACTGTATCCTTATTATTTATATATTATCTTAAACTATCCTTAAGTTTTCTGATAATTCTCAAAAATCTCCCTTACATTAGTTCACCATCATACACGTTTGCATGTAACATTAAGTGAGTAATATTTTTGTTTAGTATTCCTAAAATACCCTTTTACGGTTGAAAATGCTCCTTTTTTATTTTGGGCTCGTTCAGGACCGGACTCTATATCTTCCTGTTCTAGATAAAGAAGGATGTATTTCTGCTTGTCTGGATGTCCTGCAGATAATTCATGCAGCAATTTTCATGTCTGAGGGGAGCTCTGGAGCTGTCAATGACATGGCACGCACAATGGTGCAGAAATTCTGGGATTCTGCACTTAACCTTGAGCCACCAGCTGATGAGTTTGACACTCACAGTGTACTTTTCTGCACTAATGGCGTCCAAAAGTGGAGATCCTGGAAAATACTATCCATCTCTTGGTCTTGGGAATACTTTTGCCTTTAAATTGAAGGATAGAAAGGGAAGGATTGTATTCATAGATTTAATTCTTGTGCAGAGAACTTGGATGAACTTATTTCTTCCATCATGCAGAGGACGGGGACTGAAAATGTTGAACGCCCAGAGATCTTGTATGAAGATGATGAAGGCGACAAGGAATGGACATACTACAATCTTAAAAGTGCGTATCTATTTCCTTGGGTTTGAAGGGTGGTCCTGTCAAAGCTTTTTCCTAGTACAACGATGCCAATGCAAGAAAAGAAGAAATAGATTGCTAAATATTACAAGAGCTTACACGGTCGCTCCTCCGCATCAGATTTCCGGTGATGCTTCCATTATAAGATTCTGAGATTCTTATTTTCATTTCCGATGCCGTTTCAACTCAGGTAAGGGAGATGGCAAGAAGGATGCAGGCGGAGGAGAGGGCAAATTCAACATTTGCTTTTTCAAGATAATATAAAATGTAAACACTAAGGATTGAATTAGTCAAATAACTAAATCATAAGAATAATTTAAAAAATCTGCCTTTAATCTAACCCCCGAGAGACGTTTAGGTATGGTTTTCTGCATTCCCACTTCATGCTTTCACAACTATTGACAATTGATCAAACAAATCTCTTACACAAACTAGGATTAGTTGAACGATTGGCTCTATATGCCTGTTAACCTTCTATTTTCTTCAAATCAAAGTAATTAATGCCCCCTGCCTGATTCAACCATCGTACTTATCAAGGTTAGGAGGGAGGAGCGTTTGGCTCAAGGACCAACAGAGAAAGCCCCACTGTCAGCTGCTCCTACTTCTCAAACCTTCTTTATTTTTTATGTAGTAGAGATGTTTTGGGCAGCGCTGCAATTTCTGTTTTCGGTCCTTTGTTTGGTCTTATTTGTATTCCAGAGCTCTTTCTTTAATGTTCAAGGCATTAGGGAGGTTCGACCAAAAAAAAAAAAAAGGTATTAGAGAGGTTTAAACATTTAAGCCTTAGGAGTTAGGACTTTGTTTTTTTTTCTTTTTTTTTTATAATAGATAACACTCGGCCTATTTTTTTCCCAATTTGCATGTTCAATATTTGATAGATAAAGATAATTAGATGACATGTGAAATACATTTTTGTCATTTTATACTTCAGTTAAGGTTTTTAAACTAAACTGACCGTTTTTAAAAGTTGAGTACTGCAGTGGTATATTTTGAAATTCGATACTGAAGTAAGACTATCCAAAATACATGCAATCAATTTACCCAAACTTTTATAAATGCCATCTTTCTAAATTGACTGTTATAGAGTGGAGTTACACCTGAAAAGTAAGTCTGAAACTGCAATTCTACCTTTTTAGAAGAAACAGAATTACCATGGATTGAAGAATATGTACAAGATTAAAACAACCCCCAACCCCGAAAAAAAGGAAGAAAAAAAAAAAGAGAAAAAGACGCTCTATCATAAATAAACAACTACTTGTTGTGTGCGGTTCGGCCCAAACAAAGCCGTGCATGTTGGGTGGGACTTGGGAGGTGTATCCAGGAGTGTGGTCTTTGTAGAATTGCAGAGTATGTACTTGTATCAACTACTATGCCAATAGATACCGTATATCTTAACAAAACAAAAGTTGCAGTCATGATAGAATTTGGAAGAGGCTCCCGCAAATACGATATTCCGAATAGCCCCCTCATGGACTGGCTTCATTGAGCAATTTAGGGTTGCAAGCCAGGTTGGCCCGAGTCAATAGTTTACACTGTTTCAGCTTGGGCCTGTTGAAAATTTGACAAATTCCCAATCCTAATCCGAAAAAGTTGCACCCTTAAGCAATGCTCAAGTAATTGTTTGGGAATTAGTCTATTAGATTTTACAATTAAGGATCCCTTTGATTCAAAGTCAGAATCCGAATTAGAATGGTCTATTCTCATATGATAATTGAAATCGGCTGAAATGAAATTTCATTCCCAAGGGAGGGGGAGGGAATGGCCATTTCCTCAATAGGGGAATGTCATTCTACCAGGAATGGGAATGAGATTCCGATTCTGTCCAACCAAACAGTTGGATTCAATTCCGATTCCAGACCCTATTTTGTGTTTTCACCAACCAAATGGGCCCTAAAATTTGCATCCCAGCAAGTTATTTGGGGGGGACCTTCTTTAGAAGGTGCATATCAGTGGGTTGGTGAGGCCGTGAGGGGGAAGAATGAGACTTTTAGGGGCTCCATGGGATTTTGAGCTCTATTTCTACCCACAATTAGGGGTGTTCATGGTTCGGTTAAACGAATTATGGGCATATTTTGCAAACCAAACCGGTGTTATTGGTTTTTCCATTTCTCCAAACCGAAACCGAACCGGTACCACTGGTTAACCAGTCTGCCAGTTTCGGTTTTTGACCAATTTGGTTCTTCAGTTTTTCGGTTTTTTATATTTATAAAATATATTATATAAATATATGTATAATATTATATTTTAAAAATATATAATATATTTATAAATAGATTATTATAAATATAAGTATATATTTATACATAATATACAGAAAACATATAACATATTAAGAATATATATAAAACATACATATAAATATATACTGATCGATTCAACTAACCATCAGTTTTTTGTAAGTTAACTGCAAATCGCATCAATCCTTTGATTTTTCAAAAATTCCAAACCAAAACCGAATCGATCGGTTCGATTAACCACATTTTGCGGTTGAATTTTTTAATCCGATTCAGTTTTTCGGTTTTTCATAGGCACCCCTACCCACAATGCATGTTTAGCTATCCATAAGAATTAACAAGGTGTGCAAGCATCGCAGAGCAGCCGCCATGGTTAAGTCTTACCCAATTCCTTTCTAGGGTTTTCTGAAACCTTCCAGTCACCACAAGATACCTCGAGAGTATTTCAGAGGGAGGTCTACGTCACATGGGCCAGGCCTGGGTTACGCATTTGATAATATTTTTCAGAGGTGAAATTAAACTCTATTCTTTGGGAATCAACACTGACTCCATTCCCAGAGGCCAGAACAGTACAAACGTTGCAGGATTCCCAACTTCCCGATGGTCTATGGCAGAGCATTCACCTTCCCTCCTTCCATTAAGTAGGTATTTCTGCATTTTCATGATGGATGACAAGGCCACACCGAACTCGGATATGATCCCCACAGATAGCTCCCAACACCAACCTTGTAGCAGTAGCCATGAAATGTTGCTGCAATGTGCAGTGGGAAAAGTACAAAAAAGCACCATATAGCATATATTTTTATACTTTGATTTTCATACTTCCAAAGTATAAAAAAGTCGATTAGTGCTTTTGGTGAAATAGTGCTTCCCTTTTGTGTGAACAGCAGGTCACGTGTGACCACCCTTCAATAAAACTCCTGACATTACCTCTGCTCGTCGCTTGCTAGAATCGGACCGTCGTCACTGATCTGACTGCGAAACCACCAGAAGCACGAATGAACATACTTTTGCCAAACAGAAAATAATACTTCTGTTTTGGAGAATATACTTTTCAAATTTTTTAACCCAAACGGCTTTTAAAGCAAAAATACCTAAGTATTTTGTATACTCTCTACTTTGATATTTTTAAAAGGACAAAAATAGAAGTCCATCCAAACAGGGCCTTATAAGTTAACTGATTGCATTGGCTTAGCAATATATTTTTGAGGTTCAAGTAAAATAGATATCCATGGAGTAATATAATCTATCAGAAAAAAAAAGGAATAGGGTGTCATTGAGATCACAACAGTAAGAAAGATCTGGATATATTTTTGAGGTTCAAGTAAAATAGATATCCATGGAGTAATATAATCTATCAGTACCCTTTTTCCTACTAATTTCCTTTTTTTTTAGTTTTTTTCTGTTAATAAGAAAGATCTGGATATCTACAAAATAAAAGATAAACTGAAGGCAGAACTACAAAATCACCATTGAATGCACAGTAGACCAGTCAATACTTTGGTTAAGATCATGCCTTGCCATTAGCATATAGATTGCCATCCCTTATTCCACCATCACCAACTTCATCAGCTTCGAGCATTGCCATATCAACAAGTGACTGTCATAAGCAAGATGAATGCATATAAGTTGAAGTCATGTTCTCCAGGCACACCTTTTAACATCTAATTCTAAAACTGCACGTTTTTGTGGAAACATGGAATATCCGTCTACACATGCATGAATATGGATCAAAGTCGAGCAATTCTGTACAACAATTTTTCTTTTTTGTATAAAGAATTATGTGCAATGTGAAACACTTACTGTCCCGCTCAAGTCCACGTGGTGCAAAGTCAGGGACAATTCAAAGGTCAAAGAGCCCAAGAATGCAACTCGTTAACCATATGGTGAACTTTGAATGGCTGTTACTGCATTTAAGAGAGTTTCTATGGATTTTAAGGATATTAATATTGATGATATTATCAGAATCTATAGTACTCAGTGGAAGAATGTGATTTAATGGTTTGGTCCCCTCCTCCTTTGGGTTCTCTTAAATTGAATCTTATTGACTCTTATATTGGAAATCCAGAGGCCAGGAATACGAGAACTTAGAGACCACACTGGAGAGTATATAATTGTGCACCCTTGACCTACAGGAGATAGGAATTGTTCAATTCAGCAGAGATGCTATCTATTCTTCAAGGATCGCATTAGTTCTCTTATAGGCTCATTAGGTTGGAGGTATAAAGGGACTCACAGATGATGATAGGGCAGATGAACAGAAAGGGAAGAATTCCCATGGATGTTCCAAAAAGTGAAATTAGTCCTTGTGATTTTCACATATACGAGCTTAAAAGTTATTCTTAGAAGCACAAAAATCACCAGAATTGTTATCAGTAAGCATGTTCAAATAATCAAATCCACAAAAATTTCTAACTAATAATGCCTCACCCCATCAGATAAACTTGCTAGAGAAGGGGAAATCTGGAGAACTGTATCAGGAGCCTGTGATTCTTGGCTAGCCACAATAAGGCTACCATTTTTTTATCAGCAACACAGAAAAGAACGCTACTATTTTATCTGTGGGGTGGGTAAGACAGGTGGAATGGTGGAACAGGATTTATGTGGTTGGCCCCATATATTTAGGACAAGACTTAGTTGAGTTGAGTTGAGTTGGGTGAGCCAGGTACCTCTTTTGCACTCATGGTGGTGTAAATAGTAAATTGTTTCCTGCTGCACTCTTGCAGTCTTGCTATCTTTCTTTGACTTCAATAAAAGTTTTTCAGCACTAAAAGGTAAACCAAAAACAGAAGAGAAGGGAAAAAAACATTATGCTAATCTTTTGAGGCTAGCTTACACAAATGTGGCCAATCTTGACTTTTCTTTTTCTCTTTTAGTGGGGTGGGGAGTAGACCTGTTCATGGGCCGGGTAGCCCGACGGCCTGGCCCAGCCCCCAATCGGTCTTGGATATGTAGTTAGGCCCTCGGGCCCGAAACACCAAGGCAGATTGTGTTTTGGGCCGGGCTCAGGATTTGTCAAAAAAAGCCCAGCCCGGCTAGTTTATATAATATTTATTATAATATATATTGATAATTTAATATATACATTTTTTATTTTTTTCTTTATAATCTCTCTCTCTCTCTGTTCAGCCGCTTCAGTGGTAGCAACGGCAACAAGTTGAGCTTTAGACTTCCAAGTTGTAGGCCCAATGATCAGGCTCAGGCCTTAAAAAAAAATCTGTTAATGAAGAGTGAAAGGCCGACCCAAGCCCGGCCCATGAACAGGTCTAGTCGGGAGGTGGACAATCTAAACATCATGCACCATGTGAAGACATGAATACGCACCATCTCATTCATAACGTACTGAACATGCATGTAGACATGAACAGGTCTAGTCGGGAGGTGGACAATCTAAACATCATGCACCATGTGAAGACATGAATACGCACCATCTCATTCATAACGTACTGAACATGCATGTAGACATGAGGCAAATGCACCAACCTACCTCTAGTTCATGATCATGATTTCCTGCCTACTACATTGTGCATTCTATGAATGAACTAAAATATTTAAGACATCCATCATATTCATATATGATTATGAACCACTATATGCATTCTCATTTGCACTTTCCATTTTCATCCCATCTAAGAGGCAACCAGCCAACACATGCACATACTACTTGAGGCCTTTAAGATATACAGATTACAGAATGTGATGAGATAACCTGGAGTTCCTGTTCAGAGCTTTTGAGCCTTTCAGTGTAGTCCTTTACTTGCAGAAAACATTTATACAACTGAAAAACACACACACAAGAAAGAAACTATCATCAGTGAGCAAGTTATCAAGCAGAACTTTGACAAACATAGGAAATACAAACATGTAGCAGTTACCTTCGTCAATTGCATACACCGGTAGGAAGATAGCTTCTTAGCAGCGGCCAAGGCCTCTTCCAGTTTCTGAAAAAACATCAAACCACTAGGAGGTGATTATTTCAAATTGCAGATGTTTCAAAGTGATATTTTCAAGGAAAAAATAAAATAGCATACATAACGCCTTGACCTTTTACTGAATAACAAACTTGCCTGAGACTTCTTCTGTAAATCAGAAACAAGCTGTTGTTTCCCTTCCAATTTCTCTTCAAGCTGAGAAATCTGATAATCAAAAAAATGAAATGCTAATTGATAAATAAATATAACTTGACTTTCTCGTATTCCTCAATTATGGTAAGGAACTAATTATGAAAAAATGAACACAGGTATAGTCCTTATACTTTAAGCAACAAGTAAACAAACAAAAGCAGTAAATAATTGATATGCCCAGAACGGTTACCAGCACAACCTAAATTACCAAATGATTAAAAACACATTTACTCAGTATTTAGAGGAAGCAACAGAGTAATAATTCATATCCAACTATTCTTAAGATACAAGCAGGTAGTTGGGGATAGGTAATGATCAGTTGGGAGTTTCTAAGTTGAATGATATATGAGGAAAAAAGAACAAAAATTTGCATGTGATGTACAAGTTGAAGAAATGAAGCTCAACCGTTACAATAACTGAGGCAAAGCAATTTTTAGGAAATGAGAAATCCTAGGAGAGAAAACTTGACTTCAGAAGAAGCTTCTTTTTCTTGGAGTTCACAACCATCCCTGGAGCCAATAACCTAGCTAACTCCTAGCACAAGCCCAAAAATGCCCTGTAGCTAAAGAAATTTGAAAAGAAAGCAAATAATTTAGGAGAAATCCAAGACCTCCTACTGTAAGCAATCCAAGGGCAAAATATAAATATTTAATTGGGTCTACCTCTTTTATATAGAGACCTTTTAATTTTAATTTGTTATCAAGATTAGAAGTTACTGTTCAAAATTGCTACATATCCTTCTCTTTTCTTTAATCTACTATCTTCTCTTCCCATTCTTCAATTTGCAACTGTTCCACCAATACAATAAAGAAATCCCTACTTTGGTCTATTTCTATTGTTCTTATTGTTCCAAGGTTCACAGTATCGATACTCTTGAGAGTTTAGAAGCATCAAAACTCTCACTTTTTTTATTTGTTTGCTTTGAAAAGTTAACACCAGATACCATAACACTATTATTGAGAAATGGCGACTTTCATTCAAAAAAGAAAGGATGTACATGAGAAGATGTACAAGAAGCTCGGACCATCAAGAACAAGGCCAAAAAGAAAACCCTCCCCCAAATTACACTGGCATAGAGCTCATGCTACACAAAAAAAAAAAAAAAAAAAAAAAGAATCCCTATCCACCCCTGCTTTAGCTAATTCATCTAAAAAAGCAAAATAACTTAGCAGCAATCCCCCTAATCTCATTAAGAAGGAAGTCAAATATAAACCGGCCTTGCTGCGACCCGCTCTCCCAACCAATAACATTTTTAGAGTTGCATTCCACCAAATCAAAGATAAACCAAGAGAACCAGCAGCCCAAAGACCAACAAGAAGCACTCAGGCTTCAGTTTCAGAGATATCCGAGTACCCAATGGGACCACAAAATCCCACACCAACCCACCATCATATCTGATTATTAATCCCCCAATACTTGCTTTCCTTTGAGAGTTTTCATCTCCTCTACAGATCCCATCAAATTGCAGAATGAAGGCAGATGGAAGTCTAGGAGGGATTGAGGCATTAGAATCTGGCTCAAAACAAGAAGAATGAAGGGCTTGCAAGTTGCAACAGATTATTAATGGCTGAAACCTTTAAAATGTCAAAAGTCTTTTATCTGTATTGGGGAATCCTGAAAACTGATATGTATAGATACTTTGAGCCTTGGTTAGATCAGGCAATTCTTTTGTTCTTTGCCATGAAATTTTAAATCCTAAAATCCTAATGATGCGGCAGCATGTACTTGGTTAGATCAGTTTCAGTCTATTTGTAAGCCCAAAAAGAAAGTAATGGGCCAAAAGGGAGGGAAGAAATGACCTGAAAAAGTCTTTTGGCCTCATTCTCATCTCAAAGGAACTTCACAGAAGAATTGATGAAAACCACAAGTGGGGTCTACTTAGGATGCAACCCTTTTATTGAAGTTGTAGGTGTCATAAGAATAGGGTTTTTAAGTTTTTCTAGAAAAGTTTCAGTTATTCCAAAAATATTATTTATGGTAACTTTTAGGCTTACTGTTCATGGTAACTCATTACTATTTATAAGTAAAATTTTGATTTACTATTTTTAGAAATTTCTGGTGTCTTTATATTTAGTTTTTGTAGGATTAATGAAGTGTTATTGAAATTCTTTAGGAGCTCAAGTCCTCATTAGAATGTCCCCAACTCCCTATGCATCACCTATGGATTTGTCTCAGTTTCAAAGCAATTAGAAGTTGGTTTGGATCTATTTCCTGGTCCAAATTGGAATTTGTAAAGGGACATCCAAGTTCACATATTTACTATAAGTAGAGTTATTGTAATTGAGATTTAGGAAGGACTGGTTTGATGAAATAAACTTAGAGGAGGAGAGAGGCCCTTTGAGTGAAGAAAATAAGAAAACGAGATCCCAAGCCAAGCTGAATTTTGACAAACTTTCAGTCCAAGAGGAGGTTAAATGGAGGCAGCGGTCCAGGAATCTTTGGTTGAAAGGTGACAACAATACTGGTTTCTTCCATAAAATGGCTAATGCTAGAAGGTGTATAAACAGCATTAATACTCTGAAAGTAATTGGGGAGGTGTTGGAAGAGGATAGTAGGATTAAAAATGCCACTGTGGGCTTTTATTCCAAACTATACAGAGAAAGGTAGGAAAAAAGGCCTAGACTGGATGGACTGGATATTAACAGATTATCTGAAGAGGCTGCAGATTTAGAAAAACTGTTTTCAGAGGAAGAAATTAGGGAGGCTATCTTTCAAATGGAAGGAGACAAAGGCCCGGATGGTTTCACTTCGAAGTTCTATAAGCTGGGATGGAAGTTCATCAAGCAAGATCTACTGAAGGTTTTCGCAAAGTTCCATGCAAATGCTTCCCTACAAAGGTGTCTTAACGCCACTTTTATCACCCTGGTTCCTAAGAAGGAAGGAGCCTTGGAGTTGAAGGATTATAGGCCCATCAGCCTCTTAGGAGTGTTTACAAGATTCTAGCAAAAGTTTTACCTTCAAGGCTGGAGAGAGTGATGAGTAAGATCATTTCTCCCTCCCAAGGAACATTTGTAGAAAGGAGACAGATTCTCGATGGGGTCCTCATTGCTAATGAGTTGATTGACTCGCGCAGAAGGGAGGGTAAGGAGGGGCTGATTCTCAAAGTGGACATTGAAAAGGCTTTTGACCATGTTAGTTGGAGCTTTCTGGACTATATGCTCACAAGGATGAATTTCAGCTCCAAGTGGTGAAACTGGATCAAGGTTTGTGTAACCACACCCACTTTCTCGGTCCTCCTCAATGGTGTTTCCTGTGGTAGGTTTACAAGCTCAAGAGGTCTGAGGCAAGGAGACCCTTTGTCTCCCTTCCTTTTCAATATAATTATGGAAGCCTTAAGTAAGCTCACTTGTAGGGCAACAGATAGTGGTCTCCTGCATGGGTTTAAAATCGGTGAAAGAGGTACTCAGACCTCTCTGCTTCAATTTGCTGATGATACTGTCTTCTTCTGTGATTACTCTTCGGATCAGTTGGTCTGTTTGGGTTTTATTCTCAGATGGTTTGAAGCAATCTCAGGCCTCAAAATCAATTTATCTAAGAGTGAACTGTTGAAGACAGAGGATGGTCTTATTGATCCCAGTATGGTTAATGTCTTGGGGTGTAAATCTGGAAATCTACCCACCACCTACCTTGGTCTTCCCTTGGGAGCCAAAAGCATCTCTGAGAGAATCTGGGATACAACTATTGAAAGATTTGACAGAAAATTGGCAATGTGGAAATCTAAATATTTATCAAAGGGAGGCAAGCTCACTCTAATTAAGAGTGTATGGTCTACACTTCCAATTTATTATCTATCTTTATTTCAGATTCCCGCCAGTGTTGCAAAGCTGCTAGAAAAGAAACTGAGGCTCTTTTTATGGGTCGGGTGGAGGAACAATTTCAAGTTTAATTTGGTAAGGTGGAATCTGGGTGCAAATCAAGGAGAACTGGTGGTTTAGGAATCAGAAATCTTAATTTTGTAAACAAAGCTCTGCTTGGAAAATGGTGTTGGAGATTCAGCAAAGAGAGGAGCAGCCTCTGGAGAAGAACCATTGCAGAAAAGTATGGACTCACAAACCTAGGGTGGGACTCAGGTCCCGGTTTTTCCCTAGGGGCTGTGCCTTGTGGAGCAATGTTGTCTCTATCTCCCCTGATTTCCTGAAAGGAATTAAATACAAGGTTGGCAAGGGTAATCTCTTCAAGCTCTGGCATGACAATTGGTGCGGAGACATTGCTTCAAAGGATAGGTTCCCCTCTCTCTTTGACATTGCACAGGATAAAGATGTTGAAGTGAATAAATGTTTTGACTTGAGGAATGGTGAAGTTATATGGAGCCCTACCTTCAGAAGAAACCTTAATGATTGAGAAATAGGTCCATTAACAGATATCTAATTCAGATTCACAGCTTCAAGCCCAATCCACAAGCAGATGATGAAAGAATTTGGGCTTGGGAGGCTTCTGGAACTTTCTCTTTTAATATGGAAGTCCAATGCTCCTTCAAAAGTAGCCTTCCTGATTTGGACTGCAGCATTCGCCAAGTGCCTAACCGCAGATCGGCTGGTCAGAAGGGGGATGCAGCTTCCTAGTCTTGCCCTTTCTGTGTGGAAGCTCCTGAATCTTCAACCACATTTTTATCCACTGCAACTTCTCTCAGCAGCTTTGAGAAACGGCTCTCTCCCGTTTTGGTGTTTCTTATTGTCTTCCTGTCTCAGTCCTTCAGCTGCTTCAGGGATGGACCATTGAAGGTCTGAATGCAAGAGGCAAGCTGCTTTGAAAGATCTTTCCAGCCGCTATCCCTTGGGCCCTCAGGAAGGAAAGGAACAGCCAGATTTTTGATAATCTTTCCAATGACATAGTTTCTGTAAAGAACAAAATTATAGGTTTTCTTTGTTCCTGGTTAGGTGTACAAAGAGCTTTCACTGGAGTTCAATTCATTCCTTTTTTGCAAGCTGGACCTTTTTTTATCTGATCTATCAGATCTTTTGTAAATTCCCAATGTACAGGTCCTCATTGTACATGGGCTGGTGTATCTGGTTTCCTTTTGCAATACAATACTTTACCTTTTTCAAAAAAAAAAATCTGATTGTTGCTGGGGATTTTTCTCTCGTATTTTCTTCTCTTCACCTTTTTTTTTTTTTGAAGATAAATAAAAATGAAAATTTATTAGAAGAAGAGAGGAGAATACAAGAAAGGGTGATAAGATATCACCCACCAAAAAAGACCAAAAAATCAACACCATCCAGCCCTCCAAAAATAAGAACCTCCCAAGCCCCAACCCAAATCTATGAAGACATCAGAAAGCCACCCTACAAAAACTCAATACATCCAGAAAATTCAAACTCATCCAAACCCAAAAACTAAAAACACTCCACCCTGAAAGAAGCTGAAAAAAGAATCTTCTACCCTCGATTAAGCCTTATCTGAAGCAGATTCCTTTTCTAATTCCATGCTCCCAAGAAGAAGAGCCCTAACATTTTGATTAGATGGACCTCTGTTTCCAAACTTTTTTCCAGATCAATCTTCTTCCCTGCCTTTCTCACTTTATCCAGAACTACCTCACTCTCTTCCTCTTGGTCTTTATATCAATCTTTTCACAACCTTCATTCACTTCCTCCAACTCTCCCCTCTTCAGATTATTTTCTTCTTCTTGAGAATCCAAAGCCATCTCCTTTAAACTCCTCTTAGAATCGTCCTTCAAAATATCAAGTGAGTTGATCTTTTCAGTACCTTTCTGAACTTTGGTTTTCGTCTTCACACCCTTCTTATATAGACTCTCTTGAACTTATCACTTGGACCTGCACCCAGAAGACCATTCTTCAAACGGCGAAAGACTTTGGTGACATGAACCAAATGTCCTTTGCTTTGTACCTTTATATTTCTTCAGGTATCACGTGTTGCTATCAATATTAACCACTTCAAATCCATTTCCCTTCCTTTTCTGCCTCAGAGCAACACTTAATTCGCCCACCATCACCTCGAAGACATCTACTGAACTCCGCGACTCTCCTTCCAAATCTGAAAACTCACAAAGGTTCACTCTTTCTACCTCTTCCCCTTGTTGAGCACTACAGACATTCTCTTCACTTATTTCTTTATCTAACTTCTCACTTATTTATCTCTATGCTGTTTACTCTAACAGTAAGGGTTTTCTTTTCTACTTTCTTGTTCATTCTTTGGTGGGCAGCAAGCTGCCTACTTGCTTTTCAACCCCTATTCTGAATCTTTCACCCACAAAGCCCACCACTAGATCTAAAATTTGTAGGACCCCTACCTTATCCTGCATAACCAAATCAACCACTCCTACTTCTATTCGCATACACAACCACTCCTACCTTTTCATTCTCTCGTCATATACAGCCCCTGTTCTTCCTCCAAATCCTCTTTCAGCTTCCTATTCACTCACCAACAGCCAAGTATCAGAAGGCCCCTAACTTCTCCTACATCAAGAATACATACTGATGAATATCATTCTACCTGATTGACAAAACCTTAAGTTTTGAAGAATTAGCTAGCAATCTTCTCATCTCATTATGACTATTGCACTAAATTTCCAGAATTTAACCAAAATTTAAGGTCCAATTCCTAGTGGAATTCCTACAGCAAGAACCTCCAAAAAAAATCATAAAAATGCTCATGACAACTTAAAGAAGTTGGCATACTCTTCCAAGAATCAGAATATAAATGGTATGCAAACCTCTTTTTGGAGATCCTCACGCCTTTGGATTGAGAGCTCTAGCTGTTCCTTTGCCTAATAGCATGAAACACAAGCAAAAGCAATCACCCATCATCATCAACATCTTAAAGTGTATGCATTGACATCACAAAATAAACCAGCAAACATAAAGACGCTAAATTCACCTGATCATAATAATCATCACTTGAGTTTGATGATAACTCTTTACTGTTAGAGGAAACCAGAAGCATAATTAAATAAAAATCAGCAATATGCTACAAGCCTATGCCATTTCTTAAGAATGGTCTTCTAGAAAAGCCTACTAATTCAACAATTTGATAGAATTCTTTAGGAAGATGGAGAATGCCCCAAAAATGAAAAAGAGAGACTTGACATATGACCTTTCCCAGTAATAAAATTCTTGCTTGGTAGTAATTAATGTTTTTTTTTTTAAATATGAAGTCAAATGGAGTAATGTTACCATGCTGCAAGACCAAGTCTTCACACAACCAGGGGATATTACAGAAAACATTAACACAATGGAAATTATAACTAACCTTTTATTCCTAGCAACAAAACATAATTGAGTTTACCTGGTCCGCTTCTTCAACTGTTGATCTTTATCCTTGTCTCTGCTTCTGTCATGACCACTGCTACTCCTATCTCTATCTCTGTCCCAGTCCAAATCACGATCCTTTTCCCTATCTCTATCAATATTCCTATCATGCACTTGCTCATTTTCTTCTTGATCTCTGTCTCGGTCACGATCTCGATCTAGGAAGTGATCTCTTGTTCGATCATGATCATGTGTACGCCCATGTTCTCTTTCTCGTTCCAGATGTCGGTCACGAGACCTGTCTCTATTACGATAACCCTCCCTCTCATTGTCATAATTCCTATCTCGATCTCTGCCCCTATCCCAGTCCAAGCTTCTATCCCTCTCAGAATCACGATGGAAATTTTCACGATTAAAATTTGGTCTTGTACCTCTGGTCTTGACTTCATTTACTCTTACAATGCGACCACCAATTGTCTAATTTAAAGTTCCACAACATCAGAAATCTAGAAAATTGAAATCAAACATAAAAGACAAAATCTGATATACATAGCAGAAAGTGGAGCACCATGTACTAACAACACAATACAACTCGGAGCTCCAGTCAAATAAAGAAGAACAACATACCTTGTCATTTATCAAATTATTAAAAAACACCACTTACAAAAAATAAAGAAAGGAAAGAAGAAGAACATACCCTGCCATTCATATCATTGATGGCATCAATTGCAGATCTAGGATTTGTAAAAGTAACAAATCCATAGCATTTTCCCCCTACTTCTCGATCATTAATTATCTGGAAGAGGAATAGTAGTCAACAGAGGCAGTCTTCCCAACGTAAAATAAGCCATCAAGCTCTTAAATGCATTGTGCACCCTATCACTGCTTTTCAATCAATAATTAATTCTCAGATTAAAATTAAAAGACTATCCTAGATCATACAGGGAACCCAATCAAATTAAATTGTGAATTTCATCATAAACTGAAAGAATGATTAAAAAAAATAGGGAAATGAATAAACTATAGAAATTCCAAAAGAATAAAAAAGTACAACTTTCCATCATTTTCTATTCATATCCATCATGTAAGTAGCTTTTCCGGTACCTTGGTTCAATAATTCATAATAAGAGAGAGAGAGAGAGAGCATGTCACCCACAGAATTAGCACAAGATGGACAAAATGGCAGGGTGCATCCAGAGTATTGTGTGATAGGAGAATGCCACTTTGATTAAAAGGAAAATTCTATATAACAGTTGCAAGGTCAGCTATAGTGTATAGAGTAGAGTTTAGGGTATGCTGAAATAGATAGTGGAAAAACTAGAAAGGATAGGGTCGGAAATGAAGTCATTCAAAGGAACAAGGAGTATCTCCAAAAGATGATAAAATGAAAAAATGTAGACTAAGATGGTTGGTGATGTGCATAGAAAACCATTAAAAGCACCCGTGATCTATTGCAAGTTGAAGGGGCTAGAAGGGGTAGGGATAGACCAAAAAGCACATAGGTTGAAGAAGTAAGAGATGATTTAAACACTCATAATTTAACAATGGATATGGCGTTAAACAAAAAGAAATAGTGAAACAGAATTAATGTAGCCGACCCCATATAGTTGGTATAAGCAAAAAGATTATCCCCAAATCCTATTTGGGGATGGGTTTTTTTTTTTTTTTTTGAAAAGGTAAAGTATAATATCATTGAAATGGGCAGAAAGCATGTACAAGGAAGAGCTATACATATAAAAATACTGCCCAGTCCTATATCCCCAAACCCTGTTTTACAAAAAGATTATCAAAAACCAAAAAGGAATTATAATGTCTGCCCTTAAACATTCTATATACTGCCAGCCAAGATAACATTTTTCCCAAAGTTTTGTGAAATTTTGTATCTTTAGAATTATGTTGACTCTTAAAAATCCTTTTGTTTCTCTCCTGCCAAATGCACCAAAAAACCACTTCAGGAGCCATATTCCATGCCAGTTTTCCCCTCTTTGTGAGACCTTTGACTCTCCAGCTCTTCACAAAATCCACCACTGATTTTGGGTAGCAACTAGGGGTGAGCAATCGGCTTATTCAGTTAAAAACCAAACCAAATAAACTGAAATTTTTAAAACCAACTTTGAAATGGAAAACCAAACCGAAACCGATATTTTTGGTTCGGTTTTCAGTTATTTCGGTTAAAACCAAATTTCTTTAATATATTAATATACATTAACATATTAATATATTATATTTTAAATATTCTATATAATATATAACATATATATTAATATATATAGATATATATATATATATGTATATGTATATATATATATATAAACTTCAGTTTTTTTGGTTAACCAAATTTCAAAACCTAAAAATTGAAACCAAAACCGAAATTTTGTAAAACTGAACTAACCAAACCGAATTAACTGAAAACCAAAGTAACTGAAACTGATATTTCGGTTCGTTTTTTTTTTCAGTTTTAACCATAGTAGTCAAGGTGTCGTATAGGCAACTAGGCACCCACATAGGCAACAAAAGTGACAAGGCGGGCACCTCTTATAATATATGTGTTAAAAGTAGGTGCCGCCTACTTCCTCTCTCGCTTTCCTATCCCAAACAAAGTTGCTAGAAAGCTTGAAAAACTTCAAAGAAATTTTCTTTGGAGGGGTTGGGAAGAGGAGAAAAAAATTCACCTAGTTAGTTGGGATCAAGTCTGCCTCCCCTAGAATGAAGGTGGTTTAGGCATAAGAAAGTTGAAAACATTTAATTCTGCTCTTCTCTGCAAGTGGATTTGGAGATTTGTGACTGAAGAGGAAGCTTGGTGGAGATCTCTCATTGCCAGTAAATATAGAGTAGAGTGGGGTAACTGGAGAACTAAGGACCCCCTCCTAGCTGGGGAAACTCTCTGTGGAAAGGGATAATGAAGAACTTCTCTGTTCTTGCTGAAGGGATTTCAGTTAAGGTAGGAAATGGTAGCAGAACCAATTTTTGGAAGGATCCTCGTGCTTGGATGGTTCTCTTGCCAAGTCTTTTCCTCTCCTTTTTCAGTGTGCATCCAATCAAGAGGCTTCTGTTGCTGAGTGTTGCAGTTTGTCTGGAGAGTCAGCTGTTTGGTCCCCTACCTTTAGAAGAAATCTTTTCGACAGGGAACTGGAAGAGATGTTGAACTTGTTGACTGTTCTTCAGAATCAAGAGGTGGATTTCTGTTCACAAGATAAATGGTCCTGGAAGTGGAGTCCAGATGGTGTTTTCTCTGTCAAGTCTTTGGTTTCCAAACTTTGTAGAACAAGTGTTTCTGATTTCCCTAGCTCTCAGGTTTGGAACCCCATTAGCCCATCTAAGTCCAACTTCCTGGTTTGGACTATGGTGCTGGATAAATGTCTATCTAGAGCTAATCTTGTGAGAAGGGGCTTTCAGCTTTTGGACACTGTGTGCAGTCTGTGTGGGAATAATTCTGAATCTACTGATCATTTGTGCATTCACTGTCCATACTCCTCTCAGCTGTGGAATTATTTTTTCAGTTATATGAACTTAAGATGGGCTATGCCAAGATCGGTTAAGGAGCTTATGTGTTGCTGGAACATCAAAGGGCTTAACAAGAAAAGGAAGATAGTGTGGAAGACCATCCCTAGTGCTGTTTTATGGTCCATCTGGTCCGAGAGGAATAGTAGGCTTTTCTGTAATAAGGCCTTAAGTCCAGAAGATTTAATACAGAAGGCCGTGGGCAAGTTAATCTCTTGGGTGTCAGTCTCTGAAGAGTTCAGAAATTGTAATATGTTTGTTGTTTTTCATTCCAGCTCTTGGTGGAGATTGTAATTGCTGAGAATATTAGTCTGCCTTTCTGGGACTGATCTCAGTTTGTATGTGCAGATTGTGTTTCGATAAATATTACATTACCTTTTCCAAAAAAAAAGAAAAGAAAGAGCAAAGAAAGAATAGAATTATAAAGAGGTTATTTTTTCTATTCTCTCTATAATTAAATAAAACAGGAACTCCATCCTTGCTTTTTCTATTTTACTTTCCATCTTGATTATTTATCAAATAAGTTAATAACCTTCTTTAGCTGCTATTTGATATAAAATTGCTCTTTTAAATACTTATTATAGTAGTATCATTTTTGAAAATATTGAAATTAATATATGTAAAAGATTTTTATCTTTTAGATGTGATGATTTGCCACATTTTTAGAGGAAATTTAATGTTTTAACTAAAGAGAATTGCTACTTTTTTCTATTAATATACGTGTTGAATGGCATATAAAACTAGGGAACTAGCCAAAAGGCTAGTTTTTTATATTATAAGATTTTTATCACCAAGGCAACTAGGCGACTAGGCGCCCCAGTGTCATACAAAATCGCCTAGATGCCTTGGAAACTATGGTTTTAACCGAACAATGCTCACACCTAGTAGCAACATTGCACTTCAAAAAAATTCCCAAATTCCCAACCTGATACCATACCTCAGGAGATAATCTGCAGTGTAGTAACAGATGATTGACTGATTCATTATGCTCCTGACATAGAACATATATGGTGGAATCCTGCAGCATACCCTACCTCACCAGATTATCCCTAGTTAAAAGTTTGTTCAGATGGGCAGTCCACACAAAGAATGATACCTTTGTAGGTACACTCTTACATCACACAATGTTAACGAGGACGGATTCTTCCTCCTATAAGGAGATAGACTTATATAATACTGAAGTATTGTTGTGGACTAGCTGCAGTAGCAGGACTACAGGCTCCATGGTAAATCTTGTCTCCCCTAAACGGCATGTGGTAGGAGCCTACAGATGTGGGAATCAGAGCAAATATGTTTCCTGCATTGCAGCCCGACACTTGTCCTCACCGAAGCAACCTAGGGACTAGAGACCTTAACCGCCTAAGAAATATTCTAGAATTCTTTATCCTTGCCCATGCACGAAGTGAGCCCTCCCTTCGTCTATAAATAGTAGGGCTCGTTTTTTTATCAATAACAGAATGCTTTATTAGATTATAAAAATTGTGAAACTTTAAGTACAAGAAAGGGGAGGTAAATAATCTTAACTCCCCCACAACAGAGAACAAGAAAGAAAGCTAAAAAATAGCCCAAAATAAAGAATCATTAAGCACCCCTTGCTTGGCTAACCCATCAGCTATAGAATTAGCACTTCTCTTCACCTCAATAAATAGTAGGGCTCATGACAAGAAAAGGGCCATACTCGAACCATTTAGGGAAATTTAGATCATTCAAGCCATTCTATCACTAGTGATAACCATAGAGTTCCTTCAACCCCAAGTTCCCAACTGTTCTATCAGTCTAAGTTGTTGAGCATTCTAGCCCTAGTATCATCCCATCCTATATTATCTGAAAGTCCCATTCTCATCCTCCCAATCCAGTCTCAGCCCTGATGCCCTATTCTTCCCAACATCTTAATCTCTACCTCCAGAACTTAGACCATCTCCACAGTGCCATACCTACACCTCCAACCTATAGATGTCATTGTAAAAAGATTTGATAAAAAAAAAATCCCCAGTTTTCTCCCACTTCCAAGTTCTCTTTCCTCTCTCCCAATGTCCACTTGAGTACTATACAGTTTATAACCAATGGATGATATAATTTCCACTTCAAAGTCGGGTAATCCACATGTATTGGTTCTTTAACCCATACGTTGATGGAAAACAAACTCAAAAAGACAAGAAAACAATGGAATAACAGCATAACGAAAAATGATCCTTGAAAACTGAAGTGATGTAGCTGAAGCAGTTTAAGAGAGGAGAACACCAAGAGATGCTGTGAATGTCAATCTGAACTAACCCAGTCGACAGTACTATTATTTATATTAAAGTACAGTACAATGTTACATGAAATGACTGGGATGCCCCTAATTAGTGATGAGACACCCAGACAACTTAAAACACTAAACAAACTTAGGTCCATTAACACAGGCCCAGTACATAACAACTTAAACTCAAATATAGGCTAATAAGAACTCTTATCAGTCGAACCATCAATACATACAAAACCTTCAACCTAACACTCTCCCTCGAGCTAAGCATGGATGTCAATCATGTTTAGCTTGCCAAGAAGATCCATGAACTTTGCTGCAACCAACCCTTTAGTCAATACATCTGCAATTTGCATCTCAGATGGAGTATATGAAATGCAGAGTTCTCCCGAGACTATTCTCTCTCTAACAAAATGTCGATCAATCTCAATATGTTTTGTCATGTCATGTTGCACAGGGTTATTTCCAATGTTGATAGCAGCCTTGTTGTCACAATACAGTCTGAGAGGACCCTCAGCTTTAATGCCAAGCTCATTAAGAAGGGTCCTGAGCCATAGGAGTTCAGCAACCCCGTGAGCCATAGCTCAATATTCTGCTTCCGCACTTGATCTAGCAACTACATTCTGCTTCTTACTGGCCATGTGACCAGGTTCCCTCCCACAAATGTGCAATATCCTGAAGTTGATTTTCTGTCTCCAACAGAACCAGCCCAATCTGCATCAATATAAGCTTCAATTTCAATTCTATTGTTTTTCCTAAATAGAATTCCCTTCCCTGGGCAAGTCTTCAAGTACCTGAGAATCCTTTCAACTGCTTTCATATGAGGGACCTTTGGAGAGTGCATGAATTGACTGACAACATGTACAGCATAAGCAATATCTGGTCGAGTAAGAGATAAGTATATCAGCTTCCCTACCAATTTTTGGTATCTCTCTCTATCACAATAGTCCTTCCCTACTGATTCTTGTAGGCCATGATTCTATTCTATTGGAGTATCTGCTGGCCTACACCCCATCATGCTTGTTTCCTCTAGGAGGTCAAGAACATACTTCCGCTGACATATGTAGATTCCTTCTCTTGACCTAGCAACTTCAATCCCAAGAAAATATCTCAAATGGCCCAAGTCTTTGATCTCAAATTCCGAAGCTAAAAACTCCTTCAGTTTTTTTATCTCTTCCAAGTCATTCCCGATAATCACCATACCATCCACATAAACAATGAGTGTCGTAAGTTTGCTATCCTGTCTCCTTATGAACAAGGTATGATCTGCACCGCTCTGAGTGTACCCCACTTTCTTCATGGCCCCACAAAGCCTCTCAAACCATGCACGAGGAGACTGCTTCAAACCATATAATGCTTTCCTCAGTTTACACACATTTCTACCAAAGTCATAGCCTGGTGGAGGTTCCATAAATACTTCTTCATGAAGATTGTTGTAAGGCTTAAGTGTTCCTTATAACTGATGTTAGTGGGACAGTTTCAGCTACTAGTCCTTTCTTTTTTTTCTTATTGTTCTTATCCTAGGATATGACACCAAGGGCATACTTGTAATTTTGTCTTTTTTATAAAGATTAATATAAATAGAAGACTGGTGGCTGCCAGTACTGAGTTTGCTTTTCTTTCTATCATCCATACCTCTCTCTCTCTCCCCCCCACAAGCAACAACAAAGATCACCATTTAGGAGCATTCTTCACATCCAGCTGATGAAGTTCCCATAAAAAATTTGCTGCTAGTGACAATAGAACCCGAATTGTGTTGAGTTTTGCTACTAGGGCAAAGGTTTCTTTGTAGTCAATTCCTTCTTTTTGAGTAAACCCCTTTGCCACAAGTCTGGCCTTGTACCTTTGCCACAAGTGTGGCCTTGTACCTTTCAATGGACCCGTCCTCCTTGTGCTTTACAGTAAACACCCACTTGCACCCAACAGTGCCCTTCCCCTCTGGCAGATCCACTAATTCCCAAGTTATTGCTTTCATTAGGGCTTTCATCTCTTCATTCATAGCTTCTTTTCACCTTGGATCAGACACTGCCTCTGAGTACCTAGAAGGAACACGTACAAAGGAAAGTGCAGACACAAAAGAGTGATAGGCAGGAGATAAATGTGAGTAAGAAACAAAATCAGCAATGGGGTGCAGGGTGGTACAAGAACGGATAGGCTTACGGAGAGCAATAGGAAGATCCAAATCAGAAGTATGTAAGTCAGAATTACCTTGGATTGCAGAGACAGATTGATCTGAGTCCAACTAGTTGCTATCATGAGGTTGAGGGCCCTTTTTCCTTCTGTTGTATGTGAGTATCTCTTTTTGTTGCCTACTGGAGCCTTCAGAAACATCTGCAGCATCAAGAGAAGTAACCGGCACATTGGGAGTAGCAGAAGAGGATGGAAGGCCCGAGGCAGATAGGGGAACAAAAAAGGAGGGAGAATGAGAATCCTCTTCCATCCCACTAGTCTCCCCCTGAAGAGGATTCTGAGAAGACTAAAAATAGGGTTGAGACTCAAAAAAGACTACATCTCTGGTGACATACTTTCTCTTGGAGATAGGATTATAACACTTGTACCCCTTCTGTGTAAGAGAGTACCCCAAAAATATTCCCTTCGTAGCCTTAGGATCCAGCTTGGTCTTCTTTGGATCCTTCACATGTATGAAACATATACAGCCAAAGACCCATGGAGGGAGAGGAAAGTCTGGAAGAGTGGGACACAAAACAGAGAAAGGGGTTTTCATACCCAATACCTTAGATGACATCCAATTTATCAGATATGATGCAGTAAGTACAGCTTGAGACCAGTATTGCTTGGGAACTTTGTGTTGAAATAGTAAGGCTCGAGCTGTCTCCAATAGATGTCTATTCTTGCGCTCAGCAACCCCATTCTGCTGAGGGGTATTAGCACAGGATGATTGATGTAACATGCCAGCATCTTCCATGAATAAGTTCGAGGATTTTTCAAAATATTCAGCAGCATTATCTGACCGGAATTGCTTAATCTTCTTATCAAACTGTGTTTCAATCATCTTGCAAAAAGCCATAGTTATCTGTGGTACTTCATCTCGTCCTTTTAACAGATAGATCCATGTGCATCGAGAATAGTGGTCAATAAAACTGATAAAGTAACGGAAGTCATCAATGGAAACAATGGGTGAAGGGCCCCAAACATCAGAATGAACCAAATCAAAAGGAGCTCGAATTTCATTACTGGAAATTGGATAAACAGTTCTACATTGTTTTGACATTTGACATACTTCACAAATTAAACTTTGACTTGAAATGCTCTTAAACAATTCGGGAAACAACATTTCTGATGAAGAGAAAGACAAATGACCTAGCCTAGCATGCCACAAATGCAACCTACCTATTGACTCTACACTCTCCGGACTACTAGCAGCAAATGCTTGTAAGGCTGAACAGGTGTCTGCATCAAAATAGTAGAGGCCTCCATACTCATGACCGCTCCCAATCGTTCTCCTCATCAATCTGTCCCGAAAGACACAATGAGTAGGAAAAAAGGTTATACTACAGTTCAAATTTTTGGTAAGTTTTGAAACAGACAAAAGATTTGAGGTAAGACTGGGGACATGTAGAACTGATTTAAGAGAGAGGTCCTTGCTTAGGTCAACCACCCCCTTTCCAGAGACGGTGGAGAAAGATCCGTCAGCAACTCTCATCTTATCCTGACCAGACAACAAATGATATGAAGAGAATAAAGAGGACATATGTGTCATGTGATTAGTTGCACCGGAATCAATAACCCAAGAAGTAGAGTCAATAGAGCTAGTTGCACTAAAGGCAGAGACTGTACCTGATCTGGCAAGAGAGGTGGAAGCAAAAGAATTATTCCTTACACGGGCTAATGCCCGACTAAGGACCTCTACCTCACTAACAGTGAAGCCCAAAGCACCAGCTCTAGAGGAATCAGCAACCTGCCCCATAGGAGAAGAAGACATTGTTGGTATATTCTGTGAGTTGTCACCATTGTTGTTGGTGACAAGATTCCCACTTGCCGCATGACCCTTCTGTTGTTTCTTGTCCTTTCTCAATGCAGCTGGCTTCAGGTGAGGATACAGGACCCAACACTTTTCTTTTACATGTCTCTCACCACCACAATGAGTGCACTTAAGGTGCTTCTTGTCTGGATGTCTGTTTCCCTTAGTGGAGACCAAGGCTGAATGTTCTCCAAATTGTTCAGTTGGTTGAATCTGAGAGTCAACTTGCATCTCCTTTCTCCTGACTTCTTCATTCCTCACTAGATAATAAGCATGGTGTAACTCGGGCAATTCATCTCTCCCTAGAATTTGTGACCTTATACCCTCATACACTGGGTCCAGACCCACCAAGAACTTAAAGGCTCTGCTCTCTTCAATCTGCTTATCATGTCTCTCCTTGTCCCTGGCATTTTCCCAATCCAATATCAAGTGATGGTCAAGTTCTTCCCAAAGGCCTTCCAGAGTTGCAAAGTATGTTGCAACTGTCATATCCCCTTGCCTTAAGGCTGCAATGTCTTGATTCAATCTATAAATTCTAGCATTGTTTTTCTTCTGTCCATAGGTCTTAGATACATTTTCCCAAATCTTGGCTGTTGTAGGAAAGTGATGAACAGTCCTAGCAACCCGAGGAGTCATAGAGGCAAGCAACCAGGACATAACCGTGGCATTCTCCTTGCGCCACACAGCATACTCTGCAGTGCCAACCTCAGGTTCCTTCTTGTTCCCATCTAAGTAGCCTGTGAGATCACGGGAAGTAATAAAAATCATTGCAGAAACGGACCATTCCCTGAAGTTGTACTCATCCAGCAGCACACTTGTAATCTGCAAGCTGTGCCCCTAGAAGAAACCTCACTGGATACTGAAGACATCTTGACTGCAGCCTCAGTGTAGATGGCACTGTTTAAGACTAGCCGAAGTGATCACAGTGCTGAAAGAGAGACTAGTTGCAGAGTTGAAGAAGGTTTAGACAGCTCGCAACACTGTTTCAGACTTTCCGAGACTGTCACAGTTCTGAAGCAGTTCAGTTACAGCAGCAAATGAGGTGTTCTAGGCTGGTAACCGACCTGAAACTAAGGGCTCTCCACCACTGTGCTATGCAGACTTCACTTGAACTTTGAGTACTACAACTATAGAGAGAGTTCTCCCCCTTACGGCTACTGCTAGGACTGCTGAAATCAGTCCTTAACTAGGTCTGTTCTATACAGATCTCTCTTAGTAGCCGAATAGCTACTATCTACTAGAAACAGTCTAGTAGGACATCAACGTCTGGATCTTACTTCCCTTGCGCCCTACAACAAAGGGAAACCCTAGGTTCAAACCTTGTTTTGTTCTCCTACAACCCTAGGGTTTCACAGCAGCAACCCAGAGAAAAAAAAAAAAAAAGAGAAAAGAAAGACAGCAAGAGAGAAGAGATGGCGTCAGCTGTAACCAAGAAGGTGCTTAATGCTCTGATACCATGAAAGCTGAAGTGCTCTAGAACATCTGTTTGTATTTTTCTCCTACTTTTTCCTCGTTTTTTTAACAAATCCATTAAGAGTTTTGGTGGTATAATATCATTTGTAGTTACTATTTTCTAAAGCATGTTTCTTTCTCAGAAGCAGAAACTTTTTTCATTGATTATTGGAAGCAGAAACATTTTCTACTATCAGTATCAGTTTGATACTTTTTTTGGAAATGTATCAATCCCCCCCCGACTTGAAAATTATTGTCCACTGATAAGGTTGAAGTCATGATGTCCAACTCCTCTTTCTACCGCAAGGCTATGTTTCATTCAGAAAACCTGTTTTCTTGTAATAAAATAAAATTTATGAAAAAAAAAAGAACATTAAAAGGAAGGTGACCAAAAGTCACCCGAGAGAAAAAGAACAACAACTTCCAAAAAGTTCCATTCAGAAAACCTTCACAATAAGTTTTTATTCCAAAATAAATTTCCCCATTATGATGCTCTAGAATCAAATGTTTCCAGATAAATAGGATTATGACAGATAGGCAATAGAAGTTTAGGAATGAATCAATGACAATAATAGAAAAAGAGAAATTACAATTGGTGGCTAAGAGAAAACTAAATGTGACCACTACCATATAATGGCAATTCATAACAAGAAATTGAGTAAAGAGGATGCTACCTATATAAATAGAAAGAGGGTGGATTAAATGGGGAGGTGTATTGGGAGTGCCGTGTGACTGGAGAAAGGCAATCGGATCAAGAAGAATTTTTATAAGATGTAACTTCTTGGGCAATAATTTAGTGAGGAAAAGAAAACTTCTTGGGAAATAAGCAACACAACATAAAATGAGCACAACAAAGATCAAGATGTTGAGATAAATTAGTAGAAAAAACTAGAAAGCATAGATTCAAAAATAAGTGCATTGGTGAGAACCTACAAGTGGCCCCAATAAGTGATAAAATGAGACAAAATAGATTAAGGGGGTGGTTAGCAATATGATTGGTTTTCTTTTTCAGAACAAAATCATAGATATTGGTAAACAACACCTAAGATGCTTTAGACCTACTAACCCATTTTACCTCAACTCTCATATTGTTGATTAACCACTTTACTTTTTTTATGAGATCTTTGTAGCTCCAAATGGTGGTATCAAAGTTTAGGAGCCACCTTGTTACCACCTGAGAGTCCCCTTCAACTAGGAAATGCTCCACCCCAAGCTGGTTGGCGATCTGAATTCCTTGTACTGCATCAAGGATTTCTGCCCTTGTGGAATCTCCCACTCCCACCGGTCCTAAGAATAGGGAAATTATGTTGTTGTCCTTATTTCTCAGGATACCCCCTATACCGGAAGGCCCGGGGTTGCCTTGGCTGCTTCCATCAAAGTTCAGCTTGATGACACCTTCCAAAGGCGAAACCCATTCTAACAGAATTCTATCCTTCTTTGTTGAAGTGTTAGCTATTACTAGTCAATTCCTTCATTTCATCTAACCCTCTTTCCTTCTCTAAGAAAATTCTTGCATTCCTTTCCTCCCAAAGAGTCCACAGAGTGGCTGCCCTGACACATTTCCACATGACCTTACATCTTCTAGTGTGCCAAACAAAGACAGATGGGTTGAATAACAAGCTTAAATCAGAAGGCATAGACCACCTACCTCCAAATAAACAAAGGCTCCACCTCCAGATAGTTGTAGCAAAGGAACAGGAGACCAGCAAATGAAAACAGTCCTCATTCTCGGCCTTACACAAGGAACACCAATTTGGGGAAAGACAAAGCGAGGGTCTATTTTTCTACAAGTTTTCCAAAGTATTGATTTTCCCATAGAAGACTTCCCAGTAGAATATAGCAATTTTTTGGGGAATAGGTCACGCCCAGACTTCTTTGATAGGGAATCCTTGGGAAATGGGGTTAGAACTAAGGGATTTTAGAAAAGAAGAGGAAGTAAAAGTACCTTTTGGAAGAGAAGTCCAAACCCTTTGATCAGAAGAAGTGGGGTCCAAGCAAATGGATTCTAGTAAATGAATTAGCTCAATAACACAACTCGACTCACTATCCCTTAACCCTCTACAAAACCCAAAGTCCCAGTTTAAAGATAAGGGGTTTAACGGGCTCGGGAGAAAAGTTGCAATTGGCTCATGTTTGTGAAGGGAAAGGGAATAAAGCGAGGGGAAACAATCTTCGAGGGGTTGAGTACCCACCCAAACATCCTCCCAGAACATAATAGCATTACCAGAACAAGCATCATACCTGATGAATCTGAGGAAGCAAAGGAGAATACCATGTATAGCCTTCCAAGGTGTAGTAAGGGTAGCTCGGCGAGATATCCCAAAATCCCAACCATTTCCTACACAACCATGAAGGTGAAGGTGGTTTGGAGCTGCATCCCATTCACATTTTGCTGGAACATTTTGAAGGAGAGGAACAGAAGAATTTTTTATGACAAAAGTTGTAATTTGGACAGGAAAGTAGCTGCAATAAGCAAATCAGTGGTCAACTGGGTTTTGATTCACCCAGAATTCAGTCAATGCGCAAGGGAGGACTTGGGGGAAAACTTAGGGGAAGTGTTGGGTTTTCAAATATGTGATTTGGAAAATTTGTATTGAATCTGGGATTCTTGTATTCTCTTTTTTATGTAATGGATGATGCCTCATCACCACTAATTTGTACTCTTCCTTTTCTTATTTTAATGAAATTATTTATTTACTTATCAAAAATATAGTAAGGAGCAATTTGATGCAAGTCAATGGTTCTAGAAGAGTTAGGAAAAGGATAAAAAACATGGATAGAAGCAGGAATAACAGATATGAAGAATCATAATTTGACAGAAAAAATCACCATTGATAGTGTCAAAGGGAAGAGAGAAATGGTGTGGCTGACCTAAGTAGTTAGGACAAAGCTTTCTTGAGTTGAACCAAGTTGTAATATAGGACTTAAACCCAAGTGAATTTTTAACTTAATAAGGAGGTTTAAAACAAGAACTTTGAAAAATATTAAGGAAAAAGAGAAATAAATCCTTCATTGTACAAAAAACAAGTCCCAACTCCCAACCAGTTTAACTCCAAACAGATATTTAAGTTATAACGTTCACAAATCAACTTGCAATATTTGAGCACCAACTTACAGGCTATTTCAGAAAATTAACAGCAATATTATCTGAAATGAAAGCCCTATTCACAAGCCAAATCTTTAACGGTATTGTACTAATAAGATTCAAACAGCACTGGCTTAATTGCCCTCATATTCTCGGCTTACATGCATAAATACATGTCAAATAAACCAACAAGTATGATACATAAAAAACCATTAGAATACTAGAACACACTTCTGATGGTTAATTCGGAAAGAATATGGTCACTTTTCACAACACCACGGTCAAACCAAATCACAACATAGGATAAGAACAACACGCTCAGATCAAACAACAGAGAGCCTGAGCTATGCCTTACTTTTCAATGTTTGATAGTAAGCCTTGGATATGATTATCAACCAAGTACGTTCAAGTAGATGTATAAGAAATAAGAATAGCCTAGAAGGCTAGAACTATCTCCCACTTTTCCCCCAACATAATACAACCAAGGCTTAAAAGTTAAAACCACAGGAAGACAATGTGAGCGCTTAGCAACTCTGTTGGGAAAAGATAACTCTGCACGCTTAAGATGCCAACTCCCAGCAGATTGGAAGTTTAGATCTCTTTCCACCATTAACATCATATTCAGTAAAGCTAAACTGTAAACGCGAAACTTTGGTTGAACTAGTAATCAACATGTCCACAACTTCACACAAGTTTTGGAATCTGGAACCCAAAAATGGCAATGAGGACAAAAGTTTGCTGGAATTTTCTCATCTTTTGTCCAAAGGAAAATCGAACATATTGAGTTATAATTTCAACTAAGGTATGGATGCTCGACGAAAAGCCCTAGTTATAGAAGTAGAAACAGCAGGAAAACGAAAATTCATGAAAGAACGGGAAAATAGGAGACCTTAACGGCGACGACAGAGCCATATAAATCGAAGACTCTGCGAAGGCTGTCTTCGGTACAATCGTAGGGGAGTCCTCCCACATAGATCGAATTATCGTCGTCGATCGTCATCTATTTTTTGTTGGCGCTCGCATAAACCACCCCTTCGGAGAGGAGCCTCTGCAACAAGCTAAGAAGGAACTCCGCTTTCTGGGAAATGTTTTTTTCGGAATGCTAGAAAACAACGAGATTTATGCAATTCTTGGTCCCACCATGTCTGTAAGGCGTGGTATGTAGAGTTGCATAACTCCATAGCAAGTTAGAACATCCTCTTTTTGGACTGGGCCCGAGGCCCAGATGTTATACAAGAGAACTTCAGGGCAAGTGATGAGGGTTCGGATCTGCAGACCACAACATATTATTGGCCGCGTTTGCACATCAGGAACATCGGTTGTACTTTACATCGCTGATATTCCTGATGAACGGTTTGATGAATGTGGCTAGTAATGTGTTGAGGTCAGCAGATCCAGACTCAAGTGGTGAATGTATAAAAGTCTGAAAGCGTTTTCATTAATAACACTAAGGTTGGCATGACTAATGGCAAACGCCCTTAAGTCTCATTTTGTTTTTGTGGAGTTGGATAAATTGGTAGGTCTTAAGAAAAGAAATAAATCTGCATCTGTTTTTTTTGTTTTAATAGGTTTCAAACAGTCCTATAATAGTTTATTTATTTGAAAATGTAATACTCTCAGTTTTGGATAAATTATTTATCTATACACATCAAAATCACTAATATATGATGGGACAATATTATCCCTTCAATAATTTACTTTTTTAAGTAAAACGGTCATTTACCAAAACGAGAATAAAGCTTTAGAGTTAGTGCCCATTTGGAGGGCTTTCACAAGTAGCCTCTGACATTGCAAGGTAGGCCCACATCAATAAAGCCATATTTGATGAAAAACCTAATAAGCTGGATGTACACTTACATAAGCCATGAAATCAAATTTCCAGTGAAGCAATGATTAATAGCTTCTTCGAAGTTGCTCAATCAAGATAGGACTAATTTGAAATACCATTAATCCAAGAGGAACGCTTTTAATTATATTATAGAGAGTAGCCAATAAGGCACAAGATTGGATTGAAATTGGAAATAAAACCTGATGGCAATGAACTCTTAATTAAATTTATGGCCTTTGCCCTACAGTTTTTACAATGTCTTATTACCTTTTCCCGAAAAAAGATTAGTTAGATTTTATTATCCACAACATGCAATAAGAGAGGTGTGGGCTTTAAGGTCCACTTTGAAGGAGTACAAATACAAATATGTAGAGTGCAAAATCATCTGATTTGTATTATTTTATATGTATTTATATTGCACATATTTGAATTGTGTTCCTTCCATATTAAGCCATAGGTTCAGTTTGAAAAAAGTATAAATACAAATACAAATATGTAGAGTGCAAAATCATCTAATTTGTATTATTTTGTATGTATTTATACTGTACATATTTGAATTTGTATTCCTTCCAAATATAAGATTTTGCACCCTACATATCTTTATCTATACTCCTTCCAAACTGAGCCTTAAGGACTCATGATCTTCTAACCTAGCTAGGTGAACACAGTGACTTGGGCCCATGAATATTTTACACTTCTTTGAGCTGAGACTTCATGCCAGTCCATTTCAAACTTTGGCAAAAAGTTGTTTATGGAGAGTTGGAGATAGGTTGTTTTTTTTTTTTTTTTTGAAGATAAACAAAATATATATATTAGATAAGACAAAGATGTGCAAAGTTATCAGCTCTTGGAATCCCATCACGATAGTCATAATATTTAAAAAAAGATAAAGGATGTGTTTTAGCCTATTGGAAGACTTTATGAGCTGGTACATTAAAAGTCCTAATTATAAAATGAAAAGTAATGTTAAGGTTCAAAGAAGAAATTAAGTTTTTGGTTCTCAACAAAAAACAGTGGCAGAACCAAGGAAGAGTAGATATGTTCTATAGAGCTTGGACTATCTGTTTCACATATCAGCATATAACTATTTCTTTTTTATTCCAATGTTGTAATTCCATTATCACCTACATAATGGCATATAGTTCCGCTTGGTCAACAGAAGTAGGATGTGATATTCTTCTTTTAATAGTCAATTTCATTCTTTGAGTTCCAGAGAGGGAGTGATGTAAATTTTCCTATGGTCTTGATTCCATTGATTGTTGGAAGGTTCTATTAGCAATAGAAATAATTTGAAAATGTAGAATTTGTTTTTTCCTGAAATTTTTTTCATTCATGGCATACCATATGTAATAACAAGCAATAGCTAACCAATTCAAACATTGAAGGAGAAGGTGATTGTCACCTAGTTGGTTATAAAGTTCCTTAAGACAGAAAGTCCAAGAGTCCTAAAAAATATTATGCAAGTTGAGATTCTAGGGGTTTCCAAATAACACAGCTTGAGAGAATTGGCAATTAATAAATAAATGAGTAAGTGTTTCTTCTAATTCTTCACACAGAGTACACAACTTGTCTATTGGATCTATAAAAAGAGAAGTTTTAACTGGAATGAAATTGCTAAGAATTCTCCCAAAAAAAAAAGTTGATAACGAGGAGGAGTAGTCAACTTCCAAATCTTGGATAAACAGAATTTGAAATTTTTTGATAGATTTGGAAGAATAGTCCTTTGTTTAATCTTGTATTCCTCCTTAACTGTGCACTTCCCAGAATGATGAGGGGTCCATATCTAATTCATTTCATTATTTGGGGGAAAATAGGGTTTTGTAAAATATCCCTTGCTTCTTCTCTTGGAAAGAGCAGTTGAATTTCACTTGTATGCCAATGCCTCGTAGAAATTAGGGATGAAATATTCAAATTTTGTAGATGAGAGGCAATAGGAAAAGTAATCCAATGGAAATTATGATTTCTCTAGATCCAAGGGAACTGATGAACCAGAAAGTTTGAATTTTCATTCACTAGATAACCTACTTCAGAAGCCAATTATATTAATTTGGGACAAACAGCTTTCCAACATATAGAAGTAGTAGAGGTAGAGGCATAGGGAATTATATTATGATTTTTAAGATATTTAGATTTCTAAACCTGTGTCCATAATTTGTGTTGCTCATTTAAAAATTTCCAAGCTATTTTCTTAAGAAGATCATGGTTTACCAAAGTAAGATTCTTAAAACCTAAACCACCAAAAGCTTTAGGTAACAAGAGAACATTACAAGGACACCAACGATGAGGATGTTTTCGAGTAGCAAACACACCCCACTATAAATTTTTAATTATTTTATTCATTTGGTCTATCGTTTTCTAGGGAAATTGAATAAGACGCATAGTATAAATAGGTAAAGCTTGAAGAACTTATTGAATAAGAATTTTCTTTCCAGCTTGACTAATTGCAGAGGCTCTCCAATTGTTTAATTTGGATTTCATATTTCCCAAAATAAAGTTAAGTTGAAAATGTCTATTACGGGACCAAAGAAGAGGAAGGCCTAAATATTTTGAATTTTTGTTAAGAGAGCTTATATGCAGTTGTGTTTTAATCATACGTTGATGTCGAGGGTGAATATTCTTATTGCAAAAAACTCCATATTTTTCTAAATTAATCATTTTCCTAGAAGCTTATTGAAATTTAGTAAGAATTTGGAGTAAATTGTCTAAATCTTCCCTATGAGCTTTCAAAAAAAGCATGACATCATCCACAAAGAAAATATGAGAAATTTTAGGGGAGTTAGAAGTTAAGGATATGACTTGTATTTTGCCTTCAGTTTCAGCCTGGAAAAGAAGACGACTTAACCTTTCCATTGCAACGATAAATAAATCAGGAGATAAAGGATCTCCTTGTCTTAAGCCTCTAGAGGGGCAAAAATGTCCATCAGAAGTACCATTTATTAAAATTGAATAGAATACCGAGGAAATACATTCTTTAATGATTTGACAAAAGTCCTCAAATAAACCTGAGAGAAAGGATATTTAAAAGAAAGTTCCATTCAAGGCGGTAATAGGCTTTTGACGTGTCTAACTTTAGAGCAAGATAGCCTATACCGCATCTCTTATGTTTTAAATAATGGAAAACCTCAAGAGTCAGGATAGTATTGTCAGTCATCTGACAATCTGAAACAAAAGCTACTTGATTTGGAGCTATACACTTATACAAGAAGGTACGAAGTCTAGAAGCTATCAGTTTAGCTATCACTTTATAAATTACATTGCATAAACTGATAGGCTTGTAGTCTTGGACTTTTGTGCAATCAGTCCTTTTAAGAATAAGAAATATGAAAGTATGGTTCGGACTTCTGAGCATTTTCTTATTCCTAAACCACTTGTACAATTTCTGACCCCATCAAATCCCAGCATTCCTTAAAAACCAAGGCTGGCATTCCATCTGGACCAAGAGATTTCAGACTGCCAATATTGAAAATAATAGATTTAACTTCTTCATATGGAACATTCAAAAGCCTAGTATTATCCTCTTCAGTAATAATTGAAGGAAATAAAATTGGTAAGTCTTCAATTTCCTGAGTATCTTGAGAAGAGAAAAGCTCTGAGAAATAATCCGCAAAAATTTTTGCAATATCTTCATGCGAGGATTTCCACTGATTATTGTCATCCATTATTCCTTCAATATAATTTATTTTCCTTCTAAAAGGAGTACTTTCATGGAAAAAAAAAAGTAGTATTTCAATCACCTAAATGTAGCCAAGTGTAGCAACATTTCTGTCTCCAAAAGCTTTCCAATTACCACATAGTTTCTTCCAATTCTTTATAAAGGCTATGAAGCTTTGAGTAATCTTCCAATTGTTCAACCTGAATGATTTTGGCATCCAAATTGTTTATTTTTACTTTGGGATCAATAAAAGATTGTTTCCTCCAATGGATTAGATTTTTCTTTACCATATCCAACTTTTGAGTTATTCGAAACGCTACATGAGCATTGATTTGACAAGTCCAACCTTCCTCCATAACTTGTTTACAAGAGGACTCCACTAACCACATCTCAAAAGAACCTAAAAGGTTTAGGTAGATTTAGAAACAAAGGGTGATGGTCAGAACCCCATTTTGAACTAAGAGATAAAGAAGCATTTGGAAATAACTGTAACTAGTCTGGGACAAAATTGATCTATCTAAAGTCCTATGAATATGACCCATTGTTCTTTTGTTTGACCAAGAAATTCCACCTCCTTGAAGATTTAATTCTAGAAGATTATGGTTTAAAATTAAATTTCTGTATTGAGTTGAGGTTAAATGAGTTATGATAGAAGATGAAGAGGAAGGATCTAGGGAGTCTAGAGAAACAGCTTCATTAAAATTGCTTATTAAAACAAAAGGGAGATCAGTTGTATGTCAGGAAGCATTTAAATTTGCCAAAAAGGTATTCCTATGGTGCTTAATTGATGGGCCATAAATAAAACCAAAAAGCCAATCATTAAAATTTGATTACATTTTCAAAAAACATACCTGGATTGCGACAAAAAAATAGAAGCTCCTAAACCCACTTTCCATAATACTGCTAATCTCCCTGCTTGGCCTTCAGGATTGATTATGAAAGAGTTAGGGTACCTAAGAGTATTTATTTAAATGTCTAATTTAACTTCAGGGATTTTTGTTTCACAAAGAAAAATAACACCAGGGTTAAAACGAGAGACAAAATCCCTCAAACCTTGAACTGTCTTGGGGCACGAAGCCCCTCGGTAGTTCCAACTCATTATTAGCATGGATATGGGTGGGGCTGATTAGGGCCAGCCACCTCCGTCCATAGAGAAACAAAACAAAGGAACAAGAAAAAGGATACCCTTACCGAGAGTTGATGATCAGGATCAGAGTCCAAGTCATAATACGTCGCATTATCCACTATAATATGACGTTCAGCTAAGGATGATGGCTCTAACACCTTGGGTCGATCATAAACAGGGATAAGATTGGAATCAGGCTCGATTTTAAGACTTGACAAAAGGTCTACACGAGGTCTTTTCCCTTTGGACCCAGAAGATGGGCTTGTCTGGTTATCTAAAAGGCAATTTAGTAAAGACTGTGTATTTTTTGCCAGGTGAAATGTTTCAACAGAGATTCAGACATAAGGGGGATTTGACGAAGACGCCATAGCTAAAGGATTTGGAGGTTGATTATCTGATGAAACATGATGAGGTATGAAAGACACGAAATCAAAAGGTTGCTCAGGAGTTGCTTCACCATTAAGATTAGTGGGAGGGGAAGGCGAAGTAGGTGAAAGATTAACAAAGTCACTGAACTGAGGTATTTTCCAAGTACATCGGAGAGTTTGTTCAGCTCTCAACCATGGTCCTGGATGATTCATAGTTTGTCAATTAAAGAACCGATCATAAGAGAGATCAGGGATATGGGGCATTGGCTGAGAGCATCAACGAAAAAGATGACCTACTTTCCCACAAAGATAACATACCCAAGGTAGATCTTCATATTGATAAGTAACCCATTGGTAAGTACTAACAAAACAACCAGTTTTTATAGGTCTATCAACTGAAATGGTCACTTTAGCTCGGATATAATTTTGAACTATAGAAATGAACCTAGTAGGGCCTAGACATTTGAACAAAGGTCTTCCAACATCAATAGACAGAGTTTCAAAAAGCAGATCATGAAGTTGAACCCATAATTCAATTTGTTGAAGATTCCAAGAATACTGGGATCTGCCTGGGGCCCAAGGCTGCATGAGAATCTATTAACCATTTAAAGTCCAAGGACCATTGTTCCGTATTCTAGTATAATCTTCTTCATAATGGAACTTTAAACAAAAATAACCTTGATAGAAAGGAGCTAAAAGTAATTGATCCAGACTGAGATTCCAAAGATCATAGAGCCCTTGAACCACTTCATCAAATTGGTTAGTAAGAGAAGGAAATAGATGGCAGATTAAAGAAAGATTCCAGGAATCATTAGCATTAGGCGGGAGTAAAGGTTGGATGTTAACTACTTCTATGTTACCAGGTCCTTGCCCTTGCAACATATTTTGAAAGGCTGCATTAAGAGCTTCAATATTGTCCATGAAGACAAGGAGAAAGCACAACAAAAGAAAAACTAGCAAGGGAACAAAAAAGGAAAGAACAGAGAAAAATGAAGTAGAAAAGGAAGGGGAACAAAACAACAAAGGGAAACAAGCGAAGAAAAGAGACTGCTAACTTATAAACTGAGACAATAAAAGCCGAAATGACCATAACTTACACTATAAAGAGGAGACCAACCATTCAAGATACTTAAATTTAACAATAACCAAACTAAAACATCCAGACAAACTAGTAAAACAAGTAGTCAGATAGTAACTAAATGCAACCAAGTTATGAGACTTTAAATGGGTCAAAGGATACTACTTGAGCAATAATCTGCATCTGGTTCCTACATGGGAAGATTTTGCAACGTGTTCAACACGATCCACTAAAACCAAACTATAACTCTACTTTGAGAGAAAGAAAACTTCTACGTCAAATCATTGATTTCGTAAATGCTTTGTCAGTAGCCACCTGAATTTGATATTCATTACTAAGTTGTGAAGATTTTGTTGTTGTCATAACTACAAGTAATTAACATCTGTTTACTCTGATTACCAATTGTCTTCTCCGGATAACATCTATAGACTGTAGTCGTTTCTCATGTTTCCAACGGTGAACGAACCATTCTTTGGTTCAACTTTCTTTTATATAACATGAATACTTTCACGACTTCAGTTTATGGAGAGTTGGAGATAGTGACTATCTAAATATATGTAGGCCCTGAAATTATCTAGGGAAAATGATGGTTCAGCCTAGGGTCAGAATTTTTAGGCCCAAAGTAAAGTTGGGGTAGGTGCCAACTCGAAATTGATGCCAATTCATGGGCGGGCATTGGTGCATAGAGTGGGGGTATTTGACATTTTGAATGTTTATAGATCTGTAGTGGAATTCAGAAATCTGCATTGGGCTTGTCCGTACTTTTCTGAATTATCTAGCCATATAATCCATAACGAAAGCCACAATCTTGAAGTCTTGAGAAGGTAAGTTGACTTGATTGATACGATAGGGATGCCTAGAATCTTGCATCTAATCTAAAGTAGTAATATGGGTCATTTACTAGAACACCCCTATAGTTTCATAGATTTTCTTAAACCTATCCTATAGTTTGTATTTTACTAAAACACTCCTTATAGTTTGTAACCTATTTACTTAATCAATCTTTCATTGTGAACCATTTGTTTTGGAATCTTAAAATAGTAACATGATCACCTAAACTAAGTGGAAAACGTTCAAAGGCATGGACCCATGGTTGTTTACTTCAAAAGTCCATGGTTGTTTATTCCAAAAGTACCCCTAACATTTTTTTATGTAGAAAACAAAATTGACCAAATAGAGAAAATAGAGTGGTTGCCTATGTTTTACTAGGGGAAAAATGGCAATTTTTTTGTTTTAGTTTATTTTGATTAAATTTATTTGAATGGATGTTATGATTAGAACTGTCATTTTCCTTTTTCATCTAATGGAAGGCCAATTAAGCAAATTGATTTTAAACTATAGGGGATGTTTTAGTAAAACACAAATTATAGGGTAAATTTTAATAAATTCATGGAACAATAGGGGTGTTTTAGTAAATGACACTAATAATATTGATAGTAATATGAACAATGCCAGGAATGCAATTGACAGTTTGGCATGCCATTTGGCATGAATGGAAAGTGTGTCATAACCAAAGATTAAACTATTGATATGCTTGATGTGCACATATCAATATGGTTAATGTCCTTTGTTTTTCTTTTTTTTTTCTTTTACTTTTTTATTTTATATCTATTAGAGGATCCAATAGATTACTTTAGGCTGAGTTTGGAAACTGTACAAATGCAAATATGTACAACGTAAATACATACAAAATAATACAAAATATAAGGTCTTGCACTCTACATATTTGTATTCGTGCTCCTTCTAAACTCAGCCTTAAAAGTTTGACATTCCTAAAAAGCTTTTGTATTAGTGTATACAAGCATATTTGGATGCACGGATATGGTTACAATGCACCCAATATGATATGAGGTGTATTGTATCAATGTTTTAATTCTTTGTCATAATTGCATTTTAGTTTGAAAAAGTTGTAATTTAGGGCAAGGGTGATTATGAGTCGGGCCAGACTGGGCTTTGCACTTATGATAAAGGCTATAGCTTAAGCCCGGGCCTGGGCCCCGGCCAATGTCACTCATAAATAAAACAATACATATCTATATATTAAATGACATAACATGCATATAAACTTATTTTATACATTATAAATATAAGATATTACATATAATATAAATTATACATGTCATGTTATAATATTTATATATAAAATATATAATATAATGTAAAATAACATGTATACATATGTATACATTATACACAAAATGTGTAAGTTTAAATATATGCGGTCTGGTCTGAGCTTGAAGTATTAAGCCCAAGCCCAACCCTAAAATTTATGGGCCTAATGTGGGCCCAAGCCTGAGCTGGGCTTGAATACAAAACCCAGGCCCAAGCCTGGAATTTTCGGGCCAGGCCGGGCTGAAATGATCACCCCTACTTTACAGGTTGGTTCATTGGGTGGAATCGAAATCCCATTCCAACTAATTCCTATTTCCATTTTGATTTCTGTTTGGACCAAACATATTATGGGAATAAATTATTCTGATTCTGATTGTGAACCAGATCCTCTGACCTCTAATCCGTTGTACTATATATGTAGACAAGAAGAAGAAACCTTAGAGCATGTTTTGTTTGACTACAAGTATGTAAATCCTATGTGATTTGGCTCTCACCTTGGAGAATGAATGCAGTGAACCCGTAGGTTCATGGTGAACATGTACCGTCCAATAGGAGGTGTAACGTCACCTATTTGAATGAGGCCACTCTGTTATTGCTGTCTTCCGTTAAATAGGTGAATACTGTTCACGTGGTTAAAAAAAGACAATAAATAAATCAATAATTCAGAACTCTCATTTTGAATCATTCAAACACTCCCCTTCTCCCTTATTTTTTCAACCGAACCCTAACAGAGGCCATCAGCGATTTCTGAGCACAACCGAACTCCGACGGTAGAAAGAAATACAGTAGTAAGCATCTATTTGAATCTTTAGATTGCAAAGATTCTACTTGCAATTGTCTTTCTATGCATGGGAAATTAACAAACTGACAATCCATCCTTTCAACAAGAAAATGATCTATCTGATTCCATTAAAAAGAAATAAAGAATGTTCTTTCTTCATCAAATTCATGAAAACTATGCATAGAGAGGGATTAATTTTATTCTACTGAAATTGAATTTACATCATCAAATTAATGGTGATCCCATCATACACAAATTGATACGTAGAACATCGGTGGTTTCAATTAATTAATTTCTAACTCAAAGCACCATGAAAAGTCAAAATAATAAGAAAACCAATACATTGGGCAGATGGTTAATCCATTCTCATTGCATTATGGGCGACGGCTAGGCCATCCATCATCAGTTCCTTCATCACAACTGACTTTGCAATTGCCATTGCAGTTGAAGCACATCACAAAGCGTATCTTTGTGTAGTCGTCAAATGGGCCACTAGAGTGATCGACTGGGACTCCTTGCAAGAGTGGTCGGAGCTTCCCTTGCTCATGCAAGCTCACTACCTCGTCAACTCCTCCTATGTATCTCCCCCTTGCAAGAGCGGTAAGCAACGGATAGATACTTATTGCTAGGTATTTTTTACTGCCATCGGAGTTCAATTGTGCTAAAAAATCGCCGATGGTCTCTTACTCTAGGGCTAGGGCTCTATTGAAAAAACTGGAAGGAAGGGGATTTCGAATGATTCAGAATGAGTGCTTTGGATTATTTGTCTTTTTTTTTTATTAGTGATCGGGTGTATCGTATACACCCACTATTGGGAAATGGGGTCATTAAGACTTGGAGGAGAAGCTTTGAGGTGCGTCTGAAGACAATCTCTACAACCAACAAAGTTGAAGAGTCTCCGTTAACTTTGAATTGTGCCTCTGGATCACACCCGATTGAATCGTGGTCGTTGATCACATCAACGGTCAGCATCGCACCAACAACCAAAGCCCCTTCGCGAGCCACACGGGTGCAAACAAAGTGTGCCTCATTGCGCCGCACACATGTGCGCACGCACATTGCATGGTAGCATTCCTCCATACTCTCCTCTTTTATATCTAAGGAGTGTAAATCAACTCCTATTAAAAAACCCAAAACAATTATTGTAATTTTCCAATGTGGGACAAGTTAAAACTGGTTTTAATAAGAAAAAAACTATTTTTCAAAACATGTGTGCATGTGTATTTTGTCATGTAATTGACCAATCAAACCCCATTGGATTTAATCTCTAATGAGATTAAAATCCAACACCCACTTAACGGAAAGACAATGTTAATGGAAATGGCTTGATTTGAATAAATAACGTACACACCTCCTATTGGACGTGAACCTATGGGTTCACTGGATTCATTCTCCTCACCTCGTGAGATAGTGTCACCTGACTAGGGGTGACCATGGGTTAGGCCAGGCTTAACAACTATGATAAGGTTACAATATATACATATAAAATATAAAATATAATATATGTATTGTATGTACATGTTATTATATATCAATTTAATTTTAAAAGGATACAATTATCTTGTCTAGAAAAAATTTTGTCTTTAAACATAAGATTATTGGCATTTTGTATGTAGGCAATACATAGGTCCAATATATATATATATATATATATATATTTCTTACACTATATAATATTTATACATACAAACATGAAACTAAGTTAACTTCATACTTTTTAACCTTAACCTCAACCTTACTTCTTAGGGTTGGGTTTCAGCTAATTTGCAGCACTAGTTATAGATAGGGAGACAGACTGATATGTTAGTGGGACTAGTAAATCCATTTTTTGATTTCTTCGAAGTCCAAACCTATGATGCCTTAAAAAGTATGATGCATATTGATAACCAACCAACTACTTATCCTTCAAATTCACGTGGTTTTCTGATTCATTAAAGTATTTCAGATATGATGTGAAAACTTTGACTGACCGGAAAAAGAGCCAAAACTCTTATAGTATCATAAAAATGATAACGATGATCAATTAGGTGGGGTCTATCAAAATTCACCGGGGGGGGGGGGGGGTGTTGATTGGTCAAAACCATTTCCAGGTCCTCCTTTGTATCGTAAATACTCATTACCCACACTCATAATAACGAGTCATTGTACGACCTGTTTTTCAAAACAGCCAAACTTTCCCCGGAAGGCCGGATTTGGCAGTTTGCTTAAAGAGATCACAAATAAATAATCTTGGCGGGAATCTCATCATATTTTATAGTTTGGGATTGTGTTTTTTCTGAGCCCACTTAAGTAAGGATAATTAATACTATTTGCTTTCATAAAAAATAAGAGAGAAACAGAAAAATGAGGGAAAAACATTCAGTTCCATCCCACTAAAGGCTGGCATGGTTGCACTGAATGATTTGTTGTTTTATCTCTCTGTGAATAATATTTAAAAAATCATTAAAATATTAATTAAATAAACCCAATTCATTAAAAAATACCCAAAATTTTGAATTCTTCAAGATGAACCCAGATTTCGAAATGGTTGAAATTAGAACCCCCTGACCTGAACTCACAGAACTGAGTTCAAGGTAAAACAGGAATTTTCTGTTGGCACCGGAGATCCTGGTTGCCACTTGGTTGTCAAAACACAACTGTAGACTGTAGTCTGTAGCTGGAAGGAGAAATGCAAAAACCACTCAATTAGAGTTCTTCCATCGTACCGTATGGGCTGAAGTCAGAGCTGGGCAGGTCACTCGACTGTGGTCTGTGGCTACATTTTTTGGTTCACAAAACCAGTGCTGAACTGCAACTCACATGCAGCAGGCAACCACCAGCCACCCTGATTTGGCTCATTGTGAGGTTTCCTATGTGGGGCTTCAGCATTTTTTCTGTTCAGTGAGATTCAGAGAATAAACCAAAACAAAAAGCAGAGTTTTGATAGATGGGATGGGAATGAGAACGACAAGACAGGATGAGTTTCACACCGTTCTGCCTCAGCTCCAATAAGAAACATGGTCAAACCCACTTAGCTTTGCTCAGAGGGATCAAGGGCACGCCCGCCTTAGTCCTTACACCAATCAGCCAGCCTTTTTGGTACACAAGGAATGTCAAGGCTCAAATGAGTGGTTTGGATTGATGGTCTTTCTTCCACTTTTAAATCTCTTTCGCTTGAGTTGAGGCCCACATTATAAATTATTTGTGCTTTATAAAGCCCCGAGCCTCAAGTGGGGGTACGGCCCAGTAGGACCGCAGCAGCTCACATAGTACAAGCACTAAGAAGAAAGAATATGCCCTTTAGCTTTGTTTTTGGCATTAATCTATTGTGTTTTGTACTTCCAAGATTATCAATTAAATTCATGGGATTTTGTTAATAATAAAGAAGAGCCACAGACTTCAAAAGTTGGGAGAGTGGTGGATTGTAAAGAGCTGCAAACGTCTCTCTCGTGGTCTGATAATTAGGTCCCAGTGGCCCACTAAGGATATGCTTGCTTGAGGGTTGGAGACACCTTTCATGGTAGGGACATGATGTTCAAGACTTTGCTTACCTTGAATTCTGAGGCATGTTTTAGGTCTTTTTCTTTCATCTCTTCTTCTTCTTTATCATGAGAAACTAATAGATTAATGCCATTATTCGCTGTTGGTCTCAGCTGGGGGTATTGATAGGGATAAACTCTATATAAGCATAACCTTTGACTTTTTTTTTTTTTGCATAAAGTAAATTGTTTCAAAGCTTAAACATGTGGTTTCATGCTTATAAGCCTGAGGTTTTGCTTGATGGATTTTTCAACTTTGAAGGTTTTTTCATCAAATTGATTTTCTTTTTGACATAAGAAATTTATTAACAGTGTCATAAATTGAAGGAATTAGAAGAGCCGGGGACAGATCGAAAAGGATTTGGATGGAATGATTTAGGGGGTGTTTGTTATTATGGTAAAAAACTAAAATTTCATTCTGCTTGGTTCCAAAATGCGCCACTGAGAAAATACTCTTAAGCCATGATGTGTGTTTGAGATGAGTTTCAGAACACATCAATTAAACCTTGAAACATATTGGTTCAATATATTAATGAAAAATATTTATATTTCAACTTTCAATGTTTTAGAACACATTACGCAAACAATACTTAACATGTGGTGACCTCCAAAACCTGGGTCTAATGACTTAGAACACACCATGCTTTTTGTGGCCACAGTACAAAATATGCCTTTAAGCATATACGTAATTTAATAAAAGATATGGAATGGTGGAAATTAAGGGGTTTCATTGATGCGACTGTTTGGTTTCATCATTTATTTGTTTATCAAATAAAGGTTTAAAGCAATAAATAACTTCTATATAAATTTAAACGGAATCAAATAAGGGTTCGATGATGATGAAATTGAAACTTATTAACATTGTCAAGTGTGATCATTTATCAATCTTGTTTTGGCATTTCTCTGTACGTAGGACAAACGTCAGTTGGAATAAGGGCACCTAAAATAGCTCTTTATATCTGACGCCCATGTAACTTGCTCTTTTCACAGTGGCCCAATTCGAAGGTCACAATCATTGACCCGACCCTGGTAGTGACCTGCTTGCACGCCCATTCCTTTTTATGAGATGGGAGGTGGTGATGCAAATTGACCCATGACCCGCCCTTCCATCCGGTCTCAATAACCAAAAAGCCTGACCACTGTGGTCTCTTACTGAGTTTCACAAGTAATTGGAGCATCGGTCAGCTCTCTTTACAAGCTGGCATGTTTACAAGGAGCTCTGATTTCGTCCTCAAACATTCTATCTTTACACCGTCCTCCTCATATCCATTACAGCCGTGTATTAAGAATATCTTCCCATCATCTTATGAATAGCAACATGAAGTGGCTCCGAGGATCGTGTCCTCACAAAAGCCGAATCCTTCCCCTAAATCAAATTTTGGATTCGGTTCTTGTTTTTTTTTTTTTTTTTTTTTTTAAGACAAAATACGGTTGAGAGTGAGTTTTAGCCATATGGGATACCTTATGGGCAGGACAGTTAAAGTTGGGATTTACATAACAAAATATAACATTAACACAGTTCAAAATTAAATTCCTGGTTCTACACAAAAGCCATTGACAAGACCAGGGGAGATCAGCGCTTTTCTTTAAGGTTTTCACTATTTTTTGAGCATCCGAATAAATACATATTTCTTCTTGATTCCAATTTTAAAACTCCATTAAAGCCCTGTATAATCACAAATAGTTCAACTTGATCAACAGAAATAGTTTGAATAATCAACCTCCAATAATCTTTAGACATGATAAATAAAGTGTCAACAATTTTCCACGTACAGGTACTGTGGTGATTTGAATATGATTGATTTATAGATCAATCACAAAATTTACCCGCCCATATATCTTCCATCGAATGCGGATTTACTGAATGCTTTAGCTGTATAGCCAATGATAATGCCCCATGCCAGTGAAAAACACATGGAAACCATACTCTGAGGTTGAATAATTGTGGGTTTCATACATTTTATACATTTTGCACTCGGTTAATCGTATGTCTGTTTCACGAGTCTGTTATGTTTACTTGGGGGATATTCCCAATGCACAAGCTGCAAACTTGCAAATACATGAGGTTTCTGTGAGGTATGCTTTCCATCTCCATGTGACACACATTCGCTAGCACAACGGTGCCTCCAACACTGTTACCATTACAAGAAGTTAACGACTAACGTGTCATGCTGTCATGCAGGGAGAGAATTCATATTTGCTGTGACCATAGCACTTGTGTCCCCAACCCCAACATGAACACGCTAGTGAAGGAAGTTAGCGCTGCGACCATGGTTGCAGCAAATTTACTTTTGCAGGGAGAACCCTGTGAAAAGCGCAGGCTCTCAATATAGACAGGCATTATTTTTCAAGAAAGCAATTATTGACTGTGCCAGTTCCACTGAGATTTTTTGTTGTATTTTGTTAATAAGCACTGGACAAGTAGAACTTAAATTTAACATCTTGCCAATTACCCAATAGTTGAGAGAAAAGATTAGCTGAGCTTAAATGGCTGCATTGTGGGCTGTGTGTTTTCAACCATAACTGCAAGCGAGAGATTAATGATGATGACCCATAAGAACAAAAATATTGGTCTTACAGTCTATAAAACAGTTATCAAGATCAATTAGTTTGCTTTTAATAGTTGAATTTGTCGGTTGGCAGCTCTTCATAATAACAAGTGTTGGATTAAACCAATGAAACTGCAGTCACCCTACCCTGATTCCCTCATTATGTTATCTATGTGATAATAACAAAGGAAAAAAAAAGGACATATCTGTCCATAATTGTAAGGTTTAAAATATTGATTGTTTGATACATCCTCATAGATCGGAAGGGATTTATCAATACTTTGAACTTTGTATATTTTATTTTTTATTTTTTAGTTGTTTTTCAAATTTTCAACTTACACCTATTTTATGCAGTTTAATTATTAAAAAAGTTTCTTAAAGACAAATTTAAATATACATATGCATTGAAACCTAAAAGATACAATATGATAAGCTCGATACACCCTTAAATAGGTATATTAGAACCTAAAACACCCTTTAAGCCTCGGGTGTGCGGTAAAAGAATATTACCCTACTATTAAAAGAAACGATATGATACACTCAATACACCTTTAAATTTAAACTAGTGGGGACCTATGTGATGCACAGGCTTGAGACAAATGGAGTTAAGGTGCAGATTGAGTAGGCCTAACCCGATCCCGACCCAACTCAATCAAAGATCTTTTGCATAGGTTAGGCTCGGGTTTTCAAACTTCAAGCTGGACTTAGGCCAACAAATTGAAGTCTAACCTAAATTCAGGTTTAGCTTGGGTTGAGGGCACGTGTAACTTGAGCCCAATTCAATCAACTTGAGCCCGTCCAATATTTTATATATATATATATATCTACATATTATCAATATATTATATCTAAAAATTGAGCCACAAAGTTCAGCACATCCAATCCTAAGCCCAGCCTAAGTTTACTGATAATTTTCAATAATTATTGGTAATTTACTAATATATAATAAAAATAATTATTGGTAATTTGCTAACCCAAGCCCAAGCTTAACAACCTAATGTCAAGCCTGTGTTTACCAACTTAAGCCCAACCAACTTTAACCTAACATCTTGAGTTAGACTTGAACTTGGGCGTATTAAGCTATATAGCCTAGTCTATCATAAAATGTTGGCATGAGCTCAAGTGGGTTGGATTGAGCTCGAACTACCCGAGTTCTCAACCCAAGCCCAACTTGAGCTTAGGTTAACCTTGAGTTTTTTTGGTCTAAACCTAATTTAAAGTTTGAAAACTCAAGCCCAACTTGTGCAAAAGCTTTAAGCTAGGTTGAGCTCGGGTTAGGACCAACCAACTCAAGCTACAACCCTAGCTCTTTTGCATCAATTTTTTTTAACAAAACCCATGCATCTCATAGGTCCCCGCTAGTAATTAATAGCACTAATTTTAATTTATAGTTATTAACAATAATATTAATTACTAAAAGCAATAATATTTTAAGATATTTTTAATTATTCACAAAAATAGTTAATAATGATTTTTAAATTTTATAATTAATATTAAAAAAATATGAATAAATTTATAATTATCGTTAATAAATCTTAATTATGAATTAATAAATCTTATAATTCTTATTTTGTAAAAAACATTATTGTTGTTAATAGTAATATTTGGTATATTATTAATTAATAAAACTAATATTAATAAAATAATTAATTTAATTATTCATGTAAATAATTTTTAAAATTTAATTTTTAGTCTTAATAAATAATTAATTATTATCGGTAATTAATTAATTTGTTGGTAATATGTCACTAACACTAATTATTAAAAACAGTAATATATTTTGGTATTAAACTTTGGTAATTCTGAATTAATGATGAATATATAAGTAATAGATTTTTAATTGAATATTTGGAGTTTTAAATTAATACCAATATTAAAATAGTAATAATAATAATTAATTTAATTATTCATAAAAAGTGAAAACAATTATTAATTTTTTAAATTTAATATTAATAAATTATTTTTGGTAATATATCACTAATATTAATTACTAAAAAAATAATATATTTTGGTAATTCTTAATAAATCATGTATATAAATAATATATTTTAAGTGAATTTTGGTATTTTGTAATTTATCTTGAAAATAATTAATTAATGTTGGAAAAATATTAGTAAATTGTCAAAAATATTAGTAACTAATACTAAAAATATTAATAAAATAAAATAAAAAATATTAATTATTAGAAATAGTAATATTGTGGGAATTTGTAACTAACCACAAAAATAATTAATTAATTTTGGTATGAATTATAATAAAATAAAATGAAACTATTAATTATAAACAATCTTTAGTATACCATTTAAAGTAAATGGATTGTAACTGTGTTGGATTAATGAAAATCGAAGAGAGAGAGAGAGAGAGTCGTGTCTTAGAAGTGGGGATTAAATAGGAGTATAAAAAAAGTTAGTTATGAGCAATATTTAAAGAATGAGGGGAGGTTTTAGGAATTAACTAGGAGATGATGTTTGTTAAATAATTGAAAAGTTGGGTTAGAACTTAGAAAGGGAGAGAGAATAAGAGTGGGGAAATGAGAGTTTTAAGGACAATAAATTAGGACTTTAGAGATATTTTAGGAGATAGGGGATAAAGAGTTAGAGACATAGATTTTAGGAATGTTTCTAGTAAGGAAATTTTAAAGATTGATGACTTGTTAGTTTGGGAGTGATAGGAAGGGCCAAAGGGGAAGGAAGAGAGAATTAAGGAGAGAGCAGCATGTGGGGTTTGGAGTAAGGAGATGCATGGTGACGTGGACCACCTTGCTTTATATATATATCCCATACTTAAGACACTCTACCCCATCCCCGCCCCGTCCTCGGTGGTGAGGTGGGTTTGAGGCGAGGCACCCACCCCCTATTGGGGATGGAGAATTCTCAAATTTTCCCCACCCCAAAGCAACCACCTAAAAATAATCTAATTTGTGGATATTTTACAAATTGGATTATGAGAATTTGGGGGTATTTTATAAATAGAATTGTGAGATCCTATAATTATAAGAATATGAGGAAAACTTAGAGATATTTTAAAAATCAATATTAAATCTCCTGATATTTTACTAATTTATCATTGGGGTTGGGGAATTATATGCAAACCCCATCCCTCCCATGTCCCTGATTTGAAGCAAAAGTATTTTCCCCATCCCCACCTTGTCTCTTTCCCATCCCAATTTAAAATTTGAGAAAACTTGCCCCATTTGGGGTGGGTTTGGGTAGGGCCCTAGTTTTATAGGGAAAATTGATATCCCTACAATTCTAATATTTTTTTTGTAACTAATTAACTAACAGTAAATTAAATAACAATAAATTACAATATTTTATGATAATTACCAAAATTTATTGAAATTGTTGTTGATTAGAAAAAATGTATAGTAAATTAGTTATGTACAATAATAATAAATTAATGTGAATTAATGTAAATTATTTATTTTTTAAGCCTAAATTATTTACTATCAATCAAAGTGATGTAATTATGGTAAATTATAATAATTTTAATTAAAAATAAATCATTTGTAATTAATTAATGTAAAACCAAGTATGGTTGAAGTCAAACAAGTGGTCTAGACCGTTGTGGATAGATTTAATAATTTTCCTAAATAATTTCATAATTATTTATTAAAATAATGATAATGGTTTGTTATTTAAATAAATATGAAACAATCTTTGATATACTAATTTCCTATTTTAATTTTCCTATTTTTTTAATAATTATTTAGTTGAATAATAATAACAATGGACTATTATTTAAATAGTTTTAAGAATATACTTTTCATAGATTAATTTCCTAATTTTTTAATTATTATTAATTTAAAAATTTATGGATTATTAGTTAAAGAGTTTCCTTGAATTATTTGATAATTGTTAACTATAATTATTGATTTTATAGAAATTAGTAATATCTTTTGTGAATAAATAATTGTTGTAAAAATTTAATGAAAATTTATTAAATTACAATGATTAATGTAAATTACACTAAACATTAAAAATTTGAACATTTATTAATTAACCATTGGTTAGTTTTCGCTAATGGTTGGTCAATTTCGAGTGACCAACTCCCTAATCCGAATTGATCAATTTGGCTAGCCAAACGATTTCCAATCGAATTGAATTGCATAGTGAACACTCCTAATTTCGACTAATTGATAGTCTAATCTCCAACAAATAACAATAGTTTAATCTCCAATAATTATTGAAAATTTATAGTAAAAATATATAATTACTAAAAATATATTTATAACAAAAATACAATAAATAACTAGCAAAATGCTTTAATACCTCTAAGTTATTTAATATACTTCCACTATTTCAATAATGTTTATTTTTTCAATTATTTATATTTTATATTCTTACTAAAGTTACTATATAATTTTGTCACTTAATCTATTTTTTGTTTTTTAAATAATGTTTAAAATATGATTTAGTATTCAATTTTTTATATTGAAAACATTTAAAATTTATTAAAAAATAATATATAAAACATAAATAATTATTAAAAAATAGTATATAAGACATAAATAATACCTTGCCCTACATCAAATAGGGCAAGTTTTCTTGAATCTTAAATAGGGAGGGGGAAGAGACAGGGTGGGGATGGGGAAAATATTTTTGTTCCAAATCAGGGATAGGGAAGGGACGGAGTTTGCATATAATTCCCAAAACACGATGGTAAATTAGTAAAATATCAGTAGATTTAATATTGACTTTTAAAATATCTCTAATTTTTACCTCATATTTTTATAATCATAGGATCCCACAATTCTATTTATAAAATACCCCCAAATTGTCATAAACCAATTCCTAAAATACCTAAAATTCCCATAATCCTATTTGTAAAATATCCACAAATTAGATTATTTTTAGGTGGTTGCCTTGGAGATTCTCCATCTCTGACGGGGAATGAGTGCCTTGCCTCCAACCCGTCCTGCCATCGGGGACAGAGCAGGGGATGGGGTAAAGAATCATTAGATACAGGGTATGCCAATATGCAAATTATTTCAGGGGTTATGATTTATGAATGATCCAAGAAGAATAAAATCCAATGGTTAAGAATATTCGTCGCCGTTTCTCGGTGGTGGTGTGATCAGTTCTTTGCTAGAATAGGATCGTCTCTGGGTGGAATTTCACCATAATTGAAGAAGTTGGAACATTTCTCTATTTAGAAAGTTACTGGGGATGACTATTGTTTGTTTTGACCATTGGTGAAAGGAACCGCTATCCACGCATCACTCTTCGGGAAAAGATGAATTTGGGATGACTGTGAAAGAGGTCATATGTTATGGTGATAAAGAACGGAGTCATTATAAAGTGGCAATGGTTGCAATTACTGTGGATGAATCTTTGAAACGATACTGCCAACGCATTGAAAAATCTGATTTCTGGGGAGGAGAGTTTGAATTATTGGTGTTATCGAAGTTACCAAAGCATGAGCACAGGGTGGGAGGATGGGGCACTGGTTTTATTCCTATCGCAAAGTATGGAGCTGAGTTCAAGAAGACATCAAAGGGAAAACAAAGGAAGGCAGTAAGGCTTTTGTACACTGGTTGGAACCATTATGATCTTCTCTCTCTTGTCGTGTCAACTTCATCTTCACAGCTTCTCTCCCTCTCTCCTCATATCTGACATTCTCTTCCATCTTAGCCTTGAGGGCAGCACCCTCGGGTAATCCGTTCTTCACTACTAGTTATTTCAGTACCCATTTTACAAAAAGGGTAAAACGGGTATTTGGAAAAATTTTGCATAAATTAAACGTTTTCCGTTGAGTTAATGACGGAAGGGAGGTTTTGGTCAATTTTTTAAAAGTTTAAAGAGGTTTTTATTAGAGTAAAATTATAAAAGAGATTTTATGATTGTCGGAAAATTAGGGAGGTTTTTATATTTTACCCTTTTCTTAAAATGACGTCGACGTCAACCGAGCATATAAAAGCCTCGATAGCAGTGCGTGCCTCCCAGCATTCCACTCCTTTTTCAAGGCCGAATAGCGTTCGCAACCGACTTCACCCCTCTCAATTCTCATGTTCTCATCCATTCTCTGCTCTCTCTCCATCTTCATCTCTTCCCCGCCGCGCTTCCCCGCCGGCCTCTACAATTCCGATCAAATTCACGCCGGAAACCTAACATACTAACACACTGCTCGCTCTTTCTCTTTCAATCTCACCATCGCACTGCAACATTGTGCGTTAGAAGGCAGGATAAGAACGAAAGTGCGGGGAAGCGCACTGAAAGCGTTTAGAGACAGAGCTGCATATGGAATCTGAGGCTTCTGAAACAATTGTTTATTTTGCTTATTTTTTATTTAATTTATTCTCTGCGAGCTCAGTAGCAAAAAGTAATGGTTACTCAATGCACGGATGTTTAACAACATTTAAAGCTTTCTCCTCGTTGCTCTACAGCCGTTGTTTAGTTTAGTTTAGTTAATTAGGTGTTTCTAGATGGAAAAAATAACATTAGAATAAACAGCGGAAGTGAAGCATTATCAACCGCTCGCTACTCCCGAAATTCCTTATAGGGCTTCACGCTTCCCTGATTCTCGTGCTTTGTTTCCAGACATTCTCTTGCTTGCTTGCTTGCTTGCTTGCATGCTTGTTTCTAAGTTCTAGATTTTAGCCGATCTCAAATTCGATCCCTGAAGTTTCCTGTGTTTTGTGAATTTGTCTACTACGTAAGGATTCGAGGCACTCCTCGCTCGTCTTGGAGGTGAGTAGCTAGCTAGTCGATCCTATTGTTTTGTTTGAACAGCATGTTCTTGTTTCTCTTATTCGAAACGATCAATTTCAGTTAATATCTTTTGTATTTTTGGAGGTTCTTTTCTCATTTTGTGATTTTTGAAGTATTTCTTCGTCTGTTTTTAACGAGCTTATCTGGTAACGCTTGTTCTTCCAGCTTTCGGACTACCTTGGAGTTTCCTAGCTCTCTCAAAAGCCTTTTGTCTCTAGGTTTTTCAACTAGATGACTAGATCTGTAAGGCTTCAATTTATTTCTATTTTTGGTAGAATTTCGTGATTTAAGGTGCAAAATATTTTTCTGTTTCCTTTTCCCGTTTGATCGATCTGGTTCGAATGTATGAAGTTGATTCATCGTTTCATTTTACGTTTTGAAGTTTAAACCAGAGGATTATTAATTTTATAGCCATTTGGAAACTTGCTTTATCTTCAGATCCTCAACGTATCATCGAATCTCTTCCCTGTGACACGCACAATTTGTTTTATTTGCTTGAATCGTTAGAGATTCACGGCTTCTTCCTCCCATTCTAGAAAACTTGAATCTCCAGATCTCGTCTTGATCTGCATCCTTCGCCCACTGAGTCCTTGAAAAAGCTCCACGTCGAAGCATTATCTGCTTTTAGTAGTACTGGAGATATGACACACCCGAGCTCAGATCAGTAGTTGTAGACTTCTAGAAGTGCCGACATTTTCATAAATATTTAGGAGATCTCTTTATTATTTGCTATTCTTGCAGACTTTGCTGGTAGGCAAGCCGGAGTTTCAGTTAATAATAGTTAATGCAAGAGGGAGAGGACATTAAAGGAGTGACTCTTTTTCAGCAGCGGAAGCAGGGAGAAAGTTTGCGTTAAATACACAGCGGCGCCAAAGAAAGCGTAAAGCAAAAGGTTTGTTTCAGACTTCTTCTCCGCAAGTCATAACTGTAGTTTTCAGCGTGCGTCGGCGTTCTCAGAAGTCCATCTGCCTTTGCTCCGTCTCTCTCTCATGATTGCTATCTCTAATTTCCACTTTCTAGTATTTGGCGTTTCCTCCAGCCATATTTGTGGTAGTACTCCCAACCATATTTTCTTCGTCAGAAAACTGCGTATATTCTCCTTTGCATTTATTGCCTCCACGTGATTCCTTGTTAGAGAGGTGGTTTTGAGCAGGAGGGCGTGCGTCTGGCCTTTTCCTATTTGTCCATGTTTGGCTTCTTCTTGTAAAAAGGCTTCTAGCGCATGTCATTAGTTCAGTGAAAAACTGAGAACGATATTGTGCTTCTTCCATACCAAAATATCCCAGGCATTAGGTGGATTTTCTTTTGAATATCCTAAATCAAGAGTCGGGTATTACCTCTTGCAGAAAGATCAGAAAACTGACTTTAGAATGACCAATAATAACTTTGGTGGCTTAACCTTATAAATCGTATTATTTTGCATTAAAATAAGATGCTTATATACGTTTATATGTTATTAATTGTTAAAGAATATAAATTTAGTTATGGATCTCATTTAACCGCTTAAGTTTTAGATTGATCTTTGTTAACCCAATGGAATTTCGCGTGAGAGTCGTGTTAGAGATTTAACTTTACTGTAAGTCATTGCTTTAGGAGAGTCAGAGAATTATGAATCTATGTTAGAGAGATGTAACCCTAGTCTTGTAAGTGGTCCTTTTGAGGGTGAACCGGTGAATTATTCTTCGAGAGTTCGAGTGCACCGTTAGAGTATGAGTGTATGACTTCGATTAGTGGGCTGCATGGGCCACGGGTTCGAGTTTGTAGTGCCCAAGTCCATGTTATTATCCCCTGGTGCAGAAGAGATAAAATGACCTGTTTCTTTTACCACGTATTCTGAGGCTTCTGGGCGCTTAAAATCTGAAGCTGTCTTCGTGGAGAAATCCTGGAACTTGATCAACACGTGGATCCTTAACAAAATGTCACGTATAAGATGAGGGCATCTGAAGCAGTCCGGCTTGGCCGAACAGGACTAGCCTGGACCCTGGAGACGGCTTCTGGATTTGCGGTGCACGAGGGAGCGGGACCATTTTTTGTTTTCTTTTATCAGCTGGACCACCAACGCACTCTTCCAAGTTTCATCGGTTCACACTCCACGTCTCCTATCTCCACCCTTGCTTTGGAAAAAGACTGCTGGAGTATGACTGGACATCTTTATCAGGGAAAGGAAGGCTAGTCGATGCATTGTGTCCGGTTATTAGAGAGCAAGGAGACCTATGGTCTGGGATCTTGACCCAATACTACTAAATGCTGTCAAACCAATTTTTTGTCTTTAATGAGTCAGAGCTTGGAAACCTAATATGCTGCATGGTTCAGTGATTTTAAAATTTGAACCCACCATTCCCAGCTATTTGCCCACATGCTTTACAACCAGACTGTTTCCTGTTTATTGGCCGTTGATATTTGCGGCATTCACTAAAGCTTTTGGTTCATTTATTTATATTTTTAAGAATAAGTTTTTGGTTTACTTATGAAGGCAAATAAGCATTGGAGTATGTCATCCCCATGTGGATACACTTGTGTAGTTTATCTGAGGTCATCATCAATGTCATCCCAAGTAGACAATCGAAAAAAAATGTCATCCCCATGTGGATACACTTTTCCTTCCTCTTATAATTCTAAGTTGTTGGCTTGTTGGGGATAATAGTACATTGGATAAGGACATTTCAATTACACCTTTCCAGTCTAAACTCTCAACTTGATAAATAGAGATATACAATACAACAAGAAACAAGCACTTGAATCATATGTACATGAACTAAAATATTCAGAACAGAGAGGTATATGATGTTTGTCAATCAAATCACTATATATGGAACATTTTTTTGGTAGATAATCACTACGTGGAAATGTTGCTTTTTTTTTTTTACATTTTCTTGTATTTTTATGTTTAATTTGATTGGTCAGAGATCTCGAACAAGGTCAAGACATGTGGCGTGTTATTATTTCCCTCTTAACTGATCTTACTGGGAATGTATGCTCTGATGTTCACTTTGTTAATTTTAAATGAAGTGCTTCTTACTTCTTAATATCACAAATGTCCTTAGAAAACATGTACCAACTGCATGTCTCCTTTCGTTTCATTCGGTGGTAAAAAAATTAATTAATATTGTATTATTTCTCTAAATAATATAATTATTACTTTTTTCTTCGAAGGGATAAACAACAAAAGAAAATCAATAAAGTAAAATCCATGTTTTACTTTTTAACTTTCCTTTTTCTTGTTCCACTTTTTTTTTTTTTTAATCCATGAATAAGGTTGCTGCATTTCTTTTTGCATGTTTGCATGCTCTCTTTTTTATCCTTTTCAGACTATTACAACTTTTTTTTGGTAAGCAGACTATTACAACTTTGAGCACAGTAAAACTGTCGTGGGTTCACGCTTTCCTTCCTCTTGCAGCCGTTACCAGCTGCTTTTTCCTGCATTTTATTTCTCCAAATAACCTGATATTCTCTAGTATACTCAGAGAAAACGTGAAAAATGTCATGTAGGCGCCTATAAAAGCCAGAGTTTTAGCTATTTTCTGTCATGTACACTTGCCCCCCTGTGTCTTGTATGTCTGTGTAGACTTTTTTTGTTGGTTCATCTTTATTGTTTCTGTGATGGCAATCTGGCATCAACTAATTATTAATGGCATTCAGTGAAGGTATAGATTTTGAGGTTTATAAAAGATTTAATTCAATACCAACGCATGTTGGTACTGTTTCGACTATAATTATAGTACTATAAACCTTCAAATGTCTCTGAACTACAGATACAGCAATCCAGTTTGAGGAGAAATGAAACCAGCCAACGCGTAGAAGAGCTTCCACAATTTTTCCTGTTGTTGTCTTTCTGAAATGCCTCCTGGTCAGATGAAATACCCCCATGAGAAACATGTGGTTTCTAGGAAACCTCTACAGAACTCCATGAATCAACCAAAGTCCTCACCCGAGATGTTGAAGGACTGTGCAATTTGCTTGCAAGAGCCAAAGAAGAATATAGGTAGGAGAAGGGGAAGAGGGAAAGGGAAAGATGCCCAAGCGGAGAGAAGATTGAAGCAAGTTGACCTTGATCTTGAAGTGGGACCGCCAGTTTCAAGCAAAGGTCTCATGTTTCAACGCCGGCCTGGCTATGGTCAAGCTGGTACCAAATACATAGTTAAAGCCAACCATTTCGTGGCCGAGCTACCAGACAAGGACTTGAATCAATACGATGTAAGCTTGATTTTATTGTTGTGCTTATGAAACTTTTAGGCAGTTAAATCAAAGCATATGCAGATGAATGCGCCTAGATATATAAAGAATTCATTATTTTGTCCAAGAGTTGATTGTGTTTTACTTTTGTCATTTTCTTTTTCTTTTTCCAGGTTACAATAACTCCTGAAGTGGTTTCCCGTCGCTTAAACAGAGCTATCATGGCACAGTTGGTGAAGCTATACAGAGAGACTGACTTGGGCATGAGGCTACCTGCATATGATGGACGGAAAAGCCTTTACACTGCCGGGTTGCTGCCTTTTACTTCCAAAGAGTTCAGTGTGACTTTGGTGGATGAAGATGATGTGCTGGGAATTACAAGGTTAGTTTATTTAGTTTTCTTGCTCTATGTTTGCTTACCTGTCGTCGACATTTTTTTTTCATGTTGGGTTGCTTTATTAAAACTCATTTGAAATTCCACGAATGGTTTTTTCCCTGTATATTCTTAAATACTTGTATCAGGGAAAGAGAATTTAAGGTGGCAATCAAATTTGTAGCTCGTGCAGACCTTCACCATTTACGTCAGTTTCTTGCTGGAAAACAAGCCAATTCTCCTCAAGATTCTCTCCAGATTCTTGATATCGTGTTAAGGGAAATCTCCAACCAAAGGTCTATTCAAACTTTTCATTCTTTCCCTCCATTTCTTAGTTTACTAGTAAGCCTCTTGTAATAGCAGTTACATCTTGCTACTTTCTAATGCCAATACGGGTTTAGGTACATATCAATTGGGAGATCCTTTTACTCTCCTGATATTAGAAAACCACAACGTCTAGGCAATGGGCTGCAATCTTGGTGTGGCTTTTACCAGAGTATTAAACCAACACAGATGGGACTGACTCTGAATATTGGTATTTAATCTTGTACTTTTCCTTTTCTTCTTGTTCTCTTGGCTTGATGTCTTATTGATCTATATATTTTCTTTTCGTTACAGTGACCAAGTTTTATTTGTATATTACTGTTCAGACATGTCATCGACTGCTTTCATTGAACCACTCCCCGTGATTGAGTTTGTTGCACAATTTTTGGGCAAAGATGTATTGTCCAGGCCATTGTCTGATGCAGAACGAATTAAGGTATGTAAATGTGTTGTGTGATAATTATGATTTATATTCTCTATTATTACATGATATTTTGGGCACAATTTCAATTTATTTGGTATTGCTTCTTTTGTGGTTTGTTATGGTATTTGAGGGGCTGTTGCAACTTGCAACCTATCTTTATATAGTTGAAATGCCAAAATTATTGTTTAAAGTGCTTGAGAAAATATCCTTCGCTCTTTATTCATGTGAACCATTATAAGGTTGGGTTATAACCTGGAAATTTAACTGTTGCATTCAGCTAAGATGCCCAGTATGACTGATTGATTAATCTTAATCAGTCAACTGAGAAAACCCCAAAACTATGTCCTCTTGGCATTTTAAAAGTCTTTAGTTAGATTGGATGGAGAACATCCATTTAGTCTATGAGGCATGCATGTGCATTCTTGTAGAAGAAGTCTTGGTTGGGATTGCGATTTGAGGTAAAGCTCAAGGAAAATGCCTCATGGAATGATTCTTTGTCCTCCTGAAGCTAACATTCCATGCCTTAAATGATTTCTTATGATGGAGGCATAAGAAATTCAGAGGAAACTTCATCATAGTGCTTGGATTAATTTTTTTTTTTAAATTGTTTCTTCATTTGTTCATTCAGGTCAATACTTCATTATTTAGCATATGGAGTGTTTAGAACTCCTAAACACTTCTCAGGCTCCATTCTCACTAATAATTTATCCAATGTTTAAAAATGCAGAGATGTGAGGTGAGGTACCAAAGACCTTTAGATGCATGAGGCATAGATTACTGTTTTTTAAGAAAAAAACCAAATTAATTCAAGGAATGTTTGTTATACTCTTTAGGTGCCAAAGACTTTTAGATGCACACCAAGGCACCTCAAGGTGTGAGTAATGTGTCTTATACTTTCAGGCACAATCCTCAAAGTGGAGCATTGAAATGTACACTTTTAAACACACTGGGTTTCTCATTATATGTGTATGTGTTTTGTGCAACTTGCATTTTGTTTGTTTTATGACTTAAAATTATATTTATATATATATATATATATATATATATATATATATATATTACCTGGAATTGGCATATGTGATTCCATTCTTTTTTCCTTGTAACTTTTGATTGACTAAATTTACTCATGTCCTATAAATAAGGAAGCACTGCACACAATCATTATAGGAAAACTTAGATCTCACTTTTGAGGTCCTAAAACATAAACATCTAGCATCTAGCCTTTGAATGTTCATGTGCATATGGATAATTAATGTTGTAATGAATCAACTAGTTATTGTCCAAGTGAGGACAAAATGACGTTAAAAATGTTTGCATATTCCTTATTCCTATGCTTATTAGCTGATGTTAGAAATGATCTTGGAGAGCCAGAGGTAAACATGGTAGATTGTTGAATTCCTACATTTTGTACAAATGGGAGCTCTTCTGCTGTATTTGCTTAAGTAATGTCACTGCAGCATATACTTGTTGATACTGTAAGATTTCATTATACCGGTGGTCCAAGTTATGTTGCAACTTGCAACTCATTCAAACCCAGTTAAAACATTATTTATTTTGAGCAGGTCAAGAAGGCCCTTAGAGGAGTCAAAGTTGAAGTTACTCACAGAGGAAATGTACGAAGAAAGTACCGTGTTTCAGGGTTGACATCACAACCTACAAGAGAACTAATGTACCGGATATCTCTGAATGATTCTTTATGGTTCACTTTTTCCTGCTTTATCCAACACTGAAATATTTGTCTTCTTCATCAAACAGTTTTCCAGTTGATGAACAAATGAACATGAAATCAGTTGTTGATTACTTTCAAGAGATGTATGGGTTTACCATTCAACATACCCATCTTCCTTGCCTTCAAGTTGGAAATCAGAGAAAGGCAAACTACTTACCAATGGAGGTCGATTCTATGTCTTCAGCATCTCTCTTTTTTTTTTATTAAATATGTCTACAGCATATCTTGTATTCAGTAAATCTTGTTTTCATTTATCAAATGTTTGTATTTGTACATGATATTTGCAGGCCTGCAAGATAGTTGAAGGACAGAGATACACCAAGAGGTTGAATGACAAGCAGATAACTTCCTTGCTAAAGGTTACATGCCAGAGACCACGGGAGCAGGAAATGGACATTTTGCAGGTATAAATATCTCAATGCTTAGAATGAAACTTCTTTTGATATGAGAGTTCATTGTGCGCATTCAATCATTCATTGGACTCATGATTCCTTTAATATATATATATATATATATATATATTCATTGGTGAGGAATCATTGTCCAATTTATCCCAAGTTAGATGTCTGCTTGGAAATGATTAACACGATTTCTTTATTATATACCCTCCTCTGGTGGGTGATTATTATTTGAATGGTTATTAGAAGAGTTGAAGAATCTGTATGATAAAAAAAGTTCATACAGGATTTCTAGAATACAATTATTCAATTTGGTAACCCAAATCTAGGATAGTCCGTAACAGCCATCTGCAATGCTGAACATAAAAGAAAAGCAATTATAAGTTTCTCTTATTTTTATATATAAAAATGCACCTTGACTTGGATCTTGGATATCATAAAACTTAATGGGGTTAGTATTTGGATTAGACTCATATTAATACCATTGTATTTTCTTATTTATATTATGTTTTGTTTATTTTCAGACTGTCCACCAAAATGGATATGAGCAAAATCCCTATGCAAAGGAGTTTGGTATCAGTATTACTGACAAGCTTGCATCTGTTGAAGCTCGAGTTCTTCCTGCCCCATGGGTAACATGCCAATGGACCAGTCAAAGTCCAGTTGATTTCTTGGATTATTTTCTTTTGTTAGCGAGCAAGCTAATATGAACTTCCTGCACCTTATTCATGTCATTTGTTGTATGACAGCTGAAATACCATGATACTGGAAAAGAAAAAGATTGTTTACCTCAGGTTGGTCAGTGGAATATGATGAACAAGGTACTTTATGCCCAAGTTATGCTGCCTCTGTCAAAATGTAGAATTGAAGATTTCCCCCTAACTACTGGAAAGTAACTCTTGGTTATGCTAATGCAGAAAATGATAAATGGAAGCACTGTAAATCATTGGGCTTGTATCAACTTTTCAAGAAGTGTTCAAGAAAGCACCGTTCGTACATTTTGTCAGGAACTGGCACAGATGTGCCAAATCTCTGGCATGGTAAGATTTCATGATTCACTGATCTTTGGGTGTTGATGCCCTTTGTATTTTATCATGATGTGGGTGTTTTATAGAACAATTGTTTAATATAAGGTTCCTGTGAGAACTTGATTTCATGGACATTTCAATTAGAACCTTATATTTTGTTTATCTTGTTATAGGAATTCAACCGTGAACCTGTGATTCCAATCTATTCAGCAAGGTCTGATCAAGTAGACAAGGCCTTGAAATATGTATACAATGCGGCAGCAAACAAATTTAAAGGGAAAGATTTGGAGCTCCTTATTGCTGTTCTCCCAGACAACAATGGTTCTCTATATGGTATGTTGTTAGTCTTATTTATTTGTTGACAGAAAGCAGCTTTGTGCTAGATACCTGCTGTGGTACAAGTGTCTGAACATGTTCATTAGGCTGTTCTTTGCCACATATCTGGTACTTTTGAATTTCTTATCTTTTTTATTTATTTTATCCTAAAAACCTAGAACATGATGTGATAAAAGTAAAACCAACCTACCATTTTTACTGAAGCAATGTTTTCTTTGTTCAGGTGACTTAAAGAGAATTTGTGAGACAGATTTGGGGTTGATATCCCAATGCTGTCTAACAAAACATGTTTTTAAGATTAGCAAACAGTACCTGGCAAATTTGTCGCTTAAAATCAATGTTAAGGTAAGCAGTAAATGTAAAGTTATCTTTATTCAACTTGAAAAGGCTAGAGCAAGATGGCTGAATCATTAACTTATTCTCTTTCCGTACTTATTTTTCATTTTTGTTCTTTCTTTCCTTATCTTCTCCTCTTGCCTCTGCAGATGGGAGGAAGAAATACTGTGCTTTTAGATGCTCTGAGTTGGAGAATTCCATTGGTCAGTGACATCCCCACAATTATATTTGGCGCTGATGTAACTCATCCAGAGACTGGAGAGGACTCTAGTCCATCAATTGCTGCTGTAATGGTCTAACTTGATGTATTACTTGAGTTGTACAACAGTACGATTTAATTCATTTTAACTTCTTTTCTGATGATTTACTAATACAGGTGGTAGCTTCGCAAGACTGGCCTGAGGTTACAAAATATGCTGGGCTAGTTTGTGCTCAGGCTCATCGACAAGAGCTTATTCAAGACTTATTCAAAACTTGGCATGATCCTCAGTGGGGTACAGTCACTGGAGGCATGATCAGGTGTATATTTATATAATTTTCTGCTTAATCATTGTGATGGCATTGTGGAATTTGATTTTGTATTTTTCCTGTTTTCCAGTTCATGTCTAACAACTGGGGGTACAACATGCTATTGCCATCACCCTACTCATTATCACCATTCTTTGTTTTTGCCATTTCATACTGAATTATTTAAGTTTCTGTAGCCATGATGTTGTGGATGCTAATGCTATCTCATCTTCCCCCCCCCCCCCCCCCCCCCCCAAAAAAAATTAAATTAAGTAAATAATTAAGCAAAGAATTATTGCTGATTAAGTGAAATAAAAAGCCCTAGCAGAAAGTTACATGGTAAGTAAGACACTGGCATGGTTCATATAGTAATTGTTAATTCTTACTTGTGTTTTGTGGGTTCTCTTTATAATGATGTTTAATAGTAGAGTGAGCTTGTTGAAAATTACTAATGCTGTTGTTGGTATAACCAGCCCAAGTGGTTGCAATACGTCCACTGACCCCTGCATTTTAGCAATTGCTTTTCATGTACTTGAAGGTGTATTTTTACTTGATCGATTATTTTCTAATTATGACAACTATGGAAATGCTTGATTATTTATTATTCTCTCTCTCTCTCTCTCTCTCTCTCTCTCTCTTAAGTGAAGCAATTTTATGTATGTATTGACTGGAGTCATGAGGTTCAGATTCTATCCAATCTTAGATGCTGAAATATTATCTTTTATATATCTTTCTTATGGTTTGGGCCTCAATAACTTAAGTAAACAAGATAAATATCTTTGCAAATCAACTGAAGCTACCAATACTAATTCTTAGTATAAACTTTCATGGAAGGCAACCATTTGTTATTCTTGCTTTTGTTCTATGGTCCACTTTGAATGGTGTTCGAAAGGAACCCATGTCAAGCTGGTACAAAGTTTACCAACTACAGGCTTGCATAAATTTTGCTTAACTACTGCTATCTATGTTTCCATGTATCCAAGGACGGCCTGAATTTTGAGGATTGTTTTCATAAGAACTTGATAGGTGTAACAGCTAATATTCACCAATTTGGTACTATTCCTTTGAATGGGTCAGCAAGGAGCCCCAATTGATTATTTATTTTGTACTTTATCTTTTTTAACCAATGTGACCATTTACTACTACAGGGAGCTTTTAATTTCCTTCAGGAAGGCAACTGGGCAAAGACCATTGAGGATAATATTTTACAGGTAATTTAGTGTGTTGCACTCATAGACCCCCCTCCTCCCCTTCTTAAATTCTTGTGCCAAAAAAGTGACCCTTTACATCATTCAAGATTAGCTTACTTGAGGAAATGCTAGGTTTCAGAAATCCTGTATTTTTTTCCTAATCCTTTATCATTTTTCTGTATTACTTGCAGAGATGGTGTCAGTGAAGGGCAGTTCTATCAGGTCCTGTTATATGAATTAGATGCTATCCGTAAGGTAAGGTGTAATCTAACCTCTGTCATGACGATAATTGGTATACTAGCTTCCTAGCTCTTATGTTTACACTTTCTGTAGGCTTGTGCATCATTAGAACCAAATTACCAGCCTCCAGTAACATTTGTGGTGGTCCAGAAACGCCATCACACAAGGCTGTTTGCAAACAACCACAAGGATAGAAGTAGCATTGACAAGAGTGGAAATATCCTACCTGGTAATTGTTATGTGCTTTTAACAGTAGGTATTTTTTCCTGTAACTTGTTGAAATTTTCAGATTGTTATTCAGTTCTGAGGTTCACTGCACAGGCACTGTGGTGGATTCTAAAATATGTCACCCTACTGAGTTTGACTTCTACCTCTGCAGTCATGCTGGGATCCAGGTATTAGAGTATTTTGAATACCAATAGGATTTCAATACTTAAAATTAACCTAGAGGGTTTTAAAAATCTGTTGATAGTCCAACTGAGTGGCGTTTTCTGAAAGGGATTTTGCACAATCCAAGCTTGTAGAAACATTTAATTGCTTTGAATTTCGTATTTGGCAGGGTACGAGCCGACCAGCTCACTATCATGTTCTCTGGGATGAGAACAATTTCACAGCAGATGAGATACAATCTCTTACCAACAATCTCTGTTATACGTAAGTCTTTTACTCTTTATGGAATCTTGAAAATCGTGCAACTGTAGTACCTAATGCAGTTGAATTTTCTTTGCAGATATGCACGGTGCACCAGGTCTGTTTCAGTGGGTAAGCGTTTCTATCTCCACATGGCCCGACTCATTCAATAATTCTGTCAACGAGGAGCTCATTGTCTATTTCTTATTTTCTAACTGTAACACAATCTGAGCTGAAATTTGATTCCTTTTCCTCTTTTAGAAAATCCTTGTCGTGCAAACTTGACTGTGTTTCAACTGAACTCGTACAAGTTTAATATTTGTTGATGCTTGGATGGATATCTTCCTAACATTTATACATTGATTATGTGAATAGTGCCTCCTGCTTATTATGCCCATCTGGCTGCATTTCGAGCTAGATTTTACATGGAACCGGAGGTGTCTGACAACGCTATGACAAGAGGCACCCAGAATGGATCATGTGTTCGTCCTCTACCTGCCTTGAAGGAAAAGGTGAAAAGGGTGATGTTTTACTGTTAGAAGAACGAAGAACAATGAAAACATCGCTGTAGTCTGTACATGAATGTTGTATTTATATTGTAGAGTGTATTGCAGTCATGTTCTTTGTTCGTGTAAAAATCGAATCCCATTGGTTGGCCAATGTTATGGGGGTGTTCATGTTCTCCAAAAATTTTGCTTTTTCTTGCTTTTACGTAATGTTACATTAGAAAAAAAAAAAAAAAGCACTTGGACGAATGTTTTTCAAATACAAAGTGAATGCTCTCATTCTGATGATTCAGAACAACCTAAATCACGAGATGCTTTCTGAAACAACAAAATACGCCAAAGATTATTATTGTTATTTATTTATTTATTTTTGGTGGTGGTGGTTGGGGGGGGTGGGGTTGGCGCTAATTTTGGGCGTACAGTTCTCTAAGGAACTCTAGTGTGTTAAAACTGAGACAAGGTTTCGATGTTTCAGTTTTTATGTTAAACCAGAAATCATAGGGTCTAAATGGTACCGCTTCATTAATTGAATTTGTAGATGTTATAAAACAATTATGTGGATAATAGGTTCAAAAAAATTTATCAAAATTCAAAAATGTATAGGTCATAAAAGAATGCCTAATCGTAGTTTGTAGGAACTTGGACAGAAAGTGGAAATAAACTTCCAAGTTAGGGGTGGACTTGGGTAGGGATTTTGTGAACATTTGAAGCAAGGTTTTTAAAACTGAATCGGACAATGAACCGGTCAGGGGTTTGGGGTTTGGTTCCTGGGTTGAATGGTTTGACCGTTCAAATAGAACGGATGACCTGTTTTGACAAAAAATTAAAAAAAAAAATGGTCAAAACCGCTGAACGTTTTGAACGCCCAGGTCAGTGGTTTGCTGACCAAATCAACATTTTTGGGCAAATTAATGGTTTTGGGATAAAACAGAACCGGTCACCTGACCGGTTCCCGGTCTTTTCGGTCTAACTGTCCAGTCCGGTTTTAAAAACCATGATTTGAAGAGACCAACCCGAAGAAGTATTGATATGGCCAGAACTGTTCACCTATTAAATTTGGTTGGTGGCGCTAATCTACGACACAAGCACATCCAAACCTCCGTTCGGGAAATCTTCTCGTCCTCATCGAGTCCGGATCTGCTCCTCACAGAGTGTCTCACACCGACCTCACAGCATGTCTTGGCTGCACATCGGAAACATCTCCCATACTTGTATTTATTATTTATGGAGAGATGTTCCCAATACAGGATGGGATGTGGCTGTGAGGTCGGTGTGAGGCATGCTCGATGAGGAGCAGATCCCAATTTGTCTTCATCAGCCTCATCGTTTACTCCAATGAGATCACCTTAAGATCATTGAACATGTTACCTCGGGAACAAAAGACATTGGTCCGAGGTTCCCAAATGGCAAGGATTTGAATACCACCTTGTCATGGTTTGTCATAGGCTTAATCTATTTATGCTTGGTGGGCTTTGTTGAGTGGTTTTATTGCCAATTCCGTCATTATGATTTTTTAGAAAAATGATATTACGACAGACCTCCAAAAGTTTAACATGTGATTGACCTCCGAAATGCCTAATCAAAATCAACATTTCTTGCAGCGGCCTTGGTTAATACTAGCATGGCTATTAGGGTTCCTCATGGGCATACAATTGCTCATGGTGATAGAGAATGAATCGGCATTGCACAACACACATGAAGGGGAGGTTTTGCACGTGGATCTAGCCTAAGCATGCCCCTATATCTTACTAGTCTCACACACAAGGAGGAGGCTTTGGTACATAAATAGTGCCTCCCACAAACTGGAAAGAGCCACACATGAGCCTAGACCATGTGCATATGAGGTCATGATTCAGCGCCGCTGACCTTAGTGGAGCCATTGAATGGGTTGACACATGACCCTTACACACAGAAGGCTTGTCTTGGTCACATATGCCCGAATGATGCAAAATAAAACCTCTATAAAGCCTTCACAAGAACAACTTAAACCTAGGGGGTATCCTTAATTTTCAAATCCTTTTGAGCATTGTTTTCAAAATCGGACTGGACGGATGGTCGGACCGAAAAAACTGGGAACCAATCACCTGACCGGTTCCATTTTCTTCCAAAACCGCTTTTTCCTCCAAAACTATTTGATTTTGGTCAGTAAACCATTCGAACCGTTTTGATCGTTTTCCAATTTTTTAAATTTTTTATTTTTTGTTAGAACGGGCTGATCGTTTGGGTCGAACGGTTGAGCCATTCAAACCGATAACAAGACCCCCTGACCGGTTCGGTCACCGGTTCATTTTTAAAAACCATGCTTCTGAGCCATACCCGATCGCTATTACCCAATGGTAAACGACTTTCTTGCCATTTCGACTCAGTAAACTTCTTAATTGAAAATTTACCATTAGAGGAGGGTGTCCAAAGAAATTGATCCTTATCTCAATGGAAAATATGCATATTTAAAGTTAAGTGTTCCTCTTGAAGGAAAAGATTATGGACTAATTGCTGATACCAAGATTCTAAATCAGAGGAAACTAAATCCTTAATGACCAAATCTTTATGCTCTTTAACAGGTGGCCCCATTGGAACATGAAACCGATCCTTTTCCTGAATCCATGGGAAATCCCAAACACTTGCATTTGAATGGTCTTGAACCTGAACCCCTAAACTAGGGAATATAGATAACATTTCATGCATCAAAGTTTTCCACAAGGGGGAAGGGGGAAGTAGATCTTGAAGCTTTCCTTGGTATCATCTGTTTGTTATAAAGATATTTATTTTGCAAAACTCTAGCCCACAAAGATTCTGATTCTATAAAAAATTTCCACACAAGTTTAGTCAAAAGAGCTTTCTTCATATGGTTCAAAGCTGTATAACCTAAACCCTCTCTGATTTTGGAGAACAAAACTTGCTCGAAGCAATCCATTTCATGTGTTTGTTATTTCCTCCCTCATTCCATCAGAATTTTCTGAGGTTTTACCATTTCTTTGTCTTTTGAGCGAATTTAGTAACACTCATACAATACGAGGGGACTATTTAGAGTACAGATTTAATTAGAACCTGTTTTAGATAAAAAGATAGAGATGAAACATTTCAATTATTAAGGTGCTGTTCATTTTGAAAACCGTTTTACTTTGGTGTTTTTTGCTTTGAAAATTGGGTAAAAAATTTTGTAAAGTATGCTTTCTGGAACAAAGAACCATTTCCTGTTTGGTAAAAGCACATTCATCCATACTTCCGGTGACGGTTTTCGGTTGTTTGATGGTTGAGACCGACGATGGCGGTGTAACTCCAGTAGCGACGAACAGAGGTAGGGCCAAGAGTTGTATTGGAAGGTGGTCACACGTGATCACCCGTTCGCACAAAAAACAAAAATATTACTATTTCACCAAAAGCACAAACTATAAAAAGCGGACTTCGTGCTTTTGGAAATTTTTATACAAGTATAAAAACAGAAGAAAAAAGTATACAATACAAACACTATATCATACTTTTTGTACTTTTGTACTTTCAAAAGTATAAAAGTACTTTATAAAAGTCTATCCAAATAGGGCCTAAGTTTGTCTTTCATTTTTTCTAAAATGTATTCTAAAGAATGGTATATTTGTTTTTTTCCATATTAATGGGACCCCCAAATACTATCTTTGTTTCACTAAGACATTTTCTTTGTATCTTAAGCATTTTTGCTCCCATGGGTGGGGTATTTTTTATTAAAATAAATACTAGATTTTTGAAAATTTATAGACCAACTTGAAAGTTCTTGGAATTGTTTAAGTAAATCCACAATATCTCTAGCTTCCTCCCTGGTAGCCTTTCCAAATAGAAGAACATCATCGGCAAATAGCAAGTGCGAAATGTAAGGAGCTTCTCTACTCACTTTAATTCCTATTAATTTATTTTTCTCATTTGTCTTCAAAATTAGCTTAATCAACCATTCCATAACCAAAACAAACAAGTATGGAGAAATAGGATCTCCTTGTCTTAAACCTCTAAAAGATGAAAAATGACCTTCAGAAACACCATTGATCATAACTGAAAATTTTGGAGCAGCAATATAGGCTCATATTAAATCACACCATTCTTGGAAAAAACCCATTGAATTTAGAACCCAAATCAAGTAATCCCATTCTAATGAATCATAAGCTTCGATATGTCAAGTTTAATTTCCATAAAACCTCCATTGATTTTCTTAGTTTTGAGGTAATGAAATACCTCTTGGGCCAATACTATATATCTTGAATTAATCTACCTTGAATGAATTCTGATTGATATGGAGAAACACATTTATGCAAGAGGGGTTTTAACCTGCTAGCAAACAGTTTTTGTTATAATTTTATACAAAACATTACAAAAACTGATTGACTGAAAATGCTTGACTTGAGATGGGTTCTTAACTTTTTGAACCCAAGAAAAGTATAATTAATTCTTTCAACAAACTTCTTATCTTTTAAAAAATCACAAACTCATAAGTTTCCTCTCCCATAATATCCCAAAAATTATGGTAAACATTGTGGTATTCATTATCATTTTCAGTTACAACACCCTTAAATAAATTTGGGATACTCTCAAAATTCTAGGAGTGGATTCGAGCCGAATCGAATAATGTCAGGCTCGAGATTATTCTACAAGGCTTGAGCTTGAGTTCGGCTCGAGTCAAGAGTTCATAAGCTCGAGTTTGACTGGGCTAGGTTCGTTTTATATTTTATAAAAATATTTTATTATAAAAATAAAAATTATATATATATATATATATTTATTTTATACTTAAAAAATTAAGAATTATAATAATTAATAATTATAATGTTTTTATTATATATATTATTTTCTATAATTTTATTATATGTATATTATATATATTCAAGCCGGCTCTGAAACCGAATCGATCCGAGCTCCAGCACCTCGTGAAAAGTTAGCTCGTTGCCACTATAAGTCTGTTTATATATATAGGGTTAAAGTATCCGTGTCATTAACCTTCGTTAATGGAATATGAAAAGACTATTTTACCCTCTATCTTATTTAAATTTTCAAAAGTAGTTCAAAAACTTACGGAACGTCCGCAACAATGAGTACTATCGAGTTGATGGCGGAGAAAGGGAGAGGCCTTGCGAGAACTGAACAGAACCATGGATAGAGGGATGAAAAGGTAGAAGGCCGGTGGCATCACACACCCAAACCCCCTGGAAGTGGTGCCGCCTGTGTCGCTGGTGGAACTGGCCCAGCCGAAACCAATGGCATCGGTGGCATCACGCGCCCAAACCCCAGCAAGCGATGCCGCCTGTGTCTCTAGTGGAACCGGCCCAGCCGAAACCAATTGCAACTTCCGACCTTTGAAACAGAGTGGTAGTCATCGGCAAAGGCAAAAGAGGTGGATTGAGTTGATACAGATACCGACGGTGCAACTTCTGATCTTTGAAACAGAGCGGCAGTCATCGCCTGTGTCGGGATTTATTGCACGTACTGACCCGATTCTTCAGAATTTAATGTTTCCTTTGAAAAATGGGATCTGCTTGATAGGAATCAATTTGCATCCTTGGGCGATGGATCAAAGCGTCGCCATTACCAACCTCATTTTCTCTTTTCCGCTCCCCTTCCGTCTCTACCATTTTAACCATCAGCCAAACCCCCTGCATCCTTCAAGCTCTGTCGTTCGAACTACACAGGTTAAAGCAACATCTGTCTCCACCATCCTCCGATCAGAACTCAGATTCTCTTGTTGCCGATACCAATCTCTCTCTCTATCTCTCTCTCTCTCTCTCTAATCGAATTGGCTTCTTCTTGTGTGTTGAATTCTTCATTTCAATTTCTCTTAAACTTGAAAGGATTTACATTTGTCCTCCACATTAGGTTAAAAAGGTTCTTTTATTCCTTCTCTTTGCTTCTTATTATGTTACTACAGCTTAGAAGATTCTAACTTGTTCCGCCCATCTAGAAATCTTTAAATCTTCGTATGAATTTCCAGGTTTGATAAGTTTTTTCCTTTTTGTCTGAAGCGGCTACAAAATTGGTTATTTCGTGATTTTTTTCCCTTTAAATCTTCTATTCAACTATGGCTCGTGATTTTTTTGATCGGTTTGAATCTCATGATTTTTGCTTAGAAGAGTTCTATGTCAGTTCTTTTTTCTATTTTATAACAGTCGATTTGGATCTCGAGCTTCAACCTCGTTGTTGAAAACTGAGGAATTCATAAAAACCGGGTTTCGTTCTCTTTTGATAGGGGAGTTTTGAGAAATGTCTGGGAAAAAATGGAGACGAAGAAGACATTTTAAGATGAACAGCATCTCAGAGACATCTGCTCGTATTTGCAGAATCGTCGTAGGTCACCACTAGTTGGGTTAAGAGCGTTTCAGGTGACCGCTGGTTCAACGATGATAGAGGAGACCTGAAGCGACGAGAAGAACGAGTATTTTGGGAATTTTTAGGAAGATTGTCAGAGAAATGGTATTTTAGAAATTTAAAAAAATGTATGAATGTGCAGGAGATTTTATACAATTGTTAAAAAACTCAAGGATATTTTAAGAAAATATATAAATCGTAGGGACGGAGTTAGTTAATTTTCTAAATGATAAGGATATTTTAAGAAATTTATCTCAGCAATACCCTCATGGTCAGACACCCATTCACCTAGATCATTTTTAATCCAAGAGATTTGGTTTCTTTTAAAATTTACAAACTTATGAAAAAATTTGTATTTTAATCCTCTTTTTATGGTTAAAATTGCCTAGATTTTTGTCTCCAATACATTTTCTGCCGAGAAACTCTCATCTAATTTAGCTTTAAGATTTCCTCATTATTTTTAAAAACATTAGAATTCTCCCCCAACTTGATCACCTACTCATTTACCCATTCCACTTTCTTATTAATATCTCCGATTTTTTTATTTCAAGTCTTTAGCCTCTTCTTGATACAATCCAATTTTTTCCTATTTTGAAACTGGCAAAACTTGAAATTGGGGTAATCCAACCAACTTTTATAATTTCCACACATTCTTGTTCTAATAGCCAACTTTGAAAAAAATTGAAGGGTTTTGGTTTTGAAATCTCATTAAAGTTTAAATACATAGCTAGAGGTTTATGGTCCGAACCCCAATTTGGCCCCACACTAACTTTAATTGACTTCAACAAATTAAGGCATTCAACTGAAACATACAATTTGTTGATTGTTTTCCTTTTTTTTTTTTTTTTCTATCCTTCCTTCCTTCCTAAACCAAACCTAGATGCCCATTTGACCAAGTTTGCATCCCTCCCGCAACATTTATTTCATTCAATTGAAACTTATGCACAAATTCTCTAAACATGTGAACCAAGTTTAAATTCCTACTATCTCTAATTTCTCCATCATCTTCATTTGCATCAAAATCAACATTAAAATACCCAACATACAAGGTAAATTATTTGGGCACAAATCAAATATATCATGAGTTAAAATTTTCCAAAATGCCAACTTAAACCTTTTACGTGGTTATCCACATAAATAAAGCATAATAACCATGGTTGGTTTGGAGGAAAGGAATTAACATAAACAGAAATATATCTGCTTGTTGCCTTAATGACCATAGTTTTCAAAATCGAATCTGTCAGGGGTTCAGTTATCGGTTCGAACGGTCGGCCCGTTTTGACCAAAAAATAAAAAGAAATTTAAAATTTTGAAAAACGGTCAAAATCATTCGAACGATTAACCGCCCGGTTCAACAGTTTATTGATCAAAATCAACGGTTTTGAGAAAAAATGAAACCAATCAGGTGACTGGTTCCCGGTTTTTCTGGTCCAACCATCTAGTCCGATCGAATTTTGAAAACCATGCTAATAACTTGCACACCAATAATCTCTTTCTAAAGAAGAGACTCACCTCCCGTTAATCCTTCTACTGTAACAAAAACAACATTAAGGTATTTAATCTTTTTGTGTAACAACTCAATTTTTTTTAGATGAAACCTTTGTCTCAAATAAAAAATATTAGATCACGAGCTTTTGTAGAAAGAAAATTGTAAAATTTTTGCGTAAACACTTTCCTACATATACCTTTACAATTTCACACAAATATATAGCTTCATTTATTGGTAAAAAAGCTTGGGAAATTGATAAATGAGTATATTTTTTTTATTGACCAACTTTACAATACTCTTTTGCATTTATTAATGGGTCATACAGTAAAGTAAGCTCCGCTTCCCCGGATAAAACTTACCCATCTCCCGTGTAAGTAAGTAATTTTTCCATCTGGGGGGAATTTTATAAAGCATAATGGGACAACTTTTCTCATGTTTATATTAGATTTTTATGTGTAAAAATGTCATTTTGTTACTTATTTGGGTATTATGAAAATCAAAAGAACATGGGTAAATACACTTAGGAAACATTTACCTAGGTATAGGGATGGCAAAGAGGTGAGTTTGGGGAGGGTTTTGTAAATTCTAGACCCTACTACCTACCTTCCTAAACCTCCCAAGCTGTGCCGGACCCAATACTCATAATGGGCTGGATTTTGAGAATCCAAACTCTTCCCACGCATAAAAATGCAAAACCCTCCCTGACCCTACCCTCCCCTCCTTCAAGGGTAGGGGTGGGTTGGGTTTAGAACCCACATTTAATTTCTTATTATTTCTTGTCATATATAAGTAAGAAATAAGTAAAATAACACAAATATACAACCAAATTTCCAATTATTTGATTAAGACGTGTAAAAAACACAAACTATTAATTATTCTTCACATAAAATTCAAAATATTATTAAATTCAACACCTAGTATATAAAGTTTATATGCTTTCCAACAATATGCAGATCGGAGAGTGCTGGGTTTAGCCTAATACCGTACTCTACACATACTTGTATGGGTCCCCATCAGGGAGGATAGGGTAGAAATTGCCATCCCTACCTAAGTAAATGCACTTACAAGAGCAAGTTACAAAGATGCAAATGAATGAGGCCTTTTATTATATCCTAACTAACCCAGAACCAGAAATATCCCTTCTGTATTTCCCTCACTTGATTCTCCATGTTCAAAGACCCTTGTTCCCTTGCCCAACATCACCACCAATAACATACCACTAAATACCACCTCTCTAGGACCCAAGGACAGTTCTCTAAGCAAAACACAAGATCAAGACTAAGAGAAAGCCAAGAAGCACTAGAGAAAGAAAAAAAAGCTCTAGAGAAAGGACGGATCCCACCCAAGGGTAAAAACACCCCACCAATGGGGGAAGAAACTGTAACAACTGGTGAAAAAAAAAAAAAAAAAACAAGACAAAAGAAACAAAAACAGGACAAGAAGAAATTGAAAGCTAACTAGATTCAAAAACAAAAGGAACCCTAAAAACATTTTCATAAAAACCAAAGAAAAACCTAGAAAAGAAGTTCTTTATGGAAACCCTAAAAAATAAGATCTTTAAAGAAACCCTAGGAAACCAAAAGCAATGAAAAACCAAACAAAACAACATAAGTAGAGATACTTGACCATCAGAATTCTCACTTCGAAATTTCACCCCGAGATCTCTTACAAAGAGATTGTAATTGCAAGATTCGACGGGATTGAGAAAGTGAGAAGTACTCGAGAGATGTTTTTCATTGGTGACTTTGAACGTCATCAAATGCTAAATTGGCCCAATTGAGTTGTATCCCTATTCCCAAAACAATACAACATTGGCTGAGACCACAACTTTGGCCCGGCCCGTCAGACACAAGCAACAAAAGCAAGTTATCATTTTGGCATTTTCCCCTCGTCCCTTAGCCCTAAAGAGCCCAACGATAGGATTAGGAACAGGAACACACACCTTTAGTTTTGCTCCTTTTTTGGAAAGGACGGAACGGGTCCGTAACAAGGTCACAGCTCTCATGGTTGAGAATTTTTATGGGATAAATACTCAAACACTACATATCGTGAGGTTTCTGATTGGACTCGAAAAAGAATCAAATGGCATCGATCATTCAATCGTTGCTTTCTTACTGACGTTTTGACAAACAATCTTCCTGCATTTTCGACTCTCCTTGTCAAACCATTAAAGACAGAATGAATCAACTATATTAGAAAATTCTGCAGCTCGTACAATATAATTGAAACCCTGAAGAACATGTAAACACTTCATGAGCACCCAGTATACAAGTCATAAGAAATCGAAGAAGAGCAAGTTTTTTTTATAGATCATTCACTTAAAATGGACACTGGAACTCATGAACATGAAACTGAAAGAATGGGTTCAATTAGAGTTGGGAGAATCGAATATTCCAATTCAAATCATCACCAGCCAACGACATGGACATATCAGACATCTGCTGAAATGATCATGTCCACCTCGAGCATCTTGATCAACAACTCAGGCTCAGGCTGGGCATCAAGCTTGCTCTTGTCTATCAAGCTTTTAAACCCAATATTGTTCAAAGCATGCAAATATCTATCCATCCATCTATAATTATATATATATGTATATATATAATTTCCTTTTGAGCCCAATGATTTTCTCTTTTCAAAATAACCAAGGTACCGTAATGTAACATTTCATGTCACATCATTTAACAAGCTATCTTTAAAATCTAATCATAAACCTTCAAATTTTCATGATAAAAAGGTGACATGACTTTAGTCACCCCAACCCAATTACCGGGTCCGACCAAATGATAGTGATAGTGCTCGATTTTCTATCTTCATTTTTACTTTTTATATAAACGCAAAAAGAGTCTGGATCAATTTTGGAGGGCTGAGCTGTTTTCTTTCATTGAGTGGCTTTCAATAAACCCCCAAAATGAGCTATTATAAAGTCATTTGGGGTTTTTGGATTTTCCACCAAACATGATTTATAAGGCATCCATGTGATGCCCACCTCACAAAATCAAAAGCCACTCCCAAACAGACAGACAAACAAATAAGTAATTTTAGTAGGCTTCTTGTTCGACACCCATTGTGTCCCAATTATTAATTACATAATAAACTAATTGGTTATTTATTTTGATAATTCATTAATTATAATTATTATAAGCTTAATAATTAAATTTAAAATTTCCAAAAGTTTATTAGTGAAAGTACTTTAAATGAAAATTATATCAAATCTGTTAATATTAATAACAATAATAATCAGTAATTATCATAATATATAATTAATTATAAGTATACATAGTAATTAATATTAATAATATCTTTAGTATATAGATATTAGATAGCTAGGTCATGCTTTATATAATTACTCTTTTTTTTTTTTTGTTTCCTTCTACTTATACTAACTTAATGTTTTTTATATGCTTGTCAGCTTGTATACATCTATTAGTATAAATATTAACTAATGTTATTTTTAACTTATCTTATTTTTACTAATATTTGTTAAGATGTTTTTAGTATTATCACATATCTTTTATTAAAAAAAAAAAGAAAAAGTCGAAAAATGGAAAGACTGATGTGAGGAGGAGGAATTTTGTTCCCTTCCCCACCTCATAGTCATAGTCATAGTCATAGAGCTAGACACTCCCTAAGCTGATCAAGAACAGTATTTATGATCAATGATTAGGCCACCGAGAAGGTAGTAACAATTATGTTTTATAAAAAGAAGGAATTTTTGTTGTGTTAGATTCTTTTGCTTATAAGTAGTTTGCTTTTAATATGTAGATATTTTTTGAAAAATGATATATGTTAAACTTTCATTTATTACATATAAACATGATATTAGAAAATGATTCATAGGATGTCATGTATTAGTATTACCATAACAAACCTCATAAATCTAATAAAAAAATTAATTTCAGATATTTTTATATTTGAAATTCTTTTATGTATACCTTTTTGTCAGACTTCTTACTTGTTTGGTCTCAATTATTTCGGATAATTAAGTCTTTAGATCATTTCATAACAACTTCAACCCACATCTTTTTTGTCTTTCTCCTTGATTTTTTTAACCCTTTCATTGAATCAATTCACCTTTCGTTTTGTATTATTCTTATTATTTTATTATTATATAGTCGTTGCTGTCATATCCAAATGACCAAACCATAACATCTCTTCATTCTTCTCTTGGCATCTTACAAATTGAGATTACATTTGGAACCTCTTTAATGTACTAATTTCTAATTCTATCCTTTTCTGTCTTGTCACACATCACAGCTATATTTATTGGTCTCACAGTCTTCTACTAAATTTTTAATGTACATGCAAGAAAAATAATGCATCATATGCATCCCTTCAACCACCTGATCAAAAACATCCTGTATCTCATTCATAACCATATTAATATTCCACCACTTAGTTACACTGTTAATTTGAGTTTTAGCTTAATTAGTCCTATGGTGGATGGTTTCAATCAATTTTGATTGGTGTAGAAAAAAAAAAAAAAAAACAATTTCTTAGATCAAACAAGTGTTTCATGGTTAACTCCTTTTATTAATGATATTGGGAGAAATTTCTTGCAGCCAAGGTTTGACATTGTGGAAGATAAATTGCATAATTGCATTAGATGGTTCCCTCAAATCATTTTCTATTTCAAGTCATTCATTTTTTTTTCAAATTGATTAATGACAAGGGCAAATCAATCAAAATTTCTAATTAGGGTTCATTCTTTTCATTTGATAGCATAGGTAAAACTAATCCCTGATAGAATATTGGTGAATATCAAATGTTTTGTTAAAGAAATTCTAACTTTAATGCCTTCTCTCAATTACTTAATGTATGCCCTACACTGTCTAGGCTGGGTATATGAGTTGCTTGCAGTGTTTGTTTTTGGGACCCCATATAAGGCATTAATCCTTCCCAATCTTGAAAACAATTCCAGGCAGGAAAATGGGCTTTAATTTTTTCTTTACATTTTAAAAGGGTACCACAAACACATACCCCCAGGGGGGTATATCACTTAAACTAACCTTCAATTCTAAACTTTTTTTTTTTTTTTTTTGTGCCTTTTCTCAATTGCTTAATTTGTCTCTTGCAGTGTGGGCATATAATCGGTTAGCAATGTTTGTTTTGGGAACTCAGATAAGGCAAAACCTCTTATTTTGAGTTCGATTATAATACCTGAAAAACTTGTAATCAATTCATCGGTATTGTAAAAATGATAACCAATCGAGTGGTATTTATCAAAATCCACAAAGGGGTTTTGATTGATCAAAGCCCTCCAGTATCAATGAGCAGGAAATTATGAAATTGCTCATTCACATAATTCAGATATACACTCCACAAACGTCTCACAGCACATTCCTGCCATGCATTGGGAACATTTCCCAATGATGACATCATCTATTCTAATATATTATTGGAAAATATTCCTAATATGCGACGAGGATGTGCTATAAAACGTTATGGGGTGCCCCGTTGTGGGGCACAGATGTGAACGCCTCTATGTTTGAATGACCAAGATTTCCACCAATCCCAGAAATTCAAGTAACTATTTTAAAAATTTTATAAAATACTGATACATATATCAAACATCTGAAATCTGGGCCATCAAAATAACACCTTAGGATCAGTCAATTATTTCAACCATCCGAATAGTTTTCCAAGATTTCATCAAGGCCCATCCAAATGATGCACCGAATCATCCGAAATATCTAGACCATCAAATTGGTCTCTCAAGATCAGTGAATTAATCCCAACCATTCAAGTAATGAACAAAGATTTCAATTCATTTCAGCCACACAAGTGATGCATGAAAATATATATCTAAAACATATGGGCCAGCTGGAGTAATGTGTTAAGTAGAATCTAAGATCGTACCATAAAAAAGACCTACAATTGATTAATGAATCTCACCCATCAAAATTGTGTATGAAGTTTTGTCTAATTTAGTCCATTTAAAATATGTAACATATTTTATCTTATCTTATCCATTCAAATAATTCATGAAAATCTCGAAAAAAAAAATCTTGGCCATGTAAAGTGAATGTCAAATAAAACCTAAGATATGGACCATACATAGAAAAAAGCCTCCTAAAATCAATCAATGAATCTCAACCATCCAAATGGTGTATCAAATTTCATCTAATCTTAGCCCATCAAATTGATGTAACAAATCAATCCAATGATCCTGGCCATCAGGGTGATTTCTTAATATTTCTCTTCCCAATATTGAGACATTGTCTTTACATTATCTAATCTAGCCCTTCACAATGGTGCAAAGACATTGTCTATTGTCTCCCTTTACCGAGACCCAGAAGCCTGATAGATAAACTATTTTCTTTCACCCTGTCAGTTTTTGTGTATGTAATTTTACTCAACTTCCTTAGAAATTTATATATTGATCATATATGAAATGATCATGTCCTAGAATCTCTATCGTGTCATGCTTGAGATTTCACAGTAGGAGTAGGAAAGAAAAGAAGAAATAGAAAAAAGAAAAGGAATATCAAAGAAGACAAAAGTATATTGATTTTTTAATAACAAAACTTATCTAATGTGAAGGAATCATTCAACCTAAATGCACAAGCTGTTAAGTAAAGTCTGTTAAGTAGGTTTTTATTCTCTAACATGCCCCTCACACGAAAATTTATTAGGCTTGAAGCACAAACAACAGGCTCACCTATACCTTGTGCTAAAATTTAATCAGTTATAGTATACGAGGGTAATGAGGATGAGACACTAGAACGTTTGGTCAAATAGACTTTGATACTGTATAAAAAAACCGTTCAATCTAAAAGCTTAATTTGACAATGTCTAGTAGCCCACGGGCCCCTCAATCGAGTAAAGTTTGGGGTTAAAAAAAACTGAGGTTCTTTTTCACCATAGCTTATTTCAATGGGTCTGTGTTTGGAACAGGTTGAGTGTGACACAAACTAGATTGAAATTGATTATAATGTTGTTTGTAATATGAATGTAAAATGAAAATTTTAATTTATATAAAAAAAAGTAGATTTGCATTCAAAGTGGGTTTTTGTCAAAAAAAAAAATGGTAAATTACTTTATTGGGATTCGTGTTTGCATCATTACAGTTAAAAGTTGGTTGGTAAAAAAGCAAGTTCATCAATGCCAAACTAACCCAACTTTGCTTTTGTATGGATCAAAATGCACTCTGTAAATTTGCATTTACACTCTATTTGTATTGTTTCCAAACACAGTCAAAACAATTTCACTTCTCCTAATCATGTGTTTTTACCTTCTCTCTTTCTCTCTTCCAAGAATGACATGTCATGTGTATGTCATACATATTCCACCAAAAAAAAAGCATACTTCATAGTTCATACATGTGAATTGATATTAATTCTTTCTTCCAATCTCATTTTTGTTCAACTCATCACAAAAAAAAAAAGTGAAAATTATAGTATACCCCACCTCACAATTATTTGTTTATTTATTTATTATTTTACTTTGTAAAATCCTCACTTATCACCACCTACCCCCTTGAATTATGTCAGATTCCCCCACATCGCTGTTACAAACAATGACAAATTTGGGAGGTGGGGGAATCAATAATTTGCCCCCCCAAAAAAAAAAGGAAAGAAAAGGAACAACTCAAAAAAGTTAAAATAAAGGAGAGAAAACACTAGTTATTCCAAAATTACCCCTACCTAAAACATGAATCGCCAAACAAACATATTTAGATGGCCACACTTAGGGATGGCAATTTGGCAATTTCGTGGGAATTTTTGGGTATCTGACCTATCCCGACCCTAATAGGACCCATTTATCAAAATCTTATAGGGTTTGGGTTTTGACTTTAGGGCATTGGATACCCAATACCCGGGATGCATAAGTATGAACCTATTAATCTATTATATTATACATCATGCACAAATTTATAAATTTTAAGTACTAAGATAATTATTCTATTATTAATATTTTATTTTTATAAATTTCTTGGATTAAAATCAATATTTGACATAAATTTGGATTTGATAGATTGTTTATTTTCATTTAGTTATAAAATGCTAATTTTAAATATTATTTCTTTTAATTTTTAGTTGGAATTGTTAGTCATATACATGTATTGATTGTTTTGATGAACGCAAAAGTTAATAAAATATATTATTTTTCATTAAATAACACAAAAGACGAGACGGCTTAGTGGCTTAAAGGGTTTGGGAAATTGAGAGTAAAGTTAGACGAGTTTAGAATCAGGGATACATAGGCTGGTTTGAGAATGGATAGGGCAATTTGCACAGGTACTCTACCTGTTGCCATTCCTAGTCACACTTCTAGGTGGTAAATAGGTTTGCAAACTATAAGGGGAGTTTTGGTAAAATGACACTAATAAAAATTAGTAAACACTTATCTAACAATAATCACAAAAATCCATTCAAATTCCATTTAAAAGTAAAAAAAAAAGTAATTAAAAATAAAAATAATAAAACTTAATTAAATATAATAAAAATTATAAGAAAAAACTGAGATGTAGTGTGGAAAGACATGATACTGGAAGGGCTTTGACTAATTAAAACCCCATGAATTTTGATAAAAAACGACTTGATTGGTTACCACTTTATGGTGTCATTTTTCTTGTATGATGCTTTTTCGGCATCATAGTCGAACTCAAGTTATAATTTAAAATCCATTTAGAAATAAGGCATCACTAGAAGATAGCAATTCATAAATTAAAATTAAAATCCACTTAATAATAACTAAAATTCATAAAAGTTTAAAATTAACAAATAACAATAAAAGTATAATCCATTTATATTTAATCTAAAACTAAAACAAATGTTACAATCCATGAATAAAAATATAGCTCATGTGCTGCCATGGTTACCCCTTCTCTGCTGGCTGAGAATTAATCACCATGCCTTATTATTATGAATCCTTTTATTAATTGCAATGAGAATCCTTTAAAAAGGTTAGAATGTAATTAATATGGATCAGATCTCAGGCTTCACAGATATGGTTCTTATGGAGATTTAAATTAAGACATTATTTTTGATTGTTGAATGTTGATAGATGGCACTAGTGGAGAATTATAGTTGCCGTAAAGCAAGATAGATAGAGACTACTGCATGCATTTGGTTACATGCAAATGTAAAAGAAAATGAAAAAGAAAATAAAGGTTTTGCCAAAACAAGGCAGAGGTATAATATATTTTAATTTGTTCCAATGTCAAGCGAATTACTTGCATGTTTTACAGGATTCAATGTATAATTAATAGATTTTATTTCATTTTTAATTTACACATAAATGCCATGCTCTCAGAGAGTATTCACACTGTTTTTGCATTCAGGATATCTGGGCTCGTGAAAACACCATTCCCTCAGTTAAAAAAAGATTTACCTCTCATGTTAGAGAATCTCAAGCCAAAGTAAACAATTTTTTTTTTTTTCTGTCTAAAGCTCGATCATCGACGAACAGTTTGGGGCTCTTCCTACATATGCATGACGTCATTAATTAACATGGATGCGGGACAAATATTCTTTAAGTTAATTAAGAAGACAAAAAAGGAAACCAGTGGGGTCACGTCTCATGTGCAGACAGTCCCCTAACGGTAAAGGTTTTAGTTCACGCTGCAACACATTTCCAGCACTCTTATTATATCTCCGCCCCCACAACCCCGCTGTGTATTGGAAATATCTCTGGACGATGATATTATTATTAGAAGATATTTTTAATACGTGGCAAGAATTTACTGTGGAGCGGCCCTTTGTAAGGCGGAGATGTGAATTCATCATCTATTAATCAATTAGCTTAGGAGGAATTATAGGGGAAAAAGGTGTAATTAATTAATCCAAAATCCTCCAAAACACACCACTCCACAAATAAAAAGGAGAGAAAAGAAAAGGGTATTATCAACTTTTCAAATTAAAAGAATATAAATGCATGCATAATGTATGTAAGCGGTAAGCCCATGCCCAAGTGAAAGAGATAAAATGGAAGAAAAGCAAGAGAGCATAAAAGTCATGGAGAGATCGCAACCTTACTTTCTCAGCATATTTAGCAGCGCTTGTTTTGCAGGGTTTAACATAGTTTCCAAGGTTTCTCTAAACAAAGGCATGAGCCGTTATGTCCTCGTCGTCTATGCTCATGCAATTGGAATGCTAACCACAGCTGTTCTTGCACTTCTCTTCGAAAGGTTCCTTTCTTCTTTGTTTCTTTTCTCACAATCAATGTCTAAGTTCAGTCCTATATATGTATGCGATGGGATTTGCTAAGAGCAAAAATCTCACAAATACACTAAGAGCACAATATCTCTAGATTGTATGCTTTTTTTTTGCTTTGAGCATACCCAAATTCCCTGATATATACACGGGATAAGGCCCAAAATTTGAATTGATCGAAAGATCATAGACACCACAAAGGATTTTTTGTTCCCAATCAATGATAATACATTGAAAATCATGGGTGCTACTTAGCCTTATAATTGAAAGCATCTATAGCATGTTTGGTTTTCCAACACTATTAATTTTTAGTTTTATCAGAAAATTAGTGAGGAAATTAAAAGAAATTGGTGGAAAATTCTCCAAGCGTTTCATGAAGTTTATCAACAACTTTTTTCCTTTCTCATTTGTTAATTTTCTGATCAGGAACAAAATAAAAATCAATCTTAAAGCAAGGTAGTCTGCTTGTAATGACATAAACCCACCAAAGGTTGATTTAAGTTGCGTTGTATTCTTGCAGGAAAAATCGACCTCGCATTACTTTCCGAATCTTGACCCATATCTTCATCTTGGGGCTTCTGGGGTAAGTATTTTGATGACAATCATGCAACAATGGAAACCTGATGACTGTGTTTAATTACTATCATATATATATATATATATATATATATATAATTACAGCTCTCCACATCAGCATTAGCCTGAAAGTTGTGACACTTCACATGGGGTGAAATTGCACCTCCTATCTGAGTGCAACGGTGCAGTTTGGGTGGATTACTTGTGCTTTCCGTTGTGTTTTTTCTGTTTGGGTGAAGAATGAACGACTCCAATACCAGTTATGGAGCATCAGGACGGGCCCCAATTTAAGCGTTTGTGTATTCTTGGAAGACAAACAACACTTCCAAGGTCATGCACATATACAGCCTCCACCGTGAATAGAAAACCGGCCGGAATATCTTGACAGTGACTGTGGGGGGCGAGGGAGACTTAAAGAGAGGAGAGTGGCAAGACGAAAAGGTTGGGGTAGAGGCTCACCACTGTCCACTGTGGAGTGTGGAGTCTCTATTAAGGGCTCACACATGTTAAGTGGGCTTAACGTGTAAAGCTGAAGTAGAGGGCCGTATTGATGTAATTGGATACAGCCTCGGCCCACTACAGCCTTGCATACTTTTTTATTCTACTGTCTTATAGATGATGGAGCCAAATGAACTTAGTGTCACTGTAGAAAAGGGGCTCTGCACTTTATCAAATTCATCGAGCTTGTGGCATATCCAGTGGGCCCACTCATGTCAGATTAGCTGAATGCGATTGGCTGTTAAGAAGGCTATTCAGTGCCAATAATAAAACATATGTGGGTCATAGCAACAAGTTTTCCATCTATTTTACCACTGCTGTGGAGCATTATCATTAGTTTTCCTCATATTATAATTTTCCTTTTTAAATCCCAAAATTTAATAAGAGCCATATTTTTTGTGGGCCTTCTAAAATTTACATGCATTGGTATATAGATACTTTTTTTCTTATGTTTATATAAAATATTTTTATATCTATGCAAATCTTAATATGAGAACTTGGGTTAGGTGATGTATGTTGATTTTAATATGTTTTTTCAGACCCGTAATTGCAATGTCAACATTCTATGCTGGCATGGGATTTACTTCATCTGCATTTGCATCTGCCATGGCCAATCTAGTTCCATCAATGACACTCATTTTGGCGATTCTATTCAGGTAAAGTTCATTATTGTCTCATCAAGATGGTTTTGGTTTGGAGTAGAAATGGGACAAGATTTTCTTTATATAAAGTTGAGTCGCATAAGATCCTAAAAAAAAGTAGTAGATATTTTTTAACGTTCTCTATCTACTTTTGGTTACTTCTAAAATATTGGAACATGGTGTATTTTGTTAGACCAATCAAATCCGATGGGTCTGATATCGATTGGGACAGAATAGAGTCAGAACTGATTCAATTATTAATCGGGAAAATTAGGTTTGACCCAAGGTTCAAAGTATTGATACGTATCGGTCCATATTGGTCGATATATATCATTTCGAGACCCTTCCAATATGCTTCTATAGTGGATGTATCCGGGGTCTGACCAGTTCAGGGGGTGGAGGAGACCTAAATCGGCCCCCCTGAACTGGTTTTGAAAAAAATAAAAAAAAAAGACAAAAATGTGTATTAATTCGTCCAATATGCCCCTGTCGATATATCGGGCATATCGATATTTTGAACCTTGGTCTGACCCAATTAGACTTAATTATACTTGACACTGATAATTACCTATGATAATAACAAACATTTTTGGATTAACTTATGATAATAACAACTTGAAACTTCATTTTTCATAATATAATCTTAATAAAATGACAGTAAAAATAATAAACTTTTTATGTGTTGATAAAACATGTATTTTTAACCAAAGCCATCTTATATATTCTCTATAATTACTTTGCCCTTTAATAAAAATAGCAAAAAAACAAAGAGACCTTTATATACATATATATATTATTATTAACTATATTATTGTTTATATAGAAAAAACTATATTATCGGTCGGTAGACCTGACCCATTGATGGCTCTAGTTTTTATCGTCCATTCCTTGAATGTGCATGTTGAAGAAATTAATGCTAGTGTAATGATCACCATTGAAGTTAATTAATGTTAAATGCATATTATATATATAATATTATTTTTATTTAAACGTTGTCATTGATTTTTCGTTCACTTTTCTATTGGTAATTTCAAATATATGATTATTTATAAAATATCATATTTAGCTTTTCTTATAGACCCTAACATTTGGATTTTTTGAATTCAGGATGGAGAAATTAAATATCTTCAAATCTAGCACCCAATTAAAGATAGGTGGAACTCTTATAGCTTTTGCAGGTGCTATAATCATGATTATATACAAGGGTACCGTTGTAATTTCACTTTCTTCAACACATTCTACCAAACCAATGGCGTCATTGGAAAAGGATTGGGTGAAAGGCTCCCTTCTGCTTATTGTTTCAAATTTTTCACAAGCAGCCTACTATATATTACAGGTAATTTCTAAATCCAAAGATTAAAAAAAAATTTGATTGCCATCTATTTTATGATGTTGTTGTTTACAAATGAGGCATATATATATATATATAGGATACTATTCTTCAATACTTTTCATGGATTTAAATTAAATTGGTTACCTCGTAAAAAACTTTCACAATTTTTATAATTAGCAATTTTCTTAATAGTCTTTTTATAATTTATGATGCATGTAGATACAATCAGTAGTAACATTTTGATAAGTATAACAGATAAAATAAAATAGAGCATAACTTCAAGCACTTGGAAAGTATATATGCCTTATATTAAATATAAAAATGTGAATTAGAAAATTTGTTATTATTTTTAGTATAGAAAATTTTAAAAGTATATTTGTACATTTAATCTTATTAGATATAGATATATTCTATTAGATCAAATTGTATGATTCTATATTATTATTATTATTATATTATTATTATTATTATTATTATTATTATTTAAATTTAAAACTTATATCAAACTACTGTACCATATAATCCTTTATATCTTTACCTTTCACATGTGCATAATACGTGCCCTTACACTAGTGTTTTGAAATATCGAAGTTACCACAACATTGTAAGCTGTAAATGTTAGCAACCCTTAAATTTACAATTTACATAAAGTGCTATTAGGGCAAGGTAGATACATCCTAAAGGTGCAAAATTTAATAAAAACATATTACTTCAGATTTGGATTTGAAGTTTCAATAATTAGATCAAATTCAGATGTGGTTGGACCGATGAGAACCCGACCCAATTACACCCCTTGCTTCTATAATACTTTTGTGGCATTGACACTACAAAACACTATACTATAACATTGCTCATTTAAATTTGGACTTCTCTCATTTATTTCTGAAAAGCAAATTTTTTATGTATTTAAAAAATATTAAATACAACACTTTTTTTTTTTTTTGGCGTGGAATGAAAAGTTGAATATTAATTTAATGACTAATAATTAATTTTGAGTATGATGGTTGATTGCATAATAGGTTAGTTTTAGGGAATTAGTGATTTTTAGTATTAAAGATAAATGTGCAATACTAGAAACAAGATCATTAATAACCCATATTGAAAGGAATTTGTCTTTGTCACCCTTTATCATAAATAAATTTGTTATTTTATTATGAAAGTTTAATACTTTATTAATTTAATTTACAGGTTACAACAATTAAGTTATATTCAGCTCCAATCTCTCTTACATCGTTGACATGCTTAATGGGAGCAGTACAAGCAGCAGTAATGACAACAATTTTTGATCGTAAAGCTTCATCATGGAGGTTCAGTTGGGATATTAAGTTGCTGGCCCCTATTTATTGTGTAAGATTCTTTTGCTTTATATAGTTTGCTTTTCAATTTGTAGGTATGAATTGGAAAATGATATATCTTGAATTTTGATTTACTACATATAAACATGGTATTAGAAAATGATTCATATATAGGATGTTACGTATTTCTATAATAATCTTCATAAATCCAAACAGAAAAGTAATTCTATATATTTTTATACTTGAATTTCATCTATATATACCATTCTGCCCTATTTCTTACTTTTCTTAATTTCTTCCATACTTTTTATTTGATAGAACTTTAAGTTTGATTTCAATTATTTGGGGTGAGTTATATGAATCATGGTTTCCAAATTGTCATTGACCTAGACGGTCAGACTGTTTGGCATAGAAACCATCCAACTAACTGGTTCTGTTTCATTCTTAAACTGTTCTTTTACCAAATCCGTTGACTTAGTTAGCAGTCCACTGACCCGAGTAGTTGACCGTTGATCCATTCAATTCAGACGATGAATTTAACTGTTTTTTATTTTAATTACTTTTTTTTTAATTTCAATGGACCACCCATTTGAATCAGATGGTTGAATCATTGGCTGAAAACCAGTGGCCAAAGTGGTTCCTATCTTGCTCGCTTTTTAAAACATTGATTCAAATCCTGTCACACCTTTGTAATTTGTCAAGAACTGTGCTTTTGTGCTTTTTGTCAGATTGCAAGTCCTTAGATTACTTGGAGAAGTATGGACGGGCTCAATGCAGATTTCTAATTCCCACTGCAGAGCTATAAACCTTCAAAATATCAAAAACCCCCACTCTACACACCAATGCCCATCTTTGAATTGACATCAATTCCGAGTTGGCACCCACCCCAACTGTACTTTGGGCCTAAAAATTCTGACCCTGGGTTGAACCATCATTCTCCCTAGATTATTTTGTAACACTTCAACCTACATTTTCTAGTCTTCTCCTTGCTATTTTATAACCCTTTATTTGGGGAAGAGTTTCCTAAAATAAATACATCTACCTGCATTTTTTTGCTTGAAAATGTTGGCTGCGCTTGGAAATGATGCAAATGGAGTGTAAATCCCGGTTCAGAATAGATTTACACTCTAGTCCACTTTTCCCTGTATTTGGCAACATTACATTTATGCATTGACAAATGACAGAAAACACATTTTCCAATGCATATTACATTGATAATAAGATGTAAAAGTACATCAATAAAAAATAAGTAATTTGTTTTCAAGTGGGCTTTTGATAAAAAAGGGCATATGCTTAATGCTTTATTGGAATTAGTATTTGCATCCATTACAACTAAAAATATGTTTGGTAAAAAGTTAAATCTATCAATGCAAAACTAACCTAACTTTGCAATTTATATGGACCATTTTACACTCTACATATTTGCATTCACACTTATTTGCATCGTTTCCAAACATAGTGAGACAATTCTCCAAATTATTTTAGAGAATGGTAAAACTTACTCAGAAATGTGGACCAAGAATTTACTATAAAAATTTCACTTTTTATGGGCCTTACACTTCTCGGTCCTTGTTGATCAACTTCCCCTCACCCCAACTTACCAGCACACGAATGACCCCCTAATCATTTTCTCTTGATTACAGCTGAAACCTCTTTAACGTATTTACTTTTAATTCTATCCTTTTTTTTTTTTTGTCTTATCATCCACCACATAGAGTTGTAAATTGGGCCGGGCCGCATAAGGTCCGTGTCGTGCTGTGCTGGGGGTTCGAGGCCCATGGGCCAGCACAGCTCATGCCGTGCCGCCCGCGGTCCATGTGTCAGCACAGCCCAGCCCGTAGCCCGGCCCAATATGGCCCACGACATGGCCCATATATATTTTATATTATATATATAGTTATATAATATTATATAAAATATAATCATATAATAATATATAGTATATAATATATTAATAAAATAAATATTTTTCAATTTTATTATACTAATTTATTTAATTATTGCATATATATAAGCAATTTTATACATAAAATTCATATAAAATTAAACTTTTAAGTTTTTTTTTTCATTTTTTTTAAATAAATAGCTTTGGCCCGATGCACGGCCCGAGATGGCTCAAGGCTCGGCCCATGGGCCAGCCCGGCATGCGGCATGGCACGGGCCCAAGCCGTGGGCCGTGCCAGGCCGACCCCCAAAATTTTCACCGGGGAGGGCGGCACGGCCCACTTTACACCTCTACCACTACAGCTATATTCATTTCCTGAATTTGTTGCGTTTATAGACCAAAACTTATTTCCTTATTAAATTAATGGTAAATTTCTGACACCTCCCCTGAAGTTTAGTAATGACAATCACCTCCCCTGAACTTTCTGATACAGTTGCAAGTAAACCCGTTTTGATAAAATCTTCTAAAAGAAGGTATGAAAATATCCAAAAAACCTATGCAGTTACTACCGAGGCTTGTTTATACCAAAAGACATGACAAACTTTATGAACAATAAAAACAAAGAATTTTAAGTTACAGCCCCTTGAGTGATTGATACATTGGACAAATTTGAAAAATGAATCAATTTCAGAAAAGAGACTAGAAGGGTTTGGTGTAGTAATTCATATGATGATATGAAGGGAAAAATTGGAATATAAATTAATATTTTTGTCAAAAGAAACTACATGAGTATTTTAGGCATTTTCATGCCTCTCTTTAGAAGATTCTACCTGAGGGGTATACTTGCAACTATGTCAAAAAGTTAAGAAGTGATTACAATTACCAAACTTTGGAGGTCTCAATCATCAACTTCTAAATTTTTAACATATATGATGGATGTCATATAATTAATGCACAATATTCATCCCTCCAACCATTTCAACAACATCCTCTATATTTTTTATGCTATATTTAGAATAGCCACCTAGCATTTTTCATATGGATTTTTTTTTTTCTCATATATATGTATGTATGTATGTATGTATGTATATGCATTTAGAATATTGTAAAAAATCATAACCACAAGTGTGCTTTGCAGGGTGTCATGGTCTTTGGAGTAACTAGGTACATTCAGACGTTAGTAATTCAGAAAAGAGGCCCAGTGTTTTTGAGTGCTTTCAGACCAGTAGGGACAATAATTGTAGCTGTTATGGGACTTTTTATCCTGAAAGAAGCTTTACACTTGGGAAGGTAAATATGTTATTATAAGATTTCATGAAGGCTAGGTTTGGTTTGAAGGAAAAGGTAGGGAAAAAGAAGGGAAAGGTATAAAAACCCATACAGAGTTTGTAAAGGTTTATTTGCTTTTTCCTTCTTTTCCCTACTTTTTCCTTCAAACCAAACATAGCCCTAATTAAATCAAATTTCACAAATTGATGAATATTTGTTTTCATTATTTATTTATTTATTTATTTATTTGAATCTGTGCAGTATTCTTGGAGCTGTTTTGATATTTGCAGGCCTATACATGGTTTTATGGGGTAAAGAGAAGGAGAATGGCAATGAATTAATTGAGAAAAATTTGCATGATAAAGGCGAGAATGTAGAACCATAGAATGATATCAAAGCGACTATTGTACTAAATGTTTTATGTACCACTAGCTTATCAACAATAAATATTACTTTGATCATATCCTAATGAGCTTAATTTTAATATGCAATATTATTTAGATTTTAATGGATACATTAAGTTCAAATTAACTTAATGGAACATCCACCACTTAGTCACACTGTTCACTTGAGTTTTAGCTTTAGCCCTACGGTGGATGGTTTCGATGAATTTTGATGAGTGTAAGGACAGAAGCCAATTTCTTTAATTCTAAGGGTATACCAAAAAGATATTTAATGGTTAATTCCTTTTATTAATGATATTGGGATAAATTTCTTGCATCCGAGGTTTGACACTGTGGAAGATAATTTGCATTAGATAGTTCCCTCTATCTCTTCCCTGAGTTCCCTAGCTATCTCAAATCAATCTCTATTTTAAATCATTCACAATTTTTCCAAATTGATCAATGACAAGGCCAAATCCATCAAAATTTCTAATCAGGATTATCATTTGCTAGCATAGGCAAAATTATATTAATCCTTGATAGAATGATTACTATTTTAATGGTGAATTTTATAACAACTTCTCAATTATTTAAAACTGTCTTGACTGGGAAAATGAGTACGTTGCTGGCAATGTTTGTTTTTGGAACCCAAATCATTAAGTGAAAACTTCTTGATCTAAACTTTGTTAACAATGAGTGGATAATTACGAAATTGCTCATTTGTTGTCTGAAATTAATTTGGTTTCAAGTAATTATTTTAAAAATTCTACAAAATACTGACAATTGAAGTATACATCAATCAACATCTGAAATTAATTTGGGCCATCGAAATAAATAACACATCAGTTAATTATTTCAACCATCCAAATATCTCTAGTTTACCAAGATTCCATCTAATCTGGCCCACCCAAATGATGCATCCAGACCATCAAAATGGTCTCTCAAGATCAATGAATTAATCTCAAACATTGAAGTAGTAGTGTGCAAAGATTTCAATTGATCTCAGCCATACAAATGATGTATGGAGATATATCTAAAACATCTAGTCCATGTGGGGTTGTATGTTAAGTAAAATCTATGGTCATGCCATCAAAAAGACTTCCTAAAATTGGTCTATGAAAATTACACACACATATATAAAAGCAATGGATAGGTTCAAACAACCAAACCATTGATTTGGAGTCTGGATCTCTTGCTTACGAGAATTCTGTTTATGTCTATCTATAATACACTATCTCCCGTAAATTAAAAATATCTGCTTCTGTATGATACTAGGTTGAGATATTCTCTATGTGTGACTATGATAAATTTGGACAGAATTTATATGAAAATGAGATCAAGACTAGAGGTTACTATATTACATGCATTGGGCGTGTTCGGGTCTCCTTTCCACACATCACTATAGTCGTACATTGTGAACATGTTACGTTCATGGGAATGGGGAGATCAGATGTACGTATACGATGTACATCTGTATGTCATGTTGGTAGGGAGATCTGTATTGGCATAATTTGCATGCGTCTCTGGAAAGTGAGGAGCTTGTGTAAACCCTATTAGCTTGGACCAAGTGAACCTCTTTCAAGAAACTACCAAAAATAGCTTTATTAGAAAGCCATTTCCCAACTCGTATACGCACATTTTTTTTTTCTGGATTTTTTCACTACACATGGCTTCAAGCCAAGGTTAATTACTTTTCCATCTGGGACACATCTTGGATTTTGAACGCTACAATGTCTCTGTGTGAAAACCCACTCGAATGAGTTTGGATTCACTTAGGGCAAATCACTGTTTTCAAAACTGGATCGGACCGGATGGTTAAACCAGAAAAATCGAGAATCGGTCACTTGACCGGTTTCGCTTTCTTCCAAAATCTCTTTTTCTCTCAAAATGTTGATTTTGATCATCAAACCGCTGAACCAGCCGGTTAACCATTCGAATGGTTTTGACCGTTTTTCAAAATTTTAAATTTTTTGTCAGAATGGGCCAGCCGTTCAGGTCGAACAATCAGACCGCTCAAACCAGTAACCGGACCCCTGATCGATTCATTTTTAAAAACCATGGGGCAAACAAAGCCCATTTAGGCAGCTTTTACTGCCTTGCATTGAGAATATCTCCATATTTATTATACTTTATTCTATGAGAAGATATTCTTAATACAAGATTGCAAAAAACTGTTAGAATGGTGTAAACACAAATTTGGTCTGATAGAAACCGATTTCCTTCAATCTAATTCAAGATGGGACCATGACAGCAAATCAAAAGCTTTGATTTACCTGTTTCAATGCTGGACTACAACACTGGCGTAACAAATATGAATTGCTCCCAAAATGGACCTGGCTATATTGCTAGACATGCATCTTGACACTAGAAGCAGATAAAAGAAGTGTGTTAGAAACATTTCCCACGCGCTTGTCATGGGGAGATGTTTCCAATTCATGGGATCTCCTTTGCTCACTTCTTGAAATTGACATTTTGGAGTTGTCTGCCACTATCATCGGGTTGGCCCCGGGCATGTGCTTCCCTGGTTAAACCGTGCTCTGCAGTATTTTTACTTTTGATTGTTGATTCTTGATAGATCCCATAATATATAAAAGGGTTGATTGCTTAAATATACCATATGTTTTGAAAATTTAAAGAGGCAAGAGCGCATACGTTAAAAGCCGCTTTCTCATATTCTTAACACTTAGTTTTCCACCTATGCTTATAAAATTGTAAGTTTCTTAGACAAGATGGTTGGTTTTGCTTTTGAAAATAAAAACTACTACAACAGCAAAAGTATACTGTTTTTGCTTATGTGTTAGTTGTTCTTTGTATTCAAAAACAAAAACAATCATGTTGTGGAACACTCCCTTATTAATCAACCCAATACACTTGCTTGTCAATTTTTGTTTGTTTGATTAAAAGAAATAAATTTAAATTGAATGGATTTCTTCTTTCTAACTGAAACCCAAATAAAACATACTCTTTATTTTAATAGCGTGGCTATTTATTTTAATAAACATTTTGTATTTTATTTTTTTATCTCGAAAAATGAAAAAGTAAATGATAAATGTTTATTTAGTGTTATTTGAGGTAGGCGCTATTAAGTTTTACATAAGCTCAATAGCAAATAAACAGTTGGGTGTTGTGAAAAATATTAAAATAGTGTTTTTCCAACAGTTGGTTCTTATATAAACTAAGAAAACATTTATTTAATGAATGATCTTACCACATAGTGGTGTTTCATCCAATGCTTACATGGTGATGACCTGATACCATTTTTCAAATAAATAAGCACACAACCAAACACCATCAAAGAGAGACACCTAAGGTGTTTGCGTCATTTTAGTACATCTACTTCCCGATTTTAAATCTCCTTCTATTCCCACGGTTGGACAAGACTTCAGCTGTCCAATGTAATTAAATGATAACTGGATTTGTTTTAAAGTCCAACATATGGCTAGTTAACATTTCCAAGCTGCACTTTTCATGAGAAGAATAGTAAAGTAAAAATACAAATATAAGGTTTAAAGATACTGCATTTATAGATATAGAAATACTATTTCTCATCTCTTTTGCACCGAACGTATTTATATTCATACTCTTCCCAAAAGGAAACATTAGTTTTCTTACATTGAATAACACACTTTCTGCAAAGAAAAGTGATGTAGACGCATTCGGCTAGACCAATGGCGGGTTTACACACGCCTATCAGCGCATCTCAGGGCGGAAGTCAATCAAAGCAGAGGCAGAGCTGAGCTTGGCAGGCCTCGCGGGGCCAATCACGATGCACCCAGGGAGGAGCCCAGCGGGCCTCGTGGAACCGATCGTGCAATGTCACTTGACGGCCTTAGATGGACGTGCTCCCCGTGTACGGACTTTATTTCAACCGCTCGAACTTTGCCATGACCCAAGACTCTCAAAACTCCCTTTAGAGATCTCTTATCGTACTTTGTGGCCTCATTTGAGTCCTCGTACCTCAAGCCTCGACTACTTCGTACAGATATACTAATTTGACTGTCAGAGTCTCTGCCTCGGGTGCAACCTGGGTCTCTGATGTGCCCTCTCACTCACTATGCCCACCCTCGACCACTGTAGATAATAAGCTTTTGAGACCATTTTCCAACATTTATAACTTATTTTCTAAGGACAAAATTCATGAATTTATACTCCAAATATAGACTCCCCGTGACTATCTATAAGATAAAACCGAAATTAACAAATAAATATTATAAAACGGTTAATCATCATTATATGTGGAATTCTAGGTCCAGCCCATTTAGAATGCCAACTTTGTAAGACCATAACTTTTCACCTGATTTGAAATCAAAATCAGGTCAGAAATGCTACTGGAGGGCTAGTTTCTTATGGCCTAAAGTTGAATGATGTTATGCCTTTTACAATCTAAAATTTAACATAATTCATAATCTAAAACCCAAATGCTACAAGATTGGATTTGTTCTGATATTAATGGCATAAGGTTTTGATTAGAATTTCTTTGTCCGAAAGTAGCTGGAAAACAAACGTCTAGCAAAAAAAAACCCTAATTCTTGATTTAAATCTAACCCTAAAATGCAATAAAAGAAAAACTAAATGATTTAAAGAACAAAAATAACTTACCTAGAATGATTGCAGTAAAAATCCCAATCTAAATTAGCCTCTTTGAGTTTCCAATACTTGATTTCCTCTTTCTTCTAATAGAAAAGAGAAAAGAAAAGAGAAAAGGGGTTCTTAGGTTTCAAAGAAAAGGAAAAGGCCCCCTATGTTCAAGACTAAACATTTAGGTTTAATCTTACAAGAATAGCAGTGTCTAAGTTTCCTCCCTAGTTCCGGGTTTTTGCATCTCTTGTTCCTTTGATGTTTCTCTTATTCCCCTATTCAAGGTTTGATGAACACGATCAAGGATGCTTAGGACACTACAACCATACTACCAAATTCATCAGGTAAGGTTAAAAAGGCGGGTTCTCAGTTCTGGTTTTTTACGATGTCCATCTCTTTAACACAAGAAAAAAAAAATCTGGGTTTTAGTTTTTAGTTATAGAACTTGTGGGGTAATATTGGTATTATAAAAACATTTGGTGTAAGGTATTAATGGCTTTAAACAGTCCATTAACGGCGGTCTTATTATATATGTTATGTGGGGCCAATTAACAAGGTATGTATAAGTAGGTTTTGAAAGTTCATGATACATTAGGCCCCGGTTGTTCTTCGGTAAGTTATTTATCTGAGTAAGTGTAAAGGCAATGACCATTTTAACTATAAAAATCAATTATTAAAAGGGACATTTTTGTCGTATTCAAGTATTGGAAACTTCCTCCCAGGTGGGAAAATTATTTACCCACCTACGAGATGGGTATCACTTACACGGGGGTAAGTACTTACATCCAAGAAAATAAACTTTTTCTGGTCCCCACACAAATCTGATAAAAGAACATGGGTCTCTTGCCAAAAAAAAAAATACCCCCTTAAATATGATAATTTCCTAAATATACAGGATATTTATAAATAATTAACTGTATACAAGGTTTTGGATTGAACATATTTATATTTACAACACCCATGCATCTTGCCCAAAGCCCTTTTTCTAGGAATAAGGCTGGATGTGGATTTAAGGATTTTAAGATACAAAGATATGATAAATCAGACTTTTTTCTTTTTTTTTTTTCCTTTTTAATTCTTTTCAACAATAGAGGGGCAAAACAAAAATTACAATAACGGAAGAAGGCCTATTTATGTCAAGTGGGCCACTCAACAAAGTTTATTTAAACCACATGATATACTTAAGTAGTTTGTTGAAACTACAGGGTAAATAATTAACCCTATATAAAAGGACAAGTGGAGTAGTCAATCAAGGACGATCAAAAATCAAAAGTATATAGGCCAAAAAGCAATGCCTAACTGTAGGAACCAGTAATGGGTACAAATATAATTGGGTGACCTTTAATTCATTTGATATCACTTCGTAAAGTGATGAAATGCACCTTTTTCTAGTTCTTTCTTTCTTATTGAACAGATGGAATTGAAAATACAGCTTAGTAATTAAGATTGTTTGATACCACGATTTAACAAAAAGGATAAAAAAATAACAGAGACCTGAGATTCGAATGCTATTCTTCTTTTAAGGCTGTCCTTTTCCATGTAAAAGGGATGAAAAAAACAAATTAAGTTGTGGCTATAAGAAAAAGGTATAATAGAGACATCTGGTTCCGTGTAAAAGAAAAAGATAATAAAGGTTTTTCTTTTCTGTAGAAAAGGCAGAGGTATAATAGATTTTGTTTCCATGTAAAATGAATTAGTTACCTATTTTACAAGAATAAAAAAAAGCCCACACATATTTTATAAGAATAAAAAATGGCCCATTTATTCTATCGAGAAAAAGAAAAAAAGAAATGGCCCATTTGATTGGTATTTCACTGTTCTCTTTAATTGTTATAATTCAATTCCCATTATCCCTATGGAGCCCAACCAATCAACCATAGCCATAGTGCCTTTCTTATCCTTTTCAAAAGGGAGGGAAGGGGTCCATTTACAGTGAGAAGAGAGAAGAGATTTCCTAAAAGCAAAAGGCATGTGAATACTCTGAGATAATGGCATCCAGCTGCACATTTACATGTATAGGAGATATTCCTGATATGCGGCTGAATGGATGTTGTGCTTTTAGAATAATGGCATGGTTTTTGCAAAGCAATCCGGGGTTTGCAAAAAACACCCCATGTCAGTAGTCTAAATGCATGTAAGATTCATTGTAACGAACCCATGTACCTCTGAGAAATAGAAGAAAAGCAAGAGAGAATTGGAAACACAGAAGGTCTGAAGATGATGGAGAGATTGCAACCTTACTTTCTCAGCATATTTAACTGCTTTTGTGCTGCAGGGCTTAACATAGTCTCCAAAGTTTCTCTAAACAAAGGCATGACCCGATATGTCCTCGTCGTCTATGCTCATGTGCTTGGAATGCTAACAACAGCTTTTCTTGCACTTCTCTTTGAAAGGTCCCATTCCTCTTAATTTGTTTCTTCCCTCACAGCCAAATATGTAAGTTCACTAAGGCAGCAATTCTCTTAGTGCGTGAGGTGGAATCTGCTCCAAGCAAAAAGTTATATGAACACACTAAGAACACATCATCATCCAATCACACATCAGGAATATCTAGCTCCCATACATTTTTTGCTTTGAGAAGATCCCTATACTTTCTATACATGGGATAAGCCCCAAATTTTAACTTGATCCAAAATCGAAAATCATGGGTTTTCCCTTATGATTCCTTAGTTCTACTTAATTAATTATCCATGCCTATAATTGCAAGCATCTCTATACTATACCATGTTTGGTTTTCCAACACTATGTTTAGTTTATCAGAAAATTAGTGAGAAAAAGAAATTTTTGGAAAATTCTTCAAGGCATTTCATGAAGTTCATCAACAACTTTACCTTTCTCATTTGTTCATTTTCTCAGGAACCAAAAAAAAAGAAAAAATAATAATAATAATACAATCTTAAAGCAAAGTCTTGTTCATGTATATATCCTGAAGTAAAAACGTGTAATGAGAATGAGATAAACCCACCAAAGGTTGATTTAAGTTTGTTGTTTGTTGCAGGAAAAATCGACCTCACATCACGTTCCTTATATTGACCTATATCTTCTTCTTGGGACTTCTGGGGCAAGTATTTTGACAAGCAATATCTTCTTCTAGGTTAGTATTTTGATACTTGTTGGCTGTGCTGGGGGCTGTTTAACTGATAATCTCCACATCAGTCATACACACAAAGTGAGAGATTATTGTGGTTGTGGAACGTAGGGATCCCTAATTCTATACAAGGAGCTCAAGAGTTTCAAACCGAGGTTGACATGTCCAAATATAAGCTTGGAAACAAGCACCCAGAGCCTCCACCATGGACAGAAAACCAGCAGGAATCTTGAAGGGTACTAGTGGGGGCCGGGTTGAGGTGGAAGTTCACATCTGCAACCCACAGGCACCTTACATGCACATTTTGGGAATACCTCTCGTATTTGTCATTGGAAAGTGTTTCAATATACGGTTGGAATGTGTTGTGAGGTGCCCATAGGGTGCAGATGTGATCTCTTGAGGCGGAAGCAAGAAGATAGGAGAAAAGGGAGAGGAAGAGGCAGGGGTCTCCCGTTAGTTGGGGTGTCACTGGACTGGGTTGGATTGGACTCCGTCCTAATCAAAATCAATTTTAATGGGTTGGATGGACCAATAAAACATTGAATTGGACCAGTCCTGAATTGATGGTCTAAAATATTTATTGTTGAATTGGATTGGACTTGGTCCATCTATGATGGATTTATATTAGACTGGATCGGTTTGAACCAATGTCCAATCCACTAACAGAAGATAAAAGTATGGGTGTCAATGGATCAATTTTGATTTGAATCCAACCTAAATTAAAACCAATTTCGAACAGTCTTAGACATTTAATTGGACCAATCTAGAATGGTGCAAAATATTCATCGAAATCGTTTGGACATGGTCCATCTATAATGGGACTCATTGAAGAGGGTTAGTTTGGACCAATATATATCCGATCGATTGACAGCCTTACCCATTAGAAATTGTTAAATGACTCACGTGGTAAGTGGGCTTAACGTATAAAGCAAACGGAGGGTTGTAAACTTGTAATTGACCACACAGCCCCCATTACAGCTTTCTCCGTTTAGCTATTCTGACTTCCATTATTTTTAGTTAAACGCCTCTTAGCACAGCTATTAAGTGCAGCTAATCTGGACTAGCAACAATCACAGTTAATACTATCTACAAATGCATGTAAAATTTCTTTGGGAAGCCTATTAAATAATTGAATCAAGTGAACTCTGTCAATCTAAAGAAGAGTGGGTATAGTATCAAATTAGTTGAACTACGGGGCTCGTGGTATGTAGTGTGTTCATAGGCCGGGCTTAGTGGCCTAGTTTTAATGTTGATTATATTATGTTTCAGGCCCATACTTTCATCGATAACATTCTATGCTGGCCTAGAATATACTTCATCTACATTTGCATCTGCCATGGGAAATTTAGTTCCATCAATGACTCTCATTTTGGCGATTCTATGCAGGTAAAGTTCTATATTGTCTCATCAAGATGTTTTTTGGATTGTAGCAGAAATGGAAAATGATTTTTGGTTTTTTTTTTTTTCCTTTTATATTTTGCTCTTTTGGTTTGGAAAGTTGAGTCGCATGAGATTAAAAAAAAAAAAAAAACTTTTGTTGTGTTCTCTGTCTGCCTGGTGAATCCTAAAATCATTGGAAAATCCACTCAGATGGTGTTTTTATTAGAGCTGTCAATTGGTTGGGTCTGACTTCGGAAAGAATGGACCAGTCCAAAAAATCGGTTCTATCATATAGACCTATAAATGAACCAATTATTAATCGGAATAATCGGGTCTGACCCAATTAGACCTTGTTATACTTGACATCTATAATTTTAACAATTTCAAACTTCATTCTTAATAAAATGACAATAAATAGTAACTGTTTATATATTGATAGAACAAGTGTTTTAGATTAAGGGTCCGTTTGATTTGAGGGAATAGGAGTTGAAATCGAAATCGAAATGGCCCATTTCCATTCCAAATGCTTGTTGATCGGAATAGGAATCCCATTCCCATTTTAGGCGGAATGGGAATCCCTCGTGTAGGGAATGGCCATTCCCGACCCCTCCCCGAGAATGTGATTCCCATTCGAGTTTATGATTTTTATTTTTTTGCACAAAAATGCCCTCCTCATTTTCAACCCAGCGAAGATACGAAACAGAGATTGCGAGAACTCCAAGCCTTCTTCCATCGCCGAACAGAGATATGAACCAACCTCCGGCGAGGTAAGACCACTGCTGAACCGTTGTCCTCCTCCTCCTCCTCCTCTTCGTCCTCCTCCTTCTTCGAAATCAACCGCATGCTCTAATTGAACCAACCTCCGGCGAGGTAAGACCACTGATTGAATCTTCTTCTTCTTCCTCACCGGATACAATCTAAAATCGTTCCATCCTAAACCTCGTGCAGAGACTGCATCTAGAGCACCAATGGCTGCAATAGTTCAAAGGGAGGGAGAGAGAGAGAGAGAGAGAGAGAGATCAAAGCTCGTCTCAAATCTTCCCCTACAACATCCATCGATTCCAAGCCAATATTCTAACAGGTAAGTGCGTTCTACAATATTTCATCATTTTTTTGGTTACGTTTCTTCCATTTTATATTTACGACTCTCTATTTAAGTTGTTGTCTCGAACTGACTAGGGCCTGGGGGAGAGGGATGGAGCTGGTTCTGTCGAATCAGCTCGTAAACTACTAAACTGTCAACGCCTATCCAACCTCTTCATTTTTTCTTTCTAACTCCGATTAGGGACTCAATTTATGATTATTGTGATTGCTGACCTTCTGATATATATATATATTTTTTTCTTTCCCAGTTTTCTTTTCCTAATTTCAAATATGATGACATTAGTCCAGTTGATGGTTATTTCGTCTGAATTATCTGGCCAAGAACCGATCTGAACTCTCCGATAAGCAGGGAGTTTCTCTGTAGTAAGCAATATAAGAAATAGATAAATTATAAATTGTGATTAATAAAGAATGATAAAAAAATAATAATAAAAAGAAAAGGGAATACATTAGAAGAAAAAAATCTCTCTACAGATTAAAAGTGCTAGTTGTAATTAATTATTCCCCTCCTCCTTTCCATGAGCTTTCAACGATCCATGTGATCCCTTCATCTCACATGCATGCTCCCACCTCCTTTATTCGATAGACGAGAGAGGATGAGAATAGCTGCTTCAACCATGCATCAAAGTGGTATAATTTATCAAAAAAAAAAAAAAGTATCAAAGTGCTATATCTTTGGGAGCCTGTTAACCATGATTATTACTTGATATACTTGGTAATCAGTCAATGACAGAAGCATGGAAATGCAGTATTATGAAATACTATACCTTGGAACATCAGGTCTGTTAACCATACTTGTTGTGATGCCATGGACATGGGAATTGAGGATAACACGTTCTGGGTTGACTAGAGTTTGGAATGTACTGTTCTCACCTCCTAGGAGATCCTGAATTATAATCTCAATGATTCATTCGTTTTCTCTGCTCAATCCAGTGGTTTCAATATCAAAAACAAAAAATGTGACAAGTTGCTCTAGTACTTTGCTATCTGAAATCTTTTCTTGAATGTCACAGTATTGAGCTCTTTCAAATTCTATCAGCTTTGGCTTATTTATGTTTAACTTAGTTGTTGCTGTAACTTTTCTGTCCAACACTTTGTGCCTGATTTCATATAGTTTACTACTCTGGGTATTTTCACTTCCTACTTTTATATGTAACTGCTCCCATCTTCCCCTATATTGTTCCTTTGCAGAAGGTTCATGGGTGCTAGGTCCATGCACATAAAAACTACAACTGTTTTGGTACTTCTCTGACCAAAAACGGGCCAAGATCCTTGGTTGAAGGAAAGGATTTCCTTTCAATAAATATGAGACTCGGCACATAGGGTGTTGTGAAACTGAAAAACACATATAACCTTCTCTCATCTGGACTCAAATTAAAACAGAGTAAGCTTGCAACCAATGACACGTCCTGACTCACACAAGCACTTTATCTTGACCTGAAGAAGCAGATAGAAACCATTTTGGTCAGGTGCATTACAAGGAAATATATATTATGTGCATGTATAGCACAAACAGCAAATTTAGCTCCACCTCAAGAGAAAACAAACTTCACAATGAATTCAGAAAAGAAACATGAACTTCTGCATTAACTGTTCAAATGGGAATATCCATTAGGTTATCGTAACCATGACTTAAGAAGTCATAAGTTGGGCATAAAGCTGGTTATGAACCTTTAGAATAGCATATCTGCCAGATGTGTACAGGCACCTGCTTACTCATTTTACAGGAGCAACTAAGGTTGGTTTAGCATCCTTTGCCATTAGGTGGCAAACTAATCAATGGGTACTTATGCATCATATCTAATGTGAGAGCAAAATATCCCATTGTTGAATCCATGGGCTATATAATTATATTTTGAATCTTATCCAAAATTGAAACATACCAAGTTTGTGGCCTCAATTTTATATGTCAAAGCATGTTATTATGGTATAGGTAAGAAACCTTAGTCAATTTACTCTAATGAGTTCAAGACCACACAACCTGGGCAGGATCTAAGAGGTATATTTTTTATGGAAAGAGATAGTATTATATCGAAAGGAAGCAAATAAGAGATACACTCTAGGATTGAGCTGCCACTACAGTGAAAGGCTGTATGAAGGACTCAAGGTCAACTACATAAGCACTCTCAGGATGAGGCTATCCAATAATCCCCTTATACCTATGTTCCCATACAGAAAAGGCCATGTCTCACAACACCCCTGAACTCCAGCACAGATAAGCAGGAACATGTTGCAACTGCATTTCTCTTCACCTCATCTTTCTGAGAAGACTTATTGCTGAAGATCCCAGAGTTTCACTCCATCCAAATGATCATAGTATGGTTGCTGTCATGACTGCACATGCTCTTTACTTAAATAAGCTCTATAGCAATTACATCACTGTTACTGGAAAGCACTAGCTAGTGTTGATGCCTCTCAAGAAGTGACACCAAATTTTCCATGTTATGATCACCGAAGCAGCAACCTGTTTTTTGAATTTCCATTCTAATTCTGATTTTCTTGCAATTTCTGCAAAATTTCATGTATTTTCATGCATTTTTCTGCAATTTCTTGCAAAATTTTACATTTTTTTTTTTGCAATTTCTGCAAAATTTGAATATTTTCATACATTTTTCTAAATTTTCTGTAAAATTATTGTAACTTCTGCATTTTCCTGCAAATTTTCTGCAATTTCTGCACTTTTTTGGTATTTTCATGCATTTTCTGTTTTTTTTTATTAGGGGCAAAATTGGAAATCATGGATGATTCCGATTCCAGCCTCTCGATGAACCAAATAGCATCAATAGGAATCTGATTCCGATTCCTGTTTGAACCAAACAGGTAGGGGGAATAGACCATTCCGATTCCGATTCTGATCGTGAACCAAACAGACCCTAAAATTATCTTTTATCTATATATATATATATATATATATATATATATATATATATATATATATATCAGTAACTATATTATCAGTTTAGAACTGCAAAAACCAGTCCTACCCAATTTATTAATCAGGACACACCGTTATTGGCAGCTCTAGCTTTTTATTCTAAAGCTGCGTTTGCAAACGATGCAAATAAATGTGAGTGCAAATATGTAGAATGTAAAACGGTTCATATAAATTGCAAAGTTGGGTTAGCTTTGTGTTGACAAATTTACCTTCTTACCAAACAAATTCCAATAAAGCATATGCCTTTTTTTTTTTTTACCAAAAGCCTACTTGAATGCAAATTTACTTATTTTTTATTGATGTACTTTTACATCTTAGGCTATGTTTGGAAATGATGCAAATAAGTGTGAATGCAAATATGTAGAGTGTAAAATGGTCCATATAAATTGCAAAATTGGGTTAGTTTTGCATTGGCAAATTTACCTTCTTACCAAACAGACTTTTAGCTGTATTGGTTGCAAACACGAATTCCAATAAAGTATATGCTTTTTTATTAAAAGGCCACTTGAATGCAAATTTACTTCTTTTTTATTGATGTACTTTTACATCTTATTGTCAGTGTAAATATGCATTGCAAAACACAGGCAAAAGTGAACCAGAGTGCAAATTTACTCTGAACCGGGATTTACACTCCATTTGCATTTTTTCCAAACACAGCCTTATTATCAATGTAAATATGCATTGGAAAATGTATTTTCTGTCATTTATCAATGTATAAATGTAATGTTGCCTAACACCGGCAAAAGTGAATCAGAGTGCAAATTTACCCTGAACCGGGATTTACACTCCATTTGCATCGTTTCCAAATGCAGCCTAAGTTTCAAATCTATTACTTGAATGTGCAAATCTTTTATTGTTAATTTCAAATATTTGATCATTTATAAAAAAAATATTGTATTTAGTTTTCTTATAGACACTAACGTTAACAAATTTGGATTTTTTGAATTCAGAACGGAGAAATTAAATATTTTCAAATTTAGCAGCCAAGCAAAGATAGGTGGAACTCTTGTAACTTTTGCAGGTGCTACAGTCATGACTTTATACAAGGGTGTTGTTGTAATTTCACTTTTTTCGCCACATTTTACCAATTCTACCTAATCAGTGGCGTCATTAGAAAAGGATTGGATGAAAGGCTCCCTTCTACTTATTCTTTCCCGTTTTTCACAAGCAGCCTTCTATATATTGCAGGTAATTTCTAAACCCAAAGGAAAAAATATTTAGTATAAATATGTAACGATTAATCTAAATATATAACAATTTACAAATCATAACCACCTATTTTATGATGTTATTTTTTACAAACGATGCATATATTTAGGATACTATTCTTGAACATTTTCACATATTTTTATAATTATCAAATTTCTTTATAATTGTTTTATAATGTATTATGCAAATAGATACAATCATTAAAATTTTGATGAACATGATAGATGAGAAAGGATTAACCTGAATGCTGTGGCTGTTTAACTTGCTGTGGAATCAATTATAACCTCTCACGTCAGTGATGAAATTCGTGGGGCCCATAGTGAAAAGTTAAATGGTTATAGACCCATGTATTTTTTTACTGGTGTGGGGCATTATCGTTGGTTCCACAACCCACTAAACAGCCATTGTAGTCAGCTAATTTGAATTCATCATGATACAATGAAAATATAGCATAACTTTAAACACTTGCAAAGTGTGTCTTATATTAAATATAATAAAATGATTTAAAAACTATAACACTGCTTTTTTAAGTAAAATTTTTAAAACTTGTTGTGAATTTTAATCTTATTAGATATATTTTATTAAATATAGTTTATGATTTTCTCATTATTTAAACATTCTAGATCTACTCTTTCAATATATATATATATATATATATTAGATATAGGCTTGAATATAATAGTATTATGTGCATGGACATATTTTGAAATACCAAAAGTATAGGGGTGTCCATGAAAAATTAAAAAACTGAAAAACTGAACCGAACAGAGAAAACCGAACCAGAAAATGCGGTTAACTGAATCAATCGGTTCGGTATTTTTGAAAAATCGAAGGACCGGTTCGGTTTTCGGTTAACCTACAAAAAATCAGCAGTTAACCGAACCGATCGGTTATATTTATATGTATATTTTATATATATTTTTAATATATGTCACATATTTTCTATATATTATATATAAATATATATTCATTATATATAAATATATACATGTATTATATTTATAATAATCTATTTATAAATATATTATATATCATTTCTTATTTATAATATAATATTATACATATATTTATATAATATATTACAAATATAAAAAAATCCAAGAACCGAAAAGGTCAAAAACCAAAACCGACGGACCGGTTAACCGGTGGTACTATACCGGTTCAGTTTTGGTTTAGGGAAATGGAAAAACCGGTGGTACTGGTTCAATTTACAAAAACTGCCCATGGTTTGGTTAACCGAACCGGTGGACACCCCTACAAAAGTATGAAAACATTGTAGGTTCTAAATGTTGCGCCACCCTTTGTTTGAAAATTTTACATCCAACTTGCAAGACATAGTCATAGATCCTAAATTTGCAAAATTTAATAAAAAATATCAGGGCTCTCAATGGATTTTGGAACCCTAATTACTTTTGATTTGGATTTGAAGTTTCAATAATTAGATTAGATTCAGATTTAGTTGGATCGATAAGAATCCTACCCACAAAACACTATACCATGGCATTTGTCATTTAGATTTAGACTTCTCCAAATTATTTCTGAAAACAAAATTTACTATATCTTTAAAAGAAAATATTAAATACAACGCATTTTGGTGTGGAATGAAAAGTTAAATATTAATTTAATGACTAATAATCAATTTTGAGTATAATGGTTGATTGCATAATAGGTTAGTTTTATGAATTAATGATTTCTAATAGAAAGATAAATGTGTAGCACAAGAAATGGGATCATTAATAACCTATATTGAAAGAAATTTAGCAATATCATTGTTTATTATAAAATTGATTAATTTATTATTTTATTATGAAGGTTAATATTTTATTTAATTTAATTTACAGGCTGCAACAATTAAGAAATATGCAGCTCCAATCTTGCTTACATCAATGATATGCTTAATGGGAACAATACAAGCAGTAGTAGTAACAGTGATTTTAGATCGTAAAGCTTCATCATGAAGGTTGAGTTGGGATATTAAGTTGCTGGCCCCTATTTATTGTGTAAGATTCTTTTGCTTTATGTAGTTTTATTTTCAGTTTTCAATTTGTAGGTATGAATTAGAAAAGGATATACCTTGGCTGGCTTCTTGAAAGAAGTAAGTCTTAGAAGCACTTATTTGACCTCCTCCCCCCCCCCCCCCCCCTCCCAAAAGAAGTACTCTAATTCTCATTAGTCAAATAAAAAAAAAAAAGTAATTCTAGATATTCTTATATTTAAATTTCTTCTATTAAGAGTAGTGCTTTTGGTCAAGTTATAAGTTTTTAGATCATTTCATAGCACTTCAACCCACATTTTCTTGTCCACTTATTGCTTTTTTATGACCCTTTCCTTCACCAAACCAAACCAAACATTTTCTTGGCCATTTATTTAAATCTCCAAACCAAACATCTAGTCATTTTTCTCTTGTCCTCTTACAAATTGAAATTACACATGGAACTCTTTAATATATTTATTTCCAATTCTATCTTTTTTTGTCTTATCATCCTTTACAACAATATTCATTTTCTGAAAGTTTTTTCTTTTTTTAAATCGTGTGGATAAGGCTTTTAGGGTTTCAGTTTCTTTGAGATGGGAGTTTTGCTTGGTAAGTTAATCTCTGTTGGAGAATTCTACTCCTTCCTTATGTTTCTTGACTTTTTCTGCACCATTTGCAAAGTTCTTACAAGTTCTTTCTCCCAATGCTCAATATAACTTATATCTTGCTCAATAGTTTGAACTTTTTTGGGTGTTAGTTTTATTTCTTGCTATTTGTTCGTTTTGCTTTATAATGTGAGCATTTTTCAATGAATTTTTCCCTTTCATGCTTCAAGAAGAAAAAAGATGGTGAAATCTTTCCTTTTTAAAATAATGCTGTCACAATCATCTTCTAAATTTTTAATGTATATGTAAATTATTGGGATTGTGTATTATTTTTCAACAGTTGGATTGTGTTATAATCTAACAATGGGTGTGGTCTCTCCTTTAGGTTAATGTGGGTTTTACATATAAAAGGGTTCTTTTGTATGTAAGATTTAGATAGGGAAGTTTACTTTTTTTTCTTGTTTGAAGAGAGAGAGATAGAGAGAGGGGTTGAGAGAAGAAGTGATTTTCACGTAAGAGTTGATTGACTTTTTTTCTCTTATTTTGTTCTTTGAATTAAGGAAAGGGGAAATGGGTGTACAAGTGTTTAGGGTTGGTTAGGGTTGCAATCTACAAACTATCATGTACTATTTCTCATTTTCTTTTATAGTGAAGAACAACTTTTATCTCTCCCATGGTAGGTAGTAAAGTCTAACCATGTAAATTCTTTGTGTTCTTGTTGGTATTTATTTTTTCTTTTATCTTTGCTTTGATTTTTTTTTTTTTTATTTCCGTTTCTATTGGATTCCTTTGGTTTCTATTTTGTTTAAAGCACTTTGTGGTTTTCTCTTATGGGCGGTTGTTTTGAGAACAACAAAATGGTATCATAGCTCTTAGGCTGGTATTCACAAGATGTTTGTAAAATTGTTTAAGAGATAATGATAGCAAAAGTACAATTTCTTAAGTTCAAATTGAAAGGTTTGATGGCAAAGGCAGCTGCTTTACCTTATGGCAAAGGAGTTGAAGGACCATCTTGCTTTAACAAGGCTAAGTTGGGGCATTAAAGGGAAATTATGGAAAGCCAAAAGACAAAAGATTTTGGTTGGGAGGACATCGAGTCAAGATGTGTTAGTACAATCTTGTTTTTCTTTTCTAATAACATTATGCGCAATGTTATGGAGGAAGATTCTACACTAGAGTTGTGGTAAGTTTGAAAGTTTTTAATTGGTAAAAAGTCTTAACCACAGAGTTACATTTGAATGTCCAATGGAATGTGCAATTCTCCAAATGAGTGTGGTCCAACATAAGCAGTCTAATGATAAAAATAAACGATTAAGGCTATGCTTGGTGATTAAGTGGTTTGATAAATTGTTTATTGTAAGTGCTTATTTTAACACTCACTTAATGTTGTTTGGTAGCCCACTTGTTAAATCACTTATTAGATATTTTAAGCACTTATTGGGGTGAGAATGTTAGGTGAGATACCTTTTCCATAAGTGCTTATTTTAGCATAAATGATAGTTTTAACCCCCATTTTATCCACACATATAAACAATGATTTTCAATATTATATTATACACTTGAAGGATGTTTGCCACATCACCACGTCGTGACACATGGGAATCCATGTGGGTCCACACATAGTGTCACGTGGACAATGTGCAATAAAAATTATATATATAGTATCACAAGAAATCATATTAATAAAAAACAATCAACATTCGGATTAAGGAAAAAAATAAATTTGGGAAAACATCACCAAAGAACAATCACCAATTATTCATAACTTGGAATAAAAACACAAACTTGCAATAATATTTAAAACAAAATAATTAACATAACCAAACTAATTAACACAACATTATCATTTTTTTATCTCTGAAAAAAATGATTTTGAGTAAAGTATTGCACAGAAATAATAATAAATAAAAAATGGAGGAGTATGATCAACCTGATATCGCTGGCAATTGTATGGGAAATAATAACACCAAAAGGGTTTTGTGCGTTAAATACCTCAAAAAAAAAAAAAACAAAAATATTCATGAAAACATGAAAAAAATGGTCCCAAAAGTGAAACTAGCCTGACTGCTGGTGAGTTTTTATGTTGTTCGGTGATTGTCGGCCCCTCCCAGTAGAGGGGTCGCCGTTGGTGTTCTCGAGTCTATTTGAATGAGGAATAAGAGGGTTTTTCTAACGTGCGGGGTATTTTGGGGATTTAAAAAATTAAACCATCCCAAAAATTTCGAACATGCACTTATTTAATAAGTAATTAAAAAAGCCACTCTCAAATTGTTTTTTCAATAAATACTTTTTTAAATAAGCACCTTTTCCTTACTTTTTTTACCAGATGGGGATAAGTGCTTATTTTCCACTTACTGTGTGGTCCCAGCACTTATTTTAAGTATTTATAAAAAGAAGTATTTAATAAAAATGATAAAAAATAGCATAAGCTTTCTTGAAGCTGTGTTTGGTTGTAGTGCAAATAAAAGTCACACTACTTTAAATGCATGGGAGTACAAATGGGTAGAGTTTAAATTTTAATATACTTTTGCTTCATATTTGATCTTGTTTTGTTTGTTTATGAAAAGTAAAATTGTTGGTAAAATGGTGAGGTTCCACTTTATATGCACTAAAATGGAGGTAGGAGGATATGGATAGACATGTTTATAGGCCGGATTGGACTGGGTTCAGGCTATATGAGAGAGAATTGAGGTAGGAACATGGGAGGAAGGTGGTGCAAATTTTGCATAAGTTTTCGAGATGCAAAATTTACATTGTTAATGAGTTCAAATGGGGCAAAAACTCAGTGTGTAAAATTTGTATCAGGTAATAGAGTAAATCATTGTTAGTTTGTTGCAAACAATCAGATGCAAAACTGAATTAAGTGCAAAATTTGAACATGGTTCAGGTTTACGCTGCAACTAAATGCAACCTGAGTGCATACAGGTCACTGCTAGAGATGCAAAATTTGAGCGGTGCTAGTTGGTACGAAAGATTTCCAATGGAAAACGATGCTCTGCTTGAATGAGAAGAACCTAGCTCTTCCAACGGTAGCCATGATTTTCAAAACCGGACTGGACTGGAAGGTTGGACCTGAAAAAGGGAACCGATTTCATTTTACCCTAAAACCGTTATTTTGTCAAAAATCATTGATTTGATCAATAAATCGCTGATCCGGGCATTCAAATCATTTGAACTGTTGGTTATCTTTTATTTTTTTTGAATTTTTGTCAAAATTGGCCATCTACTCAATTCGAACAGTCAGACCATTCAACCTGAGAACCAGACCCTGATCGGTTCGTTGTCCGATTTGATTCTAAAAACCTTCGCGATAGCTATGATCGTCATCGTACGTCATATTCACAGACTGCATATTATCGTCAATCCCAGCAGCTCTTTTGGTTTTTGTATTGGGGTCCTTACTATGCTTTATTGTTCGGGATCGTCAATAGGAGCTTGGAATTCCAGCCTAGCAGAAGTTGCTAATGGGTACCCATTTATTCCCATATACGGTCCAGATTAACAGGGCCTGGGTCCATAAACTTCGGGCCTGATCCTTGTTGGTCTGACCATGAGTTCCCATGAACTGGACCTAGAACCAATAAACCTGGAACCTGTAGGTGGATTCACATGGACCTCGTCCAAACTTGCGCGTTGATTTATGTAATTAGAAATGGTTTGATGGATCATTATTATTAGTGCCGCAACGGGCCAGGTTAGCCCAACCCCAATTTGAAAATGTCGGGTTGGGTTGGATCAGGTTGAATTTGGGTTTGTTTTGAAAAATATGAACCCAAGTTGGATTAAGGTTAGTCTGGTAAGGTGATGTTAATTGTTAAGTTTAATTGAGTTTATTTCCATGAATTTGGGCCATGGGCTTTTATGGACTTTAAAAGAACCTGATGTGATCGACTCGGACTCGGACTGCAATTCCTGCAAAGTATGGGCTTCTTGGCTTTTTCAACGGGCCGGGAGCTGTCTCTGAGACTATTTTAGTGGGCCCAAAATTGTGAAAATATGTCCTTTGAAAAACTGAGTCGACCGTTGCGTTCCTCCTCTCGGAAGACTTGGAACTCAGCTCAGCGAAGAGCCGAAGACGACCATGGCGGCCAAACTTGTATTCGCGGACGATGAGATGATAATCGACGAAGGTATCGGTTACCCAAAAGCCTACGCGAAGCTCTGTCGAGATCCCCATCTCAACCCTTACATTAATGACCCCCCTTTCACCTTCATTCCTTATGTTTTACCCACTCATGAGGTAACAATAGCTCCTTCTCTATCTTTCCTCTCTCTCTGTTGGTTAGCTGGTTTTCAGTTTTAATACCAAGCAGATAAGCTTCTGGGTTATCCTCAATTTCTTTTTTATTTTTTTGTTCTGTCCTCTGGTTTGGGCTGGGAAGGAATCTTACACCCATTTCCTTCAATGTTCTTTTTCCTTTCTCCCATTTTCAGGTAAATGTTAGTTGGCTTAATGGATCATTCAGATTTTCTGGTCTTGGTTTCTCTTAATTGCAATTTTTTTTTCTTTTTATCCCGCTCAAAGGAGGTCTCCAAAACCATGTTTTCAATTTTTTCGTATTTGGGTTTAGTTTTTCATTTTAAAATTTATAATTGACTATTGTAGGATATTATTCTCTGTAGATTTCAAGAGCTGGCGATTTTGATGATTTGTTTCCTATAATCGATCATGAAGGAAAACCTTCAACGGAACCAAAAATCTACGCCAGTCTTCTGTGGAAGCAACTCGACCACCTTGGGTAAGACCTTGAACTGTATACTATATCTCACAAATGGGAAAAATAGATTTTTTTTTTTTTTTTTTGAGATAGAACTGAAAGGTTCCTGATTACCATTTGTTATTACAATTTGTTCTTGAGATTTCAGGAATGCTGGCTTTGATCCTTCAAAATTTCGAGTAGATCCATATGGTAATGTTCTTTATTACCATGCCGATCCGGCTTCTCCTCTTGCTTGGGAGATCGATCATTGGTTTCCTTGCTCAAGTAATAATCTATGGAAACTCTTTTGTTTTTCTCCTCAAGTTCAATTCAATTCTCTTTCTGTCTAGACACATACAAATGATTTGCTTTGGTGGCCTTTTTTGAGACAACAGGAGGTGGACGCACTGTTCCAGGCAATTTGAGGTTACTACAGTGGCAAGCATGTAGGAAGAAACATAACAAGTTGCAATATCTAGTTCCATGGTGGGATCTTCAATTGGGAATCTCTGTAAACCAGTTCCTGTCTATATTTGCTTCTTCAAATTCTGATTTCAGGTGGGTTTTGTATGCCTTAAATTATTTATTATTATTATTTTTTTTTTGGACTTTAAAGCACAAAACTAGAGACCACTGATGTTGATCCCACAATTTCAACAGGAACAGAGCATTCTCACTACTGTTCTCTCATGGAGAAAAGGAAGAATTGAATTCTTCGCAGACTACGGAGTCACATGCTCTCCCACAACATTTCATGGAGAAAAAGAAGTATGCAGACCTTGCTCCAGCTGCCATTATTCTGTCGCGCAAGAAATCTTTTGATGCATCCTCGCCTCTTAAATCCATTGATCTCAATAGGCGACTCAGATCAAGCTCTCCTGCTAATGGTCAGTGGGAAAGTGTCCTTTTTTAGTCAATGTTTTCTATAGTTCCTTTAGACCACAAAATAACATATTTTCTTTTCTTGTTCTTTAATTTCAATTTTTATAGTTAAGAGGAAGTCATTATTTGATGATAATGAATCCGTCTGCAAGTCAGTTCGGAGACAGTTACATAGTATCTCAACAGAAAATAATAATCCTGACATGGTAACGAACCCATATCTGGCAATCTCCATGGCCAGAGATTCCCTTAGGCAGAGAGAGGAAGCACAGAAGATGCAATCAGAGATGAAAAAACTGGACAAGGAATTGGATGAAATGAAGAAGAAGACTGAAGTTGAGAGGCTCGCTATTCAAGATTTGGAGCTGTTACTAATAAAACGTAAGAGAAAGGTTGAGAAATGTAGGCGGCTAGCAGAATCACAATCCTCATACAAAACTGTACTAGAGAAGATGATTCGAGATGCCATTCACCAGTAAGACTGATGAAAACCACCAACCCTTTTACAATTTTGTATTAGTTTGGAATACTTTCTAGCTAATTTTGTTGCATCTTGTAGGAGTGTCATCTATAAGGAGCAGATTAGATTGAACCAAGCAGCCACCAATGTTTTGATGGCAAGACTTGAAGCACAAAAAGAAATATGTGATTCCTCAGAGAAGGAGCTCCTCAAAAAATTCAAACAAAGGGATGAGATTGAAACACAGATCAGACCTCAATGGGAACAAGCAAGGAAGAGATCTAGAATTGATGATACCCTTTATGCAAAAGGAGATTATGGAAGTTTTCTATACGGACCAAGAATGAGGCCAAGGAAACATCATAGCAAGGAACTGAGTGTCTCTGAAGAAGAGCAAAAATCATCTGAAGCTGGTTACTATTTCAATGAACAGAAAATACAAAAAGAAATAGAAGAAGACAGGAGAGAGCAGCTTGAAGAACACAGCAAGTCCCTTGTTGCTGTGGAGGATGAATCAATGGTCAAGAATAAGTTTCACAGATTAGAGTTCCAAGAGCCAAACAAGATGATGATTAATGCACCAAATTCAACTCTCCGACTCCAAAGCCCACAAAGAGAGGAGGATGAAGAACGCAGAAAACAACGTGGAAAAAGGAAGGTAGAGAGGTGGCTTCAAATGCTTCTAGACAATACTGAGGAGCTGACTGAAAAATCTAATGAACCTGAGACGAGCAGAGCCAACAAAACAATAAGAAAGATGAATCTCAAGTATCCACAGAACGAGGCCAAGGTTGATGAGGAGATTGATGAACAGACAGTCCACGAAAGAAATTGTGGAGTGAGGAAAGAAGACATTGTTGAGACAGAGACTAATGACTTCAAGTTGCAGAAAACTAGTACATTTGAAATCAGCATAGGTGAAGGCGTTGGGAGTAGCAAGAGCTTTGAAGGTAAGGTGAAAAAAGAGAGAGAATTTGTTAGGCCTGAGAGTGCTAGGGTCTTTAGGTCAATACCATCTTCACCTTCTGTGATCTTGGGAGAAAGAAAGGGAGTAGGTTGCATACGGAAGAAGCCTCTGGTATTTGGGTCTGATGATTGATGAAGATGTCCATGAGAACAGCTTCACTGGTCGAGTCATCCATGAGAACAACTTCACTGAGTCATCCATCAAGTGAATCAAGAAGACAGTGAAGATATGAAACACAGTCTACTTGGTACTATAATCCTTGGATTTGTAATATAAGCTTGGTTTATGTATTCCACATATAATATTATATAACTGCCTATTGTTCCATCTAAATGCCCTTCCAATTTATTAATATAATTATTCATTCTCCTCAAGATTTTTGCTTACATTCAACGAAATCTTTTTTTTAATTGGTTTTTCTCATAAGTTTTATTTCAAATTACCACTTTACCTTAGAAATAAATATCACAGTAAATGCTATTTTTATTAGGTTCTTTTAATCTTTCTTCTCTTCAAATTCTTTTGAACTCCACCTTTTTTTTTCTGTATTACGTTACTAATTTTAGTGTATAAATTTTGGGAAAATTCCTGATTAGTACCCTGTACTTTTGGCTAGTGTCACTTTGGTCCCCAAATTTTAAAATGTAACAGTTCAGTACCCAAACTTTCATAACGTGACAATCCAGTACCTGCCATTAAATAGCTGTTAATCAGCCATTAAGTGACATTTTAAAAAGACACAAATGCCATTCCAGTGTTATCTAATTTTTTTTATCAACTATGCAAACATTGGCAAAAAAAATTAATAGTCTCAATTCTTTGCTTCTTCTATTCAAGAAAGTTGGGGTCACCCGCTCAAAGGTAACCCCAACCTTCTTGAATGGAAGAAGCAAGGATTTGAGACTTTTAATTTTTTGTCAATGTTTAAATGGTTGATAAAGAAAATTAAATGACACTCAAAGGGCATTTATGCCATTTTCAAATGTTACTTAGCAGGTTAACTACTGATTAATGATAGATACTGGATTGTCACATTTTGAAAGTTTGGATACTAAATCATTGTATTTTAAAGTTTGGGAACCAAAGTGGCACTAGGTACAAAATACAGGGTATTGATGGGGAATTCTCCCTAAATTTTTAAAAGAATAAGAAGAGGCTATGAGAGTATTTTGGTCAAGGAAATAATGTGGAGAGGGTATTTTGGTCAATTAAGTTCATTCCAAGTATTTAAAAGTTAGTTGAGCGAAACTTTGAATGGACGATGCATCCCGGGGCATTTTGGTCAACAAAAGAGACCTTTACATATACGAGTCCATGACGTTACAGTTCTATTCTTCTATGGCCATCACTTGACCCGAGCTATTCATGCGCTACCTCTTTAACACCAAACCCAGCATAAGATGGGTAGAATACCGCCAGAACATAATTTCTTTAATACAAAACTGTTCCAAAATAGAGATACTGCACCAAATCCATGCCCAGACGATCCGGACTGGTCTGATCGAAGATACATTCGTGGTTAGCCGGATCATTGCTTTTTTCACAGTTCCATCAACCCAGTTCAATGTTCACTACGCTCGTCGAATATTCGATCAAGTCCACCACCCAAACTTGTTCATATGGAACTCCATGATCAGGAGCTATACTCAAACCTGTGCTCCTAAAGATGCGCTTTTGCTTTATAAAGAGATGCTTATCAGGGGGTTTTCTCCTGATAATTTTACATACCCAATTGTAACTAAAGCTTGTTCTCACCTTCATGCGCTTGAATGCGGGTCTCTTCTTCATGGGCAGATTGTAAAATCTGGGTTTGATTCAGATATGATTATAATGTCTGGACTGATCTATTTCTATTCGTGTTGTGCAAGAATTGGAGTTGCAAGAAAACTGTTTGATGAGATGCCTGAAAGAGATGTAGTTGCGTGGACAACTATGATTTCTGGTTATGCTCAGTTGAACTATCCTGAAGAATCCTTCCTCCTATTTGATGAGATGAGAAGGGCAGGGGTCAAGCCAAACAATGTCACTATTGTGAGCTTAATTTCTGCGTGTGGGCATCTACAAGCTCTAGGCAGAGGTAAGTGGCTTCATTCGTACATTGTGGAGAATAATATGGAATCTAATTGCATCGTTGCTAATGCACTTGTTAGTATGTATGCTAAGTGCAAAATTATGTCATATGCATTGGAAGTTTTTGACAACATCCTTACAAGAGATGTGGTTACATGGAATTCCTTGATTGGTGGGTTTGTTCAGAATGGCCTCCCTGCAGAGGCATTAAGGTTGTTCAAGGAAATGCAACGCTCGGATGTGCAACCTAATGAGATCACAGTGGTAAGTGCATTGTCAGCTTGTGCACAATTGGTAAATATCAAGGAAGGCAAACAAATTCATACATATTTACGTGAAAAGAAATTTGCTTATGATGTCTTTATTGGTAATGCTCTTATTAACATGTATGCCAAGTGTGGAGATCTAGATGAAGCTGTAGATGTATTCCGTCAGATTCCAGATAGAGACATTTTTTCATGGACAACAATGATTACTGGTTATGTGCAAGATTGCCAGTTCAAAGAAGCCTTGGCCCTCTTTCAGGAGATGGAGCTCTCTGGAGTTGAGCCAAACGAAGTTACCCTTGTTAGCTTGTTATCAGCTTGTGCTCAGCTGGGAGCATTGGACCAAGCCAAACACATTCATGCTTACATAGAAGAGAACAATGTGAAACAAGATATGCATCTGGTAAATGCATTATTGGACATGTATGCCAAGTGTGGATGCATAGAGACAGCATTACAAATATTTCAGCATATGCCTATTAAAGATACTTTTTCTTGGAATGCAACGATTGGAGGGCTTGCCACCCATGGACATGGAAGGGAGGCCATTGATCTTTTTACCCAAATGGAAAAGGCAGGGGAAACCATGCCTAATGATGTAACCTTCATAGCTGTTCTTTGTGCATGTGCTCACTCGGGAATGGTCAAAGAAGGATACCACTACTTCAGTTCTATGAACTTGTATGGAATCACCCCAAGCATTGAACACTATGGTTGCATGGTGGATCTCCTCAGTAGAGCGGGTCTTTTAAATGAAGCAAACGATCTCATTGAGAAAATGCCAATGCAACCTAACACTATCATCTGGGGATCTCTTCTTTCTGCTTGTCGTGTTCATCGTAAGGTGGAACTTGCAGAGAAAGCAGCCAGACACATTCTCAAGTTAGCTCCTGATGAGAAGGGCGTCTATGTGCTGCTATCTAACATATATGCTGATATGGGTCAATGGAATGCTGTGAAAAGGATCAGAAATCTAATGGATACTAAGGGAATCGAGAAGCCTCTTGGATGTAGCTTGATTGAAGTGAATGATGGTAACCTCGAACTTGCATGTTGAAGAGACAGTGCACCATCAATCAGACATAGCTGCTGGATTTTCAAAGGGTCAATGCTTCAGTCAGAGAAATCTGTTTATAAAACAAGAATAATGAAAAATTTTACATTTGGGATACAGATTTTAGACAACACCATCTGCAATAACGTCCTGGGGCAGAATATCTTTAAATGGATTGATTTCCTCAAACTTAACCTTATTGAAGAACAACTCTATCCATAAGGACTGACCAATTCATAGGAGAAATCTCTCTTTTGTTTGCAAATTGAGTCTGCCTTCACTTTCAAGGGTTGTAGATTTGGAGATTTTTTAATCTCTTTTAACATAGTAATGGATTCATTGATGGCCTAGCTCATTGACATCAGAAGCAGGATAGGTTTCTTCAATGGCATTTTTTTTTTTAATTGCTTTTGCTTTACATCATTTGTTTTTTTCTCTACTAAAATGGGGGATGAAAAAAGTTACTATATACCAACATCTGTAGGCCCATAAGCAGAACTGTTGTTCAGAAGATGCAGTCTGACAGTCTCATCATACTATGTTTTATGGGTCCATAATCCAGTCAAGTGATAATTATTATATTTCTTTGCCTTGGGTTTTAATGTCTTCTTTTTTACCACTTAAAAGGTTCTAACATCTTAGTTGACCTGAATCCATGGGCACTCTATTCATATGAAGAAAATCCCTCACTGTAGCAGAGGCAATACCTAAAATTGCAGGCATGGTTTGTCCTAAAATGGTTAAAAGTTAAAACCTTTGCTGTAAAAATGTGTCCAAGCAGACAAATTTCCAAGGAAATCGATGGGAATCCTGAAGGGAAGAAGAATTTATGAGGGTGGGGGTATGTCATAATTCGTTTGCTAATCCTTCTATTTCCACCAAGCTCCTTACCAAGTACCAAGCAAGAGATAGGCCAAATCAGAGATCCCCCTTGATCAAAAAGATCATGACCGTCCACTTCTTAGAAGCTAGTACGTGGGGACCATGTTGTAACTTGTATCGGAATGGAGGTACAGAACCACATGTTTTCCAACAATACATTTTATTGCACCGACCCGACCCGATCCGACTCGACCCGAAGTACAAGTTACACGGACAGTTATGAAGTTACCCGTCTCTCTCAATTATAAGAAGGGAAAGGAAAAACATGCCACCTACGCTTTTTGATGGGGATCAGTCAATCATCACATGTCCACGTTCAGCTCCGTATAGGAGAGTCAGAATTTCAGTGACAGTACTACCTTCGTTTCATCCTTGGATTGGAATCCCACGTGGCCATATCGAACGATCAAAAAGAGGGGTCCACTCCGACAAATAAAAGATTCCAATCCAATATGTTAAGATTATCCAAATCAAAGGTTTACCCCTTTCCGAAGAATTACTCAGAGCGGGACCCACTTCCGTTTCGAGGAAACAGCTATCGTGCGTACACCACATCCAGATTCCAGGCGCACAGCCCCCACTCAGGATCCAACCAGTCGATGAAATTCTCCCGCTCCCTTTGTTTGTTTTTTTCCTCGTTTGAACGGTCAAGATGATGATTATAGCGATGGGCCCCACGAGCTTTAAAAAAAAAAAAAAAAGAAAAACCCGAAAAAAGGAAGAAATCAAGCAAGCAGATTATGGGAAAATAATTGCTGCCGTTACAAGAAACGATATTCTCGTGAGATCACTGTCGCCACGTGGAAGAAGGTAGACACGTGATCTGCGGAGAGTGGTGGTCCCCATGCCGTGCATGAGTGGGCGCAAGTTGTCAGGAAAACGGGAACGGGAACACGTGAAAGCAAGGCTATGTGCTCCAAAAAAGTGGTTCTGACTTTTGAGTGGTCCGTCCGCTTTACTCGTGTCCTCACAGACACAAGCACTCAAGTGGCCAAGCCAGTGGTTATCAAGCTACCCAACTCACACCTAAGCGTTTCGTTTCGGCTCGGCTTCTCAACCTTAGGCTCTGTCTGTTTGTACTGGGGGTAAAAGTATTTAAATACATGTAAATTTAATTTAATGCACATTTTTATATTTTAATTAGATATTGGCCGTGCGTTAATTTCAGATCTAAACCAATCACATAAAGACGTCTTATTGTTCAACCTACCACCAAACCCCAAGTCCTAAACCCTAACCCCCGAATAAAGTAAAGGTGCAAATGGTGTAAAAAGCATTTGGTCAGAAAAAACTCTTCCCAACCAAGTTTTGGTGGACACTAAGTTTTTTTGCTGTGTAGAAACATATAACTTAATTATGCTTTCTAATGGGGGTTCTAGTATATTAAAGTTTGGTGAATGAATGTTATTTTGCTATTGTTTTCACTTGGAGAAGGGGAAGCTTTTCATCCTGTCCGGACGTTGGATTAGCGGACCACAGAATTTGCCATCAGTCTGTGTGTATGATGTAGCCATTCAGTATGGTTTCCATTTGTATTTATTGCTCATCACAATTCAACATCTCCCTCTCAAGCTAGTGTAAGAAAGCAAAAGAAGAAGAAGAGAAAGATTAGGACCCTTCAGATTTGTATATTAACAGGTCTTGCAAATACATCAATTTCAATGATTGACATTGTACAATTCTGGCCATGTGGCATGTCAGGCCCTTCGAAAGCAACATATGTCGAATCTCGACTTGACCGAACCGGACCGGACATGTCGACTGAAATGGAATCTAACCTTTTCAAGACATTAATGACATTTGACAATACAATGGTGTTCATGTGAGAACCTAAAATGAAGGGATTCTGTTGATATTTTTGCCCATTCTCTAACATTGTGCTTCATGTGGCATAACTGTGGACAGACAATGCTCAAAGTGGTTCAGATATTTTGCCACCCATTGGGCATATGGGCCAGGTCCATGAATGAATCTACTGAAGCTGATAGAGCTATTGAAACCACTGACATTACTAAAAGCACTTCCACTCACCAAAGGCTCAGGCTGGAGATTCTCAAATTGCGTCCAAGGTCCAACCCCAAGGTGAAATATGGGTCGGGTTGATGTTGGTCCGCTCTGAAAGCTGCCCAAGTCCGGTTCAGGTATGGCCGGTTTCCGGCTGACCATGGTTAGAGCTGGTCCATTCCATGCATTGCCATATGAGCACAGCCTGTACCAACCTCATAAAAAAGCTGATGATTCTGTAAGCACTAAGCTGTGGAACTTGTTAAACTCGTACATGGGCCTGAGAAAAAGCTGACATTGTTTAAAGGAAAATATTCCTCCACGCGGAAAGACTCTGGGATCAAGAATCCGAGGTTCGGTGTAGTAGTTGATAGAAGTTGAGATTTGGGAGCACAGCACCGTCTACCGAGAGTCACAGACCCAACGCAAAGCCCATCAATTCAAACCCACTAATTACTTGGCCAATTTTGAAATTTGAACCCAGTAATTTCTAGTTGGTTCTACAATTTGAGCCACAACTCATTATAAGCCGCCAACGCCGAACCGATATTCGTGACTGAGAAGCCCGTTGAGGAATGAGGATACCGTGTCAATGGTACGGGCAGAACTAAACAGAACTCCCATGTGATTGCTTCATTATATTGACGTCCATGGGACCCACAAGTTTCTTCCTTTCCATGAGATCACGTATGTACGTGTATGTATTTACTTGCCTATATCATCATACGCATGTACTGTCCCAATCATACACCTCCGATTCGTCTAGAATTTCTCTCGTGGGTCCCTTGTGTCATTACAATACTCTAAGGCCACACATAAATCATCCAAGTCCACTTTTGTCTTTTTAACGGCCCGGTTAAAGGGGCTTTAGCGTGCATGAGGACCCAAGCCCACATGAATTCCATTAGGTTTTCATGTTTCCAAATCTATATAGCAAAATGAGTTCTTTCTTTTTTCTGATTTCATCCATATGTTTAGATGTTCAAATTTGTAGAAAAAAAAAGCACAAAATAACAGTAACATAACAAAGAATTAGTAGAGAAAATTCTTTTTATCAAAAGCATAAAGGGTTTTTATATAGGTTGTGTGTTGGTTCTACAGTGCCACATAGTCATAGGTGTTGGCGTTTATTGCAGATGAAACAAAATAAAATAACTGTTTGATTTCATCGTTTATCGAATAAATGGTAAAATACTGAAATGCTTTGATTTTTGTTCATGGGGCATGTAAGGAAATGTTAAATTCTTGTTTTCCCCAACGTCTCAACATTTTTTGAAACCAAATACTGATGTGGCACAATTTAATGGTTATTAATTTGATGTATAGAGTGAAAAACATTTAAAGTGAAGCCTAACCAAAAATAAAAATAAAAGAAACATTTAAAGTAAAAAGTGTTTAAAATGAAAAAATATAAATAAACATTTAAAGTAAAAAAATACAAATAGATGACGTATCCATGAATGCCCACATAATATTTTTAAATTTTGCCTTTCTACCAAAATGGGCCTTCCATTGATGATCAAAAAGAAGTATTAATACGCAAGAAATACAAATTTTGTTTTTTTCAAGCTGATATGGTATAAAGAAATCCCTTAAATCTATGTAAAGGGCGGTTTCAAAAATCGATACATATCATATAATACATATCAGATACACGTTGCGATATTTTAACAAGCCTTTAAATAATTTTTTTACATAAAAAAAAAACTTTTTCTATTAGTAGTTCAATATACATTAAAAATGTAGAAAAAAGAAAAAGCTTGAATTTTTTTTATTACCCGGAAAGAAGAACCCTAAGAAGGATAAGCCTTTAATAGATAACTCTAAATTAGAACATAATAACATGAATTTAAAAAGGAATAATATTATTAAAAAGAAAAAACTAATTACAAAGCATTGTTGTTTGTTCTTGCAAGGGCGTTCGTATCGGGCACGGCTTGCCAAGCCGAGGCCACAATGAGAGGACGGCTATGCCAGCCCAACGTCAAGCACCCTTGGTTCTCCTCCACGGAATATCCCTCGGCCGAGAACAGCGTCAACAGCATACTCGCTTGCTTGAATGCATTCGACCCCAGATGCATCGCCCGGAACCCGGCTCCATCCAACCGGGCTCTCCACTTGGCCAGCGGTTCATGCCGCTCCTCCCGGGCCGACCCTTCACAACACACTATGTTACATATCTCCCGCTGTATGTACATCTCAGCGAGGGCTTTTTCCGGCTGCTGCGCACTAGACTCCAGTGAATCGAACATTGTCGAGTAATAGTACAGCGCCTCCGTGAAACGGTCCAGGAATTCTGGTTGGTTGTGGTTTGCCTCTTGCTCCACCACTGTTACTATCTTCGGGTTTAAGCCACGAACCCATCCAAGAACCGAGTCGATTGGTGAACCCCGGCTCGGGTCCGGGGCTAGTAGCCGGTGGAGCTGCATTATCGAATTTATGGCAACGGCCTCTCTCGGCCCGACTTGGAGCATCCACGGCTTCACATCGTCTAGCCGTGAAGCTGCCACTCCTCGGAAGGCGAACCGGACGTTTACGAACCGGGCCAACTCGGCAAGCTTCAGCCCAATTTCACGAAGCGAATCGCGCCCATCGGGAGACGGGGGTCCAATCCCGGTGATACGGAGAAAGGGTGGCCCACCGGGCCGGAGGGCAAGGGCCTGGATCAGGGCAGGCCATTGTAGTCCATGCATAAGGTTGAAATCGACGACGTGGACACAATCGTGGCCGTCAAAGGCCTCGAGGATGGCTTGGTTCGCCGTGAAGTGAGCGAATTTGAGGTACGGGCTGGCCTCGTAGAAATGATGGTACAAGATCTCGATCTCGAGAGTAGAACCGGCGCATACGGCTTGTGGCGAGAAAAGCCGGCGGTTCAGGGCGTCGATGAAGTATCCGGCGACCTTCCCGATGCCACATCCAGTGTTTACATGCGACAATAACGCTCGCATCTCTTCGAGCAAGGATCCTGCCAATGCGACGTCGCCACGTTGCACTGATTCAGCGCACGTGAGAAGCAAATGCACCAACCTGATGCCGGAATCTTCTTCCATTGCGGTCGCCACTGTCAGCTGATGTTGCTGCTGCGGCTCCTGCTGGTGCGTGGTCTGGTCCGTCCAGGCGTCTGTGACGACCGTCGGGTGGAGGGGTGGACTTACTAGATCATCCAAGTAATGGAGTTCAGAAAAGCCCGATAGATCAGACGACGACGAGGAGAAGGGTTGATTGATTCCGGTGAGCATGGACTCCACCCAGGAGGCGAGGTCGGTGGGGTTGTAGTGTACAGCCTCGGAGGCGAGCTGTGAAATCTCGGTTGGAGCATTGACAATGAACGTCTCAAGTCGCTCCAGACGCTGCGCCACTTGGTGGAGATCCGAGGACCTGACCTTGTAACCGGCGCCGGCGAGAAGTCCGTCTAGTTCCGAAGATTTTCCCATGCATGAAGACAAGCAACTGCTGGTGCTTGGGGCAGAGGCGCCGGAGTCATACGGTCCCATCCCTGGTTAAGTGATGCTTTTACTTAGAAGCTAAGAATGTGCTAGCGGTATCCCTGAAGCATATCGGAATCCGGCGAGAGGAAAGCGAGAGAGAGAGAGAGAGAGAGAGAGAGAGAGGGAGGAGAAGTGAGGAATGAGGAGAAGAGGAGCCGAGAAGGAAAGGAAGTTTAAGAAGTGATAGACGAAAGAGAGGGGAAGGTGGGTTTTGTGTTAGTTTAAGAGAGAGGGGGGCGTAAGATCTGCCTGCCAAATGCCAATGTCAAGATAGATGCATGGATGGATGTATCAATCGGAGGCCATGCACGTAGCATGGGCCCACGGTTCGATTGTCTCTCCATCTTAATTTCTTTATTTCTCTCGTTCTTTCAAATTTCCATTTCGTCTCGCGAGAAATTGTAAAACCCTAGTACAGAAAAGGGAAGAAATGGAATACAAGTTTTAACTGTCGATAACCGGGAGTACAGTACTAGAGAGGGACATTTACACCGTAATTTTTTTTCGCCAAGGGCTGTCTCCTGAGTCCTGGAGCCCTGAGTCATGACTGTTGAATAGATACATAGATAGAAGGGACATAGATAATAGTCAAAACAGAGGTGGGTCAATCGACAAGGTTGTTTCCGAGGTTTATCTTCCGAACCTGTAAAGTGCAGTTTAACTTATACCCACTGCTCTCCCAAGTTGTACCTTTTTCAACCACGTGGTGAGATACAAAGAAAAACAAAAGCTTTTGCCCCCGTTTGGGACTGCTTATTTGGATAAATAACTACTTATTAATTAATGTTTTTCTTAATAAACGCTTATGGTTATCTTTCAGTGGAAAAGCACTTCAAAATGGGTTCATTTCATAAAAAATCCCTTATTCGGGCTTTTTGGCTTTTAATGAAATAGCCGGAGTTTGAACTTCCAAGTGAAGGTAGGTCTCGTTTGGCTGGCAAATGGAAAATTCCCGCACTCCTTTAGGAATTAGGCTGTGGGAACAAACTCCAAAATTTGGTAGGGACCGGGGTCATGGCTAAAAGCCTAGAACAGTATGTCCACTTTGTTGCCCCAACAGCTTTCCCGATTCCCATGCATTATGACTTATGAGAAAAGTTTCACTTTTCTTGGGCTTATGCGGGTCTATCATTCATTGCTTTAACACAAATCTAATTAAGCGGCTAAATCTAAATGTACTAGATCAGGCTGTTTATATATTAATAGAAAACTGATGATGATCTTTATTATAACTTATATAAAGGATTCTACAGCCACTCTACATTGTAAGTTATGGTTATCGGTTTGATGGCTGAATTGGATGGTTCACCCATTTGTAGTTATCAAAATTCAAAACCATTTAAGGCCCAATGCATTTTCAAGATAAGTGTTTTATAGATATTATTTTCTCAGGTAAATGTAGTATTTACCCGTCTGAGAATATTTAGATAACCCAATATTTTAAACCCTTGGACAAACAAAGCCATTTACACAAGAATTCTCAACCGCCAGATCTATTTTTTGAGATTGGACTGTGGGCTTGGGTAATTATTATTAGAGATATGAACAAGTGGTCCTAATTTAGTCAAGACCTCTTAATATGATTCAATCTTGATGCAATGATTCTGTCCCATTTCCTTTATAAAGTTCTGCTTTCGACCTAAATTTCATGGCAAAGATTCTTGCGAATGACTTTTTTCGGCCAAAGTGCTTTTGGCAACATAAGTCATCAAAGTGCACCTGTTGTACTGTCTAGTTATTCTATTTGTGCAAGGATAAAAGCTAAAAGCTCATAATAGACCATATGAGGGCAGGGCAAACTTCATTGTTTTCCTTGTTCTTTGCCTATTATTACATATTATCTCATGTGCTTTATTGATTTATAGTGACTAATGTAAATAATTACAGAAATCTCATCATCTTTTTGGTAAATTCTAGGAGACAGAGTGAAAGTTTCATTAAACTTTACAGTGATCAATTTCATTTGCATAAGTGCAAAAGTATGGAAGTGCAAATGATTTGAGTGCAAATTCTAATTTATTTTTCTTTCAAATTTTACCGTACCTTTGATCATTTTCAGTGCAGATGAAGTAAAACAAGACTTGAAGAAAGGTAAAATAAAAGCCCAAGAAAGTTGATCGGATTTTGCATGCTTTTCATCTGTACTCTCATGCATTTACAAAATTGTACTGCAAACAAAACAAACACAGCCCAAATTTCATTTTATTGGGTACAAATGTAAATAATTGAAGAACATTGGAGAATATAAAATTCAAGGGAAACATGAAAATTGTCCACATGCAATATAATAAATTGAGTTTCTCAACAGAATATGAATAGCTTTTGAGATGTATAGGAAAGTTCTCGCCTATTATTAGTCATACTTACCAGAACTGACTACAGTTCTACCCACATTAGTATTCCCAGTCCATCAATATCAAATACCCAATAATTTATTATTAATTTTTAAATAATAATAAAGTACTATTAATAAACCATTGTAATATAAATAAATAATAGAGCCAGACCTCTTTTCAGGCTTAATGGGGGCTTGTAGAGGAAAAGATGATAATATATTTAATTTATTTTCTTTCACCAAAATCAAAGTTGATTATCATATGCTAAAGAGTCCTAATTTTTTAAATAGAGGGTTTGTACCTTTTTTTTTCTCCTTAAGTTAGGCTACTAATTAACATTGAAGGTTATAAAGTGATAAGCATATATTTAATAAGGTGGATTATGACTTCTTAGAAACCTTTATATCTGGATGACAACACAGCAAAACAAAAGAAAAAAAAAAAAGAAAAGAAAGAAAAAGGATTTAGTATGACAATTAATTCTTAGGTGAGTATAGGAATCCTTGGAAATGAAAATACTTTTGAACACAAGGGGCCAAAATTGCTGATATCGATGCCTAAAATGGTTTCCCAATCAAAGCAGTGCTTCAAATAATCATTGGTCTACTTAAACTATTCTCTATTTTAGATTTAATTTGATGTTTTCAGTTAATCTAAAATTTTACTTGTCTCTCAGCTTTTATTCTTAATTCTTAAGTTCTGTTTGGTTTGCGGGAAAAGGGTCTGAAATCGGAATCGAAATTAGAATGGGCTATTCTAATTTGAACTGTTTGATTTTGTAGAATCGGAATTCTATTTTTATTTCTGTTGGAATGACATTTCTCCATTTGAGAGAATGGCCATTCTCTACCCTTTTCTTTGAATATAAAATCCTATTTCTGCTGACTCTCATTACCATTCCTGTCTGAACAAAACAGACTATGAAAATGAATCATTTCAAATCCGATTCTAAAGAATTTTAATTCTGATTCCAATTCCGATTAAGCTGATTAAACTAATAAAAGAGCTAAGTGAGAAATTCAACTAAGGTTACTCATTCGAATTCGATGATTGATGAACAATATGGAAAGCTTTCCTACATATCAAAAAAGTAATGCGGATAGCTTTTCATGAATGAAGACTGAAACCATATTTTATTAAATTGTATTTTGCTTTGAATGAGAACTTTGCTACATTGATGTGGTGGCTGATACTGAAGGGCCATTAATGGGAGAGAAAGTTGAGTCCCACTAACAATTTATCTGATTTTTATATTAAGCCAGGTGTTAAACTAGCGGAAGAGCGATATATTTTACACATAGTAAATTAGACAGAAGCAATAATAAGTAATAACCCAAGTACAGTGGCAAGTTTACTCTCGTGGACTCGCACACAATCCTCCCATCCCATCAAGCTTGGGGAGTAGTTATATGTTGCTTATATCCAAAATCAATGTTTTAATGCTTCGCCAGTGGCTTTGTATACATTTTCAGATAGATATGCATCTTTGGTTTCACGTTTTGATGGTAATTAGGATTAATATATATATCTTAATGTATTTAAATATGTTTGGATGCATTGATATAAGTTTTTTTTTTTAAACCTTAAAACTTTAACTAAAATAAATGGTATGAATCTTTAATATATAATTAAAAAATAAAAATTAAATAATATTAATTATATCGATACACACCGATGCTTAAACATATTAATATTTTAATCTTTGATTTTAGAAAATCATTGGATTGGAGGAACCTGTTAAATCCAATGCATTCCTGGCTGCAGCACTAACCCGACGAGTCTATTTATCAAAAGAACCAAAATGGATGGCGTCTTGAATAGCCATCCATTTCGATTATGAAGAAGGAAATGGAATATTTTAGAATGAAGCATTTTTAATTGAACATATCATGTGCAATAACAAGGGATTAAAAAAAGACATTTTCAACTTCATGGAAGTGGGGAAGAAATTTATTTTTCTACCAAAATATCCCTTCATTTGAGATAAGGCATTTTAGAAAATCTGGGAACAAGACAAGATCGAGTATAAACTAAGCTTAATACATTAGAACTCTCTACAGACCAAATGAATAAAAAAAAAATTATAATATAAGCACACATATACTCTTATATTGATTAACTATTATTTTCATGAAAAGGGAGCCTTGTCAGAAACATCCGTTCAATTAAAATAGTCCATTGATTCAATTGAAGACATGGGTCTCCCTAGAATCCTACTGTTTTGATTGTTATGAGCTGGTCTCCAAGAACTACACTCCATGTGAGTTTAATATTCTATGTCATTCGGCAAAGATTTCTCTCTCTCTCTAACTTAAAAAAAAAAAACATTTGAAATTTGAAAATGCAGTAAAATTCAGTATAAAAAGGATGTTAGGAACTTGAAATCGAGAGATAGTGTAATACTTTTATTCATACAAGGGTTCATATTAGGTCAGGTTGGTGGGGTCCACTAGGATTTCGAATGAGGAGGAGTGAGGACCCTCGTGGAAACCCTAAAAGGCTTGGTCATAGATCTTACAGTGGAGTTGCCAATTTCCAAATTCCAACAGGAGGATTGTGGGCATTCCTCCAAGAGAACATGTTGTGTTGGTCCCGTTGTTTTAGCTGACAGTTTCATCTTACTAAAAGCATAGAGAACAGAGTATGTCGTCTAGGTTTTTGTCCCCAGACTTTGGTATTTGTTTCCAAAAGTTCTGCTTAATAACCTCTTTCTCTCTCTCTCTTCCTTCCAATTTCGACAATGGATATTTCAGAAGAGTCCATATTTGCCACTATCAAACACAGCAATCTAGCCGAACATCGGGAGCATCTACTTTACTTGTATGTATAAATATGAATTTTATAAGTCATTCAACAAAAACAGTTAATATATGTATGGCATCTATGCTGCAGATACAGCACCGTTTTCTCATAAAGGGGTGCTGCTGATATGTGGATTGGAAGTATCGTTTTCTGAGAGAACAATATATTTTTTTGTTTGAAAATGTTACTGTCAGATAGGACATTTCCTGGAGCAACAGAACGTTTTCTGTTTGGCATCTCAAGGAAACATTTTCCTATTATTTAGTGCCACATCACATCTCTACCACTGTCACCTCATGTCCTTGTTAGTAGCAATGAGCTGCAGCTCCAGAAAATGTCAAATTTAGCCATGCCTTTTCAATTTCTAAGGTGTGGCTTGGAGCATCGTTTTTTTATGAAAAAACGATTCTAAACAAAAAGGCGATTCCTAGAGTACCATTTTTTTCTGATGTGGCACTGATGTGTCACCGTTTTCTGGAGCAACAGCAGCGATGCCAAACAGACGCTTAGACAAGCTCAGATCCTCAGTTATCAAATTACCTTCTTCACAGCTCTTCCCTCTTTGTGTTGGCTTTGTTATTGAATAATTTTACGCACTGTTTGGACAAGTTTTATTTTTGAGCTTTGGGCTGTTAAAAACAAAATTGAGCCAGAAAGTGTTTTGAGCAGTTGATAACTTTTGCTTCTCAAAACACTATATTATAAAAGCCAAAACACTTATAAGCCCCCAACCCTGGAGCTTATCCAAACACAATCTTAGCTTGTTTGCAATAAATCTATCGCAATTTGGCAATGGGGAACATGAAGATTCAACACAATCTTAGCTTGTTTGCAATAAATCTATCACAATTTCCTCCACCTACCTCACCTCTAGGGGTGTCAACCGCACTGGATTTGGTCCAATCCGATCCAGTCCATTGTGAATCCATTATAAATGGATCAGGTCCAATCCAATCCAATGAATATTTGGATCAATTTGGACCGTCTAATTAGTTCAAGTTCATTTTGATTTATATTGATTTCAACCCAAACCCGGTCCATTAACACATATATTCTTATCTTATATCAACGGGCCAGATATAGACTTAATCCAACCCAATCCAATATAAATTTGTTACGGACGGACCAGGTCCAATCCAATCTAATAATTTTTTTGGACCAAATTGGTCTAATCCAATGTCTTGTTGGTCCATCCAAATTGATTTTGGACTGGACAGGGTCCAATCCAAAACCGGTCCATTGACACCCTTGCTCACCTCAACAAAGATTTGTCCCAACTCGTTAGGGTCCCTTTTGGTTGCGACTTGCGATGGAGACCTATGATCCAATCCTGCCCTTGTTTAGGGTTGGGGAGGTTCCTTCTTCTGGGGTTTCGGGGACGTTCCACCCGCTAGAGTAGATGTAGTCCATTTGCCTCCCAAAAAAAGAAAACAAATTTAGGGTTAGTTACATAATTTCTGAGTCCCGATATCCTTCACTTTTTATTGCATTTCCATTGTTACTCTTTGTTCTGTTATCCAAGGGCCGGGCCAATGGGCTACTAAATACCGAAGGACCATCGCCAACCCAATCCAACCCAAGCTGGCCAATACAGGCCTTAAAGCCTTTACTTTTAAGACAATTATAGACCATGTTGAAATCCATGGGGGCCCATGATATATCCTTACCATAACATTGGACAACACAGGGCGATAAGGGGCCTTTCGTTTCCAAGATGCTCTTCAGTCTTCATTATTGGCCAAAGCCCACCTTGCCAATAGCAGGTCTAATCGTGGTTAAAGACCCCTCCCTGTAACATTCGCTCACAATCTTAATTTGAGTTTATGGAGTGGTGAGTGGTCTTGAACCACGATTAGGGCCTACCTGGGCTGGGGCTGAATTTATGCAGGGCTAGGCCCATTACAATTAGTAGCTGGTTGTTTCATATACCGTATATCAGTTTTAAATGTTAAATATGGATCAAAGATGCGTTCGTTGGCAGTGGTGCAAAACTATGGTAGTATAAGTGATTTATATAAGGCTGTGTTTGGTTGCAAGACTATTTTATTTGCACTAGTTCAAATGTATAAGAGTGCAAATGGAAAGAATGCAAATTCTGGTTTAATTTTGTTTTCAGTGTTATTTTATCTTGATTCAAGTCTTGCTTTACTTCATTTATACTGCAATAAAATAAAATAAGATAAAATTCAAAATAAAAATTGATGCGGCACGATTCGGGCACTCCTAATTGGCTGCTGAGTGGCTCCTTGTTGGCAATGGACGGCACCTGAGAAGATGGATAGGAAGAATTCCCGGGGATTTTACCCGGTGTGAATACTCCGATGCTTAAGTTAGAACGCAAGAAAGAAGGAAAAGAAGAGTTGGTAGCTAAGAGTGTAGGTCGCGCCTTTTCACTATACTTGAGAAATTAGAGGTCTCAAGAAGAAGTTTCTCTTCTGTCCTGAGGGATTTTATAGGGGCGTTCTTGTCAGATCGGGCATAACCACCACTGGGCCCCTGCCACAGCCGTTACCTGCCAGGGCTACGCAGGTGGCCGTTGTGTCGTACTCCTCGCTTGGGTGAGTGACACGTCTCCAAAGTAACAGGCACGCCTCCGCCTGCTGAGAGACGTGGGTGCAGACTGTTGAAAGGACAGGGACTATGCCGTCAGTAAGGGACGTGGCGCAATTTGATCGGTACGGCCTGTCAGATAGAAGCTTCCTGAGGAATGCTCGTGCGGCTCATTCACGAGCTACTTTGCAGCGAGCTCAGAATACTCCAAGAGTACCCTTAGTAGAATTGGTCCTCGGGATGACTTGTCTGCTTGGGAGCTCGGGCGAGCTGGTTTTCTTAGCTTGCGAGCTAAAGTTGCCTCAGAATATCCCTTTAGAGCTAGCTCGGGGAACCCGGAGCTCGTGTTATGGCGAGCTCCTCCTTTTGCACGCTACAATGTAGCGAGCTGCCTTATGGGCCCGTTACTTGGTTGTACTGGGCCACAATGTTGAGTTGTCGCTTATGCTGAGTCCGTGTCCATGTGTCACCGTTTCGTAGGTCAGGCCAAATCGTCTTCCATCAATTGCCCCTCACTCCTTGAGCTGAGAGCATTGCCTTAGCGCGAGGAGTTAATGAAGCGTGATGGACTGATTTGACCGAAATTCAAACTTGATTGACTACCCACATTAAATGCATTCATGGGAATCAAGAGATCTTCTGACTTTTCAGATTCCTAAAACGTGCTGAAGTGGCTCTTAACTCCGGACATCGTGCAGCCTCCATTGCCTTAATCATGGAAGACGTGCCGCCAATCACCTTCGGTTTTCAGAAGACGTGCAGTCAGTGCGCCTGCGAGCCATTGGATATGCTTTGATCAGGGCCGTCTATTCGGAGATGTGGGAGCTATAAATAGGAGGGTCTTCTGGGCCTCATTTCCCTTCACGCAGTTAGTGGCCCATCCCCTTTCGGTGAGTCTTAATTACTGTCAATCATGTCGGGATACCCGTACCATGTTTGTCACCAGGGAAATGACCAGGATGATGATGCTCCCTCAAGCTCGGGGGGAGCTTGAGAGCAAGTTCCGAGGGCCAGGGAATCTCCGACGAAGGAGCTTCCACTTCGCGGGAAAGGGAGCCCGATACTTTCGGCCCTTTCTGCATGACAGAGGGGAGACTTAGGTCTCTGATTAGCTATTTCCACCTTCCTAGGGACCTCCTCTACTGCATCCCCACCAGTAACTTTCCGTGGGAGCACGGTCCCAACGATATAGTCATTTACCAGGAACAGCTCAAGGCTGGCCTGTGTCTTCCCCTACACCCCTTGATAGTGGAGGTGCTAAACCACTTCGACGTCACTATTGACCAACTTCATCCCAATGCCATCCCGAACTTGGTTGGGACGATATCCTTGTGTTGGGAATACTATCTTCCCTTGAGTCTGGACATCTTTTCCGCTATCCTCTGTATAAAGAATGTCACTCCCGGGTTTCCACCGGAGAGGCGTCTCTACTACTCTCCCCGTTGTGGCTACAAGCTCTTGCATGAGCTTTCGAAGAAAATCCCCGCCTGGAAGCGGGATTATTTTTTGGTCTGCAACCCCGAAGGGTGGCCTTCCCTACTGCTTGGAGGGGCGCCATCCAGGACTTCAAGGTCGAGTTGGACCCTGAAACTTAGAAAACGATGTTGTCTTGGGCATCAGTAGGCTTCCTCTGCTTGGACTACTTGGCCAAGGAGAAGCTCATGCAAGCCCGCCTGAGCCCGAGTAGGTTGTCCTTTTAGGTCGCGTGGTTTTTGTCATGACATTGTGTTCAAATGCAAATATATCTTGTTCTTACCGAACTAATACTGTGATTTCTTCTTGGCAACCATCATGTCCGGTATCGACTCGCGCCGCCTTCTTTCAAGTAAACAGGGGCGCAGGGTGAAGAGGTCACGCCCCGACCGAACTCCCATCTCGGGGGGTACCGAGTTTGGATCCGCCGAGCCGACTTTATCCTCCCCTCTGCCTGTGATCCCACCGCTTGGAATCCCACCACCTCCATCCAAGGGAGCTAGTGGGGCTGATCTCGAAGGGGGCGAGCTCCCACAACAGGGGGTGAATCCCCATAACCCTCTCCAGTCATCCCCTTACCCTCCGTTCCCAATGGGGAACTAGGAAGGGGTGAATGACTACGTCGTGGCTCGACAGAGGAGCCGGAAGGCGATTTGCAACGACGTGGTCACCCATTGGGGGAATATAGAGCCCGGGGACCTCGCCACGTTTGCCTCCTCTCACTGCATGGTGGTAAGTGATTCTTTCCTTTCTTCTCTCATTTTGCTTCCTTTTGCTATCCTCTGATCCTCTTTTTGTTGGCAGGTGAATACCGCCATCCATTCTATGGCTCTCCAGAAGCGCATCCACTACATCGACGTCATCGACCAACAGGCTACCAATCAGAAGCTCTAGGGCGAGCTCCATCACACTCGCAAGGGGAGTGAATCTCTGAAGAGAGCACGCATCACAGGGAGGAGTCATCGAGGGTGGCGGTGGAGAGGGAGCTCCTTCGGTAGTAGGTGCGGGACTTGGAGTCCACTCTTCTAGATCAGACTCGAAATTTTGACTAGATGGTGGAGGCCGAACGAGAGAAGGCGGTCTGGGATTTCAAGGACTCCTAGGAATATCACGACCTCCAGGTGGAATACGGCTTGAGTTTGTACCGCTCTGGGTTTAAGCTCTGTCGATGGTTGGTTTGGAAGAAGTTCTTTGGGCTCAATCTTGACGGCATCACTATGAAGGGTCTGTCTCCTGAGACAGCGGACCAAGCGGAGGAAGAGGAGCTTGACTCTCCGGAGGACGAGGATAAGGAGGCGGATCCCTGAGGCGGTGTTTTTCCTGGACTTCTGGTAGCTCCCGGGTGCCATAAACCCGGTTTTTCAAAGATCTTTGGTTGGGCGGTTGTGCCCTGTGATTGTCAAACTTTCCTGAGATGCTTAGCTTGGTTATTGCCCTATCGTTTTTCTCTTTCCTTCTTTTTTTTGTTTGAAATGGTAATGAAAGTTCTCCCTTTTTCTTCCAAGTATGATGTGCTTTCTTTATCTTTGCTAAGGTGATCTCAACACCCAAGCTATTAGAGTTACATACTCGAAGTAGGACTTCTCGATAATCGTTGTCTCGGGTTATCCCTTAAATCATTTAAGGCATCTTTATGGTGCTCGACGAAGTGGTTTTCACGTGTGCTTGAACTATACACTCATCGATTATTCTTTAGTTTGATCATCGTACTGGAACGAGCCATGCTTGGCGGGGTTTAGGCCCGAGCTGCTCACACTTTTCATACTCTACCCCCATCATTGAAATGGCTAAGTCTTTCTTGATGCCGAGGTGTTGGTTAGCTCGGTGCCTTAGCCCGTAAGCCGAGGGGTGACTTGTGGTCTGCCCTTGAAGTTTGCCCCTGTCATGGAGACGACTGGGTCTTATTGCGCCAAGGTCATGTTAGCTCGGCATTTTGGCCCTTAGGTTCTAGGAGTGACTTATAGCCCACTCTTGGAGTTCGCCCATGCCATAGAGGCGACTGGGTCCTATTGTGCCACGGTCATGTTAGCTCAACATTTTGTTCCTTCCCCAAGCACTCATTTCACTCAGTAAGGTCCTTCCCAATTGGACCCGAGCTTGCCAACGCCAGGCTCAGGTACCATAACTTCACGCAGGACCAGGTCGCCAACGCGGAGGTTCTACTTCTTGACCCTGGCATTATAGTACCAAGCTACTCCTTGCTGGTATGCTGTAGTCCTGATGTACGCGAGGTCCCTTACTTCGTCAAGGAGATCGAGGTTGGTACGTAGCTCGTCCTCGTTTGTCTTATCATTGTATGTTTCCAGTCATAGCGTAGGTACTTCGATTTCTGCCGGGATAACTGCTTCAGTGCCGTAGGTGAGGTTGAAAGGGGTCTCTTCTATGGTGGTTCTCTCCGTGGTTCGGTAAGCCATAGAACACTAGGTAACTCGTCTGCCCACAATCCTTTAGCTCGATCCAAACGTGCTTTCAGTCCGCGGAGGATGGCTCTATTTGTGACCTCTGCCTGACTGTTTGCTTGAGGGTGTGCAATTGAAATAAAATTTTATCAAATTCCCATGTCTTGGCACTAGTTCTAGAATTTGATGTACTCGAACTGGTTGTCGTTGTCAGAGATCAGTACTCGAGGTAACTCGAAGCTGCACACAATGTTCTTCCAAAAGAAGTTTTGGACGTTCTGAGCTGTGATCGCTACAAGGGGTTCAGCTTCTACCCACTTTGTGAAGTAATCCAATGCTACCACTAAGAATTTCCTCTAGCCTGCTGCTGGCGGGAACGATCTAAGTATGTCGATGTCCCATTGCATGAAAGGCCCCGGGCTGGTGAGATACTTGAGGTCGGCAGCAGGTTAGTGGTGAATATTCGCGTGCTTCTGGCATTTGACACATTTTCTAACGAGTTCAATGACATCTGCCTTCATTGTTGGCCAATAATACCCCTGCCGAAGTGCCTTTTGGGTGAGGGCCCTGCCCCCAAGTGTCCGCCGCACAGACCCTCATGAGTGTCGCGGAGTACAAGATCGGCTTCAGTAGGCCGCAAGCAACGCAGGTAGGGGAGTGTGTAGGACCTATGGTATAGCCATTCGTCTATCATGATGTATTTGGTTGCCTGACGCTGCACCCTTCTAGCTGCATTGCGATCTGCAGGGAGGGTCCCGTGTAGCAAGAAGCTCGCGAGCGGGTCAATTCAGCTTGGCTCAACTTATACGACGGGAGCGACCTCCTTTGCCCCTCCCCCCCCGAGAATGCTAGGCCGAGGCAGGTCCTCTATGTACACGGTTCTCATGATGATGTTGCTGGTACTGGCTAACCTGGACAGGGCGTTGGCCTCAGCATTTTCCAACCTCGGTATTTGTTTGATGAAGTGTGAATGGAAGTTGAGAAGGGCCTCTCTGACTTTAGCTAACTAGGCGATCATGGTTGGCTCACGAGCTTTGTACTCGCCAGTGACTTGGTTGACCACGAGCTGGGAGTCACTACAGATAACAACGTGCTTGGCTTTTACTTCTCTGGCTAAAGCTAGTCCAGCTATCAACGTCTCGTATTCCACTTCATTGTTAGATGCCATAAACTCGAAGCGTAGCGCGTACTCCAATTTCGTGCCACTTGGGCCATGCAAAACTATTCCGGCACTGCTGCCCTATTGGTTCGAGTAGCCATCTACGTGAAGGATCCATGGCTCCTCATCCCAATTCATACTTGGCCTTACAAGGAGAGATGCCACACTGGCTGCTACCTCACGGGGCTCGGACTCAACCAGCCTGAGAGCTTTGGGCTCACCCAGACTGGGGATCTCGTGCTCAACCGGCCTGGGGACTTCGAAGCTGAATGTGCACTCAGCAATGAAATCTGCTAAGGCTTGGGCCTTGATAGCAGTTCGTGGCTTGTACTGGAGGTCGTACTCGCTGAGCTCGATGGCCCACTTCGTTAACTAACCAAAGACCTCGGGCTTAAGTAAGACTTGCCTTAGAGGTTTGTCAGTGAGGATGATTACAGTACGAGCTTGGAAGTACGGGCGGAGCTTCCAAGCTGCAATTACTAGTGCATATGCTAGCTTTTCTATCTCCGGGTATCTCGTCTATGCTCCCTGCAATACTTAACGAATATAATAGATGGGTCGTTGGAACTGATCTACTTCCTTTTAGTACCGAACTGTCCACTTCGTCGCTTGCCGAGAGGTACAGTTCTAAAACATCGCCCTCCTCGGGTTGGGTTAAGATCGGCACACTAGCGAGGTATTTTTTGAGCTTGTCAAACGCGAGCTGGCAGTCTTGGGTCCATTGGAACCCTTTGCTCTTAATTGCCTTAAAGAACGGAAAGCAGTGGTCCACCGACTTGGACATGAAGCGGCTCAGGGCGGCTATGCGACCATTCAACCTCTGAACCTCCTTCAACTTATGGGGCGGTCTCATATCTATGATGGCCTTTATCTTATCCAGGTTGGCCTCAATCCCGCGTCAGTTAACGATGTACCCTAGGAATTTACCCGAGGTAACACCGAAGACACACTTGTTCGGATTCAATTTCATATTAAACTTACATAAATTTTCAAAAAACAGAATGCAAATCTTGAATTAATTCATGTGAAAATTGGGTTTTGACGACCATGTCGTCTACATAACATTCTACTTTTCTGCCAATTAATGGCTCGAACAATTTATTTACAAGCCTTTGAAAGGTCACCCCTGCGTTTTTCAACCCGAAGGGCATAACCTTGTAACAGTATAGACCCAACTCTGTGATGAAGGCGGTCTTTTCTTCGTCCGTCGGGTCCATCCTGATTTGGTTATAGCCCGAATAGGCATCTAAGAAACTCAACAACTCGTGCCCTTAGGTCGCGTCCACCAAGCAGTCAATTCTGGGGAGCGGGAAGCAGTCTTTTGGGCAGGCTTGGTTTAGGTCGGTGTAGTCGACGCACACGCGCCACTTGTCGTTAGCCTTCTTCACCAAAACAGGGTTGGCTACCCAACTCGGGTAATGGACTTCTCTTATGAAGTCAGCTGTGAGGAGCTTCGCGACCTCCTCGTCGACCGCTTTCCACCGCTCCGGGGCTAGGTTGCGTTTCTTCTGTCTAACAGGCCTAACTAAAGGATTAGTATTGAGCTTGTGAGTTATAAGGTCAGAGTCAATACCGGGCATCTTTGCCGCGGAACATGCAGATATATCTAAATTTTGCAGTAAGAAACTTACTAGTTTGGATCGTAGAGGTTCCTGGATGGAGGCACCGATCTGAAGCGTTCGAGCTTGGTCTGCTACCGAAGTCGGAACAACAATTGTTTCTTCCATGGGTGCAGCTCGTTCTTCGCCTTGCTCCGTAGGCCACTCCAGTTCGAGGTTGTCGGCCACCTTGGTCTTTCCCTTTAGGGCGGCAACATAGCACTTGCGGGACTCGAGTTGGTCACCTCGCGGTACCCCCACACCGAAGTCTGTATGGAACTTCATTGCCAAATGATAAGTGGAGACCACCGCCCGTAGAACATGGGTGATCAACCGACCTATTATGGCGTTGTATGGGGAGGGGGTCGCGACCACCAACTTCCACAGGTACTATCACTTCCCTAAGGGGCCTGACTTCTTCTCCGCTGAAGCCCACCAAAGGAGTATTCGTAGGCCTCAAGTCACTTCCTGCAACTGAAGCTGGTCGAACGCAGCTTTGAAGACAATATTTGTCGAGCTGACTAAATCAACAAGGGCGTGCCTGACCTCGAAGTCGTTGATCCTTAGCTTTATCACAAGTGCATCGTCGTGGGGGTAGTGGACCTCTCGCACATCGTCCTCCGTGAAGAAGACTGGTTCTTCTGTCTTCGGCCGATTCAGAGGATTTTGTTCTTCCCTGGTACCTTCACGAACTGACATCCAAGCTGCTGTTGAGATACAACCCGCAACTATTGAGCCTCCTACTATCACGTGGATGGTGCCGCGAACTGGCCTCTCTTCTGGAGGCTGCCTCTGCGACTGTTCAGTCGGCTTGCTGCTGGACTCGGGAGCATCCATACCTTGATCCCCTTGCCAGCCTACCTTATTATTATTATTAATATTATTATAATTATTATTCTTATTATTATCATTATTATAATTCTTATTCTTATTCTTATTCTTATTATTATTATTATTATTATTATTATTATTATTATTATTATTATTATTATTATTATTATTATTATTATTATTATTTTGTACAAAGTTCCTTAAATATACGCGATAGATGAGCTTCTCTATCTCGTCACGGAAGTATTTACAATTCCCAGTACTATGACCGTTATCTCTGTGAAAACTACAATACAGATTCTTATTTCTCTTGTTGGGATTCCCCCTCAGACGGGGTGGCCACTTCACATACAGGGTGTCTTTGATTGCCATCAGGATTTCAGCCCGCTTCGCATTTAGTGGGGTGTCATAAGTTTGGTCTGCTACAGGAGCTCGGAACGGCTAACTTGGCTTTGCCCCCGGGCTACGTTCTTCTTCTTTCGATTGTCTCCTTGGCTGGAAGGTTCTCTTTCTCTTTTTCTTTTCTCGGGCGTGTTCTCGCCCTTCTGATTGATCTCTTCCTCCGTGGCTATAAACTTGTCCGTGAGCTTAAGGAATTCGGTTATGGTCGCCGGTTGGTTGACGACCATGTGCCATTTGAACTCTTTATGCGCCACGCCCTTCTTGGCTACTGCAAGGCGCACGGCAGGGTCCAAGCGCGGTATCTACATGCACGTATCGTTGAACCGCTTGATATAGCCCCAGATGGACTCTCCCTCTCTCTGGACTATGTTGAGAAGACTTTCCTCAGTTCGCGGGCACCGTTTGCTGGTAACGAAGTGGGGCGTGAAGGCTTGCGCAAACTGCGCTCAACTTCTTATCGATCCGGGTGTCAGGTTATGGTACCATGTGCGGGCCACTCATCTGAAAGTGGTGGAGAAGGCCATGCACATGCAAGACTCACTGGCCCTCGCCAGGTGCATATACGACTGAAAGGCGTCTACATGGTCATTTGGGTCAAACGACCCCTCATACTTGTTGAGAGGGGGGAGCTTGAAGTCTTTAGGCATTGGAACTGCCAAGAACTCGGGAGATAGGGGGATAGAACTAAAAGGAGGGGAGCCTTAGCTTCGCCCAAGCTTACCTCTTCTTTGCCTTCAAGCTCGGGCAGGTTGTGGGTGGCAGATCGGCAAGCTCGGTGGTGGTGTCTCTACTTCTTGGCAGGCTCCACATTCGTGCTGCTCACCTCCGTGCTGTCAGGAATGGTTTGTGTAGGAAGTAGCTCGGGCCGCTGGTGATGGCTGTGGACAGAGGAATCCTCCTTGGAGTTTGCAGCCAAGATCTCAAACTGGTTCTCTAGGAGTGGGGTTTCGAACTTCGACTGTCGAGGTGATGTAGACTTGGCGAGCTGGGGTCCTCCCGACTTGACCGCCCGCGGCGAGACCGGGGTGGCCGGTCTTTCTTGTCTGCTGCGGGAGGAGGCCTGGCTCTTAGGAGGGTTTTGGGAGGCTTCTCCTTGGCGAGAAGGGCATTCGTCCTGGCAGCGAGACCTAGCTCGCTGCGAGGCTGGGTGTCGATGAGGGAGTTGCGGCTGCTGAAGCTGAGGTTGAGGCAGCTAAGGGAATTGCTGCTGGTAGTGGTACTGGGAGACGTGGTGCAGCAATTGCTGCTGGTAAAGCTGGTGTTGCTGGAGCTGCTGCACTAGGGCTTGCGTTGGCCGCATGCACTACATCAAATCATCGAGTAGGTTTTGGCTGGTTGCCATAGGGATGATAGCCGGTTCTGCAAAGATCATTTCAATAGAGGTAGGAAGGGGAACACCCACAGGCGTTGTTGCTCGCGGCATGTTCAAGCTGGGGACTCCGTCCACCGAAAGGGGAATGGTGAACTGCCCAATGCAGACCATGGGAACCTGGGGTTGTTCTCTGGCGTTATCCATCTCCATGCTGCGTCCGATATTGCTTAAGGAAGCCATGAGTGTTGAGTTTTCATAGAAGAAAGAACTGTGAAGATTTAGAGGAAGGCTTTTAGATGCGTTTCCCACTGACGGCACCAAATAATGCGGCATGATCCGGGCACTCCTAACTGGATGCTGACTAGCTCCTTGTTGGCAACGGATGGCACCTAAGAAGATGGAAAGGAAGGATTCCTGGGGATTTTACCCGGTGGGAATACTCAGATGCTTAAGTTATAATGCAAGAAAGAAGGAAAAGAAGAGTCAGTAGCTAAGAGTGTAGGTCACGCTTTATCACTCAAGAAGAAGTTTCTCTTCTGCCTTGAGGGTAGGGGCGTTCTTATCAGATCGAGCATAACCGCCACTAGGGCTCTACCACAGCCGTTACCTGCTAGGGCTGCGCAAGTGGCCGTTGTGACATACTCCTCGCCCGGGTGAGTGACACGTCTCCAAAGTGACAGGCATGCCTCCACCTGCTGAGAGACGTGGGTGCAAACTGTCGAAAGGACAGGGACTGCGCTGTCAGTAAGGGACGTGGCGCAGTCTGGCCAGTATGGCCTATCAGATAGAAGCTTCCTGAGGAATGCTCGTGCGGCTCATTCGCGAGCTACTTTGTAGCGAGCTCGAAATACTCCAAGAGTACCCTTAGTAGAATTGGTCAACGGGATGACTTGTCTGCTTGGGAGCTTGGGCGAGCTGGTTTTCGTAGCTCGTGAGCTAAAGTTGCCTCGAAATATCCCTTTAGAGGTAGCTCAGGGAACCCAGAGCTTGCATTGTGGCGAGCTCCTCCTCTTGCGCGCTACGATGTAGCGAGTTGCCTTATGGGCCCGTTACTTGGTTGTACTGGGCTATAATGCTGAACTATCGCTTACGCTGAGTCAGTGTCCACATGTCGCCATTTCGTAGGTCGGGCCAAATCGTCCTCCATAAAAAATAAACCATAATTTTGCACTAAAATCATTTTTACTACCATGATTTGCATCGATGTAAATAAATTCTGATTTTTTTTTTTGCTTAAAGTTTTACCTTATTTTGTTTCATTGTAGAACAAAAGATATAAAATAAGAACTTAAGCATAATAAGTAAAAGGTAAATTCTAGATTAGTACCCTAAACTTTAGGGGTACTTTCAAGTTAGTACCGGAACTTCAAATTGTCTCTTCAGTACCTAAATTTTCAAAAACTTTCAAGTTGGTCTGTGGCATTAGTACTTCATCCGTTATCTCGGTCACGTGACAACATGTGATGGTTAAAATTTTTCAAAATGTCAAAACTACCCTTTTAAGTAAATTTGTAGACCATTTTTGCCTTTTTAAACCAGTTTAAAATTTGGGAAATTTAGGATTATTCAGCTTAACGACAATCACTGTTACGACGGTGGACGGGTCACCGACCACGGTCTTTTACTCTCGACAAGTCTTCCTCTTCTCCTTCCGACGAGGCTTCTACTTGAAGCTAAATAATCTAGGGTTGAGCAAACGGATTTTGATTGACGACGACAAAGGCTTCCCGTTCACATAGCGGGAAAGAGATATCGGAGGCGACAAGGGCTTCACAAACGCCCAGAATTTGTCATTCACCCCAAAACGCATGTACCAACCTACGCATCTATGAGGAGGGCCCACAGTTGTTGCCATGTCGGAAATCCTCCAAACGCATCTCTCTCTTGCTGCTAGTTAGGCCCCGCCTCTACCTCGACGCCTCCATTGGAAACTAGACTTGGGAAGTGATGGCTAAAGAGATCCTTGGTACTGGTTTTACGTTCTAACTAACTCCTTGTCATCAAGATTTGTTTTGGTATTAACATGAGAGGCATAAGAGGAAAAGAATCGTCACTTCTCCTCTTTCTCCCTCCTCCAACTCCCAGAAGATACTCGGGTATCAAAAACGATACACGACCGTTGATGGTGATCCATTAATGCAAACATTGTTCAAGCTAACAAAGATCAGAAGATGGCCTCAGCCGAGCAATTGGTGCTTGAGCTTAGCAACCCCGATCGTAGAGAAAATGCTCGTCCCTACTGTTTGCTCTGTTTTGATAAAAGAAGAAAAGAATCAGCCTTTAACTCATGTTTCGTCATCAGATCTCTTTGCCTACTTCCATTTACGGCTCAAGATGCATGAGATTTTGCACATCTAAGGAGGCCAGTGTGGCAACCAAATTGGCGCCAAGAGGATTACCTTGTAGGCAATAACTGTTTTTTGCCAAGAGGATTTTGCACATCTTTAGTGTAATGCCTATTGGCCTAATTGTTTCCAGCACCAAGCTATCCAAAGAATAGCTGATCGGATCACAATAAGCACAGCTCGGTCTCATCGTCTCCTTCTCAATGAAATTAACAAGCCCGCCCAGTTAGTTCTACCACCGAACTATCCAAAGAACAATCGATTGGAGCATAATGAGTGCAAATCGGTTTCATTGTCTCCTCCTTCGTGAACTCAACAAGCCAAATAGAAGAAGATACAGGAGAGAGAGAGAGAGAGAGAGAGAGAGAGAGAGAGAGCTGATAACTACTGATGTATAAAATCTAGAGCAAACCCTAGTTGTTGAGGCGACGAGTGACAACTTTGTCTTCTTCGGTGACGGTGATAGATTGAAAACACTACCCTTTTCAGTTACCTGAGTGTAAATAGGCGAAAACCCTAATCGTATAGGTGATAATATCATTTTCTGATCGTCATTGGTGAATTCAATCGTTGGATAAGTCATCTCCGACATCGATTTTCCAAACAAACCCACCAACAGAAAACATTGCAACTTCGAACAAAACATCAATGCTGGGAATGAACAGTTTGTTCAGTCTAAGGAAAAAAATGTTTAAATATTAATGGGATCAACTATGATATCAAAAAGATATGATATCAGAATGATTTCTCACCAATCAAGTGGAATCATAAATATGGCAGCCAATCAGGTGTTATTTATTGTGAACATCCCATTGAAATTGGGTGTCACTTTATGGCAATGAAAGGAGCTGCGGCCCATCAACAACTTGAACTAGAGAGTGATGAGCCTCCCAAGTAGAAATAAAGATAATGAAAGAGTTTACTCCTAAACCAAGGTTAAGGCATATTTCTAGGCATCAAAAAGAGGGAGAGGGAAGGTGTTAGGCACACCTCTCCCTTTCGTCTTGTTAATGCCTATCCTAAACCCTAACGTTAAAATTCAAAACTAAATCAATATGTAAAATGCTCCCTTTGATTCAATAAAGATATTAACATGGGGAGAGTGTTCTCTCACAGGGTTCAATCTCCTCTTTCACTCTTTCTGAGTGTAAGAAGCCCTTAGAGAAGCAAATGGACGGGTGTCTACACACCTTCCCCCTCTTTATCTAAGGCCTACCACAGTCCTACTTGAGGTAGAGAGAGAGAGAGAGGGGACTATGAGGAGCACAAAACTCCACAAATATCACTCTAAATCAGATTTACAAAAATAAAGAGGATGAAATCCGAATGTGCTACATGCATTTAGACAAAATAAACAAATTACAGGAGAATCAAATTCATATCATCTTAATTCATCTTTAAACAAAACAAACAAAAAATACATCAAGATAAAGGCAACATCAATCTAAACATTTTATTTATGAGAAAAAAAAATAAAAATAAAGGCAACATCAATCTAAACATTTTATTTATGGGTACACGGTTATCATGGTAATTGTGGATCGGTTGACAAAATATGCCCACTTCATTCCCTTAAAACACCCATTCACTGCCACCACAGTCGCGAAGGCATTTGTTGCCAACGTTGTCTGCCTACACGGAGTACCAACATCCATTGTTAGCGACCGTGACAAGGTATTCATCAGCTCATTCTGGCAGACACTTTTTCAGATGCATGGGACGAAATTGTGTATGAGCTGCAGTTACCACCCCCAAACCGATGGGCAAACCGAAGTTGTTAACCGGACGTTGGAGCAATATCTACGGTGCTTTGCAGGTGACCAGCCGCGAAAATGGGTAGAGTGGGTTCCTTGGGCAGAATACAGCTACAACACCTCCACTCACTCTTCCACCAAAATGACACCCTTCGAAGTAGTCTACGGAATCCCACCCCCTAGTCTCCTGACCTATGTACCGGGTACAGCTCGAGTAGGGGCAGTTGACGAATACTTGCGTGACCGGGACATCATCCTACGCGAGCTACAACATAACCTCCAGGTAGCCCGGAACTGGATGAAATGTCAAGCGGACCAGCACCGACGAGAAGTCTCGTTCGTAGCAGGTGACTTCGTGTATGTGAAGCTACAGCCTTACTAGCAGACCTCGGTGGCGTTTCGGCGTTCCATGAAGCTCGCCCCACGTTATTTTGGGCCGTACCCAATCATTGAGAAGATTGGTCCAGTAGCCTACCGCTTAGCCTTGCCCCCGGCTCTCAAATCCACAATGTGTTTCATGTCAGTTTGTTGCGGAAGCACTTGGGACCCATCACCCCTACTTCCACTTAGCTTCCTCCAATCTCGGATACTTCGACCATCCTACCCCAACCGGAAGCAATCCTGGATCGCCGTATTATTCACAAGGGCAAATACCGCCCAAAATCCGAAGTCTTGGTCAAATGGATTGGGGCGCCAGCTGAGGATGCAACCTGGGAGAATGAATGGCGCTTCAGAAAAGCTTATCCCGACTTCCTTGCGGACAAGGGTCCTTGAGGGGGGAGGAGAATGATACGTGCATGCATGCAGCAGCCGAAGACCCGGTCAAAGTGGATAGCAGCAGAAGACCCAGTCATGTTAGCTCTTAATTGGGATAAGCCTTATCCATTCAGTTTTAATTCTGTTAGAATAGATAAGTCTTCAATTCTGCTCATAGATAAGTGCATTTTGTTTCCTAGATAAGTGCATTAGATAAGTCTTCAATTTCTGTTCCTAGATAAGTGCATTCTGTTTCCTAGATAAGTGCATTATGTTTTTTTGTTGATAAGCTCCTAAGATTAAGGGGCAGTAGTTCCTATTTCTACTCCCAGTTTGTAGCACCATAAGGCTATAAATATAGCCGGAATGAATGGAGTTGGCATTGGCTTTTCTACAAACAAACTCTCTCTCTCTCTCTTCTCCTTATTCTAGATCCTTCTCCCTCTTGTTAGATAACTTGAGCGTATCATTGGTATCAGAGCCGGTTCGACCATGGACACTCGTGGAAAGATGAACACAGAGTTCCGCAATGAGGTCAAGGAAACCTTAGCACGGCATGAGTCGAGCTTCGACCAAATGAACACTGTCTTGCAAGCAGTGTTAACTGAACTCCAAGCCCTTCGAGCCTCACGAACCACTCCCAATACCACACCCGAGACCAACCCCTTCGCCCATGAAGAATCCTCACAGCCCCATACTTCCCGTTCAAGCTCCACCCATGACCACCCTCATCAACACGTCAAGCTATCATTCCCAAAATTTAATGGGGATGATCCGAGCGGTTGGATTTACAAGGCGGAGCAGTATTTTGAATTTCAAAATTTTGTTCCGGACCAACAGGTGCAGCTAGCTTCCTTCCATTTGGAAGGCATCGCCTTACAGTGGCACAGGTGGTTGACCAAGCATCGTGGACCGCTCACATGGGAAGAACTCTCCAAAGTGGTGTTACAACGGTTCGGCCCCACCGACTACGAGGACCCATCAGAGGCATTAACCCGCCTAAAGCAAACCACCACTGTGACGGCTTATCAAGAAGCCTTCGAGAGGCTCTCTCACCAAGTTGACAGCCTGCCTGAGAGCTTTCTCATTGGCTGTTTCATTGCAGGACTTCGTGATGACGTTCGTTTAGATGTGAAGATCAAGCAGCCTCGAACTTTGATAGAGGCGATTGGAGTGGCCCGGTTAATTGAGGAACGAAATCACTTACAGCGGAGATCTAGCCAACCGATTCGATCCCCATCAGCCATGACAACCCAGAAGGTGTTGCCCAACCCCATGGCCGGTGTACTTGGGCCTCCACCAAGCTCGCGCGCGAACCAGGTTTCCAGTGCTCCTTCTTCAACATTCCAGTGACTCACCAACCAGGAGGCGCGAGAACGTCGTGAGAAGGGGCTATGTTACTACTGTGATGAGAAGTTCACCTCCGGCCACCGTTGTGCACGTCCACAACTGTTCATGATTGAGGATCCGGAACCGGCGGACGCGGAGACTGTCGAATCAGAGGAGGAAAACCAAGAAGCCATCCCTGAAATCTCCTTCCACGCTATTGCAGGAGCTGAGCACCCGCAAACCATACGTGTTCTTGGGAAACTGAAAAACAAGAACGTGACCGTATTAATTGATGGCGGCAGCACCCACAACTTCATTGACCAAGCCATCGTCTCCAAGCTCGGGTTGCCAGTGAACCAAGACAAGAAATTTCAAGTTATGGTGGCCAACCGTGAAAAGATCGAGTGTATGGGGCAGTGCCGATCTCTCACCCTCGCCATTCAAGGACACACCGTTACCGCTGACTATTATGTTCTTCCCGTCGCAGAATGCCAGTTGGTGTTGGGAGTACAATGGCTAGAGACGCTTGGACCCGTCGAGATGGATTACAAACAACTAACCTTGACGTTCAAAAAGGAGGGACTCTCTTGCACCTTCCAAGGATTGGGACGAGCCAGCATTGAAGCCTTAACCAACAAGGAATGCAATGGGTTACAAGGTACGGGATTTTTTTTTTCAAATAGTTCCTTCACATAGCAGCGTCCAACCAGGTTTTCTTCCACCCGAGATGGACCACCTTCTCACCGAATTTTCCCATGTGTTTGAGCCGCCCACAAGCCTGCCTCCTAAACGACCACATGACCACCGGATTGCACTGCTTCCCGACAAAGGACCGGTGAGTGGGAGGCCATATCGATACCCGTATTACTAGAAGACTGAAATAGAGAAGATGGTGAAGGAGCTTTTGCAGACAGGGCTGATAAGACCAAGCAATAGCCCATTCTCATCGCCGGTTTTGCTAGTGAAGAAGGCTGATGGAGCTTGGCGGTTTTGCGTGGATTACCGAGCACTGAACGAAATCACTATTAAAAACAAGTATCCCATTCCCGTGATTGATGAATTATTAGATGAGCTCTACGGCACCAAATTTTACTCCAAACTAGATCTACGGTCGGGATACCATCAGATTCGAGTGCAAGAAGAAGACGTTCCTAAAACGGCTTTCCAAACACATGAAGGGAATTACGAGTTCTTAGTGATGCCGTTCGGCTTGACAAATGCACCTGCAACTTTTCAAAGCCTCATGAACGACCTCTTCTGCCCATACCTCCGGAAATTTATTTTGGTCTTCTTCGACGACATTCTGGTTTATTCTAAATCATTGGAAGACCACCTATCTCATTTGAGAGTTGTTCTAAATGTATTATCCTTTAACAAATTATTTGCAAAAATGTCAAAATGTCAATTTGGGGTTTCGCAGGTCGAGTACTTGGGTCATGTGATTTCAGAACAAGGCGTGTCCGTTGATCCAGCCAAAATACAAGCTGTTCTCGCATGGCCTACACCGACATCAGCAAAGGGGGTCCGTGGCTTCCTCGGGTTAGCAGGATATTACCGGAAGTTCATCCGCGACTTCGGAAGCATTGCAGCTCCCTTAACCCAACTGTTGACCAAAGGGGGATTTCAATGGAACGAGGCAGCAGAGCTGGCCTTTCAGCAATTGAAGAAGGCACTCACTTCACCGCCAATCCTACGTCTACCCGATTTCTCCCAACGATTTGTGATTGAATGCGATGCGAGTGGAACCGGGATTGGCGCCATCCTCATCCAGCAAAACCGACCGGTGGCCTACTTCAGTGAAGCATTGAAAGGTTCAGCCTTGGCATTATCCACCTATGAGAAGGAGATGTTAGCTATTGTCAAAGCCGTTAAGAAATGGCGCCCATATCTGCTTGGGAAACCATTCACAGTCCGCACCGACCAAAAAAGTCTTAAATATTTACTCGAGCAGAGGATAACCACACTGGCACAAACGCGGTGGCTGCCAAAGATACTGGGCTACGACTATGAGATCGAGTATAAAAAAGGGGCTGAGAACCAAGGTGCGGATTCCTTGTCACGTATGGCTGAATTTCAGTTTCTTTCCATCTCTATACCACACGCAGGCTGGTGGCCAATGCTACAAGAAGAGGTCAAACAAGACACCTTTTATGGGGAATTGATGAAAAAGCGACCCTCCCACAAGTTGCTTCAACGGGATGGGGTATGGTTCAAGGGGGACAAGATTTATTTGAGCCCCACCTCCACCTTGATTTCAAAGGTGGTGGCGGACTGCCACTCATCCCCTGTAGGGGGACACTTTGGGTTTCATAAGACCCTCTCTCGCATCAAGCACAGCTTCCTTTGGCCCCACATGCATCGGACGGTGAAGGAGTTCTTGCAACAATGTGACGTATGTTAGCGCTTCAAAACAGATTGCATGAGACCAACGGGATTGTTTCAGCCATTACCAATTCCTACTCAAATGTGGACAGACATCTCCATGGACTTCATTGAAGGATTGCCTTCCTCCAAAGGGTACACGGTTATCATGGTAATTGTGGATCGGTTGACAAAATATGCCCACTTCATTCCCTTAAAACACCCATTCACTGCCACCACAGTCGCGAAGGCATTTGTTGCCAACGTTGTCCGCTTACACGGAGTACCAACATCCATTGTTAGCGACCGTGACAAGGTATTCATCAGCTCATTCTGGCAGACACTTTTTCAGATGCATGGGACGAAATTGTGTATGAGCTGCAGTTACCACCCCCAAACCGATGGGCAAACCGAAGTTGTTAACCGAATGTTGGAGCAATATCTACGGTGCTTTGCAGGTGACCAGCCGCGAAAATGGGTAGAGTGGGTTCCTTGGGCAGAATACAACTACAACACCTCCACTCACTCTTCCACCAAAATGACACCCTTCGAAGTAGTCTACGGAATCCCACCCCCTAGTCTCCTGACCTATGTACCGGGTACAGCTCGAGTAGGGGCAGTTGACGAATACTTGCGTGACCGGGACATCATCCTACGCGAGCTACAACATAACCTCCAGGTAGCCCGGAACCGGATGAAATGTCAAGCGGACCAGCACCGACGAGAAGTCTCGTACGTAGTAGGTGACTTCGTGTATGTGAAGCTACAGCCTTACCGGCAGACCTCGGTGGCGTTTCGGCGTTCCATGAAGCTCGCCCCACGTTATTTTGGGCCGTACCCAATCATTGAGAAGATTGGTCCAGTAGCCTACCGCTTAGCCTTGCCCCCGGCTCTCAAATCCACAATGTGTTTCATGTCAGTTTGTTGCGGAAGCACTTGGGACCCATCACCCCTACTTCCACTCAGCTTCCTCCAATCTCGGATACTTCGACCATCCTACCCCAACCGGAAGCAATCCTGGATCGCCGTATTATTCACAAGGGCAAATACCGCCCAAAATCCGAAGTCTTGGTCAAATGGATTGGGGCGCCAGCTGAGGATGCAACCTGGGAGAATGAATGGCGCTTCAGAAAAGCTTATCCCGACTTCCTTGCGGACAAGGGTCCTTCAGGGGGGGAGGAGAATGATACGTGCATGCATGCAGCAGCCGAAGACCCGGTCAAAGTGGATAGCAGCAGAAGACCCGGTCATGTTAGCTCTTAATTGGGATAAGCCTTATCCATTCAGTTTTAATTCTGTTAGAATAGATAAGTCTTCAATTCTGCTCCTAGATAAGTGCATTCTGTTTCCTAGATAAGTGCATTCTGTTTTTTTGTTGATAAGCTCCTAAGATTAAGGGGCAGTAGTTCCTATTTCTACTCCCAGTTTGTAGCACCATAAGGCTATAAATATAGCCGGAATGAATGGACTTGGCATTGGCTTTTCTACATACAAACTCTCTCTCTCTCTCTCTTCTCCTTATTCTAGATCCTTCTCCCTCTTGTTAGATAACTTGAGCGTATCAGTTTTCTTTTAAAACCTAATGGAGAGGGCTTGGCTCAGTCAATTGGGAATCGACTGAATTGGGGTGATCTAGTTATGTTTGGACCGAATTGGGTTAGTGTCTAGTTAGGGTTTAAGTGAGAATTGTTAGGGTTCTTGGGTTTGGCTAAAGTGGTTGGAGGGCTATCTATTTGTGCTAATCTAATGAGTGGGGTCTTTTGGACAAGGCTCCTTATATCACTCTCAATTGTCTCCCCCTCATTTGATGTCTAGAATGAGGGGGATTTGGAATTTAATTTTTAAAATTTGAAACTTGGAGCCAAAACTAGAGGGGGCGGCTAAGGTTTTAGAATTTAGGGTTTTGGTGTGTGGAAGTAAGGGTTAGGCTGATCCAAGGGTGGAGAAGTAAGGGGGGTTCAAATCTAGGGCTAGGATTGATTCTAGGTTTAGTGAAGGCTTTGGGGTGATTTTCAAAAATGTGTAGGGACTTAAGTGAAAAGCATAGAAGGGGTTTTTTGCAATGAGAAGGCAAGTCCAAAGGGATATGATGTGTAGGATTCAAGTCGGTTGAGATTAAAACTCAAGATGTTAGGGTTTATCTCAAACAACGAGATCGCACGAATTGGAATCTTCAAAGATGGGGGGGGGGTAAAATGGGAAATTTTGTAACAAAATTTTCTAAGGGGGTTATAAGGTGTCCGAAAAGGGTGATGATAGGGTTTGATGGCCTTGAAGGGTGTGCCAGAGTAAGAAATTATGATTTGGAGTGCGTCGACTAAAGAAGGCCGTGGAATCAGAAATTTTCCTAATGGAAGGAGAAAATGGTCATTTGGGGTTTAAAAAAATAGATGAGGGTTTATTTGGGTATTTAGGAAGGTGATGGCGTGATCTAATTGTATTGGAGGGTGTACCGTAGTGCAGATCTTGAAATAAGAGAGTAGTGCCAATGAAAGCCCTCAATTTAGAATCATTATAGATGAGGGTAAAATGGTCATTTTAAGGTATACAGTATAATAGATCGACAATCAGGAGGTTTTGATGGGGTTTGGGGATGTCAGATGATGTGTGACAATGGAATATCTTGAATTTGGTGAGTATCAGACAACGAGGATGGATCATTTGGAATCTTTTTAAGCGAAGGGTAAAATGGTCATTTTTTAGGGTATCGAATGTGATGTATCATCAATCAGGAGGTTTTGATAGGGTTTAGAGGTATCAGATGTTGTGTAACGATTGATATCTTGAAGTTAGAGAGTTAGACGACAAGGATGACTTATTTGGAATCTTTTTAAGCAAAGGGTAAAACGATCATTTTAAGGCATGAAATTTGGTGGATGGTCGATTGGGTGTTTGATGAAGGTTTTGGATGGTTTGGGGGGTCTCAGATGATGTGTCTCGTGAAGATCTTTTATTTGAAGAGTTGCAACTAATGAGGATCGTCGGTTTAGAATCTTCTTGGATGAAGGAAAAATTGATATTTTGAGATCTAAAGTTGGACAGATGGTTGATCAGGAAGTTGATGGAGGTTTTGGTAGGTTTTGGGGGTCTTAGATGATGCGCCTAGATGAAGATCTTGGATTTTGAAATGGCAGCCAATGATGATCGTCGGTTTGGAATCTTTGTGTACAAAGGACAAAATGGGTATTTTGAGGTCAGAAATTAGATGAATGGTTGATCAGGAAGTTGATGGTGGTTTTAGTATAGTTTGGGGGCCTTAAATGGTGTGTCTCGATGAAGATCTTGGATTTCCAGAGTGACGATTGTCAAGAATAGTTGATTTGGAATCTTTTTGGATGAAGGGCAAAACAGTCATTTTTTGGTCTGAAATATGGTGGTTGGTCGATCAGGGGTCTAATGGAGGTTTTAGGAAGATTTGAGTGTCTCAGGGGAGCTATTGTGATGGAGATCTAAGATTTTGAGAGTGCCAGGTAACGGGAGTGGTTGATTTGGAATATTTTTGGATGAGGGGAAAGATTGGTATTTTGGGGCCTGAAATTTATTGGCTTGTCCATGAGTTGGTTGATGAAAGTTTTGGTGAGGTTTGGGTGCATAGAGGGTGGTGTTGTGATGGAGATTTATGATTTGGAGAGTACTAGGCAATGAAAATGGTCAATTTGGAATATTCCTAGATTAGGGGCAAAATTGATATTTTTGGTTCTAGAATTTGTTGGATGGGCACCTTGGGGTCCCTAGAGTCTAATGAAACTGTCTAATGGCTTTAGTGGTTTGGGAATCGTGAGGATCTTGGTTGCGAGTATTTTGGATAACTAGGGGGCTTAAAATGGAATCTTGGTTTGATGGATGGGTAAATAAGGGAATTTTAAGTTTGACTTTGGTGAAGTGGCATGGATTTGAATTACGAGGCTGTTGTTAGGGTTTGATCATGTTGGGGACGTGTGGATCGTAGGTTTTTGGTTTGAGAAGTGACATATTGTCAAATGTGTTGAAATTAAATCTCTAATGGATGAATGGTGAAATCAAGGAATTTAGGGCTGAAATTTGGTGTGATTGGATGATAAACATCTTTGCTTCATGTGGTAGAGTCTGATCGGGTAACCAAGGTTCAAAGCATCGATACAATACACATATCGATCATATTGTATCGGTACTTAGAAACGACCAAAACACTTTTTTTTAGTTTTTTTTTTCAAATTTTGGTTTTTTGGAAAGCTAAAAACATGTTTTTTATTATTTAAAAAATTGGGGGGTCCAAAATGCCTGGAAACCGTATCTTTTTTTAAATGATACGATACGATGGTGCATATCATATCGATATGATACGATATGCCCAATACGGTGCATATCATATCGATACTTTAAACCATGCGGGTAACAGGTGTGGTGGTGTGGTACAATTGGAATCATCGAAAGGGAATCTTATAGATTTGATGGTGGACTTGAGACTATGTGAATTGTAATTTAGTTTCTTAAGATTTTAGCATGTTTTAAATATGTTGGTAAGGTCTAATTGAACATTTAAAGTGTGAAAGTGGGTTAAAAAGGAGACCGAACCAAAATTGATGCTGATATTTATCAAAGTGTATGGGCAGATTTTGATCGGTTAAAATTCTTCCAATAACTCATCTTTTGTGCACCATAGATTTTTTCAATATTAATGTCTCATCTTCAAATTACAAGGGGCATTTATGTCATTACACTTATCGATTAATGTAATTTAACGATTTTTAACCAACATGACAGTTTTTTTTTTTTTTTGAAAGTTTAGATAATACAATAACACAATTTGAAATTCAGGTATCTCGAATCTCAATGCGTTGCAACAACACGCAGCGCAATACAATTGCACCCGAATTTTGATTGAGAAAGAAAAGACGACTGCATTTGTTTCGTTTGGCTTCCCTTCCTCTTCCCTGCTAGGCTGCAACACTACCACAGGGACAAAACAATCTTTCTCAGATAACACCAAAATCAAATCAGGCCCAAAATGAAAAGCTGCAACGCACAAAAGGCAAAACTGGGCAATCTATAACATACTCTTCGGTGACTTGTAGCCGCTGGATCAGGATCCATGATCAAATCAAAAGAGTGAGAGACCAGATGATAAAGCAATCCCAGCCATGTTCAGGCCTTCCATTCTGAACTCAGGCAATGGGACCCACGCCCAATTTCCCATCCTAAGGTCATATGTCAGCCAAATCAGGTCCCACAAACCCTCACAATTAGACACCAGAACGACCCTGATTATCCCATCTCTCTCCTCCAAACAACCCGTCATTACCCCGTAAGCCTTCTTAATCCTATTCACTAATCCACTTGGAACCTCCGAGACCAAATCCCACACGCGTCCATCCACGCTCAACCGCCAAAGCTCTATGCACGTAAACATCCTCATCTTCCTTGTACGCCCATGCACCAACTCCGACCTAATAATCACCATGTCACCATCACCGTACACGTGTAACTGATCGCTTGCATCAGCCGTACCGAATCCTACCGCCAGCCTCTCCTCAACGCCTCCCCCGTCAAATCTCGGCCGTAGAACCATCGGTTTCTCTCGTTCGGGCCCCAGCGCGATGACGACGCTCTCTGTCCTCCGATGGACGACACTCAGAAACACTGTCCCCTTCTCAGTGACACCTGGCTGATTGGTTTCCCTCTCGATGGCTTCCATCGACCGCCACGTGTCCGTTTCCGAGCCATACACGAACAAAGCGGGGCGGTTCTCGTATAAGTCGGCAAATAAAAATTGGAAGCGGTCGGAACCGGGAGGTCCGGCGATTAATTTCAGTCCTGATCGTCGCCACGATGACGTCCCACGTGGACCCAATGGGCTTGGAGGGATCCTCTTGACGGTGTTGCTCTTCAGATTAACGGAGATCAATTCCCGGCGGTTATTCGACGCAAAGAGAAAGAAGTTGCCGGAGGCGGTCAGGAAGTAAAGATCCTCACCCGGAGGAACGGCTGGAAACAAAAACTCGGCTACCTGTAATTTGAACCAACGGTCTGACCGGTCCGTGAAGCCGTGCAATAAGGAGTTACGAGGTGATCTCTTCTTGTAAACGAAGAGCCAACTGTCGGAGCTGGACCTGGAGTTGTACTCACGTCGGAAGTCCTCGGCGGAGATAACCGACGTTAGTGTTTTACAAACAGTTCTTAAACGGATGATTTCCGGCAAGACAAGCCGGAGTAGAATCTCTTGTATGAGCTCTGATGGAAGGAGACAGAGACCGAGGGAGTTTGACATCAGATTCCGGCTTCCGTCCATTCGCCTCAGGTGAGATGCGGTATTCAGAGGCTGTGAGAATCCGTTGACGGAGTTGAGGGCTTTTTATCGTGGCAGTTTTTTTGGCTTTTGTGCAACTCAGTAATTTGAAAATTATAAATAAACCCGGCTTACTTTTTAATTAATACACGAAAACAAAAGCTCAAAGAAATCGCCGTCGTAGGATTTCTTGTCCCCAATATGGGAATCGGACGGGGTAGATGGATCGTATACTCGGTAGATGATCAAATGATGATGCATGAAAACAACATAGGTTAAAGGAAGAAAAGGTCAACTACGTGGAAGTTTGTTTTGGTGTGGCGAAGATGCATCATGGTTTCATGGACCTACGTGAGTGAAGCACGCGAGCACTAATTGAATGAATTTATTATTAGGGAGGAATGAGTCACGGGCGGTGGTGGGATGGCCATGCATGAAGTATTTGACGTGGACCTTTTTATTTACTAATTATAATTCCTTCTTGGTTAAATGTGTGGTTGGGGTTGCATTGAGCTTTCAGGTTTGCCACGTGGCCTGCCCAGAAGATGTCCACTTGGGTTGCTTTAAAACCTGAGTTTGCTTCGGTTTAAGGCTTCTATTAAGAAAACATACCAGGTTTAAAAAAAAAAAAACTAATTTTATTGTTAAATTACTAGTTACTAATTTCTACTATGCTGTGGGTATCTTTAATACTTGATTCTTTATTTATTTATACAAATTAACGACTCTTGAAAGCTTAAACCATATTAGAATTCGGGAAGAAACCAACTTGGTTACATGATTAACAATTAATACTTTTTAAACATTTAAACTAGAAATATATTATTAATTAATTAATCCATCATTATTTTAAGAAAATCGTAATTTGTGTCGATGCGATTCTTGACGCCGATGCATTTTATTTATTTATTTCTTAATTAGACTAAACATGAAAAAAAAAAACCTAGCTGAATGCCATCTTCAATATGGTTAATTAATTGAAATGAGACTGATTGTAAACCAAATAAGTATACCCACTGTAATTTTCATGTTTTTTTTTTTTGGTATTTATAGAATAAATGTTTATTTCCTTATTTAATTGGATGACTGAAGATCCCTTGCTTGAGAAATAGGATTGCTTCTTCCTATTGGCCAAGCGTCAGATTCACTTCCAAATTCCAATTTATGTATTTCTATATATATACAGTGGGCTACCTAATACTACTTTATATATTTTATTTCTTTAAATATTCTCTAAAACTGAACTACAAGGAACCCACTTAGCTTCATATTAAACAATTACATGTCTGATGTCTCTAGTCACTTTCATCCATTATATTAATAGACCCACCCATCTTCTTATTGATGGCTGGATGAGATTCCTGCAGCAGAATACAACTGTTTATGAGAATAAAAGAGTGTCTGATCGACTGTCTTACTGTGTTTTTCTGGACAGAATTGGTTCTTCTTTTCATGTATTTTGCATAAAATTGTAATAATACTTGATGCTTAAAGAATGAAAATTCAGCTGGATTAGAATACATTACTTGTATTTTCTTAATTTTTTTTTTATTTTAAGTAAGAGTAAAAGTATCTAAAAGCATTTATTATTAATAATTAGTTTGTGGCGAATCGATCATGCTTGTCATCCATGTGCATATCACGTGCCTTAATGTGTCAAGATATTTCTCTATTCCAAGTGTAGTTTGATTCCTACTTATTGATGTTGTGATTGTGCAAAGGAAGAGGATAATATATGTTCAGAAGAGACTTTATTAGTTGAACAATTTGTATATATTATTACAAATAGCGGCCTCAGTCAAGGAGAAGGTGAAACCTTAGTACTCCAAAAGTTTGAAAATGACTTTCAGGGGCCTTGTCTTAGTACTGTTTATTTACTCAAGGCTTTTAAATAAGGCAGCTGAAAGTGGTTTCAAACCGTTGGAGGGTTCAAATGGTTCAATCGCTCGAATCCGGTCCAGATGGGGAGGTTTTAATTTATTCAAGTCACTTTCACTAACTCCCCAACCATGTAAGGTAGTTATCATGGGCCCTATGATACAAGAAAATCGAAGGTGATAGTTACAACTACTGTGCAATCCAGGTAACAGGCTTAGATGCCTAGATGGGGAGGTTTTAAAATTTTAATTTATTCAAGTCACTTTCACCAACTCTCTCTAACATAACCTAAGTTGCCATCTGTGAGATTCTTGGGCCAAAAGAGTCCTCCATTCAGGATTCTTGTTGAACATGATGAGCAGTATATAAGATTTTCTAGCCCAAGTAAGCTTGTCAACATTTTCATCATCAAATACAATATATTTAGCCAAATGGGTGTCCCATTTGCAACATGCTCTAATGCTCATCACTAACTGCAAATGGGGTGGCCCATTTGCACCCACAAACCATTCAAGTGCCTCCAAGTCTGATCTGTGAACAACAAAACACTGAAAGTGTTTTGACTTGTTTAATCTATTTGCTGGTTACCAAAAACTCTGAAATGGGTCATCCAGTCATGATGATCTGGGAGGCTATGGCCTCATCTTGGACCAGAACCAACTTGATCCAACCCTGAAATATGGTCCACATGGTTGGGTTTCAGTGAGTTTGGTTGGCCATGTTCCTCATGCACCATTGCAAGCAGATGTTCAATTCTTCATCTCTAGGCACTATTGAACCTCAATTTTTCTTTCCAAAGATACATTATATATTGCCAGAACAATGGGTACTTTGGGGGTAAGGGAGAAAGTGGATGTGGGTTGGGGAGATGGGCTCTTTAGCCTGTAAGCTTCTCTCCTTTCCTCCATACTAAACAGTACTTTCTTAATGTCAAAAAGTGTTCTATCTTCTAATAAAATATTGGAAATTATGATAGTGGAGGTTATTAGTTACAGCCATTGAACCAGTATGATTTCCTTGGAATATAATTATATATCATAGGTTATATCTTTAAAATATTAATTATAAGGGACCCTACTTACGTTGTTCAAATATCAGATGAAGCTCTGACATTGACTATGTATATTGGTAATAAACTTTTTCTGGTAGAAATATTGGTAATAAAATTAGGGAAAATTCCTGATCAGTACCATGTAATTTGGCTCGAGTGATAATTTGGTCTTCGAAATTTAAAATACGATAATCTAGTACCTAAACTTTTAAAATGTGTCAATCTAGTATTTAAACTTTAAAAATGTGACAATCCAGTACTTATTATGAACCAGTCCGTTAATCAACCATTAAGTGACATTTGAAAAGTCAAAAATGTCCTAAGAACGCCATCTAATTCTCTTTATCAACCATTCAAACATTGACAATAAAATGAACAGTCATAAATTTTATATTCTTGTAAACAGTCACCAACTTTTTTGAATAGAAGATGCTAGGTTTCGGGACTGTTCAGATTTTTGTCAACGTTTGGATGGTTGATAAAGAGAATTAGATGGCATTTGAATGACATTTTTTACTTTTCAAATGTCACTTAATGGTTGATTAACGGACTGGTTAACGACAAATATTGAATTGTAACATTTTGAAAGTTCGAATATTAGATTGTCACATTTTAAAGTTTGGGGACCAAATTGTCACTCAAACCAAAATACAAGTTACTGATCGAAAATTTTTCTATAAAATTATATGCAATTAGAATCGTTCTGGGTTTGAAATAGATCACCCTATTTACAAATACATTTTTCTATTGATATGGCCACACTGTAACCATCAAATGGAGGGTGACATGTAGACCCAGTCAAGGGAAATTTGGGGTAGTTGCTGATGCGAAGGAATAGGATGGGGGAATATATATTACAAAAGAAAAAAAATAGGATGGGGGAATACCGAATTGAAAGGTTCGACCATCTTAAAAACCAGGTCAAACAAGAAACTCTGTCGAGTGAGGAAACTCAGACGAACAAGGAAATATAGTCCCTTTTTGGCCAAAACCCCTCTAGGGGTGCAAATGTAGACCCAGTCAAGGGAAATTTTTTCTTTATATAAATTGTTATGTTTTTCTTTTAATTATTTATTAAAAATTTCAGAACTTGAATCGGATCAAATCAAATTTGGATACCTGATATCCTTAATGGTTTCGGATTTAAATCGATCTGGAAATTGTGAGATCCAGTTGGATCTTCAGAACATGTCATATGTAGGATATGTGCTATCGGATTGGATTCGGATATACCCCGATTTGAATCTTATATGATCCGTTTGCATTCCTAGACTCCTCTATATAAAGCCACTTAAGCCAAGGTTTAATTTGTTTCACTACTTCTCTATCAAAGCTCTGCCTTTCCCTCTTTTTTCCTGGTCTAATTTACACATTGAAGAAACCTCCCTTGGGAGCAACTTCGGGGTCTCTAATGTTATTTGTGCTTGTGGTTATCGAAGCCCTAGGTCTTCTAGATTCTTCCCTTGTTGCATATCTGCACAGTAACAACTAGGGATGGCAACGGGGCGGGTTCAAGGAGGGTTTTGTAAATTCTAGACCTTACTTACCTTCCTAAACCTCCCAACCCGTACTCAGCCCAAAACCCATAACAGGTTGGATTTTGAGATTCCAAAACCTTCTTATACATGAAAATTCAAAACTTCCCTGACCCTGCTCTCCTTGCTTCCCTAAACCTCCCAACCTATACCCGCCCCAAAGCCCATAGCAGGTTGGATTTTGAGAATGCAAATCCTCCCCACACATGAAAATGCAAAACCCTCCCCGACCCTACCATCCCCACATTCAAGGATAAGGCGGGTTGGGTTTATCTAATTTTCTATTATTTCTTGTTATATATAAATAATAAATAAGTAAAATACAATAGTATAGTAGTTGGAAAGTTCAGATTTAGCCTAATACCATTCCCACCTCTACCTGTACGGGTAGAGGTGACTACCCCACGGTAGGTAGAAAATACCATCCTACCAACATGTATCATTCAAATCATTTGGCTATGTTTGGTTTGAAGGCATTTACCTTTTCCTTCCTTTTGGTACATTTTCCTTCAAACGAAATGCATCCTAATAAGCCATCTAGGTTAGGGGTGTTTACAGTCTAGTTGATTGAGGTTTAAAAATGATGTCAGACAAATCAGTAAATTACAGTTTGAAAAGATTAAAATCAAATCAAACCATTTTGATATGGAAACTGTATCGAGCCATATTATTGAAGTCTGGTGTAGTTTCTAATACGATTCAGCCCATTCTATATTGGCTTAACGCAAAGAAAGTCCAAAGAACACCATTACCTCCCAACCCAAAGTTTTCTTTCTTTTTTCTTTTTTTTTTTATTTTTTATGTGCATGTAGAGAGAGAATTAAAGGTTAAAACTTTTATTTTATTATAAAATAAAAGAATTTAATATATATATATATATATATATATATATATATATATATATATATATATATATATTTACGAAAATACCAAACCATTTTGAAGTACAAATCGAATCAAATTACAAATTTGATTTGGTTCGATTCAGCTTTGCAGTTTGGACTTTGGACAGTAGCCACCGTAAGCCGCTGTATGAGCAGCCTCATTCTATTTAAATTTCCTCCTTGTGAAATTAACAACACTTAATCCTTAGGTCTTTGAGTGGGTATTGGATTATGAGGATATCAGAATTCACGTAGCATGAACCATTTTCAAAGGGTCCATTCTATTTTAATTCTTCAGGAATGACAACTATTGGAGGCAATTACATTGATCAGGGAATGTTTATTTTCCTGGGTATACACATCTTCTAGGTGGGTATATTAATTTTTTGATTTATGAGAAAGTTGTCAATACTTGGATGTGACAAAAATATCCCTTTTGATAATGAGATTTTTATAGCTAAAATAGTCATTATCTTATTTATTAGAGAAATAAAAAAATGAATAAATACATTTACCTGGATAAATGTTTCCCAGGAAATACATACCTGGGAATAACTTACTGAAAAGTGGACGGGCCTCTGAACTTTTTATCCATCCGAGCCACATCCTTCATTGCCAAGGCTTCCAAGAAAACCCACTATCCATTGTTGATTTTAAACCAGTTTTGATCCAACAACTTCCAAGCTTGGGTCTTTCACCATTCAGTCGAGTCTTTCAAGCTTGGGTCCAAAATCATCATTGAATTTTCTCCTTTTTGTTAACTTGGGAGCAGAAGCTGGTACACAGTGTGTGGGTTTGTGTCATACAATGTAGCTGTTAGAACCAAACTGAGAAGAGTGTGAGCATTAATTTCAAATCTGCAGCCAAAACTACTGCCAAACCATGCATATCTCGCATGGTTACACAAGTTGAGTGTAGAGTTCACATCTGCTGCGGCCACAGTGACACTACTCCCTTGGGAAACCCTTCAATTATATTAGTAAATAGGAAAAGGAAATTGTTTGAAACTCACCATGAGTTTTCAACATTTCCCTTAAACTCAACCTAACTTTTCAAAATGTCTAAAACTCACCATATCTATAAGTTTTTATTTTCCAAAACTCACCTTCCATTAGTACATCATTAATGCTTCTTAACAGAGATACCCATGTCAGCATAAATAACAATTTTCATAACCAAATTACCCTTGAATGATGAGTTAGAGGAAAAATGGTCATTTTAAGTTTTCAAATTTAGTATTTTGTTATAATTTCCAATGTTTTTATAATTTCTGTTTTTTTTTACATTTTCTATTTTCTACATTCTATAATATTTCCTGTATTTTTTTGTTATTTATTTGTAATTTTTGGTGTTTTTTCTATAATTTTTATTTTCTGATTTTGTTTTTCAATTTCTATAGTTTCTATAATTTGAAAATAATTTTTTATTTTGTTTGCAATTTCTATAATACTTTATATTTTTTTTGTAATTTTTATGTTTTTATGTATTTTATATTTGAAAATATTTTTTGAATTTTTCCTTTTTTTCATGTCTAAATATTAAAATGGTAATTGATGGTGTGCGATCTAGATGTTCTTAGATGTAGGGCAGCTTGGACGCCTATCACCAAGTAGGTCGCTTGAACTGTAAAGAAAATGAGGAATCAGAGAACCCGGGGTGGCTAACCCGACGGGGTTCCAATGCTTAAGTCAGTAATAGTAATAGGCGAGCTGAGAGTTTGAGAAATATGAGAGATAGAATGCACTTAATCGTGTGTACTTGGGTCCCAAGGGGTTGATACCCTTATATAGTTGAACTACCGTGGGTTTCACGAAACAACTTCGAGATTCTCGGCCTGTGTAGATGGGATCTATTCCGCTTTAGAAGGAGAGTAGCGTACCAATCAATGAAGTCTATTGTTATCGTTCGATACAGGCGGGGAGAGGATAAGGCTTGTCATTATGCAGCGTGATCCCGAGAGATTCGAAGTCCGTTGAGAAGCTTCTAGAGTCAATTACGTGTCACTTCGGTACTCGAGAGCTGAAGTGGTTTTGGTGCCAAAGCCGCTCTGGTGCCGAAGTTGCTCTGGTGCCGAGGTACCCGAACACCCAGGCTCCTGATCTGCTGACAAGGCTCCCATTGCCGAATTGTCATCCTGTTGGTAGGTTGTGTCCATGTGTCCTTTACCTACTATGTCGGGCCAAATCATCTCTCATTAGTAATATATTAACACCCATTAATTTATTTTGTATATATCTTATATTTTTCTATGAAGAAGGTTAAAATGGTAATATATTAACACCCATTAGTTTGTTAATTTGTTTAACGTAGTTAGTGACATATTAAAGTTTAGATATTTTAAAAAGTTGTGATGAATTTAAAAAAAATGCAAAAATTCATGGTAAGTTTTAGACAATTTTTCAATAGAAAAATGCCAGCATTTGCATTTTACCCCTTTTTTTATTTCAAACTCATGTGTCTGCAATTCATTGGGGTCCCACCCATGCGACCAGGATGCAGCAGAATGCTCTCATTATTGCAAATTTCACGACGTACGTTGGTCAGCTTCTATTCCCCTATTGGCTATTGCTCAGGCTTTTACCTAACAGTAAGGGCATTGTTGCAAAACTTCCCTTGAAAAACAAGTACCTTAATTGGGAATTGTGATTGTCCAAATTGTTTCTTCAAACTTATATGTTTTCTTTAATCTAAGTAGGTCGAACCCCACTTCAATTGCTCAGTCACAGCCAGATTTGATTGAAAAATTAACCTTTCGTATTCAGTGTCCACATGAACCTTTCATTTCATTTCAATTAAAAGAGACTGAATAATTATTAATGTCCACCACCCTCCTTTTCCGGCACCGGCGACCTATAACGACAACCGGCGATCACCCCCTTCTTTGTTTATTTGTTTTTGGGCGGTGCAGCCCGATAAGATAGCTCTCTGTCCAGTGTCCAACATATCTTCTGCTCTCGCTCCCTTGTATTATGCGCAACACTTGGCGTTGGATTTTATCACTCTGAATTCTTTATTCTGAATCCTCCGGCGGAGGAACCTGTAGTCACGTTAGTCTTTTACACCTACAAACCCAGTAGTTTATCGAAATTTTTTCGGAGAAGTATTACGAGACTGTAGACTGTAAAAAATTTGAACTGGCTTAAACGATGATGGATGGTTCAATCGAGCGGTGACCCCTGAAAACCCTAAAAAAGCTCAAGGAAATGCGGTCTCCCTGTGTCAAATCAAATGTAAAGAGAAGAAGAAGAAACAGTTTTTTTTTTTTTTTTTTTTTTTTTTTTTTTTTTTTTTTTTTTTATAATGCAATCAAACTATTAGTATTTATTATCCGATTTAAAGAACCACTGCAAACAAATCAATCCTTTATACAGACATCCATTATACTATAAATACAGAAACCCAAAACAAAGTCAAGCACTTAAGACTATTTTCTTCCCTCATCCTCGTAAATTTTCTGAAAGAAATGGAAAAACAGAAACATTTTCCTTTTCTTTCTTTTAATGGGTTCCACGGTTAATCATCTCCCTGTATTGATTCAACGAATCCTGCCTCTGCAACCTCATCTCTTCATTGAATTTCTTTATAAACGCTTCCACCCGCCGGTTCAGCTCGTCTTGATTCAACGACGGTTCTTTCCGTAGCTTCCCTGAACCACCGGGGGATGGACTCAGCGACGTCTCCAGATTAGTACGGTCCCTGAACGTCTCTGCTTTCTTCACTTTCGCGGGGGTTGGCTCTTGCGTTCCTTGGCTCGGGTTGCTGTAGCGACCGTGTGTTTCCCACGTCTCCAACTTCTTCAGATGCCTCGTCAGTGGCATCGGCCGGCCGGCCATTATCATCTTTCACGTGTTCTCCAGCGTATCGTTTCGTTTCGGCTTCGTCACCCGTAACGCCCTTCCACCTAATCAGTAGTGACAGTAAACAATGCCATCGGAATGTTAATGTTTTTCCAATACATTTCTATGAACTTTTTCTCTATAAATTGCGATCTGTGTTCACGCATTTGTCTTGATCAAACAGTGCCAGGACTATGTAATTGAAAATTGGAATCTTTATATTTCTCCATAGATTTTAGCGGCAAATAAACGCAGTTTTTTTTTTCTCATCACATATAATGTCCATAAATTATGAAAAACGAAAAGAAATAAAAAAAAAAAAACAAAGTAGCAAAAACTGAAAAAGAAAAGAAGCCAGAAGCATTCCCGCCAGGTGGCCAGCCGGATTCATGGCAATACGACGGGAAAATCTCCTTCCACCGCCGAGGAAATTGATGCAAATTATAAACAAAGAAAATGGGCTTCCGATAACGTGCACCAAGAAGGCCGGTACATGTTACCTTCTCGCTAAAAATCTCATCTTTATAATATTTGACAATGAGTTCAGAGAGAGAAAGAGTGAGAGTGTAGTAATACCTTCAGGGCTAGCTCCGTCAAATCCCTACGCTGCGGAGTCCAAGTCAATCTAGAGATAACAAAATCATCCTCGTCATACTCCTCCGGAGCTCTCGTCAAAGGGGTTTCAACCTCCGGATGATCGCCGGTTGTCGTTATAGGTCGTCGGTGCCGAAAAAGAGAAGATAACTCGGGTGAAGGGAGAAGAACGAGTGGTCAGGGAACGAGCTAACGGCCGTTCCGTTAGCCCCGCATGCGGGACAAGCTAACTGCGTGCGAAGGGACAGATGGCGGACATTCGGCGTGTGGAGCATTTGTGGGGCGAGAGCTTGTGGGGCGCAGATTTAAACTCCTTGGGCCCATTACACTAAAACCCTCATTATCTTGAGCGCCATCATCAATTCATCATTCATATGTAAACGTACATCTTCACTATTATTTACAAAGGCCTTTCTCAAATATTCCCTTTCTTTTTTTATTTAAATTTCTCCAATCCCATGAACCTTTTTTTTTCGAAGGTTTGAATTTAAAAAGCTTTTATTGTTTCAGGTATTTTGCCAATTGGAGATATTTCCAATACACAGCTGGGATGTGCTATGGGGCACTTATGGGGTGCCAATGTGAATTTGTATTTTATTAAGATAAACCATATTACATAGATTATACTAGTGGGCACCCATATGATGTACGAGATTGTTAAGGAAAGCTAAACAATAAAACACATAAGAGTATGCAATTGTTTTATATTTCTTACTTTTTAAATAATTATTAATTATTTATATTTTATAATACTTTTAATAACTTTTTATAATACAAAAATAACAATAATTTATTTCAGCTAAGTTTGTTCATCGAAATGATGAGACCTACCAACCCGACCAACTCGACCCAAATTGCTTAGGTTCTAATACTTCTCGATGAAATTGGATCAGTTTCACTGTGGCCATTTGTAAATTGACCAAAATCGAATGACCCAATCATAGATATATATTAATATTTTTATATTTTAAATATAATTTTTGAATACAGGAAAGTGGGGAAATTCTCATATTTCTTATTCTCAAGTATTTTATATTGTAAATTTATTCTTTTAATAATGTTAATGTCATTTTTTAAATTTAAAATTAAGTTTTCAATTTAATACTTTAAACCAATTGATCAAACAGGAAATCAACCCATACCAATACAACCCGATTTAGTTAGTTTTTACTAATGTTCAGTTGATTTCAGGTAACCAACTCTCCAACCTAACCATATCGATTTGGTTGGCCAAATAGCCTACAACCGAACTAAACCAAACCGTGATCAACACTCCTAATTTCATCTAAATTAATATTTTAATCTCTAATAAATAAAAATAGTTTAATATCTAAAAATTATTAAAAATTTATAACAAAAATACACAATTATTAAAAACATTATGATAATAAAAATAAAATAATTACAAAAATACAAAAAATACTAAAGAAATAAATTAAGTTAGTCAATAAATATTGTAATCTCAAATAATATTAATATCTAATAAATATCAATGAATAAAGTACAACAAAAATACAATAATACAATAAGTATAGTAAATTAAATTTAAAATGTTAAACAACAATAGTTTAATGTCCAATAGTTATTAAAAATTTTCTGTTAAATAACAAAAAAACTATAGATTTATACATAATTTTGGAAAATATACTTATCATAAAAAACTATAAATAATTGCTGAAAATACAATAAATTTTAATTTTAGCATATTAAATATATAATAAATATAGATTAAGATTTTAAAATTATTATTAATGAATACTATTTTTTTGAAAGTTATTTTTCTATAGTTATTAATTGATTTAAGTGAAATTGGTTATTTAAAATAGTATTTAGTTATTTAAATAATATCCTTATTTCAATTCTATAATTTTAATTATTTATTGAATTTAATAATCTATAAAATTATAATTCATTCTATTGTTACATAATTCTATTATGAATTTTGTAAAAATATTACATTATTATTACTTTGAATATTATGTTATGATTTTAAATATTTAAAACGTTATTTAAATAATATCTCAAATGTTTAAAAATACTCATTATTTGAATTTAAGATATTTAGTTATTGAAATATTTAAATAATTGAATATTTTTCTATATAATGATTTAGCTATTGTTAGTATATTTTACTTAAGATATTTAGTTCTTGAAATATTGAATAATATTTTATTTTTTAACGTTAAATTTCTATTATTTGAATAAAATTTAATTTGAATAATTTAAAAAATCATAATTTATTCTGTTAGTACATAATTTCGTGATGAATTTTGTAAAAATATAAAAGTATTAAAGATATGAATATTATTAAATCTATTATAATTATTTTTTGTGTTTTTAATAAAAATTTTAAAGTTTATACTATTATTAAATAATTTAATTATTAATTTTGTAAAAATATTAAATTATTATTAATTTGAATGTTATGTTATGATATTTTTTATTTTAATGCATAATTCCGTTATTTTAACTATTTAAAATATAGTTATGTTAAATATTTCGTTATTTCAAATATTTAGTTATTTAAATAATAAATAAAATATATTAAAAATACTCGTTATTTGAATTTAATATGTTTAGTTATTGAAATATTTAAATAATTAAATATCAATCTTTGTAATTATTTAGCTATTCTTAGTATTTTATTAATTAAGATATTTAGTTATTGAAATATTGAAATAATATTTTATTTTTGAATGTTCAATTTCTATTATTTGTATTAAATTTAATTTTAATAATCTGGAAAATCATAATTTATATCGTTAGTACATAATTTCGTGATGAATTTTATAAAAATATAAAACTATTAATAATATGAATATTATTAAATGTATTATAATTCTTTTTGTGTTTTTAATAAATATTTTAAAGTTTATACTATTATTACATAATTTTGTTATTAATTTTGTAAAAGTATTAAATTATTATTAATTTTAATATTATGTTGTGATTTTTATTTTATTTTAAGTTTTTTTATTTTATTTCATAATTCCGTTATTTTAACTATTTAAAATATAGTTATGTTAAATATTTCATTATTTCAAATATTTAGTTATTTAAATATTTAAATAATATATAAGATATATTAAAAATGCTCGTTATTTTAATTTAAGATATTTAGTTATTGAAATATTTAAATAATTAAATATTTTTTATATAATTATTTAGCTATTTTTAGTATTTTATTATTTAATATATTTAGTTATTGAAATATTGAAATAATATTTTATTTTTTTAGTATTAAATTTCTATTATTTGAATAAAATTTAATTTGAATAATCTGGAAAATCATAATTTATATTGTTAGTACATAATTTCGTGATGAATTTTGTAGAAATATAAAACTATAATAATATGGATATTATTAAATCTTTTATAATTATTTTTTGTGTTTTTAATAAATATTTTAAAGTTATTATATAATTTGTTGAAATATTTAATTAATTCTTAAAATTTTTAATTTAAACTTTCTTTGGAAAGATATAGATAAAAAGTGGCAAAGATGATAAATAGGAATTAGAGATAATTTGGAGAGAAATTCTCTCATAAATTAGAGATAAGTTAGGAGATAAATAGGAAAGATGATTTAGGAGAAAGTGGGGAGGTAGTTTAGGATAAATTTTAGGAGAGGAGATTGTTGGGAAAGTGTGGGTGAGAGAGAGAGAGAGATATTTTAGATGAATTTTTATGAGGAAGGAGGGTATCTCATTGGTTCTTTAAAAAAATGACAGAGAAGAAAAAAATTAAAAAGAGAAAAAAAAAGAGAAAAATTCTTCATTGCCTTGTTTTAATATATATATATATATATATATATATATGTATATATATATATATATATGTATATATATATATATATATATATATATATATATTATGATGAATAGTCTCCCTTCTGTAGGGTTATCCCTATTTCCCTGGCCTACCCCCATTCCAGCTAAGATCTTGATACATCAAGCTGCAACCTTTCCACAAGGTGGTCTTGATTTGAAATTTGAACATCACCAAAGGACTTATGCTCATCCTGTTGTCCATTTGGCTCAATTCGATAAAAGACATCAATGGTCTCTCCATCTTTGTCAGTCTCCCTTCTACTAGGTACTACAATGTCAATTCTAGGCTCATTCATTTGAGTTTCTGAATGTGCCACTTTGAGAGTCACTGTTAACTCCATTTTCTCCAACAATGACCATCCATCGTGCTTCCTCCTCCACCCAGACTTCCTTCCCCTTAAATCTTCTCCCCACTTCTGCAGAAATATCTGGCCCCGCTAAAACTCTGTAAATCCACTCTTATTCAATAGTATGGATTCATTCCAAGTTGCCTAACTCTCAGTATTCTCAGGTAGGGTCTTTGGTCAGACTCTTACCTCTATCAGTGAATCCCCATCCTTTACTCTTGTAATTTTTTCTGGATAGAGAGAGACGAGAGAGAAGAGAAGAGAGAGGAGAGGAGAAGGGAGAGAGAGAGAGATTCGATTGGGAATCAAAACTATAGCTGGCGGCGCCTAGCTTATCATTTATAATAACTTAATTTAACAAATAAGAAAAAAATACAATTATGCCCCTAGAGGCACTCCCTACTAACAAACAAATAAGAAGAAAATAAAAGACACTGACTAACTCTCTTTTTTAATTGTACCCTTTCGCCACCAGACGAGCTTCGTAGGTCTCAACCCTACCATCGGGGCCCTTCTTCCTCTTGTAGATCCATTTGCAACCAATTGCTTTTACCCCAGAGGGTGGATCTACTAGAGTCCAGACTCCATTAGCCTCCATTGAGTCCATCTCAGCTCTCATGGAAGCTGGTTCCTTCCTTTGTGTGTTTCTAACTTGGCTTTCAAGATCTTTTATTGGTACTAACACCAAAACCTTGTTAATGATTCTTTGCTAGACTGGAGATAAACTATTTGTAACTAATTCTATTTTGTATGTCTTCATATTTGGGATTCATATTTTCTAGGTCTAAGTATTTCAGTTTTTTTACCCATCTACTAATTTATACTTTCAAAATTATTGGTAGTTCACAACCAATTTAATTCTTGGATTTTTCTACATTTATTTTCTTATTTCCAAAATCAAGGTTAGATCTGTCATTGAGTAAATCCTATACCCTAATTTTTTATTGGAAACGATAATTTCATTAAGGAGCATTTGAAGTACAGAAATGAATCCCTAGTAGAGGGAGTTGAACAACAAACATAATACATTACAGCACTGCCCAGTAGGGGTGTCCATGAAAAACCGAAAAACCGAACCAAACCAAATCGAGAAAACCGAACCGATCGATTTGATTTCGGTTAACCTACAAAAAATAGGTAGTTAATTGAACCGACCAGTATATATTTTTTAATATGTCACATATTTTCTGTATATTATATATAATTATATATTCATTATATATATAAATATATACTTATATTATAATTATAATAATCTATTAATAAATATATTATATATTTTTAAAATATTTATAATATATTATATATCATTTATTATTTATAATATAATATTATATATATATTTATATAATATATATTATAAATATAAAAAACCGAAGAACCGAACTGATGGACCAGTTAACCAGTGGTACCGGTTCGGTTTTGGTTTGGAGAAATGGAAAAACCAGTACCACTAGTTTGGTTTGCAAAATATGGCCATAATTTGATTAACCAAACCGTGGACACCCCTCCTGCCAAGTACAAACCCTCCCTTGCAGTCCCTTGTTCCGCTAAACCATTAGCTGATCTTCTTGCCCATTTAAAACAATCACACTCGTTAAACTAATTGTCTTTGTGGTCACGCTCCCAAACAACCTGACTGCATCCACCCATTATCAATTGAGAATCACATATACCCTGAATTTCTCTATTTCAAATTATTGTTTTCAAACCCTAGTTTCTCCACGTTAAGATCATCAACCATTTAGACCTAATAACCTACTTTAAGAATCATCCATCACCATCCTCTAAGCCTTAACCCAACTATATGGGGTTGGCTACATGAATCCTGTTTGAAATTTCCTTCATGCTTTATGTGTTTTTTTATCAACCCTGGTACATTGACTGTTTTATTTTGATAATTCTCACTTTTAATTGGTGAAAATAATATATATTCTCGAAACTTTTTTCTGGCTAATATTCTGGACACTTGGATTCTTTTATTTCTTCTGATGCTTAGTATTACTTCCTCAAAATATGCAGGCATGCACAGAGCGGCAGTATCCACCAATTGAAGTGGCCCAGGTAATAGATTCTGCTGTTAAAAGCTTGCAGCCATGTTGTTCTCAGAATCTTCCCATTTATGGAGAAATTTGGAAGTGCATGTCAATTGTAAGAAACCAGATATTGGCACTTGTATCAACATAGACTCAACCACCCTACAGTAGTGTCTACTGTGTATATTACAGTTATGCTAAGTGAAAAAATTTTGTCGTCTAAATTCTTTTCTTTTGCTTACCCCCCAAAAAAGCTCCAATTGTAGGGATCAATCCAACAATCCTTTCTTGGGGTATTTGGGAAGTCATGTCAGATACTGATGAAGGAAGATTTGGCCCGGCCTCTTGACCACCCAACACGTGGCAGAAGCAAAAGCTCGGCACGGTAGTATGCTCAAAGCGCAAGCTCCGAAAGGAGGAATCAGCGATCTAAGCTCCCCAAAAGGAGCCCAAACTCTCCCTTTGACCCCGAACCTTACGAAAAGCGCAAAGGGAAATAACCCGAACTGGCCCACCCCAGGGCAGTTCGGGCCACACCTCTATCCGAACTCAAGATTTCACCTCGCACACCACTCCAGCACTGTCTCCAGGCCGCCAAACTAGACAACCGTACCTGACACCAAAGGAGTTTGTATCCTGAGGCGGCACACCTGACTGACTTAGGATCTGACACTTGACAGCCGCACTTCAACGGCCACCTGCCACCGCCACCTCCAGTCACAGGGACGGCTCTGACAAAGAGAGAAGTGGCGGTTGCCTGCCCCAGCAGAGGTGATGACACCCGAACTGGCAGAAGCGCAGAGGTAATGATACCCGACCTGACAGAAGCTTGAGAGTGAGTGCGCGAAGTGGTTATAAAAGGCTCTCTTCCCCCCAAGAAGGAGGTATGTGATAACTTTGCGCCATCTGGTTTTTTATCTTGCCTTTGAGAAGATACTAACTTGAGCTTCGGAACACTCTCACCGGGTTCCTCCCCGGAGATTACTTGCTTTCTTCCCCGTTTTAGGCACCTTTTGCTCCAATCAGAGGCAAGATCGTTGACAATTAAGACTGACCGAATTGCACTCCATCAATTGGCGCCGTCTGTGGGAAACACTTCTAAAAGCCTCCCTCTAAAACTCTCATAACCCCCTTCTTTTTTCCAAGAAACCCCAACACCCATGGCTTCTTCCAGGAATGTCGGACGTAGCACGGAGATGAACGCCACCGGGGAACAACTTCAAGTCCCCGTGGTGTATATTGAACAGTTCACCATCCCCCTTCCGGTGGATGGGATCCCCAGCATGAATGCGCCATGAATAGTGGCGCCCGTGAATCTTCCCGCCATGAGTGTCCCCCTTCCTCTCCCTGTCGAGACAACCTTTACCGAACCAACTATTGTCCCCCTGGCGACTAGACAAAACCAGTTTGATGACTTGATGCAGTGCATGCGGGCAATGCAATCCCAAATGCAGCAGTTCCAGCAGCATCAGCTCCAATAGCACCAAGTACTGCACCACATCTCTTAGTACCACTATCAACAATAGTTCTCCCAACTGCCTCTGAACCAACCACAGCTTCCACCTCGGCACCCCGCCCCAAAGCCGGTTAAGCCCTCCCCTCAGGGCGGACGCCTTCACCGAGGAGAAGCCTCTCAACTTCAGAACCCGTCCAAGAGCCAAGCCTCATCCCCGGGCCGGAGGGAAAGAAAAATCATCCCTGCCTCGCAGCTCGTCGGCGGGTCGAGAACCACGCCTGCCAAGTCAACACCTCGGCACTCCAAGTCTGAGCTCTCACCCACAGAGAACCGATTTAGCATCCTAGCAGTGGACTACCAACAGTCCAGGCCCATCAAGCTCGGAAACACCGAGGCCAGCAGCGCCAGTACCAGGCCCACTCAACAACGAAGATGCTAGCGAAGTCGCCGGACTACCACTCGTTTCCTGCCCGAGCTCTGAGGTAAAGAAGAGACAAGCTCGGATGAGGTAAAAGCTGCCCTTATTCTCTCAGTCCCTTCCCCCCTCTCATCAGAACTCCTTGCAGTCCCCATGCCCAGAGATTTCAAACTCCCCCCTTTGGACAAGTATGATGGGTCCTTCGACCCCAACGACCACGTCGATGCCTTCCAGTCCCAAATGCACCTGGCAAGGGCCAGTGAATCATGCATGTGTGTGGCCTTCACTACCACCTTCAGGGGGGTGGCCCACACCTGGTACAGGAACCTGACCCCCGGGTCAATAAGAAGTTGGACCTAGTTCATGCAGGTCTTCACCGAGCACTTCATTACCAGCAAACGGTGCCCCAGGATCGAGGAGAGCATCTTCAGAGTAGTCCAGAGAGAAGGAGGGTCCATCTGGGGCTACATCAAGCGGTTCAATGATGGGTGCTTGAAGATACCGTGACTGGACCCCATTGTGCAGCTTGCGACAGCCAAGAGAGCAGTGACACACAAAGAGTTCAAGTGGCACATGGTAGTTAGCCAGCCCGCAACTGTAGCTGAATTCCTCAAGCTCGCGGATAAATTCATGAGAACAGAGGAGGAGATCAACCAAAGGACCGAAAGCGGGATCGAAAAAAGGAAGAGGGAAGGTGAGCCCTCCCACCTAGATGACAGGAGGAAAGATCCAGCTCGGGAGACGAAGCCGAGCCAGCCGTTCCGAGCTCCCTTAGCATCTCGGACGGACTACACACCCTTAAACACGAAGCGGGCTGAGATCTTGATGATGATCAAGGACGCACTGTATGTAAAGTGACCACCTCGCATAAAAGGGAACCCCAATGAGAGGAACAAAAACTTGTACTGCAGTTTCCATAGAGACCACGGTCATAGTACCGAACATTGTAATAATCTCCGAGATGAGATAAAGGGACTCATCCATCGCAGGTACTTGAGAAAGTTTGTACAACGTAATAATAATAATAATAATAATAATAATAATAATAATAATAATAATAATAATAATAATAATAATAAGACAGGTTGGCAAGGGGAGCACGGTAAGGATGCCTCCAAGTCCAGCAGCAGGCCAGCCGAACCGTCTCAAAGACAGTCTCTGAAAGAAAGGCCAGTTCTGGGAACCATCCACGTGATAGTGGGAGGTTCAGTAGTAGCGGGTTGTACTTCGGTAGCAGCCTACGCGTCAGTTCGTGAAGCTGCCCAAGAAGAATAGAGCCCTCCGAAGAGGCCGAAGATAGAGGAACCGATTTTCTTCACAGAAGATGATGCATGAGGGGTCTACTACACCCACGACAATGCGCTTGTCATCAAACTAATGATCAGCGACTTCAAACTCAGGCACGTGCTTGCTGATTCAGGTAGCTCGGTGGACATTCTCTTCAAGTCGGCGTTTGACCAGCTTTAGTTGCAGAGAAGCGAGCTGAAGCCCGCAAACACACCTCTGGTGGGCTTCAGTGGAGAGGAAGTCAGGCCCATCGGGAAAATAACAATACCAGTGGAAGTTGGCACACAGCCCTGTGCGGTCAGACTCAACCATGATTTCCTGGTGGTTGCGATCCCCTCCCCATACAATGCCATAATAGGGCGACCAATCACTCTTGTCCTACGGATAGTGGTCTCCACCTACTATTTGGCAATAACGTTTCCTACAGACTTCGGTGTGGGAGTAGCGCGGGGCGACCAACTTGAGTCATGTAAGTGCTATGTCGCCGCCCTAGAGGGAAAAACCAAGGTGGCTGACGACCTCAAACTGGAGCAGCTTACGAAACAAGGTGAAGAATGAGCTTCACCCATAGTAGAAACGGTCGCAATCCCAACTTCAGTTGCGGACTCGGCTCGGACACTACAGATCGGTGCTTCCGTCCAAGAACCTTTATGAATCGAATTGGGGAGTTTCTTACTTCAAAATTTAGATATTTTTGCATAGTCCATGGCTGATATGCCTGGAATTGTCCCCAGCCTTATAACTCACTAACTTAATACTGACCCTATAGTCAAACCCATTAGACAGAAGAAACGCAACTTAGCCCCAGAACGCTGGAGGGTGATCGACGAGGAGGTCGAAAAGCTCCTCACAACAGACTTCATAAGGGAACTTCATTACCCGAGTTGGGTAGCCAACCCAACGCTGGTAAAAAAGGCAAACGACAAGGGGTGCATGTGTGCCAAGTACACCGACTTGAACCGAGCTTGCCCGAAAGATTGCTTTCCACTCCCCAAAATTGACCGCCTAATGGACGCGACCTCGGAACATGAGTTGCTAAGCTTCTTGAGCACCTACTCGAGCTACAACCAAATCAGGATGGATCAGTCCGATGAGGAAAAAACCACCTTCATAACCAAGTTCGGCCTGTACTGCTACAAGGTCATGCCCTTTGGACTGAAGAATGTTGGGGCGACCTTCCAGAGGCTCGTGAATAAGTTGTTTTAGCCCTTAATTGGCATGAAGATAGAATGTTATGTAGATGACATGGTCGTCAAGAGACGATTTTCGCATGAACTAATACAAGACTTAGATTATGTCTTCCAAATTCTGCGTCAATTTAGCATGAAACTAAACCCAAACAAATGTGTCTTCGGAGTCACCTCGGGTAAATTCCTAGGGTATATCATCAATCAGCGCGGTATTGAGGCCAACCCAGACAAGATAAAGGCCATCCTAGATATGAGACCACCCCGAAAGTTAAAAGAGGTTCAGAGGGTAAATGGCCGCATAGCCGCTCTGAGCCGCTTCATGTCCAAGACGGTAAACCACTGCCTGCCTTTCTTTAAAGCAATTAAAGGCAAAGGGTTCGAATTGACCTGAGACTGCTAGCTCGCGTTCGACGAGCTAAAGAACTACCTCGCTAGTGTGCCAGTCTTAACCAAGCCTGAGGAGGGCGAGGTCTTGGAACTATACCTCTCGGCAAGTAATGAGGTGGTCAGTTCGGTACTAATAAAAGAAGTAGATCGGGTCCAACGACCCATCTATTATGTTAGTAAAATTTTGCAGGGAGCAGAGACGAGATACCCGCAGATAGAAAAACTGGCATACACATTGATAATTGCAGCTCAGAAACTCCGCCCATATTTTCAAGCTCACACTGTCATCGTCTTGACTAAGAAACCTCTGAGGCAAGTCTTGCTCAAGCCTGAGGTTTCCGGTCGACTGACAAAGTGGGCCATCGAGCTCAACGAGTACAACCTCCAGTATAAGCCACGAACTGCTATTAAGGCCCAAGCCTTGGCAGATTTCATCGACAAGTGCATGTTCAGCCTCAAAGTCCCTAGGTCGGTTGAGCTTGAGATCCCTAGTTCGGGTGAGCTTGGAGTCCAGGCCAATAGAGTCCGAACCCCGTGAAGTAGCAGCTAGGGTGGCATCTCTCCTTGTTAGGCCAAACACGAACTGGAATGAGGAGCCCTAGATCCTTCACGTAGATGGCTCCTCGAACCAACAGGGCAGCGGGGCTGGAATAGTCCTGCGCGGCCCAGGTGGCACAAAATTGGAATACGCACTACGATTTGAATTCGCGGCATCCAACAACAAGGCAGATTACGAGGCATTGATAGCCGGGCTAGCCTTAGCGCAAAAGGTAAGAGTGAAACACATATTATCTACAGCGACTCCCAGCTTGTGGTCAACCAGGTTACAGGAGAATACGAAACACGCAAGCTAACTATGATTGCCTACTTGGAAAAGGTAAATGAGGCTCTACTCAACTTCCAATCACACTTCATCAAGCAAATCCCGATGTCAGAGAACACTGAGGCCGACGCCCTGTCCCAGTTAGCCAGCATCAGTTACAACGCCATGAGAACCATGTACATAGAGGACTTACCTCGGCCTAGCATTCTCAGTGGGGCAGAGGAGGTCGCTCCTGTCCTTAAAGCAGAGTCGAGCTGGATCGACCCACTCGCAAGCTTCTTGCTAGATGGGACCCTCCCTGCGGACCGCAATGCAGGGTGCAGTGTCAGGCAGCCAAAAGGGTGTAGTGCCAGGCAGCCAAATATGTCATAATAGACGAACGGCTGTGTCGACGGTCCTACACGCTCCCCTACCTGCATTGCTTGCGACCTGCCAAAGTTGAGCTCGTACTCCGCGACACTCATGAAGGTCTGTGCGGCGGACACTTGGGAGGTAGGGCCCTCGCCCAGAAGGCACTTCGACAAGGGTACTACTGGCCAACGATGATGGCAGAGGCCATCGAGCTCATCAATAAATGCGACAAGTGTTAGAAGCATGCCAATATCCACCATCAACCCGCCGCCAACCTCAAGTACCTCACCAGTCCATGGCCCTTTGCGCAATGGGGCATCGACCTCCTAGAGCCATTCCCGCTAGTAACAGGTGGAAGGAAGTTCCTAGTGGTGGTGGTAGATTACTTCACAAAGTGGGTAGAAGCTGAAACTCTCGCAACAGTTACAGCTTGAAACGTACAGAACTTCTTTTGGAAGAACATAGTATGTCGCTTCGGGTTACCTCAGGTACTGATCTTCGACAATGGCAACCAGTTCGAGGACATCAAGTTTTAGGAATGGTGCCAAGATATGGAGATTCGGCAGAACTTCACATCGGTCGTGCACCCGCAGGCAAACGGTTAAACAAAAGTGATGAATAGAGCTATCCTCCGCAGACTGAAAGCACGACTAGACCGAGCTACCAAGTGGTAATCCCTGCGGAGATCGAAGTACCTACACTGCGACTAGAAGCATATGACGACCAGAAAAATTGAGACGAGCTACGTGGCAACCTTGACCAATTGGACGAGGTAAGAGACCTCGCATACATCCGGACCGCAGCTTACCAGCAAAGAGTAGCTTGATACTACAATGCCAGAGTAAAAATGCAGAACTTCCGCGTCGGCGACCTGGTTCTCCGTAAGATCATGGCACCCGAGCCCAGCGTGAGCAAACTTAGACCGAATTAGGAGGGGCCCTACCGAGTAAAGAGAACGCTCGGGGGAGCATACGAGCTTGAAACATTAGAGGGAAAACAAGTATCCCAAGCGTGGAACATCGTTAATTTAAGACGATACTACCTATAAATCACCAAGCGAAGTGGACTAGGAGTCACTATCAGAGCCTGAAGGTTAGAACGACGAGCTAACAAGGACCTCGGCACCATAAGACTTAGTCACCTCTTCGGCATGGATACGCAAAAGCAAATGGTCAGTTCGACAATATAGTCATCAGAGGCATATAACAAGGACCTCGACATCTCGTCATCAGAGGCATATGGTCAGTTCGACAATATAGTCAGTTCGAAAAAAAGAGGGTTAACTTAATCAAAAGAATTTTTTATTACAAAACATTGTTTACAATCCAAAAAAAAAAGATTCCAACAGTTCGACAAATCTCAGTCCTCACCCTCGGAAGGCACGTCAACGATATCCGAGGGTCCTGCCTCATCCTCAGAATCCGATTCACCATCAACCGTGTCGGCCATCTCCTGAGTAATGCGCGAAGTAGTTATGGCGTTGATGTTGAGCTCGAGGTACGTATTCCTAATCATCCACAGGCTCAGTTTAAAACCCCTTCTATACGAACCCACCATCAGGTCGTCAAAGCGCGGTGAGGTGATATAACCTTCAAGGGACTTCTTCTTGGCATCTGCCCTGAGAAAAGATATGTCCTCTCCCTAATATCCTCTTGAAGGTATTCGATCTGATGCTGCAAGTCCAGCCATGTGCTTCACCACCACTCCCATGGCCTCGGTGTCTCTCTAAGACCTCGTCAGCCTGGTCTATGTAGCGCGAGAAGCTGCTTCGGCAGCCCGAGAAGCCACTTCGGCAGCCCGAGAAGCCACTTCGGCAGCCCGAGAAGCCACTTCGGCAATGCGAGAAGCCTCTTCGGCAAATCGTGCCCCCCTCGAGCTCCTTTCCACTTGGGCCGCCAAGGCATGGATGGAGGAGTTCACCTACCAAAAGGAAAAATAGCGAGAATGTTCAAAGAACAATAACAAAAAAGGCAATGACAAGGAGCCCAACAAAAAGTCGTTGACTTACCACCATGGCATAAGAGGCAGCATGCCCAGCTACATGGTTCAAAGGAAGCTCAGTCCACATCGCGACCTCCTCAAGGTAAATGACCTCCCTACTTTTTTGAAGAGCGTGGTTCGGCGACAACACGCTCCTGAACTCGCCTTGGCCTCCCGAGCCTGAAGGCCCAACTTGCGTATAAGCAATCTCAGCGTAAGGAGGAGCCTTCGTATAAGCAATCTCGGCATAAGGGGCCCTCGCCGCTTCTTGCTCTAGAGGGGCCATCTCAAGCTCCCTGTGCGAATCCACTGAAGGGTAGCCCGGTACCTCGGGCTCTGCATCTCGGGGCAGTTCGGCACGAATCTGTTTGGCAACTCGCTTCCTCCTCTTCATGGCATGAAACAGGTTCCCATCGTGAATATTTTCTGCCTCCATCACACCTGCAAAAAGAGCTCAGCATCAGGAAAACGAAAGAAGGGAAAGCAAAACAAAAGGCAAGCTTCTGAGCAAGGAACCTATCCGAACTCAGGCCAGGCCTGGATGAGTTTGGCCTCCGTCAAATAATGGTGGCATTTTAGCCCAAGCCGGGCCCATTCCCGAAGGCCCTTTGCAGTCTCCCTATCAGGCGTAACACTGGCATCGGGGGCAGCCATCCCCCATCCGGTTTGGAACGGCCACCCGCTGCACTTCGCACCCCGAAGTACTCCTGTTTCCACACTGAAACCTTGTTGGGAAAATCATGTAAAAGCTTGAAACCCGGGCGAGGAGATAGGTAGTACGCCCACCTATGCCCGGGAAGGGGATCCGCTTGTTTCTTAAGCATTAGAATGGAGGAAAAGATCTCCAAGTCTAAAGGCAAAATCTGTTCGCAGAAGAGGGAGATAGTCCCAACCAAATTACAGATAGAATTCGGGTGGAGTTGGTCGACAGTAACGCCGAAGTGGTTCATAACCTCGACGATGAGGGGTGGAAAGGTAGGCGCAACACAGCAACGAGCTGCTCCCGGAATATCACTAAGGGAAGTCGCTCGAGGGTATAAAGTAGGTATACTCCATAGGCATGTTGAATTGGGTGATGAGGGAGTAAAACCCCTCAGGCGTCATGGTTGAGGGCCCAAACTTGTCCAACATCCGACATCGACGGGAGGACACCAAACTACCCGAAGTGATTCGGCCTACAAGTTCGAACTCTTCCTTGAGCTCTACCTCAGGTTCACTAAGGCTATCGGGGGTTGCAGCTTGGTTCGTAGAACCTACATCTGACCCCCTCGAAGAGCTATCTGAGTTGTCCGAGCTAGACATCGGAAGGAAAAGAATACCAAGAAGAAAGCACTGACTCACCCGGAGAAAGCAAACGAACTACGGAAGGTGGACGCGAGCAAAAAACTTGAACGCGAGCTAAAAAACTTGGACGCGAGCTAAAACTTGGACGCGAGCTCAAGAAGCAAACGCAGGAGAATGGCAATGGAAAGCGACTAGGGGTCCCCCACTATTTATACCCACAGTGACCGAAAACCGATGGTTCTGATCGAGGCAAATCCAACGGCCCACGACCAAGCTGACCCCATGCCTCCTAAGACAGAGACATGATTGGCCGCACATCTTTTGAAACTGAAGCAACGCCGGCGCACGTCTACCCGCATTGAAGGCTGCAGCGACGCATTTTTCAAATTTGAAATAACGCCCACTGTCACGTCTCCTAGTGATGCATTTTTTAAATTTTGAAATAGCGTGCGTTGTCACGTCTCCCAGCAATTGAAGATCGATTGGCGCATTTCTTAAATTTTTGGTGCTCGAAAAACCCAAAAATCTCTTGACAAACTCACACTTCGCGCCATCAATCAACCGGTTCGAAGTACGGGTCAAATCCACCCACCACCTCGCAAACTCCCCGCACCAGGACAAGCCCCTTAGCGCGAGGAGTGGAGGGCAATTAATGAAGGAAGATTTAGCCCGACCTCTTGACCACCCAACACGTGGTAGAAGCAACAGCTCGACATGGCAATACGCTCAAGGCACGAGCTCCAAAAGGAGGAACCAGCGATCCGAGTTCCCCAAAAGGAGCCCAAACTCTTCCTTTGACCCGAGCCTTACGAGGAGCGCAAAGGGCAATAACCTGAATTGGCCCACCCTAGGGCAGTTCGAGCCACACCTCTATCCGAACTCAAGATTTCACCTCGCACACCATTCCAGCATTGTCTCTAGGCCGCCAAACTGGACATCCGTACCTTACACCAAAGGAGTCTGTATCCTGAGGCAGCGCACCTGACTGACTTAGGATCTGACGCTTGACAGCCGCACTTCAATGGCCACCTACCACCTACCACCACCACCTCCAGTCACAGAGATGGCACCGACAAAGAGAGCAGTGGCGGTTACCTGCCCCAACAGAGGTGATGACACCCGAACTAACAGAAGCGCAGAGGTAATGATACCCGACCTGATAGAAGCTTGAGAGTGAGTGCGCGAAGTGGTTATAAAAGGCTCTCTTCCCCCCAAGGAGGAAGTATGTAATAACTTTGCGCCATCTGATTTTTTATCTTGCTTTTGAAAAGATACTAACTTGAGCTTCGAAGCACTCTCACCGGGTTCCTCCTCAAAGACTACTATATTTCTTCCCCATTTTAAACACCTTTTGCTCCAATCAGAGGCAAGATCATCGACAATTAAGACCAACATTTAAGATCGCCCCCGCCCAGGTAAGTATGTTTCATTCCTCTATCTTTCACTCTATTTATAATGCTTCGCTTCCTCCGCTGTTAAATTCCTTAGCCGATGTGGGACATTATACTAACTCCAACTAGACTGGTTAGATTTAGAGCCTCTCAGCTGGTTATTTAATCCCCCGCGTCATGCTTTTTACCCAAGTTTCTCTTCTAGCTTTTGTTTTTGGGTGAAGATAAATTAGTAGATTAAGAACTAATATACAAAGTTTGACACAGACAACAGACAGGAAAACCATTCCTCCCCAACCTCAGAACAAGCTCGACTTGAGGTAACAGTCTGTTTCGTCGATTCATCTATCGAAAAGCTTGAAGCTTAACACAGCCCACTATAATCCAAGAAAAACATTGCCAAGGCTCTTAGGATAACTCTATTACCTCCCCAGGAAGTCAGGAACACTACTGAGATTTGTCTGGGTTATGAATCAATTGAATCACTAGACGGAAAAGAAATCCATATTTAGGAAAGAAACTAGAAATGAATCTTGTAATTGATTTGGTAGGGTGCGCCAGGCCCGTACAGTAGTGCAACGCATGGGCGACGCGCGAGATCCCTGGTAGCAAGCTACCGTAGTGGGTTCTCCCCATTAAAAGATTAATTTAATATCTTGTGGACCGATGGCCCACGTATCAGATATTAAACTGATAAGAACAGATACTACACTTGATCTTAGCCAAAAGGCCGAGAAAGGTATGCTCGGCTACATGTCTTCCATCAATATTTATAGTCCGCGCTACCTCCTCGATTCTTTTCACCATCCGATGTGGGATTATATATCCAATAGCCTGTCGTCACTCGTCACTGTTCCCTGTTTGGATCTTCGAAATCCATCACGGGTCCTACAGATAATCAATTCCATTGAGCTAAAAACCAGCTTGTACACAGTTATACATGATACCTCAATCAAATAGTTAAATGTCCTCTCTTTGATTGTGATTATCCAATCCTGTGCTGTGTTTTGGGAATTGGGGTTTGCCTCTTCCTGTTTGTCTTCCAATCCTCTCTCATTCTCGTCTTCTTGAACGGAACGGGAAAAGCCTGCTTGCTCACGTCGGCTCTGAGCGGCTACCTTTCTCCTCCGAGGTGATGCAACCAGGACAAAGCCTCCGACGCTTAACTTTCTCGTCCGGACTTTCAGCTCAGGGACTGTCATCTCGAATCAGGCATCGATGGAGAAGAAATGGGAATGAACGAAGAGGGAGAGAGACCATTCCATGAAGTCAAGAAGAGCAGCTCGATATGTCTGTAATTTGTCATCCTTGACGCATTCTATCCCTCCATTGATTAAGGGGATGCAAAAAAGTGAAAAACCAAATCAAGATCAGATCGGCTCAGAATCGAAGGGATTTTCCTTTGAATCCACCCCATAAGCTGCCACGTCAAAAGTGGATTATGGGTTACCGACTGCACCACAATCCCCAGAAACGATTCCCCCTCGGACTGTTCTTCCTCTTCCCAAAACATACTCCCTCTGATGCTCTGAAAATCTAATAATATTCAACACAGAAAGGAAAAAAAGAACAAATTAATCTATGAAACCACGGCGGAAAATTACAAATAAATGTCAGTCGTCAGTCCTCCTTCTGTGGGTGTGTGGGAGGTGGTTTGGAAATGTTCATGTCAACTACAAGACCAGAAATTGAAAAATCAAAAATAATTGTAAGGATCAAAAGAGAACAGAAAACGGCGAACTTCGCTCTGGATTTAGAATTTAGAGTGCCAAGACAAAAGAAAGCATCCGGCGTCAATGCTGAACAATTCAAGAAACAAACCCGAACTCAGACTGACCCGAAAAAATACGAAACATCCAAACGATCGATCATCCCATTTCACCTCTCATCACCAATCTTCTCCTTTCTTTTACACCCTTAAGAGTTAGAATCACCTGTATGTAAAGATCAAAAGTTATACAATCATCCTTACAACTTATGTGAACTTAATTAAAGGATCTAATAAGTAGAAATTAGGAGAAAAACGAAAGTGGAAAGCGGGTGTCAGATCGAACCATATCAATCCGAGGCTCCGAGAAGAATTTGTGAACTCATGTAACTTTCATTAATTCTTTAAGAAACTTAGTACAACTGTCACCTTAAAAAACCAACGCGACCCCTCCACGGATTACAAACAGGCCCAAAAAAGGTCCTGCCTACTAACTCCTTGCTTTGCTAAAATATCAACCATTGCATTGCATGATCTCCTACTCCATTTAAATCTGACTTCAAAATCCCACTATCATATAATAAATATAATACATTAGTATATATGTATTAAGAAATTAGTACATAATAGAAACTACCAGAAATTAGTAGAAATTATATAATAGAATTAATTTCCACTAATTGGCCAATAAACTATCATATAATAAGTATAAAAAATAAGTATATATTGACCAAGAATTCTAATAAATTAGTATAACAGAAATCGATAGAACTTAGCCAAAAATAATCACTAATTTCCATAAAATACGATAAAATAAATGAAATTAGTATAACTTTATAATGTAAAACCAATTCAGGGTCTTTTCCACATCTTTCACAGATATTAGATTCCCCTAACCCTCTTTTGGAAAGGTTTTCTTTTATTGCTATTCCCTCTACACAACATCTCCATATGAAGTGTTTTAGGTTCAGTTGACAAGCTCCACACAAGATTCCAGAATTTGTTACTTTGCATGGGTTCTAAATTATTTTCTAAATTTTCTTCTTGCATTTGTCTGGCTAGAAAGTAAGCTGATTTTACTAAGAACTTTCCATTTTTTCTACCTAACCAGATTAGCTTATCATTCCATGGGTTAATTGGGATATCCAACTCCAAAATTTTTTGGGCATATGCTGGAGGAATAATGGAGTTTATGAGATCAGAATTCCAGCTTCTATTTTCCTGGTTGATTAGGTCCGGCACTAGAAGGTTTTCCCAATCTTTTTGTCTCGGACCCATTAATTTAAAACCTTTTATATTTGGGATTCAACGGGTCATCCCAAATTTTAATAGTTAATCTATTACCCACTTTCCAGTAAATACATTTTTCTAATATTTTCTTTCCCTCCAAGATGCTCCTTCAACCCCATGAGGGCTGGCTTCTCAACTTAGCATGGGGGAAATGATGCTCAATGTAGTACTTTGCTTTTAACACTCTTGCCCACAAGCTTGTTGAATCAGTACAAAACCTCCACACTAGTTTAGATAAAAGAGCAAGATTAAAAGATTTAGAGTCCCTAAAACCTAACCCCTCATTTGATTTACTTTTATAGATCTGCTTCCAGTTAATCCATCTTATCTTCCTTTTTGTCCTCATTGTCTCCCCACCAATTTTTTTTTTCTTTTGGATTTTAGTCAGAGTTACAAATGCTCTTTGGTAGAAGGAAGCAAGACATAATAGGTTCGGATTACAGTACTATGGACAGACTTCATAAGGATCTCCTTTCCTGCTTGAGATAGGAGAGATCCCCTTCAACCTTTGAACCTTTATTTTTTTTCTCTTTCTCTTTCATAGATAGAAAAAAAAAATGGTGTGTTATCATTCTAATTGATTCTTTCTAAAGCAGATTAGAAAAAAAAAATGTTCCCGTGCCCATTGCTTATTAGCTTGTCAGGTTGGGAATCTAAGAAGAAACTGCAAGATTGTGTCTGAAAATTGAAATTCCTTTCACAATCTCGCCATCTTTGACATAACTAAAGCTCCATAGCTTCTTCCCTTGTCAAGTGGCAACCATGAAAATAGAGTAGTGGACTTATTAAGTTGGGCAAGCAGAGGTTGTACTCCTCATCTACCATGAGATCTTCCGGTGCTTTAACTCAGAATCAGGCCGGTGTATAAAAATAGAGACTATGGATTGAAGAAGTTAAGTTAGTTTCTATTCAATGCCAAATTTATAGTTGATTACATGTACATGTGTTCAAGAGACAACTATAATAACCATTTCTAATGACAGTTGTAGTAACCATTCACATGAATTCAACATGTGTCTAATAGGGCCCCTCAAGTTGGAGCATGGGGTGGAACAATGCCCAATTTGAGAGTGATAAGATGAAAGGAATCCCGTCCTAAGACTTTTGTGAGGATATCGGTTGGTTGCAGATGTGATGTAATGAAAGCAGTAGTAATGTCGTGGAACTGAAGGTGTTGTCTGACATAATGGCAATCTATTTTGATATGTTTGGTGCGCATGTGAAAAACGAGGTTGGCTGCTATGTGGAGAGCTAATTTGTTGTCACAGAATAGTTGCATTGGTTGGGAATGAGTGAGGCCCAAATCATGAAAAAGAAGTTTGAGCCAAATAAGCTCACTAGTAGCAGTAGCCATGGTCCAGTATTTAGCTTCAACAAACGAGCGTGAAACTGTTGATTGTTTCTTGGTTTTCCATGACAAGGGGGAAGAACCAAGAGTAGTAAAATATCCAATGGTGGATCGCCATGTAGACGGGCACCCAGCCCAATCAGAGTCACAATAGGCTCGTATGGAGAGATCACATGACAATGATAGAAGGATACCGTGGTCTGGAGAAGATTTCAGATAACGGAGGATGAGCATGGCTGCATCCAAATGTTGTTGTCGTGGATTGCCCATAAATTGGTTGAGTATATGGACTAAGTAATAGATTTCTGGTCTAGTAATGGTCAAGCATATCAATCGACCGACCAACCATCTATACTAATTTTGGATTGGTTATGGGAGATCCAGAATCTGGTCCAAGATGATATTGTTGCTGAATAGGAAAGGCACTTGGTTTAGACCCAAGAATACCAGCTTCTTTGAGGATGTCAGGGTGTATTTTCGCTGGTTGAGAAGAATTCCTTCATTGGAACAAGAAACCTCAATTCCTAGAAAGCAACTTAGGGACCCAATGTCTTTTTTAGGAAAGTAGCTACTAAGATGTCTCTTGAGTGCTGAGATGTTGGTTGGGTCATCACCCGCAATTAGTAGATCATCCACATATGCCAAGACAGCCATGAAACTCCCAAATTGGCGCAAAGTGAAGAGTGAATGGTCAGTAGAGGATTGAACAAATCCACGTTGTTTGGGGGCACTAGACCCCTGGGCCGGGCTTTTACTCTTCATAAATGTGAATTTATTAGGCCCGAGCTCAAGCCCGGCCTGACCAACGGGCCTATAACATTGGCCCGAGTATAACCGTAATAAAAATCCCAATGCCCGACCTAATAGAAGAAAGAACTCACTGCCAATGACTGTGTTCGCCGGTGTTGAGTTCGCATCTGTGTGTGTGTGCGTGAGAGAGAGAGAGAGGGTTCACCAGCCGGTGCTCAGTTCGTGGTGAGATGCAATTTTGATAGTGAAAAGAGAAGTTAGTTCGCGTCTGTGAGAGAGAGAGAGAGAGAGAGGACTCACCGCCTCACAGGTGTCTGAGATTTGAAAGAGAAGAAGTGAGAAGAGGAGCGAGTGAGAGAGAGAGAGAGAGAGAGAGAGAAGACTCACCGCCGGTCTATCGAAGTTGTTATGTCGATGAATGTTCGCCAGTTCTGTGGTTGCTTGAGAGTGTGAGGAGGATGTGAAGAGAAGAGAGGTCTGGCATTGGGCAAGTGGGCAGTTTGGCTAACAGTAACAAGAAATGTGGAAAGAGATGAATGAGAAGGGTTAGGATATTAGGGTTTTTGGGTTTAGTCTATAGGTCGGGCTAGGCCAGGCCGGGCCGGGCTGGGGTTTTTGGCCCGAGGTCAAGCCCACTGGCTCATTTGCATGCTCAAGCCCGTCTGGTGGTCGAGTCGGGCTTGGCTGGCCCGTCGGGTCACCTGGCCCACGAACAAGTCTAGACGGCATGCGCTAAGGTTTCAAACCAATTACGTAAAGCCTATTTAAGTCCATAAATAGACTTATTTAACTTGCAAACTCGTGTATCACTTGAAGAGAGAAGACGTGAGGGTGGCAGCATATGTAGAGTACCATGTAAGAAATTTAGTAATTATTGTTATATTAAAAATAATTTAAAATGTAATTAAAAGTATTCTTATTGATTATTTAATAAAATATTATAATTACTATTACTAATAAATACTGTTAATTTAATTTAATTTTGGTAATTATTAATTTAATGAATATTGTTAATAATTCATATTCATAAATTTAATATTTCATTTTATATTAAAAATAACTAAATAATATTACTAAAACTATCATTAATGATTATTTAATTAAATAGTATAATTACTTACTATTATTGATAAATGTTGTTAATAACGTTCTGACAACCGACGGCTCGACCGTCCAGTTCGAATGGATGGCCTGTTCTGACAACAAAAGTTACAAGCAGAAAATTATGGAACCATTCTAGCCATCAATTTTTTGGTCGACAGTTCGATCATCTGATTTGAACGAATAACCCATTCTGACAACGACAAAAATTATAGGCAAAAAATTGAGTGTGTGAGATCCATTAAGCAGTACCATATGTTTTATGTCATTCGAGCGTGTGACTCATACGACCCAAAAATGGAACCGTTATGGCCATCGGTTTTCGGGTTGACAATTTGATTGTCTGGTTTGAATGGATGGCCCATTCTAACAACAAAAATTAAAAAACTAAAAAAAAAAACAGCCCAAAACCATTTGAATGGGTCAATGGGTTAATGGTTTGACCACTTGGGCCAATGGGTCGTTGACTAATTCAAGGGTTTTTGTCCAGGGACCGGGATTGGGGTAAAACGGAACTGGTTGCCTGGACGGTACCCATTTTGAAAAAAAAAAACAGATGACTCATTCTGACAAAAAATTGAGTGTCTGATGTCCATTAAGCAATACCATATGTGTTATGTCATTCGAGCGTGTGACTCATACGACCTGAAGACAGAACTGTTATGGCCACCAGTTTTTGGGTCGACGGTTTGATTGTTCGGATCGAAAGGATGACCTATTCTGACAACAAAAAAAGACCAAAAACCATTGGACAGGTCAATGGTTCGACCGTTGGGTCAATGGGTTATTGATCGATTCAATGATTTTTGGCTAGGGGCCAAGATTATGGTAAAGCAGAATTGGTTGCTTGGATGGTTCCCAATGAAAAAAAATAAAAAAAGGCCAAAAACCATTGAACGGGTCGATGGTTCAACCACTTGAGTCAACGGATCGTTGACCGATTCAATAGTTTTTTGCCAAAGACCGGGTTAACTCATCAACGGGTTCACGATTCCTTTCCAGTTCCTACGAAGCAGGGTCCCTCCGCTACTATCTATTTATTTAAATAACAACTTAAAGCTTAAATTTTGATAATATAACCTTAATAGAAATGATAATGAAATACTAAATAGTTTGTTTTTTTTTTGTAAAAAATATTAAATTAGTTAAATGCTAATACTTAAATATTTTAATTAATATTATCTATATATTATATTTGAAATTCACCACTTCAAATATAAAACATTATAGAAATTATAAAAATTTAAGAAAACCTTATCTTATATATATATATATATATATATATATATATATATATTTTAATTAATATTATCTATATATTATATTTGAAATTCACCACTTCAAATATAAAACATTATAGAAATTATAAAAATTTAAGAAAACCTTCTCTTATATATATATATATATATATATATATATATATATATATATATATATATATATATATATATATATATATATATATATATATATATATATATATATATATATAATATTGGGTGCTCTCTACATCTAGGAAATGGAATTTACTCATGCGAGCACTCATTTCCTATAGATAATAATAATTTTAATTACTGTAGTAATATAATTATTGATTATTACATTAATTTAATAAATATAATTAATAAATACTGATATATATTTTTAATAACTAGATATTTACATAAATTTTACTTTAAATTAAAATTATAAATATTGTTATTAAAAAATATTGTTAATAAATTTAGTAACCCAGTTAATAATTATTGATTATTATAATAATTTAATAAATATATAATTAGTGATTATAATTAATAATTACTATTATTATAAATATTGTTAATAAAAATATATTTATTTTACTTTTCCTTTAAATTAAAATTATAAATACTATTAATAAATTTAGTAATTATTGTTATATTAAAAATAATTAAAAATGTTATTAAAAGTATTGTTATTGATTATTTAATAAATTATTATAATTACTGACTATTACTGATAATTATTAATTTAATGAAGATTGTTAATAAGTCATATTCATAAATTTAATAATTACTGTTATATTAAAGATAACTAAATAATATTATTAAAACTACCGTTAATGATTATTTAATTAAATAGTATAATTACTTACTATTATTGATAAATGTTGTTAAAAACATTTTGACAACCGACAGTTCCACCGTTTGGTTCAAACGGATGTCCCATTCTGACAACAAAAATTACAAGCAAAAAATTACGAAACCATTATGGCCACTGGTTTTCGGGTCAACGGTTCGATCATCCGGTTCAAATGGATAGTCCGTTCTGAAAATAAAAATTATAGGCAAAAAATTGAGTTTGTGAGGTCCATTAAGTAGTATCATACGTGTTATGTCATTCGAGCGTGTGACTTATACAACCCAAAAACGGAACCATTCTGGCCATCAGTTTTTGGATCGATGGTTTAACCATTTGGTTTGAATGGACAGTTCAATCATTCGGTTCGAACAAATGACCCATTATGATAATAAAAATTGCAGGCTAAATATTGAGTATGTGAGGTCCATTGAGCAGTATCATACATGTTATGTCATTTGAGTGTGTGACTCATACGACCCGAAAATGGAACTGTTTTGGCCCCGGTTTTTGGGTTGATGATTCAACCATTCGGTTCGAACAGATGACCCATTCAGACAAACAAAATTAAAAATAAATAAATAAAAAAAACAACCAAAAACCATTGAATGGGTCAACGGGTTGACAGTTCAACCACTCAAGTCAATGGGTCGTTGACCGATTCAGGGTTTTCGGCCAGGGATCGAGATTGAGGTAAAGCAGAACTGGTTGCTTGGATGGTTCCCAATTAAAAAAGAAAAAAAGAAAAATAACAGACAACTCATTCTAACAACAAAAATTATAGGCAAAAAATTGAGTGTGTGAGGTCCATTATGCAGTACCATACGTGTTATGTCATTCGAGCTTGTGACTCATACAACCTGAAAACGGAATTGTTATGGCCATTGGTTTTTAGGTCAACGGTTTGACTGTTCAGTTCGAATGGATGGCCCGTTTTGACAATAAAAATTATATATATATATATATATATGTATGTATGTATATATTAGTGTAAAATACAAAAACTTCCCCTGGGTTTTCTGACTATTTTTTAGAAACCTCCCCTATATTTTTTAGAAAATATACAACTACCTCCCTCCTAGACAAAAAAGCCAACTTAATGTTTTTATTTTTTTCAAAATATCTATTTTACCCTTATATCTATTTATTTAAATGTAGATATATTAAAATATCCTCCAAAACACTGTTTATTTTCAAAATATCTATTTTGCCCTTAATTAAAATATCCACAACACATCACTCCTGGAGTAGCAGAAGCAAGGGAATCATCCCACGAGATTGCAACCTCTCCATGGATTCGCCAGTGGGGGCCTCACCACCAAACTGCAAGCTCTCAGTAGGATGGCTACTAGCTAGTCGACCTCACGTCTACCTTGCTCTGTCTCCACTCCAACGATTGAACAGAGTGAGAAGCAGGACCGTCGTCACTCGCAGGTCGCAACAGAAGAAAAGGGTGGGAAAAGATCACTACAAGGAAGGCCATTGCCCATTGGAGTTAAATATATATTCCAATCTAATGGCATGAGAGTTTGTAGTTCCTCCCCTCACTAAAAAGGAAAGTGCGGCTTCTTACTTTACAAAAAAGGAGCCATGCGCTCAAACCTTCACAAAAAAAGGAGAGTGTGTGGCTCCTCCCAATCTAATTGCTCAAACCTCTCACGAAAAAGGTTGGAATCAAAAGAAAAACAGTAAAAAAAATTGAAACTATACATGCCTAAAAAAGGTTTAAGCAAGGAAGGAACTGGGAGAAGGATGTCTGAAACCAGAAACAATGGAAAGAGAAGTAGAAGGATGAAGAATCAGAAGGTGGATTTCAGAAGCGTGCAGGAGGAAATCATCTTCCTAATCCTTGTGTAGTAAAGAAAATGACTTAGAAATTGAGATCTAAATGGTTAAATCAATCTATTGCTTAACCAATCCTTCAAGCTTTGGCTGGAAAAAGCTCTTCATCTTCTTCAACGTTGAAGGATATCCAACGATGAGTTTCTCGTGAAACCCAGGACCAATGGAGTACGTATCTGGAACCCAGGATTGGAGATCTCTTCTTCTCTTAACGCTTTTCCTTAGTCCTCACTTGGTGCTTGTTCGAACCTCTGTTCCACCATTTGCACATCAGGGGAAGAAGATGAATTGTTATTTTTTCTATAAGTTTTAGTCACATTTTAAGATGACGTGATGAATTGTTATTGGAGGTTGCATGTAGGTGGATTCAAGGGTCCATATAATGCATCCGAGAGAGAGAGAGAGAGAGAGAGAGAGAGAGAGAGAGGCTCTAGTTCTTAGTTCTCGAGAAGAAAATGAATAGTATTTTGGAGAGTATTTAAATAGATAGGCATAAGGGTAAAATAGGCATTTAAGAAAACAAACACATTAGATTGGCTTTTTTGTGTGGGAATGGAGGTAGTTGCAATTTTTTTAAGAAATACGGGGGAGATTTTTGTTAAAATGAAAACACAAAGGAGGTTTTTATGATTGCCAAAAAAACTCGGGAGGTTTTTATATTTTACCCTATATAATAAGATTTGTGCACATTCTCCAAGTTAATTTGGTTAGCATGGGTGAGTTACCCAATTAGCCCATTTCATTGACATCCCAATTAGGGGTGCAAGTTTTAACAAATTCTTCACCCAACCCGACCTAAGTTGAACCCATTATCCCAACCTAATAATTTATAATTTCCTGTGTAGTAGATTTAAATAATTAAATGGGATCGTATTCAATTATGGCCTTGTTCGCTTTTTGGTAAGTTATTTACCCGGGTAAATGTACTTACCCAATTAAGTGTTTTTTAGGAAAGACTTATCGGAATAAGTGCATTTACTCATGTTCTTTTATTTCCCATGCAAATAAGACAATGACCATTTTAGCCATAAAAATCTATTATTATAAGGGGCATTTTTGTCCCATTCAAGTATTGGCAACTTCCCCAAAGGTGGAAAAGTTATTTACCCACTTAGGAGATGAGTATCACTTACCTTGTTCCCACATAAATCTAAAAAAAGATCATGGAATTCTTGATCAATGGAAATCAAAATCCCATTTACCAAATTTCCCCTCTCAAAACCCCTGTGTACAGGCTTCAATTCATATTGACTGATTATGTGGCCATAAAAAATAACAAGACAAGTGATCTGCACTCAGCACTATCATGACCCTTGTTTCTACATAACAAGAGTGTAGGAATCTATCTTATTGATTAAATTACAAAGGAGAAAATAAAAAGCAGAAAAGATCAACTAAGATAAACATAATTAGTAATAAGTAAGTGACAGTAACTCATCTTTCACCAAGTCTGCATCAAGACATGGATTTCCTCCACTTGGGAGTGATTCTTCCTTGCACCAGCTTCGTCTTCATATCCATAGGCGTTCGACGTTCAAACCCCACTTCGCCTTCACCCTCAACCTCCTCATCCTTCTCCCCAACGCTTCCAGGTTTGAATAGAGGCATTCCTAACTTCCTCCACTTAAAGAAGCTCTTCTTCTTCTCCATGAGCTTGTCTATCTGTGCTTGCATGGAGTTGCACTGCCTCTGAAGCCTAAGAACGTCCTCGCGCAACCTCTTTATCTCTATCTGCTGAGCAGTCATGTCGCGTTTTGACATGCAGCGCGCTGGAGGCTCAGCTGCAGGGTTTGGGCTTCTGGGTCCACTAAACGAGCTGCTCCAATCAAGATGCCGATTGATCTTTGTGTGTTCAGAGAAGAGCACTTGGATTACAGCCCGCACAGGCAAGCGGTCGTTCTGCGCAGCATGGAGGGATGCATCTGGAGACAGTTTTCGGCTGTCAATCAATCTACAGAGGCTCTTCCTTTCTTGCTTGGACAAGCTTGGGTGTGCCTGCAAAGGTTTCAATTCTGTCGTAAACTTGTATCTATATATGGTGCTATCAAGCCTACTCTGAATAATCATGGCTTCCTAGAGGATCTGATGGTAGTTTAGTTACAGAACAATAATCGCTACTCCTCCCAGTTCCCCTAAAAAGTTTCTCTGTTTTCTTGAGCTGGGAACAAATTCTGTAGCTAATTATGGGTAAATTTGTTTGGGATACTGAAATGGGCTACAAACAGGGGAAGGGGAATAAAGGAAGAACTCTTCATTACTAAAAACAAGAAAAGGAAAAAGATAAACCGCATTTGTTGGTTAGTTTCTTCTGAAAGAAAATTTACCAAAACAAATGTAAGAAGATCTGATCCAAGGGAAAATTGATTCAGTCACCCAGGCACCCACCAGCTTGTAACTTGTGCAGCATGGTTGGTTGGACCCACTGAACTGAAAATAAAGTTCTGACTTCTGACCATTAAGCCCGATTATTTTTTGCAGTAACAGTTGGGTTGGGACTTTGGGATCACTTAATTAGCTCTCGCATCGCATTAGGTTCTAAGTTGTAACAGTTGGGTCACTTACTCGCAGATAAGTATCGACGGCTCGATACAACCCATCATCCATTGCACGGGCATGGCTGGGGAGAGCTCCGGCAAGAGCAGTGAACTCAGGCAATGTCAAATTGGCATCCACGGCAGCTTCTGCAAGGTAGCTATCAACAAGCTTGGCCACCTTGACCAGAGCGGCTCCACTCTTGGCTGCTTCATCCAAATTGACGAACAACCTGACCAACCGGAGAACGAGCTCAACATCTAGCAAGGTGCCACAGGTGTGACTGAAGGCCGGAATCATGAACTCCTTGAGTGAGGCCTGGTCAAGCTGGCACGATATCCTCTTCTCGAGCTCGGCACGGTAAGCAGGCTCAATTCCAACCATGTTACCAATGCGGAGGAGTCGCAGCAGGAAATTGCATGGAACAGAGTCTTTCTCAGGCGGGAGAATTCCAGCCAAAGTCTCAACGAAGAACCTCTTCTTCATCCATGAAGCAGTGACGCTCTCCGGTGATTCCTCAAAGTGAGTGAGACCCTTGCTGTTGGCCTCGTCGCCTGACAAGTCTGGGAGCCACTTGGAGGCATAGTGGGCTATGATTGAACCGATGAGATCAGGACGTACCCCTTTGGCCTTAATGCCAGAAAGGGTTTTGACAAAGTAATCCATGTCAAGGATACAGGCATCGTCGAACCAATATTCTACTCCGAACTCTGTTGCTGGCTTACCCTTCATGTCATCAGAATCCGGCAACTTCATGTTCTTCATTCCGGTGTAGCAGTAGAACTTGTTGGTTAATTTACAGATAGCGATCGAGGACTAGACAACACCAGGGTAGAAAAAGGTGAGGCTCCAGACACCCTATCTCTGCTGGAGGGTCATCAGCCAGAATTAATGACCGAAATACCCCACATATTCTACATCTACAGGCCACATGGTATGCTGTTTTCACACAAATGAAATGGCTAATTTGGAATTGTATATATAGTTTTTCTTTACCGTTGCAACTTGGAAGAATGGGATGAAAAGTTGAAAACAAAAACAATGGATAGAGTAATAGAGAGAGAGTAGTTTTTATTTTTACAGTGCTTTCTGTTCAAGTCCTTGTCATCCTTGGGTATTGTTGCAATGTAATTTTGTTCTCTAGAGAGTAGAGACCTCTCTCTCTCTCTCTCTCTCCTCTGTGTGTGTGTTTCTGACTTTTTCCCTAGTACCCAAATTGTTTCGGAATCCCTATTGTGTCACACGTGATTGAATGTGTATAATAAAGAGGTGAATGCTGGTAATGTTCAGAGATTAAGATAAAAAATATCAGAGAGTCTCACTACTCAGAACTGGTTCAATAGCTGCACATGTTTATTTGGTTGCAGCAGCCATCAAATCACAAAATAGTTGATAATTTTACCAATCTGACCATTAACATTAACTTGATGGAAGATGATCATCTCAGAGCCATAAACCGAAGTGTTGCTCATGGTCATGGATATCAGACGGTTTGCTCAACAAAACAACGAAGACTTGTAAGCTATTCACTGTGAAGACTGAAGATCAACTGAACTTTCCATGTCCAAAATGGGCAAAAGGGCCGGCGGTACACACCGCAAACAAAACGTACTTTTCTATGAAACTCCAATCACCTCCACGTGAACATGGATTTGTCTCAGTAGTCAGTACTGCTAGCTTGTGCTTAGGGGCAGGATCTCCAAAATGGACCATTAATTAATAGGTGGGTTGCATTGCAATTTGCAATACCACTTTGTATGGGCCATGCATGGGGTCTATATCTGGTCTGGCCCCATCTTTTAAGCTGTTTCCAAGTGCAGACCATCTCAGCAGGGTTCAGCCTCAGCCCACTGGCCTGGCCCTATGTTGGCATGAATGAAGCTAAGAGCCTAAGATGGCCCATTACAGCCAGGGCCAAGACAGAACCAGTCCCTGGGCTAGACCTAGAACCTTCTACCTGTCAAAGTGGGTCCTCACTCCTCATCTATGAGTCGAGTCCAGTTAGGTCCCCACACAATGTCCAAAAGTCTCTGCTAGCTAAAAGGAATAAGACGCAGCGGTAAGCTTCGACTTTCGAGTATGGGCAAGGAATAAAAATTAAGAACTGATGCGTAGAGAAAAGGACATGCACAGAGTATGACAAGCTTTTGAGAACGATCAAAAAGTTTTGCATGCCAAAATATGGAAGCAAGGAGGGTAAAACAGTAGTACCACCCTCCTTTCGCTTTGTCAATTACCATTTGTAATTTTGCAGTTTTTTTTTTTTTAATTTTCAGAAATTTACCAAAGGTTTAAAGTATCGATACCTATCACATTGTATTTTATATATTGTATCATATCCGTATGGCAATTCGTCAAAAATTCTAAATACCGAAAGTTAGGGGATATTGACGGCTTCAACCCTTAATATCCATCTTACCGGACCTGGATTACATTTGAATCCACATGGTGATTATCTCATAAATGGAATGGAAAATCACAAGTCATGTAGAGAACCCCATATACTTGTTGGAATAAGGCTTAGATGTAAGGATGGCAATTTTCCTGTAATGGGGATCCGCCTGGTCCCAAATTGGGCAGGTTTTTTTCAATCTTAAACGGGAATGGGGCAAAAATGGGTTTTGCATATAATTCTTCGAATTCACCTTAAACTCAGTGGTAAATTATTAAAATATACATAAGTTTAATATTAATTTCTAAAATATTTTTAAATTTTATCCAAATTCCTAAAACCTTTAGGATCCAATAATTTAATGTTTAAAATATCTCTAAAATGTCATAATCCATTGTTTAAAATATCCTTAAATTTTCATTATATAGTTTCCAAAATACCCCAAATATAATTCATTTTTAGGTGTTGACTCAGGGTGGAAAAAATTCAGGGATTCCCTATCCTCAATAAAGAGGAGGTGCCTTGCCCCACCACTCGGGGCAGGGCAAGGGATTTTGGATTATGGGGCGGGGACGGGGAAGGGGTGCCCCACCCCAAACCCGCCCCATTTCCATTCCTACTTAGATGATGATGAAAGGATAATAAGAAAACTGTAGATTTTATGGATTTGATTTGTGGTAATGGTGGTGGTGGTGTGGTGTGATGTGATGAGGTAGTTTATGAGATGTGACAAACCATTATGTGTTAAAAATAAAACTTTTGACCCTTTCATTCAGAAAAAATAAAAAAGAAAAAAGAAAATCCCCTTCTTGAATGAAGAATGGACACTAACCAGCATTGTATTGAGCATTTGAAAGGTTTTCTATTGGGTTCTATATGGAAAGACATCGGGAAAACTTTAGGCCTTGTTTGTTTGACGGGTTCTAGTAGGGGGGGGGGGGGGGGGGGGGGGGGGGGCATTGACCAATTCTCCCACATTCTTCTTGAGGATTTAGGTTGGATCCAAGCTAAATACGTTTTCCTCAAGTATCACTTACTTGGGTTGGTGTTACCTTTCTCCTACCACCAGAAATACCCATTAAAACAATATAGTCCAAAAAATATATAAATTTGAGTTCAAGGAGAAAAATGACAAAAGATTGAAAATTAGCCACTTACCACGAAAAATGGGTGAGGTAAAAGAATAGGGAAAAATTGAGAGGCCTAAGTAAGTTTAAAAAATAAAAGAATATTGGTAAATGACCTCTTCGTGAACTAATAAGACCTTACAATCAATCAACCTACATCAGAAAATAGATTGATGACCAATCATGTGGTATTCATTAAAATTCTTGGGGTGCTTTGATTGGTCAAAACTCTTTGAGTATTTGGATATTATAGATTTTCCCTTTTTTATTGTTTATTACCTGATTATGTGTCCATGTGTCCATCAACTGAATGCTTGAAAAGACATTTATATCCTTCATTCAATGAGCAAAACCATAATAACAATGGTACGTTCATGGTATTTTTAACTAATTTAACCAATGGAGAAGTACGGACAGGCCCAATGCAGATTTCTGTTTTCCACTACAGAACTATAAACATTCAAAATGTCAAAACCCTCGGGTGAATTGACAACAATTCTAAGCTGGCACCCACCCCAACTGTACTATGGGCCTAGAAATCCTGACCTTGGGCTGAATCGTCATTCTCCCTTTAATCAATGCCATGCCATGTAATAAGGATAGAGAGGTAGGTAAGGTGTGAAGAGAGGAAAATAAATAGATTGGATTTTATTATTTGTTGATTTGGACGTAAAGTCATCATATTAACATCAGTAAAGATGCATAGGATGTGAGTGATTTTAGCACGTAAAATTAAGGTTCAAAACATTGATACTCAAAAAATTGTGTATCATGAGTTTTTAACAATCTATACTCTTTTTTTCTTTTTTTTTAGTTTTTTCAGTTTGATAGTTTACATATAGGTATGTGAAAATGGCTATTGACATTTTAAATTATTAAAATCTGCAACCTTGACACTGATACGATAAGCACAATACAATGAGAGAAATATGATACTTAGAACATTACATAAAATTCTTAGTGAAAATATACGAAAAAAAAAAACTGTTAAAAATTATAGGGTGAGATATTCTTGGTCTTTCAGAGAATGTGGTTAATTGGGTTGTCCTAATCAGGACCCAACCTTGAGTTATATTTTGGAAGGACATGATTAAATGGGCCATACTGTGTGTGTTTCCAGTTTTTCGGGTGTGATTAGGTCATATTATGATAGGCATTAAGGTAGTACTTTTCTCTAACTAAAGAAAAAAGCACTACTCTTTTATATATAGTTTCTTCATTATGTGGACCTCTGTCAAGAAAAAGAGGCCCTCATCTGTTGTTTTCATAGAGAAGGGCCAGAAGGCCCATTAATACAAGTTTGTCCCTATTTACAACTCCCCAGTTGGATTCAGTGCATTATTGATTCAAATCTAAGATTCTTTTTTTTTTTTTTTTGGTCATCCAAACTTTTCTATATAAAAGAGGTTTTTTGTTCACTCTAAAAGAGAGAGAACAACAAAAACCAAAAACACTTGTCACACAATAATAGGTTAGTATTAAGTATAGAAAATCTGGATTCCTCTCCAATACACCCATGTTTCATAAATGGGTACATTGGCCGTGAAATAGACAGAAAATGTTTTTTTTTTTTTCCCCTTTTGTCTTGAATCAAACTACTTTTGGTCTATTTGTTCAGAGCGTGCTCCAATTGAGATATGAGAGAGATGCTTCAAACACCCACCATCCAGAAAAAAAAAAATGAAATGACATCCACACAAGCAACAAAATTACTGGTGCACATGAAAATCTTATTAGTGTATAATAAACCATGTATAAAAAACACTGCATAAGAAAGGACCCACCTGGGATGATACTATGTTGTATAAATCATAGAATTGCTTATACCATAGGTGTTTGAATTTTCCGTGGTTGTGTTCGTGTTTCATTGGTGTACAAACAAAATCAATTGAAAGGCATTTTCATTTTGTTGTTGGTTAATAGTTTCACAAAAATCCTTATTCTTTTTAACACTCAGATAGATAGTTCTTTTTGAACAAAATTAAATAGTTCAAAAAGAAGGCTGAGGACGGATAAGTGATCCTATGTATCTCGAACCATATTCTTATATTATGTGAAATGTAATATTATATAATATATTAATAAAGTATATATAGATATATTTATATATAATGTATGTATGCATTTTTACATATTATACTAGCGGAGGGGGCCCTGAATTATAGGGGCTCGCTCATAAACTATCAGGCTCAAGCTCGGCTCAAGTCAAAAGTTTGGAAGTTCGAGTTGGCTACCTTTGATTGTAGGTCTCTCAAGTAGCTGAGGTGCCGACTCGAGGTCTCCCTCAATTGTCGAGGTGTCAAATCAAGGTCTCCCTCAACTGCTACAATGTTGAGCTGAGGTTTTCCTAGCAAACGAGGTGTCGAGCTAAGGTCTCCCTTAATTGACAAGGTGTTGAGTTGAGGTCTCCCTCAATTGTCGAGGTGCTAAGCCAAGATCTCCCTTAGTGATTGGGGTGTCGAGCCAAGGTCTCCCTTAGTGGTCGAGGTGACGTCTAGCTCAAGCTCGATTCGAATTAGAGACTTGAGCTTGAGTTCAGAAATTTGAGCTCGACACAGTTTGAATTTGACTACCTTTGATTACAGGTCCCCTAGCAGCCGAGATGCCGAGCTGAAATCTCCCTCAGCTGGACGAGAGTGGCACTCTTGTAATTTATAAGGAGAGAGAGAGAGAGATAGAGAGAGAGAGAGAGAGAGAGAGAGAGAGAGAGAGATGGCACTCTTGTAATTTGTAAGAAAAAGTTGGTAAGAGAGAGTGACATTCCTGTAATTTGAAAGAAAAAAAGCAAGAGAAAGAGAGGTGGTAGGAGAGAGTGACATTCTTGTAATTTAAAAGAAAAAAAACAAAAGAGAGAGAATTGGTAGAGAGTGACATTCTTTTAATTTATATGTAAAAGAGCAAAAAATAATATTAGATTCCATTTCCCTCATCCTAAGGACTTCTTACATACACATTTCAGCTGAATATATTTATATAGATTATATATTATTATGATAAATAAATAATCATACGAACATAGTTGAATGACGGTAGACAAAATGCTTCTACACATCTAAGTGTTGAATCCAAACAATTAACCGTGAATATAACAATAATTGTGGTTCCATATAAATGAAAACACAACTACAGCCATGCATAGCAGAAGACCTATGATGGTTCTGGTATGGTTTTGAAACACAGTCAATCATACCAGAATCGTTTCTTTTCTTCTTAGTGCATCTATTTCTTCAGTGTGTATTAAAACCACATGCAAATGTTTTATCTTTTAATGAAAAGAAGAAAACAAAGACCTAATACAAACGGGGCAAGGCTAGACCCTAATTAGAATATGCAGAACATGAGGTTCTCCAGAAAATCAGCACAACTTTAGAATTTGAAGAATCTCCTTTTTCTTTTTCTGATGAGTTCTTTGAAAGATCTCCTTCTTTAGTGTCTTCTACATTCAATTATGTTAGGTGGCCAAAAGCCCCCCAACATGTTTGTCTTGTTGCCCTCTTTTTTTAATGATAATAAATTTTTGTTATAAAAGTATGACTTTGAACAATTAAACTGGTGAAAGTAATGTTGATATGAACCAGAGAATTGGACATAAAGTAATGTTGAATAATAGTTCATTTGTTTTCCCCTCTCTCTTTCTCATGTCACTCAACTAATATGTTAAGAAAATGTGTGTTTTCTTCTTCTTTTTTTTTTTATCTCATATGCTTTAACCAAAAAATGAAAATACATTTAGATTTTGAAATCTTTTTATTTTTACTTCTTTTGAATGTCTTGACTCATTGGTTAGATATAAAAATTAAAACTTTTCGAGGGTGCTGTGTTTTCTGCAATGATTTTGCTCTGCCAATGAAGTGCTTTTCGTTGAACTGAACTCTATTTGACTTTTTTCTAGGGATCAAAATGAGAAACAATACCTACCCACACCAAAGACTATCCGATTTAACCAGGGATGTTTTGGTTATTTTATTTTATTTTTTCTTTTCAATGTTTCAGAAAAAACATATGAGTATTTTGATAATTTTATCGCGCCCCACAACATTAATTAACAGCACTGGACCGAGGTATCTATTTCTGCAAGTGTCAAAAGGATAGCTATGCTATCTATCACAACCCCCAAAGTGCAAGTTGGACGGCCGACGGCCTTAGTTTGAGCATTTCCTAAGAAATTAAAGGGACCTTGCATGAGGTATCAGGCCCAAAGCGGTTAAATTATTGAAATAACCTGACTTATAACTATATCTGATCATGGACCGGGCCAGGTTAGGCTTTGTCTCTGGATTAACAGAATATATTCAGGCCTGTTCGATTCTTACATAAAGTCCGAAACCCAAGCTCGAACCTGAATCCGGTAAATTCAAAAAAGATTTTTTTATTCAATAAAAAACTGTTTCATTTATACTAAAAGACCTCAAAAGTCATAACTTAAAAAACAATGAAAGAAATTTTACTATTATTTGAAGAAAAAGAATAATAAAGAAAATATTATAATATATTATTAATTCGGGCTCGGACTTTTTTTGAGAAAATTCAACCCAGACCGAAAAAAAAAGATTAGACTCAGTGTTTTAGCCTAAGCCCGCAGGCCTGAAATCCTGTGTAAACCCGACTTAAATCGAGCCGGATTGTCCCTTCGCATTACCCAGCCCATAAACAGATCTACTTACTACCCCTGAATATTTATTGGGCAGTTAAAGAGGATTAGTGTTGAATGAAATGGCCCAACGAGATGGCAAGACTGTTCAACCTGCTACCAAGTTAAAAGTAAAACCCCAACCTGTGATTCAAGCCAATTTCCTAATTTTACCAAACATCTGATTTAAGGAGTGACCGGTTGGTAGGTTGTTTTTCCGCTTAAATAGGTTCATTTTTTACTTTTTGTAAAAAAGTTCGTTTCCAAATAAAAAAAAGGAAGAAAGACCCTTCTAGAAGCATAATAGCAGGATAACTTTTGTGTTTCTAAAACCGGAAATACATGTTAACAAGCAACTTTTGCTTTTTTCTCGGTTTCTCCTCTTAAACCCGCTTGAAAACAAAATAAACTCACCAAATACATACACATTTAATACAGACGAGGCTTTCAGATAAGTGCCGCGTGCCAGCTACGGCTGTCAATGAGCTCTAAAATTCGATACCTAAGGCTGTATTTGGTTTGAAGGAAAAAAAATACGAAAAGAAAGAAAAAAATAAAGAAACTTTTACATTTTCCTTCCTTTCTTTACCTTATCTTTCAAACCAAACATAGCTCAATGGGTTTTGGATCAGATTTGTATTTAAGGTTAAGGCGCTTCAATCTTAAACGGCAACTCAACACTCATCATTGTGATCATAAACCTGTTTGGTTGTAAAAAGTAAAAACTACTACTGAAGAGGTGGTTTCTGCATTGTTTTCCCCTGAAATGAAATGAATGAATCGGTTTGTGCAGCTCACTGCCGCATGATGTCTTGTAACTTCTCAAAACACGTTGTGCCATTGTGTCGTGTTGCAGCTTCCACCATAAACGGGTCATATGCCAAACATGTGTTTTTACGTTGAAGTATAAATGCCAACGTGGAGAGCGTCCCAACCTCAAACTGCAACACAGTGAAGCTATACCAAACCTTGTAACATGATGTGTCCAGAACATTTTTGTTTAGAACCTATTAGGGGTGTTCAACAACATGGTTGGTTTTGTTTTTCAAAATAAAAACAACTGACACGCCAGCAAAAACAATACAACTTTTCTCACGTGATTTTGTTTTCCAAAACAAAAACAACTGACATAGTAGCAAAAACAATACAACTTTTCTGATGTGGCAGTTGCTTTTGTTTCCATAAACAAAATTAAACAACTATGTTATTGAATACCCCTAAATTCCTAGCCAGGAGATAATCCAAATTGCACTAGCACTAGCACTAGCACATATGGTATTTAACTATGTACACTTGCCAATTTTCTCGATTTATGAGGCTTTTGCCTGGTTGTAGCCAAATGAGGGCCCATTTAGTCCACAGTCAAATCAGAATTGGAATGGTCTATTCCCCTCATTTGTTTTGTTTAAATAAAAATTCAAATTCAATTTGGTTGGAAAGGGAATGGGATTTTTATTCTCAAGAGAGGGGGAGGGAATGGCGGCCATTCCACCAGGAATGAGAATCAAGAATGGGATTTTGATTCCACCCAACCAAAATAATTGGAATCGGAATGGGCCTTTCAGATTTCAACTCCAACTCTCTATTACTGGGAACCCCCTTCACACAGGTTGTGGGGGTTATGGTTGTATGGACAGGCTATTCACGATCTATGGCCCCATGAAACCAAAATATGACATAGAAGAATGTAAAGATGACAGGGACCAGTTCCTACTTTCATTCTGAATCTGTTGTACTAGGGATTCATACACATGAATAGATCTTATAACCAATTACAAGCAAATACACCAGTGTTTCATACACATAAAACCCACATAACAACCCATTAATCATACACGCATGTTGATGTAGGGTGATTCGGCCCGACCTAGTAATTAGGGGGACACGTGGACATGATCTAACTGACAGGATAACAGTTGCAAGCCCACCTCAGGGGCTTATGAGTATTGTAGGGAGACAGGCTACCTCAAAATATGACATGTAATAATCCTCACCACTACACCATGTTACCACAACATATCAAAATAACATCGGTTGTCAGCCCAAGATTTAGAAAAACCAGCTCGGTCCATGATCAACCCAAATACTTTGAACCTTGATTGTATGCATATATTAGTAAATGAGCCCCATACTCAGTATGGAAAACTTAAAGGCTATGCTTGGTTTGAAAGAGAAGGTAGAGAAAGGGAATTTGTATACGTTTTTCTAGTAAAAAATGGATATTCTCGGATGGATGAGTGAAAAAAAATTAAAATAGAATAGGGGTAAAAAATGTAATCATTCAAAAGTAGAAAAAGACTACCAATATAGTCTATAAAAAATTATTTATTGCAAGTTGAAGGGCTAAAAGGGCCAAGGGTAGACCAGAAAGGACATGAGCCTTATAAATGATTTAAGTGCCCATAGTTTAACAACATACTATGGTTTTAAAAAACAAACCGGAAATAGAACCATTCTAGCCACCGATTTTTGGGTTAATGGTTCAACCATTCGGTTCAAATAGATAGCCCATTCTAACAACAAAAATAAAAAAATAATAATTAAAAATAAAAAACGACCAAAACTGTTGAACAGGTCAATGGTTTGACTGCCCTAATCAATGAAACGTTGACTGATTCAACAGTTTTTTGCCAGAGATCAGGTTTGGGGTAAAACAAAACTGGTTGCCTGAATGGTTTCCAGGCCAAACAGTTTGACCGTCCAGGTCAACGGCAATCAAAAACCATGCAACAGATATAGCATTAAGCAAAATGAAATGGTGAAATAGGATTAATGTTGCCAACCCCATACAGTTGGGATAAAGCTTGATGATGATGATCATGATTTTGCTTGAATCAAAGTTTAAACTTCAGAATATCGGTACTCCTAAATTCTTAGGTGGTGTTTGGGATCGATGCCTATTTCTCATAAATCGGCAACACATCAGAGTCACATCAGTAATTCCAAAATCACCAATTATTTTGCTATTTAATTGATTGATTTATGAGAAATCGGCAAATTAGTGAGAAACCGATTATTAAAATTGGGTTAAAAAGAAGAATCATAAAAAATGATGATTCCTCTGTTCATTCCAATTCTAATTATTTTGGATGATATAGCATTTGAGATGGATAGGGAAATAGTTATTATAAACATAAAAATCATTGTTAATAATTTCTTTGATTTTTGAGAAATCGGTGATCTCAGAAATCATAAAAACCAGCAATCCCAAACATCTCCTTACTGATATTACCTAATTCATAGTATGTCGCATATCACTTATTCCGAGAATTAACATCTATCGATACATTGGATCGTTGCTTGAATTGATTGTGAAGTAGCAAATAGCCTTTATGTCAGCTTTTTCCTTTAGTAGAAATTAGAAAACTAAAATTAGATTTGATTTCTAATTATGAGGATACGAGCCAATTTTCTTCAACTCCAATAATGAAACAACACAATTTGACAGCTAAAGTAAACACCCATCCAACTCCATGATCACGGACCACTCCGTTAAAAACCAACGAGTCAAGGTTTTTATTTGACCTGAACTCTGAATGAAAGGAAAATTTTCAGAGTTTCAGAACATTCATAGGGATTTTGTTACAGTTTTTGTAAACCATATATTTACGTAATACTCATACAAAAAAAAAATATTTACTTAATACATGTCAAATTGCTAATATATGATATTTCCATTATATTTATTTTATTTCATGTTACTGGTAAATACTATACTAGTTCATGCTCCAATTTAGAAAAGAGAATAGAATGAGTTCAGACACATGACAGTGAAATACATTACAGAAAACTTTTATATCAATATATCCACTGGATTTCCATGAGTTTCACAATCTAATCTAAAAAACCCAAAAAAAAAACGCAACTATTTGATTTATTTCCTACCAAAAATGGATTTAAATTAATCAGTTGCACATCTAACTGAGATCTGATTATTCCATCCATGAGAATAAGAAGGTTCTAATCCTACCAATGAATCCACTAAGAATGTATCTTACTGTTCCTAGTTAAGAGCCAGACGGCCCACACTAACTGCTGGAGACATCTTCTGTTGCCTGATTCAGCGCTGATCCAGTTGCCAATGACCCATTCCCTTGCTCAACCTGCCCATTACTCCCATCTTTGGAAACAACTGGTATCTTAACTGCAGCTCTCTCCTCCATCTCCTTCTCAAGTTCCTCCTCTTTGCGCAAGGCATTAAACTGGCCATCCAAGGATTTTGCTGCCGCTAACCATGCGAAAACAATCACCAACAAAATTCCACCGAGGTAGGGAGTCGAATTTGCAAGTGACCCAAACGTCAATATCATGAATTGCTGGATCAAAGCACCACCAGACTTCCCCAGAGGATTGCAGACAACATCAATGGCTGCCTTCCCTTTTACCTGTGAGCATGCAAATTATTAATGATGGCAAGAAAGAAACGTCAACCCAAAAGCAAGCACAAGTCATCAGGTTTCGTCCAAACCTTGGTATCTTCATCCAACGGGATGTAAGCCATTTCTTTGCAAGGATCAAATAAACTGTACTTTGCACTCTTACTGAAGATATTCTGCATGGCACCCACATATACAGCTGCAAGCAGAGGAGTCATCCCAAGCTTACCAATTGCAGGGGCCAATGGGCCCCCAAACAAAATTAGAGAGAAGAATCCAACCCCTGTGAGTAGAAGCACTGTGGGTGTAATTTTGGCTGCAACTCCCCACCCATATTTGTCAAATATCCATTGGCTTAGTAACATCATTGTGAAAGTTGCTACTCCAGTGGCAGTAGAGAAATCGCCCATAAAGGATGAATACTCATTTGGGCTGGGGAACTGGAAAATTGAAGAAATGGAAAATGGTGGTAAGAGAACTGCATTTCCTGGCATATAGGAAGAGAACAATGCATTTGAGCTAGAATTTGCTTACCTGAGCCTTGAGTTTCGATTTCCATGTAACCTCCACTAGGTTAATGCTAATGCCATAAGCAACCACCAAAGTGGCTAGGTCCCTGACATATCTCGAGGACACCAAGAATTTCAAACTTTCCATTGTGCTCATATGGGGCTTATCCTGCCATGAAATTACATTCTATTAGAAATGACTATCATAAACACTAAACACCCAATCAAGTTGTTACTGCATACAATATGAAGCCAGAAAACAGGGACAGTAAGGATCACCAGATTTGAAATATTGCATCCATATATCATCAGGCACCAAGATCCTTGACATGTCAGAGATTCATCAAGTTTGTGTATGCCACTAAACTATCATTTGTGAGGCTCAAGTATCATGCCTCTATGGCCCATGCCCCACACACAAAAAGGTTCTGGCACCTTGCTTTGCAACCAGGGGCAGAGCCAAGGGGACCCAGGGGAGCCTTGGTCCCCCCTACACCCCAGAATCCCAACTTATATTATGGGGTTGGCCCCCATCCCCATATGTGTTTATTTTACCCCTTGACCGAATGGCTGATCCCCCAATACATGTAGGACTGCCTAACATTAAAAACAAAACATTACATGTGGCAGGTCCAAATAGTCCCCTAATAGATGAGCTGGACTTCTCGTGTCAGCCCCTGTGGAAGAAAACCCATCTCCATAGGTCCCATAGTCCAAGTAACTAGAAACAATACATTTTGTATAATAGGCACATGTCCCCATTTGACCCATGTGAACCACAAAAGGCAAATAAAAAGAAAGCAATTCCAATTCAACATTATAAAGCTTACCTTCTTCTTCTTACTACGGGTGGGAAGAGGAACAAAAGTGTTCACCCACCAGTAAATACCACAGATTGCAAGCCCCATCAGCACTACAATGCTCATCATACCTCTCAAAGAAACAGCCCAACCATCAACTCCAGGGCCCAATGTTTTCCTTAGATTAGAGAAGTACTTTACTGTTCGGCCGGAGAAAACAAGAGCAACATTGGCTCCAAGACCAAACAATGGATAGAATCTTTTGGCTTCTTCAACTGTAGTGATCTGCAGCAAAGAGTAAGCAAAGATTATTACAACTTACCGTACCAAACTTTAAATATGAATCAGGGAATTGGATAAGCTTTACGGAAGAAAAGCTTTCTCGCATTCTGATAGGTATTATGGGACTCTTGCAAAGAAATTCTTGTAGCCAAAATACATACAACAGAACTGATCAAGGAAACATAGCACTAACATGTGTCAATCCTAGAACTATTGATAAAAAAAAAAGAGTGAATCCTAGAACAACGTGCGTGCTATCTCACCCAAGGCTGTAGTTTTGTCATTCTATCATCAGTTACAATAGAGAATATAAGTATATTGCCACTAAAATTGTTTGGCAGAAAGGAACTATAATAACTCATACTTGAGCCACTCTAAAGAAGAAGAATTTACCCACAAACTCAAAATTTAACCCTAGATTTGTCACTTACTCAACAATACCTATTCACTAAATCAGCATAATGTCATGTAAACATGAACAGTGAGACAATTGACAACAGCATATAATTGTTAAACTTCTTAACTAAAGTAATTCACAATGAGAATTCTTTAGGTTTGTAAATATTCATTTTAGACTACATTCACATGTGCCAAAAATGCCAGAGGTTGGGTCCATATGCAATCCATTCCTCCCAAGATCCCAGACTGCTGGGACCAAAATTGAGTATTGGCACCATATTCACATGAGATTAGCAGAAGTCATCTTGAAAGAAGGTGTTCTTTTTGACCTCATTGTAACAACCATAAGATTAACTGGTTACAAGAATATTTATAATGTTTAGGACAAGTAAGCAAGTCTTGCAAATGAAAAAGTTATGAGTAACGAATCCAAATTCCAAATATATGGTGTAAATCACTTTGCAACCAAAAAAAGGAAGCTATAACTGGTAATGGAGAATTTATTCAGGTCTGCAACCTTCTCAAAAGGCAAAAGTCCAAAGGAAAGAATATAGCAGCATACCACCCACATGATTTAAGCCCAAAAGGACCATCATTTTCCTCTCTCAAGTCTCAACCCTCTGTTCATGGGTAAATTTCCACCCCAAAAGACGTTGCCGCATGTACACAACAAACCTTTCCATGGGTGATAGTCTTTAGCATGGAATTTTGGTGGCTATATCATTTGGGAGAAGCAGCAATACAAGTTGGAGTGCAGGGCTGACAACTGAGGGATCAAATCACATGGCCAACTCAGAGGGTCCCCCATCTGGTGTATGGTTGAATCAACTTCATAATCCATCCAAGTGGCAGAAAAAGAGTAGGCCATAAAGGGATGTGGCCACCTAGTAAAGCTTTTATTTCTATTTGTAAGGAATAGGCTAATGAAAGACTTCTTGGAATCCAACCAATAAGCCAACTCTGGAAACAACGATATGTTTGGACTTTTCTTAGCAAAACCATAGAAAGTGAACCAGTTCATATAAAACATCTAAAGAACTTTAAAACCCCCAATATTTTCTTCCAACCCAACCCCCTTTAGGCCATGTTCCAGTCCAAAATCTGGAGTAGGAAAAAAAATAAATTAAGATTATGAAACCACTTCCAGATATCCAAGTTTATATTTTATGAAGCAGGATGTCCATCTTAAGAAGAATAACAAAAAGGAATAAAAAACTCCTCGGAGCAACAAATCCTATCAATAACAAGATTCCAATAAAACACAACTTAAACATCAAACCACATCAAATAATCAAAACCCTTCCAGCCCCCGGAGAAGTCTGTTCTGACAAAGAACAAGAAATGGAGCCATGTCATCAAAGATTAGAAGCAATAGTCATTAAAAAGTATCCCCTATTTAGATATATTTCTCGAAAACAGAGAAACAAGTACCAGAATTCAACTAGACAAATAAATGGAGTAAAAAACTAAAACCAAATTTCGAAAGAAAAGCAGGGCAAAAGATAAGTATTATCACCTGGTTAGCGAAACCCCAGAACAGAACTGATATCACCACACTGCCCCATAGCTCGGCCATGACATAGAACAAACAGAAGCTCCAAATTCTAAGAATCGCAACCGGACCAAGGAAGCTCGGTCCAAGAGCTGCCAAAAGCTTATCCGCAAGCGCTGTGGGATGGAACAAATGGCTAAGGGGATAGAGAACAAACCCAAATGCCCCAAAGAAGGCAATGAAGGGAACAATTACAGTGTAGAAGAGAGCTTTCTTTGACAAAACGTTGGCGAGCTTCGTGTACAAGAGCATAAATCCAACAGCCATAGGCAAGTTAACCCACGTCTTTAAAAATGGAATAATCTCGGCACTGCTGCCCTTAGCAGTCACAACCAAGACATCTTTTGTGTCCCTGAGAATAGTATAGTTAAAGAGAATGCAGAAGAACATCAACCCAAGTGGGATAATCTTCTTAAGGGTCAAGACCTCAATACCCAAGAACTTGGGCTTCTCCACTTCACCAATTAACGGCTGCCCATCTGCAGCAGCTGCAGCTTCTGCCCTGCAAATCTGCAAATCTCTTCCTTTGTTACAGAACCCATGAGTTCTTGACACAAAGCCATGAAATTTTTGGAACCCATCAACGGAAAGAGAAAACCCACCAAGAGCTCTATTGCTCTTAGCGCTAAGCCGGTATTTGAGCCCCTGCGGTGAGCCTAGAACTCTGGTTTTGGGATTTGAGGGCAAAGAAAGAAGGCCTTTGGTCTGCAGAACAGCTTCCATGTCTCTCGAGCTCCTACAAGAAGCCCAAAAAAATCCAAGCTTTCAAGAGGAGAACATGAAAGATAACGAAGAGGGCGAGAGAGATAATGTGGTGGAGAAGATCAGACCCCGAGGGAAGGCTCAGCGAGGCAAAATATAGCTTTTATAGTGGAAAGTGGAAAATCATGAGAGTGAGACACCCATGCACGAAAAAGAAAGGGTAAAAGAGAAAAAGGATAAATGAAAAATATCTATCGTTTGATTATAATAGATTTTTAGCAACATTCGAACACTTGCTTAAATTCTCTAATTTTCACCTAAAAATCTAACCGATAACTCTACATTTTCACTCTTTTTCTCAGATTCTACTGCTCAGTAGTCACAGGTGGATGGATTTCCCGTGGTAAAGAGAAAAATGGAGCATGAAACGATCAAGCAACGGCGAACAGAGAAGGTTTCAAAAGCGCCGACTGCGTCTCGATCTCTAGCCTCGCGACTCGCGTCCAATGGGAATTAGAGAACATGTTTAATTATAAAACCTAATGCCCATATTACCCCTTGTCTTAAGTTGACTAAAATGCCCTCCAGATAATTGTTTTCCCCTATTTTATTTTTTGACCACAGTGACGAGTGATGAATGATGTGATGACACACCAAGCTGGCTGGCAACTTGGCAAGCTGTGAATTTGGCCTTTTCATAAGGCACCTAACTACCACCCACCAAATCCAAGTAAAAACATGCATCAACCACTGGATTAGAATCCACATTATTTCATTGTGTGGGTGAGATTCAAGCTGAACATCACAGTTGTGAGGCCACATAGGGAATTGAGACCCTCCTATGCATACTTGATTTTTTTTTTTTTTGATAAAACCTATATTCATTAATTGAAGCCAAAATCTATGCTGCATGAACCCAACTGTACCTAAAAAAGCAAAATTCTTAACATGATTGGTTGAAATTTTTTTTTTGAAGTGTAACAAATACTCGAAATTCATTACAATTGAATTGTTTTTATGTTGAGAACTTGTGGTTGGGTGAATTTCCTCCATTTTGATAGTAATAATATGCTTTTCAAATCACTCTAGCTAAATAACCCTCAAGGCTGAACCAACCAGGATACCAGAGGAAAAAACAACTTTGTATTTAGCTTTTGTCTTTTTGCAATATAGGGGGAGAAACTGGTTTGGGGCACATCTCACTCTTTTACAAGTCGCAAACATCCTGGGTGAAAACACAAAAAGTAAAGAAGCTACCTTTTGCAATTATAAAAGTTAATATGAAGGTATTTTTGTCTTTAAAACATATATTTTTAACAAATGATTAGGACATGTACCCTTTGTTAAAATATGGAATGTGCCCAAACCTAAAAAAAATCCCTATCCCATCCCCAAAAAATAATAATAATAAAATCACCTTTTCCTTATTAAATCCATCAATTTATTAATTGTTGGAGAACAATATATATATATATATATATATATATATATATGCTCATACATAATCCATGATTTCATATTTGTAAATACAATAAATCAATAATCATATCACTTATGAACTATAAATCTATAATACATCCTAAAGCAATTGGGCTATAAAATATTATAGACCTTAAGAAAAGCATAATATAGCTAATAGAAAGAAAACGACTTCTGCTAAACTGAGTACACATTAATGAAAGCGCCCACAGTGACTGATAAACTATGTATTACTTGGCATGAACCCCACAGTGGATGAGTCCAGGTTTTGTAGAACATGAGTTTGCCTTGTACTATGGATGAAAAGAAATAATTTTTGTTGGTTGTTAGACAGGATATTGGGCCAGAAGGCCCAGAACTGGAACTGGTTGCCTAGAAAGATGATATACTAATTAATTACTTGACTCTTTTTGTGTAAAATGTTAAGTCATGCATGAATAGGGTTGAAAACCCAATAATATAGATTAGTATTAGGCATACTGGATCACAATTCTGGTTTGGGTCAACCTCTAACAATGTTAGAAAACTCGCTGATTTAGAGTCAGCAACTCAGTGACTCGTACTTTGATCTGAATTGTTGAACCGCTCACCTGCTAGTGCTTGGCCTATTAGATTTTGTATTATTATATTTTTTAATTTTTATATTAATGATATCACAAATTGATCCATTGACGCAGATGGTTGAAGCAGAATTTTAAAAAACATTTTTTTGCTTAAAATAGATAAATATTAAAAAGAAAGACAATAAAGAGGTAAGAGCAAGTAGAAGTAGGTAGCAAGAGAAAGTTCTAAGGTTTTTATCATCCACGTGCATCACACGTGACCCCTTCCACCATCGTTCCAGCCCAACAATAGCATATTGTCAAGGTCAAAAGAAGTAGCCTAAATAGCCCAACAATAACAAATTGTCAGCAAACTCCATCTATTTTCATTTTTTTTTATCTCTTGGTTCTTCTTTTATTAATTGTTTAATTCTATATTATGGTAATAATGCTAAGTGAATCAAGTCACTATAATCAACTTTATTGAGGATGATGCTGATGCTTAAAATTGTAGGAGCCGTTGGATACATGGGACCCAGATGACAGCTACAAGATTGTTGTTAGTTTGTGGCTTGTGCTTTGGTGGGGATTGAAAATGGTCAAATTATTTGCACAATTTAGTCAACTATTTGCTTCTCTTCATCACAGTTTTTATTTATTTATGCATTTTAAATGTGTAGTGCTGAACACGTAGCCCTCAGTCTCTGTTTTGTGCTCAATGGAGCGGGACCCTCCCCACACTTTTGGCTACACGAAAAGGTTTAATTCACAAAGTAAGGGTTTCAAGGAACAAAGCACCGAGGTTTTCATCGCATTGGTTATTGTTTAGGCTGTGTTTGGTTGCGAATTTATTTGTATTGACGCAAAATTATAGTAGCGTAAATGATTTTGGTGTAAATTATGATTTATTTTTATTTCCAAATTTATTTTGTTTTATTTGATTGCAGTAGAAATGAAGTAAAAAAAACCTGAAACAGAATAAAGTAAAAAAAAAAAAAAACTGAAATAGAATAAAGTAAAACCCAAAATAAAATTAAGCAAAATTTTGCATTCTTTTCATTTGCACTATCATACATTTGTATTAATGCAAATAAAATTGCACCGAATCAAATATGGCTTTAAGCTCAGTATGAAAAGAGTATGAATACAAATATATACAATACAAATACATACAAAGTATAAGGTTTTGTACTCTGCATTTATACTCTTTCCAAATGGAGCCTTATAATTTGTAGTTGCAATTTGCAAAGTTGCAATAGTAGAATTGGGGGATTGATTTATTTTCTATCTTTGATATAGAGGAGACCTGTTTTTCCAATACCTTGTGAATCTCTCTCTCTCTCTCTCCAGTTTCTGCAACGCTCTTTTCCTGCTGCTTCTGTAGGTCTGAAAGGAACATAAGGATCTCTTTCCAAAAACTACTTTGATATGAACATTTAAGCTGTGTTTGATTTGATAGAAGAAACAGAAAGTCAAGAGAAAGTTCTTAAAGAATTTTCCCCTTCAATACTTTCTCTAACTCTCTGTTTATTGTGGGAGCTTATCGTGTTGGTCCAAATTTCATTATACAGTTCAATTGAATTTAGATCCACCCAATTCAGGCAGATAATATATTTGATAGTTTTCTACTTGGCTTCTCTCATAAATTTGGTATATAAACAAGGTTCAAAGTAATATTGGGCCATATCAGTCGATACGTATCATATAGGGGGTTTTTTGGTATACCCCTACAGGTGGTGTTTCAGGGTCTTGACTGGTTCAAAGGGTAGACGGGACCTTAAACTGGCCCCAATAAACCAAATTCGAAAAAAAAAAAACTAAAAATATTAAAAAAAAGTTATCGATACTACCCAATATACCGACATATCAAGCGTATCAATATTTTTTTTATCAGGCATATTAATATTTTAAACTTTAAATATAAATTTTCCATATATGAACAGTTGAAAGTACATTAAGCTTCAGTGACATGCCATTGATGGTGTTATAATTAATTTCTTAAGTTTTCTAGCACAACTCTACTTTTAGGATAAACAACACATTAATTTCTCTTATTTTATAGTTTTTTTTCCTATCCCATTAGATTTTGGTGGCTTAAAATATTCTTTTTGTTACAAAATGAACATGGGGATATCTAAAGTCAAGACACTTTTAAGCCCAAAACACAAGGCCTAAAATTGGGGCTTTGTGCTTTGAGGCGTTAAAAGCATATCCAAACGAAAGCTCAAAATTAATAGGTCCTAGGGTTTAAAGCTTTTATACTATACATATATATATATATATATATATATATATATATGTAAGGCTTAAATGATTGATGTTTCTTTCATTTTCTTACAAAAATTTAAATACAATATAAAAAAAATATGACCACACCAAAATCCTTATCTAGGTAAATAATCTTAATCTATGTAACAGTTCAAACAAATGCAGCAATAAACTGTTCTTAACATTTCATAGAGATTGATAATGATCGATAAAATTCAAACAGCCTCTAATCCATAGCAATCATTCAGTTGTTTATATGTATGTCACCCTCGCTACTATTTCAATAATAGTTAGTAATTTGGAGTCCAAATGGATGGTTACTACACACATATTAAAATAACACACATAAATAACTTAATAATTTAAAAATAGGTCTTATTGTGATAGATCCCCCAGCCCCACCATTGTCTCCATTAATTATTTCTTGCTTCAACCTTGAATGTGATGGGTCTTGGCGAGGAGGACCCAACTAAATCTAAATGTTTGAGGAATTGAACCAGAGAGCACATCTGCTGCTGCCATGGTCTCGGGCTCGCAGCACTCCCCTCCGACCGGCCAATGAATTATGATCACAAGCCAGCATTTAGTAATAAATCCAAGACATCATGTGAATTGATTTTTTTTTTCAATCATGGGTCATAAAGGATTTCTAAAACCATGGTTGCAGCAGATGTAAAGCCATGCGCCAATACCAATTGACCTGCCTGTGCAATTATTACCTTTTTTTTTTGTATCTTTTGAAGGGTTATACAACAGTCCTTTTGCTTCGTGGGAACATTTAGGTGGGATGGAAAAGTGTAAAAATTTATATTTCCCTTGTTTGACTTATATAGGAAAATAATGAGAAAAACACTATTCATCATCTCCTACCTTCGGACAGTGCTGTCGGAGATGATGAATAATGCTTCTCCCAGTCTTCCACTACCCGCCGCACTGCCGCATCATTGTACGCAATTACATTTCCGTGCAGTAGAAATGTGCACGCCCGCAGATCCCCCAAAAGCATCTCTCCAGCAGAAGCGACCGTTGGGTTCAATTCGCAAATGACAGTTCATTGCCATTTGGAATGTGGTTGCCTTCGAAGTACTATTAGCTTCAGTATCGCTGATTAATCTCAGCTTTAGTGTTCAGTATCGCTGGATTTCAGCTGGTTAATCTCAGCTTCAGCCTCGACTAGTTATTATCACTCTTGATTTCAGCTTCAGCATCGCTTCTCTGCTGAAATGAAAGATTCTCACTTCGCGGGGCATCGGCAGAGAACGTCACCTGGCAACTCAAGGAAGGGGAGGTAGATCGCCTATGGTTTTGGTGCGACCCCTCCAGCTCCTGCTTCTGGATTCGAACGTCACTGTCACCAAACCAGCTCCTCTTCTGTATTTTCCACACAAGCCGTTCCTCACTCCCTCATCTTTCTCAAAATTTTTCACTGGGATCGTACGGTTTTGGTGCGATTCCAAATCCATGATTTTAAAATTTGACATCTCACATATTTTTCTTCTCATCCCTCTCTTTCCCTCAAAACAAATGAGAGAAAAGATAATAATTTTAAAATATTCCCTTTTTTTCGTCTTCATCCCACAAACCAAACGGAACCTCAATGACATATTTACTCTTGATTGGGTTCAGGAGCCCACTGAATGTCTTATTTGTAACAAATCCAGAGCGCTCCAAACAAAGAATGTTGGCTTCACTGCTGGCCCTGAAGTTCAAAATCGGACCATGGGTCCTGGTCCCGCCCCACCAACCTCTCTGTGAGCCGGTGCAATTCATTCCAATATGAAGCTGCTGAATTTTGACCTGATTGAATTGATAATCAAAGTGACATAAAGATATTTGTATTGACCTGATTGAATTTTGACCTGATTGAATTGACCAAGCTTATCAGCTGCTGTCTTTCACCTTTCATTCCAGTGGCCAACCCGAGTCCTCTCCTGGGCCCTCCACTTGGCAGAGGATCCTCGAGAGAGAGCTAGTGCCTTGTCTCACCATCTCTTAGACCTTTTACCAAGAAATTCTGGCCGTTGAAACCACCATTAAAGAAGCCTAAATAGCTTTCCTATGTGGCAGTGGTTGTTGAGCTGAGACTTGCTTCATTAAAACGGAGAAGAAGACATTGACAGTCCTTTTCATCCTTCAACCAGGATTCCACGTTTACGGTTCTTGGGTGATTGGATGCTGCCTTCATGGGGCCTTACGTGGCCTACAAATCGCATAAGGAATCCGAACACCACCTAACCAACATGTACTTGCCCAAAGAGCTCCTGTCTATGTTTTGTTTGTTCTTAAATTTTAAGGTCCATGGCCAGATATCATATGGCCCATCTCATTAGAACAACTCCTCTTGAGTTACTTTGGATTTTATTCAAAAGCAATGATTTTAATAGCAGAGAAGCAGATAAATAATTAGGTTTGAAGGTAAGAAATGATTTTAGGATTCAATAATTTGCAATGAATATGATACTAAGCATAGTTGGAATGAGGCTTGGATATGATGATGAAATATTTCAGTTATTATTTCCGTCTCTCATGCAGGAAAAAAACGCTTAGCCCTAATAGAATAGAAGAACAAGGGTTTCGATTCTTGCATGGGGCTTTACTTAATCACACAACCGGCAATTCTCTGAAAATGGGAGACAGGATCATGACTAGCCGAGCAAATCATCTCAAAATAACAGAGATGTCATCTGTTAAGATACAGGTTACTATGATAATATTTTCTTATTCCTGTTCTGATTTAGTCTATTGTTCCCCTCCTTTAAAGCTGACACATTTATTAAGAAAGAACAAATAGGGAGGGACCAGGGGCCTACATCCCCTAACATTTCAGGTCAGGTCACAAGGGAACTGTGAAGGCGATGGCAGGAAAACCCTCCTTTTTTTTACAAGGGGAAAAAAAAGTAGCAGCTTTGTTGGCTTCCCTTGAGCTAGGGCTAAATCTAAAGAAGCCAGCAGCTGGGCCATCATTCTCATGTAATGTTGATCATATGGTTTTCAAAACCAGACCAGAAAGGACAGTCAGACCGGTTGATTCAAGAACCAGTTAAGTAATCGGTTCTGTTTCATTCTAAAACTATTGATTTGGTCAGTAAACTGCTGACCCAGGTAATTGAACCAACAATTCGGATAATGGTTTTGACCTTTTTTTTTTTTTTAAGTTAGAACAGGTCATCCATTTAGTTCTATGTCCAGTCCGATTTTAAAAACCTTGATTGACCATGCATCCAAAGGAGGGGGTAGTAGTCTTTTTATATGTAAAAACCAAACCATACAAGTTAAAGAAAAAAACACAGCTTTTGTTAACTTTTCCCAAGATCTAGTGAACTAGGGTTATACCTAAAGCTAATAAAAGAAAGCATATATATAGTATTATTAAAAGTAGTAATGAGCTTGTGGTACTTTTCTTTTTGACTAACATACTCCTATTATATGCAAATGGATCGGATCGCATTCGAATCAGGGTATATTTAAAACTGATTTGACATTGTTCATGTCAGATTCAATCCGATTGGATTTGATAGGATTCAATTTGAATTTGGATCCTATTGATATGTTGGAGTTTTGGATCTGATTCGATCTGACTTGTTTTTTTTAATTAATAAAAGAAAATTAAAATATACTAATTTAAATAAAGTAAAAAAAAACATAAGTATTTTTTTTTAATTATTTTCATCATATATGTACATGTTTTTTATAAAAAATAAATAATATAACAAATTTATAAAAATATACTTAAAAATAAATAAATAACATATATATGTATTATAAATATATATTTATATTTATAAATATATAATATATATTGGATCAGATAGGGGTGATCCGAATCTGATCTGATTTCTAATCGGATCATATTATCTGATCCAATCCAATCCGATTTCTAATCAGATCATATTATCCGATCCGATCTAAAGATCCGAACAAGGGTGATTTGAATTCGACCAGATAGGATCAGATCAGATCGAATTACAATCTGATCCATTTGCACCCCTAGAACTTGGTCAATTTTAATTGTGAGGGTAGAAAATATAACTTAAATACTACTTTTCCCCTCATTTAATTCTATCTAATTAATGGAGAGTTAATGTTTTTGTTTTCATTTGTTTTTGGAAGCAGTTTTTGTTCTCATTTGTTTTTTGGAATCACCACATCATCAACATAAAAAAAAAAAGAAAGAAAACATGTTTTTGAACTCTATTTTTGTTCCCAAAGGGAAAAACATGGTTTTGTTTCAAAAAATAATACATGTTTTTGGAACAAACAAAATATTGGTTTTTAAAACAAAAACAAATTTTCTACATCAGCAACAGAAAAAGAAAAGAAAGAAAGAAAACATGTTTTTGAACTCTATTTTTGTTCCCAAAGGGAAAAAACATGGTTTTGTTTCAAAAAATAATACATGTTTTTGGAACGAACAAAATATTGGTTTTTAAAACAATAACAAATTTTCTAGTATAGAAATTATTTGATTTATGCAACACGATGTTGAATAATCAAATGAAAATGTGTTTTTGAAAGCAGATATATTCAAAAACATGTTTTTGGTTTCAGTTCTCAAAACAAAAACCACATACACAACCAAAAACATGTTTCTTGTGTTTTTTGTTTTAAGAAATGACCTATTTTCAAACAAAATGCTTTTGATTTGTTTTTGGAACCAACAAGAAAAGCAACTCACATTGTAGAATACCCCCTAAGTCTTATATTTAAGATATTAACTCTCATTCTCTATCATTAAATCCTATATTTAAGATATTTTTCTCACTAATAAATTCTGATAATTAGATATATATCTAAAAATAAAATTATTTTCCTATTTGATTGGTAGCAGGTCAACAGTTCAACCGTTGCGTCAAATGTATCAACACTTGATGCCATAATTTAATAACAATGAACAGATCTCTAATATTATATATTCATCATATTAAATAAGAATAAATAATAAACATTTTTATAAACAAAAAAGTACAAAAAAAATGGCCACATATTATTATCAAATTGTCATCATCTAAAATTACCACAGGAAATACATGCACATTTGCTAGTATTCATTATACATATCTATTTTTACCGGATTTGGATGGTCAAAACGATAGATATTTAGATATGTGCTGATTGTTGTACTTGCACATATTAATGCGCGTTTGATTGGCATCAACCAAAAATTAATATTAGTCTTAGGTGCATCCCATCATAATCATATACTGTTCAAACAAAGATCTCTCTCTCAAGGGAGGAGGGCCCAATGGCCCATGAGCCCATATTTGAGAGTTTGGAGTTTGGACAGGTTCTGAGTTGGTGGTGGGTAGGGATTCACATGGTTCTGAGTTTGGACAAGTACTCACTGGCACGGTGGCACCCGCGTGGAACACCTAACCAATAAACCAACTACCCTGATGGTTCGGGTCGGGTGGCCACCCCCGAACCCGAAGTAGTACTTGTAAATGTTTTTGTTTTGAAGCAAAAAAAAAAAAAAAATTCACTCATTGGCGTCATGGAGTACAATTGATGTTCTCACTGTGTTATGATAAATTAGGGTTCAGAGGTCCATTTTCATCATTCATCAATCAGTCCTTCATACTCCACAGCTTAAGCATTAATGATCACGTCTATACGTCATGAATGACTCATCTCTTGTAGTATACACGTGCTACTTATATGCTTCATCCAGCTCGGGATGTCAATGGGTCGGATAAATAGTGAATTTGGCTTACAGACCGTAAATGTAGGGATTAATAGAAATTCCGATTGGGGTCGGGGTCGGGATGGGGATTGAGGTCCCCGCCCCGCTCCGATCCCAATTATATATATATATATATATATGATGCTGCTCAATCCGAGTTGGTGTATGAATCGAGAAGGGCAATTAGATAGTCCTTGTTGAAAGGGCGGAGCCGAGTTACAAGGATGAGGCTGCGATTCAAGACCTATGACCAAGGAAACAAAAGTCAAAGGCCCGAGAAGTTATCCCCGGATAAGAACTCCAACACTCAAGTCAGTAGGTGGTGATAGGATAGTCGGGCCGAGCTATAAGGATGCCGATTTGAGCTAAGTAGCAGTATAGGTCTCAGAAGTTGGATCCCTTACCTCGAGCATGGAGTTCCTTTTTATAACCAAAGACCCGTGTCCTGGTTAGACTAGGCTTCCGGGGTTGTCGAGATGAAGTTAGCTGCCGAGGTATTCAGGATAAAGTCCCATTCCCCAGCGGAGTCGTCTTCCTTACTCCTCTTTACCTGTAGTTGTGCTCATCCATATGATGTGTAGTTGACGTGGCTGGAAGGATAAGATTGGGTTCCACAGTAACAGCGTAGCTCGATCGGGCTAGCCCGACGTGGCCGAGCTATGCCGACCCGACTGAGTTAGGATGATGTGGTAAGGTGATAGTTGGGCAGCCACAAGTCTCGCAAGGCTAGCTCAGCCATGACCTGAACACCACTCCCCCAGTTTTGAAGTCGAGAAATGAAGTTTTCCAAGTTCGTTGCCCGATTGAGGAACTCCCGAGCATGCGTATCGTCTGCGCCATGTTGGTCGTTGCCGAGGAGTCCTCCGATCGTCGGTTGCAGAACTTAAATAAGGACCAAAATTTTGGTTCCTGAACCACTCCCCCAATTCTTCTGTCAAGGAGGGGGAATGCTCAACTAGACTATTGCACGGCCTTGTGGCCGTAAGCCACCTAGTTCGAGGATTTGAGTGGCCTAGCCGAGGATTTGCGTCGAAGGCTAGATCGGTACGGCGGGTTTTCGCATCAACGGTTGGACCAATACAGTAGCTGAACCGACACAATTAATGGTCACAATCGCTGCCTACTGAGGGTGCCACTTCGGTTTTCGAGGCTTCCTGTCGTATGTTATTGGTCGCTCGGTTGGCCTTCCGAGACATTGTTAGTGGTGCTTCATCTGCACCGTTGATCTCTCCTCGATCTGTGCCCTTGATAGTTATAAAAGGGAAAAGGGGTCCCCCCCTTCCCTATCCTCAGTATTGCTTGCAAGATTTTGGCATCCACTGCTCGATAGATTCGTCAGTCACCTAGTTCAGTAGATAGCTCGGTAGACAGCTCGACAAATAACCCGATAGATAGCTCAGTGGGTAGCTCGACAGATTGTTCAGCTTCGTAAATTGCCCGATATGTCCTCTTCATCTCGTCGGTCCCCTTCCTCATCCAGGTCCTCCAGTAGTTCTGGTTCCAGCTCTTTTCGCGGCTCGACCTACGAGCCTGAGTTGAGAGATTTCGTGGCTACCAAAATTGAGGAAGCTGAGGCTGGTCCCTCTGGGATGGAGACAGAGCTTCCTCTTCAGGCAAGTCGCCGGTTTGGTACCACGCTCGGCATCTTGACGCCCGGGGATATGGCTCAGACCCGAGCTTCATATGCCATTCTTGCGGAATACCAGATAAGGTGTCCACTGCCCGGGGATATGGCCACTGACGCTCAACCCGGTGAACTGTGTGTTTACAAACATAACTTGGAGGCTGAGCTGAGGTTCCCGTTGAGCTAAGGGTTCGCCGAGGTGCTAAATTGGTACAGGGTGTTACTGGTGCAGCTGATGCCGAACTCCTTTAGGTTCTTGCTCGGCCTTATGTCCTATTTGTGCCGTCCGCGATATTGAACTGACCCTAGGGGATGGTGAGCTTTATGCTCCAACTCAAACACCACCAGCAGGGGTACTATTACTTCTCCACCCGGCAAAACATTCGGTCATTGGTCGGAGCCCCTTCTTCCGTGAAGCATTGGAAGGAGTCATTCTTCTTTGTGCGAATCCCTGGGGGTCTCCCTTTTCCTATCGAGCTGCGAGGGCCGAGGATGTATCTACCGCAGCCCCAAAGGTTGGCGCTTACTTGGGAGGAGAGGTCGGCTATAAGCATGATCCACGAAATTGTCGTTATTGCGTACACATGAATAGAGATGCTGATGCTTGCTGGGCTGATGGAAAGGGTGGCCGATTTGTTTCCTTTTACTTTTGTTTGCCGAACTAACTTTATTTTAACTACTTTGTACTTACCTTAAGCTTCTTATGTTGCAGGTGTAAGCATGGCCAGTGATGAGGAAATTGTTCATTAGATGAAGGCGCTCCGACAAAGGTAGGAACGGGCCGGTGTGCAACCGGAGGTGGTTGGTTTGCATGGACAATAACCTAGAGACACCCGAGGTTCCCGAGTAGTTACTGCGGGGAATCATGACCATGTCCATAGCTTGGGAATCGGTCGGGGTTGGTAGCGGAGCCTTGGAGTGTGCTCTACTTCGGTTTGTTGCTCAGGTAAATCCTCTTCTCTTTATTCCTTGTGTTTTGCTTTCCTTTTTCGGTGTACTTATCATATTTGTCTATAGAATGCTTGCGCGGCGGTCGCGCTAGTTGATCGTCTCCGGGACGTTCGATCATCGTAGTTACTGCGGGGAATCATGACCATGTCCATAGCTTGGGAATCGGTCGGGGTTGGTATCGGAGCCTTGGAGTGTGCTCTACTTCGGTCTGTTGCTCAAGTAAATCCTCTTCTCTTTATTCCTTGTGTTTTGCTTTCCTTTTTCGGTGTACTTGTCATATTTGTCTGTAGAATGCTTGCGCGGCGGTCACGCTGGTTGATCTTCTCTGGGACGTTCGATCATCGTACGAGCAGGAACACTCCAAGTATCTGCGGCAGAAGACTCAGTTGGCCGAGCTCCAGGCTGTTGGAGAGCGGTCAGCCGCATTGGAGAGGGAGGTGGCCGAGCTAAAGGCGCAACTGGCTGAGCAAGCTGGTCTTGTCCGGGAGCTGAAGAGGGAGATCACCGAGCTCAAGGCTGAGCGGGATAAGCTAAGGCAGGAGGCCGCCGAGGAAGCCATCAACAAGTGCAAGGCATCAGAGGAGATGCAGCTGCACATGGACAAGTATGTCGAGGCCTCCTTTGTGGCTGGGTTTAACCTTTTCCGACGAAGGATCCTTCGTCGTCACCCAGAGTTGGCCGTTGAGTCACAAGGTTGGGATGCTTTTGACCCCAATTCTCCACAAGGGTCCACCGAGGGAGCTGAGGATGAGGCCGAAACTGCTGTTGGTGCTGTTGATTTTGCTGTTGAGGACTAATCAACGACCTCCTATGCTCATTATTTCTCGTGTTTGTGTTGTTTTTTTTTTTTGTGTGTTGGCTCGGTATGCCGAGCCTTAAACGATGTAATAGACCATTTTAAGTTGAATATTAGTTCTTCTTTATGTTGATTATGCCTGTTGTTATTGCTATACTTGTGCATGTTCCTTTTTCCAACCGAAGCATGCCCGACCGAGCTATTACGCGTGCCGAGCCGAGTTATGCCTCGACATCATGGTACTTGTACCATTTTTCTTTCGCTGGCCAAGGTGTGACCGGCCAGGCTACTATGTGGGTCGAGTCGGGCTGTTGTGTGGGCACGTTGGCCGATGTGTAGTCGGCCAGGCTATGCCTTGGCACCCCCAATATCGTGTTGGCCGAGGTGTTGCTAGCCGATGTCCCCAGTCTTGTGTTGACCGAGGCATAGCCAGGCGGGCTATGCCTCGATGTCCCCAGTCTTGTGTTGATTGAGGTTACCATTGGCCGAGGTGTGGCCGGCCGGGCTATGCCTCGACGTCCCCAGCCTTGCGTTGACCGAGGATGCCATTATCTGAGATCTTTCGGTTCCCAAACCCGGGCTACACCTCAGCGTTCCCAATTTTGTGTTGACTGAGGTTACCATTGTTCGAGATCTTTCGGTTTCTGAGATCTCAGCCATGGGATGCTCAGTTTATGGTCCCGTGAGCCTTTAGGGCCCTTCTAGGGCTAGCCGTTTCCCAACTAGCTCAGTCGTTAAGTCAGCTGCAGTGCGGAGTTCCACGACCGCCCTCAGGCCTCAGTGGGTGGGGGCGTTCTTCCTCCACGTTTAGGCTCAGCCGTTGGCAGCTAAGTCGGGTATCTTGCTTAGCAATGTGCTATCGAGCTAGGCGTAATGGGCTCAGCCGTTGGCAGGTGAGTCGGCAGAGTCAGCTCAGTTGGCAGCGCAACTTAGCATGTGTGTGTGTAGTGTCTGCGGTGGTCGTGGGTGCGCCTTTGTGTCGACGAAGTAGCTTAAAAAGAGACTTTTATTGCTTGTGGGTCTACTGGTAGTACATCCTGAGGTTTTCTGAGTTCCAACTCCTTGGTATTGGTCGACCCTCAAGGTCTTCAAGTCTATATGTACCTAGTCCGAGGACTCTGGTGACCGTATACGACCCTTCCTACTTTGGTCCGAGCTTCCCTTCTCCTGGTGTGGGGACTATGACTTTACGCATAACAAAATCGCCTGTCTTGAATTCACGTCTCCTCACCTTAGAGTCGTAATGTCATGCCATCTTCTGTTGTTTTGCAACTATCTTCACATATGCCCGGTCCCGAGCTTCTTCTACTAGGTCCAACTCCACGCGTAGGTCTTCGTCATTCTATCCTTCGTCAAAGAGCTTGGTTCGCAGGGTTAGAGAACCTATCTCGACGGGGATCATGACCTCGGTCCTATAGGTCAAACTGAAAGGGGTCTCTCCGATGGCAGTCCGCGGGGTCATCTTGTAAGCCAAAGAATGCTCGGCAGCTCCTCAACCTACCTTCCCTTTGCTTGATTCAGGCGTGTTTTTAGGTTATGTAGTAGGATGTGGTTGGTTACCTTGGTCTGCCCATTGCTCTAAGGTCAGTGTACCGCGATAGTCCGGTGATTGATCCTTAGGTCGGCGCAGAGGGCCTCGAACTTCTTGTCGGTGAATTGTGTTCCGTTGTCTATGATGAGCACGCGCAGGATACCGAAGCGACAGATGATTCCCTGCCAAAGGAAGTTTCGGGCATTATGGGCGGCGATGCGTGCACGTGGTTCGACTTCTACCCACATTGTGAATTAGTCAACTGCTACGAGAAGGAACTTCTTTTGCACAACCGTGGTGGGGAAGGGGCCGAGGATGTCCATTCCCCATTGGACAAACGACCATGGGCTGGCGATCGGTCTCAGAGGGGCCACAGGCTAGTGATGTAGATTAGAGTGACGTTGGCAATTGTCGCACTTCCGGACTAGCTGGGCGGCATCCTGCTTCATCATTGGCCAAAAATAACCCTATCGGAGCGCCTTATGGGCTAGTGTGCGTGTTGCGAGATGATCTTCGCAAATGCCCTCATGTATTTCCCTAAGGACGTAGTCTGCCTCGGTTGGGGGGAGGCACCTCAAGTAAGGAAGCGTGTGGGAATGGTGGTACAATTGGCCCTGTATCAGGCAATACCTGACTGCTCTGTGTTGGAGTCTTCTTGCTTCTACCCGATCCTCTGTGGAGGTGCCCTCTCGAAGATACTCGATTATGGGGTCCATCCAAGATGAGCCATGTTGCACTAGAAGGATGAGGACAACTGATGGTGTAATGCTCGGCTGGGTCAATGTGTCTAGCAGGACAGTTGAGTCAAGGTCGGTCTGTGGCGAGCTGGTGAGCTTTGAAAGGGCGTTGGCTCGAGCATTCTCAGCCCGAGGGATCTGCTGGATGTCGAAGTGCTCGAGCTGCTAAATGAGCTCCTACACCTTCAGTAAGTATCTTGCCATAGAGGGAGTCCAAGCCTCAAACTGGCCGTGGATTTGGTAGACCATAAGCTGAGCTTCGCTGAAGGTCTCGACCCATCGTGCCCCGAGGTCTAAAGCAAGGCGGAGCCTAGGAATCAGGGCCTCATACTCTGCCTCATTGTTGGACGCTTTGAACTCAAACCTGAGGGCGTGCTCCAACACTACGTCGTCTGGGCCGAGAAGGATAAGGCCGACACCGCTACCCTACTGGTTCGACGAGTCATCAACATGGAGGGTCCATGCCGGGGGCAGTGGAGCCGGTTCCTCCACGGTAAATGTGCATTCAGCGATAAAGTCTGCCAATGCCTAGACTTTGATCGCTGATTGGGGGCGTACTTGATGTCGAATCCGCTGAGCTCTACGCTCCACTTGACTAGGCGGCCCAATACTTCCGGTCTCTGTAGCACCTGCTTGAGGGGCTGGCTGGTGAGTACTCGCACGTTGTGGTTCTGGAAGTAGGGTCTGAGTTTTCTGGCTGCGGTAACGAGGGCCAAAGCCAACTTTTCAAGATTGGAGTATTGGGTCTTTGCACCGTTGAGGACCTTGATGGTATAGTAGATCGACCTCTATACTTGGTCCTCTTCTTTGACTAATACTGAGCTGACGACCTCATCCCCGGCCGAGAGGTAGAGCAATAGCTCATCCCCTGGGCTCGGCTTAGTCAAGAAGGGCGGCGAGCTCATGTACTGCTTTAGTTACTGGAAAGACTGCTCACAATTTTCTGTCTAGTGGAAGTCCTTTAATCGTTTAAGAGCTTTGAAATAGGGGAGGCACTTGTCCGCAGATTTAGACATAAACCTTCCAAGGGTAACTATTCTCTCGGTGAGCCGTTGTACTTATTTGTGGGTCCGGGGGGATGGCATGTCAAGAACGACTTTTATCTTTTTCGGATTTGCTTTGATTCCTCTCTGTGTTACCATAAACCCAAGAAACTTGCCAGAGCCAACCCTAATGGCACACTTGGTCGGGTTTAACTTCATCTTGTACTTTCTAAGTGTGTCAAAGATTTCGCGGAGGCCGACTAGGTGGTGTTCGGCCTTTTTTCTCTTCACGAGCATATCGTCAACATACGTCTCCACGTTCCTACCGAGCTACTCTTTGAATACCTAGTTCTCCAATTGTTGATAGGTAGCACTAGCGTTTTTTAGGCCAAAGGGCATTACCTTATAGCAGTACAGGCCACAGTCAGTGATAAAGGCCGTTCACTCTTGGTCGTCCGGGTCCACCTGGATCTGGTTGTAGCCTGAGAAGGCATCCATGAAGCTTAGGATCTCATGTCCTGCTGTTGCGTTGACGAGCTGGTCGATCTGAGGAAGGGGAAAGGTGTCTTTGGGACAGGCCTTATTTAGGTCGATGAAGTCGATGCAGATCCTCCACTTTCTGTTGGCCTTCTTCACCATCATTATATTGGCCAGCCAATCCGGGTATTTGACTTCCCTAATGAAGCCGATGTCGAGCAACTTTTGTACTTCCTCGGCGATCGCTTGCCACCGCTATGATAACTTTGGGATCAATTCTAGGCATGTCCTCTGTTGACCAAGCAAACACATCGGCGTTATTCCTCAGTAGTCGAACAAGTTCCTCTCGGAGGTGGTCGCCTAGTAGGGAGCTAACTTGGACCATTTTTTTGGGGTCTTCCTCAAATAAGGGAACCTGGACGAGGTCTTCCATAGGTTGGTCGCGTTGCGCCTTCACTTCGTCAGGCAGGTCATATGCTTCCGCCATCAATGTCTTGGTCACTAGACGTGGTCCTCGACAGGATAACTGATAGCAATGTCGCATTGTTTTTTGGTCCCTATGCGCCACCCCTATGCCATACTTGGTTGAAAATTTCATGGCGAGGTGGTATGTGGACACTACGACTTGCAAGGCATTGAGGGTCGGTTGTCGAGGATCACGTTGTAAGAGGAGGGGCATCGCACCATGATGAAGTCTACCATGGCCGTCGCAGTCACATTGCCATCTCCGATCAAGAGGGGAAGAGTTCCTCCCAATGGGATGGAGGGACTCCCGAAAATCCCATCAAGGGAGTGCTGACTAGTGTAAGCCATTCTCTGGCAATGCCGAGCTTTTCGAACACATCTTCAAATAGTACGTCGGTAGAACTCCCTATGTCAATCAAGATCCGCCGTAGTTCGAAGTTGGCAACTTCGGCTGTGACGACCAAGGCGTCGTCGTGCGGTGTTTGGACTCCTTGGAGGTCGTCGTCAGTGAAGGTAATAGATATGTCGTACCTCTGCCCATGACCTTGGTCATTGATCTCGCATACCCAAGTATATCTTTTTCGTCCCGAGCTGCTTTCCCCTTCGGAGGCGCTTCCTCCTGATATCACGTGGATGACGCCGGCTGGGGGGCCTCAGGGTGGAGGCTTCCAAGCTTTGTCCGCTCTTCTTTCCTCTTGGGCTGATTTCTCTGTTCTGTCTACGAAGCCACTAAGACAACCGCACCTAATTAGATCTTTGATATGGTTGCACAAGTTGAAACAGTTCTACATACTGTGGCCATGGTCCTTGTGGAACTCATAATATTTGTCTTGGTTCCTCTTGTTACTTTGCGTCTTCATCTTCTCGGGCCACCTGACATAGTTACGGTCGCGGATTTACATCAGAACTTCAGACCGTGGAACATTAAGCGGTGTGAAGTTCTGATAGGTCAGCGAAGGGGTGCGAGGTCTATGATCGGTCTGGAGATCCTACCTCTTGTGGTCTTTGTTCGACCTCTCGGACTTTCGCTCATTGTTTCTCTCCTTTTTCTGTCGGGCTTCTCATCCTCGTCTCTGAACTGCGCCTGGGCCTCCTCAGTGTTGATATACTTCTGCACGTGGCTCATTAGCGTGACCAACGTTTGAGGAGGATTCTTGGAGATGAAGAAGTTGAACGAGGAAGGGCAGAGTCCGTGTTGTATGGTCGTCACCGCGATTGATTGATTCAAGTCCCTAACTTGAAGTGCTTCTTTGTTGAACATCGCTAGGTAATCTCTAAGGGATTCCGTCTTCCTCTGTTGGACATGCATAGGGCCGGTCGAGGTTTTCCAATGCTTTTGACTAGCTATGAACTGTGCCAACAACTGGTTCTCCCGTTGAGCCCATGACGCTATAGACCTCAGCGGTAGGGAGGAGTACCATGCTAAGGCTGGGCTCTGCAGTGTTGTTACAAGGGCTTTGCACATCAATCCCTCCGACGCACCATGTAGCATCATCTGAGTTTTGAATTCCCGTCGTACTTGTCGAATTGGGGGGCTCGCCATCCAACAGGGGGTACCTCGTCCACTATGTCCTCGATGAAGGGTGGATCCTTGGTGATATGTGCGATGGCCAGCACAAGTTGGTTCACGACGGGGATTGCACTCTTATGGGTGGAAGTGCACTTTAACTCTTCCAGACATTGTCAGAGCTCTTTGATCTCGACATCTCTGTTGTCTGGGACTGCAATGTGTATGACCTCCCTTTTGGGTCATGTGGGGTGATCCTTGACCGTTCTTGACTCGGCGACTGAAACTACGAAGGGCGACGTCCTTTTGCCGAGCCTTTCTTTGGCAGGGATGCGCGCTGACTGGTATATCTGGTTATGGGAATGGGCAGTGGCGGTGGGCCTAAGGGTCGTGCCTTGCCTCATATGCTCGGACCGCTCACCCCTTATGTCTGACCGGCGCGCTTTGGGGTCCTCGGTCCGAGGATTGTCCTTCGTGCGTGTTGGGGTGTGAGGGAGGACTGCTCGGTTGGGTGGCACGGCAGACCCTAGTGTTTGCATGAATTCGAATATTTTATCAACCTTTTCTTGCATGGCTCGGAACTGCACTGGATCCACTACGGCTGAAGGTTGCGGGGCTTTTTAGTTCTCCCAAGACGGGGAATGGCCAGTTGCTCGTTCAGATTGGTTTTTAGGCATCTTAATCGCTTCCTTGATTGCGCGGCAAGGAATGTGATTTTCGGGAAAGGCTTTCTATGTCGTTCCCACGGCGCCAATCTGATGCTGCTCAATCTGAGGTGGTGCATGAACCTAGGAGGGCAATCTAATAGTCCTTGCTGGCAGGGCGGGGCCACGCTTCAAGACCTATGGTCAAGGAAATAGAAGTCAGAGGCCCGATGATAGGATAGTTGGGCTAAGTTATAAGGATGTCGGTCCGAACTAAATAGCGGTGTAGGTCTCAGAAGTTGGATCCCTTACCTCGATCATGGAATACCTTTTTATAGGCGAAGATCCGTGTCCTGGTCGGACTAGGCTTCTGGGGTTGTTGGGATGAAGTTAACCGCCGAGGTGTTCAGGATAGAGTCCCATTCCCCAGCGGAGTCGTCTTCCTTACTCCTCTTTACCCATAGTTGTGCTCATCCATATGACGTGGTTGGAAGGATAAGATGGGGTTCCATAGTAATAGCATAGCTCGGTCGAGCTAGCCCGACGTGGTCGGGCTATGCCAACCTGGCCGAGTTAGGATGACGTGGCAAGGCGATAGTTGGGCGGCCACATGTTTCGCAGGGCTAGCTCAACTATGGCCCGAACAATATATATATTAAATGTTATTTATATTGAATTTATATTATTATATTATTTCTATATATCAAAACATATTTAAAACATTATTTATAATTTAAATTATTTATTTATTTTTCAAAAAAATATTGTTATCTAAAAAAATTTTGAAAATTCAGGTCTCCGTAGGGAACCCATCCCCATTGAGGATCGGGGATGGAAGACAAATTTTATCCCCTATGGGGATTGGGAACGGGGATGAGGATTAATTTCAAAATCAAGATCGATGAGGGAGAATATGATCCCCGCCCTATTGCATTCCTACGTATATGATTGAATTAGGATCAGGTCTATTTAGGTATAAGCCTATAGGGTCAGGTTAGGGCTTATTTTCTTTGTGTTGAGTCGGGTTATGGTTTTGGGCCTTTTGGCTAATCCATCCCTTTGGTCACGATGCTACTACAGACGCTTCTAATTTATTAAACTCTAACTCCATAACAAAAGTTTATGATTTATTTTGATTTTTTCTTCTTTTAATGATAAAAAAATGATACATTAATAATTATAAACAAATTTCCAACTTAAATTAATAGCACTTAGATTTTAAAAATATATTACAAAAAATACAATTATAATGCTACAGATCAGGTTGGTTCAGTATTAAATTATAGGGAGACTGCAAAATTCTCAAATTACAACCCCCAATAAACGGCATCCTGCGGATTTGACATGTCAGGATTTATCCCACCTATACGGGGCTGAACAGTCATTCTCCTTAAATTATAAGGTCATGTCAAGTTTGGGCTGGGATGATGGATGGTTGGGTTAGGGTTGAGACAGTAGTACTAACCTCACCCTTTGGCATCCCTATTCCAACTTGTAATCCCCTCGCCATATTAACATGAGTTCACATTGTACATCTACATTTCTAATATTGGGCCAAGTCTATGGTATAATATGATGGAACTAGCATTTATGTCCTCTTTTTATCTCTATCATTGGTTGAGAGGCACTCCAATTGCAACTATTTCAGGGTCGCAAATGATTCATTGAGTCAGATTCGCATCAGACGGATCAAAGAGAAGTGTTTTTTTTTTTTTCTTTCTTTTAATTACCTAGAAGAGGCATCTGGAATTGAAGAATTAATAAACCAAATTAGAAGTAGAGGGTCCCTGAACATCTATCTCCATGTTTTCTATTGTTGGGTTCTGAGCTGGAGTGAACAAGTTTCTTTTTCTATGAAGCCCAAATGCAACAAACCCACTCAGGCCCAACAAAGTCCAAACTAAAACACATTAGTTTTCCAGATTGCGAGATATGCAGCTTTCTTTAAACTAGAAAACTCCACTGAACGCCACATTAGCCCCATACAAGTGAGTTGTACATTCAGACTGACGTGGTAAATGGTAATGGGCCATTTGGCCCAGTATCGTCCAGTTCCCGTAGAAGATTCTTGTTTACGGAGGGAGAACAAGGGACGAACTTCCAGAGTTCCGGTGATTTGCCACTTGTCAGTCTCAAGGGATAAGGCCCACTGGACCAAGGCACCAATTAACGGCCCAATAATATATTAATATCTGGCGGGAATAACCGTTTACCTGTTAATCGAAATATACAAGTAATATGGCGATGGCTAGAAAGTAGAAACAATTAAGGGAAGTGCTCGTCTTCCTTCCAGTGCTCGAGATGCCGATGAGATTTCTAGCTCCATTTCATGTCATTCTCAATCCATCTCAATGTCCATTTTCTCTGTTCCTCTCTAAGACTGTCACGCCGTCCTGCATCAAACTTCGAAGGGTGGACGTGGATCTCAACCATGGCTTCTCTCGGTTCATATCATCTCTCTCCGCCCACCGGCCTCCTTTCACCACCGGAAGATACTTCATCCGTCTTCCTTCTAATGAAGTGTGAATCCATGAAACAACTCAAGCAAATCCACTCTCATATGATCACAACTGGTCTCATACTTAATCCCCTCCAACAGAATCGAATTATTGCTTTCTGTTGCACCCATGAAGCTGGTGATATGGACTACGCCCGTCTGGTATTTGACACAATTCAGGAACCCAATCTGTATATCTGGAATACAATGATCAAAGGATATTCCCGAAGTAAACTGTCCAATTATGCGGCCTTGATGTACCTAGAAATGTCAAGGAAAGGCGTCAAACCCGACAGCTATACTTTCCCTATCTTGCTCAAAGCGTTTAGTCGTGAAATAGCACTTTGTTGTGGAGAGGAGCTACATGCTCAAATCCTCAAGTTGGGTTTTGATTCTAATGCTTTTGTTCAGAATGCTTTGGTCCATATGTATCTATTGTGCGGTCAAATTGAGACAGCCCGTGTGGTTTTCGATAATTGTTCTAAAAGAAACGTGGTTTCTTGGAATGCCATGATTTCTGGTTATAACAAGAGTAAAAATTTTGAAGAATCCCTTAAGCTTTTCAATGAGATGGAGAAGATGAGAGTATTACCAACACCGGCTACTCTTGTTTCAGTGCTATCGGCTTGTACCAAGTTGATGGACTTGGAGATTGGCATACAGGTTAACCGGTATATCAAAGATCGCAAGGTTGAACCTAACTTGACACTGGAAAATGCTTTGATTGGCGTGTATGCAGCATGTGGGGAAATGGATGCTGCCCTTGAGCTGTTCAAGAGTATGAAGATCAGAGATGTGATTTCTTGGACTGCCATGGTTACTGGGTTCACAAATTCAGCACAACTTGACAAAGCTCAAGAATTTTTTGATCAGATGCCTGAAAGAGATATCATCTCATGGACAGCGATGATTGATGGGTATGTAAGGGCCAACCGTTTCAGGGAGGCATTGAGGATTTTTTCTGAGATGCAAGCTGCAAATGTCAGGCCGGATAAGTTCACTGTGGTTAGCATACTCACGGTTTGTGCACATCTTGGAGCACTTGAGACAGGCGAATGGTTAAGGGTTTACATAGACAAAAACAAGATTAAGGCTGATATCTTCGTGAGAAATGCTTTGATTGACATGTACTCCAAGTGTGGGAATATAGACAGTGCGCAAAAAATCTTCCAAGAGATGCATCAGAAGGACAAATTTACATGGACTGCCATGATTGTTGGCCTAGCAGTTAATGGGCATGGGGAAGAAGCTCTTGATCTGTTTCATAAGATGCTTAGGTCTTCAGTAAAACCGGACGAAGTAACCTATATTGGTGTTCTTTGTGCTTGTACTCATGGGGGCCTCGTGGATAAAGGGAGGGAGTTGTTCAGCAGAATGACCACCTTTCATGGGATTGAGCCCAATGTGACGCATTACGGATGCATGGTTGATCTTCTTGGTCGAGCTGGGCACCTAATAGAAGCACAGGAGCTTATAAAAAATATGCTAATGAAACCAAACTCCATGGTCTGGGGTGCTCTTCTTGGTGCTTGTCGAATTCACAAGGATGCAGAACTGGCTGAAATAGCAGTAAAGCATCTCCTCGAGCTAGAGCCTGAAAATGGGGCCGTCTATGTTTTGCTTTCTAACATCTATGCTGCTTGCAATAGATGGGGAGATGTGCGTGAAGTAAGAAAAATGATGATGGATCGCAAAATTAAAAAGACCCCTGGTTGTAGTTTGATAGAGATGAATGGTCTTGTCCATGAGTTTGTGGCTGGAGACCAGTCCCACCCTCAATCCAGTGAGATATACTCAAAGTTGGACAAGATGGTTCAGGATTTGAAACTTGCAGGGTATGTTCCCAATACAACTGAGGTATTCCTAGACATAGGAGAGGAAGAGAAGGAGAATGCACTTCACCAGCATAGCGAGAAATTGGCGATTGCCTTTGGGATGATAAGCTCACCACCTGGGGCCACGATTAGAATCATGAAGAATCTTAGAATGTGCATTGACTGTCACCATGTGGCCAAGTTGATATCAAGACTGTATGATAGGAAACTGATTGTTAGGGATAAGACTCGCTTTCACCATTTCAGGCAGGGATTCTGTTCTTGTAAGGACTATTGGTGATAATCTAATAGAAGGATAAATACATTTTAATTTTCCTTATCCCGTTTCTCCATGGAGTGTTAGATTTTGGACTATATGAGAGCATATCAAGTGAATCTTTGGTCACAAAGGCAATGCTGTGCATTCTACTTGCACCAAGACAACCAGACAGCAGAACCAACTCTCAAACATTAAATTCTATACCCAGTTATTTTCTTGTTATTTTTGCTCTTCAACCGATCTGGTTTTGGTGATTATGCTCTAAGGCCATGTTCCCTTCAACTTTCTTTTTCTCTCTTATTTTCTATAAATCCAAACAGCTTAGCTTAAACATTTGATGATGATCAAGTGCCCTTGGGCCTTGATCCTACTTTCTGCTGGCTTTTAAAATGACTTCAGCATCTCCCATGCGCTCACGTAGCAAGAGAAAAACTACCCTTTTAAAATCCTAAAAATATCCTTGTTTGATTTAAGGGTAAATTTCCACTTACAATTAGGAAAAGTGGAACAAAGTCTGTAATTTTTCTTTTCTTTTTTTTTTTTCTGATATAAACTTATGCCCATGTGAAATGACTATTTATAATTTCACTAAAAATTTCTTTGTTTTTTTAATTTTTATAAAACTGAAATATATTTTCTTTTTCATCTTTACTTTATTTAACTAATTATTTATGGGTAAATTGCATATTAGTACCCTATACTTTGGGGCTAGTCTCACTTTAGTACCTGAATTTCAAAACATGCCACTTGAGTACATTAACTTCGAAAAACTGTCAATTTAGTACCTACCCTTAACAGTCCTTAATTATTTGTATCACATGACAACATGTGTGACTTAAATTTCTTAAAAATATCAAAACTACTCTTTTTATATATTTTGAGATCATTTTTATCCTGTTATTCAAAGTATTAAAAGTTTGGGCTTCTTCCTGTTTTAAGAATGGCCATTGAATAAGAGAACAAGGAAAACATCCGCATCCGCATCAAACTATAAATATCATGTCCTCGTTTCAGGTTGTTGGTCTTGATAAATCAGGCACTCCTATTGAGGGGAAGCTAAATGGCTCTCTTGGTACAGGTTTTAGCTTCTTCTCATCGTTGTCGGAACTGGACTGGAATTGGTTTTGGTTCAGGTTTTAGCTTCATCTCATCGTTGTCGGAACTGGACTGGAATTGGTTTTGGTTCAGGTTTTAGCTTCATCTCATCGTTGTCGGAACTGGACTGGAATTGGTTTTGCAATTACAACTGCAAGCTTGTGACTCATGGATATACTGAATAAACTGTCTTAGTTTTGGGCAAATGAATTAGACTTACAGCAAAGTCCGTTGCGAGCATAGAGGCATTTATGTTTTTTTACATGCCACTTAATGTTTGTAACGATTTTGGACTAAACTAACAATTTTCATGAGTTCAAGTACTCGAGTGGCACGTTTTAAAATTCAGGTACTAAAGTGAGATTAACCCCTAAGTATAGATTACTAATATGCAATTGCTTTCGAGTTTTGGATACCATGCTAAAAAATTTAGGTGGTGTTACAGAAATTTTTACTTTTCGGGTTGTTCGGCAGCAGCACCTCCAAATTCATCATCTGAAATATGAAAATTTCTCGGAATCATTTAGTGAGTTCGTTATCTCTGAACGTGCTCAGAGGTAGAGAACAATATTTTGTTTCCCAAAATACCCATCCATCTTTTCTTCTTCTTCTTCACTGCACTGATTCCGATGAACAAAGGAGCGACGAACCAGGATCAGCCATTGTCCTCTGTAATAGCCTAACAATGACTGTTCACTGTTCGCCCATCTCTTCTTCTTCTTCTTTACTGTGATGAACAGTGGAGCCGAACCAGGATCGCCGATCTTTGTAGCAGGGATTTGGAGAAAGGAAAAAAAGCAATAAAAAGCAAGAGGAAGGAGAGAATGAGATAAAACAAAGGTAAAACAGATAGAGAGATGGGAAGGGGAGGAGCAGCGACGTTGTTCTTTACGTCGCTGCTTGCGAAGCAGAGTAGATTTGCCCGCTTTGAAAACAAAAGCAATAGATTTTTTGAGGGAAAAAGTTCTCTTAATTTATGTGTGCCCCTATAAAAAATTCATAAAAAATGATGGATCCCCAACCTGTTTTCCTTCTTCACGTTGTTAAACTCTATTTTAATCTTTTTATTTATATTTTTCTCCTTTTTTTTCTTTCTTTATAATTCTAATATATTCTATAAAGAAATTAAGATGATCTTTTTATTAATTTAACTTACTATTTTAATTTTTTTTATCATTTTCATTTATTGGTTTACCATTTAATAATGTTTTGTATTTATTTTATGGTGTTTAATTATTTTATTAAAATAGTTGCAATATTTTAATTATCCTTAATAGTATATTTAATATTTTTTATTTATTGGTTAATAAATTTTTGACATTTTATGCTTGTTAAATAATAAAGGAAAATTTTATATCTTACATTATTTTTTATTAGTATTATTAATATTATTAACATTATTATATTTTATACTTATTTTCTATTTTTATAATATTGTTTATTAATTTGTATTTTTTTAATTTTTAATTTTTATAATAATAATCTTTTTATTACCCTTTAATGTGTATCTTAATCATTTTCATCTATTTTTTATTTAAATAACAACTTTGAGGGGTAAATTTGTAAAATATACAGTTTTCAGTATATTCAGATTCCTGAAAAAGTGAAAAAACAAATTTTCCACTAAATGCTTTTAGAGCTTTTTCGAAAGTGTTTTTGCTTTTCAGACTAATACAGCAAAACCGCAATCTACTATCATTTCTTCATTATATATCTACTATCATTTCAGACTTCAAAATTTCTCTGTTTTTGATTCATAAAAGCAGGGGGAAAAGAATACAACAAAACAGTATATTTACTTGAAGCTTATAAAACGACGATCTACTATCATTTTCCTCATTATAGATTGAGATTTTGGAATTTGATATGCAAATAGATGGAACAACAGCAAATAGCATCCATCTATCCTGCATATTCATGGAACTCAATCTCTTTTGTTCTTAATAAATAAAAAATATTGAAGTAACACAAGATAAGGCCATGCTAAATTTAGGACTTAGTGGGCGTAACCTTAGAAATAAAGAAAATTGGTGCATAGTGTTGTCTCCTGCACTATACCAAAATCCCTTTTTTCTCATACCAACGATCCATCCTATTTCCACACCAAAGAGGACGGTCCAGTTTCCATTCTAAAACACGGCAAAATGCAAAACACCTTTACATAACAAAATGCCTTAAGTAATTCTTTAAACCCAAGAAGTAGCACAACCTGCCTTAGATAAATCAATAAATTTCACAGGAAGGTTTGGTCACACTTTGTCTTTGGAGAGTGTAGAAAATAATCATTTCCTGCAAGCCCTATTCAAGTTTCAATTTGACTATCAAGATGCATCTACACGAAAATATTAACTCAGGCATATCTGAAGACGCTCCATTCCCTAAAATTTGGCCATCAAAGACATTATTCATATCCACAACCCAGAGTTGTCAACAATTCAATCCAGATGAAACTTAATTTATCATAAACCTGTTGCTTCCAGCCATTACTTTACCAATAACATACTATTTCATATGTGATGCATACCTCTTCCCTTTACTGACAAGAGAGGAGGGTTCCCTCGAGCCATAATGCCAGAGCACCGCTCACAGAGGGCAGGTTACCTACTCAACGAGAAGGATACCAGGGGTAACGAAGAATAATTCTAATCATGGTCCATTAGGTTGAGGGATTACATATATATAGTCACTCTGAGACCGTTATATATCAGTAATGGTTACAATGATTGCCATGATTGGTCGAATAATAACCGCCTAACAGTCTACTGAATCCCATAACCACCCACTTGAGTCACAAATGCCTGTATTAGCTGAGTTGGCATGATCAGATGGTTGCCTCTCGGGTCTTCTGATAAATGACCAATAACATTCCCACCCCCTTAAGTTGAGCCTTGTCCTCAAGGCATATAACAAGGTATTTTTGGGTTAGTACAGTCTCCTGAGTAGCACATGTTCTAATGAGCACAGTTGGTAGAGGAACCAGGCAGCAATAGTAGTGCCTCTTTCACCTTTGTTCAATCCAATAATAATACTCACTTCCTTGCTGGTCATCATTTCATGAAACCTTGTTGATACCTCCGTTAAAACCACATGATTAACAGAATGCCTTATCAGTAGATATGAGTTGCTTGCTTCTCGCAGGTCCTTCTCAATCTCAAGAGTTAGGATTAATGTTGTTGCTTGCTTCAGATTCATTAATTCCAAGGCTGATTGCCAATCTCCCGTCAAATTTGCGTGGTTGTAATGTAGGGCAGTACCAGAACCTATATGAGTTAGCCATACAGATTCTGCAACTGCCTGTGTCAACCACAATGAGAGACTCTCTAGAGAGACAACGCTTCCAGCCCCTACCATGATTGACAACCCATGCACACTGTAATGTTGATGGTTTACATATGGTTGTCCAATGAGATAACCGGCATTCAGAGCTTCATTAATTCTGACTAGAAATAAGAGATCACACTCTACTTCTCCTGAGGACAACAAAACCTTGGGTTGGCCACCTAACGGACAGGTGTTGTTTAAAAGGATAGCCTGAGTACTGCTGGTGTCAACATCTGTCATTGGGTGGCATGCAAGATGATCATTCCATGTAGCTTCCTTGAATTGCCAAAAGGCAAGATCTTTTACTGGAATAAAAGAAGAATTAGCCTTGGGCTTGTTGACTCCACTCTCATGCAACTTGTTGAAACCCGTCGTCTCTCCTTTAAGCCAATATTTGGTGCTAACAGGTTGAATGGTGAACGACAAAATGTAAGAGTCTTAATTCAAGAGCTCCCCACTTGATCTCCTTTGCTACGTGGGACTGGAACCAAAACAGGAATTCTCGAGATGCTGTATAAGCCGCAACCATCCCACAAAGCGCATCACCAAGAAAGGCTGCACCAGGGTATCCGACTTCAGTCAAACTACTCATGTTCAATCCTGTTGAGACATGAACTGGGTAGTATTTCCCTTGGTACAAAAGTGCAGCACTATCATACCTCATAAAATCCATGCGGGAATTTTGATGAATTGTATCAGAAGTCGATGCCTTTTTGATAACTGGGATGCTAATTGCGCCCTTGAAGTTGTACGGACCATGAGCTTCTTTGACTGCACTACCCAAGCAATGGATAGAGTAGGGTCCTCAGTTTGTGTAGTGGGCTCCAACTTAATTACTATTCCCACATTGATACTATGCAAAATTGCATAAGAGAGTTTCTTAGAATCCTTAGAGTGAGCTTCAACATAGTTCAGTAAATTGATTTTTCGTACACACAAGACCTTCCCAAACAAACCCATGCTAAATGGAGTGAAAAGGGTGTTGATATCAGTATCAACGGTAATGGTCTCATGTTTGTTTAAATTGGGTACCAATTTCGAATTATGGTCGAAAAGTGTCATGGCATTTTTGTTGTAGGTGATGGCTTGGAAGTTGGATTTGTCAACAATTGCCATGCAACCCAAGGGCTGTATGTTGCCACTGCATTGAACTTTGGACAAGATGACAGTGATTTGCTGTTCGGAAATAGATTAACTGGTGTTTTTAATGGATTGGAAGTAACTGAAAGATGTACCAGACTCTCCCAATTGTTTGAAGATGGCATGGAGAAGAGTATCAATTGTATACTTGGCAATGGCTTTGTTCACGGAGTCTACCTGGTGGTGGGATTTGATATTGCTGGCGCCAGAGAAATGAGTTTGGTGGGTGGAATCTACCTTGCCGTCAGAAGCCAGGAATCGGTCTTCTCTGCTTCCCTGTTGTGGTTCTACTACTCTATTTCTTATTTTCCTCGCATCTTCTTCAACAATAACTGCTTCCTCTCACTCTTGTCAGCAACCATGATGATAGGCTGGTTACCAGGACCAGGATCTACCTCGAGGTGCAAGAGCTCCATATTGCTTCGAGCAGATGGGTTAGAAGGCCTCAGACCAATGATCCGGGTAGTGTCCAAGATTGTATTAGACAAGTTCACAGAGCCCTGGTTCTTGGCTTCATCACTGTTCAACTTCTCTAATGTGAGGGGGAGGAAAGGATCCAGACGAGAAATATGCCAACATCTCTTTGCCACTGAACCCTCTTGAGTCTTCTTGCACACGCTATTAATGATTGAAAGGACCTCACGATAACTCCCACTCAACCCAGTAGAAATCTTGTAGGTGATGTCTCGAAAGAGGATCTCCATATCATAGTAAATGATTAGAGAACAAGGTAGCCGATTGACAAAATGGTTGTTGGGGTGGTAGGAGATATAGACAAACCCATACGACCAACGAATTGATGTCTGGTGTCATAAACAGTAAAAGGACCATCTATTATGGAAAAGAAAAAGACATTACCAGAGCTTGTAGTTGCCACTAAGGGGTGACGATGCCATCTCCGACAATGGTCTACCATTGGTGGTTGAACATACGAGCAGAGTCAAAGGATGCCTTCCCCAGAGAAATCCAGGCCAGGGAGGGGGTTCACCAATGGAGGCAAGAGAGGAAAGAAACATGAATTTATAATGGCCAATCCATGGGTCTTGGAAAACAGGACAAGGCAATTGTTCGAGCTATGGTTGGGAAACAAGATGGGAAAACAAAGGCGGTGAACTGTTGATGACATTGGTGACCTGGGATTGGTTTACGAGGAAGATTGTCTGTTTGATGGAGGGGCTAATGGAATGACCGAGGTTCAATGAGAGGGAGAGGGAAAAGGGGTGAAGGTGGGGTTTGTCACAGAAGGAACAAATAAACATACCAGAGTAGTTGGACGAAGTGATGGTGGCCACCGTGTTAGAGTGAGCTTCTCACGTTCCTTTAAAAGAATTAAAGTGTTCACTCCTGCTTCACTGATTGAACTCGTTGAGTTCAACACTGGTTCGGAACCCTCCATTGGCTTAAGCAAACTTGATGCCAAGACCAAACTCCTAGAGCTAATGTCCATAGGTGAAGCTTGTCGACTATGTTCTTCCACTGAACCAGTCAGAGGCAGGATCTGGTTGAGCTTCTCTACAATTTCTGCCAGAGGAGCCAAGATCCGCTCTTGGTTCCTCTCCAGGCGACTGTGACGATCTTCAATCCTTGCCCTCCGTGCGTCAATGGATCTAACCGGCTCTGATACCAATTGATGCATACCTCTTCCCTTTACTGACAAGAGAGGAGGGTTCCCTCGAGCTATAATGCCAGAGCACCGCTCACAGAGGGCAGGTTACCTACTCAACGAGAAGGATACCAGGGGTATTGAAGAATAATTCTAATCATGGTCCATTAGGTTGAGGGATTACATATATATATATAGTCACTCTGAGACCGTTATATCAGTAATGGTTACGATGATTGCCATGATTGGTCAAATAATCACCACCTAACAGTCTACTGAATCCCATAACCACCCACTTGAGTCACAAATGCCTGTATTATCTGAGTTGGCATGATCAGATGGTTGCTCTCGGGTCTTCTGATAAATGACCAATAACAACATGCTTCATAAGACTTTATTATTTTGCTTCAAATAGAAGGCAAGAAAGCTTTATCCACTAGAAAATATGAAAACGAAAGCAAGCAATAAGCAAACACTAACCTCGGGCCGTGCTTAGTGCCATCTTTTAATTTTGATCAATTTTCAACAATGATATCTTGCAGGTATTATTATCACACATTGTCATAAACAATCATATATCCTCGTGCCAAACTCTAAGAATGCAAATTCTGATGTTTTTAAGACTAAGATCCTCACTACCTAGTTTCTAGACTATAATCAAATAGAACTTATGAATTATGATTTTACATTATCCATAAAAATAGTACACATTGTAACATCATGGTGTCAAAAAAGATGTAGCTCTACTTCACAAATACCAATTCTAAATAAAAAAAAAAAAAACTTTCCAAGTAAAATTCTTTTTATCAATATTTTCTAAGCAACATTGGAGGGAGATTAAACAACACACTACAAAGAAAGAAACTATCATGGCATCCTCATCATTGAGAAAGGAACTTATTTTTGGTCTTTCAATCTGAAAATTCAGGATACACTCTTAATGACTATATTTAAAGATGGTTCTAATGCAGAGAGTTGGAATTTAAAGTTTTAAACACCAGCTTAGTGAAACATTGCCAATTTAATTGAATATTAGCAATTAAAACCAAGGGCAAGAGCATTTGCATTTTTTTCTGACTTTTTTCTTTTTCTTTTTTTTTTTTCAGAATGCTAAAGTATTGTAGCATCAACAGAAACTATAACCAGTATTGTTCACCTACCCTGGAGGTCAAAAGGACCAAATAAGGACAGCAATAATACAAAATGAATACCTCAGAAGGCTAACCAAAGTGAGGATATTCTCATACAACTAATAACTCAAGATCTTTAACTGCTAATACCACATCTAGTGCTCCAAACACAACCGTTAGCCTCTGGGCCATTATTCGAAAGGAACAAATTTGTTCCCTTCAGTTATACATCAGATTTACCGGATCCCCCTTTTCCTTGAGTATTATCTCCAGAATCGCTATCATCATCCCCACTAACAGCCTGCTTAGATGCTGCAGAGTCATTTTGTATGGGAGGGCCTCCAGTAACTGACTGCTGATAAAGAACTCCCCCAGCAATAGTGAAAATCAAGCAAACCAAACCAAATGGATTGGCATGCTTATCCCAAATCAACACATTGATTGCCACGGTAAGGAACTTATTAACCACGCCTGTAACTGTAAATGCGGTGGCAGAAATTGCTTTCCTGGATGCAAACCCGAAGAAACTGATGAGCAAGCCAAACACACAAGACAATGCTACCGCGAAAAATGCACCAGGTTCCACCAAATTGCTGGAATTTGTTCCCACGGCAGAGTACACGTCAACATACTCCCCAGTCACAACCCAGAACAGGGGTGCCATCATCAAAGACAAGAGATTGTTGTACAGTACAAAACCCCAGGTGTTCAACCCAAGATTCGTAACCATGTGTTTGATGTAAACCATCTCAGTAGTAATCGTCACCAAATAAGCGAATGCCCATGAATACGCAGTGATGGTGAAAGCTGAATCAGTGGCAACATACCCAACCGCACCACCCAATATGATCACCAGAGAAGCGAAGGTGAGCTTCGACGGAAAGGGCTGTTTCCGAAAAGCGGTATCCGCTATGGCAACCAAAAGGGGCGTACAAGATCTGAAAACAATGAAGGTATCGACATTGGCGTGATGAAGAAGATTCGTGTTGGTGAAGATTGCGAGGTAGAAAACAATGGCAGCAGGCAGGAATTTCTTTGCAGTCTCCAATGTGAAAGGGTCATGATAGAGAAACCCTAATTTCCCAAGAACCCAAACACCCAGAGCAGAGGTCAAGTACTGCAATGCAGTCAGAAGACCAGGGAAGGGGAATTTGGTAATGGCGTACTTGTTAATGACAGCGAGCAAGCTCGAACAAAGAGCATATCCGACAACGAGACTACTAGTGGCGTAGTATTGCTTTGAACTATCAAATCTGGCGGAAGCCATTGCCAAATCTGCCGCTAGATTTAGCAGATCCTTCACTGACCAAAAAACTTCTATCAGCACATTCGACGTATACAGATTAAAAACAATTCACAGACACTGAACGGAACCGTCACCAAATTACGAAGCTAAATCTAGTAAACACTTCTGAAGACCCAAATATCTTGATCTGCTCTTTCTGGCGGAAATGTTGAAGATAAGAAAGAATCCCCAAATAAAGCAAAATTTCTCTTTAATTCTGAACGAAATAAACAAGCCAAGTCAAAATAGAGAATGGTAAAACCGCAAAATTCACCATTAAATCCAAAACCCTAAACTTCTCAATAGAAACGAAGAAAACTCATCACCGACACTGGCATCAATTTGTATAGATAGAACTTAGAAAGACCCAAAACAGGTGAAAGTCTACCTTACAAGTTAGAGGCGAGCAAAACTGAGAACTTGACAGGGGCGTACTGCGTTTCCTTCTTCTGTTGGCAGGCGAATTCGGAGATCTGCTCTCAGGACGTTAATGGCATTTTCCCGCGACTTTTACGATTTATTGCCGTCCATGGCTGCGGTGAAGACTCTTCGAAGACCACCTGTTAAGTAATCTGGGTATCTACTGTCTACTACAAGTTCTATACCATGGAAATCTACCGTGAGAAAAATCCAGATCGTTCATCGTGTAGACATTCCAGATTGGTCGTTGTTTTGAAATAGGAAGAGACGAAAGAGTCATGTCATTCACTGAGTCGAAATGAAGTTGATTCGTTGAATCAGTTTTTGTTTTTTCGTATATAAAAAAATCTGCACCGTTCGGCAACACTGATGCAGAAGGGGAACGTGGGACTAAGTAACTGGGTCCCATCTCTGCCATGTTGCGTACCGGAGTCACTGGCGTGGTCGACTTTTTATCTAATTGAGGATCCAAGCCGTTCACTGGACGACTACTGCTCTCGATAGGGGTGTCAATTGGACCAGATTTTGTCCAATCCGATTCAGTCTAATCTGAATCTTTTATAAATTGACAAGGTCCAATCCAATCCAATGAATATTTTGGAGTAATTTGGACTGGTCCAATTTAATATTTAAACCATCCAGTGTGTTCAAATTCATTTTGATTTAAATTGATTTCAACCCAAACCCGGTCCATTGACATTTGACACATATATTCTTATCTTATATCAATGGACCAGGTCCAATCCAATCTAATAAATATTTTGAATCGAATTGGTCCAATCCAATGTCTTGCTGGTCCATCCAATTTGATTTTAGACTAGACAAGATCCAAACCAAAATAGGTCCATTGACACCCTTATCTGTATCTATATATGTAATTCTCAAGATGGCTTCCATTATTCTGTGTTGACAATGCTGATGCGAACAAGGAGGGATAGTGCAGTGGGCCGCACTAGACTACCACATACTAGAGGTCTTCATGCATTGGACTGCTTGGGAGGGCACCTAAGATCTTGAGGTCTCCTGCCATGAATCTAGCAAGATCAGCTCCAACGCTTTCTTCTGATTTTGATTCTCATCCCATATCGAGATGAGAGTGAGGGTTTCTTCGTTTCCTTTTAACTCTTATCTCTTAAGAGGAATCTTTTAACTTTAAAAGAAAAACGGTTGTTCATTTCCTCTTATCTCTTATTTCTTAAACTGCAATTGAACAACTTTTTGTTTTTCCAATGATACCTCCAAAAAAGACAATCAAACTCTCATATATGGAGTCAAAATGGATATCTGATTATTTTCAAAATTCAAAATTCATAACAACATTTTCTGCATTTAGAGTTTAGAGGAAGGAAAAGTTCACTAATACCAATATACCTCTTGATGTAATTATCGCACTTTCAGATGTCAGCCTTCAGAGCAAACAAACAGGCCCTGAGATTCATTAAAAATCAAAGCATTTCTAGACTTAATTCAATGTATCCAAGTCATAATGATTTAAATCATTTAAACAACAAAAAATATTGCATAACCACGTCTTGAAAGATCTATTTGAAGCAACTACATTCGATCATCTATGACCAAAGTATCACCAAAACCAAATATTCAAGCATGAACACACTTGATTAAGGCATGCAAAACAAACTCCTCATACATGCAAAAATTACATTTGCTATTGCTTCCTATTCCCGTAGCTTAAAGATTGTAATTAACAACCAAATGCATTTTGGCAACACCTCCATATCCATATGAAAGTTTTGACTTTTAGCTCAATTTTCAAATTCCAAATCTTTTTCCAAAAGGAAGGAGGGACATCTTCAAACTCTTATGGAGTCATGACGATCAGGAGATTGGAATCCATGATAGTGTGCACTTGCTTTTTAGTAGGTCTCGTCGCTACAGAGCTGCGGGTGCTCCTAATAATATAGGTGTGATGACTCTATTTTTATAAACACCCTTGTAAAGAAAAGTAATTTTATGGGTAAGAAACCAACTAAAACTACTATTCCCAAAGAGACAAATGGCTCAAAACAAAATTGGGTGACAGTCAAAAGCAAGAGAAAGAAAAAGAATTCTAAATCCAAGAAGACCCAGAAGACATCTCATTTAGGAAACGTTCATAGATCCTCTAGAATAAACAAAGGTTACCATCCCCATTATTCTTAAGTTACTCTTATTCTTTTGCTTTACCTTTTTCTTTCTGTCAAGCTTCGGCTCTTAGTTTTTATATCGAGGGTAAGATCTCATGCCCCCCTCCTTTCCTTCTTTTAATTGTTAATAAATTCTTCTTATTCTTCTTCTTCTTTAAAAAAAGACATCTTGATACTCTCCAACTTGATCCTCAACTAAGAAGAATCTAATGGCCAAATGAAAGCTGACTTAATTTAGGGTCAAGAATGCAAATCAACTTATCCTCCCAATTATAAAGACTTGGAGGAATGGATAGAATTACTTAAACTATACTAGGAATGAAGTTTCCATTGACCATTCCAACTTTCCATCTTCTAGGCTCTAGCTTCTTCATCAACTAAGTCTGCTACCTTCTTCAGACTCCCTCCATTAGGCCTAGGACCCATCACTCTGAAGTTACACCCTTTAAGGAGCCTAGTGTTGGAAATGAGATTTCCTTCTATTCATTCAAAGTTAGATGCGCATAATTTGGCATTCTCTTTGCTAATAAAAGTAGTACCTTTTTCGTGAGACATTTTCTACAATTATGCTTCTCTTTAATTGTAATATTCATGATCAATATTGTAGGGCATCTAAGTGATAGGTGAGATTTATCATGGAAGAACTAGATAAGCCAATTCCTTACATACTTAAAATATCCTAAGGGTGTGAGCTTGGGCTGTTCACTTTAAAAGTTAGCAATGTCCTTGGCATATCTGGCTAAATTAGCTAACGCACTAGGTCCCACGTTCTACCAAATGTATGATGGTCCAGCTCCAGGCATGCATATCTTGGTAAAATTGCTAACAATACACACCAGACCCCTGAAAATACCAAATTTACGATGCTCAAGGCATTCATACCTGCAAGAAAGTTCATTGTAGTCTTCTCATTTCTCAAATTGTAATTCCCCTCACAAGTTTGTACATTGCCCCTTATTTTGGTTGTACATCTTTCAAATCTTGTCAAAATACTAGTCTCTACAACATATTGAGAGTGTAGAGTGGTCATTTAACACAATCCATTTCTTCTGGTTACTTGCATAATTGCCAAAGTTCAGAACGCCAAAAAAGAAATCAAGATATTGAGTATCATTAGGAATTAAGATTATTATACCATCTGAGTATCTGACAGAATTATGACGCTCTATAAGAAGGGTTAAAGCATTGAAGGAACTGCAGTATCAAAACAAAAGGGCAGCCTAGTGCACAAGCCTCCTTTTATGCAGGATCTCATGAGGGACAGATGTACACAGCCTCATTCGGTTATTCCTACAGATACACACAGATTTGAACCCTGGTTATCAAATAAAATTTACAATTATGCATCCATGAAACCCAAGACAGAAAATGGCAAGTTGGAACTATGACTGTCATATGTTAAACTATTAACAAAGTACCTAATGATCTGCGGACGCATTTTTTACAAGGAAATAGTTATGCTCATCTAATGGTGTTGTAAAATCTATAAAACACACACACACAATTGATGAAATTACAAATTCTTCGCACAGGTTAACACATCATATACAAAATGGTGTGGTTACTATAAAATTTCCTTTTGCCAATTTGTATTAACAAGTCAAATTTGGGCATTAGATAAGTTGAGCAAGGACTAGAAACATTACAGGACCAAGTCTCGGGTAGAATCAACTAGTAAAGCTCAAAAGGAGCATTAGCAAAGAAGGGCATCATTTTCTGTTGAAGCTCTTGGCAGTCCTCCATAGTTGCTGCCTTGGGATCAAAAGTCCTACGATCAGGGAGAGCCAAGCCTTGTTTAATACGGCCCATTCGCCGTGAGTGTAGAACTTGCTTTGAAATAACCGGTAGTCGGATGGATTCAAACTCTTCTAGTGCCAAATGCAGGTTGTTTGAACCCCACTTCTGAAGGCATTTCTCTAACACTGCAGCATCTAATATTGACATGTTTGTGCTTCTCAGGCCATGAGGGGAAGTGGGGTGAGCTGCATCTCCAACTAGTACCACATTATCCCAGAAGAGATGTTCTAAAGGATCACAGTCATAAATTACATTGACGAAGGGTTCCTTTGTTTCCTCCATGACTCTCGCCAACTCTGGGAGCCAAAATTTCTCTGCATCCGTGTGCATTTTCTTGACCATGTCGTTGCTTACTTTCATGGTAACTGAGTTCCCCTGAATAAATGAAGTTATTAGTCAACATCTACTTAGTTCAATTAGGGTGTAACATTTAAATGCCTCAAAATAGAAAACTTATGCATCTAAATTGCCAATTGGAAATATGAAAAGAACAAAATTTTGAAATCACAATGAAGGAGATATGACACTATGATAGGAGAAGAACAAGAACTATCACCTTCAGTTCCGGCTCTGGTTGATTGACGTACCAAATCCAGTTGATCCTTTCGTTCAGAAGCTCATAGAGCACACAGTGGGTTCCCGGGCCTAAGTTAAAGTACAAGCATTTCCCAAGTTCTGGATAAGCCTTGCGAATGCCAACAATGATGTCTGAATTCTCATCCCCCGAGAAATCGAGAACACCCCTCCACGCAGCGTAACCTGAATACCTACAAAAACATGAGCATTAACACTTTTCAGTTGTGGCTTTTGAATTTGATAACTAAACAGCTATTAGAATCAAACCTATGGAAAAAGATAAACAGACAGGGATCTTGATGTTGATAGTATAATACTTTAAACATATGGAAAAAGATTTTCAATTTAAACTGTAGACCTTTAGTAGGAAATATTCGTTGACATGAGTTAAGAATGACGATTTAGCTTCAAACCTCAGTTTAAGATCAGGTAGGAAACTCTGACGAATCTTGGACAGGCACCCATCTGCTGCAATGAGCAAATCCCCAACTATCTCAATGATCTCCCCAGTTTGAAGAACTCTGGCTGTAACTTTAACAGAGGCCTTGTCGTCTGACACGCAGAAAGAGAGGAAGAGATGACCCCAGAGGACCATGTGGGGTGGTAGAGCCCTATATAGAAGGCCATGGAGATCGGCCCAGTGCGCTGCTCTGAAATTGAAGTCTTCATCCCTTGCCAGTGTCCAGCTGATCTTCTTCTCCCCATCTGTTCCTTGGTTCTACTAAGAAACCGAAATTTTATAATATGGAGGGAGAGAAGTTCAGAGAACAAGAACTACAAGCTTCCTCCGGCGGACATAATCGTAAAACATTAGAGCAACAAGGGCTAATTAGGAAATTGGGAAAAAAAGTACCTGATCGATGGTGAGGGGCAGGGTGGTGTTGTGGAGAAGGTGAGGTTGGTGAAGCCACGAATCAATGAATTTCCGAGCCATAGGATCCAGCCCAAGCCCAGCACCGGTTGGACTCCCGGTAGGGGGTGCGCTCGATTTCTCGAGCACTACGGCTTCCCATCCTGCTGCTTGGAGAGCATGAGCGCACGATATCCCTGCTATGCTGCCCCCAACAACCACTGCCTTCGGCTTGCTCGCCTTCATCTCTCTCTCTCTCTCTCTAATTGCAGATGGGGGCGGATTACGGACCAGTAATTTTCTAAACGACCACAATTGCTGGTAATTTGTGCACACTCATTGAAATACAAATTGGACTCAAGAATAAACAACTCCAGGAGAAAATGCAGGAAAGGTTAAGGAGATTCCGAAACGCCCCATGGCCATGTGGTGGTTGTGTTGCCCTTTGTTGGCCGGTAGTTCCTGCCTGCTGTTTCGAATTCCTGTGACCATGGTTACAGCCTTATCCTGATGCCACCAATCATAAACCAACGATCTACTTGAGCTTATGACTTGGTTCCATTGACGTTTTATAATTTTGGTTTTTGTTTTCAGGAAACGACAATGCGTGAAGGTTTTTTATTCTATCGCCATTTTATGAGAAAGGTTCTATATCAGCCACGTCATTGACCATCTAGGGGTGAAATTACGTATAGGGTTACAATTTGGGAGTGTCTAGCCCAAAATTTTACACGGGCTGGGTTTAGATTTTTTGTCTTTAAATCGGGTTCAGCCCCAAAAAGTCAGACTTTTTTATTCTTAGGGCCAGACCCAGGCCTAATCCTTAGATAATACTTGTATATGTATAGAATGGGTTCATTGACAAATCCAAGCCTGACCCGGGCCCTAACCCAATCTGAGTGCATCAAATTACAGTGTGGGCTGGGCTCATGTTGAGAAGATCAGACTTAACGTCAAGCTCCATTTAGGCTTGATCCTTAATTCCAAAATTTAGGATCAGGCCCGAATTGACCATAAATCTGACCCAACCCTCCTGTACCCCTAATCACATCCTCTATCCCGTAACAATCTACCACACTGTCTATCTTTCCTATTTTAAATTTTCTATGCCAAGGAAACAGAGGATGTGAACTCTTGCAGTGTTTGCGAAATCAAAAAATGTCAAAGTTGACGTTTTCCAAAGTGCGTCATTTTTCGAGAACCTGGAAAAGAATTGTTCTACCGTTTTTTGAAAATATCTTATGAGTAGCACGATTTTTTAAGAAAATGACAACGGAATGAAACACCTCTTACAATTTAATAATAAACAATTTAAGCCACGTTTGTTTGGGGTGTAAATATCAGATCCGTGTAATATTGTACTCTGGTCCGATTTTGCAACTGTATGGATGGAGTGTAAAAAAACACCGAGATCGGTGTAAAATTCCATTTTGAAAGATTTTTACATTGATAATCAATATAAAAAAAAAAACAAATTGATTTTTTTATGTAAAACTCTTCCCACTACTCTCTTCCACTCGTAAACATATTGGAAAAACTTTCTGTTAGGGGCCAACAACCTCTGCTGTTGAAAGAATTTCTGGGAATGTCACGTTATTCTGAAAACAGATAAATTAATAATTATAAGTTAATTTATTTTTATTAAATAACAAAATATGAACATAAATAGGTGAACTGCCAAGAACGTGCCCAGCCCAGAAACTGTCTCAATAGCTATTGAGCCCCAACAGCCGAAGTTATGCTATTGGGCCCCAAGAACTGTCTCAATTTCACCGGAAGTAACCCCAAATGACAATTTGGATCCTCATGGCACTAAAGAGTGTATTTGCAAAATTGCAATGTTAGATGAGGAGAATAGTGGGGGGACTTCATGCGCCGGTGTTGCGTATTTGCATTTATGGGTGGTTGTTGCTGGATATTGAAAGTCTGAAACAAACAGTGCTCTGTTTTGAAAGATAGTCTCCTCGACCACCGTCCTGTGGACTGCTAACCACTCCACTCTGGTGAAGAGTCGTTCTTCTCTATGCACCACTATTATGTCTGCTGTTGTATCTGTATATGCCGATTAAGTTGGTTTTCTCAAAGGCCGGCTGTCAAGGATTGCAACCTTTCGGTTAGAAACCGTTGGGTTTTAACAAGATTAGAGTTTTACCTCAATCAATTTATCAAATGCAAAGAGTGATAAATGGGACCAAACATCTAATTCCCATTCTAGGTTCTTATGAACCCATCGGTGTTATTAATCCTTTTGGATTTACACGGCAAGCAAACATAGCATTAGGAGTGGATACAAAAAAAAAAAAACCGAGCCTCATTAAACTCTATTAGACTCACAACTCACAAGCTTCGAGAGCCACAATTAGCCATCAAAGCTTCTATGGTGGATTTAACTTAAAACTCCAGTTAAACCGAGCTGAATCATGCTTTTAACATAGTAAGCTCAAATCGCCCACGAATAGATTGCTCCAATCCACCCCTATTTGCGATTGGTAATTAACGTTGGGTACATCTATAACGGCAGTTACAGGAGATTCCTTTTACTCGAGATTAAAGCCGTGTGAATGAATGATGACTCTGGGGCTTAGATTCTTGCCACTTTGGCAGATGGGCATTAGTGGTTGGGGCATGGCAGAAATCCTAGAAGATGGTTGGCCCCACCTTAAGACGGTTCTTTCAACAAAAATCAGAACCAACCATCGGATTCATGTACAATATTCAGAGCTTTAAAGAAATTATATAGAATTTTTTAATCGGCTGTCCAAACACTCGATTTTAACAGAAACAAACGCTCGCTTTTAAACTACGAAGTGAGGGATCAAAGTGTTTGTATCGCATTTTATTGGGTAAAAATCACTACACGGCACCCAGGCGTTATCCAGCTGGTGGTTTGATGTGTTTTGATTTTTTAGACAAAATATTCTGTAAAAACAAGGTATATCATTCAACAGTACCTCCAAATACATAAAATTTTATGTTTCAATAAATAGATTTTTTCTTTTTTTCTAAGTCAAGTAGGGCAATGATTTTATTAAACAAATAGGAGAAACATCCCAGAACAAAAAATTACATATTCATGTCCAAACTTAGGATCCCAAGCATTGAAAACCTGATGAATAAAGTTCTGCAAGTTAATGCACGAGTTGCACGAGCTACTGCATTCCCCATTGTTGCAATTAAAGAGTCACCTTCTCTTTCAAGAGAAATATGATATTGACAAGGATTGGTGAAGATTGGTCTTCTTCAAGGTCATGGATCGCAGTTACAAAAAGCCGGCACCTTTCTCCACCCATGGCGATTTCATCTGCAATATGTGCACAAATGACAGAGGCTTCATCCAGATTTTCAGAGCTGATATTTTTTACTCCAGAAAGCCTAGCTGAGATTATTACACCAACCCAATTGCAAGAAACAATATCCACTACTTTGAATTCAATGTTGCTAATCAAGCTGCATCACAATAATCTTCAGCAACACATTTAACCATACATGGGATTGAATCTCCTGCAACCCACTCAGCCTTATGAGAAACATCTCTCTACTCTATTCATCCTCTTGGTTTATTTCAAAGCTTTGAATGGAGAAGAATCATTTCTTTCGGAGACCAAATGCACTTTGTACCAATAGATTAGAAATAACATCAAAACTGATTCATGAAATCATTGGCTTGCAATACAGTAAATTCTCAGGGTAAGACAAAATCCAAACCATGTTGGTTTCACATAAGGACACTGTCATAAGAGATGCTCCATTGTCTCTCCAGTTCCAGGACAAGGACACCTTTCATCAGTATATATCCTGCCAATAAAGAACACAAAACAGAAATGACTCCTAAAGAATTTTACCATGAAAAGATAACTTTGAACTTTGAAGGAATCTTTAAATACCAAATAATTCCATATTTTTCTGGTCAATTTATCTAATGAGGTAGCTAAGCTTGTCGCACTTGGTTGGCATAAGCCAGATAACCCCATATAGGTGCACCTTTAGTCCTGCTCCAGATTAAGGCATGCATTGAATAGCCTAAGCATCTTGAAGGTTGAAATACTCTTGTATTCTTTGGTGCTCCAATACTTTTTCGTTTGGATGGGTGAAGTCTTAAATTAATGCATCATCGGTACCTGCTTGGTCTGGTTGTTGTAAAGCTCAAAAGGAGCATCGGCAAAGAAGGGCATCATTTTCTGTTCAAGTTCTTGGCAGTCCTCCATAGTTGCTGTCTTGGGATCAAAAGTCCTACGATCAGGAAGAAACCAGCCTTGTTTAATCCGGCCCATTCACCGTGAGTGTAGAACTTGCTTTGAAATAACTGGTAGTCGGATTGATTCAAACTCTTTTAGTGCCAAATTCAGGTTGTTTGAACCCCACTTCTGAAGACATCTGCCTAACACTGCAGCATCTAATATTGACGTGTTTGTGCTTCTCAGGCCATGAGGGGAAGTGGGGTGAGCTGCATCTCCAACTAGTACCACATTATTCCAGAAGAGCTGTTTTAAAGGATCACAATCATAAATTACATTGATGAAGGGTTCCTTAGTTTCCTTCACGACTCTTGCTAACTCTGGGAGCCAAAATTTCTCTGCATCTGTGTGCATTTTCTTGATCATGTCGTTACTTACTTTCATGGTAACTGAGTTCTCCTGAATAAATTAAGCTATTAGTGAACATCTACTTAATTCAATTGGGGGGCACAATCTAAATGAATTCGGATTAGCTGAATACTTCAGTTGTGTAGCAAGCTGTGGGACCAATGATAATGCCCCCACACCAGCGATAAAATACAAGGGGCCCATATGAGAGGTTGAATAGTTGTGGGTTCATGTATTTTATGATTGATGTGGAGTGTAATAATTTGTTCCACAGCAACAGCTATTGCGTTCCTATCTCCATTAAAATGCCTCCAAATATAAAACCTCTACATTTAAAATTGCCAATAGGAAATGCGCAAGGATCAAAATTTTGAAGTCACAATGAAGGAGATGTGACACTATGATAGGAGAAGAAGAACAACCATCACCTTCAGTTCAGGCTCTGGTTGATTGACGTACCAAACCCAGTTGATCCTTTTGTTCAGAAGCTCATAGAACCCAGAGTGAGCTCCTGGGCCCATATCAAAGTACAAGCATTTCCCAAGTTCTGGATAAGCCTTGCGAATGCCAACAAGGATGTCTGAATTCTCGTCTCCCGAGAAATCGAGAACACCCCTCCATGCAGCGCAACCTGAATACCTACAAAAATATTAACATTAACGCTTTCAGTTGTGGCTTTTGAATTTTAGAACTTTTTTTAGGACAAAGAATAATTTGAGAACTAAACAGCTCCATGAACCCACATTTTCAATCCAAAAAAAAAACTGATAAGACAAGGATCTAGACAATGATGGTATGACTGTAAACATTTGGAAAAAGATTTTCAATCCAAAAACAAGTGTATGCACATTCTTGTTTGAATTTAAACCATAGAAATTTAGAAGGAAATAGAATTCACATGAGTTAAAAATGGGGATTTAGACTCGAACCTCAGTTTAAGATAAGGTAGGAAACTCTTACGGATCTTGGACAGGCATGCATCTGCTGAAATGAGCAAATCTCCAATTGATGTAATCGTTTCTGTTCACGTATCAATTTTTTTGTGATGTATCAATTTTTTGGCTAAGTACCTCGTTATTCGACCCGATGGTGACATGCCTTGGTGATGAACTACTTGGTGGCGAACTCCCTGGTGGAGAACTGCCTGGTGGCGAGCTCCCTGGTGGAGAGCTACTTGGTGACGAACTGCTTGGTGGTGAACTGCCTATTGGCGAATTGCCTGGTGGACTTGTCATTTGACCTACTCCTAGGCGGCTTACAACTCAGAGGATGGTGGAGTTCCCTGGTGCAGTGCAACCCGACTACCCTCTGCATGAGGTGATTTCCTCTCCTTTGTAGGCAGCGGGAGCTGAGGGACCTGTGAGAACTGAATCAGAGGACCCGGGGGTATTTTCTCGGCGAAGATTCTCCGATGCCTAAACTAGCATTCTGATTACAGAAAGATTGGAGAGAAATGAGAGATCTAGAGAGTAGGGGTTACCATCCTTTTTTTTCCCTCCCCGTGGCTTTGGGGGTCAGAGTCCTTATATACTGGTGTCCTCACAGGTTAGGTAGGTGAAAAGCTTTCAAACGGTAAGACTCATCATGTCCCGTCAGAACCAGGGTACGGTGGTGAACTCCTCGATGTTGTCAGGCAGCCAGGTCGGCGCCTGTGTCAGTCAGTGGGTCAGTGTTTGGATCAGGTTGTCAGGTCGACGCCTGTGTCGGTCGGCATGTCGATGTCTGGGCCAGGTTGTTAGGTCGACACCTATGTCGGTCGGTGGGTCGGTGTCTGGGCCAGGTTGTCAGGTCGGCGCCTGTGTCAGTCGGTGGGTCGGTGTCTGGGCCAGGTTGTCAAGCAGGAGATCTTCCTGCGATTCGCCAAACAACTCTTTTGTACCGAGCTACCCTGTTATGGTCACACCATTCGGCAGCGCACCACGGCGCAGTCATAGGTAGCAGCACGCATAGCAGGCCGCATAGTAGCACGCACCGCCGATAGTGCGCAGCACGCATTGCCAGGCAACAGCGTGCACCGCACGACAGCACGCACCACGCACACGCCCGGCACCGCACGACAACGGCACCATGGCGCGCAGCACGCACCGCCAGGCAGCAGCGCGCACCGCATGCACTGCACGGAAGCATGCACCGCGCACACGCCCGGCACCGCACGGCAACGACACCATGAGCCGCGCGCACGCACTGCGCGGCAGCAACACTGCACGCACGCACCGCGCGGCAGCGGCACCATGAGTCGCACGCACCACACGGCAACAGTAGCAGAGCGGGGACCACACGATAGCTCATAGGGGTGGGCCCACCATTATCTGGACACATCAAGCCAACTCACCGCCAGCTTATCTTATCCCTTATCCCTTATCCTTATCTTATTTTATCTTCTTAAGTAAGAGTTATGAGTTTTAGTTTGAGTAGGAAATTAGGAGTTTTAGTTTGAGTTGGATTACCCTAGCATAGTCGAATCCAACAAGGAATTCTCTTCTGTAATCTCCTATTTAAGGAGCTACGAATTGAAATAAATGATTGAGTTTTCGCAGTTAAGAAAGAGAGTGAGGAGGGTTCGGGTGATCTCTTGGACAAATCACCCATTAGGAGAGTTCGGGTGATCTCTTGGACAAATCACCCATGCGATTGCCACCATAGGGTCTGTACCAAGGCCAAGGGCAAGGGCAAGGGAAGACAGGAGTCTCTCTCGGTGGACCAACCAGTGACGGGATCCTACGCGCAGGCCCATAACAATTTGGTATCAGAGCCAAACATCACGGACAATATGGAGCAGCTATCATCCAAGGTCAACGAACTAGAACATAGGCCAACAGAAACCAGCATGGAGGTTCGTGAAGTCAGGGAAGATGTCCGGGAGATGCGACGGCTGTTGGAAGCATTCCTCTCCAACAAAGAAGGGAGTTATGAGGGAATCTCCATCACAAACAGGCGTCGTCCGAACTGGGTAGAGGCATCCAGCGAATAGCAGATCGCTGCCCCTATAGCCGCAGTTATTCCCAAGGATCAGTGCACGGAGGATGAAATTGTAAAGTCTCCTCCTTTAGTTGGGGACAATGTCACGAACATTATATTGGTACCAGCAGAATGCACTCCTTTGTTGAAGACAGGTGGGCTTGACGATGTTGCTGGGGCTTTACCGAAGGCTTTGGCTCACCGTGGACATAGAGTTATGGTTGTGGCACCACGGTATGGTAACTACGCAGAAGCCCAAGAAACAGGAGTGCGCAAGAGTTATAAGGTGGATGGGCAGGATATGGAGGTAACTTTCTTTCAAGCTTACATTGATGGCATGGATTCTATGTTCATGGACAGCCCTATGTTTCGCAATATGGAGGAAAATATACATGGGGGAGGCCGAAGGGATATTTTAAAATGAATGGTTCTCATCGGTAAGACTGCTCTTGAGGTTCTCTTCTGTAAGTATACCCAGTGCATTCCTGTGATCCACAACAAAGCACACCGGGGCCGTGGTCCAGTACGCGATTTTTGTTATATGGATCTTCCACAAAACTACTTCCAACTATATGACCCAGGAGGTGGGGAACACTTCAATGTCCTTGCGGCTAGACTGAGTGTAGCAGATCGTGTAGCCACTGTAAGCCATGGTTACGCCTGGGAGCTGGAAACTAAAGAAGGTGGCTGGGGTCTGCATCAAATAATCTAGCTTTATGCACTGAGATACGGGGAAATCCCTGTTGTTCATACTATTGGTGGACTGAGGTGGGGAACACTTCTGTAAGTATACCCAGTGCATTCCTGTGATCCACAACAAAGCACACCGGGGCCGTGGTCCAGTACGCGATTTTTGTTATATGGATCTTCCACAAAACTACTTCCAACTATATGACCCAGGAGGTGTGGAACACTTCAATGTCCTTGCGGCTGGACTGAGTGTAGCAGATCGTGTAGTCACTGTAAGCCATGGTTACGCCTGGGAGCTGGAAACTAAAGAAGGTGGCTGGGGTCTGCATCAAATAATCCAGCTTTATGCACTGAGATACGGGGCAATCTCTGTTGTTCATATTGTTGGTGGACTGAGAAATAGTGTGCAGCCGTTTGATCCATTCGTAGAGTCCCAAGCCATATATCCGGAATACGAGCTTGAGGACAAGCTCATAGTCCGAGAGGGGCGTAATGTTATTGTCACACCATCCGGCAGCGCACTATGGCGCAATCATAGGCAGCAGCACGCACAGCAGACAGCATAGCAGTAGGCACCGCCTGGCAGTGCTGCACAGCAGCACGCATCACCGATAGCATGCAGCACGCACCGCCAAGCAGTAGCACGCACTGCACACACCGCGCACACACCTGACACCGCACGACAATGGCACCATGGCGCGCAGCACGCACCGGCAGGCAGCAGCACGCACCGCATGCACTGCACGGCAGCGCGCACCGCACACACACCCGGCACTGCACGGCAGCGGCACCATGAGTCGCGTGCACGCACTACGCGGCAGCAGCATTGCATGCATGCACCGCACGACAGTGGCACCATGAGCTGCGTGCACTCACTCGGCAGCAGCAGCAGAGCGGGGCCCACACAATAGCTCATAGGGGTGGGCCCACCCTTATCTGGACACGTCAAGCCAACTCGTCGCCAGCTTATCTGATCCCCTATCCCTTATCTTATCTTATCCTTTTCTTATTTTTTCTTAAGTAAGAGTTATGAGTTTTAGTTTGAGTAGGAAATTAGGAGTTTTAGTTTGAGTTGGATTACCCTAGCCTAGCCGAATCCAACAAGGAATTCTCTTCTATAATCTCCTATTTAAGGAGCTACGAATTGAAATAAAGGATTGAGTTTTCGTAGTCAAGAAAGAGAGTGAGGAGAGTTCGGTGATCTCTTGGACAAATCACCCACGCGATTGCCACCATAGGGTCTGTACCAAGGGCAAGGGCAAGGGAAGACAGGAGTCTCTCCCGGTGGACCGACCCGTGAGGGGATCCAATGCGCAGGCCCATAACAAACCCTACAAGTGGTGAGCTGCCCGGGGGAGCTATGTCGAGCTGCTTGTGGTGAGCTTTGCCGAGCTGCCTGGCTCCTTGGTGGCGAGGTCCTTGGAGAGTTGCCTAGCTCCTTGGCGAGCTCTTTGGTGAGCTACCGAGCTCCTTGGTGAGCTACCGAGCTCGTGGGATATGCCGTTATGGTTCATCGATGGGCGTCTTATGGGTTGCTAGTTCGGCCAGGTCGGATCATGTGCCAAGCTGATCCGGCCAGGCCGTGCAGGCCGCGCCAAGTCGTGCACAAGCCGCACCAGGCCGGCCAGACCGGTGCCCACGTGGGACACCAACTTGGTAAGTTGTTGCCTGGGTGTTTGCCTAGTTGTCACAAGGTGCCACGTGTCGCAATTTCATTAGAGGGCCAAATCTGCCCTCATCATCTGTTATGGGCTCAGGCGTAGGATCTCGTCACTGGGCGGTTTGTGGGGGAAACTCCTTGCCCTTCCCTTTGCGAGTAGACCCTATGGTGGCGGACTGAGGGGTGATTTGTTCAAGAGATCACCTAACTCTCCTTGCTCTTTTCTTGACTGAAAATTCGATACCTTTATTGAGTAAAATCAGCTCCTTAAATAGGAGATTACAAGAGGGTTTCCTTCTTGTATTCGGCTAAGGTAGTCCCTCTCTTATCGCAACTTAAACTTCTATCGAAACTCAAACTCCTACTACTAAGGGGAACACAAAAATAGGGGATAAGGGAAGGGTACAGCTAGCGTTGGCGAGCAGGGCTGTTGTGTCCAGATAAGAGTGGGCCCACCCGGATAAGCTATCATGTGGACCCCGCTCTACTGATAGCGCGAGTGTCTCTCCTTGCTGCTGTTGTCGTGTGGTGTGTGTTGCTATCGTGTGGTGCGTACTACTGTCGAGTGCTATTGTCATGCGGTGCGTGCTGCTAGGCGTGCGGCTGGCAAACTGTACCGCGGCGTGCTGCCAGGTGGTGCGTGCCGCTAGGCGCGCTGCTGCCTGTGATTGCGACACAGCATGTTGTCGGGTGTCATGTCCTTAACATTACACCCCTCCTGGACAACGAGCTTGTTCTCAAGCTTGAGGTTGGGGTAGGCGTTGTTTAGGTCGGTCCAAGGGATCCAAGTGGCCTCCGCTGATGGTAGTCCGTCCCAGTCTACTAGAACTTCGAAGGTGCCCCGATTGATGCACGACCGAACCAGAGCTCTAGGTTGGAGGATGGGTCTACCGTCCTTGAGAGGGGGTAGAGAAGGCACTTGCATTGGGGGGGTCCCTGTAAAGGGCTTTAGTAGGGACACATGGAAGACGTCATGGATTTTGCTGTGCTCTGGCAGTTCAAGTTGATAGGCAGCCTTCCCGATCTGTCAAAGAACCTTATAGGGCTCGTAAAACCTTGGGGTCAGCTTTTGGGGGCCCCGTCGCCTGAGGGAGAGCTGCCTGTAGGGCTAGAGCTTTAGCCAAACGAACTTTCCTGGCTGGAAGGTGACCTCGCGGCGGTGCTGGTCGTAGGCTATCTTCATATGTGCCTATGCCTGCTGTAACCGTAAGGAGACTTCAGCCAGTAGGGCATCGCGGTCTTGGAGGTTGCGGTCCACTTCTTCCAACCGTGTTGAACCCAGTTCGTAGGAGAGAAGACGAGGGTCTTGCCCATACACTACGCGGAAGGGAGTCATGCCAAGGGACGAGTGGTAGGATGTGTTATAGCAGTATTCGGCCCAAGGAAAGCAGTCCACCCAGCGTTGTGGTTGGTCCCCTACGAAGCAACGGAGGTACATTTCTATGGTGCTATTGACAACCTCCGTTTGCCCATCCGTCTATGGATGATAGGTGGAGGAAAAGGCTAGGGTCGTGCCTTGTAATCTGAATAGCTCTTTCTAGAAGGTGCTGGTGAAGATTGCATCCCTGTCACTGACGATGGACTCGGGCAGCCCATGTAGGCGGAAGATGTGTGTGAAAAAGAAGTGGGCCACAGAAACTGCACTGTAGGAGTGGGACAATGGAATGAAATAAGCATATTTGGAGAAGCGGTCCACCACTTTGAATAATATGGATTTCCCCCCGACTTTAGGCAACCCTTCCATGAAGTCCATAGAGATATCGGCCCAGATCTGCGTTGGGAGTGAAAGAGGCTACAGGAGTCCTGCTGGGTGTAAGTTCTCCCACTTTTGTTGCTGACATATGGAGCAGTTCTGAATGAAATCCCTAACCGAACCTCGCATACTATGCCAATGAAAGTCTGCACGGACGTGGTGTAACGTCTTCTAAACCCCTTCAGGGGTGGCGTTGTGGATGCTGGAGCTCATCTAGCAATTCGTCTACCACCGGGATCAGGAACTTGTCCTTGACGGTTATACTGTTGAGCTCCCTGTAGTCCACACAAAATCTCCAGGTGTCATCTTGCTTTGGCACCAACAAGACTGGTGAAGAGAATGGAGAGCGGCTAGGGCGTATGATTCTCTGTTCCAACATCTCTATACACTGCCTCTCTATCTCGTCCTTCTGTAGGTGCGGGTAGTGGTACGGTCTCACAACAATGGGTCCTACCCCTGGTATTAAGGGAATCCGATGGTCACACGACCGGCCAGGTGGAAGGCCCTTAGGCTCTGAGAATACGTCTGAAAAATCGGTAAGAAGCCTCTCCATCTTTGCGGTGTGCAAGGCGTCGCCATGGAGAGTATGCACCTGTGGTTTTCTTGCTCTCATCTTGGTCCCTTTCCAGGTGACCCGCTTCCCATGTAAGTCAAACGTCATGGTCAAGGCACTGAAATCCCATAGGATGGGGCCGAGGGAGATGAGCCACTTAATTCCCAACACTATGTCAAACTCGTCTAGGGTCAGTACAAATAGATCTGCATGGAATGGTTCAGAATCCACCTGGATTTGGACGCTTTGGCAGATCCCGGGACTGTGAACTCTCTCCCCATTTGCTACAGCCACCTGGAGCCGTGGTCTGTCTTCCATTGGTAGCTTCAGTTGGAGCGCAGTCTGCTTGCTGATGAAGTTGTGGGTGCTCCCTGAGTCAACCAGAATCCGTAACTGTTGTCCTGCCACCTGGGCCTGCAGCAGCATGCTTTGGGAGTTTTGGACTCCAGTGATGGCATGGAGGGAGATCTCGGGTTCTAGTGCTGCATGTTCCTCTTCTTCATCCTCCAGCTCATCTACCAGAAGGCAGAATAACCGCTTGCAATGGTGGTCGGCTGAGTACAACTCGTCACAGTTGAAGCATTGGCCCTTGGCTCGGCGCTCCGCCATCTCGGCCCTGGATAGGTGCCTGATGGGAGGTGTTGTCGTGCTACTACCCATGCTAGTTGCAGATCGGGTAGTGTTGCTGGTGAAAGGGCGTTGTTCCCTGTTGGCGGCCATCGAAGGCCCTCCTGCTGTAGACCTTGGGTTCACCCAAGTCGTTGTGGGATGCCCCATGCTAAATGACCCTCGGCTGATCTGCAGCTTGCGCTCGAAGGCTCGGGCCAGATTCATTGTTGTGACCAAGTTGGGTGGGCTCTGCATCTCCACATCAACTCTCAGAGGTTCCGATAGGCCAGCTGTGAACATATCCACTTGTTGGTCTAGCCGAACTGAAGAGGCTTTGGCGAGAAGGGTCTGAAACTGTCGCTGATACTCCGCGATAGTCCCTGTCTGCTTGAGGTTAATGAGCTCCCCCAAAGGGTTGCTCGTTAATGGGGGCCCAAACCGGAGGAGGCAATACGACTTGAACTGGCCCCAACTAAGGCCTGGTTGTTCCTGCTCCACTCAGTGGAACCAGAGTTGTGCTTCATCGGTCAAGTGGAATGCTGCCAGGCTGACCTTGTCCTTCTCTTCCGTGCGCTGATTGCGGAAGAATTGCTTACAACGGTACAGCCATCCGAGTGGGTCACCGCTGCCGCTGTATGAGGGGAATTCCAGGCGACTGTATTTGGGTATGATTGATGTTGTTGGAGTGTCGTTTTATCGCTCACCGGAGCCCTCTGTTCGATCTGGGTGGCGGCTGTGGTTAGTGGCTGCCCCTTCAGGGCTCCCTTCCCTGGTGGAGAAGTATAACTCCAGTAGACGCCGAAGTTCCCTGATGTCCTCTTTAACTTCTCTTACCTTCGCATGATTTTCCACGAGACAGTGTTCTAGCTCGTGAACCTTGGAAGATAGCTGCTCCGTGTCGCCCATGACGTTTGGCTCTGATACCAAAATGTTATGGGCCCGGGCGTAGGATCTCGTCACTGGGCGGTTTGTGGGCTAAACTCCTTGCCTTCCCTTGCCCTTCCCTTTGCGAGTTGACCCTATGGTGGCGGACTGAGGGGTGATTTGTTCAAGAGATCACCTAACTCTCCTTGCTCTTTTCTTGACTAAAAATTCGATACCTTTATTGAATAAAATTAGCTCCTCCAAAAGGAGATTACAAGAGGGTTTCCTTCTTATATTCGGCTAAGGTAGTCCCTCTCTTATCGTAACTTAAACTTCTATCGAAACTCAAACTCCTACTACTAAGGGGAACACAAAATAGGGGATAAGGGAAGGGTACAACTGGAGTTGGCGAGCAGGGCTGCTGTGACCGGATGAGAGTGGGCCCACCCGGATGAGCTGTCGTGTGGACCCCGCTCTATTGCTAGCACGAGCATCTCTCCTTGCTGCTGCTGTGAGGCATGTGTTGCTGCCATGTGGTGCGTGCCGTTGATGTGTGGTGCGTGCTGTTGTCGAGTGCTGCTGCCATGTGGTGCATGCCGCTGCAGGGCAGTGCGTGCCGCTAGGCGCGCTGCTGCCTGTGATTGCGACGCAGCATGTTGCCGGGTGTCGTGTCCATAACATTACACCCCTCCTGGACAACGAGCTTGTCCTCAAGCTCGAGGTCGGGGTAGGCGTTAGTGCTGGAACGGCTTTGGGAGAGACTTCTTCTTGGTGATGACTTCCCAACCCGTTCCAATGCTAATGTGAGATGATTGAGAGGGGGTCTTCCTTATTAGCGCGTCACTAGCTTCGTGGGTGTCTATTTCTTGGTAGTATTGCAAGGCTGAAAGTTGCTTCCCATGTACCTTGAGGGTTGTTGTCACTGGAACCATGCATGGGGAATGCTCATCCAAGATGACTAAGGTGTCAAGGTGTGGTATAAGGGCTGCTTCGGCCTGTGTCAGGAACTCCACTCCAAGAACAACTTGAAAATCATCCAAGGGAACCATAGATAAGTTGATTTTGCCCTTCCATGGTCCCACTTATAGGTCTATTCCACGGGCCATGCCTTCTACTGCCTTGGCCCCCAAGTTAATGGCCTTGATCCACCTTGTTTGTTTGGTCATGATCAAACTGAGTCATTTTTCCTCAACAAGCGAAATGAAGTTATGGGTGGCCCCAGTGTCCACCAATGCTTGGGTCGACCTCCTGCCGAGTGTGATATCTACATATTTCAGCCCCTTGTGGGCTTTGGTGGGCCGTTTGGATGTGGCCTCTTTCTTTACCATGGCATTTATAATTTCGAGGGCACCTACTCTCGGTGCTGATGTGGCCTTCTCCTCATCACTCTCTTCATCATCACTGAGTTTGGCAATGAGGGCATGGATTTTCTTCTGCACAAGACAATTGCTAGTCCAGTGCTTTCCATTGCAAATGTAACAAGGTGTGGGAGGAGTAGTGGGCCTCCTGGGGTACTGGTGACCTTGATGGCTTTGGGCTCCTTGTGGTTTCTTCCCTTGTTGGTGATTGATGGGCTTGTCGGTGTGCACTAACTTCTCCTTTGCAAAGGTTGATTGTTGATCTCCCCCACTCAAACTCATGGTACGTGGGCTGGATGGCTTTTGCTCTTCTTCCTCATGTGCCCTCAGATCAACAAGCTGCTCAGTTACGGCCATGGCAGTGGCGAGGTCCTTAACCCCGCGTAGTTGAAGCTCAAGCTTAACCCATGGCTTGAGACTGTCCATGAAATTGATTAGAAGGTCCTTGTCTGACATGTTGAAGATGTCAAGTGTTAAGGTCGAAAATTCCTTGACATAGTCATGTAGTGATTCTTGATGTCTAAGGTTCTTGATTCTTTGGTGCACCATGTACTCCACATTTTCAGGGTAGAACTGATGCTTGATCTCACGCTTGAATCCAGCCTAGGTTCCTTGACATAGTCATGTAGTGATTCTTGATGTCTAAGGTTCTTCATTCTTCGGCGCACCATGTACTCCACATTTTTGGGGTAGAACTGATGCTTGATCTCACGCTTGAATCCAGCCTAGGTGTCAATGGTGTGGGTTCCACGTTCAATGTCTTGGTGCGGGTTCCACGCTTGAACCAATTCTACCGCACCTTCTAGCATATGCCCTCAGAAGACGAAACGACGCCGAGTGGACCGCGAGGCTCACCCACTGCAGCCCGCTAAGTGAACCGCAGGGGCGACCCACCGCTCAACCTTGCAAGCATGCGCCTACTAGAGTGACCATCTTTCGCACGGTAGGCCCTTGACACGACCTAACCATGCGTGATATGGGACATCTCTACTAAATTGAGGCATCCGCATCACATGCGCCTTCGAACCGGTGAGGGATGACGCACACTGTGAAAGCGACGCCACTATAGGACACCCCTCATTTACTTTCCGCACCTACCTTGCTTCCTTAGCATTTACTCTTGGGGACCCGATGTGTTCGAGGACTATCACCAAGACCTCGTCCGCACCTCCTCCTACTTTACACCTTGTACTAACTTGATCGTCGAAGCCTCCACCTCGGGTCTCCATCTGAGGCCTCTAACACTTCTGGTTTTGTAGTACCTCGGATCTCCAGGAACCTCGCCACCAAGGTGACAACCTACAGTCATCGGCTTCTATAGTCCTCGGAAGAAATACCTCGTCTCGGCTTACCTCTTCTGAGGCCTCGAAGTCTTCAGCCTAGCTTCGAAACTTGGAGAGTGAAATTACCTCATTTCCCCCGGCTAATCCGTGTGGAAACAATATCAATAAAATTTTCATCAAATAATGGCTAGAGCAATATTGGTATATGAGACACACAATTAATGTAACTGGCATATCATGTTTACATCAACTAACCATGGTTCTTAACTGAGAAAGCTATAAAATTAAAAAAAAAATAAACAAAAAAAAGTCAATTTGTTGAACATAACCACCAGGCTAAACAGCTAAGGCCACGAAACAGGGGTTTAGAATTGCAATCGGAATGGGTTATTTTGATTCCAACAATTTGGGTGAGCAGAATCGAAGTCCCATTCCCATTCCTGTTGGAATGGCAATTCCCTGTCCCTCTCTTGGAAATGAAATCCTATTGATTCTAATTTTCATTCCATTCCTGTATGAACTAAATATACTATGGGATTAGACTATTCCAGTTCCAAAGGATTTGGATTCTGATTCCAGCTACCAAATCAAATAGGTGTTCATTTACTTTATAATCAAAATTGGAATCGAAATGATCTATTCCCATAGTATGTTTGGTTCAAACAGGAATGAAAATAGGTATGTAAATCAATAGGAATGACATCTCATTCCCAAGGGTGGAGGGAATGGACCATTCCAAAAAAAATGAGAATGTGATTCCGATTCGACCAAACAGTTAGAATCGGAATAGGATATTCTCATTCCAATTCTAGACCCTATTCCCACGAACCAAGTGAGACCATAATCATGTACGCCTTATCCCAACTAGACGTGGCTGGAAACTATTTTCCATACCCATCGCATTATCCCAACTAAATGATAAATCCATATATAAATAAAACTTCTTTTCAAGATACATTATTAGATTTTTGATACATCTCATTTAGGAGAAACCATAATTGCAAGGACCATAGTGTTCTTCCCCAACAAAGCAAGTACTTAATAGGGATTTAACTCCAACAAAAAGGATTGACGCTGCACCAACCCTTTGTTGGCACATCTCTATCGTTTGACAGATTAACTGACCTATGAACTGTTGGGAAATGGGGTGTCTGAAAATTGGAGGAGAATCTGTGAAGTGTGTTTGAATTTTGAATGGTGCCTTTTGATCATGTCTGATTGAATTGTGTACCTCTAAAACATTATATACATGCATTGCGTTGTACAAGTCCCTGTACTCTCTTCTTTCTATCTAAAGAGTATAAATCGGTTTCTATTAAAAAATTCAAAATAAAACTTATAATTTTCCAATATAATAAATTTAAAATTATTTTTAATAAAAAAAAAACTATTTTCAAAACATATGTGCAGATGTAATTTTTCATATAATTGACTTTGGATTTAATCTTTAATGAGATTAAAATCCAACATGAACAATAAAAGATGCCTCAAGCAAGAAAAAGTTGATTAAACTCATCTGCACATTGTCAAGGGAGTAAAAACAAAAATGCTTTTACACACTAACAATCAACAAACACCCCCTTCATCAAATAACCAATTTATTAATTCCCTTCTTTAACAACTTTCATTTTCAATAATCCCCCCCCCCCCGCAAGCCCAACCGCAACCCAATTCCAAATCCGGCTCGCCGGGATCTGACACAATTCACTTCGACGTGCCGGAAGTCCGACCCACGTTACGAGGAGCCATATTTTTCCACCCTCGCGTCAATCCACTCTCTCATATCGCCCAACACCCGTTCGCTATTCTCGTCAGGTTCCCCTTGTATCAACGAGTGATACATCCCGTCATACAACTTCAACGTCTTGTCCACACTCGACGCGTTCTCATATAGCAGCTTCGATCCTTCATACGACGCCGCTCCGTCCGCGGTCCCATGCGCCGTTAGAAACGGGATCGTCACCTTCGAGAAATTATTCTGTATGTACTCCGTCACCCTCACCAGCTCTCTCATCGTCCCCACCCTCGGATTTCCCCTGTACCGACGCGGATTCGCGGCGATGATCTTCAGCTTCTCGGGGTCCTTGATCGCCTTCCCAACAATCTTATTATCCGGCATCGATGCCCACGTGTCAGCCATCCCGAACATGAGGCCGTACAGAAATAAGCGTACCTTCGAGGGCCTCATCTCCTCCGGTATCATGAAGAGTGGGGCCGAGAAGATCAAGCCCGTCCACGTGTTGGGCTCGGACTGAAAATACATCAGCATGGTGGCCGCCCCACCCATGGACTCGCCGAAGAGGAACGCCGGCAGGTGGCGGTACTCCTCGCTTTGGCGGACGCTGCGGAAGAACGATAGGGAGGTGGCGGCTATCTTCTCCATGTCGCCGAGGTAGGCACGTATGCCGTCAGATCGCCCGTGGCCAAGGACATCGGCGGCGTAGACGGCGTAGCCCCAGGTGGCGAAGCTGATGCAGATCTTCTGGAAGAGCCAGCCGGTGTCGGAACCGTAGCCATGTGTCATAAAGACGGTGGCCTTAATTGGGAGATCCAACGGTATCCATGACTGCGTGAAGATCTTCCCGTTCGGGGTGTCGAAGTATGATTTGGTGTTACGCACTCCTTGTGACGCGTAGTATTCGTCCTCGGGCATGTCGCCCCAGAAGTTCGGCGGGGCTTGCGTTTCTGTCGACATGGTAATTGTTTCGAACCAGACAGAGAAGTTTCGAGAGAGGAATTGCAGAGAACGATTTTTAAGGTGGCTGAGGAGTTGGTGGAAAGCGGTTTCCGGTGGATGGATAAGCTGTTTTCACCAACCCTACTCTGGTTTTGAGGACTTGGCGGGTGGGAGTTGGTGGACTGGCTTCGTGGTGGGGACCCATCTACCACAAAACTTGAAAGTCGACATCATACGTCTCACGCTAATGTCGTGATTGTATCATTTGACTTCTTAACCATTGATTTGGAAGATCACCGATGCTTCGGACCACGCAACAAGTTATCTGGATTGCAAATTGCAATAGTCTCTGCAGTATACGGGATGGTAGGTGGATTATAATAAATAGGAAAATGCTTTTAGCTAGCCGGGTCAAGACGTCGTAGACGACCTCTCCCATTCTTGCCGCGTGGAGTAATATTGTGAACGATCCAATAGATCAACCGTCTGATTTGAGAACTACTTTTGAAATTCGTATAATAATCTTTCGAATCTTTTGATAGTGATAATTTTGTAAGTTATGTATAATGCAAGTGATGACGAGTAATTGGTCCATTTTATATTGACAAGTATATGTTTGGCATCGATGATGCAAATACAGAATCGTTTTTGTAATGCTGATATGTGGGTTGGAATCATTGTTGTTAGATAGGACGTTTTTTTGGAGCAATATCAATTTTTTCTATTAGGTACCAATACTCTATGAAGCGTTTTGAGCACCCGTACCCTTTATCTAGTGTCATATTATTGTTATTTTGGCAGCAACGAGTTACAGCTCCAAGAAATGTCAAACTTGGTGTTGCTCCAAGCCATACCTTCTTAATTTTTTAGGAGCACCGTTTTTTATGGAAAAACGGTTCCAAACAAATGCTTGTTTCCTATATTACCATTTTTTCTAATGTGGCGCTGATGTGGTGCCATTTTCTGAAGCAACGACAATGGTCCAAACAAATGCTAGATTTAATTCAGTTCGATGAATATTTTGGGTTGGTCAATGTATGGGCTGTCCAATTTGTTCAAATGGGTTTTAATTTAGATTGATTCAACCCAAACCTGGTCCATTGATACTTGTATTCTTATCTTTATTATTTCAATCTGACCACATTGAAACCCTTAACGATGAACCTCCAAATTATCTTTATTTATTAGATCCAACTATGATATGTCCGAAAATACATGGTTTTGGAAAACTTAAAACCAATCAACCAATATCATAAAAAAGGGGGACAATCAAGTGGTATTCATTAAAATTCACTAGATTGCTTTGATTGGTCAAAGCTCATCCAGTATCAAGTCTTTCTAGTATCATAGATTTTCTCTTATTAAGACTCATGGTAGCATAGGAGGATGACACAGTTGTTATTTATAAGCAACATAGTGGCATATTGAGGAAGATTCTGATTCTCAATCTAAAGTTTTCATATGGTTCGAGTATGATGGATAACCAATCAAATGGGTTCTCATCAAAATTCACAATGTTTTGATTGGTGAAAGACTTTCCAGTTTCATGTCTTTTCAGCATCATAGATTTTTCCTATTTAAAAATATATACAATTAATGTGGCCAAGTTAATGGCTTCATGTCATATCAAAACCACATATTGAATTCGTCATCTTAGGTAGGGTTGTTTTTTTTTTTTAAGTAAATATTTAAATTAACAGAAAGAAAGGGAAATACAGTCCTCTACCCTGGGTATCCCATCTAGATAGTCTAAGCTAACAAAAAAAAAAAAGAAGAGTGAGATTTAGCTATTTGGGATACCACATGGGCTGATTTGTTAAACAATCTATTTACATACAAAAAGTTAAGTGAGTTCAAGTTTCTTAATAACATTCTGGATTTCAAAAAAAAAAAAAACCAATGGCATGACCACGGGAAATCCTTTTGATGCTTGAACATAAACAAACTTCCTCAAAATTCCAGTTTTGCAATTCTTGAAAAACCTGCAAGATAACAAATAATTCAGCTTGAATAACTGAATTAACTTGACTTGTTCGTCCTCCTATTATTTTCAAACAAGATAAGTTCTGAGATAATATGATTATGCCAAAAGTATATAGAGAATCTGAGATCTTTCATGCATCTGAAAATACAATACAATCTGTGTTTCGAGAAAGATAGAGAGTTAATTGATTATCCATATGATGGTTTAAAAGAGGTTGTGAATCATTGGTATAATTTATTGAAAGCTAAAAATATTGATTAACCACTTTGGCAATTGAGACGGGAGGAATGAGGTGATTTTAAAAAGATTTTTTCATTTTGAGCAAACCAAATAAAATACCAAGCAATGGCAATCCAACCCAGAATATGCATAAAGAGTTTGGTCATGAATCTGAGTATGCAAGTTTTGAATACCAGTTATCCAAGAATTTTGAAATATGTTATGAAATTGAAGATTCAAAGGATTTATGAAAAGAACAGCTTGAGCAAATTGACAATGGAAGAACATATAAGATGAAGACTCTACTTCAGCATTACAAAAAACACAGAGTTTCTCAATATCTTCTAAACACAACTGTTCATTTACTGGGATGAAATTGTTTAGGGTTCGCCATAAAAACAATTGGAAATGATGAGGCATAGTTAACACCCAATGTTTTGTAAGACAAATTTTCAAATCAAGATTGATATCTAGAATACAAGAATAAATTTCCTTTTTATAGTTTGCCTTAACCATACTTTCCAGAGCTATGATTTTCCCAAATCCAAGAAATATCATTATGTGAAGGATAAATGGGGGTTTTGAGGATTCTGGAAGCTTCAAGTGTAGGAAATATGGACTGAATAAGGTTGGCATTCCAATTTCTTGCTTCAACAAAATTGGAGATGTTTATATTCTAAAAATGGGGAGCTAAAGGCTAAGAAATCCAATACAATTTGAAATCTGATTGAATCCAAGGGCATTGAGAAATTGGGAAGGAAGAGTCTTCATTTACTAAATATCCACATTCATAAGCTAAATCTTTTAATTTTGAACCACCAACTTTCCAGTAAATGGAGCTTGAGGGTGGAATGGAATAAGGGAAGATAGAAGAATTTTTGAGATTTTTCAATTTCCAAATTTGAGCCCAAAGTTTGTTTTGTTCATTAAGGAATTTCCAAGCCACTTTCTTAAGCAGACTTTGATTAACTAGCTTTAGTCTCTTAAAACCAAGACCTCCATGGGATTTAGGCAAAGTAAGAGTGGTCCAGGAACACTAGCGATATGGATGTTTTTTATTGTTTGAAACACCCCACCAAAAGTTCCTAATGGTTTGTTCTATACTTTCAATGGTTCTCTAAGGAAACTTGATTAGAGACATTGCATGAAGAGGAATGGATTGGAGAACATAGTGAATTAAGACTGACTTCCCTGCTTGACCGGTAGTCGAAGCCCTCCACTTTTTTAATTTGGCCTTAAGGTTTTCTAGAATATAATTCAAATTGTCATGTTTATTCTTGGACCAGAAAATAGGGAGACCTAAATATTTGGAATTACGATTCAGAGGGCCAATTTTGATTTGCCTACTAATCATATGTTGAAGTCTATGATGAATATTTTTATTACAAGAGATTCAAGTTTTTTCAAAATTAATTAATTAACTAGAGGCATCTTGAAAACTTTTTAGAATTTGACCAAGATTATCAATTTCGTCTCTATGGACTCTTATGAAAAGCATTATATCATCATCAAAGAACAGATGAAAAATTTTTGGGGAGGAGGGAGTAATTAGGATGCCTTGGATTTTTCCATCTTGTTTAGCTTTGAAGAGTAAACTCGAAAGAGCCTCCATAGCTAAAATAAACAAATGAAGAGATAAAGGGTCTCCTTGATGAAGGCCTCGGGAAGGGTAAAAATGACCCTCAAATGTACTATTTATAAGGATATAAAAGGAAATTGTTGAAATACATTCCTTGATCAAAAGGCAGAAATTGTCAAAAAAGCCTAGAAGTGACATGACTTTAAGAAGAAAATTCTATTCTAGCCGATCATACGCTTTTGACATATCAAGTTCAAGAGCCAGATAACATGTACCTCATTTTCTGTGTTTGAGAAAGTGAAACATTTCCTGAGTTATGATTGAGTTATCTAACATTTAACGACCTAGAACAAAAGCTACTTGATTGAAAGCTATACACTTGTCCAAGATGGAGCAAAGGCGATTAGTTATCAACTTAGCTTTAACTTTATAGACAACATTACAAAGACTAATGGATTTGTAGTCTTGAACTTTTGCACAATTAAAATTTTTGGGAATGAGACAAATAAATGTGTGATTCAGTCTTTTTAGGAGTTTCTTATTTTGGAAGAATTCTTAGACTACTAAAACTATGTCAGGTTCCATCAGCTCCCAATACTATTTAAACACAAGGGATGACCCTCAAAGGTACTATTTATAAGGATAGAAAAGGAAACAGTTCAAATACATTCCTTGATCAAAAGGCAGAAATTGTCAAAAAAGCCTACAAGCGACATGACTTTAAGAAGAAAATTCTATTCTAGCCGATCATAGGCTTTTGACATATCAAGTTCAAGAACCAGATAACATATACCTCTTTTTCTGTGTTTGAAGAAGTGAAACATTTCCTGAGTTATGATTGAGTTATCTAACATTTGACGACCTAGAACAAAAGCTACTTGATTGGGAGCTATACACTTGTCCAAGATGGAGCAAAGCCGATTAGTTATCAGCTTAGCTATAACTTTATAGACAGCATTACAAAGACTAATGGATTTGTAGTCTTAAACTTTTGTACAATTAACCTTTTTGAGAATGAGACAAATAAACGTGTGATTCAGTCTTTTTAGGAGTTTCTTGTTTTGAAAGAATTCTTGGACTACTAAAACTATGCCAGGTCCCATCAGCTCCCAATACTATTTAAACACAAGGGATGGCATCCCATCTGGCCATGGTGATTTAAGATTACCTATGGAAAATAGGGCAGACTTCACTTCTTCAGGTGTTGGAGTGATTAAGAGCGTATTATTATCATCTTCAGAAATCATTGGGGATATTATCTAGGATAGCTCTTCCAACAAATCAGGCTCTTGAGAAGTATAGAGGGAATTAAAATAATCTAAAAAAGTGTTGGCAATGTTTTTATGTGAGGTTTTCCAATTATTCTAATCATCTTTGATTCCCTCAATAAAATTTTATTTTTTTCCTAAAGAGAGTGCTCTTATGGAAAAAAATTTATATTTTTGTCCCCTAATTGAGGTCAAGTTTGTCAAGAGTTTTGTTTCTAATAACTTTCCAATTGACGATTAGCTTTCTCATATTCTAAGTACAGGTCTTGTAGATTATGGGAAGACTTCTATTGTTCAACCTATAAGATCCGATCTTCCAAGCACTTTAATTTATCTTTTGGTTCCATAAAGATTTTTCTCTTCCAAACAATCAATTCTTTCTTCAGGTTATCTAGTTTTTTGGATAACTTAAAAGTTGCATAACCATTGGCTTGGGTTTTCCAACTTTCTTCAATAAGTTGGTGGCAAGAATTATCTGAGAGCCACATTTCAAAGAACCTAAACAGTTTTGGCAAGTTCTGGGTTGGTGGATCCAGATTTAAAATAAGAGGATGATGATCAGAGCCCCATTTGGTTCCTAGAGAAATACCAGCATTTGGAAAAAGTCTGAGCCAATCAGGAGACACTACTGCTCGATCTAAAGTTCGAGTAATGTAACCCTTGCTTCATTTGTTGGACTAGGAAATCCCCCCACCTTGAATGTTTAATTCTAACAAAAGTCACAAATTAGGTTTCTATACTATCTGGAGGTCAAATTTAAGTTGCAACTAGAGGAAGAGAGATCTAATGCATTATAAGAACCAATCTCATTAAAATCTCCTATTAATAAAAAGGGAACAAAAATGGACTAAAGCCAAATATTTAAATTTCTCCAAAAAATATTTCGGTGATATTTGACTGAGGGATCATAAAGAAAACCTACTGGCCAAGAAGAAAAGTTTGAGTGGATTTCAATAAAGAAATACCTAGCTGTGGACATGATAATTGAAACTAAAAAGCCTACTTTCCAGAACACTGCTAAACCTCCTGTGCACCCTTCAGGGGTGACAGTATGACAGTTAGGATAACACAATAAGGTGGAAAGATTATTAACTCTATTGTTAGGTATTTTTGTCTCACGCTGGAATAGAAAATTCGAGTTAAATCTATGGACAAAATCCCTAATGCCTCGAACCATCATGGGGTTGGGCGCCCCACGACAGGTCCAACTTAAAACTGACATTGATATGGGTGGGGCTGAAAAGGGCCAACCACCTCTGCCCATAGGAAAGAGAAAGCAAATGAGACAAAAAAAGGAATTAAATCTTACTGAATCGTTATCCTCTGGTTCCCTACCAACATCTCTATTATTTAAAAGAACAATACTAACAATGTGCTCCTCTACAAAGATCAAAGAAGACTCGGGCCTGTCATAAGTGGGAAGATCAGGAGAGTGGTCTATCTCCAGGTTGGCAAGTAGGTCCAATCTAGGTCTTTTACCTCCAAAAGAGGAGGGCCCAGGAGGGTCATCTAGTATTCGGTTTAGCAGAAGTTGTGTATCCGCAACAAGATGGTAGGTATTAGCAGAAACCCTTAAAGGGGCAGAAAAGGAAGAGGGTAAAGGAGTTGGAGGAATTGAGGTAGAAGAAGTGTGAACATGATCATGATGCCGGTTTGGGAAGGTGGGAATAGGATTTGCTTCTTCATTAAGATTAACTAAATTTGGCAGTGGGTGGACTGGGAGGTGCACGAACTCACTGAAAGAAGGACATTTCCAAAAACGTCTCGTAGCTAGCTCAACCTGAAGCCAAAGACTTGGATGATTCATTGCATATCGACTAAAGAATTGATCAAAAATCTTCCACAATCTGAGGGAGGGGTTGAGAACAACAATGGAATAGATGGCCAATCTTACCATAAATGTAATAAGTCCGGGGAAAGTCTTCATATCTTTAGGTTATCCAGTTATTGATGCTAACAAAGAATCTAGTTTTCAGAGGTTGCATCATAGAAAGGGTAACCTTTGCTTGGATGTAGTTTTGGGCAAGTGAGATGAGTTGGGTAGGACCTATACGTTCGAAAAGAGGTCTACCTACTCCTATAGAGAGGGTCTCAAATGGAAGGTCGTGAATTTGCACCTAAAGGTCAATTTCTTCCAAGTTCCAAGCGTAGTGGGGACAGTCAAGAACCCATTGTTGCATAAGGATCCATTGTCCATTAAGGGTCCAAGGGCCATTGTTTCAAACTCTATCATAATCCTCGATATATTTGAAATTGAGACGAAAATGACCTCGATGGAATAGAACAAGAAGCAACCTGTTAGAATCAAGATTCCATAACTCATACAAACCCTGAACTACTTCTTCAAACTGATCTGTGAGCCTAGAAAACAACCGACAAATTAGAGTAAGGTTCCAATTTTCTTCAACATTTGGAGGGATAAGAGGTTGGATATTGACGGCATCTACAGGTCCACTTCCTTGAAGCATTTATTGAAATGCTTCATTCAGAGCATTTATGTTATCCATGAATTGGAGGGAAGAGGAGAGATTGAGGAAACCTAAAAGAACCTACAAAGGAAGGGACTTAAGGAAGACAAGGAGCAAAGAGGAGTGAGGAAGAGGCAAAAGGAAGAAGAAAAGACAGCAAACTTAAGCTAATCTTGAGGCGAACTAAAATATCACGAAAAGACAATCAATTATACTATTATAAATGAAACTGAAGAAAATAACTCTTCCATTCCAAACTAACTAGCAAAAAACTATTTAGTTAGAATACTACTAAGTAATCACGTAAACAGTAAACTAAACTCAAGATACTCAAGCAAAAAATGAAGTAGCCATAAGCAAAGCAAAGATAAGGATACTCCCTGTTGGGATTAGCCGTCTAGCATGAACTATACTCACAACGTGTCCAACTTGAATCAAGAGAATAACATATGGAGGCGAACTCAGAGAAATGATGGTTGAAATTAAAGACTAAGATTTTGGGGTTTCTAACCCCCGATTTTAGTTATTTGCGTAGCCACATGTTCTATTTGTTTTAAACCATGTTGCTAGTTACCAAGCATCAACTAGCAAGCCAGACGTGTTCCCGTCATCATAAGATATAAACATCACATATCAAACTCTGCAAGTCTTCAGTCTCGCCATCTCAATGCTCAAGTTAGTTCATCCCAATTGCATGCTCGCCTAGGCTAAATAGAAGTTTTGGATTACTCCTCATAGAGTGCTTCTCACACCAACTTCATAGCATAGGTAGGGCTGTTAATGCGCTAGATATTAGCCCAATCTGTTCCTGTGAATCCATTACAGCTGGACCATGTCTAATTTAATCCAATGAATACTTTGGATCATTCTGGATTGGTGCAATTCAATGTCTAGACCATCCAAACTGTATTCAAATTGATTTTAATTTGGATTGACTCTAATCCAAACCTGGTCCATTGACACCTGTACTCTTATCTTATGTTAATGGACCGGATAGTGGTTCAATCCAATTCAGTCCAATATAAATCCATTACAAATGAATCAGGTCCAATCCAATCCAATAAATACTTTTGACCATTAAGACTGGACTGATCGAATTCAATGACACCCCTAGTCCCTTCGAACCATTCAAATTGATTTTGATTTGGACGGGATCCAACCCAAACTGGGCCCATTGACATCCCTAGTATAAAGGGGTGCTCAACCACAGTTGGTTTTATTTTTGAAAACGAAACAATTGCCTGATCAGCCAAAAAATCTTTATATAAATTTTGGTCCAAGCAAAGGTAGACACGTAATCCAGAATGGTCACTGTATTGGCTGTGTTGGATAACAGGTGATGCATGCTCTCTTTTGAGAAGACACATGAATTTGGTAAAGTTGATTCCGGGAGACATTGAGATTGTAACAAAACTTTGATGTTATGTGCGATTATGTGCTAACAGCAAGCAATTGAGGGCAGAATACATGGATAAAGTTGCTGGGATGTCTAAGCATTTGTTTGAATGTAAAAGGTATTTTCTCTTAGTTTTTTCATAGACTATGATATTGCATTAATTCACCATCCAAAGTATAATCTATGCTATTATTTCAGAAATACACCAAGTATAGTGTATATGCTTTATATACAAATTTCTTTAGAACAAATAATGTCACTACCTAATCACCATATCGGTATCAAAGGAAATTGGAATTGGAATCACTGAAGGTCCGTTTGGTTTGTGGTCAGAATTGGAATTGGAATTGTCTATTTCTATACATGCTTGGTTTAGATGAGAATTGGAATTCAATTCTATAAAGATATGTACAACTCCCAAAGAGGGTTGACATCTGATAAAAAGAATTAGGGTTTGAGGGTTTTTAAATCACTTGCCTTTTTTCCGTGAGGATGGAATGAGATTTTTATTCCTAAGGGGAGGCTAGAATGGCCATTCCCTCAAATAGGAAATATCATTCTATCAGAAATGGAAATTGGAATCCCATTCCACTCAAACCAAATGATTGAATAGAAATTCCAGACCCCTATTCCCACGAACCAAATGCATCCTAAATCTAGTATGTAAGCAATCCTATTGCATTGATCAAATGTTAATATTTACAAAACACAAGAAATAAGTAATCTTAGAATTTGTTTTAATTAATGTAAGCCTCAAAAAATCAAAAAAGAGGGATCAAATTTTATGAATGATAAACTAACATGATATCAATTACTAATTAAATTTTATATGTGTGCTCTCTTATGTATCAAGACTAATTCAATTATCTAGAGCCTAGAATTAAAAGAAATCCCATTTGGTTTCATTGAATGCAGGCTTAAGTATTATCGAAAACTCAAATGGAGGGAGTTTCAACCACATAAAGTGAAGCGAAGAAAGAAGCTATACTTGGTCTTTCTGTATTTCCTTTTTTTAATACGATAGAATTATAGTAGGCCATATTATGATATTAACAAATATAATATAAGAAAAATAATACTTCATGTTTTTTCTTTTTATGTTAGAAATTGTTATTAATATACTTGTACCATCTTGTACCGGAGGTTTCACCTTCCAAGTATAAGGCATGCATAGACTTTTTTTAGTGCCAAGAATAGGACTTGATCTCTATTTAATAGGCTATAACCTCAAGGAATTTTATTATAAAAATAATATTAATATTGTGATAAAATGAGAAAAAATAAATTTAGATGATTTGGCCACATGTATAAAAGACCACCTATAACACAAGTAAGAATGGTGAAACAGTATCCATATAATCGAGATAGGGCTTAGATGATGATGAATATGGTAACACAGACATTCCTTAGGGTTAGATTGTCTTTCACAATATAAATTTTGTTTGTGCAAGATTGGGTGCCTAAAATATTGCTCATGTGGCTTGGGCCTTGGGGCACATATACTAGCATTCATTTAACCAACCGAGGGCTGGTTTGTTAGTGTGTTAGCTGGTTTGTTCCAATGTTAACACAGAATCGAATCCTGCAACTAACACTTTGGGAAAAAGGGTCAAAGAGAAAGTTATTAACGGTGCATAGCACCGAATACCCAAAAAAAAATACTAGCATTCATTTCATAAAAATAACGAAATACAACCACACCACATGGACATTTCACTATACAAATAACCCTCTAATTTCAGAATACCTTGCATATATCCATAGTTTTTAAAATCTCTAAAAACCTGGTAGTATGAGCACACCAGGCCAAACCCTAATTGACGAGGTTGTGCATAACGTTTCTTTTAAATAAGTATTTGGTATTAAAACTGAAAATATATCAATTTGTTTCAACTTTTGAACGTGTGTCATGACTCTACTTAATTAAACAACTCAGAAGTACATCGTATATGCCTAATGTAAAGAAGTAAACATGGACCGAGTTTGAATTAAATATAGAAAAAGGAGTCAATTGGTAGGCAAAATTTTAAGTTGAAGACGTTTTCAGGGATTGAATAAGAGGTTTGTAACATGTAAGCTACATTTTTCTATTAAGGATATCTTAGAGAATAGATGGGGTATGAGAATTTTGTAGGAAAAATAATAGGAGTTACCAATATTAAACAAGGGATTGCATTTCTTAATCCCTAAAATGAAAAATAATAGGAGTTACTAATATTACTTCCATACTTTTAAGTCAAACTGAAAAAGAAAACGTACTCCATATATAATTATTTGGTTGTTTGTTTTCTGATGTCTACACTTCCATGAAATACGAAACTCTAATCTAATTGTGCATTTTCCATACTTGTTTCCTCTCATCATCACTTCTCATGTGAAGCCAGCTGACTTCTAATACAGTGCAACCTAATTATTGTCATAGTTGAAAGTTGAAAGCTTGTTAAAATTCCTCTTTGGTGCATTAGGTAAGAACAGTCAAGTTCTCACTCCTGATTGTTTTAGCTTCCCTTTATAGAAGTGCCATGGTTCAGGTGATGACATTGAAACTGATTCAATCAAGTTACTGAAAGCATCAAATAGAGGGGAAATTTTGTCCCTGTTCAATGTTATGATGAGTTTACCACCAGGTTCCCTAATTGAAACCTATCCAAGTTGAGGATTGTTCTCCAACTATTGCTTGCTTGCCATCAATATACTAAGAACTACAGCAACATTTCTCACACAGAGGACACCAAATTTCTTGCTAAACACTATATTAAGGTACTAAGACCTTGATACACTACTACATAGCTTTACTACCATTGCACTCAAGGGACCAAAATTCCTTCTAAATACTATATTAAGGTACTAAGACCTTGATACACTACTACATAGCTTTACTACCATTGCACTTAAGGGATCAAAATTCTCTAATTAAATACTAGAGACCAAGTGATCCATACTTAGAATTATCAAGATAGCAATAAGAAAGCTTAGACTATGACATTTTTCATCAGGAGTTTAGTATAGTTATGACTCATCTACTCATGCTGCTGGAGCATAATCATAACCGCCATCGTCGTCGTCATCGTCATCATCATCCCCATCATCCTCCACGGATGCAACTGGGGCATGTTCATAGGCCACATCCTTATAACCTCCATCTTCACCTTCTTCTGAAGATACTGGAGCAAGGTAACACCCATCATCACCATTGTCATACCCATCACCATGGCTCTTGTACAATGTGGTAATAATGGAAATGAGAACCATCTTTTTTGTTGAGAGCTGAGAGCAAGAAACAACCAAACAATGAACAGAAATATCAGTGCAAATGGGCTTATTGGAACTCTGTAAAGGATGCAGATGGGCTTTTGTGGCCTGGTGGAATATGAAAGGGGTCAATGATGCTTATATAGAGGGGTGGAAAGGGCCGAAAGACGTTGGGCTTGTTCCAGCATGTGGAAGGGTGTGCAAGGCACAAGATTTCATGTGGTGAACCTAGTTGGGCTTGGCATGATGACATTCTCTGTAGAAACCTGTTTGTATGCTTTGTTGCAATGGATAATAAAGAGGTAGAAATTGTATTGTGTGACAAAGATTCAGTGATAAGAGGTGGGGTAGTAGAAAGAATTTTTATGGTAGAGAAATGGGGATATCTTCAGCTGACATGACAAGATATGATTCTCCGAAGGGTATAGAAGATGTTTGAAAGAAAGAATGATGGGCTGCACAATGGAATTGGACCGCTAGCTTTTTTTGTTTTCCGAGTTGAAGGCAATATTGGACTGGCTAAAATTGAATATCGTGTACCACCAATGTACGAGGGAAAAGGATGGAACAGAAGCAGTTTGTATAATTATATATAGTCTCCTCAAAGTAAAAATCCGGGGTTCAATTCGGGTCAATTTAGATACTGCATCACATTCAACCCATTGGCGTTTTGGATTGAAATGAGGGCCCGTTTGGTTCATGGGAATAGGGTCTGGATTCAGAATGGGTTGAGCGGAATTGGAATCCTATTCTTATTTCTGATGGGATGGCATTCTCCCATTTGAGGAAATGATCATTCCCTCTTCCTCTCTTGGGAATGTTATCCCATTCTAGCTGATATTAATTTCCATTCTAATTGCTTCTTGAACCAAAGAGAATAGGCCATTCTGATTCTGATTACAGCGGATTTCAATTCCAATTCCAACTGTGAATCAAACTGACCCTGAGAATATTCAACCCAAACTCCAGCATATTCAGGCGGGTGAATAGGTTGGATCAAAATTAGTACAGGTTGGAAGACATCCACATTTTTAATAGAAGTGTTACACTACAAATCTAAATCAGATACCAATTTTGTACCTAGTTCAGTTCTTCATCCATTTATTTGTAACTATGATTTGCAGTTTTACACTTTATACAAAATTTATACAATGATAATACAAAATTTGCAGTTTTGCACTACCTTTTGGGGGCATTCTTTTTTTGGATTTTGAGAAGGGGGAAAGTTGGTCAATGGGATTTTGATTCCCATTGATCAAGAATCCCATGCTCTTTTTACAGATTAATGTGGGGACTAGAGAAAGTTTCCACCAGGGGATCAAGAATCCCATGTCCAATGTGGGTAAACAATTTTTCCACTAGGGGAAAAGTTTCCAACACTTCAATGGGATAAGAATGCCCCTTTTAATAATGGATTTTTATGGTTAAAATGGTCATTTCCTTTTTTTACTTGGGAATTGAAGCAAGGTTAGTGTTTCCTAGGAAAAACTTATCTAGATAATTGCATTTACCAAGATAAATAACTTACCCAAAAGCAAATGGGGCATTTATGTACTCATATAAAGTGGGGAAGTGGGGATCACCTCACCTTGCTTCAATTCCTACCATATTCCCAAATAAACCTATTCATGGGCCGGGCTTTGGGCCCAATTTTACATTGTCTCTGGCTCGGGCTTCAGGTCGAGCCCATTAGAATCTTGACAAAAGCCAAGCCCAAACCCGGTCCATGAACAGGTCTATTTCCAAACAAATAACCCTTCTACTATCACTATTATCTTTCATATAAAGCGGGCACCACTTCATTTAACTTCTCAATTCTCACAAACAAATAGAGAGGCAAAGTCAAATCTAAAGAGAAGTAAACCAGATTTTCCACTCACTTGAATTGATTTTTAATTTCATTGCTTCTGTGCCCTGAGAGTGGTGGTGGTGATGATGATGATGATCATGTGAAAAAGGATAAACATAAAGAACTGACTTGATTGGACTAGGATTTCTATCAAGGGAAGAAACAAATTATTTACTATGGGAAATTAGATTTAAACCCTCTCTCTCCCTCTCTGGACCACCCCAACAACAGAGCTTTTCTTCATGAACCCTTTTTTTTGGTGGAAAACTTTTTGACTTGACCATACGGTGGCTAATGATGAAAACGATATACATTTCAATTTTATTAAATTAAGGCCTCCAAAATCTCTTTTGTCTAAGTTTCTTTCACAAAAATAATTATATAGATACTGTTCATATTAAATTACGGGAAAAGCTATGAAAGAGACGGTGATAATTATTTAAAGTTACTTTACTATTAATTTTATCAACACATGATGGCAGATATATCTGTCCTATCAGAAAAAATTAAATGTTCTTCTAACACTCGCCAAGGAAAAATGTATCTGTGTTTGGTAACAAGGCTAAATAGGAGAAAAAAAGAATATTATAGTGTAAATATGGTGGAAAGCCAGCTGACTACCTGTAAAAATATTAGGGAGCCGTTGGAGATGGCTGAGCTTAAGGTTTAATTTAAACTAGCTTAGCTGTTCTGAAACGCTTTCAATAAATTATTCAAAGAGGCTGAAGTGGACAGTCTTTCAAATAATTTACTGACAATATATTTGGGCTCTCCCAATTTTTCACCAAACATAACTTAGGTGGGCAGGACCCACCTAAGAAAGCAGGTTTTCATATAGCAGCTTTTGGCTTTAGGAGGCCTATTAGCGCAATGTTTGGTGATTAACTTTGAAAGCCTAAAGTAGCCATTAGAGCCAAAAGTATGCTTCCCTCTCGAGTTTCTTTTAGTGGCTTCTCCAAAAGCAGTTCAACTAAACCTTCACCCATAATGCGTGAACTGTTTTTAGTGGCTTTTCCCATGCAAATTGGTTTTTGTTATGATTTCCAAAATCAGAAGTCCAAACTATCTTGTTTAAAAACAAACACGTTCTCAAAACAAAAGGCCAGAAAACATGTTCTGAAAAATATATTTTAATTTCATCTAATCATGTCTTTTCATGTTTTATAAATCATATAATATCTGTGCTCAAAAATTTGTTTTTGTTTTAAAAACCATCATTTTGATGCTTTTAAAAAACATAATTGTTTTTTAAATTAAAACAAAATCAACTTTTTTTGCTTCTCAAAACATCACAAGTTTCAATTCTTTTACTAGTGTGAGAATCAATAAGAACAAAAACATTCATGTTATAAATTAAACACCACATAAAAAATGATTGATTTGTTTACTATGCCAAACCAACAAGAGAATAATTAAAGCGCCCTCTACCACTTATCTCCCCCTCTCCACTCTCTCTCATCATGTGATAATATTTTTAAGCAATCATTGAGCCTAAAAGCTTAAGCTGTTAGATTAGCTCCCTGAATAAGCTTTTATTCTCTAATACATTTCATTACACGAAAGTCTATTGGACTTAAGTATGGGCAAGCATAATCCCACCCATACCTTGTGTTAAACTTTAAATATAGACCAATTAGCTAAGCAAACTCCGATACCATCTCAAAGAATCATTCATTCAACTTAAAAGCTTAAAATGTTAGGTGCGCTCCACTTTACATTATGTTACGAACATACAGTTACCCAAACTAGAGCAAGTGCCAAATCAATGTCATCTGGTAAATGCTTTTCACTAAGGGAGAGATGGAATGTTTTTTATTTTTTATTCTGGTTTCAATTTCCATGTATTTGTTTGGAACTATGGATGTTTATTGACTAAATGTTTTGTAATTGATTTATTTGAAATACTGTAAAAAACAATAATGAACTTATTTATTAACACTTAGACGTTATTAAGTGCCACAACAGAAAAATAGTGAATAAACACATACCCATTGATAGATGTATACATAAATCGAAACCTATTTTTACAATCCCTTATACATACAAATCCACATAATAAGAAAAATGCTGAAGTGGTGGCTACATAGCAGCATTTATTTAATAAATGTCTACAATTCCAAACACCGTCCATATGAGACTCGCCTGAGTGTATCGATCTGTTGTCTATGTGATTAAAGGTGTTTGGTTGATATTAGCGGTGAAAAAGAGGAAAAAGTGTGAAGCCTTGTGGTGGTTGAAGTATAGGCACAGGGAGGAATGTGGAGGAGTGCTTAGGGTACGTGCAAGGCGTGATGACAACGACGCATGGCACATGAACATGTGAGAGAATACACTGGTGCACACCATGACAAGACCGAATATGTTGACATTTCATACACAAGCCTCTTAATTTCCGAGTGCTTGTTGGTTTGATGGAAACTAAAAAGAAAGCTGTCTGTGATCTTTTGGTGGAGTGTTGGATATATTGGATCGACTTTTTGTTAACACATTGTTTTATTTATACCCAGCAATGAAATGCCAAGGAAAAATAAATTATTTGTGTCATTCCTGATCTCCTATCCACAAAATGTTGCCCATCCATACCCACAGCATATTACCACCTAGTACTGGTTATATCTCCCATGATGATAAAGAGAGGTAGGGTATTTGACTATATATCAGTGTTGGGTTGGGTTGAGTTGTAATTCGGGTTAGGGGTAGGGTTAGGGTTGAAAATTCTAAACTTGATTTCACTTTTGGTTATATAAGAGTCGAGTCCTTGATCAACTTGACCTAACCCATTAATCCAAATTGGATTTATCTTCATATTTATATGTATAAATATTATAAATACTTTATGTATGTATGCATGTATATTGATGTATATTATGTGTAAAAAATTTTAAGTTTGAAAACAAAATTTTGTTAAAATGTGAAAACTCTATTATTTTACACATAATAATGCTAAAATTGAATTAATCACAACTTTTAAATTTAATAAATAAGAACATTTGACAAAAAAAAATATATAGAAAAGTCGAATCACCCCAAACCCAACCCAAAGTTTTCGGGTTGGGTAAGGACTAAGGATTTAGAGTTGGCAGTTAAATAGCTTGCGTTGGGTTAGGATTCACCTAAAACTGACTTAACCCAGGCTCGTCCCAACTTGCGGAGTTGCACTTACACCCCTAATTTTGGCAGGAACCAACTAGAGCTGCATATTGATTTAGATTATTCAAATTCAAATTTGTTCATTTTAAGCTAGATTCGGATATCCATTTAGACGTAATTAGATTGAATTCGCCTTGAAAATGTGGTTCATTTATCAATTCGTCAAGATCTTATCCAACTTGTAACTTAAACCAAAAAAAAAAAATCCAATTCGATTATGGTATACACATACTTTTTCTTCAGAATTTTAAGTTAAGAGTTCTTTAAAATCAAGTGGGATTTGAGATTTACTTAAATCTATTTTAACTTTTTACAGAACTTTTTCTTGTATTCTACTTAATAGATATTTGAATCGAATTGAACTTAAATCGAATATCCATATATATAATTGAATTTGACTTTGAAGCCATGTATTAAATATCAGATCAAATTCAAATCTCTAGGATTCTTGGTGTATCAAATTTAGGAATAGCAATGGGGAAGGTTTAGTGCAAGGCACCTCTTTTCCATCCCTGCCCTGTAGCCAGAATCACATACCCCATCTCCTTCCTGCTTCCAATGGTGGGGCATTTTTGGTGTTCGAGGCAAAGCACCCCCTCTTTTTCGGGGATGGAGAATCCCCGAATTTTCTTCACCCCAAGTCAGTCACCTAAAATTACATTAAATTTTAAAACTATTTTGAAAATAAGATTATAAGAATTTAAAAGTATTTTATAAATAAAATTATGGCAAACTAGATGTTTTAAAAATTTAAGAAAATTCAGAGATATGTTAGAAATTAATATTAAACCTAAAGGAATTTTAGTCATTTACCACTAGATTTGAGAAAATATATGCAAATTCAAGACGAAAACCCGCCTCATTCGGGCTTGGTAGCTCTAATCAGATTCAGATGTAATCTTATATGAATTTACTTTGATTCATTTAAAGCCCTGAAAACCAACTACATGGTACACATAGGTTGTGCCAGCTAAATGAATATTGGAGTCTAGCCCACTTTAGTTGGGGATTATAAACTGTCCTTGTGATCCACAGAACTTAACTAGTAGGCCTGGGCTTTTTGCCTTCATGCATAATAGACTCGATCCAGCCAAAGTTTGTAGCCCACACTATTGTTTAATCCTTTTATTTTATCCTTCATGGGGCTATACAACCCGAGTCCCGAGGGATAACCTGTCCCAATACCCACGATGTTTGGCTGTTATAAACAGGCAAGCCTTTTCTTGGGTGGGGCTTAACTTAATTGGCCAAACCCAACCAAGTGCAGCTCCAAGCGTGTAAGAAACACTTGTGATTTACGTGGCCCAATCTTGAACCGCCTAATGGCCCTGAATGAAACGTTCAAGGAACTCGTCAATGACTTGAACCGGCCCAGCCACCAACTTCACCAACCAGATACCTCCAATACACCAAGACCACGATAAGGATCAAGGCTTTTAAAGCTGAACCGGACAATGAACCGGTTAAGGGTCCGGTTTCTGGGTCGAACTGTCTGATCATTCAAATTGAATGAATAGTTCGTTCTAACAAAAAATTAAAAATTAAAAAAAAAATTAGTCGAAATTATTGGACGGTTTAACTGCCTGGGTCAGTGACTTGTTCATCAAATCAACGATTTTAGAATAAAACAGAACCGATCACCTGATCAATTCTCAGTTTTTCTGGTTTAATCATCCGATCTAGCCCGATTTTATAAACCATGATAAGGATGATCACCAAGAACCTGAGGCCGACCTAACAGTTGTTTTCCAACAGGATTAAGACCCTTCTATAAATAGATGAGATACCCCTGGAAAAGGTAAAATCACCTTGTCCTTTTGCTTCACTTACTAGCTTAATGATCGAAGAGTTTTCTCCTATGGACACACCTCGAGGTTCTTTGGCTTTCCTGCATGTGTCTTGAAAAGAAATTTGGTTCATACAACTCCTCGGCTCATCCAGCTCTTAAACTCTTCCCTTCCCTTTGGTTACTCGGATTCTGACCAAAAGACACTAGATAAACTATGATTTAGGCTTTTAATAACTTTTTTTTTGTTAAACCAGGAATTTAGTTCAAACACAAACAACGACAACAATAGGCTCCAAAAAGCCAAAATTACAAAGCAATTTATTAAAAACAACTACAAAACCAAGCACATGGGAACTCTCCACTCCACTCGGTTTGAAATTTTGAATAACTTGAATCAATTACATAAACTAGCTTGACATGCTAAACACCTTATAGATAGGGGTGTCAATTGGACTGGATTTGTTCCAATCTGATCCAATTCAATGTGAGTCCATTATAAATGGACCAGTTCCAATCTGATCCAATGAATATTTTGGAGTAGTCGAATTCATGTCTGGACTGTCCAACCTGTTCAAATTTGTATTAATTTAGATTAATTCTAACTCAAAATTGATCCATTGAACCTATATTTTTATGTTCTATCAATGGATCAGATATTGGCTAAATACAACCCAATCCAATATCAATTCATTATGAATGTACCAGGTCCAATCCAGTCCAATAAATACTTTGGGCCATTAAGTCTGTATTGATCCAATTTTATGTCTTTTCAGTCCCTCCAATCCATGCAAATTGATTTTGGTTTGGATGAATCCAATTCAAAACCGGTCCATTTACACCCCTACTAACTAAGGGTGAGCATTCAATTTATTCAGTTAAAAAACAAATAACTAAAGCCAAAATTTTCAATTCGATTTTTCCGTTACTTCAGTTAAAATTTGAATTTAATTAATATATATAATATTATATATTATAACTTATAATATATAATATGAAATTGAATTTCATTATAATACATTATATATAATACATTAATATAAAAATATACAGTATATTATATATTAAATGTTGTAATTGTATATTATATATTACATATTATATAATGAATTTCAGTTAATTCCATTAACCAAATTTCTAATTCTGAAAACCAAAAAAAGGAAATCAAAATTTTTAGTTTTAACCGAATAATGCTCACCCCTACTACTAACATAATAAATTACTCCATACTCAAAAGTTAATTGTCTCGTCATATTTACGATTCATAATTTCATTTTCTACAAGTATGCGTTTGAATTTGAGAGCAACCACCACCTTTCCATTTTCAGTATCTGACTCGCAAAAACAGACCTTTTTGCTGCTCAGAACCCGAGAGTTCAGACTTGAGGGTGGTGGACTTTTTTGCCGTGCTTTCCGCCAGTTTAGCTGCTTTTCGAATCCATTAGGAGGGAGCGCTACAGCTCTGCATTCTAAAAAATCATATTCATTTTGTACTTCTGTCTAGCGTTTCCAACTTTCCATTCCATTAGGGGCAAAAGTTGGCCGCACATGAAGCCAATAAACCATTTCAACTATTGAGTCAATAGCTACACATCTTACATATCACGAATCTATCTTTTCGCATAGCTTTAAATTACTTATCGTATTTCTCTGATCAGGTTTCAAAGAATACTTTGTTTTGTTAATTATTTGCAAGTGGAAATTTACTTTCATTTTTTGTAAGAAGCCTCAAAATATAATAAGCCCATGTTTGGAAATGGTTATTTTTAAGCATTTATTGGAACAAGCACTTATTTGAGTCCAAGTTCACACCAATAATCATTTATTGGCATTTGGTCAATAAGCCTCGATAAGTGTTTATTCATGAAGTAAGCCCATTTTCAATAAGCCCCACTAAGTGCTTTTTTACCCGTATTGGCCTGATACATAATTTTTAAAATACCTAGTATATGTTTGGCACCGATGCTGTATCGATGTCAGGTAAGCCAATTTTCAGAAAACAGTGTCTTTTTTATGTTTGGAATCGTTGTTGTTAGGTATGACGCTTCTTGGAGCAATATCAATTTTTCCTGTTTGGTACCAATGCTCCAGTAAATGTTTTTTGTACTTCTACCCATTATCCAATGTCACATCACTATCCTGTTGGCAACAATGAGCTACAGCTCTAGGAAACGCCAAATTTAGCAACTGGCATTGCTCCAAACCAGATGGTTGTTTCCTGGAGCACCGGTTTTTCCTATGTGACGCTGATGTGATGCCATTGCTCCAGGAAATGGCAACGATGCCAAACAGCCGCCTATGCTATCACATTTGAAAGAAGCATTTTTTTTTCTTAATAAGCACTTATTTCAACAGTAAACACTTCCAAAACATGGGCTAAAATGAAAAGAAAATAAACAAGAGACTTCAAAGATAACATTTCTTTATATTATTTCAAAAATAATATCGATAACAATAGCAACAACAGCAATATGTTTTAAGATCAAATCTTCTCAAAAGTTAAACTAAAAAAAGGCTATTATTTTCTATAGATTTTGATAGCAAGACATGATTGATTCTGTAATAGAAATATGTTCCACGCTCAACCTACACAGAAAGAACCAAAAAACCTCATAGCTGTAGACTCTATTATATTTTTTGGCCATATCTTACTTTATTGTTTGAGAGCTAATCCAAAAGCTTTCTAACGGTACCATTTGGATATATTAGAATTTTTACTGGCAGATATACTTTCTAATGTGAATAAATATGAAACGACAAAATTTCTCAGTTAATAAAGAAATCTTTTGCTAAGCCAAGGATCCATTTAATTTGGGTTGGCTACTTATACTATAGCCCTAAATATTTTATTAGGTGACTATAAAGTTATTCACTATTGCCCCAAATAAATTAAGAAATTTAGTACTACATCCTGGTCCCAGAGCTACATTACAAACTTATCACAAATAGATGTTTCTAGCAAATCGAAGACATGTATCTGATCTCTTCATGAATGACAATTGAAATGTTCCCAATGTACTGTAGTGTCTGGTGTGTAGCGAATCGGAGCTTGGTCAGAAATGGGTACCATCATTGTTCAAGTCTTATCCCAACTATATAACATCTCTGCACATGAAATTAATCCTGTTTCACCATTTTGTTATGTTCAATGGGCAGAAATAGGTATCAGTGCCCCTATATAATTAAACTTGGGAAGATAGTAGTAAATCAACAAGGTCCTTGGTTTTTATGGTACCCTGTCAAACTATTTATTAGAAGCCAAGCTTTATTCTTTATATGATCAACATACAAGTACATGTTGTGTAGTAAATTATAACAGGCCAAGAAACAAGAATATTCATGGCTGAGCTTGAACTTAGAACTTCCTCTACTTCCCAATTCAATCACATCACCTACATTTGTTTGTACACTAGTACATCCTAAGTAGTCTACTTCACAAAAAGACCCACTTGCTTAATATTTGCAGGCATTGATTAAAAAAGCTCAACTGCACTTAGTCCTGTCTTTATCCAATGGCAGAACAATGGATTTCCCACCCTGCAGATGGTGTACAAATCCTGATTTTCACTGTCTTTCTTCCTTGAATGTTTTCCAGAGGAATATTAGCCATGTGGGCATAAGGCCTATAGAACCCTTTAAAGCTCAAAAAGACAGAACTTAACCAGAGTTTTTTAAGTTCATAGATAAGGTTTAGAGGGGCTGAAATTATCTATTTTGTGCTTAAAGAGCTCATAGGTATTCCCCCACTTGAATATCATAGAAACCAGAACCCATTTTGCCTCTACAGTCTCATTCATTTAATTCTTGTTTGAACTTTCATGGTGACTAGAAGTCTAGTCTCTATCTATGGATACAAACAAACCAAAGCAACCAGTATATGGATGACAGTGAGCACAAATAGCTCCAAAGGGTGGGGTGAAATCCAATTTGTCTAAACAACCAAATGCATGTGATAGGGGGGCATTCAATTCTTGGGGGTAGGTTTTGTGAAGTTAGATTTTCAAATACAACGACTCCTTCATATGCTCATTGGATTCTTTTGACTTCATTCCCTGCAAAATTTGAATAAGGCCTAAACCACCAACTATATGACATTGACTAGACTCACTAGAGAAACAGAAATTTTCTTCTTCAAGGACTGCAGTATTTAATATGTATGGAGTAGTGCAGGTGAATTATTGAAGGTGATGCAGGCATGGGTCAACTTGCTAACTGGACAGTTAAAACTTGCTTTTGTCTTTACCAAAAAAGAAAATGAAAAAAAAAAAACAAAGAAAACCCTTATTTTTGTTGAATATTTGTAATCCAACCTTAGTTCTTAATTTTTTGGCCATGATCTTCTAATCCATCTAATTTTATTAAAGGGTGTAGTGGACCAATTTGGGTGTTATATAGCACATTACATATTTAACTAATAATAACAATGGATATGACATTAAACAGAGGAACCGTATAGGAGTCTCGAACCGATTATTATTCGGACAAAATTATCGATTGAGAACCACCCCAATTAATAAATGCGTCTGACCCTATACAGCTATACTGATATGTATAATTATTTATGTAATAAAATAAACAAAATTTTCATTTTTCATAGTATAATCTTCACAAAAATAACAGTAAAATAGTAAATTAGTTAAATGCTAATAAATCAAGTGTTATTTAATTAAAATTATCTTTTATATTATGTATCAAATTTGTCTTTTTAGACATAAAATATAATAAAAATTATAAGAAAACTATGAAACCTTTATATATTACTAACAAAATAATTGGTTCAGGATTGAATTGATTTAAAACAAGTAAGAACTAGAACCGATGTAATGAGGGTAGAACCAACCTATTGACAGACCTACTTAGATGATGATAATGATGATGATGAATTAATGATAATATATAAAATATTCCAATCAAGTGGTTTTGTTAAGTGCTAATAACCACCTAAACTTTAAAAGCATAACATGAATCTTGAATCCAATGGCAGCAAATCAGCAATACTAAACTAGAAGATGTGTGAAATGATTTTTTATTTTTTTAGTTGTTTGTTTTCTTGAGATGAAATGATTTTTGAATTCAAATATTTTGTTCTTTTATGTAATAACATTCTCTAATGTTATTTAATACTTTTACAGTGTAAGCTAGGAGGAGTCCAATCAAATAGTAATATAAAGAGATAAAATCAAAAGGAATGGGGCCATCATCCAGATTCCAGATGCATATCCTACAGAAGGATGGTTGGTAGAAAGCCAAAGGGACCACATGCTATTTGGTTCCAGTTGTGCAACTTGACTGTATTAATTTCTTAGTATAAGGAATCTTTTATGCATCTTCAAAATTTGAAATTAAAATTGCAAAGAAAAGGTTGAACCATCTGAAGCTATGCATGGACCCAATTGGACCTGGTTGTTAATCTGTGAAGCATTTGAACTGATAAGTCGGCCCAATTAGCTAGTTGGGGCCGCCTCAGCTAAGTATCAACTGACAACCCTAAGCTATGTAATTATGTAAACAAGGCTTCAACTATTAGCCCCCATTTTTTTTTTTAATTTGAATTGAGTAATATATTAGGAAAATATATCTTTATTTTGATGTTTAAGGTTCCTCTAGAGACAGTATAGGCTGACCCCATAAACAAAATTCATGCGTGTGCTGAATTAATAGTTTAACTGTTTGGGTTAAGTGGGCTAATTTATGTCAAATGAATATATAAAAAATATGTAAATTATTATAAAAAAGCAGAAAATTTGTAGAAGAAAATTAGACATCCGTGCTATCATATATTCATCACAATGTTTTAAAAATCAGCCCAGAATCGGAACCACTTTGGTCACCGGTTTCTGGGTTAATGGTTCAACTGTTTAATTTGAATGATCATCTTTTAAAAAATTAAAAATATAAAATTAATTAAAAAAAAACTCAAACCCACTGTATAGGTTGATCAGGTCAACAATTCGACCATCCAAATCAGTGGGTAACTGACCAATTCAACAGTTTTTGGAGAAATAACAGTTAAGGGCAGAAATGGAACGATATACTAGTCAAATGGTCCGACCGCCCAGGTCAATAACAGTTTTAAAATGCTTTTTTTTGGAGTGGGTCATTAGTCAACATTTTAAAACCTTTGATTCCTCAAATTAAACAAAAAACACTGTGACAAATAAAAATTATTTTTATTAACGATAAAAATGACAAAAATACAGAAAAAAAGTTAATATATAACCTATCACATGCTTACCAGGTCAAATGCTTCAAGGGTTCAACCAATCAGATCACAAGATCGATGAATCTGAAGTTGCACCTCACAAAGTAATTCTCCCACCCACCTCTCAGTCTCAGCATATTCCCTGTATATTGGAAACATATCACCATGCCATGAATAACAGCACACAAGTATCGGAAATGTTCTGGATGTGCGGCTATAAGATGTTGTGAGGTCTGTCTGAGGAATGAGCAGATTCGGACTTGCTTGAATATGAATTATGAGAAGGACCTGAAATTCTATCCAAACGACAGATTGACCAATTTGACCACAGTTTGAAAACACTGCACACCAAGTGCTGTCCAAGTTGTCCTGTTGCAATCTTAATTCTTGAATTGAATAGTGAGAAGGACATAGTGGTCAAGAAAGAACTTTATTCCAAGTAGCCCACCGGTTCGGCCATCGTCGCATTTCTGCAAACGGATCGGATCAAATTGGATATAGGCAAATTTAAATTTGATTCATTTATATTACCATGATCGAATTGGATTATATTCATCAGATATTTAGTAAATTCTAATCGAATTTGGATTAAAATATGATATTAATAAATAGTATAAATAAATTAGAGGAAAATTTTTAGATCAGTATCATGTACTTTGGGTCTAGTGTCACTTTGGTCCCTGAACTTTAAAATGTGACAATTCAGTACTCGACTTTTAAAACGTATTAATTCAGTACCCACCATTAATCAATCGTTAAGTGACATTTGAAAAGGCACAAATGCCCTTCGAGTGTCATCTAATTCTCTTTATCAACCATCCAAACGTTGATAAAAAATGACAGTCCAAAATCTTTGCCTCGCTTGGATTGTTGATAAAGAGAATTAGATGACACTTGAAGGGTATTTGTGTCTTTTCAAATGTCACTTAATGATTGGTTAATGGTGGCTACTGAATTAGCACGTTTTTAAAGTTCAGGTACTGAATGTCACATTTTAAAATTCATGAATAAAGTGGCACTAGACCCAAAGTATAGGGTACCAATTGGAATTTTCCCTAAGTTAGACAAAAGTGACAAAAATATTATATATTATTAATAAAATAAACTAAAAATGACTTTGGTATTATATTTTATAAACAAAATAAATTAAAAATTACTTATATAAAAGTTGAACCTGTGGCATATGACAATTTAGTGAAAATATGACATTCAATAATAGATATGATATAAATTTAAGTGAGTACATATATATAAACCGAATGGAATCGGACTATATCAGATATAATAGGGGTAGATCTGGAGATGTCAATTGGACTGAGTTTGGTCCAATTTGATCCAGTCCAATGTGAGTTCATTATAAATAGCTCAGGTCCAATCCAATCCAACGAATATTTTGGACCGGTTCAATTCAATTTCTAGACCGTCTAATCTATTCAAATTTGTTTTAGTTTTGATTAATTCTAATCCAAACCTAATCCATTGACACATATATTCCTATCTTTTATCAAATATCAATGGACTAGATATTGGCTCAATCCAACCCAATAATACAATATAAACTCATTACAAATGGATCAGGTCCAATCCAATCCAATAAACAGTTTAGACCATTAAGTCTGGACTGATCCAATTCAATATGTCTTATTGTTCATCCAATCTGTCCAAATTGATTTTGGATTGCACACCGTAGATTCATATTTGATCCAACTAATTATAAAGGGATTGAATTCGGGTCACCTTTAATATGATCATATTCGAATTTGAACTCGGATAATGGGAATATGGGATACCGTTTTCAGCCCTAAAAAATATGAGAAAATAATAAATTTTGTTCTGTAAAGTGGAGGATGGGGCAATGGCGAGAACGTACGAGAAACAATTTGGGTTCTACAAGAGACAACAATCACGACGAAGAAGAAGACAAAGACAACTACAGCAGAAAGGAAAAAAATTTCACCACAAAGACATTGAGCCCCCACCACTGCCTCAGTGAGCAGCAGCAGCGGCAGAAGCAGTTTGTTTTTTTAAGGTTCTGTGATTAAATGCTAAATTGGCTTTACAACAAAAACTATATAATTTATGGGATTTCGAGTCCAGTCTCAACTCTCTCATCTCCCACTTTTGAGAGATCAATTTACCCGGAAAATCAGCTTAAATGAATGGTGTTTGTATGCTTTTTTTACTGCTTTGTTTTTGGCTGTGAAGAAAGAATCATGTTAAAGGCTTAGAAGAAGAACAGAACCCAGACAGAAAACTGCACTCATCAAATTCTTAAAAAGTCATATATGAATCGTATTTTGATACAAAAATCTCGTCGATGGACCCATTCAGTGATAAACCTGTTCCCCTAAACATGCAAAAACTGACAATCCACTCTGGGACGCCATTTACACAGGTCCTGCGGCCCTAGACTCGAGAGTCTCCTCGTATGAAAAACAGAAGAATGGACGTAGCTTCAAAAGTGAGCCACTATTTCTTTTTCTCTTTTCCTCTTTTCTGGTACAGAACAACAGCTTAATCCTTTTTACAAACATGGAAATTAAGCACAGTTAGTACTTCCGTACTGGTTTGAACCAAGGTTTTGATATTTTGAATTTTGAAAACTTCATCTCAGACTCTTGGTTTGTGAAGAAAATTTTCATTTATTTTGGAATTCAATTAGTAGTTATTTTATTCACATTTTACAAGATTTGCATTGTTGATTTTCATTATTTTAATATTATATATTAAATTCCATGTAAAAATGTATTTTTTCACTACTATTAAGGGGAAAATGTTAATATGAGCTAATTTATATTAAAGTGTAAATGCAATGTAAAACTTTTTTTTGACTAAAATTACCTCGTACTTCTTTGTAGAAATGGTATAGATGACAGCTTTAATGCTTTGATAACTACTAAAATGTCCATAATTGTGTATTTAGTCCATCTATAATGGTAAGGTTGAAAAATGTAACTTCAATTATTACTTCCCACCTCATTTAATTATCTCTCATTAAGTCTTATACTTAGGTATTAATTCCCATTTTCTCTTACTAAATCCTATATTTAAGTTATTTTCACTAATAAATACTACTAATTAGCATGGTTTTCAAAATCAGACCGGACCGAATGGTCGGGTCAGAAAAATTGGGAATCGACCTGTTCCATTTCTCCCCCAAAACCACTTTTTAGCAAAAAAACCATTGATTTGGTCAGCGAATCGTTGACCCAAGCAATCAAATCGTCAACCCGAAAAACAGTTTTTGGCCTTTTGTTTTTTTATTTTTTGTTAGAATGGGTCATCCATTCAGACCATTCGACCCAAGAACCAGCCCCTAGGACGGTTCCCTATCCGATCTGGTTTTAAAAACCTTGCTGACAATATAAACCAAATATTTTAAAATTAACTAAAAAACAAAATTTATTCTTTATTCAAGTGGTGGCTAAGCAATTCAACCATCCGAATCAAAGTGATCAACCTATGAAGTCATAGTTAGGTAATAAAATTTTAAAACAAAAATAAATATAGAAATTTAAAAAAAATATAGAAAAAAAGTTAGACACATTTATGATATTTTTATTAATCAATTTAAAAAAGTGTAATAAACAATAATTACTTTTATTGATAATGAAAATGAAATACATAATTTAGAACTAAAAGAAAATGAAATTATTTTATGATTTTGCAAAGACCAAATGTGTTAACATTTAATGTCATAAATAAGTAATAAAAATTAATAAAATATAAAAGTATAAAATACATAAACTTTGCAAAAAAAAAAACACTTAAACACATGTATGATATCATGTAATTATCATATTAAAAAAGGTAAGTGTGTCATATCAAAATTATTTTTACACACAAAAATACAAATAATTATAGAAAAAAAATTAGCACATCTATAATTTTATATTTACACTACTATTAAAAATATGAATATTGTGGAACTTTCTTTTGACTAAAATACTCATTTTTGAGTTTAGTCCCTATTTAATTACGAGGTTTGAATTATAAATTGAATTACTACTTTTCACCTCATTCAATTCTTTATGTTTAAATCTTATATTTCTTTGATAAATGAACAAAAAATTATACAAAAAAAAATTAAACATTACAAAAAGAACAATCTAGCCAAATAAGTAGTCATGTCAATGATACTTGAATTTGGGATGAGGTGTTTATGTAATCAAATTTGGATTTTGCAATTTACATCCGATTAATAATATATATAAGCAAAACAATAAAAAATACATATTTATAGAAATTTTTGATATAGTATATATTAATATCATTATCATCATATAGAATTGACACGTACAAAGCATGTACATGATTACTAGTATCTTCAAAACATGAGATGACCCTATATTAGAACTTTATTGAGTAATGGAATGAATCCACTATGATGAAATTGCACATCCAAATACAGAGGAAAATAACAATAAAATATGAAATAATTCTTCTTACATGGCCAACTTGGCCACATCCTATCTCAGTCAATTGGACCAAAACTTAAGTAATTAGCTACAGTTCAATTCAACCCAACTTTGCTAAGCTGTGAGCAATGACAGAAAGTTCAACCCAGCTATGCCTTGTCACAACTATATATATGGGGTTAGCTACATAAATTCTATTATGCCATTTCACTCTGTCAATGCCATAAGACTCCATTATTTCTGACTTCTGATGAGACCTTAAATCATTTCCCACTACTTCAACTTATGTCCCTTTTGGCCTTCCCCTATTTCTTGTTGATCCTTCTATATGCCATCACTTCTTTTCACTAGTGCCTAAGGGCGGATTCGAATCGAGCCGAGCCGAATAGTATTAGGCTCGAGCTCGATTCGAGCCAAAACCTTGAGCTTGAGCTCGGCTCACATTGGCTCATTTTATATTTTATAAAAATATTTTATTATATATTTATTATAAAAATAAAAATCATGTATATAATTTTTTATTTTATATTTAAAATTTTAAGCTTTATAATAATTAATAATTATAATATTTTTATTATATATATTATTTTCTATAATTTTATTATATATATATATATATATATATTTGAACCGGTTAGCAAGCCTCACGAGCCGAGCTCTAGTAGGCCCGAGTTCGGCTCGTTTAATAATCGAGCCACTAAAGTGGGCTCGAGCTCGACTGAAACCGAGCCGAATCGAGCTTGAACAACTTGTGAAAAGCTCAGCCCGTTGCGACCCCTATTGGTGCCCTTAGCTGAAATTATGTAAATCAGATTCCTGTTGAGGGCTTTTGATGTTGTTGGACAGGTTAGGTCAGCTTATCGAGTAGTTGTCCAGATTTTTAATGAATGCATGCATTCTATATGAACAGTTAAAGAAAGGGTTTTTAGATTCATGTTTATATATATGCTGGATTTTTTAATCTAATAAAAAGAGTTTAAATTTAACAATAAAACAATCAGTAAATGTTAAAGAACTGTGTTTGGTTTGGTAGAACATAAGAAATTTCACAAGTTTTGATAGAAATAGAGGGTAGTTGAAGGAAAGTTGTTAAAGAATTTCACAAGTTTTGTTAACAACTTTCCTTCAACTACCTTCTGCTTCTCTCTTGTTTCTATCAAACCAAACCTAGTCTGATGCAAAATCAAACTAAAAATGTTTGTATCCAAAGTCCAAATCCTATTCTTTAAACCCCATTCTTATTGAATTTTTTTTTTTTTTTTGGTGGAGTCGAATTTTATCCCATGTCCAAATTAGCCCTGCATCATACATTTGTTGTGTGCCCATTTGCTTATTCTGGCCAGGCTCGAGGACACCTGATTAAATCCAATGAACCCTAAATAAAATAAAAAGACCCAAATTTTGATTCTGAGGATATCTGAGGGAATGATGACAGTTCAAACTTTTCTGCAAAATGGTTGAGACAAGAGTCATGCTGGCCAAAAATTAAAAGCAACAAAAAGTTTACATTTCTAGAATCTGACCCAGCAACTATCAGCTTTTTCTCTCTGCACCAGCAAAGCTCATTTGCATGAATAAAGGAATGGTTGATTTTCCAATATTATATTCCATGACATAAATATTTATCTTAATTGAGAAATTTCCCCAGATTCCTGAGCCATGGCGCAAGCCATGTGAAATGCTTTTACTCTTCTCTAGTCTTCACTCCCCATTTCCGTCTTTAATTTCTCTAGTTCAATGAGGCTATGTGCCTATGACAATCCATTTGGTTGCCAAAATAAGCACAAATAATGGCAGGTTGAGTAGTTGACAACTCGTTTGGCTATTAAATTAGAGAATTGGCTACAAGGAAACCTACAAATGAGTCATTTCCAACACAAAAGGGGAAAAGAGAAAAGAAAAAAAAGAAAAGAATAAAACTTTGGTTGGCATCTTATAGATATAATTGCCTTTCCACAACCTAAAACAATTAAAAAAAAAAAAAAAACTACAAGCAAGAAACTTGAATGAATCTTCATTTATTTCTCAACAAATGAGAAGAATGAGAGACTCCCATGCTCTGGTTGCTCTTTCCTTGTTTATACGAGGAATTTTCATTAATCAATTCGGAGGTTAGTGTGGGGCCCATTTGGGGTCCTCTCCTGAATTGAGATGGCGACATGATTCCTCTTACCATGTTTTTCCAAATACCCTTTGTATCATCCTTCTTTCCTCCTCCTCTTTCCTTTTTGCCTTCTAGTTTAGTAGAAACTTTTATTCTTCTAAAGGAAAAGAAAAAATCAGTTTAGATATATTATCATTCCCATCATTTAAGTAAGGAGTGCAAATCGGGTGGGCTAGGCCGGGTTGAGGTCAACCTAAACCCAACTCAAGTTGTGAAAACCCTAATCCTTTTTAGATTGGGTTTGTGTTCGTCTAACTTCTCTAATCTCTCTTTTATTTTGTCAAATGTTCTTGTTCCCTATATTCAAGGGTTGAGGTAAATTCAGTTTTAGCATTATTGTATATGTAATAGGACATACTTGTCATGTTTTTAAAAAATTTTACCTTTAAATATAAAAGTGTTGATATACACACATGTATATATGTATGATGGCGGTTCAATTGGTAGTATCTCTGACTTGTCCAAGCATCGGTTCCCACTTCCACCACAATTTGGGGATACCCGAGACCATAAAGCCAATAAATAAATAGCTAAATAAATAGATTCATGACAAAAAAAAAATTAATAAATATTAATAGATACAAATAAGAAGCTACAACTCAAGCTAGCATTGGATCAAATTGGCTAGGCCTCAATACTAATCCAACTCGAAGTTAAATTAGGTTCATATTTTTCAACCTTAACCCTAATCTAAACTTTAGCCTGATTTTTCCAAGTTTAGCTCTACATCTAAACCTTATCTAACTATAGGATTGGTTACTTCCGAAGAACAGCACCCTAGCATGAATTCATGGATGATTTCGGATTTGCTTCTCACAAAGTCAGTACTCACACCTACCTCACAGCTTTTGCAGCGGCAATATTGGGAACATTTATGTCCTTAATCAATTTTGTTCATAAGGAGATGTTCCCAATTTTGTTAGAGAAATTTCAACAAGAATAGGAAAAGAAAATTCAAGTCATGAATTTTATTTTTACACGTCAGAATCCACCTGTCATCCTCAACATCATTTGCCATGGCCCAATGTCTCACATGTCACAACTCACACGTGACCAACCAACCCATCTGTATTTACTTGGAACCTTGAATCCTATGCCTAAAACATTAAATTTGTCTAAAGAACAATAGGCGAGTATCTGATCATCTGCAGCCGTTAAAGTCAAAACATCTCTGCCAAACTGAATCGTGCCGCACAGGCGTAAATTTCCGATACGTATCGCCCAGAATCTCCCTCGAGATCCATGTGACATACCGACACCACCGTCAGAGCGACACGATACGGTATCCAAAGAGAGAAAAGGAGAAGAAAAATCTGACCGTTAAAGCTTCCCGCCTCTCGCTACGGCTGCGCATACAGCGTCTTTTTACATTCTCATTGAAGTGCTGTACAGTGATTCCACGTGTCACGCCACTAACGAGTCAGACCACAGGCAAAGTGAGCCCCACATGGTCAGCGCCGAGCGGATCCGACGTGACCCTTCTTATTTTTAGATCTTTGGTCCCGACCGCGATCTCCTCCCCGGACCAAAAAACCTATCTTACGGTCACGCCCCCGGGAAGTACATTCCATTTTAATGAAACTACCAAATTAGCCCTTCTTATTCTTCTAATTTGCTCAACTTTCCCCAACTCTTTTCATATTCCCTTTGTGCCCTCTGCCCATGGGAGATTAGCGCAGTACAGTCCGCCATTTGGTGTTTTCCCATCTGAGGGCATATATGTCTTCCGAAACTTCAAAAGCGTTTGAATTTTGTTTTTATTTTTTAATTAAGATTTTCCTTAACAGGTGTAACTTAGTGGAGCCAGATTAATTATTTTCAATTATGATTTTTGTTAATGACAGGTAATTAAATTAAACGATGAAAACGAAGTAAAATTTTAAAAATAAAATTGGGGAAGAGAGAAATCCGATACGATAAAACCAGGCTCCTGCATCTCCTGAAAGCTGAAACATTTTATTGATTAAAAAAGGAAGAAAGTAGAAATCGAATCTTTCCTCTGGTTCGGGTGCTGTGATCTTTGAAACCCTAGCCATGGCGCCTTCGAGGAATTCCTGTCGTCCAAGCATTTTGCATTTTTAACCGCAGAGCAGCAGCATTCACTAGTCATTACAATGGCCGGAGAGCCGCCGGAAAACGAAACTGCCTCTGCTATCATGCCGTTGGCTAGGGTTTCATCACGTTCTCTGATTTTAGAGCTTTTGGAACCCCGCTTTACCGGTGATCTGAGAGCGAGAATTGTTTGATTTACCGGAGGAAAAGATTCTGGGAGAAACTTTTGATTTGTTTCCGTTTCCGGCGGTGTTGGACGGTGATTCTGAGCATGGCTGCAGGAAAAGGGAATCTGGAGAGAATTCGGAGAGGCATTCGGACGATTTTCTTCATGTTGACGATGGTAGCGTCACTTCTGCTCTTGTCGGCGCCTCTCCTCGTCGCAATAGGAGACATTTTAGTGCCGTCTGTATTGGCTTCGAGTTTCACGTGTGTAAGATGCTATAGCTTCAGAGAGCATTTGCAGAGATACGGTTTTAGAAGCTCGTTGGTGGATATTCCTCTTGTTTCGGCCATCAGATCTTTCGTGATAACTTGTATGGTGTTCCCCTCTATTCATGTTCGCGTTAATTTCTTTTTAATAAGCTATCATTCATGAAGGATCGGAGAATGTTGCTGGTTTCTTGATAAACCTATCTCACGCCCTTAAGGCACTTGAAACATCTCTATATATCCTTCTTCCTACTTTTCCTTTTTCTCTGGTTTGAAAATCCGGCTAGAAATTTCCCTATTGTACAAAAAAGTAAAAAAAATGAAGGCTGCGTAATTTTTTTAATACCTTTTTTTTTTTCGAAAAATTGGACTTGAAGTCGGTTTTGGTGGTAGAGACTAGAGGGTTGATTTTGGTTCATTTTCCGAGTAATGGACTTAAGACGATTATCTGAAAAGATGTTTGAAGACAGTATCAGTTGAGAAATCTTGTTAGTAATTTTTTCCTTTCGATAATGCTTTCACGACATGCTACAAAGCTTATCGTACCCTAAAAGCTGTGAATGTAATTATTTTTTCTTATTTCTTGTAGTAGATGCAAAATTTCCCTGAAATTTTAAATTTCAAAACATGTCTATCACCATGAGTTCTCATCGTTCTAGATAAACGAATTAGACTAGTGGTTGGTTAAATCTGTTATTTTCCCTTTTTTGAAATAATGCCTGTCATTGCTCAACTTTACTTTCTCGTCAGGTGTTTATTCTTTGTGTGATGGTCCAGGGCTCTCTCATGGGCCTTATCTTGGAACAACCACACTCTGCTGCTTTGTTTCCATTCTTGTTCTATCAGTGAAGGCCTGCACTTTTACTGTGATTTCGGAAATTGAGGCTGAAGCTTCATCTTCTTCTCTGGCAAGGCAGAAGCTCCATTTGAAGAAGTCTTGGGGGATGCCTGTTTTGTTTCTCTCTTCACTAGTATTTGCTCTTGGGCATATTGTGGTTGCTTACAGAACGAGCTGCAGAGCACGGAGGAAGCTCCTATTCCACATTGTCGACCCAGAAGCAGTAAGATTATCATAGCATTCTTTTCTCAATTTTGTTTATTTTCATTCACATTTTTTTTTTTGGTTTTGAAATAGGACTATTGCAGCTGACAAGCATGAGAAAATGGGTTTGTCTGAGAGTGGTCACCTTGTACCAAAAAAAAAAACAAATATTAGGTCTGCATCCAGTCAACCCCTCTCAGGCTGACAACATTGGTTTTGAAATCCAAGAACATGTTCCCTTTAGCTTCTCATGCTGTCTGGGTACAGTGGGAGACTATTATCAACTGCATAAATAGATTATCCAGTTTGTCTAATGCCTGGCCATGACAAAATTTGTAACAGATATCAAAATTGGCTTGACCATAGAGACAAATTCTATGGGCTTTTTTCTATGCATTTTGTCATATTACTCTAAATTATTGATAACTGGCATAACCTTACAAATCTCTGTCTAAGTCACAGGTTCTATCATGCAAAAATGTGTTTTCAAGTTACCAGAAGGTGCCGCGATCTCCCACACCCTCTGCAGGAAAGACCCCAAAGAGTGACAGTGAAACACGGCGGAAACCTTTATCCACAGCTCGCTGTGAGGAGGAACTCCCAATTAGATTACTTGCAGACAGTGATAGCTTGTTTATTGCCTGCCAAGGCCTGACTCTTCATTATAAACTCAGCTTCTCTGAATCTGCTCCTTCTCGGTCTTTAGCCTCCACTACCTTTATTGATCACAATTTCAATTGCACTTCACCAAGAATGACATCTGGAAGGCTAAAACATGATAGATCGTCTTCAACCATCCCATACAAAATACAGTATCATCTGCCTAAGAGCATCAGTAATCAATTCCATAATTCCTCCTTATATGATCCATTATTGGACAGCTCCTCAACTTCACCTGTCTATTTGTCCGAAGAGATCCCTGTTCTGACCCTAGATGATGGTGACACTGGAAATGGCCTGCTGAACCCTGTGAATTTGGTGGGAAATGTAGAGGGATCTGAGAAACTTGGTATTGTTTTAATCCATGGGTTTGGAGGGGGAGTTTTCTCATGGAGGCATGTAATGAGAATCCTGGCACGCAAGGTTGGTTGCACGGTTGCAGCTTTTGACCGACCTGGTTGGGGATTAACATCCCGGCCACAAAGGAAGGACTGGGAAGAAAAACAATTGCCAAATCCTTATAAGCTTGAGACGCAGGTAAATTCCTACTCATGATCATTTTTTATTTTTTTCTAATTTTTTTTTATTTTCTGTAGTACCTAAAAGGTCTATGAAGAAAAGTCTACTCTTTTGAAATTGAAAAGGAGTCCTAAGAGCCAAATCCACTGGTGGAATTACCAGTTTCAAGCTACTACAATTAATTATGCAACTGAAAACTAACAACAAGAAATAAGGTAGTTTTACTGAAAGTGTTAACAAAGAAAATTTTGGTCTGGGACTTCTACCATACTCTATCATGCAATCTGGTGCTCTTATTTTAAATGGATTGTTCTTGTAAACTTTAATTTGAAGGAAACTTATGGCTTATTTATCCCACTTATGAGTTGAGAAGAATTCAGATATACCAAAGAAGTTTTTGGCATGTCAATTATGCTACATGTTCATCTTGAACATTTTTTAATTATCAATGGCTATTCTTGAACAATTAATTTTTATGCCATCTCTCATGTATCACCAATGAACTATTGCAGCTTTCTTGATCGCAAAATTCAAGGAAATTGTAATTTAAGATTCAAGAGGTAGATAGCTAGGGCTGGCTACCTCTAGAGGGTGCTAGCATTATACAAATAATACTGGTTTTCCACTAATAACTAATAAAATTTTAACAGTAGGGAACTGACCCTATCCAGCATCTCAGGTCTTTTTTATGACTCGGTTGCAACTGTCAGGTATTTAATAAGAACTAAGAAATGCTGTCATAATGTCTTAAAGCTCATTATTGAAATAAGATAAAGAAAGGAATGAAACATTGTACCAGGGCCCATGGGATCATTCTATGATGAGATTTCTTTAGTTTGCTAAGGGAACATGTAGTTGTAAACTCATAATTGGTAAAAACATAGGTATTTAATGGAAATAATCTTGTCAAAGGCATTTGTGAACCTCAACTTTCAAGGCTTATGTTCTAGTTTTTTATTTTTTTAATCATCCTCCCTCCATGTGAGGTTTAATTTGTTTGATTCTGATGCATCAGGTTGACATGCTCCTTTCTTTCTGTTCGGAAATGGGATTTTCTTCAGTTGTACTTGTCGGACATGATGATGGTGGCCTGCTTGCTTTAAAGGCAGCACAAAAAGTTCGGGAATCTGCACATTCTGTCCATGTGAGTAATCTGCTAAGTTTTTGCACAAATTAAGCATCCTCTCTGTTATTGTTTTTTTTTTAACAAGATGTAATCCTTCTCCTACTGGTATTTTTTAAATTACTCTCACAAAGGATTCAAAATTATTAGGTTTCAATCATGTCCAAACTAAATCAGGAGTATCTTTCACATTGTGACTATGTGATCCTGAACTTGTATTAAGCAGTTTTTCATTTAGCCTTTTTTAAGTGCTCATAATTATTATATATTAGATTAGTTTTTTTTTAAAGAGCCAGGATTTTTTTTTTTTTTTTTTTTGCATTTTGGGAATAAATAGAAATTATCTTGGAAGCTAAGTTGAAAAGCTTATGATTGATATTAATGATTTTGAAATGTTAATTTGGTTCTCCTATCCCATGTTAGAACTACATTCTTAATGCAGATGTTGGAATCTACCTCAAGTTTCACCATATTCTCCTGGGAAAAACACAATCAAAATGTTGATATTTATTGTTAATAGTTTAAAGGTATTCTATTCTGTCTTCTAGATTGGGAAAAAATGAACAAAAAAATGTTGCAGATGTCACCTTTTGTTTTATGGACAATACATTGTACTGTATTTGCTTTTAATGCAAGCAGATCTGGATCAGGTTAAATTCTCAAATAATTGAATGCACAATAGGCAATATCATGATAGCTACTTCCATTTTTTTCCAAACTCCCCTTTTTTGACTGGTAAATCCCAACTTTCTGACTTCCCCTTCATTCATATTTCTTTCTCTGCATCTCAGGTGGAGATTAAGGGGGTGGTACTTCTAAGTGTCAGCCTATCAAGAGAAGTTGTCCCTGCCTTTGCCAGAATCCTCCTGCGCACTTCCTTGGGGAAGAAGCACCTGGTCCGTCCTCTTCTGCGAACTGAAATTACTCAAGTGGTTAACAGACGTGCATGGTATAATGCTGCCAAGCTTAACACTGAGGTTTTGAGTCTCTATAAGGTATATTTTACTTGCATTTGTTTGGTATTGATAATGAGTACAAAATCCTGGTTTAGAATATCATATCTCATTTCCTCAGAAGCAAAATTGTCACTCTTGAAAATCTGGAATTCAGATTTGTTTTCTATGTTATGCTTGAATACGCGTCTATGTTTGCAAAATAATAGATTGAGAAGTTGTAAGTTACACGAGAAGTTGTAGTTGTTAAATCACTTGAGTCCAACCAATATATGCAAAATTTTCTAGGATTAACATTCAACTCCTGTTTATTTAGCGTTGCTTAGAAATGGATTGATCAAATGAAAAAGTTGGCAATAAAATAGAAAAATTGGACAGCTCATTTTTTTTTACATACTTTCTCCAATCAGGATAAATAGGTATAGCTTTGCATTATGTATGGACTATTATGAAACTTGCAGCCATGTACGTGCACATGTGGTTGAATAATTAGTAATTCTTTATGTACGACTAGGTTAAAATCCTAATAACAGCACTTATCCATGCCAAATGATTGTACTTTTTGGTTAATTACATCTATATTACTTGGGACATTTAAAGTTGGTATGAAATGAATTGTGACTAGTCCACATTATTTTGTTTGTCTGCTTCCTTATGCATCGATCAGGCACCATTATGTGTGGAAGGTTGGGATGAAGCACTTCATGAGATATCTAGACTGTCATTTGAAACAGTCCTCCCATTACATAGTGCTGCATCATTGCTGAAAGCCGTTGAAGATCTGCCAGTTTTGGTTGTTGCAGGTGCAGAGGATGCACTTGTCTCTATTAAATCTGCTCAAGTTATGGCATCAAAGCTTGTAAATTCTGTAAGTATTCTGCCTTAGATAAATTGTTTTATCATCCTCACTATTAGCAGCTACAGTTAAAATGTGCTCTTGCAGTGTTATAGCAAAGAAATAACAATAAAAAAATACTCTAGCAAAGAAATGGAAGTCAGTGGTCCTTTAATTTTGTGTTTCTCAAAGAATGCTGAGTTTGACTACTTGGTTCCTCGGTTTGTGGACCAACCGTTTTGCATAGGATTGGGATTCATGAAGGATGAGCTTCAGTGCTTCACACACCCCTGACTCAAATAGTAGATATCCTGGTTTGCTTTTAGGGTCTTCAAGTCTTTAGGCTGTGTTTGGTTGCAGTGCAAATAAATTTCCACTAGTACAAATGCATGGGAGTGCAAATGAAAAAAAAATGCAAATTCTCATTTAATTTTGTTTTGGGTTTTACTTTATTCTGTTTCATGTCTTAATTTACTTCATTTGTACTGCAATCAAATAAAATAAGCTAAAATTTAAAACAAAAATAAGTCAGAATTTACTTAAATCATTTGCATTGCAATAGTTTTGCAGCAGTGCAAATTTATTTGCATTGCAACAAAACATAGCCTTAAGCACAAACCGAATGGTTGACATTGGGAGGAGCTTTCTAGCCCACATATCATTCCTGTTCAGTTCTGTTTGTATTGAAAACATATTACAGGGAAATTGTATAATTAATTACTTTGCTGTTACCATGTCTTGTGTTGATGCAGAGACTAGTAGCGATATCTGGATGCGGCCACCTTCCACATGAGGAGTGCCCCAGGGCCTTACTTTCAGCTTTATCACCTTTCATAACCAGAATCTTATCATCACAAGACCATTATCAGAGCTTGCAGAAACAATAGCATTTTTTTAACGTATTACTAGGGTGCTGAATAGTTGAAAAGGGTCTTTTTCTTTTTCTTTTTTTTTTCCCGCTTACATCAAGAGAAGAGCCTAATGTCCCCTCTTCTCTTGGGTATTTTTTAGATGTAGCTTGAAGCCAGGCCCTAATGTTCTAGGGTTTTTGAGCTCTCACATGTATTCTTTCCTTTTTCTGTTTGTACCCTTTTTTATCTTTTCGAGGTTTTGTTTCTGTAATGCTTGTTTGACTGGCTATTCTGGTTTTCCACTAAGGAGTGGAAAATCCCATATATTTGTATATTTATCTGAGTGAAAATGCATGGCTTCAGATGGTCTGTTTCATAAAAAAAAAAAACAAATATTGCTATTACTCGGTTGTGCCATTTTCCTTATTTCTATTTTCAGTGTAATGCAAACAGGAATAGTAAAAATGTAAAATCAAGTGAAGATGCTTAAACAGCATTTGGAGATCGAGATTATTGCCAACAATAAGATCACCGTCCATCTTTGGCATGGTCCAGAGGATGAACTATGCAACGTATGATTTTCTTCTCCCCACCTATACCCTTGAAGGACGCCAACTTTATCTTCTGTAAGGCAAAGAATACAACAGTTGCATAGCATTCCTCTCGGTCACACCAATTGACAAGTCAAGCCTGAGACTCTGAACTCGATGAATGTAAGCAGGGATAGACGCATATTTGACCTTCGTAATGCCGTAAAACATGGGAATCAACTCATAAACTGAAATGATCTATCTATTCGTTTTTGGGTTGATCTGATTTCTTGGAATATTAGTCCTTCATTGAAGGTAGCTGTGAGTGATGAGTGATGAGAACCTTGGATACTAGTAGAGATTCCTTTACCATTGCTTCTGCTACGTCTCTTCTCAATTTTTGGTGTAGAAAATAAATCACGTTCAAAGTAGTTTTAAAGAAAAGAACCAAAGTCAAAATAAACAGGAAGAGCAATTCTTCACTAAATATTTAAGAGAAAATCAATCAAAAACTATCAATCTTATGGTTCCTACAAAAAAGTTTCATAATTTATGAGAATACTCATTCCTTAATGGAATCCTATTAAGGCTCTGCTCTCTTTTTGGTTAGTTAATTACCTGGGTAAATGCATTTACCTAGATAAGTGATTTCTAAGAAAAATTTACCAAGTTAAGTGTATTTACTCATGTTCGTTTATTTCACAAGTGAAAAAGGAAATGATCATTTTAACTATAACAATTCATTATTAAAAGGACATTTTTGTCTCATTCAAGTGTTTAAAACTTTTTCTCATGGAATTCTTGGTCAATGAGAACCAAAATCCCTTTGACCATCACTCCCCCCCTCTCAAAATCCAAAAAAGAACTCCCTCTAAATTTCCTCAAAAAGAAAGTTTTAATTGAATACAAATTCCAAAATTCCATATTAATGCTAACTTAATAATTGTTTACTCAATCGGATCAATAATGTAATCCCAACTTTTTATGTCTTAAAATAACTTCAATATGCATTAAACTTATTCACCTTCTCTTGTATTTCATCATTGGCCTTTTAATATAATTCTTAAAAAGTAACTTTATAAATATTTACTCGATTGGTCCGAATCTCGTGCTGAATTTTCTAATTCTGAATTACTAAAACTTCTCATGGATAAAGGCCCATTCTGAGTTTCTGACCATGTGGCCTTGGACCAAGTAAAACGTGGCGAGCTATTGGCCCCAGATCAATTATGGGTCTCCCTCTGCTCTGCTCCCCAACCCAAAAAACCCAAAAAGAGTAGACACTCCTTTTCTTCTCGGAATTTCCTCAAACAAATGCTAGCCAATCGTTTTGATTGGCTGAGCTTTGCCTCTATACCACTCTAAACGTTAGCAACCCAGGTGCAGCACAGTAGCTGGGATCGGAGACCAACTCCAATTGACAAATGGCCACGTATCTGTCCGACCAATTCCTCCGGCCAATTGCGGGGCTCCATCCCAATGCCCGACGATTCAGCACCCTAAAACCTGCCCGAATTTCTCACTCACCGTCAAAAGTCTCCCGGAGAGGAAAGCTAACCAACGCTGAAACTGGTCCGAAATTCAATTGGGCTCTTAGACTAAGTTTAGCAGAACAAAGCCCACCCAAATCAACGCTTGACGTGAATCGGCTAGTGGATTTCTTATACGAGGATCTCCCGCATCTCTTTGACGATCAGGGAATCGATCGAACGATGTACGATGAGCGTGTCCGATTCCGTGATCCAATCACCAAGCACGATACCATAGGTGGGTATCTCTTCAACATTGCGCTCTTGAAGAAACTTTTCCAGCCGGAGTTTCAGTTGCACTGCGTCAAACAGGTACCTCTACCTTCTTCTGTTCAGTTTTCCTATAGCTTCGTCTCTTCCTCCACCAGTAATTCCTCCTATGGTTGGAGTTCCAACACGTAAAGCTGCCATGGGTTTTTGAGAATCTATTTGCTACAGCTCAATACCAGTAGAGACTGATAAATGAACTCACATACAGAATTCATCTAGTTTGGCATCAGATGCAAAGACCTCCATATACATATTTGGGGAGGTCCATTTTCATCATGTACAGAAGTTTTATTTACTAAACTTTATGGAAGCTTGTATTTACAGTGACGAATTTTATTAAAGTGAGAGGACAGCCCTCCCTGGGAATAAGGCACAACATTAAAGAAGCAAAATATCTAGCCCAATCAATGAATGCCTCAACCACATGTGTCAGGAGAACAAAATTTGAGGATGATTCTCTACATAGAGGGTAGACAGGGCACAGATGCATTGGTGACTGGGGCCATCTAGGTCAAGGGTGATTATATGGGTATGGATTTCAGGAGTTGATGACTCCATTTGTACACAATTATAGGTTGCACTCTCTCAGTAGACTATTTATAGTTCTATAGCTCTCAGGAGTTGATGACTCCATTTGCAGGAGTAAACAAAAATATGAATTGAATTCAAGTCAAACTCAAATATTTATAGTTCTTTAAATGTTCTTTTGTGTCTTATGGAAAATTCTAAAGGAGTGCCATGTAACTTTTTCCTTGAACTGTGCAATTTGCAACAGTCTCCAATGGTTTTCTTCATTAATTGCCAATTAACCACTTAAGTGGGAAGCAATCTCTATGCCCCCTCCCAAACAACTTGAACTTTAAAGATGGTCTATTCACCAAGTCTTACTGCATTTATTTATGGATATGATCATTAAACATATCCAAGAGGAGATCCCATAGTGCCTGATGTTTGCCGATGATTAAATCTGTTCATGGGTCGGGCCGGGTTTTGTCTATGTATCAAGAAAATACATTCAGGCTCAGGCCTGAGCCTAGCCCAACCATCGGACCTAGGTCTTGAGCCTGAGCCCGAGCCTGGCCAAAAATTTTATTATTTTTTTATTCAATAAAAAAGTGTTTTATTTATATTAAAAACCTTCAAAACTCAAAAAAAAATCTCACTATTACTTGAAAAAAAAAAGAGAAGAAGAGCATAGAAAAAATATTGTATATATATATATATATATACGTCAGGCTCAGGCTCGGTCTGGGCTTTTTTAAGAAAGCCCGAGCTCGGCCAGAAAAAGGTCAGGCCCAGTGCTTTGGGCCCGAGCCTGAGCCTGCAGACCTAAAATTATGACCAAACCCGACTTATAATGGGCCCATGAACAGGTTTATTGATGATATGGTACTAATTGATTAAATTATCAAAGGATTAAATGCAAAATTAGGTTTATGAACAACTGCATTAGAAACAAGAGGTTTTAAAATAAGTAAGGCTCAAACATAATATATGCAATGTAAATTTAATAATAATAGGAGTGCAAATCAGGGTACACTTAAAGGATTGGAGACCAAGAATTGTCCAAAAAAATCTATAAAATAGTTTTAAGGCCAGGCATGCTGTATGAAGCAAAGTGTTGGGTAGTTATGAAACATGTCCAAAAAAATGAGTGTGGCAGAAATGCAAATACTTATACAGTAGCAAGAAGACTATAAAAGACAGGGTTAGAAATTAAGTCATGTAAAGGAACCTAGGAGATCAGCAGGTGATAAAATGAGAGAAAGTAGATTGAGATGGTTTGGTCACATGCATAAAAGACCATCTATAGAACCTGTTAGAAAAAGTAATATGTTATAAGTTGAAGGGGCTAGAAGAGCTAGGGGAAGACCAAGAAGGACTTGGATGGAAGTAGTTAGGGGTGAGCATTCGTTTTTTGTTTTTTTTGTTCAAAACCGAAATTTCCAAAACCGATTTAATAAGATGGCAAACCGAAACCGAAACCGAAATGTATAGAAACCAATTAAACCGAACCGATTTTTTTTTCGGTTATTTCGGATATTTCTGCTAAAACCAAAATTAAGTCAAGCCTTATGTGTTCTATCAAAAACAGAAGGCCAGCAAAGGCAAAGAAGACACAACAGCAACCGACAGAGGCAAAGAACACGCAGTGGCAGCCGGTAGCCCGCAGCCATGGCACTCGGCGGTTGATACTCAACAGAACAGGGAAGCCTCAAGGGATTGACACTGCAACATGCCGGAGATCGGTTCCGGGAGGCTTGAGGCGGTGCCAAGATGGACGGCTGGTTTCTATCTTTTGCAGAGGAGAAGGGAGCAGGAGGAGAGAAGAAGACGAAGTGACGAACTGATTGAAGAGGGGGTTTATGAAGGCATGACGTGTAGGACCAAGCAGGACCCACATTGAATGGGTTTGTTTTGTTTTGTTTTGAAAAGCTTTCTCGGGAGGTTGCCGAATAGTCTTATTATTGAGATTGACAGTGCTGTTGGAACTCGGCTATGAGTAGCAAGTTGGTAGCCTAGTGGTAGTAAATGTACTACCCTATTGATTAAGTAATTAGTTGTGACAGATGTCCACTATCTTGAGTAAATGACAGATTCACATGACGCAAATGCCCCCTAATCTTATCAGTGAGTAAAATTAGATCGGTTTTTTTGGTTAACCAATTTATCAGTTATGATAACCGAAACCGAAAACCAAAATACAAAATAACCGAATAATAAAACCGAATCCAACCAAAAAACCGATTAGACCAAACTGATTAAACCGAAATCAAACTTTTGGTTCGGTTTTTCGGTTTTAATTGAATTATGCTCACCCCTAAAAATAATAAGAAATTATTTAGGTGCCCATAATTTAATAATGGATATGGCACTGAACAAAACAGAATGGTGAAAATGGTGAAACAGGATTCGTATAGCCAACCCTTGGGACAAAATATTGTAAGATATGCCTATAGGTACCTTAAAATAAACAAAACATCATTACCCATTGGGATATTTTAGTTTAGTTAACTTAGTAAAGTTGAGTACTGTGGTTGAAACATAATATGACTCCTACTGATCAAAAAATAAACATAATGTGACTCCTTCAACCATAATAATTTGTCATACTCCATAAATAGCTCTTCCTTCCCTGGACATTTGACATGAGCAGATCGTGTTTTCTTTTTATTAAATTTGTTCATTTTGTTGCATGATAATTAATTAAGTAAATTCCTCTTAATCCTTGTAAACCTTCTCCTCCTGTTTTTGGGTTTAGCTCCTTTGATTGATTTAATTGTTATAGACAGGACCGCATGAGATAACAACAAGATGGACTATGGTAATGAGGTTCGTTCTTTTACCTTGGAAACCAGAGCTGATCTTCACAGGGATCTCTATCATGGGTATCAATCCACAGACCCAAAAGTTTTGCAGTCATGTGGTAAGCTGCACTTCAAGTCACATTATAAGAGGAGGAAATGAGGCTGCAGATGCACATGTAATCATGTATGTGCATTCTGCACATTTTGAATTTTATAAACTGCTAATTATACAGAAAATTGTCTTTCCTTGTAGGATCTTTGGGACTCTATTCAGAAAAATGATTACTTTTCTCTAGAAGGTTTGTTGGATGTAATGAAGCAGGTACCAACTATTTTATTTACAAAAAGTTGGTTCTATGTGTTAAATTTGTTTCTAGACTCCTTGGCCATTTCTTGTAGTTTTTGTTTCTCTACAGCTGAGGATTTACAAGACCCCAGACTTGGAAACACCAAAGTATCAAATACTTAAAAGAACTGCAAATTATGAGGTATATCTACTACATTTTATGGAATCTTCTATTTGTATTCATTAAGATCTAGCATTTTTCCTATTCTATGATTCTGTCTTATTTAGATGTAGAACACATGCACCCAGTTCTTTAATTGCAAGATAAATTGCTAATTTCACCAAGGAAGTTATGTCTAATTTGAAATCCAATACAAGCTGCTAAATCCCATACTCATCTAAATAAATCAGTAGGCCAACTATATGGGATCAGCTACACAAATAGTGGTGTCACTCCACTCTTTCAAGGACCATGTCCATTGCTAAAGTGTGAACCCTCAAATCATTTCGTACTACCTGTACCCATGTCCTGTCTGATCCATCCTTTGCTCTTCTCGGCACTTCAACATTTGAAATAGACCATTAAAATCGAATATTTACTCTAAATATCCACAAGGTACCATATTTTCCTTTTCCAGGTACCGTTCACAGGTATAAATATTCTAACCAAAGCTGTTAAATTCCCGGTGTCAGGAGTCTGTCCATGTTCTGCAAATAGAACATGCGGACCAAGTAGGAAAATAGAACCAAGGTTCTAGAACCTGTCACAATGGATTATCCTGTTCCTTGTTTCCATAGATTTTAAGTATGAAATTTAAAGTATTCCTGATGTATTTATACTCTCAAGTCATCCTTGAAGCTTATTTGCAGTAACTAGGTATTATTTAACCAAATTTCTAGCTCCATTTACACAAGGATCTCATTGCTCTTATCCTTTTCATTTTCATGCATGTCAATTTTTAGATGTAGCTGTTGTTGGGAACTCTTAAGAAGATTATGTCAAATCTGATTGGTTAGATTTGATCTCTCAGCAAAGTCTAATTGGAAAATTGAAAGAAAACATCCAGGCTGATCAGATTTCCAAATGCAATTACAGGTGCGGAAGTATTCTCCATTCATTGTTGTAGAGGCAAAGGGAGACAAGCTGTCAGGTTCATCTGGCTTTAATGATGTTGCTGGGTCAGTTTTTTCTACTTTTTTTTTCGGATCGATTTTATTTTATGTTATTTAATGTTCTTGCATGTGGAATAATTTATGAGAGTTAATGGTATTTCTTTAGGTATATATTTGGAAAGAATTCCTCTATGGAGAAGATCCCAATGACTACTCCTGTGTTCACTCAGGCATTTGATGCTGATTTGTCTAAAGTATCTATTCAAATAGTTCTGCCATTAGAGAAAGATCTGAGCAGGTAATGCTTTTATTATTTGATTTGGTTCATAACTAAAATTTAAAAAAATTATAAATATATCATAAAAATAATACTGATCAGTAAATGGATCATTAAAGAAACATAAAAACTGGAAGCAGTAAAACACAACAACCAAGTGACCCATAGTTTTTTTTTTTATATTTTTTGGCATTCGGTGCCATGCACCATTAATAACTTCCCCCTTGACCCTTTTGTTCCCCAAAGTGCTGGTTGCGGGATTCGATTCCACGTCAACGCTGGAACAAACCAGCTAACACACCAACAAGTCAGCCCTAGGCTGAATTGGTGGCAAGCCATTCCTCCCATAGTGGAGGCACAAGATCAAAGTAACATGTCTGTAGGCTCTTTGTGGTATGGCCACTAGGTCTCAAGTGCACCTAATCCCTTCCCCACCCTGTCTTTACTAACCTCTGACCCACTAACCCAACTATTCAAAAAACAAAAATAAAACACTAAAAAAAAATTGGGTTCAAATATTTAAGTTGTTATGTTATAGAAAATTGCCTAAGTAGTTGGAGTAAATTCTCTCTTTGATAAAACGTTTTCTCATGCCTATTTAGTTTGATGTGTGAAATAATTTAATAAGTATGCTTCTCAATCAGTTTGCCAGATCCAAACAAAGAAGCACTTAGCTTGAGAAAGGTGGAAGGGGGCATTGCTGCAGTATCGAAATTCAGTGGAAAACCAACTGAAGACATTGTTCGTCAGCAGGAGGAAGCATTGCGCTCTGCACTTCTTAGTGATGGTTTCAGACCAAAAGAGGGTTGTTTGCTTGCTAGATACAATGATCCAGGGCGGACATGGAGTTTCATAATGGTATGATATTTTGGTATTTTCTTCCACTGTTCCAATAATGAGTATTCTGTTCTAGAAGTGTTGCAAATGATCTCTATGAATTCATTGATAGAATTACAATGTCACTCTATCCCATGCAAAACAAAAGAAAGAAATATTGAAATTTGGACTTGTGGTTATGCTTTTTATCTGTCTTCCTCACAATATATTTCCATGATCCAGTTCTCTTTACAGTTTCCTGCATCAGTAATTGACCTGCAATTTACCATTTTTTCTTATATTTTGCACAACTAATAGTTTATGTAGAATAGTCATTTGAAGTTGGATGTTTGCAATGGTTTTCTTTCTGTCCTTTCATTTCATCTTATCTCCTGAAATTGTTATTGACTTTTTTGTGGATGCTTTGCTTCGTAGAGAAATGAGGTGCTGATATGGCTTGAAGATTTCACAATGGAGTAGTGTGTACTAAATGCAGCCATCCTGTGATTTGAATTCCATGCTGATTGGCTTTGCATGAAGGTACTGCCAGAGGATGTTTTCAAGGTACAAACTAAAAAAAAAAAAAAAGGGAGGAAAAGAAAAGCAGCAGTTTAAGCATACAGATATCAACTGCACCATTGAAAATCTCTGAAATACTTAACAATCCAAAATGTAAAGCACTTGATTCAGTAAATATTTTGTATAGGAAGTAGTTACTTCAGACATTGTTCCCCTCCCTAAAGATGAGGGAAGTTTTACAAGGTATTCATTGGTATAGTGTTTGTTTAGGACATTATTGGTTTGGTACAGTTAACAACCCTGCAAACCTGCCTGTGTTTTCCTGGTTCTGGGCTATGTTACAAGGATGCCACAGTGCCAGGGTATTTCTTTGTGCAACTCAGACACGAGGAGTCCTAACACTCTGCCATATTGTGAAAAAAGTGTGACATTGTGTTAGAATTTGTCGAAGTAGCCGTCTGGTAATTGCTGAATTGGCTAAATTGAATTACTTACAAATTCGCACTTTTAGTGGATAAAATACCCATCTTACGAAATATTGGAAAAGTAGTAATTTGGGATGCCATTTAGCAATTAAGGCTCCATTTGGAAGAGTACAAATACAAATATGTAGAGCTTAAAACCTTGCATTATGTATTATTTTGTACCTGTTTGTACTGTACATATTTGTATTTGTACTCCTTCCTGAGTTTAAAGAATTTGTTTCATACTGATCAATAAGTACACCATTTAGCAATTTAGTAGTTATCGAGCAGCTCTAACAAGTAGATATAGGAGAGTACTTGAGTTACAAGGTTATAAATTTTGAAAATTTTAGCCATTTAATACCCTTACTTGGTTTGTTATCAAATTTTCTGAAGTTTCAAAATTCTGGGTGAAATTATTCTGATAAAACTTGATTATGCTATAAATGATTTAGTATTTTAAAAGGAAAAATCTATGGTACCAGAAAGACATGATACCAAAAGGCTTTGACCAAGCAACACTCCCCCTGGAATTTTGATGAAAATTACCACTTTTATACCTGGAATTTTGATGAAAATTACCACTTTTATACCTGGAATTTTGATGAAAACTACCACTTTTTTTTATACTGGTTGATTGGTTATAAATTTTTTTGATATCTTGTGTGAGACAATGGAGTTATATAAATACATAAGTCCCGTTGATCCACCGTAAATCCAAGACCAAACCAATGGTGCGTTAGCTGGTTTGTTCCAGCGGAATCGGATCCTCCGACCAGCACTTTGCCATCACTTTGGGGAAAAGGGTCAAGGGGAAAGTCATTAATAAAGTCATTAATGATGCATGGCCAGTACGCGCTTCTCTGGGAGTCCGGCCAGTTCAGTTTCCTTCTTTAATGTTCCAAATAGCAGTCACTTTGTTAGACTTTCAGAGTTAGACCGTCAATGCCCTATCTGTCGGCTTACATATCTTTTTCTGTAAATTTGTATGGATATATAACAATTAGGGGTGAGCATTTGATTTATTCGGTTAAAAACCGAACTGAGTAAACTGAAATTTTAATAACCAAACTAAAAAAATAAAAACAGAAATCGAAACTGGAATTTAGAAAAAACAAAATAATTGAAACTAACATTTTCGTTCGTGTTTTGGTTATTTCAGTTAAAACCGAATTTTAATATTATATACTCTATTATATATTATATATTATAAAATATATATTATGAAGTCAAATATCACTATATTATATATTATCTGTTACATATTATATGTTATATATTATATATTATATATTATATGTTACATATTATATAATAATAAGAAGTTCGATTAATTCAGTTAATCGAATTTCTAATTCTAAAAACCGAAACAAAAAATCGAATTAGCCAAAAATCGAATTAACCAAACCAATTTAACAAAAAATCAGAATTTTTGGTTCAGTTTTTCGATTTTAACCAAATAGTGTTCTCTCTCTCTCTCTCTCTCTCTCTCTCTCTCTTTGTGTGTGTGTGTGTGTATAGGTATTGGCTTCTAGATTTTTTCTTTACTAAAATATCCCTCATCTTGAAGTTAGTCCATCTCCATTGAAAGGGCGGAAAATGTAATTAAAAGAATACCATTAAGTTCATTCAATTATCTCTCATTAAGTCTCACATTTAAACCATTAAATAAATTGCATTCTCTCATTGAATCCAACATTTATACTTTTTTTTATCATCATTAAATTCCACTAATAAATTCATACACAATAATTATTAATAGAATAAAATTTTATATTTTTAAATAAACATAGAAATTAAATCATATTTTTCACCTAGGTGGTGGGTAAGTAGATCAACCATTTGGGTCAAATGGATAATTTCATGATGTCACAAGTAAATAATACAAAATTAGAAATATAAAAAGATACTTTTAATTATCATTATTAAATTACACAAATAAATCCATACACAATAATTATTAATAGAATGGAATTTTATATTTTTAAAATAAACCTAGAAATATAATCATATTTTCCATCTAGGTTGTGGGTAATTATTTCAACTATTTGGGTCTAATGGATAATTTTATAATGTCATAAATAAATAATACAAACTTAGATATTAAAAAAATATAGAAAAAAAAATATATATATATATTTAAATAAACCTAAAAATGAAATCATATTTTCTATTTAGTCCGTGGGTAAGTAATTCAACCATTTGGATCAAATGGATAATTTCATGATGTCATAAATAAATAATACAAATTTAAAAATACAAAAAATATCAAAAAATAAAATTTTGAAAAAAAAATGGACATTTTTATTATTATATATTTGTCATATTAAAAAATAAATATGATAAAATAGACATAATTTGTATAAAGCATTTTGATACAGTTCTATTGTTATATATTCACCATATTAAACAAAATAAACGTGAAAATAAGAATTACTTTTATTGATGATGAAAATGGAATACATTATTTAAAATTAACTAAAAAAGCAAAATGGTTTTTCCATCCAAGTGGTGGGTTAGTGGTTAAACTACCCATGTCAAATGGATCAACACATGATGTTATTATTAAATAATAAAATACATAAAATTCTAATAAATCTATAACATTATATATTCATCATATAAAAAAGTGTGATTAATAAGGATTATTTTCTTTAATGATAGAAATTGGATAAAAATTAGGATAAAAAATAAAGAGCATTAATGTCTAACACATGACTCGGCTAACCATGTCAAATGGTTCAATAATTTAATTAGTTAGGTCATCATAGGCAAGTGGTTTGGTAGGGATGCAAACAGATAAGATCATATTTGAATCAACCCTGGTTCAAATTTGATATTATCCAAAAATTCGACTATATCTCATAAATATTGATTCGAATTTGAATCTGATCAAGATGTCGGATATACGAATTAGATGCAATTTGATTTATTTTTTGTAAATAATAAATTATTAGAAGAAAAGGAAAATATAACAATTGAAATAAAGAACAAAAAAATATAAGTATTTTTCAACTATTGCCATCATATGTAAAGTTTACAAAAATGCAATATAAATAACATATTTCTATATAAATAATAAATAACATATATATTATATATAAATACTATATATAAATAATTGATTTGGCCACAATATTAAAAACCAATATTCAAACAATATATTGGAATTGCATTTTCTCTTGGTAAATAAGTAATTTGTACTATCTCATAAATTAAATAATAAAAAAATAAAAAATATAGAAATTTGTATAAATTAAAAAAATTGGGCATACATTAACATTATATACTCTTCATATTAAACAAATATATACATTGAAAAAATTAGAATTATTGTTAGTAAAGATAGAAATGGCTAAAATACAAAGAAAAAAAATGAATTAATGTCTTAATCACAGTTCATTTTCCTGGTTAAATAGGTTAACGGTTCAACCAGTAAGATTATTTGATTGTTGATTATTATCATCATTATCGTTTGATATTGGCACGTGCAAAAATAAGAATTATTTTTATTGATGATGAAAATGTAATACATGATTTAAAATCAACCAAAAAGGAAAAATGGTTTTTCCATCCAAGTGGTGGATTAGTGGTTCAACTATCCATGTCAAATGGATCAACACATGATGTTATTATTAAATAATAAAATACATAAAATTTTAGAAAATATATAAATTTGTAGATAATTTTGGGTACATTCTATGATATTATATATTCGTCATATAAAAAAATGTGATTAATGAGAATTATTTTCAATAATGACAGAAATTGGATAACAATTAGGATAAAATATGAAAAGCATTAATGTCTAACACATGACCCCACTAACCATGTCAAATGGTTTAATGATTTAATTAACTAGTTCACTGTATTCAAGTGGTTTGGTAGGGATTAAACTTTATTCAATCTGAAGATCTTATCGGATCTCATAAATATTCATTTGAATCTGAATCCGATCAAGATGTTGGATATTCGAATCTGATACGATCCGATTTAATTTAAAAATCATAAATTAATAAAAAGAAAATAAAATATAATAGTTGAAATAAAGAAAAACAAAAAATATAAGTAACTTTTCAATTATTTTCATCATATAAGAAGTTTACAAAAATGCAAATAAAAATATACATAAATAATTGATTTGACCATAATATTAAAAACCAATATTCAAACAATATATTGGAATTGCATTTCCTTTGGGTAAATAAGTAACTTTTATTATCTCATAAATTAAATAATAAAAAATAAAATATAGACTTTTTTATAAATTTTATACAAAAATCATAACACAAATTAATATTATATATTCTTCATATTAAACAAAAATATGTTTGAAAAATAAGAATTATTGTTAATAAAGATAAAAATGGCTAAAATACAAAGAAAAAATTAATTAATATCTTAATCATAGTCCATTTTCCTCGTTAAATAGTGATTCAACCATTAAATCATTTGGTTGATGACTACTATCATCATCATCATTTGATATTACCACTGCAACGTACTTACACTTTTGATATATATATATACATTGCTGAGTTTTGGCAACTTGGGAATGTTGATATGAGAATGCACTAATCTGAGCTCTGCGATTTTTAAAGTTTTTTTTTTTTTTTGTTTTTTTAACATCACATTAATGACTGTTGGTTCCCAAAACAAAGTGGGAGACCAAACGTCTCTCCTCTCTAACCTTTTCGTTCAAATTTCCTAACACAACTTCAGGACCTTCAGGAGGGCAAGGATACCCTCTTAGTCTCAAACGTCCAGCTCTCACACCCTTTCACTCTCAGACGTATAGCTCTCGCACCCTCTCTGTCTCAAACCGATATTTTTTTTTTCCCATTTTCATTCTTTCCTTGCATTCTCTTCTCATCTCACTTCTTTGTTTTTACACGGGTTTTCTTCCAACTTCTTTGTTTTCAGCTCATATGGGTTGCAGGCGTTTTAGCTATTGTACCGAGTGAGGTTTTAAATGTTACAAACGTTGCAGGCACTTCACCTCCTTTTTGGATTGAGTAGATGTTTCAGCTCTTTTTTGGGTTGAGCAGACGTTTCCGAGGTTCTGGACGTTTCAGCTCTATCAAACAATATCTAGGAGTAGGAGGTCAAATCTATTACCTATTGTGAAAAGATGCATAAACTATTAAAAAAAAACGAAGAATCAACAAGAGAGAGAGAGAGAGTAAAAAACACTCAAAAAAACCTAGAAACTAATCAGGTCGGCGCATGCCCCACGTGACAGTTTGGGCGAAGAAGACGTTCTAAACAGGTCAGTGATGACCTATTTTTGAGAACAAGGGGTAATAGCATATAAAGGCAATTTTTAGGGTTTAATATCAATAAAAAATATATATTTAAAAAAATTTCAAAAATAAGTTAATTTTTAAAAGTAATATCAATAAAAGACAAAAACACTATTCATCTTCTTCTTCTTGTCATTTATTCACCAGAGCCGTTGTCTGCCTCTGCCGCTTGCCACTACCCGCCCGTTGTCAAAGGCGGAGGCGGAGGTGGGTGGAGGCGGCAACAGACAATGGTGGCGGGTGGCAGCAGATGGTGGCTCTAGTGAACAAATGGCAAGAAGAAGATGATGAATAGTGATTTTGCCCTTTATTGATATTATTTTTAAAAAGTTAACCTATTTTTTGAATTTTTTTAAATATATTATTTATTGATATTAAACCCCAAAAGTTGTCCTTATATGCTAGAAACCCTTGAAAAAACCTGAATGCGAAACGACAGATCTAGCTAATCTAGTTCGTAAAGAGTACAGGTTAATTGGACTTGTGCATAATACAATTAAACCCATGCACAATACATGTATAATAATAATAATAATAATAATAATAATAGTAAGGGAAAATTCCCGATCAGTACCATGTACTTTGGCTTGAGTGATAATTTGGTCCCTGAACTTTCAAAATGTGGCAATCTAGTACCTAAACTTTTAAAATGTGACAATCAAGTACTTGTCGTTAACCAATCCATTAATCAACTGTTAAGTGACATTTGAAAAGTCAAAAATGCCCTTTCGAATGCCATATAATTCTCTTTACAACCATCCAAACGTTGACAAAAAGTTGAACAGTCCCAAATCCTAGCCTATTCTATTCAAAAAACTTGGTGATTATTTAGAAGAATCTAGAATTTGGGACTATTCATTTTATCGTCAATGTTTGGATAGTTGATAAAGAGAATTAAATGGCATTCTTTGGGCATTTTTGACTTTTCAAATGTCACTTAACTGATCAATGGACTGGTTGATGATAGGTACTAGATTGTCACATTTTGAAAGCTCGGGTATTGGATTATCACATGTTAAAAGTTTGAGTACTAAATTGTCACATTTTAAAATTCGGGGGCCAAATTGTCACTCGAGCAATAATCTTCCCTTAATAATAATAATAATAATAATAATAATAATAATAATAATAATTATTATTATTATTATTATTATTATTATTATTATTATTATTATTATTATTATATTATTATTATTATTATTATTATTATTATTATTATCATCATCATCATCATCATCATCGTCATAATATTATGTAAACTATTATTATGATTAATTATTAAAAATTAATAATTAATGGTAATACTTAAAAACAATAATAATAAATACTACTCCTAATAATAACAATAAATAATCATAATTAGTAATGAATAATTAAATTAATAATCATAAAATTATTTAAATTATTATTATGAATAATAATAATAATAATTAATAAATCTTAATAATCATAATATTATGTAAATTACTATTATGATTAATTATTAAAAAATAATCATAATAATAATTAATGAACTACATTAATTTTCTTTTCCATGAATTATATTGTTTATGATTATTTCCATCAACTATCCAATTGACTTTGTTTTGGCCATTCTTATTATAGTTTATTTTAGTTTTTTGTCAAATTGATCGGACTATTTTGATTCTTTTAATTTATTTATATGTATTGATTGTTTCATTCTTGATTAACAAACCGCGTTAGTATAAAATAATACAAAAGTACAAGATTTGCACTTATATATTTATATTTACACTCTTACCAAATGGAGCCTAAAAAAACAGATGTGTGTTGTTTTAGAAACCAAATTGTATGGTCATCTTTTTTTCAATTGATCCAAACCGGAAAGCTAAAAACTAGTCACCCCGATCGGTTTTGTTTCACTCCAAAACCGCTTTTTGGCCAAAAACCGTTGATTGGTCAACGAACTATCGACCCGAACAACGAATTTTGGCTTTTTTATTTTTTTAATTTATCTTGTTTTTCATCATAACAAGCTATCTGTTCGGACCATTTGACCTAGGAACCGGTCCCCATAATGGTTCCCTATTTGGTATGGTTTTAAAACATTGGTTGAGATGTATAACTGACTTTCGGATTAAGCTATCTCAAGTAACTCTGCTAAAATGGCTACTTAATGCAAAGGCCCTGTCAAATAAGCTCTAACCTTGTTTGGTAAAAATCCAAAAAGCTAAAAATAGGCTTACATGAGCCAAAAGAACTAATTTTCTAGTGGGTATATTCTTAGAAGCGGCTCAATCAATCTTAATCAATCATTGGACAAGCCCATTTTGGAGGGCTTTTTGGGATGCAACTATTGGCGATCATTATTCGGTTAATTTGGCTTTTGGAAATTTTGGTTTTCAGAATTAAAAATTCAGTTAACCAAAAAAATTAAATTAATCAAAATTCATTATATAATATGTAATATGTCATATATTAATATTATATATATATTATACGTTATAATATATAATATTTTATGTATGTTAATGAAATTTGGTTTTAACAAAAATAACCAAAAACCGAACAAAAAATTATGGTTCCGGTTAATTTGGTTTTGATTATTTTTTTTTTCGGTTTTTTAAATTTTGATTTATTCAAGTAGAAACCAACGGAATAAACCAAATGCTCACCCGCAACTTATTGAATTCCAAGATAGACTCCACATGAAATTCATAAAGCTACGTTTGGTAAGATAAAAAAAAGCCAATATTAAAGTTTCGAACACAAAGAACAGAACTATAAATTAAAGCTACTGCAGGTAGCTTGTTCAGAATCAACCACCACCTCGCCTCCAACGAAGAAGCCGTCCCAAAAGCGGCTTAATCAACGCAGCTCATTCAATACATAAGCCTTCCCCAAGAGACCCTATATCCCTAGGGCTCTGTTTGTTTGCGATACAAACATTAAATCGGGGTATTTATGCACCCGGTTTGTGTTTAGGAGCATTTGTTTGAAACATAAAAAAAGTAATGATTATCATAAAGTAAAAATGCATTTTATAATATATGCTCTAAAAGAAGAACGTTACTGTACCTATTTTTTAGATACAATTTTGTGTTCATTTAATAATTAACTTTTTGACTAAAATTGAAACATTTAATAAACTTACATCTTTGCATTGATTTTAAACAAATAGAACAAATGCAAAAACGATTTAAAATATAAACCCTAAGTTATTTGGTGAATCGAAAAATAGATAAATATATAATATACATATTTGCTTTTGCATCGCAAACAAACGTAGCCTACGTGGCAAGTGGCAACTAGCAACTGCAACTGCGAGCAGCTAATCCCTATTTGAGAGAGAAGGGAAATGAGTATACTAATCGTTTTCATTTCGTGAAATTTGTCCACTGTCAGTTTGTCACACTGTTACACAGCCACGCCATACTTGTACTTTTACAGAGTAGACCGTAGCCCCCTGACATGCGAGAGAACTCTCCGACCTCCAAGAAACGAGAAGGGTAGGGATTAGGGATTAGGGAAGGGTAAAATTGGCATTTTGATTGAACGAGATCTATGCGGTGCGCTTGGGCTCATGGACAAACCGACAAAGCGATGACCATTACCGTATTTTTCTTTGGATCCCCAAATATTCGCAATAGAAACTCAAAAAATTAAAAATAATAGACCACATGATGAGAAATCAACGGTACGATGCGTGTGATATGGGCTGCAAGGCAAGACAACGTCGACATATGTTCTAATTTCTCACACGCAGACGCACAACCAGCAGTCACCTCGGCCGCTCAGGTTAGCACGATGCACCTTCCCTCTCCCTTAGCAGTTGTAGATTATTTTTTTGATAAATCTCTTAAACTAACACTGCTGTTCACGAAATAGAAAAGCTGTACCTTTGTTATTTATATATTGTCTTAAACTATCATTTAAGTTTTCTGACAATCGATACGTCCTTAAACACTAATGAAAAAAATGAAATATCGAATTTATTTTTCATTATTTGTTAAATTTTTAAAATAAAACCCACTGATGAAAAACCCCTAACTGGGTATGTATGAATTGATCAGGTTTTAATGGTGACTCCCCTTATGTAGCAAATATCGTGGCATCGGTTCTAATCTGGTTACTGAATCCAACTAGCACACTCCACTCAGTACACTGCCTAACCCAAACAGAACACAGATTACTTCAAAACATTATGGTTTCATCAATGGCAAAAGCAGATTATTGGTGTTTTACCAATGAAGTAGTTCTTCATCACTTTGGCAAAAGCAACACTTTGCTCAATCTGCGTCATCTGTCCGGTCTTTTCCTCTGAAGTCATCGTGCTCAAAAGATCCTTGACCCGAACATTTATATTCGATGTACTCTGCTTCTGCTATGGCTACCTAGGAGCACAACAACAGAAACCCATTAGGGGGGTTAAATAATCTTCCCATTTTCTAGACCTTGTCTGCCTTTGGGCTGAAACCATGCAATAAGGAGAATCAGAATGCTTACAAAAAAGCCATAAAAATCCTAAGATGAAGTAAATGAAAGAAAATTCTAAATAAAACTAAAGGAATTGCAAGACCCATAAGTATATAACTAAAACAGCAAAAAAAAAAGTAAAAATGCATATTGTATGTTTTATAGCTGGAAAGTAAGAAAAGTTCTATCAATTTAACACAAAAAGCCCCAATTCACGTGTTCAATAGCTCAAAAAGAAATTCAAAATACTGGGGAAAATGCAAAGTTAGATCTTTTTCAATCAAGAAAATGGTTGGAAGTTGCAGATCTGGGAGGGGGCAGAAGAAAATAGGGAGAACGAATAGGGGAAGGGGTGTCGGTGCTATCTTAAAATTGCAACAGTTTCCGGGAATTCTGCCACCGTTGCAACTCCCAATAGCGGTGGTGAATAATAAGGGTATTTTAAGAATTTTAAAATAATTACCATTTTCATAATGTTACATATGAACCGATTATGATAGAAAATCAATGGTAAGAGAGATTTTAAACAATTATAAAAAAAAATTTAAAGATAGTTTAATAATAAGTAGGGGTAGTTTAAGTGATTTACCCTTATTTCTTTCATTTGAATATTCTTTACGAGAGAGAGAGCTGACGTTTCACCTCCTCCTACACGTACAACCAAAAACTCACTCGAACTCCCACCACCTTTCAGTTCAGGTATTTGCTCCGCAACGCACTGAACTCCTCCGGTGCTACTTTGAGATAAACCGTCAAGTTTCAAGTCACTTCCAACCTATTTCGCGCGTCTTCGCGTGTGAGTTACTGAGTTCGTCCTTTCTTTTTTTCTTTACCTTATTTAGTTCACAAGTTTTTGTATTACCTTTATATAGAGTAAGCCTTCGTGGGTTTTACAGTTCTGGGCTGTTCTGCATTGAACTTCAAATGGGTTTGTGTTTGATCTCGTTTCAGGTATCTTTCCTTCTCTTAGTAGTTTCATACATTTTTCCCCTATTCTATACTTTCTGTACGTATTCCTCGCTGTTGGGAGGATAACCATCCGTAGTTCTCTCATTTATTTCCTAAAAACACTGTAAGTGGGTTTGGTTGTTCTACTGTAATGTTTTCTCTGATTGTTCCCTCTTTGAACCTGGAAGATGGGTAATCTTGGAATCTTATTAGCATAGTTTTGGTAAACTTGAACTCTCCATCCAACTGTTTTAAGGGTTTGTCCTCTTTATCTTTTTCGCTTAATATTCTTTTTCACGGTTTTTTTTCACAGTTTTCTAAACTCGATGTTTTAAGTTCCATAAATGTATTCAAAGAGATTCACTGTAGAGGTGAATGGAAACATGAATTCATGAAAGGAGCTATCAGTTTCGAGTGTCAATTTCTTCATGAGATTGTTGCTTGATATGATGAATGGAGAATTAATCAATAGTGTTTTGAAGTTTAACATGTACCTTTAACCACCTGACCAAGAAGGGGAGTTAATCAATTTGAAACCATTTACTTTTTTCTAAGATGTCACAAGTTTTCATTTGAGCGAGTTGATTGGTTGAACCGGATGGTTGGAGTCTTTTGATCCATTAATCTATGACCTAGTGGCCAAAGTGGTCTTATGTCCAGTCTGATAAAGTTGCCTTTACTTGTAAGCAAGGACCATATTCATCAACTTTTTTAGTTTTATTTTTAAATCTGCTTATTGTAGAAACTACAAAATCTGGGACGGAAATATAGATCACAAGTAAGTGGCACTGTTCTAGTACTGTTGATAGGATTAAGTCGTTGAATATTTAGACAGGTGATCATAACATTTATAATATATATATATATATTTTGAGCAAACATAACCAAGAAAGATTCTAGGAATAGATTGGGGATCCAACTTACAGGAAGAAGGAGATGTGTTCTGAGCAAAGCATTGACAACAAAAAATGTGAACATGAATAGAGAACAAAGTAGGATGAGAAGAGTAATTGATGTGGTGCCTCAAAGTTAGCCATGGAATCCATGATGTAGAGACCTTCAACCATGTGTCCTTTACGAGTCATTTTCTTTGATGTCAAAAATCCTGGAAAACATGAGTCAAGAAGAAAAATTACTGAACACTTGAACAGTTAAGTCTTTGTAATGCAACTAATGGAGAGAAGGTTAATAGCCATATTAGGGATCTGGAGGACATTAGGAAGAGACAAACCCATGGGCAAAGAGACAAATCACTGGCCAGCAATACTAGAATTCTACAAAAGGAACCAGCATCAAGTTTAACCTTATCTCTATAGGAAATTAAAATATGAAGAAAAAATATTAGACTTACCAGTCATATGATTAATTTCTCCCTTTTGGGAGGATTCATAAATGCCCTTCTACTCTCCTTTGACTGGATCGAGGCATAAACCTCTTGTAAATTAAGCAATTCTTTACCACCCAAAATCTGAACCTGAATAGGTTCATAAATTGATTTCAGACCTGCTAAGAAAGCAAATACTCGCTGCCAAGACACCTGAAGTATCTTATTGATCCTTCCAATTTATGGTTTGGTAATGGTCTATCTCTTTCGATAAAGACATAAGAGTGGAATAACAGGCTTCAAGACTTTTATCACCTTGTCCACTTGTAGATTATTCCATTTGGAGTTGATAGACTAATGCAAAGTGCCTCTATTCAGCATATGTAGTTGTAGCCTTGGCTGTTTTAACCCACATGAAGTTCTTTCTAAGGGCAGGTTGTATAGTGGAAACCAGCCATGTCATTATCTTGTAATTCTTTTGTTCCCACTTATCATGTATAGGTAGTATAGCTCCTTCTCTACTAGGTTCCTTGATCTTTCCCATGAGATGCGATTTTTTCTCTTCCTCCAATAAACATCTTCACATCCTTGAACCACTCCAAGTACTTGAGGCCATCAAGAGAGACAATGGACATAAGAAGGTTCATAGTATCCATACCACTACCAGGTAGGAACAGACTCCCAGAGGATACTGAGGCAATTGAGCCTTTTGAAGTCATGATTTCCAGTTGCCAACAACCAGTTGAATACACTATTGGGTACTCTAAACAACATCTACAGAAACACTGCTGTTAACGGTTAACCTATGCTGGATTCCTAGGGAACTAGCTCACTACCTGAATGAGGCTCAAAACGTTTTGAACTCAATGGATGTTAACGATTAACCTATGCTGGAATCCTAGGGAACTAAATGTATTACCAGATGGCTTAGCTAAATTAGGTGCTTTCTTGGACTATTTGTATAGTGACAATTTCCTGCCAGTTTAGCCTGTAGGTTTGTCTGACCATTTTTTCATTTTTCTGATGTGCATCTTCTCATGTACTCCCCCTTTTTTCTTGAATGAAAGTTTATCTTTTCTCAAAAAAAAAAAAAAAAAAGGTTCCACAACTAACAACCTGTTTAGGATTCCAAAACTTTTTCTGATTGCTAAGATCAACACTGATCTAAGACATACATCAACGAGGAATCATATCAAGCACCTGCAATGCTGCTGCCTTGACTGTTAAACATTTTCCTTCCAATAGTCACTAACCTATCAAACAACATCGTAGGACTGTTCTGCATTGAAAGAAGTAGTCAACACCCTTGCCAATGACTTTCTACTGCCTAACAGCACTCCCACAGGTCAAACCAATCATTACAATGATCACCAGTTCACCACGAGCAGAAAAGACCCTTGCAGTTTAAAGGAGAGCTACCCAGAAGCTAAACCCTGGTTTTACAACCAAGGGAGGATAAAAGAAAAATTAAAAGAGAATTGATCAGATCTGAGATCAAGTTCTTTGATTGCTTTCAGTGATATGATAATAGAATATGTCAAGTGAAGAAAAGATTCCAAGTATTCTCCATGATAGATGTGGCTCTGATACCATGCTATCTATCAAGAGAAGCCCTAGAGAAGGGTGCAGCCCAGAGAGAAGAGAGAGTGAGAGAATCAGATTCATGGGGTGTGTCGGTGCCCCATAACCCCTTTTATATAAAAATAAGATAATGTTAGAATTACTATACTGCCTCTGTCTCTACAAATATTAGAAAATACTATGTCCCACAACAGTTGTAATTCACAGATTATGTACACATAGTTGTCAAGGTGTATGGGTATTTCTAGGTGACAATAGAACTTAGTTGCCTAAGCAATGGAATTTGACAAAGAAAAACATATATTCTAGGCCAATCATTAGTTTTATATACAAAGTTACAAACCAACGATCTTATAAATTTAGAAAAAGCATACTGATAAAAAATAAATTTAGAAAAGGCAATGCTATTTATCAAGTAATATTAAATTTCATATGAAAACATGGTAAATCACCATATGCAAATGACTAACATTACTATCATGTATCATCATCATCATCATCGTCATCATCAGCCAAGCCTTAATCCCTATTCCCTACTATATGAGGTTGACTACATGAATCCTATTTTGCCATTCTGTTCTGTTTAGGGATTGAGGGAAAAACAATATAACTATATTAGTTTTTCATAGAACAATGTATGACAAAAAAACATTAGCAAGCAAATAAGGCTAGAATTTATCACTAACAAAATATTTAAATTTAACAAATAGAGAAAGAGTAATGAAAGAAAAGACAAGCTAAGTAGCTCTTTGATAATGGTTGAAGTGGCTAAATGGCATGGCTTATTGCTGTCTTTCAGTAGATTATATAGTTAATATAAGAATCAAGCAATCAGCCCAACATTTTGTTTAGCCATTAAGGAGCAAACAACCTACTTAATGATTTATCTATATCCGGATCTAGTCCCAACATAGGGTCCCAACAGCCATTGCAGTCGTGCATTGGGAACACCTCTGTCCTTCATGGCAAGATGTTTCCAATGTACAGCTGCAATGTCTATTGGGACCGTGTTGGGACCAGACCTGAACTCGATTTATCCACCAAAAGAGAAAGCAATAAGCATTCTCCTCAGCCAATTCAACTATTATCAACCTAACCCTAGGTGACTGAGTTCTTTGTTCTATTAAATAAGAGAATAATTGAACAAAAGTAGACGGTTCCTTTCTTTTGTTATCTTCTTTTTGTCTCTCCTTCCTCTGAAACACTTAGATCCTTGTATGTTTCATCTCTTAAACTTTAAAAGATATGATGCACCAGCACGCGTACTAAACAAGATACAACCAGAACAATAATAATACTAGCGGAGGGGCCCTGCTTTGCAGGGCCTGGAATGGAACCGTCGACCTGTTGATTCGTTGATCCTGTCCCTGGTCAAAAACTATTGAATCGGTCAATGACCCATTGACTTAAGCGGTTGAACCGTCAACCCGTTGACCTGTTCAATGGTTTTTGGCTTTATTTATTTATTTTTTTAATTGGGAACCATCCAGGCAACTGGTTTTGTTTTATCCTAATCTCAGTCCATGGCCAAAAATCATTGAATCGGTCAACAACCCATTGACCCAGGTGGTTGAACCATTGACCCATTCAATGGTTTTGGTCTTTTTTTTTTTATTTTTGTTGTCAGAATGGGCCATTCATTCGAACCGAACAGTTGAACTGTAGACCCGAAAAACGATGGCCAGAACAGTTCCGTTGTCAAGTCATATGAGTCACATGATCGATTGACATAACATGTATGGTATTGCATAATGGACGTCACGCCCAATTTTTTGCTTGTACTTTTTTTTGTCAGAACGGGTCATCCGTTTTTTTAATTTTTTAATTGGGAACTATCTAGGCAACCAATTCCGTTTTACCCCAATCCTAGTTCCTGGCCAAAAACCGTTGAATCGGTCAACGACCCATTGACCCGAGTAGTCGAACCGTTAACCCGTTGACCCATTCAATGGCTTTTGGCCATTTTTTAATTTTTGTTGTCAGAATGGCTCATCCATTCGAAACATACGGTCGAACCATCAACCCGAAAACCGGTGGCGACAACGGTTTCGTTTTCAGGTCGTATGACTCACGCTCAAATGACATAACACGTATGATACTACTTAATGGACCTCACAAACTCAACTTTTCCCTATAATTTTTGTTGTCAGAACAGACTGTCTATTCGAATTGGATGATCAAACCGTCGACCCGAAAACCGGTGGCCACAATGGTTCCGTAATTTTTTTGCTTGTGATTTTTGTTGTCAGAACGGACCATCTGTTCGAACCGGACAGTCGAACCATTGGTTGTCAAAACGTTATTAGCAACAATTATCAATAATAGTAAGTAATTATAGTATTTAATTAAATAATCGTTAATGATAGTTTTAATAATATTATTTAGTTATTTTTAATATAACAATAAATATTCATTAAATTACTAATTACCAAAATTAAATTAAATTAACAGTATTTATCAATAATAGTCAGTAATTATAATATTTTATTAAATAATCAATAACAATACTTTTAAAAACATTTTTAATTATTTTAATCTAACAATAATTACTAAATTTATTAATAACAATATTTATAATTTTAATTTAAAGTAAATATCTATTTATTAACAATATTTTTAATAACAATAATTATTAATTATAATCACTAATTATATATTTATTAAATTACTGTAATAATAAGTAATTTAATAGTATTTATAATTTTAAAGTAAATATCTAGTTATTAACATAACAGTAATTATTAATTATAATCACTAATTATATATTTATTAAATTACTATAATAATAAGTAATTTAATAGTATTTATAATTTTAAAGTAAATATCTAGTTATTAACATAACAGTAATTATTAATTATAATCACTAATTATATATTTATTAAATTACTATAATAATTAGTAATTATTAAATTACAGTAATTAATTACTGTAATAATCAGTAGATTCTATTAATTAAATTATAGTAATTAATTATTATTATAATCAGTAGATCTATTAATTACTGTAATTAATTACAGGGTTGGTCTACGTGAGAATCTACTTGCATGAGTAGATTCCATTTCCTGCATGGAGAGAGCAGCCCTATTATATATATATATATATATATATATATATATATATATATACCCACATTCTTGCATGGCGACCATATAATATAATTCATGGTGCTCTGTCTAGATGCCCCCCAAATGCCTTATCACCTAGGCGTCACTTTGACAGCTATTTATGTAATCCTGGTTTTGGTAGGGGTAGGCTCCTTTTAATTTTCAGTTTTGTTTATTATAATAAGATTCCCTTCTTTATTGTTCTTTTTTTTTTTTTTCTTCCTAGGCTCAGCAAGATTGTGTTTTAAGTTTTGGCCTCTTTGTTGGAAAAATGCTTTATGAGTGCTAATTAATCACCACATCCCCATAATGAACAAGCTTGGAATAGCCTAATTTTTTAGATAATAAATTATAGTGAGGAAACATTTGAAGATCTACTCATTTGCAATAAACTGAGAATGACTGGACAAGATTCGTGTAGCTTGATTTCATATGACTGGGTATAACTCTGCCAATGGCGAAGAGGACTTGTTTAAATATTTAGGCTACCATTAGTGCAATAATTACTTAGACTTTACCCTTGGGTGCAACTACAGGTCTGTGATGAGCTGATTGTGGAGTGCTCCAGTAGTGTTCTAGCATATTAGGTGAACAAATGGGGTTTTTTCATTGACTTTCCCCTTAGCAGCATTCTAATCCTACTATTCCAACCTTGTACTTGGCTAGTTATCTGCTCTATGCTTGGCCTAATGAGCCTCAAATGTCTTGATAATGTTTGTAAATGAGCTTTAGGTTGAAATTCAAATCAGTGGCATCCTTTAAAGAAAACTGCTCTGTTTCCATTTGATGGTATATCAGCCACCATAAGTATTCTTTAATCTTTATCCTTTCTCTGAATAAAATGTTTCCATTACTTCCTGCTAGTTATACCCTAGCTTTGTTCTATATGATGTAGCATTTGATAATTAGTTTGCTCATTATAGTTACTGTTATAATGGTTTATTTTGAAGTTCTCATTATGATCTCACATCATTTTTTCCTCAAAACATATTTTTTTTAATTTTAGGTTCTCAAAAACAACATTGTTGAGCCCTAAATACTTGTAGTTGGAAAGATGCAAGCCATGTCTCATTTTGAAGGAGTCAATAAGAACTGCAAACTTAAGTGGGGAAAAAAGAAAGGAGTTGGTGGGACAAACAATGATGTCCAATTTTATGAGTCATTTACCTATGGCTATGTGGAATATATATTATATGATTGCGTATATTTGTATGCCAAAGGTGAGCCTGAGCCTTACATAGGCAAGCTTGTGAAAATATGGGAAAAGGCAGATGGTAAGAAGAAAATAAAGGTTGTCTGGTTTTTTCAACCTATTGAGATACGTAATTGGTTGGGAGATACTGTACCATGTTGGAATGAGCTTTTCCTAGCTTCTGGTCAAGGAGTAGGCTTGTCCAATGTCAATCTTTTGGTAAATTGAATTCATTCTTTATCTAGTCAATAGCCTGCCTCTTTATTTTCCTCCTTTAACTGGTGACTATCTTGATCCCTATTCATCGTATTCAATATTGGGATATTGTATTGCTTCTTGCATGTCTATTATGCTTTTTATGTATTTTTACTTTTTATGGAGTATAGTTGTGGTTGTTATGTTTGAGAAGATGGGAGTGGCGGGAGAATGGAACAACACATACATCATGGCCAAGGTTTGAGGTTTTGGCTTTATTAGCAAAATTTTCTTAGCATCCGTTTGGGAGTGCTTATTGGATCTAAGTGCTTATCCTAATGAGTGCTTAACAGCAAAGATTAAAGTATTGGTATCAGGTATCGTATCGGACCATTCAGATATAGATACGCTTTGGAAACGTGTGGATACGAACGAAAAATATGGAGATGCTTGGATACACTAAGAAATGCATATAAGTTCCACAAGTATATTAATAACATTATATTTAAGGTGAAAATGGCCATAATTAATGTATAAGTACATGGGAAATGTATATTCTAATGGTATATGTGAAGAAACATTTTCCAATTAATATAGTGGTATACATAGAAATCATACAATTTTATTGATAATGTATTAATCAAGAGTGCTAGAACATATTATATTTCTTTTTGCAAATTAATCCATGGATAAAGTTATTAATATATTATTTTCTATTGAAGTTCAAGGCACAAAACATATGTACTTATTATATGTGAATTATTATATCAATTATTTCCTCTTTTACTAATTTTAATTTTTAACATTAACAAAAAATCAAGTAAAATTAGTTCTCAAATGTTTGGTGAACAATATGCTTATAATTTTAACTTAAAATTTCTAAGATACATATCATATGCAAATTCATAATTTTTAATTACTAAAATAATTATTCCATTAATAATATTTTTATTTATATAAATTTTATGAAATAAAAAACCATTTTTTGATATGAAAGTAGATTAGCGGATTTGACAAATCCAATTTATATATATATATATTTATTATATTCTCAAGTATTTTGTAAATAATATTTTTGTTTTTGTAAATAATAAACATGTTGCTAATAAAAGCATAAGAGAGTCACGTTTGAATAGTGGTGAAACTATTTCCCATATCTTTATTTCCTGTTCCTTTGTGCATCGTGTTTGGGAGCAGCTTTGTTTTCTTTTTGGGTGCAGATAGAGCCCTCCTCAGGATACGCGGGCCTTTTTGATCCTCATTTCTTGAGACAACCAACAAAAAGAGGAAGATTACTTTGGAAAGCAATGAGAGCAGCAATGGTTAGGATCGTTTGGGAAGAAAGAAATGGGAGAATTTTCAATGACAAGAGTAGGACCCAAGCAGAAATCCTCAAGTTAGTTAAGCTGAAGGCTGCACATTGGGTGAAAACTTTGGATGATTTCAAAGTCTTTTCAGTGATTGATATCTTGAGAACTTGGAAAGAGGTGGCACTATTGACTATAGACAAGGCAAGAACAGTGATGGAATAGAAGCCCCCGGCCCCCAATTTTATAAAACTCAACTTTGATGGACGCTTCATTGGTAATAGGGGATTGGCAGGGGTAGGGGTGTCTTCAGAGATAAAGAAGGCAAAGTGGTGGCTTCGTATTCAGGTCCCTTGGAGCATAGCGACACATTGACAACTGAACTGGTTAGTCTACTGTAGGGGTTAAGGCTTGCGAAACAACTGGATAACCTAGAGGTGGAAGGGGATTCCCAAGTAGTCATCTCATGGACCAGAAATAGCTCCCAGATTCCTTGGGTATTCAGGCATAAATTCAGGGAGGTTGTAAGCCTAACAAGGGAACTAAATGCTTCCTTTAAGTGGGTAAGAAGAACAAAAAATGGAATAGCAGATTCTCTGGCCAAACAAGGGGCTGTGAGAAGGCAAATGTTTTGGGCAAATCTGTAATCCTTGTTGATTTCAGGTGGAAATCACACCCCAGACCTTGTAATTCCTAATCTTTCATTAATAAAATTCCTCTTCTGCTGATAAAAAAATTATAATAAACATGTTGCTATTTAGTGCAATTTAAAATATTAATTAATAATTAAAAAAAATTAAGATACATATCATGTTCAATTTTGTAAGTTTTAAGTATTAAAATAATTATTCTATTACCAATATTTTTATTTGTATAAATTTCTTAACATTAAAAACCACTTTTGATACAAATGCGGATTTGAGAAATTATTTATTCCATTAGTTTACAAAATAATAATTTTTAATATTAATACTTTTATTTGTTTGGATTACATTTAGATGTTAAAATTGATAAAAGTTATTTTATTTCATTAATTATCATAAGATGAAGGTTGGCCTAGTGGCTTAAAGTCATGTTTTAGGTTTGTGTGTTGGGAAATTTGGGTTCGAATCATGACAGACACATTTTCTAAACAAGGTGGAAGTGGAAATTCAGTCAGTATTGTATTGTATCGGTGCATATTGGCCGATACAATATGATATGAGCTGATATGAGTGTGTTGCCCGGTACACATGATTTAGGGGATACGGGTTTAGTTGTAGTGTTTCCTATATCCCCCTTGTTCAATACCGATACGATACACCCCATATTGGGCATACCGTGTCGATACTTAATCCTTGCTTATGAGTGTTTGGTGAAAATGCACTTCTTTTAAATGGGGGTAGTATAGGTATTTTGAAACTTATGTGGTGGACCAAGATGGGCCAGAAATGCAATAAATGCTTTTTTCAAAAAGTGCTTAAAAAGCCAAAAATTGGATCTTAATCAAAACAGGCTTATTTCTTGAACAAGTGCTTATTTGGGTTTCTTTCCCAAATGCATATAAGTGCTTATTGGTGTGGTCCTGGCCTAAAATAAGTGCTTAAACATAAAGCAATCTTTAATGGGGGCGTAGTGATTTGGAAGACTCATGGGGGAGGGGGTGTTTGGGGAAGGATTGGGAAAAACATGGAATTTTAGATGAAAGTGATGAAACTTCAGGAACTGTTGTGGAAGCATGATTTCACTCCTAAGATGCAAAAAACAACTACAATGGAAAAACCGTGTGCAACAAAAAACAATTGATATTCTCTTGTTTCTGCCCTCTTGTACAGATTCTCTTTGTACAGAAGGTTTGATGTAAATGCTTCTGTTTTGTTTATGCATTAATGCATTCTATACTTTACATTGTCTCAAAAAATTATACCATCCAAAGTATGTTTATAATCAAGAGAATGTGATACAAGCATAAACATAATGGTGAACCAAATACACTTCTCAAACTTTATCCATTTATTTGCCTTTCCAAATATGACCATACTGTGAGAGTAATATAATGTACTTTTACATGTTTCATGTATTAGTATTTCTTGAGATGATTCTCTTTATTCTAATGTCCATGCATTTGCCAGGAAGTGCTTGTTGGCAAATGCAATGTTATCTGCACATCCAAGGATAGGAGAAACCCACAACCATCGAGCAGAGATGTTAAAATGGCTGACTACATCTTCTATCGTACATTTGATGTTGGAAGTTGTATGATTTCAGGTAACTTTGAGGATGCAATAGATGGCATTGATGGTACTAACATCTTACAATATTTATCTTACCAGTTTCTTGATATGTATAATATATAATTTATGATTATTCCTGTTCTGCAGTCTGATTTCTATGGAGAAGCTTAATTTGTGCCATATTTTTGAATAATCTCTAATGCATTGCAGTTAGATACTTTTTTAACAAGAAAAAAATTCAAAAGTTCATCCCTGCTCCCAAGGTGGACAAATGTTGCAAATATAAGACCCAGGAAAAGAGTTCACCCTCCAGGTTGGACTCATCAAAAGCAGTAGATGGTGCAGCCAAAGATGGAAAGGATGATCATCAAACAAATGCTATAATGAAAGGTTGTTTTTAATGAATAGCTTTGCTTTTTTAATTTTTTTTTTATGTTATCCATTATGGAGGCAAGCTTGCTTTTGACACAGGAGAGGAATTGAAGGAAACAACTAGAGGGAAGAGGCAGGTGCTTTTTCTAGAGGAGAACTTACCAATGCTGACAACTAGTTTTGACAAGGATCAAGCTAAGGCTGGTAATATTTCCTTCCGTCAAGATGGAGCAGATAAAGGGAAATCTGTCAAGGTTTTATTGCATTCGGATGCACCAGAAAGTAGACTTTCAAAGAAACAGAGATTTCTTAATCAATTCACTAAACCTGGGGATGTGGAACATAATGCCTCTTTTCCATCAGAACTTGGCAAGGAATCGAGAACCAGTGTCTCACAGAAGCTAAAAGTTGCTAACATGGAGAATGCTGAAAGGTCTTCAGAACCTTTTAGAAAACCTTTATATAAAGCAAAGGGTGAAAAGGTGATTGTTGATGATAGAGCAACTAAGCTTTCTGGCAAATCAGCTCCTAGACTTGAAGGAAAGGCAGGAAACACCGACAACCAAGTAGTTGGGGCTTCGAAAAAACCAGTTATTGTTCTCTCTCTCCCTCCCTCCCTCCTCTGCATATGTAGAGCTGATGTAACCCTTTGTTAAATAAGAAAAACATCTTATTATTTTAGAATATCTTTTGAATTATGTAAAAGGAAATTAGTGGAATCACAAGGTTGACATAAGAGAGGTGATATCGTGAACAGACGTTTATTTCAAATGGTTTAAGTTATTTTTCAACATGCAAACAAAGTATTTATCCCCCACTTGAATTTTTATTATGTAGAGAATTTAGTTGTCATATGATCCTTTTATTGACAATGAAAGGTTATTCAGTCTACTCTCTCTTTATCAGTTACATCAGGTATGATTTTATTTCTGCTAGTTAAATGAAGTTTTGAGAAGTTTGCTGATGTGGTAATATGCCTTTATGCAATGTTTTGCCTAGACTTTACAAATATTACCATGTACAGAAACATGTCAATCACTAAATGCACTAATTCGTTGAATCTAGGGCCCCTAAAGATGCCTTTCTTGTCCTAGGTAGTTTGGACTCTAGGTTTTGGTCTTTGAACCTTTTTCTCCCTTCTTTCTTTAAAGTGTTAAATGAACCAACCACCCTTCATTTCTTAGTGAATTTAGCTCATTGTGATGGTCCCACTCCAATGATGAGATCATTCTGTTGGAAAGTTGCATTAAAGATTATAAATGCTGGTGAGATGATCCAAAAGATGTGGAAAACCTGGCTTCTCTCTTCTCAGTTGTGTGTCTCGTGCCTTAGTTGTGATGAGTGTGGCAAAATAAAGAGGAAGAGAAGAAGAAATGAAGAGGGAGAGAAGAAGAAATACTTCTGTATTGATAATGTGTTGAAAAAACATGTTGAGCATACAACTTAAATAGGAAAAGATAGGAGAGACAAACTCCTAGGATCTCTCTCAATTAGGGATTGATTAAATCTTTCCCTTAATTCTAGGATATGATTTTCCTAATTTTATTCAAATCTGTAATCAATCAAATCAAATCTTTCTAAATTTGTAGCAAATCATATCTTTCTTAATTTTCCGCAAATCATATCTTGTCGACACTCCCCCTCAAGTTGGTGCAAAGATATCTATCATGCCCAACTTGCTAACTTGAAGTTCAAATGGCTGTCTCAACAAGCCCTTAGTCAAAACATCTGCAACTTGTTGCGTGGTTGGTACAAACGGAGTGCAAGTTATTCTTTCTTCAAGCTTCTCCTTTATAAAGTGTCTGTCAATCTCAACATGTTTAGTCCTGTCATGTAGAGCCGGATTATGAGCATGCTGATAGCTGCCTTGTTATCACAATACAGTTTCATAGGAAAACTCATTGGTATCTTAAGATCTGCTAGCACCCTCTTTAGCCAAAGAACCCCACACATTCCTTGAGCCATTGATCTGAATTCAGCCTCAGCACTACTTCTAGCAACTACACTTTGCTTCTTGCTTCTTGCTTCTCCAAGTAACTAAATTGCCCCAAAGAAATGTGCAGTACCCCGAAGTAGACCTTCTATCAGTGATCGAGCTTGCCCAATCCGCATCTGTATACACTTTAACCCCTCTCTTCTCATTTTTCTTGAAGAAGAGTCCTTTTCCTAGTGTACCTTTTAGATACTTAAGGATTCGATACACAACTTCAAGATGTTCTTCGTATAGGGAGTGCATAAATTGACTCACCATGCTCACAGCGAAGGCAATGTCAAGACGTGTATGTGACAAGTAAATCAATCTTCCTACCAGCCTTTGGTATCTACCTGCATCTACTGGAACCCCATCTTTAACTTCTTCGAGCTTAGCCTTAACTTCTATCGGAGTGTCTGAAGGTTTGCATCCACTCATTCCAGTTTCTTTCAAGAGGTCTAGAATATATTTTCGTTGCGAAACCACAATGCCCTTCTTTGATCTAGCCACTTCTATTCCAAGAAAGTACCTTAGCTGGCCTAAGTCTTTAATCTCGAATTCCTTGGCTAAGCTCTGCTTTAGTCTGCTCATCTCTTCAATATCATCTCCAATCAAGATTATGTCATCAACATAGACAATCACAATCGATACCTTGTCTTTGGTGGATCTTTATGTGAAAAGAGTATGATCAGATTGTCCTTGACTTTATCCTTGACTTTTAACGAACCTTGTGAATCTTTCAAACCGGGCTTTGTGAGACTGTTTAAGTCCATATAGAGACTTTTTTAGCTTGCATACCTTAGTTCCAAACTTCTCAGTGAAACCAGGTGGAGGCTCCATATATACTTCTTCTTCCAAGTCTCCATTCAAGAAGGCATTCTTCACATCCATTTGATTCAGTGGCCAGTCAAGATTAGCTGCAACAGATAAGAGTACTCGAACTGTATTTAGTTCCGCCACTGGAGAAAAGGTCTCAAAGTAGTCCACTCCATATGTCTGAGTAAAGCCTTTAGCTACTAGGCGAGCCTTGTATCTCTCCAATGATCCATCTGAGTTGTACTTCAGAGTGAACACCCATTTACAACCAACAACTGTCTTTCCATCTGGCAAATCCACTTTCTCCCAAGTAGCATTCTTTTCCAAAGATCTCATCTCCACAAAAACAACTTCTTTCCACTTAGGAACATTTAGAGCCTCCTGGATACTGTTAGGAATGGATATACTAGACACTTGTGAAATAAAGGCACAATATGAAGGTGAAATATTTTTGTAAGATACAAAATTTGATAGAGGATGTTTTGTACAAGACCTAACGCCTTTCCTAAGAGCAATGGGAAGATCAAGCTGACTGGAAGAATTAGAATTACCTAGAGGAATATTTTCAGGTATTTTTGGAGAATTATCATGAATTTCATGATCCACCCTCAGATCAAATTCTTGTTGATGCTGCAGAGTAGTGCCTCTCCTTTCATTACTTTTTAATGAAAGGATTAGAGAAGGGAGTAAGGTCCGAACAACTATTCTCCCAAAACCCTATTGCCGCCAACTTCTTCATCTTCTCTCTTTGCTGCTGATATCTAATCCTTTTCACAACTTTTTAAATCAGTCCATTCATTCTTTTGGATCGTTTTTCTTTTGGCTCGTAACCCTTCTTACTCTAGAGAAGACTTTTGATAGTATAGGTATGTCACTGCTACCTAAAATCTGGGCACACACTGGTTCAAATTCATACCTCAATCCGGAAAGAAAACGTGCTCCATCCAACTGATCTCTCTGTTGTTTTTGCACTTTGAGATCAATCGAAAGAGGCTGATACAAATCCAACTCATTTTGCAAACTCTTCAAGCAAGCATAGTACTCTTCCACAATCCTATCACCTTGCTGTAGTTGGAAATACTCCCGATACAATTGATAGATTCTAGTTACATTGTCTTGTCTAGAATACAACTGCCTAGCATGTTCCCAAATTTCTTTTGCACAACTGCCTAGCATGTTCCCAGATTCTAGTTACATTGCAATGGGCAGAACTGCCCAATAGACTTGATCTTCTTGCTTCAGTATAATCTTAAGCTTGCTAATGCTCAAAGTTGTAGTCTTTTCCTTGGGACCTACCAATTTACCTGCTCCTACTTCTCGGAAAACGAATGCGGGTTTGTTTCTTCTCCACGGGACCTACCGACTTACCTGCCCCTACTTCCCAGAAAACAAATGAGGCCTAAGTATTACATTAAGATTAGATGATAGAAAAATGAGAAGTTACATTCCAGACAAATATGGCTGATTTTGCTTGGTTTTAAACAATGTTCAGAGAACTGGACCAGGCATAGAACCAGAAAAAGGGAGAGGCTCATGAGTCAGAGGTTCAACCATGGTCAGGTTAGGAAGGGTCTTGGGACTTCATTGCAAAAATTGCAGATTTGTCCTAAAACAATGAAAGCTTTGAAATGAGGAAATTAGACTTAGGACAGGAATTTTCAATATAATTTTGTAGATAATTTTAATTGATAGTGCCAGAGGGTGAGAGCCTTCTCTATTACATCTTTTGTATTTCTCTATAAAATCATCTTTTCATCTATGCTTGCTTTTTGGAGCTCCAAATAAAATTCTAATTCAGACCAACCTTCTTAAAAGGATTTTGACCTATGAACTCCAAGTACCAAACCTCTATGTTTACATTCATTGCTTTATGGATGCTTAATCCTTAAACACTGCATTATTTGGTTTTGCTGTGCTTGCAGGCTATTGATTGGAAGTAAAGGAACTTTAAGGAAGCCTAGTAAAACAGCCAAATTTGTGGGCCATCTAGTCATTGAAAAACTCAAATACCCAAAGCAGCCAGAGGAGGTTGTGGTTGCCTGGCCTCTTATTACTTGCTTTTCTGGATATAATGTTGTTAATTTATTATATTTGTCCTTAATATTGTTTTTTACCCTCATCTCAGAGAAATGCAGTTTCCACATCACACTTTTCCCAGCCTAACACTATAGAATATGATATGGCTGTAGAATGGTGCTTGTTGATGGGTCAAGCAGACTTGTGGTGGAAGGCCTTGTATCAGGTGCAATTAGAAGCTAACTGAACTCCAGGCCTCCCTTTTCTTTCTTGCTTGTGACATCATTTTTCTTTTTTGTCAACTGGAGTTTGTAACGCATTTATAGCTTTATAGAAACATGAAGAGGAATTGGAAAGCATCAAGAGCCAGCTAAAGACTCGATGACTATGAAATATAAGCTTCTGGTAAGCCCTCGCATGCCCAGACCGACTTGTTTGAGACTTGAGAGGTCAAGTTTTTGTTTGTCTTGAGAGGTCAAGTTTTGTGCCTTCATTTTCTTCAAATTCACATTTTTTTGCCGGCATGTTTTGGATGAGAGAAGAATGATGAGATACGGGTCCCTATTCTTTTGCTTTTACATTTAGAGGAAAGAGGGATAAATTGTGCATTTTGTATAGGTATCATGTTCTGCTGACATAGAGGATTCCAACAAAAAAAAATTGTACACTACAAACTCAAATAGATGCATTTTGTCTGTTATTTCAAGCTCATTCCTCAGAAAAATTGTGGTCTGCTAACTGCTGCTATAGTATCATTGATGGTTTCCAATTGTTTGTCTTATTATCGTATTTGACTACGATACCGGAAAGACAGGATACCCGAAAAGTTTGTAACTAATCAATTGGTTTCATAAAAGCGGTAATCAATGAGGAGGTATCTATAAAAAATTCACATGGGGATTTTGATGATCGGTCAATTGGTAATCAATTGGTTATCATTTCTTTCCGGCACCATAGTTTTTCTTTTGTTTTGTTCATTTATTAAATGCCCCTATAAATTTTATGAATTTATTAAAATTTACCCTATAGTTTGCATTTCACTAAAGCACTCCCTATAGTTAGCAATGGATTACTTTCAATAGATGATAGTGAAAATAACAGTTTTGACCCTAATGCTTATTTAAATAAATTTAATCAATAGAAAATATATTTTAAAATATTATTTTTGTCCCTAAATACAAACAATCATTTTATTTGGCTCTATTTGGTTAATTTTGTTTAATGTTAGAAGTATTTTTTGAATAACCAATCATGAGATGATAAAACAAACACTTTTGGATAGATCAATTACGTAAATAGGTTGCAAAGTATAGGGTGTTTAAAATAAATGGAATGAAAACTATACCATAGGTTTGTGAAGGGGTATTTTAGTAAATGGTCACTTCTTATAAACTTGTTAAGGCTTAATTTGGAAAGAATGCAAATATTTGTATTTGTATTTGTACTCATTCCAAACTGAACTTAAGGTTGCATTTGTTTTAGCTTTTTAGGTTGTGTTTGTTTTTGGTGTAAATATTTGTCCATGTAAACGTGTAAACATTGTACTTCAACACCCATTGGTTTAAATGAGAGAACTGTTGTAAAGTGAAAAGGTATAAAGGGTTGCTCACCTCATGCACGCCAATTTCCCAAGTTGTTAATGACTATTGTTTAATGGTTTTCAGAATTGGATGAGCTACCCATTGTATACCCATGAAGGGAGTAAGCGAAACTTTCTTTAATTTTCTCTGTTTCTTTCTCCAATCGTAAGTTGTTGATGTTATTTACTTCTCTTTCATTATGCGGTACCTGCGAGATCTTAGTTTCTTCTTGTTTCTGGTCCTAATTTTTGTAGTTTAGGTTTAATAGATTGTAGAGAAGAGGGAGGACGCCATGTCCGGCAGTAGTAAAGAAATACTGCCAAAAATGCGGCCACAAACAAAGTACGGACGAGTACTATCGAGGGAAATCCTCAAAAATATGTATTGGGTCAACAAAACCGATTGCTTCCTAATAAACACAGCAAAGTATATGAGAAACATCAAGAAAAGACAGAATGTGAAGTTACAGGCGCAATCCCAGAGGGCAGCGTCATGAAAATTGAATCTAAGTACGGGGGGAAAATGGACTCTTCAGTGTCCATCTTTAATGGGGGATAGTTGGCAATCGGTCAGTTCAAATTTCAAATGAAAGGGACCGACTAGTTACATCTTACATGGGAAAAACAACTACGGAAATTCCAAAAATAATTTTAATCAAAACAAGGGAGAAGAGCCCATCTCAGAATTCTTAGCCCAACATGTGGATTGATGGTAAATCCACGGGAAGGATGTGATTTATGGGAGGGGCTATTAATAAACTGTGGATGGCTTTAATTTCAGAATTCTGAAGTGGGATGCAACTTTATTGGCCTGCCGTCCTTGTTAAAAATAAAAATAAAAGCAGACGACGACCCCTCTAGTGCATGCACTCACCATGCAGAGAGCGGCTCAATAAAGGCCGAAGACAACCACGTAATAAGGATATGCCATGCATGGAGCCCAAAGGGCGATAAACCTATGCAAAAAAACTATGGGAAGACTGTATCTGGAAAAAGGATAATAAGGAAGATAACAAAAAGGAGCTGAAAGGTGGAATCGGAAAGAATCAAATGGATAATACACTTGCCACAGATCCTAGGCCAGATGAGGACAAAAATCTCGTTGAATGAGATGGAAGGTAAAAAAATCATAAGGAGCTCTTAAATAGTGGGGAAAATCTATGATATGGAAAATATATGGTATGGAAAGAATTTTGACCAATCAAAATCCATCCATGAATTTTGATAAATAACACATGATTTGTTATCAAGTCTATGATTCCAGTTGATTGGTCAGATATTTTTCGGATATCATATTTTTACCATATCATAGTTGAATCCTAAATAGTGACTAAAAAAGTATAATAAAGGATACAGATAATTCAAGTTTGAAAGTGCAAGAAGCAAATACTCAGGGAAGAAGTGTAAGAAATGGTGATAATCTCTTAAACCTACTAGAGAAACTAATAACCAATAAAGCTGGGAAGACTAGTGAAATAAGTAAACCCAAAGATTTGACTACCCTACAGGATAAGTGGGTGGAAATTGAACACTATAAGGACTTGTTAATTAACGAAATTCAAGATGAGTCTAATGCTTTTTATGGAAAGAAATGGGCCAAAATATTTGTACACATAAAAAGGCAAAATGAAACACTATCAAAAGTTTAAATGAAAACCTAATGGGAAGAAACACTTGAAAGTATTCCTAAAGAAGATAATCTAGTTGTAAAGGAAAACTCTAATATCAGTAAGATTAATTTGCAGAAGGAAACCACAGTTTCCAAAACAAATCTACCATGGGACATAAAGGATCATACAAGAAAAATAAAAAATTTAAAAATTGGGAGGGATCAATTGAATGGAAGGATCAATAGACTAGTGGAGTGGATATAAATATGAATCTTCAAAGTTCAAGAGACCACAGTGATCAAGGAGGATTATCATGGGATTGTGATTCTTTACCAATAAAGAAAATATCCTCTTCCTTAGTATTCAATACTCTCAAAGAACCATTCAACCTAAAAGCTTAAGCTATTAAGTGGGGTCCTTGAATAGGTTTTATTCACTAAAATGCCCCTTCACATGAAAGCCCATTGGGTTTGAAGCGTGGATAGCATAGGCCCACACATACCTTGTGCTAAAAATTAATTAATTATAATGGGGGTGACAAGAATTGAACACTAGACCACTTGGTACCATTCAACCTAAAAACTTAAACTATTAAGTTAGGCCCTTGAATAGGTTTTGTTCTCTAACAAATACTGAGCTGGTCAAGAAATCTCTCGTTACTCGTAATCAACCAATAAAAGACCACTGAGTTTGAGAATGGCCAAAGTAGATATTATAAATAGTGAAGAGTGCAATAAGAGTGACTGTAAATCTGAGTGCTCCACAATGGTGAGTTCTATCCAAAAACTTACTACGAAGTTTTAAATCTTAGCATGTTGAGTCGAGCAGCTCAAGCAAGGTTAGGAGAATTTTGAGTAGCATGTTCCTCAAGGAAGCTGAAAGAAATAATGTAGAAGAAAAGATTAATAAGGTAATCAACAAAGATTTGTGGAAGAGGGATGAAGCATGAATTTGGACCTATTAAGCAGTAATGAAGACGAGAACGAAGAGAGAATTGAATATGCACGCCAAAGTTCTGGGAGAGTCATTATGAGTGGAAGTCATAACAACCAAAGTAGTCACAATGTAAAAGTTACAAAAACTGGTGGACATTCAGAGCATAGGTAATGGTTTATTCCTCATCACCTTTGAATCTAAGGAAGATTATAATTACATTCTAGAGGAAGGACCTTGGTTTGTTAGTGGAGGTATTTAGTCCTTATGAAATGGAGAATAGGGCTCAACCCCCTCATGGCTACTATAGATGAAGCCAGCATTTGGGTGCGCTTGTTGGGTCTCCCTATGGAATGTTGGACAAAAAAAGTCTGAGTAATGTACTCAGACAGGTGTGTCCAGTAGTAAGATTGGATAAAAATATTGAGAAGAAATTTCGACTTTTATTTCCTAGAGTTTGCGTAATGGTTAACCTCAGGAGGCCGTTAGTCCTTGAGATTCCTGTTACTACATGAGGGGTGGAACGCACTCTTACCATAATGTATAAAAACATTAGTGACTTATGCATCAGGTGTGGTTTCGTGGCCTCGTGGGCCATAAGTCTTATAATTGTCCTAAGATCATAGGGGATGGTTGGACTGGGACAAAAAATGTAAGAAATTCTCAACAGAAAGACCCAAATTTGGAAAGAATGTAGACACCCGAATCGATAGCAAATATCACAAGGCTTCATGGTTCAATAGAACCAAGACTAATATAGTTTCCAAAAACAAAGCTCTAGCCAAAATCAAAATGATTAGGCCTGGATGTACTTCTTTGGTGCCCATTCAAAATGAACTCCTATGGGTTAAAAAAAGGCAACAAATCACTCGGTTAATTACTCTACTCCCAGTCTCGACAACTCAGGTAAGAATAGAGAAAATGAGCTCAGTAAGGAGGAAAAGCATAATGATGATGAAGATGAAGAATTGGAGGATATTGAGGATGAAGATGATGATCTCAACATGGACCATGATGCTAATGCAGTCATGATGGACGAGTTATGGGAAAAACAGGAAGATAAGCAAAACAAAGTAGATGCTCTTGTTTCTACATTCCCGCGAGCCTCTACTTTAGATAGTCGTGACAAAGAAAAAAAGAAATTACTCCCAATGGACGAAATGTATCCATCTAATCTCCCCAACAATGAAATCATGAACGAAAATGCTACCATGGAATGTTAGGGGTGGAGGGAGACCGACCCTACGACAACAAGTCAAGGACCTAGTTCGTTATAATCAAATTGCTATTGTTGCATAACTTGAAACTAAAATCCAGTCTTTTGATGTTGGTAATTTTGCAAGTAACCAGAATTTGTTGGTCATGCATCTTCATTTATGCTTTGCCAAACAAGCATAACCAGAATTTGGCATGGAAAATTTTGAAAGATATAAGCAAAACAAGCAACCTACCATGGATTGTAGTGGGTGATTTTAATGCTATAAGAAGCCCAAATGAAAAATCTGGAGGTAGGGCGGCTAATAAAAAAATATGAGTGAGTTTAATGAACTTATCAATGACTATGAACTTATGGATTTATAAATGAGAGGATTGAAATTCACCTGGAAGAATAATTATATTTATGAAAAACTAGATAGAACCTTGGGGTGGTTGGACCTATACCCACATGCGTACAATGAAAACCTTCCATTCCTAAACTCGAATCATACTTCGGTGATGGTTCACCTAGGTAATTGGATCAACTATGAACCTAAACCCTTCAGGTTCGAAAACATGTGGGCTTCGAGAGAGGATTTAATTCAAGTAATTGAAGAAGCATGGAACCAAAGAGATAATGGATCTAAAGGGTACCAATTCTTAGCCAAAACTAATTGTACGATTATGGAAATAAAAAAGTGGAATAAGAAAAAATTTGGGAATATGCATGAAAAAAAAGAAGAATTTAATGGAGCAAATAAAACTGGCTCAAGAAAAAAAAATAGAAAAATCCGGGAAGAAGAGACATCTACAATAGAGAACGAGTTATTCAAAAATAGTTAAATAAAGTACTTAGAATGGAAGAAATATATTAGGCACAAAAATCAAGAGTTGATTGGCTAAAATGTGGGGATAAAAACACCAAATTTTTTGATACTTCTACTCTTATTAGAAGGAACAGAAAAAGAAATTTGGCAATATTATTGAAGGAGTCAAGGAAATAAATGATTGTTTTGTTGGAAAGTTTATGGAAAGGTATCAAAGAGGATAGACAAATAATATAGATTTATGTCTAAATGGGTTGGAAAGGAGAATAAATGAAGATCAAAATAAAATGATAATAAGAGAGGTCTCATCTGAAGAAATTTGGAATGTGATTCAATTAATGGGAGATTCTAAGTCACCGGGACCAAATGGACTGAATGCATACTTTTTCATAAAACATTCGTAAATTATTGGCAACTCAGTTGAAGACACAATCAAAGTGTTCTTTCATTCAAGAAAATGACTAAGGGTATTAACAAAACATTCATTGCTCTTATTCCAAAATCTGACAGCCCTGATATGGTGGACAAATTTAGGCCGATTAACCTCTGCAACATAAATAGATTGAAACCAATCCTGGAGGCATAATTGCCCCTTTCAGAAGTGCCTTCGTGCCAAGACAGCAAATTACTGACAATATTTTGATTGTCCATGAAATGATGAACTCAATGAAGAAGAAGGGAAAATATGGGATTTTGGCATGTAAAATAAACATGGAAAAAGCATATGATAAATTGGAGTGGAATTTCATTCATAAAGTACTTAAAAATGGGTTTTCACCACAAAATGGATAAAATGGATCATGCAATGCATAACTATGGTTTCTTATCAAATCCTAGTTAATGGATCCCCAACAAAATCATTAAAGTCGGAAAGGGGTATCAGGCAGGGAGACCCTCTCTCCCCATATATTTCTGTCTTATGTAGTGTGGTGTTCTGCAATATGATATGCAGCAAGAACCCACAAGAGGGAACTCAACTGGGATTCAAGCCTTCCAGAAATAGGCATAATATTCCTATACACCAATTTGCAGACGACTTCATTATCTTTGCTAAGGTTAATCTAAACAATGCAAAAAAGATAAAGGAAATATATGCAGAGGCTTTTGGCCAATGCCCAAAATTTTCAAAGTCTACCATATTCTTTTTGATGTAGCGCGATCCGGTCACTTCTATCTGGCACTCACGTGGCTCCTAGAAGATACCTGAGATGAAGAAGAAGAATCCCTGGGGCGGGAACACTCCGATGCTTAAGTTAGTACTCTGTAGGAGAAGCAAGGAGAAGGCGAAGGCTAAGAGTGCAAATAGCGCGTTATCACTATACTTGAGAGATTAGAAGTCTCAAGAAGAAATTTCTCTTCTGCGCTGAGGGCTTTTATAGGGGCGTTCATGTCAGGTCAGGCATAACCGCCACTGGGCTCCTACCACAGCCGGTTCCTACCAGGGCTGCGCAGGTGGCCGTTGTGATGTACTTCTCGCCCAAGTGAGTGACATATCTCCAAAGTGGCAGGCACACCTTCGCCTACTGAGAGACGTGGACGTAGACTGTCGAAAGGATAGGGACTGCGCCATCAGTAAGGGACGTGGCGCAATCCGATCGGTACGGCCTGTCAGATAGAAGCTTCCTGAGGAGTGCTCACACGGCTCATTCGCGAGCTACTTTGTAGCGAGCTTGGAATACTTCAAGATTACCCTTAATAGAATTGGTCATTGGGATGACTTGTCTGCTTGGGAGCTCGGGTGAGCTAGTTCCCCTTCCTCGCGAGCTAAAATTGCCTCAGAGTATCCCTTCAAAGGTAGCTCAGGGAACCCGGAGCTCGCGTTGTGGCGAGCTCCTCCTTTTGTGAGCTACAATGTAGCGAGCTGCTTTATGGGCCCGTCACTTGGTCACACTAGGCTACAATGCTAAGTTGTCGCTCGTGCCGAGTCATTGTCCACATGTCATCGTTTCATAGGTTGGGTCAAATCGTGCTTCATCAATTAACCCCCACTCCTTGAGCTGAGAGCATTGCCTTAGCGCGAGGAGTTCATGAAGTGTGATGGACTGATTTGATCGGAATTCAAACTTGATTGACTACTCACATTAAACGCATTTGTGGGAATCAAGAGATTTTCTAACTTTCCTGACTCTTCGGATTCCGAAAATGTGCTGAAGTGGCTCTAAACTTCGGACGTCGTGCGGCCGCCATTACCTTATTCATGGAAGACGTGCCGCCAATCACCTTCAGTTTTCAGAAGGTGTGCGGTCAGTGCGCCTGCGAGCCATTGGATCTGCTTTGATCTGAGCCATCGATTTGGATGTGTGGAGACTATAAATAGGAGGGCCCTCTGGGCCTCATTTTCTCTCATGCCATCTTGTTGTTTTCGGATTCTGAGGTCGCGCGTTCATCTAGTCTGCCCAAGTTCCTCAGTTTACTTCATTTCGTCTCTTCTGGTGAGTCCCAATCGCTGTCAACCATGTCTGGGTACCCATACCACACCTACCACCGGGGCGATAACCAAGACGATGATGCTCCCTCAAGCTCGGGGGGAGCTTGGGAGCAGGTCCCGAAGGCTCAGGAGGCCTCCAGTGATGTAGCATCTACTTCTCGAGGGAGGGAGCTTGGCACTTTTGGCCCTTCCTCCATGACGGCGGAGAGACTCAAGTCTCTAATCCACTACTTTCGCCTCCCTAGGGACCTGGCCTATAGCCTCCCCACTGGCAACTTTCTTGGGAGCATGGTCCCAATGACATAGTTATCTTTTAGGAACAGCTCGAGGCTGGCTTGCGTCTCCCTCTGCACCCCTTGATAGTGGAGGTGCTAAACCATTTTAACGTCACTATCAATCAACTTCATCGCAACGCCATTTGGAACATGGTTGGGACTATATCTTTGTGTTACGAGTACTGTCTTCCCTTGGATCTTGATATTTTTGTCTCTGTTCTTTGTATAAAAAATGTCACTCCTGGGGTTCCATCGGAGAGGTGTTTTTACTACCTCTCTCCCCGTCGCAGCCATAAGCTCTTGTACGAGCTACCGAATAAGATTCTCGCCTGGAAGCGGGATTACTTTGTGGTCCGTAACCCCGAGGGGTGGCCCTTCCCAACTTCTTGGAGGGGCGCCATCCAGGACCCTGGGGCAAGCTGGACCCCGAAACTCAGAAAATGATGTTGTCCTGGGCATCGGTAGGCTTCCTCTGTTCAGACTACTTGGCCGAGGAGAAGCTCGTGCAGGTCGGCCTGAGCCCGGGTAGGTTGTCCTTTTAGGTCGCATGGTTTTTGTCACGACATTGTGTTTATATGCATATATATATATATATATATATGGGGGTGGCTCCCTGTAACCCCCTCCATCCATACCCTTACCCTCCGTTCTCAGTGGGGAACTGGGAAGGGGTGAACGACTACCTCGTGGCTCATTGGAGGAGCCGAAAGGCGATTAACAACGACGAGGTCGCTCACTGGGGGAATATGGAGCCCAGGGACTTCGCCGCGTTCGCCTCCTCCCACTGCATGGTGGTAAGTGATTCTTTCCTTTCTTCTTCTCTCATTTTGCTTCCTTTCACTATCATTTGATCTTCTTTTCTGTTGGCAGGTGAATACTGCCATCCATGACATGGCTCTCTCGACGCCCTTGACCAGCGGGCTACTAATAAGAAGCTCTAGGGCGAGCTCAACTGGATCCGGGGCGAGCTCCATCACACTCACAAGGGGAGTAAGTCTCAAGAGCTGCTTGTCCGCAACCAGGAGGCTCAAATTGCCCGGTTGTCTGAAGAGAGCGCGCATTACAGGGAGGAGTCATCGAGGGTGGCGGCAGAGAGGGAGCTCCTCTAGCAGTAGGTGCGGGACTTTGAGTCCACTCTTCTAGATCGGACTCGAAACTTTGACCAGATGGTGGAGGCTGAACGAGAGAAAGCGGTCTGGGATTTCAGAGACTCCCAGGAATACCATGGCCTCCAGGCGGAATATGGCTCGCGTTCGTACCACTTTGGGTTTAAGCTTTGCCGGTGGTTGGTTCAGAAGAAGTTCTTCGGGCTCAACCTCGACGGCATCACTATGAAGGGCCTGTCTCTTGAGACGGCGGATCAAGCGGAAGAAGAGGAGCCTGACTCCCCAGAGGATGAGGATGAGGAGGCGGATCCCTGAGGCGGTGTTTTTTCGGACTTCTGGTGGCTCTCGGGTGCCATAAACCCGGTCTTTCAAAGGTCTTTGGTTGGGCGGTTGGGCCCTATGATTGTCAAACTTTCCTGAGTTGTTTAGATCGGTTATTGCATTGTCATTTTTCTCTCTCTTTCTTTTTTTTTCTTTTGAAATGGTAATGAAAGTTCTCCCTTTTTCTTCCAAGTATGATGTGCTCTTTTATCTTTGCTAAGGCGATCTCAACACCCAAGCTATTAGAGCTATATACCCGAAATAGGACTCCTCGATAATCGTTATCTCGAACTGTCCCTTAAATCATTTAAGGCATCTCTATGGTGCACGACGAAATGATTACCACATGTGCCCAAACTATACGCTTGTCGGTTATTCTCTAGTTCGATCATCGTACTAGAACGAGCTATGCTTGGCAGGGTTTAAGCCCGAACTATTTACACTTCTCATACTTTACCTTCATCATCGAAATGGATAAGTCTTTCTTGATGCCGAGGTGTTGGTCAGCTCGGCACTTGAAGTTCACCCATGTCATGGAGACGACTAGGTCTTATTGTGCCGAGGTCGTGTTAGCTCGGCATTTTGGCCCTTTGGCTCTAAGAGTGACTTATACTCCACTCTTGGAGTTCGCACATGCCATAAAGGCGACTGGGTCCTATTGCGCCGATGTCATGTTAGCTCAACATTTTGGCCCTTAGGCTCTGGGAGTGGCTCGTGGCCTACTCAGTTCTTACAGATAGTATTGTCTTAAGTTGACAATATTCCATGCCCGAGGTACTTGTTTCCCTTTGAGAGTCTCGAGCTCGTACGTTCCTTCCCCGAGCACTCGTTTCACTCGATAAGGTCCTTCCCAGTTGGACCCGAGCTTGCTAGCGCCAGGCTCAAGTACCATAACTTTGCGAAGAACCAGGTCACTGACGTGGAGGTTCCACTTCTTGACCCTGGCGTTATTGTACCGAGCTACTCTTTGTTGATAAGTTGCGGTCTTGATGTACGCGAGGTCTCTTACTTCGTTGAGTAGATCGAGGTTGGTACGGAGCTCATCTTCATTCATTTGGTCACTGTATGCTTCTAGTCGCAGTGTAGGGACTTCGATCTCTGCGAGGATAACTGCTTCGGTGCCGTAGGTGAGGTTGAAGGGTGTTTCTCCCATGGCGGTCTTCTCCGTGGTTCGGTAGACCCATAGAACACTAGGCAGCTCATTTGCCCACAACCCTTCAACCCGGTCCAGTCATGCTTTCAGTCCGCGGAGGATGGCTCTATTCGTGACTTCTGCCTGACCGTTTGCTTGAGGGTGTGCGATTGAAGTAAAATTCTGTTGAATTCCCATGTCTTGGCACCAGTCTTGGAATTTGATGTCCTCGAACTACTTGTCGTTGTCAGAAATCAATACCCGAGGTAACCCGAAGCGGTACACGATGTTCTTCCAAAAGAAGTTTTGGATGTTCCGGGCTGTGATCGTTACAAGGGGCTCAGCTTCTACCTACTTTGTGAAGTAGTCCACTGCTACTACTAAGAACTTCCTCTCACCCGTTGCTGGCGAGAGTGGCCCGAGTAGATCAATGCCCCACTGTGTGAAGGGCCACAGGCTGGTGAGATACTTGAGGTCGGCAGCAGGTTGGTGGTGAATATTGGCATGCCTATGGCATTTGTCACATTTTCTTACGAGCTCAATAGCATTTGCCTTCATTATTGGCCAATAATACCCCTGTCGAAGTGCCTTATGGGTGAGGGCCCTGTCCCTCAAGTGCCCACCGCACAACCCCTCATGAGTGTCGCGGAGTACGAGCTCGGCTTTGGTAGGTCGCAAGCAATGCAAGTAGGGGAGCGTGTAGGATCTCCGCTATAGTCGTTCATCTATTATGACGTATTTGGCTGCCTGGCGCTGCACCCTTCTGGCTGCATTGTGATCTACAGGGAGGGTCCCATGCAGCAAGAAGCTCGCGAGTGGGTCCATCTAGCTCGACTATGCTTGAACGACAAAGAGTGACCTCCTCTGCCCCCCCCCTCGAGAAAGCTAGGTCGAGGCAGGTCCTCTATGTACACAGTTCTCATGGTGATGTCGCTGGCGCTGGCTAATCTGGACAGGGCATCGGCCTCAACGTTCTCTGACCTAGGGATTTGCCTAATAAAGTGAGATTGGAAGTTGAGCATGGCTTCTCTGACCTTGGCTAAGTAGGCGACCATGGTTGGCTCGCGAGCTTCGTACTCGCCAATGACCTGGTTGGCCACGAGCTGGGAGTCGCTGTAGATAACGATGTGCTTGACTTTTACTTCTTTGGCTAGAGCTAGTCCAGCTATCAATGCCTCGTACTCCGCTTCGTTGTTAGATGCCGCGAACTCGAAGCATAGCGTGCACTCCAGCTTCGTGCCACTTGGGCCATGCAAAACTATTATGGCTCCACTGCCCTGTTAGTTCGAGGAGCCATCTACGTGAAGGATCAAGGGCTCCTCATCCCAACTCGCGCTTGGCCGAACTAGGAGAGATGCCACACTGGCTGCTACCTCACGGGGCTCAGACTCGACCGGCCTAGGAGCTTCGGGCTCACCCGAGTTGGGAGCCTCATGCTCAACTGGCCTGGGAACTTTGGAATTGAATGTGCACTCGACGATGAAATCTGCTAAGGCTTGGGCCTTAATGGCAGTTCGCGGCTTGTATTGGAGGTCGTACTCACTGAGCTCAACGGCCCACTTCGTCAACTGACCAGAGACCTCGGGCTTAAGTAAGACTTGCCTCAGAGGTTTGTCGGTGAGAACGATAACAGTGTGAGCCTAGAAGTACGGGCGGAGCTTCCAAGCTGCAATTACTAGTGCGTATGCTAGCTTTTCTATCTCTGGATATCTCATCTCTGCTCCCTGCAATACTTTACTAACATAATAACGGGTCATTGAACCCGATCTACTTCCTTTATTAGCACCGAACTGACCACTTCGTCGCTTGCCGAGAGGTACAGTTCTAAAACATCGCCCTCCTCGGGCCAAGTTAAGATCGGCATGCTAGCGAGGTACTTCTTGAGCTCGTCAAAAGCGAGCTGGCAAACTTGGGTCCACTCAAACCCTTTGCTCTTAATTGCCTTAAAGAACGACAAACAGCGGTCCGCCAACTTGGACATGAAGCGACTCAAGGCGGCTATGTGGCCGTTCAACCTCTGAACCTCGTTCCACTTCCAGGGTAGTCTCATATCTAAGATGGCCTTAATTTTATCCGGGTTGGCCTCAATGTTGCGTCGGTTGACGATGTACCCTAGGAACTTGCCCAAGGTCACACCGAATACACACTTGTTTGGGTTTAATCTCATATTAAATTACGCAAATTTTCAATAACAGAATGCAAGTCTTGTATTAATTCATGTGAAAATTGAGCTTTGACAACCATGTCATCTACATAGCATTCTACTTTTCTGCCAATTAACGGCGCAAACAACTTATTTACAATCCTTTGAAAGGTTGCCCCTGCATTTTTCAACCCGAAGGGCATAACCTTGTAACAGTATAGCCCGAACTCCATGATGAAGGTTGTCTTTTCTTCGTCCGCTGGGTCCATCTTGATTTGGTTATAGCTTGAATAGATGTCCAAGAAACTTAGCAACTCATGCCCTGAGGTCGCGCCTAGCAAGCGGTCAATTCTGGGGAGTGAGAAGTAGTCTTTTGGGCAAGCCCGGTTTAGGTTGGTGTAGTCGACGCACATGCGCCACTTGCCGTTGGCCTTCTTTACCAGGAGGGGTTGGCTACCCAGCTCAGGTAATGGACTTCTCTTATGAAGTCAGCTGTGAGGAGCTTCTCGACCTCCTCGTCGACCGCTTTCATCGCTCCGGGGCTAGGTTGTGTTTTTTTTGTCTAACGGGCCTAACTACAGGATCAGTACTCAGCTTGTGAGTTATAAGGTTGGGGTCTATACCGGACATCTTTGCCGCGGGCCATGCAAAAATATCTAAATTTTGAAGTAAGATACTTACCAGTTCGGATCGTAGAGGTTCCTGGACGGAAGCACCGATCTGAAGCGTCCGAGCTGGGTCTGCTACTGAGGTCGGAACTGCAATTGTTTCTTCCGTGGACGTGGCTCATTCTTCGCCTTGTTCCGTAGGCCGTTCCAGTTCGAGGTCGTTGACCACCTTGGTCTTTCCCTTTAGGGCGGTGACATAGCACTTGCGGGACTCGAGTTGGTCGCCCCGCGCTACCCCACACCGAAGTCTGTAGGGAACTTCATAGCCAAATGATAGGTGGAGACCACCGCTCGTAGAACATGGGTGATCAACCGACCTATTATGGCATTGTATGGGGAGGGGGTCACGACCACTAGGAAGTCGTGGTTGAGTCTGACTATGTAGGGCCATGTGCCAACTTTCACAGGTATTGTTATTTTCCCAAGGGGTCGGACTTCTTCTCCGCTGAAGCCCACCAAAGGAGTGTCCGCGGGGTTCAAGTCACTTTTCTGCAACTGAAGCTAGTCGAACGCGACTTTGAAGAGGATATCTGTCGAGCTACCCGATTCAATGAGTATGCGCCTAACCTCGAAGTCGTTGATCCTTAGCTTTATCACAAGTGCATCATCATGGAGGTAGTGGACCCCTCGCGCATCATCTTCCATGAAGAAAATTGGCTCTTCTGTCCTTGGCCATTTCGGAGGATTCTGTTCTTCCCGAGCGGCCTCACAAACTGACATACGAGCTGTTGTTGAAGTACAACTCGCGAGGATCAAACCTCCCACTATCACGTGGATGGTGCCCTGAACCGGCCTCTCTTCCGAAGGCTGCCTCTATGACTGTTTGGCCGGCCTGTTGTTGGACTCGGGAGCATCCTTACCGTGCTCCCCTTGCTGACCTGTTTTATTATTATTATTATTTTGTACAAAGTTCCTTAAATATTCGCGACGGATGAGCTCCTCAATCTCATCGCAGAGGTTTTTACAATTTTTGGTACTATGACCGTGATCTTCGTGAAAACTGTAGTACATATTCTTGTTTCTCTCATTGGGATTTCCCCTCAAACGGGGTGGCCACTTCACATACGGGGCATCCTTGATCGCCATCAGGATTTTGGCCCACTTCGCGTTTAGTGGGGTGTAATCAATTCGGTCTGCTACAAGAGCTCGGAACGACTGACCCGGCTTTGCCCCCCGAGCTGCATCCTTTTTCTTTCGGCTATCCCCTTGATTGGAAGGCTCTCCTTCCCTTTTCCTCTTTTCAGGTGCACCCTCGCCCTTCTGGCTGATCTCTTCTTCGGTGGCTATAAACCTGTCCGCGAGCTTAAGAAATTTGGTTATGGTCGCCGGTTGGTTGACGACCATGTGCCATTTGAACTCTTTGTGCATCACGCCTTTCTTGACTGCTACGAGGAGCACAACGGGGTCCAGGTGCGATATCTGCATGCAAGCATCGTTGAACCACTTGACATAGCTTCAGATGGATTCTCCCTTTCTCTGCACTATATTGAGGAGGTTTTCTTCAGTCCGCGGGCACCGCTTGCTGGTAACAAAGTGGGACGTGAAGGCTTGCACGAACTGCGCCCAACTTCTTATTGATCCAGGCACTAGGTTCCGGTACCATGTGCGGGCTACTCCTCTGAAAGTGGTGGAAAAGGCCACGCACATGCACGACTCACTAGCTCTCGCTAGGTGCATCTGCGACTGGAAGGGGTCCACGTAATCATTTGGGTCGAACGACCCATCGTACTTGTCAAGAGGTGGGAGCTTGAAATCTTTAGGCATTGGGACTGCCAGGAGCTCGGGAGATAAGGGGGATTGAACTAAAAGGAGGGGAGCCTTGACTTCGCCCAATCTTACCTCTTCTTTGCTTCCGAGCTCGGGCAGGTCGTGGGTGGCAGATCGGCGAGCTCGGTGGCGACATCTCTACTTCTTGGTGGGCTCGATGTTTGTGCTGCTCACCTCTGTGCTGTCAGGGATGGTGTGTGCAGGAAGTAGCTCAGGTCGTTGGTGATGATTGCGGACAAAGGGATCCTGCTTGGAGCCTGCGGCCAGAATCACGAACCGGTTCTCTAGGAATGGGGTATCGGGCTCGAAGGGCTAAGGCGACGTTGACTTGGCGAATTGAGGTCCTTCCGACCTGACTGCCTGCGATGAGACCGGAGTGGCCGATCTTTCTTGTTTGCCGTGGAAGGAGGCCTGGCTCCTAGGAGGGTTATGGGGGGCCTCTCCTTGGTGAGAAAGGTGCTCCTCCTGACGACGAGACCTAGCTCGCTGTGAGGCTGGGTGCCGAGGAGGGAGTTGCGGCTGCTGAAGCTGGGGTTGAGGCAGCTGAGGGAATTGCTGCTGATACTAGTACTGAGAGACATGGTGTAGCACCTGTTGTTGATAGAGCTGGAATTGTTGAAACTGTTGCATTTAGGCCTGCATGGCCCACATGCACTGCACCAAGTCCTCTAGTTGGTTCGGGTTGGCCGCTGGGGGCACAACCGAGGGTTCGGTGAAGGTTACTCCGACTGTAGTAGGGAGTTGAGCAACGATGGGTGCCCCTACAAGAGGCACGTTCAAACTCGTGATCCCGTCCGCTGAGAGGAGGACGGTGAACTGTCTGATGTAGACAGTAGGAAGCTGGGGCTGTTCCCTGGAGTTATCCATCTCCATGCTTCACCCGATGTTGCTTGAGGAAGCCATGAGTGTCAAGTTTTCAAGGAAGAAAGTGTTGTGAAGGTTTAGAGAAAGGCTTTTCGAAGCGTTTTTCACAGACGATGCCAAATGATGTAGCGCGATCCGGTCATTCCTAGCTAGCACTCACGTGGCTCTTGGAAGATACCTAAGATGAAGAAGAAGAAGAATCCCTGGGGCGGGAACACTCCGATGCTTAAGTTAGTACTCTATAGAAGAAGCAAGGAGAAGATGAAGGCTAAGAGTGCAGATAGCACATTATCACTATACTCGAGAGATTAGAAGTCTCAAGAAGAAATTTCTCTTCTACCCTAAGGGATTTTATAGGGGCGTTCATGTCAGGTCGGGCATAACCACCACTGGGCTCCTGCCACAGCCGTTTCCTGCCAGGGCTGCACAGGTGATCAGTATGACATACTTCTCACCCGGGTGAGTGACACGCTTCCAAAGTGGCAAGCACGCCTCCGCCTGTTGAGAGACGTGGACGCAGACTGTCGAAAGGACAGGGACTGCACCATCAGTAAGGGACGTGGTGCAGTCCAATCAGTACGGCTTGTCAGATAGAAGCTTCCTGAGGAGTGCTCACGCGGCTCATTCGCGAGCTACTTTGTAGCGAGCTCGGAATACTTCAGCATTACCCTTAATAGAATTGGTCCTTGGGATGACTTGTCTGGTTGGGAGCTCGAACGAGCTAGTTACCCTAGCTCGCGAGCTAAAATTGCCTCGGAGTATCCCTTCAAAGGTAGCTCGGGGAACCTGGAGCTCGCTTTGTGGTGAGCTCCTCCTTTTGTGAGCTACAATGTAGCGAACTGCTTTATGGGCCCGTCACTTGGTTACACTAGGCTACAATGTTGAGTTGTCGCTCATGTTGAGTCATTGTCCACGTGTCACCATTTCATAGGTTGGGTCATATCGTCCTCCATCACTTTTCTTGTAATACCCACAATAGATTTAGGAGGGTGATTTCAAGAATTCTGAAAATCCCGATGGAAAGGAACAAAAGAGAAATACTTGGGTGCTCCCATAATTGAGAGTACGGTGAGAAAGGAGACTTTTAAAGAAGTAGAGGAAAGGATAAATAAGAAGTTAGCAGGATGGAAGAGAATCACATTATCAGTTGTTGGTAGAGTTACCTTGCTTAGACCTACCATTAATATGATGCCTCAATATTTAATGAGGGTGTTTAAATTCCCCCAAAAAATGTAGTGGAAAATATTGAAAGAAAGCAAAAAAAAAAATGTGGAACAAAGGAAAAAGTAAAGGTCTTAACCTTCTTAAATGGAGCTAATTTGCCATTCGAAAAGAAATGGGGCATGGGGTTTAAAAAATCTCAAATGGGCAAATGAAGCTTGGAAACTTCTTACCCAACCTGAAAATTTATGGGTCCAAATTATGAAATATATATAATGGAAATTTCTAGTTAATTAAGGCAAAAAAAGTCGATTTCTTGAATTGGAGAAGCATCCTCCATTTCCGACCGAGATATTCTAAAGAAAGGGATGAGGTGGCAATTTGGGAATGGAAAATCCATAAATTTTTGGACGGACAAGTGGTTTGGAGAAAGAGCTTTAGTAAATGAGGATCCGGACTCTCATTCTAATCTCATTAATACAGTTAATGAATTTATCTCCAATTCATGGAACAAGGAAAAAATCTTGAGTAAGGTAAGCCTCAGGCAATGGGACTAAATCAGAGCAATCCCAATTCCATCAAGGGGTACTAAGGATAGGATAATTTGGAAATTTAGTCCAAATGGTGAGTATTCCATTAAATCGACCTACACTCTCCTTGAGGGTACCCTAAGTGATAATGCAACACCCCCCCCCCCCTAATGTTCAGTACTTCATGTACTTAGATTTAAAAAATAATCTGTTAACAAAATCGTAGTTAAAAAAACTAGATCTTGTTGATAATGTTGACTACTATTTTTGAGGAAATGAAGAAGATTTAAAACACTTCACAATTGTGAAGAGGTCAAGCAGTTGTGGCAAAGATGTAGCGAATGTTGGTGGGTTAGTATTGCAAGTGATGATCCAAAACATAACCCAAAGCTTTCTCTAGAAAAAGCTAACTTAATCATGTTCAACTTATGGAAAAGGCAGAATAACAATGTTTTTAATAACAAAAACCTTCTCATGGATCAAGTATTTAGTAAAGTCAAAGGAGATTTTGATGAATACTTAGTTGCTTGTCAACCATTACCTTCAACCAATCCGGTGGGGAAGAGGGATAATTTTATCAGATGGACCTCGCCAAATAATGGTTGGGTCAAGCTCAATTTTGACGCCACCTCTAGAAATCAAGATGGAATCTCAGCTGTTGGAGTTATTATGAGGGATGAATGGGGTTAAATTTTATGGGTGACTTGTAGAAACATTGGAGAATGCTCGATAAATGAGGCAGAAGCATGGGCAACTCTTGAAGCCCACCACATTGCATCCAAATTTCCTGAGAACAAATATATCATAGAAGGGGATTCTAGCCTTATCATTGATTGTCTTCATGAATGTTTGGTGCTTCTATGGAACTTATGCAATATCATCAATGAATGTCAGCATCTGAGACTCAAGTTTGAGATAAACATCTCATATTCTCATGCGTTTAGGGAAGCAATTTTTGCAGCTGATCGCTTGGCAAGCTTGGGTCACATGTTATCCTTCTTTGGTTCGAGGCTCGAAGATCATCTCTTCAACTACACTTGTTTTTGTGATGGTTGGGGTCATTTTACTAATCATCATGCTTCTTTTTAGTGTTTGTATGCTTCTATTTTTAGTTATTTGTTTTCTCCCAACTGTAAAAAAATGGGTATAATTATTCATGTAAATAGTTGCATCAATTTTGTCAATATTAGATTTACAACGATTATGGATGTAAAACTTTGCCATGGGTTGAATTTGTATCAATTTTTATGTAAAACTACATTCAAAACAAGAACGACAAACCATGAGTGAAGTTTTGCACCGGTCTGTATTTACACCCCGACTTCCAAGGGCTACAAACATTGTATCAGTTTACCATTACACTACACCATGCAACGCCAGAGACCGTCCGATGGAAAAGTTGAGGAGTTAAGTTTTTAGTCCGAGGCCCCTCAACTTCGTAGAACAACATTTCCTCCCATTCCCGTATTTATTCGTGTATTATATTATCAACCTTCAACTTGAAGTCTACACTCTACTGTGAACATCTCTGTCTCCATCTTCGGCTCTACTCATTCGCGAAACAGAGTAGGGGTCTCGGTAAGGCGTTGCCGGGGATTTTTTTTTTTTTTTTTTCTCTCGGCTCCTCTTTATTTATTTATTTTTTTTTTGTTTCCTTCCTCTCTTTTTCTTCTGGATGTTATTTATTTCTTTATTTCTAATGCAGGAAAAAGGGGGAAGATGGGAGCTGGTCGTGAGGTTCTGATCTCTTTGGATGGAGTGAGAGACAAGAACTTGATGCAGCTGAAGAAGCTCAACACGGCTCTCTTCCCTGTTCGCTACAATGATAAATATTATGCGGATGCCCTCGCTTCTGGCAAATTTACGAAACTAGGTCTGAATACTCTCATTTTTCCCTTTTGTTTTTCTAACTCGCCGCTGATAATCCAGTTAGCTGCATCCTCATCGTTCTGATGTTCTTTGTGGGTTGCATTCTAGATGTTAGGGTTCTTTTTTGTGCAATGGATGCTTCGACTTTGAGGGGGATGGGTTGGTGGTTTATAGTTGACCCATTAATGGGTATCCTCTGTTTTGGTGAAATGATGATGGGTTTTTGGTTTTCTTTTTTTAAGTCTTGGTGGTTTTCGAATCTGAACATCGTTTCTTTGAATCCTGTGATCTGCTAATTCGTTGGCAGGTAGAGTGGCAAGGAGTGGAGAGGAGTGAGCTTTATTGGGGTATAAGCCACACGGGGTAGATTGTGGTATCTGTTCTACCGTTTTTGTTGGTTTGAGGTTTTTGGCCTTGGTTCTTGATCATCTGGTTCTGATGGTCTTGTGTTCTATGTTTGATCTCAAACGAAGTTTTATTGTCATCGATTATAAAAAGAGTTACTTGAGTAATTGCTTTTAAGATGCATATAGATTCTCTATAATCATGTAAGTGCTGATAGTATCGTTCTTGAAAAAACATCTTCCTTTGTGTCCAGCATATTACAGTGACATTTGTGTTGGTTCAATCGCATGCCGCCTTGAGAAGAAAGAAAGCAGTGTTCGTGTTTACATCATGACGCTGGGTGTTTTGGCCCCATATCGTGGTCTAGGGGTAGGTAAGTTCACAACATATATTTTACCTTTTCTACTTTCATTTTCTGGACTATGCACCTTTTTTCTAGCACCAGAGTCATAGATTTCTTTACTACTACTCGTAGATGTGTATTTTTTATAAAAAAAATGTTCAAACTTGTTTTTTTTTTTTTGAGCAAAGGTGAATTGTATTTATCAGAACAGGAGACTTGACTCAACTTAACTGAGTTTGTTTAAGCTGTTTCGTGTTTGGTTCTCCTCAAGATATTTGAGGATAGGTTGATTCCTTTTTGCCCCTTTGTTAACAAAGATTTTGTTAATTGTATAACAAAAATTACAAGTACAAGAGGGGAAGACATAGGGGCGATTGCTTGGTGCAATAGTAAAACTTTGGGTTGATAAGCATGACAATGCTGGCTTGAGTCTGTCTGAGAGCAAACACTTCATGCTAAAGTTGAGAAGGTTAGGTCCATGTCCAGCCCACCCCACCCAGGACCCTTGATAACCAAGACCATCATTGGGTAATGCCATTTATAAGAGGGGAAGACATCTTTAATATACAGTCAAAATGAACTGTAGAATTTCCATCCTTTAAAACTGTTTAGATTACTACTAACTTGACAAGATATAGAGATCATTGCTTGGTGCAACAGTAAAGCCTTGGTCTGACAAACATGGGAACACAGGTTTGAACCTGAGAGTGGCCACTACATGTTAAAGTGCTGATGGTTAGATCCATATTCAGTCCACCACAGCACCACGACCAAGACTGACATTGTGTAATGGAAATTCTATGATTTTCACTGTCAGATAAACCATAGAATTTCCATGACCTACTTTCTGAATTAGATATATACTACCTCATGAAAAAACCTGAAAGATTGAGAATTTGAGTTCTTTAAGTTCATTGAAAATGGACTAATCATAATAAGCAGCTTTTCAGCACACATGTTCTCAAAGAGGACCGCCATTTTTCTTCAAACTATCAACTCTCCATAGAAATGGCAGAAGAAACTATCCTCCAAAGTATGGAACACATAACTCGAGCACAAGTTCAAGGGAGGACCCCATGGGATGTTTAGGTCATATTAGAACATCTCTGAAAGAAATACCAAATATCATTATCAATTCATACTGAAGAAGTGGTTTCAATTTCTCCCATTGCCGCATACACCAATTTGCTTATTGAGAACCCCTGATCCTCTGGTTGATCAAATGTTTCTGTGAAGCATTACAATACAAACAAAAGCTTTACCATCAGGACCATGCTTCTCCAAATCCACTCAGGAAGTTGAAAAGAAATCGGTCTAGCAGCTAACCAGAAAGCCATATGGTGAGCTTACTTAACAGAGGCCTTCTGCAGAACCTGCACCATTCTATAAAGCTTAATGTTGAAGCTTCAGAAGCATTTATCAAAAAAAAAATGTTGATGCTTCAGCAATCAACATGAGATTATACTTTGGTTTTTCTTTAATAAAAGTATCTAAGACTGGGTTTGAAACTTTTGAGTTCTATCTTTCTTGAACTTCAATACTTTGGTAAAGTCTGGGGGAGTTAAACCCAAGATGTACTGATTTATCAAAAAAAAAAAGGAAAGGAAAGAAAACCAAGATGTACTGGTCCCATAACCTTTGATCTAGCTATTTTGGTAGTTGGGAGCTCAATAGATTAGCCCATGGGTATTGTTTTATGGAATTGTATGCATTGTCATCAATTTATAGTTTTATACTGTGCAATCCATGGACTTCAAAAATCAAATAGGAGTTTAAGGCTAAAGATAGCTTGTTCTCATTTAGCAACTTTTTGCTCAATTTAATACGTATGTGCTTCTCTCTCTCTCTCTCTCTTTTAATTTTTGGCCATCAAAATGCCTTTTTTCATGGATCATGGAGATTTTTAAACAATTGAATATTTTGGGCTGCCAAAGATTTTTTTTTATCAATAACAATTTCAGTAATTTTATTAAAATATGATAGGAATAGTTACATCAAGGAAGACAAACTCTCTTATCTTCCAAAGACAACATAAGTCCTCAAAGAAAGAAAGGAAAAAAGAAGCAAATTAGTTACAACTTATCCCAAAACATTACATCCCTTTCTATCCCCTGTTTAGCTAGCCCATCAGCTATAGAGTTAGCTGATCTTTTAACCCAACTCAGCCTGATTTCCATTTCCCGCACCAGCCACTTGAACTTTCTTTTCTCATTGCTGTACTTCCATAATCCACAGTTGTCTTTCCTCAGCCACCCTATGACCACTCCCAAGTTCCCTTCAATTATGAGTTTTCTAACATCCATTTCCTTAGCTTTTTGAACACCTTCCATAACTGCCAAGATCTCAGCTCTAAGAGAGTCCCCCGCTCCAATTGGACCTGAAAACATGGTTGAAATGACCCCATTCTCATCCCTAAAAACACCCCCAATCCTTGATTGTCCAGGATTACCCCTACGACTCCCATCAAAGTTCAGTTTTAGGAATCCAGTAGGTGGGGGTGTCCAAGACACCTTCACCACTGATTTGGACTTCATACAGCTTGCAATCTCACCCCACTTCCTTAACATGTCATCCACCTGCAGTCTGTGAATAACTCTAAAGATTTCAGCCACTGTATAGCCTTGATACGAATCACAGCCCTCAATTCTTCAGCCCCTCCCTCCTTATTCGAAAAGGTTCTAAGATTTCTTTCTTCCCATAAGGACCAACATACTGCAGCCCTCAGTCATCTCCACATTGTCCTTCCCCTTTTCACGCGCCACCTGAACAAAGAAGGAGAAAATAGGATCTGCAAATCTGATGGAGGGTTTCACCTGCACCTAAAGAGAGAAAAAGCCCATTCCCAAATTGACTTTGCAAATTGGCACGACACCAGTAAGTGAAAACTAGTCTCCCTATCCGCTTTGCATGGAACACACCAATGAGGCGATAAGCATGTATTGGGTCTCTTCTTTTGAAGCAAGTCACCAGTATTGAATCTTTCCAGAAAGGCTTCCCAACAAAAACTACCAACCCTAGGAGAGATTGGTCTGCACCAAACCTCATTAACTGGGAAATGAGAGGTTGCGGGATTGGTGGGCTGACATAAGACTCTGAAAAATGAAGCACAGGAAAAAGAACCCATGGGAGTCGGGGTCCAAGTTCTAGAGTCCACCTTTGAGGGGACAATGAAGACATTATCAAGGAGGTCAGGAAAGCTCAAGACGCTGTGGAAGTTAGAGTCCCTCACAACCCTCCTCAATCCCAGGTTCCACCCAAACTTAGAACTGGAGGATGAAGGGGTGATGAAAAAAGAAATTGGCTTATTTTTAAACTTAGAGAGGGCATACAGGGAGGGAAACAAGTCCTTAAAAGGAACATTCCCCACCCAAGTTTGTTCCCGAAATTTAATGCAAGTGCCAGAGTTCAAATCATACCTGACTAGTAGGGAAAAGATTGGAAGCAAATTATGAATGGCTTTCCAAGGTGAGCTGCTTGTGGTCCTTGCTCTGATTCCAACATCCCATCCATTCTGCTCCATCCCATGTATGCTTGCCACTATTCTAGCCCATTGCTTCTCCTGCTCCAAAGGAAACCTCCACAACCATTTTCCTAAGAGGGCCGAGTTCCTTTTCCCAATATTCCCAAGCCCCAAACCTCCACAAGCTTTGCTCCTGGTCACCATTTTCCAGCTAACTCTATGGTCCCTCTTCTCCTCTCCCAGCTCCCTAAGGAAATCTCTCATTAATCTCTCCAACCTATTGGAAACCTTCATTGGAATTTTGAACACTGAAAGGAGATGGATAGGTAAGTTTGCAAGCGTGGCCTTGATCAATGTGGTCCTTCCACCAAGGGAGAGATAATTCTTTTTCCAAGAAGCAAGCTTTTTTTTCAAACCTCTTCACCACCAGGCTCCACAAACTCTCTCTCTTGGGGTTGTCCCCTAGGGGCAAACCTAAGTAACTCAATGGCCAACTTGAGACTTCACACCCAAGCACTTCCGCAATCTCCCTAGCCTCTCCCTCCATATTCACACCCACAACACAACTTTTCCTGAAGTTCACTTTTAAGTTTGACATTTGCTCAAAAAGTTGAATCACTAACTTCAAATTCCTGATGAACCTCACATTACCTCATTCACAAAACAAGATTGTATCATCAACAAACTATAAGTGAGTGAGTGGGATGTCCTCCCTACCAACCCTCCACCCTCTAATTAGGCCCCTAGAGTCTACTCTATGGATCAACCTTCCCAACACATCAGCAACAAGTAGGAACGGAAAAGGGGATAGGGGGTCGCCCTGTCTTATACCCCTAGTGGCTGGGAAAAAATCTACCACTGCCCCATTCACTAAAATTGAATAATGACAATTCCGAACACACCCCATGATCCATTTACACCATCTAGCCCCAAGCCCCAATTTGGTCACGATTTTCCTAAAAAATTCCCAATCCACCATGTTATATGCCTTCTCCAAATCCAATTTACACACCATTCCCTTCTTATTATCCTTCATGAAACTCTCCACACTCTCATTGGCAATGAGGATTTGATCTATAATCTGTCTTCCACTCACAAAGGCACTCTGATTTTGTTCAATTAAGTCTGGCAAAACCTTCTTTAGTCTCAAAGATAGTACCTTTTCAATGAGACTAATTGGTCTGAAGTCCCTTGGGTGTGAGGCTTCATTCTTTTTGGGAATCAGAGCAATGAAAGTGGAATTCATCCCCAAATTAGTAATTCCTCTCCAATGAAACTCCTCAAAAACCTGTAGAAGGTCCTCTTTTAGAATATATCCCAAAAATCCTGATAGAAAGCCATTGTAAAACCATCCGGCCATGGAGCTTTTGTTCTATCCATAGAAAAAACTGATTCCTTAATCTCTTCCAAGTCAAACCCCCTCTCCAAACTTCTCATGTTCTCCCCCCTCCCCCTACATCTGACCAGTCTAATCCCTCCACCCACATCCTTCTACTTACAAGCCTTCTCAAAATGAATTTAAAATGTTCTACACATGTCCCAACAATCTCCTCTTGTTGAGTTAATTCAATTCCATCCACAACTAGCTTAGAAATGTAGTTTCTCCTTCTCCATCCATTAGCCAAAGAGTGAAAGTACCTAGTGTTTCTGTCCCTCTTGTAACCATTTACACCTTGATTTCTGCCTCTAGCTAACTTCCTCCTTATGTAGGTAGTCCTCTAACTGTCTTCTCAAGGCTCGTCTTAATTCCTTGTCCCCCTCTCCAAATTCTCCCCTTTTTTCTTTAGAGTCAAGGCTTTCAATTTTGTCTATCAGAGTTCTCTTCCTTTCTTCTAGCTTCCTGTACTCCAAGATATTCCACTCCTTAATCTTAGCTTTCAAGAACTGTAGCTTCTTATGAAATCTCATCCCCTCCCATTCCACCACTGGGTTACACTCATTCCACCACTCTCTTACCCTAATTGTAAACCCATGATGGAGTAACCACATATTTTCAAGTCTAAAAGGAACTGGTCCTCCATTCCTTTTTTCTTCCTTGCAGATCACTATGGGCCAATGATTCGAGGTTACCCTAGGTAGGGCTCTAGATGCCATGTCTCCCCAGTGTTCTTCCCAATTCAAAGAAAACAAGAACCTATCCAACTTAGAGCAAATGGATCTAGATTGGAGATTTGACCAAGTAAAAGTCTTCTGGGCTAGAAGTATTTTCTTAAGCTCAAAGGCATCCACAGACCTGTTAAACTTCCTTATGCTAGTTGTCACCCTCTAATTGCTCTTATTTGTTTCCTCTGAATATATGATCACATTGAAGTCTCCACCCACACACCAAGGCCCATCCCACAATCCTCTTACATCAAGCAATTCCTCCCACAACTCCTTTCTCTCTCTATGATCATTTGGCCCATAAACATTTGTGAGCACCCACACATATCCATCCTCTTGTTGTTTGAACTTCATGGAGATTGAGAATTTTCCAATCAATTCCTCCAATCCTTCTACCACATCCCTCTTCCACATAGTCACTATCCCCTTTGAAGCACCCCAAGATGGAGCTGCCACCCAACTGATCCCCCTCGCTTTCCATACACTCCTTGCCCATCTATCATTAAATTCCATCTTCTTGGACTCCTATAACATTACAATGTTTGGGTTATACATCTTTATTACCTCTTTTATTATTGCTCTTTTCCTCGCACTCCATATTCCCCTCACATTCCAGCTTAGTGTCTTCATTCAAACTCTTTCCTTAATTCCCTTCCACACCTACCCACTACTTTCCCCTCTTCCTCCTATCTCCTTTTGCTCCAAACTTCTTATCACCTTCCACATCTCTTTTCAATCTCTCAACTTCACTCAACTTTATCTTTTTTGTTCTGACCTCCCTCCTCCTCTCTGTAATCCCTCCTTTAGCACATTTAGATCTTCTAATCTGTATCCCAACTTCCCCACAAAATCTGCTATTAACTCCTCTTGTTTATATTCCTCCCCCACTGACCTTCCTCCACATTCCTTTCCGGCCCTATCCTCCTCTCCTTCCCTTCTCTCCTTTGATCCTCCCTTCCTCTCTCCTCTCCATCCCTCACCCCTACCTCATTTCCTCCCTCCTCCACAATGCACTCCACACTCTCCTTTCCTTCCTTGCCCTCCTGTTCTTCCCTTCTCTCCAGTGAACCTTCCCCTCTTCTCTCCTCTTCCCTCCTCTTCACCCCTTCCCCCCGTATCCCATTTCCTTCCACTTCTTTGAATACCCTCTTAATAATTGCCCACACTTTCTCATTTCTATATCTCCCTTCCCTCTCCTCTCCGTTGTTCTTCACCTCCCTTTCCAATACTTCCACAACCCCTCCCTCTTGATTGACTGCACATACATGGGCATCAAAACAAGGATCGGAAGCAGAATCTGGAACAACGGACACAGGAAAAGCATTAGTACCAAAATTCGAATTCACTTGATTACCCGGGTGTGAGAGGGAAAATGGATTAGGAATGTTCCAGGCCTCCCTTTCTAGATCCCGAGGTTGGTCAATATTTGTCTCCTTGGGTTGGTGGGAGAGACCTTCTGTCCTTTGGTCAACATGATGATCTGTTCTCTGTACCCTTGATTCACCCCTGAATGGTATGTTCCAGCTTTGCTTCAGGTTCTCCTGATTTGCACTTTCATTTGTGCCTTGCACAATCTGAGGTCTTGGAAATAGGTTTTCTTGCTTCAGACCTACAATCTTGCTTGTTTCATAGGGTCCCAAACTTCTTGCTACCTCTATCTGACCTTCCTGGCCTCCTCTTAAACACCTCCCGTCTTCCTCTAAGTCATCCCAGAACATCTTCACAATGTCCCATTCTCCCTTGTCACCTGTATCGTAACCATAATCTTCATCCACACTACCGATACTGGTGCCATCCTCTACCCCTTCATTTGAATCATCTTCGTCACCGCTGCACATCACCCAATCTTCATCCGCCTCCTCTCTCTCTTCGGCTCTCTCCCTCGAGTATCTCGGGTTTGGCCTCTTTGAGAGTCGTCGTCCGGAGCTCCCCTCTTCCTTGTTCTGGCGAGGAACCCACTATAAATCCCCCGACCAGTTTGCGCGCGACTACTGGTAAGAATTTCTAACCTCCTTTCTCTTTTGGGACGATGATAGACCATTACTTGTGTCTATCATCGTGCAAATTAATCTCCCCTTCCCCCAACCTATGTGACCATTTAAGTTGTCACGTGGGTCACTTAAAAGAGTCCCCGGTTTGCACATCAGCCCACCCGACCCTCGTTTCATCTCGACCGGCTCAGACCAAGCCATTCTGCCCCCTGGTCTATTCGGTTTCCTTGCCACGTCAGAATAGCTTAATCCCGCCTTATTTTTATTTCGTTCAAAATTTTTTGAATTATTTTCTTTAATCAACAGGCCTAACGTTTGGGCTGCCCCAGCTGGCCCATTAAACCTTCCTTTAATGTCCATCTGCACCTCTTTCTCGCCACCCACTTTCTTCCTTCCACGTGTCCACCACCCCGCTCACTCATCATCTTCAACCTTGGACCCCCCTCCCCTCCACGCCTGTTCAAGTTCCGCAGCAACCCAAACTTTGTACCACACCTCAATGAACCTCAGCATGTTCTCACGCTTGATGCCGACCACTTGTATCTCCACGGCGACCAAGCTCCGTTTATCAGTTTCCACCAAGACTCCTCCTAGACTCTGTATAATGTATTCAAGAACAGAGTCGCGCCAAAGGTGGAATGGGAGACCTATAAGTTTCAGTCTAACACACCCATCTTGGGCAGCAACTTCATTGCAGATGGGATTCCATTTCTGGACCTGTATAAGGCCCCCGTTCACTGCAACAGCTTTAAAGCTCAGTTCCAGCTCGCCCACATCCAACACAGCCTTCGTATCTGCGAGTGGAACCAGTGTTGCTTCATCCCCAACACCTATCTCACCGGCTACTACATCCAGGACCTTCTTCCAGTCTTCGACTTTTTTTTTGATAAATAACAAATACTTTTATTAAGAGATATTAAAATTGAAAAATACAAAGGGAGGGGTAAAAACTCTTAACCCTCCCAAGAGAACATTTCAGATTACAATGTTGCCCATAACAAATTATCTCTTCCCACCCCTTGTTTAGCCAATGAATCTGCCAAGGAATTGGCACACCTCTTAGTCCACTGAAATTTGACTTCCATATTTTGTATGAGATATCTAATTTTCTTCTCTTCATTTAGAAACTTCCACAAACTAAAATCATCTTTCATTAACCAGTTGATAGTCAAATTAGAATCACCTTCCACTATCAGGTTTCTGATATTTAATTCTCGAGCTCTTTTTAACCCTTACATAACAGCCAATGTTTCAGCTCTAAGAGAGTCCCCCCAGCCAATAGGACCCGAATACAATGCGATAATTCGACCTTCATCATCCCTGAAAGCTCCCCCTATACCCGACAGACCTGGATTTCCTTCGCTGCTTCCATCAAAGTTTAATTTAGTGAACCCTGAAGCCGGTGGGGACCAAACTGGGTGAATTACATTCTTCATTGGAATTGACCAAGCCACTTCTTTCCACTTCCTGATGATATCTCCTGAAAAGTTTTCAAATATGTGCAAAGTCTTAGCCCACTGAATCACCCTTATGGAAATTAATTTAGTAATTACACTTTTTTTTCTTTTTTTCCCATGAAAGGTCCGTTGGTTCCTTTCCTCCCAAACTGCCCAACATACAGCTGCTCTTACACACCTCCATAGAATTTTCCCTCTCTTCTTCAGCCCCCTAACAGTAGTAGAATGGAATAGGCTTTGTACATTTGAGGGAGGGGTCCGCTTGCATCCAAAAAGGTAGAAAAACCAACACCAGATTTCTAAAACAAGTGGACAAGAAACCAGTAAGTGATAACAATTCTCACCATTCTTCTTACAAAGAATACACCACTATGGGATAAACACCAATTAGGCCTTTTTCTTTGAAGTAAGTCGCAAGTGTTACATTTTTCAAGGAAAAATTCTCAACAAAATGCACTTACTCTGGGAGGAATTGGTTTACCCCAGACTTCCAAAACTGGAAAAGGGATTCCAAAGACAGGTGGGGAATGGGCTAATACTTTGAAGAATGATGAACATGAGAAGACACCCGAAGGAGGAGTCCAAATCCTACTATCCCTCCTGAGTGGATCAATAGTCACCCACTCAAGGATTTATAGTAGGTCAGCAATGAGGTTCAATTCCGGGTCTCTAAGGGCCCTTCTAAAAACCCAAATTCCAATCAATGGATGAACTAGAAGAGGTCAAGAAAGTGGAGACTGGCTCATTTTTAATGTGATAGAGAATACAAAGACGGGAAGAGCTCCTTTAGCGGAATGTCTCCCACCCAAACATGATCCCAAAATTTCACAAGATTACCAGAGCACATATCATACCTGATTAGAGGAAGGAAAGAAGGAAGGATGGCATGAATTGATTTCCAAGGAGAAGCTCTCGTAGCCTTAACTGAAGCTCCAGAGTCCCAGCCATCTGCTGCTTGCCCATGAATACTTAAGACCACTTGAGCCCATAATTTATCCCTTTCCAAAGTCAATCTCCAAATCCATTTCCCCTGCAGAGCTTCATTTTTTTTCCTGCAAATTACCTAAAACAAGGCCACCATCATTTTTGGTTTTGGTAATTATATCCCACTTGACCCTATGATCTTTTTTCTCCTCTCCTGGTTCTCATAAGAAGTCTCCCATTAATTTCTCCAAAATCCCACAAATTGCTCCAGGCATTTTAAACACCGACAAAAAGTACACTAGCATATTTCCCAATGTAGATTTTATCAGAGTTATTCTGCCTCCCATGGATGGGTAATTTTTCTTCCAAGATGCTAACCTCTTAGTGAACCTCTCAATCACCGGGTTCCAGAAACTCTTTTTACTTGGGTTATCCCCTGGTGGCAGCCCCAAATAGATCAACGACCATTGTGTGATCTCACATCCCAAAGTGCGGGCCCTATCCTCCACCTCACTTTCACTCAAATTAATGGCAATCACACAATTCTTGTCCAAATTAACTTTAAGATTAGTCACCTTTTCAAAACCATTGATCACTTGCTTTAGGTTACTCACCCAACTCACCTCCCCACCACAAAAAAGAATTGTGTTGTAAATGTGTTACTGGGACATTATTCCTTCCTACCCTCCAACCTTTCACCAAATTTCTAGAGTCTGCTCTCTCAATGAGTTTTCCTAGGACTTTAGCAATTAGAGTAAACAGGAAAGGAGAAAGGGGGTCTCCTTACATGATATCCCTGGTAGCCTGGAAATGATCTACCACCCTCCCATTCACTAAGATGGAATAGTGGCAAGTCCTAATACATCCTTTCACCCACTTGCACCATTTCTGCCCAAATCCAAAAGACTCTAAGACTTCCAGTAGAAGCGACCAATCCACCATATCATATGCCTTTTCAAGATCCAATTTGCACACTAACCCCCTTCTTCCCACTTCTTTTGAAATTTTCCACACTTTCGTTTGCAATAAGGATTTGATCCACAATTTGTTTACTCTTCACAAAGGCACCCTGATTTGGGGAAATTATTAAGGGTAGGACTTCTCTAGTCCTCCGAGAAAGCACCTTAGCAATGATTTTATAAAGGCTGTGTACCAAGCTAATGGATTTGAACTCTTTGGGGTGACAGGCATCTCCCTTTTTTGGGATTTAGAGCCAAGAATGTGGAATTGAGGCCTGGATTAATCACCCCCCTTTCAAAGAATTCAGAAAACACTTTTTGGATGCCATCCTTCAGAATCTCCTAGCAATCTTGATAGAAAGCCATCGTAAAACCGTCAGGACCAGGTGCTTTAGATCTATTCATTGAAAATCTGGCTATTCTTATTTCTTCCAATTCAAAGCTTCTCTCTAACCACACCCTTGACTCTTCCGGTAGTCTTGGCCACTCCAAACACTCAATCTGTAATCTGCTCGACATAGGTGTTCTAAAGATTGATTTAAAATGGTCCACAAAGGCCCCTTCAATCTCTTCCTGCTGAGTCAATATTGCATAATTTATCACTAGCTTGGATATCAAGTTCTTCCTCCTGCCATTGGCTACAACATGAAAAAAATTTGTGTTTCTATCTCCCTCCTTTACCCACTTATGTCTGGACTTTTGTCTCCAGCTAATTTCTTCTTTAAAGAGAACATCCTCTAGGTTTTTCCTCAACTCCCACCTAAGCTCCTTGTCCCTTTCCCCAAACTCACCTTGTTCTTCTTCTGCATCTAGCTCCTCAATCTGACTCATCAATTGTTGTTTTCTTTCCTCATGCCTCCCAAATTGGAGAATATTCCATTCTTTAATTTTGATTTTCAACTCCTTCAGCTTTCACTGAATTTTCATACCCTCCCAATTAGCCCTTGGATCACTTGCTACCCACCATTCTTTCACTTTCTCCTTAAAACCTGGATGGGATAACCACCTGTTTTCGAATCTGAATGGGATAGGTCCTCTATTCCTAGGATCCACCTTATTAATCAAAACTGGCCAATGATCAGAGGTGACCCTAGGCAGTGTCCTTGACATCAGACCTCCCTAGTATTCTTCCCAATCAGTAGTAAACAAAAATCTGTCTAATTTTGAACAAATTGGATCAGCTTGGAGATTTGACCAAGTAAACCGACTATGCGACAAATTCAGTTCTTTGAGCTCAAACACATTGGTAAACTCGTTGAATTTCCTCATACTTGTAGTGTTTCTTTGCCACATCTTGTTACACTCGTCAGTGAATCTAATTACATTAAATCCCCTCCTAAGCACCAAGGACCTTCCCATAATCCTCGTATGTCTCTAGCTCTTCCCACAACTCACTCCTCTGCCTGTATCCATTGGGGCCATATACATTAGTTAATACCCATTCAAAACCATCGCCCACCTGTTTGAATTTAACAAAAACTAAGATTTTTCCAATCAATTATTCAACTCCTTCAACTTCATTTTTCCACAAAGTCACTATTCCTCCAGAAGTTCCCCATGAGGGACTCATTGCTCAACTGATGCTTGGATTCCTGAATTAGGAGTATATCTGGATTTTCTTTTCTCAGTAGCTCCTTTATTAACACCCTCTTTCTTGCATTCCTCAATCCTCTCACGATCTTCATATTGCCTTCTTATTCTGTCCCTAACCTGCTTTCCTATTTTTCTCCTTTCCTACCCCTGCCCTTTCTCTCACTGATTTTCTTATCCCCTTCCACATCTTGCTTCAGCCTTTCAACTTCACTCATCTTTCTTTTTCTCACCTTCCCTTCTTTTCTATTCTTAAGGTATATTTTCAGCTCATTCAGATTTCTTATTTTACATCTCAATTTTCCCACAAATTCCGCCGACGACTCTTCTTCTGCTCCTTCCAATTCAGACTCCTCTAATTCCTTCTCTTCTGTCCCTTCACTCTTTCTGTAATCCATCTCTTCTCCAGTATCATTATACCATCTATCCGCACTTTCACTTTCCTTCTTTTTCTCCCCGCTCTGCTCTTTCTCTTGTGTCTCAATTTCATCATGGGCAAACGGTAAGGAAGCAGCTCCGGAACCTGGAGTACAAGCAGCAAGACCAGAGCTAGAGTTAGTATCAAAACCCAAAGGCACAGACATACCTGGACTTGAGTTTGAAGTAGATTCGGCACTGGTCTGGACTTCACAATTCTCTCCCAGAATATAATTTTGTGACGAATTTTCTGAACCTCGGACTCACAACTACTTCCATCGCTGTCATTTATCCCCCTCTGTTATGCCTTTGTTCGAAGTTTGGATATTGATTGATATTATCTTACCCATTCCTTGCTCACTGTTCATTCTCTGACTTGGATTTCCTCTTTCTGGTACACCATTTTCCCTTTTATCCTCCAAATTGTACTCTGCATCTTTCAGCATTCCACCATTATTAGGATATTTTTTATTAGGGGTTAAATCCTTATGTTCTCCAACGAACAGTTCAGCAGCCGCGCTAAGCATGTCCTCCATGTCTTCTTTCTCCATCATATCTTCCCCAAAGCTGTCACTCTCTCTCAGATTCTGGTTCGTATTCATCGTCTGAGGATTCGCAGTGAACCCAGCCAGCGTCCTCTTCATGCTCCTCTCTTCCACATCTGAAATACCTTGGATTTGGGTGTTCTTCTCCCAACTTTCCTTGGTTCGCTGCATCAGATCTGGAAACTGGGATCCACTGTAATTTTCTCTTCACATCAGCACTGTTTCTTCAGCCGAAACAAGAATCCTTCTTTTGTTTTTTCTGTAAGGATGAAGATAGATCACCCATACAGTCTCCAGTCGCACCTAAGTGGACCCGACTCACCTGACCTTTAAAGGTATCACCTGAGTCGAGTAAAATATATGGACCACTCCCCCAGTTGGACCTCAATTGACCCACTAGGATGCCAGTTGGGTCAGACCGGGACCTATAAACAAGTTTTTCTCCTCTGGGTGGACCCAGCCCTTGGTCCGACCGAGTCACCCCTTTGACTGCCTCTGCGAAAGAATGGCCCTCAGATTTTTTTGGATTCAAAAAAAATTGAAAACTTTTCTTAAAATGGCTGAATATTTGGTTCTGGCCATTCAGCTTCTAAAGTGGAAACGTCTTCATTCCTAGAAGAGTTTTCCTTCCCAAGTCCGCACACGTGTCCACTTTTCTTTCCTTGTTCATCACCAATTGTAACTATCGTCTTCAATCTTCGACCTTCCATACCAGAGCGACGCTTCAACTTCCGATGCTACCCAGATTTTGTACCAGTAGCCGTCCGCATACAGATTGATGGATCTTGAAACCTTCTCAGGTTTCACACCAACGACTTTCAAGTTCACTGCTCTCAGGTCCACCGTCTTGAAGGATAGGAGAGCACCACCCGAAGCTGTCGCTATTTTTTGGAGAGTGGTTTTTTGCCATAGATGAAAAGGCAAACCTAGAAGCTTCAATTGAAGCTCCCGTTGCCCATTGTTACTTCATTAGCCGATGGGCACCAGTTTTCAATTGTTACAGGTCCCTCACTTGTTTCTACAGTTTTGAAGTCCAATATCTCCCTTCCCCCCACTTCCATTACAGCTTTTCTGTCATTGAAGGGGATTAGTATCACAGTATGAGGAGTACCAATCATGGAAGTCACCTCCTCGAGTAAGCCTTTCCAGTTGTTTACTTCCTTCTTTGCCAACAAGATTAGTCTTCGCTCCCAACTTCCTTTCTCCCCCTCCAATAAGATCTTTGGTTCCTGCATTGTTAGAGATTCTGCCATTGAATCAGTATTTTCTTCATTTTCTTCTAACCCCAGCCTCTCTAATTGCTTCCTTCTCTTTGTCATTTCTTCCTTTCCCAGTATTGCTGTCATTTTTTCTGGTTCCTTTATCTCTTCCTTCTTTCTCACAGCTATTCTCCGGTGAAGCTCGTTTGCTACCGTACTCCAGCCTTGCAGACTGTTGCCTACTGGTATGATGATGCTCTGTTTTTTCTCTGCTCAAAACTTTCCTCCAGAACAACAAACCAGCCATTGGAGTTTCTCTTTCTCTCAGCAAAATACTCCCTCCTTAACTGCCTAAGGGAACTCTTCCGTGGCCCACCCCAACTTACATGTACTGCTCCGTCCAGGAAGCTCTGGAACCATGATACAGCTTCACCCACCAACAGTTTCGTTCCTCTTCTTCCTTCTCTTATCTTTATCGTAAGATTCTTTTGGTATACAATTTCTTCCATCAAGAATCCTTTTCTCTCGGCTGTAATCACTTTTCTCCATTTTCCAGTTGTTGTGAATCCTTCGATCTTCTCCATCAAGAATCCTTCTTTGTTTTTATTATTTTGATCAATAACTTTCATGTTGTGTTTTTATATCCCTCCCTCAGCCAAATTGTCGTCGATTTTTGTCTCCAGCTCCACCTCCTCAGCGCTCATAGAAGTATTAATATTCTAAGAAATGAAAACTATCCAACCTTGGTGGCTAATTTTTTTCCAGTCTTCAACTTTTTTATCAGCCAACAGAACCATTCTTTTCTTTCAATCCTCCTTCCCTGCTCCCACCAGAATTCGTCGACATATAGATGAACAGGTCACCACCACTTCGGACATCTGAAGATGTTGGACTTCTGCACTTCCAGTAGTTTCTACTGCCAAAGATGTGCATCATTTTCCAAAATATTGCTTGTATTTCTCAAATCAAGTTTTACTCGTTGAGCTTCAAGTTTGTGAAGGAATCCTCCCTAGGGTAGATTGCTGGATGCGAAACTTCTGAATTGGGGGATTGATAAAACTGTTTGAACCTAGAATTGTGAGGACTGGATTTTCTTTTTGAGAAAGTTAATATTGGATTTCCTTTAAAATAAAACCAACCCATGCACATTGAGAATTTATATAGTGGGAGTACAATCTATAAGGCCATTAACCAATATTTCTTTGCTTTTCTTTCTTTCTTTTGGTTTTTTGGTCATTAACCAATGTGGTCCCAGCTATATGGGGGTCCGTGGAGGGGTGTACTGGATGCTTTCCTAATCCTTGGCATTTCTTTGCACAAAATGGCCGCTCTCAGACTCAAACCCACATTCTCACGCTTGACAGCGATTACACTGGATCTGTATAATCAGTATATGAAATTGGATTACAATTTGAATGCTAAACCATGAGTACAATAGCCCCATAAGATTGTTCTTCACCACTTCCATCTCATAATCTTTGTTGTCAATGATTCTCAGATTTTCCATGTTATCCATAATATCACTGCCGGTAGCATGCTTTATAACACCCTGCTCCTTTTACTCAAACCCTGCAGTCTCCATCCTTGGAAAAGGCAGAGTACTAACTTGGGTAAGCATCCCTTCACTCAAAAACAAGCTAGAGTCATCATATATAGATTGAAAATTATTATATTGATGGAAAAGCCACAGTGAATGAACGGGCAGTTCGAAGATACAGATCGAAAATTATTCTATTAGAATCATAAAATCAGTTTAGTGCAGCTAAACTGACACTCGGTGATTTGAACCTGCCAGCCTGTTGCCCCTTGTATACCATCGCAATTGTTGTATAAATGGAGGAATGGAATGTTAAAACATACTAAGTATGCGTTGCTGAAAGTGCCACCATGATCTATTCTCAGTTAGATATAATATTTGGGTTTCATTCTTTTTGTTCAATTTCTAGTATGCTAAACTTGGATTAACAGTTATCTTGTTACCTGCAGGCACCAAGCTGTTGAACCATGTTCTAGATCTGTGCTCCAACCAAAACATCACAGAGGTTTACTTGCACGTTCAGACAAACAATGAAGATGCAATCAATTTCTACAAGAAATTTGGGTTCGAAATCACTGAAACCATCCAAAACTACTATACGAATATTACGCCTCCCGACTGCTATGTTCTTACTAAGATTATCACCCAATCTCAAACAAAAAAATAGCATTTATAAGAACCAGCCATCATGTCATTAAAAAAGGTGGAAGTTCGAGGTTGAAAGTTGAAAATGAACATTGCTTTCAACTAAACTCCATAGTTCAGAAAAATGGATATTTGTGAGTAATTATTTCTTGTTTGGTGAATTCTATGCATTTGATTCTCATTAGGCGAAAACTCTGAAAGTCTGATTTTTGTGAGCAACTCGTACAGCAAGTCCAATGGTAAAACCTGGTGAAGAGGCATGGAATCAGTCCATTTTTTCTTATGTTTCTTTCTTGAAATTACAGTACCAATATAATGTTCTCTACCCAGGTAAGATATCTTGTTGCTGCATTGAGGCCAATCTAAGTATCTAACAAGGTATCTTACCTGGGTAGAGAACATTATATTGGTACTGTAATTTCAAGAAAGAAACAGATAAGAAAAAAGTGGTCTGATTCCCCATTACGGTTTAGTGGTTTACTGTTGTTTTATTCTATTGCCTTTTGAGTAGGCTATGCTCCGATCATTGCATTTTATCAACACAGTAACGTCTTTCTTGCTGGATAGGCTGGATTCCCTGAAACAATAATCATTAATCCACAGTAAAAGAAATAGGCTGTTTGATTAGGAAAAAAGAACTTCCAAACCAAACCTAGCATTAAAGATGAATATGAAAGGTGTAAAAACTCAACCAAAACTACTTTCAAAATTCAAATTCGTTAAAATAAATCACCAAACAAATAATAATATGGTATGATTTATCCAATGACCTGAATTTATTAATCATCGCAGGTGTGCCCTGTCATGTTAATTCACAGTTCACATTTTGTAGTCTATAGACCATTAGGTATACATTCTACATTACTTAGCATATATGCGTATCCTCAATGATTCTACGGTATCCATGTAGCAAATCCCAATATCTTAATTGCCTTTCTAAATACACGTTGAGTCTGTTACTGATTCTTTGAACCTTGGCCTCGTGCCATCCAAATTATTGGAATTAATCTTGTTTCTAGTTACATAATTTCTGAACCACCCAAATCAACTTAAAAGAGCAATCTCTTTTGGTTGACATGGACTTGGGGTTGAACCTGTGCTATCCAAACCATGCCACACGTGAGAGAGAGAGAGTATGTGCTAACCAAATCATTAAGAACAGTTTCTTGACAATGTGCACAGAGATGAGAAAATAGATGTGCACTCATATTCCAATCTGTCCATGCTCCTTGATAATCTACACCTACAAGCAATCCCTACAACCTAATATAAACAGGCTACTCTAAGCATGTATTAACCTGTAACCTCTAGTCAGTATTGTGAGTTTGGTCATGTTCAATGAAGTCCAAGGCTTCTTCCTTGGAGACGACGTTGACACGGCTGACCCTGCTTTTATGTGTCACCCCATATATCTTGTCAGCAACTTTCACAAGCTCTGGCCGAAACGTCGTGGTAATAAACTGAGTGTTTGCCATGTCTGCAAGGCGGCGAATCATATCTAGAACGACAAATGGTTAAGATTCCCAATCTAATGCCAAACAAGAACAAGGAAAATTACCAATTTAAACATATAACGGCCAGTAACCATGCAAATAATCAACTTAATTTGAAAGAAAGCAATAGTCTGCATTTATGTAAACAAAAGGTAAAAAGCATGTAACTAATAATCAAACTTTGGGCTTTGATAACAACATTTTGCTGCGTTTGGTTGCTGTGTAAATCTTGACCAGGTGAAAATTTTGCACCTGGTTCAGTTTTGTTTTTGTTTGTTTATAGTTGTGCTTTGCATTGTTACATGGTACAAAAATTTGCACCATCTTCCTCTTACCTTCATTCTGTTCCATTTAAAATGGAAGTCACCACATTTTACTTTTCACAAACAAATAAGACAGTCAAATCTGAAGCAAAAGTAAACCAGAATTTACACAGCCCTTTAGCACTCCATGCATTTACACCAATGCAAATGCAATTTGTATTCCAACAAACGCAGCTTTGGGAACACCAGTGGCTGCAGATTATCATAATCACATACAAAAGTCAACAAAATAGAAAGGTCTCCCACCCATGTTCATGAAGTAGGTCGACGTGGCAAGGTGAACCACCTATCAAGTTTTGCCCAAATGCTACGTCAGACAGTAAGAGCCTAACCCTTTTACACCATTTGAGGATCTTGACTATTCAATCTAGTTTATTCTTTTCAAAGGTCAGAAATCAAGCTGTAAAATGGGCCCCGTGGGCCAGCACAGGCCACAACCCCAGGCTGGGATGGGCCAGGGGATTGAAGCCTGTGGCCCATACAGGCATGTGCCGGCACAGCCCACTACAGTGCAGGTGGCACGAAAAAGTGGGCTGTGCATTACACCTATAGTTAGAAAGTATTAGCACTGCATCGAAGAGTGACCTGATAGTCATTTGTTAAGACCATCCAAGAGAGCATTTGACCACGCCCTATCCTAGGGGGGCTTCCTATTGTATGGACTTGAACAATGACTACAGCAATAAGCTTTAGCAATCTGAATAATGGTTTTTCACCAAACAAGAACTTCTGGTAATCAATCCAGGGAATCATCTTTTGGACAACCAAATCTAATAGGCACAACATTTAGGATGTTCAGACTTAAGATTAATGACCACTTGTTATGATATGGATGTCTACACAGTTTCTACCAGTTAACTCAATATATGCATTACCTCTATTTCCCAACCAAAAGATGAAAATTTAGATAGGTAAAGATAGAACATGGATAAACATAGCACAAACAAGAAATTGGATACTTCCGACAGCAGTCCTGTATTGGGGATCTAATGCTGCATCAATCTCATCAAAAAGATAAAAAGGAGCAGGATCACATCGCTGAATGGCAAAGATCAGTGTCAAGGCCACAACAGTTTTTTGACCTCCAGAGAGTTGTTTCATCGACTGTGTTTCCCCTTGGCCAGTAAAAGAAACCTATCAGAAGAGACCAATTCAAGTATCACAAGTTAGAGCAGGGAGCTGATCAAGAACTACATGAATACCATGACTTTTTACGTATGTGAAAAGAAAGAGATAATCCTCTTGGGACCCTTGATAAGCATAGAATTTCAAACAAAACTAGGTAAAGGTGCACCAAGTTGACAGCGCCAAAATACTAAATGAGGCATCTTGCATTATGATACCCAAATACCTATATATGTGACATATGATACACTTCAATTTTGAGTGTACAGTCCAATACCCTTTACAGATATGTCCCTTCCGTATCTGGGTATTATCATAGAATTATCATAGATGTTCTCAAATGTTTCTCATTTATATCTTCTGCCTATAAAAGGAAATTAACATTGAAGATACATGCCTTCACTTTTACGCCAGTATATTTCTCCACCCTTCCCTCCCTCTCTGCTTCTCGAGGGCCATCCTCATCCTGATCTTCATCCCCATGATCACCATCCTACAAAAATAGGAAAAGTACAATTACAAGGGAATTACCAATCATAAGTAATTCTTTTAATTGTTCAACTGACATTGAATCTAATCAATATGTAGGCTTAGGTGCAAGATAAATCCAAAACTGAAATTTTCGCACAAAATTGCATAAAACATGCTCATGACAAGGAGATGGCCATAAAAAATGTGTGTGCTGATCTTCCCTCTCCATGAGATGTAACTCATCACTTTCTTGGTATGTGAAATAGGGATGGATTGAAAGAATATACAAAGCAGAACCTGATAGAAGACAATTTTGCAGGAACATCATACTCATAATGGATTAAGAAAGCATAAGAAAATTTTACAGAGAAAGCATGGTTAAGATGTCAACAAAGACTCACAGTGCATGCACTGCCAATTTATGGAGGAATTTATTTTACCTAGCACACTTGATTCGATAACCAAAAATATATAGAGATTGGCCAGCATGGTATACAGAAAATAGAAAAATAACAAACCTTTTTCTTCATCATAACCAAGTATCCATGACCACCTTGAACAAGTTCAGAGAAGACTTCTCGGAAATGCCTAGCAACACCTTTGAACGTCCGTTCAATTGATTCATCTTTCCTCTGATCCAAGACTGAGATAAGTTCACTAATTTTCTGCAGAAGGTAAAAAGCAGTTGATTCAGGAAGCCCTGGCCCATAGCCATTAATTATAAGCTCATTGTCATGATATGCAAATCATGAGCTAATGGAAAATAATACCTCATCACCAGCATCCAGTTCAGCTTGCCTTTTCTGGAGTTCCTCTCTTTGCTCAGTAAAATTGATATATTGGTCAAGTGCCTTCTTATTTACATGGCTAAACTCTTGCAATTGTTCATTGCACTTGTGAAGCATTTTATACAATTCTTTGATGCTCTTTCGTTTGTATCTGTTAATTGTGTTAGAAAGAAAATGAATGAGTTATCTAAAAAACTTGACTTTAACAAATTAACAAAAACAACTGCACTACCAAATGCAATAAAATAAAACAAGCAATGCCAAATGATAATACGACAGTGGATACATTGCAAGCACATCATTATTTTTGTGGGTTGGGGGGAGATTCATATTCCAAAAGGGAAGAAAGGTAATGAATTATCATCTCAAAGAAAACTAAGCAATAACAAATTAGTATGATAAAATAAGCAGTACCAAAGGTGATAAAAAAATCAAGCAGTAGCAAATAACACAATAGTGCAATACCAAGTACATCATTTGTTTCTTCTGTTTTCCCCCCTCTGGAGAAGAATTGGAGTTCATAACTCCAGTGGTGCCCAAAAGACCAACCTATAAAACTGAGAATTACTATGTACATTTTTCATGACCAACAAGATGGTAAAATTTTACTCAGCAAGATTTGTAATTCAATGGTTTCCATTTTATCATCACCATCCAAGTTTTGTCCCAGCCTTTCAGTTCAACTACAAACACCAGAACAACCATCACCTTAGGGGTAGACCCCCACCCAATACAGAAACTAGAAAACTGCAACCCTTGAAAATCCTATAAGATTGACCTAAGAAATCAATATCCTCTCAATTCTTCCAACCACCACCTAATTTCATGCCTTCCAAATAAAAATTCTCTGATTTCTCCCCTTCTAGATGCTCCAGAAAATTGTGAAAGATGATTTGTCATTACAGATTCCCAGCTATCCGGGGTTTTGGGAGGGTGGAGTACATAAAACCTTTTGCATTTTTTTGGTGTGAGTTGGCCGCTCTCAGATTCAAACCTGCATTCTCATGCTTGTCTGCCCAACATTGTACCATTGCCCCAAGCAATGGCCCTAGCCAATATGCTGTGTCCTGCATGCATATTGGCCCATGATGGAAATTTCCAAGTCAAAACCAAGTACCAACAGAAAAATAAATTCCAAAAACTAAGGAAAAAACACCACACACATATAGTAGAAATTAAAGGATTATAAGGCATTATTCACCACGAAAATTGAAATGGAAAAAATCACTACACTACATTGAATGGGAACTTTTCAAGTGTAGAGAAAAGAATTACGTATCAAACGCATCTGATGGTAATGAACCCAAGTCCCTAATTTTCTTCATGTAATCATCTTGTTTAGCAATAAGAATATTCCTTTTACTCAATAGCTGTTCCAATTCTTTTGCTTCATCCTGAAGTGTCCGCTCATAATTGTCCTCCAAAGTCTGGAAATTACAATAGAAAAATGTGAAGCATAGATATTAATGCCAAGCCTCCCATACTTTCTGCTGCTCAATACACAATTAATACCATATAAAAATATAACCTTTAATCTATTTCTCTCGTCTTTGATTTTCTTGATCTCCTTTGTTCGTTCATCTATATTTTCTACGACTCCTGTGAAGAATAATTTCAGTCAAAAGAGGGCAATATACCACTGGTGAAAACTTAATCAAGGTAAATCTTTTGTCTCACTTTTGAGCTGTTGTGTTGCATCATCAACCAATGCTTTAGCATCCTTTAACTCCTGCCTCTTAAGTTCAGCTTCCCCAGGCAACATGTCATTCTCTACAGATAATTTTACAGCCTCCAACTCTTGTTGACGCCTTACAAGGTTGGTTGACAGGTTGGTCTCAAGCTCCCCTTTTCTTGTCTCAGTCTATTAATCAAAAACAAATATGAGAACACTGAACACTAAAATCCAACTTGAGCTTTAAAAAAACTTTTAACATAGGTTAACGAACTTGGTAATTTACCTCTATTCGGTCCGTCTTGCAGGCAATAAGCTTCTCTTTCAGCTCTGTGATTTCAGGATTTAAACGTGAAAGAAGATCTTTCTCCTCTGGTGTCAAATGATCAATAAGTTCTGTTCCCATTTCAGCCCTTTTCATAGCCATACCCGCTCTAAGCTGATCAATTTGACTACGAGCATTTGAAAGCAGTTTTTCCTGTAAATGAATAAGGTAAGCATGTTAATATCAAGAACAGCCAAGAAACCAATAGAAATGCATAATTACACATATTTGATGCAGTAAAAGATACCTTCTTTTCAAGAGCTTTAGAAATGGATTGCTTCTGCTTAAAAGCATTAGCAATATCCTGCTTGACTTGTTCCAATTCTGATTTATCATGGGCTAGCTTAGCATCAATTTTCTGCTGTTCGCTTACAAGCTCTGTAATTTTCTTGTCTATCCGTTGGAACAGTCAAGTTTAAACGAAAAGGAAATAAAAATCCACATATTCTTTTTGACCATCCCAATTAAGGCTAGCTTATCTACATTAAGGCAGATTATTAATTAGTCTGGACAACTCCTCTCCAAGGAGTAGTAAAGCTAAACTTTGATGGCTGCCCCTTAGGGAACCCAGTGCCATCAATGATAAGAAGTGCATTTAGGAATACAAAAAGTTAGATTTTATCAGCATGTTCAACTCCTATTAGATCTGATGGCTCTAGGATGGAGTAAATTCTTTTGTTGCCTAACATTAGATTCTTGGTAGGTACAGCAGGTTGGTCAGATGTGATCATGATTTCATCATTTTGTTTCTGAAAATTTAATAATAAAGCAGCAACATGTGTTATAAGAGAAAACCAAGATAAAAAGGTATGCAAAAATATAATAAAGTAGTGAAAATAAGCTCAAGATTGGAAGGTCATTGATGGGATATCTTCAAGATTCATTCTAATCTTTTTTAGTTCCTCGCCTTTTGTATTGATAGACTTCGTATTCTGCCTAATTATGTTCATAAATTTCAGTTTAGAACGCCTATAATCGTAAAATCCACCAGTCATGCCACCTTTCTTGCTAACTTGATCACCTGGTAGAAGAATGAAAAAGAAGACGGTTTAGATTTACAAAGCAGAAATTATCAAACAAAATGCATCGCAGCAAAGTTCCAATTCAAACCTTCCAATGTTATGCAGTCCAAACCATCAGTACGAGCAACCCTTGTAGCCACATCCAAGTCTCGACAAATTACTGTTCTACCAAATACCTGTTAAAAAAACGAATTCAATCATGTTAGAATTCTAGAGAGGTGCTAACTTCATTAGCTCAGATTAATAGTATCCAAACAGTCTCTACATTAAAATACTGTGAAAAGGAAACTTAAAAAAAAAAAAAAGCAGTGCAGTTGCCCTTCACAATTTGCCATCTGTTGAGCAAAGTACAAAAATTCAAAATGAAGTACATAAACACACAAAGAGAGGATCAGAACACCAATAAGGTCTCTTAAGAGATTTAGGGCATTTGGAAGGGAACCCAAACAGTTTGTAAAGAATTACAGGTTCATCATTTTCAAGCTCAACAAAGGTGATGGCATCAAAATTGCAAGCATTTCTAGGCTAGTCTTGAAGGAAATATGGTCTTCCCCTTATCATTTAGTCGTTAATAAAGTGGACAAAATAAGAACTGCTATGACTACATGGCAGATGCAATAATGTCCTTTTCATCCTCTCTCCTTTACTTTAAACAGTAGAACAACCCAGACATTATCTTCAAAGAGATAAAGGTTTTAGCTTCAATAGCTACCTTTTCCCCCAATGAACTCGTCCTGGGTTAGCTATCTCCTTTAGGCTGACGTTACTTTCCTCATAGCTCATTCTAGGGATTCCTTTCCAGCCCAACCATAACCACAAGAACTGAAGCAAAATAAACATCATCAAGCATTTGTATTTGGTGTTTAATAGTTAAGGATGAATTTTATCAAGAGCAAAGTCACTCATTGATCAAACCGTGTTTGAATTCACAAGCACAGAATACCAATGTTCAGAATCAAAACTGACAACACCTAGGGCCCCAAAGAATGTAATAGGCCTGCAGTGTTCAAGGTACTGTATTCAAATAACAGTTAGATTAACCCAAATGGCCGGTGCTTCTCATTGTATCAATATGTAAAAAAGGATTAAGATGTCAACACCCTAGTCTTTAGACAAAAATTGCATAGCCTAAGCATAGTAGCTCATATACAAGAAATGAGTAGAAACCTGCTGAATTAAAAAATATGAAAGAAAGTAGTTTCTTGAAGAGAGAAGGAAGAGAGAAGGAGAAGAAGAGAAATTGAAAGAAAAGAGAGCGATTAATCTGGCCGCCCCCTTCACTTATTATTTATACTAAAATAATAAAACAGTACAAAGACAACTATACCCTTATAGGGCGGCAAAACATAAAACAGCATATATAACACTCAAAAAACATAATAAAATTTGGACTCACATAACTATTGTGATCCCCACCTCCTATCTAACAACTAACATGAACATCTACTCAAAAAAACATCATAAAACTAATTAATCTTCAACACTCCCCCTCAAGTTGGGAGTAAATGTCACACATTCCCAAGTTGCATAGATCATGTTCAAGCTTGTTCCTTGCCACCACTTTAGTGAGAACATCAGTCAGCTGCAACTCTGAAGAGACATAAGGCAAACAAACTTCTCTGGTTGTTACCCTTTCTCTTATAAAGTGTCTATCAACTTCAATGTGTTTTGTCCTATCATGCTGAATTGGATTGTTTTGTCCTATCACTCAAAAGAGATCTAACCCAAAGAAGTTCTGAGACACCATGAGCCATGGATTTATACTCAGCCTCTACACTTGACCTTGCCACAACCGCTTGCTTCTTACTCTTCCAAGAGATCAAGTTTCCACCTACAAAGGTGCACACTCCTGATGTAGACCTCATGTCATCTTAGGATCTTGCCCAGTCTACATCTGTATAGGATTGTAGCTTCAAATTCTCATGATTTGAGAAAAGAATACCTCTGCCAGGGTGTTTTTTCAGATATGCAAGTATTCTCTCAATAGCTTCCCAATGCTAAACCTGAGCTGCATGCGTGTACTAACTCGCAACACTAACAGCACAAGAAATATTTGGTCGTGTCATACACAATAGGTTAAGTACATACTTTCTCAGTCTCCCGCACATCCTTTACCAATTCACTATCCACACCATTAATTATGTGATTTGGATCAATAGGAGTCTCTTGTTGGTTTGGTCCCCAGCTTCTGAGTCTCTCGCAGTAGTTCAAGTACATACTTTCTCTATGAAATGAAGATCCCATGCTTGGATCTTGCAACTTCAATCCCTAAGAAGTATTTGAGCTCACCAAGATCTTTGATCTCAAATTCTTGCTGCAGTGATTTTTTGAGATCATCAATCTCCTCCAGATCATTTCCTGTCACCAATATATCATCCACATACACAATCAGAATTGACACCAAAGCATATCTCCTCTTCACAAAGAGGGTGTGATCAGATTGTATTTGTGTGTATCCAAAACGGATGAGTGCCCCTCTGGACCTGTCAAACCAAGCCCTAGGTGACTGTTTTAGTCCATACAACGATTTTCTGAGTCTGCACACATTTCCTTTACCAACATTTTCATAAAAGCCTGTTGGAATGTCCATATATACCTCCTCCTGTAAGTCACCATTGAGGAAAGCATTTTTTACATCAAGCTGGAACAAGGGCCATGAATGGGTGGCTGCTAGAGATAAAAGAATACAAATTGAACTCATCTTAGCTACTGGTGCAAAGGTTTCCAGATAATCAACACCATAGGTCTGACTATACCCTTTTGCTACCAACCTTGCCTTGTACCTCTCTATCTTGCCATCGGCCTTATACTTCACTGTGAATACCCATCGACATCCGACTGTCTCCTTGTCTGGGGGAAGATCAACTATTTCCCAAGTTTGGTTTTTGACCAAAGCATCCATCTCATCTTGCATGGTTGTTTTCCACTCAAGTTTTCCACTCATGTGTGGAGTCAACCATCATCTATCAGCACTGATATTGCTGTGAGGTTGCCCATAGTGGCTCAAATAATGAAACTAGAGGTGCAGGTGTTGGCTGAACCGATGGTGTAGGTGTTGGCTAAACCGATGGAGGCACCACAAAAACAGGAAGAGGAACAGATTGTGAGTTCTCCTCCCCAAAACTCTCCCCCTAAGGAGAACTACTCGAGAAGAAGAATGTGGATTCAAAAAAGGTAACATCCATAGTGACAAATCTGCTCCTCGACACTGGGTCATAATAGCAATACCCCTTTTGGTTCTGAGCATACCCAAGAAAAACACATTTCTTGGCCTTAGGATCAAATTTCTTGCGACGAGGGCTAAGAATGTGAACAAAAGAAACATAGCCAAAAACCCTCAGAGGTATATGAAATATCTCTCCATCTGGAAAAATGAAGCTAAATGGCACCTTAAACCCCAAAGTCCGTGAAGAAACACGGTTAATCACATGTACGGCTGTAAGAACTACATCTCCCCAGACTGAAGCGCACACCATAAGACTCCTTGCCACCTCCACAATGTGTCTGGTTTTCCTCTCAGCAACTCCATTCTGTTGCAATGTATATGCACAACTGCTCTGATGAACAACACCATGTTCTAAGAGATACGTGGTTAGATCCTTCTCAAAGTACTCTCTAGCATTATCTAATCTAAAAACCTTAGTTCTCACTCCAAATTGTGTGAGAACCATCTGGTGGAATTGTCGTACTAAGTTAGGAACCTCATCATGTGATTTCATCAAATATAGCCAAGAATATCGTGTATAATCATCCACAAACAAGAGAAAGTAACGGAATCCTCACATGGAAGGGATTTGATATGGCCCCCATACATCAGTGTGAACAATATTAAAAGCAAAAGTACTTCTTTTATTACTTGGTTTAAAAGACTATCTACAATGCTTTCTTAACTGACAACTCTCGCACTCCAAGTAGATAATTGAACATACTTAAACAACTTTGAGAAAAGACATTTCAAAGAATTAAAAGAAAGATGTCCCAAGCGATTGTGCCAAAGCATAATTTGGTTTACTGACTCTGACCAACTACTACTGCTACTGCTAACATGATGGCCCTGATGTCTCGAAATCTCATCCAAAAGGTAGACTCCATTCACTTCACGATCACTCCCAATCATCTTCTTTGACTCCAGATCCTGCAAAACACATTTACCAAGAAGAAAGGACACTGAACAATTCAAATTTTTTGTCAAATAACTAATAGACAGTAGGTTGGTATGAAGTCTATAGACATGTAAAACAGAGGACAGAATTATATCATTGGTCATTCAAACCGTCCCCTTCCCAGCAATGGGCATATAAGTCTCTACCAAAGCACAACTGATAGGAACTGAAAATGGTAGGGGCATTAGTCATATGCTCAGATGCTCCTGAGTCTATAATCCAGGGAGGTCCCTCCTTACCTGAAGTGGATGCAAGATTCGCAGTTGCATATGGACTACCTGTATGTGCAAAGGAAGTGGTGTAGTTGGCTCATGCATTCTGTTGTCCATCTGGAAGGTTAGGGCTGGGTAAATCTTTCTTACTCATAAGATGTCCAAACCTCTCCAATTCTGTTCTCACTGCTACTACTGCAATGGATTCCCAATCAGTTTGGGAGAGAGGGGCAAAAGAGTCTCCTGTAGTGGCTACATTTGCATTTCCCTTCTTGTTTCTTATCCAAGCAGGCATAAGATTTGGATGAAGCTTCCAACAAGTGTCCCTAGTATGCTTAGGCTAATCACACACCAAGTCCTTATCTTCCCTTCTAGTCTCATTACTCCCCCTCTCTCCATTCGGCTTAGGTTTTGTTGTACCAACCATAGCCGATTGTTCAATCCCAGGTTGTCTCAACATTACATTCCTCCTACTCTCCTCTCCAGAGACAAAAGCATAGGCTTGAGAGAATGTCACACCCTCCCTAGAAAGAATATGCTGCCTAGCAATGTCAAATTCAGGGTCCAGCCCTGCCAAGAACTCAAAAACCCTATTCCTCTCTACCAGTTTGTGATAAGTTGTTGCATCATTTACACTTTCTCATACCACAGTTTCTAAGTGATTTATTTCCTGCCATAGGGTTTTCAGCATGGAGAAATACATAGTAAGAGGTTTTTCTCCCTGATTTCTTAACTGATAGGCTATGGCTTCATTTTGCTTCCGAGAGTAAGTTTCAGTCACTCCATCCCAAATCTCCTTAGCAGTCTTAGCCCATAGGAATTTTTTTGCAATATAAGGTAACATAGAATTACACAACCAAAACATTACCATGTCATTCTCTTGCATCCATCGGGAAGAGTCTGTATCAGGTTTCTTCTCCTCCCCAGTGAGATACCCTAATTTTCCACAAGCACCAATAGCCATCTTAGCTGATTGTGCCCACTCCAAATAATTTGTGCCATCAAGTTTTACTGTAGTAATGAATCCTAGACCCAAAAATATCACTACTACCTCCAACACCCAGTCCCGCAGTACCGGTAGATTTCATCTCGGTATTCCAACTCTCCATTTTACTTCAAACAGTTCAACAGTAAGAAAAAAAACCACAGTGCCAGTAGATTTCATATCGGTATTCCAACTCTCCATTTTACTTTAAACAGTTCAACTGTAAGAAAAAAATATATTAGAGACCAAAAAATAATTTAATACCACACACACAGAAACCAACCCTTCCGGAAGAAGAAAACCCAAGCTGGAGGGAAATCTCTCTCCTCCCCACGCCTCCCAACAGAGAGAAAAGTGAATCGATCACTCCGAGAGGCCTACAAAATTTCAGAAACCAAACCGCCCTCTTCAGAAAATCAAAAGAAAACTGGCAATACATGGGCGCCCAAGGCCAAACCAAAACAAAGAGTCTAAATTTTCTGTGACTCTTCCCCGTAATCCAGTTCTTCCTGATTTTGATGTCGAACAGTAGATCACCTTCCCGATGTCTAGATCCCACCAAAAACTCCAAGAATTGGGCAATTTATAGTAGATCGATCAGCTCTTTACTTCTTCATACAATCGACTGATCTAGGGCTGCATGAGAATGCTTCAAGAAACCCTAGTCGATGCTCTGATACCAAGTAGAAATCTGTTGAATTAAAAAATATGAAAGAAAGTAGTTTCTTGAAGAGAGAAGTGAAAGAATGGTAGGATCCATCTAATGGACGCCATAAAGGTTGCGGAATGGGTGGGCGAATTTCAAAAATTTCCTACCTTCTCTCAACTGGGAATCATATTCCCTAAATTTAGAATACAATATTCAAGGATCCTACTTGAACCATAATCAAACCAGATCTGTACCAAAAGATAAATGGGAGGAATATACCTGATCCGGAGAAGCAGTATCTCCCAAAGTTGGTGTTCACGCCCAAAGAATGCTCCAAGATCCGTTCCTGCTGAAGATGACACAGCTGTGAATGGAACAGAACCAGCAGGGTGCGTCCTACACATTGGATCCTTCACAAGAATCCTCTGGAAGTATTAAACACTGAATCTTTTTCAGTCTTTCTTGCAAGACTGATGTCAAGAACAGATTTCTTGACTTTCTTTTCTGCGAAGATCTAATCTTGCAATGGCAGATGGCGGCGGCAGGAGGAGATCTCCAAAACGAAAAAGGCTTAACTGCTTTTTCTGTTTTTTTGGAGAGTATGAATGAGATCCTCTCTCAATTCGCAGGAGATATCATATACCTCTTCAAGGTGGTTCGAAATCTCCTCCTTTCTTCTTGATTAAGAAACCTCCTTTTTAGGAGTTATCCCAATCCAAATCAGTATTTGGATAGGGGATAATCTTAATCCTTTCTGTAGATAGAGTTAGCTTACTCCTGATCTTATCAGGAGGTTACCAGATTCAAATCTAATTTGAATTTGGTCTCTAAGAGTGGATAAGGCTAAAGGCCCAATCCTTTTACTAACTTTAATCTCAAATTTGCCCCATTGATGGGTGATCATATCAGCCCACCTCGAAATGGGCTTTTGGCCCATTAAGTGTTCAGTGTCTAATTACTTTCCAATCTGCTGCCCAGTTGGGCTTCTTTGTATGGCGTGGGACCCAAGCATTGATCTACACACCAGCCACATGGGTTCGGCCCAGCCTCTAAAACAGGGTCCAGCCGAATTCACTGAAAAACTCAATGAACCCCTTGAGTCCATCATATGGACCCTATGAGCCCAACACTTACATTAAGTGGTCCCTGGGCCAAGCCATCTTATAAAAACCCAGGGACTGTGGGCAGGTGCAAGATTAGCCCATCAGGTATTAACCTCAATGGTCTTACACTTAACCTCTCAGCCCTTAATGATCAAGCACTGCCCGACAAGAGATGACCTCTCCCTCGGCTGCAAGGAACAGTGCCGCACTCTCCTCTCACATGGATCCCGGGAATTAAAACCATTTGCAAACAATTCGAAACCGTACATATATATATAAATATATTAATTTTGCAAAACAAAATTCCAACGATTGAAATCAACTGCCGGCAGTTTGGTTTCCATCAGAGAGAGTGCATTCCCGATCATTACCCTTTGTCCGACAAAGTGGCTGATTCTATCACTATGATCACCCACTCAGATGAATTCTCAAACTGCCCCAACATACCCAGGTTTTGATCCCCGCTAAGGATCTCACTGAATGGCATATCAAAGGCAGTCTGATCCAACACCTAGTGAAATGTCATAATCGAGTCTAGGGGTCAGGTGTAACTTTCCAGTTTTGCCCATCTATCTCCAAGGTCCAGGGTAATACTGGAAATCTGATCCGGTTCAAGGATTCAAGTAATCTCATACTGCATGTGCCTCGGGTCTTACCCTGATGGCTGAGACAGGCCATCCCAACACTTGGTGGCACACCAGTATCAACCTTGGCAGGATAAATCTCCCCAGACTTATCCAACGGCTGTGAACATTTAAAACTAACAAGAGTCTCTATAAATGTCCAGTTTTAGGGTTTTACACAGAATTAAACCAAACAACATGAATCAAACATGCACTTTATTTATTTCCACTAAATAACAAAAGTACATCAAATCAGATTGAAGCTAAGGGCATACAAAACTGTCTAACACCGATGTCTAGATCCCACCAAAAACTCCAAGAATTGGGCAATTTATAGTAGATCGATCAGCTCTTTACTTCTTCATGCAATCGACTGATCTAGGGCTGCATGAGAATGCTTCAAGAAACCCTAGTCGATGCTCTGATACCAAGTAGAAATCTGTTGAATTAAAAAATATGAAAGAAAGTAGTTTCTTGAAGAGAGAAGGAAGAGAGAAGGAGAAGAAGAGAAGAAGTGTTGAAAGAAAAGAGAGCGATTAATCTGGCCGCCCCCTTCACTTATTATTTATACTAAAATAATAGAACAGTACAAAGACGACTATGCCCTTATAGGGCGGCAAAACATAAAACAGCATATATAACACTCAAAAAACATAATAAAATTTGGACTCACATAACTATTGTGATCCCCACCTATCTAACAACTAACATAAACATCTACTCAAAAAAACATCATAAAACTAATTAATCTTCAACAATATGCATATGCACAATATCATTAGATATCAAGATGATATTATTACAATAATTGCAAAACTTATGGAATCCTCGGTCCTTAAATTCCTCCGATGAATACACAAATATATCCAGCTTTCAAGTTTCAACCACCCAATAATTTGTATCTGTGGAACATCCCTTGCCTTTAATCGAAGCAAATGTTGCCTCATACTATGCACTCAATCGGAAAAATGAACCAATAGAATGCAAACAACCATGAAAAACACATGTATTAAAAAGTCAAAAGCACCTCATATTAGTTATGCATTCAATCATTCCCCAGTGCTAGTAATGTTTCTTATCAATAACTGTAGATTTTGTTACTTCCTAATTCCTTTAAGATTTAATAATTAATTCCATGTTTCCTGATTTTTTAGATTTTCCAAATATCTTGGCGAGACTAGTGAAATGTCTCCGAAACTTCTCTATCTTAACATGGTGAAATGCCCATTGATACCAAAATTGTGAACCATGGTTATACCTCAAACCACAGTTATGTTTTTCCTCGACTTTTATATGAATCTCTAATATTACAACAAAAGTCGGGGAATGCACCATAGTTCTACTTCCAAGAATGTTCAGCACTAAATTCATAACCCACAGTCCATAATTCCTGTCAATACATGAAAAATGTTTCAAATAAGGTAGTAAAAAAAGAACTCTACATAACACAGGTTGCACATCCAGTAATAAACAAATGTTTCAATAGGAAATAAGAATGTCATGTAAAAATTAACCTGTGCAAAGGCCGGAGTGTGCCTAGAAGAGAATTTGAGTTTCTTCAACAATGGTACAACATCAGAACTCTGGGGATAGGTTACACGTGGGGCTTGTACCCTGTTCAATGGTATAAAAGTAACCCGCCCACCTTTTAATGCATTAAGGTGTCGAATTATCTGAGTTGATATTTCGTCTGTTTCAACCACCACATGAAATAAGCTGTATGCACAGAACAATGGACATCTTAGAACATCATTGAAAACATTGGATCCATATAATGAGATTTGACACATATTATAAATACAACTGAACACAGATTCATCACAGAAAGTACAGATTGCCCAAACCTGTTTCCAGCAGTAACTTCAACAGCTGTGAAAAACTTCTCATCACAATCAAGCAACTCAAGGACTGGACCAAACACTCCTTCAATGTTATAATCTCTGATGATCCTTCGAACAGAACTCAATCCTCTTCTGATATCCTAGGAGATGTACATAAAAAGGGGTGGAGAAGTTGAGATAATAGGAAAACAGATTTTGAGATAATATAAAAGAATACTGCAGAGTTGTACCCAAATAAAAAAGAAAAACAGGTTCTTTCAAATGAAACCCCTTGTGATCAAGAATTTTTGTTATCCAATTCAACATTCACTGCAATTAACCTAGGAATTATCCAATTCAAAACCAACTGCAACTAACATAGGGAAGTATGTAGTAATTAAACTCTTGTTTAATTGCATGCACAAATGCATCAAAATTAAATTCAGTAAATGAGGAAAGATATCCCTCACAATGGATGAGAAGGTTAACCAAATCCTAAAGATTCAACTATATCTACTGAAAAGTTTACTCAAGTCAACGGATCAAGTTCCTAGCTAAGAAGGCAGTTTGAATGTGTGAGACTACGAGAGTCAGAGACAACTAACCAAGGATTAACAATGTCCAGACCTGCCTTCTAGAAGTAGTTGTTAGGTCAATTCAAGCAAGGATCAAGCAAAGAAGTAACCTCTTTTTTAATCAATAGCAAAGACGCAATCTCTTTTGAATCATCTCTAAAACATTTTTGTTCTTTCTTGTTCTCTTGATCTTTTAGAGCAGTAAATTAGTCCAGAGGGGAGAGGCAGGGAAAGCAACTACTTACACCAGGTGTAGCATGATCAAGGCTCTTTTCAGCCTTTACAACATCCGCTTTAAGCTTATCAACTTCAGCAGAAAGCTCGCTTTCCTTCTCCCATAAGGACCTAAAAGGGGGGGAAACTCTCTTAACTATAAGGGGAAATTTTCAAAATTCCTCATTCAAATAAAACCAGCATTCACACAAAGAAACAAAGAAAACCATACTTCCGCTTATCCTGCAGACTATCCCTCTGTGCCTTGAAACTGTTGAAACCTTCCTGAGACTTCAGGATTATGGATTCTAGCTTTCCCGCTTCAACTCTGCGTCCCTCTATATATGCTTCCTTCTCTTTAAGCTCAGCATCAAGCTGCTGGATTTCATCCTGAAGCTTTTTCTCCTGAAATAAAAAATACAAAAGTAAAAATGGGGGGACAAGAAAAGAAAGTAATAAATGGTACACTGTTATTCACCAAAGAAAAGTAATATAAGCATATTCTTGAAAAATAACTTCAACATAACACTAAACTACCTGTAGGAGAGAGTAATAGAAAGAAAACACAAACAAATAATGATCAAGGAAACACAGCTAGGTTCAGATACACAGACCATTATGGAATGGTATGCAAGTTTCAACCTAAGTGATGATGCATGTCCATGCTCCATGTATCTGTCAAAATTTGATGATCTACATAGGATTAACAATTTTGATTTAAATCGTGTAATTGGATACTATTCTGGAATAAAAACTTACCATTATTGTTTAAATCTCTGATTCATGAATGAAATTACCTTTTTTCTCAAAGAAAAAATATTTGATTCATGAATCTTACTATTTACCCAAGCATGCAATTCAAATCAATGAACAGAACCTAGTCATGTGTTTCATTAAGTCTTTACCCCTAGGAGCTTTTTGTTTTGAAACCCATTCTAGAATAAAATTTATTGGGATTATTTAAAACCTACTAGAAAATCCCTCTGAGTCCAACATGTGGGTTAAAAAACCATAAGGTGTGTTCTCCAACATGAATTGTTCTCACGTTGTGAGTTCCAAAAATAAAGGACCACACCTGCTTGAAAAAAGAATTGATTCTTAAAACAAAAACTCAAAACATGTTTTCATGCTTTCATAATATATTTCTTGTTTCCAAAACTGAAACCAAAATTGCCTTGCAACTACCTTATATACAAAGCACATATGAGGTGATAATTTCAAAATTCTACACCTACATTGGACCATCCTTGTGAGACCTTTTATGCACAGCAACGTATAGATGGTATCTATCTAACAAGGATTCATTGGAGCATGGTTCCTTTAACAGTTTGATCATGTTTATGGAAAAAGGAAATCAAATGATCCTTGAATAGAAGGGAGGTTTTTTGGGTAATCATTTGCATATGCGAGTGTCCCTATTTTGTATAGGATCTTGATACTTGAGGAACTTAGATGACAAACAGAAAAATAACATAACGGAATATACAAGAACTTTTTAGTTTTGACTACAAACAGGAAACTTCTTTGATGAAAAACAAAGAAAAGGGGTGGACACTGAAAAGCTACCCGTACCCCCACCAAAAAAACAGTCTAAACAAGAAGGATACAATAGACTCTGGGAATCCCTGATATATTCAACAGATAGAAGAGCAGACCCCCAATACAATCTCCCCAGTCAACTCCAAGCCAACAGTCTGCAAGAGAATTGGCTTATCCTCTTCTCCAGTGGAATGAGATGTTCATACAAGTAGCAAGAAATCTGCTATCAATGATGTGATGATGAAGTAGCTAGGGGCCTGAGTTTGGAAGACCTGTTCTGCCATTGTGCTCTATAAATATCCATGTTTGGAAGACCTGTCTAGGAAAGCATACATAGACCATAGCAGCATCTAAGCCTTGTCCCAACCATATGAGATTAGCCATATGAATCCTCTTTCACCATTCCATTCTGTTTACTTGATGCGTTCACAAGATTAAATGCCCAAATTAGTGCAAAAATTCCATGAATTTGTTCTCACTCAGTTTGGTAGTTGCATCAAAGTATAATGATCCAATAAGAAAAAGGAGTACTTTTTGGGTAATAGAAGGTGATTCATGAATTTGTTCTCCTAGTGGTTTTATCAAACTTAATTTCGATGGAAGTAGCATGGGTAATCCAGGTCTATCAGGTATTGGAGGTGTCTTAAGAAATGAGGGAGTGATAATTGCTCTCTTTTCGGGGCCAATTGGAATGGGCGATTCTCTTAGAGCTGAGATTTCAGCTGTTATCAAAGGAACTCAAAGGGCAACTGAACTGAACATCACCAAATTGGTCATAGAAGGTGATCTAAGCTGGTAGTAGATTTTGGTTAGGTGAGATAAGAGAGTTATCTCCCTTTTCCTGTACCTGTGTATTTTTTCTCTAATTTTAATAAAATCGTGAGTTATTGATCAAAAAAAAGTACTTTGAGAAGGATTTCTCAACCTATCTTGAAAATTTTAGTGCTCTTCATCAGAGTTCTTGTGGTTACACTCCACAACAAAATGGAATTTTTGAAAGGAAAATTCGTCATATTATTGAAGTTGCTAGAAGTATGTCATTTCATGTCCCAACAAAGTATTGGGGGGATACTATTCTTACTGCGACCTACTTGATTAATTGCATGCCATCTCAAGTTCTTCGTTTCAAATCCCCTTCCAATTTTCTTTTCCCAGACACAGTACTTGTTATGTTCATATTCCTGGTTCAGAATGACATCAATTTCAACCCAAAGCCCAAAAGTGCATTTTCCTTGGTTATGCCTTCAAAGAAAAGGGTTATTGTTGCTATGATCCTGTCAATGACACTTGCTTGGTTCCCATGGATGTTACTTTGGCTGAGTTTCTCCTCTATTACTCAGCTTCATCTAGGGAGAGAATTATGAATTATTTTACCCCTTCACTCCCAGTTGTCTCCTCTCTTAACCGACCTTCACCTCCTGTTGAGTCTCTTGTTGTCCCTCCACCTTCAGTTGAGGCTCTTATTGCTTCTCCTTCACCCCCAACAGAGCCAATTTCAGTTATATCACCATCTTACATCTAGAGAGCATGAGTCTATCAATGACAGCACCAGCGTAGTAGAGGGAACCCAGGGCAATCTGGTAATGGGGGAGTATTCAGGGATGAGAATAGGAATGTTTCAGCCATGTTTTCAGGCCCAATAGGTGTAGGTGATTCCCTCAGGGCTGAGATTCTTGCGGTATTGAAAGGAGTCCAAAGGGCAAAGGAATTGAATATAAGGAGGTTTGTGGTTGAAGGTGACTCGGAGGTGCTAGTAGGATGGTTGAAAGAAGATAAGGCTGGGTTGTGGAACTATAACAATGAAAAGAAAATTTTCAAGTGGTTGGCTAAGGATATGGAAGTAAAATACAGTTAGGTGAAGAGATCTGCTAACTCTTTTGCTGATGGGTTAGCCAAGCATGAGGTGGTTCAGGAATCTATGTTTTTTGGCTCTTTTGTAATTCTGTTTTATTGCTTTTCTGGGGGCTCTTGCCCTTGTCTGGGCAGTTAAGATAGTTTATCTCCCCCTCCTTATAATTAATATTTTTATCTTTTTAATGAAAGCTTCTGTTATTGATAATAATAAAAAGAAAAAAACAGCACTGGTGTAGGCATGAACAAGTTGCTCCTTCATCACGACCTCTTCCATCAATTCTTGATGAGACAACAAGTTCAGCACCTCCTTCATCAGCTCCACAACCTGAATTTCCCCCCATTGCTGTCTGAAAAGGTACAGCCCACTGCACCTCAAAATAACTTTCCTATAGCCTTTTGTCCCCATCATACCTCTGTCTCTGCTCAGTCCATCCCCAAGTCTGTTTCAAAAGCTTTATCCCAACCAGAATGGAGGGACACTGAGGTCTGAAATGGAAGCATTAGAAAAGAACCATATTAGGGACATTGTTGATTTGCCAGATGGAAGGAGCAGTTGGTTGTAGGTTAGTAGGTATCTGTATACTATCAAGTACAATGCAGACGCACACATTGAGAGATATAATGCTGGCCATGTGACAAAGGGGTATACCTAGTTGTATGGTGTTGACTATTTGGAGACTTTAGCTCTTGTGACCAAAATGACCTATGTTGATGTTTTATTATCCTTTACTACTTTTTCTTGGCAGCTATATCAATTTGATGTCAAGAACGCCTTCTTGAATGAAGACCTTCATGAAGAGGTTTATGTCTCTTCCTCCTGGAATGCATAGTAAGAATATGGAAGGTGTGTAAGTTGAGGAAATCTCTCTATGGGCTCAAACAGTCACCACAAGCTTGGTTTGAGAGATTCAAAAATGCATTGTTTGGTATTGGTTACCTTCAGACATAGTCACACCATACGATATTTGTGAAGTGGAAGGGTGCATTGGTGACTATACTAATTGTCTATGTAGATGATATATATATTTTTTTATCAATTGTAGATGATATTGTTGTCACAGGAGATGATGTTGAAGAGATTGATTAAATTAAGTATTTACTTAATATTGAATTTAGATTAAGGACCTTGGAGAGCTGCGGTATTCCTTGGGTATTGAGATAGCTCTTTCCTAGGAAGGAATTTTTATCTTCTAGAGGAAATATGCGCTTGAATTGTTGGCAAAAACAAGGATACTTGGTGCTAAGCCAGCTCCTACTCCAATGGACTATAATCAAAAATTGTCAACTACAGAAGGAGAGGTACTCTCTAATAGGGAAGTGCTCCAAAGAATTGTAAATATGTTGTTATACCTTTACGTGACTCATCGTGATATTTCCTATGCTATGAGTGCAATCAGCAATGATTTAAAAGGTGCCTAAGACGCGCCTAGGTGCACAAGCGAAACACATTTTAAGCTATGCACCTCACCTAGGTCTTAGGCGCATCACTTTCAAAAGGTGTCTGGTGTGTCGTGTGCCTCAGCCCAGGTGTGCACATATTTGCTAATGTCGTTCATCTATTCATCCTAACAAAAAGATATATTTTAGTAGTAACTCAAAAAAATGATTTTATTAAGATCAAGAGAAAGCAGTACAACAAGACATTGTGGGAATAATAAAAAATATATTTTTAGGAATTAAGAATTTAAAGACCCTAACATAGACTTCTTTGGGCTTGCCTCAAGGGGCATGGTACAAAGGCAGCTCGTAGAATTAGGAATGAAAGATGTAAAATCACATTAACTATTTGAAACAATGCAATTGAGAAAGAAATAAAGAAATTAAAAGCTTGGCATGCTTGAATATGTTTTGTACATTATATTTATTCTATTTTTGCATTATTCACTTTGAATATGTTTTATATGTTATTCTATGTATTTAATTTTTAGCTAATAGGCTTTTTCAAAATATTTAGTTTAAAAATAAAGTTTATTTTTTTAATTAAAACTATTTTTAATATTTTCTTAATTTATTTTAAAATTAAACATTTAGTTTTTACATTTTTAGCTAATAGGCTTTTTTTTAATTTTGCACCTTGCTTCATAAAGGTGCACGCCTTGGGCACAAAATGGCCTTCACAATTTTTTTGCACCTTGCACTTTTAAAACATGAATGATTAGCAAATTCATGCATGCCCCTAGAGATACTCATTAGGCAACAGTTGAGAGGGTTTTGTTATTTAAAGGGAACTCCAAGAAGGGGAATTCTTTTTGCTAATTATGGGCACAAGAGAATAGAAGCTTACATAGATAAAGACTGGGTAGGTTGTGTTGATGACAGAAAACCTGCGTCTGGGTATTGTACTCTTGTGGCTAGAAATGTAGTTTATTGGAAAAGTAAGAAGCAATTAGTGGTAGCAAGGTCCTCAGCAAAGGCAAAGTATAGGGCAATGGCCCGTGGAGTGGTAAAGCTATTGTGGCTGAAATCACTTTTTGGAGAGTTTGGAATAGTTCATGACAAACTTATAATAATATATTGTGACAATCAGGTTGCTATCAATATAGCTCATAACTTGGTTCAACATAACAAAACAAAACATATTTAGGTACATAAACACTTCATAAGGGAGATAGTTGCCTTTGGAGAAGTGTGCCTTCCTTTTGTAGCTTCAAAAGAATAGCTAGCATAGGGGTGCAAATGGATCGGATCAATCTGATCTGAAATCCAATCCTATTTTATTGGATTTGAATATACTCCTGCCAGATTTTCGAATCTGATCGGATCAGATGGTAGGTATTGAAAATCATATCGAATTCGAATGAGCCCCCTGTCCAATCCTATATGTGTTTGTGTTGTTTATTTATTTATATATGTTATTTATTTATTTATAAATATGTTTATATTGCATATTTGTAATTTTTATATTATTTATTTTTTATAAAAATACATGTATATATATGATGAAAATAGTTGAAGAAAATACGTGTATTTTTTTGCTTTTTCTTTATATAAACTGTTATATTTTTATTTTTCCAAGAATTAAATCGGATCGGATCATATTCGGATATCCAACATTATTAACGGATTCAAATTTGAAATTGTGTTTATGAGATCCGATCGGATCTTCAATCAGATGTTTGTACTATCGGATCGGATACGGATATACCCTTATTCGAATCTGATTCGATCTGTTTGCATCCCTAAGCTGGCAAATGTGCTTACAAAAGGGGGCTCCTAGACATAAGTTGGAAGAATATGTAAGTAAGCGGGGTATGATTGACATCTATGCCCATCTTGAGGGGGAGTGTTGAATAGTCACTTTGGGCCTTTTTTTTATTCTTTCCTACTAGCCTTTTTATTCTATTCTTATTGGACCCAAATGAGATTGTTATTTTTAAGTAGTCACATGACCCTTTTAAGTTCTAGCCGCCTCATAAGGGTCCTTGATGTAATTTCATTCTTATTTCAAAACTATAAAAGTGGACTCATTAGACCCCACAATCAGTTCTGTTCTTCTAAACCAATCTTCTCTCTTTCTTACTCCCCTTCTTCTCTATTACAAGACTTTTTTTTATATCTTCTGAAGGGCTACACAACGGAGGGTAGCCCATCCCCCAACCCAGGTGCAAGCGGAATTCGATCCCAAGTCTCCGCTATGACCAGCAGGAGACCTTACCAACCAGCTGGGTGGCACCTTGCTCTGTTACAGGACTATTGTAAGCTTGCTACAGCACCTTTCTACTTTTCCTTCGTTGTTTTTGGCTTTATTTTACAGCTTTGATTGCTAACCATTTCAGCAATATCAGTTATTAATTATAAATTTCAATATTTCATACATGATATAATCAATTGGATTAAGCTAGATATCAAGGCATAGTTAAAATCATGAATTATTATAACAAGAATTCAAGAAAATAAGCAAAACAAGTAAATAGCACAGTAATAGCATATTGAATCCAATCAAGGAAGAGCTACAATAAGAATCCAAGCAAATAAGTAATGAACAACACATTAAAATGTACAGCATATAAATTTCATGTATCATAGTGAACAAATAAAATATACAATATATGATACCCTTGCATCACCCAGGCATCGCCCTTATATCTATGATTACTTATTATACCAAGTTTGATTAGACTGCAGTTTATGTCAAGTAACCACCTGCACCAAATTTGATGAAAGAACTCGTTCAAGGTCATCAATTTCCTTTTGAAGCCATTTGTCTCGGGCTGCTTTACTAGAAAACTGAGTCGCACGACCTTGTTTTTGGTAAAGAATGCTAAGCTGTTTTTCGCGATCCATGATTCTACATTTAGCGTGAAAAGAGACAAATTGAGTATGCAAGTTTCTAATCAGAACCTTCCTTCAACAGAACAATTATATTCAATTTTTTTAGGCAGATAAACAATGTCAATATACAGCAGTAAGAAAATAGTGAAGCACATCATTTCCTTGGAGAAAGAGAACATACTAAAGAATAGGTACATCTGGAAGCATTATGGCAAAAAGACAGAAACTGTAGTTGGGGGACAGCTCCATCCCACATCTAGAAAAATACTTAAATAGTTATAGAGCTTTGGCTATGAAAAAGGGGATACCCTTTCGTTATTTCCTCCTCCTCAATCACTTGGGCATTATATAAAGGCCTAATTTTGTTCAGCTCATCCCTGGAGTCCTGAATTTCTTTCAGGAGAATCTCAAGCTGTCGTGCAGCATCTTCCTACACAAATGAAAATTTTATATAGGCATTAAAACCATCTTCTCCAATATAAAGACTCCACTATCAACTTAAAGTTACAAAAACAATACCTTTGCTCGAATATTTGCAGAAATTCTTTCTTCTAGGTCTCTGACATCAAGCTCAACCTGAGCATGCTTCTTTATTGCTTCTGTTCTTCGCTTTTCTATTGTATCTTTCTCTTTGTTCAAACCTTGAATATCTTTCGTTAGATCTTTAAATTTCTTTTCCAGGTCCTTCGATTTCTCATGAGCATCTAGAACACTATTATACATCTTGGCAGATGTCTCAGAAACCTTGGATCGAGCATCTTCTATCTACAAAGCAAACACAGAAATTTTAAGCTGCCAAGGTAATATGATCAGACAACAGAAAGAAATGAAACAACATAAGTTGCAGGTCAAAGAATCACATAACAGTGTGGTGTTTCTTTCTTAATGGAATAGTTGTTATTCATCAAATAAAATTTTCTAAATTTTTTATGTATTCCTTTTATAAGTTTTCTGTGGGATCTAGCCCAGTAGTTTGATTTGTCTAATCATATTTTAGGTGTGTTTAAAACTTCAACTTCATTGATTTAAGTAGCTTTAAGAATTAAGAGTTCTTTAGGTGCCATTTGGCAAGTCTTTTTCGAAAGATCTGACAACCAAAAGATGTAGTGGGCTTTTACATAAAGATCTTGGCAGCTCACAGACTGTTTAGTTGGAGGCACATCTTTCCATGCATCTTTTCATGCAACAGCAAAAAGGGCGAGAAGCTCCATTTCTGGCTTCCTGAAATAAGCTCAAATCAAGCTTCTTGCATCTTTTTGGGGCACAATCTTTCGGCGGCAAGATCTTCCCCCAACCAAAAGGGAAAAGACGAAAATGCGGGCAGTTGGGCTTCTAAACAGCCGACAGCCCGTGCTGAAAGATGCGCCAAACGGGGCCTTAGTTTTCTTATGATAGTGCCAACTCTGTTTTTTTTCCTAGTTCTAGTACGAGTGTAGGGTTAGCCATCCCTATATACAAGTAGCTCTAACAGTTGATAAAATGAGAGGAAGTAGACTAAGATGGTCTTGTCACGTGAATAAAAGACCATCTACAGCACCTATAAGAAAAAATAATCTGGAAAGTCTAAGGGACTAGAAGGGCTACGGGCATACCAAATAGGGCATGGGTTGAAGTGGTAAGAAATGATTTAAGCAATCATAATTTAACAATTGGATATGGCACTAAACAGAATGGAATGGTGAAACAGGGTTCATGTAGCCAACTTTGTATGGTTGAGATAAGGCTTAAATGATGATGATGATGATGATGATCAAATCCATATTTTTGCAGTATACACGTGTGCATAAACTTCAAAAACATAGATACAACCATACAATGAATGACGAAATGAAGTTTACTTGAGATCTTACAGTTCATTCTATGTGGTGAGTAATTCCCATGCCCTAGAGTGATTCTAGGCACTAGCTTTATATTTCTCTTCTTTCTCCCCATTTACTTTTTAATCCTTTAAGAAGCCACTACAAATCTACAATCATCAACAGCAGTAAGTTCATCAAAAGATATTCATTCAATGTTCTCAAATGATTGGAATTGATCTAGATGAGCTTTCCTTTCATTTTCATTGAAACCCAAAATTTTCTCACTTTGGCCATTTTCATCTTTTTGTGTCAAACCATCTCCAATCCCTCCCATATTTGGACGCCCCCCATAAATCCTTACACCCTTTCATCCCTCCAATTATCAACCCAAAATTCCACCTAGAACCTTAGATTCCCTAGTTATTGAGTTTTCTCCCAATGCCAGAATTTTCATCCTTTTATGCAAAAAGTAACCCAAAATTAACCAAACTTAAATCACCCTTTACAACCACTCATTCTAACCCTACCTATGAAATTTTATTACAAAATTCCTATCCAAAGACCTATTTTCCCTATTTCAAAGTTTTTCGATGTCCTTGGGTACATTTGCAATCCATGCAATTAAGGTCCTAGACCTTTTCTAACCTAGCCAAACTTTGTTTTTTAGTTCTAAATCACCCCTAAACCCATCCTAACCCTCCAAAGCTTGTCCTTTGATCATTCAAGTCCTACATTTGGTATTTAAAGCTATTGATCCTACATGAATTGGTATCAAAGCAAGCAGTCCTGCATAAGCAATTCAACTCCTTTGATTGTATCATACTAAGGTCAGGGTATCTTGTATATTTCAAGGAAGGACCCAATTGAGGTCATTAGTAGTCCCAAATTCTAATTTTTTTATACTAGATCTAGGGCATTGTGAATGCACTATTGTCCCTAACACCTTTATTCTTTAGCTTAATCATTGGTCATCCAAAAGTGAACGTGTCAACATCCACTGTAAACCTAGAAAACATAACATGTGAAGAACCACTAGGCTACATATAAAATAACCAACCACAAGACTGGAGCACATTAACAATAGAAAAAAGGGCAGCACAGTGCACGAGGCTTCTTCCGATGCATGGTCTGGGGAGGGACAGATGTACGCAGCCTTACCCTTGAACATATAGAGAGGCTGTTTCCAAGACTTGAACCCTGGTCACTCAGGTCACAATAGAGCAACCCAACCGTTGTGCCAAGGCCCACCCTAAGTTAATTGAACACAATGAAGCACCAACAATAGAACTTGGTCTATAATATTTTTTTCTTATCAGTTACTCGAACTTGGTCAATAATTCAACACAAACATTACTGACCTCAGCTAATTTCTGCTTAGCATCATGGAGTTCTTTGTCATATATGGTATATTCTAGAGACCTCCTCTGCTTGTCAAGCTGCTGATATTTTTTCAAATCTTCCTTCTCTGTCTCCAGATCATGTAATCTTTCATCCAAGTACTGAACAACTTGAATTATTTGTTTCCTCTTATTACCTATGAGCAAAATAGACATATAAACCAAAGCATACATGCACATATATAAGAAGAAATTAGCTTCAGAAACTATTGACTTGCCAGTTTCTTGCATAATTTTCAAACTCTCACGGCGCCTCTCCTCATAAACTCGAGTACCACCAATTTCTTTCAGCAGATCAAGTCGCTCAGAATCTTTCATCAATGTCAATGATGCTATCTATGAAGAAGAACCAACAAAAGTAAGAAATGAAAAAAGACATCATGCTAGAGAGAATGCCAAAAACCTATTAGAAAGAAGTTATACCTTCCCCTGCTGAACAACATAATAAGGATTTGAACGAGAGAACCCAGCACTTTCAAGTAAATTCATTACCTCCGTTTTCCTGAAAGATGCATTGCATTTTTTTAATCAACACCAAACAGGTAAAACGCAACAAAAAGAAGGAAAAATCAATGAATTGTATCAAGCAAATAAATCCACAAATGAAAAAGGAAAACAGGTGAATTGCATAAAAGCAATCAAGCTTACGTAATATGCTTTCCATCTAAAAAATACTCATCCTTTTTCAGACCAATTGTTCTCCGTAAGCGCACCTCTTCCTTGTCAACCTGTCATGCAAGCATAGAGGCACATAGTAAAGTGACTAATGAGAGGAAATGCATCCAAAGATAGAAATTTCCAAGTGGCAAGCAGATCCCTTGTGTGCATGGAAACAAAAGCAAAAACCTGCTAGGTCATTGCAATATTTTTTTGATAAATAACAGAACTAATTGTATTTGAATAAAGTAGAAACTTCTTACTATCCAAAACCTGGATAGCAGGCTAATGGATAGAACACCAGCTTCAGCTACAAAAGCAATAACTTGATGAGAATTTACAAGCTTATTTCTGGCCCAGGCAATCCCCATACAATTCTTCCCCCTACAATCCTGCTTTTGCTAAGGTATCACCTAAGACATTTGCAGTCCTAGGCACCCATTTGAATGAGTGCCTAGAGTTTGTACCTGTCTCTCACCAAGGACCTTAAAATCCATGAGGTTTCCCCGTTTACCCTCATCCAAGAAATGATAGTGTCCTTTGGGAGTCCCCCCCACCATCAAATCAGACAATCCTTGCATAATAATCAGCTTTAAGCCCTGGATTAAAGATATCAATTCTGTATTTAAAGGAGCTGCCTTGCCCAACTGGACCTGAGAAACTTAGTACATTATTGTGGTCTCTTACCACTCCAACTCCTAAGGTCACTAGATTGCCAAGACCATACCCATCGAAATTGAATTTCATTATTCCCAAACCAGGTGCTCTCCATTTTTCATTTGTTTATTATTGTTGGCTTGATAACCTACTAACCCACCACTATGGGAAATCACAACCTTTTGCAGTTTTTGGACAAATTTGGAGGGGGGAAGGGAAAGGAAGAATCTCTGAACATGTAGTATAACCTGATAAGTCTTGAACTAAGATCCGGTTGAGCTACTTTAAGGGAGCTCTGCCTCAACACAAGAGAGGAGTAGAGAAGAAAAGGAGAGAGAGAGTGGGAAGTAGGGATATTATTTATTAATTACATAACAAACTCTGGAGGCCTTATATAAGCATGACCTTATTACATATTTACATACAATGCATGCTTCCGCGCTAATGCCCTGCACAAGGGTTCCTGATGTAGACAAATCAAACTGGTGGCTTGATGGGCTGAGGAGTGTGAGGCCCGTTCATCTTGGTGTGGCCTGGAGTCATTGTCCCCTAGGCTTCTGGGCCTGAATGTCATGCCCTGGGTTTACCGGTTTGTGTGGCTCCTATCAGCTCCTCCCCCTGGATATTGACCTTGTCCTCATGGTCTAAGTCGGGGTACTGCTGCTGCAACTTTGAATAGTCTTCCCATGTTGTGTCCTTTGTTGAAAGGTTGCTCCACCAGACCAGGGCCTTCTTCACAATTTTTCGCCCCACTTTGATGCATCTGAAGTCTGTAATCTAACATAGCTCAACCTCGAGCTCCCCATCTGTAGTGAAGTGAGGCAAGGTAGGGCTAGCTATGGGTGTACCCTCTCAGCATGGTTTCAAGAGGGAGGCATGAAATAAAGGGTGGAGCCTTGAGGAAGGGGGTAATTCCAACTTATAGGCAATAGACCCAACATGTTCCAACACTCGGAAGGGACCAAGTACCTTGGTGATAACTTTTGCCATGCTCACCTAGTGATGGATGACTGTCTATATGGATGGAGCGTCAAATAAACCATATCACCAACCTGATATAATACCTTCTGGTGGTGCTTGTCATAACTCAAAACTGAGTTTCATCTGTTGCCATGCATTCTGGAGATTGGAGATGCAGTTTTAGTGCCTTAAGAATCCCATCTCAATCTAAGAGTTGAACATCTACCTCCACCACTGAAGTGGATCCTTTCTCATAGGGAAGCATGGAAGCTTGACCATACAAGATCTTGAAGGGAGTAGTTCCAGCAGCAACATCATACAATGTATTGCACCAATATTCAGCTCAAGCCAACCATTCCATCCATTGTGTGGGCTTCTCACTCACATAGCACCTGATATGTGCTTCCAAACAGCAATTTACCACCTTGTTCGATTATCTGACTGTGGGTAGAGGCTCGTTGAATGGAACATGTCTACCCCTTGCGCCTTGAAGTACTCCTCACAAAACCAGTTCATGAATGCCAGATCCCAATCAGTCACAATGGAAACAGGGTGTCGTGCAGCTTTGCCACATTCTAAATATATACTTGTGCCACCTATGCAGCAGTATAAGGGTGGGCTAGGCCCATGGTGTGGGCACACTAACTGAGCTTGTCAAGCACGACCAAAATCACTGATTTGACCATGGATTTTGGCATCCAAAATCACTGATTACACACTCTGGAATAGGAAGAGATTGTAGGAGACAGGCTGATGCTTAAGTCAAGTATTTCTGTTGTTGACAAACGCATGGCCACATTCGCCTGAATAGCTCTTTTCATATCCTTCCAATAGTAATGGGCTGCGAGCCTTCTATATGTTCTAAGCACCCCAAATGGCCGAGTCATGGAAAAGCCTGAGGAGATATTGAAGATAAACTGAAGTAGAAGGCACCACTAATCAGCCTTTATAGAATAGGGTTGACCCCACGAGGGTGTACCCTAGAACTGCTGTTGGGTCCTGTTGGCATTGGGCTTGGATGTGGCCCAACTTTGGGTCTTGTAAGGCCTCCACTTGGATCTGTTCCAACAATGGATAAGTGGGCTTACGGTCAGTTGTGCCAGTTCTTCCCTTCAAGGTAAGGCCTCTGCAAGTTTATTAGAGGAGCCAGGTTTCATATTGTATTAAGAAATCATACCCCATGAGCTTCAATGCCCACCTTTGTTGTTCCAAAGTCAAAACTCTTTGGTTGCACAGATACCTGGGACTTCGTTGGTCTATTCTAATAGTGAACTTGCAACCCAACAAGTAGGCCCTCCATTTTTGTACTAAGGGCCGCAGCCATCAACTCCTTGTACGTAGACTCCAGCAAGGCTTGTGAAGATAAGAAGTTGCCATAAAAAGCAATGGGTTGACCTCCTTGCATGAGAACCGCGCCAATACCTCTACCGGATGCTTCACATTACATTATAAATTCTTTAGTGAAATTCAGCAAGACTGAGGAGGGTGGTGTGGTTACAACCTTCTTGAGAACTTTGAAGGCTTGACCAGCCTCTTCACTTCAAGTGAATGAGTCCTTCCTAAGCAACCAAGGGATACAACTAGGGAGGCATACCCCTTAATGAATCAGTGATAATACCCAATTAACTTCAAGAATCCGCACAAACTACATATGGATTTTGGCCTGGCCCATTCCTTCATTACTACAATTTTCTCCAAGTTTGTGCTCACCCTTCCACCCAAATATGACCGAGATAATGGATTTGTTTCTTGTCAAAGTCACACTTGGATTGTTTAGCAAATAGTCAATGCTGCCTTAAGAGAGATATTGTGTTTCTAAGGTGGTCCAAGTGTGTGGTCCAATTTGGGCTATAAACCATGATATCATCAAAGAAAACCAACACAAGTTGTCATATATATGGTCTAAATATTTCATTCATGAGGCTCTGAAATGTCATTGGGGCATTGGCTAGCCCCAGGGGCAGAACCAAGTATAAAGATGGGGGCCCTCTCCTCCCCCCCCCCCAATTTTTTTGTTAAAATCATCATTACTTGTATACTTAGTGGGTGGAGGGAGGGGTAGACGCATAATAAAGTGGGTCCTTGGCCCCCCAAAAGATAAATGTCCCATTAAAATGTTAATGACTGCTCTTTAGCCCTTTAGCGCCTCTCTACTTAACACCCAAAATTTAAAAAATAAAATAAAATAAATAAGAAAAACTGTTTATTTTTTTCTTTCAAAGAAAAAGCCATAATAGACCCAACCCCCACCCACACCCTATTTCTCTTCAAACCCTACCTTTTCTACTCCCTATCACATTTCTTGTATTTGCCAAAAAGACATGGGAAAAGTAAGTTGATTACATCGAGAATTAAGTAGCACTTGCAGGATTCAGGAGTTGCCACAAAGCCCATAACCCAAATATATGGTAGTAGTAGAAAACTCAAAACTGCAACCTGATTTGATAACAGTGATAGAAAGAATGAGAGAAAAGAGTTTCTTTGAGAGAAGAAAAGATGAGAGAGAAAAAGAGATGGGAGAAGCCAATAATGACCTAGTCGCCCCACTCATTATCTTATATACTCACAAAATAAAAGAGATTACAATGACTAATATGCCCTTAATAGGGTGGCTACCGCTAATAACTGTTTTTTTTTTTTGAAAGATCAAAGGAAATTTCATTAAACTGAAAAAAGTCCGAACATCGCAAGAAGATGGTTGTCTAGTTGACAAACCAACTACAAAACAGAAATGACACTGAAAAGAATCAAATTACAAGGATTCAACTCCAAAGGCCTCCAAAAAATTCTCAAGCAGATCAGACTCATTCACTTGAACAAACTCTGGAAGACAGAGATCCCGAACTGTCATCAAAATGCCCATTCCTGCAATCAAAAATTCAACGCTCCACCCATTCTGCTCCCTTCTACCTTCTCTCAAACCCCACCCAACCCAGCTAGAAACCTCATCTTCCCCCCCCCCCCTCTCCATGTCTTCCCACCAACCCCGAGTTCACCACCCACAAATTGTGACATCGTCCTTATCCGCACCCGATTGTGACAAACAAAATCTCTTCAGCAACAGGACCTTCAACAGTCACCTTGCCTTCTTGTTGTTCCTTCCTCAAATGGGAACCCGCCCATTTAGCCTACATCATTGACCCCTTAAGATCAGGTTCAGCAGAACCACTCCCTTTCGCATCTTTTCTCCTAGAGACCCATTTATAATTCTTTGTTGATCCTATTCCAACAAGACCAAGCTTCAACCTTGAAAACATTTTCATCACATGCACAACATTATTATTTCTTAAACTACGCAGTTTTTGACAGTCACCTCAGGAGGTGCCTCCTCCTCCTCAAAGTTGCCTCTTCAACCCAGATCTACACCCAAACTTCACTTCCTTAAAGCAATAATTGCCTTCCCAACAGCTCTCCTCACCACCAACAATGGTGCCACCATCTGTTTTATGTTATTAGTGGCTACTGCTAATAACATAAAAACAGTCTTTAAAAGTAAACATAAACTAATGGGCCTTAGGCCCAACCCAATAATACTAACTAATGATGCTAAATAAAAAAGAAACAAAAAAATTGTTGAATATCTCAACACTCCTCCTCAAGTTGGAAGTAGATGTCACACATTCTCAACTTGTATAGATCATATTCAAGCTTATTTCATGCAAATCCCTTGGTTAGTACATCAGCAAGTTGTAAATTAGATGAAACATATGGTAGGCACACTTCTCCAAATGTCACCCTTTCTCTTATGAAATGCATGTCCACTTCTATATGCTTTGTTCTATCATGCTAGTACAGCAATCATAGGTTCCTTTGCATCAACTCCAAATTCTCCTAGTAAGGACCAAACCCAGAGAAGCTCTAAAACACCATGTGCCATAGCTCTATAGTCAGCTTCTGCACTTGGCTACAACTTTTTTTTACTCTTCCACGAAATCAAATTACCCCCAACAAGAGTCCAAACTCCTAATATAGATCTCCTGTCATCTAGGCACCTTGCCCAATCAGCATGCGTGTAAGCTTCCAACTTCAAATGTTCATGGTCAATAAACAACGTCCCTCTATCTAGGCGTCCTTTCAAATAGATAAGCATCTTGTCAATAGCTTCCCAATGTTGAACTCATAGGGCATGCATGTACTGACTCACCACACTAACTACACAGGATATATCTGGTTGTGCCATGCACAAGTATAACAGTCAGCCCACCAATCTCCAATTCCTTCCAACATCCTTTACTAGTTCACCTTCCGAAGCACTAATTATGTGATTCTGGTCAATGGGTGTATTAGCAAGTTTAACCCCAAGTTTTCTTGTCTCTTGTAATAGGTTCAACACATACTTCCTTTGGGAAATGAAGATCCCATGTTTGGACCTTGCCACCTCAATGCCCCAAAAATACTTCAGCTTCCCAAGATCCTTAATCTCTAACTCCCAATTTTTTCTTCAATGCATCTCAGGCCATTTCCTGTGACTAGTGACTACAATGTCATTCACATACACTATCAACACTAGCACCAATGATCCCCTAATGTTCACAAAGTATGATCAAACTAGGTTTAAATGTACACAAAACCAATCAATGCACTCCTAAACCGGTCAAACCAAGCTCTAGTGATTGTTTCAATTCATATAAGGACTTCTTTAATTTGCATACCTTTCCTTTGCCTATATCACCATAAAAAACCAGTTGAAAAGTCCATGTACACCTCCTCCTACAAGTCTCCATTAAGGAAAACATTCTTCACATCAAGTAGTTGCTTAGAGACGGTGCAAAAGTCTCCAAGTAGTCTATCCCACAAGTCTAAGTAAACCCTTTTGCAACCAGCTTTGTCTTGGTGTGAAGTCAAAAATAAAGTGGCATCCATGATGACAAACCGACTTCCCAACATTGGATCATAACACCAATACCCCTTTTGATTTCCTACATAACCAAGGAATATACACTTCTTTGCTTTAGGGTCCAGCTTTGAAACCAAGGATGTGGATAAAGCATACACATCCAAACAACCTCAAAGGAACATGAAACATTTCCCCCTTGGGAAAAAGAAGGTTGAAAGGAATAGTGTATCCAAGAACACAAGAGGCACCTGATTAATCAAGAAGATTGTCATGAGAACCACATCACTCCAAAACCGAACCGGAACTGTGGAGCTCACCATAATACATCTTGTCATTTCCACAATGTGTTATTCCTTTCTGCTACATCATTCTGTTGTGGAGTATATGAAGCAATTGCTCTAATGAATTACTCCATGCTCTAATAAATAGTGTGCCAAGTCTTTTCAAAATATCCCCTAGCATTATTTGATCTTAACACCTTAACTAGTACTCCAAATTACATCAAAACTATTTGATGAAACAATTGTACCAAGACAGGTACCTCATCATGAGATCTAATCAAATATGCCCATCAACATCGTGAATAATCATCCACAAACAAGAGAAATAGTGGAATCCACCCACAGAAGGAAGGAACATGATATAGTCCCTAAACATCGGTATGAACAATATCAAAAACTGAAGAATATATTTTATTTTATTTTTTATCAATAACACAATTCATTAATTATCACAATAATTACAGGGAGGAAGACAAACTTTCTAATCTTCCATCTACATTATGAGCCCCAAGAGAAGAAACAAGAGAGAAAAAGAGAGCATAAGAAGAAAAAATTAGTAGAAAGCTTGCTGAATTAAAAAATATGAGATAAAAGGAGTTTCTTGAAGAAAGAAGGAAGAGATAAGCAGAAGAAGAGAAGTCGAAAAGAAAGGAGAGAAATAATCTGGCCGCCCCCTTCACTTATTATTTATACTAAAAATAATAGAGCAGTACAAAGACAACTATGCCCTTATAGGGCAGCAAGACATAAAACAGCATATATAAGACACAAAAACATAACAAAATTTGAACTCTCATAACTATTGTGGTCCCCACCTCCTATCTAGCAACTAACATAAAACATCTACTCATAAAAAACATCATAAAACTGATTAATCTTGAACAAAATTAAATTACATATGTGCCCAAAACATGGCGTCCCTGTCCACCCCTTGTTTAGCTAACCCATCAGCAAAAGAATTAGCTTACCTTTTCACCCAAACGATTTCATTTCTCAAACCGGCCATCTGAATTTCCTCTTCAAATTACTATAACTCCATAAACCACTCTCTTCTCTGTTCAGCCACCCAACCACCACCTCCGAGTCCCCTTCAATTATGAGTTTTCTGATATTCATCTCCCTAGCTTTCTGGACACCTTCCATAACTGCGTGGATCTCAACTCTGAGAGAATCACCCACCCCAATTGGGCCTGAGAACATGACAGAAACAACCCCATTCTCATCCCTAAAGACACCCCCAATCCCTAATTTTATGGGGTTCCCTATGCTACTTCCATCAAAGTTTAGTTTTATGAAGCCCGCAGGTGGGGGAGTCCAAAACACACTCACCCCAGCCTTAGTCTAGGTACAGCTAGCAATCTCACCCCACTTCCTAAGCATATCATCCACTGTATATTCTATGAAAAGCTTTAGGGACTTCATCCACTGAATAACCCTTATGTGTATTAAGGCCCTCAACTCTTCAGCACCTCTCTCTACATTAGAGAAGATTCTGGAATTTCTTTCTTCCCACAAAGACCAGCATACTGCACCCCTCAGTCCTCTCCACATAGTCCTTCCCCTTTTCATACACCACCTGAAAAAGAATGATCAAAAAGGCCCTGCAAATTTGAAGGAGGAATCCAGGTACACCCAAAAAGAGAGCAAGCCCACTCCCAAATAGACTTTGCAAAGAACACACCAATGAAGGGGCAAACAAGTATAGGGTCTCTTCTTTTGGAGCAAATCACCCGTGTTGATTCTTTCCAGAAAGGTTTCCCAACAAAACTACCAACCTTAGGAGGAATTGGCCTGCACCAAACCTCATTAACAGGGAAACTGGGGGTTACAGGATTGGTGGGCTGGCTTAGTACTTTCAAAGAATATCTACAATATTTTCCAAGTTGACAACCTTCATACTCCAAACTTGACAACTTAACGAAGTCAAATAGCTTTGGAAACAAAAAGTGCAAAGAACCAAAAGAAAAATGCCCTAACCAGTTATGCCAAAGCATAATACGATCCACTGACTTTGACTCTACTCCTACTATTGGCATGATGACCCTGATGACTAGGAAGCACATTGAGAATGCATATGCTATTCACATCACAACCACTCCCAATCATCCTCTTTGACTCCAAATCATGCAAAACACAATGACCAAGAGAAAAAAAAAACTAAACAATTCAATTTTTTTGTCAAACTACTCATAGATAAAATATTAGTACTTAGTCTAGCCAAATGCAATACAGAAGGCATGGTAATGGTATCAATTATTTTGATGGACCCCTTCCCAGCAATGGGAACATAGAAGCCATCAACTATAAAAACTCAATCTCTACTAGAGTAGGGTGGTATGAAGAAAAGATGGTGGAAATACCGGTCATATGTTTTGAAGCTCCTAAATCTATAATCCAAGGAGATCCCCCCTTACCTGTAGTGGAGGAATAATTTGCAATGGCATATGAACTACCTTATGAGCAAATGAAGTAGTATGACTAGCTCATGGACCACTTGCACCCTGTTGTCCACCCAATGAAGAACTAGAATTAGTTGTATCTCTCCAACTCAGCCCTAACTGCAACCATTGCAACTGATTCTAAAGAAGTTGTGGTAGGCGGTCCGATTATGTCACCAATCACTACCATGTTAACACTCCCCTTCTTATTTCTACGTTGAATTGGTATAAGATGTGGATGACGCTTCCAACAAGTATCTTCGGTCTTAGGCTTCTTACAGTAGTCACAAATCAAGTCCTTCTCGTCCTCCTTCATACTATCACTACCACACTTATCCCTACTAGGCTTAAGTTTATTTGTGCTAACCATAGCAGATTGCTTAATATTTAGGTTCCTCATCATCACATTCCTCCTCTCTACTCTAAACACAAAGGCATATGCCTGAGAGAGAGTTACACTACAATGAGAAAGAACATGCTGCCATGCAATATCATACACTGGATTAAGTCTTGCTAGAAACTTAAACACTCCATTCTTCTCTACTAGCTTCTGGTAAGTGGTTGCATCTTTACTGCTCTCCCAAATCATAGTCTCCAAATGGTCTATCTCCTACCACAACGTTTTGAGGGCTAAAAAATAAACTGCAATAGATTTATCTCCCTACCTAGTAGCAATCACCTAATTCCTCAACTAGTAAGCCCTAGAAAAATTCTCACTCTATAAGTAAGTCTCTGCAGCTCCATCCCAAAATTCCCTAGTTGTGTTAGCCCATAGAATGTTCTTGCTTATATGGGATAACATAGAATTGCACAGCCAGGCCATCACCATATAATTCTCCTACGCCCGTTGAGAAGAGTTGGTCTCAAGTTTCTTCTCTTTTTTTATCAATAACAAAATGTTTTATTAAATAATAATATTTGTGAAACTTCAAGTACAAGAAAGGGGAGGTAAACAATCTTAACTCCCCCACAACAAGGAATAAAGAAGAAAACTAAAAATTAACCCAAAACATAGATTCCTTAAGCGCCCTTTGCTTGGCTAACCCATCAGCCATTGAGTTAGCGCTTCTCTTCACCCAGTTGTACTTCACCTCAATATCCCTACTTAGCCATTTAAATTTTTTCTTTTCATTTCTATAGCTCCACAAACCATTGTCATCTTCCTTCAACCACCTCCGAGTCCCCTTCAATGACCAAGCATCATATGTTTAATTCTCTTGCTCTTTGGATTCCTTCCAAAACTACTAGAATCTCAGCCCTAAGAGAGTCACCCTCTCCAATTGGACCTGAGAAAATAGCATTAATAATCCCAGCCTCATTCCTGAACAACCCCCCAATCCCAAAAGGCCCAGGATTCCTTAAGCTACTACCATCAAAATTCAATTTTATGAATCCAGAAAGAGGGAGACCAAGAAGGTCTAGAGGTCCTCTTACATTAGGCAGAGGTAGCCATTTCTTTCCACTTTCTCAATATGTCAGCCATGGAAAAATCTGAGAATAGCTCCATAGATTTCAGCCAGTGAACTACCCTTAGGTGTATCGATTCAACTAAGTTCTCCATGGTTCTTTCCTTGTCTGAAAAAAAATTTGTGAGTTTCTCTCTTCCCATATGGACCAACACACTGTCACGCTAATGCTTCTCCACATGACCTTCCCTCTTTTCTTAGGCCATCTTGAGAACAAAGGAGAGAACAAGCTTTGCACACTCACGGGGGATTCCAAGTACATCCAAAAAGGGAAAAAACCCACTCCCAAACAGTTTTAGTAACCAGACAAATAATCATAAAGTGGTAATCCGTTTCCCCATCAACTTTGCAAAGAATACACCTATGAGAAAGTAAACAGAAATTGGGTATCTTTCTTTGAAGCAAGTCATTTGTGTTTATTCTTTCCAAGAAAGTTTCCCAACAAAAACTACCAACTCGAGGAGGAATGAGTTTGCTCCAAATCTCTTTAACAAGGAAGGACAACCCAAAGAGAGCAAGAGGTTGGAACAAAGTCTCGAAAAATGACGCACAAGAAAAAGAGCCAGAGGAAGAGGGGGTCCAAATTCTGGAGTCATCCTTACTCGGGTCCAGGAAAACATTTTCAAGGATGGCTAGCAAAAACGAAATACAACCCAAGTTTGTATCCCTGATTGTCCTTCTCAACCCTAGATTCCACCCAAAAATCCAGAAGTAGATTATGAAGGAACTAAGAAAGAAGTGGGTTCATTTTTCAAATCAGACAAAGCATACAAAGAGGGAAATCGGTCCATCAGGGATGAATCCCCAACCCAAGGTTGCTCCCAAAATTGGTCATTCTTCTCTTCACCAGTGACATATCCCAATTTTCCACGAGCACCCATTGTGACCACTCCAAATAGTTTGTACCATCCAACTTAACTGTAGTGATGGTCCTACCCCAAAAGGATCGCTAGCACCTCCTCCACCTAGTTCCATTTCACCAATAGAGTTGTATTCAACTCCACTGCCCTCCATAATTTCTAGAGCAGTTTAGAAATTCAATTGTAAACAAAACAAAAAAAAAATAGCTTATCCCCTTTAAAGACCTTAACCTACCTTCTAGTACCCAGATACCTTCACCCAGAGAGATTCTTATCTTTGCGTGAGCTAATAGAAATAGGAGAAAAGATTTTCGCTCCCTCCAAAGACTTCAAAAAGCTCCAAAACTTGAAACGCTCCTTTCAGAAAACACCAAGAAGCCTAAAAAATCTTGAGTGCCCTTTCCTACGTCAAAAATAAAGAGCCCTACTACAATCAAGATTCTTCCTCCTCCAATCCTTCCTGATTATGATGATCAACCCAAGATCTAACACAAGGAGTTTTAGATCCACCAAAAAAAATTTAAGATTTGGGACCTTTTGAAGTCTTCGATCAGATTTGTAACTCACCATGCAATTGGCTGATCTAGGGATGCATGATGGAAGACTCAAAAATCTTGTAAAGTGGCTCTGATACCAAGTAGAAAACTCAGAACTGCAACCTGATTTGATAACAATGATTAGAAAGAATAAAATACTTGGGTGAGCACTCAACCCCTAAAAGAATGTTTCCCTTCTCTCTATTCCATCTCCCTCTTTAAAAAGAAACCCATTTCTTGGTTCCTCCCCCTCCCCCCCCCCCCAGTTTGCCCTTTGGCTTTAAATTGGGATTTTAGGTTTCAGAGAGGGTTATGGGATGAAGAATTTCATTGTGTCTCAGAGCTGTTGTTGCTTCTAGATTTGGTGTGCCTAGACCCCACTAACCCAGACAAAAGAGTCTGGGCTCTAAATCGGGTTGGCTCTTTCACTTGAGCATATTTCTTTAAAGCCCTTTGCTCTAACACTTCCTCTCAGATCTTCCCTGTTAAAGAGGTTTGGTCAAGGCCAATACCCCCCAAAATAGCAGTGTTCTGTTGGGAAGCCTATTATGGTAAGATCAATACTGTGGAAAACTTGCAAAAGAAGAAACTTTTTTTGTGTTTGTCCCAAAATTGGTGCTTTATGTGTAAAGTGAAGGGTGAGGACTGTGACCATTTGTTGATATCGTGCTTCTTTACTGCCAATATTTGGAACTGGGTTGTTTCTTTATTTGGGTGTAGGTGAAACTTGCCCTCTGAAGTAAAGCTATTGTTCACTCCAGCTACTCTTGGGAGATTGACAAAAAGAGGGAAGATAATGTGGAAATGTATCAAAGCCGCCACCTTGTGGATTTTATGGGAGGAGAGAAATGCTAGAATATTTCAAGAAAAGGAAAGAAGTCTTGCTGAAGTCAAGGAATGTATATTGGCAAAGACAATTTCATGGCTGAAATCTTCACAATTGTTGGCAGATTTCTCCTTTGATGACTTAAGGAGAAATTGGGAAGCAGTGGCTTCTACAGTCTCCACCAAGAACAAATTACAAGTAGAATGGAAACCCCCACCGGATGGAGTGGTAAAATAGAATTTTGATGGCAGCTGCCAAAGGTAACCCAGGGCCATCTGGAATTGGTGGAATTCTGAGAGATAAAGACAGCAATATGCTGTCTCTTTTCTCAGGACCAGTGGGTGAAGGTGATTCTGTAAGAGGAGAGTTACTAGGTATAAGGTATACAGATGGCTAGTCGATTAGGAGTGAACAATTTGTTAGTAGTCTCCTTAGTAGTAGGCTTGCTGAATAGCCCAGACACAGTTTGTTGGGGCTATAGGGATCTGTTAAAGAAAGTTAAATGGATAACAAGAAACACAACTGTTAGGTTCCAGTGGGTTAACAGATCAGCAAATGCATGGCTGATTCTCTGGCCAAGCAAGGGGTGTCAAGGGGTGATCTGTTTTGGGCTACTTTGTAATTTGTATCTCAGGTTTGGGCATGTTTAGTGTTTATGATTCAGTACTTGGGGGAGGTAACATCTCGTGCCTCTTCAAGGCTGCTTGTATTTCTGATATTTATTTCAATCATTTATCAAAAAAATATGTGAATGCAAATTGCAATTTTTGTTGTTTCAGTTTTTGCCTTGTTTTGTTTGTTTGCATTCATAGATGAAGCAGGGGAAAAACAAGAAGCAAGCTAAGTGAACCAGAATCTGCATTCTTCTCATGTGCACTAATGCATTTGCGTCATAAATGAAATTGCACTACAAATAAATGGAGGCCTTGTGTTTTTGTATACATATCCACAATCATGTGGACAATGTCTCATCCTCCTTTACTTTCACATTTTTCATATATTTAATGAATTTCCCCATTAAAACTGGGAAGGCATCAACCTTCTCAGTAACTTTACGAACCGCCCTATCTGCACTCCAATCATTTTTCAACCACAACCTCCCAGTAATCATGGAAGTTAATCAAAAACTTCCGCTTTTTATTTGTCTTTTAATTGTTAGTGAAGAAATTATTAAGGAGGTTATGAGCTCTTTAATGGCTGAAGCTAAAGCTGGGTTGATTAGCATAACCTTAAGTACTATATCCATTTAAATATAGTGTCCACTAAAAGACAAAGCAATAAGTCATTCAGTTCAGCCACTTCACCCATTATCGAACAGCCCACAAGGAAAAATTATTTGAGAACGCTTAAAACTACACATGTTTACTTCACTAAGGGAATGCTTTGGTTAAAGGAAATTCATCTAATACCATGAGCCAGTGCATGGATTGTGATTTACACCCTTGGAAGTTTGATCATTACCTAAATGAGCTTAAACACTCTCTCCTTGTTTCCAGTTCATCTCAAGTGGATACCTAAGGATATAAATGTTACCGTTAATGGCCTAGACAATCCGGGTGTGGGAAGGGTATAAAGCTCAATGCCTACATGAATTTTTGTTATTGGGAGATGGGGCTTTAAAGTATTTTTGCTTTGTTTTTTTACATCCTCGTATGTAAATTTTAGGCACTATCAATTAAGGTTGTGTTTGGTACCATTGCTCTTTCTACCCAAAATGTTTCAGTTGATCAATACAAATTGCCATACAACTGTTATTTAAGGCTGTTTATAGTTGAAATTGAAAACAGGCGTACCTTAAAAATGCATGACTCTTTGCTCAATGGGGACAAAACCTAATCAGTCTACCTAAAGTTACTCTTATATGTGATGTGACAACAAAACATATCTCTCACTAATTCATATTGATCAACCCAAAACCTTTCAAGTAGAAACAAGTATACAAAACACAACCTAAGTATTCATTAACAGAGAAAGAGGTAGGGAGAGAGTGGGGGATAGAGAGAGAGAGAGAGAGAATTGAAAATGGAAATATTTCAATTTTCATGAAGAAAGCATAGAGAGCACGAAAATAACACATTTTAGTTGCTTAAATGAACACATTAAGTTCCTGGTAGACAGTAAGAACTAGGGGTGTCCACATTTTAGTTAACCTAACTATGGCCTTTTTTTTGTAAACCAAACCGGTGGTACCAGTTTTTCCATCTCTCCAAACCGGTACCACTGGTTAACCGGTCCACCGGTTTCAGTTTTTGATCGGTTTGGTTCTTCGGTTTTTTATATTTATAATATATATTATATAAATATATGTATAATATTATATTATAAATAATAAATAATATATTATATATTATAAATATTTTAAAAATATATAATATACATAGTATATTTATAAATAGATCATTATAAATATAATATAAGTATAAATTTATATATATATAATGAATATATATATATATATATTTTTATATATAATATATAGAAAATATGTGACATATGTTCAAAATATATATAATATACATATAAATATGTATACCGGTTGGTTCGTTTAACAGCCGTTTTTTTGTAGGTTAACCGAAAATCTTTGGTTTTTCAAAAATTCTGAATCGAAACCGAACCGATCGGTTCGGTTAACCGCATTTTGCAGTTCAGTTTTCTCGGTTTGGTTCGGCTTTTTTGGTTTTTCATAGACACCCCTAGTAAGAACTATTAAGATTGACATTTAGGAAATAAAGGAAACATAGTGGCAATAGAGGTCTTACAGGGATGCGATTGTCAGAATTGTCAAACACTATCTCCACAAAAGCAGATAACACTTGGTGACCTGCGCCTTCCTATTCAATTGGATATTCAAAAGCAAGTATGGATATTAGCACCAAGAATCTATGAAATAACAGAAGAACAGGCAGGGCATCCAGTAAATAAATAATTCAATGAGCAATACATACATGGAGAAGGGCATGTCTATCTTCACTGCGAAGATTCTGGAAAAGGTCGCTGAGTACAAAACGTATTGCTAAGGAGGAAAAACCACGAAATACGAATTAATCTTAAACCAGTCTCTCTGCTTTGGATTTTAAGATAGGTAAATTAAAAAAAAAAAAATCGAATGCTGTTCAGTTCTAGGTTACATACCATGGAAAAAATTTGTCTTCCCGGACCCATTTGCTCCAACTATTGGAACATTGCAACACCAGTCGTGTCAGAAGAACATAAACAATAACACCAATAGCATTGGAATACTTAAAGAACCAACATTTATATGGACATCACTAGCATGCTTATGTCAATTAAGAAATAACAATAATAATGAAGAAGAGCAAAACCATTACCTACACAATTAACTTTTGGACTGAATGGTTCTGTAGCAATTTGCTCTCGGTAACTCTTGAAGCCCTCGATGATAACCTGGTTTTCGAAATTTAAAACAAATTAAGCAAATAATTAACATGAAAGTCAATTAACGCAAACAAACTGCATAAGTAATCTGCTAAGATTACCTGCTTTATGTACATCCTGAAAACGAAACATGAAAGCTCCTTCAACCCCTGTAAAAGTAATACTGAAAAAACAAGTGAAATGAAGAATAGCGCAGTGTATGATGAAAAAACTGAGGGAGAAAGTCCCTAGGGTTCTGCGAACAAAAAATCTAGCTCAAACAGAATAACGGAAGAATTGCATTTCTGAAATTAGGGTTTCAATTATACAGGGAGAAGTAGCGTATGGAAATCAAACACTGGCTAATTGCAGCTGTTGATGCTGCTCTTCTGCTGAAATGAACAAAGCGCGGGAAAATGAAAATCCGAGAAAAGGAGCGCGGGAAATGAACAAAACGATAACGTGGGTTGACGCGGAAAGCGCGGAAGGAGTAAGGGAATGAGACGGCGAAGCGTTCGGAGAAAGAGGAGGAAATTCTTAAGCCTACCTATGCGAATTAACCTCCTAGAGCGAGAAGCAGCTTAGGCAAGTGTCGGAGTCACCAGCGGTGGGTTTTTAGCGGGGCTCTTTGGCTGGAGCTGAAACGTTGGATCTGCAGTGACCGATGCGCAGTTTGGGAGGGATTTGAGGATTTCGTGCGGGGACATTTTAGAATTAAGATGTGGGGCCCACGCGAGAAGCATTTAAATAATATTTGATGAAAAATCCGGAGAGCCAATTTTAATCATCGTACAGCTGTTTAAGCGGCTTTCCGGACAAGCCTCTACCAGTAACTTCTTTAAGGCAACCGAAACAAAGCAGTTGCGTAGTAATGATGGCTAGTAACTAGTATGATAGGAAAAGTCGCATGGGCTAAATATCATCTCTGTCATGTGTAGATGTTCCCAATACACGGTTGGATTGTACTGTCAAACATTTTTTAGGAACATTCTATGGGGGGCAGATGTCAAATCGCATGTGGCCGCTACATGCTAAAGGCTCTGTGTTCTTTGGCCTCTTTAAGTGAAGATGCATTCTAAGGCAAATCGGGTCGAAACCCATAAGGTGTTTGGAATGGATAATGATCCTCTTGTGAGATTTCTGCAAATCACTGATGTCTCATGATGAGTGCAGATTTGGCCCTCCACTGAAATTGCGACATGTGGTACCTTATGACAACTAGGCGGCAGCTCGCCAAGGAGCTAGGCAGCTCACCAAGGAGCTTGACAGCTCTCCAAGGAGCTTGCTGAGGAGCTCGGCAACTCTCTAAGGAGCTCGCCAAGGAGCTCAACAGCTTTCCAAGGAATTCGCCAAGGAGCTCAGCAGCTTTCCAAGGAATTCGCCAAGGAGCTAGGCAGCTCTCCAAGGAGCTCGGCAACTCTCCAGGGAGCTCGTCACCAAGTAGCCACCAGGGAGCTCATCGCCATAAGCAGCTCACCACTTGTAGGGTAGCTCGGTACAAAAGAGCAATTCGGCATATCGCAGGAAGATCTCTTGCCTGACAGATCTGGTGGCAGCGCCCACATCTCTTGCCAGGTGGCGTCGTGCCTGCCGTCTCTGAAAAGCATGGCACACCTAACGAGTCCGTACCCTGCAACAGTAGCCTGCACCTGTCACCTCAGTCCTGGCAGTAATGGCTTGGGCAGTGGCAGTTACGCCTGGTATGATTGGGCACCACTGTATAAGGACTCCAACCCCCAAAGCCAAGGGGGAGAGAATGGACAAAATGGAGGTAATCCCTACTCTCTAGCTCTCTCATTTCTCCAATATCATCTTCAAGCTCTCTACAATCAAAGTGCTAACTTAAGCGTCAGAGAGTCCCCACCGGGAAAATACACCTGGGTCCTTTGATTCAATTCTCATAGGTCCCTCAGCTCCCGTCGCCTACAAAGATGAGGAAAATATGGAGTTCTCGCAGGTCCCTCAGTTTTCACTGTTTACAAAGGAGAGAAGATCACCTCATGCAGAGGGTAGTCGGGTTGCGTTGCACCAGGGAGCTCCACCATTCTCTGAGTCACAGGCCACCTAGGAGTAGGGAGCTCGTCACTAGGTAGCTCGCCACCAGATAGCTCACCACCAGGGAGCTCGTCACCAATTAGCTCTCCACCAGGGAGCTCGTCACCAGGCAGTTCTCCACCAGGGAGCTCGTCACCAAGTAGCTCTCCACCAGGGAGCTTGTCACCAGGCAATTCTCCATCAGAGAGCTCGTCACCAAGTAGCTCACCACCAGGGAGTTCGCCACCAAGTAGCTCATCTCCAGGCAGTTCGCCACCAAGGAGCTCCATCATCCTCTGAGTCATAGGCCACCTGGGAGCAGGTCAAATGACGAGGTACTTAGCAAAAAAAAAATTGGTACGTGACCAGAAACAGTTGCATCATCTCACGAATCAGAGAAATTGTTTGTTTATCATTGTTGTCATGTCATCCAATTTGTGAGAAATACACTGAGTTTTGTTTCATAATAATTATTAACAATGATTTTAATTTTATAATAACTATTTCTCCTATCTAGATGCCACGTCATTCAAAAAATCATAACCCTGCAAAAAGAGAAATCATGGAAAATGTTAATTCCTCCTTTTTCAGCCCCATTTTTTATAATTAATTTCTAACCAATTTGTTGATTTCTTATAAATCAGCCAACCAAATTACAAATTAATTAACAGTTTCTGAAACACTAATTTGGCACCAAACACAGCCTTAGTCCATCTTAGAGATGTCAATGGGTCGGGTTTGGCATGGGTTTGCCTCAACCCTAACCCAGCCTTAAAAACACATAATCTTTTAACCCGATCCAACCTGATTCGTAGCATTTCAATTATATTTTTTTTGACATGTTTTGAATGCCTAAGATCCATTAATTTAAGTTAGATAATTGTTCTATATAATTTAAGATGTCACTTTTCCATTAAAAAAATCAAAATCAATATGTAAATAAATCTTAAATTTTTAAAGATATAGAGTTAGAATTAAAAAAATTACAATAATACTTTGTATATATATAGGGTATCATGACCCAGTGGGGCAGGTCAGCCAAAACCCCAACCCAACTCAGGCTGAATAATCAAAACCCTAACCTAACCCTAAAACCAAATATATTGACCCTAACCTTACCCTACAAGGTTGAGTCAAGTCGGATTTACTATTTAACCCGACTCGTTTACATCTCTAGTCCATCTCTTTTAATTAAATATACTCATGTACTAGGCTCATGCTTGCCTCTTCCCAAAATTTTGAATGGGCCTACGCCGAAGTGTGAGCCTGATATAGTATAAATTCATGCCATAAGCCCGACCCATGAACAGGTATAGTTCAAATATACATGTGTGTAAATATTGTGTTCTCGTTGGCTTGGATTGTTGTTACATAAAACACAATTTTGTAGGCTTATGGGCCCAGAAGCCCATCCCATGAACATGTATAGTTCAAATATACATGTGTGTAAATAATGTTCTAATTGCCTTGGATTGTCGTTACATAAGACATAATTTTGTAGGCTTCTAGCTTTAACTTGGAGAGAGGTGAATAGCAGTTTAGATTGTTTTTTAAAGGCATTTTATTTGTTCAGGTTTTTTCTTTTTTTCTTTTTTTTCTATTGGGTGCCATTCACCATTAATAACTACCCCCTTGTTCTGCGTTGATGCTAGAACAAAACCACCTAACACACCAACGAAGCAGCCCTCAGTTGGTCTATTTGTTCACAAGTTAAAAATCAATATGCCGAGTGCTAAAAACCGCACTAGTCGATATTCACCTTGCAATTGGCAACCCTTCCAATTAAGGTGTTGGATTCCCATAGAACCACAATGTCACAGGGCTAGTTGGCGAGGCCCCACTCAATGCTTAATTGGGTCAAGTATGCCTATGAAATCAAGTAATAACACACAAAAGGCAATAAATAATGCAAACTAATTAGTAAAAAATGCTATTTGTATTGCACAGACGAATGGCAAGCATAAACACACAAGTTTGTATCAAGGGGACTCCATGCTTAACTTTTACACGATATTGGCACACTCGACTACCTATCTCCCCTCAAAGAGTAAATTAAGCTTTTGGGGGAGTGACACAATGAAACATCAAAGTGGTGAAAAAAATCATACTATACAATTATAGTATTGCCATTCGCAATCCCCCCTTACAAAATACATAAATAACCCCACCCAAGACACACCTATGACATGTTGAAGGTGTGCTTCAGACATGGTGAATGGCATTCGTGGGCATGGTGAAGAGTTCAATTGTGATAATCTTCCCCATTCAAATTAGTCATCGTCCTCGAAGATTGGCATCTGCTTGTTGTATAGATCCACTGTTGGCAAAGGAGGATTCTTTGACTGCTTCATGAAGTATGTTTCTTCCAAGGCATGGGCATAGGGTTGGGTGGATAGCTTGAAGATGCTCATCGTGTTGGGAAAACCTATAGCTAAGTCCCAAGGAATGTCCCTTATTGGTTGCTTCAATGTAAGATACCAGGCATTCCAATTTGAATGGTATGAAAAGTTAAGGCCAAGGTTGGGTCAAAATGATGGTTTAGATGTTTGGGGTATTGGTTCCCATGAATGTTATCCCAATGGCAATTCCTCACAGGTTTACTATGGTGATTGGTTTGAGGCAAGGCAAGGGTGTAGACCCTAATATGATTGGGATGCACTTGCTCTCCCCAATTGACATAGTAGTAGGTGTGATCATTGTTGGTGGCGGCTTGAGTTTTCTATTGAGCTTGATGGTTGAAGGCAAGTGTGGTGGCGGTTGCTGCTGAAGTGCTAAGGATGATTTGCTCAACAATTGCGTGCAATCATTGTAACCATGCAATGTAAACGACCATCTATGATAAATATGGTGTTGATATGTGGAGCTGGTGCCACCTTTGCCTATAGCATAAAGTCCATGCCTAGGACCACATCAAAATCGTTCATGTGAACGATAGAAAGATCAATCTCTCAATCCTAGGTGCTGACTTGTTTGATTGGTCTAGCACCTGTATTGACAGCTTTGAACCATATTTGCTCCTTTGAAATGGCCAAGTTAAGTTTCTTGTCCTATGCAATTGATATGAAGTTTGTGAGTGGCCCTTGTGTCAATTAGGGCCTTGGTTGGCCTCCCGCCAAGGTTTATGTCAACATACCTTAGCCCTCTCTTCACTGTGACAGGCTACTTGGAGGTATCCCATTTTTTCATCATGCCATTAAAAAGTTGAAGGGCATCCACTCTTGGTGCCTAGGCACTCAATTCCCCATTGCTCTACTCATCATCACTAAGTTTGGCAATAAGAGCATTTAGCTTCTCTCGCTTTGGGCAATACTTTATCAAGTGCTCATTCCCATAAATGTAGCACATGGGATGATGGGTTGGTCTCCTTGGGTATATGCTATTGTGAGAGCTTCAATTTCCATGTGGTTGCTTCTCCTTCTGGTACTTTGGTGGCCGATGTTGGTAAGGCTGCTTATCCGATGGAGACTTCTTTTGCCTGTCTCCCCCACTCAAATTTGAGGTGCGTGGACTAGCAGGCTTAGCAGCTTCATCATTCGACAATATCATTCCATTGAGTTGTTCAGCCACTGCCATGGCAGTTGCAAGGTCTTGAACACCTCTTTGTTGGAGCTCTAGTTCCACCCATGGTTGTAGCCCATTCATGAAGTTGAATAAAAAAGTCTTTATTAGACATGTTGGTGATCTCCAAGGCAAGAGCCGTTAACTCCTTGACATAGTCGTGGTGGGAGTCATTGTGCTTGAGGGACTTCATCCTTTGACGAGCAAAGAACTTCATGTTTTATGGGTAGAACTGTCTCTTCAACTATCGCTTGAAATCGACCAAAGTGTTGATGGTTCACATACCTCGTTCAATGTTAATACATCTTATGTGCCACCACAACATGGCAACATCAGTCAAATACATTTTGTAGTTGTGTGTACCTGGGTCATCTCATCACTGATGTTGGCTGTTGCAATATATTGTTCCATCTGCCATAAGAAACTGTCAAGCTCATGTGTATTGCGTGTTTTGTGATAGGGGATTAGCTCCCTAATCCTGATGTGGGAAGGACTATGCATAGTGGAGGTGCTGGTTGGATTAACAATGGCTCTCTTCAGGATTGCACACTTTACCTTGAGTTTATCTAGTTGAACTTGGACATTGGAGGAGGTATACAAGTCTGACTTCATGACATCCCACTCTTCTTTAATTTAATTTGTTTGGGCCTGGATGGTCATAGGGGAGGACATGGTCCTCCTCCATGTTCCCCACTCGCTTTTCATTTCATCGAGTTAGGTTTGAAGACTATCAATTTTGTCTTGGATGTGCGAGTTGGATGAGATTCCTTCTTGTTGGCGCATGGTGCTACAAACTTCCTTGAGCGCGCCATTGAGTACATCGCATACCTTGTCCACAACATCGCTTAGGCAGCTTTCCACTTTCACCAACGCATTCTCCATGGCTTCCATGTTTTGATGGAGCTCGTCTACCTGATTTCGCATCTCATCTATGGTGGCTTCACAACGTAGCACGCACAAGTCAACAATTTCGTACTTGTTAGTAGATTTCTCACACTTGCTAGGTTTTGGTGCTCGGGCCTTCAACGATTTGTCTTTGGTGGTGTAATCCGTGGGTGCATCGTCATATGGGGAGATTCCATGCTCGACCTCTTCCATGATGTCCCTGTTGTGCTTCATGAGCTCATGCTTTGATACCAAGTGTCATAGGACTAGTCAGCAAGGCCTCATGCAATGCTCTATTGGGTCGAGTAAGCCTATGAAAGCAAGCAATAACACACGAAAGGCAACGCATAATGCACATGAATTAGTAAAAGGGTTCATTGTATTGGCACACTCGTCTACCTATCTCCCCTCAAATAGTAAGTTAAGCCTTTTTGTGGAATGTCAAAAGGAAACATCAAAATGTTGAAAATCATATTACATAATTACAGTATTGCTATTGGCGTCCCCCCATACAAAATACATAGATAGCCCCATCCGAGACAAACTCATGACACAATGAAGACATGTTGTAGGCATGGTGGATGGCACTTGTGGGAGTGGTGAAGAGTTCACTTGTGACAATATGCTCTTTGTGGTGTGGTGAGTAGGCTTTCAAGTGCACGTTGCTCTGTTTCACTAGGGAACCTTCAATTCCCCTACACCCCCCCTGAAAAAAAAAAAAAAGAAACATCAAGTTGTGATCAATTTGATAATCGCTGAAGTAGTTGAAATGAATTATTTAAGGGGTTTTTTAGATTCTTCTACCTTAAATTTTTGTATATGTTTGTATGGCTAGAAATATTTAATACTTTGATATTTTGTTTGGGAAGAATGCAAATGTAAATATATAATACAAACTCAAGGTTTAGAAATGCCTCATTCGAGGTTTTGTTATAAACATATTTGTATTTTGCACTAATCCCCAAACTAAGCATTAACCTTTGCAAGGTGCCAATTGGCTAGTTTGCGAGGTGTACTTTTCTTTTATTTTTCTCTTTTTTTTTTTTTAGGCGGGGGGGAGGGGGGAGGGGGGAGGGGGGAGGGGGTATGGGTACTTGATGCAACCAGAGATGCTTTAGTCTTTTTGAAGGGCATTTTTTGTAGTTCAACTATGGTTAGGGTTGTAATCAGACCAAATTCGACAAAATATGAGTTTGATCCGATTATTGAAAACTTACATCTAAAAGCCCATTCTGATTTGAAGATATCGAATTCAAATTCGAACCCAGGCAAACTTTGATCAGTTATGGATCTAATATGACACTTTAATCAATTAAAATACAAAAGAAAGTTAATTATTTTAAAACTTTGATATATAATAAACTAATGTAAATGTAACATAAAGCATTTGTTATATAAATATAATATAATATTCAACATATATATATGTACAATTTTAAATATAATTGATGATGGGTGATTTGTCCCTCTAGTGACATATGACATGTGGCACCCTGGAACCGTCTCATGACACCTTAGCGCCATGTAGGCAACGACTTTAGAAACACTTCGGGCGCACCTCGCTTGCCTTAGTTGTCTTAGCACCACATCGATAGGGTCGCCATGCAAACATCTCAACAAGGCAAGGTCGACTTAAGAGGCAACCTATTTTATGCTAAACTGATTGAGACTCGATTGACGATCTACATGATGTGGCGGCTAACCTCCTCTATGTGTGGGCTATCGTTTTTGAATCCTTTGGGATCATGTCGCCTCATTGATGGACCTAGCTCCCGCTTTGCCCACTTTGGAGGCAACCGTATAAGCTTCATCGTTTTACGTGGAAGCCGTCTCTAAGTGTGAAACAACCTCCGAACGAGGCAGGCTGGTGATCTCAAACATGCTAGATGAAGCCCACGTCAATCTGTGTCTATATAAAGGCATCTCATTCATTAAAGAATGGACACACAATTTATCTCTCAATCACTCTTGCACTTTCACTTTTTAAGCATCAAAATACTCTTTACTAACTTAAGCATCACAGTGCCCACCCCCGGGTACTTTGAGTTATGTCTTCCTACAGCTCGGCTAGCTGACCTCGTCAGCCCAATGTCCAAGCTGCCCTCCAGTAGGGAGCACCATATCACGCACCACCGATAATCATATAAAGTTTACATATTAAAATCAATAAACATTATAATATATTTAGTTTTGGATTTTAATAAGATTGAATGGAGTCAACTCTAAATCTAATATGATTATTCATCAGGTGTAAATTCCAAATTATGAATCCAATTCGATTACATAAACACATCATCCATATCCGAGATAATCAGATTGGATGTCATATCAGGCCTTGGATTTTTAGGGTATCATTGACAGGACTAACTATGGTGCTTTCATTAACATTGAATGCACATTAAGTCCAAATATCAACCAACCATGCTATAAGTCTCACACCTTTCATTGATCCATGTTTTACAAAGTGTATTTTTACATTTAGTAAGGAGTACTCACCAGCATGTTCAACTAGTCATGTCTTTTGCACAATGGATGCACCATAGATTTTGCTTTTCTTTTTTTTTCTTTTTTTCAATTGTTGTTGAATAATCTAACCACGATACATTTGATTGAAATCAAGCTTTAATACAAAATATAATAATCTAAACACATGGTTAATATGTATACTTATCAAACACTTAGAAAAAAATGAAGAAATTCAGAGTCCAAGGGGTGCTCACCAATGTGGATGTACCAATCATGTGCCTAGTACCCGTTGAGTTGTTTCTACATTGCTTATACATCACATTAGACGATAACTTGCCACATAAGTTCCATTTGGGAAGAGTGCAAATAGAAATATGCATAGTCCAAAAACAAAGAAATTCAGAGTCTAAGGGGTGCTCACCAATGTGGAGGATGTACCAATCATGTTGCCCAGTACCCATTAAGTTGTTTCTACATTGCTTATACCTCACATTAGATGATAACTTGCCACATAAGCTCCATTTGGGAAGAGTGCAAATACAAATATGCATAGTCCAAAACCTTGTACACGGTATTCATAAACCTTGTATTTGCACTCCTTCCAAACTGTGCCATAATAAAATAAATATTTAGGCTCAGTTTGGAAGGAGTACAAATACAAATATGTAAAGTGCAAAACCTTTAATTTTATATTATTTTGTATGGATTTATACTGCACATATTTGTATTTGTACTCTTTCCAAACCAAGCCTTAAAGACATAGCAAACAGCCCAAATTTTTATTTGTGTTTTCCCCAACAATAGCTCAAAGTGCCATTTCAACCAATCAAAGAAATGGCAATCTTTAATTTGAACAATTTCTCCTTATTCATGAAACCAGATGTCTCAATGTAGGATGCTCGACATTAATTGGATTGAGAAAGTTTTGGGCCGAGAAAGGTGGGGTGGACATATAGGATAGCCGGATATTCATAACAGAGAAAATTTATTTACGAGATAAATACATTTTTTTTCTTTATTAAAAATACAAACCCATGACCCGCATGAATGTCAATCCCCATTAGTCTCCCTTGGCATGCGATAGAATAGGAGGGGTTTCGGTTTACCATACCAAAAAGGAGAACAGTAATGGCTTAAGGTTGTGTTTGGTACACTTTTACTAACATTTTAGGTTGGCCAACACAAGTTTTATAAGAATATATATTACCACAAATGGTTTGAATTATCAATTCAACAATATGGTACCATTGCTGCTTCTTTAGGAAAACATAATATTTGGTGTTTATTCTATAAATGCCAACACTTAATCCAATACTTATATTACTTTTTTCGGTGGTTATCTGATGTGATGTAACAAGACAAATTTTCAAACATTTGTATTGGACAATACAAAACGCTGCAAGTAGAAGTGATAATGGTACTAAATACAACATTAGTTGAGATATCAAGTGCCTCTAGTGTGGTGATGGCCCAGTAGTCAGTATGGTCACTTGGTGTCCTCTCTAATTTGGAGGCACGGATCAATACAAATAGAAATGGCTATGGTGTACCAAATACCCTCATGTTCACCCAGCTCTGCATCCACCTAATGACCTTGTAATGTGTAGCATGACAATACCACAAAGAGAGAGAGAGAGAGAGAGAGAGCTCTTATAGGGCAGAAGCAATTAAGCAACTCCCTAAGTATCATTTTGTCCGTTGGACATACAACTTTACAATTTCCATTTACAATGTTTAATCAACCTCCAGCGACGAGACAATGAGAATGGAAGGACTCTAAACTTATCATATATACAAATTGTGGAAGTTAAAAGAAGGAAACCCATTTTAATTGTAGTTTAATCAGTCCCCAGTTAATAATTTACAATTTACAAAGCTGTGGTATGACTACTGGATTGGCAGATCAATAAGCAACACCTCCAGAAAAACCATCTCCATCATGAAGTAGGCTCTCTGTCAACCAATAACCGTCCCAAGAACCACCAACCCTCTGCCAATGAGAAGGAACAAGCGTTTGCTTTGTCAAAACGCAGTGAATGTGTTCAAGCATATACTAAATCAAAACTAAAACAAGTAATATGCTATATATTTTATTCCGAAGAAGCAAAAATTGGGTTGGGTCAATTCCTTGTTGGCATAGTTAGCATTGTAATTATGTCATATCATCAATTTCCCGTGCTCTTTGCAAGACAATAAGGTCATGACCAATTATTGATTTCATTAGTTGGCTTGATGTGGATATTCAAGAGAAATTATTCATATGGACACGAAGCTTGCAATCTGTAACCTTTCATATCATAAATTTGCTCAACAATTCACTTTCATAAAAACATTGAAAACTTAATTGAATTGCATAGGCTCATTATCAGATGAATTTTCCAACTATTGGGACATTTAACTTGCTTCTGTTTTTGGTTTTGACATCACGTGGTAAAGATCTTTACGTTCTTTGAATTTCATGTCTAGGCCTTGGGATATTCCTCATATGAGGACCTGCTCCTCATATTGAAAGATTTGAATCTGAGTTAATATCCATGCCATCTGTGTAATGCTTATGCATGAACAAGGGTTATAATAGAAATATACTGGGAAAATCGAGTTCATCTCATCAACTAAACATTTTTTATAATAAGAAAGTGATAGATGGTAACCGAAAAACAAAAAAATCATTTCTAACAGTGGCAGACTGTTTTGAAAGCACATCATATAAGGAACTATTATGAGAAAATGGAGTGTCATTTTTATGAAGACAGCTATCATGAGAAGAAGGCAAAGCAAGCAAACCTGAACCATTGTAAATTGGAATATCTCTTCTTCCTCTGGACGCGATCCTCGTATCCAAACCCGCTGCTTGAACCGATTCTATTTAAGAGCCACATGTACACCAGGCAATTTGAGAGATCAACATAGAAAAAGCTTACAAAAGTGCCATCAAGGCATTGGGACTTAGGCAACAAAGTTATCTATTAGTCCAATTTGGTTGCCAAGTTATATTGCTTATTTACCTCTTTTACCCACAAACTGCTCAAGATCTTTCTTTCTTTGTGACCAAGCAAAACTCGGTATGTTGAATGGTGGAAAATCCGCCTAAACCGCTCAAACTGCATGAAAGGCAAGAAAGTCTCCCATAAAAATTAGCAGTGGTTACAAAAAATTACATGCTAAAGGTTTCAGAAAGCTCACTAACTTGTCCCAAATCAAAGAAGGGCCCAAAATAGGTGGAGCGTTCAAAAGGATCAAAACCAGCAAACTGTTGTAGAAAATCCATATAGCATTCAGATTGTGAGTCCAAGTCAGGCAGTGAAAAACACAAGATTGGGTTGTACCACTTGATGTAGACATTACCCTATACATCACTTCCACCCCATAATCTTGACGAGGTTGGTCATTGTATTTCAATGCATCAAGCTGGTATTGTACTGCTTCTTCTGCACTAAACTAAAATAAGAGACCAAGGTAGATCAATATGTTATATAGATGCAATAGCAATGGTTGGTACACATTCTGAAATCCAGAATCTTACATTTAATCTTGGGCCAAAAGGCCTTTTACTGCGAGACTCGAGCCTGCAATAGGTAAGAAACTCTAATAAGCTAAAAGTAGACGGGTATTATTTTCACAAATCAAGGATGATTTCTATCAAAGGGTGTGGATGCTCAGTGTAATGGTTGATACTAGCAAGAAGATTTGTCCAATTAAAGCAGTGTGTGCCCCCACCTAGGACCAAGTCCTATATTCAGGTGGTAACATTAACATTGACTAGTCACTTAACTAGACTGTGCATGAGAGAGAGAGAGAGAGGAAGAACAAAACTAAGTTATAGTCATGTGGGGGGGGTGGATTTTCCACTAAAAGATCTTTCTCTTGTCATGTTTTTTATTTCTTCCTACAAAGTAAGAGCTGTTTCTTATTTTGTATCCACCTCAAACCTCGAGATTTCTTGGGACTTCAGCCTCAAGAGAAGGCCAAGGGATTTGTTGAAACCCCTTAGCTGATAATCTACTTAGTTCACTCGAGGGTGTCTTTTTAGACTCTTCCATGTCCAATAGGATAGTGTGGACCGCTAATCCTTTAGGAGTAGTCACTTGTACTTCATTCTTAAGTTCTTTTTTCTCCTCCTCGCCCCTCACAAACTTGCTAATCTATTGTCCATTTGTTGCTAGTATTTGGGGGTGGTTTTTTCTCTCTCATTGGATATAGGTGGACACCGCATGGATATGAAGATTTATTCAATGCTTGTTTCTTCTTGCCTCCACAATGGGGAGGAAAATTTGTATTGAGAAGCACTAGGATCACAAGGTCCACAACTCTTTAGACTGTTTGGGGGGAGAGGAATAATAGAATCTTCAAGGGAAGGCACAAACCAAGGAATCTATCATTGAGACATTAAGCAGAACATTAGGTAAAGACCTTGAGGATCTTTTTCCCCTGCATGCGAGATGAATCGGGAGAGGATGGTGGTGTATAGCACCATCATCGATATCTAGATCTGTCTTGTTGAATAGCAGTCATCAAGTGAGCTCACATCAAAATAAATTTGATGGCTGTAGCATGGGAAATCCTAGGCTACCAGGCATAGGAGTGGTGTCTAGAGACATCCATGAGACCATTTTATCCATTTTCTTAGGTCCAATGGGATATTGGAACCCCACAAGAGTCAAATTGTTAGCTGTCTTACATGGTTTGAGGCTGGTAAAGTGCTTGATCTTAGGGATACAATGATTGACGGAGACTCCAAGGTAGTTGTGGACTACATTAAGGGAAAAAATCAGGAACCATGGCAGTATAGCCATGTTATGAGGGATATTAGAAGCTTAGGCAGGGTCTTGGGAGACAACTTATTATCCAAGAGAAGCTAATTTCTTGGTGAAGTTTTGGGAAGACTTGTGGTGGGTGGACTCTCCTCTCTGTCTTTCTTTCCCTAGAATTTACAGCCTATCCACTTTCAAACATAGAACAATTGCTGAAATGGTATCCAGAGAAGGGTTTGGGCTAGCCTTCGACTTAGGTATGAAAAGGCTTTTGAGAGATCCTGAAACTTGTGAATTAATCCCTTCGCTTGAACTTCTCCAAACTGTCCAGGCTTTCTCTGAAGGTTGTGATGAGAGGATTTGGGTTCCCAATGATAAAGGCTCCTATTCTTGTGCTTCCTTCTTCAAAACTTTGATTCCCTTTGTTGATCCTCAACCCTTTCCTTCCAGAGAGTTGTGGTCCAGTCCAATTCCTCTAAAACTAAAGATGTTCTGTTGGAAAGCTACCAACCAAATCTAACACCTCTGAAAGGCTCCAAAGGGTGGAACATTTGGTATCTTTCACCCTGTGTGTCTTTTCTCTGAAGAATGGGGTGTCTACTAACTACCTCTTGTTGCAATGCCCTTTTGCACAGCAGGTTTGGCAGCATTTCTTTTCATTGGTGGGTAAGATTTGGTGTGCACCAAGCGAGGTGGTGAATTTTTTCAAGACAGATTTCCTGTGATTCTCTACTAGGAGGCAAAAAATACTTTGGCAATGCTTGAGAGGTGCAATTCTGTAGGGACTGTGGTGTGAAAAGAATGCTATACTTTTTGAGGAAATTCACAAATCAGTTGAAGAGGTTATAGAGATCACTCTAATCAGGGTGGCACATTGGGTGCTGGTGACAGAGGAGTTCAAAGAAGTTTCCTTAAATGATTTATTGAGGGGATGGCAAACAGTGGCTGGTTTCCAAATGAGCAAACTGAAAACTTTTCTGGTTTGGTCTCCTCCTGCAGAAGGTTTAATCAAATTCAATTTTGATGGGTGTTGCCTAGGGAATCCAGGACCCTCAGGGGTGAGGGTGTGAGAGATCAGCATGGTAATACTCTTCTCAGTTTCACAGGCCCAGCAGGAAGGAGAATTCTTTAAGGGCAGAATTTCTTATATAAATTCAAGGTTTGAAACTAATACAGCAGCAAGGGTGGAGAGATGTGATTGTTGCAGGGTATTGTCAAACTGTAATATGTTGAATGAAAGCACAGGATCACCTAACCTAGGAATTTAGGCAGTTGGTGAGGGGGGCAGTAGCAATTGGAATTTCATTAAATGCCTCATTCAACTGGGTTCCTAGGTCTGCAAATGTGTTGGCAGATTCCTTTGTATTCTGTTTGTGCTCTGCTGCTCTGTTTTGAGCAGTTGGAGTTTCTTTATTTAATATATATTCAGTGAGTTACCAAAAAAAAAACTAATTGCTTGGCTGATGCATTATCCAAGCAAGGGGTCAATTGTAAATGGTGAAATGCAGGGGGTAGAGGGTAATTAACAGCCTATAAGAAGGGGGATTAATTGCTTGTAGATTGTGTGTGTGTGTGTGTGTGTGTGTGAGAGAGAGAGAGAGAGAGAGAGAGAACTATAAGATTGTAAGGGTAATTTAAATGAACTGATCAGTTATGAGATGCATCTCAATAATTGCATTTTCATAGACATTTGGAATTAACCGGGAATAATAAAAGGAAATTCTCATCCTATTTGCATGACCCCTCTCAAAAAAAAAAAGAAAAAGGTAAAAAAGAGGCAGCTTGGAGAGTAACCTCATTTTCATATTGGGTTAGATGATGATTAAAATGTGGGAAAGACAAAAGTTGGGAATAAGTAATGAGTGAGAAGAAGTTAGAAAGGAGATCTTCTCAATGGATAGAATACACGATTTCTAATCTACAATCAATGTTTCAAATTCTTATATTTCTTGAATTCTGAACTCTTGTTGGAAATTTGAAAGGCCAAAGATGCATTAGGCAATGCATTTTGGAGGCTTTCCAAAATTGTGATGATGGATAATCTGCCTATGAAGCACTGATGGTAGGCCTCTAAGAGTTTGAATAAATAATTACAATAGGTTCCATCAGATGTGAGGGTAAGTTTCTGTCCTTTACCATTATTTGCCTTGAATTTTGTCTACTTTCAAAGTATCAGTGTAAATAGCCCCTTTCCTGGGTGTACAGTTTATATCTTTTATTCTAAATGTGATTTGTTTATTTTCTGCACATACACTCATTTTAATGCGCAAATGGGTTTTCTGTGAGTAAACAAAGCAATGCATTCATTGTGGTGTTTGATTTCATGGAACTGAAGACTGAAAAAGGACCCACCCTTTAATATTTTGCAGCTAGTTTCCTGTCATAGTTTCTTCTTTTAGCCTATAACAAAGAAGGAAGTTCACTTGACACCAAACTACTGCAAAATCCATAGACTGGCTGGATAGAATTTCCAAAATTATCTAACAGATTAAGATCAGTGTCCAGAAAATGGCAGTATTCAAGTTGTAGCAATGAAAGTGATATTTGCAGATTATAATGAAGGAAACGTAAATATGGCAAAATGATCCCACAGTTAAATGCCAAAAGAAAGAGAACCTGCATATAATGAAACAAAGCATATTAATATCATATTTGTGTGGAATTATCATTCCCAATCTGTTCCTTCTCAAGCAGTGAAGCCAAAAGCCAACTAGAAAGAAGGCATGACTAGAAACTCAATAACTTGGAAAAAATAAATAAATCATTAAATAAGATATTTAAATAGAAATTAACACAATATGAACCTAGATAATGTCTTTTAACATGAAGAACCGTCGGCTTGTAAGTCTTTGAACGAAGGGAACAATATCCAGATATTGAGTTTCCCTAAAATTCCAAACTGAACTTCTCCAGATTCTCTGAACATTAAATAGTTCATCGCCTTCTTTTGAGTTTTGTACTTAAATTTCCGAAATTGCACAACAAAAAGACAAATATTCTCAGCTATTGATAATTTGGCTAAATGCATATGCACACACCTAAGGGTGCAAGAATTTATATCATAAACCGATAAAAGAAGGTCCTTGAGAAATTCTTCTTGATTCAGGGGTGAAATTCTAATTTAATCATTTCAACATCTTCCGAACTACAATCTGGAAACATAATAGATTACTACGGAATCCCAACCTAACAATACTCTTAATAAGAAGGAATGGAATGAAAATATGTTAGGAATAAAACATTATTCGGAACATATTTTGACAAACCTAAAAAAAAAAAAAAAATCAAGAATCACATACCAATCCGCAGAAAGAAAGTCTGGAACGTCCGTAGAAGCTTTGAAACGAGAACTCACGGAGAAGCTATGAAGTCTGTCACCATAAGAACGTTTGGAGAATAGACACAGAGATTGAGGAGATGATAACGAGGAGCAGATCGCCATCATCTTCACCCAAGAAACAACAGAGAAGAATTAAGGGGGTTGAAACTTGAATTCCCCTCTTATCTATGACGTCATGACGTATCAGTTGAATGGGAGTTACAGTTCATCGACCCTCTTCCCTTACACGTGGAAAGCGTAGAACTGACGTGTGGGACCCGCTCTCTGAACACTACATGAGTAAACTCGAGCAATAGATATAATAAACGTGGCAAACTGCCAGCCAACTATATTCTCGATCAGTGAAAAAATAGATTTGTGTGCTGTCCACGTTTTACATGCCACGGAATCGAGATTCCAAGTCACCATCGTGCAAACAAAGAACAAAATTCTGACAGGGCTCCAAGTGAAATTAGAAGTCTGATCGGCTCCTCTTGGCTCTAGGATAGAACTTGAGTTTGGCTTCAGTCAGAGCAAATTCATGATCACACCGTTCTAACGGCTACACAACAGGGGTAGCCCATCCCCTTTTCCTTAACCCCCCTCCCCCCTAATCCCCAGTGGCACCAGGATTTGATCCCAGGTCTCTACTCTGACAAATCAAGAACCTACCAACTGAGCCATCAGTTGGCTTAAAATGTGAGATACTGTTAGAAAAAAAAACACTCAATGTTACATGGGTGGAAAGAATGAAACAGGGAAAAAAATAATTTTCTAAAAACATGGTAAGCATACTGACAACTTTGGAAGAACAAGAATAAAAAGATTTTTGAAAATGAATGTCTCTCACCTTCTATGATTTTTTTTTTTTGAGTATTTGTTCATATGCATCACATTAAAAATCCTCTTCTCAAAATCAATGATTGTAGAAATGAAATCCGTATCTATATTGAAGCAAACCAAATAACATACCAATCGAGTCACTCCTCATTTGGCACCTCCTGTAATCTTTGAGAAAGCTAAATACTAAATGATAGGGTGCCTATAGGTTTGAACCATGAGAATTGAGAATTGTGAAATTAATTGTCAAGTAGTACTTTGATTAATTGAAACCTCACCCCCCACCCCCAAATAGGTGAAATTAATATAATTTGAATGCATTAAGAAAGAAATGATGGGCCAACTACAATAGCTATTGTGGCTAGAAATCATTTGGGGTGGTTATTTCAAACATAATTTGAGAGTACACTACTGTCAATGTAGGTGAAGCAGAGTCCCATATTTTGGAAATGTCATTTCAAAGACATAATATCATCATAAAAAGTGATTGATTGTTTAAAGACATCACAATTCCGCCATGTATTGGGAACATCTCTCAATGACAATAGAGATGTGTTGTGCGGCAGATATGTGATATCGTCTAAACGGGTAGAATCGGCATCCTTGGAATATAAATTTTCTCATAGCAGATTGATTTGCCAACCTTTCATAATGAGGGTTCTTGTAATAGGTAGGGTTATGTTTTATTATTATTATTTGATGATGCGCGATCTATAAACTCCTAACTGGAGGATGATCTGGACCTTAGTCGTGTAGCAAGCTGGATCAAGCTGCAAGACAGAAGATTAGAGCACCCGGGGTGGTTAACTCGACAAGATCGCTCCAATGCTTAAGTCAGTACTGTGTTGTGATTGCAAACTATAATCAGAGTGTTAAAGAGCTTGGATGCAAGTAATCGCGCATCCCCTATGTCATTGCAGTTGGTGCCTTTATATAGGCATTGCTTGGTGTAGGTTTCGCGCACTGCATCCGAGATTTCCAAGAGGTCATGCCTTGCCGGTCCGAAATCCTCAGAGATAACCGCTATGCACGTTGACCATCCTCCGGGACATTTGGTACGCGGGCCAACTTTAGAGAAACCTGGGAGTGTCGGGGTATGCATGTCGAATTTGTCGGCGAGCACATCTCGTAAGTCACCACCTAGTCATCAGTTAGGTCGGCAAGCCCTCAAGAGAGATTGCGCCTCGCATCAAGGTCACTTCAGCCGATGACGAGGTGCTACAGGTCAGCCCTGGACGAGGTGCTGCAAACTGACCTAAGTTATGGTTGAGGTCGCCAGGTCAGCGATAAAAGGCAGGTCGCTAGGTCGGGGCGAAGACAAATTATGATCTAAGACTCCAAAATATCGCTTAGGTGGCATCTGGGTGTTGTCCAACTGTTTTGAAATGCCATGTGTCATGAGGTTATTGGAGGGCCAAATCCGCCCTCATCATTATTATTATTATTTATTTATGTGATGTGCATTTTGTGTAGCTCCTTTATGTAAAAACTCAGTTGATTAGATATGCTCAAATCCAAATCGCTTGCCAATAAAATACATTCCAATATCCTTCCAACATGATCGAACACCACACATCTTATTCATGGTGAGATGTACGGTCTCACGTTAAGTTGGAATAGTATTTAAATGTATTTTGTTGGCAGGAGTTCCCAACTCCTATCTTATGTCTTCAACCGAATGCCGATTGAAAAGGGCTAAAGTGGTTGAACAAAATCAAACACCTCTGGCTGCTTACGAGGAGAGCATGAGAGCACTTAACAAAATCAAACCATCATGCCATTTCCTTTCGCCCATTAAGTGGGGTGTGAACGGAATTTGATTGTTTAAAACTCCAAATTTGAATTCAATCCCATCAAAGGTAATTCAAATTCAATATGATTATAATTGCATAAAATCCGATGACATGGGATTTATTTTATTTAACTGCGTATGTTCATAAGTATTTAAAGTTTATATCGTATGTATTAGTTCAAATATTGTGTCTTTTTATTAGGCTCGGTTTGGAAAGAGTACAAATACAAATATATAGAATGCAAAACCTTGTATTTTGTTCTATGTTGTATGTATTTGCATTATACATGTTTATATTATATTATTTCTAAACTGAGCATTAGGGAAATTCTCGATTAGTATTATGTACTTTGGGCCCAATGTCACTTTGGTCCCCGATATTTAAAATGTGACAATTCAATATCTGAACTTTCAAAACGTGCCAATTTAATACCTACTGTTAACCAATCGTTAATTGACATTTGAAAAGACACAAGTGCCCTTCGAGTGCTATCTATTTTTCTTTATCAACCATACAAACGTTGACAAAAAAATGAACAGTCTCAAATCCTTGCCTTTTCTATTCAAAGAAGTTGGAGTCACTAGAATGCCCATTGAGATGTGACCCAAACTTTTGGATGGTTAATAAAGAAAATTAGATGACATTTTAATGGCATTTGTGTCTTTTCAAAATCCGCTTAGCAGTTGGTTGGTAGGTACTGGATTGGCATGTTTAAAAAATTAAGGTATTGACTTGTCGCGTTTTAAAGTTTGGGGATCAAAGTGGCACTAGGCCTAAAATAGAGGATATTAATCGGGAACTTCTATTTTTATTAAATTATTATAAGTTTAAGTTTCATGCAAGTTATCTTAGATTCATATTGTTAAAGAAATACAATAGCGGTCATTTTTAGTTCATTTTATTAATAATATATATCATTTTAATCGTTTATTTATTTATTACTATTCAATATCCGGTTGGAATCCAAATTCGATTATAATCAGATGGATAAGATTCGATTCAATATTGAACATAAAAGAATCGAATTTGGATATATTGAACATAAATGAATCAAATTTGGATATGCCTATACCCAATTCGATTCATTTGCAACCCTACCATTAGGGATGGGGCGTTCAATAATGGTCTGAGTAGTTAGAAACCAATCATGTACTATGTGATAAAAAACAATGCATTAACACAATACGAAAATTTTAATAGCTTATTTGGGAGCACTTCGAATATGCTATTCATGAATTGTTATTACATCCATACCCACCGAACACCACCCCCGTGTATTTGGGAACATCTCCCCATGAATGATAAGGGAAATGTTCTCAATGCACAATTGTAATTACTGATGGAGAGGGAAGTGGGAATAACGAGTGGGTAGCATATCCAATTCCATTTGGGAGGGCTCTGGGAGTTGGATTATAGCATTGATAAGTGGATCCCACGTAAAATGCCCTCTACGCAATGTTTGGTGAAATCTTGTAAGGAAAGTTGACATCAACCAACATTCAATCGGTTCAATGACCTTCCCATGGAACTACTTCCATCACTTGTGTGGAATTCACGTGGGCAAAATAGCCTGTTACATAGAAGCATCCTCCAATATTCATTTCCCCCAAAATTACATTCAATGCCCATCGGGCTATCAAACGACATAACTTAAAGAAAACACATGAACATGTTTCTTCTTCTTTTTTATTTTTTTTTCTTGATGGGACTATACAACAGGGGTAGCCCATCCCGGCATCCCCTTTCCCTTAACCCCCCAACCCCTAGTGGCAGAGGGATTTGATCCCAGGTCTATTCCGAGTAGTCAGAGAACCTACCAACTGAGCCACCATCAGTTGGTATTCTTATTGCATGTATTCCTCTTCCCTTTGCCATTAAGGCTGCATTTGGAAATGATGCAAATGGAGTGTAAATCCCGGTTCAGGGTAAATTTGCACTTTTTGGTTTACTTTTGCCAGTATTTGGCAACATTAAATTTATAGACTGACAAATGACAAGCCAATGCATATTTATATTGATAATAAGATGTAAAAGTGCATCAATAAAAAAGAAGTAGATTTGCATTCGAGTGAGCTTTTAATAAAAAAAAAGCATATGCTTTATTAGAATTCATGTTTGCACCCATTGCAACCAAAAGTCAGTTTGTTAATAAGATAAATTTGTTAGTGCAAAACTAACCAAACTTCACAATTTGGTTTTACACTTATTTGCATCATTTCCAAACGCAGCCTAAGAAGAAAATCAGTCATTATTGTTTTCAAACAAATTTTAGCCTAGGAAAACCATAAACATTGAAGAATCTGCATTATTAAAGGTCTCTCTCTCTCAGCATTTCTTATTATTCATTCTCCATCCATGTGTTTTTTCCTTGTTTGCATTAGACCCCCCCCAAAATATTACATGAAAACAATGTGATATTTGATGTACACAATAAAAGGTAAGTTTGATAGACTATCATAATTTTTTTGTGCTTTCTTTTTTTGACTGTTTCACTACCATATTTGATAGACTACCACATTTTTTTTACTATTTCACTAGTAATATCATTAATCTCTTAGAAATGTCTTGGAGGGGGGACCTCATCTATGTGCTGTTCACTCCATAGACAACTGAGACAACCCTAAAGATTTATCTACTGATCCCTACATCTCAATAAACGGTTTTGTTTGGAGTGGACTCCTGTTCCTCATGGTAATTTCTCCACTTCATCTTGTTTAAAACTCATGTTACTAAAAGAACCCAGGTGCTCAAACAGGGGAGATATTTTGGGTAGATTGACTTGGAAACAACTTTGGCCGCAAGAATCATACTCTTCCTTTGGCGCTGCAAAGGGAATCTCCATCATATTTATTGGGTACCTACACAGGTGAAAAAACCAATTTGAGGTAGGAAGAGTTTTGGGATTTTACAATCTATATAAGTATGAATACAGTATTAGGTTAAACATGACACTTCATGACCTACATATTGAATTTACTAAGATACCCATGGTGTTTATAATTAGATTGTTGTTCTAAACAATACTCAAAATTTTGTCATGTAATGATCAATATGTATCGTATCAGTGGGTTATCAATATGCCAAATATGACGGATTTTCTGTATTGGTCCTTTTTTGACCCACATATTGAATTTACTAAGATGACTATAGTGATTATAATTAAATTGTTATTGCAAGCAATGTCCAAATTTTTGCCACGTATTGTATTGATGGGTCACCAACACGCCAAATAGGCATGATTTGGTTATTTTGACCCGTTTTAAAACGTAGAGAAACATTAAACCGACCCGTCTAAACAGGTTTTGAAAAAAATTCAAAAAAAGAAGAGTAGAGTATGGGGGTCAAAAAACTCAATACGTCCCATTCCGTGTATCCGTGTGTATTGATATTTATAATTGTTGTAAGGCAATATGAACTTATGCATTGTGCCTTAAATTTAATAATGTATATGACCAATCAGTCCAGGGTCAGAATTTGTCGACTTAAAGTGCTGTCTCGATATATGTCAGCTCAGAATTGATGTCAATTTATGAGCGATCATTAATAAAAAAATTTTAAAATTTATAAAAATCCTTTTCTGAACCCGTCCCGTTGCCATTCGTAATTAAGGTAAAGGATGTGAAGGGGCGTATAGGGTTGGGTTAGAACGGTCCTGGAAATTATAGACCGAGACCGAGCCTTTCGGATTGGGCTTGAAATGATCAACCCCATATTCCGGAGATCACTTTGCCTGTTTCGAAAAAACATCTTGGGCTGTTTTGGAAGCACACCTATTTCATCTACTTATTTGTCTTTATCAACTAAAATATTATTCAGTGTAATTATTATTTTACTCACACTCATTACGAGATGTCATTCAAAACAGGCTTCCAAAACAGACCAGCCTCAGATTCCGTGGTATTACAGTATACACAGTCACTCGGTCACGATAGCATGAGTCCACACCACACGCACACGCCGCCGCTAAGCTGCATTGCACCGCTGCAGACAAGAGCTACCTTAGTAAATAATACTCTTTAATGACATAAACGCCCTTATGAGAAAATGTACGTGGCATCCTATATCCTAACGCGTTCATCATCGTCTTCCTTAAAACACTCTCGCAAGTTGATCAGAGCTAAAGCCCTTCGGCAGCAAGTCGGCGACCTCTGAGTGAGTGAAGTGAAACACCAGAAGGGAAAGAATAAGAAGAAGGATAAAGAGATTCTTCTTATGAAGAAAGTGTTAGAAGTTCGAACCTCCTAACAATACGGTCTGGAAAGTAAGGCCGTGAACGATGAGGTTATCCGCCTCTTCTTTCCAATGTCTAGCCGCAGCAGTCGCTGACGCAAGCATGTCTTCTTCCCGCGCTTCTGTATGTATTGTAAAAAGCTGAAAACTTTTAAATCTTCATGCTTCAATCATTTGACCGAGAAATCCTAAACGTATATGTTTCGTTGCTAGTCCGGCGGTCGGTATCCATGGCGACGAGGGTTCTCGGATCGGCCCAGTGGCGGAAGAGACACTTTTGTGTCCGGAGATTCACATTTCAGGACGGTAAGGGAGACAAATTACGGTTTCCGGCAGGGACAAAGAGGGAGTTTCCGGGACCCCGGTGGGTTTCAGCCGCAAAATTTCCGTCCTCGGCCACCTTTTCGCCAACCACTTCCATACGGTCATCATCCACCTGTCCGTCAACAGCGACCGAAACCCTTGGATTACAGGAACTGGGAGTACGCTTTGTCACAGCCTCCTGGTCAATGTGGTATTGCTTTCTGCTTAGTCTTTAAAACACATGTTTTTTATTTATTTTTTATTTTATTTTTATTTACTTCTCCTTTAATTAAGGTGAAAATTTAGTTAATAACATCTGAATCACTGCTGGTGATGAATTGGATTATAAACTAGTTCTGTTGTTCATTTAAATGGTGGATTAAGTCGCAAAATTGTTGCATTTCGATACAATTATTTCTTAGGATAATTGCAAAGTTGGATGCTAGACATTGTTTTTTAATCCGTTTCAATGATTTACAGAGCGGTTTATAGTCCTCTCATACAATATACTTGCGGATTACCTGGCTACGAACCACCGGCGAGAACTTTACTTTCACATACCCAGGTATATGCTAGACTGGGAATGGCGAAAGAAAAGAATGGTTTTTGAGCTTAGGCTATGGTCACCTGACATCATGTGTCTTCAGGTAATAAATTTCCTTTCCATATTGCAGTGTTTTATAATAACTTTTGTTTGATACAAGCAGAATACCAGAAGGCGTATCCCTCGTGTTTTCTCTCATATTATTCAGCTTCTTTGGTCTTGAAAAAAAGTATACATCTATGTTAAAAGAAAATACAAAATTTGGTGTAGTTGGTCTTCAAAATCATAATGCGTATGAGATGGCATAGTGATTTTTGATGGAAGCTCTATAGGTAATCCAGACCCATCTGGTATAGGAGATGTTTTCAGAAGGCAAGATAATAGCTTTGTATTCAGGTCCAGTTGGAATTGGAGATTCCTTAAGAGTGGAAACCTTGGCACTACATCAAGGAGTAAAACCGGCCAAACAATTGGGGCTACAACAGATTGGGATAGGGGGGGACTCCAAATTGGTAATTGGGTGGATGTAGGGGTGTCAATGTTATTTGAAAATCCAATTTCGAATTCAAGATTTGACATAATCAATCGAATTTGGATAATTCAAATATCTAATCAGTCAAATTCGGATATGACCTGATTCGATTCGATAAATATCTGAATTCAATTGATTATTTAATTCTTATATATAATATACAAAATATTTAAATGTTATTTTTAAATAAAATATTTATTTTATATGTTTATTAATTACCTAAAATAATTAATTGGTTGAATTCGAGTCGAATCAAATATTCTAATATTTAATTGAATTTGAATATTAATTTTCAATATCCATCGGATATTGAATCATATTTGGATATTGGATTTTCTAATCAGATTCGAATTCGATCCATTTACACCCCTAGGTGGATGCAATTAGGGCAGCTAGGAATTTGGCAATATAGACAGCTGATAAGGGAAATACTTAACATAACAAGGGAGGTGGTGTTTGTTTTAAGTGGATAAGGAGATCAGCAAATGGTTTAGCCGATGCCTTAGCAAAACAAGGGATTGTAAGGGAGAGCCTTTACTGGGCAGTGCTGTAGTGTATGATACTATGATGTCTATTGGATCAACCTCTTCTAATAGGGGTTGACTTCTATATTTCAGATTTAAATTATCTTTAATGAAGTTATCGCTTCTGATAAAAAAATGGCATAGTTATCTTTTGCGAAGTGTATACTTCGTTGTACATGGACTAGTTCCTTTGGGATAGACACAACTTAGTGATATGAGCCTTAGGTCTGAGTTTACCTTTTTATTGTTCAATAGAAGATAATTGACCTATTATCAATTAGAAAGACAATTGAGGAAATAATTAGAAGAGTCTTGCAATTTGCTTCTTGAACTGTAAGAGTTCCATCTCGTACAAAGTTAAAAGGGTGCAAAGCGCTTTCACTCTTTGGCAGATGGATGGAGAAGGAGAAATTTCATTTCCGAACTGGTTGTGGATGGAATTGAGTTAATTCAACAAGAGGAGATAGCTGGGGCATGTGTAGAACATTTTAAATCCATTCTAAGAAGGCCTATAAGTGGAAGGGTGTGGGCGAAAGGATTGGATTGGCCAGATGTAGGGGGGATAACAAGAGAAGTTTGGAGAGGGGGTTTGACTTGGAAGAGATTAAGGAAGCTGTATTTTCTATGGATAGAACAAAAGCTCCAGGACCTGATGGTTTTACATTGGCTTTCTATCAGGATTGTTGGGATATTCTGAAAGAGGATCTTCTACGGGTGTTTGAGGAGTTTCATAGGAGAGGAATTATTAATCGGGGGGTGAACCCCACTTTCATTGCTCTGATCCCCAAAAAGAAAGAATCCTCACACCCAAGGGACTTCAGACCAATTAGTCTGGTCAATAGCCTGTACAAAATCATTGCAAAGGTGTTATCTTTGAGACTGAAGAAGGTATTGCCAGACTTAATTGAACAAAATCAGGGTGGCTTTGTGAGTGGAAGACAGATTACAGATCAAATCCTCATTTCCAATGAGTGTGGAGAGTTTTGAGAAGGATAAAAAGAAAGGGGGGGGGGTGTAAATTGGATTTGGAGAAGGCATATGAAATGGTGAATTGGGAATTTTTGAGGAAAGTCATGACCAAATTGGGGTTTGGGGCTAGATGGTGTAAATGGATCATGGGGTGTGTTCGGAACTGTCATTATTCAATACTAGTGAGTGAGACAACGGTAGATTTTTTCCCAACCACTAAGAATATAAGACAGGGTGACCCTCTATCCCCTTTTCTGTTCTTACTTGTTGCTGATGTGTTGGGAAGGTTGATTCATAGAGCAGACTCTAGGGGCCTCATTAGAGGATGGAGGGTTGGTAGGGAGGACATCCCACTCACTCACTTACAGTTTGTTGATGATACGATCTTGTTTTGTGAAGGAGGTAATATGAGGTTCATTAGGAATTTGAAATTAGTAATTCAAAATTTTGAGCAAATGTCAAACTTGAAAGCAAACTTCGGGAAAAGTTGTGTAGTGGGTGTGAATATGGAGGAGGGAGAAGTTAGGGAGAATGCAGAAGTGCTTGGGTGTGAAATATTAGATTGGCCTTTGAGTTATTTAGGTTTGCCCCTAGGTGATAATCCCAAGAGAGAGAGTTTTTGGAGCCCGGTGGTGGAGAGATTTGAAGGCTTGCTTCTTGGAAAAAGAATTATCTCTCCCTTGGTGGAAGGACTACACTGATCAAGGTCACGCTAGCAAACCTACCCATTTATTTCCTTTTCAGTGTTCAAAATTCCAGTGAAGGTTTCCAGTAGGTTGGAGAGATTAATGAGAGATTTCCTTTGGGAGCCAGGAGAGGAGAAGAGGGACCATAAAGTTAGCTGGAAAATGGTGACCAGGAGTAAAGCTAGTGGAGGTTTGGGGCTCGGGAATATTGGGAAAAGGAACTCGACCTCTTGGGAAAGTGGTTGTGGAGGTTTCCTTTGGAGTAGAAGCTATGGGCTAGAATGGTGGCAAGCATACATGGGATGGAGTAGAATGGATGGGATGCTGGAATTAGAGCAAGGTCCACAAGCAATTCACCTTGGAAAGCCATTCACGATTCGCTTTCAGTCTTCTCCCCACTTGTCAGGTATGATTCAAATTTTGGCACTTGCATAAAATTCTGGGAACAAACTTGGGTGGGGAATGTTTCACTTAAGGACCTGCTTCCTTCCTTGTATGCCCTCTCTGAGTGTAAAAATAATCCAATTTCTTTTTTCATCACCCCTTCCTCCTCCAGTTTTGGGTTTGGGTGGAACCTGGGATTGAGGAGGGCTGTGAGGGACTCTGACTTCCAAAGTGTCTTGAGCCTCTATGACCATCTTGATAATGTCTTCATTGACCCTTCTAAGGTGGACTCTAGAACTTGGACCCCGACTCCCACGGGCTCTTTTCCTTGTGCTTCATTTTTCAAAGTCTTATGTCAGTCCACCAGTCTTGCAACCTCCCCTTTCCCGGTTAATAAGGTTTGGTGCAGACCAATTCCTCCTAGGGTTGGTAGTTTTTGTTGGGAAGCCTATTTGGAAAGATTAAATACTGGTGATTTGCTTCAAAAGAAGAGACCCAATACATGCTTATCACCTCATTGGTGTGTTCTATGCAAAGCGAATGGGGAGACTGGTTTTCACTTACTGGTGTCGTGCCAATTTGCAAAGTCAATTTGGGAATGGGCTTTTTCTCTCTTTGGGCGCAGGTGGAACCCTCCATCAGATTTGCAAAGCCTATTTTCTCCTTCTTTGTTCAAGTGGCGCATGAAAAGGGGAAGGACTATGTGGAGAGGACTGAGGGCTGCAGTATGCTGGTCTTTAGGGGAAGAAAGAAATCTTAGAATCTTCTCTGATGAAGAGAGATGGGCTGAAGAATTGAGGTCTGTGATCCATATCAGGGCTGTACCGTGGCTGAAATCTTTTGAGCTATTCACAGACTAAATAGTGGATGACATGTTGAGTAAGTTGTTATGGTCACACCAACCGGCAGCGCGCAACACGCACCGCCCGGCAGCACGCATCGCTTGACAGCGCGCTGGACGCACCGCCTGGCAGCACGCAGCACGCACCTCACGGCAGCAGCACCGCGAGGCGCGCGCACCGCCCGACAGCAGCAGTAGGGCGGGGCCCACATGACAGCTCATCAGACCGGGCCCACACATTCTACCACATCAGCTCTGCCCGCCAACTCACCGTTAGCTTATCTTATCCCTTATCTTATCTTATCCTTATCTTTATCTTATCTTAAGTAAGAGTGTGTTACCAATAGGAGTAGGTAATTAGGAGTTTGAGTTTAATTAGGAATTTCCTTCTGTAATCTCCTATTTAAGGAGCTACGAATTGAAATAAAGCATTCAGTTTTCTAGTCAAGAAAAAGTGTGAGGAGAGTTTGGGTGGTCTCTTGGACAAATCACCCCAAGGGAGAGTTCGGGTGGTCTCTTGGACAAATCACCCATTCAGTTTTCGTAATAGGGTCTGCACGCTAGGGAAGGCGCAAGGGAAAGCAGGGCTTTCTCACCGTGGACCGACTGTGACGGGATCCTATGCGCGGGACCATAAGAAATTGGTATCAGAGCCAAACGTCACGGGCGATATGGAGCAGCTATCATTCAAGGTCAACGAATTGGAACATAGGTTAGCAAAAACCAGCATGGAGGTTCGTGAAGTCAGGGAAGACGTTCGGGAGATGCGACGCCTGCTGGAAGCCTTCCTCTCCAGCAAAGAAATGAGTTCGGAGGGAATCGCCAACACCAACAGACGCCGTCCGGACTGGGCAGAGGCATCCAGCGAACAACAGATCGCTGCCCCTACAGCCGCAGTTATTCCCAAGGATCAACGCATGGAGGATGAAACTGTAAAGTCTCCTCCTTTGGCTGGGGACAATGTCACGAACATTATAGTAGAACCTGCAGAATGCGCTCCTTTGACGAAGATAGGTGGGCTTGGCGATGCTGCTGGGGCTTTACCGAAGGCTTTGGCTCGGCGTGGACATAGAGTTATGGTTGCGGCACCACAGTATGGTAACTATGCAGAAATCCAAGAAACAGGAGTGCGCAACAGATGTAAGGTGGAGGGGCAGGATATAGAGGTAACTTTCTCTCAAGCTTATATTGATGGCATGGATTTTGTGTTCATAGACAGCCCTATGTTCCGCAATATTGAGAAAAATACATATGGGGGAGGCCGAGGGGATATTTTAAAACGCATGGTTCACTTCTGCAAGGCTGCTTTTGAGGTTCTCTTCTGTAAGTATACCTGGTGCGTTCCTATGATCCACAACATAGAACACGGGGGCCGTGGTCCAGTACGTGATTCTTGTTATGTGGATCGCCCATAAAACTACTTCAAACTATATGACCCAGGAGGTGGGTAACACTTCAATGTCCTTGCGGCTGGCCAAAGTGCAGCAGATCGTGTAGTCACTGTAAGCCATGGTTACACCTGGGAGCTGGAAACTAAAGAAGGGGGTTGGGGTCTGCATCAAATAATCCAGCTTTATGCACTAAGCTACGGGGCAGTCCCTGTTGTTCATGCTGTTGGTGGATTGAGAGATAGTGTGTAGCCGTTTGATCCATTGGCAGAGTTCCTAGCCCCGTATCCGGAATTTGAGCTTGAGGACAAGCTCATTGTCTAGGAGGGGTGTAACGTTATGGTCACACCAACTGGCAGCGCACTGCGGCGCAGTGGCAGCGTGCAGCACGCACCGCTCGGCAGCGGGCATGGCAGCACACACCGTTCGACAGCGCGCTGGATGCACCGCCTGGCAGCACGCAGCACGCACCGCACGGCAGCAGCACGCACCTCAGGGCAGCAGCACCACGAGGAGCGCGCACCGCCCGACAGCAGCAGTAGGGCGGGGCCCACATGACAGCTCATCGAGCCGGGCCCACACTTATCCTACCACATCAGCTCTGCTCGTCAACTCACTGCCAGCTTATCTTATCCCTTATCTTATCTTATCCTTATCTTTATCTTATCTTAAGTAAGAGTGTGTTACCAATAGGAGTAGGTAATTAGGAGTTTGAGTTCAAGTTGGAGTTTGAGTTTAATTAGGAATTTCCTTCTGTAATTTCCTATTTAAGGAGCTACGAATTGAAATAAAGCATTCAGTTTTCCAGTCAAGAAAAAGTGTGAGGAGAGTTCGGGTGGTCTCTTGGACAAATCACCCATTCAGTTTCCGCAATAGGGTCTGCACGCTAGGGAAGGCACAAGGGAAAGCAGGGCTTTCTCACCGTGGACCGACCGTGACGGGATCCTACGCGCGGGACCATAACATAAGTGGGGTGAGATTGTAAGCTGTATGAAGTCCAAATCAGTTGTGAAGGTGTATTGGACACGCCCACCTGCTGGATTCCTAAAATTGAACTTTGATGGGAGTAGTGGGGGGAATCCTGGACAATCAGGGATTGGGGGTGTTTTTAGGGATGGGAACGGGGTCATTTCAGCCATGTTCTCAGGTCCAATTGGAGTGGGGGATTCTCTTAGAGCTGAGATCTTGGAAATTATGGAAGGAGTTCAGAAAGCTAAGTTGATGGACGTCAGAAAACTCATAATTGAAGGGGACTTGGAGGTGGTGATAGGGTGGCTGAGGAAAGACAACTGCGGATTATGGAAGTACAGCAATGAGATAAGAAAGTTCAAGTGGCTGGTGCGGGAAATGGAAATCAGGATGAGTTGGGTTAAAAGAACAGCCAACTCTATAGCTGATGGGCTAGCTAAATAGGGGATAGAAAGGGATGTAATGTTTCGGTCTAAGTTGTAACTAAATTGCTTCTTTTTTTCCTTTTCTTTCTTTGAGGACTTAAGTTCTTTTTGGAAGATAAGAGTGTTTGTCTTCCTTGCTGTAACTATTCTTGTGATATTTTAAAAAAATTTCTGAAGTTGTTATTGATAAAAAAAAAAAAACTTGGTGGAAGTTGTTGTGGCATAGGGCTTTTCTTTAAAGATTCCATGCTTTCTTTGGATCCTCAAAATGCACATGCCATGTGGAACAAAATCCATTGACTATTGAAGCCTTGGTTGACCTTCTCAATAGAATTACTTTGGCCAAGAAGGTGTTGAATTATCTTGGTATGTTTTAGTATTTGTTTTCAAGTCAACCAAAAATTTGGCAGTTGTATAATGTGGTTTAATAGGGCAAGAGGAATGGATTTGTTCAACTATCCCACATTGGTAGTATGGGATGCTAATGTGAGATATCCCACAACTAGCTTTTAGGGGTGAGTTCTCCTAAGGCACGTAACAAATGGTATCAGAGCCTACACCATGCCTCCCAGTTGCAATTGTGCGGTGCAGGCAGTGATGTTGGTATTGCAATGTTCAGCTGGGAGTAGGTGGACTAGGGCAAAGTCGGCTTGCGTAGGTGCCGGGATTGCGGAGTGTGGTGGAATGTTACGATCCCTTTGTCCCACATTGGTACTACGGGATGCTGTTGTGTGATATATATGTGCTTGGGTTCTCTCCCTCTAACAGCTAGCTTTTAGGGGTGAGTTCTCCTAAGGCACATATCAAACATTATGATGAGTGTTTTTCCATCATTGGTGCTTTGGTAAGCTTGCAGGTAAAGTAAGTACCAGAAACACAAGGAGGATTTGTACCATTGTAATTTCAATGTTGCAAAGATTTTTAGGTGGATTAAAGAGATGGGACTTTTAATCGAAACTAAGAATGAATTCAGCTTCTTGGGATTTTTTTAAAGCCTTGAATAACAATCCTATGAGGCAACAAAAGAAATATTCTTTCTGCACCAGGCTTGCTGCAAACATGTTTAAACAGAATGTTGATGGGGCTTGTAGAGGAGATCCTGAACATTTTTCTTTTAATGTGTCTTAGGCCATGTTTGGGAGTGCTTAAGTTAAAAATAAGTGCTTATTCAAATAAACACTTATTTGCATTTGGCACCCAACTTTTTCAAGTGCTTATTTTTTTAAAATAAGCACTTATTTTATATTGGGCGTTTGGTAGTCTTTTTCTCTAATAAGCACTTAAATAAGCATTTGTGACTATTTTGTCCTTCATTTTCTTTCAAAATTTCAAAATATACCCTTTGAAAGCACTTTTATTAAATTATTACTTTCATAAAAGTAATTTAATAAAAGTGTTTTCATTAAAGTACTTTTATAAAATTCAACTAGGGATAATTTTATATGTGGTATTTTAAAATTCAATTAGGGATAATTTTGGAGGAAAAAATTTGAATAAGTGCTTATTGTATAAGCACTTAAAACAGCTGGAAAATTGGGCTTAAAAAATAAGCCCTTATTTTTAAAATAAGCAATTATTTTGGACTTATTTCCCAAATACCAATAAGTGCTTAATGGCCCAAATAAGCACTCCCAAACATGGCCTTAAACCTTTATTTGTGTATCAACATTCATAAAAAAACATTTATTTGTGTATCAATTGAAAGTGGTGCTTAGATCCAAAATACTCATTTGGGCATTATTTTAAAAGTCTTGCCTGGGTTCACAGGCAAGGCTTATTTTGTGGGGTGCCAGCTGTATGAGTCTCACCTTAACCTGGGTTCTCCTTACCTGGCTTGTTGCTTAGTTCAATGAATTGACCTTGAATTTGATGCTGAATAGGCAATTTGCTACAGTGTAGGTTGTAGTATGATGTTCAATGTTTAAATAGTTTAGCCTATATACAATTTAGATGTACAAAAGGTTACAATATACATGTTAGTAGCATGATGTTTTAACTTGTTTCGACTGTTGCTACAGTAGTCCGAACAGGAAGAGGAGAAGAAGAAGAAGAAGAAGAAGAAGAGAAGAAGAAGAGAAGAAGAAGAGAAGAAGAAGGGTCTTTCGAAAATCTGATGGGTTCACCCATTCAGTCGACCCCCTTAATCTATATTAGATTCTAATCATAGTTACAAAGACAGAAATAACCTTACTTAAGTGTGGGGCATAGTAACTCTAATAACACTGCCACATAAGCAAGTTACTTAATAAACAGAAGAAGACTAAACTACCCTTATTCGACACATCTTAACACTCCCCCTCAAGCTGGAGAATATATATCATATAATCCCAGCTTGTTACATAGATAGTTCACTTTCCCTGAGCTTAGAGCTTTTGTAAACAAATATGCCCACTGGTCATTGGAACCCACATGTTCTGTATTTATCTCTCTGGCAAGAACCTTCTCTCTCACAAAGTGGCAATCAACCTTTGTGTGCTTTGTTCTCTCATGAAAGATAGGATTGGATGAGATATGTAGTGCAGCTTGGTTGTCACAGTACAATTTCATAGGTTTATCCATGTGAAACCCAATTTCTTGTAGGAGATTCCTCAGCCACACTAATTCACAGGTAGTGTGAGCCATGGCCCTATATTCGGCTTCAGCACTGCTTCTGGCTACAACCGTCTGCTTTTTACTCTTCCATGTCACAAGATTTCCTCCCAGAAATGTGCAATAGCCTGTAGTAGATCTTCTGTCACTCACTAAGCCTGCCCAGTCTGCATCTGTATACCCAACTACTTCAAGTTTTCCTCTTGGTTTATACAATAGCCCACGGCCTGGAGCTCCTTTCAGATACCTCACAATTCTAAGGACTACATCCCAGTGAGGTATACGAGGGTTCTGTATGAATTGGCTCACCACACTGACTGCAAAGGAGATGTCGGGTCTCGTGATAGTCAGATAGTTCAACTTTCCCACTAGTTGTCTATACCTTCCAGGATCTTCAAATACTTCTCCTGTATCGCTGCTCAACTTAACATTTGGTTTCATAGGGGTCTCAGTCGGTTTTGCACCTAACAGTCATGTTTCTTCCAATAGATCAATGATATATTTCATTTGGCACAGATTCACACCTTGTTTTGACTTGGCAACCTCTATTCCCAAGAAATACTTTAATGTTCCAAGGTCCTTTGTTTGAAAATGATTTTGCAGAAATACCTTTAGTTTGCCAATCCCCAATTTATCACTACCAGTGATGACAATATCATCCACATAGACCACTAATAAAATCTTCCCAGCTTCTGAGTCATAGCTGAACACTGAGTGATCAACTTGTCATTGCTTCATTCCAAAACTCTTCACCACTTCGCTGAACTTCCCAAACCAAGCACGTGGAGATTGCTTCAACCCATAAATTGCTTTCTTCAGCCTGCACACCTTACCACCCTCCCCCTGAGCAACAAACCCAGGTGGTTGCTCCATATATACCTCCTCCACTAGATCACCATGGAGGAAGGCATTCTTTATGTCAAGTTGAAGGAGAGGCCAATCATACATAACTGTCAAGGAAATTAGGACACGAACAGAATCAATTTTAGCCACCGGAGAGAATGCCTCCATATAGTCCACACCATATACCTGTGAGTAACCCTTAGCAACAAGTCTGGCCTTCAGACGCTCCACACTACCATCTGGCAAGTATTTCACAGTATACACCCATTTACAGCCCACAACATGCTTCCCAGGTGGAAGAGTAGTAAGTTCCCACGTTTGAGTATGTTGAAGAGCAGAAAATTCCTCCTCCATTGCCCGCTGCCATCCAGGTGAACTAAGAGCTTCTTGAACATTGTTAGGTAGGGAAATAGAAGACAAAAGTGAAACAAACTGGCGATGCGAGGCAGAAAGACGAGATAATGAAATAAAATTGGAAATGGGATGGAGAGTGGAACTACGTTTACCTTTCCGTAAGGCAATGGGTAGGTCAAGATCTAAAGGTTCAGCAATAGGAGCCATGAGAGGATCTGCAGATGAGGTAGAAGCAGGAGGAGGGGCCGGTGTCGTTCGACGTGTATACACTTGTCGGATCGGTGGTCGTTCAGTGGTGACCTGCACTAGATGAGGAGATGATGTTACTCCAACAACAGCCTCTGGAACTGAATCACTGACAGGAAGAGGAAGAGGAAGAGGAGGTAAGGGTGAGGACAAGGGTGCTTCATGACTGGAGAAGAAGGGGATAGACTTAAAAAATGTGGCATCAGGGTAGACATAGCACTTTCGGGCAATAGGATTATAACACTTGTACCATTTTTGAGTCTGAGAGTAGCCAAGGAAGACACATTTAATTGAGTGTGCATCTAGCTTGTCTATTCTAGGACTCAGATTATGAACAAAGCACACACAACCAAAGACACGAGGAGTTAATGGAAACGGAGATAAAGTGGGAAACAAGATGGAGAAGGGGGACCGACCATGAAGAATAAAAGAGGGCATCCGATTAATGAGAAAACATGCAATGAGTACAACATCACTCCAAAATCGTTTAGGAACATGCATGTGGTGAAGCATAGACCGAGCAATTTCAAGAAGATGACAATTCTTCCATTCAGCCACCCCATTTTGTTGAGGGGTGAAAGCACACGAGGTCTGATGAATAATGCCATGCTGTTCTAAATACTGTTGAAATGCAGTAAGAAAGTATTCACGACCATTATCTGAACGAAGAATTTTGATTGGAACACCAAATTGTCTGCGTATTTCAGCATGGAATTTTTGAAAAATGGAAAATAATTCACTTCTTTCTTTCATTAAGTAAATCTATGTCATTCTTGAACAATCATCAATAAAGGAGACAAAATAATTGTACCCATTATAAGACTCTATTTTGATCGGACCCCAAACATCTAAGTGAACCAAAGAAAAATGACTCAACATACAACTCTCAACACTTGGGCTGAAGGACACACGACGGTGTTTACCAAACTAACATGACCCACATTGTAAAACTGACAACTGACTCAATGATGGAACCAACATCTTGAGGACCTTGAGAGATGGATGTCCTAGTCGGCAATGCCATTGTAGAGGAGTAAGGGAAGTCTGAAGTGCAATTGAAGATCCACCGCCGTCAAGGTAATACAATCCACTAGCTTTATGCCCCCCACCAATCTTCTTCCCCGTCTTGAGATCCTGAAAAACACAAGTGGAAGGAAAGAAGGTAACAGAACAGTTAAGAGCTTTGGTTATTTTACTAACAGACATAAGATTGAATGGAAACTTAGGTACGTATAAAACAGATGATAAAGGGACAGAAGCCAAGTCAACATTACCAACACCACAGATGGGAGATGAGGACCCATTGGTAAGTGTAACAGTTTGTGGTGTGGAGGTTTCAGCAAGAGAAGAGAACACACCTGGAGTCCCGGTCATATGATCTGAGTCTCCAGAGTCAATAATCCAAGAAGGAGTTTTAGATGACATGCAAGCGATACCTGATTGGGCATATGTGGCAATGGTATGCTGTGAAGTGGTTTGAAGGTACCGTTCATACTCATCACGTGAAACATTCACCATCTCCCTCCCAGAAGTAGATGTAGATGTGGAAGGTGTTAGGTCTGCCAGTTTACTGTCGCTAATAGCATCCTCGCCTGCTACAGCATGATTAGCCCATTTAGAGGGAGGGCCATGTAGATCATAACAGAAATTCACTGTGTGTCCATCTCTACCACAATGAGTACACTTCCTTGTAGAGTTATTTTTTCCTCAGCCACGGCCTCCCCCTGAGTCACGGCCACCCCTACCAATCATGGAATTGCCACGACCCCCTCTGGAATGACCTCCCCCTCTTGTACTATGTCCACCACCTCTAGCTGTGACAAGTGCTGATCTATCATACTGTGTGGGGTTCTCTGTCTGGCCCAAAGAGATTCTACGAAGTCTTGAGAATACTTCCTCAAGTGTAGGAAGAGTAGAGCCCCCCAATATTTGAGCTATAACTGGTTCATATTCCGCCTTCAGCCCCACTAAAAATCTTGTAACATCTAGCTGCTCCCTTTGCTGTTGCTGAACTTGAATATCTGGAGTAAGGGGATGATAGACATTGAGTTCATTCCTTATATTCTTCATGCAGGCATAGTACTCTTCTAGTGTTTTGGTTCCTTGTTGTAAATCAAAGTACTCCTGATACAACTGATATACTCTTGTTGTGTTATCTTGTCCAGAATATAGCTTCTTAGCATGCTCCTATATATCCTTAGCCGTATCAAGGAACATGAAGTTGGCATTGATTTTGGGTTCCATACTATTCCACAGCCAAGTCATGATTTGAGCATCTTCTTGTTCCCAATCATCAAACCCTGGAGAGGCAACCGGTGGCTTCTCATCTCTAACATGCTTTGCTTTCTTCTTTGCCTTGAGAAAAACTTCCACTGATTTAGCCCATGGAACATAGTTCTCCCCATTTAGCTTAATTGAGGTCATTTGTACTCCTAGGTAGTCGGAGGAAATTACTACACTAGGTTTCTGATCATTGTAGCCATCTCCTATTGCTGCCATTGTACTCTTTCACAGTTGCCTCTAACTTCACTTCTCAGCTACAAGCTGATTGATGTTGTTCACAGTTTGATATTTCAGCACCTATTGCAGCCTCTAAACACCACTGCTGACTTCACACACTTGTTCTTATTCACACTACTGCTGACTTCACACACTTATGTCCCACATAAGCATCAGTTTACCATTCACTAATCACAAGTAGAGGCCCTCTTACAACCACTCAAGCACCACAACACAACCAAATCTGCTGCACCTAGTTCAGACTTATTTAACACACTTAAGAGGGCATTACACAACCACAAGGAGTTCGGCAAGGTCACTACATTCTACCTTACACCACTCGGCCACTTACAGCAGCCTTAACACCACTCAACGACTTACAGCAGCCCTACACCATTCGGTTACTGCACACACAGCCCTTCCTAGGGCAACAATGAACCTAGTTCTCTAGGTTCTACTCAGTACAACAGTTTCTTGTAGGGTTTCTACCCAGAAATATATGTAACACTAGAAGAAGAGAGAACCGACCTTCCTTTGAGAAAATCAATCAACCATTCACTACTGAAGTCACTTTCCTTGTTGAAGAAGGTTATGCGCAGCAGAGAGACAAGCTGTAGTGTTTCTGACCTAGGGCGAACCAGTTCTCTCCATCGACTGATCAGAAACGAAGGTGAAGAGTCATGAACAATGCTGAGGTGCTTTACCAACTGACTTAGGTCAGGAGCATGGCTCTGATACCATGTTTCGACTGTTGCTACAGTAGTCCGAACAGGAAGAAGAAGAAGAAGAAGAAGAAGAAGAAGAAGAGAAGAAGAAGGGTCTTTCGAAAATCTGATGGGTTCACCCATTCAGTCGACCCCCTTAATCTATATTAGATTCTAATCATAGTTACAAAGACAGAAATAACCTTACTTAAGTGTGGGGCAGAGTAACTCTAATAACACTGCCACATAAACAAGTTACTTAATAAACAGAAGAAGACTAAACTACCCCTATTCAGCACATCTTAACATAGCCAATTGAGCTAATAGGGATTTTGAAATATTTTATTTCTTCAAGAATTTAGATTTGCATATCTTTGTATATTAAGTTTTACTTTTTATTGTTTTTTTTTTTCCAAAAATAGTGCTTTACTTTGTTTAGAAGCATGCCTTGTCTTGTGCCACAACCTCTAGGAATTCATTGTTGCATTTTAGTTGCACTTCTCACTTTTAAAGCACTGCATGCAGGTAACACAATTTCTTTTGTCATTAATAAGGGGTTAATGTTTTATTTGCTTTTCATATTCATGTTTTTTTCCTTCCTACTTTTAGTTTTGTCCATAATAACCGTTTAATCGTGCTTCATTTTGTGCTATTATTCTTGTGGTTCTGGATTTTTTTCCACCTATTGGTTGTTGACTTCAAATATCTTTTGTAATACCTTTGATGTATTCTTACCTCATGATTTTTTTTTTTCTTATTATACAAGTTTTGTTGTCAATGTTTTTCTTCTTCTCACTTTCAGGAGGTTGATAGATTTCATGACTTAGAGGAGGAGCTAAAGCTCCAAGGATATGAAGGCATTTGGAAGGTCAGTTTAATGGTGTTTATTGTTTTATTATTTTTTTTTTCTAGATGTATTTTCCACAAAAATGGTTTTGTGAATCTGCAGATGCGAACTGGCACTGCAGTTGATGGATGTGCAATTTTTTGGCGAACATCAAGGTAAAATACTTCATTTGTGGTTGTATGCCTCTTATCTCTGAATATCACCATAGATTATTGAATTTTGTTTTGTTTGCGGGTTTATCTAGTTGCATCTACTACTATTAACTTTCAGCTACATTGGTGTGTTCTTACCCAATTTTGGTCCCAAATATTTCGGGTCTTGGGAGGAGTGGACTGGATATGAATACATACACAAACACAAAGTGGCCGCTACATAAAGTAATGTATGGATAATGAACACAATACTTAATGATTCTAGTACTTCCTTAGAAATCCAGTCCTTGTTCACACTCTTATTTGCAAACTCCTATGGTAGGATTTCAACTTGGGCTGGTTTACAATCTTAAAGTGTGGTTGGGTTGGGTTGAAGGTCAAGTTAGTGTTAGGGTTGAAAAAATGAACCCAACTTAACTTCAGGTTGGGTAGGGGTGCGGCGTGGTGCAACTTGACCCAACTTGAATTCGATGTGTCTTCATTTTGCATAAATAAATATCAAGTTTAAAAGCTAATGTTTTCCCTTTTTAGTATAGCATCGCCTAGAGAGAAGAAGAAAGGTCTTCATATGGTGTTCATTGATCTAGAAAAAGGCTTATGATAGAGTTACTAGAGAGATAATATGGTGGGTCTTGGAAAAGAAAGGGTTTCAAAATAGGTATGTAGACCTAATTAAGGATATGTATGAAGGGGCAACAACCAATTTAGAATACCACTGGGAGAGACTTCAGACTTTACAATTACCGTGGGTCTTCACCAAGTTCCATGGTGCATGTTGTTTGCGGACAACATTGCTTTAATGGATGAAACTAATGAAGGATTAAATATAAAATTAAACTTATGGACAAATTCCCTAGGAACAAGATGTTTTAAAATAAATAGGACTTAAACAGAGTATATGACATGTAAGTTTAGTAATAATAGGAGAGTAAGTCAGGATAACCTTAGGATTGGTAAGCAAGAGATAATTCAATGTGGCCATTTCCGGTACCTTGGTTCAATAATTCATAACAAAGAAGAGATTGAGGAGGATACCACCTTGATAATTAAAGCAGGTTGGGCAAAATGGAGGGGTGCATTTGGACCTTTGTGTGATAGGAGGATACCACGACAAAAATAAAATTCTATAAAACAATTTTAAGGCCAGCTATTTTGTATGGAGCAGAGTATTGGGCAGTCAAGAAACAACATGTTCAGTTTGTTTGGATGCAGATGGAACCGGCCAACAGAAGTTAAGTTGCTATTTTCTCCCTCTACCTTTGTTTGGCCAACAAAAAGAGGAAGAAATATGTGGAGGTGCCTTAGAGCGGCCATTTTGTGGACCATTTGGGAAGAAAGAAATGCAAGAACCTTCCAAGACAAGGAGAGATCCATTACAGCAGTGAAGGATTGCATCCTAACCAGGGCTATTCATTGGCTGAAATCTTTGGATTCCTTCAGCTCTTCTCCTTTGATGATTTCTGGAGGAATTGGAATGTTATAGTCCATTCCTCGATTAAGAAAAACAGATCTATATCAGTTTGGGCACCTTGCACCTCTCCAAGGGAAGCTTGTAAAGTTCTATTATGCTTGATTAATGAAATTAATTCTTCATTTATCAAAGAAAAAAAATGAAACAACATGTTGAGAAAATGAGTGTAGCAGAAATGTGAATGCTAAGATGGATGAGTGGAAAAACTAGAAAGGATAGGATCAGGAATGAAGCCATCTGTTGAAACCTAGGATAGCTCCAATAAGTGATGAAATGTGTGTGTGTGTGTATGTGAGAGAGAGAGAGAGAGTAGGCTAAGATGGCTTGTCATGTGCATAGAGGACCACCAACAGCTCCACTGCTCTAGTTATTACAAGTAGAAGGGGCTAAAAGAGCTAGGGGTAGATCAAAGAGGACATGTGTAGAACTGTAGAATTAATAATAAATGATTTAAGCACTACTAATTTAACAGTGGATATGGTTTTAAATAGAACGGATTGGCGAAACAGGATTCATGTAGCTGACCCATATAGTTGGGACTTGGTATAAAGCTTGGATGATGATGATGATTTTCTAAAGCACCACAACATTGTTCCCATGCACAAACATGCACATATGTATGTATATGCTAAAGCTAGTTAACCTTAATTGGCTAATTCTAAACCTGAGAAGTGAGAACATTTTCTTATCGTATTTGGTAAAAGAGAAAAAAGTGAGAAAATGGCCCAATCCAAGCCTGACCCTGAACCCAACATGATGTTATGGATTGGTTTAGGGTTAGAGTTTGGGGGTTAAGTTTAAAAACTAATATATTTTTTTCCTTTTTTTAGTGTAACATATCTTAAAGCACCACAACTTTGTTCCTATGCACAGACATGCACATAAGTCCGTATAGACTAAAGCTAGTTAACCTTAATTGACTAATTCTAAGTCTGAGGAGTGAGAACCTTTTTTTTTTGGTAAAAGAAAAAGAAGTGAGAAAATGGCCCAATCCAAGCCTGATCCTGAACCAACAGGATGTTATCAGATTGGTCAGGGTTAGAGTTTGGGGGTAGGGATACAAATAGTTTGGATTTAATCCAATTTGAATTTGAATCTGGTTCATTTATGTTGGATATGGATATCTATTTAGCCATAATTGAATCAAATCAGGTTTGAAAATATGATATGCTTTTAATCCGATCAATGTGGATTAGTGGATATTGCTAGATCCGATCTTATTTGATTATATATATCTCTTTTAAGAATTTTAATTTAAAGTTGCTTAGCAATAAATGGGAATTGGGATTTGGACAAGTCTATTTATAATATAAAAAATTAATACATTTTATTTTTTTATACTTATTTTTGTGGATTTATACTAGTTTTATACAAATTTATTGATCTTCAAATTGAACCAGTGAACCAGATATCCTGATATGTAAATGAATCACATTTGAATTCAAATATCATATTGAATTTGAACTCCTGGGTTTTTGTAGGATCAAATTTGGATATACCCCTAACCGACTTGCACCCCTATCTTATAATTTTTTTTCCAAGTTCAATAGCTATTATCTCTATGTTCAAAGTACTTTTTCAACTTTAAATGCTGGTTCATATAGCATTAGAAGATCTAGTAAGGCAACAAGCCAAGTTGTGATCATTGCACAATGAGGTGTTCTTGTGATCAATTAGATGAGTTTCATTCTGAGTTTGAGCCATGTAGGTACAAGGTCTTATCTGTTTCATTTCATATCGGAAAAAAAAGGGAGGTACTTGTCTTCGTGTACAGGAGAGATTTATAAATTGTTGTTTTAAATAAAAAATTGGCAAAGATGTTAGTATCTTGGAGAATATAATTTATGAAGCCCCCTAACTTTGATAAGTGGAGCCCTTGTGGTAAGAAGAATAAATACCCTCTGGGGCATAACTCCAGATATCCTTGTTAAATGATTCCTCTGGCCATTAAAGTAGGTCTACTTTTGCCTTTTCACCAAGATTGGTTCCCTCAAACAAGGGATGCTTATACTTTTGTCCTGTACAAATATGGTCAATAAGAATATGTGGGTTTACGGAGCGACCTACCTTAGTTATATTCTATGAGATAATAAAACATGCAAGTTTCTTTGATCATCCAAAAACTCAAGAAGGAAAATTGTGAATCTTAGGATCTGTGAAACAAAATGAGAATCTTTTCTGGAATTAGAAGATGGGGCTTTGGGGTGAATACTAGAGGGAAATAGGGACATTTAGTAGGCAAAGGAGCATGAATATTGTGGAATATTTGTGAAGAGTGGAACTCCAGAATATTTCGTGAGAAGAAAAGGAAGTTGGAGACATTGCTAACCTAATAACTATAAGAATAGCCTACTGGATCACCACGAAGGACCTTAGCTCAGAGCATTCATTATAAGAGGATGGGAGCCCATTGCCAGAGTTACTCACTCATAGTAGGAGTAGCATGATATTTGCATCTACAAGACTTGAGTAAAACTGAATTCTGATGGGTGCTCTCTGGCCAACCTAGGGCGTTTTAGAGAAGTAGGAGCTTTCAGGGTCCAGTGGTATAGTTGGTAGCAGCATATTCAGTACCAATTATGGAAGCAACACTAGTTAGTGCATAAATATTGCCCTTGTTATAGGGTTGGAAGTAAAAATTGTGAGGTGGAGAAAGACTTTAGCAGCGATTGGTTTGAAGCTACTAAATCCAGTTGTCTGTGGACTATTCAACATTCATTAGGTTGCGTTTGGTAAGACTGCTAATGCAGAACTGAAGAAAATGTGCACTCTGGTTCAGTTTTGCAGGCATTTGTTAAGAACAAGTTATTGTACTGAAAATGAAAGTAAATTTGTTTTTTTCCCAACTGTTTTTGCACTCAAAATGAGAGAGGTTAGTTTCCAAAAAAGCAATTTTTGCACTGAAAGTTGGTGAATGTATAATAGGTTGGTTCTGGCCATGGGATTCATGTTTGAACCCATCACAACTAAACAAGACACTGTAAATTTATGACTGCAAAACCGAACCGGGTTTGCATCCTTCTACTTGAAAGATTTGCATTCACATCAGTGCATTCATTTTTTGCACTCTTACCAAATGCAGCCTTAGGAGGCTAGGTTGCTGATTTCAAGAATGGACAGCTAGTTAGATGGTTACAGAAATTGGCTAATTCCCTAAATGATAGTCTAGCTAGAGGGTGGCTTGAAAATGGCTGACTATATTGGGGATGTTGGTCCTTACACAGCTTGGTAGAAAAGGTTTTTGTACTCTTATTTGCCAACTTTTTCATATTAGTTGATGCACCTAATCTTGTTACAGATAAAAAAATCTGGAGTTCTCATTGCTTCACACGTGATATAAAAACCCTCTGTTTATATGCATTGCCTATTTAAGTGCACACAAATGCATAGTAATGTAAGCAGAAATTGCAAACTAGCACACATATATAGGATAAGATTTCTTGCAGCAATCAATAAAAGTAGATTGGGAGCAGAGAAATCAGTTCTCAATAGCAGGCAACTAACGAGAACAGTAGAAGAAAATAAAACCTCATTGCTAAAACAGAAAATCAGTTCAATTTGAATAAGATGGGGATAGTGGCATGAAGAGTGTTAAGAACCTTTATACTCTCCTAAGTACTCTACAAAATTACCCCTGCTTGTTGGAAACTACTAAAAGACATCAGGCTTTATCTATTAGACTCCCCAAAATACCCCTGTATGGTTATATTGAAGAAATGAAGAGGGATGTACTTGATTGTAGGGGTGGTCACCAAAAACTGAAAAACTGAACCAAACCAAACAAAAAATTCTGGTTAATCAAACTGACTGGTTTGATATTTTTGAAAAACCAAAGGTACAGGTTTGATTTTGGTTAACCAATATAAAAAATTGGCGGTTAACCGAACCAACAGTATATATATTTATGTATAATATATATTTTATATTATCTATATATTATAAATGAATATATATGCATTATATATAAATATATTTTTATAATAAATAGTATATTATTTATTATTTACGATATAATATATTATATGTATTTCTAGTATTATTATTGTTTATATATTTATTCATTATATATTATAAATATAAAAAACTGAAAAGCCATGAACCAAACTGGTTGAAAACTGAACTGATCGACTGGTCAACCGATTGGCTTTGGTTCAGTTTTGGTTCACGATTTTCAAAAAACTGGTGGTATTGGTTTGGCTTGGAAAATAGGCCCATGGTTCGGTTGAACTGTGAGCACCCCTACTTGATTGGGGTTGTAGGGGTGCTCAGGTCCCAGTTGTAACTTTTTGTACTGTTTGGTTCCTGAAGCTTTGTTGAAAGAAGCTGTATTGTATTGTTTTGCCTACTATTTTTGCTGAGCAGTAAGGTGTTTCTTTCTCTTTTAATGAATACATGTTATTTATCAAAAATATTGAATAAATGAGGAAGAAAGTAAACAAAAAAACTGACCTCAATTTCCCTACCAAAAGAACTACTATTACTCATTAACCATGGCCCAATTAACATGAAACTTGAACCGCAAATACTCAATGCTGATGTAACCCTAGATGCGGGCCCCAATGGTCAAGTATTTTACTTTGGCTATGACCAACTATTAACAGCTGGATTAACCTCCTTTGATGAAATTCTCCCTGTAGTCTGATTAGCTTGAGATATACAGGGTATCTAATGCACTTCTTAACCTTCAAATATCTGAATTTCAAGCTAATCCAGTGGTTGGATTATTAGAAATTAAGTCTCACATGTTTTCTCAGGTGTTGTATTGCTGGCATAGATAATCTTCTCCATCTTTCTCACGGGGGTGTTTGATAAAGGCTGAAGTTGCTGAACTGAAAGACGTATTGCTTTGTCTTTTAGTTGGTAAAATAATCAAATATTAAAATTTTCAAGGGTATAGTTCAGTTTCAGCCATTAAGGAGCCCACAATCTCCATCTCCTTGAAAAACTTATTCACTAAAAGACAAAGCAATAAACTTTTCAGTTCAGCATCCTCAGCTGTTATCAAATGGCTCCTCAGCCTTCTTCTGAGATTTGGTCCAGGATTGATGAAAACCATCTGTCACATATGTACATAAAACAGATGGATGTGACCATCTATAATGTGATTGTTTCTTGATTGTGATGGTTCTGAGGGTGTATTATATGTTATGTTACTGTTGGCCAGTGAAGCTTTTATGGTGTAATGTAATTTTATTTTTAATATTTTTTCTGTATTTTTAACGAAGGGAGTAACTGGCATCATTAAGCTGTATTGTTGTGGCTCAATTTTGCTGGATTTATGTGATTTCATATGTTACCTTCAAGAAATAGAAGTGCTTAACTCTAACTACAATTCTAATTCTCCATGTACTAGATTCAAGTTACTGTATGAGGAGTTCATTGAGTTCAATAAGCTTGGACTTCGTGATAATGTTGCACAGATTTGTGTTCTAGAGGTACATTACATCTCAAATAATTTGCAGAAAACATGCCTAATTTTGCTGATATTGAATAGGAAGGTTTCTTATTTGGTTTTTATCTTTTTACTTGGTTTTATGCATTCAATGAGATCATTAGTTCATTACAACTTACAAGAACCTAATTACAGTGGTGTTCTTCTTTTGAGCAGTCAAGGAGTCAAAATGCTGCTGAAAATGAGTCTGAAGCTTTGTGCTCAAGGTAATCCCATTATTTTTATTTTTATTTTTATTTTTTATGGCATATGTATGAATTTGTAACATATAAGTCTTGATTTGTTATTTAGTTTATAGATATTTTCACAATTAATATAACAAAATTAAATTAACTGATTTTTTTTTCAATCATGCCTCGCTCTCAAAAGCCTCTTAAATGAGAAATTTCTTCTTAAAGCTCTTTTTTTTTTTTTTTTCTTTTGAGAAAAAGCGTAATGTATTGTATTCACTATACTTAAATCTCTTTTTACATCTTAAATGAGAAATTTCAACTAGCTAGAGGATTAGATTTGTTAAACACCAATCTTTCTCTAGTACAATCCAACATATCACAAATGACATCATCATCAAAAGGATAGATAGCCTTGAACCCAAATAAATCTGAGGCTAAAAGCTTAGCATCCAATTGATTGAAGGGAGCTTAGCAACCAAAAAAAGAAGTACTAGAGCTCCAAAGTGCCAATAAAAGCCAAAGAAGTGATCTATAGGATTCTTCATCCACCTCACATGCAGAACACCTCTTAGGGATTTGAAGCCCCTATGGTTGAGATTGTTAACCATGACAACCTTACCCAAAGTTTCAAGTCACATAGGAGCCTCCACCAATCCATTATGGATAGAAGCGTGTGAAATGCAATTGTTATGTACTTCAATGCAAAAGCCTTCATGGCTCTTCCATGGGAGGAAGATGGAAATAGTGTTTTAAAAGTGCAAGGGGCAATTTGCGCCCGAGGTGCAAGGTAAGGCACTTGCTTTTTCGAAGCAAGGTGCAAAAATACAAAAAATGCCAAAAAAAAAAAAATGCAAAAAAATATTAATAAAAGAATATAAACTTAAAATTTAAAATAAATGTTTAAAAAAACCTATTACCTAAAGTTAAAATACATAAACATAACATGTAAAGTGTATTCATAAAAAAAAAGTGTATTCAAATGAAAATTTAAAAATAAAACCAAACATATAAAACATTTTCAAGCATGTAAAATCCACAATCTCTTTTTTTCCTCAATTGCATTACTTCAAATAGCTAATCCAATGTTTTAAAAGCGCAAGGCACAAAAAAAGTGCAAGGGCCAATTCGCGCTTGAGGCGCAAGGCGCAAGGCGAGGTGTGCGCCCTTTTAAGAAAGGCGCAAAATTACAAAAAAAAGCTAAAAAATAAATAAGTCAGAAAATTCAAAAAATAGCCAAAATTTTAAAAAAATGCAAAAACTATTAAACATAATGTTAATAAAAATATAAACTTAAATTTTAAAATAAATGATTTAAAAAACCTATTATCTAAAATTAAAATACATAAACATAACGTGTAAAGTGTATTCAAATGAAAATTTAAAAATAAAAGCAAACATATAAAGCATTTTCAAGCATGTAAAACCCACAATCTCTTTTTTTCCTTAATTGCATTGCTTCAAGTAGTTAATGTGATGTAAAACATATTGCATTCTTGATTCTATGAGTCGCCTTTGTACCACGCCCCTCGAGGCAAGCCCGAACAAGTCTATGTTAGGGTCTGAAATTCTTATTTCTCACATAAAAAATAATGATTATATAACTTTCATTGCCTTTTAAGAAGATATTTTATTGCAATGAATGAATGACCAACATCAGCAAATAGGGGGTTCTCAAAGCACCCCTTTCACAAGGCGCATTAGGTGCATGCCTAGGCGAATCAGGCGCGCGCCTTTTGAAAGGGGTGCGCCTGGGACCTGGGTGAGGCGCATACCCCAAAATGTGCCTCGCTTGTGCACCCAGGCACACCTTTTAAATCACTGAGCTAATCTGATGTAAAACATCTTACATTCCTGATTCTACGAGCCACCTTTGTACCAAGCCCCTTGTGCCTTTTGAAAGTGTTGTGCCTGGGACCTAGGTGAGCCGCATACTTTAAACTGCGCCTTGTCTGAGTGCCTAGGTTGGCCTTTTAAATCACTGGATGGAAATACTTTGCTCACACTTGTGATTAGGTTCTATCCTCCTAATCATTGAACTTTTTTTTTTCTTTGGGGAAATGGAGTACCTTATGACTTTTGGAAGAGGATGATGCCTTACCAATTTCCATATCCAATGAAAGGGCATATGAAAACTGGGTTCCAAACCACTGGATCACCCATGAGGCTAAAGAAATTCATAAATGGTTTCACCAACTTTGTCTAAACATTGATAATGTGATAAAGAATTCCAAATCACTCTAATCATCCTCCCAAAAAGTGAATCCTGTTTCTTCCTCAAGCCTTGGTCCATTTAAAAGTTTTGTGTAACCTTTTTAGAGGATGACCTTCTAAGAGCTGTTTACATCTCAGTGGTCTAATTCTCCAACCAAGAGTGGAATCCCTCTATTAACAGCTGCTTCCATTTTAATGAGTCAATTTTTGAAATACCTTCACGGAGAATTTGTGAATAAGGTTTTCTTCATACTGCTCATTAGTCATTACTTGAAGCCCAAGCCCTTCACAATGTTAGCATGCCATATCCCCCTTTCACTTAGCATGATGGAACTTTCTCATTTTACATCTTTTATTTCAAAATTCTTTGAATCTTTTTACCAGTTGCCTCAAAAGCAGGCTTTTGTAGAAGTGAGTAGCAGTAAACTGGAGTACAGACCTATTAATTAGTGTGATATGCCCCAAGAAGGTCAGGAAGTTATTGTTCTGACTTTCAATCCGCCAACATAGTATCCATCTTCTCAATCAGCCGACGCCAAGCACCTGTAGAGAACTGCTTAGCAGTTAGCACCCAAGGGGGGTTTCAGATGGAGTCAAGGGAGTAATCAGAAGCCACAACCTAAAATATCTGCACAAGCTTCCACAATTTCCTGGTCACAATCCCAATCCATAGGAGACATTCTACCTAGGTTAATGAAGTGGCATTGCCTTAAAACATTGATGGCTGTGAGATTTCTAATACATAATAAGAGGATTCAGAACAATTTGCACATCTTCAATCTTCAGCGTATTGAAGATGGGAGATATTTGGTGCCATATTCAGTGGAATCCTAAAATCAGCATAAGATTGTCTAACAATCATCCTACTAAGAGCCTCTGCCCGAAAAAAAAAGGGGTAAAGGGATTATCTTGTTATAGGTACCTAAAGCTCAGAAAGTAGCCTTAGCAACCCTATTTCTAAGCATAGAGGCGGCAGCCAAACAAGCAATAATGAAACCATAATTTGGCTCCTCGACTAATTTCTGCACAAGAGCAACAAGTCCACATGATCATAAGCCTTCTCCAAATCCAACATACAGACACTTTGGCACCCCATCTCTAGCACAACAGTCTAAGCACTCTTTTGGCAATGACCAGTTCACCCAATGTAAGCTGATGTTCATGCTCCTTGTTAACCAGTTAGCTTTCCTTAGGATGTCCCTATAACACCAAATGACTGAATCCAGATCTGTCAACCACCCCACAATGACATTAGAATCTCCTTAAATTATTAGATTCTCCACTTCAAGTTGGTTAGCAACCTGGATGCCTTATATAGCCACTAGTAATTCAGCCCTATTAGAGTCTTCTGTTCCATCTGGGCCCGAGAATAAAGCTGAAATGTTGCTATGATTATCTCTCAATACCCCTCCTATACTAGAAGGGCCTGAGTTACTTTGACTACTTCCATCAAAATTTATCTTTACACAACCTTCGAGAGGAGGAATTCACACTACAGTAATCCTATCCTTCTTGGAAGAGCTAAGTGCCACAGCTAAACAATTTCTCCAAAGATCATCAAATGAAAAAGATTGGAAGGAGTCCATAGTTCTCAACTAATGAATTGCCCTTGTTAAAATGCAATCCTTGACATTTAGTAGACTTCTTTCATTTTTTGGAAGTCTTGCATTCCTTTCTTCCCAGATTGTCTAAAGTGAAGCTGTTCTAATACATCTCCCCTCTTTCTGTATTTATTTCTCATTAATCTTAATGAAAGTTACGAGTTATTGATAAAAAAATATGTTTCCACATAGTTAGCCCTCTTTTTGTGGGCCACACAAAGGACGGATCAAACAAAAAACTAACATCTATAGGTAGGTTTCACCTGCACCCAAATAAGGCAAAGATCCAATTCCAAATAGCAACAACAAAAGGACAGGTATTAGCAAGTGGAAGCAATCCTCACAATTAAGCACCTCTTAACAGAACACAATAATTTTAGGGGGAACAGGCCTAGTTCAGATCTCCTTGACCGGGAAAACCCAACTGTACAGAAGAACAAAGGGACTTAAAAAAAAAGACACAAGTAAAATAACCTCTTGGATGAGGGGACCAAATCGTCCTGTCCGGCTTGAGAGGATCCAAGTCGGCATTGCCAAGAAAAAAAAGAAGATCTGAAGCACAGCCAAGCTCATCATCCCTAAGACCCCTTTGGAAGCCAAAGTTCCAACTTAAGTTAAGAGGGAGGACTGGGGATGGAGAAAATGAGAAACAACCTCTTTATTAAACAATTAAATAGAGTAAAGAGAAGGTAAAATGTCCTTGAGAGCATAGTTTCCACCCAAATATCTTGACCCCCCCCCCCCCCCCAAAAAAAAAAAAAAAAAAAAAGAATTCCTAGAACAAACATCATACCTGACAAAATTAAGAAAAAGGTCCTTTTACATTGCTTTGTCCCTCCCTTTCACTATCTATAGTCCCCCGAAGAAGCTGGTTTCTACTGGTGCCTTGTCTCACTAGTGTATTAAACATGCTGTTTGCTGATCTTCATGCCCAAACCACTACGGTGTTCAACTTCTTTGCTATGTTCTTTGCTTTTCTTACTACATGTCTTTGTTTCAATGGAACTGGAAAATTTTGTCTTAACCACCTTGTCATTATTCTTGAGTCGCTTTCCACTATAAAGTTTTTGCATCCGAGTCCACAAGGACATGGGATAACCGTGGAGGTGTAAGCCACAAAAGACAAGGTGCAAAACATTGGTTAAAGGGTAATAATTTATTATCAAACACCTTAATCACACTTTGTTCTTTTGTGTTTTATACATTCATGGCTATCTCCATGACGTTAGTGCTTTGTGTATACATGAGAACCATACTAATATATAGTGGTAATCTCTTTTTCTAAAGAATGAAAGGATTTTATAGGCTCAGGGTACAAAATCTTGTGTACAAGGGCTATACACTTAACTTTTTTTTTTTCTTATAGTTCTTTCAATGAAATCATCCTTGCCTTTTTTTTTAAAAAAAAGCACTATACTAATATATGAATGGAGGAGATAGGTACACAGTTTATCTTTCCTTTTATGGTGATTAATTTGCTACTTCCAAGTTGTTATTTTTTTCCTTCCTTTTTCCTGGTGAGTAAATTTTGTTCTATGATCTAAAAGGGAAAATCCTTAGTACACTTTTTTGCATAGATTAACAAAAGAAGCCAAGATACTGTAAATAAAGAACATTTTCAATATTATAGGGTCCCCCTCAAACTATATTTAATAAGCCAATCGGCTCTTTGATGCCTAAGTCTCAAGGAGCATATGATATTAGGGATTATAGGACAATTAGTTTGATTGTCTTAATGAAAGTTGCCTTCTCTCTGAAAAAAAGTTTTATTGGTAGTATTTTACAAGGTAATATCTAAAGTATTAGGAAATTGGCTTAGAAGAGTGTTGGGTTTGATTATTTTTCCCTCATAAGATGCTTTTGCGGATAGTTGATAGATCCTTGATGGTTCTCTCATGGCTAATGAGTGTATTGATTCAAAGTTGAGGCTAGGTGAGCTGGGTGTGATTTATAAGCTGGATATGGAAAAGGCCTATGACCATGTGAAATGGGGTTTTAGTTGACTATCTCCCTCAAAAAACATGGGATTCGGTTTGAAATGGTGGGGATGGATCGGAAGCTACTTATTTTCTGTACATTTCTCAATACTAGTCAATGGAACTCCTAGGGGATTCTTTGTTGGAGAACGGGGTTTTGGACAAGGGGACCCCCATTATTCATCGTTGTGGTGGAGGCTCTTAGAAGATTGGTAAAATGGGTAGAGGATGGAGGTTATCTTCAAGGTTTCAGAGTCTCAAATAATTGTAGCCCAATTACACTGCTTCAATTTGCAGATGATTCTCTAATCCTCTCTAGGCCATGTAAGTATGGGGAGGTTGGTCTTGGATAGGGAACAAATCCCCTAAATGATTCTTATGACACAAACTATGGAGAGGTATTAGGAAAAACAAGGTTCTATCACCTATGTTTTAAATTCATTATCCTTAAATCAGGTAATAGTGAGAATATCTACTTTTGGAAGGATCTGCAGTGTGGCAATTCCCCTTTTCACCTTGCTTATCCCAACATTTATGCTCTGGCCAATATAAACTAACCATGGTAATAGATTGTCATGATATCATTGGAAATCATATTGTTTGGGCTCCAAGACTGAGAGGGCTGGTGGATGATTGGGATGTTGACTCGTCCATTGCTTTGTTGGGTGAGATATACTAGATGAAACCACAACCAATGGTGTCTGGCCAAATTGGTGGATAGGTGATGGCTCTTGCAAATTCTTGGTTAAATCCTTATTTTGAAGTTTTGGTTCTTTGAATGTGGTAAATTTCCCTTGGAGTTGGATCTAGGAACAAAAAGGATGATTATCATCAACCAAGGCTGGCTGTGTGGTGTGGTGCAGTTGAGATCATTCAGCACTTGCTCATCTAATGCTGTTTAACTCATACAAAATATGGGTTCCCATTTTGAGGTTGTTTGGTTGGAAGTGGGTACCTCCCCCAGGCCTTCCAAATCTGATCCCCTTTTGGCAGTAAGTCGAAGGCTTTTAGCAAGAGGGGCAGGATGCTTTGGAGTAGGGGTGATCATTTTCATATTGGCCTGGAAATTCTGGGCCTGGGTTTAGGTTTTGTGCTTAGGCCTGGCCCAGTCCTGCAATTGTCTCACAAATTTCAGGGCCAGGCTTGGGCTCAACACTTCAGGTCTACCCCCCCTCCCCCATATATATATGTATGTGTGTGCGTGTGTTATTTATACGTAATTTATACATATGTGTATATGTTATTTTATGTTATATTTATATATTTTATATATAAATGTTTGGGTTACTCCACTGTGACCTGGGTGACCAGGGTTCAAATCTTGGAAACAACCTCTCTGTATGTGCAAGGGTAAGGCTGCGTACATATGTCCATCCCCGGACCCTACATTGGTGGGAGCCTCGTGCACTAAATTGCCCTATATAAATGTTATAATATGACACCTATAATTCATATTATATATAATATAGCTTATTATATATATTTAATATTTTATACATAAAAGCTATAGGCCTGGAATCAGGCTTGACTTGTGTAGGCCCAAGCTCAGACTTATGTTGCTTGGAATCCGTGCCTAGCCCAGCCTGGGCCCATACCACTACCTTGCATCTAGCAAGTTTCTCATGAATTTGTCTCTTTCTCCAAATATTATGCAGTTGGAAAGCTATTACCTATGATCTAATCCATTTTGAAGTTTAATGATGTAAGACAGCTTTGCTTGTACTCCTCACTCCTTTGTCCTGGTCATGCTTATTTTTGTTTCTTTCCTTCCATATGGACCAATAGATAGCAAATGATGTTAACTTTTGTATGATTGGTATTTAACAGTAAATTTGTTGATTCTTAATCCTTTAATGCGTGGTCAAACATAATTGGAAGAAACTCCATTGCCATTGAACCCTAATGCAAAGTGGTATTGCCACAATTTATTTGTTTACTTGAATTTTTGAGGTTTTCTCAGGCCAGGTTTTGATTGCTTGAATCTGTAGTACTTAAGGTTCCAGTGCTTGCTAATTAGAATTCTTGCTTAAAGTAAATAACTACATTTTTGCAGCTCAAAACTTGTTAATCAAGTTGTTATATGTAACACTCATGTGCTGTACAACCCTAAAAGAGGAGAGGTTAAGCTTGGGCAGGTGTGTAGCATATATGCAGTTGGCCATGCTAGTTGTTTTACATTTCTATTTCCTCATTGTTTTGCAGTTGTTGATGAATTAAATATTTGGCATCTTTTTTATGACTTTCTGAATAGCTTGATTATGAATTCTAAATTATAGTGCCATTTTTCCTGGTGGAGTTTCTTCTTGTATATCACGTTATACCTGCCATCCTCTGTTCAATAAAATCAATTTATTATTGGTTAGAAAAAATTGAAATATCATTAGGCTGTTTGTATGCCTTTAAAAACATAGATATGTAGTTGTGGTTGCCTATATGTTTATGTATACATTCATGTCCATACGTGCATGTGTGCATGCACAAGCATTCAAAATGGTATGGTTCATGAACAATGGTGTGATGATATAACTTCTGGGAAAAAAAGATTTAACCTGGAAAGAAAGCCTGATATTTGAAAGAAACTTATAAAGTGGGGCCAACTACGTTGTCAACTTGCAGAGAAAGAAAACAATAACAAGAAAGAGGAAGAGAAGGATAATAGATCTACCATGATTTTGCTTTGTAGCCTACATACATAGGGATGGCAAATTCTAACCCAACCTACCTGACCCATCCAACCCATTCACTTATTACCCACCCAAAGCAATCCATAAGTTGTAGGTCGAGCATGGGTTGCATCATCCATTGGGTCAAATAAAAAGGGTTTGGTTAGGTTGGGTTATGGCCCTTATGGGTATCCATTTAGGTCAATTACATGAAATAAGTTATGTATGTCAGTCCCTCTTCAATCCTTGCTCTCTCTTGTCCCCTCTCTCTCCTTTCTTTCTCTTATTATTTTCTCTCTTCTCTCGTTACATATTCCATCTCTGTCTCTGTCTCTCTCTCTCTCTCTCATCTTTCCTAATGATTCTTTCTCCTCTCTTCTCCCATTTTTCTCTCCCTCTCCTCTCTTCTTTTCCTATCAAGAAATCAATGAGTAGGATATAGGTTAACCAATTAGCTAGTGGTATAAATTTTAGAGGGATTTAAAAATATGGACAAACTGGGTTTTTAAAGAATGCAAGTTCTAGAATCTAAGGTTTATTTAAAAACCTGATGAAGTGAACTTAGTTTAGTAAAGTGGAATCAGCAAGTTATGGGTTCTGGGGGTTCCCTTAGAGCAGATTTTAAGCAGGATAGAATCTACTAGAAAAACTTCAATATTATCTCCTGTTGATGGAAAAGGAAATTGTATAGGAGACCACGATAAACACTTCTTCCCTTGGGTATCCCTCAATTTGCATCAAGCTAAACTAAACTTTGATGGACTTGGGAGCATGGGAAATCCAGTAAAGTGAGGTATCAGAAAGTATATAGGGGTATAATGGCATGATATTTGTGCTATATTTAGGAGTTAGGACCTATAGGATAAGGCGTCTCTTGAAAGGTTGAACTGTTAGCTTTACATCAGGGACTCAAACTGTGCAAATCACAAAATTCCAAAGTTATCTTGGAGGGTGATTCAAGCAATGTTTTAAAAACCGACCCGGAGGCCAAACTGTTTTTTGCCTCTGCGTCATCGATCACCAGTTCGACTGTCTGGGTTGAACGGTTCAGGCTGTGATATCATAATTAAAAATATTAAAAAAAGAGAAAATATATATGTAGACATATTATATTATACATATATAAGAGCTGTGTGTGTGTATATATATACAGATCCGAAACCCTCCAAAACTCCTGATCCGATTGCAAGTCGCCGGAGATAACCACTGTAGTTGCCGGCACTAAATCTCTCATTCAAAGATGGTGGGATCTCTGTTCTCTTCTTCTGAAAGACAGAAATTTCCTTCATTTCTTCTCAGAAAAACCCTAAATTGAAAAAAGAAAGTAAAAGGAGAATGAAAATATAAGAGGGTTGGGGTTGGGCAAAGGGTTAGGACATGTCTGGCATTTTAAAAAATTTTAAACCTAATCGTCACCCGTTAACCGGGTCGTCCGGGTTGACAGTTCAACTGTCTGGGTCGGCGGTTTGTTGACTTGATCAACGGTTTTTCATTAAAAGATGGGTTTTAGTGAAACCGGAACCGGAAATGTGGCCGGGTGATGGTTCGGATGGTTCGACCGTCCGGGTCAATGGCAGGTTAGAAACATTGGATTCAAGTATTGCATTGAGCTGTTCAATAAAAATAATCTAGGTTCATGGAAGCATTGTTACATCACGAGGGAAATCAGAAAGTTGGCACACAAACTAAGAGTTAAGTTCCATTGGATTAAAAGGGAAGCAAATTGATTAGCAGATGCTTTATCCAAACAAGGAGTCAACTAAGATCAATCGTATTGGGGGGCAATAAGTAGGGAGCATGGGTGATAATTTCTGTATATAAAATTTTCTTTTTGGCAGGACAAATGAGCTACACAACTGGGAGGGTGGGCTAATCCTCTCCTATACTCTACAACCAGCTGGAGATCTTAACCACAAGCTAGCTGGCACCTTCAATCCCCCCCCCCCCCCAAAAATAAAAAAAAGGAAAAAAATAAAAGAAAAGGATACTGTAATTTCACTGAACTTATTTGATCAGTTTCTCATGTTTTCTATAACTCAAGAACATGCTTAGGTTTTTACATATACAATATTTTTTAACATTTTGAGATTCCTTTGGCTTGATGAAACTTCAATACTGTACTCAAACAGGTTAGAGTGCTTTTGGATAGAGCTCATGCTGTTTCTAGGAGTTGGAATAATGCTCCAGTTGTGCTTTGTGGGGATTTCAACTGTACTCCAAAAGTACATCCATGATATCATTCCTCTTCAGTGGAGGCTTCAGTTCAAAATTTTTCTTAGATGATGCTAGAATGACACTGACATTTATTTATTTGTTATTTTCTTTGGCTCAGAGTCCATTATATAACTACATATTGGAACAAAAGGTAAATGCTCAATTTTTTGTAGTCTATGAACTTTATTTTCTATGTTTTGATGCTTGACATATTATGTAGCACCCAATGCTTAATGTTCTGTGCTTCATATCCTTCAGTTAGATTTATCTGAACTTGCTAGAGATCAGATATCTGGGCAATCTTCTGCTGAAATTCATGCCCCAAAGCCACCAGACCGGAACCTTGTGAATGGCTTGTACAGGTAATTCAATCGGCGAAGTCAAATTGGATTTTATGTTCCAAGGAAGGTTGAGATAAGAAAGGCTTCACTATGTTGCAGGGGAAAGTCAAGTAGTGATTCAATTGGAGCTTCAGAGATGGTTGATGAAATGGGATTTGGCATCAAGCAAAGTGATAATCTAACAGACGTGCATGATCAGAACAAATCAAGTAATGATGTGGAACATCTGCTTTCAAGAGGGAACTTTTCCCAGCCTCAGCATGTTATTGGTGTCTTAGACATGTCTAATAAACCTTGCTCTAATGAACAGTATGAGGATGCCAATAATCCAATTTCTAATGTAACAACAAAAATTACAGAGTTTGACATTGTAGATGGCCGTAAGGAAGAAATTGGCTCAACTGCCTCCCTTGCTAGTGATTGTTCGAAGGAAAACCCGAGTAATTATCAAATGGAAGGTAAGCTCTCTGTTGATCAAAAGGAAGTTGGTGAAGATTTTTCTTATGTCCACCAATCTGTGGGTGAACTTTCTCAGTCAAATTCATACCTGAGTAATATGACAGTTCCTATGGTGCATGATGAGTCTAATCTTAGCAATACTAACAGAGAAGATTTAGAGAGTCAATCATCTTTTGAAGGTGATGTTCGACTCACTGAAGTTAGAACTGATGCAAGGCCTGAAAGTTCTTTCATTTCAGATTCTTGTTTAACTGAACTGGTCTCAGAAGCTTCCTCTCTAAATCTTACTGAAAACTCCGTTATGAAAAGCCTAGGAGGATTCTCATCTGAAATAATTGATACAGATAAGGTAACCAAGATGCAAACTCCCTACCAAAGTGCTCTTCTGGGGAATATGTCAGAAACTTCTTTTGGCATTGAGTTTAATGGCATATCTGTAGATCCAAAAGTGGTTGACATGGTTAAAGATGCATGTGTTTGTGAAACTGAAAGCAGTGCACATTCATCCAAGGTAGACAATGAGAAAGATAGCTTTACATTTGATTTTATATGTGGGGACAAGCTCAAAGGACCTGATCTTGCAGAAGCAGATCAGTCTTTAGAAGAATGTGTTATCATCACAAAAGAATCAAAATCTCATCTATTGAGTGGTGAAGTTCAAGATGGTTTCCTTCCACCCAAGGAGTCTGTACTAGCAGAAATGGAGAAATATACTTATGATCCGTACCTATGGACTCCAAAGGAAATAGAAACAGCAACAGGAAATGCAGAGTGCACCCTTCTTGAGCATCCTCTTAAGTTAAGGAGCACGTATGCAGAAGTTGAGGTAGTTCATTATTGTTGTTTCAGTTTATAATTTTCTTTGACACTGTTTAATGCTGTTCTTGCAACATTATTATTGATTTAGTATTTTATTATGTGCATCATAGTAGCTAATGCTGGAATGTGAGAACTACTTGATGTAGCTTTTACTTCATTGCACATTTCCATATATTTATAATCATCATGATCTTCATAGCCTCATCCCAACTATATGGGGTCAGCTACATGAATGTTGTTTCACCATTCTGTTCTGTTTAGTGCCATATCTATTATTAAATTATGAGCACTAAATCATTTTTTACTACTTCAATCCATGTCCTTTTTGGTCGCCCATATCCCTTCAACTTGTGTGTTTTAGTTATTTTGAGGAAAAGGATACCAGCATTTGGATGATTTTTTCCCTTTTGGCTTTGTAGGATTATTCTGGGACAAGAGACTCGAGCAGGGAACCTCAAGTTACCAGTTATAACAGGCGATTTCTGGGAACAGTTGACTATATCTGGCAAGTTACTTTTGATGTCATTTTTCCTGACTTAAGATCTGTCAACTTCTTCCTTATTGTAAAGTTGATTCTGGCCTGTTGAAACCTGGGGACAAAACAGCAACTATTTGAAATGTTAACTGAAATTTTATCTGCATCCAGGCATTCCGAAGGTCTCCAGACGGTCAAGGTGCTTGATACAATACCAAAACACATTATGCAATTCACTCCTGGATTCCCAACACATGTAAGATCAAGAATTTACTCAGTTTTGGAATTCCATTAATTTAACTGTTGTAGGCTTAGTGGCCAAGTCCTAATCCAATTATCATGGGAAAACATGACTAGTGGACCAACTAACCAACAAATTTATATTTTATTATTTTTAGGATAATCATCCATTCCCTGCACTAACACATCTAATGCACATGCTGGAGCATGGAACACATAGTTAAGGTGCACTACATCCTAGAGATCTCTTGTGGCAAAAACCAAGCTGATGGAATGATCATAGCCATCCAATAAATTGTAGTCTTATGGATTGTCGTACCAAGATATACTGAACATCAAATAAGGTTCTGACTTCTGAAGAACAGATTGTCCAAATGGGTTGCTTTTGTCACAAGAGATTCTCCGTGGCTGGATAAGTCCACCCTTAAGGTGACAGACATTTTTTAAAAGAATACCATAGAGGGTTCCTTGGATACTTTGGTTTAATCATCAAAAGTGACTGGATATGTTTTATCTTTTGAAATTCATACTTACACACTGATTTGAGACGTATTTGCTGACGTTGCTTTTTCAGAAATGGGGCAGTGATCACATTGCCTTGGCTTGTCAGCTGGCATTTGTGAGAGATGCTGCTCAATCATAATAAGCTATTCTATGTTTTCAATTTCCGGAAATGTTTCGGGAGGGTATCCTGGAAAGAGAGCAGAGTAACTTCCACGGATGCTCTTGCGTGTCTGCGTGATAAATCTGTTTTTTAAATTGTCATTTAGTTGTGTTCATTTTGCATATAGATTTTTCTGCATGTAACCCATGGTGACTTAACATTAACATTATTGTAACTTACCCATTTTGGGAGAGATGATTTACTTTATTTCTTATTAATCTGAACAATGTTACTTGGATTAAATTCGTTTAAGAATGAAAAGGAATGCTACTAAAACAACCGAGTTAATGCAACTGTTGGACCTCGAAGGTGATAACTATAAACTACTTGTAAAAAGACAATTCCAACTTCTATTCAGTTTCTTGTAGTGCCTTTTCATGGGTGCCATCATATATATGTAGGGTGAAGCATCCCAGAGTAGCACGAAGTGGTTTACTAGAACTCTACCTGTTTACACTTTACATGGGAATTTTATATGATATATCCGAGTCCTTGGTGGATAAATTCGATGTGATCCTATATTTGGACGGTAGAATGCTAGAGTGGTAATATAAGGCTGTGTTTGGTTTGAAAGAAAAATAAGGGAAGGGGAAACTTCTCTATTCATAAAACGGCCAAAAACCATTGAATGGGTCAATGGGTCAACGGGTTGATCACTCGGATCAATGGGTCATTGACTGATTCAATGGTTTTGGCCAAGGACCAGATTTGGGGTAAAACGGAACTGGTTGTCTAGGTGGATTATTGGCCGAATGGTCAAACTGTCTGCAACAACGGTTCAAAAATCATGCTTTACTGACCCTTCGTTTGTAATTCTGTATAGGAGCGGTCCCATACCTTTTTAAAATGAGTAAAAATAGGACTGAGCATGGGTTCAGGATTTTTTCCTTTAATAAGATCCCTAATAGTTCTCATATCATTCACACTCCATGCCTTCTAGAGATTTTGTCGGGATAGGATTTTGTTTATGACTGGTTGATGTGAGAATTATTAAGAGATATTTTTAGAATGAAAAAATCCCTGGGCTCATGTTTTTTCACATTTTTCATTCATTTTATGGATATGTTTTAGCAAATACATCTAACTATAAGGTGTGTTTTAGTAAATGATCCTTTTATTTTCTAGTGGAATGTTGGACAACATGGTTGGTTTTGTTTTTGAAAATAAAAATAAGTGCCATGTCGGCAAAAGCAATATGATTTTATTGATGCAGCACTTGTTTTTTAGGCTCATTTATTAAAACACTCCTATAGTTTGATAGATTTATTAAAACTTACCTATAGTTTACCTTTTACTAAAACACCCCTATAACTTGCAATTTATTTAGTAGTTGTTTGGCGTAGATGTCATTGCTTCGGAGATGTTTTATGAGAAAATGGTGCTGTATGTAGGAGGGACTATTGCACCATTTTCTCAGAAAATGGCTCATTTTTTTTTTTGTTTGGCATCGATGTTGTCATATAAGCTATTTTTTGGGAAAACAACACTGGTTTTGTTTGGTACTAGTGTTGTATAATCGTTTTAAACATTGTTTTACATTATCCAACACCCAAAATGATGCCACATTGATGTCACGGCATTGCACCACTGGCAGCAATGAACTATTTTTTGAGAAAACATTGAATTTGGCGTTTCTTCATGCCACACTTTCCCGATTTCCAAGATGTGATTTGGAGCTAGATTCAAAGTATCATTACGTATCAGCCCGTATTAGCTAATACGTATCGTTCTGGGACCCTTCCGATACGCCCCTACAGTGGGTGTATCGGGGGTTTGACCTGTTTAGGGGATGGAGGGGTCCTAGACTAGCTCCCCTGAACCCGTTTTAAAAAAAAAAGAAGTAAAAGAATAAGTATCAAAATGCCCAGTACGCCCCTACTGACATATTGGGCGTATCGATATTTTGAACCTTGGTTTAGAGCAACATTTTTTTTTGGAAAAATGATGCCAAATAAGAGGCCATTTTCTCAGAAAATGGCATTGATGCCAAACAGTCTTAATTGGCCTTCTATTAGATGACTGTTGAAATGACAGCTTTGACCCTAATTTCCATTTGAATAAATTTGATCTAAAAAAATAAAAATGAAAATATCAATTTTGCCCTTAGTAGGATATGTGCAACCATTCTATTTGGCTCCATTTGGTCTTTTTTTTTTGGTATGAATAAGTATTAGGGAGTACTTTTGAAATAAACAATCAATGGCCCATGCCCTTGAACATTTTCTATTCAGTTTAAATGATTATATTACTACATGGTAAAACAAACACTTATTAAAGAGGTCAATAAAATAAATAGGTTGCAAATTAGAGGGTGCATTTTAATAAAATTAAAATTATATTAGTAGGTTTAAGTAAATTCGTGAAACCATAAGGGGGTGTTCTAGTAAATATTTCTTTCTTCCCCCCCCCCAAAAAATTTGTGCAACACCCCCTAAACACAACCCAGTGACAAAAATACTTGCTCATAAAAAAGCTGACACATGGTGTTGCCGTGACGGTGGATTGGGTTAAATCCACCTTTGGCCCGACCGTATTGGATCAGGGTCGGGTCAGCTTAACTGGTTTTCTGTCCAACAACGTAGTAGCATTGAAACATTTGAAACTATAACCTTTACCAATTATAGAATAGTATTTGTGAAATAGGTCAACAGGTCTCAATATCCCTCTTCATTTAGTTGGATCGGATTTGGAATTGAGTGTTTGGTTGAACAAAATCCGTAACAAATTCGACCCCATGACATCTGATCGTGATTATTTGACTAGCGTCTTATTAACAAAACACGTTTCAACTTCCTACCAACATGATCTGACACTGCATCTGATTCATGTCGGGTCGCAGTCTCAGGGTGAGATGTGCGGAATTAGAGTTGGTAGGGGTTTTTGTTGGTAGGAGATCCTAATTCGCTTGATTAATGGGCGACCTTCCACTGGAGCCTTGTAAGTACAAGTCTTCTTCCATTAGACTTTACTTTCTTAACACTCAGAAAAACGTTAATAAATGAACCCCAAGTTGAAGAAAGAAACATAATTCATCCTTAGTATGTGTTTGGTTTTTTGGGGTTTATTGATAGGTCATTTATTTGTACCTTTTCATTTTAAATGTTTATTTATATTTTTTATTTTAAATATTTCCTATTTTTGTTGTTTGGTTGAACTTTATTTTATACGTTTTTAACCCTCCACCTCAGATTAATACAATTACACTGTGCTACATCAATATTTAGTTTCAAGAAACTCTCAGGTATTGGGAGAAACAAAAATTTGACGTTTCCCCAAATGCTTTATACACAAAAATCAAAGTGTTTCAGTTTTCTACCATTTATTTGATAAACGGTAAAATTAAACAGTTATTTCATTTTGCTTCATCTGTAATAAACATGATACTTATGTGGTGCTAGCAGTATTTTTTCAATAAATGCCCACAAAACCAAACACAGCCTTAGTCACTCCACTCCAATTGCTTTTCCCAAGGTAAGATGATAAATATTTACAATCTATACATCACAGACAATTAATAAAAGCTATTTTCTAATTCATAAACTATGACATTAATTTTTGGGAAAGCATTTAATGCCGTACCACACAAGATGGGCAATATCAGACTGATGGCATTAGGTATCTTGTTTCATATTTCTGTGTCTTTTCAAGGTTTATGTTTTGTTTTTTTTTTCTTGGTATTAAATCACTCGCCTTTTGTGATATTACAACATTTTAATAATTCTTTTCAAAGGTGGTGGGGGCCGATAATAGGACTTGAAATCATATCCCTTTTCGGACTACCCAATTTATGTATCAATCGAGCCACCACTCACTTAGATGGTGTTTGATATGGATTTCGTTTATTTGAAAAACAGTGTTAGTTCATTGTCATGTGGCCGTTTGTCCCAAAATGCTATTTAGTAAGCCTGTTTATCAAATAAACATTTTTCTTGGTTTATGTGTAAGTCAAGCATTTGGGAAAACTTTATTTTAATATTTTCCTAACACCATAATATTTATTTACTGTTCTGCTTAGGTGGTACCTAACTGTGAATAACAGTAGAAAAATGTTTATCAACCACTTTTTCTTAGTTTTAAAGATAAATCAAGTACACACATTTTTTTTTTCAAATAAATGAAAGCCATAACAAACATCACATTGGCTTTTATTGTAGTTTTCAACCTTATACAACTATATTCCACTTTATCAACTTCATTGGATTTCTAATTTCCATGGTCCAAGAGAAGGACCAATGCTCTTTGATAGGGTTTGAATCAGCCTTAATTGGGTAGTAACTGGGTATGCCATAGTTTTTCTTCCTTTGTCATAACTGCTTGATATTGTTGGTTTGAATGTTTTGGTTAAGTTAAATCCTTCTCCATGATAAAGGAAAGGGTACCGGTAGAGCTTTGACCAATCAAAGCACCCCTGTAAATTTTGATTAATACCACTTGACTGGTCATTTCTTTTATGATAACACTTGATTGACTGTGAGTTTTTCTAGTTTTTGGTATCATAGTTGAACCCTTTATTATGCATTTGGTTTGAAAGAAAAGATAGGACAAGAAAGGGGAAGGTAGGGAAACATATACAAGGTTTGTACAAGTTTCCCCACCTTTCCTTACCTTTTCTTTCAAACTAAACACAGCATTAGAAGAAAGAATTTAATCATTTTTTTTATGAAATTCAAAAACTATATTTATATAAACATTTGGCTCTGTTTGTTTGTAGTGCACTGGATGCAAGATTTGCATCTGGTTCAATTTTGCATCCACTTGTTTATAATCATAATTTGTACTCCTGTTTGATGCAAAATTGTACATTTTTGTTTCATTTGCATTTGTTGGCAGTGCAAATTTTGCATTAAAAATTTGCACCATCTTCATATTTTTACTACTCACAAAAAAAAAGAAAAAATCAAATTTAAAGCAAAAGTAGACAAGAATTTACACTCAGCCTGCTTGCACCATTTGTACTCATGCATTTACACCTACTGCAAACAAACCAAGCCTTGTGAACACACAATAGGTGATACATACTTAAATGAAATATTCAAAGAAACTTCCTTCACAAACAACTTTTGATTCAGTTGTCAGAACATTCATTGACTGCTTATTCAATGTGCTTACAATGCTGTGCTTACTAGACGTGGACGCATGGTGAGCACACTAAGCAATTAGAAATTTTTTTGACACCTGTCCCCTAAAATACACCCAACCTACCCTTGAAAATGATTAAAATAACTTATGATTTCAGAACATTTATTTAGTGCTCATTTAATGTGCTTACAATGCTGTGATCAGCACACCAATCAAATGATGACATTGAAAACCCCTTAATCAATAGGTTGGATTTGACATGGACCCACAAAATTGGGTTAGGTTCAGGTTTCTATTTCATTCACTCGATATTGGAATCAAGTTGGGGTGTGTTCAGTTTATTAACCCGAACCCAGCCAGTTAGACATCCCTAAACATACTTGCAAAATGTTCCATATGCAGCGTGCAATACTTGTGTTCAATTCAATGTACTGAACCCAATTCCAATAATAACAGTGTTTTGCTTAAACTCATGAATCATAGTAGGTTGTATTTAGAATATTTGCTTCATGTTTCATCAAAATTTTAACCAATCACATTTAAGGTTTTTTTTTACAACAATTTCCATAAAATGCACTACAGATTTTGATCAATTTTTTTTTTTATACTTGATACAATACATACTAATTTTTCAACGTAGGTAGTAATAATGGGATTTGAATCCACTACCGTCCCTACTCAACTAACATGCCAACCAAGCCACCGCTCAGTTAATGTTTCATTTGATCTTTCTCCTTGCTCCTTTGAGACCTTTGTATCAAGCCACTCCCTTTTTCATCTGTGTAAGATTGGTCATCCTTGCACACAAGCACAACCAACCACTTTAGTCAGCTTCGTTCATTTTAGTTACAAAATGTCGTTTTCTCAAGTATCCCTTGAAGGTGCCCATTTATGCCGATGCTCATGCATATGTTGGGCATCCATTGGTATATGCTAATTATTTAATATTTAATACATTATATCTGCTCTTCTTCACTTTAATAATGAACATGGCATTAAATAGAACGGAATGAGGGACACCTGTAGCCGATATGGATGATTAATAGAGACACAAATTAGGCGAGGTTAGGTCAGTTGATATCGACCCTAACCCAATCCACACACTATTGAACCCTAACTCTAAACTTAAGCTTACACATAAGTCGGATAACTCAACTTTTTGGGTTGGGTTCGGCTGGGTTTGGGCTTATCTGGCCCAAGTTGGAGTTGGGATCTCTATAAGTGGCACCATATAGAACGCGGACCAAGCCAGAGTTGGGCTGAAAAGTAAAACCGGGGCTTTTGCCAACTGGGGATAGGACATCTAAACGGAAAACCCAGAAAAATCTGATCAGAGTAGTTTAATCATGGTTTTTAAAATCAGACCAGACAAGGAATCATTTTGAGGATCGATTTTTGGGTTGAATGGTCCGACCATTCGGTTAGTAGGCGATCAAGACTACAATCAGCCTTGAATCCTAATGGATTTCAGATTAGAAAATGTAGAAGAAAAATAAGGAAAAGAAGGAAAGAGAGGAGAAGAACAGGAGACCATAAAGGTTTGAAAGGAGGGACGGATTCTCTAATTGATCTGCCGTCGCCACTCTCTTAGTATTTATAGGTTATGTTCAGTACATAGAGGAAAAGACTGAAACAACTAACACTAACATGACAGATAAAGCAAATAACAAACTGAAATAACAAGCTGACCACCAACTAACACTAACATGACTGAAACAAATAATTGGACATACTGTCCTACGAACACAGTGAGGACTACAAGTGTGGGGCCCACATCAGTATTCTCTACACTCCCCCTCAAGTTGGGAATATATATTTATCATTCCCAACTTGGATAAGTCTGCCTCTAACTTCTTCCTTGGTACAACCTTGGTTAGGATATTTGCGAGTTGCATGTTGAATGTGATATATGGGAGACACACTTCTTGTGATGAGACCCTCTCTTGGACAAAATATCGATCAACTTTGATATGCTTAGTTCTGTCATGTTGCACTGGATTGTGAGCTATATTAATAGTTGCCTGATTATCACAATACAACATCAATGGCTTCTCATAATCAATACCCAACTCTTCAAATAGTGATCTTAGCCATAGAATTCAGCCACTCCGTTAGCCATTGACCTGTATTCAGCTTCGATACTAGAGCGGGGAACAACACTTTGTTTCTTACTCCTCCAAGAGACAACGTTACATCCCACAAGGGCACAATATTCAGAGGTAGACCTCTTGTCATCAGCACTCCCAGCCTAATCAGCATCTGTATAGACCTCCACCTTCATGTGATTATCATTATTGAACAATATACCCCTACCCAGGCATCTCTTCAAGTATGCTAATATTCTCTCTGCCGCAAGAAGATGAATAGTTTTAGGGGAATGCATGTACTGGCTGACAACACTAACTGCATAACTGATATTTGGCCGAGTGAGGCAGAGATATAGGAGCTTTCCAACCAAATGTTGGAATATAACTTTGTCTTCAAGAGGCTCCCCACCCTCTGCATTGATCTTGTGATTCTGTTCAATGGGTGTATCAGCAGGCTTGACACCTAACTTTCCAGTTTCCACCAACAGATCTAGAACATATTTTCTCTGAGAGATAAAGATCCCTTGTTTAGATCTAGCAACCTCAATACCCAAAAAGTACCATAGTGCACCAAGATATTTCACCTCAAACTCTTGATGAAGGAGCTGTTTGAGGGACTCAATCTTACTACTATTATTTCATGTCACTACAATATCATCCACATATACAGTAAGCAGGGTTAAAGATGAATCCACCCTTTTAGTGAACATTGTATGATTTGACTGGGCCTGTACATAATCGAATTTTCCAAGGGCTAGTCTAAATCTATCCAACCAAGCTCTAGGTGATTGCTTTAATCTACAATGCCTTATTTAGTCGGCAAACCTTCTTACCTGTCTATGTATCATAGAATCCAGGAAGCAACTACATGTAGACCTCTTTCTGTAAGTCTCCAAATAGTCTATACCATAAGTTTGGGTGAACCCCTTTGCAACAAACTGAGCTTTGTACCTTTCAATGGAACCATCAACATTATGCTTCACAGTAAATACCCATCTACATCCAACTGGCTTCTTTCCCTTGGGTAGGCCAACTAGCTCCTAAGTGTTATTTTTCAACAGAGCATCCATTTCAACTTGCATTGCATCTTTCCACTATGGAATTAATAAGGCTTCTTGCACTATTATGGGAATAGGGACATTGGCAATGGAAGTGAGATAGGACTTGTAAGAGGGAGATAGGTGATCATAGCATAAAAATTAAATGCAGTGAGTTGTAGATGTGGTGCAATGCCTTTTCCCTTTACGGACAACAATAGGGAGGTCAATTCCTTCTATGGCTCCAGATCCAGGTATTACCTCATGTTTTCAGTTTTTCACAAAAAACACCCCCTCTCTCAGCTGGACTTCATACCAGCTTCCCAAAAACTGCAATTTAGCCATGTAACTTCCCCAGTTTTTTACAAAATTTGCACAAAGACCCTCAAATGTCACAACATTGAATTTAACTAGGAAAATGACACACTTTGACTATTCTAAGGTCAAAAATACCCCTCAAATGATGCCCTTAAGGCATCAAAATGCTGTATTATCACACCCCAACTTAACCATTGCTAGTCCCTTAGCAATGCAGTCTTAAAATTACACCGAGCATAGAGATCCTTCCTATCTCAAGGTCATCCCTGACAGAATTAGTCAAGCATCCTAATTCCAAAATTCTCAAACTCTTTATAGATCAGTATTAGGCTTAAGGGGTAAAACTATCATATTTTGAATATTGCAAAAATGTGGCTTAAAAATCTTATCTACCCTTCCAATTGCAAACTGTCTTGATAAGCTGAGATTGATTTTTGAAATCAGGTGGGTATTCTTCTTATCATTTTTGACAATGGATTTCTACCCCTGAACTTGATATACACACTTATTTTTATTGTTACCTTTCACCGTTTGATGTAAATCTCGACACTTGCCTTAGGTGAAGAGACCTGATTACTAAGTGTTAGGTAAGTGTCTTTGGCATTCCCTTTTCCGTTTGACACGAATCTCGACACTTGACTTAGGTGTTCATTGACCCTTTTTTTTTTGCAGAATTGTTCAGGGTAGTCCATTATTTCTAACAATTTGAATAATTTTTGTCTAATTTCTCAATCTTTCTCTTCTTATCTTGGCAGGGGCAAACTTGGTAGTATTTTCAATTTCTAAACAATTTTGACTATATTCAAATAAGACAAATTTTTGACTCTTATCACTTGCTACAAATTTCTACAAAATTCAATATTCTTTTATCAGTTTCCTTATCTTTTTCTATTTGGGAATCTCTTTTAATGGAAATAAAATTTTAAAAAATTCAGTGAAATTTTAATTCTACATATTTAAAGGCTTAGCTTCACATTATTTTTTCAAAATTTCATTTTTTTTTCTCTTTTTTCCTCAGCCCCCAACTTAAGTGCCATTGTCCCCAATGGCATAACTAGGATGATGCAAAAGGGACTTGGGCCAAAGGGAACGATCAATAGAGTTTTCCTGAGGGGTTCAAGGTCTGCCACTCGGTCTTGAATCAAGGAAAGAAAAACTCAAATCCTAAAAGTAGAAACACTAAAAACTATGTTGGGTTGCCTCTCAACCGACGCTAAATTTAATGTCTTCAGCTGGATGCATTACTCACTTCTTCCATCCAAACTCTCAGACTCACTTTCTTTTTCATACCAACAGGGCTCAGACTGGGTGAACCAAGGGGTAGATAAGTCATCCAAAAGATCGTCCACTATATCCACATTGCACTCATCTTCCCCTAGGTTTGGATAATTATAGGCACTAAAAACATTCAATTGGACTTTCTGCTCCCCAAATGAAACGGCCGTCCTAAGTCTACAGGGAAATAACAATTCTCTATCCTAACAATGACATCTTCAATAACACCTCGAGGAGTCTTGACCGATCGATTAGCGAGTTACAGAATTACTGGGGTAGGTTTTAACTCGCCGATCCTGAACCTTTCATAGATGATGAAAGGAAGCTGATTTACAGTGGCCCCAAGATCCAATAGGGCCCTATTGAAGGTGATTCCAGAGATGACACAATTGATGAGAGGAGCACCCGGGTCTTTCATCTTCCGAGGAAGTTGGTTTAGGAGGACCGCACTAACATCTGCAAAGAGCACCATTTTTTGTGGGGCCGACCATGGCTCCCTCTTTTGAGTGCATAGCTCTTTCAGAAATTTGGCGTAAGCCGGGACATGTTGAATCGCATAGAGGGATGTTAATATGGACTTGTTTGAAGAGTTCCCTAATCTCCTCATTGCGAATCTCTTTCTTTTTTTGCAATGGCCCGACTGTGAGTGCGGTTGGAAAGGGGACCACAGGTGGTTCACTATGGGCTCTTCTTCTAGGTTTTCCTTTCCTTCTTCTTCCCCCCCCCCCCCCCCCCCCAACTTAGGGTCTTCCTACTAATTCTCTTCTTCTCATATGCATCTTCTAAAATTCTCTCATGAGGTGGTTGAATTTGTTGAGGAAAACCTGGTGGCTGATTCCTAGGATTTGCAACTGATTGACTCGATAATTGCCCCACTTCTCTCCTTGCATTAGGTTCGGATAGCTGTCCTATTTGGATTTCTAACCTAGCAATGCTGCTGATTTAGGATCAGTTGCTGAAGTTGCATGAATTGATATCTACTGAACATGATTGTGGAGGTTGTGGGTAACCCTGATATGGTTAGGCCGGTTGGTTCCTAGGGTACACCTACTGGAATTGACTTTGTAATGGTGGCCTCTAAATCTACTAGGCCATAGAGTTAGATGGATGATGATACTACTGGGATTGTGAATTGGGTTGATGTGTCCTCCAAGAAAAATTAGGGTGATTTCTCCACCCAAGGTTGTAAGTATTAGAGTATGGATCATTGTTGGGCCTTGGGAAACTCTGGGCCGCCTGAATCTTTTCTTGGATAAATGGCGGAAGCTGGGCCGCTGTGGGACAGTCATCAACCTGGTGGGTCGAGTTGGCACAAATGGAGCACACTTCGGGATAGGGTGTAGATGGGCCCGATTGCTGGTTAAAGGTGAAAAATTGATCAAGCTTTTGGGCTAAAAGGTCTATCTTGTCCAACTTTCTAGAAATGGCATTCAAGTCCATTTTTTCCTTAGGCTCTATATTATTTTTGACCTCATAGAGCCCTACCCACCGACCTTTCATAGGAATACAAAGATGCATTGTTAATGGAATTCTCACTCAGGGTCTTGAAAAGAGCATACGCTTCACCCTCATTTTTGCTCATAAATGCTCCCCATAGGATGCATTTACCATTTGCTTGTATTGATCCATCAAACCTTCATAGAAGGCTTGGACAATTTGCCATTAGGACAGACCATGGTGTGGGCATTTTCTCATAAGCTCCTTCATTCTCTCCAAAGCTTCATGAATTTTTTCACCCAGTGTTTGGGTGAATCCAGTGATGGCTCTTCTCATGGTATTGGTTCGTCCTATAGGGTAGAACTTTCTAAGGAACTCTTGTTGCATTTTTGTCCAAGTTCTAATGGGTTTTCTGTAATCCCTAACTAGTGATTGGCCTTGTCTTTCAAGGAGAAGGGGAAAAGAGTCAATCACTAGTGATTGGCCTTGCGTGGGTCCTCACTCAGGTTCCCATAGAAAGAGGGGAGCATTTGGATTGTGTTTAACTTAATTTCATACTATAAGGCATGGGTATTTGGCAGTTGTATGCAGGATGAAGGGTTTATATTGGATTGGAGTGAAGTATTCCTTCAACTTTTTTGGTTTTTCATCATTGATTCTAGCCATTTGGTTGCTTTGTTGGTGATGAAAGTACCTCTCTATTTCAAGTATGGATTTTGCAGTTTCTCTCCTTAGAGATCTCCTTCCCAACATACAACTCAGAAGTCCCTTTTTCTTCTTGATGAAATTTGAAATTTAAAATTTGAATTTTAATTTCAAAGTGATCTTTTGAAACTTAAACTCAATTTTGATTTTTTTATTTTCTTTATTTTCTTTAATTTGAAATTTAAAATTTTGAAATTTTAAATTCAAATTCAGATTTTGAAATATAAATATAAATATAAATTTTTAATTTTCTTTTAAATGCAAGCAAATCAACCAGACGACCTAGGGCTAACCTAGTGTTTCCTAAACTAGTGGTTCAACCAATGTGAATCCTTTTAGGTTCACTTGGAATTACACCACTTCGTTTGGTTAGCCAGGTAAGAGGTGGGGATGTGGGAGGCTCCCCTTGTTCTCGCAATGACTTAATTAAGTAGCCACAAAACCCGCTTTGGTGTAGCCGTTTAACCTCTTTCCTTAGACACCAACTGCTGGTTGTGGAAAGTAATTACAAGTTTTCCTAAAATTCAGCACACCATTGAACCAAGTGTGAGGCTTACCTAAAGGATCTTGGTATCCAAAGTTTAAATTAGGGTTTAGCGTAAACCACACGTGAAGGGTGGTGATTTTTGGGCCAAGGGAGGGTGATGAAATCCCCACCTTATCTTATTTAAGTTGGGTGCCCTTAAATAGATTAACGAAACAAAAACAATCAAACAAAATGAGTGCAACTAATTACAATGCATGAACAATTATTTCTAAAATGCAATTCAGCAATATAACATAAAAGAATAAAACAAACTAATTAAGCAAAAGTAATAATTAAAATAGTAAAAAGAAGAAAACCTAACACATTCACAACTAACAAGATGATTTCAACAAGTAAATAAACCTATATGGTGCATGCTCTAGAATATGAAACCCTAAACGTTGGAATGCAAATGCAAGAATTTTAAAATATTAAACAATTTCTTTTTGATTTATTTATTATTATTATTTATAATTTTTTAAATTCAAAATTTTAAATTTAAATTTCGAATTTTGAAATTCAAATTCAAATTCAGATTTGAATTAAATTTAAATTCAAATCCGAAAATTTGGACAATATTCTAGTTAACAATTAATTATTCAATTAAATAACTAAAAAAGGAAATTAAATAAGGCAACAACTAATTATAAAAAACAGAAAATAAAAGAAATAATTATGCAAAAAAAGAAATTAACTACTACCAAAATAAATTATAACAAGAAAATTTCTATTCTAAAAATTAAACCAAAAATAAAATAAACAAAAGAAAATTATGCGGCAATAAATAAATAAAATAAAATAAACAATTTTTTTGTTCTTTTTTATCTAAAAAAAGAAAAACACAAACCTAATAAGACAGAAATTTGAACAAGAAATTAAAATAAAGAAAGAAAAATAGATCTAGAAACAAAACGGAAGAAAAATAATACTAAGAAAAATAAATCAGATCTAGAAAAAATTAATTAAAATTTCGAAAATCACTATTTTACCGAAAAAAAGAGTTCAAGAATAAAAATAAAAAGTCAAAAATAAAATGGGACAACTACACCTGAAACGCAATCCAATTTAATCTTCTATTCTCTTCTCTCCCATAGTCTCACAATGCTTTTTATAATTTTTTTTTCCGATACTCAAACAATTACAAACGCAGTAAAATTGTGAGAATGGGTTGTATCCACAGGGAAGCGTGGGAAAAATTATTATTTACTTAGATCCGGGAAAGAAAACACAAGTGGGAGTTGTAGAAATACAAAAATTAATTAATTAAACTGGAATAAAGTAGAATTCGAACATTGTTGAAAATTAAAAGTGCAAAAAAATAAATAAATACAAAAATAAATAAATGAAAGAAACGAAATAAAGAATATGTGATCCAATCAGAGGTAGCAGTCTCTGGATCTTTCCTTTAACCCTCGAACTTCTCGAGCTAGGCCTTCCGTCATACCTGGCCAAATTCCAGATCTGCAGACAAGTAAACGAAAATTAAACTGAATGAAAGAAAATTGTAGAAAGAAAGAAACAGAACTAGAAATGAAAGAACGGAATTAAAACTAAAGCTAATGGTTGGGATCCGAATCCAGAGGTGGCAGTAGTGGTGTTGGCGAACTGCAAGTAGGAACCCCTTCTCTTGCCTGGGCGTCATCCTCTTCTTCTACCCTTGAACTTCTCAAGATCAACCTTCCATCTTACCTGGGGGTAGAATCCAACCCTTTCTCAAGAGCCTTTGGATCGTTTTTATAGAGAAGGGTGGATACAATTGGAATTAGAGAGAAAGAGGGGGCGACAACTGGGTTTTAGCAAAGATATGGGCGCCCTAGGGTTTCTAATGGAGGGTTAGGATGGTTCTGGGGTGATCATAGGGCTGAAAAGAAAAGGAGAGGGTGCTAATATTATGTAGGGCTGAGATTTGGGCGTTTAGGGTTGAAAGGTGGAGATTAAAAGAGGTGGGTAGCACCTTAGAGTGGATAGCTGAGATAGAAGATGGAATGGAGGGTTGAGATCTAGTGGTTAGGGGCTGAATGGTGAGGATTAGTAGTTAGGTGGTGCCCTAGGGTTTAAAAACTACACATAAAATGCCCTAGAATGAATGGTGGATATTAGAAGAGGTGGATGGTGGAGATTAAACAGCTAGGGGCGGCTAGGGTTTGCTAAGGATGAAAAGAATGGGTTAAAAGGCGCTCTAGGGTTTGTTAAGGAGAGAGGAGCATGCTAATATAGTAGGAGGGGCGTCATTTTGGGTTTAGCAGATAGAAGGTGACCTCCTGTTCTCAGTTTTTCACAAAACACCCCCTCTCTCAGCTGGACTTCACACCAGCTTCCCAAAAACTACAATTTAGCCATGTAACTTCCCTAGTTTTCCTCAAAATTTGCACAGAGACCCTCATATGTCACAACATTGAATTTAACTGGGAAAAAGACACACTTTGACTATTCTAAGGTCGAAAATACCCCTGAAATGATGCCCTTAAGGCATCAAAATACATAGTTATCAAAAGGTGCCATTGAGTTTGTAATTAGAGAGAAGGTGTGAGAATTAGGCCTTTGTGTATCATTTCCTACAAATGATGCCAATTGATGCTGTGCAATTTGACGTTCCTGCTGGCGGACAGCTTAGACGTTGAACTGGGTAGGTCGTGTGGCCGAACTACAAGAGAGAAGTGATCAAAGTGTCTTGGTTGCTTTACTTGGGGTGGTCACTCTGATGCATAAGTTAGAGACTAAGTTTGCAAGTGTGAGAAATAGAGTGCTTAGAGAGCTAAATCACACGTATTTGTTATATGAAAGGGGATGCCTTATATAGGCAAGTTGTTGTGAAGCTCAAGAAGCGCGTCTGGGATCTCCAGCCCGTTTGGTTTGAAGGTGGTTTCACGCCTAGAGGTGGATTCTACGTATTTATCCAGTCTCGCCCGAAGCGGGTAGGGTGATAACCGGCTCTTCTGATTTGGCATTGTGATCCTGGGAAAGTTGGAGATGATAGTCCGCTTAAGGAGGAGGTCACCCGACACGTCGGACAAGCCGCTAACTGAAGTCGGGTCTCATTGGCAGGAGCAAATTGCCTCTTACACCGAACTAATGTCTTGTTGGGAAGTTCACAGTTTGGCCTACCGAAGTGGTGCCGAGGTCATCAAGGTGGTTGCAAGGTATTCGAAGTGCTCCCGAGGTCCGCCTACGTGGTGTTGAAATGTTGGATGGCTACTACGAAATGCCATGTGTCATCACGTTAGTGGAGGGCCAAATTGCCCTTCATCAATTTTCTTTATGTAAAAGAAAATTGGGGAATTAGCCGCATATCCATATCCATAGAGTGTTAATTAGTCTAATCATGGATGATGTCAATCGACATCTTTGGTTAGTGACTTGTTTTTCTTCTTTCATTTTCTTTGGAAGAAGGTGTAGGAAAGGGGAGGTTTTTGTCCACATTAGACAGATGTCACATGGTGAAAAGGGGAAAGTTTTATCCAAGAGCAAAATTGGATTTTTCAGAAAACTTAAACTGCACATGATGTCGTTTGTATCAGGATGTAAACGGATCAGATCGTATTCGAATTAGGGAATTTCGAATCCCATTTGACATTGTTCACTTCGGATTCGATCCAATATGAAGATCTGATTGGATCTGATAGGATTTGATTTGAATTCGAATTCTATCGGTAAGTCAGATCTTTGTATCGGACCCGGTCCGATTTATTTTCTTTAGAATTAATAAATTATTGAAAGAAAAATAAAATATACTAATTTAAATAAAGTAAACACAAAAAATACAAGTATTTTTTTTAACTATGTTCATCATATATATACATATTTTTTTATAAAAAATAAATAACACAACAAATTTATAAAAATATAATGTAAAAATATATCTATAAATAAATAAATAACATATATTATATATATTTATATTTATAAGTATATAATATATATCAGATCAGATGATCCGAATCCAATCCAATTTCTAATGAAAATTCGATCAAAAAATTCGAACAGGGGTGATCCAAATTCGATCAAATAGGATCGAATCTCAGATCAGATCAGGATCTGATCCATTTGCACCCCTAGTCATGTGCTAACAGAACTGAATGGAAAATCAACGGATGGAAGTTTTTTATACGCTGAGAGGAGGTCTTAGTCGATTTTTTTAAAATGTGAGGGGATGTTTCAGTATTTAGGTGAAACATTATGGGTGGTTTAAGTCTTTTAGAACACTGCATTCGATCAAGTAAATTACCCATTTACATCTAAAGATCAGGATTTTCTAATCATGCTGATAGATCAACTTCGAAGTCTCTCCGGCCTACTAACAACTATTTAATTAATTAAATTTCCATCGTCTTTTCATTTTCAAAATTTCAAACACATCTGAAAAAAAAACCGTCTTTTGGTAAACGAATTATCAGTTGATGCGTCTAAACATCAAGAAACAAGAGAACCCAGGACCGTTGATTTGTCCAACAACGAGACTACGATAATTACAGATTCCGGCAAATGCCCCCTGCGCAGTCCGCATCTCTATCTCTTTTTTCTTAAAACCTTGTGTATTGCGCCGTTCAAGTCGGTTACTTCAGTAGTTATTCTCCACATTATATAAAGGCCCGCATTCCACGACCCCAAGACATTCATTCTACAAATAAGAAGAAACCAAAAAGCCTCCCTTTGTAGCCCTCTCCATTTCTGATTCTGCAACCTTTGATCTTCTTGGGCGGGATTCCAACGGATTAGAGAACAAAGGTCAGTCTTTTGTATCTGGGTTCTCTTCAAAATTTGTTTTCGTGTAATGGGTTTCTAAGAAGCATAAGAAAAAATGTTCTTGGATTTGCATCTTTTATGGTAGATCCGGTTTTAAAGCTGAGAGGGGGAAAAAAACAAGTTTTCCACTTTTTTCTATTGATTGTGTTGATGATTTGTGTTGTTTTTTCTTGTATCTGTAGTGTTTTGGCTTGTTTCTGACTCTGCATTTCGTTTTGTTCTGACTTGGTCACTTGGGTTGCCACCAAAATAGAAGGTTGCTTTTTTTTATATCATCTTTTCTGATTTGTTTGTTGATCGCCAGAAATTGACTACAAAGGCCACTCCTTTTTTTTCTGATGATTCATCAGGTCTCCTGAGAGATAGACAGGAGGAAAAAGGAATTCTTTGGTTATTTCTAACACGTAAACTCAGTTATCAGAACGATTGTTCTTCAACACAGAAAACCCAGATCTTAGAACTCATCCTCTTCTTTCAACAACTGTTTTTTCCTATAGAAAAACGTGGAAAACAAGTCACTTTTGATCACAGAGGCACGGATTTCGCTGTAGGATCCATTTTGTTTTGTATATTCCTTCACCAAGATACGAAATTGCTTGCAGTTCGCTAACCAGTGATTTTCTGTTCCTTCAACCTGCAGGGAGAATGACAGAACCAAAACCAGTGACACCCTTAATACCACAATCATCTTCTCGAAGGCTCCCTGATTTCAAACAATCTGTTAAGCTGAAATATGTCAAGCTCGGCTACCATTATCTCATCACCCATGGCATGTATCTATTAATCATGCCTACGTTAGGCATCATTGCCGCCCAGCTATCAACATTCTCGTTCCAAGACCTGTATCTCCTATGGGACCATCTGAGGTTCAATCTCATCTCCGCGATCCTCTGCTCCACCCTTCTCGTCTTCTTATCTACAGTCTACTTCGTCACCCGACCAAGGCCTGTCTACCTCGTAGATTTCTCATGTTACAAGCCCGATGATGCTCGGAAATGCACAAGACAGATTTTCATGGAGCGATCCAGCCTAGCAGGCACCTTCACTGAACAGAACCTTGAGTTCCAGAGGAAGATCCTCGAGAGGTCTGGTCTCGGTGAAGACACTTATCTCCCAGCAGCCGTTCTCCGTGTCCCTCCCAACCCATCAATGGCGGAGGCCAGAAAAGAGGCCGAGGCTGTGATGTTTGGAGCCCTCGACCAGCTCTTCGCTAAGACTTGTTTAAAACCCAAGGACATCGGTATCTTGATAGTCAATTGTAGCTTGTTCAATCCGACCCCCTCTCTGTCTGCCATGGTCATCAACCATTACAACCTCCGAGGGAATATAATCAGCTACAACCTTGGTGGAATGGGTTGCAGCGCTGGTCTAATCTCAATCTCTCTTGCAAAAGATCTGCTTCAAGTCCACCCCAATTCTTATGCCTTGGTCATTAGCATGGAGAACATCACTTTGAATTGGTACGTCGGCAATGAACGCTCCATGCTCGTCTCCAATTGCTTGTTCAGAATGGGAGGAGCTGCAGTTTTGCTTTCTAACAAACGCTCCGACCGGCGACGGTCCAAGTACCAACTGGTCCACACTGTCAGGACACACAAAGGTGCGGATGACAAGTGCTTCAGCTGTGTGACCCAACAAGAGGATCCCGACGGGAAGATTGGCGTTTCTCTGTCCAAGGATCTGATGGCAGTTGCAGGGGATGCTCTGAAGACCAACATTACTACCTTGGGTCCTCTTGTTCTACCCATGTCCGAGCAATTGCTCTTCTTTACTACATTGGTCGGGAGGAAGCTATTCAAGATGAAGATCAAGCCATACATCCCTGACTTCAAGTTGGCTTTCGAGCATTTCTGCATCCATGCTGGAGGAAGAGCTGTTTTGGATGAATTGGAGAAGAACTTGCAGCTATCTGATTGGCACATGGAACCAGCAAGGATGACACTTTACCGATTTGGTAACACCTCCAGCAGCTCTCTTTGGTATGAATTAGCTTATGCAGAAGCCAAGGGGAGGATCAAGAAGGGAGACAAAACATGGCAGATAGCATTTGGGTCAGGGTTCAAGTGTAACAGTGCAGTTTGGGAAGCTCTGAGGACCATAAACCCAGCAAAGGAGAAGAACCCATGGATGGATGAAATCCACAATTTCCCAGTAGATGTTCCAAAGGTCTCATCTATCTAAACTCCAATCGAGCTTGAATGGTATTAATCCTTCTGTTTCTGTTCTGGGCCTCTGTAGCTCATGGTTGTACTAAGTTGTGAATTTTTGTTTGGATGATGGGTTTGGACTTTGGAGGTAGCATCTTTCATGATTTTCTGTTATAGAGCAGGATGTGGTTTAGGCCAGCAACAAGTTTGCTTCGTGAAATGCCATATTGCCATGTATGGGGGACTTCAGATGGAAAACAAATTAAAAGGAAGTTGGGTGCTTCATACTAAACTTCTTCATGACTTGGGGTCAAGAGATCCCAAATGGAACTGATTAAATTAATTGAGATATTATTCCTGTTACCATCCATGGTACATTAATTAGGATTTCATTACTATTGTTTTTCAAGTTGATTTGAATGTTTTATATAGGTGCTCTGTGATCTTTTTCTACTTGTATCTTTCATAAATGAAGATTTTGTCCTTTGCCCATTTGTTTTGGCCTTGTTCAGGTTGTGATCTTGATCCTCATTTGCTAATGGGTTTCCTCAATTTGCAAGATTTGGTGGGTTTGATCTGAATTTACACACCCTATCTGTTTCTTTACTAACTTTATAAATAATATTAGGCCTGAGGCCCTGAGCTGTGACTATGAGCAGCACTAATGATCTCCTTCAATTGTATACTATAATATCAGCAGCATCTTGAGAGATGACAATAGTCAAAGGGTTTTAGCCATTTCGTGCATTTATGTGCAATTATGGTGGTTAGATGAGATAAAAAAAGGGAATTCCATAGTTGCAGGTGAGAAATTTTCTATTTCTTTCGTAATATAGTAACAAATGAGAACAGGATTGCTGAGGGTGGTGGGGAAATTTTGGAAATTGCGTTGAGGGTGGTGGGGAAATTCGAATGGGACGAACCTGTCCCTCTTTTTTAATGACAAAACTACCCCCACTCGAGTTTATCATCTTCTTCTTCCATTCGAAACCCTACGGTAATAGGCAACAGTGGCATTTGGTTCGGGTCCACCGGCAACGGCCGGCGGACCTGCCATTTTGCTCTTACCTTTATGTTTCTATAATATTCCATCAATTTGTGATTTTTTTTTTTTGCGTTTTTTTGAAGTCTAAAGCTCTCTTTTTCTCTATGGTCGTAGATCTGTGTTTGGGTGACTTCAACGGCGATATCCCACCATCTAGTCGCCGGTGACTAGAAGGTGAGGTCACCCAAATTTGTTTTGTTTTGTTTTGTTTTGTTTTTTTTTTTGGTTTTTTGGATGGTTATTTCTCAAGTTTGATTTTTTTTTTGGTTGATGAATCCGAAATTCTTTTGGGCGTTTTTTTGTTAGAAATCATGTAAACAATTTGCATGAGTTGGATGAATATTTGTGTGAAAATTTGCTAAAGTTGAATGAATATTTGTGTGAAAATTTGCTAGAGTTGAATGAATATTTGTGTGAATATATTAATCAATTGTGATTGAATTTTTTTCTTTATTTGATATGAATATTTGTGCAAATACATTCTTCAAGTGTGAATATTTGTGATTTTTTCATGAATTTTTATTGGCGTTGTTTTTAATATTATCTTATTTTATTTTTTTGAATAATCCGAATTTAGTCATCCTATTTTATTTTTTTTAATTTGATATTGGTGGTGTTTTTTTATTTTCCTGAATAATTTGAAATTCCTATTATTAATTTATATGTATAGTTATATTATCCTATTTTATTTTTTTGAAAAATCCAAATTTAGTCATCCTATTTTATTTTTTTTAATTTGATATTGGTGGTGTTTTTTATTTTCTTGAATAATCTGAATTTCCTATTATTGTTTTATATGTATAGTTAAAATTATCATATTTTAATTTTTTTTGTTGATTTATATGTATTGTTAACATTATCCTATTCTTTTTTTTTTGAAAAAATCCGAATTTAGTCATCCTATTTTATTTTTTTGAAAAATCTGAATTTAGTCATCATATTTTTAATTTTATTGATTTATTTGGAAGTATTTTGTGAAAATTGCACCTTGAAAGTGCCTTTTGGAAGTATTTTGTGAAAATTGCACATTGAAAGTGCCTTTTGGAAATATTTTGTGAAAATTGCACCTTAAAAGTACTTTTTGAAAGTATTTTGTAAAAATTGTGCCTTCAAAATGCTTTCTGGAAGTACTTTGTGAAAACTATGCATTGAAAGTACTTTTTGGAAATACTATTCAATATTTGTTAAATTATTATTATTGTTATTTATCAATATTATTCATTATTATTATTATTATTATTTATTATTATTATTATTATTATTATTATTATTATTATTATTATTATTATTATTATTTGGGTCCACATAGGCTCTCAATTGTCATAATGTGGCATGTTTTCATTGAAATATATAACATATGAAAAACATTGTATGTATATGTATGAGTGAAGTGAGGGCTAAAATTATTATTTGTGTCAATATAAACACTTATGGGAAAAGAAAAGTAACTTACCAAACATCCCCACCCCAATAAGTGCTTAAAAACATAATAAGTGATTTGGCAAGTGGGTCACCAAACAACCTTAAGTAGTTGTTAAAATAAGTACTTTTAAAAAGTACTTGTGCAACAAGCACTTCTTTTAACAACCACTTAATCATCAAACAAGGTCTAAATACATTTACCCGATTAATTATTTTCGAGGTAAAACAGTAAAACCCTATTTGTTTTTCAGTAAGTTATTGCATTTATCCATGTTGTTTTATTTTTTAAGTAAATAATGCAATGACCATTTTAGCCGTAAAAAATAATTATTAAAAGGGGCATTTTGTCCAATGCTTCCCTGTAGGTGAGAAAGTTATTTACACACCTAGGAAATGGGTATCCCAGGAAAATAAACTTTCCATAGTCCTCACATAAATCTAAAAAAAGAATTTGAGTTTCTTGTCAAAATCCCATTGACCAATTTTCCCTTCTTTCAAAATCCAGAAAAAGAACACCCCCTAGATTTTGAGAAGGGGACAGTTGGTCAATGGGATTTTGATTCCCATTGACTAAGAATCCTATGTTCTTTTTTTAGATTTATGTGGGGATCAAAGAAAGTTTATTTTATAAGTAAGTGATATCCATCTCCTATGTGGATAAATAACTTTCCCACTTGGGGAGAAAGTTACCAACACTTGAATTGGACAAAAATACCCCTTTTAATAATATATTTTTATGGCTAAAATGATCATTGCCTTATTTACATGGGAAATAAAAGAACATGGGTAAATGCATTTATCCGAATAAGCATTTCTTGAAAAACACCTACTTGTGTAAGTACATTTACCCGGGTAAATAACTTACCAAAAAACAAGCGGGGTCTAAAAGTAACATTTGCCCAAGTAAAGAAGTTTCTAATGCTTTTGTACGCTAGTTGTTACCAAGGTAAACAAGTTTTTAGTATTTTTGTACGCTAGTTGTTACGTAGGTAAAGAGAGAGGTGAGAAGGAGAAAGCGGTTATTAGCTTTCAAAAAGCCTATGAATTACCATTGATACTATTATTATTAAATATCGGATATTACGGGAGAAAAAGTAAAAAACCCATCTAAAGGGAAAATTGAAGGTTAGAGTGGTCCCCAAACATTAAAACATGCCAATGCAGTGTCTAAGCTTTCAAACCATGTATCCTTTCATATGCCATTTAAGGCTGATTAACAGTAGATACTAAGTTCACCACTCATTCATGTGAGGATTTTGGTGGTACGGATCTAACCTTCTATTCTTGAATAGCATAGAGGTTGAATTTTATTTTATATACTTTTTTGGGTGAAGTAGGATTTTGGGTTTGGACTTTTTAGAATTATTTTTTATTGGTTTTTTAAATGTATATTGACATTCACCCCCTTATAAACATATCCCCATGAATTGGGAATCTTTCCCTATTGATAAGAGATCGGCTTTAATGCTCACAAGACTGTATTCACATTATTTTTACAGTCTTTTACAATCATGTATTAGGAGTATCTCCATAGTTGTATGCTTTTTCTTATGGGAAAATACTCCCAATGTAAGGCTGTATGAATACGGTCTTCTGACGACCAAATTTGATTTCCCTTCACACTGACCCGAACTGTACCACCTCATTAAGAATTCTGAGGTGGATTGGGATTAAAATTAACAAACTATACTATTTGCACTGTACATATTTGTATTTGTACTCCTTTTAAACTGAGCCTTAGGGTTTTTTGTGCATTGGTGAATCATTTCACTCAAGGGTTAAAATATTGGCCCGTATCGGCCGATACGTACTGCTTCCATAAGAAACTGATACATGGAACATGTAAAATTCATGTGTTTTATTTCTTTTCGTATGTACCGGTCGATACGGGTTCGTATCGGGTCATTTCAGATTTGTATGGGCCGATACAATCCCGAAATAGGCTGATACAAACTGAACCGTTTTGGTTCCCCTTGTTCAATTAATCTATATTTAATACCAAATCTTTCTCATTAATGTCTTTTTATTACTTATCTATTTAAGTCTGATTTCTTCATTAATTAGTTAATTATTACTATATTTAAGACAAATTTAAATTTAAATTTGAATTTTAGCGCCTAATTACATATCCCTCATTAATTCTATTAATTATTGACTCTCTTCTCTTTCTCTCTGGTTAATTTCGTTTTGTTAGTGTAAAAACTACAAATATTAACAATAGCAAGACTTAAACCCTAGTCACCAAATTTTAATGCACATAATTTCGCCACTAAGCTAGGCCGATTTAATTGTTTTAATTACATGCATTTTTAGTTTTAAGTCAATTGTTTTCTTTTCTTAGTGGTGCTTATTAATAAATGCTAAAATTAATTATTAAAATTTATATATTAATAAATATTAAGATAATTATATCGGTTATTTGAAAATTGATGTATATGCATTCATATTTTAGTTTTTTTTTTTTTTTTACATTTTAGTTATTCCTTCATTTTTTGACGGCTACTAATTATGTCTCGATATGTCACATTTTATATAAAAATTAAATTATGGGTTTTTACATTTAAATGACTTATTTACAATCATATAAAACTTGTAATCATCATTAATAATATATTTTTTATGATTTATTTGAATTTTTAACATATTTATGCATATGTTAATTTTTCGTCTATATCCATACGTATGTAAAACGTATCCCATAAGTCTCTTAAAATTGTCTTTCGATACACTTTGCGTTTCGGATATTTTAAACCTTGATTTTACTTAGTTTAGGCACCCTCAGTCAAGGCACCATTCGCGCGCAATTGGAGGACGCGTCAATTGAAGCATGGTAGGATGTTTCACGCCGTTACTTAACAGTGTCCTCTCCTCTCCCTTGACAGTGGCAGTGAACCAGCGGTGAATTCTCTCCTATTTCAGACCTCCACCTCTAGCCTCTCATCCTCTCTTTCTTTCTCTCTCTCGTCTTCCCCTCCCTTTTCCTCTTCTTCCCTTCTCTGTTTCGTCACTGCCGAGATCTAGAACACTCCCTTGTTCAAGACGAAGCACAGCAGCGGCAAGCAGTGAACCCAGGCCGAAATACGATCAGGACCAGTGGCAGCAGCGGGAGTTAACAGCGATAGCCCCATCCCATTTTCTGATCTGATTCACCTTAGTCGAGATTTACCCTGAAGGAGAAAGAGCAAATCGGGCCTTCTGTTGCCAGCGGCGCACCACCAGCCCACCGCCCCAAGACCATCCCTTTGGACTCAATCCTATAGCATTTGACTTCACTCACCGGCGCCGACTCACTAGACGTCGGCACCTACTTGTGCCAACTCTTCGGCGGCGACGCAAGCATCAAGTTCCGCCTGTAAAAGCTTTAGAGCAGTCTGGTGGGGTCTCTACACCCAGATGTAGGCCCTCGATTAGCAATTCTCTGCATGCAAAGTTCTACTCCTAGGTCCCAATGGCTAATACTATCACCAAATACTTGGTGTCAGACCCCCGTTTCTTGAGCTTCACCTGGGTGTGATGCTCCGCAGTATGCGCATTCGTCAATACCCTCCACCCATTAATAATGAAGCCACTACTACTGGAACTGTACTGCCTCTTCCGCTGCCATGGGAATGAGAAATTGGGTTCTGTGTGAACACAAAACATCTTAACAATCGCATCCATGAAGGGACGACCTTGACTACATTTTCCCATGGGGTGGTGGCTCAATAACCGAACTATGTCTTGCAAGATCTCCAGCGACAGAGACAGCAATGATACTCTCCATTATTCTCGACCGTCCGAGAAGTCTTTCTCACTAGAGAAGCGACGACACTCGTATCAGCTTTCATGGCATGCTTTACAGCTTTGTGAGGTTGACCTCGTCCCTTGCGGGCAGTGGGAGGACCGACCTCTTCGATTTCAACATTGCTGACGAAGAAGATGCCATCGATGTTAGCCGATGAAGTGACTCCGATATTGTTCATTTGGAGGTCCATAGTTTCAGCAGCTGGTTTCTTGGGCTTTCGACCTCGTTTCCTCTTCTGGTCTCCCATCTTACATTAGGGTATTTTTCCAGTTCCACTGCAACAGAGAGTTGTTAGCCGACAACACTTATTCACTCACTGACAACTCTCTGGACCGCCAGCCCACCTTCCCAAGACCATCCCTCTGGACTCAATCCTGCAGCACCTGATTTCACTCACCGGCATCGACTCACTAGACGTCGGCACCCACCTGTGCCAAGTCTTCCGCGGCAACGCAAGCATCAAGTTCCGCCTTCAAAATGCTTCAAGCAGCAACCTCTCCTTGAAGTTGATTCGTCCATCGGTGATGATTGTTTGTCGCCGGCGATAATGAATGTTAAGTCGCTGCCGGGTGAATTTGGGAGAGAGAGAAGAGAACGAGGAATCGAAAAATGGGTTTTGCTTAACTAACGGCGTGAAGCATCCCTCGCATGCTTCACCTGCAATTGCGCGAACGGTTCCCTGACTGAGGGTGCATGGACTGAAGCCGAACTCTCTAGTATGCTTGATTTTACTGTATGTGTCATTTGATTCTGTATTTCTGACTTTTCAGCATGACCACGTGAGGGGAGAAACTGAGAAACTGAGAAATGACAATAAAGTATCTGAAATTACAGTACGCAAAGTCTACTAGTAGTCCCTTAACTAACGGCGTGAAGCATCCCTCGCATGCTTCACCTGCAATTGCGCGAACGGTTCCCTGACTGAGGGTGCATGGACTGAAGCCGAACTCTCTAGTATGGTTGATTTTACTGTATGTGTCATTTGATTCTGTATTTCTGACTTTTCAGCAGTGAGTAGTGACCACGTGAGGGGAGAAACTGAGAAATGACAATGACCACTTCCATCATTTAATAAAGTATCTGAAATTACAGTACGCATAGTCTACTAGTAGCCCCTTATTGGATTTGGGGCTAAGAATTGTGAGATGTGGATTGAACGGTCATTCTCCCTAAAATAAAAAGTCAACTGATTTGATTTTGGTACCGGGGGATTGAATGGAAGTGAGATGCGAAGAAAGAAAGAAAAGCTAACGACTTCTAGTTTTATCGTTTAATGAGATCGGATCTGTTCCTCACACATGGCGCCTTATACCAATCTCACAGGTACATTACCGTGCATTGCGAACATCTCTTTATACTTATATTTTATTATTTACAGGAGATTTTAGGTCGTTGTGAGGCGCCTGATGTCAGGAGCAGATCCCAATTCTCATTTAATGCAGCAAAATTAAATTCAACTAATTTGGCGATTAGGATATCCGGATTTGATTGATGGCTATCTATGCTATATTCCAACTCAATACATGATTTTTAAAAATGAACCAATCAAGGGTCCGGTTATTATGACAAAAAAATAAAAAATTTGGAAAACGGTCAAAATCGTTCAAATGATTAACCGGCCAATTCAGTGGTTTACTGATCAAAATCAATAGTTTTGAAGAAAAAAACGGTTTTAGAGGAAAATAGAACTAATCAAATGACCGGTTATTGACTTTTCCAATCCGACTATCCATTTCAGTCCGGTTTTGAAAACCATGATCGTGTGTAATGAACACGGGTGCTAGCTTTCCATGTGATTATTTTCTACCAAAATTCATCTAACCGTTAGGAGGGGGTTCGAAATACAACGATCAAGACTTAAGCCTCTTGAGCAAATGATATGTTGGACCATGGCTTATAGATAAAATTTACATCAGAAAATAACTTAGGTTATGTTTGAGAGTATTTAAAAATAAATGCTTATTTGAAATAAGTGTTTATTTAGATGAGATGATACTATTAAGCATTTATTGGTATTTAGGAAATAAATTCAAAATAAATGTTTATTTTTTAACCCTGAATTTAAAATTTTAATTCTTTTAAGGACTTATATAATAACCATTTTTTCAAAATTACCCCTAGTTAGATTATAAAATATCCTCCGTCTCTAAGAAGAAGAAAAGAGCAATGGCGATGGGGTTTCGGCTTGGGTGGTTGCTGCCATTAAATCCATGGATTGAAAGACTGTAATTAAGCACATCCAACAGTCCTTTCAACGCCTTGAAACGAAGGCAATCAACCATTTTCATGACTCATTCCAACCCATCCAGCAGTGTATTAAAAGCCACATCCACATAACCATCGAGCTCGCTGGCCACCTCACCATTAATTTCTGACTCGTGTAGTCAGCCGAACCAACTCAACCATTGGCCTGTCGGCCAAGCCCACGGCCCACCTGTTGCCTCTCCATTTCCATTTCTACCTTCTCTTCTTCCAACTTGATCCTCCTGCAGAGCTGCTTCATCTTTTTCAGTTGTGCCTCCGACATTTCCCCTAGACTAGACCCATGGATTTGAGTCTGGCGCAGAGTCGACCAGTCGGAATGCCAACGAGGGTCTCCCATCTGTCATCCATGTGAAAGCATTCTCCAGAGGAGACAACCATGGTGGACAAGAGAAACCGAGAATGTCTTCATGAGCGGCAGCCCACTTCGTAGTGCAGTAAGCTCGGTGTTCTGGCTCATGGGACTGGTCTCTTGCCACAGATCGATAATATTTCTTCAAGGTTTGTTTCCTGTTGGCAGAGCCATTTCTTACAGAATTCTGAGAAATCTCTCCTGAACTAGGCTTTTCATGTCTTCTGATCTTTGTAGCTAGTTAGTATGTTCAGAGACACAGACTAATTAAGATCATAGAGCTGGTGAAATTGAGGTTGAGGTGGGGGATGTATTTATAAGGGTGAATTGTCGAGGGAGTTAAATCAAGGGTTAGAGAGGAGAGAAGAGGTGGAAGGTAGAGTCCAAGCCAAATGAGGTATGGCTTTCGCATGTTTACGCCGTATATTTTGAAAATTTGAAAGGAAATGAAAGAGAAAGGATTTTTAAAAAGTAAGTTATGCTTTTAAAAGTTTTCAACATTTTTTTTATATTTCTGTTTATAAAAGTTATTCTTATTTATCGTAATTATTTTTTTAATACGATGAAAAGATGAATATATATGATATTAAAGATATACCCAAGTGTTTTGTACAAATTTTTATATTTTTCATACTTTTGTGTGTTTTTATTTTTTAAATTATTATTATTATTATTATTATTATTATTATTATTATTTATCGTAATTATTTTTTTAATACGATGAAAAGATGAATATATATGATATTAAAGATATACCCAAGTGTTTTGTACAAATTTTTATATTTTTCATACTTTTGTGTGTTTTTATTTTTTAAATTATTATTATTATTATTATTATTATTATTATTATTATTATTATTATTATTATTATTATTATTATTATTATTAGGGTAAAATACAAAAATCTCGTTTAGGGTCTGTTTGATTGTTGAGAAAATTGGACTGAGAAAGGATGGGATGAGAAATGCTGGGATGAGAAGAGGAAAATTCAATTTCTCAGTTAGTTATAATGTGTTTGTTTGCTGAGAAATTTTTTGTGAGAAAATTCACTTTCTAGTGTTTGTTTTGCAAGAAAATTTATAGGAGAAAATGGCTTAGCTTCCAACGGAGAGTGGGGGTTCAATACGGAGGCGGGCGTGGAGCAACAACAACCAACATTCTTTGCATCTTTAAACAGAGTAACAACGTCCGACGAGGAACTAGACGGGTCAGATGAGAGAGGGAATGGGGAAGAAGCATTGGCGTATTCAGGAACAACGGAAACGTCCTCCTGTTTCTTGGGCACTTCATCTCTAGAAAGATTAGCAGATCCTTCAATTGGTTCAGCCGTTTTAGGGATTTGTTTTCTCTTCTCAATCGACAGATATTCAAGTCTAGAGCTTAACTCGTTGAGTATGTCTCTAATCTCGTTTCCACCGCCGGCAGCGTCATTGGCAATGGTTTTTTCAGGTGGAGAATCAAAATCCCTAAATTCGTAACCACAGCTGGGGACACTCTCGGTGGCGTTCTTTACAGGTGGGGAATCAAAATCCGTGATTCCTGCAAAACTAGGTGCATCGAACACAGTTTCACCATCGTCATCTCTCGAAGTTGACGAGAGCTTGCAGAGTCGACGTCGACCCTCTAGTTTGACCTTGCGAGGTTGCTCCGGGTCCTGAGAGGGTTTGGGTGGTTGGCGGTGGGAAGACAAGTCTTCGAGAAGGTGACTGTGGTAATCGTTGAGACTCAGGGGCTTCTTCTCCACCATTGGAGCGAGAGGCTTCACTTCGCAACAACGACAGAAAGAGATGAAAAGTGTTGTCTGTGCGTCTGGTCTCTGGGACGCGGATGTGGTGCGTTAGGGTCTCAACGGAGGGCATGGAGTGGGGGTTTAATACGGAGGCGGCGTTTTTGGCGGCAACGCTCAGCAGTAGCCTCCTCCACTGAGGAGTAGGCGAATGAGCGAACAGAGAGGAGGTTATGGTTGGGATGCTGGAGGAGGATGTGGTGATGATTGGCAGCAGCGGTGGAAGTGGTGGAGGTGCTGATAATAGGAAGAAGATGGTTAGTGGTGGAGAGAGAGAGAGGAGATGATCGACTTCTTGCTCTGACAAAGCCCGAGCAATTTTCTTAGCGTTTTCTTTTCTCACCGGGGTCGCACTGTTTTGGTGCGACTCCGCTCACTTAATTTTGGGATCCCGTGTCCCTCTTGTTTCTCATCCCAAAACACTGTTTACCAACAAACAAACACAAGAAAGGGAGAATCATTCGGGAATATTCCCTTTTCTCATCCCTTTCTCAATAAACAAACAAAACCTTAAAGTTTGTGACAATCATAGAAACCTCCCCTATAGTTTTATTTTTACATTAGTAAAACCCTTCCCTTTATTTTTGAAAAATTCGATAAAAACCTCTCTTTCATCAATAATCAAGACAAAAAACGTGTATAACTATAAAATTACCCCTAAATGTCATCTAATCAATTTGTAAAATATCATATTTGCCCTTAATCGAACAACTTCTTACACTTTCTAAATGCAAACCCTAACAGTTGCAGCTGCACTACTATTCTGAATATTTCATTTGTCAAAATATTCCATCCATTTTCCGATGACCGTTCTTCACTAGAGATCATCAATGCTCAGAAGCCCGTGCTCACACCGTTCACACAACCCCAAACATAAAGATTTGAAGCATGACAGAGATGGTTGTTTCCCCTGTGAACGGAGAACAAGGCTTAAAAGAGAAATCTGTAGACAGATAGACATGAATTTGAAGGAGAAGAGGGAATTGGGCACATGGAGCTGCAGTTAAAGAGTAGAAAAAAAAACTGTTTGGTTTCTTTAGCTTTTTGACTTAATTTTCTATTGTCTCTTGTTTCTTCAGAGTTGAGAAGAAAGTGGTAAAAATTAGAATCACGTCGCTTTTAGCAACTGAAATGCTAAACCCACGTCGCTTTTAAAAAACGATAGTTGACATATGGTCTTTGGTGTGTGCCACCAAAAAAACTCAGAAACATTCAAAAACATTTATCCCTTCCGAGTAATAGCGCCACTGGATTGCTTTCGTCTGTCCTGTGAAAGAAAATAGAAAGTGTAAGAATTGTTCAATAAGGGCAAATATGATATTTTACAAATTGATTAGATGACATTTAGGGGTAATTTTGTAATTATACATGTTTTTTTTTTTTTTTTTATCTTGATTATTGATGTAAAGGAAGTTTTTGTTGAACTTTTCAAAAATAGAGGGGAGGTTTTTACTAAAGTGAAATTATAGGGGAGGTTTTTATGATTGTCATAAATGTATTTTACCCTTATTATTATTATTATTATTATTATTACATCAAGGGTTTTGATGAAGGAAGATTTGGCCCGACCTCTTTATTATGAGACACATGGCAGCAACGACAACTCGGCAAAAGGGGCCAAGCCTAGGTGGGAACAAGGGGACACACTTCGCCGAACTGCCACCTTGTAACAGCTCGGGATAGACTTCGCCGAACTGCCACCTTGTAACAGTTCGGGATAGACCGCCGAACTAACCCACCTTGTAACAGCTCGGGATAGACTTCGCCGAACTGCCACCTTGTAACAGCTCGGGATAGACTTCGTCGAACTACCTTGTAACAGCTCGGGATACATTTCGCCGAACTGACCCACCTTGTAACAGTTCGGGATACCTTCGAGCTCAAGACCGCCTCGCTCAGCACTTCGCATCATCTTCTGGGCACCAAAGCCAAACAAGTCATACCATGCCTGACACCAGGGAAGTCCATGCCCGAGGGCGCCTCGCCTGACTGACTTGGGATCTGACGTTTGGTAGCAGCACTCTAAACGGCCACCTGCCACCGCCACTGACGCCGCCATCTCCGATTAGACGGTTAGGCAGTGACGGTTCTGTCTCAGCAGAAGGGACGACAGCCGAGTTGACAAGCGCAAGGTTAATCATACCCGATCTGACAAGGGCCTCAGGACGAGTACACGAAGTGACTATAAGAGCCCCCTGCCCCCCCGGCAACGGAGGTATGCAAACTTTGTGCTATCTGGTATTACCTTGCTTTTGAAGGATTCTAACTTGAGCTTCGGAGCCTCTACATCGGGTTCCCCCCGGAGCTTTCCCATCTCTTCCGTTTCAGGTTCCCTGCTACCCCGAATTCAGAAGCAAGGCAGCGGACAGCTAAGACTAGCCGGATCGCGCTCCATCAATTGGTGTCGTCTGTGGGAACACGCTTCAAAAAGCCTCCCTTCGAACTTCGATACCCCCTTTCTTCTTCAAAAAACCCAACACTCATGGCCTCCTCCAGTAACACCGGACGCGGCACGGAGACAAACGCCACCGGGGAGCAACTTCAGGTCCCCGTAGTGTGCGTTGGACAGTTCACCATCCCCCTTTCGGCGGATGGGATCCCCATCCTGAACACGCCACAAGCAGTGGCACCCGTAAACCCTCCTACCACAAACGTCACCTTTCCTCTCCCCATTGAGACAATTTTCACTGAACCAACTGCCGTCCCCCTGGCAGCTAGCCAAGACCGATTGGAGGACCTGATGCAGTGCATGCGGGCAATGCAAGCCCAAATGCAACAGTTCCAGCAACACCAGCTTCACCAGCACCAAGTGCTGCACAACATCTCCTAGTATCACTATCAACAGCAGTTCCCCCAACTGCCACTGAACCAACCACTACTTCCACCTCGCCACCCCGCTCCGAGGCTAGTCAAGGCCTCCCCGCAGGATGGGCGCCCCCGCCAGGCGAAGGCCTCCCGGCCCCAAAACCACCCCAACAGCCAGGCCTCGTCCCCATGCCAAAGAGAGAAAAATGTCATCCCCGCCTCGCAACCCGCGGGTGGGTCGGGAACCTCGCCCGCGAGGTCGGCACCCCGACGCTCCAAGCCCGAGCTCCCGCTCACCAAAAATCGATTCAGCGCCCTGGCAGCGGACTACCAACATTCTGGGCCCATCGAGCTCGGTAACACGGAGGTCAGCAGCGCCAGCACAAGGCCCGCTCAACGGCGAAGGCGCCGGCGAATTCGCCAAACCACCACCCGTGTCTTGTCGGAACTCAGAGGCAAAGCCACGAGCTCGGACGAGGTAGGGGCTACCCCGGCTCTCTCCGTTCCTTCCCCCCTCGCATCGGAACTCCTGGCGGTCCCCTTACCCAGAGACTTCAAACTCCCACCTCTGGACAAGTACGACGGGTCCTTCGACCCCAACGACCACGTTGACGCCTTTCAGTCGCAAATGCACCTCGCGCAGGGCTAGTGAATCATGCATGTGCGTGGCCTTTACCACCACCCTCAGGGGGGTAGCCCGCACTTGGTACAGGAACCTGGCCCCCGGGTTGATAAAGTGCTGGGCCCAGTTCGTGCAAGTCTTCACCACACACTTCATCACCAGCTGACGGTGCCCCAGAACAGAGGAAAGCATCTTCGGAGTAGTCCAAAGAGAAGGAGAATCTATTAGGGGCTACATCAAGCGGTTCAACGAGGCATGCTTGCAAATACCGCGATTGGACCCCGCAGTGCAGCTCGCGGCGGCCAAAAGAGGGGTGACGCACAAAGAGTTCAAATGGCACATGGTGGCCAACCAGCCCGCGACCGTGGCCGAATTCCTCAAACTTGCGGATAAGTTCATGAGGACAGAGGAAGAGATCAACCAACGAACCGAAGGCAAGAACGAGAAAAGAAAGAGAGAAGGCGAGCTCTCCAACCCGGTGAGTAGAAAAAACCCAACCCGAGAGCCGAAGCCGAACCAGTCCTTCCGGGCCCCCCTAGCAGTTCGGACGGACTACACGCCGTTGAACATGAGGCGGACAGAGATCTTAATGACGATCAAAGACGCTCCGTACGTTAAGTGGCCACCTCGCCTGAAGGGAAATCCGAACGATAGAAACAAGAATTTGTATTGTAGTTTCCATAGAGACCATGGTCATAGCACTGAACAATGTAATAACCTCCGGGACGAGATAGAGGGACTCATCCGTTGCGGATACTTGAGAAATTTTGTACAGCACAACAATAACAATAAAGCAGGTCGGCAAGGGGAGCAAGAAAAGGATGCACCCGAGTCTAGCAACAGACCTGCCGAACCGTTGCAGAAGCAGCCTCCGGAAGAGAGGCCAGTTCGGGGAACCATCCATGTAATAGTGGGAGGATCCGTGGTAGCGGGGTGTACCTTGGCAGCAGCCCGGACTTCAGTTTGCGAAGCAGCCCTCGAAGAAAGGAACCCCCCAAAGAGACCAAAGACCGAAGAACCAATCTTTTTCACGGAGGACAACGCGCGAGGAGTCCACTACCCCCATGATGACACGCTCGTCATTAAGCTAAGAATCAACGACTTCGAGGTCAGGCGCATACTCATAGATTTGGGCATCTCAGCGGACATCCTCTTCAAATCGGCATTTGACCAGCTGCAGTTAAAGAGGAGCGAGCTGAAGCCCGCGAACACTCCCCTGGTAGGTTTCAGCGGAGAGGAAGTTAGGCCCCTCGGGAAAATAACTGTCCCTGTGGAAGTCGGCACATGGCCTTGTGCGGTCAGACTCAACCATGATTTCCTGGTAGTCGCGACCCCCTCCCCATACAATGCCATAATAGGGCGGCCGATCACGCATGTCCTACGGGCGGCGGTCTCCACCTACTATTTGGCCATGAAGTTCCCTACGGACTTCGGTATAGGGGTAGCGCGGGGCGACCAGCTCGATTCCCGCAAGTGCTATGTTGCCGCCCTAAAGGGAAAAACCAAGGCGGCCGACGACCTCGAGCTGGAGCGGCCGACGGAGCAAGGTGAGGAGTGAGCTTCGCCCACGGAGGAAACAGTCGCAATCCAGACTTCAGCTACGGACCCAGCTCGCACACTAAGCATCGGAGCTTCCATCGAAGACCCCCTACGAGCCGAACTGGTGAGTTTTTTACTTCATAATTTAGATATTTTTGCTTGGTCCGCAGCCGACATGCCCGGCATTAGCCCCAGACTGATAACTCACAAACTTAATACTGACCCTGTAGTCAGACCCGTTAGACAGAAGAAACGCAACTTAGCCCCAGAACGCTGGAGAGCGGTCGATGAGGAGGTTGAGAAGCTCCTCGTAGCAAACTTCATAAGGGAAGTCCACTACCCGAGCTGGGTGGCCAACCCGGTGTTGGTAAAAAAGGCAAGCGGCAAATGGCGCATGTGCGTCGACTATACCGACCTGAATCGAGCCTACCCGAAATATTGCTTCCCCCTCCCCAGAATTGACCGCCTAGTGGACGCGACCTCGGGAAACGAGTTGCTAAGCTTCCTGGACGCCTACTCGGGCTACAACCAAGTTAGGATGGACCCATCCGATGAGGAAAAAACCAGCTTCATAACCGAGTTCGGCCTGTATTGCTACAAAGTCATGCCCTTTGGACTAAAAAACGTCGGGGCAACTTTCCAAAGACTTGTAAATAAGCTATTTCGGCCCCTGATTGGTACGAAGATAGAGTGCTATGTAGACGACATGGTCGTCAAAACTCAGTTTTCACAAGAGTTAATTCAAGACTTAGACTCTGTTTTCCAAATCCTGCGTCACTTTAGCATGAAGTTGAATCCCAACAAGTGTGTCTTCGACGTCACCTTGGGCAAGTTCCTTGGCTACATTGTCAATCGGCGCAAAATTGAGGCCAACCCGGACAAAATAAAAGCCATTCTAGATATGAAACCTCCTCGGAAAGTAAAAGAGGTTCATAGGCTAAACGGCCGCATAGCCGCTCTAAGCCACTTCTTATCTAAGTCAGCAGACCGCTGCCTACCCTTCTTCAAGGCAGTCAAAGGCAAAGGGTTCGAATGGACCCAGGACTGCCAGTTCGCGTTCGACGAACTAAAAGGTTACCTCGCTAGTATACCAACCTTAGCCCGGCCCGAGGTGGGCGAGGTCTTACAATTGTACCTTTCAGCGAGCGACGAGGCGGTCAGTTCGGTACTAATAAAGGAAACAGATCGGGTCCAACGACCCATATATTATGTTAGTAAAATTTTCAGGGAGCAGAGGCAAGGTACCCGGAGATAGAAAAACTAGCATACGCCCTAGTAATAGCAGCTCGGAAACTCCGCCCGTACTTCCAGGCTCACACCGTCATCGTCCTAACTGACAGACCTCTTAGACAAGTTTTACTCAAACCCGAAGTCTCCGGTCGACTGACGAAATGGGCCATCGAACTCAGCGAGTACGACCTCCGAGAACCGCTATCAAGGCCCAAGCTTTGGCAGATTTTATCGCCGAGTGCACTTTCAACCACAAAGCTCCACAAGTCGAGCCCGAGGTCCCCATTTGCGGTGAACCTGGAGCTCCTGAGCCCATAGAGTTCAAACCCCATGAAGTAGCACCCAGTGTGGCCTCTCTCCTGATCAGGCGAAGAGCGAATTGGGATGAGGAGCCCTGGATCCTTCACGTGGATGGTTCCTCGAACCGGCAAGGCAGCGGAGCTGGAATAGTCTTGTGCAGCCCGAGCGGCACAAAAGTAGAGTACGCGCTACGCTTTGAGTTCGCAGCATCCAACAATGAGGCAGAGTACGAAGCGCTAATCGCCGGGCTAGACCTAGCGCGAAAGGTTAAGGCAAAACACTTGGTCATCTGCAGCAATTCTCAGCTCGTGGTAAACCAAGTTACCGACGAATACGAAGCATGCGATCTCTCCATGATCGCATATTTGGCCAAAGTAAAAGAAGCCCTGCTCAACTTCCGGTCACACATCATTAGGCAAATCCCGAGGTCCGAAAACACTGAGGTCGATGCCCTGTCCCGGTTAGCCAGCACGAGTCATAACAATATGAGAACTGTGTACATAGAGGACTTACCTCAGCCTTGTATTCTCGGGGGGACAGAGGAGGTCGCTCCCATCTTACGAACGACCGAAAAAGCAGCCACGGGAGAAACCCCCTTCAACCTCACCTACGGCACTGAAGCGGTGATCCCGACGGAAATCGAAATACCAACGTTGCGATTAGAAACATACAACGATCGGACGAACGGAGACGAGTTACGCACCAACCTCGACCTATTGGACGAGGTAAGGGACCTCGCGCACATCCGAACAGTGGCATACCAGCAGCAGGTAGCTCGCTACTACAATAGCAGAGTAAAGCGATGAAGCTTCCGAGTCGGCGACCTGGTCCTCCGGAAGATTATGGTGCCCGAACCCGGCGTCGGCAAGCTTGGACCTAATTGGGAAGGGCCCTATAAAGTAAAAACAGCGCTCGAGGGCGCATACGAACTCGAAACCTTGGAAGGAAAACGAGTACCCCGAACGTGGAACATCGTGAACTTGAGGCGATACTACCTATAAACCACCTAGCGAAGTGGACGAAATCAGGCCATGTGCCACAAGGCAAGCCGAGGAACTTCAGCACATTATCAGCTCGGAAAAAATAAGTTCGCGGCATAAAAGGTCACGGAAATTTAAAAACCCGGCAAAGAAACAGCTCGGGGAAGATGAGCAAGGGGAAAAAGACTCCATTGCAAGAAACAATACACTGGCAAAAAAAAAAAAATTTACATGCCCGGAGCAACTTCTTCGCCATCGGAAGGCACTTCAACAACACCCGAAGCCCCTGCCTCTCCTTCAGAGTCCGGCTTGCCATCGGCAGCGTTGGCCATCTCCTGAGTTATGCGCGAAGTGGTTATGGCACTTACATCGAGGTCGGGGTATGTATTCTGGATCATCCACCGGCTCAACTTGAACCCCCTCCTGTAAGAGTCCACCATCAGATCGTCAAAACGCGGGGAGGCAATGTAGTCTTCAACTGCCTTCTTTTTGGCGTCTTCAATGCCTTGGGAAAAAATCTGTGTTCTCTCCCTAATGTCCTCCTGAAGATACTCGACTTGATGCTGCAAATCCAACTTCAAGTCCGCCATGTGCTTGACAACTACCCCCATGGCCTCGGCGTCACGCTGAGACCTCACTTGTCTGGCCATCGCAACTCGAGCAGCCTTTTCAGCAGCATAAGCAGCCGCCTCAACAGCCCGGGTATTTGCCTCTACAGCACGGAAGGCTTCTTCAGCAGCATGAGCAGCAGCCTCAGCAGCTCGCGCCTGTCGCGAGCTCCTCTCCACTTGGGCTACCAAGGCATGAATCGAAGAATTCACCTACCAAAAGAAACTAGTGAGCAAAAAGACAACAGAAGCAACGGAATTAAATAAGACAGAATCTTACTTACCACCATGGCATGTGTTACGGTGCGGCAAGTGACCTGATTCAAGGGAAGATCGGTCCACGCCGCGACTTCCTCGGGGAAAGTAGCGTCCCTACTCTTCTGAAGAGCGTAGTTTGGCATCAACACACTCCTAAACTCCCATTGAGCTCCCGAGCCTGAGGGCCCAGCCCGCGTATGAGCAGACCCAGAGTGAGGAGCACTTGAGTACGCAGGAGCGCCCGTATGAGTGGTTTCAGCGAAAGGCGCCCCGGCAGTCTCGTGCACCGGTGGAGTCACTTCGGGCTCCCTGGGCAGATCCTCTGTCGTATGGTTTGGGGCTTGGGGCTCCTCATCTAGCGGCAGCTCGTTACGAGTTCGCTTGGCGACCCGCTTCCTCCTCTTCATACCTTGGAACAAACGCCCGCCGCGAGTCCTCTCCGCATCCATCACACCTACAGAAACGAGTTTGACATCAAAAAAAAAAAAAAAGAGAAGCCGCATAGCCAGAAACCTACCCAAACTCAGGCCGACTGCAAAAAGCTTAGCCTCCGTTAAGTAGTGGTGGCACTTTAAGCCTTGCCGTGCTCACTGCCGGAGACCCTTCACCGTCTCTTTATCAAGAGTTACGCCCAAGTCGGGAGCGGCCTCACCCTACCCGGTCTGAAAGGGCCATCCTTGTGCACTTCATACGCCGAAGTAGTCCCGCTTCCACACCGGAACCTTGTTAGGAAGATCGTGCAGAAGCTTAAAACCCTGGCGAGGAGTAAGGTAATACGCCCGTCTCCCCCCAGGAAGAGGACCCGCCTGTCTCTTGAGCATCAAGATAGAGGAGAATATCTCTAAGTCCAAGGGGAAGTTCTGCTCGCAAAAAAGGGATATTGTCCCCACCAGGTTCCGAATAGAGTTCGGATGAAGCTGGCCAATGGTGACACCGAAGTGGTTTATGACTTCGACGAGAAGGGGATGGAAAGGAAGTCGCAACCCTGCAGCGAGCTGCTCTCGGAAAATCACGATCTCGTCGGGACCGTGTTCCCAAGGAAAGCTACCCGAAGGAATGAAATATGTGTACCCCCCAGGAAGATTGTAGGACAGAAGTATGGATTGAAGCCCCTCAGGCGTCATGGTCGAAGGACCAAACCTGTCTAGCATCCGACCTCGGCGGGAGGTAGACGCCAAACTGCCCGAAGCGACTCGGCCCACTGGTTCATAGTCTTCAAGCTCCACCTCAGGATCACTGAGGCAGTCTGGGGACACGGCTCGGTTGGTGGAACTACGTAGGCCCTACTCGAAGAATCGTCTGAGCTATCAAAGCTAGACATTGGGGGAAAGATAGATTGAAGAAAGTACTCACCGGAAAGTTTGAAGAACAAGTCAAAGAACCGTGAAGACTGTATAACCAGCCTCGACGCGAGCTGGAAAAGATTTGGACGCGAGTTGAAAGATTGGACGCGAACTCAGTAGACATACCGCAGAAGTGACAAACCAGCCGGGGTCCCCCACTATTTATAGCTACAGTAACCAAGAATCGACCGTGCAGACTGAAGACGATCCGACGGCCCACGTTCTTACCGACCGCACAACCCTTAAAGTCGAGACGTGATTGGCGCACGTCTTTCCGAAAAAAGCGAAATGTCAACATGTCTTTTTGAAACCGACGTCGCTTCGACACGCGTCTTTCCGAAGCTGACGCGCCGCACGTCTCCCTGACAGTCAACGGCGCACGTACAGCAATAGCGTGCCTTTTTGAAATGACCCGCTGTCACGTCCCAGCGGCGTGAGTTGGTTTGAAATTTAAAACGCACAGTTACAACCACCAGCGTTCTTGAGTAAGCACGTTTCCAACCTTCTCGAAAACCGAAAAAACCCTAGCAAAAGCGTCTCATACAGTGAAGGTTTGAAGGACGGGACAAATCTACAACCACCTCGTGAAAACTCCCCGCACCATGGCAAGGCCCTCGGCGCAAGGAGTGGGGGGCAATTGATGAAGGAAGATTTGGCCCGACCTCTTTATTATGAGACACGTGGCAACAACGACAGCTCGGCAAAAGGGGCCAAGCCTAGGCGGGAACAAGGGGACACACTTTGCCAAACTACCACCTTGTAACAGCTCAGGATAGACTTCGCCGAACTGCCACCTTGTAACAGTTCGGGATAGACCGCTGAACTAACCCACCTTGTAACAGCTCGGGATAGACTTCGCCGAGCTGCCACCTTGTAACAGCTCGGGATAGACTTCATCGAACTACCTTGTAACAGCTCGGGATACATTTCGCCGAACTGACCCACCTTGTAACAGTTCGGGATACCTCCGAGCTCAAGACCGTCTCGCTCAGCACTTCGCATCATCTTCTGGGCACCAAAGCCAAACAAGTCGTACCATGCCTAACACCAGGGAAGTCCGTGCCCGAGGGCGCCTCGCTTGACTGACTTGGGATCTGACGTTTGGCAGCAGCACTCTAAACGGCCACCTGCCACCGCCACTGATGCCGCCATCTCCGGTTAGACAGTTAGGCAGTGACGGTTCTGTCTCAGCAGAAGGGACGACAGCCGAGTTGACAAGCGCAAGGGTAATCATACCCGATCTGACAAGGGCCTCGGGACGAGTACACGAAGTGACTATAAGAGCCCCTGCCCCCCGGCAACGGAGGTATGCAAACTTTGCGCTATCTGGTATTACCTTGCTTTTGAAGGATTCTAACTTGAGCTTCGGAGCCTCTACATCGGGTTCCCCCGGAGCTTTCCCATCTCTTCCGTTTCAGGTTCCCTGCTACCCCGAATTCAGAAGCAAGGCAGCGGACAGCTAAGACTAGCCGGATCGCGCTCCATCAGGTTTATACATTTGAACCGAAAAGGTTGAATTGTTGACTTGCCACCAAACCGGAAAACAACTCTATTGTGTTGGTTTTAAGTTTGTATTTTATTTCTATCATCGATAAAAACAATTATTCTTTATCACACTTATTTTTTAGAGTAAAATATAAAAACCTTCCTTATAGTTTAAAAAAATACTACAGTTGCCTCCCTTCCATCATTGTCTTAGCTAGAAAACATTGGCCTAATGCATTAATTTTTGAAAAACTTTTATTTTTTAACTAAATATTTTAAAAATTATGATTAAGTGAAGTTTAAAGAGTAAAGTAATTTAATTTTGTAAACTCATTATGATTAAGTGAAGTTTCAAATGGCAAATCTAGCATTTTGATTATATTAAAAGATTTCCTAACAAATAATAAGGGCAAATTTTGTAACTTCAAAGTCTCTATTATGGAGACAATAATATTTTTTTTCTTGATAATGAACTAAGACAATAATGGGAGGGAGGCAACTGTTGGATTTTTCAAAACTAGATGAGAGGTTTTTGTTAAAATGAAACTTCAGGGGAGGTTTTTATGATTGTCAAAACCTTAGGGGAGGTTTTTGTTAAAATGAAACTTCAGGGGAGGTTTTTATGATTGTCAAAAACCTTAGGGGAGCTTTTTGTTAAAATGAAACTTCAGGGGAGGCTTTTATGATTATCAAAAACCTTAGGGGAGGTTTTTATATTTTAGCCTTTTCTTTAATATGTTTGACTTAGGGCATGTTCATTTGCTCCAAAGTATGACATCTAAAAGTGCAATAATTACATTAAGAGGTATATTGGTATTTATGGACTTTTCTTTTCTTTGAATTCTAAATAAAGAGAATGGGTTCTGAATTCTGAAAATTTGTTATGGACACACCGCCCGGCAGTGCATTGCGGTGCAGTCATAGGCAGCAGCATGCACAACGGGCCACCCAACAATGTGCACCGCACGCATCGCCTGGCAGCGCGCAGGATGCACTGCCCGGCAGTGCGTAGCACGCACTGCATGGCAGCAGCACTAGGCAACAGCATGCACTGCACGGCAGCAGCATGCACCGCACGACAGCAGCACGCACCTCACGGCAGCAGCACTGCGAGACATGCGCACCACCCGGCAGCAACAATAGGGTGGCGCCTACATGACAGCTCATCAGGGTGGGCCCACACTTATCTTACCACATCAGCTATGCCCGCCAACTCGCTACCAACTATACCATTCCTCATCCCTTATCCTTATCTTTATCTTATCTTATCTTAAGTAAGAATTGTGTTACCATTAGGAGTTTGAGTTCAAGTTGGAGTTTGAGTTTAATTAGGAATTTCCTTCTGTAATCTCCTATTTAAGGAGCTACAAATTGAAATAAAGGCATTCAGTTTTCCAGTCAAGAAAAGAGTGAGGAGAGTTCGGGTGGTCTCTTGGACAAATCACCCATTAGGAGAGTTCAGGTGGTCTCTTGGACAACTCACCCATTCGTTTTCTACAATAGGGTCTGCACGCAAGGGAAGGCGCAAGGGGAAGTAGGGCTTTCTCACCGTGGACCGACCCGTGACGAGATCCTATGCACGGGCCCATAACATTCTGATATCACAGCCTACCGTCATGGGGGAACAGGAGCCGTTGCCTTCCAGGGTCCACGAGCTAGAGCATAGGCTCGCCGAAACCAGCCAGCAGGTTCATGAGGTCAAGGATGATGTCTAGGAGCTGCGACGCCTGCTGGAAGCGTTCCTCTCCAACAAAGAAAGAAACTTTGAGGGAACCGCCACCACCAATAATCGTTGTCCAAACGGGGCAGAGACGTTCGGCGAACAACAGACCGCTGTTATTCCCAAGTATAGCTGGCTGGAATTTCCATCTTACAACGGCACCGGAGACCCGTTAGGATGGTTGTATCACTATGAACAATTCTTCCGTAACCAACGTACTGATGACAAGGATAAAGTCAATCTGGCTGCCTTCCACCTATCAGAAGAGGTGCAGCTCTGGTTCTACAGACTGGAGCAAGAAGAACCCGATCTCAGTTGGGGGCAGTTTAAATCATATTGTCTCCTCAGGTTCAGACCACCGTTGACAAGCAACCCGCTGGGCAAGTTAATCAACCTCAAGCAAACTGGAACTGTGGCAGAATACCAACGCCAATTCCAAACCCTTCTCGCTAGAGCAACCTCGGTTCACGCAGATCAGCAAGTCGACATGTTCACCGCGGGGCTAGCAGAACCCCTAAGGGTGGACGTGGAGATGCAACACCCTCCCAACCTGGTCATAGCCATGAACCTAGCACGTGCCTTCGAACGCAAACTACAGCTCAGCCATGGGACCGTCAGTATGGGGCAGCCTCCATCAGCATGGACATCCCTAGAACCAGTCGGAGTGGCTCTATACTCAACAGCCAGCCAAGAACGGAAGCCACAGACAAGCACCAATCCCAAATCGGCATCCAGTGCAGGGAGCATCGTCGTTACACCCCCCATTAAGCACTTGTCCAGGGCTGAGATGGCAGAACACAGGGCGAGGGGGCAGTGCTTTAATTGCGACGAACTCTACTCAGCAGGGCACAAGTGCAAGAGACTTTTCTGCCTCCTAGTAAAACAAGAGGAAGATGAGGCTAAATCCCCTCCATGGGAACCCGATCTAGGAGGGCAAAGCCATCTAGGATTCCTTTGAGGGTGTTTTCGACACCCAATTCGAGCTTGAGGACAAGCTCATAGTCCAGGAGGGGTGTGATGTTATGGACACACCGCCCGGCAGCACATTGCAGCGCAGTCATAGGCAGCAGCATGCACAGCGGGCCGCCCAGCAACGCGCACCGCCCGGCAGCGCCGCACAGCAGCCCGGCAGCGCACCACATGCACTGCCTGGCAGCGCACCACACGCACCACCTGGCAGCGCACCACACGCACCGCCTAGCAGCGCACAGCACGCACTGCCTGGCGGTGTGCAGCACGCACCGCCTGACAGCATGCAGCATGCACTGCACGACAGCAGCACTAAGCAGTAGCACGCACCGCACGGCAATAGCACGCATCGCACGACAGCAACACTCACCTCACAGCAGCAGCACTGCGAGATGCGCGCACCGCCCGACAGCAGTAGTAGGGCAGGGCCCACATGACAAATCATCAGGGTGGGCCCACACTTATCTTACCACATCAGCTCTACCCGCCAACTCGCCGCCAGCTACACCATTCCTTATCCCTTATCCTTATCTTAAGTAAGAGTTGTGTTACCATTAGGAGTAGGTAAGTAGGAGTTTGAGTTCAAGTTGGAGTTTGAGTTTAATTAGGAATTTCTTTCTGTAATCTCCTATTTAAGGAGCTACGAATTGAAATAAAGGCATTCAGTTTTCCAGTCAAGAAAAGAGTGAGGAGAGTTTGGGTGGTCTCTTGGACAAATCACCCATTAGGAGAGTTCGGGTGGTCTCTTGGATAAATCACCCATTCGTTTTCTATAATAGGGTTTGCACGCAAGGGAAGGCGTAAGGGGAAGCGGGGCTTTCTCACCGTGGACCGACCCGTGACGAGATCCTATGCACGGGCCCATAACGAAATTATCAAATATCCATTTTGACCCCATATATGGGAGTTTTTGTTTGTCTTTTTGGCATATCATTAGAAAACAAAAAAAATGTATAATTGCACTTTAAGAGATAAGAGATAAGAGGAAACGAACAACCATTTTTCTCTTAAAGTTATATGGTTCCTCTTAAGAGATTAAGAGTTAGAAGGAAACAAATAGGCCTTACATTTTTTGTAAGAGTCAATAAATATTAATGGATTTAACCTTAAATTTAAGATTTAATGAGAGGGACTTGAACAAGGAAAAAAATGGTTGTTTAAATTACATTTTTGTCCTTATAATTAAAGAGCTACCAAATTCAAATATTGGGGTATTTTAGTGAAACAAAAGTTTCACTCTCATTCACACTTTTAAGTTTTAATAGTAGTAAAGATAATTGAAACAAAAAAAAAAGAAATATTTAGTCCATTCCGAAAAACCTACAGGTACTTTTAAATATTTTACCCATGATTTTGTACATGGTGTTTCATATCAATATGACATACACACATGGAAGTGATGAAACAATAAAAAAAGACTAATAGTAGTGGTCATGACCAACATTAGAGTTTCCAACTCTTGGCATGATTTTACTTTTTTTGTTTTGAATATTAATAGATGCCCAAACTTGTTAGATTTATAGCAGTGGTCTAACCACAGACATATATCTAATTGCATTGGTGGTCAAAACTTGTTAGATTTATGGATTTTTCAAAACATGGAAAAAATCCCAAAAAATATAAAAATGTTTTTTTTATATATTATAAATGTTATTCATTGCCGGAAAGAACTATAATATGATCTATTTCGACTACGAAACAAAAATTAAAAGCAACGAAATAAGATAAAACAAAGATCAAGTATGCCCAGCAAAAAAAAAAATTTGCACAATTTAGAGTCACATGGAGATTAACAAATCCTATCTGTCTAACAAAAACTAAGAATATAACCAAGATTAAAGCAAAAAGATGATGAGCAGCATTCAGGGTAGCCTCAATCCATAAACCATGGAAAATCTTCAATGTACACAACCAAAATACGTACAAGGCCTTCTCAATGATTCTCATTCATTATCCATAACATGAGAGCATAAGTCATGCTAGTCCTTGGAGGACTTGTTGATCAAAGACTTGTGAATGTGCGGAATCACACCTCCACCAGCTATGGTTCCTTTGATCAGAGTATCAAGTTCTTCGTCTCCTCTGATGGCAAGTTGCAAATGCCTTGGTGTTATACGTTTAACTTTCAGATCCTTGCTGGCATTGCCTGCCAATTCCAACACTTCTGCAGTAAGATACTCCAAAATAGCTGCACAGTACACAGCAGCTGTTGCCCCTACCCTTCCATTTGCTGTAATCCTTGATTTCAGGAGACGATGGATACGACCAACTGGAAACTGCAGTATTATGATATACACAGAGCAGACCATTAGAGGAAGAGATATGCAACAAATATGCCAACAAAACGAATCTGGATTTGCTCTTCAAAGAGCGTGCCTCACACCAACTTCACAGCTCTTTCTGTTGTGCATTGAGAACATCTCCCATACTTGATGTTGTAATTCATGGGAAGATATGCCCAATGCACGGCCACAATGTACTCTGAGTTTGGTGTGAGGCACCCTCTGTGAGGAGCAAATCTGATTCCCAACAAAACATGCTTAAGTTTTTATAACGAGTGCACTTGCAAATTAGGAAAAAAAACAGCATGTAACTTTACAGTGGATTCTTGTGTCCTGGGAAACAAAAACAATGACTTCCCCATAAAATGGGGAGGCAGGAAGCATGTCAGAAACTAATAAACATAAACAGAACAAACAAGGTAGGACCGAAGTGTTCCTTGGGCATTTTACATATATTGTCCATTTTCCAAATATAAAAAAAGGTAGGACTGATTCTTGTTTCTCTCTGTCTCTCTCTTGCAAATTTTCAAGCACCATTTTTCTTCTTTGCTTCTGGCAGGTAGTGCAGAATAGATTAGGAATATTTTCCCTAGTGAAGTTGCAACCTGAAGAAAAAACTTCACAATAATATTCAACAAGGATTTTTTTTTTTGGTAATAAAATAAAATTTAGGCCAAGTTTTGTTTATCCTAATAAGCGCTTATGGGTGTTTGGTGAAAAAGCACTTATTTCAAACAGGGGTAGTATAGGCGTTTTTAAAGTGTTGTGGCAGACCAAAACTGGCCAGAAAAGATATAAGCATTTACGAATAAGCTCAAAATTTGGGTTTCTTGAATAAGTGCATATTCCTAAAAATAAGCACTTATTCAGGCTTATTTCCCAAATGCAAATAAGTGTTTATTGGAGTGGTCCTGGCCCAAAATAAGTGCTTATTCGAATAAGCTCTCCCAAACATGGGCTTAATAAAAGAACAAAGAGATATTACAGGGAAAGTGACCAGAAGTCACCCAACAGAGAAGAAAAAGAAGAGATAAAAGAAAGATATTACAAGACATGTAGAAGATAGTTCTGGTGAATCTCAAAAAAGTTGTCCTTTATGGTTCTAAAGAATCTAAGTTCTAAACATTGGATTTCACTGCTTCTGGCTCAACCAAGATATACTTAATTTGACAAAAACTTTAGCCCAGCCATTTGGGAAGTTGCCTACAGAATCCTGCTTTTTCATTTCACTCAATCAAGGGCCATAATGTTGGTTAAATAATGACTTCTCATATCTTATTTTTTTTCTTTTTTTTTTTTTTGATTTCTTTCAGAGGGCTACACAACGGGGGGTAGCCCATCCCCCAACCCAATAGCTCCCCCAACCCAGGTGCAGGCGGGATTCGGTCCCAAAGTCTCCACTACAACCAGCAGGAGACCTTACCAACCTGCTGGTTGGTGGCACCTTGCACTTCTCATGTCTTCTATCAATACTTCAATCCACATCCTTTCTGGCTCAACCAAGATATATGGTGCTCCGAATGAAAGTAACAATTTGATCCATCATACTCCTTTGTCCTACCAGATCCAGAAAAAGCATATGATTGTTTTAACTCAACCAGATCCAATCCAGTCTAGCAATTTCCTTGGCAAGAAGGATGCCCCTGGATCATAAAGGTATTCCAAAAGTTGAAGACTTCTCCAATGACCACAAAAATCTCCACCACTCTGCATGGACCATTCCCAGTCTACAGAAAAGAATAACCAACAAAATACCAATATGAGTGATTCCAATTCCCAAGTGACAGCATTCTCGTGGCCACGGTTCCATACACATCAAAGATGAATAAACATGCCAGGCAAGTCTCCAATTAATATTGTTATTCTGAAATTTATGACAAGCGGATCACATCCTATAGGCAACACACAAAATGCAAATCATGTCTAACTCAATCACAATATCCAAAAAATCAATCACTTGATAGAAAACAAAATGCAGTTCAAATCATGGTCATTCTAATCAAGACACTCGTAACCAATAATACATCAATCAAGGATCAAAGAAAGAAGTGTGTGGTGGTCGGGGGGGAGGGGAAGCTCCTTCAGGTGGACACCTAGATCAGCAAAATGTTACTGATGCACTGGCGGGAGAAATGGTTTCAAGGGAGAATTTGGTATGGGGGGCATCAAGCAAGGGGAAATTTTAAATAAAGTCGGATTTTCTGCTTTTTTTTATGTAATGTCAGCTTTTGGCTATTGTAAAAGTTGTCTCGCTTCAATCTCTTGAAAGTGAGTTTTTTTTTTTTTATCAATGACTGTGAAGTTTCATTAATATAGAAAAGTAAAATATGATACACCATAATATACAAACAGTGAGAGATAAACCCTCTTATCTCTCCCCACAAAGCTTGTTCATAATTTTATAGTTGTGCCCAAAATAGTTGATCTATTTCCACCCCTTGTTTGGCTAGTACATCAGCTAATGAATTAGCACTTCCATATTTTTCTATACTCAGTAATAAGATATTGATTGTAGTGATGATTAAAAAATGTCTAAATTTTGCACTGTAATAACCATCCATGTCACTAGTCCTCATCCATGCACTTCACCGACCAATTTTATTCAACAAAATTCAATCCATATTCCATAGACAAGAAAACAATGTTTTCTTGTTTCACTCCTTATCCTTTTTGCTTTTACCATTTTTTTTTATTTTGCTTCTTTTCTCCACTCCCTCTTCATATACAGAAGGATCCCAATTCCAAAACTTCAACTTAGCCTTGCAGCATCATCAAAGATCGGCCCAGGTGGTTTTGGACTGCCAACTTGGGCTGTCTTCCATTTAAAACTCTCTTCAAGAAGGAAATCGAATGAGGAAAGTTCAGATCCACAAAGTCTCTCCAAGACTTCTTATTTCTTAACACCATATATGAGAAGATTTGTGTGTCATGAGTAAATACCAATCACATAAATATTAACTCAAATTGAGGAAAAGAGAGTTGCTTACCAAAAAAATCGAGGAAAAGAGAGAACTAAAAGGACATAGAGAATTAATTCTTTATATGCATACATATTAACTCAATCATGCCAAAGAGAGTTATACAAGAATAGGTTCAAAGAAGATAGACATCACACATGATTTAACCAACTAAATATAAAGCCATGGTTCAACACATTATCAAATTTTCCTTGATATGAAATATACAACTCCTGATACTTTTGTCTGTTCTGAATACTAATTATGCATGGCTGATATGATCAGGGTCATTGCTTGCCGCAGTGGTAAAATCTCAGGCTGACAAGTGTGAGGAAATGGACTCAATTCTGAAAGCAGCTACTTTGTGCCAAAAAAGAATGCCAAAGATTAGGTAGCTGGTCCACCCCTCCTAAGACCCCAGAAAGTTGGAGTAATGACCCTTTTTGTTAGGATTAATATGATCCAAGGCTATTGACAACAAATTTAAGGGAAAAGTGACAATGAAATGAAGTTTTCAATAATCTAAGTCCAAAGTTTGGGTTTGTAGAGTGGAGCGAAGAGTAGCCACTTTGTGCCAAAAATGCCAAAGTTTTCAAGGGTCTAAGTCCAAGATTTCGGTTTGTTGAGCGAAGGGAAAGTCTAGGGAAGATGAATGACAGTTTGTCTAGGGTTCCATGCTGTATGATTTAATTAGGAAGCTAATTTAGAACTGAAATTCCTACAATGTGCAAAAGATTCTAAAAGGAGAAAACAAAAACAAAAAAAATCAATTATGTTGAGATTGAAATTAATCATTTTCTTTCCAAATCATTTCAAAAGAGTATTTAGGGTGATAAAATAAAAAAGGGGATTGAATTTGGAAGGGCTCTAAGATGGTTTGGCACAAAAGACAAGAATTCCTAAAATTAGAAACCCTTGAGAATTAGGGTTTAGTGGATTTTTTTTTATGAATAACGACAAAAAATTTTCATTAAAAGAAACACCACACTGTTCACAAAGTGAACAGCAGGCCAAAAGTACAGAGTTTGTTCCTATGCCAAGGAGCCCAAAAAACAAATTACAAATTACAACCGGCCCTGGACAACCCCATAGCCCATTCAAAGTTATCCTTTGCCACCCCAGCTCTTGCTAGTGAATCAGCCAAAGTATTAGCACTTCTGGGTACCCATATGAATGAGCTATTCAAGGTGGTACCTAAAAATTGTGCCTGTCTCACCATCAACCTGAATTTCCATGGCATCTCTTCTTGAGCTCTCATCCAGCAGATTATGGTATGACAACCTCTCTCCACCTCCACATCATTCCCTTCAAGGTCATCAACGTTAACCCTTGAATCAATGCTTATATTTCAGCCATCAGGGAGTTACTATATCCAATTGGGCCAGAAACTCCACATGCTATATTGCCATTGTGATCCCTTATAACACCCTCTACTCCCAAATTCCAATATCGAAGTTTAATTTTAGCTTACCCAAAGCTGGGGCAGTCCACCCTACTGCCCTTTGTTGCCTTCTAACTTAAAACTCAGCAACTTGCCACCCTCTTAGAATATTGATTTGAGAAATGCCCTTTAAGTCCTCGCTGTCAAAGCCCAATTAGCAACTCTTACTTATAATTAGTTTTAGTGAAAAATTTTGAAAATTGTTTTAATGGGATGAAAAAAGGAACATAAATTATGGGAGATGAGTTTTAAGCACGGCTTGACGATGGTGATTTAGAAAGAAGTTTCTCTCTCTAGATAAAAGTGTGTAAAAGTTGAGAGTTGAAGGAAATTGATATGAGACTTGCTCTGAATTAATTCAATCCTTTAGTTGATCTTGAATGGCGGCTTTTGATTGCTTTTTTCCAATTCATTGATGGTTGTTGGTGTCTTAAGTCACAGAGAGAGAGAGAGAGAGTAGGGACAGAAGGAGAAAACAATAGAACAAAAATCTAGGAATCACACCTAAGGTTCATAGAATCACTTTAAGACTTTGGAAGTCAATCACTAAGTCATACAAACAGAAAATGATCTCCAGATTTTTTTTTTTGAAAAGTGGTAAAAATGGTTGTATTGAAATAAACTATAAGAGGGTGAGTAACTCTCAGTATATACAAAAAGGTGCCTATGTGCCTATATATGCACAGAAGCCTTTACATTCAGCTCACTATACAAAATTAAAAAAAAAATCAGGAGAACCAATTATCAGTGAAATAACTGACTGGAATTCCTTTAAAAAGCCTAGAACCACCAGCCCAACTCTGCAATTCCGCTCCTTCCAAACTGCCCAACATATTGCAAAGGGAAGCAATTCCATAGTAATCTCCCCCTCTTGGAGAAAGAACCACATCTGCAAGAAAAAAGCAACTTAGAGAAAGTGGATGGAAGAGCCCAGTGCATCTGAAACAGCTGAAAAAAAGTGGCACCAAATCTGATGGGTGAAAGGACAATGAAGCAAAAGGAAAGAAGGTGAACTGATTCTGACTGTGCACCACAATGGCAACACCCAGTGCCCAGCACAAAGCCCCATCTTCCTTTTACAAAGGGACCCACCAAAGCATGAAATCAGGATTTTGGTTAAAAAAAATCCCATTCTTCTCCCCAGCCCACCACCAAGCATCTTCAGCCCCTGGATTGAGCTCTGCCTCATGCAATCTTCCCAACAGATCCAGTAAATGGGGAACCTCCCAAATTCCCAATTGTTCAGATTTCTCCAGCCCCGGATTGAGCTCAAAGATAGCTCCTTCCTTGTTGGAAGCAATTGCATAAAGGGAAGGATACAGCTTGCAAAGGGGCTGTTGATCTGAGCATCAGCAATTTATCTAAAAGTAAATACCATTACCTCTCCCTGGCTTGTATTTAATGTTTTGAAACTTGGGAAGCCTAGCCATGATTCCCTTCCACACACTAGTTACATAAGAAGATTGAGGTTCAAGGGAAACCCAATCCACTGGCGCTGCTCTATACTTGCCTTCAATCACCTGCCACCACAACTGAGTCCTTTCTTGCCATATCTCCATAGCCATTTATATAAAAAGGCCATCATTCATAGTTCTCAGATCTTTAATACAAGCCCCACCTTTCTCCTTGGGTTCACACACCAAATCTCCACAACTCATTAGCCATGTTTTGCAGCTTCACACATATACATAGATTGTCTAGGGTGAGCCAAACTCCTTCCTTAAAAAATTATGCTCATAATTGGCCCCATCTATCTGAGGTCCTTGGAGGAGTGGACTGGATATAGAACTATCTTTTGGCATAAATTTGCATAAAGTGGCTGCTCTCAAATTTGAACCCGCTTTCTCACACTTGTCATCTTGAGGTATGTCACTCATACTAAAACTTGAAAAACATAAATAAATAAATAGCTACTAAACTACTTTACCAATGATTCTTAACTTTTAAACACAACTAACTAAACTATAACTAAACAAATCAAGCTAATATAGGTTTGCCCCCACATAGAACATGTAAATTGGATTGAAAAAAAAAAAACTATTGTCTACTTACAAAAGTACATAAAAATCCAAAAAATAACTGCAAATTTGACTCTTTGGCTCCTGCACCAACTAATCTTCATCTACTATTTTTCTCATGTACATATATTACATGCATATTGATCCTAGAAATGGAAAACTGAATACTATGTGGATTATCTGGTTGTTTTGCCTGGTTGAGATCATTTCCAAGGCTTCTGGTGGTGGTTTGCTAATCCATGCTACCATTATGGAGATTTTTTTTGAAAAAAGGTAAGGTAAATCAGGCCACAAGCCCCCAACTGGGCTAACCCCTTCAACCCAACAAACAAAAGTAAGCTAATAAAGTATTAGCTTTATTTTCTTGAATGGGGATGGTTAGTACTTTATTGTTTTTAGAGGGTCTTTTTAAATAGTGGCTTTACATAGGGTGATGAGGTGCAGAGATGGTACCTTTTGTGTGCAAAACCCTGGCTCTTTTGCTTTGTGCTTTTTATTTCAATTTTGTGGGCTCTATGCCCATATAGCTCTTAAAAATGTACTTTTTCTACTTTAATATGTTTTTTCTTTCACTATCAAAACAAAAGCCTGTTTTTTTTTCCTGAAAAAGGAAGGGGAAAAACAAGAAATAAGAAACATGATGCTTAATAAAAGATTCTTCCTGACGATATAAAGCAATACTACCTTTGCCATTTCAAAGAGAAAAGGGGAAAATGTAACAAGATCAAAAAGAATTTTCTTCATGATTAAGCAGAAAAAAGTACAAAACTAAGATCTCCTTAGGGCTGTCAACAAGTCGGGTCTGGGCCGGAACCAGATAGAACTGGAACCAACCCGATAGGAAATATTGAGGACTCGGAACCGGCAGGGTCTATAATTTTCAGACCCAGAACCGAACTGATTGGTTCTCAGGATAATCTTGTCTGACCTGACGGACCCGATTGTAATAAATACATACATTTAATATATATTAAATATTATATATAATTTATTTAATATATATTATGTATTATATGAATATAGCTCGGGACTGGGTGGAACCAGTTCCGAACTGATAATAATGGGGACACTATATCAGGACCTGGAACCAAAACTGTCACAATCGGTTTGGGTCCGTTGGGTCAGCCCAACCCATTGACAGCCGTGGAACTCCCACAGCAGAGGTGATAAGAGAATCAAATCAAGTACACCTCCTCCCTTCCCAGATAGAAACCACTCAATGCTAAACCACAACGGCTGGCTTCCTAAAAGCCCTCCCAGTGCACACCTTCATCAGCTAAGAAATCCATAACTCTGTTAGATAATCTTCTGATCCAGTCACTCTTGAAGACAAGAATCTAGCTTCCCGAATATGGTTCTGGAGAGTCTATTGGCTACCTCAAGTATCCATCATCTTTCATCCATCTAGTCACCACTTGGGTTTCTCCTTCCACCTTGAATGAAGAGCATTCTAGTGAGAAAAGCAAGTGCAGCCCCTGCAGAAGTGACATAGTCTAAAGCCTGAACAAGTTTATTCTGCCAATGGGTCCAAACAAGCACTTCTTTTTTTTTTTGGGGGGGGGGGGGGGGTTAAAATGAGCACTTCAAGTTCTAGGAGATAACACAACTTCCTGATAGGCATATATTATTAAGTTCAAACATAGTGGTGTTACGCAGACCTGCTTGGCAAGGATTGTTCACAAACATATGGTAAGGATTTCTTGGAGCCTGAAACCATGTTCAACTCTATCCAAATCTCATTTTGTTTGCAATGAACCTTAACTGGCATATGTCTCAAAACTAGATGAGAACATTAGTTTTTCTCCATGGTGATTTATATGAAGAAGTACATATTTGTAAACAATGTAACCTCTAAATCCTGTGGTCCCTGGACAGAAGAATTAATTTTTTAGATAAACAACAGTAAATAGAATTTCATTAATGAGAGTGAACCATGTAATGATCAAATGGTTCTTACTCAGAGAACTTTTGGGTTTAGCTTAGGGTTTATTGGATCATCATGGTTCTAGTGTTTATAAAAAATAGTGATTCTGGTATGAATCTGAGGTCTCAATCGATTCACCTCAACAAGAGAACTTCTATCAATAAAGGGCAGCCCAATGCACAAGGTTCCCACCAATGCAGGGTTTGGGGAGGGATGGATGTACGCAGGCTTACCCCTGCACATACAGAAAAGCTGTTTCCAAGATTTGAACCCTGATCACCCAGGTCGCAATGGAGCAACCCAACCATTGTGCCAAGGCCCACCCTCAAGAGAACTTCTATCAAATATCAACAATAAACAATAATAAATTTACATTACACATAAATAAAAATCACAAATCAAATAAAAAATTGGGGGTAGAGAAAATTCAAGAGGCCTGTAACGATCAACATAAAGACAAACGAGCCAACTTGATATTTGGCATTATCATCACAAAGAGGAGTTTCATGTTGTTTAAGAGCTTTAAGAGTTCAACAGCAACATACATAATAACAGTATACTTCTCACCGGTCCAAGAAAACTTAGAAGTTAGAACTTCTAACATGATGTTTTTTTTTATTGGTAACATTGATGTGTTTATTAGAAGTCATAAACATTACTCCATTATCAAATGGGTGTCAGAATATCCTGCACTTGTTTATGCTGATAATATCATCATTTCAATGATGCAAAAAAGGGGATTGATAATCCGAAAACTTCATGGGGTAGAAGTTTACAATGAAAGATTTTTCAGTCCATGCAAGCTTAAAATCATCACATCTCCAGGATTCCCTATGCATCTTTAATACCTGTGAAAGAGTTTTAGCCATGGCATCATCTACCAGACACATGACCATCTTTTATTGCAGGGCTACATAGATGTTGATGGGACTGGTTCACCTGGGATCAGCATTCTGATATTGGCAATTGGACCTTCATTAGCGAAAATCCTTTATTGCTCTTTTTGGCTAAAGATAAAAACCATGCTTTGGCTCTCACTACTGTCAATTAGTATGAATTTGCAGTGTTGAAGATAAACCCTTTTCTTTTCAGCCTAGTGATTTAGTTGATTTAAGGATACGAGCCCAGCTCTGTGTCGTCAAAGTTCACACATTTTACCAGCTCAGCAAGTGGTTCCACCACTTAATTCCCAGAACATGAGGACTGATAATTACCAATTACAATGAGGCCAATATGATTTGGAAAACGGTAAGCCTGTAAAACTCCTACCTCGATTTCCTAATAAGTCAACGCCGTCGAACTTTTTAAACAGCAAATCGAAACAGAATTCAACAAATCAAACGAGTACAAGCAAAAGTCTTCCTCCAAACTCCTTTCTGCTTATAAAACGAAACTGTCTTCACTAATAATTCCACCAACATATCTCACCATCTAGAATGCCATCCTGAGGCTTTAGGCAATGAAATGTCTTTAGATCTTATAACTCGCATTCCCGTCTATTTTACAAAAGACCGTCTTTTCTAGCTTCATTAGGCTATGCTTTATCTTTGTCATCCTGCTAATGTTTCTCCACTTGTTTTATGGAAAGTTCAAACTGCAATTGTCAATATTCTTAGCTACCATGCACCCATGATGGGAAAAGAATCTCAGAAACAGAACAAGGAATCATGCATTCAAAAACCCTTGTAGGATTCGACCAAAGAGAAAGAAAGACACAAAATAATCGAACAAAAATGTCACCTAGTAAAGAGAACAGATATTTATATATAATATGGAGAGAGGGAAAGAACCTGCAATCCAGCTCGAGAAGAACGAGAGACGGGTTTCTTCTTGTCTTTGTCTTTATTCTCACCCAGGGCTGAGGATTTACCTGTAATAAAACCTTTCGCGCCTTTTCCTGACATCTTTCTCGCAAGAGATCAGAAGAGTACTCGATGATTCGCACACAGAAAACTAGTTTTTTGAAGCACGGCAAGAACGAGAGAGAGAGATGAAGAGCTTAGACCCGAAAAACGATCGGGCAGAGAAGCTTAATACCGGTACAATCATCAAATGACAAAATTATCCTTATCTTTAACTGAATTTAACTCGTCATCCACAAAAGGCGCGTGAGCCTTAAACATGCCGGGGGGCCCGGGTCCGCATCAGTCCTACAATTTGCTGGGCCGGGTCTGCTCCCTTACTTCAGGTCCGGTCCGAAACTTTGCTGTTAATTCCGATTCGAACTCGACCATAAAGTACAAACCAATGAAATTTGGATCTACATCTGCCAGACACTCGATCCTCTTACCCAAACAAAAAAGACCCGACTGATCCGTTTGCAACTCCACACAGGTACAGATGCGTACGATCATCAGCTGAGCTGACGGAAAAATCCCCAAGCCGGAAGAAAACCCGAAAGTCACCTTATAAGAACGAGAAGCTTATGTGCATTTCTCTTGCGCCTAGCCCTTTCAGAATTGAGAGTTCTGTACATTTCTTCTTTTTCTTTTCTTCCTTTTTTTTTTTTTGTTTCTTTGTTTTTTTTCTATTTAATTTTCAATCATTTTTGGTTTCTTCAGAGCTGTTCTTTGGAGGGTTAGGGGGTGCGGATTACTGCAAAGCAAGAAAAACCGATTCATTCCTCACTTGGGTTAGCGTTTCCTACCTGTGTGTAAAATGCCGCCATTCCTTCTCATTTCTGTATAAAGAATTCCGATTTTTTCCACTGTGACTGTTTTCTCTGATAAACACTCCGACGTCTCCGTCTTCGCCTTCAGAAACGTCTTCTTCTTTTCGATTCATAGCATTAGTTTTATTAAAGGGAACCGGGTATACTTGTATCTTCCTATAGATCGCTAGAGTAATATTTAGGTTAGAACATTTCCGATCAAGAATTTAGGGTTTTCTTCCCCATTTCCTCAGATTTTGCTTGAAGGTTTGGCCTTTTTCTGGTAGGGTGTTGAGTTCTCTAATTTGTGAGAAGGATGGATAAGAAAAAGGTGGCGGTTCCTCTTGTTTGCCATGGCCACTCGCGGCCGATCGTCGACCTCTTCTACAGTCCGGTTACTCCTGACGGGTTTTTCCTCATCAGTGCAAGCAAGGGTGAGTCTTTTTTTCTTTAATTCTTTAACTGAGCTATGTCTTTTAACTTATGCAGCATATTTTAAATACATATTTTAAATATTTTCACTGTTTCTTTCTGGCTATTAAATTTTTTTTCTAATATATGTATCAGAATCTTGATTAGATAGCTATGGATTGCTATCTGTTAATGTTTTAAATGGTAAATTGTATGCGATGTGGCACAGGCTATTTTTGATATTGCCAGAGAAAGATTTCATTTTCTTGTTCAAGTAGTCTTTTGTTCATATGGTAATACTCTTGTTAACGCCAGATTCTAGTCCCATGCTGAGAAATGGAGAGACTGGGGATTGGATAGGGACTTTTGAAGGGCATAAGGGTGCAGTGTGGAGTTGCTGCCTTGATACCAATGCTTTACGTGCTGCATCAGGCTCTGCTGATTTCACTGCGTATGGAGCCTTAACTTCTTTCTGTTGAAAGTTTATATTGATATCGGTGTTAGCCTGTTAACTCAGTCCTTGTAATGAGGGCATGCACTATTTAATAGTTATTCCTTGCTAAGGCAAGGGGATACCCATAATATGTACCACAGGAGTGCTGTTCCAAAACATTGAAGTCATGTTTTTCTTTTTAAATTTCTCAGTTTCTAAAGTTTTGGTGTTCCACAACTGGGTCAGTTTTTTGGTTGCTTTGCAATTCTTGTTGGAATAGGATGTATTTCTCTTTCTTTCCCCCTTTATTTTTTCCCTTCTTTGTCTGTTGCATTTGTTCCTTGTTTGTTCTTGAAGCCTCTTTCTTTCTTATTATGTACAAATGGAAGAGACAATAGATATACACGGCTCTAAAAACAATTTGGGCAATCATACTTGTAGGTAACACTATAGAACTCGGTGTTGTTAGATTTTAACAGTTCACAAAACTGGAAAGGCTACTGGGTCATGGGTCAAAATCAAACAGTCCGACCACTGGGTCATGGGTCAAACTGGAAAGGCCACTGAATCGCGGTCATTCTTCTTGTTTTTATACAAATGATGCAGGTCAAGTCTCATAAATCATGTTTTTGCAAAAATACATATACATGCTTTTTTATCAATAAAGTACATATACATATTTGATCAATACAGATTAGATAAATAAATAAAACACAAAGTGTCATGGCTTAATGGTATCATACATGTATATAGGATGTCACTGGTTCAAGTCTCTCCACCATTATTTTATAACTTATGATAAATCACTGACCTAGGTGGGTTGCTAAAACATGGACGGTTTTAAAATGTTCATCAAGGTTAGTAGGTGGTTAAGAAATTTTTGGCAAAAAACAGAAAACTGGTATTCTGAAAACTGGAATGCTCACTAGTTCCTAACTCTGACCGTTTGGTTCAGTCTGAGTCTGTCAACATTGAGGGAACTCTTGCATGGTGGCTTATTTGGACATGAATTGGAAGTATCAGAGTTATTTGGACCTCATCTTCCTTTTTTGCAGATATTTTTCTATCTGATTTTGTAGACAGTTGTCTTATGATGGTTAATTGAGCAAATATTTTAATGCCACAAAAAGTTAAAAAGTAAGTTATTTGAACCACATTTTCCTTTTTGCAGAAAGATATGGGATGCATTAACAGGGGACGAATTGCATTCTTTTGAACACAAACACATTGTTCGAGCATGTGCATTCTCAGAGGTAATTGAGAATATACATGTGTGGCTATTTTGTTTTCCAGAACTGTTTTGTTTGTACTTCCGTGTCTTCAACAATTTTCAGTATTTTTTATGATTCCCGTCCTGGATAACTTAACATATGTTCCTTGGTTGATTTAATCTGACTTCCATGATCTGCACTGTACATTCTTTTTATCAGGTGGTATGTTCTATCCCCTCTCTTGTGATCTATGTTTCTCTGGAATCCTTTAATATTTTGTATTTTGATCTTCTACTATTTCCAATATCTGCACAATAAATGATATACATACGGCTCACCCAATTGATTGATTCATATTGTTTTGTACTCTGCATTTGCTATGTTAGAGTCCTATAAGTGCTTTTTTCACTCACATTATATCACAGATTTGATCTTTTATATGAGAATGTGCTTTTTCTTTATTCAAGTTCATTACAACTAATTTTGTGTAGAGAAATAGCTAATTAGTTTGTGGTCCCACTGATTTAAACCCTAAAACACAAACCAACCTGTTTCCTCTGACTCTTCCTGGTCACCGGGAAATTCTCCAAGATGTCACACCTTGGGCACCTTCTGTAATCTCCAATGACCTCCAAGAATCAAGTGATTAAAGCTGTAATCTCCAGCCCTATAAGTGCTTTTTTCACTCATATTATATCACAGATTTGATCTTTTATATGAGAATGTGCTTTTTCTTTATTCAAGTTCATTACAACTAATTTTGTGTAAGAGAAATAGCTAATTAGTTTGTGGTTCCACTGATTTAAACCCTAAAACACAAACCAACCTGTTTCCTCTGACTCTTCCTGGTCACTGGGAAATTCTCCAAGATGTCACACCTTGGGCACCTTCTGTAATCTCCAATGACCTCCAAGAATCAAGCGATTAAAGCTGTAATCTCCAGCCCTAGAAAGTTCTCATGTAGCCAGCTGAATCAGGCCTACATGAGAACCCTAATTGATCCTAAACTTGGCTCTGATACCAAGTTGACTGTAACCAACGATGATCTGATTGGTTTTGATAAGAGAACAGCAGAAAAAGAAGAGAAGGGGTGCAGAATCAAATCTGTCCTGCCTCCCCAAAGATTGCTATATATATTAAACAAACAAAAGAGATTACAATCACATGAATACCCCTGCCACCTATTTCTCTACATTTTGCTTTAGTTCTTGCTGGAGTTTCTTACTATATATGAGAAGTGATCTAAAGATAGGTCACTAGCTTACCCAGTTAAAACATTCATTCTGGCACTCGCCATGGTTTAGTCATGCTACTTTAGTGCCTAGGAATTCCAATACTGTACATATAATATGCAAGGAATTAACTTCTCTTGCATCTACAGGTTGGATAGTAAAATGCATGCATGTGGATTGTGACGTAACATATTTACGTATCGTACTATTTTCCCAATGGGGATGAAATGACATAAATTTCTGAAGTCTATGACATTGGGTTATCTAATGTTATTGTTAAATGCTCAACTTTATGATATTTTTGGTGTATATTGGGGAATACCTTTTCTCTTGTACTGTCTGCTCTGCATCCTGATTCCTGATACACCATTTATAGAGTATATAACTTTGTTATTGATCAAAGAAAAAAGGTCAATAATTTTTTTGAGAATTGATAAAAAATAAGTTTTTTGAGAAGTACCAGTTGGGAATGAGATTACAAAATCTTGCTTGGCCCAAAAGCCAAGACCCAGCCATCAGTCTATCTGTGTTGGTAAGTGGGTGAGCTTGCTTGAAACCTCCTTTAACTGGGTTACTCATTCCTTTCTAAATATTATGATTTATGATCAAATTATCAATTAATTCAAGCTTTTATAAGATTTATTTTCCTCTTTTTTTTGCCCCTAGAATTTATATGGAATTAGGAGGCACTCAAAGAAGGAAAATGGAATCTAAATAAAATGAAAAGAAATTTGAAGAAAAAGGAAGCACTCAAGCCCCTGATCCTTTTTACTTGATTCTTGAAGGTCTAAACCAAAATAGAAGAAAAAAAGGAAAAAAAAAAGATGTCATCTTAACATCTTGGTACCTTTTTTCCCAGATGAGAATGTCTAAAAACTTGGTGAATGACTTATTTCTTTTGATTCTTATTTTGTACTATTGAAAACTTTGCTTTTAGACGTATACTTCATGTCCAAAAGTCCAGCTAATTTTGAAGTTATTATTATTTTTGGTGGGTGCTGTTCAGTGTTGTGTGACTCAGACCAGATAGGATGGTTGAGCCAGTGAACAGTAACCATTCTGGGTCCTAGTTAAGTAATTGTCTTTTATGGTTTGAGCTGGGTAACTGCTTAGTTAATCAGTAAAACTGTGACCCTACAAGCATTCCGGTTTTAGTTCAGTCTCAGTCTCACAACATTGGTGCTATATGATATCCTCATGCTGACAAGCATAAGAAGAATGCTGAGTTCATGTCTGTGAGTGGCCACTGACCACTGACCACTTTGTGTGAAATAAATACCAAAGGTTAGGTCCATATCCAGTACACCGCATCTAAGACCCCAGATAGCTGGGGCCAACATTGGGTTGTGGCTTTCTTTTTGGGTGTTATGTGCATGGATGTCAGTGGGTTGGGTTTAAGTGGTAAATCAGCATTCACCTGACCCTAAATCTGATAGGGTTGGGTAAGCCATAATTGGGTTTTGGGTAAGGTTTGGGTTGAGGTGGACCTGTGCAAAGCCTTGCTCCATTGGCATTGTCACATTGAAACATTTGCAAAATATAGCCTTGATTGAGCATATGTATATTTTTGTTGTACGGGTTGGGTTGGGTTCAGATCCAATTTCGTTTAGCTGGGGAAGGACAAGTCTGGTAACTATGGTTGGGAATACTAGGTGATTCTTTTTAAACTCCTTAGTCAATTATTGATGGGATATATATTACTTAATGTTCCTTAGTTGAATGTGCTTCTCATTTTAGGTTTGTTTATCTGTGTGCAGGATACACACCTGCTGCTCACTGGTGGAGTTGAAAAGATCCTTCGTATTTTTTATTTGAATCGTCCAGATGCACCACCTAGAGAAGTTGATAGATCTCCAGGTTCAGTCAGAACTGTAGCCTGGCTCCATAGTGACCAGACAATCTTAAGTTCCTGTACTGATATGGGTGGTGTAAGGTATACATATGATACCACATGGATATTGTAGCCTTCTTATTTATCTGCAGTTCACCTTCTCATTTATTTGGGGCAACATTTAAGAAATGGAATGAAGATTGTCATTATGAAACACATGACAACTTCAAATTGTTGACATGCTTATGACAGTGTCTAAGTGCCATATTTATGGTTATATGAAATTCATTATATGTTTAGTTGTTAGATTCTATAAATTTCCATGATATTTGTTAAACTTGTAACTTATTTAACTGATTTGGAGTATATGTGCAAGGATGTGTTAACTTGGTCTTTTATACTATGTTGGATCTACTAGTTGTACATCCAAATATAATTGTATGAGACATTATGAGACTCTGAGCAGAAAGACCAAAAATAGAAATATAATGCTAAAACAATAACTTGGTTGCTTGGTATGGCATTGCTTAATATTACATACATTTATGAATGTGCAAAACATGTCATATTTAATAAGCAATAGTTAATGGGAACTTGTAAAGTTTGACATAGTTTTAGGTTCAAACGAAACTAGAAAAATTACCATGGAAGCAGGTATTGAGTCTATTGACTTTTGGAGCATGCTGCTACAGAACAAATTATACTTGGTATTGTCCACGAAATGATGCTGCAGTGCAACTTGGGTGAGCTCAGATTGGGCTTTTGTCAAAATTTGAATGGGCTCAGCCCAAAGGTCTGAGCCCAAAGCATTGTAAAGTGCTAACTTGGGCCAACCCAAGCTGCACCTCTATGCAGGAGAATCTGAAAAGGTATTGAAAATAAGTGGTGTACCTTTGTACTAGAGGCATGCAGACAACACCAAGCAACCCAAAAGAGTAAGGCTGTGTTTGGTTTGAAAGAAAAGGTAGGGAAATTTGGTACATGCAGACAATATTGGAAAAAGGAACAATGGGGTGATTCATGTGATTTTTGTAAATGAATGAAAACTTTAACCAAGAAAAAGGTCAGAAAATAATGGTAGGCTTCAGTCATATGCTTGTGTGGAGCACTTCAAATCTATTCTAAGAAGGCCTGTATGTAGAAGGGTGTGGGTAGAAGGTTTGGATTGGCCGGATGTAGGGGTGGAGAATAGGAGAAGGTTGGAGAGAAGCTTTAGTTTAGAAAAGATCAAGGAGGTTGTATTCTCTATGGATAGAACAAAAGCCCCAGGGCCGGATGGGTTCACAATGGCTTTTTATCAGGACTATTGGGATATTTTGAAAGATGATCTTTTGCGGGTGTTTGAGGAGTTTTTCAGGAGAGGAGTTGTCAATCCGGGTGTGAACTCTACATTTATAGCCTTAATTCCAAAAAAGAAATATGCTTCCCACTCGAAGGATTTTAGGCCAATTAGCTTGGTTAATAGCTTGTATAAGATCATTGCAAAAGTGTTGTCTTTGAGGCTGAAGAAGGTTTTGCCAGATATCATTGCACACTACCAAGGAGCTTTTGTGAATGGAAGACAAATTATTGATCAGATTTTAATTGCTAATGAGAGTGTGGAGAACTTTAAGAGGGATAAGAAGAAGGGAGTGGTCTGTAAGCTGGACTTGGAAATGGCTTATGACTTGGTGGACTGGGAATTTTTTAGGAAAGTTTTGACTAAATTTGGGTTCGGGGATAAGTGGTGTAAGTGGATTATGGGTTGTGTCCGAAATTGTCATTACCCAATGCTAGTATGGGATAGTAGTAGATTTCTTTCTAGCCAGTAGGGGTATAAGACAAGGAGACCCCCTTTCTCCTTTCTTGTTCATTCTAATTGCGGAGGTTTTGGGGAAATTGATTCACAGAGCTGATTCTAGGGGGCTTATTAGAGGCTGGAGAGTTGGGAGGGTGGAAACCCCCCTTACTCACTTGCAGTTTGCTGACGACATGATTCTGTTTTGTGAAGGTGGTAATGTGAGCTTTATCAGGAATTTGAAGTCGGCGATATAACTATTTGAGCAAATATCAAACTTGAAGGTTAACCTTGGGAAAAGTTGTGTTGTGGGGTAGAATTTGGAGGAGGGAGAGATCAGGGAGAGTGCTGAAGTGCTGGGGTTTGAAGTCTCAGGGTGGCCTTTGAACTACTTAGGGTTGCCTTTAGGTGATAATCCTATGAGAGAGAGCTTTTGGAACCTGGTGGTGGAAAGGTTTGAAAAAAGACTGGTTCTTGGAAAAAGAACTACCTCTCTCTTGGTGGGAGAATTACTCTTATTAAGGCCACGCTTGCTAATTTACCTATCTTTTTCCTGTCGATGTTTAAAATCCCAGTGAAGGTTGCTAATAGATTGGAGAAGCTAATGAGAGATTTCTTGTGGGAACCAGAAGAGGAAGAGAGGGATCATAGAGTTAGCTGGGAGATAGTTTGTAGGAGTAAGACATGTGGTGGTTTGGGGCTTGGGAATATTAGGATAATGAATATGACTTTGTTGGGAAAGTGGTTGTGGAGATTCCCCTTGGAGAAGGAGAAGCTTTGGGCTAGAATAGTGGCAAGTGTTCATGGGCTGGAGCATAATGGATGGGACGTTGGAATCAAAGCTAGGACCACAAGCAATTCTCCTTGGAAATCCATTCATGATCTGCTACCAGTTTTCTCCCCTAATATCAGGTATGATTTGAATTCCGGTAACTTCATAAAATTTTGGGAACAAACCTGGGTGGGGAGTGCCCTTTTAAAGGATCAGTTTCCTTCTTTGTTTGCTTTTTCTTATCTGAAAAATGAGCCAATCTCGTCTTTTACCACCCCGTTCTCTTCCACTTCTGGGATTGGGTGGAACTTGGGTCTAAGAAGGGATTTGAGGGACTCAGACTTTGACATTATTTTGAGCCTTATTGCAATTCTTGATAACGTTGTCTTAGACCCCACTAGGGCGGATTCTAGAATTTGGACACCTTCTCCCAACGGCATTTTTTCTTGTGTTTCTTTCTTCAAAGTCTTAAGTCAGTCCACCAGTCCTACCTTCTCTCCTTTTCCTGTTGATGAGGTTTGGTGTAGAGCAATACCTCCTAGGGTTGGTAGTTTTTGTTAGGAAGCCTATCTGGAAAGAATCAACATTGATGATCTACTCCAAAAGAAGAGACCCAATACTTGTTTGTCACCTCAGTGGCGTGTTCTTTGTAAAGCGGATGGGGAGACTAGTTTTCACCTATTGGTGTCTTGCCATTTTGCGAGGTCAATTTGGGAATGGGCTTTGTCCCTATTTGGATGTAGTTGGAATACCCCATCAGACTTGCAAGGCCTTTTTTCCCCTTCTCTTTTCAGGTGGCGAATAAAAAGGGGAAGGACAATGTGGAGAGGACTAAGGGCTGCAGTATGTTGGACACTTTGGGAAGAAAGAAATTCCAGGATATTCTCAGAAGCTCAGAGAGGAGCAGCAGATCTGAGGGCTATCATTCATATTAGGGCGGTACAGTGGCTGAAATCTTTGGAGCTTTTCACAGATTACACTGTGGATGACATGTTGAGGAAGTGGGGTGAAATTGCAAGTTGCACACAGACTAAGTCAGTAATGAGTGTGGCTTGGACCCCTCCACCTAGTGGATTCGTGAAACTAAACTTTGATGGGTGTAGCAGGGGAAATCCGGGACAATCGGGGATTGGGGGTGTTTTTAGGGATGAAGATGGGGTCATTTCTGCCATGTTCTCAGGCCCAATTGGAGTGGGTGACTCCCTAAGAGCTGAGATCTTTGCAGTTATGGAAGGAGTACAGAAAGCTAAGGAGTTGAACATCAGGAAACTCTTAATTGAAGGGGATTCAGAGGTGGTGATAGGGTGGCTGATTAAAGATCACAATGGCTTATGGAAGTACAATAATGAGAGGAGGAAATTCAAGTGGCTGGTGCGGGAGATGGAAGTTAAGATACCTTGGGTTAAAAGATCGGCTAATTTCCTAGCTGACGGTTTAGCTAAACAAGGGGCAGAAAGGGATTCACTTTTTTGGGCTAAGCTGTAACTATAGTGTGTTTTCTTTCTTTCTTTCTTTTTTCTTTTCTTGAGGTTCTTTGTTGCTCTTGGAAGATAAGCATGTTTGTCTTCCCATTGTAAATCTTCTTTTGATGAGTTAATGAAAGTGTTATTGATCAAAAAAAAAAAGTGATAGTACTGTATTTAATGTAAAGTTAAGTGCATAGGTGATAAAGTGAGAAAATGTGATGGATAAGTACCACATTGAGTAAAGAACTTGCATATTTTCTTATGATGATTCAATTATCTTTCAGAATCAAAAGCCTCTCTGAAGATTTCTCCTATAGATCTTAAGACTTGGTTTGGATATACTTCTACTTGTGAGAAGTGTCTATTTTGGCATTTTTACACACTGCAGTCTGCACAAACTAGTCCGAATGTCAAACTGCTGAAAAAATAAATGTTATAAAGAAAAAAACAGAAAATTAAAGCATCCTAAGAGCTGAAACGTGGAACCAACACATTTCTATATTTAACAAAAGTAGCTGCAAGACTATATTTTTTCAACAAAATATATCTAATTTCAATTAAGTTTGCTGTTCCCTGTGGACACGTGATTGGCTATTACTATGTAAAGCACTGACTATAGTAAATTACACTAGCAAATTTGTGTTATTTAGCACACCCATATATTGTCTTTCATATGCTAGCAATATAAAACAAACTAAAGAGATCTGCCCCAATCTATTGGGGTTTATCTAATGGTTGGGAATTATGAATTGCATACCCAAACCTGAATCAGGTGAACTGCAAAATGTGCAATTATGGAGTGCTTTTTGTATTTTTGCCTCATGTTATCTTGGTGACTTTACAGGTTATGGGATGTGCGTAGTGGTAAAATTGTCCAAGCACTCGATACTAAGTCTCCGGTAACTAGTGCTGAAGTGAGCCAGGATGGCCGCTACATCACAACTGCAGATGGATCAATGGTTAAGTTCTGGGATGCAAATCAGTAAGTTCCAAATTGAATTGCCTTCAATTACTTGCTTGGGTTGGTTTAACTGTTTTGCATTGTTAAGGATTTTTTCTTGTGATACAGTTTCACATTAGTGAAAAGCTACAACATGCCATGTACTATGGAGTCGGCATCACTGGAGCCAAAGCATGGAAATAAGTTCATTGCTGGTGGAGAAGACATGTGGATACATGTCTTTGATTTCCATAGTGGTGCAGAGATTGGTAGGTACTGTAAACCAGTAGGTTTTGCCAGTGAAAGAAATGATGTTTTTTGTTTTTGTTTCTATTTTGCAAGAAGAGTGACATATAGTTCAAAGGAAAAGATATTGCTGCACGCCTACACCTAATACCTGAACCAAATCGAAACTTGCATTCTTAGTTGGGTTCCTAATGTGAAGGTGCCAGCTAGCCTGCTGGTAAAGTCTCTGGCTGGTTGTAGCTAAGACCTGAGATCGAATTCCACTTCACCTGGATTTTGGGGGGGTAAGGGCTACTCCCTGTTGTGTGGCCCATTACAAAAAAAGGGGTTCCTCTATGTATAACAATCTTAATGAATGATGTGCAAGAAATGTCTACATGCATAGATCCTGAGTTAGGGATTTGGTGATGCTAGAGTGTTATTATTAAAGTCTTATTCGTGATTGCAAAATCTGGATTATTGTTTTCATTTTACTCTATTCTCCTTTTGTAGCTGCAATGGCTATAATATCTTACATTGGGTGCAGGATGCAACAAGGGTCATCATGGTCCTGTCCACTGTGTTCGTTTCGCACCTGGAGGGGAATCCTACGCCTCAGGATCTGAAGATGGAACCATTAGAATATGGCAGACAGGTCCATCTCATGATGAGATTGAGACGTTTGGAGCAAATGGACCAGCAGGGAAAGTGAAGGTAACGGCAGATGAGGTTGCGCATAAGATTGAGGGTTTCCACATTGCAAAGGATGGGAAGACTGAAGAGAACAAGGAACCAAATGATGGCCGACGTTGCTCATAACAATGTCCTCTCTTGATGGATTTTGTTTGTAAGGATATGATATGGTCTGTCACCTTTGAACAATTTTCATTTGTTAAAAAAAATAAATGAACCCATTTTTTTTGTACACTTGCTGTCAATCAGCTTTAATGAATGCTTCATCCAGTGTAAGATTTGATCTCCCTATTTACCATGTCAAGGAATTTCTGTAGGACTCTGAGGCTCCTCTTTTGGCATGGATATTTTTAGATCTCAGTATGTCACTCATCCTACAGTTTTGCTCTATATCGCCATTCCTTCCTGTCTGCGGACTGAGCCTCCTCCAGGTTTCCCTACCTTTACCTTACTTTCCTACTCTCTTTCAAACCAAATACAGCTTAACGCTCAGTTTGGAAAGAGTGCAAATGCAAATATGTTTAATGCACGTATTTCTAAGCCTTGTATTTTGCACTGTAGATATTTGTATTTATAATCTTCCCAAGTTTGAAAAGAGTGTAAATACAAAGGCTTAGACTGCACTGAGCAAAGAATTATATTGTGATTCCGTCCCTCCCTTCCCCTCCTTTTAAGCTATGTTGCTGATATTTTAAAAACCTGTTCTTGTTTTATTTGAAAACGGTTTAACACAAGGCACTGAAACTGTCTATTTAACACCCACTTTCGCATTAAGGCTCAGTTTGGAAAGAGTGCAAATTACAAATATGTAGCAAATACAATTCACTTTTGCACTCTTCCAAACTGAGACAAAGGGTCGCAGCTTTATGGGTTGGTCCAGGTTTAACTGTTCAAGGCTATCGCTGGCCTGGGCTTTGGCCCAATGTGAGGTCAAAGCCCAATGTTGCTGATTAGGCTTAGGCTTCGTGCCTTTTATTAATTTGGATTTCGTACTATAATAAGTGAGTACGAAATCTTTGGTGGTCATGATAATAGTAAATAATATGTTCTTAAATTTTTTTATTTTTTTATTTATCTGTTTATAAAAATTATTTTTATTTGTCATGATTATTTTTATTTAATATGATGAATATATAATATTAGAGACGTGTTCCAATATTTTCTATAATTTTTTTGTATTTTTTATACTTTTGTATGTTTTCATCTTTTTAATTTTTATTATTATAATACTATTTAATTATGACATCTACGATTGACACATTTGACCCAAAAGGTTAAATTGTTAACTCCCACCAAATAAGAAAACATCATTTTTTGGTTTGCTTTAAATTTGTATTTTATTTTTATCATCAATAAAAATATGGGTAAAAAATTTAAACATACCCTGAGTTTTCATAAATTGATTTAAATGTACCATGAGTTTTTCAAAAGACTTAAGTATACATTCTAGCTAATAGATTTGATAGAATCAATTGAAAGGCTTTTTGACCTTCATCATTTTTCAAAATTTCAAAGAAAACCAAAGAGAAGAAATAAAATAGAAATGAGACCTTGACTTTCATCTCCATCCAACCTTCACTTGCCCATTTTCATTTTAACTCGTTTGTATAAAATTTATTGTAGGTTTATTATTTATCTTATGCAATGATGGAATGCCTTAAACCCTTAATTTTTATACTCTTCTTTGCATCTTTTGTTCAAAGGACGTGGACAAAATTTGTATATTTAGTCTTATTCATCTGGAGGTGCCAGTGACTGCCGATTATTCTTTGCTGTCTTTTCAAGTTTGAGTGGTGGAATTTCTATTTATTTTGATGGTACTTTTGAAAATACGAGGTCTGGGATGGCTTGTGTTTCTTTATCAAGCTCATGTCAATTCATAGTGGCTTGCTCATGACCTATAGATGGGGATGAACCAGTTGATGCTAAGGCCTAGGGTTTATGGCATGCTTGGGATCTCTATTAATTATGTTCCTAGGTTGTTAAATGGTATTGCTCTGCCCTCAACGATATAATCTTTTCTATTTTCAATGCATAAATTCTGAATTTGGCACAGGACCAAATATATATATATATATATATATAATCTATGAACCAAATCCTCAAAGTCACGGCAAATGCAAACCCAACAACCTGTACATCTCAGCTATTCAATATCAGAACCAATGCAACTAAAAAAGGGTGATTAGGTTTCATTGGCTTGCAGAAACAGAAAAAAGAAAGGATGTTTATTCTTTTTAGGGGTAAAACATGATTTCTAAAATATTAAAAGAGGTCTTTCAAATGGTAGTTATGATTTTATCAAAAGAGGGTATAATTAAGTCCAGTGGGGCCAGATAATACTGTATTCTTAAGTCTATTTGAAACGGTCAAGGTATCTTTAAGTCTATTGTCAAAACCCAGTGTACGTTTAAGTCTTTTACCCTAGAAATAATTATTCTTTGTTACACTTATTTTTATTTAATATACCTAATTAATATAGGATTCAACAAAAGAATAAGAATTAATACCCTAAATATAAGAATTAATGAGATGGAGTTGAATGATGAAAAACATAGTAGTTCAAATTACATTTTGTGCCTTTATGATTAGAAAGAGAACAATTCAAAAATTGGGGTATTCTAGTCAAGAAAAAAATTAAATGAATATTAATGGGAACTAATACTTTAAATAAAGAAGTTAATGAGAGGGATTTCAATAGGGAGAAAATGAGTTGTTCAAATTACATTTCTGTCCTTGCAATTTAGAGGGGGTCCAAATTCAAAAAAAACTGGGTATTCCTGTCAAACAAAAGTTTCACACCATCACTTACACTTTTAATAATAGTGTAGGTGCTAAGAAATAAAGTGGATAGATTATAGATACTGACCCCATACTTTTAGATTTAAGCACTTTTTGCCCCAATATCTTTCCTTCAATTATTTGCATGGAATATTTTATTGTGACTGTTATGTGCACTTCTGTACATTTTTAAAACCCTTGGCTACCTCTTTTAACTTAGAGTCCATTTGATTCTCAGTGGGATTCAGAATGGTCTATCCCCATAGTATGTTTAATTTATACATGAATTAGAATGGTAGTTGGAATCAATTGAATCAATGAGAGGGTGGAAATGGCCATTCCCTCAAAATGGGGGAATGTCATTCCATTAGTTATGGGAATGGGTCATTTCATATCCAATTCCTGACCCTTATTCCCACAACCAAATGAGCCCTTAGTTTTTCTAGAATTAGAATACTAACTCTTGCATATTTCTCACTAGGGGTGAGCATTATTCGGTTAAAACCAAAAAACTAAATCAAAAATTTTCGATTTTAGTTATTTTTCCTGGTTCAGTTATTTCAGTTTTTGAATATTTTGATTTTTAGAATTAGAAATTCGGTTAATCGAAAATCGAATTAATCAAACTTTTCTATATAACATATAATATATAATATATAATATATAGCATATGATATTTAATATATAACATATTTGTATGTTAATATATAATATAATGAAATTTTATTTCATAATATATATATATATATATATATATTATGTTATAATATAAAATATATAATATAGTATATATTATTGAAATTCGGTTTTAACCCACAAAAATGAATAAAAAATTTCAGTCTTAGTTTAGTTTTTAAAATTTTGATTTATTCAATTCAATTTTTAACCGAATAAATCGAATGCTTACCTCTTTTTCTCACAACAAAGGCTGGTAGAAATTTCGCCAATTCACACCCTTTATGAAGGAGCATTTGATCTTCAAATACCATGCTTTACATATATATTTGTACTTTTTGTCATTATTGCTATTAACTCATGGAATCATAAGGGGTAATTGGTAATTTTACTTTTACCATTAGTAAGAAAAAGTAATACATATCAATATAATGTATAATACATGTGATGATTGAATATATACTTGTCACTATTTGAAGAGACGATAGGTCATTGGATCTAGTACTCACTAAATGAATGAAATTCGTACTAGGGTTTCTTCGCTAGAGGCGCTCTCAAAGGGATTTCGTTGGGCTCTCCATCACCTTCCTCCTTCTGGTTTCTTTCTCCCTCCCTCTCTCTTTGTTTTGAGAGAGTCTCCCTCTCAAGTTTTTATGAGGTTTTTTCAAGGTTTTGTTTTTCTGTTCGTTGTTTGATTCTATTCGAGGTTCTCGCTCAAGCTCGTTGTCCACAGGCGAAGGCAGTCTTTTGGTTTCCTCCTCTATCAGTTCGCGGTTCCCCAACAATTGTTGTTCATGGTGAGTCTCGTTTGCGGTTCTCCGGTTGATGCTACTCAAAGTGAGTTTCCAATGATGACGGTCTTTTGGATTCCTCCTCTATCAGCTTCGTTCATAGTCTGTGGCGGATTGGTGGATTGGTGATGTGTTTATTTTCTTATGTTGGTGATTTGACCTCACCGTTTTCTCGTTTGCAGAAGATCTTTTGATCCTCTTTCATCCATTGTCTTATTTTGTTCTCTTAAGAAATTGTTCCTGGGTTTTCTGATTGGCCTCATCGGCCTTTTTTTGTATCAATTTCTTGATGAAATTAAATATGATGCTTAATATCATCCTCTATCCGATTCAAGAAGATTCGGTCCAATATATATTATATATTTATAAATATATAAAGATGTTATTTATTTATTTATAAATATATTTATATATTATATTTTTATAAATTTGTTATATTATTTAATTTTTTATAAAAACTATGTATATATAATCAAAATAATTAAAAAATACTTGTATTTTTTGTTTTTACTTGATTTAAATTAACATATTTTATTTTTCTTTTAATAGTTTATTAATTTTTAAAGAAAACGAGTCAGATCGAATCAAAATCGAAGATTCGACTTGTCGATAGGATTTGAATTCAAATTGAGTCCTATCATATCTAATCCAGATTGGTCGAATCTGACATGATTAACGTCGGATCGAATTCGAATATGATTTTCAACTTGATCTTCATATTAAATCGAATCCGACATGAACAACATCAGATTGAATTCGAATATATCCTAATTTGAATATGATCTAATCCGTTTGCATCCTTATATATTAGTTTCTTACATTATATAAAAATAATAAGTATCACATATCCCTAATCTTATAGGTGAATAAATAATTTTGTCACCTTGGAGAAAGTTGATAAGAGGTGTTGGGATCATTTTGAGAATCAAACCAACAAATATAAAAGTAAGTGAATTTACCTACTTAAATATCTTTTCAAAAAAATGACTATTTTTTACGGGGAAAATTTAATGCGAAAAAGATATGATATAAGAAGAATTTTGACTAATCAAAATTCACCATAAATTTTAATAAATAATACCTGATTGGACTACCACGTTTATGATTCCTTTAATTAGTCTGAACTTTTTCAGAAATCATATCTTTTATATATAATAATCGAGCTAGTTTGAAAAAAAAAAAAAAAAGAATGAACCGATAGTTCCGGTCACTTGGTAGTTGGACTCGGATTGGACCCGACTTAATTAGGGAGCAACCGACCGATCAATGTTATGGACCTGAACTAGACCCGTCCATCGATTAGAACCGGGGCTAATCGGAACTGGTTGGTATTCATCGACGTTCTCGCCATAAACGCCATTAACCCGTAGGCGGTGAAGGAGTACCGCCCAAGGCAGCGAAAACGAAAACGCCGATCATCGAAGCGAAAAAGCTACTTGACTTGATTCCGAAGGAAAGCCTCCCTCTGTTGAAGAAGTTTCTCTCTAATCAGAACGATAATGGCTACGGCAGCGATAGACAGTAAGCAGGCAGCCGCGGCTACACCAGAAGAGATGTGCTCTTCGAAGACGATGAAGCAAGGAGAAGGTCTCAGACAGTATTATCTTCAACACATCCATGACCTTCAGCTTCAGGTCCGGCAGAAGACTCACAATCTCAATCGCCTTGAAGCTCAGCGGAATGATCTCAATTCCAGAGGTACGCCGATTTCTAACCCTAACCCTAACCCTAACCCTGTATTTTGCTTTCTCAAGCTTTTATTTTTTTCCTTGATGGTAGTGTTGTAGCTTTCTTGGGTTATTCTTGCTGATTACTGATCTAGGGTTTGCATAGAAGAGTTGACATCCTGTTTGTGTTATTTAAGTCTCATTTTTTTAGTTATGGATAAAGAAAACTATTGTTTTTTCAGTTTCTCCCAATTTTTCTGGGAATTTTAGTTTAATTGGGGAAGGAATTGTGGTTCCCCGGTAAGAGATGGCAGAGGCATTTGTTTCTCAGTTATTGGCGCTTGGAACGGTGAAGGAATGGGAAGAATATAAGGGCTTTTATTCAGCTGCTAATGTGGGAACATCTTTAGAGGGAGTTTTGGGCTAAAGCATTGATTTTTGTAAACTGCAATTTGTATCGTTGTTTAGCTAATTAGTTATGTTGTTTTATGTATTGTTTTATAGGAGTCAACTCTCATCTTTTCTAGGCTTCATGTAGAGATGTTGGAATACTTTTAATGTTTTGGTTGGTAATGCTAAGCGGATTTTATAAATTGGACAGTCAGGATGCTTAGAGAGGAATTACAGCTGCTTCAAGAGCCTGGATCATATGTAGGAGAAGTGGTGAAGGTTATGGGTAAATCGAAGGTTTTAGTGAAGGTGAGTTGGTTTTCTATTCCTTCCTCTTTTCTCATCGCAGGAAAATGCAGCCCCAATTTATGTTGTTTTTGAGCTATGCTTGGAATATAATTTAGTATGATACTCTATTGGGAGTTGGACTGTTGGAATCGGGTTCTTCTGTTCTGATGCTTATTTACATTGAGTAAAACAACTCGTACATTTGATTCCATGTATTATATGAAGACAGTGCATTCTTCTGTCCATATGGTTATGCCATCATAATTTACTGCTATTTTGTGCTTGCTTCTGTGTCAACGAGTGTGTTAATTCTTGGAATTTACTTGGTAGCTTAGTGAAATGGTAGTCCAACATTTATAGGTAATTGAATTTCTGGTGCATTATGCAATCTTTTTCTTTGTCAAAAGGAGGAATTTTGGTCATTCTACCGCTCCGTCTGTATTGACCAGTGAGATTATATTATCAGTCATAGAGATGTTGTTACTTCTGAATGTTGGGCCTGGTTGAGTAATCTGTGGACTGTGGTTTACATGTGAATTAGAATGAACCAAAGTTTGGATTTGGAAACAATATGTTTAATATCATAACAGAAAAGATTTATTGGATGTAGTTGATTGGCATCAAATAAAAGTATAAAAGAAAACAAAGCGATGCAATGCACCTTTTATTAGCTTAATTGGATTACTGGATGCCTAGACAACTGGATCTGTCAATTCCATTGTAGATAAGCTAAAATAAATGACTGATTTCTGACAATGTTCAGGATTCTTGTTGTATCATATTCAAAGCATTCAGTTTATGCAATATGGGGGTTTTGGCTTCTGGAATTTTCCTTGTTTTTGGTCCTTAACTCCAATTTCCATCTTTGTATCAGACTTTGATTCTTTCCTGCTTTTTTTCTTTATTTACTACTTACTTATTTTCTTTAAGCAAGGGAAATTCACTGTGAAGTTTTTTTTTTTTTTCTGATAAAGAGGTGAAATGTTGCAGCACTATTTATAGAAGTAAATATGCAATATATTTACTTCTAGTGTATAATGCTTCTTTTCTACTTTTCAGGTTCATCCAGAAGGGAAGTATGTTGTGGATATTGATAAGAATATTGATATCACAAAGATCACACCATCAACCAGAGTTGCTCTTCGTAATGATAGTTATGTGCTTCACTTGATCTTGCCCAGCAAAGTTGATCCCTTGGTCAACCTTATGAAAGTTGAGAAGGTTCCAGATTCTACATATGATATGATTGGTGGTCTTGACCAGCAAATAAAGGAGATCAAGGAGGTTTGTCAGTTTTCCAGTAAATTTCATTTTTATTTTATTTATTTACATTTTACAATTGGGATTTAGATTTTAAACTTTGATGCCACATCAAATTATCAATCTGAAAAGGGTGTTGTTATTCAATTATTTGGTGTATTTTATGACTTTTATTGGAAAATGTTGAATTTATGTCTTTAGATTATACAAAAATACATAGTTAACATTCTTTCCATGTGATATTTTTCCTTTTAGGTCATTGAGCTTCCAATCAAACATCCTGAATTATTTGAGAGTCTTGGAATAGCTCAACCAAAGGTAATTTCATCCTGCTAAAAGAATACATCTTTCCACATTATTTTTGCAAGAACTGATTTGCACCAGAATTGTGATCAATTTTTCCTGTCTGAACTTTGATAGGGAGTCTTGCTTTATGGACCACCTGGTACCGGGAAGACATTGCTGGCAAGAGCAGTGGCTCATCATACTGACTGTACTTTTATCAGGGTATCTGGTTCTGAGTTAGTTCAGAAATACATTGGTGAAGGTTCTAGGATGGTTAGGGAACTTTTCGTTATGGCCAGGTTTGCTTTATTCTCTTTCCTAAACAACCAACTATATATAAATAACAGTAGTGTTAACATACCTAACATTTATATCTGTCCATTTATTTCTGTGCACAATTTTATGCATTGAAAGGATATTTAGCATTATAAACTTAGAATTATTCTTTTATTTAGCATTTTATCTTGTATCTCGTGTTTATAAGTTTTGTCTTTGCTTTCCACAGGGAGCATGCTCCATCAATCATTTTTATGGATGAAATTGACAGTATTGGATCTGCTCGCATGGAGTCTGGGACTGGCAATGGTGATAGTGAAGTGCAACGTACAATGTTGGAGCTTCTAAATCAGTTGGATGGGTTTGAAGCTTCTAATAAGATTAAGGTGCTAATTGTTCCTTTAATGTTAAAAGTAGTGAAAATGTTGGTGATTCCATTAAAAAATCTTAAGTCCAATTTTCATTTGTTTAAACTATTAAATGAGATATTATTTACAGGTTTTGATGGCAACAAATCGAATTGATATTTTGGATCAAGCTCTCCTTAGGCCTGGACGGATTGACAGGAAGATTGAGTTCCCAAATCCCAATGAAGAGGTACATGCTACATTCACCATGAATTAATGACCTAGTAGCAAATGACAAATTGCTACATCTTGAGTTCATAGCAGAAGTGGATTTGACCGATCATTTTTCTTGAATTATTTTTGTGGCAAGGGAATAACATGTCTGCCTATCTGGCTGTCTATTCCTATATTCTATGAATCTAGCACCCTTTGACACTAACAACCCAGACATTATTGCACTTTGTGGGTGCCATCTTTGCATTTGGAAGATTATGCACAATAAGAAACATTTCAGCTTTTCACCATATGAAAAAAATCTCCTTGCCCCCTTGGCAAGATCCACTTCAATTTTTTTTTTTTTTTTTTTTTTTTTGGGGGGGGGGAGGGGGGGATCAAATCTTGAATAACTGATGTTGATTGGACAAGTATCATATACACTAGCTTATCAGGTTGATGCTTGGGTTTGGTTTATGTAGTCTCTTCCCTAATGGCCCTTTTTTAAGCGACAGGAGAGGGTCTTTATTTTACTATGTGCCCAGAGAATGTAAAATGTGTGGAGTAATAGCTATTGCTAAAGTCTACTCAACTTCCAGCATTTTCTATATATTCAACTACTCCTAGACTTTTTTCCCTGTATTTTTTTTTTTTGATAAGCAATGCCAAATTTTCATTAAAGAGACCTGCCATACTGCTCAATTAGAAAGCAGTCGGCCAAAGTTGGTATAAACAGATACAAATATAGTACAATACCAACTCCTTTTTCATGGAATTCTGATTGCAACAATAATTGGAAATTACAGATTATAACACAACCCTGGACATCCTCATTCAGGCTGATTCCTTGCCACCCCTACCCTGGTTAAAGAGTTTGTTACTTTATTTGCACTTCTAGAAGCCCAATTGAATGAGATATTTAATACGGTGCCAAAGATTGTGCTGTCTCACCATCTTCCTGACTGTCCAAGGAATCATATCTTGTTTACTCAACCAACAAATTACACTTTGGCAGTGTCCTCAACTTCCACGTTCCCCATTCCATTCATGTTCATCAATTTTAGACCTTAAATCAAAGCATGTAGTTCATGCCTTTGGAAAATTTCCAAAGCTGATGGGACCAGAAAAGCTGGAAGAATCTGTCCATTATGCTCAGTTTGGGAAGAGTCATCTTCATAATCATCCATGCCTCATCCCAACTATATGGGGTCAGCTACATGAAATCTGTTTCGCCAATCATTCTATTTAAAGCCATATCCACAGTTAAATTATTAGTGCTTAAATTGTTTCTTACTACTACCCATGTCCTTTTTGGTCTTTTTTGCCCATGCCCAAACCATCTTAACCTACTCTCTCATTTTATCACCTATTGGAGCTACTCTTAGGTTCCTATGGATAACTTGATTCCTAATCCTATCCTTTCTAGTTTTTCCACTCATCCATCTTAGCATTCGCATTTCTGCTACAGTCTATTTTCTGGACATGTTTCTTGACTGCCCAACACTCTACTCCATACAACATAGCTGGCCTCACAACTGTTTTATAGAAATTTCCTTTAATCTAAGTGGTATTTGCTTATCACATAAAAGTACAGATGCACCCCTCCATTTTGCTCTAATTCGTTGGGTGACATCTTCTATTGAACCAAGGTACCAGAAATGGTTACATTGAATTATCTCTTGGTCTCCAATCTTAAGTGTATCGTGATCCACACTCCTATTATTACTAAATTTACATGTCATATACTTTGTTTTAGTCCTACCTACTTGAAAGCCTCTTATTTCTAAGCCATTTGTCCATAATCTTAATTTTGCATTTAATCCTTCATTAGTTTCATCAATTAAAACAATGTCATCCACAAACAACATGCATGATGCACCATGGAACTTCCTCCTGAATATGTTTAGTCAATTCTTCATCTATGATCAGTGCAATAGATAAGGGCAAAACCTTATATTGTATTTATAAACCTTATATTCATATTGTACACATTTGTATTTGTACTCTTTCCAAATTGAGCCTTATGATCCCTGATTACACCTCCCAACTCCTGAGTCTCCTGGTTTCCCAAGCTGCACTAGGAACCGAACCGTGGGGCAATTTTCTGGACTGAACCAACTTGTTTGGTTTATACATTCAACCGAACCGATGCAACCGGTGGATCGGTTAACCGCGGTCTGGTTTTTTGGGTTTTTTATGCCCTCAAAATAAAATAAAAAAGGGAATTGGAGACAGGGAGAGTGGGAGAAACACAGAGAGCTCAGAGATTGGGGAAGAACGAAGAAGAAAATTGATTTTTGGGAGCGCCGAAGGCTGTCGCCCGTTGGTCCGTTGAAGCTATTGCACTTGGGAGCACCGAAGGCTGTCGCCCATTGGTCCGTTGATTTTTGGGAGCGCCAAAGGCCGTCTATGAAGCTATTGCAGTTCATTTTAGAGAGAGAGAGAGAGAGAGAGAGAGAGAGAGAGAGGGAAAAGCAAAAAGTTTTACTTTTAGGCTGAAAAGTCTGGCTGTTCGCAGTCTGGCACACTCTAGAGCCTAGACTGCCGAACTGAAATGTCTGAGTTCAGTATTTATTAGATTTTCAAAAAAACAATAAAAAATAATATATTATTGTGTATATATCGGTTGGTTCGGTTAACTGCCGGTTTTTTAAAATGGTTAACCGAAACCATACCGACCGGTTTGGTTTTCTGGTTTTTTTGCTCACCCCTAAGCTGCACCCATCAAACTTGAATGAGTTTACCCACTACTGGTGCATTCCAATTGATCAACCTATCCAATTTTCTCAATTGAAAATCAGCAATAATTTTCCTGTGATGTTGTCTGAGGTGTTTGAGTTCTTTCTGCTAATTTGTTTTTTCCATATCCTGATTTGGTTGTTTAATTTTTTCAGTCCCGTTTTGATATCCTAAAAATACACTCAAGGAAAATGAACTTGATGCGTGGTATTGATCTAAAGAAGATTGCTGAGAAAATGAATGGTGCATCTGGTGCGGAGCTCAAGGTATGTTTACTTATACATGGAATTCGGATTAGCTGAATGCTTTAGCTGTTCAGCGGGCTGTGGAACCAATGATGAGGTTCCACGCCAGTAATAAATTCATGGGCTCCACTGTAAAAGATGCGGGCCCCATGTATTTAATACTGGCATCGAACCTTATCATTGGTTCCACAGCCCACTGAACAGCTAAAGTGTGTTCAGCTAAACCTTGCAATTCTACATGTACTTTTTTCTGGTAGTCATTATTTATTCTTTGCTTGCTAATAGATCCCTTGATCTACTTTTTCGCTCAATATGCATGTATATAAAATTAAGTTTTGGTGATTTTCAATCAACTTTGATAACTCACATGTTAAAACTTAAATTTTACTTCCTTTTTCAGGCTGTGTGCACAGAAGCGGGGATGTTTGCATTAAGGGAGAGGAGAGTCCACGTAACACAAGAAGATTTCGAGATGGCAGTGGCCAAGGTCATGAAGAAGGAGACTGAGAAAAACATGTCTTTAAGAAAGCTATGGAAGTAGTTGCGTTTAGATGCTTCTATTTCAGTTCTAGATGGATATGGTTTGGGATATCAATTCAGTTTTAACTTTCGAGTTTCAACTGAGCATTTCTTTAACTTGTGTTCCATCTGCCGTAATTTTTTTTCTTGCTTCCTTCCCACCTCTCTTGTTTTTTCTTTTTTATATAGTGACAAGTCGAATTGTATCAAGTACATGAATCACTATAGATTTGACTTTTGGTGGCTATGCAATTCAAATCTTAATTCTTAATGCTGGGATTCTCCAACGACGCCAAAGAAAGGTAATTAGGTAGGCACCAGAATTGTATCAAGTGCATAAATGGAAGCTTGCTAATTCTCTTTTTGTTTTTTATTCTTTTTCTTTCTATTTTTTCCCCTACACAATTCATGTTTGGTTGTGGGTCGTGGATTGGATACTGAATCCTATTTCCAATATATTGATTCAGCATTATTTCGTAATCATGATTCATTTTAGGTTGTCAATTCGCCGACCTGACGACTTTACGAGGTCTGTTGTTTTCATGAGCTTGATTCTTTCAACTTATTATGGTTTAAAGGCACTAGCTGGCTCGGCTGGTATTGTCAGCACTGTTACTTGGGTGGTCTTAGTAATTATATATTACTTTCATTCGAGCAGGTCTGATGACCCAACCAAAATTGTTTTATATTTGTCTGATGACAATTGAGGAAGGGACCTGATTCATCTCACCCCTACGGCCCTACCCACAACTCCCCAACTCGGTGGCAGCAAGATTTGATCCAAATCTTCGCTACAATCAGCCAGAGAACTTGTCTATGTTTTTATATATATTTTTCAGTTTTTTGAAAGAGTCAAAACAATTTAGTCTATAAGCATCTTGGTGGTTATTGACTAGTTTCATGGGCTATTCATCAGCACATTTATAAAATGTCGGGTTTCTTAGTTCAATACAGGTTCAAAAATATTTTAATTGCGTAGTGTATTAATAATGCGAAGCATCGATTCTTTGAACCTTGTCACAATATACACATACTTTAATAGTTCATGTGAAGTGTGAATCATCGGAATACACTTACAGATGTTCAAAGTTCAGACAATGGAAGAAAAACCAACCATTTAAAACAGTTGAATATAATTTTTTTATTAATACTTAAAAATGCTAATTTTATAGTTGACATAAGATTGGATTAAAGGCATGGATTAAAAAGCCTGCACCTCGTCAAAGGGATGAGTGCAGAGTGACCAACTAGGTCATTGGCAATGTGATAACGTTCTTGCATCTCATATAAAGAGCTGTGTTCAATTCTCCATAATGTACTTTGATTTTTAGCATCAATTATAGATTATAATTTAGAGAGATGCAATTTTCCATAACACTGGTTAATCACTCTTTGATGGGCATACCAAAAGAGGAATCTCAGACAGCTACTGACCCCAATTGTCAGGTTCAAGAACATGCAAGGGAGATAACCATTCTATACATGTTATTTACTTCAACTTTTGCCAGGTTTCACTAAGTTACAGTCATTCACATTCTACACAGGCATCGTCCAGAGCTGTTCTTATCATGTAACAGAAGCATTATGTCCTACAAGAGTTTAAGCATTTTCAGACGTTCTTCATGTTCCCGGTCCAGTTTTGGCGGTGTATAGCACCCACGAAGATCCTCCACTACATATTCCTGCAATGTATTTTTTAGCAAAACTAGTAAATGCCAGAGATATACTCCCAGTTCCTAAATAATGCTAAAGTATTTTGAACCATCTCCATGCACTTAAAAGATCTCCATGAGCCCAGGAAGGAAAATGAGGTCCAGTGATTTTACAGATGAATTATGAAAAAGGCCTACTTGCACACATTGAGTGATCTTTACCTTTGTGAGCTCCCTCTTGGTAAGGATGTGATAATGTCTTTGCCAGATTCTCTGAATAGCCATTGTGGCAGCAAGGAAGCCATAGGCAATGCCAAGGATGGTGAAGATGACTACAAAAATAATAACAAGGGCAAAGCATGCTTCCATAGAAGCTGGGAAGCAGTCCAATATGCCCCATCCATAACAACAGTTACGACAGCCAGCCATGCATGGGTCATTGTTGTTGAAAGAGGAGCAGTGTAATATGAGACCAAAAAACCCCAGCAGTGCAAAGAAGGCTAGGACCCCTGCATTGCAAATGGAAATGTCAAAGTCAAAGTGTCAAACATTGCACAGATCCAAGAAATGTTAGAAATTTTGAACTACGCTTTGAAACCATAGTCGATTCATTGACCTCATAGTATGCAATAAGTCTTCCAAACAAGCCAAACAGGGTAGACTTGCTGGTAATAGATCCAGAGTTAATTTATGAAGAAACCTAATTTATTTGGTAGAAGATTTGCATCATTATGAAATGTGAATGTGTTGTAACTTAAAGAAACTCCCTCCCCAGACCCCGCATTGGTGGGAGCCTCATGCACTAGGATGCCCTTTAGGTATCTAGGAATAAATGAATTCTTCTATTACATTGACAATTTTGAGATAGATATGAATTCATGCATTGAGAAATTAATTGATAAAATGTTCTTAAAATATCTTTTTTTTTCTTTAACTAATGCAATTTATGGATGAAACTTCCTTCTACAATTTTTTTTCTATTTGTGGCATCATGATTGATCCTTATGCCACAAGTTTAAATGATTGTGCAATTAGAAAGATCAGACCCATGGCATCTCATTCTAGTCCAACCTATGGCATAAAAATGCTTTCAAGCCATTCCATGAGATATCCACATGATCTAAATTATTTCTATTTTCATGTATGTTAGCCTGGTAATTTATAGCTTCTTGCAATGTGTATTTCTCTATAGCTACACTGAAGGTAGACAGTCTTTACTCTGCTGCTAGAAAGGCACTAATGTTTCCTCATTATTTGTTGGTCAAAAATTAGATGGATAGATAGCCATTAATGTAACAGGGGCTACACTTGTACACGTTATTTTCATACATAATGAAATACTTTATTTTAAAAATAAAAAAATACAACAATGTAACAAAGATGCAGACAATCTGTGTCCTATATTTTTTTTATCAATATCTGTGTCCTATATCAATATGCAGCAATTGGCACTTTGAATTCCAAAAAACTGAAATAGTGGTGTTCACAGTCTCCCTGTGTTGAGTATCATACATCGATACAAATTTCAGAAATGGAGAATCCTTATAACATAATTTATGACATAAGTAAACACCCACTACATTTTAAACTACTGTGATTTATAGCCCCTGGCATAAGATACAATATTGGCCTCAGAGATAACGGTGAAAGGAACAAGTCATACCAATGCAGTAGTAAAAGGGTATTGGATGCTTTGATAGGATACGGTCCCAACCATCACTGAATGAATTCCTGAAGCTCCCATTTTTGTCCATGACATACGCAAAGCCACCCATTGCAGAAATCACCTGAACCAAAAATACAAAAAGACTAGTTTCAGCATTTTAAGGCAGGCATTTATGGGCAAAAAAGCAAATTCAGAACCGTGTAAAGAAAATGTGTTTCCCAAGCTCAGAAATGACAGAAAATATCCCGCACAAAGATAAATGCTTCTTTCTGTGAATAAACAAGGGAGTCTCTGATACAGGTACATATTTAATCTCAAACAGCATAATAGCTCATTGACCAATTGATTTATAAAAAGAGAGGTTCATTGATCAAGCTAAATGTTCTGTGCAGAATCATCAAATGTGGCCAGTCAAATAATATGTATTTCTGGTAGACAACCCAAATACACTCTTTTTGGCTTACCAACTATATTAATTCCATTGATTTAAGCAATTTCATGACTTAGTGGTTTATTCATTCATAAAAAATTCCTTTCCAGGGTTTAATTTAAGGATGGATATATGAGATGCATAAGCAATTTGCCTTCCAAGCAAAATGAAATCCTTTGTGCAATGCAGATGTCCATGTATGCTGCTCAGTACTACATTAATTGCTTTCAGACTCTGGTTCATAAAGGACAGGAGATAAATTTTGAACTGTACAAAACTCTGTTGTAATAGCAAATATTCCAGTATCATGCCTGAGCAAATTGGAATAGCAAAGAGATAGGAAGTAGGTAGGCAAATTGGAGAGAGTACTCTTAATCAGAGTCACCCTCCCCCCAAAAGAAAGGTATTTAGCCTTCCAAGAAGCCAGCTTCCTTCCAATCTCTCAATAACTGGGCCCCAAATAGCAGAGGAACCACCACTCACCCCAAGCGGGAGTCCCAAATATTTGACTGGGAGAGATTCAATCTGACAAGCCAGAATACCAGCACACTCACCTAAATTGGAAACAAGTCCAACTGGGATAATTTGGCTGTTATTCCAATTAACTTTCAAGCCTGTAATCACTTCAAACCAAGAGAGAATCCCAATAAGTAGCTCCACCTGAGAGGGAGAAGCATCTACAAAACATACTGTATCATCTGCAAATTGAAGAATGTTCACCTTCTCTCCCCTCGGCACCATTGCAAAACCTTCCCAATCCCCTAACTCAGCAGCCTTCTTGAGAAAAGAGTGAGGATCTCCATTACACATAGAAATAACAGAGGAGATAGAGGGTCTCCCTGCCTAAGACCCTTGGAGCTATCAAAGAAACCTGCAGACTGTCCGTTTACCAAGACAGAACTTTGGGGAAGTGATACATACTTTCATCCAATTTCTCCATTTCTGTCCAAAATTCATTTGAAGAAGCACAAGGTCTACACATCTCCAGTTAACATGATCGTAGGCCTTCTTTTTTCCTGGAATGAATGAGCTCATTGGCAATAAGAACTGAATCTAGCATCTGTCTACCCAGAATAAAAGCACTTTGGTTATTTGAGATAACCCTACCAAGAACTGCTTTCAATCTTTCTGCAAGGACTTTAGATATGATTTTGTAGAAGCACTTTGGTTATTTGAGATAACCCTACCAAGAACTGCTTTCAATATTTCTACAAGGACTTTAGATAGGATTATGTAGAAGCTATGCAACAGACTAATTGGCCTAAAATCCTTAATATTCACAGCACCTTCAATCTTTGGAATGAGGGTTATAAAGGTAATGTTTAGACTTCTCTGCAATGAACCCCTCTCAAAAAAGTCCTGGAAAACATTCAATATATCCTGTCTCACCACGTCCCAGCATTTAATGTAAAAGAGATTTGTAAGACCATCGAGCCCCGAAGACTTTTCATCAGCCAACAACTTGATAGCTTCTTTAATTTCCTCCTCAGAAAAAGGTCTCTCAATGAAAGATGACTGCTCGTCACTCAGCTGGTTAAAAGAAAGAGATCTTGGAAAAGGTCTGAATGCCCAAGATTCCTTATACAACTTCTTGTAAAAGCTAGTTGCCACTAGCTTCATATCAGACTTAGTGATACTTACCCTGCCCTCTCCCTCCAGCCTGGTAATTACAGAAGCTCTAGCTTTGGCATTTGCCATTTTATGAAAATAATGTGTATTCCTATCCCCCTCTTTCAGCCACGCCACTTTGGCTCTGTCTCCATTTAATTTCTTCTGCCACTGCCAAATTGTCAAACTTCAACTTAGTCTGAAATCTTTTTAATCTGAGCTCCTTAGTAATAGGACCTAATTCTTCAGCTGTGTCAATCTCCTTTATAGTACTCAGTAGTGCCTTCTTCTCAGTATCTAGATTCAAACTTTTCTCCACTTTCCAAATCTTTAGCTTTGCTTTAATGGCTCCCGATTTCTCTGCTAAAATGAATGAACCGGTACCTCAAACCAAGCATTCTCTAATTTGAACGGAACTTTTGTTCTCTCTCTAACACCACAAACCAGTTGAATGGGAATACGGTCTGACACTGGCCTTGGACGGGCAATCTTCTTAAACTCCGAAAAAATATCCTCCCAGTTAGAAGTAACCAGAAACCTATCCAGCCTCACTAGGGTAGGAAGGTCTTGCTAGTTGGTCCAAGTATACCTATTGCCATGAAGGGGTAAATCTTGAAGTTCAAATCTGTTGATAAAATCAGCAAATTGCACCATTTCCCTTGATCTTCTTCCCCTCGAGCTTCTCTCCTCCCCAGAAAGAGTGACCCCACCAATAACCCACAAGCAATCCAGACTTCCCCTAGCCGCTGCCAGCTCCTCCCAAAACTCCTCCCTCCGACTTCGGTCATTAGGACCATACACATTAGTAATCTGACACACATTGCCATCTGCAAGTTTCAAGAAAAGAGAAATTGAAAAAAGTTCAATCTAATGAGAGATCAAGCTGCAAACAGTCGGGTCCCACATACTCAATAACCCCCCTGCACTACCAGCTGCCGACTTCGACCTCCACCTAACCTCCCCCTCCCCCCAAATACTCCTAACCACTCCAACCTCCACAGATTCCAATTTAGTTTCTTGAATCAATACCACTTTTGAACCTTAACTTTTCAGAGATTCACAAACTACCAGCCTCCTCCCCGGCCCCAGCCCCCTAACATTTCAAGATAATATCTTAAGCTCCATAGAAAACTAGGAACAACAAAACACCTGGCACTTAAGCCTTTCTCCCCCCCCCCCCCCGCCCCCTCCCCTCACTCCTACCAACTTTACCATTAAGGTTCCAAGTCAAGCGCAGCAATTCTCTACTTTTTTTAGATTTATTGCCCCCCTTCTTTACTACAGCTTTTCCCCTGGCCATACTCATTCTTTTCTCTACCCCCTCCAAGTACATAATTGTTTCCTCTTCCAAGCCTTCTAGCGAGATCCCCAGAAACTTTCCCAATCCCATCAACTTAGAAGAAACCCATGACGAATCAAAAACACTTTCAAACTGCTCCCCTACTTGGTTCGACTGATCCACTAATAGATTGTTATTCTTCTGAGACTGTCCAATTGTGACAACAAACCTATCCGTAACACAGAGTTTGCTACCTCCCACCTGTGACCCAACACCCTCAAGAATACCTTCACCACCTGCAATTTGAGAATCTGTAGCCACCATCACTATTGGATCCACCTCCATCAAGTCCTCTTCCTCTCTTAGCACCGCTAGTTGGTTGGAATTTAGCTGACTCTCGCTTGCCAGAGCAGACGCTTGGGAAGGCCAAGATTTCACAACCCCAGCGCCAAGATCAGAAACTCCCTCTCCACCCTTCTTCTCCTTACCAGCAGCAGTCCCCCTTCGTTCCTGAGAATCCCGAGCCTCCCCAGAACCCACACCCTGAAGACCACCGCCAACCTAAGGGCTGAAATTTGGTGTCAGGTTCGTCCTTCGAACAGAGGATGGACTAGACTCAATATAACCATTGAGCCCAGGCCCAACCTCCAGAATAAAAGGTTGAAGAGTTGGTCGGGCTGAATAAAGCATTCCAAGCCCATTAACTTCATCCGAAGTCCCATGGGCCCACTGAAACTCGATCTGGGGGAGGCTGACAGCCCTTCTGACAATTCTCTGGCGCACTAACTTCCCTAGGGGCCAACTGGAGCTCTGCAAGGCATTCTCTGATTAAGGTTTTAATGGCCTCAGTACCCCAAGCCTGCCCACTGCCCCTCAGATTTGAATTTCGAATCTCCTTCACAGCTGGATCCTGGGTAAACCCATCTATACCATTCGAAGTCACCAACATCGGATAGCTCAAAAGAACCCCCAAACCTGCATCTTCTTCTCTATCTACGGTCACCGGAGAAGCAACTCGCATCTCCGTCTTCTGATACCTCTTTGCTGCCGAAAAACCGGGAAGCTCACTTTCACCAAAATCTTCCAGGATTAACGTTTTAGAGCAGTTCAAACTCTCCTTGTCTCCTTTAGGGACATCGCGAGACAGCCCTTCTCCACCTCTCCAACTTCGAACTGATGGCATAACTTCTTGCCAAATCTGGATCCTGGGTAAACCCATCTATACCATTCGAAGCCACCAACATCGGATGGCTCAAAAGAACCCCCAAACCTGCATCTTCTTCTCTATCTACAGTCACCGGAGAAGCAACTCGCATCTTCGTCTTCTGATACCTCTCTGCTACCGAAAAACCGGGAAGCTCGCTTTCACCAAAATCTTCCAAGATTAACGTTTTGGAGCAGTTCGAACACTCCTTGTCTCCTTTAGGGACATCACGAGACAGCCCTTCTCCACCTCTCCAACTTCGAACAGATGGCATAACTTCTTGCCAGATCTGAACCGTGAAGACCACTTCAACCTTGCTCAAAATTTGGTTTCCCCTACGGATTTTTATTCTTACCCACTCGTAGGTTGCAATCTCCAGCGAGGAATCATCCTCCTATATAAAACCCCCACAAGCATCCCCAATAGCCTTTATGACACTTGGGCACCAGAGCAGGAGTGGCAGGTCATAAACCCTAATCCAGCATGACTCCAGGTCCTCTCCCGCACTTCGAAGGGATCAAGATAATGGCATCCCACACTCGCCCCCCAACAATCCAGCAAAAGGGGATTTCTTCCCATCTGCCATAGACCTTGTCTTAAAACCCAATCTGCACCAGCTCTTGACGGACAAATAAAGAGGAATAGACCATCCACCATTTCCTTCACTCTCACACCCCCCACCTCTCTACCTCCTTAATCTCCACCCCCCATCATAACCTACCCACCAAACAGTTCCTCAAAAACTCTCTTCTCGCAATCACCCCCTGAGGATCCGTTGCTACCACCCTATTACCATTAACCCATTTCACCTCTGACTCCCCAAAAGTAGGCCAAACCCTCGCCACCACCACTTCTCTGTAAGAAAGAATGCATCTTACCCTCCCATTGTTCTCCAATCTACGGAACCAGGCAAAAGCTTCCCATCTTCGCTTCCCCCCCTGAGGATCCGTTGCTACCACCCTATTACCATTTACCCATTTCACCTCTGACTCCCCAAAAGTAGGCCAAACCCCCGCCACCACCACTTCTCTGTAAGAAAGATTGCATCTTACCCTCCCTTCGTTCTCCAATCTACAGAACCAGGCAGAAGCTTCCCATCTTCACTTCCCCCCACATGCTCTATTATAAGAGAATCCGCGCTCCATCAATAACTACGGAAAAGAGACCCTTCACCAGTGAAACAGACTGAAATCATCACCGCATTGAAAAAATCCTTCATATCCACAAATCTGCAATCTCAAATAAATATGCCAAGCATGAAACCTGCTTGAAAAGACTTTGCCAAGCATAGGGAAAAAAGATTGAAAGAAAGAGATAAAGATTGTACAACGCTTGGTCAAAGGGAAAAGACTTTGCCAAGTCACGCTGGAGCTTTTCAAGTAAAGATTCTTGGTGTAGCAGCTTTAGATTTCTTATTATAGTTTTGTTCAATATTGTGATAGAATAACCTCTATTGATAACTAAAAAATTTTGTCAAATTAATTCAGTTCTTCTTCTTGGAAAAAATAACATAATTACATTCATTTTCTTTATCAATTATTAAATTCATTAATATACTTTATGCATCATTCTGAAATACAAGATAATGATTAATATTGAAACTTAAGTACTTCTACATTTCATCCAGGAAATTTTTACAGTGCAAATAAAGAACATGACTACATTCATTTGTATCCTTTTCAATAGGTACATGGCGTCATGGCCAAGTTCAATGTCTTACCATATGCAATTAACTCCATTAATGGAATATGATAAAATATGGTGCACTCAAAACTTTTAAACTGTGCAAGGCTCTTTTGTTTCTACTCATATCAATGAAACATAGGTGGACCAACATATTTCCTGAAATGATTTACTGAAACTTTCACTTACAGTTTGTACTGCCAAGAATACAAGGAGCACATCCCTGGCCACGAAAATTCTGAATTTGATTTTACGCCAAGAATAGTCCTCTAACAAGTCAACTCGAAGATGGAATTGTGCCTTGCAAGTTGTGCAGTGGGAAAAAGCAAATCCTTCCTGTAACAAATATACTGATTAAAATCACCTTGCTACCAGATCCATAACATACACATTGTGTCACAACCCTCTGTCAATTCAAGGTTTATTTGTACAAGTATGTCATTTGCACTTCAAGAATTAAAATTTGCCTTCACTGAGCGCCAATGGTCAAGGCATGAACGATGAACAAACTGTTGAGTGCCTTTACACATGCATGGGGATATCAATCCCTCACCTGTACCAAAAATTAAGTAAACAAATAAGATTTAAATTGTAGATGGAATATATGCTACTTCATATCAAATTTAATTACAAACTCCGCATTCATTTCTTTCTACACGATTGGCAGAATATTTTACTGCAAGAAATTAGCTTTCCCCTTGGCATAAAGATCTAAAAGACTCAAAACAAAGAAGGGTCATGTTTATAAAAAGGAAAATGAAAAAATACACTGCCACAAAAGGTGTGCCTGTAGTAAGGTACTGAATACATGCCAAATGGATGGTTCTCCCCATCTATCCATGTTAGAAATCAGGAGCATGATACCAGGACTTTTGGGCTATATAACATATTAAACCTTGATTGGTCAAAATATAGGTAATTTACTTTTATCATTAAATAGTAATAGTTACTAATCTAACATTTCTACCGAGTACATTAGTGAAGAAAGTTACATTACGGTATAGTTTAAACGTGAGCATCTACCAAAAGTTGAAATAGCCATCCCAAAATGGTGGAGTTCCTTGATTCATGAATTATCATAAATATCGTCAATCTTGAAACTTTCTAAACAAATTCCAGTTTCTATGATTTTTCTGCCATTAATCAATAGAAGCAGAGAGCTTAGTTTTTATCTAAATAATGCAGAATGGTAGCAAGCTATTTCAACAGACGTATAATATTGTGCTGAAGTTGATTAGATTCAATTATTGGAAAATGAATTGCACCTGCTTCACCATCGTACTCGAGGCAGATACGACAGCAAGCCGCAGAAAAAGGTTCAATCTCTTCATCTTTTATCTCGCTCGAACTTCCTGTGGAAGTGTTGGCCTTGTTCTCGAGCAGAGGATCGGAATCGCTTGGATTTCGTTCACTCGAAGGTTCCAGCTGCACTTCCCCTTTCATTGATATATAACCAGAACCCCAAAACCCTAGCGTAAATCCAAGATTCCAAGATTCCAAGTCAGAATTCGAACTCTAAAGAAGAGACGGGCAAAAGAATAGATAGGTAGACAGAGAACAAAAGACTCAAATGAAGATAAAAAATTGATTCAAAGATGGACTCTCACGGAACCAAAATGTTCCGAAAACCCTAATAACTGATTTCTAGCAAAGATTACCCAACAAACAGCTGCTGAGATGGCGCAAATCTATAAATATGGGAAGAACTAATATCAAATTCAACAGAAAGTTATAAAGATTCTGTGAAACTTCTTCATAAACAAGGATACGACGAAAAATTTTCAGAAATAATACCTAAAAACTTGCGACGAATTATCTCCAAAATTTCAGATAAGACCAACCACGTCGAATTGATAGAATAAAAGAAGAAGATAAATAAATAAAATAAAACAAAGAAGAAACGTAATAATGAAAATTAGCAAATAAAAATCTCGGAAAGCTTTGTTTACATGTTTCTTTCCGAAAGAGCCAGATTATGCTACAATGAGGGCGCTCTCATTGTAACTGCAATGACGTGTCCTCCTCATAATGCTGTCGGGCCCACATAAAAGGGATCTGGACTAACCATCAAATCTGTATCACGTAAAAGATCACATGTCTAAATAGATCGGAGAGATCAGATGATCTCCAGCCATCTGATTCGTTAATACCTTTTAAGATTCTAACAATTGCTTATCTGCCGTCGGATAGAGTATAGCTTTCCTTATCAGACAATTGAAATCATGCGACTATGTTGATTTTTGGTTAAAGACCCATCTGATGGTGGGCCCGATCATCTTAGTTGATGCTGGTCATCATAAAAACAAGAGGAATAAAATCTAGTTGACGCGTGGCGTTCACACCCACTCTCGATTGTGATATCATTCAGAACATTCAGTTTCGTGTTTCGAGTAGACATGTTCATGCGTCGGGCAGGGTCGGGTTTTTAGTCCCCATTAATAAAAATATGTTAGGCCCGAGCCCGAGCCTAGCCTGACTTACGGGCCTATAATTTGGGCTTGAGCTTGAGCCCAAAGCCCGACCTAATAAATTTTGCAAAGAGAGAGAGAAAAAAACTGATCGTCGCATTTGACAGAGATCCCTCATCAGTTCGCAACTTCGCATTTGAGAGAGAGAGAAAATTCACCGCCACACTTTGACAGAGATCCATCATTAGTTCGCAACTTCACATTAGAGAGAGAGAGAGAGAACTCACTGTCGCTGCTGGACTTATTGTGCCGATGAACATTCGCTGCCTCACTGTGGAGTGTGGAGGTTGGATAATAAGGGTTTGGCTAGAAAAAGAAGAGGCAAAGAGGCAAAGAGATAATAAAAAGATGGAGCTATTCAATTAGGGTTTTTTAAGTCTAGGTTTAGATCGGGTAGGGCTATTTTAACAAAACCTGAGCCCGGTTCAATTTATTGTGGGCCGGGCTTTTTGACCCGAGTTTAAGCCCGCGGGCCTATAACCATGTTCAAGCCCGTCCGGGGGCCGGGTCAGCCCATGAATAGGTATAGTTTCGAGCTCCCAACGCAGTGGCAGGCTACGCTGTAGAGTAGGGGTACAACTCCGTCTGGTTGGGTCGAGTTGAGGGTCAACCCAGCTCGACCGTAAATGTACAAACTTCGGTTTTGGGCCTGATCCAATTTAGGTTCAAACCGAAATTTATCAAGCCAGGCCTAACCTGTGCATAACTCAACACAATTACACAATTGGGATGGAGTTTGGCTGGGCTTAATTGAGTTTGGGTGGGTTAGTTAGATTTACAAGAATTTATTAATAGTAAAATTGATGGCAGACATATACAAATTTTATTTACAAATCTATATATACATACTTTAAAACAATATTTTTATATATAAATAAAATAAATGCTTATATATATTTGTTGGGATGGACTTGAATCGGACTGGGTTCAAATTAAGTTTAGGCTATCTCATAGATAAGGCGTAACCCAAATCCACCTGCAACTTGAAAACTTAAGCCCAATCCATATAAAAACACGGGATTGTCAGATCGAGTTCTGATTGGGCCGGCCCAGTTCTATAACGTGTGGCGAAGATCACATCTCCGCCCCCACTAGACCCTACAGTATATTCTTGTCGTGTATCGAGATCATCTCCCAACGATAATACCAGAACTCATGTGGGAGATGTTTTCAATGCACGCGGGGATGTGCGCGTTATGGGGCGGAGATTTGAAGTCAACGTGGCGTGTTTGGTTTTCATTTGCTTTGGTAACGTGGCGTGTATGGTTACTTCGAAAGGAGGAATGGACAGTGGACATCGCGCTTCTCAACAGATTGGCCCACACTGTTGTCTGTAGCGCGTGTAGCGCACGAATACTACTGCTATAGGCCCCGCTGTTTTTTTCTCCACTGATCCGGCCCATCCTTAGATTGGGCCTTTCCTTCTTCTTCTTCTTCTTTTTTTTTTTTTCTTTTAATTGCTTGTTTGGCTTGTACTGGGCCCGCTTTGACCGGAGTTTTTAACAATCGATACATTATTTTTAAATATTTAAATATATTTATCAGGATAAATATTAATATTAATATCTACCAAAAAATGGATATTAGAAAATTAAATCCATTAAACAGTTATGGCTCTTAGCATTTGGCCTTTTTACCGAATTTATTATCATACAATATAAATTGCAATATTTTGAACCTTATAGCAAGAAGGAAATTAGTATATTCTTATGATGAATACTTTGGTGGAAAAACAAATCCTTCAAATGGAACAATCTCGATTTACAGTCCTAATAATCCTAAGATGAAGTTAGAGATCAATTTGAAAGGACTAAAGCATTGGTTGAATTGCTTTCACTGAGCTGCTTTGAGAAAGCTATTAAAAATAATTCATTGGAAAGCCTGAGTTTCTACTGTATGATAATGGATTTGAGCTTGGTGTTCGGACCGGCCAGGTCTAGTAATCAGATAGCAAGTTAGCAACCCAATTGGCTTCTTTGAATACATGAGAAAATTTAACTCTCAGCTCACCCCTTTTATGGTATTGAACAATCAGATATTATTTGCGGTCCTACAGCCTGGTTCACATCAGCCCCCACAAGGGCCTCACAACGTTCCACAACACATCTCAGCCTTGTATTGAAAACACCTCCTGACGATAAATACAAGAAATAATGAAACATCATCAGGAGGTGCTCCTAATACATACGGGATGTGCTGTAAGACATTGTGGGGCACCCCCTTGTAGGGGGCTGATGTGAACTCCTTACAGCCAGGTCTAGTGATACCGTGTTGTCTAATTCAGTGTATTCAGACTATACATGAATTCGGATGGTCTCCCCACACCACATCCCAATTCCCAAATCCCAACTATGTATTAGGAAATGTTTCCATGACGATAACAAAAGATGCTTTCAATACATGTTAGGATGCGTTTTGTGGGGAGCCAATTTCAACTAACTATACACAACCTTTTAGCTCAATTTGGAAAGAGTACAAATACAAATATCTATAATATAAATTTACTCTCCATATTTGTATTTATATTCCTTCTAAACTAAGCTTTTTGGTCATATAATTACAAGTCGCATGTTTCATTAGACCTGGCAAAAAGTTGACCCAATCTGCGAACTTGACCCAACCCAACCCGAAAAAATAAGGTTAGGGTCTCATATTTAGCTATCTGAATGTGAGAGTGACCCGACCCGACCCGAAAAACTGGGTTGGGTTGGGTTGTATCATGGGTCAATCCACTGACCCAATTGTCAAGTCTAATTGGCACTATTTATGCATTGTTAGAAGTTTCCACTTTTTAATTTTTTCTATTTGGTCTTTACTTTTTATTGTTTACTCTTTAAATTGTTAAATGTTCAAGTTTTTTTATTTTATATTTGGAATTTTAAGGTTAATTCCGTTAATTTTGGTATTTTTCATGTAGTTTTTCTTTATTTTTTTTAAATCTCAGTTATTTTTTGGGATGACTCGAATTGACCCATGGGTCAACCCTATCCTGAACATTTAGGGTTAGGGTCTAGCATTTGATAACCCAACCCAAAATTCAACCTGACCCGAAATCAACCTGAAGTGTCTTGACCCAACCCGACCCTGACCCACCCAACCCAATTGCCAGGTATAGGTATCATCTTTTAATTATGAAGAAAAACTTTGTCTAATACTCTAATTTGACCACTCGCTCAAATAAAAATATTTTAAAAAATATATATTTTAAAACCATTTCCTATCAAAATAAGTAAATATTGTAAGTTTTTTTTTTCTGCATAAGCATATTATATTGCTTCAGTTTTTCAAAACAGATTTACAGATGATCCATAGATTTTTCCTTTATCAAAACCATTTCGGTTGACATTTCCGTTTCTAACCATCTAGATTATCTGACCTGGTCCAGTTTTGACAACACCAGGTAGGTGTTTTCCATTTAGGCCTCGCTCACTTTTTGTAGGTAAGTGTTTTCCAAGAAACATTTTTCTCGGTAAATGCATTTATCAATGTTCTTTTATTTCCCAAGTAAACAAGACAATGACTATTTTAGCCATAAAAACCAATTATTAAAAGGGCATTTTTGTCTCATCCAAGTGCTGACAACATCCCCCAAGTGGGAAAGTTATTTATCCACTTGTGAAATGCCTATCACTTACCTAGGTAAGTGGGTAAGTGATACCCACGAAAATAAACTTTCCCTGGTCCCCACATAAATCTGAAAAAAAAAAAAGGGTTTCTTGGTTAATGGGAACAATAATCCCATTGATAAACTTTCTCCCCTCAAAATCCAAAAAAAAAAAAATGAATGCCTCCTTAATAGACGATTCTCACATAACCTAAGGAACACATTTTTTTTAATAAATGGCTTAACCAAACAAATTTTCAAGCTCATTGGGGAAATGTCTATTTTGGCACTGTGTCTGCATTGATTTTCTGATGGAAATGATACCAAACACCATCTAATTTCTTCTTTTTTGAAAGATTATTGATAGAAAACTCGGGAGAATTCGTCGAAGTTTGAATGAAGAGATTTGGTAAAAAATAATTTCTTTCTCTGTTTGTCTTGTTAGTGAGCAAATCAGTCTAGGGGTGCAATTTGGATGGACTTGAGTTGAAATTTTGTCAAAATTTGAGTCGGCCTGAAATCTCGGGCCCGATACATTGCAAATTCTTTAAATGAGACATCCCACTTATACCCTTGGCTGTGTTTGATTTGAAAGAAAAGTTTTGTATAGATTTCCCTACCTTTTCCATTAAACTAAACATAATCAACCTTCCTACTCTTACTAGCTGATTTGTCTATTAGGCCGAAGGTAATTTTCTCTTAAAAAAAAAAGAAAATATGGTCATATTTGTAATTTTCTAAAAATAATAGAAGAGACAAGCAATTGGGTCACCACCACTAGCATCTAGAGGTTCAAAGTATCAATACGCCCCTGTGTATTAGCAGAGGCATATCGTACTTACACACAATGCTTTTATTTGTTTTTAGTTTTTTTTCAATATTTGGTTTTTGGGGACTGACTTATGCATTTTTTATTAAAAGAGAGAGGGGTCCCAAAACACTTGTCAACAGGTGTATCGGAACCCCAAAGATACGATACAATGCACCTGATACAGGGCATACCGTATTGAAATTTTGAACCACTACATGTATGATGTCTCTCCCCTTAATCAAATTCTATTATCCACCACTGCATGGCATCCAGCAGCACATTGGAAACATCTTCCCATGAATTTAATATAGAAGCATGAGAGGTATTCCCAATGTTCCACTAGATGACTTGCTCTCACAATCGGTAGGGGTATGTTTTGTTATTTTATTGAGCATGTGCCTTATATCAAAATTGTGATACGTTTCATCAATATCTTTTATTTTTCTTATTAAAAATTGATTTTACAATGAAACATAAAGAAAATCTATGATACCAAAAAGATTTTAACCAATCAAAACCACTTGTGAATTTTGATGAAAATGCACTTGATTAGTCACCACTTTTATAATGTCACTTGATTTATTATAAATTTTCCAGCATCATGTTTCTTTAGCTATCGATACAAATTTTGTGTATTTTGATTAACATAAAATATAGAGACAAATTATAAAAATAAATTTGTAATAAAAAAAAGGTACAAGGGATTTGAACTCTATTTGGTTCTTGCTCGATGATGTGAATAACTTCTCATTAACAATCGAATTTAGTGAAGACGAGGGTCATTGGCATGTTTGTCATACTTCTTGAAGTGTCGATTAGATTTTCTTGATTTTGGTGCTTTTGAAGAATTGATATAGATTTCTCCACTCTAGGCTTCGCACTTGATTGGATGTGAATGATGCTTATCTAAAAATGACCCTTTTGTAGTGGCTTGATCTTCTTGGGAGAGCTTGAATCCAAATATGTTGTAGAGAACTAAAAAGCTTTTCCCTTCTTTGTTCTCTCTTAATCTTGAAGTTGTTAGAGTTTGCAAGAGCTTGTGGTTGCTTGCAATCCTCAACTGTTGGTGTATAAGGTCTTCCTGCAATGTGATTGTAAAATAGACAGAAAAAAAAAAAAAAACTCTTTTTCTCTAGGAAAAACTATTTATAACCTAGGATTAGGATTGCCACCTTAACCCACTTTGCTAACCAATCTCATGTAAGTGGGATATTGGATTATGGTTAACTCCTAAACATGCTCTATTATGTAGGAATTAATGATTTTGCCAATGAGACAACCCTATTACAATAAAACATGGGCTAAATTAGACTTAGTAAACTTGGATGCTTGGGCCATGAATCATACTTATGTAGACTTGAGCCTTGAATCCATAAAAGCCTATGTTAATTTAGAAATTTCCATATAAATTATGCCCATTTATTTGGTTTAAAGGAAATTTATATGTCTACACCAACATCATATTCAAACCCTAGGTTTTAATATTTCATCTTGAACGAATAAATATAAATCCAACCAATGTGAAGAGTTTCCACCACTTTAAACAACCGAATTTTCAAATTGCAACTTCTATGTCAATTATAGATTTTGTAATATATTAATTGAAGTATTGCATAACTGTTTGGAATGCACAAATAAAAATTTTCAAACCAATATATTAATGCGTTGGATCCCATTAGGACAATTAAGTCAAGTGTGATTCGGTGAGAATAATACTCACAAGTCATATAGTTAAAATTGAGAAAAAAAATACTAAGCATGGCTTTCTTTAGAGTTTTACATTTTATTTATTTAGTATAAAAAAGAAGTTACTCATCAATATAAATTATTTTGTTTTCTAAAATAAAATAACTACAACCATGGTTTTGAAAACTGGACCGGACCAGACAATAAGACCAGTTGACTAGAGAATTGGTCAAGCAATCGGTTTTGTTTCACCTTAAAACCGTTTCTGGCCAAAAGTCATTGGTTCGGGTGGTTGAACCATTGACCTACCGACTCAAATAATGAAATTTTTCCATTTTTATTTTATTTATTTATTTAATTTTTAAATCAAAATGGGTCATCTGTTCGAACCGAACAATTAGGCTGTTCAACCCGTTAGGAATCAATCCCCAAAACAGTTCCATATCTGACATCCATTTTTAAAGCCTTGACTACAACATTATCAAAATCACATTATTTTGTTTACTTACATGTTAATTGAGAGTAAGAGTTGTCGAAGAATTGCTTGCTCTATAAAGTAGGGATTTGAACAATGGTCGAATTAATTCTAAGGGAGAATTACTAATGGCATGATCTGGGAAAAGGGAAGTACATGGCACGAGTACCTACAAATGCAAAAGGAGACGAAACCATAGCTGATATCTTGATTGGAAGATGAAGATGATATAAACCATCCTTATTCAGCCCTTGAAGAAGTATCATCCTGATGCGTCGATCGTTCACAAAGAATTCATGAGGATGAAATTCAAAATAGACATTATTATCAGCAGAAAACGAAGCCACAAATAGGAGATTGAAAGAAGTTCGGGGAACATGAAAAATATTATTCATAACCAGTGATCTGGAAGATAAAGCAAAAAGGCAGAAACAATAGAAGAGCCGAAATGAGCAATCAACAAACCTGAACCATCGCCAATGGAGATACGATCTGAACCATCATAGTCAAAATGCATTAGCAGTTTGTTCAGATCTGAAGAAGGTGATGTGTCGCACCAGAATCAGAAAACCAAATATCTGTGTTTTGCTTGCCACATCCTAATGCAGTCGTAAATGCTAGAGGTTGTGGTCGTTTAGAGTTCTTTAGACTGTCAATATGTGCAAAGAGTTTCTGACAGTACCTTGCAGAATGATTTTGTCCTCCACAAATTTGGAAATGATTATTGTTGTATTTGGAGGGCTTAGAGGATCCATTACCTGTTTGTGGTAGATCAAGTTTATAATATTTTTTGGAATCCTTTCCTTTAGAGGCAAGATTCATAGAGGGAGAGCTATCCTGTGTAGATGCAGTTACTGAATGAAGCAAACGATTCTCATGAGTTAGAAGCATACCTTGTAAGCTGGCAAAGGATAACTCATCTATTTGGGTAATGATTTCCGTAGAGAAAGCATCATAATCTGGACCAAGACCATTAAGGGTATGATGAATTAATTGAGAATTTGTTAGAGGCTCGCCGACTATAGCTAGCTTGTCACTAAATACCTTAAGTTTTTGAAGATAATCAGTCATGGAGAGATAAATTTTTCGCAATGCTTCTAGTTCATTCATGAGACCAACGACACTAGTTGTTCATCAAGGGGAATAAAGGTTCTCAAGGGTTACACATAGTTCTCTGCTTGTTTTGCTTCCTACGACCTGTGCCAGTGTTGTTTCTGTTAGAGAGGATAAGAGCCAGCTAAAGATGTAACGATCCTGCTTGACCCATTGTGTATAGGGTTATGTCATCGAAATGGAAGATCTTGAAGTGGTTGTGGTTACCATAGAACAAGGTGGACAACGAGTAGTCCCATCGACATGACCGAGGAGCTCATGGCTCAGAAGGGCATTCTCAACTTGAAAATTCCATGCGATGTAGTTGGATCCATCCAACTAGACCGAAATCAATTAAGGAATATGATTCCCCGATGATTCGAAGTTTAATTGGTTGATCAAATTGGTAGACATAGTAGAAGACATGATGAAAGTCTTGAATTGACTACTTATGGCTCTAATACCATATACTGATCGATGGACACAACAAACATGTGTTGGGAATCTGGGGTGAACAAGACCAACCAGTTACTTCATATATATTTCTTCTAAAATATTACCATGTAAGAAGGCATTGCTAACATCCAACTGGCGAACATCCCAATTAAAAGGAACTGCAAGAGATAAGATTATGTGAATTGTAGTCGGTTTAACCATAGGGCTAAATGTCTCATCATAGTTCAAGGCCAGCTTTTTGAGAGTAGCCTTTGGCAACAAGATGAACTTTAAAACGTTCAACCGAACCATCAAGTTTATGCTTGATTTTAAAAACCCATTTGTTGTCAATAATATTTTTATTAGGTGGAGCCGAAACGAGAGTCCATGTGTTATTTTGAAGAAAAGCCCTATACTCATCAGTCATAGCAATGACCCAGCGAGAATCCTTATGAGCATGAGAATAACATGTTGGTTCTGATTCTAGGAGGGGACTAGCAAGTAGAGCATACCTCGGATTTGGCTTGAAGATACCATGTTGAGCCCAAGTGGTCATGTGATGCAAAGAAGATGAAGGTGGCAAGGTAGAGTCAGTGGATTTAGCACTGAAAGGTAGCAGTGCATCACAATGGGGCGAAGGTGGGGTGGAAGAAACGTCACTTGGAGAAGTCGATTCAAAAGCAGCAAAAAGGGGAGGGGCCCCAACTGGAAGAAGTAGAGTTGATGTTGTGGTTAGTGCATTACCAGTGGCAGTAAGAAACTTAAAGCAATCCTCATTAATAACATTGCGAGAGATAAAAATCTGTCTTGTAGAGCGATGTGAGCAAACATACCCCTTGTGAGAGTTAGAATGCCCAATAAATACACATGAAAGAGAGCGAGGTTGTAACTTGTGCTTATTATATGGCCGAACATGTGGATAACATTCACACCCAAATGCATGGAGTTCGAGGTATTCCAAAGGGCGACCAAATAATTTCTTAAACGGAGAGCATGATCCGAGAAGCTAACTAGTGACAACTATGCAGCATGGAAGGCTCAATTTATTCCCATATTTTGTACTCATGAAATTGAAGGTATAATAAATGGCAATATTCCTTGTCCTCCAACACAAGTTGCAGATACGACTAAAGAGAATCACATGCTTCCCAACCCAGAATACATAATGTGGATCAAACTGGATCAGCTTATTCTAAGGTAGATTCATCTCTCAATGAGAATATAATTGGACAAGTTGTTGGCCTACGCACATCTCGCCAAGTCTATAAAGCATTAGAAGATGCTTTTGCTTCTCCTTCACCAGCCAGACTTCTTCAGTTGCTTATCCCTTGGAACCTATTCATCATCGTGATCTCCTTCTTAGTATCCTACATGGTCTTGGACCTGATTATGATTCTTTTATTACATCTGTTACTACTAAATCAGATTTTTCATCCCTTATTGTTGCAGATCTTCATGGGCAGCTTCTTAATCATAAGATTTAGCTAAAGCAGAGACATACTTCCTCTCTAGAACAAATCACTCCAGACGCTAATCTTGCCAATAAGCAGTCTTCATCAACCCGGACCTCTACCCCCTAACCAAATACAGTCCTAACCAACCTCCCTCTCAACAAAACTATTCATCAAGGGGGCATGGGCGTGGTAGAGGCCGCGGCCATGGCTATTTTCCTCAACAACAAGGATACTATCAAAATCAACAACAACAAATTTCTCCTAACACCATACGATGCCAGCTTTGCAATAAGTTCAATCATAATGCTCTTCAGTGCTATAGGCGTTTTGGTCTTTCTTTAATGCTAATAACACATCACCAAATCAGTCAACTGCCTTTCACGCCAATAGCTCTCAATCTTAATTTGATCTTGCTTGGTACCCAGACACCAGCGCAACACATCACATGACTTCTGATCTCAATAATTTTCAAACTAAATCTGAATACTCTAGGGCGGATCAGATTTGTGTTGGTAACGGTGCAGGTTTGAATATTTCTCATATTGGACATTCCTCGTTCTCACTTCATAATTGTACTTTTCATCTAAATAATATTTTTCATGTTCCTCAAATTACCAAAAATTTACTTTTTGTTCATCAATTTGCTCGTGATAATGATTGTTTCTTTGAATTTCACCCTTTCTTTTTTCTTGGTTAAGGATCGATCCTCAAGGAACCTCCTCATGCACGGTCTCAGTCATGATGGTCTCTATCAGCCTTCTCCTCTAACTACTTTTTCTCCCCCTCCTTCTGCTCATGTTTGTGATGTTTCAAGTTTGGATTCATGGCATTCTCGCCTTGGGCATCTTGCTTTTCAAGTAGTAAAAAAAGTTCTTTCTAGTATCGGCACTCCTTTTGATAATAGTTTTTCTGCAATTTGTCATCATTGTTAAGTTTCTAAAAGTTAAAAATTGCCTTATTCTAATATTCATACTAGGTCTTCAGCTCCTTTAGAGCTTATATATTCAGACATTTGGGGTCCTGCACCTTGCACTTCTGTTAATGGTTTTAATTATTATGTTCTATTCTTGGATAATTATAGCCGTTTTATTTGAGTTTTTCCTATTGCTCATAAATGTAATGCTCTACCTATCTTTCTACGTTTCAAGATGTATATTGAGAATTTGTTTTCTTGCAAAATTAAACAGTTTTAGTCTGACTGGAGAGGCGAATATTGCTCTCTTTCCACTCAACTTACTCACTTTGGCATACACCATCGTATATCGTGTCCCCAATGGTGCACCGGAGAGAAAACGTAGACACATCACTGAAACCATGCTAGACTTACTCTCTCAAGCCTCTATGCCACTCACATGCTAGGATGACGTAGTCCAAACTGTTGTCTTTCTCATTAACCGACTTTCCACTCCCATATTACAAGGGACTTCACCATTCCAACTCCTGTTTAAACAGGAACCTGACTACTCCATTATTTATATTTTTGAATGTGCTTGTTACCCATAAGTGTGTCCATATAATAAGCATAAGTTTGATTTCAAATACTCTCTCCATGTTTTTCTCAGTTATAGTGCTTCTCATAAGGGATATCGTTGCTTGAATCCCTCTACTGGTCGCATTATAATTAGTAGAGATGTTGTTTTTGTGGAATATTTTTTTTTTCTTTTGCATCTCTTTCAGTGACCTCCTTTGCTTCATCTTCTCAATCTATTGGTACATACATATTTGCTCATTTTTCTTCTCCTCCCCAACCATCGTATTCCTCACCTCCATCTACCCCATCACTTGTTCAACCTCCCTCTCCTGTAATGTCACATGAATCCCCTTTATCCTCCTCTCCAGTCTCGAAGATGCAAACGTTGGAATCTATTATGAGGAATATTGAACCTATCCCACCCCATACTCGATCTCATCCTATGGTTACAAGGTCCCAAACTCGTACCTCTACTTTTCTTGCTACGAGATGCCTTCTCTATGAGGCACTTCTTGCTCATCATGCAAACATACATAGTGAACCCACTTGTTTCTCACAAGCTAATAAACATATAGAGTGGCGGAAAGCAATTTGTGATGAGTTTGGTGCTTTGATGAAAAATGGAACTTGGGCCCTAATTCCTCCTCATTCTTCCATGAATATTATTGGATTCAAGTGGGTATATCATGTAAAAAAAATGCATATAGTTCTATTCAACGTTACAAGTCACGCCTTGTAGCACAAGGCTTCTCACAACAACAAGGTATTGATGTTGGTGAAACCTTTAGCCCAATGGTCAAACCATCTACCATAAGGACTATCCTAAGCCTTGTGCTCATGCAACAATGGCCTCTTTGGCAACTTGATATCTCTAATGCCTCCTTTCATGGTGAAATCACTGAAGAAGTCTATATGCGCCAGCCATAAGGATTTATTGACCCACACAACTCCCAAATTATGTTTGTCGACTCCATAAAGCTCTTTATGGACTCAAGCAAGCCCCACGTACTTAGTTCTCTAAATTAAGTGGTCAACTTATGAATATGGGCTTTACTACTTCTAATTCTAATTCTTCTCTTTTTCTCTTCAACAAAAATGGTATTATTATTTATTTGTTGATTTATGTTGATGATTTATTGATTAGTAGCACTGATGCTTCTACTCTCTCCAAGTTTATTTCTCAGCTAGCTACTCACTTTGCCACCAAAGATTTGGGGGATTTAAGCTACTTTCTAGGCATTAAGGTCACATGCTCCTCTTCTGAACTTCAACTTTGTCAACGCAAATATATCATGGATCTTCTCCTTCGTGTTGATCTTGATGGCTGCAAACCAATCACCACCCCCATCGTAGCTAATAGTCAACTCTCCAAGTTGGATGGTACTTCTCTTGAAGACCCAATTGAATATAGAAGTCTTGTTGGTTCACTACAATATGCCACCATTACAAGGCCCGATATTTCCTTTGTCGTAAACAAAGCATGTCGGTTTCTTCAGGCACCAACCACTGAGCATTGGAATCTTGTCAAGTGCATTCTTCGCTATCTAAAGGGAACTATTGATTTTGCTCTCGTGTTTCACCCCGATACTTGTTACACCATCAATGGATACTATGATGTTGATGATTAATGCTCTACTAGTGGGTATGCAATCTTCCTAGGCTCCAATTTAATATGATGGTGTGCTTACAAGCAACCTACAGTCGCTCGATCAAGTACTAATGCTGAATTCCACTCCCTTGCTGACTTAACAACGGAAATTGTATGACTCTACTCCTTGCTCAAAGAATTAGGTGTTTCTATCTCAATCTCCTATGATCTGGTGTGATAACATAAGTGCGACATACCTTGCAGCAAATCCAATCTATCATGCACGTACTAAGCATATCAAAATTGATTATCACTTCATACGAAATCGTGTCACTACTGGTTCTCTTCTAATTAGTCATCTATCTTTTACAGATCAGATCACCGATATACTCACCAAGGGCTTACACAAATCTCGATTTCATCTACTCGGTCCAAACTCAACATTGTTCATCACCCGTTGAGTTTGAGGGGGCGTATTAGCGATGAGAGTTCTGATTTGAATAGAACTCCATCTATCAATAGAGATTATCCTACTACTTAATCCTAACCTTATCCTAACCTTGTAATATAAGGATAAGTTCTATCCTTCTATCCTAGTTAACTCTAATCTTGTAACAAGTCCTAATAGGACTCAAACTTATGTAACTCTATAAATACATCTCAATGAAACGGATGATACATCATCCAGATTTCCTTTCATATATATTTTTTTTCTATATTTCTGTTTTCTTTCATGTAGAGATTAAACAACCAGATCTCTTCAACAATGGTATAATCGTTGTTCACGGCCTTAATGGCTTTGTTGCTCCCCTCTCGCCTTTCTCCTACAACATCAAAAGGATGACCTCACTATCGTTTCCACCCCAGCCTTCTACGCCTAAATGAACTCAATCTTTTACACATTCTCCTGTGATGCGCCTAATGTTAAGGGACGCTATGCACCGCCTGCGCAACAATGGCTTCAGCGTCCTCTCTCTTTCTATGAGAGTGAAATACATTGAGCTCATAAACCTTCAGAACATGATGATCTTCACTCTGGACAACATGTCTATCTTCTCTGGTGGTCATGCATACATGGCCCATGCACGAGCACTATGGACACTAATGACTCTAGGCCCATTACTCCCAAGAAACCAAATCTTGGGGACTCTTCTAGATAACTACCTTATCTGGATCAACTAGGATAAGTCTGATCTATATTCAAGATAGAAGCTATCCTAAATAACCCTCATCTAACCTAGATAATGTATATCCTCCTGGATCTTATCCATTGTAACTTCTAATGTAACTCAATCACTATAGTTATAAATAGAGTGGCACTCGGCCCTAACTAGCAAGGTTAGCTGAATTATTATTTCATTGTCTCTCTTGCCATTTTAGTTTTATTATTCTATTTACTGTTTCAACTTGGTATCAGAGCCATGTCGACAGAAACAGGAACTCATGGTAGCAGTCCTGTAGCCTCCAACAGTAGCTCAACAACAAGCAGTTTGCTCCTTTCAATCCAAAATGTGACTCATTATCTACCTGTGAAACTCGGTAGTTTGTGGAAGGGAAGAAGAAGCTCTTGCCTGAAGTTATTCCAAATCCAGACGGTACGGGAATGATTGTCAACCCAAAATTTGAAAAGTGGACGGATGTAGATCAACTCATCTTGAATTGGATGATCTCCTCTCTCATAAGAGTTATGGCGCAAGTGGTAGGTTTATTAATAGCTTCAGAGGTATGGACTTCCCTCACTCATACTTATTCTATCCACTCCCGTTCTAGGGTACTACAGTTGTGGCGACAACTACAAAATCTCAAAAAGTGATTTCTCTCTATTTTTGCATATATTCAACGTGCTAAGTTCATTGCTGATAGCCTATCCATAGTGTCTGAACCGGCTCTCAAATCAGAACTAGTACTTTATATTCTTTCCGATTTAGGAAGTGAGTATGAATCTATAGTCACACCATTGACTAACCGACCAGACGCAACAGACCTTGGCATTACAGACATTATGGGAGCTCTTCTGAATCATGAAAGTTGGCTTGGAGATTTAGCAAACTTGGTCAGTATTCCTCCTAAGAAAGGTAACCCTTAGAAGCCCCCTCAACAATTTTCTTTGAACTTCAGTAATAATAGAGGTAGGGGACGTGGAAGTGGATCTCCATAGTACAATCACCAATCATTCCAGAATCAGCCCCAATAGTTTTTTGGAGGCCGTGGAGGTAAATGTTATATTATTTGCTAAATCTGTAACAAAGTTGGACATAGTGCTCTGCAATGTCGCAAAGCGAAATATGCGTTTGGTTTTTCTACTGATAACACATGCAATGAGCCATCTACTTTCCATGGAGGCATCAATACCCCTCACTATCAGTATTCATACAGTGACAATAATTTCCATCCCAGCTGATACCCAGATTCAGGAGCTACTCATCACAAGACTCCAGACTTAGAGAACCAGCAGAATCACACTGAATATACTAGGTTGGATCAAGTCAAGGTTGGAAATAGTCAAGGTTTGAATATTCATCATACTGGATCTTCTTATATGATATTTAATCAGCATGCATTTTCTTTGAAAGGTATCTGCCATGTTCCCTCTATCTGAAAAATTTTGCTATCTGTCAGTCGATTTACAAAAGAAAATGATTTATTTTTTGAGTTTCACCGTCACTACTGCTATGTGAAGGATTATTTGGGAAGAATCCTGCTTCAAGGGGTTAATAGAGACGGATTATACAATTTCCCTGCTCCAGCCACAATCGCTCTAGAAGCTCTTATTGGAGAACACACATCCATTCATGGTTGGCATCTCCGATTTGGTCATGTAGCTACGTGCATCGTACGACAAGTTATTTCCAAATTTGGTCTTCCGTTTAATAGGTCTACTAAAAGTTAGTAGTTTGTGAGTTGTGTCAAATGGGTAAAAGTCATAGGTTGTCCTTTAAGTCTTTTAGTTCTCAGTCCAAGCGTCCTTTAGATTTAATTTTTTCTAATGTATGGGGACCTACTCCCGTTAAATCAAATAGTGGATTTTCTTATTATGTCATTTTTATGGATGCTTTTTCAAAATTTTCTTGGATATATCCTATGACTCGAAAATCAGATGTACTTGATTTATTTCTTAAGTTCAAGAGACATGTAGAAGTCCTTCTTGGTGCAAAGATAAATGTATTTCAATCTGATTGGGGTGGCAAATATCATCACCTATCCTGATATCTCGACTCTTAAGGAATCACACATTGACTAGCATGACCTCACATGCATGAGCAGAATGGCTCTGTTGAACAGAAGCATCGGCATGTGGTTGAATTTGCTCTATCTCTACTAGCCACCTCCAATCTCCCCTTCCCCTTCTGGGCCGATGCAGTTGAAACTGTTATTTTCTTTATTAATCATCTGTTGACTACGGTTCTCAATAGTATTTCACCTTATGAGAAGCTTTTTCAAACCTCTCCTGATTATTCTTTGCTTCGTTGTTTTGAGTGTGCTTGCTATCCCTTTTTGCAGCCGTACAACAAGAACAAACTCCAGTTTTAATCTCTCAAATGTATCTTCATTGGTTACAGTACCTCCCACTAAGGGTATCGTTGTCTGCATGTTCCTTCAAGGCGTCTATTTATATCTCGCCATGTTGTGTTTGATGAAAGCACATTTTCGGGAATTAATGAACCAACTTCTTCTTGCGCCTCCACTGCTCCCTCGGGTATTTTCATCTCAGCACTGGTCCCCCAAAGTTCAGAATCACCATGTACGTCGTCATCATTACATCAGCACCACTCTACGACTCCTCTTGAGTCCAGCTCCAGTTCGGCTACACTCTCTAGTCTCAGCTTCTCCGAATTAGACTTCTTCTGATTGACCAAAAAGGTACCGCAGCATTCAAGAATTGTTAGAAAATACAGCTCTAGTTCCACAACCTGTACGCTCTCACTTCATGCGTACTAGGTTTATGGATGGTACCCTTCCATGATCTCATCTTGCTACAAGGTATCCCATTCCCTCGGCTCTTCTTACTCTTCTCTCTAAAGAAGAATTGGAACCCAAAAATTTTAGTCAAGCTGCAAAATCAGAAAATTGGCAGTTAGCTATGCAAAAAGATTATCAAGCCCTCATTAAAAATGATACTTGGCGCTTAGTTCCGTATGATCCTTCCATAAACATCGTCGGAACTAAGTGGATCTATAAGATAAAGAAAAAGGCCGATGGTACCATTGATTGCTACAAAGCCAGACTAGTTGCCCAAGGATTTCATCAGGTCTCAGGACTTGATTACTTTAACACCTTTAGCCCAGTTGTCTAACCAGTCACCGTATGGACGGTTCTCTCTATTGCTCTTGCTCACAACTAGCTAGTGCATCGGTTGGATATAGATAATGCTTTTCTCCATGGTTTACTTGATGAAGACATTTATGTGCATCAACACAAAGGGTTCGTTGATCCCGGACATCCAACTCATGCCTGCAAATTAAAGAAGGCACTTTACTTGATGAAGACATTTCTTTGTTGTTAATAAAGTGTGTCAGTTTCTTCACTCTCCCACTAATGAGCATTGGACAGCAGTTAAAAGGATTATTCGTTACCTCAAAGCTACTATCTCTCATGGCCTCACATTCCAGTTTTCCACTTCTTGCCAATTAGTTGCTTACATTGATGCTGATTGGGCCAGCTATTCGGATGATCGGCGCTCCAATCTCATTGCTTTGAGCTCCAAGAAACAACGAAAAATAGCTCGCTCCAGCACTGAATCTGAGTTTCGAGCTCTTGCAAATACTGTGACAAAATTGTTGTGGGTTCAGTCTCTCCTTAAAGATATTGGATATTGGGATCCTCCAATCCTTTGGTGTGACAATATGGGAGCTACCCACTTGGTTGCCAACTCTATTTTTCATGCTCGTACAAAACATGTGGAAGTAGATTTTCATTTTCTTCAAGACCTCATCACTCAGAAGAAGCTTTAAATTCGACGCATTCCCACTACAGATCAGATAGCTAACATCTTCACAAAGCCACTCTCTTCATCAAGATTTGCTCACCTTCAGGCCAAGCTTCACATAACCCCATTCAGCTTGCGGGGGGATGTTAACATAGAGTGCCATGGACCTATGCATGGCCCATGCACAAGCTCTATGGACACTAAAGACTCTAGGCCCATTACTCCCAAGAAACCAAATCTTGGGGACTCTTTTAGATAACTACCCTATCTGAATCAACTAGGATAATTCTGATTTACATTCAAGATAGAAGATATCTTAGATAACCCTCATCTAAACTAGATAATGTATATCCTCCCGGATCTTATCCCTTATAACTTCTAATGTAACTCAATCACTATGATTATAAATAGAGTGGCACTCGGCCCCAACTAGCAAAGTTAGCCGAATTATTATTTCATTATCTCTCTTGCTATTTTAGTTTTCTATTTGCTGTTTCAACTGTCAGCAATGTGAAAGGTTCCACATCGTCCCCAATCGATACTTGATGAACGTCCGACCTTTCTAAGTATCGATACTCTTTAATACGTAGTCTTAGTTGTATTGCCTATTTTGAAAATTGATACCTTTAACGAAGATTAAGGTTAAAAGATTTAGTTACTCCCTAATTCGTTGTTCTATCAACAATCCAGTAAAATGGCATTTGTTTTGAATACAACTTTTTATGGTTTTCTCAATTAAGAAACACGGTTCATTGATGTATATAAGTGGTGCGTCTCTCACCACCCATAACACCTTTTCAAAAAAAAAAAAAAAGTCATTTTCAAAATGAAACCATAACACCTTAATTTCTTACAACCATGAACTACACACCACCCAACAAGATTCCATAATTATCCTTAATTGCATGATTGATATGGAGTCTCTCACGTAACGCAACAATCCCATATCATAATAAGGTTGGGCTAAAATGACCGGAATTTCCTCCTTAATTGAAGAGGAATTTGAACTGCTGCTTTCTGTGATGACCCAAACTTTTCCTACTTCAATCTATAAAGCGTAAATCATGGTTGATTAATTTCACTTTACAAAGTCAAGTAAGGCTAAACCTCCAGGATGGGAAATTGACTAACCACTAACACAACCAATACTGAGAAAAAAAAAAAAAAAAACACAAAACCAATGGGCAATGGCTATTACTCTCCTCGGAGCTAAAGTCCAAATTCCAATGTATAATTGGATAAATTGCTGAAAACTTCCCCCGAAGTTGAAACAATTGCAATCACTTTTTCTGAATTTTATGATACAATTGCAAGTAATCCCCTTCGGTAGAATCTTCTAAGACAATGCATAAAAATGTTTAAAAATATCTATACAGTTACTTTTGATGTTGATTTCTACGAAAAAATAATACAAGCTTTATGAACAACAAAAATAAAGAAAATTTGAAGTTGCAGCTTTATCTTTGAGTGATTGATATGAAGGTAAGATTTAGAAAATAAATCAATTTCAGAGAAGAGAATGGAAGAGTATGGGATAGTGATTTGAAGAGAAAATTTGGAAAATAAACATGTTTGTTAAAAGTAATTGTATGGGTATTTTAGACATTTTCATGGTTCTTTTGAAAAAATTCTACTAGAGAGGATCTATTTATAACTATGTCAGAAAGTTCAGGGGAAGTGATTGCAATTGCCAGACTTTGGGGAAGTATAAGCAACAACCAGAAACTTCAGGGGAGGTTTTAGCAATATACCCATGTATAGTTTAATAATTTTTTTCTTGCTAAGAAAAGATTCCGAATTCCTTTAATCTAGAACTCAAAGTACCAAGGGTTTAAGATTTAAAGCCTTAGTTTAAGAAAAGAGAGCATAAGAGTAACAGAATTAATTCTCCCTTCAAATACAACGGGCTGTCCCCATATTAGAACCTTTTATAGCTAAATGCATATCTATTTATCAATTGTATCGTACAATTGAACTAGAGGGAATTTGGCATTGATATATTTCTTTTACCGTTTCGTTTCGTTGTAAGCAGCAAAGCAGCAGAACCTTGGGGTATTACCACTCCACACAAATGAGAATACTTATTGGGCTTGTAACATATTCTCTAATCTCTATTACTATGTTAAATAAAAACCAAATAACCTCTCTAATCTCAAAACTCATTATTCAGAAAAAGAGTCGCATCTGAGCAGTTGTATTTCTTGTTCTGCACATGGGTTTTCTGGAATCGAGGTTCTAAGATCTCAGACTCATTGTGAAACCGTGTGAAGAACTACTTACAGGGACGGGAACCCCACCTACAGATTGATAGAATTAGTCAGAGTCATAGAGCGTCTGCTGATATAGAACATAACACGTTTGAACTTTTTGACAAACAATATGAGACATAGGACCAACTTAGGGCCACCCCTAATTTAACGAATTTGTCTAGAGGCCAAGGGCCATTTGATATTAATTATTGTTGAAGTGGTTGAGCTGAATGATAAAATATCTAGAGGCTACGAGCCTGTAATAGAAGTTGGGTTGATTACCATGCCCATGCCGATCAAAATTAACCAAAGCATAAATCATTCAGTCATTCAGTTAAATTCAGGCCCCATTTGATTGACAGGAATAGGGGTATGGAACCGGATTCGATTCCAACAGTTTGGTTGGATGGAATCGAAATTCCATTTTCGTTCCTAGTGGAATGACCATTCCCTCCCCCCTCCCTTGGAATGACCCAATGAAATCTCAGTTTTGCTGATTCCAATATTAATTGTCATTTTTATTCCTGTTTGAATCAAACGGATTATAGAAATAAACTATTTCAATTCTGATTCCAATTATGAATCAAACAGGCCCTCAATTTATAAAAACTTTGAAAATATTGTGCAATTTGGAAAGAATATAAATACAAATGTATATAATGCAATACATATAAAATAACTCAAAATACCACATTTTGCACTACATATTTGTATTTATACTCCTTCCAAACTAAGACTTTAGAACCATGTGGGTTAGCCAAATAGTCTTTCTTAGGCCTTGCTTGGTATAGTAACCGTTTCAATTTGGAATTCCGGAGGGCAGGTGATTCTTGCATAAACTCTCGAGCATAATTCTTTATGCCAGCTTATTCTGTCTCATGACATATATATAGGTGTAATGTAGGATAAAACACCTTTGGGAATAACAACCATGAAAAAACTGTTTTGGTCAAAAAGGGAATTTCATAAAATCCAAGGTAAAACTTTTTACTTGAATCAATCAATCAACCAAATAGGAAATTGATTAAAACATTCGGAGAAATACAAATAGGTCCAACGTAGATTTTTTATTTTCAATGTAGAGTTATAAATATTCAAAATATCAAAAACCCCCACTTTATACACCAATGTCTACTCGTAAATTGGCATCAGTTCCGACTTGACATCCACACCAACTGTATTTAGGGCTTAAAAATTCTGACCTTGGGCTGAACTGTGATTCTCCCTTAAACATTTACATGATGTTCACACTGACATGATGTTTCGTGATAAAAAAAGGCTTGCTCAAATACCAAAATACCCCTATATATACAGAAAATCACACCATTTCAACTCTTAACACTGTGAACACTAGTGTGTGAACCATGCTATATAACCAACAGTGAGTGTAATGTAGGCCCGTGGGCCTATATACATGAAACACTAGCATATTCCAATTGGGATATGCTCTGATCTTACAGAACACTTCTTACACCGACCTTACAGCAACATCCCACTATGTATTGAAAACATTTTCAATGACAAGAATAAAAGATGATCTCGATGTGCGGATGAAATATGATGTGAGGCCAGTGTGAGGAGCAGATCCCGACTCAGCATATTCACTCACTCATGAGTGGTTACTGATGTAACCATTTTCGGCCACGTACCAATGTTTTGTGATGTAAATTTTTTTGGCAAAGTACCTCGTTATTCGACCCGGTGGTGGCATACCTTAGTGACGAGCTACTTGGTGGCGAACTGCTTGGTGGCGAACTACCTGGGGGCGAACTGCCTTGGTGGCGAACTGCCTGGGCGAACTGCCTGGTGGCGAACTCCCTGGTGGCGAACTGTCTGGGGGCGAACTGCCTTGGGGGCGAACTCCTTGATGGCGAATTGCTTGGGGGCAAACTCCCTGGTGGCGAACTGCCTGGGGGCGAACTCCCTGGTGGTGAACTGCCTGGGGGCGAACTCCCTGGTGGCGAACTGCCTGGGGGTGAACTGCCTTGGTGGCGAACTGCCTGGGGGCGAACTCCCTTAGCGAATTGCCTGGTGGCGAACTCCTTGGGGGCGAACTACCTGGGGGGCGTACTGCCTTGGAGGCTAACTCCCTGGTGGCGAACTGCCTGGGGGCGAACTGCCTTGGAGGCTAACTCCCTGGTGGCGAACTGCCTGGGGGCGAACTGCCTTGGGGCGAACTCCCTACTAGGCGGTCGATGCCTTAGAGAATGTTAGAGCTCCCTGGTGCGGCGCAATCCGACTGCCCTCAGCATGAGGCGGTCATCTTTCCTTTGTAGGCTGTGGGAGATGAGGGACCTGCGAGAACTTCATCTTTTCCTCCTCTTTGTAGGTGGTGGGAGCTGAGAGACCTGCGAGAACTCCATCTTTTCCTCCTCTTTGTAGGTGGCGGGAGCTGAAGGACCTCCGAGAACTCCATCTTTTCCTCCTCCTTGTAGGTGGCAGGAGTTGAGGGACCTCCGAGAACTCCATCTCTTCCTCCTCCTTGTAGGTGGGGGTAGCTGAGGGACTTCCGAGAACTGCATCTTTTCCTCCTCTTCGTAGGCGGCGGGAGCTGAAGGACCTGCGAGAACTGAATCAGAGGTCCCGGGGGTACTTTCCCGGTGGGGGCTCTCCGATGCTTAAGTTAGCACTCTTATTGTAGAGAGCTTTGAAGATAATATGAGAGAGCTAGAGAGCGGGGTTACTTCCCTTTCTTTTCCATCCCCTTCCCCTTTGGGGGGTGAGGTCTTTATATACCGGAGTCTTCGCGGGTTAGGTGGGTGAAAAGCCTCCAAACGGTAAGACTTGTCGCATCCGGCCAGAACCGGGGTACGGTGGTGAACTCCTCAAGGTCGTCAGGCTGGCGCTTGTGTCAGGCGGCCAGGTCGACGCCTGGGCCGGGTTGTCAGAGGGGTGCCTGCGTCAGTCGGCGGGTCAGTGTTTAGGCCAGGTCGTCAGGTCGGCGCCTGTGTCAGTTGGCGGGACAGTGCCTAGATCAGGTCGTCAAGCTGGCGCCTGTGTCAGTCGGCGGGTCAGTGTCTAGATCAGGTCGTCAAGCTGGCGCCTTGGTCGGATCATGCGCTAGGCTGGTCCAGGTCGGCCAGGTCGCGCAGGCTGTGCATAGTTCGCGCAGGCCGCGCGCTAGCCCGTGCGCAGTTCGCGCAAGCCACGCGCGCACCGTGCAGTTTGTGGGCACCGCGCAGGTCGCGCAGTTCGCGCAGGCCGCGCACTAGGCCGCGCACAGGTCGCGCCAGGCCGGCCAGACAGGTGCCCGGGTGAGTCACCAACTTCGTAAGTTTGTTGGCTGGGTGTTTTCCTAGTTGTCACGATGTGCCACGTGTCACAATTTTACTGGAGGGCCAAATCTGCCCTCATCAGTTACATATAGCCAAGTTTATACACTTTGTATTGGCAAAAAATCCAGCTTATTTTGCCTCTAACAGGCCCCAATCCCAAACACCTTCCCATCACTGAGGTTTGCATGCATCACTATCTCATGGTATCGATTGTCTTTTGGTATTTTCGGACAGCGCAGTCATAATGGAGTTTGCAAACACAGACAACTCAATCCAATGGATAGATAAGCTCCACAGAAGTCATTTACAAAGATTAATCTCTTCTTTTACTTTTATTCGGTTTGTACATATAAATAGGAACTACAATCAAGCGGCCCGTCTTTTTGCATACATCTCATGTAACGGCCGTCTATCACTGCACTATGATATATCACGCACGTACCCCTCATGTAAGATCATTTTGCTGCTTCTTTTGCAAAAAAAAAAAAAAAAAGGTGGCCGTTCATGTTAAAAAAAATGATATGACAAATACTTTGAACGCAGTTTCCAGGAAACTCGAAATGATTCCAAGACCATCTTAGATTGGCTTAGGTCGTTGGCAGCTGGCTGACTTTTATTTGGAACTGAAGCAGAAAGTGAAAACTACGTCCAATTGTGTTAGGGATTGATTACTTGAAGGAATCTTAAAATAATCAATAACGCAACCAACCAAATGAGAATTCAATCTGATTGACTTAGGTTGGATTGGAGCCTAAGTCTTTGGATTGTTCTTCTCGGATCAAACCGGGTATAACATAGAATTCAAGTTTGATTTAAAAGTGATAATTTATTATGTCATTAACAAAATGAATTACAAATAACTTCAATATTGAATATCATAAACAAAATATATGAAAAGTAAAATTTATAAAATTTAGAAATAAACATCATTTCAATATTGAAATCATTAAAATTTGCTTGCTTATCTTTAAAAAAAGACAATTTTATTGAATATAAATTTTAATTAAGCGGGAGCATATGATAAAGGTGAAATCCAAATTTAATCAAATTATAGACAAAGAATAAGGACGGATCCATATTGGGTCCAAATTGAATTCGGGTCACCCTTTACCAGGATCCATATTTGCAGCCTAGCATCTCCAGTCTCCAGCTCCATCCCTTGTTCTAGCATTGCCAAATCAAACCCTGCACATGGAGAAGGAAAATGAAAATCCATCTCTTCTCAAAAGTTCAAAACTAAAAACCGAATCTTCAAGCCAAAAGGGGGGTAGGGGGTGGAAGAGAAACGGAATATCGCTCAAACTAGATTGTTTGATGAGACAAAGACATAAGCAGAGAACGAGATTTACTGTTGGAATTCTATATTGATCACATCAGCGGAGGAAGCATCGGCAATCATCTGAAAAGCGGTGGCGGAGAGAACCATGGTGGTGCCATCCCTCAAGGCCTGAGTGACGGAAGTGGCCGCTCGATCGACAATCTTTACCTGAATTATCTGCCCTTCAACGCAAGTTCCGGGGACCGTCGCGCTTAGGCATCTCACCAGGTACTCTCTCCCGCAGGAGGCCCCATTGTCCCATATCCCTTCACCCGCCAACGCAAACAAATTGTTCGCCGGAAACTGGCTCACATCATTGCCATAACATGCCGTCGCTGTGCATCCCAAGTTCACCCAAAAGAAAAAACAAATGAAGAAAAAAGATGATGAGATTCTAAACCAAGCTGACGGTAAATCTTCAGAGAAGTTTCTGAAGCTTGCAGTACGTAGTTTGTACTCTGTAGATTAATGGCTGGTCGTCGGTGGCCACTTACGCAAATACGGGGGATTGTAGAAGGAAGATGTGCCTACGTCGCCATGAGAGGAGCCGAAGATTGCGAATAAAAAGAGGAGGGATAGGCAGAGATGATGGGTCTTCGATATCCTGCAAAGATATGGAAGGGAGTTGCTCAGAAGTCAGAACTCAAAAGGTTTCATTGATAATTTGATCATTTTCAGATGGTAGTAGATCGAAACAACGTAGACCAAATGAGAGCCCAGAAAGACCTTAAAACTATTCTGCCATCCACACCGGAATAGATGAAGTTTTCCCGAAAAAAACTGCTCATGGAAGCAGAGACGGGCCAAAAAACGATATCTGGTTGTAAATCGAGCGTAAAGACCAAATGACATAACTCAAGCAAAAGCTCCTAAACGCGAACCCTTTCCTCCTTCCTCAAGTTTCTTCTGCTTAGGGGTATTCTGTCGAACAGTTGACTGCGGTGTTGACAAAGTGACAATTTTGCCGCGCCATCCTTCATTGCGCCCACGCCACGCCCACTGAGTGTCGTCTGGTGTGTCTTGGGTGGGGCATTTTGTATGGGTTCCGATGACATTATTATAATTATGTTGTATGAATTTTTAACGAGTGCCGCACGGGGCCTTGCCGATAAACCGCGTGACAGCGTGGTACAGTGGGTTGCTATGATAGCCTTCATTAAAAGCCAACCTTTTCAGCACTAATTTCATTTATGCCTTCTACTCAAGTTAATCATTACTTACTCTGAGCCCATGCTTTCTTTAGTCTTTCCCTTGCTGCAAATCATCCTCACTGTAAAGACTTTCTTAGTCCTTCTATTTACCGTAAATCATCTTCAATGTTCAAACAATCATTATCACCGAGTAAATAGGGTTTAGAATTTTCTTGGTACATGGATGCACCGTCCGACAGCGCGCTGCGCCGCAGCCATAGGTATCAGCACGCATCGCAGCACGTGCCGCTTAGTGGCACACGGCGGCATAGTCATAGACAGTAGCACGCACTGCACGGCAGTAGCACTAGACAGTAGCATGCACTGCACGACAGCAGTACTGGGCAATAGCACGCATCACATGGCAGCAGCATGCACCCCATGGTAGCAGCACCGTGAGGTGCATGCACCATCGGTAGCAGTAGTAGAGCGGGGCCAACATGACAGCTCATCAGGGTGGGCCCCACCTTATCCTACCACAACAGCTCTGCTCATCATCCGCCAGCTACACTTTCCCTCATGCCTTATCCTTATCTTATCTGTTCTCAATAGGAGCTGTGCTATCATTAGAAGTAGGCAATCTGTTTAGAAGTAGGAGTTTGAGTTTGTTAAGGATTTCCCAGTCTAGCCGAATCCAACAAGGAATTCCCTTTGTAATCTCCTATTTAAGGAGCTATGAGTGGAAATAAATGCATTCAGTTTTCAACCAAAAAAGGTGTTATGAGAGTTTGGGTGATCTCTTGGACAAATCACCCACGCGATTGCCACTATAGGGTCTATACGCAAGGGGAAGGGCAAGGGAAGACAGGAGTCTCTCCTGGTGGACCGACCCATGATGAGATACTATGCCCGGGCCCATAACATTATGGTATCAGAGCCTACCGTCATGGGGGAACAAGAGTCGCTGTCTTCCAAGGTCCACGAACTGGAACACAAACTTGCAGAGACCAGCATGGAGGTTCGTGAGGTCAAGGATGATGTCCGGGAGCTTCGACGCTTGCTGGAGACATTCTTAGCCAATAGGGAAAGGAACTCAGAAGGAACTGCCACCAACAACAGCCGTAGGCTGGACTGGGCAGAAACGTCCGGCGAACATCAGATGGCCGCCCCGACTGTTGTTGTTATCCCCAAATACAGTCGGCTAGAATTTTCGTCCTACAACGGCATTGGAGACCCACTGGGATGGTTGTACCGCTGCAAACAGTTCTTCCGCAACCAGCGCATCGATATCAGAGACAAGGTCAGTCTGGCCGCTTTCCACCTCACAGAAGAGGCACAACTCTGGTTCTACTATCTAGAGCAGGAAGAACCCGGGCTTAGTTGGGAACAATTTAAATCATATTGCCTCCTCCAGTTTGGACCCCCGCTGACAAGTAACCTATTGGGCGAACTAATCAACCTCAAGAAAATCAGGGATTGTGGCGGATTATCAACGCCAATTCCAAACCCTTCTCTCCAGAGCAGCCTCGATACGCCCAGACCAGCAAATCAACATGTTCACAGCAGGGCTAGTGGAACCGCTAAGAGTGGACGTTGAGATGCAGCACCCCCCTAATCTAGTCACAGCTATGAACCTCGCACGTGCCTTCGAAAGGAAGATGCAGATCTCCCACGGGGGCTTCAGTATAGAATGGTTGACATCAACATGGATGCCTTCGAAGACAGTAGGAGTGACTCCCTCTTCGATCCCCAACGGAGAACCAAGGCTGCCTACGGGCAACCCCTCCAGATTAGCGTCAAGCATAGGAAGCAGCAGGTCTGCACCTCCCATTAGGCGTCTGACCCGAGCCGAGATGGCGGAATAGCACGCAAGGGGGCAGTGCTTCAACTGCGATGACCTGTACTCCGCTGGCCACAACTGTAACAAGTTGTTCTGTCTCCTAGTAGAAGAACCCGAAGAGGAAGAGGACGAACCTGCAACATCAGAACCAAAAATCTCCCTCCATGCCATCACTGGGGTCAAGACTTCCCAAACCATGCAACTAAGAGCATTGATAGTAGAGTGGCCAGTCCTTATTCTGGTGGACTCACGTAGCACCCACAATTTCATTAGCAAATAGGCAGCCCGCAAGTTAGAACTGCCCATGGAAAGAAGACCACAATAACAGGTGGCCGTGGCAAACGGTGAAAGAGTTCACAGCCCCAGAATTTGCAAGAACACCAGAATTCAGGTCGGAACAGAGTCCTTCCAAGCAGATTTATTCGCATATCCTTGGATGAATTTGACATCGTCCTAGGTGTTAAATGGTTGATCATGCTTGGACCAATCTTATGGGACTTCGCCGCCCTGACCATGACCTTCCACTTGGATGGCAAACCAGTCACATTGCAGGGAACCATAATAAGAACAAGGGCGCAACTACATACGCTCCAAGGTGGGGACTCACGCGCAACAAATATGGAAAGGCTCCTTACAGACTTCTCTGCAATATTCAAGGAGCCCAAAGGGCTTCCCCCTCCCAGAGCTTGCGACCACTGAATCCCTCTGATAACCGGATCAGATCCCGTTGTTGTCAGGCCCTACCGCTACCCACATCGGCAGAAAGATGAAATAGAAAGGCAATGCGCATACATGTTACAGCAAAGGATCATCCGCCCCAGTTGCTCCCCCTTCTCCTCCCCAGTTCTTTTGGTACCCAAGCAAGACGGGACTTGGAGATTCTGTGTGGATTATAGAGAGCTTAACAGTCGGACGATCAAGGATAAGTTTCCCATCCTAGTCGTAGATGAGCTGTTAGATGGACTCCATGGAGCACAATACTTCTCTAAGCTAGACCTCCGATCAAGATACTTCCAGGTCCGAATGACCCCAGAAGATGTAGAGAAAATGGCCTTTAGAACACACCATGGCCACTTCAAGTTCCTAGTCATGCCCTTCAGTCTTAGCAACGCGCCCTCCACATTCCAGACCCTGATGAACAAGGTGTTTCACTCCCATCTCCGCAGATTTGTCTTGGTATTTTTCGACGACATCCTAGTCTATAGCAAATCGTGGGTAGAGCACGTGCAGCATCTGCGCATTGTTCTTGAATTCCTGTGACAACATCAGCTCTTCCTCAAATGAACAAAATGCTCCTTTGGGGAATGCAGGGTCCTTTACTTAGGACATGTGATTGGCGATCAAGGGGTCACTGTGGATGACTCCAAGATTCAAACCATCAAAGAATGGCCCAGACCGCAATCCGCCAAGGCCCTCCATGGTTTCCTAGGGCTGACAGGCTACTACCGCAAGTTCATTCACAATTACGGATTGCTGGCAGCCCCGCTAACATGTCTGCTCAAGAAAAACGCCTTCCTCTGGGACAGTACAGCTGAAGCAGCCTTTGTAAAATTAAGAGAAGCCTCTCCTCCACACCAGTTCTATAGTTGCCAAACTTTGATCTTGAGTTCACAGTGGAGTGTGATGCATCCGGCACCGGCATAGGCGCGATACTACAGCAACAAGGGCACCCAATTGCCTTTTTCAGCCGCAAGCTGGCCGACCGCCACCTTAAGTTGCCCGCCTACGAACGAGAACTTATTGGCCTAGCTAAGGCAGTGCAGCACTGGAGGCCGTACTTGTGGAGAAGATCTTTCATAGTCAATATGGACCATTACAGCCTCAAATATCTGCTGGAACAACGGCTCACCACCTTGCCACAGTAGCATTGGGTCAGCAAACTCCTCGTATTCGACTTCCGAGTAGACTACAAGGTTGGGGCCTTGAACCGTGCCGCAGATGCCTTGTCTCGTCGAGAAGACGACATGCTACTCCATGCAATCTCACAGCCCTGAGCCTCCCTGTTGGAAGACATTTGGAATGAACTACCACAGTCACCCGAATGGAATGATCTGCTCAAGAAAATACAGGCGGGAACGGCCAATTCTAATTGGAGCATGCAGGACGGGTTGGCATTGTACAAGGGCCGAATTTATCTTCCAACCGACTGCCCCTTAATTCCCTCCGTTATTTCCAGCATACACAACGCCACGCATGAGGGTATCCAGAAAACATTGCACCGCATCCATGCAGATTTCCACTCGCAGGGCATGAAGGTTTCGGTACGGGACTTCATCTAGAACTGTTCAACGTGCCAACAGCAGAAGTAGGGAAACTTGCACCCAGTAGGCCTTTTCCAACCCTTCACCCTCCCCACTCAGATCTGAGTAGATATTTCCATGGACTTCATCGAAGGCTTACCCAAGGTGGGAAGGAAATCGGTGATATTTGTGGTGGTGGACCACTTCTCAAAGTATGCCCACTTCCTCCCCTTATCTCACCCCTACAGCACGGTTTCAGTGGCCCGCGCCTTCTTCGGCCACATCTTTCGATTACATGGGCTACCCGAATCCATTGTAAGTGACAGGGACCCAACCTTTACCAGCGCTTTCTGGAAGGAGCTCTTCCGACTGCAGGGAACAGACCTAGCCTTCTCCTCCGCCTACCATCCACAGACTGACGGTCAAACAGAGGTAGTGAATCAGACAATAGAGATGTACCTCCGCTGCCTTGTGGGAGACCAGCCTAGGCGCTGGGTGGAGTGCCTTCCGTGGGCCGAATACTGTTATAACACGTCCTACCACTCCTCCCTTGGTATGACTCCCTTCCAGGTGGTATATGGCCGAGACCCTCCCCGTCTCTTATCTTACAAACCAGGCTGAACACGGCTAGAAGAAGTGGATCGCAACCTCCAAGATCGCGACACCCTCCTGGCCAAAGTCTCCTTGCGCCTACAGCAGGCACAGGCGCGCATGAAGCACGCCTACGATCAGCACCACCACGAAGTCACCTTCGAGCCAGGATAGTTCGTTTGGCTAAAGCTTTAACCCTACCGGCAACTCTCCCTCAGGCGTCGAGGCCCCCCCAAGGTTCTCAGGCAGATCGGGAAGGTTGCCTATCAACTCGATCTACCGGAGCACAACAGAATCCATGACATCTTCCATGTGTCCCTCCTGAAGCCTTTTACAGGGACTCCCCCGGATCAAGTGCCTCCCCTACCACCTCTAAAGGACGGCAGACCCATCCTCCAACCTTGAGCTCTTGTACGATCACGCATCAATCAGGGTACCTTCGAGGTTCTAGTGGAATGGGACGAACTACCATCAGCTGAGGCCACTTGGATTCTCTGGACCGATCTTCACAGCACCTACCCAGAACTCAAGCTTGAGGACAAGCTCGTTGTCCAGGAGGGGTGTGATGTTATGGGTGCACCGCCCGACAGCAACACGCACAGCAGCATGCACCGCCCGACAGCGCACTGCTGCACAGTCATAGGCAGCAGCACTGGGTAGCAGCACTCACCCCACGGCAGCAGCACCGTGAGGCGCACGCACCATTGACAACAATAGTAGAGCGGGGCCCACACGATAGCTCATCAGGGTGGGCCCCACCTTATCCTACCACAACAACTCTGCTCACCATCCGCCAGCTACACTTTCCCTCATGCCTTATCCTTATCTTATATGTTCTTAATAGGAGTTGTGTTATCATTAGAAGTAGGCAATTTGCTTAGAAGTAGGAGTTTGAGTTTGTTAAGGATTCCCCAGTCTAGCCGAATCCAATAAGGAATTCCCTTTGTAATCTCCTATTTAAGGAGCTATGAGTGGAAATAAATGCATTCAGTTTTCAACCAAGAAAGGTGTTAGGAGAGTTCGGGTGATCTCTTGGACAAATCACCCACGCGATTGCCACTATAGGGTCTATACACAAGGGGAAGGGCAAGGGAAGACAGTAATCTCTCCCGGTGGACCGACCCATGACGAGATCCTACGCCCGGGCCCATAACAGTACATCTTCAGGTTTTTGTTTGAAAGATTGGTCCATCGACTCCATCTTCAGCTAGGTAGGTGTTATAGACTCATTATAAAAAAAAAAAAAAAAAAAAATCGTTGACAAAGCTCGCGTTGTATTGACCAATTTGATGGTGAGAGCACATGCTGATCTATATTTACCCTCTACTCCATAAAGTATTGCTTGCTTGATAAGCCAAGAGTCGATCAGTCCAATCAACCCAGGATTCCAAAGTGTTCGATTAATATATGGTAAGGGTCCGTTTGGTTTGCATCTGGAATTGGAATAAAAAATCTTTGGAATTGGAATCGAAATCGTCTATTTTCATAGTCTGTTTAGTTCAGATAGGTATGGGAATGGGAATTGAAATCAGTAAGAATGAGATTTCCCAAGAGAGGTGTAAGGAATAACCATTCTCTCAAATGGGGGAATGCTATTCCAAGAGGACTAGGAATGGGATTCCAATTCTACTCAATCAAACAGTTGGAATCGGAATAGTCCATTCCGATTCCAATTCCAGACCCCTACTCCTGTGAATCAAATAGGGCCTAAATACTCCACGGGCCTCACACGTACACCCTAGGGGTGTCAATCGGGTTGTGTCATCCACGGCCCAACACAATTTTGAATCGGTCTGGCCCTACCCGGCACGATAGTTCGCAGGCCATGCTGGGCTTGGGGTTTCAGGTCCATAGGCCAGGCCAGCACGACACAGCTCGCAACATGACTCTATAAACTATTTATATATAATTATATAATAATATATAGTATATAATATATTAATAAAATAAACAATTGTTTTCAATTTTATTATACTATTTTATTTAATTATTGTATATATAAAAATTCATATAAAATAAAGATTTTAAGATTTTTTTTAAATTAATCCTTTCATAGTCCACAGCCTAGCCTGGTCCAATTAGGCTTGGCCCATAGACTAGCCCGGCCCATGGCACGACATGGGCTCAGGCCATGGATCATGCTGGGATGACCCCCCAAAATATCCCAGAGGAGGGAGGCATGACCTGAAACAGCCTGCGAACCGTGCCGTGCTGGCCCAACACGAACTGTTTTACAACTCTAGTACACCCTTTTACCACTAATCCATTGTGCCTAGCAAATAGCAATCAATGTTCCGAAGTTTGCATATTTGAAACTGGAACTGGTTTAATGATTTTAGTTGGATTGGATGGTTCGATGGTTTTGGCTGGTTTTTATGAGTTTCAGTTTTAAGGGCATGACTGAACCTAATAGGGGCTGGTCACGGTTCAATAATTCAATTGGTCCAACTGACTAGCACACTATGCCTTTTTTAAATAGTGCTAATAATGTTGTAAGACTTGAAATGGATTTAGGCCATGTTTGGGAGTGTTTGCTTATTTGAAATAAGTGCTTATTTTGGTCGGGACTATACCATTAAACACTTTTTGGTGTTTGGGAAATAAGCTTGAAATAAATGTTTATTTTAAAAATAAGAACTTATTTTTAAGTCCAAAATTTCAACTCTTTTTAAGCTATGTTTGGTGATTAAGTGGTTGTTAAAATAAGCCACAAGTACTTATTTTAACAACCACTTAAGGTTGTTTAGTGATCCACTTGCCAAATCACTTATTGTGTTTTTTTAAACACTTATTGTGGGGGGGGTTGATGAGCTGCTTTCCCTACAAGTGCTTATATTGGCATAAATGACACTTTTAGCCCTCACTTCAATCATACATATAAACAATGCTTTTAACATAATTATATTATACATTTCAATGAAAACTCGCCACATCACCGTATCATGACACATGAGAGCCCATGTGGGTCCACACATGGAGTGCCATGTGGATTAATAATAATAATAATAATAATAATAATAATTAATTATTATTATTATTATTATATAACAAATAATAAACATTTCCAGAAGTCACTTTCAATGACCAGTTTCCAAAAAAGATCACCAATGCCAATGGGAATTTAAAAAAGTAAAAGAGGAAAATTTTGGTTATTCAAAAAAATATTAAAAACATCACCAATAAAAAATTCATGAAAAAATGCAATGTGAATTTAACATCACCAAATAATATTTGCTAAAAAAGCTTCACCATTACACTAAAAAAATAAAAAATGCAATCACAAATCAAGAAAAATAAAAACATTTAACTAATTATTCATACAAAAATCAAGAAAACATGTAACCCACATATTTCAGCATATTTTTTTTGCATGTTTTTCAACAAAAAAACACAGAAACAATTTCTACTTATGCATAGGAACCATCACATAGACAATGCAAGAAAAAGGCATAAATATTTTGGATTTCTAATTTGAAAAATCTAAAAAAATAAAATGAATCAAACAAATATTCACCCCCCCAAAAAAAAACATCAAACATGGAGGGGAGGAGTTTGGGCAAACTAACCTTTGTTTGCTAGCGGCTAGATGATGGAGCATCGCCGTTAAACTCGCCCAATCACATATCTGCATATATGGAGAAGAGAGAGGTTTCAGGCGTTAAAAAACCCCTTCAAAGTGCTTCAAATAAAAAAAAAAAAAAACACAAAAAGAGTTAAAATGGCAAAACGACATGTTTGTCAACCATTTTTTCGCATTGTCGATCGTCGCTGGTGGACCTACAACTGAGTTCGCCACCCTATGTGTTTGTTGTGTTCGAATAGGAGGGGAGGGAAGAAAACCCTCATGCAGGGGTAAAACTGATATTAAAAAAGTATTTTGGGACTGAATCATCCCATTCAAATTGAAAAAGCACTTATTGGAGAAGTGCTGAAGAAAAAGCAACTCTAAGGTCACTTTTTTATGAGTACTTTTTAAAAAGAGTAATTTTTGATGATTTTTTTACTAAATACACACAAGTACTTCTTTACCACGTGATCCTAACACTTAAAGTAAACACTTGTTAAAACAAGTGCTGTGGGGTGTTGTGGGGCGGAGATGTAAACTCGCGTATTGGATTAGACGGTGGAGAGTAGTAATTTTTTACAAGGGGATCGTTGTTTTATTTAACCTCTATTATCATCTATAACAGTATACATTTTTAACATTACTTTTGCATTTTCGAGTGGGGAAAATCTATGCTGTCCGAAAGATAATATAGAAGGGCTTTGAACAATCAAAACTCTCTATGAATTTTGATAAACCACCTTATTGGGCTTAGATTGGATATTATTCGTGTTTGATTTCAGGTTCAGTTATGGGTGGCCCAATTCTTAAGGTTGAATTTACACAATCCAGCGTGTCAGACTTGTACATCAAAATATATCCAATTGTTTTAAGACTCGATTGGATCGGATGGTTGGGTCATGAAAACTGAGAAAGTGAGAATCAGTGGCCTCTTGGATCTTGGTTAAATCATGGTTTTTATGAGTTGAATGGGCTAGTCCTATAATTAACCATAAAAGCTATATATGTAATTCGAATGTTTAGAAGGCTCCATGAGGAGTGTCAATAGGATTGGATTTGGTCCAATCCGATCCAGTCCAATGTGAATCCATTACAAATGGATCAGGTCTAATTCAATCTAATGAATATTTTGTACCATTTCTGATTGATCCAATTTAATGTCTGGACCGTCCAATTTATTCAAATTCATTTTAATTTAGATTGGTTTAAACCTAAACCCAGTTCATTGACACCTATTTTTTTACCTTATACCAATGGATCAAATATTGACTTAATCCAACCCAATTCAATATAAATTATACGGATGGACGAGGTCCAATCAAATCTAATAAATATTTTGAATTAAATTGATCCAATCTAATACATCTTATTAATCCGTCCAATCCAATCCAAAACCTATCTATTGACAAACTTAGCCCCATGTCACTGATAAAATACTAGGGGGCCACAATGAGATGTTGAATGACTGTGAACCCATATATCTTATGACCGGTGTAAAGTGTTATCATTGGTTTTAGAGCCTGCTAAATAATTATTGCGTTCAGGTAAATCCTATCTTTAACATTGTATAAAAGTTAATAAAGGTGTCATGCTAACATTTTTATTCAAAATGGAAGTAAGCATTTACATTTAAAATTGATCGATATAAAAAAATAAAAAATCAATCTTAAAATCCAGGTTTGTACCATCATAATCAAATGAATAGACTAATTCGATTATTCTAATATAATAACTACAAATGTGAACTGCTTGACTAAAGCTTTGGCATACGGTCAACAAATGCTGCAGTCACGTGATAGGGTGATGGTGCCCCTCAAAGAGGATATTATGAGGCCTGGCCCCTGGGCCATGTTAGAAGATAGAAATGATTGGGGAGTCTGAGCCACAATGGGCTGTGTGGCACAAATGATGAATCAGTTTGGAATCCTCTACAGTTCTACTAGTACTGGACAGTCTGGACCATGATACTTGATTAGGATTCGGACCTGGCCTTGCATACTCATCCAGTGCCCCGAAGGTATGATTGACCTGCGACCCTGGAGGCCCAAACAGCCAGGCCCAGACCACAACCATACCATACGTGGAACAGAAGCGAAAATTAGGGCGAGATTCGCTTAATACGGTGGATCAGTTCCGCTATTTCTGCAATAAATAAAACATTTTTTTAATGTTCTAACGTTTGGTTTGTGAAAATAGGGGTCTACAATGGACATTTCATTCCAACTGTTTGATAGGGTAGAACCAGAATCTTATTTTCATCGCTAGTGGAACGACATTCTTCTATTTGAGCGAATGGCCATTCCTTTTTCCTCGTGAATGAAATCCCATTCTAGCAAACTCTAATTCTTATCTGAACCAAACAATTATGGGAATAGACTATCTCGATTCTGATTCTGGTTCTGACTATAAACCAAACAGACCAAACGGACCTAAGTTCTAATGCTTCCATTACACAGCAAAAAGCAACATATGTTTCAGTTAAAATTTTGATCCAAAAACCACTATTTGAATAATGAGTTTCAAGCCTAAAATCATTCTTCAGCTAATATTTTAGCTTTAAAGAATAAAAAATTGGGATGAGTTTTAATCCTAAAAGAGCAATTTTCATAAATCCAAATTTAAAAGTAATTTCTTAAAATCATAAAATTCATCAAAACTATCCATAAAAAGACATCAAACTTTGCAAGAGTTGCATATGCTCCATAGATCACCTTCAAACGATGAATCAGATGGTGATGTATTCAAGGACACAAGTGGTCACTACAGCACAAGAGCAGAAAACGTACCTTCTTATGAAGAACCCTGAGAAGATGTGGTTGCAGAAGTTTTTTTTTGGAGGGCAAACCCCAGAATGCAGAACGTCAGAGAAAGAAACAACAATGTAAAAAGAAAAAAAAAGTGTAAAGCAGCTGCAGGCCTGCAGCAGTACTCGAGCTTCAGCGAAAAAATGAAACACAAGCCAAAGGCCTACTTCAGTTGGTTGATAGTTTGATACTTTGGGGTGAACCATATCCATTTATATTTACAGACGTAGCAGTTAAGCTTAATTAATGGCGGATTGAATCCTCAATTACTCCAACATTAAGTGACTATTTAATTATCTTTATAAACTAAACTAATTAGAGTAATCCCTGATTCAAACTTTCAGATGGACGTCAAATTTGGCCATGTCATATTGGCCCCAAAGTCTTCCATTTCTTACCTTTTTTTTTTTCTCTCAGTAAATTGAATTAATGGTTAGCTAGTTCGGTTGATTGGTTTTTCATTATATTTTTCATGTAAAAGGAATCTCTGTTCGTCCCAAATTAAAGAATACAATTAACTAATATTTTATCACCAATAAAACAAAAATCAATAATAAAATTTCAACAATATTTATCTAAAAACAATTAAATAAATCAAACAACTAATAATTAATATAAAAACACATAAAGCTTCAATATTCAGAACTTATAATAAACCAAGCACACATAATTGAAAAGTAGGTATTTATAATGGGAAAATCTATGATACGGAAAAGATATGATATGAAAAGAGTTTTGACCAATCAAAATCCATCCATGAATTTTGATAAATAACACCTGATTCGTTATCACATTTATGATTCCAGTTTATTGGTTAGTTATTTTTCTGATATCATATCTTTTCCATATCATAGTCGAACCCATTTATAATATGTCTTCTAAATATATATGAATCAGTTAACTGCCATTTTTTTCTTGAAATCAAACCATTCGGTTCAGTTATCCAGATTTTTCGTTTTGGATGTTCGATTTTTCAGATTTTCATGAACAATCCCTGGCCTTATGTCACAACAGGACAAGGCTTCATGACTATGGGCTTGTAGAACAATCCCTGGCATTATGTCACAACAGGACAAGGCTTCATGACTATGGGCTTGTAGAACAATCCCTGGCATTTTTCCTCTAACCTTGCGTTTGAACTTCTTCTCCACAGAGTTGGCTTCCCTTTTGGTCTTTCCCCACCTTGAGTTTTGATCTCTACGGAATAGGTTTCAACTTATAGGTTCTAAGGTTGCATCTATTACCATGGAGGTTGCTTATACTTCATTGCTTGGTGATCCTTCACCAACACAGCCAAATTTTGGTCTCATTAACCCTCCTCTATTCCTTTACAATCAATCTTTTCACTTTCATATGTTGTTCATCATTCAGTTCCCCTATGGTGGCTAGTTGAAGATCTAAGACTTTTGATCAGTGGGGGTAAGCATTGTCATAACATCTTAGTAATAAAATTTGAGTAATTCAAGCAAAACTGTTGAGATTTAAAATACTTTCACTCTAAACATTTTAAGAAAGATGGATACATAGGCCTCTAAAAATTAGGGGTTGTAATTTTCATAAAAAAATGGTTAGGATGATGGATTCACTCTTCCCAATGCAACAATGGTTAGGATGGTTTTGCACAACAAATCTAGGGATGGTAATTTGTAAAGTGCCAAAAGAGATATCTCCTCAAGTGGTGTGTTTCTTCCTTCAAGAATCTTAGAGTGAACAAAGATAGAAGGGAATACCCAATTCATCTCCTCGATTCCCTCCTTCACTGTCCAACAACCTGCTCCAAGCTAGGGTTGTCATTGGACCAAGTTTGGATTGGACCTGTCCAAATCAAAATCAATTTGAATGGGTTGGACAGTTCAATAAGACATATTGAATTGGACTAGTCCAGGCTTGATGGTTCAAAGTATTTATTGGATTGGATTGAACCTAGTTCATCCGTAATGAATTTATATTGGACTGGATTAAGTCGAACCAATATCCGGTCCATTAAAAGAAGAAAGGATAGGTGTCAATGGGCCAGGTTTGGGTTGGATCCAATTTGAATTAAAACCACTATGAACAAGTTGGATGGTCCAATAAGACATATTGAATTGGACAAGTCCAACTTAATGGTCCAAAGTATTTATTGGACAGGATTGGACCTGATCCATATGTAATGGACTCATATTTGATTAGGTTGGGCTGGGCCAATCTTTGGTCCATTAACAACCTAACTCCAACCCTAAATTTGAAAAGAGAATAAATGGTTTGAATTACCCCATTAGTTTTCAGGAATAATGCCTGTAAGTAGTCATATAGGAAAAAAAATATGGGAGTATAATAGTTCTCATGTTTCATCATTTCAATTTTAGATTTTAAGTAGGTTTAGGACATGGGTGTCATTATTGACTCTTTTACTCATTACAAAAATAAATAAATAAATAAATGGGAGAAAGACGGTTCAGCCCGGGGTCAGAATTTATAGGCACAGTTGGGGTAGGTGCCAGCTCGGAATTGATGCTAATTCACGGGCGGGCGTTGGTGCATAGAGTGTGGGTTGTTGCCATTTTGAATGTTTATAATTCTGTAGTGGAAATCAGAAATCTGCATTGGACCTGTCTGTACTTCTCCGTAAATAAATTGACTCCTTATTGTTTTATTTGAGTGGATGAAAATATGAAAAAAAAATTTACAAATTTTCAAATCTCTATGGGGAAATTTCCAATACTGGCATATGCACGGATCCGCCTAGCCATATCATCTCAATTTCCACTCATACCATTGGACATACCACACCATCTGCCTAATTGAATTTAACCCATCCCGATCATGAGTTGAGATCAGCCCCCACAAGATAGTTTCCCACAATGTCCCACAACACATCCCGCCATGTAGGGTTGTCAATTGGACTGGATTTGGTTCAATCCAATCCAGTCCAATGTGAGTCCATTATAAATGGACCATGTCCAATTCAATCCAATGAATTTTTTGAATCAATTTGGACCGGCCCAATTCAATGTTTGGATCGTCCAATCTGTTCAAATTCATTTTGATTTAGATTGGTTTCAACCCAAACCCGGTCCATTGACACATATATTCTTATCTTATATCAATGGACCAGATATTGGCTTAATCCAACCTAATCCAATATAAATTTGTTACGGGCGGACCAGGTCCAATCCAATCTAATAAATATTTTAGACTGGATTGGTCAAATCCAATATGTCTTATTGGTCCGTCCAATCCATCGAAATTGATTTTGAACTAGATGGGGTCCAATCCAAAACTGGTCCATTGACACCCTTACCGACATGTATTGGGGAACATCTCCCGATGATATGAGTTTCACTTGGTTTCTCAAAACCTGAACCCCGATCTAACAACCAATTGTCCCAATTGAACAGCAAAATCCTCATTCTACATTGCACTATCAACATTGACAACACCCTTGTTTCATCTCCATTGCTTTTTCTTTTTTTTTTTTTTCTTTTAATATGCTTCTTAACTACATCTTTCTTATTTTCTTTGCCTAATTCACTTTTTCAAGCATCCATCATAATAACTTCATCCCTGATAATTGCATTGTCAACTTGCATCGTTTCAACATGATATAAGACTGGTTCCACTAGGGTTTATCATCCAAACCATGAATCGATGAAGCAACCTTCTCCCCTATATCCTTCTTTGAAACTTGTTGCTGGGAACTTGGTCTTCGTCCATAGTTTCCTCTTCTATAATCACCGGAGTAATTGAGAATTTCCAATAGTGGAAATTGGATCAAAACCTTTTATTATATTCCTTCTTTGTTGATAAATCTTCTCCTGTTTGTTGCTTCATTTTGCCAATATATCCTTAGTTTTTATCTCCAGGGTTTATGTGATGCTAACAAACCCAATAACAAGGCCATTTTATAGGTCAGCCCCAGTACAAAATTGCTAAGTAATGGATTTCATGAGTCTCGCAAAATTCGTTAATCCCTATTGAGAGCCCAGAGTACTACAATTCTGGGATTTGTAAGTTCCACATGCGAATCCAACCTGCAAATCAATATGAGTAGCAATTCCTGCCTACTTTCGATTCTGGATAACTTGTGAGTCCCAAGTGCAACGACCTCAACATTGTAGTTCATATCTTTACTTCTACAATACATTATTACGAAATTTTGCCTTTGGGTTTGTTTCAACTTTATTTAAATTAGATCATGAAGCAGATCCACAATTAGAATTAAGGCACCAACATAACAATTGCTTTCAACTTACCATTGTTTGGCTTTGGTATGCTTCTAGGCTCCTATCTGTAACGTTGACTGCAATATTCTGGTATTCTCTCATATACAACTAAAGCTGCCAAAACCATTTCAACCGTTACGGATTAAACATGAGCGGAAATAGTTTTAGATGGTGATATAATTATTGGATCAAAACTTAAGAACAGGGCCAATTGCTTGTACTAAGGTTTAAAATTTTGATACATATCAGGCCGTATCAGCCGATATGTATCGTATCAGGGGTTTTCCGATACACCCCTCCAGGGCGTGTTTCGGGATTTTGACTGATTCAAGGGTGAACAGATCTTAAATCGGCCCCTTTGAACCAGATTTAAAAAAAAAAAACTATCAATACTGCCCGATTCACCTCTACTGACGTATCGATATTTTGAACGTTGACTTGTAAACAAACCTTCACTATAAAAACGACAAGAACAAAAAGTTAATTCATATTGATACTATAGATGGTTCCCATCCTTAAACAAAATTCATTGTCAACTAAAACAATCTAAATAAAAAAAAAATCTTTATTTCATCAAAAGGTTCACGAATATAAATCTTAAGATAATCTTCCTTTGCCCAAACTCTAATCATGAATAATACAATAGAAATACAACATAGGAAAAGCATTACCAGCCATATCAGCTAATAGAATGCAACATAGGAAAACCTTTGCTGCTAATCCAGTGTACTGCCTGGTTCCCCTCTTTGGGAATGTGATTGTAGGTGTTGTTGAGATTGGTTTCCCTAATGGCTTTCTTGTACTTCTCATTGATCAATTGGCATCTCCATGAAGAGTTTCCCATTCCTTGAAGTAATTCTATAGAGGTCTTCGAATCACCTTCAATTAATGCTTGCTTTGCTTCCAATTCCTTCGCTATCATGTGGGCTTGGAGACTTGCTTTTATCTCAGCTAGCGTAATAGTGGTTTTTCTAATTGAACCAGATCTAAATTTTAAAGTTTCACCCTTGAAAATTTTGGCTATATCATATATAACAATAAGTGCAATTGTCATTAGCTCTTTTTATGCATCAAAATTAATAATATTTATTTCATTTGGGTTAGGAGGAGTCCATTGAAGATTGAACCCAATGTTTTAAAAACCGATATGAAACCAAAACCACTTTCATCATTCCTTTTTGGGCCAGTGGTTCAACTGTCCAATTCGAATAGATGATTCATTTTAAATTAAAAAAATAACAATTAAAATAAAAAAAAGATAAAAAGCTGTTATCTGAATCAACTGTTTGAGTCAATCAATTGTTGACCAAGTCAACTTTTGACCAAAGAACAAGTTTAGAATAAAATGGAACTGGTTGCTAGATGACTCCTGGTCTAACGGTCCGACCGTCCAAGTCGGTTTGAAAACATTGATTGAACCCATTACCCATCCATTGGATTTTCTTTTACTCATCACATGCTGATTCCATAAAAAGGGCAGAAATGAAAAAATTGGTTTTGGCGTCGCCCGGACTCGAACCGGAGACCTTCAGTGTGTTAGACTGACGTGATAACCAACTACACCACGACACCACTTTTAGTTTTCTCTATCTGTATATAATCCTAATAATCTGTAAATCCGTAATCTCGAAGGATCCAATCACCGGTGGGCATGTGATTACCAACGTACATGTTTCTGCGCTTGTTTCTGTCTGCTCTGCTGGTAGTCGATTTCACTGCTTAGTCGTGAAATTTTGATTTTGCGCCAAAACTCAAAACGCAGGATTAGTTGTCGGATTTATACTTTTTTTCTCTAGTGGGTTCTATTTCTCTAACTTTTTTTTTGGCCGTTTTGTCTCTGTTATATTGGGAGATTTGTTATGGCTATTCGGTGTCTGTTTCGTTGATAGATGCGAGTGTTTTTGTTGCCATACCGCTGAATCTCCGTCCGTTGGTTTCGCCTTAATTTTTGGTGGGCTTTGTTGCAATTGAGTGATTTTGTGGAGTTGGGTTTCTGGTCTTAATGATGGGTACTGCTTCTGCTCAGTGCCCATCTCGAATTGGTGCTCTTGTCCATGGACAAATTCGAGTTTCACCTACAAAAATTAAGTTCTCGAGGTTTTGGAGTCCTTGGAGAAGGGAATTTCTCAGGATGAGCCTGAATTTGGGTTCTTCTTCCACGAATTCTTCTAAGGTATATCCTCAATCGACGTTTTTGTTTAATTTATTTGATACTTGTAATTATGTACTTACCATTGAAACTGAAACAATTCTGTAGTTCTGATTATTCTTATCTAACATTCATGGGATTATGGATGTATTCTTACAATTTATAGTCCTTTCTTTCGTTTCCCAATTTGTTAATTAAGTTGAAGTCATGTAATTCTGATTATGGAGCAGGGATTGTGTTGTTGAGGTTTGTTATTGAGAGACACGCCCTCTATACATCTAATAGATGTGTACGTGCATGTTTGTATGTTTCAAGAGAGCTTCGAAACCGAGCTCATACTCTAATAAAATGAGTGTATCCTGAATGCTAAATGGGATTTAATTACTTATTTCTGCAGCCTGCCAAAATTGTCATTTTATATGAGTCCTCAGCAGAACTCTTCTGTCTACAATTGGGTTTAAAATCCCTATGACTTGGTATCCTTGGGTCCTGACATACTGAGTCTGGTATTATTTGGATTAGTCTAAGTGAGCATTTTGGATGGATTCTCAACATTGGTGGTTCCAAATCCTGACACCTTACCGAAACACAGCAAGGTTCAGATATTTTTCTTTTCATTCTTTCACCTCTATTTCGACCTGTTTGAAGTAAACTATTATTTTGTTGGTAACTATTTTTTGTGGTTTACTGCTGAAACTAGGCTTGACAAGCACGTTTGAATTCCATATTATGAACTACAAAGAGATTTTGATATTTAGCAGCTCACTTTATGATGAACAGAAGTCTAGACACCAAACTGTTGTCAGACAGTAAGCTTTAAGTGAGGATGAAAGATTCTGGGTGTTACAGGTAAATTCTAAATATGGTTTTGCATGCACAGGTTTGAGTAAGGTTTAGGAAGTTTTAATTTTATTGTTGTTTGGGATGGAACACGGATTGACATGAAGTTTGACGGAGAAGTAGATATGGTGGCAGAGTATCACATTGAGGGGGGAAAAGAATTATTTGGGCTGTACATATGGGTTTTGAAATTTACTGTTGCCAACACGAACAAAATCAAATTGAATAAAAAGATAAGAACTGGGGGGTGGGGGATCTGCAAGCTAATATCATTATTTTAAAAGGATCTTGAGTGTAGAGGTGTAGAGCCCCACTATCTTGAAGCCTCATTTTATGTAGTAAGGCCACCTAGAACAGATAGTAGTTACACCTCAGTGAGTGACAGGCTGACAGCTATTAGCAGGATGGGATGTTGTGAAACTATTCTTCTATTACATGTCTATTTTCAAAAAGTAGAGGCATAGAGGTATTGATATGGATAGAGGTACTTGTCTGATTCTTCAAACTAGAAAATAGAAATCCTGCTGTCCTAAATTTTCCATTTTTGTGAACTGGGTATTATTTGGAATCCAAATGAGGCTTCCTGAAGGATTTAGCAACTAGTAGAAAGACCCAATAGCAAGCAGTCAAATACTAGCTATTATTTAAACTTAGAGGCTGGAAATAAACAAACACATAAAGAGTCAAGTAGGAAACTCCACAAAGACTACAAAGGCTTGCTAAGCGAAATATTAATCTATCATGGACTTGACCAAATGTTGAAATAGCCATAATTTGATTGAATATTTTTCATGCTATACAGTAAAACACAGAAATTGGCATCTTAACAGATTTTGAATTAGAAAATAGGGTAAATTACAAAGACCCCCCTGTACTATGGGGTCAGTTACAAAGACCCCCTGCACTTTCTTTTGTGACAAAGGCTCCCCTGAACTTTGGCCGTTAGACAAAGACCCCCCCTAGCCGTTAAGTCAGATAATGGAATGTGTTTCTGCATTTTCTTTTCATTGCCCTTTTCTCTTAAAAAAACCTTTTTCTCTTGAATTATCGATCCAATCCAATAATTCTTAAACTACTCACCAGTGTTGGTCTGATTGCATTCAATCGTCTATTTCCTCTCCTCTTTGTCATACTTTTTTTTCTGACCTTTGGTTTTGTAACCGTTAAGAAACTTCATTAAACAACAGTTGCTAAAGCACAAGCGAATTCTCAACCGACAAATACATTGAAGTGGTGGGCCCCTGGTCTTTTTTAATAAGCTTTAGGGCCGTGGTGGGCTTTGGGATGAAGAGTGATGTTACTTTTCTAATAATGGTAGCTGGGCAGGTACAAAGATTAACTTCAAAGATGCAGAGATTTGACATATGCAGTCAAGCTTCTTCTTCAGAGGAAAAGAGCTCATTGTAGAACTGTCGTTGAGCAAGAGGCAGATGCACTTGGGTTTTTGTTGATCATAGAGTTCAATGAGGTTGTCACAAGTTGAGTGCACTGGTGAAGTGCCAGAGTCTTGAGTGGAAGCTGAGGCGGAGGTAAGCAAAATGAGAGACGGAAGAAGTGCAGAACCTTAGAAAGAGAAACCATGGTCTCTCTCTCTCTCTCTCTCTCTCTCTCAAGCATTACTGACTCCAGTAAGCCTCTTGTTTCAATTCCATTTGTAGTATTCTTCTTTCAATGCAGACATATGACATAATATCACATGACTGGAAGTTAAAGATCTTCTCAAAGATGTGAGGCATGGATGGCTGGTCACCCACTTCAGAGCCTTTCCTTCACTCCAGGAAGGAGGTAGAGTTCATTAACATAATTGAATTGTACGTCCAGGGAATGGAGAAAAGGTCTTTTGGTTTTCTTATTGAACAGATAAATATTGGAAGAGAGGACTAAGTAATCAATTCGATTCTGTTTCTTTTGTTCTTTTATATTGAACTCCTCTGTTGGGCACCAGTGTGCTAGTTGCTCCATTTCCTCTCCTGAAAGTTCAATTAGCCACTTCATTATTAAAAACACGTTAAAGAAAGAATCATTCTGTTCATTGGAACACCAGAAACATTCCACTGTGTGACCAAATGTGACCTTAATTAATGATAACTACCTATAAAAATGTCAATATTATGAAGCTAGTTAAAAAGGACAGGATTCCTTGACGCTGAAATCTAATTATTTGATGTGACTTGACCCTTTTAACAACAGCGACTGAGCTACAACAATGTGCAATGGATTTTTCAATTTATGATGCTTTTGTGCAAATTGGCCTTGTGCAATGGACTTGACCCCATAGAATAATGTGCTTCTTTCTTCACCACCGGGAGAAGGCCGGGGAACTCTCTCTGCTTGCTGCTGTGTCTGGGTGTCCATGACGGTTTAGACCAGTCTCAGTTGATCCCTGCAACCTGCACGCTCCTGGTAAAGTCGTATGCTGCCTTGCTTCAAAAAGGGAATTCTTAAACTATCACTGACAGCAGTAGAAAAACAAAAATGCAGAGATTTGACATATGCAGTCAAGCTTCTTCTTCAGAGGAAAAGAGCTCATTGTAGAACTGTCGTTGAGCAAGAGGCAGATGCACTTGGGTTTTTGTTGATCATAGAGTTCAATGAGGTTGTCACAAGTTGAGTGCACTGGTGAAGTGCCAGAGTCTTGAGTGGAAGCTGAGGCGGAGGTAAGCAAAATGAGAGACGGAAGAAGTGCAGAACCTTAGAAAGAGAAACCATGGTCTCTCTCTCTCTCTCTCTCTCTCTCTCAAGCATTACTGACTCCAGTAAGCCTCTTGTTTCAATTCCATTTGTAGTATTCTTCTTTCAATGCAGACATATGACATAATATCACATGACTGGAAGTTAAAGATCTTCTCAAAGATGTGAGGCATGGATGGCTGGTCACCCACTTCAGAGCCTTTCCTTCACTCCAGGAAGGAGGTAGAGTTCATTAACATAATTGAATTGTACGTCCAGGGAATGGAGAAAAGGTCTTTTGGTTTTCTTATTGAACAGATAAATATTGGAAGAGAGGACTAAGTAATCAATTCGATTCTGTTTCTTTTGTTCTTTTATATTGAACTCTTCTGTTGGGCACCAGTGTGCTAGTTGCTCCATTTCCTCTCCTGAAAGTTCAATTAGCCACTTCATTATTAAAAACACGTTAAAGAAAGAATCATTCTGTTCATTGGAACACCAGAAACATTCCACCGTGTGACCAAATGTGACCTTAATTAATGATAACTACCGATAAAAATGTCAATATTATGAAGCTAGTTAAAAAGGACAGGATTCCTTGACGCTGAAATCTAATTATTTGATGTGACTTGACCCTTTTAACAACAGCGACTGAGCTACAACAATGTGCAATGGATTTTTCAATTTATGATGCTTTTGTGCAAATTGGCCTTGTGCAATGGACTTGACCCCATAGAATAATGTGCTTCTTTCTTCACCACCGGGAGAAGGCCGGGGAACTCTCTCTGTTTGCTGCTGTGTCTGGGTGTCCATGACGGTTTAGACCAGTCTCAGTTGATCCCTGCAACCTGCACGCTCCTGGTAAAGTCGTATGCTGCCTTGCTTCAAAAAGGGAATTCTTAAACTATCACTGACAGCAGTAGAAAAACAAGCAACATAACTGACTGAATCTGAATATGGAGCCTGACTTTTATCAGCCTCAAAGCGAACAGACTGGAACATTAAGAACAGGAGGAACCCTGATGTTTGCAGTGTAGGATCTCTCCATTCCTCTGTGTTTGATTCTGGGTTCCCCATTGAAGCTGCTTGGACTGCTTGAGCTTTGAAAAAAGATTTTGCCTGAAGAATTCATCCATGGACTGTCGATTGAGACCCATCTGGCTGGGATTGTAGTAGAATCCGATGTTTGGCGGATTGGTCTCTGTCCAACCCCTACCGGTGGATGGTTGGAGGGTGAATGGCCAAGGTTATCACAAGCAAACCTTGTCGGTAGTGTTACCAGATTTTCACAGGTATGTCAGGTGATTTTTTCTCACCGTTCAAATAATTAAGACAAGGGTAATTTAGGGATTTAAAAAATTTTAAACAGTTAAATGAGAACTTTTTTCGATATTAACTGATGGAACATTAATGGTGGGGGGTCTTTGTCTAACAGTCAAAGCTCAGGGGGGCATTGTCACAAAAAAAATGTGCAGGGGGTCTTTGTCAGTGACCCCATAATACAGGGGGGTCCTTGTAATTTACCCTAGAAAATAAGATATCACGTAGAGTTCTCAAGTAGATCCAATTACCATAGGTCCTAATTTCATGATTCTTGGCATTAACCAATTTTATTCACCAAAGCATGCTATTGTGTTAATTGTCAAGTGAAGTCTGCATCACCAAACTGCAGTCTGATGTGACGATTCATGCAATTCCACTCTATGTGTCTGCTATACATGCAAGTTGTCTAATCTTGATAGTTGAATGCAACATGGTTGAATGTTCTTATGGATCCAATGTTTTTATAATGGAAGTAGTATCTGATCTATCTTGATGCAGGCATTTGTATGTTGTGTAAATGCTCTACCTGACGTTGGTGATTTTTTTTGGGAGAAGGCTCCAACACCTATACTAGATATGGTTGAAACGCCAATTCACTTGAAGCATTTGTCTCACAAGGTATAAATTATTACATTTTTGTATAGAATATATTGCAAGCCATCTAAAAGCTCAACTTTTATCCTCATTCCAAATGGGTTCTGATGCAGGAGCTGAAACAATTAGCTGATGAGATTCGTTCAGAGTTATCTTTTATAACGTCAAAAACACGGAGATCCTTCAAAGCCAGTTTAGCTGCAGTGGATCTGACAGTTGCTGTACACCATGTTTTTCATGCCCCTATGGATAAGATACTGTGGGATGTAGGCGAACAGGTTAGTGCATATTTTATATGCATCCACCCTTCTGAGATAGATAAGTTGTTCTTGATAAAGCAAAGTAATAGCCTACAGATTGTTATTTACAATGACCACATGTTTTCTCTGCTAAATATGCTCTTTGATCTAAATGGTCTGATCTATCAGCCAGCTTTTGATTGTAGGAAGGCTAGAAATTATGTCAATTAGATAGTTCCTATGTGTTGAAAAATGTTCTCTTCTTTTTATAGACCTGTTCCCATTACCTTATTGCGTATGGAATATCTCTTGGTTAATTGGATGGACAAAAATACTATTTTTTTAGGCCAAGTTAATATCCTAGAATCAAGAGGTTTCCAGCTAATTGAGCTATTAGGATTGTTCATCTTTGTTAATGTTGACTGTGTAGGGGTATTTTGGTCTTTATATTTATGTTTAAAGCTGCTGATGTGTAATGCTTTATTAGTGGTTGTCCCATACTTAAATAGGGGCAAAGGAGTCTTTTTATTTTTTAATAGAAACATATAAATTAAACTTGGCCGACTAGAGAGGTGATGAATCTCTCTTGTTCGAACCAGAATTCTTCTTCTTCTCTATTCTCCTCTCTTCTCCTTCTACTTCTTCTTCTAGTCTTTCTATTACTTCTCCAATCCTTACTCTTAACAGAATTCAAGTGCAGATTAGATTATAATATGGTATGAGAGCAACTGTGACAAAATCAAATCTGCCTAGAATTCTGATTTTCACGCATCCAGCCTTGGACTTTTTAATTTTTTCTTTGTCATTAGTTGGAGATAAGGAAAGGGGCTGAAAAGGAGTGATCGCCCTCTTCCCTTGGAGGTTTCTATGCTTTTGGTCAGCAAGTTCGTGGGTGTTTGCAGTGGTTTGTAGGAAGCCTCCCCTAATCGATGGAGAGAAGAGTGCTGTTTCAAGTGATGCAATGGAGTGTCGAGTGCAGCTTGATTTTCTGGTGATTAGGTAAGTGATTTTGTGCAGTTTTTCTGTGTGAATCAAATGGTTGATGTGTTCCAAGTCGTGTGGTGAAAACTCAGGTTGTTGTGTTTTAGGGTTTGTGTTGATTTTAGTGTGGTTCGAAGGGTGAGTGAGTTTCGAGTAGTGTGGTGAGTTTTCAGGTAGTTGTGTAGTAGGGTTGTGGTGTGGAAAGTGAAGAATTCAGCAACAAGTGGTGCTGAGTGTAGTGCAGTATAGTGTGCAGTGTGGTGAGAGGTGAAATAAGATTTTTTTTTTCCTTTTTTTTTATATCCATGGGAGACAACAGTGAAAGTAAAACTAGTGTGATGGTTCCCACCGACTACCTGAATGTTTGGATGACTTCTATCAAGTTGAATGGAGAAAACATGTGCCTTGGGCGGAATCTGTAGAAGTCTTTCTTAAAGCAAAGAAGAAATTGAAGCATATAAGGGAAGAAAAACCCTCTATTGAGTCTCATGAGTATGGTGATTGGGAACAAGAAGATGCACAAATTATAACTTGGTTATGGAATAATATGAACCCAAGATTAGTATGAATTTCTTGTTTTTTGATACAACCAAGTAAGTTTGGGACCATGCTAAGAAACTGTATTCGGGACAAGACAACACAACTAGAGTATATCAGCTTTATCAGGAATACTTTAATCTGCAATAGGGCAATCAAAGTCTTGAGGAGTACTATGCTAGCATGAGAAACCTTCGCAATGAGCTGAATGTGTATCACCCCCTCACCTCTGATGTTAAAATTCAGCAACAACAGAGGGGACAACTAGATGTGACCAGATTTTTGATAGGGTTGAAATCTGAATATGAACCAGTATAGGCATAGATACTAGGAGGATCAGCTCTTCCTTCCTTAGAAGAGGTGTTTGCTTGGTTTCGGAGGATTTCTATTGGATCTACCGAGAATTCTAGAAACTCTGATAGGTCAGCCTTTGCAGTATCAAGAGGCCGTGGTGTTAGAGGCGGAGCTCGAGGAGCTCAATCTGGCCGTAGTGGTGGTGGTGGACCTATGTATAGTCGTGGTGGTGGACGTACTAGAGGTCGAGATTTAGGGGGAGTTCATGGTAGAGGACGCAATTCTAGTCCAAGAAGATGTACACACTATGGTATATATGGACATGCCATCAATTATTGTTATGGTTTGCATGGTACACCTTCAACTTGGGCAAATCATGCGGTGACCAGTGATAGTAGTTCCAGACAGGAAAGCCATCCAGCGGATCAAATGCCCTCTATATCCACAGATGTTCTCGGGAAGGAGATGATGAGTGTTCCACGTGATGAGTATGAGAGGTTTGTTCAGGCCACATCTCAACAGAATACAACCACTCTTGCACACTCAGGTATGGCTTGTCTGGCATCCAAACCCAATCCCTGGATTATTGACTCTAGAGCCTCCGATCACATGACTGGAACCCCAGGTGTGTTTTCCTCCCTCGCTTAATGCCCAACATCACACTCTGTCACCCTTGCTAATGGTTCCACATCCTCCATTTGTGGTGTTGGTAATGTTAACATTAGACCCTTTATCTTTATCCATAGTTTTGTATGTCCCCAAGTTTCTTTTTAACCTTATGTTTGTTAGTAAGTTGACAAAATCTCTTAATTGCTTTATCACTTTTTATCCTTATTCGTGTGTTTTTCAGGATCTCAAGACGGGGATGAAGATTGGTGGAGGGTGTTGAGTGGGCTGATTTATGTTGGGCCAATTTATGTTTAGTTTGTTTTCTTTTAAATTAAGAAGTTGTTGGGCCTTGGGCCCATTAGTCTTTTATTTTTAAAATTGTAAGTACTTAGTTGAGTTGCTGTCCTACTAGGGGCATCTTTGTAATATCCCATATTTAAGTTAATTATAAATAGAATGAGGGGCTGGCGACTATGGTTATGAATCACTATCCTAGTCGACCTTCTTCTCCTTTTCTTCCCTTTCCTCTGTCTATTGCTGAAACCCCCAACTTTCTCCTCTTCCTTTCACGAGAAGCTTGGCCAAAATCAGCACATAAGGCTTTCTACTTGGTACCAGAGCAAGTTGAAGGTTCTTGAAGAGATTCACTCTTGAAGCCCTAGATCGGCCGACTGCATGGAGATTTAAGAGGCTGATCGAAGCTCTCAGGTAAGCCTAGTTTTTGGATTTTCTTGATGGATTTGTATGCCCTGTCGCTGGTCTAGGATTTCTCATCAGAATCAGGAAAAACTGGAGAAAGGGGAAGAGTCCTGATTTTGTTGGACTCTTCAATTTTGACCTAGGTAGTGGAGCCCTAATTTTTTAGGGTTCCTCTGGGTTTTTTGTAAGGGGCGATTCAAGTTCCATGTGGTTTGGAGGCTTCTAGAGAGGGCGGTTGCTTTTTCTCTCTCTTCTCCCATCCAACCGAAAAGGAATCTTTCGTGGGAAGAAAGTCCAGGACACCAAAGGAGTGTCGTTGGTTCCAGAAGGTATTCTATTTGTTCTTGCTGCATTTTTTGGTTGTTTTCTATACCTTTTTTGAGACACATGGAGGGACACAGAGTTGAATATCAGCCCGGGAATGAAATGGGACCAGTGGGAGGAGGTGTTGGAGACCCCTTCGGAGCTGGGACCATTACTACAGTTAGGTTGGATGGTACAAACTACTTGGAATGGTCCCAATCTGCAAAGATGGCCATTGGGGCTCGTGGAAAATTGGGGTATATTACTGGTGAAGAGGTGAAACCCGAAACTGGCAACTCTCAGTGGGTGCAAGAAAATTATATGGTAATGACATGGTTGTGTAATTCTATGTTGCCACATATAAGTAAAAATTTTTTATGGGCAAACACTGCTAAGGAGATATGGGATGGGGTTGTAGAAACCTATTCACAAAGGGAGAATGCTGCTAGGGCTTATCAACTGAGAAATCAAATTATTGCCACAAGGCAGGGAGATAGATCTGTTGCAGCCTATTTTTCAGTCCTTAAGACCCCGTGGCAGGAGATCGACCATCTAGAGACATTTGCTTGGGAAACCACCAAGGATGCAGCTACCTATCAAAGACATTTAGAGAAGTATAGGGTGTTCGAATTCCTTGCTGGCCTTAACCTTGAGTATGACATTGCACGACAACATCTTCTTTCTAGGGACAATGTCACTCTCTCCCAAGCATATGCCTTTGTGTCAAGAGAGGAGTGCAGGAGGGATGTAATGATGAAAAATCTCAGTTCTGACCAGTCTGCTATGGTAAGTGTTGTGAAATCTAAACAGAATGGCAATGAAAACAAAAAGGAAGACAAAAGGGACTTGGCCTATGACTACTATAAGAAGCCTAAGCATACAAGAGACACTTGTTGGAAGCTTCACCCACATCTTGTGCCGACCATATTGAAGAATAAGAAAGGAAATGCGCACATGGAAGTTACCAGTGATACTCTGCCCCCCCCCCCCTATTACAGCTGCTTTGGAGTCCGTTGCAGTTGCTTTAGTAAGGGCCGAGCTTGAGAAGTTTGGGTTACTTTTGAATCAAAGGGATACAACTAGTTCCAGTTCAGCCGTAAGCGGACAACAAGGTACAGGTAGCACAGGTGGAGCTCACTCTACCTCCTTTGCCCACACAGGTAGTTCACATGTCACTGCAAACTATGTTTCTGCTTCAGGTAAGGAGAGATCTCCTTGGATTATAGACTCTGGAGCCTCAAAGCATATGACCCATTGCTCCACTATTTTCTCCTCTTATCAGCTCTGTTATGGCAGAGATAGGGTCTCCACAGCTGATGAATCCCATGTTCCTATTGCTGGGAAGGGATTTGTCAAGATTAATGATTCTATTTGCTTACCCTCTGTCCTCCATGTTCCTAGATTGAGCACTAATTTGTTATCTGTTAGTAGTTTGACTAAGAATCTGAACTGCTCAGTGATTTTTTCTCTTGGACGCTGTATTTTGTAGGATCTGGATTCAAAGAGGACGATTGGGAGTGGTCGTGAAGTGAATGGAATCTACCTCCTAGATGCTGTCCCTCTTCACCAAAGCCATCATGTTTGTAGAGATAGTGAGTCAAAATCTGTGGGTCAGATTATGCTTTGGCACAACCGTCTGGGTCATTTATCATTTTCTTCTTTGAGTTGTTTGTTTCCAAAACTGTTTAAGTCTGTGAGTTTGTCAAGTTTGAAGTGTGAGGGTTGTGAACTTGGAAAGCATTGTAGACACTCTTTTAAACCTAGTAATAAAAGATGTTCTTCTCCGTTTGATGTTATTCATTCGGATGTGTGGGGCCCTTATCATGTTCCCTCTATGGGCGGCTATCGCTATTTTCTCCTGTTTGTGGATGATTTCTCTCGACATTCCTGGATTTACCTGATGAAATCACGCGATGAAGTACCATCCTTGGTGAGGCAATTCCACCAGATGGTACTAACACAGTTTGGGACAAGAATAAAGATGTTAAGATCTGACAATGCTAGGGAATATTTTGAGAGACATCTTGCCTCATATCTGTTGGAGTATGGTGTTGTCCATCAGAGCAGTTGCTCCTATAGTCCACAGCATAATGGTGTTGCAGAGAGGAAGAACAGACACATCGTTGAGACGGCAAGAAACATGATGATCACAGCCACAGTTCCGGTTCGTTTTTGGGGTGATGCAGTTCTCATAGCAGTATATCTGATTAACAGAGTGCCCTCTTGTGTACTCGGATTCAGGACCTCATTCAACCTTCTTTTTCCTTAGGGGGAGATGTTTCATATTCCTTTAAGGGTGTTTGGATGTGTCTGCTTTGCACATATTCTTGGCCCTTACCGTTCAAAGCGTGATTCCAAGGCAAAGAAATGTGTTTTGGGGAAGTAAGTCAGTAGTCTATCCCTCTCCCAGTTCCAGTTCCTGTGTCTACTCCTATGCTTGACCACCACCCGATGTCACTCACCTTGCCACCTCCTTTGCGTTCCATTTCACAGCATTACTCACGGCAGAGACTCCATAAGGCGGTTGATTCCACTACAACAGAACTCACACCACTTTCTGTCGATCCCTTGGAGACTCCAGATTCAGCTGATACAGATTCAGGTATTCCTCTTGATCCCACTATTTTAGTTCCCATTGATCCTATTGACACTGTTACATATAACCTTGATCTCCCTATTGCTCTTAGAAAAGGGAAGAGAAAGTGCACTACTCATTGTATCTCACAGTACTTATCCTACAGTGGACTTTCTCCTTCGTACCGTGCTTTTCTCTCTTCTCTTGATTCAGTGTCTATACCCAAGGGTGTTAGTGAGGCTCTCTCCAAACCCGAGTGGAAGACAACTATGCAGGAAGAGATGGAGGCTTTGATTAAGAATCAGACATGGGAGATTGTGGACCTACCAGAAGGCAAGGAGACAGTTGGATGCAGATGGGTTTACACAGTAAAGTATAAGACAGATGGAAGTATAGAGAGGTACAAGGCAAGACTTGTTGCAAAAGGGTACACACAGACCTATGGCATTGATTATCTAGAGACATTTGCGCCAGTTGCAAAGATGACCTCTGTTCGGATACTCCATTCTCTTGTTGCCTCATACTCTTGGCCCTTGTTTCAACTGGATGTAAAGAATTCTTTCCTACATGGGGATCTGCAAGAAGAGGTGTATGGATCTTCCAGCTGGTTTTTATGATAATGCTGAAAAGGGAAAGGTATGCAAGCTGAAGAAGTCACTATATGGCTTGAAACAATCTCCCAGAGCATGGTTTGACAGATTCAGAAAGGCCCTGATTGTTTTTGGCTACACTCAAACTCAATCTGATCACACCTTGTTTGTGAAGCGCAGGGGATCTTTGGTGTCAATCCTAATTGTTTATGTGGATGACATTGTTGTCACTGGGAATGATCTGAGTGAGATTGATAGTCTGAAGAGGAACCTGCATAAGGAATTTGAGATTAAGGACCTTGGAGAACTAAGATACTTTTTAGGCATTGAAGTTGCAAGATCGAAACATGGAATTTTTATCTCTCAAAGGAAGTATGTCTTAGACCTTCTCCAAGAGACAGGGAAGCTTGGAACAAAGGTAGCTAGCACCCCCATTGATCAGAACCATAGAATCAGTGCATCAGAAGGTGAACCAGTGAAGGACCTTGGGAGATACCAAAGACTTGTGGGTCGGCTACTATACTTGTGTATGACAAGACCGGACATCTCCTATGCAGTAAGTGTAGTGAGTTAATACATGCATGCTCCACGAGATCAGCACTGGAAGGCAGTTGACGGGATCCTTGCATATTTGAAGGGACATCCAGGCAGAGGCATATTGTTTACTGATCATGGACAACTAAAGCTAGAGACCTATACAGATGCGGATTGGGCAGGATGCCTTGATGACAGAAGATCAACTTCAGGAGTGTGCACCCTAGTTGAGGGTAACCTAGTCTCGTGGAAGAGTAAGAAACAAACAGTTGTGGCAAGATCAAATGCAGAAGCGGAATATAAGGCCATGGCACATGGAGTTTCAGAACTTCTTTGGATTCGTTCTCTGTTAGAAGAAATCGGTGTACAAGCAGAAGAACCTATGATGCTATACTGCGATAACCAGGCAGCAATCAATATTGCCCATAATCCAGTCCAGCATGACCGAACTAAGCACATTGAAGTAGATAGACATTTTATCAGAGAAAGGGTAACTTCTGGAGAAGTTTGTCTTCCATACATTTCTTCTGATCTGTAGCTTGCTGATGTTTTCACAAAAGGTGTTGCGAAGAATAAGCTAGAACATGATCTATGCAAGTTGGGAATGTGTGACATCTATTCCCAACTTGAGGGGGAGTGTTGAGTGGGCTGATTTATGTTGGGCCGATTTATGTTTAGTTTGTTTTCTTTTAAATTAAGAAGTTGTTGGGCCTTGGGCCCATTAGTCTTATTTTTAAAAGAATTGTAAGTACTTAGTTGAGTTGTCGCCCTACTAGGGGCATCTTTGTAATATCCCATATTTAAGTTGATTATAAATAGAATGAGGGGCTGGTGGCTAGGGTTATGAATCACTATCCTAGTCAACCTTCTTCTCATTTTCTTCCCTTTCCTCTGTCTATTGTTGAAACCCCCAACTTTCTCCTCTTCCTTTCATAAGAAGCTTGGCCGAAATCAGCACATAAGGCTTTCTATTGAGGGCATGAAGCCGGTGGACTGTATTATCTTGATGGTGGTGGAAGTGCATTAACAGTTCTTTATACATCTCTTTCTCCTCTCTAGTGGCACTATTGATTTGGTCATCCATCACTTAGAGTTTTGAAGTCTCTTGTTCCATCGTTGTGTCATCTTTCTATTTTGGATTGTGAGCCATGTTAGTTGGGGAAACATCATCGTGTTCCCTTTAGTCCTAGGGTTGATAATCGTATGTCGAGTCATTTTTCTTTAGTTCATTCAGATGTTTGGGGTCCAACGTGGCTTTACCTGATGAAAGAAAGGAGTGAATTGTTTACCATTTTCCAAAAATTTTATGCTGAAATTCACAACCAATTTGGTGTACACATTAAAATTCTTCGTTCTGATAATGGCCGTGAATGCTTTTATACACCATTTCAGGAGTATTTGGAACATGGCATTATCCATCAAACTTCATGTACCTACACCCTACAACAAAATGGAGTAGCTAAGAGAAATAACCGTCATCTTTTGGAATCTACTCGGTCCCTTATGCATCATATGAATGTACCCAAACCCTGTTGGAGTGTTGTTGTACTTACATCTTGTTTTTTGATTAACCGGATGCCCATGGCCATCTTGTTTCCCCTTTCACCTCGGGTTTTTTGGTGTGTCTGTTTTGTTCATAATCTAGAACCGGGAAGGGACAAGTTAGATGCACGATCCATTAAGTGTATCTTCCTTGGCTATTCCCGAACCCAGAAAGGGTATAAGTGTTATAATCCTAACTCTCGATGGTCCTTTGTGTGTGCTAATGTTACTTTCTTTGAATCCACTCCGTTTTTCTCGGGGTCAGGTGATGTTTCTTCTTCCTCACCACCTCCTCTTCTTTTGGTTCCAGTTGCGGATCCCATTCCACTTGTTCCAACTGTGACAAGTCTTTGCCTCTGGTGCCACCTCCTGTTGAACGACCACCTATTCGTCAAGTGTATACACATCGCCAACATGTACCGGTACCTTCTCCAGCTCCATCACCATCGACAGATCCGGCAGTTGTTCCCACACCAACTCCAACCCCGATTTTTGAACTTGATCTTCCCATTGCCTTGCGGAAAGGTAAACGCAGTTGCACTCTTCATCCTATTTCTAATTATGTTTCTCACTCACCTTTCTGCTTCCCATCGCCAGTTTGTCTCCTTGTTATCCTCTATTGTTGTTCCCACGGATGTTTAGGAATCCCTTGCCTCTCTAGGGTGGCACCATGCAATGGAAGAAGAGCTCTTTGCCTTAACTCATAATCATACATGGGACCTCACCACACTTCCTCCTGGTAAGCAGGCTGTTGGTTGTAAGTGGATATACACTGTTAAGTATTTACCTGATGGTAGTGTAGAGCGGTTAAAAGTTAGACTGGTTGCCAAAGGGTATTCCCAAACATATGGTATTGACTGCATTGAGACCTTTCCTGTTGCTAAGATGGTTCAATTCGTGTTGTGATATCTCTAGCTGCTATGTATGATTGGCCTCTCTTTCAGCTTGACATCAAGAATGCTTTCTTACATGGTGATCTATTTGAGGAAGTCTATATGGAGCAACCACCGAGGTTTGTTGCTCAGGGGGAGGATGGTAAGGTGTGTAGACTAAAGAAGGCCATTTATGGACTTAAACATTCTCCCCGTGCGTGGTTTGGTAGGTTCAATGAGGTGGTAAAGAAGTTTGGTATGAAATAGTGTTAGGTTGATCACTCAGTCTTCAATCATGACTCTCAGGCTGGAAAGATCTTATTGGTGGTATATGGAGATGATATTGCCATTACCGGGAGTGATAGATTGGGAATTTAAGGTTGAAGATCTTCCTGCAGGAACACTTTCAGACAAAGGACCTTGGTAAACTAAAGTACTTCTTGGGGATAGAAGTAGCAAGGTCTAAGCATGGTATTAATTTGTGCTAGAGGAAATATGCTCTTGATTTGTTGGAAGAAACATGATTATTAGGTGCCAAACCAGTTGAAACACCTATGGACCTATGGAATCAAATACTAAGTTGAGCAGTGATATGGGTGAAGAGTTTGAAGATCCTGGAAGGTACAGGTGGTTGGTGGGTAAACTAAACTACCTAACTATTACTCGACCAAATATTTCATTTGTAGTTAGTGTTGTGTGTCAATTCATGCAAAAACCTCGGGTTCCACATTAGGATGCAGTTATAAGGATTGTAAGGTATTTAAAGGGGGCTCTTGGTTGTGGCTTGATATATAGAAGTGGAGGAAAACTTGAAATAGAGGGATATATTAATGCTGATTGGGCTGGCTCTATATTTGATAAGAGATCCACTATAGGCTATTGTACTTTCCTTGGGGGTAATCTGGTGACATAGAAAAGTAAGAAACAAACAGTTGTGGTAAGAAGCAGTGCAAAGGTAGAATATAGAGCTATGGCACATACTACTTGTGAATTAATGTGGCTGAGAAATCTTCTACAGGAGATGGAATATTCTATTGAGACTCCAGTGAAGCTCTATTATGACAATTAGGCTGCAATCCACATCTCTTCTAATCCGGTGTTTCATGAGAGAACCAAGCATATAGAAGTTGATTGTCACTTTGTGAGAGAGAAGGTGCTGAGTGGAGTGATAGATACTTCACATGTCAATACAAGAAACCAATGGGCAGACCTGCTCACCAAAGGGTTGAGTTGGGGGAGAGTGAACTACATATGTAACAAGCTGGGACTATATGATATATACTCACTAGCTTGAGGGGGAGTGTTAATGTCGACTGTGTAGGGGTATTTTGGTCTTTATATTTATGTTTAAAGCTGCTGATGTGTAATGTTTTATTAGTGGTTGTGTCTCATACTTACGCGGGGGCAAATGAGTCTTTATTTTTGAATAGAAGCATATAAATTAAGCCTAGCCAACCAGAGAAGTGATTAATCTCTCTTGTTCGAACCAGAATTCTTCTTCTTTATTCTCCTCTCTTCTCGTTCTACTTCTTCTTCTAGTCTTTCTAATACTTCTCCAATCCTTATTCTATCAGAATTCAAGTGCAGATTAGATTATAATAATCTTTATATCATGCAGAGCGCTGGAATGCTATGCAGGCATATTACAAAATAGTGACTCCAAGGCTATCATATTTTTATATCTCCTGAACTTTCTTTTTTGTCTTATATCTGTTTGGGTCCCAGTGGGTGTAGTGATCATCCTTTGACCTAGTTATATATATACAAGAAAGAGTTGATCTATTGTAAAATTAACTCTTTGTTACAATGGAATAGGCATATGCACACAAAATTCTCACTGGAAGGCGGTCCCTTATGCATACACTGAGACAGAAGAATGGCCTTTCAGGGTTTACTTCTCGCTCTGAGAGTGAATACGACCCGTTTGGTGCTGGACATGGATGCAACAGTGTTTCTGCTGGGCTAGGTAAATTTTATTCCCCCTTCCCCCTGCACATTCTTTTTCATCTGTGGTGTAAAAACAGCAGTGGAAGTTCTTTCTGCTTTATTCCTTATATGATCTTTATAAAGTTTAGTTTCTAGACTTCATATATAGCTGGATTTCTCTTATGCATCTGATACTCAATATGTGAATAATATCTATTAATATAACAAATTGGCTGTTTTGGGTTGTTTGACCTGACTCTGATTGTTTGACTCTTAACATATAATATCTAACTCAAATGTCTAAGCTGATGGCTTGTTTACCCTGGACTACAATTTTTTTTTCAAGTACATTGTGATTCTAGAAATGTTTAGTAAACTAGAAAAAAGAATATTACTGATAAAGAGTATAAAACTAGAAAAGAAAAGCTTATTCAGTTGATCTATTTTCTCTTCTCCCTCTCCTAGGAATGGCTGTTGCACGAGATATTAAAGGAAAGCGAGACAGAGTGGTGACAATTATAAGCAATGAGACAATTATGGCTGGTCAGATCTATGAGGCTATGAGCAATGCAGGGTATTTGGACTCCAATATGGTAGTGATACTAAATGATAGCCGGAACTCTTTACACCCAAAACTAGAGGAAGGCCCAAAAACAGCAATAAACGCTCTTTCTAGTACACTAAGCAAGCTACAGTCCAGCAAATCCTTTAGGAAATTTAGAGAAGCTGCCAAGGTATGCTTTCCATTAGAAAAAAAACTTGGATTAAGTTATTATGAGGGAAACATGCCAATTTGATGTGTTTTATTCACATTCTTGTTTATTCATATTTTCTAAATAGTTGCCAAAATTTCTTACTAGCTAAAGGATGCATTATGCTTAGATCAATTCAACTGTTCATTTTTGGATGTCCATATGAAAAATTAGCAAGGGTGTATGCTTAGGTCCTTTTGAGTGGGCCTCTGAAGCAGTTTGTATATGCCTGTATACTGTGTGTAATCAGTGCTATAATATTTCCTGGACAATCATACCATTTATCTCTTATAATCAGTATTTTCCGGTGCTTAACCAACATATGCTGTCTTGTTCCCTTATCCTAAGTTTTCTGTCATGGTGTAAATCCCATTTATTATTTATTTGTTTCTTCCAATTGTCATAACATTCATGGGCACATTGTTTTCAGGGGGTTACCAAGAAAATTGGTAGGGGCATGCATGAGTTGGCAGCTAAAGTTGATGAGTATGCACGTGGTATGATGGGTCCCCTGGGATCAACTCTCTTTGAAGAGCTTGGATTGTATTACATAGGCCCAGTTGATGGTCACAACATTGAAGATCTAATCTGTGTTCTCAATGAGGTGGCCTCTTTGGATTCTTCAGGACCTGTACTGGTTCATGTTGTCACAGAGGAAAATCAGAGGATGGACGATAACCATAAGAGTGAGATGGAGGTCAAACAACAAGGTCTGTGTATATTTTGCCATTAATATTTTTCCATAGTCAATTTTCTCTAAGAACCTATGAAGGTTACCTATTTATCATGATGTACCTATACTGTTATCTTGTTGTCATTGTCATTGGTGGTGGTGGTGGGTGGGGATCAAATGGGGCACAATGGCAGGGTGTCAGGATCTACCATTCAATGCAGTCCAACCTACAGTCTAGGCATTCAGATTATTATCAACTTATAATAGACATTGTTGATGTCTAACCCAGAATATCTAATTTGTGCTGCATTTTGTTTTTGAAAGGGTAAAGTATATTTTCATTTACAGGGGCATAAATTCCCCCAAAATAAAGCCTCCCCACAAAAATAAAATCAAGGGAAAGTAAAAGCAACCTTCTATTGCTTTAGAATGACTCAAAACAACACCATCAAAAGCCATCTCCCTGAACTCCTTTATTATCACCAACCAAGAGCTAAGTCCTGCATTTAAATAGATGGATACTAATCTAATTCCACTTTTGCCCTATGCAAGGGACAAATGGCCTCAGTCCTCTTGCATGCCTTGTTTCTTTTTAATGGAAGAAAAGAAAAATGCATGCAAACTAACCTGATATTATTTGTGTTTTTCTTTCTTCTCCCCTCCTATCCTTACGCCAAACAGGTTATTGTAATTCGGATCCATTACAGTTCTACCCAAAACCAGTGGGTAGTAGTCTGTCCTGGACATATAGTGACTTCTTTGTGGAGTCTTTGGTCATGGAGATGGAAAGGGACAAGGAAATTGTGGTCGTTCATGCAGGAATGGAAATTGAGCCATCTTTTGAGCTATTTCATGAAAGATTTCCAGAGAAGTTCTTTGATGTGGGTATGGCTGAACAACATGCAGTCACCTTTTCTGCTGGATTGTCATGTGGTGGATTGAAGCCGTTCTGTGTAATACCTTCTACTTTCCTACAGAGAGCTTATGATCAGGTCTCTCTCTCTCGTCCATGTGCTATTAAAATTTAGAAGAGCATTTATGTTGGTTAATGACCTGAAAAAGAATCAGTATATGCTATCTCTCAAGGGTACAATCTGGAAGGATGCTTATTCTCCTTGAATCTTGGAGGCTACCTAAGGGACTTCTACCTCCAATCCTCAATTTTCTGATCTTCAATTAGTCACCATTGCTAAGGCAGTGAAAAAAAAAAGAAAGAAGAAAGAGAAAAGGGGAATAGTTAATATTACTATTGACTATATGCACTGTCTCAGACATCAGATATGTATGCATAAGATTTTCACTGATGCAGACACTTTGAGCTGAGTCTCTGTGATTCGTTGACACTAAAAAATCTTCACCCCCTGATCTACTGTTCTCTGTTTTTGCTCTCCTTAGGTTGTCCATGATGTGGATCGCCAGAGTATCCCAGTGAGGTTTGTAATAACTAGTGCAGGACTTGTGGGTTCTGATGGTCCAATTAAGTGTGGGGCATTCGATATTACATTCATGTCATGCTTGCCAAACATGATCGTTATGGCACCATCAGATGAGGATGAACTTGTTCACATGGTGGCTACTGCTGCTCACATCGATGAAAGGCCTATTTGCTTCAGGTATCCAAGAGGTGCCATAGCTGGGATAAACAGCCCTGTGCGCACTGGGATACCCCTTGAGGTAATTAATGTCTTGTTGTTATTACCTTTCATTAATATAGTATTAATTATCCTTTGATATTTATTACTATTTTCTTTGATTGATAACTGATCAAGAAACTTCATTAATAAAAAGAACACTGAAGTACAATATAGAAGTACTGCCCTAGCACTCCCATCAATATCACAAAATAAAAGTGCAGAACTGTGACAAACAAAATCTTTTTGGATCCCTTCATTGTGCCATGTTACTCGAAGAAGAATCTGTGAGATCTTTCAGTCCAAAGTTTATGTTCTCATACTATATGCATAAACGTTTATTTAGGAATTCACTTCCTGCATATGCTTCAATGGTCTGCGAATGCTTATTATCGGACTTCAGACTTTGAATGGTCTGTCATGCTTATGGAAATTTCAAAAGTATCGGCATGTGATAATTGATTAAGGACCATTAGATTCATGTTAGATGGATCACAGCTAAAACTAATTAACAACATTAGGTGTAGAAGCACTGAATCATTTTGTTCTTGTTTTCTTGAAAAACCATATCTATTGGTCTTTTACAATTTTTTTTGCCTATCCTGTTTGCTTGTGCCTTCTCATAAACAATTCCTAAGTACAGTTTCTTCAACTCACTCCCTTTTTTCCTTCTAGATTTGGTTTAAGATTTACTTGGTTTCTCGGCAACTTGTTTAGGTTCTTTTGGTCTAGATAATTCTATGCCCTGTCTACCTGCTAACTCCACCATAGGACCTTTAAAAGGCCACCGATTTCCAAAGCTATGCTTAACAAATACTTAACCTTTATCTGTAACTCAGCAGCATTTATTGGTTTATTACTGTCTATAGGCATGCGTGATCTGATTGATTTCAGGTTTCTTGGATATGGGAAGTATCTCTCTCCCCTTAAAACCAAAAGGCTCTAGCTCCTCTACGTTCTTCATCAAAGAATCCAATGGTCACCACTTGCTTTGAAATAGTTCTCAAAGACAATCCTCTTCTCTAAATTCTCTCATACTCTCCAATTCAATTCCTTCCTGCTCACCAACAGAGGATTCAAAAGCTTTAGTATTATGGTTATAAGAGGGTTTACCAAATCTAGTTGCATTAGCAAACAGTTGTTAGGAATCCACAGAGAACTGAACAATTCAAAGTTTCCTTGAATTTGGGGAGGTGACACAACTGAGGTTTTGATAGGTATAAGAGAGGAACCCCATTCCTTCAATATTATTATGACATCATGAATGTGTTAGTTTTGGTTTTCTGCATGTGGTATCTCATACACCACTAACTTGACACTAGATTTGACTGTGGCAGATTGGAAAAGGGAGAGTTCTTGCAGAGGGTAAAGATGTTGCTTTGCTTGGATATGGTGTGATGGTCCAAAATTGCCTTAAGGCTCGATCTCTTCTTTCCAACCTTGGCATTGAGGTTACTGTTGCTGATGCAAGGTTCTGCAAGCCCCTTGACATCAAGCTTGTCAGACAACTTTGTCATGACCATTCCTTTTTGATCACTGTTGAGGAAGGCTCTATTGGAGGATTTGGCTCCCATGTTGCACAGTTCATCTCACTTGATGGGCAACTTGATGGGAGGATTAAGGTATTGTTCTTATCCTTAGTGTTGTTTTTTTTACGGTAGTTAAAGATGGTTATGGATGGTTTTTCTCTTAATATAGTTTTCAGTTGAGAACAAGTATTATAGGAACTTTTCTTTAAGTTAGCCTTGCAGTTTCTCTTTTTTATCTACCCACGGTGAAGTCAAAAGCTGACCTTATTAGGCATGAAGGCATTCATACTATTTTTCTAATATACTCATCTAAGAACAATTGTAGCATGGAAGTCTGTCAAGGAGGGGAAAGAATGAAAAGCATGAATCTTGCTTCTACATGATTTTGGCACATGACAGATGAGTGGGAAGCCCAAAATGGTTAAGTTGTTCCCCCCAGAAGTACCTTTCATGTAGCCAATTTCAACTGATAACCCCATCATGTGGCTAAAGGAATCATTTTCTAGTCATAGTTCATTAAAACATAAGAAAAATTAGAAGCTATTATTCACAAGGGGGAAGTGAAATTCATGCTCAGGAACAATAGGGGGTGGATTCGAGTTGAGCCGAGCCAAATAGTATGAGGCTCGAGCTCAACTTGCCAAGGTAGTACAAGGCTCGAGCTCGAGCTCGACTTGAGAAAAATATGTTTTATAAAATAAAAAAAATTATATATAAAAATATTTTTTATTTGATATTTAAAAAATTAAGAATTATAATAATTAGTTATTATTATATATAAAAACAAAAATATTATTATAGGCTCGAGCTTGGCTTGCGAGCCTTACGAGCCGAGTTATATTAGGCTCGAGCTTGGCTCAATTATTAAATGGGCCTATAAATTGGACTCAAGCTCGACTTGAAGCTCGGTTGAAACTGAGCCATCCGAGCTCGAGTAGCTCGTGAAGAGCTCGGCTCGTGGCCACCCCAAGTAGGGGTGGAGCCAGCAAGCTCTTGGATATGTTTTTACTCCATGCATGATAGATTGCTTTAACTGGGACCCAATTATGATGGATAGGTAGGGGATTCTACCACTTTCAGATCTGATGGTAGGGCTTTGTATGGTGAAGACAATTTGGGTGATTAATGATGAAGAATTGAGATGGAGAAGCAAGTAAACAGCTTGGTGTCCACTGAAGAATGAGCAGGAAATTAGCTTTCAGCAATGAATCAATTTGGAAATAGGAAGAATGATATTAAAAAAGAAAAAACTTACTATTAGAAGTTTAGAACATATTACAGAGAGACTGCTTAGAGGAGGAAATGAGTAAGAGACCTGGAGACAACCAGAATCACTCAACCAAAGTTTTATATATCGAATTAGCTTTCAAGGACTTTGATCTCCTTTTATTCGTTTTAGAACTAAAGCAAACTGACTTATAACCTATTAGGACACTCAAACATGGACTTTATTCCTAAAACAACTCTTAATAACTCATTATGAATCCTAACAAATGACAACTCTAAACCTAAAAATCAGAAACTTTCTAGTCCCATCACTGACTTGCACATATCACCAAAATGGCCACAACTCTTTCAATATGCATTGAATTTACAAGATTTTGGTTTTTATTGGATTGGTAACTAAAAACCTATCTAATGGTACCAAAATCATTCAAAACTAGCGAAGTTTTGAACCCCCTGCAAAATAGGTTGAAAAAGTGATGTTGCACTCCAGCACCCGGAATGATTAGAAAACACCAAAAAATTATGAAATTGCCATTGGTATAGGAATTTGAAGAAACATGATTTCTTCTCCCATGGTTCTTTTCCTTTTTCCATGTCTGCATTGTTCTCCCTTTTGTAATGAAGAGGAATGGGGAAAGTAAGATAAAAATCTTGCATTGGACAAAATTCAAAACAAAATACACATACCAGCTAGAAGACTTGCACTCCTGTTTCCAGAAGCCTGGACTTTTTAGGTTACTTATAAGGAGTTTCTAATGGACACATTTTCATGTTAAACGCATTGCTTCATGTATCTATAAGTTGACTGGTAATGCATGTTATACCTTTGAACATGGTACTGTGTTCAGCTTTTATGTTCCATTATTAATCTCCATTGAATAACTTTCCAGTGGCGACCGATTGTTTTACCTGACAACTACGTAGAACATGCATCCCCCAAAGAACAACTTGCACTTGCAGGCCTGAGTGGACATCACATTGCTGCCACAGCACTGAACCTGCTTGGCCGCACCCGGGATGCTCTCCTATTGATGCGCTAGAGAATTGGCTTCCTACCAACTATTGTTTGAATTTCAAAAGATGTAATATTCTTGCTTGATTAATTTCACCATTAATCATTTTTTGGCTACCTAATTCTCGTACCAACACCTTATTTCCAATCGATGGTGGCTCCTGAAAGCTGCTACTGTATGCTGATCTTCCTATCTAGGTTCCTTCGTCCTGTATGTATTTTGTTGATTTGTAATTTTGTATAGATATTGCCCGACTATCTGGATAGAGTTATGATACTTGCTTCTTACAGATCATAGCAGGCAGGCATCTCTGTAAGAGGGAAGATACGAAAACTGTAAATATGTTAGATCCTGGTGAAGTCAACTATGTGCTTGAATTGTTATACGAAAAAAGAAATTGATTTGCGCTGCTTACCTTGTGCCACCATGTTAGATCCTGGTGAAGTCGACATATTAGAGGGCTGGTTATGATTTCTCTGTCGGGCGAGAAAGTGCCACCAATGGTCATAACAAACAGAGATTCGTATATGATTTGCGCTGCTTACCTTGTGCCACCATGTTAGGTTCCTGATTAAAAGGCCATATATGCAGTGAAGCAATTGAAAAGTCGGTTGGATCCATTCTTCCTACTTGTATTCTGCGGTATTCAGGGAGTTCGGCTCCACTATACAAGAATACATGCCTTATAGACTGCGAAGTACGCAGGAAAAACCATCTTATTTTTTTCATGCAGCTTCCTAAATCTAGCATCTAAACCATCCAAAACACACCTCAGAATAGGGCTATGAATGGTTTTATTTGAATTGGATATGCCTTGATCTAGATTTGATCCATTAATATTTGGATTCCAGTGGGTCTTATACGTCCGATTCATTACTGAAAAACTTAAAGAGAAAGAAGCGTTCTTCCTGTATATGTTTTAGATTCGTATAATAATCATGTTCATCATGCACCAGTTAAGTTTTAGCTGATTTCATATGGGTCTCGAGTCTATAAATTCTGGAACGTGTAATTGGGCCAGTGTGCGCTGGGTGTCTGGGTGATCGGATATGCTTTTTTACCCTATGTAAGTTCATCATATTTTGTTATATCACATGAGTACACATTCTAGATTCTACCTTGGTTCGTGGAGCGATTAGTGATTGGTACCACTCGAATCTACAAGCCAGAGACCATTCAAACAAATGAAACATGTTTTTTTTTTAAATGAAATGATCACATAGAAGCATAAGAGCAAGACAATCGGCAATTTAGAAATTAGAATGCTACTTAGAAAGCAGGGGCCAATCCATAAAGTTACTAGCAAATTTACAAAGCATAACAACTCAAGTCATGAAGCCACGTTCAGTCTAACTTAATAAAAGCAGAAGTTTCCTGGGTTCACATTACCAATGCTTTCAAGTATTCCAAATGTACAAGAACCTGATTTCAAATAATACAATTCAATTGAAAAATACATATTGTTCATTGATATCAACAAACGAATCAAACTCTAAAGAATTTCCTTAAATGTAAAAAATAACATAGGCTTTTGAATGAATAGGACTCTCAAGAATATCCTTCCAACATGATATATACATAGCCATGTTGAGATGAAGTTCGCCTGCAAGATTATAATAAAAAAAAAACAGTTTATTATGAATATTGTCAGCTAAAAATCAAGGCCAGAGTGGTGAATTGCATCTTCAAGTTTTTCGTTTTCTTTTTTTTTTTCAATACAAAGTGAATAAAAAACAAATAAATTAAAGGCAAAAACCCTTTTCTCTATTCAAGCTAGGCTGTCAAATATGTCAGGTCTGAGCTGTGTCAGGGTAGACCCAGTCCTATCCTAACAAGTAACACCCTGAACCACATCCAATCCAGAATCCATAGGTCTACAAGTAAGAGACCCTGAACTGACCCTATTACCATTTGGACTTAACAGGTCTGACTTGATAGGACCTGATTTTAAATAATAGGCAGTGTTGTAAAATTAGGACCCTTCGAACTGTGAAAAAAATGGGAACAAGTGGCCTCTTCAGGTCCCAGTTAAATGATGGTTTTCACAAGTTGAATGGGCTAACTGCCCAGTAAACCAGTAAACCATGACCCATTGATTATTCCAGTTTTCAGTATGGTCCAAGTCTTAGAGCATTGCTAATAGGCCTTTAGTTACCAATATCTTATATACCTTCTATAGAATGACAATTTTAGACATTTTATATGAAATTATTGTACGTGAACCATAAGTAAAATGTCAGGAGGTGTCCTCATTTTGTATGTCTGAGAATGCAGGTTCGAGCCTGAGAGCAGCCACTCTATGCAAAAAATGCCAAAGGTTAGTCCATATCCGGTCCACCCCTCCCAAGACCTCAGATAGCTGGGACCAACATTGGAAATGGTCTTTTTTCATATGTATATGCATATGTGTTTACATTACCAGTTTGGGTCTTAATTGGGTTGAAACAAGCAAAACCCAGTTCTGATCCTTCTATAATCAGAACTCTAAATGCAGAAACTGGTCCTATTAATAATCAGGAGAAATACAAACCCATGCCCTATGTAATAGGGTTGAATCAGTTGGAATCTGTTGGGCTGACTGACCGGGACCTGGACCATTGACAGACCTAGTTCAAGTAATTTCCCTGCAGTTTCCAGTTCTCTTTTCCCAAAGAATTAATATGATGTTAGATCATGGTTAATGACTAGTTTAAGAGGCATTGATGTACATATGTATCATAGAATTGTAAGGAACAGGTCAATAGTCAGAGTAACACAACAGGGTCCACCTGTAACATTTCCTATGTGAAGACAAATGACAGTCATGACTAATGACCATCTATATATAGATGGGATTTCTTTTAGAGCATTCACCATATTCTAGCCATCTGGACAATGCAATTTTTTGTGCAGTTGATATCATCCCATTGGGTCATATTTTTGTGTACTGAGATTTTTATGTGACACAAGAATGAACTATTCAGCTCCTAAGCATTTTTCATGTGTTAGTATTAAAAATTGTCAGTTCCTATTAACAAGTTTATATGTTTTAAGCAAGCCAGGTTTATGTAAATGAATGCGTGTATGCATCTATCTATAATTGTACTATGTATATGTACCTCTTGTACAGTGTATATCCTGCAAAACCCAGACCGCCAACAGCTGCAACCCCAACAAGAACGAAGAAAGTAACCACCCAGGCTGACATCCCATTCTGCCTTCTGATATGTGAATTGCTAGTGTTGAGCTCTGCACAGCTTCTCAAATTACATGGCTCCTGTCTGGCAGGCTGCCATTCAATTGAATAATTTAGAACAAAATGGTAGAAATATATAAAAAAATTCTCAATAGGAATCAGAAATTCACGAATCCAGTGATTTCTAATTCAGTATTTCTGGTGATACTTTTATGCAAAACCTCCAAGCCCAGACACAATTCAGAAGGGAAAAGAGTTTGTTCTTGAAGAGTATTAAACTGATTATAAGTTATAAAGCAATCACTGCCCAAGAAAATGAGTGGAAAACATCTTGTAAAATCACATAAAGGTAAGAGTCTGTTCAAGAATATTGGATGAAACTTCATGAAGGAGACTCAAGGATGAAGAAAATATTAAGATGGAACTTAAGAAGGTAATCAACTGTTTGCTAGGTCACTGGTCTTTGTTTGATTTGGCTTAATTTTTTAATGGATATACTTTGAGAAAGATGAAGTAGATGTAAAGAGACAATATTGTAGAAACCAACACAACAGAAAAGAGAGGGGATATGGTAATGCTTTTTATAAATTCTAATGTTGTACAATAAATGTAACAACCTTGTTCATTCTACTCACCATTTCTTCCCTAGAGCATCTACTGTCATCCACTGGATAATGTGGTATGGAAAGATCTTCTGTTACCCCAAAGCATTCTACATCTCGATATCGAACCCCACCATCACAAGGAGATGAACATTGCATCCATGGCCCAGCAACCCACTTGAAAACTTCTGTAAGACAAAGAAATCACTTACCAAGAAATAGTTGATGTAATGTAGAAAAGAACATAAACCCTGCCAGAGCTGATCATGTCAAGAAGTATTCGTACAAGCACCTTTTGGTTTTAGCTGCATAGCTAATTCTGCACCAGTCTTACAGTAACCCAGTTTGGTATTCTTGTCAGTAACGTAAGGATCTGAGCAGTCTGTGCAACATATATATTCGTCGCCATAATCTATTTTGTTCTTGCATTTTGAACACTTATCTGTCACCTTTGGACTTTCTGCTCAAAGGAAAGCAAAATGGAAGTAAAAATCTATAATAATAAGAAACTGATTGATTAGAGGGTTGGCTCAAAATAACTTACTAATCTGAAAATTTTTCAATGTTCCTTACCTATACATCACCTTCTTCTATCAGACTACAACTGTAAAGAAGAATATGCAGCATTACATTTTTGAATTTGCATGAGAATGGAACTAAGGTCAGTGTTGATATTACAATTTCAGCACCTCAGTTCCACAAGATCATAACGGAACTATCTTAGTCTTACCATCCAGAGGCTAAACAACAGGGCCAGACTCTAATATATAAAGTAACATCATTTTTGATAGATTATATATAAAGTAACAATTGGCATTGCAAATTGTTTAGGTCAATCTGATACTTTATGTCAGAGATAGATAGGTTGCAGAAAAAATATGCAAATATACATCTGATTCAGAGTCCAGATTTGATTTTGGGGCTAACCAACAAAAGATATTGGGTTTACCAATTTCAAATGTTCTTTTCTTTCCTTTTCTTTTCCTTTTTTGTTGTTTTTTTTGGGGGGGCGGATGGGGGGAATGGTGGAGGGACCCAGTGCATCCTGCAATAAATGTTGGCTTATCAACCATCTATTGCTTCCACATGTTGTGCCATGCATCATAATATTATGTTTTTAAATAGATATAAACATCCAAAATATGTGATCATTTAGAATACTAAGATTGCCAAAATGGTTGACCAATTTAATTGGTAAACTGCTGAAGATTACCACTGACAAGTAGTGTTAGGACAGCCACCTCAACTATCTTGCCACTTGCATGTGCTACACGGTGGAAGTTTGTCCATAGAAGGTTGTTGAAGTCCATAATTCTAAGACTACACATTTAGAAATTCTGAAAATTGAGAATGCTGAAAGGATAAATCCTTTTTATGAAAGAGAAGATACCATGTACTGAATTATTAGATATACTTATTGTGGAAGAGAATAAGAGAGACTCCTGACCTGTTTTGCAACAATGAAAGTGTGTATGAAAAGGAAGACATGGAGGATATCTTGGCTCTGGACAAAGCCCATTGCAGTCATCTGATTGATTGATAATGACATGACCCGCACCACATCCTCCAACCCATTTGTTTTGACAAGATTCAGTCCAATAGCACCCTACAAATTTATGCAGTAAAAGAAAGATAATTAACCAATGAATAAAACAAATAAATGCGACCTGGAATGTACTAGAGTGCAAATTGAAGTATTACGGGAGGAGTATAATCAAAGACAGACAGGACATAGATTTATGAGAAATTCATGAACTAGCATTTTGACTCCACCAAATACTTTTGTCCTGACAACTTAGGTTCAAAATGTTGGATCAGTTATTTGGTTAAAACATTCTCAAACTAACTTTATGATGAAGGTGAAGAAGGAAATCATTGGTCCTCTCATATTATCTACCATGAAGATCATCACAGAGGTAAGATGTTATTTGGTTAAAACATTCTCAAACTCACTTTATGATGAACCTTTTTGGCCCTAGCTTCTTCCAACAACCAAGGAAAAGGGGCAGGGTAATGTGGAGAATAACAAGAGCATCCATCCTATGGTCAATTTGGGAAGAGAGAAACAATAGGATTTTCCTAGGGCAAGAAAAATCCAAGGAAGCACTTATGGAGGTTGTCACCATCAAGGTTATGCACTGGCTGAAAGTACATCATCTCTTCAAGGACTTCTCCTCAGATGACTTAATTAGAAATTGGAGTGCTATAGCTGTATCCTCGCCTTCCTCCCCTGTGGTACAAGAATGTTGGGTACCACCGCCTCAGTTCGGGGTGAAACTAAACTTTGATGGAAGCTCCTTGGGTAATCCAGGTCAGTTGGGAGTTGGGGGTGTGTACAGAAACGAGGAAGGAAAAGTCTTGGCCCTTTACTCGGGCCCAATTGGGGTGAGAGATTCATTAAGGGCAGAAGTAATGGCCTTACTTCAAGGTTTGAAACTGGGGAAACAATGGGGAATGCAGCAATTAGAAGTGGAAGGAGACTCCAAGCTGGTAATAGGGTGGATGCAAGCTGGAAACCTGGGAGTGTGGTCTCTTAGACAGCCTCTAAGAGAGATTATTAGCTTAGAAAGGGAGATTGGGGTACATTTTAAATGGGTAAGAAGGTCAGAAAATAGAATGGCTGACACTTTAGCTAAGCAAGGAGTTACTAAGGAGGCTTTGTTTTGGGCCTGTTTGTAAGTTTTTGATTTTCTTTTTCCATCCATTTTGTGGGTGGTAAGCTTGTAATCTTTTCAATTCTCTAATGAAAGTTACCGTTTCCTACAAAAAAAAAAAAAAACTCACTTTATGATGAATAGGTGAAGAAGGAATTCAGTGGCCCTCTCATTTTATCTACCATGAAGATCATCACAAAAAAGAGAAGACAACTAAGAAACTTGATGCTTCAGATTTTTGTTCTTGGTGAATTCTATCAGTCATATATCGAAAGGCGAGAAAGGACCATTATATGGATAGTGGACAGAAACTTAATTTGGAGGGCTTTAATTTGCAGAGTCTGTAAGCATGGATGGCATGCAACCACAAACTTGTAAATTTCTTAGTGGAGTTCAGTATGAATTAGTAGAGTTTAGATTATTCCACTAATTTATTGAAATCAACTGATGCATATGATACATTCTTTTAAGCTGCAATTGCATCAACAAGTTTTTTGAGAAAGGCTTTAGAATCTATGGTTTTGAATAGGATAAATTCCATACTCATAAAATAGGAATTGCTAGTTTAATTACAAGAGATCAAGCCTATCAAATTTGATGAACTTCTAATTTACACAACCATTTTTTCCAATTTTCAGAGACATGGAAAACTACATCTCAATTTCTCCCATATCAGTGACAATTACATATAGAAAGGGAATAAAATGCGGTGAAGCATATATCAATCCACTCTGTTTTCCGCAACTTCTATTTCCTTAATACCGAAATGCAACGACAGTCCTAAATCCGATAACAAACGCACTGCCGACAACAGTACAAGGCGCCGTCTGTTATAAATTTCAGCTCAGTTCTTCAACAGAACTCAAGCTTGACCTTCCTAGATAAACCTCAAAGTAACAGCTCAGAACTCTTTCAAAAATTAATGCAATAACAACCACTTCACATATTACACACTAAAGTTGATCTGAAGGAGATTCCTGAACAACAAATCCCAATAGAAAACCAACAGGATTCCATCAACTCAATAATTCCAAACCAAAAATTGAGCAATTCGTGATGATTATTAGAACTGGTCCAATTTATATAAACAAGAATTTAAGACAAAAAACCCTAGGTAATCATCATCTAAGCTTCGTCCCAGCTACATGGGTTCGGCTAAACCCCAAGTTATCCGAATTGAAAATTAATGGTTTGGCCGTTTGGGGACTTACCATGAGAAGGGTGATTGAATGAGATCGCCGAAGAGAGATGGGAAAAGAGAAGGAGAATAAACAACTTCGATCGCCATTTCTCCATCTGCCTTTGACGTTTCCGGAATACCGCGAACAGCATGAAAGCTTAGCTTAGATGGAACCCCTCCCCCCGGAACGATATCCTCTAAAATGCACCGTGTGCACCGGGACGTAATGCTTAACCTACACAACTCTCGGTAGCTGTCAACTACAATTCTATTCTACTGTTACCTGCGACCTTCGATTTAAAATCGTTTCGGTCGTTGACTTGACAGCTGGCAACTTCGACATCATTGGATTTCCTGTAACATGTCTTCGTTATTTGCGACGTGTCATTTCAGCTCCTAACCTAAGTAGCTTTAGTTGCACTCATATCGTAGGATGTTCCTAATGCATCGGAAACATCTCCCGTGTATATAATTTATAAATACGAAAAATATTCCCAATACATACAGATCCGGTCTCGACTCGTACTCGTAGTATAGGATTGGCATAGGGATGTGACACTTTTCATGCGATACGAACAAAATGCTGCCAACAACACATTAGAGTCGCACATCGGAATCATCTCCATGTATGTTTTCGATGTGACGATGTGTGGCTGCAGTGGCCTGATGAACAGTTGTGAGCATTTTGTGGATCAGATCTGAACTCCGAGGTTGCGCAGCACACATTAAGCAATAGCTATTGCTGACTACAAACGAGTTGCGAAGACACTTTAAGAAAAGGGTAAAATACAAAAACTTCCCCTGAAGCTTTTAACAATCATAAAATCTTTTCCTGAATTTTTAAAAATCTCAACAAAAACCTCCTTTCTGTCAATGATTCAGACAAAAAATCAATAAAATTATTAAACTGCCTCTAATTAATTGTCAAAGAATTAATAAAATATTTCAAAATGTTGAAATTGCCCCTACTTCCCCTTCCTCCCATAATAGAAGGGAACAGCCTGAAATCCTTCCTCCAAAGCATCTAAAAAGCAATAAGTTGAGAAACAGCAAGAGTGGCTGTTCTAGAGCAATATAGTGAAAATGAGGTCGGAGGTTTTAAACATTACAAAATTGAAAGCAAAGACATTGTTTGTATTTAAAGAATAATCACTTATCAATGAGAGCATTGGGGAGAGTGCGGGAACAAGAAAATACTTGAATTTGACAAAGGGAGAGACAAAAATAGGAACACGAAAATATGTGCTCAGCAAATGAAAATAAGGGGGAATGAAGTGATGAACCCATGTTTCATCTTCAAAAATTGATGCAACCATGACTAGCTATGGAAAAGCATGAGAACCTCTATTGACAGTGGAAGGTAGTCCTAGAAAAAAAAAAAAAAAAGAAGTGGATAGGGTGGAAACAGAGATGTGGGTATCATAGAGATACATATGACAAATAAAACCCATATGGCGGATTTTACGATTGGAGCCATCAGTCATGGGAAAGAAAGAGAGATACAGAGGCAGAGAGGTCTTTAGAGAGATGAGTTGAGGGAGGAAAAAATGTTTTCCCCCCTCTTTTTTTTCGTTGTATTTGTTTCCGTTTTATATTTTTTTCAAGGCTTTTCGATTGTCAGTAGAGAGAGAGAGAGAGAGAGAGAGAGGAGAGAAAAAAGAAGAAGAAATCAGCAAGAAAAATCCATGAGGGGATATCATCGGAATGATTTCACGTCGCTCCCTTCTATTGCGAGAGGAAGGAAGGGGACGTAGGGGCAATTTTGATATTTTAAAATATTTTATTGACTCCCTAACAATTAATCAAGGGCACTTTCATAATTTTATCTGTTTTTCGTGTGAATCACCGATGGAAGTGATGCTTATTAATCTTTTAAATATAATATTGAAATTCTCTTTTAAATATAATCTTTTAAATAAAATATGAGAGGGTTTACAGAATTCGGCTCAAGAACCATCTAGGCAATCGGTTCTGTTTTATCCTAAATTTGATTTCTAGCAAAAAACTGTTGAAAAAGTCAACAACCCATTGACCCCGGTGATCAATCCATCGATCCATTGACCCATTTAATGGTTTATTATTATTTATTTATTTTTTAATTTATTTATCAGAATGAGCCATCCATTTGAACCGGATGATCAAACCATCGACCTAAAAACCAGTGGCCACAATGATTCCATTTCCGGGTATTTTTTAAAACGTTAAGATAAAGTTTGGGGGTTGTGTCACTACCTCTGAAGTATATGGTGGTAGTTTGTAATTTACCCTTGATTTTATTTTTTATTTTTTTCGTCTTGCCATATCATTTGATTTGGCAGATCACTTTGAAAAATCATATTCGCTGAACCTAGAGGTTCAAGTTGGACCAAGTAAGGTTGGATTGAGATCAACTATAATCCAACTCCATGACTTTAGGTTGTGATCAGGATGGCTTATTTTTTTTCAACTTATTGCTAAAATCTTCTTATTTCTTAGATTGAATCACTTAAAAGATTAGCGGATTATTTATTTTTTTGTCAACTTAACTCACATTAGCATTATCATATGTACTACGACATGGTTATAGTGCTTTAGATGTATTTGACTTGTATCTTTTTTTATTTAATTTTCACTACTGTATTATGTCATATTAGAAAATTTGTGCCTTAAACTTAATATCATTTATACATGTATAAAGTCATTCATTCATCATTGCACATATACATACATACAATACTAATTATAATATTTACATATATAAATATGAAGACATGTTAGGTTCAGGTTGGGTCAGATTTCCCAAGACCTCAACCATAAGCTAACCTGAACTTCAATGACCCAAACCAACCTGACTTTTTTGTGGTTGGTTCTAGCCTTTTGGGCTATGAATTGGATTATTGGGGAAGTGGGCCTTGGGCCCAAGGTTGGATTAACCCGCACTAAGTTTTGCAGAGGCTGAGCAGATTTAACTAAAACAGTTTATATCCCAACTATATGACGTTGGCCAATTTGGATTAGGGGTGGGCATAATTCGGTTAAAACCAAATAACTGAACCAAAAATTTTGGTTCGGCTTTTTCAGTTTTTGGTTAAATCGGTTTGGCTATATCAGTTTTTGGTTATTTCGATTTTCAGTTTTGGTTTTTGGAATTAGAATTTCGGTTAATCAAATTAACCAAACTTTTTATTGTTATATATAATATATAATATACTGAAATTTGATTTCATAATATATAATATATAATATATAATAAAGTATATATTATTAAAATTTGGTTTTAACCGAAATAACTAAAAACCTAACAAAAAATTTCAGTTTCAGTTATTTCAGTTTTTCTAAATTTTGGTTTCAGTTTTAATTTTTATTTTTTTAGTTCGATTTTTTAAATTTTGATTTTAATCGAATAAACCGAATGCTCACCCCCTAAGTTGGATGCCTCTCAAGGAAAGATACTCCCATCCATAGACACGATCGCCATATTGAAATTGTAATTTGTAGCCCTGGGCCTATGAAGTTGGGTCAGTTTTAGAACCCATCTGAGACCAATTACACGAGGAGCTTATCTTAAGTCTAAGCACAACTCAAGTCTTAGCCAGGTAAATGTGGTTTCGGACATCCCAACCATATCGGGTCGGTTACATGAATCCGATTTCTGAATACTTAAATCATTTATTACAATTTCGATTTATAGTCTTTTTAGTCTATCTTTATTTCTTCTAACCCTTCCATACCAACCATGGGTTTGAGGGCTGCTATAAGATAACTCTTTGGTCAAAGATTGTTCTCGATCTCGCATCTAAGAATTATGGTGGAAGTCCATTCGAACAGCCATCAGTGTCTTCAGAATAACTCCCGATGAAATAAAGCAAAAATACGGAAATATTCCTGATGAAAGGTTGTAAAGACTGTTCGAACAGCCTTGCTCTGACTGAAGCCGATCTCGATTTTCATAGCGACAAATATGAAATGAGAGGAACTGACTACTGAGTCACTGACCAGGACTGTGTCATTGAATACAAACTTGGACCCTTGGTTCAACAAACCCGAAACTTGAAAGCCACTCATGTTCTAAGCCATTCTGCATCGTAGAAAAATCATCCATTGACAAATTTTCAACGCCAGTTACCCCCTCTCTCAGGCTCTCCCCCCATTAAGTGCACTTGGGTGATGAGAGAGACAAAAGTTCGACGAGTACTCAAGTTGGAAAACTCAGTGAAGGATAGTGCACCCATTTCTGTGAGATGTCAAATCCTGTGACTAATGCAGACCATCAGATGGAAAACAGATGGAGCATCAAGCCACAAAGTGGTCTGCTCTGGGTTTTTAGTGGTTTAGAAATCATTTAGAAACCAGCAAAATACCTCCAAAACTAATAATAATAATAATAATAATAATAATAATAATAATAGTAATAATAATAATAAAAAACTTATTAAAAAAAATAATTGTCTCCGTTCTCTGTAATTGGGGAATTTAGAAGATATTGTGGCGTTTTCTTTTCTGGTATTGGCCTTCTTTAGCCTGTGGCCCAAGTAATTTTCTTCTATATCTTATCATAGACCTTATCTTCATAGCCATAACAACAGGAAGAAATTCTACTCATGGAGATACGTCCATCACATGAGAGATCAACTTTAAAGAAGTTTGATTAAAATTCTGCTAGAAAGGATCACTATTTGAAGGATGGGTTTTGATGAAAAAATTATTATTCCATTAAGGGGATATATTTTAGTTCCAAAGAATCAATTTTTAAGATGAGTTTGGAACCCAATGAACTACTTCCAGCAATTTTTCTTACCCCACCTCTCATCATTTCAAATTCCAATAAACTACAGAATTCCAATTCTACTACCAAATCCAAATTCACCCAAAGAGAAAAATCTATGATGACCGAAAGAAAGACATGGTACAAGAACTTTAATCAATCAAAATCCATCAGTGAATTTTGATAAAAACACGTGATTCGTTACCATGTTTTATGATACTGGTTGATTGGTCACAATTTTTTAGGATATCATGTCTTTCTAGCATCATAATTGAATCGCATATGACAAGCAACCATAATAAATTTCTCTAAAATTTTCTTTTATTATTATTTTTTTTTTGTTATATTTAGGCTTTCAGCCTTGACTCCATTATCTCCTCTTACTGGCATAGGTTCCTAATATCATTATTATAAAAAATAAAATCTATTCAAATATCTCACCTAACAGCTTAAATTTTTAAATTCACCAATTTTTTGGCGTAATATCACAGTATGTTAATATGTCATCAATCTATAATAGTTCTTTCCAAACCATCTTTTTTGTCTTATCCAAAAAGGTTGATGACATATGACCAGCCAATAAGCATGGCTTAGACTTCATAGAAGAAAATTACATGGGCCTTTCTCCTTAGATTGTATATGGATTCATCAATTTTGAATAATTTATATATTATAGATAACTACTTGCGTATACATAAGTTAATAAAATGAAATAAATATATATATGTATATATGTAGGGTATGCTTTCAATGAATGGGTAGGTGGTGATTACCACAATACAACAATTTTTATTAGGCGTCTTTACCAAAATTTTCTTTGTGCATCTTTTGCTCATGTACTTGTCACATTAAGGAAGATGGCTTGAAATGTCATAGCTTTTATATGGATGAATCTGTATTTGTACTTAGAGATTGTGATGGATGACCAAACCTTTGGGGCAGATTGATCAGCTATAAAAGCTATAAATGTCATAGCTTTTATAGTTCCATGCATCCATCCAGGAATAAAGCTCGGACAGATTGATCAGCTAGTCATAGTCTAATAAATTTTGTTTGGACTGTTGGACAAGCAAACGGATTCTATGTAAAGCAAGCTGTATAGGGTGGACATGACTGTAAAACTCTTTACCAAAATTTAGAAGTGGTTAAAGTTTTATGCACAAAGTAACCGAATGGGTGAGGGTGGACGGGCCGGAACATGTTTCAATATAATTAGTAATTGTGTACATGCATTTGCACATGATAGTATTTCTAAGACAAAATTATTTATAATTTATGTGTTGTTTTTGAATATTTATAAGTAAACAGTTTCTGAAATTTGAAGTGAGAGCAAAGACATGGTTTTTAAAACCGAACCAGTGATCGAACTTGTCAGGGGTCTATTTACTAGTTCGAATGGTTCGACCGTTCGATCCTAATGACCGGACCGTTCTAACAAAAAAATAAAAAAATTTGAAAAATGGTCAAAATGATTTGAACGGTTAACCAGCCGGTTCAGCGGTGTGCTGACTGAAATCAACGGTTTTGGGGGAAAACGGAACTTGTCAAGTGACTAGTTCTTAGTTTTTCCAGTTCTACCGCCCAGTCTGATCCGATTTTGAAAACCATGGTAAGGGACATATATGTCCTCTTTATGTCCGTTGTATTTTTTGACAAAAAAAAGATAAAAAACGTCCAATAAAAATTACAAAAATGAATGGACATTTTCTCTTTTATAGGTAGTATATATTTGTGTCCATTTGGTGGATCCTAGTTTTATGGTGGGATATACGGACTAATCATGTTAGAATTATGTTGGGACAGTTTTTGTTGTGAGAATATCCCATAACCATTCTTAGTCCTGAGAGTTAGGCAAGGGGTGCTTTACCAATTATGCCAAGATTCCGTCTCAATTCAACAATTGAACTATCAAAGTTGATACAGTTTTCTAGGCTGTTGGTTAATGTTGATTTCATCAAACCAACCTATATGCAAAAGGTTCAAAATATGGCAACTTATTGGTTCGAATGGATAGCCTATTTTGACAAAAAATAAAAATAAATATAAAAACAGTAAAAAATTATTGTCTAGATCGACGGTTTGATAGTTCAATCACCCAAATTAACGGTTCGTTGACCAAATCAACAGTTTTTAACTAAAATGGTTTTAGGGTAAAACGGAGACTGATTTCTTATTTTTCTAGCCCGACCATCCAGTTCGGTCGCAAATGTTCAATATTTAAAAATCAAGTATCGGGTGTATCAATACTTTGAAGCAGAGGCATATAAAACAATTTTAATTTTTTAGTTTAAAACATTGGTTTTTCAAAAGACCCTTAAAAATGACATATCAATGGCCACTGGTCCGATACAATATCGAAATTTTAAACTTTGATATAAGCAGTGATTGGTGGGTTGATGAATAGTTTTCTTGTTCCCCTTTAATTCTTCTTTGTTTCTTTCTAAATGTTGACATTGACAAAGATTTTCTATCATTGGTTATCTACTTTATTTCCTAGTTCCAAAGGACACATATTTTCTAAGCTATTCCCTACCATACAAAAGTCATCAATTCAAATTAAGACCAAGAAAATTGTGTCTACCTTGCATCGTGGTCCATGCCTTAGTTATGGTATTCCATCCGTTATATATCATTTTCAATGGGATTTTATGTCAGCGACGGCAACCTTTTCAAAGCAGTTATCTAATACCAGAAAAGTTCAATAGGTCATGGGTTGCTGGCCGGTTTAACCAGGCTGGGATGGGAGAACTCACTGGCTCAACCATTATCGGTTCAATCCAAATTTGACAACACTGAATAAGGGGGTGTTTCACGACCAAATCACATTTGCTATGATAGTGTAACACTGCGCTGAAACAATGAAATCAAAGTCTTTAATGCATTGTAACGGCTTTACTTTCAATTAGGTGAAGTGACGTCTGGTTTTTGACATGTGGTTGTTTTTTTTTAAATATTAAAAAAAACTGCCATATCAAGAAAAACAATAGATATTTTTGTTTTTGGAATGAAATGCAGAAGCATTCTGGATCTGTTAATCACAAGTGCTACCTACACTTTATCCATGAGGTTAAAAGCGTAATCATCTCAGCCCGGCTCAAAAATTCCAGACATGGACCTGGATTTTATGTTCAGGCCTGGGTCACGGCTTGGGACGGCATTAGGCCTGCAATTTACAGGGCCGGGCATGGGCCTAATACTTTAAGCCTAGTCTGATCCTAGCCGGTTTTCATATATTTAAATATATGTATTTTGCAAACAAAAAAAAAAAAAAAATATATATATATATATATATATATATATATATATATATATATATATATATATATATATATATCTGTGTGTATGTATTATTGTATTATATATTTTATATAAATATTATAATATAACACTTATGTAAATTTTTATATAAATTTATAAACCACTCAATGTAAAATGTTGTTTAATTGCAGTAGTTTATAAATAAAATACATAAACCCTGCATTAAGTCCAGCCTGAGCCTGAGCTACAACCTTTTATCATAGGTGCAAAGCTTGGTGTGGGCCTGGCCTAAGCCTGGGTTATAGCCTTTTATCATAAATGCAAAACCTGGCCGGGCCTGGCCCATGATCACTCTTACATGAGATGCTATAACCACACATGTGGAACACGCCCTATCAATAACAGCATACAAATAGGAAGCATATTCTCGATGTGTGACTTCAGTGTCTTGTGGTTAGAGTAATTTGGATTTCAGTCCTCACATGTGCTCACACCGTAATCACAGCCTTTTGTTAAGTATTGAGAATATCCCCATAAATGAAAAAATACATATATAAATAAAGAGATGTTCCAATGTAAGATTGCAAGTGTTGTGAAAACAGTGTAAGAACAAATATTGTGAGGACTGAATCCGATTTCTGTAATAAAAACATCTACTGTGCTGCATGGTCAACCACATAAATTAATCATGTCTTTTCTTTACCCAAAAACAAGAAAATGATGCAATTTAAACGGTTCTTTGACTCTCTCTCTCTCTCTCATTGCAAAGAGATAATTTGGACCTAACATTGAATATCTATCTAACACAAATATAAAAAGAAGGGCACAAATAAAATGGATATAGTCTAGTATTAGCTCGGCTAGGAATATTCTATATTTGAGCTCTTTTCCTTTTCCTTTTCCTATGTATTGCGACAATTTTAATGATTTTGGTGTTTGTAAATTGCAATATTTCGTAACTAGACTAATTAAGATATCTCATTTAAAATCATTGATGGCATTGGCAGAGCGCATTTTTATTTAGGGCCTGTTTGGGAGGCTGAGCTGAATTTTGAATTAATATGTTGGTTCAGCTGCTCTCAAGTACTCCAGTCCAGATATGTTATTAAAAGAGGGGGAAGAAAACACATAACATGTTACCTTACTTCCTCATTTGTCCTTTTAGCTAAAGAATTTGTTTGCAAATATTCTTTTACCACTCACCCATGGTACCATGCCAACAGTTCTACTTGTTCACCATTTATTGGAGAAGTTTTAATTCAAAATCGTTACTCATTTTTGCAAAATAAGCTAAGTAGTTGTGCAATCTAGTCAAACTGAGTTAAATCAAGCTGAATTTTGACATATTTTAATTTAATTCAACTAAATTATTCATATGGTTGCATGCTATCTGTGAAGTCAATTATATATATATATCACAATATATCTATACATACATACATATATACATACATATGCAATTATATCACAAAACCTCATTAATTGGGTCCAACAACCAGATGATTGAACCATGAGTCCATTGACCTTTTTAATGAATTTCTTGTTTTCTGTATTATTTTAATTTTTCTAAAATTTTTAATAATGATATTTCAATGACCCGGACAATTGAACCACTGGCTAATTTGACCCAAAGAAAAACACAATCAATTCAACTTTCGAGACGGATTTTAAAAGCATTGGTTCCTTGTCAGGGAGAAAAAGATGACAAATTTTCGCTTGCTTGTGGAATGTAATAACAAAGTCTCTTTATAACACACAAGTGGTGTTCCTCTTCTTTCAGTCTTGGTGTCTGCAGCCACTAGATCACGAGGGGCATATGGTTCCACTTGCAGCGTCCTCGGCCATATACACTCCTGCAGTCTGCAGAAGAGACAATGGCACCATACTAGGTTAAGGGTTTGCTATCAAGAACGCTCTCAACACTATTCCAACAAGCTGAGTTCATATTGGCGAGGGGGGCTTTTCCACAATGTCCTACAATACATTTCCGTTGTGTATTGGAAGCATCTTTTGATTTTGTACTATCATCCAAAAATGTTTTAAATACATGGTGGGAATGTGCGGTAGGACATTGTAGGGCGGAGATGTAAACTCCACATTGGCGCCCCATATGCACATTTCAGCGTGCATTGAGAATAAGAGATATTCCCAATGCAAATTAAGATATTTTGTGGGGCATCCAGAACATTCTGTGGGGTATAGATGAAAATTCCAACAAGCCATTGCAGCTATATATTAGGAATATCTACCCTGTAATTCATGGGAGATATTTTCAATACATGACTGTAATAACTTGTTCGTAGCATATATGTATTCAACCTTTGCTTATACTACAGTCCAACATGATTTTCATAGTGATGCACATGAAATGAGAGGAACTGACTACTGAGTCGCTGACAAGGACTGCGTCATTGAATACAAACTTGGACCCTTGGTTCAACAAGCCTGAAACTTGAAGGCCACTCATGTTCTAAGCCATTCTGCATCGTAGAAAAGTCATCCATTAACAAAATTTCAACACCAGTTACCACCCCCCCCCTCCCCCTCCCCCCATTAAATGGGTTTTTCTAAACTGGTCCAATGGGCCCCCAGCAGATAGCCTATCAGATTCGGTGCACTTGGGTGATGAGGTGACAAAAGATCGAAACACTTTTCTTAACCTCAAGTGGGTCAGTCTTTTACTCTTTCTGCTCAGTACATTAATTAAAAGATTCCTTTAACTGGTCGAGTATTCAAGTGGGAAAAATTCAGTAAAGGATGGAGCATCAAGCCACAAAGTGGTCTGCTCTGGGTTTTTAGTGGTTTAGAAATCATTTAAAAATCAGCAAAATACACCAAAAACTAATAATAATAATAATAATAATAATAAGCTTGTTAAAAAAAATAATTGTATCCGTTCTCTGTAATTGGGGAATTTAGAAGATTTTATGGCGTTTTCTTTTTTGGTATTGGCCTGCTTTAGCCTGTGGCCCAAGTAATTTTCTATATCTTATCATAGACCTTATCTTCCTAACCATAAGAACACGAAGAAATTCTACTCGAGGAGATGCATCCATCGCATAAGAGATAAACTTTAAAGAAGCTTGATTAAAATTCTGCTTGAAAGAATCACTATTTGATGGATGGGTTTTGATGAAAAAATTATTCTTCCTTTAAGGGGATATATTTTAGCTCCAAAGAATCAATTTTTAAGATGAGTTTTGAACCCAAAGAACTACTTCCAGCAATTTTTCATACCCCACCTCTCATCATTTCAAATTCCAATTCTACTACCAAATCCAAATTCATCCAAAGAGGGAAAATCTATGATGACCGAAAGAAAAACATGGTTCAAGAACTTTAATCAATCAAAATCCACCAGTGAATTTTGATAAAGACCACCTGGTTGGTTACCATGTTTTATGATACTGATTGGTTGGTCATAATTTTTTAGGATATCATGTCTTTTTGGCATCATAATTGAACCCATATAACAAGCAACCTTAATAAATTTCTCCAAAATTTTCTTTTATTTTCTTTTGTTATATTTAGGCTTTCAGCCTTGACTCCATTATCTCCTCTTACTGGCATAGGTTCCTAATATCACTATTATAAAAAATAAAATCTATTCAAAACAACTTAAGTTTTTAAATTCACCAAATTTTTGGCCGTAATATCACAGTATGTTAATATGTCATCAATCTATAATAGTCTATATATATATATATTGGGTCTGCTTTCAATGAATGGGCAGACGGTGATTACCACAATACAACAATTTTTATTAGGCGTCTTTACCAAAATTTTCTTTGTGCATTTTTGGCTCATGTATTTGTCACATTGAGGAAGATGGCTTGAAACGTAATAGCTTTTATATGGATGAATCTGTATTTGTACTTAGAGATTGTGATGGATGACCTAACATTTGGGGTTACCAGCCATAGTTCCATGCATCCAGCTAGGAATAAAGGTCGGACAGATTGATCAGCTAGTCATAGTCTTTAATAAATTTTGTTTGGACTGTTGGACAAGCAAACGGATTATATGTAAAGTAAGCTGTGTAGGGTGGACATAACCGTAAAACTCTATCAAAATTTAGAAGTGGTTAAAGTTTTATGCCAAAGTAACCGAATGGGTGAGGGTGGACGGGCCGGAACATGTTTCAATATAACTAGTAATTGTTTACGTGCATTTGTCATCTCTAAAACAAAATTATTTATAACTCATAGCTGTTTTTGAACGTTTATAAATCGACAGTTTCTGAAATTTAAAGTGAGAATAAGTGACATATATGTTCTCTTTATATCCGTTGTATTTTTTGACAAAAAGAAAACGTTCAATGAATATTACAAAAGTAAATGGACATTTACTCTTTTATAGGTAGTATATATTTGTGTCCATATAGTGGGTCCTAGGGTGTTGGGACAGTTTTTGTTGTGAGAATATCCCATAACCAATCTTAGTCCTGAGAGTTAGGCAATGAGTACTTTACCAATTATGTCTAGATTCCCCCCCCCCCCCCCCCCCCCAATTCAACAATTGAACTATCAATTGGTGCTATCATATATATCGATTTTCATTGTCTTTGATACATGAAATAATAATATTTAGAGATTTTTAATTGATTTAAATCTAGGTTTTTAAAACCGGATTAGATAGGGAACCATTTTGGAGTTTGATTCTTGGGTTGAATGGTCCGACCATCTAGTCTGAGCAGATAGTCCGTTCTAACCAAAAAATAAAAAAATTAAAAAGACCTTAAAAAATAAAAAACACAAAACGGCCAAAAACTATTGTCTGGATCGATGATTTGACGGTTCAACCACACGGGTGAACAGTTTGCTAACCAAATCAACGGTTTTTGGCCAAAAAGTGGCTTTGGGGTAAAATAGTGAGCGGTTCCTGATTTTTTCGGCTTGACCATCTAGTTCGGTTGCAAATATTCAATATTTAAAAATTGAGTATCGGGTGTATCAATACTTTGAAGCAGAGGCATATAAAATAATTTTAATTTTTTATTTTAAAACATTGGCTTTTTCAAAAAGACCCTTAAAAATAACATATCAATGGCCACCGGTCTGATACAATATGCTTTGATATCTTGTTGAAATTTTAAACCTTTAATAGAAGCAGTGATTGGTGGATTGATGCTACCTACACTCTATCCATGAGATTAGGGGTAGGAATGGCAACGAGGCAAGGGTCTACTAATGGGGATAAAGTTATCCTCATCCCTATCCCCATGGGGATCCCCCATTCCCTATGATTTTTTATAATGTTAACCATTTTGTTTTTGTTTTTTTATTTTATCTAAAAAATACAAATTAAAAAAATTAAAATTTACAATTCCATTAGAAATTATTCAAATATATTCTACAATATATATATATATATATTAATGGGGATCCCATGGGGCGGGGATTGGGGTCCCCGTGGGTCGGGGAGAGCTCTCCCCATCCCTGCTAGCGGAGATGAAAATTTCCCAACCCCTGTCCCTACGGGGGGAAATCATTAGGGAAATGGGGAAAATTGCCATCCTTCATTTCAGCCCAGCCCAAAAATTCTAGACATGGACCTAGGTTTTATGTTCAGGCATGGGTCAGGGCTTGGGACCTCACTAGGCCAGTAATTTTTAGAGCCGGGCATGGGCCTAATACTTTAAGCCTAGCTTGAGCCCAACCGGCTTGTATATATTTAAATATATGTATTTTGTAAACAAAGTACATATATATGTTATTTATGTTATATTATATATTTTATATAAATATTATAATATGACTAGACCTATTAATGGGTTGGGTAGCCCGACGGGTCGGCCTGGCCTGCACCTACCCGATCTAAGTCGGGCTTGGACAAGATTTTAGGCCCACATGCTTGGGTTTTCTCAGAAAAACCTAGCCCGAGCCCAAGCCTGACTTGATAATGTATTATATTAATAAAAATATATTATATATTATACAAACACACATATATATATATATATTATTTATTTATTTATTTTTCTTCACTTTTTCAAGTAATAATGAGACTTTTCATATTTTTTTAGATTTGAGGTCTTTTAATATAAATAAAACAACTTTTAATTGAATTAAAAAAGAAAACAATCTTTTTTTTTTCATATTTCTAACGGGCTTGGGCTCCGACCTGGGCTTCGGGCCTTATATGAGGATCGGGTTTGGGCCTGGACATATTCTATTAATGTAGAGGCAAAACTCGCTTGAACCCAGCCCATGAACATATCTAAATATGATACTTATGTATGTAAATTTCTATATACATTTATATGCCATTCAATGTAAAACATTATATAATTGCAATAATTTATAAATAAAATACATAAACCCTGCATTAAATCCGGCCCGAGCCTGAACTATAAGTGTAAAGCCTGACCCGGGCCCAACCTGGCCTATGATCACCCTTACATGAGATGCTATAACCACACATGTGGAACAGACTCTTGTTATGTATTGAGAATATCCCTCATAAATGAAAAAATATAAGTAAAGAGATATTCCAAATGTAAGACTGTAAACGTTGTGAAAACAGTGTAAGAACAAATATTATGATGACTGAATCCGATTTCTGTATTAAAAGAGCAACTGTTCTGCATGGTCAACAACATAAATTAATCACGAATGACCAAACAAAACAATATTCCATACACATACACATGGGTGGGCAAACCCAACCACATAAATTAATCTAATCTTTTCTTTGCCCAAAAGACAAGAAAATGATGCAATTTAAACGGTTATTTGACTCTTTTTCTTTTCCTTTTCCTATGTATTGGGACAACTTTAATGATTTTGGTGTTTGTAAATTGCAATGTTTCGTAACTAGCTCATTTAAAATCTTTGGTGGCAGTGGCAGAGCGCATTTTTTATTTAGGGCCTGTTTGGGAGGCTGAGCTGAATATCGAGTTAATATGTTGGTTCAGCTGCTCTCAAGTACTCCAGATATGTCATTAAAAGAGGAGAAGAAAACACATGACATGTCACCTTAGTTCCGCATTTGTCCTTTTAGCTAAAAGATTTGATTGCAAATATTCTTTTAGCACTCACCCATGGTATCATGTCAAGAAGCTCTCTAACGGCCCTGGTTGTTTTTTCCAAACAACCAAGCTTCTTGTTTGGAAATGATGGTTCATCTAGTCTGAAAGTGTAGGCAACCCAACAGTTCTCCTTGTTCATTATTTTCATGGAGAAGTTTTAATTCAAAATTGTTAGTCATTTTTGTAAAATAAGCTCTTTTAAGTAGTTGTGCAATCTAGTCAAATCAAGTTGAATTTGATATATCGTAACTCGATTCAACTAAATTAGTCAGTCGGTAGAAAAATTCATAAGTTAAAACTGTCTGGACCATTGGGATTTTTTTAAGTGAGAATGGATGTAAAGGTACATTCATTAACGATGTAAAAATCAGCCAAAAAGCAGGGTTACATCGATTTTCGGTGTAGCTTTTACATGGGAAACTAACTGCTACAAAAGGGACAAGTGTAGAGTTTTATACAAGAAAGAAATAAATAGGTGTAAATGCGAACTGATGGCATTGATTCACATAACACCTCATTCAAATGCAGCCTATATTTCAATTTGAGTTCCAGTTCAATTCAAACTCTAATTTTCAATTCAATCAGGTTCAAAATCTCAAAAGCAATATATTTCTATATTTTATAAATATAAATATAATATTAAGTGAGCTAAATTTGCAAGCTTTTAAGCCAAATATTTTATTTAATCAATTTCAAATTCAAATAACAAATCTAAAATGCTCTAAAATTCGAACTCGAGCCAAAATTATTCGATTAAAGTTCGCTTTAATTGCATCCCATTTTTAAGTGGATATTTAAAAATTTTGCATTATAGATTATGGGATGAAAATCGGGTACCTGATCGGGCCATCTCATATTTGAACAAAATCTCGATATAGGGTTGTTTGCAACCGTGGAATTGATGAACAAATGGTGATCAATTCAGAAGATTTTAACTTGCAATAGTAAGCCACATCATCCTTCCAAATAGCAGAAATAAAGCCAAACGGTGCCCACTTCCCCCACAAAACCTACTATATTTTCACCCTATGGAGGAATCTTGTGGCCAAATCCAGACCATTCATCATAAGGGGGCTCCAAATTAGTGGCCAAACTATAAATGATCAACCCTAGATTCATTCTCAGCAGCAAAAGCCTCTGTCTTTCCTGTCTCAACCCCCTAATCCATTGCATCATCGAGGTGGGTGCCGACAAGGCGACAATCACTAGACTAAAATTGGAATGCAAATGCTAATGACTCCTAAGGGGTTTTATTGCATGTATGAAGTGCACTTGCAGTGCATCATCATTTGATCATATCAAGTGGCCATGTATTACTTAATTATCATCTAGAAGTAGATCAGACGGTTGAGTGCTCTTGCACAAGTAATTTTATTTGTGCAAGCGCGCTTAGCAATACTAATTAGTAATTACCAAACTTGATTAATTAATTCGTTGTTACAGAGAATTTTCGCGTCGTTTCAGGTGCACGTCTGTGCCCGTGCCACGAGGCCAGATAGATCCTCCCTGGCGCACGAGCTCTCCTATTTGTTGCGTTCGGCAAACGTGTGGGCCCTCTAACTGCTTAACCACACACACTCTCTCTCCTCTGAAGGTTGTCAGGTTGTGGCATGGACCATAGAACTAGAGTAGCTATTAAAGCCCCTAGCCCTTCATCTTACGACGAGAACCGAGGCAACAGATCCAACGGTTCAGCTTCAATTTTCCATCTTCTTGAAACAAAGATCTTTACAACCGAGAGGTGGCGATGTTGGGACAAGTCATGTGATACACTGGATACTCGTTCTCTACGAGTCAAAAAACACACTCAAGTTCAGTCAAATAAAGGCTTCCAAATAGCTATCGTTAGAACAAGACGCGGTTCGGAGCAATGACAGCCTGTTCTGAACCGTCCGATATGACTACTTAACCTGATTTTGGCGGGTACCATTTTGATGGGCAGATTTTGGAGGTTTGTACTCTGTAGTGATAGTCCATGCACGCGAATTTCGGTGCATACACCTACACGTGATCATCAAGGTTACGTGAAGAGAGATACCTTTTATTCGCCTGAAGCTCCATTAAGACAAAGATATCCCTATATATACTTAAAATGACAGAACGACCAAACAAAAAACCTTGTTGGTGTCGGGGGTATGCTGGTCTATTTGAAAATGTTTTGCCTCTTTCCGTGTAGCATTGTCAAGTAGTAGGAAAGACAGGCGGAACCTGCTAGATAGCGGAGCCAATAAAGTATAGCCACGTGGAGACTAGGAGGATTCCCCGGAAGATCAATAGAAAAGGGAAGTGGGGACCACCGAGTCGCGCGGCTTTTCAAAGGAGCAAAGGCGAGACTCTCACTTCGTCCGTTCGACGCTCGACAGACTGCGAAGGACGTACCTAAGAGGAGAAAAACACTCTCTTCTCTAGTCTTACTTTTTCTCTGGTGAAATTTTCCGGCCTTGCCACTGCTACCGCCGGCGAGTTTGAGAGTTTCGTAAGGCTTTCTGGCGGGAGAAGCTGTACGCACGAATCTCTTCTTTGGCTTCTTCGTCTCAGGGTACTATTTTTGGTTTTTCTCTTGTCCTCTGTTCTCGTCATGAGCCTCCAGTGAGAAATACAGAGATTTTGCTTCTCCTTTCTTAGCGATAGACACGGAGAGTCTTGGCATCCGAGGCTCCGGTAGGGTTTCGATTCTTCTTCTATCATATATATTTATTTCTGTAATGTGTTTGTGTTTTGTGGTTTTGTTGGTTTTGTTTTCTCGACTAATGGATCTGGAATCGAGCTACTAAGTGCGTGGGTGTTTCTAATGGCGTTTCTTTCGTCGAAATATATTGCATTATGGTTTTGTCGATGTAGAACGTAGGTTCTCCGTTAGTTTCTTCTTGTTTCTCGAGATTTATAGAACTGTCCATCTGTCTTCTTATTTATTTGTTCCGTTCTCGGATTTGTGGGTCTTATAAGACCATTCTCGGATTTGTTCCGGGCACTTTACTGCAGACTGATTGATTAGTTTAAGAAAACAAATCCATGATGTTCTGTTCCTGTTTATGGAGCTTTCGTCCTGTTTTTCATAGACGAACAACCTTTTCAAGTTCCTTCTTATGTGCATGAAGCACTTGAGTGAGCGATTTATCATCGTTTCTTTGTTCTCTCTCTCTCTCTCTCTCCATATTTACTAACTTCATCAGTTTTTTATGTTCTTCTTTAAAGTTCGTTGTATACATGCTGTGAGTCTTTCTGAAGGTTCTTTTGATTGTTCATGGAGCTTGAAAGGCTACTGAATTCTTCTTTGAGGGTGCTTTTTTTAATCCTTTTTTAGACGTCAAGAGAGTTTTCTCTCCCTAATTTCTCCTTTTTTATTTTTCTAGTTCGTTTTTTATTGATACAGATTTTATACTCATGATTCTTAAGGACTATGAGTCTATGACTTCTTCTAGTTTTCAACGATTCAGGAGACACCTCTGTGGATTTTTTATTCTATCTGTTCTCTAAGGCACCTTATCTGATATTCTTATTTTTTTTTCTTCAGCGATGGATAACATCAAATTTCCCTTCAGAGGGATTATTAAAGATGTAAAAGGAAGGACACCGTGCTATAAGCAAGATTGGATTAGTGGACTTCGTTCAGGCGTCAGGTAGTTTTTTGTTTGATTGAAACCGAGTAGTAATGTAATTCTATCACAGGCAGAGAGGCTTTACAACTTAAATTCAAAATGTTGTTCTTTTGTGTCAGGATATTGGCTCCAATTGCCTATATTTTCTTCGCTTCGGCTCTTCCAGTTATTGCTTTTGGGGAGCAATTGAGTAGAGAAACAGGTTGGCTTCTGCTTATATTTCCTTTTCTTCATAGAATGTCATCATTATTATCATCTAAGACTTGTCCCATCTATCTGGGATCGTTTACATGAATCCTGTTTAACCGTTCCGTTCTTCTTCATGGAATGTGTGATCTGAATAAACTATTTCAAGTTTAGCTCTGAACTAACAAGTCATTGCTGTTTTTATTTTTTTGAATTTTTAAATTGCATTTGATTGTATGTTTCTTGTCTTTAGATGGAAGCTTGACCACGGTAGAAACTTTAGCTTCTACTGCTATTTGTGGTATCATACACTCAATATTTGGTGGACAGCCCTTATTGATACTTGGAGTTGCAGAGCCCACTGTTATAATGTACACTTATTTGTACAATTTTACCAAAGGAAGGGAAGATTTGGGAAAAGAACTGTACTTGGCTTGGGCAGGATGGTAACATGAAGCAACTTCTTCATAATTCTACATTTGAGATTCCTTGATTTTTATCTAACATATTAAATTTACTAACATAATCTCTCTTTGCAGGGTTTGCATCTGGACAGCACTTATGTTGTTTCTTCTAGCCATATTCAATGCTTGCACTGTTATCACTAGATTTACGAGGATTGCAGGGGAGCTTTTTGGCATGTTAATTGCTGTTCTTTTCATCCAAGAGGCTATCAAGGTGTCTGTTCAATCTATAACAAAGGAAACTAAGAGTTTAGCACATCTGCAGAATAAAAATTGATGCTGACAGCCTGACACTCTATAATGCTTGATTCACAGGGAGTGGTGAGTGAATTCAAGATACCCAAAGCTGAAGACCCAAAGGAAGAAAAGTACCAGTTCCAGTGGCTTTATGCAAATGGATTACTGGGGCTCATATTCTCCTTTGGTTTACTCTATACAGCTTTAAAAAGCAGGAGGGCAAGGTCATGGCGATATGGCACAGGTTTGTGAAGTGATTTGTGAGAGACTTTTAATAGCAAAAGGAAAGATGATATGCTCTTTTTTCTACTCAAAGTGACATGCATGCCAAACTGAATTTCTCCCACTGAATTTAGGGTGGCTTAGAAGTTTCATTGCGGACTATGGTGTTCCTTTGATGGTATTGGTTTGGACGGCATTATCATTCAGTGTACCAAGCAAAGTTCCTTCTGGAGTTCCTAGGAGGCTTTTTAGTCCTCTTCCTTGGGATTCAGACTCATTATACCATTGGACAGTAATCAAGGTAAAAACATTCTGGCAAAATAATATTTGTTTCTGTTTATTTCTCAGTGGTCCTTTGCTTGTTTCAATTCCATATAAGAAATTAGAACCTAATCACAATACTGCATCTATATTAAGCAGTCTTTTCTGAAGGCCATGTGCTCCTTTTCTTTGAATCTATATTTTAGAGAATTGTAACTTTGCAATATGTTATAATGACATAATTGAGAGGGATATATTCTCAATTTATGAACGACAAGATAGAGTTGCACTATGTATGGCTTAAATGAAACTTAACATTTTGTTTAGGTGGCTTTGTAGGAAAAAAGCTGGAAAAGCACAGTGCATATCTAGTTATTATCATTGCTCATAAAAATGGTCAGACTAAATGACCAGCTTATTTACCTAAATTTCAGGATATGTGGAGGGTCCCTGTGGTATACATATTTGCTGCGTTTATTCCAGCTGTGATGGTAGCAGGCCTTTATTTTTTTGACCATAGCGTTGCTTCCCAGATGGCACAGCAAAAGGATTTCAATCTCAAGAACCCATCTGCTTACCATTATGACATCTTTTTGCTGGGGGTCATGGTATTATTTCTTTCTAATTATGCTTGTTTATATGTATTTCCTCTAGGTCCTATTTTTCTTCATAGCTTATGTGCTGCTTTAAAATTACGGTTTCAGGTTTTATTGTGTGGATTGATTGGATTACCTCCTTCAAATGGGGTCCTCCCACAATCCCCTATGCACACTAAGAGCCTTGCTGTTCTTAAGAGGCAGGTCTGTTGAAGGATCTGAAAACAAAATTTCTGCTGTATATTCATACAAGTACAGTTGCTTTAAATACTTACAATCTGAACTGCAAGCTGCAGTTGCTTCGAAAGAAGATGGTAGAGAGTGCTAAAGAATGCATCAAGCAACAAGCTAGCAACTCAGAAATCTATGGCAAGATGCAGGCAGTGTTTATAGAAATGGATGCAGCTCCAAAAGTAAGTATTCTAGGTTTTCTATTCATACACAAATTGCTTACTCTGGCACTGTCATCTCTCCTAGTCCTTGGCTTGCACTAGACCTTGCAAGATATAGTATGCTCTCCTGTTCCCGGACCTTGCAAGATAAATGCAAGGGGAGGGGGAGACATCAAAAAGGGCCATTACCCAACTACATTCTATGCTTGCCAACCAGGTTTTACCACTGCACCAAGCAATGCCACCAAGAAAAAGACCTTAAACTATGTTTATTAAGATTTTGTTCACCCTATTATTCCGACATAAAGGTATGCACAATTGTTTCCTTTCCCCTTTTAATTCTTCTTTAATTGTAAGAATGTGCTTTGCCATGTAGACCGTGGTTACAAAAGAGCTCAAGGGATTGAAGGAGGCAGTGATGAGTGGTGAAAATGAGGGTGGAGACATGAAAAGAAAATTTGATCCTGAGAAGCACATTGATGAATATTTGCCTGTCCGTGTTAATGAGCAGAGAGTGAGCAACCTTTTACAGTCTGCTCTCGTGGGTGCATCTATATTTGCAATGTCCATAATCAGGACAATACCTACCTCAGTTCTCTGGGGATACTTTGCTTACATGGCCATTGACAGCCTCCCTGGGAACCAATTCTGGGAAAGGATTCTTCTTCTTTTTGTTACACCTGGCCGGCGGTTTAAGTAAGTTATCTTTCTTACAAGCAGATAAATTCAGTTATCTAGCAAGTGCTGGTACATGGGTTATTTTTAACAGAAAATACTAGCTTCGTAATTAGGATAATCTAGTATATATAATTCATAACTTTCCACAACTCTTTTAATGATTTCTTCTTTTTTTGTGCAGGGTTCTGGAGGGTGATCACGCTTTATTTGTGGAGTTAGTTCCCTTCAAATACATTGCTACGTTTACACTCTTCCAGTTTGTATATCTTCTGATCTGTTTTGGAGTGACATGGATACCTATAGCTGGAATACTGTTTCCCTTACCTTTCTTTCTTCTCATAAGCATAAGACAGCATGTCCTCCCCAAGTTGTTTCAGCCAAGACACTTGTGGGAATTGGATGCTGCTGAGTATGAGGAAATTGCTGGTGCTCCTTGCCGCAGTCGCAGCCTCTCATTTAAGGTGAGTTCAATCATCACGTCTATGGATGAGCCTATAAAGGACATAAACTGATAATGTTATCCCCATACCCTTGCCACACCACCCAAAAAAATGAAGTGTTTTCTTTGTAGAGTGACAGGACTATTGCGTTTAAATATCTAAATTGACCTGTGAAACATGTGAATAGGAAATGAAAACTGATCCTACGTGTGAGGAGAGTGGAGTAGAAATGTGCGACGCAGAGATTCTGGATGAGCTCACCACCAGCAGAGGGGAGCTGAAGCTTAGAACTGTGAGCTTCAGCGAGGAGAGAAGCTTCCAGGCAAGAGAATTCTCTTAGCTTCTGATCTTAATGTACTAGATGGAGGTCTTACCATTTGTTCACATGTTATCTCTTCGTGCTTGTGGGAATGGTGTATGTTACGACGATATTATGCATGACACTTTGTGGATTCAGGCACAGATTCGTAAATTAATAGATGGGTATTTTTTGTGTTATGGCAGGTTCACCCTGAGGATCAAGCCACTCAAAACAGGCGAGAAATGAGCTGATGGCACAAGAAAATTGGGGATGCTGATGAAACGATGATGTTTCTCAGTAAGGTTGAATTATCGGAAAAGTACAACCTTCTGTTGGGCAATTCGCTATAAAACCTATAAATGATGAAAACTGAGGGCGGGAGCAAAAGAGCATCAGAATTGTTTTGGGGTAGCCCAAGGGTTCTTTAATTATAGATCTTTTGGTTAAATAGAGGAGAAATAAAGTTGGGCTCTCTTTGTTTATACTTTATAGTGAAATTTCATTTGCAATGGTACAAATGTATGGGAATGCAGATTAGAAAATGTAAATACTGGTTTACTTTTGCGTTGGGTTGTACTTTGCTTTAGATCTGCAATGCAAACAAACAAAAGAAAGCAAATGATATCAGAATGTACGGTGGGTATTTGCATTCCCATACTTTTGCACCAGTGCAAATAAAATTGATTTGGAAACAAACCAGGGGGGAAAGCAAGAAAGAACAAAAGGACAGACAAAAATGTACATGGGCGGGTCAAGGGGCTTGGATGCATATGTACTTATTGAATACAAGTATGGATTAATGGGTCTTTTATTATCTTTTGTTATATTAATTATTAGTCATTATTTAATATAAGAATGTGAGAGTTCTCTCTTGCATACCTCCTCTTAGTTGCGTTTGGAAACGATGCAAATGGAGTGTAAATCTCAGTTGCCTGTGTTTGGCAACTTTACATTTATGTATTGGCAAGTGATAGAAAACATATTTTCCAATGTATATTTATATTGATAATAAGATCTTAAAGTACATCAATAAAAAAGAAGTAATTTGTATTCAAGTGGGCTTTTGATAAAAAAGGCATATGCTATATAATTTATTGGAATTGTGTTTTCATCCATTACAGTTATAAGCCTATTTGGTAACAAGGTAAATTTGTCAATACAAAACTAATCAAACTTTACAATTTATATGAACCATTTTACACTTTATATGTTTGCATCGTTCCGAATGCGGTCTTGGTCTTGACTTTATTCATTTGGATGGTGCTAAAAAATTTAACAGAAATGTTCACCCTGAATAGCTAAAATTTTGCCTCATTTTATGGAGAAACTCTTCCCATTTAATTGAAATGTAATGCTGCTTAAATATTTTCAAATTTCAACTGCTTATCAAGTAGTGTCTTTTCTGTTCAAATTTGATCTGATTAACGTGATCTGAATATGGATCCACCCTAATCCGGTTAGGATTAAGTAAGTATATATTTTATATCTACGTAAGATTATATGCTTCTGTTGGTTGGAATGTTGTATTTTTCGTGCAGACTTCAAGTCTAAATTCTCAAGATCTGAATCCCATAGATAAAATCCATTATGAATTGGACTACTAATGAACTTTGTGAAACGTCTATTTTTTACCCTAAAATTTAAAGAAAATGTCATTTTTGCCCTCAAATTATGGTTAGAAGGCCATTTTAAGGCAAAAATAGATGTTAGAGATACATTGTTCCGTTAGGCAAATAATAAAATAATAAAGACTATTGGTCTATAGTCTATTCTATACTGCTTAAGTCAAAAAGTCTGAAAAATTACATGTGCGTCTTAAAATTTCCACCTATTCACATGTGAGTAGGAATGAAAACAAAATTAATTATTTTATTTAATAATTGATTAACAATAAATTATCAATAAAACAAAAAATAATAATTTGGCTCTTAATTTAATTTCAAGGGAAAAATAAAATATAATACCTGCCCCCCCTCCCCCCCCTCCCTCTTCTTCTTCTTCACCTATTCTCTCTTTAGTCGTAGCCACTGACCGAACCAATGGTCGCCCCAACTCTTCCATGATTCTGTATGATAGATTACTTATTTGCAGAAGAACCCAGATTGAATCTTGATAAAATAAATATATAAGTATCTAACCCCTTTATCCCCTTGACTAATTCAGTTATTCTGCCATGGACATCTTTGTCTAGGATCCAAGTAGGTTTCACAAGAACTGAAGTCGCTGCATAAGTTGACAAAACTACCATCCTCCATTTGGTTCGATAGGAGTTGGATTGCCGTTGAGAGAAGCATTTCAATTTTTCAATGGCCTAGCTGCTTCCACTAATTAGTTGATAATCGTTAAATGACATTTACAAGTAAAAATAGTTTGCTGGCTAAGTGCCTATTAGAATCAAAACAATGATCAGAGAGATCTGCTCCTGGAACTCAAAGTGAGCCCCTACATGTAAAGGATAGTATTAAGCAGAGTAAAGGCATAGCTAGGTTACCTTAAACAGAAGCATTGTTAGAATTTAGAAAAAGAATTCCATAATTTTGACGTAGAGGAACTTGCTTAGCTACCAGTGGAAATTTATTTAGGTTATCGTCAAAAGGCACCATGACACCTAATTTGATCTTGTTCCTCAAATCCTCAGCCAGGTAATGAATGGTATTCTGATAGATAGGTTATAGGTAGCACCGTAGCAGTAATTATTGCACCTCTAGCCACACAGTAGCCCATAACTGATGGAGCCGTTAGGTTAGGTTCGTCAGATATCAGGTCCAGTCTTACCACCACCCGCACCTGGAATTCATTATCCAGTCAAGTCCCAGCGGCCCCATCTCTACCTCAAGATTATCCTCCTCCTCCTCCTCTGTCACCGCCGTGGTTGGTATGGATTGGGTCAGGGACTCAGGAGGTTATACTTACGTGGGTACCATGTGGCTGTGGGAGGACACTCAGGGATGGCGGGCAGTGGAATAAGGGATTAGAGGGTTACAGCGAGAACAAGAGGGGTGGTTAGGACTAAAGAGAGGGTGGGGGAAATAAGAAGAAGAAAGAAGAGAGAGAGAAAGAGAAATTGTTTTTTATTAATAATTAATTATTAAATAAAAAATAATTAATTTTGTTTTTATTCTTGCTCACATGTGAACAGGTGGGAATTTTAAGTAATGCCACATCAATTAACCTTATTATTTTATTATTTATCTAATGGAATCGTTAATTACATCTCTAACATTATCTATTTTGCCTTAAAATGGTTTTTTCACCATGATTTAAGGGCAAAAAAGGTTTTCTTTTTTTAAACTTTAGGATCAAAAGTGACCTTTTTGCAAAGTTCAAGGATCATCAAAGCCAAAAATCTAAACTTATATTTGTACTAGCAACTAAGCCCATGCATTGGCTTAATACATGTTAGGTTTTGGCTGGTAAATTTTGGTTTTTTACCTTAATTTGAGTTAAACTAAGATTTATATTTAAAGTTGGGCAGAAGTTAGGTTTCAATTGGCTAATTTAGGTTTTTGGCATCAATTTTAGTTTAGGATAAGGTTCTTATTTAGAGTTGTTCATGGATTGGCCTTTAACTTAATCAAATCTATCTAATTTATTAAGATCAAAAGGTGTGTGTGCGTGTATGTATGTGAGAGAGAGAGAGTTTTAAAAATGATCTTATTGATCTTAATAAATTAGATCAATCTGTTCCATTCCATGATCACTAGCAATGACAAGATGGTCACCATCTCTGATCATCCGTATATCATCAATTTCAGCCCCATTTTGCTTAGGACTTTGGTTGGAGAGAGCCCAAATTTTTTAGCACATATTGCTAGTAATTCTTCAAGAGACTGGGAGGAGAACAAGCTTCCCAGTAACTAAGCCCCTCACTGGGCAACTAATTGTCACTCTGGCAGGGTAACTAGTGTAACTCTTGGTGGCACTAGCACGGCTAACAGATGGAACTAGATCATTCTGACCTGTCTGGGCAGCTGAAATGATTCCAAATAGTGAGTTGTTGAAGTTGTCAGTCCTACGCCCCCTCTGTAGGAATGGCCATTCCTCCTGGATGTGTAGTGTTGAGTACTGGCTCACTTGTAAACCTCCCAAGGTAGTGCACACCCTGCTGCTCAGAAACCTTATTTTCTTTCCTGGATTCAAAAAGAGCTTTTATTTCTTCATGTCTCTGCTGATCTGCTAGATCCCTTGGGCTCCGACCTTGAGCATCAGGCTTGTCGATCTCAGCTCCATGGTCCAAGAGGAGCTTGACTACTTCAATGTTCCCCTCGCAAACTGCAACATGAAGTGCAGTGGTTCCATTACTCCTGGGAATTGTGGCGTCCCCTCCATGGTACACAATATCTGTGAGCAAGTCGAAGTTATTTTGCTCAACAGCAGTGCATGCAAATTGGCCCACATCACCTGACATGAGGTTGGCACCATTGTCTACGAGAAGTTTGATAACGGATTCATGCCTCCCCAGTATTGCCTCCCATAAGGGCACATTTCCTTCAGAATCTATATAAATAGAAATAAATTATTGAAGCCCTCTAACAAACCAACTATCATTAATACACAAGTCAAGCTGTGAATATGCAAATTATAATCTCTCAAATCCAAGACTACGAAAAGAATAAAAAACCACAAGAAAAAAAATGCTGAAATTACAAAGGGTATTACTGTCACTTGGAGGACATAACTTTGACCTCTTAAAACTGTACTGAGCACAGATGCTGAAATTACAAAGAGCAGTCGTTGACACCATATAATAACAGATTCAAGGGTAATCATTGCCTATGGTTTATTGTGATGTAAAATAATATACAGGGACATAGGCCTTGTTTGGTATTAATGCAGTTTTCTTAGGCAACAGCACCTTCGAATTTGATAAAATATTCGGGATTTTGTGCACATTTTTAATGTTATTTGCAAGGATTAAAGTATCAGGTATTGGGAAAAGCTCAGATAAGGATGTACTTTTGAAACACATGGATACAAACGAACGATATGAAACGCTTGGATATGTTAGAAAAATGCATACAAATCACATAAATACAATAAGAAACTAAATCTAAAGCTGAATTATCTATGAATAAGGTCTAAATGCATGAGAAATACACACTTTAATAGGTTATATGAATAGAAACATTACAATCAACAATATAGGGACTTGACTCTATAGCATGTACGCATCATACAATAATTTTCACTCTATTTCATTTTTTACTAAAACTTTAGTAAAATTTATTTATTTAGTACTTTTATATAAATAATAACTTTATTTTTTCAAAAAATAAATATGCTTTCATTTTTAACATACAATTTTTTTATTTTATATATAATTGCAAAAACACATAGTAGATAATTTTTTTTTTTATAATTTTCAGTTTCTATTAAATTGTTGGAGAAAATTAAATCTTAAATTATTTATTTCAGTTTTTATAATTATAGTTTTCAATTTTTATTAAAGTTCAAAAACAACCCAAAACCAATCAATACACAATTTCATCAAAATAGGCACCGATACACTTTTGTGTCGATGCACATCAAATCATATCCACTAATACAGTGTGATACAATCGGATACAGAGGCATATCGTGATGATATGCACAACTCATGGATATGTACCCAATTATGACATATCCCATACCTTGGTTATTTGGTGCCAATTATATAGGCAAAAAAGGACAAAACGTTTTCTTCATTACAGTAAACATCGTTTTGACATTTCCTCAGGAAGTTGCTTGCACAGAACCCAATGTATGAATGTTACTTGAAACTGTTAGGAAATGCTTGGAAAACACTCAACGAAATAAGAAAGAGTAAAAGATAGGAGAAAACACATACATGGCATTGACTTGGAGGAAATGCCTTGGGAGAAATGGCATTGATACTAAACACATGCATAGGGAGCAAGTTATGACTTATGAGAAAGAAAATGGGTAATATTAAGTTCCATATGGTTGGCTTCATAGTTGACCAAGAGAAACAGTTGCAAGAGCACAAGAAAGGGACTGTGATGCAGAGGGCAAGAAAAGAAGATATATCATCAATCAATTGTTATACAATGATACTAAATGTACATTATCAAAAAATTGTTTGCCAAGTTTAAGGTAGACAAACACAAAGGAGTCTATGTTTTAAAGGCCATTTGACATACGCCTGACATAGTATTTTTTCAGGTCATTACTAGTAAAAAGGAAAAATGATTTGGCTTGACTTAGGGCCTGTTTGTTTGCTCTGAAATCTGACATTTGAAAGTGCAATAATTACATTAAGAGGTATATTGGTATTGGTGAACTTTTCTTTCCTCTGAACTCTGAATGCAGAGAATGTTGTTCTGAATTCTAAATTTTGAAAATTATAAAATATCCATTTTGATCCCATATATGAGAATCTTTGTTTTTCTTTTTTGGATATATCATTGGAAAACAAAAAATTGTATGATTGCACTTTAAGAGATAAAAGATAAGAGGAAATGAACAATCATTTTTCTCTTAAAGTTAAAAGATTCATCTTAAGAAATAAAAGTTAAGAGGAAATAAACATGCCCTTACTAGCAAAAGTCCAGATAAAAATAATAAAAAGGACTTGGGTGTGGATAAAAAATATGAGGTTATGGAATTTTGTTATAGATAAAAATTACGAGGTCATCTATTGAAGCTCCCAATAAGCACTGCAGTTCATAGTCTAATGTTTGAAGTTGGAAAAATAAATCCAAGGGCATGTACTGAATCCCTTAAAATGGGAAAGAATAGAAAAACCGTAACCATATTTAAACATATCTGTTTCTGGAAGTGAAAAAGCATAAAACAAGGAGGCCAAAAAGCAATTTGATACAAGAAGCACTCCATTACACTCTCTACAAGGAACTCAGATATATTTTTAATCCACCAAAATTCAAATCCACTGGTGAATTTTGATAAAGACCACTGGTTCGTTCCAAACCATCTTTTTTCTCTTATCCAAAAAGATTGATGACATATGACCAGTCAATAAGCATGGCTTACACTTGCGTATTACACATGTAGCAATAAATAATAATGGACCTTTTTCCTTAGATTGTATGAATTCATCAATTTTGAATAATTTATATTTTATAGATAACTACTTGCGTATACACAAGTTAATAAAATGAAATATATATATATTGGGTCTGCTTTCAATGAATGGGTAGATGGTGATTACTCTTTACCAAAATTTTCTTTGTGCATCTTTTTCTCATGTACTTGTCACATTGAGGATGGATAAATCTGTATTTGTACTTAGAGATTGTGATGGATGACCTAACCTTTGGGGCTAGCAGCCATAGTTCCATGCATCCATCTAGGAATAAAGGTCGGGCAGATTGATCAGCAAGTCATAGTCTTTAATAAATTTTGTTTGGACTGTTGAACAATCAAGCAGATTCTCTGTAAAGCAAGCTGTGTGGGTTGGACATAAATGCAAAACTCTTTACCAAAATATAGAAGTGGTTAAAGTTTTATGCACAAAGTAATCGAATGGGTGAGGGTGGATAGGTCAGAAAATGTTTTAACATATGTATAATTTATGGGCTGTTTCTGAACGTTTATAAGTGGACAGTTTTTAAAATTTGAAGTGAGAGTAAATGACATATATGTTCTCTCTATGTTTATTGTATTTTTTTGATAAAAATGATAGAAAACGTCCAATGAAAATCACAAAAGTAAATAGGCATTTGCTCTTTTATAGGTAGTATATATTTGTGTCCATATGGTGAGTCCTAGTTTTATGGTGAGATATATGGACTAATCATGTTAGAATCGCATTGGGGCAGATTTTGTTGTGAAAATATCCCATGGGATAAAGACAAAAAAAGATGATTTGGAAAGTCTAGATTCCGCCCCAATTCAACAATTGAACTATCAAAGTTGATACAGTTTTTTAGGCTGTTTGTTAATGTTGATTTCATCAAACCTACCTATATGCGAAAGGTTCAAAATATGGCAACTTATTGGTGCCATCATATATATCGATTTTCATTGTCTTTTATACATGAAATAATAATATTTAAAGATTTTTAATTGATTTAAATCAAGGTTTTTAAAACCTGACTAGATAAGGAACTGTTTTAGAGTTTGGTTCTTGGGTTGAATGGTCCGACAGCCCGTTTTGATAAAAAAATTAAAAAGACCTTAAAAAATTAAAAATACAAAACAGCCAAAAACTATTGTTTGGATCGACGATTTGCCGGTTCAACCACACGGGTTAACGGTTTGTTAACCAAATCAACAGCTTTTGGCCAAAAAGTGGCTTTGGGGTAAAATGGTGAGCAGTTCCTGATTTTTCTGGCCTGACCATCCAGTTCAATCACAAATATTCAATATTTAAAAATTGAGTATCAGGTGTATCAATACTTTGAAGCAAAGGCATATAAAATAATTTTAATTTTTTATTTTAAAACATTTGTTTTTCAAAAAACCCTTAAAATGACATCAATGGCCACCGGTCCGATACAATATGCTCTGATATCATGTCGAAAATTTAAACCTTTGATAGAAGCAATGATTGGTGGGTTGATGCTACCTACACTCTATCCATGAGATTAGGGGTAGGAATGGCAACGGGGCAGGGCGGGCCTCTCCCCATCCCCATGATTATCCCCATTCTCTATGATTTTTTAAAATGTTAACCATTTTGTTTTTGTTTTTTATTTTATTTAAAAAAATAAAAATAAAATAATTAAAATTTACAATCCCACTAGAAATGATTCAAATATATTCAACAATATTTTTAAAAATATTAATATATAGATGTATGTGTACATATATACATATATAATGTATGCATACATATACATATATTAGTGGGGATCCCACGGATAGGGATCGGGGTCCCCATGGGTCGGAGAGTGCTCTCCTCATCCCTGCTAACGGAGATGAAAAATTTCCAATCTCCGTTCTCACGAGAAAAAATCATTAGGGAAATGACCCCAACCCAAAAATTCTAGACGTGGACCTAGGTTGGTTTGGGACCTCATTAGGCCTGAAATTTTCAGGGCCGGGCATGGGCCTAATACTTTAAGCCTGGCCCGAGCCCGACCGGCTTGTATATATTTAAATATATGTATTTTGTAAACAAAGTACATATATGTTATTTATGTTATATTATATATTTTATATAAATATTATAATATGACTAGACCTATTAAAGAGTTATTGGGTAGCCCGACGGGCCGGCCTGGCCCGCACCTGGAGCCAATAAAGTATAGCCACGTGGAGAATACAAGGATTCCTTGGAAGGCCAATAGAAAAGGGAAGTGGGGGCCACCGAGTCGCGCGGCTTTTCAAAGGAGCGAAGGCGAGACTCTCACTTCGACCGTTCGACGCTCGACAGACTGCGAAGGACGTACCTAAGAGGAGAAAAACACTCTCTCTTCTGGTCTTATTTTTTCTCTGGTGAAATTTTCCGGCCTTGCCACTGCTACCGCCGGCGAGTTTGAGAGTTTCGTAAGGCTTTCTGGCGGGAGAAACTGTACGCACGAATCTCTTCTTTGGCTTCTTCGTCTCGGGGTACTATTTTTGGTTTTTCTCTTGTCCTCTGTTCTTGCCATGAGCCTCCGGTGAGAAACACAGAGATTTTGCTTCTCCTTTCTTAGCGATAGACACGGAGAGGCTTGGCATCCGAGGCTCCAGTAGGGTTTCGATTCTTCTTCTATCATATATATATATATTTATTTCTGTAATGTGTTTGTGTTTTGTGGTTTTGTTGGTTTTGCATGCGAGAGGTACAGGGTTCGATCCCCTGCATCTCCAGTTTTTTATTCGATTTTTTTGAATTATTTCCCCAACCTTTCTCAATTTTCTGTGCAACACCAACAGTTTATCAGTTGCTACATTTACACTCGTTCCTGAAACCTGATTCAAAATGGCTAGAAGACTATCGATCAACAGAACTATCTGCATTTTCCAATATCACCTCCACTGTCGAACCTTCGTAACCGATTCAGACCTTTCTCAACTCTCTAAACCCAGCTCACCTGTCAACCCTTATCAACTCCTCCGAGTCTGCACGGTTCTTTATCAACAGCAAAATTCAGACGAACCAAAGCTTCATTCTCACCTAAGAAACTGCGACTTTGATCTCTCTCACGAATTTTTCCTTCAGGTTTGCAACAAGTTCCCTTACTCGTGGAAACCCGTCCACAAGTTCTTCCAGTTCACACAGGCCCAACCGCATTTCTCGCACACTTCGGTTACATTCAATAAAATACTCGATGTGATGGGAAAGTCCAGAAACATAGATCTTCTTTGGGAAGTCTTACAAGAAATCGCCGACCGACGACTTGTGACCAATAAAACTTTCATAGTTGCTTTGAAAGCGTTAGCATCAGCCAGGGAACTGAAGAAATGCGTGGAATTATTTCATTTAATGAACGCCCATGAGTTCCATTACAGTTTGGAGACTCTCAACAAGGTGATCGAGACTCTCTGTGGTTCAAAGCTTGTCGTGGAAGCTAAGTTTATTGTTTTGAAGTTGAAGCCCTGGATCAAGCCGTCTAGAGAAACTTATAAGCACCTCATTAATGGGTTTTGCAAGGTTGGCAATTTGGTTGAGGCATCAAAAATCTGGAATCAGATGTTGGAGGAGGGGCTCGAAGCAGATATTGATGCAATTGAGAAGATGATGGAGACTCTTCTCAAAAACAACCAATTTGACGAAGCAATGAAGCTTTTTCTGTCAATGAGAAGTGGGCGGATTGATGATTTGGGTCTATCCACTTACAGGCTTGTGATTACTTGGATGTGCAAAAGAAGCAAGCTCACCCAGGCTTACCTGGTGTTTGAAGAAATGCAGCAGAGAGGAATTCGTGCCGATAATCCGACGCTTGCAGCTCTGGTCTACGGACTGTTAACAAAAAGAAGGATTAGGGAAGCTTATAAGATTGTGGAAGAGATTGAGAATCCAGATATAAGCGTCTATCATGGGCTGATTAAAGGATTGTTGAGGTTAAAAATGGCGAGAGAAGCAACTCAAGTGTTCAGAGAGATGATAAAGAGAGGGTGTGAGCCTATCATGCACACTTACATAATGCTATTGCAAGGACACTTGGGGAAGAGAGGGAGAAAGGGACCAGACCCCGTTGTGAATTTTGAGACCATTTTTGTGGGAGGGCTGGTCAAAGCGGGAAAGACCTTGGAAGCGGCCAAATATGTGGAGAGGATGATGGGTGGTGCAGTTGATGTGCCCAGGTTTGACTATAATAAGTTTTTGTATTGTTTCTCAAACGAGGAAGGTATAGTTTTCTTTGAAGAGGTGGGGAAGAGATTGAGGGAGGTAGGATTGGTTGATCTCGCTGACATATTTGTGAGATATGGTGAGAAGATGGCTACTAGAGAGAGGAGGAGAAATGCAACGAGAACCATTATAAAAGAGGTTGGCTGATGATATTTATCACCACGACGAAGGGAAGAAGCCCCACCAGCAAACTATAAAAGCACTAGAGGAATCAAGGACTGAGGAGCACTTGGAAAAAAGACTCAGACCTCCAGACTCGGGGGTTCCGTTGAAGTGAATACTGATGGAGGTTTATATCTTTTAAGGGAGATGGGTTGGTTGTTACTTAATAGGAGCATCTTCCTCTATACTTTTTGGCTGCCAGGATAGAACAATGTGAGGCATCATCAGTCATCACCATTAAAGGCATTCGGTTCGGAAGCTTGGAGGATATAAAATTAGCAAAAACCAGAAAGACCCATTCTATTGTCATGGACTCTTGGAAAGTGACTCGAAGGAATTGACTTTGATGTTAAAAATGAAGAATCGAATTTCTCAAAGAAATTATCAATTGTGGCGAGTCGTATTATATCCCTGAAATTTAGGGATGGTCAAAAAAATAAAGGCCTGCTATCATCACAGCTGGAATAAACGCAGCAAATATGTATACCACAGGAACCCTCCACATATCCTGAAATTTAGGTAAATAAGCTGGTCATTTAGTCTGACCATTTTTATGAGCAATGATAATAACTAGATATGCACTGTGGTTTTCCAGCTTTTTTCCTGCAAAGCCACCTAAACAAAATGTTAAGTTTCATTTAAGCCATACATAGTGGAACTCTATCTTGTCATTCATAATTTGAGAATATATCCCTCTCAATTATGTCATTATAACATATTGCAAAGTTACAATTCTCTAAAATATAGGTTCAAAGAAAAGGAACACATGGCCTTCAGAAAAAGACTGCTTAATACAGATGCAGTATTGTGATTAGGTTCTAATTTATATGGAATTGAAACAAGCAAAGGGCCACTGAGAAATAAACAGAAAGAAATATTATTTTGCCAGAATGTTTTTACCTTGATTACTGTCCAATGGTATAATGAGTCTGAAATCCCAAGGAAGAGGACTAAAAAGCCTCCTAGGAACACCAGAAGGAACTTTGCTTGGTACACTGAATGATAATGTCGTCCAAACCAATACCATCAAAGGAACACCATAGTCCGCAATGAAACTTCTAAGCCACCCTAAATTCAGTGGGAGAAATTCAGGTTGGCATGCATGTCACATTGAGTAGAAAAAAGAGAATATCATCTTTCCTTGTGCTATTAAAAGTCTCTCACAAATCACTTCACAAACCTGTGCCATATCGCCATGACCTTGCATAAAGCCACTGGAACTGGTACTTTTCTTCCTTTGGGTCTTCAGCTTTGGGTATCTTGAATTCACTCACCGCTCCCTGTGAATCAAGCATTATAGAGTGTCAGGCTGTCAGCATCAATTTTTATTCTGCAGATGTGCTAAACTCTTAGTTTCTTTTATTATAGATTGAATAGATACCTTGATAGCCTCTTGGATGAAAAGAACAGCAATTAACATGCCAAAAAGCTCCCCTGCAATCCTCGTAAATCTAGTGATAACAGTGCAAGCATTGAATATGGCTAGAAGAAACAACATAAGTGCTGTCCGGATGCAAACCCTGCAAAGAGAGATTATGTTAGTAAATTTAATATGTTAGATAAAAATCAAGGAATCTCAAACGTGGAATTATGAAGAAGTTGCTTTTGGTAAAATTGTATAAATAAGTCTACATTATAACAGTGGGCTCTGCAACTCCAAGTTATCAATAAGAACTGTCCACCAAATATTGAGTGTAAGATACCACAAATAGCAGTAGAAGCTAAAGTTTCTACCGTGGTCAAGCTTCCATCTAAAGACAAAAAAACATACAATCAAATGCAATTTAAAAACTCAAAAAAAAAAAAAAAAAAAAAAGAACAGCAATGACTTGTTAGTTCAGAGCTAAACTTGAAATAGTTTATTCAGATCACACATTCCATGAAGAAGAAGAAAAATAAAGGATATGGCACTGAATAGAACGGAACGGTTAAACAGGATTCATGTAGCCGATCCCAGATAGATGGGACAAGTCTTGGATGATAATAATGATGACATCCTATGAAGAAAAGGAAATATAAGCAGAAGCCAACCTGTTTCTCTACTCAATTGCTCCCCAAAGGCAATAACTGGAAGAGCCGTAGCGAAGAAAATATAGGTAATTGGAGCCAATATCCTGACACAAAAGAACAACATTTTTAATTTAAGTTGTAAAGCCCCTCTGCCTGTGATAAGAATTACATTACTACTCGGTTTCAATCAAACAAAAAACTACCTGACGCCTGAACGAAGTCCACTAATCCAATCTTGCTTATAGCATGGTGTCCTTCCTTTTACATCTTCAATAATCCCTCTGAATGGAAATTTGATGTTATCCATCGATGAAGAAAAAAATAAGAATATCAGATAAGGCGCCTTAGAGAACAGATAGAATAAAAAATCCACAGAGGTGTCTCCTGAATCGTTGAAAACTAGAAGTCATAGACCCATAGTCCTTGAGAATCATGAGTATAGAATCTGTATCAATAAAAAACAAACTAGAACAAAAAGGAGAAATTAGGGAGAGAAAACTCTCTTGACGTCTAAAAAAGGATAAAAAAAGCACCTCAAAGAAGAATTTAGTAGCCTTTCAAGCTCCATGAAGAATCAAAAGAACCTTCAGAAAGACTCACGGCATGTATACAACGAACTTTAAAGAAGAACATAAAAAACCGATGAAGTTAGTAAATATGGAGAGAGAGAGAGAGAGAGAGAGAGAGAGAGAGAGAGATCAAAGAAACGATGATAAATCGCTCACTCAAGTACTTCATGCACATAAGAAGGAATTTGAAAAGGCTGTTCGTCCATGAAAAACAGGACGAAAGCTCCATAAACAGGAACAGAACATCAAGGATTTGTTTTCTTAAACTAATCAATCAGTCTGCAGTAAAGTGCCCGGAACAAATCCGAGAATGGTCTTATAAGACTAACAAATCCGAGAACGGAACAAATAAATAAGAATATCAGATAAGGCGCCTTAGAGAACAGATAGAATAAAAAATCCACAGAGGTGTCTCCTGAATCGTTGAAAACTAGAAGAAGTCATAGACCCATAGTCCTTGAGAATCATGAGTATAGAATCTGTATCAATAAAAAACAAACTAGAACAAAAAGGAGAAATTAGGGAGAGAAAACTCTCTTGACGTCTAAAAAAGGATAAAAAAAGCACCTCAAAGAAGAATTTAGTAGCCTTTCAAGCTCCATGAAGAATCAAAAGAACCTTCAGAAAGACTCACGGCATGTATACAACGAACTTTAAAGAAGAACATAAAAAACCGATGAAGTTAGTAAATATGGAGAGAGAGAGAGAGAGAGAGAGAGAGATCAAAGAAACGATGATAAATCGCTCACTCAAGTACTTCATGCACATAAGAAGGAATTTGAAAAGGCTGTTCGTCCATGAAAAACAGGACGAAAGCTCCATAAACAGGAACAGAACATCAAGGATTTGTTTTCTTAAACTAATCAATCAGTCTGCAGTAAAGTGCCCGGAACAAATCCGAGAATGGTCTTATAAGACTAACAAATCCGAGAACGGAACAAATAAATAAGAAGACAGATGGACAGTTCTATAAATCTCGAGAAACAAAAAGAAACTAACGGAGAACCTACGTTCTACATCGACAAAACCATAATGCAATATATTTCGACGAAAGAAACGCCATTAGAAACACCCATGCACTTAGTAGCTCGATTCCGGATCTAATAGTCGAGAAAACAAAACCAACAAAACCACAAAACACAAACACATAACAGAAATAAATATATATGATAGAAGAAGAATCGAAACCCTACCGGAGCCTCGGATGCCAAGCCTCTCCGTGTCTATCGCTAAGAAAGGAGAAGCAAAACCTCTGTGTTTCTCACTGGAGGCTCATAACAAAAACAGAGGACAAGAGAAAAACCAAAAACAGTACCCCGAGACGAAGAAGCCAAAGAAGAGATTCGTGCGTACAGTTTCTCCCGCCAGAAAGCCTTACGAAACTCTCAAACTCGCCGGCGGTAGCAGTGGCAAGGCCGGAAATTTTCACCAGAGAAAAAATAAGACCAGAGGAGAGAGTGCTTTTCTCCTCTTAGGTACGTCCTTCGCGGTCTGTCGAGCGTCGAACGGTCGAAGTGAGAGTCTCGCCTTCGCTCCTTTGAAAAGCCGCGCGACTCGGTGGTCCCCACTTCCCTTTTCTATTGGCCTTCCAGGGAATCCTAGTACTCTCCACGTGGCTATACTTTATTGGCTCAAGCTATCTAGCAAGTTCCGCCTATCTTTCCTACTACTTGACAATGCTACGCCGAAAGAGGCAAAACATTTCCAAATAGACCAGCATACCTGTGACAGTATTTTCGTATGGTCGTGCTTTCATTTTAATTATATAGGGAAATACTTGACACGATGGGGATGTAGCTAAAATGGTAGAGCGCTCGCTTTGCATGCGAGAGGTACTTTTTTATTCGATTTTTTTGAATTATTTCGCCAACCTTTCTCAATTTTCTGTGCAACACCAGCAGATTATCAGTTGCTACATTTACACTCGTTCCTGAAACCTTATTCAAAATGGCTAGAAGACTATCGATCAACAGAACTATCTGCATTTTTCAATATCACCTCCATCGTCGAACCTTCGTAACCGATTCAGACCTTTCTCAACTCTCTAAACCCAGCTCACCTGTCAACTCTTATCAACTCCTCCGAGTCTGCACGGTTCTTTATCAACAACAAAATTCAGACGAACCAAAGCTTCATCCTCACCTAAGAAACTGCGACTTTGATCTCTCTCACGATTTTTTCCTTCCGGTTTGCAATAAGTTCCCTTACTCGTGGAAACCCGTCCACAAGTTCTTCCAGTTCACACAGGCCCAACCGCATTTCTCGCACACTTCGGCTACATTCAATAAAATGCTCGATGTGATGAGAAAGTCCAGAAACATAGATCTTCTTTGGGAAGTCATACAAGAAATCGCCGACCGACGACTTGTGACCAATAAAACTTTCATAGTTGCTTTGAAAGCGTTAGCATCAGCCAGGGAACTGAAGAAATGCGTGGAATTATTTCATTTAATGAACGCCCATGAGTTCCATTACAGTTTGGAGACTCTCAACAAGGTGATCGAGACTCTCTGTGGTTCAAAGCTTGTCGTGGAAGCTAAGTTTATTGTTTTGAAGTTGAAGCCCAGGATCAAGCCGTCTAGAGAAACTTATAAGCACCTCATTAATGGGTTTTGCAAGGTTGGCAATTTGGTTGAAGCATCAAAAATCTGGAATCAGATGTTCAACTTCAGCTTCAAATTTGAGGTCATCCTCAAAAAGCTAGAGTTGTCATTTCAAGTATTAAGATTAGGAAAGAATGAAAAATTAGAAAAAAAAAAAAAAAAACTATAGATTGAGTTTCAATGGTGAGATAAAGGAAGCTACTACAATAGTCTCGTTCGTTTGTCGGTAATTAATGGGGTAAATCACTAAATTGGTCAATCGGGTATTGATACCCCATCGGGTATTAATGGGTTACATTGAATCTCACGGTAAGCCATGATTCCAAAGAGTATAGTTAGCCAGGTAACTGATACCCTCGTTGAGGGTGGATAACCAACTTACCTGCTTAAAATAACGCTCCCTCTCTATCGCCTTTCCCTTTACCCGAGTAACCTGTATGGCTGTAAGGCTGGAACCTATCTTACCCAGACAAATATTGCAGGTTACTCTTTTATTCATTGCATCTTGCAGTGTATCAATCCCAAACGTTTCCGGTTCAAGGTTGTCCAGGTAAATGAAAATGCTTACAGGGATATGATACGACTCGCCACAATTGATAATTTCCTTTAGAAACTCGATTCCTTCATTTTTAACGTCAAAGTCAATTCCTTGGAGTCACTTTCCAAGAGTCCATGACAATAGAATGGGTCTTTCTGGTTTTTGCTAATTTTGCATCCTCCAAGCTTCCGAACCGAATGCCTCTAATGGTGATGACTGATGATGCCTCACATTGTTCTATCCTGGCAGCCAAACAGTATAGAGGAAGATGCTCCTATTAAGTAACAACCAACCCATCTCCCTTAAACGATAAAAACCTCCATCAGTATTCACTTCAAGGGAACCCCCCGAGTCTGGAGGTCTGAGTCTTTTTGATAAAGCCCCCCTGATCCGTTACCATGTTTTATGATACTGATTGATTGGTCACAATTTTTTAGGATATCATATCTTTCTGGCATCATAATTGAACCCCAAGCAACCTTAATAAATTTCTCCAAAATTTTCTTTTATTTTCTTTTGTTATCTTTTGGCTTTCAGCCTTGACTCCATTATCTCCTCTTACTGGCATAGGTTCCTAATATCATTATTATAAAAAATAAAATCTATTCAAAAAAAGATGGTTTGGAAAGTCTAGATTCCGCCCCAATTCAACAATTGAACTATCAAAGTTGATACAGTTTTTTAGGCTGTTTGTTAATGTTGATTTCATCAAACCTACCTATATGCGAAAGGTTCAAAATCTGGCAACTTATCGGTGCTATCATATATATTGATTTTCATTGTTTTTGATACATGAAATAATAATATTTAGAGATTTTTAATTGATTTAAATCAAGGTTTTTAAAACCTGACTAGATAGGGAACCGTTTTAGGGTTTGGTAAAGACTAAATAGTAAAGATACAGTGGAAACTGTAACAATACATAAATAGTCCCAATTAGACCTGACAATTGGGTCATGGATTGACCCATGACCCCATGACCCAAACCAGTTTTTTTTTTTCTTCAGGATTGGGTCATTCACACATTCATGTAGCTAAATATAGGAACCTAACCCTCTTTTTTCGGGTTGGGTTGGGTCAGGTTCACGGGCTGTGTCAACTTTTTGCCAAGTCTAATGGTTTGCCACTGGCCATAATACGTTCGCCTACCTTATTTTCCTCTTTTACAAGTTGACTATGATATGGGAGACATGAGACCAAAAAAACTTATAACCAGCAACCAGTATCATAGAAAATAGGAAAATTAGTAAAAATTAATCATAATAATACAGTAGTCTTAAAAATGAATTTTTGTTAATTTAAAGCTCCATTAAGATGAATGGAAATTAATAAAATAATAATTATGTAAAATTAGTGTAAGTTAAAAATGATGAAAAAAATAATAGGAATTTGACTACTACTAGAGGCGCAACATGGATTCTGTTTGAACCATAACCCAAAAACCATTGCTTTGAGTTACAGTTAGGATGGATTTCACTCATTTGGGAATGTCAAATAAGTCTTTGTACTTTAATTTTAGGGTCATTTACTAGAACATCCTTATAGTTTTATGCATTTACTTAAGCCTATCTTATAATTTTCATTTTATTAAATCACCCCCTATAATTTGCAACCTATTTTCTTAATCAATCTTTCATTAAGAACTTTTTGTTTTGCCATCTGAACATATTAAAATGATCACCAAAACTGAGTGGAAAAAGTTCAAAGGGCATGAGCCCATGTTTGTTTATTTCAAAAGTACCCCTAACACTTTTTCATATATAGAAAACAATATTGACCAAATAAAGCAAAATAGAATAGTTGCACATGTCTTATTAGGGGCAAAAATGGTATTTTTATTTTCTTTTGATTACATTTATTTGAATGGATGTTGGGGGTCAAAACTGTCATTTTCCACTTTCAAATAGAAGGTCAATTAAGTAAATTGATTGCAAACTATAGGGCTATTTTAGTAAAACTCAAACTATAGGATTGTTTTTAGTAAATCTATGAAACTATAGGAGGTGTTTTAGTAAATTACCCTTAATTTTATTTTACAAAGCTCCTACATAGGCATAGCATAGGGCTCTGCTAGTTTCTTATAAAACAGAGAGGGCCTTGAACTTTATGAGAAAACCTAGCCCGATTTCCATGACTACCCATCAATCAAATTCTAGCAACTGATAAGGAAATAAGGATCTAATGTAGTGTACAAATGGTGCTTTCTTGCAATGTCAACTCTGAAGCTGGCAACTTAATGGTAACTCTTCCTGTGAAGAACTGAGATGGTCGAGCAGATGTTGCAACCTCTGAAGCCATATGTCCACTTGGATTGCATATTTGCCTTGAAACTGTTGACCTCATACCAAATAAATACATGCTACAATAGTGCTATTTAAGGGCCATTGTGTGTTTAAGTCTGAAATGGTAAAATCCTGGGCTGACAAGAGTGAAAATGCAGATTGAAGTCCGAGATTGTGCAAGAAGAATAGCCAGGAGCATCATTAAGTAATGACCATTATAATTGCAACCATTTTATTCATTTCAAAAAAAAAAATTTGTAGGTTATATAGCAGCAGTAGCAGCACTTCTTATTATAATTGTTATGACTAATAGTCAACATAGAAAATATTTGCCATGAGAAGAATAGAGTATCCATGGGAAGGAAATTTCTTTCAATGGTTGCCTTGTTTTTTATGAAGGTTACAACTTACAAGCTGCTCTACATTCTCAAGATGGGAAGATGGGAAAAAAAATCTGCATTTACACTTTCACCTTGGAAAAAACCCATAATACCTCCCTTCTTTTTACCTCACTCCTCAGGCAGCAGTTGATTCAACATTTTTTTTTTTGTTTTTTCCCGTAATTGCAACATATTATCATTGGTATTGTTATATCCTCCCTCTTTCATTCCCACCAAACCCCCTTAGACACACCATCATCTTTTGGTCCCGCCCAAGCTCTTAAATCTGCATGTTTGATGAGCATGGGCTCCGGTTGGATTAATTCAAAAACCACATTAATCCAAGAGAAAAAGATGAGGAAAAAGAAAAATCAGCTCAAGCCATCAGTAGAAAATTCCTGATCTCAATCCCCAATCTGTTCCATTCCATGATCACTAGCAATTACAAGATGGTCACCATCTCTCATCAGCCGTATATCATCAATTTCAGCCCCATCTTTACTTAAGACTTTGGTTGGAGAGAACCCAAATTTTTTAGCACATATTGCAAGTAATTCTTCAAGAGACTGTGGGAGGAGAACAAGCTTCCCAGTAACTAAGCCCCTCTCTGGGCAACTAATTGTCACTCTGGCAGGGTAACTAGTGTAACTCTTGGTGGCACTAGCACGGCTAACAGATGGAACTAGATCATTCTGACCTGTCTGGGCAGCTGAAATGATTCCAAATAGTGAGTTGTTGAAGTTGTCAGTCCTACGTCTTTGACTGCTATCCCTCCAGAGCCCCTCTGTAGGAATGGCCATTCCTCCTGGATGTGTAGTGTTGAGTACTGGCTCACTTGTAAACCTCCCAAGGTAGTGCACACCCTGCTGCTCAGAAACAGCAATGGTGGTCTGGTGCTTATTTTCTTTCCTGGATTCAAAAAGATCTTTTATTTCTTCATGTCCCTGCTGATCTGCTAGATCCCTTGGGCTCCAACCTTGAACATCAGGCTTGTCGATCTCGGCTCCATGGTCCAAGAGGAACTTAACTACTTCAATGTTCCCCTCGCAAACTGCAACATGAAGTGCAGTGGTTCCATTGCTCCTGGGAATTGTGACATCCCCTCCATGGTACACAATATCTGTGAGCAAGTCCAAGTTATTTTGCTCAACAGCAGTGCATGCAAATTGACCCACATCACCTGACATGAGGTTGGCACCATTGTCTACGAGAAGTTTGATAACAGATTCATGCCTCCCCAATATTGCCTCCCATAAGGGCACATTTCCTTCAGAATCTATATAAATAGAAATAAATTATTGAAGCCCTCTAACAAACCAACTATCATTAATACATAAGTCAAGCTGTGAATATGCAAATTATAATCTCTCAAATCCAAGACTACCAAAAGAATACAAAACCACAAGACAAAAATGCTGAAATTACAAAGGGTATTACTGTCACTTGGAGGACATAAATTTGGCCTCTTAAAACTGTACTGAGCACAGATGCATTAGCAAGTACCAAGAGCAGTCGTTGACACCATATAATTACAGATTCAAGGGTAATCATTGCCTATGGTTTACTGTGATGTAGAATAATATACAGGGACATAGGCCTTGTTTGGTATTAATGCAGTTTTCTTGGGCAACAACACCTTCAAATTTGATAAAATACTCTGGATTTTGTGAGCATTTTTAATGTTATTTGCAAGGATTAAAGTATCAGGTATTGGGGAAAGCTCAGATACAGATACACTTTGGAAACACATGGATACAAACGAACGATATGAAACGCTTGGATATGCTAGGAAAATGCATACAAATCACATAAATACAATAAGAACACTAAATCTAAAGCTGAATTATCTGTGAATAAGGTATAAATGCATGAGAAATGCACACTTTAATAGGTTATATGAATAGAAACATTACAATCAACAATACAGGGACTTGACTCTATAGCATGTACACATCATACAATAATTTTCACTCTATTTCATTTTTTACTAAAACTTTAGGAAAATTTATTTATTTAGTATTTTTATATAAATAATAAATTTATTTTTTCAAAAAATAAATATGTTTTCATTTTTAACATACATTTTTTTTTTATTTTTATATATAATTGCAAACAAACATAGTAGATAATTTTTTTTTTATAATTTTCAGTTTTTATTAAATTGTTGGAGAAAATTAAATCTTAAATTATTTATTTCAGTTTTTATAATTATAGTTTTCAATTTTTATTAAAGTTCAAAAACAACCCAAAAGCAATCAATACACAATTTCATCAAAATAAGCACCAATACACTTTTGTGTCGATGCGTATCAGATCATATCCACTGATACGGTGTGATACAACCCGATACAGAGGCATATCGTGCTGATATGCACAACTCATGGATATGTACCCAATTATGGCATATCCCATACCCATGGCCATGATATGGATACGATACGCCCTATATCAGGAGTATCATATTGGTACTTTACACCTTGGTTATTTGGTGCCAATTACATAGGCAAAAAAGGAGAAAACGTTTTCTTCATTACAATAAACATCATTTTGACATTTCCTCAGGAAATTGCTTGCACAGAACCCAAGGTATGAGTGTTACTTGAAACTGTTAGGAAACGCTTGAAAAACACTCAACCAAATAAGAGTGAGTAAAAGAGAGGAGAAAACACCTACATGGCATTGACTTGGAGGAAATGCCTTGGGAGAAATGACATTGATACTAAACACATGCATAGGGAGCAAGTTATGACTTATGAGAAAGAAAATGGGTAATATTAAGTTCCATATAGTTGGCTTCATAGTTGACCAACAGAAACAGTTTCAAGAGCACAAGAAAGGGACTGTGATGCAGAGGGCAAGAAAAGAAGATATATCATCAATCAATTGTTATAAAATGATACTAAATGTACATTATCAAAAAATTGTTTGCCAAGTTTAAGGTAGACAAACACAAAGGAGTCTCTGTTTTAAAGGCCATTTGACATATGCCTGACATAGTATTTTTTCAGGCCATTACTAGCGAAAAGGCAAAATGATTTGGCTTGACTTAGGGCCTATTCGTTTGCTCTGAAGTCTGACATCTGAAAGTGCAATAATTACATTAAGAGGTATATTGGTATTGGTGAACTTTTCTTTCCTCTGAACTCTGAATGCAGGGAATGTTGTTCTGAATTCTGAATTCTGAAAATTATCAAATATCCATTTTGACCCCATATATGAGAATCTTTATTTGTCTTTTTTGGGGGTATCATTGGAAAACAAAAAGTTGTATGATTGCACTTTAAGAGATAAGAGATAAGAGGAAACAAACAATCATTTTTCTCTTAAAGTTAAAAGATTCCTCTTAAGAAATAAGAGTTAAGAGGAAACGAACATGCCCTTACTAGCGAAAAGTCCATATGAAAATAACAAAAAGGACTTGGGTGTGGATAAAAAATGAGGCTGTGGAGTTGTGTTGTGGATAGAGATTACGAGGTCCTCCATTGAAGCTCCCAATAAACACTGCAGTTCATAGTCTAATGTTTGAAGTTGGAAAAATAAATCCAAAGGCATGTACTGGATCCCTTAAAATGGGAAAGAATAGAAAAACCGTAACTATATTTAAGCATATCTGTTTCTGGAAGTGAAAAAGCATAAAACAAGGAGGCCAAAAAGCAATTTGAAGAAATAGAGAAACATAGTTATAAGTGGAAATGTTAAAGTATTAGGAATTTGATACAAGAAGCATTCCATTACACTATCTACAAGGAACTCAGATATAATTTTATAGAAGATGCCACCTGCTTAAGGAAGCATGTTAATACATCACTTTTTTTTTCATTTATTTATTTATTTATTTTATTCTTAATTCATAAAAATCCAGCAAACTCAACCAAGCTATCTTCAGGAGCCATGGGACTGGTATCATTAATGACACTTTTAACTTTTTTCTATAGCTGAAAATGATTTCTTTTGTGTAGCTACTCTAGAATTACATTTTTCTATAACAGATTTCATGTACGTTTGCTGCAATTCATAGTAATGAATACCATTTTTATTAGAAGAAAGAGGTAAAGGGGGACATTACTGGATCTACTTTCTAACACCTCAACACCACCACTACTCACATAATGACACAAAAAGTGACATATTTGCAAGGCTGTACATACATGGAGGAGAAGGATATGGAATAAGGTACAGCCGTAGTGACCAAAACTGTGCCACAGGGGCACGTTGTTCAAACCATTGCTTCTACCATTATGGAGCAAAATTGGCTTAGAACTGAGCTCCTAAAATACATGGAAAGCAGTTATAGAGTTTACAACTTGCCAATGTTTTGATGGGTCGAAGGCATGAGCCAAATGTCTAATATATAGGACAAAAGAGTAAGAGTTCTCACTCCCAGTTAATTTGGAACTTGTCCACTACCTCTATTTGCAGTAATTTGTAAATACATTTTTCCAACACCCAATTCCACAATACTCATCCACTCATGAGTTTACATAAAATGAATATTCATTTCCTCTTTGACTAGATGGGGCCACTTTATCTTCAAAAAATCACCCATAATACACCTCTTTTTTAATTTCTCTTTCCCAGCTTCCCCTCCCTCACTTCTCTATCTATGCCAAGTCTGTCATCCTTCCACTTCTCACACACATATAACTTATACACAGATATTTCATAGATGTGTACATGTGAATAGATATGCTTATGCATACATATGACACAGATTTAACTCCAAAAAGTTACATCTATCTATCAAATTTAACTCTCCTAGGCACTTGCTCCTGCTACATGAATTGGTCATTTAAAGTACAGTAATAAATCCCAAATTTTGATTTGATTTGAATTTTTCTTATAACCCTAAAGTTTGATCAAGTTAACCTACGGTTTGCAAGAAAAACAGACACTAGAACAGAAAGACAAAGCAAGTAATGGACGGGCAGGGATAATAACAATGACATTTAAATGGATTTGGCTAAGGATTAGAAGATACCTCTACTGTTAGGGTCTGCCCCATGGTCTAGTAGAAGAAGCACACAATTCTTATTTCCTTTTGATGCTGCTATGTGCTGGTTAAAAGTTAAAGACATATTATAACAGAATACCAAATAAGAGATATTATTTAGAAGAAATTAAAGTTTCTGAAAAAATGTAGAAGCAAAGGAAATTTGCACACCAGAGCACTGCGCCCACTGTTGTCCAATTCATTTGGATCCAAACCCCTTCTTAGTAATTGATTCAACAATAGATCATCTCCCCTAAATGCTGCAAAGCAGAGGGTAAGTGGAAGGTCCATTCTACCCCGAGCTAGCATATTCTCTGTTTCTGTTAAAACCCCTTGCATCAATGGGTCCTTCAGCTCTTTCAAATGCTGCCCCACAATAAAGAAAAGTCAACATTGTGTAACATGACAAAACTGATTACATTTATAAGAGTGGATACCATAATCCTGCTTTAATTTTGTACTGTAGAAACACTATAGACTCCTTATTCCTACCAAACTTGATAATTAGCAAATCATTCAATTAAGGAATACCAATTAGCTAAGGAGAGGCTGATGATATTATAAAAGGGTTAGTAAGTTTGAAATAAATGACTAAAACTTATAAAATTCTTAGTAAGTTTGAAATAACTAAAACTTATAAAAAAAAATAACTTTGAAATAACTAAAATAAATTCCTATTCCTAGATGGGTTAGTAACTGAGATAGCGTCCAATAACATTCCAAAGAATATCTCCACCCTCCACCGTTTTTCTGTTCCCAGGAAAAGAAAATAGTTGGTTTTCGTTCCCTCAGAGCAGACAACACAAGAGAAACACCCAAAAGGAAATAAATGATGCCTAGTTTATTCCAATGAATGTCATCTGGACTAACAGTTCTACAAACCTGTAGGAGATTATTTATTATTATAGTCCCATCTCCAACATTGGCCTGAACAATATTCAAAAATGTAGTACGGTTCATCCTCAACAGCTGACTCAATCGTTTGGTTCGGACAGTGAACAGTTGAGGCCTGTAACAAAGTACCCCAATCTCACCACAGATATCTCCAGACTTTGCTTCTCCAACAACCTGCAATCATTGATTGGTTTGTCTTAGAGAATGCTCTCTTTTTTGGAAAATCAAGATTTACTTCACCCCAAAGGTTCATCTCTAATAAAAATTTTAGCAATGTTTTAGCGAATATACTTACCTGTTCTACTCCATTCTTCAGTACCACAAGATCCTGCAAGGTTAACTTTGCTATCAGGAGCCACTGCTTTTGCAAACAATGACATGTCTGTGTATAGGGCATTGGGGGGCTGGGGGGATGTTCCTGACTATTGAGTATTTGAGTGATAAGTATATGAATTTGAGACAAGGGCATCTCTGGTTACTGGACTTATTAATTCAACATTAGGGAAAGAATACAATAAAAATTTTGAAAACCGAAAGGAAGAAGTGAGGTGTTCACCACAGCACCAGTAACCAGCACATAGAAGTCTGTGGGTGCTTCATTCTGCAAGATCACGTCTTCTTTTGGGGGGAAATATTCAGCTTTCATTTCTGAGACCTTCAATATTCACAGAATACAAGAAGCCTGAGTAAGGAGAATGATCTAAATAGCAAATCTTTAAATTTTTGGGTGTTGTTAGAAGATTACCAGCTGGAAAAGCAAGTCATTTGATACCCCACGGAACAAATAAACCTTATCAATAAGGGAGTAGAAGAGAAAATGTGATATACTTGATCGAATGGCTTTAGGCATAGATTCAAGTGTCTCTTGCTGTTGCAGACCCTCTGAATCAGTTCTGTACTTCAAACATAAGTGTGCAAGCATTTGATCTTGCAGGCGAACTGGGAGTTGGTGCCGCTGTGCAAAACATGTTGCCGCTTGAATTGCATCCCTCTGTATTTCCAGAAAAGACACAACAAAATTATAAGACGAAAATTCATAAACAAACAACAAAACCAAAAACAAAACTGAATATTTAACAGAGTCAAGAAAGTAAATATTCCTGAACATCAAACAACAAGAAGTTAGTAGATAATGAATGCAGTAGGTACATATTACAAGAAATAGCATGCTACCTCATTCCATTGCATACTAATAATCAGTAAATTGCAAACAAGATAAAAAGATCTGTACAGCAGACAAAAGAAGAGAGTGAAAAGCACTCACAAATTGTCTAGTTCGACTAGTCCCATGGACAACCAAATTGGTCATATTTCCAATAATGTATGATGTCAATCCAATGTTGAAAAGCATGTAGCAGGCATCAAAAATCATTTCCCTTGTATTCACAGCATGCAGGTCCCCATAACCAACAGTTGATAGTGTAGTGATAGACCAGTACACTGAGGTCACATACCGAACTGTCACACTTGTGTCATGAAAGTTACCCATAACTGATCCAATCCATGTCTTGCTCGGGTCACGGTACCTTGCAGCAATAAGGTAAAAGAAACATCCAGCACAATGAACTGCAAAGAGAGTCACCTATACAAACATCCAGAAACTAGTAAGGCATGTGGACCAAATAGTCCCCTTTCTTATAATAATAATGAAATGTTTATCTAAGATACTCACACAGATAAGCTTCATGCATCTAACCCAAAAGTAATTGAATTTCCTATCCTTTTCCAATCTGATAAATAAGAACATTTTAAACATTTAGGATCCAAATATCCATATAATTCTTCCAGGAACCTAGTGATATCAAACGTAACAGCTCTAAACTAGAGATCTTGAAAACTTCTATACCTGGAAAAGAGTAAACTCACTCTTCGAAGACGCCATAGACGAAGCATGTTGAAGAAGCCATTAAACTGGAGAGAAGTGGGCAATACCTTCCATTCAAGTTCAGATGGGATTGTGGATATGACATCAAAGGCTAGCCATGTACGAGTGTACTTCCAAGCAATCAGCTTTGGGTTGTCAATGAGGAGATAAGTATTTTTGTCAAGGTAGGCAACAAAAAAGGTCAAGATGATATCTACGGCAAAGATTGCATTAACGCTGTTATCAATGATGGCAAGAACTCCTGTTGGTTTCTCAATGAACCCAAATTCAAATGGAGATGCCCAAGCAGTGTAGATAACCAGAATAACTAGAAAAGTTTCCCAAATTCTGCAATAATCAATTTCTTAACCGGTTAAACAATGTGGATCTGATTAATTATTAGCATAGAAAATCTTGAACTCCTCCTCAAAAAATGACAATTTTGACACACCAGGCCAATAAAAACAGAACCCAAGAACATAGATCAACAAAACTTTTTACAAACTCCTATCAAGAAAGGAAGGGAAATAAAGACAGAGAAACAGTCCAAGATGCTCCTTTTCTTGTCAGTAGTTTTCTTAACATGCAGTCCTGAAAATAATCTTCTTTTTTACAAATTCTCTTGCACCAGTTCAAGGTTCAAACATAATACTAGATTTTTTTTTGAAGCCTATGACACTAGAAATCTATGCATGCCAAATAATGCAAGAGGAACCTGCAAATTGTTTCTCTTCCAAAATTAACCAAGAGGAAGTCAAACAATCCAGTTAAGACAAACTTCTTCCACTGGTAATAACCAAGGTGAAACATCTTAAAAAACAAAACAGGGGATAATAGTTGGTCTCTGATACTTTATTGTTCAATCACCTAAAAAAGACAGAATGACTCGTACACATAATCAGAATAAACCATAAAATCAGAAAACACAAACCAATCAAACCTCTATGCTTCAAGTTTCACACAAATAGGAGGATTAAAAGCTTCCAAGTTGAACCGCTTTCTGAAACACGATCCAAATCAATAGCAAAGATATGGAAAAGACAACAAAACAAAACAAGATGAAATTAAAAATAAACTGCAATATTTATTCTCTAACTACAATATCATTAAAAACAAACCACTTTCTCTCTCTTAATAAATAAATAAATAAGAAAAGAAAAAGAAAACTATAAACTAGAACCAGACAACCACATCATTTTTTATTCCCCATCATTCAATAGTAAAATGAAAACCTCTAGTGTTCAAGAAATTCGAATGAAACCCATGTAAAGAAGGGAACTACTATGTTTTCTCTAAGTACAGCACCAAAACCCACCAAGCAAATTATTTTTTTTCTTATTTCCCATCACTAAATAAACAAAGAGAAAAAATAATAACAGCAGGAAATGTAGAAAAAACAAAGAGGAGAAAAAAAGCACAGAAACCAGGAATATTCAAGAAATTGGAACGAAACTAAAAAGAACAAAAAGAAACTACGACGTATCCTCTGAATACCATTCAAAACAAGCTAACAAACCAATATCTCTCTCAGAAAAAAAAAACTATTACACCAAAACCCACTACTCAAACATTTTTTATCACCGACCCATTAAATAAACAAAGAGAAAAATAAGATAAATACACAACTTAAATTAGAGAGAGAGAGAGAGTAAAACCCAAGAACGGAAAGGAGAGATTATAAAAAACAAGAAGAGACCAATAACCTGTAACGACGATCATAAGGCGAAATAATGAACCAACGAAGCTTAGCTCTGCGATTATTCTTCGCTCCAAGCGCGGGTAGAACCCCGGTTGTAAGGCTGTATTGGCTTCCATCTAGAGATATCTGTTCTATATCCTGCTCACACGAATAGGTGCTAAAACTGTCTGCAAACGTCATTGTGGCAACTCCCCAAGCCTCTCTCTCTCTCTCTCTCTCTCTCTCTCTCTCTCTCTCTCCTGTTGCTGCTTTGTCTTTCTTCTCTCTTGCTATTGCATCTTCCTCTCTCCTTGTATCACCACCTGCTTCGTAGCCTTTGTCCCTTATTTATATGAATTCACGTTGCTTCTGTTCCTACGAACCTACATTATCGTAACTCTCTCACGTACCCAGTACCCTCAGTTCTGGGTTAACTTCCTTGTAAAAAGAATGAAAAAATTTTCAAGCCGAAACATTTACACAAATTTTTTCAGCTTCCTTTTGCAATGACACTTCAGCTTTATCAAAACAAACTCGTTTTGATGCAAATGACAAAGAAGTATGAAAGAACTGTAAAAGAGATGAAAATATTATTCAAATATTACAGCAGAACAAAAAAAATTCTAGGAGGAAAGGAAGTAGTCAATATTTCCAGTGTTGTCACATGAAAACCTCTGCACCATACGAGGGTCCCAGTAATTAGCCATTCCTAAAATAGATCCATTCATAATTTTCGTTTGTCCAACTATAGCCAGGAAGGAATTGGAATTCCATGGAAAATAGCTCCAAGCAAAAGGAATTCATGGTGTTATTAGTCAATTAGAATCATAAAATGGTCCCACCAACCACAATCATCTATTGATCAAGACCATCAGACCAATTGAATTCATCTCTCAGTTGGGGTACTTGGGTTGTTTACTATGGTACCGAAAAGGTACGATACCTAAAAGCCTGTAGTCATTTAAAATTTTAAATTCAGGGTTTCTGATTGGTTGAAGTTTTGTAGGTACCATACCTTTCCGGTACCATAGAAAAACCCTGAGACTCAACACTAGCAAGGCTGTATCAGATAATCAGATTAGCTGCACCATATACTACTCTCTTTCCAAGTTCAGTTAGTTGTAGACCTAAGGGCGATTTTTGGAATTTAATATTCCATGAAAATAATATAATGTAATCGAAATATCCAAATATGTATTTTTGAGGCAACGTTGGACAACACAAAACAAAATAAAATAAAGCAGTCAACTTGCCGCGTTACCAAAACTGAATTTGCGTGGAATTTGAATTCCTCGTGGGCGTATTTGCTGGTCAATGAATTTTCAATAATTTCTCATGTCAACGATATTTCCTCACAACTAGGAGATGATTATGGGCGGTTTTTTGGGTTATTCGTAAATGTCTATATGCTTGGCATGTGACAATTTCAAATGATAACTAACATATATATATTGGTGATTTATTACTTTTCAACCTAAAGACTTGTATCAAAATTTATTACTCCATAGTTTATATTAATATTTTCAATCTATTGTATTAATTGAGCCATTGCTTGCTTAGAGATCAATCAAATTAATTGAATTGTTATTTGACCAAATTTAGGTTAATTTTCCATTAAATTGCTTGTCTTTAAAAAAACCATTGACTTGGCTACAACAACACGGTGACCTATCTAATCAAACTATTGAATCATTTGATTTATTTAGTAGCTAGGGTGATGGAATAGACATTAATTTTCTCTTTTCATAATTTTTGTATTCCATTTTCATCATTTAACAAATATTAAAGTGGTTGCATTGCTAAGTCAGTTTTTAATTTTGTATTCCCTTTCTATCATTAATAAAAATAGTTCTTATTTATCATATTTAAAACTGTTTTTGTTTCCAAGTTGATTTTAAATATACAAGTTTTTATACTATTAAAATTGTTATTTGTGAATTTAATTAGTGAAATTTAATAATAAGAAACAAAAATACATTAAACATATGATTCCATAAGAGAGAATAGAAGTTAACCTTAAATAATGTAAAATGTGAAACTTAATTAGAGAGAATAGAATGAAATGAAAAATGATATTCAATTTACAATTTATATCTTCATGAGAGAGAGAGAGACCAAATTCAAATAGTTAAACTTGTCCAACTAAATAATCCATGCAATTTCAATTACAACTCAATAAGTTCTATGATTTATAGTGTCTATTTAGACAGGTTGTGAGTTATCAAAAAAAAAAAAAAAATCAGACATGTGTATTCTGTCCTCTTATACAATTCAGCAAGAAGTTAACAATGGAGGGCACAATTTTTCCTCTTTTGATCTTATTTTAAACAATAAACAAAATATTTGATTTGCCCTCAAATTCAAATACAAAAGCATTAACAAAAAGGGAGAAAATACTTCTTATAGATTTTCCAGAAAATCCAGTGTTCTTAATGACTTTCCCAAAAATAAAACTCACTAATTTGTAAAGCCTTTTTTGACTTGTTCTACAATTGCTCCCTTACCTATTCTCGGGCCTCAAAAGAACCAACTTTGAATTTTGTCAATCTTTTTGAGGGTATATTCATTTGAACAACATTTGAAATAGTGGAATTACGTTTTTTTTTTTCTTCATAGGGCTACACAATGGGGGGTGGTCCATCCCCCAAACCCATAACCCCCTAACCTAGGTGTAGGTGGGATTTGATTCCAAGTCTCTCACCTACAACCACCAAGAGACTTTACTGACTTGGTACTTTGTAAATAGAAGAACCGCATTCAAAACTTATTTGATAAGGATATCTATTTCATCTTTAAAAAAGAGTTTTCAATTTTCAACCCTAAAATTTCTTCTTAATTTTAGTTGTGTTGTTATTCAGAGCCTTCTTATTAATTATGCCTTGAATAATTAGAGCACCTAAGTATTTTTCTTTATTTTTTGATATTAGGATGCTTATAATTTTAGAAATCTAGCTAAACATTTCATGAAATTTTAGTTACAATCAATTATTGACTTTGTGAAATGGATATTTTGGATGTAATCCTTTCAAACATCTTGAGATTGGGTAGAAATTACTTATAAACCAACGGAAAAGTTAACCCAAAAACCATAATCAAAATGTAGAGCCACACTCAAAATCCACATTTTAAAATCATTAAATAGTGACAATTGGACCTACTCTTGAAGATGATCAAATAACAACAATTTTGTTCAATATTAATTAAAAGAGAGAAATACATCTAGCTAAACACTCCATGAAATTTCAGTTACAATTCATTTAAATAACTCATTTAAAACAATCAATAAAATATCAAATTTGTCCCCATATTCAAATCTGAAAACACTAATGCAAAGGGGCAAAACTTGCCCAACTAAAATTCTATAAATTTTTAGGGGCTATTGATACTTTTTGAAGTAGTATAGATTTGATAGCGTATTAACAATTTTTAAAGTTGTCTTGGCCTGATAATGACTCTAGATCTCTTGCCTACAAGAATTCTACCCACACCTGCCCACAAAACACTATCTTTGACCATTGGGAACATCTTCCCATGCCTAATAACATGTAAGAGGATGAGATGTTCCCCATGTGTGGCTTCGATGTTATGTGGATAGGTATGGGTAGGAAATCCAGACTCCTGATAATATATGTTCGAACACAAGATGGATCGGGCAATCAGGCTCACTCGTGTAGTCATGTTAGTTATAAGATTATGGTTATTTCAAATTAAATTTTTATTTTTTATTTTATAGTCAAGTTTACATAAAAATACAAAAAATATTATATATATATATATATATATATATATATATATATTAATATATTATGCCATATATCATCATCATCTATGCCTTATCCCAACTATATGTGGTTATATATGTAGTAAAGTATTTTACTATATTTAGTAAATTTGTATTTTATTAAATATTATACTATATATAAGGTATTATACCTTACCAAAAAGAGATATTATACCATATATATAATATTATTCGATACAGATAAAAGATATGATACCATATATGTATATAACTTTTAGGCTAGGCCTAGGGGCTGCTTAGCCCAAGCCTAGCTCGCATTATGTGTGAGCTTGATGCAGGTCCAGGTTAGTCATAAATGACCATCCCTAGCCCATGTTTTATCCTTGGGCAATAACCTGGATCAAACCCAATGATTAGAGTTAAGCCAGTGAGTATGGACCGAACAAACCCAAATAGGAAAGGATCATGGCTCATGCCTCATGGCCCTATCCTAGGATAGGGCTGCAAACATATTGGATTTATTTTGGACTTGAATTAAATTTGGAAGGAAAATGGATATAGAATAGTATTAATAAATTAAACTAAAAATGACTTTGATAGTTTGATATTAACCAAAATAGATTGAAAATAAACTTTAACTAGTGACTCTTTAGTAAGAACACAATAATCAAATGTTAATACCTAAAAAATCGGATTATATTGGATTAGGAACAATTGGATCCATATTTGATTCAATTATAAAAGGATCGAATTCAGATTTCCTTAAGTTCACATAGATGCCCTTGCAAGTCACAAACCCAATGAAACACAATAAGCTAATAATAGAAATAAATTTAAAATATCAAATTCAATGATTAAAGTATTGGTATTGGGCATTGTATTGGACAATTTGGACACTGATACAGATACACTTAGGAAACACATGGATACGCATGAGAAACATGAAACACTTGGATATAGTGGGAAAATGTATACAAATTACATAAATATATTATTAACAAAAGTTTAATGTATAAATACATAAGAATTGTATATTTTAATGGTATATATGAAAAAAATATATTACAATTAATATAGTGTGATGCATAGATGTTATACAATTTTATTGATAATGCATCACTCAAGAGTCTATGACACAAATTATATAGAGTTTTACAAATTAATACATGTAAAAAACCATTATTACTTTATTTTCTATTAAAGTCCAAGGCACAAAACATATTCAACTATTACATTTGAATTATTATATCATTTTTTTCTATTTTACTATATTTAATTTTAACATTAACAAAAAAAATCAACTCAAAAACTAATTCTCAAATGTTTGGTAAACAATATTTTCATTTTCGTAAACAATAAATATATTATTATAAAATGTAAATTAAAATATCAATTAATAATTTATAAAAAAAATAATATTAACTTAAAATATATTAAACCTATTAAAATTTTGAAGTGCATATCATATGAAAATTCATAAATTTTAATTACTAAAATAATTATTCCATTATTAATATTTTTATTTTTATAGATTTTATAAAATAAAATTTATTTTTCTATATAAATGTATACTAGTGGATTTAATAGATTCAATTTATATTATATTCTCAAATATTTTGTAAATAATGTTTTTATTTTTTGTAAATAATAAATACTATGTTATTTAATGTAAATTAAAATATTAATTAATAATTTATAAAAATTTAAGATACATATTGATGCAGCACAATCTGGGCACTCCTAGATGGTTGAGAGTTGGCTCCTAGCTGTGACGGACGACACCTGAAAGGAAGAGGAAGGTGAAGGGTTCCCGGGGAGCTCTCCCGGCTAGAACACTCCGATGGCTAAGTTAGAACTCTGAGGAAAGTCAAAGAAGACACAGAGAGTTAAGAGTGTTGAAAGTGATAGTTCAATACCTTTGCTTCATGAGGGTCGGGGTCCTTTTATACCGGAGCTCAGTCACATCAGGCGTAACCGCCTCTGCCCTAGCCATTACTGCCAGGGCAAGGGTGGCAGGTGTAGGCTGCTGCTACAGGCTGCTATTGCAGGGTACGGACTCATCAGGCATGCCATGCATTTCAGAGATGGCAAGCAGGGCGTCGCCTGGCAAGGGATCCGAGCACTACCACCAGATCCGACAGGTATGAATGTCAGGCAGGCATGGATGTCATGCAGATCTCCCTGCAATCTACCGAGCTACTATGCACCGAAGCACCTGGGGCAGGTTTGCCTTGCACCAAGGTGCCGAGGTACACCGATGTGCCCGCACTGGAGGCGAGCCTTAACTAAGTATGAACAGGAGTCTCGACGGTGCTGTCCCAAGGTGTTTCTCCCTCGGGACACTTAGCCAAAAGTTGGGGTGCTTCCTTCTTAGGAAGGAAGAGCTCGGAGTCCCTTAGGAGGAGCTCGAGTCCCTTTGCATGGGGGATCTCGGGATGCTCCACCCTTAGGTTCGGGGCGAGCTGGGCCTTGCTTCTCGACGAGTCGTCACACCTGCCGAGTCATTTGGTCGGGCCTCGGCAAGCTCACTGCGCCGAGTAGTGGCTAGGCTGTCACACTGAATTGTCACTTATGCCAGGTCATGTCCACGTGTCCCCGTGCTACGAGGTCGAGCCAAATCACCCTACAACAATTGCCCCCCCCCACTCCCCGTGCTAGGGGTGTTGACCTAGCACAGGGAGTCAGCAGTCTGCCGGGTGGATTTGGCTCAAAGTCCAAACTTTCTTGTTTTCCAGCTCATAGGTTGGATCAATTTTCTGCTCGGTTCTACCAGGCACAGCTTGGGTCGCGTACAGTCTACGCGCGGATGCCACGTGAGTTAATTGCCCCCCCACTCCCCGTGCTAGGGGTGTTGACCTAGCGCAAGGAGTCAGCAGTCTGCCAGGTGGATTTGGCTCAGAGTCCAAACTTTCTTGTTTGCTAGCTCATAGGTTGGATCAATTTTCTGCTCGGTTCTGCCAGGCACAGCTAGGGTCGCGTACGGTCTACACACAGATGCCACGTGAGTTACAGACTCCGCGAACGTCAAAAAATGTGCTAAACTGATTTCACTTCGAAGGTCGTGCAGCCGGTTTTCATGAGGACTGTCAGATCATTTCGATCTCAACCATTGATGCCCGCGTATAGTGGCTATAAATAACGGGGGTCCTGGCCATTTTCCTAGCTCTTCTTCGGTTCCGTTATGTCTTCCTTTGATAGCCAATTAGATGATCCCGAGGTGGGCACCTCAGCTCAGGGTAACCCTACCGGAGTCCAGTCCCCCAAGGCGCGGGTGGCCTCGGGTAACTTGGCATCCACCTCTCACCGAGGTCAGATGCCGAACAGGTTCGGGCCTATGACCCTGGAGAGGCTCCATCAACTCATTCAACAGTACAACCTGCCCAAAAAGTACACCTACAGTATTCCTGCGGGTAACTTCCCATGGGAGCACGGCCCTGACGAGGTTGTAATCTTCCGGGAGCAACTCATAGCCTAGTTACGCCTTCCCTTCCATCCACTCATAGTGGAGGTCTTGAATCACTTCAATGTTACAATAGACCAGCTTCACCCGAACTCGGTCCGTAACGTGGTCGGGACCATCTCCCTCTGCTACGAGTATGTCCTCCCCCTTAACTTGGACATATTCTGTTCTATCCTCACCATCAAGAAGAGCGCTTCATGCGTTCTCCTCGAGCACAGGAGGGCTTACTACTTGTCCCCTTGCTCGGGGTTCAAGTTGATGCATAAGCTTCCTAGCAAGATCCCGGCCTGGAAGAAGGACTACTTCATAGTCCAGAACCCTGCGGGGTGGCCCTTCCCAACACACTGGAGGGTGGCTATCCAAGACCCCGACATCATCCTCAACACGAAGACCAGGGAGACATTCCAATCATGGGCTAAGGTCGGTTGTAGTTTCAAGGACTTCATCACTGAGAGTATGCTAATCCAGGCCGACTTGAGTTCGGGTAGGTAGTTAGTACCTTAGTTGTCTGCCCTACTCCTTTCTTTTACTCGAGTACTAATGCCAAGCTTTGTTGCAGGTCCCATGGAGGCAGACAAACTTAAGGGAGATCGGCTCTTCAAGCACATGAAGGGAAGGAAGAAGTGGGTTGCTAAGAGAGCCCGTATCGAGTCACCTCCATTCCCCACTCCCGAGCCCAAGCTTCCGCCGGATCCAACCTCCGAGCCTGAGCTCCTTGGGGCTCCTCCGATTATTGACTTGGATGAGGAAATACCACCTAGGGAGCTCGAGACTTCGGCCAAGCCCGCTATGAGGGCGGCAGCCAAGCTAGAGGTCGCCACCGGGGCTGCTGACGTAGCAACTGAAGTCTCTGTTGAGCCCATTCGTACAACCGAGATGGCGGTCTCCAGCTTGAGGAGCCCGAATGGGGGTGAAGTATCTTGGTCCCTCAGTGCGGCCTTCGAAAAAGCAAAGGGGCCGTTTACAATGAGGAAATCTTGGTCTGGGTTGATATGCTTAACCCTACTCTACTCGGGGCCCGGGCTGCCACCCACACTATGGTGGTAAGTTCTCTTCTTTTTCCTTTCATTTTCTTTTATATATATGTACTTTTCTTCGGTACTAACTAACTTCCTTTGTCAGGCGAACTCCACCTTGCACGCCCTTGCTCTTTAGTCCGAGAGGAACCTGAAGCAGGCTCTAACCACCGAGGAGTCTTCCCGCGCTGCCCATACCGATCTGTGGGCAGCTCGCGAGCAAATCCACCGGTTGGAGAGCGGCGCCAAGGGCCAGAGGGATATTATTACGATGCTGCCGGCAGAGAGAGATGAGCTAGCACGCGAGAAGGACATGCTAAGGGGCGAGGTGGAGGCCCTCAAAGCAAAGCTAGCTCACGAGAAGGGTGTGCTGAGGGGCGAGCTGGATTCCCTCAGGGTAGAGGCGGAAGGCCTTAAGGAAAATAAGAAGGCCCTCCTGCACGAGGTGGAGTTTCTCAAGGCGGACCTTGAAGAGAAGACCGAGATCTTCACTCAAGTGATAGAGGAGATGAAGGTCAAGGCTGGTGCGGAGTACATCCAGTCTGATAAGTTCGATGTCGTTCTGGGGGAGGCTTACCGCAAGGGGTTCAAGCTCGGCAGGTGGTTGATAAGGCATACATACCCCAAGCTTGACACAAGTGCCATCACCACCTCGCGAATCACGGACGAAATAGCTCGTCAAGACACAAAGGATCGGGATTCAGAGGAGGAGGATGGTGACGAAGAAGCGGACACCCCTGACCAGCCCGAAGCTCCTGAGGAGGTCTCACGCGGAGATGATGATCCCCCGAAGTGATTGTCCTTGTACTCCAAGCCTGCGAGCTCAGTCTTTGTAGTAGTTTTTTTTTTTTTTTTGACAAGCTCACTGTACAAAACTTACTTGTTAATGAAATTGATCTTTCTTTCCCAAGTGTTGTTTTATCCGAGCTATCATGGTTGAGTATGCAAGGTGATTGACACAGTAGGGCATAGTAAGGCACATGCCCGAACTGTCTTGTGGCACACACCGAGTTAATTTACAGTAAGGCATAGTGAGGCATGTGCCCGAATTGTCCTCTGGCGTACACCGAGGTGAGCTAAGCATTGTGGAGTCTGTTGGTCTGCTTGCGCCCTCAATGCATCATGTACTGTGGTGCCGAGCTCCTTGGCCAGCTCGATGTGTTAGCCCCTTAGAATTTGTTCACGTCATAGGGGCGGCTAGGTTATTATGCCGGAGTCTGTTAGTTCGGCATTTTGGCCCTTGAGCCCTGAGAGGCTCGTGGCCTGCTCTCGGTGTTCGCCCATGGCATAGGAGCGACTGGGTTTTATTGTGTCGAGGTCTCTGTTAGCTCAATGTTTTGGCCCTTAAGCCCTAAGAGTGACTCGTGGTTCACTCAGCTATTTATAGGTAATATTGCCTTAGGTTGACAGTATTCCATACCCAAGATACTTGTTCCCCTTCCAGGGTTTCAAGATCATATGTCCTTCCCCGAGTACTCGCTTTACTCGATAGGGTCTTTCCCAGTTTGGGCCAAGCTTGCCAACACCGGGCTCAGGCACCATAACCTTATGGAGAACCAGGTCGCTAACGCAGAGAGTCTGCTTTTTTACCCTAGTGTTATAGTACCAAGCTACCCTTTGCTGGTAGGCCGCAGTCCTGATGTATGCAAGGTCCCGTACTTCTTCAAGCAAGTCGAGATTGGTGTGTAGCTCGTCTTCATTCGCCCTGTCATCATGCGCTTCTACTCTTAGCGAGGGGACTTCGATCTCAGCTGGAATGACTGCTTCCGTGACGTAGGTGAGGTTAAAGGGGGTTTCTCTTGTGGCGGTCTTTTCTGTGGTATGATAGGCCCATAATACACTGGGCAACTCATCTGCCCATAGTCCCTTAGCTCGGTCTAGTCACACCTTTAGTCCGCGAAGAATAGCTCTGTTCGTGACTTCCGTCTGGCCATTTTCCTGAGTGTGCGTCACCGAGGTGAAGTAAGTTCTGCTGAATTCCCATGTCTCGGCACCAGTTTTGGAATTTGATGTCTTCGAACTGCTTACCATTGTTGGAGATCAGTACCCGAGGTAACCCGAAATGATACACTATGTTATTCCAAAAGAAGTTCTACACATTTCGGGCTGTGATTGTTGTGAGAGGTTCAGCTTCGACCCACTTCGTGAAATAGTCGACTGCCACCACCAGGAACCTACTTTGTCCTATAGCTGGTAGGAATGGCCCAAGTAAGTCAATCCCCCATTGTGTGAATGGCCACGGGCTAGTAAGGTACTTTAGGTCGGCAGTAGGTCGGTGGTGGATGTCGGCGTGCTTCTAACACTTGTCGCATTTTTTGACAAGCTCGGTCGCATCTGCCTTCATCATTGGCCAGTAATACCCATGTCGTAGTGCTTTCTGAGCGAGGGCTCTGCCCCCCAAGTGTCCACCGCATAGGCCCTCATGAGTATCGCGGAGGATGAGCTCGGCTTCAGAGGGTTGCAGGCAGCGCAAGTAGGGGAGCGTGTAGGATCTTCAGTACATTCATCCATCTATCATGACGTATTTGGCTGCTTGACGCCTCCTAACAGCATTACGATCTGTGGGGAGGATCCCGTGTAGCAGGAAGCTCGTGAGCGGATCCATCCAGCTCGGCTCTGCTTGAACAATGGGAGCGACCTCCTCTACCCCCTTGAGAATGTTAGGCCGAGGCAAGTTCTCTATATACACAGTCCTCATTGTGTTATCACCAGTGCTGGCTAACTGGGATAGGGCATCGGCCTCAGCGTTCTCTAACCTCGGGATTTGCTGGATGAAGTGTGACCAGAAGTTGAGCAGAGCTCCTCTCACTTTGGCTAAGTATGCTACCATGGTTGGCTCGCGAGCTTCGTACTCACCCATAACCTGATTGACCACGAGCTGGGAATCGTTGCAAACAACAATGTATTTGGCTAAGTATGCTACCATGGTTAGCGCCTCATACTCTGCTTCATTGTTGGATGTTGCGAACTCAAAGCGTAGTGCGTACTCCAGTTTCACACCACTTGGCCCGTACAAAACAATCCTAGCTCCGTTGCCCTACCAGTTTGACGAGCCATCGACATGAAGGATCTAGGGTTCCTCATCCCAGCTCGCGCTTGGCCTAACTAGGAGAGATGTCGTGTTGGTTGCTACTTCACGGCACTCGAGTTCAACTAGCACGAGAATCCTGAGCTCTCCCATACTGGGGGTCTCGTGTTCCATTGTCCTGGGGACTTCGGAGCTAAAGATGCATTCTGCGACAAAATTTTCCAAGGCTTGGGCCTTGATAGCAGTTCACGGTTTATACTGGAGTTCTTACTCGCTGAGCTCAATGACCCACTTTGTCAACCTTCCCAAGACCTCGTGCTTGAGCGAAACTTGCCTCAGAGGTTTGTTGATAAGGACAATGATGGTGTGAGCTTGGAAGTACGGGTGGAGCTTTCGGGCTGCTATAACCAGTACATGGGCTAACTTTTCTATCTCTGGGTACCTTGTCTTTACTCCCTGCAACACTTTACTAACATAATAGACGGGTCATTGGACCCAATCTACTTCTCTTATTAGTACCGAGTTGACTATCTCATCACTTGCCGAGAGGTATAGCTCTAAAACATCACCCACTTCGGGTCAGGTTAAGACTGGGATGCTGGCGAGGTGCCTTTTGAGCTCGTTGAACGCGAGCTGGCACTCTTTGGTCCATTCAAGGCCTCTACTTTTAATGGCCTTAAGGAAAGGCAGACAGCAATCTACTAACTTGGACAAAAAGCGATTCAAGGCGACTAACCGGCCGTTCAGCTTCTGAACCTCCTTTAATTTCTGGGGTGGTCTCATTTCTATGATGGCTTTGATTTTGTCCGGGTTGGCCTCAATGCCTCGCCGGTTAATGATGTACCCTAGGAATTTACCCGAGGTGACACCAAGACACACTTGTTGGGGTTTAGCTTCATATTAAATCTATGCAAATTTTCAAAAACTGAATGTAACTCTTGTATTAATTCATGTGAAAATTGGGTTTTGATGACCATATCGTCTACATAGCACTCTACTTTTTTCCCAATTAGTGGCTCAAACAGTTTGTTTACAAGTCTTTGAAAAGTGGCCCCAGCGTTTTTCAACTTGAAGGGCATGACCTTGTAACAGTACAGGCCGAACTTGGTTATGAAAGCAGTTTTCTCTTCATCAGCTGGATCCATCCTGATCTGGTTGTAGCCTGAATAGGCATCCAGGAAGCTCATCAACTCGTGCCCCGAGGTCGCATCCACTAGACGGTCGATCCTGGGAAATGGGAAGCAGTCCTTTGGGCAAGCTCAGTTCAGGTCGGTGTAGTCGATGCACATGCGCCATTTACCATTGGCCTTTTTCACCAGAACAGGGTTGGCCACCCAGCTCGGGTAATGAACCTCCCTAATAAAATCGGCTGCAAGGAGCTTCCCGACCTCCTCGTCAACTGCTCTCCATCGCTCTGGGGCTAGGTTGCTTTTCTTCTGTCTAACTGGCCTAACTACAGAATCAATGTTGAGCCTATGAGTTAAAATGCCAGGGTCTATGCTGGGCATTTCTGCCACTGCCCATGCAAAAACATCTAAATTTTCAAGTAAGAAACTTACCAGTTGAGACCACAGGGGTTCCTTAATAAAAGAGCCGATTTGAAGTACCCGAGTTGGGTCCTCTGCTGAAGCCGGGATGGGGATGGTCTCTTCGGTAGGCACAACTCGTTTTGCGAACTACTCCGTGGATCGCTCTAGCTCGAGGTCATCTGCTACATTGGCCTTTCCTTTAAGGGCGACTACGTAGCACTTGCGGGACTCGAGCTGATCGCCTCGCATCACTCTGACTCCAAAGTCTGTGGAGAACTTCATCGCCAGATGGTAGGTGGAGACTATTGCTCGTAAGGCGTGGGTGATGGGCCGACCTACTATTGCGTTGTACTGGGAGGGGGTCGCGACTACCAAGAACTCATGGCTGAGTCTCACCACACTAGGCCAGTTGTCGACCTCCATGGGAACAGTGACTCTCCCTAAAGGTCTGACCTCCTCCCTGTTGAATCCCACGAGTGGAGTGTTCATGGGATTCAGGTTGCCTTCCTGGAGCTGAAGCTGATCGAAGGCTGCCTTAAAGAGAATATTTGTCGAGCTGCCTGAATCGACTAGGACGCGCCTGACCTCGAAGTGGTTAATCTTAATCTTTATGATGACCGCGTCATCATGGGGGTAATGGACCCCTCGCACATAGTCTTCAGTGAAGAAGGTCGGTTCTTCCATCCTTGGCCGCTTTGCGGGGTTAAGCTCTTCCCTGGCAGCCTCTCGGGCTGATGACCGAGCCGCTGCCAAAGTGCAGCCCGCAACAATTGATCCTCTGACAATTACATGGATGGTCCCCCAGACTGGTCTCTCATCTGGTGGCTGCCTCTGCGGCTGTTCTGCTTACCTATTGGACTCGAGAGCTTCTTTACTCTGCTCCCCGTGTCGATCTGCTTTATTATTATTATTATGCTGTACAAAATTTCTCAAATATCTGCGACGGATAAGTTTTTCTATCTCATCGCGGAGGTTCTTATAGTTTTCGGTGCTATGACCGTGATATTTATGAAAGCTACAATACAAGTTTTTATTCCTAACATTGGGATCTGCCTTAAGCTGAGGTGGCCACTTCACATATGGGGCGTCCTTGATCACCATGAGGATCTCGGCCCACTTTGTGTTGAGGGGTGTATAATCCCTTTCTGCTGTTGGGGCTCGGAAAGGCTAAATTGGCTTTGCCCCTGGAGCTTGGTCCTTATTCTTCTTGTTGTCACTTGGAGCTGGGGGCTCCGGCTCCCCTTTTTCTTTTTTCAAGGGCTTGCTCGTCCTTCTGGTTGATCTTCTCCTCTATCCCTATGAACTGGTCTGCCAGTTCAAGGAACTCAGTCACGGTCTAGGGTTGGTTGACCACCACGTTCCATCTGAACTCCTTGTGGGTAATGCCCCGCTTGGCCGTAGTGAGCCGAACTGTAGGGTCCAGGTTGGGTATCTGCAGGCAAGCGTCATTAAACCGCTTGATGTAGTTCCGGATGGACTCTCCTTCCCTCGGGACTATGCTGAGGAGGCTTTCTTAGGTCTTTGGGCATCTTTTAGGTGACGAAGTGGGAGGTGAAGACCTGCACGAACTGCGCCCAACTCCTTATTGAACATGGCGCGAGGTTTTTGGTACCAAGTGCGGGCTACTCCTTTGAAAGTGGTGGAGAAGGCCACGCACATGCAAGACTCGCTCGCTCTGGCTAGATGCATCTAGGACTGAAAGGTGTCTACGTGGTCATTGGGATCGAATGACCCATCGTACTTGTCCAGCTAGGGGAGCTTGAAGTCCCTTGGCATGGGGACAACAAGGAGCTCTGTTGACAGGGGGAGGGAACTGAAAGAAGCGGTGTAGCTTTTACTCGCCCGAACTTACCTCTACCTTGCCTTTGAGCTCGGGTAGGTCGTGGGTGGCAGTTCGGCGAGCTCGGCGATGCCTTCGCTGCTTCTTAGCCGGCTTGACGTTGGTGCTGCTAGCCTCGGTATTACTGAGCTCGATGGGCCTAGGGAAAGGCTTGGACGGCTGTCGGTAGCTGCGAACAGAGGGACCTTGTTCCAGGTCATCGGCCAACACTTCGAACCGGTTTTTGGCAACCGGAGGTTTGAACTGTGAGTGCTGAGGTGACAACGGCCTAACCGGCTGGGAGGCCCTCGACCTAACTGTAGGCCGCGAGGCGGGGGTAGGGGGTCTTTCCTTCCTTCCATGGGATGATACCGAGGTCTCTCCTCGGTGGGAAGGAAGTTCACTCCAGTGGTGAGGCTTGGTTGGCTGCGCAGTTGGATGCCGAGGAGGGAGTGAGGGAAACTGTTGCTGATACTAATGTTGGGAAACTTAGTGCAGCACTTGCTGCTGGTAGAACTGGAGTTGTTGGAACTGTTGCATCTGTGCCTGCATGGCTCGCATGCACTGCATCAGATCCTCAAGCTGACCTTGGCTGGCCACCGAAGGGAGGATGGTGGGTTCAACGAAGGTTGTTTCAACTGCAAAAGGCAGTGGAACAGTCACAGGTGCTACCATCTACGACACATTTAGACTTGGAACCCTACCCCCTGAGAGGGGGATGGTGAACTATTCGATGCAGACAGTGGGTAACTAGGGTTGTTCCTCAGGGGTGTTCCGGCATCCGACGTTGCTGGAGGAAGCCATAGGTGTTGCTGATGAGTTCTTGGGAGAAGGTTTCATAGAAGTTAGAGTAAGGCCTTTTGAAGCGATTCCCACAGACAACACCAAATGATGCATCACAATCTGGGCACTCCTAGCTGGCTGAGAGTTGGCTCCTAGCTGTGATGGACGACACTTGAAAGGAAGAGGAAGGTGAAGGGTTCCCAGGGAGCTCTCTAGGCTGGAACACTCCAATGGCTAAGTTAGAACTCTGAGGAAACTCAAAGAAGACACAGAGAGTTAAGAGTGTTGAAAGTGCTAGCTCAATACCTTTGCTTCATGAGGGTCGGGGTCCTTTTATACCGGAGCTCAGTCACATCAGGCGTAACCGCCACTGCCCTAGCCATTACTGCCAGGGCAGGGGTGGCAGGTGTAGGCTGCTGCTACAGGCTGCTACTGTAGGGTATGGACTCGTCAGGCGTGCCATGCCTTTCAGAGACGACAGGCAAGACGCCGCCTGGCAAGGGATCCGAGCACTGCCACTGGATCCGACAGGTACTGGTTTCAGGCAGGCACGGATGCCAGGCAGATCTCCCTACAGTCTGCTGAGCTACTTTGCACCGAACCACCTGGGGCAGGTTTGCCTTGCACCGAGGTGCCGAGGTACACCGAGGTGCCCGCATTGGAGGCGAACCTTAAGAAAGTGTGAACATGAGTCTCGACAGTGCTGTCCCGAGGTGTTTCTCCCTCGGGACACTTAGCCAAAAGTTGGGGTGCTTCCTTCTTAGGAAGGGAGCTCGGGTCCCTTTGCATGGGGGGGCTCGTGGTGCTCCACCCTCAGGTTCGGGGTGAGCTGGGCCTTGCTTCTCGACGAGCCGTCACACCTGTCGAGTCGTTTAGCTGGGCCTCGGTGAGCTCACTGGGTCGAGTAGTGGCCAGGCTGTCATGCTGAATTGTCACTTATGCCAGGTCATGTCCACCTGTCCTCGTGCTACAGGGTCGGGCCAAATCACCCTACATCACATATCATGTGTCAATTTATAAATTTTAAGTATTAAAATAATTATTTTGTTATAGTATTTTTTTATTTGTATAAATGTTTTATGTTAAAAATTATTTTTTTATATATATGGATTTGATAAATTATTTATTCCATCGATTTATAAGATACTAATTTTAATTATTATTTCTTTTAATTTATAGTTGAAATTATTGAATATAAGTGTATGTTGCATGTTTAGATTGCATATTTGCGTGTAGACATTAATGTTAATAAATATTTATTTATTTCATTCATTGACAAGAAGTAAATGATGGTTTAATGGTAAAGGTGCATGTTCTTGTAGGTGATGTCGTGTTGGACGGACAGTGTTCAAATTACGTGAAGTGCTCATTTTTTATAATGATGAATCACTATTACATTTGTTGTCAAAGTCCAGTTTGATGCACTTTCATATAGGTGGTTTCAAACCATACCAGCTGATATTATATGATACACACCAATATGATGGCGTATCAGACTGATATAACTAGAAGGATAAGTCTTTAGTTATAACATATTTCATATCGATTTGGTCCAAATCATGTACAACAGATTGGGCAACCTACCACGTTTATTTCTAACCCATCCAGTTCCTTTCAACCACAACTACAGCAAATGTGCTCTCATAGTGTCTTGGTTGTGCCTGATTTCTTTTATATCCCTTGAAATCTAAACTAGAAGACAATAAAATTCATGATCCACATAATACTTTATCTTTTTTATTCTTTTCTTATCCAGAATATTCTCTCGTTGAAGCACTTTTGTACCAGTGGTATTGGACCATACCGGCCGAAATTATACGATAAATGCCGATACGGTGGCATATCGGACTAATATGAAAAAAAGGATATGCATCTAGTCATAGCATATTCTATATCGATTTGGTCTGATATCGATACGATACGATCCGTATCGTGTCGATATTTTAATCCTTGATCATATTGAGTTTTTTTTTTTTCATTACATATAAGTTCGTGTTTTGTTTGAGGGTTGCGAGCGAGTGCTTCTACCAAAGTTCAGATTGGCTGAAGACAAAATGATGCACAACGGATTAGGCAACCTACCACGTTTATCTCCAACCCATCCGGTTCCTTTCAATCATTGCTACAACAGATGTGCTCTCATAGCATCTTGGTTGTGCCACGATTTCTCTTATATCCCTTGAAATCTAAACTAGAAGTCAATAAAATTAATGATCCACATAATGCTTTATCTTTTTTTTTATTCTTTTCTTATCCAGAATATTTTCTGGTTTTATGCAAGGTTCAAAATATCGATACATATTCTATAGGGAGCTTCCTGATATGCCCCTACAGATGTATCGGGATTTTGATTGGTTCAGGGGGTGGATGGACCTTAAACTGGTTCCTCTGAACCGGATTAAAAAAAACTAAAAAAAATAAAAAAACTACTTGACGTATTGATATTTTAAACCTTGGTTATATGGTACAATAATGCATTACATTGCCTATTTAGAATTACAGATCTGAGTCCAAACCTAGAAATGGGGCCCAAATACTATTTTTGAAGGGCCCATAATAATAATAATAGTAATTTTGGTACTTGCTTGGGTTTTCGTCATCATTCTCATCATCATCCATGCCTTATCCTAACTATATGGGTCAGCCACATGAATTATGTTTAAGTAAGCCAGAAGCAAAGGGCTCATCTCAGTAGGTGCTTGTGTTGTGGTTTTGAGTTCCTTGGCTTGTGTTCTATTCTAATAGTAACCACAGGAAGAAAGCGGGGAGCATTCTCTATCAAATAATGATGGAGCTGAAAAACTACAGCGCGCTAGCAACAAGCAACGGATTGAGCGCTGGCTGCACGTTAGCGCCGCACTAGCGCTCAATCCGTTGCTTGTTGCCCTGTAGTTTGATTCGCTTCCTTCCCCCACCGCCTACCAACTCAAAGGAGAAAGGTGACTCAGTTGTTTGGCTAGCCGACCGATAGGGCACTCGAAGCAACCCAAATTACTGAATGGGCAATATGCTTTACACATGAAGTTAAAACTGTGATCAACCAACTCACATGCTCAAAACCAAATTGACTTGGGTGCTCCCGAGCGCGGTGAGTGTAGCACACGTAGTTAAGCGAGCGGAGCGAGCCAATGGCAAATGATCCTAAAAAAATATGTTTAAGTAAAAAGTTAGAATATAATGGCAAAATCAATTTTCAGAAATAACCTTAGATGGTGCTATCTAGTATGAATTGTTTTTCTTGCTGCAACTTTCAAAAGCAAATCAAACCGTCTGGTTTGAAAACAAATTAGTTCCTAAAACAATAACAAAAAAAAGACATATATAACATGTTCTAGGTTGCATAGTGTACAAAATTTGTGTGTTGAAAACCATCATTTTGATGGTTTAAAAAACACAATTCAAAACAAAAACACAATCGAAGAACATGTATTTTTTTGGTGATGTGGTAATTTAAAAAACAAATGAAAACAAAAACATCCATTATAGAAGCCTTAGGACAGTTTTAAGGGGTGTTCAATGACATGGTTGGTCCACATGGTAAATTTTAAAAGCCTCTGAGCTAGGTTTCTTATTTGACTTAGAAGACTAGATTGAATTTGATTTGGGATTAGAAGGTCCTAAGAAACTTCCTAATTTGAATTAAGAAACATGTCTTTAGGTCTATATGGGACCCACATTGTTTAGTCCCTTATTGTTGAGGAGGCCTAACCAACATTTGAAAGAGAAATCCTCTTGTATAAAGGCTTTGTATGTGTTAGATTTTTTTTTTTTTTCTATTTAACACAACACATGAACTTTTCAAGGTAGGTGAAAATAGTGGTATTCGAATCCGCATCTCTGCTGGAACTACCCGGCTAACATGCCAACCGAGCCACCACTCAGTTGGTGTATGTATTAGATGAGGATACCCTACTGAACAGCTGGTGTTTCATATATTGTGTCTGCATGACAAGACATGGCAACTGAAGAAATGGGGGCATGCGGCCTGGCCGACCAATCGTCCACATGACCAATCCAAAGGGCATCTATCTCATCAAATAGACTGGATTTGAGCTGGTCACTAAGCCTTCAATAGAGTGATAGACCAAGAAACAAACCATGTGCAGTGCAGATTAATTGAGAACCATCAACCCTCCAAACTAAATATGGTTTCCAACCAAAGGCACTTTAGATCCATCAGATGATAAGGGCATAAGCCCCAACTGGGCTTAGAAAGGAAAAAACAATACAAATAAGACTTGGGTACAATTGGTTGACCCATACTTCATATTCCATTTTCCTTCATTATCATTCCACTAAAATACAGATTGATTAGTGGGTGGATGCTTCTTTGAACAATATATGACAAATTTACATTCTCTCTCTGTATTCCACCACAATTATTAATGGTGTTTTTAATTGGGTTTGCTAATCTGCCAACTTGAGAGATTGTAGGACTTGTTTGTTCAGATATGTAGTAATTCAGAATCTGTGTACGATTTAGAATTTTTCAGTGGTTTGGCCTGGTCCGTCTCGAGCTATGTATCAAGGAAGATGCTAGATGATGTAAATATTTTCCACCTCCAATAAAGAAGAAGGGGTTTGGTGCCTGGCCATGTGAAACCAATTCATTCCATTTCTTCTGGCTTTATTTCTCAGCATTTGAATTCGGAAGTTCATTTTTGAAATGGTCTCCTTTCAAAACAGTAAACGTCACCAGTCACCAGACCTTGTTCATTGAATTTTTTTGTTGGTTTCAACGAGATCCCAGACCAAAGCATTTGAACCTGAGTATTGAAACTTTGGATTAAGTGGGATTAGAGGAGAGAATGATAGGAATGGTAATTGGGTGGGTTCGGTGCGGGGATTACATTCCCCATCCCCAATCCTTACCCCCAAATCATCCTCCATCTCCGTTGTGAAAGAAATTCTCCTCTATCCCTGACCCCAATGGGGATGAGTTCCCTGTTGGAGACCCGAATCCCCGACTTGAGAGAGAGACTCCAGACTTGCGACTTATGAGTAGATTCAGATCTGTACTGAAGTAGATTCAGATCTGTAATCTGTTTGAGATTTCAAAAATAAAAAAGCGAAAGCGTTGAGAGAGAGAAAGTACTTACTAGCGACGGCAGTCGGCGATGATAGACGAAGAAGGAAGAACAGATCTCAAGAGTCTCTCGAGAGTTTTAAACTTGCCTTTTTAGTCTTTTACTTTTTTACTCTTTTTGAGTTTTTGTAATTTGTGTAATGTTTAATTAATTGTTTATTGAAATTGTTATTTGTTAATCAAATAATATATATAATATAATAATATTATAACATAAATATTATATATATATATATATATATATTAATCGGGGCTGGGGTGGGGTGGGGTGGGGTGGGGTGAGGATTGCATTCCCCATCCCCATCCCAGTCCCAGATCGAGGATTCAGTGTTAGCCTCATCCCTGACCTGACAAAGCACTCCCTATACCTGATTCCACTGGGTCAGGGAGTCCGAATACCCATCTGGGATGGAAAAATTGCCATCCCTAAGAACCCAAACCAGAACCATTCGACCACAAATTTTTGGGTTGACAGTTTGGAATCACAAAAATGTCCTCTTTGTCATCTTTTTGAAGAGATGGTGGCATCACCTTTTAGACAACCCAAAGCCTTCGAAAGGTAAAAGAAAACAAAGCATGGCATGGCATGTTCTATGAATCCTTTCTGGCTTCAAATAATTCAATACCTCCATGACGGCAAGGCTTTTTGAGAGAATCCTATTTGGCCGACTGCTTTTTTGTGTCAACTCTGTCTTTTTCTTTAGTAGCCTTTTGGTATCTTGTCCTCAAGTAGGGATAGCAACTGTCAGAGAGGGTTTTATAAATTCTAAATCCTATTGTCTCCTTAAACCCTCAACCCATATCTTTCAAAAAAACCTGTAGTGGGTTGGATTTTCAGAATCAGAACCTTTTTCCCACATCAAAATACAAAACCCTCTCCAACCCTATCCTTCCTGCATTTAAGGATAAAGTGGGTGGGATTGGTGATTTGGGTCTATACCATGCAAAAAGTAATAAACAAGTAAAATAATATAAACAAACATCAAAGTTTTCAATTATTTGATTAAACATGTAAAAAATACATAAACTATCAATCATCTTTCACATAAAATTCAATTTTTATATTTGACACTTAGTACATAAGTTCAAATGCCTTTCAACAATATGTGGGTCAGGAAGGGTCGAATTTAACCTAATACCAGTACCCACCCATACTCATATAGGTTGTGAAATCCCAAAACCCATCCCCACCCAAAATTCCCTTTGAAAGGATAGGGTAGAAATTGCCATCCCTAACCTCAAGGGGTGGCTCAGACATCAGGCAATAATGTATAAGAATGTATAAGAAGGTAACACTACCAGCATTGGCAAGTTCTTAATTTGGTGGCTATTATTGCCCTACTCTACCTCTTTTATCCTTCTCAAGTGGGTATTCTTGTATAAAAGTCTATGGCACCACCTTTTTGTAAAATAACTGAAAAAGAAAAAGGAAAAAGGTGGAAATCAATAAAACTGGTTTTGTGAGTCAAGAGAATTTGAGAATCTGATATTAACAATTGAGAGAACCCCACCAGGGAGATTAGGAAGGCCAACACATGGTAATAACCATGTGATTCTATGTTGGATGATGCAGAATCTGTTTGGTTTTAGATGGTTAAATTGAATAGATATATCATACATGTGTCCTCATTGCAATAAGAACAAATTACTTAATATATGCTTTTAATTCTGTTTTTTTTTTTTCAGTATGAAATGCACTACTATTATCCCCTAGAAAGCTTGAACAAAAACTAGTGGAAGAGACGGTGAAGAGAAACCAAACATGTGAATCCATGACTTTGTTCAGATGATCCTACTAGCAATATTGATTGATGATAAGGTAGGATAAATAATAGAATTCGGATTGGACCGACAACCTCAATGGGTCCTAGTAAGATATTTACGCTGTGTTTGAAACAATAGAAATATGATCTGAAAATGTAATAATAACCCCCCCCCCCCATTTTTGCAACTTTCCTGAACCTATCATTTGACTCTAGTCTCCATTTGATGGCTTGTTGAAGAATTTGGACTGTTTTGGGCCTGGAGGGTCAAATCCAAAGGCCACCCAAAGGTGCACCCCTATAAAATGAAGAAAAATGCTTGGTTTCTGGTGTTCTATTGTGTGAAATATGACTTTGGAAAACGAACTTGAATTGCAATTACATCAATCTCTGCATTCCTTAGTTTGGGCTTAGTTATCATGAATAATTGGAATTTTGAATTATACATGGAGGAGAGGAATTGTGACAGAATTCGAATTCAAATCTAAATATACTTCCACCACTTAAAAAAACTTTTAGAGCAAATTCTATGATGCATCATCCACTGCACCGTGCAATAAAAGATGTAATTGATTGAATGTGACGGTAAGTATACATTGTTAAATGTTGCGAAAGTACACTTAATAAAATATAAACTAATTATTGCTGGTACACCAAATTAAAAGTATAGTGTCAAATATTCTTTAATTAGAAGATCTGCTAAACATTTAGCATGTACAGTAGACCATTAGTCTGCCAAAAAGATTGAAAAGGAGAAAAAAGAGACAGAGAAAAAATAAAATAAAAGATTTGTATGTAAAAATCAAAGAACAAGAATCAAGATTAGGGATGTCAAATTGCTGAACTGAAAGACTTGTTTCTTTGTCTTCAGTTGTTAAGACGATTTGTCATCATCATCATTCATATGTCTTATCCCAACTATATGGGATATGCAACATGAGTCCTGTTTGGTCAATCTTTTCTATTTAAAGTCATCTCCACTATTAAGTTATTAGTGCTTAAATCATTTTCAAGGATATGATGGTCTACGCAATTTCGATTTCAGCCAGTAAACAAACCACAATACCCTTAAAATTTTATCACTAAAAGATAAATTAATAAGCTTTTTCAGTTCAACATTTTCAGCTGTTATCAAGCGGCCCCTCACTGTTGGTTTGGAGCAACTTAAACTCAAACCCCACCCAACAGCCTCATTGGAATGGAATCATGGGACCCACCTAATCCTATGAATTAAGCATTTTGGCTGTCAAATTGGTAGACTAAAGGATGTTGTGGGTCTCTAGAAAGGGTTGTCAAGCTTGTCTTTCCTGCACTGACCAGAAGTTATGTAATTGGCATGTGAGGGTGTGGGCACAAAACTCCGGCATGGGCCAAAAACATATACACCTAATCCCTAGTGTGGCTATGGTCGACATCATTCTAGGATTATCCACATTTTAGCTTTTACTAGTACTTAAGTACATGCGTTGCATGTGAAAAAAAAAATTCTTTATATTAATTACTTGACTTTTAGATATATCATAATTAATATAGAAATTAAAAATTAACAAAAGTAACAATACGATTAAAGATAAACTTAAATATTTATTATTCAATTATGACATCATGGGTTGTTTTGAAAGGTTAGATCATCGACACACATTTAGATAAGAAAATAACTTTGCTTTTGGATAAATTTTAAATTAGGGAAAATTATAGTTGGAGACAGTTGTACACTTAAAATTAGGCTACAAGTTGGTTTATAAACCAAAAAAACTCTGACAACCGGCTCTACATTTCAAATTATAAAAACCCCCGCTATGTCTTTTGTGGCTATTGCTAAATGAGACTCTTAATACATGTTGGACACAACAAAAAGCTTATACTGAAATTGGCTTTTAATGTTGGATGATTGGAAAAAAATGGTTTTTAGTCTCTCTCTCTCTCTCTCTCTCTCACACACACACACACTCATCTTTATTTAATCAACAACTATGTGATTTGAAAATAAATAAAAATGGTTTTTGGTTTCTGTATTTATGTTCTCTATATCAATTTCTCTCATTTTCTCTCTATCTATCATTTTCCCTCAATCTCTCTTGTTCTCTTTCTTAGTAAATCTCTCATTCTCCCTTAATTTTTATCGTTCTCCCTCAGTTTCTCTCTCAGTTTCTCTTTCATTTTTTTTATTTTCTTACATACTTATATGGTATTAATCAAATCGTATAAAAGAACATTAGACCAACTTGGTATGGTTAAAAAATTATTACACCAATTTAATAAAAATTCACAAGAAGCTCTTAGTTATGAAATTTACACCAATTGGAGAACGATAGAGATTGAGGAATAAGAAGATATTAACCGAGAGGAAGAGTGGGGGAGAAGAATGAGAAAGATTGAGTGAGAACAATAGAAAGAGAGGATTTGATTTGACTATAGATCGAAGCTGAGAGAATGGGAGAGACAGAGGGAGTGGGATATCGAGAAATGACTGTGAGAGTGAGAGAGAAGGGAGGGAGATCGAGAGACAAAAGGAGTGAGAGGAAAACTTAAAACCTATTTTCGATATAGGTTTTTTGTTGTATCCAACATGGACTAAGAGTTCTATGTTGGCAACAGCCACATAAGCCTCCAATGACATGGCGGGTGGTTTTTATAATTTGAAACGTAGAGCTAGTTGTTAGATAAAAATGTTTTTTATTTGTCACACTTAATTATTTTTCTATGGTATCATTTGACTCAGACCACTAACCCACCATCTCAAAAAAATTGTTTGATTTCTAGGTTAACATTAAATTTTGCATTACATTTTCATCATTGATAAAATTATTTCTTATGCATAAAACTTATTTTTGTTCAATATAATGAATGCACAATATTAGAGATGTACCCAGTTTTTTATTTTTTTATAAATATATAAAATTAGATATGTGCTCAAAATTTTATCTATCTTTGTTTTTAATTTTTGTGATTCTTTATATTTTTTATTATTTGACTATGATATCATTTCATTTCTAGGTAAATTTTGAATTTGGCATTCCATTTTCATCATTAATAAAAATACTTATTACATTTCATAGTTATTTATTTTAATTTTTATTATTTAATCATGACATTATTTATTAATCTATTTGACCCCAAATGGTCGAATTGCTTACCCACCACCGGGAGGGAAAATTGTTTTGTTTTCAAATTACTTTTCAAAATATTTATTTTTATATTATTAAAATTAATATTGTGGATTTAATTATAGAGAATAGGAAAATATTTTTATTTCCAATTGGTTTTAAATTTTACATTTCATTTCCATCATTAATAAAAACAATTCTTATTTATCATACTTATTATTGTTTAATATGTATGTTAAAAATGTTTCCAATTTTTTTATTTTATCTATTTTTTAATTTTATTATTTAATCATGGCAACATGGATTAACCCATTTAATCCAAAATGACTTAATTTCTTATCACCACCTTAATGAAAACACTAATTTTGCTAGGTAGATTTTAAAAGTATAAGCCTTTAGGTTATTGGAATTATTGAGGCCATTCTTTTTCTTCACTTTCTTAGGTCTTACATGGATTCATCTTTCTCCATTCCACCCTCTAAGATGTGAAAGGGTCCCATTTCAAAGCCCACTTTCTCGGCCTAGGCCATCCTAAGGATGGCAAATCTAGTCAAGTACGATTTTATTAATGTGGTAGTTGTTTTTGTTTTGAAAAAACAAAATAAGGGTTGCATTTGGTACTATTGTGGTTTCTTCTTTTGCGTTTGATCAATACAAATTAGTAAAAAGAAATATATATTATTGCATCACAAAAAATGTCATGCCTACTAAAAAATACATATGGAGAAAAATGATCATTTCCATTTAGAATTAAATCTTCAAATTTGAAGCTTAATTTACCATTAAAGAGCAATGACACATGCATTTTTTTTAATTGAAGTGGATCTCTTATGGAATGTGATAATACATATGTCTCACCAATTTGTATTGGTCAACCATAAACGTGTCAAGAAGAAATGGCAATGATATCAAACACAATCAAAATCATCCACATTGATGAACAACCCCTAAGAGTGTTTTGGCATCATTGTGTTTTTTAATCCTATTTTGTTGACATTGGCTTATCTAAAAATGTCAATGCAATACCATAGTGGGAAATCGCGAGTGTTAAAAAACGATCCCAAAAGTCCGAAAAATGGCGTATCGAAAAAATAAAAAAAAAAGGCAGAACACTTTTTGAGTTGTAACATCTTAATAATTGAATCAATTACTTCACTACAAAGTCTATGACACATTGTTATCAGTACCCAAAAAAACAGAAAAATTTGTCACAATACCAAACACTAGAAGTAAGAAACTCTTAATTAATTTATATGTATTCTAATGGTCTGAATTGAGTTGTCTGGTTCACTCATTTCAGCCATTATCTAACAGCCCTGATCATGAATTCACGACTAGGGGTGGAGCTGAGTGGTGCTTTTCTACTCAAGTTTATGCAAATGCTTAATAGCATTATGTGCCCATTTGTTGGTGCTCCATCATGGATCATGGGGTCCAACCCAATAGGAGCTAGCTACGACTTACTGATTCATACTGTGTACAATAAAAGATGCTTCTATTATATGTACGATTGCCAATATTTAAGATCTTTAGAATGTTACTTTCTCCGTTTGTATTGGAGACAATCAATGAAACAATCACACAGATAAAAGTTGATGAGGTTGATCAGTGAGATATGGATGGCAGTGGTCTGCCATATTGTTGATCATTTATGTTCATTTTTGTGGAGCACAATAGCACATGCACGTAAGTGCTGAGATATATTTTATGATAGAGGTTGCATATTTGGTAATGCTATTGTTGTTTTTACATGAAATGTATACTGGGTTGGTTCAGGATCAAAATATTGATATATCAGTGTGTATCGATAAAATCAGTATTATTATTAATATAACAGGAATGTCTTCTATCATCTCCAACTCTTTTTACCGCCAACCCCATGTGCCTCCATGACCACCAATACATCTAACATTTTGATCAACGGGTTCATCAATACAAATGGAAGAGCAAAATGTATTGTCAAGACACATTGGAGAGTCACTTCAACTAGAATGATTAAACTTCAACATGCTGTGTTGTACCTGTTTTAATTATAAACATCCTCAGATAATAGTTGTATATTAATTTGTATGGATGAACCCAAAAAGTTTTAGATTGTGTTAGGACAAAAAAGTATTGATTATTGAGGGCCATGTGAGTGGTGCAACTGCAGTCTGTACGTAGGCTTATGTGAGTCTGTATCCAGCCAGAATGGTCGCACTCATGACAGTTGCCGGTGCACAGAGAGGAGAGCTCCTCAGATGAACGAACTTCTGAGTAGCAGGTGCCAAAGCTCTGTCTCTGTCTGATGATGACTTTGGTGTCTGGTTCTCAATGGTCGTTTTCTCCATCGTGTGAACGCAAGGACTAGCACTAGTCGTGAAGCCATGGAATGATGGAAGAGAGATGCATTGAAGAATGATTAACAAGTTTTCTCTAAATGGGACTCTGCCTGCGGCTCCAGCTCTAGCTGCAGTTGGTTTAATAGAATTATCAGGGTTAAGGCAGATTCAACCTGCAATACTGGAAAGGATACAATTAGAAGGGTGATCAACCAAATGTTGGTCCCATCTATCCAGGGTTTCGAGAGGGATGGATTTGGATTCAATATGGATGGGATGGAATTTGAAGCGTCTAAAGGGAGTTTGTGGCCACAGGGACACAAAGCCACAGGCTGCACACAACAAAAGCCTAAATGTTGTTTTCTGTTTTGAACCGGACAAAGCACAATACAAACAATGAAAACCCTAGGCCATTGACAACTACACATCACCCCAGTTGTTCTGACAATTGATTTACCAACATGTCCCATGATGTGTCTCCTCCTTTACTAGCAACTTATAAAATCAAGCTCCATCATAGCATATGAGCTGAACTTTGCCTAGTTCTTTTCAAAACATTTTCTACGAATCAATGACATTGCCAAAGACCAATTTTAATATAATTTGAGTTGGAATCTTGTGCAATGTTTGGTGGGGAAAGGAAAGGTAGGGAAACCCATACAAAGTTTGTAAAGGTTTCCCTATCTTTCCTTTCCTTTTCTTAATTTTTCCTTCAAACCAAACACAGTCTTAATGGTGAGGCATAGCCCTTCAAGGAATAGTTCATAAGCAACAATGCACATGGATGGTATAATTTACTTTCACACAAAATTTACTCTTAAACAAGGTTCAAAGTATTGATATGCACTAAAAATTGCCTATCATGAGATTCAAATGGACAATTCACATTGTTTGATTTAGGAGGCATTCAACAAATCCTTTTGTGTAGTCTTTCTACATTTTCAAATCTTGGAAGACTAAAATTTGGTCTTTCTCTATTTTGCAATGAAAGACAGGAAGACCCGTGCAGCTATGCCCTAAAGAGTTCATGGAATCCTAAAATGGACAAAAATTTGGATGCTTCAAATGAAGCTTCCTATCTTTCAGCACCTAAAATCTTTCATTTAACAGCTTTGTAGATCATGCTAAACTAGGATATTTACCCAATGGTCTAGATATTTAAAACAAGACCACAAAAAGCTCATTACATCTCTTGGCCATCTAAGCTATTGGAAGATCTTGCTAAAAAGACTTGCCAAATGGCACCTTAATTTCAGGTTTAAATATTTGGGCCAAAGATGGAGGCTTACCTAGGGTATTAGTAACTAAAAATGGGCTTTTCCTACTTAATATGTGTGTATCAGCGAATTCAAATACCTATACATATTGGTTATTTCACACTCATATGTTGCAATATTTTGAACCTTACTCCTAAATTGGAATTATGATTCATTATAGAAAGAGAGAATGAAAACAAGGATGGAGCATTAAAATGGGCACACCCGTAAGTCATCAATACATAGTATTTGTCTATTAATACATGTATTTTATGACTTAAAATTAGGGCATGCCCTACTTTATCATAAGTGAAATTTCACCAAATGACTCCCCCTTATATATCACATAAACTGGGAGAAGAATTTAATTATACTACTTAATGGCAAGGTAATTGAATTTATTTAATTGGAGGGAAATTTAATTAACAAATTGTGGCTAGGAAACAAATATAAAACTTTTAGATGGGATATGCGAAACCTCAAGAAATCAAGATACAACTACCAAAAATCAATGGTTACTAGAGAATAAAAACCTATTTAGGGATCTCACCTAACAGCTTAAGCTTTTAGGTTGAATAGTTTCTTAAGATGGTATCAGAGCCTGTTTGACTAATAGTATAGTGTTTTGTCCTTGCTGCCCCCATTATAGTTAAGGCTCAGTTTGGAAGAGGTACAAATACAAATATGTAGAGTACAAAACCTTTGTACTTTGTATCGTTTTCTATGTATTTGCACTGTACGTATTTGTATTTATACTCTTTGTAAACCAAGCCTAAGTAAATTTCAACACAAGGTATGGGTGGATCTGTATTTGTTCATGCTCCAAGCGCAATGGATTTTCGTATGAGGAAATGTGTTGAAAAATTAAAACTTATGTAGGGGCTTTACCTAACAATTTAAGCTTTTAGATTGAACTATTCCTTGAGAAAGAATGGTAAATAAAAGTCTTTAAATGTTCCTACAATTAATATTCTCAATTGATTTCAATGGTTTTCTAGAAGCCATTGTAACCTTACAAAAACATGTATATGCTGTAATTATGTGTATTTGAGCCAAACCATTTCAGTAAAATAACTAATGTTCCATTTGACAAAATATCAAATTAACACTTAAAAAAAACAACAAATTAAAACATGAAGTACTCATCTGATTTTCCACAGAAAATTCGAACTTATGTAATAATTGATGCCACTAAAAACCCTAGGATTGTGTTTGATCATTGGATTATTTACAAAGGCATAGTGTTCTCTGTTGTAAAGGGCCACAAGTCCACCCCGGCCCCAATAGTTATACAAGCCCATAAGATCAGAATTAGTTGAAATATCAAGGTGGTGGGAGGGGATAGGGATCAGCACCGGACCGGTTTGGACCTATATCCGCCCAACATTTTGATCCTAAGTCCCACCCAGTTGAGAACTTTGGGCCCCGGAATAGGGCTGTAAACTATCCAATTATTCGAATTCGAGTTTGAATCTGATCCTATTAAGGGTGATCCAAATTCAATATATTTATAATTGGATCAAATATTTTTCTACCCTTATCTGAACTGATATAATCAGGTTCAATTTGATTTAAATTTATATGCTCATATATACTTAAAAATTTTTATTATATCATTAAAGTTGATCTCAATGTAATATTTTCACTAAATTGTCATTAGTTCAAATTTTATACAAATAATTTTCAAATCATTTTGTTCATAAAATATAAAACTAAAGTCATTTTTAGCTCACAACATCCTTGGTTAGCATGTATGGTGAATTAAAATCATACCTTTTTGTTATTTTTTTTTTCTAATTTTTTGCAAAAAAAAAAGGATTATTTCTTGAAGTATTATTCAAACCATTGAAGCTCATAAAATAACTCTCTTTACCAAATAGCATGTAATTAATTGATCGTGCTTAATCTTAAGCGTAGGCTGTCTTTTAGGCAAAATCCATATTAGTGATGGTTAACTAAGCTCTAGAGACAGACCTGAACTGTCTGTACCATCACAGATTTCAAACACACACCAAGCTTGGTGAAAAACCAACTCCCTTGTTCTTGTTTACCCAATTTATTTTTGCTTCACTGTGGTTTACTTATCAAGTAGGAGATGCTTTATAGCTCTCCTAGCATTTGGTGTTCTTCCTACTTGAAGTTCAAAGATTAGAAGTGAAGCTTCCTCACATCGATAATTCATCAACTACATTTTCAATTCATAAATTAATTTAGTTGTTTCATCAAGATCTCAAGTCCTTGAAAGATGTTAAGGGAAACGATGTAGGGATACTTGGTGGGCCTTGGATCGAACCATGTGGCATCGGTAGATCAAATCTTGGTCGTTCATCACCAATTACTTCCAACCACTCCTAGGGCAAGGTTAACTATAAAAGGAGGTCTTATCTCAATGTAACCATATTCAAAATCCCAAGAGTAATTTCTGAACCCTTCTCTTGTCTGGTTCGGTCCTTATCAAGCATTTGGTTAACTTGACCATCGGAATCTCTGCCCCTGGGATAACACCCAGGGCCTCTGACACATACTCTTCTTTTTGTTTACAGAGCAGACCTGTCGGCCTCTGACACCAGTGAAATCTCCATGTTGCCCTTGACCTCGTATTTGGCAGCAACAGTAATGAATCTCTATGCTCTTAATATACTGTTTGTCTCTAGTATATTTTAAGGAGAAATAATGAAATAAGATGCATTTAATTTCAAAGATAATGTAAGAAATGAAAAAGAGAATCCAAAAGAAAGTTACTTTCCTTAATTGCTGAAAAGCGAAACCAAAAAAGAAGCTACCAAGTCACAATTATGAAGTAATATTAACCATTCTATAAGTCCATAACCATTGTATGAAGGGCCATAAATCTACCAACAACCGATGGCATCTTCCTTCTAATTACAACTCGATTGTCTACCTTAATTTTTATTGTTGTATATCTCATGGAGCTTGATACAATGTATAATCTTGCTTTGTAGCCAACATTTTCATCAAATAGTTGCTTGAAATCTCATTCCAGAGATGGGTTCTCTTTAGAAGCTTCCTCATAAAAAGGGATATTTCCAAGATCTTCACCATTTTAATCAATTTCCTGTTGATGGGTCATTGGTCAGTACTAAATTTGGGCTCTAGACTTCGTATTTCGATCAGCTAGAAATGCTAGTAAGTAGAAAATAAAAAAACTTCTGATGTTCCTGAGCATAATCCTTTTGTAAAAGATTATGGGAATGGGGCGATGAAGATATTTCCAACTACAGAATTATTGAATTATCCTCAGGGAACTCTAGAGGCGGCAGATTTCATAGAAGGAGATAGAAATCATTTTCTGCAGAATTTCCAAGAAATCAAATCAACAAACTTTAAGTTAGCAGATAATATTTCATACAGTACTGCAAACAATGGATTTTGATAGGAATATTGGCTTAAATGGGAGAAATGTATCAATAAGAAAGATGGGTAGACTTCATAAGAAAAAGGGCATAATTAAAGGACAACGGAGAACTGAAGAAGATAGGTAGACTTCATAAGAAATGTATCAGTCAATTGATGTTTGTATGCTTCCATAATTGATATTGATCAATTTAGAAATAGAAGCATTGGTTGTGTAAATATTCATGAACAGTAAACTAATCAACTTGGCAAAGAAGTATGGAATGAAAAAAAAAAAGGCTCTTCTTGAAAGATTCTTAAATTCTTAAATTTAAGTATCAAGGTTCTTAAATTCTTATTTCATGCCTTCGATGACAAAATTTATGTATTTCACATAACCATATTCTTGGCTAGCGGTGTCAATTGGACCATCCAATCCAATCCAGTGTAAATCCATTGTAGATGGACCAGGTTCAATCCAATCTAATGAATATCTTGGATCATTTTGGATTGGTCCAATTTAATGTCTGGACTGTTCAATCTGTTCAAATTTGTTTTGATTTAGATTGGTTTCAACCTAAACCCGGTCGATTGACACCTACATTCTTATCTTATATCACTGGACCAGATATTGGCTTAATTCAACCCAATCCAATATAAATTTATTACATATGGATCAGATCCAATCCAATCTAATAAATATTTTGGACCAAATTAGTCCAATCCAATATGTCTTGTCGGTCTGTCTGTCCAATCCATCTAAATTGATTTTGGATTGGATGGGGTCCAATCCAAAACCGGTCCATTAACACCCTTATTCTAGGCAACATATATACATACAAATACATGCATATGCATGCATACATTTATACATCCGTATATTGATACATAACATGTGATCAAGGTAAATATATCTTTCTATGAAAATTTTATTTCTTTTTATGCCACATGGTCGTGATTGCATTTGTGTATATATGTACTTTTCAGATGCAAGTCATTTTTTTCAGAAACTTAACATGCCATATATATATATATATAGAGAGAGAGAGAGAGAGAGGTGAACCCATTTATGCAGAAAGATATATGGACGAAGGAAGAGAAATTTCTGATTAAGGTCCATGTAGAAGTAGGACATAAATGGGCAAAAATTGCAAAGATGTTGCCCTGAAGAACTGAAAACCCCATAAAGAACCACAGGAATACAAGCAAAAAAAGACTACTCCTGAGGCAAAGCTCAAAGTATTCAAAATCAAGTTCCCTCTCCTACAAAACTACACCAACAACTCAAGTATAATATCGACATACATGTTTGCTAACCTAAGTGAGACTGCTGTTGATACCATGATCAGGCCTCCAACAGAAGCAGAGAGTACAGATTTCTGCCCGGATGATCTATTAGACTTGGATTACGACTTTAACAGTATGCAGGATTTTTCTTTTTATACAAAATTATTTCCCGGGGAATATTGCAGCAATCTTTGTTTGAGGAAATGCCCTGTGCATCCACTGATATGCCTTTAGTAGGGGTGTCAATTGGACTGAATTTTGGTCCAATCCGATCCAGTCCAATGTGAGTCCATTATAAATGGACCAGGTCCAATCCGATCCAGTCCAATGTGAGTCCATTATAAATGGACCAGGTCCAATCCAATCCAATGAATATTTTGGACCATTTTGGATTGGTCCAATTCAATGTCTGGACCGTATCTGTTCAAATTTGCTTTAATTTAGATTGTTTTTAATCCAACCTGGTCCATTGACACCTATTCTTATCTTCTATCAATGAATCAGATATTGTCTCAATACAACCCAATCCAATATAAATTCATTATGGATAGACCAGGTCCAATCCAATCCAATAAACACTTTGAACCATTAAATCTGGGCTGGTCCAATTCAATATGTATTGTTGGTCCATCCAATCCATCCAAATTGATTTTGGTTTGGACGGAGTCCAATCCAAAACTGGTCCACTGGCACCCCTACCTTCTAGATATGGTGAAGTGAAGGGGGATATGGACTTGGTGGAGATGATAACTCAAGGCAATTGCTAAGATCTTAGCTGCCTCATTTCATCTTCACCATGATAATATAAACTTACATAATGTTTATCTCTAAGGGGGTGTTTGTTTTTGGGATTCCGAGAAGGGGGAAAAGTTGGTTAATGGGATTCACATTGGGGGGAAATAGAGAGATGGGCATTAGTATTAGCTTGAGAGATACTTCTTCTACTGAACTTTTTATTTGTAGCTTTACAGTAGAATCTATGTTAATAGAACTAAACAATTAACTCATACTTGAAATGTTGTGACATGCATTTCTCAAGTTTTTATTGGAAAGTTTGGCTAAATGCATGTGCTATGTTGCTTTTATTTGAGTTAGGGAATTAGGGGACATCAATTGGATTTGCAAGTTGGAATTTTGATTTTGTGTTTGGATATGTCCAATTCATATGAATTAGAACATTCATGGGATTTCAATTCATACATTTTGTGGGAATTAAAATCTCCACCCTAGAGGTGTTAGATCTTTTACATTTCCTGCATCCATACAAGTTGGGTGATAGATCAACCCAAGTACCCAACAACGACATGAAGCTTCCCTTTTTTGAGTGATTGACCTATGAAACCATTTGGCATAATAGATAAAAATAAAATAATCTATACTACCAATAAAGGTGTGAATGATAGTGTGGAACTTTTGTTTGACTAAAATACCCCAATTTTTTAATTTGGCCCCTCTCAAATTGCAAGGGCCAAAATGTAATTTGAATAATTACTTTTCTCCTCATCCCTCTCATTAAGTCTTATATTTAAGGTATTGATTTCTATTATTATTCATTGAATCATTTTCTTGACTAGAATACCCCTATTTTTGAAATTGGCCACTCTCTAATTGTAAGGGAACAAAATGTAAGTTGAACTACTACATTTCTCCCCATTCAATTCCTGCTCATTAAGTCTTATATTTAGAGTATTAGCTCCCATTCTTTCATAAGTGTCACAAAGAATAATTAATATTATTGATGATATAAACAAAATATTAATTTAAAAACAACCCATAATGGATTTTTTTTTGCTTGGTGGAGAATCATTGGTGTAATAATAATAATAATAATAATAATAATAATAATAATAATAATAATAATAATAATAACAATACAAACATTTGAGTCAAATGTGCCAACCATTGGTGTAATAATAATAATAATAATAATAATAATAATAATAATAATAATAATAATGATGATGATAATAATAATATTAATAATAATAACAATAATAATAATAATAATAATAATAATAATAATAATAACAACAATAATAATAATAACAACAACAACAACAACAACAACAACAACAACAACAACAACAACAACAACAACAATAATAATAATAATAATAATAATAATAATAATAATCAGGGAAGCAAACAGATCATATCGTATTTGAATCCAATTTGACACTGTTCATGTTAGATCCGATCTGGTCTGATAGGATTGAATTCAAATCCTATCGGTAAGTTAGATCTTCATATTTGATTTGATTTGACTTATTTTCTTTAAAAATTAATAAATTATTAAAATAAAAATAAAATATACTAATTTAAATAAAGTAAAAACAAGAAAGACAAGTGTTTTTAATTATTTTCATCATATATATATACATGTTTTCATAAAAAATAAATAATATAAAAAATTTATAAAAATATAATATAAAAACATATTTATAAATAAATAAATAACATAGATATGTGTATTATATAAATATATATTTACATTTATAAATATATAATATATTGGATTGGATCATGATCCGATTCATTTGCTCCCCTAATAATAATAATAATAATAATAACAACAACAAAAACAACAACAACAACAACAACAATAATAATAACACACACAAAATTATAAAACATACAAAAAATTTGGTAGAAAACATCTCTAATATTGTATATTAATCATATTAAACAAAAAAATAAGTGTGACAAATAAGAATAACTTTTATAGACATAGAAATATAAAAAATATTATAGAAATTTTTAAAAACACATTATTTACTATCATCATAAAAAATTGCGACATGCAAAAGCACTTGCACAATTACTAGTCAAAATAAGAAAAGTAGGATAATATTAGTACATTTAAATGCAAATGCCAACTGAAAGTTAAAAAACATAGTGAAAATATTGTCCAATGAAATTAACAATTTTTATGCATAATTATGTATAATAGTTTTTCCTTAAGACATTATATGACTTATTGAATAAGTAATAATGAAAATAGAAAAAAAACATTTTATTTTATATTTCAACTACCTAACAATGGAAGAATAGAAAGCATTAATATTAAAATAGTAATGACTTATTTGACTTGTGCCATGATCTAACATAATAAAAATTATTATAATATAAAAAGAGGGAAATGCTAAAATTAATAAAAGCAAAAAAAAATTATAAAAGCAAGAGTTAAAAATGATTCTTGCATATTTTTATTCAAAATAAATAATAAGCATATTATGGTTCTATAATTTGAGTTAACCTAGATTAATAGTGATAAAAGTAATAGTAAAGTTGAATCAAACATTCTTGCTAAAAATAATATCTATGAAAGTATGGGAGATCAACTATTCAATTGGAGTGGTTAAAGAGATGCCTCGAACTGTTTTTTAAATCAATTCTCATGTGTTATCCAAACAATTGGAATGAAAGGCTGGGTGGAGGAGAGTTTGATTCAATTAATTCTAATCAATAAAAACTCTATACACTCAAGAAGCATGAGAAGCATGGGAATCCAGCCGCACAATGGAAACATCTCCCCATGAATATTACATGTACAAGAGATATTTCTAATGTGCGGCTAGATGCAATGTGAGCAAAGATTTTGCTTGTATGAGATTCAGATTCCTTTCACATGGTGATACGTTCTTCAATTGTCTTCCTTCCCTAAAAGATGATGAACAAAGGAGGAGTTTGAGCCAATTAAAATTACGTTATGTTTAGATAAGCATGTGATTTTGTGTTTTTTGGAGCACAAAAGCCAGAAGTATGTTTGCATAAACTTATGATTTGGAGTGGTTACTTTATTATGTGCGACATATAAATTTCACATGTTAATTTGTTATTTGTTGAAATTTATAATATAAAAATGTCACATGATCCATAATTGTGCCATGTGGTATAAATTAAATCCACATGACATATATTTTCACATTTGTGGACATCAAATTTGGTATATATACATATGGTATGTATTTTGCCCTAATAAAAAATTTTCCATGCAGTATATATTATGCCACATGGTATATATTGTAATATATCTTGACATATGTTGCAAATTTTGTCACATGGTAAATGTCATATATTTTGCCATATTCATACAAATTTGCCATGTCACAAAGTTTGCCACATGTCATACATTTGCACCTTATGCATTTTTGTGAAAAGTACATTTTACCCAAATGTGCTTTGGAAGCACAAAGTGAAAAAACAAACTTCATGTTTTTTTCTGCACAAGTATTTTTACTTTGGATGTTTTTACTCTAAAAAATACACATTACCAATTGTTGAAGCTTTTTTTTTTCTATTCAAACACAAAAGTAGTTTAAAAAAACTTATCCAAACATAACCTTAATTTCTCTATTTTACATAAATGTGTGGCATGCACGTATACAAGATCTACCATATTTTAATTAGGCCTCATTTAGAATTCCTTACTTATCAACTTTTTGTAGTTAAAATGCCCGAACACTGAGTTTTTAACTACAAAAAATAAGATAAATCTTTAAAACAAGAAAAACCAAATCCAGCCTTAATAGTTTCTAGAGTGTTTATTTGACCATAAGTTTATTCAATATCTTTTTATAACTCTTCAAGAAATATTCTGTATATTTTTTATAAAATGACAAATTGGGACAATTTCTATGAAACCATATATACATCACAAATGTATTTATACTTATATGCAATATAGCTTGGGTACCAAATAGGTCGGTACAAGTAAAACCCAATTCCAACTCTAATATATGCGGAACTTAAAATGCATACCTAATTAAACCCAACCTTATTCACATTTATCCAAAAAAAACTTATTTGTCATATTTATATAAATTTGACACATGCCACATATCATATATTTATGGGATCGTGGCACCTAATTTGGCATGTGTTGCAAATTTTACCCCATGGCACATATTATGCCACATGTTATATTTATGTATATCATGACACATAGTTGTGCCATGTGTTATAAACTTTGTCATGTAACAATATGCATTTGCACCTTTTAGGCTCAGTTTGAAAAGGGTGCAAATGTAATACATATAAAATATAAGATTTTGTATTCTACATATTTGTATTTATACTTCCTCCAAACTGAGATTTAATTTGGAAAGGGGTATAAATACAAATATATACTATGCAAATACATATAAAATAATACAAAATACAAATTTGTATTTGTACTCCTTCCAAAGTTAGCTTTTATATGTTTTTTTTTTTTTTTTTTTTTTTTGTGAAAAGTATAATTTACCCAAATGTGCTTTTCGAAGCACAAAGTGGAAAAAAAAAGACTTCATGCTTTTTTGTTGCACAAGTGTTTTTGCTTTAGTGTTTTTACTCTAAAAAATTAGGGTAATGATTGGATCGGATTTAGAAAAAACCGTATCCAATCTGATTATTATTTGGATTTGAAGACATTAAATTCGAATTCAATTTCTAATAAACTCTTGTCAGATTTGGATTTAATCTGACTCCACTTTATTTTTTTAAATATAAAAAAAACTTTTATATATAATAAATTAATGTACATATAACATGCCATACTAAATTTATTATATATATTCATATATAATATGATATATAAAGATATACCTTTTATATTTTTAAATGTAATTATATAAAACACATATTAAAATCAATAAATATTATACTATAATCAGGTTCAGATTTTAATCTGATTGGAGAATCAACAGTAAATCTATTAGTATTAGCCGCATAGATATTTTTGCACTTTTACCCTTTTATTTTATTGTAAGCTATCACATGGCACCCTAATAGGTATATATTTTGGTTTTGGCGCAACCACCTCAGATTTTCAATGCCTTTCCAATGAAATTGGATTTGATCCTCACAATACCGTGTCCATATCGGTCACACTATCCCTTACAGTCTTGCATTGGGAATATCTCCCTATAAAAAAAAGCATACAAGTATAGAGATATTTTTAATACATTGCAAAAGGCTGTGCAAATGGTGTGAGTCCAATCTTGTGATCACTGAAGCCTATCTCCTTTCCAATCTTCTTTCTTCTCTTTTTTCTCTTATCTTTCTAAGCTGATTACATGATATCAAAGCACCATTTCTGGTTGGGGTGTTCATGATTCGGTTAATTGAACCGTGGAGCATATTTTGTAATCGAACCAGTAGTATCGGTTTTTGGAAAACCGATAACCAAAACCAAACGAAAACCTATCGGTTAACTAGTTGATCGGTTCGTCGATTTTTCAATTTTTCAATTTTTATAATATATATTATAAAAATATATATAAATATATAATAAATATTATATATATAAAATATATAGAAATATATGTATACTGATTTATTCGATTTAACCACCGATTTTTTGTATTAGTTAACTGAAATCGAAATGATATCTTCAGTTTTTTAAAAACATTAAATCGAAACTGAATCAATCAGTTCGATTAACCGATTTTTCGGTTTTTTTGCTCACCCCTAATTTCTGGGGGCTAAAATCATTCAGATCGTGTTTTTTCTCCCCGGAACCTACATTTTTATAACTGGAGTTGAGGAGAATCTTCAATCGGCCTGGTCTGAGAGATTCTTTTCCTTCTCAGTTCCTTTTTTATCTCCGTCAGAGTGAGCTTGGGTTACTGACAGTTTGTGTTAATAAAGAGACAGGGCCCAGTCCGGCCCGACTTTTGAACGGGTCTATTCTTAAACACGTGGCCGTTGTAAAATTGTTTTATACATGCGAACGAACGGTCATGATCGACCACAGGATTCCTGCATGCGTGCGAGGTGCGACACAAATAGGAAACCAAATCAGGCCCCACAAGATTGCCCCCACAACGTAGGTGGTTCGTCTAGTGCGTTTTCCTAAATCCTAATTGGGGCAATTAGGATCGGGTGAAGCCGTAAGGCTATGCTTGGTTTGTTAAAAAAATAAGAACCTTTTGTTCTTTTTTTCACTTAATTACTTTCTACCAAACCAAACACAGTCTAAAGAGAAATTTTGATCATATTTGTTTCAGGGCCTTGGGTTGGGGAAGTCGGGCGATACTTCCAGAAAAGTAGCAAAAAAGGGAGCGAGCGCAAGGGAGAGTTACAGAGAACTGCGCAGCCATGGCTTCGTCCATGTTGCAATCTTTCTTGAATCCATCAAAGAATTGGTTCGCTGCTCAACACATGAAATCCCTCTCGAAACGGCTCAGGAAATACGGTTAGGGTTTATTTTTCTTTTCTTATTCGGATCTCTGTTTATATTTGCAACTCTTATCTTCTCAGTGTGATCGAATTAATCTTTTTCTGTATTATATAGGGCTTCGATACGATGACCTCTATGACCCGATGTACGATCTGGACATCAAAGAAGCTCTGGCTCGCCTTCCTCGCGAGATCGTCGACGCGAGGAACCAGCGTCTCAAGCGCGCCATGGACCTCTCGTTGAAGCACGAGTACCTTCCCGAAGATTTGCAGGTTTTTTCTCTTTTCTTTTGTGCTAAGTTCCTGGTTCCCGATTTTGTTATTTCAGCTTTAGTTGTTTCTATTTTAATTTCCTAGCTTCTTTGCTTCAAGTGAATTTTTGGTTTAGTCTTACCGAGTCTATTTCTTTCCTTGGTTCTATTCGAAATTTATGATTCAGTCGCGGCTGTAAACTGAAGCTTCTTTTTTACTTGCCATTTGAGAATCGAAGTAAGGTAGAAAAAATGTAGTTGTCATCTGTATTTCATGCTTATGGGGAATTTTAGAGCGGAAGGATGGAACGGAGATATTGTACTCGGAATACTAGCTATGGAATATAATTAAGAATAAATTCAAAGTGAATAGATGCAACATGATTTGAACCAAGAGAGGTTTTATACATTTTCACAGGTGGGAAGCTGTGGATCAGTTATTATCAATCCTAATTATAGATTTTACTTGCATTGCATATTTCTTCGCATTATGCTTTTCATTTTTTCTCCTACAAAAGGAAAAAATAAAACAAAACCTCATGAAATGCTAAATCTTCGTTTTGTTTGTTTTACAACAGTTTCTGAATGCTGTTTCTTATGTTCCATTAAAATGCCTATTTCTTTACAAATGTTCTCAAGTACGACCTGGAAAGTGAAATGTGTGTATTTCAAATATTGCAGTACTGACTACGACCTGAAAGCATCTCCTACAACGAAAGGATATGTCTGTCATCATTAATGCTTTTCATAAACATAATTCTCTAAACGGGTTATGACAAGGCTTCTGCCAGCCCCTTCCCCACCCCCACTACATCCTTAAAATTAGAAAAAAATAGATACAAGCTCATTAAACATTTTTTATCACTAACAAGCTCTTCTTTATTGGTGATGAAATGAGAAAATTCCTGTACATTAGAAACACCGGATCCATCTTAAAACATAAACAGCATACTGCTAAGATAAACAAAACTGAAAAAATGCAAGGTGCCAACCAGCTGGTTGGTAAGGTCTCTTGCTGGTCGTAGTGGAGACTTGGGATTGAATCCCGCCTGCACCTAGGTTGGGGAATGGGCTACCCTCGTTGTGTAGCCCTTCAGAAGATATTAAAAAAAAAAAACAAAATAGAAAAAAAAATACCACCTCTGGCTAGCTGGTATTATCTGGAATTGTTTTAATGAAATGCCAATTCTATATGTTATGTGGAGCTTAAACTTCCGCCTTTTCATTTGCTCTTCTCAGTTGAGGTTTCTGTTTAGTTAGCAGTCATGGTGATGCAATGAACTCAATTGACTTACACTGCATATGAGTTGATAGTACTAGGGGTGCTCACAGTTCCATTAACCGAACCATGGGCCTTTTTTTGTAACCGGACCGGTACTACCGGTTTTTGGAAAACCGATGAACCGAAGCCAATCGGTTAACCGTTGGTTCGTTTTGTTGGTTTTTTGGTTTTCTAATTTTTATAATATATTATAAAGTGTATAAATTTATAATAAAAGATTACAAATTTATATAAAATATTATATTTTAAATAATAAATAATATATCATATGTATATATTTATGTATATAATGCATATTTATTAATTTATAATATATAAAAATATATATAAAATATATAGAAAAATATGTATACCGGTCGGTTTGGTTAACCGCCAGTTTTCTATATTGGTTAACCGAAACCGAACTGGTACCTTTTTTAAAAACACCGAACCAATCGGTTCGGTTAACTGATTTTTCGGTTTTTTTGCTCACCTCTAGATGGTGCCATCTTCAACCATCTATTTTGTTCAGTTATGCAAGTTTTCAGCTATGTTTTCCTTCAATACCATGAGGTGCCAACTGCAAAAATGTTGCAGAATGAATCTTTGGCAGCATTTTTATCTATGCTATATTGTTATTCCCTTGTGCTTGTGCTTGTCCATTTCAGTTGCTATTGTAGTAAAAATAAACAAAAGAAAAGAGAAGAAATACTCTTTTGTGGAACCATTTGCATCTGATGTCAATACCTGTTTCCTTCTGTTGTTACAGGCAATGCAGACACCATTTAGGAGCTACCTTCAGGATATGCTGGCGCTTGTAAGTTATCCTTACTAAATGCTTTAACTTTTAAATGATTGCATTTTATCTTTCAGGTGTATGCCCTGTTAAGTTTTCCATGTTAATGACCATATTTATTGTTTGCTTTCAAGTTTTCATTGTGGATTTTAGATATCCTTATATTTCTGGTTATAATTATAATGTTAAATCATGTCCATTTCCAAGGTAAAAAAATTAGTATAACTCATCAGTCATTATCTTTACTGCTGGAGACCAATGCTGTCAAAATCTTACAATTTATGATATGATTCACAATTTGAATCATGAATCTCAAGGGTTTTGATTCGAATCTTATGTTTGAATCATTTTCTGCAAAATTGTTATGGTTTTTGCTTGGATCCTACGAATAAATTCAATTGAGATAGTTTTCTACTTTTTTTTTTTAGTTTTGCTAAGGGAGACTTTTTTTAAAGCCCTTACTAGAAAATGATTTATTTATGTTATTTAAGACTAGAAATTGAGTTTATTTTCCATCATATGTAGGTTAAAGAGCCCTTGTGTGTGGATTTGTTTGTTTTTCAAGTCAAACTTGGTTATATCATCTTAAGCTTCTATTGTATAAGTGGTAAATTCTATTGTTTAGGTACATATATAGTAGATATAGATTAAAAATAGGGTAAGGTCACTTTCCTATATATATTTAGCATTTTAATATATCTATATTTAATTTTGACAAATTTGTAAAAAATAGAAAAAATCTTACCATTTATGTACGATTCATGATTCGATTCAATTCAACTTTCCCTATGATTTATGATACGATTATGATTTTCAAAACATTGTTGGAGACTGAGATAGGTAGTGGACCAGCAACATGTGAATGGTATAACAGAACATGAACAAAAAGGAATAATGGTTATGAATCTTATGGTTGAACTACTGAAGTCTGCAAGGAAAAAAATTTGGGTGTTTCATCTGTCATCGAGTGGCATAATTTTCTCCATGTTTATGGTTTTGTATTCATAGAGAGAGAACTACACAAATGGTAGGGAGAGGTTGTGCGAGGAACTGTTAGTAGCCATCAAGATGGAAAATGCTTGGTTTGAAGAGAAAGAATCGGTTCCTTTGTTTTTGTTGAAATGGGCAGATTTCCAAGTGGAGGGTACCGGCTCTTTCATCTTGGCTAAAAAGATCAAAGGAATAAAAGAAGTGCTGAAATCTTGGAAAGAGGATTTTCAAGGAAAGACTGAAATGGAGAAGAGCCTAGAGGTAATAAAAGATCTGGATTCGGCTGAAGAAGTGGGGCCCCTTAGAGAGGAAGAGAGAAGGAAGAGACTTTTGGCCAAAGTGACTTTGGATTCTATAGTATACAAGGATGAGTTAAAGTGGTGGCAAAGAGCTAAGGTTAAGTGGCTTAAAGCGGGGGATAAGAACTCCAGCTTCTTTAACAAAATGGAAAAGACAAGAAAAAGAGTAAATCAATTTGAGAGACCTGAATGGAGAGGGCAAGTGGGTGAAGAATGGATAGAAATGAAACACATTGCCACTAATTTCTTCTCAGAGTTGTTTAAAGAAAACTGGGTAAGGAGACCTTTTCTTCTCAGACTTTCTGTGGATCAGCAAAGGGAATTAGAAGCTCCCTTCACAGAAAATGAAATATGGCAGGAGATAAAAAACTTGGGAACTGAGAAATCTCCAGGGCCAGATGGTTTAACTAACATCTTTTATAAACAGTGTTGGGAGGGGGTGAAAAGGGATCTGCTAAAGGTGTTCCATGACTTTCACCAAAATGGCTCTTTGGTTAGAAGTTTAAACAACACCTTCATCTCCCTTATACCTAAGGTGGAAGGTGCAACCAACATCAAAGATTTCAGACCAATTAGTTTGTTGAACAGTTTCTATAAAATTCTATCTAAAGTACTAGCAAAAAGAATGAAGAAGGTCCTCAGTGTGATAATTGAGAAGAATCAGTTTGATTTTGTGCCAGGTAGACAAATGTTGGACAGTGTGTTGGTGGCAAATGAGCTGATTGACTCAAGAATAAGAGAAGGTAAGCCAGGGCTGCTTTGTAAGTTGGATTTGGAAAAGGCGTATGATCATGTAAATTGGAAGTGTTTGGACTTTGTGTTGAAGAAAATGAACTTCGGGCAGAAATGGAGGAATTGGATTAAGGTATGTATTTCCTCTTCGAAGTTCTCAGTTTTGCTTAATGGTCAATCTACAGCTAATTCAAAAGTTCTAGAGGATTGAGGCAAGGGGATCCTCTTTCTCCACTTTGGTTTATTTGTGTAATGGAAGTTCTAACGCTATTTGTGCAGAAAGTGGGGGATGAGGGTCTATGGAAGGGTTTTGAGGTCTCTCCGAGTGGGGAAAAAGTTCAGCTCCTACCCGAAGCTAAAAGGATGGGCCAAAGAGGAATTTAAAGCCTTCAAAGAAGTGAAATCAGCAATCCTATTCGAATTGGATGAGTTAGACCAAAAGGAGCAGAATGGGCACCTAAATGAGAACGAAAGAAGGAGAAGATTTGAGCTAAGAAAAGAATGGGAACAGGTAGTAAGAAGAGAAGAAGTTTACTGGAGACAACGATCTAGGGTTAGATGGTTAAAGGAGGGGGACAATAACTCCAGGTTCTTCCACATATATGCATCTGGGAGGCGGAAAAGAAATCTTATAACAAAATTAAAAATCGGGCAACGAGAAGTGGAGGACCCTAAGGAAATTTTTGAAGCTTTTGTATAATTCTTTAAAAATCTTTACTCAAAGAAAGAAAACAGAAAACTCTCCATAAGCTTTTGGGAAGGGTTTAAACTGTTGGAGGAGAATAGTCTGTGGTTAGAAAGAGAGTTTCAAGATCAAGAAGTGAAGGATGCTGTCTTTAGCATGGATGGAGATAGAGCCCTGGGCCCTGATGGTTTCCCAATTCTATTTTATAAGATTTGTTGGAGCATAATTAGTTCAAATTTGATGCAGGTGTTTAATGATTTCTATCATTCAGCCATTGTCAACAAAGGAAACAATTCTAATTTCATATGCTTGATTCTCAAGACAAAGGGTACTCTAGAAGCAAAAGATTTCAGACCTATCAGCTTGACTGGAGTGTATACAAAATTTTAGCAAAGGTTCTAGCCGAAAGACTAAAAAAAGTCCTAGGGGAAATCATTTCCCCAAATCAGTTTGCATTTGTCCAAGGGCGACAAATCATTGACAACATCCTAATAGCAAACAAATGCGTTGAAGAGAGGAAGATGAATGGCAAACCAGGGGTGATTGTGAAACTCGATTTGGAAAAAGCATACGACAAAGTAGATTGGGAGTGTCTCACAGAAATAATGAGATTAATGGGATTTGGAAACAAGTGGATTCAGTGGGTTGAGGGATGTATAAGCTCCACCTGGTTCTCAGTTCTAATAAACGGGCAACCAAAAGGATATTTTAATGCTAGCAGAGGATGAAGACAAGGCTGCCCCCTCTGCCCATTGCTCTTTTCTCTAGTCATAGAAATCTTTAGCCAACTGGTGAACAAGGCTATCTCTCTTGGTCTTTTGAGAGGTTTTGAAGTCGGACGGGAAGCCACCCAGATATCTCATCTCCAGTTTGCCGATGATACCATCCTTTTCCTAGAGGCTGATGAAGAATTTCTATCAAATCTGAACTGGGTCATCACCTGTTTTGAATGGATTTCTGGATTGCAAGTAAACTTTGCAAAGAGCGGTATTGCTGGCCTAAATCTAGCTGGTACTCACTCCTTGGACACTTTCACAGAGATCTTGGGATGTAAGGCAGAAAACCTCCCCTTCCTCTATCTGGGGATGCCCCTTGGAGGAAACCCGAGAAATCAAAACTTTTGGGAACCAATTCTAGAAATATGTGAGAAGAGGTTAGCCACATGGAAAAGGAATTACTTGTCAAAAGGGGGGAAGCTCACTCTAGTTAGAGCAGCATCGGCAAACCTTCCCACCTACTACCTCTCTATCTTCCGCATGCCCAACAAGATAGCACTTCAGGTAGAAAAACTTCAGAGAAACTTCATTTGGGAAGGAGGTGGGGAAAGGGGCTCTCACCTTGTGATGTGGTCTCAGGTTAGCAAACCAAAGGAGGGAGGTGGATTGGGAGTAGGCCACTTGAAAGAAAGAAACTCAGCTCTTCTCAGTAAATGGTTGTGGCGATTCCCTCTTGAACCAAATGCGCTTTGGACTGCTGTACTTACTAGCAAATACGGAAAGCACGCCAACGGTTGGGATAGCAAGCTCCACTTGAATCGGGTCAAAGACACCCATCCTTGGAAAGGTATAATCTCAAACTACACTTTTTTCATATCCTTTATCAGATATAAGGTGGGAAAGGGCGATAGAATTAAGTTTTGGACTGATATATGGTGGGGTAATTCTACCTTAGCCAACTCCTTCCCTCACCACCTATTCAGCCTTACCATAAACCAAGAAGCTTCCATATCCCAGGTTTTACCCCTCTCCCCCCCTTTACTTCAACTGGAATCTAAATCTCAGGAGACCTTTAAGGGACCTGGAACTTAGTGAAATCACTAGCTTCTTGCATACTTTGAGAGAGGTATACCTCTCCCAAGTTTCCCCAGATCTCCGTGTTTGGACCCTTCACCCATCAGGTAAGTTTTCAACCAAGTCTTGCTTCAAGGCCTTAGTTAGGGAAGATCAAGCTACTGATAAGTACCCCTACAAGAGAATTTGGTGTGCTCATATCCCTTCCTGGGTATGCTTTTTTTGTGTGGGAAGCCAGCTTAAAGAAAATCAATACTTACGACCTCCTTTAGAAAGAGAATCATGGAAGGTATTATCTATCTCCCCATGTGTGTTATTTCTGTCTTAAATCCGGGGAATCTACCAACCACATCCTGATTCACTGTAGGAAACTAGAAAGTTTCGGAATTTCTTTCTATCACTCTTTGAATACAGCTGGGTATTCCCAGAAAATGTGGTTGATTGCTTAGGGCAATGGTCCGGACGAGGTTTAAGCAAAAGAGGAAAAACTTTATGGCTGTCTGCTGCTCATGCTATCTTCTGGAGCATTTGGGAAGAGAGAAACAACCGGGTGTTTACCAACAGAACAAAAAACTTTGAGGAGCTGATTTTTATAATCTGTTATAGATGTTTCTTGTGGACCTCCAACTCAATTTACTTCTGAGGAGTTACTTTTGATGACCTTCAAAGAAACGCCATAAATTTTCTTCACTCTAATCATAAACAGCTCATCACTTCCCACAGTTTCAGATCTGAAGTGGAAGGGGAGATGATCTTGTACTTTGACGGGAGTGCTTTTGGAAACCCAGGTGCTGCGGGTATTGCAGGGGTAATTCAAAACAGAAATGGCAATATCAGATGGGCTTTTAGTCTGCCGATTGGGATAGCCTCCTCAACAAAGGCCGAAGTCATGGCAGCTCTAACCGGCATCAGGATTGCAAAAGACATGGACTTACTAAACCTTTCCATTAAAGGAGATTCAGCCAACACCATTAACTGGCTTTCTAACCCTGACAGTGGGCCTTGGGCTTTAGCCCACTACCTGGCTGAAGCGAGAGACATCTTCTCTTCTCTAAATGCTCATGTAGTCTGGATTCCGAGGGAGCTAAATTCTAAAGCCGACAGTCTAGCTAAATCTGGCGCTCACAGGGATTCCCTTTTTAGTGATAGTTTTTTGCCTATGTAACTTTCTGAGTGCTTAGTTGCTGTGTACATCTCTTCATGTACCTTTCTTTTCTTCGAATAGTTGCTGTGTACATCTCTTCATGTACCTTTCTTTTCTTCGAATAAAGTTAACTTTTTCTTAAAAAAAGTTCAGCTCCTTCAGTTTGCTGATGATACTCTTTGCTTCATTGATGCGGAGGTTGAACAGCTGGAGATTCTCTTAGGGGTGCTCAGTTGGTTTGAAGTGGTCTTGGGTTTGAGAGTCAACTGGACTAAGAGCAGACTGATTCCTGTGGGAAAGGTGGTGAATCTTGAAGAACTCACGGAAGTTTTACCTGGTCAGATTGGATATTTGCCTATTTCCTATTTAGGCCTCCCTCTTGGAGCTAAATGCATCTCTGCGGTGGTGTGGGACCCGGTGGTAGGGAGAGTGGAGAGGAAGCTTACTTATTGGAAAACCAAATATCTGTCATTGGGGGGGCAGAATCACATTATTAAAAAGCTCTTTCTCTAATCTTCCTGCTTATTTTCTATCTTTATTTCCAATTCCAGTCAAAGTAGCTCAAAGAATTGAGAAGCTCCAGAGAGACTTCCTTTGGAGGGGTTGGGAGGAGGAAAAGAAATTACATCTGGTTAACTGGGAGCAGTTATGTGTTCCTAAGGAGAAGGGGGGTTTGGGGATCAGGAAGCTAAAGCTGTTTAACAAAGCTCTATTGGGAAGATGGATTTGGAGATTTGAGAAAGAAAAAGACAGATGGTGGAGGAAATTAATTGCGGCAAAATGTGATACTGACAGGGGGACTGGTTAAACACAAATCAGTTGAACTCATTAGGTTGCTCCCTGTGGAAGAAAGTCATAGAAAATCTCCTTTGGATTAGCAGTGGCTTGACTCCAAAGGTGGGGAATGGGAATAGGCTGTGGTTTTGGAAGGATACTTGGTGTGACAGTAGACCTCTTGCTGAAGTTTTCCCTCAGCTGTTTCAGATTGCAGAAAATCAGAATGGTTCGGTGGCTAGTAATTTTGAAGGGGGGGGGGGTACTATTACTTGGAGCTCCTCGTTTAGAAGGCCATTTCCGGACTGGGAAGTTGAGAAAGTTGCAGAACTCTTGGGGTTGCTGTACAGGCAGTTCATAGACTTGTTGGCTGAGGACTCTTGGAGTTGGAAGTATAGTGCGGATGGTATTTTCTCTGTTAGTTCTTTTGCTGGGGTTCTGAATGGAGAAAATCAATCAAAAGTTCCGGCTGGGAAAATTTGGAACCCTTCAGTGCCCTCAAAAGTGAATGTTTTGGTTTGGGCAGCTGTTCTGAATAGATGTCTTACGAAAGATTCCCTGGTTAGGAGAGGTGTGCAGATTCAGGACCTGCTATGTGTTCTCTGTGGCCAAGTGGCTGAAGACAGCAAGCTTTTGTTCATTCACTGTTCTGTTACAGCTGCAATCTGGAATCACTTTCTGTCGGGCCTGGGGCTTCAATGGTGTATGCCATGTTCTGTTTTGGATATGCTATGGAGTTGGGAGCTTCAGGGTGGTTCCAAGTTGGTAAGGTGCATTTGGAGTGTCCTGCCTGCAGCCATTTTATGCACAGTCTGGACTGAAAGAAATAGAAGAGTCTTTCAAAATAAAGCTTCTGATGTAGATTGCTTGATTGCCTTTGCTTTCGGCAAGCTCATTTCATGGGTGGCTGTGGCCGAGGGTCTTCAAAACTCAGTCCTCTGTTCTCAATTGAGAGCCAGGGACGTCCTTGAGTTATGATGTATTCCCGGTGGTTTAGTGTGTTTGGCTCCTTGTCTTGGGGGCTTTGGGTTGTAATCTGCTTTAATCTGGTGCTCAATGAATAAAATTTTACCTTACTTTTCTCCAAAAAAAAGTACACAAATGGTAGGAGTAGATGATAAATTGGTAGATTCTTTTTGGATTGGATTCTATGGAGAAGAGACATTATAGTTGAATATAGATTTTATTAATAGGGCTTGGATTTTCAGGGAGCTAATGTACCAAGGGGAACTCAGGAAATGTTGGTTGCTTTCAAAATTCAAGGTTGGAAAGGAAATTCCTTAAAGTTTTGGTACGGTTTAGCATGGTAAAAGACCCCTTACAATTTCCCATCCTAAGCTCTTGTAGGCTGTGTACAAGGAAAAAATAATAAGAAATTGTTTTGAATGGGTAACTGAAAACATGGTTTGTGTCATTGATAAAAAAAAAAGAAAACATGGTTTGTGTCCCAAAAATCTTAATGCTTGGGAAGGCAGTTGTCCAGTGATCTTGCTCTTCATTAGTTCACCTCAATTTGCAGGACAAATTGGATCTGGATGTCTGAGCCACAGGGCATCTTTCCCAGTGGTAATATTTTGTTCAAGGTTATAGAGACAAGTGCTCATCTCAGCCCAGATTTATTTGGAGCCCTCCTATTGAAGTGAAGTAGATTTGTTTGACCTCAAAGTCAGGATTCCTGGTTTGAATGTTCCCTGTGAGCTGGGTGATTTCAGGTACTCTTGTTGTCTTGAATCTTGATCCTTGGATGGCATATAAGGGTCTCTGTAGAAGGCTCCAGATACTTCAACTGTTCAACACCTTTTTATATTTGTTGGAAGATCTCGATGATGCACAATTGACATATCTTTGATGACAAAAGATGAATAGAGGATTTCATTATGAAGAAAATCATTGGCTTGCTCTGGTCATCCATTGCGAATGAATTAGGATGCTTTCATTCTCAAATATAAATGAATCTGAATCATGTCAGATCCCCCTTTTGATGTACAAAACCTTTTTGTATGGCTTATAATACTAACAAGTTCTATTTCTAAACATTATTTGAGGCTTGTTTCCGTTTTTGTTATATCTTGGAATTACTTGTTACTGAACCAGAATAATCAGTTCCAAAGGAAATATACCATCCATTAATTTCATGCCTTGTGCTTTGGAGATACAGAGCATTTCATATCTCTTTTTTTTTTTTTTTGAAAAAGGTTGGAGCCCAGTGGAGGTACTAGTTGATATTCAATCATTATTTGTCTGTAGATCCACCCAGAAACAACACCCACACACAAGGGGTCAGATTATGTAGAGGTGTTAGAGAACAGCTATCCTTTGGTGTTTTTGGGAGGAGGGTAATGCCAGGATTTTCTTCAATTAGGACAAGACAAGTTGATATATCAATTGATTTCATTACCATCAAAGTTGGAGTATGGATTCTTTGTGGAGAGCAGTAGTTCAGAGAGTTCCCTATTAATCATTTTCATTTTAAAATGGCCTTATTTGGCTATTTATCAGTGTAGAGACATTGCATAAATCATAGATATATGTCATTCAAGCTGAACTTTGATGGTTGTGCCATAAGAAATGCAGAGTCATCTGGGTTGAAAAGCTTTATGGATTAAGATGGATTATCAGCTGATTATTTTGGTTTCTTTTTGGTCCATCAATGAGGGAAACTCAATCTGGGTAGACACTTGTATCGCTGAGGGGATTACATTGATCTTCCCTTTGGGCTCTGTTGTGTATTGTCCTTTTAGCTTGGCATTTCTTCAAGGGCTTGATCATTGTTGTTGATAAAAAAGAGGATCCTCAGATTGTTATTGGATGAGTAAGAGATGATGAAACAACCCAAAGGGCCCCGGCTGATTTGCCATTAAATCAGAGGCTAGCTCTTTAGTATCTAGAGTGAACATAACGTTTGGCAGGGTGCTTTAATTAACTAGATCATTGGTGTACTCATTAATGAAAGGAAGAATTAGGAGCTGGGGGTTGTCCAGGAGCAGCCTTTATTACTTGACTGTTATGACCCACTTAAATCTGCTATTTTCTTTTCTTTTCTTTTCTTTTGTGATTTCCATGGTATCACTTGTCTTTTTTTTTTTTCTCTCTTTTCCATATTTCTCATCAGTTTCAACTTCCAGCCAGTAATTGGTGCATCTTGGGATAGAGGGGGTCTCCATGTCTAATCCCTCTCCACCACTACTTCATAATCACTATACAACTTTTTGAACTAATGTCAAACCTTAGAGTGAACTTTGAGAGAAGTTGTATAGTTGGAGTCAATATGGGGGAAGGGGAGGTTTGCGAGTATGCAAACATTTTGGGGTGTGTAGTATCTAATTGGCCCTTGAACTACCTTGGTTTACCTTTGGGGGATAATCCTCAGAAAGGTGATTTTTGGGCCTCTGTTGTGGAGAATTTTGAAAAGAGACTTGCCAACTGGAAGAAAAACTATGTCTCTTGGATAGAGAATTACCCTAATTAGGTCTACTCTTGCTAACCTTCCTGTCTATTTTTTGTTAGTCTTTAAGATTCCAACTAAGGTGGCTAGCAGGCTGGAAAAACTAATGAGAGATTTTCTTTGGGAGCCGGGGGAGGAGAAGGATCATAGGGTTAGGTGGGAGGTGGTATGTAGGAGTAAGGAGGGAGATTTGGGAATTGGGAACATAAGGATTTTAGGAGGGAAATGGCTGTGGAGATTTACATTGGAGAAAGAAAGACTGGGGGTTAAGATAGTGGGAAGTATACTTGGGTTGGCAGGCAATGCATGGGACTCTGGGAAGTATACATGGGCTGGCAGGCAATGGATGGGACTCTGGGATCCTAGCAAGGACTACAAGAGCATCTCCCTGGAAAGCTATTCAAGCCATATTGCCCTTGTTCCCTCCATGGATCAGGTATGATTTGCACTCAAGTAACCTCATTAAATTTTGGGAGCATGTTTGAGTTGGATATTGAAATTCATTGTACATGGATAATGAGAAATGCAAATGCATTGGCAGATGGTCTAGCTAGGCAAGGGGTGAACAGAAACTCTATCTTTTGGGCTGTTTTGTAATTGTTTCATGGTTAGGGTGTACATTGGGTAGTAGGGAGTTAAGATTCTTTAGCTCCTTCCCTTGTAATTCTGATTTTCTCAATTATTAATAAAAGTCATTGTTATTGATCAAAAAAAAAAAAAGATGGCTTGAGATTCTGGTTGTACTGGGACTTTTTTTTTGTGCTTTCCAACTAGTCTTCCAATCAAGGATCAAAGTGTCAACACGCATCGACCTTGATTGGCCGATACGTATCGTTCCAGGACCCCTTTGATACGCCCCTACAGTGGGTGTATTGGAGGTCTGACTGGTTCACGGGGTAGAGGAGACCTAAACCGGCCCTCCTGAACCGGTTGCAAAAAAAAAAGGCCTGAAACACTATCGATTCACCTGATACGCCCATACTGGCGTATCGGGCATATCGATATTTTGAACCTTGCTTCCAATATTTCAAAGTGGAGACTACTCTCTTCTCAGGTTCTCAGCTTAATAATTTATTTGAATTGGCTATTGTTTATTAGGGTCTCAAAGTCGTGTAGGAGGAGTATCTACTAGGCTAGTGGGGTGTTTTTTCTTTTTCCTGCACTGTGTAAACACTCCTTGGGTAAAAATCTACCTTTCTCAGGCCTCTACCATTTCCGGTTGAAAAAGCTAACCAGTTTTTCCGCTTGTTTTGGCTTCTTGGCCAGCTTGACTCTATTTTAGACTAAGTCAACTAAATGATGTTTGATTTAGTAGTCACCATATAGCATCCTAATTGGTTCATTTGAAGATTGGGCATGCAACTTGGGATTTAGTTTCCGCAATATGCTTCTGCAGTTGGTGCTGAATGTTTTGACTATTTGAAGCCTTTATCTGCATGAATGAATTGTTGTGTTTTCCTTTTTTTTTCTCATGCAAATACACACCACCTTATCAAAGATGTTGATAGCTTGGAAGTCAGACTCCTCAAAAATCAATAGGGGCAGTAATCCCTGCATTGTGTGCAATTTATTTGGTACAGTCCATAATTTGTCAAGTAGTCACTGCAATTTTTCTTACATGTTGTAGCCACAAATAATCTTTTAAACTATGATCTTTGTGCAGATAAAGAAGGAAAGGGCGGAACGGGAAGCATTGGGGGCATTGCCTCTCTATCAGCGCACCATCCCTTGATTATACTGTTATTTGTCTCGGTTGTTACTTGCTGAGTACATCTTTCAAAGAAATAAGGACACTATTATTCTATTGGGAAGTTTTAAAGAGGACCATGAAAGCTGAGAAATTTGGTTTATTTTATCTACATTCAGAGAAGGATCTTTTGCTTTTGTGGATTAAATGGTCTGATAGTCATTGTTACCAATATCTGGGCACTCTTTAAATGTTAATAATATATGCCTAACACTGGTTTGAAGTTCTACTCTGAAATCAACTTGATCATCTATATTCCAAGACATGGCCAAAAGGAAAGGGAGAAAAATAGCTTTATATGATTTTTTATTATATGGCCCAGGGACTAGTACTGTCGCCTTGTATCGTCTAACTATCAAATTTCAGCAAACACCAGCACTCAGCAAATAAAGACAACTTCATCCCGTAAGTACCACGAAATTTAAAAGACATTTGACCAATGGGGTGTGTTGGTTGTAATTCTTCAGGCACTGTAGATACCAACCATAACCAGGTTACAGTAAAATACTATCGCTTGAATGGGGTAATAATTGGATACCAATTAGCAATTGGACCTTATTGTGACACCGTCCGATCTTCCAACATTTTCATCACGACTGTGAGGCAAGAAAACCAAGAATGGATGAGTTATAACATTGTAGGGCCAGGGTGCCATAAATAAAAGAGTTATTGATAACTGATAACCGATACCAACCAGTTCAGTGACAAGTTACAAGGGACGACTTACCAAACAATTAAAGATGGAGCTCGGACTTGCATTGTTCAGTTCTTCAGAGTTGAGACAGCCTTGGGAGTTGGGGCATTAGTTTTGGGGCCTGGAGTGTTAATGTTCTGGACTAGGACATCGTTTTGGCCTGTATTAGGCTGCTTTGTGTGTTTTTTTTTTAACTCGTGTTCTTGGGGTTACACAATGCGCACGGGCTGGTGGCTGTGAGATTTGATCCCGAGTCTCTGCTACAAACATCCGGAGATCCCACAAACTGATCCACAATCAACTTGTGTGGTGTGGTTGGGTTTAGGCTTTCGGATTAGGTTCTAGGTTTCTAGTCTGTACCACATTCTATAATGTAGTTGCTCACATCAATTTACTCTCTTTCACTTTCCAACCTGATAGAATTTTATATTTTTTTAATTAGTTGCACTATGATACTGAAAAGACATCATATCTAAAAAACTTGTGACCAATCAACAAGTATCATAAACTTAAATCAGATGCTATTTATAAAAAGTCACGAATAGGATTTGATTGATCAAAGCTCTTCCCGTGCTATTTCTTTTAGTATCATAGATTTTTCCATTTTTAATTTTAAAACTAAAAACATCAAACAGGGGTTACTTGCAACCAATTTTGTTTCCTTTTTAACATGGGCACCTTTAAAGAGCAAGACATATAGAGGAATTTTCCACCACCTGGGAATTTCCTGCTAAGTGCTAACCTAATGGGCCCACCGATGGCCACCACCAGTCAATGGGTTATCCCATCCATGAGGACCACTGTTTAAAATAGAACTAATCTTTGTTAAGCTTGAACAATACCAATTCGGATTAATTTATACTCTGAATGCATGCTTGTGAAAATCGCTGACTCTCCCACTTTCTCCCCTTCTTGACGTTCATGCCTTTACCTTATTGTACTTGTTTTTTTAATAGATAAAAACAATAAAGCTTCTTAACTTAAGATTTCTATATTCTTTTAACCTGTCAAAATAACTCGTTTCCCTCAGTTATGACGAGGATTACAGTGACAGGCGTTTTGATTCACGGGATGTGTCTCTTTCTTGCTTCACAATAATACAAATTGAGTAATGGTTCATTTTCTCATTGTTTGGCATATTCCCTTCTGATTCTCACCATTCCCCACTGCACCAAATTGAATTGTATCTCTCTACTCCATGTCTCCATCCAGGCTTCGTTTTAATCCACTGTTTTGCTCTCCGGTTTGGTTGGTGCATCGATTAATCAACCTGTACCCTCCATTATTTTATGCCCTTTGATTTAGATTGATGTGGGGATCCATCACTTTTGAGTTATATGATAGAGATGGGCCCTCCTCTCATTAGTCTTTAACATTGCACCTCTCTGAAGAAACCAGCTGTGGGTTGTGTTTTTTTTTTTTTTTCCTTAAGATTAGAATCTGTGGGTGGTGCTATCTGTCTGCTGATTCCGGTTCAAACCAGAGATTGAACAAAGTAATTTATGATTTGATATTGCCAACTGAAAATAAGAAAATAGTTTGTAAATGGTTGCTTCAAGAAGGAAATAGAAGGGTCATTTTACTAGAACACCCTTACATTTATTAAATCAATCTTATACTTTTTATTTTAATAAAACACCCCTTATAATTTACAATCTATTTACTTAATTGGCTTTTTACTAATAATGTTTCTTTGGCCATATGAAAATAGTAATACAATCATCTAACCGAGTAGAAAATGTTTAAGGTCATGAGGTCATGATTATTTATTCTAAAAATATCCTTTCCGTTTTTAGCAAAAAAACAAAATTAATCAAATAGAACCAAATAAAATGGTTGCCTGTTTCTTATTAGCACAAAAATAGCATTTTTAGTTTTGCTATCTTTTGATTAAATTTGTTTAAATGGACATTATGGTTAAAACTGTCATTTTTCACTGTCAATAGAAAGTAGATTAAAGGAGTGCTTTAGTAAATCCAAGAAACTAAATGAGTGTTTTAATAAATTACACAATAGGGCTGTTCACGGGTCGAGTTGGGTCGGCTTATTGCGGTTTTTTCAACTGACCCGACCTGGTCGGGTTACTTGACATAGAAATCGAAACCGACCCAGTGTTAAGCAAAACTGACCTGGTTGGTTTGAGTCGGGTTGGGTCGGTTTCGGTTCTAAGTTCATCCCTGTGATGAAATTTTGCTAATTTTAAAAAGTCATAAATTGAACATTATTTCAGCCATCTCCTATGATAAAATTTAAATGAAAAATTAATTACAAAAGTTGTTCATTAATCACTATTCACTAATCCAAAGTTTCTTGCAACCATTAAAAAACTAGGTGGCCTAATGGGCTTTGGAACTTCATGTTTGAATTAGGAACTAAGTCGGTTCAGTTTGAGTCGATTTCGATTTTCTTGTGTGAAAACCGAAACTGATCCAAATCATCGGTTTAGGAATTTGTACAACTCAGAACTGACCCGTGCTGATGAAAACATGACCGACTCAAGTTGGATCGGTCCGGATTGATCAGTTTAGTCGAATTGGGCCTTCTTATGAACAGCCCTATTACCCAAAACAAAATCATTAGCTTTCATTGGGGATGGTGATGGGCTCACGGGTTTGGACGGTCGTATTCATCGTGGACTCTGGTCTGTAGAAAAGGTCAGAAAATTAACTTCCAACACGTCTTCCGCATGAGAACAGAGAATGGAATTAAGAGTGATAAAGACACGCGTAGGAAGACAAAGATCTTCGTAGCCTCCACGCGAAGAATCCAAATTTCGTCTTCTTGGCAAAGAAAACGTGGGCTTTGGACTATTGGACCTGGACCCACCTAAAGTATCCCCATCTTAGGCCTTTTTTCCCTTTTTCTTTTCGGCTAAAAGGACCAATCATCGGCGATACACACATCTACGAGATTTTGTCAATTACCAAAGTAGCCTTGACTATAGGGTAATGACAAGAACATCCTCTCTGATTGTTCTGTTCTTAATGGAAGTATTTTTCTTGTTTTTCTTTTTGATGATGAAACAAAGCTGAGGAAAGTTGCTTTCTATATACCTGTCAATTTGACTGGATTTGGTCCAATCTGATTCAGTCCAATGTGAATCCATTATAAATGGATTAGGTCCAATCCAATCCAATGAATGTTTTGGATCAATTTGGACTGGTCCAATTCAATGTCTGGACTGTCTAATTTGTTTAAATTCATTTTAATTTAGATTGGTTTCAATCCAAACCTGGCCCATTGACACATATATTTTTATCTTATATCAATGGACCAGATATTGGCTTAGTCCAACATAATTCAATATAAATTTGCTACGGACGGACCATGTTCAATTCAATCTAATAAATATTTTGGATCAGATTGGTCCAATCCAATATGTCTTGTTGGTCCATTCAATTCGTTCAAATTGATTTTAGATTGGACGAGGTCCAATCCAAAACCGGTCCATTGACACCTTTACTGCTAACCTATCCATTAATTCACAATATATTATTATTAATACTTTCTTTTTTAAGCAAGCGCACCCCCCCCCCCTTTTAAATCATGAACTTTGGCTCAAATGATGAAAATATGTGTTTGATAAAGAGATTGGTTTTGTTCTTGAAAATAAAATCAACTTCTACATCAGCAAAATTATATTGTTTTTGGTGATATAACAATTGTTTTACGCTTTCAAAAACAAAACCAACTATGTTGTGGAACACCCCTTAAAACAACTAAGCTTGTATTATGATTTTGTTTTCTTATCTTTTTCCACGGGTGTTCATTCGGTCAGAAAATGGAACATAATCATTTTCATGAATTGAACCGAACTGAATTGGGCATCAAAACTATGCCAAATCAAATCAAATTCAAATCGGTTTGGACCCTACTTATAATTTAGTTGGGTATCTAGGGGTTATACATTTATACTTCAAGATATAAAGGGGTATAATAACCATAGAATATTCATATCTATTTTTTAAGGTTCTGTTTGTTTACAGTACAAATTTCATTTTCATTGATGCAAATGCATGGGAGTGTAACTTACGATTTTTTTTTTTTTTTTGAGAGAGAGAGAGAGTAGAAAAGTAAAAGGCCATATGGTCCCACTTCATAAGATAGGAAATAAAGGTACAAAGAAGATGATGCAAACTTGCATCAGTTTTTGGTATGTAAAACTTGTAGTGCCAATGAAAGGAATTTAGGCAAAAAAAAAAAAAAAAAAAAGAGCAAATTACAATTACAAATAAACAGGTGGAAATCTGACTATGGTGTAAAAATTATATCTAGTTCAGATTTTCAATGTAAACAAACAATTAAAAAAAAATGTGAGCATTTACAGAATGCTTGTTCAGCCAAACTCTTCCGTTACAATAACAATTTTGTCCAACAATAATGGCTCTCTTTTCATTCAATTAGGTTGTGTTTGCTTTCTTGAAAATCAGGTGAAAAAGAAAAAAAAATGTGACAATATTCTCAAAGAAACTTATAAAAATAAAAAATGTCCTGAGAACATTTCTACAACTTCCCCCTTTCACATTCTAACCAAACACAGCACTATGTAATCCAAGTCAACAAACAGAAAAGGCTTTAGTAGTTTGTTAAGGCTAAGTTTGGAAAGAGTATAAATGCAAATATGTACAGTATAAATTCATACAAAATATAAGATTTTGTATTCTACATATACTTCTTCCAAACTCAGCCTAAAGGGTAAATTGCTGAAACCTCCCCTAAAATTTAGTAATTGTAATAATCTCTCTTAAACTTTCTGATACAGTTGCAAATAAATCCACTCTCGTAAAATCTTTTAAAATAATGTATGAAAATATCTAAAATACCCATGATGTATCTATTGAAGCTAGTTTCTAAGAGAAAAAATAATACAAATTTTATTAACAAAAACAAATAGAATTTAAGTTACAGGCTTACAGCTTATCTTTGAGTGATTGACATGAAAGATAAATTTAGAAAATAAATCTTCAAAAAAAAAAAAAAAAAGCTTGAAAGAGTTTGGAGTAATGGTCATATAAATAGAAAATGTGGAGAATAAACTTTTTTGTCCAAAGTAATTGTATGACTATTTTAGACTTTTTAGAAAATTATATAAGAAGGGCCTACTTGCAACTATTTCACAAAGTTAAAAGGGAAAAGATTGCAATTACCAAACCTCAGACGAGGTTTCGGCAACAACCAGAAAGTTCAAAATTAAGTTTTAGCAATTTACTGGCACTTTCTAGCAAATATCAGACAAGTGATGAAATTCTTAATTAATTAATTTAATTACTGTTATTGATAAGCGTTGTGAGTCATGAGACACACAACAATTGGAGTCCGAGTCGGAATCGAAATCGTTAATTTTATTCCTTTTAAGGCAACCGAGTGAACCGACACAACCGCCAGAGTCCTCGTGATTTCCACGTGACTCCCATGCCCGATATCTTGCCACGTGGCAACTCGTAACGAATCAAGGTTTGTAGCGTTAAACCCCAGCATCGGCTTCCATCAGGGCAAACAGATGACCATGCTCTAATCCAATGAGAAGCGCGCTCCCATCGACTAAGGAAGTAAAGATGATCCTACCGTGTTCATCAAAAACTTTAGAGGGTCATAATTGTAATTTTCTATGTCTCAACGAATGACTAATGAACACGTAGGAGATACGAGAAGAGAGCACGCTCATAGGATGGATTATCAGAGAACAAGGGTAATATGGACTTTCCACATCAGATGCCATGTCTTCCTTTCGCGTCTGACATTTCAGTCAGTCCATCCTTGTCTCCCTCGCCAAACCTTAAAGAGCGAGACTACCGGATAACCGGGTAACTGGAATAACCGGTAAAAAAGCGATTCAAAAAGCGTAATGATTCATGATCCGTTCTTTTCAAACCGCCACCTACAGAACTTCTTATCCGTTTCTCTCCTCTCCCCTTAAAATACTAATAAACCCTTCCCCACTTCCTCCCAACCGCCCTCCTCTCAGCAGATCTCTCTCTCTCTGACTCTCTGCTCAGTTGCTCATTTTCTCCTCTGAGTGAATCTCTCTCTCTAATGGCTACCAATCTACTATCTTTCTGGTCCACCGGAATCCAAGCATCTGCTTCCTCTGGACACCGGAAGCAGGAGCCAAACCGCCGGAAAGCATCATCGCCAAATTGGTGGACCCCGCTCTTCGGCTGGGCGTCGGAGGCCGACTACATAGACAGCAACGAAAATACTAAAACCAGAAGCTCCGATGCGTCGGCTAAGACAAGGGAGAAATCTGATTCCGAGTCCGCAATGGCCCGTCCGAGACCTCGGTTCGCTCCGGGCTGCTTCACGGAAGAGAAGGCGAAACAACTCCGGATGAAGACGATGGAGACCGCCAACTTCCACGACATCATGTACCACTCGGCGATCGCGTCCCGCCTGGCTTCGGATGTTCCGAATCGATCCGATCGGTGAAGTTCCCCGGACTCATCCGGTAAGTCACCGTCGCCAGTGAATCTGTCGACTCTCCCTTAGGAAGGAAGTGTTTATTTTTTTAGTTTTTAATTTATGTATATAATATTATGGAATTAGTACGTGGACTTTTTTGTCACTTCGCTTGTGAATAGCCTGGATCATTAATAATATAATTAAATAATTTTTATATACCGTTTGATCTGTTACTCTATGTGTCTTGATCGTGAAATAGGGTGTCGAACGGCCATCCCTATTTAGATCAGAGGTTAATCAGACGGCAGAACGCACGAGCAGACATGTAGGACCCATGATTTTATTGGTTGTAGTTTAGGCCGTTAGATTGTGGAGGTCAAAACTTGGAGTGTTTGAAGTGGACAGCTTGATACTAGGGTACTAAGGCACCTAGGGTTTGGTGATGTATCAAAGGATCCAAGGGATGATGGGATCGCCCATGACGAGGTGACTTGATGATATGATGAATATGCAGTTCCCAGTGGCAGTGCTTGATTGGTTGAAAAGTCAAATCGTAGCTGATAGAGTATGCTCTCTTTTGTTTGCTCATAAATTGGAAGTTCGTATGTCAAAATTATGCCAAATATGATGGATGAGGACATGCACACATTGTACGCGGACCCACAACGCTCCTGACAGTTGATCAGATACCGTTGGTGGCATAGGACAGGTGGAGGGAGATTGAATATGTGGCAAATTCAGTGGATCCACTAATAGTCAATCTGGATCAGCCATTAGATCCCTCCACGTGGCAAAAAGGGTGGATTCATGTAAGATCCTTCCGCGGCGTTTATTCTCCCAATAGTAAATACTTGTTAATTATTTTCTCTTTCAGTAATAGATTATCTTTTCTAAAAACCTGTGGGTATTTGTTAATTATATTTGAATCCACAATGAATGAAGAAAAACGCCCACGGTAATAAGAAAAAGTAAAAATTTGAGAGTTCAAATCGGCCTCCATTAGATGGTTTCCCACAACGTCTCACAGCACATCCCCGCTGTGTATTGGGAATATCTATACTGTAGGACGTTATAGGAAACCATCTTGTGGGGGATTGATTTGAACTCAAAACGTGAACCTGCCTCCGGATACAATCATACAAAACCAGAAGAGAGTTGAGAGTGGTGTTGGTCAATGGTTTTGAGCCCCCAATTTGAATGCTGCACTGTTACTCCTCGGGTCCTCACTCCTCCTCACTCCTCACTAGTCAGTAGACTCAATGCCGGTTTCCATGGGTGATGGGCCCAAGTTCCTTTCTCGCCCCCAGGCCCAAGGCACCCATGCCCGACCAACTGGTTTGGTCGGGCTTCAGTGAGCTTGTCGGATTTGAGGATTTCTAGGCTTTCCTACTTGAACTTTTTTTCAACGTTTAGATGCCTGGTGAGTGGTAACCTGGTTCGTAGGGGTGCAAACGGATCGATCTCGATCCTGGAATTTGGATCACCCTTTTTTGTATCTTCGAATCGAATTAGATTGGATTGGATTATTCCTATCCAATCTAATTTATATTATTATTTATAATTATATATATTATTTATTTATTTATAAATATATTTTTTTTATATTATATTTTTATAAATATATTATATTATTTTTTTATAAAAAAAAACAAGTATATATATTATGAAAATAATTCAAAAATATTTGTATTTTTTGTTTTTATTTTATTTTAATTTTCTTTCAATAATTTATTATTTTTTAAAGAAATACAAATTAGATTGGATCAGATCCAAAAATCCAACTTACCGATAGGATCTAAATTTAAATCGAGTCCTATCAAATCCGATCATATCGGATTCAAATGTATCCTGATTCAAATCTGATCCAATCCGTTTACATCTCTACTGCTTTGTGTATCCAAATGCATGCATGGGCATATAAATATTGAGGCCCCAATGGATTAGAATTGATTGGACCGGTTCTAGTTTCAAGATATGATACCGATGGTGATGGATTGGTTCCGGCTCCTATTATCGATTCATAACTGGTTCTACCCATTCCTTTCAACAGGTTTATTATAAAGCCTATAGGGACTATAGGGAGTGATTTGGTTCTGATTCTACTCAGACCCGACCTCAAAGGCTCAAACAAGGCTAACCTGAGTTGGATTTGACCAAACTTTCCAGTGCAAGGCCCCAGATCCCCGAGACAATTACAAAATCAGTGCAGAAACTCCGGTTGGGCGCTCCTCTCCAATTCCCAATATGTGCCGCCCTACTCACGAGCCATGTCCACTGGGTTCTTTGGTGGAAGCTCGTTCAGAGTTGGTTATGGGCCTCATGGCATTATGGGTCGTTCTGAGCTCCAAGCCTACCAACACTATGAGTGGCCGTTTATTTTAGAGGATGTTAGATTCCATTTATGTTTATGAGTGGCTGTTTATTTATACTTTCACTTTAAGTGTTTCCTGTTTTTGTTGTTTGGTTGGACTTCACTTTAAATGTTTTTTACTCCACCTCAGATTACTATCCATTAAAGTGTGACATTAATATTTAGTTTCAAGAAACGCTAGGGTGTTGAGGGAAACAAGAATTTAACGTTTCTCCAAATATCCCAAGCACAAAAATCAAAGCATCAGTTTTTTACCGTTTATTTGATAAATGATGAAACCAACCAGTTGATTCATTTCAGTTTCTTGTAACATTTAAGAGGGTGAATCTACCTGGGATTCTTTCTTACCGGGTTTCTTTTTCTTTTCAATCCATTCATACAATCATCATTACCCAAAAATAAAAAGGAGAATGACGAACACCCCCAATATCAGAATTTGTAGGTTAAAAGTACATTTGGGATAAGTGCCACCATGCCAGCTTGGAATTGATGCCAATTCACGGGAGGGTATGGGTGCATAGGATGTGTCATTCTCCAAAAATAAAATCCATCATCAGTCATTTCATGTGTGAATCAAATTTTGGAATAGGTCCTGTATATGCATTTTTATGTAATCCAAAATAATAAAAATTAGCATATTAAGGTATAACTTAACAAGTCTTTTTCCTTTATTTCAAAAATGTAATACAAAAGGTAGCTTCAATCCCACAAAGGACTGAAACAAATGCTTGACCAAGCCTGTTTCTTTTTTTTTTTTTTTCGATCAATAAGAACCAGCTCTTCAAAAAACGGTCTGTTACAAGCAACTCTTTCACAATTATCTCTTCAAGGTAAAGAAAATGCCAAGTAGTAACTTCTGAAAACTATCTAAGTCATCAAAGATATGAATACAACGAACTTCCCAATCGACTCTGCACCTTCACTTGCTCTCAATATCATAAAGGTCAGTTCTAAAAGCACTTGTCAAGGAAATGCGGCAAATTCAATCTAAGAATCAGAAAGGATGACCAACAACATCAAGTGAAACATAAAAGCTGATGAATACTACCACGTATGTTTTCAATATGCCATGCTCGAATTTTCTCAGTGTTGTTTAAGTACTAGAATTTACCACATACTTTTTAATGCAAAACTACTACAGTATCTTCAACTTTTAAATATATGTATATTTTTGATAGATGACTTTTAAATATATGTATATAAACATAGCCATATGGGTTTCACAATTGGCCATACTTCTAACAATTTTTTTAGGAATAGGAATGTATTAAACTGGAAATAAATAAATAAACATCTAAATCTAGGGATGGCAATTTCTACCCTACTCAATGGGGCGGATTTTTTTTGCTCAAAGGACGGGTTTTGGTGCAGGTATGGGTTTTAGGATTCTACAACCCGTACGGGTATGGGTAAGGTAAGGTACTAGGCTAAACCCGACCCTCCATGACCCGCATATTGTTGGAAAGCATATGAACTTTATGTACCAAGTGTTGAATTTAATAATATTTTGAATTTTAGATGAAAGATAATTGATGATTCATGTGTTTTCTACATGTCTTAATCAAATAATTGGAGATTTTGTTGTTTATTTGTGTTATTTTACTTATTTATTGCTTATATATGACAAGAAATAATAGGAAATTAGATACATGATCTAAATCCAACCCGCCCTAGCCTTGAATGCGGAGAGGGTTTTGCGTTTTAGTGTGTGGGTAGGGTTTGGATTCTCAAAATCCAACCCGCTACGGGTTTTGGGACGGGTATGGGTTGGGAGGTTTAGGGAGGTGAATAGGGTTAGGGTCTAGAATTTAGAAAACCCTCCCTGAACCCACACCATTGCCATCCCTATCTAAATCTCCTGTGCTTCACAGAAAAAGATTCCCAAATTGCATTATTTGAAGTTGTATTGGGATTAAAGTGAAAAGGGGAGGGAAGATGACCATTGGGGTAATGCAAGGAGTAGCATGTGTGAGAATCTTTCTAATCTGATCTTATTGCAACCTCAATGGGGCTTTTTATCAGTTCCCTTTTTTGCTTTGGTCTCTCGTCTGAGCTGAGATTTTGGCATGAAGTTGTTTCAGGGCCTTCCCTTTATTATTTCCCGATCTGATGGCCATCTTTTTGGCTTTCAAGGTGGACGAAAATTGAGCTAGTCATGCACATACAACTGGATCAACTTTAAATCCAATCTGACACCAAGACCACACTTTCTTGTCAAAAACATTCCTAATGATACTAATGCCCTCTTAAGAAAACAACCACAAGAAATGGCTCTATAATAGTATAATGAGAACTGACAAAAAGCCCCAGATGACCAGCCAGAGCTCTAACCATGAGGCTGGCTGCTGGCATCAATTAATCAAGAAGAACAAGTCAAAACACAACAGTAATCATGATTGAAGAGGCAATATGAGAGTTGCCTTCCACCCCAGTGCGTCAGTTCTTGCAACATTGCCCATGCTAACCAGCCTAAAAAACCCTTTAAACTCCTCAAGGATAACAACCTAGCTAGTGACTTTTATGTAGATCAAGTCAATAACTCTGAATGGTGTAAGAACATTCTAAGGAAGGTTCAGGAGTGTGCGTCTTCCAATGCACCCCAATATGGTAGCCATGATGGACCTCCACAAGATCCAAGATCCGAACATCCCCATCAATAAAGAAAAGGACCATTACCAAATGCTTGTTCTAGCTGTCTGGGTTCTTGGCAGGAGTGGACTGGATATGGACCACATGACCCAAAAAAGGTAAAAAGCATAAATATGATTATAGCACTTTTGTCAACCTGGATGGCTGTTCTGGTCCTTCCATCCATAAATAGGAAGTAAAGGTTTGTATTCTATTGATGTTGTTCCTTTCAGCAATGGATGCTTTTGATATCAATATCAAGATAAATGTACAAAGAAAAAAAAGGTTAAGAGAACTATGCCTAATGGAAACTAGAGGAGAAACAATCTGAAAAGATGCAATCCATTTTTTACAATATAAACAAAATAGGGATAAAGGGGTGTTTTTCTTTTATCCAACTATTCCACCATCTATATGATCATTGTCAACACACATGTACCCAAAAATTGTTTTTTGAGCCAGCCAGATAATATTTCTTCACCCATTACAATCTTCGATGACTATATTAATGCTAGATCGTGAACATTTAAATCCTTTTTCTGACCACTTTAGATGTCAAATCACCCCAACCTTCACATTGTGAGGCCTTCAACTTGTGACTAGGCCTATTATCTGTCAGTCCTACATATCACCAAAGCATCCTAATCAACTCCTTAATTTTGTCTACAACTAAACCTAAAAGTGAGTTCCCTTAATTGCATTCATTTTCAGTTATAACTTCTTCATCTTACTACTATCCATCAAAAATCAATAAACTCATCCTGGATGAACTCCTTTTGTGTACATGTTCTTCAATTATGTCAAACATACTGATCTATATGACATAAATAGCATTACTGTCATCTTATTCTTCTTCATCTTCTCTGCAGTTGATCTATTTTGAGTCAATCTCATTCATGATGGAACCATAGAAGCATACAATTCATACACCTGATCCAGAATTTATTCAATAATAGCCTTCTAAATCTGTCACTCACCTCACATGGAATAACGAAATCATAAAAATAGAACCCGTTGCTACCATAGATAAAAATATTTAAATAAATAAAAACAATGCCTAATTTAATTCATGACCATGACCTTACTAGTGCTTTATTTGCCTTATCTGAAAATAACATGTCAAATTAAAATTGTTTTAGGACTTTTGGATTATAAAGAACGCTACCGGGTTAAAATTTCAACTAAGCTGAACTATACTCTCATCAATCAAAATTATAATCTGCAAACAGCCAAACACCACATATCAGATATATTTAATTATGTATATAGTCTTGCAATGATTTTTGCAACTTCCAAAGTAAAAAAAGATGAAATGGTGACTGGAGACTGATGGGCCAAGGATGTAACATTGCGATAGATCCCCAAACGTGCCTTGGAAGGCGAGGATTTGGCCTGTTATCTGACTTTGGAAGATGGGACATCACTTATCCATCGTCTCCTTAGTCAGTCAAACCTGAACAACTCCAAGAAGATAGATGAGGGCTATGACATGGAGAAAAGAAAAGGGAAATGGGGAAAAATCTTGCTAAGTTGCTTCTGTTAAATGGAATTTACAGATCTCATATTCTCATCTTATTTTTTGGTCTATCTTCAACAATCTCTCCAACTCTGCCATAAAGAATCCTGACCACAGCAACTACCCTAGGGAGGCCATGATCAAATACCTAGCAGATGTGAAAACCCTAACTGGGACCACTACCTTCACATGACCATCTTTACAAGACCTAGAACTAGAAGCCAATATAAAAGCAAATTTAGATTGAAAACTAATTGGGTGCATTTTGGGGCAGTCAATATGGATAGATAGCAAGAATGAAGCAAATTGGAAACTGTCATTTCAGATTATTGATCAAGGTGAGAGATTGAAAGAAAATTTTCAGTTTGAATTATTCCAACAAAGAGAATGAACCAGCACCAGTAAAAGTATTTCAAATCCACTCAAATTGCTACACATTGCGACTTTTTGTCAATCATTGGGCCTCTCCCAATCTAACAACTGCAAACATGGGAAATGCATTGCCCCCTTAGAATACTCCTACTTTCAGCTCCATTAGAAATCTGTACATGGCTCTAAGTTAGGAGATGGGAAGAAAATTTTCAGGTTTCCATAGTCAACCACTCAACCCAAGAAAAAGAACCAGCACCAGTGAGAAGGATTTTACTCAAATTGCCAGACTTTGCCACTCTTTTTTGCCAATTATTGGATCCTCCTCATCTAACCATTGCAAGCATGGAAAATGCATCACCCCCTTTAGAACACTACTATTTTCAAGTCCACCAGAAATCTATTGATCTGGAATAATCTTTAGAGAATAGTGGCATTGCTGACCTTATGTGGTTGGGATAAAATGATGATGATGATATTGCCAACCTCACATCTTCTCTTGATAACTAACGTTGGTTCATCAAACAAATGCAGCTAAATCCATTGTGCCATCCAACTAATCAAGCTTACAAAGGTACCGTATTTGACTTTTTCTCCCCATATTAAGTTAGTTATTCGTTAAGAAGTTTTAGAAAGCAACACCTCCAAATTTACACGAAATAGAGGTTTTTTTTGTTCATCTTTGTTGTGTAACATATATATATATATATATAACCTGATGCATCCTAACTATGGCTTTTTGGCATAAACATACTAATCAACTAAATAAATTTTTATACCAACTATTAGGGATTGACTACACCAATCCTATTTCTCAACTGCACTCCATCAATGGCGACATTCACCATTAAACTATCCACTTAACTAAAAAAGTGGATTTTTTTCAACCATGGGAAACAATATATGAATAAATTGAAGTTTCCCATGCAAAAGAATCTTTTCCTCAATTTAAGCATATCTAAAAACTGCATTAATAAACGGTTTTCTATATAATAAGCTAGAGGTAATTGTGATTTTCCCACCATCTTCTATATTTTCTTTTATTTTTATGCTAAGGTCTTCAAAATTTTAGTTATATACTTCTTGTCCCCATTCCTCTCATCCCCTACCAACCCTTGAACATAGACACTGAAACAGGAAACTTATACTTCTAGAAAGGCATAAGAAGGGATTAAACACGATATAGAGTTACTTTTCCTTGGCTCCCTAAAAATGAAAAATGCTCCTAAGCGTTGTATCTTTTCTAACCTGTCCTTGACCTCCATAATTCATCTCCAACCTCTTTCTATTAGTAAGTTCAAAGCCTTCTTTTTGAACAATTTATAACATATTGGTTATTCATCACATATGGGGAACAAAGAAGCTGATATAACCATATTACCATTCAAAAAACGTAACCACAAGCCAAAATACAGAGATAATTGGATGACTTAGACGTTATGGACAGAACTATTAAATAAAATCCCAACTCATAACAGACTGCGGTAAAACACAATAGAAACTGAAAAGGATACACCAAATAAAATCCATGAAGAAAGCCTCCTGCCAGGACAGCGGTGAACAATCGATCCCTCAAAGGTGGATTCCTCCGAAGCCCAATCCTTACTAGAAACCAAAAGAAAATCCCAAACATTAACAAAAATCAGGCCAAAATAACTCTTAAGGGTTGGAGGAAGACCGCAGTAATGTATGAGAATAAAATTAACAGATTGAAATTTATCCCAAGAATAAAATGTAGCTAAAACAAAAAACTAAAAAAGAGTAACAAAAAATAAGAAGAAAATGAAAAAAAAAAAAAAAAAAAAAAAAACAGGAAAAAGAACTTACTGAGGGGAAGGATGGGGGCATATATAAGAGGCACCAAAAACTTGAAAGGAGGACCTTTGTTCGGCTTTCTAATAGCAGTCTCCCTTCAACATGAAACCATATAAACCAAAGAGAAACTCAGGGAAAGGGAATCGAACTTCCCCGCGAAATCAAAAGAACAAACACCGAAACCAAGTAAATAAGTAGGCAAAGAAAATCCGAACAGCTCACCCGTTTGAGAGATCGGAGGAGGATGCCATGGCAGATAAAAACGAATTCTCTTTCAATGAAGCTAAGGGAGCTATCGCCTCTTGGCGGTGGTCGGAGAACAGAATCTCTGGATTTGATTTGGTAATGGCGTAATGCTTCTTCTTTCAACAGTCAAAGCTCAAAACCCTTTTTATAAGTGGAGGACTGAGCGGCGCCTTGAAGTAGTTTTTTCGTCCACGTAATGACGTAATCAGTGAAGTCAGTCTCTGCGTTTTGCCTCGTCTGTAGGGCGGAGATTCGGAGAGCTGCACCGTTCGTAATTCGGATTAGCTGAACGCTTTAGCTGTTCAGCGGGCTGTGGAACCGATGAAGAAATTCTACGTCAGTAATAAATTGATGAAACCCACTGAGGGTTTGGCTTTTATCAAAGCCTCATTGGTTTGAACACCATTCGGACGAGAGAATGACACTCGTTCATAAGCGTGTCTGTATTCTATATTTGTGCAAGGATGGTAAATGGGTGTTTACCATAAACATCGTTAGTCATCCTTCATTCAAAGTGTTTTTTCAAAACTCATCTCCTTGTTCTGCTATCCTCCCCAATCAACGAAGACAAAAGGCATCACCGGTGGTGAAAGCTTCTTCCGGCAATCGGCAACAGAGAACAGGTAAATCTTCCTTATTCTTTGCTTCTCTAAAACATAGTCTTCTTCTCACGAAAAGCCTGACCCTTACTATTGATGGCAATGATATTCCATCGGCGATGAACGGCTTCATCTACAACTAATCTGCCATGCTTCCGAACGGGGTAGTAGGGATCCTGAAACGGAAGAGATGGGAAAGCTCCGGGGGAACCCGGTGTAGAGGCTCCGAAGCTCAAGTTAGAATACTTCAAAAGTAAGGTAATACCAGATAGTGCAAAGTTTGCATACCTCCGTTGTCGGGGGGCAGGGGGCTCTTATAGTCACTTCGTGTGCTCGTCCCGAGGCCCTTGTCAGATCGGGTATGATTACCCTTGCGCTTGTCAACTCGGCCATCGTCCCTTCTGCTGAGACAGAACCGTCACTGCCTAACCGTCTAACTGGAGATGGCGGCGTCAGTGGCGGTGGCAGGTGGCCGTTTAGAGTGATGCTGCCAAACGTCAGATCCCAAGTCAGTCAGGCGTGGCGCCCTCGGGCACGGACTTCCCTGGTGTCAGGCATGGTACGACTTGTTTGGCTTTGGTGCCCAAAAGATGATGCGAAGTGCTGAGCGAGGCGGTCTTGAGCTCGGAGGTATCCCGAACTGTTACAAGGTGGGTCAGTTCGGCGAAGTGTATCCCGAGCTGTTACAAGGTGGGTCAGTTCGGTGAAGTGTATCCCGAGTTGTTACAAGGTGGGTCAGTTCGGCGAAGTGTATCCCGAGCTGTTACAAGGTGGGTCAGTTCGGCGAAGTGTATCCCGAGCTGTTACAAGGTAGTTCGGCGAAGTCTATCCCGAGCTGTTACAAGGTAGTTCGGCGAAGTCTATCCCGAGCTATTACTAGGTAGTTCGGCGAAGTGTATCCCGAGCTGTTACAAGGTGGGTAAGTTCGGCGAAGTGTATTCCGAGCTGTTACAAGGTAGTTCGGCGAAGTCTATCCCGAGCTGTTACAAGGTAGTTCAGTTCGGCGAAGTGTATCCCGAGCTGTTTACAAGGTAGTTCGGCGAAGTCTATCCCGAGCTGTTACAAGGTGGGTTAGTTCGGCGAAGTGTATCCGTTCCCACCTAGGCTTGGCCCCTTTTGCCGAGCTGTCGTTTTTGCCACGTGTCTCATAATAAAGAGGTCGGGCCAAATCTTCCTTCATCAATTGCCCCCCACTCCTTGCGCCGAGCGTCTTGCCATGGTGCGGGGAGTTTTCAAGAGGTAGTTGGTGGATTTGTCCCGTCCTTCAAACCTTCACTGTATGAGACGCTTTTGCTAGGGTTTTTTTGGTTTTCGAGAAGGCTGGAAACGTGCTTACTCAAGAACGCTGGTGGTTGTGACCGTGCGTTTTAAATTTCAAACCAACTCGCGCCACTGGGACGTGACAGCGGGTCATGTCAAAAAGGCACGCCACTGCTGTACGTGCGCGGTCGACTGTCAGAGAGACGTGCGGCACGTCAGTTTCGAAAAGACGCTTGTCGAAGCGACGTCGATTTAAAAAAGACGTGCTGACGTTTCGCTTTTTTCGGAAAGATGTGCGCCAATCACGTCTCGACTTTAAGGGTTGTGCGGTCGGTAAGAACGTGGGCCGTCGGATCGTCTTCGGTCTGCACGGTCGATTCTTGGTTACTGTAGCTATAAATAGTGGGGGACCCCGGTTGGTTTGTCACTTCTGCGGTTTGTCTACTGAGTTCGCGTCCAACCTTTCAACTCGCGTCCAAGTCTTTTCTAGCTCGCGTCAAGGCTGGTTATACAGTCTTCACGGTTCTTTGGCTTGTTCTTCAAACTTTCCGATGAGTACTTTTTTGAATCTATCTTTTCCCCAATGTCTAGCTTTGATATCTCAGACGATTCTTCGAGTAGGGCCGACGTAGGTTCCACCAACCGAGCCGTGTCCCCAGACTGCCTCAGTGATCCTGAGGTGGAGCTTGAGGACTATGAACCAGTGGGCCGAGTCGCTTCGAGTAGTTTGGCGTCTACCTCCCGCCGAGGTCGGATGCTAGACAGGTTTGGTCCTTCGACCATGATGCCTGAGGGGCTTCAATCCATACTTCTGTCCTACAATCTTCCTGGGGGGTACACATATTTCATTCCTTCGGGTAGCTTTCCTTGGGAACACGGTCCCGACGAGATCGTGATTTTTCGAGAGCAGCTCGCTGCAGGGTTGCGACTTCCTTTCCATCCCCTTCTCGTCGAAGTCATAAACCACTTCGGTGTCACCATTGGCCAGCTTCATCCGAACTCTATTCGGAACCTGGTGGGGACAATTTCCCTTTTTTGCGAGTAGAACTTCCCCTTGGACTTAGAGATATTCTCCTCTATCTTGATGCTCAAGAGACAGGCGGGTCCTATTCCTGGGGGGAGACGGGCGTATTACCTTACTCCTCGCCAGGGTTTTAAACTTCTGCACGATCTTCCTAACAAGGTCCCGGCGTGGAAGCGGGACTACTTCGGCGTGCGAAGTGCACAAGGATGGCCTTTTCAGACCGGGTGGGGTGAGGCCGCACCCGATTTGGGCGTAACTCTTGATAAAGAGACGGTGAAGGGCCTCTGGCAATAGGCACGGCAAGGCTTAAAGTGCCACCACTACTTAACGGAGGTTAAGCTTTTTGCAGCCGGCCTGAGTTCGGGTAGGTTTCTGGCTATGCGGCTCCCTTTTTTTTTTTGATGTCGAACTCGTTTATGTAGGTGTGATGGATGCAGAGAGAACTCGTGGGGGGCGTTTGTTCCAAGGTATGAAGAGGAGGAAGCGGGTCGCCAAGCGAACTCGTAGCGAGCTGCCCCTAGATGAGGAGCCCCAAGCTCCAGACCATACGCCAGAGGATCTGCCCAGGGAGCCCGAAGTGACTCCACCGGTGCACGAGACTGCCGGGGCGCCTTACGCTGAAACCACTCATACGGGTGCTCCTGCGTACTCAAGTGCTCCTGCTCACTCTGGGTCTGCTCATATGCGGGCTGGGCCCTCAGGCTCGGGAGCTCAAGGGGAGTTTAGCAGCGTGTTGACGCTGAACTATGCTCTTCAGAAGAGTAGAGACACTACTTTCCCCGAGGAGGTCGCGGCGTGGACCGATCTTCCCTTGAATCAGGTTGCTTGTCGCGCCGTAACACATGCCATGGTGGTAAGTTACTGTCTTCCTTTTTTATTCTGTTGCTTCTGCTGTCATTTTGCTCACTTGTTTCTTTTGGTAGGTGAATTCTTCGATTCATGCCTTGGCGGCCCAAGTGGAGAGGAGCTCGCGACAGGCACGAGCTGCTGAGGCTGCCGCTCATGCTGCTGAAGAAGCCTTCCGTGCTGCAGAGGCAAATACCTGGGCTGCTGAGGCGGCTGCATATGCCGCTGAAAAGGCTGCTCGCGTCGCGGCGGCCAGACAGGCGAGGTCTCAGCGCGACGCCGAGGCCATGGGGGTAGTTGTCAAGCATATGGCAGACTTGAAGTTGGATTTGCAGCATCAAGTTGAGTATCTTCAGGAGGACATTAGGGAGAGAACACAGATTTTTTCCCAAGGCATTGAAGACGCCAAGAAGAAGGCAGTTGAAGACTACATTGCCTCCCCGCGTTTTGACAATCTGATGGTGGACTCTTACAGGAGGGGGTTCAAATTGAGCCGGTGGATGATCCGGAATACATACCCCGACCTCGATGTAAGTGCCATAACCACTTCGCGTATAACTCAGGAGATGGCCAATGCTGCCGATGGCGAGCCGGACTCTGAAGGAGAGGCAGGGCCTTCGGGTGTTGTTGAAGTGCCTTCCGATGGCGAAGAAATGGCTCCGGGCATGTAAAATTTATTTTTTATTTATTATTTTTTTTTGCCAGTGTACTGTTTCTTGCAACGGAGTGTCTTTTTCCCCTTGCTCATCTTCCCCGAGTTGTTTCTTTGTCGGGTTTTTAAATTTTCGTGGCCTTTTATGCCGCAAACTGATTTTTGCAGAGCTAATAATGTGCTGAAGTTCCTCGGCTTGCCTTGTGGCACATGGCCTGATTTCGTCCACTTCGCTAGGTGGTTTATAGGTAGTATCCCCTCAAGTTCACGATGTTCCACGTTCGGGGTACTCGTTTTCCTTCCAAGGTTTCGAGTTCGTATGCGCCCCCGAGCGCTGTTTTTACTTTATAGGACCCTTCCCAATTAGGTCCAAGCTTGCCGACGCCGGGTTCGGGCACCATAATCTTACGGAGGACCAGGTCGCCGACTCGGAAGCTTCGTTGCTTTACTCTGCTATTGTAGTAGCGAGTTACCTGCTACTGGTATGCCGCTGTTCGGATGTGCGCGAGGTCCCTTACCTCGTCCAGTAGGTTGAAGTTGGTGCGTAACTCGTCTCCGTTCGTCCGATCGTCGTATGTTTCTAATCGCAACGTTGGTCTTTCGATTTCCGCCGGGATCACCGCTTCAGTGCCGTAGGTGAGGTTGAAGGGGGTTTCTCCCATGGCTGCTTTTTCGGTCGTTCGGTGAGCCCATAAGACACTTGGTAGCTCTTCGGCCCACAATCCCTTAGCACGATCCAGACGTGTTTTCAGTCCGCAGGATGGCTCTATTCATCACTTTCGTCTGGTTGTTTGCCTGTGGGTGTGCGACTGACATGAAATTTTGCCGAATCCCCATGTCCTGGCACCACTCTTGGAACTTGATATCCTCGAACTGTTTGCCGTTGTCGGAGATTAGAACCCGAGGTAATCCGAACCGACATACTATGTTCTTCCAAAAGAAGTTCTGTATGTTTCGGGCCGTAACAGTTGCCAGAGGTTCGGCTTCTATCCACTTCGTAAAGTAATCTACTGCAACAACTAAGAATTTTCTTCCGCCTGTTGCTGGTGGGAATGGCCCTAGGAGGTCGATGCCCCATTGTGGAAAGGGCCACGGGTTGGCGAGGTATTTGAGGTCGGAGGCAGGTTGATGGTGGATGTTAGCGTGCTTCTGACACTTGTCGCATTTTCTGACGAGCTCGACAGCTTCTGCCTTCATCGTTGGCCAGTAGTATCCTTGTCGAAGTGCCTTTTGGGCGAGTGCTCTGCCCCCCAAGTGTCCGCTACACAGGCCTTCATGAGTGTCGCGGAGTACAAACTCGGCTTCAGTAGGTCGCAGGCACCGCAAATAGGAGAGCGTGTACGACCGTCGGTATAACCGTTCATCTATTATGACATATTTGGCCGCCTGGCGCTGCACCCTCTTGGCCGCATTGCATTCTGCAGGGAGGGTTCCGTCTATCAGGAAGCTTGCGAGTGGGTCGATCCAGCTCGGCTCTGCTTATAAGATGGGAGCAACCTCCTCTGTCCCCCCAAGAATACTAGGCCAAGGTAAGTCCTCTATGTACACAGTTCTCATATTGTTGTGACTCGCGCTGGCTAACCGGGACAGGGCGTCGGCCTCAGTGTTTTCGGACCTCAGGATTTGCCTGATGATGTGTGACCGGAAGTTGAGCAGGGCTTCTTTTACTTTGGCCAAATATGCGATCATGGAGAGATCGCATGCTTCGTATTCGCCGGTAACTTGGCACACTAGCGAGGTAACCTTTTAGTTCGTCAAACGAGAACTGGCAGTCCTGGGTCCATTCAAACCCTTTGCCTTTGACTGCCTTGAAGAAGGGTAGGCAGCGGTCTGCTGACTTAGATAAGAAGCGGCTTAGGCTATGCGGCCATTTAGCCTCTGAACCTCTTTTATTTTCCGAGGTGGTTTCATATCTAGAATGGCTTTTATTTTGTCCGGGTTGGCCTCAATACCGCGCTGATTGACAATGTAGCCTAGGAACTTGCCCGAGGTGACGCCGAAGGCACACTTGTTGGGATTCAACTTCATGCTAAAGTGACGCAGGATTTGGAAAACAGAATCTAAGTCTTGTATTAACTCTTGTGAAAACTGAATCTTGACGACCATGTCGTCTACATAGCACTCTATCTTCGTACCAATCAGGGGCCGAAATAGCTTATTTACAAGTCTTTGGAAAGTTGCCCCGGCGTTTTTTAGTCCGAAGGGCATGACTTTGTAGTAATACAGGCCGAACTCGGTTATGAAGCTGGTTTTTTCCTCATCGGATGGGTCCATCCTAACTTGGTTGTAGCCCGAGTAGGCGTCCAGGAAGCTTAGCAACTCGTTTCCCGAGGTCGCGTCCACTAGGCGGTCACTTCTGGGGAGGGGGAAGCAATCTTTCGGGCAAGCTCGGTTCAGGTCGGTATAGTCGACGCACATGCGCCACTTGCCGCTTGCCTTTTTTACCAACACCGGGTTGGCCACCCAGCTCGGGTAGTGGACTTCCCTTATGAAGTTTGCTGCGAGGAGCTTCTCAACCTCCTCGTCGATCACTCTCCAGCGTTCTGGGGCTAAGTTGCGTTTCTTCTGTCTAATGGGTCTGACAGTTCGGCTCGTAGGGGGTCTTCGATGGAAGCTCCGATGCTTAGTGTGCGAGCTGGGTCCGTAGCTGAAGTCGGGATTGCGACTGTTTCCTCCGTGGGCGAAGCTCGCTCCTCACCTTGCTCCGCCGGCCGCTCCAGCTCGAGGTCGTCGGCCGCCTTGGTTTTTCCCTTTAGGGCGGCAACGTAGCACTTGCGGGACTCGAGTTGGTCGCCCCGCTACCCCTATACCGTAGTCCGTAGGGAACTTCATGCCCAAATAGTAGGTGGAGACCGTCGCCCGTAGGACATGCGTGATCGGCCGCCCTATTATGGCACTGTATGGGGAGGGGGGCGCGACTACCAGGAAATCATGGTTGAGTCTGACCGCACAAGGCCATGTGCCGACTTCCACAGGGACAGTTATTTTTCCGAGGGGCCTAACTTCCTCTCCGCTGAAACCTACCAGGGGAGTGTTCGCGGGCTTCAGCTCGCTCCTCTTTAATTGCAGCTGGTCAAATGCCGATTTGAAGAGGATGTCCGCTGAGCTGCCCGAATCTACGAGTACGCGCCTGACCTCGAAGTCGCTGATCCTTAGCTTAATGACAAGCGCGTCATCATGGGGGTAGTGGACTCCTCGCGCGTCATCCTCTGTGAAAAAGACTGGTTCTTCGGTCTTTGGTCTCTTTGGGGGGTTCCTTTCTTTGAGGGCCGCTTCGCGAATTGAAGTCCGGGCTGCTGCCGAGGTACACCCCGCTACCACCGATCCTCCCACTATTACATGGATGGTTCCCCGAACTGGCCTCTCTTCCGGAGGCTGCTTCTACAACGGTTCGGCAGGTCTGTTGCTAGATTTGGGTGCATCCTTTTCGTGCTCCCCTTGCCGACCTGCTTTATTGTTATTGTTGTGCTGTACAAAGTTTATCAAGTATCCGCGATGGATGAGTCCCTCTATCTCGTCCCGGAGGTTATCACACTGTTCGGTGCTATGACCATGGTCTCTATGGAAACTACAATACAAATTCTTGTTTCTATCGTTCGGATTTCCCTTCAGGCGAGGTGGCCACTTAACGTACGGAGCGTCTTTGATCGTCATTAAGATCTCTGTCCGCCTCGTGTTCAACGGCGTGTAGTCCGTCTGAACTGCTAGGGGGGCCCGGAAGGACTGGTTCGGCTATGGCTCCCGGGTCGGGTTTTTTCTACTCACCGGGTTGGAGAGCTCGCCTTCTCTCTTTCTTTTCTTGTTTCCGCCTTCGGTTTGTTGGTTGATCTCTTCCTCTGTCCTCATGAACTTATCCGCGAGTTTGAGGATTTCGGCCACGGTCGCGGGCTGGTTGGCCACCATGTGCCATTTGAACTCTTTGTGCGTCACCCCTCTTTTGACCGCCGCGAGCTGCACTACGGGGTCCAATCGCGGTATTTGCAAGCATGCCTTGTTGAACTGCTTGATGTAGCCCCGAATAGATTCTCCTTCTCTTTGGACCACTCCGAAGATGCTTTCCTCTATTCTGGGGCACCGTTGGCTGGTGATGAAGTGTGTGGTGAAGACTTGCACGAACTGGGCCCAGCACTTTATCGACCCGGGGGCCAGGCTCCTGTACCAAGTGCAGGCTACCCCCCTGAGGGTGGTGGTAAAGGCTACGCACATGCATGATTCGCTAGCCCTGGCGAGGTGCATTTGCGACTGAAAGGCGTCAACATAGTTGTTGGGGTCGAAGGACCCGTCGTACTTGTCCAGAGGTGGGAGCTTGAAGTCTCTGGGTAAGGGGACTGCCAGGAGTTCCGATGTGAGGAGGGAAGAAAGGAGAGAGCCGGGGTAGCCCCTACCTCGTCCGAGCTCGTGGCTTTGCCTCTGAATTCCGACAAGGCGCGAGTGGCGGTTTGGCGAGTTCGCCGGCGCCTTCGCCGTTGAGCGGGCCTTGTGCTGGCACTGCTGGCCTCTGTGTTACCGAGCTCGATGGGCCCAGAGTGCTGGTAGTCTGCCATCAGGGCGCTGAATCGGTTTTCGGTGAGCGGGAGCTCGGGCTTGGAGCGTCGGGGAGCCGACCTCGCAGGCGAGGTTCCCGACCCACCCGCGGGTTGCGAGGCGGGGATGACATTTTTCTCTCTTCGGCCTGGGGACGAGGCCTGGCTGTTGGGGTGGTTCTGGGGCCGGGAGGCCTTCGCCTGGCGGGGGCGCCCATCCTGTGGGGAGGCCTTGACCGGCCTCGGAGCGGGGTGGCGAGGTGGAAGTAGTGGTTGGTTCAGTGGCAGTTGGGGGAACTGCTGTTGATAGTGATACTGGGAGATGTTGTGCAGCACTTGGTGCTGGTGAAGCTAGTGTTGCTGGAACTGTTGCATTTGGGCTTGCATTGCCCGCATGCACTACATCAGGTCCTCCAATCAGTCTTGGCTAGCTGCCAGGGGGACGGCAGTTGGTTCAGTGAAGGTTGTCTCAATGGGGAGAGGAAAGGGGACGTTTGTGGTAGGAGGGTTTACGGGTGCCACTGCTTGTGGCGTGTTCAGGATGGGGATCCCATCCGCCGAAAGGGGGATGGTGAACTGTCCAACGCACACTACGGGGACCTGAAGTTGCTCCCCGGTGGCGTTTGTCTCCGTGCCACGTCCGGTGTTGCTGGAGGAGGCCATGAGTGTTGGGTTTTTTGAAGAAAAAAGGGGGTATCGAAGTTTGGAGGGAGGCTTTTTGAAGCGTTTTCCCACAGACGGTGCCAATTGATGGAGCGCGATCCGGCTGGTCTTAACAGGGATCCTGAAACGGAAGAGATGGGAAAGTTCCGGGGGGAACCCGGTGTAGAGGATCCGAAGCTCAGGTTAGAATCCTTCAAAAGCAAGGTAATACCAGATAGTGCAAAGTTTGCATACCTCCGTTGTCGGGGGGAGGGGGCTCTTATAGTCACTTCGTGTACTCGTCCCGAGGCCCTTGTCAGATCGGGTATGATTACCCTTGCGCTTGTCAACTCGGCCGTCGTCCCTTCTGCTGAGACAGAACTGTCACTGCCTAACCGTCTAACTGGAGATGGCGGCGTCAGTGGCGGTGGCAGGTGGTCGTTTAAAGTGCTGCTGCCAAACGTCAAATCCCAAGTCAGTCAGGCATGGCGCCCTCGGGCACGGACTTCCCTGGTGTCAAGCATGGTACGACTTGTTTGGATTTAGTGCCCAGAAGATGATGCGAAGTGCTGAGCGAGGCGGTCTTGAGCTCGGAGGTATCCCGAACTGTTACAAGGTGGGTCAGTTCGGCGAAGTATATTCCGAACTGTTACAAGGGTCAGTTCGGCGAAGTGTATCCCGAGCTGTTACAAATGGGTCAGTTCGGCGAAGTGTATCCCGAGCTGTTACAAGGTAGTTCGGCGAAGTCTATCCCGAGCTGTTACAAGGTAGTTCGGCGAAGTCTATCCCGAGCTGTTACTAGGTAGTTCGGCGAAGTCTATCTCGAGCTGTTACAAGGTGGGTCAGTTCGGCAAAGTGTATCCCAAGCTGTTACAAGGTAGTTCGGCGAAATCTATCCCGAGCTGTTACAAGGTAGTTCAATTCGGCGAAGTGTATCCCGAGCTGTTTACAAGGTAGTTCGGCGAAGTCTATCCCGAGCTATTACAAGGTGGGTTAGTTCGGCAAAATGTGTCCCCTTGTTCCCGCCTAGGCTTGGCCTCTTTTGCCGAACTATCGTTTCTGCCACGTGTCTCATAATAAAGAGATCGGGCCAAATCTTCCTTCTTCACTACTGGTTGGAAGAAAAAGCCTAGCCAAGCTCTCAAAGCTCTGAGAGTCCAAAGTGCTACATGGGATCCCAAAATATTTCGAAACCATCAGATTGTTTTCATTCACGATTTCTGGATCTGGGAACTCAATCTTATCATAGTCATTGGGCAGAGAATCCGTTATTTCTGAATCTTGCTTAGGTGTTGGTGCAGTCAGAGATGCCTGTGGGGTAGGAATATCCAAGACCTTCGGTGAAGCTCCGCTGTAGGAGAGAGACAATTGAACAATTCCTACTGGAGAATGGAAGAGATCTGTCGAGGAGAGAGAAAACTCTTGTGCCAATTTTCCATTGCCAATAAGAACATCCGAAAGAGGCACCAGTGAGAATCCAAGCAACTGGTCTTCAAGATAATTCTTGACCCTGCTGAGCATCCATATCTCACATTTGAGGGAGGATTCTATGGTCCAAAATTGAGTCGAAGATTCTTGCTGAAGAGTAGATTCCTTCCTCCGCCGTTAATGATCTGAGTTGAGACGGTAGTTTCAGGATTGCTGGTCAGGCAAAGCTTGGCATAGACGTCTTGCTTATGGCGGTAGTCAATTGCAGATGAAGCCATTCGTCGCCGGTAGAATATCATTGCCATCAACAGTTAGGGTTAGGCTTTTCATGGGAGAAGACTGTGTTTTAGAGAAGCAAAGAAGAAGGAAGATTTACCTACTCTCTGTCGCCGGAAGAAGCTTTCACCGCTAATGATGCCTTTTGTATTCTTTGGTTGGAGAGGATAGTAGAACAGGGGTATGGGTTTTTTAAAAACACTTTGAATGAGGGATGGCTAGCGCCGTTTGTGGTAAACACCCGTTTACCATCCCCGCACAAATATAGAATGCACACACACTTATGACGTGTGTTATTTAAGCCCGAAAGCTAAAAAGTCAAAAATAGGCTTATATAAGCTGAAAATCAATTTTTTTGGTGAAACTATTTTCAATAACTTTTCCGAGATGGTTCAATCCAATCAATGTTGAAGCTCTCCAACCCAGCCCATCCCTTTACTAATAGCTTGTTTGGAAGGGCTTCTGCATTGGAGGCTAGATTCAGCTTTGGTGGTCGAGCACCCATGTTCTTGATATTTAGAGTATCCTATTTTAGCCGCATTTTTGGCATATGGAACATAGTGGTCGGCTTTTTAGATTTTTCACCAATAGGGATGGTAACGGGGAGGGTTTTGTAAATTCTAGACTCTACTGGCCTCCCTAAACCTCCCAACTTATACCCGCCCAAAAACCCATAGTTGGTTGGATTTTGAAAATCCAAACCCTACCCATATATGAAAATGCAAAGCCCTCCCCGACTCTACCCTCCCTACATTCAAGGGTAGGGGCATGTTGGATTTAGAACCCGTATCTAATTTCTTATTATTTCTTGTCATATATAAGAAATAAATAAGTAAAATAACATAAATAAACAACAAAAAATTAAATTATTTGATTAAGACATGTAGCAAACACAAACTATCAATTATCTTTTACACAAAATCCAAAATATTAATTCAACACTTGGTACATAAATTTTATATGCTTTCCAACAATATGCAGGTAAGGGAGGGTCGGGTTTAGCCTAATACCATACCCTACCTATACCCATACATGTTGTAGAATCCAAAAACCCGTTCCCACCCCAAAACCCATCCGTCAAGCAAAAAAGCCCACCTCATTGGGTAGGGTAGAAATTGCCATCCCTATTCACCAAACATAGCTTTTGTCATTCCCATCTGGAGCCTATCTTGGAACACCAAAATCTTCGTAAAGCCTCCCAAAGAGATATTAACATTTTGAAAGCAACTCAATCAAAGTGGTGAGATGGATCGCGATTGTTGCATGAAAAATTAGACCCAAAAATCCATACCATCAAACTTCGTGGGAATTTAGTGGCGTTCAGTAGTGTGTAAATATCATGGACGAGACCGTTTTGGTCCTATCCACGATAAGATATGGTGTTCTACTATGTGTGGACAGTCCCCGTCCACAAAATATTGTGGACAAGAACGAGCTACACCTCAATTTATCATCCATAGTATTTTCTCATGGATGGTCCACGCTATGGTGTGGACAATTTGTGGGAAGGTTTCAGTGTAACACACTTGTGTTACATTGGTCCAATTGCTCTCATTTTATTTAATATTTTAAAAATTTTTAAATTTTAATATTTTATCAATAAAATAATAAGTTTTAATGTTAAATCTAACACAAGTTCGATGGTTTTCCTTCTTCACTCTTTTTTCATTATTTAAATATTAATTTTTTAATATTTTTATCAATAAAATAATATTTACAAAATATATATTTTTTATTTTTTTAATATTTAAAATAATATTTTTAATTATTTTAAAAATGCAATTGTTGCCTACATATTAATTTATTGATTTTTTTCAAATTATTTACCATATAAAATGCAAAAATTAGACATTTGTGATCGACTATGTAGATCTCCAATAAATTGTATATGAGATACATGGAATCAAAAAGTATGGTGTGGACCATCACCGTGAGTGTGGACTAGTTCGGTCCACACAATTTACCCACAGTTCAGAATAACTGTGGACTGCGGTATGGTGTGGATAGGTCCCTATTGCAGGGTGTGGTGTGGACCAGTCCACACCTACCAATTTCTCATCTACACTAAAGAGCGCCCCTTCATCCCTCCGGTGAGCCACATATTCTACACAACAAATTCTATAGTTGAAACTTTGTAATAACTAAATCACCAAAATTTGGATATTTTTGAATGATGTACAAACCTTTGCTTATGCACAAATTTTGTAGGTGGCCTTTTTAGAGAATTAGCTTCAACGTGAATTCTTTTGTTTTACCAAGTGGCGAGAAATATTGATCCGCATTTGGTTGCAGTTAGGGGTGTCCACAAGTCGAGCTTCTCGCTAGTTATTTGAGCTCGGCTTGGTTCGATTTAAACCAGGCTTCGAGTTGAGCTAAAGCCCAATGAAGCTTAGCTTGTGAGGCTCATGAGCCTAATCGCTTATCGAGCCACAAACATACATACATACATACATACATACATAATTCTTATAATTCTTAACTTTTTGTATGTAAGATAAAAAAAAACTACTTTTATATGTATAATTTTTATTTTTTAGAAAAAAGTTTGGCTTGTAGTTGAGCTTGAGTTGAGCCAAGCTCGAACTTGTGAGCTTTTGAACCAAGTCGAGCTCGAGCTCAAGTCTCTAGCTTGAATTAAGCTTGAGCTCGAGCCAAACACTATTTCTGTGAGCTGAGGTTGAGTAGCCAAGTATTCGGCTCAAATCGGCTCAAATCCACCCCTAGTTGCGATGCAAATGCATGAGAGTGTAAACCGGCAGAGTGTAGATTTGTTTTTTTTTTTTTTTTACTTCAGATTTGACTTTATTTGTTTGTAAATGGTCCCACTTTATATGCAAGAGGATGGAGGACGACGTGGCTTCCACTCTGAATTTGTTAAAATTTCAATTGACTTAAATCCTAACCCAAACATGATCTATCTAATATCTATAAATATATAGCAAGACAATCCATGCCAACTTGCTTCTTCTTGCTCCATTACCCCATCCCTACATTCTCCATTACTCTCTCTCCTTTCCCCCTTCCTACCACTCCAAATTTGCCATCTAAGCACCCTCTCTCTTCATTCCTCTCCCTTTGCATTGGGTTCTCTCTCTTTCCCCCACAATTCACATCTCTTCCTTTCTATAACAACCTAACTTCTCTCCTTAATTAGCTAAATATATGTTTTATTCTCTCCATCACTTCTATCTCTAATTGCTCTCTATTCTCCCACTTTCCCATAAAAATAGGGCCACAATTTATTAATATTTGGTTTTGCAAATCAAATAATATCTCTATATGTGGACGTGATTTCAAGAGAGGGGAATAAGGGGAATTCAACTTTTCCTATATATTCATGGTATCTTCCAATATTGTTAAATAATCTATTCTTAAATAATAATCTATTGTTAAATAATCCATTAGTTATGAAAATTATTAAAAATTTCTGAAAAATATTCTACCCAAAATTATGAAATAATTATTTCAGAAATAATCTATTATTTAACAAATATTAAATAATTAAATAATTTATTGTTAAATAATCCATTAGTTATGAAACTTATTAAAAATTTCTGGAAAATATTCTACCCAAAATTATGGAATAATTATTTCAGAAATAATCCATTATTTAACAAATATTAAATAATTTAGTAATCTACCAAAAATTATTAAATAATATTTAATAATTTTTTGTTATTAATAAATGTTCAAAATTTCAAACTTTAGCGTAATTTACATTAATCATTGTAATTTAATAAATTTTCATTAAATTTTTACAATAATAATTTATTGATAAAATGTATTACTGATTAGAATAATTTACTAATTTCTATAAAATTGATAATTATAGTTAAAAATTATCAAATAATTTAGGGGAACTCTTTAACTAATAATCCATAATTATTTTTTAAATAAGTAATTAAAAATTAAGAAATTATTCCATGAAAAAATGTTCTCCAATACTATTTAAATAATAATCCATTATTATTATTCAACTAAATAATTATTAAAAAATTTAGGAAAACTAAATTAGGAATTTAATCTATTAGAATAGTTTCATAATTATTTAAATGACAATCCATTATTATTATTATTTCAAAAAGTAATTATTAAATAACTTAGAAAAATTATTAAGTCTATCCACATTGATCTAGACCACTTGGTTGACTTCGATCATACCTAGTTTTGCATTAATTAACAACAAATGGTTTACTTTTAATTAAAATAATGTAATTTTCCACAATTACATTATTTTACTATAATTACATTTACTTTGATTAATAGTAAATAATTTAGGCTTAAAAATTAAGTAGCCTATATTTATCTATTGTTATTGTAAATAATTAATTTAATATACTTTACTACTAATCAATAGCAATTTCAATATTTTTTTTTGGAAATTATTATGAAATATTGTAATTTATTGTTATTTAATTTACTATTAGTTAATTAGTTATAGAAAATTATTAGAATCGTAGCGATAGTGATTTTCCCTTTAAAATTGGGGCCCTACCCTGCCCCACCCTGAATGGGGCAAGTTTTTTCAAATCTTAAGCGAGGACAGGTAGAGACGGGGTGGGGATAGGGAAAATATTTTTGCCTCAAATTAGGGATGGGGTTTGCATATAACTCTCCGAAGCTGACGGTAAATCAATAAAATATACATAGATTTAATATTGATTTTCAAAATATCTCATAGTTTTCCTCATATTCTTATAATCATAGGATCCCATAATTTCATTTATAAAATATCTCCTAATTGTCATAATCCAATTTCTAAAATACCCCTAAATTCCCATAATCCTATTTGTAAGATATATATAAATTAGACTTTTTTAGGTGATTGTTTCAGGGTGGAGAAATTTTGGGGATTCTATACCTTCAACGGGGAATGAGTGTCTTGCCCCGAATCTGCTCCGTCAGTAGGGTCAAGGTGGGGATGAAGTAGAATGTCTTAACTTATGAGTGCGAGTGGCAAGGAAGGGTACCTTATCCCGTCTATCACACGGACCCTGCTAGTGCAATAATAAAATATAAATTGTCAAATGAAAATCACCAAAAAATTGTCGTTAGGGTTAGGGCTTAAGAGTAAAATACACCTATACATTAGCAATAATAATAGTTATGCTCGGATTTGTTCAAGTTGCCCAAGGAGTCTTTAGGCTGAAGATCAGCTTGACCTAACCAATACGACTTTCGGGTTGAGTTACGGAAACCAAATCCAAGTAGCAACCCTAAATATTTGGCCACATAAGACCGTGGATTATTCAATAATGACTTTTAAAAAAATATATACCCCGTTCTTATTGCTGATTGGAGCTTTGCTATCAAGGTTTTTGCAACTTCATTTACGCTAATTGAAATGCATGAGAGTGAAAATGGAAATCATGCAAATTCTTATCAACAAATTATTTTACTTCATCTCCACGGCAAACAAACAAAATAGGATAACGGTCAGAATAAAATAAATCAGTGCTAGCTTACACTCCCATACTTAGCCTTAGCATCAGCATCAGTACAAATGAATTGCCTTGCAAACAGACCAGGCCTAAACTTAAGACTTTATCATTGTTTTTTACATGGTATTAATAACATAGGAGGTGTTTGGCAACATGATTGGTTTTGTTTTTGAAAATAAAAACAACTGTTGCACCAGCAAAAAACAATATTGTGGCAGTTAGTTTTGTTTCCAAAAAAGAAAACCAATCATGTTGTCCATCACCCCTTAATAGTTGATGGTCACTTGACATCTCTTTATTTAAAATTCGGAGCACGCTTCTCACACTAACCTTACAATATGTCAAGTGCACATTAGGAACATCTCTCGTACCTTATCTTATTTCACAGGAGATGTTTCCAATATACAATGAGATAGGGCTGTGAGGTGCACTTTGTGAGGAATAAATCCCAATTACTCCACTTGAACAAGCACCAATTCAAATTCACAGAATGGCAATCAATCTACATTGTAAATGGCATTGGGCTAGCACATATGTGCCTTCTACCACTAACCCTATTAACTGTGCCTAGTATTTGGCATTGGCAAAATGTCCCTATGGTTGGTTGCAAAACAAAAACAACTGCCATGTTTGTTGAACATCCCCTAAATGGTATAAAAGTTGCAATTTTGAATAGAGTTCTAGGGAATTAGGCATACAACTTGGGTGGCTAGTCTGACCTGATCCAACCCAAGCTTCTTACAGAGATGGGCTTAGAGTTTTGGGTTTTGAATTGAGTTAGGTTAAAAAAAAAAATTATAACTAAATCACTATGACAGTTCTACGAAGTTTCAGTTAACTCCTCGAGTCACCTCCAAAGATAAATTTTACCATGATTAAACAAAGACAAAGATCAACTAAAAGATTGAACAACCCTATAAACAGCATTTGCACGTTGCATAAAGCTAAATCTAAGGGTGAGCATAATTCGGTTGAAACCGAATAACCAAATTTGATTTGATTATTTTAAGAATTTGGTTCAGTTGTAAATTGGTAAATATGTAGATATAATGAAAAGCCCAAAGGTTATTAGCCTTTGGTCAAAACCCAAAAACTGAACTTTGAGGGGTAACTTAGTAAATATACAGATATAGTGAAAAGCCTAAAGGCTATTAGCCTTAGGCCAAAACCCATTAATCTGTGAAACCTTCATCTTCCCCTAACCTCTAAAGAGTAAAGGCTAAAAGCCCTGGGTCCCTTGCAGAGGTGAATGAGAAAAGTATCAGCAAACTATGAGTTCCAGTTCCACTACTCCATGGTCCAGCATCCAACAAACTAACTTTTCCGGCGAATCTTCTTTACTCTTTAGTTTTTTTGGTTCTTTTTAGTTCCGTCCCTATTTTTTTTCTTAGCCATTGGAATATCTAAGTACAAGTATTTTTCTTTCTATTTTTTCCTTTTAATATTCAGTTCATCCTGGTATTTTTTCTTAAACTCTGTAGTGTAAATTTTAGATGCACTTCCACAAATGCATAGGAAAGATCGAGAGTAGGAAGCAGATTCGGTTTTAACCGAATCTACCGAACTGAACCCAAAAAAAAATTGGTTCGATTTATTCGGTTTTTGCAATGTTTGGTTTCATTTCAGTTTCCCAAATAGGTATATCGGTTTCTGAAAATTCGGTTTTTTCAGTTTGATTTTAACCACAAACCGAATACTCACCCTAGCTCTATCTATATCTATATATTATATAAAACGGATACTTGCTTTATATACACATATGCATAGCATGCATTCCTACACTAGTGTAATTAAAAAAGAAAAAATTCTGGGCCCATATGATTAGATAATCCATTCTATTATATCTGCAACACAACTAAAACAAATCTGCTAGAGCCCACCCAAGTCCAGGTTGCATTTAAGTTTCGCTTGGACTGGGCCAGCATCAGGCTCGAGTTCTTGGTCTTATAGTTGGTCCATAACCTGGCCAAATCCCCCCAAGCTACAATTCACGGCGGGTAAAGAGTAGACAGGAAAAGTGAGTAGGAAATCTGGGTTCCTTAATAACCCAGCAGTCCATTTAAGACCCAGAGAGAGATGGAACTTGGTGTAATGTAAGGGTACTCAATGGGCACCCAGAATCCACCCACCAAGTAAAATGGGTGGGTTGGATTGGTTATCGTTCATGTTTCTAGTTTCCAGCTAAAAAAAGGGGGGGGGGGGGGGGAAGGACTTTGATTACACTGTTTTAAGAAAATATTGTTTTCTCAAACCATTTGGGAGGCCCATTTTTTGTCTGAAACCACAACAAAGAAAACAGTTCATATTGGCAAACACTACCTTGATTACACTTTTTGCAAGATTCAGGCGTCAATCTTGTTCTTTTGTGATGTCAAAAGCACGGCAAAGTGGCAAATTAACAACATAACTCAGTGAAAACAACATCACAGAAATGAAAAGCAATTTTAGTGATCAATAAATACTTGATAAGTTGAAAGCTATTGTTAAACCAAATAATCGAACTTAACACAACACCAACTTTCTAAAAGGAAGAGTCCAAAATAGTTATACAAAAATGCCAGGATATATAGCACACATTTGGTACTTTGTATCAGTCAGCAAGGTGGGTTCCCTACATGTGGTTCACTGGGTCCGGCACAAAATGTACCATATTTCTGTTATATGTTTAAGTTTTATCTCTCTTGGAGATTTCTTGGGGTATGATTGAGGTTGTTGGTAATCTTGTTAAAAGGAAAAAGCGGAGAAGCAGCCTACCCAATTGTTTAAGTTTGGGTTGTTGGTGGGGCTAGCCGGCTTCACAGTAAGGGCTGCAAACAGGTTCGTGTGATAGGATCCAAATTTGATTTATTAATATTTTGGATTGTAATTGAATCTTATCCATCAGATCTAAATTGGATTTGGATTTAAGTTTTTATTAATAAATTCAATCAAAAATCATTGAAATGATAGGCATTATTTATAAAATGAAGAAAAAAAAATGACTAATATCCTATTTCATGAACAAAATGATTTGAAAATAACTTATATGGAATATGATGTTTAATTATTTTCTATTAATGTTAGTGAATAAAAGTCTATTGTGGGCCTCACTTAATAACTTAAGCTTGTAAATTGAACAGTTCCTTGATATGGTATGAGAGCCTATTTGAGCAAGTGGTCTAATATTTGATTCCCATTGCCCTATTATAATGTTGATTAAATTTCAACCCAAAATATTGGTGGACCTATGCTCGTCTACTCTTCAAGTTCGATAGGCTTTCAAATGAGGGGGTGTATTAGAGAATGAAAAATTTAATCAGGGACCTTGCCGAACAGCTTTAAATTTTAGATTGAATGGCTCCTTGATAATTACTCTTTACTCTTGACTAAACATATATACAACATTTAGACCAACTTTATATATATATATTAATTTTGAGATCAACTTCGGTCAAGGCAAGCCCATATTCACACTGTCCCAACAACTTCTTGTAATCTTGCATCGGGAATATCTCCCCATGAAATAAAGCACATGATTCCCAATACAAGGCTATAAAATCTGCACAAACAGGTGTTGCCCTGATGGAAGTCGAACAAATTAATTTTATGTGAATCCTTATGCAATCCAATTATAAACAAATGAAATTCGGATCATCATATTGAACTTGAATCCGATCAAATTAATACCTCTTACAACCATATATATATATATATATATATAACTTGATCCGAAAGTAGGCTCAATCAGTTGAAACCCAACTTTTGATGAAAAAGTTTGTTTTGATATATGGTTCTATGGTAAAATATTATAAACCTTTTAAGAATTGCAGCCCAAAGTAGAGATGCAACAATGTCTGATCTGATAACAATTGGTTCTTGGGTTCGATATTATTGCTTCCATGGTCAAAGCCTTCCTATAGGAGATCCTGATACTTCATGGCCATTCAAATGTTTAGTGTTGGTTTTTGATGTAGCGCAATCTGGTGGCTTTCATGTGGTAGGCGATTCAGATGCCGAATTAGATGTTCGCAGTCGGTGGCTGAGTTGAGTTGGGTCGAGCTAAGGTTGGCCGAGTTGTATGATTTTGCAAGAGCGAGAGTTAGAGTGCCCATGTTGTTTTTACTTGGGGTGGGCACTATGATGCTTAAATCAACGAAGAATTCTTAAAAGGTCTTAAGATATTAGAAGGTATGAGAGCTTAATCGGGCGTATCTCTTCAGGTAGAAATGAAACCTTTATATAGGTGTGAGTGCTCAGAGACCTTCTCTTAACGGGTCTCAAGTTCTCGTAGAGCCGTTTCCGTTAAATTGGGAGAATAATGACAGTTACGTAATCTATGTAGAGGCTGAGGTCCGTTCGGTTGACTCTAATGCCCGTGATGCGGATAGGCCGGGGTAACGATCAACTCATCAATATTCCAGAGTATTCGGTCTGGCAACAAATCTATGTGATAAGTATGCGAGCATGCCTTGTAGGTCACCAATAGTACTTTTCTTAGCTCAATCGATCTCTAAGGTAGGTCGCTCCTTATTCATAGGTCCTTCAAGTCGTCCAAGCCAAGGTACTTTAGGTCGGCCCTGCTATGAACTACCGGCCAACCCGCCGTGGTAATCTACTTACTCAGCACCGAGGTATCACTTGAAAGACATGTATCATAATGTCATTCAGATAACCAAATTACCCCTCATCAATTTGTTTCTTTGAATTCTTGATTTCTACAGGAAAAAACCATGATCAATTATCTTTGTTAAATTTCCCTTTGTCGTTTTTTGTTTTTTGGGTTCAAGCAGGCGGTGTATCCTTGGAAGAAACGTTTGTCCTACTCACGATTCTTCATTTTTTTGTTTTTTGGGTTGGACTCTTTTGTGTAGTTCTCTTTATCATAATTATCTTTGTTAAATTTCCTTCTGTCGTTTCTCCTCCCCCTCCAAGCAGATTGCAGGGATATTGGCTCATTGCTTGTTTTTCTCCGTTCCTATTTTTCATCCAATCTGATTGCTTTGATATCCATAATGTCAATCGTATATCATGTATCTCGACAATATATAATGTAGATCGTTCAGCACCAGTTGAACTTCAAGAGTGGTGGCTGGTGGCTCCAAAGTTCAAAATCAACGGTCAGAATATCATTCTTAATTCTTTTTTTTTTTTCTTTTTGTTTTAAATCAAAGTAACTTGTGTATAGGTTGGTTTAGATTGGCCGATTAGATTTTTCTTAGTGGAGTTTCGTTTCTTTTGTTTCGCCCTTTCCTTTCTCCATGCTTTTTCTTTACTATCTTTTTGTAGAGAAGTGTAGGCATTAATTTCACAATAGGTATGTACAACATCTGTGTAACATCTCTATGCCATTGCCGATGACAACGGGCAATTTTGAATTTCAACTAGTTAGAGATCAAATATCAATCATAAGAAAATTAGATGACAAGTGAAAGGCATTTATGTCCTTTTATATGATACTTAATGTTAGTTAACGGTTTTGAACAAACTTGACGCTTTTTGAAAGTTTGTGTACTACAGTAACACATTTGAAAATTCGAATGCTAACTTGACATTACCCCCAAAGTTCAAGGTACTAAAATGAAAATTTCCCTGCACTAGTGTATTTGCATTTCTTTGAGGGTTGCATACTTGCATGGGGTTACAACAGATTCTTTTTCTCCAAGATTTTACCCCTACACCAAGTAATATGAACAATCATGATAGAACAAAGAAAAAATTGGTTTGATATATCCCACTTTTCTGATAAATTAAAAAAAAAACTAAAAGAAATAACAACAAGAAATTCCTTTTTGTAACGATCAGATTTTTGTATCATATTTCTCCTTCCAAGAAAATTTTCTTCGATCCTTACAAAAATATTTATTGGAATTTCATTTTTTAGCCAAAGTAGACTACTTGAATAGTTTCAGAAACAATTATTATTATTATTATTATTATTATTATTATTATTATTATTATTATTTAAAAATTGGATTAGCTTCGTAACCAGTAGGGCTGTTCACAAATCAAGTTGGATCGGTTTACTGTGGTTTTTCAAACCGACCAGGTTCCAACCGACCCGACCTGGTCGATTTGAGTCGGGTTGGATCGGTTTCGGTCGATTTCAGTTCTGAGTTCATCTCTGTGATAAAATTTTGCTAATTTTAAAAACAATCATAAATTGAGCATCATTTCAGCCATCTCCTATAATAAAATTTAAATGAAAAGTTAATCACAAAAGTTGTTCATTAATCACTATTCACTAATCCAAAGTTTCTTGCAACCATTCAAAAACTAGGTGGCTTAATGGGCTTTGGAACTTCATATTTGAACTAGAAACTAAGTCGGTTCAGTTCCGGTTTTCTTGTGTGAAAACTGAAACCGACTCGAATAATCGATTTAGGAATTTGCACAATACGAAACCGACCCGTGGTGATGAAAACCCGGCCGACTCGGATTAAGTCGGTCCAGATTGGTTGGTTTGGTCAAATTGGGCCTTCTATGAACAGCCCTAGTAACCAGAGCAATGGATTACAAGTGCAACTTATTAGGACCCTCGTCGATGTGATAGTCTTTTGCCTGCTAACGCATTTGACCGACCATAATATATTGTATGTATAGAAGATGAAACCAATTGCTCCAAGAACAAAACCAGTGGTCGGTATAATATAAAGCTTTAAGCGAATCCATGGAGGTACATGCATTCATCAACCTCTGTCCATTTAGAGAGAGATTCTCCAAACAGATTGTGGAGAGCTCTTGTCTTAACTCGAAGTGATTGATTTCCGATCCTAGATCTCTCTCCATGGAGAGGGTCTGCACCATCAACCAATTGAATGAGCAGATAATGTAACCTTTGAATGGGCCTTGTTTTATACCCTCTCAGTCTACATGAATTCCATGCTCTAATAGAGAGCGATGCCATAAGTTGAAAGCTACAGTTGGGTTAAGTAAACAATGGAAGTTAAAAATGTAAGAAACGAGAGCGAGGATTTTGTTTTGCCATGTGGCAAAGGTATTGGTTCTTGTGTTTAGTTGCAGTGCAAATGCAAGGGAGTTCAAATAAGCTGAGGTTAAATTTTGATTTACTTTTGCTTTAAATTTGATTTTGTCTTATTTGTTTGTGAAAAATAAAATTGAAAGCAAAATAGTGTAGTCCCACCTTATATAGAAGAGTGGACATAGGGGTGCAAGTCTGGCCAGGTTAGGTTGGATTGAGGTCAACCCTAATTCAATCCCAGTTGTTAAACCCCCAACCCTAAATCTTCATGTTGGGTTCAGGTTGGCCCATTTTTTCAGCTTTTGCTAAATGTGCTTAATTCTTAGGCTCCAAGAATTCGTGTTCTTTCAATATCAACATTATTATGGGTAAAATAATATAGCTATCATGTTTTAATAAAAATGGGGAAATCTATGATGCGGGAAAGATATGGTATCGGAAGAATTTTGACCAATCAAATCCCACCCATAAATTTTGATAAAAAATACCTGATTAGCTACCACATTTATGATACCAATTGATTGATTAGAAATTTTTCAAATATTATCTTTCCATTATCAAAGTTGAATCCAATAAAAAATTGCCTTTAAACTTAAATTTTTTGACATACAATATACATAGATGCATGTATATATATACTTACAGTGAAAAATATACAAATATATAGATATATTCATTTTTTGGTCAAAAAATAGATATACACATTTTGAATGTATTGTTGCATATACATGCATGGATAGTAAACACACATATACAATTAGTTAAATGCATAAATACATATATATAAATATATTATTTATATATGCAAATATGAAGTTTAATTGAATTTGGATTGGATCGGATTGGTTAAGGTCCCAACCTTAACCCAACACAAAATTAAATTAATCAGATTCATATTTTTCAGCCGTAGCCTTAACCTAAACTTCAACCCAACACAACACTACTTTTTCAGGCTAACCCAGCCCAAATTGCAGCCTTGGGATGGGGTTATTTGTTTCGTTGGTTGAGAGTGATAGGAATCAAGATGATATGGCTTAAATTTTCAATAAACATGAACCGTTATCGAGCTTGATGTAATTGAAATTCTTCAAATTAGACAACTCAACTTGACGTGATGTAAATTTTGCTTCAATTTTAACGTGCAAAACTTAACGACTAGTGAATGCAAATGAAATAAAAAGAGATTTACACCGCAACCCAAGGACAAAAGTTGCCACGTGTTGTATTAGTACTGGAAATAAAAACATCACACAGAATTTCTACTTTCATAGGCTCATTTACTTTTTGAACCCCAAGTTAAACCTTTCTTAACACCACCAACAGTATAAGAGAAAGAGAGAGATGTTTCATGTTTGTTACATTGCTCATCAATTTGGTCCACTTAAAGTACTGATGTTGAGTCTTTCATACCAAAGTTATACTTATCATGTGCACGTGTGCACTGCTCCCATCACCATTAATGCATCCATGTGCCACATCCAATTGGGCCTGTTGCTGTTGGTTTGTACAAACACTTCTATGAAGGCCATGAGGCCCATTACATGTGCAAAAACTCCTCTCTGCCTATTGGTGACATAGCAAGTCATATGCCATTTTGAATTGCTGAAAATTTCAGGATATAAAATCATCACCATCATCATCCATGCTTTATCCCAATTATATAGGGCCCGCTGTATGAATTACGTTTGGCTTATCTATTCTATTATCCAGTATTATATTATCAGTGCTTAAATCACTTTTTAATTATTTTTATCTATGTTTTTTTCGAATTATCCCTACTTATTTTAGTTCATTTCATTTATAAAAAAGCATTCATTCTAATCGAAACTGTTGGTGGTTTTTTATGTACGTAACTTATTCTTTCTCCTTTTATCATTTATTAGAGTTATTCTTAGATTTTTATAGATTGACTTCATTCCTGATCTTATAATTTTCAAGGCATAATTTCATCCATTTCACAGGATTTTTTTTTTCTTCTTTTATTTTATTGCATCCTTTAGATTAAACAAGGCGAAGATGATGGAAAAACAGAGTTTTTTTTACATGAAAGAGATGGACATAAAAGGGTGAAATATTCATATTTCAGTCTGAAAAAAATACAGCTTAAAAGCAATTAAGTCAAGTTACCTTCAATTTCAGATTGATCCGATCCATATTCAGTAATTCAAATTGCGCCCTAGTTACTTCCTCGTTGGGACATTTTCTTGGACTTGGACTAACATGTATTCAGTAAACATTTTGTATTTGTGTGACTGGAATCGTTGCATTGTATTCCTGTCTAGACTTCACATAATCATGTAGTCATTTATGACTTTCCCATACTAAATCATGTTTGATTGGATACCAGATGGTTTCAAATACAAACATTTGTGCCACTATATGTGTGCACAAGAGTGTTGTTACGAAATACCTTTTTTGGAGATTCCTTGCCAAATTCAAAGTATTTATATAATATGTCCTCTATCAAATGTATCATACATTGTATCCGTTAATATTTTCAACCTGGTCAGTAGGACCGTTCGAACCATCATCCAATTAAGAATTTGGGTTTGGTTCGGTTAAGACCTGTTATACGGTTAAAACCCATTGATTTGGTCAAGAACCATTTGACCTGGTTGGTTTGACTGCTTATCCGTTCGATTCGGTGACCAGGTCGTGGGTTGCACATTGTAGGCCATAACTTTATATTCCAATGTCCGATGTCTGATTGAATACCAGATGGTATAAAAAGCATAACTTAAATATAAAATAATACATACATACATACATATACATATATATATATATATACATCACACACACACACACACTTAATACATATATGCACTAACGTGGCATGATCTGAACTTGGCTGATCGAACCAGTGACCCACGACCCAAAGACAAAAATGATTAACCTCCGGATCAGTTTTTAAAACATTGATATTGGCAGGTTAATAGTTAAATTCTTTTTTATATGTTAATCCATACTTAAAATACCCCTCGAGAGAGAAGTATCAATACTTTAAACCTTGATTCCTCCAACTAGGGAGCCCTTCTCTTCCTATCTATTCTTTTTGTTTCAAACCAAACACAACCTTTGGATGTTGTGTAACATTCATTTTTGAGAGTTGTGTAGCACCTAATGGTGTTTATGTGTTCGAATATTCATTGAGCTATGCAAAAAACCTATATTTTCCTGATTTCAAATGCAGAGTACTACTTCAACCAACCATGATACCAAACACCACTAAAGCAGGGCCATACCCCCTCCCCCCTTCAAAATGCTGATGGGTGACATTAACCCACCTTGAAGGCTTGATCCCATTGCACCTCATGCTATGGACCACATCATCCAATGCTCAACCCATTGCACCTGATACCGATGGGTCACAAACCAAACTGTACATGTAGATTGCTCAATAAATTTTTGCCATTGCATCTGTGTTTTGCCACATCTCAGGATTGATGCCATACATATATACGACTAGAAAGCTTGCAGAGTTTTGTTGATTGCTCAATTTAGTTGAACTTCAGATACACACATACATCAAGATCTGAATTAATGCCAACAACGCTACAGTAAGGTCACTGTGACACAACAAATCAAGAGGCTAGGACCATGGCTGTTGAATATCAAGCTAGTTGAACTTGATGAACCATGTGCAATTCATTGAATTATCACCTTTTTGTGGTTTGTTCAGGCTATTCATGTTAAATTGACTGAAAGCAAACGGAGCCAACATTCGGACAGATAATAAAAGAAATGGAATCTAATTCAAAAGAATGAGGTTCAGATTATCTTTGCTCCATTAGTTGTGTAGGGTTGCAGTGCAATAAATGCATGGGAGTTCAAATAGGTTGTGTAAAATCTGATTAATTTTTGCTTCTCATTTTGACTTTGGCTTATTTTATTGTGAAAAGTAAAATAGCTAGGAAGTAAAATAGTGTTGTCTATCTTATATGCAAGAGAACACACGTAAGACGAGGGTTATTTGTTGATTTGTTCAGTTGTTTGTGAATGAGGTAAGAAGTAATGTGATCCCCAAATTCCTCACTTTATATGAGAGAAAATTGAGGTAGTAGGAAGGTGGTGTAAAGTTAATTTGCATCGGGTTTTTGAGATGCAACATTTATAATGCTGATGCCTGATGGGTGCAAATGAGACAAAACTGATAAGAGTTTAAATCATAGTTACAAGTAGGGATGAGCAAGAAAAAAAAACAAAAAATCAAATTGAATCGATCGAAAATTTCAGTTAATTGAATCAGTCGGTTCAGGTATTTTTTTTTTAAAATGAAGGTATCGGCTTGGTTTCGGTTAATTAAACCAACCATTGTACATATATTTCTATATATTATATATATTTTCTATATTTTCTATATATATTATAAATTAATAAATATGCATAATATATAAATATATAGTTATAATATATAATATATTATTTATTATTTAAAATATAATATTATATGTATTTCTAGTTTTTTATTATATATTTATAATATAGGGTTTATATTACAAGATTGGATTTGGTTATACCCTAATTTGAATCCAAACTGATCCTTTTGCATCCCTACTTTACGTTTCAACACTAATAAATTAGGCTATGTTTGGATAGACTTCTACTTTTGTATTTTTAATAATATGACAGTACAAAGTACAAATATATCTTTTACTTTGGAATTTTTGCTTTGAAAATCATGCTTTCCAAAATAGAAGTACCATTTTTTGTTTGGCAAAAGCACCCTATCAGTCATGTGATTCATATGATCTTATACGTGACAAAGGTCACATTATCCATTAGCCACCTGTACATATTGAAGATACACATACATGTCACGTGTACACATGGTAACCTCTTAGAATTGGCACTTAGTTTAGGAAATGAAGTGGTTTTGTATAGGTATAATGCTATATATAACATTACAATAAACAAGTTATAAAAACATTCCATTAAGCTTCAAGAATAGTTTAGGAAACGAAGAAGTCGACAACAGTGATTCTAGTGGCAGTAAACATACCATTAAGCTTGAAGATATTGCATGAAATGGAGAAAAACATTAAAAGAAAGGGGGGAGGGGAGGGGGATATGAAAGTGGGATCCATACCTACGATTCCAGTGAGGATTATGCTTCTGACGTCAATTTCCAGTGGCAATTGTAACCCGAGATGGGCGACAATAGAGCAAAAACCTACGACGGCAATGAGGTTAGGGCTTGAAGACAATAGGCGAATATGGGAATCTCAATCAAGGGGTTTTACCTAAAGGGTGGTCACACGAAAGGGAGTTTCAGTCGTGACCACAAACTTCCCCAAAAGCACGAAGTAATAAAAATCGACTCAGTGCTTTTAAAAAGTATAAAAGCTAAAGTAAAGTATTCCATCCAAACACGAATGTGGTGTTTTCATATTTTCGTACTTTCAAAAGTATGTCTATCCAAACAGGGCCTTAATTAACCGACTTGGCGGGTTAGTGATCCACCTTATGTGTCTAATCTGATCCAGAACGTTGTGTTTTGTATATGAAAATAAAAATAAATAAATAAATAAAGTAAATAAATGAACCCCTTATCTGACCCGCCAACTTTGTAACCAAGTCCGACCGACATCGTGGAGCTTGGACACTTGACACACGCTTAACGGCTGAAGTAATAGGGGAACAGTTGACACACATCCATTAATAACGAGGACGTGAAAAGCTAGTGACTAACTGACCATTAGATCTTGATGCGGAGTGAGGGGCCTCGGTTGTGGCGTCTTTTGACTCTTTTCCAATTTCCAGTTTTGCTGAAACCGACGTTAACTCAATTTATGCGTCAAAGTTTGTCGACAAGTGTCAATCAGTTGACGCCTTTTCAGTTTTCACAGTGTCGGCCGCCGCCTATTTGTGTTGGATACTTCGCTAGCTTTGTCCTCCTGCACCGCATTTCTTCACCTGCTTATTGGTCCAGACTGATTCCACGTAGAAGCCTGTACCTGATCCGACTTGGGAACCGTGTCGCGTCGGCCCTAATCTCAAACGGTTCATCATTTGCGATGTTCTTGGTCGGACCGAAGAGAAAAAACCGTTTTGCCAATTGGGTCACTGGTCGAATGGCTGTTGAGTTAGTGCCAGCGTTGTAAAACTCGGTCCGGATACAAAATTGGAACGTTTGTGGGCCATGGGTCAAACGGTTTAACCGCAGGTAAAAATGGTATATATTTATGTTATATTCTAAAATGCATTTGTCCATGTTATTTAAATATGGGGTTATTCTAAAATGCATTTGTCCATGTTATTTAAATATGGGGTTATTTAAACCTGGGATGGCAATTTACTCCATTCCTGACAGGTACTCAATTTCTCTGACCCGATGGGGGTGGGGGTGGGATTACTTTGGCAGGGCTGGGATGGGGTTGGGGATTAATAGGGATCTCCGGTTAAGGTTGAGGTTAGGTTCAAAATTTTGATACAAGTCCATACGTTGATAGGGGCGTATTGGCTTGTACGAGGCTCGCTTTTCCATTTTTTTGTTTTATTTTCAATCTGGTTCAGAGGGGTTGGTTTAAGGCTCGCCTACCCTTGAATCATGATTTGACCAAAAACACCCACTATAGCGTGTATTGGGAAGCCCTCGATACAATACGTATCGGCCGGTACAACCCAATACTTATCGAGATTTTGAACCTTGGTCCCAATTAGATATTATTCATATTAAATATATATTATTATATATGATATTATTTATATATATCAAAATATATTTAAAATGTTATTTATAATTTAAAATTTTTATTTATTTTTCAAAAAAAATTTGTTAAGTAAAAAAAATCGAAGATTTGGATGTCCACGGGGATGCAAATGGAAGACAATTTTTATCCCTAATGGAAGTCAGGATCGAAGACAGAAAATATGACCCCCACCCATTGCCATTCCTAATTTAAAATCACCCACCACCAACTTAGTTATGAAACTAAATAGAGCATGAGCATATTTTTAACCACATGAGATCTACTACCCATAAATTGTTCCCACATCGCTACTCATAAAACACCACCATAGACAATGTAGAGGTGTAAATCGGGCCATGCCACCCGCAACCCAACATGAACTTGAACCGGCTTGACACAATGGTCTACGGGCCATGCTGGGCTTGGGATATTCCCAATGCACATCTTTAATGTCCAATGGGTTGGGATGTGGGAACAACTTGTGCATGGCAGTCATATCTTTTCCAATCATAGATTTTCCCTTTTTAAAAATAAAAATTAAGTATAAGAGTATACCCACAACCAATTTCAGTTAAAAAATTGAATGTAGCATCAACATCCTTTTAACACTAGTATGTGCAATTGTGCATTGTAGGAATCTCTTTTAATATATACTATATTGAAAAAATCTAGGGACTATAGCTGATAAAAAGAACTTTTGAATCCTAATATCAATAAAAATAACCCTTTTAATATAATTTCTAAAATCGGAATATGGATCATTAAAGCTTTATCGTTTTTTCAACGGTTAAAAGTTTTATCATTTCTTTTTAATTTGAAAAAATTGAAATATTAGAAAAATCTCCAACTTATTTAAATGACGTTGATTCTTGGTTTGAGACGATACAAACGATACAAATAGGCTGATCGATCTGGTCTTATAATCTTCAATACTTTGGCCGGTTTGGGCTCAGGGTCGAGCTTGACATTTTTCTGTCCTGAATTCGACCTAGGCCAAGGGAAACTAGTCCAAATGGTCCATAGTCATCGTAAGGAATCTAACAAGACCTGGCTGAGCCATTGAACTAGGGTCTGGATCAAACCCTTTATTTGGTAAGGTAGGCCAAACCTTTGTTGTCTCTTACAATGATTTAAAAATTGATTTCGAATTGGATTGTGATGTAACCGTTTCTGGCCACGTACCAATGTTTTGTGATGTAAAAATTTTTTGGTTAAGTACCTCGTTATTTGACCCGGTGGTGATGTGCCTTAGTGATGAGCTACTTGGTGGCGAACTGCCTAGTGGCGAATTGCATGGTGGAGAACTGTCTGGGGGCGAACTGTCTGGGGGCGAACTGCCTGGTGGCGAACTGTCTGGGGGCGAACTGCCTGGTGGCGAACTGTCTGGTGGCAAACTACCTGGTGGCGAGCTCCCTGGTGGCGAACTTCCTGGCAGCGAGCTCCCTGGTGACGAACTGCCTGGTGGAGAGCTACCTGGTGGCGAACTCCCTACTAGGCGGCCTGTGATTTAGAGAATGGTGGAGCTCCCTGGTGCAGCGCAACCCGACTGCCCTCAGCATGAGATGGTCTTCTTTCCTTTGTAGGCAGTGGGAGCTGAGGGACCTGCAAGAACTCCATCTTTTCCTCCTCTTTGTAGGCGGCGGGAGCTGAGGGACTTGCGAGAACTCCATCTTTTCCTCATCTTTGTAGGTGGTGGGAGCTGAGGGACTTGCGAGACCTCCATCTTTTCCTCCTCTTTGTATACGGCGGGAGCTGAGGGACCTGCAAGAACTGAATCAGAAAACCCGGGGGTATTTTCCCGGCAGGGGCTCTCCAACGCTTAAGTTAGCACTCTGATTGTAGAGAGCTTTGAGGATAATATTGGAGAAACAAGAGAACTAGAGAGCAGGGATTACCTCCACCTTTTTTCCCTCTCCCATCCTCTTTGGGGGGTGAGGTTTTTATATACCGAAGTCCTCGCGGGTTAGGTGGGTGAAAAAGCTTCCAAACGGTAAGACTTATCACATCCCGTCAGAACCAGGGTGCGGTGGTGAACTCCTTGAGGTCATTAGGCTGGCGCTTGTGTCAGGCGGCCAGTTCGGTGCCTGGGCTAGGTTGTTAGGGCGGTGCCTGCGTCAGGCGGCATGTCGGTGTCTAGGCCAGGTTGTCAGGTCAGCGCCCGTGTCAGTTGGCAAGGTCAGTGTCTGGGCCAGGTTGTCAGGTCGGCGCTCTTGTCAGCCGATGGGTCAGTGTTTGGGCCAGGTCGTTAGGCAGGAGATCTTCCTGTGATACGCCAAACTACTCCTGTACCGAGCTTCTCTACAAGTGACGAGCTGCCTATGGCGAGCTACCTGTGGCAACATGCTTATGGTGAGCTGCCCATGGTGAGCTGTCTATGGCGAGCTCTGGCAGCTGCCTGTGGCAGGCTGCTTGTGGCAAGCTGCTTATGGCGAGCTGCCTGGAGGCCATACTTAGTTGGCACAAGGTGCCGCGTGTCACAATTCCACTGGATGGCCAAATCTGCCCTCATCAGATTGTTTTGGTCACCAGTTTATGGGTTAATGGTTCGACTATCTGGCCTGAATAGACGGTTTATTGTAATTAAAATAAAAAACAATAAAAAACATTATCCAGGTTGAATGGATTGATAGTTCAACCATTCAACAGTTTTTCGCAAAGATTCTGCTGAGACATGAAATGGAACTGATTGCCTAAATAGTTTTCACTTTGAACGGTCTGACCATCTGGGTCAATAACAATTCAAAAAAACAAAAATCATGATCCCCATATAAGCCTCCCTCCACCTGACATGTAGTAAGAGGGATGGGTCCATCCATGCAAGTGAGACTCTCTTTTCCCCACTTGTTAATATCCTTCTCCTCAAGGTAGTTCGTTGTAAGCAGTTCTCAATGTGTGCCTCATCAAAGAAATATCTAAAGGAGGGACCATCTCAAATTCTCAGTAGAGAAGAGAACAAGATTAGTCTAGCAAGCAGGGGGGGTGGGAGGAGGAGATAAAATTCTTCTTCAGGGCTGGGTACGATGAACGGGGGGTGGGGGGCTCACAGCCTAAGTTATGGCCACGGAGTAACTCTTGTACAGGGCCATAATTAGGGCTGGACGGAGGCCTGAAAGCTTTGTTGTCCCCTTCAGCAACCCACTTAAAACTACATTTCTCAAATGGGTTCGACTATGATATGAAAAATATATGTTATTTGAAAAACTTTTGCATTTGACGCATAAAGTTGTTCGAAGAATTGTCCAGCACAAAAAAAAAAGGTGCTTGAACTTTGAAAATTTTAAGGAGACGACTAAATTACATTGGCTCCAAAGTGTACGATACATCCTCACATGGGAAGGATATTAACTGAATGGGAGACCTCCTTGAGCGGGTTTCGTCTTCTTCCATGCATGATGAGCTTCACTTGATTCTTTTTTGAGGGCAATAATCTCTATATGATAAGACATCTATCCCACAGTGAGAAAGTCATCCTATTTCTACCTAGATGCATAATAAAAGTTAAGAAGTGAGTTTATTTATTGAAGACCCACGAAACAGAGAAGCAACATTGTTTGAAAATTGGTTCATATTAGTATGTCCATAATGGAAGCACAGTGGGATCCTCAGACCTCAGTTTGTCCCACTGGCTAGGACTAAATGTCTAAAACCCCATTTTGGATCTTTCAGCTGGAAATTATTGGGTCCTTTTTATTCCAATGTCAAATCTGCTTCTAAATATATTATTTATTTAAGCTGCATTTGATGGATGTCAAAATTTGAAAGGGGTAATACAGAATCAGTCCGTATCTTTGGGTGTTTTTATTTTCTATTTTTTTGGTATGAGGCCTGTCTACCCCTAAAGCAGGTCAACCTCGGAAATCAAACTTAAACTGGCATATATGTGGATTATCGATATTATATATATCGGCTCATACATTGCAAAATTTTGATCCTTGATTAAAAATTTAGAATAATCACAAAAATTTAGCTCTCTTTACGAACATGTTTTGTGACAATAATGTGTCTCAACATTGGATTTACAAATCAGTTCTCTTGGCAAAGAAATCTAGGAAACCCAATAATCTTCCATTCTTCCTGGCTTAATTGAAGGGCAAAATCTACACTGTTCTCCATGTTACCCTCTATTCATTCTCGCAAATTTCAACTTTGGTCTGAGTAGCCACAGTTCTTAGAATAGACATTTGCTGTTTGGTAGAAATGGATTTCACCTCTTAAAAGCAGAAAATATTGGACTCTGAACAGTCGAAATCTTATTTTCTTTTTTCACTTTTTATCTCTGAATGCAATTGAATTGTTTGAATATGTAAAAAGGGTTCGACTATCATGCCGAAAGGATATACGAAAAACACTTACAACTGATCAACTGACATCATAAAACTAGGAATCAATTAGGTGAGCTTTCACAAAAAAAATCAGAGAGTTGTGATTGGTCAAGTCCTTTCAACAATGATGTCTTTTCAATATTATAGATTTTCTCATGTGAAAATAGTCTCTTTCAGAATTTTACCCCTCACCCCTCTAAAAGTAGAGGGAGAAAACTGTATAACATCAAAAAACAAAAAAGTAAGTTCAACAATCACCAATTTACATGCCGTCATCGTCAACTCTATGAAAAGTTGGTTTTACATAGTTAGAAGTCCATTAAGAGCAAACAAACACCACCTCAGTGAATATTCTCTAAAAGCAATATCCGTCTACCATAGCTTCATTAGTTCTATGGTAAGTACTCCTTCAAGTGAAACCAAGGTTGTCAAAATCAGACCGGATCGGATGTCGCACCGTCAGGGTTTGGAATTAGGGTTTCTAGCTGATAAAGGCAATTTTTTGCCTTTAATATCAATAAAAAGTAATATTTTTATATAATAACTAAAATAGGATAAATTTGTTGAAATAAAATAAAAAAAGAATAATGTTGTTCGTTTTCTTCTTCTGCTCTTTGTTCTTGTAAATGTTTCTAACATTCCGGTGCTCCACCCCTTCCTCTAGTATTGCCTTCATGAACGGCACGAACGACATGGATACCCTCGACATGGCCTTCTGCATTAGCTCTGAGGAGCCGTCGGCAATGTATTCCGAGAAGACATCGTAGCTGGTGAGCATTCAAGGATGCGCTGGATCTTATCGAGATCGCCGGTTAGGAGGACACATGCTAAGATCTCAGAGGCGGAGAGAGGGACGTTGGAGCTACCTTGCCAGATGGCGTCGGCAACCTTGAGGCAGATGATGGCGTTGAGGGACACTAATAATGTTAGCGAGCTCCAGTATGGCCAGATTGGCATTGTTTTGGGTTTCTGTTTTCTCGTCCGCCATAGCCGTAGAGCTTTGCTTCTGGGTTTCTGTTTTCCATTGTTTCGTCCATGGGCATAGTTATCGCCAACAACTTTAACATCTCACGAATACAGAGTGAGAGGAGGAAAACGAGCAATGCCCTATCTTGATATATATTTTTTTTAAATTTATCCTATTTTAGTTATTATATAAAATTATTATCTCTTTTTAATATTAAAGGCAAAAAATTGCCTTTATCTACTGAAACTATCAGTTAAAATGATTTTTTATTGTACGATTTTAAAATATTTGACTTAATCAAATTTATATTATAATTAGGGGTGACTAGGAATGATAACAATGATGTTGAAGAAAATGAGATGATGAAATAGGATTCATATAATCAATTCAAATAAGACTTAAATGATCATGATGATGATTCTTACATGGTTATGATGGCGATGATGATGATTCTTAAGATATAATAAATATTATGTTATATTTATTTTGATGCAGTATCTTTTAATTAATCTAAGTTTTTTGTGTTTGGACTAAATCGATAAGTTCAATGAGATGTGTTCTGAGACAAGGAAAGCTCCAAAGAATAGAAAGGTCCTTGATTTCTGGCTTGAGTTCGGCCATCCACATGCAACTGCTCAGAGAGAGAGAGAGATGAGGCTGACATTACGGAGGTCCCACTCCTTATTTAGTCCTTGAACCCAGAGGCCCACACCTTCCCCTGAGAAAAGACCACAAAATGTCACTGACTGACCTAGTAGTAGGAGGATTAGGTCCCGATTCTCAGTCTAATCGTGGGTCCCAATCCGACCCTCTTCTCAGAACCCGGCCCCCGGAGTCATGTTGCTCTTTGGCTTTTAGCAAAAGCAGAGCCCCACACATCATGGGGTCAGCAGGTCAGGGACTCGAGGCTATTTCCGTCATTCCGGAGCTGTTCTCCGGCACAACGAACACAAGCTTACAAATTAAGCGATATACTTAGGTTCAGTCTCCTCCCTACAAGAAGCCAACAAATCGAGTTTTAATTTTTTGTATTTTATATATACTATATATTCAGGAGAGAGATCCTTATTTTCCGGCTATAATAGATTTACCAAATTGACCTTAGCTTTACAATAAAGCCATCCCTCTCATACTGAACTAGTCCAACTACTATATGGTGAAAACGTTGTTTTCTGTCTCTTTTAACTTGCTTTGATGAAATGATACAAAAAAGCAAACTTTTCTTTTGCTATGAATGGTGAAAGTTGAATTATAAGGCCATTGATATAAACTTTTGATCACCAACCTTCTAAGATTGCAAGTAATTAATACAGAAACAATGTCCATCCACATTGTCCCAATTCATTCTTACCAAGCTGTACTCCTACACTGACTTCTTTTCTCTCGCTATCACATTGAGTTTAGATCTTTTTCTACACTCATCGTCATCATTATCTAAGTCTTATCTCAATTACATGGGATTGGCTACATCAACAATCTATGACAAGTGTCCTACTAATTACATGTGGGTAAATCATACTCTAACTCTCCTCCAACCTTAAAATTAAAAAAGAAATGAAATTATTTATTTTTTCTTTAAAAATTATGTAATAGATTCAAACCTTTTCAATCCATTTTCCCTTATACCTTACTTCTTCTGCTCTTTATCTCATTTTTTTGTTCAACTTAACCCCCCAAAAAGAAAATTTTTGGCTCCGCCACTGATTATAATCCTAAGAAACGGGATTTGGTAACTTTTAAAATGATTTCTTTCTAAGCCCCAATTTCAGGCTTTGTATTTTTGGTGCTTAAAAGTGTTTTGACTTCAGAGTATAATGTGTAACTCTACTCAAACACATTTCAGTTCAATCTTGTTTTTACAAGCAAAAGCTCAAAAGCAAAAACTTATATCCAAACAGAGTCTAAATTTGGATTTGACTCCGGCTTTCTTGTTGTCCTCCAACTAAGATACCAAAAAAAGATTAAAAAAGACAAAGAGATAAGACATCTTCCAAGAAAACAAAAGAGAGATAAGATTAGGAAGCATTTAATTTTAAAATATAAAATCACATATCGACAAACACCCCTCAATAAATGAATGTATTGTATATAAAAATAATAATAATAGAGAAGGGAACGTATTGAAACTGCAATTCTGAAGCTTGTGCAGTAATGGCTTTGGCCATTACATTCCTTTTGTTTCCTGCCAAATAATGCCTCAGCTGTTTGTGATCAGTGGTGAGGGTGATGAAAGCCAAATTGCATCGCAGGTCTGACAAGCCTTTCCCCATTATAGTGAATATTGTCATTTATCTCAAACTAGAAGTAGAGAGGCATGTGTGTTGCATGTAGTGTTGATGGTGAACAAAGAAGGCTAGGGGATTGGATCTAGTAGGTACAACAAACAACAAAGTAAGCACGTTAAATGAGTACTTGATAAATATTTTGACAACTGTAAAAAATAGGTATTAATCTTTTTCAACGGTAGAATGAAGATATTTTAAGGGATAGGTGTAAAAAAAATTTATATGTAATCATTGGCTATGCTTACAATGTTGTGCCTACCTGTTTCGAACCAAAAAGAAGCTAAGAGGCACCACCATAGCACGGATTGAAGCCTCGTAGAGATCATCAGCTTTACATAGTAACCAACCCAATATTTATCAGTTTATAGTATGGGTGATCCACCATATATGTACTACGAATTTGGGAGAATGGAGATGTTCAAAGCTTAGTATATATTTCTTAGGGTGAATAAAGATTTCAAAGCTTGTTTAAAATGCACTGCCACTTTTAGAGTGTATCAATGTTGAGAATCAAAATATATATAGTTTTCATGCATTGCCCATAATGGTAATTCGAACCTTGCATATAGTGAATCTATTCATGGGTTGGGCTAGGCTTTGTTTCAGAATACGTTCGGGCCTGAGTTGGAGACGATTATTAGACCTAAATCTTGAGTTGGAGCCTGGTTCTCATTAAAGTCCAAGGATTACCCCTAGCTTCCAAAGCACTTGGTCTAACTATCAAAATCAAATAAAGCAAGGGTAACATGGCCTTTTTTCAAGATTCTTGGGTTTTCATCTCATTCTCGAGCAAATCAAGGCAGTGTTTGGCATTAGTGCCATTTTCTGAGAAAACGGTGCTATGTAGGCATCACATTAGAGAAAACAGTGCTGGGAGCAATGCCCTCTTGTTTGGTACTATTTTCTCAAAAAAAAAAATTACTCCAAACCATGCATTAGAAATTGGGAAAAGTGTGATCTGAAGCAATGGCAAATTTGATGTTTTCTAAAAAAATGATGCATTGCTGCCAACGAAGCAATGACATGGCATCAATGTCATATCATCTTAGACGTTGGATAATAAGATCAATATTGAAAACATTATTGCCATCATTAGTACTAAACAAAACCAGTATTATTTTCTTAAAAAAAAATTGCTTGTGTGATGATACGATTTTAAAACAAAAAATAAATACTTACAACTTCACGATACCATTTTTTCAGAAAACGATGTGATATTCCCAAAACCAATGCTAAATACCTATCTAACCAACATTTATTTATGAAAAACCACGTGCATACTGACTCACCAAAAGTTAAAGAACGTCCATTTTGGTCATTTTCAAATGCACGTATTTGGCTTAAATTCTTCTTTTCCCAAAGTGAGGAATCATTGCCCATCCTTAATTAAACAATTCACTAATTAAATTAAAGATTTGCTTTGCCAAGTTGGTGTCAAATGACATAACTGACCTCGAAGCGACAGCGAAGTAAAGGCATGCATTGTGTTGTCGCGGCCTTCGCTTTGAAAACCCCCCAAACCATGTGATCCGAGCAGCTTTTGTCTTTAGCCTCCACCAGAACTTATCCATTTTCGGCTTTCAATTCATAAATCGATAAATTCCACATAATAAAATATAGGGTAAATTCGTTATTATACAAAATTGAAAAATCCCCCACGTGAATTTCCATTTTAAATAAATTAAAAAAAATTATTAGATCTTATTTAACACATATTTTCGATACGTTAGGTGTAGAAAAACAGGGGTATTTACGTGATTTGGAGCAACTCTGAGGGCTGTTTCGGTGGGAACCATGTATAAAAGCAAATGCACACTCCCCTCTCCGCTTCGAATCATCTCAGTCTCTCCACCCTCTCAAGCAACGATGTCTAAGTTCGCACTCTCTGTACTGTCGGTGCTACTTTGCGCCTCCTACTGCCACCTAACCGTAGCCCTCATCGACGGTAAGCTTTTGACACTTCTCCGGCACCCTACGAGTTTTCACTGCATAGGCATTTGTCGTAGTTTTCCGTTCGTTTTTTGGTTTTCTCAATCTTTGCCTGGGAATTTCCTTGTGTAGTAGTCTCCGAAATCCCATCCTCGACCGTTCGGTTTTTGTCCGATTCCCTTGTTTTTCCGACCAGCCGTTTGTCTAGATTGAACTTCCTCTCACAATTCAAGCTTCTTTTCGCGAGTTCTCCGGTCTATTCTCCGGTGACTCTGAAACGACGATTCGAAGCTGTAGCCTGTAGAACCCTCTCGGAATCCACCAGATTGTATTGGACAGGCTGGCTTTACAGTCAGGATTGCAATTTGCTGCACTGTCCGTCAGGAATGTGTACTCCTCAGTCCATGTAAACAGATTCCAATCCAGCGGTTTCGCAGAGAGTCTACTTCTCGTCTAACTGTCGACCTGTCGACCTTGGTTTTCTTCGTTTCCATTTTATTCAAAAGAATTTGAATTCTGTCCGAAAGATTGAGACGGATTGTTGGTCCAACTTAAATGACTGAAATACCCATACATGGTTTCACCAGCTTTTCCAACATTATCACTTTGACGGAGGCTGCTTTGGTCATTTAGGTAGATGTTCTGGATTGGTGGGCGGCAGATCTGTATGACTGATCTAGCCATGTAGTCATATCCATCTACAAGCTAAGATTCGAGCGTAACACGGGTAGATACGTCATTTCATCGTCAAATAATGTTTCTGTCTCTTTTATTCGTCATTCATACATGTGTTCGGTGGCTGGGCAACATTTTACAGCCAAAGTCCTATTCGCTTCCGACTCCCCGGTGTCGGGCGTCCTTGTCAAGAAATTACAACCGTCCAGACTTGTTTAGAAGAAGATTCTGACCCACTAATCACAATCGTTCGAATTGCATCAGACGGTTATGATGACGATATTGAATATCTCCGCGCTACGGTCCATCTGATTGGCAGACTGACACCTTAAGGGAATAATTGTACGTGGTCCTCCCCGTAGAGCAACCATGTGACTACCTAATACTCCGAGCTAGATTTGTCTTCTCACGAACGCTCCCAGATTTTCTCATAAATGAATGCACCACCTGGCCCTGAATTGACGGATTGACAATGATGCCCATGTGGCCGTCTGGTGACACCGCAATATTAGCATTTGGTCTATGATCTGGCCGCTGCCACCATAGTCATATCTGTCATTCCCCTCAGTCCCCAGTCGTGTGACAACTTGTAATTAGAGAGAATAACAAGGGTACTGAATAAACAAATGTTTTGCTGAATGCGTCCTGATGAATGATGATGCAGGTTTGCTGCCCAATGGCGACTTCGAATACGGGCCCAAGCCATCAGATATGAAAGGGACGGTGGTGATCAACCGCCACGCGATACCGGAATGGGAACTTTCCGGCTTCGTCGAGTACATCAAGGCGGGACAGAAGCAGGGTGATATGCTACTAGTGGTACCGGCGGGACAGTTTGCGGTAAGGCTAGGGAATGAAGCTTCAATCAAACAGAAGGTGAAGGTGATAAAGGGAATGTACTACTCCATAACCTTCAGCGCTGCTCGGACCTGTGCGCAAGAGGAGCGGCTGAACGTGTCGGTGGCGCCGGACTCCGGCACCCTCCCCATCCAAACCATGTACAGTAGCAACGGTTGGGACTCCTACGCGTGGGCCTTCCAGGCTGATTACCCAGAAGTGGAGATAGTCATCCACAACCCAGGTGTAGAGGAGGATCCCGCTTGTGGGCCTCTTATTGATTCCGTGGCTCTCAAGGCCCTATATCCTCCTAGGCCCACTAACAGTATGTTCTACCTTTTATCTTCTATGATATATATCTTCTTAGGCCCATGGGCTTATTCTAAATGGGGAATGGGCTTTCTAATGACTAATGAGGGGCTTCTTTTGTTAATTACGCAGAGAACCTTCTGAAGAATGGAGATTTCGAAGAAGGCCCCTACATTTTCCCCAACACATCGTGGGGAGTCCTCGTCCCACCCAACATCGAAGACGACCACTCTCCGTTGCCCGGCTGGATGATCGAATCCCTGAAAGCCGTGAAATACATCGATGCCGAGCATTTCTCGGTGCCGCAGGGAAGACGGGCGGTGGAGCTCGTTGCAGGGAAGGAGAGCGCCATCGCGCAGATAGCTCGGACCATTCCGGGCAAGGTCTACACGCTCACGTTCGCAGTGGGAGATGCCAACAACAAATGCGAAGGCTCCATGGTCGTCGAGGCGTTCGCCGACCGGAACACCGTGAAGGTCCCATATGAGTCGAAGGGAACGGGAGGCTTCAAGCGTGCCGTGCTCCGATTCACGGCCGTTTCCACGCGCACACGGATCATGTTCCTGAGCACATTCTACACCATGAGGAGCGACGACATGGCCTCCCTCTGCGGGCCTGTCATCGATGATGTAAAGTTGCTGAGCATTCGCAACCCGCGGCGAGTTTGAACCCGTAGGTGACGTTCCCGTCACTCGCTTAATGTATTGTTAGCTTCTTCTGGTATACTTGAATGTTTTTTTGCTGTAAGGCCAGCAACAGATCCATGATCTGAGATTATCCAGTTCCAGTAATATATATATAATATGTATACTAGTGCCATAGACAGTTGACATTTAGTGTCTATGTGAAGCTCTGGCAAAATAAAGGAGAAAAAGGAAAACATAAATGTAACCAAGTGTCCCCTTGTATTATTAGCAGCACCCAATTTGATTTCTGATCAAAGTCGTAGAACCATTGTTGCAGTAAAATTACAGGATATGAAATGGGAAACCTCCCAATAATAAATGATGGCATGATCTGTTTGTTTTAATCTTTTAGATTCAAATTCAAAGCACTGAGTCATCTACTTCTTGGGAATACCAACTTCTGTTTGAAAAAATGACTTAATGGAAAAGTAGGTGTTTCAATTCATCTTTCTACAATTTAAACTCACTTTTCCACAAGCAACTGATTAGTGTGGAATGTAATTGCAATTTTCAGGAAAACGAACGTTTTCCTCCATTCTACAAGCAACCAAATGGAGCCCAAACTAAACGATAAAAACTGGATGAAGCTTGGTTGCAGGTAAAACAAATGCAATGAGTAGTGTCGTAGGGAGATGGTTTTCTGTATGAAAATGGTTTATTCTTCAGACATTTTTTTTTCTGATCTATTAACTTGCAATGATAGCTTCCGTTGTATTTGATTTGTCTTCAAAACCGAGAAAAATTACTTGATTAACTGTTTATTAACAGCTAAATGTTAACTCGCATAAGTGGATCAGTGAATAAACGCTTAATCATTGGGATAATTGTTAAATGAAGCTTCTCCCAACCATTGATGCACACATAAATCAAAACCAATTTTTATCAATATTTTGTATACGAATCAACATGATGGGATAAATGTTTATTTGACGATGACATGATAATGTGTCATGTGCAGCAATTTTAATTTATTTTAGTTTATTGAGTCAGCCCAAATAACTAGCTGTAGTGAGTTAGAGTTGCTATTTCTTTTAGTTTCTATTTTCTAGCAGTTGTTATTTTCTAGTAGCTGCTATTTTTTAGAAGCTGCTATTTCTTTTAGTTTCTATTTTCTAAAAGTTGATATTTTTTGTAATTGCTATCTTGTAGTAATTGCTAAGTTTGTTGGGCCTATAAACTATAAATTCCATTATTTTCTAACAATGAAGGGAGGAGATGAAAAAAACTTTCAAAGGGTTGTCCTTGAATTATGTTTCCCAACTTCTTTGATTCTGCTCTTACTTTTCCTTAGCAACATAGCTCGAGGTCAAGATAGGGGGCGAGGAAGGGGTCGGGAGCATGCCATGTGCATGCTCCCGACCGTGACATAATGTTTATCAAACCATACCAAACACCGCTTGTATCTATGCCATGTGCATAAGCTGGATGGTAGAACGACAAAAGCATATAAAGCCTACCTGTAAAAATTTAAAGAATGCATGCAGATAAAATGATGGGCCGACCTGTGAGAAATATCTCAAGTCAATATGATAAAACAAAACGTTGTGCGTCCATATTGGCCAATTTCTACTTGTGTGCGCTGGGCGGTGACCTGGCCTAAGCTTGGCGTCTGTTAAAGGACATGCCAAAATGAAATAATCTTGACTCTAAGACTCTCGGGAGTCGTCGGAATCGGTTGGTGGCCGACATGCTCAAAAGCAAGTTTCCAAATATCTCAACTCAATATATCGTACCCTATCAATTTGAGTCCGTCCTTCCGTATCACCTGCCAATAAAACACATTCCAGCCACCACAACATGATCTGACACCGCAATCATCTTACGGCGCGATGTTGATAGGGAGTTGGAAGGTACATGTTTTGTTAGTAGGTGATCCCAATTTTATCAATTCAGAATTGGATCTATTACCCAAAAATCCTATGGTTGTAATGTCGTGTGGATAATGTGAATAGCAGAACTCCTTGTTAGAATAGGCTGCTAAAAGTGTCAATATTGAGTTTTTGAGTATTGAGCATGTCGATACTTTCAATCTTATTGAAGGAATCCACGTAGAGCATACCTCACAACGCTTTCAGCTGGGCATTGAGAACATCTCCCATACTTGATAAAATGTTCTCAATGCACGCTTGCAATCTGCTGTGAGGTTAATATAAGGCACGCTATCTGTGATGTTAATATAAGGATAATAGGTAACCAGCAGATTCCAATGCATGTACACGACTACAATAGAATTAAAATTAGCTGATAAATTAGCCGGATCCATTGATGGGATCCCAGTAGAAATATACATTCGAGTATGCTTTTCAAAACTGGACTGGACCAGAGAGTCGGACTATAAAAACTGGGAATCGATTCGGTGACTGATTTCATTTTCCCCAAATATTGGATTTTCCTCCAAAACTATTGGTTTTGGTCAGCAAACCGCTGAGTTGGGCAGTTAACCAAATCATAGCTTTCTTTGATAGAAATTCTTTCACTTTAACACATTGTAGATGAAAGTCATGAAACCAAGAAATTAGAGTCTGGCTTTAGTCAGGGCAAAGCCCATTCCAACAGCCTTTACAGCCTTGCAGTAGGAATATCTCCGTAGTTATATGGGAGATATTCCCAATGCAAGGTTGCAAGGGGCTGCTCGAAGGGTGTGAGCACCGACTTGCCCTGATAGAAAGCCAAATTCAAGAAATTAAGGCCATTTAGGCAATGATGGTCTTGACTATGGCTGTAAGGGATGTTGGGACGGATGGACTGTATCAGATGAATCCGGATCTCCTATTCACGTCCACTCACATAATATCACAGCCACACATGGAGAACATCTCATCCTCTTACATAATATTATGCTAGGGGACATGTTCCCAATTCATAGGGATAGTGTGTTGTGGGTAGATATAACACAGTTATCGTGGACAGGAGATCCGGAGTTGTATCAGATGGGTCTCGGTGATTGCCTTGATTGGCACAAATTAAAGATGCTGATTGACATATTTATTAAAATATTCCTAAATTGATTTTCTATTTTCTGTCTCATAGACTTCAACTAGCTTAGATAGTCCGGGTTGATATCCAGTAGTATAGCAGGGTCGGTGATAAGTGATAATAGCCCAGCGGGCATCATATTCCACCCATTATCTATCAAAAATGGATTTGCCAAGGAGCAAATCCATTAGGAATGAGAATGACTTATAGCTTAATTTATTTAATTTTCAGTGGATAAAATAATTAAATAATAAGATGTTTGACATAAACCTGTTGCCTGATTTACATTATATCGGGCTCGGATTTCATTCAAATTTTGGCAAAAGTCAAAACTTAAACCTGGCTCATGAATAGGTCTATTGACAGTGTAATCGTGAGCCCATTCAGGTTTTCAGCTTCAGCGATTTAAGGAGTTTATAACCTCCTCAATAGCTTGTTCAATGTTCACTATATAAGAGAAAGTTCATGAATCATGCTTGGCTTAAAATCATATTAGTTGAATTACTCGTCTAAGTGCCAATACATTATTTATGATGTCCTTTAGCCCAAGATCCAAACTAAGGGCTACTTAGGGGCCTAGACATGTAAACATGAGCCCAGCCCAATAGTTGTTGGGAGCCCAAGGCCTCAGATTGAATTTCCTATTCTTATTCATTTTTGTTAGTTGAAACAAAATTCTTCTTTATCATTGGAACACTGGTAATAACTAAGAATTTGTTTTCATTGCCTATAAAGGAGTTTTTACATGTGCTTGCAACCATCACCCATGGAACTCCCTCGCAAGTGGCAACCCCCCAATGAAACTCAAACACACACCAACAATGAAAATAAATGAAGTGAACGAAACTGCTTTTTATTACCTTTGCTGATGTGTCTATGTTTCATTGGATGGTCGCAAAAAAATGATACAATTCAATGCTTTAAAATTAACCCAGAAAATAGAACCGCTTCGCCCACTGGTTTTCAAGTCAGCGATTCAACATTCCACGTTGAAATGTTAGATGAGATGATTCTATATGTATATTATTAGAGGAGATAAGAGAGTAAGAACGGGGATAAGAATGAAAGAAAGAAGAGGAGGAGGCAACAACGATGCTGATAGTGATGGTTAAGGGTGTCAATGCACTGGTTTTGGATTGGACTCCGTCCAGTCCAAAATTAAATTGGACGGATTGAACGGACCAACAAGACAAATTGGATTGGACCTGGGCTGTCCGTAACAAATTTATATCGGACTGGATTGGGTTAAGCCAATATCTGATCCATTGATAGACGATAAGAATATGTGTCAATGGACCGGGTTTGGGTAATCTAAATCAAAATGAATTTGAAACGGTCCATACATTAAATTGGACTGATCTAAATTGATCCAAAATATTGATTGGATTGGATTGGACCTGGTCCATTATAATGGAGTCACATTGGACTGGATTGGATTGGACCAAATCTAGTCCAATTAACACCCCTAGTGATGGTGATGGGCAGTGCGGCGGTAGTTGCCTCCTCCTTCCCTCTCACCAATTGATGTAGTCCAATCCGAGGTGTTCCAAATTGAGGACACAATTCGATAGTCCTGCCAATTAAACGAGATTGAGGTGGAAGGATGAAACTGCACACCGAAATCTGCAACTAGGATAAATGTTAGAGGCTTGTAAAGTTGTTCCCCAGGTAGGTACTACGATGCTCAAGTTAATAAGATTGAGAAGGATGTGCCCAGGGCGAGCAAGTTGAAATTGTGTTGGTTCAAGTCGAAGATATAGTGCAAAGATGTAATGAAAAACTGCAGTTCCAGAAAAGGTCCCTTACCTTGAGTGGGGAGTAACTATTTATAGTTGGGTGTCCGTGTCCCATATGGATAAGGCTGCTAGGGTTGTTGAGATGAGGGCATCCATCAAAGTCTTCAAGAGGTTTCCTCTTTCCCGGCATAGTTCACTTCCTTATTCGTGCAAGATACTCCTTCTTAGTCGTACTCTTCCGTTACACATGGTGCTAACATGGCCTGAGGAGAGGCAAATGAGGAGCAAATATAGCCATATGGCATCCTTGACTAACTCAACCATCACCCGAACACCAACCAATCAATTCCTTTTTCTTTCCCCATTAACCAGCCAATCCTCCAATTTTTGGCTATTTTAATTCTTAAAACAATTTTCTCTTTTTTTATTATAGAACCATGAACCGCTGCCTATATCGTAAATTTAGAGGTTCAACCATTTGACTCGGCGGTTCATTCAATGTTTCAGCGTTTTTTTGGAAAAAGACTGAACCAAGTATAAAACAAAACTAACCAATTCCCAAGTCAAAAGGTTTGACCACCCGGATCAATAAGTTTTAAAACCATGATACCATGGCCGCGAGGGCAGCAGATATGCATGCACTAACTTTACCCTTAAAGGTGGGATCTGATCACACTTTGAAAAATATTTCTATCAAAGCCGCTACTTTATTAATTTGTTTAATTTCGAATCACATGGTTCTGTTTCATTATTATAAATTACAGAGTTTAATTAAAAATGTTTATGAAAAATGCAATTATGTTGATGAGATTACATTGGCTAAGTTGTTAGTTATAAAAGAAGAGAGTATAATTCAACGTATGTCTTGCTTGATTCAGCCTGCACATTTGCAATGAATCAAGCACCGTTGTAGATGAAAGAATTGACGGTTGGAGAATCTAGTAATTTATCAGAATTATTATCTGATAAATTTTTATATCAAATAGTGTAAGAGCACGTGTGCAATGAAGTATTAATCATATATAATATATGGTATTTGGATTTTACTTTTATAATAATAATAATTGTAGATAAATAAATAAATAATTAGAGTTAAAACCGTTTTTTAATTACCTTATCATTAATAAAATTTTAACTTGGATCAAATCTATCCAAAATACATGTGTTTTTTGGCTCAGTTTGAAAGTAGTATAAACACAAATATGTAGAGTGCAAAACCTTCTATTTTGTATTTTTCCATTTGTACATATTTAATTGTAGAATGCAAAACCAGTGTGATGTGGGGAAAAATCTGTATTGTAAAGTGGGAATCTCTCTCTCTCTCTCTCTCATCTCCATGGGAAATCCCCCAATCTTTCTCATAATCAGTAACAAATCCCCAAATTATCGTATGAATATATTCAGATGTTCAGATTTTGCCACTATTGAGAGAGAGAGGAAGATTAGCATAACAAAATAACCAAAATTGATTAACCAAGTAAAAACAATTAAATAAAATTTATTAATAAAATAATGACATTATCAAATATTTAGTAAATGGATTAAAATGGAATAACTAGATAAAAGGACTAGAAAAAAATGTAAAAAGTGGATTAAGTTGAATATGGGTATTTAAATTATAAGAAAATGATTGAATAATTAATGAAATGGTAAAATAATAAAACATGAATAAACATTATATAAATTTATTAAAATATAATAAATAAAAAAATGATTAAAAAATTAGAAAATAATTAATTAATGAAAAATATTAAATAATTAATAAAATAGATAAAAACAAATAGATATGAGCCTAACTTAAGAAAGAAAAGTCATTATAAAAACTTTATATGGAGTGGACCCCATTTTTAGATGAAATATGTTGTTGATTACAAATTAAACCTTATTTAATTTTTTTAAATGAAATAAGAAACGTAAATCCGATTTAATATATAAGCATAAGTTGTGAATTATAAAATATGGTAAGTCTCAAATAAAATAAACAAATAAAAAACCTATCCCAAATTAAATTTATAATATCGCGATGATATTTCTACTTTTCTAGTTATTAATAAAGCATAAAGAAGAAATTTGTCGTATCTTACCAAATCCATTTACGTATAGGGAGGGGGAGCCAGTGATGGGTTTGAATGCGGGTTTATATACAAGAGAAAGGGCCTTACAAAATGGAATCATATCCGGTCCATTAACGTACATGGGCTGGATTATGGGTCAATCATGTAATATCAAATTTTGATATTTGCCAAATGGCAGGATTCTATTGGCTTCTTCTCAGAGGATGATGTGACAAACACGTGGAGCCCTGGTTGCCATTAAAGTGCGACGTGTAGGACTAGGACGCCTTTGCTACATGAGACGAGACCCTTCTAGCAAACCAAACACCAACGCAGAGGCGAGAGGCGAGAGGCGAAGGAGGGCATCGTTTACGAGAAGAAAAACCCTGACCTCTTCTCAACTCACCCGCCCCCCGGTCGACTGTTTTCACCCAACTTCTGAACTCCTCCTTCCTTCCCACCTTCTGCTCTAACGCCGCGATCCATGGTAAGTCTTTGCATCTCCCAACGATCTTTCAAGCGCAGATCCTTGAATGCGTCTTTTCTTCTTGTTGGGTTACTGGGTTTGTTTCTGAACTCACCTTTGAATGGTTTCTGAGGGTTTTGTTCTTGCACTCCACTCTGCCCGACTTGGGTTATCCATCGTGGTGGAAGTTGGGATTCTCTAGTCTTTCCTTCCGTTCTCTGGGGTTTCCTTTTAGTCCTTTTATCTATCAAAAGCATTGATTTATATTCTGTATTGTTTTGCAGGCTTTGCCGAACCAGCAGACGGTTGACTATCCCAGCTTCAAGCTCGTCATCGTCGGTGACGGAGGAACGGGTATTTTGTTTTCTCACTTTGATATTTTAATATGATTTTTTCTAATTTGTCTCTTCTATTATTTCTTTGTCTCTACTGGTTTTGTGCCTTTTTGAGTTGTTCTTGGGTTCTGATCGTCCTGTTTGTTAGTTGTGATGGTTGCATGACCTGCCTACCGTTTTTCAAATCCCGGTTATATTTGATTTTCTTCTTACTGCAATCGGTTTTGGTTCTGGTGTTATTAGCTTCCCTGATACTGTTTTCGACTGATCTGGAAGTGTTTGCATGATGCAGGAAAGACCACATTTGTGAAGAGGCATCTTACTGGCGAGTTTGAGAAGAAGTACGAACGTAAGTGGATCGTCAAGTTCTCATCTGTTATTTTTCGATTTAGTATTGTTGATACGCTTACTTTATTTATCTGTTCCTGATTCCTGACTCTCTCTCTCTCTCTCATTCTTGTTTTTTTTTTGGGTAACATAGCGACTATTGGTGTGGAAGTTCATCCCTTGGACTTCTTTACAAACTGCGGAAAGATTAGGTTCTATTGCTGGGATACTGCTGGTCAGGAGAAATTCGGTGGGCTTAGAGATGGATACTAGTAAGCATTTGGTTCATTCGTTTTCTTTTATTAGAGCATATTATATGTTGGGTGTTCTATATTTTTCATCTCCAATTTTACTGGTGTTGCTGCTTTTATTTTTTTAATATATCATTAGATTCGAGTGAAACGCTTTGTTTGGGTTTGTCTTGGCATTGAGTTCTTAATTTTTTTAATATTAGGCGGAAACTAGTTGTCTACATGTGATGACTGCAGCTTAACCATGTCGGCAGTTTATGATCCTAGGTTCTCATGTTTGTTGTTATTCTCTGACTAGTATTTGGATCAACATGGAAGCCTCTGTCAGTTCAGACCTCTTTGAGCCAGATTTCCTTTCTCCACACGCTAGCAAGGGGAACGCCCTCTGGAGGTGTATTACACAGCAATCTTTTGGGGTGTATGATAGGGAAGTAATTCTAGCATTTTTCCTGACAAAATCCAAACCAGGTATCATCATTGACATAATTACAAAGAGAATGCCAATGTTGGTTGTTGACAACTGAAGCACTCAAATATCTATCATTTGAATCTATAATTGAGGTAGCTTTGCCACCCCTAGATACCCAGTGCTGCGAGAATGAGAGTCCCCTTCCCTAGGGATGACCAAGCTGAACGTCAATTGCTACTCTTTGGGTAATCCTGGGCTATCATGTATTGGAGGTGCATATAGAAATGGGCCTGATGAAGTTATCCTCATATTTTCAAGTGCAATTTACCACGGAAATTCCATTATAACTGAATTATCAGCTCTGATACAAGGCTGAAGCTGGGCTAGTTGAGGGCGTTTGTCAAGTGGTAATATGTTATAACATATAAATTAGGTACTATCTAAAATAGGAGTACAGAAAAGAAGACATCTTTTATGGAATCAAAATCTTCAGCATGTTGTAAGCTAAAAGAAGAAAAAAGAAAACCTTCAGCATGCAGGTTGAACTTGTTGATCAAAACACCAAGATAGCCAATATCTTAGTGTATAGCGTAGCAACAGGACTTAACAGCAAGCTCCATATTTGGACCTTCCACCTTGTAATAACCTTGTACTATACTTTAGATTGTAATGTTGTATGAGTCTCAACCTATGGACTGTGGTTCCCACCCTTTCATTCTTTATGGATAACGGTACAGATTGTACTTGTCTTAACTTTTTTTTTTCCCTTTCCCTCACTTGGATATCAATAAATTCACTGACGTCATTATCTCTAGTTTCAATTTTCTTTTCATAATACTCAGATGTTTAAATTTTTTGGTTGTTATATAAAGCTGCAGTTACATAACTATCCTGATAACTCATTTCTTTTGATATTGATATGAAATTATCCTTTTGATAATTATGCCATTTTTTTTTTATAAATTGTGTGATTATATATTATATCATGTATAACAGGGGAAAAGCTCCCCCTTTTGATGATTATATTTTGTTGAAGTTGGGACGCCGTTTGACCTCCCAACCCCATCTCCGAACTGATGATTCCGCAGGTCAATTTACAAGTTATGCTGAGCCAGGGACATGTACCATATATATGTATCATGTAACGTTTTTTATATTAAAATTTGACAATTGAGAGGGTACCTTTCTCCAACTATCCCCTTTTCTGTTTTGTTCTTTATCAAACATGATTGAAATCTTTCTTGGATCTTATCTGACAAAAAATAGAAGCCCCCTTTACTTAGAAGTTTAGTTGGTTATGGTGTAGAAAAACCTACTTTCCCTTTTAAATTCAACAGGGATGAAAATTCAACAGAAATAGAAGGAGGTGTAAGCAGATGTATTTTGACTTTAAGATCATCTTTGTCTCTCGTGGAAATGTTGAGATGATAAGATCAGATAACTAACATATTCTAGAAGAACAGCAGTTGTGAGATCTTACAGCATCTTTAATATCGGATGAGATTTGTGCTGAGATCTTACAATATCATTTGTGAGAGATCTTCTCAAGCTACTAATGAGATCTTACAATATCATCAGTGAGAGATCTTCTCAAACTACTACTGTTTTGTGTTTAACTCTGTAGGACTGTGAGAATTTTAAGCTGACTGGCTCCTCTCATGTTTCTTGACATTATAAGGGGTGGCATCTCTTGTGCTTGTGAAGTTTCTAGTGTAGGGGGATGGCCAGATTTCTGAAATTTGAACTCAAACAGATGAGAGCTTTGTAGGCATTTGGCAATCAAATAAGCAATCCCAGTATTCCAGGACTCGCATTGTAAATCCATAGCAGAAAACTGATGGACCCTCTAGATTGTCTATATGGTCAGTTGTCTACACCATGTAAGCTCCATACTGTACCATGCAATGCAATTGGCTTGTCTGACAATGGTGGTATTTTTTGTTTGTTCAAACTCAAAAGTTGTTTAATAAGTATTTGTCAATTATGTGATAGAAGATTTGTTTTCATGGTAGCAATAGGTATTCTGCACTCAGATCTACATTGGACCTTTTTGGTCAATCTGAAATTGTTGTTCCAACAAGTCACTGGAATGCTGAATTAGGGCTGCAAATAAGTTGGATCAGGTCCAATCCGAATCCGATACTGATCCGTTGAGAGGCGGATTTGGATATCCCTCCTGATCCTAGCAAATCAGATTGGATCAGAAAAGCCGATCCATTAACTCAATGGATCAAATTCGGATATTGGCCTATCTGACCTGCTATGACCCGATTCGATCTGTTAATTATGATATATTATATATTTTAAATTATTTACATATTATATATGTATATTCTATATATTATTTATATTATTATATTTTATAAATATAATTCTAATCGAATCGGATATCCGATAATATATTCAAATTCGAATCATACCTTTGAAAATCCAACGGATCCTTATTGGATTCGGATCAGTCAAAATTCTTAGCAGGTTGGGTTGGATATGCCCTTACCGAATCCGATCCGATCCGTTTGCAGCCCTATGCTGAATAATGTTTTCAAGAGTATTACTGACAAAAGCATTCCAACGAGGAAGCTTTTCTAAACTGAAATCTTGGTCTGAGTATCATGTTCCTTTCTGATTCACATAAATGCATTGATCTATCTCACTGGTGATGGCTCTGTGCTTTCTCTTTTTAAGTATGTTAAATATTTCTACTAAATTTAGTATTTGCTTTGTGCAGCATCCATGGGCAATGTGCGATTATTATGTTTGATGTTACCGCTCGGTTGACATACAAGAATGTTCCTACATGGCACCGTGATCTCTGCCGGTATGCCTGAGAACTTATGGAGACATGTTTCCTATTCTTTTAGATGTTTATCGGTGATGTTATGGTTTGACCATTTTGTCTGAACCACAGTGTGTGTGAAAATATCCCCATTGTTCTGTGCGGAAACAAGGTCGATGTCAAGAACAGGCAAGTAAAGGCAAAACAAGTTACGTTCCACAGGAAGAAGAATCTCCAATATTATGAGATCTCAGCAAAGAGCAACTACAACTTTGAGAAGCCCTTCCTATATCTTGCCAGAAAGCTTGCGGGGTACTGGAATTATATATTTAGTTTGTATTAATCTTTTTCTTAAAGGATATGAGGAGATTGGATGTTAAATATTGGTTTTTGTGGCACAGGGATCCTAATCTCCACTTTGTTGAGTCTCCAGCTCTTGCCCCTCCTGAAGTGCATATTGATCTGGCTGCACAGCAACAGTAAGATTTTTGGTCCTTTAGTTGCCTACTTTTTCATGTTCATGTCTTTCAACTTTTGGTGAAAAATATCCAATGAATCGAAGATAATCTGGGGGTTTTTTCAACTATGAATTTGGGGCAAATTGTTCATTACCCAAGAAGCATGTTTTTGGTGCCTGTGCATCCAATGTTAGAACATCTATACTTTAAAATGGGAGCTTGTAAGACTTTAGACTTTATCATGTATTCATCCATTATGATTTAGTTGGACTTTCTATGTTTTTTTTGGGTGGGGGGTGGGGGGTGGGGGGGAGGGTGGATTATACCTGAAGCGTGAAATGTTTAGTTTAGTATTTAAGGTTGCAATTCCCAAATACATTTTTTTCCCTACATACTCTCGCATAGACATATTGCTCAAAGAACATTGTTGCTCTTGTCTGACTGAAATCATCTTGAACTTGTATTGTGTGTGTGTTTTTGGTTTTACAGGCATGAAGCTGAGCTCGCTGCTGCTGCTAGTCAGCCTCTCCCTGATGACGATGATGATGCATTCGAGTGAAAGGAGGATAGGATGACGGCGATGATGCATTCGATGAAAGGAGGATAGAGAGGCATCAAAGCTTTTGTTCTTCTCATTCTCTTTACCTTTGTTAAGCATTATTCATGCCTAGGTTTCACAAGTTTTCTAGAATACATGAATGGGTTTGCTTAGGTGGTTTATATTCAAATGTCGAGGGTTATGGGATGAAATTATTTAGTTTTTAGAACTGCTATATGATCAACGGTTGTAGGTGATCGTAGAAGTTATTTTCTTATTAGACGACCGGCTGCGTGAATGATTAAGAAGTGTTACCGTCATTTTTATTATTTTGATTGTGATCCACGAATAGAGAGGCTGTTGCCCCCATTCTGTGGAATTGACAGACTGGTTGTTATACCCCGTTGATTCAAATGATTTGCATGGTTTTGGACTTTTGGATGGATGGGTCATCAAAATATTCGTCTGATGACTAATCTCTTGTTCGGGTAAAAGTACTAAATGCTGGTCGTGGCTGTGTTTCCATTATCTGGGATGGCAGTTTGGCTTCTGGATCCCGTTGAGTTAAATGTTACACATCTGGGTCACAACTCAACAACATTTAGGGGAATATTGCCAGGAAAGAAGATGGATTAGAATGTTACATTGAAGGAATGGGGTAGCTTTTAGCTTGTTCAGGGAAAAAAGCCATGACTGAACTGACTGATCAAAGAGTTGTATAAATTGTAAAGCATTGCAACCCGAAAATGAGAAACTTCGAGGCGTCTTACCCTCCGACTCTAAGATATTGAATTATTATTCTTTACAAGTCTGAAAATGTCGGGCACTGGCAAACGTTTAATTCAACGGGATATGTCGTACAGATTCGATCCCAAGCCAACAGAGGACAGAGGTCAACTGTAAATCTGTAATATTAATTTAACGGAGTTTTAAAGGTAAAATCTTCAATCTTAATTTAACGGAAATTGGCAAAGTAAATTTTCATAAACATAATAGTATTTATAGGTTTGGTGGTGCTTGAGCTGCAGCCTGCTTTGGCCCGTGAGACAGATCTGGGCCTTATAATAACTGGTACTCTGGTAGGAACTGAGGACCACCTTAGTTCATATCAGGGGCATACACAGTCAAATGCTGCCTTTGTCAAAAAGATTCCCCCTTTATGTTCAAGTGCCCTTATACAATATGCCTTGGTTCTCACTTCTCAGCACAAATAGGCCTGAACACAGCCCAAGCCCATTCATACGGTCATGTCCAAATGGCTAACTCGATTACGGGTCAATGAGAGCAAGCAAGTGATGATGCAGGACAACTTTAGTAAATTTTGTATAATAATCACACAGGATCCAACACCAGTTACAATCACACAGGCAATGCAGGACGAGGGTGGGTTCATCCTCCAATCATCCAAAGAGAAATCATCAAAGCTGAAGGCAAACCATGCTGTGCCCATCAACAGTTATGATGCCCGAAATCAGAGCACTTCTAGCAGGCCTCAACAATGTAGCTGCATATAATATACATAATGATATTTTCCGATAGTACTAAGATAGTAAATTTTGTTAATGCTACATGCAGGCCAACAGAATGGATTGAGCGACATATATTGCTTGTAAGGGTCAGTTAGCTCCATGTTCTAACAATGCTTCATCAAGCCATGTAACTTTCTTCCCGCCATGAATGAAGCATTTTTTTTTTTTTTAACTTTATTATAACCCAAATCCCAAATTGCTCACCCTTATCTCTCATCTCACTTCAGCGGTTAAATCTATTATGATGTTATCCTTTATTTTCTTTACTCATATTCAGGCGTATGCATAGCTCTCCTACTAGTATTCATTTGTAATATTTACACTTCGATTCATTTTTCATATTCTTGGTTTGAGTTTCCAAACTTTTTTCTTCTTATATTTAACTTTGCCATGATTGAAGCATACTTGTTTCTAAATAAAATAGATTAGATTCTCAGTAATATGCTATTACTGGCTTTACTGCTTTCTAACCAAATAAGAAGGAACAAAAAAACAAGGATATCTGAGTATTTATGGGCACAAATTAATTTTTTAACAGGCTAGACTTGGCTTCGCAAAAAGTTAGTGGATCAGGTTTAGCTGCATTTTTTGAGCTTGTGGTTTGAGTCCAGGCCTAATTAAAGGCCCATTTAATAAATGGGTCAATTTGTACTTAGTTGCAACTTGCAAGGTGCAGTGCAACAGCAACATCCGTCTCACTGTGTTTGTGTGCACCATTTGACCTTTGAATATCTCAAAGATCCCCCCCTGTACTATGGGGTCTGTGACAAAGATCCCCCTGTACTTTGTTTTGTGTCAAAACCCCCCAGTACTATGACCATGAGACAAAGATCGCCCTTCACTGTTAAGTCAATGATGGAATGTGTTAAATTATCAAAATATCCTACTAATTTTTTTTTCTTTTTTTTGTCCTTTTTTTCTTAAAACCTATTTAACCTATTGTTTTCATTTCTTTTCTTCTTTTCCCCTTCCTCACCGTCCTCTCATTCTTTCTCTCTCTCTCTCCCAAAATGGAGCCAGAGGCTCTCCTGTAGCACTTGCAGAGATGGGGCCGGAGCCAGAGCCGCCTCCCCTGCAACACTTGCGGAGCCAGAGCCGGCATCACGTCCCGACCTAAACGTGTTCGTCATGGTTGGACTCGTGGACTACTTACTAACTACCAAAACCATTTGCAGAAGATACACGGTCTTGGCATCATCACGCCCATCGACTACTTACTAACTACCAAATATGTAGATTATGCAGATTTTCTTTCCAAGCTTTTGATTCTCCAATTTGATAAATCTACACGGAACAAACCTATTTCCTCCCTCCCCTGAAATTTTTCTCCAATTTTTCTCCCCTTCCCATCTCAATCCTCTGATCCTTCCCTATATATCCTCATTTCTTCCAACATTCATTGGATTATCGACCTCATTTACTTGGTTCTTGTTTTCTTCTTTTTTCTATTTATTTCCATCTCATGACTCTCTCTCCTTCTTTGCTCAAATATCTTTGAATCATCAAAGGAGAAAAATGGAGAACAATGAATAGTCATTCTGGCAATTCAGCGATCAGTTGAGGCTACAATTGACAAACTTGGCAAACCTTTCTCTTAACGATTCAGTATGGGGGAATTCAGCGATCAACTAAGTCAACAAGTCGGAGCCGGTGTCACGTCGTGGTTGGACTCGTGGACTACATATGCCAAAACCGCGTATCTTTTGTAAATGGTTTCATAGAAGAGAAGCAATGAAGAGATGTATTGTGTTCATTGGTTTCGAGAGGCTCCACAAGGCGTCGGAACATGTCCCCAACTCAATGGAGAGAGAGAGAGACCGGGATTGAATTAAATGGGTTCAATCTTGACGCTGTTAAGGGGAAGGGCAAGAAGGGAAATCAAGAGAGAGAAAGAGGAGAGAAAGGGAGAGAGAGAAATATGAAGGAACGAAAGGGTAATATAGGAAGGTCGGGGAAGATGAACAACATTTTTCTCCTAGTTAATACAAGTGTAATATGGGGATCTTTGTCTCAGGTCATAGTACAAGGGGGTCCTTGTAATTTACCCTAAATTGTTTATGGTAAAATGGAAAAATAATCCGTTGGATTGGCGAATACAATAAAAAGATTTTGTTGAGAGTGGGATTTGAACCCACGCCCTTTCGGACCAGAACCTTAATCTGGCGCCTTAGACCAACTCGGCCATCTCAACTTTTTTATTTAAATTCGCACTATAATCAAATAAAAACCTGAAGTCAAAAGTGAACACTTTGAGTCCATTCCGGCGCCGTAGACCAATTTGGCCTGTCTCGATTTCAATTGCATATATTCCTCGAACGTTGAATCAATGTAAGGAGTTGTGAGACTTTGGACCCGATTAAAAACTGGAATGCTGATTGGGTCACAATTTTATCACTTTTATCCGCAAATGTGCATATGCTCTGCACTTGGATATTTTAGATGACTATGATAGTTAATATGTATCTAATTTTTTATATATTTTTGTGTTTTTTTTAATTGTTTATATTTATCACAGTTATTTTTATTTGATACGATGAATATATGATATTCATTAATTGTTCTTCTTTTTAATTGTTTATTGGTGAGAAAAAAAACCTTAATATAGGATTTAATGAGGGAGAATTAGAATTAATATCTCAAATAATATATAAGACTAATGAAGGTATTTGAAGATCTAATTACATTTTCTATCCTTACAATTAGAGATTGATTAAATTAAAAGAAAAAAAAGTATTTAATCAAATCTAAAAAAAATATATATATCCAAAGCCCATAAATTTAATATCAATGAGATGGCTACATTCCTATTAAAATTATTTAACTCTCTTATTCAAGAGTTACTCATAATGACTCTTTAGTTACTACGGTTCAGTTTGTAAGGAGTACAAATACAAAAATGTACAATACAAATGCATTCAAAATAATACAAAATACAAGATTTTGACACTCTACATATTTGTATTTGTACTCTTTCCAAACTAAGCCTATATTTCAAGGCCTATCAAATTCTTATTAAAATTCTGTCCAGGTTACCCACATGACAAATAAGAATCCCAGCACTACACACATTAATTTTTATTTTGTGTCCATTTGGAAGGGCTTTAGAGACACGGCTTATGGCAATTCCGATCTAAGCCTCACAAGTTGTGTTTGGTAAAAATCTGGAAAGCCGACCAGGGCTTTCCAAATGCCGCAATCACTGCTCAAATATGAAGCTACTCTGAATAACTTCTCTATACAGGCCATCTGTGCTCAATCACCACAGTACTCTACATAGATGCTTTGACTTTAAGGCTCTGTTTGTAGTGCAATTAAACCATATATAAATTTTGCATCCTTTTATTTGTGATTGTGATTTCCACTTTGGCTTGATTAAAAGAAAATTTACATTTCTGTCTTGTTTGCAACACCTTCCTCCAATTTTGATTCTCTCTCGTCTAAGTCGAGACCCCATTACTTTACCTATTTTCCTCCTCCTTACCAAAAACCATGAAGTGGGGATCACATAATTCCTTTCCCATTTTACTCTTCAAAAACAAACAAAACAAAGTCAAACCTAAAGCAAAAGCCATCTGGAATCCACACTTCAGCCTATTTGCAGTCTCATGCATTTACATCAGTAAGTTCACGAGCAAATGGGAACTCGGTTGGGTGCATATAGGTTAAAAAGTCATTTCTTATATCTCGGGGCATTCCCACTACTATAAATTATAATTGTGATTAGCTGAACATGATGATCGACTGTGTGGCAAGCTATGAAACCAATAATAATGCTCCACACCAATCATAAATACATATCGTTCACAACTACTCGCACTCTCACTTAGTATCTAGTGCTAGTATGGGGTATTATTATTGACTCCACAACTTACAACTACATAATAATAATGCTATTCGGGTTGGTTCGAATTAGCATTTTAAACTATTTCAGACTCGGTCCTTCAAACTTTGCATATTCAAATTGTTACAAAAGCCCAACTTGAGTCTGCCCAAATTGCACCCCTACTGCACAACCATCGCTTCAGATAGCCTGATCTAAATACAATATTGCAAATGTGTCTGTTATGTATTTATACTTCATTTTAAACTATTGCAGATAAACATTGTCTTCAATGAACTCGAAGTTTCAGAAAACTCCCACAATAAAAGATAAGAAGAGAAGATGGGTAGTGTTCAAATGGAAGGAAACACGAATCCTTCATCCAAAGCAATATAAAAAGCATTAGCCCCACTTCTGGGTGGGTAGCAGAACAAGCTCTATCCAAGAGCTCTGAGTTGAGACAAGCCCAACCACCCAGATATGATTTGTTAAGATCCTAGCCGTCCAATTTAGTGGTTGGCATCTATCAAATCATCAATTAGTATTGATTGATATTGAATGGGAGTGACTGTGGATATGACATCAATTATATAGATGGTTGTCTAATCTAGATGATGGCCCGACATTCGGCCTCTGCTCACTGTCTATTTCCTTCAATTCCTTTTAGGGTTTCGCTATCAAATAATGGGTTTGGGTTCCCACACATGAAAGAGCTAGAGGGAGAAGCACATGAAATTCACGTGACAGATAAATGTTTCACGTGACAGATAAATGTCTGATCAGCTTCATGGTTCCACGCCTTTTCGAACCCATTCCATGCATATAATAATAATAATAATAATGGATCGACCGGTCTTCACTTCAATTGACTTCTCATCAGTTGCTGTTCACCCTTATTAGTAGTTGAGGTGAAATAATATGAAAACGTTTTAGCCATTTGTAGTTTGAAAGCAATGACCATGTGTGGGCCAGTGTTATTTTGTTTTATTTTATATTTTGCTTTTAGGATACTTATGTGAACAAATTAATCTTATATTATAGGGAGATAAAGATTAAGACTCAGTATGCATGGAAACAGTATAAATACAAATACGAACAGTGTAAACTGTTGTCTTTTGTATTTCTAAACCAATATCGTACTCCTTCCAAACTGAGCCTAATTTGGAAGTAGAGGCAGTGAAGGATGATTAATAAATTCATTAAAACATGAGCTGCTGGCTTACACTTCACAGCAAGGTGAATTTAATTAGCTTGCTTATGTATGAAGTTAAAATGTACTACCAAAATAAAAACTGGGATATATGTTATTTAACACTTAATTTATTTTTCAAGTTAATGGTAACTATGATGCCTTAGTGTTGTTTTATGAATATTTAATTATGTTTGTGAAATTAAAGATTCAATTTTAATTAATGCATTTCAAATATATATATATCATCATCATCTAAGTCGTATCCTGAATATATAGGGTCAGGTGGTCGGCCATATGTTTTTCGCAATTTTGTTCTATTTAATGTCATATCCATTGATATCAAACAAATAAATATAAAATTAAAATATCATGTTATAACAGTTATTTAAAAGTTGTAATAGTGAATAAATGATTAAGGCCCAATGTTATCATCACAATTATTTTTATTCAAACTCTACAGCAACAGGATTTAGTTTGTTTGTTTATTGTCCAAGGCATGGCTATGGCAATATCTATACCAAGAGATTTGGTACAAAGATGGGACAATTTTGCTTTGTAATTTTGATCTGGGAAAACTCTTTTTTAGTATAAATAAATGCAAGTACTGCAGGACCCTAAATTCTAAATCCTAACTGCTGGTCACACGATGGAAGCATTGGATCATGAATTCAATCATAAAAACTTCAAATGCCCATACCTAAACCCTAATTCCTACTTACCTTAATACCCTATTTCCTACTAGAAATGACAAGAAACAACTATAATCTTGTCAATTCTGATGAGTTTTGATCTGCTCCTTACTTGCCTTTGCAGCTTATGCTTGCCATGTGTGTGGGACCAGTGCGCTGGTCTCTTCTTTCTCTTCTCTTCTTTTCTTTGTTTCTTCCTCCTGTTGGGTTAGGAAATTGGAGTGTCTGAGGTTGATACAAAGATGGGTCTACACATTAGAATGGTGCCAACTGCCATCCTGCACTGGTCCCATATAGAATCATCACTTGTATCTTGGGTCAATTTTCAACATTAAGAATCTCGGCTGTTCTTGCTCCACTTAGCAATCTGTTCCACCATTGAATGTACCCATATATTTGCTAGATATGTGCTTTACAGAAGAGAGCTAGATGTCCAAAGAACAGGCCAATCAAAGGGGCCCCAATTTCATAGAGTTTAATTTATACAGGTCAGAAGAAACCTGTACCTAATAGAAAGAAAAACATCATCTGGAGAAGAATCCCAAATGACCCATATCAAAGAATCCAAACCTTAATAAGGGGTGGTATTTGTTTTATTATATTCTAATTTGACAGCACAAAATTGGTCTTGATGTTGGGATTCACATATCAATAGTTGAAGAGAATCTCACATTGAAAAGAAATAGGAGAGGTGTAAGTCAGGGACTTATACACAAGAGTGGACCATGACCCAATAGCTTAATAGCTTAAGCTTTTGTGTTGTCTGTGGTGCCCCTCTCTTGTGTGCAAGTCCCATGTGAGTGTACATATATGAGACCCCGGTTTTGGCGACTCTCCTCAATTCACAACACTTGATATGAGGGACAATGTTGGATTTCCATGAACTGTTTGTTTTAGATGAAAGAGTTGCTCATGCTTCAAAGGGCCCGTTTGCCAGCGCTTCAGTTTTGATTGAGCTGCATTGACTGAACTGCTTCCGAAAATGGTCATCTCAACCCCCCCCCCCCAAAAAAAAAAAAAAGAAAGAAAAGAAAAGAGAAAAGATTTCTCAGCTCAGTTTCATGGCTTTCCGTGTGCCAGAAGCTGCTATGTGAAAACCCTCCCAAAAAAGGGGACTAAGCATTCATGTTGCCACTTGCCACAATAACCTCTGCTTCTACATGTTGGGGCCCCAAACAGGCCTCATTACATATGGAAGCTCATCCCAATTTGTGTCGGCTCGAACTGGATACTACAAACCCACAATGCATCCTCATGAATCCAAACCCAGTGGGGTTAGTAAGAGAGCCATCTTCTTGGCATTAAAGGAAGTCTTGTCTAAGCCAGCACTGCCCATATCCGGTGGGGGGATCTCAAAGGATACTGTCCCAATTGTCTAGGGCCTTCTTACCCTAAAGAGGGGCCCCATCTGGAGTAGTGCTATTCATTTTTTTTTTCATGACACAGGTTGATAAAGAGCTTTGTAACGGAGCTACAGCTTAGGGTGCCTTTCAGTGTCGGTAGGTGGTCGGAGCTTCTTCGGCCAAGACCAAGTGATCCAAACTCCCACATCTTTTCAAAGGTCAGGTTCCATTGCTGCTATACGGACACGGATTAGCCATGGACCCATGCATTGTCTGGTATCTTCTCTGTGAATTGGCTATTCAATCTTTGTTGGAGGCATGGGCAATATCAGGACCGGACCGAATAAGAACTGGAATAAACGGGCTGGCATAGGGTAATCCACTTTGCCTGCAGGCCCACCCAAGCTAATATTGGAGGGTGGCAGAGATATAGAAACCAGATTCTAGACCACATCTGGCACCATCTAGCATGGTGGACCGGTTCAAACACAAAATCAGAGTGGAGATCTGGTCCCCCAGCAGCACTGGTTCCACAAAACTGGGCTGGGCCTGTTTTTGTAAGTATACTTTGCAATTGCAACCCATGCACTCAAATTTGATTCTGATGGCCGGAAATTGGATAAATTATGCTTGTATATATGCATGCAGAGATGAGGGAGGGTCCATGAGATATTCTCAGTACGCGTTATCACGTGATGGCCATGGATGATGGAGATGTGAATGCTGTTAACAAGAAACATACATGGGGACAGGGATATGTACATTAGGGAAACAGTTTGACAACAAATCATATCACAGACTTGGACATATTCATATACAGAATATGCCCTCTTTAAGTGGAGGGCCGGATGAATCTGGCCTTTTCTGCCTGTGCCATATCTGAACCTGGTCCAGGTCCTGGTGCCGATATCCGATTAGCTGAACACGATGGCTGTGTAGTAGGCTGTCGAACCAATCATAACGGCCCATTCCATTAGTCATATTAAATGCATATGGCCCATAACCACTCATTCTCTCACTTAGCATTTATGGTTGACGTGGGGCGTTGTCATTGGTTTTACAGTGGATTATAGAGTTGTCCAACGCTTAGCTAATCCGAATCCCTAGCCTTGGCCCTTGTAAGGTTTGTGTGAAGAAATCTTGTACACCATAAAGCATGGATAACCTGACAGAGAGAGAGAAAGAGAGATTAGAGCCATGTAATCAGCTCTTTGTCTTTATATAAAGGAGGTCTTCTTCTACTCTAGATTCAGCCAAGATAGTATTCTACTACAGCTGTCCCTACTATATTTTATTTGGTAGTTATGATAATTGTCCCTCTACTTCAATACCTGTCTAGCTTTGCTTGAATGAGTTCGCATGTTTCTCTCTCTCTATGAGCAGTGGGCTTTGGTTGTCTTGATTTGTCCTTTGTTTTAATATATCTTAATACATTAATAATAGAGTTATGAAGGGAGACAGAAGCAATGAGGGAGGAGCTTCACGAGCTTCTCTTTCCTACATGAAGATGAAACCCAAGAGCTACATGGCTACATCAGAACAGCCATGAGACATTAATGGCTACTCATTCATGGACCCAGAATGCTCTCCAATGGGATTTGAAGAAATCTGTATCATGTCTGCTCTGCCAAAAAAAAAAGAGTGAGAGAGAGAAAACTAACATATTATATCTCAAGATTCAAAGGGAGTCAGAGATTGCATGACCAAACTCCAAAGCCAGCATTATGGGGAATTCAATGCTCTCATATGCTTGGTTTTTCAGTTAATTCTAGGACCAATAGGTCATGAAGGGACAAAAGCTAAAGGCAGTGTTTTCCCTTAATATAAAAGTCTTAGGGTTGTTCCCTAAACCCTAACCCTACTAAACTAAAGAAAGTCTAGGGTTGTTAAGCTTAAACTCCCTATTTAAGCCCTGTCCTCATGTGCTTAAGTTGTCATTAGCATATTCCACTGTTGAGAATAAAAAGAGGGTCTATTACCATTTAGGGTTCTAGCCTTCTAGGTGCCTGTTGCATTGTGGGTAGATGGCCACACATGATGCACGTTACTCCCTCTAACCATGGTATATGGATAAGGTTGGTGAGCCCAACATATACAGTACTGTCACCAGCATATTGACATGGATCAACATGGGACCCACTTCTCCAATAGATATTGAGGCAATGAGATCCATAAGATCACTCTATGGGACCTCTATCAGAGTCTTTGTTCAGGATATTAGTGAATATTTGAAAAATAGCTAAGCATACAAATTCTACACCGCACATATCACATATGTGATATGTGAGACCCACCATTAAAATATAGTTGGGGTTCGGGGGACCCACTTGAAATGATACAATGTTGCATAAGATGGTTTATAAGCCACACACAAGATTTAGAAAAGAATTTGAATGATTAATAACAGATTGTCTTGCCAATCTGTTATGTGGGGATAAATATTAATGTTCAAACCCATTACAATATTTTGAATTTTTTGAGTATATGAAAATGAAAAAATAGAATTCTTTCTAAGAGATTAAATCTATTCCCAACAAAAAAAAATACTTTCAACATGTTCCAACATGATCTAGCGTTCGCACATCTCAGATATGATGGTTCCCACACTGACAGCTTATAAACCATGTCTGTCGAAAAATCCAAAGCGCCAAATTCGACTGTTGGCCAATCATTTGAATGAATGTCCGCTTCAGTCTCTTTGAATAACTCATCCAGAGCACTTCAAAGCAGCCGAACCGGCCAGTTTAACTGAATCTTCAGCTCAGCCCTCCTAAACGAGCCTTATAAATGAAGAACATTCAACACTCAACAGGGCCAGTTCCATATTGCTCTTCTTCATTCATGTTTGGGTTCCAATAACTGAACCCTAATTTCGGTTTCAAAACTTACTTACACCTAATTTAATTAAAAATTAATTGAGTTAAATGACACGTGGCAATGAAACCCAAAAGGGCTATACATGTTTCACTTTCACTCATCCCCTTTATTCATGCTGCAAATTAATATCAGCCCTGAAATACTTGACTCCTTGGTCTTTGCCACGTGTCTGAATATATTTTAAGTATTCTTTAAAAAAAAAAGTAAAATATTGAAACCAAGCACCATTGGTATCACCTACTCACCTAGGGAAAACTCCATTATTATTAATAGTAGCAGTAATAATAAAGCAGAGATCAACCAAACAAGCATCAACTCACATGTAAAAAAAAAAAAAAAAGCTTGTTTGCAAGAGGCAGGAAGCTTTTTCATATTATTAAATCAATGTTCTGCTATCTGTAGGCAGCAGATTTGCTAGTTGAGTTGCGTAGAGACAAAGCCTAATGAACAGAAATCCTTCACATGGGCCATGGCTGCATGGATGGGCCCCTACCCTAGTAAAAGAAAATTTGGTTAAAAAAATTAAATCAATACATGCTAAGATGCTAATATGAAAAGTTTGGCATATTTGTCTATGTAAATGTATAAAAATATTCATTTTATCAAATAAAATAATATTTTTATATGCCAAAGTATATTAACAAGTAATATTTTTGGTAGATTTTAAAGAATAATATTATTTTCATATTTTCATATCTTTGAATAATTTGATAGCTTATGTAGTTTTGATCAAACTTTCATAAATACACATAATATACATATTTATACACCTTTTCCATACTAAAACAAATGCATATAAATTTTCATAGTTCTTTAGTAGTGGTGTCACTCAGGTGCCACCCACGTGACAAACTACTGTTTTAAAATGAACAAAAAGAATGGCATGCGGAAGAAAAGTAAAATAAACATTAAATTTTAGAGAGAGATTTGGGGGTTAGAGAAGTAGAAGACATGGGCCGTTGGACAGAGACATCCGGACAAAGATGGTTTTAAAGCGACAAAACACAGGGCATGAAATGCAGCACTTTGTTGGTATATTAGCATCTCGAAAATAGAAAAAAAAGGGATAAAGAAGGCACAAAATTAGTGGCTGTGAATTGTAATAAAATTAGGACTTTTTAACTGAAAAAAAAAAGAGAAAAGTTAAACAAGGAGGGCAGAAAGTACGGAGTACCCTCTCTCTCTCTCTGGATATTTTGTTGTTTGTCCACAGTTCACAGAGGTTGTTATCTTTGTACCACAAAACAAACATAAGGCAGTTCCCCACTTCTTTTTATGTAATTTAGAAGCTTGTGTTCCCCCAATTTCCCTTTCCACTATTGCCCTTGTTGTTTTTGTCCCCCAAAACAAATTATTTCAATAAATTCAATAATGGGTTAGTTTTTCTTTTTTTTTTTTTAATCAGTCTGAAGCAACAAGTAACGAGTCTGCTTTTCAGGATCCACTCTGTTGGGTCGACAGTCACATAACTATCATAAGCACTGTATAAAAAGCTTTTTATGTACCCAGTAAAAAGGTTGAACCTATCTGTTTTAATTCCACTTCAGTTAAAGAAGTACACCTTCTTTTGCTCATCATATTCACAAATAAATTCAACTTATTTTGTTCAACCCCCCCCCCCCCCCCCCCCCGCCCCCACCCACCCCACAAAAAAAAATGTAAATATGAAGTTTGATTTTGTTTTGAGAAACAGAAATAATTAAAAAATAATATGATTTTGCTTATGTGGCAGTGGTTTTTATTTTTATTTTTATTTTTGTTTTCAAAAGCAAAACAATACAATATTGGCAAACACCCTCTTAGTTGTGTTTTGTTTTTGAGATATCAAATTTAGTATTTCTTTATTTTGCCCATAGGCATTAGTATATCTGACGACCTAATTTTTTATTTATCGTGGCATCCAGTGCTACCCAGTTTAGGGTATAGAACCCATCATTGAATTTATCTCACCATAAACATTAATGCTGTGTTTGGTTGCAGTACAATTTTATTTGCACTAGTATAAATGTATGAGAGTACAAATGAAAAAAATGTAAATTCTGGTTTAATTTTGTTTTGGGTTTTATTTTATTCTGTTTTATGTCTTAATTTACTTCATTTGTACTGCAATGAAACAAAATAATTTAAATTTTGAAACAAAAATAAATCAGAATTTAGACTCAAATTATGAGTAGTCATAATTTTGCATCAATGCAAATTTATTTGCATTACAACCAAACGCAGCCTAATAGCCAAAAATAAAGTTAAAACATAATCCCCATTTGTGTCTTTATTTATTTTTTAAGTGATAATCTGCCTAGTTCTATATCTGAGATCAAATGTAAGTATAAAAAAATGCAGCGAGTTTAGTGTAATAATCTGTTCCAACCAGTTTGGTGTGGCAGACCACCAAGCTGTTCTTATGGACAGAAGAGACCGAAGAGAAACTGTTCAAGAGGTTCAAAATAAATAATGCTCAGCTTTTCCTGACAAGACCAAAAAAATGTCATTCTTCCTTCCCAAACATCCATCAATGGCCAATTTAGAGTCCCAAACTATAACCAAATCCTTCCACCCTTTCTCCCTCCCTAGCAAAAAGAAGAGCTTTTAGAATGATGCCCAATTCTGATTCTAGAGGAGTACCAATGGCTCCAAAGCTTCCTTCTGCACTCAGCAAAAAGGACTTATCATCGTTTAGCACACAAAATCCATAAAAAACCTAACTCCCAATTCAACACCCGACCATCACTTTGAATTAATTTAACCCCTCTATCTAATATATTTTATTATTATTATTAATATTTTTATTATTATATATTATTAGTAATTTATTATTATTTAATAATTAATATCCTAGTATTTTATTATTATTTTAATTACTAATATATTCTTCTTTTATTATTATGATCGTATTATTACTTTCATAATATTTAATTATTTTATTATTATTATCTTTGTATTTATTTAATAATATTTTATTAATAATAGGGTTTGGAGGTTTTTGTCATGAGTTCTTTATTTCTTGGCAAACTCTGGAATGAGAATCCCATTCCCCAAGAATGAGAATTGAAATCCCATTCTTGCCAAACAAAAGTTGGAATTGGAACGGGTTATTCCGATTTCGATTTCAGACGTCTATTCTAGGAAACCAAACAAACCCTTAGTATTAGCACATATATCATCTACTAAAACATTAAAGCCCAACACTATTTATTTTCCTTATAATTTCATAAAGATAAATACCTTTATCAACAATTTTTTTTTTATTTCTCTCTTGCCAAATAAAATACCAAGTTAGCAAGAGCCAACTTAAAATACCAAGTTATTGGAGGTAGCGCACGAAAATTGAATTCCTATGATGCCCTTTTAAATCCTTGAAAAATCCAAAACTACCCTCATATTTTTTTACACTATTTATTTTATATTATTTTATTATTTATTATATGTATGATAATTTTTACTATTATATTTATAATTGTTTACTAATTTTTCTTTTTTACATTATTTTACTAATTGTAAATATCTCTAATTTATTATTATTATTATTAAATGATCTTTTTATATATTTAGTTTTTATTACCATTATTATTTTCTTTTCACACATTTTTATTATATTTATAATAAAGTTTACTATTTTATCATTTTAACATTTTTTATTATTATTAATATTATTTATTATTTATTAGCAAAATTTTTATTATTTATGTACTATTTTTTATAATATCATTTTACTTTAATCATTTTTGTTTACTTTTACTTAAATAAGAACTTGAGGCGTAATTTTATAAAATATAACCTTTTCAGGTGTCACAAACATTTAGATTACGAAACAACTCCATTGTATTTAGATGTCTACAAAAGTAGAAAAATAAACTTTCCACTGATTTTTTTTTTTTTTTTGAGGTTTCTTTCCTTTTTAGACTTCAGACTTCAAACTTACCAAACACCACCTAAGTCAAAAGCCAAACCAACAAGGAAACTTGCATCGCTCTTCTAAAAATAGCAAACAATGCACTCAAAAATCAAATAGCTCTAGTTAAAGCAAGGTTCAAAATATTGATACAATCGATACATCCGTAGGGCATATCAGCTTGTATCGAAGATCATTTCTCCTTTTCTTTTTAGTTTTTTTAACCTAGTTCAGAGGAATCAATTTAAGGCATGTCTACTCTACCCCCTAAACCGGATTAAACCCCGAAACACCCCTTGTAAGGGCATATTGAGAAGTCCCCAATACGGCTCAGTACGTATCAAAATTTTAAACCTTCAGTTAAAATACAATATATAAATAGATGAAACAACGACTCAGACTCATTTTGATAGATCGAATAGCTCATATGCCGGGTCACACCACAAGAGAACAATCACATTTAGTTATAATATAACCCTTGACCATTCTTGACATGAACAATTTAAATGAAGGAGGAATTTTTAATCTCCAAATTTTCTTTAGTCTCTAACTCAAAACTGGATTCTGCTCTAAGAAACCCCTCTCCTCCTCTAGTTGATAGAACTTTTTAGTCGTAAATCTACCATTTGAAGATGAAGTCAAAAGTAAGATCAGTTGCTAGAAATCTACCCTAATTAATTCTCAATACATAATTAATTAATAAATTAACTTATGATTAATTACTAGAAATCTAATATATATATATATATATATATATATATATATATATATATATATATATATATATATATATATATATATAGTAAAGGAAGATTTTCAGCTACAATCACCACTATTTAAACATGTGGCTTTTTCAAATTTAGACACATAGCATTCTCTGAAAATTTGTTGTTAAAGCCCACAACCCACTACTACCATTCAGATAAGTGGCCTTATCATTTTCTATAAAGTTAGATACGTGACAATTTTTAAGAAATTCTTCTAAAGCCCATAACCCACTACCACCATTTTCAATCATTTCCTAAAAAATGCAGAAAATGCAAAAGTTGTTATCTACAACCACTTCTGCCTATATTCTATCAATCTCAGTTAATCATTAACCCTCTACGTATCATAACAAAAGAAAATTATCCATATTCTAATAATTATTGAAAATCTATTTTTTGAAATTTTAATAATTATTTAAAATATTGATAAATATAAATTTAACATTATTAATTCCTTTATGTAAATTTAACATTACTAATGATTCCCTATACTTAGTACAAGGTCATTCACTAGTATATATATTAAAGGAAGGCTTTCAAGATATAATCCCCACATGGCATTTTTTTTAGAAGTTGTTGTTAAAGTCTATAGCTACCACCATTTAGACAAGTGGCATTCTCATTTTCTAAAAAGCTAGACACATGGCAATTTTTGAGAAATTTCTATTAAAATACACAACCCACTACCAGGCTATGGCTCCCCACCATTAAGACACATGGCCTTTTCATTTTTCTGGAAAGCTAGACATATGGCATTTTTCTGAGAAATTGTTGCTAAAACCCACAACCCATTACCACCATTTTTAATCCATTCCTAAAAAAATGCAGAAAATGCAAAAGTGGTTATCCACAACCACTTCTGCCTATATTCTATCAACCTCACATAATCATTAACCCTCTACATATTTCATATTCTAATAATTATTGAAAATCTATTTTTTAAAATTTTAATAATTATTTAAAATATTAATAAATATAAATTTAACAATATTGATCCATAATGTAAATTTAACATTACTGATTCCCCGTACTTAGTATAGGGTCATTTACTAGTAACTATTAAATCAAACTATTAATACCTAGTATTAACTCAACTTATAGTCAATTGGTGTAATTAATTCCAAATAAAGGACGATAACAATTGGGTTTGTCACAAATATGTTCAATTTATACCCAACCCAAATTAGCTCAACCCGAATATGTCAAATGGTTTATCTCAATTGTCCAATGTATAGAGCAATTGACGGGATTCGCCAGTCTGATCAACCAGTTAAATATGTTAGACACAAGGTTCAAAGTATGGATACGATACACCCCATGTCAAACGCATTATATTGTATTTTTAGGGGTTCAATACACCTGTTTATAGGTGTTTTTGAGAACCCTTATTTTAATGAATAATTGTAAGGCATATCAAAAAGGCAATTTTAAGATACATATTGAAAAATGTTGCATGGATATAGATGAAAAATCAAGATACGCATACATTAAGAAATTCAAATCATCATCATCCGATTCCCCAACTATACCAGTAACTCAAATAAATCCTAAAAAATATATTAATAATAATAAATATCAATTTCATATGATTATAAGTTATTTAAACATGAAAAACCATACATTAATGGTTTATATAAAACGTGAGGTATCGAAACAACTGATAACCATTGAAAATTTATAGAAGACCTGAAATGTGTGTACACCTTAATTTTTTAAAATAAACACAATTTGTGTGAATCTTTATTAGTATATAAATTTTAATAATCAATTTTAACATTTATTAATAAAGATCCACTAAGAAGAAAAAGTTTGCTTAAGATTCAAAATGCATATGATTAAAACAAGCAATTAGACTATAACATAGTGGTAGACATGGTTTAAAACCAAAACAGGTTAATTTAATGATGTGTCAAACTCGTATTTCATTATTGACTTAATGTAGTATTTAATTAAAAGTAAAACAAATTTGAATTTAAAAAGTTGCCTCATATATATAAGCATTATTGAGAGAGAAAGAGGGGGAGTAATTATTGACGTTATTTAAGAATTAATGAGAAAGAATAAGAGTGTGACAAATTTGAATTTAAAAAATTATTTAAAATATAGGTTTAGTTTAGAAAGAGTACAAATCCAAATATGTTGAGTGTAAAACCTTATATTTTGTATTATTTTGTATGTATTTGCATTTTATATATTTATATTTGTACTCCTTCCAAATTGAGCCGTAAGAGTCATTAGGAATGAAGTAATTATAGGGAGTTATTAATGAAAGAGAATGTACATGGTTTATAATATTAAAATTAGGGAAATTGTCTAAAACTCACCATGAGTTTTCAGCATTTCTCTTAAACTCGCCACAACTTTTCAAAATGTCTAAAATTCACCATGTCACTAACTTGACGTTAAAGAGACTAATGAGTGTTAATATCATTATCATTTTAACCTTCATAGAAAAATATAAAATATATACAAAATAAATTAACGGGTGTTAATATATTATCGTTTTAATATTTAGACATGAAAAAAAGAAAAATTTTCAAAAAAATATTTTCAAATATAAAATACATAAAAACATAGAAATTACAAAAAATATAAAAAATTTTAGAAATTGCCAACAAAATAAAAAATTAGTTTCAAATTATAAAAACTATAGAAATTGAAACAATCAGAAAATAAAAATTGTAGAAAAACACAAAAATTGTAAATAAATAACAAAAATACAGGAAATTTTATAGATTGTAGAAAATAGAAATTATAAAAAACATTGAAAATTATAACAAAACACTAAAAATGAAAAAAAAAAAAAAAGAAAATTGAAAACTGAAAAAGACCATTTTTCCTCTAACTCACCATTCAAGGGTAATTTTGTCATGAAAAATGTTATTTATGCTGACATGGACACCTCTGTTAAGAAGCATTAACAGTGCATTAGCGGAAGGTGGGCTTTGAAAAATAAAAAACTTACTAACATGGTGAGTTTTAAACATTTCGAAAAGTTGTGAGTTTAAGAGAAATGTTGAAAACTCATGATGAGTTTTAGACAATTTCCCTTAAAATTACAATGTATCGACCAAAAAATTCAAAGGCTTAGTTTGAAAAAAGCATAAATACTAACATGGTGAGTTTTAAACATTTTGAAAAGTTGAGTTTAAGAAAAATGTTGAAAACTCATGATGAATTTTAGACAATTTCCCTTAAAATTACAATGTATCAACCAATAAATTCAAAGGCTCGGTTTGGAAAGAGTATAAATACAAAAATGTACCGTGCAAATATATACAAAATCATATAAAATACAAGGCTTTGCACTCTATATATTTGCATTTATACTCCTCCCAAATTGAGCCAAAGAATCCATATTGGCCCGATAAAAGCAAAAATGAACGAAACAAATAGCTTCCATGTGTTCCACATATCGGGCTCTCATTGGATTAGTCCAATCCAACCAATCGATTTACAATGGCGTTGGCAAGGCCACGTTTGGCAAGTCTTTCCATGCGGGCTTCGAGCTGTTTAGAAGCCTAAATTCTAGGATTTTCCTATTTGGCAATGGAAAGATCTATTGGAAAAAAAGCTCCAACCCATAAAAGACGTCAGAACCTGAATTTGTGCTTTTTAAGGAAGCTTCAAATGAAGCTTTTACAATCTTTTAACACCCCGTCTTCTTTGAACCTGTGGCACGATGCACATGCTTTGGAGAAAATGGGTTATCTTTCCACAAAAAAAACTATTTAAATGTGTAAGTGGGACCTACCAATAGTATGTAGGGCCCACTTTGAAAATTTTATGTAGTTCCAACATACATGTCCACACATGGACCCCACATGCATGTCCACCAATAGTATATTGGGCCCACCTTAAAAAATGTATGTGGGCCCCACATACATGTCTCCACATGCATACCCACCAAATGGTATGTCAGGCCCACCTTATAAAATGTATGTAGGCCCCACATACATGTCCACCAATGATATGTGGGACCCACCTTAGAAAATGTATGTGGGTCACGTGTATTAAATGAAAGGCTTGTTGACCCACACAAAAGACATTCATATATACATAATACATATTTTCATCCAAATGGTCTTCTAGCTTTTATGATCTTCTGAAATTTATGAAAAATATTTCAACCAAATAGTCTTTTATCTTCCAAGATTTATTTGCAAAAGCTCACCCTATCATTTAACTATCAGATCTTGTAACAAATCTTTTGAAAACAATCACAGAGGCAACTACTCCAATTTGATCAATTTTTTATAGGTCCAGTTAGTAGTAGTTCCGTATCATAGCTCTATCCTTAATTGCTGATCCAAATATTAATTCCATTAAGGACCTGTTTGGTTCGTAAGAATAGGGGATTGAAATTGGAATCAGAATGGATTGTTCTGATTCTAATCCTTTGATTGGGCGAAATTGGAATCCCATTCCCATTCGTGGTGAGAAGACAATCTTCCATTTGAGGGAATGTCCATTCCCTTCCCCTCTCTTAGAAATGAACTTCTATTACAACCAATTCCAATTCTCATTCTGATTTCAACCAAACAAACCATGTGAATAAACTATTCCGATTCTGATTCCAAATAATTTAGATTCCAATTCCTAATCCGATTCCAACTGCAAACCATACAAACCCTAAATTCTTCATGTAAATATTTTGTGTAAATCACGTGGTTTGAACCAACAGCACATCATAACAACAAATGTGAAACAATTATTCTTACCATTAAGCCATGTTTAACCATCAAACCATCTTTTCATAAAACTAAAATTGTTACAAGATAGCTGACTGGGTCTCTGGTTTTTTACAATTTTAATTGGTTGAGGCCCATGCCAACCCTACCACTGAACCAACTTTCCTGGTTGAGGCCCATGCCAGTTTAGTAAATAATTGATCTCAAAGAAAAGGTAAGAAAGAAGCCTTAAAATCAGAGCATGTAATTCCATTTGTAAGTAATGCAGTATTAAAGAACATAGAACCTGAAGAAAGAGGAAAATGGGAGTCTGGTCACTTGTTTGCGTAGCAATTTCATTTGCACCGGTCCAAACTCCAAAGGTATGTGATTGTAAATTATATGAGTGTAAATTTGATTGTTTTCTGGTCACTTGTTTGCGTTGCAATTTCATTTGCACGGGTCCAAACTCCAAAGGCATGTGAATGTAAATTATATGAGTGTAAATTTGATTGTTTTTTTTTTTTTTCGTTTCATTTTTGTCTTATTTTTGTTTGTTTACATTTGCATATGAAATAACATAAAGACCGGAGCAAAGTAGAGCGAATCCCAAAGCAAAAGCAACCCAAGATTTGCTTTGAAATTGCACCGCAAACAAACAGAGCCATGGGACCAAGGAGAGCAAACCCATTAATTAGGAATTGGACCTGCTGATTGCCATGGCTGGAGTTGATGTAACGCAAAGGTCCTTTGTCTGGATTGCAGACAAGAGAAAGGAAGCGCAAATGATTGGTTGCCACGTGGCATGCCTGGATTTGATATGGTTTTTGAAAAGATTGCGTGGACGACGGACAACTCGTTAAATTGTGCGCCTTTTTCCTCTCTGAAAGAGTGATGGGTGCTATTTTCTTCAACCCTTTTCTTTGAATTGCCTCTATATTTGTATCCCTGAATTCTAAATTCGCTGTACTTCTCTATTTCTATCTGGGTCTGATGTAACTATTCGAACAGAAAAAGACCCCCTTATCAGAACAGTCTGAATTTTGCATGTAATCCAAATCTTTTCATCATTTTAAATTGGTTCCAATAATAGCTTTTTTTCCTTCACAAATCTCTAGAATTTACTACACTGCTTTATCTTTCTCAGAGCTGTAAGCTAAGAATTAATGGTAATTTCACATTAGCAAGGGATCAAAGCTTGCAGTGGTGAACTTCTTTACTGTATTTTCACTGATGGGTAAGCTTCTGATTGGACCAACTTACTATAATCAGATTTATTAGATGAAAACAATAAGAGTTGCAGCCTCTGATATCTAAAATCTCTTCAGTATCATCCACCAAATTAGAAATCCCATTACAGAAGCTAATCCACATTGTTTAGCTTGCTGAAAATGCAGAGATTGGTTAGTTATTTTAGAGCAAACCGTTGCGAATGAACTTACTAGAAAAGGGAAATGTCCTTCATCAGTAGTTTCCCTACTCCCCTGATTCACATAATAAAACAAGGCAATAAAGGATAGTTAAATTGGAATTTAATTTAAAATAATTGAATACTTTCTCTGGCCAATGCTTGGAAAATGACAAACAACACCCTTGCTCCTCAAAAATTGCAATTTGTTGGCAGCTTTTCTGACACATGAATGAGAAAAAAAAAAGAGAAATAATAGAAATTGAAAAAATAAATAAATAAAGCAAAGGGCACCAGCTGCTGAGCTTTTCTTGGTTGGATTTGTTTTTGTTCAGTTTCGAAAACTCCACAGCTTTATTTAAGTGAATGCTGGATTCATCTTCTACTCTGTCCTTTTATGATTTTCTTAGAACTTTTATTTAAAACAATCTGTCCTAACTAATAAGATAAGGATAAAGGAAAAACTGACATATTGGGCGGAATTCATATCTTCCTAGAAGCATTCAAAGGGTAGAAAAAGCTGCCCTTAGAATTTGGTTCTTAGTGTTTCATGATTGAGCTAATCAGAAAAAAATAAATTAAAATAAAACTAGATTTCTCTTATCTTTTTCTCTCTGCTGCAACCCTACAACTTACAATTGGTGCTTGGCTTTGGAGGCAGGCAGGGGTCATCCCATATATGTTGTCTGACTCTCAGCTCTCTACCCTTCACATGGTCTCTGCTCCCGACATTTTCAAACAAATAATATAAACAGGATCACTCCAAAACGATCCCATCAGCAGTCTGTAGTCTGCACTTTTTGAGCCGTTTTACAATGGTTTTTGGCCATTACTGACCCGAACCATGAATCCACATGGTCTTTCTCACTGTTTTTTAACCGTTATTCATCTAGGTGGTTGGATCGTTAGACCCGAGAACTGTTCAGACAATCAATTCTGTTTCACCCTTAACTCATTCATGGGTCAAAAACTATTGACTTGATCAGCAATCCACTGATCTGGGTGGTCAAACCGTTGACCTATCTGACTCAGACAAATGGATTTTAGTCATTTTTTTAATTAGAATGAGCCATCCAATTGAACCGAACAACCAGACCACTGACCTGAAAATCAGTAGCCAAAGCGGTTCCGATTTCAGGACAGTTTTTAAAACATTGGTGTTTCTTGGTTGGGCTTGCCTAATTCTAACCGGGGCTGAATTTGGGTCAGGCCATGCAGCAAGACATTCTTCAAAGCTGACCTGGCTTGACTTGACAAGACCCAACACAGCCTTTAATATATATATTCTCTTTTCTAGGACCTGTTTGGTGCCGATCCACTTGATTTTTCCCATATTTAGCATCAATTTTGAATTAAAACCTTCCATTACAGTCCTTGTCCCCTTAAGATAATTAGAGGGGGTACAATAAAGTTGTTTATGAAATAACTTTTTTTAGGGTAAGCCCAAATCGAGCCCATAACCTAAAGTTGAAGGGCTTTAGGTCCTATTGGCTAGGGCACAGGGCTCCACCCCTGGGTCCTTAGATTGTGTATGGAACCCATATTTGCTACCCATCAACTACCACGTCTAACGCATCGTTCATTGTTTTCCCCCTTCTTTTTAGACTATATATTATTATTATTTATTTATTGTTTGTATTCAAGCATGGACCAAAACTAAGACCTCCACGTAGGGACCCCTATGTCTGGACCCCTAGGGCATACTAACTTCCAGGATTCAGGTCCCAATTAATGAATTAATACTTGAACTTTTCTCATAATTAGATAAGAAAATTGCAGATAGATCTTTTATGTAATTTGTTAATGAATAACAAGTTTATATATGGATGGACACTCAATCGAGTCATGAGTTCAGATCTCTATCTTATCTTAGTAGAAGAGTGAGTCTTGAGCCTAACTCAAAGTCTCAAATGCTAAAACTCTAAGGCTTGATGTGAATTTGTAGGAGCTTGGAGGAGCACATGGCCCCAATTTGTCTTGGGCCTATTAAGACAAGGTTAGGAAAGGTGCCCTAGCGTGGGGCACCCTTTGCTGGGTCGACCGAAGCATATCTCCCCGCCAAAAACGGAGGAAGAGGCCCCCAAATAGACAACCTTGTTCCCATGTGCACAAATGTAAGAGCAACCTTCCAAGACACCAACCCCATTTTGTGCCCTCCTCTTCTCACCCAATATCATTTCTTGGAAACAAGGAGGAGCTTGGGACTTACCTTCTCTCCAACCAGAAACAAAAAGAAGATAATCTCTACTCTCTCTCTCATGATTCTCAATACACATTTAATTATTTAACTGTATTATATACAGGTAAGGGCTTCCTATATTGACATCCCCAACAACCATTAAAATATCGATACTTGAGGCGTATTGTATCTGTATCAATATACATATTCAAATATGTCTGGATATATCAATATAAATGCATTTTAAAATTTCTAAAGAATTTCATATCTCCAAACCCTCTAATGATTACTAAATAAAAAAAATTAAAACAAATTGAATATTAATCATATCGATACGTCGTTTCTGTGCATATCAATACTTTGATCCTTGATCCCAATACACATGAATTCTATACCTACCTTTCATGGGACCTTGTCTCAACTAATAGGCATCAAAAGTTTCAATGTTTCAATGTAAAAGGACGAAAAAGAAAAACTCCATACAGAAGAAGGGTGTAGTTGGTCATAGCTGTTGTACTGAAACTTGATTCATTAATAGGGGGTGGAGAAGGGAACATGTGGAGCCCCTTTGGACCCATAAAATGCTGCCAAATGTAAAATTCTTCTCTAATTACAGATTTTCATCCTACGTAATGGTCTGGTCTCCCCCAGATCTACAGCCATCTTAATTTGCAGACACGTTTGAGCTACGGATTTCTCCATGAAGGAAAATTGCAGACTATCGGTTAAAGGAGTTCCAAACCTGCTTTTGGCAAGACCACCATCTTTGGTTCAAGTATTCAGACCCTTCCACGTTTTACAGCAGAAAATGTTGAGACAATGCCTTACTCAGCCATATGCAGAGCTATAATGACCACTGGTTTGGTAACGGAAATTAGACAGTTACCCCAAATGGATCCATTAGGTGAATATTGAGCTTCTACTTTTGGACAAAATAAATCAAGATACACAGAACAAAGAGCTCAAATAAAGCTGAAAGTTACTCATTTCTTCTAATTCATCAACCTCTTTTAATATGATGAAAAAAAATTAATATGGGCAACCGTTTCAGCTTCTATTTTTGGCAAAAGAGAAATCAAGGCAGATATCAGAAGCTAAGTAAAGATGAAAGCTATTTATTTCTTATAACTGCTAAACTGCATTCATCCACTCTCTTACACTCAATGAATAAAATAATGTAAAGCTGATGAACAGCTAGGTATTGCTGCCTCTACAACAAAACCTGCTTCACACTTCTCTCAATATCTTATATGAATTCCTCTTTTTTATATGGTAAATTTAATCTCTGCCGGTAGAATTCATTGCAATCTTATCAATTCTCCTGGGACAAAAGAAGTGAGGGAATTTATTATAGAAACCATTTTATGAGATTCTACCTAAGATAGTTTTTATATAGAGGCATAAATGTATACAAATGGACACCTCATGCTTCTCTGTTATCCCAAAATCTTGTCTGTTTTGGGAAAATGGACTACTTAACCAAAATCTCCTCCTCACGCCTAGAATGTTAATATTCTAGTGAAAAAACCCTAAACTTCATTAATGACCAGCCTACCGTTACCTTAGAATGCAGGATTTGATATTACCGGTGAATGTTCATACCCAAAAGTCAAAAGATAACCAGCAAAGATTTAATTGGGTTATTAGAAGAGAAAAAAAAAAAAAAAAACTAGAGGATATGTCTGTACTAATGGGGGTTTATGAGGGCAATCCTGTCATCAATGGGTTAAATGGATTAAATACACCTCATTCGTTGACCCTTAGAAACTCCAATGGCGGCCCCTAAGGCGCCGGCCTTGCAAAGCCTCTCAGCTCCTATATAAAGCGCATAGAACGCTCCAAGTTCTAACTCATCCACCCCTCTCTCTCTCTCTCTCTCTCTCTCTCTCTCTCTCTCTCAGCAACAGAAGAGAAGAAAGGATATACAAAAGATATATAAGGAGAAAGGCTACGAAGTAGTAGAGAGGAGAGGAGACTGTTGTAAGCAAGGTTTAAACATGGAAGAGAACTGGTTTTGGCAGCCTGTTTTAGTGTTCCTGGTATTGGTGTTGGTTTTGAAGATCATGGGTCTGCTTTGGTGGAGACCCAGAAGAATTGAAGAGCATTTCTCAAAGCAAGGAATCAAAGGACCCCATTATCGTTTCTTCGTTGGAAACGTTAAGGAGCTTGTGGAGTTGATGTTGAAGGCCTCATCTCAGCCCATGCCTCTCTCACACAATATACTCCCTAGAGTTCTCTCCTTCTACCACCATTGGAAGAAAATCTATGGTATTTCGTCTTTTATATCTTCATGTTTCATTTGATATCCCTTCTTTCTTTCTTTCTTTCTTCCTTTCTTTCTTTCTTTCTTCCTTTCTTTCCCTCCTCAAAATCTGAGGAGAGCAGTCATTGTGCTATTGTGGTCCTCCTCCTTCATTCCTTTTGTTTTTCGCCCTTAATGAATGAGGTAAGGTTGGTGATCATCATAAACACTGTTTTCATGAGGCCATTTGAACAATGGAATTTATGGTCTTCAAGCTTTCTGAATTGGGTTTTTGAAAGCTTCCAGTGTCAGTTGTTTAGTTTGTGATGGAAATTTTGCTTTTTCTGAGCTATCAGTTTTCTCTATTTGTGACATCTCCTTCTAGCTATCAAAACAGACTGAATTAAAGTTCTCTCTTTTTTCCCACTCTTTGGTCTTTCCAAGCTTGTCAGGCTTTCTTTAGCCTTGAGCTAGGCCGTGGGTTACAGCTGAGTTCTTATTGCTCATCTGTCTCTTCTTTCTTTTGCTCCAATTTAGTACAGACCAACCTTTCACATTTAAATTTTTCTCTGGGTTGTTTTAGTGGTATATATAATTATGAAGTGGGATCCTCTAGATATTCTTCATTGCTTCTTCTGACTGCTGATTAGTTTTTATGTTTTTCTTTATTTTATTTTATTTTGATCTAAATGAATCTGAATGCTGATAAAGAAGTTGAAACTGTTTGGTAGTGGTACAGTAATGTCTTGTCCTCTTCTTTAATTTCTCTCTCTATTTTCTTTCTTTATTTTTCTTTGGTTCTCTCTCTCTCTCTCTCTCTCTCTCTCTCTCTCTCTCTCTCGTAGGGTCTACTCTATCTACCCATTTAGCCATTTTCACTTCGAACTCTGAAAGTAGTGGTTGTAATGTTTCCTTTTATCTTTCCTCTTTTCGAACACCCATATCTACCATTTGAGCTTGTGAAGTGATTTCCTACTTGGTTTGTTGCAGATAGCTCCTGCTTTCTTCAGTGCTGCAATATATACTGCTTCTAGTGCATTGGAGTTCTTTTCTTCTCTGTAATCTTTTCCATTTTATCTGACATGGGAACTCTGGCTCGTTGCAGGTGCGACCTTCCTTGTATGGTTCGGTCCTACACCTCGTCTCACAGTCACTGATCCGGACCTCATTCGAGAAATCTTCGTCCAGAGATCAGAATTCTACGAGAAGAACGATTCCCACCCACTCGTCAGACAGCTCGAAGGTGAAGGACTATTAACTCTGAAAGGCCAGAAATGGGCTCACCACAGAAAGATCATCTCACCAACCTTCCACATGGAGAACCTCAAAGTAAGTCCAGAAGGAATTCAGAAACAACAAAAGAAATGACCAACCCATTTAATTTTCTCAGCTTTATTTCTTCCATTACTGCTATTAATCTCTGTTTGCGTTCTTCTAAATCAGCTCTTGATACCGGTGATGGGAAAGAGTGTGGTGGAGATGTCGGAGAAGTGGTCAGAAATGTCGAATTCCGGCGAAGTGGAGATCGAAGTTTCCGATTGGTTCCAGACCTTGACCGAAGACGTCATCACCCGAACGGCCTTCGGTATAAGCTACGAAGACGGCAAGGCGATTTTCCGGCTACAAGCCCAGCAAATGATTTATGCCGCCGAGGCATTCCAGAAGGTTTTCATCCCGGGATACAGGTACTTAATTCATTCCTGAATCAATCTGCCTTCTTATCATTAACAGTCATTAATCAATTAACAAATTAATAAATCTTCTCAAAATAATATAATAATCCAAAAGAGAGGCTGCAGGATTTCCGAGGCCTCAAGTACGTTTAACTCTACGGAGCTGTAATATCTTAATTTTTCTTTTCTTTTTAAATTTTTTCAGATTCCTGCCCACGAAGAAGAACCGGAGTTCTTGGAAGCTGGACAAAGAAATAAAGAAATCTCTGATGAAGCTCATTGATCGCAGAAAAGAGAACTCTTGCAACGAAACGCCGGATGGAGGCAGCAGCCCAAAAGACCTACTGGGACTAATGATCAAAGCAAGTGAAAACGAAACCACTCGAACAATGTCCGGTTCTTCTTCTTCTTCCTCTAATTCTCCGTCGTCGACGATCACCGTCGAAGACATTGTTGAAGAGTGCAAGAGCTTCTTCTTCGCCGGCAAGCAAACGACGTCGAATTTGCTGACGTGGACAACTGTTCTGCTAGCAATGCATCCAGAGTGGCAAGAGCTGGGGCGTCAAGAGGTCCTGAGGGTGTGTGGGCCACACGACATCCCGACCAAAGACGACGTCGCTAAGCTCAGGAAGGTAAGAATTAAATTGCCAAAATACCCTTTAAAAAAACCACCTAGAAGTAATTTCGAAAAATTTTTGGGCGGTTTTTGGGAATTTCAATGAAAATGAGTTGGGGTTTTGAACTTTTGACTCGCAGCTGAGCATGATACTGAATGAATCGCTGCGGTTGTATCCACCTGCGATCGCTACGATAAGGCGGGCCAAGGCTGACGTGGAGCTCGGGGGATATAAGATCCCACGTGGTACGGAGCTGTTGATTCCAATCATAGCCGTTCATCACGATCAGGGGCTGTGGGGCAATGACGCAAACGAGTTCAACCCCGCCAGATTCTCCGATGGTGTGGCCCGCGCGGCGAAGCATCCAATGGCATTCATACCGTTTGGGGTTGGGGCCCGCACATGCATTGGGCAGAATCTGGCGATCTTACAGGCGAAGCTGGCGATGGCGATCATATTGCAAAGATTCTCCTTCCGACTTGCACCGAGCTATCAGCATGCGCCAACGGTGCTGATGCTCCTCTACCCACAGTACGGAGCTCCGATCATCTTTCGCCGTTTATCGGGCCCCACCGCCTCCACGGATCAGGGGTCCTGATTCCTGAATTTCGAGCCACTGCATCTGCGACACAGCAGATCATTTCCCTTTAGTTCTTTACCTTTGCAAGTACATCTTCTGTTCATAGGTGCTCGGAATAGAATCATGTGTACTTTGCCAAAAAGACCACTTTACCCCCGAATATTCTTATTGTGATACAAGCGCCTCCGCCATAGTATAAGCACTAACCTCTCCCTCAGTCCCGTTCTCCACTGCCTCCATTAGTTATAAATCTTTCCATGTGTGTAAAGTATACACCCTATACAATTTTTGTAATTTTACATATAAATGAATAGTACATGCTTTCCTCTCTCTCTCTCTCTCTCTCTCTCTGAAATGTGTCCTAACCAAATGATTTTGAAAATCAAAGTGGGTTGGTTGGTTGAACCTAGTTCAACCAAAAACCATCAGAGTGGGTTGGTTGGCTGAACCTGGTTCAACCAAAACCAGACCATTCCCTTTTTAATTGAAACAAGAGAATCAGAAAATCAGGATCTTTTGAGGTTGAACCACCAGCTGAATTAATATGGGAAAATCAGGATCAGCCTACCTTAATCATAGTTTAAAAGAGGGGTTCCATCAAGGACATATTGCCCATAAGGTTAACTTAAGGTCCTTTCAAGGTATCTAAAGCCTTTTATTATGGGCCCCACTTATTAAGTGGTGGACCAATGCTTCTTCATTGCATGGTGCATCAAAATAATGGTGAAGCCCCCTTCCATCCCCATAACCAATGAGGGAGATCATGTAATTACTTGGCTGAACAACTGATTTCTTACTTTCTATTTTAATTTTTTGCTGAATGAACAACTGAATTGAAGATGATTCAAATTGGAAGACAGTTCCCTGTAGACTATAGATGTTTTATGCTTATTAAGAATCCTCAAACGGAGCACAATGAACCAAGAAAGCAGTTAAAACATGCCAAAATTTCCCAAATTTTGATAACAATAATGATATAAATAATGCATGCCATGTACTCCATGCATGATAAACTGCTTGTAATCTTCAATTTATTATTTTTATTTACACGTATTAACCGAGACACGGCTCAGTTTACATCATAATAATTAATATAATTATGGTATTTTTACATTATTTTAATTACCAAGAAAAAGTAAAAAAAATAAAAATTGAAAAAGAAATGAAAGAACCCTTAGCTTTGCATGACCCAAGACAAAATTTATTTTGGTAGTAGTAACATACTTCCTTCTCCCTTCCTCCCCCTAAACAAAGGAGATTCTGATAGAATCACTTTTACATTCTCCTTTATAGGGTTTAGGGCTTTAGTTACAGTGCAGTAAGCAACTGTTATGGATGGAAATAAAAAATAAATTAATCTTTTCTCCCTTTTGTGGGATCGTCTTATGTTCTTGGAGCTGTGATTTTGTGGTTTTGATAGCCCCAGGAAGCATGTGGTTAGGGGGATTTCTTTTCTCTGTCATGCTTAGAAGAATTCCTCTACATAAAGAAGCACAAAGCATTAAGCATGCCATGGAGCATGTGCAACATCTCTTACATAGCATAATTACCTTATAAGCCCACTTATTAATCAAATCCTTAACCACCTTTCTAGCCCCTTATCTCCCCTTGTGTCAACAGTCACGGGTGAATTAGTGGCGATAATTACCTGTTTATTCTTCCTTATCACAACGATTATCTCGGAAGGTGTGCGACAAGATCACAACAAGTTAAGGTTATTTTATAATGTTTTGCTTGCTATCATTCTAAATGCATTAGGGCTTCACCCACCTACCAGTCGAATTCAATATGTATGTATGTATGTATGTATGTATGTATGTATGTATGTAGAGAAAGGGAGAGGGAGTAGGACATGTTAAGGGGTCATCTAATAACAGCTGAACTGAATCACTTATTGCTTTGCCTTCGAAGATATGGTAAGAAACTCAACATCAACTTCAACTTCAACCATTAAGATACTTGCAACCTCCTGAGTGACTGAATGAATGTTCACTAAAAGACAAAGCAATATTAAGCCATTCAGTTCAGCCAGTTCATCATTGGCCTCAAGAGCAAGATAAGGGAGTAGAGGGAATGAGGTGAATGGTATAGTTTATTAGATACCAGAAGATCTTGTAAGATTACACGAGAAAGATGAGGATACACCTTTACAAGAAAACACATAACAATTAATTAAGTTAAAGCAATGAGCTCCATCTGAACGAGAGCCGGGCTACAACCAAGCCTGATTAATTGATTTATTAATCAAACTGCAAATGGGATTAAGCAGCTAGTTGCAGAGATAGAGGGAAGCCCCAATAGGCCAAGCTTGTGGGGCATGAGCAAGCCAAACATACGAGGAGAATCGTGCCCATTGGTCTACTAAAAACACCCCGACAAGGCGGCATGAATCAAGGGCAGACATGAGTATTTCAATTGCTTTGGCATGAGAGCAACAAAAGGGGACAACATGGATTAAATAAAGAGCTTGATTAGAGAGGACTCTGCTTCAACCATGGATCTGAGGGATTACTGGGGATCTGTTAACGTGGTCTCATGTGTAATAAACGTATTTATAAGCTAAGGGAACTGGCCTAATCCAGTCTCAAACTGCGTGCTAAATTCCCAGGTTTATCACAAGTTTTAAGAGAACCCCAGATAGGAAATCAGCAAGTGTGTTGCTTAGTTTAAGGTTAGGTGAAGTTTTAGAATGGATTCTGTAGATTTTAATGGTGTAATTTAAGGTAATTTGTGTTATGGGTCCTGTAATTTAGGTGACTAAGTGGTCCAATTTGCTTAAGTAATACTATTTCTTCCCTAAGCTATATATTTATTTTCTTGCTCTGGAATTAGTTGGGGTGACTTGGTCCTGTACTCCTGTACACAGGGTGCTGTGAAATGCTGATTCATTGATTAGCTGTTGTGATCTTCTGGGACACCTAATCAACAATCTCATAGAGTTGACAAGGTATGGAGACAATGCCTAGATAATATAATCAAATGAAGAGGAAAGTATAGCCTCTGATTTTAAAAGGAAGAATGGGGTTAGACTTTGGATTAGAAGGATATAATCAAATGAAGAGGAAAGTAGAAGGGAGTGATACGAGTTTACTTTTAGAAAAGACAAAGAGGGTTTTCCTCCAAAACAAGCCTTTCTTTAATAATTAAATTTACTTGTATCTCTCTCTCTCTCTCATGACTGTTCTTTAGCTGTAACTTGGATAAGGGGATTATCACATGGGGATATCCAATCATCAAGAGATCCCTAAAGAGACAAGGCTTGACAATTCATTTGTAAGCTGTCTAACTACCACAGCCAATGAGAGAGAATTCAGTTGAATTCTAATAAATGAAAAGGAATCAAGTACCTAATATACTATTGAAATGGATATGGAAAAGGACACTATGGATGTGAACTCAACAAGAAGGCTGTTTTGCCCTTCATAAATTTCTCAAGCACGTTTTGGTTACATTTAACATCTATATTTTGTCGGTATTATATCCATACTTTTGCAAATACCCTTTCCATCAAATTTTAAGGGAAAACTCAATAAACAACTGAAAGAATTTATTAGTATTACACCATTTCTCTAAAAACTTAAATATATAGGAATTTAGGATTACGGGTAATTAAAAACAAGTTGTTAGGATTTTTTGTAATAAAACTAATAGGTACTAAGGAGAGAGGATGATGATAAATGGTATTGTTTTATATAATAATACGATAGTATGATGTTTTGCATTTATGAGGGGCATGGCAAAAAGTTCCTCTTATTGAGTTCACATCCACCGTGTCCTTCACATATATTTCAATAGTATATTAGGTACTTAGATTCCTTTTCATTTATTAGAATGCAACTGAATTCTCTCTCATTGGCTATGGTAGTTAGGCAGCTTACAAATGAATAATATATTTTTATTGTCAAGCTTTGTCTTTATCTTGATGATTGGATATCCCCATGTGGTAATCCCCTTATCCAGGTTACAGAAGAACAGTCATATGAGAGAGAGAGAGAGAGAAATAAATTTATTAAATAAAGGCTTGTTTTGGAGGAAAACTCTCGTCTTTTCTAAAAGTAAACTCATACCACTTCCTCCCTTTTACCCCTCTCTTCTTCATTTGATTATATCCTTCTAATCCAAAGTCTAAACCCATAATACAAATTATCTTAAATTACACCATTAAAATATACTGAATCCATGGTGAGAGCTTGAATACTTGAATATTGGGTTGGATTAATATTAGGGTTTTAACATATTCTGGTATATCTGAAAATCGCCCTGAAAGAAATTAATTCATTAATGGTTGTTGTAGCATTTGAGAAACCAGTCCAGAACTACAATTTTAGATGATGGTAATTACCAAAATTATTGGGTGACAGTCTCCTCATTTCCTAAAAAAGAAACAAAACAAAAGAAGAGCTCATAGTACCATCTTGCCCCAAGTACAAATATTCAATTTCAATGTAATGTTGATGCTGATTTAACAACTCAAAGAGTCAAGAACTACGAAACGAAGCCGTTTTTTTAGGTCGATATACTGAATTTTGTAAATTTGGGTCTTTAAGACTGTAAGGCTGTTGGGTGCCTACTTTCACATGATCGAAGTCAGGAATCAGGACCATGAGAAGGACCACAGCACTGGGTTCCATGGAGGCAAGACAACGCAGTCCCAAACTCAACCCAGAAGATGGTCCCAACGGTCTCATCCTTCCAACACAATAATATCGATTCAGTGCTGATCAATGTTGGCTTCAGTCGAATAGGTCCAGGAAAGGCTGGACGGGGCTATGTCAAAGCCAACACTGATAAATCCGAAATGGTACTTCATGCCCAGTATTGCTCTGTGACATTTAACTAATCGAACCCTTCAATAGAGTTCAAAATTATTGGGTCACGCAATACCCACCTGATTCGTTGTTGCTTTTTAGCTAGAACCAGAATGGCAAAGATTTCAAAGGCACAATAGATTGGCTGGGTCAGGTTGAAGGACAACCTCTATCTAGATATCTCTATCTAAATCTTATGAGTGGAAAATTGGGTTTAAGTGAACTAGCATTGGAGTATGGTGTAGATACTAACCGTGACTCAGACCCAGTATCTAATTATCCATAGGCGCAGAGCATGGACAATTTGCAGTACACCTGACAAAATAAAAGTTCAACCAGTGCCCCATCAATGATCAATCTGTAGATACATTTCTTCAAAGTATCAATTCATTTGGCACATTGGCATACCGCATACTCTCTTCATGCTGCATTTTGTTCAAGTTAGCTCAATCATCTGTTCCAATTTCCAACACAAGTTCAGGTAAGGGTCTCAGGTCCAGACCAAGTAACCATGGCCTAGTCCAACCCTATCTAAGCCTAGTCCAAAAAGAAAAAAACAGCGTAAAATAGTATATTTAACAAACCAACCTATTTTCCTTTTATCTACCAAATCTTGATAACTTGCCGTCTTCAAACAATCAAACCTTAAAAAACAATTAAATCAGAAAGCAGGAACCGAAATTCCGAAGACAGTCTCGAATGACAAATTGACAATAGAAACAAGTAAGCTGGGGTGGGGGGTGGGGGGTGGGGGGTGGGGGCTCACATGAAACACTAACCAATTAGGACATGCAGGACTTTAGATCTGGTTGCAGAAATTATCGGCCCACTGGAGATAGTTCCCATGTGTCTACATTAGTTTATCGTACATTTTCCACCTAGTCTTCAGAGCATGCCAGAGTCGGCTCGCTTTCGAACCAGAATCATCTGCGCCCGTGGACCCCCAAACTCAAGTTTATCTCCCACACATAATAGCATGCCCCCACTGGCCGGCATTACAAAATAGGCCGCAATTTGCATTCAGAGCGGTTCATTGGATTCCACAATTCACACCATCCATCGCAGCTCAATATAGAATCTACATGCCCAGGAAAAAGGTTCCTCTGAGAAGTAACTTGAGATATCATAAAACAGCAAAAGAGCATCTGCCATTAACCGCTTCATGACTTGGAACATCCTCCCAGGATTTCAGCTTACTAACAGGCACTCCACTTCCTTGTTTGATTCACCTTGTCTGCAACAAGTAAAACTATGAGAAGGAGAAAACAAAAAAAAAAAACTGACATACAGGCGAATGCACGCATTCCCCAATGTTAAGAATATAAACCGTTTATTTAGGGGATCAGAATTTCCACACGACAGTTCACTTGTAAGTTTTTTTGCCACCTCTGGTGAGAATAGCAGATAAGTACTTCACTGAAGTTTATCCTTCAGATTTACATTTGACATGGACCAAAGGGCTGAAACTAGAACATAACTGTTTTACCTGCCCCCTGTTATTGGAAATGAATCTTATCTTTTTCCTTCTTTTATTATTCATATCAATTAATATTCACATCAACTGGATTTCTTACCATAAAAAAACAAAAAATCAATTGTACTTGGTTTATCCAAGTTTCTCAACGTTAGGCAATAAATTCCAGTAAAGATCAGTGGCTCAGCAACTCTGTACAAGCTGCTAAAGCAATAAAAATGTGTATCATATGCAACAAATTCAACACACTGGAAATTAGGGCTGATATACAACAAGCTGCTTTAAACTGTGCCTCCTAAATCGGTACTTTTCCAGCTATGGTACCAGGACCTTGTCCATGGTGCCAGATTGCGTTGGATACTTCAATTTTGTTGTGTCGGGCACCTCCAGCTGTGTTTCTTGTCAATCCCAAGTGACAATTTTCAAGAATGGACGGACATTTTTGTAGATAGAAACAATCCAACATAAATACATATCAAATAGTCTGACCATCATGATGTGGTACTGTTATCTAAGCATGTTAGTTGTTTGTCCAGGTAAGGGTGTCAATGGACTGGCTTTGGATTGGACCCCGTCCAGTCCAAAATCAATTTGGACGGAAAATCAATTTGGACGGATTGGACGGACCAACAAGACTATTGGATTGGACCAATCCAGTCCAAAATATTTATTAGATTCGATTGGACCTGTTCCATCTGTAACAAATTTATATTGGATTGGATTGGATTAAGCCAATATCTGGTCCATTAATATAAGATAAGAATATATGTGTCAATGGACCGGGTTTGGGTTAAAACCAATCTAAATCAAAATGACTTTAAACAGATTGGATGGTCCAGACATTGAATTGGACTGGTCCAAAACATTCATTGGATTGGATAGGACCTGGTCCATTTATAATGGACTCACATTGGACTGGATCGGATTGGACCAAATCCAGTCCAATTGACACCCCTATGTCCAGGCATACCATGTAAAATTGGATGCCTTACACAATCATCTTCTACCACATTTGAATCAACTATTGAATGCCAGCATGTTGTCCTTTTGTTACATGCTATGTTTGTTTGCAGTGCAAATCTAAACCGAATGCATATTCTGCACAAGGTTCAGTTCTGCATCTGTTTATTTGTGACTGATTTATACACCTATCTGATACAAAATTTGTACTCTCATTTGCACCAACCGGCAGTGCAAATTTGGCATCTCATGCTTAGGTTTGGAATGGGTACAAATACAAATATAAAGAGTGCAAAACCTTGTATTTTGTACTATTTTGTATGTATTTGCACTGTACATATTTGTATTTGTACTCTTTCCAAACTGAGCCTCAAAAACTGATTACAAAATTACCACCACCTTCCTCATAACCTCAATTCCTCTCGTATAAAGTGGAGTCAGCGTCATCTTGCTTCCTGCTGCATCCCAAACAAATAATTATCCTATCCCATTATCTTCCATATAAAGTGGGGACCACATCATTTTATTTTTCATTTGATTCAACAAACAAATAAGCCAAAGTCAAATCTGAAGAAAAAAAAGTATATCATAATTTACACGCCCTATTTGCACTACCAAGCATTTACACCACCAAACTGAGCCTAGTGTAAATGCAATAATGCAATGCAACGAATAACAAAGAAAGACAGCAGCGAGATGATGACGGAACGAACATCAAACCTTAAACAAGGAAGCAGCTTCCATCTTTGAACTCAGCATGATAGGCAACATTTGCCCCACCATCTATAATGGTAAATCTGCCTTAATCATATTGTTGTGTGACAGTTTCTGAGCCCTACAAGTCGGAAAATGAAAGCAAAATCATTGAAGGTGCATATGTTCTATACAATATACAACATCCCTTGAATCACGAAAGGCAAAGAAAAGAATAATGTATAAATTGGTTGGCATTGGTGTCAGATGCTAGAAGACAATTGCTCAAGAGTACCTTAACCTACCGCATTGCATTATGCTATTATACAACATACAGAAATTTAACAAGCTCCAAAGATGCTGAATGAATGCCAACTATTTGGAAGTGAAGCATGTTATCTTATGCATCCAAATCAAGAGGAAACGCTGCATCAATTACATAATATTGCCAAAATTTTCTTAGTTATATTTACTTTATACAAAAAAAAAAGGTTAGCGCTGTATCCAATCCACCCCTCCCAAGACCAGATAGCCGGGACCAACATTGGGTAATGGCCTTTGCTTCTGGAGATGTATTTATTTTCTTAGATATTAATACTCTAGAGAAGGGAATATAAAAATGAAACGCAGGAAACTCATGTCATAGAAAGTAATACACTTGTCTTAAATGGTGTTTCAAGAACTTAAAAATCACCATTGGACTTGTTTTCCCCAAGCCCTAACCCAGGTGTTTGGTTTCCTCTTGATTTCTGGATATTTCTTTCAAAAGTTATATCAACATTTAAGCATAAAGATGTATTGGAAAACCTTCAAGCCAACATATCAGCCAACATATCAGCCACACTTGTCTTAAATGGATATTTCTTTCAAAAGCCAAACAACTTTTTGACTTTCTATTTGCAATTGACTTCTGCTAACTCCATCTTGCCAACATATCAGCCACACTTTGGCTGATCACTGTGTCCATTCCACCATTTTTTGTTTGACAAGTCCATTCCACCATTCTTTTTGGGTAAATAGAAATTTCCTTTAGAAAAGAAAAACACCACTAGGTGGGGAGTACAGCATCATAGTTGACCTGAAAAAAAGGCCATAAAAAAGGGCTGTGACTATCATAACAAGAAGGTTAATGGGAGCTTAGAAATCATAAGAGAAAGGTGCTGAGTTTGAGGAACTGGCCGCTAGTATTCATTTGGTTGATAGATGGGCAAATGGTCTAGCAGATACTTCATCTAGACAACAGTGCACAGAGCTGTAAGGGGCTTTTCAACTAAAGGAAGGAAAAATGTAATGGGGTGGGTAGGCTGGGGCCTAGCCTGTATGAGTGAATTTTCCTTTTCTGCATACTGTATGTTGTATCACTATCATATATTCTTTGACAGATTAACAAATTCAACTTATTTGGTTGCTGATCAAAGAAAGCAATGTAGCCAACCCCATATAATTGGGACAAAGCTTTACATGATGCTGTTATTTGGTTTCTGAACACACACACACACACAAAAACTGAAGAGATGAGAGATGAAAGCCTAACATCTTGAGCTATTCATGAGCCAAATATTTTTCATGTTTGGCATGCCAGAAAACACATGATTCAAACATCTACCCATGAGATCAATATCAACCAGAGCATTGAAATTGGGGTTCAAAGGATTCCTCTTGACCTTCACCACTTCATTGTTTCATTGATCACAGCTTTGGCATCAGACTCACCTGCGTTTTGGATCTCCATAAGAACTGTCTCAAGACATCCAAGATTAAGCACCTTGGCCTCAGCTTCAAAAACTAATCCACAGAACTCTTAGCTGCTCTTAGCCACCAGGAGAGAACCTGAGCTCAATCGGATGACACAAGCAAGACTACCCTTTTTTGAGGTTTGATCATAGCCCACCTTACAGTTCAATTTAAACAACTCCTTAGGAGGGAGGGCCAAGACCACTTCAGACTCTTCAGATTTAACCAGTTCCAACATATGGATCAGAAACAACTTGTTAAGCAAAGTCACAGTCTGCTGAACAATCAAGACGGAGTTGGGCTGAGAAGCATTGAAGAAAAGCTCATTTCTGGTTTTCCATATTTGCAAATATATGATAGCCATTAATGCAAGCTGTTTTTCTTTTTTCAACCACTAGTAATGGAGCTAATTTAACCAAGATCCTATTTCTATCTTTTCATCAAAATGCCTTATGAATATATCTACAGATCTCATGGTAAGTAGGCTATCCAAATCAGACAGAAGTTTCTTCACCACGTTGACCTTCAAACACACACACTCAAACAAAATTTTAAATTTTTGGTTGTATCCCAGGGCTTGGCTGGTGATGATGGTTTAGGTTGTTTTCTTTCGCCCCCTTTCAACTAATGTTATGCATCTTTATTCTTCTTAATATAAAAGATTTTTATTAAAAATAAAGAAAAAATGAGATCCCCCTTCCTCTTCATCCTCCTCCTAACCCCCCTCCTCTGTGTTCAGGAGGCTTACACCTCTTGTATTCTTAACTACACCTCATGCCTCTAGGTAGTGGAACGCCTTGCGTCACGCCTCCACGTTTTAAAACATTGATCCAGATCTAACCTAGTAATCCCCAAACCTGGAGTGATCCCAAAGGACAGTGTCTTCTTGGTCTTGCAAACTCAGAGAATGGCTATAATAGCCTAGACTTCCTCCTTGTTGAAAATATTTTCTTGGAACTGATGGTTTCCATATAGCCAGGCTAGGCAGGGTGAGTTATGACACTTGGGTAAAGGGCAAAAGACTTGGACGCAGAGATTGGATTCTATATAGTTTGGGGGGGATGGCATCCAAAGGTCCTCCCATATTTGAATTGAATGTTAATTCCCATACCACCTCTCCATTTCACGCCCTTCTTGAGAAGATCTAATCCAGATTGAATGCTTTGCAGCTCCAAGATTAATTGGATCTCACTCTTGATTGGAGGAGGGATAAGGAGGGGTAATGGATCCCAAAGAGAGCTCCAGTCTTGAAGAAGCCTCCATTCAAGTTATGCAAGCAGTGCTTGGTTGAAGGGTTTTAAGGTCATGGAAACAAAGACATCCCAAGAATTTTGCCCTTCACATTTTGTTCCAACTTTGCCCCACACTCCACCTATATGTTATTGTACTTTAGAGATTTTCCAAATCTTAGACTATCCAGCATAGCAGCTAACTTTCCCTAATAGAATCCCCATATCAAATAGTCATTGCAATTGAAACGTATTAGACTTGATCTGATGAGTAAAAGTTTAGTTTAGTCAATTCTGGTTGTGACCACTCTCTCTCTCTCTCTCTCTCTCTCTCTCTCTCTCTCTCTCTCTCTCTCTCTCTCTACTGTATATTCTAGCAACAAGAATCCTCATCTTTTCCCAATTTCATAAGTGTTTCATTGCAAGAATCTAATTTCCTATTCATTCTTTGATAGACAATAAACTGTCCACTTGCCTTTCCATCATTATCATTCATCCATAACCAACCAAATCCTACCTTCAGCCTATAAAGCCCACCACCAGATGTCAGTGAGGACTGAGGATTTCTCTAACTTTTCTTAAAAGAAACTGTCATGTTTTATGGTATGGTTTATTTTTTGAGAAAAGGTAAAGTATCATTTGTATTAGTATGAACAAAAATTGTACAGCAAGATGATGTATTCAGGAACCAAGACAAGCTGTTCCCTCTAACCTTGACCCCCACCCTGCTTTACAAAAAGATTATCCTGTACAAAAAAGGACTCAAAACCTACACCCTTAAACAACCTGTGACCAGCCAACCAAGAGAACATCTTTCCCAAAGTTTTCCGGAAAATAGAATCAGCACCAGAAAACCACTGCTGGGGTTATATTCCAGACTAATTTTCAACTTTTACTCATCCCTTCCACCCTCCAACCCTTTACAAAGTCCTCTACTGATCCTGGGCAGCAAGCCAGCAACTTTATACTTGAAACAAGTGTCAAATTCTGTTCCAAATCCCAAAGGAGAAGCTGCAGTGCAGAAAAAGGTGATCCGCTGTTTCTAGCCGTCCTTCACATAGTACACTACTAGCTAATCCCAGTAAAGAATCTTTCCGGGCAAGGTTGTCCCTTGTAAGTATTCTGTTGAGATAATCTATCCAAACAAAGAAAGATATTTTTGAAGGCATGTTTTTACACCAGATGGTATGAGCTGCAACTGAATGTCCTGCACTGTCCAAGGCCTCATAAAAGGATTTAACTGTGAAAGCACACTTTATGGTATTGTTTATGGTTTACATCCTTTTAGAAACTTCTCTTTTTCTTTTTCACTGTTTGGCAATCCATATACATATATATATATAGAGAGAGAGAGAGAACTATGGTATTGTTTTTTTCCCATTGTTTGGATCCATCTTCATAATTTGGTCATCAAGTGCAAAAACGATTCATGGTTGAAAGAAGAGTAATTCCTTAGTACTATAAAATTAACAAGGCCCAAGGAACTATTACCATACAGTGTTCTGTTGTTGACCCATAGAAAAGCTTCATCAACCAAACCAAGAAAAAAGTTGTGTAAGTCTATGCTGTTACAGTTCCTCAAGAAACAACAGGTATCAGGCCAACATCGGTAGTAAAACATCCAAGATTGCATGAATATGGCCTCTGGGTCTTTTAAAAAGTCACACTTTTTAAGCTTATAGTGGGGGTAGGCCATCAACTGGATATGATCCACAGTTCCTTGAGATGCCATGGGCATTCTGCCCACCTCTCTAATATACAACCATGATTGCAAGGCCCTGTGGCCTCCAGGTCTTTAGGTAGAATCAGACCATAATGTTTAAAGTTTGGAGGCAATCAATAGAACAAGGAATCCTTAGATTGGAGATGGGATGGATATGTCCATGTTCATGGTCCTTGATTAGTTAGCAGGGCTGTATAGCACTCTAAATGTATTCAGTTCCTTTAATCATGCAAAGATGCAAAATTAACAGACATGCTCAGTGCCCGCGAGGACTATTATGGCCCCTTCAACTATTCTTTAATTTATGCTAATAAGGGTAAATTCAGACAAACTGAAAAAAAAAAAAAAAAAAAAGTTTCCAGCTTAAAGAATCATGTCAACATGAACCACTTCACTGGTTCTTTTAAACTAGTACAAAATTTAATTAAGCAATCATCATTTTTGCTTTTGTTTTAGCACTAAACCTTTCGTTTATTGGAAGCCATTAGCTTTTATTGATTATAAAATAAAGAATAAATAACATGCAAAATACACCAAGCATCCCCAAAGTTTTAGTCTGGCATCTGCAGCCTAACCTGTTCTTTTTTCCATTTTCATCAGTGTTTTTAAGGCACAAGGCGCAAAAAAAAAAAGTGCAAGGGCCATATTGCACCCGAGGCACATGACAAGGTGTGTGCCTTTTTGAAGTAAGGTGCAAAAATGCAAAAATATTAAAAATATTAAAAATATCAAAAACAATATTGATTAAAAATATAAACTTAAATTTTAAAATAAATGTTTTAAAAAACCTATTATCTCAAATTAAAAACATAACATGTAAAACATATTTAAAATGAAAATTTTAAAATAAAATCAAGCATAACATATAAAACATATTCAAGCATGTAAACTCCTAATCTCTTTATTTTTTTTCCCAATTGCATTAGTTCAAATAGCTAATGTGATGTTTATGCATTCCTGATTTTATGAGCTGCCTTTGTACCAAGCTCCTCAAGGCAAGCCCAAACAAGTCCATATCAGGGTCTTAAATTTTTCATTCCTATTAAAAAAAGACTTTTGTAGCTTCAAGTGTCTTTTAAAAGGCACATGCCTGGCCTGAAGCTTAAGGCACACCAGGCGCATACCTTCTGAAAGTGCTGCACTTGGGACCTAGGCGAGGCACATACCCTAAAATGCACCTCTCTTGTGCACCTTTTAAATCACTAATTTTCATTGTCTGCTTAATTAATTGGCCCCAAAACAATCAAGCTTAGCCAGATTGTTTGCTGATACATGCTGATATATGGACCCAGGAGACTCCTAGTTCTCTTGCCAAAACTCTTATCTCCCTCATTATGCTTTGGTACCTTCATGTTCCTTAACTGTTTGATGTAGGATCAGCTCAATTCCAATCCTTTGAGAATGTTGAATGATCTCCCTTGATCAGAAATTTACGGCTGTTGATGGCTGTAATGGCTTCTTGAAAGAACAAAAAAGAAAAGAGAGAGAGAAAAGAGAGAAGAGAGAGGGGGGGAGAATACCCTGAATCACTCATGGGGTGCCTAGAATCACTCTAGAGTATGGGAATCACTCACCATAATAAGCATAAGCTCAAAAAAAAACACTCAAAATTTTTCATTTCTTGTGTAAAACGTCCATACATATTTATAGACTGCAGACTCTCAAAAATCCTAGGACTCAAAAACTGTAGACTCATAAGAATCCTATTAAGACTCAAACTGAACTGCCATTGTCCTATTTCAATTCAAACTTTCATAGAAGACTTAATAAGTGTTAAACTACATATTCAATGACTCTGAAACTTTAAAAATAAACTATAACTAGACAAATCAGACCCCATCGTTGGACCCCACAGAAAAATTGTAAACTGACGAAAATACCCCTACTGTCCAAAAATACAAAAATACACAAGATTTCAGAAATTTCCAATTTTGACTCCTTAGCCCCTGCATCACTGATGCTCTTTAACAATTACTTAAGAATCCCCTTCTTCCATCACATTCCTCAAATTAAGTAATCTTCCTCTTCCCATCTGCAAACCTAGTAGTTTCCACCTTTGTGGTATCCCCATAACCTATGGGCCCAGTATATGGCCAAATAGTCCCAAAACAATCTTTAAATAGCCCTCCTATGCCTGAAGGTCCAGGATTAGCCAAGCTACACCCATCAAGGTTTTTGATTTGACATACAACTGATGCTGCCATAGTAATGAGACTTGAAGCTATGGATGTAGATGAAGAGACAATCCCCTGAGGATGTTATCCCTGGAGAAGGGGTGTCAAAACACTAAATTTCATTGCAGGACCTCTTAGATTCTATAAGTTCCCCTTCTAATGAATAAGATCTCAAAATTCTTCAAAAAATACTTCTGAGTTTTCATGAGATTTGCTCTTCTTTTTCCCATATACAACATTTCAAAACAAGTCCAACACTTAATAAAATTATTCAAATTAATGGGATCTATATATTGCCTGTGGTGATACCAGATATACAAAATATGGTGCGGACATATCAAACAAGTAAAAAAAAAATTAAAAAGAAGTTGCAATAATATAGAGTGGCTGTATAAACCTTTCAAGCATCCACATCTGAGGAAATTCCATGGCAGCTTTTATGAATGTCTTTCTAACTTCCTTCAGCACAGAGAGATAAAATGGTTGCTGCTTGCCTAAAATGAAAAGAATCACGGAACTAAAGAAATTAATGATACCAACTGCTCATCATACACTGATTTATTTGTAGTGAATTGGATGCAGATACTGCCCCATTGTATACAGCAGGAAGAGAGGTGGCTATACTCCACCATCATCTTTAGACCTTTGGAAGCAAGTTGAACAAGCCTCCAACTTTGGCCCTGGAAAATACAGGGGAAGCATCAATAATATCTTCAAAATGAAGCTCCCTATGATGCCAAATGGTATGGAGGACACCAAACTATTTATAAATAGAGCCAACAGTCTTAAATCAGAAGCAAGAAAGCATAGAGCAGCTGTGTATTACCAAATTTGTTCCAAAATCAACTAAAAATATTTTCTAGCACTGGAATGGAACAAAAGGGAAAAAGAGACAGATATGAAAGAAAGGGATAAGAAAAAAATAAGCATTAGTTTCACTGGATACGCATTCTTAATATCACGTAACCCAAACTGTTACTACTCAATCATAAAGATAAAACTCTCATTTGTCTTCTATATTTTCATACAAGGATAGCATTTGAAATTCAAATAAGCTGTAACGTGTAGAACAAAAGTAAATTGAGGTACAAAAAGCGACCAGCTGGAACTTATCACCCCAGTGATGCATAGGTAATGCCTTGCAGTAAAATAGATGTCTCATGCCTGAAACGCCTTTGGTCCTTGTTTTCCTTATAAATGCTTTGCATAAAATTAACAAAATCATTTGCTTGTGCTATTCCAAAAATCCATCACCATTTGTATTATTTGACATTGGAAGAATACACTCATCAAGCCTTCAAAAATACAACTGGAAGCCCAAATAATTTTTTCTTGGTGTCGCCAATTAAATTATTAATTGATCCTCTTTGCATAAGAGGACCCTTTCTAAAAACTGAAACAATATTGAAAATAAGAAACATTTATACTGCACAAGCCCATGTAACACCAAAGAAAGAGAAAATCAGAAAAGCAGTTAACACCAGGATGGACTTGAAAAGCCTTCAATTTCTAAATTTCATTCCTCTATAAGAGTTTATGGTACATACATTTGAGAGGTAACAGTAACTGAATATCTAGATCACCAAACAAAAAAAAAAATTTGACTATCTAGATCACTACAGATTGAATTTTCCAAAACAGGAGTTACAAAATATAACAACTCACTTTTCTTGTTGCAATATTCTGACCTGTGAGCTATTAAAAAAAGGATAAAGAGATCCTACTGGGAAAAAAAAAACCTGTTAACCAGGAAATACTTTCTTGTCAACTAATAGTATTGTTTGGTTCAGCTGAAACTAGGTTCCGTAGCTCCCTCAAATGTTCATCATTTGAAATGTGGAGCATAAGACGGAGATTTGTTAGTAAAGCTTCTTGTTCCCAACTTAAGGGTCCAGAAGCATATAATGCCTCCACAGTGCAACGGTAGGCATGCAACTCTAACTTATGAACCTCTGCTGTCAATTCCTCTTTCATGGGAAGGGAACTTTTTTTGTCATATCCCCATCCACAAGAAGATTCAGCATCAGTAGAATGGTTGGGCAACTCATGGAAACTGATGCTATTAACACTACAACTACCAACAGAACAAGTACTATTCTCCACATCATTAGATGCCAAGCTTCCTGCAATAAAACACCTGATATTGCCACTTGGTTTTCCCTTCTTGAGATCCATTTCAGAAAATCCAGTAGTTCTGTTGTTAAAGGAAGAATGCATGTATTTTTCACCCATCATTTCTTGTGGGGAAGCAACAGCATCTACCTTTTCATGTAATGGAGGTGGATTCCCTGGAACCAATCGTTGACGTCTACCCGCTTTTTCAATGGCTCTAATTTTGAAGCCCATTCCTGCGTATGCTTCAGCATAAGATGAACAATAAGGTGATCCTCTTTTTAAGGTTTTCGAGGAAACCATATGGGACTCCTGGTAACCAACATTGTCCTCAACAGGAAAAGAATCGTCCCCTGCATGAAGTTTCATCTCTGAATATTTTTGTGGCTCCTGGAAGGTTGACTTCTTATAATACTTCATAGTTGACAGTTCATTATTTTTACCATCTTCACAATTCACAGAACCCTGCATGCATGATTAAAAAATAAGTAATCAATCTAAAGAAGACATGAGGCCATAAAAAAGTGGGTACATGAATGTCCTACTTGTTATATACCAGATACTTAAAAAACCCAAAAGGAGAAAAAAAAAACAACAGAGACATCAATAGAAACCTAGGAACAATTATAACAAGGTAATCACCAGATCAAACCACATGAACACAACGGACTAAAATCAACTTAAGAATAATCTAAACAATATTGAAATGCCCACACTCTTGAATGATGGTATATTGGTATGCGAAAAATCAAATAAGAAACCACTTATGAATCTTTCTTAGATCATGCTTGAAAATATAAAGAAAATAGGAAAAAAATCCCTTCAAAAACCTTTTTAAACTTTGATACACAAATGACCACCATTATGGAAAAATAAGCCAACAAAATCAAATAAAAATTACCTTTCCAACTACAATCCACTTGTTATTTTGCCAAGACTGCCGCACCCTGATGTCAGATTTATGGACCTTGAATTCCTGGGAGGATCCAAGAAGTCTGACTAAAAAGTAGTTCCCACCGATAACATTGGAAATTATTGAAATTTTCCATGAGACATTGTCAAACACCTCTACAAGGTCACCTTGCATCCAATTATCTGCACCTTCTGATTGAGGAGGACATGGCCTAATGGCTTTTCTGGAAACTCGGTCAACAACCGCCTCTTCGGTGATGACTGACGATACATCATATTTAACATCATAATTGTGCCCATTCCCAGAGATTATTTCGGCACAACGCCATGAGCCAGAAGGCACCTCCTTTTTGCTCAAAACTTCAACCTTACTCCCTTTCTTGAATCTCATGATGGTAGTACTATAACACAAACTCAAGAACCTATCACAACCCAAAATCAAATTCACTGTGAGAAAAGAAACATAAGAGCATAACCAAATAAGACTAATTACATGATGACGAAGATCATGAAGATAATTCGATCTAAGATATATGAATAAGTCCACGCAGTCAATAATCAATGATCTTCACGATCATGATCATGATGAAAAAGATTCTGAGGATAATTCAATCTATACTGTGGAAACTGTGTACAAGTCTACGTAGTCAATAATCAAAAGACGAGGATGACAAGTTCAGGTGATAAAATCTACAACTATGAACAGAACAACCGACCAGAGGTAGGAAGCAGAAATACCTCGAAGAAAATAACACTTAACAAAAAAAACTATATTTTTCTATAAATATCAATAACAACCATAACTCAAAAGAAATATAACATAAATTTTAAAGAAGAAGAAGAAGAAGTTTACTTATATATAACTATCAAAAAGAAAAGCCAAAAATAAAAAGGCAACAAAACATAGATAAATACAAAACCTTTTTTAGAAACTTCTTCCCGTAATGCAAAAGAAAATAAAGCGGAGTACCATCCATCACACAAACCAAATCACCCCTAAGATCTCCTGGCCCTCTCAGAAACAAAGAAAACTGCTGAAAACAAACCCTAACAAGATGAAAAACTATCCACACTCGCACGCAACAGATTAGAATATCAACGAGCACAAACAACACTACTACCACATACAGACGCCAAAATAACACAAATGACAATCAAAGGACCATCCTCAACGTGCAAATGAAATCAAACTTCTCTGCAACAGATTCCAATCTCCACCAAATAACAGAGACAAAATAAAACTGGACTTAACGCAGAAAAAAAAAAATCCAAAACTTAAATTATTGAACCCTCAAAACTTGATCGAATTGAGGAACATAGAACGCAGGAATTTTCACTAACCTTCTGCGATGAATTTCTTCGTTGCTGCGACGTTCGATCTCAGAAATCTTCTTCCTCTTTTTCTTCTTCTTCTTCTTCTTCTTCTTCTTCTCTCTCTCTCTCTCTCTCTCTCTCTCTGCGGTGTTTCAATCTTTTTTTCTCTAGAAAAATTTTCTTATTCTCTATTTGTTTTTGTGTGTGTCTCTCGCTTTGATGGAAATTTATTAAATTGGACTTTGTCTTGGATTTGAAGTCCGCTCATAATAAACAACTGACATAACGAATTATTTCTACCAAAAAAATTTGATAACGAAATAACGAATTATTCAGAAAAAATAAATAAATGAATAAATCGTTTGCCTAATATGCGCCTTAGGCGCATTGCACACTAATAAGAAGGTGAAATTAGTTCTGTTTTGACGGTTGTGATGATAACATCTTTTTTTCCTCACAGGTGGCAGCTGACGAATGAATGCTTTTGTTTTGATGTAAAACGTATCAATGATACGTGGGAGCGCTCACAATAGAAAATACAGTGGGAGCCTTACGTGTTATCGATCAGTGGCTCCGTTATTTCAGTGTCCTAATATCGGGCCGGGAGTGATGAGCACGTCTGGATTGACTCTTCTTGCCTCGGTGCGAGCGCTCCTGTCTAATCATTGTTATACTTGGGAAAATGTCAAAATGAGAATCATGAGATGTATCAAGGTTCCGTTTGGTTGCACACTTGCATTTCATATGAAAATGACTTATTCTAGTTTTTTCATAAGCTAATTTTCAACTTTGGTTTGATCCTCTCTTATTCAAATCTTGTGATATTTATATTTTTTTTACATTCAAATATTATAAACATTTGCTTTTCTTTATTTTACACCAAAATTAATGGTGCATCATCATTTATAATGTGCAGTAAAAGGCATGATTCGTTATAACATTAACAGACTTTAATTAATTGATTGAGATGTATATTTAACTTGAAATGAACATTAGTAAATGTATTGTAGCTAAATATTTATTTTATTTACATGCAATAAAATATCAGTGTTATGAAACTTGGCCCAAATGTTGAACTGTTTTTTCCCTCTAATAATGTGATGTTATTAATATAAAATGTGTAAAAAAATAAAATAATATAAAAACTTGATAGATCAAATGGATGAAAGGTTCAATCATCGGTGTTTGATCATTGATTGGATTGGCAAGTTTGGCAAGTTTTGTAATATAGCAGGTTAGAGATTAACCCAAACTGGGATTGTGATGAGGACATCAAGTTTAGTGGTCTGACTGGTTGACTCAATGAAGGGTTGAAAAAATGGAAAAATACTCAGTTTTTTGGATACAAGGTTGTTCAAGAGCTAAATTAAAAGTTGATTTGTTAAATTTTGAATTTGAATTGAGTCTTATTTATTGGATCAAAATATCTTATATTATAAACAAATTCAGCTAGAAGTATGCAAATAAAATAAAATAGCTCCTATGTAATGGACCTATTTTGTTTGGTAAACATACACCATCCAAACTAACTTTACTAGATCATTAAACTTATGACAAATGAACATCATTTATTCTTGTTGGTGTTTGGATGGACTTTCTTTGCATATGGCTAAACCATTTTGGTTCAATTTCCATCATTTTATCACCTATTAGAATTATTCATGGGTTCTTTTGAGTAAATTCATTCTCATGATATCATTTTTCCTTCCATATTATATACTCAATATATTAATTAATTGGACAATAATGCCTATTTAACTTTTTTTGTGCAGAGAGCATAAAAACAGTCATAATCATTCATGCACTCAGAATCAAAATAATGCTTCAGTTGGAATATTTTATCATTTAAGTATCGGAACTAATTTGATCTCCATAGTTAACTAACATTGCGTTTGGAAACGGTGCAAATAGAGTGTAAATCCCGGTTTAAGGTAAAATTGTTGTCTGACTCACTTTTGCTTGTGTTTGGCAACATTACATTTATGCATTGACAAATGATAGAAAACACATTTTTTGATGCATATTTACATTGATAATAAAATGTAAAAGTACATCAATAAAAAGGAAGTAAATTTGCATTCAAGTGGGCTTTTGATAAAAAAAAAAAAAAAAGCATATGTTTTATTGGAATTCATGTTTGCATCCATTACAACTAAAAGTCTGTTTGGTAAGAAGGTAAATTTATCAATGCAACAACTAACCCAACCAAGGTTCAAAGTATTGACACGTATTAGCCCGTATCGGCCGATACATATCATTCCAGCACCCCAGCAATACGCCCTTATAGTGGGTGTATCGGTGGTTTGACCGGTTCAGGGTGTGGCGAAGACCTAAACTGGCTCCCCTGAACCAATTGACAAAAAAAATAAAATAAAATACCACCAAAATGAGTAGGCAATGTCATGTTGTAGAATACAAAAGGCTATTTGGCTACAACTTTTGAATTGTTCTATGCGCAATAACTTTTTTATGAAAATAGAAATGTAACAACTTTGTAGTTTTATGGCATGGCATGTATATCAACCTGTTTGAAAGACCCCCTACGATCAACCATTTGCAATTGCATTTTTACTCCAATTTATATATGTATCCATATACACAGTTTGTTTGCATTGCAGATTTCATTTGCACTGGTGTAAATACATTGAAGTGCATATAGGTTGGGTGTAAATTCTGATTTGCTTTTGATTCATATTTAATTTTGTCTTATTTGTTTGTGAAAAGTAAAATAATTAATGTGATTCCCTGCTTATATGAATGAAAATAGAGATAAGCATAGGGTTATGTGTTTGAGAGTGAGGTAAGAAGCAAAGTGATGTGATCCCCATTACACATGTAAGAGAAACGAGGTAAGAGGAAGGTGATACAAATCTTGCATCATTTTTTTAGAATGTAAAATTTGCACTGCCAATAAGTGCTAGAAGTTTTTTTTTTTTTTTTTTTTTGTTTCCAACCCCTTGGATGGGGATGATTTGGTAATGACTGAAGTGGCTGAATTGCTTTGTCTTTTAATGGATAAAATTATTAAATAATAAATATTTCAGTTTATAATGCTCAACCTCAACTCAACTTTAGTTTTAGCCATCAAATTAACGAGATCGCAACTAGGCCTGTTGGATGATATATTTACGTAATCAGATCGGATTCAGATTTGACCCCATCCAATGTAATTAAAACCCAGTTTCAATTATATTATAATATTCATTGATTTTAATAAATAAATTTTATATAATTATATTTAAATTTACAAAAATATATTTTATATATTATATTATATACGGATAACAGATTTATATATATATATATATAATTCAGTATGTTATATTTACATTTATTTATTATATATAAATTAAAATAATTAATTTTTTAATTGTTTTTAGTCATAATCTATATATAAGGTAATTTTATGATAATGGAAGTCAGCAGTGGAACGAAGAATTTTCTTTCAAGGGGCTGAGTTATATAGAATTCTTTTTTGGTTTATGGTAATGAAAAAATTATGTTAAGTCCATTACATTATACAGGTTTGCAACATAAAACAACACAAATATTGTTACAAGAATCCAAATGCATAAATGATACAAGGGGTGAAAAGATGACTACCATATCTTTTGGTTATAAGCTTTGTGGCAACTCCCAATCCCTGTAAGTACTAATTCTCAATGTAATTGACTTGTTTTTCCCATGGCTTATCTTTTTGGCAAAAACAAGAAAATGATATAGGAAGTAAAAGGTGTAGGGTTTGAAGAAAAATAAACTTCTTTTTTATTTTATTTTGGGAGTTAAATGAAGGGTTAGAGAACAATCCTTAACATTTTAATAGGATTTTTCTGCTACCTCCAACCACTGACTATACAACTAATATTGGTTTTAACAAAATGTTTGGGGGAGCCAAGGACTGGCAAAAGATTCTTTCATCTGCCTCATCTCACCTTCACCCAGTCCTCATTGATCACACAAAGATTCTTTCATTATCAGTACCTGAAACTCAGCCTAATAGATTTTGGGTCATATTAAGGCCTCATTCACTTTTCAGTAAGTTATTTATCCAAATAAATACAATTACCTGGATAAGTTTTTTCCTAAGAAACTTATCAAAAACTTGATTCGTCCAAGTTTCAGTTGTGATCATTTCTGCTTGGAGGGATTATGCTATCTACGAGCAGTATAATTTCTCCCTGGGATGAAAATTTTCAGTCATGACCACGATCTAGGTTCCTCCAAGCTCCAACATGCCTCATCTCACCCTCACCCAGTCCTCATTGATCGCACAAAGATTCTTTCATCATCAGCACCTGAAACTCAGCCTACCGGACTCTGGGTCGCAATAAGAATAGTCATGAACGCTCATCTTCAAAAATCAAAACCACGTTTAAGCCCATTTATACAGCTAGTAAAATGGCCATTTCTGCTGTCAGAGCTGTTAATTAAAAAGCATGAGGATATTGTTGAGCACTAAAGAAACTCTTTACAAAACTCTATGCATGCTAATCCTACCATAACTGCTTAATCAATTGGTTGCAAAGAAACCAGCTACATGCAACCTTTACTAGTTTCTGAGGCTTGGATAATTGATGATGATGTTCCCCTATTGCATTACGTTTATGGTCAAGAAGCATGGAATAGAAATGCAAAGAGGGTTGCTACAAACTAAATACCTGAGAGCACGATGTCTTTCAAAGTCAACCAATGTTTTCAACCTGCCATTGCTTCCATTGCATGGAATGGACGAACTTTCCAAACCCCGATTCTTTTTCATGGTCAAGTTTTCTTAAAACATGTAAATTAATCAAAAACTGTTGACTCGTTGAAAGACCCATCGGTTTCTCGAATAGTTGAACTTTTGACTTATGAATTGTCAAATCAATGATTTAAATATCAATACAGTAAGTATATCTAATGCACTAATATGCTATGTCACATTTGGCATCTCTTTATTTAAAAAAATGTTGCTGGCATGATTTGAACCCAAACCATTTTTGCAAATAATATATGTTTATCTTCGATAACCCCAGTTAAAAATAAAAAAATAATATTCAAAATTGGTATTTAATAAACTAATGGAATAACTAATATATCAAATCCACATTTATAGTACTTAAAATTTATAAATTTGTACATGATAAATATCTTAAATTTTTTATATATATTTATAAATTATTATTTATTATTTTAATTTACATTAAATAAAAATATATTTATTGTTTACAAAATATTTGAAAATATAATATTAAATGAATGTATCAAATCCACTAACCTACATTTATATCAAAAGGCTGATTTTTATTTCATAAAAATTATAGAAATAAAAATATTAATAATGAAATCATTATTTTAATAATTAAAAATTATGAATTTTCCTATGATATATACCTTACAAGTTTTAACATACTTGGTAACATATTTATTGTTTACAAAAATAAAAATATTATTTACCAAACATTTATGATTTTAATATTTAGTTGAATTTTTGTTAATGTTAAAAATTCAAAAATAGTAAAATAAAAAATTAATATAATAATTAAAATATAATAGTTGTATATGTTTTATGCCTTTGACTTAAATAGAAAATGACTTTGTGCATATATTAATTTGTAAAAATATATAATGTGTTTCTTAGACTCTTGATTGATGCATTATTATAAATTTGTATGATATCAATGCATCCCACTATATCAATTGTGATATATTTCTTCATATATACAATTAAAAATACATTTTCTATATATTTAATTTATACACTATTTATGGCTAATTTGACCTATGGAATTTTTATGTATTTCCCTAGTGTATCCATGCATTTTTCATATTTTTCTTTCATATTCATGCACTTCAAAAGAGTATCCATATCTTATTTATTCAATATGATATTTGATAACTTTGGTTGCTGGAGGCCAACAACATATGCTATTGAGAGCATTTTTTGGGTTGGGCACATTCACCTATTTAAGCCTATGTCTTTCTTTTTGGTCAAAATAAAATAAAGGACAATTACTAATTTACTCATTCTTATGGTAACACTGCATTCCCAAAAACGCTCTCAACAACATAGGTTGTTGCCCCTAACAACTAAAGTTTTTTCCCTTAACCTCCAGATCGGTTTTTAAAACACTGCTTTCAACACTAAGACTCAAGATTGTTGGTATTAATGTTATTGCCAAGACAAATCTCTTAGATGATCTAGCTCATGCAATTATGGATGAGCTAAGCAAATTTTATAACTGATTGATGTTACTTGTGCTCATAATTAGTTGAAATATTCTTTGCTCCTTTCATATTGATGGAACCAGTAGTTGGTGTAAGCTTCATGATGTTTGGGTCCTTGTGGATGCAACCACCATTAGAGTTGTAAATTGGGTTAGGCCAGGCCATGGCACGACACAACCGAGCTATAAATTGGGCCATGCCGAATTGTTAATTTTTTTTAAGTTTTCATTTTTTTAAATATACATCTCAGGGCTTGGCCTAATCCACAGCCTGGCCTAGCCCAAGGCTCAAATTCGAATTTGAAACCCAATGGACTATGATCAGATTTGGATTTAAGCCAATTCCACTTTATTTTTTTAATGCAATAAAAATTAAAAAGTTAATTATTTTTTCAACTTTTATACATAATAAATTAACATAGATATAAATACTGAATTTATTATATATATTTATATATAATATAATATGCATATAACATAATTTTTATAATTTTAACTATAATTATATAAAATTTAAATATTAAAATCAATAAATATTATAATATAATCAGATCGGATGGAGTCAAATTCAAATCCAATCCAATTATTAATTGGATGCATATTGCAAAATCTGAATTTAATCCGACCACATAAACACATTATATGAGATAATCAAATCGACTATTAGGTCGAACTACAAATTTTCAGAGTATTATTGACATGCCTAATTGCATTTGCAACAATGGGTCCCATTCAAGGTTTACCTGAATTCAGGTGGTTCATGTGCAGGCCAAGTCCTATTGGAACCGTTATTAGGTTTTTTTTTTTTTTTGGTTCATTTGATGCACATAGGTTTTGCATGTTTCCCCTTATTCTACGCAAATAAAAATGAGAAAATGCCTTTATTTTCCTATAAAATCAAACATAATTACAGATTGAGTAGTATAATGAAAAGTAACTATTTTTATGTAGATTTTTGGTTTGCACTCTCAGGTTGAGCCGTTCAAAGAAATAAATTTCTGTTTTTTTCACATGAGCAAACCTTCAGTGGGCCACAAGAGGATTTTAAGAGAGGGGATCTACTTGCAACTACATCAAAAAATTCAAGGGAGGTGATTGCAATTATTGAGCTTCAATGGAGGTTTCAGCAATGGTCATAAACATCAAGTGAGGTTTTAGCCCCTTTATTTATTTATTTATTTTTATTTTCATTAATTTTAAAATACCCATGCAGTTACAATTGAGGTTAGTTTTTACAGAAAAAAAAACAATACGAACTTTATAAAAAAAAAAAAAAAAGAGTTTAAAGTCACAGTTTACCTTTTAGCAAATGATATGAAGGGCAAATTTGGAAAATTAATTATTTCGGAAAAGAGATTGAAAATGTTTAAGCAATCAAAATAAATAGAATATTTGGAAAATAAACATTTTGGTCTAAAGTAATTGCATGGATATTTTTGACATTTAAAGGGCTCTTGTTGTTAGGGGATTCTAGCAAAAGTAATTGCATGAGTATTATGACCATTACCCCCTTTTAATTGGTTTAAAACACCAACTACCAAAATTACCTTTTTAACAATTTTAGAGTCCACTTGGTTTGTGGGAATAAGGGTATGGAATCAGAATTGGAATGACCTTTGGTTAGGTGGAATCAGAATCCCATTTCCACTAGGCCCTTCCCATTCTTGCTGGAACTGTATTCCCCAATTTGAGGGAATGGTCATTTCCTCCTCTCCCTTGGGAATAAAATCCCACTCCAGCTTATTCCTATTCTGGTTCCTGTCTAAACCAAATAGACGGCAATACACCATTCCAATTCTAACTACAAACCAAACAGACCCTTGGAATGATCAAAGTTTCCCTTTGATAATTTGATTTACCAACAATTTATTGAGATCGGAATCGGAAGGGACTGAACTACATCATATACATCATATGAGTATTCCAAGGGATTTTTCTCATTTGTTTGTGAGCAAAATGGAAAATATAATGGTGTAGTTCCACTTCGGCTTCAAAAAGTAACTGATGTAGTCCAATTTGTTTGAAAGGGAATAAAGTTAGGAGGAAGGTTCTTTGTTCGGGAGGACTAAAATATGTAGAATGATGTTGTCCCAACTTTATGAGAGAGATTTAAGGTAGGAGGAAGGTGGTTCAAATTTTGCATCAGGTAAGAGTGTAAATCATGGTTACAAAATCTGAACCAGGTGCAGAATTTGCATCTAATTCACATTTGCACCACAGCCCACAAACAAACAGAAACAGTCGTTATAAATAATGCTTGGATTGAAATCTTTTGAGCTCGACCAGTGTTCAATTTCAGTCAACCACTGAATGGTCTGGCCTGGTTTTCAAAACACTGGTTCAGTGCCAACAATACCCACGACCACGAGTTCTCATAGTCTCAGTTTGCAGTCTGAGAATAAAGCTTCACTTAGTCCCCACGACTGGTGTGAAGCGGAGCTTTTAACAGTTAGATTGGTTTGGTGCCAAATGAGATTCCCATGACAAATTGACAATACATGGTGGCTTATGAGTGCAAAATACAAAAAAGAAAGAAAGAAAAAGGAAGAACCCTCCTCCTGATTGGTTGATTGGTTGTTAGTAATGGCTCCTCTGTTTCTATGATATTATATTGCCAACAATGTCATCTCTTGCTCTACAATCAAAAACAGGGGCCCAGTTTGCTGGTGCCAGCCAACTCTTCTGATAGGCGTTAGAAGGGAAAAATCAATGTATCATTGGACACTCCAACTCATGGTTCTAGCTTTATATAAGAGGAAAGATGAAAAGAAAGGTAAAGCACAAGAGCAAGGAAGAAGCAAAAGAAAGGAAAAAGCACAAAAGCCACTCTGGAAACTTTGACAGCAAAACAACCCACTTCATGAATAAAACGTGGACCAATTAACCAGCCAAGTAATTAACAGACCATCCATTAAAAAAATGACTAACAGGTTCTAATTGTTAGAAGTAACATCTCATTGTTTATGAACAAAGCTCTCCTTGGTTGGATTTGAAATGAAGGAAAATGAATGGTTTATTGAAAATTGTTACTTTGCAGTATTTGGTTACATTTAAAAATTGATTTAGAATATAAAGTTTTCCAAAAAAAAATGGGTACTAATTATGGGGCAATGACATTCCTTCTTAGCTTCTAGTTTTCTTTCAGTCATTTTCTTGAAAGAGGTTGGTCATCTCAATTCATATTTTGCAATACTCATATGTTTCCTATACTATTATTCAGCCCTGTCTTCCAAGTTAAGCAGAACACCGGGAAAATTATTCTTGTGATTTATTTTCCTATATTGAATTATATGATCCTGCCTTTTGAACCCAGATTGAGCAGAAATTGAATATCACTCACATGGCTGATTGTTCCCGATTGAGTTGCAACTTATGCCTTTTCAAGTCACAGGAGGATGGGTCTGTCAATCCAATTAGGTGAAGTACAGGTGTGGGTAGGTGGGGCCCATGAAGTCCCACTCACTACTTTGATTGAATGAGGGAGATCTCAGCATCTACCCATCCAAAATTAGGTATACATCTAGCAAGATGAACTAGTGGCTGACAGCTTCAGCCAAAAAATCTAAACTTATGGGTGGACACATCAAGGAGAATTGGAAAAAGGAGGAAACAAACATGAGGTAGCATGGTTCCATTGAGACAGTTTAAAAATCCATCATCAAGAAACAGTATGCACAGGGAACAAACAAAAATATTAAGGAATAAAAAATAAGAAGTTTATGAATGGTAAAAAAATTTCTTGTTTCTTTGGGGTAATTCCAGTTTTTGTTCATTGTAGGAAGGACTTTGATTAGTCTAAAGATTCAAAATAGTTTGAAATTTCATATTAAATAGTTATTAGATGTTAGATATTTAATTGTAATCATTTCGCTTTTCTTGCAGTTCAAGTTTCAGGGGTCAAAACTTGTCTGTTAAGCTTGATTATGGTGTCATTTTTTATGAACTTCAGTTACATATAATCACCATGAGCTTACAAATCCTATGTGTATGAAGTATGGTCGTTCACCCATTTTACTGGCATTGCATCAATTGGCAACAGTATTTCAGCTTTCCTATTTCTTTGATATGTTTTCTCTTATTTTGGAATGCTTTGTATCTTATTTAATTGTATTAGTATTGGTAGTAGGTGGTGTTTTAAAAGTTAAAATTCATATTCAAGTGACCCTATAGCCTATAGGTTCCAAATGTATTTACATTTGTTTCAGTGCAACTAAGATTGTTTTATGAGTTGTTTGTAACTCTTACTTGGGAGATCTAATCCTCGCGCTTAGCCTATAAATACAATTGCATTTTTTCCGTTTGGTGTTTATGCCAATAATTTAAATAATCTCTGTAGTAAAATGAACAGAATGTCAACAAGAACACCCTGGATTCTGACAGAAATAACACAGTTTTCTGCTTTGATGGATGAAACAAAGAAGAGGAGCTTAAACCAGTAGAAAGGAAATTATGAAAGAACAGATGAGCCATGCAGAAATGAGTTAAAATGCTCATCCGGTTAAGAATCAAATATGAGGCTACACAATGATGACAAATTTACATAGTAATTAATTGACAACAATGTAACTGATTATTTAAGATGACTTCAGGTGCTGGGATAGGAGATTTTCCTCTGAACCTTGCATTTACAAGGATACTGTAAGTTACATAATCAGGTACAAGACCTTTGTCAGGCATGTTGTCATGTAACCTAAATCCTCTAGTGGATTGCCCTCTTAAAATATCCTGCTATCACTATGTAATAAATAAGAACACTAGGAAATGTTTACTTTCCATCCATCTATTCCAAGACTTTGTATTCTGTAACTCTCCTTTGTTGCAATAACCACACATAAACAGAAAAGGTAACCATGTAAGGCACAATACCCTTGCCTAGCATCTATGTATAAAGCTCTGATTTGAAGAGAATCACCTGCCTCAGATGACCCATCAATTAACATGGTATTAATGAATCCCCTTATTGAGTCATTGAACATTCTCTAAATGCTGCTTCCATGTTTTGAAGGTTTCAAAAGCCACCAATCAACCAATAGTAAATGATAATATTTAGAATTAAACCAGATGCAAGGAGTTTAATGGATCTCATGGGCCACTTTTCACATCCCCCTTCTGCAAAAGTCATCAACAAGAACACCATATGCAGTAACCACTAGTTCAAGACCCTTGTTTCTCGTCTTGTTGTGCATCTATGGTGCAAGATTATTGCTTTTGCAAAAGTTATCAACCAAACAGGCCAAAGTAACGGTATTTGGGGATATCCCCCTCATGCACATTTGCTGATAAGTTGCAATGCCAAGTATAAGCAGGTGGGCTTCAAAGGGGTGGCAATCCAACCTTGAAGGTCCAAGGAGATGGTGGTGGTTTCATGTCGATCAGAAGAGAGTGAGTGTGTGAGAGAGAGTGAGTGAGTGAGTGAGAGAGAGAGAGAGAGAGAGAGAGAGAGTTCTCTATTCAGGTCTTTGGCCTCCATTTGGGCATGGGGGCCCCTATTTATACTTGTTGGAGGGAGATTCAAATTTACAAGAATCTCTCTCCTCCCTCTCTTGTTTTTTACCCTTTCCTCCCTTGAATGGCTCCTTGTCCCACATTGCTTGGGAAAGGAGTGGGAGTGGAGTATATTTGTAGTTTTGCTCCCTCTATGGGTAGGGACCCATAGGAGGAGAGGACTATAGATATTCCATGCATGCGAGGGGGGGTTAGGAGTGTTTTTTGCACGTGCGCCGAGCCGGGTGCGTTGTACTTGAACGCATGATGCACTAAATCATTTTGTTTTATCTGAATTACACCTTTTCAATTTTTAAAATGTCTCTTCAAATTCAAATTTAATTTTCAAATAAATTTTCGTGTCTCTTCTTCCTCCTTGTGCCTCTTCAAACAGGTGCACTGTTCTGAAGAGGCTCCTGTCTGAAATGACACATCTGTGTCCATTCAGGTCTGAGAGCACTCTATAAGAAAAGTGCTAGCCGACCCAGTCTACACACACACACACACACACACACACACCATTTTTCGACATTCTTTTATCTGAAAAATATGAGCATCAATCTTTAGTGGTTCGCGGAAGTCAGGTAAGCGAGTGCACGCCTACTAGTGGCCTGTGGCCTGTTTTATCTTGGTGATCAATTTGTGATCACCCGGCTGCACCGTAGGGGGAAAATACGGTTTCGAGTTCCTACAATTCCCAGTTTTGAGTTCCTACAACAACTTCAAATCACTACAACTTTGGTTTGGAAAGCGATTACCGACAAGTTCCATATGCTCTCTCTTTACTTATTTTTATAGCGTTCTTACAACCGCATTTATGGAACCTATCTCTGCTAACCCCTTCATGAGGAACCGGATACTGTCAACAGTTCCCAATTTCTCTAAAATTGAACCCTTCAATGGAACCAACTACAAGCGTTGGAGACAACGCATGTTATTTGCCTTAGAACAGTTAGGGGTAGCTTTCACTTTGACTGAACCGAACCCATTAAACATGGAGGAACCAACCCGTTATGTTATTGCAGAACATTGGACTACAGCCAACCACCTCTGCACCAACCATATCCTAAACTATTTGTCTAATGAACTATACAATGTTTATTCTTCCTATAATTATGCATATAAAATTTGGAAATGCATTGGACACTAAGTATGCTCTAGAAAATGATGAAAATAAAAAATATGTAATTGTCAACTTCCTGCACTTCACCATGAAAGAAGACATGGATGTGTTTGCTCAAATAGATGAGTTCTAGGTTCTTGTGGGGGAACTAGCAAAGGAAGACATGGTACTGCCAAATGAATTCATTGTTGGTTCTTTCATAGAGAAACTGTTACATACATGGAATGATTTCAATACAAGTATGAAGCACAGAGGAAGGACACTACTTTGGATCAAGTAGTGGTCTGAATTAAGATTGAAGAAAACAATAGAAAGAAAGATGAGGACCGGTTTTTCAAAACCAATCTGGTGGAGGAAAAGACTACAAAATTCAAAAAGAACTTGAATGTGAAAAATGACAAGAAATTCAATAAACAACAAAAGAAAAGAAACTGCTATATATGTGGCAAACTCGAACATTACAAGAAGGATTTCCGGTACCGAAAGAATAAGGACTTTGTGAAACAAAAGGTCAATTTGATTGAGGATGTTGTCGCAGCAGTGGTAACTGAGGTAAACTTAGTTGATGAACCCAAGGAGTGGGTACTAGACACTAGTGCTACCAAGCACATATGTGGGGACCGCAATTCCTTCTATGAGTATACAACTCTATCTGAAGGAGAGCAAATCTTCATGAGAAACTCACAAACTTCGAAGGTCATCGACAAAGGAAAGGTGCTCCTGAAACTGATTTCAGGAAAAATCCTAATGCTGAATGATGTACTGCATGTGTCAGAGATCCGACGAAACTTGGTATCGAGAACACTCCTCAACAAAGTAAGACTAAAACTCACATTTGAAGTAGACAATGCCGTATTGACTAAAAAAATGTATTTATTGGAAAATGGTACAATGCTGGTGGATTATTTGTACTGAACATCTCTGATATTATTATGAATAAAATTGTTACTTCTTCTGCTTATATTGTTGAATCTTTTGATATTTGGCATGCTAGACTAGGACATCGTAGTGCTCCTTATTTAAAACGATTATGCAAAATAGGAGTTTTGGATGTTCCTATTAATTTTACAAATGAAAAATGCCAAGTCTGTGTAGAAGCAAGATTTACTAAGAAACCTCATAAAAATGTACAAAAAGAAATTGAATTGTTACAACTTATACACAATGATCTAGGAGACCTTAAATGCCATTAAGGTAGATGAGGAAAAAGATACTATATAACATTTACAGATGATTCTCTAGATATGCAAAAGTAGTTATACTTAGATCAAAAGATGAGACTGATAAAGATTTCATGAACTACAAAACTGAAGTAGAAAATCAGTTATGAAAGAAAATAAGGAGCACTATGATTAGAAAATTCTTTGAACAGATAGAGGAACTCAGTATGATGGACAAATCATTAGAAAATTCTTTGAAGAAAATTGAATCATACATGAAACCACAACTCCCTATCAACCCGAATCTAATAGAGTTGCAGAAAGACTTAACATAACACTAAAAAAAATGATGAATGCAATGCTAATTAGTTCAGGTGCACCTCTGAATTTGTGGGGGGAAGCAATCATAATGACTTGTTACTTATATAATAGAATACCACCTAAGAAGAAAGAACAGATTCCCTTTGAACTTTGGCATAACATAAAACCTAGTTTGAACTATCTAAAAGTTTGGGGCTGCCTAGCAAATGTTGGAATACGTAAACCTAAGATAAAGAAATGAGGGCTGAAAACCTGTGACTGTGTGTTCATTGGCTATGCACAAAATAGTGCAGCTTATCGGTTCCTTGTAATTAAAACAATTGAAAATGTTGTTGAAAATAACACAATAATAGAATTCCGAGATGCATAGTTCTTTGAGCACATCTTCCCTTGGAGAAGATGAACGTTAAATAGGGAACCTTCCCAAAACCAAGTCAGAAATCAAGAATTAGTGAATGCTCAAAAAACTAGTACACTTAGGCAAGACCTAAACTTAAGGAGAAGTAAAAGACAATGAAAAGAAACAAACTTGGGTGATGGAATGTTCACATTTCTGGTAAACAATGACCCAGTAACCTATTAGGAAGCTATAACTTCACTTGATGCAGTATTTTGGAAAGAATGCGTAAAAAGTGAAATAGACTCTTTAATCATTAATCACACTTGGGAACTTGTAGATCTCCCACTTTGAACTAAGGCACTAGATTGTAAGTGGATTAAAAAAAAAAAAACTAAAACAAGATGGCACAATAGATAAATTCAAGGCCAAGTTAGTTGCAAAGGGATTCTGACAAAAGAAAGATGTAGACTTCTTTAACACCTACTCCCCGGTTGCAAGATTAACAACACTTAGGGTTTTGTTTGCTATAGCATCCATTTGCAAATGAATGTGAAAACAACTTTCTTAAATGGGGAATTAGGGGAATAAATTTACATTAAGCAACCTGAAGGCTTCATAATGTCAGTACAAGAAAATAAAGTATTTAAATTAATTAAGTCTCTGTGTGGGTTAAAACAAGCTCCCAAACAATGGCATGAAAATTTTGATAATGTGTTAGTAACTAATGGATATAGCATAAATGATTATGATAGACGTGTCTATAGCAAATTTGAAAATAATACAAGAGTCATGATCTGTCTCTATGTTGATGATATGCTAATAATGGAAACTAGTCTAGAAGTAGTAAAAGAAACAAAACAGTTTATAATGTCCAAATTTGATACTAAGGACTTGGATGAGGCTGATGTAATCTTGGGGATTAAAATCAATAAAGAACAAGGAAATTTTATTCTCTCCCAATCACATTATCTAGAGAGTATTCTTAGAAAATTTGGACACTATAATTGTAAACTGGTTAAAACACCTATTCACTGTAGTATTAACTTAAAGAAACATGTAGGAGAACCTGTTTCACAAAAGGAGCATGCAAGTATAATTGGGTCCGTAACCTACTTAATGAACTGTACAAGACTAGACATAGTTATAGTTGTGGGAAAATTAAGTCAGCATACTCATAATCCCGGAAATGAACATTGGGAAACTTTAGTATGATTATTAAAATATTTAAAATGAACCATAAAACTTTGGTTTACATTATTAAGGTTTTCCTCTTATTTTATAAGGCTTTACTGATGCGAATTGGATTTCAGATTCAATGGATAGTACTTCCACCAGTGGATATGTGTTTACTCTAGGTGGAGGGACAATATCATGGAAATCGGTATAGTAGTCATGCAATACAAGTTCAAAAATGGAGGCCGAGTTCATTGCAGTAGAGTTGGTAGGGTCCGAGACAGAGTGGCTAAGGAATTTACTGGCAGATATAGCACTTTGGCCGCAGTCGGTTCCGTCCATATCTCTCAATTGTGATAGCCAAGTAGCAATAGCCAGAGACAATAACCATACGTACAACGGTAAAAAAAGGCACATCCGCTTAAAGCATAACCTGGTAAAACAGTACCTCAGCGAATGTACGATCGTTGCGGATTTTGTAAGGTTTGAAAAGAACCTTGCAGATTGGTTAACTAAACCACAAACTTCTAAGGTGGTTTATGAGGCATCGATAGGAATGGGGCTGAAGCCCGTTGTGAAGTCATTAGTGATGGGCACCCAACCTATGTGAAAAGGAGATCATTGGAATTAGGTTGAATGGGTAAAAATGAGTCGCTAGATGACTTGGTAAAGTACTATCATTTGTGTCCCATTTCAGATGCCGATATAAGATAGTGCTCACTGCAGATTGAGGAGGTTGAGCATGAGTCTCTTAATCAGTTAGGAATAGTGTGAGTAGTGCACACTAACAACTGACCTAAGTGAGTGTGAAGTGTGACCGCTCTAAGAGAGATTTAGGGCTGACTCTCGAAAACACTCATGATTGTAATAGGGGAACAAGGTCGAAATGTTTCAAAATAAAAGAACCATTAAAGAACTAGTGAGTTGAGTTGGTTGACCGGTTATCTAGTTACGATAAGGAGGAAGTATTGAAGGAGTCTGACTCCACCCATACTCTGTAACATAGCCTATCATACCTAAATGTTGATTGAAGTCCAAAAGACATCACCATGAATACTTTTCTTATAGCAATGTTCAGATTGTTCGATCTTCTTGTAATTTTGAATATTGTGGGGATTGTTGGAGGGATATTCAAATTTACAAGAATCTTTCTCCTCCCTCTCTTGTTTTTTGCCCATTCCTCCATTGAATGACTCATTGTCCCACATTGCTTGGGAAAAGGAGTGGGAGTGGAGTATATTTGTAGTTTTGCTCCCTTCATGGGTAGGGACCCATAGGAGGAGATGACTATAGATATTCCATGCATGTGAGGGGGGTTGGGGGTGTTTTTCACACGTGAGCGCTGAGCCGGGTGCAAGCGCATGTACTTGTATTTGTGATGCACTGAATCATTTTGTTTTATCCGAATTACATCTTTCCAATTTTTAAAATGTCTCTTCAAATTCGAATTTAATTTTCAAATAAATTGTTTTCTTTTTTCATGTCTCTTCTTCCTCCTTATGCCTATTCGAACAGGTGCACTGTTCTGAAGAGGCTCCTGTCTGAAAGGACACATTTGTGTCCATTCGGGTCTGAGAGAACTTTATAAGAAGAGTGCTGGCTGACTCAGTCTACACACACACACCATTTTTTCGACATTCTTTTCTCAGAGAAATCTGAGCATCAATTTTCAATGGTTTGTAAAAGTCTAGTAAGCGAGTGCACACCTACCAGTGGCTTGTAGGTTGTTTTCTTGGTAACCGATTTGCGATCACCCGGTTGCACCGTAGGGGGCAAATACGGTTTTAAGGAGAGTGACCAAGTGGCACGACTCAACCCTCCATCTTCCGGTAATTCCTAGTTTTGAGTTTCTACAACAACTTCAAATCATTGCAACTTCGATTTAGAAAGCGATTATCGATAAATTCCATCTACTCTCTCTTTACTTATTTTTACAACAATACTATTTGCCCTTTTGGTTCTTTATGAACTTTCTAGAATAATTCTCAAGGACTTGGTTTACCGTCCAAGATTGGACCGGGGCAGCTCATTTTGGGTCAAACCGGACCAACGGGGTTTATGGTCTTTATAAGCTGATGGTCTTACACCAAGTTCACAGATCCTTCTTCTATGAATCCACCACTACTGCTATTGTAAGTCGTAGGAACATAACCCTCCTCAATGGTCTTACCTCGGAAATTCTTAACCATAGAGGTTTTGCATGTTCTTCCCTTTGTTTTTGTATGTCTGAGAATGAATCAATTCTTCATCTCTTTTTTTCTTTGCCCTTTTGCTATAGCAATTTGGTTTGCTACTCCAATGGGAATTGTAACAGACATGGTGGCCAACTTGGCCATGGGTATTATTTCTTCTGTGTTTGCTGCTCTTGGAAGCAAGCAAGACCAAACAAATTTTTTGATGTGGTTCTGTTATTGGCTTATTGCTTATCACATCTGGTGGTTCAGAAATGGCCATGTTTTTAGAAACAAAGTCTGGACTAGTCACAAAGCCTTCTTTCAAATCCAGAAAGCAATAAGTGAGATAATTAATCTAATGCCTCACCACGAAAAAGGTTTTGGAACTACCACCAAACAACAACCCCTGGGTCTCTCTTGGAGGGATGTCTCCCAGGGGGCAGATTTCTTTTTCTTTTATGATGGAAGTGTTCTTCTGAATGGCCAAGGGGCTTATGCGTTTGTGTCTTTCCATCTCTGGTTCCTTTGTGGCAACAGTAGGAAGGAAAGCTCAGGTTGCTGGGTCGGTTCTGCAGTCGGAACTTTGTGCGATCGAGGCTGCTGTTTCTTCTGCGTTGGACAGGCATCTTAAAAAAATTTTAGTCTCTTCTGATAATCTCTTAGTTGTTAACCTTTTAAGTTCTAGGATTGTGAATGTTGGCCCAGATTTGTAGCGTGTGGTGGAATCTTCAAGCTTCTGAATTCGGTTTCTCCAAATTCCTGAAATGGGTTGCTCCAAAATTCCAATTGAGTTCCCCCCAAAATCCAGTTTTTGAATGGGGTTCACCCGAAAAGCCAATTTCTGAATCCGACCTCTCTACAGACGCCGAACCAGAAGAGGTCTTCGCTGAAACTTTTGTTTCTAAGAAAGTGCTCTCGGTCAAAATTGGAATTTGGCGGAGCCTGGCCGGAGCTGAGCAGAAAACCTTGAGCGGTTAGAGGTTTTCAGCAAAGGGGCGAAGAAGCGATGCCTCATTGCTTCTCGAATAACCCTAACGCTTAAACCCCCCCTTTTTTCAGGGTTTAAGGTTTGCCGGAAAGTGTAAAGTACTGCGGGTGTATCATAGAACATAAATCAGAAATTATATTGGATTTTTTTTAACCGTCAGATTGGAATCTCATGATATCTCAAACGGAATATTGGTTTTGATCAATCGGGACCATGTCGTAAGCCTGTATCGCCAACGCTGTAACCTTGAGGTGCGTACTGCGCTCCACCTTCCCGCTCCAAGCCTGAATAAATCAAGATGACTTTTTCTTCTCTCCGGTCTAAAATCTGAATCGATGGAAGAAAGCTTCTGCAAATCCAGAGATGGGCCGTACAGAGTTCTTGAATTCTACAGTGGCATTGGAGGCATGGTTCGATGCAAAACTATAGCTACTTCAGAAAAACAAACGTTAAAAAACCGCTCTCTTTAGGGTTTTAACTGTTCTGTTTTGTTTTGTACAGAGATATTCGATCATGAAAGCTGGAGTTTCAGCTATCATGGTGGAAGCATTCGACATAAACGACAAAGCAAACGATGTCTACGAATACAATTTCGGTCATCGCCCATATCAGGTTTTTGCCTTCTCTTACTTTGTTGGTGGATGATTTGACACTGTAGTTTAAGTAAACAGGACTTAGGATTTTCAGATTCGAACAAACTAACGTCTATGAGCCATCAGAATTGAAGATTTTACAATGTTTAGTATGCATATTGATACTTGAAATTTTAGTAAATCAATGGACTCTGCGTGTCTCTGAGCGAGTGGCAATCAAACAAAATATTACAAACCAGCCACAAATAGGATGGTCTTTCAGAAGCAAAGACGAAGTCATCTCAAGGGGTTATCAATATATTGAAAAGATATCGTGTCTGATAATTCTAAACGTGGTCCCCAAAAGATTTGACTATCATTCCAATATTCCATAGCCTTGTCCAAAATCTCCAAAATAACTATGTGGTCATGAGTCTCTACTAGATTTTGAAGCTTGGAAATTCCCGGAGACTAGAGAAGTCACCAATAAAACATAAAAAGAAGACAACCCAGAATTCCTGTTCTTTGCTCCCCTGAATCTGCATGCCACATCCTTCAGCTGCACAGGAACATCTGATCAGAACGGACAGCATGCATCCTGTTCCTGCACATTCCAACTTCGGTTCTCTCTCAAATTGCACCATATATTTTTATTTATAAAAACTGGAGGGAGACAGACCAACCATCATAATTATGTACATGCACAGATGACAGAACATTGGATAAAGAGTTAGAGATGGTATTCAGTTGGTTTAGATAACCAGCATCAGGAAGGGAAAGCAATATCCTCTGAATATTATCCATGGGAGTGGGATTGAAGTGCTGAAAGATCTTGTCACTAAGAATTGCCATGTTTGTGATCATATTCAACAATGGAGATATGGAGGTTTAGGAAAAAGAGGTAGGAGTTTTTGGAATCTTATTCTTCATGCGGTTTTATGTGGCTTATCCAAAGAGCAAAATATGCGTTTTTTTTTTTACAATAAGAGCAGATCTCTATTCTGTAGAGGAGTTAAAGAATCACATTCTCAGTCTGTGTATTTTGTGGGCTTCAAGCTGTGAGGATTTCAAGGGCTTCACTGTGGACTTCTTAAGCCGGAATTTGATTCCCACCCTGTACTCCTCCCCTCCTGTACAGGCAAGACACTCCCTAGTCAGTACAACAACTTTGGTGCTCATTGGGAAACCCGGGGCCAGCTGGAGTGGGGGGGGTGTTCATATCCAACATAAGTGATATTCTTTGGGTCTTCAGTGGACAGCAAGTTCAACTACTGCAGAGGTGTTGGCCATTCTCACAGGTCTCTGTATAGCAAAGCAACTTGGTTTAAGATTCTTTAGGATTGAGGGAGACCGCCAATACGGCTAATTGGATGCTGTCAAAGGGGGAAGGCCTGTGGCAGTTGGATCACTACCTAAATGAGGCTAGAGACCTGGCTTCCAATTTGTTGGCTGTCACAACCTGGATTCCCAGAGAACTGAATATTTTGGCAGATGTGTTAACAAAATTAGGTGTAAACAGAGATTTTTATGTACAACAGTAATATGATGTCTTGATTTGGTAGGCACTGTTATTTCTGTATAGCCCTTTTACTTATACTATACAACATCTTGTTATCTTTCTTCAAGAAAAGGTAGAAAGATGGCCAGCTTAGTTTGAGTATTTTCCTCCATCTAATTTCTTGATTGAAACTTGAAGACAAATCACTTAAAAAAGTGCATGATGAACAAACAGAGTACCTCCAACTCCCAGTTCTGTTTTTTTTTTTTTTCCAGCATAAGCTCCCAAAAGAATAGGAATAATATGAGAGGTAGTCTTCACCATGTATTTGTTTAATCATGGCAATGACAGGATACTGTTCCAGTTGCATGTGTCTATTGAAAATAGATCAGGCACCTCCATGTGCCTTCTCTTTTCCAATGGATGATAAACTATACCATTTCTTTCAGCGGCCAGGATGTTTGAATTTGCAAACATTGAAATTCTATTTCCATATGTCAGCCACCAATATGTCTTATCACATGGCACATCACAATTGGGCAGGCCTGCCTTTACTGTGGAAGAGTTATTAATTATTTCTCTTACCCTCAAGAGAGCAACATGAAAGCAAGTATTTACTGCTGGGAACCCTTACTGAAGGAATATTCTCCACTGTCAACATTTCCAACTCAATTTTGCAATCAGTACTTTATTCAATTCCATACTCCTAAATATGTAACCCCAATGCTTTTTGGTTACCCTCACATGCACCTTGCATTGTCCCCACCCTGGAGTCCTTCAACTGACCAAATAATCTCACTAGTGACTACTGGGATACAGAAAAAAAGTATCTAGTTCTCAAAAAAAAAAAAAAAAAACAAAAAAACAAAAACAAAGAAGAAAAGAGAACTTTCATTCAGTGTTTTAAAAGGCATGTTTAGTCACAAGCAAGGCTCATTTTGTGTGGTGCGCCTTGCCTGAACCCAGGTATGTTTCACTCAGTTGCTATTTTTTAGTGAACTAAAACATTTAATTTGTTGTTGGATATGTAATTTACTATATTGTAGGTTGTAACCATGATGCTTAGAGTTTAAACAGTTTAGCTGTGCTTCTTTCTTTTAAAACACCACTTTCATTTAATCCTTATTCAACATCTACATACCCAAAATACTAGTTACCCTTCATCCTAGTCCCCCCCCCCCCCCCCAAAAAAAAAAAAAAAAAAACACTTTTCACAATTTCACTTGACCTAAGAAACCACACTAACCTTCAATTAGGAGACTAGCTTTTATATCTAAGAGACCTGCTGTTCTCTCTTAATGGATTTAGGATTAAGCTATAGTTTTTGTCTTCTTTACTACCAATAAAAAAAAAGTTTTATTTCCTTTTCTCTATCTCCATCTTAGGAATATTACTAAAACACAAGGACATAAAGAAGGAACAAATATACTGCTGAAAGTTAATGAAACTCACCAATTTTAAATGTCAGTGTCAGTGGAAATGTCGGTTGCCCAAATGTAGGAAACATGTTGGAAATATTGTAAAATATGCAAAGAATAGAGAATGATATATTTTTATTGGTAAATTATTATCTTGTTCCAAATCATTAAACAAAGCTAAGAAACTAATGTTATAGACAAAAGAATATGTTTTAAAGTTGTCCTATAAATCTTAAGATTCAAAACTTAATGATGGAATGAGTTAAAGCAAAATTTAAACTCAGAAAATGGAAATGGAAATGGTTGTAATAGATCAATCAATGATTAAAAGGTGCACACAGGCGAGGTGCATTTTAGGGTATACCCCCTATTTTCTAATGTTGTTCATTCATTCATCCTAATAAAATATCTTCTTAAAAGGCAATTAAAATTTCAAAATCATTATTTTTTATGTGAGAATTAAGAATTTAATACCCTAACATGGACTTGCTCGGGCTTTCTCGAGGGTTGTGGTACAAAGGCAACCTGTAGAATCAAGAATGCAATATGTTTTACATCACATTAGCTACTTGAAGTAATGCATTTGAGGAAAAAAAGAGATTGTGGGTTTTACATGCTTGACTATGCTTTATATGTTTGATTTGTATTTTTAAATTTTCATTTGAATACTCATTACATGTTATGCTTATGTATTTTAATTTTAGATAATAGTTTTTTTAAAACATTTATTTTAAAATTTAAGTTTATGTTTTTTATTAATATTATGTTTAATATTTTTTGATTTTTTATTTATCAGTTTTTTTTTTGCATTTTTGACTTTTTTTGGCATTGTTTTGAATTTTCTGACTTTTTTATTTTTATTTTTTGTATTTTTGCGCATTGCTTCAAAAAGGCATGCACCTCAGGCGCTAATTGGCCCTTGGTCCTTTTTTGTGCCATGTGCTTTTAAAACATTGAGATCAACCAAATAATGCAAGGTGCCAAGCAGCTGGTTGGTAAAGTCTTCTGCTGGTCGTAGCGGAGACTTGGGATCAAGTCCCGCTTGCACCTGGGTTGGGGAATGTGCTACCTCGTTGTGTAGCCCTTCAAAAGAAATAAAAAATAGATCAACCAAATAATCTATTACACAATACACACACACACCAAAAAAAAAAAACTACTATTTAACTTCATGTTTGAAATGAATATTGAGCTAGCTCAAAGTGGTAATCATGTAAATTAGGCGGGCAATAACATTGTTACTCCACATATCTCCAATACTGTCACCAACTCATGTTTTTTTTTTTTAAATTGTTAACGGTTGAAACTTTTCATTAGTATAAACAGTAATGTACAAAGATTAAGAAATGGGTAAGGTTACCACAAAGAATACAATTTCACAGATAAGCCCAAAAAGATGTTCCCTATTAACCCTTTGTCTAGCTAGAGAATCTGCTAGTCCATTTGCCTCCCTTGGGACCCATTGATACATCCCTGTTATTCCTCTCAGAAACCATAAGGTCTTCTTAACCCCTTCTCGGTACACCATGCTGCTTTCTTTACATCCTTTATCCAACTAATCACCACTTGAGAATCTCCTTCTACAATCAGCCTTTCCATGTTTAGCTCTTTTGCTTTTTGAGCTCCACACAGGACAGCAAGCAGTTTGGCTCTAATGGAATCCCCTAACTCAATAGGGCCTGAAAAATGGCTGATATATTCCCTCTCTCTCTCTCTCTCTCTAAAGACTCCCTCAATGCCTCAAGGGTCAGGATTGCTGAGACTGCTTCCATGAAAATTAAGTTTGATAAAGCTTTCCAAGGGCAGTGTCCAAGGTTTGATGATTTTCTCTTTTCTGGTAGATGAAGTGGCCACATCCCTCCAATTTCTTTTTATATCATCGACACTCGATAGTACAGGGTGAAGACAGATCCAAAGATTTGACCCAATGTATCATCCTTATTTGGATGCAGTCCATAAGAGCTTCCAAATGTCTTTTCTCTTCCTTAAAGATTTTTGCATTTCTTTCTTCCCAAACGGTCCAAAGCACAGCAGCCCTAGTGCACTTCCATAAAACTTTTCTTTACTCTGAAAGTTGCACCTGCAAACAAAGTCTCCAAACTTGTAAGTAAAGTCCACCTGCAACCAAAAAGAGAGAAGCACCAATTTCAAATAGAGGTAACAAAGGGACAAGAGGTAGAGAGGTGTTCAGCAGTTTCACCATTTACCTTGCAGAGTATGCAGCATTTTGGGGACGAACATACATTTTTTCTTCCTTTTTGTGAAATATCCAGAGTATTGATTCTTTCATGATATATGATATATCCCCCAACAGAAAGCCTCTATTTTTAATGTTTTACACCAAACCTCATGCACAGGGAAGGAGGACCCACCAGAACCATGTTAAACCAAAGACTGGAAAAAGGAAGCACAAGAGGACCCTCTAGTGTCGGTGGTCCAAACTCTCTCATTAGAGATAAGGGGATCAACAATGACAGGCTATAGGATTTGAAGTAAATTAGTGACCTTACAACATAAGTTGGTGTACTGTCACCAACTTATGTTGTAATACTATCTCTTGTACTCCTTATAGTGCTGGTAGTGTTCACTGGGAGATATGTTGATTCCAATAAAATTTCATGCCCATGGTAGAGAAAATGGGAACTATCTCTTGTACTCCTCATAGTACTGGTAGTGTTCATTGGGGAATATGTCGATTCCGGTAAAATATCATGTTGCTACCCATGGAAATGGAAATATGTCATGGAAATATTAGGGAATTTAGGGACATTTTAAACCATGCCCATGATATGAAAATGCTACTATTCTTACTGTTCACTATACTAAAAGGAGAAAAAAAGGGTCTCTATCCCTTCTCTCTTTTAGAAGAAGAAAGAATGAATTATGTAAGAAAGTAGGGTTCATATTGGAGTACATAGAATGAGGTTCATGTAGAAGAAGAATGCATAAATGAATTAATGAATCATGTGAAAAAAATTCTTTCCAACACAATTTTCTACCAGTGTTTTATTCCTTTACCAAAAGAATATTCCCCATCCCTTTTTTTTTGTGAAAATTCTCCATCCCATATTTTAGTTTATTTTACTGTATTGGATTCATTTTATGTAGTTTCATGGTGTAAAGTTTTCTTTGTAATTTTGAGTTGCTACTTTGATAGCAGTACAAATTGCTTGTTCTCTATCCAAGGATTCACTTTTGCTTGGGATTTTGGACTTCTAGAAAGTAAATGGATGTAATTGTCAAGGTTAACTTCTATTTAACACTTAATATGTAGGAAGGTAGCAAATATAACTTGTGTAGTTGAGTGTAGGGCAATATTCAAAGCATGACTGCTGCTGAGCTGGACAAATATGAGGCAGATGTGTGGCTGCTCTCTCCTCCATGCCAACCATACACACGGCAAGGTTCACCCCTAAAATCTGTGTTATTTTTTATTTTCACGGGATCAATTAGCTTTATTGCACCATGAAACATTTATTTTAAATTTCCCCTTTCTTCGCCATATTGAAATGGTTAAAATTTTCTTTTTAGGTCTCCAGAAGGATTCTGATGATGCCCGGGCATCGTCCTTTCTTAAGATTCTTGAACTTATGCCACAGACATCACAACTTCCCATCATGCTGTTTGTAGAGAATGTGGTTGGGTTTGAGGTCCATTGCACATAATTTTGCATTCTAGACTTGGTTTTGTATGGATTTTTTTTTAGTATCATAGGAATTTGTGTCTCTGGTGAAGATTTTGATTTTCATATCCTTCATCTCCAGAAATCTGATACACACAAGCACATGATTGAGATGTTGGCAGAAACAGGTTTCATTACACAGGAGTTTATTTTGAGTCCATTGCAGTTTGGTTTGCCATATTCTAGACCTCGATATTTTTGCCTGGTAGACTCCCTCTCTTATTGTTGCTTTACCTAATTACTTGTTACAGTTTTTTCCTTTTTAATATTTTAGTATACATGAAGTAAATACCCTGGATAGTGAAATATGTAAATTGAGCTCATTATTAAATCTTTCAACAGGGACAGATGTTCAACTCATGGTTGTGAAACCGCTAAGGCGAGGCTAGGCAGCCGGGGAGTGCCTTGTTGCCCAGGCCACTAGGTGCCCACCTAAGCAATTGGTTTTTATATAAAAACCTTCTTAATTTATCTTTTTTCTAGTTTTTTTTTTTTTTTTTTTTTTTTTTTTTTTTTTTTTTATGGGCAACTTGTTTTCCTAGTTGAAGTAGCAAGTTAGCAACAAGCAAACATTGAAGGTGATCTTGAACAAACATAAAAATTAAAGGTAGAGTAGACACAACATATAAATCAATCTGATGGTGGAAGGTGATTTGATGTTGGTTATCGGCTGTCTGCAGAAGGAAGAGATGGGATTTTGGAAGTTCTTAAATGAGAAAAAGAAATTTAGACAGTTGACCCAGGGCATGGAAATTAAGTTTCAGTGGCTTAAGAGAAGTGCAAATTCTTTTGTTGACTCACTTGCCAAACAAGGGGTGGGAAGAGCTAGTCTTTTTTTTGGCAATGTTGTAATATGAATATTAATCTCAGGGAGAGTTAAGAGATTTTACCCCTCCCTCCTTTCTATTGTACTTCATGCATTTTGTTTTTTGTCTTTAATAAAAGTTCTGTCAATTATCCAAAAAGAACAAAACAAATCAATGAATGTAGAAAACAAACAAAAACATGAAGTGTGAAGACTCTGCTTTATTGAATTGCAGAGAAACATAAATGGAGGTTGTCATAGTTGGAAAGATGGAGAGGAGTGGCCAGAGTGAAAAGGGATAAAACAAATGAAAGGATAGAGTCCCCGATTTGACAGAGAGAGAGATGATGCTTTATTTTGTTTACATAAATTGAGAGAGAAATAGAAAAAAGGCTTCTTATGACAAATACCATGATGACAGTTACTAGTTAAAGCCCTATTACCACAATTAATTCATTACTTTCTTTTTCTGTTGTGTTTTACCCCTAACCAGTTTTATGATTCTCTAAATTGAAAAGTGATTTATTGTGATGCCCTTTTACACCCTTTACCTTTTCCATACAATACAATATGGTTCAACGGTAGACACCTGGGTGAGGCATAAGATAAGGCAACCCCCCACCCGGAAAAAACAAAAAAAGCCTTATCACCTAGGTGGGTGCCTAGGCCTCGCCTTGACAACTATGGTTCAACTGTGAGCTCTTGGATTATATTACATTTTAGTAAAAATTATGTTAGACATTGTATATCCAAATATTGCATTTTATTCTCGGGTCCTATTGGTCTAGGAGGTTCCACTAGAGCTGAAATGCTTTCTGTTCTTTGTGGTTCAAATAGCAAAAGAGTTAAATGTGAGAAGGCTGATTGTTGAAAGGGATTCTCAAGTGGTGGTAAGTTGGATAAAGAATGAAAAGAAGGTAGCCTGGACTTATATTGAGAACTGTTGAAGAAGACCAATTGGTTATTAAGGGGAATGGCAGTAATTTTTCAGTGGGTTCCTAGTGATGTTATGGGTTGGCAGATTCATTAGCAAGGCAAGGGGTAAATAGGGAACAATTGTATTGGGCTCATTTGTAATGACTGTATCTTAGGGGTATTTTTACCCCTTTGGGTCCTCTTTCTAAATCTTTGTTTATATTAATGAAATGATACCCTGTTAACTAGAGAGAGAGAGAGAGAGAAGTTGGTTTAAAAAGTATCAAGAACCATCAGGGCTAGAATGTATAGCATGAGGTAACCAAATTGGGGCAGTACAAGTAATATGGTTGTCCATGATTCGCTTGAGAACACAAGTAATATACCAATATGATTGTTTTCTTTGGTATTAGCAGTATTAGAGAACCAGACTGGTCTGGTCAGTCAGACCGGAAAGCTGTGGCCTGGTCCACCTGCCAGTTCAGTCATGCCCAAAAAACTGGTCAAGACCATTGGATTAGTTGATCCAACCGAAGAATCAGTCAGCCAGTCCTGCTTTCATTAAACTGGCTGTTTTTCTTCCTTTTTATTTTACCTGATATGCTAACTTTCAGAGGCCATAACTTTGCACTCAGTTGTTCGATTCGGGTGATCTTTTTTATTTTTTATTTTGGGTAATTTTTTCGCGATCTACAACAACGTGTTCCAAGGCACCTTGCCCCACTGTTTTTGCCAAAAAAAGATGCCTTTTTTGGCCTCAAATCTATATGTTGTCATATAACGATGCCATGGTTGACCGGATTGACTGGCTGGTTGAATCAGTGAATCATGACCCAGAGGAGAAAACAGTTCTATCTCTGGTCCGGTTCTCTGGACATTGGGTATTAGAATAGTTGGATCAGTACAAGTTAGTAGGGACTTGGGTGGGACTGGGTGAACTGGTTTTTGTGTTATTTTATTTGTTTTATAGGGTTCAATTTCTGGTTATTAAAAATAAAAAAAAGGAAATAAACAAAGAAGAAGGATCTAAAGGTGAAAGTGTTTTGTGATATTATTGAACATTTTGTTTCTCCTTTATTTTCATTGATATTTAGACACATTGGTTCTAACTTTTCCTTTACTTCATGAATATGAATTTGATTTTTTTTTTGTGGAAACAGGCAAAAAGAAAGCCTTCGTCTTTTCAAAACCCACACTTCAATAACCAACTTCTTTGGACTCCTGGCCCAATACTAGGGCATGATCATAATAGTCATATTTGTATGGATGAACATGATCAATCAGATGAAAGACTGGATAAGTTGCTCCAATCTTGTGAACCAATACAGAACTTCCTTGAACCCAAGAATTCTATATTTCAGTCAGAGGGATCAGAAGCAGATGTCTTCAACAATTCCAATTTTGCTGCAAAGGTAGATGGACAAAATTGTTTAGGCACTAGCTCCTTAAACCAATATATTGTGCCATTGAGCTTAATTGAGAGGTGGGGCAGTGCTATGGGTATCCTTATTTTTTCTTTTTTAACATTTAACTTGGTTTCTTTTTCCTTCTGCCATTACAAAGTATGCTACTAAATCATTTTTCATTTTATCATGTCCTTTCTCTTCCTTCTCCTCCCCTCCCCCCCCTATTGTTGAGTTATTTTATCAACTCCTATGGAATCCTTGACAGTGATACAGATATTGTTTACCCTTATTCCAGGCGTTGTTGTTGTTTTACAAAGAGCTACCATAGATATGTGAAGGGTACTGGATCCCTTTTGGCAACAGTCCAAGTAGGATTATTGTTTTGACATGCCCACTGTTTGTTTTATATTTATGCATATTATGATTTTGCCATATATACAAGAAAAAGGTTTCCTAATTCGGTGAAGTAGAGAGCTTTCCTGCCTAACCTAACTTCTGCCACTTGGAGGGGTCTTGTGGCTGATCCAGACATCAAATGAGGGACCCACTAGATTAACCACATGTTCTACCCCATCTATAGCAGCCTTATACCACCTTTATCAGAGTTTCACCCAATCAATATTAACAGACCATGCTTTCAATTTCTTTAATTAACAGAAAAGTTGTCCATAAAGAAGGCCCATTTTGAACTAGTATTAAGGTCTTTTAGGTCAAAATTTTTCATGAATTGTTTAGACTCCTTCACTGAATAATCCAATTAGTTGATCAGTTGATCTTCTCCCATATTTTCCAGTGCCAATTGGAACTATAGGTTCTCATTTGGCAGGCCATAATGGTTAAATATAGAGAGCCTAGACTGTGGTATGCTGTATATCTGAAAGAGTTTTCCTATAAAGAGACAGGAGCATTGGAAGATTAAAAAGATTTCACAATAGCATTTCTGTAAACGTGTCAGAGTTGTCTGGAAGTGGCACTGACCAATTGATGATACTGTCTAATCATTGACTTTTTTTCTAAGTTTTCTAAAATCTGATGGCCTTTTTTTTTTACTTCCTAAAGAATGTGGTAGATTGGATATTTTCTTGTCTACACTTTAACATTGGTAGGCCAACAGGTTGTTGGTTATGCTGAAGATGGGTTCACCCAATATTAGTTCCAGTTATCCAGGGTCTTGAGAGGGGTGGACTGGATATTGGATAAGGACCTATCCTAAGGCATTTTTTGCATAAAGTGGCTGCTCTCAGACTTCAACCTATGATCTCACACTTGTCAGACAAGATAAATTTTGGTATACAGTTCTAGTCTTTTACAATTTACCATACGAGTACTTCATGTACATGTCAGTGCACTTGTTTTATCAAAACGGTTATGAGTTTCTTCTTAAGTTATGAACAATGTCTTCTTAGCTGCTTCCATCAGTTATGGTAGTTAATGTTAACGATAACCCACAGCCAGAAAAGAGGGGGAAATTGTCTTCACACTTGTTTTATCAAAACGGTTATGAGTTTCTTCTTAAGTTATGAACAATGTCTTCTTAGCTGCTTCCATCAGTTATGGTAGTTAATGTTAACGATAACCCACAGCCAGAAAAGAGGGGGAAATTGTCTTCCTTGAAGGAGCAGTGCCTCAGATACTTCACTCCTAGGGAGGTAATTGTTTTTCACATTATGTATTTGGTTTCTGTAGTCATTGTCTTATTAGTTTCACTGATATAGATCCAGAAATGGAAGCTTACATCCTATAATCTCCAGGTGGCCAACCTGCATTCTTTCCCGGATGACTTCCAATTTCCACAGCACATAAGCCTTAGACAACGGTATGCCATGTTCTTGTTATAGGCCTTGAGCTTAAACAGTATGCTATCTTTAGGAGAAACACCTGTGGGTCATACTTTTCTCCTTTTTATTTTCTTTTTTATTTCTGAACTCTGGACTCACTAGACGACACCAATATGTTTTTCCCATTTACATTTTGCTTCCATATCCTTCCAGCAAAAGAAATTAAAAAAAAAATGTAGACAATTTAAGTTTACTTTCATTTTCCAAAAAACTGTACACAACTGTACCTGGTATTTAGTTTCATGACCATGCTTTTCTCCCAACCTAGCTGTGAATATGTAATTCCATCTCAAGTATAATGGTGTTAATTGGTTGAGAAATGACCTCCCCAACATGTCATAAATGGTAACCTCTAGATTTTAGATGGTTTACTGTCAAGATTCCAAGGACAACAACCATGCAAGGCTTCTACTTTATGAGGGATAGAATTACTCCAAAAGCCTCTAAATGGAAATTGTTCAACCTGATTTCTGATCAAAGAATCATAGGGTTCACTGTAAATCTTCCATCCTCCTTCCACCACCCAGCATCATCTGTGAATCAGGCTGGATCTTTAATGCTTCTAATTTGCTGAGACCCTTAAAGTTTAATCTCTATAATCTTGGACAGATGTTACATAACCTGCCAAGCTAACACTATTCATCTTCTGAAAATCTCACTTTAGACCCATCCCCCACTAAAAATTTTGAAATCCAACAGAAAAGAGAATTGAACTTCATGATACCTTCCACAAGCATACCCAATATAATGATGATACGTCTGATCTTGAATCCCACCCAAATCTCACAATCCCATATTTATTCACCACTATTCTCCTACATAGACTTCCCCTTCCTCCCCAAATCCCGGAGCCACTTTTGCAAAAAGGCTTTGTTCATGATTCTAGTCCTAAAACCCAACCCTCCAAGTTTTTTATGCGTTTAAAACACTTTCCCATTTAACAAGATTAAACTTTTTCCCCTTCTCCCCATCCCATAAAAGGTTGCTTAGCATTTTATCAATCTGATTTGCCATTAGGCTGGAAATTTTAGGCAAGATGGATAATATGTTGGCAAAGTTACATATACCTGTACACCTATAATACACACCAGTTAGGTCCAATTCCTAGCAGATTCTAAATATATGGACCCAATTTGGACTTGGTAATGATCATATCCATTTTTTTATATTTAACAGTATCCTGTTTCTTGTCTGCAGATATGCTTTGTTGGGGAACAGCTTAAGTGTAGCAGTAGTTGCGCCCTTACTTCGTTATCTTTTTTCTGATCCATCATAATCATGGATGAAGGTAATTAGAGGAAGAAGATTACAGCAGCCTTGCCTTAGCTCTTTCAGGGTGAGAAAGATCATACTTGTGAAATCTATATTGCTGCTCTTTGGTGCTGTACCCCGAGGACTGAGGCTCGACTATAAAACTCACTTGTCGATCTGCATGCATGGACGTTTTTTTTTATGTACTATAACTTACAACTTCTGCTCATTTATGCTGCTCACATGAGATTTATATATTATCATCTACTAAACCGATTTTCTTATCAATGTTCAAAGTGTCGGTACTCTTTTTTTATACTTATTTATTTATTTTTTTCTGAAACCGGTTCAGGGGGCCCAGTTTAGGGCTCCTCCACCCCCTGAACCGGTCAGACCCCAATACACCCACTATAGGGGCATATTGGAGGAGTCCCGGAATGATACATATTGGCTGATACATGTTGATACTTTGAACCTTGTTTGTTTCTTATGACTTGAATGTAGGAGTAAGCCATAGAATACCCTTTTTCATCTCGTTTGTTACATGACACTGGTTTGATAGAAACATGTAAATTTTTATAAAAGCATAATTCTATTCAAATAAAACACATTCGAATTAATCGATTTTTAAGAGATGCATTTGGATGAGCATGGATAGTGGAAAAATTAAGATGTACATTAGTACCATGCATATGGTAAGAAAATTCAAACAAATATCGGAAAATATGTCGATTCCCAAGTTACCATAAATGAAGTATGTATATACATAAAAAACACATTGAAAATTGATGTAATTAAATGTGTTTCAGTTCTTAGAACGGTGTGATTCTTGTTTATATTCATAAATATATAAATTTGAATAGTCAGTTGGCTGAATGGCTCTAGCTTTCAAGAAGAGATTATGTTTAGAGCTAAAATTCCAACTCTAAAATTTTGTATAAAAAAAAGAAAAAAAGAAACGAACTCGTACAATTTTGAAGAGGTAAAGCATGGTTTTGTGATGGGTTTGTTGTCTTCCAACCTAGAAATGTGGGTGTTAATCTTGTTGGATTTTAATACCTTTAAAAAACTATAGCATTTATTTGAATTAAAAAAAATAATAATAATAGAGAATCAATCGATACTTGTTAGATATGGTCTAGTACTAATTGATACTTGAGATACATGTGGAATTAGGTCATTTTGTCCATGTGGCATGCAAAAACCAATACGTATCAGCGCTACGAGTCTGGCTTCAGTCGGGGCAAAGCCCGTTCCAACAGCTTTTACAGCATTGGGTTGGTAATATCTCTCCAGTTATGTGATTTTTTTTATGGGAGATATTCTCAATACAAGGCTGCAAGGGGCTGCTCGAAGGGTGCGATCACCAATTTGCCCTGATAGAAGTCGAACTCATCAGCTACCAGCACTTTAAACCTTGATTTTGCAGTGTGAGTAATGGGATTCTCTGTAAGCAAAAACTTACATTTACTGTGAAAGCACGGAATACATCTTATAAATTTAACACAGATATTGCAAATGTGTAATTCAATGCTATGTGCAGAGTTTTTGCTTGCAGGGATCTTAGCTGTCTGATGAATTATTGTTGTGTAGGTCAATGGGCCAGTTCTGCCCAACTGCCCAAACTGAATTGAACCGATTATGTTGGTTTGGTTCCAAGATTTTGTCTCAATTAATAATTGAGTTGGTTTTGGTCAAAGTTCGAAGTATTGATACATATCGTACTGATGGTTTACTGATATGCCCCTTCAGGGGCTGTATCAGGGCGGCCACCGGTTCAGAAGGTAGCCAGGCCTTAAACTGACCTTTCTGAACTAGTTTCGAAAAAAAATAAAATGTAAAAAAAAAAGTACCAACATAGGCCCGTGTCGATATTTAGAACCTTGGTTCCGGTTCTTATTTGTCCCAAACTGATTAAGACCCAAACCAATTATTTTATTAAATGTATAGTATTTTCTTAATTTTATTATATTTAGTTTTTGAAATGATAAATTTGATAGATAATATATGTGACGATATTAATTAAAAATAAGTAGTTTATTAACAATATAAAAAATTTAGTATTTTACTATCATTTTTATTTAGATTGTGACGATATTAAATAAAAATAATCGGGTCTATCAGGTAATTAACAATATAAAATTTTAGTATAAAATATGTAACGATATTAATTAAAAATAATCGGGTCTATCAGGTAAGACTCAACAGGACCAGATTATTAATTGAGATGATTCTGGTTCATTAGCCCTAGTGCGACTAATCCCTGGTTTGAATATAGCCGCTAAAACTTCAAAAACGGGCAAAGTTGGAGTAAGAATAGAAAAATGGATAAATTACAGATATGTATCATCTTTTGGGGTGGTGACAGATAGGTACTCTGAATTGAGAACACTTGATTACCCTGAACTTTGAAAAATAGACACGTGGGGTCCGTCCGTTGGTATTCTGTCCGTTAAACATTAGATAATGCCCAAAACTTTCATTCTCACATGGACAACAAATTACTACCAAATAAATGGACAACAAATAATAGATTCAAATTCTCCATCCACAGCATTCTCGGGATGAACTTTCCTCTGTAGAATGATCTCAAAAATATAGAAAGTCACATTATGTAATGTTTAAAATGGACCCAACTGTTGCAATTGAAAGTTCAGGGTACCTATAACCATTACTGGCTGACCAACCCCGCCTCCAAATAGCGGCCGGAGGGCGGACATCCTGATTCCTGAACACCGTACTCACTAGACTATTAGAAACGAGAGATTGCAGACAGCAAAGGATCTTGAAAATGTGAAACTAGCATACTATTACGGCACTACACCTTAATAGCTTGTGAGAATCAAATGATACGCCTTGCATTTACAAGTTGATAATCAACCACCATTTAGACATGCATCTGATCTTAGATCAACCCATCTCTCTCATGGGGAAGGAGCCTATACCACCTGGGGACAAGGAGAGAAAGTTTGAAAGTTCAAAGAATGGGTGTTCCATGCAGAATGATATTGATTTGTCTCTAACTAGGATTGGGTCTGCTTCCGGTCAAGGTGGACAGGTTGAGATAACGTGAAAAAAGAAAGCCTTAAGAGTAAGAACATGTAGTTTCTCTTGTACTAGTCATACTCGTATCCACAAGATTGATTCAGTATAAACATCTAATCAAATGAAAATCTTTTGATTGAATTGATTTCTGACCTAGAGATCTCCCAAATGGATCTCTTAGATATCTAAAACACGCACGGAAAGAACTTATACTATACTTATATTTTTTGTCACCTTTAATACAACATCGGATTTCAAAACAAAATTCTTGTTAAGCTAACAAAGAGGAAAACATTTGAATGCTAAGGCAACAAAAACCAAATTCCCTTGTTAGTATTTGAACCTTCCAAGGTGGCAAAAAAGTGACTGTAGACATCCACAAAGAGATGCTCATATATAGTTACAATTCCAAGATGACCCATATCAGGCTTATGAGTTCTATGTCGTGCCTCTTTCCTCTCTGCAAATAACAAAATTCTATGTTAGAGAAGTCAGAAATAAACACAAATTAGAAACAACAGCCAAAATTTAAGATACATGGGGAAAACCTTAAAGAAGGAATAGACGCACAGCCACAAGCCTGTGCACCAGAAAATGCCAGATCCGAACTGATATGCATGCATGTAAAGTATACCAACTATTTGTATGCATCAAAGAAACTAATACTAACAATTGTATGTCCAGAATATTTCGATATCCACTATCCAGTAAATATGAGAAGATACATAAACAAAGAATATAAATATGTGCATAGAAACATTAGCATACAGAAAGATTGAGGATTGGTTGGTGCATAAATTGTAAAAAGTAATGGAACGAGGAAAAAAGGAAACACATCTTATGTAGAAACACATATTGTCATAACACCAAGGAAGTGATGAATGTACCTGTCTGTCTTGTTCAGGACCAGGAATATCTGAAAATTTTCCTGGTTCATTCTATATAGAACTTTTTAGTGAGGGGTTGGAGCTGCTTCCCGGATGACAATCTCATCTCACAACCAAGCTCAACCTCCATCAATCGGTGGTTCTCTTTAGAGCGATTCATTGAAAAAGTGACCATCATATCATCCCCTTCACCAACTCGAAGAGGAGGGTGCAAGAGGAATACCTGTAAGAAATCACAATAGAAATAATGAAGATGAGTAACAATGATATAATAAATAAATAATAGAATTTATTTTGACATCTTCCAACTAAATGTGATCAGGTCACATTGCCCTTTTGACTACAGTAATACAGTTCCTTAACAGTGGCAAGGGAAACTAGTAAAGTATTCAATGGGTCAACCATGCAAAAAGTCTCATATCAGCATATCAGTGCATGTGCCAAACCACCAGGGCTCCCATTTGATGGTTTCCACAACTCTAGACACCTTTATACCTGCTGGATTGGATGGTTGTAACTTGTAAGTTCATAACAATCCTTTCATTGGCATGCTTTAGGATACTTGCAATATTTCTATCCATCCAGAAATATGAAATGGCTCAATGGGAACAATCATCTAACCATGTCATTAGGCATAGATTGCTTTTTTTATTGGAAGTGTTAACTACTTAATTAAAGATTTTGCAACCCTTGGTATAGGGGGTTGAAACCAAAAAAAAAAAATTATAATTATAGCACTGTTCAAAACATATTCTCCCCAACAGTCCCTTGTTTTGCTAAGGTATCAGCTAACCCATTAGCTGATCTTATTATCCAATTGAAGCAAAATACCAACCTCTCTTGTTATACTAAAGATTTCCATTTATCAATTGTCTGTCCAGTCCAGGCTCCCAAACAACCTGACTGCATCCACCCAATTAGCAATTTAGAATCCCCTTCAATTGCAAAACCATTAAATTGCAATGTACACTTCCATGCCATCATCAATCATATACCTTTTGGGTAAGTACATCAGACTTCTTTAAATCTGATAGTCAAATTGATTCTTCTAAGGCTACAATTGTTTAAATGCGAAAAAGGCAGAGTTTCACCAAATCAAGTAATGATGCACAAATTGAAAAATTTCTTTGTTTGTGAAACTAAAATGGCAGAAACATCAGACTTCTTGTACATCTGATGGTCAAATTGATTCTTCCAAGGCTACAATTGTTTAAATGCAAAAAAGGCAGAATTTCACCAAATCAAGTAATGATGCACAAATTGAAAATTTTCTTTGTTTGTGAAACTAAAATGGCCCAAATGGTGTTAGGAAAAGAACAGCCCCAACCTGCTGGCCCCAATGTGTCCCATTATCTATGCTAGGAGCAGTTGTCAACTCAATCTCATGGCTAGCTGGACTAACACTGCTTCCCTGGGCACCACAAAAAGAAATGCTGATTATAGTTAATACTCTTCTGTAGGCAAATCCCCTAATTGATTCTATGATCAACTTTATGCAGGAATAATGGAGACTGACATACTCGAAAATGAACATCAAACCATCCTGCAAACCCACAGAGTCTTGTCTTCTCTACAGTTATGGATGATGAAAAGTTTGCTCTAACAGTAAGAATGTCATTTACAGTGGCTGTTAAACAATCGATTTCTTTGATGACAGCAGGCAGCCCTATAACTTGTTCAGGGTGGAGGTTATTCCACAATGCAGTCTGCAAAAATTTAATACCAGGCTTGTTAGCATCCATATAATTGCATAGGAACATGCAGCATTACTATTTAAATAAAAAAGAAAAGAAAATAGGGAACCCTTAATCCAGCACTCAAAAAAAGCCTTCCATATCGACTCACATAAACCCATGTTTGAACTTTGCTACCTGGACCTAAGGCAAAAGGCACATTGATATGATGATATTGACCATCCAGTCAATTGTGTTGCCCAGAGAAATTGTTAGTATTGCTATTGACTGTCCCAGAAAAAAAAATGCAACTAATTTGATGTTAAGATCATCTAACTATTTGGATTACAATATAATGTGTAATGACCCAGAAAAAAAATGATACAATGCCAGTCAACAAGAGTGGAGATACCACATACCTTCACTGGGTTATTTGGTTTTTCATTTGATTGATGCAGCATGTTTATATTTTATCGGATGGTTGGAAGAAATTGCTGTGATTATCAACTCATTAAAACCAAATCACCCAGGTGGAAGCACATGGTCATAATCAACCAAGTAGAAGCACATGGTTATAGATAGTTTCTTTTCCTTTACTTCCTTTCTTACAAGTAAATGAAAGAGAGAAGGAGAAGAGTACATAATGTAAAAAAAGAAGAGACATATAGGAGGTATTTGCAGAGGGGACTTCCCTTCACCTACCTATGTTAGTGGTGTTTCCTAATTTTCTTCTGTCTTCCTTTTTCTTCAAGAAAACTTCTCTTTTTCTTCTTTGTACTCTGGATTTTCTTAGGACTCTCTGGGAGTGTTATTCCCTAAGACACAATTTCTCTTAAGGAGCCCTGAAGCCTCCCTCTAAGGAGCTTAAATAGGGGGTGAGGTAGTTATGCAACTACCTCTTCCCCTAGGTGGATACCTCATTTAGTTAGCCTACTAGTCAACCCATCTATTTGGGTTATAAACTATTTTAAGTTTATTTAATATTATGGGCTCGTTAAAATTTTTCTTTCAATGCCCCCTGTACCAATGTGTGGTAAACTCAAGTTTGGCATTAAGTCAATTAAATTTGGCATTAGTCCTAAGGAGAAAATCCACAGCAACAAATTGTAATTTTATCCTTCCAGGACTAGGAGGGAGATCGATAAAAGCACATATCATGATTATCAGATATAACCTTTGCAGTGTATGTAATGACATCTAGAAAAAAGTATGAAGTTAGGAAGGGAACAATCATTACATTACAAGCCACACTCAGTACATAGAGGGGAAACCATAATTTTGTAAGTTATGAATTTCAAAAGTCCATCACCTGCAAGTAGTATTTCCTCTGCTCTTCATGGAAAGGCTTTGTTAGAACACTCATATCAACACCATAGTAGGTTTTAGTCTCCTCCAAAAAGCTATGCCAGTCATTCATAGCTGACTCATAATCATTCATCTTTTGGTCCCCCTGTCCAGATCTGATAGGTGCTAACCACATGCGGGCATGACTGGGATACCTGACAAAACCAAATCTCTTTGAGATGATTATGCATGGAATTGATACCATCAATACCAATTGAGCATACTCAGTCATTAAAATGATAGTGTACTTTATTTTGGAACAAGGAAAAGTATGCATTATATTGCAAAAAGCTATCCAAGAGTTTACAAAGAGATAAACTCAGAAGAGCCTGTACAGGAAGAAACACCTATGCAATCAGGTAGCAAACAACAAACTAAAAACATGTAGGAGCAGTGCAGCGGCTAATTACAGAGGAAATCAACAGAAAACATGAACTCGAAAGAGAAATGCTGATGTGGATGAGAGCACTCTTGCAGCTAAAAAAACTGCAGTGATGCTATGCAATAATTCATCTTCTTGAGACATTTTATCATCAAACACCCTACTATTTCTTTGTTGAGATCGTGGGGTGTTACCTTAACACCTTCCATTAGGTTGTATTCAGTTTTTTCTTTAATATAAATTTCCTTTTACTCTATTAAAAAAAAAAAAACTACCATTCTTTCCTTCCAAACCCTCCAGAAGATACAGATAGTAGCAGGTATGATTAGATTCTATACAATCTTACCTCGTTTTTTTTTATCAGCAACACAAATGATTTTACTAATAAGAAGAAAGCACGGTTACAACAAGAGGTTGTGAAAAAAAAAAATGAACACAGCTTTAGAAAAGCTGACCCAACCCAAGAATTACAGTCAAGCCAATACAGATGAGTTCTTTGTACCCCTTGCTTAGCAAGACCATCTGCCAAGCTGTTGGCAGCTCTCCTCACCCATGTCCTTTGATAGCCATTTAAATCACCTGAATTCATTCCTCAAATGCCATGTCACCCCCTCCCCCTTCAACCATTTCACGACAGTTTTCAAGTCTCCTTCAATGATCAGTCTATCAATACCCAACTCTTTTGCCTTCTCGACCCCATATACTGCAGTGAATAGTTTTGATCTTCCCTCTTCTACTCAGCCCCTTCACCATCAAGTTTGCAACAGATCAGGCATGGACTGTAGGCATACCTAGCCGAAATTTAGAATCTTCAAGAAAAAATAAAACCCAAATCTTCCACAAGATCTGGCAGTGAGAAAATAAAACCCAAAAGAAACTGCACAGGACTGAACCGAGAATAACCTCAACTTCTGCCATTTCCACATCCTACAGTCAAGCCCGCCCAGACAACCAACCCATTAATGATGCCAAAACACTCTAATTATGCAATCTACTTTGAGAGAGATACATTAACAGAAACCATAACAGACACTAATTAGGTGCATATTCACCAAATTTACGAGAGAATGACCAATTACAGCTTATTATGTGTTCTACCAATCTGTTTTCCAACAGACATTAATTAGGTGTATACTCAACAAATTTACAAGCATATGAAAATGTTAGATGAATAATGGAGGGGGGAGAACATCAATATGTTTCCCAGATTATGCTTCTTTTTTTCAAGTTTCTCTTTAGTAGAATTACTTAAAAAGCAAAGACACTTAGGTTTACAGATTATGCATGCAATCTAATGTATTACTTATGAAGCACAAAGAACCCAATACCTTTCCCAAGTACTCAACAGTCATGTGCTTGTTCCAGTGTACATAGAAAGCAAAGGTCAAACATTTGAAAAGAGCATTTTTTTTTTATAATTGAGCATTTGAAAAGAGCATTTTTTTTATAATTGAGCATTTGAAAAGAGCATTTGCTAAATCCAAATGCTTAGAAGGTAACCTAGGGCTGTCAATGGGTCAGTTCTACCCAACTGATTGAACCAAACCAATTACACTCACATATTATATTAAATGCCAAACGTTTTATGTGTAATATTAATAATATAAAATGTCTAAAATAGTAATTTTGTACAGGCTAAAAAGTAAAAACAACTTGAACGAAACCCTACCCTAGCTTCTGTCAACAGCTGAGAGAGGAACAAAGCTTTTCTGATCAGGGCATTTTAGTGGTTCAGTCAATGCTAGGGATGCCGCCTCTGAAGCTGAAGTACAGGCCCTTTTTGAGGGTCTCAGATTTGTTAAATGTTTGATCTCCAGTTCATTGGTTGTGGAAAGGGATTCTAGAATAGTGATGTGTGGGCAACCAAGTTGGAGACAGGTCTTTGGAGGATTTTTCATTTCCTTCACAAGATTCACAATCTCTCTTCTTCCCTTAGGTGCTGCTTTAGATGGATTCCAAGATCTCTGAATCAAGTAGCTAACTTCTTAGCTAATTTGTCCTGAGTGGGCTATTGGCTTTTTTGTAACAAAGTCCCTTCTTTTTTTTATCAGTAAAAGAAAAATTATTTAAAATAGATTTAAGACAAAGATTTACAACATGTAGATGGGAATGCTGTTCCCCATTGAGTACATACTTCTGTTCCTCTAGAGCTCAGCCCAAAATAATTGTTGCCTAAGTGCCCCTTGTTTTGCAAGAGCATCAGCTAGCCCATTAGCACTTCTGACCCATTTGAAATCGGCTTCTACCTCCTTTGCAAACTTTTCCACTTCCCTAATCAAGTGTTTGAAAGTCCACAGAGTAAGTTTATTGTTTGTAGCCCATGAAATGATCACTCTTGAATCTCCCTCCACCTCAATATGCCTAAGTCCTAGTTGCTTAGATAGCTTCAGCCCTTGTAACAGAGCTAATACCTCAGCTTTTAGTGAGTTACCAGTGCCAATCTGACCTGAAAACAAAGCTAATACCCTCTTCTCAGAATATCTGATTACTCCTATACCCGATAATACCGGATTTCCAAAGGAGCTCCCATCAAAATTCAATTTAATCCTGTTGCCTTCTGGGGGTTTCCACTCCATCCGTACTTTCTCTCACTCTTGAAGACTGTGCTACTTCTGTCCATGTTCTTAGGATGTCTGTGACTGAGAACTCTTGAAAGCTATGAAAGGATTTTACCCAATGAGCTACTTTAACCTTTATAGTGTTTATTACTTCCTCCACCATCCTACTTTTCTCCAAAAATATTCTGTTATTCCTTTCTTCCCATACTACCCAAGCAAATTGCTGCCTTCGTAGCTCTCCACATTACCATTCCTCTTTATTTTGGTTGGCTCAAGAAATCACGGTTGAAAAGGCCTGCCACATCTTGAGGGGGAACCCACCTGCAACCAAAGAGAACACAAAAGAACACCCATATGTGAAGCACAAAAGAACAAAGATATTAACAAATGTGAGAGGGTCTCACCACTTTCCTTACAAAGGGAGCGCATGTGAGGAGAAAGGCAAGCAAGAGGCCTTCTTCTCTGCAGCATATCACAAGTATTTACCTTGCCAAGGACAATCTCCCAACAGAAAGCTTGAATTTTTGGGGGGATAGGCTTACTCCACACTTCTTTCACAGGGAAGTTTCCAGCTGGGATGCTAGGCAAACCAAGAACACTGAAAAAAGAAGAGCAGGTAAAGAGACCATCTCAAGAGCCTACCCAAATTCTGGAATCTACCAAGGACAAGTCCAAGTAAACTTGTCCTAGTAGATCCAGCAATTGAACTAGGGACTCACATTCATTTTCCCCAAGGCCTCTTCGAAATCCCAAGTTCCAATCAACCCATTTGGACCAATTGCTCCTAGATTAGACACAACTTCCCCCTTAAGGTTTAAAAGAGTATAATCAGAAAATGATCTTTAAGTGGGATTTCTCCTACCCAAAGATCTTACCAAAAATGAACTTTATTACCTTGTCCCACATCAAAATGAATGGAGCTGAGGAGGGTAGGATATATTTCATGAATTGCTTTCCAAGGAGAAGCCGAAGTAGCATGAGGGGCAACTTTAGCATCCTAGCCATTACCATCCAACCCATGAATGCTCTCAATAACTTTGTGCCACAGTCTATCACTCTCAAATGGGAATCTCCAAAGCCACTTTCCTATGAGGGTTCTGCTCTCAATAACAGTCCCTTCTTTTCATCTTTTGTATATCCTCTCTTGTATTTTCGCAACCCTTTTTTGAATATAATAGTCTCCATTCTTCAAAGAGAGAGCGAGAGAGTGTGTGTGTGTGTGAGAGAGAGAGAAATAAGGATTTTGAACCTCCCTTAGGTGCTACTTTAGATGTATCCTTCTCCCTCTTGTGGAGAAAAATGTCAATTTTAGTATAGAGTTTCTGATGAGGGGTAATTTGGCCCTCCAGTGACATCACACCATGTGGCACTTCCGAAATTCGAACCGTTGCCTCAACGCCATGTAGGCAGTGACTTGCCTTTGCCAAGATGATAGAGTTCACCTTAGAGCCACCTCGGACACACCTCGCACACCTTGAGAGTGCTCCAGCACCACCTCGGCAGAGCCAACCTGTATGCACCTCGACAGGATCAGGCTGGCAATCTCGTCAGGACCGAGCCAAAGACCTCGGCATGAGGGGCGACCTCCCGTTGAGGTCCCACCAACCTGATTGAGGTCTAATTGGCGACCTGCGTGATGTGGCGACCAACCTCCACTACGTGCGACTTATCGTCTTCGAGTCCTCCAGGATCACGTCGTCTAAGTGATGGTTAGCCCATAAGCCACATCCTCTTCGAGATCTCAGACGCGCTACGTAAAGCTCACGACTACATGCGCCTATATAAAAGCATCCCTTCAACCAGAGAAGGTACACACAATTTAGCTCTCATAATTCTCTAGCTCTCTCGCTTTCTTGCATTAACACTCTTCGCTGACTTAAGCATCGGAGTGCCCACCCCAGGAACTTTGAACATTTTCTTACAACTTGGCCAGCCGACCTCGTCAACCCGACGTCCGAGTTGTCCTCCAGTAGGGAGCAGCAGATCACATACCATCAGTTTCTTAGGAACATATTATTCCCCAATATCGAAAGGAATGCTCTCGTCAATGCTGCTCAATCTATTGGCCACTTTGAACTTCCCAACGAGGTCGATTAATCGATGCTCAACTCTGGAGACTTCTTGAAGAAGTTCCACCATACCCTACTCAAGATTCACCTTGAAGAAGGTGTTCTACTCTGCCCAAAGGCACTTGGCACTTCCTGGTCACCAAGGGAATCCCCATTGCTTGACCATTGTTGCAACTTTTACTCTTCCTGTTCCAGTGAAGAAAACCGATGCTTTGGTGGGGTTTAGATTTGGTCAAATGGTAAGATGGGGAAATTTCTTGTCTTTGTATGATAAATTGATGGTATAGAACTATTATTAGCTCTCTAAACACAAGATGGATGTGAGACTTATGTGGGTTAAAAGAACTACTAATGCCTTTGTTGACTCTTAGCAAAACATGGGGTAGAGAGAAACCAAATAACTTTTCTTCAAAAAAAAAAAAAAAAAAACCTTGGTTACCTAGTTTGTCTTTGTCTATTTTCCTCTTCTCTCTTCACTCTTCTTGCCTTCTCAATTTTCACTTAACCCTAGTACCCTACCCAGCTTCTACCGCTCACAGTGCCTAATCTTCTTTTTCTTCTTTATAAATGGGTCTTATCGGGTTAGATCCAATTATTCCAATTAACAGTTGGTTCAGTTCTGGATCTGAAATTATAGAACTTATAGGGTATGATTTCGGACCGGGATAAGGGTTTTCCCATTGGTTTAGGATGGTTCTACCCTGTCCCGAACTAAGACCCAACCCATTGACAGCCCTAAGATAACCACAATGAAGGAGTGAATTCATCCTTAAGCCATTTGATGGACACATAGGTTACAACATTACATTTAGATCTTTCTTGCCCAATTCCAAAAACTAGACCAGCCAATCTGACAATATAATAGTCAACCGCTTGAAAGAAGTAAACCTAATCAATTAAAAAGTATTTAAATATAATTTTTCATAAATTGAATTTTACAAAGATTATTTAGTTATTTACCAATCAAAATATTACAAAGATTATCTATCACCTGTTAAACTATAATAAAAAATTATTTATCAAAAAAAAACTATAATGAACAATTGCCATTTCAAACTTTCCGATCCTTCCTTTTCCCTATTTCCCTTCAAATCTCTAAGATCCAAAGATCAAATTGCCTCACAAGAAGGCTTTTGTCCAATCATGTAGAGCCAGGATGTTGGTCCATGAAAACTATGCTTTCAAATAGCATGAATCTTCCAAATCATGTTTGCCTTGGGTAGCTTGCCTTAGCATTTTAGATTGAAGTGAAACTTAAGCAAGAATATTGATAACCAGGTTTGAGGTTCCAATCTCAGTACCAACTGATTGTGGATCTGTAAGTTATCCAGCTAGTCATAGCAAACTAGCAGAGACTCGAGATCAAATCCCATTGCCACAAAAACAAGAACAAAATGAAGAAGTAACATGATGCTTACTTTGGCATGCACTTTTTAATAGAAAAAAAAAACCATAAACAGAAATAGAAAGAGATACAATCTCATCATATTCTCATACGACAAGATTTCACCAAGGCAAAAAGAGAAGAGTCAAGGAAAATCCACCCCCGTCAAGACAAGGCCATTAAAGCCTCAACCCAAAACAAAAAGAAAAAAAGACAAAATAATCCCAACTCCCCCTCCCTGAATACCTTTGCCATGCAAATATGCAATTACCAGAAGCTTATTTTCCAACATGGTTTAACAGATAACTTAAGGACTACAATTCCCAACTCCCCTAGTGCAAGCGTATATACATATTTCAAATAATCACCAAACACTATAATAAGAAGGTTCTTTGATAATAATCCCATGCATTTATGTTTGATGATGATGATGATGATGATGGTAAGTTAAAAGTAACAAATAAAAAGTAGCAGCAATTTATTACTATCCAGTATCCACTAACATGTTAGTTTGGAAGAAAACCATTTAGAGATATCTGCAGTTCAGAAGTAACATTTATTATAAATTAAAAAATAAAATAAAATCTTGCTCAGAAGAACAAACTGAAACTTTAGTCCTACATAAAACAACATAACGGTGACTTACATTACCCCTGTTGGCTTCAGCCAGCGATCTCTTGCACATATTACAGAGTCAAACATAGATTCACGAAGAAGAAAATACCCCATCCATTCTGAGATAATTACATCAACTGCATATAAATCAACCTCTCAGGTTAGGATAGGGGAAAATACAGATCAAATAAAACACAAAAATCCAACATCCTTGGGGTGACAAAAATTCTTCTGTCTTTGCACTTTGAGGACAAATGCGAGTCAAAAGTTTACGAGCCTTTCTCTGGAAGAGTTATATCCTCAATAGAACCTTCAATCACTTCAACCACATCTTGAAGGTTATTAGCCTTAACAAGTTCACGGGCATGTTCAGACATCTTAGTTGCTTCAACAGCATAGACCTTACGCGCGCCAGCTTGTGCAGACCATATTGCAAGAATGCCGCTCCCAGTTCCTACATCCAACACCGTCTGCCCCATGGATTCACCATAATTAGTCATAAATCATATTCATATAAACTATTGCACTTGTATCTAATGCGTATTTCTGAATGTACAAATTCAAAGAAAGAACGGAACTTGATAAGGAATAATGTAACCATATCATATTTCATATATTGAAAAGGCAAATAAGTTCCCATAGACCAAGTGACCAACTATTTTCTCTTCCAGATTTCCAGTGTACTCTTCTAAACTTCCTAAAATAAAAATAAAACCCAGGTCATAGTCTACAATCCTACTAACGAAACAGCATTGCACTTGTATCTAGTGCGTATTTCTGAATGTACAAATTCAAAGAAAGAACGGAACTTGATACGGAATAGTGTAACCATATCATATTTCATATATTGAAAAGGTAAATAAGTTCCCATAGACCAAGTGACCAACTAATTTTCTCTTCCAGATTTCCAGTGTACTCTTCTAAACTTCCTAAAATAAAAATAAAACCCAGGTCATAGTCTACAATCCTACTAACGAAACAGCAACTAGAAAGAGTTAGCAAAGCAGACAATATCTTAGCCCTACTCTTCGCGTCCTTGGTGAAGAAACAAATGCAACGAACAGGATATTCAATTCAGCACTGCCTCGACAAAACGGATTAACTCAGAATAGAGGAAATATGGAGAACCGAGACCTACCTTACCGCGAAAGTGCTCCTTGTTCTCGAAAATGGCATTAAAGTAAGCATCCATGCGAACTCTATCGCAGAGCATCTCTTTCTGGTGATACAGAAAAGCATAGGTGCAGAAATAGTTGGCGAAATCGACGCCTTTGTCGACGACGACTTCATTGCCTTTGGCCATAAAGTTGCCGGCGGCGCCATTACTCGAGCTGCCCATGTCACTCTTTCTTCACGTTTGACAGAGAAGGAGAGGGAGGGAGAGGCCTCTGATATTTAGGGCTCCGCCTTTACTCTTGTAGTAGTTTAACATAAATATGGGTGTGGAGCCCAGAGAGAAGAGGTCAAAGGAGGGGAGGAAATGTTGACTTTAATGCCTGGCGCCTTCGGATCTACTACAAACAATATATGTATAACAGGCTACGTAACCCAATCAAAAGAAAACACGTCATCCATTCGTGGCTTACTATAGGATGCAAACGAATCAAGATGTTGGAATATTGAATTTAACCCGATCCGAATTAATATAAAAAATAATAATAAATTTCCCACCCTATACTTCGTAGAAGCATCATTTTCTGATGACGCCTTTTTTTTTTGAATGTTGCTGTAAGGTAGGATGTTTACTAGAACATTTTTTTTTTTTTTTTGCACTAATGCTCCAAAAAACGTTTTCAGCACAGGTATCCATTATCCAATGCCACATCACTACCATCTCACATCCTTGTTGATAGTAACAAGCTGCAGCTCCAATAAATGTCAAACTTAATGTTATTCCAAGCCATGCCTTCCCAATTTTCAAGACTAACTTGAAGCATCGGTTTTTTTATGAAAAAACGGTTCCAAATAAATATTCGCTTCTTAGATCACTATTTTTTCCGACACAGCGCTGATGTAGAACCATTTTGTGGAGCAACGGCAACGATGCTTGAGAAGCTCGGATTTATGCGATGCTCAATGACGACGTGGCAAACTATAATATCAATCGAGTGGATCTGCTGACATGGCAAACCAGATTCCTGTCCTGACGCGTCATGCCCATGAACGTTCCAACGGCTAAAGTTTTATATTCCCAAATGGATCATTAGTCCATTCCCTCCAAAAATCCAATGGGGGGTATTATTGTATTTTCACTTGAAGTCGGGTTTGTTATTTATTAGGGCAAAACACTTAAATCTCCCCTGAATATTTTCTTAAATACTGAAACATACCCTATTTTTTTCAATTTGGACTGACTTCCCATATTAAGTAATGTAATGGAATAAAAACCTCCCATACATCTGTCATAATGTGACGTCATACGTAAATTAAATTTTTCGAAAACCCAATTTTGCCCAATAAGATCCCTTTTAGCAATTCAAATCATACTTTATATCGTCATTTTCTATGATGTTGTTTATTGCTTTCATCATAAATAACAAGGGCACCGTGCTCAAAGCCATTCTCTGCAACATTGAATTCAAAGTTCTAGCCTCTAGGTTTATTTTCTGAGTTGGGTTAGTGATGGAGAAGCAATCTGAGGTCAGGGCCTTAAAAGTCGTTTGGATTGGGGTTCAGTTTGACAAATCACTGATGGTTTTTTAAGTTAAAAGCATGCAAAGGGGTATCCAGTGGAAAATTGGTTGTATTAGGTGAGAAGAATATGTAGGTTTTTGGAGGTCTCAATGATATCAGGTGTGATAAAAGGGACGATGTGCTTAGGTTCAATGAGATGATGGGTTTGAATCGGTTCAGCTTTTTGTTTTGATTTAAATAATTATTTGTGGTATTTGAGCAAGGATTAAACACTAGAAAAAAATAGCTCCTCCTAACATTGCAAAGATGTATATATTAATTCCTATGTTAATAAATCAAATCCCTTCTACCTTTATAATTTAAATTTATGCTTTTTTAACTCATCTATTTTAAGTCTCAAATGGCTTCTTTTGGATCAACACTAAACAACACCCCCAAAAATCTTGCTTCAAACCTCCCCAAGAAAAATCCCATATTTGATCGCATTTATTGGTTTTAAAGTTTAATAAACATTCCTTTTTACTCTATATGAATCCTCTATTTTAATCTTCTTTTTTTATTCCAAGCTCTTTAAAATATTGGTTGAAAAGTTCTTGGGTGGGGAGAGAAAAGACAACCCAAAAAGAATGGCAATAGAGATTCCTTGTTTTGAAAATATGAAGAAGTAGTAAGGATAAAAAATACTTTTTAATGATTCCATTGAATATAACCCTCAAAAGGGAGATCTTAGTCCATTTTTTTTAAAGATGGGATGTTTTAGTATTTACAAGAAAACTCAAGGGAGGTTTAAGTCCTTTACCCTTTATTTTTCATGTCATTTGATTTCTCTCTCTCTAGAACACATAAGAATAGACAATTGTTTTATATTTTACTTTTTTAAAATAATTAATAATTATTTATATTTCATATACTTTTTTTTTGCAATACAAGAATAACAATAATTGATTTCAGCTAGATTTGTTTATCAAACCGATGAAACTGACCAAATCGACCAACCCAACCCAATTTGACCCAAGTTGGTCAGTTTTATAGTATTTCATTTCTGGTTGGCTTCAATTATGCAATTTCTAGCCCGACCAAGTCAGGTCAGTTTTGGTTTGGCCATTTCTATTTTTAAATATATTTTTTAATATAGAAAGTAAGAAAATTCTCATATTTCTTAGTATAAATATTTTATATTATAAACTTAAAATTTTAACCTTTTTTTATGACACTGTTGTAATTTTTTTAAATTTAGTTTTTTAACTTTAAATCTTTTGAGTAACCAACTCCTCAACCTGACTATGCTAGTTTGGTTAGCCAAATAATTTGCAACCGAACCAAACCGACCCGTGAACACTCCTAATTTCAGCTAAACTAATAGTTTAATCTCCAATATTTATTGAACTAATAGCGAAAATACACATTTATTAAAAATAAACTTATAACAAAAATACAATAAATAATGAAATGTGTTAAATTAGACAATAAATAGTATATAATAGTATAATATCTAATAAATACTAATCAATAAATTATAACAAAAATACATAATTACTAAAAATAAATTTGTAACAAAAATACAACAAATCCAATAAGTATAATAAATTAAATTTAAAAAGTTAAATAACAATGGTTTAATTTCCAATAATCATTGAAAGTTTTCTATTAAATAACAAAATAAAAATATATTTATACATGATTATTGAAAATATTTATCATCAAAATACAATACATATTAATTTTAGTATATGTCAATATCTAATAAATATAGATAAATATTTTAAAATTATTATTAATAGATATTATTTTTTTGGAAGTTATTTTCTATAATTATTAACTCATATAAGTGAAATTATGTTTTTATTATTAATACATTCATAATTGCAATTATTATATCCTTTAATAATATTTTTTGAAATTTATTAAATTTGTTATTTGGAAGCTTCAATACCTCTAAATTATTTAATCTATTTTCATTATTTCAATAATATTTAATTTTTTAAGTTACTTATCTTTTACATTCTTATTATTGAATATTATTAAATCTATTATAGTATGTGTTTGGTTCTGTGAGAGCGTTTAATTTATTAGATAAATGTTTATTTGAAAAGTGTTGCCTCAATTACAAAGACCCCCTTGTACTATGGGGTCAATGGCAATGATCCCCCTATATTTTAATTTGTGACAAAGACCCCCCTTTCGTTAGCATTCCATCAGTTAATTTCGAAAAAAAAAATCTTATTTGACTGTTTAAAGTTTTTTAAATGTCTAAACTATCCTAATTTTTCTAATTTATTTTATCTTTTTCTTTAATTTAAATGCCGAGACATTGTGACCGGTGCGTCATTAGTTGAGGCTGATGCTTATTTGGATGGAATTCGCAGGAAGGTGTGCTTGGAAGAGGGAAGTAGGCATTGATGGACAACATGGAGAAGACTGTCATCTCAAGAATCGACAACTACAATTGATACCATAGAACTACCTATTTCAAGGTGTGGAATGGGCTTCAGAACCTGAATCTTTCTTGCTTAGATGAGATGAACCTACACATCGTTGTGAAGAGTCTGGAGACTAGGGAGGATGGTGGTGATGTCTCATGGGTCATGGTAGATGTGAGGATCACATGGCTGAGGTTGAGTTATGGCAACAAATTGAGTATGAAATTTATAGATGAACAGAAAGTGAAGATGATAATGTGGCGAAGGAGATAAGTGAAGAGGAGGAAGCAGCCATTACTGAGGTGGGTGAAATCCTACCTGAGAGTTCAATGCATAAAATGAAGGAAGCACACCGTTTTTTTTTTTTTTCCTATTGGAAAGGTCATGCACATTGTCAGTTTCCTCCCTGAATGAAGGGCCTTAGTGTGAAAAATGGTGATGTGATCAGACTCTAATGCAACCAATGTTAGAGTTGTAAATTGTAATTAATTGCCAATTTACCTCCTCTTGTTCTTAGTTACATCTGTGTCGTTTTCCTTCAAAGTTTTCTGTACGCAATTCCTATTCATATATGTGTTTTTAGCAGGTGAAATCCTTATTAGGTTTCAACCTTTTCAACCATAATAAGTTGAAAACCATCGGGAGTGAATTAAGTTGGTTTAATATGGAGTTCTGTTGCAAGGAAGTGGAATCATTTCGTGAAGATTTTTTATGGTAGACTATAGGAGAAAAGAGAGCTCTTATGCGAAAGGCAATTCCTAAAAAGGAATTACATTAACACAGGTTATACTCTTTAGGCTCAGTTTGGAAGGAGTATAAATGCAAATATGTACAGTTCAAAACCTTGTATTTTGTATGTATTTACATTATACATATTTGTATTTGTACAGTTCGAGCATGCAGAGGGGAATTCGGTTCTCAAGCATCAATAGGTCGCATTGGATACATGGCAATACTCCTCGCAAAGTGAATACAGGGTCTTCCTAGGAGTACCCATAGTATATGATTCAGGTTCAAATAATGGTTTTGGGGTCACTTAGGTTTTAAGAGAAAATGGCAAGAAAAAATAAAATAGAGAATGTTTAGTGGGGTATTTTGGTAATTTAATGCATTCCGTCATCTGATTTAAAGCCTAAGGGTGTATTTGTCACAACATAAAAGTTCGCAAATTAAAGTATAAGGGGGTCTTTGTCACTAACCCCATAGTATAGGGGGTCTTTGTAATTTACCCTACATGTTTTTTTTTTTTCCTATTTGGTTGGGCGCTTTACAAGTGTTCCAAGTAAACACCCCATAAAGTTGTTTTCCACCTTAGCTTAAAGTGCGCCACATCAGTATTTTATTTCAAGAAGTGCCCAGGCATTATAAATCAAAGTGCTTTCAGTTTTTTAGTGTTTATTTGATAAAAGGTGAAACCAAACATTGGTTTCATATGCAATAAATGCCAACACCTATGTGGCGCTAATGTGGTGGCGTTTTTTTCAATAAATGCCCACTCAACCAAACATATCCATAATTATTTTCGTGTTTTTGATAAATTTTTAAGTTATTACATAATTTTGTTATTTAATCTATTCTTTGTTTTTAAGTTATTTTTGTGTTTTTGATAATTTTATACTTCTTATTTTTTTGTATATGTAAAATAAAAAAATATTTTTATATGTATAATTTTTATTTTTTAGAAAAAGCTTGGCTGGCAATCGAGCTTGAGCCAAGCTCAAACTTGTGAGCTTTTGAACCGAGCCAAGCTTGAGCTTAAGTCTCTAGCAATTTAGCTCGAATCGAGCTCGAACTCGAGCCTAACACTATTTCTACGAGTTGAGCTCGAGTAGCCAAGTATTCAGTTCAGCTCGTCTTGAATCTACCCCTACTTTAAGGTATCCGATACTCAATTTTATTTAATGTGGGTACTCGTTCCAAATACGCGATGGCCAATGACATTCCTAATTGGTTAATTAAGTAGTAGCAAAGAGGAGCCCTATGACATATGGCATTCCTAATTGGTTAATTTGCAAGTTTGGGGCATCTAGTTCGGTTAAAGTGCAATCCAAGCAGTATTTTTAGGTGAGTTTCTTGTTTATGAAATTTAAATTTTTATTAGTTAATTTTAAATTTTTTGACACAATTGTTATTAAATTTAAATAGATTTTACATTAATATAATTAGGATTTAAGATTGCAAAATACAAATGGTATATATTTGTCTAAATTTAAATTAAAAATTAATTGGTTTGGGCAAGTTTAAGTCTAATCCAAGCAATATTTATAGGTGAACTTTTTTGTCTATAAGTTTTAATTTTTTATCAATTAATGTTAAAATTTTATTGATGTTGTTATTTTTAAATTCAAATGGACTTTAAATTGTTGTTATTAGAGGATTTGGGATTGCAATTTTGTAAATACTATCTATTTGTCTAAATTTAGATTGAGACTCAATTGTGCTAGGTAAATTCGAGTACAATCAAAGCATTATTTTTAGGTGATATACTTGTTAATGATTTTTAAATATTTATAGTTATCTTTTAAATTTTATTGTTGTAATTAAGATTGCAAATGGTGTCAAAATTCAAAATCAAACTCAATTTGAAATGGTAATCTTAACTTCTAAGAGCTTTTGATCAAGTTCGACTCTTATGAGGGACGAGTTTAGGGATTATGAGTTATGACCTTATGGGTATGGGGGGACAAGCATAAGTTACCCTCATTCCCACTCCCCAAACACCTTATGATGTTAAAATAAGAAAGAAAGAAAGAAAGAAAGTGCTTTAGAATTTGGTAGGGTGCTCATAGTTTGGTTGACCAAACCATGGGCAAATTGTTGAAACTCAACCGGTTCTTTGGTTTTTACAAGATTGAGAACCAAAACCGAACCAGACTAATTGGTTAACTAATTGATTGGTTCAGCTTCTGATTTATTTATTTATTTGGTTTTTTATATTTATAATATATATTACAGGTGAATATATAAATATACTATATATATATATGTTAAAAATATATATGTACCAGTTGGTTCAATTAACAATCAATTTTTTATAGGTTAATCAAAACCAAGAGGATCTTTCAGCTTGGTTTCTTTGGTTTGGTTCTTTTTTTAGGTTTTTGATTTTTTTTATGTGAACATTTCTAGAATTTCGAATGATTTGATAGAGTTTTCTTGTAAGACATAAGTCTCATGTATATTACATATTCTAATATATGGTATTATGTTCTATTGTTATTGTGTATTACAATATATAATAGAACATAATATATTACATACATTTTAATATGCTATACCATATAAGTAGACCAAATCACCAACATACTCTTTAAATACCAAACGGTTTTAAAAATTAGGACTGAATTTCCTTCTTTTTTTTTTAAGTCAATTTCAACCGTAAAACCCTAATGTTTATTTGTTTACATATTTACCTTTAAGGTTTAACAGTTAAGACCAAGAGTCCAAGACTTATTGGTGGGTAACTTTTGTTTTTTTTTTTTGTTTTTTTTTGGATTTTTTGTTATTTGAAATTACAAACTTAGTTTTATTCATTCCTTTGGTTTATACTATTTTGTTTTGTTCTTTTGTGTTGGGAGAATTCTATGCAATGTTGGTTCTTGTTGAATGTTATTAGTTGACAATGAGCTTTGAAGAACATTTTTATATACTTAATATTGAACTTAAAAAAGAGTTTAACTTGATCATATGATAATTGGGTGGGACGGATTTGAGAAATTGAAAGGAAAAGTTATACGGGTTTGGGATCAATGGTACATAGGCGGGTTTGGGAAAGGATAGGACAATTTGCACAAGTACCCTATCTATTGTCATTCCTAGACAAATGAGCCATATCTTTGACTATTAGGGTTCTTTGGTTGCTTGAGAGGGGATTGAGGAGTCATCTCATCACAAAGCTCACATGTGGCTCATCCTATTTTCCTTTCTTGCACATATGCATATTTATTTTTAAATTAAATCATTAAGAATATACAACAATGCAAAATTAAAAACCTTGATGGACCTTCACTATCTCTCATAAATTCCATATTACTCTCTAATAACACCATTATTCTCTCTCTCTCTCTCTCTCTATATATATATATCACCTTAATAGTCAATGTTTATAACATCTCTCCTCCCTATTAAATCCCTCATTTCCTCTTAAATATCTTTGACTCTATCTAATAAGGTAGGGGTGTTAATTAGATGGATTGGGTTAGGTTAAGGGCCAACCTATATATAAGCCCTACCTTTGAACCAAACTAATATCAAAACCCAAAGATATATATATATATATATATAACCTTAATAGTCAATGTTTGTAACATCTCTCCTCCCTATTAAATCCCTCTTTTCCTCTTAAATCTCTCTGACTCTATCTAATAAGGTAGGGGTGTTAATTAGATGGATTGGGTTAGGTTAAGGGCCGACCTATATATGAGCCCTACCTTTGAACCAAACTAATATCAAAACCCAAATTTGCTCACTTAACAGGAGCCTTTGGTTATCTTTGTTAGTTCAATTTTGAAATTATTTTTTAAATTGGTTATTGATCTAATATTAAGTACACTTTTTGGCTATGTAAAAAGAAACAAATTTAAAGCTTAATAACTAACAAGGAAAATAAAATTATTTTCTACTGTATTATATGTAAAGAACTATAAATCTATAAAAACTTTTGTGAATCAATGCTAATTTATTTATTCTCTCAAAAATATATTTTAAAAAACAACCTGTGCATTGCACGGGGCATTGCGAGTTGTAGTGCTCCAGTTTCTACAAGGCTTGGAACTAAATGTGAGAGGAGGAAATATTCGTATTCCATGGGATTGGATGTTGTTGGTTTAAGCAAAGTTAGTTTCTACATTAGACTATTTTGATGCTTATTGGTTTAAGCAAAATTAGTTTTATTTTTAATGTATTTTAGATTAAATTGTTGCTAGATAGTTGTGATTAATTGCTTTTGTAACCGGTGTGGACCTGGCCTTATCATTTTTGTCATGTATGCGCCAAGTATAAATGACCAAATAGATAGAGGATACCTATCTCTGACTATTAGGGTTAATTTGGCTATTCAATTATCATCGAGGTGACCCATGCGATGCATGGACGTTCATCAAAATTTTTATATATTTATAGTTCTTTACATATAAAATAATTGAAAAATAATTTTCTTTTTCATTTTTAGTTATTGCAAACTTATTTATTTTTTTATATATATCCAAAAATGTACTTAAACATGAGATTAATAACCATTTTAAAAAAGAACTTTAAAATTGAATTGATGAAGATAGCCAAAGGCTCATGTTAAGTGGTTTTTATTGTTGAACAAAGAAAATCCATGAAACAAATCTACAATAAATTAATAAAACCATAGAGAAAAACCTAATAATTCATGGGAAATGAAAAATGGTTTATTTAGACTTTATATATAAAAAAAAAATTGGTTCACTCCATGTATTGATGGGCAAATGATGATACAGGGATGTTCCCAGTATATGATGGAGATGTGTTGTAAGATGTTGTGGGGACAATCTTGTGAGGGGCTGATTTGAACTCCCTCCACGCATGACACATCTCAAGACAGTGGATTTCATGTTGTCCTAATGGGCCCGTGTGCATGTCTACCAACTACTAGAAGAATAAAAAGGAAATTTGACAAAGAGGGCACAACCATAAAAGAATCAATTTAATTGAAGGCAAATATGCAATTCCTATCAAAGGTTACAGCTCTTCAAATAATTGCTTTTGAGGGGTAGACAAAATGTAGATTTGTTCCACTGTTTCATTGCTTTTGGAATCAACCAAAAAGGTAACTTTGCCCTGACATTTTTAGCTAAAGTTGGTTTATTTCATTAACAAATTTGGGTAAATTCTGAAATCGCCCTTAAAATTTTTTACCGTTGCTTAAACATCCCCTAAAATTGCAATAACCTTAAACTTTCTTATGCAATTGCAAGTAGACCCCCTTATTGTAGAATCCTTTAATAAGAGTTACAAAAATGTCCAAAATACCTATGCCGTTACTACTAAGGCTAGTTTCTATAGAAAAAACAATACAAATTAGAATTTAAAGTTGTAGCTTTACCTTTGAGTGATTGATATGAAGGTCGCAAGGTAACAGTTAGTTGGTTGGTAAGTATCTTGTTAGTCATAGGGGAGATTTGGGATTGAATCTCGCTTGCACCTAGGTTGGGGGATGGACTATCCTTTGTTGTATAGCCTTTCAAAGAAAAAAAAATGAAAGTCAATTTTGAAAAATAAACCAATTTCAAAAAAGAAATTTAAAGGGTTTGGGATAGTGATTTATGTAAAGAAAAAATATAAAAAATAAATATTTTTGTTAAAAATAATTGCATAGCTATTTTGGACATTTTCAATACTCTTTTTAGAAGATTCTATTAGAGGCGTTTATTGGTAATTATGACAAAAAGTTCAGGAAGGTAAGTGCAATTATGGAAGGTTTTGGCAATAACTAAAAATTTTAGGGGAGATTTTCAGCAATTTACCCAAAAAATTAAGATTATTTCTGAGGCATTTGGCAAGCAATCTTTTGAGATTTTCAAAGTTTGGAAGACACAATTGGGAGATGTTTCCAAAAAAAAGACAATTGCTGACGTGGTACTTGTTTTTGGAGAGTCCAAGGCCCAATTAACAGGAACGTTGACCCGAAGAACAATTGGCACGTGCTATCTGCGATTAGGAGAATTTACACGTGTCGACGGATCACCCTAGCGAATGAATTGGTTACGGAAAGAATTTAAGAAATACCTCAAGGCGCGAGCTGATTGATGACGGCTATTCCCTTGAGCCCTGTGCGGAAAAGAAAGCCCAAGTTGATACAGACTTACAGAGAGTAGAAGAGTGGAAAGAGGCGCGATCTGTGAGGGTGACCTGAGAGTGGGAGATAATCTAATCGGAATATCACGATGTGGAGAAGGGTTTCTTCTCAGCTGCAAACCCTGGTGGCATGGAGATCCGCCATGAAACTTGAACGATCTGTCATCGGCGGAGAGAAGATCTTAAGAAACCGAGCGCTTACTTCGGCGTCTTCCTCACCGGCACCATCTCCGTTCCAGAGAACCGCCCCTTTGTTTTCTCATCAGGCCAGTTCTGATGCCGGTAACGTTTCATCGAAGCCTTAAGCTTATTTTTGTGTCAGATCTTAGCCTTTGGATGGGGTTTTGGTTAGGATTTATTTGATTTGTTGTGTGGAAATGAGTTTTTTTTTTTTTTCTTTGACCGAAATGTGATTTATTGTTGAATTGGTGATAGATACTACTCTGTCGAATGGGAAGAAGATGGTGGAAGATATTATGCCCATCGCCACCGGACATGAACGGGAAGAGCTGGAGGCAGAGCTCGAGGTGATTTTCTCTGTATCCTACCTTTTTCAATGCGTTAGTTTTACTGATCCTTTGGATTTGATTAATGCCACCGTGTCAGTTATGATCTTATCTGCTCTTGTTTCTTTTAGGGAAGGAATCTTCTTGAAATGGATTATCCCGTTGGTCCTTTTGGTACCAAGGTTAGCGCAAAATCTTCTTGTCTTTTCATGAATTTGGGTTTCCTTTGTGTATGCGTATTGTATCACGTGGTGGGATTTAGGAAGAATGTACCTTAGTTCATTAAATATTGTTCTTAATGTTTGTTGAAGTTGATCTCAAGATGCCTATGCATAACTTAGCTTTTAATCAGTTACCGAATGACACACATGCTAATTGACTCCTGGGTTACCTATAGTTTACCATGTATAGTTATCATTGAAATGTCTTGGTCCACTGGCTTTAGTTCTGGATTCTTTTTTTTTTTTCTAGAATATCACAATCGATGGTGGGGCTTTTATGGCTTTTTTTTTGCTTTAAAGTTTTCTTGCTTTTTGATCAGAGAAAAGTATATAAAATCACTTTGAACCACAAACCAAGCTTTGCTTTTGTGCTAGTATATGTCCTGCAAGAAGTCTAAATACAAGAAAATGAAAGGTGATGCCCTATCTAGGAAAAAAAATATCAGTCATCTGGAGCATTATATATTGTATGTTCAATCACACAAGAAGCTTTGTATATGGGGAGTCCAACCATGTGCTCTGGAAGCGAAAAGTGCAACTAAACTCTAAGGGGTTCTTAGAGACTCAGGTGCAAGGTGAGGCATACCTCTGAATGAAGTTAGATGCCAATTTTGGGGAAAAAACTCAATACACAGGAGCATGCAAATCCAAATTCTGAAAGAAACAAAATATTTCAAAAAGCTAATGTACCCTCTTTTATCAGTGAAAAATAATTAGCTTATTTTGCTATAGCACAATGTTATTAACCTGAAGGTTGTCGCCTTGTATTTTCAAGTCCTACATAGGTTAATCTGGTTAAACTGTAAGCATCATTATACAATATACAGTACAGTAAATTACCTATTCAACATCAAATTCAAGATTAATCAATCAAATCATGTCTAATCATACTTGATTTATTTGATGTTAAGTGATACAGTAGGCTATCAATCCAAAAATAAAGAGACTAAAGTTTTCTTATCTGCTAAGGTTTTCATATGATTAATATATTAACAAAGAAAAATATTGTGATTTGGAGTTTTTTTTTTCTTTTTAATAAAATTTTACTTCCAAAAGTAAATATTATGACTTGGAGGTTTCTCATCTAGTTGTTTTGGTTACCAAACATGCACACACACACACACACCCTTTTGTATGCCTACAAATTATCTTACTAATGCAACTTAGTCATCTTCAATTCAACTTGATGCAACAAGCCTCATCTCAAGATATGGGATCAGCTACCTGAGTCCTGTTCCACTTCCACCAGTCCACTCTATTCAGGCAATGTTCATTTGTTGGTTTTTTATGGATATTTAAAATATTTCGTTGATTTGAAAAAAAAATGTACAGGTAAAGATCAAAGCCCAAGCGACGCCAGTAGCATTAGGGACAAATCACCCTTTTAAGTTGTATCCCTATACAATTGCTCCCTGTTTATTCCTTGTCTGACTAGAGAGTCAGTATAACCTTTGGTGATTTCCGAGTCTATATGAATGCTGTGTTCATTATCCTCGACATCTGTCTTATCTACCTCAAGTTCTGCCTGAATAACCATGACCCTAGAGGCCTGGATTGCTATGCTTCAGCCACCCTATTCAGTGCAATGTTTATTGTTAAGCTATGGGCCCTCAAACCATTTATAATACTTCAACTCACATCCTTTTATCCTGCCCTTTTAATTTACCATTAAATGCCATTGGTATTTGATTCATTCAACCTATTCTGATATATTGTGAAATTACTTTGGAACAAATGACAATACCATTAGGAATAGAAGTTTTAATAGATTAGAAAATTATTTAGAAGTATAGAAACTCTTACTTGCTTTAGTGGAAACATTCTATCACACCCTTTTCTGAATATGGATTTTTGGGGCGTCCTTAAGGGTTGGATAAATGTACATCAACTCATTGTACAGGGACCATACTTGTATATCTTTGTTTTCAGTTAATAAAATATGCCTTACCTTTTTCAAAATATACATAGAAGTAACTTTTCAGATTTGGAAGTTGGATAGAAACAAGAGCTTTTGTCTCAATATTTGCACTACTGCCACCAAAGCACGAGTGCTTGGTCTCAACAGTGCGTTCTTTTTATCAGTAGTGCATTCAGGCATTTGCTGATATCATAGTGCTTTATTTGTCTCTTATGCTAATTTTTTCCCAATGCAATTTCATTTGTACTGGTGTAAATGTATGGGAGTGCAAATGAGTTGAATGCTTTCTTTGTCTCAACAGTGCATTCTCTCTATCTACAGTGCACTCAGACATTTATTGATAGATGATTCTTCAGTTGATATTGCCAGACTTTAGTCCTCATATAATAAAAAGTAAAAGCTAGAAAAGTGCTTTTTTAGTCCTCTATCTACAGTGCACTCAGACGTTTGCACTGGTGCAAACGTATTAGCAAATAATTGCAAAGAATTGGAAATTGTAAAAATACAAACAACCCAGGGGGCATAAAAGTTCAGAGTTTTGGGTAGGTTTGTCTTTCTTGTTGCCTTGTAGGATCTATTCCATTAAGTGGTTTTGGTACATAATATTTGTTGGGGATTGATTTGGTAGGTTGTATTTATTGGGGATTCTTTTCTTTTTCTCCTTTGGCTATTTCTATTACCATCTCTTGTATTCTCTTCTTTTTTTGGTGATTGGTTTGGTAGCCATATTCTTCTTTTGTTTTATGGATAATTATAGCCATACTCTTCTTTCTCACCTTCCCAAGTCCTAAGCCACCTTCTTTCTTACTTTTACACACAATCTCTCATTTGATTAAGTGGTCCTTTTTAGCTTCTCCCCACTCCCAAAAGAAATCCCTCATGATTTTTTTTTTCTAATTTCTTCTCTTTCCTTGGTGGAAATCCTAAATACAAAGAGGAAGTAGATTGGTAGGTTAACCAAAGTTGATCTTATTAGGATAATCCTTTCTCTCAACGATATATAATATTATAATTCCTCTTCCAAGTAGCCAATCTCCTTTCACATCTTTCTACAACTGGGTTCTAGAATATGCTTTCCTTAGGGTTGACACCTAGGGGAAGACCCAAGTAGGTCAAAGGCCAATGGATGATAGGACACTCTAAGCAACCTGTTACCAAATTTAAGGCATTGCCCTCTATGTTAATCCCTGCTACGCAACTCTTGTCTAAATTGATTTCAATTTTCAAATTTGAGATCCTTTCAAACTTGTTGATTAGTTCTTTTAACCTCCTCACCCTTCTAGTATCTCCCCCTTCACAAAATATTATGATGTCATCTGCAAATTTGAGGTGAGTAATTGGAACATTGTTTCTGCCCACTTTCCAACACCTAAAATCATCTTCTCTATCAGCCTCAGAGAGGAGTCTACAAAACTCATCGGCCACTAATGTAAAAAAGGAAGGGTGAGAGAGGATCACCTTGCCTTAATCGTCTACAAGCTGGGAAGAAGTCTTTCACCCCTCCATTGACAATGATAGAAAAATGACAAGACTGGACACAACCAAACACCCAATTGCACCATCTCTCTACAAACCCATCATATTCTCTTCTTTTTTTATTTTAATAAATTTTAGTTTTACTATCAACCAAAAGAAAAGAGATATAGACTTCTCCTTTTTACAAGTTCATCCTGTTACCTAAATATTGTTTATTGATGAGAAAAATTTAAAACAGGTGATTGCTATTAGATATCTTCTATATCTTCTGGTCTTTATATATATATATATATATATATATATATATATATATATATATCCTCTAGAGCCTTGCATGTAGCTGTAATCACAGAATAGGAAGACAAGGTCCTTTTTTTTTATGGAAAAGGTCCTTTTCATATCTATAGTTCTATTTATTTGTTGAGAACAGAGTGATTATCTGGCAAAATCTATATGCTTAGGGGCTAAAATCTTTAAAGGGGCATTCACTAATATAATGGATTTCTGTTTTCCTAGTCATTGTTATGGCAATGAAATTCCACTACAAAATGCAGAAGCAAGTTCAGTAGTTGAGGTTTTAGTTTCATATTATGAAAATTGAAGAGGGGATAATCCTATTTTTCAAAAGTGAAAAAGATTCCAGAAACTAAAAACAGTTATAAGTTGTTCCCAGTTTTACCCATTTTCCTTACATTTTACTGATGCAGCTAGGGCCCACACCTGAAAAACAAAAACCAATTAAGTTGAGGCACAATTTTTTGCTGTTTATGTATTGTGAAAATAGTGAAAACACATTAATTATGTGGACCCATTTTATTGAGAAAACCACCTTAAAAGGACCACATTGGCAAATAGTACTCAATTCTTTGTTATTTAGGGAGATTGATTTCAGTGAATAAATGCGTAGAAGAAGTTGGATTCGGATGCTTTATCATTTTGATGCTTTAGAGATCATACAGCAAAAATTTCATTAAATTATGGGATTGTGGGTAAGTGGTTGGAATTGGTGTGACCTATTTCTTTGCTTCTAGGCTCCATAAATTGTAAGTTTGTAACTAAGTACCAAAACTGTCCTACTTGTAGTGGAAGAATCTTTTAGGTCAGGTAGAGTTCAGTTCCCTTATACCACTAAGGGCTGTTTGTTTTCCGGTAAGTTGGGGGGGGGGCGTAGCCAATGTGTAAGTTGACCAACATCCCCATGTTCTTTTGCAGGGAAGTGTAAGGCCCACAGAAACTGAACTTTCCCTCCAGTAAATTTTAGGGGCACTTTCTCAGTTAAGTGTTGCCCTTCTCCCAGGTGGTAAATCACTTATCCATGGAGGGAAAAGAATACAAATAAATGCATTTACCCATAAAAATGTTAACCAGGTAACACTTACCCAAGTAAATGCATTTACCCAGAAAACAACTTCCTGGAAAACGAATTGAGGCCTAAGAAGTAGGGGTGTCAATTGGACTGGTTTTGGTCCAATATGAGTCCATTACAAATGGACCAGGTCCAATCCAATTCGTTGAATACTTTGGACCATTTTGAACCAATCCAATTCAATGTCTGGGCTGTCCAATCTGTTCAATTTGGTTTTAATTTGGATTTGTTCCAGTCCTAACCTGGTTTATTGACACCTGTATTCTTAGCTTCTATCAATGGACTGGATATGGGTTCAATCTGACCCAATCCAATATCAATCCGTTATGGATGAACCAGGCCCAATCCAATCCAATAAATACTTTGGACCATTAAGTTTGGACTTGTCCAATTCAATGTCTCTTATTGGTCTGACCAATCCTTCCAAATTGATTTTGATTTGGACAGGATCCAACCCAAAACTGATCTGTTGACACCCTTACTAAGGAGCATTGAGTTTGTCTAGACTCTAGAGAGATGCTGGTTTGAGAAATGATCTTTAGAGCTGGTGACCAGAAAAGGGGGGGGGGGGAGACATAACGTTGGGTTAGATTATCATCTTTAGAGTTATTAAACAACCACGGGGCAAAACAACTCTAAGTTATTGGTACAATTCTTTGTGCTCTTTTATAATGGGACCAAATGCCAAAGGATGATAATTCAGTGGGAATATTCAGAGTAAACTTTGATCCTCACAGTGTTCATTGCTATTGGCCCAAAAATTAGAAAAAGCCAATTTTTAAGTGCCTCAATTTTTCAGCTAATGAATGATGAATATGGTGGGATGTACACATTTTACTAAGCATGGATGTTATTGTTTTATCAATACCAATGACAAAATACTCACTGTAACATCATTAGTAAGAGAGTAGAAAACAGAATCTTAATCTTGATGTTGTTTTACACTGTATGATTACTCTTGTTGATACCTGTTTTACTACTTGAAGTTTCTTTTGTGGCCAATGTTCTCTCTCACTTGAAACTTTCATTGTTGTGTTTGTAGTTTTCCATTATGCTTAATAATTGTTGGTGATCTATTCATTGACAAGGTCATACTTGCATTCTGTGATTCCTGACTTGTAATCTCATTTATTTAGATGTTTGCCATGCTATCTGCTTGTAGGAAGCACCTGCTGTTATTAAGTCTGTGTATGATAAAAGAATAGTTGGATGTCCTGGTGGTGAAGGGGGTAAGTTCTGGTCCTCTTTATTTTTTTCCTATGACTTGCTTCTTTCTTTTACCATGAAAGTTGTTATCATGCCTTTTATTTTGATTACTGTTTAATGTGATTTACATATGTTTCCAGAGGATGAGCATGATGTCGTTTGGTTTTGGTTGGAGAAAGGCAAGCCACATGAGTGCCCTGTTTGTTCTCAATACTTCGTGGTGAGTAGGCCTTACTTGGACTACTACCTCACTTCTAGAAGCAAATATTTGACTTGTATTAATAGTAGAATTAGAAGCAACTCTCCAATAGACATTCTTTTTTCATGTGGGTGGACTGGTGGAGTTGCTATTGAAGAATTGAAGAGCCATATTTTGCCGTTCAGTGTCTATGAATAATTTTTTGAAGTGCTTTGAACTGTGTAAATTAATACAAGTAAAATCCAGCCTGGCCCCCTTGTTGCAGAAGGCAGTTTTTGTTTTGTTGTTCATCACATGCACAATTATTTTTGGTAGAATTTCACATGAAATATAGGAGTAATTGACCGAGATGGTTTTTCCCCATAGTTTGCCTTCATCAAATTTAACGGTGGATATCATTAAATGGACCAGAATGGCAAAACAGGATTCATATAGCCAATTCCATATAGTTGGGATAAGGCATGGTCACATGGATGATGATGAATTGCTTTCATTATTTGGTAGAGCTACTCTCATTTCTTCTTTTGATGTTTTTCAGCTGGAAGTTGTTGGACCAGGGGGACCACCTGATGGCCATGGTGACGACGACCACCATTGATTCAGCTTTTCCTGCTGGAATAAAATCTGATGAGGTGACAAGGTGGCTACTGTTATACTTTGTAGCTTCAAAGTTCAAAGAGCTACTGCAGTTTGTTTTTGCTGGAACTTCAGTTGTCATAACCCCCGTGTCTACCCTGCTTTTTAGTCCTTGATTTTTGTTTTTAGGCCTGGTCACCCATTGGACCATTGAATTCTTTTAGCCTTGTTGAGTGCATCATCAAATAATTGATGACAACAATTTAGACTTTTCACCTCTCTTCAAATCATGGGGGATTGTTACACTTTTTTTACCTTTAGTCCTTTTTGATGTATCTTATTGCCCTTCATTTGAGTAATCAATTTAGCCATGGTTTTGTAAGAAATTGTCGAAACAGGGAATCAATGATATCATCTGAAAGTCAAATAGGTCAATGCAATATGGAAGAATTTGAAACACTGTTCAGTGGTAAGAGGCCTCATTAACACTTGGTCTTGGCTCTTTCTAGTTAAAAAGTTTTTTCGACTACCCTGGATGAAAGTCATTTAGGCTTCCTTTGTTTGCAGTGCAATTTCATTTGTACTGGTGAAAGAAAACATCAAAACACCAAGAAAGAGAGGGAGGGAGGGAGGGGAAAATCTGTTTATTAAGGCTGTGTTTGGTGAAGGAAAAGGTAGGGAAGGGAAGGGAAATGTAGGGAAACCTTTACAAGGTAGAGAAGAGGGTAGAGAGGAGAAAATATATCGAAGGTAATCTTTGTTTCAACGTAAAACAATAAAAGATATCCAATCTGCTGTTGGCCTATTGCTTCCCACTCCCTAGACAAATCCATTGCCCCAACTCTACCATCCTTGGTTTGAACTTCCCGGAGTTTGGCATGCTGGCCACTTCTTTCATCTGCGGTTTGGCAATGCTGGATGAGAACTAGGGTAGATTTGGGGTAGCGGCTACCATATTTAAGCTCTTGTCAAGACGAGTCCACGTTCTGTGAATCCATGGGTTCATGGGATGCATGAACCTGCCAAGGCCTTTTGCTGTTAACTGAAGTGGCTGGTTGAACTGGAAACAAAATGACAAAAAACGCATCTATCCTCAGTTCGAACTCCCACTCGGCCACTCCCTCCTATTTTTGTTTCTCCTCCATCGAACCCTATCCCACAAGCACCGACGAGCTCAATCCACACTGGCGTCTGTCAATGAGGAAGCCACCAGTGGCGAGAGGAAACCATCCAGTAGTGTGTTCTCTGGCCGTTCTTTTTGGCTTTCTATTTTCAACAGATCGAAGAACCGCAGCTCACACCGATAGTCAGTCTTCTTCTTCAATGCATACACTCTATGGCTACTGAAACACCAACAAACAGGGATTTACCACAGTAACTCCATCCATGTAAAGAGTTTTTCTTCTTTAAAACTTGGAAAAGCAACAAAAAAAAAAACTAAAATGGATATAACACTAATCCAAAATGTAGCATCAAATGAAGGACCAAACCAACTCATTAAGCACTTGTAGGCAGTCACGCTTCAATCTCTAACCTTGAACACTTGATGGAGCCCTTGGAAATGTCGATCTCAATCAAGTTTTCTTCTTCATTCATGCCTGTTGTCGAGAAATTGACCCCGTCAACATTTCTAGCAGATTAGGTGTTTGCCTCGACTTGTGCTTTCTTTGGGGTTGACGTAATGCCCATCGGGGAGCTCAATCTCAATGAGGCTATCATCATCTGAAATTGGATCGTTGGAGCATCTTGGAATCCGTCCCATTTTTCTAGGAGATGACGAATTCCCTTAGCATTCCACCGATCACTACCAAGCGAATGATCCATGCTTTCGCTCTCTGACAAAAAATCCTGTGACCTGATGCCATTGTCATCAAGCTTACCTTTTCTGCCAATCTTGGGTTTCTCTCTCATGTGCATCATCGTCGGCTTCTCGGGGTGGTTAGTTTGCCATATTTCTCTCTCCGCTAGGTTTTTCTCGTTAGTAATTGTAAGATCATCTTTCACTGAGCTCTCTCTATACAGCCAGTTTTTTGCTTTGTGAATGTTACGAAAAGAGTAGATGAAACCAAAACGATTTCCCTCTCACTGCCGGTAGTTTCCGCATTGACGGATGCCGGTGTGGATGAGCTCGCCAATGCTTGTGGGGTAGGGTTTGGTGGAGGAGAAACAAAATGGGAGGGAGGAGTGGCCAAATGGGAGTTCAAACTGAGGAAGATAGGTGCGTTTTTTTGTCATTTTGTGTCTAGTGCAACCGACCACTTCAATTAACGGCCAAAGGCCTATTAAGTTACATTTAGGAGGCATTCTTTCTTTTGGATTTTGAGGGATGGGAAAGTCGGTCAATGGGATTTTAGTTCCTAGACCAAGAATCCCATATTCTTTTTTGTTTTTCAGCTTTATGTGGGGACAAAGGAAAATTTATTTCCTTGGGTATCACTTACCAAGGAAAGTAATACCCATCTCCTAGGTGGATAAATAACTTTTTCACATAGGACGAAATTTGCCAACACTTGAATGGGATAAAAATACCCCTTTTAATAATGGATTTATATGGCTAAAATGGTCATTGCCTTATTTACATGGGAAATAAAAGAACATGGGGGTAAATGCACTTACCCAGGAAAAACTTACCCAAGTAAGTTATTTACCAAAAAGCGAACGGGGCCTCAATGTCACCCAACCAAAGTGTTCGCTTCTTATTAGCAGGTTCACGCATCCCGTGAACCCACGGGTTCATAGAACACAGACTTGGTTAAGACCCTTTTAGGTTGTCCTTGCGTCAAAGCCCATCACCTCCTCAGTTCTTTGGCTGAGCTCGTGTGGATAGTTTTGGCAAGAGCTGTGCCACTATTGGTTCGATTAATAGAGAACTCTAATACTGGGACCTTTCTTGCTATTCTTAGGGATGCAAACAGATCGGATCGGATTCAAATTAGGGTATATTCGAATCCGATCTAAAATTGTTCATGTTGGACCCGATCCGATCCAAAGATTCGATCAGACCTAATAGGACTCGATCTGGATTCGAATCCTATCGGATCTTCGGATTTGATTTGATTCGACTTGTTTTCTTTAAAAATTAATAAATTATTAAAAAATACATAAAATATACCAATTTAAATAAAGAAAAAACAAAAAATACAAATATTCTTATTTAATTTCATCATATATACATGTTTTTTATAAAAAAAAGTAATATAACAAATTTATAAAAATATAATATAAATAATATATTGCACCCCTAGCTATTCTTGCACTTCTTGCAAGGTTTGAAGAAGGGGTAAATTCGATGGGGGCCCTGAATGTATAGAATGTCTATGTTGAGCTGGGGCCTTGGAAATCCGAGACCAAATCAGCCCCCCACCAGATTGCCCCCCACAACATTCCATAGTGCATCTCCGCCTTGTATTGGAAATATCTCCCGATGATAATTCCAAAAATGATGATATCATCATCTGGAGATGCTCTCAATATACAGTGAAGATGTAAAGTGGGTCATTGTGGGGGGCAATCTCGTGGGAGGCTGATTTGAACTCTGAAAATCCTCCTCTCCGTCTATTTGAAACAAGTGAGGATTGTGTCGGAGATGCTCTAAGGCTGCAATACATGGGACATGGGAGTAGGATTAGGACCTCGCCATGTCCCTCTGTTCTCATGTTCTCGTTTGGCTCGTCCTTTTCCCCTCAAATAAAACATTGCCCTGAGTGCCAGACTTTTATAGGGACATTGCAAGGTCAAAGGTGGCTGCCTGAAACTTAATTTCTCAAACACCCCTTCAGCTACCTGAAAGGCTGAAACCAAGCTATGGAAGTGATCAATTGAATGGGGAGTTTCATTAAAAGGTTAATGAATTACTGCTCCACTCAACCAGCAAATCCGGTTTCCTTTGTAATTTGCAATCTATTACACCAATCTCATCAGAAACGGAATGTTTCTGATGCACGGTTGTAATGTTGTGAGGTTGGTGTGAGAAGTGAGAGTGCTCTATGAGGAGCAGATTCAGACTAAAGCACAATATAGTAAGCACGTCCAAGGGTAGTCTGACTGCTGAGGGTATTTTAAGGGGCAGGTGTAATTATTATTTTTTAAGTACTCATTGAATAAATCGATGTGAAGCCACGCCATCAAGAAATTCTTTATCTTTTTTTTTTTTCTTACCCAACTCCTGTGGATCCTTTCTTCGGTCATGTCCACGGCTTATTTTTCTTATTGACCTTGAGATGCAGTCTAAGATTTTACATTTAGGCGTTAGCTCGATCCAGGGGGGTTGAATATTGTGTATTGTTAGGTGTACACCAGATAGTAATTCAAGAAGAAAGCTATATCTCCGAAGTATTAGAGTGTGAACGTTCTCGCTTGGACCATTCTCAGTTTGTTTCACATTTTAAAGTTCAGAAACACAACTAGAAATAGTTTGAATAATTCAAGGTTCTACACAAATACCAGTCCTGTTTAATCCTTCTTTGAATTGGTGGTGATCAGCAAGTAGATTTATTTATGACTTCTCTAGAGTTCCCTACTCAAAGTCATGTGGATCAGAAGAAATAAGAATGTTAAAATAAGCTTAACTGAGTCATTTATCCAAATTATTAATCTACCAGGAATTAAGCACATTATCAGTAGCTATCTGATCAGCCAAATGGTAATGAAATAGACACTCAGAGGAAAGAATAGAGAAACACACACACATCAAGACTGTTTCTCAGGAAAGAAAAGATTGCACTATTGTACTTGCTAGTGCAGCAGCTAACAGAACAAGTCAATTAAAAGTAGTTAAAAGAAATCCAAGTTAGATGAACTTCTTGGGTCTGGGAATGCAAGGCCCAAAGATGGATTTGGGCCCTCCATAAGTTGTCACCTGTCCAAACATTGCAATAATGTGGACCCAACACCGGATAATGGGTCCTATATATTTTTATTGTTTTTGATAAGGAGATGGGTCCCAATTCCCAAATGAGCCATAGGCTGTCTCCCAACCAAATATGGGGATTGGGGATTTTTTTTGGAGCTTCTTCTTGAACAGTTAACCTTGTGTGAAATTAAAAACCAGTGATCAGGTGGCTAAAAATGTTCAAAGTATGCTTTGATTTGGACCATCAGATCTACTAGTCAGACGACTCAGACCCATCCAGTAGTGGGTCCAAATGCTCGAAACAAGGGATTCAGTTATCAAGCAATGGGGGCCCATTGCAATCACAGTATCCACTATCCGACCGTTGGTGTTACGTTGACTGCCGACAGCTGGGTCCCACGTAAATTTTAAATTTAATTGATTTGCCTTGAGACAGATACAAGAAAACCAAGTCGTCGCGGGGACGGTGGTTGGCAAATGGCAAGAACAAATATTACAATTACTGCAATCATGGACAACCTTTTCTTTTCCTCCCATTTTATTAGTTTTTACTTCTAATGGAGGCGAAGAAGGTTAGGATCATTGCTGTCTCAGTGATCGTCTTCCTCATCGTCGTGCTTGTAGCTGCTCGTGTCAGTTTGAAACTATCCAAAGCTTTTTTCCTCATTTTCGGAGCTGGTATAGCTGGAATTCTTGCCGTCTTCATCTGGGTATTCCTACAAAATCATGTTGATCATCGTGGAAATTCATTAGAGAGGGGATTATCCTCAGAGGCAATAGAACTTCGGGTTGAGTACAGTTTTCTTAGGAAGGTAGCAGGAGTTCCTACGAAGTTCAGGTATAAGGAGATTGAGGATGCAACAGACAATTTCCGGGCGATCCTCGGAAGAGGTGGCTCCGCTTCTGTCTTCAGGGGAATCCTTGATGATGGCACGCCGGTTGCCGTGAAACGAATCGAAGGCGTGGAGCGTGGGGAGAGGGAGTTCCGGTCAGAGGTCACGGCGATCGCCAGCGTGCAACATGTCAACCTGGTGCGCCTCCTCGGATACTGTTGTGTCCCGGGAGGGCCTCCGTATCTTGTTTATGAGTTCATCCATAATGGGTCGTTGGACGCCTGGATCTTCCCGCCGAGCGGAAGCCGCAGAGCCCAGAGAGGGTGCTTGCCATGGAACTTGAGGTACAGAATCGCCATTGATATCGCTAAGGCTCTTGCCTACCTTCACCATGATTGCAGGTCCAAGATCCTGCACCTTGATCTTAAACCGGAAAACATACTTCTGGATGAAAATTTCCGGGCTGTTGTGTCAGACTTCGGGTTGTCGAAACTGATGAGTAAAGATGAGAGTAGAGTCATTACGACTATCAGAGGCACTAGGGGGTACTTGGCTCCCGAGTGGCTCCTGGAGAATGGAATCTCCGAGAAATCCGATATCTATAGTTACGGCATGGTGCTTCTGGAGATCGTTGGCGGACGGAGAAATGTCTTGATTCAAGGCGTTGACAGAACTCAGAGGAAGTGGTCATACTTTCCCAGAATTGTGAACCAGAAGGTGAGAGAAGGGAATTTCATGGAGGTGGTTGATGAGAGACTAGTCCGGGATGGAGGCATTGACGAGAGAGAAGTGAGAGTCTTAGTGTATGTAGCTCTCTGGTGCATACAAGAGAGGGACAGGCTTAGACCCACCATGGTCCGTGTTGTTGAGATGCTGGAAGGGCGGGTGGTTATCGACAAACCGCCGGAGACTGAAATGATCGTCGTTGACCTCCTGTCAGTCAAGGAAGAACCAGCCGGCGATGATGAAGAAGCTAGCAATTCCACTACATCAACACCCCAAAGAGAGACCCAGCTTCCTCCCACATCAACCTACTCGCTTGATGTCTCAGTTTTGTCAGGTCGGTAGCTCCTAACAGTGGCTGTTGGCTGAAGCTGCTCTGCCTGCGGTTCAGAAATCGAAAGGCGCTCCAAACTCCATTTTCTTCTGTAGGATCAATATAGGGACATAAATTTGTACTTGTTCTTTCTGAAAATGTTTTGTATGTCTCTGTCTATGGAGGATATGATAAAAAAGAAAGCCTTTTTGGAGAGAGAACTTGCTTTTGAAATTTCTCTCGTTTCTAGAGGAATCTAAGCAGTTATCATCAATCCATACTAGACATACAAAGTATATGTATATATTAAAAGGAATCATTGCAATCTTTAGTTACTGTAAATCTTGAAGATGAGACATTATAAAGTGATAGAAACTTCATAAGAATCAGAATTGATTTGGCCCGACCTAGCAAGAAGGGGACACGTGGGCACGATCTGATCAAGGGATGATAGCTCAGCCTAGCAAGTCTAGTTTGTAACATTTGGAGCTCGGGTATTCAGCCGCCTCAGCCCAAACCCACCTTGGTGTAGAGGTACATCGGCATCCAATCCAGTTCGAGAATGAAGAATCGAAGTAATAGCTCGGAGTTAATGACCGAATCGCCATGTAACTGACTCCAGAGGTCTGTCCAACAGATTCCAAGATACTTGAGATCACGATGAGCTAACAGATCCCGACTTTTTCAAGATCACGATGAGGACTTGTCCCGACTCCGCCAGTGTCAGAGGTGAAATGATAAGCCTTATCTACATATTGTTCCTTTGGAAGCGGTACGAACCTTATCTCCATACCTCTGAGATCCCAGAGCTTTTTCGTGAGACCCACGACTACTCCAGTATATAAAGACAGAACCCTCAAGGCAAAGGTACGCATGATTACTCTACTCTTTAGTACTCAAGCTCTCAAACATTCAGTTCGCATTTACAGCATACTGACTTAAGCATCGGAACGGCCTTGTTGGATTAGCCACCTTGAATTCTCTAATAGATTGTTTTGCAGATCGATCCAATTTGCTATCCACATGGAGTCTGAATCATTCTCCATCTAGGAATAGTCAGATCACGTAGCATCAAGAATAGTATTGGTTCATTCAGAAGCGTGCATCACAATCTTAACAATAATGAGAGAGAGAGAAGAATAGTGGAATTGGTTCCATTAGGATGATAAGGAGTGACAAAGAAATGGAGTCATGCATGGAGATGGGTTTCTGGATATGATGATCCAGCAAGCTGGATTCCTCTACATGATCTCTTATCCGTCAGTCTTTGAAAGAAAATTCCACTCAATCTCAATTCTGATATTAATTCACTTCGGTGGACGTTTTTTGTAGACTCGATCAATCGCTACTTGCAATTCCCCATCAGTCTCTTTCTATGCAATCTTCAAAGAAAAATTTTCCCCTTGATGGCGTCAGTCTCACATACCCATCAATAATCCAACTGGAAATAAAGGAATAGTATTGGTTTTGATTCATTTAGAATGGAAAAAGAGAGACGGTGATCAAGGCTCTAGAGATCATTTTCCTCCATGAAATAGCTTCGTTTGATGTAAACAAAACAAACCAGTCTGACCATTTTACATACTCTTTTCAAGCCTCCAAATAAATATTGGTAAGAAATTTAGTTTAAGCAAAATTCGTCCAGTTACTGTATTACTCCATCGATCCAATGTATAATTTAGATCTCTGTGCAGTTTTGCTAATAGTAGCTTAAAAGAATGAATGCCCTTTCATCATCAAGAATGGGGATTCTCTCCGGTTCTAGCATTTTTAAAAAATTTAATCCCACCAATCTTGTGTTATAGAGTTTCTTTTTTTTTTTTCTGGGAAAAGAGAAAATATTATTCTAGAAACCCCATCCGACCCCTTTAGATTTTTTGTTCTCATAAAATCTGACTTTTATTGCACTTCAGAAATTAACCAATCTCTGACATAATATTCTATTGGACCGGTTCGATTGGACGTTGAAATATATACTATAAATGGGTCATAAGCCTCGTAAATGAAAGAGTTCACACTATGATACAATTACTACTATTTGATTTGATGCACGATTAAACCACATTAATGATGTTATATAGTTTATTTACTTTTGATTGATTTGTGCTTGACAGGGTATATATTCGCTATCAAGACTAACAACATTAAAAATATCAGTTGATATATCATACACCATAGATTTTGCCATAAATGAAATATTAATTTTATCAGTAAAAAGTAATTCTTTAACAACATTAAAAATATCAGTTTCGGTATATCACACACCATAAATTTTGCCATAAATGAAATACTAATTTTATCAGTAAAAAATAATTCTTGGAAATTCATGGTGGTTTGTATTAAACAGTTATCCTTCTCCTTGCCTTCTCTTCTGCCTCATGCCCCCTTATCATCACCCCCAGCAAATGTCAACTGTTTTGATCCAATAATAAATATAAAAATTTAGTTTCCACTATAACTCAAACATCCTCACCTTATTTCTTAAATACAAGAGCTTCTTGTTCAATTTCTCTTTTATCTTTCTTCTTAAGATGCCTTGTAAACTCATTTGCTTAATTGTCACATTCCGTAAAAATTTATTATTAGTACTGTTGTTGTTTACTGAAATTAACCACCTTGTTAATAGAATTCAATCCTGAACTTTCGTGTTGCTGAATATGCTTGAACTTATCCAATACTGAAACCCATTCTCTAGTTGGAGACGAGTGTGCTAGGAGAGAATGGTCATGTCTTTGAAGCAAGAGCAGTGTAATTTGAATCCATTATTAATGACATCCTCTTTCTCATTAATTCAGTGGTTTTGATACCCAAAAAAAAAAATTAAAAGAACCTTTCTCTCATTGTTATTGGTAGAAACCTTGTAGATATCCTACAGTGCCCCTTCCATCATTATTATTTGATTAGTGACCCAGCCCCATAGATTAATGGGTAGACATCATTTTAGACTTGATGACAGAAAATATGCTAACCCAAGTCTGGCTGCAAATAAGAGTACCATTCTCTGATTAACTCAAATGCCATTTGTGCTTTCAGCAGTCTTATTAGATATTGTACACTAGTAAAACTGAGGTAGCCCTCCTCATGGGTTAGGATAACTGAAAGATTACAACTTCTACTATTGATAGTCTATTGTGACTAGGCTGATACTACAATGTGGGTCAATAATATTGGCATGGGCCCAAGTAATTGGAAGATGGCTTGAGTGAGATAAGAAACATCATCCCTACTCTTCCCATCATCCTTTTATTTAATTGGTAATCTGTGGGTGGTTACAAAAAGATGGAGTACAAGATGGACATCAAACAAAAAAACATGAAATAGTTTTTTTCTATTTTCCTTTCTTGATCTAGAAGAACAATTATCAGGCCCTCAAGCTTCTCTTTTGTATAAACCTACCAATATGGTGCTTAGGAGCACTTGTATCAGTCATTTAAACATTAATTAAGCAAATATGGGAATCATATTAGTTTTTCCCTCAGATCCAATGTGGAGACAGATGTTGCCTCTCTTAACTAGAGAGGTTGTATGCATGATATTGAATATTTCTGTTTTAACATTTCTTTCTGCTCCCTCCGTTCAAACCCATGCAAAGGGTTGTATTTCTGTTTCAAGTTGAATTGATATACTAAATACAAGTTGAATTGTCTATGTGGAATTGGAATAATAACCCACCAAATAACCTCGTTGAAGTTGGTAATGTTAAATTTTTAATGAGGAATCCGGATCTCCTACATACAATGATCCTACCCACAGGACACTATCTCTGTAAAATAAGAATATCTCCCCATGAATCGTAACATGTAAACACAGAAGATATTCCCAATGTACAGCTGTAGTGTCTTGTGGGTAGGAGATCTTAGCCCTTTAATGATAAGATGCAAGGAAGTGTTGTTATATGCGCCATGTAATAAGAAATTATTTAAGCACCCATAGTTTAAGGATGGATATGGCACAAAATGGATCGACTACACAAGATTCATGTATCCAACCCCTATGTATTGTTGAAAAAAGGTTTAGATGATGATGATAAAGTGAAAAATGAAAAATCTATGATCCCGGAAAGACATGATATTAGGAATTCTTTGACCCATAAAAATTTTATGGTGCTGGTTGTTTGGTTTTGGTGAAAACCATAGTTTATTGGAAATTCTTTGACCAATAAAACTTTCATCTCCCCATGAAAGATGTGATTTTTGGTGAAAATCCACCTGATTGGTTACCACTTTTATAGTGTTGGTTGATTGGTTGCAAGTTTTCCTACATCATGTCTTTCCAGCATCATAGTCAAACACAAATTCTTAAGAAATTTAAAGGGTAAATTACAAATTACTATTATGTACTTTGGGGGTAGTGGCAATTATGAGTCCAAATTTACTCTTCACACAGCATGCCTCACATTGACCTCACAGCATGTCCTAGCTGCACATCAAGAACATTTTCCATACTTATATTTATTATTGATAGGGAGATGTTCCCAATACAGGGTGGGATGTGGCTGTTAGGTTGGTGTGAGGCGTGCTCTATGAGGAGCAGATCTCAATTCGGCAATACCCTCTGAACCTTCAACTTCTGACAAAGACCCTCCTGTTGTTAGCATTTTGTTAGTTAACTTTGTAAAAAAAAAAATCATGTGACTATTTAAATTCTTTTTAAATTTCCAAAGTATCCCTTTTTTCCCCATAGTTTTTTTTTTTTTTCATTTTCATTGTGTTACCGATTTAGTTGATATTAATTGCATGTTGTACATGTTGCAGTTCTAGGTTTTCATATAAGTTTTTTTTTGGTTGCAATTTCCATTTTATAGAAATTTTCCCTAGTGGATATTTTGATAAATTAACTTCTTCTATCACTCGACTTAATGTAGAAGGAAGGTCTTTAAAATTTAAGGGGTCTTTGTGAAAAACAAAAGTTTAGGGGGTAATTAATACTACCCCTAAAATACAAGGAGGGTAGTAATCTGCAATTTACATAATAACTTGAAAACTTTTCCACTAATCTTCTGACAAATCAAATGGAGCATATAGTTTCCAAATTCCAATCCAACAAAGTGCCATCTCATCAAAACCCTAGCTAAGTCTTCTTTTTCCTGGTTATGGAATAACTTCTTTTGATTTAAAAAATCAGTGATTCTCAGTGACTCAGTCTCAAGTCCTTCATTGCCACTTGGATCATACGTCACCTCAGTAAACGTCACATCTGGCAACCAATAATAAACGAGAGCGTCTATGATTATGACCCCCAAGATATATAAAAAGGTTTAAAATATCGTTACGTTTATGATATTGGGGAATATATCGGGTCAAACCATGATTCAAAAGATAGCCCGGACTTAAACCAATACTTCTGAATCGATTTAAAAAAATAAAATAAAATATAAAAAAAAGCATCAATACCAACGTATCCATTTGTATAGATAATTAGAACTTTCATATGATAAATAAGCCATCTACTTTTTTGTTTCTCTTTTTAAATAACGCTAAATCATGTAGGTCAACAAATAAACTGTTATTAATTCATCAATGCCCGACATACCACATTAATTAATTGAAGTTGTCTGGTAGTCTCTAGATTTGAACAATTCTTGAGCAAATGGAAAATAGACCTAAAGTTTCTGTACTTTGGGACCAAAGTAAAGTAGTGGCAGCAGCATATCTTTGTCTTACCATTAAAACAAAGCCAAAAGCACAAACATATTGTTTCACAACTCATTTCATGTTTTTTTTCGAATCTTAAGACTACTAATCATCTCTCAAATGCATAGGTAGATTTTTTTTTTTAATTTTAATTTTTGCTCTGACCAATGATTCTCTCCTAATTTGTTGTAGGGCAGGGGAAAAGTTGACAAAATGAATTTAATTATGCCCTAAAGTTGGATCGACTGTTTTCAACTTGGTATTGACTCATACGGTTTAACCGGTAATCCGATTTAGTGTTTTTAATCCATTGTTGACCCGGATGAATGAATCATTCGAACTGTTACATGGTCAAGATTCTTGGTTCACTTTGAGTAAAATCTGGAGAAAAATTAAAATCCGTTGATTTGGTCAAAAACATCCGATCTGAGTGGTTAGTCGTGGGTTGCATACTAACTATGTATGTAAAATTTGGGAGGCCATAACTTTGTATTTCAATGTCCCATTAAGGTTATTTTTTTTTTATTTTGGGTAATTTTTTGAAATCTATACATATATGGCACCTTGCCCCACTATTTTTGCAAAAAAAAACTCCTTTTGGCTTCAAATTGCAATTTTTTATATTTTTATAAATAAAAAAATTAAAAAGCATAAATTAAATATAAAATAATATATATCATATCTAAACCATAATTATAAATATTTATTGATAAAATACGTTTTTGTATAGGGGCAAAGCAAGAGGGACCCAAGGGAGCCATGGCCCCCCATTGGCCCAGAAAATCCCCATTCTTCATGTATATTTTCCCCCACCCCAATGGTTGCCCCCTCATGGCCATCCATATTCCCCCCCGCCAAATCCACTTAGATTTTGTCACCCCTCATAAAAAATTCTTATCTCTGTCCTTGTATGTGTGTGTATATAAATATATATACTTAAAATGTATAGATGCTGACGTGGCATGGTGTGATTCATTTGCCCCGAACGATCAAGTTGATGACTCGTGACCCGGAGGCAAAAAATGGTTCGGCCTCCAGGTTAGTTTTTAAAACATTGGTCGGATCAATTCCAGTTGGGATCAACCTCTAACTAATTATCTAAAATTACATTGACTTGGTCAATGATTCAACCAGTTGAACTATTGACCTATCTGATCTGTTCAATGGGCTAGTGGATTTTTATTTTCTTTATTGAACTGCTGATCCATTGATGTAAAAGGAAAAAATTGGTTCAAATTATAGTTGGATTTTAGAACACTAATTATGCTTTTATATTTATATCATTAGATGAAGTGATCTTTCAACCAATCCTTACCATCCATCGGATAACCCTTGATTTCTTTTGGACCCAATATTTTGATAGATTGTTATATCCTTAATTATGTCCTAAGCACTTGTTACAATTTCCTTTTTCTTTTAAGCACCATGATGGGTTGGATGTATGGATGATATGAAGATGCGTGTTGTAGTACAAATAGGTTTCTTTATTATATTTGTCTTAGGAAGGAGAGACAATGAGACCAGCAGGCAGCCACTCTCCTGAAAGTAGTACAAAAAGGTGAATGTGTAAAAGCCATCCACCTTTTCCTCTGCAAATAAGCTTCCTCCTTTTCATGAATTTGTTATTTGGAAATACAAAATTGATTTTTCATTTTATGCCTTATGCTTGCTTTTCAGCTTTTGGAAGCATATGCTATGCTGTAGTACAAAAGTAGTTTTTTTTTCTCCTCCTTACTGATGAATGATCCCTCATTTCTCCTTTTCTCCTTCCTAGTAGCGAATAATGTTTCATTCCGTGAAGTGTGAACATATTGTCTGATGCAACCCCGAATGGTATTGTTAATGACTAAAGCTAAAGGCATCTTCATACAGAAACAAATAGAAGAAATGACATGCGAATCCACTCAATGTCGAGTTGGTCGTAAGGTATTCCTCATATTGAACCAAACAGCGAAAAACGGGAATGGGATATGCTCCTCACACATGGGCGTCTTATAGGCACAATTACCATGCATTAGGAACATCTTCCGTGAATAATAATTTATAAGTACGGGAGATATTCCGAATGCATGATAGGATATATGTGTATGAGATAGGTGTGAGGCACCCTGTGTGAGGAACAGATCCTGTCTCTAAAAAGCCATGGATTGTGTGAAAGTGGGCCTTGTGGTGCATTCTTTCATTCACCCCACAAACGCCTATAGTGCCTGACCCTTAGGGGGCTTAGCATGCCGCATGTGGAATCTAATGACATGGATTCCACATATCAATAAACATTGAGGGTGCTTGGGACCGAGGTGTGTCACGAGACATTTGATTCCGCTGATGTGGATTCAATGCCACATCAGAAAAAAGCAGAATCAATAAAAAATTGCATTTTGTTAACTTGTTTCTCAAAAAAAAAAACCGTTTTTGCAATGATTATCTTGGGGATTTGGGAAAGAAGGGGTTTCTTGAAACATTAAATTGAAGTTTCTTGAATCACCAAGGTGATGTGACATATTGAAATTTGAAAAAGTTAATTTCTTTTTGAGATGTCATACAATTGTCATTATAAACATATTATAATAATAAGTAAGATCACTTTAAACACCCCATCAGTGTACATCTCAATTTTTTTTAGTGGAATCGGTTGTTCATGTTTCCTGAAGTGTTCTCAATTTTTCAAGAAAAGGGTTGCTTGTGCAACGCCTCAATGCCAAACAACCTAGGTGATGTTTGGCATTAATGCCATTTTCTGATAAAATGGCACCACATAAAATGTTGCTTTAGACCACGCCTTGGAAATAGGGAAAGTGTAGTTTGGAGCAACACCAAATTCAATGTTTTTGGGGAAAATGATACATTACTATCAACGATGCAATAACGTGGCATCAATGTAACTTAATCTTGGACGTTGGATAATATAGATCAGTGTTGAAAATACTGATGCCAACACTAGTACCAAATAAAAGCAATGAAATTTTCTAAAAAAAAAAAGGCAATGTGGTAGCACAGGTTCCAAACAAAAAATGGTACTTACAATTTCCCTATAGTAGCCATTTAAATTTCACATATATTTTACCCCTCCTACCCATGTTTCCTATCTTTTGGCCCTTCCTTTCCATGTTTATTACACTTTGGCCCCCACCAATAAAAGATCCTACCTCCTCCCCTACCTACATGAGTTTTTTGTTTTTCCCTTTTATCAACAAAATATGGATACACTAGCTCTGTGATTGGATGAGTGCAGAAGAGATTTCACAACCACTTCGGAACTTGATCATTAAACTCAATAGTATGGTTTGGTATTCTAGCTCTAGCGCTAGCAGTCAATAGTATGAGTTATAATGTTTCGATCTTGGGAATATGAAGTTATAAATAACATGGTAAGAAACAAAAAAGCAAGGGGTTAATCAGCACTCGAGATTTTTTACTCACTTTTCCTACCCATTCTTTATAGGCCGTGAATTGGAGCCATACATCCCTATTATGAATTGAGAGATGTGTGACAGTAATTCACGACGGGTAGAGAGTGGATAATAAAAGTGAATAGAAAATCTGGGCTCGCTAATCAGTGGATTGGTAAGGTTTTCTGTTGGTCGTAGTGAAGACTTAGAAATGAAATCCCCTAAATTAGGTTTGGAAAAATCTGAAAAGTTAATCATGATGTACACTAAATGCAAGGGGTTAATCAGCACTCGAGATTTTTTACTCACTTTTCCTACCCATTCTTTATAGGCCGTGAATTGGAGCCACACATCCCTATTATGAATTGAGAGATGTGTGACAGTAATTCACGACGGGTAGAGAGTGGATAATAAAAGTGAATAGAAAATCTGGGCTCGCTAATCAGTGGATTGGTAAGGTTTTCTGTTGGTCGTAGTGAAGACTTAGAAATGAAATCCCCTAAATTAGGTTTGGAAAAATCTGAAAAGTTAATCATGATGTACACTAAATGCAAGAATATTACATAACCAACAGCAGCAGCTACATCATGAGGGACAAAAGAAATGAAACCATTTGCTTTGTATTGTCAAATGGGCTGTTAGTAATAGAAAGAGAGTAATATTTTTGAAGTGTCAATTCCATATGGCATAACCTTTTTCTAGGCATACATTTTTTTTTTTATCACTTGGAATATATTATAATATGGCAATTTCTATGATACCCATGCCTTTTTCTTATACCCATACCTAAAAGAGAGAGAGAGAGTGATAATGAGTTGCTCGAAAAAAGTTGCTTTAATGATTTTTCAAAGCAATAGAACTAAGTATTAACCTGTTTCAAACTATAACTAGTATAACAAAAAGCAATCTCTTATAAAACTACTATTGTTCATTGCTATGCATGAAAAGCACAAAAGATAAAAGAAACTATATATAGATGCAGCGTCAATTCAGCAATCTCCCTAATGTTATCCTGATTTACAAGCCCTAACAAAGGAGGGGAGGGGGGGGGGGCTTATAAAGTTGCTACATAGTGTTGATCCTAATTTGAAATAAAGTTGTTATATATAAGTTGTGTTATTTTAAGAGAATTTCATAGAAAATTTTCACTTAGGCTCAGTTTGGAAGGAGTATAATAAATAAATACAAATATGTAGAGTGTAAAATTTTGTATTTTATATTATTTTGTGTGTATTTACATCATACATATTTATATTTACACTCTTTCCAAATAGAACCTTAGGCTTTATTTGGTTGCATATAAAATGAACATTGATCTATCTCCAAAAAATTTGTTTGCACTATGGTGATGTTGGGTTTGTAGTTTTGAAAAAGAGTGGTATGGTTTTGGAATCACACCCTTTATTTTTTTTCTGAAAACGACAACAATTTTATTTTATTTTTCTGTTTTATTCATAATTCAATTGCCCAGGTTGGGCTTAGAACCTAGGATAAGGGCTATAGGTCAGGCCCCAGACCTATGAATTATATGTATAAAATATAAAATATTATGCCTATAAAATTAATTTTATATATTATGTCTGAACACAAAACCTAGGACAAGTCTAGAATTTCCGGCCGAGCTGGGTGATTATCCCTACAGGCTACAGTATTGATTCTGTCATTCATGGTTATATAGTTTTTCATTATTTACATTTCTTTTATTAAGCTTTTCATGCAATATACCGATTGAGGGGTGGCTCAGTTGGTTGGTTCGCTTCAGTATTAATGTGGATTGGATTTTCGCAAATCACCCCCTTGGGGAAGGGGATTATTAGTGGTGAATATCACCAAATATCAAGAAATAAAAACCTTTTCACGCAATATGATAAAAAAGATGCGTTTCATTTTGCTGGTTTTGGAACCATATATATACTAATTATGACAATAGTATATGAAACACTTATTTCTATTGTATTGCCTTCAAGGTTCAAAATATCGATACTGGTCAATACAGCTTATCATGGCATACTTTTTTTTTTAGCTTTTCTTCTCCAATTGGCTAAAAGGGATTGGTTTAAGGCCCTTCTACCCCCTGAACTAGGTTAGACCCCGAAACACCTCCTGTAGAAATGTATTAGAAAATTACTGAAATGATACGTATTGAAATTTTGAACCTTGATTGCCTTCATGAACCAAATGGAACACAAAACAACCACAAAATGAAAATGGTCATGAAGAATAAATATTTTCCACAAAAGTGATTTTGTTATAAATTTCCTACAAAAGAAATTAGTTGTAGGCAAATGACTTCCCTTTATTTTCAACGTCATTTTCTGAATAAAGGGTTAGGTCCTCTTAAATCAGATAGTGTAAGTTTGTGACATCCATATATTTCTCAACCGTGTGGATTTGTTTTCCAAGTTAAATAAATTATCAAAAAATAGAAAAGCAATTTATTTTCCTATTCAATTCCGGTTAGTTGCAAACAAACGCAGCCTTAAAAAGGAAAATCATTAATACAGTGTTTGGAAGGCCATACCGGAAAGTGAAAAGCTCCCGTTCAGATTGAACGTAACTGTATACGCATACATATAAACGAAAGGAGGGAGGGAAAGCGAGGGAAGAGGGAAAAGCTTATATGCTTTTTGCGTCACCTCCGCCCAGTAAGTTCAGGTTGGTACAATGGGTATGAAATGAAATCCCATTTCTGTTTTCCTCCTCTTACTACTCCTGATTAATTCCATTTTTTATAGATGTTTCTATACCTGCAAGATTATGCTTCTTTTTTATACATCTTTTTGAAAAAAAAAACAGAAAAAAATCGCTTTTTTACTCCCATAGATTATTTGAGCTTTTAATCCGTGGTTAATGATCACCCATTCACAATGGGATTATTCTTTTGTTGTTTTTGAGAAATATTCTTGGGTTGTTCTAGTTGATGTGCTTTATTTTGTCCACTGCCTACAAGCATAAATTCTATCGGTATTAGAAATCGAGAGTCTCTTAGTTGGAGGGGTCTCATTCATGCATGTTGTGCTTTGATCTGTTGTGGATTCTCTGGTCATAAAGATTTCCTGCTTTTTCCCCTTTTTTTATCTCTCCTTTTTGTGGGTGCCGTCCTCTTTATGGACTTCTAGGTGTTTCAGGAACAGCTTATAGCTGGTGTAAGCAAGAGTGGCTGATGCAGATTCATCAGTTTTATTCCATTTTCACCCACCCAGTTGCGTATAAATAGAGACTATCGATTTGGGTGTTTCTTCATTGCAGGAGCTCTTTTCAGTTGTTTCTGAAATAGGCGGGTTTGTTAGTGCAGTTCTCCGAGCTGTTAAGATGAGCTTTACTAGCCCTTCAATATGTTCTGGTTAGTCTCTTCTTCCCTCATTCATTATTGTCTTTAAGTCTTATCTGGCTTTGCATAAAGTGTAGTTTACTCTTAATAATGGAGTTCCATCCCCTAAGTAATGGATATTTGTCCCTTGGCTTTGGGTCTTTTCTTAATGTAGGTTTTGTATTGCTTTTTATAACAATAATGGGTAAATGATAATATTTTTGCTCTATATTTCCTCTACGGTTGTTGTTTTGTTGTTTATGTGGTTAACTTTGATGGTGCAAAATATCAGGTAGTAGAGCTACAGCTACTAAAAAGACATTCGAGTTTGGGAGGACCCATGTGGTTAGACCCAAAGGGAAGCACCAGGCTACTATAGTTTGGCTACATGGCCTTGGTGATAATGGCTCAAGGTATTATTACTATGTTTCACTAGAAAAGCTGCTACTTGAAATTTCAGGTTCATAGTGTCTTTTTTTTTTCCAATTGTTTTCAGGTAGCATTATTTAGATATGTATTGACCATTTTAGTGTGAATTACATGCCATGGCTGGTTGAAATGATGTACATGCTTAACTTTATTTATTAATTTGTTGATGGAGATTGTGAATGTAGCTGTTTCTTTAATATGATCAATGACAACTACATGCTTCAACAACGTGTGAAACAGGGACTGGGATAATTACTTGTTTGTGTTTACTCTCTCCTCTATTAGTAACATTGGCAAGATATTATTCTTTCTCCCTTTATCTTGAGTATATACCTTATGTTTGAGGAGTTGGTAAACTTTTTGTTGCAAAAACCGGAGAAGATGAGTCAGAGAATGTCAAATCTCTTGCCCTGTCCTCTTGCAAGAGTAACTTAATTTTAAACTTATCTTTCTTCAGTCATACATCCTTTTCATTAAGATTCTCATTCTGAGTGATTCAATGGAAGAGAAGACCGGTGCCATGAACTAAAACAAAACATAATTCTTTGTCCTTATCTTTCTCTCTTTTCTCTAAGCTTTGCTGGGAAAGCTTTGTATGTGGAAAGTGAATATGCTGAAACACTTGAATAGGGGACCACTAGCTCATCACAAGAGTCACCCAGCCAAATGAACAAACAGACTAATTTGGCCTCATATGTAAATGTAACTTGCTTCCAAAGATATATTTATGCTAGCTTACAGTACTCTTTTCCCTATCCCAAATTATGATGGCTAACAATAAATCTTGACTCAAGTTTAAATGGAAGCTATTTTTATTTCAACACTTAAGCACTCATATTATAAACTTTGTGGTTTTCTGCCATTAGGAAGATACTCCATTTTGAGTGTGTTCCCAAGATTAAATAGATTGACACAACTGTAGCTGGTGTCTTGAAGTTATCTATTTTATTTTTTGATAATAAAAAGAATTTTTTTATTAAAATAAAAAAAAAAGAAAATACAAAGGAAGATGACCAGCAGTCACCTGAGAGAAGAAAGAAGCAAACTTCAACTCAAAACCAGCCCCACCTTCTTAAAAAAACCAAAATAAACCCCCCACAAAACAAATGAAACAAAGGAAGGTGTCTTGAAGTTATGTAATAACAGTCTTCAGACTTCGTAAAGAGTAATAGCAACTATTTCAAATCTGTTTCTCTTATTTCATAATCATACAATATGTTATTTTTTTCTTTAACAGAGATATAAGAGATTTTCTCATTTTTTCATTGTTTTTGTGCAGCTGGTCCCAGCTCCTGGAAACCCTTCCTCTTCCAAATGTAAGGATTAGAAACATTTTTTCCTCTGTTTGTATAGATCACATTGTATATCAATGGTTATCATCATCTCCAATGATTGAAGAATTGCTTCCTGTTTTATTTGATGTATTTATCATTTATGTTTGAATTTTTATGATACAGATTAAATGGATATGCCCAACAGCTCCTACTCGACCTGTAGCAATCTTTGGCGGCTTTCCTTGCACTGCATGTAAGATAGATTAACGTTGGATAGGTTTGAAATCATTATCTTGTTTTGATTTTCTGCAAGCTTTGTTGTCGTCTGATGACTCATGCATTTCTTTTTGAAATGCTTCAAAATTAAAATATGCAATTGGAGCACCACAAACATATTCTAATGGTGCTTGTGCAATTTACATCAGGGTTTGATGTAGGAGACCTTTCAGAAGATGGTCCTGATGATGTGGAGGGTCTAGATGCTTCTGCAGCACATGTTGCAAACCTGCTATCAACAGAACCCGCTGATAGTATGTTTTCACCTAGTAGCTTCCAGGACTCTATTAATCCGTTGTGATAAGAAAAGTTCATATATCTGTCTATACTTGTAAAGTTGCAAGGGTAGATGATTTTGTCTAGACATAATAATGCTTCATTGATTTGAAAAGTTTAATTCTTTGCTTGGTTATAAAGTTGTTAAAGCCTTTTTTAGCTATCAATTTTTTTGGCCAAAAAAAAAAAAATGTAAGGTTTGCTGCTTTCCCTGATAAATTTCTATGGTTCTAGCCTTCGATTCATTTATGTTTTAAAGATAATATAATAACATCAATCATTATTCATTATAAGCCATGTACCAGAAAAAGAAGGGGCAAATGGAACCTTCATTAGTTTTCTCTTCTGCTGGGCATATCCTTACCATGTCTTCCCTTAGTAACTAATTACATAATAAGATATCTTTGAGTATCTATTGCACTATCTTGATATACTAGAGTTGATGATATCTTACACCTTGCTAGTTGTGCATCATAGTTGAGTGACTTAATGTTCTACATATAAACCATAAAGTCTTCAGGTTCAATCCTTTCTTGCCCACAGACTCCACATAAAACATAACATCAAGAACAAGCTTAGGCATGTTTTTTATCAATAACAGGATCAATTTCAGTAAAAAGGAATAACTTTAGTACAAAGAAAGGGAAGGGATAAACCCTCGTAGCCCTCCCCATCAGAAAGTAAACTTACAACACAGCCCAAAATAAGCTATTCCTTCCCACCCCTTGTTTAGCAAGTATATCAGCAAAGGCATTAACATCTCTTCTGACCCAATTACAAATTACCTTTACTCCTTGTAGCAATTTAACACCTTCCCTCTTCTCATATATGTAACACCACCAACCATCCTCTTTTTGGAGCCTGCTAATTACGAGCTTCGAATCACCTTCAATTATTTCAGCTCTTTAGCCTTTTGAATCCCTTCCTTAACATCCATGATTTCAGCCCTTAACGAGTCCCCAACTCCAATTGGACCTGAATATAGTTCAATAATATTTCCCCCCTTATTCCTGAAAATCCCACCTATGCTAGACGGACCTGGATTGCCTTCACTGCTACCATCAAAGTTTAGCTTAATAAAACCTCTAGTAGGACGTGGGTGGGGACCAAAGAGACCTGACCACCTCCTCACTTAGAGCAGAATCAGCTACCATTTCCCACTTTTTCATCGCCTCAATGCCAGGAACATCCTTAAAAAGATCCAGTGACTTAACCCAGTGAACTACCTTAGTGGTTAGAATTTTGATGACAGCTTCCCTGCTTCTTTTCCAAGAAATATTCTTTGGTTCCTCTCCTCCCAAATTGTCCAACACACCGCTGCCCTTGTGCATTTCCATAGCATTCTTCCCCTCTTCTTTTATCAGCTTAGGAAAGTAGAAGCAAATAGGTTTTGTACTAGGCTTAGGGATGTATTTTTAATCTCACATCTTGATTGTGTTGGCTCTTATCATACCTCACTCCTTTCTTAACAGTCAAACTCGGTATTGGGGGATTCAGTATGGGTGCTGCAACTGCCCTCTATTCTGCAACTTGCTGTACTCAAGGGAGGTATGGGAATGGCAGCCCATACACAGTTAACATAAGTGCAGTTGTTGGTCTAAGTGGCTGGCTTCCGTGTTCAAGGTCTGGATTCTTTCAGCATAATTGTTTCCCCACCCCCATCGACCCAGACACCATTTCTTTGATCCACACACTCACTGATGATTGGTAGCTGTTGTCAAAATGAAGTAACATAAGTGCAGTTTGATTCCATATGTTAAGTTGGTAGCTGTTGTTTTCCAGGAGCTTGAAAAACAATATGGGAGGATCAAATGAAACTGTCAGGCGTGCTGCATCTTTGCCTCTTCTTTTATGTCATGGTAGAGGTAATTTATATTTCTTTCTATTATATACTGATATGTCATGTTATAGGTTACTTCATTTTGATTTTTTGGTTTATTTATTTTTATTGGTTGTATCATTTGTCTCCAGTATTATGGAGTAAATCATGCAAAATAACACATGATGTGTTCCAACCACCAGCTCATAAAAAAAGGTGTTTCAATCACAATGTCGAGGCTGAGTCTTGTTTTTTGTACATCATGATATAATTATAACATACTATATTATTTGGATTTATACAACTGATGGACCTGGAGCCTGAGAATTTTCTTTAGTTTCATTCGGGTTGCTTTTCGAAAATTCATTATTAATACACTCCAAAAAGCTAATCTTATCCGCCCAGAGTAATAAAAAACATCTTACTGTTTCCACTTACTGAAACTCAGGTTCTGTAATCTTAACTGATCATGTAAGAACAAAAGCAGATTTTTTTTTTGTTCCCAACAAGCTTTTTCAAATTTTGTGCTGCTTGTTTCTTTATGCATGTTTATTTATTTGTTTTATATTTCATGGTTTTCTATTTTATTCATTTTTTTATTAAAGAAAAAATTAGTTCAGCAGCACTTGAGAATCAGCAGACTTGTTTCAAAGTCTACTGAATTCTTAAACAGGCATTGAAATGTGGAAATTAGGGGGAAGGGGAGGTTACTCATTCTAGAGACATCGTGACCATCACGATTACATGTTTATGTTGGAACATGAATATAAAACTTTCTTCTTGAGCTTGATGTATTTGAAGTCTCTAAATGTGCACCATAATCCTCCTAACTGGTGCTGTGAATGGTTTTTGCTGCACAGGATAAAACCACCTCAATCAGTTTACAGGTTCCATTTAACTTGTTGAACTTCTTGTTTTTGTTATTTCTAGTATTTCAAATCATCTATTTCTGATGTTTATCTTTGGGAAAACCATTATATTTAATCTCTTTATTGCCATTTAGCCAAAAAAAAAAAAAAGCTTGCTTGCAAACAATCAGCTTCATAAATCATAGCTAACTTTTTATCCACTTGGAAATTTTTTCTTTCATATGTTATTATCTGTTGGCCACAGCAGTTTGGAAGCGTGTGTCCATGCTAACCACCCTAATCAGGCTTGCCACCTATTTGAAAAGTCCATCTAATGCTCAAGCACTGCCAGAACTTTCATTCAGGACATGGAGTTGGAATTGACATTTCAAGATTTTAAGCCAGGGATATCTCTTCATTTACAAACTGACACATGCTAGGTGAAATGACAATAGATATCCTGTTTATGAAAGTAAAAATCAATGCATGGTGGTGCTTTTCTTTTTAAACATGCCATCATCATCATCCATGCCTTATCCCAACATGAATCCTGTTAGGCCAATCCATTCTATTTAAAGCCATATCCACTGTTAAATTATTAGTGCTTAAATCTTTTTCTTACTACTTCTACCCATGTCCTTTTTGGTCTACCCTGAGCTCTTCTAGCCCCTTCATGTGTAACAAATCACTTCTTCTAACTGGCATAGTTGGTGGTCTTCTATGCACATGCCCAAACCATCTTAATCTACTCTCTCATTTTATCACCTATTGGAGCTATTCCTAGGTTCCTATGGATCTTTTTAAACATGTATTTTTTATTAATGATAACGTATGCCTTGGTTCATCAAAAATTGTTGTGCCCAACTCACACCCCTTTTCTTCTGCCTCATAATATCCAGGTCTTGACTTTCGTATAGGTCCCCATGATTTTAGAATTACCATTATCATAAGTTTGCTGTCAGCTTTTGTTGAATATTTTGATGTGGCCATAAATGAATGCTGAAATATTTTCTTTTACATGTAAAAAAAAAGGAGATTGAAAAAATGTGATCCTTATATGGGGTTGTAATTGTCTAACTTGTTATTTTCTTCTGGCAGCTGATGATGTAGTCCTTTATAAATATGGAGAGAAGTCTGCAGAAGTCTTAAGTTCAGCTGGATTCCGCAGCCTTACTTTTAAAACCTATAATGGGTACCTTTCTTGCTCAATCTTCCTGTTTTATATTTGCTTGCTATAAAGTGAGAAGCCTTCGTTAGTCACTGGTTTCACCATGCAGACTTGGCCACTACACAGTCCCTGAAGAGATGGATGAGGTCTGCAATTGGCTTACAGCAAGGTTGGGGCTTGAGGGAAAATGCTCATAAATTGTAATCACTTGTCATTTTCAAATAATAGCTTTCCAATGAGAAAATAAGTGTTTTAGATGCGGGAAAATCACTTTATTGTCTGTACGGAGTAGGTAGCGGGCAGTAAGAAGTAGATGTGGGTCTAGAGTATATATATTGTGGCATTAGTCGGTCTCTTCCCTTTTCCTCCTCTCATTCGGCTTGTTGGCACCTAGATAGGATTAGTAATGGTGAAAGAAATAAATATGAAGTGGGTTATTCATTTGACATTTGAATTTTTTTTTTCTTTTATATATTAATTTGGGTGGGAGTAACTTATTGGTTGTGTATCTGATCTCCGAAGTCCGAACAAAAACAATTGTGGAATTTGAAATTTAGAATCTTGCATAGAAGGGAAAACTGTCCAACAAGTGGTTATTCCAGAGATATGAAGTATAAACAGGAAGATAATTGATGCAGGACTCTGGTGGCAATATTTATTCCAGGGATGACACTGACAAACCCCTATATTTTATTAGATGATTTTGTGTGTTTATGATAAATTTCACTGAAAATAGCCTCCTTTAATTAGCAAATACCCCTCAGTTGTTCTTTCATCTAATAATTGCACTGTCCTTAATGACAAATCTCATATAGGTAGATCCTTATAAAAACCTTGTCCTTCCAAACCATTTAGACGATTTTGCTACTCTTCCAGCATTAAATCATCAAGTGAGTGAAAGGTTTTTTTAAAGTGAATAACAGAAATTGATTTATTAGATTAAAAAAGGGTACTAAGGGGACAAAGAGAGATAAACTCTCTTAACTCTCCCAAATGCAATCATAATTACAATACACCCCAAAATAAATGATCCCTTCCCACCCCGTCACTTTTATAATTTCATCCATTGTACATTGATTTTCATTCTTGGGACAGCCATTTGCCCCTTTTCTCATTATGTATAGTACCACCATCCAACTTTCTATTTTGCAATCACTCGGTAACTAATTTCGAGTCCCCCTCAATAACTAGTTTTTACATATTTAGCTCTCTAGCCCTTTGAAGGCCTACTACATCCATAATTTCAGTCCTCAGAATCACCAACACCAATCGATTATTGAGTAGACAATAATAATTCTTCCTTTCTCATTTCTAAAATGCCCCAATGCTTGAAAGATCCGGAATTCTTTCATTACTCCTATCAAAATTTAGTTTAATAAAGCTACCGGGGACCAAGTTGGTCTAACCACAGCCTTGCTAGAAGTTGAGTCATCAAACAACCTTCTAATTCCTCACCAAATGATCACCTTAATTATAATGACTTCAATACGGCATCCCTACCCTCCTTATCAAGAAAAATCCTTTGATTTCTTTCCTATGTTGTCCGACATATAGCTGCTCCTGTACATCTTTCCCTCTTTATTGGTCAGGTAACGAAGGTCGAGGCAAACAAATTTTGTATGTTTTGTAGGGAATTCCATCTATATTAAACAAAAAGAGAAACAATTCCAAAATTAAAGAAATAAAAGGATAAGATTAATAAGTGGTAGCAAGACTTACCATTAACCTTAGGAGCACTAGTTGGAGGATAAGCATAAATTTGGTCTTTTTTTGGAAGTAAATCATAAGTGTTAATTCTCTCAAGAAAGGCTTTCCAGCAAAAAGCACCTACATGAGGTGGGATAGGCTTGCTCCAAACCTCCCCAATAGGAAAATGCATCCTCAAACTATTCCTTGGCTGAATGAAGACTGATAAGAAAGAGGCACAAGAAAATGAACCAAAGAGAAGAGTCCAAATTCAACTATCCCTTTTAATGGGATCCAAAAAAGAAAACCTTCCAACCTTTAGAGAGAGACAAAACAATATTCATTTCCAACTCACAAAGGCCTCCATTGAAACCCAAGTCTCAATCAAAACCAGAGTGCTGAATTAGAGGGCACAATGAAAGAAGAAATAGGCTCATCCCTATGATTGGAAATGACATAAAGAGGGAAATTGCTCCTTCAAAAGAGAATTATCCCACCACATATGATCCTAGAATTTGACAATGTTTATACTTAACAAATGGCAAGAAGGATGGTAAAATTACATGGAAAGACTTTCGGGGAGAAGCTTTAGAAGCCATTTCCCTATGCAAGTCCATGAATATTGATAACTTGTCCATAGCTTGTCTCTATCCATAAAAAGCTCTACACCCATTTCCCTATGCAACATTGCTCTCCTGGGTGTTCCCTAATCCAAATCCACATAACCTTTTGTTTATGCCATCCACTTCCCATCTTACTCTATGATCCTTTTTACTTGACTCCCAAAGAGAGTTTCACATTATTTTTTTAATTTATTTTGTTAACTCCCTCAAAAATCCTAAACACTAGATTGAGATGCACATGCACTACTATTTAAGAAAGCACCACTTATCTGATTAACTTGTTGCATGGATACTTTCTATAAAAAAAGACCGATATGCTATGAACCCCTTTCTTTTCATGGAGGTTATGGACTATTTCTTGAACAATAACCTTGTAATGCAATAAAATGCATTGATAAAAGGTGACAATCGGAAGTGCAGCAGAATTGCGATTACGTCCATGGTTTAACTTTTAGAAGCATGAGACTCTCTGTCAATATAGAATCAAGGTTTTAAATTTCGCAATGTATAGGCAGTTACAGGCCAATACATATCATTTCAAAAGAGCTCCGATACACAGAATATATATAATTACATGATTTTATATATTTTTTTGTTCGTATCAGACCGTTTTGGGTATGTATCAACTGATACAACCCGAAACGCACCAATACGCATTATGTATCAGCCAAATTTAATTTTCCTATTCTTTTTTAATTTAAGTTTAATTTATCTCTTCTTTCTCTCATTAATATCAAATTTAATTAAGTCTTAAAGTTTGAAACATCACTAAGTGCTAATATAATTTAGTTAAATGCTCATTTAAGTTACCTTTGATTACAGCAGTTAATGTTATTAAATGTTATTTAGGTGAAATAACTTGTTAAAAATCACAAACCAAAGGTAACAAATTTCGGACCCAAGTCCTTTGCTTATAACAATAATAAATTAACTGTTGTGCCAATCCTAATTACTTATTAGAACGCCGTGTTTTTTTATACTTGAAGTAATATTTCTTGCCTAGGTGGATGTTTCCCACTAAATGCTATAAATTTGATTATTAATATTTATATAATAATATTGTATTTATCAAAAATTAAGGTATATGTTAACTTGTATACATAATAAATATTATCTAAATCTATATATAATAAATATTAGTATATATATACAAACATTTTAGTTCTATTATTTTTCAACAGTTATTAATTATATCCCAATACTTTATATAAATCATTAAAGAATGGTTTTTATGTTTAAATAAATTAATTATACTTACATAAAACTCATTTTTATTATTGTTCATATTTTTAAACTTTTTTTTTCTAATGTATCTATGCATATCTTGACGATACAGCTCTTAAAATTACCTTTACAATACACCTTAAGTTTCTGATACTTTAAACCTTGTATAGAATTAAGAATGCAAGGGGTAACAGTACCGATAGCTAGGGGTGTCAATTGGATTGGATTTGGTCCAATCCAATCCAGTCTAATGTGAACCCATTACCAATGGACCAGGTCCAATCTAATCCAATGAATATTTTTTACAAAAAAGCATGGACAGCCCATTGCAGATTTCTGAATTCCACTGCATAACTATAAACATTCAAAATGTCAAATACACCCACCTTATACACCAATGGCGAATTGGCATCAATTCGAAGCTAGCACCTACCCCCAACTGTACTTTAGGCCTAAGAATTCTAACCCTGGGCTGAACCGTCATTCTCCCTATTTTTTACCATTTTGGACTGGTCCAATTCAATATCTGGACCATCCAACCATTTAGGGCTTTCTGCTAAGAATTTTTTTCCTTCCAGTCCTGTGTCAAAAGTAGAGAGGTGGCAACAGTAGTCCATATGATCAAAGAATAGCTACTTAAGAAAAATTCTTGTGAACTGTTTGATATTCGAGCTTAGATGAAATTTTATTTTAGCCTCCCAACGCATCAGGAGCAACTTCATAAGAATTAAGAATGAATCCATCTCTAGTCGGCAAGGCAAAAGCCAACCAAGATATAAACGCCCAAGGGAAAAACAATTAAAAAAAAGGTCAACCCCACGATGCAGTTGCATTGCCAACCTATTTATCACCTAAAAGCCATATTGCACAAGAAACTTCTGGACAAAATGCCCATGAGTTCCCAGTACCCATTGAAACAACCACGGGAGCATTGGAGATAAATATGGCAAGGTTTGAGCGCTGTTGGCACCCAACCCTGCCACCTTTCTTTGAAAATTGAAACTGCAGTTCCTCATTGCAAATGATGCTCTCCTGAGTTCAACCATCTCCATGCCACCACCATATAAACCTTGAGGGCACTAAAAAAGCATGTATACATCAAACATCAGCACCCGTGTTAAATTGTGACATAGGAGTGAATAACAACCAGGTGTAAGCATGCATGATTAGGGCTCACCTCATTTCTATATGCAGAAATCACTTCTCACTGCTACAACTTTTAGGATCACTGTATGGGGTGAGAGGAGGGAAGGAAGGCACGGCCTGCAATATGAACTTGCGCCCACTTCTCAAGCCAGGCGAAGAGCTTGATCTCAGCTCGTGCAAGCGACTGTGAGGAGGAGAAACTCGCTTCTGATTTGGGGAGCTGGCTTTCACTGCCTTGATGGGGGTAGGAGTATCCTTTAATATATCAGGTGTGTCATCTTCAAGGATGCCATATAGTGCACTATCAGAATCAGATTCTTGGGGAAACTTCGAGCCGCCCAACTGTGTAACTGGAGTGATGGGTGAACTCTGCCGAAGTGAACTAATTGCTGATAAGCGGCCATTTCTATGACATAATTGGGCTCTCAAAACCTTTTTGCAGTCTTTAGAATTGGATGAAGCTGAAGATACCATAGCCCTTGAGGAAGGATGTGGCTTTGGAGTGAGATCGCACATGTCTACAAGTCCATCCCATCTAGGAGAGAATTGATCCATCTCCCCAGATGTCAAGCAATCTACATCCTGATCATAAGAAATCATATCTACAATTTCTACATTCATTTTTTGTTGTCTCTCATTATTGTTCGAATCTACTGGAGATAATGGTGACTTTCCATAAGATGATAAAACAGTCGTATCAGATTCTGGTGATGGGAGATATCTTCTAACAGGAAGTCGGGATCTCAAAATGTCCTTTCCATGGCTGAGTATAGAAATAAATGAAAACAATGAGGAAATAAATTATATATTGATAATTTGTGTTCATGCACAGAATTGGATCCCAATTTTTGTTCAATCAAGTTTAAATGCAGACAGTGGAACCATACATACTTGGAGCACTGGAATGATGGTGTGAGGGGTGAGAGGTGCTGTGGATGACACTGCTCTGAATGTAAAATCTCACTTCTTGTTTCCACCATACCCATCTTCTTACCAGATACATCCTCCCGTTTTTCATCAGCCCTTTTGTACAAAATTTCTGTAATGTCACCATATCCTTAAGTAAGTTTCTTCGCACAGGCATATGGAAAGAATCCAGCAATGATACAAATTTCAAATGATTCACAAAATTTAATTATAAATTTCAATTTTATCTGAAGAGTACTGAGTACTGATTATATTTTGATATGTTAGTAAATACAAGGATAAATTGAACAAATAGAGTTACCAACCGAGGGCTAGCTCATTGGTGTGTTAGCTGGTTTGTTCCAGTGTTAATGCGGAATTGAATCCCACAACCAGCACTTTGGGAAAAAAGGGGTCAAGGGGGAAGTTACTAATGGTGCATGGCACCGAGTACCAACAAAAAAAATTGAACAAATAGAGTTCATTAATAAAATAGAGCTACCCATTTAAAATCCATATAAAATTGAACAAATAGAGTTCATTAAAAAGGGAATAAAAAAAAAAGAGAATAGAGCTACCCATTTAAAATCCATATAAAATTGAACAAATAGAGTTCATTAAAAAGGGAATAAAAAAAAAGCGAATAGAGCTACCCATTTAAAATCCTTACCTTCCTTCATGCCATAAACATTTTTGCACCCCTCACATCGACATCCTTCAGAGCATCCAACACCAGCCTTTATGTCCAAGCAGATAGACATGTCCAATGAGAATAGATTCAAGGAAGGCATAATGGCACGTGACTAAAGAGAAAAGTAAAAGAGCCCAAACCTGAAAACATTCACAATACTTTTTCAGACACATAGACTTTTTACAGTTGCATCCTCTTTTGTGCCTGGCCGAGGATGGTGTCATCCTAATACTATCTTCCTGTAGAAGCATGGCCAATGAGTGCCTGCATCAATAAGATAAAAGAACACTGCAATTGGTTTAGAGAATGAATGTTACCCCACTGTTTGCTGGAAACTCAGTAACACGGCATACAATCTTTGGAGCAAAAGCAAGTGGGTTACGGGATTCAATTTGTTGCCGGGTACTAAGAACTGTATCTTCATATTCAGGCTTGTTGAAGCACTCTAGGCATGCACAAGGTTCAGTACAGTATACTCCAGCTGCAAAGCACTCACAATAACTGCCAAAAGGATGAAGATTAAACATCAATTCTAATGAAAAGAATGTTTAAGTTACAGTCTTGACAAAATCTTGTATACTTACAGTTTCAAGCATTTTGACCTCTTACAATTGCAACGTTTGCAGCCAACATTTTCGGTAGTGTATGATACCCTCTTCCTGGAAAAGACAAATGCTCTCATTATAGTGAGCCTAGCAAGAAATATGCATGTATGTATGTGATAATAATTTCCACTTGCCTCTTCTTTTTGGGACTAAGTTGGTTTAACTCCTCAAATTTATTAGCATTTTCCAGTGCAGATCTTTTTGCATCACATGGAGTCGTATGATGCTCAATAAGCTTGGACTTCAAATTGCCCATGGGCTTCACAATCCGTGGAGACTGTGTATGGACAGTACTTGCCAGCACTATTGCCTGGCTTTCTTGCCGATCATCATTATTATATGAAAAGTTCTCAGCTGTACTTGTGGAATGAGAACTGGTATTTGGATCTTCAGGAAAATGGTAGTTAATAACAGACTGTGACTTCATCCCTAATAAACTTGGACGATCTTTCTCAGTGGAATTCACACTCGCAGTCGCACCAGAGCCCATTGCAACAGAATTAACAATGCTATTTAGGTGCAAGCCAATACCAGATGCCTTAGGAGCAATCATGAGAGCATTTTCACTATTTTGAACAGGTTTATCAACCTTCTCCATGTGAGCTTCTGTATTTTTAGTTGCACAAATAGACAAGTTAGGAGCTATAAGCTGGGATAAATTGACTGGTCTCCCGATGCTAGAAGTTGTACTTGGTTCATGATGAGATGAAACCAAAATCTCTGAGTCTTTAGAATTAGCAGGTAATCCTGGATTCGTCATAACATTCTGTGTGTTCTGACAGCAGCTGGTCCCAAGAATGTTCCTCTGAGCCTCAGCTATCTCAAATTGAAGACATCGCCTAAGGGTGCCACGTTGGTGTTGACTGGCTGCCTACATTAACTGTTAAAATCATTCCACTGCAAAGGGCTCTTAAAAATATTGCTAATAAAAATTGAAGGCCTGCTGGTACTGTTTGTCTTGATGTTTCAGGAAAAAGGAGGGAAAATAAAAAGGTGGTGAAAGAATGGCCTCTTGCCCTTTGCCAATTAACTTGTCATTTTCCAAACAGCATTGACATCAAGTATGATAGCCATGTAGGAAAAAAGAAGGAACAATGAGATTCTAAGAAGCAGATAAGAGAAGGAATTGTGGTTTCTAAAGTAATATCAAGTTTCTTAAGAGCAAAATATTCACATTCTCTTGGTCTCACCTATAACTAGTGATGCCACTTAGGGTATGATACAGGAGTAATCTGTAATCCCATATTCCCTTTCCTCTAACTAGCTAGTCTAGTGCAAGCAAATTAATATCTCACCCAATCCGTTGCCAGAAAGTTAAAATAAACAAATAATTGAGTAAATAACATAAAAAAAAAAAGATAAAATCAACTTATAAAAAAAGGCTAAAATCAATAAGGCTTTTCTCATCAATTCCATATGATTGACTAATAGAGAATAAATACCAGAACCCAAATAATAGGACAAAAGCATCATATAAAGCCCTATAATACCAAAATATTTTCTAATAAAATCTTAATATGACAGTATTCTATCATGCAAGACTACTATTACTTCTTGAAAGAGTCACAAAATCATCTTATTGATATGAAGCAATAGATGTTCTGGTAGAAAAAAAAAATATGAAGCAATATATGTAATTAAAAACTCTCAAGACTACTACTACTATTTCTCTTCTTATTTCTCTCTTATACTATGGTCTATAAGTTGGTTTCTTCAAACTAGACATTTGCTTGTTCAAATGTATACATCTCAAGGTCTAAATAAATAATACATCACCTCTCTTTTTCAGTTCATCTTGATCCAAGGGAAATTCCTGAGCAGAACTTATAGGACTCATAACATATATGGTGCATATACATCCATGCATCTTACCATGCAAAAATTGATCAAGAACCACCAATAGATCATCAACATCATCTAAGCCTTGTCCCAACTATATGGGATCAGCTAAAAGAATCCTGTTTCGCCATTCTGTTTTGTTCAGTGCATTATCCATCATCAAATTATGGGTGCTCAAGTATATTACCACTTCCACTCAAGTCCTTTTTTGTCTGCCCCTATCTCTTCTAGTCCCTTCCACTTTTAAGGGACTACCAATGGATATGCCGTGCTAATATGGGGAAAATGAAATGCAACCATGATGGAATAATTGGAAATCTGCTCTTTACCGCATCATCCGAACAGCAAATGTTTTCTATTAAATCTCCAGAGCAATGATGATCAAATGGTTGTCTCATATTGTTGTGCCATCCTTTGAGGACACACTCTCAACTAGAACTTAGTTTAATGGTTGATCCACGATTTTCATGCACAAAAAAGATGCAGGACTGTGGGCACCTCAAAACAAACAGAGGTTCTCTAGCCCATGCCAAAGAAGCTAAAGCTTGTCTATCAATGTTTTTGAAAATCAGATTGGTCCAACGCTTGAACCCAAATTCCGAGTATCAAAACCTGGTTCAGTTTACAAAACATTGCTTTCTACGGTTAGAAGCCTATGAAATGTTCAGTAAGAACATTGATACAAATAAAAATAATTTTAATGGCAGATAAATGATTTAATCAATAACAATGACGGCACTCAACAAAACTCAGCTTTAACCCCAACCATTAGGGTTGTTGACTTGTTGGCCACACAAATCTTGTCTTTCCATTATGCTCTGTCAAGCAATGTTCCCAAAATTGTAATCACATTGTAAAGTGTCAAGGGGTTTGAATATAATAACATTGTGAATCATATTGTAAATTGTAAGATTTTTTTCTGGTTTTCTAAACAGACATCATATATTGGTTTTAATGATGGATAAAATCAAAGCAGTGTTGATCATACCTTGTTTATAAGGAGGCAGGGCGATAAAGGTCACAATGCTTATAGTACATGTGGATGATATGGTGATAACTAGCAATGGCTCAAGAGAGCATAGTTGTCAAGGCGACACCTAGCTCTTAGAACCAGAATTTGAAATCAAGGATTTGGGGCATTTGAAATACTTTTTTGGAATTAAGGTAGCAAGGTCAAGTGAAGGCACTAGCATATACCAAACAAAGTATGCTTTGGATTTGTCAAAGGAGACTGGTATGATGGGGAGTAGACCAACTGGTAATCCCATAAAACAGAATCATGGTTTGCAAGAGTTAAGATGGAGAGGATTATCTAGATAAGGAAAGATATTAGAGGTTGGTGCACAAGCTGATTTGCTTGTTCACTAGGCCCGATACTGCTTGTGCAGTTCATGTTGCAAGTCAGTTCATGCACACCCCCAAAACTCTTCATATAAAGTCTGCTGAGTGGATTCTCAGATACTTGAAGACATCTCCAGGGAAAGGTATATTGTTCAAAAAACATGATAAGCTTGAGGCTGAAGCATTTCCTGATGCTGATTGGGCAGGCTCTATAGGAGATAGGAAGCCTACATCAAACTATTGTACCTTTGTTGGGGAAAACTAATTACATGAGGAAGTGAGAAGAAAAATATAATTGCTAGATTAAGTGCAAATGCTGAGTATAGGACTATGGCCCATGGTGTAGCAGAGTTGTTGTAGCTACGGATTCTACTTTCTAAGTTGGGGCTGAAGGCATGTCCAAGGCAGCTAAAACTACTGCTCACATGGAATTGAGCTCTTTTTAATCCAGTGGGAATGATGATCCCAAAAAATACAATAAAAAAATGATATAAAAATGTTGTAAATTTGTTTGTTTTTGTAGTGGGACTCCAAATAGTTGTCTTGGGTGGCTTTGTAGTCAATTTTGAGTCCAAGGGCAATCAGGTGCACCACTGTTGCGTTTTATTCCCTTGGGAGTTTTTTTGTAGATAAAGTTATCTTTTGGGAGTTTGAAGGTATCTTAAGGAGTTATTGGGGAGGACCTTCTAGGGGTCTTATAAAGAACCTACCAAGTAAATATCTTAGTTGGCTTCTCCAACAAGTCATTAAGTCTTATAAAAGAGTTGGGGCTGTTTTCTATGGGTCTTTTAGCTCATTCTCTTTTTTTTTTTTTTTATCAATATGTTCATTCTCTTTTATTTGAGCTATAGCTCACCTGTTTTCAAGTATTGGGAGCTCGGATTTCAAGGAGTCAACCCATTGGGCATAATCCCTCTATTGCTGCACACAAGAGGCCAGCTTAATGCCACTACTACTGTAGAAGAACAGTTTTTTTGATAAATACTGTAGAACAGTTACACGAGGAGTTCTACATCAAGTTCGGTTCTAAAATCTATAAAAGTCCAATTTGCTTTTGTGTTTCCAACTTTATATTGATGTGCTTATTGTTGTTAACTTGAAATATTGCATATAACTTGCTTGTTTAACCACATCACCATGTTATATATATATATATATATATATATATATATATATATACATACATATATATATGTCCATTTTGTAATGATAAAATCTCAAGCTGACAAGTGTGATAATGCAATTTGAGTCTAAGAGTGACCATCTTTGGAGAAAAGCAAAAGCCCCTCCCTCCCAGTGTTTTAAAAGCACAAGGGGATTTTTGCACCCAAAGTGCAAGGTGAGGCATGCCTTTGTGAATTCTGAAACAATAAGCAAAGTTATAATTTTTTCAAAAAAAAAACAAAATAAATCAAAATATTAAAAGTAGTATTAATTAAAAATGCAAAATCAAACTACATATTTTAAAAAGCCCATTAGCGCAAATTAAAATGCATAAGCATAACATATAAAACATATTTAAACACTCATTCAAGCATGTGAAACTTTCAATCTTTTTATTTCTTTCCCAATCGCATTACTTCAAATAACTAATGCAGTGTTAAACATCTGGTGTTCCTAGTTCTACAAACAGCCTTTGTACTAGGGGGTAACTTAGGCAGGTTGGGTCAGGTTGAAGGCCAACCCAAGCCCAACCTTTAAGGTACAAACCTTAAGCTCAGGCTATCCAACCTAAGGTTAAGCATAAATTTATAAACACAAGCCCAATCCAAGCTTAACTGAACACAACATAGGCCAAGCTCAAGCTTGGGTTGGGTTGGCCAGGCTTGAAAGAATTTATGAAATATTTTTTGTACAAACATCTTGTATTGGACTTTATGGCCCAATTTAGGAGTAGAATTGATTGAACATATGTACGCATTTATGATGTGGTTACCTAGAATGACTAAGCATTGACGCAGAAAGGTCACTCCTGGAACATGTTGTAACACCGGCGGCTGTTAACAGTTAACACCAGAGACTGTTAACACTCGGCGACAAACCTCAGGTGGGAGCAAGAAATTCATTGAACAGAAAATGGAGAGTTTCGTTCAGGTGGAAAAATGGGGACATATTTCAACTGGAGAAGAAGATTCTAATGGAGGAAATAACCAACAGAGGGAAGAAACATCTGAAAATAAGGGAAGAAAGTGGTGGACTGGTATAAAGGGTTCGTAGATGGTCTACTTTTTGCAGAAAGAATACAGGGATGGGGAAATGAAACAATTTACAATGGGAAGAGATTCATGGTAGTAAACAGAAGGAATAGAAATGGAGGATTTATATTATTAACAGAGTTTTTTTGACAAAGGGAGAAAACAGAAGGAATAGGAATGTGGACTGGGGTAAGAGGAAAGTTGTGAAAGTTAAAAAAGAGGTTGAAGATTGGCAAGAAGTGTTGCACATATTGTTGGAGTTGCTTCAGCCAAAGGAGAAAATTACCCTAATCCTGTTTGATAAGTGAGGCAATACTTGACATGGCCGAACTCCAGAGTGAAAGCATAATCCTAGAAATTACACTTGGCCAGATTGCAGTGGAAAATTGGTTGCCCTCCTGTAATGAAGTGAACATCTCACAAAAAACCTTAGTGATCAAGATCCTAGGTTTACCTTTTAATCTCTGGCAGGAACACATCTTCCACAAGATTGCGGTGGTTTGTGGAGGTGTTTTGGAAGGGCTTTGGGTGCAAAATCTTCATGTGGCAAAACTCAAAGTGGCAGGAGCAAGGTTGGAAAAAATCCCAAGAAGCTTGGACATCTTAGCCAATGACTGCTGGAGAATGGTGTGGCTGGCATCGGAAGTCGAAGCAACTCTCTGGAATAGTTCGGAGGTAGAAGAAGGTGCTGACATGGACTGCTGGAGAACATGTGGCAACAATTGGGTGGACCGCCCGAAAGGCCAAGTTGACCAAAATTTTGGGGGAGCTGAAAAGTCACGTGATAGACTTATGCAGAATTTATTGCCATTTAAAGGAGATTTTTTGAAAAAAAAATTGAATGGGATCCAACGGCCCAGAGGAGAACTTACGTGGAGGTGCTGAGATCTAATAGCGGGCCATCTCGCACCCAATGTACAAAGGAAGACGGAAAGGTTGAGCCGGGTCTTGAGTTTCAAGTTGGGTCACATGACCCTTTAAAAAATCATGTGCATAGTTCCTATGCACCTATGGGGGACGATTCTTGTGGTCTATCATCGTCCCCATCGGCCTTTGTTCGTTCGTCTCTCCCCCAAACGAAGACGACAAACAAAGTCCCCCCCCCTCTCTTTCTCAGGTAGCTAGCGCCTCATCTGCATAAGGGAAGAAGCTTCAGTGGAGGTCGACTGCTGAAGAGAACTCCACGACACCTAAAAAGTCGAACCCTCGTTACAATAGGACCTCGCAAGGAGACTCTGAAGATGATTCAAACTAGGAGGTTTTGAGAGATGTGGAAGAAGATGAAGGAGATTTGCCATCAAGCATAGGCAGCATCAAGTCATCAACTCAACAAAGGCCTGTAACTTCACAGATTTCAAAGCTCTTGGAACTAAACTACTCTTTAATGAAGAAGCTAGTACAGAAATTCTAGAGGTACAGGAATCGGGGGATGGTGACTCTACTGTGAAAAGTGGAAGGCCTACAAGTGATTCTCAGAGAGAGGAGAAAGTAGAAACAAATCAAGAACAAAGGCAGAGTAGCAGGTTTGAGGAGATGGGTATCCACTACAAACCGACCATGGAACCACTTGAGGAACAGCTCCCCCCAGCTATGCAGGTGGCTACTAAACCTGAACTCGAACCATTAGGGTTTCTATTTGGAGTAATCAATGAAAACCAAAATCAGGAACAAGGGGTTTCCTCCCCCCTTCCTCTCATTCCAATTCTTTCTTCCTCCCCACTTTACTGTCAAAATTCAACTGATATTGACCCTTGTAGTAATCATCAGCCTTTGGATTTAGTAGCTCCAGCTGTTGCAACTTCACCGGTGGTGGATAATGACCCATGTGCGGCAGTAAAAGAAGGTGGGGGAGGAGATAAAGACAAGGAAGAGGAAAAAATCCCGAAGTTGATTCAAGTGATGGATTCTAAGATGGAAGCTGGGGTAAATGAAACTATTGTAGGCACAAAAGAAAAGAAAAAAGAATTCTATGGGTTAGATGAGAGAGATGTTTGTAGAGAGCCACCCAAACTAAAAGGAAAGGAACAAAAAGAAGCCAAAGGGAAATTTTCCAAAGGGAAGGTCTATCTTGGAAAGGAGGCAGAAGATGACAAAAAAAAGAAAGAGGAGAATGAATGAGGTGAAAAGGCTAGCCTATGGTGTAATTCTATGAGAAGTCTATAAATAGGAAGAGGGAGAAGAAAAGAGGAGAATAGGAATTGGGAATAAGAACGGATCTAGAAAACAAGTGGAATGAAGATTCTTTGTTGGAATGTAAGAGAGCTAGGGAGTGCAAAGAATAGAATTATCAGGAATGTGATAAGAACAGAGAGACCGGTAATTGTCATGCTACGGATTTGGATGGAAGATGGATAAGAAGTATCTGGAGTAGCAGGGGTCTAAGTTGGTCTTTTGCCCCATCGTGGGGTGCCTCAGGTGGGATCCTTACAATTTGGAAGAATGAGGAAGTTGATTGTTAGGAGGAATTGATAGGACAACACTCAGTATCAATAAAAGCCAAGAGGATGAGTGATGGAAGGGATTGGGTGTTGACTAATGTGTATGGCCCGAACTCATATAGAGAAAGGGATACATTCTGGGAGAGTTAGTTGCAGTCAAGGGCCTTTGGGAAGGTCTGTGGTGTTTGGGAGGGGATTTCAATGTAATAAGGTATACAAATGAGACAAACAACCCCAATCAGTCCATAACAACAAGTATGAGACACTTCAACTCCTTGATTGAGTCCCTAGAACTAAGAGAACTTACTTTGTTACAAGCCTCTTTCACCTGGTCAAATTTTCAAGAAAATCAAGTGTGCTCAAAACTGGATAGGTTCCTTTTCTCCATTGATTTGGAAGAGTTGTGGGGAAACTTAACACTGAAAGCCCTACCTAGAGTAACCTCTGACCACACTACCCCCTAAGTCTCTACCAAAAAAACCTTATTGGAGGCCCCACACCTTTTAGATTTGAGAATATGTGGCTAGAAGTTCCAAACTTTTTGCAAAAGGTAAAAAGATTGATGGTCAGAAGGTGGAATAAGGACTAGAGAGAAAGTTGTGAGATTCTCCAAGAAGTTGAAAAGATTGAAGCAAAAGGTCAAGGAGTGGAACAAAGAGGAATTTGGAAAACTTGATGTCATAAAGGAAGAATTAGCCAGGAAAATAGAGGAAGCGGACCAAAAGGAGGCCCGAAAAGAGTGCGGGCTAGATGATAGAACTGAAAGATGGAACTTAGAAGTGTAACTAAAGAAGATCCTGAGGAAGGAAAACTTTTCTTGGAGACAAAAATCTAGGTGTAAATGGCTTCTGGAGGGGGATGGAAATACCAGATTTTTCCACTCCTAGCAAACGAGAGAAGACAGAAAAACCAAATCTCCATATAAAGGTGGAGGGAAGAGTAATAAACTCAAAGGAGGAAATTAAAAGGTGCTTTGTGGATTATTTCAAGTCAATCCTTGCCTCCTATGATGAAAGCATTTCAGAATTGGGAGAATTACAGTGGGACAGACTGCCAAATGGATCTAAAGCTTCGGGGCCGGATGGATTTTCAATGGCGTTCTATTAGGATTGTTGGGAAATCTTGAAAGATGAATTAATGGATGTATTTGTGGAGTTCTATCAAAAAGGGAAGTTATTGCCTGGAGCAAATGCAACTTTTATTGCTTTGGTGCCAAAAAAGAAAGAAGTCAAAACCCCTAAGGATTATAGAATGATAAAGTCTTGTGGGTAGCCTGTATAAGATCAATGCTAAAGTCCTACCTGGTAGGTTGAAGATTGTCTTGCCCTTTGTTATTTGTCGGAACCAAGGAACTTTTGCAGAAGGGAGACAAATTGTGGATCAAATCTTAGTGGCAAATGAATGTGTGGCAGCTAAGAAAAAACAAGGTGGCAAAGGTTTGATTTGTAAATTGGACCTAGAAAAAGCTTATGATATGGTGGATTGGTCCTTCCTGTTGAATCTCATGGAAAAGATGGGTTTAGGTGAAAGATGGAGACTGTGGATTAAAGGATGTATTAGCTCGGCACATTTTTCTATTATGATGAATGGGGTAGCAAAGGATTTCTTCCAGGCTAAAAGAGGACTCAGACAAGGTGATCCCTTATCCCCATTCTTATTCACTTTTGTGGTTGAGGACTTGAGTAGACAAATCATTAAGGCTGACCAAGATAACTAGTTTGAATTTTGGAGGATTGGTAGATCAGAAGTGGTGGTTTCTCACTTGCAATTTGCTGATGATATAATCATTTTCTATGAAAGTTGTGATGAATCCAGTTTAAGGAATTTGAAAAGTTTGGTGGACAAGTTTCAACAGGCCCCCAAACTGAAAGTGAATTGGGGAAAAAGTTGTGTAGCTGGAATAAACATTGGGGAGGGGGACATCCAAGCCATGGCAAATTTGCTAGGTTGTGTAATGAAAAGTTGGCCTCTAAAATACTTAGGTATGCCCTTGGGGGGGAATCCGAAAGCTAAAAGCTTTTGGAAGCCACTATTAAAGAGGTTGACAAAGAAATTGGCAATGTGGAAGAGAAATTATATTTCCTTGGAGAGAAGAATGACCTTGATAAAATCTACCCTAGCAAACCTACCCACTTATTTCCTCTCCACCTTTAAGATCTCGGTGAAAATAGCTAGGAAGTTGGAGAAGATTATGAGGGATCTTTTGTGGGAACCTGGTGATGAAAAGAATGATCATTTAGTGAAGAGGGAGCAAGTTTGTTACCCTAAGGAGCAGAGTGGCCTAGGTATAGGGAACATATTAAAGAAAAATAAGGCTTTTTTAGGGAAATGGCTATGGAGATTCCCTTGTGAAGAAGATAGGTTATGGTACAAGTTCATTAAAAGCATTCATGGTGAAGCAAATAACGGTTGGGATGCAAAACTAGCTTCCAATGCAGCTCCAAATTCCCCTTTGAAGGCAATCTTTGAGGTACTACCAAACTTTCTTCAATTTATCCGGTTTGATGTCGGATGTGGCAATAAAGTTTTATTCTAGGAAGACCTTTGGGTTGGAGATTTGCCTCTTATGGTTAAATTCCCGGACCTCTACTCCTTATCAAACCTTAAAAACAAACATGTTGCTAGGATTGGTATGCTTTCAGATTTGGGTATCTCTTGGGAATTTGGCTTCAGAAGAGGGTTGAGGGAAAATGAATGTGAGTCCTTAGTGCTTTTGATCTCAACACTTGAGAAGGTCTACTTAGACCAATCTATAATTGATAGTAGAGCATGGTCCCCAACTCCTGATGGTTTATTTTCTTGTGCATCTTTCTTTGGTTTGCTCACTCACTTTGATCCTTTGGGGGTGAACTTCCCAGTGAGAGAAATCCGGTGTAAACCGATCCCTCCAAAAGTACAAGCTCTCTGTTGGGAAGAGTTCCTAGGGAAGGTAAACACTTGTGATGTGCTACAAAAAAGGAGGCCAAACAAATGCCTTTCTCCTCATGTGTGTGTCCTTTGTATGGATTATGGTGAAACCCTACCCCACTTACTTTTGTCTTGCTCTTTTGTTTCTGGTATTTGGAATGTTGCTTGTTCTCTCTTTGGATGTAGATGGGCTCTCCCACAAGATGTGGTAAGTCTATTCAGCCCCTCCTTCCTGAGACAACAAAAGAAAAGAGGAAAGTGCTTATGGAAGGCAACAAGAGCTGCTACAGTAGGGACTATATGGGAGGAAAGAAACCTAAGACTTTTCTCTGAAAAAAGTAAATCAAAGGCGGAAGCCATTGAAGCTATAAAAAATCAGAACTGCACATTGGGTGATGACCATGGAGCTATTCAAAAATTTCTCCATGAATGAGATTCTAAGAAGTTGGACTGAAGTAGAACAAACAGATGCACCCAAAGTAGTTGTGAGAGTGGAATGGAAGCCACCTGCACTGAACAAACTAAAACTAAACTTTGATGGGAGTTCCTTTGGTAACCTAGGAAGGGCAGGCATAAGGGGTGTGATTAGAAATCATCTAGGTGTGGTGGTGGCACTCTTCTCAAGACCAATAGGTATTGGTGACTCAATATAGGCTGAATCTCTAGCCCTACTTCAAGGTCTAAAGATGGCTGAGCAGATAAGAACAATAGATTTAGAAATAGAAGAAAACTCACCACTGGTCATTTCTTGGGCTAAAAACATCACATCAGTACCTTGGAAGCTAAAATTTATCTTCAGAGAATTTGGCATACTTGCAAGGAGGCACAACTCTCAGTTTGGTTGGGTCAAACGGAATGCAAATGGGATGGCGGATACCCTAGCAAAACAGAGGGCAAATTGATCTACCTTGTACTGGGCAGAACTGTAGCTGATTGTATGTGGTTGCAGATTAGGTTAATGGATTTCTGCAACCTATAACTATTGTAACTGATTGTAACTTTTTCTCTTTTATTAATTAAAAACAATTTTTTTGCTGATAAAAAAACATATGTACAAATTTCATTTATAAATATACATATACATATTTTATACACATATACATGCATATATAAAAGGATATTTTTATATAAATAAAATGCATGCATATATGTATGTAGTATGTATTTGTTCAAGCCAGGCTTGGGCTACCTAAGGCTTCAACCCAAGCCCAAACCAAGTTTAGGTTAGACCCAAGTTTTCTACCCCAGGCCAAGCTCGCAGCTTAAAAACTCAGACCCAAGCAGTGTAAAAACTTAGGTTGGGTCAGTTTTAACTCGGATTGGGCCTACCCAAGTTGTAGCCCTACTTTCTATCCCTTAAGGCAATACCAAACAAGTCCAAGCTAGGGTCTTTATTTATTTTTGATGAATGACTGTAAATTTTATTAAATAGAAACAGAAAAGGTACAAACACCCTAAGAGAAGGCACGAGGTGTTGCCTCCCCTGAAGGATGGATCAATCCCAACTCTTTTTCCATATTACAGTTACAAAGTAGCCCAAAACAAAAAATCCCTTGGAGCCCCTCATTTAGCTAGAGCCTGTCATAGTATTGGCTGATTTGCTAACCCACTAAAAACTAATCACCATGGTTCTTGTGAGCCATTTGATTTTTTTTTATGATGTCCCTATAGCCCCAAGCAACAATATTCGGGTCCAACAACCATCCCACTATTACTTTAGAGTCTCCCTCAACTATCAAGTTAGTCACTCCAAGTTAGTACTTCAGCTAGTAGTTCAGCCCTTGTTGAATCTCCAAAGTCCACTGGTCCTGAGAATAAGGAGAAAATATTACATCCCTCCTATACCTGAAGGTCCTGGACAGTGATCTAAAAGGTGCGCCAAGGCGCATTTTGGGGTACGCGCCTTGTCCAGGTCCTAGGCGCCCCCCTTTCAAAAGGCACACGTCTGGTGCGCCTAGGTGTGCGCCTCAGCCCAGGCGTGTGCCTTTTTAAAATTTTGTGCTTTTTGCTTTTTTTTAAGTCTAACAGCTATTTCAGGGGCTCCATTCCATTTCGCTCGCTTTGCTTGCTCACTGAAGCTCCGAGAACCCCCTATTTGCTAATGTTGTTCATTCATTCATTGCAATAAAATATCTTCATAAAAGGCAATGAAAGTTATAAAATCATTATTTTTTATGTGAGAAATAAGAATTTCAGACCCTAACATAGACTTGTTCAAGCTTGCCTTGAGAGGTATGGTACAAAGGCAACTCATAGAATCAAGAGTGCAATATGTTTTACATCACATTAGCTACTTGAAGCAATGCAATTAAGGGGAAAAAAAAGAGATTATGGGTTTTGCATGCTTGAAAATGCTTTATACGTTTGTTTTTATTTTTAAATTTTCATTTGAATACGCTTTACACGTTATGTTTATGTATTTTAATTTTAGATAATAGTTTTTTAAAACACTTATTTTAATATTTAAGTTTATATTTTTTATTAACATTATATTTAATATTTTTTGCATTTTTTAAATTTTCTGACTTTTTATTTTTTTAGCTTTTTTTTGTAATTTTGCGCCTTGCTTAAAAAAGTGCATGCCTCGCCTTGCACCTTAGGCGCAAATTGGTCCTTGCGCTTTTTTTGCGCCTTGTGCTTTTAAAACACTAGTCCTTGATTGCTTTGACTACTCCCATCAAAGTTCAACTTTACAACCCCTTTCGAATGTGGAATCTACCTTACTTGAGGTTTACTTTCCTTGGATAAAGTGAAGGCCACTGCTGGCCAACTCCTTCGAAGATCATCACTAGAGTAATCCACAAAGAGATCAATAGTTTTTAACCAAAGGATTGCCCTTGTCAGTATACACTCCTTTATTTCAGCAATACTTATCTCCTTCTCCTAGAAAATTCTAACATTTCTTTCCTCCCAAATGGTCCATAAGAGAGCTTCTCTAATACATTTCCACATTAACTTTCCTCTCTTGGTTGGCCATCCAAAAGTAGGCAAGTCAAAGAGAAGATTTACTTCAGATGGCAAGTTCCACCTGCACCCAAATAGCATAAAAACCCAATTCCATATCTCTTCAATAAAGGAGCAAGAGATCAATAGGTGAAAACAGTCATCATTCTGCACTTCACATAAGATGCACCAGTTGGGGAACAAGCAAAAATAAGGTCTCTTCTTTTGCATGTTATCCACAATAATTAATTATACCATAATAAACTTCCCAACAAAGCCCAACAATTTTAGGTGGAATAGGCCTTGACCAAACTTCTTTAACTAGGAACACCAAAGGGGAAGGAGTAGAACAAAGGGACTTAAAGAAGGAAGAACAAGAGAATGAACCACTCAAAGACAAAGACCAAGTTCTCTTATCTGGTTTAAGAGGGTTTAGACAAACAAAATCGAGTAGAAGTAGGAGATCAAAGACAGAGACAATTCCTCATCCCTCAAACCTCTGTGAAACCCAAAATCCCAATTAAGAGACAACGGGAGAATGGGGGAAGAAAGAAACCTAGAAGAAGCTCCTTTTATAGAGGGAAATAGAAAAGAGGGAGGGGTAGAGATCTTGTAGGGGTTGATTACCCACCCAGACGTCTTCCCAAAAAAGCACGGAATTACCATGGCAAACATCATACCTTACAAACTTGAGGAATTTTGGGAGGATGCCGAAAATTGCCTTCGAGGGTGTTGTGAGTGAGGCCCGTCAAGATATCCCAACATCCCACCCAAATTCAAAATAGCCATGGATACTAGCCACCACCTTGTGCCACAGTTCTCTCTTTCCAAAGGCCACCTCCATAGCCACTTGCCCAAAAGAGCTTCATTCCTATTAACTAGTTTCCTTAACACTAAGCCCCCGTGTTCCTTACTTCGACTCACCACCTCCTATCTAATCAAATGATCCTTTTTTACTTCACCTGGTTCCCACAAGAAGTCCCTCATCATCTTTTCTTTCTTGGCTTCCCTAACAGGTATCCTAAAAATAGACAAAGTAAATGGGTAGGCTGGAAAATGTGGCCCTAATCAAGGTTATTCTACCCCCTAGAGAGATACAGTTATTTTTTCATGCCGCTAGCCTTTTTTCAAACTTTTCCACCACTGGATTCCAAAACCTAGTTTCCTTTGGATTTGCACCTAGGGGAAGTCCTAAATAGGTCGAGGGTCAAGCAAAAACATGACACTCTAAACATGTAGCAATAGACTCTAACTCCCTTCCCTCCACATTTAGCCCCATCATACAACTCTTCTCGAAATTAAGTTTCAAGTTTGAGGCATTCTCAAAGAGAACTATAAGATTCCTCGTATTTCTTACCCTCCACAAATCACATCCCTCACAAAAAATTATGATATCATCTGCAAACTGAAGGTGGATTATCGGGATTTGATTTCTTCCTAATCTCCAACCTCTTATTAATCTAGCCATGTCTGCTTTTGACAAAAATCTACTAAACACATCAGCAACCAATGTGAAAAGGAAAGGGGACAATAAGTCACCTTGTCTCAAACCCCCAGAAGCTATGAAGTCCTTTACAACCCCATTTACTAGAACTGATTAGTGGCAAGATTTAAGACAACTGCCTATCCACTTACACGATCTTTCCCCAAATCCACACTTCCTAAGAACCTCTAGCAAAAAAATTCCAGTCCACTAAATCATAGGTCTTTTTGAGATCTAATTTGCAAACAAATCCTTGCTTACCTAACTTATCATCTCTTCCACACTTACATTTGCTATTAGAATCTGATCAACTATTTGTCTACCATGAACGAAGGCACCCTGAGCTTGACTAATGGGTGGGGGAGTGCCTTTTTAATCCTCAAAGATAAGACCTTAGCCAAAATTTTATAGATGTTTGTTACCAAGCTGATTGATCTAAAATCTTTAGGATGTTTGGCTTCTTTCTTCTTTGAGACCAAAATTTTATAGATGCTAGGGTCTTTAATTCTTAACCCATAGATAAAAGATTGTTTATGTGATCTCTTATGTATGGGTTAACGATTTAATACTCTAACATGGACTTGTTTGGGAGGGCCCTTGGTGTCTGGGGGGGATTTCAATGTAATTAGGTTTTGTAATAAATCTAACAATTCCCAAAGAAACAATTACAACCAACATGACAAAGTTTAATGAATTCATTATATTTGTGGTCTAAAGGAGCTACCCCACTTACAAGCCAATTTTACTTGGTCTAATTTCCAAGAAAACCCCCTTTGTTCGAAATTAGATAGGTTCCTCTTCAATGAAGAGTGGGAGAACCATTGGAGGAACCTGATGGCTAGAGCCTTATCCAGAGTCACCGCCCTATCCAATTAAGCCATGAAACAATAGCCTTTGGTCCACGGCCATTTAGATTTGAGAACATGTGGTTGACTCACCTAGACTTTGTACCTGATTGAGGATTGGCGGAGAGAAGATGTAAGAGGGGTGAAGTGGAAGGGAGTGAGATTCCACAAAAAGATGAAAAAGTTGAGATCCAAAATCAAGGAGTGGAACAGGGAACATTTTGGAAGGATAGAGGAGCAAAAAATTAATTTGGTGTCTAGGATTAAGGAATTAGATTCCAAAGAAGCCCAAAGGATGATGAGTGAACAAGAAAGGACTTTGAGAAGAAATTTAAAGAAGGATTTGGAAGAGGTTCTTCTGAGAGAGGAAATTTCCTAGAGGCAAAAGTCAAGACATAAATGGATTAAAGAAGGGGATGGAAATACAAAATTTTTCCATGCGTTGGCTAATGGGAGGAAAAGAAAAAATTTCATGGCTAAGTTAGAGGTGAATGGGAAGGAAGTCACAAAACAAGATGAGATAGCAAGAATGTTTGTGGATCATTTCAGATCAATCTATAGGAAAACATTGAATAATAGGCCAACATTAGAAGATTTGGAGTGGACTAGGTTATCTGAAGAACAAGTAAACTGGTTAGAGAGGGATTTCAATGAAGAAGAGATCAGACAAGCGATATTTTCAATGGATAGATCCAAAGCATCCGATCCAAATGGATTCACAATGGCTTTTTATCAGGACTATTGGGATGCGATTAAAGAAGATCTTATTGGGGTGTTTCAGGAGTTTGAAGATAAGAAAAAGGTAAGCCCTGGAGTTGATGCCACTTTCTTAGCCCTAATCCCAAAGAAGATGGTTGCAAAGGACCCTAAGGAGTACAGGCCGATTAGTCTGGTAACAAGCATCTATAAAATCCTGGCCAAAGTGTTGTCTTTAAGAAATCGAGTAGTACTACCCTCCATCATTAATCAAGCACAAGGTGCTTTTGTGCAAGGAAGGCAAATAACAGATCAGATCCTAATAGCAAATGGGTGTGTAGAGGACATGAGAAAGTCGAGGAATCAAGGTTTTGTATGTAAGTTAGACTTAGAGAAAGCTTCTGATCTTATGGATTGGAGTTTTTTACTAGAAGTCCTTGGATGTTGTGGTTTTGGAGATAGATGGTGCAACTGGGTAAAGGGTTGTATTAGCTCCTGTCACAGTCTTGGTGAATGGGATGGTCAAAGATTTTTTTTCCAGCTTGTAGAGGCCTTAGGCAAGGTGACCCACTCTCCCCGTTTCTTTTCACCTTAGTTGCATATGTTTTTAGTAGATTAATCACTAAGGCAGATAGGGAAGAGGAAGTGAGTGGCTGGAGGATAGGAAGGAACAATATCCAGGTAACCCACTTACAGTTTGCTGATGATAGCATAATCATACATTCTCCTTTGATGATTTTTGGAGAAACTGGATAGCGGTGGCTAACAGCCATACAAGGAAGGACAGGGAATCATGGATGCCTCCGCTTGAAGGATGGGCAAGGCTGAACTTTGATGGAAGCAGCCAAGAAAACCCAGGCCCATCGGGGATAGGAGGGGTGCTGAGAGATAAGGAGAGCAAAATATTAGCACTATTTTCAGGCCCCATGGGAATAGGAAACTCTAATAGAGCTGAGATGTTAGCGACAATACAAGGTATTCAGATTGCAAAACAATTAGGAGTTCAGCACTTGGTCGTTGAAGGGGACTCTAAGATTGCTGTGGAATGGCTGATAGACCCAGCTTCAGCTATGTGGCGACATAGAGACCTGTTAAGGAAAGTCAACTGGCTCACAAGACATGACTATTTTTTTATCAGTAACAAGAAACTTTATTAATGATATGAAACTATGTAAAACTTTAGGTACAAAGGGGGGAGGTAAAATGTCTTAACTCCCCACCAACAAAATACATTGGAAGAAAGTCAAAAGTTAAACCAAAATATAGATTCCCTATTCGCCCCTTGCTTGGCTAACCCATCAGCAACTGAGTTAGCAGTCCTCTTCACCCAGCTGTAATGCAACACAATATCCCTACTTAGCCATTTGAATTTTTTCTTCTCGTTGTTATACCACCACAAGAAACATGACTGTTACCTCTCTTTGGGTGGGAAGATCAACAAATACCTTAGCAGATGGGTTAGCTAAGCAAGGGGCTTTAAGGGAAAGTTTATTTTGGGCTGCTCTGTAATTCTACTTCTGGTTATTTCTGTTTTTAAATTGATGTAATACTTGCTAGAAGAGGTAACAACTCGTGCCTCCTCTTGGGTCTCCTGTATTGCCTCATATTTCTGGTTTAATAAATTATATTCATTCATAAAAAAAAAAAAAAAAACATGGACTTGTTTGGGCTTGCCTCAAGGGGCTTAGTTAAGGATACAGGGGCATATTCCCTAGCCCAGCCATCATGCTTACAAAAGCACAAAATTGAACTGAGGTGCACAACTTTTCAAAGAGGTTGCGCATGGGCTAGGCAATGGCTGTTAAATCATTGTTCCCTCTCTCCTAGCTATGATTAGGGGTGAGCATTCGGTTTTTTCGGTTTAAAACCGAACCAAAAAAACCAAAATTTTAAAAGCCGATTTCACTATATGAAAGACCAAATCGAAACTGAAATATGTAAAAACTGAATAAACCAAACCAAAAATTTTTTTCAGTTATTTTGGATATTTCAGTTAAAATCGAAATTATTTAACTTGAAAATGCAACACAGTGTAGGTGCAGGTGGCCAATGACACTCGGCAACGAGTCAATGAGTCAACGTTGTTCGTGTTCAAAGCCTAGAGCACAGAAAGAAGAAGATGATCAGAGCCTAGAGGAACTAAACTAAGGAAGATGCAGCAGCAATGACAGTCGGCAGTCGCGGCACTCGGTAATGAGTCAACGGTGTTCATGACTTCGTGTTCGGTGTTCTTGCTGGTGCTAGGTGAGTCGATGACGTCCGGTAGCCGCGACAGTCAAAGAGACTAACACGGAAATCAAAGAGACAAACTAGGGAAGATGCAGCCCAGCAACGACAATCAGAAGTCGCGGCACTCGGCAACGAGTCAACGTCGTTGGTGACTTCGTGTTCGGTGTTCCTACTGGTGTTGGGTGAGCCGGTGACATCCGGCAGCCGCGGTAGTCGAAGAGACAAAACTCTCAACTCTGGTCTGGAACTGGAAGAGTGGAAGAGGAAGACGAGAGACAGCAAGACGCTTAGAGTTTTTAGTCTCTGACTCTTAGACGCCCGCACGTCAACTTTTCACTTTTTTTCACTTTCTTGTGTAAGACGTTTTGCAGCTTAACTTTGTCATGATTCTTAATTTATTAAATATTAATATAAAATTAAATTATAAATTATAATATTAAATCGGTTTTTTCAATCAATCAATTTATGAAGTTTGATAACCGAGAAAACCAAAATTCAAAAAAACTGAAAAAGAAAACCAAACCCAACCGAAAACTGATCAAGCCGAACCAATTAAACCAAAACCGAAACTTCGGTTTGGTTTTTCGATTTTAATCGAATTATGCTCACCCCTAGCTATGATCACAAGCACCTTGTGCTTCTCCTTGCTACACCTCCCTCCCTCCCTCATATCTTATAAGGCTATTTCAAATGTCCTTATGCTACTAGAGGTTGCACCCATTATTAATTTCTCCCCTACATAAACATGTTCCAAATTTAACTTTTTCACTATCTTAAACCCACCAATCTCCTCCCTAAAACAAACCATCCAAAATTAATTTTCAACCATTCACTAGCCTATTTCTCTTTGATTACATATCTACGTTCTAGGACTTCATCCTCTTTGTCATGCATTAGTTGTACATGCATTTTCCAATGTTTTTTTTTTTGAAATGTCAGTAGAAATTTTTCATTAAACTGAAAAAAGAGGTACAGTACGAGAACTTTGTTTGTCAAGTTGACAAACCAAGCAAAGGTACATCACTCAAACTGAAAATAAACCTTCATGCATTTTCCAATGTTACTAGAGATATTGAACATTGCCCAAAGATAAATTAACAAAAGAGCTGGGCAATGACTTCTGTAACCTTTACCAATATACTCGGATGAATAGTTGCATAAGCTTAGACCAAACCATATACTAACAATGATGATGGGTTTCAAGCAAATAATGGATCATTTAGAGACATTATTTGTACCTCAAAATCATGGGATATCCTATTCTCAGATCCATTTGATATTGCTCCTGAGTTCTCAACATGACCTTCACATGCCTGCACAATCTGCAATGATTCATGTAGCAGCTGAGGAGTACAGTTCCATTCATCTTGCTGCCCCACCTCTGCATTCTGCAACTTAACATCTTGTGGTCTATTGTGACAAAGACTTGCAGACAGAGCAGACCTTTCCCTATCAATGCCCACACCTTCTTGCTCTTTTTTCTTTGATTCTAGCAAGGAATAATCTGTCACAAGCTCTGCTGATGGGTTTTCACCATTCTGTGTAGCAGAAGCAGGTTCTGTAGGCAAATCAGACTGAAGAAAACCATTTACTTTCTCAGGTATCACACATAGAGATTCATGGAACAGCTTTTCACCATCCTTTTGCTTTCCTTCAGCGTCAACCAGTTTAAGAGGTAATAATGACTTCCTTAGCAAGTTTTCTCCAGCTTGCTCTAATGAGGTGTGTGATGACAAAACTTCAGAATCTGTATCTTTCCCTGCATCAATCTCAATGTTAGACTTTAAGATAGTTTCTTTTGAGCTGGTACAATGGCTCTGTATTTCTCGAGGCACATCATTAGATTGCTTCAAACATGAATCTACCGAATCAGCAGAATTTGCAGAATCCACATCCACAGGATCGGCCAAATATTCATCAATGCACTCTGAAGGACTGCATGGATGGACTTCCAGGGAGTAGGTACTATCACATTTATTCTGAGTACAGTCAATTGTATCAACCATTGATTGGGTTACAGGTGGTTCAGAAGTATGTGAACCTGCTGCAAGCACCTTCATTCTATCATCATGCTGAGAAAACTCTATCTTTGATGGGTGAGGATATTGAGGCCTGAAATATAACAATTTTTTTTCACACGAGATATGACCAAACCAACTTCAAAACATATGTTTCCAATGATGAGATGCCTCTAAAAAAAAAAAAAAAAAACATTGAATACCTCTTAAGAAAGCTAACATCTCTCTGAGTATTGATACGAGGTGAGGTAAACACAGGTGCTGGAGCAGGAAAATTAAGCTCTGAAAATCCTTGTGCAACATGAACAGTCTTGACTGGCTTTATAGGCGACAGATTGCTAAGGTAATTGAAGAAGGGGGAGTCCTATAAGGAAAAGGTCATTGCATCAAAAATAATTCAGAATGTTCTTGACTAAAACAGCTTATTCAAGTACGTGCAGTCAACTTCAAGAGTGTAAAAAAGATGCCTAGCTAATTCAATGTTCAAGATTTTTCAAAGAAGGAGCCTAGCATTCATCTCAAAAACTTTAGAAAGAGATACCAATTGGAATGTCTAGCCATTCAGAGGAACTGCACTATGCTTGTGCCACTTCCTGAACAACTCTAAGTCTGTAAACCCTCATTTAATCACCTGAAGTATATGAGCATATGTGCAAATAGAAACAAGACTAAAACCTCTACATGATTAAATGGAAAGGAAACACGTAGAAATTGGAAAACATCTTCATGCAAAATCAAAAGCAGCAATCTATCACTTGCAACCAAAATCATTTAGTATGAACTTGATCTCACCACTACCCAGTACCCACCTATGAACTTCACCTTTAAAATCAGTAAAACCGTCATCCATATCCACTTCACTCACCAACCCCAGCCCCAAAAAAGGGAGCAGTAGATCCAACAATCACGAGTCACAAGGATCAGAACCCTAGACACGATATCCCAACAAAAAGGTCCATAACAAAAGCGTAAACTGAGGGCACTAGAGAAGTTCAGAACATGGTCAAGCAACCAACACTACGCCCATTCCCCATTAAACAACAACCAGGTCAAATAAAATAAGAAGAAGAAAAATGAAAATAGTCACCATCAAATGCAGGACCCGATCTACTTCATATGCACCCAGACTACATAATTACTACAGACTAATCCAAAACATCAATGGGCAAAAAGAAGGAAAAAAAAAAAACTAAAATGTAGAACTAAAAGAACTTAAGTGCGGAGGGGGAAAATAAAGGAATACTTGAACGGCGGGAGAGGATGAAGTAGTGACGATCCGATTGCTTTCAGGCGAATCCATAATTCGAAACCCTAGCCTTACCCTTGGGACTCTCTATCTGCATCTTTCTCTCTCTTCTCGCCTGAAACCGACTGAAGTCGCTGAGAAGAGGGGCGTCTTTTTTCCTTTTGTTCTCAAGATAGATAAGAAGAATGGAGAGAGAGAGAGAGAAGCGCCAACTCTTAAATCCGGGCGGGAGTTTGTTTAGACCGTCATATACGAAGTATATACGTATACGGCGTATATCGTAGAATGAACGAAAAGCACGTGTTTTGCATCATCCTAGGTTTCTAACTAATTAGGCGGGCCCAAGTGCCCAACGACCTCGCGGGTGATGTCTTAAACGATAAACCATTTGTGGATGAGTGCGGTCCCGCTCCGGATTGGAATTGATATACAACCAAACAGGTCAGTAAAGCGGGAAAATCAATTTGAAGCCTAGAACTACAACCCATAAAGTAGCCAATTGAGTGGGAGTGAAGGAGGGAGACCGGATATGCTCTTCACACGCACATCCTACATGCATTGGTAATATCTCTCGGACTTATTAATTATTATTCATGGAAGATATTCATAATGCACGGTGGATATGTATGTGAGGCGCCCATTTGTGAGGAGCAGATCCCATCTCAGAGTGAGGGGTTAGGGGTGGCTCAGTTTGTATGTAACTCCATCTTACACGTGATTCAATTAAAATGGAAACAAATTTTGCATTGTTATCTAAGTTGGAGCCTCTCAAAAGATAAGATCATTTCGGTTACGAGCAATTCCCCAAAACTGTGAAGATTAATATTTTATCCTTAGAAATAGAATGTTTAATATTTTTATAAATATTAAAAATAGTATTTTATTAATAAACAAACATTATGATTTGTTGAAATAAATAATTATTTATTATTTAATTAATAATAATATTTATTGTTATTATTAAGTATTAATAAATAAAATTATTACTATTATGATCATCATCATTATTAAATGATATTTTTAATATTATAAAATAATATTCTATATTTAATAATATGATTTACTTCATAGCAATGTTTTTTTGTTATTATTATTAAATTATATTTTTTATATTATGAAATAATGTTTAATAATTTATTTAAATAATTACTATTATTTAATTAATAATATATTTACTATTAGTGAAAATTATGGTCTACCCCACCTCACAATTTTCTATTTATTTTTTTTATTCTATTTTGCAAAACCCCCACCTACCCCTTGAATTGTGTGAGATTCCCCCACCTATTAGTATTGCAAATAATGACAATTTTTGGAGGTGAGGGAATCAATAACTTGCCATTGTTTCTATTATCAAGTAACATTTTTATATTATGATGTAATATTTAACAATATTATTTAAATAAATATTAATATTTATTATTATTAAATATATGATATTAATGAGGGTGTTAACGCCATTTTATCACGTTTGAAATGTGTATGATTCAAAAAAGACATGAGACAAGGTCTTATCACTTCAAACTTATTTTCTCTTTTTAAATGTTAAAAATAAACATAATCTCAAATGCCCTTACCTTTGAAAAGCAAGAAACGCTCCCCTTTGGCATCATTCATTTCCTTCCGGTGATGGTTTAGCAGCACAACCATTTGAATTTTTAAATGGCTTCACCATTGTTACATTGTAGAGAAAATGTATGATGATGGATAAGTAAGATATTGAAAGTGCTTTGACCAATCAAATCTCATGAATTTTGATGAATGTTAACTGATTGGTTACCACTTTTATGATATTGGTTACCCTTAGAATCACAGGAGAAATAAATTGGGGAGTGAAGCACCAGCACCAGCACCAGGTGAAGGTTCTAATATAAGACAAAGCAAACATGGCTACTTTATGTGCAACTCGATTAGTTGTTGATAAGAGTGACTAGAGGCCCTCAATGGAAAAAACCTCGGGGTGTGGGACCAAATCCTACGGTCGAAGGAGCAACCTACACCGAAGGGTAAAATTGACTTTGCACATCTCTTTATTTGTATTAGTGCTATATTTTAATTTTAATTGCTAAAATAGATAGTCTCTAAGACAATTAAGAATGACCTTGATATGGATGAAGATCTGGGTAGGTGGTTGAAAATTTCAGGATCTAATATCCCACAAAGTGGGGTGGGACACATGTCATTGAACCAGCAAGTGGAAGAAATTTAGAAGGCCAAAATTTCAGGGAATTTATATATATATATATTAAAATAAAGCGGTCAATTTTTTTCCTTTTGTTTTAATTTTTATTTTTTTACTCTATGTTATGCACTTTTCCAATAACCTAAATAATATTTTCTCCTAAACTACCTCTCCCACTATCCCCTACTTTATCCAAAATTATCTCTAATTCCTATTTATCTCCAAAGTTATCTCTAATTTAGTAAAGAGTTTATCTCCTAAATTATATCTAATTCCTATTTATCCTCTCCCCTACTTTTTATCTATCTCTATCTAAAGAAAATTTAGATTAAAAAAATTAAATATTATAAAATAACTTTAAAATATTTATTAAAAACATAAAAAATAATTTTATAACAAAATTATGTGCTAATGATTTAAATTATGTTTTTCTGGACTATCAATTGAAATGTTTTTTAAATATTTAATAATATGTAATAGCTTTAAATAAATAAAATTCAAATAACAAAAAAAATTTAATATTTTATAGATTATTTAAATGTTTAAGTAACTAAATATCTATTATAACTAGATTTTAAATAGTTAAAATAACGAAATTATGTAATAAATTTAAAAAAATTCTTCAAACTAGAAAAATATTTATAACATAGTATTGAAATTAATAATAATTTAATACATTACAAAATTAATAATGAAATTATGTAAAAATATTATAAATTATGATTTTATGGACAACTAAATTCAATTATTTTAAATAACAAATATGTAACATAACTAGATTTTAAATAGTTAAAATAAAGAAATTATGTAATAAATTTAAAAAATCCTGAAAATTAGAAAAATAATTATAACATAATATTGAAATTAATAATAATTTAATATTTTTACAAAATATTATAAATAACTAATTTCGTCTATATCAAGTAATAATTCAAGAAAATAACTTTCAAAAAATAATATTTATTTATAATAATTTTGAGCTCTTAATCTGTATTTATATATAGTAAAATTAATATTTATTGTATTTCAGTAATTATTTATTGTTTTTGTGATAAATGTATTTTCAATGATTATGTATAAATTTATTTTGGTTTGCTATTTAACAGAAAACTTTTAATAATTATTGGAGATTAAACTACTATTATTGAAAATTTTAAATTTAATTTATTATACTTATTGTATTTATTATATTTTTGTTATAACTTATTGACTAAATTTTATTAGATATTAAATTATTATTTGATATTATACTATTTATTGACTAAGTTAATATATTTTTAGTACTTATTATATTTTTAATTATCAATTTATTTTCAATAATTATGTATTTTCACTATAAATTTTCAATAATTATTGGAGATTAAGCTATTCTTAATTATTTATCAGAGATGGGACTATTAATTTAGCTGAAATTTTGAGTGTTTGTGACTTGGTTTGATTCGGTTGTAGGCTATTTGGCCAACTAAATTGACTTGGTTAGGTTGGGGAGTTGGTCAGCTAAAATCGATTGAACTTTTGTGAAATCCAACCCACTCAAGTTGTATCAGTTTGGGTCGATTTTTGCTTTGGTCAGTTGGTTCAAAAGATTTAAACTTACAAATTTAATTTAATTTAAAAAATTATAGTGTAATTTTTAAAAAATAAATTTAAATTTTAGATTTATGATATAAAACATTTTTGATGGAGCGCGATCCAGCCGGTCTTAGCTGTCTGCGGCCTTGCTTCTGAACGGGGTAGCAAGGAACCTGAAATGGAGGAGATGGAAAAGCTCCGGGGGGAACCCGGTGTAGAGGCTCCGAAGCTCAAGTTAGAATCCTTCAAAAGCAAGGTAATACCAGATAGCGCAAAGTTTGCATACCTCGTTTGTCGGGGGGCAGGGGGCTCTTATAATCACCTCATGCACTCGCCCCGAGGCCCTTGTCAGGTCGGGTATGATTACCCTTGTGCTTGTCAATTCAGCCGTCATCCTTTCTGCTGAGACAGAACCATCACTACCTAACCATCTTTCTAACTGGAGATGGCGGTGTCAGTGGCGGTGGCAGGTGGCCATTTAGAGTGCTACCGCCAAACGTCAGATTCCAAGTCAGTCAGGCGCGGCACCCTCGAGCACGGACTTCCTTAATGTCAGGCATGGTATGACTTGTTTGGTTTTGGTGCCCAGAAGGTGATGTGAAGTGCTGAGCAAGGCGAGGTCTTGAGCTCGGAGGTATCTATAGGGCAGGTTAGTTCGGCGAGGTGAATTCTGAACTGTTACAAAGTGGGTCAGTTCGGCAAAGTGTATCCCAAGCTGTTACAAAGTGGGTCAGTTTGGTGAAGTGTATCCCGAGCTGTTACAAAGTGGGTCAGTTCGGCGAAGTGTATCCCAAGTTGTTACAAAGTGGGTCAGTTCGGCAAAGTGTATCCCGAGCTGTTACAAAGGGTCAGTTCGGCGAAGTGTATCCCGAGCTGTTACAAAGGGTCAGTTCGACGAAGTGTATCCCGAGCTGTTACAAAGTTGGTCAGTTCGGTGAGGTGTATCCCGAGCTGTTACAAAGGGTGAGTTCGGGCCCCCCGTAGGGAGTTCAGTTCGCTGGTGTCCCCTTGTTCCAGCCTGGCTTGGCCCCTTTTGTCGGGCTGTTGTTTATGCCACATGTCACATAATAGAGAGGTCGGGCCAAATCTTCCTTCATCAATTGCCCCCCACTCCTTGCGCCAGGGGTCTTGCCATGGTGCAGGGAATTTCGCGAGGTAGTAGGTGGATTTGTCCCATCCTTCGAATCTTCATTGCGCGAGTTGCTTTTGCTAGGGTTCTTTCGGTTTTCGAGAAGGCTGGAAACGTGCTCACTCAAGAATGCTGATGGTTGTGACAGCGTGCGTTTTAAATTTCAAACCAATTCGCGCCGCTGGAACATGACAGTGGGTCATTTCAAAAAGGCGCGCCACTGTTGTACGTGCGCGGGCGACTGTTAGGGAGACGTGCGGCGCGTCAGTTTCGAAAAGACACGTGTCAAAGCGATGTCGGTTTCAAAAAGACGTGCGCTAACGTTTCACTTTTTTTCGGAAAGATGTGCGCCAATCACGTCTCGACCTTAAGGGTCGTGCGGTCAGTAAGAATGTGGGTCGTTGGATCGTCTTCGATCTACACGATCGATTCTTGGTTATTGTAGCTATAAATAGTGGGGGACCCCAGTCGGTTTGTCACTTCTGCAGTTTATCTACTGAGCTCGCGTCCAACCTTTCAGCTCGCGTCCAAGTCTTTTCCAGCTCATGTCAAGGCTGGTTATATAGCCTTCACGGTTCTTTGGCTTGTTCTTCGAACTTTCCGGTGAGTACTTTCCTGAATCCATCTTTTTCCCCAATGTCTAGCTTTGATAGCTCAGACGATTCTTCGAGTAGGGCCGACGTAGGTCTCACCAACCGAGCCGTGTCCCCCGACTGCCTCAGTGATCCTGAGGTGGAGCTTGAGGACTATGAACCAGTAGGCCGAGTCGCTTCGGGCAGTTTGGCGTCTACCTCCCACCGAGGTCGGATGCTAGACAGGTTTGGTCCTTCGACCATGACGCCTAAGGGGCTTCAATCCATACTTATGTCTTACAACCTTCCTGGGGGGGTATACATATTTTATTCCTTCGGGTAGCTTTCCTTGGGAACACGGTCCTGACCAGATCGTGATTTTTCGAGAGCAGCTCGCTGCGGGGTTGCGACTTCCTTTCCATCCCCTTCTCATCGAAGTCATAAACCACTTCGGTGTCACCATTGGCTAACTTCATCCGAACTCTATTCGGAACCTGGTGGGGACAGTTTCCCTTTTTTGCGAGTAAAACTTCCCCTTAGACTTAGAGATATTCTCCTCTATCTTGATGCTCAAGAGACAGGCGGGTTCTCTTCCTGGGGGGAGACGGGCATATTACCTTTCTCCTCGCCAGGGTTTTAAGCTTCTGCACGATCTTCCTAATAAGGTCCCGGCGTGGAAACGGGACTACTTCGGCGTGCAAAGTGCACAAGGATGGCCCTTTCAGACCAGGTGGGGTGAGGCCGCTCCTGATTCAGGCGTGACTCTCGATAAAGAGACGGTGAAGGGCCTCCGGCAATGGGCACGACAAGGTTTAAAGTGCCACCACTACTTAACGGAGGCCAAGCTTATTGCAGCCGGCCTGAGTTCGGGTAGGTTTCTAGCTATGCGGTTTTCTTGCTTGCTCTGTTCTTTTCATTTTTTTTTCTGATGTCGAACTCGTTTCTGCAAGTGTGATGGATGCGGAGAGAACTCGTGGGGGGCGTTTGTTCCAAGGTATGAAGAGGAGGAAGCGGGTCACCAAGCGAACTCGTACCGAGCTGCCCCTGGATGAGGAGCCCCAAGTTCCAGACCATACGCTAGAGGATCTGCCTAGGAAACCCGAAGTGACTCCATCGATGCACGAAACTGCCGGGGCGCCTTACGCCGAGACCACTCATACGGGCGCTCCTGCATACTCAAGTGCTCCTACTCACTCCGGGTCCGCTCATACGCGGGCTGGGCCCTCGGGCTCGGGAGCTCAAGGGGAGTTTAGGAGCGTGTTGACGCCGAACTACGCTCTTCAGAAGAGTAGGGACACTACTTTCCCAGAGGAGGTCGCGGCGTGGACTGATCTTCCCTTGAATCAGGTCGCTTGCGCGCGCCGTAACACATGCCATGGTGGTAAGTTAGATTCGGTTTTCTTTTTTCATTTTTTGTTGCTTCTGCTGTCATTGCTCACTTGTTTCTTTTGGTAGGTGAATTCTTCAATTCATGCCTTGGCGGCCCAAGTGGAGAGGAGCTTGCGACAGGCGCGAGCTGTAGAGGCTGCCGCTCACGCTGCTGAAGAAGTTTTCCGTGCTGCAGAGGCAAATACCCGGGCTGTTGAGGTGGCTGCTTACGTTGCTCGCGTCGCGATGGCCAGGCAGGCAAGGTCTCAGCGTGACACCGAGGCCATGGGGGTAGTTGTTAAGCATATGGCGGACTTGAAGTTGGATTTGCAGCATCAGGTCGAATATCTTCAGGAGGACATTAGGGAGAGAACACATATTTTTTCCCAAAGCATTGAAGACGCCAAGAAGAAGGCAGTTGAGGACTACATTGCCTCTCCGCGTTTTGACGATCTGATGGTGGATTCTTATAGGAGGGGGTTCAAGTTGAGCCGGTGGATGATTCGGAATACGTACCCCGACCTCAATGTATGTAAGTGCCATATCCACTTCGCGTATAACTCAGGAGATGGCCAATGCTGCCGATGGCGAACCCGACTCTAAAGGAGAGGCAGGGCCTTCAAGTGTTGTTGAAGTTCCTCCTGATGGCGAAGAGGTGGCTCCGGGCATGTAATTTTTTTTTTGTAAGTCCTTTCTGATGGCCACTGTACTCATGTTTCTTGCAATGGAATAAATAGTCTTTTTGCCCGTGTTCTTTTTTCCCTGAACTGATTCTTTGTCGGTCACTTTGTCCGGCTTATTATACTTTCGTGACCTGTTCTGCCGCGAACTGGTTTTTTGCCGAGCTGATAATGTGCTCGACTTCTTTGCGTGTTTACGCCGAGGTTTCTCTTGGCTTGCATCGTGGCACATAGGACCTGATTTCGTCCACTTCGCTTGGTGGTTTATGAGTAGTACCGCCTTAAGTTCACGATGTTCCACACTCGAGGTACTTGTTTGCCTTCCAAGGTTTCGAGTTTGTATGCCCCCTCCCCCCCGAGTGCTCTTTTTACTTTATAGGGCCATTCCCAGTTAGGTCCGAGCTTGCCTACGCTGGGTTCGGGCACCATAATCTTACGAAGGACCAGGTCACCGACTCGGAAGCTTCGTTGCTTTACTCTGCTATTGTAGTAGCGAGCTACCTGCTGCTGGTATGCCGCTGTTCGGATGTGCGCGAGGTCCCTTACCTCGTCTAATAGGTCGAGGTTGGTACATAACTCGTCTCCGTTCGTCCGATCGTCGTATGTTTCTAATCGCAATGTTGGTAATTCGATTTCCGCTGGGATCACTGCTTCAATGCCGTAGGTGAGGTTGAAGGGGGTTTCTCCCATGGCGGTTTTTTCGGTAGTTCGGTGAGCCCACAAGACACTTGGTAGCTCTTCAGCCCACAATCCCTTAGCTCGATCCAGACGTGCTTTCAATCTGCGCAGGATGGCTCTGTTCATTACTTCCGTCTGACCGTTTGCCTGCGGGTGCGTGACTAAAGTGAAGTTTTGCCGAATCCCCATGTTCTGGCACCACTCTTGGAACTTGATATCCTCGAACTGCTTGCCGTTTTCGGAGATTAGTACTCGAGGTAACCCAAATCGACATACTATGTTCTTCCAAAAGAAGTTCTGTATGTTTCGAGCCGTAACAATTGCCAGAGGTTCGGCTTCTATCCACTTCGTACAGTAATCTACTGCAACAACTAGGAATTTTCTTCCACCTGTTGCTGGTGGGAATGGCCCCAGGAGGTCGACGCCCCATTGTGCAAAGGGCCATGGGCTGGCGAGGTATTTGAGGTCGGAGGCAGGTTGATGGTGGATGTTGGCGTGCTTCTAACACTTGTCGCATTTTCTGACGAGCTCGACAGCTTCTGCCTTCATCGTTGGCCAGTAGTATCATTGTCGAAGTGCTTTTTGGGCGAGTGCTCTGCCCCCCAAGTGTTCGCCGCATAGGCCTTCATGAGTGTCGCGGAGTACGAACTCGGCTTCGACAGGTCGCAGGCAACGCAAGTAGGGGAGCGTGTAGGACCGTCGGTATAACCGTTCGTCTATTATGACGTATTTGGCTACCTGGCACTGCACCCTCTTGGCCGCATTGCATTCTGCAGGGAGGGTTCCGTCTATCAAGAAGCTTGCGAGTGGGTCGATCCAGCTCGGCTCTGCCTCCAAGACGGGAGCGACCTCCTCTGTCCCCCCGAGAATACTAGGCCGAGGTAAGTCTTCTATGTAAACAATTCTCATGCTGTTGTGACTTGTACTGGCTAACCGGGACAGGGCGTTGGCCTCAGTGTTCTCTGACCTCGGGATTTGCCTGATGAAGTGTGACTGGAAGTTGAGCAGGGCTTCTTTTACTTTGGCTAAGTATGTGATCATGGAGAGCTCGTGTGCTTCTTACTCGCCTGTAACTTGGTTGACCACGAGCTGAGAATCGCTGCAGATGACCAAGTGTTTTGCCTTTACCTTTCGCGCTAGGTCCAGCCCGACGATTAGTGCTTTGTACTATGCCTCGTTGTTGGATGCCGCGAACTCAAAGCGTAGTGCGTATTCTAATTTTGTGCCGCCCGGGCCGCATAAGACTATTCCAGCTCCGCTGCCTTGCCGGTTCGAGGAACCATCCACGTGAAGGATCCATGGCTCCTCATCCCAGTTCGCGCTTTGCCTGACTAGGAGAGATGCCACACTGGCTGCTACTTCACGGGGTTCAGGCTCTATAGGCTCGGGATCTCCGGGTTCGCCCAAACTGGGGACCTCAGGCTCGACCTGTGGGGCTTCGTGGCTGAAAGTGCACTCGGCGATAAAATCTGCCAAAGCTTGGGCCTTAATAGCGGTTCTTGGTTTGTACTGGAGGTCGTACTCGCTGAGTTCGATGGCCCATTTCGTCAGTCGACCGGAAACCTCGGGTTTGAGTAAAACTTGTCTGAGGTTTGTCAGTTAGGACGATGACGATGTGAGCCTGGAAGTATGGGCGGAGTTTTCGAGCTGCTGTCACCAGGGCGTATGCTAGTTTTTCTATCTACGGGTACCTTGCCTCTGCTCCCTGCAAAATTTTACTAACATAATAGATCGGTCGCTGGACCCGGTCTGTTTCTTTTATTAGTATCGAACTGACCACCTCATCGCTTGCCAAGAGGTACAATTCTAAGACCTCGCCCACCTCGGGCCGGGCTAAGGTTGGCACACTAGCGAGGTAACCTTTTAGCTCGTTGAATATGAGCTGGCAGTCCTGGGTCCAATCGAATCCTTTGCCTTTGATTGCTTTGAAGAAAGGTAGGCAGCGGTCTGCTGATTTGGACATGAAGCGGCTTAAAGCGGCTATGCGGCCGTTTAGCCTCTGAACTTCTTTTACTTTCCGAGGTGGTCTCATATCTAGAATGGCTTTTATTTTGTCCGGGTTGGCCTCAATACCGCGCCGATTGACAATGTATCCTAGGAACTTGCCCGAGGTGATGCCGAAGACACATTTGTTGGGGTTCAATTTCATGCTAAACTGACGCAGGATTTGGAAGACAGAGTCTAAGTCTTGTATTAATTCTTGTGAAAACTGAGTCTTGACGACCATGTCATCTACATAGCACTCTATCTTCGTGCCAATTAGGGGCTGAAATAGCCTATTTACAAGTCTTTGGAAAGTCGCCCCGGCATTTTTTAGTCCGAAGGGCATGACCTTGTAGTAATACAGGCCGAACTCGGTTATGAAGTTGGTTTTTTCCTCATCGGATGGGTCCATCCTAACTTGGTTGTAGCCCGAGTAGGCGTCCAAGAAGCTTACCAACTCATTTCCCGAGGTCGCGTCCACTAGGCGGTCAATTCTGGGGAGGGGGAAGCAATCTTTCGGGCAAGCTCGGTTCAGGTCGATGTAGTCGACGCACATGCGCCACTTGCCGTTTGCCTTTTTTACCAGCACCGGGTTGGCCACCCAGCTCGGGTAATGGACTTCCCTTATGAAGTTTGTTGCGAGGAGCTTCTCGACCTCCTCGTCGACCGCCCTCCAGCGTTCCGGGGTTAAGTTGCGTTTCTTCTGTCTAACGGGTCTGACTACTGGGTCAGTGTTAAGTTTGTGAGTTATCAATCCGGGGCTAATGCCGGGCATGTCGGCCGCGGACCAGGCAAAAATATCTAAATTTTGAAGTAAAAAACTCACCAGTTCGGTTTGTAGGGGATCCTCGATGGAAGCTCCGATCTGAAGTGTGCGAGTTGGGTCTGTAGCCGAAGTCGGGATTACGACCATTTCCTCCATGGGAGAAGCTCATTCCTCACCTTGCTCCGCAGGCCGCTCCAGTTCGAGATCGTCGGCCGCCTTGGTTTTTCCCTTCAAGGCGGCAACATAACACTTGCGGGACTCAAGCTGGTCGCCCCGCATTACCCCTACACCGAAGTCCGTAGGGAACTTCATGGCCAAATAGTAGGTGGAGACCGCCGCCCGTAGGATATGCGTGATCAGCCGCCCTATTATGGCATTGTATGGGGAGGGGGTCGCGACTACCAGGAAATCATGGTTGAGTCTGACTGCACAAGGCCATGTGCCAACTTCCACAGGGACGGTTATTTTTCCGAGGGGCCTGACTTCCTCTCCGTTGAAATCCACCAGGGGAGTGTTCGCTGGCTTCAGCTCGCTCCTCTATAGCTGCAGCTGGTCAAATGCTGATTTGAAGAGGATGTCCGCTGAGCTGCCCAAATCTACGAGTACGCGCCTGACCTCGAAGTCGCTGATCCTTAGTTTAATGATTGGTTCTTCGGTCTTTGGTCTCTTTAGGGGTAGTGGACCCCTCGCGCGTCGTCCTCCGTGAAGATGATTGGTTCTTCGGTCTTTGGTCTCTTTGGGGGATTCCGTTCTTCGAGGGCCGCTTCCCGAACTGAAGTTCGAGCTGTTGCCGAGGTATACCCCGCTACCACCGAACCTCCCACAATTATGTGGATGGTTCCCCGAACTGGCCTCTCTTCCGGAGGCTCCCGTTGCAACGGTTCGGCAGGTCTGTTGCTAGACTCGGGGGCATCTTTTTCGTGCTCCCCTTGCCGACTTGCCTTATTGTTATTATTGTTGTGCTGTACAAAGTTTCTCAAGTATCCGCGACGGATGAGCCCCTCTATCTCGTCCCGGAGGTTATTACACTGCTTGGTACTATGACCATGGTCTTTATGGAAACTACAATACAAATTCTTATTTCTCTCATTCGGATTTCCCTTTAGGCGAGGTGGCCACTTCACGTACGGGGCGTCTTTGATCGTCATTAAGATATCCGTCTGCCTCGTGTTTAACGGCGTGTAGTCCATCCGAACTACTAGGGGAGCCCGGAATGACTGGTTCGGCTTCGACTCCCGGGTCGGGTTTTTTCTGTCCACCGGTTTGGAGAGCTTGCCTTCTCTCTTTCTTTTCTCGTTCCTGCCTTCGGTCCGTTGGTTGATTTCTTCCTCTGTCTTCGTGAACTTATCCGCGAGCTTAAGGAACTCGGCCACGGTTGCGGGCTGGTTTGCCACCATGTGCCATTTGAATTCTTTGTGCGTCACCCCTCTTTTGGCTGTCGCGAGCTGCACTACAGGGTCCAACCGCGGTATCTGCAAACATGCTTCGTTGAATCGCTTGATGTAGCCCTGGATGGACTCCTTCTCTCTGGACTACTCTGAAGATGCTTTCCTCTGTTCTGGGGTACCATTGGCTGGTGACGAAGTGTGCGGTGAAGACCTGCACGAACTGGGCCCAACACTTTATCGACCCGGGGGCCAGGTTCCTGTACCAAGTGCGGGCTACCCCCCTGAGGGTGGTGGTAAAGGCCACGCACATGCACGATTCGCTGGCCCTGGCCCTGGCGAGGTGCATTTGGGACTGAAAGGCATCAAAGTGGTCGTTGGGGTCGAAGGACCCGTCGTACTTGTCCAGAGGTGGGAGCTTGAAGTCTCTGGGTAAGGGGACCGCCAGGAGTTCTGATGCGAGGGGGGAAGGAACCGAGAGAATCGGGGCAGCCCCTACCTCATCCGAGCTCGTGTCTTTGCCTCTGAAATCCGACAAGGCACGGGTGGTGGTTCGGCGCCTTTGCTGCTGAGCGGGCCTTGTACTGGCGCTGCTGGCCTCTGTGTTACCAAGCTCGATGGGCCCGGAATGTTGGTAGTCTGCCGCCAGGGCGCCGAATCGGTTTTCGGTGAGCGGGAGCTCGGGCTTGGAGCGTTGGGGTGCCGACCTCGCGGGCGAGGTTCCCGACCCGCCTGCGGGTTGCGAGGCGGGGATGACATTTTTCTCTCTTCGGCCTGGGGACGAGGCCTGGCTGTTAGGGGGGTTCTGGGGCCGGGAGGCTTTCGCCAGGTGGGGGCGTCCATCCTGCGGGGAGGCATTGACCGGCCTCGGAGCGGGGTGGCGAGGTGGAAGTAGTGGTTGGTTCAGTGGCAGTTGGGGGAACTGTTGTTGATAGTGATACTGGGAGATGTTGTGCAGTACTTGGTGCTGGTGAAGCTGGTGCTGCTGGAACTATTGCATTTGGGCTTGCATTGCCCGCATGCACTGCATCAGGTCGTCCAACCGGTTTTGGCTGGCTGCCAGGGGACGGCAGTCGGTTCAGTGAAGGTTGTCTCAACGGGGAGAGGAAAGGGGATGCTTGTGGTTGGAGGGTTTACAGGTGCCACTGCTTGTGGCGTGTTCAAGCTGGGGATCCCATCCACCGAAAGGGGGATGGTGAACTGTCCAACGCACACCACGGGGACTTGAAGTTGTTCCCCGGTGGCGTTTGTCTCCGTGCCACGTCCGGTGTTGCTGAAGGAGGCCATGAGTGTTGGGTTTTTTGAAGAAAAGGGGTTATCGAAGTTTGGAGGAAGGCTTTTTGAAGCGTTTTCCCACAAACGACGCCAATTGATGGAGCGCGATCCGGCCGGTCTTAGCTGTCTGCGGCCTTGCTTCTGAACGGGGTAGCAGGGAACCTGAAATGGAGGAGATGGGGAAGCTCCGGGGGGAACCCGGTGTAGAGGCTCCAAAGCTCAAGTTAGAATCCTTCAAAAGCAAGGTAATACCAGATAGCGCAAAGTTTGCATACCTCGTTTGTCGGGGAGCAGGGGGTTCTTATAATCACCTTGTGCACTCGCCCCGAGGCCCTTGTCAGGTCGGGTATGATTACCCTTATGCTTGTCAATTCGGCCGTCGTCCTTTCTGTTGAGACAGAACCGTCACTGCCTAACCGTCTTTCTAACTGGAGATGGCGGTGTCAGTGGCGGTGGCAGGTGGCCGTTTAGAGTGCTGCCGCCAAACATCAGATCCCAAGTCAGTCAGGCACGACGCCCTCGGGCACGGACTTCCTTAGTGTCAGGCATGGTACGACTTGTTTGGTTTTGGTGCCTAGAAGGTGATGTGAAGTGCTGAGCAAGGCGAGGTCTTGAGCTCGGAGGTATCTATAGGGCAGGTTAGTTCGACGAGGTGTATCCCGAATTGTTACAAAGTGGGTCAGTTCGGCGAAGTGTATCCCGAGCTGTTACAAAGTGGGTCAGTTCGGCGAAGTGTATCCCGAGCTGTTACAAAGTGGGTCAGTTCGGCGAAGTGTATCCCGAGCTGTTACAAAGGGCCAGTTCGGCGAAGTATATCCCGAGCTGTTACAAAGGGTCAGTTCAGCGAAGTGTATCCCGAGCTGTTACAAAGGGTCAGTTCGGCGAAGTGTATCCCGAGTTGTTACAAAGTTGGTCAGTTCGGTGAGGTGTATCCCGAGTTGTTACAAAGGGTGAGTTCGGGCCCCCCGTAGGGAGTTCAGTTTGCTGGTGTCCCCTTGTTCTCGCCTGGCTTGGCCCCTTTTGCCGGGCTGTTGTTTCTGCCACATGTCACGTAATAGAGAGGTCGGGCCAAATCTTCCTTCATCAATTTTAGACTAAAAAATATGGGAAATTTTCACTTTTCCATATTAAAAATTATATTTAAAACATAAAATGTTAATATATATATCAATGGTTAGGTCATTCAATTTTGGTCAATTTACAAATGGCCAAAGTGAAACTGATCCAATTTCGTCGAATTGAGAAATTTTTGAACCAAAGCCGACCTAAAATACTAGAAAACCGAGCAACTCAAGTCAAGTTGATCGGGTTGGTTGGTTTTCATTAGTTTGATGAATAAACCTAACTGAAATTAATTATTATTATTTTGTATTATAAAAAATTATTAAAAGTAGTATATAAAATATGGATAATTATTAATTATTTAAAAAGTTGAAAATATAAAACAATTGTATACTCTTATGTGTTTCTATTATGGTCATTTACTATAACACACTTTTAGGGATGGCAATTTTCCCCATCCCTGACGGGGACCCGATTTCCCCGACCCAATGGAGGTCGGGGTGGGGATTGTTTTGGCGGAATAGGATGAGGATAGGGATTAATAGGAATCCCCAGTCCGGTCGGGGATGGGGATTGAGGTTCCCACCCCATCCCGATCCCGATTATATATACATTAAGTGTTATTTATATTAATATACTATTATATTATTTATATTATATATGTATATATATATATCAAAACATATTTAAAACATTATTTATAATTTAAACTTTTTTATTTATTTTAAAAAATACTATTATCTAAAAACATTTTGGGGATTTGGGTCCCTATAGGGAGCCCATCCCGTCGGGGATCGAGGATGGGGGTTAATTTCAAAATCGGGGTCGGGGACGAGGAATATGATCTCTACCCCAAACATACCCCATTGCCATTCTTACACACCTTATAACTTTACATATTTACTTAAACCTACCTTTTAATTTTCACTTTACTAAAACATCCCATATATTTTACAACTTATTTATTTAATCAACCTTTCACTAAGGAGTGCTTGTTTTGCCATTAGACCCATGATTTTTTCTTCAAAGAATACCTTTAACACTTTTTATTTTGTATATAACACAAAATTGACCAAATATAGCCAATAGAGTGGTTTCCCGTGTCTTATCAAAGGCAAAAATGGTATTTTTATTTTTTTTCTTTTGATTCAATTTATTTAAGTGAGCATTAGGGTCAACACTATCATTTTCCGTTATCATCTAATGGAAGATTGATTAAATCCAGTGCAAATTATAAGTGGTGTTTTAGTAAAATGCTAACTATAGGGTATATTTTAGTAAATCCATGAAACTATAAGAGGTATTTTAGGAAATGACCCTTTCTATTATTTAACTTTCGCTTAATAAATCTCGTGCATCACATGGGTCCCCACTAGTAGATTGATTATATTGTTGAGCTAAAGCAAAGGGCTATCAACGGGTTGGGGTTAGGTCTAAGTCGGAATTAGTTAGAATCGAAACCGATCCAACATGAAATTTTGAGGATCCAAAACCGGAATTAGAATAAGAACATACCCGATTGGGTCGATGATTTTTGGATTCAAAACTAAATAGATCAGTCTCGGGGCAATCAGGCTTGACCTGACTAACCCGATTACAATAAATATATATATATATATATATATATATATATTGGGTCAGGCCTAAATCGTTCGTGGCTAGATGGGACAAGTTCCAAACCAATAGTAATCGAGACTCTATATCAGGACTCAAACCGATTTGAGTCCAACCGATTTGACCCCAACCGATTTGACCTGGGTTGAGTAACCCATTAGGGCCAATGGAAAAGGGTTAGGGTGGGTTGTGTTGTGTGGGTCAAGATGGGTTAGGTCTATGCTTGCCAAATCTAAAAAATATAGCAGTTGAAGTGATTCAAACTCAGGTCTTTTAGAGTGCACACACCTCATTACAAATCCAAACCACCATGTCACATTTCATTTTGTGATTATAAATGAAATAAAATAGATTTTATTAACTTTCGTGTTCAAATGTAATTTTACACGAAAACACTTTTACAAAAGCAATTTAATAAAGTAAATTTCTGAAAAGTATTTATACGAAAGCACTTTTGCAAATGTACTTTTACACGAAAGCACTTTTATAGAAGTACTTTTAAGTACTTTTATGAAAAGTACTTCTATAAAAGCACTTTATGAAAGTACTTTAATGAAAGCATAAAAGCACTTTTATAAAATTACTTTTACATGAAAGCACTTTTATAAAATTTATTTTATGAAAGTACTTTTACAAAAGCACTTTATAAAAGTTGTGCAATTTTTGCATTTCCTTTTTTTTATGCATTATTTTGCATTTTTTTGGTAATTTCCTACTTTAAAAAAATTATTGGTTTTTTTTTTGCATTTTCTACAAAATTTTTGTGCTTTTTTGCATAATTTCTGCATTTTTCTAGTGTCTTCATGCATTTCTTGCAGTTTTATAGTATTCTTCTGCATTTTTCATAATTTTCTCTCATTCTTTTTTGCATTTTTTTTGTATTCTCTGCTATTTTCTGCATTTTTGGGTATACAAGTTGACCTGACCCATTTTTTTTGTCACGTGACAGTCTTGAGATAAACGATTCCCTCAAAAATGTTTTCTTGGATATATAAGTCAAGTAACCCATTTATGTCACATGGCAGTCTTAAGAGAGATGATTCTCTCAAAATGTGTTTTTTCCTGGGTATACGTGTCAATCTGGCTTGATTCTTTCATGCAACATCCTTAAGAGAGATTATTCTCTAAAAAATTGTTATTTTCAAGTATATGGATTGCCTCGGCCCATTTCTTCCGTGTAGCACTCTTGAGAGATGTTCCTTTCCAAATTTTGTTATTTTCGGTATACAGGTCAACCCAACCCATTTTTGCCATGTGACAACCTTTAGGGAAATGTTCCTCTTAAAATTTATTGTTTTAGGTATGCCGGTTGTCTTGACTCATTTTTGTATTTGTAGGTGAGGGTAAGTGGGAGTATGGGTGAGGGTGGTTAAGGATCAATATGGATGGATCATGGTTAGGGTGGGTTATGACCTTTTAGCAAGGATTGATGAGGGATCATAGTGGATTGGTGAATCAATATGGGTGGGTTGGTATTCAACCCTTACCCAAACTAACCCAACCCACCCAATTGGATCATTCTTACTTTCTTAGTTGTTCAAGTGTCTTGTGATCCATTTGATTGAATACAAGTATCTCTTCTCAAGTGATATTTGCTTTGGATTCAAGTACAACCTTACAATGGCATCTGGTGCAAGCATCTTACAATAGGTTTTGTCGCATTAGATTATGTCCCCCCCCCCCACCCATTTAATCCCCTCTTATCGTCATTTGCCTTGAGAGAAACACATAAGAAAGAGGAAGAACTCATCTTTCAAATCAAAAGTGGCCTAAAACCAATTGATACACCTTGTTGTGATTTACAAGCTTTAAATTGAGTTTTTCTTCTTCTTGCTTCAATCCAATGTCACTGTTGGTCAACCATTAGAAGTTGCTACGTCCTATTGATTAAATGTTACCATGTTTTTAGATTTCTCCCTTTTTTTTTCATTTTGCTCGATTTGGAACAATTTTGACTAGGAGGAAGTTGTACTAGGCATTTTTCTTTGATCTATAATAGATTTCTCCCTTCGTTATTCTTCTTTGAAAACTAATGCCCATCTGATCTAGTTATGCCATTCTACCCAAGTGCTTTGATTGATAGTTGAAAATCATCTAAGCTCCAATACACTTGTTGGCATTTCAAAACTCTAAGGGTTCAAAGGTGAGCTCCTTCATGTTATTGTCCTCTTTTATTAATTTTTATTGAAAATAGTAAGTTCACTTTGTTTTTATTTTTGTATTTGTCTAGATGTCATTGTTTATATTGAAATATTAATTCATTAAGTATAAGATAAAAACAATTCCAAGCATCCCTAAAGGAGGGGTGAGGTGCGGCCTCACTCTTTATAGATGTTAAAACTAAGCCAAAAAGGAAAAAAAAAACACATAATATATTAATACAACAATTACAAAACAACCCAAAACAAGTTATTCTTGTTAACCCTTTCTTTTTGCAAGAAAATTAGTCACTTTGTTTGCCAACTTATGAACCTAAGCATCTTACATTTAGGTTTCCTGTTAACCACTTGACTTTCTTTATGAGTTCTTTGAAGCACCAAATAGTCGAGTCTAGATCCATTAACCGAGTCACAACCACCTGAGGTCACTTTCAATTATTAGATCTTCTGCACCAAATTGATTTGCTAGTTGAATTCCATGTAAAGCTACTAGCAATTCTACCCAGGTAGAATCTCCACTTCCCACTGAACTCAAGAAGAAAGCTATAATATTGCTACCGTTGTCCCATCAGGAAGGTGAACCCATTCTATAGTAAGTTAGTAACACTCTGCTAATGAGATGAACCACTAGCCACTGCCATTTGCCAATCAGCACCTCCACAAGTCATCAAATTGCAACATAGTGGTTCTTCTTACTTAGGAGAGAACTTTGGCTTTCCGGTGAGCTAGTTTACTTTCCACTTGAAAGTTAGTTATTTGTAGAGGTGAGATTTATTTATTTCATCCTCTATTCATGCTCCCAAATATTTGGATTTTATGCTCATTATTTCCATTCCCATGTCTCTACATAGGATTTTTGGTGAATTCTATGAGTGTTTTTGCTAAAGATAACACTTGATTTGTTGTAATTTATTTTCTATCCTGCTATTTTTTCAAATCTCTTCAGCACATATTTTATTGCTATGAAGGAATCTGGTGAAGCTTCATAAATAATTAGGCAGTCATCGACAAGTAGGGGATAAGTTAGAGGGTTTGCTCTTGCATCAAGTTTTAGCCCTCTTAGTCCCCTTGATTGTTCCTCTTGATTCAAAAGTGCAAATAAGACTTGCATTTTGATTACAAAGAGATATAGAGATAGAGGGTCCCCTTGCCTCATGCCTTTTTTTGGTATAAAAGTGTTCAACTAAGCTTCTATTCAATTTAATTGAGGGGGTGGTAGTGATGCATTGTTGAATTAACTTGCATCACTAGTTTGAAATGCCCAGTTGGCCATGTTAATCTCCAGAGTAGCCTATCTTTTTTTTTTTTTTTTTCCTTTTTGATTTTCAATTTGTGTATAACCTCTTTTGTTAGAATTATATTGTTTGTGATATGTCTTCCTTTAATGTAGGCTACTTGATTTTGGCTGGTAATCTTTGGCGGAAGGGGCTTCATTCTGTTTGCTATAATTTTGGCTATAAGTGTATATAAGACATTGCAGAGGTTGTTGGGTTTGTATTGATCTACATAATTTGCCCCTTCCTTTTTAGGAATAATAACAATGTAGGTGTGGATTAGTTCTCTTAGTAATTTCCCACTACCTAAGAAGCTGGATCATTTTATTTATGTTCATCCCCAAAACATGCTAATATTTTTTGGAAGAAGTATGGAGTGAAACCATTTGGTCCTGGGGATTTGTGAGGGTTCATCTCAAAGAGAGAACTTCTAATTTCACCTTCTTGCGGTAAGAGAACTATGGTGGATCTATACTCTTCTGAGATAATTGGTGAGATTAGGTCTTCAAGCCAAGAGGATTTGAAATTTTCCTCTTGGTTGCTTATATTTTGAAGATGTTTTTTAAAAACCTAGGCTATTTTCTCTAGAGACCCAATATCCATTTATGTCTTGTAGCCACCCTATATAATTCCATCCCATTCTTTGTTTGGTTTGAAGTTAGAAAAATCTAGTGTTTTTGTCTCATTCCCTTAATCACAATTCTCTTGATTTGAGTTGCCACAGTTTCTCCTCATAAGTTAGTCATTGATTATATTGCCTTTGCAGATTTTCCAACCTCTTGTGATCCATTGACTTTATTGATTTTTTGTTGTTCCACAACTAACTCCTCTGCTAGGGCTTATAATTTATTGTTTATGATGCCAATGATTTCTTTATTCCAATGTTTTAATTCTTTCTTAATGACTCCGGGTTTGTGGGTAATTTTGTAGGCTTCTAACCCTTAGAATGGTTGATCCCAGTTCTTTCTTTGAGATGATATTCTCACAATCTTCATGTTGAGCCCACAATGGGAGGAAGTGGAATACTTTCTTGCTTGAGTGAGTCGAAGGAAGAGTATTAAGAACAATAGGAATGTGGTCATAATTTACAGCTGGTAGAGTCTCTATTTTTGCATCCACAAAAGTTTCCAACTAAGCTCCACTTGCTAGAGCCCTATCTAGCCTTTTCCTTCAAAAGTCTCCTACCCTTCTATTTATTTGACCAGGTGAAGAAGGGACAAGAACTTCCAACTTTAGAGAGAAAAAAATATTTCGGATTTCTGGTAGGGGACGAGAGGCTCGGATCGTAGAGATTGACCCTTCATAATCTTGCTAGGAGATTAAATCATTGAGATATTCCATCATTACCCAAGGTTTTGACATTATAAAGTTTTTTCATGATGGAGAAATTCTCCCAGAAAGAAGCTCCATCTCCCCTACTCAGATGTCCATGGATGAACATAAAGGTACCAATTTAGTTTTTCAGGTCCTTGGGAGATTTTGAGCTCAAGTAGTATATTCCGTGACTCCAATTTATAGTTCATCACTCTAGCAACAAAGTAGGCCTCATCTAAGCCATGCTGCTTCTACAATTTCATACTTGTAATATTTCACTCTTTTGCAAAGTTTTGAGGTTTCTTCTTTATTCAGTTTTGTTTTAGATAGGAAAAGGATATTTGGGTTGCAAGTGTGGGAGAGTTTCCTGATAGTTCTGAGTTTCTCTATTCCCACCCCTTTAATGTTCCAAGCAAGGATTCTCATCGAATATAAAGTAGAATAGACAACTAAGTAAAAAAAGAAATATAAATAATATATTCATATCGCAAATGTGAAATACATTGTGTAAAGACACTCAAATACCTGAAGAATGAACGAGGCTAGTGTTGCCAACTACTAATCAAGAGTTAGAAGGTTTTCCCATTATTTCCACCAATTAAAGTCATCCAGGTGTACGTAAGGGTCCAATTGCTTTAGGCTTGCATTAGTTTCTTCGGAGATTAGGCATATATTGTCATGATTTATTCCCGACTCCACCCCCATCATGGGGTTGACAATGCAATCCTCCCTGATGCTTGCAATCCAGTTTAAAATTTTGTTTGGACTTTTTCGCTTCTGTTGGAGATAGTTTTCCAAGGGTGCTACTAATTTTGTAGCTTTCATTTTCCCTTTGAGATGGTCTTTTAGAAAAGTCTAGAACTTGAAGGGCCTACCTCTTTGCTTTTCCATAGTTGTTAGATTTATTAGGTCAATGCCTCCTAAAATAGTGGAGCTTGCATATTCTCTTCATTCTCTTTATCTGACACTGACAATGATTTTGTATTTTGAGGATCAGTTCCCTGCCTTGGGTTTCATTGTCTCTTCATGGTTGCACTATAGCTTGACTGTCGCTTTGCTTTCTCTTGTTTGAAGACTCACCTTGTTCACCTCCTCCAAGTTGTATGTAGGTTTTTCCTTTGTTGTTGGATAGTGAGTGGAGTGACTGAAGAGCATTTTTAGCTGTTGTTTGTCATTTGTTCGTGCCATTTTCATCTCTAGAGTCTTCATTTGAGCTCCATTCCCTCCTGACTATCTGGAGTTGTCAGCAGGGAGTGGCTTCCTTTCTAAGATCTGGACATTTTAACGGTTGGTCCAACTTAAAGTCTACCCTCAACCATTCTCCTATCGAGTCAACTTTCCCATCGTCTAGCTCCCTTTGAATCGCATCAAGTGAGGCTTCAGCGGGAAGTTGCCTGCATTTTCTCTAGGAGTGACCAACTAGCCCATAATAGATACATAGTTTGGTCAAACCTTCACAGGTGACGCAAATCTAGGTGGGATTGTTGTTGTTGTTTAAAGCAAATCCCCAAAAAAAGAGATTTTCGTAAGGCCACTTCTATTCTTAATTGAATCGCTTTACCCTTGTTAGGGGTTCCATTTTTTATTTCATCTGCTCCATAAATAAAAAGCTTATAGTTTTTATCCAAAATGTAGATTGGATCCAATCAAATCCAAACCTTATCAAATTGGATTTAGACGGTCCATTATAATTATTGGATTGGGCCAATTCAAAATAAATTGGTTCATGTTCTTATTGGTCTGAATTGGACCTAAACCAAATTTCCAATCATCCATGAACCCAAACCATTGTTCAATTCAAAACCAATCAAAATTGAATTCAGCATAAAATCACTTTTACGAAAATACTTTTACGAAAGCACTTTTATAAAAGTAATTTTATGAAAACACTTTTTTATAAAAGTATTTTTACACGAAAGCACTTTTATGAAATCACTTTTACGGAAGTACTTTTACGAAAGCATTTTTATGAAAATATTTTTATAAAAATACTTTTACAAAAGCACTTTTACGAAGACACTTTTATAAAAGCACTTCTATGAAAGTACGTTTACAAAAGTACTTATATTTTTATAATATTCATATTTTCTTTATTTTAATATATTTTTATATTTTTTTATATAATTTTTGATATTTCATTTAATTTGGATTGGATTCAATATAGTCCATTTACATTTTAATGGCTTTGGAATGGATTGGGTCCAATCCATTTGCAAGTGTTGGACTGGATCGTACATCTCTACGTTCTGGGGATGTTATGCATTTAGATCCGGCCACCACTGTCACCGTGGCCTACCTGAACAACTTCCTTTGGCTCCCACTTCCCACGCATTGTTAACAAAAGTTTTGACACTTTCTTTTCTCACCTGAATGCGGGGGAAACTCCTTCCTCTCAAAGTTCTTTGTAGGAGTTCCTCTGCTCCAGCGACTGGTTCGGTAGATATTTCAATATATGAACCCATGATTTTTGCATGTTGCGCTGGGTCATGCCCTAGTTTTGCAATCTGCTTCTCCATGAGATTTGTCTACCCTTCGGTCGTTCACGCACATCCTCCGTTGGTTGCTCTTTCTCCATGAGAAGAGTTTATACCTGAACCGACTCTGTTGATGGAAAAAGGGAAAACCCTCCGAATTTAATCACAACAATTGCTAGTGAAAGTTAGTTAATGAGTACCGAAGCAACAGGTATGGAGTTTTTGAGAAGTTGATATTGCTTCTCCAACCACTCTTTTGTTTTTTTTTTGTTTTTAAATATTTATCCCTCAGAAGTTAGAAGGGCCAACAAGATTTTCCATGTGGATGCCAAATTGCCAAGTGAATGTAGCATAGAGAGAAGCTGCCTAAATACCACTCATCTTTATGCAATAACAATTCCAGAGATCCAATGTGCAGAATATTTTATCAAGCCCGAAAGGTCAAGAAACGTACTAAGACCTGAACTTGAACCATGATTTAAAAAACATGGGAAAAAATAGACCCACTGAAAGTTGTTTTCATTAAAAAACTGTACATGTAAAATGTGCGTTGCAATTTAAACATATTACCTAAATAGTATTTCAGAAGAAAACCAACTGATGTCTCTGTATACTCAGCCCTGGTTATTACCAAAAAAAAAAAAAAAAACAGGAAAGAAATACCCTGGTCAAGTGGTCATGGATCTGCGAAGGCTCATCTGCTTGTTACCGCAATACCACCCTATGTTGAATTGGAGTTTGATCCCTAATTCCCTATTGTTTCAAATGAGGGCAGCAACTAATATTAGAAGCTCCACTGCCGACTTCCATAAATCAAACGCGAAGTGCTCATGCTCGTGATGGCCAAAAGAAATTGTTTTCTCTAATTTTATCTTGGCTAAGTGTATTAAATTTTTAAAATACAGCATGAAATGGCCGAAATCCCAGATTATTTCTTGAACAAGGTTACAGACCATAATTTCTGTTACAATCATCTACAATGATTCTTATTTCAATGCAGAAGGCTATCGTCCAGATTACTGTTACGAGGTTTTCTCAGCATTCTCCCTCCTGTAAGCTTGTAGTCTCTCCCTCAACTTTTTACTCTGTTCAAAGTTTGCCTTCCTCTTTGAAGCTTTCTGTGCAATGAATGGAATATATTAACATAAGATCCAATAGAAGAAACTTACTTTAAAAGACCCTTTGTGAAGACGGGGAAATCCCATAAAAAGAGGAACTCACCTCTTGCCGGAAACAGCGATCAAGCTTTATCTTAAGATCTGTGCACTCGCCAAGGAATTTTTTGACAGGGTGGTCCGCATGACACTTGTGAAATTCTTCAATGATCTGCAAACACCAAAGGCAGAGCAACTGGGTCGTAACTTGTAAATATCCGAGCTCTGGTCTTCTGCAAGCAAAAACTCCACACATGGCATTCATCTGAGCTCAGATCTTTCTTCCTCTTTTTTCCCTTGATTTGGCAATAGGCAGATAAAATTGGTCCACGTATTTGTAGAGAATGGGGCATTTTATTTTTTATTTTTTTAGTTAAGAAAACATATAAAATAACGAGTACTACAATAAAATTTGTTAAAATGCAAAAGATCATGGAAGAAGGCTGGACTTACTTCTGCGCACATTGGATGCCTGTGTAATGTTAAAGGAGGATGCATTTTTTCCTGCAGATTCTAGATGTTACCCTGCAAACAATAACTTGCTAGGTTCAATTGCCTGTTATTTGTTTTGTTGTTTCTTTCCAGACACAAGCAGGAATATTAATTTAGTACAAGTAATGCTTTATTTTTTTCTTGGATAAGCAACAGGGTGAATTTTGAATTTCATTAAATAATAAAAGAAACCACACTGCTCAGAACCAAAGCAGGTGGGCAAACTTGCAACAGTTCCTCTGCACAGGCCAAAGAAAGTACAAATACAACAGAAGCATAGTAGGAAGAAGATAGGAAAAAAAGTGCACAGGCCAAAAGTAGTACAAGTAATATCAACACTTCTCAGAATTTTACGTAATACATCTTAGGAATCATAGAGAAGAGGAATACAAGAACATACAAGACTACTGATGACCCAGAGTAGTTCAGTTGGTCCATCGACATCCCTCCATTTGAGGAGACTCAGGTTCAAACCCACAAAAGGGCATGCTCCCCGAATCATGAATGCGAGTGAGCCCACACATGCATCCCTGCCACCACTAACCCAGCTAACTGGGTCTAGCACACCTGCCCTTACGGGGGCTGAAGCTGCATCACATGTACGGATGTACCAAATAAAAAAAATTAAAAAGAAAAAGCATAAGAGACAGCATCCTGTTTCTCTATCTTCCGTTTGGCAATGTGTTTGCTCATATTTTGTCTCATCACTTTCCACTTAGGGGTGCAAATCGGGTACCCGAGTTGAAAAATTTACAGAGCGTTGGGCTTGGGCCCATTCAAAATATGGCAAGTGCTAAACCTGAGCCTGCCCAAGTTGCAAACCTAGTAGAAAAAATAGAAATACATGCCACATGACAACATATACGAGAAGAACAAAACAATCCCATGCCACATGACCAAAACAATCCCTTTGTTAAAGGCACTCATTAAAACATAATAGTAATACATTATAAGCAATGGGTGAAGTAACAAAACAGAAAATACAAATCAAACTCTTGTGACTTGACCAACAACTTGAACTGAATGAAGGTCTATGAACATTAAGAAATTTGTTGAATGTATTTGCTGTCTATTTTCTTTGTATGCATTTTTTTTTTCTTTCGCGTGGAGCTATTTTGTACTTTTTTTTTTCTTTCTTGTGTTGGAGCTATTTTGTACTTTGGTGATCTCTCATCACAGGGCTTGGCGTACTCTTTTCTCTTTTATTAATAAAATTTCCTTTTTTATTTATTACTAAAAAATATGAACATTCAGAAATCCCGGATGCACAAAGAGCCAATCCAAGATCATATTGCCCACCTCAGCACACAATCTTTCCAGATCCTTTTGCTTCCAATAGAAAATTCTTCTAGTTCTTTCTTTCCAATTGCCCCAACACAAACAAAAGGAATACAGCTCCAAGAAAGCTTTTGCCTTCTGGAAGGCAAGAAAGCAACCAACTACAAATGAGACACATCACCAGATTGCCCAAACATGTGTGTGGAATGCCCAATCTTATTACTGGGGTTGATAAGAGTCCAAGATAGGTCAGGAAAGGAAATTACCCACCCACCAACATCCTTGTCATGGCTGATATTGTTATATTGAGGTCAATTCTGACAGAAAAATTGGACCACTTGCATAATCTATCTTGCTATTTCTCTTCAGTTCCAAACAAGCCTATTATGGATTCAAAATACTTGGGCTTTCTCTTGTTCTCATTGCTAGACCACAAGGGGTTTACAGAGCATGACACATGAACGCTGACAAGTTGCTTGATTTCCTACAAAATTTCTGGAATTCACCAGATTTACCAAAAGACTAATCAAGTTTGTGAAGTTGTTGATGACGACCGAGTGAAAGAAAATCAGATTGCTATATTGCTGGAAGCATTGAATTAATTGCTTGTGTTTCTTTTAGAATCAGGGCAGCATGCCTTTGGAGGTACATAAAAAAATTGAGAATATGGGAGTGTTAATAACCGTAAATTTCATAAAAATATTAAGAGAGAATTACAATATGTGCATAAGGCAACTGGAGATAAAACATCTTATCTCCAATCCAAAAGCATAACAACTGAGCCCAAAACATTTGATTCCTCCCAACCCCTGTTTTTCCAAAGAATCAGCCATAATGCTAGCATTCCTTTGCACCCATTGAATTTATGCCTATGCCTCGGGTTATCCATTTAAACCTTTTTAATTCATTTTTGTATACCAACAACTCATTCCCCTTGTTTAGCAACCAATTAATCACCACTTGTAAATCTCCTTCAACATTCAGTTTTCTCACATTCAGCTCCCTTGCTCTTCTTACCCCTTCCACAACTTCCATATTTTCAGTTCTCAAGGAATCACTGGTGCCTATTGGTCCTGAATAAATTACCAACACATGCCCTAATTCATTCCTTAAAGTACCTCCAACACCTGAAGGGCCTGGGTTCTCTCTGCTACTTCCATAAAAATTAGGTTTAATGTACCCATCTGCCGGTGGTGTCCACACACAGCCAATCATATACCTCAAAATCGAGGTAAGTGATACTTCCTCATCAAATCATCCACTGTTCCAAGAAAAACTCCAATGATTTTAGCCAGTGATCCACCCTAAAATTTATGCATTCAATTATAGCTTCCTTGCTTCTCTCCTCTTTAAAAATTCTTGCATTCCTCTCCTCCCAAAGTGTCCATGAAACTGCAGCTTTTAGGGACCTCCAGATGATTCTACCTCTCTTCTTCAGCCACAGAAATGAAATGGGTGCAAAAAGGCTTGCCATGCCAAATGGAGGAGTCCACCTGCAACCAAATAAAGAAAGGAACCAACCCCAAATGCCTTTAGCAAATGTGCAGGAGATTAGTAGGTGAAAGCAAGACCTCCCCATTCGCTTTGCAAAGAACAATGAGGAGAAAGATAGGAGTAAGGTCTCCTTTTTTGTAGCAAGTCACAAGTATTAATCTTCTCATGGTAAACCTCTCCAATAAAAGCACCTACTCTAGGAGGGATAGGTCTCTCCCAGAACTCTTTCACTAGAAAAGGCTGCATTAGGAGCAAGGGATAAGCTAGGGCCTTGAAGAAAGAAACACAAGCGAAGAATCAAGAAGAGGAGAGGGTCCAAATTTACATATATATATATATATATGTAAATAAATTTGTACATATTTTGAATCAATTCTACTAATAAATTGGGCCATAGAACCCAATAAAAGATGGCTATGTAAAAATAATACATAAATTCTTTTACACTTGACCAACCTATCCATGCTCTATTTACCCAACCTAGCCCAACCTTGAGTCCAAACTGGATTGTCTTAGGTTAAGTTTGGGTTGGGCATGGGTTGATAAACTTGGGTTTAATCTCAGGTTGGGCTAAGCCTGAGCTCAAGGTTTGTAGCTTTAGAGTTGGGCTTTGGTTGAACTCAACCCAATCCTATTTGATTGAATTGCACCCTATAGCTACACAAAGGGGGTAACCCATCCCCCTCCCTTTAATCCCCAACCCTACTAGCATTGGGATTTGATGTTAGGTCTCCATTCCTACGAGTCAACCTTCCTACCAGCTAGGGGTGAGCATAATTTAGTTAAAACTGAAAAACCAAACTGAAATTTTGGTTCAATTGATTTGGTTTAACTGGTTTTCGGTTTTTGTTGTTATGATTCACAAATCGGTTAATAAAAAAAATCGATTTATTTTTAAAGCTATATAAATTTTTAATATTATTGATACTTTCTAGTTTATACCTCGATCGATGCATGGGACCTAATAGAAAGTGGAAACTATCAAGCCGAATTAGGAGGAAACTTTTCAGTCCTTCCTTTTGCTTAGTGAGCACATCTAAGACTAAAAAGTTTAACGAAAAAAGTAAGAAAAGCCCTTTTCAGTCCTTTCTTTTCCTTTGTGAGCACCTCTAAGTCTCTAACCCTCTTTGTCAAGTTCCTCCAAATCTCCAATTCTCCAACTTTCAAAGAATCCAAGTCTCCCAATCGGTCTAGAGTGCAGACCGTAGACAAAGAACAAAAGAGGGAGGTAGAAACCAACGTCTCATACTCTCAAGTCTCATCTCATGAGACTTGGATTCTTCTTCTTCTTCTATGTTAGCTTACAAATTGTAACCTTACCATTCACACACTGTTGTCTATATATCTTCTTCTTTTAGTTGGGGTGGATTTCTAATTCAGTTAAAACCGAAATAGCCGAATAAAATTTTGGTTCGATTTAATCAGTTTGAACAGATTTCGATTCGGTTTGATTTTAGCATACGATAGATCAGTTATAAAAATTTTGGTTTTTTTAATTCAATTTTGAATTGAATAAACCAAATATTCACCCCTACTCATAAATTGACATTCCCAATGCACGGAAGAGATGGGCAGTGGGACATCTGTGGGGCTCGCTAAGTGGGCAGCCCTACCATTTGGGTTGTTCCTATAGGTGACCAGGAAACAGTATTTTCATATAATATAAGGGTAAAATTGTTTACATCTATTCCTCTCAAAACCCCACATCAAGAGGAACCTTTGTGCATTGAATTGCCCTTAAATTGGGACCCACCCTCACACTGAACTGTTCTCAATTTAAATTATTTTTAGGGAAAATTTCTGATAGGTACCCTCTATTTTAGGTTGAATGTCAATTTAATACCCAAACTTTAAATCATGACAATGTAGTACCTGAATTTTTACTTTAGGACAATTTAGTAACCGACGTTAAATTAACGTTAATTAAAAGATAAAATGTCCCAAATACCCCAGCTATTTCGAATAATGTATGAATCACTGAATAAAATTATGAAAATAACCCCATCATCTCTATTTCTGCAATTATTGAGGTTTCGAAAATCAGCTCCACGCCGATGATGTCAAACGAATGTGATGAAGGAAGATTTGGCCCGACCTCATAGTTATGCGACACGTAGCAAAAGCAATAGTTCGGCACAAAAGCAAACGTAAGGCGCAAGCACCAAGGGGAGAAACCAGCGGTTCGAACTCCCTACTAGGGGCCCGAACTCACCCTTGCCCCAAACTAGAAAGTAATCCGAATTGGCATGCCTTGTATAGTTCGGGATATACTTCGCCAAACTGGCCTGCCTTGTAACAGTTCGGGATACCCCTCGCCGAACTGAACTGCCTAACAACTCCGGATACACCTCGTCGAATTGGCTTGCCGTGCAATAGTTCGGGATACCCCTCACCGAGCTGACCTGCCCTATACATATCTCCGAACTCAAGACTTCGCCTCGCTCACCACTCCACATCGCCCTCAGGGCACCAAAACCAAGCAAACCGCACTATGCTTGACATCGAGGAAGTCTGTACCCAAGGGCAGCGCACCTGACTGACTTGGGATCTGACGCTTGACGGCCGCACTCTAAACGGCCACCTGCCACCGCCTCCTGACACCGTCGTCTACAGTTAGAGAGACGGTTAGGCAGTGACGGTTCTGTTCCAGCAGAAAGGACGATGCCCGAATTGACAGACGCAAGGGTAATCATACCCGACCTGACAAGGGTCTCGGAGCGAGTGCGCGAAGTGATTATAAAAGGCCTCTGCCCCCAACAAACAAGGTATGTGAACTTTGCGCTATTAGGCTCCTCGTCGCTCCAGCTAAGAGGCGAGTTCGTTGACAGCTAAGACTGGTCGGATTGCGCTCCATCAATTGGCGCCGTCTGTGGGAAACGCTTCTAAAAGCCTCCCTCTAAATCTCTTTTACCTACCCTTCTTTCAAAAACTCCAACACCCACTCCAACACCAAAATGGCCACCTCCAGCAGTGCCGGACGTGGAACAGAAACAACCACTACCGGAGAGCAACTCCATGTTCCGGCGGTGTGCATTGGGCAGTTCACCATCCCCCTTTCAGTGGATGGGATCCCAAGTTTGAATGTGCCACAGGCGGTGGCACCTTTGAACACTCCCTCGCTGAACATTCCTCTTCCACTCCCCATCGAAACGAACTTCGCGGAACTAACTGTTGTCCCACTAGCAGCCCGCCAAAACCAGCTAGATGAACTCATGCAATGCATGCGGGCAATGTAGGCCCAAATGCAGCAATTCCAGAAGCACCAACTCCAGCAACACCAGGTGTTGCACCACCTATCCCAACACCATTATCAACAACAGTTCCCTCAGCTACCCTTGAACCAACCACTGCTTCCCCCGGCACCCTGTTTCAAAGCCGGTCAAGGCCTCCCCTCAAGGTGGACGACCTCACCAAGGAGAGGCTTCCCGACCGAAAACCCCCCTAACAGTCAGGCCTCATCCCCGGGCCGAAAGCAAAGAAAGATCACCCCCGCCTCGCAACCCGCTGGTGGGTCAAGAACCTCGCCAACAAAGTCACCTCGGTGCTCCAAGCCCGAGTTCCTACTCACGGAGAACCGCTTCAGTGCCTTAGCAGCAAGCCAACATTCCGGGCCCATCGAGCTCGGCAACACGGAGGCCAGCAGCGCCAACACTAGGCCCACTCAAAGAAGGCGCCGGCGAAGTTGCCGAACTGCTACCCGTGTGCTACCCGAGCTCAGAGGCAAGGAAGAAACGAGCTCGGGCGAGGTAAAAATCGTCCCCATTCTCTCAGTTCCTTCCCCCCTTTCAGTAGAACTTTTGGCAGTCCCCTTGCCTAGATATTTCAAACTCCCTTCTCTGGACAAGTATGATGGGTCCTTTGACCCCAACGACCACGTCGACGCGTTCCAGTCGCAAATGCACCTCGCTAGGGTAAGCGAGTCATGCATGTGCGTGGCCTTCACCACCACCTTCAGAGGGGTGGTCCGCACTTGGTACCGGAACCTAGCTTCTGGGTCAATAAGAAGCTGGCCCCAGTTCGTGCAGATCTTCACTGTGCACTTTGTTACCAGCAAAAGGTGTCCCAGAACCGAGGAAAGTATCTTTGGGGTAATCCAAAGAGAGGGAGAACCCATCCAGAGTTACATCAAACGGTTCAATGAAGCATGTTTGCATATCCCTCGGTTAGACCCCGCGGTATAGCTCGCTGTGGCCAAAAGAGGGGTGACACACAAAGAGTTCAAATGGCACATGGTGGCTAGCCAGCCAGCAACCGTGGCCGACTTCCTCAAGCTCGTGGACAAGTTTATGAGAACAGAGGAAGAGATCAACCAGAGAAACAAATGTGGGGTTGAAAAAAGAAAAAGAGAAGGCGAGCCCTCCTACCCTAGTGACAGAAGAAGCCAGAACCGAGAGGCGAAGCCAAGCCAACCGTCCCGAGCTCCCTTAGCAGTTTGGACGGACTACACGCCATTGAACACAAGGCGGACCAAGATCTTGATGATGATTAAGGACGCCCCCTACATAAAGTGGCCACCTCGCCTGAAGAGCAATCCAAACGAGAGGAACAAAAATTTATATTGTAGTTTTCATAAAGATCACGGTCATAGCACCGAGCAATGTAATAATCTCCGCAACGAGATAGAATGACTCATCCGTCGCGGGTACTTAAGAAATTTTGTACATTATGACAATAGTAATAAAGCAGGTCAGCAAGGGGAACATGGGAAGGATGTCCCCGAGCCGAGCAACATACCGACCGAAGACTTGCAGCGACCTCCCCCAGAAGAAAGGCAAATCCGGGGAACCATCCACGTGATAGTGGGTGGTTCGGTGGTGGCAGGATGCACTTCGGCGTCAGCAAGGATGTCAGTTCGCGAAGCAGCTCAGCAGAACCCTCCCAAGAGGCCGAAGAAGGAAGAACCGATCTTTTTTACAGAAGACGACGCGCGAGGTGTTCACTACCCCCATGACGACGCGCTCGTCATAAAGCTAAGGATCAGCGACTTCGAAGTCCGGCGCGTACTGGTAGACTCAGGCAGTTCGATGGACATCCTATTCAAATCGGTGTTCGACCAATTGCAGTTGCAGAAAAGCAAGTTGAAACCTGCACACACTCCTCTGGTGGGCTTCAGTGGAGAGGAAGTCAGACCCCTGGGGAAGATAGCAGTACCTGTGGAAGTCGGCACATGGCCATGCGCGGTAAGACTCAACCACGATTTTCTGGTGGTCGCGACCCCCTCCCCATACAACGCCATAATAGGGCGACAAATTACGCATATTCTGCATGCTGTAGTCTCCACCTATTATCTGGCAATGAAGTTCCCAACAGACTTCGGTGTGGGGGTAGCGCGGGGCGACCAACTTGAGTCCCGCAAATGCTATGTTGCCGCCCTAAAGGGAAAAACCAAGGTAGCCGACGACCTCGAACTGGAGCGGCCTGCGGAGCAGGGCGAGGAACGAGCTTCGCCCATTGAGGAAACAGTCGTAGTCCCGACCTCGGCTACAGATCCGACGCGAACACTCCAGATCGGTGCCTCCGTCAAGGAGCCTTTGCGAACTGAACTGGTGAGTTTCTTACTCCAAAATTTAGATATTTTTGCAACGCGCCGCACGTCTCCTTGCAACTGACAAAACCGCCAGCGCACGTCCCTTCAGAAGGACAGTTGCGCGCTTTTTTCAAATTTAAATGACCCGTCGTCACGTCCCAGCGGCGCGAATTCTTGAAATTTAAAATAAATGCGCCCTGCCACGTCCGTCAACATTTATGAGCAGTAGGCACGTTTCCCGCCTTCTCGGACACCCCAGAAAACCGAAGAACCCTGGCAAAAGCAACTCGCACAGTCAAGATTCGAAGAATGGGACAAATCCACCTACCACCTCGCAAAACTCCCCGCACCAGGGCAAGACCCTCGGCGCGAGGAGTGGGGGGCAATTGATGAAGGAAGATTTGGCCCGACCTCACAGTTATGCGACATGTGGCAAAAGCAACAGCTCGGCACAAAAGCAAGCGTAAGGCGCAAGCACCAAGGGGAGAAACCAGCGGTCCGAACTCCCTACTAGGGGCCCAAACTCACCCTTGCCCCAAACCAGAAAGTAATCCGAATTGGCCTGCCTTGTATAGTTCGGAACATACTTCGCCGAACTGGCCTGCCTTGTAACAGTTCGGGACATACTTCGCCGAACTGGCCTGCCTTATAACAGTTCGGGATACCCCTCGCCGAACTGGCCTGCCTAACAGCTCCGGATACACCTCGCCCAACCGGCCTACCGTGCAACAATTCGGGATACCCCTCACCGAACTGACCTGCCCTATACATATCTCCGAACTCAAGATTTCGCCTCGCTCACCACTCCACATCGCCCTCAGGGCACCAAAACCAAGTAAACCGCATTATGCCTGACACCGAGGAAGTCCGTACCCAAGGGCGGCGCACCTAACTGACTTGGGATCTGATGCTTGACGACCGCACTCTAAACGGTCACCTGCCACCACCTCCTGACACCGCCGTCTCCAGTTAGAGAGACGGTTAAGCAGTGACGGTTCTGTCCTAACAGAAATGACGACGCCCGAATTGACAAGCGCAAGGGTAATCATACCCGACCTGACAAGGGCCTCGGAGCGAGTGCACAAAGTGATTATAAAAGGCCCCTGCCCCCAACAAACAAGATATGTGAATCTTGTGCTATCTGATCTACACTTTGCCTTTGAGAGATTAATGACTTGAGCTTCGGAATTAACTCATCGGGTTCCCTCGGAGTTCTCTCATCTTTCCCGTTTCAGACTCCCCGTCGCTCCAGCTCAGAGGCGAATTCGTTGACAGCTAAGACCGGCCGGATTGCGCTCCATCAGAATGCGTCGCGAAAAAAGTTAAAATCGACGCTCGAACTCGACACCGAAAAGTTGAAAATCGGAGAATCCAGTGTCGACTCTTGTTGTTGTCGCTGCCTCGCTGGAACATTGTTGCGTCCCCTTTTTTACTCAGCCGTTGTCGAAGAAGACGACTTATTGCTGACGCCCGAGGAGACAACCAGGATATATTTTTTTGCTATTGTTTTCTATCATCTTCTTTCTCCAGCCAGTGGAGGCTGAAGTTGGAACTTCGGAACGCCGTGAAGAACATGGACTACGATGCCTTCTCCCCTTCGTCTTCGTCACCACCTAGTGATCTCTCCCCTTCTCTTCGCGCTACTCGCTCCCTCAAAATCTTTTCTATCACCAACAAGACTAGCTTCCGAATCGAAGGCACCGATGAGGTCAACCAAATTTGCCGGAGTTTGGGGCTTTCCGGTCTGGAGGACTTCGCGATTCCGACCGCCCCATGGGAGGCCAGGAAGGTCCGGTCTTTGTCTGATATCTTTTCGAGGTCGCGATTGACTCATCTAATTGATGATGGAGATGATAAACAGGTGGAACCACACCCCATCCGCGGTCATTACTTACAAGGAATATCTCAAAAAACCATGCGGCAAGTTTAGGGGCCATGCCGTGGACGGGTGCGGAGAGTTTATGCCTTCCCCCTCCGCTATGCCCACCGACCCAACTTCCCTAAAAATGTGCCGCGTGTGGATGCCATCGCAACTTCCACCGCCGTGAACCTGACGAGAGTGCCCATACGTTGGACTACCATCACCAGCCCCAGCAGCACAATCCACACAAACCAATTGTAGCTCGCTGTAGGAGCCCGAATTCATTCTCCCCACCACCTGCACCTCACATGTTGTTGGCACTGAGCACCGGCCTATCGGGAGCGCCGATAAATCATGTGAACACAACTGCTGCAGCAACAACAGCGATTGTGACGCCAAACCCAAATGGGAGAAAACGGTTTAGCACAAAATTTAGTCAGGAACAGAAAGAGAAGATGTATGTGTTCTCAGAGAGGCTCGGATGGAATATGCAGAAAAGAGACGAAGAGGTGGTTGAGGAGTTCTGCAATGAGATTGGGGTGGAGAAAGGTGTGTTGAAGGTTTGGATGCATAACAACAAGCATACTTTTGGAAAGATAGATGCAAATCGCAATAGAAGTAACGTTGACGCCAACGAGAACCACAGTCACAGTCACCACAATGATAATAGTGCGAAGCAGTCGGCGAAAGATCAAAGGGTTCGGTTGCCGGTGCGAAGCAGAGGCGGTGCTCCGAGGGAGCATGGCGGCCGAACCCCCTTAATTCTCACATAGGGAGAGAATTACAGATGAAGATGCGAAGCAGTCGGCGGAAGATCAAGGGTTTCCTTCGGTTTCTCCTCGTGATGGAGCTGCGGAGCGACCGATAGGGGATCATTCTGCTCTCCCTCCTCTATTCAGTGACGGGAATTCACTTGCTCCGGGATCTTCTGGTGCTGTCATCAAAGGCATTGGCAAAGGTGGAGGAATTAGGGGGGTTCGACCGCCGGTGCTCCCTCCACTGCCGGCAGTGCTGCTGAAGGTTGAGGATCGTTGTCAGTCATTCCTTCAACCGAGATTGAAGAGAAAGGGGAATAGGGTACAATAAGGGAGAAGAAAGGTAAAATAGTCCAACATTATCATTAAGGTTATTTTTGGTATTACGAAATTATTTAAACTCATATTTTAGATTTCTGAGTGCTAAATCGGCATTCAACTTACAGGTATCTATGGAAAATTTTTCCTTATTTAGGCATTTTCGCCCATTGAAATGAATATATCAAACTTAGTCGCTACAATCACCCATCATATCACATATTTTTTTCGTTCACCCATCTAAAATTATTAATCAATAATTTAATGCTTGAACTAGATTTTCCACTGTTATTTTGGTAACATTGTTCTTATTTAAGAAAATAAATTTATTTAATTAAACTACATAGGTTACGCAAAAAAATTGATTTAATGAAAATACATTGCATCCTGAACTATGCTCATTGCTCAATAACCCTGCCTCCTTTGTTGTGAGAGAACCCTAAATTTAGGGATCTTCCTCTCTACCGATTTGCATCCACTTACTAATGACAGGCGATTTCCCTCTCTGCCGGGTTTTACACCTATGTATTAAATAATACATACAATAATTTAGGGAAATTGTTCAAAATACATCATGATTTTTCATTTTCAAAATGTCTAAAATTCACCGTGTCAATGAGTTTTTATTTTCTAAAACTTACATTTCTTAAAGATTGTTAATATTCACTAATAGAAGTTGTCCACATCAGCGACTAAATTGCCCCTGATTGAAGAGTTAGAGAAAAAAAAAGGATCATTTAGGGGTTTTCTCTCTCATTTTGCCGATCTTCACTCTTCCTCTTCCGCTCAGAACTTCCAGCCCTCAACTGTGTCTCTTTCTCTTCACTCTCAACCCAAAAAAGAGTTTCGTTTCTTTTGGGTTCTCTTTGATTCGCTTCGCAAATCAGCAAAGTAGAATAGAAAGGAAGGATTTTTCTTATTTCTTTATTTATTTATATATATTTATTGTTTCTTTAGGAATTGTAATATATTGGACATGATTTAGATCTTGATTTTGGAGGAGATTAGATTGCTTTCTTCTTCAAAATTCCGGGTCGTGAATAAGAAAATTATTCACTGTTCTGTAATGACTTCTGAGTGGCTTGGCTTGGTTTAAGTGAGGTCTTGAAGAGACAGTAGAACCCCAGTCCTGAGGAAATCCAATCCAATCCAAAACCCTCCTAAAAAATTAGAATAAAACAAAGAGCAAATCAACCTAATGAACAAAAGAAATCAAGCTTCGGTGGCAGAAGACTCTGAAGGAGAAAAGGAAGATGAACAAGGGCAAATTAGCTCGAAGAACATGGGCGCGCCTGTTGGTGTTGGTGTACACTCTTCTTCTATCTTCGTCATGGAATCTCCTTCATTATGTCTTGGTACAATTCCAACGTTTCTTCCACTTCTTCTAATGGAGCTGGAGCTATTGGGTGGCCAGCTCTTTATGCCTAGGTGCTCTTCAGCGCTGTGTTCGGTCTGCTTTCTATGGTGGCTGCGTTGGCCGTTGCCGTCCTTGCAACCGTGGTGACACGGATTACTGTGCTGGTGCTCCTCACTTTCTGCGGTAAGCCTCGCCGGTCTCTGGTGCTAGAAGGGAGGAAGATCACGATAGATATTACGGGGTTTTCCATGAAAGTTGTGATTAGGGAAGGGAATATCGAGGAAGATTGGTAGATATTATGGGGTTTGCCATCAAAGTTGTGATCAGGGAAGGGAATATCATGGCTGCCGTGTTTACATAATCAAGAGAAGTTTATTTTCTTAGAATGCTTAATGCTTTCATTTCTTAATATAATTGGCCATTACTTATGATTTTGCTTGTTTGAAATAAAAAAAACAGTTATGTGATATATATATTATATTTGTTTTGTTTTGAAAAGCAAAATCATACACTCTATATGTATATATTTTATATTTTTATATGAAAGGTAAAATGATAATATATTAACAACTGTTAGTATGTTTAACGTCAAGTTAATAACATCGTGAATTTTAGACACTTTAAAAATCTATGATAAATTTAAAAGAAATGCTGAAAATTTATGATGAGTTTTAAACAATTTCTCAATAATTTATATTATATGACATACAATATATATGCATAAAATATTATATGTGCATTTTATAATCTATATGAAAAAAATCTATACTGCCGGAAAGATATAATATCAGACGAGTTTTGATAAATACCACCAGATTGGACAAAATAGGAACATTAGTTGACATAAGGGAAAGAGGCACAAAGGCATGAACAGTGAATTAATTGGGAGAAAAAAAAAAAAAAAAAAAATCTCAGCAAAGAGGATGTATGAAGCTCATCTGATTGACTTGCAAATTTCCTGGCCTGGGTCTACGATTTATGTCCAAGCACAAGCTGGCCTAATTCCACAGTAGGTCCAAAACAGATTTTATTTTGGAGCATTTAATTGGAATTCAAAATATTAACAAATTAAATTTGGATCCAGATACATCCAATCTGTTTGTGTCCTAACAAAAGTGTAGATAATTTCAATGCCCATGTGGGCAAGGTTCAATGTGTCGATGAAACCCACCAAGTTAAGCTGGGAGTTAGGACATATGACCACTTCTGAAGGGATATTTTCAGTAAGTTATTTGGGTTAATGCATTTATTCATTTTCTTTTATTTTTCATATAAATAAGAAAATTATTATTTTTATCATAAAAAAAATATTATTAAAAGGATATTTTTGTTCCATTTAAGTATCGACTATTTTTTTTCAATTAAAAACATTATTTATTCACCTAAAAATTGGCTAAAATTTGAAAATTATTTACTTGGTCTCGTGTCATATTTGGCAAAGCGATACTCGTGTGGATTCACATGGTTGTTAAGTTTTTCCTTATAATTTCTTGTCAGTTTGCTTGGTCTCGTATTGCTCACTTAATTTACTATTGACGAAGATGAAGATCGTTCTTCCTCATTATATTTTTTAAGAAAAAATTCACTTTATACCTAAATTTTTTGGAGGTATGTCAAATTAATATCCGAATTTTCAAACGGTTGGTCCCTACCTGTGAACCGACAAATATAATGATACAAATACCCCCTTGCTTTCCAGGTTATGGTTCCGTATCCGTTCTCTATCGATCGAGCGAGAAGAAGGTGCCTCACCCAACGAAGCATATCCAAGGAGAGGAGGGCTCTATTCTGTCATCCATGTTCCTAGTCACCAAAATCTGCGCAAAATCTCAATTCCTCCAACCTTCCACTGTCGTCTACCATCCATCTAACCATTTAGGATCTTCCAATCTTTGGATCTCGTCGGAAAGACCCATTTCTAAAATATCATTTCATCATCTCTCCGACATTCAATTATAGAGTTTTGATTTCTCGACTATCTCTTCTAACATTTACTTCTTACTGTTTGTATTTGTTTGTTGTTTCTCAATTGTTGTGATGTTTGAACTGTGTTTTGGGGTTCGTATTTTGCCATGATCTGCGAATTTCTGTGAGAAATAGGGGTCTACCGGTTGAAAATGGCGGGGCAAGCCCAAGCGCCGAACGTGGATCTATTTGATGCGTATTTTTGCAGAGCCGATTTGGATTGGAATGAGAGGATAAGTGGGGCCGATGCCGTCGCCTTCTTTCAAGGTTCAAATGATGACTTTTATTTCATCCTCTCCGCATCGTCTCAACATTTCTCTTTGGCAAGTCCTCTGAAACTTTAATTGGTAGCATTCATTTTTTACTTTTATTTTGTGTATTTAAGTTTTTTTTTAGACTTCTCATTTCTCAAGCGCTTTCTTTTTTTTTTTCTCAATTCCTCTTTCTCGTGTATGTTGTAGAAGGCATTAACATGGCAATCGGCGATTTCTTTGTTGTAGATTACATCACCGACGATGCTTGTTGTAGGGCATATCAGTGTAGCAACACTAAATAGATGGTTATGCTTCATTTATTTATTTTTAAGTTGTAGGGCATAATCTTAGATTCAAGTTTCTTCTTCCTCCTTTGGTGAAGTTGGAGAGATTTATTTTTCCAAATTCTAATCGAAATCGAATATTTGATTATCCCGACGAATTTAAATATGGTGTATTGTTTTAAAAAACCGTTGGATATTGAATCGAATTCGAATATCTATATATTTAATTGGTTTTGAATTCGAATCAATCTTGATCCAATTCAGATTTGCTTTGTTTACACCCCTACATTTAGCCTATCATGTTGATCCTTATGCATATAGACTTGCAAAAACTAGCATTGATTTATGTGCACACCTATCGTGGGTGATAAATGAAGCTTCCCCCAATAGTTAGGCGTTTATTCACTGTTATGCTGATGTGGTGCCTAATGGCGCCTAATTGGCAATAAACAGTTCCATTATTACTTTTTTCGTGAATAAATGGAAGTTATACCAAAAACATACTTCTTGTTTTAACTTGTTAGAGGGAGACAGGTAATAATATATGCTATTGGAAAGATATGATACACAAAAGAGCTTTGACCAATCAAAACCTCTTGTGAATTTTGATAAACATCAAATTTATGATAACAATTAATTGATTACAAGTTTTTCTGATATCATATATTTTCGGGATATAATCAAAACTTAATCCAAGTAACCACTCTAGAACAAAAAAAGAAAAAAAGACACCATTTACAAGATCTTCTACCATGGTGGCTAAAGTAGACCTTGACATATTAGATGGCCTTTTTTTGCCCCATTACCCAAACCGAGCAATTTTAGAGGGAGTGCAAGGTTCCCTCTACAAGCCCATGGAGTTGCCACTAATGGCAATCTCCCCTTGTTTGCCCCATTAATTTAGGAAGAAAATCCACTAACATTATTTTAGGAAAAATAACCCATTAACTTAGGAAATCTTTTCCTATGATTTCTCTCTCTCTCTCTCATCTTTTCCTATAATCTCCCCCAATCCACACAAATGAAGAACTTGTCTAAAACCTAGACTTCCCATGTAGTCACGTGGCAGTCTTCTCTTTTTCATTAGAGTACCACTCCAACTCTCTACTCCCTCTCTCTCTCTCTCTCTCTCTCTCTCTCTCTCTCTCTCATGCTCTAAAACACTTAGTCAACCCCCTCCTAAAATTTTTCCTAAACTCTCTCTCTCTCACCTAGAACTCATCCTAAAACAACTCTTAATCTATATTACGTGCCCAATAAACCAACTAGAAACAAAAAAAAACGTGGTTAAATTAATTTGTGAAATATTTTTGATATTTTCAATAATTATTGATATTATTAAATATTACAGCAAATATCAACACATAAACTATAATTTTTCATAATTTTGGTAAATTGAAAATTTTGATTACTAAAAATTACATGTTGAAAACTATTGATTTTGGTAATTTAATTTCAGAAAATTTTGGAAATTAATTATTGAAACCACTAATTACTGAAAACTGATAATTAATTAAAATATTAATAAATACAAATTTATTAATTAAAACTTATTGGTAATTTTTCATTGAAAAGCTTATTTCAATAAATATGAATTTATTTTTAACATTTTCAATAATTTTGATATTATCAATAATTTTTTAGCAATAAGTAGTTATTGATATTTTCAGTAATTTCGTCAATTTATGAATATTTAATGATATTATCAGATATTAATTAAAATTTTTTAGTAATTTATTTTTTAGTGGAAAGTTAATTTCAATAAATATAAATCTATTTTTTTATATTTTCAATAATTTTTTATATTTACTACAATTTTAGTAATTTAATTACTAATTACTGATTTTGGTAATTTAATTTAGTAAAAATTAAATCATAAACTTCCAATTATTCAAATAAATAATTAAAAATTTTTAATAATTTCCATAAGTATTTGATACTACATTTATAATTATCATAACTATTGAAACTATGTTTATGGATTTGGAGGATGACCCCTCGAGTAAGAATGGCAATGCGTGGGTTCAAAGCAAGGATCATACTCCTTGTCCCAATCCCATGTTATAAATTATTTCCCATCTTAGACCCCGATCCACATCAAAGAAAAAATTTAACCTACATCTTTGATCCCCAATGTAGATGAGTCTTGAATCCCCAAATATTTTTAATTAAAAGTTTGTTTTTAAAATAATATTTATTAAAATAAAAAATTAATATACAAATAATATTTTAAATGTATTTAGATATATATAATATAAATAATATAATATATTTAATATATATAACCAAGGTCAAGGCAATGTTTGGACTACACTCCCCCTCCCCGTCCCGATCCTCAATCGGGTATTCCTATTAATCCCATCCATCCCACCCTATCTCCACTAGGCCATGTTTGGTTTGTGGGAAGATTTGAGAGGGGATGGGCAAAAATGGTATTTTCATTGTTTTGTTTTATAAATGAAAAAATAATGGAAAAACACTATTACAAAAGAGAAGAGAGAAGAAGGGAGAAAAGAGAAGAGGAAGATGGAGGGAGAGGTAGAGAACTCTGTGACTAAAGCTTCAAAGATGTACTTCAACACCGATAGCCCCCCTTTCTCCGCCGCTGTTTAATCAACCATTGTGCAATGATCCCCCCTTCTTCACTTTCTATGTAAGAGAGGATGATCAAAGATGAATAACTACTATGGGGTGCTTTGTTTCACCAAGAGAAAGACAAATAGTAGTTTGTTGGTAGAAAGCAAAGATGTAAAAGAAAGGGGAAGACAATGAACAATGTTAATGTGTTCATTGTCAAGAAGACGATGAATAGTGCTTTTTTGGGTGAAAAACAAAATACGAAAGAAGAAGAAAGAGGAGAGGAGAGAGCAAGTGACTAAGAGAGGGTGCCACTGCCGCTGCTCTACTTCTGTGTAACAGTGGTTTCTTAGTTTTTCCACCGGGGTCACTATTTTGGTAAGACCCCAAATCCACGATTTTAAGATCTCACATCCCATCTTTTTCTCATCCCATCCCCTCGTTTCTCTCATCCCATTGCACAAACCAAACGGAGCCTAAGTAAGTCTCCATCCCATCCCTTCTCTGGAAGCCATATACTCGGATGAAAACGGGTAAAATTGCCATGATTGCAGTCCACTTATCCCTAAATTTTAAACCCAATAAAGGAGTTGGCATCTTTTTTCCCGGACATCCCACGGGGCCCGCTAGTATAATAATGAAGACCTCCATCCCCGTAAAGGAGTTGGCATCCTCACTCATGTTAGAGAAACTGGCTCCTAGCACCAGTCATGTTAGAGAAACTGCAGTAGTAACCCAAAGCCCCAAGTCCCAGCAGACCAACTGAGAACCGAGTCAACCGACATCCTTCCTAAGGTGACACTACCACAACAGGTAGACTTTTATTAGTCTGTATCTACAACCCAGTCCACCCTCTCAAGTCTCAACAATTAATTTCCAATGCCACTTCGTATTTATTGTACAGAGTGCAGACATAAACAGTTTAAAGGTAGAGCATTCGGATATTGGCAACATCACCAATAAAGAGTTTGGTAGATCAAATAAAGTATAATTAATGGTGACAAGTATCTATCAAAAATTTAAAGGAAAAAAATGGTGACAAAGAAAACTCAAACTACGGACGATCTTCTTCCCCATTTGGTTTCTTTTGTTTTTTTTTTATTTTATTTTTTATGTATACTCCACTCCTAAATCCCTTCAAGCGAGAGTGAGAATGCAAGATGCAAGAACAGTTCAGCACTCAGCTGAATGAATTCCCTACTCGAAGAGAAAAGGCTTGCCAGTTGCCATCATTCTCTTCGCTTCTCCACCTGGAATGCAACAACACAAAACCCTGAGAACTGCTAACATGAGATGAGAAACCACCAAATGAGAGCTGAGTGAGAAAGTCAGCTCACCTTTTAGACTAGAGATTATGACCCCAAACCAGCCCACGAACAATGCAGGAAGATCAGTTTTGGGCATTCATTGTCATGGCTCGTTATCTGGTGTTGTTCGTCGTCGTCGACTCCTCTCTCGCTGTTGCCACAAAATTGGCATACTTTCTAGTGTCTCGTTGTCACCTTCTCTAGGTGCAGAAACATTATCGCTATCGTAGCTCTCCCCCCATAGAGTCGTTTGCCTTCTGCTCCTCGGCTGTGCTCGAATTCTCGAGGCACCAGACTGCCATCGAATTCTCGAGGCAGCAGACGGGCTGCGACTTGCACTGGGATCATTTTGGACTCGGTACAATAGAAAGACAATCAATCTTCCACTGAATGGAATAACATATTCATTTCCCATCTCATCCCCAAAAGCTGACTGAATCGTGCTAACCACATCGCCAAGGTCTCTTTCCTGTTCTAGCCGCCTCCAATTGCGCTGCCGCTCAGGGTCCACCTCTGTAGGCCGCACAAGGGGGTGTTCGAGTCTCGCATGCTTCCTGAGGTCTGCATAAGTCCCAATAAAATCACATGTCTCACAGGAGCAGCTCCTAGCTTTTACATTCATGAACTGGCGAGCAGCCTCAACAACAACCCAGCCATTTACCTTCCCACGACAGAGAGGGCACAGGAGCTTTGGCTCCAACTGCCCCTCACAGAACAGGCTTTGCTCTTCAGGATCCTCTTCCTCATTCACTTCATTTTGACCATCCATTGCAGCAATTTCCGACGTCAACGACTGAGAGGCTCCGCTCAACTGAGGAGCCTCATTTTCCGGTGGCACCACTGATGGGGTCTCTGCAAATGCTCTGCGGAACTGGTCAAGACAGTTTGAGTGGCGATAGCTTGTGTCACACATGTAGGGGCGGCAGCCCTTGTCATGGGAGGAACATAAAAGAAGTACTGCGTTGTGAGGGTGTTCCATGCAGACAGGGCATCTAGCTTCTTCCCATTCTTTCACATCCTCCAGGGTTACCAAAGGTTGTTTGGATGAAGACCTCTTGGCATCTTCCCATTCTTTTACATTTTCTACAGGCTCTAAAGGGTTTCTGGATGAAGACCGCCTGGCATGACTAGAACTGCTGCAAGGATAAGGAGATGCCCTGGACCTGTCAACAGACACAGAACGACCTCTTCTCTCTTTCGGCATTCTGCTACTATAGGATATACCACCAGATGCTTACTATGTAGACTAACCCTCTTGAAGCAGCAGCACCAAATCTTTTAAGTTCTGTAACATCATACCGACACGCAAATTAGTTTATCTATTCTAGAGTTGAATGCAAAGGAACAATCAGCTAAACAAGCAACTAGGGATCCTGAGAATCTGGGACCCCAACGCCAACAATAACATGTAATATCGATATCATCCACACAATTACACATACACACGGAAAGATCCATAACAATTGAGGTTTAGGGTAAGAAATAGGAATACAAGAAAAATCATCACCTAATTCACAGAAGAGAAGGAATAAATCTACAATTCAGTTAACCATTCAACCTAGAACAATAAGAAGATAGAAGATATTAGCAAAAGATGTCTTATTAGCTCCAGCCTTTCTATGACTCCACAAATCCAAGAAGCTGGAGGACATTAGTATAACAAGGCTGTCCCTTTTTCACATCTCGAAACAAGATAAAATCACAGACAACGAGAAGATTCAAATTTCTTTCCTTCTTTACAAATCACAATCATCAGACACAAAACCCTAACCGGCGCAGGAAAGAAGCCAACCATCCCCCCAAACCCAGACCTAGCAAAAGCAAATACGAAGGTATAACCACCCACGGAAAGTATAGAACCACCAGATTCCACTGGATTTAAAGCCATAAAAGCCGACTAAAGCGTTCTGCTAGAGGGTTTACCAGAGCCTTCAAAGATCAGATTAGAGAATTAGATCGGTGTTCTTCTCAGACGGCCGCTTCCACTGGTTCGATTGACTACAGAGTACTTAATCTCTAAAGATATTCTTCGAGTCGGTCCTAACAGAGGGGAGAGAGAGAAAAGCTCCTTAGGGCTCCTTCTCCCGAAGAGAGAATCTGAGAAGGAGAGAGAAACGAGAAATTTTATGAGAAAAAAGGGAAGTCAGAGATGAGATGGGGGTATTTATAGGGGGAATGCGCTGGAATGCGCTGTTTGTTTCGTTTTCAAATATTTTTCAAAAATCAAAACAAGACGAGGAACAAAATCATAAGTCGGCTTCCTATGCTTAAATTACCATAATACCCTTACTTTTAAAGGTTTGCCTGGCCTAAATCGATTTCCTATTTACAGAAGGAAACGAGGGTAAAACAGTCAGTTAAAACAACGAAATCTCTGTTTTTTTGGCACGATAAACATTGGAAATTTCCGTAAGACTTCCGGTGGACGGCCTTTGCTCACTTTAGGAAAAAGGCTCGAACATTGGGCCCACCCTAACAAGGTCAACATTCCGAAGAAGGTCCACGCATCCAATGGTATAAGATCATTCATTAGGGAGTCATTTATCTTTAGAACTGGGAAAGTCGCGAGATTGACGGTCTAAACGATCCTACGGTCCATACTTTTTATGCTCTCACATTTAGACAAATGCAGGTAAGTTCGTAGATGTTGATCAAAGGGTCCCACTTTTGACGTTTGACCACCCTTATAAAATGTTTTTAATTTTGATAGGAATCGTATCAAATGATTTGGAACATACACTTGATTGGCGACCGACGATATATTAAGGAGGACCAATATACTGACGTGGTACATTATGATTCGCCCAGTATAAACGATTAAAACCGTAGACGATTTGAAATCGTCGGCCACCAAACCAATCGATCAAAAGTAGGCGCCACCAATTCGACTGTCCATAACTCCATATCTAAAAACCCGACAAAAAAATTATAGCCCGTTTGGGAGGGCACCCACATGAACATAAACAATAGGGATAACAATTTTCTCCATTTCCCTAATTTATGTGTGGATCCGCTTCGAATGGGGTGGGGATGGGGATGATTTTCTCCCATATATACGGAGATTTTCATCCCCATTAGCGGGGACAGGGAGAGCACTCTCCGTCTTGCGGGGACCCCGATCCCTGCCCCATGGGATCCGCACTAATATATATGTATATATGTATGCATATGTTATATATGTATATATACATACATACATCTATATATTAATATTTTAAAAATATGGTTGAATATGTTTGAATCTTTTTTAATAGGATTACAAATTTTAATTATTTTATTTTTTATTTTTTTAAATAAAATAAAAAAATAAAATGGTTAACATTATAAAAAATGATGGGAAATGAGGATCCCCGTGGGGATGAGGATTTTTGCAGGGCGAGGGATGGGGAGAGGCTCCCCATCCCCGCCCCGCCTCGCCCCGTTGCCATTCGTAATCAAAAAATCAATTTGAACTCAAATGTGAAGTTTTTTTTTGAATAGAACACTAGTGCTCAACCACTCTAGCTCAATTAACACAACCCACTCCATACCAAAAGCCCCATACAAAAAACGTAAGAAGTTGTGTTTGATATCACAATACGTGGTATTGCAGAATAATAGAATAATATCTCAGCACCACATAAGAAGATCCCATACAGCCACCCTAGTGGCCGAACTACGAATAACTAGGCAAAACCTCACGTTGGCGTAAGAGGTGACCTGCTTCCACCAATCTAACTTATTTTCGGTTAGCGACATGCCTGACGTGCCGAGCAACCTCCCCTTTAAGCGGGATATCACCTCTATATTCCTGGAGATCATGACGTCACGTAAGAAGAGCTAGTTATTGCCCTGCTCACTTCAGGTGGGATTGGATAGACATTACCTGCTTACACGGAGTCCACTTCCAGGCGTGAAACCACCTTCAAACCAGACGGGCTGGAGATCCTAGACGTGTTTCGTGAGGCTTACGGCAGCTCACCTATATAAGGGCCTCACCTCCAACCTCATAAGGTATGCATGATTTAGCACTCAAGTTCTCTAGCTCTCTCTTGCTTTCTAACTCTAAAAAAACTCCAGTTTGCTGACTTAAGCATCGGAGTGCCCACACCGGGTATAGTAGCCTGGGTACTCTGATCCTCTCTCTTTCTTTATAGCTCGACAAAGCGACCTACATAGTCTGGTGTCTGAGTTGTCCTCTAGCAGGGAGCTTCTAGATCGCAAACCATCAATTGGTGCCATCCGTAGGAAACTCTATGCAAAAGCCATACTCTCATACTTCCTTTCCAAGTATATCTTCAATGGCATCTTCCAACCACATTCCTGTCAACAACCCTGTTAACAACAACAACTCGATCATAGGGGGCAGGATCAACCCATTGTGCATCCCGATATCCCCTTTGTGACTATTGGGTAGTCTACTGTGCCCTTGACCCTACCAAGCATCCCTGTCATGTAGAATCCCAACGTGAACGTGCCTCTCTCGCTAGTCCAACCCTCTATAGTCCCTATTGGGATCAATGCACACTAGTTCAATGAGTTGATGCAGTACATCCATGGGATAAACTTGCAGATGAGGACATGAGAAAGACACTTTGTTGCCCTAGCAGGGATGCAACAACAACAGCAACAGCAACAAGATTAGGCCATTGGGTAGAATGCCGGTCAAAACCAGAACTAGTAGCCTGACAACTAGAATCAAAACCCAGTACTTGACCTACCTCGTCATTCCGATTACCAGAACTAGGTCTCAGTCAAGGAACTGAGCCGGGCCACAGCACCGATCGAGACCGAGGCAACCAACTCGACCGAGGGGTCATGGAGAAGGCGTCGAAGATGCACACACCGCACCACAGGAAGGAGTTGCTTCGTTCTGAGTAACAACAAGGAGGCGGAAAGGAAAGAGGAAGAAAAGTAGGTGAGTCAGATCGACACCTTGTCAGCACAGCTAGTGTCCCGAACTTCACCATTGGTTGTTGAGATCCCCATGGCCCCATGGCCGAAAGACTTCAAGGCCCCTAGCCTAGAGTCCTATGACGGAACAACCGACCCAGTTGGCCACCTCGACAACTTCCATACCCTGGTGCAACTACACGGGGCAAACGATGTGAGCCTTTGCAAGGCCTAGAGTCCTATGTGGTATTTGGGGCTGGCTGCGAGCTCCATCAAAAGTTGGAACTAGTTCGCCAACCTGTTTACTACACACTTCGCGACAAGCAAGCAATGCCCGAAGGCAGTGACCTATTCGTTGAATGTCGTTCAGCGAATAGACGAGAAACTCTAGGACTACATCAAACAATTCAACTTGGAGTGACTTATTCCCAACTTCGACCCAGCTATCCAACTCACTGTAGCGGTCAACGGTGTCCGACATCTCGATTTGCACTAGGAGGTTGAATTGAACCCTCTGGCCTCTATGGAGGAGTTCCTCAACCAAGTGGCCAAGTTTATGAAGGCCAAAGAAGTGCTCAAATCCTGGTTAGAGTTGAGCGGCAAGTGGAAGAGGTTAGAAGACGAGCTGGGGAGCAGCAAACAACGTCGGAAGAGCAAGTCACCAAGGCATAATAGGTCCCCCCGCAACTGTCGCAGTAGGTTGCTGCGGAGAAGAAGCAAATCTCTATATAGAAGCAGCAGGTCCTAAAGTCAGTGTTCTTGCACCCCTCCCATCTAGAACCATAACTACACCACGCCAAATGTGAAGAGGGGAGAGATTCTAATGCAGATCAAAATAGCTAAGTATGTTAGATGGCCACCTCGAATAAGAGAGGACCCTACCAATAGGAACCCTAACAAATATTGCCACTTCCATCGGGACATCGGCTACGACACTAAGAATTGTCGTAACCTCAAGGATGAGATTGAGGAGCTGACCCATCGAGGTTATTTGAAGCAGTCGACCAAGCAAGAGAAGTGTCATAGTCGAGTAGGGACCAGAACAGAGACTAGCCTCCCCAAGACCACATGACGCTGCCCTTGTAGTCAAGTTAGTCATAAACGAATTCGAGGTAAAGTGGATTCTGGTTGACTCTGGAAGCTCGACCAATATCATCTTCTTGGAGGCTTTCGAGCAGATGGAGCTCGAGATGAAAGACTTGCAGCCGATGACGTCCCCCTAATCGGATTTAGCGAAAAGTTTCTGACATATTATGGAGTAGGAGTTGTGCGAGTTCATCAGCTTGAGTCTCGCAAGTGCTATATGGCCGCATTGAAGGGGAAGGGAAAGCAGGCCATCGACATCGACTTGAGCCACCTTTGGGGAATGATGACGAGAGAGATTGCCCCATGGAGGACACCGTCCTAGTGCCGATCTTGGATACTAACCTCAAGAAGACGATGCATATCAGAGCTCGCCTCATGGAACCACTGTGCTTTGAGTTGGGAAGTTTTTTAATTAAAAATATATATGTTTTTGCTTGATCGACAACATAAATGCCTAGCATAGACCCTTTTGTCATAACTCATAGGCTAAATGTTGACCCTTTAGTCAAACTAGTCCGACAAAGGAAGAGGAACATTGCCCAAGAGCGGTGGAGGATAGTAGATGAGGAGGTCGGAAATCTCCTTGCAAAAGACTTTGTTAGAGAGGTCCAATACTCGAGCTGGATTGCCAACCCAATGCTCGTGAAGAAAGCCAATGACAAGTGGTGCATGTGCATCGACTACACCAACTTCAAACGAGCCTACCCAAAGGATAGCTTCCCACTCCCTAGGATTGATCGCTTGGTAGACATGACCTCGGGATTCAAACTGTTGAGTTTCATGGATGCATACTTTGGCTACAACCAAATCCAAATGGTTCTGGCCGATGAAGAAAATACTATCTTTGTAACCAAAATGGGCTTGTATTGTTATAAAGTTATGCCCTTTGATTTAAAAAATGTTGGAGCAACTTAGTAGTGCCTTGTAAACAAAATCTTTTCTAACTTAATTGGAAATAAAATTGAGGCTTATGTTGATGATATGGTTGTGAAAACCCAGTTTTCAAACTCTTTAGTTTATGATCTTAATTGTGTTTTTGACATTATAAGAAAATACAAAATGAAAGTCAACCCAAACAAGTGCGTTTTCAATTTCCTCGAGTACATAGTGAACCAACATGGCATCGAAGCCAACCCGGATAAAATCCATGCAGTCCTAGATATGAGACCTCCTGGAACAATAAAAGAAGTACAAAGGCTAACGGGTCGGATAGCCGCCCTAAACCGGTTTATGTCTAAGCAAGGTTCAAAGTATTGGAAATGCCAAGTGTATCGGAAAGACAATTTTAAGAGACGTATTAGGATATGTCTTGGATACACATACACATCTGAGAAAAACTAAGATACACGTAGATACACTTGGAAACACTATAAATACTTTAATAAATCATAAAAATACATCAACAACACTAAATATAAGACCTCAATGAGGTGTATATACATTAAATTAATATATTTTAATAGTTTTATGAAGAAATATATTGTAGTTAGTTATAATTTCATAAAAAATTCTATGCCTAACTATAATTTATAAATTATAATTTTTAAAATTTAATGTTTTATGGTATGGGAAAAACCCAACTCTCTTGTCCAACCATAAAACATGCATTGACACAACTTTTATGTGAAAATATAATTAGTAATTATTTATTGTTCATTTCCAAAAATTATAAAAAATAAATAATCATTATATAAGAAGAAATTTCAATTGCTTTATGGATATGATAGATAAGTCCATAGATCTAAAACATATTTAGTCTTTATAGATAGAGAAAAATTACATTTTCAAAATTTTTTGTTAATTTATATTTTCCCCAAATATCTTCATGAAATTTCCATAAATATTTTAATAACACACAAAAAGTGATTTTGAATGAAAGAAATGTAGATCAACATAAATTTAAAAATTCAAGAAAAAAAAAAGAAATAACAAGATATTATAAAAAATTGAAAAAAATTACCTATTTTTGTCATATTTTTCAAAATTTAAAAAATCTTAAAAAATAACTATTCACACTCGTTTCTTGCAAACTTTTGCAAATCTATCACTCTAAGAAAGAAGTTTGGAGTTTTAAAGGCATTTGGGGTGAAAGAAGGCTTATTTCGGGGAAAAGAAGCTTGTTTTTCCCCATTATTATTTTTTTTCATTTTTTATTGTATCTTTTTCGTCAATACGCTACCGATACACCCCTGATACAGGTCCGATACGCATGAAAAAAGACAAAACGTTCAATTTCCATGTGTATCCCATATCTATTTTTCAAAGATACGATACAATACACCCCATATCAGGTGTATTGCATTGAAATTTTAAACCTTGTTTCTAAGTCGACTGGGCGATGCCTTCCGTTCTTTAAAGCCTTTAAGAAGAACCAAGATTTCGAGTGAACTGAAGAATGTCAGCTCGCATTTGACGAGCTCAAGAGGTACATCAATTCATCACCTTTGTTAACTAGGTCGGAACCTAGGGACGAGCTCAAACTCTAACTCTCGGCTAGTGACGAGGTAGTTAGCTCGGTCTTAATTCATGAGGTAGATAGGGTGTGATGGCCTGTTTACCACGTAAGTAAAGTCTTGCACACTACCAAAAAGCTGGCCTTCTTGCTACTGTTAGCAACTCACAAACAACGCCCTTACTTCCAAGTCCACACCATAGTAGTCCTAACCGATCGACCTCTGAATCAGTCATTCAGAAATCCGAGGTCTTAGGAAGGTTGACAAAATGGGCAATCGAGCTCAGTGAGTATGACATCCGGTTTGAGTCGTGCCTAGTGATGAAGGCACAGGTCCTGACTGACTTTGTCACCGAGTGCACGTTCAACACACCAACCCCTGAAGTTGTTGAGCTTGTGACCACCTTGGAGGCATCAACCAGTGTGGCACCCAACTCGACCTAGGACGAGGAGCCCTGGATCCTCCATGTGGATGACTTGTCCAACCAGCATGGAAGTGGAGGTAGGTTGATACTCTATGAACCTAGCGAGGTAAAGCTGGAGTATGCTCTCCATCCTGCATTCTAAACATTGAACAATGAAGTTGAGTACAAGGCACTGATAGAAGGGTTATCCTGGAAAAGGAGGTTGGCGCAAAACACCTCGTCGTCTGTAACCACTCACAGCTTGTAGTCAACCAAGTAAATGGATAGTATGAGGCCCGAGAATCTGCCATCTTGGCCTACCAAGCCAAGGTTAGAGAGTTGTTGTCTAACTTCCACTCTTGGTACATCCTGCAATTCCAAAGTCCAAAAACACTGAGGTTGACGCGCTCTGGAAGCTGGTTGGTGCAACAGACATCAAGAAGAGAATGGTTTACATTGAAGACCTACCATAACCTAGCATAGAAAGGGTGGCAGAAGAGGTTGTTCCTCTTTTGCTTGCAGAGCTGAACTGGATGGGTCCACTTGTTGACTATCTGTGCCACGGGACCCTACCTACAGAGCATAATGCAACTCGGAGTGTAGAGTGGCAGTCATCTCATTATGTAATCATTGGTGAATAATTGTATCGTAGGTCGTTCATGCTTCCCTACTTGCTGCTTGCGCCCAACTGAAGCAAACCAGGTGCTATGCGAGATCCACGAAGGTCTCTGCAGAGGACACTTGGGGGGCAGGGCACTCGCCCAGAAACACTACGATAAGGCTACTGTTGGCCCATGATGAAGGTGGAGACATTGGAATTAGTTTGGAAGTGTGACAAGTGCCAGCGACATGCCAACAAACCTTATTAGCCCACTACCGACCTGAGGTACCTTACCATCCCGTAGCCATTTGCACAGTGGGGATAGATATCCTTGGTCCCTTTCCACTTGCGATCGAGCAGAGGAGATTCTTGGTCGTCATAGTTGACTATTTTATGAAGTGGGTAGAAGCTGAGCCATTGATATCCATCACAGCTTGAAACGCGCATAACTTTTTCTGGAAGAGCATCGTCTATAGATTCAAACTTCCCAAGGTGTTGATATTGGACAACAAAAAGAAGTTCGAAGAAGTGAAATTTTAGAATTGGTGTGCCGAGATGGGAATCCAACAAAATTTCACTATAGTGGCTTACCCTCAAGCAAACAGTCAGGCAGGAGTGACAAAGAGGGTGATACTCCATGGACTCAAAGTTCGGCTCTCCCAAGCTAAGGGTTTGTGGGTGGACAAACTGCCTAGTGTCCTTTGGGCTTACCAAACTACAATCAAGACTACAACCGACAAGACTCCTTTCAACCTAACATACGAGGCGGAGGCTATCATCCCAACCAAGATCGAGGTGTCAACCTTGCGGTCTGAGACATATGATGAGGAGGCTAACAAGGACGAGTTGTGGATCAACCTCGACCTGGTGGAAGAAGTCCTTAGCCTATATTCGGACTGCGGCATACCATCAACAAGTAACTTAGTATTATAATGCCTGAGTTAAGAGATGCCAATTTTGAGTTGGCGACTTGATACTTTGGAAGGTTATAGTACTTGATCCTGGCATGGGAAAGATAGGTCTGAACTGGGACGACTCCTATAGAATTCTCAAGGTGATCGGTGAGGGTACGTACGAGCTCAAAACGTTGGAGGAGAGGTAGGTACCCCGTGTGTGGATTGTCGACAACATAAGGAGATATTATTTATAAAGAGTTTGGAATGTTGGCAACCTAAGGATATCATTTTTCACTAAGTGTGAAAAATGAGACTGCTCGCCCTGGCAACCTGGTCTAGCTGATAGATGCTATGAGCACTTCAACTAAGTTTTACATAAGGGGAAGCCAAACCACTTTAAGCTCTAAGGCCCCCTACGTCGACCTCGGTATACGTCGGCAATTCGACAACTCAACATCGTTCTAACTTAGCCGAAATTATAAGCTTAGTCGCTTTGGCACCTAGGCAACTGGTGCACCTCGTTACCTTGGCACTTTGGATTGCGTTTCCAAGACTTAGCCTACTTTTTAAGGAAAAAAAGATAAAGACACAAGATGTACAAAAAATCAATCCCATTAAACAAAAGAAGGAAAGAGTACATGCTACTCGAAAAAAATTAAGGAAGTTGAGATTGAAGGCTCGACGTACAATGTATATACATGGGGGATCCAAGAAGAGAGGCAAGAAAGTCAAACATTACAGGGCTTGTTTGCCCCCATGCCCTCTACACCGGCACCTTCTGAAAGAATGGTAGGATCCATCTAATGGATGCCAAGATGGTTGCGGAATGGGTGGGTGAATTTCAAAAATTTTCCTACTTTCTCCCAACTGGGAATCATATTCCCTAAATTTAGAATACAATATTCAAGGATTCTACTTGAACCATAATCGAACCAGATCTGAACCAAAAAGAAAAATGGAGGATTATACCTGATCCGAAGAAACAGTATCTCCCAAAGTTGGTGTTCCCGCCCAAAGAAGACACCAAGATCCGCTCCTGCTGAAGATGACACAGTTGTGGATGGAACAAAATCAGCAGGGTGTGTCCTACACACTGGATCCTTCGCAAGAACCCTCTGGAAACTCTAAACACCGAATCTTTTTCAATCTTTCTTGCAAGACTGATGTCAAGAACTGATTTCTTGACTTCCTATTGTTGCAAAGATCAAATCTTGCAAGAGGAAATGGCAGCGGTTGGAGGAGAACTCCTAGGATGAAGATGGCTGAATTGCTTCTCTTCTCTCTAGAGTCTTTATGAGATCTTATCTCAATTCGTAGGATGCTTTCTTGCTTACTCAAAAACCCTTGGTTCGAAATCTGATGTATTTCTCTTAGGGTTTCTCCTCCTTTCTTCTTGATTAAGAAAAACTCCTAATTAGGAGTTATCCCAATCCAAATCAGTATTTGGATAGGGGATTATTTTAATCCTATCTTCAGATTAAGTTAGTTTACTCCTGATCTTATAAGGAGGTTACCAGATTCAAATCTGATTTGAATTTGGTATCTTAGAGTGGATAAGGTTAAAGGCCCAATCCTTTTACTAGCATTAATCTCAGATTCATCCCATATATGGGTGATCATATCAGCCCAGCTCGTAATGGGCTTTTGGCCCATTAAGTGTTCAGTGTTTAACTAGTTTCCAATCTACTGCCCAATTGGGCTTCTTTGTAAGGTGTGGGACCCAAGCATTGATCTACACACCAGCTACATGGGTTCGGCCCAGCCTTTATTACAAGGCCCAGCCGAATTCATTGAAAAGCTCAGTGAACCCTTGAGCCCATCACATGGACCCTATGGGCCCAACACTTACATTAAGTGGTCCCTGGGCCAAGCCATCTTATAAAAACCCAGGGACTGTGGGCAGGTGCAAGATTTGTCCATCAGGTATTATCCCAAATGGTCTTACACTTAACCTCTCAGGCCTTAATGATCAAGCACTGCCCGACAAGAGAGGACCTCTCCCTCGGCTGCAAGGAATAGTGTCGCACTCTCTACTCACATGGATCCCAGGAATTAAAACCATTTGCAAACCTTTTGAAACCGTACATATACATACATACATACATATATATATATTTTGCAAAACAAAATTCCAACGATTGAAATCAACTGCTGGCAGTTTGGTTTCCATCAGAGAGAGTGCATTCTTGATCATTACCATTGTCCGACAAAGGGGCTGATCCTGTCACTATGATCACTCACTCTGATGAATTCTCAGACTGCCCCCAACATGCCCAGGTTTTGACCCCCGCTAAGGATCTCACTGATTGAGATATCAAAGACAGCCCGATCCGACACCTAGTGAAGTGTCATAATCGAGTCTAAGGGTCAGGTGTAACTTTCCAGTTTTTCCCATCTGTCTCCAAGGTCCAGGGCAATACTAGAAATTTGGTCCGGTTCAAAGATTCAAGTAATCCCATATTGCAAGTGCCTTGGGTCTTACCCTGGTGGCCGAGACAAGCCATCCCAACACTTGGTGGCACACCAGTATCAGCCTTGGCAGGATAAATCTCCCTAGACTTATCCAATGGCTGTGAACATTTAAAACTAACACGAGTCTCTATAAGTGTCCAGTTTTAGGGTCTTACACAGAATTATACCAAATAACATGAATCAAACATGCACTTTATTTATTTACACTAAATGTCAAAAATACATCAAATTGGATTGAAGCTAAGGGCATACAAAACTGTCTAACACCTTCCACAACAGCATCAGATCTGCCTACAACATCGACCTCGTCCTCCTTCTTGGAGTCGGGCTCTTGATCGACTTGACCCATCATCTTGTTCATGCATGCCGAGGACTTTAATTTGATGTGGTTGAACTCTGAGCACACCAAGGCCACTAGCATCCAGCACAGCTTGAATCCCTGACAAAAAGCGTTGGACCTGAACTCCTCCCTTTCCTTCAAGAAGCCGAGTGAAGTCTTGAATTCATCAACTGCATGGACCTTGGCATCATGGATGTCGTTGAGACGGATAGCCTCATCATGGACCTCGGCATCCTCCCTTTCGATTGTTCCTCGGTGAGCTCGACTTCTTTCTCCTACAACTTTTGGTCCTTGAGCTCGAGCTCCTCGGTCATCTTCTTGACCTCCCTTTTCAGGTCCACAGTGCGGCTCACTCCTCCATGAGCTCGTCCTTCAGGTCACCGATGAGACGGATAGCCCACTCAATTTGGGACATGTACTCTGCTGCTTCCTCCTCAACAGCTTGGGCCCTCGCTAAATTTCCCTCAGCCTGCGCCAACAAGGAGTGAGCCAAAGTGTTTGCCTACAAAAGAGAAAAAGGAAAATAAGTCCAGAATGGAGATTAGAATCAATGCGATGGAAATGTCGGGAACATACCACCATGAGGCAACACATAAGCTTTCCACCAACCTCACTAGGATGTGATTCGTGAAGCCTCGTGACCTCTTCGGGAAAGACGACCCCCTTGCTCTTCACCAAGGTAGTCCAGAAGTTCATGATGGTGCGCCTCTCCTCAGGATCGGTCTTGGCATTCAAATTACTAGTCGTCTTGATCTTGGGTGGTGGAAGGGGCTCCTCGGGTGTACGAGCAGCCTTGGGATCTAGCAAGGTCCTTTCTAGCTAGTCTCCCTCAACCAGGTCAACAACCAGCATGACCTCAATAGCACTTTGCACGATAGTCTCTAGAGCAGCGACCTGAGGAGCCTCTTGGTGAGCCACCTTCCTCTTATTCATCTTCATGGCCTTGAACAGCCTAGAAGTTGGCATGCCCGACATGTTTCCTACACAAGAAATCTAAAGGTGAGCCAAACTGTAAAATAAAAAAAAGAAAGAAAGTAAAGAAGGAAAAGAAAATGCCCAAGCCTAAAACGATGACCTACACGGAAGACTCAACCCAGCCTGGATCAGCTTCTCCTTAGCCAAGTGCTCACTCAGCATTGACTTCCAGTAGTGGACCAACACTCTTGCCTATATTCGCTCACTTAGAGGTTCCTCCCTGGTGTCCCTCACTCCCTCTCTCTAGGTTGTCAAGAACGACTATCTGCTACTTAGGTCAAGGAAGAAATACTTCCTCTTCTAGGTTGGTACCTTGGAGGGAAGCCACTCAGTAGCTTACACCCAGGGAGGTAGGACAAGTAATAATTGTACATCTTGGGAGTACTAGAGGGGTTTCTCATTATATGGCATATGGCAGTGAAGGTCTTAACATCTAGGGGAAGCTGATGTGGTGATAGAAATAGGTGGTTCCGACTAGGGTCCTAATGGAATTGGGATGAAGTTGACCTAAGCTAATGCTATAGTAGTTCAAAACCTCGGGAATAAGTGAATGAAGGGGGAATCGAAGACCCACTTTTAGGGCTTCCTCGAAGATAGGGACCTCATCTTCCTATTGCTCCCATGGGTATTTCCCCAGGGGAAGGGAATATCTAAACTGATTTGGAATCCGATATTGAGATGCGAGCTCAAAGACGTTCTCGGCAGAAAGCTCATTGAGACTAAACTAGTTCGGTGCTTTAACCTTACGGGAAGACGATGCCCTTTTATGAGAACCTCATCGATCTTGAGCCAAGGTCCCTTCCTCGGCCTAGAAGGGCGGACCCCTCTCTTCCCTAGACTCACTATCAGATATTATGAATATAACAAAACTAAGGGAGATGACTCGCCTAGCACAAATAAATCGATCTCACTAACAACACCGACAACTCCAACAACATCGAGCTCCACAATCTCACTAGAACTCCAAAGATTGGGATGAGAGAAATGGGCCCTTGATGGTCCTATTTATAAACGGATGAACCAAACTATGGACGATTGAAATCGGTTAGATCCGATGGTTTACAAGGGTGCCACGGTTCGTATTCTAAGGTGAAATCAGTTTAGCACTCTTTTGATGTCCATGCAACCTAATGGTTGCGTGGCATCTGTGTGTCCCTGGTATGCTACCTTGTGCCTAGGCCAAAGTCAGACCGACTGATCTAACCCGATCCCAAGCCATTGGTCGGACCACAAACAAGGACATAAATCGGATCAAATCACATTGGGTTAAGACTACTCCCTCATCGGACTGATCACGTTGGAAGTGGGAGGCAATTGATGATGGATAATTTGGTCCTGCAATGATATGCCGACATGTGGCATTGTAAAATAACAAAATGACACCTCGGCACCATGTAAGCAGACCCTAGGAGCACTTTGGACACTTCACAACTACATCAGCAACCTCGACACCACCCTAGTAGGCCGAATTGTGAACAGCTAGGCAAGACCTTATGTCGGTGTAAGAGGCGACCTGCTTCCACCGATCTGACTTGTTTCCGATTAGCGACCTGCCTGACGTGCCAAGCGACCTCCCCCTTAAGCGAGCTATTGCCTCGAATTCTCCGGGATCATGACACCACATAGGAAGAGTTAGTTATCACCCCACTCGCATTGGGCGTGATTGGATAGACATTACCTGCTTATAAGGAGTCCACTTCCAGGCGTGGAAACCACCTCCGAACTAGATGGGCTAGAGATCCCGGATGCGTTTCGTGAGGCTCACGACATCTTGTCTATATAAGGGCCTCACCTCCAACCTCATAAGGTACATGCAATTTAGCACAAAAGCTCTCTAGCTCTCAAAAAATTCTAATTTGTTGATTTAAGCATCAGAGTACCCAAATCGAGTAAAGTAGCTCAGGTACAATGATCCTCTCTCTTTCTTTACAACTCAACCAAGCAACCTACATAGTCCAGCAACTGTCCTCCAACAGGGCGCTTCTAGATCGTGCACCATCAATATCTTTCCCACATCATTGACTTATCCTAACATACATTGAAAATATCTCTCAAAATTATCGGTGGAAAATGTTACCAATACACGGTTGGGATATGCTGTAGAGTGTTTGTGAGGCGTAGATGTAAATTCAGCTTGGAACGCAAGAAGCCGCTTCCTAAAAGCCCTCTCATATGGGCACTAGTGCACTACAACACAACTGATTAATTATAATGGTGGGCGCCAATTCCATTTGCACTAAAATGGAAAAAGGGGGTTTTAGAACTACCAATGGGTTGGGATGGATTGAATGTGGGCTGGCTCAAGACAAGTACATCTAAAAATACACGTTATAAATAATAGATCTGGACCTGATCCTGTTAGGAAATGGACTTATTGAGTTTATCCAATTAGCCCCTGCTTGGGATTACTTAGCTTGCCACATAATTTTTAAAATATCTTTATTATCTCATTTAAAATAAACTTTTTTCACCAAATATTAATAAACATTTATTAGGATAAGTACTTATTTATCCAATAAGTGGCTATATCAACACAATTAGAAGTGACAAGCTGTTAGTTTGGTAATTTCACAACAAGTCTGTAAATTTTTTTTCTGTCTTTCAGAATTATGTTATACATCCCCGATGGCTCAATCACACGTGTGTGAGTGGGTGTATACATGTATTAAAACAAAGCCTTTAGCTTCTTCTTCAAGCATGTTGTTAGTTTCTTTCCTGATTCAAGTTACAAGATTCATATCTTTTGATAACAAATTAAATTTGATTTGAGTTTCACGTAAAAAAAGGTTCGATTATGATATGGGAAAGATATGATATCGACCAATCAACTGGTATCAATCATATCATCTAATGTGGAAGTTGCTTTTTCGTTTTTCAAAAACGAAATCATTCCTGACCAATACCTCCATCACGTGGGTCCCAAATAAAATATGAGGAACATTTGGACTATATTGAGGGTGAAGAGTAAACTATGAGAAACATTGAAGATGTACACCCACCTTCAATTCTAGCCATTTCCATGGTTCTCTTCCATTCTTTTTTGCTACAAGGGTCCATTGCTCCTTGGTAAGGGAACTAGAAACGTGAAAGTGTTCTCCCATTGATAAACCATTGTCCACTGAATATTTTTCATAATTCTGGAGAGTTTGGGTGGATAAGCATTAGAAAGGGATGTTTCATGGAGGAAATTAGGGTTTTGCACCCTAACTTTGACAAAAATCCAACACTGGGAGAAGATAATATCATGCGCACATCTTAAATCTGTGGATAGGATCTCAAATCAATGAAAAAGTGTCCATGTAAAATAGCATCTCAATTTCATTTATTTCAAAATCAAACCTTGACATAAGCCTCAATTGCCACAACACCGTCGGTGCGTACTAAAACCACCTTCACCACATTAGAGTCCGTTGTTTTTTTGTGGCTTTTGAGGTTTTGACGAGGTGACTGAACAAAAGTTAAGCTGAGTTGGTGTCCACACATTGAAGAGGGCAATCACCCAATTTTGATAAATACCACCTAATTGATTGCCACTTCTATGATATTGGTTGATTCGATATAAATTCTTCCGGTACTCTCTAGATAAGAGATGGATTTAGGTTAAAGTTATAAGATAATATAAGCACCCATAACTTAATGGTGAATATAACATTGAATAGAACAAAATGGTAAAACAGGATTAATGCAGCAAATCCCTAATTGGGACAAGGCTTAGATAATGTAAATCCTAAAAAGCATCAATGGCTTATGGCGCTAGGTTATGGACCAAATAAAAACAGACAGTAGCATAGGATTCCAACATTCCACATGGATCACATGCTGACCCCTGTATCTGTATTTTGTATTCTTCCCAAACTGAGCCTCAGTTCACAGCAACAAGGATATTTCAGTGTTCTAACCAAATTCTATTAAGAGTAGCGTCTTATGTGGTTGAAAAGAGAATATCAAGCATTATGGGGTGCCACAGAAGTGAGAAGTTTAACAATATAAACACATCATAACCCAAATTCAAAAGCTTGGGCGAATAGATATAAGTACAGCATTTGTGATTACTTAGAAACCCTGAACAATATTTTCTTTACAAAGTACTAATGAATCCGCCCATTTGACACCGCGTGAAACAACCGTGGATCTGAGAAAGGGTACAGTTTTATGGTGTTTCAAGCTTGAGCAACAGGCAACAGCCAAGAGGTCCAGGATGAAAAATGAACCTACTTGTCATTGATTCAAGGATCTAATTTTGTCTTATAGCTTGAAGGTCCTCAATGATAATACTGGAAAAAAGTCAAAATTTTAGCACATGACCTGATGTGCCCAATACAACACTTCCGCATACTGTAAGCAATGAATTGATTCTTCACTATGTAACCTCAATGCTACGGAAAACGAAGAAGTCATTCTGTACCCGCGATCAGATTTTCCAAATCTGGTATTGGTTGATTCTTCCTTCTCAAGAAGCCTTCAAGACATTCATTTTATCAGTTCTCTCTTTAATCACTCATGCCATCACTTCCTTCAAAATCACTAAAACCAATGATAGCTTCACTGACATCTTCACCCTCTTCATCAGTTTCCATATCATCTTCAGGTTCCTCTTCTTCACTTTCATCCTTATCTTCATAAATAATGGGTTTCATTGTGCTTTCTTCATCAGCCATATCTTCCAAAATCTAGTAGGAAAAGATGTTGTTAGGTAGATGATCAATAAATGAAAAAGGTACAAACTTAATCCATTATAACACTCACCCCTGCAAAACAGTAGTCTAAGCAGCTTGATAGTTGAAGAGCTGACTGAAAGGTTGAGACTCTAGATTCAATGAGCTGAAAAGGGGTAATAAAACATGGTTAGAGAATGTTCAGATGCCTTGAACCTAGATACATAGATGGTAATGATTGTTCATTTTGAAATGACTATTGTTTGATAGATCTCCTTTATGGGTTTGATTCAATAAAAGACCCAACGACACAGCCATGCCAATGTTGGATCTGTAGAGCACAGAGCACGTTTAGGGATGAATACAACATACTGATGTTAGAATTCTTTCCCAACAAGGATTTATACAAAAGGATATACAATAAAGTGTTAATAGCCAAAACAACTTTGGAAAGCATTATCCAGACTACACAAATCTTGTTTTGTCATTCCACTTTTGAGGCCATCTACTGTAAAATTGCAAGTCTTCACTCTTCAGGTCTCTATATAAATAATACATTGGCTGGAGAGGCACCTGAATTTTGGCAAGTTCAAGGAATGAGTTTGCTTATTTGCAGCATGTGTTTTCTACCAGCCTGTCACCCGCATGACACCTTCCATTATTTATATTTTCCCCTTTCAAATACATTGCATCTTCTATTTAATTACGGGCTCTGACCTGGTATAGAGAGTTGAGTGCAAAAAACGAAGACTCCTGGGACATTATACTGCTTGCATGCTGAAGAAGTAGACTTCTAAGCCATGGAAGAGCACATGCCAAAACTGCACCCCTATTTGTACAAATTCAGATATACACATACATCAGACTCATTATAAACCTTAGACAGTTGGATCAGCATTCATTGAGGTTCAAGCACCTAGAGGATCATTTAAAACCAACCTACTCAAACCTTATTACAGGCTATTTATTATACCATCAGCATGAAACAGACCAATCACAACTACATACATGATTCATTCACCATCTATTTTCATGAAACCTTTCAAATGAAGAACTAAAGAGGTGAATACAATGTCACACATACAAACTATCCTTTCCTGTTGGACTCAAAATAAATCCTGCTACTTTACTGCAAACAAGGTATGTTTGGTAAAAACACATGGGAAAAGAGGGTAGTTTAGTGAGATTCACATGTAAGTACCGGAAACTTTGTTGGCTGTGCACTAGTGGAAGTTTTTTCCACGACCAACTGGAGAAGATTCAAAATCATGTAAAATCCCTCACTTATTGCTTGCAATTAGAGTGCGTTTTAAACCCAATTAAAAGGAACAGATACTAATATAAAATTCTTAGCCAACAAAAACTGATTGAAGAAACACTCTGACCAAGGGCTGGCTAGACAGGACCTACTCATGGATTATCGTGGACCAGAATGGCCTGCCCACTTTGCTAAACAGCCTGCCCCAGTTGTCATATTGACTGAGGGAAAAAAATGGTCTGACTGACATGTGGACCTACTGTCCCTAATGCATACCATTCTTTAGGCCCATTGATCCAGTTGCATAACACAATATCAGAGGCATGCTTCAAAGTGTTATTAACAAGTAAATGCCAAAGGCATGGTTTGAAAAAGGAATGCTAACAAACAGCTTAGATGCACATGCAGCACAATGCAGACATGATGGGGTCCAACAACTTTTTTTTTACCTCGACTGTATGATAGGCATCAGAAAGTCCAATAGCTTGAGAACATCAGATGGATTTAACAATGAGGTTGAATTTGCAATAACCTGCAAGCCAGTAACATATCATGCTAAACACTAAGCAAGCCTGCAAATGTCCCAAATAAGATAACAAAAGCAACAATACAGATAGCACAACCTGTAGAAAATGCAATTGTTAATTATATAGCCAAAGTGGAACTGTGGAAGTCTGACCTTTTCATCTTGGTTGTACAAACAATCTAAGAGAAGTGCACGATCATCAGCATGAAGTGCTTGCTTGAGCAACACATGAACTGAATCTGCACTTGGGAGCTTTGTTCCAAAAGAAGGTTCTTGTTTTTCAAGGCCATTGGCCTTATCATTATCAATCAAATTTAGACTTGCAAGCTTCTCACCCATGGTTGGCTCAGTTAAATCATCATCAACACGGATCCCATCCATAGCCTCTGGCAGAAGTCCACAATAGGTTAGTCTATGAATTATTATAGGTACAAGAGCACCTTAAGTCTTCACTTTTTTTTCTCAGGAATATCGTAGGCACCCTCCTAGGTGACCACAAACAAGACCCAATACAGATCTAGCATTATGGCAACTTACAATATAGGCAAGGTTCACAGTATCAATACAATACACCCCACATCAGGCACATCGTATCATATCTTTAGGGGTCTGATACACCTGTTTTCAGGAACCTTTTTTTATGAATATATATATATATATATATATATATATATATATATATATATATATGTATATACGTATATGTATATAAAATTGAAATTTGAAAAAAAATAAATAAAAAAAACATTAAATGCACATGATTTAAAGTACTGATACACCTCTGCCAATACAAAGAGATGTATCAATACTTTAACCATGAATATAAGTAATGTGTTACAAGAGATGTCTAATGTTTAAATCTAATTAGAGAACATATTCTTCTGATGTTACAACCGTTTTTTCTTTATTACTGGTTGCCCAGAGAAAGTGAAGAAAACCTGGAGTTGGGATAACCAACTCAGTAACTATGAGCCTATCAATTCTAAACATTGCCCTATCAGGCTGGTTGTCCCCTTCTTCCATAAGTTTGTTGAACTAACAAAACTTTTTCTTCTTTCCTTCATAGCAGTTTAATTTCTTCATAGTTTGATTAGTAGTTCTTTAGGGGTTGGGTGAATTTACTTTCATTAACTAATGATTTGTTTTAAAAGGTGTGGGAGGCATACACCTGGAGGTGCGCCTCCAGGTGAGACGCCCCAAAAGCGCCTCGAGGCATTGACACCTCTGAGACATATGCCTCATACGCTTTTTTCATGAGGCATCCTAGAGGCGTATGCCTCATGCACCTCACGCTGTCATGCACACCTCATATAAAAAGCCAAAAGAAAAAAGAAAAATAAAGGAAAAGAAGGAAAGGGAATGGAAAGAAAAAGAAGGAAAGGGAAAGAAAAAAAAAAAGAAAAGAAAAGATAAGGGAAGGGAAGGAATGAAAAGATAAGGGAAAAGAAAGTGGGCCCGGGGCAAAGCCCTCAGACCCCCTTGGCTGGGGGGCGTTGCCCCCCCACTCCGGCTTGCTCACTTTGCTCACTTGCCTCCACTTCAACAAGACCCACCCTTTCAACTAGTGCTATGCATCTTCATTCTTCTTAATATAAAAGATTTGTATTCAAAATAAAAAAACAATGAGCTCCTCCTTCCTTTTCTTCTTCCTCATCCCCCTCCTCTTAAGGAGGCTTATGCCTCTTACGTTCTAAACTACGCTTCACACCTCTAGGTGGTGGAATGCCTCCCGTCATGCCTCTGTGTTTTAAAACATCGCTCATTTTTAAAACATTTTGTTCATGTGCATGCAGCCATGCCTGACAATGGGATTCAGAGATTTAGAAGCCCATGTGCTTTGTTGAGTCTCTCATTTTTAAAAACTTGATGAGTAGGTAAAAGAATGAAAAACAATCCCCACTTTGAAAGATATTCAAGGGGGTGAGAAACATGAGAATATGCCGACTATACAATCATATTGAGAAAAAGAAAAATTATGACAGAAAAAGATAAAGATTAAAAGATACAATCAGCCCTGTGGGATAAGTCCCAGGTTTTAGTGTGTCAAAAATGGTTTGACTCCACCATTCCTTCCCTTGCTAATGTTTCAGCAATACCATTAGAAGATCTAGAGCTCCATCTGAAAGAGCTGTTCAGCCTGGTTGCCAAGCCCCTTGCTTTATGTGTTTTCTTTGCAGAAAACATCAAATTGGTGATATATCACAAGAGATCACAAAGAGTGATCGGTGATAGAGAAGAGAAGAAACAAGAGTTAGAAGAGAGAAGGTTATAAGAGGAAGATTCAGGGTTCGAAAAAATGGTTAGACAGTGTTTGCCTTCACCATGGATAGGAGTGAGTTTTCAGACACCCATAGAGTTTTATTGAGATGAACCATCCTGGCTTTTGCAGGAGTTTATTCACAGTATATTTTCTGCTGAAAGCCAATTGCAAGTGACACTTGGCCAAGACCTCTTTTCATCAGCCGAACATCTAATGGTGATAGAGACATGAACCAAACACAAACAACTTTTGCAGAAAACAATCAAAAGGAAAAGGCATTGGCCCTCAAAAATCAGAATGAATAAAGAAAATGGAAAACAACCTTTTGAAAAGTGCAGAGAGAGATGGTAAAGCAACTTTCAGTATAATAAACATAAAACAGGACCATCAATTTGGTGAGTACCATTGTCCAGGACATGATATACTTCTGGTAATGATGGACGGCAGTACATCTGATTGACTCAACTTCAAATTGCAAATAAAGTAGTGACATCAGCCTCCATGGATATGTAGTGCAAATGTGGCACAGTCCAAAAAAGGGCATTCTTGTTTGTTTTCATATAATCACATCCATCTTTGAGTTCACAACAACTTACAGCAGCTGTTATGTATACCACCCATTATTTCTTGTGGTTTTGTAGATTTAACAGTTTATGTTTCTTTCTTAGGAAATCAAGTACAGCCCTCCATGCCTAAGGCAGGCAGATATTTCAGTCATCAAGTAGTTATTCTGGTACAGTGGTTGCAAGATTTCCATTAAAAAGGTTATCCCTAACCCATAAATCTAGTAACAAAAACTGAAATTCTAACTCCAATTGAAAGACAAAACCTTACCAAAACCAAATGTGTTCCCTGTAGTTATAATGTCTTGATCTGGTGCAGCCCTTTTCTTATTTACTTTTTTCTTCTGCATTGGTTCATCTGCTGCTTTTGACTCCAGCTTCTGGATACTCGGAGCAGAATTTTCTGAATTGGGCACAAATTCTACATTTTGTAATTACAATAGAAAAGGCAAGGCCGAGCAGCCAAGATAAGCACGACTTTGTAATTATGCACAAAATCTTAAAATATCAACCATGTCACATTGTGGAAATAGAAAAATAAAATATAGCAAGATAGAAAATCAATTTAATCTAAAGAGAGGTATCAATGATATTTCCAAACAAATAAGTGATATACATTTTCTAATGTGTCTAGTATGATAATAACACCAACTTCCAATCAAGCATATAAATAAAGCTTGAGTTTGATATCTCATACATGCAACTAATATCATCTAGCTTACATATTGACTGGTATTAGCTCCAAAAGAATAGAAATTATCAATAGATGCATCACAATGATGAAAGTTCAATAACAATGATGGGTAAAAATGTCAATAATTCTTGTAAATTCAAAGATGACTTGTGCAAATAAATCCAACTCATTAAAAACTTCCATGACTTTATGGGGTGCATAATTTATATTGAAGTGAAAATTTTATAACTAAATGCAAAAACCAATCCTCCAAAAGCAAAGTATAATATAAGAAAAGCATTTCAACAGAAGCAAATGACATAAACTCCCCATTATAAGTTATTAACCCATAAAGACCACATAACAAAAGGTAAGGGAAGATTTGTCTATGCTAATATCAAAAGTATGCAATGATGACCATCTATGAGCACGCAAGAGAATGAAATACAACCAAGAGATAGATAAGGGGGAAAGCAAGTTTAAGCAATAGAAAAAAAAATTGTATCATTTTACATATATCATGGAGCAGAAGAAGGACATCCATTTGTCATACCTTTACCTCCAAGATCTTCATTCTCTTGAAGACTGCCAGCTATAGTTCTTGACATCATATCTCCAGCAGTAACAATAATATCCTCCCCTGGGATAGTAATCTCCAATACATTAAAATGTGGACAGTCTATGGAACCATAGGCAATAAGGATAGAAATTGGCTTATCCTTCTCTAAAGCTTTCAATCTAGCAGCAATAACAGGAATACGACCCTTCTTGGCACTTCCACTCTTTTGTCGGTCAGCTTTTGCTTTGATAGACTTGACCATGATCTTTGTAGGGCTAACCTTGTCTTGTGAAATGGTCTTTAAATCCCACAAGTAAGCAATACCCGACTCTGTAACTGATAGGACAACCAAACCATCTTTGTCCTCGGAAGAATTTTTGCATTCTAACATAAATGGAGGATTTTTCATAGAAAGTGTGGGCCCAGTAGTTACATCTGTGGTGCTGGAATCACAGTGCCACACTTGAAGCTGCTTATCCCCAAATCCTGAAGTAACAATGGCCTTGGCACCATCAGAAACAGCCATATATTGAACAGAATCCTGTAGCAAAAAAAGGCTTCAAATGTTTTACCATCATGATGAAAACTGACTAGATATGTGATAGTGGAAGAAATAACTAACCAGATCAAAGGGAAACTTCTGAAGCTCTTTCCCATATTCTAAGTTAAATACCCGTATCTTAGAAGATGCTACAGCTAAAACTTTCTCATCTGGCATCAAAAGAAATGATTAATTTTTCAAACAAGAGAAATAATTGCTTGGATAAGGTATCACGTTAATGACATGCAGGAACGACAATTTACTAACCAGAAGAAAGAGACAACGATGATATGGACTTTTTTGAGGCCTTGAATTTTCTCATAAGTTCTCCAGTTTGGGGATCCACTTCAGATGCCATTCCATCAGCACCAACACAGAGAAGGGCATTGCCTCCATTTAGAAAATAGAGACCCAAAGTTCCACTGGGTAGAAAAGTGGGAGAAGGATGTTATTATCTAGAAAATAACATGTAATGGATTATACAAAAAGAACATTGAAGAATACTGAATCACAGAGAAAAGTAATCCACAAAACTAACAAACTATGGATATGTGGCTTTGTAACAATAAGTTATAAATGACAAACCTCCCAGTAAGGAGAGAAAAAACCAAGCGTCCCTATGAGAAGCTCCTTTTTAAGAGTTCATAAATAATTGTGGAGGAATAATAACAAATTATCTAACTTAAGTCAAATAAGCCTCATTTAAAGTTTAGCTGCTAGCATCTGATATTCAATAGAAAATTTTAAGAAACAGCAATGCCATAAAATTGATCAACTTAATACCATCTATGTTTAAAGAACAAATATCACCAACCAAATAAAATTATTTAATTAAGAACATCTAATCTATATCAGTCTGGTCTAAGGTATCCTGTCTTTTAAGGTGTTTGCAAGTGTGCTGCATATCTAAGTGTGACATTATTAGTAGGTGAGCACCTCATGAACATATCTTGTATGTTTAAAGGAAGGAAGAAAATGAAGAAAAAATAAAGAACTGCAGAAATTAGGTTGCTTTAATTAACTCTAGTTACTTTACAACACAATTAGTCTTAATATAAGTTAATGAGTTAATCTAGTTCTTTTTTTCTTGCTCAGCAACAGCTATTGATTTCGTTGATATATGTAAAAAGCACGTGTTAGTCTAGCTGTATCAATAGCACACACAACACAAACAAAACAATTATATTCTATGGCTAATAATACCGGGGCATCTTGTCATTGACAACTGAGGATGTTCCCCTAGTGAAAAGCAAACGATCCCCCCTAAACATAATAATAAAAGTTCTTTCAAATTCCAATAGAGTGCATATTGACTATTACAGGTTTCATGTCATCCTATTTTATTTATTTATTAATTAATTGATATATGAGAAAAGGTGCGCTCATGAAGCTTACTAGTCACCTATTGCACAATGGAAGACCTGACTTCCAATTTAACATATTAACCGTTCGTAGTGCTAGGCCAAAAGGATATAGTGCCACAACTACCACGACTTATCTTGAACATTACGAAACACATACGTATAATGGTCTGATCAAGGAGTGCTCACTCAGCTTACCTAATGAGAGATTGAAGCCCTCCTGATCTTTTAAGAATCCAAAAAATAGTTTCAATCACCCCTAGGTGAAAAGTGAAAACTATACCTGAACAGGCAATTCCAATTATGAAATCCACATTCTTCCAACTACAAAAACCCTCCTGGTTTGCTGTTATTGTTATTTTGACTTCTTTTTCTCTAATAAATAGAGATCATGTTTGTTTGTTCTTTTCTTTTTAATGAATTTTTATTTATTACAAAAAAGAATATTAGCCATGCTTTATTAAGTATCTTTTGTTTAATTGCACATAGGAATCCTATTACATCTGAAGCTCTGAATATTATTTTTTACTGAAAAGGAAATAAAGGAAAAATCCACATATAAGTTATATTTACCGGTCTGCATTGCAAGATCTGTTATTAGTGTATTACCTAACAATTCACCACATTTACTCAAAATATTAAGTAAAATATCCAACATGGGAATAAACCTACCCAGGGTGGCATTCAGCAGATGTCCACTTCTTATCACCAGTGGAAACATTAAAGGCCAAAATGTTGCCAGTAGTTGTGCCTAGAGCAAGTAAGATTGTACCAGAGCCTTTTCTACGCTGAAAATAAAAATATAATCAGAAACCATCTAGGTATTACATATCCAAAATACAGAAGTTGCACAACAGAAGACCCATTTGCCTGAGAATACCTTTTTCCCAATGAAGCAACATGCCAAACAAGAATAACAACGGTCAGATTCTTCATCTTGCTCTTTAAACTCTGCGAACAAATTTCCATTGCTTGTGCTCCAGATCTGTAAGTTGCAGGTTTTGTTTTCTTTAGAAAGTAATCAGAAAATGGACCAACTAAATTGTCTACTTGAATAAGTAAAAAAGAATTACAGAAGCAAATAACAATAACCAAAGGATGCCCATGTTAACAACCAACAATGAGGCAAGAGAAGGCATATCCGAGTACAGAAGAGCAGAACACTCCCAAGCCACAACAAGTCCAAAAACAAAAATGAAGAGGGTATGTGTTACAAACCAACCAGTTAACATAGAACAAGCAATAACTTCTAGTGGTTATAATTGCATAAGGATGAAGTTAAAACCACTAACCACCATTCAAAGAATGAAAACGAAAAATGAATCAAAGAGAATCACTGACTTCTACGAATTTTAGAATACTAAAAATGGTAATTGCAAAAAAAAAATTAGGTATTCTTCAATTAACTTAAATCCCAAATCAGCCCTTAGGCTTTACTTTCAACTAGCCTATTAAGAGAAATTCCCAGGCAGGTTTCTTCGACGAATATGACATCGTTCAAGAACCCGCCGGTAACCTCATATAATGTTTATTTTGAAAATTTCCCCTACAAGCTTCATCGTTGGTCCAATTCATCAATAAAGAGCATTTGTTAGGACGGATTTTTGCACAACTACAACCATTAATGTTACAATGGGCAGTTTCCAAACTTATTCAGAAAATCTGGTTTCTGAACAAGCACTAGTTATGAACTAGAGAAAAAGGCATTAGCCAAAGTCCTTTTCAGGTAAAAGCATCTGGGTTACGTGAAATCAAAGTATTGATGGCCAAGAATCCCCATGAGAGAGAGAGAGAGAGCACTTACTTTAACGACCCCATCTGGAGATAATATGGCGAGGAAATCACCGTCGGGAGTGAAAGCAGTGTGGACAGATTTCAAGTTATGGCTCACCATCTCCGTCAAGCAGAAGAGCTGCTGCTGCTGCTGCTGCTATTCGGTGTGTGCAAGCGAGCAAACAACGAGAGAGGGCAACCGAACCAGGGTTTTAGCGCTTTGGGGTTGAACGAGCGAATATCCGAAATTACCCCTCGATCAGCTAAATGAATTCTGGAGGGAAACGCTGTTGGTTAAGCCCTTTTGAGGAGGGCCTCAGCTTTGATGGAGCTACGTTGACTGAACCAGTTTGAGAGGTGGCTCTAGCTGGCTCGTTCCAGATGGGATTCGATTCCTGCTGCTACCAAATTTGGGAGGAGGGGTTACAACTTACAAGTGTGGTGCTGCCTTATCCAAAGGTCGGGTACGCCTCTCAATGATTCTAAAAATTCGAGGCCCGATCCAATTCAATTATATAATTGGATCATATTCATATTTGGATTTTACAAATTTCATCCGATTCTTAATCGAATTTGGATTTCATTCCATCTTAATTCGATTATTTTTGGGATGTTTGGAATCGTGGTCATTTTTCAAAAAAATGGTGTCGTCATGTTGGACTCACATAGGCGCATGTATCTCATTGTTTGGTTCAGTTGATTATTAAAAATTTGGGCATGCCTAAAAAATCGGGATCCCATTGATGTGCATCGGTGAATTGTTTTCCTCAACGGTTGACTCATGTGTATCCTATGTGGTGTTTACCTGTCAGCACATATAGATGAAAATCACCTTACCAAACAACATAGTGTTGTTCACTGCCTCCATGGTAGAAGCGTTTTTTTTGTGAAAAACAAGTCTTTGAAACATGGGCCTTTTTTCTTGAAAATTGATTCCAAAAAGCACCCATACTTCCAACCACCATGTTTATAATATTTATTGATTTTAGTATATGAATTTTACGTAATTTATATATATATATATATATATATATATATGTATTATATCAATGTTTTAAAAACCAACCTAGAACCAAAACTGCATTGTGAACACCGATTTTTAGTCAGTGGTTCGACCATCTGATCTGAATGGATGGCCCATCACAATTTAAAAAATAAAAAATAATTGAAACAAAAAAAAGGTAAAAAATCATTTAAATGCATCAATGGTTCAATTACCTAAGTCAGTAGATTGCTCACTAAGTCAACATTTTTTCACATAAGATCGAGTTTTGGGTGAAACGGAACTGATTGCCAAGATAGTTTCAGGGCTGAACAGTCCAATCGTCTAGGTCAATGAAGATTCAAAAATCATGTATTATATTATATATTACATTCAATATGTTGCATTCACATTAATTTACTATGTATAAAAATTGAAAAGTAATTAGCATTTTTTGTATTTTAAAAGATTAAAGTGGAGTTGGATTAAACCAGAACCCGATCCAAGTCTACTCGAATTCAAGATCTTCAAATCTGGTTGGACTTTAGATCGGATTCGAATGCAAGTTTTTTGACAATTGGACCGGACAACCCAAAAAGGCCCATATAGGAATTCAGGTGTATCACTTATTTGGGCAAGTGAGTTTACCTAGACAAGTTTTTATGGGGCAAAAGTTATTGCTAAGGTCAGTGCCAGTGTTCTTGTGCATTTTCACTTACCCGAGTAAAGAAAGAGGTGGGAGGGGATTAGTATTATTGGTGGGCAGGCAAGCAACTTACCCGCCCTCCAGGAGGAGCATCTGATACTCCTAAAAATTTGTTTACCATGAGAATGTGAGGATTGTGGTGAAATACTCAATTGCTAGTATCTCGTAGGGTAAGTTGATCAACCAAGTATTTTACCACAATCCTCCTCATTTTTATACTACTATAATGGGTCCCACACTAATAAAACTTTTCAAAGATTTAATATTAGTTACCCGGATAACTGATAACCTCTTGGAGGGTAGGTAAGTTGCTTACTCATCCACTGATAACACTAATCCCCTCCCACCTTACCTAAGTGAAAACACATAAGAACACTGGCATTGACCTTACTCGGGCAACTTTTGCATAGGAAACACTTGCCTCGGTAAAACCTCTTAGGTTAAGTGAAAGTGAATGGACCAAAAAAGAAGAAAAGGTTTGAAGAAGCTATTTCGCTACAAAGTGGATTTTATGATTGAAAGAAAGTGTATTGAGGTTTTATGGAAAGCAACAAGTCATATTTGGTGAAAATCCCATAGAATACCAATTGGCTGGTTGCTAAGGTCCTTATCTTGATTATATTGGATATTTGGGATCGAATGTCTATGTTGGGGGGTTATGGATTTTGGGGATGATACCCCCTTGTGTAGCTTCATGAAAAAAAAATATATATATATATATTAATTTAAGGGAAAAATCTCTTAAACTACTCCTAAGTTTTAGGAAATAGATTTATATACTGTCAAAATCCCTTAAATTACTGTGAAAGTTTTTCTTTTTTTCTTTTTTTTTTTCTAACAATTAAATTACTGTCAAAGTTTTTTCAAAATCCCTTAAATTACTGTCAAAGTTTTTTTTTTTTTTTTCTAACAATTAACTAACTCTACTGTACTCCTACCATTAGTGTGTCGCCACATTGCATTTGCATATGATAGCAGTTGACTATTAAAACATTTCTAAAACCCAATTTGCTCTAAGCCTTTGACCATGATCCCCTTTAACTAGTCTCTCTCTCTATACATATACTCGGGCCAAAAAAGATCATTACTATCCTACATCATTTTGTTAGCCATAGTCATTAGAGGATCAAAAGGTTACTTTAGTTGAAGCAATGTGGAAAAACGTAAAACATTTACGAGTTACCCATTGAAGGTTAAAGCTTAGATTTGGCATATATTGGGTATTTGAATGGGAATGACAAAGATACCAAAGTTCACGTTGATCCAACTTCAAAAACAATTATTGGGTTGTTCTTAGGGTTGATCATGAAAAAGTGAACCAAACTGATGAGAGTGGACCAAAAATTTCGATTAACTGAACTGATCAATTCGTTTTCGGTTAAAACCGATATAAAAAAAAAAAAAAAACGTGGTTAATCGATCGAACCGATATATATAATATCTAATATATTATTTATTATTAATAATATAATATTTTATATGTACTTCTGGTCATTTTATAATTTAATATAATATTTTATATTTATTAATATTATTTATTATATACTTATGAAAATAAAAAACTGATGAACCGAACCAATAGTTAATTGAACCGATCAACTAGTTAATTGATCGACTTCAAGTCGATTTCAGTTACCAATTTTCCAAAAATCGATACTACTGGTTCTGTTTGAAAAAAATAAAAAACCCATGGTTTGGTTTCCCTAGTTGGTCTAGATGGTCTTCTTGAACAAAACTAGTACATTAGATGTAGAGGTGGTCACAAAGGGCGGGGCAGTGAGTGGCTTATGAAGAATGAGAGAGAGAATCAATGTTTTGAAAACCAACCCAAAGGTTGAACCATTTTTGCCTCTGGGTCATGGGTCACCGGTATGGTTCAGATTATGCCATGTCACCGCATATATATATTATTAAGTATATATTTATATACATATATATACGTGTATAAATATATATTTTAGTAATAAATAATGTATAAATGCGTTTTAGACATATTATATGTATTATTTTTATTTAATTTATGTTTTTTAATTTTTTTATTTATAAAAAATATTAAAAATTGTAATTTGAGGCCAAAAAGGGTTTTTTTGCAAAAATAGTGGGGCAAGGCGCTTACAGCCCTTGGGATGCATAGGTCTCGAAAAGTTACCCAAAATAATAAAAAAAATTACTCTAATTGGACATCAGAGTGCAAAGTTATGACCTCTGAAAGTTTGCATGTATTGAATGTGCGACCCGCAACCTGATCACTAGATTGAACGATTTTTGACCAAGTCAATAGTTTTTGACCGTCTAATAGGTCTTGACTAAACTGGACCCAAAATTTAATCAGGTGACAGTCCAAACAATTCAATCGATCGCATCAATAACGGGTTGAAAACATTGGAAAGAACATAAAAGAAAGAGATTTCAGCCATCCACAAGAAAGGAAGCACAACCCGTTGTGCAACGTTTGTGAATTACCGTCATCCATCATACCACATTGTTTATTCAAATGGTTCCATTTTGAAAACTTAAGGCTATGTTTGGTTTGAAGGAAAATGTAGGAAAAGAAAATGAAAGATAAGAAAACCAATACAAGGTTGTAAAGGTTTCTCTACCTTTCACTTCATTTCCCTACATTTTCCTTCAAACCAAAGGAGTAATGAAGGATAAAATAATCAATATTTCTCTTCCCATTAAGGGTTATGATGATTGCCAATTATCATAAAACTTAGGCATACTTTAAAGGATTTTTTAAACAGCATGGGCAGGATTAATCAATTTCCCAAAACTTAGGGGTAGTTTAAGAGATTCCCCTTAATTTAACTTGTAAATCAACTTTCCAATAGAGTTGTTTTCAGTAGGTCAATCAAAAAAGTTTAAGCTCTCCGGGCTCTAAGTTTGGATCATTTGCATTTGGAATTAAAACAAGGGATTTTTACCGTTCAGTCCACCTCTGAAATCCTAACTCCACCGTACAGTTGGGGGTAGGTGCCAGCTCGGAATTGATGTCAATTCACGGGCGAGTATGAGTGTTATAGGTGGAGCTGTTCATAAATTTGAATTATTGTAGATCTGCAGTTCAAATCTGAATTCTGAGGTGGAATGCAGGCTAAAAATCCCTTAAAAGAAATATTTCCTTGGAATCCAAACAATAGTTTATCTGTCAAAAGTTTGTAGATGCAAATCACAGACAACCAGTTTCTACCTATAACAGTAAAAGATTCCTCTTCATAAAATCTGATTTAAAAGAAGAGTAAATCTACGATGCTGGAAAGGTATTATACACAAAGAAGTATGTAGGTTTCTACTATGATATTGGTAAGACATGATTCCGGAAAAAACTTAGAATCAATCAATAGTATCATGAAAGTGGTAATTAATTAGGGGGTATTTATCAAAATTGGCAAAGGGTTTTGATTGGTCAAAACTCTTCTAGTATACCTTTTGGCATCGTAGCTTTATCCCTTTTTAAAAAGTGATACCAAAAGAGATTTGGCCAATCAAATAAGTTGATTAGTTACGACTTTTATGATATGGGTTGATTGGTATAGAGAAATACTCAACTGCAACTACCTTACTTTGCCAAATGCACAAGTTTTTAGCAAATCTCTAATAATGCAAGTTGTTTGATATGTAATTTTAGAAAGCTTGGAGAAAAAGATTTGAGGTGTATCTAAAAACATTGTATATAGAATGTTATTTGCCCCCACTTAGGTGATTAAATTTGCTGTTGAGTTACAGGAAAATTTGCTCTTAGGGATGTCAATAGGTCAGGTCTAGGTTAGGTCTTGGTAGAATTAGCCTTGAATCGATCATTAATCGAGACAAAATCATGGACATAGAATCGTCCTAATCAGTAGTGAAGGATATTGGTTCTAGACCCGATTATACTATATTAATTATGATAGAAAATTGATAGAAAATACTATATTATCTATATGTTAATAAATTAAATATTTTAAAATAATAATACATTATCTATTATCTATCAAATTTACAATTGAAATATAAAATATGATAAAAGTTATAAGATTAAGAAAATATTATATATTTAATAAAATAATCAATCTCATGTTTGAATTGGTTTGGGATATGTAAGAACCAAAATGACCCAATTATTAATTGACACAAAATCCTAGAATTGGAACTGCTATAATTGGTTCAAGTCCATTGGGTACATGTTTATAACCATATTCGTTCTTAGGATATAATAGAGCCTCAAGTGAGAAATCACAACTAGTAGAGTTGAAGAATCTCCAAGGAAAAGTAGTAATTCGAATTGAAAGAGACAAGAGTGTTATGTGTTGTGAACTGTAGCTATTGCAATGTAACTACAAAAAAAAAAAAAAAAAAGTAACTAAAAGTAGGATATTGCCACAGACATTTTATGTTAATGGCTAAACGTTGACCTTTAACTACAACCATTTTGTTTGTGGCTAGAATTTGTTTATAGCCACGGATTTTAGTTATCTATGGCTATAAGTTGTAAGCAAACAAAATTAACCTTTAGCTACGAACTTATTATCCGTGGGTAAAAGATATTTATAGCTATAGCTACGGATTTAGTTATCCATGGCTATAGATTATAGAACAATGAAATTGCTAGGGTGACATTTCAACATGGCCCTTCTTGAAAATTCCAATCTTGGGTCTACATTTTGTGTTCAGGCCTAGCTTAGGCCTGGGCTCATACCAAATCCACAAATTTCAATCCTGGGCCGTGGCTTAATATAGTAATATTTCGAGCCCTAGCTCAAAATACATGTATGCACAAAAACTTCTATCTTCTCCAATAGTCAAATTTCCTCCCTTCCCCCTCTTAGTGAAACCTTGTGTTGCGATCTAATCTTATTCAAGTCATGACTAAAGGCTAATTTTCTTGTAGTGTAGATTCTGGAGAGTTTCCATGAAAAGCAAGAAATCTATTTGAAGATTCTCTTAGTATAGTCAAGTATTCAAAATTATATGATTATTCATAGTTAATGATTATTAACATTTAAATTATATCCCTTCATCTTCAGACATGATCAAGTCATTACCACTGGATTTAACTTAACACGTCAACCATCATGTTTTGGCCTCATAGAAGTGCCTCGTCTCACATTTTCATGAATTTGTGCAATTTACAACCCAAGTCAAATGTAATTTACGATTGCTATTGTTCCTGGAATTGTGATGGCATGTAATTGCGATGAGGATTTGTGATGGTAATCCCATTTGCGATGGGCCATCTCACATGCTATGAGCTATCTTATCTTCGATGGTCATCTTATCTCATTTGCAACTTCAATGCACCTCTTTTGAGTGTATCTCAAGTGTGCCTTTAAATGCCTCATTGTGCTACACACACGCCTACATGTAAAGTCTTGTAATTTATGATGCGAGACAAGGTATAAAAGAGAAAAATAAAATAAAAGACAAACAAAAGTTTTAGTGGGAATTTTGAAAACCATGTAAAACCTGGAGAAGGTAAAAAAATTGTTGACTTGATAAAAAATTGTTAGACTTGGAAAGTTGGACCATTGACCCGTTTGACCTGGTAATTAAGTCACGGGTTGCATACCAACTATGTATGCAAACTTGAAGAGGCCATAACTTTGCACTTCCATGTCCCATTGAAATGAATTTTTATATAAAATACAAAATATTCAAACTTGAATTAAAAAAGATAAATTAAAATATAAAATATAAAATATAAGGCAGATTTGTTAAACTATCCTACGGTTTAGTTAATGGACTAACTCTATTCTTACTGTTTATATATTATATTAAAGTATCGTACTGTTTCAATAATTGTCATTGAAAAAACGAAATGTCAAATTTACCTTTTATTTTAGTTCAAAATTTCAAAATAAAACCATAACAACTCAGATAATGGTTGGATTTACAATCAAGATTGTCATGCCTTTCCTTGTAGCGGAGAGAAAAAAAAAAGGAGGGTTTCTTCACTGTCCAACCGGCTATCGTCCATGGGGAAAAAACTTCATGGAACATCTTCATCGACAAATAAATGAGAGTCAAGGAGGGTTCGTCCCCGTTGAGCAGCCAAAACCAGTCAGATGCTTACCATAGCGAACAAAGAGAGAAAGACGTAACCGACGAGTATGCAAGATCTAGATCGATTTGGAAAAGTGAAGAACCTGATCGTTTCACAAAATCGATACATTCGGTGGCCGTAGAAGTGAAGTTGACCTTATTAACTGCGTGGATGCAATGCAGAACATACAATTTCAGATATTTGGAAGTAGTGAAAAAAGAGTAGGAGAGCGACGTCGTGGCTTGTTTTCAGTCGTATTTTCACTCGCAGAGACTCGGACGCTAAGAGACCTTCATGGCGGAAATCCAGTCATGAGTCGCAGCTATAAACAATGAGAGGGAGAACTAAGAATACTCACCGGATCTTCGCTCAACAATCAATCCAATTCTGGACAGGATGTACTAACGATTTTGGTCATTCGGCGTTGATGGGGCTTCTTCTTTGAATGGTTAATTTGACTCAGTTATACAGGACGGTGTGGACCGCCAGATCCCAAGCCCGTTAGTATTTTTTGCTCAGGGCTCCCGTTTGAGGGAACCGCTACTTCATGAACTTGCAAACCAACTTCATCCTCTAGCTCCTTGTCTGTGACAACCCGTCAACTCTGGCAAATCCATTGTACGATGGTGGACAAGGAATTAAGCATCAACCTCTGCTCCACAGTATCCATGCAATCTACAGGTAAAAAGAACTCCAAGACATAGTCGGTCATGTCTCATGAAAACCCCACATTTGAGTGGTTAATTTGGACGGGATGGACCGCTAAATCCAAGTCCGCCGCGATGACGATACAAGAAAAGGACAGAGAGAGAAATAAGGAATATACTACAATCGGCCACAGGGGTGCTTCAGTCGTCAATGGATTCGGATCCCCTTTTCGTGTCCGACTTAGACTAGAACTAGAAGGTTTAGTGGAATCGGAAATGGAATCCGAATCGTCATTTAGCAAACTCGGAAAATAGAGTCGAAATCGGAGATGGAGACGAAGACGGAATCAAAATCGGAGACGGAGACGGAATTAGAGACGAAAAGTGGAGAGGAATCATAAAGGGGTATTTTAGGAATTTTAAAAATATATTAGTGACGTGATATTACATGTAAATTGAGTGTGATAAAAAGTTAATTGTAAGGAAGATTTTAGACAATTATAAAAAAATTGAGTATTTTAAGACAATACCATAAACAGTAAGGTAGAGTTAGTCAATTAGCTAAACTATATGGTTGATGTGTGTGTGTTTGAATTTCTATATGACTGATGTGAACTGGTCTGACCCTTCAGATTTGGATGATTGAACCAATGACCCGTGACTTAGAGACAAAAATGTTTCCGCCTCAGAGGCGGTTTTTAAAACACTATGTGTAAGTGTACTCAACTATATATGCAATTAATTAATCAAAGACTCATAAAATTTAGGGAGAATGACCAATCAGCCCAGATCAGAATTTTATAGTCCCAAAGTAAAGGGGGAATGCATCCTGCCGTGAATTGATGCCAAATTTACAGGCATGATGTGATTTATAGGATAGGAGAGGACTAGTAATAGGGGGGACTGGAATTCAGAATTCTGCATCTTATGTATCCATACTTCTCCATAAAATTTATTCTTTAAAAAAATTAAAATTCAAAAGAAAGCTAAGTCAAACAACGGCATTACCTCCACTGGGTTCTATAACTATAGGTCTACTGATACAAAACATAATGAAGATGGGTGGGATCCGGTTGATCAAGGATCAACCTAAAACCTAGAAAAAGGAATATAAAAAGGATTCAACATTTTGACTTATTTCTCTATGTAATAGAGAGAAAAAAGGAATATAAAAACCTAGAAAGCTTGGGATTTAGAGGAAAGAAAGAGGAGAGAAGAAAACTAACCAATAGGGGTTGAACGAGATAGCACAAATGCCATTCCAATTTCCAAGTCTCCACTATAACGAGGCAGAAACCTTACCAATTGAGCCATCATATTTTTCGATGGTTGATTGTATATGGCAAACTTTTAATGCATCATTCTTTATTGCATTTGAAGTAAAAATTTCTGACTGCAATTCTCCAAACACAGTCCATGTTTTCCAACTGGCTGTTGGATCTAACCTTCACATCAACGTTTGAAATGCAATTTGAACGACTAAAACATAAAGATGCTTTAAGCCTTTGTTTGAGAGTGTTTAAAAGTAAGTGTTTATTTGGATCATTAAGCATTTATTGGTATTTGGGAAATAAGTCTGAAATAAGTAGTTATTTTTTAAGTCAAAAATTTCAACTTTTTTCAAGTGCTTATGCAATAAGCACTTATTCAATTTTTTTCTTCCAAAATTATCCCTAGTTAAATTTTAAACTACCACTTATAAAATTATCCTTAGTTGAATTTTATAAAAGTAATTTTATAAAGTGTTTTTGTAAAAGTACTTTTATAAAGGTACTTTTATGAAATTATTTTTATGAAAACACTTTACAAAAGCACTTTTGTGAAATCACTTTTACGAAAGTGCTTTTATGAAAGCACAGGTATTTTTATAAAAGTATTTTCATAAAAGTGTTTTTATAAGAGTAATTTAATAAAAGTACTTTCAAAGGGTATATTTTGAAAATTTGAAAGAAAGTGAAGGACAATAGTCACAAATGCTTATTTTAAGTGCTTGTTAGAGAAAAAAACTACCAAATGCCCAATATAAAATAAGTAAAATAAGCACTTGAAAAAGTTGAGCACCAAATGCAAATAAATGCTAATTCAAATAGGCACTTATTTTTAACTTAAGCACTCCCAAACATGGCCTAAGTACCTTATTTGGAATAAGGATGTCAATGCCCGTTTGGGAGGGCTTTTGGCACACTACTCCTTGTGTTTCCAAGTTGAGCCCCACACAAGAATGCTAGAAGCTACATTTGGTGAAAATCAAAACATGTGCCACTGCATTTTAGATGTGAGAAATGCGACTATAACATGAAGCTACTCTAGGTAACTTTTCCAGAATGCAAGTGTTCAACCACTACAACTCTGGCATTGCAAACTCACCTCTGAGGTAGAAACCATGCCAAATGGGCTCTCAACATGAACCAAGGTTTTAAAAACCGACCCAGAAAAGGAACCGTTGTGGCCACCAATTTTCCACGTTAGTGGTTCGACCATCTGGGTCGAACGGTCTGGACAATTTGATTATTAGGGAAAATATTATTACCTATTCTTAGACTTTTAGTCTTGTATGAAAAAAGAGAGGCTGGTTGTCGGCTGAGCAAAAAGAAAGAAAGAAGAAAAGAAGCTAAGAAAGAAAGAAAGAAAATGAAAGAAAGGAAGGAAGAAGAGAAAGGAAAATAAAGGAATGAAGGGGAGAAAGGAAAGAAAAGAAGGAAGGAAGGAAGGAAGGAAGGAGGAGGGAAGAAGAAGGATTCGACGTTCACTAGCGACGACGAGGTGGCAATAACAGAAACACATATCAGATTTGAGATATGAGATCTAATTTCTCTTCAACATCTGCAATTTTCTTCTTCTTCTTCTTCTCTCTCTGTCATATCTGGGATCTAGCAATCTCGTATCTGAGATCGTTCTTGTCTCAATTTCTCCCCTCTCTGATCTCCTTGCAATTTTATTAAATCGTGAACCACTATCCAGGTCGACGATTTGACCGCCCGAGTCAATGGTTCTCTGACCAAGTCAACGGTTTTTGGTCCATGAATGTGTTAATGGTGAAACGGAACCAGTTGTCTAGATGGTTTCCGGGCTGATCAATCTGACCATTCACGTCAACGGCAGTTTGAAAACACTAACATGAACAACTTCACTGTACCAGTTCAATTCAAATGCAAAAATCCTTCCAAACGGAGCCTTAGATAAGACTCACTAGGCCACTATTAGGAGGATAAGAGCTTCACGTAATGAAACTTTCAGTCTTTCAGAAGGTTTAAGCATTGGTAAAAATGAACATAAGTTTTACATGGGCCTGAGCCCAATCATGAGCTCGATGTACTAGTAAAGCCACCGGATTTGTTTAATTTGAAAGAAAATGTATCAAGGAAAGATAAAAAAAGGGGGGAAGAAAAATAGAATAATTTTGTTACCGCTGTTTGGTCAAATAACCAATGTTTTATGGTATCCACCATCTCTGGACATAGTGGAACCTGGATTGCTACCAACAATACCTACCAAGTTCCAATATGATATATAGCGGCACATTTCAAACAGGTTTCCCACTTATATGATTTCGTTAATGGTTTATACTTTTGATGCGGCAATCAAGTTTGAGATGTCTGGTGACTCTGGTTAAAAGATCATGTTGGTAGCTTATTCGTGATAGAAAATCTGAATCCTGTTTATAAGCTCTCTGCATGGGTCCCACATTGGAAAGCTAAAAGCCACAGTACGAAAGCTCTCCCAAACACCAAGGCCTAGTTAGTTTGTTTGCAATGCAATTTGTTTGCAGTGGTGCAAATGAGTTAAATGCAAATTCTGATTTATTTATGTTTAAAATTTTCTTTGTTTTATTTATTTGTAGGAATGGCAATGGGAAGGGGACCATACCCCCCATTCCCAACCTCGACTTTGAAATAAGCCTCGTCCTCAACACTGATCCCCGTTAGAAATAAAATTACACTCCATTCCGAATCCCTGATGAGGATGGGTTACCCATTGGAGACCTCAATTCCCAAACTTTTTTAATTAAAAGTTTTTCAAAATATGGATTTACTTAAAATGAAAGAAAATCTTAAATATAAATAATTGTTTAAATATATTTTGATATAACTAATATTATATATTTAATATATAATACACATTTAATGTAAATTATATTTAATATATAATCAGGTTGGGACGGGATGGGGACTTCACTCTCCATCCCTGACCCCATCAAGTCGGGGAGGCTGAGTACCCAATAGAGGTAGGAAAAATTGCCATTCCTATTTATTTGTGGTGTGAATGAAGCAAAATAAAACCTAAAGTAAAACTCATGGTAAAGGTGAATTAGAATTTACACTCTTCCATTCCTGCACACTAAAATACTAAATGCATGCAAACTTTCTTTTTTTGATCTTGGGTTACTTTTTGAGATCTATGTATCCTAAGGGGCCATAGGCGCCTTGCCCTGCTTTTTTTTTCGAAAAACACATTTTTTGACCTCAAATTGTAATTTTTAATATTTTTTATAAATAAAAAATAAAAAACTGAATTAAAAAACATATATTAAATATAAAATAATACATATAACACATCTAAAAGATATTTATACATTACTTATTGCTAAAATATATATTTATACACATATACATATACATGCTGACATGGCATGGTCTGAGCCGGTCGAACCAGTGACCCGCCCAGAGGCAAAAACAGTTTGGCCTCCGGGTCAGTTTTTAAAACACTGGAGAGTAGTTAATAGAAAAGTGCAGTTAAAGAGAGAATTACAAGCCAAAATAGTAAACACAAATCCATGATATCTGTTGGTCTCATTTTAGTAGACTTGCTAAAAATTTCCATGAGATGGCAACTTGGTTTCACATTTTGGAAGCTTTCTTCTTCCAATCTCCAGAATCAGTTTCCTGACAGTAGACAATTTCCAAAACTCAAAATCAAGGACAGCAATGGAAAACAGGTTTCTGCATTTTGTGACAGAAGTTTATTGCTAGTAAGAACCTGCCAAATGAAAAACAGGAAAACAACCATGGAGAATACATCCTTCAGGGGTATTCGGCAATACGTATAATTTTGTTTTTTCAAAATAAAAGCAATCCCTTAGTTTGCAGTTATGATATATAGGCAATTGTCACATCCCTGATGGGTCTAGGTCAATCATCAACCATTGGTATCATGGATCCCATTAGTGGATGCCATAATCCTGGAAATATTTAATGTGTTCATAAAAACCATGTATCTAGCACCCTTCTATTGAGAGAATTTGTAAGGCCTGCAGTGTGTAGATGATGATGGCTGTCCTGGTGTAGCGTGTTCATGCACCCATATGAAAAACAGTTAAGACCACCACTTAGAGACAACTGCCATGGTCTATCTCTATACAACAGTGCATGAAAATGCTGTCTTTCCACAAACAGACATCTCTTTCATACACTTCAATCCATCCATATCCAACCCTTTCAAACATAATGGATATGTTCAGGTCAAACACAGAACACCGGATGGCAAAATTGATCACATCTCAGCATGCTTCTGTGCCTGGTATTCTAAATGTAATTACATTGCCGGACAGATCAAATATGATTAACCATGTAATCAGATCTCCGTTTCAACCTACAGCCCACTTCAGTACAGTCAATTGATGTAGGTTTCCATTTTCAGCCAGACTTGCTTCATAATCACCTGATATTCATGGCTGCTGACATGGCACGTAGTTCCTTAGAAATCTCTGAGAAGGCTGGTCTTGAATCAGGGTCAGAAGACCAACACCTCTCCATTAATGATCTCCAAGCAGGGTCACACCAGCTAGGGACCTCAGGCCGCAGATCACCTTTGATTATACCAGCTGAAAATATAAAAAATGGAATAGACTAAAATGGCATCAACCATGTAATGACACACTAATAGCAACTACTATAGCATAGTCTTTGTCTTCTCAGGTAGTTTACTGAACCTGACTTGGCAGATGCAGCCAAAGAACTTCAACTCTGGTAATATCAATATTTGATAAGCAAGAAACAGATTGAAAAGTATGGTGAAATTGAATAACAAAATATAATATAAGAAGAAATAGAATCTAATACAGGATGGAAAGTGCTTAGCTGGGATAGATATACCCAGGTTGTTGTTTTCTTTCTTGTATGGTGGCAGTGCAACAAAGCCCATTCACTTGGCAAGATTAGACTATACCAAATCAAGGTTGTTGACAGCTCCGTACTAATTTATCTTGGTTGAGATCTGATCAGACCACACTGAAGTCAGTCAACTCTTTGCCAAAATGGTTTGGAGGGATACCAAGTAGATACTTTTGTTGGGGTGGAAAACATAATGAAGCAGTTTCCTTGGCTTTTCATTAGTAAAGCAGTATTGCCAGAATAATCTGCTTAGTTTTGTTTTCTTCTTCCCCCTTGTATACTTTGTTTTCCATAACTTCAACTTAATAAATTTTCATCACAATTACCAGGCAAACTAGGGGCCCGTCTGGCAAGTCTTTTTGGGAAGATCTTCTGGTAGCTCTGATAGTCAAAAGACGCATTGAGCTTTTGCATGAAGATCTGAGCAGCCCGAAGCTAGTTTGGCAGACATATGTCTTTCCGTGCGCCTTTCTGCATGAGAATAAAATGCGAAAGACACAAAAATCTTCATTTGGAGCTTCCCGAAATCAGCCCAAAATGGGCTTCTCGCGTCTTTTTGGTTCTCCGGCTTTTGGCAGCTAGATCTTCCGCGAGCCAAACGGGAAATAGACCAAAAATTGGTCTGCCCAGCTTGTAAACAGCCAAAAGACCACATGGAAAGACATGCAAAACGGGCCCTAGGTAAAAAGAATAAGTGTCCATTTTGGAAACTTGCCCCTGGATCCCTTTGTTGGTCCATTTGGTTGGAGTGTAATAAAGGAATTTTTGAGGACAGAAGATGGAAGGTTGAAGAGTGTTTGATGTGATGCGAAAACATTCTTAAAGGTTTTAAAGACCTCAGTCCTTCCCAGTTTACTAACCAGTGGGAGCAAATCCTTTTTGATTCCAATGAACAGGCATGAACTGATAAGAAGTATGTATCCTTAAACATCCCTGTTTTGCACCTGTTAGAAGAAGTGATCTCTTAGAAGGTTTAAGGGGCTGTAAGAGCTAGCCAGCTAGGACCAGACTGAAAAGGACTTGAATGGAAGTATTAAGAAATGATTTATGTGCCCATAATTTAACAATGGATATGGCACTGAACAGAATGAAATGGTGAAACAGGATTCATGAAACTGGCCCCAATAAGTTGGGACTTGGGACAAGGCTTAGATGATAATGATGATATCTCTGTTTTTCCCCCATTGTGTCTGGGGCTTATATCTTTTTATAATCACTAGTAAGTGTGCACGTGCTTTGCACGTGACAATTTTTGATAATGATGATGATGAAAGTAAATAATATGTTTCCAAAGTTTTCTACAATTTAATTTTTTGTACTTTTGTCTATAAAGATTACTTTTATTTGTCACACTTATTTTTGTATCATATGATGGATATACATATTTAGAGATGTGCCCAAATGTTTTCTACAATTTTTTATATTTTTATATACTTTTGTGTGTTTTCATGTTTTTAAATTTTTATTACTATTTAATTACGATATCAAGGGTTGATACATTTGAACCAAAAGATTGAATTGCTGACTTGCCACCTAGAAAACAACTCCACTTTTTGGGTTGGTTTTAAATTTGTATTTTATTTCTACTATCAATGATAACAATTATTCCTTGGTTTTTCGTTAATATGGTTGATTAATACAGGATTCAATGAAAGAATGGGAATTAATACCATAAATATAAGACGAGGAGAAAAGTGGTTGTTCAAATTACACTTCCGTCCTTGTAGAGGGACCAAATCCAAAAATTGGGGTATTTTAGTCAAACAAAAGTTACACACTCTCATCCACACTTTTAATAATATTATAGACATTCTATTGAGGGAATCCATCCCTCTTTTGAGCAATGCAATTTTACTTAGCAAGAGAGGAATAAGCATCCATTTTCTGTTGATCAACTTTATCTGTTTCCCAGATACATCTGAATTGCAGTCGACAGAGTGCGATTTCAGCTCAGGAATAAGACTAAGTTGAGATGAGATGAACTGAACTTGATAGACGGAAATGGAAAAAAAAAAAAGAACCATCACTTTCTATTATCAAAAATTATTTTTTTCTGTGAAATCTGCAAGGAGACATCCGATAAAATATACTCAAGAGGTGGAGCCTTAGTGCACAAGCTCCTATTTATTACAAGTAGATAGTGCACTATAACCCAAATGGCAAGGAAACAGTTGGACAACATGCTAGACACAGCATTAACGGCTGCAACTTGGGCAGGCCTAACCTGAGCATTGCCCAACCTAACCTGAACTTTTCCCAGGCTTGAGTTCAAATTGTGTCTTTGACCTGGCCTTGGATTGAGCCATTGAGTTGCCTGAGCCCAACCAAAGCCTGGCCCAATGTAGGTCCAAGTTTGCTTTTAGGTTGATTTCATTGAATTTATACATGCTAAAAGTGTGATGTAAATTACAATATATAATGCCAAACTACTCATTTAAAAGGATTTGAACATTAAATCTCATCTATAGTAAGCAGCCCTCCAACAAGTTAAGCCAAATTTAATTCATTTCTTATATCACAAAAATTATTGTATATGCAGGCCCAACCCAAGCCTGGCCTGACATAGGCCCAAAAGTGTTTAGGTTAAGGTTGGGTCGAGCTGGGCCTACAAGGTCAGCCCAACCCACCCAAGTTGCACTACTAACAGCATTGACCCTAAAGATTGTTGTCTGCCACAACATGGCAACCATGCACATGTATCCTTGGCATCATGGATAACGTGACTTTATTGCAGTACAGGAAAACATCAATGATTTGTTCCGTTCTACTTGAAGTATCTAAATATCACCAAGTTGTCAGGATTTATGGCAAATAACATCTCCTGACACTTAATAGATAGCTATATTCTCCTTTCCATATAAACCCAAGATGTAAGGTTCTTTCAGGCAGGTATACACTGCAAGTGTATTACTCAAATTTCTCCACTCTGAATATTGTGATTATATATCAGTGATATGGATTTTTTCAGCATGCAATTTGTGGTTCATAGTATCAAATGAGTGAAGATATCTGCAATTGCACTGTTTTATAACGTATACTAATATATTATGATGCAAGTACAAATCATATGGTTTCTGAGACAACTATTGTAGCACTGTAATTTTTTTTGTGTAACTTGTACATAGTGATAAAGAAGCCAAAATGATCAAACATCAAGCAATAAAAAAAAAATCTTTTTCTTATGGTAAGGTGCAATAAATAGGAAATGGCAGAAACAGTAAAAATATAGGCATAATTATTGGAACTTTGTTCAGTAAGGAAATTACATTGTTAAGATTGGCTTCTTAACTTATTTACCACATTAAGTTGTAAAAATAGCAAAAGGTATTACTTTGCCTAATAAGCATCAGAAAATGTCAAATTGAATTTTACCAATTATTCCTTCTGAGCGCAGGTCTGCATAAGGTTCATCCCCAGTTAGAAGTTCCCACATGACTATCCCAAATGAGTACACATCAACCTACAGATAAGTAAATTAAAAGGGTAGTTATAAAGATGGTAATGAAGCTGGTGATAAGAAAAATCTGACATAATGCTTTAAGTAATTCCCTGATGTACTCACATTACCTTTTCTGTTACCATGTTTTCTTTATTTCTTAAGAGCTCTGGGGCCATCCATGGTATAGTTCCACGCACCCCACCAGACACTAGTGTCTTCTGTTTAATTTTTGACAAGCCCAGATCCCCAATCTGAAGTAGAAATTGAAAGATCTGAAATATTAGCCGCTTAAATAATGAAGCTTTAATCACTGGAGGCATAGAAATTAATATCCATGCACCAGAACAGCTATAAGAAGAAAAGCCAAATGTATAAGAAATGCCAAGACAAACTGTCGACCCATGGACCTTCTTTCTTTCTTTTTCTTTTTTTCTCTTTTATGATAAATGGATCCATATATCTTCTTCATTGATTACCTTGCACACTGGTCGCTGAGGATCCCGCATATTCACTAGGAAGTTATGGGACTTCAAATCAAAATGGACAATGTTTTTCTCATGGAGGTATTCCACACCAAAGGCTGCATCCATTGCTATGATTAGCCTCTTTCTACGATCAATAGTTCTGTACATGGGAAGTATGAAAATTTTAGACAAAGAAAATGACAATTGCAAGTATGCACCAATTGTAGGACCCATAACGCATGTTATACAAAACTGTGCTAGTATGGTCTATACATGAGATGTACTATGACTTGTGAAAGAGAAAGCCAGAATTTTTGCATTACACAAAATACTGCATTGAATATCTTAGTACGAAAAAGATTCAGAATACTAAACATAGTTATGAATAGCAATTTCAGAAAAATTTGGCATGTCGCATGATTCTGACTAGGAATCCTACTATGGCTTCTTGCTTCTTGAAAGGTTTTAAGGGAAAACAATTGAGAGGAAGAAACCCAGTTATGAGGGTCAGATTTAGATAAAAACCTTTGCATGGTTCTCATTGAAGATCCTATCATGAATTGCTCATGCCCTCATTATTGTAAGAGTTCCTTGAAATTGAAACAAAGGTGCACCGTATATGGGCTTGGCCACATGAATCCTGTTTTGTCATTCCATTCTGTTTATATATACTAGTGTAAGAGCATGTTCTATGCATGTGTGCAAGTATGTATTAACCATATATATGATATATGCTATTTGGATTTAACTTTTATGACCTGCATGGAACCCAAGGCGTGTATCCCCTTTATATAGTATGGATATATATCATGATGAACATTTGATTACTGCAAATGGTGCTGATATGTTCCTCTTTATCCATCTTCTCAACATACCATATGCTCAGCTCTTCAGTTACCAACAATTATGCTGGTTAGCCAAGTGTGTATCTTCCCTGCATTTCTTTCCTTCTCTGTAAATTGTATACTTGTCTTGTATGATCTCATTACAACCAGAAGAAACTATTCCCTAAATCTGGTTATCCAACTTTTTCCATTTCCAGTCATTTCTTATTTCTTGATCTTCAAGTACACACCAACTTCAAGCCAATATGATGGCATTCATGATTTTTGTCATCACAACCTAAAACGTTTTTGTCCATTTTGCAGTCCTTGTGCAGTTCCCCCACCTCACACCCATTATCTGATGTTTCTTATATATGTATTTTTTTATAAGCATCTGTCGTGTCTTATATCAATCTCTTTAATTAAGAAAATACTCCCACCTTTTCCAGAGATTCATGAGGATGTTTCTATATTCCTTAGTTAAAGTTTCTTCTTTCAGGGTTACATACAATTCATGACTCCTTTCAGTTGGTAATTGACCTACATTTCATCATAGTGTGTCACAATCCACTTAAGCAAAAATGAATTGTTTTGAGGGAAAAGGACAATATGTTGAACAAGTTCTTCTGACAGTGAGATTTATTTTTGTATGCTCCACAGATGGGTGGAAGACTAGTGGAGTTCTTTTCTCTTTTCCTTTATACTTGTAATCTGAAGAAAATATAAATAAATTTAACATATATTATGAGCTTCACCTGCAATCTTATCTCCTCCTTGAACACATATTCCATTGTGTAAAGTTTTCTAACAAATTCATTGGATGACACATCTTGCTGAATTCATAAACTCTTTTTTGTCTTTTGGAGCCAAAAGGCTCTATGTATCAAATACTGAAAAATTTACCTCTATTTGATTCTGAGCAATATGACACACACAACTATTTTGAATAGATCTTTAGGGAAGAAAACAACATAAAAAGTAGGAAGCCAAAACTACAATATAGTTTACTATATCTGATAGCAACCAAATACAGAAGAAAGAATCTTGATTGGGAACCAGGGGAAGCTAGAGGTATATGGATGTGCAACATGGAAAGGAGTAGATAAGGTGATCGGATCAGCTGCCCACAGAGCGCACCCCACAGGCACCCCACAGCCCATCCCCTCCGTGCACTGGGAACATCTCCCATGTTTGTCATGTGGAGATACTCCCAATGCATGGATGGGATGGGCTGTGGGGCACGTTCTGTGGGCAGCTCATCCCATCCCGTAGAGGAGCTATTCACACTTTATAAAAGGTTTAAATACTTGAATATAAGGTTGGTAATGGCTTGACGATGAGATTTTGGAGGGACCCATGGTGTGAAAACCACCAACTTATGGATCTGTTCCCAGCAGTATTTACAGTAGCAAGTAATAGGAATGCTATGGTAGCTGACCACATTGAAATTCTGAATGAACAGGTGGTAATGGAATCCTAGGAATAAAGAAATTTAAATGATAAGGATATTAAAGAAATGTCAGCAATGCTAATAGAAGAAGTCGAACTGGGTTAGTGGCAGCACCCACTTCACCTTAATAAATAAAAACAACCATGACAACACTGCCCCTCAAGTTGGGTTGTAGATATCATGCATACCCAACTTGATACATAACTCTTCATGGCACATGAAATTCAATCCTTTTGTAAATATATTAGCCACTTGATATCTTGATTCAACAAACAGTAAACAAATTTCATCCCTTTCCACTTTTTCCCGAATGAAATGTTCGCCAATTTCAATGTGCTTGGTCCGTTCATGGAGAACTGGGTTATGAGCAATACTGATAGCAGCCTTGTTATCACAGTACAATAACATAGCATCTGACTTCCACATACCCAGCTCGGTAAGGAGATTTTTTAACCACAAAAATTCAGCAACACCTTGAGACAGCTCTATAGTCTATACTCAGCTCTTGCCCTTGACTTTTCCACTACAAACTGTTTCTTCTCCAAGTGGCAAGATTTTCTCGTACAAAAGTTCAGTAACCAGTAGTAGATCTCCTATCATCAATAGGGCCAAACCAGTTGGCATTTGTGTATCATTCCACCCTCATATGACTATGCCTAGTAAAGAGGAGACCCCTACTTGGGTACCTTTTTAGAAAGGCCACAACTCTCTCAGCAGCCTTGAATTGAGTAGGTTTGGGTGAGTGCATATACTAACCTAGAACACTTACAGCAAAGGCAATATCTGATCTTGTCATGGAGATATAGCAGCCTTCCAACGAGTCTTTGATATTGATGAACGTCTGAAAACTATCTCCTCCTCACAACTTCCAAGTTTATGACTTGGATCCATGGGAGAAGTTGCTGGTCTACACCCTAACTTTCCAGTGTCCTTCAACAGATCAAGGATATACTTCCATTGGGAGATGAAGAATCTGGAGAGTTCTTAACAGAGTCTCCAATCTAAAAGTCAATTGTAATAAGAAAGCTTTTGGTACCCAGTTTTGGAAAGACTCACTAAGAATCTAGCAAGTTGGAAGAGAAATTATATCTCACTAGGGGGTAGAAGCACTTTAATCAAGTCCACTATGACCAACCTTCCAATGTATTTTTGTCCACCTTTAAGCTTCTTGACAAGGTTGCCAATAAGTTAGAGAAGCTCATGAGAGATTTTTTGTGGGAACTGGATGACTCAAAAAAGGACCATTTAGTGAAGTGGGAAGTAGTTTCTAAGAAAAAGGAAGTCGGGGGTCTAAGCATTGGCAATATCAGATTAAGAAATGTAGCTTTGTTAGGAAAGTGGTTGTGGAGATTTCCTTTGGAGCAAGACAGCTTGTGGCACTTGGTGGGGGAAAGTATTCACGGGATGGCAACTCATGGATGGGATGCTGGCGTGCTTAGGTAATAAAATTCTGTTTTGGGAGGATCTTTGGTCTGGGAATACCCCCCTTAAAGATAGATTCCCGGTAATGTATTCTCTTTCTCTAAATAAATACAAAACCATCTCCTCACTCCATGTCTTTTAGGGGACCTAGGATTTGGGTTTGAGAAGAGGGTTGAAGGATTCAGAATTGGCTTATGTAGATGAGTTGTTCATTGTGTTGAGTTCAGTTTTCCTAGATCTTTCCTACCCTAACAGTAGAATTTGGAAAGATTCTTCTTCAAGGACTTTCTCTTGTTCCTCTCTTTTCAATGCCTTAGCTTAGCCTTTTGTTATGCTTGCCTCTTTTCCTAATAAGTGTGGTATTCCCCACATGTTTGTTGCCTTTGCTTAAGAAATGGTGAGACGCCGACTCATCTTTTGATTTCTTATCCTTTTGCTTCTTATTTATGGCATTTGTTCTCTTCTTTTTTGGTTGCAGGTGGAATTCCCCCTTGGGTGTGCTCAACCCTTTTGTCTCTAGCTTCTTCCCAGTGTTTTAAAAGCACAAGGGCCAATTTGTGCATGAGGCACAATGCACAAGGTGAGGCGCGTGCTTTTTAATCAAGGCACAAAATTACAAAAAAAAAAAAAAACCTTAAAATACAAAAGTTAGAAATTCAAAAAAATGCAAAAAATATTAAACATAATGTTAATAAAAAATATAAACTTAAATTTTAAAATAAATGTTTTAAAAAACCTATTATCTAAAATTAAAATACATAAACATAACATGTAAAGCGTATTCAAATGAAATTTTAAAAATAAAAGCAAACATATAAAGCATTTTCAAGCATGTAAAAACCAAAATCTCTTTTTTCCTTAATTGCATTGCTTCAAGTAGCTAATGTAATGTAAAACATATCGCATTCTTGATTCTATGAGTCGCCTTTGTACCACGCCCCTTGAGGCAAGCCCGAAGAGTCTATGTTAGGGTCTGAAATTCTTATTTCTTACATAAAAAATAATGATTTTATAATTTTCATTGCCTTTTAAGAAAATATTTATTGCAATGAATGAATGAACAGCATTAGCAAATAGGGGGTTCTCAAAGCTAAGCTAATAATCTCTCTTAGAGGCTGTCTAAGTGACCAAACTCCCAAGCTTCCAGATTGCATCCACCTTATTACCAGCTTGGAGTATCCTTCCACTTCTAATTGTTGCATTCCCCATTGTTTCGCCAATCTCATCCCTTGAACATTTGGCAGGGGGGGTGTTCCACCTGCACCCAAACAAAGAGAGAAACCATTCCCACCCAAATATAAAGAGCAAAAGGGCAGGAAATTAATAAGTGGTAACTAGTCTCACCATTAGCCTTGCAAAGGATGCACCAATTTGGGGAAAGGCACCAATTTTGTCTCTTTCTTTGAAGAAGATCACAAGTATTAATTCTACCCAAGAAAACTTCCCAACATAAACCACTTATCCTAGGAGGAATTGGCTTATCCCAGACCTCCTTCACCGGAAAGGTCACCACTGAATTATCAAAAGGTTGGGTCAAAGTCGAAAAGAAGGAAGCACAAGAAAAGAAACCGGAAGGGTTTCTTTTCTATTGGTCATAGCAGAGACTTGGGATCGAATTCCGCCTGCACCTAGGTTGGGGGATGGGCTACCCCCTGTTGTGTAGCCCTTCAAAACATATATAAAAAAAAAAAAGAATCAACACACCAAATCCTACAATCCGACTCTGAAGGGTTCAAGAATACCCCATCCAAATAGTGAAGTAAAACTGAAACACTACTCAATTCAGCCTCCCTAAGACTCCTTCTAAACCTCAAGTTCCAAGCAAAGCCTAAAACTGAGCTAGAAGGTAACAAAAAGGAAGACACAGGTTCACCCTTAAGGCTCAATTTGGAAAGAATGCAAATACAAATATGTGCAGTATGAACACATGTTGTAAATTGGGCCTAAAAATAGAAAGTCTAAAAATGGAGGGAAATTGTTCTTTCAACGGGTCACCCAACCACACATGTTGTACCTTCTGTAGCCCTCTTACATGCTTCTACATGAGCATCAACCCAGAAACAGAGAAACGACTTGGTCCTACGACCAAGAAACAAAAAAGAGAGTAGTCTTGAATGTGCCGATCAGATCAAGGGGCTGCCTGTGTGTCCACTTGATTTATTTGAAAAAAATGAGTGCAGAATACAAACTGAAAAGAAGAAAAAAGCTTGATTATTCTATGACAGGTTATTGCTCAGAAACTATGTAATCAGTCATGGAATAATCAAGAGAGAAGAGAGGAAGGGAGAAGAAGAGAAGAAAGAAATAGAAGTCGAACTGGGTTAGTGGCAGCACCCACTTCACCATAATTTATTAGCAATAATAATTGCATAGTAGTCCCTTGAAATAATAATAATTACAGAAAACCCCCTAGCACCAAGAACATATATAAAAGCACCCCTAACAACGCTAATGAAGATCCAAAGATCCATAAAGAGAGGTATTGCTTAAATATGAGTGACAGAAGGGTTTGGATATGGGATGGATCAAACTCTTTCATGTGTAAACCTTCTTCAAGAGACTAAATTCTTCAGCCTGCAGCAGCTTCACTAGCATAAAAATCTGGGTACCCATCATTCCCTTAATGGTGGCATTTTTGGGTCAAACAGACGTTCTGAGAAGATAATTAACTCACAGCCTACACAGGAGAGATATGGAGCTTGATTTTCTGCAGAATGTGTCACGTGTTCAGCAGCCAAGAAGTCAACATACACCTACTCATTCATTGTAATGTGGCACACTTACTACGGGTGATATTTATAAGCATTCTTGATTGAAAAGTTGTTTCCCATAGGCACTAGAATCCTCTTTCACAGTTGGAATATGACAAGCCTAAGAAAGAAAGGAACAGTGATCTCTGGTGATCTCAGGCTAAGCATACCATCAGTTATATCGTGGACAATGTTGGGGGGGGGGGAGCCCATATTTTTGAAAACAAGACTTTCTCGGAAGAATTAATTGTGAAACAGGCAGTGAGCACTCTTTTTTCTTGTTTGTCAGTTCACAAATATTTCAAAAGAATATCTTACAATTGTGTTTTTGACAACTTGTTTATAAATTGATTCCTAATGGAACTTATGTGTTTTGTGTCCCCAGTGTACGGGTGCCTTGGTGCACATGAGCTCTAACCTTTGTATCTTTTTTTGTCAGTATTAAAGAAAGACTTCCTTAATGAGGGAAATACAAAATTGGGAAGGGGACTTTATTGTCATCAAATGGGTAAACAGGTCAACCAATGCTTTGGCTGATAAATTGACTAAGGAAGGGGTCAACAGGTCAGAACTATTTTGGGGACATTGTGTAATACAGCATAACATGGGTATATAAAGTCTATATTAGAAGGGGTTAAAGAGGTGATAATGCCTCCATCCGTGACCATACACAATAGAGAAAACTATTTCTAGAAGGATCTATGCAGTAAATTCAAATGATCAAACTTGCAGAATAGGAAGCAAAGAGGTTTAAGTAAACAAATTCCATTGGATAGGGCAATGGTTTTACAACCAATAAAATATGAGATACCACACCTATCTTTCCTTTGTAGGACCTGTTTAAGGGAACCATTCACCATGTACTCCGTAACTGTTGCTAAATTTGTCATTTGCCCATCTGTAACTACACCATAAAATGCTAGCACATTTGGATGGTGAAGCTGACTTAGTATGTGAGCTTCCTTCCAGAAGTCTGCAATCTGCAAGGAATAGAGAATCGGGACAATAAATAATTCAATAGGTTAGATGTATAAATCTGCAGGGACAGCACAGAAGATCTAGTCTCCAAGGAGAGGTATTTGCCACATGGAAGCAAGGATTAAAATTCAATCATATTTTTGAAGTTTAGATGTTTTTCCAGTTTTGAGGAAGGCAGAATGAACTACACATAATAACATACTATATAATCACGCAAGGTGCCAACCAGCTGGTTGGTAAGGTCTCCTGCTGGTCGTAGCAGAGACTTGGGATCGAATCCCGCGTGCACCTGGGTTGGAGGGGCTATGGGTTGGGGGATGGGCTACCCCCCATTGTGTAGCCCTTCAGAAGATCTAATCACTGTGAACACACAAAATTTAGATACCTTGCCAAAATAGTGTTAGACAATAATAATGGAAAAAACAGAATATAACTGAAATTGAAAAAAAAAAAAGAAATTTTAAGAGATGAAATATCATTGAAGGTACTAAAAACTTTTCTAGAAAATTTCATTAGATTGCCAATATTTTGATAGAAGTTTAGGTTTTCAATATAGAACCACAATTTAAAAACCTTGCATGGCAGAAGACATGTCCACCAAACAGGGTTCACCTGTTTTCCAATTGCATTCTCTCTCTATAGATTTTTTTTTTCATTTTCCAGCCAAATAAACATCAGCCATGTAGCAATATCATTTTCTTTTCTTTCTCTTTTTTGGGCAAAAAACAACATTCATTCTTATCCCCCATGGAACAATCATCCTTTTCTTCTCCCAACATGGCAATGGTTATTAGGCTGAAACTTCTCAAGTGAAGAGAATGGATGGTAGAACATTTGGTGCTCTTCAGGCTTGCCAGCCTAAGCTGCTATGTGACAATAGAGAAGCAGGGGTTGCAGCCGGGGGTAGTCATTTTTGGCTAGTTGCAACATGGTAAACTATTAACCTTCACAATAATGCACAATATGAAGAGAAATGGAAATTTAGGACATATTGTATTTCAAGAACTCATTGTTTGACTTGGAACTTGAATAAATTATTTGGTAGAGTTTGACAATCATACAAGGAAAATATAAAGGTTCAAAAAATAGGGAGAAAGAAAAAGTCACCAGTCTATCCTTCTCACTGCCAACAAAGCAACTTGGCTTTATCCGCTTGATTGCAACATCAGAACCCTTCCATTTTCCATAGAAAACCGTTCCATATGTGCCAGAACCAAGTTCTCTTATATCTTCAAGGTCAGAATTTTTAATTGTCTGCATATAGTATGAAAGAAAAAATTCAATCATGCAACAGCAATAACAACAAGACCTTCTTAAACCAAACTATCTTTTTTCTTTGGTATAAAAGCAAACTATCTATGATAAACTACCTGCAACTCCTTGGTAGCCAAATGAGTATAGAACATAGCCAGGTCACTATACACTCCACCGACGGCATTAGAACATTTAATTGATCCCTTAATCTCAACCTGCCAAAACAAGATATTTGGTCAATTGAAACCAAGAGAAGTCAACTATTATTATTTATTTATTTGCCAATAAACAAATACCTTCTGAGCTATGCTTAAGCTGGTTGCATTTTCTTGTTGGTTCTTTCCTCTTTGAGAAATGTGGTTTCCCAATTGTTCTGAATTAGATGCAATTCTCTCCAATTTTTCAGTGAGTGGACCTGGGTTCAATTTTCCAATGTCAATGATATCAAATGAATTTATCTGAGCATCCATTTCATGTCTTGGCAAGGATTTGGAAACATTTCCTCCACTAACGAAAGAATTAAATGCAACTCCACTTGATTCTTCAATAAATGGGCTTGAACTCAACTTTTCTTCACCCATGAAATCCAAAAGATTTATTTGAGGCTCCATCTCATGTCTTGCCAGGGGTTCTGAAAGATCATCTCTAACAGGAGAAGATGGAAGTGCAGGGGGCTCTGCTTCTTTGAATGGAGAAAGTGAAAGTTTACATAATGAAATATCCACTGAAGTTGCAATATCACCGGATAAAGTTTCGAAACCATCACAATCATTGGTTAATGCTTTAACACTTGACTGTGGACCTACTTGGACTTCGAGCTTAAATGAAGGAAATTCACTGCTACATCCAAGTCCTGAACTATTGACATGACCTGCATCAGTGGAATATTCTGGCATCTCAACATCCTTCTGTGGGGACATGAAGAATGGCTTCCTGTTTAACTCATAATAACCAGGTTTACTATCTACTGAGTGATTGGTGCTCCCAGACATGCCATGGAAATTGTTGCATACAGCTTGAGAAGGAACTTCAAAATTTGGTGCTCCTGAAGTAGTCATCGGCCTGAAGCAGAGTACGGGGTCTTCAATAACCCTATCAGAACAAAGAGGTTGGTAGAATGTGCCATGGGATAGACCGTGAAAACCTACATGAGGAATTGGATTTCTAGATTTCATAGCTAGAACACCAGCAGGGTATCTCCCACCAATAGGTTGAGCAATGCACTCTCTCAAAATTCCTCTACCATTTCTTAGATTGAAGGAAGAATGGGTGTTCTTGCTAGACTCTAGCATCCATGTCATTCCTTCCCATGTATGATCATGGGAAGAAGGCCAAGGCTTCCAAATTTGCACATAGTGTGATCTCGCACCCTGCCCATATTTTGAAATGTTTGGGTTTGGCCTGAGCCCAGCATAGCACTTCCCTGGACAAGGCTTCCCATCAAGTGCAGTGACTCGATGGTTAACCATTACAGGAGGGTAGTTCTGATGGTTCTGCATGGAAAATGCACTAATCCGATGATTTATGATATCAACATTACCAAATCGATGGTTTCGAATTCCTAACTGATGACAGTCCAAATTCCTGTTGCCTGAAATAGAAGACTTCGAAGGTGAGACTTTCCCAACCAATGGATTGCTGCAGGAAACTGAAGGTAAATGAGTATCCCCTGTCAATGACATAACATTTTCCCGATTAAAATTTCCCATAGAAACATGCCCACCATTTTTAGAACCCTGTTTAATATTGGAGGTAGTTGGTGTTGATATTACAGTAGGAATATGTGACTGGTTAAGCAACTGTACTGTTGCAACTGATTGATAAGATCTTCCAACATTATCCCCGCATCCATCAATTAAAACTCCACCATAACCTCTTGGCATAAGTTGCATAGAATTGCTTGCCTTTAATCCTATATCTCCACCACTCACATCAAAGGGCTGCAAGCGGGATTCTGCCAATGGAATTGAAGTGCCAAAACCTTGACCTGACATATGGGTCACTGGAATGTTGATGCTGCACGAATCACCAAAACTATTAACTGTAGCTGTGCAATGTGTTGGAACATATGCTTCACGGGTTACTTCCTTAAGTGATTTATAAACTCTTTCTGTTCCAGTAGGGCAGTTATATAGGACTTCAGTTCCCAAGGGTTCTGAATGCAAAAATTGAAAGGAGTTTTGAAATTGAGTTTCATGGGTTGTCAAAACTCGTTGTTCCAACAACCTTTTTCTAAGTGAATCGTCATCATTCCCAGTTCCGGAAGTGACGTTCACTGAAATCCTGGGTTCATGAGGGTTTAAAAAGGCTATATGGTCGGAGCTAAAAACAGTGGCCACATGGGTCTGATGCCCACCCAAACCACCACTGATGTTCAAGCGGGTTTTCTCTCTTTTATCATGAAATAGAGTTTCTCCCTGTGGAATTCCACTCCTCACATTCATATTACCAGATTCGACACAAGAAAAACTAAAAGAAGAACCATTTTTCAAACCCACGTACCCGTTATCAATGCAAACAAAGACCCAGAGCCTCGCAAGCTTCCCATCTGATTCCATATTGTCGAACTCATCGATCATGTTCAGGAAATCGTCGTCTTTAGCAATCAACACAAGAGGTGCATCACCATCGGGGCCCTCAGGTTCATGAAGCTGGTATTTCAGAGAAAACGAAGGGATATTAGGACAAAGCTCCCTTATCTTGGACCGAAATCGCGAGAGCCCGATATTTCGATCAATGGAAACGATACGAGTCTCTCCGCCAATGTACCGGAGCTTTCCAGAAGGGGGTCTGGGTTGAAAAGCACCATTAAAGCTGCACAAAATCTTGATTTTCTGCACAGAAGGCGGTTCTTTACGACGGGAAAGCGGAGGTTCTTTCATGGCTTGCACAGGCAAAGAGAAAAGAAGAGAGAGTGATGTGAAAATGAAATCGAAGTTGGAGGGAGAGATGGTGCTTTATATAGTTATTTGGATTGGAGGACGGCGCCTTTCATCTTTGCCCTTCTGGGTTCCTTTAATTTCCAAAATACCTGCCTGTCAGCTGTTTTTCTTGTTGGAAACCTGGATACCTGGGAGTTGGGGCCCCTGATTGTTTGGAAAGCGGAAACTGAATATTAAGGGAGATATATTATAAACCTTATATTTCATCTTAATATCTAGAATGCCCTTGATTTGAAGAATAGAGCGTAGGACGTACAAATAAAACGACACACTTTTTCTCCGCGAAATTGTGATGTTGGGAATCTGGGCCATTTGATAACGACTGAAGCGAGAGAACTGAACCATTTATTTTATTATTTTGTCTTTTAGTGATATTACAAAATGACAAAATGATATTCTGTATTTTATTTTGAGCATGGTATCACTTTTTGGTCCAAACATGCTTACTTGGCAATGTTAGGTGGTATATAAAAAGACATAAATACCCTTTATGTGTCATCTAATTTTCTTTTACTTATCATATCCACGTAAACCTCGCATTCTGTAAAATACCCTTATTCCCCAAAGCCAAAGTTGTAACAACCACCAAGGATTTCCATTCTTATTCCATCCTCTTCTCTTCTGTCACAGTAATAGGCCCCATTTCATGAAAGGTGAAGGTGTTGTTTTGTGCAGCTTTCTGGTAGATGAAACGCCGGTACGTACGTGTATTCACTAACAAAGAGAAGCTGCACTTCTGTTTCCATTGCGTCACTGTATTACACCTCATTTCATTCCAAGTCTTAGAAAGCTTACCCTTATCTGGAATCCATTTGGACTATTATGCAACACTAGACACACAGGCTATTTTGCACTCAGCTTCCCATTTGCTTTATTTGTATCTGTCACAAGCATTCATTGGTTACACATTGAACTTCTTGTCTGCTAAATTTGTAATGCTAATGGATGTCATGTCATGATAGAATAAAGTCCAATTGAATTAATATAAGTGGCGATTCCACAGTCTTCTCTATGTTACCAGATGAGAGATGAGAGGCGATTTGGCCAATCAATTACCACGGGATACAGGGCTAATCCGAACCATTCACTAACATCTCAGCGCCACATGGGGACATGGGATGACCCCGGTCCTTGCACACTTTGGAGAGACTGGATGACGAGGATCATTGCCAACACCTGTGCAACGTGCCCCGAAGATAACGGGCCAATGAGGCTTCCCGCTCCCGGATATTGACAAAACCCATGAAAGAGATGATAACCGATTCAGGGAATTCAGAGGTGGAAGAGAAAATAGTAAGTCTTAACAATGATCATCTACCTAATTTAGGACTCCTAATTTTGTTGGGTCAAGGATACAAATCCTCCTTCCTATTAGTACACTTTCCTATTACTCCCCCTCAAGTTGGAGCATGAGGATCCGGAATGCCCAACTTGCAAAGAACAAATTGAAATTGGCGTTTGCCAAGACCTTTAGTAAATAAATCTGCTAACCGTAAATGTGATGGAAGATAACGTGGTAAGGTTTCGCCAGAAAGTAGATTCTCACGAACAAAGTGACAATCTACTTCAATATGTTTAGTCATTTCATGAAAGACATGATTGTTTGTAATGTGTAATGCCGCATTGTTGTCACCGAAAAGACTAGTAGCTCCCAACTGCGGCATTAACAATTCACTTAATAACCTTCGCAACCAAATCACTTCACTAGCAGCTACAGCCATGGCTTCATATTCCGCTTTTGCCGAAGATCTAGACACTATGGGTTGTTTCTTACTCCTCCAAAGTATAGGAGAGAAACCAAGCTAGAAGTACAAACCGGTTACTAATTTTCTGGTTAAAGGACAACTTGCCCAATCTGTACCATAGTATCCTCGCAACACCATATCATTCTCACCACTTAGTAGTATACATTGCCCTGGACATCCTTTAAGATATCTCAGAACACGTACAAGGCTGTTCCAATGCTCAATTTGGGGTTGCTGGACGAATTGAATAAGCACATGCACAACATAAGTGATGTCGGGTCTCGTGTTTGTTAAGTATAACAGTTGTCTTACTAATCTTCGGTACTGATTTGGATCAGAGTGAAAACTGCCATTGGCGTGTCCCAAACGATGATTTTTCTCAATTGGGGTGTCTACGGGTTTGCATCCAATCAGTCCAGTTTCTTTCAAAATGTCCAGGATAAACTTGCGTTGATTCAAAAACAGTCCGGTAGTAGACCTGGCCACCTCTATTCCAAAGAAATATTTCAAATTTCCCAAGTCCTTTATCTTGAAACAACTATTGAGATACGCCTTGAATTTTGCACACATTTCTAAATTGTTCCCAGCTTGTATAATATCATCAACGTACACTAGGAGACCAAGGAAGATGTTTCCTTTTCTGTATATGAAAAGAGTACTCTCTACAGTGGATTGCTTGAAACCATACTCACGCAAGGATGCTGCCGAATTTGCGAACCGGTTTCTAGAGGCTTGTTTTAGGCCATACAGAGACTTTTGCAACTTGCATACTGCATTTGGTTTTTCGGAACTGAAACCCGGTGGGAACTTCATGTAAATATCTTCCTTGAGGTCACCATGAAGAAAGGCAATATTCACGTCCATTTGATGAAGTTTCCATCCTTTTGCGACTGCCACTGCTAGAAAGACATGAACAGATGCATGCTTCGTCACTGGAGCGAAAGTTTGTATAATCTTCTCCCCATTTTTGAGTAAAGCCTTGCACAACCAATCTGGCCTTGAAACGTTCAATACTCCCATCCGAATTGTACTTAATTCTGTAGACCCATTTGCATCCGACTACTTTCTTTCCCGGGGGCAAACTCATAATTTTCCATGTTTTATTTTCTTCAAAGGCCTTAATCTCTTTGTCCATTGCTCAAATCCATCGTTCATCTTTGATTGCCTATGCATAATTGGTTGGCTCATCATGAGAATCGATGACCGTTAAGAAAGCTTTATGAGTTGGACTAAACTTACTATAGCAAATATAATGTGTTAAAGGATGGGCCTTACTTGTGGGCGCTTTTCGAACTTAGTTCACGTTGGATGGCGATAACAACGCGTCACACACATAGCCTCTTAAATACCTAGGGCATTTTCTTTCCTATTGAGGTCACTCTTGTTGCAAAACATATTGTTCATTTTCATTTCTTTGTGGTGTGCTCACTACAGCTTGGTTGGACGTACATGTTCCTTGTTGCTCTTCCGAATTTATTTCCACATCGGTTGTGTGGACACTTTCTTCATTTGTGCCCACATGTTGGTTTCCATTAGTTCCAACAAGACTCTTATAATTCCTAAATGGATCGATTTCATCTTCCACAACCACATGCTCCCCCTCACTTGGAAGTTGTTCCTCTCCAAGTGCCTCATTATTGCTGAAAGGGAAAACTTCCTCATAAAAATATATATCTCGAGATACAAAGGCATCTCCCTTTTCTAAATTGTACATTTTCTATCATTTCTTCCTATACGGAAATCTAAAGAAAATACACTTTTCAGCACGCTCTCCAAACTAATCCTTTCCAATACTTTGTCTTTTGGCATACACAAGGCACCCAAATAATTTAATGTGAAAATATTTGGGTGTTTTTCCAAACAAGACTTCAAATGGTGTGTGGCCTCCTACTACACTACTTGGTGTGTAGTTAATCAGATGAGTTGCTGCCATAATACACTCTCCCCAAAGTTTCAAAGGTAGATTAGCCTGAAAACGTAATGCTCTTGCCACATTGATGATGTGTTGGTGTTTCATTTCTACTCTCCCGTTTTGTTACGGTGTCCCAACACCAGAAGTTTGATGAATAATTCCCTGGCTGAGAAAAAATTCATTGAGAGTCCCCAAAAATCCTGTTCCATTGTCACTACGAACCATCTTGATGTCAACCCCAAATTGTCTCCTAACCATAACACAAAAGGACATGAAAACATTTTGAGTTTCTGATTTATCATGCAAAAGATACATCTACGTAGTACGTGTAAAATCATCCACGATAGTTAAGTAATAATGAGCTCCTAAGAGAGATGGAGTGTGATACCGACCCCATAGATCTTAATGTACTAATTTAAATGCATGAAAAGCTTTATTGTCACTTAAAGGAAAAGAAATTCGTGTCTGCTTTGCACGATGACATACATCACAACACTCAATACAATTATTATTACGGCTGAAACCACACACTTCAGATAAATATGATAAATTTTTGTCACAAAGGTGTTCTAAACGTTTGTGGCACAACTTCTCTGTATTCTTCTTGACGGCCATTGCATGAGCACTATATGTGTTTCGCAAATAGTATAGGCCATCCTTAAGATCACCCAGTCCAATCAGCATCTACCGGGTGGGGTTCTGTATTACACAAACATTAAAATAGTAAGTAATAGCACAACCCACATCTTCACTTAACTTTCTTGATGATATCAAATTACATTTAAAATCCAGAACATAAAGAACATCTTTCAATTTATATGCTTGTCAATCATGATATCCCCTATTTTATTTACTACCAAAGAATCTCCATTCGGGGTGACAACTCTTTCATCCCTTCCAGCTTCTCGAACATTCTCAAAAGCTTTAAGGTTACTAGAGACGTGGTGGGATGCACCACTGTCAATAATCCAATTCGACAAGTGGACCAAGGAAATTTTCTTACTAGGCAGTGCATCATGAATCGCGTTTTCTGAATCACCTGTACCCACAAGATACATTAAACGATCAAGTTGAGCTTGTGTGAGAGACAACATCTGTATAGTGTTGCTCGACGCTCCCACTTCTTCAGTAACAGCACCAGCTCGGCCCTGGATGGCATTGACCGTTGCTCCTTTGCCTCCGCGATTTCCATTGCCTTGTCCTCGACCACGGCCTGCTTTACCTCCACTTCAATTTTTCCAGTGTTCCGGGTACCCAACGATTTCAAAATAGCGAGATTTGTCATGTCCAGGTCTTTTGCAATGAGCACACACTACGGGTAGGTCAGCAGAGTCTCGTCCTTCTTCCATCTAAATCTTTTGATCTAACTTTCCTTGGCTTGTGAAGGCAGCAACTTGCATCCTTGGATCTTCGCGTTGCCCCGCTTTCAACTGCAATTTCTCTCTTGATATCATAGCAAAACAGCAAGTGAGTGAAGGTAGTGAGTCCATGCTTATAATATTTGATATGACAGTACCGTATCGATCATCGAGACCCATAAAAAATTTATAGACTTTTTCATTCTCCCTTTCTTCCAGTATATTGATCAACGTTTTGCACATCGATCCACACACAAGTATCGATTTTAGTATACTGATCCAGCTGGTCCCAAATTTCTTTCAGTTTAGCATAGTAATCTGTGACACTTAATGACCCTTGCTTGAATTCATTTAATTCCCCTTTCAATGGGTATATTCGGGGACCATGCCCTTGATGATAACTCTGTTGGAGTTTAGTCCATAACTCTCTAGCATCATCAAAGGAAATTATAGTATTTTGTATGCTTTTATCAACACAATTGAAAATCCATGAAACAACCATAGCATTGCATTTATCCCAAGTATTCTTATCACTATCATCAGCCTTAGTTTTCCCTAGAGTCCCATCAATGAAACTCAATTTGTTTTTAGATCTTAGAGCTCTTTGAAAAGCCTTTTCCCAAACATGATAATTTTCTCCATTAAGAATGATTTGGCTCAGAAGCATACCTGGACTGTCAGAGGAGCTCAGATAATACACAGATGTGGGATCACTGATCGATGGGATCTTGAAGGAGGCGGATGAGTTGTTGCCAATCATCGCTTCAGACATGAAATTACCTAGAAATTGCTGGGTTGAATGAGTGGCTCGGCACACACCAAACCTCACTGCTACGAGTTACACAACTCGCTTTCTTCAATGGGCGCGTGCCCTCTGAATGGATCAGTGGTGAAGATCACCACAGCTCTGATACCATGACAAAACCCATGAAAGAGATGCTAACCGATTCAGGGAATTCAGAGGTGGAAGAGAAGAGTTCCGGTGGAGAAAAATATTCTCATAAGAAACTTGCAACCCAAAGGTAGGTTGGCTACAGCATATGTACAAGTTACAAGATAAAAAAAAATAGTAAGCAAAAAAATAGTAAGTCTTAACAATGATCACCTACCTAATTTAGGACTCCTAATTTTGCTGGGTCGAAGATACAAATCCTCCTTCCTATTAGTACACTTTCCTATTGAAACACTTTTCTATTAGATATCTTAGACACGGCTCCTGAACCCCGGAGCCTATATAAAGACTTCTTCATTCCTCCACAAGGTACACGCAATTAAGTGCAAACTAAGACTACTTTCTTGCTCTCAAATTCTCTACCTTCTTCCAACCAGTTTGACTGATTTAAGCATCCAAGTGCCCAATAACCTGGTCCAAACCCCCGAGTACTATAATCTAATTTCATCTGTCTTTGCAAATCGGCCTGCCAACCTCAACATCTCTTTGTTCGAGTTGTCATCCAGAAAGATCGTGGGCGACCTAAGCACCATCATTATCCATTGGATGTTAACGATTTGCTTGATTCAATGCTAGAAATCACATCAATAGGTTTTATGTGCATTCGAGTCCTTTCCCTCCCATCAGATACTTCTTAAATAGGCTGGCTAGATACATCGTTTGTTTTCTTTTCTTTTTTTGCATATATATGTTACCCAATTATTGTTGGATTATATATCCAGTGACTATAATATTTCACAGGCACAATCAACAATGGTGGCAGAAATCTGGCTATGGCAGGAGGAGTCCTGGAAGGCAGTGGGTCACCTGCAGTCTCATAGCTTAACAGTGACACAAATGGAGTTTTGCTGGGACGACTCTTTACTTTTAGCTGTCTGAAGGGATCATCAATTCTCAGTCTTCTCAATTAAAAGGTCAGGTAAATTGAGCTCTTTTAATTTACAGCACTGTCTAATAATTTGTTGTCACTAGGTTTTTAGTTTCAACACATTATATTTATAGGACAGGTAAATTCAGCACTTTTAGTTTCAGCACATTATATTTATAAGATATCTCTTCATGAAATCCATTTGGATGAGTTTGCAATAGGCTCAAGGGACAAAACTGTGAAGGTATGGGCTGTAGTAGAGAATGGATCTTCAGTGAAGCAGCTCATGGCTTTTGCCACAGTCCAACAGTGGTGTAATCGCCTTATCTTCCATGAATCATGGGTTTGTTGCAGTTGGAATGGAAAATGGACTAATCAAACTTCGGAGCCTTTTTGGAAGAACAGATAGTGAGAATACAACACTGCCAGCTTCTCTTGCAGTAGGGTTCAACCCATTCATGTGTCATGTTTCTACTGTGTACCGCTTGGCATGGAGGAGCTTTGAAAAGAGTGGAGATGGGAGAATCTTGTGGTGCTGATAATTGTGTGAGAGTGTTTGATATAAAAACGGATTAAAGTAGTTTTTTTTTTTTTTCCTTTATTGTCCTTATGTTATTGGTTGCAGCTTAATTTCTGGTGGATGAAACGCTGGTACGCGCATTCACTAACAAAGAGAAACAGGGGATACCATGCCCCAAGGACCAGCCAATGGGTATTTACAGGCTTACAGCTCGATATATGGAAAGTCGATGACTGGCCTCCCAGGATGGCCGATCGAGTCAAAATAAATTGGACCCAAGGTTCGTTGCCTCTTACACAGGATTTGAGATTGACGCCTGTGAGTGCCCGTTGTCTGTGGCGGCTGATGAGAGCGCCCCGACGATGCATTTCGAGTGAAAATTATTGGTGGGATCAGTCGGTGATTTTAGATCTGAACATGCACCAGAGCCATCAGCTAAGATACGGTATTGGGTTAAACCCAATCTTTCTCACCTTTCGATCCACATTATATTAGAAAACATATAAATTTTATGTATTAGGTCTGTTGAATTTAATAATATTTTGAATTTTATGTGAATGATAATTGATATATAGTTTATTTATGTTAATCTAATAATTAGAAATTTTGATGTTTATTTGTGTTATTTTACTTGTTTATTGTTTATGTATGACAAGAAATAATAGGAAATTAGATGTGTGTTTTAAGCCCAACCCGCCCCTACCCTTGAATGCGGAGAGGGTAGGGTTGGGGAGGTTTTTATACTTTCATATGCGGGGAGGGTTTGGATTCTCAAAATCTAACCCACTACAAGTTTTGAGGTGGGTAGAGTCTAGAATTTACAAAACCCTCCCCGAACCCGCTCCGTTGCCATCCCTACCTCCTAAGTGCGACTACAATGTCTATTTTGGTTCAGTCTTAAGGTAAAAGATAATGAACAATGACTTTTATTGAAGGGTAGTTTTGATGTTTTTAAATGCTTTAAGTCGCATATATCACCATGTAATACAAATAATTGACGAGTTGCTAACATTATTACATTAGAGATTAAATTGACACATTTTGAAAGTTTAGGTATTGAATCGGCACGTTTTAAAGTTCAAGGACCAAAGTGACACTAGGCCTAAAGTACAAGGTACTAATCTGGAAGTTTCCCTATAGAATATTCATATTTAATAATTTATTTACCAAGGCTCTGTTTGGGAAGAGTGTAAATACAGATGTGTATATTACAAATTACAAAACCTTGCAATGATATTTTTATACCTTGTATGGACAAATTTGTATTTACACTCTTTTCAAACTGAACCTAATGCTGCATTTGGTTGTATTGTAATTTTATTTGATTAGTACAAATATGGGAGTGCAAATGAAAAGAATGCAAGTCTTATTTTACTTCACTTCTACTGCAATCAAACAAGGTAACATGAAATTTGAAAAAAAAAATCAAAATTTGCTCTCAAATCATTTGTATTACCATCAATGCAAATAAACTTTGCATTATAACCAAACACAAACTAAAAAACAAAACAAAAAATCATTCCGTTCAGCCACTAATAGTCCATTATTGGCCCCTGAGAGATAGATGTTCTTGCAAAATGATAGTTAATATACAATTTTCCTAGGGTAAATTAACAATACGCTCCGTATGGTTTTGAAAATTTTAGTTGACTACATGTTTTGGTCTCTTTTTGGGTAACGCATTTATGCAATTACAATATTTTAACTATTCAAATTTTAATAATTAATGTGTCTAGTGCCTTGTTGAATCACCAAACAAAACATGAAAAAAAAAAAAAGAGTATCAAGAGTATTAATACTTTGAACCTGCAATTTTGGAAGGGTGTACATGACCATCTTACCACTAGGTCATGGAGTAATTTCAAATAATTCTTGAAGCTCAAAAATAAGATTTTTCATCGGCATTCAAAGTTAAAAGTTTATTTTGAGTGATGTCCTTTCTCTTACCAACTTGGCATAAGGGTGTTACTACTATTATAAGTGGAGGTCAAAATCATTTTTCAGAAACAAGCGAGGTGGATAAAAAATTTGAGAATACAGAGCGTGTAAGTGTAATTTGCCTATTTTCTTAGAGAAAATTAATAAAATATCAAAGAGCCCTAAAAATTAGGACAAGACTTTAGCCATTGTTGCTTTTTGTATGAAAGTAGTTTTTTGATGAATTTTTTGTATGAAGGTAGTTAGAAAATTATTTATTGAAGTCAGATATCTCTTATCAAGACTTATAATATGGTACATTTAAACTCTTTTATTAATGTACTTTATTGAAAAAAAAAGGTTTTTATTAAAAAATTGATACATGGGGGAATGAATCAAATCAAAAGTCACTATAGAGAGCCAACCTTCACATCGGACAGTAAAAACCACTAATGAGAGGAAGAAAACTTTGGCTGTCTACACACTCTCAACGCATGACACGATAGATAATACTTCATGCCTGATACAGCCATTTGCTCGAGCATATTTTATATATATATTAATACGATTGGGATGATAAAAGGAATTTATTCGTGCGAGTAGATTTTGAGAGCACCCATTTCTTATTAATTATATAAATTGTTAGATAATTATCTAATTCTATTATTATATAAATATATAATAGTTATTATATAATAGTTAATAATTAAATATTGAATCGTTCAAACCATTGGAATAGTTTTGGTCATTTTTTATTTTTTATTTTTTTTGTCAGAATGGGCTAATCATTCGACCCGGTAACCAAACCCCTGACTGATCGGTCTCTAGGTCGATTTTAAAAACCATGATGTTATGTCATTCGTGCGTGTGACTCATATGACTCGAAAATGGAACCGTTATGGCCAGTGGTTTTTTGGTCAACAGTTCAACATTTCGGTTCGAACGAATGGCCCGTTCTGACAACAAAAATTAAAAAAAAATAAAAAATGACCATAAACCATTGAACGGGTCAACAAGTTGACGGTTCAACCACTTGGGTCAATGGGTTGTTGACCGATTCAATGGTTTTTGGCCAGGGACCGGGATTGAGGTAAAACATAACTAGTTGCCTGGACATTTCCAAATTAAAAAAATAAAAAAGGACAACCCGCTCTAAACAACAAAAATTACAAACAACAAATTGAGTGTGTGAGGTCAATTAAGTAGTACCATACGTGTAATATCATTTGAGCATTTTACTCAAATGACCTGAAAACGGAATCGTTATGGCCATCGGTTTTTAGGTCGACGGTTCGATTGTTCGATTCGAATGGATGGCCCATTCTAACAACAAAAATTAAAAAAAAATACAAAAATGACCAAAAACCATTAAACGGGTCAATGGTTCGATAGCCCGAGTCAATGGGTCGTTGAATGATTCAACGATTTTTGGCCAGAGGCCGAGATTAAGATAAAACGAAACTGGTTGCTTGGATAGATCCCAATTAAGAAAATAAAAAAATGGCTAATTTTATGGGTCAATGGTTCGACCGCTCGAGTCAATGGGTCGTTGGTCAATTCAACGGTTTTTGGCCAAAGACTGGGTCAAAGGATCAACAGGTCGACGATTCCATTCTGACAACAAAAATTATAGGCAAAAAATTGAGTTTGTGAGGTCCATTAAGTAATACCATATGTGTTATGTCATTCGAGCGTGTGACTCATACAACTTGAAAACGGAACCATTCTGGCCATCGATTTTTTTTTGGGTTGACGGTTCGAACGAACGGCTCGTTTTGACAACAAAAAATTACAGAACCGTTATGGCCACTGGTTTTCGGGTCGATGGTTTGATAATCTAGTTCGAATGGATGATCCATTCTAACAACAAAAAATTACAGGCAAAAAATTGAGTGTGTGAGGTCCATTAAGCAATATCATACATGTTATGCCATTCGAGCATGTGACTCATACAACCCGAAAATGGAACCGTTCTGGCCACCGGTTTTTGGGTTGATGGTTCAACCATCCGATTCGAACGGACGGCCCGTTCTAATAACAAAAAGTAAAAAATAAAAAAAACGGCCAAAAACCATTGAACGGGTTAACGATTCGACCACTCGGGTCAATGGGTTGTTGACAGATTCAACGGCTTTTGGCTAGGGACTGGGATTGGGGTAAAACGAAATTGGTTGCCTGAACGATTCCCAATTAAAAAAATAAAAAATGGATGACCCGTTCTGACAAAAAAAATTACAATAAAAAATTTGATTATGTGAGGTCTATTAAGGAGTACCATTCGTGTTATGCCATTCGAGCTTGGGACTCATACGACTTGAAAACGGAACCGTTCTAGCCACCGGTTCTCGATTTGACGGTTCAGTTCTAAGAGATGGCCCATTTTGACAACAAAAATAAAAAATAATAAAAAAATGACCAAAAACCATTGAACGGGTCAACAATTCGATTGCCTGGGTCAATGGGTTGTTGACCGATTCAACGATTTTTGGCTAGGGACGAGATTATGATAAAATGAAATTGGTTACCTGGATGGTTCCCAATTAAAAAAAAAAAGGCCAAAATCTATTGAACAGGTCAACGAGTCGATGATTCGACCACTCAAGTCAATGGGTCGTTGACCGATTTAATGATTTTTGACTAGGGATCGGGTCAATAGGTCAACAGGTCAACGGTTCCATTTGCAAGGCCCCTTCGCTAGTTATTACTATTGCATGGAGTTTGTATGGATTAAGTGTCATATAAAGAGACCCACGTGGACATCACACAGGATCACACAGGACATTGGATGTAGATAGCCAAAATTATTTCCAATCAGAGGGTGAGAGGGAGAACAAATCAGCCCCCAACAAGATTGCCCCCACAACATCCTACAGCATATCCCCGCCGTGTATTGAAAACATCTGCTGATGATGATACCAGAAATAATGATATCATCGTCACGAAATATTCCCAATACACGGCGGGGATGCTGTGGGAAGTTGTGGGGGGCTGATTTTAACTCGGTTAAAAGGGTGTGGATGCGGGTGGTAGTGACAGTTGAAGACGTGTTTCTTTTAACCAAACACGGCCTAACTTCCTTACGATATGGATTCAAAACTCAACCTCCATACCGGACGGCACAGCATTTCGGCGTGTATTTTGCGAGATCGAATCTACTCCTCACACCTAGCGCCTTACATGCGCCAAACAATCACATCCTATTATGCATTGGGAACATCTCCCGTGAGTACGGAAGATATTCCCAATGCACGGTAGATGTTCTTGTGAGCGCCCATTTGCGAGAGCAGATCCCGTCACGTTTGCGCGTTCAAATGGGGTCTTGGGCCTATTGGCGTAACTTAGCATTCACAAGTCAAATTATATTAAAGTCCGCCAGTTACCGTTTAACGCAGACACGTCATGACAACTGACGTACCCCATTTTAGGTGGACCAAAAACGATGACATGTACACGTGGACGGTCATCTGAAAATGACCAAAAGTGATTCCCCAGCTGGCCAGCCATCATAGATTCCTAGTCTACCAAGATTCTTTCTGGGGCCCACACAACAAACAACGCACTTCAGCGGCTGACCTGAAGTCAGGTACGGCTCGGCACGTGATTTCCCCTCAGAAATCGGAAAACCTGGATGAATCTTGTCATCTGTGTGTTTGATTAATAAGGCTGTAATGCGCTATCTGTGTGCTTGATTAATAAGGCTTAAATGCTGCGTGAACTTTTTTTTTGGAAATCGTCTAAAAACTCATGATCATGAGTTTTGAGTATTTCTCTTAAATTCACCACCATGTCATTAATTTCACGTTAAATAGATTAACGGGCATTAATATATTATCATTTTTAATATTTATAAAATATATATAAAATAAATTATCAGGTGTTAATATATTACCATTTTAATATTTAGACATGAAAAAAAGAAGAAGTTAAAAAAAATATTTTCAAATATAAAATACATAAAAACATAGAAATTACAAAAAATATAAAAAATTATAGTAATTGTAAACAAATAAATAAATTATTTTCAAAATTATAGATCTATAGAAATTGAAAAACAAATTAGAAAATAAAAGTTGTAGAAAAAACCAAAAATTATAGAAAAATACAGAAATTGTAAATAAATAACAAAAATACAGGAAAGTTTATAGATAGTAGAAAATAGAAAAGTGTAAAAAACATTGAAAATTATAACAAAACATTAAAAATGCAAAAAAAAAAAAGAAAACTGAAAACTAAAACAGACCAAATTTTCTCTAACTCCCCATTCAAGGGTAATTTGGTCATGAAAATTGTCATTTTATGCTGATGTGGACACCTCTGTTAAGAAGCATTAACGGTGCACTAATGGAAGGTGAGTTTTGGAAAATAAAAACTTACCGACATGGTGAGTTTTAGACATTTTGAAAAGTTGTTGTGAGTTTAAGAGAAATGTTGAAAACTCATTATGAGTTTTAGATAATTTCCCTTTTTATTTTGGGTATTCGTTGCCATGCACCATTAATAACTTCCACTTGACCCCTTTTTTCCCAAAGTATTGGTTGCGGGGTTCAATTCAGCATCAACTGTAACAAACCAACTAACACACCAACTAGCCAACCCTCAGTTGTAACAAACATATAGTGTTTTGTGCCACCAATTCGACAGATGGTAGTTGGCCATGCCCACCATGGTGTCAATTGGACTGGATTTGATCCAATCCGATCCTGTCCAATGTGAGTCCATTACAAATGAATCAGGTCCAATTCAATTCAATGAATTTTTTGATTGGTCCAATTCAATGTTTGGATCATCCAATTTGTTCAAATATGTTTTAATTTAGATTAGTTCTAATTCAAACCTGGCTCATTGAAACCTATAATTTTATCCTCTATAAATGGACTAGATATTGGTCTTGATCCAACCCAATCCAATATAATTCATTACAAATGGACCAGGTCCAATCCAATCCAATAAATACCTTGAACCATTAAGTATGGACTGATCCAATTCAATATATTGTTGATCCGTCTAATCCAATACCGATCCATTGACACCCTCACTTTGCCATTTAATGATTTGATATAAATATCAATGGGCTATATGCATATTTGCACTCCCTTGCATTTATACCAGTGTAGATGAAATTCACATTGCAAAAGAGCCAAAAAGGAATGTAAAGTGTGATGTAACACACCTTTAAAATCAGAAGAAGATCCTTTAGCAAAATTGTGATTTTTCAAGTGAAATCATCCCCATGCATGATGTTTCTTTTTATATATAAATTTGTGTTGATATACTTAGACACTACTACATATGATCATGTTCTTTAGAGCTTGAAACACCCTATATGGGGTGTTATTTCTATATAGGGATAAAATTCTAGCTTTTTCAATGGATCAAGAATTGTAGTTAATCTTTCTAAAATCAAAGCAGCAGATGAAGGGAACCAACCAATTAAACAATAGATATTTCTTCTCACAAGGACTTGCCTTTAATGGATATTGTCCTATTTGTTACCTTCCCAAATTGGAAGATGACAAAGTGTTATTTTATGCCTATAGGAGTGTACAGACATCTGTAATTTTGTGGTATAAAGAGAACACTGCTATTTGGTATTTTCTTTTCTTTTTGTCAATGTGGCTTCCATTTTCGTTAATGGAAAAGGAAGATTCTTGGGAGAAAAAAGAAGACCCTTGTGGTCAAGGATGATGACAAGATAGAAAGACTACCTATAATTACAACTATTGTAGTAGTAAGAATACTCATTTAGTAAACTAGCATACTAGGTGAAGAATAATGTATGAAACAGGTATGAATGTTGATATAACTTAGAGAAATAAAATACCCTATTATACAACTAAAGGTTTCAAATTTAAGACCATGGTCTCACCTTGTTGCTATGAAAATTTGGCCAACAACTAAAGAGGATGAAAAAGGGTGAACTAAGGTGAGTAGTTAAACTGAGTTACTTCCAAAAACCTATAAAAGGGTTAAATTAAGAGTCTCGAATTATGTCCTTGGGTGAGTTTTCTGATGCTTAAGTCAGTAAGTGAGCAAGGGGCCATTGGGTCGAGCCGAGGAGGTTGGTTAGCGAGGAAGTCAGGTAAAGAGCTAGAGAGTGTTGTATATATGCACATTTTCCGTGGATATTTTACCTATATACAGAAGAAATGTTGTTGTCAACAACCAAAAAGTGGACACTATAACCCCCTTTGAATTGCAAATCCCCCCTAAATGCTTCACATGACTAATTGACACCCCCTAAAGACTCCAGGTACCCTAAAATCCCTCTTGTCAAATTTCACCTCGATATTCCTTTGTTTACCCCTTCATCAAAGCAAGAATCTTTTTTTTGGCTCTTCTCATTTGACCCCACCAACAATTCCAAGACCTTTGAAAACCCCACCCTACAAAATTTCACATGAAAATTCCTTCTTTAGCGTTTAAACGGGACAAGATTCTGCTTCGTGAGTTGTCATTCACCTATACAAGTTTCTTGTAATTATAACATCAACATAATAACCTTTCCTGAAGAAACTTGGCCATTCGAAGCTGTTTACCCTTAGATGAGAATATTCCTTTTTTATAGAATATCCCCAAGACTACCTATAACATAATAACCTTTCCTCAAGAAATCTTGGCCACTCAAATCAAGTGGAATTAGTAGACATAGTTTGATTTAAGAGACTGTTCATAGATGCCTATTAAATGGAAAATAAATAATTCTTAACATATGATGATGAAAAGACTAGGAAACATCTGTAAGATGAAGGCAGATAAAATTAAATGCTCTTAACTTCTTCATGTCTTAATAATAGAGGTATTGAAGAAATGAATCATGCATAATTTGAAAACAGATAAAACCAAAAAGCAGTGACACAAAGAAAAATATTTGCATAGTTTAGTGTTTTTGTTTACAAACAAAGACCATTAGAGAAAGTATTGAATATGAAGATTCTTTAAGTAAAAAATATGCTTGTAACCTAGGAAATTGGTCTCGAACCTAGTCGAACCTAGGAAAAAGGAGCTTTAGTCCAACTAGGAAACTATAGAACTTTCATACAAGAAAACATGCCCATAATCGTGCTTCTAGGAATTGCCCATATATCCCCTTCTAGGGGTGGTAGGGAAATGTCACCAATCAGTCCCTCTAGAAACACCCCTTCCCATAACTTTTAATTCTAATTGTCACGTAGTCCAATTTCTGGGATAGAATTAATTAGACACAAACATGAAACATGATAACCTTAAATCAAGACAAATTTAGAAATTTATACATGATGTATTTGCACTAAGAAAGAGTAAATAAATCAATTGTTCAAAACGAAATGTTTTCATTTCTTACAAGAAAATTTGAGCTTGAAGTATATGGAAGAAAATTTGTATGGTAGCCATTATTACATGGAATTTAAAATTAATCAATTTTGTTTCTTATACAACAAACCATCCTTCATCATCTACAGAAAACAGATAGTCAATGAGTAGAGTGGCTTTGTAGGATGCACTTAAGAACATATGAAAGCAAATTGTGAACGTAAACAAGCATTTCAATGGTATTAAATTGTGGTATATTTCTGGTATTTAATTGTTAAATAAAGAATAAATCATTATATATACCATAGGATTACCCACTAAGAAAAAGGAAATATAAAATTGCATTTTTTTTAAATTACACACGAAAGAAATTACTTTTGGCCATAACATAGTTTTCAAACTATTTAATTACACCAAATGACTCCACTTACACACAAACTTCAACCAACTTGCCTAAAACATTGAAAACAAAGCAGCCCCTGGATAACACTTCCAACACAACAAATGAGGCACTGATCACTAAAGTAGTTGCATATCAACTAGTCCTTGTAAGTAGTTGTTCCATCTTCATTTTTGTCATCCATACCAAGTGTTTCCCTCATTGCATTAGCAGCACCTTGGGCCAAGCTCTTCACTTGATCGTTTGTCTGCTGTAGAAAACCACCCGTCATCTCCATGCCTGCTTGTGTTGTGCCTTGAACAAATTGGGCAGCCTCCAACGCCTTCCCCTTGACTTCCTCAGCCCTTTCTTGGAAAAAATTTCCTCTCTTCTCTTTATCTGAATTGGTAATGTCTTGTGTAGGTTGAACAGTTTCTGATGCCTTGTCTTTTGTTGCACCATTCTTCTCATTCTCATTGAGATAGTTACCTCTTTGACCCTTTGTCTCTTTGGTACGACCTTTGATATCCACATTTAACTTCTTTGATGCATCTATGTTGTCCTTAAGAAGATTTATTCTTTGCTCTTTGTTTTCTTGGGCACGGCCTCTAATGGCTTGAGAGGTTTCTAATACCTTGTCTTTTGTCATATCCAACCTGTTTGCCTTATCATTGGTAGTGTCTCTCTTGTCCATGAGATAACTACTTGTTTGGTTCTTGATTGGTTGAGAATAACCTCCAACAACTTGAGTAGTTTCGCCCCATGTCTTGTCCTTATGATAACTTCCCCTTTGGTCCTTAGCCACTTCGGCATAGCCTCTGGTAGCTTGGTCCGTTTCTATGTTTGCTTCGTCCTTGTGATAGCTACCAAATTGATCTTGGGTAACTTGAGTAATATCTTTAGCATCTTGGGCAATCTTTGATTCTTTATCCTTCGCTATGTCCATCGTTTCCTTGAGATAGTTGACCATTTGATCCTTGGTTTCTTGGTCAAGATCTTTAGCAATTTTGGCAATCTTTGAATCCCTATCCTTTGTAGCATCCATCTTACTCTTAAGATAACTACTCATTTGGTCTTTTTTCTCAACAGTTTCGGTGATCTCTTGTACCTTTTCATTTGTAACACCCATTTTATCCTTGAAATATTTGCTTGTTTGGTCCTTAGCTTCATGGGTGTAGCCTAGTGTAGCTTGGGCAATATCCAATGCCTTGTCTTTTGTTGAATCCATCTTGTCATAACTATCTATTCGGCCCTTTGTCTCTTGGAGATGGCCTTTCATAGTTAGAGCACTCTCTTGTGCCTTATCTTTAGATTTATCCATTTCCTCCTTGAGAAGATTGCTCATATGAACCTTTTGAGCATTACCTCTGACGTTTTGGTTATTTTGTAACCCCTTTTCATTTGCCTCTTTAGCTGTGTCTAATAGTTCATCTTTTTCATTGCCCATTTGGTCTTTAGCCTCTTGTGCATAGGTTCTTTTAGCTTGGGCAGTATCCAACACCTTGTCCTTGAGATAACTATCCATTTGGTCATTAATTTCTCGAATTCGACCTATTGCAGCTTTGGTAGTACCAAATGCCTTGTCATGAGGATGGCTTCCAGTAATTTGGATAGTCTCCAATGCTTCACAATCTTCTAGCTCGTTCCTATTCTCTTTTAGATAATTATTTGTTTGATCATTGGTCTCTTGGGCATGGCCTTCAACAACTTGGGTAGCATCCAATGCCTCATTCTTTGCCGCTTGTGTAGTCTCCAACGCCTTGTCCTTCTCTGCATCAATATTCTCTACTTTATCCATTGTTAATCTATTTGCGTTGTCCTCAAGATTACTATCATCAAAAGAATCATCTGCTTGTCTCTCAAAATAATTCTCTATTTGGTCTTTAATCTCTTCGGGGTAACCTTCGAGAGCTTGAATAATGTCTGACGCCTCATTTTTATCAATTTGATCTTGGGGATGACTTTGGAGAGCTTGAGCAATCTGGGATGCATCATCTTTTGGCTTGTTCATCTTGTTATTTGACTCGTTTGACTTGTCCTCAAGATTACTATCTTCGAAATAATCATCAGATTGTTTCTCAAAATAACTCTCCGTTTGGTCTTTTATCTCTTGGGGGTGACCTTCGAGAGCTTGAACCATGTCTGATGCCTCATCTGTTTGATCTATTTGGTCTTTAGTCTCTTGGGGATGGCCTTCAACAACTTGAATAGTGTCTGATACTTTGTCTTCTGGCTCATCTATTGGGTCTTCGGTCTCTTGAGCATAACCTTCAAGAGCTCCAACAATCTCTGATGTCTCGTCTTTTGGTTCTTCCATTTTTATTTGGTCATCTTTACTCTCTTGGGGGTGGTCTTCAACAACTGGGACAAGAATTGATGATTCTTTACTTTCTGGCTCATTGAAAAATTGAACATTTGATGCCTCGTGGCCTTCAAGAACTTGGACAGTCTTCGATGCTTTGTTGTTTGGCTCATCCATCTTCTCCACAGAATGATCGTCAAAACTTTGTGCACTCTCTGATATGTTATTGTCTTTTGGCTTGTCGATGGTGTCATCGAAATGACTTTTTGTTTGGTCAATTATCTCTTGGTGAGGGTCTTCAGTAGTTTGGATGCTCATCAACTCTTTATTTTCTTCTATTTCATCGATCTTCTCCTTTGGATCCTTATTGATTTCTTGGGTATGGCCTCCTACAACTTGGGCATTCTCTTGTGTATCCTGGGCTTCGTAAGCCTTGTCCTTCATGTCCTCTTGGGTCTCTCTTTCTTTCATCATCTGGTGATCCATTTCCTCCTATAAACCCACCATGCAAAGAGTAGGAAGCATCATAACAATTTGCATGCATATGCATTACATGAACCACGCATCATACAATGAATGAAATATGATGGTTTTCAATTTACTTCACTAGTACGTAACCACGACCATGCATGCAGCATATGAATATCAATGTACATGCAACATCCGACTATCCATATTTATCATGCATACTACAAATATACAACCCTTTATGGCATACCAAACCATTTATGGCATGCCAAACTAAGTCAATGTTTGGTTAAAAAACACCACCATAGTTTGGCATGCCAAACTATGAAACCACTGCTTGATTTCACCACCTATCAAATAGACACTAAAAATCTAAAAAGTTTGGTTTTTTGTGCATAAGACATTTGAAGAAATGTCAAATTTGTTTCCCCTAACACCCCGATATTTTGGCATGCAATATGACGTAGAAAACAATAAACCTTTAAAGTGATGTTCAACCAAACAAAAAACAGTAAAATGCTTAAAATGAAAAAATGTTTAAAGTAGAATAATACAAATAAACTTAAAAGTAATAAATGGCCTCTCAATAAACTCTAACGGGACCAAACATAAACTAAATGTGTCATTCATTGCATTTATTGATAAGCAACCATTCATCATAATCAGAGTGCAAATGTAAATACGTTCATATGTAAATGTCGATTAATGAAAATACATGTAAATACTATAAATATAATATATACATACAGTTCATGTAAATAGGTTTTATTTGTATTCTACAAAACACATTCATTGAGTGAAAATTAAATGTTTGCTTGATGTCGACTGCTACAGACAACACCCATAAATGCTGGGGAATCTAGATATACAGATAAGAACTTGATGATCATATATATATATATATATATATATATCAAGGGTTTTCTGGTAAGTATCACTTGATGTAGCAATTTCGAATTAGGTCTCTCCAAGATTACAGTACAGTGTATATATGCAATCTCTCGTTTTAATTTGGATGTTGACCCATATATTTTAGGATGTATATTTGTGTCTGTTATGAATGGCAGGGTGTCAATTGAATCAAATTTGTTCCAATCTAGATCGTTTTGGACTGATAAATGATCATTTTGAATCAGAATCTCTTCAATTGGTTTTAATTTAGAATGGTTCCAACCCAAATCTAGCTCATTGACGAGTCAGCTTCAGTCAGAGCAAAAGCCCATTCGGGGAAAATATCTCCATACTTTTGTACTTTATTTCATGCGTATCCATTACAAAAAGCTGTTAAAACGGTGTAACAACAGGTTTGCGCTAATGAAAGCCAATGTGGAACATTTTGAACTGATGAATATTTTGAATAATTTTAGACCAGAATATGTTCAAATTGGTTTTAATTTAGATTGGTTCCAAAATTAACATGTGTATCATTTTGAATGGATGAATATTCTGAATCATTTTGAACCTAAATCTATTAAGTTGAAATTGATTTTAATTATATTTAGTTCCAGCCCAAATTGGACCATTTTAAACTGATGAATAGAATATTTTGAATCATTAGAAACCAGAAAAAAAATTGGTTTTAATTTAGATTGCTTCCAACCCAAACCTAGTCCATTGGCGCTTGTGAACATGATATTGGTTCAATCCAACTCAATCTAATCTAAATCCATTAAAAACGGACAGGTTCAAATCCTACTCACACCCATAGGACGCTACCCAGAGTCTTACTCACACCCATACACCCATACCCATAGGACGCTACCCATAAGAAGCACACCCACCCAAAAGGACACTACAGTTATATATTGAGTGATGTGTGAGATGTTCTCAATGTAGTGATGTGTGGGTAAGTACGCAAAGGATACTACAGTTATATATTGAGAATTAATATCTATGATAACATGCAAATATGTGAGATGTTCTGAATGTAAGGCTGTAGTGTAGTGATGTGTGGGTAAGACATCCGAACACTCCATTAACACACTTGTGATTAAAAAAGCAGAGGACAAACTGAGTGGATGCATAAGGAAATTAGGAGAAATTTTGAATGGTATATATCTAAATTTTGCTCCGATTTTGAAGGCAAATACGTGAAAAGAAAATTTACTCTCATTTTCAATACAGGAAATACCTGCAAATTAAAACTGAACCAGAATGCAAATTTGCTGGTTCAGCATTTTTTACCAAACGCAGAAAACTTGAATACTATTTCTGGTGACCACTGTGCTACAGTTTCAATCGATGGGTAGATGAAACCAATTAAACATGCAACTCTGGTTCATGACTACTTAGAGAGTGTTCAAGTACTTACCTGAGCTTGGTCTTCAGCCTCGCTGGTTCTGTACAACTGCTCCTGATCTGCCATCTTTCTCCTCCTGCGCAGGTTGGATTAGAACGATTGCACCAAATAACTCAACAGAACTTTCGAATTTGGAATCGCCGATAAATAGATTGATCGAGATCTTCTGTAACGACTAGAGTCTCTTGCGCATGCATATTTATAACCTCTGCAAAATTAAAAATGTTGGACTCGTGTCCAGCTTCTCAACAAGTGTAAGCTATGAGGCTGATATTGGTCAGATGGGTTTTTCTAGGGAGAGATTAAAATAGCTAGAAGACAGAATAACACAATAATCTGTGGCTAGAGCCTAGAAGATCGAGCAGAAAGACATCTAGATCTAGGAGGATGAGCAATCTCTATATTTGATTGCCACATTGCTTTGTTGAAAGTTTGGGAGATAGAATCTTCAGAATCATCTGGGTTCTTGGTGGGGAAACGTGGCTGCAGCATTCACGAAAAGATTAATAATAAAAAAATGGATGTTTGTGACTGTTTTTGTATTCATCCTCTTAAGTAATTTCTTCTGAAGGGCGGTGGAGATTATTTGGCCATGGTAACTTTAGGTGGATGCAATCTGATCGAAATGGTTGGCGTCAAGCTAAGTACGAGGGCTCAGAGCCAAAGTATGGGTCCCTGTAGAGTCAGAAACCTCTTTTGATACCTTGGCACCGCCATGGCGCATGACACATCACTTGCTAGATGTCCAGAACTCAGACGATTGGGACCCATTACTGAGCTGGTTGAACCCACCGTGGAGATAAAGGTTTAAATCCTGGATATTATGGATCATGGTCTGTTGAATATATATCTAACGTATTGCTAGCTTTGAGTAGGGCTGTATAACTCAAGAACTGAGTCAGACAGATTTGGGTTCTTTCCAGACAAATTCAGATTTGGTTATCAAAATAACCTGTCTCGTAATTGAAGTGAAATCCAACCGGATTTAGGGAGTCTTACATTGATTTCCAATTCTATAATTGGAATCCTAAAAATCCTGAAAAAAAGAATAATCTAAAAGAGACGCATATTATTAGTTTGAGCTATGTTGTAACAACTTTCATATCATCATTCATGTTTGAGCTATGTTGTAACAATTTTCATAGAATATATTATTGATTTTGCCTTATTACCATTAGTTTTTGTTAGGATTCTCCATGTGTTTATTATGGTTTTAAAAAACGATATGGAAATGGAATTGTTTTAACCACTGATTTTTGGGTTGATGTTTTGATCATCCAATTTGAATAGACGATTCATTTTAATAAAAAAATTAAAAAAATAATAAAAAATAAAAATGGCCAAAAACCGTTGAATGAGTCGACGATTCGACCACCTAAGTTAATGGGTCATTGATTGATTCAACTGTTTTTTTGCCAGGGACCGGGTTTGGAATAAAACGGAACCAACTGCCTAAACAATTCCCAGGCCGAATGGTTTGACTGTTTAGGTCAATGGCGGTTTGAAAACCATGGTATTTATCTTTTATTTTCGTTAGCTAATTACTATGCATTAGACAACTATAAGCAAGTATTTTTGTATTTTTTTTTTTGGTATTACATACTACACACTAAAAGGTAATTAACATGAATGGGGCTGATCAGGGTGCACGTAAGGTTCATTAGCCATACCAAGGAGGAGAGATTGTGGTTCTAGAGATTTGATCCCACACCTCCCACTTGGAGGAGTGTCAATATCATCTGGGTGTTCACGGTTCAGTTAACTGAACCATGGGCAATTTTTGCAAATCAAACCGGTGGTATCAGTTTTTCCATTTCTCCAAACTGAAACCAAACCGGTACCACCAGTTAACTGGTCCGCCTATTTTGGTTTTTGACCAGTTTGGTTCTTTGGTTCTTCGATTTTTTTTATATTTATAATATATATTATATAAATATATGTATAATATTATATTATAAATAATAAATGATATATAATATATTATAAATATTTTAAAAATATATAATATATAATATATTTATAAACAGATTATTATAAATATAATATAAGAATGTATTTATATATATAATGAATATATATATATTTATATATAATATATAGAAAATATGTGACGTATATTAAAAAAATATATAAAATATACATATAAATATATATACCAGTTGGTTCAGTTAACTGTCGTTTTTTGTAGGTTAACTGAAAACCGAATCGGTCCTTTAGTTTTTCAAAAATTCCAAATCGAAATCAAACCGATCGATTCGGTTAAACACATTTTGCGGTTTAGTTTTCTCTATTCGGTTTATTTTTTTGATTTTTCATGGGCACCCCTAATCTGGACTACTAGGTCATCATCATAAGTATTTTATTTGAGACCCACTATATATCCATGTAAGTCTTAATTCGTAAAACATCTTTTTTCTTTTTTTTTTCAGAAAATATAACTTAGACAACAAAATTTTTTGAAATCCTCTGTATTGGGTTTTTTAATTTGAGTTAGGAAACTAGATTAGAAAACAACGGGGCCATCTCTCTCTCTCTTTCTATGTATATTTCATTCGAATTAAATTTTATTTAAACCCCTTTTTCGAATATAGAAGGGTAGCCACTTTTGAAGGAAGAGCCCCTTGTTTGAGGGCTTTGTTTTACTATATATACTAGCATGAGAGCCCATGCATCGAATTTCCAACACTTTTAAAGAATACAATATATATATATATATATATATATATATATATATATATATATATATATATATATTGGTGAGAATATAAAGTGGGAGGAGAGTTAGGAGAGAAAATTTTCAGGAAGGAAAAACCATTTTCAATTGGAAGAAGGAAAGTAGGATAAGAATTTGGAGAGAAAATTTTAGGAAGGGAAAAATCATTTTGATTGGAAGAGAGAAAGTAGGAGTTTAAGAGTTACAACAGAGCTGAACAATAGTGATTGGTCATATGGTACTAAAACATAAGGCTGCACTTGATTGAGGTGTAAATGTTAATTGATGTAAAACTGAACTGTTGGTTCCAATTTACACTTTGTTTGTTTTCGGTGTAAAAGTGGACCAGTGTAAAACTCTACACCCAATCTACTTTTGCAGCCACTTGTTTCCCATGTAAAAGTTACATAAAAAGTCGATGTAATCCTATTTTTTTTGTTGACTTTCACATCGTTAATCAATGTAAATGATGCATCGATAAAATCGATGTACTTTTACATCCGTTCTCACTTAAAAATTCCCAACAGTCCATGCAGTTTTAAACCAATGGTCTTTTACATGATGGATTTTTCCATCAACTAACTTTTACAAAATGGATTTTTTTCACTGCATTCATATGCAACTTAAAGAGAAAAAACAAAAGTTTAAAGAAAAAGGATAGAGAATACATACCTAGCTAATCTCACATTTGAATTAAATTTTAAAGGGAGAGTTTCATAGTTACCTTCCTAATTAATATAATATATGGTATAGATAGTAGATACAAGCAGGACAACTAGTGCATCCTTGTGGATGCACTAGGGGTGCAAATTAGTTATCTAATTTAAAAATTTTACATTTGAGTAGGGGTGGGCTTGAGCCGAGATGAGACGAATATCTGGCTATTTGAGCTCAGCTTACCTAAATATATGAGGCTCAAGTTCGAGCTCAACCTCAATTCAAGCTAAAGACTTGAGCTCAAATTCAATTCGACTCTAAAGCTTGTAAGTTCAAGCTCAACTCAACTAGTTATTATTGTACATATAAAAAATAAAAATATTATATATAATATTTTATAAAAGCTCAATTAGAATCATGAGCCTCATGAATTGAGCGCTTTATCAGGCTTGAGCTCAGCTCAATTAGCAAATGAGCCTATATATTGAACTTGAGTTTGGCTTGAAGTTTAGTTTAGACCGAGCCGTATCGAGCTTTTCACGAATTGAGCTCGAATTACTTGTGAAAAACTTGATTCGTGTCCACCTCTTCTAAACTTGAGTCGTGGTTTTCAGGCTTATTCCATTCAAATTTTGATAAAATCCTAACCTGAGACCACCCAAGTTGCATCCCTAGATGCACAAGCATGGGCAAAAAATAAAAATAAAAATCCAATATAAGAGGGTAAGATTTTTAATTTCGAGTGAGAGAGAAAGTAAGAGAAGAGATAGGATAGAGGATTTTAAGAAGAAAAAATGTTTCAAAGTGAAAGATAGAAAGTAGGTAGGAAAGGGATTTCAGGAATTGGAAGCAAGTTAGAAGAGAGATACACTATGGTGATTGGTCATGTAGTAGAAAAACAAAGAGAGGGGGGAAATGCTTCCTCTTGCATATGCGAATTGGATTCTAGTTTTTAAAATATGAAAAGCATTTCTATATATATTTTTTCATAATTCAAATACCATATGTAACATAGAATCCGAAGCTGCTGTACTTTCCCTCCTCACTTGCTATATTAAGCAATTGGCCTCTAGAACTTAGGTTATGTTTGGTTTCATAGAAAATAAGAGAGAAACAAAAAAGTTGATCATGGAAGTTCTTATTATTCATCAAACCAGTGTAATGAGATATCTTGAAAGAAAAAACTCTCAAAGCATAGGTATCTAATCACACATTGGGAATATCTCTCCAAGTTTTTTTTTTAATTTTTTAAGAAAAAAGAAAATTTATTAATTAAAAGAGGGGGGACATGATGCAGTACGGGATTTGGCCCAACTGAGTAAACATTTACTAGGTTGGCTTCCGATGACCCATCTCAGTTCGTATTTACCAAGATAGCATCATTGTAGGATTTATCTATCTTGATTTGCATTACTAAGTTAGCATTTCAACGAGATTTTCGAATTTGTATTCAATTAGGACTTTCTTGCTTTTTTGAAGAGATTTAGTAGGGTTACGGCTTTGGTTATTTTCTTTGAAGCTTCTTTGAATGTGATTTGTTTCCGAATTACGCCAGGACATAGGCCTTACCCCTCAACGAACCAAAACAATGAAACATAGACTCCTAAAGGATAAAAAAGAAAACATAAAATCATGTCAAATATAGTGGGTGACAACCTTTATTTGGCTTTGAGGATTTACACACCTCTTTTTCCTTTGATTATTTAGGTATTGACCTTTTTTGAATTTACGACCCCTCTTCTTCCTTTGAATTTAACATACATGTATGGGAAATATTCCTGATGTGCAACTGGACCCCATGCTCTTAGACTTTTTGTTGTCAAGAGACGCAAGCTCCAAACCAATAACATCAGTGGAAAAATCCAGACCAGATTTAATCCTCACATTGTCCTTACATCCTTTAAACCAATAACATCAGTGGAAAACTCCAGATCAGAATTCATTATAATTATGCTCCAATAAATCACTGCTTTAATATCAAGACCTTTAGGTTTAAAGAATCTTTAGACTTTTTAGGTTCAAAGAATCAATTCCTGGAATAAATTTTGAACCTAGAAAAAAGAACTCATTACAACAATTTTCATAAATTCAAACCTAAAAGTGATTCTTAGAATCACAAAATTCACCAGAATCAATTCTTTTAAAAGCATGCCAAACACAACCTGATTCCTTAACCCAACAAGTGCAGGAAAAAGGTGCAGAGGATTCTGACTCAAGTTCAAAACTATGAACTTTGTATCCCTTTACTATGGGAGGGAACCTCTTCATTATTTCCTTTTTTTTGTCCTAAATTCAAACTCGGCCCATATCTCTATGGGTTCACTAAACATATGACTAGGAACCATTTGTCCATGGTAAGAACCCTTGTTCTGTTACTTCAGAAACAGATGACTGGAGCCCTATTTTAACTTTTAAGCCCAAGCCCAAAGTCATGTGCAGGAAGGCACTTTGGTAAAATCACTTAAACTTAAGTCTTTGTGTTAAGTTGTACATTAACCGTTAAAGAATACATCCAAATTCATCATGAATGTTTTTGATGATCAGTCAAGAATCTCAAAAATGAGAGTGGTGCTTAGTTAGATGGTGTTTGGTATCTATATAGCTTTTGGAAAAAAACGGTGCCAGTTCAGCATTGGAGATGCGTTTAACAAAAAATTCCTAAAAAGTTATTTGGTCGAGCCATGATAAATGGCTCTCTTGAAAATCATGTGAACGGATTATTAAAAAACACCAATTTTAATGTTTTTCATTTTCAAGACAGATTTTTTATTGTTTGGCTTATATGGCGCCTAATGATGCTGATATGTAAAAAAATTGTACAAAACGTTTAAAGCAGATTTTGCCTCACCTTTCAAGATAAAATTGTACAAAACGTTTATCTTATAAACACCATCGATACTAAACAACTTCTTAGTATGCGTGCTTAAAGGGTGTGACTATCGTCTTGCATATAACACACTCAAAAAACTTAGCACAAAGCCTTAAATTTAAGAGATCGGACTCCTTCAGGCCTATGTTTCAGATCTGAGGAGAATTTCTTGTTAAAATATTTTCTTTTGACGACATCTTTCTCCTCCCAAAGAGCTTCTTGTTTGAGGCGTTCATTATTTTCAAGGCCCTGGTCAAGCGGAAATGTATTGGAAGGGTTTGCTTTACCCAAAGTCTCAAGAACCATCTAATTAATGGGAACGTGGTAACCCTACAGATGGACACCAAAAGCTATAAATGACCATCCAAAGAACTTTGCGCTTCACACAGAGAATTTGGGAGACTAAAAAAGGTTCAAGTCCCTTGTCATATCTCTATATCTTTCGTTTTTGTGTTGATTCAGAGAAGAAATTAAAGAAAGATGGCAAGCCAGCAGAATATAAGATACGATGCCATTGAAAGTACCAATCACGCACAGGTGATTGACCTATTTTCTACATCATCATCGTCATCTAAGTCTTATCCCACTAATATGGGATCCGCTATATGAATCCTGTTTCATCTTTCCTTCTCTTTAATGCTTTGAGAGTTTCAATTAATCTGTTTAAATGTTGTGTCATGTCATACAAATTTTTTCGTATTAAGGGAGGGAGAATGACGGTTCAGCCTAGGGTCAAAATTTATAGGCCCAAAATACTGTTGGGATAGGTGTCAATTCGGAATTGATGCTAATTTAGGGGCGGGCGTTGATGCATAAAGTGTGATTATTAACATTTTATTGACATTTTGAATGTTTATAATTCTATAAATCTGCATTGGGCCTGTGTCCTATCCATACTTTTCCCTAATAATAATTAATAATGATGAATTCACTGTCATACTTGAGATGTAATCCATGAATATCATGACATCCCTGTCTCTCTCTCCCAATTTCTTTTTCTCTTTCACTTTTTTTTTTCATATTTTTTGTTAATTTTTGGGCAGGCTAGGAAGGATGAGACGAGTATGATGAGCCAGGAGAAGGTAGCTGAAACTGTCCAAGCTGCCAAGGATAAGGTAGCTGAAACTGCCGAATCTATTAGAAATTCCGCCAAAGAAACCATGGACCAAACGACAACCTTTCTTCAACAGGTACAGATCTTTCTGCGGTTAAAACATATATATGTGATCTGAGTTCAGATTGGCTAGAAACAAAATCATACACATTGGGCTGAACAATCTAAGTATGAGTGAATAGTTCATATGGATAAGGTGTGGGTCTCATGTGGCTCATGTGTATGGAATTCTAGCATATTCACTTGTGAGAGGTTATCCAACTTGGTGTACATGATTTTGTCTCCAACCCATCTGGTCCTATGTGTCTGATCTCTATCAATCTTATGACATTGCCCAATTCAAGATCATCAACAGATGACTCAGAGAGAGAGAGAGAGAGAGAGAGAGAGAGGACCCCAAGTGCAAAAGTTGAAGCAGTAGCTGCTCCAAATTGGATTTAACACTGGTTAGACCCTTCATTATGCTGATGACCCACTAGTTGAGATGGTCACTCTGCATCCTTTCAAAAAAGGAGGCATGGCATTAAACCCATGGAATTGCAGAATCCATGTGGTATGGCTAGTGGGCCTCTACCAAGGCTTCCGATTTCATCCTCACAAAATTGGTCCTCACACCTATCTCTCACAGTCCTTGTAGCCATGCATTGCATTGGGAACATTATCATTCTTGTATGTTTTTATTCATGGGAGATGTTCCTAATGCACGGTTGTAAGGACTGTGAGGTGGGTATGATGACCGATTTTATGAAGACTAGTGAAATTACCATCATTACGAAATTATCAAATTATTGAATAACAAAATAATTGTCAATAGTTATTATTAAATTATCAATATTTTTGTAATAATTGTAAATCATTTTAAAATTTATTATTATTACTTTTTAACTATTAATAACCTCAATAATTTTGACATTAAAAGTTATTTCACAATTTTCAAATCATGAAATTATGTCCTAGCATTTCTTTTACATCATAATCTCCACAGTAGCGCACCACGTATACATTGCCATGAAATTTTTTGCCTTCATGTAGAGCCTCCAAATACAGTTTTAAACAAGTGTACTTGAAATAGAAGTGGGTCCTCACTTCTTTGCACGTGGCTTATGCTCACTGTAGAAATAAATTGAGAGAAATCATGTAGACTTTTGCTATCTAGTATTTTGGGACACTTGTCTCTTCTTATATATAGGGGCAAAATAAAAGGCTTTGAGTATATTCGCCAATCAATTCAAAGATATTAAAAAAAGTAAAATTGGAAATAAAAATCAGGGTGTTCGACCAAAGAAATTGATCATTCTCACTTTTATAAATGGTAATAGATATTCAATTTACTCTGTGTGAGCCCAAGCCCCCCTAAATCCCCACCAGTGTGTATTATGTAATACCAAAAAAAGCATGGCAATGTATTTGATCACTCCAAACTAGGCCGGTTCACAATAAGTCGATCGAATAAAAATGGATTGGTTATTCTCAAACCAGAGTCATTTATCTATGTATTATTCTAACTTGTTATATGTATATTTTATTGGAGACTGGGGAGCAAGTAAAGAACATGGCTCAAGACGCAGCTGAAAAAGTGAAGAACACTCTGGGGATGAACACCGACGGTAATTCCAATAACCCTGGCAACCTCAACAACGAAGATAACCCAGGCATTACCCTGGCTAAGGATAGAATGTGAAAAGGAAACTACTTAATTTGCTATACCCACAAGTCAGAATTACTATTTCTTTCCATCATGTTGTAATTCTGTTATAAGCTTAAGCCATTTCCCTTATGGAGGTGGTTATGTTGTTTCATTCTTGTAAGAAGGGAGAGTATTTCACTCTCTCTCATTATTCATTAATGTAACTCTCTCTCTCTCTTTATCATCTATGAGTTAGAGTCCAATAATGGTCTAACTTTGTCGTGTTTCACTTTATTCTGTTTATTTGCAGTGTATATAATATACAATGAAAATTAAAGCAGAATAATTTAAAAGCCAAGTAAAAAACAAACTAAATTTTGCAAAATTCTCATTCATTTGTACTAATACAAATGGAATCGCATTGCAAGCAAATAGAACCTAAAGCTTAGTTTGAAAGGATAGTACAAATACAAATATATAGAGTGTAAAACCTTGTATTTTATATTATTTTGTATGTATTTGCATTGTACATATTTGTATTTCTATTCCTTTCAAACTGAGCCTAAGATGCAAATAGGGATGCATGCTCAAGTACAATGCCGTGGAATAATTCACATATATACATGAATGCACATGAGAAAGTCATAAAAATCATCCCATGGTCAATAATATCAGTCTAAATCTGATTGACTACAAGTATAATACTAGTTTTAATGATCATTTATTTTAATTTTTCTTTAGGTTGCATTTGGAAATGATGCAAATGAAGTGTAAATTTCGGTTCAGGGTAAATTTGCACTCTGGTTCACTTTTGCCTGTATTTGACAACATTACATTTATGCATTGACAAATGACAGACCAATGCATATTTATATTGATAATAAGATGTAAAACTACATTAATAAAAAAGAAGTAAATTTGTATTCAAATGAGCTTTTGATAAAAAAAATGTTTTATTGGAATAATTCATGTTTGCATCCATTACAGCTAAAAGTATGTTTGGTAAGAAGATAAATTAGTCGGTGCAAAACTGACCCAATTTTGCAATTTATATGAACTGTTTTACACTCTACATATTTGCATTCACACTTATTTGCATTGTTTCAAAGGCAGCCTTAATTGTTTTTCGACATCAATACCATCAATGGATGCAAATACAATACAGACTAACATGGTTGGAATTGCAAGGATATTTTAGAATTCTACCCGTGCTACATATGCCAACCCCTTGAGAATCTGATACAATTGTTATTTAGGCTGTGTTTGGTTATCAAGTGCAATAAAGGTTATTTTGCTACTATTGCTGTTTTTACATGAACACAATTGTTATTTAGGCTGTGTTTGATTGCAATGCAATTAAATTTGCACTGATGCAAAACCTTGTTTCAAATTCTATTTTATTTTGTTTGATTGCAGTAAAAATAAAGTAAATTAAGATATGAGACAGCATAAAGTAAAATCCAAAACAAGATTAAACAAAAATTTACATCTTTTATATTTACACTCCCATGCATTTGTATTAATATAAATAAATTTGCACTACAACCAAATACAGCCTTGGACTTAATTTGAAAGGAATACAAATATATATATATATATATACTCTTTTTAAACTGAGCTTGATCGTTTACAATTGAAACATACATACTTTAAAAATGTAGTCTCGGAGGCTGTTTGTAAAAGTGTCATCAAATTGATTTTTTTTTCCCGGGTAGGGGAGGGATGAAGTCTACAGTACATTTCAGCAAAAATGGCTCTCATATTACAACATATATCTAATCTATATTGGTAAACCCAAAATGTTTCAAAACAAAAACGTTATACCAAATACATTGAAAATCCAGAGAATAAAGAATGGTGAGAAAGTGTTGAACATTAAGTTTTTGTTTGGTTGGACGCAAGGTGAAAATCCAGAGAATTAAGGATCGTAAGGTGACATTTTTTTTGCTAGACGAATGGATAACATACAAGAGAAGATCCCAACCCCGGAATTCAATTCTAGGTCTTTTCCCACACGCTACAACCCAATAGAACGTTAACACTTACCAATCAAACAACTGCCGCCTCATCTTATATAAATTTTTTCTATTTTTAATCAATATTTTGGAGAAAAAAAAAAAAACAGATTGGATTGGCAGGTTTAGAGTTAAATCAGAAAGGATGAGTTTCTGGTTTAATATCTAACTAACGGACTAACGGAGGGGCCCTGCTTGCAGGGGCTGGAATGCAACTGTCGACCTGTTGATTCGTTGATCCGGTTTTGGCCAAAAACCATTGAATCGGTTAATGATTCATTGACTTGAGTGGTTGAACCATCGATCTGTTGACCCGTTTAATGATTTTTGGATATTATTTATTTATTTTTTAATTGGGAACCATCCAGGCAACTGGTCCCGTTTTATCCTAATCTTGGTCCTTGGCAAAAAATTGTTGAATCGGTCAACGACCCATTGACCCGAGTGGTAGAACTGTTGACCCGTTCAATAGTTTTTTGTTGTTTTTTTATTTTTTATTTTTTATTTTTATTTTTGTTGTTAAAACGGGCCATCTGTTTAAACCGAACAATTGAACCATCGACCCAAAAACTGGTGGCCAGAATGGTTCTATTTTTAGGTCATATGAGTCACACACTCGAATGATATAACACGTATGGTACTGCTTAATGGACCTCACAACGGGTCATCCATTTATTTATTTATTTTTAATTGGGAACCGTCCAAGCAACCGGTTCTGTTTTACCCCAATCCCAATCCATGGCCAAAAACCGTTGAATCGGTCAACGACCCATTGACCTAAGTAGTTGAGTCATCAACCCATTGATCAGTTCAATGGTTTTTGGCCTTTTTTTTTTTAGTTTTTATTGTCAGAACGGGCTGTTTGTTTGAATCGAACCGTCGAATCATCGACTAAAAAACCGATGGCCAGAACGGTTTCATTTTCGGGTTGTATGAGTCACACGCTCGAATGACATAACATGTATGATACTACTCAATGGACCTCACACACTCAAGTTTTTGCTTGTAATTTTTGTTGTCAGAATGGGTCATCCGTTCAAACCGAACAATTGAACCATCGACCCGAAAACCAATGGTCAGAATGTTTCCGTATTTTTTGTTGTCAGAATGGGCCATCCATTTGAACTGAACAATTGAATCGTCGACCCAAAAACTGGTTGCTAGAGTGGTTCCGTTTTCAAGTCGTATGAGTCACACGCTCGAATGACATAACACGCATGATACTAAATAGACATCACAAACTCAATTTTTTGCCTATAATTTTTGTTGCCAGAACGGATAGTTCGTTCGAACTGAATGATCGAATCGTTGACCCAAAAACTGATGGCTAGAACGGTTCCGTAATTTTTTGCTTGTAACTTTTGTTGTCAAAACGGGCCATCCGTTCGAACCGTTGGTTGTCAGAACGTTATTAACAATATTTATCAATAATAGTAAGTAACTATACTATTTAATTAAATAATTATTTATGATAGTTTTAATAATATTATTTAGTTATTTTTAATATAACATGAATTATTAAATTTATGAATAGGATTTAATAACAATATTCATTAAATTAATAATTACCAAAATTAAATTAAATTAACAATATTTATCAGTAATAGTCAATAATTATAATATTTTATTTAATAACCAATAACAATACTTTTAATAACATTTTTAATTATGTTTAATATAAAATTAATTACTAAATTTATTAACAGTATTTATAAATTTAATTTAAAGTAAAATTAAAGTAAATATCTATTTATTAACAATATTTATAACAATAGCAATTATTAATCATAATCACTAATTATATATTTATTAAATTACTGTAATAATCAGTAATTATTAAAACCGGGTTACTAAATTTATTAACAGTATTTTTTAATAACAATATTTATAATTTTAATTTAAAGTAAAAGTAAAGTAAATATCTAGTTATTAACATTATTTATAATAACAATAATCATTAATTATATATTCATTAAATTACTGTAATAATCAGTAATTATTAAAACTAGGTTACTGAATTTATTAACAATATTTTTTAATAACAATATTTATAATTTTAATTTAATGTAAAATTAAAGTAAATATCTAGTTATTAACACTATTTATAATAACAATAATTATTTATAATTTATAATGGCAGTAATTAAAGGAAAATACAGCCACCCACGAATCCGAGTTGCTCTCACGTGGGATCTACTTACACAAGTAGATTCCTGGATGTAGAAAACACCCATTTCCTATTAATATATATATATATAAGATTCAATTTTCAAAACATTACTATTAAGAGTTAAGTCTTTAACCATGGTGTGGAACTAATACAAAATAAAAATTAAAAGAAAAAACATGGTAGAACTGTTGGGTTTTAATCTCATAAGAGATTAAATCCAATGGGTTTGATTGGTCAATTACATAAGAAATTGCACCTACACACTTGGATGGAAAATCAGTTTTTCTCTTACAAAAAAAAAAAAAAAACCCAGTTTTGAACTTCTCCTACATTGGATAATTACAAGATTTATTTTCAATATTTCAATAGGAGCTGATTTGCACTCCTTAGAATTAGTAGAGGAGAGTATAGGGATTCGATACCGCGCAACGTGCGCACACGCGTGTGTGTGGCGCAAAGAGGTGCACTTTGCTCGCACTTCGCGCACACTTGCGTGGCTCGCGATGGGCGGCTCTGGTTTTGGTGCGTTGATGACCGTTGATCACCGTTGATGAGATCAACGGTCACGATTCGATCGGGTGTGAACAAGAGGCACAATTCAAAGTTAACAGTCACCAACTGTTAACAACTTTTTAAACATTCACAATGGTTAAAATTGTGACTGTTCAAGGTGCCTTCTCTAAACCAGCACCTACCTTTTCCTCATACCTCTTCACAAATTATTTAAGGAGCATGAATCATACTCCAAAACACACAATTTCGAAATTCACTATCTCTCTCTCTCTCAGTCCGATCTGCTACAATCTCATAGAAGGTTTCTTTGGAGACCCTTCAACTTTGCTAGTTGCAGATTCTCACCCAAGGCTCTATTGTATCATAGGAACGAATTTGCCTGTAACCCAATAGCAAACTCAGTAAAACTGAGTGGGGGCAAATAACGTTCTAAAGACAGTGTCTTCAGACGCACCTCAGAGCTTCTCCTCCTAAGTTACAGTGACCCCATCTTCCCCAACAATTTTAGAATGTTATTTTGCAATGGAGGTGGAAGCAAGCATGACTTCGATCAAGATGATGAACCAAGATCTTGTTCGACTAGACCTGTTCGATGGAGCAAATTTCAACCGATGGCAAGACAAGATGATCTTCTTTCTGACCACACTGAAGCTATACTATCTGTTGGACCCGAATCTGCAATCACTTCCTGAACCCACTGACAAAGACTCTGAGAAACTAAAGAAGGAAAGAGCAAAACGGGAAGATGACTCACTTCTGTGCTGAGGACACATATTGAATGCCTTATCAGACCGGCTCTACAACTTCTACAAGGAACTTACATCTCCAAAAGAAATCTGGAAGGCCTTGGAATTCAAATACAAGGTGCAAGAAGCAGGTACAAATAAGTATCTTATTGCAGAATACTTTGACTTCACCATGAATGACCATAAACCTATACTGGAGCAAGTTCATGAACTACAGGTGATAGTCAATAAAATTCGATCCCTTAACACCATCATTCCTGAATCTTTCCAAGTGGAAGCAATCATTGCCAAACTTCCACACTCTTGGAAAGATTACAGGAAGAAGCTTCTGCACAAGGCTGAAGAACTTACATTGGAGCAAATTCAGCAACACCTTCGTATTGAAGAAGAGTCTCGAATTAGAGACAATAGGGATAAGACCCTGACCGGTATGCTGAACTCTAAGGTAAATTTTGTGGAAAATGGATCGAAGAAGACTAACCCTGCATTACAAGTAAAGAAAAAGGATGGAAACTTCAAAAAGAGCAACAATAAGAAAAGATCCTGCTATATTTGTGGAAAGAAGGGGCATTATGCCCGAGTGCCGATATCGGAAAGGCAGAACCAAGTCTGCAAACATGGTAGAAGACAATCTCATGGCCATGATTGCTGAAGTCAATACGGCAGAATCGTCTTCTGGATGGTGGTTTGATTTAGGCACCACAGTCCATGAAGACATATGAAAAAGTGACTGATGGCCAGGAGGTACAGATGGGAAACCAAACATGTGCTAAAGTTGCTGGAAGAGGCAACGTAGAGTTGAACTTCACTTCCGGAAAGACACTGACTCTCCTGAATATTCTCCATGTTCCTGACATTAGAAAGAACTTAGTCTCAGTAAATCTTGTTTGTAAGAGGGGATTCAAAGTTGTTTTTGAATCCGACAAACTAATCATATCCAAGAATGGGATGTTTGTTGGAAAGGGATATGATTGTAATGGTATGTTCAAATTAAATATTAATGAAGGAAAAGTTTTTGCTTATATTGTTGATTCTTTCTCTTTATGGCATGATAGATTAGCACACTTGAATTTTAAATCCATAAAGAACATGAGCAAACTGGGTATAATTGCTTACAGTAATGAATCAACTGAAAAATGTGAAATATGTGTAAAATCTAAAATGGCTAAGAAACCTTTCCCTAGTGTTGAGAGAAATTCTCAACTTCTAGAACCAATCTATTCTGACATCTGTGAATTCAATGGTGTATTAACTAGAGGAGGCAAGAGATACTTCATAACATTTATAGATAACTTTTTTAGGTACACCTATGTCTACCTTATGAGAACTAAGGATGAAGCCTTTGACATGTTTAAAATATATAAGACTGAAGTTGAAAATCAACTAGAAAAGAAAATTAAAATCCTTAGAAGTGATAGGGGTGTTGAATACTTTAAAAATGAGTTTAATTCTTTCTGTGAAGAATTTGGAATAATACATCAGTGTTCTGCTCCCTATACCCCTCAGCAGAATGGCCTGACTAAAAGGAAAAATAGAACACTTATAGAAATGATAAACTGCATGTTGTTAAAAGCTAATGCACCCTTAAACCTGTGGGGGGAAACACTCCTAACTGCCTGCCATTCACATAATAGAATTGTTTATAGAGTTAATAATAAATGCCCATATGAATTATGGACATGAAGAAAACCTAATTTAGCATATCTAAAAGTGTGGGGGTGCTTAACATATTATAGAGTTTCAGATCCTAAAAGAACCAAATTAGGACTCAGAGTTAAGAAAAATATGTTTGTTGGATTTGCAGAACATAGCAAGGCCTATAGGCTTCTAAACTTAGAGTCCAACATAATAATTGAAACTAGAGATGTTGAATTCTTTGAAAATAAACTGTGTTCTGAACCTGTAGAAAATGAATCCATAGAAAATGACAGAGAAACTCAGATCTCAATACCTGTTGATAATAATGAGACTGAAAGAAGAAATGACACAACTATAACACCTACAAAAGGACTTAGAAGAAGTCAAAGACAAAGAACAAAAAAACACTTAGGTTCAGATTTTATCTCTACTCAGTCAATTGTATTTTTGGTTGAAACTGATAGAGAGAAGATTTTAAATAAAATACCCATTGTCCTAAACATTGAAAATGATCCAAAAACCTATAGTGAGGCCATGACCTCTAGAGATGCTGCCTTTTGGAAGGAAGCTATAAATGATGAAATAGATTCAATAATGTCAAATAACACATGGGTACTAGTAGATCTGCCTCTAGGATCAAAACCAATAAAATGTAAATGGGTGTTTAGAAGAAAATACAATACTGATAGAACTGTGCAAATTTTTAAGGCTAGATTGGTAGCCAAAGGATTTAGTCAAAAGGAATGGATTGATTACTTTGACACCTATGCACCAGTGGCTAGAACAACTTCTATTAGAACACTTATAGCATTAGCATCAATTTATCACTTATTTGTTCACCAAATGGATGTTAAAACTGCTTTTTTAAATGGTGATTTAAATGAAGAGGTTTACAAGGAACAACCAGAAGGATTTGTTCTTCTTGGAAACGAGAAGAAAGTCTGTAAACTGGTTAAATCACTATATGGATTAAAACAAGCACATAAACAGTGGCATGAGAAATTTGATTCTTGCATTCTAGCTTTTGATTTTAAACATAATAGTGCTGATAGATGCATCTACTCAAAATTCATTGAAAATTATGGAGTAATTGTGTGTCTTTATGTGGATGATATGCTTATTGTGGGTACAAATATGGTTGGCATAAATGAAACTAAAAACTACTTATCCTCTGTTTTCAATATGAAAGATTTAGGAGAAGTAGATACCATATTGGGAATAAAAGTTAAAAAGCATAGTAGGGGCTATGCATTAAGCCAATCACATTATATTGAGAAAGTACTTGAGAAATTTAAGCATTTAGGGTTTAAAGAATATAGCACACCATATGATTCTAGTATAAAGCTAGTAGAAAATACTGGTAGAGCAATTGCACAACTTGAGTATGCTAGTGCAGTAGGGAGCTTGATGTATGCTATGCTTTGTACCAGACCTGGTATTGCATTTGCAGTAAGTAAACTCAGACGGTTTACAAGTAATCCCAGTGCAGAGCACTGGAAGGCAATTAGGAGAGTTCTTGGGTATCTCAAGAGAACCTTGGAACTTGACTTGTTTTATTGTGATTATCCAGTTGTATTAGAAGGGTACACTGATGCAAGTTGGATTATCGGTAATGGAGATAACAAGTCCACATCTGGATGGATTTTTGTCCTTGGTGGGGGTGCGATCTCTTGGGCATCCAAGAGACAAACTTGTATATCTCACTCAACCATGGAATCTGAATTCATAGCCTTAGCTGCTGCTGGAAAAGAGGCTGAATGTATTAAGAATTCATTATTGGATATAAAACTTTGGCCTAGTCCTATGCCTCCTATTTCCATTTACTGTGATAGTGAGGCAACTCTATCAAGGGCCTACAATGGTAATTACAATGGTAAGTCCAGACATATAAGTCTGAGACATGAATTTGTTAGGCAACTGATTCAAGATGGAGTCATCACTATAACCGATGTGAGGTCAAGTAAAAACTTGGCTGATCCTCTTACCAAGGGTTTAGCTAGAGAATTGGTAAGAATGACAACCAAAAAGATGAGATTAAAACCCTTTACTTAGTTACCTGTAATGGTAACCCAACCTGAACTGAAAAGCCATCAGTATTGGGTTTAATGGGTAACAACAAGTTACAGCAATGTGACTGTTAGCATTGACATTGAGAAATTTCCCATCACAACATAAACGGTATTGTTCGTTATGATGAGAGGTTGAGATAAACTCTTAATGAAGTTCTGAAATGTGTCAAATAACGGAGCACATAGTGGAACTTCACTTATGTGAACATAGAAGTGGTGCCGCTTCTCATAAGGGTTTGAGTTTGCTCTCGGGATTGTTCATGAAACCAGGAAAGAAGCACATGGCCATAACAGTGCTGAGCAAAATTTGAAACTCCTTGCAGAGACTGAACATTTTTATGTGTATAGGTGTCTCGGTCTGTCTTGAGAGTAGTTGGTTTAAGGTCTTACCACCAATAACTTTGACAAGGCTCTGAGATAACTATACTAACAAGATGTTTAAGTTGATAAACACCTTTTGTATGCATAACTGTGTCATAGTAGTTTGGATTGAGAGAGAACTATGTAATTGATCAATCAATATGGGGGATTGTTGGGTTTTAATCTCATAAGAAATTAAACCCAATGGGTTTGATTGGTCAATTACATGAGAAATTGCACCTGCACATTTGGTTGAAAAATTAGTTTTTCTCTTACAAAAAAAAAAAAAAACCCAGTTTTGAACTTGCCCCACATTGGATAATTACAAGGTTTGTATTTAGTATTTCAATAGGAGCTGATTTGCACTCCTTAGAATTAGTAGAGGAGAGTATGGGGATTCGATACCGCGCAACGCGCGCACACGCGTGTGTGTGGGGCAATGAGACGCACTTTGCTCGCACTTCGCGCACACCTGCGTGGCTCGCGATGGGCGGCTCTGATTTTGGTGTGTTGATGACCGTTGATCACCGTTGATGAGATCAACGGTCACGATTCGATCGGGTGTGATCAAGAGGCAAAATTCAAAGTTAACAGTCACCAACTGTTAACAACTTTTTAAACAGTCACAATGGTTGAAATTGTGACTGTTCAAGGTGCCTTTTCTAAACCAGCACCTACCTTTTCCTCATACCTCTTCACAAATTATTTAAGGAGCATGAATCATACTCCAAAACACACAATTTCGAAATTCACTATCTCTCTCTCTCTGTCCGGTCTGCTACAGTCTCACAGAAGGTTTCTTTGGAGACTCTTCAACTTTGCTGGTTGCAGATTCTCACCCAAGGCTCTGTTGTATCCTGGGAACGAATTTGCCTGTATCCCAACAGCAAACTCAGTAAAACTGAGTAGGGGCAAATAACGTTCTAAAGACAGTGTCTTCAGACGCGCCTCAGAGCTTCTCCTCCTAAGTTACAGTGACCCCATCTTCCCCAACAAGAACCACTGAAAAAAAGGTGTAGGAGACACCCTTACCACGTGGCAAAAGCAAGGCTGCAATTTTTGCGTAATGAATTTGGTTTGGAGAAAATTCGTCTCTCCTTTTATAAGGAAGGAAGAATTCCCCTTTTTCATGGTATGGTGGATGGATGAAAGCAACAAAATCTTGAACTTTCACAATATAATGTTGTGGTTTTGTTGTTCAGAGTTACGAGAGCACTTCTTTTTTAAAGGAGAGATAATGGACTGTTTTTTTTTTTTTTTTTTGCGTGAGAGTTCAAAATGTTTATGCTGGTCTCACCCATCAGAGGTCTTGTGAGGGGTAGGATGGATAGGTCTGAGGGCTGAGATAAAATATTTGAGCCTGATTTAAACTTGAGTTGGGCTTGGTTTGAGGCATCGGATAGCTTAAGTCTGACCTGACGTAACCTGTGCCCATCTCAATAAATATATACATGTATTTATAGATATATAAAATAATTTTTTTAATTGTGTTTGTATAAGATAAATATATACATTTGTAAATAAAATTTGTACATGTTTTTAATCAATTATATTCCTAAGTTAGTCCACAAAACCCAATAAAAGATGACTATACAAAAATATATTTATAAAATTCATTCAAACCTGATCAACCCACCAAAACCCTAATAATCTTGGCTCGCCCCAAGCTGAGTTCTAGTCCGCATCATTTGTATTGGGTTAAGTTCAAGTTGGATTTGGGTTGATAAAGTGAAGCTTGACTTTAGGTTGGACAAAGTTTGAGTCCGAAACTTGCACCTTTAGATATGAATATGAATATGTATTGTAATAAACGTTGGATATATATGAACACAATGGAAAGAAAAGAATACACTTAGGCTCCATTTGGAAGGAGTATAAATACAATTATGTAGAGTGTAAAACTTTATATTTTGTATAAATTTGTATCGTACATATTTGCCTTTATACTCTTTCCAAACTGAGTTTTAAATACATTGAGAAAACTCTTACAAAACTTTGCAACCAATTGGTGATAGTACTTGAGGTCCCAAAACTTGGCAAATTTTAACCACATTCATAGACGCATCTCACATGATCTTCTATGCAATGCCCTCTACCAACTCATGGTATCTCAATTGTAGAGACTTGGAGCAAATCTCATTTTCCATGGGCACAGGGGATGAGCTCCCAGGTGACCGGTGTTGTGTAATCTCATGATTAAGGTTTAGCTGAACGCATTAATTGATGAGCGGGCTGTGAAACCAATGAGATGTCGAAGCTAACCGATACCGAACCCGGCCTTCTGATATCTTTTTTGTCGGCGTGCATGCCAATGTGGAAATATTTTCCAGCTGTCTATCACGAGGCTACGTCGCAGGCGTCCAGAAGCGTTAACATTTAGGAAAGACACTGGCTTTTCATATTTAATTTGACCAAAAACACCCTTTATAAAATGACCAAAACACCCTCAACTGCATGGCGCTGCAGCCAGACGGTGCTGTAATTGTCCCCCAAAGAAAAGAAAACGTCGATAACTGTGAAAGAAAGCATTACAGACGTTGATATAATTTCCAGGGGATCTATAGACGTTTGATTGGTATACCATGACATCATCAACGACGGTGAACCATGATTTGTTTCACAGATCAAACCGCATACAAGTCTGGTTTCAATTTTTTCTGAGGGCTACTGGTCTTACCACATCAGCGTGCGCTGAGATCCAGGCATCCAGCGCCTAGAAGCTCTCTCCTTGCTTCCTCTCGGCTCAGGGAAGGCGGAGCCTAGAGGATCTTAGGAATCTGGTTCTATCTATCTTCAGGACTTCAGGTTTCCGAAGGAAAAATTGAGAACAAAAATGTCTTTAACGTGTGTGAAAATGTCGGAAGATGTCTGGTTAACATGCCTTACGCATGCATTGTCTACGGAGACAGAAGAAATCATGGGTCTTCTCCTCGGAGACATCCAGGTCAGTTTGATTTCTTTGATTTTATATTTGTTGGATTCGATATTCATGAACTTTAGCTTCTGGGTTTCTTCGTTCCAGTTCAGGGGTGTTGGGGTTGGGGGGGGGGGTGATTCAGCTGGAAATGGGGTGGAAGGAGTTAAGGCTTAATGGGGTTTGGGTTGATTTGTGAAGTTTTTTCTTGTTTTATTACTTGGTGATCTTTTCTAAAGAGTTTATTGTGATAAGTGGTTTTATTATTAATCAAACTTAATTCTGTTTAGCTGTTGAGTATTGCGCATTTAAAACAATGGAAGAGATCCTATTTTTGTTTCTGTGGAAATGGAGTTCAGTAAGTACAGAATTTTGTGGCTTTTGATTGTTTTCTTCATCTCTTTGTCTTGTAATTTGTGAATTTTGCACTAGGTTTTCTTACTGGTACTTTGTTATTGAATATGAGGAATTGAATCGACTGGGTTATTGTCTTTTACTTATTTATTTTGGTATTATTGTCTTTTACTTATTTGAAAGTATCGGATAAGCTCCTGTGTTTTCTAATGTTTTGTTATGTGATGCCTTTTGGAGGTTCTTTGATTGGATCAATATGGTTGGGTTGGGGAATTTGAAACGAATTTGGTCTTTACAATTTGAAATGAAGTTGGTTCTTTTTCTTTTTAATTCTTTTTAGTTCTTCTGGTTAGTGTTTTTATGATATCTACTGGGTAAATTATAGTAATGTGATGGGTTCTGTATGTCTTCATTTAGGTGTTTTAAATTGTTATCAGATCTCTATTTGACCTACTGGTTTTCCCACTCCATGAAAAGTATTGCCATAATCAAGTGGTTTCGAGTTGCTAAATGCAATTTTGATGGATTAAGTTCTAATAATTGTATTTCTTCAATCATCACATCAGATGATTAGACGGGGTGTAAAAACAAAGTTTTAGCTGTAAAAGGGACAAAAATAATGGTTGAAATATTTCAATCAGAAAAAAAAAAAATCATGTCCATTTTATGGAGAAACAAGTGCAACCTTATGCTCAAGGTGTAGACTGGAACTCCCATATGATTGGAATTGATCAAACGGCTGCTGCTTTCTGATTTAGGGATTCTAGGGAACAGATTCTTTACCCTCCATTTTATCCTTCAGATTTCTTAGGTGTCATTCTGTATAATCTAACCATGGATTTGGCATTAATGGAAATATTGCTGGCATTGCTTGATGGAGGTATATCTTGAGTGCCTTATTGACAGGACTTGATAACCGAAAGTGATGTTATCTGCAGTTTTCACAAAATAATTGTGTCATTATTCTGGTGAAACTAGCCTGGATTAAGAAGCGAAACACGATTTTATTTTATTTTGGTTTTTTTTCCTCCCCCCCCCTGACATTACATGCTGGTTGTCTTGTTTTATTATGCTTTTGGTCATACATTAGGCCATGGAACCTTCCAGGTGCATGGCACATTTCATGGGATAAAAAAGGCCTTTTTGATGATCAGTTATTTGCTCAATGTTTTTTTTTTTTTTTTTTTTTTTTTTTTTTTTTTTTGTATCATTCTTTCTAGCAAATGGTTCAGTGGTTGAATACAAGCTCAATGAATCTTTGTATTAGCTTCAATATTTACTGTTTCCCCTTTAATTCTGGTTTTGATGTTGGTTACTTGGTTATATTCAGTACTTAAACAATGGGAGTGCAACCGCACTAATCTGGGGAGCATCACCTCAGACGCGGTCTGATCGTCGCAAGGATCGGGTAGAGACTAATCCAGAACAATTAGCTGCTGCATCAGCTCAGGCTGAGATATCCTTGATACTTTGTTTCTTATGTGCTTAGCAAATTTGGTTTCATTTTTTTTGGTAACTGGATATTTGAAATTTGAAGCCAGTTGGTTAGCATCTTCAAGTTCAACTTGACTCTTTAATGGCACAGAATGACACTGGCAACAGGAAGAACAACAAGAGTGATTGGGTGGTATCATTCACATCCACACATTACAGTTCTTCCATCCCATGTCGGTAAGGATGATTAATAGCTATTAATTTTTATTATTTTTTCTTAACCAAGGTTCTTTGTGAAGTTCATTCAATTTCATGCTACAGGAAATGCTTCTTTTTATTCTCATTTTACAATATGGTTCACTTTGATCCCTATTTAGCCATTTTTGTGGTCCATTTTTATATATGGATGTATGTGCATATGTATGTATATATGTATTCATATGGATACATCTTTATATATTTCTATATGTATTTGCCTTACCTTCTGTGGTAGTGAGGAGTTGTATTGTACCCTATTGCACCTACTATCTATAAAGAGGATTAACAAAATGAATAAACACCGGAAGATAAAACTGCCATATTTTTTGCTGATTGAAGCTATGAAACTTTAGTTGATACTAATTTTGTGTGCTATGTAAATTGGTGGGGGGGGGGTGTGGAGCATCAACCTATAATAGGATTATTATTATGATAGATGGTATCGTTCCACCTTTATGTTTGTTTAAAGAAACCAAATCTGTCTGATTGGTGTTTCCTAGCCATTTCTTTTACCATGTTGTCATTATAAAGTTTTTTTTTGAAAGGAGAAATTATAAAGTGCAACCATAGAAGATTTAGGGAGACTTCCAATGAAAAGAAAGTAACCATTGTCTAATTTTTTATGGGAACTACACAACTAAGTACATAGGCTGTTTAATAAAATCTATTCTATTATGACCTTGACAATATTATTTCATTATATTGTTGACATTATTATTTGAGTTATTTTGGTTGTATTGTTATTTAGGCATACTCCACTTTTTATGTTCCCCGTTATGTACAATCTTAAATTTTATTGGTGTGAACTATAGTAAGAAAGTGAAGTCTACTTAGATGATGAGAACAACATGCCTACCTGACCTCTAACAGTAACAACTTCTAATAGATTTGGGTGGTAATTGGTGCACGATTTTGCAACAAAAAAAGTGATTGATTTAATAATATTTTTATTTACCATAAATGAGGGTATCTTTTATCTTTTCATTGTAAGATTGCCCCTTAAATGAAAAATGGGGTGTTCGCATATGTCACTATCCTAGTATTTTCTTTTTTGATATTTTCCTAGTAATTTCTTCCTTGGTGCATTTATACCCTCAAGATAAAGTGTTGGTTCCATCTCCTGGTGCTGATGGTATTATTGCAGGCCAGTTCTTACATGCATCAACAATAGCCTCATGACACATAACCATGTCTCATGTGCATGGCATTCACCATGCACATACAAGGGCTTCAAAATTCTATATTCTATACCTGCTCATAAGTGAGTATGAGTTGTCTACAGTTCTATTCATAGTACTTGGACAATCAAGATAGACCATGTCAATTCTGTATCACATTGGCACTGGAATTTTGTTGGTTACTTAATCTTCGCAAGAGGCTTAAATGTTAATGTGGCAGATGCTGACTAGCCCAGTAGCATATTTTTGATGAGGTAGACCATATGTGATTTTGTGTCCCATGTGAGTTCTTTCACATGTACATGGACATTGGAGTTTATCATGCATAGATGGAGGTTTTAAGGATCTCTACCTGCTTTTAAGATTTATACCTGCTTATGTTACTTGCTTGCATGGAGGATATCTTGATCATTATGAAGCTTGTGGAGTTATTGACTATTAATGGGTTCCAAACATAATAGAGTGATAATCTAGGGCGTTGTTTGTGAGTCAATAGGTAAATGGTGGAATTTTAGGCCTTCTTTCTAACTGCATGTATTTGGATTTTGTGGGCTTTTTTTTTTTTGTTATTTTTTTTTGTTTTCAAATCAACAAGCTCAATGTCCAGTGTTTAGTAGGTGAAGTCAGGATTTGATCCTAGGTCTGGGGCTTGACTCCTGTCATGCTGTACATTTACTTAATAAAATTTTAACTGGGTGTTCACTTCTTTGTGAGCTCTATATAATAAGCTATGATCCCATGGCTCCTTAATGTGCTTGGTATATCTAACATGAAGATAATAGGATATCAGTGGATAGAGAGTTGCGACATGGATATTTCTAGAATATAGTGTACTGAATAGACACTTATAGTAGCATGCAAACAAATCGTACTACAAGGAACTTTGTGAAATGTTAATAACCTTAACCAAATTTGGCAAGTTACTAGTATTGGAAAAGATAGCTTAAAAAACTTAATGTAGAATTATGGTATCAGCTTATGGAATATTGGATCAGTATCAATAATTGTCTCTTGATTCAGTAACTGAAGGGTTGTGCCCCTGTTCCTCTTTTGGTAACTACCTATGCATCTTGGTTAATGAGGATGTCCAATTATCACAAGGTTTATGACAAAGAAACTCTGGAGTCTGGAAAACCTGAAATAGGTTTCCCATTGTATTTCAATGTGAGAGGCTGCAGCTCATGCCTCTCTTTGGGATGCTTGTAATGCTCAAATTTTATATTTAATGAAATCATTATTAATTATCAAAATAAAATATTTGCATGAATCTAGAATGTGGATACAACATGATCACCAACATGTTCATCTTCAAAAAATGGGTGTCCTTTTTAAGTGGGGTTTGTGTTTATTTATCATCAATGGAGAAAAAAGCTGAACAATACTGGCAAATGCTGCTGGTTTGCAATGTAACACTAATACCCCATATTTTTAGAATTGGTGACTAGCTCTGAATTCATAACTTGTATTGGCATTATCCTGGATGATGTCAATTTTAATGTGGCTATGTAAATTACAATGGCCATAGATATAGAGAAGTTACATTTTTTTTACCCAGAAGATTCAAATTGAACCTTTGCTCTGAAAAGTTATCTCCAGATGATTGATATAACGGCTATGTTTGTTTCAATATAAAATTGACAGAAAAACTTTCAGGCTGATTTTTTCCCCTTTTACAATGAAAACTTTCTTTTCTCATCAAATAAGTTAGAAGAGGTAGACATTTTTTGTTCATCATGTAAGACACAAATACTAGCTGAAATAATTTATTCTGAAATTGCATGGTGTTCCAATAAAAGCTGCTTTGTGTATGAATGCATTTAACATAGGTTAAAGTCCTGTCAAGTGCATGAAGATTAAATGTGATTCTCTGTTCTCTTTTGAGTACTTATTCCTTTATGAGCTTGCTTGAGAAAGAGATTTATATCTGCAGTCTTTCTTCTGCAGATGTTCGGACCCAGGCCATGTATCAACTTTTAGATTCTGGGTTCATTGGATTGATATTTTCTTGTTTCAGTGAAGATGCTCACAAGGTCTGCTTTGTAATTTATGCTATTTTATGAATCTAATATCGCAACTGGATTTCTAGGCATTTGATGTAAACATTCTGGCAATTATTTCAGGTTGGAAGAATCCAGGTCATTGCGTTCCAGTCCTTGGATGGGAAGCAGAAGCATGTGTCAAGACCAGTTTCTGTATCACCTGTTAATAGCAGTTCAATTATAGAGGTAGACTCATCTTGGAATTCTTCAGAGAATGTGTCAACAAGATCTGGCTCTGTCAGGACAGAAAGCCTTGAACAGGATACTGCTGATTCAAGAACTACCATGAGACCTTCTAAAGTATGTATAAAGCTCTTATGGTATTCCAATGCGTTCACTATTTGTTGTTTCAATTGAACTATAGAAACTGTGGCCGTTCATTAGGACAGTCATAAAATATATAGTGTTGTGGCTGGATTCAGAGCTCAGCCAATTGCTATTGCTAACTGATATTTTAGACAGGACCATGCTCCATTTTTGTTCTAATCAGTCAATGCTGCTTGAAGTGTGAAATCCCATAAAAAGAACTACTTAAATATTATTTTTGGGTATGTATTTGGAATCTCATCAATCCCTGGAAGCTGATAATAATGCATGACCTATTGATAAAAAAAGTAATAATAGTAATGCAGGACCTAGTTATCATTTATCAAAAATAATAATGCAGGACTTGATGCAAGGAGTATTAAGAAATATTTCAGATAGTTTGCTATAGAACTTAAATGGAAAGCATATTGACAATACTAGCTAATTCTTTTTTCAAAAAGAAAAAAAAAAAAAACTAGCTAATACTTTGTTATTGGCCTGCTCTGGATGTTGACAATTCCAGCCTTTTCCTCTGGTAAAGCTTTACTTGTAATAATATACTAGATGGTAGTCTTCTTTTAGTTAGTCTTCTGATTATGAGTACTGTTATATGGTTGTATGGTTGTTTAGGGTGTAGGAAGAGCATCAGACTTGGAAGGTTTTTTTGCTCATGCTGATGTCAACTATCTTGGGAAAGAGAAAATGGGAGGAAACTACCATGCTGACAACCTACAAAATGCCATTGTTGATGTAGACTCCATGGACATGACTGCAAGTATGCAGGAGGCAATGCACCGGTCAAATTTGGACATGAGGTATTACATGAGTATGTACTTGATCACCTGATAACTGTTTCATTCTTTTTTCTTGCTTTTATTATGTCCAATGTTCTGATATTGCAGATGTTATTCAGGCGACTTTTTTTTTTTTTGTGGCGGACTTCTTCTTTCCACTTATCATGATAAGAACCCACTTTTAGATTCCGAAGGAAGGTGAAAAGTATCTAATTGCAATTGCAGTCTTCTAAATTGGTGCCATGTAGACTTAAATAATAACCTAATAAGTTCAAGGGTGTGTGCTAGAGATTAGGTGGGGGAATTTAGAATATCGAGAGAATTTAGAATGTTCTATAATGCCCTTAAAGAAAATTTTCAAGCTTTTGAGAAAAGAAATTTTTGTATATGCATAACCACACATTTGTATACATATAATCGAACATAGACATAGAAAAAAGGTTCACTAGTTGTATCAAGTAGAAACTTCCTTATGTGACCTGTTATCTGCCATGTGGAAGCATATTCCAAGCCATCCACCAAGTACAGGACCTTCTAGATTGGCAATCTATTCAAGCATCCAGTCCACGCCAGCTTTTTTTCCTACCTTTGGTTAGTGTTTTTAATGAATAATATTAGCAGTTTAAAGTTTCTATATCTTAATATCAAACTTGCCTAAAATAATAAACATCATGGTGAAGACAGCTTATTGGGAGTAAATGAAAATTTATTAAATCAAAAAAGAAGAGTACAATCCAAATGGTGACGAGGTGTCACCACTGCTCACACAACAAACTAACTCTTGATAAGAGCAGACATTAATCCAAATTACAACCGCTGAGTTTCTAGAATATTCCAAAAATTCCTCCCCATTTCAGATCTGCTGATTTGATCAAATTCTGGTAGCACCCAAACCCAATCCACTACTAGCTTCCCAACCAGAGCAACTAGTGTTTCAGTGTTCTTTGATCTGTCCTCAAAGAGTCTTCTGTTTCTTTCATTCCAAAGAACCCAGTACACTGCAAAAGGAATGCAGCTCCACACTATCCTTGCTTTCCTGCTGTTGTTTACTAATTGTCTTCTATTTCTGTTGATGATTTATTAAGAGGATTGGCCACAATTTCTAGCTTTACCCATAGAAAAAACCATATTACTACTACTTGGCTAGAACTGAGACAGATCAAAATTTTGTAACGTATTGGCCCATATTGACTGATACATATCGTATCGGTGACCCATCGATATGCGAAATACATGGAGTTTTGGGGTAAGAGTAAGACTTATTTCAGGGGGTAGCGAGGCCTTATACTGACTCCCCTGAACCTGTTTTAAAAAACCTAAAAAAAAAATAAAAGCATGTGATGTTAAAGTCCGATATCCCCTGTCTGGCATATTGAACTGAATCGATACTTCTTGGAAATAGGGACATTGGAACTCAACTTTGATGGGTGCAGCATTGGAAACCTGGGGCCGTTAGTCATAGGGGGTGTTAGATATCACCATGGAAATGTTATTATGAGTTTCACAGGGCCAATTGGACAAGGAAATTCACAAAGAGCTGAGATGTCTGCACTTGGGCACTTCGAAATGTGGTTAGAGAAACTATTTCATTAGCACCCAATCTGAACCATTTATTCAGATGGAAACCCTTCATGGCTATGTAATACCAGATGCCCTTGCAAGAAGTGGAGTATCCAGGGATCAACTTTTGTGGGTGACATCGAGTCTGGGTTTTGATGTAAATCCATGATAGTAACAAAAAATTAAGGATGTCAGTCAGCTTGAGCTGTTTGTATCGTGTTGTCTGTATGTGTCTGGATACAGAGATGTTTCTTATGATTAATACAAATCATAGTTTCTAATTAAAAAAAAAAAATGAGAGAAGTGTTATGGAGCAGGGATAGGAGAAATTACAGAAGTGGGAGAGGCACCTTGAATGGATGCTTGATAGAAGTAGGGGTTTCTTGTTGGGAAAACTTGAGCATTCTGATGTAGTTTAGGTTTATTTTATTTTTATGCGGTTTGGGTTTAAATTTTGTCTCCATTTTTTCCAATTTTAGGTGTTTGTTTGACCCTTCTTGTCTATACAAGTCCAGATTTGTTGTTTCTGAAAAAAATGCATGATCTAGTTATTTTAGGTGCCAAAAGTGTGCTTTCAATTTTGTCTCTGCTAATTAGGTGATTTTGGGTAATAGTGGTGCAGAATATGTCAGGAAGGAAATTCCTTTGATAGTCTTGCCAACATCATCTCTTTTAAAGCTCGATTCTCCTTTAACTTCATTCATGGAGTTGCAGCGGGTATTGTTTGAGGAGGAGAGGGCAGCATATAACCAAGCCATTTTACAGAATATGCGGTAAACAAATGATACCCGACCACATGCTTCCATACCTAAAGTATTTTACATGCCCATTTAGGGGTTATTTGCCAATATGCATGATTTTATTTTTTTTAAAGCAAAGTCGTGCATAAGCATCCTCTTAGTGGCTTTATCATCATCATTTATTTATTCCATTTGTCTCAATCTCTAATTTTAGGGATGGGAAGATACATCCCCTTGCCTTCATCCATCACACATCAACATACCAGGCTTCAATGTGCAAGTTAATGGAGTATTGGTTAGGACAAGTCCTCTTATTTTTCTCTTCTTTTACTATTGTATCTGAACATTTCATTTTGTTTCAATGCTTTATGTTTTTATTATATATATTTTTAGAAAGGCTCACTCATTTATAGTCATACTAGAATTAATCGATTAGATCACATTTTCTTTTAACTGCTGCTTTTTTATCACTATTAACTACGTCTTTTTATTCCATTTGCAGTTTAAGTCCAGCTATAAGTGCTCTTCAGGACCGTTTCAGAGAAAATGAAATTAGGGTACTGAATTCCATACTCTCTAGAGAAATCTCACTTCAACTTCTGCAAAGACATTAAAGATGGTTAATTTGCTTCATGGCAAGGCATATGATGTACTTGTTTCTTTTTTCCCTTTTTTTGGGGGGGTGGGGGGTGGGGATAATGAATTATCCTTTATCCAAAAGAAAGAAAAAGGAAAACGAAGTAAGAAGGAAACTGCTGGTGAATCCTAGCTCTTGGAGCTATGATTCAGTTTGGAAGGTTGAAAAGGGGAAAAAGAAAGAGGTGCAACCACCAGGTGAAAAGGGCAAAGTCTGAAATAGATGGTCACCCAATTAAGCCATTTTTACCTGTAAGGAAGTGTACCCACCAAATGTTTGGACCCAACACTTTGGCCTAATAGGACTTTGCCAGCATGTACTGTGATGCCATTGATATACCATGTAACTGATAGTGTTTGCAGTTATGCTGTACTTTATCCATATTTTAAGGTAGGGCACTGATATGCTTTTCTGAAAAAACAGTTGGCCATGCTGACGGAGGAAGCCAAGACATTGGAGATGGATGCAATCAGAGAGAGTGAATCAAATATGGAGTCTACTAGGAATTATCCTACTCATGGGCATCGGGGCAGTCCACAACTGGGTCAGAGGGATTCTTATAATTCTTCAGACTCGACTAGTCAGTGGTCTCCTGTTGGCATCAGTAGCCGGAGTAGAAAAGGTTCTTAATGTAAGACATTCATGTTTCCTTTTGAGGCATTATGCAAGTCTTGTTTCTTGTGCTGCACCTCCCCTTCTTTTCCCTTGTTTTTGTAACTTGCAGATGCTTGGTAAGATCTAAGATATGCTCAAATTGTACCATATTAGAACACTATTTAGGGGTTGAAATATGGTTTTTCCATATCTTGTAAATGAAAGATTCAGGATTCAAACACCTCTCTCCTCTTCCACCCCCTTTTTTCTTGAAGTTGGGTGGAAAGATTAAAAGGGGCGACGCCCATGTACAAAGGGCCATGTCTTTTATGACAAAACTCCTCAAACTTCAAGAACTACTTGAATGTTAATTTCAGTTTGTTTTGCAGGGTTATTACTGATCAAATAATTGCTTGATATGTTATAGCTATTCCTACATGTTAATCAGGGAAATTATCTTATTTGGCCGTAGTTCCTATCAGGCAGAGAGTTCTGATTCACTATTGCAAAGGAGAAGAATGCAAATTCTGATTTACTTTTACTCGGGTTTATATTTGCTTTGGGTTCATCTTCACTGCAATCAAAGAAAATAAGGTAAAGGTAGAAACAAAAGTTAATTAGAATTTACACTCAAACTTTTGCACCAATACAAATGAAATTGCACTGCAAATCAACCAGGTCCAACCGTCCAGGAACACAACTACATGCACATATTGTTAGAAGCGTGCGTCACAGGCCTGCCAGCATTGTGAGCAGACGGTTCAGGCCAGGATCAGAATTTGTAGGCCCAAAGTACTGTTGGGGTAGGTGTCAGCTTGGAATTGATGCCAATTTAGTGGTGGTCATTGGTGCATAGAGTGTGGGTTGTTGACATTTTGAATGTTTATAACTCTGCAGTGGAAATCAGAAATCTGCATTGGGCCTGTCTATTTTTCTGTAATTTGGGCTAGTCTTGGGTACAAAAGTTTGGATTTTTGTTTTATTATTTTTTTTCACGTGGATTCAGTTTGGAAGGAGTACAAATACAAATTTGTAGAATGCAAAACTTTGCATTTTATATTATTTTGTATGTATTTTGTACTGTACATATTTGAATTTGTACTCTTTCAAAATGGGCTGATCGGTTAACCCGATCCCAGCCTAGACATTGAATCCAACCTAAATGCATCACATTTCAGTATGGGTTGGGCTCCGATTACACAGTTTGGACATGACCTTGGGCTAAGTTCAGGTTTAGGCCTTAACCCCAATTTTTAGGGTTGGGCCTGGGTTGACCTGACCTTAAGAGCAGAGCTATGTGATGGCTAAGCCTGTGATGCTAGCATTATTTTGATAGGAGACTTGAGAAAGATCTAATTTATTTGATAATAATTGGGTCAGTCTTGACACAAAGCGATAGATGCATCCATTATGCTTAAGGTTGTGTTTGGCTTATTAGAAAGTAGGAGAGAACCAAAAAGCTGAGGGAAAAATCTTAAAAATTTACCTAACACAGCTTTCTTAAGCTATTCCTTCTGATATTTTAATTTAATTGCTCTTTTCGTCCTTGCTATTCCTTCTGATATTTTAATTTAATTGCTCTTTTTGTCCTCTTCACCTGTGGTTGTGGTAATAATTATACAACCCTTGGTGAGATTTATAATCATCAAAGTCTTTACGATGGAAAGAAGGTTGCTCGCCTTTCAAAATAGGATTTATTGTTGATGTTGAACTTTAGGGCCCAGATCTGCTGCAATCATCTCAGCATTTCCTTTCTACCATGGCAGCATCTGGTTGCAGCAGATGTGAAATCAGTCATAAAGAACTCTGTAATTTGAGCCCTTGAAATCCACATCAACAACAATACCAAGAAATATTCTACTTGTTATGTGTTCAACTAATGCATTAAGCCTTAAATTTGGGAAACAGTTGAAAGGTGTTAGATCATGTGCATGTGCAAGCATGTGCTCATTCATGTGGATTGTACTGGTGGTAGATGAGGTATTCACCATTCTTATCCTTTCACCATGACATGCTCTGTAACCACAATGATGATATTCTCTTCTTTTCCTTTTTCTTCATCTCCGGGATTGATCATAATGATGGCACCATTTGGTCCCTCCTCAGTCCTCACAGTCCCCTGTCTCTGTCCCTCCAATCCTAGGAATTGCATGGATCACCTTTACTGAAGACACTCGAATGGAAATGGGTCTCTCTTGTCTCTTGCATAGATGAACAAATGTTTTTTTTTTAACAAACAACTCCGCCTTGTAATTGCTGTTGGGTTCTCTCCAATTTGAAACCTTTTGTTATGGTGAGCTATATCCATATTTTCCTTCACTTTCTTAGGCTTCTAATGTTAACTGAATTCAGTCACAAACGCAAACGAGAGGAAAGAGTTCACTTTTGCTACGACATGGTTTTAGCCTCATCATGGCTAACAGTGTAGCAAAAGTGATTTGGAGAAGAAAAAGGGGGAAAGAAGAGTAACTGTCAGTGTTTTAAAAACCCTCTTAGAGGCCAACCCTGTTTGATCGTTTGGGTTGGGTGGGTCAACCCATGATGTCATATGTTTGTAAATGCAGAAGATTTGTATAACAAATAGAAATAATGATGGGAATGGCCAGAAGGGGTAGAAAAAATATAAAAGAAAGTACAGAAAATTGAGCATCCTCTAATCTTACTTATTGATCACATTAAACAAAGCAAATGCAACAAATAAAAAGTATTGTTGTTAATTTTTAAATGGATAAAAATGACAAAAAAAAAAAAAAAGATGTCTAACCTGTAGTTCTGTTCACAGGCCGAGTTTTGGGCTCGGGTTCGGCCCATGAAACATTTTACACTATTTTGGGTTGGGCCATTCAAATTTTGGTAAAAGCTCAACTCGAACCCAACCTGTGAAGGGGTCCACTAACCTGTGGGTTTGACCCACTGATTGGATCAATAGGTTAATGGTTCAATCATAGTCAAACCCATGCAACGGTTTAACCAATTGAGTCAACATCGAGTTGAAAACATTGGTATTTGTAGATTCAATTTCATTTAACCACTTAAAGAAATGACACAAAACCGTAACTAACATTCAACAACCGATCATGTTAATTACCTAGTTCACACATGATTTGGAATTAGTTAATATATAATTTACAGGGCAGTTAGTTCTAAACTTAGAAACATATGTCGATGTCATTGATTAAATCTAGGTTACCCAGTTTTCGAGTATTCTAACTTTTTGAAATCATTGGGGATGCCGTGGAATATAAAAGTGGTATGAGAACAGAGAACTCTCCTTGTTCCATATTACTTCATTGAATGTTCCTCCATGCCTCCTCAAGTTGACAAAAGCACCCTTATCCTTATTGAGAAGGCCAATATGCCCTTCCATGCCATGAAGGCATGAACACAAGTAAAATGGTCCCTGGAGGAAAATGCAACTTGCTCTGAATCTAACTTGGGAATGGTTATTTTTGCTTGATCACTCTCATTGAACTAATAGTTCCATATTGGATGATAAATTTCTTCTCTGAAATGTTTAGGTAAATTTGATTGGAATGATTTCATTACAGATGATTTCCAAAGGGCCCATATATATAATAGGATGTGATGGATCTTATATTGAGATATATCATTCGACAAATTTGTCTGTCCTGGAGATTTCCCAGACATGACCTAGAGGGTGGTCCAGCCCTTCTGGTCACTACCCAATCTCTGTACCGAGTACTGACAAGAACATGGAAAGATGGAGGGGGAGAGAGAGAGAGAGAGAGAGAGAGAGAGAGAGAGAGAGAGAGAGAGAGCATCTGGATATATTCAAATGGTTTTATGGATGGAAATGTGTCTTTACACCACATGAACTTTCTTAATTCCTACATCCATACCTCTTAATCTTAGCTTTTTCCTGTTTGTCTCCATAAAATATTTACCTACGTTGCGTTTCTTCTATAAATTATATGAAAATAGAGTTTCTCTTTCATTAGTAAGCTGTTTTATAAATTTTCTGTATGTATGTAAAGTATGTATTACTGAATTACTGATGAATAACATGAAACAAAATAGATGTATGTCTTGGAGCTGCCTCTTTCCATGATTGTATGTCCTCTCAGGAGTCAGAAGGTTTTCCATATGATGAATTGGACGACTAAACATAAGCCCTTTTGAAATTTGTCCATTTTTCACTATGTCATGCCTTGTGATTTTAGTAATTGTAGGAAAAACGAATTTTCTGTTAAATGATTCTTTTCCCTCTGTGTCATGGGGTTGTCAGTTTGGCCACGCTTGTCTAGTCTTCTTTACACATAATAGAAAGATTGAACCATGGAAGTCTGCAATTTGGATGGCTCTCAGGATGAAAATTTCCCTCATATCTGTTTCCTACTAGTTTGAGTTGAACTATCAATGTCTTTCTTTCCAGAATTCATTCTGTGGGTTTTACTGGTGCTTCATCTTCAGCTTCAAAAATGGTTCTAGGCTTCTAGCCCAGAAGAAAAAGGATTTCGGGGGTTGGGGCACAACCGGAGCCTTGTCCAGATCTACACTAGGTTTGAAATTACTCACCCAAACATTGCAAGAAGCAGGTGGCTGGGCTAGGTTGTTCTGTAATCTCTGTTACAATGAGAGTTGAAGAAATGCCCAACTGAAAATCAAGTCGGATAAAAGCCCAACTGAAGCTGGGAAAAGCAAATTCTGTTTGGCAGAACATTTAAAAATTGCCACGCCTTAGCACCACCCAGACCCAGTCAGTATTCAGTAGTCATCCACCATTTGAACAGAGTGGTTTAACTTATCAGTGGAGTTCAAATTTTTTTGTCTAATGTACTTTCTAACTAAAACAAAGCTGCCAAAAATAAATATTTAGAATTGTATATGCACTCGTGAACAACAGTTGCATGTACATGAAAAGATTTGAGCAAGTATTTGAGATTTTAGTGGGGGGATGATGTGTCCATGGACAAGTAATGGAGGATTGAGTTTTCCAATACATTTGCTTCTGTGCAGTACTGCAATTTTTGCTGGGTTTGCTACCTGGAATTGAAACCAAAAGGAGGAATCATAAGATTCTGCAGAGTAAAAGAAAAGTGTGAAAACTGAGGTCAGTAAGAAACTGTACTGTATAAAATATTCAAATAAGATAAACTTCTTCTGTACTCTGAGCAGTACAAATCCTTGTAAACAAGGGAGAGGATTCCATCTTTTTTACCACCCCACATTTCAATGATCAAGCATCTCCATATTTCCTCGTTTTTTTAGCTTCAAGTGGTAAGAACTAAGAAGTGTCATACTTCAGCTGCATTTGACGACCCACCAGCTCTGGTTTTGGATGGGAATCCCAGAAACCAGACCGACGAAGATACCTCGAAAACAAGAGAGAGAAAGAAAGAGAGAAGAGAGAGAGATGAAGGGTCTCTATCAGTGAATTGGTATGCCAGACGTACAGCTTGAGGTGTTGGGGTTAGGGTCCAATGATCCAAACATGCAGAGAACCTACCTGGTCATCATGTATTTCTACTTCGCCTTTTTTTTTTTTTTTTGGTGTGGTTGTTGTTTTGTAATTGGACCGTCTTGGGTTTCGGGTCACTGACTTGTAGGTGAGGTGAGACCGGGACCTATGCCTGTCTCATGTTAAGTTGATTGGGACCCACCGTCGAATACTCGTACTGCATTTTTGTGGTTACCAAACTACCAATTGGTCAGCTCTACGTACGTCTTGGCCCAGGGCTTAGGAGCCTAGGACTAGCGGTTGCAAAGAATCGCATCTTCCTTGCGGTGGGCTCGGGTTCCAACTATTTAACTCGGTACCGCTCCGATAAATTACCCGATATCCGACTGTGGCATCTTATCGCCAATCCGCGATCGGACTTTCGGTTGTTTGTTAAGCCCCCGTTTGCGAGTGTTTATTTTACAACGGGACTACAGTCAATACACTAATAAGCACTTTTATGTGTTTGGGAAACTTATATCTATATTTATATTATTATAAAAAGTATGAACCCGTCTTGTATTTTTAAAATTATTTTGACTAAAATATTCCTCTTTTGAAATGTGTTCCCTCTTTATTGTGTGGGTAGAAAATATAATTTAAATACTATTATTAAGTTCATTCAATTTCCTTTTATTAATCTCACATTTAAGGCATTAGCTCCCATTCTCTTTCATTGAATTATATATTTATTTTTTATTTCTTATAACTAAATTCTACTGATTAATTTTTTCATTAATCCCATTTCATTTTTATCATCAATTCTACTAATTATTACATAACAAAAGTCTATCGGGAAACAAAACCATAATTTTGTTTAGGTGGTGATTAAGAAATAAATAAAAATGTCTAAAGAAAATAAAGAAAATATATCAAAAATTTGGGCAGATATAAGATAAATAAAAAATATTTTTATTAATGACAAAAATGGAATATAGAATTTAAAACCAACTAGAAATAAAATCGTTTTCCAATTCCCTCTCATTAAAGTTCCATATATAAGTTATTAACTCTCATTCTCTTATTAAATCCTATATTTAAGGTATATCTGTTTCTCATCATTAAATTCTACTAGTTAAATCTAGAACATTAATTTTAATAGTATAAAAATCAATATTTAGAAAATTAATCTATACTACTATAAAAGTTGTCAATAGCTCCCCATGGTTTCTAGAATTTTTTTGACTAAAGTACCCTTATTTTTTGAATTTGGTTTCTCTCTATTGTGAGGGTAGAAAATATAATTTGAATATTACTTTTTAATACATTTCATTCATTCATTAAATCCCACTCTCTCTCATTGAATCCTATATTTAAGTTATTTTTGTCTATCATCATTAAATTCTATTAATTAAATCAATGAACATTGGTATTAATAATATAAAACCCATATTTTAATCAACTAAAAATGAAACTCATTTTCTAGGTAGCAAATAAGTAGTTATACCGTTTAGGTCAAATAGGTGAACCAATTATACCATAATTAAGCACTAAAAATTTAAAAATAGATAAAAATGCATAAATAAAAATTAGAAAATTTTAGTAACATCTTTAATATTATATATTTGCCATACATATTAAACAAAAATAGGTATATGGAATGCAATATCTAAAACTGATCCATAAATGAAACCATTTTACTTCTTGAGTGGTGGGTCAATGTTTTAGCCATTCACATCAATGGGTCAAACCCATGATATTATAATTGAATAATAAATTTAAAAATATAGAAATAAAAAATACTATAATTAAATACTAAAAATTAAAAATACATAAATAAAAAACTAGAAAAAAAATTTAGACATATCTTTAATATTATATATTTGACATATTAAACAAAATAGGTATGATAAAAAAAAGTATTTTAATTAATAATGGAAATGGAATGCAATATTTACAAATAATCAACAAATGAAACCATTTCCCTCCTTGAGTGGTGGGTCAATGGTTTAATCATTTAGACCAATGGATCAACCCATGATGTCATATAGTAAAATAACATTTTTCTAAAACTAGAAAAATACAAAAGATTATAGAAAATACATAAAATAGAAACTAGACACATCTCTAACATTATATATTAATTCATATTAAAAAAGATAAGTGTGATAAACAAGAATTACTTTTATTAATGGTGTAGTGAAATAAAAATTTAAAACCAAATGAATAAATTGTCCAAGTAAAATGGGTCAGCCCATGTTGTTATGATTGAATAATAAAATTTAAAAAGCATAGAAATACAAAAATAGTAGAAAATTTGGCACATCTCTAATATTATATACCATCATATTATTGAAAAAAAGAAGTGTGATAAATAAGAGTTATTTTTATTGATGGTGGAAATGGAATACAAAAAGTAAAATTGTCTTGAAAATGGAAATGCTTTCCATTCAAGGAATGGTTCAGGAATTAAATAGTGTAGGTTAACACATGATGTTATAATTAAATAATAAAAATTTTAAAATAGATGGAAATACTAAAATTTATAAAAAGCAGAAAAAGTTCATAGAAAAATTAAGACATCCTTGATATTATACATTCATCACATTGTATAAAAAAGAATTGTTTTATTTATAAAATGAAAATGGAGTACAAATTTTAAAATTTACATAAAAATAAACCCATGTTTTGTGTTATGTCAAATGGGATATAGCTCATGATATCGTTATTATTGTTATTAAAATTCTTGTTATCTAAAATTGTCACATGCAATGCACGTGCACATTTACTAGTTTTTGAAAAAGTGCTTATTGCATTTTTGGCCTATTTTTTGACCCATAATGTAATAATGTAATTTTCAAAATACCTATACTAAATGTGAATGAAGTGCTTTTCACCAAGCACTCATAAGCGCTTATTAGGATATAAGATAAGCACTTATTTTTCAACAAGTAACTAAAAGGTGGCTGGACTGGCTGAGTTGAATGGCTTGTTGATTTGTTTCTTTGATTATTATTAAAGCCCATTCGTTTTTCATTTGGTTCTTTACCTGGGTAAGTGAACCTATGTTCTCTTGTTTTTCAAGTAAATAAAACAATGATAAATTTAGCTATAAAAATCATCATTAAAATGGGTAATTTTGTCCCATCATGTAATGGCAACTTTCCCTGAGGTGGGAAAATTACTTAGCAATTTGAGAGATGAGATGCTTAGGGAAAATAATTTTTTATGGACCCTACATGAATCTAACAAATGAGCATGGGTATTTTGGTTAATGGGAACTTCCATTGATCAATTTTCCCCTTCAAAATCTAGGAAAAAAATCGGGCCTAATATAGATATTGGATATTTTATGATATTTTGGTTAATGGGTATTTTATGATCTATACCAAAACCAAGAAAAATATTCACTTTACATAATGTAGATATTGGATAAACTCCATACTCCTAATTACTACATTACAGGATAAGTTTGATCCACCAAAAGCCAAAATAATAAACAATTCATGACTTATTGTTTTGGGATAAGTTATTCATCTAGAAGTTATATAGGCAGGTGTCCATTATATTCTTATATTGCTTTTTTCAATGCCTTTTTCTCTAGGCCTTTCAGAGCACCTATAATTGGTTGTGGTTAGATGTGTAAATTGGGTCATGCTACTAGTGGCCTGGTACGATGGTTCATAGGCCATGTCGGGCTTGGGGTTTCAAGTCTATGGATCAGATCGAGCCAACATGATAGTGCGGCCCATGGGCTTGCATGGCCTAGCATGCGGCATGACCCAACCTGTAGGCCTGTAGTGGGCTGAGTGCGGCCCGCCCAAAGAATTAGTTATTGGAGACCCCCCCCCCCAATGGCTAGTTTCAACTTTTTGGGCCATTTTTTTTACAGAAATACCTCCAACAACTATATAGGTGGGTATTTATGTATTTTGGCTTTGGGGGAGAGATAAAATGACAATAATGCCCCCTAAGAACTATATAACAACTAATTTAGAGGGGTATTTAGGTAAAGTGATAAATTATTTTATAATAACCAAAATACCCCTCTTAATAAATAAAAAAAAATACTAGTTTTTAGGGTATTTTTGGAATTAAATTATTTTAAATTCATATAAATAGCCTTATCCTCCACTATTCTCATTACATCAATTCTCATATTCTCTTATACTCTCTCAAATCTCAATCTCTCATACATCATACTCTCACATATACTACTCTCATACTTTCTCTAGTCTCTAATTCTCAACTCAATTCAAGTTTCAACAAGAAGAAGGCTTGCTCGGATATCTCAAGTTAGTAATTTGGGAGACTTGGAGGTTTCAACCGTTGAAATTAAGTTGAGATTCCGAGCCAATAATTTGACTAAGTGCAATTAAATTAATTTTTATGTTTTTATAGTTAAAAATGGTCGGTTCCTCCTCTCACTCTTGACACTAATTCTCCAACATAATCAATGTCGACGATGTCGATGTTCAGTTGCAGTATGATAGTGTTAGCGCTAAAATGGATGTTATTGATATTACCAATGTTCCCACCCCATATTTAAAATAGAGAAGGTTGAGGGGAAGGGAAAGAGAGCCGTTTGTAAAAAATTTAAGTGTGACTTTAACTACAGTAGTAGTGGGGGTACTATCCACTTGGGTAGACATTTGAGACGCTATATGATGAAAGAAGAAGAAGAGAAAGAAACATCACAAGCACAAATAGGAAGTGAAAATTTTGGTACTTTTATGTAGGTCTGTAAATACTTTTAGCTGGAGATACTAAACTTGAAAATTTTTTTATGTAGGTCTGTAAATACACAATTTAAAAAAGTTTCTAAAAATACTATTAGAACAAATGCTTTAAAAATTTTTTATTCATACAAAAAATTAATTTCTATGTTATCAAATTTTAATTCTAAAGCTGCAATTTTTTCTGATATTTGGACATCTAGATTTAATATAAGTTGTATTTGTGTTACTAGTCATTTTATTGATGAAAAATGGTTTTTACATAAAAGAATTTTAAGTTTTACTAGGCTTGAATGGCCACATGCTGGCCTAATTATTGCTGCAAGTATTTTAAATACTTTATATATTTATGGAATTGAGAATAATTTTTTTATTAGTTTTGATAATGATTGTAATAATGATTAAGTAATAAATATTTTAAAATCTCAATTAAAACAATACTTAATATTAGATGTGCATGTTACATATTAAATTTATGTATTCAAAATGCTTTAAATATTATTTCTCATCATATTTCTAAAATTAGAAATTGTATAATATATATATTAAAAGTTCTAGAGCAAGAAAACAAGAATTTAAATATTTATGTCAAAATTATGACTTAAAATATAAGTATCTTGTATTAGATGTTTAACATACATGAAATTTTACATATTCTATGTTAGAAAGTTGTAATGCTTAGAAACAAATTCTTACTGATTTTTATAATGCACAAATGCCACATGATATTATACTTGAGGAAGATTAGGAAATGACAATTTGTATAAAAGATTTTTTACAATTTTTTTATGATGCAACTAATGAATTTTTGGGTGTTTATTACTCAACTAGTTGCCTTTGAGTTAATTGATTATTTATGATTAGTGATTTTTTTTTTTGCAAAATATAGGAAACATCCACAATTTGGAAGTATTATTGAAATAATGGAGAATAAATTTAAAAAATATTGGGAGAAAATTTCTCCTCTTTATAGCTTAGCTACAATATTAGACCTTATGATTATGAAAGATGGTTTAAAAGTTTTACTTGAATCATATTATGAAAATATGAATATTAAAATTGGAAATCGATAATTTATTATTTGAAATGTATAGTTTATATGAATTTCAAGTGGTAGGGCATAGGAAATTTTGTACAGGTGCAAGTTCCACTTCTGAAATAGCTATAAGATTAGATCTTAAGATTAGGAAAGATGGTTTGGAAGTTTTACTTGAATCATATTGTGAAAATATGAATATTGAAATTGGAAATAAATATGTATTAATAATTTATTATTTGAAATGTATAGTTTATATAAATTTCAAGTGGTAGGGTATAGGAAATCTTGTACAGGTGCAAGTTCCACTTATGAAATAGCTAGTTCCAATAGTGGAAAAGACAGAATTTGGTCTCTAATAAATAGGAGGCAGAAATCTACTACTACTTCATCAACAAGCTCATTTATTGAACTTAATTTTTATTTATAAGTAAGTTTTTTCTACTTTAGCTGATTCCTTCGATTTGGAAGAATGAGATAATTTTGATATTTTATCCTGGTGGAGAGGACATGAAAAAAAAAAACCTATCCAATCCTTGCCTCTATGGAGCGTGATCTACTAACCCCTCGAGTGTTTACAGTTCCATTAAAGTCTTGTTTTAGTATAGGTACTAGGGTGCTGGATGACAAGAGAAGCTACATGAATGATGAAAGTTTGATGATGTGCATTTGCCTTAAAGATTGGTTGGATGCTAAGGATAGATTACAAGACAAATGAGAGCATGATATTACACCTGATGTTTCACCTGAAGTAAATGATGAAAATCAAGGAAATGATTAGATAAAGATGCAGGTGGAGGTGGAACTTGAAGAGAAATGGTGGTGAAGTCAATATTTTTTATTTTTTTGTATACTCAATATTTCAATTATTGTATTTTTTTTTTCAATTTTTAAAATTATTGTATTATATTTTTTATATTTTATTCCATTTTTATATATTTCATACATCCATTGACCGTTGTATTGTTTAAATTGAAGAAAAAAAAATCCTATTTTTTTTCAATTTATTGTCCATTTTGTATTTTGTTAAGTATTTAAGTATTTTTTCATTTTAGATTTTTTATTTTTCCAATTTCTTCCCAAAGCTCGAAGGAAAGTGAAATATTTTAGTTTTAACGTTTACTTAGCAAAAAAAAAAAAAATCAAAATGTTAAAAAACAAAACTAAAACTAGTTTGGCCTAGGCCCAAGGTTCAGCTCGTAGCTCAGCCTAAGACAATCCATGCCCATGGCATGGCCTACAATCCACCTGACCTAGGCTTGTGGAACGACCGAACCAAACACGGGCTTGTATGGGCTCAGACCATGAGTTGTACCAGACCAACCCCCAAAGTATCCCAAGAAAAAGAAGCATGGTCTGGCTCGATCCGTTGACTGGGACAACATGACCTGCACTTTACACGGGCTGCACGTGGGCTATGCCATTTTGACCCGATTTACACCTGTAGTTGTGGTGCTGCCAAAATCACATAACTTTCACATTAATTAACGGAGGGCCATCTAGATATGCTTAAATAGTTTTAAAAACCATGGAATATCTATTTTAATTAATTTAGTAAAAATAAAAGGTATATTAAAGTAACTAATTCTATATAATTTGAAAACAGAATGAGAATATAAGGCAGTATTTATTTGCGGTATAAATACGAAACGGAATAATCAAACACTCCAGTAGTCGGGTCCAATTTTATTATAGTTTGGATGGAATGTAATTAATATAAAATGTGTTTTACTTTGATAATGGATGTAAATGCAATTTTCATAAAAGCGATGTAAATATTTACATCGATAATCTTACTTGTCATTTACAAATTGAAACGGATGGATGTACAACTGCATCAGTGTAATTTTACTTTTATACAGAGTAAACAAATTAGAGGAAAGTGGGCCCAAACTTCAGAACTGCTAGGTCCCCGTTCCTATCTGTTATTAATGCACCAAACCCTAGCCCTAGCAATTGGAATTGGGTGATAGGGGTACGTACATAGGGTAACTGAACAATCAGGCACTAAAAGACACCATCGAAAGCCGAAACCGTATACATCGCACCTACACGAAATGGACGTCTTCATAGAGGCCGACGCCGATCCGATCCACCACATCGGTCATGACTTACTCATTTCTATTTTCTATCTCCCGAACCAAATGTTACAACTTAATAAAAAATAGCTTAACTTAACATTAGGGGTGTCGGCGGTTCAGATTAAGCACCTCTTTGTTTTCAGGTAACTACTCACTTATCCCATAAATGTTTACTTACTTGTGTTCTTTTCCGTTTATGTAAGTGGTAAATCTGCATTGGTATTTGTTTGGACCCACCCATTAACATTAATACATCATGGCATTGATCATTGAAAGCTTGAGCATAGGTGTGTATCATTTGGACACAATCACAATCCAGCGAATTGTTTGTTTACCTGAAATCATCCAGTCTCTTGCCTGGGCCGCATCCTTTTCAGTTTTCAATGAGATTAAAAAAGTAGATCATTCAAAAATATAATTAACGACCTATTTCTTATTTCTAAGCTGAAAGAATTAGGCCCCGCCCGCGTTTGGGACAGTTTTGCATTTGTGGCGAGTTGCACTAATTGATTTGTTTTGGTTTAACACTAAGGCCTGGCCCGTTTTGGTTTGCAATAATAGGGTTTGGAATTGGAATCGGAATTAGAATGGGCTATTCCGATTTCAGTTGTTTGGTTGGGTAGAATTGGAATCCCATTTCCATCACCATTCATTGCCTCTCCCTTGGGAATAAAATCTAATTTCTACTGATTCCAATTCTCATTTTCATTCCTGTCTGAACCAAACAGACTATTCAAAATAGGCCATTCCAGTTCCAACTACAAATCAAAGGGAGCCTTAGTGTTTTGGACAAGCTATTCAAAATAGTTTCGCATTACAGTTGTGATTCTGGCATTTCAAATGTTTATGTTGACTTTCTAGATTTTCACCAAACACATTTTCATGGGTTTCTATGTAAGGCCAACTCCGAAAGCCTCATAAACTGCATCTTGAAAGCGCCCTAAGTGCCTGTTCGAGAGTGTTAAAGGGGTAGCTGCTTCTAACACTTCGAGGGTGGGTCCTGATGGAGCGCAATCTGGCCGGTCTTAGCTGTCAACGAACTCGCCTCTGAACTGGAGCGTCGGGGAGCCTGAAACGGGAAAGAAGAGAGCTCCGGGGGGAACCCGGTGTGATAACTCCGAAGCTCAAGTCAGTAATCTTTCAAAGGCAGAGTGTAGACCAGACAGCGCAAAGTTCACATACCTTGTTTGTTGGGGGCAGGGGGTTCTTATAATCATTTCGCGCACTCACTCCGAGGCCCTTGTCAGGTCGGGTATGATTACTCTTGCGTCCGTCAATTCGACCGTCGTCCTTTTTGCTGGGACAGAACCGCCACTACCTAACTCTCTCTAACTGGAGATGGCGGTGGCAGGTGGTTGTTTTAGAGTGCGGCCGTCAAGCGTCAGATCCCAAGTCAGTCGGGTGCGGCGCCCTCGGGTACAGACTTCCTCAGTGTCAGGCATGGTACGACTTGTTTGGTTTTGGTGCCCAGACGATGATGCAGAGTGGTGAACGAGGCAAAGTCTTGAGTTCAGAGGTATGTATAGGGCGGGCCAGTTCGGCGAGGTGTATCCCAAACTGCTACAAGGTTGGCCAGTTCGGCGAGGTATATCCCGAATTGATAAGGTAGGCCAGTTCGGCGTGTATCCCGAACTGTTTACCAGGTTGGCCAGTTCGGCGAGGTGTATCCCGAACTGTTACAAGGTCGGCCAGTTCAGCGAGGTATATCCCGAACTGTTACAAGATTGGCCAGTTCGGTGAGGTGTATTCCGAACATGTTACAAGATTGGCCAGTTAGGCGAGGTGTATCCCGAACTGTTACAAGGTAGGCCAGCTCGGATTACTTTCTGGTTTGGGGCCAAGGGTGAGTTCGGGCCCCCAGTAGGGAGTTCGGCCCGTTGGTGTCCCCTTGGTGTTCACGCTTTAGACTTGCTTTTGTGCCAAGCTGTTGTCTTTGCCACGTGTCGCATAACTGTGAGGTCGGGCCAAATCTTCCTTCATCAATTGCCCCCCACTCCTCGTGCCAAGGGTCTTGCCCTGGTGCGGGGAGTTTTGCGAGGTGGTAGGTGGATTTTTCTTGTCCTTTGAATCTTGACTGCGCGAGTTGCTTTTGCGAGGGTTCTTCGGTTTCGAGAAGGCGGGAAACTGACGGCGCGTTTTGAATTTCAAAAATTCACGCCGCTGGGACGTGACAGCGGGTCAGAAAAAGGCACGCCAGTACTGGACATGCCCTGGCATTTGTCAGGGAGACGTGCGGCGCGGTCAGTTTCAGAAAGATGTGCGTCAGCGTGACGTCGGTTTCAAAAAGACGTGCGCTAACGTTTCACTTTTTTCAGAAAGACGTGCGCCAATCACGTCTCGACCTTAGGGGGCGTGCGGTCAGCATAAATGTGGGTCGTCGGATCGTCTTTGATCTGCACGGTCGGTTCTTGGTTACTGTAGCTATAAATAGTGGGGGACCCCAGTCGATTTGTCACTTCTGCGGTTTGCCTATTGAGCTCGCGTCCAAGTTTTTTCAGCTCGCGTCTAGGCTGGTTACATAGCCTCCAAGGTTTTTTGGCTTGTTCCCGTCTCCGGAGCCTTCAAAACTTTCTTCCGGTGAGTACTTTCCTAAATCCACCTCCTTTCCTCAATGTCTAGCTTTGATAGCTCAGATGACTCTTCAAGTAGGACTGACGTAGGCTCTACAAACCGAGCCGTATCCCCCGACTGCCTCAGTGATCCTGGGGTGGAACCCGAGGACTATGAACCAATAGGCCGAGCCGCTTCGGGCAGTTTGGCGTCTACCTCTCGCCGAGGTCGGATGCTAGACAGGTTTGGTCCCTCGACCATGACGCCTGGGGGGCTTCAATCTATACTTGTGCCTTACAATCTGCCTGGGGGGTATACATATTTTATTCCTTCGGGTAGCTTTCCTTGGGAACACGATCCTGATGAGATCGTGATTTTTCAAGAGCAGCTCGCTGCGGGCTTGCGACTTCCTTTCCACCCCCTTCTCATCGAAGTCATAACCACTTTGGTGTCACCATTGGCCAACTTCATCCGAACTCTATTCGGAACCTGGTGGGGACAATCTCTCTTTTTTGCGAGCAGAGTTTCCCTTTAGACTTAGAGATATTCTCCTCCATCTTGATGCTCAAGAGACAGGCGGGTTCTCTTCCTGGGGGAAGACGGGCGTATTACCTTTCTCCTCGCCCGGGCTTTAAGCTTCTGCACGATCTTCCTAATAAAGTCCTGGCATGGAAGCGGGACTACTTCGGTGTGCGAAGTGCACAAGGATGGCCCTTTCAGACCGGGTGGGGTGAGGCCGCTCCTGATTCAGGTGTTACTCTCGACAAAGAGACGGTGAAGGGCCTCCGGCAATGGGCACGACTAGGTTTGAAGTGCCATTACTACTTAACGGAGGCCAAGCTTATTGCGGCCGGCCTAAGTTCGGGTAGGTTTCTAGTTCCGCGGTTTCTTGTTGCTTTGTTCCTTTATTTTTTCTGATGTCGAACTCATTTCTGCAGGTGTGATGGACGCGGAGAGAACTCGTGGGGGGCGCCTGTTCCAAGGTATGAAGAGGAGGAAGCGGGTCGCCAAGCGAACTCGTACTGAGCTACCCCCGGAAGAGGAGCCTCAAGTTCCAGACAACACGCCGGATCTGCCCAGGGAGCTCGAGGTGACTCCACCGATGCATGAAGCTGTTGGGGCGTCTTACGCTGAGACCACTTATACAGGCGCTCCTACATACTCAAGTGCTCCTGCTCACTCTGGGTCCGCTCATATGCGGGTTGGGCCCTTGGGTTCGGGAGCTCAAGGGGAGTTCAGGAGCATGTTGACACCAAACTACGCTCTTCAGAAGAGTAGGGAGGCTGCTTTCCCTGAGGAGATCGCGGTGTGGACTGATCTTCCTTTGAACCAGGTCGCCTGCTGCGCCGTAACTCATGCTATGGTGGTAAGTCAGATTTCGTCTGCCTTTTTCATTTTCTGTCGCTTTTGCTGTCATTGCTCACTTGTTTCTTTTGGTAGGTGAATTCTTCAATTCATGCCTTAGCAGCCCAAGTGGAGAGGAGCTCACGACAGGCGCGAGTTGCTGAGAATGCCGCTCATGCTGCTGAAGAGGCTTTCCGTGCTGTAGAGGCGAATACCCGAGCTGCTGAGGCGGCCGCTTATGCTGCCGAAGAGGATGCTCGCGTCGCAATGGCCAGGCAGGCGAGGTCTTAGTGTGATGCCGAGGCCATGGGGGTCGTTGTCAAGCACATGGCAGACTTGAAGTTGGATTTGCAGCATCAAGTCGAATATCTTCAGGAGGACATCAGGGAGAAAACGTAGATTTTTTCCCAAGGCATTGAAGACGCCAAGAAGAAGGCCGTTGAAGACTACATTGTCTCTCCGCGTTTTGACGATCTGATGGTGGATTCTTACAGGAGGGGGTTCAAACTGAGCCGGTGGATGATCCGGAACACGTACCCCGACCTTGATGTTAGTGCCATATCCACTTCACATATAACTCAGGAGATGGCCAATGTTGCCGATGGCGAGCCGGACTCTAAAGGAGAGGCAGGGCCTTCGGGTGTTGTTGAAGTGCCTTCTGATGGCGAAGAAGTAGCTCCAGGCATGTAACAATTTTTTTTTAATTTTTTTTTGTAAGTGCCTTCTGATGGCCAATGTACTGTTTCTTGCAATGGAATAGATAATCTTTTTGCCCACGTGTTCCTTTTTCCCGAACTATTTCTTTGTCGAGTTGATAATATGCCACTTGTCCGGGTTATTATACTTCCGTGACCTGTTTTGCCGCGAGTCTTTTGCTGCGAACTGATTTTTTTCCAAGCTGATAATATGCCCTTTTCTTTGCTTGTTTACGCCGATGTTCCTCTTGGCTCTGCATCGTTGCCCATATGACCTGATTTCGTCCACTTCGTTTGGCGGTTTATAGGTAGTATCGCCTTAAGTTCACGATGTTCCACACTCGAGGTACTTGTTTGCCTTCCAAGGTTTCGAGCTCGTATGCACCCCCGAGTGCTCTCTTTACTTTATAGGGCCCTTCCCAGTTTGGTCCAAGTTTGCCCACACCGGGTTCGGGCACCATAATCTTACGAAGGACCAGGTCACCGACTCGGAAGCTTCGTTGCTTTACTCTGGCATTGTAGTAGCGAGCTACCTGCTGCTGGTAGGCCGCTGTCCGGATATGTGCGAGGTCCCTTACCTCGTCCAGTAGGTCAAGGTTGGTACATAACTCATCTCCGTTTGTCCGATTGTCGTACGTTTCTAGTCGCAATGTTGGTACTTCGATTTCCGTCGGGATCACTACTTTAGTGCCGTAGGTGAGGTTGAAGGGGGTTTCTCCCGTGATGGTTTTTTCTGTAGTTCGGTGAGCCCACAAGACACTTGGTAGCTCTTCATCCCGCAGTCCCTTAGCTCGATCCAGACGTGCTTTCAGTCCGCGCAGGATGGCTCTGTTCATTACTTTCGTCTAACCATTTGCCTGCGGGTGCGCGACTGATGTGAAGTTTTGTCGAATCCCCATGTTCTGGCACCACTCTTGGAACTTGATATCCTCGAGCTGTTTGCCGTTGTCGGAAATTAGTACCTGAGGTAACCTGAAACGACATACTATGTTCTTCCAAAAGAAGTTCTGTATGTTCCGGGCCGTAACAGTTGCCAGAGGTTCGGCTTCTATCCACTTCGTGAAGTAATCTACTGCGACAACTAGGAATTTTCTTCCACCTGTTGCTGGCGGGAATGACCCCAGGAGGTCGATGCCCCATTGTGCAAAGGGCCACGGGCTGGCGAGGTATTTGAGGTCGGAAGCAGGCTGATGGTGGATATTGGCGTGCTTCTGACACTTGTCGCATTTTCTGACGAGCTCGACAGCTTTTGCCTTCATCGTTGACCAATAGTATCCTTGTCGAAGTGCTTTTTGGGTGAGTGCTCTGCCCCTCAAGTGTCCGCCGCACAGGCCTTCGTGAGTGTCACAGAGTATGAACTCGGCTTTGGCAGGTCGCAGGCAACACAAGTAGGGGAGCGTGTAGGACCGTCGGTATACCCGTTCGTCTATTATGACGTATTTGGTTGCCTGGCGCTGCACCCTCTTGGCCGCATTGCATTCTGCAGGGAGGGTTCCGTCTATCAGGAAGCTCGCGAGTGGGTCGATCCAGCTCGGCTCTGCTTCGATGACGGGAGCGATCTCCTCTGCCCCCCCGAGAATACTAGGCCGAGGTAAATCCTCTATGTACACGGTTCTCACGTTGTTGTGACTTGTGTTGGCTAACTGGGACAGAGCGTCGGCCTCAGTGTTCTTTGACCTCGGGATTTTCCTGATGAAGTGTGACTGGAAGTTGAGTAGGGCCTCTTTTACTTTTGCCAAATATGCGATTATGGAGAGCTCGCGTGCTTCATACTCGCCCGTAACTTGGTTGACTACGAGCTGAGAATCGCTGCAGATGACCAAGTGCTTTGCCTTTACCTTTCGCGCTAAGTTCAGCCCAACTATCAGTGCTTTGTACTCTGCCTCGTTGTTGGATGCTGTGAACTCAAAGCGTAGTGCGTATTCTAATTTTATGCCACTCGGGCCGCATAAGACTATTCCAGCCCCGTTGCCTTGCTGGTTCGAGGAGCCATCCACGTGAAGGATCCAGGGCTCCTCATCCCAGTTCGTGCTTCGCCTGACCAGGAGAGATGCCACACTGGCTGCTACTTCATGGGGTTCAGACTCTATTGGCTCGGGAGCTCTAGATTAGCCCGAACTAGGGACCTCGGGCTTGACCTGTAGGGCTTTGTTGCCGAAAGTGCACTCGGCGATAAAATCTGCCAGAGCTTGGGCCTTAATTGCGGTCCGGGGTTTGTACTGGAGATCGTACTCGCTGAGTTCGATGGCCCATTTCGTCAGCCTACCGGAGACCTCGGGTTTCAGCAAAACTTGTCTTAGGTGTTTGTCGGTTAAGACGACGACGGTGTGAGCTTGGAAGTATGGGCGGAGTTTCCGAGCTGACATCACTAGTGCGTATGCAATTTTTTCTATCTGCAGGTACCTTGTTTCTGCTCCCTGCAGAATTTTACTGACATAATAGACGGGCCGCTGGACCCGATCTACTTGCTTTACTAATACCGAACTGATCACTTCGTCGCTCACCGAGAGGTACAGTTCTAGGACTTCGCCCTCCTCGGGTCTGGCTAAGGTTGGTACGGTGGCGAGGTAAGTCTTTAGCTCGTTGAACGCGAGCTGGCAATCTCGGGTCCATTTGAACCCTTTGCCTTTGATTGCCTTGAAGAAAGGCAGGCAGCGGTCTGCCGACTTGGACATGAAGTGGCTCAGAGCGGCTATGCGGCCGTTTAGCCTTTCAACTTCTTTTACTTTCCGAGGTTGTTTCATATCAAGGATTGCCTTTATTTTGTCTGGGTTGGCCTCAATGCCGCGCCGGTTGACAATGTACCCTAGGAACTTACCCGAGGTGACACCAAATACACACTTGTTTGGGTTTAGTCTCATGTTATACTGACGCAGAATTTGGAAGACAGAATCCAAGTCTCTTATTAATTCTCGCGAAAATTGTGTTTTGACGACCATGTCGTCTACATAACATTCGATTTTCGTGCCAATTAAAGGCCGAAAAAGTTTATTTACAAGTCTTTGAAAGGTCGCACCAGCATTCTTTAGCCCGAAGGGCATGACCTTGTAACAGTATAGGCCGAACTCGGTAATGAATCTGGTTTTTTCTTGGTCAGACTGGTCCATCTTAATCTGGTTGTAGCCTGAGTAGGCGTCCAGAAAGCTTAGTAGCTCGTGTCTTGAGGTCGTGTCCACGAGGCAATCAATTCGGGGTAGGGGGAAGCAGCCTTTTGGGCGAGCTCGGTTCAGATCGGTGTAGTCGACGCACATGCAGCACTTGCCGTTGGCTTTTTTCACCAGCAATGGGTTGGCTACCCAGCTCGGGTAATGAACTTCCCTTATGAAGTCCGCTGCGAGGAGCTTTTCGACTTCGTCGTCGACTGCCCTCCAGCGCTCCGAGGCTAAGTTGCGTTTCTTCTGTCTAATAGGTCTGACTATAGGGTCAGTGTTAAGCTTGTGAGTCATGAGGCCAGGGTCAATACCGGGCATATCTACCGTGGACCATGCAAAAATATCTAAATTTTGGAGTAAGAAACTCACCAGTTCAGTTTTCAAAGGCTCCTTGACGGAGGCGCCGATCTGTAGAGTTCGCGTCGAATCTGTAGCCGAGGTCAGGACTGCGACTGTTTCCTCTGTGGGCGAAGCTCGTTCCTCGCCCTGCTTCGCAGGTCGCTCTAGTTTGAGGTCGTCGGCTGCCTTGTTTTTTCCCTTTAGGGCGGCAACATAGCATTTGCGGAACTCGAGTTGGTCGCCCCGCGCTACCCCCACACCGAAGTCCGTGGGGAACTTCATTGCCAGATAATAGGTGGAGACCACTGCATGCAGAATATGCGTAATTGGTTGCCCTATTATGGCGTTGTATGGGGAGGGGGTTGCGACCACCAAGAAATCGTGGTTGAGTCTTACCACGCACGGCCATGTGCTGACTTCCACAGGTACTGTTATTTTCCCAATGGCCTGACTTCCTCTCCGCTGAAGCCTACCAGAGGAGTGTGAGCGGGTTTCAAATCGCTTTTCTGCAACTGCAATTGGTCGAACGCCGATTTGAATAGTATGTCCACCGAACTGCCTGAGTCGATCAGCACGCGCCGGACTTCGAAGTCGTTGATCCTTAGCTTGATGATGAGCGCGTCGTCGTGGGGGTAGTGAACACCTCGCGCGTCGTCTTCTATAAAAAAGATCGGTTCTTCCTTCTTCGGCCTCTTGGGAGGGTTCTGCTCCTCTCAGGCTGCTTCGCGAACTGACGTCCTTGCTGCCGCCGAAGTGCATCCTGCCACCACCGAACCGCCCACTATCACGTGGATGGATCCCCGGACTGGCCTTTCTTCTAGGGGAGGTCGCTGCAAGACTTCGACCGGTCTGTTGCTTGGCTCGGGGACATCCTTCCCGTGTTTCCCTTGCCGACCTGCTTTATTACTATTGTCATAGTGTACAAAATTTCTTAAGTACCTGCGACGGATGAGTCCTTCTTTCTCGTCGCGGAGATTATTACATTGCTCGGTGCTATGACCGTGATCTTTATGAAAACTACAATATAAATTTTTGTTCCTCTCGTTGGGGTTGCTCTTCAGGTGAGGTGGCCACTTTACGTAAGGCGCGTCCTTGATCGTCATCAGAATCTCGGTCCACTTTGTGTTCAATGGCGTGTAATCCATCCGAACTGCTAAGGGAGCTCGGGACGACTGGCTCGGCTTTGCCTCTCGGTTATTGCCTCTTCTGTCGCCAGGGTTGGAGGGCTGCTCGCCCTCTCTTTTTCTTTTTTCCTCTCTTTGGATTACCCCGAAGATACTTTCCTCGTTTTTGGGACACCTTTTACTGGTGACAAAGTGCGTAGTGAAGATCTGCACGAACTGGGGCCAGCTTTTTATTGACCCAAAAGCTAGGTTCCGGTACCAGGTGCGGACCACCCCTCTAAAGGTGGTGGTGAAGGCCACGCACATGCACGACTCGCTTGCCCTAGCGAGGTGCATTTGCGACTGAAACGCGTCGACGTGGTCGTTGGGGTTGAAGGACCCATCATACTTGTCCAGAGAAGGGAGTTTGAGATCTCTAGGCAAGGGGACTGCCAAAAGTTCTGCAGAAAGGGGGGAAGGAACTGAGAGAATGGGGATGGTTTTTACCTCGTCCGAGCTCGTTTCTTCCTTGCCTTTGAGCTCGGGTAGCACACGAGTAGCAGTTTGGCGACTTCGTCGGCACCTTCTTTGAGTGGGCCTGGTGCTGGCGTTGCTTGCCTCCGTGTTGCCGAGCTCGATGGGCCCGGGTTGCTGGCCTGCTGCTAAGGCACTGAAGCGGTTCTCCGTGAGTGGGAACTCGGGCTTGGAGCACCGAGGTGACTTTGTTGGCGAGGTTCTTGACCCACCAGCGGGTTGCGAGGCGGGGGTGATCTTTCTTTGCTTTCGGCCCGGGGATGAGGCCTGACTGTTAGGGGGGTTTTCGGTCGGGAAGCCTCTCCTTGGTGAGGTCGTCCACCTTGGGGGGAGGCCTTGACCGACTTTGAAACAGGGTGCCGGGGGGGAGCGGCTAGTTCAAGGGTAGCTGAGGGAATTGTTGTTGATAATGGTGTTGGGAGAGGTGGTGCAACACCTGGTGTTGCTGGAGTTGGTGCTGCTGGAACTACTGCATTTGGGCCTGCATTGCCCGCATGCATTGCATCAGATCATCTATTTGGTTTTGGCGGGCTGCCAGTTGGACAGCAGTTGGTTCCGTGAAGTTCGTTTCGATGGGTAGTGGGAGAGGTGCCACCGCGTGTGACACATTCAAGCTTGGGATCCCATCCACTGAAAGGGGGATGGTGAACTGCCCAATGCACACCGCCGGAGCATGAAGTTGCTCTCTGGTAGTGGCTGTTTCGGTTCCACATCCGGCACTGCTGGAGAAGGCCATTTCAGTGTTGGAGTGGGTGTTAGAGTTTTTGAAAGGAGGGTAGGTAGAAGAGATTTAGAGGGAGGCTTTTAGAAGCTATTTCCCACAGACGGCGCCAATTGATGGAGCGCAATTCGACCGGTCTTAGCTGTCAACCAACTCGCCTCTGAGCTGGAGCGTCGGGGAGCCTGAAACGGGAAAGAAGAGAGCTCCGGGGGGGAACCCGGTGTGATAACTCCGAAGCTCAAGTTAGTAATCTCTCAAAGGCAGAGTGTAGACCAAATAGCGCAACTTTCACATACCTTGTTTGTTGGGGGCAGGGGGTTCTTATAATCACTTCGCGCACTCGCTCCGAGGCCCTTGTCAGGTCGGGTATGATTACTCTTGCGTCCATCAATTCGGCCATCGTCCTTTCTGCTGGGACATAACCGCCACTGCCTAACCATCTCTCTAACTGGAGATGGCGGTGTTAGGTGGTGGTGGCAGGTGGCTGTTTTAGAGTGCGACAGTTAAGCGTCAGATCCCAAGTCAGTCGGGTGCGGCGCCTTCGGGTACGGACTTCCTCAGTGTCAGGCATGGTACGACTTGTTTGGTTTTGGTGCCCAGATGGTGATGCAGAGTGGTGAACGAGGCAAAGTCTTGAGTTCGGAGGTATGTATAGGGCGGGCCAGTTCGGCGAGGTGTATCCCGAACTGCTACAAGGTTGGCCAGTTCGGCAAGGTATATCCTGAACTGATAAGGTAGGCCAATTCGGTGTGTATCCCGAACTGTTTACCAGGTTGGCCAGATCGGCGAGGTGTATCCCGAACTGTTACAAGGTCGGTTAGTTCGGCGAGGTATATCCCGAACTGTTACAAGGTTGGCCAGTTTAGCGATGTGTATTCCGAACTGTTACAAGATTGGCCAGTTAGGCGAGGTGTATCCCAAACTGTTACAAGGTAGGCCAGCTCGAATTACTTTCTGGTTTGGGGCCAAGGGTGAGTTCGGTTCCCCAGTAGGGAGTTCGGTCCGTTGGTGTCCCCTTGGTGTTCGCACTTTAGGCTTGCTTTTGTGCTGAGCTGTTGTCTTTGCCACGTGTCGCATAACTGTGAGGTCAGGACAAATCTTCCTTCATCAGGTCCCATACATAGCTCATAAACTATATTTTATTAAAAATACAGAGAGTCTAACTCAAGTATCCATCAGTCATTAGAAATTCTCTCAAAAAAAAAAACACAGTCATCAAAAGGCTATTTATTTCAGCCTGAATTTGCTCTTCTTGTAGTATTATTACTCGTTACCATCCTCACAACACATCTCAGTCACACACACCGGAAACATCTAACATTCTATATTTATTATAGTATTTCATAGTACTTGATTACTGGACCAGCTTAAGCTGAATCTTCAGCTCAGCCCTCCAAACGGAACCTTAATCTTGGACCAACTATGAGCGAGCCGTGCGGACCGGACCACACAGCCCCGAGATTCCTTTCGTATGGGGAATGCCAATTTAAGCCATCCATGAATTTCCATGCATATATGTAAGTTATAACTACCACCATCATTGGCCATTAAGGGAGCCTCTGATGTTGTCCGGTTTCAACTGGGTCTCACAAAAATATGTCTTCCCAGTCCCAGATTCCTATATACTTCCAACTCAAATGTTTGTGCCACGTGTACAATGGTTGACTAGTACACGTCACCTGCCACTTGTCCCCTCATCGACATATGGGTTGGTGTCACATGCATAGCAAGATAGCTATAAACAGTTAAAAAGGAGCAATAAGAAATTTTGAGGTGCAATTTAATGTGACACGGGTGCTGCATGTACCTCCCCCGAACTTTCTCCCACCAATCTCTCTACTTCCTTTAACTAGTCTACAATCACAAATGTCAAGCACACAATTAAGATAGACAGAGATGATCTTTTCTTTTCTTTTGTTTTTTCAATGAGGTCTAGCTGCTTTCTAACCATTGGATTGGTATGAGATGATGGTACAAGATTGGGTGTGATGTGGGGTAGATTCCAATCTCCCTCCTCATGTGAAGGGGACCCTCAAGGCATCCAAATATTTGCCACGTGTGTTCAAATTCAAAATAAATCCAGCCCTGAGAGAAGATTAGTTCATTAATTAAAACATGGGAATTATAACTTTTTCATAAGCAGGAAGTTTAATTTATTGACCATGTATAAATATAGGCGTTGCAGCACTAGAGAAGAAGTTACTTTGATACAGGTCGCACCGCCATGACTACAACAAGCAGAGATGAATCCGACTACGACAGTAGCTGTTCTTCGGTCACACTGCCGGACTCCCGCTACAGCTGGATAAGCGACTTCAGCTTTGGCAGCAGGAGCTCCGTTTCAGTCTGTTCCTTCAGTGACCACACCCTCTCCTGTGGTCAAAAGCCACACAAGGCCAACCAAGCTGCCTGGGAAGCCATGAAACGCCTCCGAGGCGAGAATGGCCAAGTTGGGCTTCACCACTTTCATTTGCTTCGCCGGCTTGGAAGTGGAGACATCGGAAATGTCTACCTCTGCCGGCTCCGGAATCCTGTTGTGGGATTGCCTGAGTGCTTGTATGCTATGAAGGTGGTTGACAGAGAAGCTCTTGCATTTAGAAAGAAGCTTCAGAGGGCAGAGATGGAGAAGGAAATACTGCGAATGCTTGATCATCCTTTCCTCCCAACACTCTACGCCGAGTTCGATACCTCTCACTACTCATGTCTAGTGATGGAGTTTTGTCCCGGCGGCGATTTATATGCTGTCCGGCAACGCCAGCCCGGGAAGCGTTTTAGCATCTCATCTGCCAAGTAAAGTTTCTCTTCTTTCTTTTCACTATTTCTTGCTGGTTTTCAGGTCTCTTAAGATAAAAGCTGTGATGGTTCATAGATGGAACTGAGGCTAACTAATGGATTTGAAAAAAAAAAAAAAAACTATAGGTTTTATGCGGCTGAAATCCTTCTGGCTCTGGAGTATCTTCACATGCTGGGGATTGTATACAGAGACCTTAAGCCAGAGAATGTTCTAGTTCGGGAAGATGGGCACATTATGCTCTCCGACTTCGATCTCTCCTTCAAATGCGACGTGGTGCCCAAGCTCCTAAGGACGAAACCCAACCCTGCTGCTACATACAGGAATGTTAAGAGCTCAACCCCTTCATGTGCTGCACCCATGCAACCTGTGTTTTCATGTTTTCTGGCGTCTACCAAGAGTAGCAAGAAAAAGAAGGAAGCTGCCATGGGAGCAGTGGCACCAGAGGTTGATTTACAGAATGTTGATCCAGAGCTGGTGGCTGAACCCATCAATGCTCGTTCTAAGTCATTTGTAGGTACCCATGAGTACTTGGCACCAGAGGTGATCTCAGGGTTGGGCCATGGAAGTGCTGTGGATTGGTGGACATTAGGGGTGTTCTTGTATGAGCTCTTGTACGGGAAGACACCCTTCAAAGGTGAAAGCAATGAGAAGACTCTTATCAATATCATTAAGCAGCCATTAACTTTCCCCAGGATTGGTGTTAGTACCAGCAAAGAACTTGAAGAGATAGCCAAAGTTCAGGACCTCATAAGCAAGCTTCTGGTGAAGAATCCAAAGAAGAGAATTGGGAGCTTGAAGGGTTCCGTTGAAATCAAGAGGCATGAATTCTTCAAGGGCGTCAACTGGGCTCTGATTAGATCAGCCAAGCCTCCTGAAGTCCCCAAGGATTTGCGCAGGATCAAGAGCAAAGCTTCTTTATCAAAGTTTAGCAGCAGGAAAGAAAGAAAACCTGCATATCAGCTCGCTGATCACCATTTTGACTACTTTTAATTGTAAATAAATATAAATAGATAGAGATGAAAAAGCATGTTATACTAATGAAAGAGTCTTTTCTTTTTCTTGGGTTTTGGTAGAGAAAGAAAGAGTTTTTTTGCTTTCTCTCTCTCTGCTAAAACCTGGTATTATGATTAAGATGTTCCTGTAATTCTTTTTTGTTTCCTATTAATGGAAGAGTTCTTTTCTGGAAAAGTCTTTTGATTTCCTCCTCCTTGTTAGATCCCTTTTCCCTGTATAAGTGCATGCCCAAGGACCCAATATGGAAAAGATGATAAAAAAAATATGGAACCCATAATTGTTCCAATTTTCTTTTCTCATGGAACTCATGTGCTGACAATAATGGCTCTTCATCAATGATGAAAATAATAATAAAAAGAAAAGCTAGTATCATCTCTCATCTATCAACCATCTGTAGTTTATTTGGTGATCTTCTTTATTATATATATATTTTCTTGTGGGCACCCAACTCTCCACACTCCACAGGACTGAAATGAATCCCCCTATCGCTCGCCAATTTAAAAAAAGAACACAAACCCATTATAATCACCTGCAACTTTTCCATGAATGCTCTGTTCATCAAGCTTTGCATATCCTTTGGATAGCATAATTTCAATCAGAACTCATAAGCAACCAATATAATTGATGAATTAATTAATTAGATTTCATCGACACTAATATATTCCAACTGCTAGTGATTGAAGATATTGGGCTGATCTTCTCATTTGTTTAGTTTTACTTTATTAGTCTGTTATTGGATAAGAATCATGGGGAGAAATTAACTGCTTTTTTTTTCTTTTCAGTGAGGAGCCTTTTATGATGATGGCTTCGACTGAAGACTACTGAGCCAGAAACTAGCAAAAGGTCAAGGCTCAAGGGATGTTTTCGTCATTTTAAGGACTGCCGTGACCAACCTATTGATGGTCTTTCAACTGAGTCACTGACCGTCAGCTCATGGATGCACGCGGGCTTTGGGCTTTTCTTTATGCGAGAAATACGACCCACTCGGCCAGAGTCTCTCGACAGGGACAGAGAGGGTGGGTATTGTAAGTTCAGTAGATAGAGTATTGGTTTTCAAGGACTGGTCCGTCCGAGAAGTCCACACTCCACAACCTTTAAAAGAGATGGAGACCTTGTGTTGTGGCTTCTAGTTCTAACCTAGTAACCTTCGCTGTGGGGTGAAGGGACCTAACCTTCTCATAAACCTGAAATGACCATTATGTCCAATGCCATTCAGAGTTTGTAGGGCGAATCAGTGTTCTGATTCGAATTGAATTTTATATTGGATTTGCAATTTTGAATTGAATTCGGATTGCAATAAGATATTGTACAGCATTCATGGATTAAATAAGAATTGATTTCATGAACAAAATATATTGAAAGTAAATTTCATGAAGCTTGGACAGACTCTAGTAATAAATTGAATCTAATCGAATCATATTGGATTGTAGAGGGATGAATCCATATTTAATCTAAAATTATATAAAAATATTGAATTTGGATAACATTTAACAGGACCAAATTTGGATAAACAAATACCATTTGTAACCCAAATAGCTGAGTAGTCCTGGATTTGTAAGGGATTGCTAGAGAATAAAGAAAAAAGAACCTATTCCCGAAGACTATCTAACAACTTAAAGCTTCTAAGTTCAATTAGCAAAACCTATTGACTAAGTGATGATATAGTGTTCAATTCTCATTATCCTTATTATAATTAATTAACTTTTAGCATAAAGTATGGATAGGCTGTATATTTTATTTGTCGACTGAGCGAATGTGTTAGAAAATAAAAACTTATACCAAAACTTTATTTAACACTTTAAATTGAAAGATTTTTCAATATGAATCCTCATTATCCCCATTATAATTAATTAAATTTCAATACAATATATAAATGGGCTTTAGGGCCGAATTAACCCCCACTCCGATCTTGTATAGCTTCTTTTTACCAAAAAAAAAAAAAAAAAACTAATCGGAGAGCTTACTTAGCCATGGCCCAAGAGGGAATGAATGGAGCCGCCCAAGGAACACACCAGGACACCAAGAACATGAGCCCGTGAACGGAGGAAACGACAAATTGTTCCACCGAAAGCCAAAACATTGGCGTAGTCACCGCTCGGCATTGCTGATAATCTGACCTGAGTCCTGACCTCAGGCTCAGGCTCTCAGAGTTTCAACATCGATGCAACAGCACAACACCGCCCCATTTTAGTTTTCACGTTTCTCATCAACCCATCATGCGCCATGACTTCCGGCTTTTTTGATTTACTATTCACGTTCATGTCTTAGACATGGATGCGTGACAAGCACCATTTTCAATTTATTACATTTTTTTCTCTTTTTCTTCTCCAGCTTTGTCTTTCAGCGTCCCTGGCGAGCCATTTTTGCACTTAACGTGGCAAAATGTGCACTACACAGGGGCTCGGCCGGCCTAAATGTGCAAGAACAAATCCAATGTAAGAGAAAAGCTATGTACCAAGCACAAAACAAATGTCCCACACCAAGTCAGCTGATTTGGCGAGGGATATTTATTTGGAGAGACATGAGAAGCAGCTTTTTGCTTTTGATAATTGTTCATATGAGAGGCACTGGAAGGGGCCCTAGAAAGCTAAGTTTAACAAAATACTCTTGAATGAATGTGGCCTAGGGTTTATTAGTAGTCATTCACTCATTTGCGTGTGTCCACTGTAAAATAATAAATGGGTCTCCCTAGCAAACAACTAGATCTCTGGATGGGGATCTGTTGTGGGGCCAAACCATTCCTTGAGTTCATAGAGATAGAGGCGCCCCACTAATGAGGAGAGAGACACATGTATCCAATCAGGTCTTCTGTTGATTTCTGTCTGAAATATAATCCTAGTGATGTATCCACTCTGTTCTACTATCTTCCCAAATGAAGGGAACTCTATAGAGACTATAATGGCCAAAGCTTAGAAAGCTTAGAGAGAGAGAGAGAATCAATTCTTTTGAACATTTTATCATATCATGTAGTGTAGAAAAAGTTATTTGATTATTTAGCATATTGCCTCTTATTGCAGCAATTGAAATAATGAGTATTATTATTCTTATGTAGAGACATGATCTCTAAAATGATAAGAACAACAAAGATCTTCAAGCGTCAATCATGGATCTGAACTTTTAGATGCAACTCCAGCCCTACCATAGGGACGGTTTGCCAAGCTTAGCTTGGGCTCAGGGAAAACAAAAAGTTAGGCTCACGCTTGTCTGTGGCTCATGATGATCCAAAAGTGATGAGTTTGGACTTGGACCGCCATGTATCTACCAAGTTCTGGCTTGATTTGGGTCTCCAATAGTTAATATTAGGTCCATTAAAGCCCAAAACTTGAAAGCATGTTATGGGCCCATAATCCACGGGCTCGAGTAAAGTTAGGTGAAATAAAAATAACTTGCCAAGTTACCGCGTGTTATTCTATCTAATAAAGCATATATATAATATATTTTAAAAATCGCAGTGCCCATTTGGTTCACAGTAAGAATCAGAATCTAATTGAAATTGGAATCGAAATCGGAATGATCTATTTTCTCAGGGCCCATTTGGTTTTCAGTAGGAATCAGAATCTAATCGTAATTGGAATTGGAATGATCTATTTTCTCCCACTCGTTTGATTCAGATGGTAACCGGAATCAGTTGGAATGAATTCTCTTCGTCAAATGGGAGAATGCCATTCGACGAGAAATGGGAATGGATTTCGATTCCTTCCAATCAAGTGGGCTCACACCCCCTAAAATTTTGATTAGGCTCGATCCATTAAGACAAAGCTCATGAACGAGCTAAGCCAGCTTTGCTCATTCAACACTAGACGTTTTAGTGAACACAAATTGTTATTCCACTTGATACCAGAGGAAGCTTCAGTTAGTCTTTTTTTTTTATAGGGTCCATCCAGTCATTAAGTGACACGTGGCACGCCAAACTGTGATGACACCTCAATTCCATGCGGGATGCATATTCCAACCTGAGGAGACCAACTGGGCACCCCGCAACAGGGCAGCACTTTCCACCTCGAGAAAGATAGCTAAGGACCTCGAAGGCTGACCTGCACTCCTCCTCCAACCCGAGCAATCAATGATATAGGTAGCCAGCTGACCTCTGGGGTACCGACCTACTGACCTGTCGACCTGCATGACAGATTGGCCTTATTCGAGCAATGTGCCTCTCGATTCCAAATCAGGTGCTAGCACTTCGCCCACACGGCATAGATGACCCTGGTCTCTGTATGACTTGGAGGGATTGAATGAGGATCACCGCCAACGTGGGAAAGACACCCCCTGAAGATAACCAGCAATAAGGTCCGGAGTCCCCGGATGTCTCAGACATGGAACTCGAACCCCCAGCGCCTGCAAAAGGACTCAACTCCTTTACAAAGTACATACTATTTAGTGTAAACACAGCTCTCGTTTTTTTGCTCTCTGCTCGCCTCAAAGCTGTTGAGAAGTATAGCTAAGGATGTAAAATAAGAAAAAAAAAAGAAAAAGAAAAATTGTTGATAGATACTTTGGATGGGCTTGGTTCGCTATCAGAATTGGAATTGAAATGTTATAGAATCAAAATCAAATTGTCTATTCCTCCTGCCTGTTTGGTTCTGATCGTAATTGGAATTGGATTCCATAAAATATATATAATTCCCAAGGGTGCCTTTTTTATGCCAATTCCCAAGGAGTGTTGCCATCAGGAAAAGAGAAATAAGGGGGATGTTTGGTTCCATTGGCGTTTATTGAAAAACTACCACTACATTAGCGCCACATAGGCATTGGCGTTTATTGCAGATGAAGTAAAATGAAACAATTGTTTGGTTTCACCGTTTATCAATTAAATGATAGAAAACTGGAGTGCTTTGATTTTTATGCATGGAGCATTTGGGGAACGTTAAATTCATGTTTCCCCAAATACCTCACTGTTTATTGAAACCAAATGCTAATGTGACACACTTTAATGAGTATTCAACTAAACAAAAAAAAATGTTTAAAGCAAAACATATTTAAAGTGAAAAAGTATAAATAAACGTTTAAAGTGAAATATTACATATAAATGCCCTGTCCATAAAGGCTCATGGAACCAAACACATACATACAAAGTGTGGTGTGGTGGGGTGGGGGGGGGGGGGGGGGGTTATAAGGTTTTTTTTTTTTTTTCAGTTGGCTGGACAAAGGGGGAGAGGCCGGAATGGTCATTTCTTCAAAAGGAGGAATGCTATCCTCCTAGGAATGGGAATTGGAGTCTCATTCCGCCCAACCGAATGGCCATTCCAATTCTAGATCTTAATCCGATGAACCAAATGGACCCTTATCTTAAAAATAATTATGCTGTTCTGCATGGAGAAAGAGTAGCGTATGATTTTTTTTCAAAAATTTTATTAAAGCACGTGGTTTTCAGTCATTGAGAGAACAAAAAATAATGTCAAACAAGCGTTGTATCTTTTCTATTTAAAATAAGTGTTAATATGACAAGAGTTTTTTTTTTTTTTTTTTCTTGCAATATATCTCAATATGTGAAAGGCTCTATCTAGCATTCATTAAAAGATAAATTTTCTTCCTTGTCCAGATTTTAAAATGAAGATTTATAGATAGTTGTCTTATAGTGGCTACAAACTAATGAGAAGACGAAGAACTTTAAGTCCAAGCCCAAAGGAATGGGCCCAATCAAGCAAAGAAGAAAGGAGTAGCCCTAGCCCAATTGATCAAAGGACGTTGGACCATCCATTTTAAAGGTCAAGATAAACAACCATCAATAAGATAGGGACACCGTCTTTACTTTTATTTTTCTTTTTGTTTTTAGTTAAACTATAGAGGTCACTTTTTTAGGTAACCTCTCAATCTCAGGTTGGGTGCTCATACTTATCCTTAGTACACTTGTGTGAATGAATGACACGGAGCTGGATGGAAGATTAAGGTTAAAAATGGTATCCACATTTGTCGATTCAAATTTAAATTTGAATCTATATTCACATTTGTTCAAATTGGATCAAATTTAAATATGGATCCAAGTATATCAAATTCAATCTATAGCATTTGCAACCCAAGCATCCATCATTTGGAGGGTCCACCTAGTCTAACGTTAAAATACTTTTAAGCCCAAAAAACACTTTTAAAAGCACAAACTCCTGAAGCTTATTCAGATGCAATAGATATAGTACACAAATCAATGTCTTTTTTTACATCGAGGTATTCTGGTAATTACATCTCTTTAATATTAAATTAAAACTTGTATCTCAAAAGGGTTTATAATTTTATAATAGAAACAAAGCATGTAAGACAAGTTTGAACTGGCTTAAAAAAATAAAAAGACAATTTTCATATTTGAAAAAAATGCCAAGTGAATTTTTTGGGGTCATTTTGAAAAAAAAAAATCATTAAGGCCCCGTTGGTTTGCAGGAATAGGAGTTTGAAATTGGAATCGGAGTTCAAATGTTTGGTTGTGTAAAATCCGAATCCCATTCTTATTCTTATTGGACCCTGTCCCTTCTTTGGAAATGAAATCTCACTTCTCCTGATTTTAATTTTCATTCCCATTCTTATCTGAACCAAATAAATTATAAGAATTCTAATTCCGATTATAAACTAAAAAAAACCCTAAAATGATCTATTCACTCTATCATTCATATAGCTTTAAAAACCGACTCAAAAACAAAACCATTTTAACCATTGATTCCCAATCAAATAATTCAATTGTCCCGTCTAATCCTAATCAAATAGTTTCAATAACCAAAGTTATAACCGATTTTAAAATCAAATGGTCCAACCATCCAATCTGATCGGCTTTTCAAAACCATGATCATTCATTGTATATCGCTCCAAACTAATTTAATTGTCTAAAAGTTTTTTTAAGTTTTTTATTAAAAAAGAAGAGAGAGCAAAGAACTTTATTTTTGAAGGATAAGAAAGGAAAGAATTAATGGTCAGATCAGTGACCAAAAAGCAAGAAAACACAGGTCCATGAGTGCACTACGACAGTCAAACTGCTGGTTATCCACTAAATAGGAGAGAGAGACGTTAGATGTGGAACACGTGGCGTCATCGTAGGATTCTTTACAGTTTGATAGGCACGAAGGACGATTGCCAGGTTTGTCACCACCCACGGTTTTCCGAGATCAGCTTCATCCAAACCGATGGCCACAATTATTTACTTTTTCTCCGTGTACGGTAAAAATATAGGACGTGATAGAATATGCGCGTCAACAACTTTATGCCCTCCGTGGTACACATTATTTACACTCGCGATCTCCTTCCCTGCAAAATCTAATGCCAATAATACCCTCTAACATGTATATCTTACTTCTTGATGAGAGGGCTAGATCGTCAATTCATGCCCCGCTAGAACTGGAAGTCTAATAAAGAGAAGCAGGGGTAGTATGGGGACAGGATCCGAGCAAGTACTGAACAAATAGTGAAGAAAGGACGTCGGAAGGAAGCTGAAAACCATCAAACTCCGCTCCCAAAACCCTGAAACCACTCTTTCCCTCTCCAAACTTTTCTCATCCTATAAATGTGGCCAACCTACCATCTCCCAAATTCATGCAGTTGCAGTCTCTAGAAGCTAATCTAATCTTTAAGCTTACTTTTGCTTTTACTCTTTCTCTTATCTCCCCGTTTTTCTCAATTATCCAATTCAACTTCTTCAGTGACTTTACACTCATCTTCTGAAGAAATGGACAAAAATGTGGCTCAGTCCCCTCTTGAGGGAAATGGGTTGGCTTCATTTGACCAGAAACTAGCCATGGCAAAGCGATGTTCTCATGGTATATGATTCTTCTCTTCTGTTTTCGTGTTCATTCAATCTTTACTTTTGTTTGCAGTGCAAAAGCAAAAAAACCCAATTTATTGTTCAGTTCATCCACCATCCATTTAAGCTCGATGAGCTGATGGTACCTAGGTTGTCATAATGCCCAACATTCTGAGATTCCTTGTGCGCATCTGCACCCTGTCTATCCACATATGCCACAGATCATCGCATTACGCAGGCTGTGGTTTATGGGTTGTCAGATGATCTCTTTCTCTCTTTTCTTCAGAAGGATTGAAGCAAACCCATCTAGCAAAAAGTTCCGCTTGCTTCTGTGTCTCATTTTCAAGTTCTCCTATCACGATTTTGAAAATTTTGTTCTTATTTTCAACAGAGGGCGTAATGGCTGGGGTAAAGGCGGCTGCTCTGGCGGCCATTGCTACTGCAATTCCTACTGTAAGCTTCTGTAACATGGTTAGGAGATAGTACAGCCCTTTATTTTCATATCGATAACACAACTCTGCTGTGCTTCGTCTCACGCAGTTTGCAAGTGTTAGAATGCTGCCTTGGGCCAGAGCTAATCTCAACCCCACTGCTCAAGCTCTCATCATCTCTACAGGTCTGCTCTCTCTTTCTCTCTCTCTCTCTCTCTCTCATTAAATTTCTGTTTCTTAATGTATTTGATGCTCCGGTGGCAGTGGCTGGTTCCGCATATTTTATAGTTGCAGACAAGACAGTGCTGGCTACGGCAAGGAAGAACTCATTCAAGGGTCACACTGACACAGATGCTAACTTTTAAATCGGAATTCCAGACATGAATCGGCTCTTGGAGTCTTTCTGTTTTTCTCTCCTTCCCTTTCGTCCGGAGTAGGGTCCGTTCCGTTGTATGCAAGCCCAAGGTTGTCAATGTAAATGTCTGATTATAAGTAAGGAAATTGGGTTCCGAATTACGATCGAATCAGAATTTCGCAATTTCCTGGTTTTAGATGGTATTATAGCATGGGAATTTGATCAAATGATACATAATGACTTTTTATTTACATAGAATGATAGAAGGGAAGAATAATTTTCCAGAGTAATGCAAAAGGGTAGATATGAGAGATGGGTAATTTCTTATAAATGACTTCTCAGTGTAGAGTAGAGCTCAGGCCGAAATTAGTTTAGCGTGGTAAGTTAAGATTCTGCAAAGCAGATGCTACAATTTAAGGGAACCTATCTGGGGTCTAGGTTGGATCTGTTTGGGTCACAGTCGGAATGGAATTGAAATCCTTCCGAATTAGAATTGGAATGGTCTATTTCTGTCTGCTTGATTCAGATATGAATCTAAACGGGAATGAGAATACTGGAATGGGATTTCATCCTCAATGGAGGAGGGATGGTCATCCCTTAAATGGGGAATGCAATTCCATTTTAAATGCAACGAGATTTTTGTTCTTGGACGACCCATTTCGATTAGAGACCTCTGTCAAAATGGATGTTTCCCATCACTTGAAAAATTAAAGGGTTGTTTGTCTAAAGGATTTCATTATTGATTCTCTCAGACAATATTAATTCCAAATCTATTTATACATAGAAAACCAAAACCACAGCAGCTATATCTTATGGCTTTTGAGAGAAGAAATGATAAGAGAAACTGATTTGCCAATACCACTTTCGGTCTTACCCTCCCAACCGATTTGGTAATTCACCTTGAAATTTTTCATTTTTTAGGCTGATCAATTCCTCGAAAATAAGTGGAGGAAACGGTCACTCAAGATTTTCGTTGATGGGGTGATTTTCAAATCCAAGGGAGATAACCCAAAGGATTTGGTCGGAAGTATTGCTCTGTCAATTCTGTGTTATAAATTAGGGGGCAGCAAATTAGATTTTTGAGGGGGATTGCTGTCCAAAAATCCCTATAAATTAACATGGTCTGATTCACGAATGCACGACATATGTAGGATTGTAAAAGGACTGATTGAATATGAGACCCAAATTTGATCTGTTAATATTTGGATTATAATACCCAAATTTGATAATGTTAATATTTGGATTATAATTTGGATCAGTTTCAATATTAAATATCATTACTAAATTAATATAAAATGATAAAAATATTAACCATTAATAGTAATTATTAACCATGTTTGTCTTGTTCTACATATTGAATATTGATAATGCAAATTTCGAATCCCAAAAATAGATGTAAAAATTACCACCTTTCTCCTACCTGACCTATAAAAAAATTCTTAATAAAGCTGAAACAGTATCATTTTACTTACCGAGGGCCCTGTGTTGCAAGCGCAAAACATGATGGAAAGTGGCTTGTGAAAGGTAAATTATTATATAGGAAAAATTTTTGTGAAAAGTAAATTTTTTAATTAAAAGTTTATTGGAAAAAAGATCTATTTAAAATAAATAAAAAATTATGAATAATAATATATTTAATTTCATAAAATAAAAATAAATAAACAAATAAATTATCACGTCCATCGGGCAATAGAGTGAAAGAGGGAGAGATGACTTTCATCATTGTATTTTTGTTTTATATAATGAAATAATTGTAAATATTTAAATAATTAATTTAATAAATAAATAAATAAATAAATTTATAAAAAAATGAGATAAATAGACAACCAACTAAGAGAGTAATATAAATATATACACGATTCTATGTCTTACTTTTCTAGCAATAATAATTTGTTAGATTATTAAATTATTAACTAATTAAATAATTTAGTAAAATAAGTAAATAAAAACTTTATATATTATCAACAATGATTGGTAAATGCTATCTCAAATTAATTAATTAATTAATTAATTTAGCACTATTAATGGGTCGGGGTGAACTACTAGGCTACAGAGTTCATGAACCGGCTTAGCCCAGTTCGTAGCCTGGCCTAGTCCAAAACTTGTCTCGCAGACCAGCCCGGCCCGTGGCATGGCACAGGCTCGTGCTAAAATAAAATTTTAAGATCTTATTTAAATTTTTTGTATATTTTTTAATTCATGTTAAAATTTTCATTTTTTTTAAACATGGCTTAGCCCGAGTTTGTAGACCTGTTCATGGGTTGGGTAGCCCAACAGGCAACCCAGCTCGGCCCAATATTTTTTGGGCTTGGACAAAATTTCAGGTCTATGGGCTTGGACTTGGGCTTTAAATACTAGACCCAACTATTTTTTGGGCCAGGCTTAGGCTTTCAGCCCAATCCGAGCCCAAGCCAGGCCCGATACTATTACATATAATAGAAATATACATTATTTATATATAATAAATTTATTATATGTATTCATTTATAAAGTTATTATCAAATATTAATTTACTATATAGGAAATATGAATTAACTTATTAATTTATTACCAAATTAATATAATATTAGTTTATTAAATTGCACCAAAAATAGGACATTTTATGTGTAGAATGGGCTTCGGGTCTTAAATAAGGGCAAGGCTCGGGCTCAAGATCTAGGCCTGAAAGTCGGGTTGGGCACGGGCTCGGGCCTGGACATTTTTTGTTGATAAAGAGGCAAAGCCCGGCCCGTGAATAGGTCTACTGGTTCGTGGCCCAGCCTGGCCTAAGACTTGGCTCGTGGACCAGCCCAGATTATGGTGTGACACGGGCCCGTGCGGTCTCGGGTCGTATATTATATACAATAAGTATATAATATATTAATATATATAATTTTATTTTTAATTTTATTATATTATTTCATTTTCTATTGCATATACAAACAATTGTACACATCAAAATTCATATAATATAAAATTTTAAGATTTTTTTTATTTTAATTTATGTTAAACTTTTCATTGTTTTTTTTTCTCAAAATTTTTAAAAAACATGACTTAGCCCGGTTCATGGCACGGAATGGGCCCACGGAGGCTTGGGCCATATATTATATACAATAATTATATAATATATAATTTTATTATATTATTTCATTTTATTATTGCATATATAAACAAGGGTAAAATACAAAAACCTCCCTTAAAGTTTCTGACAATAATAAAAACCTCCCCTTTAGTTTAACTTTAACAAAAACCTCTCCTATACTTTTAAAGAATTTGACAAAAACCTCCCTTTCGTCACTGACCCAGATGAAAACTAGCTTACATATACTTTTACTGAAAAACCCCATTTGAAAATTGACCAAAAAACTCCCTTCAACCTCATTATACTTTTCTAATCCTTGAACTGCACCGTTTGAAGATGAGAAACACAGCTATTTCGATCATTCATCCAAACCCTATCGGTTCAAAAATAGAGTAATCCTGAAAAATCTGTCATTTTCTTATTCTTTCTTTGTTGTTTTCTTCCTCCTCTTTCAATATTCCTTGAAACTCCATTGACTCAAGCAAGAAGAAGCAATTGTTGACTCTTTCAATGTTCCTCCTCTTTCACTGCTGAAGCTTACTCCAGTCAGATAAAGGTGCAACATTCGATGCTTGGGACAATGGGAAATGCAGCAGCTCATGCATTAAGGATGATACAAGTGGCAAATCTGACTCAGTCTCAACCAAACTAGTCAAGGAAGCTATGCTGAACCCTCACCATCTATAATCAAGGATCTTGTGCCTAATGGGAAGGAGGTTTATCATCTACAGTTATACTTTGTCCATCACCAGTCAAGGAAGCTAATGGGAAAATTCATATAAAATAAAATTTTAAGATCCTTTTTAAAATTTTTATTTACTTTAATTTATATTAAAATTTTCATTATTTTTCTAATTAAAAAAATGGCTTAGCTTAGTTCGTGGCTCAGCTTGGCCTAAGAGTTGGCCAACGGTAGGGCACAGGCCGTATATTATATACAATAATTATATAATATATAATTTTATCTTTAGTTTTATTATAATATTTCATTTTATAATTGCATATATAAACAATTATATACATTAAAAATCATATAAAATAAAATTTTAAGATCTTTTTTATTTTTTTATCTATTTTTTTAATTTATATTAGCTTTTTCATTTTTTTCAATTAAAAAAACATGGATTAGCCCAATTCACAACATGACACAAGCCTACGTGGACTCAAGCTAAGGGTTGTGCTGGGCCGACCCCCGAACGTATCCTGGGGGAGGAAAACATGGCCCACACGGCATGGCCGAACACAGTCCGATTGTAAATAAAATGAGAAATAAAGACGGTTTTTAACAAATATACAAAAGGTAGAAACTTAGTGGCATCATTGTAAATAATTAACAATGATAACTTATCACTTATTTATTTTTATATTTTTATTTTATAAGTATTAGAGGGATGGAATAGACTAGGGGGTCGGATTTGGTCCAATTCGATATGGTCTAATATGAATCCATTTCTAATGGACCAGGTCCAATCCAATCTAGTGAAAACTTTGGACTATTCTGGACCTGTCCAATTCAATTTTTGGACCATTTAATCTGTTTAAATTGATTTTAATTTAGATTGATGTCAATCCAAACTTGATCCTTGACACCTGCATTCTTATCTTCTATCAATGGAACAGATATCTGTTCAATCCAATCCAATATAAATCTATTACAGATGGATCAGGTTCAATCCAATCCAATAAATACTTTGTATTAGACTAGTCTAATTCAATGTGTATGTGTCTTATTCGTATGTGGAATCCGTTCCAACCCAAAACCGGTGCATTGACACCCGTAGATCCAATAAACCATCCCAAAGTTTTAAATGTAAAATAGTTTGGTAAGATAGTTGTGTCGTGCCTGAATCCTTGATAAAATAAAAAAACAATGGTAAACTAGAATTTGCACTGTAGCTAATGAATTTTTCATGCGAATAGTCGCCTAGGCCTCACGTCAAAACCACCATTACTTTACTCAACTAAGAGAGTAAGAATCGCCCTTGGTTTTATCAATCAAACAACTTCCCAGGCCAGCTGATGATTCGCTTGGAAAGTGAGGATATCAGGGAATTACAAAACAGTAGACTCCGACGTTAGAATTCAACCAAAACCATCAAACTCCAGTCCCAACTACCCAGACCATGTCTTCCACATTTCTCCCCTAAAAGTTCTACTTATAAATAACCAACCACCCATCATCCCAAGCTCATTCCTGGTCTATCAAAGAGTAGTACTCATCTCTAAAATTTATTATATATATATATATATATATCATCACCTTATTTACCTTTGTGCCTCTCTTATCAGCCATCAGTTCTAAACATTAATTATTTTCCTTCCCTCCTTGTTTCAATAGCTCTATAATGGCGAAAAATGTACCTAAGTCCTCCCTAGACAGAAATGGGCTGGCTTCACTGGATCAGAAGCTCGCCTTGGCAAAGAGATGTGGTCATGGTATATAATTATAATTATATTCTCTTTTATTGTTTTGTTCATCAGCTTTAGATCGATTAATTTCGTAGAAATTAGTCTATTAGAAAAGAAAATGATTCCGAGAGTAGCTTTCATAGTGTACATGTGAACTGTCATATATAATGCTTTCTTTCCTTTATTGTGGGACCCATGCAGTAGCTCTCTCTCTCTCTCTCTCTGTTCATCTTTAGTCTGTAACTAGACTCGTAACTCGATTGTGTTGTTCTGAAACAATAGAAGGCGTCGTGGCCGGGGCAAAAGCTGCTCTTCTTGCGACCGTTGCTACTGCAATTCCTACCGTAAGTCTTTCTCATAAGTCATAACCAGTTCTAATAGAATTGAAGGGTCATTAATTATATATTGACATCCTGCTTCACATGCAGTTCGCTAGTGTAAGAATGCTGCCTTGGGCTAGAGCCAACCTCAACCCCACAGCTCAGGCTCTCATCATCTCTACAGGTTAATTACCATCTTCTTCTTCTTGTTGTTGATAAATTGAAAAGTTGTGCTTTTTAATGAAATTTGAAACTTTGATGGAATGCAGTGGCAGGTTCCGCATACTTCATAGTGGCAGACAAGACAGTTTTGGCCACTGCAAGGAAGAACTCATTCAAGGGTTACCCAGACATTGAAGTCTAACTAGCTACTCCAGAGTTGGAACCAGACGCCAAATGGATCCTGTATTTTCTTCATTCTTATTAGAGTACTGGAATGGATTGTATTGTACGTTGTATGTATTATGTAAATCCAATTCTATATATGTATATGTGACCATATATTAATTAAGTTGGTGTTTGGCTCTATTCGCATTTTATCTGTTCCTTGCTCCTCATGACCTTCAAGTATCCTATTTTATTCTCCAATTAACAAATAAAAGTAAAATCACGTTCTGTGTTAATAATCCCCAAAGTCATTAAGGACTACAAACGTAAAATCAGTAAGGCCGTGTTTGAGTCATGACAAAGAAGAGACCACAGTTGGCCATCGATTAGCCTAATCACTATAAGTTGATTTTCTTTTCTTTTCTTGTTTTTTTTGGAAAAAATATCAGTGAAATGTTCATGACCAAAGGGAAATTATAAACGGTTTACTTGAGTTGTTATCCATTATCAAAGCTCATTAATTATTTCCAAAATTTTTTTCTTGGGCGTGGCGTTTGATAAGTTTGATGTATCAAAAGTCGAAAAACTATTATTCAGGTTTGAAATCTGAATAGGAAGTAGAAATGATTTTTTAGTTTTAAGAGGCTCTCGTTTTAGTTGGAGCAACTCTCTAATTACTAGTTTACTTTAGAAATAGATTGTTTGATAATATTATAAATAACAAAAACAATATTTAAAAATATTATTCTATTAATAAACAAATATTATGATTTGCTAAAATAAATAATTATTTATTATTTAATTTATAATACAATTTATTTATTATTATCAATTAATAATAAATGAAAATAATATTTTTTAATATTTGAAATAATAATAATAATAATAGAAATAATAATAATTCATGGCATCAATTACTATTATTATTATTATTATTATTATTATTATTATTATTATTATTATTATTATTAAATAAATGATAATATTGAAGGCATTAATGACATTTCGTCATTGCATTTGAAATGCATCTAATTCTAATATGACATGAAACTAGGTCTTACCATTTTAGACTTTTTTTTTCTCTTTTTAGGTGTTAGAAATAGATGTAATCTCAAATGCTCATCACCTCTAAAAAGCAAATTTTTAAGATGTTAAACATATGAAAATGTTATTAGAACCTCAGCATTTTTTTTTTGGAAAATTTCTCAATGTTTTAGGGGAAATCCATGATTTTTGTAAATTTTTATTAAATTTAATTAATGATTTCTGAAGTTGTTAAGGTTGTGCATCGAAGCCACCACGTGGATGTTGTTGTATCCAGTGCTTAGACGACCTCTTTGGGACATGTTAGTGATCGGCACACCACTAGGTGTCACCGGTATTTAAAAATCCGATTTCGAAGTCGATATTCAACATAATCGAATTGAATTCGGATAATCAAATATTTAATCAATTGAATTCGGATATGACTTGATTCGATTCAATAAATATCCCAATTCAACCGATTATTTAATTCTTATATATAATATATAAAATATTTTATATAATTTATATATAATAATTAAGTTATATAAATAATTTATATATTTATATACTTTATATCAATAAAATATTTATTTTATATATTTATTATTTATCAAATATAATTAAATAATCGAATTGGATATTAATTTTCGATACCTGTTGGATATTGAATCAAATTCGGATATCGGATTTTTTTAATTGGATTCGAATTTAGATATTGGCTGATCTAATTCAAATTTGATCCGTTTACACCCCTACACACCACACACAAGGGTCAGCAGAACAAGCAAGAGCCTCGGAGGAAGCATGATTTTTATCTCACCGATAAGCATCCCTACAAGTGAAAGCAAAGCTAACCAAAGACCTTGGCGAGTGATCATCTCTCTTAAGCCCCGCGAGGGACATGTCCAAGTGAACCATGCCACCTAGCTATTTAAAGGCATCTCCCCCAAAGTAGCATGTTTGCCTCAGCTCCAGCTCATTTCTTACAGCACCAGATGTGTTTAAGATATTTTTAATTTGTTCGATGATAGAAATTCCAAATTTACAATTCTTTAGATTTTCATTGGAATTTCTTATCATCGTTATAATCATTTATGTTTGTACTATTTTCTTTCTTTTTGTTTTCAATTACTCCATGTATTTTTCGAGATTTTTTAGCACTTCCCTAAAGTTTTTAGTGGATTTAGATTAATTTCAATTATTTCATGTAAAATTTTAATGGATTATCTTTTAATCACTTTGCAATTATATTACTAGATCCAAAATTTTGTTTTCTTTTCTTTCTTATAATTATTTACTAGCGGGGACCCGTGCGATGTATAGGATTTATTAATCCAAAGCTAAATGATAGAAATGGTTATTACTAAAATACCCCTTATAGTTTCATGGATTTATTAAAATCTATCCTATAGTTAGCATTTTACTAAAACACCACTTATAATTTGCAATGGATTTAATCAATCTTCCATTAGATGACAATGGAAATGACAGTCTTGACCCTAATGTTCATTTAAATAAATTTAATAAAAAAAATACAAATACCATTTTTGCCCTAAATAAGGCACAGACAATTACTATATTGGCTATATTTGGTCAATTTTACTTTCTATACAAAAAAGGTTTTAAGTGTATTTTTGGAATGAAAAATCATGGGCCTAATGGCCAAACAAACACTCCTTATTGAAAGGTTGATTAAGTAAATAAGTTATAAAATATATGGGATGTTTTAGTAAAATGAAAATTATAAGGTAGGTTTAAGTAAATATGTAAAATTATAAGGTGTGTAGGAATGGCAACGGGGTAGGTTCAGGGCTAGGATCATATTCCTTGTCCTTGACCCCGATTTTAAAATTAACCCCCATCCTCATCCCCAAAGGGGATGGGTTCCCCGTGGGGACCTGAATCCCCAAAATTTTTTCAAATAATAGTATTTTTTAAAATAAATAAAAAGTTTTAATTATAAATAATGTTTTAAATATATTTTGATACATATAATATAAATAATATAATAGTATATTTAATATATATATATATATATATATATATATATATATATATATATATATATATATATATATATATATAAGGGCAAGGCGGGGACCTCAATCCCCATCCTTGGCCCCATTGGGTTGGGGAAGTCAGGTCCCCGTCGAGGATGAGGAAAATTGTCATCCCTAAGGTGTGCTCTAATAAATGACCCTAATAGAAACACATAAGAGTATACAATCGTTTTATATTTTCAACTTTTAAATAATTAATAATTATTCATCTTTGATATACTACTTTTAATAAAATTTTTATAATACAAAAATAACAATAATTAAATTCAGTTAGGTTTATTCATCAAATTGATGAAACCGATCAACCTAATTAACTTGACCCGAGTTGGTCGGTTTTCTAGTTTATTAGGTTGGATTTGGTTAAAAAAGTTCCCAAATTGGCCAAGTTGGATCAGTTCACTTTAGCCATTTGAAAACTGACCAAAATCGAATGATTATATTTTAAATATAATTTTTAATATGGAAAAGTGGGAAATTTTCCATATTTCCTAGTCTAAAATGTCTTATATCAAAAATCTAATTTTTAAATTTATTTTTAATATTTGCACTTTTAATTTTTAAAATTAAATTAAATTTTTAAGTTTAAATCTTTTGAATCGACTGACCAAACAGAAAAACCAACCCAAACCGATACAACTTGAGTGGGTCAGTTTTCACAAAGGGTTAGTTGGTTTCAGGTGACCAACTCCCTAACCTAACCAAGCCTATTTAGTTGGCCCAATAGCCGATGACTGAACCGAATCAACTCATGAACGCTCATAATTTCAGCTAAATTAATAGTCTCATTTCTAATAAATAACAATAGTTTAATTTCCAACAATTATTGATAATTTATAACAAAAATACACAATTATTGAAAATATATTGATAAAGAAATATACAATAATTACATAAATTACAAAAATACAATAAGTACTAAAAATATATTAACTTAGTCAATAAATAGTATAATCCCTAATAAATATTAATCAATAACTTATAACAAAAATACAATGAATACAATAAGTACAATAATTTAAATTTAAAAAATTCAATAACAGTAATTTAATCTCCAATAGTTATTGAAAGTTTTTTGTTAAATAAAAAAACAAAATAAATTTATACATAATCATTGAAAATACATTCATCACAAAAAAATAATAAATAAATACTTAAATACAATAAATATTAATTTTAGTATATATAATTGTATAATAAATACAGATTAAGAGTTTAAAATTAATATTAATAAATATTAATTTTTTGAAAGTTATTTTCACGAATTATTACTTGATATAATGAAATTAATTATTTACAATATTATTTAGAAATACTAAATTATTATTACTTTCAATATTATGTTATAACTATTTTTCTACTTTTTAGATTTTTTAAAATCTATTACATAATTTCTTTATTTTAACTATTTAAAACCTAGTTATGTTAAATGTATTGTTATTTAATATATTTAGTTATTTAAATACTTAAATAATATGTAAAATGTTTAATTTTAAAACATTAATTATTTATTGAATATAACTATTCATAAAATCATAATTTATACTATTATTACATAATTTCATTATTAATTCTGTAATATATTAAATTATTATTAGTTTCAATATTATATTATAATTGCTGTTCTACTTTGAAGAAATGTTTAAAATTTATTACATAATTTTGTTATTTTAACTATTTAAAATCTAGTTATGATAATTATTTAGTTATTTAAATATTTAAATAATCTATAAAATAGTAACATTTTTATTATTGGAATTTTATTTATTTAAAACTATTACATATTATTAAATATTTGAAAAACATTTAAATTGGTAATCTGGAAAAACATAATTTAAATTGTTAGTACATAATTTTATGATATATTTTACAAAAATATAAAATTATTTTTTGTGTATTTAATAAATATTTTAAAGTTATTATATAATTTTGTTAGAATATTTAAATAATTCTTAAATTTTTTAATCCAAATTTTCTTTAGATAGATATAGATAAAAAGTAGGGAAAAAGATAAATAGGAATTATAGATAATTTAGGAGAGAAACTCTCTATTAAATTAGAGATAATTTTGGAGATAAAAAGGAATTAGAGATGATTTTGAAGAAAGTGGGGGATAGTGGGAGAGATAGTTTCGGAGAAATTTTAGGAGTAGAGATTATTAAGATTATTAGGAAAGTGCATCTCATTTGTTGTTTTGAAAATGACATGGAATAAAAAAATAAAAATTCAAGAAAAAAGAGAAAAAATCTTGACCGTTTGTTTTAATATATATAGATAGATAGATAAATAGATAGATCTGAACCATCTCACATTAATTTACTTAAAATTAAAAGAAGTTCCACCAGGATACATTTAATGATATTGGCTGAAATTTTAAATCTATATCTTAATCAATGACAACTTATTTTTTATCCATTCAGGTATAACAAAATGTACTTTCACATTTATATACTTTAGGAAAAATTCTCAATTAGTACCCTATATTTTGGGCTTAGTGCCATTTGGTCTTCAAACTTTAAGATGCAACAATTCAATACCCGAACTTTCAAAATATGTCAATTCAGTACCTGCCACTAACCAGCCATTAAGTGGCATTTGAAAATACACAAATACCCTTCGAATGTCATTTAATTCTCTTTATCAATTGTCCAAACATTGACAAAAAATGAACAATTCCAAATTCTTGCATTTTCTATTCAACATTTTATGGCGAACCCAACTTTCTTGAATAGAAGAACCAATGATTTGGGACTGTTTATTTTTTATCAACTTTTGGATGGTTGATAAAGAGAGTTAGATAACACCTGAAGGACATTTGTGTTTTTTCAAATGCCATTTAACCGTTAGTTAAAGGACTAATTAATGGCAGGTACCGCTGGATTGACACATTTTAAAAGTTTGAATACTGAATTATTGCATTTTAAAATTCAGAAACCAAAATAACAGTGCCAAAAATACAGAGTACCAATGGAGAATTTTCACTATACTTTAACATTTATTACTAATTTGTGAAACAAACGGTAGGGTATCATTGATCACGGTTTTTTCTGTATCATAGATTTTTGACTTTGTCCTAACAAAATATGGTATGAAGGAATCAACTCCATCTTTTAATTTTTAGGGAATCATTTTTTTCTCAGATAAGAATACCTCAACTGGTGGACAACAACTTAAATATGGTGGTATTCAGTGTTTTACTCCGATTGGAGCAAAAACGGGGATGCTCTTTGGGTCCCGGTTTACGGGTTAACTGGGCGGTTTGCTGTCCAACCCACCGAAACCGTCATTTAACTGTGACCTAAGAAAGCCACCTGGCCTGTTTTTGGTTTTTACAGTCCGATGGTTCGATCCGGGCTGAGTCTTTTAAAACATTGATACTTTGATAGGTTCAATGTTACCATTGTTGAAGGATTCCCCAAATCACTATTTTCAAAACCGGATCAGACTGAACGGTCAGACCAGAAAAACTGGGAACTGGTTACCTAATTGATTTTGTTTTCCTCTAAAATCGCTTTTTCCTCTAAAACCGTTGATTTTGGTCAGTAAACCGTTGAACCGGCCAATTAATCGTTCAAATCATTCGAATAATTTTGACCATTTTTTAAAATTTTAATTTTTTTGTCAGAATGGACCAACCATTTGAATCGAATGATCAGACCATTTGAACCGATAATCAAACCCCTGACCGGCTCAATCATCGGTTCGTTTTTAAAAACCATGCCCCAAGCCTACCGAAAACTACAAATACATTTCACTTGCCTCTAAATCAGAACTAAAACCATCAAACTCCACTCCCCAAGCTGGAGTCCAAAGAACCGTACAGTTACAGGAGTCTTCTATAAGCGGGTCCCCTTTTAAGAAAGAGAGAGTTGGATTGTTGGGATTTGGGGGGTGATCATGAAGCATCTACCCAAGCTGGAGAACTTTTCCTTGAACCCAAGCTGGAGAATTTTTTCTTGAACCCATGCTGCATATTCAAGGCCCATCTGACACACCATGTAATCAACTAGTAGATGCTTCATGCGGAGGAGGGAGAACCACCCATTTTCGGATTTGTCTTGGCCCCACTCAATTACAACCTTCTTCATCTGGCCAGTTCGTAAAATGCTGGGCTTTAACTTTAACTGTACCGACCGTTCTGACCTGGTTTTCGGTTCTTCTACGTCTTTCCCGCTGTTTGCTCCTAAAAATACAAATAACAAAATACTTGGTGCAAGTTTCATTTGTACTAAGTATAAATACATGAAAATGGGTAAGGTTGAGTATAAATTTTTGTTTAATTGCATTTGATAATTTGTTTTTATATTTAACACCGATGAATTGACCTCCACTTTAAATGAGATAGAGTTGGGACAGTCAGGTAAGTAGGATGAGGCTTATCTATCTACGAGTAGACCTGTTTATAGGTCGGGATTTGTTCCAAATTTGAACGAGGCCTAGCCGAAAGCCTATATATGTTTGGAAGTGTAAATTCGAGCCTAAACCTCGCTCAGTGAACAGGTTTATCTAGGAGTAAGCAAGGATTAAGGTATTAATATTGACATAGGGTACATTAAAAAAAATTGTTAAATTGGTGATATGAGAATGATGAAGAATATTGATGTTTATGAGAATTAATTGAAAATAATTCAATTATCCAAAATACTTTAAAAATCAATTATTTTTAATTGTTATAAGGGATATTTTGGTAATTGTAAAACCATTTATTATATTGTTCAAATGCTCCCAATGTCCTAAGCTAACTTTATATAGGATATAGCTCTTGGAGGGGTATTATTGTTTTTTCTTCTCCCCCTATATAGTTATTTATAGGCTTATAACTATTAAATTGAGGGGGCGTTTTTGTAAAAACCCCTAAAAAATTAAAACTAGCTGTTTGAGGGGTCTTCCAAAGCTCCAACGACTAGCCTTGAGGGGGTGTTGTGGGCTCACAAATCGTACCAACATGCAAGCAACCCATTAACTTAAAACCCTTAGCCCAGCATAGCCTGTACAATCGTGCCATGCCTGACATGGCTCGCATGTCACCCTGACGTGGGCACCGAACTGGGAACCTATCACTAGTGAACACATCACATATAAGGTATGGATTCAGGATGGGCCCCATGTGTACAGAACACCGGTGTGTTCACTCGAAACATCCGGTTCCATATACCAACAGTTGAGATAATGCCTCTAGTTCATCCGGTTCCATATACTACAGATATCTTGCTTCAATTATTAAAATTAAAATAATATAAAAGTATCACCCTTTTGAATTGTGGAAGAAACAATTTCTTGCATATTACATATATTGACATGGTTCAAGAAAACGACCTGTAAAGAGAGTCATTCTGGCCATTGATTTTTGGGTTAATGACTTGATTGTTTGGTTCGAATGGATGATTTGTTTTGATAATAAAAATTAAAAATAAAATAATTAAAAATAAAAAGACCAAAAATCATTAAATAAATTAATGGTTTGATTACCCAGGCCAATGAATCATTGACGGATTCAACAGTTTTGATCAAGGATTAAGTTTGGAGTAAAATGAAACCGGTTATTTAGATAGTTTTTTCCTAGGCCAAACAGTCCAATCATCTGGATCAATGGCGATTCGAAAACTATATATATTGGTATTTTAAACCTTAGATAGACTAGAATATTAGCCCTAATAATCACAATTGAAATTTTGAAAAGATCACCGATGGGACTTTGAATGGGTAAATACCATATAGGACATGCTGCTGGTCTTGGACTATCACCTTCATCGAATGATTCTCTGAAGTCATACCGTGGACAGAAGAGTTTAATCGTGTCTACAAACAATCTTCAGTCAAAAAATTTTGAATTAAGAAATCGGCCCAGAGTCAAAAGTTCATCAAAATCAGCAAACTTGATTTGGATTTCCATTATCTTGAAGCCCCTGTAGTGCTTTATGAGTTCAAAGGATCCTGAAGCGATCTTGGGATGGATGTAGACTCAAAATCGACATTATTCAACTCTTGTATACTTTTTTTATTTATTCTAAACATTATTCAAATCTCCATGATTAGGAGGATTGTCCCCATCACCCAAATAATTCATTTCATCTGTTTTCACTGATATGACTGATTTCTTTAGTGTGGTTGCTCCAACCTCCGAGTCTGGGGCCGCAAACAGTTTATTCAATCTATTACAAAATTGATCTATGGATCTACCAAAACCATGAGCAGAGCAGCAACTAGGAGAGAGAAAGAGAGTGTGCGTGACTCCAATTCCTTAAATCATTCTTATTCAATAACAACAAAAATGAATATATGAAAGGATTTGAATGGCACCACTTGTATATTGTTTTTATGTTTTTGCTACGGAAACAAACTACTCTCCATTATGGGAGGTTCATCAAACAAGCCTGAATCTTTTATGAAACATTTTACTTCCTGCGTTATCCTTGAACAACATGGTCAAGAGGGATCTATTTACATGACAAAACTGGAATCACAATTTGTTGCAGTTCGTCAATTTACCACTGTGAATCTATCAACTGTAAATGATTCCTATCAGAGATGCAAGTTGGGTATCCAATTTGATGAATTTATGTCGCATCTCGCATTGAATCAGGCCTTTTAAGTTTTAACAAATGTCCAATCCAAGTTAATCAGGTTGCACCCCCTAAGCATAACATCATTATCATTATCAGTAATAGATTGATTAGTGTTTTGAAAATCGATCCAAAATAAAACTGCTTTGATCATCAGTTTTTTGGTCAGTGGTTTGATCTCTTGGTCCAAATTAATGGATCAGTGTATGATGCTTTAACAAATTAAAATAAAATTGACAAAAAAAAAAAACTGATATCCAAATTGGACAGATTAACAGTTCAATCACCTGAATCAGCTGTTTACTAACTAATTCAACGGGTTTAGGAAAAATAATGATTCAGGATTGAAATTGAACCAATACCCTGGCCAATTTCTGGACCAAACGGTTTCACCATCCACCAATACAATCGGTCGGTTTTGTCTTTAGTGCTCCTTCTCCAGGGAGAGCAAAGTTCTGGATTTAAATTCTGTTTCACCTTAATTTGATTTTGTAGTAACAAAATGGCTATCCTCTGCTTTGGCAAAATCCGGTGATTCAGAGAATTGAAAACCTAATCAAAATGGAAAATAATTAAAACCCAATAACTCATGACGAACCTGTTGCATTTATCAAAAAGAAAAAAGAAAAGAAAAGAAAAGATGATCAAACCTTTATCTAAAGCCTATTCTCAGCATGGTTTTTAAAAACGAACTGGTGATTGAATTGGTCAGGATCCGTTAACGGTTTGAATGGTCTGATCGTTTGATCCGAACAGCCAATCTGTTTTGACAAAAAAATAAAAAATAAAAAATAGTCAAAATCGTTCGAACAGTTTGACTGATTAACCGGTCGATTCAGTGATTTACTGATCAAAATTAACAGTTTTGGAAGAAAACGGAATCGGTCAGATTCCTGGTTTTTCCAATCCGGTCCGGTTTTAAAAACCATGATTCTTAGTAGTTTGGCCGTAAAAACTTGCTCTTTATATCCCTACTGATTAAACAAAATTACTGAATTAACTCTATTATATTTTGCTTGTCAGACAAAAAAAAAAATCCAAAACTTAGTAATCGGGCAAACCAATTTTAAAGCAATCCAAAAGTGGGACCAGACGGACTTTTTGAAAAGCTTCCCACTATTAATACACAGTACTAACTTGTTCACTGATTGGATTATTTAATTCAACTTCAACAAGTTGGGATACATGGATAGTGGGATTGGATTAACGCTGCATTATCCACTAATTTCAGAAAATTAATCTCTGATTGATCCTCCCATCATTGTCACCAATTGACATCTTTTGTCTCTCGACATTACTTTATAGTTTATGCTACAGATATCGAGGAAATGGGAGGATAAATATGGTAATATCATTCCAGAACCGCCCTTGGTTTTACAGGGCCCCCTCCCCTAGTCTGAGAAAACCAAGCGACCATTAATGGGGGACATCGTTGGGATCAGCTCCGAGGACGTCTGCCCCACACCCACAAAAGTAAACGAAGGAAAAACAGGAGAATCCGATCTTGGTTTGGAACCATACATCAAAAACCACCCAACCCTGCTAGACCCACCATTCTCTCCCCTTCTCTGATCTCACACTATAAGTAACGAGCCTCAACTCCCAACTTCATTCAGTGTCTTGAGCCTTGAAGTATAACTTTCAATAAGTCTTCTCTCCCTCATCAATTCTTTTCCTTCATCATCTCAGTTGTCAAGAATGGCAAGGAATGTAGTTCAGTCCACCATTGACAGAAATGGATTGGCTTCACTGGACCAGAAACTCGCCTTAGCAAAGCGATGTGGTCATGGTATTTATTCTCTTCTCCTTTGTTTGCTCTTCAGCTCTACCCGAAGCTATATGCTCATCTTGTTATGGGTATATATAAATATAGATCAGCGCGTGATTTGGTTTCTTGTTCTGTAAACAACAGAGGGAGTCGTCGCTGGGGCCAAAGCGGCTGTCGTCGCTGCCGTTGCTTCTGCAGTTCCTACCGTAAGTCTAGCTTTCCCATCACTTTCCATTAATTACATAAGATGACAGAGAATTTGATATTCGGCTTGACATGCAGCTTGCTAGTGTGAGGATGCTGCCATGGGCTAAAGCAAACCTCAACCCAACTGCTCAGGCTCTCATCATCTCAACGGGTATGGCCTTATGATCATCTTGTTCTCAGCGGCTTCTTCTTCATCTCTGTCAATATTTGCTTCTGTGTTTGCTAATGAATTGATCTGTTGCTTGGTTGGCAGTGGCTGGTTCTGCATACTTTGTGGTAGCAGATAAGACTGTTCTGAAAACGGCGAGAAAGAATTCTTTCAAGGAATTGCAATAGCTTCTAACCACCGGTGCAGAATCCAGTCTCTGATGACTGATGTTCTTCTGCTTCTTCTTCCTTACCCACTTAATTTTTGCTTGTAATTTGGTTTGCAGTGTGTAAATGAGTATATCCAAAATTAATGCAATATAACAAATGGAAATATATGACAGAAATGTTACTCTACTTTGTCTCAATTTCCAATGGACAAGGTAATTGGTCTTACAGTCTACAAGAACTCCAGAACCGTTCCCAAATTTTATTTTAATTGTTTTTAATGATGATGATCGATTCAGTAAAATAAGGTCTAATAATTAAGAAGGTAATAATACGTTAATAATTTACATGGTTACTAAATACTTATAGAACATGTTCATGAAATCGGTTAATGGAAATCTTGGAGCTGCAGTGATCATTGTTCAACCCTGAACCAACTTGGGTTTAACTCAGGACAAACTATTATGAAAATTAAAGCTTATAAACTAACGATCTTGGCCCATTTATCCATGATCATTTTGGTATGAAATTGGTCTGATCGTATTTGTAGGGGAAACAGGAGAACCTCAAAAGCACTATTGAGAAGCTGAATTGAACTGGGTATTTGTGCTGTTTCTTCTGATCATCAAATTCAAATCCAAAATATGCAAATTAAAATTAAACACGTTGAAATGCTCCAGTTTCTCATTGAACCCTTTGACGATTTAATGTTTAATATTATTTTTATAACATTAAATTTTAATTTATGTTTGTTGATATACATATTTCCTAGTTTAAAACTAATAAATGAATTTAACAAATAAAAATATGGCAATTGATCTTGTGAACTTGGTAGACTGGGCCCCAATCAACTTGTATTGATAAATGGTATTTGAAATCCAATGAAAATATCACAAGGTTTCAAGGCAAAAACTTAAAAACGAATTCGATGCAGTGGGACACATGTCCCAGTTAATTAATGTGCCTTGCCTTTGATTATGCTTACTAACGTGACGGCCCTACCAATGCTCTGAGGTATCGTATGTCATAACACAACCGCCGTTGGTTTTCTAAGGCCCACCGCCCGTAGTTTCAAAAAAGCTATTCTATGCAGCATTACAGTCTCAGCCAAATGGGGGCAGGTGCCGTCGACGATGAACCGGGCACAAGTACACATTTCCGGCAACAGTAACGGAAGTAAAACAACGGACTCCGACCTTTGATTGAAAAACATCAAACTCTAACGCCAACAACAAATCCGTTCAGTCCTCGAGAGAGAAATGGATCGCCTTCACTGAACCAGAAACTCGCCGTGGCAAAGCGATTTGGCCATGGCATATGCTCTCTTTTCTTCGCTTTTCAGTTCCTTTTTGATCAGCAATTTGGTTTCTTATTCTGTAACAACAGAGGGGTGTCGGCGCCGGGCCGAAAGCGGCTATCGTCTTCTGCAGTTCTTACTGTAAGTCTTGCTCTCCCCATCATCATCAGTTTGTTATTTGGAAGATGTGTTGAGAGTTTGATATTAGAAAGGTGATTATAGACATCACCAACTCTGTTCTGGGTGACATGCAGCTTGCTAGCGTGAGGATGTTGCCTTGGGCTAGCGATAACACCTCAATCCCCCCGCTCAAGCTCTCGTCAATCGGCTCTGTAGACTATAGGTTGGGTCTTTCGAACATTTAACGGTTTGGTAGGCTGTGGAACCAGTGATAAAGATTCCACGTACGCCAGACTTAAAATACATTGGGCCCACAATTATTCAACCTCTCAATGTGGAGAACGGATCTCCTCCTCCTTAAATTGCGCACGATCGCCTCACACCAATCTCACAGCAAGAAATATCTACCTTATTTAATATAAACCGCATCCTGTTCATGAATTTGGCATTAATCGACAGGCAGGATTCAGTGGACTGAACTATAAAATCCCCTTATATTTATTATTCATAGGAGATATTTCTAATACACATTAGGATGTGGTTATGAGGTTGGTGCGAGGAGCAGATCCCACATAGTATGTCTTTGTTGTACATTGGAAACATCTTTCATATTTGTATTTATTATTCATGGGGAGATATTTCTTGTACACGATGGAATGTGGCTGTAATTTCAGTGTGAGGTATGATCTGTGAGGAGCATATCCAAATTCTAAATTTTATCATTAGTGTAGAGTGTCTTATATCATAGGTTCCAGTCTGCCCTGCTGATCAAATCCAAATCACCCACCAACAAAACACATTCCAACATCATAAGACATTCATACATGACAAATCTCATATTTATGATGGCCCCAGTTTCATAGTGAGATGTGCAGTGCCAGATCAAATTGATAGGTTGTTGGAATGTATTTTGTTGGTAGGAGATACTAACAACCAACAGGCAAAGTCCAGCTGATCCGAATTTATTTGTTTCAAAATGGGCGACCTTTTAAATGGGTTTTCTGGATTCCATTCACAACAAATTGGTGAAAAAGAGCTTTTCTGAACTATTTCATATACATACATGCTCATTTTTTTGAAGTAGAGCATATTTCATTCCATAAAAAAAAAAAAAAAAAAAACTTGCATGAATATAAAGAGTTGGTAAACAAGAAAGCCCAGAAACAAATTCTTAGAACAAAATACAGATAATTACTAGTGGATAAAAGAGAAGATAAATGACTTCTGCAATTGACAAACGGTGAAAACAACCAACAGAATAAGCATCATTCTAGAGCATCTCCATCAACCAAAACTAAGGGAAAAGACAGGAGGGGCCCTCAAAGAGTCAAAGGAAAGAACAAAGTAGCACGATCGAGAAAACCGCAAAGAACAACAAATCCCCAAGTAACTGCACCTGTTACCAAAGGCAACTGCCACCAAGAAACCGCAACCGCTACCAAGAACTGCAACCGGTAGTGGAAAATAGTCGGGAAACAGTCATGGACAGCAAATCAAAGCAGCGATTGTGGCCACCTTTCACACCAAATGCGTGAAGAGTTAGCCCCTTGTACCAAAATCCCTGAAATCTCTGCAGAATAAAAGCAAAGAAAAAAACAAAAGAAAGGAGAATAACGAGTGAGAGCGAAAAATGATGGGGGATGGGAGAAGGGTGAAGAATAGAAACAATGGAATGAAAGAATGAGGAGGGAAAGAGATGAACGAGGAGAGGGGAGAAGAAAACAAGAAAAAAACTAGAGAGAGAAAAAGGAGGAACAAATAAAAGGGAAAGGGGGGACTCCCCAAGGGTAGCCACCCTAGCGGACCGATGGCAGAAGATGAAAACAATGAAAAATGGATAAAGAAAAGAAAGTCAAGGAAACCTTGAGAGAGAGGCTCTCTCTGAACAGAGAGAGAAGAAACCATACATACACATATTTGTATACATGCAAACACATTCGTATATGCAAAATATACAAATTTCTTAAGCTTTAAATTAATGATACTAAATTGGGTCCACAATTTAAAGCCCATTTGGTCCCATTTAACAAATCCAAGTCTGGTCCCAAACCCAATTATGTCAATTTTCAGTTTGGGCTTGGCATGGGTTGCGAAGATCGGGCTTCACCTTGGGCCCAATCCGGCATCAGGCCTTAGGCCCAATATTTAGGGTTGGCTGTTGGTTGACCTTAAACCCAGCTCAGCTTGCCCGTCTTGCACCCCTACTTCTGTAATCTCTTAAACATTTATCCAGTTATCCCAATGAACACTGAAAGAAGCACTTTCAAACACGGGCATCTCAGACCATATCGGTAAAATATGGTCTCAAAATTTCTTATATCAAAACAACCCATTTTATTACGGTTTTATTTGATTTATAAAATTCAAGAAATCGAACCAAATCATTTTATAAGTCTAGACCAAACCAAACCGAACTGCAAATTATGGTTTAGTTCAATTCGATTTTACGGTTTGAACATTATAATAAACACCCCTATTACTGACAGATGGATTTTCATGGATCTTGCCATCTTGACCCATTTTCCTATTCTTAGAGATTTGAGACCCACTTTTGGGTCCAATTCTACTGTTTTTCCGTACACAACTTTAAGTAGAGCACTAAATATTTTGGTTAAAGAGTGATTTTTATTTTCATGAATTTTAGCATTTTTAATAACTTCCCCTAACCCTTTTTTCCTAAAGTATTGGTTGCGGGATTTGATTCTGCATCAATGCTAAAAGTTTGGAATAAACCGGTTAACACACCAACAAGCCAGCCCTCTGTTGGTTTAAATTTCAGCATTTAGAGTGCCAAACAATTTCACTATGTTGGGAACTCCATGAAAATAGAAAAATTATATCTGGCAAGTTAAACTTCAAAACTATTTTCAGGGTTTTCTGTCAACATCCAGATCTCATCCCAACAGGAATCCTATCCACACTCACCCACAGGAGGTGTGAGGACCTTTATGAGGAGCAGATGCAACTCCTCTCCATAAATAATAACATGCAAATACATGAAATATTTCCAATGTACAGTTACCCACAAGAATATACCCACACCTATCCATGGAGGTGTGAGAAACGCTTTACGACGAGCATATCCAGATTCTTCTCCATAAATGGATAAATATTTAAGATATTTCCAATGTACAACTATAGCATCCCGTAAATAGGTGTGGGTAGTATTCTTGTGGGTAAAAGATTAGAACAGCTAGCAGGTTTTTTCCAGAAAGTATGTATTATTTTTTTGCTTTATTTATCTATTAGATGGGAAGAAAGATTTAATAAAGTCCTGAAACCATGATGTTCTTTGAAAATCTAATCTAATTAATACATATAACAACATACAGACTAACATATATGCTTAAACAAAGCCCTCATGCAGGAGGGCTTCTGCCTTTGAACACCTGCTTGGTGTTAAGAGTAATGAATTTCTATGAGAGAAACATTCAGTTAAAAGCACTGATCAATTCAATTAAATTGGATTAAAGTATAGAGAGAAAAGAAAATCTTACCTTTTTTAGTTTAGACCATGAAATATATGTGTAAAATGTAAAAAAAAAAAAAAAAAGTGAATTTCACAAAACTTGGTTTTTGAAAATGTGATCAGCTTTTTAAATCTTTATTTACAAACTGCACCGCACTCATGGTTTAAAATGTCCCTAATTTCTCTAATATTTTCATGATATATTTCCATTTCCATAGTTAGCAATATAAAATTTTATTGGAATCCACATTTCCCCAATGAACATAATTAGCACTATGTGGAATAGTTTCCACAATATATTTTCATTTTCACTTCCATGGGTAGACATGGAATTTTATTGGGATCAACATATTCTCCAATGAACATTACCAGTACTTTGTAGAGTTCAAGAGTATTATAACATAAGGTGGTGACAATATTTCAGATATGTGAAGTAACAATATTATTTTACACCTAACTTACATGATAACCACCTTTAGCTAGCTCAATATTCATTTCAAACATGAAGTTAAATATTAATTTTTGTTTGTGTAATAGATTATGTGGTTGATCTATTACAATCATTTACATTTTCTATGAGTCTAAATTTTGCTTTAACACATTCTATTATGAAACTCTGAATCTTAATGTTTATAGAGCAACTTCAGAATGTATTCTTTTGTCCATAACCCGAGTTTCATAGCTTTATTTAATGATATAGAATAAGATAGTGATTTAAAAAGGTGTGCCTAAGATTCTTTTATCATTTCATAAAATAGATTTTATGTTTTGCATATTTTACATTGTTTCCACCATGTTTATGATTTTTACAATATTTTAATACAATATTTCCGACATGTTTCTTATATTTGGATGTCCGACATTTCCATCAATATCGACATTTTAAACCATAATTGCACCCCTTCTTAATCTTTCATAACATGTTCGAATAAAAAAATGGTGTTTTTTATATTTTATATTTTCTTTCCTCTATGTATCAAGTATCAACTATTAAGAACTCTATTAAAAAGCAAAAACTTTAAGGGAAGCATATTTCCTGCCAAAACTGTTTCTAGCTAAGTCTGCTAATGGTGTCCAATTGTGAAAATTAGAATTTAAATTGAATTCCATTAAAGGGTGATCCAAATTTAATCCGTTTATAATTGAATCAAATATAGATCAATCTCTCTTTACCAAAAAAAGATATGGATTGAGCAACAGAAGAAACTTATAAATCCAAGTCTTTTGGATTTTTAAGTACTATGTCTTTCCGGAAGTATATTCAATCCATTTTGCTCATAAAATATAATATGAGTCATCTTTATTAGTTCATTTTATTAATAATATATAATATTTTGATGATTTTTACTTGAATTTATTTTTACAATCTCAGCATTTGAGTTTTATTATACCAGGAAAACTTGTAACCAATGAACCACTATCATGAAAGTGGTAATAAATTAGGCGGCATTTTAAAATTCACAGAGGGTTTGATTGATCAAAACCCTTCCAAAAATTTCCACTACTACTACTAGTGTAAGAGTATGTTATTGCAGAGCTTAAACATTTGGGGAAGAGATACCCATTTGGTTGGGCTAAATCTTGACTTAGAAATTTATGAGTCTAATGTGAGCTTAGGCTAAGCTAAAGTATTGGGCCAATGCTTGGGCTAAAACTTTGCAGGGCCAGGCCCAAATCATGTCTAAACCCAAAACTTAGGACCAATCCTATAATTTTTAGGCCAAGCTGGGCCCTTTCATCTACATCTCTTTAACGTTTCAATCAAATTTCATGTTACAAAATAAAACTAATATGTCAAGGCATTCTCTCTCTTTTCATTCTTTCTCTCTCTCCAAGAATTCAACCACTCCCTCTCATCCCTCTCCACCCTCTTTTCCTCCCCCCAACGGCTCCAATTGTATATACTTGATAAAATGTCTTAGTGCATATCATATGTTAAGTTATTTAATTTCGCTTAAATGTATTTTTATGATTTATTAATTACTTTATAATTATTAATTATAATTGTAAAATCATTTGTTTATAAAATTGAGTAATTAATAAAATTTAAGTATTTAGTTAGATTAATTTACCATATTTATGGAGAGAGAAGAATTGGAGCCTGGAGGGTGGAGATTTTTTTTTTTTTTTCAGTTGTAGTCTACAGTTAAGACTCCATTAAATTTGAGTTTCAAAAGTAAATGGTGGTGTGACAATTTTCTATTGGTGGGACCCAGGGTCCAAACTCCGGTCCAGAGGTAGAGGATGAGAATACGATATCCGTGAGGAACTCGCATCCTATGGACCCTTCGCCTTCGGTCCACCTATTACATGAGTGTTAACGGAAGTTTGACTTTAAAACTAATTTAATCTTCCATAAACTCTTTTGTATTAGGTTTCATCCTTTACTCTGCAAGCGAGAGAACCTTTTCCTAGCAATCGCACTACATTTATCTTCTAATTTCCTTGTAATCAATTTTGTACTGCCATCAATACCTGAAAAAACCCCGTAGTTGAGAGAAGAAAGGAAATTTACAGAAAATGACAGGAAAAAAATGGGAAACAGAACGTCGTCTGATCCCGTTCTGGCTGCTTCTCTATTTACAAGACTCATCACCCATTCAGACGGTGAATGGGTGATATAGACACACCACATATATAAGAATGACAAAAATTATAGAGGTTTCTTTTTTCTTTTTTTTTTTTTTTTTCCGAATGCTAATGCAACTTATCGATGCAGATCATCTCCTATAACTGGAATTTCAAGAAGGTAGCATATCATTGTTTAAGGGTCTCTGAAGCCTGATATCTAAAATTGCAATAATTACATTAAAAGGTATATTGGTATTGGTGAAATTTTCCTTGGTTTGAATTCTGATAGAAGATTATGTTATTCTGCATTTTGAAAATTATCAAATATCCATTTTGACCACATATATGAGAGTGTTTGTTTGTCTTTTTGGGAGGATTATTTGGAAAATAAAAAGTTGTATGATTGCACTTTAGGATCTGTTTGCTTGCGATACATGCACCCCGCTTCACGTTTGCAAGCATTTGTTTGAAACGTAAAAAAGTAATGATTATCAGAGTAAAAATGCATTTTCTGACACTTTTGTACTCTAAAAAGAGAGCATTAATGTACTTATTTTTTTGGATACAATTTTGTGTTCATTTGACAATTAACTTTTTGACCAAAGTTGAGTTATTGAAGCATAAGATAGTTGGAGCATTTAATGATAGGTCCACATCTTTGCACCGATTTCAAACAAACAGGATGAATGCAGAAACGGTTTAAAATGTGAACTGTGTTTGCATTCATGAACAAAAAAATGGGTAAATATATAGTCTACATATTTGCGTTTGCATCGCAACCAAACGTAGCCTTAGGCTCAGTTTGGAAAGATTGCAAATACAGATTTGTAGAGCATAAAACCTTGTATTTTGTATTGTTTTGTATGTATTTGCATAGTACATATTTATATTTGTACTCCTACCAAACTGAGCCTAATTGTTTTGTTTGTATTTGCACACTACACATTTGTATTTGTACTAAATACAAATTTGTAGAGCACAAAACCTTGTATTTTGTATTGTTTTGTATGTATTTGCACACTACATATTTGTATTTGTAGTATACAAAACAATATAAAATACATGGTTTTGCTCTCTACAAATTTGTGTTTGTATTCTTTCTATACCGAGCCTAAAGAGATAAGAGATAAGGAGGAAACAAACAACCATTTTTTTCTTAAAGTTAAAAAGATTTCTCTTAAGAGATAAGAGTTAAGAGAAAACGAACAGGCCCTAAGATTAACAATCAGGCTCTTCTTCGCTCTCCTCTGCTGCTGGCATTTGCAATCTCTCTCGAAGTCAAAGGTTTTCAGCCACATGAAGTAATAGTAACGCCATTTTTCATTTTCACCACTTTGTTGAATGTCAATTATTGTCGAGATTGAAAAGAGTAGGGTAACTCGTGTAGAATAATAGAGAAATAGTGGAAAAACCCCTTCTCAGAAAGATGAGAAAGACACCTAACACAAGGTTTAAAATATCGTAACGTATCGGTCGATATGTACCATTCTGGTAAGAACCTGATACACGGAACGTGTATAAATCATTTGTTTTGTTTCTTTTCGTAACGTATCGGGCCCATATTGGACTATTTTGAATATGTATCGGTCGGTATGAGCTCGAAACATACTGATACAAACCGAATCATTTTGGTTTCCCTTCTTCCATTAATTTGGTTAATTTATAATTAATACCAAATCTCTCGCACTAATGCCATTTGCTACTCCTATACTTATGTCTAACTTCTCCTTCATTAGTTAGTTGATTAGTCTTATACTTAAGACAATTTTAAATTCAAATTTGAATTTTAGCGCCTAATTCCAATTCTCTCATTAATTTGATTAATTAATGATCCTCTCTCTCTCATTAATTTTGTTTTGTTAGTATAAAAACTACAAATGTTAACAATAGCAAGACTTGAACCTTGGTCACTAGATTTTAAAACCCATAAATTATATTGGTTATTTGAAAATTGATGTATATACATTCACATTTTAGTTTTTTTTTTTTTTTTTTTTGCTTTTTTCACATTTGAGTTATTCCATCATTTTTTGGGTGGTTACTAATTATATTTTGATATGTCACATTTTATATAAACATTAAATTATGTTTTTTTTACATTTAAATTACTTATTTACAATCATATAAAACTTGTAAGTATTGTTACAAATATATTTTTTATAATTTATTTGAATTTCCTACCATATTTATGTGTATCTTGATTTTTCGTCTATATCCATGCGTTTCTAAAACGTATCCAATACATTTCTTAAAATTGGCTTTCCGATACACCTTGCGTTTTCGATACTTTGAACCTTGACCCACTAGCACGAAACCCATCAGCCCAAATTCAAATTCAAGAAAAAAATTCAAATAAGTGGACACTACTAATGTGTGGTGGGGAGTTCTGTTAACACATCTGAGAGATGATGGAGCTATTGAGAGAGATGGAGGACGATGATTGCTGGTTCAACGATTTAGTGGCAATGGTGGATGAATGGAGAGAGAGAGAGAGAGAGAGGTTGCCATCATTCTAGTGCTCTATTTGGAGTTTGGGTTTGCTTCTCACGGAGCACGCCTCAGATGTGCATCTAGAACATCTTTGTAATTATAAATTTTTATTCATGGGGAGATGTTCTAGAAGCACAACTAAAACGTGTTGTGAGGCACACTCTGTAAGAAGTAGATCCTATCTCTTCTATTTGCTGCTAAGGTAAATAGTGATAAAGAGAGAGTTCACATCTGCACCCCACAGAACCTTGTAATGGGAACATCTCCTGTATTTGTCATTGGGAGGTGTTCTCAATACACTGTTGAGATGTGCAGTGGGATGCAAATGTGAATTCATAGAGAGAAGAAAAGCAAAAGAGAGGGAGAAATGGAGGAATTGCTGCATCATTAAGTCCCATTAATTTTGAAATTTAAGAATTATAAGATGTGGCGAAATTGTATTGGGGGTACATGTAAAATGTGGGTGGGAGTGTCCATAGGATGTGAACTAAATAGTCATATTATTTAAATAGATGAATAATATTGTAAATAACTAATTTTAAATATTTTAGATATTAAAAAATAAATAACTAAATCAGATTTTAAATATTATTTAAAAACAAATAAAATAGATTAAGTAAAAAATTATGTAATAACCTTTAAAATTTTATCGAAAACACAAAAAATAATTATAATAGATTTAATAATATTTGATAATAAAAATATAAAATATAAATATTTTTAAATTTTTAAATATTATTGAAATAATAAAAAAAATAGATTAAATAATTTAGAGGTATTGAAGCTTTCAATTAACAAAAATAGGTAATAACTTTCAAAAAAAATTTTAACAGATATTAAAAATAGAATAATAATTGCAATTATTATTGTACTAATAATAAAAACATTATTTAACTTACATCAATTAATAATTCTAGAAAATAACTTTTAGAAAACTGACATTTATTAATAATAATTTTAAAATCTTAATCTATATTTATTGTATATTTATATATACTAAAATTTATACTTATTATATTTTTGTGATAAATATATATTCAATATTTATGTATAAATCAATCTATTTTTTTTTTTGTTATTTAATAGAAAAATTCCAATCTCTCCATATATACACCAAAGTAGAAACATGCCATGTCTTGGCCTTAGCTTTCTCCCTTACCCCAACTGGTAACTCTTCATTTTAGCCTTTCTTGCTCCCTCATAAAGCCACCTCATCACTCCCTTCTTCCTCTCTCATAATGAATTATTTAATTTATTTAATTAATTAATAGTATTAGCAATACATTATTTAATAGTATTTATTAATTAATTACATTATTTATTTAATTAAGTACCATAATTAATAAAAATATTATTAAATTTATGAATTACTAACTAATTATATCAAAATATCATTAGTTGATTAATAGTATTTTCATAAATATTATTTATTAATTAAACAATTAAATAAATATCATTAAAAAATACCATAATTCATTTTGGTATTTATCTATTTGTTTTAGGTATTTTGATAATTTTGGTAAGCTCGTGGGGTATTTTAGTCGATTCAGGTCTAAGGAGGCCAAAACAAAATCCTAATTTAATGGTGGGTATTTTGGGTTAAAAAAAGGAAGGGTGGAGATGGATTTAAGTATATATAGTGGTTTTGCATGTACGGGTTAATAAGATTGGCCAAAATGGAATCTTTTTATATAGAGGTTAAACAAGGGTATTTTTTTACTGAAATTTTACAAGATGAGATTTCTTGACTTTTGAATTGATTTGTGGGGTAAAATTGGCCTAAATAGGTTCGGATTAGGCAAATCTAAAGGGATAGTGATTCAATTAATTTATTAACTTTGAAATAGAATCTTGGTGTGATTGAGGGGAAATAAGGGAATTTTTTGTTGAAATTTGTCAAGGTGGTGCTTTTGAGCATTATGGGTTGATTGGTAGGGTTAGATTAGCCCAATTATGCCAAGATCGGGCATATTCGGAAAGGACTGGAATTAGTCAATGCGAAGCTTTGAAACGGAATATAGGTGTAACGAAGGGGCAAACAAAGGTATTTTGGGCTGAATTTTTGTGGGTAGGTTTTTAGGGCATCTACAATCTTATGGAAACATTTGATTAATTTTGAAAGGCCAAAATTACGGAAATTTGGGTCTAAGAGCATGTGAAATGGAATATTTGTTCAATGATGGGGCAAATGGGGGAATTTTAGGATGAAAATTTATGGGTATATGTTTTTGATTTGTACAGCATTCAATTGTATGGTTTAATTGATTCAAGGAAATTTGGGTTGTGGGTGCTTTAGGCTAATGAAAGGGTTCGAAAAGGAATCTTAGTTTGATAAAAGAATAGATGGAGGGGAATCATGGGTTAAAATTTCAGGAGTAGATATTTTAGGAGGTCCTAGGTCTGATGTTGATGTTCAAGGATTTTTAGGTACTTCAGAAGGAATGGAACAGTCTGATCGGGTGTTCAGGGTAATTTAGAGATTTGACGACGAATTGAGCAAAAATGAAGTGCTGATAATGGGGGTTGTTGAGGTATTGGTTTCTTGGATAATTTGGTCGGGTTTGATTGGTCGATAAATGTTACAATCAAGGGCATTTAAGAAATGAATATCTTGGCCAATGAGATAGCCCAAATTAAAATCATCTAGTGTCATGAAGGTTTAAATGGGGGATATTGTAATGAAATTTTGTGGTAAAAAATCCCACAAAATTTAAAAGCCAATTAACTCTAATTTGCAATTCAGTTAAAAAATCCCATGCATCACATGGGTTCCAACTAGTTATCCACTAAAAGACAAAACAATAAAATTTTCGATTAAACTATTAAGGATATAGTAATCTACTCAACTTTTGTTTCAGTCATAAGGATTCCACTTCCACAATCTCATTATAAAGTTATCCTCTTAAAAAAGAAAGTAATAAGCTTTGTAGTTCATTAAGGGTATAGTGATTAGACCTGTTCATGGGTCAAGTAGCCCGATGGCCCGGCCCACACTCCGATTGGGCTTGGTCATGTAATAAGGCCCATGGGCCTGACCTCCGGCCTAAAACAGTAAGCTCGACTGTGTTTCAGGTTGGGCTCAGAATTTATCAAAAAAGCTTGGCCCGACTCAACATTATATATTTTATAAAATACATAATATGTATTTTATATATTATATAAAATATATAAATAATATAATATTTATTGAAATATATATTTATAATTTAATATATACATTTTTTATTTTTTCTTTATAATCTCTCTCTCTCTCTCTCTCTCTGATAAATTTCGGGCTAGGGCCCAGGCCTGAACTTTGGGATTTTTATGAGGGCCGGGCTCGGGTCCAAATTGTAGGCCCGATGATCGGACCGGGCTCAGGCTCAGGCTCAGGCTCAGGCCTTAAAAAAATCTATTAATACAGAGTGAAAAACCGGCCCATGAACAAAGATAAAACAATAAAATTTTCAATTCAGCATCAGGTGCTATCAAACGACCCCTTAGATAAAATCTTTAAATGAAATTAGATTTGAGTTGCATTTTCTGATTGACACAGGCATATAGCATTTTGTAATTAACATGGGCATTTCCTTACCTCTGGAATCTTCGATGCAACTTGAAATGAAATTACCTTACTGTGGCTTCAGGCTTTAGTTGCATTTTATAATCAACACAGGCTAAGAACATATAACATAAAAGTGATTCTGTTTTGCATCACCATGTTCTATTGATCTCATTCTAAAGCATGGCCAGATTGCTGAAAATATCCCGTTGTGAGTTTGTCGACGGTAGGTATTCTAATAATGTTTATTTACGTGGTTTTCCTTACTGTTTTCGTAGGGGATTCTTCTAAGTCTTGTTGTTTTCTTGTCTGGTATTGAATTTAGCACGAGTTTACAAGGCATCCACATCGGCTTCTTTGCCTTTCATCTTCGATCCAGAGGTTAGTGTTTCACTTTTACAAATGAAAATGTTGGTGTTGTTTCGTATATGTTTAGAGTCTTGCCGGAAATTTGTTTGGTGTATGCTTGATCTCTGTTGAAGCATTAAACTCACTCCAGGGAAGCTAGTAATTGGTCCCAATGCTATGGAATGTGTGATTGCCCTAATAGTATTTAAACCAAAACTATTTCCAAAGGTTAATACTTAAGATTGCATAATAAGCAACTAGAAATTCTTGAATAGATTAAAGAATAAAAGATTTCAAGTGCTCACCTTCCTGCAAAAACACATGAGCCATGGCTTGGAAAGTGCGAATTTTGAAACCTAATGTTAATGTTATTGTTAGACATTAATCATGACTTAATGTAATAGATCTGCTTTATTCACAAAGAAATTTGAATTAACCGATTAGGATCTACATATTGGATTAAGTGCCTATTTAGCAAGTCTTTTTGAGAAGATCTATTACAAGATCCGATAGTTACAAGACAGAGTGAGCTTTTGCAAATAAATCTTAGAAGATCAAAGACAATTTGGTAATGTGAATGTCTTGTGTGTGGGCCAACAAACATTTCATTTAACACATGGGACCCACATACCATTGGTGGACAAGTACATCGGGCCCATGTACATTTTACAAGGTGGGCCCGGCGTACCATTGGTGGACATGCATATGGGGTCCATGTGTCGACATGTATGTGGGGCCCATGTACATTTTATAAGGTGGGCCCGATATACCATTGGTGGGTGGCCATGCAAGTGGGGTCCATGTGTCGACATGTATGTGGGGCCCACATACATTTTACAAGGTGGGCCCCACATCCCATTGGTGGACATGCAAATGGATCCATGTGTGGACATGTATTTGGGGCCCACATACATTTTTCAAGGTGGGCCCCACATGACAATTGGTGGACATATATGTAGGGCCCATGTGGACATGAATGTGGGGCCCGCATACATTTTGCAAGGTGGGCCCCACATACTATTGGTGGACATATACGTAGGGTCCATGTATTGACATGAATGTGGGGCTCACATACATTTTGCAAGGTGGGCCCCACATACCATTGGTGGACATATATGTAGGGTCCATGTATTGACATGAATGTGGGGCTCACATACATTTTGCAAGGTGGGCCCCACATACCATTGGTGAACATGCATGTAGGGTCCATGTGTGGACATGTATGTGTGGCCCACATACATTTTACAAGTTGGGCCCCATATGTCATTGGCGGATATGTATGTAGGGCCCTCATACATTTTACAAGGTGGATCACATATAATTCCTTAATGTGGGCCCCACATACAATTGGTAGGTCTCACTTACACATTCAGATAGTTTTTGTGGGAAAATCCATTTTCTTCCAAGTGTGTGCATTGTACCACACGTTCAAAGAATATGGGGCGCTAAAAGACTGTGAAAACTTCATTTTAAGCTTCTTGAAAAAGCCCAAATTCGAGCTTTTGACATGTTTTATGGACTAGAACTTTTCTCGAATAGATTTTTCTATTTACAAACAGGAAAAGCCCAGAATTTAAACTTCTGAACTTCTAAACAGCCCGAAGCCCGTGTGAAAAGACTTGCCAAACGCGACAAAGGGATATCTATCTCTTTATCGTTAAGTTAATCCTTAACTACAAAGGGATATCTATCTCTTATTATCCTATCATTGCTACATCTGAAACTGCATACGTCATCCCCAATAAAGAACAATACCAAGAAAAAGGAAACGCCAAGCAATGCCATAAACATTTGTATTAATCAAAAGATACTATCCAATTGGAACTGTAGCGGGAAAATATTTCTTACAAAAATACAAATTTTGTAGCTGACCAAGTTCAACAGCAATTGGGCCCAATAGGTGATTATTTGAAAGGTTTCTACTATGAAGAAACATGGTTTGATTAGTTGTATATGTTTTTTTCTTGATTAATTGCAAAATAACGAAGATCAATAAAACAAGACCACTCTCAATTTCAATTTCAACCGTTGGATTTAATTTTTGAGGCCAAATAATATAAACCAATTGTCCAAATAATATGGACCGTTTGATGAGCATTATTAATTAGTTAACGCATAAAATTAGCATGCACCATTTAATATATCGTAAGCTTTTATAGGAGAAAAGCATTTAAGTGGATGAGATACATGGGATTTGCTGTTAAACCTCTTTGCAACTTATAGAAATTAAATTAGGAAAATCAAACGAAAAAAGGATGTCAGAGAAAAAAAAAAAAAGCATCCAAAAATGGAGATGAGGAAGCCATTGATTAATAACCATTGAAGATGAGAGTAAAATAGTAGGTAATTGCTTTAGCCTAGAAAACTAAAATAATATTATCATTAAGGATCAAAACCATAGAATGTATTGCTTTTTGGATACCAAGTTCATCTAATTAGAAGGGTATTCGATACCAAGTTCATCTAATTGTCTAGATTGGATAATATATTGGATAGAATGTATTGCTTTTTGGAACAAATCCAAAGCAAGCTAATTCTCTTTAGCAAAGAGAACAATTTGGAATTGGTTTGCTCATGAGGTAATATATAATTAATTAGGCTTTTGCAGTAGAGAGGTATAACTAGGTCAATCTTCCCATGAAGCCAACTTAATATAATAATATTCTCAATAGGCCATAAGGTAGGGGTTCCAATCCAATCTAAGTAAAAGATGGCCGACTGTGAAGGTTGGGCTCACCGCCGCTCAGGTTAGAGTAGATTTTTATTCAATTAGGGCTCTTCATCAGATGTAGGATTTGCAACGTTCAGGCCTTGATTTCATGTCACCTAGAGGTTAGAGGTTTTGGTTGAAATAATTAATTACCTGCCTCACCCTTCAATAATTAAAACTTTAACTATAAATCACACTGTATTTACAAGTTGAAGGGCTAGAAAAGCTTGGTGAGACGGAAAAAAGGACTTGGGTGGAAATGGTAAGAATGAATTTAGGGAAATTTTTTCAACCGTATCCTGAACTTTGGGGGTTGTTTTAAGTTAGTCCCCTAACTTTAAAACATGTCTCTATAGTACTCTGAACTTTCAAATTGTATCTAATTGGTCCTTACCATTAGTTGACCGTTAATTAACACCGTTACATGACATCAGGTGTGCATTAAATAATTTTAAAATGACAAAATTACCCTTTATGTTATTTTTCTAACCAATTTACCCATTTTGTTGAGTGTTAAAAGAAGGAAAGGGGAAGAAGGGTTATGAAACTGGACATTGATCAACTATTGAAGCTCCCCCGTTTAACGATCAACTATAACCAGATGATATCATTCAAACGAAATGGGTAAAATGGTTAGAAAATATCATAAAGGGTAACGGTCAACTAGCATTAGAGACCTATTAGACACATTTTGAAGTTCGGGGACTGACTTGACAGAACCCCCAAAGTTTAGGGTATTGTTCAAGAATTTTCCTATTAATTTAAGTGACCATAATAGTTTAATGATGGATGTGGCATTTAACAAAATGGAATGGAAAAATAAGATTATGACCCCATATAGTTGGGACAAGGCTTAGATGATGATAAACCTAAAGCTACAACTTGGGCTGGGTTAGTGTCAACCAAACATAACCCAAGTTAAGTTGGTTTGGGCTGATGATTGGTTTAGGATTAAGGCTGATTTTTTATTTCTAACCAGCTTTACTTTATCTTGGATTAGGATTGATCCCTACCCCTTGTGTAACCTAACCCAAGCTGAACCTGACTTTACTACTATTGCTATTGTACATATGTATTATACTCCTACTACATACCATTATATCCATTTGTCTTAGGCTCTTAAGCCCTATTCCTAATGACAAAGTTGCCATTCGTGATTTCATTCCATAATTTGATCCTTTATTATTGCTGGTGTCATGATTTTTAGTTTTCAATGGGAGATGTATTATATTCATAAACTACTATATTTATTTGAAAAATTCCTTTTTCATTTTTTGTACTAAAAACATATAAAAATATCAAACAAGCAAATAACACTAAAAAAATATGACGAATATATGGCCATAAAAGTTTGGTTTAGGTCTTTTATTCAAAACTTAAGAGAATTTTAATGATTTTATTATGAGATTTTAAGAGGATGGGAAAAAAGTCGGGTTAATTGGGTTGGGTTTGGTTAGGTTGATTAGGTCCGGTTGAAAATCAGATCGAGATAGGGATAGGATTGTGGGTTTAAAATCTCTGGTTGAGCTAGGGGTGACATCAACTTGACCTAATCCAGTCCAACTTGCACCACTAGATGAACGTGAACCCAACTCAAAAAGTTGGAGAAGCAACCTACATCCAACTTAAAATCAGGCTTGAGTTGAACCAGAACCTATTTTCATCCAAAAAGTTGGGTTAATTAACCTAATTAATTAGGCTTGTTCTTGGTAGTTCAATGCCAATTTTGAGCTGAAAATCCATGTCAAATTGTCAACCCAACTCCCTTATAGTCTGGTAGAATCCAAAATAGCATCAAACAATACTCACTTAGGCTGTGTTTGTTCGCGTTGTAAAACATCATTATCGGTTCGATTTTATCGGCATTTGGATTGAGGTTTGATTTATATCATAAATCAATATAAAACGTCACTTAATCGATGTCAAAACTCAATATTTAATTAAATGCTCACTTTTTTCAGCGGTTCATTTTTTAAGCACAAACGCAGCCTCAAGAAATTTGTTCGCAACTTTGAGGGGAGGGTTCCAAGTTCCAATCTCTCAGATACATAATAATCCACGCTCTCTAGCTGGTTAATCTGTACTAAAACAAAAAAGAAAACGAAAGTGAAGTGATGAGTAAGAAGTAGAATGTGCCCTAAAAATACGTTCAGGCTCTAGGCTTTGGGCTGGAAAACTGTGCAGAATCGAAGATGACACTTAGGGCCTCTCGGACTCGACCATGAAAAGATGTTGGGAGGCTGAAAAGAAAAAAAAAGAAAAGAAGGAAATAAAGGGAGGGAATTTTATCATTGTGATGACGTCATTGAAATCCCTACGACCACTTCACGTGCATGCAACTCAACTCAAAATCGAACCTACATTATTGAATTTTTTTTTTTATTAACAAATACTAATATCCTGATGATATACGTACGTGTAATTAAGCAACAATATTTAATTCCTGACCACTCTATAAAAAAAAATCATTAAATTACTAATATTAATAGCTTTAGAAAGTTTCTTGCCAACTCACTCCCAGAGATAAAAAGGGAACATATCAGTCCATATATCACTGAATTATTTTATTCAATATGTATTAAGATATTGGGAAATGTTATTGCCACAGCTTTTGTTCTTCTCCTTTCCATTTCCATAATGCCATTTACAATTAATATTCTTGCTGTGTAAGTATCAAAAAATAGTTGTGGGAATGGTATTTGCCTAATCAATTAAATGGCATCAGCTTCTAAAGGATTATGATCATTGAATGAGGGGGCCCACATTGAAGGGTGGCTTTTAACATTCAAAACCCTCCTTGAATTGACATGGGTTCTCCTATAAAGGCCTGTTTGGGATGGTAACCACTTGTGGTCCAAGAAGAGTGCATTAATTGGTGAGTCATCACTTAACTAAAATATTTCCACCTTAGTAGATTGATCTCAAACTTATTCACCAGTCATTAACAGCCAAGACCCAAGAGGTAAGCCAATGATCAAAGAAATCTTGATTATTAATGAATTGGTCCACCATTGAGACTTGAGAGGGTCATTACTCATTAGCATGTTGGGTTCTTTCTCCCTCTCATCCTCTCTCTCTCTCTCAAAGAAGTTTAAATATCTATTGTGTAGGATTAGAAAATATATGATTACTTGTTAGACTTGACACTTTGGAGAATTGGGAAAAGGAGGAAAAAGCAATATCAATACGTTAGTGACAAATGAAACATTGGGTGCTGGGGTTCTAGTCATAGTCATGCATGGAAACATTTCCCAAGGGGAATCGAATCAGCCCACACCTCTTTTTGCTTTTGTTTTACAGTTTGCCACGGTTCCCTTTAACGGTACCCAAGAAAATGGTGGGCAGATCTTCCTATGGTTTTGAAATTTTCTTATTTCTTAATTTTTATTTATATATTTTTGAGGGTAAAAAGAGGTGGACTGATGCTTCTAAGTTCTATCTTCTATGCTTCTTTCTCTTTGCAGAGAAGTAAAGAAAAGCAAAAGAAAGAAAGAGAGCAATTCAAATGAATATAAGAGTCAGAAAAAAGAGAAAAGAGGGAGAAAAAACAAAATGACAGAGGAGAAACCACACAAGAGGAGGAACAAAAAAAAGGGTGGTCAAATATAACCTCGAAGACTTCTCTTCCATCATCAGCTTCAACTATCTTTATCGAAACTCACATTTCTTTTCTTTTGAACTGAACCCTACTCTCTCTTAATTATCTCTACCCATCATCAAATATAATCTCAAAAGACACCACCGATGAGATGCTTCACTGCTTTCAAATTTCTCTTGGTTTCTCATATTCATTAAGATTAAAAAAAAAAAAAAGAAAAAGAGAGAAAAATTAATAAAAATCCTTTCTACCAAGTTTCTAAAGCCATGCAACTCAAAATTTCCGACCTGGTCAGCTTGGGCTCCCAAGCTTCTAGTTTCCTCCTTTTTTATATTTTTCTTTTTCCATGTGGGCATGGTTATCCCCTCCCAAAGCTAACAAACCAAAACCTTGTATATTTATCTCCAATTCTAACTTATCTCTTCTATCACCAAATTGTAACTTTGAGATAGTAGTCACCCAGAGGCACTGGAAATCTGGAACCCACCACTGATGGGCCCCACTACCAGAAACTCAAGGCCATAATTTGCCATGAATCATCAACCTGATCTACACAATATCTTTGGGCAATTCTTCCATCATATCTTTTCACAGCCCACAAAAAATGGAATATTTTAAGCTATTAAGGTTATGTCATGTTCTGAAACTATGGTGGACTTAAGGAATGTTGGGCCTTGATTCCTATGTCTCACCTTCAACAAAAGTTGGTGGGTCCCTGGTCAAAAATGCCCACCAGAACTAGGAACTTGTAACAGTCTAATCTATATTTGACTACGTACTTTCTATCAGACCATTTCCCTACATATTACCCACCCCATATTAGGTACATTAGATAAGTTAAATACATCTTGAACACATATTTGGAATGCTTTAATTTGTGTAGGACCCACCTGTACTGAATAGAGGGATCTACTAAAAAAGATAGAACGTTTAAAATTTGGGGTGTAATGGCGCATTTCTGAACCACAAAATAAAACAAAGTTGCATGCTTAGTAACATGTTGCATGAGCTACAACATATATACAGCCCATAGATGTGCATCATATCCATAGGATTGGCAATTAATATTCATTCAAGTAAGGCAAAGGTGATTATGATTCATTCAACCCTACAACTGATCAATTTTGAGGGAAGCCCGTATTAAGATCTTGAATGTGAGTTTGAATCCAATGCTAATTATATGCTCCCAAAAAATTAAGAAAGAGATTAAGATCAGAGATAGAATTATGAGAATAAGTTGTTCATCAAACTCTAAAGAATAACTACAGCATTAACAACCCCCCCCCCCCCAAAAAAAAAAAAAGAGAGAGAAGAGAACTAGTAGTTTTGGGGAGTTATTTGATTGTTTTGTCATGTAAAGAGAATTGGGTTTGTTTGCAAACTCTGTTTGACTAATGTGGGACATATGGGTTCAACCGTTCAAGTACCAAAGGGAATATTCAAAATTGAAAAAGCAATAACTATATATCTTTTCCGTTTATTAAGCGACCGTTAAGACCCAGGATGTGGGCTCTCATCTTAATATAAAAGAGACATGACGCTATTGAAAAACAGTCAGAGATAAGAATAAGGAGGTGGGTCTCTTTGTTCTGATGTTTTTATGCGAGGAATATTCATTTTGTCTAGTAAAAACTTGGGGGAGGTGATTGGGTTCCTGCTTATCCAATCAAGGGTCAACATGGAGCACCTGTGCCACACTGTGCTCACGTGGATTTGGATTCTATTCCTCGTGTCAGCAAATGAGTGGGCCCTCAACACCATAGTCAAAGGGTCTTATGCTTCATGTATCAGCTGGTTTAGTAGATCTTGTTTGAGGTCTGTTGTAGTTAGAGGTTATAGTTCCTCCTGCTTTGTTTCACCTTTACTAGGGAACATAAATCGTTTTTCTCTGCCTGACTCGGCTTGACTAGGTTCAGTTTAGTTTAATTTACTTTGATCCAGTTGAGTGTGCTTCCAACTTTCGAGTGGATATCAGTTATAGCCTCACAAAATTGTCTCACTATAGAATATTTACTTATATATATATCATGTATATCTGAGGGAGGTCTGAGGATAGTGACATGGAGACATTATTGAGATACCAAAACACTAACCATAGCATTGGATATGAATCTAGGGATGGCTTTTGAATTATTGCCAAAAGGAAGCGAATAGAATTTGGCACCGGATTTGCCTCAAGTTGGAATAGATTCCAGGGTGATGATCTGCACAAGTGTTCTTCTAGGCTCCAATACCTAACCCCCAAACGAACCATAACTTACTACATGAGCTCAAGTTGCAAGCTAACTACTGATGGCATAAAGCAAGTGGGGAACTTGGAGGCAGCAAGAATCAAGCACACAAACGCCTGTAAATGATCTCTACACTTATTAGCTCCATTAATCCTGCAACTAATAGTGAAATTCCATTCAATGGCTCCTCAGGGGGGGGGGGGGTGATGGATGGGTTGTTACATACTCCATCAGAGAGGCAGATGGAATTGAACTTATGGCTCATGAGGCATAAGGAAGTAGAGTTTGATCCATGATATACACCTTGTACACATGGGTCCCATATGTCAGGCTGATGTGCCTCATCACGATTGGCCCAGTTGTATATATTCTGCAATGTTAAAGGTGACCCACTATATATTCTGTAAGCCTACACGTGTGATACATATGCACATGTGGGAGGGAGCAGCTGCTTTTATACGTGTGGGTGGTGAGTGTGGGGACCACATTGGGGAGGAGACCCCACTTACTGAATACTGAGTGAGGGACCCTTATAAACCCTTCTAGAAATGAATGTAGAGAATAAAATTTTCAAGGCTTTTGATGAATGATATATGAATGGGGAATCAGGAAAAGAGGGGCAATAATGGAATTTAGATGTGAAATTTGTGAATATGTGTGCATGCACTCCCTCTAGCGGTCCAAAAGAAGCAGTGAGAGGGCTGAGGACTTTATCTAATTTTTCAAATTTTCTATCTTTGGAATCCATCTCAAATTTTCTTTATCTCTTTTCCTTCTTTTAGGTTTTAGTGATTCCACTATCAAGAAGGCCAGGTGAAGAACACGAAAAAGAACATCCACGACCCTCCACAGGCAACCTCTCTATTCCCGATTTTTGAGGTCGAAGCAAGTATATAAACCACTCCATCCCATACGAACCAAATCACAAATACCTTCAGCAATCTCTTCTTTCTCATCTACTACTCCCACTTACTCTACTACTTCTCTTACATCCTCCTTTCATTCCTTCATTTCCTGAGGTGAGTCCACATATATGAAACACCATTCCTCTTTAATGCTTCTTTCTTTTCTGGTCTTTTCCTGGTTTTTGAACTCATATTTCCTATGACCCTTTTAGTCGCAGGAATACCCGAAACTCCATTCAAGGTTGAGGTCCATATATAATATATTGCCAAATGTGGTTGACATGGGTTCAACCCAATCCCATGTAATAGGAAGCTCAAATGCAAGAACTTGAGCTACCCATTTATGCAGTCTCTCTCTGCTCTCTACTCTGAGTGGAGCTTGTTTGTAGCTAGCTACTTGCTAGTGTAGCTTGCGTATGTATTTGTCTTTCAAGAGAGGTGGAAGTATGGTTCAATAAAGAAGGGCTTAGAGAGACCACCTGAGTTTCTTTTTTAATATCTGTAATCCATTAAGCAATAGAGGGGTTGCTTTAATCTTTTTCCTTTTTTATGTCCTCATCAATTTGGAGCCTCTACATATATATTATAAATATATAGTCACTGGTGCATGTTTTCCTGATTTGCTTTTTTACTGGTTGTTGCAGAGAGAAGATGAGTAGGCCAGGAGATTGGAATTGCAGGTCGTGCCAGCACCTGAACTTCAGCCGGAGGGACTCCTGCCAGCGATGCGGTGGCAGCAGGTCCGGCGAGAGAGGCGAGTATGGAAGCTTTGGGGGAAGGGGTGGATCATCGTTCGGCTTCAGTGGGTCGGACGTCCGGCCAGGTGACTGGTATTGCTCTGCGGGGAACTGTGGAGCCCATAACTTTGCAAGCCGGTCAAGCTGCTTTAAGTGCGGAGCTTTCAAGGATGAGTCAGCTGGTGGGTTTGAGGGCGACGTGCCACGATCAAGAGGCTTTGGCTTTGGCGGCGGTGGCCGCTCTGGATGGAAATCTGGTGACTGGATTTGCACCAGGTAAAGCTCACTATTCTTTCCATCTTTCTTCTGTGAGATGCGCTAACTGAGTCCTGAGACAAGACAATACATAAATAGAAAGTAAAACTGAGATAAGATTTATACAACTATTTTGCATAGAAAGCTGTGGGACATGCCTGGCCCAAATAAACTAGCTAGCTCTTCATAAAAAAAAATTAAATAAATTAGCTAATAATAATAATAATAATAACTATTCTTATTATTTATGCTTTTATTTTCAAGATAAATAGTACTGGGTTTTGTGGAGACACCATTATTCTATGCTTTGTCCTTTTCTTTACAATGAAAGAACAAAGAATATAAATGTTTCATGGACTGTTTTTCACATCTGGTTTCATCTTTTTGTTACTGTTTTTTAGCATCTCTCTCTCTCTGCATAAATTCCCCTATTAATGCATATTGTTTTGTTCCTTAAATTTGTAACAGGTCAGGCTGCAACGAGCACAACTTTGCTAGTAGGATGGAATGTTACAGATGCAACGCTCCAAGGGACTCCGGTAACAAACCTTCATATTGAACATAAATTTTCCAATTTTGGGTATGATTAGTTTCTCTCATCATATCTCAGTTAATTGAATATATATATATATATGTTTCTTACCACATAAGTGAACTGGGGCATTGCAGGAACTGCAGTCTAAGGAGAGAATTAAGGAGAGAAGGCATTTCATCATATGATATCCCAAGTTACTCCTTTTTTTTTTTTTGTCCACCACCTTTGTTTTCCTTTTTTTTTTTTTTTGGTGCTACCTAGGGTGTCTAAGTGAAGCATGGTTGAATATCCATGCCCACATAAGGCTGTTCTGCTCAGCATGTTGTTATAATTAGCTTTCTCATAAAAAGTATAGCCATGTAGCTCTCTGGTGTTTCCAATCTACTTCTCTGTGTCATTTGTATGTGTTGGAAGGAGGGTTCCTAGCAGAATAGTTCAAGGTGATGAATGGCGTTTCTTTTCAAGAAGCTTATGGGACCACTGCTTCTTTGCTTTTATTAATAGAGATACATATATTTAGCATTTACATTACTTCACAATCTGCATCTCTCTCTCTCTCTCTCTCTCTCTCTCTCTCTCTCTCTCTCTCTTTCTCTCATGGTTTTTATATAATATCTAAGGGCTCAAAATAGTTTTATGGGGTGGTCCACGGAATGGTTGTCTGGTTGATATAAATCTTTCTGCATTCCTAAATGTCTAGAAAGCAACTAAAGAACAAGCCCGTGGACCACCATATTCAAACTTAATTTGGCTTCAAGTAATGCAAGGGATTAATTAGATATAAGATTCAGGGAATATGGATCCATGAGTAGTTTGCCTTTCAAGGGAACTTGGGAAATTGAACTATGAGTCCTCTGAGCATCAAGTCCCAAGCCCAAGGAGAGTTAAATCTAGCAAAAAAATTAAAAGTGACTCAACTTAATTAACCTTGTTCTGATCAATACAAAATAAATTGTATTTGCGTTAGTTGCATTTTTGTAAACCCAGCAATTCTGTATCAACTTGGAAGAAAGGCAAAACAAATCAGCACTCATGTGTGCAGTAATTTATAATTGTTCTTAGAACCGTATTCAAACCCAAATGCCTTTTAATTCAGTTTTTACTAACTGCTTATATTTACCCTCACATTTACCTAAGTAAACTAATTCGTTTCTCTTAAACCAGAAGCAATAGAATCACCTTAATAGCACCATTAAAATTGGCAAAAAAACCCTTCACAATCAAATATATATGGTTTAGTAAACTGATAGTTAGCCCAACCTCAGATTGATGAATTAGATGAGACCTCCCTAGAATCAGCGGATGGATTCATTATATTCCAGTTAAATTATGATCAGAATAACCCAGAAACAATTTCGTCTAGATTATGTTACACTAATTAATCAAAAGTCAAAACAAACAGAAGAAGGTTTGAAAGAATTAACTGCACAACCTTTGGGAAAGTTAACCGATTACTGTTGTTTCTGCAACCATTGATGTTTTTGATTAATGTTTGTTTATGACGTTTTCTGGGAACCGATAGGACTTCCAAGCATGAACTTCTTCTTAAATGGAATATATTTAAGACATAGTTAGCATTGGATTCCGTATCTTTTCAGCTAACATCTTTTTGCTGGTTCCCTTCATTGACCTCATGGCTTTAAGTTACATTCATTAGATTATTGGTCAAAAAGCAGCTATACCTATAAATTCATTAGTGTCTCCTCCTACACTTCATTAATTACAAGCTTTTAACAAGATTCTTGTTCTCCTTTAAGCTAGCTTTATGTTACTTGCTAAACTTTTATTGATGTTAGTCAAGTGCATGCCCCATTCAACAACTGAACCCCGTTTTCAATGGGATGTCACCTCCTGGACCAATCCGTATAAACGAAGAAAATATAACATTTCATGACTTCATGTATTGTGATCTCATAAGATTGCTAGTTTAAAACATTATCTCCCTCTTTGTGTTTGTTTCAATGTCATAAAGAAAAGAGTAGTGAAGACAGACTCCTCTAGTCTTCCCCTTGAAAGAACATTTTGAAAGCCTTTAATCATGATCTTGGAGTAAAACCATACAACCCCACCAAACCAAATAAAGCACGTCTTTGTATGTTGTGTATGTAACACCCTCTCTCCTCATATTCTTGAGCCCAGTCATCTTTCTCAAACGACAGCATAGCTTCAAGTGATGAAGTCTACATTGTGGTGGTCAATGGTAAAAAAAAAAGAAGAAAACTTTTTTTGCTCAGTGTTCAATAGGTAGGCGGGAACCCAATGCTTTAAAGCTCTTTCAACATTTTCTCTTCTTCAGTTTTTCCTCCTTTAAGATGCCTTATCTTCCCTTGGTAATTAAGAAAATCCATTCAACCAAGGACTCATTATAACTCAAGCCTGTGTCTACTACCCCCTTGATTAAGGGATCTTTTCAGTACTTAACTATTTATATAGGTTTGAACTGTTTTAAGTTGTTTTTTTTTTATAAGACACTAGGACAATAAAATTGCTTTATTTTAATTAGTCCATAAACTTTAATATAGGTTTAGAAAGCTCAAAGCTCAAGATTTGAATGTTGTTACGCTTTAAGAGGCCATTTATGACAGATTCTGTTTTAGCCCTTTAGGCTCAGTTTGGAAGGAGTACAAATACCTTGCATTTTGTATTATATATTTACATTGTACATATTTGTATTTGTACTCCTACCAAACTGTGCCTTATTGATTAAGGTTTCCTAACCAGATCAACTAGGGGGTTTTTTGCTAAACCACCTATCCTATTTATGCAACAAGGACTAAATGAAGTAATAATCTGAACTATCCATTAGGATTGTGTTTGGTATCATTGCCGTTTATGTTCCCATGTTTGGGTTGATCAATAGAGACATACGTCTTGTCACATCATATAAGAGATTCAATTCAACTTAAAAATACATGTACCATTGCGGTTTATTAAACGTCAAATTTGGGACTTCAACTCCAAACGGCCACATTAATCTCCAACATGCATTTTCCAGTAAAAAGGATTCTCTTGTATGATTTGACAGCATATTTTTTTCATCAATTTGTATTGATCAACCTCAAACGTTTTAAGAAAAAATGACAATGATACCAAACAAAACCTAGATCATTTGTTCATTTTTCTCATTCTATATCAGTTTGTGTTCCACATTTAGAGTGGCAGCGATCCTTCAAAGGTCCAACTTTTTTTAAATAGAAAATCCGAACCCCCCCTCCCCCAATTCAAAAGAATTTCATTTTGGCCCACTTGGCAAGGGTGCTGAAATTTGCCCCATGAACAGAGAGGCTTTGACAAGAGCATCTGGGCTTTTTGGGCCCAAATTATAGATTCCAGCCTTCTTCAATTGACGATGTTATGTTTGCTAGTTATGTCCTTTAGACAAGTCTAGAAGTCCTGGAATCTTTAACATGGCAACACGTTTGGGGCCCAAAAGGCCCAACGTGCTCCCCCTGTCACTCTGTCAGCTTCTATTAATGAGGCAAATTTTAATGGAAATACCTTCCAAAATGTCCAAAACAATAAATTTTTTCATGGAAGAAAGATATGATACTAGTGAAACTTTGGGAAGTTGATATGATTTGGAAAAGCTCCACTACTGATGGACATAGAGCCACCAAGCGGGAAAAAATAAAAAACCATTAATCTTGTAAACAATTTCAATTTGCTACATCATCCCTCCACGTGGAAAAAACAGTTATGGACATGCAAACAACGAACCTAACAGGCCTTATATTTGTTGTTCAGTACATCTACAAATCTAAATAATCCAAAAATCTTCATTGAGACAGCATGATAGGGAGCCTAAAGGTCCCACTTATTCCCCTCACTGTTTCAGTTCAAAAGCCTTGGCATATAGCCAAACTAAGTCCTTTGTAATGGAAATTTCTAGAATTAATGAACTCAAATTTCTATTGGACAATGTCACCCAAAGAAAGCTCTGATAAGTATGGCCTCATGGGGTATAAAGCTGGCATGGATAGGCAAGTGAAGAAAATTCAAATTTGGATTGGCAACATCATTAAATGGAAGCTTGTGTAGTGGTAATTGATAAAACGGAAAAGTATGGACAGGTTTAATGCAGATTTTTGAATTTCATGCAAAGTTATAAACATTCAAAATGTCAAAAACTCCATTTTTAGGCTTAAAAATTTTGACATCGGGCTGAAGTCTTAATGGGTTTACAGTAGGCGAATTCGGTTGGGTTTACGGCCAACTTAAACCCAACCTTGGGTTCGGGCTATGGCGAAAACATAGGTGAAAGCCTGAGTTCGCTAACTCAAGCCCAGCCAGACGTTTAGAAAATACAACTTGAGTTGGGCTCGGCTTGTTTGGACTTCGCTGAGTTCGTCAGAATGACATATACATTAAAAATTAAACTCGAATTTTTAGTCCCAGTCCGAACCCAAAACCCAAAATCTAAGCCCAATTCATGTAAAAGCTCAGTTTGATTTGGACCGGGTCCACCCAAATTACAGTCCTAACTCCTAAGTGAGTATTGAAAGTAGAACGAGATCCATGTAGCAAACCCCAAATAATAGTTGGAACAAGATTGGTTTTCAAAACCAGACCGGACTGGACAGTTGGACTGGAAAACTGGGAATCGGTCAGGTCTGTTTTATCTCAGAACTATTATTTTCTCAAAAACTGTTGATTTGGTGAGAAAACCACTGACCCGGGTGATCAAACTGTTTGAACCATCTGAACCGTTCAGCGGTTTGAACGGTTTTTATTTTTAATTTTTATTTTATTTTTTGTCAAGATGGGCCATCCATTCAGTTCAAACAGTCGAACTGTTCAACCTGATAACCCGGTTCAGTTTAAAACTGATACTTGAATTGGATGTTTATCAACTAAGGTTGGTGGTTCATAGGTGAAACAGTTCAACCACCTGATCTGCGTCCATAAAAATATAAGAAAAGGAAATTTTCCAAAATATAAAAGCAAACAAAGAAATATAAAACTCAAAAGTATCTTTAGACAACCTGGAACTATTAATATTAATTTGAATAGATTACATATATGTAGTTTGATTGTATCTGTGATTGACTTTTGGCACTAGACACTACTTCCCAAAGTTTGGAAGTAATGATACATGAGATGCACGTTTACGTTTCCAAAAAACTGAGATAGAGAGAGGTCATTTGAAATAGTTGGAAAGGTTAAAAGCGTAGAAAGATTTTCTGGTGAATATTAATCTAAAAGATGAGGAATGCATTCATAAAAAATCATTGTATTAGTGGGAAAGAGTTCATACAGATATCTGAGTCAAGACCAATCCAAGCCTCTCTCGGCAGATATATAAAAAAGACTGTTTGCCCAAACGCAGGTTAGTCCAAATCGAGACCGAAGAAAACGTAGGGTTGGGTTAGGGTTAAGGTTTAAAAGTATGAATCGAATTCAACCTTGGGTTGGGTTAGTGTTGAGGTTTTGACCAATTCCACCCAATCCAAATATAATTTAACTTTATATTTGTCTGTAGGGATGGCATTGGGACGAGTGTGGGGAGGGCTTTCTAAGTTCTAGACCCTATTCACCTCCCTAAATCTCCCAATTCATTCCCGTCCCAAAATTAGTAATGAGTTGGATTTTGAGAATTCAAACCCTCCCCACATTCAAGGTAGGGGCGGATTGGGTGTAAAACATGCATATAATTTTCTATTATTTCTTGTTATATATATAAGCAATAAATAAGTAAAATAATACAAATCAAACAAAAAAAAATCAATTATATGATTAAGACATGTAAAAAACACATAAGCTATCAATTATCCTTCAAATAAAATTCAAAACATTATTATATTCAACAATATGTGGGATGGGGTTTAGCCTAATACCGTACCTTACCATATCTGTACTCATACAGGGTGTAGAATCCTAAAACCCGTCCTTCAATAAAAAGATCCCACCCCATCATGGCGGATAGGGGCAGGTACCCATCGGGTAGGGTAGAAATTGCCATCCCTATTTGCATAGATATGTATTATATAAATATGTATTTATGTATAGATATGTATTATATAAATATGTATTTATGTATATAAGTACTTGTGTATGTGTGTATTCATGAATGTTTATATGTATATTTTCATCCATAAGGCTTAGTTTTGAAAGAGTACAAATACAAATATGTACCGTACAAATACACAAAATAATTCAAAATACAAGGTTTTGCACTCTATATATTTGTATTTGTACTCCTTCCAAACTAAGCCTAAAATTGTATATATTTATGTGTTTGTGCATGTATATTGTATGTCAAAAATTTTAACTTTAAAGATATTTTTTTCTCTAAAACGTGACAACTATGTTCTTTTACACATAATAATGCTATTATTAAATTAACATGAACTAATCTAGAAAATTAGTACATTTGGCAAAAGGAATTAGAAAAAACAAAAAAAATCAGACCAACCTAAACCCAATCTGAACCCTACCTGATCCTAACCCAATCCTAGGGATTGGAGGTTCAACAACTCAGGTTGGGTCAGGGTTGACCTCAACCAAACAAAACTCGGCCTGACTTACTACCTGGTTGGGGTCATGTTGGTCTTAATTGGGTTTGCATTGAACCCCCCTCCCCCTCCACACATACACACTAAACTCGATTTGCTGACATTGTGTTTATGAACAGCAAGAAACATATAAATATAACCTTTACTAAGAATAACGTTACTGTTAATGCAAAGGGAGAGGACAGATTTGGTAAACTCTGTTCGAACTAATTGAACCAGTTTTGATTCAGGTTGGAATGACTTTGTGGTCAGGTTGGATTGAACCAAAATCGTATTGCACCCGATCCATTAGCATCCCTTTTAAAAGGTACAAAATGGAGCCATCATGATCATCTCTAAACATGCACCAGAATCTCCTGTCCACGAGAACTCTGCCCATGCCTACCCGTAATACACTATTCCCGTGAATTGGAAATATCTCCTCCTATATAATACTATGCAGAGGATGAGATGTTCCCTATGTGTGGATGCGATAAATATGGGCAGAGTTCTCGTGAGCAGGAGATCCGGACTCTCCTATGAACAATTGTACTCCTCACACACCATGACTCACACCAACCATACAGTGCTTTCAAACATGCATTGAGAATATATATCTCCTATGCTTGATGTTATCATTCTTGTGAAGATGTTCCTAATGCACAGTTGCAATGCATTGTGAGATTGGTGTGAGATATGCTCCGCGATGAATAAATCTGATTTCATCTATGATCACAGATACATCCAATTGCATATGGGCCACGTTTTCTGATTTACCTTTTAGGGTTCCAAATGAATTGGATTTAATCTAACTTAAAATTGAATTTGAATTTGATTTGTTCAACTAACCATAATTTTAACAAATTTGGATATTACTTGATTCAATCTGATAGGACCTCGTCAGACTTGATTTGATTATATATATGTACATATTCACTAATTAGAATTTTTTATTTTTTTATAAGCAGCTATAATTTGTATTTAAAGTTCTTTAAGTTCAAGTGGGAATTGAGATTTGTACTTTATCTGTTTTTTAACCCCAAAATTTACTCCAAGTGAGGGATGCCCAACTTAAAATTGTATTAACTGTTATAAAAACTATTATGAAAATCACGGGGAGGATGTAGCATGCCTTGCCTCAAATACTAGGAGCGCATTCAAATACTAGGGTTCTAAGCAAACCTATAAGCTTTGAAAATTAAGTGAACAAGTTAGGATTTTCTCTATGTTTAGCAAGAAAATTTGTAGGTCTATTCGCTCATCTATAGATGTGGTTAATGGAGCAAGAGAGATGAGAAGCTAAAGTTTTAACCTCAATCATTTGATAGTATATGCTCCAAGGTCAAATGTCCCTAGAATTGAAAAGATTTACAATAACACAATGATCTCATTCAATTTCAACATTGAAAAAAATATGATCATAGCACAACTTCAAACCATTCCAGAGGGCATTAATTTCAACTTGAGTAGAAATGCACTGACCATATGCTTTAGAGAAACCTATCAAAAACCTACCATTATTGTCTTGAAAAATCTCGCCACTACCTCCGAAGCCCAGATTTCGCCTACAAGCACCATCAATATTTAATTTGAATTTACCACAAGGAGGAGGAAACCAGTTTACCCATTTGTAAGATCTAGGAGAAAGATGCTTAAAGGGAATTGGGAGGGTGATTGCCCCTCATCTATTATTATCCCTAAATTTTGGAGGGAGCACCACATTATTAAGATCAAATAGCCAATTTCTAATGCGTTAAATAATCTTATTTGCTAAGAGGAATTTATCATCAAAAGTCCTACATTTTTCGGTCCACACTTTTCACAATAACATTGATGGTAGAATCATGAGCGCCTGGCAACATTGTAAGGTTTTGTTACAAAGGATTCACCAATTCATGATGTGATATTTTACATGCTAAGAAGGGTGTATTGAGATTTCACAAAATTCCTGCAAAATACCTCCAATACTCGTAAGCTAGAACACCTGAAGAGAGCAAATGGTCAAAAGTCTCTTCACTAGGGACCCTACAAAACCTACACTTTGAAACCATATATATTCCTTTCTGTTTGACTAAATTGTTCATTGGAATTGCAAAAGAAAAGAGACACCACATGAAAACTGAAATTTTAGTAGGAACCCTAGAAGCCTAAACAAATTTAGACAACTAGCTTTCATGCCATGAGTTTGAACAAGATTCCAAGCTGATCCAATTGAGAATTGACCGCTATTATTTTCGGTCCAAATGAAACAATCCTTACCATTAGTTTTCACAACACCAAATCTATGAGCAAGAAGTTGAATGCTAGGCTCAACTTTGAGATTTTCAGGAAAGCACCACGAGCCATTACCTATCTAATTGTGGAATCAAAAGGTGATATTTCCATCAACTATAAGCCACTTACTATGTATGATAGAAATATCTTTTACCTAGAAAAATTCCTTGCAAATTCTTGGAGAACTAGGCTTTAGAGTAAATTCATTCAAGTACATAGAATTCCCATATCTTGAATGTATGAATTTAGCCCACAGAGAAAGTATTAGAAATAAGATAAAAGCAAGCTTTAATATGAAAAGCTTTAGCAATATCAAATAGTGAGTGAATTCCCATAGCTCTCTCATCTATAGGTTTACAAACATGATCCAACTACGCTAATGGTGATTCGGACCATAATCAAATTGGCCCCAGAAATTTTGGGCGAATAATTTGTGGATGGCATGAATGCGGAGGAGCAGCTGGGGTAGGGATATGTATAGTCATTCTTTGAAGGAAGTCAAAGCATGAAAGGTAGATATTAGTCTTCCAGCCTTTCAGGTGTCTTCTAATTTTTGTGATTAGGAAGTCAATATCTCTATATATGTAAGATATTTTCTGCCAATCTGAGCACTGAAATAAATGAAAGATAGAGATTTTCTAAAAAATCCGATTAAACTAGCAATCATATCTACTTTACTAGTTGGAGCCTTTGGAGAGATGATGAAACATTATATTTATTTATTTATTAATTGACTGGAAGCTTCTTCATAAACTTTTAAGAGCTCCATGAGATTTTCAAACCCCCTTTTTAAAGCCCTTGCAAATATAATGGTGTCATCCATGAACAAGTTATGAGATAAGGGCATAATTCCTCTTGGCATGTGGTAGTAATCAACATAATTATTGCTAAATATAGCAGATAAACCTCTACTAAGCACTTCCTCGATGATGATAAAGATACTTGGGGGGCTTTGTTTTTTCGGATTCTAAGAGTAGGGGGGGGGGGGAGTTGGTTAATGGGTTTTTGGTTTCCATTGACCGAAAATCTCATTTTCTTTTTACAGATTTATGTGAGGACCAGAGAAAGTATATTTTCCTGGGTGCCAATACTTGAATGGGACAAAAATACCATTTTTAATAATAGATTTTTATGACTAAAATGGTCATTACCTTATTTATATGAGAAATAAAAGAATATAAATAAATGCACTTACCCGAATAAGTGTTTCCCAAGAAAAACTTACCAGGTAACTGCACTTACCCGGAAAAATAACTAACCGAAAAGTGAACGGGACTTTAGAGAAAGGGGGTTTCCTTGTTTGAGACCACTTTTAGATTGAAGTAGCCAGAGGGGAAACCATTAAATTAAGATTGAAAACCAACAGTTGTTGGCACTGGGTTTTACTAATTAACCCAAATCCCATTGAAACCAAAACAGTGGATCACCTTAAACAAGAAATCCTAGCTAAATTTGTCAGTCTTTAGCCATATCCAAGTTAAAGATGATATTGCCACCCCTAGTTCTTCGATTAATCTCACTAGCCATCTCCTGGGCAATAGAAATGTTATCCCTATGAAACGACCCTTCACAAAAGCACCTTATCTCGGAGAGAGTATAGGAGGGAGAATTGATTTTAACCTCTCTATTAGAATTTTAGCTTATATTTTATAACAAAAAGCACAGAGGCCAATGGGTCTGAAATGTGTAAATTTCTTCGGGTTCTTCGTTTTAACAATTAAAACAATAAAAGTAGATGTAAAGTACCTGGGAAGCGTCTTTTATAATAAAAATCACTCTGATGGCTCTGCAAAAAAAGTCTTCACCAACAATATCCCAACAATGAATGAAAAAATAACTGCCAAAGCCATCCGTGCTAGGGGCTAATCCACGTTCATATTGAAAACATCTTCATTAGTAACGAGCTTGCGATGCATTGGAATAAATAATCATGATTCACAACATCTTCAGCAATAAGCAAGCCTTTGTCCACTAAAATATATGTTTTGTTGTGTACTTCATTGTGTAGATTTATGCTGATTTTATAAAATTTCGACTCCATTTGGGGCAGAGCGCAAATGCCGGTTTAATACATTTATGCACTTCGATTCAGCTTTATAAGCATTTGATAAGAAATTAAGAGTGCTATTTCTTTTCACTTCAAGTTTGGTAGTAATCATATATGAAAATCAAGAAATGTTTGCATTCAAAAATGCATCCGAAAAATGAATACAAACTTTTAATATATTAATAACCTATGCCTCTCAAAGTATGGACCCCCTCCATCCCAAGTACAACCCCCACGCCTCAAAGTACAATCCCCCCATATAAATAGTTCACTTGCCATATTTGCAAGGCCGACTTGATGGACCTAAACTGACTGAACCGATACTAGTTCCAAGATTTGATACTAATGGATTGGTTTCAGTTATTGTCTCAATTATTATTAGTTCGACATTAATCCATTGGTCCATTGGTTCAAAACAGAAACCCAATTTCTTTGACAATTCTACATATTTGTATTTGCATTGTTCTCAAAAATATAATTGAAAATGTTTTTTAGTTGTTCGTTCGTGTCTCTTTGAATAGGTGCATTATTCTGAAGAGATTTCTATCTGAAATAACACTTCTATGTTCATTCGGGTGATTGAGAACACTCTATAAAAGGAGTATTGGTTTATCCAATTTCTCACGATAAAACATTCAACAGTCTTCTCTTTTATGTCAATCTAAGTATCATTCTTTGTGGTTCACACAGGTATGGTAAGCCAGTGCATGACTACCAATGGCCTATGAGTTGTTTTATCATAGCAACCAATTTACAATCATTGGGCTACACTGTAGGGTCAAATGCGATTTGAAGGAGAATGACCAAATGGCACAATTCAGCCCTCATTTTCTTTACAAATTCTCGGTTTCACAGTTCTGCAACATTACATTCTTACAAATTCTCAATCTAAAAAGCCATTACCTATAAATTCCATTATGCCTTCTTTAATATTTTTCCAACAGATTCCCATTGAATGGATATTCTAACCGATCCGACAACAATTCAAGAGGTCCGAATTCGATAACGGATATAAAACATAGATTCAAATTAAAAGATGCGATCCCTTTGCAACCTTAAATGAAACCTTTTCAATCGAGGGCAGTTTTGTCACCTGGAATTTTTAATAGTGTTCGTTGATATCATAACCCAAAATCCATCCATGGACAGGAACAACATAGCCAATAAGGCTTCAGACGAGTGTGTTTGGTTGATGACTAGTGATGGATTCGCGTGGACTTTTCTCCACCATAGAATCTTTAGGGTAAATTATGAATACCCCTTTTGTATTATGGGTCAGTGATAAATACTCCTAAATTTTTATTTACCACAAATATTCCTTAAAGTTTCATTTTGTGGCAAATACCACCTAACCGTTAAGTTAGATGATAGATGAATTAAATTATCAAAATTTTCATATGAATTTTTGGTGGATTTGAGTCGAGCTGACCTAAATAGTACAAGATTCGAGCTCGGTTTGCCAAGGTAATATAAGGTTCAAGCTCAAGTCTGAGCTCGATTCAAGATAGAACCTTCTGCTCGAGCTCGACTTATATAATAAATATTTTTATTTGATATTTAAAAAATTAAGAATTATAATAATTTTTTATTATATATATTATTTCTATATTATTATAATATGTATGTATGTATGTATGCATGTAGCTATTCAAGCTTGGCTCACGAGTCTCACGAGTCTCACGAGCCAAGCTATATTAGGCTTGAGCTCGACTCGATTATTAAATGAGCCTGTAAATTTGGGCTTGAATAGCTCATTAAGCTCTAGGCTCATGACCACCCCTAATCAAAAGTACCTCTATTTTTTCAAAATGAAACTAGTTAAAATAACAAAAATCATTTCAATGATATAGAAACAAGATATATATATATATATATATATATATATATATATATATATATATATATATATATATATATATATATATATTAATTCTTGATTCATTTTTCTCTAATAAATCAAGAAAAAACAAACATAACCATAAATTTATATCCATCATAAAGAAACCTCTACCATTTCATTTAAATATTGAATTCTGCCAAAAATCTAGAAGGATCTATTGAATCAATCAAGAGGACTTCAATGCTATATTTAAAAAATGAATTAAATCATAAATCGTAAAAAATGAATTAAATCATAAATTGTTCAAATAAATAATAAAAATGATAGTTTAACATAATAAAAAAAATTTAAACAACTAAATGAGAATGAGAGTAAAAAAATGCAATTGGCATGATTCGAACCCAAATCACCCAACCTACTCTTGCCCACTCATGTTTTACTTTAGAGTTATGATGGGATCTGATACATTTATGTTGGTATAATAGTATTATCATACCCTTTTTTTTAAAGTTAAAAACCCTGACAAAGGGTCTATTTATCACAAAGTGAAAAGCTGAGGGGAATCCTCCTCTAAATGAAAGTTCAGGGGGTATTTGTCACTCACTCCAGGGGTCTTTGTAATTTTTACCCTTAATAAAGTTAGGGTTTTTGTTCCGTCATACTTGCCAGGTGGCTGATGGATGAATATGCCACACGACAAGAGGTGATTTGGCAGTCTTGAGGAGCTTCTGGCAGTGTGCATCGTTTTCCTACACGGCTCCCGCCTGGCGAACCAGTACCAGTACCGTGAATTATTGATTAGGTTTTAGGCTTCTAGCTTCTGGGGTGTTTTCCCTTTTGGGTTTCTGTAACGAATTTACCAATTTGGTGCGTCCGTAAACTTTGGATGGCCATGTGATATAACACCCACTTGCATTTGCGGCGGGGCTGGCTACATAGTTCATACCGCCTTCAGAATCTTTCTTTTCAGCTTCATCTGGGTTTTATACTTTTATTCCACAGTCCTTGCTTGCATACTCTCCGTTCCGAACGGGTTTAATACTTCAATGGCTGCATGTAAGTTCTCTCTCTGTCTCTGTCTCTGTCTGTCTGTCTGTCTGTCTGTCTGTCTGTCTCTCTCTCTCTCTCTTCTCTGAAATGTTTATTTTCTATGCAGATTATTGGATTTCATTATGTTTTGTAAATCTGAAATTGGTGTCCGAGGAATCAAGTTTTTGTTAGGTTACAATCCTACAGTTTGAGAATTTTTGGAGAGAATTCTTCTGTTTACTGTTATTGTTGCTTTTGTTTTGATTTTTTTTTTCTTTTGTTGGAAGGTTATTCTCATCTTTGCCATCAAATTGTTGGGAATTCTTGTTTATTTTCTTTTATTTTTCATCCTTAATCAATAATCATATTACGAAGAGTACGATAGTCTGTTTAGGAGTGAATTTTTCTCCTCCCAAAATTAACACAATTGTCCTTTTTAATAGAAAAAATCGAAATTACCGTAGTTACTGGTCTTAAGACTATAGTAGCTCGCTTCTACGCAGATTCCACATTTGTTCTGAATTTGAAATGCAAATGTCTTTGGAATGAAGTCCTGTATCTCATATTGAGCTACCCATTTCAATAAATAAGTTTCTGTATTTCAGGGAAAAACATGAAAGAAATATGGGCTTCTGAATCTATTTACAAGTGGTGCATTTTGTTCTCATGACTTTCAACATATAACCAAGTTGTTAGGGTTTTCTCAAGGAGGACTAATGTGCTAGAACTTTTAAGAGGAAAAAAATCCAAAACGGTTTATTTTGTTCTCTTATTTGACATAATTCCTACAAACTTGGGTTTCATGGCATTTTCTCTTTTATTTTTGGGAAAGGAGAGAGTTTCTTGTATTACATGTCAAAAAACTGCATGCATCCATGTACACATATAGGCAATATACTACAACAAGCTATTCAGTAGAATGCTTTGTAGCTTCTGTAAAGAAAGAATGAAAAGAAAAGAAAAAGCTTTTGAATCTATTTTTCTATTTTACCTTAAAATGTTCAATTTTTTTGGGTGTGGTTGACTTATGGACTCCTTCCCCCCACCCCCCCCCCCCCCCAAAAAAAAAAAAAAAGAGAGAAAGTTATGGACTCCATGTGTGGTTTTCTGCTTCTTTAATTATATGTATCGTTCTTGGGTGGACTTCTAGGGGCCATTGCTTCATCTAATGGAAAATCTAAGGCTGACATGTGTCAGAATGCAGGTTTATATCTGAGAGAAGCTACTTTGTGCTAAAAATGCCAAATGTTTAGTCTATATCCAATTCACCCCTCCCATGACTCTGGAAAGCTGGGAGCATAGGACCAACATTGGGTAATGACCTTTTTGTTCTTTGGTGGGTTTCCAAATGAATGTGTAGAGGAATGGAGAAGTATGGGCAATCCTACAAAGATTAGCAAGTTGGACTTGCAGAATGTAAAATTGAGTTGCTGAAATTTCTTCATGTACTTTACTTTATTTTATTTTCCCTAGATACAAAATGACTCAGGAGGGGGTGGAAGAACTGCACCAGAGTATGTTTGAAATCTAGTTTGTAAGGGGCTTCATCAAGAAGACCCAAACTCTGCGTGGGCTCTTGAAGAAATTGCATTTCTCCTAGGAAAACCAAAGGAAATTTCTTCTTTCCAACAACTTCATTCTTTCTAAGCAGTTTTATCAATGTGGTGAGGTGATGACTAGTTGTTTTGGTCTCTCTAGTTGATGCAATGATCAGTGAATGCTTTGGTTCTTTCAATAAAAAAATATATTTTCTGAATTTAAGATATAGGATCAATCTTATAAATAAGTTAATAAAAACTACAATTATGCAATAAAAAAAATAACATTGGACATGTTTTGCAAATATGAAAAAGTTAGGCTAGATAGTCTAGGATAGGGAATTACAGCCTTTGTTTTCCAAAAAAAGGGTGAAGTCATGGCTATTTGATGTGGCCTTTGTTTATAGTAACTTCACATTAGCACTTCATTGGTTAGTAGAAAATTTAAAGGAACTTCATTTACTTATTTTATTTTATGCATATTTTTTCTATCTTATATACTATCAGCTAATCTTGTTCCATCACAAATATCTGACATAACAATATGATAATAACAAAATACAGGCATATTTATAATATTTCAACTAATTATAAATACAAACAATCAAATAATTAGAAATATTTTTATCCCAGTCTGTTTGCAATAGCCCAAAATAAAGAGGCCAGAATAAGTAATTGCTTTGAGGTAGCTGACAATCAGATGGTGTGGAGTCCATGTTTCAGAAGGAATGTTAATGACTGGGATTTACACAATATGGTGGCCCTTCTGGATGCTTTACATCACTCCAGTATTCATCCTTTTGGGAATGATTGTATGTGGTTGAATGGGGACAACTCAGGAAAATTCACTGTTAAATCTTTTAATCACATCTTGTCCAAACATTCTTGTATACTAAGTTCTTTTATTTTATTTTTACAAAATTGGCACTTTCTTCCTCTAGGTGTGCACCTCAAATTGCACCTTCTGCCTCATGCTTTAGGAGGGAAGCACCTTATTTGTGATTCTTGCTTTTAAAACACTGGTATTATATTGATAAAAAGTAGTGGTATTATGCTTATATGAAATTAGGAAAGGCAATTTGAGTTTCTTATTTAAAACTCTGCAATCTCAATTGGAGCTATATTAGGTTTATAGATAATCTCATAAAAAGGTTATCTTGTGTAGATGTACATGTATCTTGTTCAACATCATCATCATCATCATGAATTTATGATGTAAGCCTTGTCCCAGCTATATGGGATCGGCTACATGAATCCTGTTTCATGATTCCATTCTGTTCAGTGCCATATCCATTGCTAAATTTTGAGCCCTTAAAACCATTTCTCACTGCTTCATTTATGTTTCAGTTCTTATTTCAGGTAATTTAGGATGTGTTTCAAATGCTAGACTGTCAAGCTTCTACATGGACTTTGGTAGAACCAGATCTGCTAGTATGCAAACATCCTATGCAATTAGAAGTTGGGGGAGGCAGAAACAACCACAATATGCAGGTTTTATATCAACAAAGCAAAAGAAGCCATTATCTGTAAGCTGCAGCTCATCTTCTGAAGTTGAAAGTATGTTCTTTTTTTCTGATAAATCTAGTTGTTTACATCTTCTGCTTGCCATAATCAATAATGCATTCACTTCCAGCCTTGGTGATTAGAGAACAAGTAAAATAATTGGGAGGCATCTTTTCTTTGATGCCCTTTATAGGGTGAAAGGTTCTTTCCAAATGGATTTCTGTGGTAGGCCCATCTTCACGGTTCAGCATGTGAGGACTGATATGATTCTTTACTCTTGATGACTTGTCAAAAGTTATTTGTGTGATAAAGGAGTAGTGAGTATTGCTTCATTTCTCTTTCATATCAAAGTTCAAACATTTAGGTTCATACTGTTACTTGTCAGAGCGTTATGTGTGTTTGGTTTATTGTCCGAATCCATTTCTTTTGATCCTTTCCTGGAAGATAATGGTTTCAATCATATGCCAATTTAAGTTCACATGTCCTAACCCAGTTATTGAATTCTCAAATTGTGTCTTCCTCCTACCTGTTGGTCCTACTTTCTTGTCAATTGTAGGATTGCTGGAATGACATTTTCTTTTCTTGTTCTTTGAACATTCACTGTGCAAATGTGGTTTATAAATATCCACTAGCTCCAGCTGTACTCACATTCACTAAAGAGGTTTTTTTTTTTTTTTTTTCCCGCTTTAAACATTACTAAATCATTTCCTTACCAAAAGAACATAGAAACTCTGATTTATAAAATCATTTTGTCTCCAAAGAGAAAGATCTATTAATTGAGTTACTATTCTTGATAAAGCCTAATGTAAGTGCCACCGTCTGAGTTGAATCCAAGTTTTTGAATGCTTTAGGCTCTTTGTTCATATGTTCATGTATATAACCGAATTATCACCTAATCTACCTTTGTTGATCAGCTGCTGCAGATTTAGATAGTTTGCAAGAGAAGAAATCCAATGGGATAATAAGCCAAATCATCCCAAATACAACTGAGGTGAGTAGCCATGTGTATTTATTTCTTCCATACCATTGATAAACTGTTGATTTCCTCTCTACTGCTTCTCCTGGAAAGTTTCTTAAACATCCAATTTGATAATATAGTTAGTTCTTCTCTTCATTACTTTAGTGTGCTATTGTTTGCATGAGCACATTTACCTTGTTACTATGTGAAGTAACAGTTGTCAAACTATTTGAGAGTCAACATATATCTTGCACACTAGGGGAATACAATGTTCTTGTTAATTAGACCTAAACTCTCAGCATACTAATGATGACCTATGTTAATAGACACAGCATGGACAGGGTATTATACATGGAACTTTACACTAAAAATGAACTGTCGAAGTAAGATAGATGGAAATATGGTTATTTATATTGTTCCACCACCAAGACAATGGAACCCATCGTTTAGTAGATTCCCACTTTGAAGTTTGAAGGTATAGACATGCCCTATGGATGATTCTTGTTAGGCATTTAAAATAAAAAGAATTCCACCAATATTTTTTTCTTGTTTTAAAGAAAGAAAAAATGAATGATTTTTTGTTGATATTGAAAGATAGATGAGTCCCATTTCAAATCATGCATTCGACATTTGTTTTCCATCTATTGAATAACCTTCACGTTGTTTACTTCTCATTCTGTTGTCAATTAGAACCTTAATCTGAAACTGTGAAGGTGGGGCACACATTTTATGGCTAGTTTAGTCACAACATGATTTTTTTTTCTTCTTTAAAGTTTAAGTATTCCTAATCTTCCTCTGAAATTAAATCTCTTTGGCAACAATGAGTAGATGTCTCCCCCCCCCGCCCCCCACCCACCCACACACACACATTGTAATTCTATTAGAAAGTCAAAGAAGTTGAGTATTAACCTTAGGCAAGGTTTAAAATTTCGACATGATACACTCAATATGGGGCATATCGTATTGGATCTTTGAAAAGTCGATACGGGATATGGTGGGAAATAGGTGGTATCGTCTTTTTTTTTCACAGTGTTGGACCCGTATCAGACTGTATTGGACATGTATTGGGGGGGTGTTTGGTGGCGTATCAGGTGTATCAGTCAATTCACTGCAAAAAACGAAAAAAGGGGGCGGGGGAAGAAGGCTTCTTTCCCCTGAAATAATCCCTCTTTCACCCCCAAAGGACTCTAAAACTCCAAACCTCATTCCTAGAGTGCTAGGTTTGAAAAAAAAAAAAACACAAGAAACAGGTGTGAATCATCAAGGTTTTTGAAGATTCTTCAAGTTCTGAAAAATATTGCAAAAATAGGTAAGTTTTTTAGTTATAAATTATGGTTAAGCATAGGGTTTTTTAATGAAATTTATAATTGACTACGATGTATTTTTTCATAAAACCCATTAAACTATATTAATTTAATGTATGCATTACCTCATTAAGGCTTTATATTTAGTGTTATTGATGTTATTTTTATGATTTATTGAAGTATTTATAGTGTTTCCAGGCATATCAATGTGTATCTTAATTTTTCTTTGATACACATGAATATCCAACGCATATCCTGATACGTCTCTTAAAATTGCCTTTTTGATACACTTGGGTTTCCAATACTTTGAACCTTGACCTTAGGTTATATTCTTTTAGTAGAGACTATTTTCCCTGTTGAGCATATTTTTTTTCCATCTTTTATTCAAAACCATTTCCCTAACTCAGGAAACAGTTACACAGGACCTATAAAATTCATGGTTATATCTGTTAAATGCATTGATAGAGATTAGGTTACATTTTGTATTTACAAATTTAGCTTCATAAATTACTATCTATAGTTTCTTTTTTTTTGTTAATTTTTCATGTAAAGAATAGCATTGTGTTGTAATATTTTATAGTTCTGCTGTCTAGTTCTTTATATCACTTTATATCTCTTTATGGACTTGGTAACTCAGACTTGTAAATTAGCACCAAGGACATTTTACCTAATATTATCTTTCTGTGTCTTAACTCTCTCCTAGTGTCTTAATCATAGAAATATACTCCTAATTCAGGCTTTCCAGTAATCAGTTCCAGTATTTTAATCCAAATAAATAAGAAATATTCCTGGTGGAAGCGAGGGGTTTGCATGTTTCACATCTTATATGTATACCACGTCCATCTTCTTCTGGAAGGCCAGATTTTCCAATCAACTGATAGCATGACTGAGTTTTGTTTTACAAGAGTTGAAATATCTCTCATCCATGTTTCAGAAATAGGAGCCATTGATGCTAGAGTGTCTTGTCAGAAATAGGAGCCATTGATGTATCTTACACCACCTTGATTTTTCTCTGTCACAAGTGTAAAAATATCTCTCATCCATGTTTCAGATACTGCAGATGTTGATCTGATTTTACTTCATCCATAACTTTTTTTTAATGAATTTCTTCCTTAACGTTTTTCAGGTGCAAGCTTTGCTCACAGAAATCTGTGATACCACTTACATTGCAGAATTTGAGTTGAAAGTAAACAGTTCTTGACTTTAGAACTTAAGCCACAATCTTGATTTAGTTTTTATATATATATATATATATATATATATATTTTCTACTTTATTTTATCACTTCATGCCTTTTGGTATGCCTAGCTTGCTGGTTTTCGGCTATATGTGACAAGGGACGTGGCTGGAAAAAGTGCACCTCCACCTCCTCCAAGCTCTTTACCTGCCAATGATAGTACGACCTCAGATGCTCCTGCTTTAAATGGGTCAGTTTTTACACCCTCGCTAGCCATAGCCAAAGCAGTTCCTTCTTCAGGAGAAATTCAGAGAATGCTCAATAAGGATACAGATGAAAGCCTGGTGATACTACAGTCCCCAAAGGTGAGTCTGAATATTAATTACTGTTTTTTATTCTTAAGGTCTTGGTACTAAAACTATTGTGATGCAGGTTGGATATTTTAGGAGATCTAGAACAATCAAAGGGAAGCGTGCACCTCCATCCTGTCAAGAGGTATACCAGTCGCCATCAACAAACATCACTTGTAGATTGTTCTTTTCAGTAATCTGGAATATTTGACTCTGAATGTCTGTAAGGTCCATTTTCTGACACAATTTGGAAAAATCAAAAGGTTTGATACTTGAATTAAATTACCAAATTTTAGGATGTTTGTTGGGGTGGAGGATGGAAAGGAAACTATTGGTTTAATTGGTTTGCTCTTAAACTCCATCAAAGGCCATCAAAGGGAACAATTGTTCTTAAACTATTGGTTTAATTGGGGTCTTGGAAGGGGTGGACTGGATATGGTCCTAACCTTTGGCATATTTTTTACACAGAGTAGCTGCTCTCTTGACAAACCCTCATTCTCAATGCTTGATTGCACGGGATTTTACCATTACACCAAGTAATGACCCCTAGTTTATTAACTCCATCACAGTTTATGAAAATGAAAAATATAGGTTGATTTTAATTTTACTGTTTTTGGGTGGTTGTGATCTTTGAGTTATTTTGATATTCTCAAACACACTTCAATAGGGCTACTTCCCCATCAACTGTACCATTGTCCTTATCAAATTTGAATGGAGAATAATCATTTATAGGCTTCTTATTTTATTGTATTTAACTTGGAAATGGATATGGAAGGCACATGTTTCATCCAAGGTTTCTTCCTTCATTATGGAAGCTAGATCATTAGCAGCTAGGATTAACTGTTCTTTCAGTTGGGTTTTGGGATCAGCTTGCTCCCTAGTAGATGGCATACTAAGGGATGTGGTAGTGAGAGGAGGCTTCACATTGAGGGATGAGTATGCTGGATTAGGATATGTATTGGTTGACATGCTTGTGGATCATCCTTGAGAAGTGTTATGGCACTTCCTCTCACATCTAATGAAGGTAGGTTTCTTGTATCTCCAGGAAACCTAATAACAGCCATGGCCTATTGAGATGTCATTTGTTGATAATGGTGGAATGTGGACAATCAAGATAGTGAGATATTGAAAATTATCAAAATTTCCAAGACTAGTATGCCTATAGAGAGCTTATGGAGGCCTTAACCAAGGGAGTGAAATTGTCCTAAAATTTCAGAAGATTAAGGTAGAAAGGAGATTCATGGATGAAGAGGTGCAGAGTAGGGGTGCTCATGATTTGGTTAGCTGAACCATGGGCTTATTTTTGAAACCGAACCGGGACTACCAGTTTTTGGAAAATTGGTAACCAAAACCGAACCAAAGCCGATCGGTTAACCGGTTGACTGGTTTGGTTAACCATCAGTTCAGTTTGTCATTTTTTTTTATTATTTTCAATATATATTATAAAAAAATATATAAATATATAATAAAACACTAGAAATATATATAAAATATTATATTTTAAATAATAAATAATATATTATTTATCATAAAAATATATTTATATATAATTCATATTTGTTAATTTATAATGTATAGAAAATATAAAATGTAATATATATATATATATATATATTATATAGTTGGTTCGGTTAACTGCCGGTTTTCTATTTTGGTTAATTGAAAGTTTGAAACCAAACTGGTACCTTTGGGTTTTTTTTTTTTAAATACCGAATCGTAACCAAACCGATCGGTTCGGTTTATCGGTTTTTCTTGCTCACCCCATTGCCATAGTTGAAGGCGACACCTAGGCAATGAGGCGCACTTTGAGGCTTACCTCGCTTAATCGCCATACAGTTTTGTACTATGTATTATAAAATACTTTTTTATTGTTTATTTTTTGACATTATACTAATAAAATAGGCACTATTAAACTAAAATATTCATTTTGTGTGTTTATATACTAATTTCTTTTTATTATTTTCTTATTTGTTAGGGTTTAATCAATATAAATATTGCTATATGCTGTATTGAACCCCCAAAGACTTTAAAACCTGAACCAGTAAGTAAGGAAGAACTTAAAATTTTGTCTAGTCAACACATTTTCCTTTCTTCTTTTCCTATAACAAATATAAGGGTTCAGCCCCTATATTTTTTGAATTTTCTTTTCCTTCTTCTTTTCCTTCTCATGAATATGTTGATTTTCTATACTTTAACATGAACTCTATACTTTTCTTATGAAAATTATGAATAATTCTTAAAGAAATATGGTTATGGTACATAGGGAACTACCCTAGGATCTATGTTTTCTACATAAAAAAATCCATTGCCTAGATGACTAGGCGACAAGGCACCCCCCCTGTCGCCTAGCCTCGCCTTGGCACCTTGAAAACTATGCCTAGTGCAGAGTGCTTTTTTTCCTCAATGGTATTTTCAATTGTCTTATTTCAAGAGTATTGGGGTACAGTGAAGAGTCCCATTTTCTTTTTTTTGTGGAATCTGAGAATGACACCACTTCAAAGTCCTAATTTGCAAAAAGGAGCTTTGTGTTGAAAGATTATTCTCTTTATTCTAGTGAATCTACCAGTGTTTTAAAAGGCGTACGCCTGGAGGCGCTCCCAAAACGCCTTGAGGTGTATGACAGAGGCGCTGACACCTCTGAGGCGTACGCTTCAAGTGTAAGAAGCATACACCTCTTGTGCTTTTTTCATGAGGCATGCTAGAGGCGTACGCCTCATGCACATCTTATATAAAAAGACAGAAAAAAGAAAAAAAAAAAGAAAAAAAAGGAAAGGAAAGGAAAGGAAAAGAAAGGGAAGGGAAAGAAAAAGAAAGAGAAGACAAAAGGAGAAAAGGAAAGAAAAGAAAAGGGAAGGGAAGAAAAGATAAGGGGAAAGAAAGTGGTTTTCCACTTTGCCCCTGCCCCTTCGGCTGGGGGGCTTCGCCCTCAGACCCCTCCCCCTTTTTGATGCAGCCCAATTTAGCCTCCATGTTTTAAAACATTGGAATCTACAACTTTATTGAAGAAAACCCTTTGGTGAGATGGATTAGATAGGTAATAATTGTGAGAAAAATCAGTTTTTTGAAGGTAAAAGGGTTCATTTTAAAATGGAAAAGGGTAGTCCAGGTGTCCTAAAATAATTTACTAGGAGTTAATAGTCATAAAGAAGTTGCTTTAGCAAACCAATCCCAAATTAAACAAAGATTTGCAACTGAAGAGCCCAACATGATTTAGAGTCCACACCCTACTATCCACACCCCCATCCCCAATAACCACGGAATTCATCAATGTAAGCAAAGCAGACACACTGGGAATTTTAGATTCTCTAAGGCTTCTAGTGAAGCCCAAGTTCCAGGTCAACTCGAGAGGGGGAGAGTGGGGGACTAATAAATTCTAACACTGGTCTACCTTTGAGATTGGAAAGAGTGTAAAGAGAGGGAAAAGTCTCCTTCAAAGGGGATTCCCTGAGCCAAATATCTTCTCAAAACCTAATTTTCTGACCCATGACCAAGTCATACCTGATATGGCTGAAGAAGTTAGGAAGAGAGTCATGGATGGATTTCCAAGGAGTAGCCATGGTAGCTCTATGAAGACCATCAGCATCCCAGCTGTTGTTTGACAGCCCATGCACACTTGCCACCACTTTATGCCAAAGTCTTAGATCCTCTTTTGGAAATCTCCATAGCCATTTACTCAATAATGCTTGGTTTTTTAATCTCAAGTTTCCAATCCTCTTATGAGTCAGAGTTGCTGATAAATAAATAAATAAATAAAAATAAAGAAGTTGCTTTATACTGTGTTTGGTATTCTGAGAATTATTATGGGTGTTTTCTGAATTTCATTTAAGTTAAAAATTGCACACATGCACTTCTAACTTGGTCCTAAAAAGGACTTAATAGAAGATAAGAAAAAAATCTGTATCTCCTTATAATTTATTCTATAATTAACTTCTACCTGTCTGTACGGACAGGACCTTCAGATTTATGAAGTAACCATAATTGGCCTTTTTCCTTTTTGTCATAACCAAAGGAGAGAAGACCTTATTTTTCTGGAATTCAAACACACCCTTTGTACTCCCTGGGTTCCTTTGGAATGGTGATGCCATGGCCATTCCTTGGGAAATCACAGGCTAGCTGGTATTAAATAAATCTTTACCAATCTCAATAGTAGCACATTAGGTCTTCAATGGCCCCATTACAGATCCAGACCTCCAGTGAATTGTATCTAATTAAGCTTCTCTGACTCTAGAATTTCTAAGAGAATGTGACTGTCCTCTTTGGCCCATTTCCATAATGGAAACAGAGAAATCTTTTCATCTTTGAACATCCAAACCGGGTGGATCATAAGTGAGATGAATACAATTGCTGATTACAGGACAATCATCTTTGTATACGACACTGAACAGCTATTTAACTTATTTTTATTTCCAGGGGAGGGTTGTTGGGAGCTAACTTATTCTGTTTTGCACATCATTTTATATCTTCTCATGCATACCTCTTCTTCTTTGCATCCGATACAATCTTAAATTAGCATTTTTTAAATAAAATAAAAGAGTAGATGATGAAAAGAAAAATAAATATAAATATATAAAATATCTATTGATATAGCCTTTCTGTCATTTCCAGAAACAAGTAGTGAAGGAGGGCCAAGTACTTTGCTTTATTGAACAGCTTGGTGGCCAGATCCCGATTGAGGTTTGGATCCTAAGTTCTATTACTTTTATGGTTCTTTTTGTTTATGGCCACTTGGCCAGAAACAAGTAGTTTGCACGTCCCTTGGACTAGTTGTTTTCTTTCTTTTACTTAAAAAAGAGCAAAGTTTCATGTTCTTATGCTAAAAATAACAAATGCTGATTCTCGACTATGATTTTCCAGTCTGATGTTTCTGGGGAAGTTATCAAGATACTGAGAGAGGATGGTGGTATGTCTGGTCTTGTTTCTCTATCATTCCACTCTATGTTCGAGTACTTTATTGTGTCATGTTTTTACTTGGTTTCTCTGCTTACAGAGCCTGTTGGATATGGTGATGCTCTTATTGCCATTCTCCCCTCTTTTCCTGGAATCAAGAAACTTCAGTAGGCAATTTGGATCGAGAAAACAGCTTCTATTAACACATTGTTATGTTATTGAGACTTCTATATGCATCATTTATAGACTATTTATTCGATTTATTTGTTTTATTTATCATGTTTTGCTTGGAGTTGGAACCTACATTACTTGTCATGTGACAAATGTCATGACAACTAGGATTGATGAACAAATAAGAATTGTTAATGGCACGAGCTCTCATTACTGCAGCACCTTGATTCATCCATTCTCCTAGATTTCAGATTGGCGCCCCACGTCACATGCACATCTCAACGTGCATTGGGAACATCTCCCATACCTGTCGTGGGGAGATAGTGTTCCCAATACACGGTTGGGATGTGGTGTGGGGTGCCGATGCGAATTCCCTTGCCTATTTATCTACAGATTCTGACCTCAGAGGTGGGTATCGTCATCTCTAGCATTTGATGCCTTCGATTGGATGGATTGATTCAATCAGGTGTGCAAGCCCATAGTTTGGTATGGGAGGCTGCTGCAACTAGGGTCTGACTGGTCCTAAAGCCTACTCGGCGCATCCCCAGGCCCAACCCCTAAATAGGTGGGCCGTGGGCCTACCCATGTCAAATGTCCATGGAGTTAGTGCTTGGCAGGGATCGGGCTCAATTTTGGGTCTGATGCAGTTCAGGATGGGCTTGGGTAGATCTTAGCTCAAGGGCCAATGTGCCGTCCCAAAGGCCGAAACTAATATTTGCAAAAATACGTGCACAGTTATGTGTTACGTAATCATAAAATTGGTCAAACTCAAAAGGTTGTCATTAAATCCCAACTAAAACAAATTGTATGCGAGTTCGATTTGCTTACTACAAAGTTTGGGCCGGATGAGATTCAGGCCTTTCTTGAGCCTGAACAAATTTGAAGGACGAGTTCTATTGCATATTGGGCTGAAATGAAGCTGGGTATGACCCATTTTTAATATAACTTAATCCGGTTGTAGTGAGGTTTATCCATGGTTTTGAAATCTAGACTGGTCCGGACGGTCAGACTGGGTGACCCGGGAACCGGTCAGGTAACCGGTTCTGCTTCACCCTAAGATCACTTTTTGGCCAAAAACTGTTGATTTGGTCAGTGACTTGCTGACCTGGATGATTGACCCATCGACCCAAACAATGATTTTTGGCCATTTTTTATTTTTTTTAAAGTCAGAATGGGCCATCCGTTTGAACTGTATGGTCAGACCATTCAACCAGGGAACCGGTCCCCAGAACGTTTCTATGTCTGGTCCAGTTTTAAAACCTTGGATTTATCCTTTACCTTGGCTTAGTTCTGAAAGACGGGCATTTATCAAATGAGAGGATGAATTTAAGGCTCAGTTTGGAAGGAATACAAATACAAATTTGTAGAATTCAAAACTTACATTTTATATTATTTTGTATGTATTTGTACTGTACATACTTGTATTTGTATTCCTTCCAAACTGAGCCTAAGTGACAACATGGTAAGAGAACTAAATGGGTAATTGTACAACAGAACTAAGCCCATCCTTAATCAATTTATGGCAATAGAATTAACTTTAAGTTGTTTCTGTGTTCCAATCTAAAAAGCTCTCTTATTCAATGAATTTGGGCTTTACCTCTGTCCAACCAGCTGGAGGCTAAGTCTTAGGATTGGGCTTGGGCTGTGAGATGTCAATCAGATGGTTGGTAAGGTTTCCTGCCAGTTGTAGCCGGAGACTTGGGATCAAATCCTACCTGCACTTTGGTTGGGAATGGGCTACCCCTTGTATAGCCCTTCAGAAAAAACATATAAAAAAAAAAAGGAGTGGGCTTGTCCTACTCCTGCCTTATCTGCCTAAGTTGCACCCCTAGTTTTTCCTACAGTGAATTGGACCTGTTTTTCGGCTCTCATAATGGGCCAAAAGTTTTATAGGTGCAATTTGGATTGGCCCAAACTAACATCCGTTAAAAATTTGACAAAAAACCTAACCTGAGCCTACTTTATGGGAGACCAGACCTGTTCCTTACACAGGGCACCTCACACCGACCTCACATGCACATCCTACCATACATTGAGAACATCTCCCATACTTATAAATTATTATTCACGTGAAATGTTCCCAATGCATGATGGATGTGCCTGTGAGGAGCCCATGTGAAAGGAGCAGATCCCGTTCCACCTTATGGAGCTGGGATCTACTCCCAACAAAATGCGTCCATCAAAATCCAACACTTCACAATTCACCATGAGACTGGGACCCATCCTGACTATGATATGTTGGAAGTGTGTTGGAATGTGCCTGTTGGGAGTAATCCAGATTCCTACCGAAGGTATGCCCCTAAAAAACACTAGTTGTACTTGCATGTGCATTAGCGATTTCGTGTTTCTAGTACAGACATTCGGACGATGTAGACAACGTTTGGTCGACGCGATCTAGTAATGTACGGTATTGATCATTTTGTGGGCCCCTTTTTATTAGATGAGAGGTGAGACGCAAGATCACATCGGCGCCTCACATGCACATCTCATCGTGCATTGAGAACATCTTCCATCGGAGAATGTTTCCACTTTCCGATAATGTGATGTGGGGCGCTGATGTGAATTCGTGAGACCCGGCCAAAGTTTGTTGGCCACCAGAGAGGAAGGCGGGAAAAAGGTGAAAACCCTCGCAGCTTTGCGGTTTTCTTTTCTCAGAAAGCGATAATTTAATGTATACGGTCGATCCTCTTCTTCGCTGTTTTGGAACCGCACGATTGACTGGATCTGAGGATTTGCGCGGCGCAAAATTCTGGCTTCAGCTGCATCTTAGGGGCAATTTAGTTATTTAAAGAAATTAACCGTCCTAATTCGGTGGAATAATCACTATTCACTTGGAACTTGAGTTTTGGACGGTTCGGGGTTTTAGACTTTCCGTTTCTTTGTTCAACTGGAATTAGGGTTTTGTGGGTCTTGATTCTCGTTGAGAAGTAGGGTTTTTATATTTTAGGCTCGGCCGCTAGGGTTTTTGGGACCTTATTTTAACAAAGGTTGTTGGTGATTTTAGCACAGCTAGGGTTTTGGGCTTCCGGGGGCTTTACGGATACATCCTCTCCTATTTGAACCAGTACAGCTGGTTGCATTTAAGGTTTTCAGTTATTTTTTTATCCTCATCTTCTTGTTGGGATTCTGCATTATCTCTCTGATTGGGGTGTTGAATTTGATCGTGGTTTCTTTACATCTCTCACAATGGTTGAACTTCTGATCAATTACTTATCTGTTATTTTTCTTCACTTGAAAAATCCTCCACGCTAGTTTTGGCTGAACTCTCATTTATATTAGTATATATTCTGGTCATTTCCTCTTCTGAGTTTCCGAAATTTGATTGGTGTCTGTGTTTTCTCTGCCATTATTCCTCTGCTTCATCTTTTACATAACCAAAAACCCAGAAAACGGATCCTATATCTACCAATATGAGTGTTCCTGCTCCTCCCCCGTCATTCTTCATGCCACCTTTTGCTGCCGGCGGCGATGCAATGGGATTCTGGCCTCAACTCCCCGTCGATAATGAAAACTCAGAACCTGCTTCTCGTGCGGAGTTCCCGCCATTGAAGAGGCCCAGAAGTTTCGAAGATGTCCCCTCAAATTCCTTGAACAACCCGCTTTCGAATCCGAGGGTGCTCCCGCCGAACCCTCCAGTTAACAAAGGAATAAGCAAAATCTTCTTCAAAACCCGTCTCTGTTCTAGATTCAAGGCGGGTACCTGCCCGTATGGGAGCAACTGCAACTTCGCCCATGGAATCGATGATATCCGGAAGCCCCCACCGAACTGGCAGGAAATAGTTGCTGCCCACGCCCACGAGGAAGATCGAGCGGCCGGGAATTGGGATGAAGATCAGAGAATCATCAGTAAGTTGAAGCTATGCAAAAAGTTTTGCAGTGGTGAGGAATGCCCATATGGGGAAAGATGCAATTTCCTTCACGAAGATCCATCGAAGTTCAGGGAAGATTCCGGTAGGTTTAGGGAGAGCTCGGCAATAAGCATTGGGACTACAGGATCTCCAGGGGGTAATGGAACTGGGGTTGATCAACAGGAAGTTAATGGGTCTGGAAATTCCAGCTTTGATGTGAACCGGATGAATCCGAAGCCTGTGTTTTGGAAGACAAGGATCTGTAACAAGTGGGAGACAACTGGTCACTGCCCCTTCGGTGAGAAATGTCACTTCGCTCATGGGCAAGCTGGTAATTTTAGCGGCATCTAATTTTTCTTTGTTTCTACTTTCTGGAGATCCATTAACTATGCTCAAGACTATAGTTATCTGGGGAAGTAGTTCCTCAAACCAAAGCTCTGGCTTCCCCTCTGTTTTCAATTTTCAATCCCAATTTAGCCAATAACTAGCATTTTGATACATGTTTAGGAAGCATGGAATTCTCAACCCCTCTTCTGTGAACTGCTTGTAGCAAAGCTTTTGACCAGGTGGAAGTGATTCATGTTATTTTTCTTCCATAAAAAGACCGTGCTAGATTTATTTTCTATCAAATTAAAAGATCTGTCAACATTGTATATCAGCATGTCTTCTTTTATGGCGTAGTTATACTGTTGTTGAATTGAATTCAGTGTGGAAAATTTTACACTTGTTGCTGTCGATATGAATAATCTAGGTTATACAGGCATGAATAGCTGTACTACCATGCTGATAAACATAAACACCCAAATGCATTTAATTGTTATTTCACTTGGGAGTAACCTTTTATGGTCCAATTTAGCTCCAAAGGTCGAATTAATGGGAAAGTTCTCCTTTTATGTGACTGCACCAAATACTTGTTTAATTTATGAATATTAAACCAAAGTATGAACTTTGTTATATGTATCTGTTAACCGGATTTCTAATCATTTTGATTGGTGTGTTAAATGCAGAACTGCAGAAATATGGAGGCCATACTGAAGTAGAATCAGGAAATGCAGGCACCTTTCTGCCCAAACCTCTTCCTAATCTTGCCCAAGATGTATCACCTACTAGTACAGTGATAGGGGCTACCAGTAAGCAGCAGGTGCAAGGTAAAAAGTGCTTGCTGAAGTGGAAAGGACCAGAAAAGATTAGTCGCATTTATGCAGATTGGATTGATGATTTGCCCCTTGCTTACAATTCACCAAACAAAGTTGAGAGCTGATCCTCACATTCAAGTCGTGCTTCCCAGTTAAATTCAGACTTCTGTATGACCAGTTTTCATCAGGATTAGGAAATTTTGATAGGTTTTCACTTTGCAGTCCAGTGGGTTTTTGACCGTATAGTGATTTGGGTTTTGCTTTGCTTGAGAGAGATGGATAATTAGGTGAGATGTAATTCTTTTCCAATTTTGGTCATTGGATGGGGTTCCAAACCTCATCTATCTATCTTCATTTTTGTTTTTCATTTCTTGATTAAAGGTGAAGTTTAAATGTTCATAAATATAGATAAAAATTAGCCATCAAATGTAAATTCTGGTTGCCTACATTTGTATTCTTTCTCTCAATGTTAAGGCGAAGGTTTTATACATTTGCAGTTGAGTTTAAAATCCAATGTATGCAATTGGAAATATTATATATATATATATATATATATATAATAGATAGAAGATAGATGGTTAATGAAAAGTGTTTTTTTATCAAATGTTGTCCAATTAATGCATGTGATGGAAGCATGAAAAAAACTCTATTGTGCATGAACTGAAAAGTGCAGCAAAAGTAATTCATTTCTTCCCATCTAATTAACCATAATATAACATAATTCATAATCTGATAACTACTTATGAAATGCTTCCACTCAAACTAAGGGCTGGCTCGTTGGTGTGTTAACTGGTTTATTACAGCATTATTAATGGTGCATGGCACCAAATGCCAATAAAAAAATACTTGGCTAGTTGTTCAACCTCTCAAGTGTTAAAATTAGGGATGAAAACGATTCCAGTTTTTCACATGTTATTTGAGGCTGGTTTATGAAAAGTTTGATTTAGCTTTGGTCTAAATTGAGTTTTGAGTTCAAGTCCGATAAAGTTTTGCGAGCCTAATTTTTATTATTTATACATAAATAATTTGTATTTTATATAGGGTGAAATACAAAAACCTCCTCTGATGTTTCTGACAATCATAAAAACCACCCCTCGAGTTTCACTTTAACAAAAACCTCCCTTGAATTTGTGAAAAACTCAACATAAACCTCCCCTCCATCAATATCCCAGACAGAAAACGTTTGTTTGATGCATTAGTTTTCTTAAATGCCCATTTTACCCTTTTTATATAGGATGTCACATAAAATGAAATAAACTTTTAAATTAACCCATTTGTTGCCCTTTTTTCTCCCTAAAACACCATCCATTTCAAATTCATGGACTTAGATGCTTGTTTTGGTGTAAAATAGGTAAAATCATGGCATTCAGTACTTTCTTTTATAAATGGTCTCTAATAGCTGGTTGAGTGCTAGGTCAAACTAACAACCAAGTGAAGAACCTTTAGAACTCGCATTTGAACTAGAAGCTTGGGATAATAGAGTAAAATGCAAACTTGGTGTTTCTTCATCACTAACAAGCTTGAAAAGATGCAGTGAAATAGAGGAAGTTCTCAAGCTCTCCACGAAATCAAATTCTAATCTTCCAACTACTGGTGACAACAACAATGCTAAGCCCGTCCAACCTAAAGTGAACTAAGCTTTCAAAACACTATTGAAGCATTGAACAAACAAGATCCAATTGTTAGTGAATGTTTTGAGAGTTCTTTTTGGCCTTTTATATATGATTTAAATTCAAATTCCCCTAGCTTGACAAAGCTTCTTGGTGGATATCCCCTAGCTTGACAAATCTCTCTCTCTCTCTCTCTCTCTGAGCAAGAAAAAAAAGGTAAATATTCCTTTGCTGTCGGTTTTAGTAGCCTCCAAAAGTACTGCATGGGTGTTATATTAACTTTCCATCTTTGAATAAGAGATGCATCCAAGCACTTAATTTTACTAGATAAACAATGTTTTGAATTCAAGCAAATGCAAATGAAATTGGAGTGGTTATTACATATAATTAAACTGTCAAACAACCAAGGAGAAGGGTGCACAATGCACTCCTCTTTCCACGCAAAATGGATTACATGACGATTTTGAAGGAGTTGTGGTTCAAACTGGTTGGTTCAGACAAGACATGGAGAATCATTGCCCCTCAGCTCGAGAGTTCTAGCATTTGGAAACCTAGAATTCCGTCTCTACATTGTCCAAAGATGATCAGAATGTATGATTTTGATCAAAATGGAGCAATGAGCATTGAAGAATTTGCTCCTTTTAACAAATTTCTTCTTAAGGTTCAACAAGCTTTTTCAAACCTAGAAAGTGGTCATGGGTTTCTTTTTCCTAATGACGTTTATGAGGCTTTGATAAAGGTTGGGTTTTTCTTAGACTCTCTTGCTTTTTATACAGTCTCTAAGAGCTTATATTAGAAGAAGAATGGAAGATTCCGGGTGAATGATTTTATAGCACTTTGTATATTTTTACAGTTTGTTTACTACATGGGTTGCCAACTGTAGAATATGAGAAATCAAAGTACACCATGTTCTCCTCCTCATCTAAAGATACCCTCAAAATTCTTTTGGTATTTGAGGAAATTGTGGCAGATCTAAAGCGTTTTGTGTATGCATGAGTGTGAACTTCTTTCCTCATGACTATTCTAGTGCGTGGATTGAAAGTGAACACGAGATATGAGATCTGTTGTCCATATTTCTCTGTATAAGCATTATAAGGGTGTATTAATTGTTAGATTTCCAATGAACTAGTGGACATTGTTGAGGTAAAAAAATGGAGTACTCTCTACCAAATTGATTTATCAACAATAAGAACTACTTGCTTTTACCGTAACAGGTTTGTATACCGTCTCCATGGCATATGTTTGAAGTTGTTGAAGTTTTAGGTAAGGCACATAATATAAAATATAGCCTATGTTCAGCTTTATCTTTGTTCTAAACCATAATTTATTCTAAGTTCAGAAAACAGAAAGGCAGAAAAGGAGGAGCAGGCGGGCGTTGCATATTGTGTTTTTAATATATTTTTTGTGATTCAAAGATGGAGTATCTGTGTCTGTGTCTTCTCCATCCCCATCGGCATCGTATCATGAACCATCTGTCGCCAATGCAGCTGCAGGGAGAAAAAAGGGAGGCATGAGTTTGAACTCGATGGAGTTTCAGGAAGAAAAAACGGCAGCAAATGGGTTACTCAATTTAAAGTTTATTTCATTTTATGTGACATCGTATACAAAAAGGGTAAAATGGGCATTTAAGTGACAGAGGGGAGGTTTTATGATTGTTAGAAACTTTAGGGGGGTTTTTGTATTTTACCCTTATATATATAATTAATAGTATTTTATATATAACAAATATATAAAATATATATATATATAGATATAGATAAGTTTTTTAATTTAATTACAATTTAAGTTAAATTTTCCTTTTCTATTATTCTTATTGGATTAGCTCATTAGCTCATAGGAATCTATATACTTAATTAACAGTATTTTATGAATTACAGTATTTCTAAATTAATTAACTATATTTTGTATATAATAAATATAACAAATATATATATATATATATAGATAAGTTTTTTAATAAATATAGTATTTAAATTGTAATTAAATTTTCTTTTTCTATTATTCTTATTGGATTAACTCATTAGCTCATAGGAATCTACATATTCAATGCCTGCATGAAATCATAACAATGTCATAATTATTATCCTAATTGGATTATCTCATTAGCTTATAGGAATTTATATACTTAGTGCCTACAGGAAACCATAACAATGTCATAATTATATCCTAATTGCATTGTCTCATGAACTCATAAGAATCTATATACTTAATGCCTACAGGAAACAAGAACAATATCATATGGAAAAGTTATTTGCTATAAACTCTCTCAAATGATTCAAAAGCTTAAGATGATTATAGTAAGGAAAGAGCTTGACATATCTATAAAACAAAAAATTGCTCAATCTATGATAGTAGCGAGTATGCTTCACAGGAGATTATTAATGGAGATATCAAAGACAAAAGCACAAACCCAAAATGTCAACTTTTTGGTTAGCAATGGAAAGGTTTTTTTTTTTTTTTTTTTTTGATGAGATCTTCTATACTATTTCTATTCTTTTCTTTTATTTTGATTTAGACCACTACTTGATTCAATGTTGTGTCCTTTCTTCTATGCTTCATACACATTTTAAAATCATTCCATGTATGAGAGAACCAACAACAAAATTATCTTGTAGTATCATGCCTTCTTTTGCTAGTTCCCCCACAAGTACCTAAAACTTAGTTATTTGGGCAAATATGTTTGTGTCTTCCTTCATGGTAAAATACAGAAAATTGACAATAACATATTTTTTATTTTTAGCATTTTTTGTAGCATGTTTGCTGTCCAAAGCATTCCAAATTTCATAGACAAAGTTGTATGAGTAGTAAACGTTGAATGGTTCATTGGAGAGGCAATTAAGGATATGGTTCTTATAGAGGTGGTCAGTCATGAGCTAGTGTTTTGTAACAAAAGAATGGGTTGGCTCCTCCATATTCATTGGGTTTAGTTCAGTCAAAGCAGATGCTACCCCCAACTATTCTAAGGCAAAGAGAAGGCATTGTCTCCAATGCTTGCAGTTGGTTCCATTGAATGGCTCAATCTTAGAAAAGTTAGGAACATTGTTAACAGTGTCTAACTTACCATTATAGGGGTAGAAGAGATAGGTTCCATAAATGTGGTTTTAAGATTGTTGTAAAAATAATAATTAGAAAGCAAAATGGAACTTATCTCTTTCACTTTTCAAAACCGAATTGTAGTAGTGTTGCAGAGTTGTTGTTGAGAAATTGAGAATTGCAATTAGTATGAGGGCTAAGTCATGCCACTTGGTCACTCTCCTTAAAATTGCATTTGCCCCTTATAGTGCAGTTGGGTGAATGCAAATTGGTCGCCAAAATAAAATAGTCCACAGGCTTTTGGTAGGAATGCACTTGCTTACAAGACCTCCGTGAACCACTAGAGATAATGCTCAGATCAAAAGATGAACAGAGAAGAGACTTTGTTGTGTGTGTTTTGTCATTGGGTCAACCAATACTCTATTTATAAAATGCTTTTAGTCACCTGAACAAACACAGAGATATTTAAAAATTAAGAGACACAAACATAAGAGACACAAACATAAGAGAAAGAAAACATTTAAAAATTAAAATCAAACTTGAGTTCAAACCGATTAAAGAAAATGGTCAAACAATAAAATGATAGGATGTGGCGCACGCACACCCACACCTGACCCGGCTTAATGTGTGCATGTGTAAAAAGCGCCCCCCCCCCTGTATATACTGTTTCTTCCTACGGGTCTCTACCCATAGAAAGAGCAAATCTATAGATATATTCAAACCAACCCTTTCCTCAAGAGGCCTTTACATACAATCAAGAGGAGAGAAAAGGAAAAGACAAAAGCCAAAAGCAAAAGAGAGGGAGGTGAAGTCTTGAAATTTTTAATCTCCCTCCAACAAATCCTAATAGACTTAGATCAGCTTTGGATTTAATGCGACCATTTTAGTTTTTAAATATAGAAAATTAAAAAATATTTTTTCAAATTAGTATAAATATAACAAACTGAATTTATTAATATATAATGCTATATATAGTATAATATAGAAAATTATATTTCTATATTTTTAAATATAATTATATAACTTATATGTTCAAATCAATAAATATTATATAATTGAATTCAGATTTTTTGAATCTATATCCAATCAATTATTAACGAAATTCAGATTACAAAATTCAAATCGGATTGAATCAAATTATATAAACACATCACCCGAATCAGTATAATCAAACGCATGTCAGATCGGGTCTCAAACTCTTAGAGTCTCGTTGACGGCTCTATTTTAGGCTAAGATACAGAATTGGACTCGGACAAATTGGATGGTTGAATGAACTGCTAACCCAGTAACCATTTTAGGGTCCAGATTAAGCAACAGTTTTCACTGTTCGAATGGGCTAATTGACAAAACTGTGAGTCAGTGAACATTCCGATTTTATGTCCGATTCAATTCTTACAACATTGATCTTGAAATCACTTGTCAGTAATATAATAATAAAACATATAGTACCAACATTGAAAATGCAATTTAACATGTAACCGGAGTGGACAAACAAATCATTAGTCAAAATAGCATTTTATTTTTATCAAAGGGGTTGAAGCAATGTTTTTAAAACCGACCCCGAGACTGAATTGGTCAGGGGTCTGGTTCTCGGGTCGAATGGTCGGCCCGTTCTGATAAAAAATAAAAAATAGTCAAAATCATTGAATGATTCGAACGGTTCAACCACCCGCATCAGTGATTTACTGACTAAATCAACGTTTTTTGCAAAAATCTGGTTTTGAGAAAAAGTGGAACCGATCACCTGACCGGTTCTCGGTTTTTCCGATCTAACCATCCGGTCCAGTCTGGTTTTAAAAACCATGGGTTGAAGTATGTTGTACCTCCCTCTGTTCACAACTTCACCATCAATTGGCATGACCTAACAAGTTATTAGTATTTGGTCCCAATGGAAAATTTGCAAATTGGAAGCAGAAATAGGTGAGTTTGTCAACACTCATTTAAATTTAAGACGGATTACTTGGATATCTGCTCTAAACACAATAATCTCACAAAATAACATGAAATAGAGAAACAATAAGAAAAATATAAATTGACAAGCCATAGCAGATTGAGAGGTACATATATAAAACACTGGAATTATAAATCATAAACTTTTAGTTTTACGTTATAATGGCAGCAGACAACACATTAGGGGTGCAATTTGTGCGGGCCCAACCTGAGCCTGAACCGGCCTAGTCAGAAATTTTACATGGGCTTGGTTTGGATTTTCAGTCTTTAGGCCGGGTTTGGGTCCAAGAAATCAGGCTTTTTTATTTTTTAGACCAGACCTGGGTCTAGTCTTTAGGTAGCCTGAACCTGGCCCAAGCCCAATCCAACTATACATATACATAGATACATATGTATATATATGTAAATTTTGTATACATATTTATATATATATGCATACATATTTGTATATATACATTTGTATACATATTTAATTTACCTATATGCATACATATTTACATGTATACATAAATATATGTACAATTTTAGAGTGGGTTCATTGACCAACCTGAGCCCAGCCTAGACCCGAACCCAAACCCAAACCCAAACCGAGTGCATTAAATTACAATTCGGGCTAGGCTCAGGTTGGGAAGATTGAGCTTGACCTTGGGCTCAGTCCGAGCTTAGGCTTTAAGCCCAAATTTTAGGATCAGGCCCAGGTTGACCATAAACTCAACCCAACCCACTCGACTCGCACCCCTACAACACATTGACTTGAACCCTTCAACAAATCAACCAACCCCTCCCAAAAATCATCACAAATTAGCACAAAACCTCTGAAACCCAGGTTCTCTAACCAATTTACCATGCCATTTCTCTCATCGTCTCCCAAGTCCCAATGCACCACCATAAATAAGGCATTGCTTGATGGTAAAAGTTCCATGTCGGTCCAAGACCTAGGGTCGAAGCCCAACATTGCCAGGGTTGAGATGAACCAACCCCCTTTTTATAGCCCATTTGCTTATAAACCTAGTATGTTGTTAAGTGTTTTAACTGTGGACAGATTCATTCTGAGCTCGGCTTGCCAAAAGTCCATCATGTTCGAGTTCGATTCAAGCTAGAGATTTGAATTTAAATTTGGCTCAAGCTCGAATATGAAATAAGCTTCCCATAAAAAATAAAAATTATACATATAAAAAATTATTTTCTATTTTACATATAAATATTTAAAAATTATATAAATTATTTAAATAGTAAAGTATCATTATATATATATATATATATATATATATGTATATACAATAAAGATTATTTATGTATAAACAAGCTTGATTAGGCTTGCAAAACTTTATCGAACTTGAACTCAAAACTCAATTTAGACTAAGCCAAATTAAACTTTTCATAAACCGGCCTCAAATAACATGTGAAAAACTGGATTCATTTTCATCCCTAGTTTTAACACTTGAGAGGTTGAACCATTTAGCCAAGTTTTTCATTCCTAGTTTTAACACTTAAGAGGTTGAACCAACTAGCCAAGTTTGTTTGTTTGTTTTTTTTTTTTTTTTTTTTTTGGTATTTGGTGCCATGCCATTGATAATTTCCCCTTCATCATTTTTTCCCTAAAGTGCTGGCTATGGGATTCGATTCTGTGTCAATGCTTCAGCATCAACGCTGTAATAAACTAGTTAACACACCAACAAGCCAGCCTTGAGTTTGAGTGGAAGCTTTTCATAAGTAGTTATAAGATTATGAATTATGTTATATTATGGTTAACTAGTAGGGACCCGCGAGATGCATGGAATTTGGTAAAAAAGTGAAATAAAATAATGTAGCAAAAAAAGTAGATATCACTAATGTATTAGTGTAATTAATGTAACAAAATAATAGACTTTATTAATGTAATTTCTATGAAAAAAGACTACTTTAAACTCTCCACATTTTATAGTAGTGTTAAACCATCTTGACTGCTTTTTCATTGTCATCAAACCTGTAAGGTAAACAAATAAATATTAAATTAATTCATAGAAATAGTTCAACTATATCAATTATTATTAAATATTATTTATCATGATCGAAGTAATTCATCCTCTGTAGTGAAGGAATTGAAAGACAATTTTGTGTTCTTTACAATCGTTATAGTTTGTCCTGTTGTCAAATTCTTTAATGTAAGAGAAAATTATATTATTTTTAATTTTAAATATATCAAAATATAAAGTTACCTCTATAATGCACAACTTTTACGCAACTTTCAATAATAATTGTAAATTCTTCTTTTATTTATAAAGCATGTGATTCAATAACATCAACAAATATATCTCATAAAGTGAACCTCATTGGAACCAATCCGTCAAAAAATAAATAAATAATAATATTTAAAATGATGTTAAATTAAATAATACTTATCAATATGCATGAACATATAGTACATCAACTTACTGTTTGTCTAATAGAATAAATAATTTCTTAAATCCACATTTATATAAAAAAATTATTTAATCTCAAGAAATTTATATGAAAAAAGATATTAATAATAGAATAATTATTTTAGTACTTAATTTTTATAAATTTGAACATGATATGCATCTTAAAATTTTATAAATTATTAATTAATATTTTAATTTGAACTAAAAAAAAGTATATATTATTTATAAAAATAAAAATATTATTTACAAAAACCTTGAGAATATAATATAAATTGAATTTGTCAAATCAATTAATCTACATTTATATCAAAAAATGATTTTTATCTCAAAATTTATGAAAAAAAAAATGTTAATAATGGAATAATTATTTTAGTAGTTAAAAACTATGAATTTGCATATGATATATATCTTAGAAAATTTAATATATTTGATATATTTTAAGTTAATATTATTTATCTTTATAAATTTTTAATTTATATTTTAATTACATTTTATAATAACATGTTCATTGTTTACAAAAAAAAAATGTTAACTAAACATTTGAGAATTAATTTTTAGTTGACTTTTGATTAATATTAAAAATTAAAATTATAAAAATAGAAAATAATTAATATAATAATCCACATATTATAGTTGCATATGTTTTGTGCCTTGAAATTGAAAAGAAAATAACATAATAATAGCTTTGTGCATGTATTAATTTGTAATATATATATATATATATAATATGTTTCAAGATTCTTGATTGATACAATATTAATAAAATTTTATGATTTTTATGCATCCCACTATATTAATTGTAGTATATTTCTTTACATATACCTTTAGAATACATTATTTATGGCTATTTTGATCTTAAAAATAATGTTATTAATATGTTTATGGAATTTATATGCATTTTTCGACGTATCCATATTTTTTTGTCCGTATCTATGCGTTTTCAAAGCGTATCTATATCTATATCCATACCCAAGTGGTCTGATATGATACCCGATACCGATACTTTAATACTTGGTCTAACTTACTTAAAAGTTTGAAGTTGTTTAGTAATGGTTGGTATACTTGAGCTTAAAAGAAAGAAATTGAGACCTAAAACCTATAACTATGTATTCATTGGGTATGCACAAAATAGTATAGCTTATAGATTCCTTATAATTAAAACAATATAAAATATTGTAGAATACAATACAATAATTGAGTCCCGAGATGCAGAATTCTTTGAACAAATCTTCCCATTGAAAAAGAAAATAATAAATAGGGAACCATCCCAAATTTATAATAAAAATTAAGAACAAGAGTTAAATATTTAAGAAACTAGTACTTCACTTAGTTAAGAAAATATTAATTCTAGTAATCAAGAACCATACTTAAGGAAAAGTAAAAGACAAAGTAAAGAAACAAACTTGGGTGATGGAATGTTCACTTTTTTTTTTGTAGAAAAAGGCCTAGTAACATATCAAGAAGCAATAACCTCCTTATGCAATATTTTGGAAGGAAATCTATAAAAAGTGAAATAGATTCTTGGATCACTAATCACACTTGGAAGTTAGTGGATCACTCACCTGGAACTAAGGCACTAGATTGTAAGTGGACATTTAAAAATAAATTAAAGTTAGATGGTACAATGGATAAGTTTAAGTCTAGATTAGTTGCTAAAGGTTACAAACAAACGAATGATATGGATTTCTTTGACATATTCCCTAGTTGCAAGGTTAACTACAATTAGAATCTTATTTGCTATAACATCCATTTACAAATAGGTGGTTCACCAAGTGGATGTTAAAAAAACTTTCTTAAATGGGAAATTAGAAAAAGAAATTTACATTAAGCAACCTGAAGGCATTATAGTACCAAGACAAAAGAACAAAATGTGTAAACTAATTAGGTCTTTATATGGCTTAAAACAAGTTCCCAAACAATGGAATAAAAAATTTGATAATGTGTTGATTACAAATGGGTATAGTAAAAATGATTCCGATAATGTGTTGATAATCAATTTTTTTGTTCGGTTTCGAATTTTTTGCTCACCCCTATTGTTGATATGTTGATAATGGAAACAAGTCTAGGTATAATGAAAGAAACAAAACAAATTTCATGTCCAAATTTGACATTAAAGGCATTGGTGAGGCTTATGTAATCCTAGGGATTAAAATATATAAACAACAAGGAAATTTTATCATTTCCAGTCACACTATACAAAGAGTATATTTAGAAAGTTTGGACACCATGACTATAAACTTATTAAGACACCAATTGACAGTAGTATTCAAATAAGAAAACATGTAGCATAACCTATTTCACAAAAGGAATATGCAAGCATAATTGGTTTTGTGTCCTACACAAGATCAAATATAGCAACAGTTATAGGAAAACTAAGTCCACATACTCATAATCTCGGATATGAACATTGCAATGTTTTAGTAAGATTATTAAAATATTTGAATGAACCATAAATTTTGGTTTGTGTTACTTAGATTTTCCTCCTGTTTTAGAAGGCTTTACTAATGCGAATTAGATTTCAAATTCAAAAGATAGTACTTCCACTAGTGGATGTCTTTACCCTATGAGGTTTGACTAGTATCGTGAAAACCGATAAAGCAATCATATAATACAAGTTCAACAATGGTGGTTGAATTCATTACATTACAATTAGCAAGGTCTGAGGCAAAGTGTCTAAGGAACATTTTGGCAGATATACTATTTTGGCCACAACTAGTTCCATCTATATTTCTCTATTATGACAACCAAGCAATAATAGCCAGAGCAAAAAACAAAATTTACAATGGTAAGAGAAGGCACTTCCACCTAAAACACAACTTGGTAAGACTACCTCAGCGAATGTACTATTGTTCTGAATTTTGTAGTATCTTAAAAGAATCTTGTAGATTCGTTGACCAAACCGCAAACTTTTAAAATAGTTTATGAGGCATCAATAGGAATGGAGCTAAAGCCCTTTATATAAGTCATTGATGATGGGCATCAAACCTATGTGAAAGGAGATCTTTGGAATAAGATTGAATGGGTAAGAACGAGTCATGACTTGGAAAACACTATCAATTTGTGTCTAGTTATGGATACTGAAGTAAGATAGTGTTCATTACAAAATGAGGAAGTTTTGTGTAAGACTCTTAATCAGTTACAAATAGTGTGTGCAGTGCACACTGGATAATCAACCATTTCTATGAGAGCTCTAAGGGTTGACTCTACAAAATACTCATGATTCTAAGAGAGGAATCAGGCCAAAATGTTAAAAAAAAAAAGCCACTAAGTAATTGGTGAATTGAGTTGGTTGGCAAATTAGCTAGTTACAACAAAGAGAAAAGATTGAATGAGTCTGACTCTACTCATGCTCTGTAACATAATTTGTTACACCCAAGTGTTGATTGAAGTCCAAAAGACATCACTATCTCTCATCTCAGTGCTCATGTTATCCGGTCATTCTTGTAATTTTGAATCTTGTAAGAGATTGTTGGAGAGATATTCAAATTTTTAAGAATCTACCTCCCTCCTTTTTGCTCTTGGCTTTTGTCTTTTCCTCTTCTCTCATCTTGAGTGCATGTGAAGACCTTTTGTCTCATATTGCTTGGGAAAAGAACTAGTTTGAGTATATCTATATACTTGCTCTCTCTGTGGGTAGAGACCCATAGGAGGAAAGCATTATACATAGTTCAAGTGAGGGAGGTTGGAGGTGATTTTCACATATGCGCACACTAAGTCGGGCCGGATCGGGGCATGAGTACAAGTGTACATGTGCGTGTGCGCATGCCACATCTTATCATTTTATTGTTTGACCATTTGCTTTAACCGGTTTGAATTGAATTGAAGTTTGATTTTAATTTTTAAATGTTTTCTTTCTCTTCTGTTTGTCTCTTAGAATTGATGCTTATCTTTTAGAGACACATCTCTTTGTTTGGAAACGAACATCTCTATGTCTATTCGGGTGACTGAAAGCACTCTATAAATAGAGTGTTGGTTGACCCAGTGACACAAAACACACATAACACATTCTCTCCTTTGTTCATCTTCTCTGAGCACTATCTCTAGTGGTTCGCGGAGGTTTGGTAAGCGAGTGCATGCTTGTTAGAAGCCTGTGGGCTATTTTATCTTGGCGATCAATTTGCATTCACTCGGTTGCACCATATGGGCAAATGTCGTTTTAAGGAGAATGACCAAGTGGCAAGACTCAACCCTCCTACTGACTACAATGCTTAATTTGCATTCACCCGGTTGCAATTCGGTTTTGGAAAGTGAAAGCGATAAGTTCCATTCTGCATTCTACATTCTGATTATTATTTTTGCAATATGATTCGAATTCAAAACCAAGATTTGGATATTCATTAGCAGAAACATATCAAACCAACCGAATTAAAATATAAGATCCATGATCATATTCCATGATTTAGTTTGCTAAAATCCAATTTGATCCAACAATAAATGTTTTTTTCTCTTTTTAAGCCAATCCAATAATAAATGAGTATATACATGTAACATGCCTTATGTATCTATATGTATACTAAAGTAGAATGATGCCACGTCATGGCCTAAGTAACATGCCTTATGTATCTATATTACACCAACGAAGAACTCTTAGCCCCTCTCATTTTAGCTTTCCTTGCTCCCTCATGATGCCACCTCATCACTCCCTTCTCCTTCTCTCATAATGACACCTCATCATGCTTTGCCCACCTCTCTTACATCTATGTTTATCCCTTTGGATATCCATTCCTAAAACTATTCCTAAAATCTCTCTCTACCAAAATCTAATCTAATATAACCAAGTGGCACCAATGTCCCCCACTTTCTCCTAAATTATTTATAATTTCTATTTATCCTCTCCCCCACTTTTCATCTATATCTATCAAAAGAAAGTTTGAATTAAAAAATTAATAATTATTTAAATATTATAATAAAATTATGTAATAACTTTAAAATATTTATTAAAAACACAAAAATATCATAGATTTAATAATATTCATATTATTAATAATTTTATATATTTATGAAATTCATAACAAAATTGTGTACTAACAATATAAATTATAATTTTATAAATTTTTCAATTTCAATATTATTCAAATAATAAAAATTAAAAAAATATAAAAAATTTCAATAACTAAATATTATAAATAAAAAAATATTAAAAATATTTAATATTATGTAATAACTTTAAATTAAATAAATTTAAATAATGAAACTAGTTAACGACTTTAAATAGTTAAAATAACTAAATTATGTAACTAAATTTTATATAGTTAAAATAATGAAACAACAAAATTTTAAATAGATAAAATAATGAAATTATGTAATAGACTTAGAAATTTTATTAAGAGTAGAAAATCATTAAAATAGACTTCATAATATTTGAATTAATAATAATTTTATATTTTACAAAATTAATAACAAAATTATGTAATAATAGTATAACTTAATTTTATGGATTATGAAATTCAATAAATAAGTAATATTGAAATAACTAAATAGTGATATTATTTAAATAGATGAAGAATATTGTAAATAACTATTTTTAAATATTTTGTATATTAAAAGATTACTAACTAAATCATATTTTTAATATTATTTGAAAAGAAATAAAATAGATTAAACAAATAAATTATGTAATAGCCTAAAACATTTATAAAAAAACAAAAAGTAATTATAATAGAATTAATAATAGTTGATGATATGAATATAAAATATAAATAATTTAATTTTTTAAATATTATTGAAATAATGAAAAATAGATTAAATAATTTAGAGGTGTTGAAGCTTTCAAATAACAAAAATAGGTAATAACTTTCAAAAAAAAGTTTTTAGTAGATATTAAAAAATAGAATAATATTTGCAATTATTAATGTACTAATAATAACATTATTGAGATTATATCAATTAATAATTCTAGAAAATAACTATCAGAAAATGGATATTTATTAATTTTAAAATCTTAATATATATTTATATATACCAAAATTTATACTTATTGTATTTTTATTAATTATTTAATGTACTTTTGTGATAAATATATTTTAAATATTTATGTATAATTACAATTTTGTTTTTGTTGTTTAATAGAAAATTTTCAATATATCTATCTATCTATCTATATACTAAAGTAGAAACATGCCATGTCATGGACTAAGCTTTCTCCCTTACCTCAATTGAGAACTCTTAGACACTCTTCATTTTAGCCTTTCTTGCTCTCTCATGAATCGACCTCATCACTTCATTCTCCCTCTCTCATATGAATTATTTAATTTATTTAATTAATTAACAGTATTAGCAATACATTATTTAACAGTATTTATTAATTAATTACGTTATTTATTTAATTAAATACCATAATTAATAAAATATTGTTAATTAATGAATTATTAATAAATTATATCAAAATTCTGTTAATTAATTAATAGTATTTTCATAAATACTGTTTATTAGTTAAATAAATATTATAATTAATAACAAAATATCGTTAAAAATACCATAATTAATTATGATATTTATTTATTTATTTAATTTAGATATTTTGGTAAGCTTGAGGGGGGTGGGGTATTTTAGTATATTAGGGTCTAAGGAGGCCAAAACAAATTCTAATCTAATGGTGGGTATATACAATGGTTTTGCATGATACAGGCCAATGAGATTAGCCGAAATGGAATATTTTTATATGGAGGGCGAACAAGGGTATTTTTGGCTAAAATTTTATAGGGCGGGGTTTTTAGGCATTTTGAATCGATTGGTAGGGTCAGGTTGGCCCAATTGTGCCGAGATTAGGTAGATTAAAAAAGGACTTGATCTATTCAACACGAAGCTATGGAACAAAATCTTGGTGTAATTAAGGGGCAAACAAAGGTATTTTGGGCTGAATTTTTGTGGGCAGGGATTTTAGAGTGTGTAGGGTCTTATGGAAACATCTGATTGATATTGAAGGGCCAAAATCATGGAAATTTGGTTCAATAAGAGCATTTGAAATGGAATATTCATTCGATGATGGGGTAAATGGGAGAATTTTAGGTTGAAAATTTATAAATAAATGTTTTTGGTGTATCTAAGTTTCAATTGTATAGTCTAATTTATTTAGAAGTGTCAGTATCAAGGAGATTTGAGTTGTGGGTGAGGGTTGTGGGTGAGTGTTCGAAAGAGAATATTGGTTTGATAAAAGAATAAATGAAGGGGAATCTTGGATTGAAATTTCAGGGGAAGATATTTTAGGAGGTCCTAGGTCTGATGATGGTGTTTGGAGATTTTTAAGTACTTCGGAAAGATTCGAATAGTCTAATCAGGTGTTCAAGGTAAATTGGGGTTTCGACAACGAATTGAACAAAAATCAGGTGATGACTATGAGGTTTCTAGAGGTATTGTCTCTTGGATCATTTGGTGGGGTTTGATTGGTCCATAAATGGTATGATCAAGGACATTTAACAAATGAATATCTTGGTTAATGAGATAGCCCAAATTAAAATCTTAATATGATAAATTGATGAAATTTTGTGATAAGGTGTTTATAGGTATCTACGCTCTTTAAAAGCCCATTAACTCTAATTTGCAATTCATGGGCCGTGTAATTTGACATGCCTGATTGTTTTTCGGACCAAGTTTGGGCTTTTGTATATAAACCCAACCCAATAAATGTTACATCAAAAAATCATATTATTTTGTTGTAGTTCCTTGTTTTTATTTTCATAAAACAAAATCAATCATGTTATCCAACACCCCCAAGGCCCCAACTTTGAGCTGATGAATTTACAGGCTCAAGAATCTCACCACAGTTAAGTTTTCTGTTTTCAGAGTCGGTTTCCAGGCCTCTTGCCTTGTTCACATCTCATCATCTGCCTTGTTCACATCGATATATGCATCGGCTTTCTTTTTAAACAGCGAAAGAAGCACCTGTCAAATTGGTACTCGGAGTCCACTTAAGTATTGGCCTTTACTGATAACATGCGAAGGCACAAGAAACAGCAGTAAAAAAGGTGAACCAGAAGCGCAAATTTAAAGCCCCCCACCCCACGCGCAGAGAAAGAGCCCTTCTCAGCTGCAAATCCTATATGAAAGAATGGCCCTCAAGAGTTATTCCACTATTGTTGGAATCTCCGGCACTAGAAAGCCAGAGACATTCACCTACTAATAGGGAGAAAATGCGCATAACCTGTACGAAGGAATGCCCCTAAGAGGTTTTACCATAATTGTTGTTGCATGGTTGGGTTTCAGACAGCGCAGGGGAAAGAACATATTGCCTACATACCCGAATTCAAAATTAAAGAAGCAGTGATAAAAAATTCAATAGTAGAAGACAGTATTTGGGAAACAAGCGCCTTGCTTTCATGGTGCTCCGAGAAGGCATTGCTAACCGTGTAAAGCCTCTGGCAGGAATTTGTTCTCTGGCTATACGCCACAAATGTGCATGGAGTCTTTTTTATGGCCCAAAGCAACTGAAGGCTAAGCACTTTGGACCTCGGCATTTGAACGTGCTGCTCTATCATTGCTCAGAAGAATTCAATGAGGAACTTCCCTCCTCTGAATGGTACAAGACGGCCTTTCCGAAGTTGAACAAATTGTCCCATGTCTTGAGAAATGTTGATTCGATTGATGGAAGACTAGTTTATGTTGAAAACGGATTAGACATCATGGATGACAATATCAGACGCCAAATGCATACCTTCAAGTCGCTCTCCAGGGCCTTTCTTGGGTCTCCTTCAGTGCAGGAAGCACTGAAGATGAAGGCAGTGACTTCGCCAGCAGCTACTCGAATGATACCTGACACTTGTTTCGGTAGTGTGAATGAAAGAGAACCCATGATCCTCAACACTCTAACCAAGGTGTGCAACTTCCTGAACATATCTGCACAACAAAGGAAATCTGTGCGTCTCACCATATGCCCCCAGGTTACTCTGCAGCGTATATGGACGGGTGCACTTGAGGAGATACTGAAGGGCTTGAAATCTGAGATGGAATCACTGAATTATGGAATTCTGACACGAGATGTCCAGATGGCTGAGCAGATTGTTTCTAGTTGCTTAAAGTTTTTAGCCGACTCAACAACATCGTCTGACCCTGATTCCATCTCCTGGATGCGACTCACCCCATCAAAGAAGATTGATTCCCCACCACCTTCCCGGCGATGGGGAGATGCGCTTGAGATGTTAAATGACCTCATGAAGTGCTTCAGGAATGAGAAGGAAATATTGTATCACGTATCCAAGGTTGAGGCAATGAAAGAAGGGATGTATCAAATAAAGGATGTGTTAGTGGACAAAGATCTCGGATACAAGGAGGCCCGCCATCAAGAAAGCTTAGTGCAAAAGAAGCTTACAAAAACCTTGGGCCACTCATCCCAGTGCCTGTTCACTCTCTTGCAATATTATCTATATGGGAGTATTAGAGATATTGAAATAGAAGTTTGTGGAGGGCTTTACAAGGGTAGTGTTAAGGGTAGCTTCTGCGTGTGCATTGGGAAGATTTTGACATCAGATGAGGAGAAGATGGTACGAAGTGGAATCAAACAGTTGGATCGGGCTCTTGGATTATTCAGATTTGTTTGGGAAACAGCAGGAATTAAAGAGGTTTTGGAGTTGCAGGGCCACTTGTGGTGTGTTGGGGCTGAGGACAGGACACTTACATACAGAGGAAATGTGTTTTTTCTACATGGGATTAGGATCTGACTGATGAAATGTCATTAGAGGAGTTTTGACAGAACATTTTAACCTAAGAACAATCAATTTTGGAACCAACACGACTATGTCCATCAACTTTCTTTCAAGTAATGGCATCTTATTCACTCATTATATTATTGAGAAGACCAATGCATACTTGACTCATGAAAACTAAGGACTGCATGAGCGAAAGTAAATGTAACAATGCATATGCTATCAGCAAAACCTTTATTCCAAAGACAGAATGCTGGGTGGCTAGGGAAAGCATTATCTTGGCCAAGATCAGACAGTTAAAGCATATTGTGCTTGAAGGGTAACTCCAAAGTGGTCATTGACGCCATTTTAGGCTCATCAATTAAAAGTCACACCATAAGTCGAGGATATCTGTCTTTAGCAAGATCATTGTTCAATTGTGTTAATAGTTAACACCATTCCCTTAATCTAAAAGTCACAAAGCAGCTTTATTTTTGGCTAGTCAAAACCTCCCTGATGGCATGGTTTGGGTTGAGAGGCTTCCATTGGTCTTACAAATGTAGTTTTTGAGGATACTAGAGGGCAGGGTGCCCCTTTTCTTTGTCAGTTTCCTTTTCTTGAAGGCCTATCTTGAAGGGCGAAAGAACAACCTAGAATGCATTGGTTGAGATAACTTCATAACAAGAAAAGTTGCATTTGTTTCTAGATTAAGGGAATGGTGGGACAGAATTTGTGTAGGCAACTCCAGATAGACAAGATAAACCTTTGAGGAATACAATATTATCACATATCTTACTTAGTATATGGAGCATTTTTTATTTGATATTTAACTGATTTGTTTTATTCTCTCCATTGTTATATTTGATAAATTAAAATTTTCTTTTCTTGTTATCCTTTTTATATCCCGTTGAGTCTCATCTAAAAATCTAATCTCATCTGGTAAAGCATGTTGCTTTCAACCATGTATTAAGGTTCTAATTGCATTTTCCAATTGAATAAATAGAATATTTTACCAATAAGAGGAAGGAATACAAATAGGGGATAGAAACCCCATATACAGGGAAGCGGCAATCATATTTGTGCTTTCTTCTATTTGGCTGTGCTTATAATGATTAAATGATACAACTATATGAAACAATGATTGATTTTATTTATACATAGAAGATTACCCCACCAAAACACCGTCTCATGATTATCAGCAGCAACCATTCACAGAACATCAGTATAGTTCCATTAAAGTGTCCTTGTGCATCTTCCCAGTAGATTTAGCCCACTTTATGGTTGACCTGGCCAAAGCATCCATTGGATCTATACACTTCTTCAGAAGAGGATCATCCTGAGGCAAAAGACCCTGCATGTCATCAGATGCAATGATGACAGTGTTCACAGCTCTCACCAGAAGAACCTGAAGCGCAATTCTCAAGAGATTTCTTGCTCCTTCCATATCCTTCCTGTTCAAAGCTTCAACAGCAGGAATGACTGTGTGCTCCATGGTTGCTTTGTCTGGCAGCACAACCTCAAATCCCTGTGCATTACAGGAATAGGATGAAACTGGAAAAATATGGATCATGGGTTGATTTCTGTTTCCTCTAAAAAGAATACCATCAGTTGAATTAATCCATAAAAACTAGCTTCATTTTCTGGGAAACAACTAAAATAATAGCTCTTTAGTTGCGGAACATCACCAGGTAACGGTGAACATGAAATCACACACCCACTGGACAGGTAAAACGGCATTTACTTTTTTTTTTTATTGGGGGGGGGAGGTGCTAGGGGAGTATTTGAGATTGGATCATAACAGATGGCATATTGGCATTTCAAAACTTTCTATTATCATCTCAATTCCTATCCACAATACTTTACCATATGCTTACCCTTTCTTCCTGCTAGTAATATCCACTTGAAATTCTACTGGATAGGAAATACAATTTATTAATGACGACCCAAACCTTGGGATAGGAGTCTTCTCCAAATACTTTTTTTGCTGAAATAAAAAAAGAAGCCACTCATTTTGTTTCTAATTATTATGGAACTAAAACTTTTTTATTCCTTCTATTCTTTTTTCACTATAGTGCTTAGATATTTACATCTTATAATTATTAACACAAGGGTAGGGGCAAGTTAGGTGGGCTGAGCCGGGTTTTAGCTCAACCTATGGCCAACCCTAAGAATTGGACTTCAAGCCCAAGCCCAAGGTCAAGGCTGAATTATCCAACCTGAGTCCAGTTTGCACTAAAATTTGATGCACTCGTGTTGGGTTCAGGTTGAAGGCAGGCCTGGGTTGGTCCATCAACCCACACTAAAAAATTGATATACATGTATGTGTATATGTAAAATTACGCATATATGCAATGTATGCATGAAAATATGTGTCTATATACACATGTTTGTGTATATGTAAAATTACGCATATATACATGTGTATAATTGGGCTGGGCTCGGGTTGGGATAAAGTTGGGCCAGGTTTGGGCTACCTAAGGGCTAGTCCCAAGCCCTGCCCAAAAAAATTAAAAAGCCCAAACTTTTGGACCCATGCCCATCCTGAGGATCGAAAATCCAAACCACCCATGTATAATTGCAAGCTGGGTTGGTCTGGGCATGGGTTAGGTCCACCCAAGCTGCACCCCTACACAAGGGTAGTCTAGTCAATATCTTTTACCGTATAGCATAATTAGTACATATGTAGACCAACTGATGGTGGCTTAGTTGATAAGTTCTCTGGCTGGTTGTAGCAGAGACTTAGGGTCAAATCCCACTGTCACCTCATATTTTCTATGATTTTTTTCTCCAATGGCCCAAGAAACCAAAAACTCCTGCATATTCTTGCATAACCTTCAGAGAAACTACTACTAGAGCTGTAAATTATATCCATTTTTTCCAAATTTGAGTCCAAATTCAGGTCCAGTCAGGTGATCCAAATTTGATCCATTTATAATTGGATTTTATATGGTTCCACTCCTATCAGATCCTACATGATCCAATTCAATTCAATCTAAATATATGTGCTTATATATACTTAAAATTCACATTGCATCTTTTAGTAAAATTGGTTTGCATGTTGTATTTTTGCTAAGGAGTCATTGGTTCAAGCTTCATATGAGTTCATTCCAATTCATTTTGTTCATAATATACAACATTAAAGTCATTTTTGTTCATTTTACTAATCATCTATATTATTGTGATCATTTTAGGTTAATTTGTTAATGTTGCTCAATATCCAATTGCAATCCATATTCAACTGGAATCCAAATATTAACAAAGAAAATTTGGCTACAGGTATATCTGATTTGATCTAATCCATTTGCATCCCCCTAAGGAAATCTTCTAAGGGGTGTTTGCCAACATGTATGATTTTGTTTTTCAAAATAAAAACAACTGCCATACAACATAATCTTATTGTGTTTTATTGATGTGGCAGTTGTTTTTGAATCCTAAAACAATATCATACATGTTAACAGACACCCTCCTAGGGGAGGAGGTGTCTTTATACCCATGTGACTAACTCAAAATCTTCATGTTAAGGAGATTGTCGATAAAAAGAATTTTCAGGAAAAGAGGATTCGGTCATACTAATTGCAATTTGCTTCCTGAAGTTTTAAAACTACAAGCTCAAGGTTTGGTCTTTACTTATTCATTTATTTTGAGGGAGCTCTGGGAGGGGTGACAAACCTTATTCTACCTTTCTAGTTAAATTGTAAGACTACATGGCATTTCCATACTTGTATAAGATAGCACACAATGAATATCATCTAACGTTAAGGACTTGGAAAGAACTCAATTCATGAAACCTGAAGCCCTGTACTGTCTTCATGCAACAGGTCAAAATTAGCATCATCAAGCAGGTAAAATTAAGTCCCTTGGCATTCACAGCTCTTGTTTCTAACTTCTGTAACTTATAAAATAAGTTCATTATCAATCATCAGTCATTTTACCAAAAAAATTGCTTGACATGAAAAATTTCATGAAGTTTACAACATTAGACAGGACTGCATGGATAACTATTATTAAGTACACTTAAAGGATACAGTCTGATATGAAGTGTCATCAAATAGTCATATCTAGTATCATGTGTTGAGCCCTCCCACATTTTTTGTAAAATAATTTTCTTTCTATCTGACAATTTATTCAATACAAGCCAAGACAAAACATAAGTGAAAAAACAGAGATTATGAAATTTCCTAACTAGCGGGAAGCTTCCACTCAACAAACTGTCATATACCATTCCTCCTACAGATTATTTTTTGATAATTGACTGGAAAATTTTATTAAGGCCCAACTAGAAAGCAAGCCAATAGTTACATAGTATAGCTCCCTGTCATAGGGAGCCCAACACAAACATGAAAAAATAAAGAGAAGCTGTTACAAGCTGCAGCCCAGCCCTAGACAGCCTCATTCTATCTGTTCCTTGTCTACCCTAGCTCTTGCTAGAGCATTTGTCAACATGTTAGCACTTGTGGGCACTCAATTGAACGAGACATTCAAGGTTGCACCTAGAGAGTGTGCCTACCTTACCAACAATCCCACCTTCCAAGGTATTTTCCTTGGGCTTTCATCCAACAGATTACAGTTTGACAATCACCTTCTCTTACAGAATATCTTAATGGTATTATAACCATACAAAATAAGCATTTACACTAGAATGGAACCCTTCAACAGAGCCTCCAATTCATCTACTGTTTACATTATAAGTTTAAGAATTTGCATATACAAGCACACTTTCCATCAATTTACTTTGAAAGCTAAGAATTACCTATAACTTTTACCTTTAGGCTCTGTTTGGGAAGAGTGCAAATACATAGAGTGCATTCTGGTCCTTGTAAATGCAAAGTTGGTTTAGTTTTGCATTGATAAATTTACTTTCTTGCCAAACAATTTTTAGTTGTAATGGATGCAAACACAAATCCTGAGATTGAAATATACCTTTGTAACATTGATCAACTTTTAGTGCAAAGTTAGCATCCATTTTTTGGATGCAAACTTTGCTCTCATTTTGGATGCAAATATACATTGAAATTTGTGAAGCCATCACTTTCAGTACATAAATGCATTCTTACCAAACACCAGCAAAGCTGAACCAGAGTGCATAAAATGCACTGAACCGGCATTTGCACTCTTCCCAAACGGGGCCTTAATAGCTGATCTTATGTCTAAACAGACATGATATGAAACAAGGGGAGGGTGATAAAGGCAACAATATGAAATATTTTTTGTGGGTAAGTAATAAACTATTTTGCAAAGTAAGTAGATCTTATGTCTAAACAGACACAATATACAAGTTTCTATGGGAGAAGAGTATAGTTGTACAAATTATATCTGCTTACAGAATAATAACAAGAACTGGTCATGAACATATCTGAAATGTTTTAAACTGAGTAGACATCTTGATGAGTTGGTAATGTCTTTGGGTTTTCAATAGCTCAATGGTCATCCTCACCAAGCAATAAATATTTCAAGTATTCAGAACTCTTAATTAGGCATAATATACCAATACACCTGAATTGAAAATGACAGAAATACCTGAGTCTCAAGTTTCTCCTGATAGAAACCAGCTGCTAAAGTTGTATCCGTGGCAAGGACCCCAATCCGCACATTACTCCCAGCTTCAACTGGCTTCAAGTTTGCTTCCTTGAGCTCCAATGCAATACACTCACCTACATGAAGGAAGGGTATAGAGAAACCTTGAGAGACCTCTCCGTGCCACTTGTGCAAAATATGACAAGGCATAACAATACAACGAGCTCCTGAGTGCTCAAGAAAATCCCTTTTATGTTGCAAATTCTCCACAACAGAAGTATGATCCAATTGAGCAGGGGCAGTTTTGGTATTAAGATAAGGAAAACCACTCCTCTCATGGGACAAAAGCTCCTTGTTTAACACTGGATCGCTGCAGACAACGAAAGGAAGGTTCTCTTCTCCATCCTTTGAACTCCAAAAGATGAGTTTTTCCAAGAAATTCAGTGTAGAAACAGCTGACACCCCTCCGATTATACCTACTGTATTGGCTTGGCTGAGCAAGGGACTAGATGTCTGATTGCTAGATGGAGCTGAACGTGAACCAGATCTCCTCTTACATTCAACCCAATTACCATTATCATCAGTGTGCAAGAGAATTGAAGATGGTTGTACGGCCAGAGCTGGATATGCCCTGGTTCTATACTGGTTCCTATATTTGTTTACACTACATACCAGATATGTTGGGCAATTCAATGTGGGGAAAGACATTACTATGCTTCCATCAAACATTCTCAACACCTTGAACCACCTCTGAGAGCTAGAAAAACCTGTGCGGGTGGTCAGAAATTCAGCACCTAGAACCCAGATCCCATTAAACCAGTAAGTTCTTGGGCATCCTGAATTTCTGCCCCCTCAAGAACAAAATTCTCACCACCGAAAGTAGCAAATTTTGTAATATATCTATACTTCAGCCCCTAAAACCCTAAACCCATCTCTAAAAGCTACTAAATCTTATGGATTCCAGGACTCTAATCTCAAAGTTGCCCGCATACCTTCATAAGCTTTCGAATTTTCAGTCCTATAGCTGAGAACATAAAAACCTTAGATTGGGTTCCTAAATTTCCATTTCTAAGCACCGGATCCCAACTCTAAAAGTTGTCGAGTCTTCTGAAATTCAACTACCAACCCACACTCAGTACAAAACTAGTAAATCTCAAATGTTTTCTAGACAAATGAGGCCCAAAAGTAAAACCCAGAAGATTGAATAAGAGCAAGCGAGGACATCATCCTCCCAGATTAAGGGTTTTTTATATGCATTTCAGTGTTTATCACTCACTAATCATCGAAAGCAGAAGGAATCTACACGTTTGTTTCTCTGTCACTTTTCAAGACCAATATATTCATGATATCTACCACTGAAAGATAAATGAATGCAATAACGGGGAAGAAAAAACAAACAAGAGACAGAGATTTCTTACCTTTCCCTTTGCTATTCTTTTGTCCATCTCTTGCAATTTTTAATCCTGGAGATTGAAATAATTGAAGGTAAGAGATTACCCCTCAGTCTGCTGTAAGTGTGTCCAAATTTTTAATCTTTATAATAATCTGCACCTGCTACCGGTTGCTGTAATTCTCTTTCCCCCACTGTCCTGCATTGATCTTTAACTCTTAAAAACCATAAACAACAACCATCATTATCTTCAATTCACTAACATTTGTGGGTTATGGTTACTGGGCAACCTTTACAACTTGATAAACATTCAACAGTACAGTTCTGAGACAAGACACACATGATTTTCATTCTGGATGACAGGATTGTCGTCTGAAATATCTGATCAGTGTGATAATGACCACTAGCACCTAATCTTTTGCAATACAAATTTGTTGATACGCTCAAGTGGCAGCCTTTAGTTAGATTTCAAGCATACAAATTTGTTTTCTTGCATGACTTTAGACCACAGATCTGGAACATCTTCTGTCGGTTCAACTTCACCAAAAAAATATCCATTTCCATATTAACTTTTTTTAAGGGGTTCTGTTTGGACCAGTACTGCAAGACTTGTCCCCAAGAAGGGCTTAGAACAGTAAAAATACATAGTTCCCATTGGCCAGTCAGTCCATCCAAATTAAGGTGTGTTTTCTGGGTTGTGGATACTGGATAGTACAAACGACAAAGGCATGACCCAATATTTGCAAAGCCTGGATGTGGGGACACAGGAAGTGTAAATGAGTCTGGCCGTCTGGGGACCCATAATTTGCCACCTGTTCCACGTTTAAACTATTTGAATCCACCAGTGGATGGACCGGACCCCATAGGCAGATCATCTGGGCCAGCAGTGAGCATGCACGAAAAATTATAATTTATAACCCTTAGAATTTAGCTAGACCTGCAATCGGGTCAAGCCGGGCCGGGTTCGTGTTGGTCCAAGTTTTGGGTTAGATTGTCAAAGGCAATGCCCTAATCTTAAATATTCATGTTAGGGTTGACCCACAGGTTAAGTGGATCAATGGTTCAACCACCAGCTCAATTGGTCTTTGACCAAGTCAATAATTAATTTTTTACAAAAAAAATACGGGTTTAATCATCTAATTTAAACAGTTCAACCCTCCAGGTGAACAAGTTTGAAAATGTTGGAATGAAATGAGGTGACTCGACGATATCCTGTGACTCAACCCGACCTGACCCAAAAAGAATTTAGAATCGGTTTGGATCATGTTGTATTGTTGTCTTCTAATTCGGGTCACTAGGTTGGAGACCCTAACCTTATTTTTTTGGGTTGGGTCAGGTTGGATTTGGGCTTTGAATCGACTTTTTGCTAGGTATTACATTTTACTGCATTTAACCTATAAACGTTTTTTTTTTTTTGGAGGAGTTTTTCGGTCCAAATTTTGCAATCCGTTTGGATGGGACCTGATGGAGCGTGATCCGGTCGGTCTTAGCTGTCCGCTGCCTTGCTTCCGAACGGGGTAGCAGGGAACCTGAAACGGAGGAGATGGGAAAGCTCCGGGGGGAACCCGGTGTAGAGGCTCTGAAGCTCAAGTTAGAATCCTTCAAAAATAAGGTAATACCAGATAGCGCAAAGTTTGCCTACGTCCGTTGTCGGGGGGCAGGGGGCTCTTATAGTCACTTCGTGCACTCGTCCCGGGGCCCTTGTCAGGTCAAGTATGATTACCCTTGTGCTTGTCAATTCGGTCGTCGTCCTTTCTACTGAGACAGAACCATCACTACCTAACCGTCATCTAACCGGAGATGGCGGTGTCAGTGGCGGTGGCAGGTGGCCGTTTAGGGTGCCAAGTGATGCGAAGTGTTGAGCGAGGCGGTCTTGAGCTCGGAGGTATCTATAGGGCAGGTCAGTTCGGCGAAGTGTATCCCGAGCTGTTACAAGGTGGGTCAGTTCGGCGAAGTGTATCCCGAACTGTTACAAGGTGGATCAGTTCGGGCCCCGGTAGGGAGTTCAGTCCACTTGTATCCCCTTGTTCCCGCCTAAGTTTGACCCCTTTTGCCGAACTGTTATTTCTGCCACGTGTCACGTAATAGAGAGACCGGGCCAAATCTTCCTTCATTAGGACCTGTACTGTAGAAGTGGCCCTCCACCAAACATACAGACAAACAAACAAATGGGAGGCTTTATGACCATCAAGCTTGGTCTGGAGCCGTGAAATGGGAGGCTTTGGAAGGATCTAGATGGCTAGTTCCAGGTGCAGATTCCGATGGGCAAAGCCCTTACAGGATCTGGTTCGGGACCAAGAAGGTGGTTCATATCCAACCATTTAGTTTGGATATTTATATACCTGCCTAGTGGATTCAGATCCTACCCAAAATCTGGTTAGGATTCCCAGCTTTGAATTATACCCACCCAATCCATCTTAAAATATGGAGCAGGCCTAATCTCAGGTCTGACCCACTCCTTTCTTGCCCTAGCAACCACCTTCTTAGTTCAATAGTTACATGATGAAAGAGATTAACTTACTGTTAAAAAGGAGTAGTGATGAGTTTGAAATTGTACTCGTAGCGTCTTTTAGGCTGATCAGCTTGAGAAGAGTGTAAATGCAAATATGTAAGATGCAAAACCTTCTATATAGTATTTTTAAATTGATAGGTACAAATTTGTTTATAAATTACAATACATCCGAAAGAGCAATACAATCTATTGAATTAATAATATAATCAAAGCCTACCAGTGTGACTTTGTCTTATACTGCTGGTTACAAATTCAGATAAAAGAGGTAAATTGCATCAGATTCACAACTAACACAAACTTTTGCCAAACTCTTATGATCAAGAATTTTTATTTGCGTTTTTGTGATTATATATGCTAGAGCCTTCACTCAGAAAGTGATCCACCACAACAATGTGAATATAACACTAAACAGAATTCATGTAATCATATAGTTAAGAAAAGGCTTGGATGATGATAATAATATAAAATATAATTAGTTCATAAAACTAAACTGATTGTGTTCAAAAAATGCATAAAAAAAGAAATAAATACTTGATGGGTTTTGGGTAAATACTCTTATTTTTCCAATATTGAGTATCATTATATTGAAATTTGCCCCATACAATTGAAGACTAGAGATGCTTGTCAAGTCCAGAGAATTAGCTTTTTAGGGATTTTCTTTTTCTTTTTCTTTCTTTTTTTTTTTTCAAGAAACAGGAGGATGAGCTACACAAGGTGGGGGTGGCTTAGCCCCAAGACTCATTAGCACAGAAAAACAATAAAACTTTAGGGAGGGAGATAGTACAAAATTTGAGAGTTGGGAGAAGACAAGAGAGTTTGATGCATCATTCAATCTGAAGCTTAATTAACTTCTCTGTAGGTGTGAATAAGTTATCATGCGATCCAAGCATCCAACTAGTTTTGATTAACTTGCCTAAAAGCATCCAGCTTTTTAGGTTTCGATCCATACAAACCTGGTCATAGAGGGTAGCACTTTGTGCTTGGACCTGCCAAGCCCCAAGCCGGCAATTATGTAAGAATCAAAATAAAACAGCTATGTAAAGTGAAAAAGCTTAGGGCCTATTTGTGTGTCTTTTTGAGAAGATCTTCTTGTAGTTCTGACAGTCAAAAGATGCATTGAGCTTTTGACAAAGATCTGGGCAGCCCGAAGACAGTTTGGTAGACGTGCATCTTTCTATGTGTCTATTTGCGTCTTTCCATGCGAGATTAAAATGTGAAAGATGCGGAAAGCTTCATTTGAAGCTTCCTGAAATCGGTCTAAAATGGGCTTTTCATGTCTTTTCGACGCATTGTCTTTTGGCGATTAGATCTTCCGTAAGCCAAACAAGAATAGACCAAAAATCAATCTTCCCAACTTATAAATAATGAAAGACCGCATAGAAAGACACGCCTAATAGGCACTTAATTATTAGATTGTCTCACAACCAACAAACTTTTGTATCGAATCACGTTTTATGATAAGCTTATAGCTTGGCCATTATTTTAATGCCTGGATTGTGATAGTTTCAATGGTACACTTTGTCGTCGTCTTCATTTCATGCTAATGACCTAAACTATTAAACCCCATTATTGATCAAGTTGATTTCTCTAGAGACAAAGAGGAGTGGAACCAATCAGGCTAATCCAAGACAGCCCACCAATAGAAATCCAAAAACAAATGACCTAGCAAGAATAATATGGGGTAGCTACAAAACCATGTCATTCTCAACCTACTTAGTTTGCTAGCTGGCTCTTTCTTTATATAATTATATTAGTCATCCATCTATAATACGATTTGGACTTTCTATGTGCTTCAGATGAGATTTTTTTTTTCCAAATCAATACTTTAATTGTAAGCAAAACTGATAAGCTCTTCAGCTTCTTGAATTGTCCAGTCAAAATGTAGAAAGCAAGTCAAAAACAAGGAGGAAAAGATGGATGGGACATGGGAGGGCTATTTTTGTTGTTTCTCCTTGTGTTTGTTTTGGCTGCTTTAAGGATGTATTGATGGGGCTTATATTATATATCAAACAATAAGGGCGGAAGATCATTAAAATATTGAATATTTGAGAGATGGTGATTCATAAAGTGGTTCTATGGTTGGCTAATTAAACCTTTCCAGTCTTCTCCAATCTAGGGCTAGCTGCATAATTTGCCTGTACTTGAATCTTTATTATGGTTATTTTTATGGGTGAAGAACTGAAGAGATAAACATGAAGTTCCATCCATCAAATGGTTATGTTCATTCTTTGGATCTGCTGTAGGCCATAAACTTAATAAAGGGTCCCTCAATTCCAAAATCAAAATAGATGACCACGCTAACATTCAAACAGTAACAAATTCATCTAATTTTTATATGCTAGCTAAGCTTACAGTTATCAAATGGTTTTCTTTTCCTTTATTTTCTTCATCTTTTTATTTTCAATTTGCAGTTTTGCGCTGTTGCCAAGAGTCAAAGATCAATTGATACTTTTCTATGTTCTAAAAAAGTGATTGGGTTCGACTCTCCGCAAACGCATATATTCTCTTTGCAAGGTGCCAACCAGCTGGTTAGTAAGATCTTCTGTTGGTCGTATAAAAAGCCATGGGATTGAATCCCACCTGCACCTGGATTTGGGGGGTTATGGGTTGGGGGATGGACTACCCCGCTGTGTAGCCCTTCAAAAGATCTATACTATTTTAAAAGCATGAATAGTTTCACTGATATTTTTGGAATTATTTGAGGATAAAATTTACCCTTTCATATTTAAATTTATTGATAAAAAATGGTGGCAAAAGAGTAATCAATTTTAAATTTATTGATAAAATTTACCCTTTCCTCTCATTAAATCCAACACTTAAGGTATTAATTTGCATTAGCCTTCATTGAATCATATATTTAAGGCATCTTTATTTTTTCTCATCATTAAATTCTATTAATTAAATCCATACATAATAAATTAATAAGTCCAATAACATAAAAACATAATTTTAAAATCTACCTGAAAAAAAAAAATTCATCTAGGCGGTGATAAGAAATTAAACCATTTTAGGCCAAATGGGTCAATCCATGTTGTCACAATTAAATAATGAAATTCAAAAATAGATAAAATACAAAAAATATAGAAATTAAAAAATTGGAAACATTTTTAACATCATATATTCAACATATTAAACAATAATAAGTATGATAAATAAGAAATACTTTTATATTAATGATGGAAATCAAATATAAAATTTAAGGTATATTCTCTCATTAAATCCATAAAATTAATTTTAATATTATAAAAATAAATATTTTAAAAAATAATTTGAAAACAAAACTATTTTCTTGGATCAAATGGGTTAATAAATAATGTCATATTTAATAATAAAAAATTAAAATATATAATACAAAAAAAAGAATGAGGCAAATCTCTAATATTGCATATTCATTATACTAAATAAAAATACATATGAAATGTAAAGTAGTTTTATTAATGATGAAAATGGAATGCCAAAGTGAAAATCAACCTATAAATGAAATGATGTCATACTAAAATAATAAAATTTTAAAAATAGAAAATATAAATAATAACAAAAAATAGAAAAAAATTGGGCACATATCTAATGTTACATATTCATAAAAATAAATATTGGGTACATCTCTAATGTTATACATTCATTATCAATGATGGAAATGTAATATAAAATTTAGTATCAACCTAGAAATCAAATTATTTTCCTTTTTGGGTTGTGGGTTAGTGGTTTGGGTCAAATGGATTAACCGATGATATGATAGTTAAATAATAAATCTTTAAAAAATAAAAAGTACAAGTAATCAAAATAATATATAAAAAATATATATTAATTATGTCAAACAAAAATTAAGTACAATAAATAAATATTATTTATATAATGTAGATGATATATAATTTAAAATAAATCCAAAAATAAAGCTATTTTTTATCTAAATTGTGGGTCAATGATCCTACTTTTCAAAGAAACTCATGATGTCATAATTGAATAATAAATATTTAAAAAAGATAGAACACAAACAATGAAAATGTACAAAATTCTATCGCATTTGGTAGCATTTATAATGTTATATATTCATCATAATAAATAAAAATGATTTTTAAAATAAAATTTATTTTTATTTATGGAAAAAATTAATGGAATACATAATTTAATAATAATAATAGTAATTGTTATTGTAATTTAAAATTTCCACATGCAATGCACATGCACATTTATTATAAGTATTTTAGTTTATTTTTAATCATATTGTTACTTTTGTTAATTTTTAATTTTTATTTTTATTATGATATATCTAAAATTCAATAATTAATATGAAAAAAATTTCTCATGTGCAATGCACATGTTTAATTACTAGTATAAAAAAAAAATGAATAGTGATAAGAACTTATCAACCCTTTTCTTTTACCTACAATGGCATTGTAGTAATTTGAGCTTTTCTTTTACCTCTAATGGACGTCAGTAATAAAATACAAGTTTAATGGTAAAGACAAATCTTGTTCAAATTACTTGTAAATTGATCAAGTTTAAGGATATTCACTTTTAATTTTATGAAAAAAAAAAACATTTTTCTACCTAATTTCCTTTCTTAGTTATTGTGTTCTACTTTATCAAACACATGCATCTAGGTCTCCCACTTATAAGTTAAAATTTTGAAGTGTAGCAAGTATAGAAATGTCATTGAATGGAGTTTCAGATAAATCAGTTCAAGTTTAGCCTGCATAAATAAGTTATATCAAGTGGGTTCTTTTCTCATTATTAGCGATTTTTTAATATATACTTGGGAGAAAATTATTGGCTGTTTATATTTGACAGCCTATGCTGTCCATAAGGCTCTCTCTGCAAGGCTCGTTTGTTCATATGAATATATGATCTCCATGCAACAGTAACAGTGCTGATCGCATGAATGCATGATTGTATAAAACTAATGTGTCACATTTGCTGTGTCAATGGGGCTCTCTGCATGACATGTTGGTTAATACAAATTTCATGCAATAATAACAGTGCTGAAAGCATGACTGTGTAGACTAGGAGAGAGCCTGTGGACAGCACATGCCGTCAAACATGGATAGCCAAAAGTCCTTGTATTTAGAGGGTGTTGGCCAGTATGCATGGTTTTGATTTACAAACAAAAATAACTGCCACATCAGAACAAAATACTATATTACACTCCCAATCATTCATCCATATCTTGTGAACTTGAACCCTGAACTAGCTTTGAAAAAAACACCTTGGAAGGTTGGGGGAGCAAGACTGCCCAAGTAGATGCTTAGTCTCTCCTACCAGAAATACATGGAAAAAAGTTTACCAACCAGGCCAAGTAAGGAGCTTCCCTCCACAACCCACCAATTTCTGCCATGTGAAAGGGTCATGCAGATGATCTAGACTGTCTGAATGTACTGCAAATCTGCTGCCAACCGCGGCAGCAGCACTCCCTTGCAACCCCTAAGCAAACACACATGTCAGCAGTGGAAATAAATTCGAAACATCACATTAACTTTTTTTTAATTTCCATTGAGGGCAATGCCCATGTTTCATTGGAGGGTTGCAAGGGAGTATTGCAGCAGATGTTATTTCCTCTTTTACACGCTTTATTGAGTACAGTTTAGGGATGTAATGGACCTGCTCAAAGAAAACAACTTGCTCTGTCATTTTCAACTTGAATTTGTGTCCTAACACAAGAAAATTAGAAAAACCCCTCAAATGTAATGGATGATTTTCAGAAAACAGTTCAAACTTTGAGCTAAAAAACGAGAGATTAAATAAAGGAATATTTTTCAATAAAATTAAAACCCATTACATATTGTGACATCCACATCTTATTTCAGCTTTGATTTTGAAGAGCTTTGTAGAGGTTTGGCAATGGGTCGTGCTTGGCTACTCCTGACAACCTTCTTTACATCGTACTTTACAGATGAGAAAGCACATATCAGTGCAAGAAACATTGTTGGGTAGACATAAATGGCTTTTGCAGGATCTGTGTTGAGAGGTTTTCCAAGAATCCCTTCCTTGACAAGGCCCCAAATGACCAGAAGCATCCCAAACATGCTCATCCTTCCCGGTTTCAGGAGTCCCACGAGTGAACCTGCAACAGAAAAGTAGCTCCCTGCAAGAACCTGGAAAGAAGACCATAGTAAAGATAAAATGACCTGACAGAGAATTAAAAAGAGGAACTTTAAGATACTGTTAGGTAAGACAGTAAAATCTGTTTACCAATGGCAAAACTGCACTTGTAGTTAACACAGATATGGAAGCAAGGAAAAAATCAATGGAGAATTAAGTCAGTTTTCCAATTCCTATACCAATTTCAGAATTTTTGGGTTATATGATATCATACCGTTTCAGATTTTTAGTTGGTGGTGTCTTAAGAATGTGGTTTTGTTTACTATTTTGAAAACATTATTTATGGTAACTCTCAAACTTACCATTTATAATAATTATCGTAATTTCTATTTTTAGTAAACTTGTTACTTTTTTTAGTAATTTTTGATGTCTTTAAAGTAAGTTAGCTTTAGTAGGATTGGGAATGTGTTATGAGAGTTGCTTAGGAGGTTGAATTTCTTTAAGTGTTGTTGTGAGTTACTTATGGATTTGTCTTAGTTAAAGCAGAGTTTAAGGAAAGTTGATTTGATGAAATAAAGATTGGTTTAGTAAATTTTGGTTGTTTCCAGAAGTTTTTCTCTTTTCCTTCCTCTCTCTCTCTCTCTCTCTCTCTCTCTCTCTCTCTCTCTCTCTCTCTCTCTCATTTGTTCTTACTAAGTGATTTGTCTCTTTGCTGTTTAGCCTAACATCAAGAGTTCCTCTCTCTCTCTCTCTCTCTTATATTTTCTTGTTCATTCTTCATCTCTAATCACCCACAGCCCCTTGTTCACCCCTAAAAGCCTAATGCCCCTAACTAGATCTTAAATTAATAGGGCCCCTATTAATCTGTTGGGTCTCTTAGGCCAAGGAAAACAGTAATTTGAAATGATTGCAATCAACCATTATTAGGACATAGTGAAAATTCTCAATGAAAAGGATGACCAAAATCAGACCATTATGCGATAGGAAAACCTGACTTGTGTGCAACACCTTGCTACTTTTCTTGTATAGTCTGTACCTTAGATTCCCAAAATTGGAGAAAAAAGGAGAGGAGCAATTGAGATGCAGTACCTCCAGGCGCTGGAGATCAGTCATTGCCGAGGCTTCTTTCACATCAGTTAAGTTATAGATGTCCAAGAGATTATCCCAGCGAGGAATTGTCATGTTCTTGATGAGACCATTTGCAATTGCTCCAGGGTAGAGAAAGGCCTTCACCACCACAACAGGGAAGATTTCACTTGAAATCAACTGGGAAGAAGTCACCTCTATTGGTGTTGTGCACATCCCAGATCGGCATGGGACCCTGTGAAATTGAAGAGAAAACTGAATTTCATTTATAGTCTAAATAAGCAGAACCTTGTTGTATGATTTTTGCACCTGACATTTGCAACCAATGGCTCAGTTTGGAAAGAATACAAACACAAATATGTAATTATGTACAGTGAAAATACATGCAAAATACAAGGTTTTGCACTCTACATATTTGTATTTGTACTCTTTCCAAACTGAGCCCATGTAACAAGAACAGAAACAGTGCAGGCATGTGAATTGTTCAACAAACAGTTTTTTTTTTTCATCTTAATTGAGGAAGTGCTTGGTTTTGATAGAAACAGTTCTGCGAACATTAAGGCTGTGATTGGTTTTGATAGAAAATAAAAGAGAGAGAGAAAATTGAGGGAAATTTCTTATAGAATTTCTTATTTTCCATCAAACCAAACATGGCCTAAGTTCACAACTATGTTGTGTGCTTCTAAGCTTATCAATAAGGACCACCATTCATAGGTTTCATCAGATATTCTTGAGTTAAATTCCAAGATGTGTAACATGGAACCTAGATCAACCAGGAAAAGCAAAATCTGTTGTCTTGTGAAAAATATTTTCAGAGCTACTTGTTCAATCAAATTAAGAACTAACTACAGATGGACATGTCAACATCAAAGAAAATGCATGCCTTAAATGGAGGGAAACGAAATGGATGGTTTTGTTTCATGCATAAGCACTTTTTTGGTCAGTTCCAGGATCAATATAAGAACAACAGAAGTGGGATTTTCCAACAAATGCAAAGCCATATCATATGGAATGAAGTAAAGCAAATTTATGGTCAAATGACAACGCATGACAGTTGTACTTAACTACTAAAATTGAAGACCAATTGTCTGCATAGTTGAACTTAACTACTTGTTACACTGCAATCTTGGATGAGCTTAAGCTCAGAGAAGCAAAAATCAAAAGAAGAATAATAAAGAAAAGGGTAAACAAAGATGCTAAAACATGATCGAAACCATTTGCACAATTGAATCTTAGTGCTTCATGGACAAAATTAAGAAGAGTAAGAGCGGTTTCATAGATTTGAGTACCCATTTGTAGAAATCCAACAGATTTCAATACCAAAGATTTCATGAAATACTGTGTTAAATAAATAATCCATCATTTTTTTTCTTGGGGTTTCGAGCGAGACTCACCTGAAAAGAGGAATCTGAAGGATGATGAGGAGGAAATAAATGCGAGAAGCGATTGAGGTAATATTGCTCGCCCAACCCTTTGGTGAAGCCATCCGGAGAGTGAGGGAGATCGAGACAGAGATGGAGGGAGACAAGGGATGGGACTGCGGAAGTATACCTTCACGGTTAAAGTCGTAAATAAAATCCAAAGTCCAAAATACAGACTAAGAAAGATAGATAGAGAGGGGAGCTATACCGCATGGGTCGGTTCGGGTTATGGGAACTCGAACCTATGAAAGTTGGTTTTAGTCTTGGCGGTTCGCGGGATCAGCTCCATGGTCTATCCATAGAATCTGTTTTTTTTTTACTCTCTCCATTAAAAAATGAAACATGTTATTCAAAAACTTAATTTTTAATAATGATAATGGGAAAATCTATGATGCAGAAAAGATATAGTGTGGAAAGAGTTTTGACCAATTAAACCCCATTCATGAATTTTGATAAATAACACCATATTCCCTATCACGTTTATGGTTTTTGTTTATTGATTAGTTGTTTTTCAGATATTATATCTTTTTCATATCATAGACGAACCCCCCTAACCGGCATGTTTGTGATACCAATTGATTGGTAAAAAAATTTCAAATATCATATCTTTTCAATACCATAGTCAAACCCTATTATTTTTATTGATTAAATTGAACAATTTAATATATAGATTATCATAATATATTAATATATGGTTGGAATTTTGTCATTATAATTTAAATTTTATAAATATTAAACATTTTACATTATTTATTATACACATACAAATATTAAAATGAAAACAAATGATCAAATCACTTAAGTAACTTGATGGTCAAGTGAGACCATGGCTTTTATAATTATAAATGCTTGGGCTTAAATCTTCACATCCTAAAAAATATTTTGAGATTTATTTCAAAGTAAGTTCAATTCTAAGGTCAGTTCTACCAAAGGAGTTCACATCCGTGCCCCACGATGTCCCATAACACATCCCCGCCGTGTATTGGGAACATGTCCCAATGATGATATCACCGGTTCTGATACTATCACCGGGAGATGTTCCCAATACACGACGGAGTTGAAAAAGGTTTTAGTTTTATTGGCGGCTGGCAATCACCAGGCGCAACCCTCTCTTTTCTCTGAACTAAGGAGTCAAACAAGCACCGATTTCCGATGAGATAGATGGGCTACGCCCATTGGTAATTCACACATAGGGCATCAGTGGATCACCCGTAGGCAATTCACTCATCATTCATCAATGTTCAACACATGCATAATGGAAAATAGAGGGTCTTTAAGGACCACCAGGTCCTAGTGGGCAGCAATTTAGAATCTTGACACTTTGTTTTACATGACATCTTTTTTCTTTAGATAATGTTTAATCGAAACGATATTCCTAATAGAAGGTATGTATACCATCGATATGTGATATATCGCAACTAAGTATGTATCTCATGCATCGTGTGTATTGGCATGATATGCCTTGTATCAAGTCGTATCAAATGGATATGGTCCAATAGATTGATGAAATTGTATATTCAATGCTTTCGAATCACTTTTTACTTTAATAAATATAAAAACTTAAATAATTTAAATTTTGATTTTCCGTAAAAATTCAATAAAAATTAACAATTATAGAAATAATTTATCCGTCTACCTTAAATGATGTATATGCTTTATTTTACATATACATTATATGCTTTATTTTACATATAAATTATATGTTAAAAATGAAAGCATATTTATTATTTGAAAAATAGATTTATTATTTATATAAAATATCAAATAAATAAATTTTCCCAACAAAGTTAACAAAAATTGAAATTTGTAATTATAAAAAAAATGAAATAAAGATATAATTTAATTTTAGATTTAGTGTTAATAATATATTTATGTGATTTGTATGCATTTCTTCAGTGTATCCAACCATTTAATTCATATATCTTTCGTTCGTATTGATGTATTTTCAAAGCATATCCATATTCATATCCGTATATGAGTTTTCTGATACCACTAGATACCATTACTTTAATCCTTGCTTTTAGATAATTAGATAAGGAAACTAGTTATGAAATTATCTTCTCAATGTGTTGTGCATGTACACAACTTTTTGTAGATATACTCATAGAGATTTCCAGTTAAACGTTATTGAAAGTTTTTGTTTTTTTTGTTTTTTTTTTTTTTTTTTTTTTGTTCTTGTTTGTTTTTTGGCAACATGTGGAAAGTTGAGTGCTCTAAAAAATAGGATGGGACACATGTTCTTGTAGTTTAGATTTTTTTTTTCTCAATCAATAACTACTCTAGGGACCAAGTTCAAAAAGAGATAAGTATAAACAAATTTTATTTTAAGTAAGATAATAATAATAATAATAATAATAATAATAATAATAATAATGAAGAAAATGTGTTGATAGTTTATACAAGCTAGTTCACATAGAGCAAATACTCTATCAATCATGTGATTATTCCCATCAACTTATAGATAGTCCTACATGTAGAAGATGATATCTAGGGCCAAACAATTTAGGATATGAACTGATTTTTTCATAGCCGAAACTTTTTCATTGAGAATTAATATATGATCAAAGTATCAAACTCCTTGTAGCATTTGATCCTTTCTAATAGAAGTACTTATTTATAGAATAATTAGTGGGGACCCATGTGATGCACGGGCTTTATTAAGCAAAAGTTAAAAAATAGAAATACATAGGAGTATATAATTGTTTTATATTTTAAATCAATCCGACCGAACTCAACCTAAATTGGTTGTTTTTCTAGTATTTCTGATCCACTTTAGTTTAGCAATTTTCCAACTCGACCAAGTAAGGTTAGCTTTGATTTGGCCATTAGTAAACTGATCAAAACTGAACCGACCCAACCGTAGATATATATTAATATTTTATGTTTTAAATATAAATTTTTTAATTCAAAAAAGTGAAAAAAATCTCATATTTCTTAGTCTAAAATATTTTATATCATAAATTTAATTTTTTTAATAATACCACTATAATTTATTAAATTTAAATTTAAATTTTAAGTTTAAATATTTTAAATAAACAAACCAAACTAAAAATAGATCCAAACCGATACAATTAAAGTTGGCACATTTTCAATAATGGTCAATCATTTCGGCTGACAAACTCATGACCAAACCAAGTCAATTTGGTTGGTGAAATAGCCTACAACCGAATTGAACCAATCCTTGAACACTCCTAATTTCAACTAAATTAATAGTCTAATCACTAATAGACAACAATAGTTTAATCTCCTATAATTACTGAAAATTTATAGCAAAAATAGACAATTATTAAAAATAAATTTATAATAAAAATACAATAGATAATTAATATAAATACAATAATTACAAAAAACAAGATACTAAAAATATATAATAAATAGTGTAATCTCAAATAATAGTTTAATATCTAATAAGTATTAATCAATAAATTATAAAAGTACATAATTACTAAAAATAAATTTATAACTAAAATACAATAAATACAATATATTGAATTTCAAAAGTTAAATAATAATTGTTTAATCTCCAATAATTATTGAAAATTTACTATTAAATAACAAAATAAAAATAGATTTATAAATAATTATTGAAAACATATTTATCAAAAATACAATAAATAATTACTGAAAATAAAATAACTAATAATTTTAGTATATACATGAATATATAATGAATGTACACTATTATTGTAAAATTAATACTAATAAATATTATTTTTTTGAAATCTATTTTCTATAATTATTAATTGATATAAGTGAAGTTAGTTATCTACAATATTATTATTTATTTAAAATTTTAAAATATTATTTTTTATTGAATTTAATAATCTATAAAATTATAATTAGTACTATTATTACATAATTATTCATTAATTTTGTAAAATATTAAATTATTATTAATATGAATATTATGAAATCTATTATAATTATTTTCTACTTTTAAGATTTTTTTAATTTATTATATAATTTCGTTATTTTGACTATATAAAATTTAGTCATGTTTAATATTTTGTTATTTAAATATTTAAATAATATGTAATACATTTGAGAATATTCATTATTTGAATTTTATTTATTTTAATGTTATTATGTAATATTAAATATTTTGTTATATAATTATTTAGCTATTTTTTTATTTTTTATTTAAGATATTTAGTTATTGAAGTATTTAAATTTTTGTTATTTGAATAAAATTTAAATTGAATAATTTATAAAATTATAGCTTATATTGTTACTACATAATTTCATTAAGAATTTTGTAAAAATATAGAATTATTAATAATATGAATATTATTAAATCTATTATAATTAATTTTTGAGTTTTGAATAAATATTTTAAAGTTAGTTTATAACTTCGTCATAATATTTAAATAATTCTGAAATTTTTAATTGAAACTTTCTTTAGATGGATGTAGATAAAAAGTGGGAGAGAGGATAAACAGGATTTAGAAATAGTTTAGGAGGGAATCTCTCTACTAAATTAGAGATAATTTAAGAGATAAATAGGAGGTAGAGATAATTTAGGAGATTAATAGGAATTAGAGACAATTTAGGAGAAGTGGAGGAAAGTGGTACCACTTGGCTAAACATTAGAAAAGAAAGCCCCTGCTTCTTTATGGTTGTTAGAAATAGTTAAGCTTATGTCGTTTCCTTATTGGTTTGATGAATAATTATATGGAATCAAAAAAATAAAAAATTTAAAGAAAAAACAAAAAATTAGGAAGGGGGTATGAAGCAAGGAGAGACATGATTTTTGAGTTAGGGCTGGACTATTTTGAACTAAAATTTATTTATATCTCCCTTATCTACCAACAAAATTATATATCCTTCTTTTTAAGTGAGAGGCAAGCCATGTGTTTGGGCTCAGTTTGGAAGGAGTACAAATACAAATATGTACAGTACAAATACCTACAAAATAATACAAAATACAAGGTTTTGCACTCTACATATTTGTATTTGTACTCATTCCAAACTAAGCCGGAAAAAAATGCCATCTGACCGAGGGTAATTTAATCAGAGAAAGTTGGATGCGGATGCATTGAAGAAGGACCATTTTTTCATTCATTGTTTGCCACGTCATCTAACTGCTTAGCATATTGAAGGGATGAAATTGTTCATCAGTTGTCTTGCCTTTGATCTCTTTTATTAATTTATCAAAAATATTAAAGAAATAAAATCATAATGTTGTTCCTCTCTTTTATTTTTTTTTTAATTTTTTTACCCTAATCCCTTCCTTGTCCTCCAAAGATCAATTACAAACTTATGATCTTCTCGCCCTTGAGCAATCCTTTCCCAAATTTTATAACCATTTCCCTCTCTCTCTCTCTCTCTCTCTCCACTTTCTTTATTTTCCCAACCATTCTTAATTTATTTCTTGCTCTACCTACTTCTATTTCCCTCCCTCTCAACAGAAAAAATTTTCATAAAAAATGGAGTTCAGTTGACAATCTTCACTGGTTTGATTCATTCTCTTTTTTGAATTTCCAGTCCTCAAACTCAAAGGTCTTGCTTAAAAATAAAAATAAAATAAAATAAAAAATCTCAGATTGTTCACTAAGGGATCTGAAGGAATACAGTTATCAATCCCTAAAAATTTTCTATTTTGAGCTGACCAAGGAGGACATGAATTTGATCAAGAAGAATTATAGGATAAACCAACCAGCCAAGTTTTGGGGCATAGATGTTTTTATGCATAAGTAGGTCTGACAAATCTATATGAAATGAACCCCATTTTTTCTAGAATCTGCACTGCACTGGAAGAATGAGAAATGGACAATCCAACGTTTTAACTCGGAAAAAAAAAAATCAGTTTGTTTTTGGCTTCAAGACCAGATTTTGCCTCTTTGATAAAGATGGAGCTGAAAGAAAAGAAAAAGGAATTTATGTGCTTAAGGCTGCATCTGGTTGCTGTAAAAATTTTATTTGCACTGGTCTAAATGCACGAGAGTGCAAAAAGGTATATTTTGCTTCAAATTTAATATTTGTTATATTTTTTTGTGGGATGTAAATTGAAGTGATTTACACTTTTATAGAGGGTTATCTGTCTTGAAATAAGGTAAAAATACAAGACAATTGAGGTAAGAGGAAAGTGGAATAACTTTTGCATTAATTTTTAGATATAAAATTTGCACTGCCAATGAGTGCAAAGGAGATAAAAGGTACAAATATTGTATCAAATAGGAATGCTGATCATAAGTACAAACATACAAAAGCAAATTGAACTCGATGCAAATTTTGCACCCGGTCAAGATTTGCACTACAGCCAAATGCAGCAGGAAAGGAAAATGGGCATTGAGCCACAATTGGCTAACTAATCTTGTTTAGATGGGTAATGTGAAGCTAAAGCCAACCCAAACTGTAAAGCTGACTAGCCAGATATTTGCTACTATAACCAGCCAGACTTTGCAAGCAAGATTTACCCATAAAAATAACAGTATAAGCAAGTTAGCTGGCAGCTTTTAATAGGGTTGTTGAGCTTCCCTCATTGACTATCAGTTATGGAACCTTTAGGAATATTTTAATGGCAAATAACCAACTTTCAGGTCCCCCACCATGACTGCTATGTGTTTGTTATCTTAATACTTGCAATTGTTTATAACATGACAGATATATTTACACATTTTGTGCACATCCCAGAAGAATTTTATAAAGTAATATATATCATTTGATTTAAAAACAAGCCGCTTAGAGATTGATGAATTAATACAAGGTATTGGGATTAGCTTCTTTCTTTAATTTTAGGAAAAAGATTCTCTAATCGGGTGAAATAGGAAGCTAATTCTCTACACAAACTGCCATACTTTTGCCACATGGAGGGATGATGTGGCCAATACAAGCCATCTACCAATAGTGGAGCCTCTGGATTGGTTATCTATGCAATCCTCCTATCCGCATTAACTCTATATCCCACCTTTTATATGAGTGTGTTCTACAAGTAATTTTGGCCATCAAATGTTTTATGTTAAGGTGCGTGGTTATAGTTTCTGGGCTTGCTCTCAACTGTCTCATTAATAAAGAATAGAGTGTTGAATCATTTTAGGCCTAAAATTAGTTTGCCACCTGGCAAATTTCTTGATTGTTCAGCCTTTATTCTTTCTCTGGATCATACTCATAAGTCACAACCCAGCTTCCGTTCGAATTAGGGCTAGTGGTTTGCTTTGTTCATAGCTGATTAGTGTTTTTAAACCAACCCACCCAAAACCAAATGCTAATTTCCTTGGTGTTGTTTTCAGGATTTTCTTACTCGTGAACTGCGTCAACTTCAGCTGAGCTTCACTTGTGGTTTGCAACCTAATGGGTCCACTCAAGCCCCTTTAGTTAGCACTAGGGAAATCCGCCATTCTAGGTCAAATTGTTTCCAAATTGAAGCTGGTTCAAATTTGGGTATCGCCAAATAGCACGTACAAGAAATACAATAACTTGTCACAAGCGAAACCAACAACTTATAGGCTGATGACAAATTACCGTCCATGTCATCTTTTCGATGAAATGTCTCAATCAAGCTCCATTTGTCAGCATAACATGTCGCTATTTTTTAGGTCATCTGTTCACTGTACTGTTTGTTCACCATGATAACCATGACCTCAATATCATCATTTATTTTATCAAAGTTCAAAATAGAACTACAGCATCTGATGCTATCTTATCCTTTAGTTTTTTTTTTTTTAATCAATACTTCAGTACAATGCCGTTTCCCAAATAAACTAACTAAACTCGCCTCTATTCCCAATTAATTTCTATATGCTTTTCTTTATTGCCAAAATAAATCATTAAAATTTTGCAAAATTTTGGTTTCAGAAAATATAAACAAATCCTAATCACATGTGGGTCAGATATAGTTTATGTGGGGCACACAGCCCAATCCCATACACCTCCAATAATTCACCTCACCATTACATTACGGTATACATCTCTCAAGTCTCAACCCCACCCCAACAGATTTCTTCAGTGGCTGATCTGCTATGTGGAACAACCTCCCCTTGGATCTCCTTGCCAGGGTCTTCTCCTTCCTCTCGCCAGACTCCTTAGCTCGGGCCACAGCAGCCTGCAAGCATTGGCGTGCCTGCGCCAGGACCTTCTCCTCCTACACAGTCTCCGTGGAGACCGACTGCTGCTGCCACCCTCCATGGTTCCTAGCCATACATACGCGTAACCACTGTGGGCTCTCATTCTATGTTCACAACCCAAGTCTTGATCGATGGCATTTGCTCCCTCTCGACTTCCTTCCAGACCCAATTCGCCCGGTTGCTCCAATTGGCAGCCTCCTCCTCTACAGGCCCGCCGTCTCCTCTCCCCTCCAACTGGGCCTCTGCAACCTCTTCACCAGACATTACAGAGTTCTTCCCAGCTTAACCACCCCACGCACCAATCCGGCGGTGGGCGTGGTTGGTGTGGACAAGACCCGAGATGACGCCTCGCCTTCTTCCTTCAGAGTTTACGTGGCCGGGGGCATGTCCACGACCCCACGCCGGGGTACCACCTATGAAGCAACACTGGAGATGTATGATTCACGAGTTGATAAATGGCAGAGCCTAGGATGGATGCCAATTGAATTTGCAGTGAGACTGACTGTCTGGACTCCCAGTGAGAGTGTATACTCTGATGGGGTCCTATACTGGATGACATCTGCTCGAGCCTATAGCGTGATGGGCTTTCAAGTGAGCACAGGCCTGTGGAAGGAGGTGAAGGTGCCTAAGGCAGATCAACTCGAGTTCGCCTCTCTGGTCAGGCGGAAGGGAAGGCTAGCGCTTGTGGGAGGAGACTGTAAGGGAGAAGCTTGCATATGGGAGCTTGGAGTTGGGGATCAATGGATGTTGCTGGAAATGGTGCCGGTGGAATTGGGAATGAGGTTTTTAGGGGGCAAGCGAAATTGGTGCAGTACTAAGTGTGTGGGGATTGATGAGGCTGTCTACTTGTATAGAGATCTTGGGTCTGAAATGTTGGTCTGGAGAGAAGTTGCAGTGAAGGGTAGATGGGAGTGGGATTGGATTGAAGGTTGTGGTTCTATCAGGGGAGAAGAAGTTCCAAAATTCCCAATTAAAGGAATGCTTCTGCAACCAAGTCTAAATCCGTCTTACATTCTTGATCATTGACAAATACCAGTTAATCAATGTACTGTTCCGTCTTACATTCTTTTCAGCTTTCAAATACTGTTCAAATATTCTTTCCATGGCTATTTGTCTGACATGATTGGTGTACCCTCGGCATCACAGGTTGGATGGTTAAGAATTAAGGCTTTTCATGTGGGGTTGAATTTCAAGTATTAAAAAATTAAAAAGAAAGCAAGAGCTAGCTTGCTAGCACTCATTCAGAGGGTGAATTCTGGGTTAATATAATTAAGGTGGAGAAAATTCAGATTTCAGAGCTCTCTTGGTTAAGCTTGATGAGCTCGATCGTTCCAGGTTATTTCCTGTAAAATGTACTAATATCAACTTCTCCCCAAACCAAATTCCATAGATAAGCTGTACTGTAGTAATGGCAGAAATACTGTAATTAAGGAGGGTATCATAATTGTTGTGAGTGATTACACTGAGTTGATTTCAAGCTTACCCAAATCTTCATGGACCTGTAGCAGTGAAGCTATCTTCATTTTAAAAGATATCTTTAATTTCATTGAGCTTGCTGCTTTTATATTCAAAAGCTGTTTCATTTGTAAACCAGTAATGTGGTAGGGACCTCAGAATAATGGCCACCGGGCCATATCTGCTGGGATCCAACAACTTGAAATTTTCTATTCAGAAGAGAACAAAGCCTTGAAGTTGTAACTCTTCAACAAAAAACAAAACTGCCCAGATGAGAAATAAACTTTCTTGTCCCATATTGCAGACACTCTGAGTGAACAGTATGAGCTGAAACTTGTCTTACAAATAGCCGCACTCTGGTATGACAAAGTCTGTGATCATGTAATATTAAAAGTTATCTCATTAATTCTAAAATAATTGTTGAAAATTAGAGGGTTTTAATTTAAGAGTTTTGAAACTGCATGATGAATTGTTTCATACTTGCTATATAAGAACAAAGTTGTGTTTTGTACAAGAAGATGCAATCAAATAAGGGTTAAGGTTTCTCAATTTTTGGTTGAGTTAACCTGACTCAACCTGATTGGGTGGGCAAAAATCGGGTTCAACCCAACCCAACCCAACTGATCACACGATATGTCCTGATAGACGGTACACGGCACTGGTGGAATGACCTATACTGATAGCATTTTCCCATGACGGTTTTGTATTGGCCTTGCACAGTAGGCGATACAAGCTGTTTACTTTTGAAATTCAAATTCAAATTTCTTTTTGCTATTTAAGCTTAAATTCAAGTTGATGATTCCATTATTACTCCACCATTCACACTCAATCTAGCTACTAGGCCCCCACTGTGGAGTGGTTGAAACTGAAAAATATAATTTTGTAAAAAAAAAAAGGTTTTTACCGTTCAGTCCACCTTTAAAATTTTAGTTCATCAGATAATTGGAATAGTAGGTGTCAGATCGGAATTGATGTTAATTTAGGGGCGGGTATGGGTGTTATAGGTGGAGGTATTTATAAATTGAATTATTGTAAATCTAAAAATCCTAAAAAAATCTATAAAGTACATTGAGAATTTATTACAATACTTTATATAAATAATTGCATCTATTATAATAATGTAAACTGATCCATGAAATTTAAATATGAACGATAAATTGCGAGAGAATCAATTTAATCCACAGTATAATGCGGATTTTATACTATTATGTACGTATATTTGTATATTATTTGTTAATCTATCTATATATAATAGAAAAGGAATGCATGGGAGTTTAGGGGTTTCTCACCACAAGTCTCACAAGAAGGGGGGGGAGGGGGAAGAATCATATTTCATACCAAGCAAAAAAGCGCAAATACAAATCCTTAGAAAGAACAAAATATAAATTGTGGATAAAAGAGAATAAAAGAAAACTTCTACAACCGACATAAGGTGAAGCATTATCATCAATAGAAGAAACAACTGAGCACATCTCCAACCACTGAAAGTGAGGGATAAAGATAGTAGCGACTCGTGCCAAGAAACTGGAGCCACTTGGAACTATAACTGCTAGAACTATATCTGCTGGAACTTTAACTGTCGGAACTATAATCATCTAGAACTGTTACCACTAGTGAAATACACTCTGGAAACAGCCACTAATGGTGAAACCCAAAGAAGTGATGAAGGCCACCGCCCAATACCAATGGGGAAGAATCATATTTCATACCAAGCAAAAAAGCGTAAATACAAATCCTTAGAAAGAACAAAATATAAATTGTGGATAAAAGAGAATAAAAGAAAACTTCTACAACCGACATAAGGTGAAGCATGATCATCAATAGAAGAAACAACTGAGCACATCTCCAACCACTGAAAGTGAGGGATAAAGATATTAGCGACTCGCGCCAAGAAACTGGAGCCACTTGGAACTATAACTGCTAGAACTGTACCTGCCGGAACTTTAACTGTCGGAACTATAATCATCTAGAACTGTTACCACTAGTGAAATACACTCTGGAAACAGCCACTAATGGTGAAACCCAAAGAAGTGATGAAGGCCACCCCCAATACCAAATTCTTTAAGAGTCAACCTCTTGTATCAAAATTCCTGCATAAAAGAACATAAAGAAAAAACAAAAGATAAAGGAGAAGAATGCGTGAGAGGAAAGAATGAGAAGTGGAACAAGAAAATCAAGGAGAGAGAGAGGAGTGAGGGAAAGGGAGAAGTGGAGAAGAACGAAGAAGAGAAGGGAGAGGGAGAAGAAAAGAAAGGGGATGGGGGTAACTCCCTCGGGGAGTCACCCCAAAAACGATCCAAGATGGAAGGACAATAGAGGGTGGACGATGAGAAATAATCAAGGAAACCTTGAGACTAAGGCTCTCTTAGAGTAGAGAGAGAAACTCTAGAAACCCAGAGAGAGAGATGGTTCATATCTAAATATATCTATATATATATAACTGATCCTATCATGTCAGCATGTCTCTCCTTTGAGAGAAGCTATTTATCTATTTTCTCATTTTTTTGAAATTTTTATTTTTTTAATTCCATGTCATTTTTTAAACAACCAATGAGATGCACTTTCCCAATAACCTAAATAATCTCTTCTCCTAAAATTACTCCTAAACTATCTCCCCCACACTCCCCCATTTTCTCCAAAATTATCTCTAATTCCTATTTATCATCTCCCATACTTTTTATCTATATCTATCTAAAGAAAGTTTGGATTAAAAAAGTTAAGAATTATTTAAATATTCTAACAAAATTAAATAAATAACTTTAAAATATTTATTAAAACACAAAAAATGATTTTATATTTATACAAAATATGTCACAAAATTATGTACTAACAATTTAAATTATGTTTTTTCTGGATTATCAATTTAAATGTTTTTTAAATATTTAATAATATGTAATAGATTTAAATAAATAAAATTCAAATAACAAAAAAATTTAAATATTTTATAGATTATTTAACTAACTAAATATTTATCATAACTAGATTAAAAATTGTTAAAATAACGAAATTATGTAATAAATTTAAAAAATTTCATCAAAGTAGAAAATAATTATAACATAACATTTAAATTAATAATTTAATATATTACAAATTTAATAATGAAATTATGTAATCATAGTATAAATTATGATTTTATGGAAATTAAATTCAATAAATAATTAATATTTTAAAATTTAAATATTTTACATATTATTTAAGTATTTAAACTACTAAATATTTTAAATAAAAAATATTTAACATAAATAGATTTTAAATAGTCAAAATAAATAAATTATGTATTAAATAAAAAAAATCTAAAAAGTAGAAAAATAATTATAACATAATATTGAAATTAATAATAATTTAATATTTTTACATACTATTGTAAATAATTAATTTCACTTATATCAAGTAATAATTCAAAAAATAATATTTATTATTAATAATTTTAAACTCTTAATCTATATTTATTATATAATTATATATACTAAAATTAATATTTATTGCCTTTTTGTGATAAATGTATTTTCAATAAGTATGTATAAATATATTTTGTTAAGTTATTTAATAGAAAACTTTCAATATTTATTGGAGATTAAATTACTATTATTGAAAATTTTAAATTTATTTTATTGTACTTATTGTATTTATTGTGTTTTTATTATAAGTTATTGATTAATATTTAGTAGAGATTAAACTATCATTTGATATTATACTATTTATTGAGTAAGTTAATAATATATTTTTAGTACTTATTGTATTTTTGTAATTTCTGTAATTATTGTAGTTTTCATTATCAATATATTTTCAATAGTTGTGTATTTTTGCTATAAATTTACAATAATATGGGAGATTAAACTATTGTTATTTATTAGATATAAGACTATTAATTTATCTGAAATTATGAGTATTCATGAATTGGTTCGGTGCGGTCATAGGCTATTTAGCCAACCAAATTGACTTGGTCAGGTTAGGGAGTTTGTTAGTTGAAACCGACTAACCTTTTGTGAAAACCGACCCATTCAAGTTGTATTGGTTTTGGTTGATTTTTTGGTTTGGTTAGTGTGTTCAAAAGACTTAAACTTAAAAATTTAATTTGATTTAAAAAATTATAGTGCAATTATTAAGTAATAAATTTAAAAATTAGATTCATGATATAAAACATTTTAGACTAAGAAATATGAAAAAATTCCCACATTTTCATATTAAAAATTATATTTAAAATATAAAATATTAATACTAGAAAACCGACTAACTTGGGTCGAGTTAATTGGGTTGGTTGGTTTCATCAGTTTGACAAATAAACCTAATTGAAATTAATTATTGTTATTTTTGTATTATAAAAAATTTATTAAAAGTAGTATATAAAATATGAATAATTATTAATTATTTAGAAAGTTAAAAATATAAAACAATTGTATACTCTTATGTGTTTCTATTATGGTCATTTATTAGAACACACTTTTAGGGATGGCAATTTTTCCCATCCCTGATGGGGACCTGACTTCCCTGACCCAATGGGGCTGGGGATGGGGATTGTTTTGGTGGGGCGAGAGCGGGGACGAGGATTAATAGGAATCCCCGATTGAGGTCAAGGTTGGGAATGGGAATGTGTGTATTAAATGTTATTTATATTAAATATACTATTATATTATTTATATTATATATATCAAAACATTATTTATAATTTAAAATTTTTATTTATTTTAAAAATACTATTACCTGAAAACATTTTGGGGATTCGGGTCCCTACGGGGAATCCATCCCCGTCAGGGATCAAGGATAGGAGTTAATTTCATAATCAAGGTCGGGGCCTTAGGCCTACAATTTCATTAAGGAGTGGTTGCCCATGTCTTATTAAGGGCAAAATTGGTATTTTTATTTTTATTTTCTTTTGATTAAATTTATTTAAATGAACATTAGGGTCAACATTGTCATTTCCACTATCATTTAATGGAAGATTGATTAAATCCATTCCAAATTATAAGTGATGTTTTAGTAAAATGCTAACTATAGGGTAGATTTTAGTAAATCCATAAAACTATAAGGGGTATTTTAGTGTATGACCATTTTTATTATTTAGCTTTCTCTTAATAAATCTAGTGCATCGCACGGGTCCCCGCTAGTGTTTTGTTACAAGGAGTCTTGCTTCTCACTTCTCATGCGTGTGGATATTTTTAGTTAAAAGGCAACAATGCCCCTGGATCTTTGATATATAAACTTCTCACTTTGATAAAATTGTACTATTTTTTTTTATTATCAAAATTACAATACTATCCTCAACATAGAATAGACCTAAATAACTAAAAGGGATATTTTGGACTTTTTTCTAACATTAGTGTCTAAAATAGGTTTCTGCTTTACCAAAACACCCCTATAGTTTCATGGATTTACTAAAACCTATATTGAATTTTGTTGTTTAGAATGTGTTTGGTTGCAGTACAATTTTATTTAAACTAGTCCAAATGCATGGGAGTCCAAATGAAAAGAATGCAAATTCTGGTTTGATTTTGTTTAGGGTTTTACTTTATTCTTCTTTAGGTCCAATTTTACTTCACTTATTCTGAAATCAAACAAAATAAGGTAAATTTGAAATAAAAGTAAATCATAATTTGAACCAAAATCATTTGCACTATCATGATTTTGCATTAGTGCAAATAAATTCGCATTGCAACCAAACACAACCTTACTAAAACACTCCTTATAGTTTGCAATTGATTTACTCAATCGACCTTTCATTAGATGATAATAGAAAATAACAATTTGGACCCTAACATCTATTTGAATAAATTTAATCAAATGAAAATGAAAGTACCATATTTGCCCTTAATAAGACATGAGCATCCAATTTATTTGGTCAATTTTATTTTCTATATGAAGTGTTAGGGATACTTTTGGAATAAACAATCATGGGCCCATGCCCATGAATATTTTCCACTTAGTCTAGTTGATCATATAACTATTTTCATATGGCAAAACAAACACTTCTTAGTGAAAGACCGATTAAGTAAATAGGTTTTAAATTGTAGGGAGTGTTTTAGTAAAATGAAAACTATAGGGTAGGTTTAAGTAAATCCATTAAACTATAGAGGATGTTCTAGTAAATGGCCCTTAAAGTAATCGTCATTACAACCTATTGGGGGTCAGAATAGGCTAAGGGCAACACTATAATTTCGCTTTGGAGCCGAGGGTGGGCTGAGGAGTTTGAGATCTGCTATGGCTGAGGACTGGTAGGTTGGACCTACGGTGAGAGAGAGAATGTCAGAGGCCTCGGGTGCTAACCCGAGGCGAGGACTCCGACGATCAAATTAGTATGGGTGCAACACCAAGTTTGCGAGGCCTAAAACGAGAGAACTCAGACGATGCCACAAAGGAAACTAGAGAATTCTTAACAGTCTTGGGTCTAGATTCTATATCCTTACCTTGAGAGGGTTGCCCCTATTTATATTTGAAGCCACCTGGAGGTAGGTGGGCTCGGACAGGTAGGATGTGGTCTGGCCTTAAAGAGCATGGTCATCCGAGGTTGCTACATGTGGCCACACCATTGGCCCTGCATCATGTGCCGACCTTCACTCTACGCGTGCCTCCATTGGGTCCACGCTGAACGCTGCCACCTGCCACATGTGCTATTGGTTCGGGCCATGTGCGCCTAGATCACAACCCACCTACTTCCATATATTGTTACCAAAATAACACCACCTCCTCTTTCCTTCCGTTACACTTACACCCTCAAAAATCCCAATCCACTTAGTATATAGTTACCACATATGTTACATCCTGTTTATAGGAATTAATTATATATATCAACCTCGACCGCCAATAGACTCTCTCTTCCAATCAGGTAACTTAATAGGTCAGAACTTTTTCCCGTCTTTCCTCTCTTTTTTTCTAACTAGCCAATTTCTAACTTTGGGCCCGTTTGGTGTGTCTTTTCTGAGAAGATCTTCTTTTAACTCTAACGGTTAAAAAGACACATTAAGCTTTTGCATTAAAATTTGAGCAGTCCAAAGTTAGTTTGGTAGTATCATGTATTTCCATGCATCTTTTTATGACTTTCCGTACGAGAATAAAATGTGAAAGATGCAAAAAACTTCATTTGGAATTTCCCGAAATCAGTCCAAAATGGGCTTCGAGAAGATCTTTTGTTAACTCTAACAGTTAAAAGACACATTAAGCTTTTGCATGAAAATCTGAGCAGTCCAAAGTTAGTTTGATAGTATCGCGTATTTTCATGCATCTTTTCATGTCTTTCCGTGCGAGAATAAAACGTGAAAGATGCAAAAAGTTTCATTTAGAGTTTCCCGAAATCAGCCCAAAATAGGCTTCTTGCGTCTTTTCGATGCTCTAACTTTTGGGCTTTGGCGGTTAAGTCTTTTGCAAACCAAATAGGAATAGATCGAAAATCGATTTACTTGACTTGTAAACAGCCGAGAAATTGCACGGAAAGACGTGCCATACAGGATCTTTATTTTCAGCTATGTAGGTCTTTCGGGTCACACATTCCATTGGAGATAAGATCAAGCATGAGAGATTATGATGATTTTTATTTTGCACCCATTTCCTTTTCCTTATTGAATAAGCTTTTGAGACAAAATTTCCCCATTCAAAAATGATTGAACTTGGCAGTTTCACTTTTTCAATATAGAGATGCAAGGTATGGATAAAAATCTGTTACTATCATTTTTTTTTTTATCACTTCAAGAGGTTAATGAGAGGTGGTGGTGGGGCAGCAAACAAGGAAAAGGAATCCTTGGGTGACTGTTTTGATTTGTTCCACCAAAGAGCTAACCAATCATGCAACCCTCATGGAGAATCTGCTTCAACTAGAGGTACATACTAGGATCCCAAACCATATAGCTCTCGTCGCGGGACACATGATGAATTCATGTTGCATTGTTTCATCAACTTCCTAGCAAATACAACATGTTGGCTGGATTAACTGTTCAAATCTGTTTTGCAACCTTACCTCTTAAGTCTTGTTTGTTTTTCACGAATCTATTTTTCCATTTTAATTCACTTATCCGAATAAGTGTTTTTTAGATACCAATGTTCCTTTTTGTTTAATTTATTCGGATAAATAAATCTTGTAAAGACATTTTTGACAATTTTTTTTCATTTATCTTTTACTTGGGAAATTCAACTTAGCCAAGTCTTAAAAGGGTGGAAAAATCAATTTTACCATAGATCCCACATGTTTTTAAAATAAGAATATAAATAAATTGGTCAATGAAAACCACGTATAATCTCATTAACAGCTTCCCCCCTTCAAAATAAATGAAAAAAAAAAAAACTAATGGGGGCTTAAGAGGATGAATCTATTCATGTATCACCCTAGGAACATTTGGACAGAGTCAGACACAACAAACTAGTTTATACGTATTGATATGTGCGTGATGATATCTAAGATGCCCTTATTCAGCCACTGAGAGACAAGATCTGTCCTCCACTTTCCATTTATTGTTCAATAATGTAAGCTAATGGAGCGCAACCCGGTCGATCTTAGCTGTCAACGAACTCGCCTCTGAGCTGGAGCGTCGGGGAGCCTGAAACGAGAAAAATGAGAGAACTCCGGGGGGAACCCGGTGTGATAACTCCGAAGCTCAAGTCAGTAACCTCTCAAAGGCAAAAGTGTAGACTAGATGGCGCAAAGTTTACATACCTTGTTCGTTGGGGGCAAGGGGCTCTTATAATCACTTCGCGCACTCGCTCCAAGGCCCTTGTCAGGTCGGGTATGATTACCCTTGCGTCTGTCAATTCAGTCGTCGTCCTTTCTACTGGGACAGAACCGTCACTGCCTAACCGTCTCTCTAACTGGAGATGGCGGTGGCAGGTGGCCGTTTAGAGTGCGGCCGTCAAGCGTCAGATCCCAAGTCAGTCAGGTGCGGCGCCCTCGGGTACGGAATTCCTCAATGTCAGGCATGGTACGACTTGTTTGGTTTTGGTGCCCAGAAGGTGATGCGGAGTGGTGAGCGAGGTGTGAAGTCTTGAGTTCGGAGGTATGTATAGGGTGGGCCAGTTTGGCGAGGTGTACCCCGAACTGTTACAAGGTTGGCCAGTTTGGTGAGGTATATCCCGAACTGATAAGGTAGGCCAGTTCGGCATGTATCCCGAATTGTTACAAGGTTGCCCAGTTCGGCGAGGTGTATCCCGAACTGTTATAAGGTAGGCCAGTTCGGCGTGTATCCCGAACTGTTACAAGGTTGCCCAGTTCGGCGAGGTGTATCCCGAACTGTTACAAGGTTGGCCAGTTCGGCGAGGTGTATCCCGAACTGTTACAAGGTAGGCCAGTTCGGCGAGGTGTATCCCGAACTGTTACAAGGTAGGCCAGTTCGGATTACTTTCTGGTTTGGGGCCAAGGGTGAGTTCGGGCCCCCAGTAGGGAGTTCGATCCGCTGGTGTCCCCTTGGTGTTCGCACCTTAGGCTTGCTTTTGTTCTGAGCTGTTGTTTTTTCCACGTGTCGCATAACTGTGAGGTCGGGCCAAATCTTCCTTCATCAATTGCCCCCCACTCCTCATGCCAAGGGTCTTGCCCTGGTGCGGGGAGTTTTGCGAGGTGGTAGGTGGATTTGTCCCGTCCTTTGAATCTTGACTGCGCAAGTTGCTTTTGCGAGGGTTCTTCGGTTTCCGAGAAGGTGGGAAACGTGCCTACTACTCATAAATGTTGATGGTTGTGCAGCGCGCGTTTTGAATTTCAAAAGTTCGCACCGCTGGGACGTGACAACGGGTCATTCAAACTTGAAAAAAGCGCGCCACTGCTAGACGTGCGTTGGCATTTGTTAGGGAGACGTGCGGCGCGGTCAGTTTCAGAAAGACGTGCGTTAACGCGACGTCGGTTTCAAAAAGACGTGCGCTAACGTTTTGCTTTTTTCGGAAAGACGTGTGCCAATCACGTCTCGACCTCAGGGGATGTGCGGTCAGCGCGAATGTGGGCCGTCGGATCGTCTTTGATCTGCACGGTCGGTTCTTGGTTACTGTAGCTATAAATAGTGGGGGACCCTAGTCGATTTGCCACTTCTGTGGTTTGCCTATTGAGCTCACGTCCAACTTTTCAGCTCGGGTCCAAGTTTTTTCAGCTCGCGTTTAGGCTGTTACATAGCCTCCAAGGTTTTTTTGGCTTATTCCTGTCTCCAGAGCCTTCAAAACTTTCTTCCGGTGAGTGCTTTCCTGAATCCACCTCTTTTTCTCAATGTCTAGTTTTGATAGCTCAGACGACTCTTCAAGTAGGACTGATGTAGGTTCTACAAACCGAGCCGTATCCCCTGACTGCCTCAGTGATCCTGAGTGGAACTCGAGGACTATGAACCAGTAGGTCGAGCCTCTTCAGGCAATTTGGCGTCTACCTCTCGCCGAGGTCGGATGCTAGACAGGTTTGGTCCATCGACCATGATGCCTAAGGGGCTTCAATCTATACTTATGTCTTACAATCTGCCTGAGGGGTATACATATTTTATTCCTTCGGGTAGCTTTCCTTGGGAACATGGCCCTAATGAGATCGTGATTTTTCGTGAGCAGCTCGCTGCGAGGTTGCGACTTCCTTTCCACCCCCTTCTCCTCAAAGTCATAAACCACTTCGGTGTCATAAACCCCCTTCTCGTCAAAGTCATAAACCCCGCGTTTCCCCCACACCGAAGTCCGTGGGGAACTTCATTGCCAGATAATAGATGGAGACCACCGCACGTAGAATATGCATAATTGGTTGCCCTATTATGGCGTTGTATGGGGAGGGGGTCGCGACCACCAGGAAATCGTGGTTGAGTCTTACCGCGCACGGCCATGTGCCGACCTCCACAGGTACTGTTATTTTTCCCAAGGGCCTGACTTCCTCTCCGCTGAAGCCTACCAGAGGAGTGTGAGCGGGTTTCAAATCGCTTTTCTGCAACTACAATTGGTCGAATGCCGATTTGAATAGTATGCCCGCCGAACTGCCTGAGTCTACCAGCACGCGCCGGACTTTGAAGTCACTGATCCTTAGCTTTATGACGAGTGTGTCGTAGTGGGGGTAGTGAACACCTCGCGCGTCGTCTTCTGTAAAAAAGATCAGTTCTTCCTTCTTCGGCCTCTTGGGAGGGTTCTGCTCCTCTCGAGCTGCTTCACGAGCTGACATCCTTGCTACCGTCGAAGTGCATCCTACCACCCACTATCACGTGGATGGTTTCCCGAACTGGCCTTTCTTCTGGGGGAGGTCGCTGCAAGGCTTTGGCCGGTCTGTTGCTCGGCTTGGGGACATCCTTCCCGTGTTCCCCTTGCCGATCTGCTTTATTACTATTGTCGTAATGTACAAAATTTCTTAAATACCCGCAATGGATGAGTCCTTCTATCTCGTAGCGGAGATTATTACACTGCTCGGTGCTATGACCGTGATCTTTATGAAAACTACAATATAAATTTTTGTTCCTTTCGTTGGGGTTGCTCTTCAGGCGAGGTAGCCACTTTACGTAAGGCGCGTCCTTGATCGTCATCAGAATCTCGGTCCGCCTTGTGTTCAATGGCGTGTAATCCATCCGAACTGCTAAGGGAGCTCGAGACGACTGGCTTGGCTTCGCCTCTCGGTTATGGCCTCTTCTGTCACCGGGGTTGGAGGGCTGCTCGCCCTCTCTTTTTCTTTTTTCAACCTCGCCTTCGTTTCTCTGGTTGATCTCTTCCTCTGTTCTCATAAACTTGTCCGCGAGCTTGAGGAAGTCGGCCACGGTTGCTAGCTGGCTGGCCACCATGTGCCATTTGAAATCTTTATGCGTCACCCCTTTTTTGGCCGTGGCGAGCTGTACCGCAGGGTCTAACCGAGGGATCAGCAAACATGCTTCATTGAACCATTTGATGTAGCTCCGGATGGGTTCTCCTTCTCTTTGGATTACCCCAAAGATACTTTCCTCGGTTCTGGGACACCTTTTGCTGGTGACAAAGTGCGCAATGAAGATCTGCACGAACTGGGGCCAGCTTTTTATTGACCCGGAAGCTAGGTTCCGGTACCAGGTGCGGACCACCCCTCTGAAGGTGGTGGCGAAGACCATGCACATGCACGACTCGCTTGCCCTAGCGAGGTGCATTTGCGACTGAAATGCGTCGACGTGGTCGTTGGGGTCGAAGGACCCATCATACTTGTCCAGAGAAGGGAGTTTGAAATCTCTAGGCAAGGGGACTGCCAAAAGTTTTGCTGAAAGGGGGGAAGGAACTGAGAGAATGGGGACGGTTTTTAGCTCGCCCGAGCTCGTTTCTTCCTTGCCTCTGAGCTCGGGTAGCACGCGAGTAGCAGTTCGGCAACTTCGTCGGCGCCTTCTTTGAGTGGGCCTAGTGCTGGCGCAGCTTGCCTCCGTGTTGCCGAGCTCGATGGGCCCGGATTGCTGGCCTGCTGCTAAGGCGCTGAAGCGGTTCTCCGTGAGTGGGAACTCGGGCTTGGAGCGCCGAGGTGACTTTGTTGGCAAGGTTCTTGACCCACCCGCGGGCTACGAGGCGGGGGTGATCTTTCTTTGCTTTCGGCACAGGGATGAGGCCTGACTGTTAGGGGGGTTCTGCGGTCAGGAAGCCTCTCCTTGGTGAGGTCGTCCACCTTGCGGGGAGGCCTTGACCGGCTTTGAAACAGGGTGCCGGAGGGGAAGTGGCTGGTTTAAGGGTAGCTAAGGGAATTGTTGTTGATAATGGTGTTGGGAGAGGTGGTGCAACACCTGGTGTTGCTAGAGTTGGTGCTGCTGGAATTGCTGCATTTGGGCCTGAATTGCCCACATGCATTGCATCAGATCATCTATATGGTTTTAGCGGGCTGCCAGTGGGACAACAGTTGGTTCTGCGAAGTTCGTTTCAATGGGGAGTGGGAGAGGGATGTTCAGCGAGGGAGTGTTAAGAGGTGCCACCGCATGTGGCACATTCAAACTCGGGATCCCATCCACTGAAAGGGGATGGTGAATTGCCCAATGCACACCGCCGGAACATGAAGTTGCTCTCCGGTAGTGGCTGTTTCGGTTCCACGTCCGGCACTGCTGGAGGAGGCCATTTCGGTGTTGGAGTTTTTGAAAAAAGGGTTAGGTAAAAGAGATTTAGAGGGAGGCTTTTAGAAGCATTTCCACAGACGACACCAATTGATGGAGCGCAATTCGATCGGTCTTAGCTGTCAATGAACTCGCCTCTGAGTTAGAGCACCGGGGAGGCTGAAATGGGAAAAATGAGAGAACTCCGAGGGGAACCCGGTGTGATAACTCCGAAGCTCAAGTCAGTAACCTCTCAAAGGCAAAAGTGTAGACTAGATGGCGCAAAGTTTACATACCTTGTTCGTTGGGGGCAAGGGGCTCTTATAATCACTTCGCGCACTCGCTCCGAGGCCCTTGTCAGGTCGGGTATGATTACCCTTGCATCTGTCAATTCGGTCGTCGTCCTTTCTGCTGGGACAGAATCGTCACTACCTAACCGTCTCTCTAACTGGAGATGGCGGTGGCAGGTGGCCGTTTAGAGTGCGGCCGTCAAGCATCAGATCCCAAGTCAGTCAGGTGCGGCGCCCTCGGGTACGGAATTCCTCAATGTCAGGCATGGTACGACTTGTTTGGTTTTGGTGCCCAGAAGGTGATGCGGAGTGGTGAGCGAGGCGAAGTCTTGAGTTCAGAGGTATGTATAGGGCGGGCCAGTTCGGCGAGGTGTACCCCGAACTGTTACAAGGTTGGCCAGTTCGGCGAGGTATATCCCGAACTGATAAGGTAGGGCAGTTCAGCGTGTATCCCAAACTGTTACAAGGTTGCCCAGTTCGACGAGGTGTATCCCGAACTGTTATAAGGTAGGCCAGTTCGGCATGTATCCCGAATTGTTACAAGGTTGCCCAGTTCGGCGAGGTGTATCCCGAACTGTTACAAGGTTGGCCAGTTCGACGAGGTGTATCCCGAACTGTTACAAGGTAGGCCAGTTCGGATTACTTTCTGGTTTGGGGCCAAGGGTGAGTTCGGGCCCCCAGTAGGGAGTTCGGTCCGCTGGTGTCCCCTTGGTGTTCGTGCCTTAAGCTTGCTTTTGTGCCGAGCTGTTGTTTTTGCCACGTGTCGCATAACTATGAGGTGAGGCCAAATCTTCCTTCATCATAAGCCATTTCAATTTCTGAATCATCGTCGCATAACTGTGCCGAGGGTGGGTGTGGGTGTATCCACGGGTCATTGAAAACATGAGTATCCCAACCATCACCTACTAAAATTTTTATCCCTTTTAGCAAGTCAGGTAAACAATTTCAAATAATTGATTTATTTGAGTTACCCTTCCCATTCTAGAAAGAGCTTTGGACAAGAGAACCTGGGACATTTTTCTCTCTTTCCTCCAAAAACCTCGTGCCAGTTTCATCATTAGGCACTTTTTGAACCCTAGGCCACCCATGCTCTTTGCTCTCATAAATCCACATGTGTTTAAATGAGAATGAGAATTAAAATCAGCAGAATATGTTTTCATTTCCAAGGAAAGGGCAGGGAATGGCTATTCCCTCAAATGGGGGAATGTCATTCAACGGGAATGAAAATGAAACTCCAATTCTATCCAATCAAACAGTTAGAATTGGAATAGCCCACTCAAATTCAGATTCCAAACCCTTATTCCTATTCCGCGCAAATCAAACGGGCCTGAATATACCCCACCAAAGTCCCATGTACTGCTTGCGATTTTATCCATTATATAGATTGCAAATTTTGATGGTCTACATGTGATGGGATAGGCATTGTAGTTTCCAACCCTTTAATTTGTTTGTGACTTTTTTTCTACCAGAAACCACCAATCCTCTACTTTCTTGTACTGCATCAAAAGTTCTTTCAAGATACTTCTCATTCCATCTGTCTACGATGGAGGTTTTGACTAAAGTGTGTATGGACGATTTCTCAAAGATGACCTCTTCACCCAACTAATTGCAATAGATCTCAATTGTCTTTTTTACTTTGTTTTAACTTTGATGAAGTGTGTATTAAGTGTAGATCATCCACGAACATGAGTGGCTTAATTTGAGGTTGTTGGGCTCTCCATCCTGAAGTTGTATATCCAACGTCCTACATAAAACACTACATAAGATAAAGAGGTACAGGAAAAGGAGCGACCTTGACCAAGTCCCCTCTCCGCCTCCGGTGTGAATCTTGAAGCATAATCAGATTACAGAAATGGGAAGAATAACATCTTTGTTGTGGAGACCAAGTCAAGAAACTCTGTTATATCTTGTCATATGCCTTGGCAAGACCGGGGTTAAGAATGGAACCTCCCTGTTTTCCTTTCATGTGGTAAAGTGCATTCATAGCTTCTCAAGCAATGATCACTCTATTGTCAAGAATTTGTTTACTTGGTGTGAATGCATTTTGATACATAGTGATTAGTTTATCCATTAGAGGTTTATGATCATGAGAGTGTTTATATTTAAAATAAGTGTTTATTCAAGTGCTTTTGTTCAAATAAGTATTTATTTGCATTTGATACCCATCTTTTTCAAGTATTTACTTTAAAGAATAAGCAGTTATTTTATATTGAGCGTTTGGTGATCTTTTTCTTCAATAAACATTTGTAATTCTTTTATCCTTCATTTTTTTTTTCAAAATTTCAAAATATGCTTTTAGTTTATGGGTGGTGGTCTCTGTGTGTGCCCTTTTATCACATGAAGCAAACACAGAAGAGTCATAATCAGAGGTTTCATTGCTTTCACAGGTAATTTGGGGATCAAAGAGGAAGTAATCGTATTTTCAGTGGCATTTTGAATCCTACGATAAAATAGGGCTAATAGCAATTAATAAACACTTATTTATATTTGACAATCGTCTTTTTTAAGTGCTTATTTCATATGCAGCAAACAACGAAGAGTCGTAATTATTGGTTTCGTTGCTTTCTCGGGTAATTTGGGGATCCAAGAGGAAGTAATCGTATTTTGTAGTGGCATTTTCATCGAACTTTCCGTCTGAAGCTTCTACGATAAAATGTGACGATGGCGCCACCCAAGAAAGTTTCCTCCACCCCCGGCCCCGCACCTCCTCTCACTTCTTCCGCCGGGAAGTAATAATGCGTCAGGAACCCATCAAATGACGAATCATCATAACCGTGTTTGTTTTCCGACAAGAACGTCAACGATTCTATCCTCTCGCATCTCCCTTCCCCACCCGCCATCGACATTGAACCCACCATCGTAGTCTTCGTGGCTACCATCATCCTCCCGGGCCGTACCTCCTCCGGTGCTATTAGAACCTAGTGGACATACCTAGCTACCGTAGCCTGAATCTGTGATGGGGTGAGGTCTCTGACCGAGGAAATATCCAGAGGTGTAGTTTTACAACGAGCATTTCAGTGGCATTTTCAACGGGCTATAGCTTCTTGAAATTTTCCTTCCTCAAACCACAACGTAAGATTTACGCAACAGAAATGTATAAGAAAGTAAGGAAATTTTGGTTTATCTTTCAATAAGAGCCTCACCTCTTGAACTTGGAATATCCAATTTCAGGTTTCGTTTGCGGGAGGTGGTTGGAACGAAGTTTGACCATAAGTAGCTGGGTCCATCTGTCTTGAGTAAACAGTGTTTTAGTAAATTTGATGATCTTGGTCGTTGTTTACAGTGCAACTTGTCAGTGGGATCTCTTGAAGCTATTACCTTATGTTATTCAATTACTCGGATTTGGTCTGGGTTGGTCTTGTTTTTTGGTTTCTCCCTACAAGATGGAGAATGTTTTGATTTTCTCTCTGTCCGTGGGTTGTTATTTGTTATCATTTGTCTTGTTGATGTTGAGTATAATTGAACCTGCTTTAGAAGCATTGAAAATGGGATTAAAATGCTAAGAGTTTTCATCTCCTCCCCCCCCCCCCCCTCTGTTTATTTTTTTTCCAATGATTTCTCTTGTTCATCATTGGTGTTATTCATTCTCACAAACTGAGGTGTTTCATACTCCAGTAACCATGACATTTACATGAATGTAATTCCCATTGGCTCTATACTTGAAATCTAGGTATTTCTTCCTCCCCTACGTTTCATATGTTTGAACTGATAATAAATGAATACTGTGGTTTAGTTCTTTTGCCAAAACTTTGGACACAAATTTGCTTTGTGAAGCATGTGATATAACATACTGCGAGATGCACAGAAACTGAGGGGAGATGCTCCAAATAGATATGGTTCAAGAGGCAGCTTACACTAAGAAGTAAGAATATGTCGTGTTGCTTTGTAATGCAAAACTCAGGTTCTGCAGCCTTTCCTTCTTCTTTCTGTCATTTCCCCCCTCCATATGCTCCCTCGAATTTTAAGAAAAGACTCAAGCACCTTATTTCTCTCTCCAACTCATAAGAGTTCTGTAGTTTAGTGTAATCCTCCAAGTTTTAAGCCAGTTTCAACTTGATAACCTCCATAAGAGAACTACAATTTGCAAACCAACTGTAATTGAATTTCTAGATTGATTGTACATGGATATATCATATAAAATTTTTATACGATGATGATTCACAAAATAAGTATTAAAAATTTTCTTAAGAGTTTAGAATTGTTTTATGGATACTCCAATCTACTGCTTTAAAATTGGCTATTTGATCTGGAGCTCATCCCTATCAGCTCTTCTCTCAGGGTGTTTTTCTTGTACTCAATGCTCCATGTGTGCAAATGCAATGCTAAATTGCTAATTACATCCAATTCCTTTGTGAGTGTGGTGATCCCCTGCCAAATCAATAATGAATACTGGTACTTGGGAGAAGCTCCAGTTGCCTCCAGTTTTTGTTGGAACATGTAGCTGTACCTTTGGGCCTTAGACTGTATTTTCCATGCTGCTCTACCTAACTTTTCTATTGCAGCTTCTTTCTCCTACTCTATGCAAACTTAGAGCTGGTCTAAGTTGGATTAGAACAGAACTGAAACTCACAAATATTGGTGTACTCTTTATTGCTTGTCACCTAACTGTATTTTCCATGCTGCTCTACCTAACTTTTCTATTGAAGCACTCTTTAAACAGATGGAAGAAAATCTAAAAGATGATGATCTATCTGTGGATGACAATTATGAAGAGATAAGTGAGGAAAACCTTGCAAGACTCGAACTTGAGTTGTAAGAGGCACTTGGGGGTGATGATGAGTTTTCAGGAATTCTTAACTCAATTCAAGATAGTACAGAAAATGATGTTGAGTCTGATGAGGAGGGGGAAGAAGGAGAAGAAGAGGAATCATTAAAGCGTAAAAATTGCCACTTAGACGGTTGGTTTAGCTTTAAAGGCTGGTTACTGGGGTAAGTTTGCTTTTATATTGATCTATGTACTAGTCAAGAATAATGTGTTTTGGTGTTCAGCGTTCAAAATTACACACATTGGTGCCAACTGTAGCTGTGTCAGAGAACTGATGACCTGGGACCTCCATACAGTTGCATGAAAAACACAAAGACTCTGTCAACCAGATAGGCGTTCTCCTTTCAACATGGCTGCATAGTGTATCTTTGAAAGTTAATACAATTACACTGACCCCATATAGTTGGGACAAAGTGTAGATGAATTGAGTTGGCTCTGCCATTGAGTGGCTACCCACACCTCTAAGATATCTGAAGCCAATGGTTAAAGAAATCAGATGATATGGACCATTCAATCTATAAGACAAAGAATCACACGGACACACATTCACACATGCTTTTCTGCATGTATTTCTGTAACACAAATACACAAAAAGGTTTCCTAATTGAGTCAAGTAGGGAGCTTCCCTACATTTCCATAAACACAAACGCATAGGAAAAAAAAGGTTTTCTAATTGGGTTGAGTAGGGAGCTTACCTATACTTCCTACTCCTTTTTAGTCATGTGGAAAAATCCTATGGCCAATCCATACTGTTCATCAAATAGGGGTCTCTCTAGATTGGCAATGTGTTGAATCCTAGAGTCTACTCTATCCCTATTCCAACCTTGAATTGGAGTTTTGTTTGATAAATAATGGACTTTTAATTTTTTCAATTATTTTTATTTAAAAGTTTCCTACAAAAGAGTCCTTATCTAGAACAATGTTTTAAAAGTTGTGGGATGCATACGCCTAGAGGTGCACCTCCAGGCGAGGCCCCCAAAATGCCCTAAGGTGCAGGCCTGAGGCACTGACACTTCTGAGGTGTACGCCTCATATGCTCTTTTCATGAGGCGTGCTAGAGGCATACGCCTCATGCACTCCTCATAAAAAAAGACAAAAGAAAGAAAAAAGAAAAAAAGGGAAAGGGAAAGGGAAGGGAAAGAAAAAGAAAGAAAAGGGAAGAAAAAAAAAGAAAAGGGAAGGGAAGAATAGGTTAGTGGAAATTTCAACTAGTGATATTCATCTTCATTCTTTTTAGTATAAAAGATTTTTATTAAAAATAAAGAAAAATGAGATCCCCCTTCCTCTTCTTCCTCCTCCTCCTCCCCCTCATAAGGAGGCTTACGCCTCTTATGTTCTAAACTATACGCCTCACGCCTCTAGGTAGTGGAACGCCTCGCATCACACCTCCGCATTCTAAAACATTGATCTAGAACACATGATGCTGTTTTTTGCATTGAAATATTTTGCATGAATTAAGGTTCAAAATATCGATTCGCCTGATACGCCTCAAAATATCAATACGCCCGATACGCCGGTATGGGCGTATCAGGCGAATCGATACCCTTTTTTATATGTTTTTCTTTTTTTTTCTGCAACCGGTTCAGGGGGGCCAGTTTAGGTCTCCTCCATCCCCTGGACCAGTCAGACCCCCGATACACCCACTGTAGGGGCGTACCAGAGGGGTGCCGGAACAATGTGTATCAGCCGATACGCGTCGATACTTTGAACCGTGGCATGAATTTGGGATGATGAGAGGAATTCAGGGATTCCTTTTGAGTTCTAACTATCTTCCCATATTTTAGAGTTTTTGGATAATTTAGATTCACTAAACAACCTAGAATAGCTGAACAACTTGGCTTCCAACATTTGGAGGTGGAAGGGAATTCTAAGGTAGTAATATCCTGGATGAGCAATAACAGTTAAGGTGTTTGGTCATACAGTCAAACTTTAAGGGAGATTGGCAGTGGCAGCCTAGCTAAGGAATTGGGAGCAACTTTTAGGTAGGTTAAGAGATCTGCCAATGGAATGGCTGATGCATTGGCTAAGCAGGGTGTTCAAAGGGAACAGTTGTTTTGGGCAAAATTGTAATGTAATCTGGGGGGTCTCTAATGGATGGGGAAATGATTCCCCTATACTATAATGTATTGCTTGTAAATGTAACATAAATTGAAGTTAATAAATTTCTGTTATTGATACCCAATATATCCTCCCATAGTTGCTTTAGCCATTGCTCAGCTTTCAAGACAATAGCCATCTTATATTATATATGACAAATGGATAAGTTTTTCTTGCCTTTGTTCTTTATAGGAAATTCAAGGAAATTAAGGGCTGTTATTTAGGGGGGGGGGGCAGTGCAATAAATGGTGGGATGTGAAGCTGAGGTCAACAAGGATAATATAGACAAAGCTAATCAGTAAAAAATACAATATGGAAAGAGCTATTCTAAAAGTTAACCAAATGGATAACTATGCTATCCAGACAAGTCATGGATATGTAACTTACACTGAAAATTGAAATATCCTACACAGATACACAAGCTGGTGTTCCGGTTTGAGGTGTCTGAATAGCACCACTATAGGTTAATCTTCCATGCGGTGCAATATCCATGTTGCAGAAGGATTAGAAACTGCTCAATAGGATATCATGCATGACTGAAACAATCATCAGGTAGTGTTTTACTGACTTCATGCATCTTACATGTTGAAGCAGCTAGCAAGTGTACAGCAGGCTTGTTACATCATGGGCTAGGGACAACTTGCATTTCTTTTTGTAGTTATCTGATAATTTGGGGAAATATGTTTCTGAAGCTTTGATTTATAAGGATTAGGGTAGAAGATTAATGGTTCACAATTTACTGCCTTTAGTCAAAAACAAGAAAAATTTTCTCCCACCCTAGTCTCAATGCTGTTGACACTTCTTGTGGCTTGTGTGGACAGCAGCCTGAAACTACTAACCATCTGTTTTTATATTGTCCAGTTTCTGCTGAGGTGTGGTCTCGCTTTTTTACTGCTGTGGGTATCTCCTGGGCTATGCCGAAGTCTGTTAAAGAGCTCTTATGTTGTTGGAAGATTAGGGGTCTGAAGGAAAAAAGGAAAGTTGGTGTGGAAGACAATCCCAGCAGCTGTACTCTGGTCCATTTGGACTGAAAGGAATAACAGAATATTCTGTAACAAAAAGTAAAAGTCCAGATGAAATTGTGCAGTATGCAGTCAGTAAATCAGTTTCTTGGGTTGCTGTTAATCCAGTATTTAACCATACAAATGTATTCCAGCAACTCAGGACTCAATCCTTTGGTGTCTGTAGCTCTTGTTGTTTTCTGGCCAGTCCTTTTGTGGACTGACTATGTCTGTAGCTTCTTTCAATATTCAATAAAATTACTTTACCTTTAAAAAAAATGGTAATAATTCATAAATCACTTGTCCTTTGTTATGTGGACAAACTCGTAGTTTTGTCATCCAGTTTTCCTCGCTATGATTTTATAGTTTCTAAAAGTCCATTCTTCTTTTTTATTGCAGATAAAAAATCTTGCAGCCGAGATTTGTCTTGATAGGGTTGTGGTCCTTGAATTGTTTCATTATCCCCCTCCAAATCTTCTATTGATGTCTTCTGCTTTGTTATGGGCTCGAGCGTAGGATCGCGTCATGGGTCGCTCCCCCGCAGGAACCTCAGATCTTTCCTTGCCCTTGGCCTTGCGTACAGGCCCTATTTTGATTATCTCGTGGGTGATTTGTCCAAGAGATCACCCAACTCTCCTTTACTCTCTTTCTTGGCTGAATATTCGATATCCTCATTCAATAATGGTGTCTCCTTAAATAGGAGATTACAAGAGTCCTAATCTTAGGGAGTCTCCTTGCTGAATAGGGAGACTTCCAATTCTATCTTGCTAAGGATAAGATAAACTAATCCTAATCTGATAACAAGATAAACTAATCCTAATCTGATAATAAGATAAACTAATCCTAATCTGATAACTTACTAACAAGATAAGATAAGAGCAATAGAATAAGATAAGAACAAGCAAGATGATCTAATCTAGTCTGGCGGTGGGTCAGGTTCCTGTTGCTGCCGGCGGTGATGGTACGTCTTTCCGAGGAATGCGTCCATAACTTGCTTTGTCAGATAAGGTTGTACCAGCAACCTCAGTGCCAGAAACCAATCCCGTGGATCCTTCTGAAGGAACAAGAATTGATGCTGCAGAACCTGAGCCCAAGGCAAAATTGCCAGTCCCATATCATGCAAAGCAGATGGTCTATGCATATGAGGCTGAAGAAAGTGCAAACTGAAACTCATGAAAGAGTTTATAGTGGGACAAAGCGTTCCACAGTAATTTTTTTTTTTCAGTTTCATATGCAATGTGCATTAGACAAATTCTGTTCAGTACAGGAGTATGCAACCAGAATGGTATTATTCTTATGAGATAATTACTTATTTAGATGAATCTTTAGCTTTTCCAAGCTATTTGCTTACAAACCATTAAAACTCAGTACTTATTTGGGAACAAATATCATTTTTTTTTTCAAATGTGATTATACCATTCCAATTGAGGGGGGTGTTTTCAAATTAGACTCTGAGATTGCATTCTTTTCTTTCCCTTATTACTAAGTAACTTTTTCCCAAGAGGCCATTAGATGGGGGAAAGTTATGAGAGAAGATTATGGCTGTTCTCAGATAAGCTAAACAAGAATTTCTTCTGGGCTCCTGCACATCAAATCCAAGATGGATGCTAGGGACTTAAATACCATTGCAGATGGATTAGTGCGATTGAGGGTCAATAAGGGGAGACCTCATGCATAGTGTTCTTTTTGTAAGTTTTGATGGTTTTTTTTATTTGCTTTTTTCTAATCATGTATATCCTCCTTTTCTTTTGTTTATATTTAATGAATATTTTCAATTGTCACTGACTCATTGTTAAAGAATTATTTTTTTTAATAGATATTATGGAACAAATGCACACTTTCTTACCCATCTATCTGTACACATGCACATATATACTGTGTTTTGATTGGTCGTGGATATGATTGCTTCTACTCTTCTAACAGTTGCTGTTAGACTAAGTTTTATACTGAATTCTTAGTTGAATATTTAATAAGGTAAATTACAAAGACCCCCCTGTACTTTAATTTTCAACAAATCCCCCCCTGAACTTTTATGTTGCAAAAAATACCCCGTCAGCCATTAAGTCAGACGATGGAAAGCATTAAATTACCAAAATACCCCACTAAACTTTCTCTATTTTCTTTTTCTTGCCCATTTTCTCTTAAAACCTAACTGACCCAAAAATACCTTCATTGCTTCTCACAGGGAAATGTTTCTGCCATCTCACCAGTGACCGTCGCCAGAATGGAACTCCATTGCATTCTAAGTTCTTGAATTCTATGATGGGTGTTCCATCTACAGAAAAGATGATGTGTTGGGGGTTCCAAAAGATGGAATCAAGTGTGGAAGTCTGCTGTAGGATCGAACAAGAGATAGAATTGTTGTTCCCTGTTTCTCTTTAATTTAATGAATAAATTTGTGTTGATGATCAAAAAATTATATGGGTCACCGCTCAGGTTGCCAAGGAATTTGGAGTCAATCTCGTCATGGGTTTGCTCTTGAGATGATAAGTAGTAAACTGTGACTGTTCTGGCTAAGTTTCAAGGGGCGCGCTTGAGCTGCATGTCTATCTTACCAAAGAAGTACTCGTTCTTGGATTGGAAGCCAGAGCCAGAGGCCTTGTCAAGGGACAGAGTCAGAAGCTCCCCATTGTTGAATATCTTTGTTCAACAACCGCCCCATGTGATGTTGAAATCTTGGTCAAAATTACTAGCAGGAGAGCAATAGCCAAAGAGCTCAAAACCAGAGAAGACAATGCCTGCTTCTCTTCCGTGGTAGAGGTTCCTGATCACATGGAGGTTGAGAATGAAAAGCCAAAGCACAGTGTGAGAAAGGCACCAAGCTCTATGCCTCCTGAGGTTTCAGATCAATGCATGAGTAAATCTTCTGAGAAAACAAAGAAAGATACAATGGTTCCAGAGTCCAAAAAGCTGGATGTAGAAACAAGCCCGAAACCATTGACACCAGATGGACCAACATCTGTACTAAACAATGATCATCCTGTGGTTGAGTTAGAACTTTTACAGAGCAACAGGAAAGATGAGAATGTTCATCTGACAAATGAGCACTTAATCTCTAAAGAGGAACCAGCTAACAATAAGAACCGGGAAACTAGCAGGAGAGCCTCTTTCCTAGCAAAGCAGGATTACCCAGAGAATGGCTTAAAGAATAGCAACAACTGAATCTGCCAAGGCAAAGGTCAGGGCACAAGGTTCCCCAAGGTTTGGTCATAATGGGGCTGAGAAGAATGGGTTCACCAAGTGGCATTCTCTACCATCCTCCACTAATGGAAAACTGAGTTCAGTGTCACCTCGGACACGAGCTGGTTCAAGCAAGTGGAAAAGGGGGAGTTAGAAGTGACAGATCACTATTATCTTCTAGAGATGGTAATGGTAAGCGTCGTTTAACCTAATGGAAATTGCCTTTGTCATGAACTTGGTTTCTTTCTGGATTGTGCTTCTAATCAGTGTATTAGAAAGCATTGAAGGTGAATGCCTGGAGGTGCCCAAGCGTGCACTTGGAAGATGCCCGGACGCATACTGTGTAGAGATGCAGAAACACGAGGCATACATCTCTAGTACAAAGGTGCAAGGAAAGGCGTAATCCCTCCATTACGTTTTATGATGATTTTATAAATTAATGAAAAGCGTAAAATAAATTAGAAAAGGGTAGTTTGGGTATTTAGAAAATTTTAAACAACCAGATAATAATCTTTTTCGAAGTTAACTGAAGGAACGTTAATGGAGGGGAGTGTTTGTCTAATGGCTAAAGTTCAGGGGGGCTTTTGTCACAAATTCAAGTACTGGAGATCTTTGTCACTGACCCCATAGTACAGGGGGAGCCTTTGTAATTTACCCTATTTAATATTGTGCTCTTTGCATGGATGAATTCTAAATCCTTTAAGTTTTTTGTCCAACATTTCTAATATTTTGTTTAATTGTTAGTTTTAATGTTAAAATAATCACTCTACTATTAGGGGTGGCAACTTTTCCTGTAAAACCAGGGCCCCACCTTGCCCCTAACCTTAAATGGGGACAAGGTGGGGATGGAGAAAATATTTTTGCCCCAAACCAGAGACAAAGTAGTAGGGACGGATTTTGTATATAATTCTCCGAACTCAATGGTAAATTAGTAAAATAGCTCTAGATTTAAGATTGGTTTTTAAAATTTCTCCAAGATTTTCCTAAATTCTTAAAATCTTAGGATCCTATAATTTTATTTCTAAAGTATTTCCTAAGTGTCGTAAATCAATTCCTAAAATATTCCCAAATTTCCATAATTTTTAGGTAATTACTTCGGAGTGGGAAAAATCCAGAAATTCCTTGGGGAGTGAGTGCCCCACACTGCCAATAGGGATGGGGCAGGACGAGGAGGGGGTGCCCCGCCCGGTGGCCATTTCTAACTAGTAACTACTATGGTGGATTTTTTAGGCAGAAAAATTCTAGTAACTTAAGTATGAGCTATTATTACTTTGATCAATCTATTTGTTAATGGTATGTCTACTGAGAAGATCGTTATGTTTGGAAATATAAACCCAACCTTTTGGATAGAATTTTCGAGGTTTGTTCTGGTCCTTATTCACTTATTCTGTGTGGTCAATCCCTTCCATATATTTGTACTTTCATACCAAACCGACTTATCACTAACTTACCTACCTAATGTAAAAGATACAGTTAAACATCTACTTTTAGGATGTGATATATCACATATTTGCATTCATGCATCTTGACATTCATGTATGAGCACAATTTAACATTTCTTCTGTTAAAGTATTTATTGTTTGTAAATGTATATTTGCAGAATGCCATGATCATCAGCATGGTGCATGTCACCAACCTGCCACGCAAGAGAGTGGTGAAATGGTTTGAACTTTGAAGATAGACATGCAGAAGATGGGGTTCCTGATCACCACCTGCCGTTCCAGCTGTTTACTCCTGAGACGGTCTTTACTAGTTAACTAAAATACTGTAAAATCTGTTCTAATGTGCTTTTTGGTACATTACTTTTGTGAGTATGGTGTACCTTTTGCTCCCATTGCTTGGTAAAATGGTTAAGTACTGGGATAACAAGCATGAGAACATGGAATCTGAGTCCGAGGAGGAGTCATTTCATGCAAGAAAATGCGAAGGTTAGGTTAGTATACATCAGTCAACTCCTCTCAAGACGAGTAACATTTGGTAATGGCCTTTTTTTTAAGATATTACCAAGTTGGAGCTCAAAATTCTTAGGCCATCTTGTCTATTTCCAAGATAATGATTCTGATTTGGACACTTCACGTTGGATATTGGGTGCTAGGATACTGGTCTAAATAAAAGGAACTTCATTAGAAAACTTATGATCCACCCTTGCCCTCTGAATATAATAAGCAAATTGAACAAGTTAATAATCTAAAAACCTAGAATATGCCAAAGAATAAGTTAAGAAACAGCAACCAATGCGATACTGAAGTCAACCAAACTATTTGTTCAAGAAGAGGGTTTCATTTCCTTTTTTTTTTTTTGTTCATTTTGATGACCGTCACATACTGGACCAGTGGACTTTGTTCTATTGTTCCAATAAGAGCCTTAATAGCTCTTCTTATTTGGCATTGTATCTAACTAATTAATAATGAGTAGTTGTAGGAAAGACCATTCCAATTTCCAAGGGATGGCAACTGTTTGTTAATGCAGGTGTTATGAAATGAAGGTATGGAATGGAGAATGGACCCGTCCACAGATGACAGACCATAGAGTTTGGTTTCAGATAATTATCTCGTTATCTGGATCACTATTTCTTCTGTGATGACCCATACCCATTTTTCAGTTTTCTATGATGTTCTGGCATTATTTCTGTAATATCTAATAAATCTGGAAATTTAATGAAATAGCAGAAAATGAGAGAGTAGAAATGGAACTACAAATTAATAGTGGCAGTGGATGATGTCTGAGACTTCAAACACTGGGCCAAAAGTGAATAAACACAATCATGTATCTTGGTACGCCGGTTTCGGAGCATTGAAAGCGTGGAGAGTTTCAAATCTCTCAAATTTCAAAGCTATGACTTTGATTTATTATCAAATTTTATGAATGAGATGGGCATTCCCATGCTTGGGTGGAAACCGTACAGTAGTTGCAACTTTGTATTGGAGAACCAAGAAAGGATCGTTTGAAAGTGAATTTGCTTGAAATTTTTTCTTCTGGGTTTCTCAGTTAATCAACCACGTTTACTCAGAAATTCTAGTAAATTTCAAGCTTTTTAGTTTATCACAGCTAGCGTAACCAGTCAGGACTGAGGAGACATGGGGTAACAAACGAAACTAGTACAAGACAAGAGATTAGTAAAACAACAAAATATAATAATATTTGTCTCGAAATTGACTTTTGAACATGCTTCCTACCTTCCTCATATATGCTTCTCATTTTTCTTTTCTATGCTTTCTTCTTTAATTATAACCATATAATGCCATGATGCCGTCTTATAATATAGCCTCTCGCTTTATTCATCCTTTGTCTCTCTCTCTCTCTCCCCACCTCTATATATATGTACAGCCAAGTCTAAACGATAAACATGTGGATTTAAGATTCAATTTTCATCAAAGAAGGAGAGAGAGAGAGAGAGAGAGAGGAGCATGGCTGGTCTGCAGAGGTCTACAATTTCTTTCAGAAGGCAAGGTTCATCAGGCCTGGTATGGGAGGACAGGTTCTTGTCAGGGGACTTGAATCAAATGAAGCAAAAGGAAGAGGAAGCAGGCGTAGAAACAAGAGAGCTGACCAGAAGCAAGAGCGTCGGATCAACCGCGACGATGGAACGTAGCAGGTCCAACGGAGGACGGGGTTACCGGACTGGAAAGGTGTCTCCAGCCATCGACCCACCTTCCCCCAAGATGTCTGCCTGCGGTTTCTGTGGCGCTTTCAAAAAACCAGCGAATACCCGTCGACCCAAATCGAGTAAGCGCAAGTCCTAGTGTTCCATACCTCCATCCGTGTTTTCAAGGCTCAGGCTGGATGGGCTTAACATATCTTCCCTCTTTTATCTTCTTGTCAAGCTATGCCGGATGATCCATAGATAAACTTTTAGTTTAGTTAATCCATCTCCATCAAAGGAGATGCAGGAGAGTTTATACAAATTTACATACATATATGAATTTCCTTCCAAATTCTTGCTCTCTTACAGTTTGTTTGCATGCAACTCTTGTTCATATTGATGTTTTGTTATGGGTTCCTCAGAATTATTTCATGTATAAAGAAAAACCTCAATTCTGCCTCTGTTTAGACCTACCTTCCTCTCTCTCTCTCTCTCTCTCCTTGTGGGTTTGACTATATTAATGCCACCGGCGCATATTAGCTTCTTGGATATAAGAACTTTTTAGATAATGTGAATGAGAGAGTTGATATTTGATAACAATCATAATTTATGAATAAAGCTTATAAATTGGAAACAATAAACAAGTGGCTTGCATTTGTCACAGTGACGGTTTGATGTTGTCAACCCCTTTTGTCTTCATCCAAATTCTTCCTTTTCATAATTATATTTCTTTCACATTAAGAGTCCCACAAATAGCTGCCACCCATCAAGCATCTCTTGCCGTTTATGTAGCCCACCAACTCATCAAACCCAGTTGCCCTTTTGGTTGGTTATCTAATCTAGAAGTTGGAAGAATCTTAACCATCTGATCATGGGAAAACTTTTGAATTAGTCAATATGTGGGCCATGCAGAAGATGATCACTGATCTCCATGGTTCAGGTCTGTAGTTTAGTAGGGTCTATGGTTTCATTTCTTGTTTGAAGCAAATCTGTGGTCTTAAGGTCTCATGAGGTTCCGTCTAACTTTGGTTTATGCATTTGATTAGTTAGTGGTCTATAATTTGATTAAGTAATTGATTTAAATATTCAGGCTGAGAAGATGGACCCTTCGAACAACCTATCATACTCATGAAAAGGCAAGATGCCAGGAGGAAGCCGACTTGTGCATCGAACTGGGGACCCTGGTTGTTGGGCCGTCCGTGGATCGGGTCAACTTGGCACCCAAATTGACTGCAATTCTGAATTCTCTCATTCTCTGTAAATTCAATTTGTTTATGTCTTGCGGGTTTGGGATCGGGCCCGGGCTGACCCAGAAGAACACCTGTGGTCCACTTGGGCTACTTTAGAGGGCTGCAACAGCTCATTGTGCTAAAAAAGGGGCCCATTCAAACCTAACAAGCCCACCCCATTCAACCTGACTTTACTAGTTTCACATTAAGCGTGGGTTGACCCATTTAAATCCGAGTGTATGGTATGGAGTGTGGAAGGCTTGGTTGAGTGCCCGTTCGAGAGGGATTTCACGCGGCAGCTTTTGGATATTGCGATGCTGGGCCCATCCAGACAGCCTGTGGCGAAAACCTAAAGTCAAATTAGCTGTTTTTCAGCCAAAAATGGCTTTCTCTTTCTGTTGAAGGTTTATTCTTCAAAGCAACTCAACCAAAGATTCAACCCTCCCAAACGACGGGCTCTGGTTGCCCCTTGACTTGCTTCAGTCCAAGCAATAATTAGACGATAGCAAGTAGAGGTAAGTATGTGTCAATTCAGTTTGGAATCAAAATTAAGATTGGTTTTAAGCTATATCCGTACAATTTGTTCTTTCTTTACCCACCCAAAAAAAAATCAACATGTTATTTAAAAACTTGATTATCAATAATATATAGTTCAAAACTTAATATAAATTAAAATTTGTAAATATTATTTTTTACATATTATATACATTCAAATATTAAATTAAAGAGAAATGATCAAACCACTTAACTGATTCAATGATTAAGTGAGACCAAGGTCTTTGTAATCATAAGTGCTTGGGTTAATATCTTTATGCCCTTAAAGTATTTTAAGATTTATTTAAAAGCAATCTTGGTCCCAATGCCAGTTCTTTGGGTCCGTTTGGGTAGGGTACCCCTAGGCCCTAGAACCAGCCCAAGTGGGGGTTGGTTCCAATAATTAGACCCATACTCAACAACATTTGCTCACCCCTAATAGCAAGTTCTAAAGAAAACCATTGTGTTTGGATCATTTTGGAATTATTTATCAGATTCTCACCCTAATACCATGGCAATATCTATTTATGGCTCGAAACTCTCTCCATCCAAACAATGGATATGGCATTAAATAGAACAGAATGGTGGAACAAGATTCATGCAGCTGACTCCACATGGTTACGAAGTTAGACGATGATGATGATGATGATGAAGATGATGCACTTTTGGGGAATGATATCTGAAGTCATTATCACCCCGGATTTGTTGATGACCTATCAGTGGCATCCTTTGCTAGATGCCCGATAGTAGGTGATGAAGGAAGATTTGGCCCGACTTCTTGACCACACATGTGGCAGAAGCAACAGCTCGACACGGCAATACGCTCAAGGCGTGAGCTTCGAGAGAAGGAACCAGCGGTCCGAGCTCCCCAAAAGGAGTCCAAACTCTCCCTTTAACCCCGAGCCTTACGAGGAGCGCAAAGGGCAACAACCAGAATTGACCCGCCCCAGAGCAGTTCAGGCCACACCTCTACCTGAACTCAATACTTCACCTCGCACACCACTCTAGCACTTCGTCTCCAAGCCGTCAAACTGAACAACCATACCTGACACCAAAGGAGTCTGTATCCTGAGGCAATGCACCTGACTGACTTAGGATCTGACGCTTGACAACCGCACTTCAACGGCCACCTGCCACCTGCCACGGCCACTTCCAGTCACAGAGACAACTCCGACAAAGAGAGCAGTGGCGGTTGCCTGCCTTAGCAGAGGTGATGGCACCCGAATTGGCAGAAGTGCAGAAGTAATGATACCCGACCTAATAGGAGCTTGGGAGTGAATGCGTGAAGTGGTTATAAAAGGCTCTCTTCCCCCCAGAAGGAGGTATGTGATAACTTTGCGCCATCTGGTTTATTATCTTGCCTTTGAGAAGATAACTAACTTGAGCTTCGGAGCACTCTCACTAGGTTCCTCCCCGGAGATACTCGCTTTCTTCCACGTTTCAGTCACCTTTTGCTCCAGCCAGAGGCAAGATCGTTGACAGCTAGGACCGGCTGGATTGCGCTCCATTAGTAGGGGTGTCAATTGGCTAGTTTTGGGTTGGATCCGATCCGGTCCAAATCTTATCAAATCAGATTTGGATGGTCCATATAATTATTGGATTCGACCAATCCAAAATAAATTGTTCCATATTCTTATTGGATTAAATTGGACCTAAACCAAATTTCCAATAATCCAATCATGAGGCCAAACCCTTGTCCAATTTGAAACCGATCAAAATTGAAGGTGGCATAAAAATCACTTTTATGAAAATAATTTTATGAAAACACTTTTATAAAAGTAATTTTATGAAAAGTACTTTTACGAAAGTACTTTCACAAGTGTAAAAGCACTTTTATAGAAGCAGTTTTATAAAAGCATTTTTACAAAAGCACTTTAATAAAAGTACTTTTACAAAAGCACTTTTATGGAAGTATTTTTATAAAAGTACTTTTACGAAAGCACTTTTGTGAAAGAACTATAAAATCATTTTTATAAAAGCACTTTTATGACAGTACTTTTATAAAAGCACTTTTACAAAAGCACTTTTATGAGTACTTTTATAAAAGCACTTTTACAAAAGAACTTTTACGAAAGTACTTTTATAAAAGCACTTAAACAAAAGTACTTAAAAGTACTTTTGCGAAAGCATTTTGAAAAAAGCACTTATACGGAAGTACTTTTATAAAAGTACTTCCATATGCACTTCTATGGAAGTACTTTTATAAAGCACTTTTATAAAAGTACTTTTACACAAGCATTTTTACAAAAGTGCTTTTTCAATACAAAAAGGGTATATTTTTGTAATTTTCATATTTCTTTATTTTAATATATTTTTATAAATTTTATATATTCTGTTTTTTACATATAATTTTTTATATTTCATTCGGTTTGGATTGGATCCAATATAGTCCATTTACATTTTAATGGTTTGGATTGGATTTGGATGAATTGGGTTCAGTCCATTTGTAAGTGGACTCACATTGGACTGGATCGGGTTGGTCCAAATCCAATTCAATTGACACCTCTACTTGATAGGAATTCACCTTCAAGTGTGTAAATACAATTATACAAATTCCCATAAAATATAGTATGTGGTCTGTATTTACATGCTCAAAAGTGAATTTCTATTGGGTCCCGTTACATTAGGAGAGACCATTCTACTCATTTTGGGATTTTTATGCTTGCATCCCTCGTGGAAGAAACCGGATTCATTTAGTGCAAGTCCCATTCAAACAGCCTTTATAGCCTTGCATTGGGAATATCTCCCCATGAAATAAAGCACATAAGTATATTCTCAATGTAAGGTTGTAAATAAGGTTGTTTGAACAGTGCTCGGATGGATCTTGCACTTATTGAAGCCAATCTTGGAAAAGAGTAGAATTGAAGAGCATTGGGATTTGTAACAAAGATAGACATGTATAATAATGTAATCAATAAAAAATGAACACACTAGCATTCCATATACATAGAACCCACATGTGGTGGGGTCTATGTTAGTTCCATGTGATGGTGTGTGGTTTGGTGCTCCCTGTTGGCAGATAACTTAGACACCAGACTAAGTAGGTCGCTTGGTCAAGTTGCAAGAAAGTGATGATCACAATGTCCGGGTTGCTTTATTTGAGGTGAGCTGATGTTTAAATCAACGAAGAGCTTTGAGAGAGCTAAAAGCAAGAGAACTAGTGAAATGTGAGAGTTAAATCGCGCGTACTTTTTCTGTGAATGGGGATGCCTTTATATAGGTTAGTTGTCACAAGGCTCACGAAGTATGTCCGAGATCTCTGACCCATCTAGTTCAGAGGTGGTTTCACGCCCAGAGATGGACTGCACGTAAGTGGGTGGTGTCTATCTAGTTGCGTCCGAAGTGGGCAGGGTGATAACTGGCTCTTCCGATGTGGTGTCATGATCCCGAGGAAGTCAGAGATGATAATCCACTGAACAAGGAGGTCGCCCGACACGTCAGGCAGGTCGCTAGCTGAACTCGGGTCAAATCGGTGGAAGCATGTCAGCTCTTATGCCAACTTGATGTCTTACTGAGTTGTTCGCAATTCGGTCCATCGAGGTCATTAGGGCAGGTGTGAGGTGTTTGAGACACTCCTGAGATTTGCTTACATGGTACTGAGATGTCATCTGACTATTTTGAAATATCATGTGTCATCATATCAATGGAGAGCCAAATCACCCCTCATCACAATTCACCATGGATATAAAATGTAACCTATTGTGCATGATTGTGATAGCAGCAGATCTGGAGTCAATTGAAGAAAGCGTGAAAGAAAGAACATGGATAATTGCATTTAAGGGGGAAAAAACTGGGTTAATGGTATTTGGGTTGGGGTATTGGGGGGCGGACGGTAAGATGGGTGGCAATGAGATTGGAGAATTCTGATAAAATGTGTTCTATAAATCACAAGAGAGCTTTAAGAAACTGTGTGTGTATGGAATAAAGAAGAGATTACGTTGTCTAATGTTACCTCCAAAGATTTGCACAATCTTTCTTTTACAAGTTGGCCTCACGATGTTATCAAAATGACAAGATCCCTTGGGAGCTGGGAAAACTAAGATTTACTTGCAAAAATGATCAGAAGTCCAATAAATATATATATATATATATATATATATATATATATATATATATATATATATATATATATATATCTTTATTATTTACTATATAATGCTGATAATTGTCATGCCAAATCTCTTTCTCTCTCTCTCTGCTTTTAATCCATTTCAAGACAGCCATCACTCCAGTGTATTTCTATTTGCAGTTATTTTTGTAGGTAATTAGATTACACAATGGATGATATATAAGTAGAATATTAATTTTGGATATTTCATTTAGCATTTGATAAAGTGTCACTAATAGTGGACACTTGCCCTCCTTAGTGGATCTGAACAAAACCGAGGGAGATGCACAAGTGGTGGTTAGGGGTGAAAGTTGGGCAAGGTTAGGTTGAATTGAAGTGAACCCTAACTTAATCCAAGTTGCTAAACCCCTGACCCTAAAATTTTGGGTTGTGTTCAAGTCGGATTTGAGTTGGGTTCGGGTTGATTTGATTTCTCTACTTTCTTTTGTCAAATGAAATTATCTCTTAAATTTTAAGGGTTCATTTTAATTCAATATTAATATTATTATGTGTAAAAGAATATAATTATCATGTTTTAAAAAAAAAAAGCTTTTAATTTAAAATTTCTTGACATATAATATACAAGCATACATAAATGCTCACAGAAAAAAATACATAAATATATGGATATATACATGCATCAATGGTGAATATGCATATATAAAAATACTTTCATTCATAAATACATATTTATAAAATTATAAGTTGTATTTGAGTTGAGGCAGGTTGGTCAATGCCTAAATCCTAATCCATCCCAAAGTTACGACTAACTCTAACCTGAACTTCAACCCATCCCTAGTTTTCTGGGCTGGGTTGCCCAAATTGCAGCCTAGTAGTGATACTTCTCTGTTGGAGGAAAACTAAGAAAGTATCTGCAAGAGAAAAACTAAGAAAATGGAACAAGAGAAACCCATGTTCAGGCCTCCTAGAAGCATTTGGATCAAGCAATTTCAGCATTATTTAATATTTTATAATTAGGAAAGAAAAGAAAAAGCAACCTAAAAACAAACAGAAAAGTAGAAAAGTGTAGAGTAAACCATTAAAATAGGTTAAGGCCCGGATGCTCCATCTTCTTCTAAATTAGAAATTTAGAATGATATCTTTAGCTAATCTGCTCACCACCCCTGTTGAATCATAACTGGCGATAATGGCTTCTCTTCGGTTTCACCTTGTCATCCTTATGCTTCTTCAAGTGATCCTCTTCCTCTATCACCCTGTCAAATCTGATGATAAGAATTGTTTCGATATCTTTCTTTTTTTTTTAATTTTTATATTTTTTCTTTCCACATTCCTCCTCCTCCTCCTCCTTTCATTTTTTGTCTAAAATGGCAAAATTGGATTTTAAAATTTCAAATGACTTCACATGTACCTTTCATTGATGGATTGGGTTGGTCCAACCAGCCTAAATTGACCGGTTTAAACCATCTATTATCTATTCCCCGGTCCAAACTGACGAGTTTCCAAGGCAGCAACTTCCAGAACATCCAGGTTGACCGAAGGACCGGGCTGGGCTTTTCCTAATTATGGTTGGTGGACACCCTATGATGATGGCCATTCAACATGACTTCACATCTCCACCCTATAAGGGCCTCACCACAATACATCCCCGCCGTATATTGAGAATATTTCCCGTTGATAATATCAGAACCAATGATATCATTATCGGGAAATATTCTTAATATACGATAAAAATGTGCTGTGGAACGTTGAGGCAGAGATGTAATCTCATCCAACATGAGTCCGGATCTAGTCCCAACAAATCCAGACAAGGGAAATATTCCCGATGTGTGACTGTAGTAGATTGTTGGGGCCATATCCGAACTCGTCCAACATGATGGGTCACCTGATGGGGGGCATAAGTATTAATTTTGCCTAATAAAGTCAAAGAATTAATTACTGGAGAAATGATGCCCTTTACTTGTGGTATACTTTTTTACCAGGTAGTTATTAAAGCTGTGTTTGGTTTGGCAATATTTAGAGAAACAGAAAGTTTTAAGGAATTTCACAAAGAAAATTTTCTCTTATTTTCTATCAAATCAGACAGAGCCTAAGTGAATTCTACCGAGAGAGACTGTTACACATGATCATGTTTCTAGCAGATCGGGACTCCATTGTCCATTATATTGTACCTCCCAAAGAGGCCTTGTGCTGTGCTCGGCAAATGAACCAGTTCTCCCTTGGCACAGGCTAAAGAGTTTTGGAGAGAGAACATCTTTGTTAACAAACATGCTCAAGAAATAAAAATAAGAAGCCTATCATATTATTATAATTAATCTATATTCTATAATATATACGTCATGTACAAAGCAGCAAAGTAAGAGATCAATCCTCTGTTCTCTGAACCTTGGTCCTATACACCAACACAAATATTTTCTCCATTGAGAAGTAAAGAAAATAGCCCGTTGAGTGTGTGACGAATGATCCAAAGCTTGACCCCACAATGCAATGCCACGCAGGACCGTATACCCCATCAAACTCCTGCAACGCAATTAGAGATGCAATTATGTTCATCAAGCAAGTACAAAAAGGGCAAAAAAAAAAAAAAAAAAACTCTATTTGCATTGATTGGATGAAACCCAGAGGCTGAATCTAATAATTTATGGCTATCAGTATCACAATCTAATGGAATCCATTCCCCTAGCTACATGCACAATAAAGGAAATGGAGACTTCAAATTGTTTCAGCCCTCATCTTCAGATTATGTCAAAAATCAATAATTGGGTCGCCTGGTTATTATTTACATTGTCATCTACTTTTTACTGGGTTCTTGCGAAAAAAAAAATGAATCATGCAAAGAAGAACGAAGATAATTAGTTTGCTACAGGCCGACCACTTGTATAAGGGTGCAAATAAGTTATATATAGTGCAACTTTTGGTTTGTTTTTGTTTGAAGGTTTTACTTTGTTTTGCTTATTTGCAGTGCAGATGATGAAGTAAAATAAAGCTAAAAGCAAAAGAGAAAATGAGCCAGAATTTGCACATTCTCCTTTGCATCTCCATACACTTATATATCAATAAAGCAAATAAAATTGCACTGCAAACAAATAGAGCCTACCTTCTTCAAGTTGTAAGCCATGTGTTTGGAGCTGAACTTCTGTAAGCTGTCATAAGTTCGTCGAGCGCAGCGGAAGGCATGGACTTGCATGAACGCAGGCATATCGGCAACCAGAGCCTTCACCTGAAGGGATGAAGCCACGGTTGATATGTTTGTCTCGACGTGTGACACCGACTTTCTTGCCTCCACAAAATCCTTTGCCTCTTCTGATCTTTGTCCTCCTCCGGCGTATGCTTGTATTTCACCAAGGCTGAAAGACCTTCTTAAACCACAGCTCCAGGACACGGCTTTGCTCGGTTGTCTGCTGCAGGCAGCTAAGTCCGGTTCCAGTCTGCGAATTCCGGCACCGGAGATACAAGCACCCAAGGATCCTCTTGGTTGCTTCTCATGGGTATCCATCTCTAGGGAATTGATGGGGATGGATGTAGTGTTTGGCATATGGCATGAAACGTCACTTTCTTGCAAATTTGGAATCATGATACAATGTTGATTGATGTAAGGGGTTGAATAATTTAAAGACAAGCGAGAATCCATGTATTTATTGCCTCTGATCAAGGACAAATAAAATGCTTAAGAGAGATTTGATGCACTTATTTGTTCCCCTATAGCCCTGCTTTTGCTACTAGCTCCTAGGTCGTCGATTTGGTCTACGACAGTTTTGTACCGAGTTTTGTCTCCACTAATGTTAGGCTTCTAGACAGGTGGGCACATGTGGAAGCTTCCCTCCATTGTCTTTTTGGAATTAATGCTCGCTCCACTAGTCTGGTTCTCTGTAGCTTCCTCAATTGTCCTATAAGGGTACAAAATAATGCAGTTATGAAATTAGTGTATCTGCATCATTGGAGTTGATAAATTAATAATCTGGACCTGGCCGGAACTCGGAAGGCCGGCCACCGGGTCGATCTACATCAACAAGAGAGTCAACCTTTTGAGTGAGTTCAGTACCATTCCTATCCCCTGCGGATTTGGTAAATTTTCTGTTTTATAAATTTTTATAAGTTTGTACAGTTGAGAACAGTTGGGGGAATAGAAGAAAACCATAAATTTTTCGATTTTTTATATTAGTATTTTGTGTTATCTAGGCACTATTATGTGGCATGTAAAGGTTAAAACATTATCCCCATTGTAAGAATTCTCTGTTGATTGAAATGGGTACACTCAACCAAACAAGAAAAAGTTAAGAAGAGAAGAAAACACCTGATGTTCAAGAAACACTCCAACACCAAACACTGTCATTGACTACAAACTCCTAGCAAACCGGACCAGCCCAGGTAGGTCGATATCGCATGACCAAGACAAATTTGTCTCCTAGAGAAACAAATGGAATTAACATGACCAGAAAGTTCAACAACTAAATTCCATCTAAAATTGGATGGATGGATGTAGCTTGCCAAACAATGAATTAATGTATGTAACTAATTAAGTAAGCCATGACATGGTGCTAAGAATGAAGTCTACATATTATTCATTTCTGTTATGCAGAGACTTGCTGTTTGTTCCCTACCACAAATGGACTATATGGATGCTTTCCAATGGTCACCTAACATTATTGTATATATGTATATATTAAAGATGGATGATTTATTCAAATTATTTAAAGTGATTACTTTAGGGTTAGTTTTTGATTATCAGATCTTAAATGCACCAGCGCATTGTACTAATAATGTTGTATCAAGATTTTAGTACACTTTCTTCTGTCTCAATTCATCTTACCTGAATACATTTTGATTCCAAAGCATCTTTCCTTTGTTCTAATTTTACATTCATCTCGTCAAATAGTATATCATCAATCAATGTTATGTCATCAAAAACCAATACACAAGATATGGATTGAGGCTGCATTTGGCATTCCTTATTTCAATGACTTATATCCTTTTTGTTGTTAAAAAAAATTAGTGTTCATAGGGGCATTTCAATCACATAAAGGAGATAAGTCCTTAAAATAGGGAATGCCAAATGCAGCATAAATGCTAATATTCCTTATTGTAGTAAAAAAAAAAGTCCTTGTAAACCCATTTGGGAGGACTTTCATGGGCAGTTTTTTGGAGTCCAGATCACCGTAAATCTCATACATGATGGATCCCACTTTTATGGTGAGCCCCAGTTTCATAGTGAGATGTATGTGTGGTGTCAGATCAAGTTGGTAGGGTGTTGGAATGTCTTTTGTTGTTAGAAGATACCAATTCCAGTTTTTTACCTTGCAAAGTGGGCCCCACCCAGACAGCCTATAAGCATTGTTTGGTGAAACACTTGGAAAGTCCATACTAGTTGTCTTTTAGCCAAAAAAACAGAAAAAACTTCTATTACTTTCATGGCACCAAAGCTTATATTCATCGGCCTCCGCAGCTTATTTTTCCTTTTCCATTTAGCCTCTTGTAAGCATGTTATATTAGTTTACTTAGGTTTCTGCTCTTGCTGGTTAGGGTTTCAAAATGGCATGACTTTTGGACCAACTTCCTTACCCACTCTTGTAGATTTATCATTGCATTCAGGCATTATTATTTACAATGCTGCATTGCTTACAAAGAATGCTGACACAAAACCTAGGCTCAAGCGCAGAAATTTCTGGGCCGGGCTATCACCCCTAACCTTGATCCTTTCAATATGCATCACATGGCTTGGCTAGCTAGTAATGGCTTATGAGAGCCCTAAAGGCCAACAATATGTACAAGTAATCCTGCGTCTGATTTCTCAATCCATAAAGAAAAATGATACTTCCCATATTAGTTTATTAGATGGTGGGGTTAGGGTTAAGAACAAAAAGAGATGCTACTAGACTTGGTATCTGAAAAAGGATGCTAGACAAAGTGAAAGAAGAAAGCTGTAGCCCCATTCCCTTTGAGAGTCGAGCCATATCAACTTTGAGATTTTCCTCATGGACCATGGCTTGGATGCCAATTTGTTAGAAGAAAGCCGTCGGCTAAATGCAACCCTGAAAGCCCATTTAGCTAGGTGACTTTTGAAAAAAACAAAAAGAAATGATTTAAGCATAAGCAACTCAACTCAGAGTCTCAGACTTCTTCATATGTGGCTGCTTGATCAGTTCCCTTAATACCCATTTGCATCTATTGAGTTTAAGGCTCTCTCACTTCAACTAGTTCCAGTTTCAAGCTTCCAGATGAGATATTGATAGCAGTCTAGCACCTCCTTTTTTTCTGCACTGACACTGTTGGGTCTGTTTCTAAGAAACATCAAACATCCATTGGTGCCCACATTTGAATAATGGCAAAAGCACCATCACAACCAAGAAGTCTCTCCATGGTCTAGTACATGCATCTTGCTGTCTAGAGGACCTACTGCAATACATGATTGTCCATAAGCCCTTTCTATTAAAATGGGTTTGGCCCATCTGTACCCAAAGTTAAATGAAATGCCACTTGAATGAGTAGAGTAATTTTTTTTTTTTTTCATTTTCATGTAATCTAGATCAGGACGTCTTCAATGGGCCCTAAACTGGGACTGCTTATAGCCCATTCCCCCCATTCGGTAATCATCAAAATATATGTAACAGGCATCTATTTCTCTTGTTGACTTTGGAGGAAGGAGGTAACAGAGAAGGGCCCCATGAAACAATGGCTGTATATGGGCAAGTACCAATGTCTTTGATAGCTACTATATCAAATCTATTGTGACATGAGATAAACTCCCTCCCAACAGAAGAAAAGAAAAAATAAACAACAACAACATTGGGCTAACAAGTAACTTGCTTCAAGTGGTTTTCATGGGCTTTCCTGTAGTTGTCCTCCCTATTTGGATATTGGCATATGGACAGGGATGGTTTACTGATATTACCATTAGGGCTTTTAAAGCATTCGATTCTTGCCTACTGTTTCAGGACTTTTGTGAAGGAAACAGACAACAACTAAAGACAATTGCCATGAATGAGAGGCAGTAGGATAGTTAAATCACTCAATGTTCTCCCATATTCTCTCTATTTTCTTTTGGTGGAAATAATTATTATTTTAAATCTGTATCTAGCTAAAGTGCTAAGCAAGCTCTCTAAGGCTCAAGTTGCTTTCCTTGGGATTTAATTGAATATTTAAGTAGAAATGGTTCATCACAGAATTGGGCCATAAACAATGTCAAAACCAGGAGTGTCTCCAACCCCCCACTTCTAAGCCCATGACAACCCACATGGGAGAGTACACCATTGCATGCATTTGAATCTCAGCACATGCATCCCCTTATGCTAAATGATAACCATAGATATAGGAATGTATGTGATATTGTGATAGAAACCAAAACTATTGGCCTCTGGGGCATGGTCAAAGATGCTTGATCTCATAATCAATAAATACAGTTGTGGGAATCCTTTATTGTACTCTGTGGCTATGGCATCACTGCCTGCATATATAGGCTATTGATTCATACTTTTTATATTGTCATTATTTAGCATAATAAATGATATGTGTACTCGATCTACAAACTGGTACTGAACTCTGAATAGCCTGCATTTTATTTTCTTATTGGTACACTCAATAATAATCATCCAGCCAATGGATCTTGGATGGTTTCTCACTGGAGTTTAATAACCTGTTGATTCCCCTTATATACAGTACATGATATTCAGTATGTATGAATGATGAATTTGCATACCATTAGGAGGACAGTCTTGGAATAGGCCTTCATACAATGAACTTGGAAAACTAGGGTTAGGAGCTCTGTTCTTCAACTATTTACTAAATTTGATCAAGGCTAAATCCTAATGAGAACAGCTGAACAGGGAATCAGATTCACATAAGCAACAGAAGAGAGAAAGGGGATGTTGGACAGAGAGAGGTGAGTTACTACCATTGTGGACAAATAGAGGAAGCATGGTGTAAAAGCAAGCCCATCTCCATACCTTCATAGAGAATACATCTAATATAGGAAACAAAGGAAGTAGCCCCTTTTATCAAGAGAGGGATGGGAATTCCTAGTATGGAGGAAAGAGACAAACATAGACCTTCCAGGCTTAAAGAATAAATTAGGGGAGTAGTTAGTGACTTTAGGGACCACTACCAAAGAAGAGAAACTTAAACCCCATTGGCAACCTACACTTATATTATCAAAATCTAATCTTCCTATATCTTGATAGAAATAGAAATGGCATTAATTGTCATGATATGGATGTATATGTTTATTCTTAATTCTGTTTTCTATCTGCATACATGCTCAGCCAGTAGCTTGGGATGCATTTCATGCTATAGGGTTATGGCTTAAGCATGGAGGCACATGATCAGAGGCCAACAGTGACATAGCTCATATTCAATTTTTAATGTATCTTAATTCAATATTTTTGATGATTAAGCTCTGGGGTTTAGCCTATAAGGGAAGAAAAACCTGTAAGATTTCCTTATTCATCACTGTACTTTCTTGAGTATCTTCACTATTAAGTCACATGCATTGTTTCTGGATGCACTAAATGTCTCGATAAGTGAAAAGTGTCCCTTGGTTATTAGAAATACTCAGTTATTCTTATCATCTCAGAAGGTGCCATGTGTCCTGTAGGTGATTCTATAATTTATCCCAACGAGGCTTTGTTAATGTAGTGCCAGTGGTGCTTTGTCACATGCATATTTGATTTGCTTTAGCCTAAGTCCTTCTGGTTTGGAGCCTGAGCCAAGCCAGGCAGCAGCAATGGTGCATGTATGTTGATCCCACATTCTATAAATGGCTACAAGCTCTGTGCACATCCAAGAGCAATAACCATGTAAGAGTGTGAGGGTGAGGCAGCTCTCTTTCTCTAGCAATAGTCCTGCTCTTTTTGTAGATGCATGGGTTCTGTCATCTCTCTCTCTCTCTCCCTGCTTCTTCTTCATGTGTTTGTTGGAATGAGAATATTGCAGAAATAGGAGTTCCTATCAGCCCAAAACAGTCTGTAGATTGTTTTTTCTTATCGTCCGTTTTGGACTGAAGGGAGCTCCTAATTCTTCAATTTTCCTGCTTCTACCAACCACCTATCAGTTTCTAAGGTCATAGGCATTATTGTATCTGTGGTGTTTGTAATGACCAAAACCGCTACATGGGGAGCATTGCTATGTGGGTAAGTTTCATTTGCCTTTTATTCCTGTTGAGAATAGATTAAGCTCATGATGATCAAGTTACACTGTTTTGTTACTTCTTTTTGTCTTTGTTTTCTTTCTTTCCCTTTGGTGATTACAGTTTGTTATATTTCTCAGGCAGACTTGGAATTGGAATTTGGGCTTTATCCTTTGTTTAAGGATTTATCTAAGTTGGTTGAGGTATTGAGCCAAGGTTTGGGTTTCATGAACTAATCTAAAAGTCTGCTTGCATGAGAAATATTTGTCTAGCTTTCTTATATACACTATACACCCAGGTCAAAAGGAAAGTAAAAGTTATTAGGAACTAGGGTAGTAGGCTTAGTTTACATTTTAATATCTTTTACCAATTTGTTAAGTGAGGTTGTCTATCATCTTAATATCTTTTATCCTCCCTCATAAGAAAAGATGAAAGATAAAAGAATTATTCTCTTTTTTTTTTGTTAATTTTTCTAAAATTTGAACTACTGGTTTGTTCCAATTTTAAAGGAAACAGGAGGTTAAAACCTGTGTGCTTCATCAATGGTTATATGATAAAATTATTGACATAGAAGGCCCATTAGGCCCATCAGGTTCTTTTATCAAATAATTATTTTTTCCCCAAGCTTGGCTGAAAGAGGTCTGTATGTATCTCTTAGTCTTTTCGGCTATCAAATCGGTAGGTAAGATTGGTTGAGCAGAAGAAACCAACTAGAAAAATGTCAAAGATTTCATATGAAATCCTTCCAATGGAAATGTTTGAGTTTTTTTCAGGGGAGGGGAGGGAGGGACACCAATCGGTCCATTGGATTTGGATATGAAGATTCTGAAAATAGATCATGCAGCCCAGAGTTATTTAGATAGAGTTGAACCAATCAAAAATCAGGGAAACCAGAGACCAGTCTGGGTTCCATTTATACTCCTGTCGGTGGGTTATTTCACGGAAAGGGGGATTCAAATGGGGTCAGAAACTCAGACTGCAACCTCTGAATTGGCTATTTGGCTTGTAATTCTAATAGACAATTTAATTAAGAATGACCATTTTATTAGTTGCATTGTTTCTCTCACAATTAAAGCTTTAAAATGGGTTTAGTGTTTGTGTACTTTGTGTTCTTCAAAAAATATGAGCAAATTTATCCACTGTTTTTAACAACAGGTTACTACATTTAAAATCAGAAATGCAGTCCATTTGAAATGGAGTAATCATCAATTCATAATAAAAGTAGAAATGAACTAATTTATTTCAGTTTCCCTTGAGATCTTAGGGTAAATATGCTCCAGAAATTGGTTGGTTCACCCTATATTTTAATTCAAAACCCTTTAGGCTTCATTTGTTTTACGGTTAAAGGGATCGGAAGGTTTCCAATTCTGTAAAGGCTCAGAGTCGTTTGGCAAGTCTTTTTGTATGGTCTTTCGGGCTTTTCAGAGCTTGGAATACCAAAATTTGCTCTTTGCAATGAAAGGCAGAAAGGCAGAAAAGTAGAAAGACTTATTTCCTGAAAAGTTCATGGAAGCCCAAAATGTCCAAAAATCTTGAAGCTTCATGTCTTTCTGCACCTAAAATATTTCATTTAACTGCTCTGTAGACAATGGTAGACCAAATGGTCTAGTTCTTTACAGACAATAACCCAAGAGCTCATTACATTTTTTGGCTATCTAGGCTGTTGAAAGATCTTTCTAAAAAAACTTGCTAAACAGCCTCTTATTTTTTGGTCCTTTTACCGTCAAAGCTTCCTCGGTTCCTCCTCTTTTACACGGAAAAACAATGCAGTCTTAATGAATTCATTTAAATGCAAAATTTTTGCTTTCAAAAGAATAAATGAAAGAATTTGTTTTTTTTTTTTTGCATTTTAGATATATTGAATAAATATAAATATATTAGACAATTAATGATAATTTATTAGTTATCGATTCATGTTAGAAAACAAAAATAATAATAATAATTGGCATTTTCTTTGGGGATCCAAACGAGCTTGATTTTGGTTAGGCTTGAACTGTCAAGAGTCAAAAGAATAAGGAGGCTGTGTTTCTCACAACTCACAACTAAGCATGGAGCCTCAGAAGGCAACTGTTAGCTGGTGACCAAGTGTAACTCTTGGCAAATTAGGGAAATCATGGATCTAGTGGACACTCATTGATTGAACAAAGGCAACTGAAGATGAATTGACTTAACTTGAGACTAGTTTGAGCTACTTTTCCAACCAGCCTGTTCATCAACAGAAGGGGGAGGGGGGTTCCTTCTATCCTGCTAGACCGCATGTAGGCGCCTGTGAGTTCTCTTAAGATTTACTGAATTTATACTTGAGAGAGAGAGAGAGAGAGAGGAGTCTGGGTTAATTGGTAGAAACATCATTCATACATGGGGTGTCAATGGACTAGTTTTGGGTTGGACCTGTGTGAATCAAAATAAATTTGAACGGGTTGGGTGGTCCAGTAAGACATACTGAATAGGACCAATCCAAATTTAATGGTCCAAAGTATTTATTTGGATCTGATTCATCTGCAATGGCTTTAATATTGGAATGGGTTGGGTTGAACCTATATCTGATCTATTGACAGAAGATAAGAGTAGGGATGCCAATGGACCAGGCATGGATTGGACCCAATCCAAATTAAAACCATTTTGAACAAGTTGGATGGTCCAATAAGACATATTGAAGTGGATCAGTCCAGTCCAAAATATTATCGGATTGGATTAAACCTAATCCATCTGTAATGGACTCATCTTGGATAGAATCGAGCTGAACCAATATCCAGTCCATTGAAAACCCAATCAAAATATTTTGCTTTTTTTTCCAAATGTTCCTTTTAGCTTTAATTTTGTTTTCTCTTATTACCTTTTATTTTATTTTTGAAATAATATGTGGGGATAGGGAGAGGGTTTTGTTTCTAAAAGGGTGCTAATGAGAATTTTTTTTTACGAGTATTCTGCTCCCAAACAGATATATAAACGGTTCCTAATGCAAAGTATATTAAGTAAAGTGGTTGCAAAGTAGAGAGGTAGGGTGTCCTAGTAAAATGCACATATATAGACCTCCATCCTATTCACATACAAAACTTTGACCCATCATCAATTTACATATTGAAAACTTGAGTTCAAATCAGCCTCCCACAAGACAGCCCCCCACAATGTCCCACAGTACATCCCCGCCGTGTATTGGGAATATCTCCCGATAATATTATCCAAAATCATGATATCGTCATTGGGAAATGTTCTCAATACACAGCAGAGATATGCTGTGGGACATTATGGGAGACAGGTTCGGTCTCTGAAAACTTTTCTTGTCTTTGCCCTCATTACAAAAGAAACATTTGCATGATGGTGCAAAATTTTATACTTCATTTCTAGCAATCCATCAAGATCTTGGGATTTAGGGAATCTTTTATATTCTTCTCCCTTAATCAAGGCAACACAATCACATGTAATTCTTATAACTTCATCTATTACTAAATGACTGTATCTCATGGAGTTCAACTGATTAAAAGATATCATATTCGTAAACGTTTTTTAGACAAATATCACACTACCCAAACCCAACCCAATACAATCACCTCTAATTCTTATAGGTTGGGGTGCAACTTGAATTGGCTCGAGTTAGCATTTTACACTGCTTCAGGTTCGTATGTTTAGGCAAAAACTATTCAAACTTTGACAAAACCCCAACTCGACCCTGCCCAAATTGCACCCCTACTTATAAGTTCCATCGATCTACTATCAAATACTTGTGACCTGTGACCCAATGGAGTACAACTGATTAAAAGTTGTCAAGATACCTCCACAATTCATTTTTCGTTTCCTATAATATCTTTATTCATTAAATCGTGTTGAATTAGAATATTAATACACGTGTTTATAAAGTAAGATTCCTCTTTCTATAAAGGCACTCAATATGCCATTGACAATCACATTTCCTGCACTTGCGATTTGTTTGGTTCGCAGACAAGATTAGAATCAGAAGCAAAATCAAAATCCTCTTAAATCGGAATTGTAATCACTTATTCCCGATACATGTTTGGTTCAATCAGGAATTGGAATTCGATTACGGTTGTTGTTGTTGTTTGGTTCATTGGGAGTTGGAATCAAAATCAATTGAAATTTTTCAATTTTGTATTAGTCTATTTATTGTTTTTTTCTTATTAATTTATTAATATTTTATGAATATATAATTATTATTTTATTAGTATTTAATAATTTATACCTTAGTATTTATCATTGATTTAAGAATATTTTATTAATATATTATTATTTTATTATTACATTAATAATATTTTTATTATTATACTTTATTAATAATTTTTTGTTTTATTATATTTTCTTATTAGTTGATTAATATTATATTATTTTTGTTTATTATTTTAAAATTAATTTATTATTATTTAATGAATAATATCTTTGGTTTTTATTATTTATTTATTAATATTTTATTACAGTATTATTATTTTATGAATATTCTACTAATATTTTATTATTATTGTCATATTATTACTTTCATAGTATTTTATTATTTAATTATTAATGTTTCATTGTTATTATTATTATTATTGTTGTTGTTGTTGTTGTTGTTATTATTATTATCATATTTAATAATTAATATCTTCTCTTATTATTAATTTATTAATATTTTATTACAATTTTAATAATATCCTATTATTTTATTATTAATGTATTATTATTAACTTACTATTGATCTAATAATATTTTATTAATATTAGGGTTTTAGAGGCTTTTTGTCATGAGTTCTTTACTTCTTGACAAATTATGGAATGGGAATTCCATTCCCTAGGGGGCCTAGAATGACCATTCCCCCATATGGAGGAATCCCATTTCCTCGAGAATGGGAATTGGAATCCTATTCCTATCGAACAAACAATAGGAATCAAAATAGGCCATTCCAATTACGATTTCAGAAACCTATTCTTATAAACCAAATGGACCTTTAATTAGGGAGAATAGTGGTTCAGCCCAGGGTCAGAATTTCTAGGCCCAAAGTACAGTTGGGGTAGGTGCCAGTTCGGAATTGATGTCAATTTACAAGCGGGCATTGGTGTATAAAATAGGGGTTTCTGACATTTTGAATGTTTATAACTCTACAGTGGAATTCAGAAACCTGCATTGGGCTTATCCATACTTTTCCGCTTTAATTAAAATTATATAAATATGTCCAAATCCATTTTATATGTTGAAGTGATATTTGAACATGTAATGCTTTTTTGAAACCATTGTTGCTTTTTCTTTTCTTTTTTTTTAATTTTAAGTTAAGCCAAACAACTTGACCTATAACTAAGATCTAAAACACAAATGATTTAAAAACTTGACAACACCTTGTGATCAAACCACGATTCTAACAACTCTTTGGTAACAGATTAAACAAATTACTCAAGGAATTTTCTAAAGCCGAATATGGGATCTCATGCGGTCATACCAATTATTGAAAGCAATGTTAACCCATCATTGATCAGCCAATTGGACCAGTGAGCTAATGATACAGTCACAGTTTTGGCTTGGATTAACCCTAAGCCCCTATACTATAAAAAAAACTGTTTACATGGTCAACAACCCATCAACCCAAATGATTTGAACCCCTGATTCATCTGGCCCGGTCAATGGGTTATTCGTTTTGTATATTATTTTTAACTTTTTTGAAATTTTTATAATAATGGAATCACAAAATAACCCAAACGGTTGACCACAAATCCATTCACTAGGAGGGTACGTAAAGCCGTAAAGCTAAAGCGGCCCTCTCAGAATCTACTGTTTTTGGGGATTTCATAAAATATTAGTCATCCTTACTACCAAGTAAGTGCTTGAAAACTAGTTAGTAAGGATAAGATTGTAATTTTGAAAGCTAACGGTGGAGTCGTCTACAGTCCCACACTGCTCCCCACTCTCTCATTTGAGGCTTAGCTTGTATTTTGGGTACTCATTTTGAGGCCTAGCCCTCAATGGCCACAAAGATATTATTTATATAGAGCCTAAGCCTCACGCCTCAATCTTCTCGATAGGCCTAGGCTTCATATGATAGCCCTAAAAAATAATAAAAAGAAAACAAGGTTACATATTTCAGGGTTGTTTTACCACATGGACTGCATTTCGGGGGTAATAGGGTGATTTCAGTTTTATCATAAGATGAAAAAGCTAGACCCTTGGGCATAGACTTTGGATTCTGTTGACAGTCCTAAACCCTTGTATTTTGTATTCTTAAATCATTTATGCATATATATATATATATATACATATTTAATTATATTCTTCTTAAACTTGCAAATTTGTATTTATACTCTTCCCAACTGAACTTAAACTAAAATTCATACATGAACGGCTCATGTATCAATCAAAGGAGACTAATTGGAAGCTTGAGGACAGGAAGAGGAGTAACACAAGTAAAGCTTGATTCGGGTTAATTTAACAGTGAAGACCTTTTGGGTGTGAACACAATTGATCTATCTGCTCTGGTGTGTGGAAGTTTGCCTTGTCGTGAGAGGGTAAACTTACCATTGTCAACGGTATGTGTACATAAAATGTATTCTCTGTTCCCAAGTACTACACCCTTTATCTTGTTCTCCAGTTTGTTGACCATTAGTTTGGCAATTGATATCAATGTTCTCCAGTCTGTTTCCAAGCACTATATCTCCTCCGTATTAGCTCAGTTTCAAAGGAGTATAAATACAAATTTGTAGAGTACAAAATCTTATATTTTATATTATTTTGTATATATTTACATTGCATATATTTGTATTTATACACTTTTCCAAACTGAGCCTGGAGTAAAAATCAATTTTAGGAAGACAAAATCCGGGTTCATGAGCCTACAACCCAATAATATTAAAACAGATCTGGGCTTGGACTTATATTTTGAGCCCGAGGTGGGCTGGCTCAGCCCCAGGGCTATTACCCTTAAACCTGGCCCGGCCCATGATCACCCTTACCCCCAGACGTCACGAAGACAAAAGGACTGTCAATTGACCACCGGAGTGCAGTGCACAATTATTGGCCAACCTTGTTCATTCTTTGCGTAAAGCACATGGTTTCCACTTTCCTTAGCGAAAGGCAGAAACCCAGCGTCATCCCCAGACCACGGTTTGCACGAAAAGTATAGGTTTCTGTTTTTTTTTGCCAGTCACGCCCGATCAACTGCGCAAACTCTATCGTTTCAGCCATTCATTGGCTCTAAAAAATACACCATTTTGAAATTTGTTGGACTTTTGGATCTTCCACTCCTTCCGAAGTACACACGATGGGCTCACATAATTTAACCTGCGTGAACGCTCCCGCATGAACAGTCATTACTTTTTCTTCGTTCTAGATTCTAGACTAGGCGGTCTCGTCTTTAGGGTAGGCACGTGAATGTTGTGCTTTTTTTCTTTCAACGGATAAGTAGACTGCACTCACAACCACTGCACAACATTGACCAATCAACCAACGTATAATGATCGCACGAGAACGCTCACGCTGAATATTCCGGGTTGCACTCTTTCAAAAAACGAAATTACCCTCTTACCATCTCCTCATGATATTTTATTTTATCACCACATGACTCCTGATTCGGTCTGTCTTGCAGCTTCACCCGATTAACACAGGGAGTGTGTTTGGAACCATGGTGTTTATTAAATAAATGCTGCCATATAAACATTATTTTATCATTTTTCTTATTATGTAGATTCGTATATAGGAACTTGTAAAGATTCATTTTAGTGCTTCTCTTAACGGATAAGCATTTATTTATTATTTTGCTGATATAGTATTTAATAACGTTCATTATTATTTTTTTTATTTTTCAAATAAATCAAGTATAAAACGTTTAATTAATAAATATTCACGATTTCAAACACATTTACAATATCTGACCCAATTGAATCATATGAAAGTCTCAACGACCCTCAATTGAATCATATTAAAGAATTTGGGGTGGTGGTTGTTTTGTTGACTTACTCTTTATGGTGTACGAAAAAGCCACGCCTCCTTTCTTCTGAAAATTTTGAATGTTATATATACTTCTTTTTATTTTTTGAAGGCGAATGCTTTATACTTGGGATTAGATGAGATGGCTGACACAGCCACCATGAACAAGCAAAAATACCTACTTTTTATGAAAAGAGCTAAAGTAACTCAGTGGTTTGCACCATCTATTGTATCTTTGCTAACCTACCCAATAATTCTGTCACAACTTCGTTGGTTGAATACATTTTTAATTGATGTTTGGTATTGATGTAACCGTTTTTTGTCACGTACCAATTTTTTGTGATGTATAAATATTTTTTTGGCTAAGTAGCTCGTTATTTGATCCAGTGGAGACGTGCCTTGGTGATGAGCTACTTGGTGGTGAATTCCCTGGTGGAAACCACGAAGAGCTCATCTTTGTAGGGGGGACCTTGCAGAGAGGACTGATGAGGCATTATCTGAATTGAAAGTATGGTTGGTAGAGCTACTTAGTCTATTAGCTCCTTGCATAGTCATTGAGTTCATAAAAAAAAATGTAAACAATAAAGTGATAGCTTCAATTTCTAAAAAGTGAGGACTTAGCTTTGGTAAGATGAGAACTTAGCTTTTGTAGGATGAGAACTTAGCTTTTTGTAGCATGTTCCCATAGACGGTGCCAATTGATGTAACTGTTTCTGGTCACGTACCAATTTTTTGTGATGTATAATTTTTTTTTGGCTAAGTACCTCGTTATTTGACCCGATGGTGATGTGCCTTGATGATGAGCTACTTGGTGGCGAACTCCCTGGTGGAGAACTGCCTGGTGGCGAGCTCCCTGGTGGAGAGCTGCTTGGTGACGAACTGCCTGGTGGCGAGCTCCCTGGTGGAGAGCTACTTGGTGACGAACTACTTGGTGGCGAACTGGCTGGTGGCGAACTGCTTGGTGGCAAACCGCCTGGTGGCGAGCTCCCTAGTGGTGAACTGCCTGGTGGCGAGCTCCCTAGTGGTGAACTCCCTGGTGGTGAATTGCTTGGTGGCGAACTCCCTGGTGGCAAACTGCCTAGTGGTGAACTCCCTAGTGGTGAATTGCTTGGTGGCGAACTCCCTAGTGGCAAACTACCTGGTGGTGAGCTCCCTGGTGGCGAACAACTGCCTGGTGGCGAGCTCCCTGGTGGTGAACTACCTAGTGGCGAACTGCCTGGTGGTGAGCTCCCTGGTGGCGAACTCCCTGGTGGACTCGTCATTTGACCTACTCCTAGGTGGCCTGCAACTCAAAGGATGGTGGAGCTCCCTGGTGCAACGCAACCCGACTACCCTCTGCATGAGGTGATTTCCTCTCTTTTGTAAGTGGCGGGAGCTGAGGGACCTGCGAGAACTGAATTAGAGGACCCGGGGGTATTTTCCCAGCGGGGACTCTCCGATGCCTAAGTTAGCATTCTGATTACAGAGAGCTTGGAGAGAAATGAGAGAGCTAGAGAGTAGGGGTTACCATCCTTTTTTCCCTCCCCCTTGGCTTTGGGGATCGGAGTCCTTATATAGTGGTGTCCTCGTGGGTTAGGTGGGTGAAAATCCTTCAAACGGTAAGACTCATCATATCCCGTCAGAACCGGGGTACGATGGTGAACTCCTCGAGGTTGTAAGGCTGGCAGTTGTGTCAGGCGGCCAGGTCGGCGCCTGTGTCAGTCGGCGGGTCGGTGTCTGGGCCAGGTAGTCAGGTAGGAGATCTTCCTGTGATACGCCAAACTACCCTTTTGTACCGAGCTACCCTACAAGTGGCGAGCTGCCCGGGGGAGCTATGCCGAGATCCTTGGGCTATGTCGAGCTGCTTGTGGTGAGCTTTGCCGAGCTGCCTGGCTCCTTGGTGGCAAACTCCTTGGAGAGCTGCCTAGCTCCTTGGAGAGCTCTTTGGTGAACTACCGAGCTCCTTGGCGAGCTACCGAGCTAACCGGGTATGCCGTTATGGTTCATCGGTGGGCGTCTTATGGGTTGCCAAGTCGGCCAAGTCAGATCATGTGCCAGGCTGATTCGCGCAGGCCGCGCCAGGCCGCACAGGCCGCATGCAGGTCGCGCCAGGCCAGCCCGACCGATGCCCGAGTGGGACATCAACTTGGTAAGTTATTACCTGAGTATTTGCCTAGTTGTCACGAAGTGCCACGTGTCACAATTTCCCTGGAAGGCCAAATATGCCCTCATCAAGTACCATTGCGGATTCTTCTTCATCCATTTTTAGAAATTGATGATTTTTTATTTGATAGTTGATACTGTCAAGTAAGTGGATCAATTATTCTGGTCCCACTTCAAAGATCAATTATTCAATGGATTTTGGAAATCACTGGAATCGACCAACCAAACCGCTTTTTTGTTGCCAATTCCTAAGATGTTGGTGTGGTTCCATTGTGCCACTGATTTTTGAGAAATCAATAATGGTGCCAAACATCAACTAAATTGGTCACTAGGGGTGAGTGATCCTGGGTCAAGAAGCCAGGTAGGACGTGGCACCTAGGGTAATGGCTATAGCCTATGCTTACGCCTATAACCTTTAACTAAAATATATTAAATATATATAATATTTTATATTATATATAATATAATGTTAAGATAGAATATTATATATAATAATATACTATAGGTGTCATATTATAATATATATATATAATAAAAAATAACATATGCACATAAATAAATTATATATATAAACATACAACATATATGGGCCATGCCAGGTCGGTCTGGGCCGAGCTGAAAATGGTCGCCCATTTGATCTCTCTGTGATGCATACGCCATCTAAAACCATAAATTAAATCCAAAAAGGTTCAAATCGTTTCTGTTACCCAAGCCCTCTAAAAAAACACAAGAAAAAAAAATTGTTTGTCGGATTTTTCAAATATAAAGAAATTGGGCACTCATGAAAAAAAAAAGAAAAAAAAAAATCTTAGGTGACATGTTTCCTATTCACACTATTGTTTCCATAAGTGAGATCTCTTTCACCGGGAGTGAAAGGCTCCTACTGAGGTGGAAAACAACGACATTTTGTCCTAGTCTGTGAAAATCTTAAATTCCACACCAAAACATGACTTACGTGTCCTTGTTTTCCACCAGTCAATAGTCCTCTTGCTCTGCCAAATCAATGGCAGAGCCGGACTTTCCGGTTGGAGGCCCCATCATATTCCAATGGGGGACCACTTCCTATCCCCTCAGCATGCGCTAAAGGGTTTGCTCTGAGTGAAAAGGAATTTGAAAAACTCAGTGCTCAGATAATGAACCTCCACCTATGTGATTTTCTTGTTCTTCCAAATTTGGGATATTGTCATCATTTTGCTTAAGATTTTAAATTTATTGTTTGAATCAAGGCTCAATTTGGAAAGAAAATAAATAACAATGTAAATACATACAAAATAAAATATAAAGTTATTTAAAATATTGACACCCATTTACAATTAAAAAAAGGACAAATTTCTTAAATTATGCTTACTGTTTAGCTAATTGATTAATACTATCCTTATTGTTTAATTATTGTTTAAATTATTTTTATTATTTTTTATACTTGACTAGCTCTACCCATATTATTAGCATACGTCGAAATCCTTACATATATTACACCATGTGACGAATAAAATTTCTCTAAAATCCAACATTACCCTTTCTCTCTCTCTCCCCTTGGATTTCTCGGGAGGAGATGGAGTCACCGGCTTCAGATCTGTTTTCTGCGAACGACATATAGAAACCCAGATCATCCCCTACAAGCCTCGGAAGCCCAAAATCTCCTACATTGACCTTCATTTCTTTGTCGATGAAGTTATATCTCTATGAACGATCGCCGATCTGACCGTAAAGTGGAGGAATTCAAGCGCCAATATCGTCTGTAGAGCTATATCAACTCTTACCTTCCCCGTCAAGGACCCTTTTCTACGTAAGCTCTTTGACCCATGGAGATGGTCGACCAGGATTCCATTAGGCACGTATTCATAAACGACGAGGAGCCCCTTCGGGTCAATACAGTATCCGTGAAGCTTAACAAGGTTCGGGTGAACGACCGAAGAAAGTATCAGTGTCTCATTGCAGAACGACTTCATTGAAGTGGCTCGAACGGTCACCACGGCTGCGACATGTTGTCCATGGAGCTTCTTCAATTGCTACAACCCGCCCATCAGACCGTCGGATGTAGTCCGTACCAGAGCTGTACGGATCAGCAACCAAGGCACTTCTACTCTAAGAAATTTCTTAAAGTAAACTATGATCGTTGTACGAATTGTAGCCAGTGCATCGCCAATTTAAGCCTTGATTCTTCTCCAAAGACAAATCAATAAATCCAGTGCTCAAGCCCATTTCTTGATATAGTTGAGATGGAAAATGGAGTAGCAACTGGAATAGTACGATATTGGAATGCTGATCGGAGTGGTGGAGCGACTGCAACTGCAATGTCGTTGCCATTGACACATACCCAAGTGATCGAAGATCCTCAAGGAAGATTATAGGGCCAGTCTAAGACTTTGAAGATGATTGTTAGATTTTAATTTTATTAGAAATTAAATCTAATGGAGTTTTATTGATCAATCACATTAAAAGATACACCTGCACATGTCTTTTAGAAAATAGTTTTTTTTTTATTAAAACCAGTTTTCAACTTGTCTCATATTGAAAAATTATAAAACTTGTTTTGAGATTTTAAATAGGAGTTTATTTATACTCCTTAAAAATAAAGAGGAGATTATGAAGGCTCGCTACAGTGCAACATGCGTGCACATGTGTCCATGCGCTTTAGAGGTACACTTTGCTCTCAAAGAGTGGTTTTAACTTTTGTGCGAGGCTGACCGTCTATGTTTCAATAGTTACGATTCGATCAATTGTGATCAAGAGGCATTATTCAAAGTTAACAGTTGTTAAATGTTAACTACTTTTTTAAGAGTCATAATATTTGAAATTGTGACTATTCAATGAACCTTTTTCTGAACCAGTACATTCCACTGTTCCATGACTTTATAAATTATTTAAGGGGCATGAATCAAGCAAATGCACACACAAGCTTTTCAAATGTCACTCATGTCTCTCTGTTTGATCTGCTATTGTCTCACAAAAGGTTTCTTAAAAGAATCTTCAACTTTGCTGGTTGTAGACTCTCGTCCAAGACTTTATTGTATCTTGGGAACGGATTTGCTTGTAACCCAACAGTAAAGTAGAAATAAGTGGGGGGCAAATAACGTTCCAAAGACAATATCTTTAGACACACCTCAGAGTTTCTCCTCCAAGTTTCAATAAGCCACATTTCCAATAACAATGACAATGATTCTAAAGACGAATGAAGTCTTCTCACTTCATCGTGCCTTACTCAACACCTTCTATCTGTCATCACTTCTCCTCTAGCTCCCCCATCCACTCAACTTGACAGCTTTGTTGAATATCCCTCCAAGGGCATCTTGTTGGGGTGGAGGAATGCAATTCGGCTAAAGTAGTTGGGAGAAACTTTAGCAGAGAAGAAGTTGTTTCTTATGAAGTAAGAACTCTTTAACCCCTTTCATTGAATCTTAATGGTCGTTGTCATTGTTGTTGCCACCACGAACTTAAAGAAATCTCGTTAGATATAGCAACTAAAAGATCTATAGATGTTTAAGTAGAGCTCAAGTAGAGCAAGTTCCTGAAGATCATTGGATCGATCAACTAAGGAGATTTATTCATGTTCTCTACCATCATTGGTTGGAAGTTGCAGCGGTAAGAGTTCCTCTTTCTGGACCGCAAAAGATATCCTTTTTAGACAACGTTTAATAGAAGGGCAAAACTGTTATTTTATCATTCCCCTCAAGATTTAACGATGATGGTAATTGTTAGTAGGGGTAATTTAAGACAATTGTTAAAAATGAAGGGTAGTATTAATCAATTAGATAAACAGTAGGGATAGTTTAAGAAATTTGCCCTTAAAAAAATATATCATGGGTATCTATTGATTGATTCATCTATTTCTTTATATATATATATATATATATTTTAGCCTTATAATTGTGGGATAAACTTATGAAGTTGTATTCTGTCATCCAAACATTCAAAACCCCCAAAGACTTTTTTTTTTGGTGTCTCAATGGCCTTCAAGACTAATACCATTTACTTTGTCCCTAACGTATCATATCGATACTTTAATCCTTTGACAGAATTAATTTTAAAAATAAAATAAAAATAACAAAAAATGAAAATTACTTGTCAAGATTTTGAATTCAAAAGAATTCATTTTGAATCCAAGGTTACAAATGTACCAACATCAGAAGAGTTAGATGATGGATTCAAAAGTCATGAAAGTCACTTTTATTAAGATTGAAGTCATTTTCATTTCAAGTGGCATTGAATGTTCAAACAAGATGAAAATCAGCCTAGGAAAGAAAGTAAAGAAAGGGTCATTATCCAATGATGGTCCCAACCATCCAGCGTCTTGGGAGGGATAGATCGGATATGTGGAAATATTTTATATGTTAAAATCTTTTTTTCTTTATTGTCATTAGTCATTACTATGGGAACCCACATGTTACTGTCCTTTTTCTTTTCCAAACCATGAGAAGGCATAGTAGCAAAGGGTCCCCCTTAAGTTTTTTTGCTTTGCAAGGACAAGGATACAATGCGGGTGCATTGTGCAGCAATACTCTTATTTATTATATTTTTTCTATAGGTTTTCTTGTAGAAGAGGAGATGGAATAGTTTTTTTTTTTTCTTTGTGTAAGGAGATTGGAATAGTTGGAATGGCTGTGTTAGCGGATTATGGATTCAATCATAATGCCCTACATTACTCATTAGATATATATGACCCACAACTATTTAGGTTGCGTTTGGAATCAGTGTAAAATATCATTAGTGTAAAAATACATCGATCACGTTTTATATTGGACCAGAAAGTGACCATTGCTTTTTTGAAAATAGTAATAGGTGGAAAAGTGTAAAGTTTTATATCGATAAAATCGATGTAGTTTTTACATCTAGAGGTGATGAGGTTTTACATCTATTGTCGACGTAAAACTACACTCCATCCAAATGCATACAAAACTGAACCTAAGTGTAGTTTTACGTGAATAATAATTACACCCTCTTTCCAAACACAAAATAATTTACATTAGTTCTTGATTTACATGGCATCCAAATGCAACCCTACTCTCTCACTTAGCATTTATGGTCGGTATGGTTCTTTGGGACATTATCATTGGTTCAACAGCCATTTGAATTCTTTAGCCAAACTTATTGGCCATGTTAAAGGTTGTATAAATAGGAGCGTTAATTATAAACCAGTAAATTATAATTTGATAAATTCTTAGACCAAACCAAATCATTTTGGTTTGAAAATCAAATCAGGCCAAACTGTTTTATTACCATTTGGCATGGTTTCTAATATGGTTTGGGGAGCTTTGAACCTCTATTGGGCTTAACCCAAGTAGAAAACCCAAATAGCATCCTAAAAATTAAAGTTAAAACTTTTATTTTATTATTTTATTTCTAAAACAAAAGAATTTATTATATATTTATAATTTTATATATTTAGTATAGGTATATTATATTATATATAATATTTATACATCATTTATTTATATAATTATATTATATATTATATATAATTTCAGTTTATGATTTATGATTGTTTTGATCTATAAAATTTAAAACACCAAACCAAACCACAAACCGCAATTTAACAAAATTTGAAACCGAACCAAATCAATTTTACGTACTACGTGAACCAAATTACAAATTCAATTTGGTTCGGCTAAATTTTACGATTTAAACCAAACAATGAACAGCCCTATTTATAACCAAAATAGGCATCATCATCATCTATATAAATATGTAGAAACAGATTATGCTGAAACGCTGGATCCGTGTACAACAGTAAACACATCAGTGATCCGTATAGTCCAGGCCCACTTAACCCAGCCCGGTTAAGGAAGTTTCCCAGTGGTCCAATGATCAATGCAATGTCACGTGGAGCCGGTCATCGTTTCACATGGTTGAAGGAATCTGAACTTAACTGGATAGGCTAGGCTACGTGGCAGTATTTCCACCGACGGATGATCGGAACGACATTCCATCAAAGACAGAGCCAAACTCCGTTGCCTAGTCTTGAATCTTTTACTTGTTTTGGTAAGAAAGCTATCCGCCTATCCGTAGCGTGCTTGTGGTTGTACCCTCGCACTATCCCTCAGCTAAAGGGTCTGGTCTCGGTTTTCAATAACCAATTGAAATATATATATATATATATATATATATATATATATATATATATAAGCATTTACGTGAATAATAGAAACTTAATGGGTATTTTCGTAATTGTGATCAAATAGGCGTTCTCCACCATCGAGAGACTTCGGCCAGCACATCATGTCCTGGTCCTTATTCATTGCACCGACCTCCTCACCCATTCGATCTGTCTTCCATCCCACGGTTTCCGACACCCCACGCTCTCCTTCTCCTCGCCTTTGGATTCATTAACCCTCTTATGGCTCTCCGCCTTCCACGCTAACCTGTTCAGAACCGTCCGATTAATTGAAACCGACGGCTGTCATATATTCTTCAAACGCTCCTTACTAACCGTATCAAGTATCAATAATAACCCGCTCTTTTCCGCTCTCAAATAAACAAAACAAAGAAAGAATTTTTCTCGATCTCGTTCTATGCAAACGAAAATGCAAGAGCAAGCAGCAAGTTCAATCGCTGCGAATTCGCTGCCTTCGAGTAGTGAGAGATCTTCCAGCTCTGCTCCTCAACCAGAAGCCAAAGAAGGTAAGTTTTTCTGTTTTTTTTTTCCAACCTTCTCTGGTTACAGAACAACTGTAGTTAACTAGTTATCATCGATATCGTAGAGAAGTTTTATCTAGGATTTTTCATTTGATTTCCTTAGTGGATTTGCTAGTTTATTAGGTTTAATCATCCGGGTCATGTTCTTCTGGCCGAAAAAATGGTGATATTTTATCGAATTTTATGGGAAAAACACTCTGCTTCTAACTTTACTTTTTCGAGACTTGAAGAAATTTATTAGTATCTTGATATCTTCCTTGCCTTTGTTTTTTATTATTTCCTTCTGCGTTTTGGAGAAGAAGCTTATTTTTCATGTGGGATTTTTCTTTCTCTTCCAGAAATGGATTATTCTCCGTAAGATTCTTTTGCATATATATTATTTTAAAGAAGAAAATGGGTTTTCCGACTTTGTCCTTGATTTTCTCGGTGGATTTATCTTCTCTTTTCCTTTTGTGCTGGATTAAAAAGGATTGGAGAGCGATGACGAGATAAGGAGAGTGCCGGAAATAGGAAGCGAAGCCGCCGGTCAGTCTACCTCCGGCAGAGACGCCAGTTCCGTTGCAGGTCCTGCCCACGTTCAAGCCACCGCAGAAGTGGTTCATCGAAAGAGAGGGAGAAGCCCGGCTGACAAAGAAACCAAGCGGTTGAAAAGGTAAGCCGACATCCTTCCGCGCCTGTCATTTTTCGGGCAACTGAGAAAGTCGTCGGAGGAAGAGGAGGAGCACGGGTGTACGGATACACCGAGAGTCCTTATTTAAGTTTTGTTGATTGCTTGTGAAGGTTGCTGAGGAACAGAGTTTCAGCCCAACAAGCTAGGGAAAGAAAGAAGGCGTACTTGAATGAGCTGGAGGGGAAGGTCAAGGACTTGGAACAAAAGAACTCTGAGCTGGAAGAGAAGCTCTCCACGTTACAAAATGAGAACCAAATGCTTAGACAAGTATGCACCCCATCACCATCATGACATGACCATTCATATTCATCATCATCATCACCACCATAAAAAGACTTGTGCATCATATGATTTTTCTGTTAACATGAAATCATGGTTGCACACATGTATAATGGGGAAATCTTATGCATACATACATTATCATCATCATCATCAATCGGTGGAATTGGTGGGAATTTCTTGGAGGGGGTATATTGGGCATGTCAAAAATATCACCAATTGCGTGATTGCCAAGGGCCAAAGGGCCATGGGCATATAAAGTGGAGGGTAGGTGGACCCACAAGTCCTCTGATTTTTATTTGGTTTCTATAAATACTGAGGCATGGGGGTACATTCTTGGGACACTTGGTACTCATGCCATCTCATCATGATCACCCATTTGTCCCTTCTTTAGCTACTAGAAAATGAGTGCCACATATTGAAAGGTGACCCTTCATTTGATGGTTAGTTTGATCAAATAAGATGCGATTTTTTTTTTTTTGGTTTCCCATCACAAAGGGTTTTGATGGAAAAACATAAGCTAGGATAAGATGTTCTTTATGAATGTATTTGATCATTTATTCGACATCACCGTAAAATACTTTCCTACTAGAATCTATTTTAGAATCTTAATCTTTTATGGGTATCTGAGTAAACAGTTCTGATGCTTCTTTGTATTAATTGCAGATTTTGAAGAACACAACTGTAGGCAAGAGAGGAGGGAGTAATGGTAACAATGCAGATGGGTCCGTGTGAGTGATAACATGTTAGGTTCTCCACTTATTTTATCTTTTTAGGATGGCTTGAAAAAAGTTTAGTTCTTAGGAGAAAAGATTATATAACAAAGATGTGAAGACTGAGAAAGGTGATGCTTATTTTGTCTAATGAAAGGCCCAATAGCAATATTTTTAAAATAATGCTTCCTCACTGAATATCATGTCTTTTGGTTTGGATAACACCATACTTTTGTTCCATATGAGTAGGACCTTCTAGGTTCTGACTCGTGATCATATTTTGCTGGTGTTAACAAATGTTTTTGTTTGAAGAAATAAATTCATTCGTATTGACCAACCCCCACCCACCTAAATTTGAAGCTATTAATTTTAGTGGAGACAGAGCTAACTCTGAGGGAAGAAACTTCCCACAATTGTTGTTGTTGAGGAGATTCTAAATAAAGATGAATCAAATCTTTTACTTCGTGTGTAAAGCACTTTTTTAATGAATACAATCAACATAAAGGGATGGTGATTTTGGAAGTCTTTAATTAATGAAAAGAGAAAATGAGGTTCGAGTTATATGTCTTCATTTTTATTTCTATATTTTATTTTCGGCTTCGGATTTGAGAGTGGTTTATTTAGTGAATTCCTGCCTCTGTATATTTGAGAGATGACTCTTTCAGGACTCCATGGACGGACAACTTGACCTTTGCCCTGTATTGTCTCAAGGAGTTCTCAACCTTCGTTGAGGTCATATTTCATACCCTATAGCTAATCGTCTTTTAGTCTTGGCAAGGATATGGAGATTATTAGAATACTTTGACTTAGATTTATGGAGATGGCTTTGCTAGCCTAGTCCTTTAATGAAGGAGTTTAAAGGATTTGAGAAACTTTCCACGTGGCAATTGCTTTTGGTCCCAAAAGGACCCCCCCCCCCCTCAAAAAGTTGTAAATTCTAAATGAGCCATTTTCAATTATATTTTCCAAATAAAAAATGGAAGTTTAAGGGAATGTTCTACAAAATGGTTGGAATAACTGTTACATCACCAAAAACAATACAATTTTGCTAATGCAAAGAAAGATGCAATCTAGCCCACCCCACCCCCTCAAATTCTTAATTACAAGAAGAGGATAAATTACCTCCTATAGTTTCTAACTTTTTTTTTTTAACTTTGACCTCTCCAATGAATCGGGATCTGCCCTTTCACACTGACTTTACAGGCCCATCTCACTGTGTATTGAGAACATTTCCCTATAAATAACAAAGAGATTCTTGATGTCATGTGCAACTTGAGACATATTGTGAGGCACTCTGAATAATAGATCCGGACTCCTCTCTAATAACCTTCTTTCACATTTTAAATAAATTATGCGAATTGACCTCTTCCATTAATTTGATATTGAAATATTAACACAAAAAGGTTATATCATGCTTCTAAGCATGATAGCATTCTGTTTTTCCCTACGGATAAAAATATTAAAATATACTTAGATAAAAAAAAAAAAGAACGCATAGAAATATCAATGAAGAAAATCAAAACAATTAGAGGAAATATCTTTGAACAAAATCCCTTCTCCACTCTCCCCCCAAATTGTAGCTTATTTTTATTTACATTGATATTTTTGTGCTTTTATTGTTAATTGGGCAAATTCCACTTTAGTACCCTGAACTTTGGGGGTAGTGTTAAGTTAGTACTCAAACTTTTAAATGTGTTACTGCAGTATCTAAACTTTCAAAAAGTGTCAAGTTGGTCTATACCGTTAATCGACCGTCAACTATCTGTTGAAAATGTCAAAAGTACCTTTTAAAAGAAGACAATTGTCTTCTACTTTGAGATTGAACTAGTTATTTTCAAAGAAAAATAGAGAAAAAATATGAAATATGATAGAGGGAAGCAATAACTGAAAAGCAAAGAAATAACTAGACAATAATGTGTTTCAAATCTAAAGGTAGAAGACAATAAACAATGTCTTCTTTTGAATGATAGTTTTGAACTTTTCAATAGATAATTGACTCTTGGTTAACGGCAGGGACCAACTTGACATTTTTTGAAAGTTTAGGTACTACAGTGACATGCTTGAAAGTTTGGGTACTAATTTGACACTACCCCCAAAGTTCAGGGTACTAAAGTGGAATTTTTCCTTGTTAATTTAAAACTTCATTTACCCAAGCAAACAGGAAGGTTGTAAGAGGTCAATTGTTGGAAATTATGGGGACGCTTAACCATTTAAGTAATTTACATTAAAAAAATCACCAAATTTCTCTTTATACAAAAAAGTATCTTCATTATTTTACTAGATTTTTCTTTATTAAAAAGCTCAAGCATTCAAATGTATTTTCTTTAATAATAATAATAGTAATAATAATCTTTCTTTGGGGTCAAATGCATTGATGGTTAGAATAGATTCGTAGACCGGATCGGCTAATACGTTTTAAAATAATTGTAAATGGCCCTTTCCTATTTCTTCTATGTCGTACGGTTAAAACCAAAAAATATTTGTTGTTTCTCTGATGTTTTCTCATGTTTTCGATAAAACCTTTTCATAGAAGTACTTTTCACAATGTTTTCGATAATATTAGTAGATGTTATTCAAACCGTTCTTTTTTTATCCATGTCAACATTTCCTATAGAATTTATTATGTCGGAAATAGTGTCCCCACCCATAACAAACTATAATTAATGGTGCCCCTGAGTTTTGAAATAATTAACATACTCTGTGTTTTTTTATGAATTTTAAAGGCATATGCGTGAGACACAATCTACTAATTAATTTTTAATTGATCTTTTTCAGTTTTCAGTTAATTTAATTTATTTCAGATACCCTATCATGGTCTCATCTATTAGTATTTATAATACCTCAACGGCTAATGAAACTATTTTAATAAAATTCAAATGTCTTAATTCCTGAGTGATTGCACCAAAAACTCGATTTCGTTTTGAATTTCCTTCTTGATCAATGACAACTACTGCATTGTCATCATATCGTATTATCATACCGTTGTCACGTTTGAATTTTTTACATGTATGTACAATTACAGCTCTAATCACTTCAGATTTTTCTAGAGACATATTGGGCACTACTTTTTTTATTACAGCAACAATAACGTCACCAATATGAGCATATCGGTGACTAGTAGCTCCTATGATTCGACTACACATCTATTCTTGAGCCCTTTGTTGTATGCTTTAGCCTAACCACAATTTTTTGCTGTAGAGGCTTGAGGATGTAATTTTATTATTTAGATACAATGTTTTCTATTTCTTGTTTGGAAATGATTTTGATAATTCTTATTATTATTATTATTATTATTATTATTATTATTATTATTATTATTATTATTATTATTATTATTATTATTATTATTATTGTTGTTGTTGTTGTTGTTGTTATTGTTGTTGTTGTTATTATTATTTTGACAATATGGTTGATTAGAAGAAGAATTCTATAATTTTATTTTCTAAATCTTTTCTGTATAGTTTTTTTTTGTTCATTTATAATCATAATTTTTTACGAAATCAAATCAAATTAACATTGACTTTTGAATGTATTTATGCATAAAATTAAGAAAAACAATAACATATATAATGGCATCATGGTAGATATAAAAGTCGTTAATTAAATGAAAAGGTGAATCACAAGATATAATCTTTACTATTTTATGTAAAAAATCTCAACTCACTATTTTTTTAAGCTCAGAGGAGTTTAACTATTAAAACTAAAGATTAAAGTATGTGGTAATCTTATCCAAAATTGATTATTTAAAAATTCATTAAGCATAATTTTGATAAATAAATTTTATATACTATTGTCAATGCGTTCTCAATAAGAAATAAATAAATAAATAATCAGTTCTTTTGTTGGGACCATGGACCACGAGCCCACGACCACAGTATTCTGTCAGATAAGGCAGCTTCTTTATAAAACAACAAAAATAGAGTGACCTTTTATAAAAAATATCAAGGAAGGGCAATGACACTGTTAATCGCCTTCCTCTTCCTTTCCTCGTGTGAGTGTTTTTAATCGGTGATGTTCCACGGAAGCTTACCCCATTAATTAAGCCCCCAACAATATTAATCCAAACACCACAGTTAAAGAGTCTAGCCAATCATTCCATTTCTCATCCTCTTTGTTTCTCTACTTCCCATCATTATGCTCCTGGCTCTCTCCTTCTCTCAAGATTGAAGACTGAAGCACCATGTTCTATCTCAAAACCATAACTAAAGTGCTGCTGCCTCTTCTCTTAACCCTCTCAACCCTTTTCTAATACTACTCTCCTCAGTAAATCCGATCAAAAATGAACCAAAGTCCATCAAAATCCCACCATTGCACCTTCACAAACATCTTCAGATCGCTCATTCGGATGCCAGTCCGCTACAATCCAGCACACAGTCAATGAAGTCAGAACATATGCTTCTAACCGCATTGGCATCCGAATGAAGCGCATAACACTCGACCCGCTTCAAGAGATGGCTCTGGATGACTGTCTCGAGCTTTTTAGACGAGACTGACGTTGATCTTAAAAGGGCTCTGTCCGGTCTATCATCGAAAAACTCATTGATGAGGGCGGATTTGGCCCTCCAATGATATTGTGACACATGGCACCTCAGAACAATTAGGTGACACCCGAAACCACTTTTGCAACAACTTGCCTTAGTTAAGTTGATGGTGTCCCACCTGGCGGCTTGGCCCTGGCGCGAGCTGGCACAGACGCGACCTGGCCCTAGCGCAAGCCGGCATAGGCACAAGCTAGCAGCCTGGCACAGGCATGAGCTGGTAGCCTGGCACATGCACGACTTGGCCCTGGCGTGAGCTGACAGCCTAGCACATGCGCCGACCTGGCGATTTGCGAGACGTGCTCACCGACAAATTCAACATGCATATCCTAACACTCCCACGATCCTTGGAAGTTGGCCCACCTGTCGAATGATTCGGAGGGCAGTCAACGTGCATGGCGGTTACCTCCAGGAATCTCAAACCACTTAGACGACCTCGCAGAAATCTCGGATGTGGTGCATGAAGCCCACGCCAAACAATGCCTATATAAAGGCACCAACCCCAATGGCAAGAGGGGGGAAAGCAAGTAAGCAAATTCTAGCTCTCATACTTTGTGATTTTTAGCTTGCAATCTACTATGAGAGTACTGACTTAAGCATCGGAGCGACCTCGCCGGGTTAGCCACCCCGGGTCCTCTGACATTTGGTTCCTTACAGGTCTCTAAAGAGCAAGGGAGCTCACCACTAGGCAGTTCGCCACCAGATAGCTCGCCACCAAGCAGCTCATCAAGGTAGCTCACCTCCAAGCAATTCGCCACCAAGCAGTTCATCAAGGTAGCTCACCACTAGGCAGTTCGCCACTATGTAGCTCGCCACCAGGCAGCTCCCCACCAAGTAGCTCATGAAGGTAGCTTACCACCAAGCAGCTCATCAAGGTAGTTCACCACCAGGCAGTTCGCTACTAGGTAGCTCGCCACCAGACAACTCACCACTAGGGAGCTCCACTTCAGCCTCTGAGTCACAAACCACTTGGGAGCATACGTCACTGACGAGGTACTTAGCCAAAAAATTTGATACATTACGAAAAAATTGATACGTGATCAGAAATGCTTACATCATCTGGTGCCATCTGTGGGAAACACTACAAAAAGATAAGTTCTCCTCCTCTAAAAAGCTAAGTCATCTTCTTCCAGTAAGCTAAGTCCTCATTTCTTAGATAATAAAAGCTCTCGCTTTATAACTTCCATTTTTTATGAACTCAAAGACTATGCAGGGAGCTAACAGACTAAGTAGCTCTACTAACTTTACTTTCAATCCAGATAAAACCTCATCAGTCCTCTTCGTGAGGTCCCCTCTACAAAGATGAGCTCTTTGTGGCTTCCACGGTAATTGGCGGCCAAAAGACTACATGGGTGCCCTTGCTGGTCGTGCCTTCCAAGGCTCCCGTGTGAGCTGGTGACCTAAAGTTAGTAGTGCTGCCCCCGAAAGTCGAGCCTCTAGTAGCTTCTTGTAAGAGTGGGTGACCGGAATTACGAGGCTAATGCAGCACAATCATAGCTCTAAGGCGCCCACCCAATGCACGCAGCCCGGCGGCCTATCAACTTGGCACATACGCCGACCTGGTGCGACCTGGCGCAAGCACCGACCTAGTGACCTGACCCAGGCGTGAACTGACGAACTGATAAGAGGCTTCCTCGTCACAAGACCCGGTCGCCTCTTCGACATGGGCAAAGTCAAGGAGAGTGACTACCAGTCGCTCCCAGAGCCTAAGGGCTAAAATACCACATAAGACCCAGTCGCCTCTTCGGCATGGGCAAGATCAAGGAGAGTGGACTACGAGTCGCTCCCAGAGCCTAAGGACGAAAATACCGAACTAGCGAATAACTACTCACCATATAAGACCTAGTTGCCTCTTTGGCATGGGCAGAATCAAGGAGCGGACCGCAAGTTGCTCTCAGAGCCTAAGGAATTAAGTCGACGCTTACGAGCTCATCGAATTATTCATTACGGGCCAAAAGGAGAATTCTACTCCCTTCGCCGAGTTACTTTTAGCTCGGGAGTGGGGGGCAAATGATGAAGGCGGATTTGGCCCTCCAATGATATTGTGACACATGGCACCTCAGAACAACTAGGTGACACCTGGAACCACTTTGGCAACAACTTGCCTTAGCTAAGTTGATGGTGTCCCACCTGGCGGCCTGGCACAAGTGCGGCCTAACACAGGCGCTGCCTGGCACAGGCTCGAGCTGGCACAGGCGCGACCTGGCCCTGGCGCGAGACGTGCTCACCGACAAATTCGGCATGCATATCCTAACACTCCCACGATCCTTGGAAGTTGGCTCACGTGCTGAATGATCCGGAGGGTGGTCAACGTGCATAGCGGTTACCTCCACGAATCTCCAACCACTTAGATGACCTCGTAGAAATCTCGGATGTGGTGCATGAAGCCCACGCCAAACAATGCCTATATAAAGGCACATTCTTGCTTTCATACTTTGTGATTTTTAGCTCGCAATCAACTATGAGAGTACTGACTTAAGCATCGGAGCAACCTCGCTAGGTTCGCCACCAAGCAGCTCATCAAGGTAACTCACTACCAGGCAGCTCATCATGGTAGCTCACCACCAGGCAGCTCACCACCAGGCAGTTCACCACCAAATAGCTCACCACCAAGCAGCTCATCAAGGTAGCTCACCACCAGTCAGTTCGCCACTAGGTAGCTCGCCACCAAACAGCTCATCAAGGTAGCTCACCACCAGGCAGTTTGCCACCAGATATCTCACCACCAAGCAGCTCATCAAAGTAGTTCGCCACCAGGCAATTCACTACCAGGGAGCTCACTACTAGACAGTTCGCGACTAGGTAGCTCGCCACCAGACAGCTAGCCACTAGAGAGCTCCACTTCAGCCTCTGAGTCACAGGCCACTTGGGAGCATACGTCACTGACGAGGTACTTAACCAAAAAATTTGATACATCACGAAAAAATTGATACATGACCAGAAACGGTTACGTCACTCACCTTCGAGGCACTATAATGACTTGGGAAATATGTTAAGTGCTGCAATGACGAATCAATACACCTGTCTTGATGGATTCGCTCACAGTAATGGCAACGTAAGAGAAGAGATCAAGCAAGGCTTGTACAACATAAGCCACTCGGTCAGTAATTCTCTCGCCACGCTTAAGAAGATCCCAAAGTCGAACAGAAGCTCCAAGGCTGATGTGTTCCCAGAGTATGGCAGAATGGTGGGTGGGTTCCCGAGATGGGTGTCGCCTAGAGATAGAAAGCTTCTGCAAGCATCGACCAACACGACGAAGTTTGATTTGGTGGTGGCTTGCGCTTCTTGGAACCGATGATCTAAGAAGACGATGAACAATATCATTGTTCCTCTTTGATATTTTTCAAAAAAAAATTACCTTATTTTAATTATTTTATAAAAATACAAAAAGTTATCCTTATCTGCCAGAACCCCTTTTTTTATTCTCTCTGAACAGCCCAATAAAATATAAATGCGTTAGGGACGCAACTAAGAAGTAAATCACCAAAACAAAAGGGGAATTGGCGAATTGTGTTTGGCTGTTGCGAAGTTGCTGACCAAAGCTGGGAGTGTTCAAATTGAACAAGCAAGCAAGTTCTGGCAGGAATGATTTTTCTACTTTTTAATCAAGTTTAACACTTACATGCCTTTCACGTGATGTGCGCATCACTTGTCCAACTCAAATTTCAATTACAAGAAGGATATAAAGGAATCATGAGCCATTGAGCCTGCAATTGCAATTGCTTTTCTTATGTTTCTGCCTTTGAATTGAGGGAACATAATGCAGGAAAAGGAGGAGGAATTTTAATTCCACTACTGTGTAAAATCTGAAATTCACCAACTTTTTCCCCCTTTTCTCCAAAATCCGTGATGCTGATGCCACAGAAACATACAATGGAATCTGGAAATTCATGGAATCGATGAATCCAACTCCACCTCTGTGCTTTTTGTACGGTGGATCACGGATGAAAGGGAGAGGTCTGATGGAAACAAGGTTGCAGTGTAAGTGCATCAACACCGAATCTGTGTCTGAAAACCAATACGGCAATCCCCCCATACATAAGTGCTTTGCGAAAGTGTTTTTGGCCTTTGGGATCTCAAAAGGAAAAGAGGGAGGAGATTTGTCTTTCAACCAGATGTTGTTCGCAAAAGTTGTTTTGAAAGGACACGTGTCGTTTTGTTTGGGGTTCCACTATGATATCGGAAAGGCATGATACTCTTTTCGGGCATTGTAGATTTTCTCGTTTGCCTGATTTTGATGCTGATGTCGATCCGTTCACGGAAAAGGTAGTCAGTGCGCGTGGTTTAAGCAATCCACGGTCACGATCACGGTGGGCAGCTGGCCATCCTCTCCACGTCATGTTAACATCATGTACACCTGGAATTTTGCGTCAAACAAGAGAAAGCCAGTGGGGTGCTATTTGGCTCGTGATTCATCAGATCGCTCTCGTTGAATTTGTCGTGAAATTTCAAGCATTAAAAATATAACTCTTTTTTTAATTTTTCGGTTTTTCTTCCAATCGGTGATAAACACGTAAGGGGTTCTTAAATGAGAGGGCGCTATCGTCATTTGGGTCTGGTTGGGTTGGGTAAGCTTTTTGTCAAATTTAGATTTGGCTCCAAGCCCAATCGCAATATACTTCAAACTTCAAAGGTATCCATGCGCGACAGCGCGAATGAATTGGGATCTGCTCCCAAAACGCTTACGCGATATATGCCAACGCCTCTCACCAGATTGTGGCCGTGGCCCATCATAACAAGGTTCAAAGTATCGACATCGGGGTTATGACAGGTTCAGGGTGTAGAAGAGGTCTAAACCGGTTTTTCTAAACCAATTGCAAAAAAAAATAAAAAAAAAAGCATTAAAAAATTGTATCGATTTGCCTAATACGCCCAAACCGATGTATCAGATGTATCGATAGTTTGAACTTTGCACCATAATACAAATTATGATGGAAATGTATTGGAACAGATTGAAAGAAGATTCCAATTCTGTGTAAATACGACCAAATATCTATGTATGAGAAGACCTGTTCATGGACCAGCCCAGTGGCCTATTCTTTATCGGATTTGGACATGATTTTTAGGCCCGTTGGGTTAGGGCTTGGGTCCAAAGCAAGGTTTGATTTTTTTTTTCCAGGTTCAGGCTTTCTAGAAAAAACAGAAAAAACCTAATTCGAGTTTAAACCTGGTCTGAATTTATTTCTTTATTCTTCTCTTTTTTAAGTCATAATGAGATTTTTCAATATTTTTAGGTTTTAAAATCATTTAATATAAATAAATCAGTTTAATTGTTAACTTGCCCAATTTTCAAATCGGGATTTAGGCTTTATACGAGGGCCATACTCGAATGTAAACGTATTCTATTAAGCTGTGTTCGTTTTAAGTGTAAATTTAATTTTACTTTAATGAAAAATATGAGATAGATAAAAATTAGAACAGGTTGTTTTTCAATATTTACACCGATCATGTTTGATTGTTAAGGTGTAAATTTTGATGAAATTTTTTGTTGGACTGATATTCTCGCCCATGTGAGTCCTTTTGTAGCTTTTATAACCGGGAGTAGCCGGTGAGAAATCATACGGAAGAGGAGAGATATCTGCATATGACCGGTTGCTGTTGGCATCATCAAGAAAGCTACTGAATATCAATATATTGAGGAGGGGCGAGAGAGTAAAATGAACAAGTGTGGGGTGGAAGAATGGTGAGATGGAATTTGGCATGTGAAGGTTATGTCCAGAAGGGCTAAGCTCTTTATTGTCCAATACATCCAACAGCGGATTCTTCTGCAATGTTGGTACTAGTCCACAACAACCATGTGATTGATTGTAAATCGAACGCTCCACATTAAGCCAGTGGTAGGCAAGTGATCCTAGCTGTAAATGCGGCTTCAGAGTGGATTTCACGAGGAGTGAAGAACCAAAAAAAGATGAGATTAGCAGAAAAGAAAGAGAATAAAAGCAGAGTGGGAGAGAAGGTAGAGGAGAGAATAAGTAAAATCTGATTTCTTTTCTTCAACCTTTTTTTTTTTAACTGGTTCGAAATAGTTTGACACTACAATCGTTTTTTTGGTCCAAAGAAGGCACGAATCTGGAGTTTTCTTCCACTGAATCCGGTGACAAATGGATTGTTGAGAAGGAAATAAAAGAGCAACAATCCGAGGGATTCACTTGGTTCAGATTTCTCCAATCTGTCTTTGGTACTGCTTCTCTGACCCTTTTCTGTTCATTGGTTCGTTGGGAGAGAGAGTAGAAGCAGTGGCACCACCGAGAGATAGAGCAAATGAAAAAATAGAGAAAGGAGATGTTAGAGTGAGAAGAGTTTTACTTCGATGGTAGAAACAGGTAAGTTTTACATCAATAATTTCGATGTATTCTTTGCATTGATTATCGATGTAAAAGGAGTTTTACACCGATTTAAGGTGTGTAATATACACTCTATTCAAACGCCTACAAAATCAAACCGGGGTATAAAATTTACCCTGATTTGATTTTACACGTAGAACAAATGCAGCCTTAATAAAGAGAAAGAACCCGACCCAGCCGGATAGGATACTTGTTCTACATACACGGTGTTCAAGACAACCGTGTGCAAATACGGTTGACCAACAGATATCGTATGACGTATGACCAGAAAGGCTCCTTTCTTTGAAATTTTGTGAATTCATATTGTGTTGTAATGGAAAATGAAATGTAATTTGAGACAAGGGAGGGTTGAGGGTTTCTACACAGAAGCTCTAGTTTTCTACAATCTACAAATGCAAAGATGAAACGGCACTGTGGCATATGGGCCAATAAATATTTTTGGACATAATAGTTTGAGTCCAAACGTGTCGAGCAATGGGCCTTTTGTCGTGAACCGGGCTTAAAATTAGAAATCAATGCTCAGTTGCGATGTTAATCTTTTTTCTTATGGATTTTATGGATTTGGGCCAAATCTTATCAAATCTTTTTGGGTAAATTGCTGAAATCTAAAATTTCACCGTTTCTGAAATCTCCCTGACGTTTAATAATTGTAACCATCTCCCTTAAATTTTGTGATACATAACAGATATTGGGGTATTCACTTTTCATACTCGCACATTTCTATTATCAATTAAGAAATGTTGATTGTAATTTACAGCGGATAGAAAGTGGATAGGAAAATTGAGTAGAAAATCCCTGTTCAACTGCTCATTAACGGATCACAATCCTAAAACAAAATTTTAAACCCTTTCAATTTCTTTTTTAAAATTGATTTGTTTTCAAATGTCCTTCATATCAATCTATCAAAAGTAAAGTTGCAATTTTAAATTTTCTTTTTTTTTGTAGTTCATAAGGCTTATTTTGGAAGGAGTACAAATATAAATATCTATAAATATAAAATACAAATATGTAGAGTTTAAAAACCTTGTATGTATTTGTATTGTACATATTTGCATTTGTACTCTGATGAATGATGATTTGACCCGACCTATGAAACGACCACACGTGGACACTAACCCGACGTAAGCGAGAGCTCAACATTGTGGCCCAGTACAGCTAAGTAACGGGCCCATAAAGCAGCTCGCCACATCATATCGCGAAAAAGGAGGAGATCGCCACGACGTGAGCTCCGGGTTCCCCAAGCTACCCCCAAAGGGATATTCCGAGGCAAATTCAGCTCGCAAGCTAAGAAAACCAGCTCGCCCGAGCTCGCCAACAGACAACTCATCCCCAGGACTAATTCTACTAAGAGTACTCCTGGAGTATTCCGAGCTCGCTGCAAAGTAGCTAGCGAGTGGGCCGCATGAGCATTCCATAAAAAGCTTCTATGTGACAGGCCGTACCAATCAGACTACGCCATATCCCTTATTGATGGCGCAGTCCCTGTCCTTTCGACAGTCTGTGCCCACGTCTCTCAGTAGGCGGAGGCGTGCTTGTCACTTTGGGGACGTGTCACTCGCCCGGGTAAGGAGTACGTCACAACGGCCACCTGTGCAGCCCCGACAGGTAACAGCTGTGGCAGGGGGCCCAGTGGCAGTTATGCCCGATCTCACAAAGAGCGCCCCTATAAAAGCCCTCAGGGCAGAGGAGAAACTGCTTCTTGAAACCTCCAATCTCTCGAGTATAGGAAAAAAGCGCGACCTCCACTCTTACCCATCGTTTTTCCCTTTACTTCCCATACACAGTACTAACTTAAGCATCGGAGTATTCCCACCAGGTAAATCCCTGGGAATCTTTCCTTTCATCTTCTCAAGTGTCGTTCGTTGCCAACAAGGAGTCAGTCAGCAGTCGGCTAGGAGTAACCGGATCGCGCTACATCATTTGGCGCCGTCTGTGGGAAACGCTTCAAAATGCCTTTCTCTCTAAACTCTTTCAGTTCCTTCTTCTTCCTTGAAACAATCCAACATTCATGGCTTCTTCTAGCAACATCGAACGAAGCATGGAAATGGATAACTCCAGGGAACAACCCCAGTTTCCTACTATCTGTATCGAACAGTTCACCGTCCCCCTCTCAGCGGACGGAATCCCCAGCTTGAACGTGCCTCTCACAATGGCACCTGTCATGGCCCCACTCCCTACTACAGTCAGAACGACATTCACCGAAACTTTGGTTGTGCCCCCAATGGCCAGTCCGAACCAGCTGGAGGACCTGATGCAGTGCATGAGAGCCATGCAGGCCCAAATGCAACAGTTCCAACAACTTCAGCTCTATCAACAACACGTGATGCACCAAGTCTCGCAGTACCAGTATCAGCAGCAGTTCCCCCAGTTGCCCCAACCCTAGCTTCAACAGTCTCAGCTCCAGCCTCAGCACCTGGCCTCGTAGCAATTCAAGTCTCACCGCCAGAGCGAACACTTTGTCCGAGGAGAGGCCCCCCAAAATCTCCCAAAAAATCAAGCCTCCCCCACGGTAGACGGGAGAGAATAGCTACCCCGGTCTCGTTGTGGGCGGACAGGTCGGGAGGACCCCGGCTCGGTAGGTCAGCGTCACCTCGACAGTCAAAGTTTAGAACCCTGATTCTTGAGAACCGATTCGAGATCCTGGCAACAAATTCCAAGCAGGCCCCTTCTATATGTAGCCATCACCAGCAGACCGGGCTACCCCCGGCACAAACCGTTCTGGATAGCGCGGAGGTGAGCAGCAAGAACGCGAGCTCGTCAGGAAGCAGAGACGCTGACATCGAGCTAGCCGATCTGTCACTCGCGATTTGCCCGAGCTCATGGGCAAAGAAAAGGTAGGCTCAGCCGAGCCAAAGCTCCCCTCCTCTCAGTTCCGTCCCCCCAGTCTTCCGAACTCCTTGCGGTCCCGATGCCCAAGGATTTCAAGCTCCCCCCTCTTGACAAGTATGATGGGTCGTTCGACCCAAGTGATCATGTAGACGCCTTTCAGTCATAGATGCACCTGGCGCGAGCCAGTGAGTCATGCATGTGCGTGGCCTTCTCCACTACGTTCAGGGGAGCAGCCCGCACATGGTACCGAAACTTGGCACCCGGGTCAATAAGAAGTTGGACGCAGTTCGCACAAGCCTTCATGTCCCACTTTGTCACCAGCAAGCGGTGCCCGCGAACTGAAGAAAGCATCTTCAACATAGCACAAAGGGAGGGAGAGTCCATCAGGAGCTATATCAAGCAGTTCAACAACGCTTGTATGCAGATATCGCGCCTGGATCTCATCGTACGCCTTGCAGTAGCCAAGAAGGGCGTGAAGCACAAGGAGTTCAAGTGGCACATGGTCGTCAACCAACCCGCGACCATAACTGAGTTTCTGAAACTTGCGGATAAGTTCATAGCCACCGAAGAGGAGATCAACCAGAAGGGTGAGGGCGCACCCGAAAAAAGAAAGAGAGAAGGAGAACCTTCCAGTCAAGAGGACACCCGAAGAAAAAAGGAAATAGCTCGGGGTGCAAAGCCGGGTCAGCTGTTCCGAGCTCCTGCTCTGGACCGAGCTGATTACACTCCACTGAACGCGAAGCGGGCCAAAATTCTTATGGCGATCAAGGACGCCCCTATGTGAAGTGACCATCCCGTCTGAAGGGGGAATCCCAATGATAGAAATAAGAATCTGTATTGCAGCTTTCACAAAGACCACGGTCACAGTACCGAGAGTTGTAAAAACCTCCGCGACGAAATAGATGAGCTCATCCGTCGCGGATATTTGAGAAACTTTGTATAAAATAATAATAATAATAATAATAATAATAATAATAATAATAATAATAATAATAATAATAATAATAATAATAATAATAATAGTAATAGAACAGGTCGACAAGGGGAGCACGGTAAAGACCATCCCGAGTCCAGCACCAGACCGGTCGAACAATCGCAGAGGCAGCCTCCAGAGGAGAGGCTAGTTCGGGGGACCATCCACATGATAGTGGGAGGTTCAATTGTTGCAGGTTGCACTTCAACGGCAGCTCGGACGTTGGTTTTTGAACTCACCCGGGAGGAGCAGAACCCCCCAAAGCAGCCAAGAACAGAAGAGTCAATTTTCTTCACAGAAGACGATGCGCGAGGGGTCCATTACCCCCATGACGACGCGCTCGTGATAAAGCTTAGAATCAACGACTTCGAGGTCAAGAGCGTACTCCTCGACTCAGGCAACTCGATCGACGTACTTTTCAAAGTTGTGTTTGACCAGCTCCAGTTGCAGAGAAGCAACCTGAAGCCCACAGACACTCCTTTGGTAGGCTTCAGTAGAGAAGAAGTCCGACCCCTTGGGAAAATAACAGTACCTGTAGAGGCCGACACGTGGCCTTGTGCTGTCATATTCGAGCACAACTTCCTAGTGGTAGCGACCCCCTCGCCCTACAATGCCATAGTAGGTCGGCCGATCACCCATGTCCTACGAGCGGTGGTCTCCACTTACCATTTGGCTATGAAGTTCCCAACAAACTTCGGGGTGGGAGTAGCGCGGGGTGACCAGCTTGAGTCCCGCAAGTGCTACGTTGCCGCCCTAAAGGGGAAAACCAAGGTAGCCGATGACCTTGAACTGGAGCGACCCACGGAGCAAGGCGAAGAGCGAGCCACGCCCATGGAAGAAATGGTCGTCGTCCCGACCTCGATAGCAGACCTAACTCGGACGCTCCAGATCGGTGCTTCCGTCCAGGAGCCCCTACTATCTGAACTAGTAAGTTTTTTATTTCAAAATTTAGATATTTTTGCATAGTCCGCGACAAAAATGCCCGATATAGACCCTGGGCTCATAACTCACAAGCTGAACACTGATCCTGTAGTTAGGCTCGTTAGACAGAAGAAACGCAACCTAGCCCCGAAAAGGTGGAAAGCGGTCGACGAGGAAGTCGAGAAGCTTCTCACAGTAGACTTCATTTGAGAAGTCCAATACCTGAGCTGGGTAGCCAACCCCGTCCTGGTAAAGAAGGCCAACGGCAAGTGGTGCTTGTGCATCGACTACACCGACCAGAACCGGGCTTGCCCGAAAGACTGCTTCCTGCTCCCCTGAATCGATCGTCTGGTGGATGCGACCTCAAGGCATGAGTTGCTAAGTTTCTTGGACACCTATTCAGGCTATAACCAGATCAAGATGGACCCGGCAGGCGAAGAAAAGATCGCCTTCATCACGGAGTTCGGCCTGTACTGTTACAAGGTTATGCCCTTGGGTTGAAAAACGCAGGGGCAACCTTTCAGAGTCTTGTAAATAAATTATTTGCACCGTTAATCGGCAGAAAAGTAGAATGCTATGTGGATGACATGGTTGTCAAAACTCAATTCTCACATGAATTAATACAAGACTTGCGTTCTGTTTTTGAAATTTTGCGTAAATTTAATATGAGATTGAATCCAAACAAGTGTGTGTTCGGTGTAACCTCGGGTAAGTTCCTAGGATACATCGTTAACCAGCGCAGCATTGAAGCCAACCCGGATAAGGTTAAGGCCATCTTGGACATGAAACCACCCTGAAAGCTGAAGGAAGTTCAGAAGTTGAATGGCCGCATAGCCGCCCTAAGCCGTTTCATGTCTAAATCGGCGGACCGTTGTTTGCCGTTCTTTAAGGCAATAAAGAGTAAACGGTTTGAATGGACCCAAGATTGCAAGTTCGCGTTCGACGAGCTCAAAGAATACCTTACTAGCGTGCCGACCTTAACCCGGCCCGATGAGGGCGATGTTTTAGAACTCTACCTCTCGGCGAGCGACGAGGTGGTCAGTTCAGCTAATAAAGGAAGTAGATCGGGTCCAACAACCCATCTATTATGTTAGTAAAGTATTGCAGGGAATAGAAACGAGATACCCGGAGATGGAAAAGATAGCATACGGATTGATAATTGCAGCTCGGAAGCTCTGCCTGTACTTCCAAGCTCATACTGTTATCGTCCTTACCGACAAACCTCTGAGGAAAGTATTGCTTAAGCTCGAGGTCTCCGGTTGGTTGACGGAGTGGGCCATTGAGCTCAGCGAGTACGATCTCCAGTACAAGCCGCGAATTGCCATTAAGGCCCAAGCCTTAGCAGATTTCATAGTCGAATGCACATTCAGCTCCGAAGTTCCTAGTCTGGTTGAGCGCGAGGCTCCCACATCGGGTGAGGCCGAAGCTCTAGGATCGGTCGAGTCTGAACCCCGTGAAGTAGTAGCCAGTGTGGCACATCTCCTAACTCGGCCAACCGCGAGCTGGGATGAGGAGCCCTGGATCCTACATGTAGATGGCTCCTCGAACCAACAGGGCAGCGGTGTCGGAATAGTTCTGCATGGCCCAAGCGGCATGAAACTGGAGTATGCGCTACGCTTCAAGTTCGAGGCATCTAACAATGAAGCAAGATATGAGGCGTTGATAGCCAGACTAGCCTTAGCCAGAGATGTAAAATCCAAGCACATCGTTATCTGCAGCGACTCCCAGCTCGTGGTCAACTAGGTCATGGGCGAATATGAAGCTCGCAAGTCGACCATGGTCGCCTATTTAGCCAAAGTTAGAGAGGCCATGCTCAACTCCAGTCACACTTCATCAGACGGATCCCTAGGTCGGAGAACGTCGAGGTCGATACCCTGTCCAAGTTAACCAGCACTAGCGACATCACCATGAGAACCGTGTACATAAAGGACCTGTCTCGGCCTAGTATTCTCGGGGGGCAGAGGAGGTCGCTCCCTTCGTTTGAGCAGAGCCAAGCTGGATTGACTCACTCATGAGCTTCTTTTTACACGGGACCCTTCCTGCAGATTGCAGTACATCTAGAAGGGTGCAACGCCAGACAGCTAAATATGTTATGATAGACGAGCAGCTATACAAGAGATCCTACACACTCCCCTACCTACCGAAGCTGAGCTCGTACTCCGCGACACTCATAAGGGTCTGTGCAGCGGACACATGGGGGGCAGGGCCCTTGCCCAGAAAGCGCTTCGACAAGGGTATTATTGGCCAACAATGAAGGCAGACGCCATTGAACTCGTTAGAAAATGTGACAAATGTCAGAGACATGCCAATATTTACCACCAACCCGCTGGTGACCTCAAGTATCTCACCAGCCTGTGGCCCTTTGTGTAGTGGGGCATCGATCTACTCGGGCCATTCCCACCAGCAACGGGTGGAAAAAAGTTCTTAGTAGTGGTGGTGGACTATTTTACCAAGTGGGTAGAAGTCGAACCCCTCGTGACGATCACAACCCGAAATGTCCAAAACTTCTTTTGGAAGAACATCGTATGCCACTTCGGACTACCTCGGGTATTGATTTCCGACAATGGCAAACAGTTTGAGGACATCAAATTTCAAGACTGGTGCCGAGACATGGGGATCCAACAGAACTTTACTTCAGTCGTGCACCCTCAAAAAAATGGTCAGGCAGAAGTCACGAACAGAGTCATCCTTCACGGACTAAAGGCACGGCTGGACCGAGCTAAAGGATTGTGGGCAGATGAACTACCCAGTGTCCTATGGGCCTACCGAACCACAGAGAAGACCGCCACGGGAGAAACACCCTTCAATCTTACCTACGACACCAAAATAGTGATTCCCACAGAGATCGAAGTACCTACGTTGCGCCTAGAAGCATACAACTATCAAACAAACGAAGATGAGATAGGTACCAACCTCGACCTACTCGACGAAGTAAGGGACCTCGCGTACATTAGGACCGCAGCATACCAGCAGAGAGTAGCTCGGTACTATAACACCAGGGTCAAGAGGCAAAACCTCCATGTTGGCGACCTGGCCCTTCGTAAAGTTATGGTGCCTGAGACCGGTGCTGGCAAGCTCGGGTCCAACTGGGAACGTCCTTACCGAGTGAAATGAGTGCTTGGGGAAGGAACATTTGAGCACGAGACCCTCGAAGGGAAACAAGTACCTCGAGCATGGAATATTGTCAAGCTGAGGCAATATTATCTGTAAAACTCAGGCGGACTATGGGTCCCTTCCGAAGCCTAAGGGCCAAAAGACCGAGCTAACATGACCTAGGCACAAGAAGACCCCAACTACCACTTCGGCTTGGGAGAAATCCAGGAGTGGACTACGGGTCCCTCCCAAAGCCTAAGGGCCAGAATACCGAGCTAATATGACCTCGGCACAACGGGACCCAGCCACCTCTATGGCTTGGGTAAACTCCGCGAGTGGGCCACGAGCCACTCCCTCAGCCCAAGGACCAAAACACTGAGCTAACAAAGACCTTGGCGTGAAGAAAGACACTTCAGTGAAGAAGGCAAGGTATGAAATATCAAAAGCGTAAGCAGCTCGGGTTTAAACCCTACGAAGCATAGCTTGTCCTGATACGTTGGTAGAACTGAACAGCCAACCAATGCTTAGCTCGGACATGCACTGTAATCACTCCGCAGTATACCACAGGGGCCTTAAACGTGACAAATCGAGATAACGCCTACCGAAGAGCCCTACTTCAAGTATGTAACTTTAACAGCTCAAATGATGAAATTTCTTTAGTAAAAACAAAGAGAGTTCATCATACTCAGAAGAAGGAAGAAACTTTCATTGACAAAAAAAACAACAAAGAAAATAACAAGTGCAGTAACCGAGCTAAACAGCTCGGGAAAGGTTTGATCATCATAGGGCACAACCGCCCAACCGAAAACTTGTGAAAGACCGGATTTACGGCACCTGGAAGCCACAGAAGCCCAGAGAAACGCCACCTCAAGAATCCGCCTCCTCATCCTCCAAAGAATCAGGCTCCTCTTCATTCGCTTGGTCCGCGGTCTCAAGAGACAGACCCTTCATAGTAATGCCGTCGAGGTTGAGCCTGGAGAACTTCTTTCGAACCAGCCACCGGCAGAGCCCGGAGACAGATCCTTCATGAAATTCCTATGTCTTTAAAATCCCAAACCGCTTTCTCTCACTCAGCCTTCACCATCTGATCAAAGTTTCGGGTCCGATTCAAAAGAGTGGACTCCAAGTCCCGCACCTGCTACTTGAGAAGCTCCCTCTCCGCCACCATCCTCGACGATTCCTCCCTATAGCGTGCTCTCTCTTTAGTAAGTTGAGCGATTTGAGTCTCCTGGTCGTGGACGAGCAGCTCCTGAGACTCGCTCCCCTTGCGGGTGTGATGGAGCTTGCCCCAGATCCGGTCGAGCTCGACCTGAAGCTTTTGGTTGGCAGCACACTGGTCGAGGGCGTCAACGCGATGGATGCGCGTCCAGAAAGCCTTGGCATGGATGGCAGAATTTACCTATCGGCGAAAAAGAAAGATCAGAAGACAACGAAAAAGGGCAAAACAAGAGAAGAAGAGGGAAAACGGTCACTTACCACCATGCAGTGAGCAGAGGCAAACGCGGAGAGATTCCCGAGCTCCATGTTTCCCCACTGAGCGATTTCATCATTGGTGATTGCCTTCCGACTCCTCTAGCGAGCTACCAAATAATCATTTACCCCTTCCCAGTTTCCCACTGGGAATTGGGGGTAAAGACGGGGTTGAAGGGGGTTAAAGGGTACCTCCCCCCGCTGAGGGAGCTCGCTTCCCCCAGGGTTAGTCCCACTAGTCCCCTCAGGAGGGGGCATCGGAACCTCGAGCGAAGGAGAGGGTAGGACTGACTCAGCAGACCTGAACTTACTGCTTCTCGAAAGCGGGGTTCGGTTGGGGCGTGTCCTCTTCACCTGGCGTCTCTGGCTGCTCGAGAGAAGGCGGCGCGAATCGGCACTAGACATGATGGCTGCCACAAGACCACAAGGCATTAGTCCAACAATAAACAAAATGCATATGTACACAATAGTCACAAGGCACTACGCGACCTAAAAGACCGACCTACCCAGGCTCAATCCTGCCTGCACGAGCTTCTCCTCGGCTAAGTAGTCCGAGCAATGGAAGCCTACTGACGCCCAGGACAGCATCGTTTTCCAAGTCTCAGGGTTCAGCTCGGCCCCGGGGTCCTGGATAGCGCCCCTCCAAACAGTGGGAAAGGGCCACCCCTTGGGGTTACGGACCACAAAGTAGTCCCGCTTTCAGGCGGGAATCTTATTCGGCAGCTCGTATAAGAGCTTATAGCCGTGACAGGGGGAGAGGTAATAAAAGCGCCTCTTCGGAGGAACCCTAGGAGCAGCATTCTTTATACAAAGGATAGAGGCAAAAATATCAAGGTCCAAAGGAAGGCAGTACTCGTGACACAGGGATATAGTCCCAACCATGTTCCGAACAGCGTTGGGATGAAGCTAGTCAATAGTGACATTGAAATGATTCAACACCTCCACTATCAAGGGGTGCAGGCGGAGATGCAAGCCAGCCTCGAGCTGTTCTTGAAAGATCACTATATCATTGGGACCATGCTCCCAGGGGAAGTTGCCAGTAGGGAGGCTGTAAACCAGGTCCCCAGGGAGGCGAAAGTAGCGGATCAAAGACCTAAGTCTCTCTACTATCATTAAGGAAGGGCCAAAGGTATCAGGCTCCCTTCCCCTAGTAGTAGACGCCATGTCGCCAGAGGCTTCCCGAGCCTCCGGGATATGCTTCCAAGCTCCTCCCGAGCTCAAGGGAGCATCATCATCCTGGCTATCACCTTTGTGATAGGTATGGCGTGGGTACCCAGACATGGCTGTCGGCGATTGGGACTCACCAGAGTAGATGGAACGGAGCAGACTGAGGAACTCGAGTAGGCTAGGCGAAGTACGCGACCTCAGAATCCAAAAGATGGCATGGAAGAAGATAGGGCCTGAGGGGGGCCCCCTATTTATAGCCCCCGTCCTTTCAAACTGACGGCCCGGATCAAAGCAGATCCAACGGTCCATAGACATCCTGACCGCACGCCTTCTGAAAACCGGAGGTGATTGGCGGCACATCTTCCACAATTAAGGTAGTCGCAGCCGCACGACGTTCGGAATTAAAGGCCACCTCAGCACATTTTTAGAATCTGAAAAGTTAGGGAAGTCAGAAGATCTCTTTATTCCCGCAAATGCATTTAATGGGGGTAGTCAATCAAGTTTGAATTTCAGTCAAATCAGTCCATCGCGCTTCATAAACTCCTCGCGCTAAGGCGATACTCTTAACCCGAGGAGTGGGGGGCAATTGATGAAGGATGATTTGACCCGATCTATGAAACGGCGACACGTGGGAACTGACCCGGCGTAAGCGACAGCTCAACATTGCGGCACAGTACAGCTAAGTAACGGGTCCATAAAGCAGCTCGCCACATCATATCACGCAAAAGGAGGAGCTCACCACGATGCAAGCTCCGGGTTCCCCGAGCTACCCCCAAAGGGATATTCCGAGGCAACTTCAACTTGCAAGCTAAGAAACCAACTCGCCCGAGCTCCCTAGCAGACAACTCCTCCCCAGGACTAATTCTACTAAGAGTACTCCTGGAGTATTCCGAGCTCGCTGCAAAGTAGCTTGCGAGTGGGCCGCACGAGCATTCCACGGGAAGCTTCTATTTGACAGGCCGTACCAATCAGACAGCGCCATATCCCTTATTGATGGTGCAGTACCTGTCCTTTCGACAGTCTGCGCCCACGTCTCTCAGTAGGCAGAGGCGTGCTTGTCACTTTGGGGACGTGTCACTCGCCCGGGTAAGGAGTACGTCACAACGGCCACCTGCGCAGCCCTGGCAGGTAATAGCTGTGGCAGGGGGCCCAGTGGCGGTTATGCCCGATCTCACAAAGAGCGCCCCTATAAAATCTCTCAGGGCAAAGGAGAAACTGCTTCTTGAAACCTCCAATCTCTCGAGTATAGGAAAAAAGCGTGACCTCCACTCTTACCCTTCGTTTTTCCCTTTACTTCCCATACATAGTACTAACTTAAGCATCGGAGTATTCCCACCGGGTAAATCCCTGTGAATCTTTCCTTTCATCTTCTTAGGTGTCGTTCGTTGCCAACAATGAGCCAGTCAACAGTCAGCTAGGAGTGCCCAGATCGCGCTACATCATACTCCTTCCAAGCTAAGCCTAAAATTTGTATTTTATTTTTCCATAGAAACCAGCCTCTATGGTAACTGCATTGGTATTTTGGACATTTTTGTATCTCTTATTAGAAGATGCTAATAGAGGGGACCTACATGCAGTTGCGCCAAATTTTAAGGGAGGTTTCAGTTTTATCCAATCTTTTTAGATTATGATATGATTAGAGGTGTAAAACGGAAGGTGACCCGTGCCGTAACATGGAACCAATGATTTTGATAATTCACATTAGCTGAATGAAGTGGGATGTGGAACCAATGATAAAGCTCCACCCTACCCACAAATATTAAGAGAGAGATTGAATGGTCATGGGTTACATGTATTTTATGATTAATCTAGTTAATCACTTATAAAAAAATCATGTCTAGTTAATCCAATTTTTTGCTTTTCAAAACAAAAACAAATGCCACATAAACATATTTTGATAAAAAAGCACTTGTTGGTGATTAACCCCTTAGGGATGTTTAACAATATGGTTGGTTTTGTTTTTGAAAATAAAAAATAAATGTCACATTATCAAAAAAAAGCAAAAATAATTTTGCTTTTCAAAAACAAAACCAGCCTTTCTTTTTGTTTTTTTTTTTTTTTTTTTTTTTTCTTCTAGTTGTCAAGTTGTGATGTCCCAAGTGGAATGAAGTTTTCTAATAAAAATTGTAAGGCAAAATTTATGGTGCGAAAAATGTATTGTGAAATGATGGTGCGCATTCTGGTTATCCCCGCAGGCACTTGTCTGAGGAGATTGGTTGGCCACAAGAAGACAATTAGAGCATGGTTTTCAAAACTGGACCAGATCGGATGGTCAGACTAGAAAAATCGAGAATCGGTCGGGTCTATTTTTTCCCAAATTCAGATATTTGCAAAAAAACGTTGATTTGGTCAGCGACGGTTGAACCATTCAATGATTTTGACCATTATTTATTTATTTATTTATTTTGTTATTTTTTGTCAAAATAGGCCGACCATTCAATTCGAGTGGTCGGACCGTTTGACCTGAAAATCGGACCCTTGACTGGTTCATTCTCTGGGTTGGTTTTAAAAACCTTGAGTTAGAGTACCCGGGGTGGGCACTTTGATGCTTAAATTAGTGAAGAGTAATTGAGGATGCTAGAAAGTGAGGGAGCTAGAGAATTCTAAGAGCTAAGTTGCACTGCGCATCTTCTCTAGTTGAAGGGGGCGCCTTTATATAGGTGCAAGTAGTCATGAGTTTCACGTAGCACGTCCAAGATATCTAGGAGAACGTGGCTTATCGACCCACCACGTTCAGAGATGGTTTCATGCTCGGAGACGGTTTTTAAGTAAACTTATAGTGCTTTTCCGGTTACCTCTGAAGCAGGCGGCGCGAGAACTAGCTCCATTGGTGAGGTGACATAACCCCGGAGGATTCAGAGATGATAAGTCACACGTAAGAGAGGTTGGTCACCACATCATGCAGGTCGCCAAAAGGACCTCAATCAAGTTGGTGGGAGGTTGCCCCTTTGTTGAGGTCTCTAGCTCAATCGTCGGCTTGATCCTGCCGAGGTGCTTACAGGTCTGCTAAGCTGGTGCTAAAACACTAGGTGCATGAGCTATACCCAAGGTGCATCTAAGGCGAACTCTATTGTCTTGGTAAAGGCAAATCATTTCCTACGTGATACCGAACTGTTATACAAAGATTCAAAAGTGCCACGTGGCATAATATCACTAGAGGGACAAATTACCCTCATCATGAATCAAACACATAAACCAATGATAAAGTGAAACGTCACAAGTGATACTTTCAAGTTTTAACAAATACACATTCTGAAGCCTTAACCAATAAAAAATATGGCATGTGATGTCTTTAATGTGATATCTACATGGTAGTTAAATTCAAATTATAATACTTTAAGGCCTTGTTTGTTTTTTAGGAACCTAATTTTTTGAGCAAGTCTATGTTCATTTTTGTTTAATTTGTCTGGGTAAATGTATCTTGTGGGGGCATTTTTTTTTCATTTATCATCTACTTGGGAAACTCAACTTACCCAAGTGTGAGAGTATATGGGAAAATCAATTTTGCTGTGGGTCCAATATGTTTCTAAAATAAGAATATGGGTAAATTGGTCATTGGTAACCCCCTTCCAAAATTCCAAAAACAAACGGGGCCTGAATACCTAGTACGGTGTTAATTGGAATGGCAACACCTCGTCCCACAGTCAAAGATATCCCACCCCATCCCCGGTGGCAAGGCATCCGCTCCTTCTTGACCACCTAAAATTATATCTAATTTCGGGGTATTTTAGAAATAAGATTATAGGAGTTTGAGGGAATTTTAAGAATTGGATCATGAGAACTTGGGAATATATAAAAATTAGGAAAAATCTATGATAGGGGAAAGATTTGATATGAAAAGAGTTTTGACCAATCAAAATGCACCCATGAATTTTGATAAATGACATCAGATTCGCTATACGCTTATGATTCCAATTTACTGGCCAGTTGTTTTTCTAATATCATAGTCGAACCCTACATCTAATATAGGTTTTGGGGTTAATAGGTCGACCAAAAAAAGAGCACGGTATTGGTGCTTGTCTGTAATTAGGGGTCTTTTACTCGAGTGGATTGTCTGCAAGAGGTCTTTTGCTTGGCACTGTGAAATCATATGTAACTTAAGGTTGCGTTTGGGAAAGCTTGAAGGTTTGTATTTGTAAAGCTCAGTCCAATTGGGAGGGCATTTATGTGGTGGATTTTGTCTTTGCAAGGCGGGGCCAATCTATTATATAGTCTATAAGCAATGTTTAGGGAAAAACCCAAAGAACCCATATTAGCTATATTTTAGCCAAAAGTATAGCTTTTCTATGAATTTTCTTTTAGAGGTTTCTCTAATGCAACTGAACCAAGCTTCATCCCTCCCAAAGAGGTCATTAGGCTTTATGATTTGGGCTTGATAGTGTTTTGAATTTTAGTTTATTAATTGTAATGTTTTTAAAAACAACTCTTACAAGACATTCAAAATACTTTTTGGCTCAATTTTGATTTTTCAGGCTCAGCTTGGGAAGAGTGCAGATAAAAATATGTAAAGGTTCAGCTCAGTTTGGAAGGAGTATAAGGCCATGTTTGAGAGTGCTTAAGTTAAAAATGAGTACTTATTGAATAAGTGTTTATTCGAAAAGCACTTGTATGTATTTGACACCCAGCTTTTTTAAGTGCTTATTTTTTATATTGGGTGTTTGGTAGTCTTTTTCTCTAATAAACACTTAAACAAGCATTTGTGACTATTTTGTCCTTCATTTTCTTTCAAATTTTCAAAATATACTCTTTGAAAGAACTTTTTTTTTATGAATGCCCTTTGAAAGAATTTTTAATAAATTATTTTTATAAAAACACTTTTATGAAAGTGCTTTTTATAAAAACACTTTTATGAAAGCACTTTTATAAAAATACTTTTATGAAAAACATTTTTACAAAAGCACTTTTATAAAAGTACTTTTATGAAAGCACTTTCATAAAGGTGCCTTTATAAGGGTACTTTCTTAAAAGAGTTTTCGTAAAAGCACTTTTGTAAATGTGCTTTTGTAAATGCTTTCACAAAAATACTTTCTTAAAAGTGCTTTCCTAAAAGTATGTTTATAAAAGTGCTTTCATAAATGTACTTTTATAAAATTCAACTAGGGATAATTTTATAAGTGGTATTTTAAAATTCAACTAGGGACAATTTTGGAAGAAAATTTTGAATAAATACTTATTGTATAAGCACTTAAAAAAAGCTGGAAATTTGGGCTTAAAAAATAAGCCCTTATTTTTAAAATAAACACTTATTTCGAGCTTATTTCCCAAATACTAATAAAAGCTTATTGACCCAAATAAGCACTCCCAAACATGACCGAAATACAAATATGTAGAGTGCAAAGCCTTGTATTTTATATGTATTTATACTGTACACATTTGTATTTATGCTCTTTCCAAATTGAGCCTAAAATGGGTATTTCTAAACCTTCTCAAGATGAACCCTGAGCCTAAAGTCCAAAGCTCAAAATCAAAAACTTATCCAAACATGGCTATAACTCATATCCCTTGTCCATGGTGTTGAAATGGTGTTGAAATCACACTTGGCATCTTTCGAGGCATCATAGGTAAGGTGGAAGATGGAGTAGTCTTGGGTCATGAATTAGTAAGCATTATTAGCCACGTGTACCTTATATCATCCAAATGAGCATCCTTGTGGGATGTATAGGAACAACTTCATCAAATTTAGATGGTCCGCAGCGTCAGACGTGATGCTGCCACAAGTTAGAGGGTCGATTTTGGTAAGTACAATAAGATATTAAATGTGGAAATTACATTTAGTCGAACCCAATGTATTTTAAGGCATCGTTTGTTTGCATTGTAATTTCATTTTCACTGATACAAAAACCATGGAAGTAAAAATGATCTTAATGTGGATTTTGATTCATCTTTGTTTTATATTTTGCACTGTTTTATTTGTTGGCATAATAGATGAAGTAAAATAAAACCTGAAGCTAAGAGGTTGTTTGATACCGGTGGCATTTATAAGATAAATGTTTTGTATGATTTTGTCTTGAAAAACGAGACAAAATTTGCTTTAAATATTTTATACAATTTTTTTTACACCTCAGCGCAATTAGGTGCCATATAAGCCAAAACAACGTTTTAAAAAAGGACCTGGAAATGAAACTGTTTTGGGCATTGGTTTCTGGGTCAACGGTGCAACAGTTCAGTTCGAACAGACAGCCCGTTTTGACAGCAAAATAAAAAAAAATTAAAATATAAAAAATGGTCAAAAACCATTGAATAGGTCGATGGGTCAACGGTTCGACCACCCGAGTCAACTGTTTGTTGACGTTTTCAACGGTTTTTGACCAAATTCCAGGTTTTGGGTAAAACGGAACCAGTTGCCTGGACGGTTCCCGGGCTGAACGGTCTGACCGTCTGGGTCAACGGTAGTTCGAAAACGTTGAGCCAAACAGTGAAAAATCGGTCTTGAAAATGAAAATTGTCAAAATTGATCTTTTTTTTAATAAACGGTTCACACAATTTTCGAGAGAGCTATGTATAAGATAAACAACTCAACCAAATAACTTTTAAGCTTTTTTTTGTTAAACGTATCTTCAATGCTGAGCTGGCACCGTTTCTTCTAAAAGCTATGTCGATACCAAACACCATCTAAGTAAACAACCCCTCGCAAAAAAAAGTGGACCAAAATTTGCACTTTCATGAATTTATACTAATGCAAACAAAATTGCATTGCAACAAGCAGAGTTAATAGAGCCTAAGGCTGAGTTTGGTTGTAGTGCAAATTTATTTGCACTAGTACAAATGCATGGGGGTGCAAATGTAAAAGATAGGGTTGTTCATAAGAAGACCCAAACCGACCAAACCGACAAACCCAGTCCAGCCCAACCCGAGTCGGCCGGGTTTTCTTTAGCATTGGTCGGTTTTGGATTACTAAAAAGCATAAACCCATGGGTTGGTTCGGTTTTGGTTTCCACACATGAAAACTAAAACCGAACCGACCGGAACTGACTTAGTTCCTAGTTAGTACCTAACTTAGTTTCTACTTTCTAGTCTTCTCTTTAGGAATGCCATTAATGGCAAGCATTGCAAGACAAGGAATGTCATTAATGCCATTAATAGCATCTTGCATTTTTTTGGAAGGTTTAAAGAAATGATCCTATTCTCTAAGGTCCTTTACACCAAATAGGTAATTACAATTAAGTGTTTTTTTTACTTAAATCAGAAGCCTTCTTAAAAATTCCAAATTCCAGTCTTCTTTTTCTAACACAATTTGAGTTTCTCTTTTCTTGGTAACTTCTAACTGAGTCTTCCCTTACTCCCTTAGCCCCTCAACTTAAGCACTCAAATCGATCCAAACTGACTCAAACCGACCAGGTTGGTTTTGCCTAACACAGGGTCGATTTTGGTTTCATTTTCAGGCAACCCGACCAAGTTGGGTCGGTTAGAAAAATAGTAGTAAACCGACCCAACCCGACCCGTGAACAACCCTAGTAAAAGATGCAATTTTTTGTTTAATTTTGTTTTGGATTTTACTTTTATTTTGCTTCATGACAAACAAAATAAAATAAAATTTGAAACAAAAATAGGTTAGAATTAGGGGTGTAACTTGGGCAGGCCCAACCTAAGCCCAAACTGGCCCAACCTGGAATTTTACACAGGTTGGGCTTGGATTTTCAGTCCTTGGGTTGGGCTTAGGCCCAAGAAGTCGGGTTTTTTTATTTTTTTTTTGTCGGGCTCTGGCCTAGCCCTTAGGTAGCCCAAACTCGGCTTGAGTCTGGCCCAATTATATACATTTATACATATATATGTGTATATATGTAAATGTTGCATACATATTTACATATATACATACATATTTGTATAGATATTTTGCATACATATTTACATACATACATAAACATATGTATATATATATTTGTATAAATACATTTATATATGTATAATTTTAGAGTGGGTTCTTTGACCAACTCGAGCCTGGCCCGAGCTCAAGGCCAATCCAAGTGCATCAAATTACAAAGCGGGCTAGGCTTGGGATGGAAAAAATGGGCTTAACCTCAGGCTCAGGCCTTTAGCCCAAATTTTAGAGCTGGGCCTAGGTTGATCATAAACTTGAACCACCCTGCCTAACTTGCACCCCTAGTCAGAATTTACACTCAAATCATTTGCACTGCCATAGTTTTGCATCAATATAAATTTATTTGCATTGCAATTAAACACAGCCTAAAGGAAAAATCTATATATGCTGCTGGAAACACATGATACTGAGTGTTTTAACCAATCAAAAGGATCCATTGTGAATTTTGATACCACCTCATTGGTTAGAGCTTCTATGATACCGATTGATTGGTTACAGGTTTAAAAGAGATAAAACAAAAGATGATGAGACGAAATGTGAACAAGGTCTTTGATGAATGGGCATCCCTTTCCTTTCCTCCTAGCAACCCTTATCTTTTTATTTTATTTGTTTTTTGTTGGGTGGGGTAGAAATCAGTGTTTTAAAAACTGATCTGGAGGTTAAACCATTTTTGTTTTTGGGTTGTGGGTTATAGATTCAACCAGTTGAGTTGAACAGATCAGACTATGCCACACACACACACACACACACACACACACATATATATATATATATAGGTATACACACGTGTATGTGTATAAGTATGTATAAACATATATTTTATCAATAAATAATGTATAATTATGTTTTACATGTAATCTATGAAATAATTTATATTTAATTTATGTTAATTCAGTTTTAAATTTTGTATATGTAAAAAAATAAAAAATTATAATTTGAGGCCAAAAAGGTTTTTTTAAATAATGGGGCAAGGCACTTATGACGCCTTGGTGCATAAATGTCAAAAAGTTACCCAAAATAAAATAAAATAAAATTATTTCAATCGGGCTTTGGAGTGCAAAGTAATGGCCCTGTGAAGTTTGCATATATAGTTAGTATGAAACCGGCGACCCAATCACCAAGTTGAATGGTTCAAACGGTCCAACCATCTGGGTCAAATGATTTTTTGGCCTTCTCTAAGTTTTCTCAAACCAAACCCAAAATCTTGACTGAATAATGGTTTGAATGATTCAACCGACTTGGATCAACGATGGATTGAAAAGAGGTAGAAATCAATTATACCTCCTCTAAGGCTAGAAAAGTTGTGAAACATATACTTTAAAGGCTACTTTGCCTGATAAAACCAAATTGAGACTGGGTAACAGATTATTATATAACTGGGTTGATACAGGAAATCCAGTTTAGATCAGCCCCAGTAAACTTGTTTCCAAAGTTTACTAAGGTTCCATGGAGCCCCTTGTAGAAATTGAGATTTGCTCAGTGCCTCAGTGGGGTTCATTAAATCTTGAGTTTGGAGTCATATGAATTGAAGCCTATATCTACAACTGAACTGAATGTCTGAAACACATAGTATATGACTTATGAGATAATGACTTGTTGCGCTCCCTCAAAAGTGGATGCTGAGAGTTGGAAAGAGAGGAAAAAAAGTAACAAATGTCTCAACATCCATAGGTCAAGTCGCAGATTAATAGATTTGTCACAATCTTTACATGAATCACTATAGAGATCAAGAGGAAAAGGTTCACAAATCACCATTCCTCTTTTTAGTTTTTACTGAAAAATGAAAAACTGAAAGCTAGAAGTGATCAACCTTTATCAAAATCAAAGGGTTGGTCTGGGATTTCTTCCTTCTCTCTCTCACCGACAACACAAAACAGAGCAAAGAATCAGTACGAAAACAAACAAAAATTGACAATTTGACAATCAACCTAACACTGATGTTGTGTACTCAAACCACACTCTATATTATATAATAAACACTAACAACTTTGCCTCATCAAAGGAAAATCTCCAGGAAACTAACAAGACACAGGCAGAACAAATATAAAAATGGCCCTGCCCCTCTACATTTCTACTTACAACTCCACAGAACTGCCCTCACTCACCTCTCAATTTCTTCCTTGTTCAACAGGGATAATCGGGTCGGGTTTGAGTTGGGTCAAGGCATTTTCAAGTCGGGTCAATTTCCAGGTTGGGTTGGCAAAGCTTATACCTAACCCTAAATATTTAGGTTAGGATTAATGCACAGGTCAGACGAATCAATGGTTCAGCCACACGGTCAATTGGTCTTTAATGGTTTTTTATCAAAAGATAAGGATTTTCCTGTCCAACGTGGTTTGAATGGTTTTAGCCATTTGGGTTAACGACGGTTTAAAAGTAGGTGGCCCGGGGCCGGGGGCAGCTTGTGGCCGGACCCTCCTTCTAGTTCGGGTAACTTGGTCAGGGACCCTAATCCGCTTTTCAGGTCGGATCGGGTCGTTTCACGGATTGGATCAAACTTTTTGTCAGGTCTGCTGGCATGCGATATATGATAATAAAGGTATGAGAACGATATGGGTATTATAAAGATTCCAATCAGACGTCGTATAAAGTTGCCCTAGTGTTACTGTGTGAGGCTAAGGGACTCTGATTGATTCTCCTTTTCTTCTTCTGAAATGTTACTGGCCTACTGCCACTGGTCTGGTGCACGATAGGTGTTAGATGGTGTATAAAGGAAAACAGTAGGGGCATTTAGGTCATTTCAAAATGGATATTATTTCAAATCAGACGATGGGAAACGTGACTGCGTGAAGAAATTCCAAATTCGACTCCACCGACATGTACTCAAGCTGTGAACCTCCTGTTCCTCCTGCCTGCTGCCCAGCTGATGGAGAGATTACTGACGATCGCCGGTTATTAACCGGGGAGGCTGGAGACAGGCTGTTAACAGCAGTTGGGAGTGTCGCGGGGAGAAAAGACCAGCTGCTGTTGACTGAAAACGTTATGTTAAATCTTAAATGATTGCTTATCTTAGTCAGCCATGGGTATTTCTGACTTTTGACTATATTAGGCATTATTTTAATATTTTATTAGTAAAAATTTATTCATAAATTATCATTTAATTTGTAAACAGAAATAATCGAAGGTTGCTTCATGGCTGATTGGCTTAATGGCATCGGCTCAAGCTAACAACATCAGGGTCAGGGGTTTGTATGCTGGAGCCTCCAGGCTCCAGGCCCACTGCTGTTAAAACCTATCCCGGCCGTAGATGCTACCTCTTTTGTCTGATTTCGAACGGGTTAATTGCTTATCCAACTTCGTTCCGTTCTTTATATTAAATAGATACGGCAACGGGGCGATTTGGGGAGACTTGTGTAAATTTTATATCATATCTTTTTTATGGAGGATGATTTTACCCGACCCTTTGAGATAATGACATATGGATTTGATTTAGCACGAGTAACACTTTATCATCGCAGCCTCATTGTGACTAAGTAACGAGCTTGTAAGACAGTTGACTATGTTATAGTTTGCTATAGGGGGAGATCGCTACAATACAAGCTCGAGGTCCCCCGAGCTATCGAAAGGGAATACTCCAAGACTATCTCAACTCGCGAACTAGGGTAACTAGCTCGCTCCAACACTTAGGCAGAAAAACCGCCTCAAAGACAACCTTGAGAAGGGTCACCTCGAAGTACCCCTGGGAGCTCGCTACAAAGTAGCTCGTGACAAGATACATCGCTGTGTGATAGAGTAGCTTGCGACTAAGCAACGCGACGCTCTCAATGAAGCTTCTATCTAACAAGACCATACCCATCAAACTGTGCCACGCCTCTCGATTGATGATGCAGTCCTTGTCCATTCGGCAGACTGTACCCACGTCTCTCGACAGATGGTGGCGTGCCTGTCTTTCCGGGACGTGTCACCCATCCAATTGGGTAGTACCCTACAATGGTCACCTGCGCAACCCTAGCAGGTAACGGCTGCGACAGAAGCCCAGTGGCAGTTACGCCGATTTGACAAGAACGCCTATATAAGAGCTCCCTAGTTAAAGGGAAACTCACTCTCGAACATCAGAGACATATCTGAAACTTACTTGCTCTTGAGCTAATCTTGAGAACTCTGTGATCTAGTGCGACCTACACTCTTAGCCTCTTTACACTCTTTGCTTTCTCCCCCAGCATTCTAACTTAAGCTTCGGAGTATTCCCGTCGGGCAAATCCCCCGAGAATCCTTCATCTTCTTCTTCTAAGGTGTCGCCCGTTGCCAAGTAGGAGTGCTCGGATCATGCCACACCATTTGGTGCCATTTGTGGAAAACGCTTCAAGAAACCTTCCTCTAAGCTTTTACAATTTCCTTTTATAAAAACTCAGCATTCATGGCTTCCACCAGCAACGCCGGACGTGGTGCCAGCCAGAACGCTTATGGGGAGCATCCCTAGCTTCCTACTGTCTGCATTGGGCAGTTCACTGTCCCCCTCTCCGTGGATGAAGTTCCCAGTTTGAACGTGCCTCTCACAGTGGCACCCGCGATCGCTCCACTCCCTTCCACAATTGGAGCAACCTTTGCTAAACCCTCGGTTGTGCCCCCAGTGGCCAACCCAAACTAGTTGAAGGACTTAATGCAGTGCATGCAAACAATGCAAGTTCAAATGCAACAATTTCAACAATTCCAACTCTATCAACAAAAAGTGTTGCACCAAGTTTCCCAATACCAGTATCAGCGACAGTTTTCTTCTTTGCCTCAGGCCCAACCGTTGCTTCCCCCTCGGCATCCGGCCACAAAGCAGACCAAGCCCTCTCGTCGGAGTGAACGACCTCATCGGGGAGAGGCCTCCTAAGCCCAGGATCCCACCAAGAGCCAAGCCTCTTCCCATAGCCAGAAGGAGAGGCCAGCCACCCCCACCTCACAGCCTGTGGGCAAGTCAGGGGCCTCCCAGCCAACCAAGCCCGAATCGCCCCGGCCTTCACGGTTCGAGCTCTCGCTTGCAGAGAATCCGTTTGAGGTTCTGGCCGCAGATTATAGGCAGGGCCCTTTGGTTCAAAGCCACCACCAGCAGTCTGAGCCCATCGAGCTCGGCAACACTGAAGCATCAAGCACCAACGCCGAGCCAGTAAAGCAGCAGCGAAGACGCCGGCGAGCTCGCTGAACTGCCACCCGAGTCTCTCCCGAGCTCAAAGGAAAAGAGGAGGTATGCTTAGGTGAAGTGAAAGTACCCCTGTCCTCTCAGTTCCTTCCCCATTATCTCTAGAACTCCTTGCTATCCCCATGCCAAGGGACTTCAAGCTCCCTCCACTGGACAAGTATGACGGATCCTTCGGTCCAAATGACCATGTGGATGCCTTCCAGTCCCAGATGCACCTAGCAAGAGCCAGTGAATCCTACATGTGCGTGGCCTTTTCCACCACTTTCAAAGGGGTAGCCCGCACATGGTACCGTAACCTCGCACCTGGTTTGATAAGAAGCTAGGCGTAGTTCGTGCAAGTTTTCACCTCCCACTTCGTCACCAACAAAAGGTGCCCGAGAACTCAGGAAAGCCTCCTCGACATAGTTCAAAAGGAAGGGGAGTCCATTCGGAGTTACGTCAAGCATTCAACGACGCTTGTTTACATATACCCGACCTAGATCCCGCGGTTTGCCTCACCGCAGCCAGGCGAGGTATCATCCGCAAAGAGTTCAAGTGGCACGTAGTTGTCAATCAACCCAAGACCATGACCGAGTTCCTCAAACTCGCGGATCGGTTCATAGGGATGGAAGAGGAAATCAACCAGAAGGGTGAGCAGACCCTTGAGAAAAGGAAGAGGGAATCAGAGCTCCCATCCCAGGGAGACAGTAGGAAGAAGAAGGACCAAGCTCAGGGGGCAAAGCCAAATCAGCCTTTCCAAGCTCCAACAGCAGAAAGGGACTATACACCCCTCAACGCGAAGCGAGCCGAAATCCTCATGGTGGTCAAGGACGCTCCATACATGAAGTGGCCACCTCGACTGAAGGCGAACCCTAATGTTAGAAATAAAAATCTGTATTGTAGCTTTCATAAAGATCACGGTCATAGCATCGAAAGTTGTAAAAATCTCTGTGATGAGATAGAAGAACTCATCCGTCGCGGATATTTGAGAAATTTTGTACAAAGAATAATAATAATAATAATAAAGCGGGTTGGCAAAGGGAGAAGAGTAGAGATGCTCCTGAGTCCAGCAAGCAAGCGGAACATCCGCAAAAGCAGCCCCCCGAAGAGAGACCAGTTCGAAGGACCATCCATGTCATAGTTAAAGGCTCGATTGTGGCGGGCAGCTGCAGCTCGCGCATCAACTCGCGAAGCCGCCAGGGAAGAGCAGAACCCCCCAAAGCGGCCAAGGTTGGAAGATCCCATCTTCTTCATAGAAGATGACGCGCGCAGGGTCCACTACCCCCATGATGACACACTCGTCATAAAGGTGAAGATCAACGACTTCAAAGTCAAGCGCGTCCTTGTTGACTTAGGCAGCTCAGCGGACATCCTCTTCAAAGCATCCTTCGACCAACTGCAACTCCAGGAGAGCGACCTAAAGCCCGCGAACACTCCTCAGTAGGCTTCAGTGGAGAGGAAGTCAGGCCTTTGGGAAGGTTTACAATACCCGTGGAGGTCGGCACTTGGCCTAAAATAGTGAGACTCAACCACGATTTCTTAGTGGTCGCAACCCCTTCCCTGTATAAGGCCATAGTAGGTCGCCTGATTACCCATGCCTTATGGGTTGTGGTGTCCACCTACTACTTGGCCATGAAGTTCCCCACAGACTTCGGGATCCGGATAGCGCGAGGTGATGAGCTTGAGTCTCGCAAGTGTTACGTCGTCGCCCTTAAAGGGAAAGCCAGGGTGGACATCGCAAGTGCTACGTCGTCGACCTCGAGCTGGAGCGACCTACGGAACAGAGCGAAGAGCGAGCTACGCCCACAGAAGATACCGTCTCCATCACAGCCTCGACGGAGGACCCAACCTGAACTCTTCAGATCGGTGCTTCCATTGAGGAGCCTCTACGATCTAAATTGGTACGCTTTTTACTTGAAAATTTAGATGTTTTTGCATGGTCTACGGCAGAAATGCTCGACATAGACCCTAGCATCATAACTCATAAGCTTAATATTGATCTTGTATTTAGGCCCATTAGATAGAAGAAATGCAACCTAGCCCCAGAACGATGGAGGGCAGTCGACGAGGAGGTTGGGAAGCTCCTTGCAGCCGATTTTATCAGGGAAGTCCATTACCCGAGCTGGGTGGCCAACCCCGTTCTGGTGAAAAAGGCTAACAGTAAATGGTGCATGTGCGTCGACTACACCGACCTGAACTGAGCTTGCTTAAAGGACTGCTTCCCACTCCCCAGGATTGACCGTCTAGTGGACGCGACCTCGGGGCACGAGTTGCTAAGCTTTCTAGACGCCTATTCGGGCTACAATTAGATTAGGATGGACCCGACAGATGAAGAAAAGACTACCTTCATAACCGAGCTTGGCCTGTACTGCTACAAGGTCATGCCCTTTGGGCTAAAAAATGTCGGGGCAACCTTTCAAAGACTTGTAAATAAACTGTTTGAGCCATTGATTGGCCAAAAAGTAGAATGTTATGTAGACGACATGGTCGTCAAAACCTAGTTTTCGTGTGACTTAATACAAGACTTGAATTTAGTTTTTGAAATCCTGTGTAGATTTAATATGAAGCTAAACCCGAATAAGTGTGTCTTTGGCGTCACCTTGGGTAAATTCTTGGGATACATCGTAAATCGGCACGACATTGAAGCCAACCCGGACAAAATAAAGGCCATCCTAGATATGAGACCACCTCGAAAAATGAACAAGGTTCAGAGGCTGAATGGTAGAATAGCCACTCTGAGCCGCTTCATGTCCAAGTTAGCAGATCATTGCCTAACTTTTTTCAAAGCAGTTAAAAGCAAAGGGTTTGAATGGACCCATGATTGTCAGCTCACGTTTGACGAGCTCAAGAAGTACCTCGCTAGTGTACCTGTCTTAACCTGGCCGGAAGAGGGCGATCTTTTAGAGTTGTACCTCTCGGCAAGTGGCGAAGTGGTCAGCTTGGTACTAATAAAAGAAGTAGATCGGGTCCAATGACCTATCTACTATGTTAGTAAAGTGTTGTAGGGAGCAGAGACAAGATATCCTGAGATAGAAAAATTGGCCTATGCACTGGTTATTGCAACCCAAAAGCTCTGTTTGTACTTTCAATCTCATACTGTTATCATCCTCACCAACAAACCTCTGAGGCAAGTCCTACTCAAGCCCGAGGTCTCTGGTCGATTGACGAAGTGAGCCGTTGAGCTCAGCGAGTACGACCTCCAATAGAAGCCACGAACTGCTATTAAGGCCCAAGCCTTAGCAGACTTCGTCGCGAAATGCACTTTCAGCTCCGAAGTCCCCAGGCCGATTGAGCATGAGGCCCCCAATTCGGGCAAGTCCGGAGCTCCCAGGTCGGTTGAGTCCGAGCCCCGTGAGGTAGTAGCCAGTGCAGCATCTCTCCTAGTTAGGTCAAGCGCGATCTGGGATAAGGAGCCATGGATAGTTCTGCACGGCCCAAGTGGCACAAAACTGGAGTAAGCACTACAATTCGAGTTTGCGGCATCCAACAACGAAGTTGAGTACGAAGCGTTGATAGCCGTGCTAGCTCTAGCCAAAGAAGTGAAGGCCAAGCATATCGTCATCTACAGCGATTCCCAACTTGTGGTTAATCAGGTCACAGGCGAATATGAAGCTCGCGAACCGACTATGATTGCCTACTTAGCCAAAGTAAGAGAGACTCTGCTCAACTTCCAGTCACACTTCATCAGGCAAGTCCCGAGGTCGGTGAATGCTGAGGCCGATGCCCTGTCCCGGTTAGCCAGCACCAGTGATAACACCATGAGAACCATGTACATTGAGAACCTGCCTCGGCCTAGCATTCTCGGGGGGGGGGGGCAGAGGAGGTCGCTCCTGTCGTTCAAGCAGAGCCGAGCTGGATTGACCCGTTCGCGAGCTTCCTGCTACACGGGACCCTCCCTGCGGATCACAATGCCACCAGAAGGGTAGAGCGTCAGGCGGCCAAATACGTCATGATAGACGAACGACTGTATCGAAAATCCTACACGCTCCCCTACCTGCACTGCTTGCGACCTTCCGAAACCGAGCTCGTACTCTGCAACACTCATGAGGGCTTGTGCAGTGGACACTTGGGGGGGCAGGGCCCTCACCCAAAAAGCACTACGATAGGGATACTACTGGCCAACAATGAAAGCAGATGCTATTGAGCTCGTCAGAAAGTGTGACAAGTGCCAGAAGCATGCCAATATTCACCATCAGCCCGCTGTCGATCTCAAGTATCTCACCAGCCTGTGGCCTTTCACGCAATGGGGCATCGATATACTTGGACCGTTTCCACCAGCGACAGGGCAGAGGAAGTTTTTAGTGGTAGCAGTGGATTATTTCACCAAGTGGGTCAAAGCTAAACCTCTTGTAACGATCACAGCCCGAAACGTCTAGAATTTCTTTTGGAAGAACATAGTGTGTCACTTCGGGTTACCTCGGGTATTGATTTCTGATAACAGTAAGCAGTTCGAGGACATCAAATTCCAGAATTGGTGACAAGACAGGGGGATCCGATAGAACTTCACTTCGGTCGTACACCCTCAAGCAAACAATCAAGCAGAGGTCACAAACAGAGCCATCCTCCACGGACTGAAGGCACGGTTAGACCGAGCTAAAGGACTATGGACGGACGAGCTACTCAGTGTCCTATGGGCTTATCGAACCACAGAGAAGACCACCACAGGAGATACTCCCTTCAACCTCACCTACGGCACCGAGGCAGTCATCCTAGCAAAATCAAGATTCCCTCGTTACGACTGGAAGCATATGACGACAAGGCAAATGAAGACGAGCTACGTACCAACCTCGACCTACTCGACGAGGTAAGGGACCTCACATATATCCGGATCACGACTTACTAGCAAAGAGTAGCTTGATACTATAACGCCAGGGTCAAGAAGCAAAACCTCCGCGTTGGCGACCTGGTCTTTCGAAAAGTTATGGTACATGAGCTCGGCATTGACAAGCTCAGACTGAATTGGGAAAGACCCTACCGAGTAAAATGGATAATCGGGAAAGGAACATATGAGTTCGAAACCCTTGAAGGGAAACAAGTACCTCGGGCATGGAATATTGTCAACTTAAGGCAGTATTACCTGTAACTATTGAGTAGACCATGAGTCACTCCCAAAGCCTAAGGGCCAAAATGCTGAGCTAACACGACCTCGGTGCAATAAGACCCAATCGTCTATCTGGCATGGGCAAGCTATTGAGTAAACCATGAGTCACTCTTAGAGCCTAAGGGCTAAAATGCCGAGCTAGCATGACCTCGGTGCAATAAGACCTACTCGCCTCTATGGCATGGGCAAGCTTCAAGGGCAGACTATAAGTCACCCCCTCAGCCTAAGGGCTAAAACACCGAGCTAACTAAGATCTCAACATCAAGAAAGACTTAGCCATTTCAGTGGTGAAGGCAAAGTATGAAGTATCAGAGGCGTAAGCAGCTCGGGTCTAAACCCTACGAAGCATAGCTCGTCTCAGTACATCGGTTGGACCAAGTAAGGTACAACCTACAAACATATAGTTCGAGCATACATGGTAATCGCTTCGCAGTATACCATAGAGATGCCTTAAATGCTAAGGGATAGCCCGGGATAACGATTACCGAAAAATCCTACTCGGGTATGCAACTCTAATAGATCGAGTGATGAGATCACTTTGGCAAAAAATAAAAGAGCACACCATACATAGAAGAAAAAGAGAAATTTCATTGCCATTCCAAAAAAAAATGAGCTAAACAGCTCGACAAAGTTCAACAAGAGATAAAAAAAGGGCACAACTGCCTGGGAACCACCAGTGATAAGTCAAAAGAACAGAAAAACAGAGCTGCCTGCCTCATGGGTCCACCTCCTCCACCTCGTCCTCGTCCTCCGGGGAGTTAGGCTCTTCCTGCTCTGCCTGGTCCGCCGTCTCGGGAGTCAGGCCCTTCATGGTGATGCCGTCAAGGTTGAGCCCAGAGAACTTCTTTCAGACAAACCAGCAATAGAGTTAGAATCCAGAGCGGTACGAGCTCGAGCCATACTCCACTTGGAGGTCGTGATACTCCTGGGAGTCCTTGAAGTCCCAAACTGCCTTCTCCTGCTCGGCCTCTACCATGGTGTTGAAGTTCCGAATTCGGTCCAGAAGTGTAGACTCCAAGTCCCGAACCTGTTGGCGAAGGAGCTCCCTCTCCGCTGCCACCCTCGACGACTCCTACTTGTAGCGCACTCTCTCCTCGGAAAGCCTGGCGATCTGTGCCTCCTGGTCACGGACGAGTAGCTCCTGGGCCTCGCTCCCCTTGCGAGTGTGAAGGAGCTCACCCCGGGCCTGGTCGAGCTCGCCCTGGAGCTTCTGAACGATGACTCTCTGATTGCGAGCGTCGTCGGAGTGGATATTCATCTGGAGGGCCATGGCGTGGATGGCGGTGTTCACTTGCCAACAAGAGACTAAGGTCAGAGAACAACAAAAGAAGTGGAAGAACGAGAAGAAAAAGAAAAGACTACTTACCACCATACAATGGGAGGCGGCAAACGCGGCGAGCGCCTTGGGCTCCATCTCCCCCCACCTAGCAACCTCCTTGTAGCAGATTGCCCTTCGGCTCTTCCGCCCAGCCACGATGTAGTATTTGACCCCCTCCCAGTTCCCTACCAGGAACTGCGAGTAGGGGAATGGGCGGGAAGGACCAGGAGGAATTACCCCTTGCCTCGGGAGCTCGCCCTCCTCGAGGCCACCCTCTCCGGTGCCTCCTTCAGATGGGGACGGTGGAACTTCAGGCGGTGGAGAAACAAGGTCTAGCTCAACAGACTCAAACTCAGTACCCCCAGAAGTGGGAGTTCGATTGGGATGCGACCTCTTCGCCTTACGCTTCTGGTTGCTGGAGAGAAGGCGGTGTGCGTCAACACTAGACATGATGGCTGCCAAAAAACCACAAGGTATTAGTCCAGTAAAAAAGGAAATATATGTATACACATGATATATTTACAGGGCACTATGCGACCTAAAAGGCAACCTACCCGGACTCAGGCCAGCTTGTGCGAGCTTCTCCTCGGTCAAGTAGAACAAAGAGGGCCTATAGCTGCCTAGGACAACAGCGTTTTCCGAGTTTCAAAGTCCAACTCAGCCCCGGGGTCCTGGATGGTGCCCCTCCAAGAAGTTGGGAAGGGCCACCCCTCGGGGTTACGAACCACAAAATAGTCCCACTTCCAGGCGGGAACCCTGTTCGACAGGTCGTGTAGAAGCTTAAAGCCGTGGCGGGGAGAAAAGTAATAAGAACGCCTTTCCGGAGGTGCTCTGGGAGTAGCATTCTTAATACAGAGAATGAAAGAAAAGATATCAAGATCAAGGGGGAGGCAATACTCATAGCACAGGGAAATGGTCCCAACCACATTCCAGATGGCGTTGGGATGGAGCTGGTCAATGGTGATGTTAAAATGATTCAACACCTCCACTATTAGGGGGTGCAGGGGAAGACGCAGGCCAGCCTCGAGCTATTCTTGGAAGATTACTATATCATTTGGACCATGTTCCCAAGGGAAGTTACCAGAGGGGAGACCGTAGATAAGGTCCCAGGGAAGGTGAAAATGGCGAACTAGAGACCTGAGTCTCCCCATCGTCATAGAGGAGGGACCGAAGGTGTTGGGCTCTTTGCCCTGAGAGGTAGAAGCCACATCGCCGGAGGCCTCCCGAGCCTCCGGAGCCTGTTCCCAAGCTCCCCCTGAGCTCGAGGGGGCATCGTCGTTCTGGTCACCATCCTGGGGATAAACGTGATACGGATACCCATACATGATTGACAGAGTGAATGACTCACCGGAAAGACAAAATGGTGTGAACAAAAGAGCTCGGGTAGACTAGAAGGATGCACGACCTCAGAATCCGAAGACAACAAGTTAGCGTGAAAGAAAATGAGGCATGGGGGCCCTCCTATTTATAGCCACAATGCCCCTAGACCAACGACCCAGATTGAGATAGATTTGATGGTTCGCAATCAAACTGACCGCACGTCTTCTGAAACCAAAATGTGATTGGCTGCACGTCTCCCATGATTGAGGTAATGATGGCTACACAAAATTCAAAGTTAAGAGCCACTTCGATGCGTTTCTCGGCATTCGAAACATCATAAATCTCCTGACTTCTGTGCACGCATTTAATGCGAGCAGTCAATCAAGTTTGAACTTCGGTCAAACCACCTGTCCCACTTCATGAACTCCTCATGCTAAGGTAGCACTCTTAGCCCGAGGAGTGGGGGGCAATTGATGGAGGATGATTTGGCCCGACCCCTTGAGACAATGACATGTAGACCTGACTCAGCACGGGCAACGACTCAGCGCCACAGCATGACTATGACTAAGTAACAACCTTGCAAGACAACTCACTACGTCATAGCTCGCTATAGGGGGAGCTCGCTACAATGCAAGCTCGAGGTCCCCCGAGCTATCGAAAGGGAATGCTCCAAGACTATCCCAACTCGCGAGCTAGGGTAACCAACTCGCTCCAACACTTAAGCAGAAAAACCGCCTTAAAGACAACCTTGAGAAGGGTCACCTTGAAGTACCCCTAGGAGCTCGCTACGAAGTAGCTTGTGACAAGATAGCTCGTTGCGTGACAGGGTAGCTCGCGACTAAGCAATGTGACGCTCTCAAGGAAGCTTCTATTTGACAAGACCATACCTGTCAGACTGCGCCACGTCTCTCGACTGACGGCGTAGTCCCTGTCCATTCAGCAGACCGTATCCACGTCTCTCGACAGATGGTGGCGTGCTTGTCCTCCCAGGACGTGTCACCCATCCAATTGGGTAGTACCCTGTAGCGGTCACCTGCGCAACCTTGGTTAAAGGGAAGTATATATCGATTTGGCATGAACGCCTATATAAGAGCTCCCTAGTTAAAGGGAAATTCTCTCTCGAACATCAGAGACCTATCTGAAACTTACTTGCTCTTGAGCTAATCTTGAGAACTCAGTGATCTAGCGTGACCCACACTTTTAGCCTCTTTACACTCTTTGCTTTTTCCCCCAGCGTTCTAACTTAAGCTTCGGAGTATTCCCGCCAGGCAAATCCCCCGAGAATCCTTCATCTTCTTCTTCTCAAGTGCCATCCGTTGCTAGTTAGGAGCCAGTCAGTAGCCAACTAGGAGTGTCCGGATCGTGCCGCATCATCTTTTTTTTAAAATCCTATTTGTTTTGTATTCTGAGAATTCAATTTTTTTATATGAAAATGTAAAATTCTTCCTGACCCTATTTTTCCAGCATTTAAGTGTAGAGACGGGTTGGTTTAGAAGTCGTATCTAATTTTTTATTATTTCTTGTTATATATAAGTAATAAATAAATAAAATAACACAAATAAATAATAAAAATTTCAATTATTTGATTAAGACATGTAAAAAACACATAAACTATCAATTATCATTTATGTAAAACACAAAATATTATTAAATTTAACATCTGCCCGTATTCGTATGGATTGTAGAATCACAAAACCTGCCCCAGCCCCAAAACCCCCTTCAAGCAAAAAAAGCCGCCCCATCAAGGCAGATAATCAGGTATCCACCCAGTAGGATAGAAATTGCCATCTCTATTTATATCAATGTTTTAAAGACAGATTTAGAAGTAGAACTGATTTGGCTATTAGTTTTTAGGTCAACAATTTGATCGACCAGTCCAAATAGATGGTCCATTATAATTTAAAAAACAGAAAAAGCATAAAAATTATAACAAAAACGGCCAAAAACTTGTCTAACATTAATGGATCAACGGTTTAATTACTTGGGTCAATGGGGCACTGATCAAATCAACGATTTTTGACGAAGAAACAGTTTAGAGGCAAAATGAAACCAATTGCCTGGGTGGTCTTGGGGCCGAATGGTCTGACTGTATGGGTCGATAATAATTTGAAAACGATGGTAAGATCCAATATGAATCCACTCCTATCCAAACCGGTTGATTGGTTACAAGTTTTCAGCTGGTAGCATCTCTAATCTGTTGCAACAGAGACCTGGGGTCAGGTCCCTTTGTTTTTTCCTCATGGTCGTACTCTTGATATAAACTCTGTTAGTGTGGGCTTGTTTTGTATCATTAGTATTAATCGTGATAAAGGAGGAAGATTGTGTTATATTGGCAGCATATAGCACTAAACAAAACAGATTGGTGAGACAGAAAATTTATTAGTAAAGTTGGCTTGAGTGTTGCGTTTTTATATTGTGTGTCGGTTATTTTAAATTTAATTTATTAATGCTATTTAATTAAAAAAAGAATTGCAATCTCAAATCCAATATAAACCCGATGGATTAACAGTCAATTAAATCTGTTTTGCAACCTCAGGATTAGTTCACGCCATCTAATATAGTATAAATATAATATAAAACATATACACAAGTATACATTTAATCTATAAAATAATATATTGCAAGTCCTGGCTGGACCAGACCTAATGTGGGTTCAAATAGGGTCGGGCCTGAACATAAAAACCTAGGGTTGGACCAGGCTGAAAACGATAACCCTAATAAGAGCTATAGCCTAGACTTGGACCTCAGAATTGAAATGTAAGTCTGGGCTTCCAACCCAAAAACAGCCCGCCTGGGCCTAGGGCCCTAGGCCTATAACCTTAATTATAAAATATTAAATAATAAACTTTTATATTGTATAATATGAGTAAATGTATGATATTGGAAAAATATGATACATTAATAATTTAATAATGGCTCAAAACTCCTAACAAATTTTAATGAAAACTACCTCATTTATAAGTATTTTTTCCGTATCAAGTATCATAGAAGAACCCGTTTTGAATCTGGGTATATTTTTGACCCGTTTACGTAGTAGGCCCATATCCCGCTAATAGGCGCTGGTCGGTGCCGTGTATTGTCGGTATCTGGGTCAAAATTATACTTGAGTAGTTGAGTAACAAGCCAGTTAGCCAGATGAGAAGTTAGAGCCCAGGAGAGCCGAGCCGTTATGCTGAACATTATGTGGGAAACAGATTACTGGTTAGCCCGGTAGCCGGTAATGACCTAAATCAGAATCTCAGAAAATAAAAAGGAAAAATTCGGGCTGAGACAGAGCGGAAGCGAGATTGATGGGCGAAGAAGCAGACAGGAGTGTTTGAGAGCCCATCGCTTTTCTGCTCCTGCTCAGACTGAGAGCCATCTGAGTGGAAGATCCATCACTCGATCCTTAGCTGGAAATTTCTTCTTTTGATCTCCAAATGATAGAGGCCATAACTAAGGGAAAATAAAAGCTTCATTACATTTCCGCTCTTCCCATTTCTTTTTCTCTGTTTGGAACTATGGAAGCAAATGCAGGAATGGTTGCTGGTTCTCACAAACGAAACGAGTTCGTTATGATTCGGAAGGAAGGAGAAGCTGGGGTATGTTTCTTCTCCCGACCCATTTTCTCTTTGAATTCAAGATCCCCTCTCCCCTGTTTTTTTCCCCTTTGCTTCTCGTTTTCTACGTGATTGGGTATCTGGATCTGCTTGTTGACTCCGTGGTAATGAATTCTGGTTTTTCATCATGGAATTCGATAATGGATATTCATTGGACTAATTGGATTGAGACATCGACTATGTGGGTTGTCGCAGAATCGAATCTTTTAGAATTTTAATAGCTGAGATCTTGTTGGACTTGTAGAGTGTGTTTGATTTGCCTAGTTTGGGTTTTTTGTTTCTTTCTATCTTTCTTTTTCTGTAAATGCGGTTGTATTAAAGCTGACATTTTGACAGTCATGCCTATTGAAGCTTATTGTTTTCCCCTTCCAGTTCAGATCCGTTTGGAGTGTTGGGGGTGTATCACTTCTTTTCTTTTTTCCTTGTAGTCTGTCAAGGCTCGAATTTAACCCTTAGGTGGACTTGGATATGGCTTATGAGTTTTTAAGCCGAGATCTGACTTCACTTTTTGAGACAGACTTGGATTTTATGATTGGGATTAATAGTTACATCTTACATGGTGAAATTCATGGTGATGATGTTTTCATTAAGTGATATCAGCCCATGTTTTGGTGGTTGTAATATTCAGTTGTTGGGAATTGAAGCATGTCCTTCTTTTTCTTTTCACAATCTATATTTGTAGTTTTCCTGTTGAAGTTATTTTTCTTTTTTTATTTCAGTGTATTTGATAGTCTACTGGGAGGTTTCTGTTGATGTTATCGCTAAATCTGGCTCTAGCAGTCTTTGGTTGAGCATTTTCAACCTCAATACGTCAAGTTTAGTATAGTTTTTGCAAGTTTCCTTTTTTCTTTTTTTCGTGGTTATTGATTCCATGGCAGTCAGTAGCATACTAGCATGATCAAATTGGCTATGCGGTATTTTAGTTTCATCGAATTGTTCATCACAATCCTGAGGCATGGACAATTGCAGTTGTGTATCGCCATTCACTATCCGCACAGAACAGAGTAATCATTAGAAAAGTGAATATTAATTTGCTCTGCTTAAAACTATTTGGTGACTTTGTGCTTTCCTTTGAAATATTCCTGTACTATAATGAATTCCTCTAGAGGTTCTCAATTGTTCCTTTCTGTGGATAACGCAGCCCAAGCCCCTCAAGCATTTGAATGGCCAAATTTGTCAGATCTGTGGAGACACTGTTGGGGTTACTGCCACAGGTGATGTTTTTGTTGCTTGCAATGAATGTGCCTTCCCAGTTTGTCGGCCTTGTTATGAGTATGAGCGCAGAGATGGAAACCAGTCTTGTCCCCAGTGCAAGACTAGGTACAAAAGACACAAAGGTTAGATTATTGGTTCATACCAGATTTTTTATCTTTTATAGTTTTATTCTAAAGCAATGCCTTCTTGAAGCTTTTAGTGGCTAATGTGGTGCAAAACTTCATTGGGTTAGATTTCTTAGGATTAAGGTAATGAGGTGTGCATATTCCAGGGAGTCCTCGAGTGGAGGGGGATGATGAAGAGGATGATATTGATGACCTGGATAATGAGTTCAATTACACCCATGGAAATGGCAAGGGAATGAGGCAGTGGCAGGGAGATGATGTTGAGCTTTCTTCTTCCTCTAGGCACGAGTCTCTACGCTCAATTCCACTTCTCACCAATGGGCAACCGGTATGTTAAAAAGGAAATGCTTACCTTACCTGTCTTGGTTCTAACCCCCATATCAAACTTGATACGTAACTTCTGTAAACTCTGACTTTTGGATTTAGGAAATGGTACTTTCTTGAGTGCATAGTTGTCAAGGTGACACCTAGGCAACAAGGCTCCCTTTGAGGCTCGCCTCGCCTAATCACCAAGCAGTTTTCTACTTCCTACTATAAAATACTTTTTTATTCATTCTTTTTTGAGATTATAATTATAAAATAGACATTATTAAACTAAAATAATCATTTTGTGTGTTTATATACTAATTTCTTTTTATTATTTTCTTATTTATTAGGGTTTAATCAACTCAAACATTGCTAAATGCTGTATTGAACCCTCAAAGACTTAAAAACCTGAACCAACTACTACTACTACTACTACTACTACTACTACCACTACCAATACTTAAAATTTTTTGAATTTTATTTTCCTTCTTCCTTTTCTTCTCATGAATATGTTGATTTTCTATACTTTAATATGAAATTTATACTTTTTTTTTATGAAAATCATGAATAATTATTAAAGAAATATGGTTATGGTACCTAGGGAACTATCCTAGGGTCTATGTTTTTAACATAAAAAATCCATTGCCTAGGTGACAAGGCGCCCCCAGTCGCCTAGCCTCGCCTTAGCGCCTTGAAAACTATGCTTGATTGGATTGTCAGCCATGGTTTCTAGTGCCATTTTTTTCTTCTGCTTTTTTATTTGTTTAGTATTGCAGCTTTCACCAAATTTAGATTTGCTTGTGTAAAATTTTTGCATCCAGGTTCCAGCTATGTTCTGAACTGTGGTTTGCAATTGATATGTATGTACCCTCCTATTCATGTCTTTCAACATTGGCCATTCTTAACCATCGTAAATTCATTTTGCTTTCCTTTTTATTATATTTCTCCACCAGAGAGCTGGTGGTAGGTACAAGAATAGTACTTTCTTTTTCATTTCAAAGTTGATTGCATTAAAGGTGAAAGAACCTTGTGATGTATGTGGATTCCAAATCAATTTAAAAATTTGTTTGTTGGCCCAAAAGTTGCAAGCAAAATTAATCAACAATGTTGTTTATTATGTAAGCAACTGTCTTTTGGTTTTTGAGAATGGTAATTCTTTTGGAATTGGATTTTAGACAAGGGTTCTTAATTTTGGCTAACTCAGTTAGCACTTCAAGATCTAAGGCAAAAAATGAGCTTTTGCGTTTTTTGGATGTCGATGATCCAACAACCAAGAATAGGCATGATTTGTTTTTTTTTTGTTTGCTCCATATTTCTTTTGATGATTATTTTGTTTTCTTTAAGATGGTAAGGGAACCTTCTATTACTTGTTAACTTGTCAGGTCTGTCAATGGACTTTCTGGCTCCTTAAAAAGGGCATGAATAGAAAAAGAACAACTAGAATGGGCAATGACAGGCCCTGGGATGAATGCACAGATGTTGTTTTCCATTTTAAAAGAATTAATATGTAATCTTTTGGACTGTTTATCCATATGTAGTCTTCTCTTTTCAAAATCTTTGGAAAGTAGGGGGTTTTCCTTAAATTAATGGAATCTGATTACAGTTACTGGTAAAAAAACTGTGAGATCCTCCACAGTTCTTGTTTTCCTTTTAATTTATAAATTTGTAAGCATCTGTGCTGAATGTCCATAACCTGCAATTTATCTGTTCCTTCACTGTAAATTTTCTAGTAAACCATGGGCAAATGTACAATGGATTTTTTGGTGTGAAAGGATGCTTTCTTGCTTCTATTGGAGCTTTCTTCCTTGGTGGCATCTAAGATGCTTGGGAAAAAACGTAGAACAGTTTGGAGCATGATACCTTTTGCAAATTTTTGGTCCATTTGGTGTGAAAGATGGTTGGCAAAAAGGTGCATGGCATGTTATGTTCATGGAAGGCAATTCATGAACATTTCAGAGGAACACGTTACAACTCTTTTGTTGATGACAGAAAGCTTATTTGTAACTAATTTAGGCTGCTTTTGCTTTTGAGGTTTGGGCTTTGAAAACCAAAATTGAGCCAAAAAGTGTTATGAGTGTTTGGCAAGAGTTGCTTTTAAAAACATTATAACTTGAAGCCAAAACAATTTTAAACTCTGAAGCAAAAAAAAGCCTGAAATTGGGGCATTGTGCTTTTGGTCTATGGAAGCACAAATCCTGAAGCTTATCAAAATGCAACCTAAGCTGTTCTATTATTAACCTATTATCATTTTTTCTATGTTTTCAGTACAAAATACCTTTTTGTACATAGGTGCTGATGTATTCGTCTTGATATTTGTACATCAATACAACACTTCACCTTTCAAAAAACAAAAAAATGTAGCAAAACTAAATGATTAAGGGTATACAATTCCTCCATTTTCATGCAGGGGAGCTGATATGTATGATTAACTTACGGAAGTAGAAATGTTTGTTTTAATTCCTCTGACCCTCACTGATGACCCAGCAGTTAAGATGGTCACTCAACATCCCTGCAAAAATGGAGGTGTGGGGTCAAACCCTTGGAACTTCAGGCTCTCCGTGTCATGGCCAGTGGGCCTCATGTGCACCCTGCTCTGTCCCATCCCTGTGTACCCTGTAGTGTGTATTATGTGATAGCAACAGAAAAAAAAAAAGAAAAAATATCTCCTCTGATTGTTAAACCATATATTTCACACATTTGCAGGTCTCTGGGGAAATGCCCAATGCTACACCTGACAACCAGTCTGTGCGAACTACAACATCAGGACCTCTAGGATCTGGTGAAAAGCGTGTCCATTCGCTCCCTTATGTCGATCCAACTCAGCCAGGTACTGTAGTATCCATTTGTTCTAAACTTCTAATGCATAAGCACTCAGGTTCCATATGTTTTTGTTATTCCTCTTTGAACCAATTATTGCTTATGTTTTCCATGATATGGTAACAGTTCCAGTTAGGATTGTGGACCCTTCAAAGGATTTGAATTCTTATGGGCTTGGGAATGTTGACTGGAAGGAAAGAGTTGAAGGATGGAAACTCAAACAGGAGAAGAATATGAATCAGATTCCCAGCAGATACACTGAAGGAAAGGGAGACATGGAAGGAACTGGTTCAAATGGGGAAGATCTGCAAATGTAAGCACCAACTTGCGAAGGATATAGATTGCTTCCCTTGAAAGGAATGTTCTAAAATTTGGTAGTTGACTGATTAACTCGTCAAATGTTAAATAGCTAATATGTTTACTTCCTTCATTTCAGTGCTGATGATGCTCGCCAACCCTTGCACCGAGTGGTGCCTATTTCTTCTTCCCATCTTACTCCCTATCGTGTTGTGATCATACTCCGCCTTATCATCTTGGGGTTCTTCTTGCAATACCGTATTACCCATCCTGTGAATGATGCTTATCCATTATGGCTTACATCAGTTATTTGTGAGATCTGGTTTGCTTTGTCTTGGCTTTTGGATCAGTTCCCAAAATGGTATCCTGTTGAACGTGAAACATACCTTGATCGGCTTGCACTGAGGTTTGTTAAATTTGAACTCCTTTTTCCTTTCATTCTAAAGTTGTCTTTTTATTGGGAGGATAGAAGTTTCAGTAAAATGATATAAAAAAGGTAATGGAAGATGAATGGGGAAGAAAGGAAAAGCTTTGATTCTGTTCTATTTCTCATGTACGGTTTCTGGGCTAAAATTTTGTTAAATATGGATTGAAATCTACAGGTATGATCGAGAAGGGGAACCTTCACAGCTTCCTCCCATAGATATCTTTGTTAGTACGGTGGACCCTCTCAAAGAGCCCCCTCTTGTAACAGCAAACACTGTGTTGTCCATACTTGCTGTGGATTATCCTGTCGACAAGGTCTCATGTTATGTTTCAGATGATGGGTCTGCAATGTTGACTTTTGAAGCTCTCTCTGAGACATCGGAGTTTGCAAGAAAGTGGGTGCCCTTCTGTAAGAAGCACAATATTGAGCCCAGGGCACCTGAATTCTACTTTGCCCAGAAGATAGATTACTTGAAGGACAAAATTCAGCCTTCTTTTGTGAAAGAACGCAGGGCAATGAAGGTAAATGAGCATAGAAGACATACTCATTCACACACAAACCCATATATTTGATATTGGACCTTAGGCCCCTAAGTTTATATGAACCCTATGCCCCACTCTGCATATGCATGATGCCACCTAATTGTGCTATTTAGTATTTGGTGGTTATCTACAATGGTCATTATCATAAACTTAGGCCAGATGGATAATATAACCCTTCCATTATAGAATTAGAGTTGGATAGCTTAATAAAAAACAATATTTGCAGTTGGGTGAAAAGAACAAGATTTGGTTTTTGGTTTATAAATATGTTGACTCTTTGGTTATGCTTACATCCAGCTAAGAATGTTGACTTTTGAGTTTACATTGTACAATATGATAAATATAGGTGTGATCGTAGATGATGGATCAAGGTTAAGATGCTCAGTATATATATTTCACTCTTTGCCCTTTTATCATATAACAACGGGAAGATACATATTAGAAGGCCCATAGTTTAACATTGGATATGACACTTAACAGAGTGTAATGGCAAAACAGGATTCATGTAGCTGAGCCCATATAGTTGGGACAAGGCATAGTAGTGATGATAGGATGGAACTCTTATCTTGCATTGCCTTGGATTGATGTGGGAAATAATATGTTTCACAGAGGGAGTATGAAGAGTACAAGGTACGAATCAATGCCCTTGTTGCAAAAGCACAGAAAATGCCTGAAGAAGGTTGGACAATGCAGGATGGCACTCCTTGGCCTGGAAATAACCCCAGGGATCATCCTGGCATGATCCAGGTAATTTTGCACTTTCTAGGGAGCATTTGCTGTTACTCATCTCTTGATTTATCTCTATCAATACAAAATCCCTTGGTTTTTGTTTTCTTAGCATTTTCTTCTGTGAAAGTGCAGGTATTCTTAGGTCACAGTGGAGGTCTTGATACTGATGGAAATGAGCTACCTCGACTTGTTTATGTTTCCCGTGAGAAGCGACCAGGATTCCAACATCACAAAAAAGCTGGAGCAATGAATGCTTTGGTTTGTGACCACTATATCTTTTCTTTGTACATCTGCACTGTTTGTTACAAGAACATCTATGCTAGTTGAATTATTCTGTATTTCTAGCCTTTCTGTCATTCATAATGATGTTCAAAAAAGTCCACGTTATCTTTCAAAGGTTCAATTGATCGAATAGTGCTGATTCATAATGCATGCACTGATTGCTGGATGCAGATGCTAGTCATATTATAAATTCTTTATTTTACCTATTCATGATGCGGTTTGTTGTGTGTTGTCCAGATTCGAGTATCAGCTGTCCTGACCAATGGTGCCTATCTTCTTAATGTTGATTGTGATCACTATTTTAATAACAGCAAGGCTCTTCGAGAAGCCATGTGCTTTATGATGGATCCTGTACTTGGAAAGAAAACCTGTTATGTTCAGTTCCCACAGCGATTTGATGGGATTGATTTGCATGATCGATATGCCAACCGCAATATTGTCTTCTTCGATGTATGACTATATCTTGCATCGTCAACCAAAAAAAAAACATATCTCCATTTAATTGCAACTATGCATTTCTTTGAAAGAGTAGGTTCTTAATTATTCTGTAATTTGCAGATCAACTTGAAAGGTTTGGATGGCGTCCAGGGCCCAGTCTATGTGGGGACAGGATGTTGTTTCAATAGGCAAGCTCTCTATGGGTATGATCCTGTCTTGACTGAGGTTGACTTGGAACCTAACATTATTGTCAAGAGTTGTTGTGGTTCAAGAAAGAAAAAAGGTGTGAACAAGAAGTATATTGATAAGAAGCGGGCTGCTAAAAGAACTGAGTCAACCATTCCCATTTTCAATATGGAAGATATTGAAGAGGGTATAGAAGGTGAGCTTTATTGTTCAAGTTAGGGGACTTTTTATGTTCCTGCCCATCAATTGGCTTAGATTTCACCTTTCATGTGACCTGTGACTTACATACACTTGCACACTTAGACATAGATCCTTTTAAAATGTGCATCTGTATTGAGTTCATTCATCCATCCAGTATAACATGTTAATTGCGTTAATGTTCTCCAGGATATGATGATGAAAAGTCACTTCTTATGTCTCAGAAGGCCTTAGAAAAGCGCTTTGGACAGTCCCCAGTTTTTATTGCATCCACTTTCATGGAACAGGGAGGTATTCCACCATCAACCAATCCTGCAACTTTGCTAAAAGAAGCTATCCATGTGATTAGCTGTGGTTATGAGGACAAATCTGAATGGGGCAAAGAGGTGAGCTGGAACTTAAACATATCCGTCTTCATGGGATTTGTCTTGCTAACCCAACTTGACTGAGTTATTTCTTTTCCTGCAATCAGATAGGGTGGATCTATGGCTCTGTTACTGAAGATATCTTAACTGGGTTTAAGATGCATGCTCGAGGATGGGTTTCAATTTATTGCATGCCACCGCGCCCAGCATTCAAGGGGTCTGCCCCCATCAATCTTTCTGATCGTCTGAATCAAGTTCTTAGGTGGGCCTTGGGATCAATTGAAATCCTGCTGAGCAGGCATTGCCCTATATGGTATGGTTATAATGGGAGACTGAAGTTGTTGGAGAGACTGGCATACATAAACACTATTGTTTATCCTATCACCTCCATTCCACTGATTGCCTACTGTGTACTTCCAGCAATCTGCCTTCTTACAAATAAATTTATTATTCCTGAGGTAAGCAGCAATTCATCTAATTCCTTTTTATTCACCTTTATCACTTAATGCATTTCCAGACATTCCACCCGTCTTCTGTTTTTTGCCAATTCAGACCTGTTCATAAGGTAGGAGTCCCACTTGTTTGGCCATGTGTTCAATAACATGGTCCATTTCAGTCCTATAAGTATAACCAACCTTGTATTGGAGTTCTTCTCAATTGAGGGCAGTTGTCCCTGGACATACAAGAGGCTTTATTTTGAAAACATGGTAAAGTATTTTAGGATGGATTTTTTCACATCAATAAAGAGTATGGAGAGAGGAAGGAGACTCCTTTTCATCTCCAGACAAAGTTGCTGCTTTGAAGATTCCTAAGTCATTTAGGGAATCTTGCTTAATGACCCGACTAGCTCCATGGGTTTCCTAATCTGGTTATTTAGTTGCTGCCTTGAAGATTCCCAAAATGTTTCCATACATTTTTCCCACTATCCTTAATCCTCTATAAATGGGGCAGTGTCCATATAAACCCTTGCCAGGTGATTAGGATAAACCCTTTTTTTGCCAAGTATAATATCAAATTGAAACATAAAAGGTGGGGTATAGGGCTGATGTTGACCAGGGATTGAACAGGCAACCAATCCAGGTCTCCTATTTGGTGGACAGAGCACATATTGCTCAAATCATCCCTCTACATGGCAGAATTATGGCAGATCATGCAGGGAAGCTCCCTACGTGACCTGATTGGAGAACTTTCGTCATATTCAAGGTGATCCCTAGGTAGTTCCAGAATCCTGTTGCTTACAGTGTGATTTAAGCAAACAGTAGACCCAATTCAATTTTGCAGTTTCAATTGTCTATCCTCTAACCAGATTGGTAACCTAATGGTTTTTATTTTGGATAAGGATAATCTACTGACTTGCCTCCATGGTTTTAATGAATCAAATTTCTATTATGTCATTACACCAAAGTCCAAAACAAGATGAAAAGACCAGCTTTTTGGTATCTTAGTGGGTAAAAGAATAAAACACATTTTTTAAATGTTTTATGAACCCATATAGTTTCCACTGAAAGATGATAAATTTGGAAAGTTTGAATGGAAATTTTAACTATGTTAGTTAAACATACTTTATATATTAGTTTACTGTGTGAATGTGTTCAGCCAATGGCTACTTTGCTCCATCCAGCTCTCCCATGGCCATCGGAGAGTAGTGGTACACTTTTCATATCTAATTCAATGAATTCTCTGTCATTGATGGAAAAACTTAAATTTGTTTTCAGTAGCAAAAATAATTTGAAGACAATAGTAATGGTTTGAACCAAATCTCAAAAAAGATATCTCTAATATGTATATGTTTAAAATATCTATAAGATAAAAGAGAACCTCACTTTCCTTGTTAAAATTTCCAAAATCATATGCCAAAATTCTGAAACTTTGCCCAAAATAAATTGGAAAAGTTTTTCTTGCAGAGATTTTTGAATTGAATACCAAAATCTTGTCTGCAATTCTGAAGTTTGGCTGAAATATTTTATGTTGTAATTCAGAAAAAATTGTTTATTTTACTATTGTAGGCACACATTATTTTGTTTGCTTCTATCCATGTGTGTGGAGATAAGGAGGCTAATATTGGTGGGCCAGGTTACTCTTTGGTGGTTTATACTATTTTTTATGTGGCATTTTCCTTTTTTGGCCTATGATTAAAAGATGCTGTCAAATATGCATGGTTTGTAATGTTGATGCTTGCATTGCCAGATTCTTTAGCTTTAAATATTCAATTTCGTTTATGTCATCACTTTAGCTCTTCTTTAGGATCAACCAGATAGCTGTTTTTGGCCATGCCAAAAAGCTGCTATGCATATACCCCTTCTATGGCTTAGTCCTATCTTGGGTCATGCCACACTGGTTGGGTTATTTAATGGAGTCTAAATGACCTATGAATCTTCTAGTTGTCATTTCTTGTATTCATGAGGCAATGTTTAAAAGCTAAAACCCTTACCATATGTCAAAAATAGGTTGTTTTTTCAGCACTTTTTTTTTGAAATTAGAAGATTCAGACCTTGGAGTGCTCATAAAGGAAAATTGTCGTCATTCCTCAGGGCACCTATTCAATGGGCTTTGGATCTGTCTTAGGATTCTGTGGCAGGAATTGTTGGGTTGTCTAGCAAGCTTCTCTTATTTACCTGATTATTATTAAAATTATGTGCTCATGACATTGATTACAGATGGGATGTTTAAACTCACTGTTCCGTATATACAAGGATTTGTGTTTTCGTTTTGCTTGGGGTTCTTCAGACATCTTTTTTAATTGCTAATTTATTTATTGACCTTTTATGTACATTTGAAAGTTTGGATATGCATATGCTATAATGTGTTTATGTTGCAAGTCTTGTGATAGATGTTTGGCTATGCATGCACGGATTTGTCAAGTTATACAATATTTTTGTCTTTGATTTTGCAAAGGGACTTATTTGAGCACATCATATTTTTATTAAATTGAGTAAATTCCTGGAAAAAGACAAAGAAACTCCTTTATAACGAGAAAAATTGACATGTGAGGGTGTTCTTGCCTTTCAAAATATATCTTTTGACTACTGCATGTGTATGTGATAGATATACATCATGGTCATATCACTATTGCGTGTAACCTCATGGGTATTACATGCCCTACAGTTTCTCTACAAGAGCTACGGTTATTTCAGGGGAACCATTTAAAGTTGTAAACCCCAGTGCAACACTCTCATTTCTTTTGTTGCATGTAGACTTGTTATCATATGTAACCTATTCTCTTCCTTGGTAAAAAATGGAACTTATTGGATCTGTCATAATAATTAATGCAGATAAGCAACCTCGCTAGCATGTGGTTTATTCTGCTCTTTATTTCTATCTTTGCAACTGGAATTCTGGAGCTCAGATGGAGTGGGGTTGGGATTGAGGACTGGTGGAGAAACGAACAATTCTGGGTCATTGGTGGTACATCTGCACACCTTTTTGCTGTCTTCCAAGGGTTGTTAAAGGTTCTTGCTGGAATTGATACCAACTTCACTGTCACATCCAAAGCATCTGATGATGATGGGGAGTTCGCGGAGCTGTATGTTTTCAAGTGGACATCACTTCTGATACCACCAACAACTGTCCTTATCATAAACTTTGTGGGCATTGTTGCAGGTGTCTCATATGCCATAAACAGTGGGTACCAGTCCTGGGGTCCCCTCTTTGGCAAGTTATTCTTTGCCATATGGGTTATTCTCCATCTCTACCCATTCCTCAAGGGTTTGTTGGGTCGGCAAAACCGTACACCCACAATCGTCATTGTTTGGTCCATTCTCCTGGCTTCCATCTTCTCCTTGCTTTGGGTGCGTATTGATCCCTTCACCTCCGATGCTACAAAAGCTGCTGCGAAAGGTCAATGTGGCATCAACTGTTAGTTTCCTTTGAAATCAATGTCTGAGGTAACTCCTTTGATCTCCCTTCCGCCCGCTTTTGTGTAAATATCAAGACATTAGACCAGCATGTGAGAATGTGAGTTAATTTATGTTGTAGTTTCCATCTGAAGGGGGGAAATTCAGGGTTGAATGAGAGATAGCCTTTTGCTCATGCTATGTTTTCACGTGGGTCCTATAAGGAAGGTTAAGCAGGGCATCATCGAAGTCGAATATGATTTCGTATATATTTTTTTGTTGTGCAGTATTTTGATTATTGTACTTGTCATTTGTCTAGAACACATAAACAATTCATGGCTGTGATCTCTTCATAAACAAATCCGGATGTATTGCAAAAGATCCAAGAGACTGTAGAATAAAATTTGTGTGGTTATTTTGTCATGAAACTCGAGGCCCTTTTAATATGTGATCAGAAAAATGTTCCACAGAGGTTTGCATGTCATGTTACTTGCAATAATATGCAAGTGGCTTAAGAAATCTCAACAGTTAATTCTATGGAATCTTTTCTTAGGTTCTATAGAACGATGAGCAATTCAGGGAAAAAAAGAAATGGTAGGGAAAAATATTTACTTTGAGAGGAGATGGAATTAGTTCAGGTGCTTTTGTATAAAGGAAAAAATCCATTTTTGGGATGACTTAAAGTACCTAGAGGGCCACCCAAAGTCTCCCTGGTAATTTCAGGGTACTTACATGGGCATCTACTTAAAATGTTTATATATTTATGCTTTGCATGATTATTCTCCACTCTTTCTTCCAAGTTCCAACTCATCCACGTAGCATTTTTCATAAAAGATGAAAGTGTAAGAAAAAATCGCAAGTTTCTATTACGGTATTAATGTGTATTACCATTCCTCGTCTAGCGCATAGCAGTGAAGAGTATGGGGTTTGAAAGGCGATAATGGGCATATCAAGTTCATGGTAATTGCTGGGGAAGACTTGTCACCTATTCTATTCTCCACAGTCAACTTAGGTGTCATTTGGACAACTTGTCACCTATTCTCCTCCTCCGATAACCGAAGAAACTGAGCTTCAAGAACGAATTGTTTTCTTCCCAAATTACGAAAGAAAAAATTGAAGAAATGCCAAGTGGGGAAGCTAAAGAGGAAGAAAAGAAGATAAGCACATCTGATTGCACAATGAGACTAGATCGATATATACTTCTCATAAACAAGTGAAGCTCATCATCCGTAACGTCCCCCTTAAAATGAGCGACAACAAGATCACTCATTGCTCTGGTTCCTCTCCTAAATAGAGATTCAATTCCTTGTAGAGCAGCCAAAGAATCCCAAACCCCACCTTTTGCTGTTGCTCTTGGTCTCATCTCTCTCTCCCCCTCTCTCTATCTCTTGTTCATTCGCTGTGTTCTATCTTTTATGAGTTGTGCGAGAGTAACAGAAATGTCTTGTGCTCTGCTTTATTTCTACCATAGAAGAGTAAAAATGGTAGTTTTATTCAAGAGCTTTCACAAGGAGAGAGATGAAACAAATTTGAGAAAGTAGTAAGGTTATTTCAATAAAATTGTATGTAAAATAGTTTACAAAAGGTAGAATGGGTATTGGAAAAATTGGTGCATCAATAATGTTTTCCATTTGGGTTAGTGACGGAAGGGAGGTATTTACTGAGTTTTTTAGAAGTTCAGGGGAGGTGTTTGTTAAATTAAAACTAAAAGGGAGGTTTTTATGATTGTCAGAAACTTAACAGGGGTTTTTGTATTTTATCCCTTTTTATGTGGTAACGCCTACTCTCGAGAGCCAAAATCCGGGAAGCTAAAGTCCACTAAGGGCCAAAATCCTGATAGGCTTTGGGCCAATTGAGAGGTGACTCGGTTGGTGTGTTAGTTGGATTGCTCCAACATAGACACGGATTTGATTCCCACAACCACCGACTTTGTGGGGGGGGGGGAGGGTTACTAGCGTCATCAAGTCTTCTCATTGTCAATTGAAAAAACCTAATGGTAAACTCTCCAAAACTTTAAACCTTAGCCACTTTCCTTTCCTCCTTGCTTCTCCATTTTTTTCTCATCGAACGGTAAACCCTAATCTTTTTTTTTTTCTTTTCGTTTTCTTCTTCTTTTGAGTCTGCAATGCCCGAAATCTAGCCCCTTTATTTTTTATAGGTTTAAGGGAAAATTCTCAATTAGTATCCTGTACTTTGAGCCTAGTGACACTTTGGTCCCCAAATTTTAAAATGTGACAATTCAATATCCAAAGTTTCATAATGCCAATCTGGTACATGCCGTTAACCAATCTGTCAACCAACCGTTAAGTGGCATTTGAAAAGACATAAATGCCCTTCAAGTGTCATCTAATTTTCTTTATCAATCATTTAAACATTGATAAAAAATGAAAGTCCCAAGTCTTTGCCTCTTCTATTCAAGAAAGTTGGGTTCACCATAATGCCCATTGAGATGTGATCCCAACTTTCTTGAATAGAAGAGGCAAGGATTTGGGACTGTTCATTTTTTATCAATGTTTGGATGGTTGATAAAGAGAATTAGATGACACTTGAAGGGCATAAGTGTCTTTTAAAATGTTACTTAACAACTGGTTAACGGATTAATTAACAGAAGGTACTAGTTTGGCACATTATGAAAGTTCAGGTACTAGATTATCGTATTTTAAAGTTCAGGGACCAAAGTGTCACTAGGCCCAAAGTACATGGTACTAATTGGGAATTTTCCCTAGGTTTAATGTTGCTCTTCTTCTTCTTGAAATCTGATGAATGGACAACTCTCAGGTATGCCATCCTAAACTTCCCTTTCCTCCATTTGATCCCATGTAATGTTGTATATGTCTTAAACGCTAATAGTTGTATGTAATGCATGTTTGAACCCCATTCTAACAGCTATACATTTGAATATTTTTTGATTAAATACTACTTGAACTCCACTTTCTCTTCTTGAACCTCATTTCGATGTGTCAACTTGTTTACATTATAAACCCCTATTTTCCCCAGTGAAACACTAGTTGAATGCATTATTTTAATTCCTATTTTTTCCCTTGTTAAACACCACCTGAATGCATCATATTAGCTCCATTTTCTTCTAGTTGTTCACTACCTAAATGCATCATGTTTTTCATGTTATTTGTAGGCCAAATGTTGATTGAACAAGTTCAATGTTGACTGTTTTTATGATAATTAGTAGGGTTTATCATGCAGATATATTGTGATTTTATTATGCTCAATAGCTTGGTGACACATCTATATACTATATATAAAAGTGTGAATGCAATGTGAAACTTTTTTTGGACTAAAATTACCCTTTACTTCTTTGAAAGGGTATAAAAACCATTTTATTACATCTTTAATACCAGATTTAATGGCTACTAAAATGCCCATAATTGTGTATTTAGTCTATCTCTAACGGTAAGATTGAAAATATAACTTCAATTATTACTTCTTACCTCTTTAATCCCTTCTCATTAAGACTTATACTCAAGTTATTAACTCTCATTTTCTCTTATTAAATTAGAGATGTGTGAAAATTTTTAACAATATAAACCCATATATTTTAAAACTCAATCAAAAACAAAATCAAATTGATCAACCTATGAAGTCATAGTTAGGTAATAAATTTTTTAAAATATAAATAAATATAGAAACTTACAAAAAATGTAGAAAAAATTAAACACATTTATGATATTTTTATAATCAAATTAAAAAAATAAGTGTAATAAACAAGAATTATTTTTATTGGTAATGAAAATGAAATACATAATTTAGAACTGATAAAAAATGAAATTATTTTACTGTTAACCTTTAATTTATAACTATCAATAGTTCAAATTTTGGGTCAAACGTGTTAACCTTTAATGTCATAAATAAATAATAAAAGTTAATAAAATATAAAAACATATAAATTCTGCAAAAAAAAAAAAACATTTAGGTACATGTGTAACATCATATATTTATCATGTTAAACAAAAAGTAAGTGCAACATATTAAAATTATTTTTACACACAAAAATACAAAAAAGTTATAGAAAAAATTGAACACATCTATAATTCTATATTTACAATACTATTAAAAATATGAATAAGATTGTGAAACTTTCTTTTAACCAAAATATTCACTTTTGAATTTACTCCTTATTTATTTATGAGATTTAAATTATAAATTGAACTACTACTTTTCACTACATTCAATTCCCTCTATTTAAATATTACATTTTTTTGATAAATGAACAAAAAAAAAGATTAAATATTACAAGAAGAAGAATCTAGCCAAGCAAGTAGGCCTATCAATCAAGGGCGGAGGTTTGATCAAAACCTTTTATTAAAACTATTACTTATATGTAGTCACTAAGTGGAGGTTGGATCAAAACCTAATAAATTGGGTTTTTGGTCCCCCTCTAAACATTAACTAAAATGTAAAGGATTGCTCTTTAACATTCCTCCAACTCTCAAAATATAAAATATTCTTTAAAAAAAATTGTAATAGACCCAAACCTTCTCAGGCTGTTTTTCCCAACACCCTACTTCTTCTCCCTATCTCATTTTATTGTTTTAACACTTTAATTTGGCCCTCCCCCAAAAGAAAGTGTCTGGTTCTATCATTGCTATTAATGATACTTGAAACTTCACAACTCGATCCGATTATCGCATATTTAGATGAGGTGTTTATGTAATCATATTTGGATTTTCAACCCGCACCCAATTAGTAATAAAAAAGCAAAAAATAAAAAATACATAAAATTTATAGAAAAATTTGGTTACATTATTACTATCATTATCATCATCTAAAATTACCACGTACACTCTTACTTGTGTCTATAAAAGTTCAAAAGCAAATTGCCATTTCGTGCTTTTACTTGGAAAAACATGTTTTGGAAACTATGTTTACCAAGTGGGTTTTGTAGCCAAAGTTGGCTATGAAAAGTTCAAAAGTTAAAGCTTATCCAAATAGCTCCTAATTCTCCTCATGTTGCATTGCTCCCTATCTCCTTAAAAAATAAAAATCGAATATTCATTGGCAATCAGCTTCCTTTTTAATAAAAAAATCATGGTTTTGAAAATCAGATCGGTTGACTTGGGAACCATCTAGGCAACCAGTTCTGTTTCACCCTAAAACTGTTCCTGGAAGAAAAACCATTAACTTGGTCAGCAACCTGCTGACCCGAGTGGTCGAACCACCAATCCAGACAATGATTTTTGGCCTTTTTATTTTAATTATTATTTTTATTTTTTAAATCAGAATGGGTTGTCTGTTTGAACCGGACAATTGAACCGTTTGACTTGGGAACTGGTGGCCAGAACAATTCCGTGTCCAGTCCAGTTTTTAAAACATTATAAAAAACTGAACATAGGGTCTATTTGGTTTGTGGGAATAGAGGTCTAGAATTGGAATCGAAATACAATTATTTGGTTTGACAGAATCAAAATCTTATTCCGATTCATTCTCCCATTTGAGGTAATGGCCATTCCCTTCCCCTCCATTGGGAATGAGAGTGTATTCCAACTGATTTGGATTCTAATTTTGATTCCCGTCTGAAACAAATTGGTGGGTGAATAGATCATTCCAATTTCAACTACAAACCAAATGAGTCCTAATTTTTTTCTTTTATTTTCTATATTTTAGTAGCAAGTAATCACTCCCCTAATGCATCACATGGTCTCTTCTAGTATATAAATATATTTCCATCCTTGACCAATTTGAATGTATTGGCATCGAAAACAGTTTCACAAAGGCAATTTTAAGACATCAACATAGACATGGGAAATCCAGTGGAACGGAAGTTAATGCGTTTCTACAACCCAGAAACCAATAGATAATCCGCTTGACATGCTATTGTGTTCACATGTGAATAACTTTTCATTTCTCTTTCCTAATCTCAACTATAAGTCTTTTTATGAAGATCTTCTAGTAGTTTTGACAGTTAAAAGATGCATTGAGCTTTTGCATTAAGATCTGAGTAGCCTGAATGCTGTTTGGTTAAGGCATGTCTTTTTGTGCAAAGATAAATAGAAAAAAAAAACACAAAAGCTCCATTAGGAGTTTCTTGAAAATCGCCCATTTTGAGCTTCTCATGTCTTTTCGATGCATTGACTTTTGGCATCTAGATCAAGGGGCGGAGCTAGAATTTTTTTCTTGAAGGGGGCCAAAACCTAGAAAACATGGATGCGTAAGGGGGTCAAAATATAAGTGAAATTTAAATGGGCTTTGTGGGAGTTTTGAAGTCATAGGGGGGGGGGGGGCATGACTCCCCTCCGCCACCCCTTGGGCTAGATCTACTGCAAATCAAATGAGAAAAGACTGAATCGTGGTTTGTCAGGCTTGTAAGTAGCCGATCGCATGAAAAAATGCACCAGGGGCCTTTATTATTTCAAACCATTTGCTTTTTATAATATATGAAACTCACCATTTATTTTCAAGCATCTATTTTGGGGCAATTAAGCAATTGTTTTATCTGTCACTCTCTCATCCTTTTACTTGGTCTCTTCCACTAGAGTTTCTTTCTAATGTTCTAGATAAAGATTGTAATTTTGAGCAATTTCATTGAACGAATTTGGCCTTCAACACTATGTTGACAGGCCTGTTTACCTCAAAAAAAAAAAAAAATGACGTATCAAATTTGAAAAACCACCCTAAATCATTCCAACTGAGATAAGAAACACAATCAGCATGATTTGTGAAATTCCTAAAAACCTGAATAGATATCCAAAATATTGATTTAAGAGCATCTGGACTTATCATTTTATTTTTGAGAAAAAAATAGTAATCCAGAGTTGTCCAGGCCTTAGGAAGCTTCCCGCAATTTTCCAAAATAAAGAAAAGGTGATTTCCACGTATTTCTATCACCATTTATACTTCATGCATTATTGTATACTATAGACTATCAATGTGTATCAGGCATCATCAATGTGTTTGCATCTGTATCGATGTGCATAAGACTACTGATATCGTTGTGAGTCTTGTGACTGGTCTAATACACAGTTATACACTAATACCCTAGGGAAATGGTAAGGGTGATCATGGGCTGGGCCAGGCTTAGCACTTACAGGCCTAATTCAGCCCAGACCTCATTAAATTTAGATTTAGATTTGTATTATATTTCTCTAGAAGGGAAAAAGAATGAAAATACATTTAGATTTTGATATTTTTTTCTACCATTTAGTTGTGCTTCTAAAATGTCTTAGTGATTAGGTTTAAATATTAAAATAATTTTAAATCTTTAAATTTATTCACTGAGTTAAGCCATTTAAAAGTACAGTAAAAAATCCAAATCTAAATGTAATGTATAGAGGGTCATAAGCCTGAAACCAGGCTCTACCCAGCCTGGGTACATGGGCTCTGGCTTGTATTTCAAGCTTGGCCCATGATCACCCCTAAACATACATCAATATCACCAAATCATTAAGGGCATATTTGGTACCATGGGCGTTTCCTCAAAAAACGGTGCCACGTCTGTGCCAGTTAGGCATAAATGTTTATTTGTACTTGAACCACTGTTTTGTTCAGGTTTTTATCACACACACACACAGGCATCACACACACACACCAGAAAACTTAAATGCCTTGAGTTTGTTGAAAAGGGCCTCGACAGGAAAAAGCTGATTGGTTGTAAGGCTTCTCGGGGTGGTCTGACCATCCCTATCCTCCAATTTGATGACGAATGCATTATCTTTGCCAAAGCCTCAATTGATGCACCGCTCAAAATTAAAGAAATCACTGACAAGTTTGCTATTGCTTCGGGTCAATTCCCAAATTTCTCAAAATCAGTTATTACATTCTCCAAAATATTCTTAATAGGCACCAAAAGATTATGTCAAGAATTCTCAAAAATCCCCTTGAGACTAAAAACAAAAAGCATCTGGGTGCTCCCATTGTTTCAAGTAGGGTGTGTAAGGAGGACTTTAAATTCTTTGTGAGAAAATGACTAGGAAACTTGTGGGATGGAAAAACAACACTCTTTCACTTGTTGGTAAGTTGACCCTAATTAACACTTTAGTTTACATGATCCCTTTATTTGTGAAGCAATCTTTTAAAATCCCCATTAATGTTATCAATGATCTTGAGAAAGCTCAAAGAGAGTTTATTTGGTCAAACTCAAGATCTCAAAATCCTATCCATCTTATTAATTGGAAGAAAGTGTGTACTTCCAAAGATGATGGGGGTTTGGGTTTAAAAAACCTTCGATGGATTAGTAAGGCCTTGCTAGCCAAATTGCGATGGAAAATTATTACAACATTGACAATCTTTGGGTAAGAATAATGAGGTGCAAATACTTGTCTACTTGCAATTTTTTGGGAAGTTGAGTAAAAAAAGGGTATCTCTTGGACTTGGAGAGGAATTCTTACTCCAAGGGATATGATAAAAAGAGGAATGAGGTGGCAAATTGGTAATGGAAATTCGGTCAATTTCTAAAAGGACATGTGGGCTGGAAATACCCCTAGTGTAGATGAAGTCAACCCAAGTAGTATCCCAAATCTGGAGATACCGATTAGTAATGTGATTGATCAGGATAGAAAGGTTTGGAAGGAATATCTTATTAGACCTTTGGTGTTTGATTTTGTGTGGCGCTGCATTAGACCCATCTTAATCCCATCTAATAATTTGGAGGACAAGATAATTTGGAAGTTTTCTCCTGATGGCAAATTCTCTGTTAGGACAACCTATAATGAAGAATGTAGTATTAATGGTGGAATAGGCAATACCGATGGAGAATGGAAGAATAATCTTATTGTATGAGGCCTTAATATTAATCCGGATATTGATCTTTGTGGTAAGGAGGAGAATATTGACCATTTTTTCATTAAATGTAATCTTACTGAACAGATTTGGATGCTTGTCAATGCAGTGCTCCCAATTCCTAATGGTAATGATGAGTCGGGTAATGTCTGGTGGGATAAAATTTCTAAAGATCAAGGTTCCATTAATGACAAGTTGTTTAGAGAGAAGATATCATTTATATTTTGGTTTATCTGGAAAAATAGCAATTAGAAGTGCTTCAGTAATAAGTCATCTCCTCCTCAAATTATCATTGACAGAGCATTTGACTATTGGAATGAGTTCAAGAATAATACAATAACTGAAGTCAAGGAGAATTTAAAAGTTTGGAAATCGATTGTTTGGACTTACCCTAACGCCAGTTTCATAAAATTAACTTTGATGCTTCTCGTAGACAAAATTGTTGGTGTTCTATTCTGTACATTGCTAAGAACCATCTTAGTGCTATTCTCGATCTTAAGGCATACTGCATCGGTTACTCGACTATCAATTTAGCTGAAACTTGGGCAGTATGGGAAGTTGTTAACATGGCATCTAACTTTAGTGATTCCCCTATCTTAATTGAAGGTGATTCGAAGCTCTGATCAACTGCCTTAGAAGGAAAGTGCAACCTCCATGGAAGCTGGAAAGCATCACCAATGAGAGCTTCAAGGTTGTGTTGCAGATCAATGCAAGCATCAATTTCATACACGTGTATCGAGAATCAAATCAAGTTGCGGACTGGCTCGCCAAGAATGCTCCGTTTAGGGGCCCAGTTAATGCGATTGTATTTTGTTTGATTTTAGTGTAATTTGTTTTTTTTTGATTTTTGGGGAAGAGTTATCCTCCGTCCTGTCTTGTGTAACTCCTCTTTTTCCTATAAAAAAAGGGCTTCGATTTCTGTGCATATAGTTATTTGGGAAAGCTTCAAATTCTCACTTCCCCTAATGGTGGCATTTCATGAAACGCCAATCTTACCTGGCGCCGATGTGTCAACTGAGTTGGCCGTAGGTTGGCATGATCCGGTGTATCGTCGGCCACCCAAAATGCAACAAAAAAGCTAAACCCGAACAAAACAAAAGACTTGTAGCACCGAGGCAACCATCTGCACACAACAATAGGAGGAGCCGTTGTCTAGGAGGCGTCCCGGTTGATCAAACACCAGTTGTCGTCGTGTCGTTTGACGCTGATAAGCTAGTTCGTTTGATAAGTCCACCCGTTCCTTATTTTTTTGGGGGAAGTGCCAATAACTCCATTGTTTTGTAGGTTCAACCCTAGATCGATTACCGTTTGATACTAGTAAGCCAATCCAGCTGCTCGGTTCTTCATTCCTGACCAGGTATCTCTCTACTAATGTTTTCTCCATTTGATATATCTATATATATATATATATATATATATTTGTTTTCCTCTTTCCGCTGGTAAGCCTCAAGTAGAATTGGGTTTTACTTATTAGGGTTGCTATCCATCTAAATTCTAAATTGACTGGAACTACAATCAAAGATAATTAATAGTCATATTTAACAATCTCCAATCTCCACTCAAAAATGTTCCCTTGGGTTCAGTAACAATTAGCATGAAGGTGGTCTGCTAGGCTGCATTTCAACGACAATGGAAAATATTTATCCAGGAAAATTCCTATATATCTCCATTGTTTGGTTCTTGATATATATAAGACAAAGTTTAGACAAAGTTTATGTTGATCTATCAGGAAAATGGTTTGAAGGGATGGCAGTTGGTGGATTTCAAGTAGTTGGGACCAAGGGTGAGATGAGGTTAGGAGAAAAAATGGATAATTTGCATATGATATCGTTATTATATATCAATTTCACACTTTGAGTATCTATATCATACATTTTGACCGTTGGGTGTGGTTTGCATTATCATACATTTTGACCATTGGATGTGGTTTGCATTCAAGATCCACCATTGGATCTCAAAATCGGCCATTTTATACAAGCATGGGTAATTTGGACCATTAGATCGACTCAATGGATCCTAAATATCAAGTAATAGTGTCATACTGAATCACCCATATAGCTGTTTCTTGAAATTCCCCACCAAACAGCCCATACTTGAAACACCAAAAAATGCCCAACCAAACAAATAAACAAAAAAGTTTAAAGTTAGTGTTTATTAGGTAAATATTTATTAGATGAACGCCCCCCAATAAACACCAACGGTACCAAACATATATTAAATCTGTCCACTGCTTTCGGGGAACTGAACAAAAATGTGGCTATCATTGAATTTTGGCATCGGAAGAAAAATAAAAATAAAAACTATTTCTCAATGTGAATTCTCATATCAGCGTATAATGAGAACATTGATTAAAAAATAGGAGAACATCATGAGAAGATGAGCGCTAATTGGAACTTATTGGCTCATTTGAATCTTCATGGAAGGTTCTTAAAAAGAAAAAAACAATAGGTGGTAATGGAGGCATGGCACTAGTAGTTCATGCAAGATCCTGAACAATATCCATAGTTGAATGTAATATGAATAGGTGCTGATGGAGGTAGCTTCTTCTTCCTGTCACATCATAAAAACGCCATTACCCAATGTTGGTCCCAGCTATCTGGGGTCTTGGGTTCTTGTCAGTTGTCACATGATAACAAGGACCAAATGTTCAAAGTTATTTCCAGAAAAGGGCCAAAATGGTTTTTTGAGAAATGAAGCAAAGAAATTGAAAAATACAGCAAATACTATAAAAAAGCTGCAGAATGTGAAGAGAAATGCAAAGTATAGATGATAAAATAGCATTCACTCTTTATTTATTTAGTTCTAGAGTTAGTACTTAGAGTAAAACTAACATCTCCCACCCTCAGGCTTACCAAAAGTTGGATGAATTCTTATACAATGAAATCTAAGGCATGAATTCATATGATCTATATTCCAACTCCACATTGATGTGAATTTTAAATGGAAGAATAAATGGACATCTATTAAAAAGGGTAGATGTCCATTGATTCCCCTATCTTAATTCATATGCATCTTCTGTTTGAATCCAACTATTTGAATAGGAATCTCTTATAACTGAGGTTACAGGTCTCTCCTGTATAACCACAAATCACAGATAAACAACTCAGCTGGAGAAAGAATTAATGGCATTGAAAAAATGTGAGTCTGATTACATTAAAACAAAACCATATGAAATAGTAATGATTTACAACAGGATCACTGATTCCTTTCAGCCCTGATAATACCCATTCCCTACCCCAGTATTGTCAGTTGGTCCCATCTAATACCAAACTCTAAGCTCAAGCAAGTCAGATGATTCTGATTAGTGGTAATATAACTACCAAATTGTTCCTATAAGAATAAGTAGACATCCCACAAATGGTAGAGATAAAAAGCCATGCATATCACAAGGAGATCCATTTATGAATATAATTATGAGAAAGGAGACTAAATTCATGAAAAAAGATTCACTTATGAATGTAACATTTTTTGAGAGAAAATGTTAGCCATATGGTTCTACAGTAACATGGGTATTGCCATCAATATGGCTCTCCCACATTCTTCCTCATTGATGATGATGCTTCAAACACCATTATGGCTAGAATAGCTCTTTTGGACTTCCTTCCCTTCACAGAGACCATCATTAACTTGTACACTTAATTGATGCACACAAACAACAAACTTGAAACAGCATCAGTCAAAAAAAACAAGGAAAAAAACATAGCATTGCCTTATCTAGATTGTATCTAGGTCTTTCTACACTCTCTCATCTAGGCCTTTCACCCTTGATATCTCTGTATACTTGTGTGGAACTCTCTAGATTGTGTCTAGGTCATTTTTGATAATCTAGATGTCTAAATAGCCTGCTTAGCTGTGTATTGTGTGTCATAATCCATAAAGTACGCAAACCAACTTCAATAACTGATTTATTTATTTAATTTGGACAAGTAGATTTCTCTAACTGGATCCAAAGTCCAGACACAGAACTTTTTTCCTTTGAGGAAAAGGTTAAATATTTCATTAAGACTCCACTTGGAAGGAGTACAAATAAGAATGAGTACAAATAGATAGAAAATAATACAAAATACAAGGTTTTGTATTCTACATATTTGGATTTGTACTCCTTTCAAACTGAGCCTAACAGATCAAAAAGAGAACAAAGCCCTGCTGAATAGAGCACTGTGCAGGGAACATCAGTCTTTCTGTACAATATCTGTTCTGCGTGCATAGAAACAAAAAGAGTTCTGTACTAAAAAAAAGGAGCTATAAGACAAGTTCTTGAAAAACTTGTGAGCTTTCAACTCACGAATACAATCTACCCCATAAAACTTTCAGAATGTTATCTTTTGTATTGTGTTTATTTCCAAACAGCCTCCTGTTACTTTCTGCCTATATTGTCCATAACACACCAGAGGTTACTAGACCCCAAAGAATGTGTCCTTTTTTGGATAAGCCCCTCAGTTGCCTTCACCACAATATCGCCTCCAAAGTCTCTGGGAAACAGAACTGGATGTCAAAGAGCCCCATTAGGGTTCTTGCCAACTTGCAATGTATGAAAAAATGATTTTGTTCTTCTGAAGCCTCTTCACAAATTACACATCTGCCAGCAAGGTTGTCTGCTGTTACGCAGTTCCCCAAAGTTGCTGTCCATAGCAAAAAAAAAAAAGGTGCAACCTTGGGATGAGCAATAGTTTTCCATATTCTAGCTTCTGGGGATACTGCCAACTAGATAAAGGCGTACCACAAGACTAAAATGAGAACTAAATAAAAAGTGCTCATATAGAGATGTTATCCAAACTTTTCCTTCATGCACAAAGCATTCAACATGCCCTTTTGCCACAGCTTCATAACGTCTGGGTGTACTTCTCATAAGATAGCCATGTAATGTCTTTTATATGGTGAGATGTCCAGTATAATTGGCTTAAAAAATACTAGCATTGTAGTACTCACAAAATTTTCTGCTATTCTGCCCTTCTGAATTTTGAAATGTTCATCCCCTTAAAAATAGTGATCACTGAATTTGTATTCTAAGCAAGTATCAGCATATAAGTAGCCTTTACAAAGAAAAGGCTAAAACTTGCATCGTCATAATTTTTCCAAAATGATACTAATCCAGTCATTGCTTCACAAATTTGAAATTCTTCACAGCCCTGAAATGCTATTATTACCCGGTGACAGCATTGAGTTGCAGTCATTATATCAGGATAGGAAAATAGACACAACAATGACAAGGAGAGAAAGCAATGTGGTCACCTCCAATCTAATCCATCTTGCTCTCTCTCTGATATTTAGATGCTTCTTCCATCTGCACTTTCCTTTGGTAAAGTATTCTTTGACCGAGCTTGGGATCTTACATAACTCAACCGAATTCTTCCTTTCAGGGATAAGATGTTGCATCTAGCTTCAGTGTGAGCTCCTTCATTCTCTGCATCTTGTTGTCGCCGCAAATGATCAAGAACTATAAACAATATAAAGACCACTGTGAATTCCATATCCTAATAGTCAAGGACACTTGATCATCTGCTTCCATATTGAGCCTAATAAGTTTAAGGAGTGAAAGGACTTGCAAAGAACACGTAAATCTGGGAAAAGAGCAATGTGGAAAAAGAAGTTAAATATGACCTTTATTGGAAGGGGTTGCTCCTTCAACTCGATCCCCACTTAACATTTCCATTTCATCTGCACTTTGTAGCAGTTGGGTCTTTCTTAGCCGAGCTTGACATTTCATCCAATTCAAACGCATTTTTCCTCGCACTGGGGCAGACGAATTTTGAGCTCCAACATTGGCTTCCAAGAAGGTTGTACTTGTACCTTGATTTTGATCCTTTCCCAAGTGGTCTACAAGCAATGCCAGACAGATTTCACTTCATATTTTACTCTGCATCTTCTATGTAAATCAAAAGCCAAGAGGTATCTCTTGGAATAAATGTATTAGTTTTAATGGATGAAGGCTTTCTGTTTATGGGGAAACACAAAGTTTAGTTGGAGCCAAACCTTCTGAACGTTCACCGACCGTGGAATAGGCTCGAGCATCTGCACTACCACCACTCTTGGAATCTTTCCCTCCTTCAGTTAACTCTCCTAGACGCCACTGAATCGAATCCTGCCAATGCTCCTCAGCTGGCATTTGCATTCTGTGCTCGTTCCCAACCTCCCGTTTCTCCTCTCGCTGTTCTTCCAACATCCGCTTCCTCCGCAGCCTCTGTGCACTCCGACGCCGTTCTCTTAACCGTTCTTTCTCTTCCTCCGTCATCCGCAATAGCCGTTTTCTTTCCCAAAGGCGCTTCATCGCCCTCCGCTCTTCCGTGATGACTCGCTGCCGTCGCGTCCTGCTTTTTTTGCTCAGTTTTTCCTCCGCCATTGAAAATGTCTAAATATAAGTTTTCAATTGAAGGACCAGTTGTTCACTCAAAACGCAGTCTTCACAGCGTCTTACAGAATTTCTCGCTTTCTCCAGTAATCAACCTAATGGCACTTCTTGATTCTCCTACTTAACAAGCAACGGAGCTTGTTAAGTAACTACAAAACTCGAACATACTGAATACATTTACGATCAAAATGGAGAGGAGACTCATCAACGTACATGCAAGTTTCGATCTTTTAATCCATTTTTGAAAAACCAGATTATCAAGAGAGAGGCGCCCTGTGTGAGGAGCAGATCTGGCCTCTCAAGAGAGAGAGAGAGCATAGAATATGACATCGAGCTCCGGTCCACAGCTCCGGCGGTCGAGACAGTACTTGAATCGAAATAAAAAGGGAGCGTACTATTTCACTGTGTAGGGATTTATATAACTTTTTTACCCTTCTCCAAGACTCTGTACTTGCAGTACAGCTAATCTATAGAGTATTACGTTGACGTAAATAGCATTTGACAAAGGGGTAAATAGTGAATAGGATACTAGGTGGACATGCCGACGATTAGCGAGCGGATGAAGGCGTATTTGTGGATTTAAAGCTCTGAGAAAACTAGCCGTTTTATAAAGGTTGAAGTGATTGAATGATTTATTGATTTGACTGTGATTAATATAATTTTATTTATCAAAGACGAAGCAATAAGTCATTCAGTTAAGTCAATTCAGCTACTGTCAAACGGCCCCGCTCCCGCTCAGAACCGTAAAAAGGTACGTTTGTTTCCCTCCCGATGAAGGAATGTATAAATAGAAAAATGGCATTTTCTGACCATGGAGATGGAGCTATTCAAACTCGACCTATAAAATGATCCAAAGCTCTCTCAATAAATCCGCCTTCCTTCTGCTCTCTCTCTCTCTCTCTGTGCGTGTGTGTGTGGACTGTGCGCGCGCCCGCGCAGGATGAGAGAACGGAGAAATAAATGTACTTGTAAATTAACGTTTGTTACTGTAATTTGTATACTTCTGAGCTCTAACCCGATAAATGCAAAAGGGTTTGAGCCTCTTATTCATCACCCTCGTTTTCGGAGGAGTAGAAACCATGTCAGTTTCAAAAAGGTTATTTTAGTGAAGGAGTATGGAGCTAAAGGGGATGGTTTGGTTGACGATACTAGGGTAGGCCTGGTTTGGTTTCAGTGTTGTTTTTTTTTTAGTTTTTCTTAATGAGTGGTTTCAGTGCTTAAGTTTCCTTATAGAATTTTGTCTGAAGAGTTGTTAATCTCTATTCTTTCTTTAAATAAGTTCTTTCCTTCTTAGTTTTAACTTCACGACCACATGGAAAATTTGGGGAAAATGAGGATGTTATATATTTTAAAATGCAAGGTGGATGAAGAAACCATCTATGGGGAATCTCCTACTTACCCATAAAAATTTTCAGCAGATGAACAAAAGGTTTTATATTCATTTTCTCTTTTGGCCAGATTGAGATGAGGAAACATCATATCCACTAGTAGACGTTGATGCTAATTCAGTCAGTAATCCATTCTACTATTCAGTTGTTATTTATTGAATTTCCATCTTGGGTTTGGAGGAAAACATCTTATTTCCATTCTATTACTCAGTTGTCGTTTATTGAATTCTCATATTGGGTTTGGAGGCAAACATCTTATTTCCATTCTGTTACTCACTGTCATCCTCATTTGAAAATCTTATTCAAAGACTTTCATGGGAAACCGGATAGATTCTTTGCCTATCAATTACTCCAGTTCCCATACTGGGATACAATGCTTTTTTTGGGGTATCTGAAGAATTTCATGTTTTCAGGCTTTCAAGGATGCCTGGAAGGTAGCTTGTTCCTTATCATCACGACCAAGAATTGAAGTCCCAGCTGGAAGAAATTATCTGGTTGGGCCAATCGATTTGGGTGGGCCTTGTCGATCAAGGGTGACATTGAGAGTAAGTTTCAAATCGCCATGATACCCCTTTAATACATACTGCTTGGTTAATTAATGAATTTTCACGGTGACATTGAGAATAAGTTTCAAATCGCCATGATACCCCTTTAATACATACTGTTTGGTTAATTAATGAATTTTCACCCTTTTAGAAGTTTAATCATGTTGTGAATTTATCTGCAAATCAAGTTACCTGCTATTCGCTTGTTTATATTGGAGTTTCCATTTTGGCAGGTGCTTGGTAATATAACTGCTCCCAAAGATCCTGCTTCCTGGAATGGTTTCAATCGAAGAAAATGGCTCTACTTCCATGGCTTGAACCGTTTCACTGTAGAAGGAGGAGGGACAATTAATGGGATGGGAGAGGAATGGTGGGCCAGGTCTTGCAAGATCAATACAACCAATGTAATGTTCTCTTTCTTTGGATTTCATATCTGATTTGTTTTCTTTCCTTATTTGATGACTGAACTGGCGTTCAATTTATTTTGCAGCCATGTAGACATGCTCCAACGGTTAGTGTTTTACATTAATTCATTCTTTTTGTCAGCACTGTTAGTTTTGTAGTTTTGGTCATTTTATCTGTTTCCTCTTTGTGGCACAAAGTTTATAGTTTCCTCTAATGGTTGTATCTAGAATTTAAGATGTATATAGTTATACTGCAGGCAGTTACTTTCCACAGATGCAAAAATCTGAAAGTCCAGAGCATCAGGATAGTGAATAGTCAACAAATGCACATGGCATTCACTAAATGTAATCGGGTCATCGCATCCAATATTGAATTGATTTCGCCTGGTGAAAGCCCTAACACTGATGGAATTCATATAAGTGCTTCCACTCGTGTTGAGATCGAAGATAGCATGATCAAAACAGGTTTATTGTTCTCTCTTAACGAGTTAGTTTTTTTTTCCCAAATTTCAGCTAGATCTGGTTAAAGGTTTCAGTTCATATTTAGTTGCTAGAGGTTATGTGATGGAACACACACAATTAACACAAAGAACAAGATAGATTAAGTTTGGCTTTCATCACATTCTTATTAGGGGAGAAATTTCAGTCCTGAAAATTTGCCACTTGTCAAGAATAGCCCTTTCTTTTTGGGTATTTTAATATTAAAAGTTAGAAATTTGAATGACTAATATCAGTTGGAAAAAATACCATTGCAAGTAGAATACAGGCTGATCTGGCTATGTGGGCTGACTATTGAAAACATGGTCTCCTGCCTGGTAAATGGCTCAGATTGGCCACACCATTGATTTGGAGGGCTTATCCTCTACAAGCAAAGTGCCAAAAATAGCATCTCTTTTCTTCTCACTTCTTCTAAACTATCTAACCCATTTATAGATCATGTGCACCAGTCTTTTGAATACACTCAGTCTCAGCACTCATGCTGTAATCAGAGTTCTCTTTGACTTATTATAGGAGATGATTGTGTCTCCATTGTCAGCAACTCTTCCATGATTCAAGTCAGAAATATTTCCTGTGGACCTGGCCATGGTATAAGGTAACATATTTTCAACTTCAATTACTGCTAATCTCATGGTATCTCTAACACAGACTAATTCTATTCTATATCCAATAGTATAGGAAGCTTGGGAAAATCAAATTCATCAGCTATTGTGAGCAATGTGTTGATTGATGGAGCCTTTCTGTCAAATACCGCAAATGGGTTGAGGATCAAAACATGGCAGGTAATCTTCAAGACTAACTTTTACACCAATTAATTTTGTAAAAATAAAAATGAGGCATTGCTAATACTTCTTCCATGTTTTCTCCATGTCTATCAGGGAGGTCATGGTTTTGCCCGACAGATCCTTTTCCAGAATGTTGTGATGGAAAATGTTTCAAACCCAATTATTATAGATCAGTATTATTGTGATTCATTTCTACCATGTTCAAATCAGGTAACATCCGATAACTATTAGTTTCCATAGAAAAACTAAGACATTCATGTGATGTTCTCACCAACATTTTTTCATTTTTGTGTCCAATGCTCTGAAACATATTCCTGAAATGCTGTCAGACTGAAATGAACTCTTTTTTATCAGTTTTAGATTCGCAGTTGCTGTTTATCAAACTAAGAATTCATTCCAATAAGAAATTATGAAAAAAGTTGTCTTAAAAAATGAAGTCTAGTAAACTAATTTCATCATCCAAAATGCAGAGTATGGCAGTTCAGGTATTTAATGTGTCTTATGTGGGAGTTAAAGGAACCTCTGCAACAGAGGAAGCAGTAAGATTTGCTTGCAGTGACAACTTCCCATGTAAAGGAATATATTTAGAAGATGTACAACTCGTTTCACACTTAGGGGAGCCTACAAGAACCTTTTGTTGGGAATCTCGGGGCACCAGTCATGGTACAGTATATCCCCCTGATTGTTTCTTATCTAATGTCAACTCCATTGAGCTGAAGGTTCATTCAACCACCACCAGTAATCAAATTTTAAGATAGACCATTGATCAATGTTATTTGTACAAGTTTCTTACTTCCATCAACACAGCGAACAAAATAATCTGTGACAAGTGGTTGCTGGTGAATGTCAAAATAATAATGGTAGCTTACTGGTCTATATGTTTTCTTGTAATTTGTTATTTATTTGCTTTTGATAAGCTAATGAAATGAGCGTGTACGTTTTTTAAAATTCACCCAGTCGGGTTAAAATTAAGTACTGCACTGTCAAGGTTTTGGTTCGATACTTAGAGATCTTTCGCCGTTTTATTTTTACGGTAATGTATTCAAGATTTCAATATTAGAATTGATCCTTTTACAATTAAAGCAAGAGATACTGTCATCTTTGTGTGATACCAATTAAGAACGAACATGCATCGAGCTACTAAGTACTACTTGTCAAGGATTGATAAAGTCACAGAGATTTGGCCATTAATGAGTTTTGTAATTTATAGTCTTACATGGCTCATTAAGAAATTCTGCAATTACTAAAATCCTCCATTGACAAGAAAAGTTGTGAGGATGTCTCTTGAATCACAATTGGTTATTGGTAACACGTCCATGTGTACATGACCACGCAAAACACAGCGTTTCTGACCACTCTGAAGGTGATAACCAAAATGCCAAAAGTTTGCATTACAGCAAACCGTGATTACCTTTCAACAGCATTTAAGCAACTATTTAGGTTGTGTTTGATATTATTGATGTTTCTACATCAAATGCTTTGATATTATGATATTATTGTGTTTGGTACTGTTGTTTTTACTTGTATGTTTCTACATCGAATGCTAGAATACATGTTTAAATTGTGCATTTTTCAACTATAAACAGCCTTGACAGTAACAGTTGTGTGCCAATATATATTGATCAACCTAAGTAAAAACAACAGTACCAAACACAACCTTAGTCTAAATCAACCAACGGAAATTCTATTTGCAGGAATTATGAGCCTTTGGTAGTCTGCTAATGAACACCAAGCTTGGGGGCACCGTGTAATGTTAGAGAATAAAAACCTATTCTTCGATTAGAAAAAAAAAAAAAAAAAACCCTACTCAGGGACCTCAGATACTTGAAATTCAATTAATTATAACAGCTGATGAGGATGAAACACTAAACCACTTGGTCAAATGACCTCTAATACATTTCAAAGAATCATTTAACTAAAAACTTAAGTTGTCAGGTGTAAGATTCAAAGTGTTGTTACATACTGGCCGATACATATTGTTTTGGGACCCTTCCAATATGCCCCTACAGTGGGTGTATTGGGGGTCTGAACGGTTCAGGGAATGGAGGGGTCCTAGACCGGCTCCCCTGAACCAGTTTTGAAAAAAAAAAAAAAGTAAAAAAGTAAGTATCAAAATGGGCGTATCAAGTGTATCAATATTTTGAACCTTGGTCAGGTGAGGTCCTTGAAAAGTTTTAATTCTCTAACATTTGGGTTAGAATCAATCCGAATCAAAACCAAATTGAATGGGTTGAGCAGTTCAATAAGACATTGAATTGGACCAATCTAGACTTAATGGTCCAAAATATTTAATGGATTGGAATGAATCTGGTTCACCTGTAATGAATTTGAATGGGTTGAGCAGTTCAATAAGACATTGAATTGGACCAATCTAGACTTAATGGTCCAAAATATTTAATGGATTGGAATGAATCTGGTTCACCTGTAATGAATTTTTATTGTACTGGGTTGGGTGGAACCGATATCAGATCCATTGGCAGAAGATAAGAGTAGGGAACCAGGTATAAGTTGGATGGAATCTGAATTAAAACCAGTTTGAACAGATTGGACGGTCCAATAAGACATCAAATTGAACCCGTCCAATCCAAAATATTTATCAGATTGGTTTGGATCTGATCCATCTCTAATGGATTCATTGGACCGTATAAGGTTGGACCAATATCCGGTCCATTGGTAGCTCTACTAACAAGTAGGAATTTTCTATAATTAGGAATGTTCCAGGAAGTGGGAACCGTCTAGTCAACGTGCATGGGTTGGATGGTCACACTCATGTTGTAAGGCAGGAGCCTGCAGAGAAGCTTCTACTTTGTGAAATCTGATCAACACTGCCCATATCAGATCAAATATAACCAAATGATGTTGTTAATCCGCTCTGGGCCTCATTCTCTATGTTTGGTTTTAGGGAAAAAGTAGGGAAAGGTAGGGAAACTTATACAAGTTTTGTGAAGGTTTCATTACCTTTCTCTACTTTTTCCTTCAAACCAAACACAACCTTAATTCTTGCTCATTCTGGGCAAGAATGAGCAAGAATGAATAACACAATGTTTGGTTACAAAATTCTTGCTATGGGATACATTCTTTTTAGAATGAAAAATCAGCCCATAGCACAAAATTGAGGTAGTTTGTAGCATGAAAAATAATCATGCTCCATCTTGCTCATTTTCATTCTTTGAAAAAACTTTGCCTACAAAGCTGCTGCCATTGATGTTTAATAGCGGACTACCATGAAAGTACTTTTACAAAAGCACTTTATAGAAGTACTTTTACACGAAAAACACTTCTTATAAAAGTACTTTTACACAAAAACACTTTAATAAAGGCACTTTTACAAAAACACTTTAATAAAAGTACTTTTACATGAAAGCACTTTTGCGAAAACACTTTTTACAAAAGTACTTTTACACAAAAACACTTTAATAAAAGTACTTTTACGAAAGAAATTTTATAAAAGAACTTTTACACGAAATCACTTTTATAAATGAACTTTTATGAAAGCATTTTTTTAAAAGCACTTTTACAAAAGCACTTTATGGAAGTACTTTTATAAAATCACTTTTACAAAAGTTTTATAAAATCACTTTTGCGAAAGAATTTTATGAAAGTATTTTTATGAAAACACTTTTACGAAAGCACTTTTATAAAAACAACAAAAGCACTTTTATAAAAAATATACTTTTACAAAAGCGCTTTTACGAAAGCACTTTTACATAAAACACTTGTTAGTTTGAAAAGAATTCATTTTTAGGAAAAAAGCATTTGGTGCATAGTAATATTTTGTCATTTTGCCTACTTTTATCCATTCTTGTCCATTTTAGAATTTCATCTTGGGTAAGAATGAGAATTGAACCAAACATGGCCTTAATTTACACGTAACTACCAATTAGAAGCTCTACTTTCTCAAAAAAATCTTCTTAAAATCTCTCTCTCTCTCTCTCTCTCTCTCTCTCTCCCTCCCTCCCTCCCCCCTACACATTCCAATAACCTAAATAATCTAATATCCTAAAATTTCTCGTGAACAACCTCCCCCACTATCTCCAACTTTATCCTAAGTTATCTCTAATTTAGTAGAGTTTCTCTCCTAAATTATCTCTAATTCTTATTTATCTTCTCCCCCACTTTTTATCTACATCTATCTAAAGAAGGTTTGAATTAAAAAATTTAAGAATTATTTAAATATTCTAACAAAATTATATAATAACTTTAAAATATTTATTAAAAAGACAAAAATAATTATAATCGATTTAATAATATTCATATTATTAATAATTATGTATTTTTACAAAACTCATCACGGAATTATGTACAAACAAAATAAATTATGACTTCCTAGATTTTTCAATCTAAATGTTATTCAAATAATAAAAATCTAACATTAAAAATGAAATATTGTTTAAATATTTCAATAACTAAATATCTTAAATAACAAAATATTAAAATTAATAGTTTAAATCTATTAATAATATATTTTAAATAGTTACTGAATAACTTTCATTTATAATAAATAGATTAAGATTTTAAATATTTAGTCAAATAACTAAATATACTAAATAACAAAATATTTAACATAGCTAGATTTTAAATAGTTAAAATAACAAAATTATATATTAATAGTACTATAATTTTATGGATTATTAAAATCAACAAGCAATTAATATTTTAAAATTTAAATAATGGTATTATTTCAATAAATAAATAATATTGTAAATAACTAATTTCATTTATACCAATTAATAATTCAAGAAAATAACTTTAAAAAAATTATTGTTTATTAATAATAATTTAAAAAAATTAATCTTTATTTATTATATATTTATCTATACTAAAATTAATATTTATTGTATTTTAATAATTATTTATTGTTTTTGTGATAAATATATTTTCAATAATTATTGATGTTACACGATCTGGTGCTCCCTACTGGCGGGTAGCTTGGACATCAAACTGTGTAGGTCACCTAGTTGAGCTACAAAAGAAGAGATTAGAGTGTTTGGGTTTCTTTATCCGAGGTGGGCACTCTGATGCTCAAGTTAGCGAACACTGTGTTTGATTGCAAGAAAGCGAGAGAGCTAGAGTATTGTAAGAGCTAAATCACACGTACCTTTTTTGAGGAAGGGGATGCCTTTATATAGGCTAATAGCCATGAGCTCCAAGAACCGTGTCTAAGATCTCTAGGCCATCTAGTTCAGAGGTGGTTTCAAGCCCGGAGGTGGACTCTATGTAAGTGGGTAGTGCTTATCTAGTCGTGCTCGAAATGAGCGGGGTGGTAGTTAGCTCCGTCGACGTGGCGTCATGATCCCAGGGAAGTCAGAGGTGGAAACTTGCTTGAGGTGGAGGTCTCTCGTCGCGTCACATAGGCCGCTAGCTAAATCTTTACTAGGTTGGCGAAGGTAGGTCACCTCTTACGCTGACCTGACATTGTCAAGTCTATTTGTAGTTTGTCCTGTTGAGGTGGGGCCAAGGAGTCTGTGATGGATGTGAGGTGTTTGTCATGCTCTCGAAGTCTGCTTACATGGCGTTGAGTTGTTGTCTGGCAGTTTTGTGGAGCCACGTGTCACGATGTCACTGGAGGGACAAATTACCCCTCATCAATTATGTATAAATCTATTTTTGTTTTGTTATTTAATAGAAAATTTTCAATAATTAATAGAATTTAAACTATTGTTATTTAGCTTCTTAAATTTAACTAGTAATTAAGCACATGCGTTGCACGTGTGAAAATTTTCTTCATATTAATTACTTGAATTTTAGATATATCATAGTTAAGATAGAAATTGAAAATTAAAAAAAGTAACATTATGATTAAAAATAAACTTAAATATTTATTATTCAATTATGACATCATGCGTTTTTTTGAAAAATTGGATCATTGACCCACCATCTAGATAAGAAATAGCATTGCTTTTGGATTAGTTTTAAATTAGGGAAAATTATAGTCTGAGCCGGTTGCACATTTAAAATTTAGTTACAAGTTGGTCCATAAACCAACAAAACTCTACAAATGGCTTTACATTTCAAGTTACAAAAACCCTCGCCATGTCATCGGAGGGTTATGTGGCTATTGCGAACATGGGACTCTTAGTCCATATTGGACACAATAAAAAGCTTATACTGAAATTACCCTTTAATGTTGGGTGATTGGAAAATAAAAAAATGGTTTTTAATTTCTCTCTCTCTCTCTCTCTCTCTCTCTCTCTCTCTCTCTCAATCTCCCTCACACTCTTTCATTCACAGTCATCTTTATCTACTCAACGACTATGTGATATGAAAATAAATAAAAATGGTTTTTGGTTTCTGTATTTATGTTCTCTATATCAATTTCTCCCATTCTCTTTGCCTATCGTTCTCCCCTAATCTCTCTTATTCTCTTTCTCGGTCAATCTCTCATTCTCCCTTAATTTCTATCATTCTCCCTCGGTTTCTCTCCCTCTCCCTCTCTCATTTTTTTATTTTCTTATTTTCTTACACACTTATATGGTATTAATCAGATCGTATAAAAGAACATGAGATGAACTTGGTATGGTTCAAAAATTATTACACCAAATTGATAAAATTCACAAGAAACTCTTGGCTATGAAATTTACACCAATTGAAGAACAATAGAGATTGAGGGATAAGGAGATTTTGACTAAGATGGAGAGTGAGGGAGAAGAATGAGAAAGATTAAGGGAGAACAATAGAGAGATGTTTTGATTTGACTATAGACCGAAATAGAGAGAATGGGAGAGATAGAGGGAGTGGGAGATCGAGAGATGATTATGAGAGTGAGAGAGAAGGGAGGGAGATTGAGATACAGAGGGAGTGGGAGAGAAACTGAAAACCTATTTTCGATATGAGTTTTGTGTTGTGTCCAACATAGAATAAGAGTCCCATGGCAATAGCCACATAAGCCTCTGATGATGTGGCGGGTTTTTTTATAATTTGAAATGTAGAGCTGGTTTTCAGAGTTTGGTTGGTTTCTGGACCAACCTGCAACCTAATTTTAAATTTACAACTGACTTTAACTATACTTTTCCCTTTAAATTATATTTCATTTACATTATATAAAATATTTTTTACTTATCACACTTAATTTTTGTTTGTCTATGGTATCATTTTACTCAAACCACTAATCCACCATCTAAAAATAAAAATTGTTTGATTTCTAGGTTGACATTAAATTTTGTATTACATTTCCATCATTGATAAAATTATTTATTATATAAAACTTATTTTTGTTCAATATAATGAATGTACAATATAATATAAAACTTATTTTTGTTCAATATAATGAATGTACAATATTAGAAATGTACCCAATACTTTATTTTTTATAAATATATAACATTAGATATGTGCCCAAAATTTTCTCTTATTTTTTTTTATTTTTGTGATTCTTTGTATTTTTTATTATTAAAAATTTTATTATTTGACTATGACATCATTTAATTTTTAGGTAGATTTTGAAATTGGCTTTCCATTTTCATCATAATAAAAATACTTCTTACATTTTATAGTTATTTATTTTAATTTTTTATTATTTAATTATGGAATTATTTATTAATCCATTTGACCCCAAATGATCAAATTGCTTGCCCACCATCGGGAGGGAAGAAAATGGTTTTGTTTTCAAATTACTTTTCAAAATATTTATTTTTTATATTATTAAAATTAATATTGTGGATTTAATTACAAGAATTTAATGATGAGAACAATATATTTTAAATATAGGATTTAATGAGAGAGAATAGGAAAATATTTTTATTTCCAATTGGTTTTAAATTTTACATTCCATTTTCATCATTAATAAAAACATTTCTTATTTAACATACTTATTATTGTTTAATATGTATGTTAAAAATGTTCCCAATTTTTTTTTATTTTTAATTTTTAATTTTATTATTTAATCTTGGCAACATGGATTATCCCATTTGACCCAAAATGATTTAATTTCTTACCACCAATTAGATGAAAACACTATTTTTGCTAGGTAGATTTTAAAGGTATAAGCTTTTATATTATTGGAATTATTAATTTATTAAGTATGGATTTAATTAATAGAACTTAATGATGAGAAGAAATAAAAATGACTTAAATATATGATTCAATGAACATGAATAAAAGTTAATAACTTAAATATTGGATTTAATGAGAGGATTGAATGCATTGAATATCTTTAAATTACCCCTTCTCAACTCATTTAATATCAAGAAGCAATTACCCTATTTGCCCTCATTTTTTTTCATTAAATTTAAATATAAAGAAGTAAATATTGTCCTTAGAAAATTCTTGAGGCCATTCGTACCTTTTAAAGTAGTATAGATTTGTTGTGTATTTTTGCTATAAATTTTTAATAATTATTAGAGATTAAACTATTGTTCACAGGTTGGTTTGGTTCAGTTGTAGGTTGTTTGGGAACCAAATCAACCTGGTTTGGTTTGGGGTTGGTCACTCAGGTTATATCAGTTTGGGCCAATTTTTGGTTTGGTTAGTCAGTTCAAAAGATTTGAACTTAAAAAATTAATATATATATATATATATATTCGATTTTAGTCAGTTTACAAATGGCCAAAGCAAAATTGATCCAATCTAGTTGGGTTGAAAAATTGTTGAACCAAAGCCGACTAGAAATACTAGAAATCGGGTTGGTTAGTTTTATTAGTTTGATTCGGAATGGTAATGAGGTGGGGTGGGGATGAGGAGCATCTCCCCATCCCCATCCTCAAAAATCCCTATCCCCGTCCTCATACCCGCTAACGGGGACAAAGTTATCCCCATCCCTGTCTCCACGGGGATTCCCACTCCTTGTGATTCTTTATAATGTCAACCATTATGTTTTTGTTTTTTATTTTATTTAAAAATAAAAATAAAATAATTAAAATTCACAGTCCTGTGAAGAAAAGATTTAAACATATTCAACCATATTTTTAAAAATATTAACATATAGGCATATGTGTACATATATACATATATAAACGTATGTGTACGTATATACATATTAGCGGGGATCCCATAGGGCGGGGATTGGGGTCCACACGGGGCAAGGAGTGCTATCCTTGTCCCCACATCGTCCCCACTAACAAGGATGAAAATTTCCCCATCCCTGCCCCATTCGGGGCAGATCCCTATGTGGATCAGGGAAATGGGAAAATTGCCATCCCTAAATTTGATAAACAACCGTATCTAAAATTAATTGTTATTTTTGTGTTGTAAAAAAATATCAAAAGTAGTATATAAAATATAAAGGATTATTAATTATTATATAAAACAATTGTATACTCTTACGTGTTTCTATTGTTTATCTTTAACTTAACAAATCTTGTGCATTGCACGGGTCCTGGTAGTTGTAATATAAAATGGGTTTTGTATTGTATATATTAGTATTTATACTCTTTTTCCCAACTAAGACTAAAGTAGAGGTGTAAATTGGGCGGTGGTGAGTTAGCATGACATAGCCCATGGGTGGCTTGCACAAAGCACGGAACATGCCGTGCCGGCTTGCAGGTCGAGTCGAGTCATGCTTCCCTCTTCTAGGATACTTCAAGGGGTTGGCCCAGCATGGCTTACGGCCTGAGCTCATGTTGGCCCTTGCCATGCCACAGGCTTGGGCTGAGCAGGCTATAGGCTATGTCGAGGGCATGGGTCGTGCCAAGTTGGGCTACGGTCTAGGCCTTAGGCCTGGGTTGAACCAGGCCAGTCTATTTTTTTTTGACATTTTGATTTTTTCCTTTTATTGCTAAGTAAAATACTTAAATTTGGGAACAAATTAAAACAATTAAAAATTTAATAAAAAGATGAAAAAATGCTTAACAAAATGCAAAATAGACAATAAATTGAAAAAAAAGGAATTTTAGTTCATATGAATTTGAACAATACAGTGGTAAATGGATGAATGAAATATTGAAAATGGAAAAGAATATAAAAATAATATAATAAAATTATAAATTGACAATAAAAAAAATTCATTACTGAAAAAATAACAAATAATTTAAATAAAATTAAAAAACAACATTTATAATAATTTTAAGAATGCTATACAATTATTGAGTATACAAAAAATATTGACTTCATCATTATTCCTTAAGTTCCACCTACATCTCTTTAACCTTGATTATCATCATTTGCTTCTAGTGAAACATTAGGTGAAGTGTCATGCCCTCCTTTATCTTGAAATTTATCCTCAACATCTAGCCAATCTTTCAAGCATATGCATATCTCTAGACTTTCATCATTCATGCAATTTTTCTTGTCATCCAACACCCTTGTACCTTGCATGCACTAAAACAAGACTCTGATGGAATTGTAGACACAGGAGGGGTTGGTAGATCACGTGCCATGGTGGCAAGAATTTATAGTTTTTTCCATGTTCACTCCACTAAATTAAAATATCAAAATTATTTATTTCCTATGAGTTGAAGAAATCACCTAAATTAAAAAAAAATTGCTTATAAATAAAAATTAAGTTCAATAAATTAACTTGATTAAGTGGTAGTAGATTTCTACCTCTTACTTATTAGAGACCAACAAATTTCTTTTCCACTACAAGAATTAGTTGTTTCAAAAGTGGAAGTTGCAGTTTTCCTATGCCCTATCATTTGAGATTCATATAAATTATACATTTCAAATAATAAACTATAATTTTTTTATTTCCAATTTCAATATTCATATTTTCACAATATGATTAAGTAATATATCTAAACTATCTTTCCTAATCCTAGAATCTAATATTGTAGCTAAGCAATAAAGAGGCGATATGTTCTCTGAATGTTTTTTAAATTTATTTCTCATTATTTCAGCAATACTTTTGAATTGTCAATGTTTTCTATACTTTGCAAAACATTCACTAATTATAAATAAAAGATTAACTAAAGTGCAACTAGTTGGGTAATAAACACCTGAAAATTCATTAGTTGTATCATAAAAATTTTGTAAAAAATCTTTTATACAAATTGCCATTTCCCCGTCTTCCTCAAATATAATATCATGTGGCATTTTTGCATTATAAAAATCAGTAAAAATTTGTTTGTATGAAATACAACTTTCTAACATAAAATAGGCAGAATTCCATCCATGTTGAACATCTAATTCAATTTTTTTATATTTTTAAACCATAATTTTGACATAAATATTTAAATTCTTGTTTTCTTGTTCTAGAACTTCTAATATACAAAATACAATTTATAATTTTAAAAATATGAGGATAAATAATATTTAAAGCATGCTGAACATATAAATTTAAGATGTGACATGCACATCTAATATGAAATAATTTATCATTTAAACATGGTTTTAATTGAGATTTTAAAATATTTACTGTAGAATCATTATTATTAGCATTATCAAAACTAATAGAAAAAAAAGTTTATTTTCAATTCCATAATTATGTAAAATATTTAAAATACTTGCAACAATTGTTAGGCTAGTATATGGTCATTCAAGCCTAGTAAAACTTAAAATGTATTTTTGTAAAAGCAAATTTTCATCAATAAAATGACCAATAACACGAATATAACTTATATTATATTTAGAGGTCCAAATATTAGAAGTAATTGCAACTCTAGAATTAAAATTTGATAAAATAGAAATTTAATTTTGTTTATATGATTAAAAAAAATTAAAGCATATGATCTAGTAGTATTTCTAGAAACTTTTTGAAATTGTGAATTTATAGAATATTATAAAAATCTTTCAAGTTTAGTATCTTTAGCTAATAAAAATGGTTGTTCAACAAGTATAATATATTTTGCTAACTCTTGCCTCATTTTTTATTGAGAATATTTAAAAGTACCAAAAACCCTATACCCAATTTGAATTTGAGATGTTTCCTTCCATTCATTTTCTTCTTGTTTCTTATGGGAGAGCAAATGTTTGCTCAAGTGGCTAATACCAACCTTGCAACTATAACTAAAGTCACTCCTACATTTTTGGCAAATGACTCTTTTTCCCTTTTCATCAACCTCTTCTATTCTAAATATTTTCAAAATTGGGTTAGTCAACTTGGTGCCCTTCTTTTTCTTTTACCTAGTAGAAGTTTATGAAGGATGATTTGACCCGATCTATGAAACGGTGACACGTGGACACTGACCCGACGTAAGCGATAACTTAGCATTGTGGCCTAGTACAACTAAGTAACGGGCTCATAAAGCAGCTCATCACATCATATCGTGCAAAAGGAGGAGCTCGCCACAACGCGAGCTCCAGGTTCCCCGAGCTACCCCCAAAGGGATATTCCGAGGCAACTTCAGCTCGCAAGATAAGAAAACCAGCTCGCCCGAGCTCCCAAGCAAACAAGTCATCCCGAGGACTAATTCTACTAAGGGTATTCCTGAAGTATTCCAAGCTCGCTGTAAAGTAGCTCGCGAGTGAGCCGCACGAGCATTCCGCAGGAAGCTTCTATCTGACAAATCGTACCAATAAGGCTGCGCCATATCCCTTACTAATGGCATAGTCCCTGTCCTTTCGTCAGTTTGCGCCCACGTCTCTCAGTAGGCGGAGGCATGCCTGTCACTTTGGGGACGTGTCACACGCCCGGGTAAGGAGTACGTTGCAACGGCCACCTGCGCAGCACTGGCAGGTAACGACTGTGGAAGGGGGCCCAGTGACGGTTATGCCCGACCTCACAAAGAGCGCCCCTATAAAATCCCTCAGGATAGAGGAGATACTGTTTTCTTGATACCTCCAATCTCTCGTGTATAGAAAATGCGCGACCTCCACTCTTAGCCTTTGTTCTTCCCTTTACTTCCTATACACAGTACTAACTTAAGCATCGGAGTATTACCACCGGGTAAATCCCTGGGAATCTTTCCTTTCGTCTTCTTAGGTGCCGTTCGTTGCCAACAAGGAGCCAGTCAGCAGTCAGCTAGGAGTGCCCGGATCGCACTACATCATTTGGCGCCGTCTATGGGAATCACTTCAAAAGGCCTTTCTCTCTAAACTCTTTCAATTCCTTATTCTTCCTTGAAACAATCCAACATTCATGGCTTCCCCTAGCAACGTCGGACGAAGCACGGAAATGGATAACTCCTGGGAACAACTCCAACTTCCTACTGTTTGTATCGGATAGTTCACCGTCCTCCTCTCAGCGGATGGAATCCCCAGCTTGAATGTGCCTCTCACAATGGCACCTGTCATGGCCCCACTTCCGACTACAGTCGGAACGACGTTCACCGAACCTTCATTCGTGCCTCCAGTGGCCAGTTGGAACCAGTTGGAGGACCTGATGCAGTGCATGAAAGCCATGCAGGCCCAAATGCAATAGTTCCAACAACTTTAGCTCTATCAACAGCACGTGTTGCACCAGGTCTCCCTGTACTAGTATCAGCAGCAGTTCCCCCAGTTGCCCCAACCTCAGCTTCAACAGTCTCAACTCCAGCCTCAGCACCTGGCCTCGCAGCAAGCCAAGTCCCGCCGCCAGAGCAAACACTGTCCGGGGAGAGGCCCCCCAAAATCTCCCAAAAAACCAAGCCTCCCCCCACGGCAGACGAGAGAGACCGGCTACCCCAATCTCACTGCGGGCGGACAGGTCGGGAGGACCCTGGCTCGGCAAGTCAACGTCGCCCCGACAGTCAAAGTTTGGAACCCCGATTCTTGAGAACCGGTTCGAAATCCTAGCAACAGACTCCAAGCAGGCCCCTTTTGTCCATAGCCATCACCAACAGAATGGGCTAACCCCAACGCAAACCGTTCTGGATAGTGCGGAGGTGAGCAGCACGAACGCCGAGTCCACCAGGAAGTAGAGGCGTCGACACCGAGCTCGCCGATCTGTCATCCGCGATTTGCCCGAGCTCATGGGCAAAGAAGAGGTAGGCTCAATCAAAGCCAAAGCTCCCCTCCTCTCAGTTCTATCCATCCTGTATTCTGAACTCCTGGCGGTCCCGATGCCCAAGGATTTCAAGCTCCCCCCTCTTGACAAGTATGACGGGTCGTTCGACCCGAGTGATCATGTAGATGCTTTTTAGTCACAGGTGCACCTGGCGCAAGCCAGTGAGTCATGCATGTGCGTGGCCTTCTCCACTATGTTCAGGGGAGCAGCCCGCACATGGTACCAGAACTTGGTACCCGAATTGATAAGAAGTTGGGCGTAGTTCGCACAAGCCTTCGCGTCCCACTTTGTCACCAGCAAGCGGTGCCCGCGAACCAAAGAGAGCATCTTCAACGTAGCACAAAGGGAGGGAGAGTCCATCAGGAGCTATATCAAGCGGTTCAACGATGCTTGTATGCAGATACCACGCCCAGATCCTGCTATATGCCTTGCAGCAGCCAAGAAGGGCATGAAACACAAAGAGTTCATGTGACACATGGTCATCAACCAACCCGCAACCACAACTGAGTTTCTGAAACTTGCAGATAAGTTCATAGGTACTGAAGAGGAGATCAACCAAAAGGGTGAGGGCGCACCCGAAAAAGGAAAGAGAGAAGGAGAACCTTCCAGTCAGGAGGACACCCGAAGAAAAAAAAATGGCTCAAGGTGCAAAGCCGGGTTAGCTGTTCCGAGCTCCTGCTTCGGACCGAGCTGATTACACTCCACTGAATGCGAAGTGGGCCGAAATTCTGATGTTGATCAAGGATGCCCCGTACGTGAAGTGGCCACCCCGTCTGAGGGGGAATCCCAATGATAGAAATAAGAATCTGTATTGCAGCTTTCACAAAGACCACGGTCACAGTATCGAGAGTTGTAAAAACCTCTGCGACGAGATAGAGGAGCTCATCCATCGCGGATATTTGAGAAACTTTGTACAAAATAATAATAATAATAATAATAATAATAATAATAATAATAATAATAATAATAATAATAATAATAATAATAATAATAATAATAATAATAGTAATAGAACAGGTCGGCTAGGGGAGCACGGAAAAGACGCTCCCGAGTCCAATAGTGGGCCGGCCGAACAATCGCAAAGGCAGCCTCCAGAGGAGAGGCCAGTTCGGGGGACCACCCACATGATTGTGGGAGGTTCAATCGTTGCGGGTTGCACTTCAGCGGCAGCTCGGACATCGGCTTGTGAGGTCACTCGGGAGGAGCAGAACCCCCCAAAGTGGCCAAGAATAGAAGAGCCAATTTTCTTCACAAAAGACGATGCGCGAGGGGTCCATTACCCCCACGACGATGCGCTCGTGATAAAGCTGAGAATCAACAACTTCGAGGTCAGGCGTGTACTCGTCGACTCAGGCAGCTCGGCCGACATACTTTTCAAAGCTGTGTTTGACTAGCTCCAGTTGTAGAGAAGCGACCTGAGGCCCGCAGACATCCTTTGGTAGGCTTCAGCGGAGAAGAACTCCGGCCCATTAGGAAAATAATAGTACCTGTAGAGGTCGGCAGGTGGCCTTGTGTGGTCAGATTCGAGCACAATTTCCTGGTGGTAGTGACCCCCTCGCCCTACAATGCCATAGTAGGTCGACCGATCACCCACATGTCCTACGGGCGGTGGTCTCCACTTACCATTTGGCTATGAAGTTCCCAACAGACTTCAGGGTGGGAGTAGCACGGGGCGACCAGCTTGAGTCCCGTAAGTGCTACGTTGTCACCCTAAAGGGGAAAACCAAAGTAGTCGATGACCTTGAACTGGAACAACCCACGGAGCAAAGCGAAGAGCGAGCCGCGCCCACGGAAGAAACGGTTGTGGTCCCGACCTCGACAGCAGACCCAGCTCGGACGCTCCAGATTGGTGCTTCCGTCCAAGAGCCCTTACAATCCGAACTGGTAAGTTTTTTACTTCAAAATTTAGATATTTTGGCATGGTCCACGACAGAAATGCCCGGTATTGACCCCAGACTCATAACTCACAAGTTGAACACTAATCCTGTAGTTAGGTCCGTTAGACAGAAGAAATGCAACCTAGCCTCGGAATGGTGGAAAGCGGTCGATGAGGAAGTCGAGAAGCTCCTCGCAGCGGACTTCATAAGAGAAGTCCAATACCCGAGCTGGGTAGCTAACCCTGTCCTGGTAAAGAAAGCCAACGGCAAGTGGCGCATGTGCATCGACTACACCGACCTGAACCGGGCTTGCTCAAAAGACTGCTTCCCGCTCCACCGAATTGACCGTCTGGTGGACGCAACCTCAGGGCATGAGTTGCTAAGTTTCTTGGACGCCTATTCGGGTTGTAGCCAGATCAAGATGGACCCGACAGACGAAGAAAAGACTGCCTTCATCACGGAGTTCGACCTATATTGTTACAAAGTTATGCCCTTCGGGTTGAAAAACGCAGGGGCAACCTTTTAGAGGCTTGTAAATAAATTATTTGCGTCGTTAATTGGCAGAAAAGTAGAATGCTATGCGGACGACATGGTTGTCAAAACTCAATTTTCACATGAATTAATACAAGGCTTGCGTTCTGTTTTTGAAATTTTGCGTAAATTTAATATGAGATTGAATCCAAACAAGTGTGTGTTCGGTGTAACCTCGGGTAAGTTCCTAGGATACATTGTTAACCAGCGCGGCATTGAAGCCAACCCGGATAAGGTTAAGGCCATCTTGGACATGAAACCACCCCGAAAGCTGAAGTAAGTTCAGAGGTTAAATGGCCGCGTAGCCGCCCTAAGCCGTTTCATGTCTAAATCGGTGGACTGCTGTCTGCTGTTCTTTAAGGCAATAAAGAGCAAAGGGTTTGAATGGACCCAAGATTGCCAGCTCGCGTTCGACGATCTCAAAGAATACCTTACTAGCGTGCCGACCTTAACCCGACCCGACGAGGGCGATGTTTTAGAACTCTACCTCTCGACGAGCGACGAGGTGGTCAGTTCAGTACTAATTAAGGAAGTAGATTGGGTCTAATGACCCATCTATTATGTTAGTAAAGTATTGCAGGGAGCAGAAACGAGATACCCAGAGATGGAAAAGCTAGCATACGTATTGATAATTGCAGCTCGGAAGCTCTGCCCATACTTCCAAGCTCATATTGTTATCGTCCTTACCGACAAACCTCTGAGAAAAGTATTGCTTAAGCCTGAGGTCTCCAGTTGGTTGACGAAGTGGGCCATTGAGCTCAGCGAGTACGACCTCCTGTACAAGCTGTGAACTGCCATTAAGGCCCAAGCCTTAGCAGATTTCATAGCTGAATGCACATTCAGCTCCGAAGTTCCTAGTCTGGTTGAGCACGAGGCTCCCGCCTCAGGTGAGCCCGAAGCTCCCGGATCGGTCAAGTCCAAACCCCGTGAAGTAGTAGCTAGTGTGGCACCTCTCCTAGCTCAGCCAACCGCGAGCTGGGATGAGGAGTCCTGGATCCTTCACGTAGATGGCTCCTCGAACCAGCAAGGCAGCGGTGCCAGAGTATTTTTGCACGGCCCAAGCGGCATGAAACTGGAATACGTGCTACACTTCGAGTTCGAGGCATCTAACAATGAAGCAGAATACGAGGCACTGATAACCGGACAATCCTTAGCCAGAGAAGTAAAAGCCAAGCACATCGTTATCTGCACCAACTCCCAGCTCGTAGTCAACCAAGTCATGGGTGAATGTGAAGCTCACGAGCCGACCATGGTCGCCTACTTAGCCAAAGTTAGAGAGGCCCTGCTCAACTTCCAATCACACTTCATCAGACGGATCCCTAGGTCAGAGAATGCCGAGGTCGATGCCCTGTCCAAGTTAGCCAGCACTAGCGACATCACCATGAGAACCGTGTACATAGAGGACTTGTCTCGACCTAGCATTCTCCGGGGGGCAGAGGAGGTCGCTCCCGTCATTCGAGCAGAGCCAAGCTGGATTGACCCACTCATGAGCTTCTTGTTACACGGGACCCTCCCTGTAGATAGCAATGCAGCTAGAAGGGTGCAACACCGGGTAGCTAAATACGTTATGATAGACGAGCGACTATACAGAAGATCCTACACACTCCCATACCTGCGTTGCTTGCGACCTACCGAAGCCGAGCTCGTACTCCGCGACACTCATGAGGGTCTGTGCGGCGGACACTTGGGGGGCAGGGCCCTTGCCCAGAAAGCGCTTCAACAAGGGTATTATTGGCCAACAATGAAGGCATACGCCATTGAACTCGTTAGAAAATGTGACAAATGTCAGAGACATGCCAATATTTACCACCAACCCGCTGTCGACCTCAAGTATCTCACCATCCCGTGGCCCTTAGCGCAGTTGGGCATCGATCTACTCGGGCCATTCCCGCCAGCAATGGGTGGAAGAAAGTTCTTAGTAGTAGCGATGGACTATTTTACCAAGTGGGTAGAAGCCGGGCCCCTCGTGACCATCACAACTCGAAATGTCCAAAACTTCTTTTGGAAGAACATCGTATGCCGCTTCGGAATACCTCGGGTGTTGATTTCTGACAATGGCAAACTGTTCGATGACATCAAATTTCAAGATTGGTGCTGAGACATGGGGATCCAACAGAACTTTACTTCAGTCGTGCACCCTCAAGAAAACGGTTAGGCAGAAGTCACGAACAGAGCCATCCTCCGCGGACTAAAGGCACGACTGGACCGAGCTAAAGGATTGTGGGTAGATGAACTACCCAGTGTCCTATGGGCCTATCGAACCACGGAGAAGACCGAGCTAACATGATCTCGGCACAAGAAGACCCTAGCTGCCACTTCGGCCTGGGAGAAATCCAGGAGCGGACTATGGGTCCCTCCCAAAGCCTAAGGGCCAGAATATCGAGCTAACATGACCTCGGCACAAGAAGACCCCAGCTGCCACTTCAGCCTGGGAGAAATTCAGGAGCGGACTACAGGTCCCTCCCAAAGCCTAAGGGCCAGAATATTGAGCTAACATGACCTCGGCACAAGAAGACCCCAGCTGCCACTTCGGCCTGGGAGAAATCCAAGAGCGGACTACGGGTTCCTCCCAAAGCCTAAGGGCCAGAATACCGGGTTAATATGACCTCTGCACAATAGGACCCAGCCGCCTCTATGGTAGGGGAAAACTCCACGAGTGGGCCACGAGCCACTCCCTCAGCCCAAGGGCCAAAACACCGAGCTTACAAAGACATCGGCATGAAGAAAGACACTTCAGTGGCGAAGGCAAGGTATGAAATATCAAAAGCATAAGCAGCTCGGGTTTAAACCCTGCGAAGCATAGCTCGTCTCGATATGTTGGTAGAGCTGAATAGCCAGCCAATGCTTAGCTCGGACATACATTGTAATCACTCCGCGGTATACCACAGGGGCCTTAAGCGTGACAAATCGGGATAACGCCTACCGAAGAGCCCTACTTCAAGTATGTAACTTTAACAGCTCAAATGATGAAATTGCTTTAGTAAAAACAAAGGAGTTCATCATACTCAGAAGAAGGAAGAAACTTTCATTGACAAAAAAAAAACAAAGAAAATAACAAGTGCAGTAACCAAGCTAAATAGTTTGGGGAAAGGTTGGATCATCATAGGGCACAACTGCCCAACCGAAAACTTGTGAAAGACTGGGTTTACGGCATCCAGAAGCCACAGAAGCCCAGAGAAACGCCACCTCAAGAATCCGCCTCCTCATCCTCCAGAGAATCGGGCTCCTCTTCATCCACTTGGTCCGTTGTCTCAGGAGATAGACCCTTCATAGTAATGCCGTCGAGGTTGAGCCTGGAGAACTTTACCCGAACCAGCCATCGGCAGAGCCTAAATCCTGAGCGGTACGAACCCGAACCATACTCCGCCTAGAGGTCATGAAATTCCTGTGATTCCTTAAAATCCGAGACTGCTTTTTCTCGCTCAGCCTTGACCATCTGATCAAAGTTTCAGGTCCGATTCAGAAGAGTGGACTCCAAGTCCTGCACCTGCTGCCTGAGAAGCTCCCTCTCTCCCGCCATCCTCGATGATTCCTCCCTATAGCGTGCACTCTCTTCAGCAAGCCGAGTGATTTGAGCCTCCTGGTCGTGGACGAGCAGCTCCTGAGACTCGCTCCCCTTGAGGGTGTGGTGGAGCTCACCCCAGATCCGGTCGAGCTCGACCTGAAGCTTCTGGTTGGCAGCACGTTGGTCGAGGGCATCAACGCGATGGATGCGCATCTGGAGAGCCATGATATGGATGGCAGAATTTACCTATCAACGAAAACGAAAGATAAAAAGACAGCGGAAAAGGGTGAAACAAGAGAGGAAGAGGGAAAATGGTCACTTACCACCATTTAGTGAACAAAGGCGAACGCGGAGAGATCCCTAGGCTCCATGTTTCTCCACTGAGCGATTTTATCATTGGTGATTGTCTTTCGACTCCTCCGGCGAGCTACCAGATAATCATTTACCCCTTCCCAGTTTTCCACTGGGAATCAGAGGTAAGGACGGGGCTGAAGGGGGTTAAAGGGTACCTCCCCCGGCTGAGGGAGCTCGCTTCCCCTAGGGTTAGTCCCACTAGTCCTCTCAAGAGGGGGCATCAGAACCTCGGGCGAAGGAGAGGGCAGGACCAACTCGGCAGACCTAAACTCAGTGCTTTCCAAAGGCGGGGTTCGGTCGGGGCGCGTCCTCTTCACCTGGCGTCTCAAGCTACCCAAGAGAAGGTGGCGCGAATCGGCACTAGACATGATGGCTGCCACAAGACCACAAGGCATTAGTCCAACAATAAACAAAATGCATGTGTACACAAGTCACAAGGCACTACGCGACCTAAAAGACTGACCTACCCGGGCTCAAGCCTGCCTGCACGAGCTTCTCCTCGGCTAAGTAGTCCGAGCAGCTCGGCCCCGGGGTCCTGGATAGCGCCCCTCTAAGCAGTGGGAAAGGGCCATCCCTCGGGGTTACGGACCACAAAGTAATCCCGCTTCCCGGCGGAAATCTTATTTGGCAGCTCGTATAAGAGCTTATAGCTGCGACAGGGGGGGAGAGGTAATAAAAGCGCCTCTTCGGAGGAGCCCTAGGAGCAGCATTCTTTATACAAAGGATAAAGGCAAAATATCAAGGTCCAAAGGAAGGTAGTACTCGTGACACAGGGATATAGTCCTAACCATGTTTCGAACAGCGTTGGAATGAAGCTGGTCAATAGTGACATTGAAATGATTCAGCACTTCTACTATCAAGGGGTGCAGGGAGAGACGCAAGCTAGCCTTGAGTTGTTCTTGAAAGATAACTATATCATTGGGACCATGCTCCCAGGGGAAGTTGCCAGTAGGGAGGCTGTAAACCAAGTCCCCAGGGAGGCAAAAGTAGTGGATCAGAGACCTGAGTCTCTCTGCTGTCATCAAAGAAGGGCCAAAGGTATCAAGCTCCCTCCCCCTAGAAGTAGACGCCATGTCGCCAAAGGCTTCCCGAGCCTCTAGGATATGCTCTCAGGCTCCTCCCGAGCTCGAGGGAGCATCATCATCTTAGCTATCGCCCCTGTGATAGGTATGGTGTGGGTACCCAAACATGGCTGACGGTGATTGAGACTCACCAGAGCAAGACGAAACAGAGAAGATTGAGGAACTCAAGTAAGCTAGGCGAAGTATGCAACCTCAGAATCCAAAAGATGGCGTGGAGGAAGATAGGGCCCAAGGGGGTCCCCCTATTTATAGCCCCCGTCCTTTCAAACTGACGGCTCGAATCAAAGCAGATCCAACGGTCCGTAGATATCCTGACCGCACGCCTTTTGAAAACCGAAGGCGATTGGTGGCACATCTTCCACGATTAAGGTAGTCGCAGCCGCACGACATTCGAAATTAAAGGCCACCTCAGTATGTTTTTGGAATTCAAAAAGTCAAGGAAGTCAGAAGATCTCTTGATTCTCGCGAATGCATTTAATGAGGGTAGTCAATCAAGTTTGAATTTCGGTCAAATCGGTCCATCGCGCTTCATAAACTCCCTGCGCTAAGGCGATACTCCTAGCCCGAGGAGGGGGGGCAATTGATGAAGGATGATTTGACCCGATCTATGAAACGGCGACACATGAACATTGACCCGACGTAAGGGATAGCTCGGCATTGCGGCCCAGTACAACTAAGTAACGGGCTCATAAAGCAGCTCGCCACATCATATCGTGCAAAAGGAGGAGCTCACCATGACGCGAGCTCCGGGTTCCTCGAGCTACCCCCAAAGGGATATTCCGAGGCAACTTCAGCTCGCAAGTTAAGAAAACCAGCTCACCCGAGCTCCCAAGCAGACAAGTCATCCTGAGGACTAATTCTACTAAGGGTATTCCTAAAGTATTCCGAGCTCGCTGCAAAGTAGCTTGCGAGTGAGCCGCACGAGTATAAAAGCCCTCAGGGCGGTTATGCCCGATCTCACAAAGAACGCCCCTATAAAAGCCCTCAGGGCAAAGGAGAAACTATTTTCTTGAGACCTCCAATCTCTCGAGTATAGAAAAAAAGCGCGACCTCCACTCTTAGCCTTTGTTCTTCCCTTAACTTCCTATACACAGTACTAACTTAAGCATCGGAGTATTCCCACTGGGTAAATCCCTGAGAATCTTTTCTTTCATCTTCTCAGGTGTCGTTCGTTGCCAACAAGGAGCCAGTCAGCAGTCAGCTAGGAGTGCCTGGATCGCGCTACATCAGTAGTACTAGGGGTGGGAACTAGCATCCATATCGATGCTAACACTATCATATTGCGACTGAACATCACCGACATTGAACATGTTGGGGAATTGGTTTTGAGAGGAAGAACCGACCATTTTTTTTAAATTTCTAAAGAAATAAAAATGAATTTAAATGCACTTTCCTGGATTGTCGATTCAAAATAATTCAATTGCCCAAAATACTTTAAAAACTAGTTGGTTTTTAGTTGTTAGGAGGGGTATTTTGGTAATTATAAAACCATTTATCACTTTACCCAAATGCCCTCCAAGTATCTGCTATATAGCTGTTGGGGGGCATTGCTGTCATTTTTCCCTCTAAAGCCAAAATGCATAAATATAGCCATTTATAGCTATTGGGGGTATTTTTGTAAAACCTCATAAGAAAAGCAGAAACCAGTTGTCAAGGGTCACAGTGGCTAGTTTCCTTGGCCGGCACAACCTTCTTGGTCATGTCATGCTGTGCTGGCTCATGGACCTGGAACCCCAAGTCTAGCACAACCCATCCCATTGTGCCATGTTGTGCTAAACTGGCCTAATTTTGTGCTGGACTACGGGCGGCATAACTCGATTTACAACTTTAGCCTAAAGAATCATTGAAGCTCTTTGTTTTGTTCATCATAAATAAAACCGTTATATCCTTAATAGACCTCTTCAACTTTGCAGGCGGAAAGCATCACTTACCCATTTTCAATAATTTGGATTAGATGAACGCCTCCTAGTGGGGGCCTATCTCTCACGCAGTTCATACAATAGACGAATTTGCTTGTTAATGCAGACATCTTATGTATGTATATATGTATATGTATATAATATAAGGATGTATGTATATATTTTTCTTTTATTTCTATTGATATATAAAGTGAAGACTTCCAACTTCGACCAATCTTCCCCGATTTGACCAAGCCCAGCCCAAATTGTATTGGGTACATGGTTTTATCATGCTGCTGGACTTGGGTTGCAAACTTGGACTTTGACCTTCGGTTGTAGTAGGTTTGGAAATAATAAGGTTTAGGTTTTAAGATTGGTTTGGGGTTCGCTCCAACATATTCAAAGTGGCATTCCTAGGATGTAATTAAATTTGATTTGTTAATATTGGGATTCTTATTGAATTTTATCCATCAACCTCGGATCAGATTTTAAATTGAATTCAGATATAAGATAAGACCATTAATAAAACGCCGTTATCTAGGATCTTGGGAGGGGTGGATAATGCTTGACAGCCCAACATTAATTTAATCATTACACCCCAACCCCAAGTAATGGCCGCGGCCCCTAGATACAAATTACACCAAAAGTATTAAGAGAATGAACACTAGTAATATGCAAACATTCTAACCAAATAATAGTGGATCGAATTTGAATCGTCTTAGTCAAATTGATTCCATTTGCATCCCAAAAGCAGGGATGGAATAACTTAGCTTTGTGCAGAGTGCAGTCAAGTTCTAAAGCCCCTTTTGAACTTTTGAATTGCACCGCTGTCATTTCTTGAATGCGGCGAGACGAGTACCTTCGATTCCCAAGGCTGCAAAGAGATAAAATGGGACAAACCCAACCCACCATTCAACTGGTATTGTGAAGCAAATCTGTGGACAGAATTGCTTCGACCCCAAGAAATGAAATACGCGTCTCGTCTCCTTCTCTCCGGAGGAGTCAACAATCCAGAAGCTCCGAACCTTGCAACTCAGCATCTAATTTCTACGTAATCTCAGCCCCATATATATACCATTACCTTCAACAGAAGACCACATAACATGGGGCTATGGTGGACTTGAATCGAATATTAGGCACAGATACCTCAAACTATACAAATTTTCCTTGAGCTAAAGCTTGACTTGATGTCTCCAAGTTCGGCCATGGCCACCTGTCAGAATCTTTTGACTCGTAATGTTTGAGTCTACGTACCTTTATACAATTGTCTTTTTATATCTTCTCTATCTGCTGTCAATGCTTCTGTATATATTTTTATAAAGGGATATATAGAGCCACAGAGGGATTCAGACTTCAGAGCCAGATCAATCTTAATTAAATATTGTTAGAAAAGATCAGAGAAGATTAAACTAAATGATGAAGAAGAGCGCTGCTGGGTCTCCTCTGAAACCAAAAATGGTGGAGATAGAGGACACCGCCTCGCCACCCAGGTCTTATAATAGAGATGGGAGGTCCAATGTGAGAGACATCAAATCTGTGAGGATCAACCACTGCAACTCAGAAGACATAGACGAGTGTGCTGAGGCATTTATCAAGAGGTTCAGGGAGCATCTTCAGATTCAACGTCTCGACTCCGTCGAGAATTATTAATTAGCTCGAGAGCCCTTCTCCCAGTTTCTATGGCCTCCTCCATCTTCTATTATTCGTATATGGCTTTTTAGTTTATGCTTTTGTTCATTCATTTGCTTCATTTTTTTTTGTTTTGTCGGTTTGTTTGCTGTAATGTTCTTGATAGTTGATGAATAAATAATTGGAAATTTGCAAAAGCTGTAATTAATTTTGAATTGTATTTATCAATTAATCGTCATTGCCCAATTAGTACTATAATATTGAGAGCCCACTACACGGTGAAGAAGAGTAGACAGTTGAGCCACCAAAGGTCGGAGGAAATGATAAGGACTGATTAGGGTTTGATGAAACTTGAAAGTCGGGCAGGAGGGGCTGCGTTATATATATCCTCCAGTGATGGATCAGACCTATTGTAGTTCTTGTGGCAGTGGAGGAAGAGGAAGGGAGAGAAAATGAGTCGGATCTTGGATCTTGGATCTTGGATCTCCCTAGATCTGAGAATGAACTATTTATATTTTTCTTAATAAAATGTATGTTTTTAAAATCTTCTAATAATAATTAATGTGGTCAATTCTAGATTGCTAGATGCAATTAGCCTAGTCTATGATGGTTTGCAAGTCTATATTGATCCTATATATAGCAGCGATTCAAAAAGAGATGATGATAGCATGTGATACTAATCCATTTATATACCTCAAAGGACTACCTAAAATTATTGGAATATAATAAAACTAAATGGGTCTGTTACAAATCCACAACTATTTGAGAATAACCAATTAAACCTGGACCTGTCGTCTGTCGAGTCCGGATCTGGTCTAGGCACATTGTTCGACGAGAGGTGGAGTAAGCATAGCCCTACAAGCTTTGCCTCCTCCTAGCTCATCCATGCAGATGCAGTGACGACTTAAGCTGAGCATACGCAACGCACTAATCGAGTGTTTACTTTAATTACTGTGCTCACTGAGTGTGCCTATCAGATCCATGCTGCCATCTGACCCTTTTATTATCTAATGGAACACACTGAATGCAAGTATAATGTCAGCAGATCCGGACTGTTGATCATTTAACATGGCTTTTCAACTCAAAATTACCTCATTAACAAGGATTAAGAGCTCAAGCTTCCTGCCAAGCCCCAAACTAATTTTTCATCACTTAGAAGATTTTTCTTGCAATTATTTAGCCAACTTAATTACTTAATTAATTAACGAGGATTAAGAGCTCCACTCTCCATGTAAGTGGGCTCTTTTCCTGAACTACCACTAATTAGAATTTGACACATGTCTAGTGGCCTCTGTTCTTGAACTACCACTAATCAAAATTTGACATGTGTCCATTTTGTTTAAATTTTTGGAATGATAAGTGTCTGAATATAAATGAGCCACATGTCTGACTATAGGAAACTTTGCCCTCAAATCATTACTTTAATATTATATATATATATATAAGGGTTTTTAGTTTTATTATATTTTATGTCTAAAATAACAAATTTGATAGATACTATATAAGATAGTTTTAGTTAAAGACTTGATTTATTAACATATTATTAATTTACTATTTTACTGTCACTTTTAATAAAACCATATTATCAAAAATCAAATTTTTAGTTATTATTTATGTAAATAATTATCAGTATAATTAGGTCTATTGGTTTAGACCTGATTATCAATCAGGATGGTTTCTCAGCATATGATTTTGTATCAATTAGTAATCAATCGGTTCAGGAATGGGACACCCGACCAAGACCCGAACCATTGACATCCCTAGAATGAGAAACTTGAAGAAAAAGAATAGAAAATAAAATTCACTTAAATGATATTCATATTACTAAACATTAGAACACTCCAACAGTAGAGAAATTATTACATAACTTTCTACATGCCTTAATCAGTTTGAAACATTATAATGCCTCTAACAGGGGTGACATTTTCATCATCATCATCACCTAAACCTTGTCCCAACTCAATGGGCCCAGCTATTTCATCATTAATTCTTTTTAAGTGCCATATCCATTATCAAAGTTATGAGCGCTTAAATATATATGCTTTATATATATGAAATATTTGCAGCACGATCCATATGGTATTGTGCAATCCATTGGCTGATGATTTTAAGCTCACTGCGCCGTTGCACTATTAACCAGTCTGGATCATTTGGTAATGCAGCATAGATATCCAAGCAGTGGGATCCTACACTAGCAAACGTTTTGTTAGTAATGAGCTTGATTAATAAGCAAAATTTTACAAAGGTTCCATCTATTTATCTGTAGAAGGGCAAACAAAGCTTTGATTTCCCCACCCCTTTTATATGAAAATTAATAAACGCAGACTAAGTTGCATAATTATGGAGATATGTTGCTTTTCTGTTCGGGCTGCAGCTTGGGCGGGCTCAATCTGAGCCCAACCCGATGTTTTTTATGTATTGGGCCTAAATTTTCTGGCTGCAAGCTGGGTCTGGGTTAGAATACTCGGGCCTGGACTGAACTTGGGTTGAGGCCTCGTATAGTTTGAGTCTGTTTGAACTTTGAACGAATACATATATACATGTTTACAAATGTTTATGTACATTTAAATGAAATTTATATATATTTTCAATCAATTCTATTCTTAAATTGGATCATAAAGCTCAATAAAAGATGATTATATAAAAATGTATTCATAAATTCAAACCTGACAGAGCCCAACACAACTCAACTTTGGGTTAATCTCTCGTTGGCTTTGGGTTGATAAAGTAAGGCTTGATCTTAGGTTGGGCCAGGTCTGAGCCTGAGGTTTGGATTTTTGGGGTTGGGCCTAGGTTGATCTTCAAGTCAAGATAGATCTTGTAACCAATGGAAGTTTGTTCAGATGTCTATCTAAAATTGGGATCTGCTCCTCACTAGCGCGCCTCACACCCACATCCAATTCTGTATTAGGAATATCTCCCTATGAATAATAAATACAAATACAAGAGATTTTCCGATGTACAGCCAGGACATGCAGTGAGGCGCGGTCTGTGAGGAAGAGATACCGAACTCATCTATCTATAAGACTATAACCATACAGTCCATTGGTTTTCTCGCATGTATCACAAGATATAAGAAAGCGGGGAAAGTTATGATCATCATCACTCTTTAACCCCAGAAATATTTGAATTAAACACATACCTTTAGCCGTAGGAAGAGCTACAAGGCTGTCTGATAAGCTTTCCAACACGCTGATAAGATGACAAAGACCCGATTAATATCAATGTGTACAAATAAGATAAGCAATATATAAGTTCCTGGTTCAACTTATTACCCTCCAGCGCTAAATGGGTCTCTAAGTCCATTTGAGAATATTATGTTGCTACCAAACCTCCCAAGAACCAACTTAACATCCTGTTGCTTTCACATTAACAAGGTACAAATTATGAGAAAAATAGATGAGAGAGAGAGAGAGAGAGAGAGAGAGAGAGAGAGAGAGAGAGAGAGAGAGAGAGAAGAGAGACTTGTCCACCAAATTGACTTGTGATCCAGAAAGGTTCAGGCATAAGGCTGAGATCATATAAGCCTTTGCAAGTTTCCTTGTAGCTGGTTAGATTGAAAGGTTCGGCCTGGAACATAGTATCAGTGCCACTGATTCCGGTGGGGATCAAAATCTCAGTACAAATCTGATGTAATAGAGGTATTAGAACACTTAAACATTGCCGTCTTTGGAAAAATCCAATGTATGAGCTATATGCCCTTTCGATGATGATTAAGCTTAATTTAGAATAAAACAAATTATAAAGACAGGATGAAAATTAAATATCACTAGTTAATTACCTGCCAGTTCCAAGCCCACTGATGCATCCCATCACAGTATTCATGTGGGCCTGGGTACTTACTAAAGAAAGCAAACATAGCTGCGATGACCTTATCAAGAACATCCGTTCCGTTGGTTGCTCTATCGATGGCAGTGCAAATCAAGTTAACAGCTTGATTTATTTGAGGTGCATCATATTGGGCTGCTGCAGCATATACCAGTTTCAAGGCATCCTTGAGCCAGGAAGAGTTCTCTAATGGGCTAAGAAGAAAGAAACCAACAAATTAAAGAAACGATCAGTCTTGGAATTCAAACTAAAGTATTCAAATGAAAGGATATATATATATAGAGAGAGAGAGAGAAACTAGGCTTGCTTGATTACGTGCAAGTATTGAATCTTCTGCTTAGTACTGAAAGACCATCTTCTTGGGAAGCAATCTTATCAATTTCAGACCATGACTGTTGTATGGTGTTGTAGCAGCTCTCACTGGCTTCCTGCATTTATTATCCACAAAACCAACAATTAATTTTGAGATCTTGTTAAGGAGATGAGTATGGGAAATGTAGATTGGTGGAATTCAATTTACTTACTCTGAAATCCTTGGAAACAATGGAGAAATATCCATCTTGTAGTTGTGGCTTGAGGCCATCAAGGTACAGAATTGGAGCAGAAGATGCTAGTGCTCCAAGGGCTATATAAGGGTATCTCAGGCGAAACAAAGTAGCAAGCACTGAAAATTGGAGGAGGCATTAATTAAGGAAATGGTTTAATCAAGAGTCTGCACTGCTGCTAGTGCTAATTGATCAATTCAGCATTATTATGAGTTGTTTAAGCAGCTACCTCCACCATAAGATCCTCCAATAACAATCACAGGAGTACTATTGTTTGCAGATAAGTTTTTCTTTATATCTAGAATCACCTCAGCATAATCCTCTAGAGTTTGAGACAAATTCAAATAGTCAAGAGTTCTGTCATTTTGATACGCTTCCTCACTCGACCCAAATGGAGTTGATTGTCCATAGAACCGGTGCTACAAAGAATTAGCACTCTCTGGTAAGATTATTCCCATACCACAATTGTTATAAGAGCTGTAAGTTAATTACTGTTAGCTAGCTAGAGCAAAAGTAACAATATCAGTTTTTTTAGCAGTGGCCTTTGAGAGTTGGGAATTCATAGTAAGACTAAGAAGAGAAGTAAGTGAGAACAAAAAAGAAGGAAATAAAACCCTAAATTTCTCAAGAATATTTTCATTCAAACTGGTTAGTTGTAACCTCTATTAATTCTCTCTTCATTTATGATATTACCTCTATATACACCAAAAGAGCATTGAACTGAGGAGCATTATCCGTCATGAAGCCAATCCTGCGGATTTGATCATCCAAAGGTGCGTTGGCTCCAAGGTAAACGAAGATTGGAGCACCGGAATTTGCCCCACCCCAGAACTTAGAATTGATCACATATTTCTGTTGGAAGGTAGCTTGACTTTCAGCCCTGTAGTTGAAGTGGTCAAGCTTCTGTGTATAGAAATACGTGTTGAAGTCTCTTGAGGGAAAAGAAAATGGGGTCAGTCTGCGATGACTCTGCTTGGTTATTCCAAGAACACTGAGACTCGGCATGGAAGGTGTTGCAGAAACACATGTTATGAAGAGGAGAAGAAGTAAGCAAATGACCGAACATGTAAGAGAGTTAAGGGCCATTTCTTCACATAACAGCCTCAAATCCTCAACCCGGAATATATATAACATTAGTGCCAGGTCGTAGACGCCACCATGCAATCATGTCCACTAATACTTCATCTGTTTAATTAAAGCTTGGAAGACCCAATTAAAACATCAGGAAGCTTCACTTGAAATCATCAGTTGATTCTTTTGGGTGTGTTTTGACTTCTGAGAACACATCTGTGCCCAATGGGACGACATAAATCATAAATGTGCCAGTGATAAGTGATTCGTACACCTGGGCCCACGATGGGCTGGATTTTGCAATCGGATCTGCTCCAAGCAAGACGTGTACAACACAGGCCACAAAAATGTAGTCCGTGTGGAATGGGCTACATTTTTTAATATCATTTGTAGCAGATTTTCTCCCAAGAAATATTTCTTTACCAAACAGTGTTTAGCACCACTAGCCTATAGCCTATAGGGTTTTCTGAATTTAACGGTCAGTTTTCAGTTTGGTTGGAAAATGTTTTGAGTTGAAACAGTCAAAAAAAATGTATAGAAATGTTAGGGGTGTTTCAATTTTCAAGAAACATCAATTTGATGCTTCCTATCCTTGGAAGCAGAATCTGATCAACACCCTCACTAATGTGGAGCACTAGCTGACATCAACACCCTCACTATTGTGGAGCACTAGCTGACATGATAAATATGTACACCCATTTTTCACCAAATGGGATTCAAGTAAAAATAGTGATGTTTGTGTATTAAGTATAAATGGTGTTTCAACACTAAGCACTGCAGATTGAAAGACTACCATTAACCATGACCATAATGTACTTTTAAACAAAATTTAATTGATGTAAAGCTTTTCATGAGATGGGTTGGGGTCTCCTAACCCATGTTTCGTTTGAAGGAAAAGGTAGGAAAACCTTTATAAATCTTGTATTGATTTCCTTACTTTTTCCTTCCTTTTCCTTCAAAACAAATATAGCCTAAAAGTAAAATTTGTAAAACATACATTGACATCAGAGCATGGCATCTGATGAAGGAAGATTTGGCCCGACCTCATAGTTACGCAACACGTGGCAAAGGCAACAGCTTGGCACAAAAGCGCACCTAAGGCACGAGCACCAAGGGGAGAAACCAGCGGACCAAACTCCCCTACCAGCAATCTGAACTCCCTACTAGGAGCCCAAACTCTCCCTTAGGCCCCAAGCCACTCAAAGCACAGTAACCCGAATTGGCCTACCTTATAGCAGTTCGGGACATACCTCACCGAACTGGCTTGCCAACACACCTCACCGAGCTGGCCTGCACTATTGCAAGACAGGACATACCTCCGAACTCAAGACTTCACCTCGCTCACCGCTCCAACACTTCGCCTCCAAGACGCCAAACTGAATAAACTGTACCATGCCTGACACCGAGGAAGTTCGTACCCAGGGGCGACGCACCTGATTGACTTGGGATCTGACGCTTGACGGCCGCACTTCAAACGGCCACCTGCCACCACCACCTGACACCACCATCTCCAGTTGCAGAGACGACTCCAACAAGAAGCAGTGGCGGTTCTGTCCCAGTAGAAAGGATGACATCTGAACCGACAAAAATAGAGGTAATCATACCCGACCTGACAGAGGCCTCGGAGTGAGTGCGCGAAGTGGTTATAAAAGGCCCCCTACCCCCAACAACAAGGTATGTGAACTTTGCGCCATCTGGTCTTCACTTTGCCTTTGAGAGAATACTAACTTGAGCTTTAGAGTTATCTCACCGGGTTCCCCCCGGAGTTCCCTCATCATCTCCGTTTCAGGCTTTCCATCGCTCCAGTCAGAGGCGAAATTGTTGACAGCTAAGACCGGCCGGATTGCGCTTCATCAATTGGCGCCGTCTGTGGGAATGCTTCTAAAAGCCTCCCTCTAAATCCCTCTTACCTCTCTTACCACTCTTCTTCCAAAAAACTCCAACACCCATGGCTTCCTCCAACAATGCCGGACGTGGCATAGAAACGACCACCACCAAAGAGCAGCTCCAAGTTCCCGTGGTGTGCATTGGGCAGTTCACCATCCCTCTTTCAGTGGATGGGATCTCCAGTTTAAATGTGCCACAATCCGTGGTGCCCCTGAACCTTCCTTCATTGAACACCCCTCTTCCACTCCCTATTGAAACAAACTTCGCTGAACCAACTACTGCCCCACTGGCAACACGCCAGAACCAGTTGGACGACCTAATGCAATGCATGCAGGCAATGCAAGCCTAAATGCAACAATTCCAGCAGCACCAACTCCAACAACACCAGGTACTACACCACCTCTCCCAACACCATTATCAGCAGCAGTTCCCTTAGCTACCCTTAAACCAGCCATTGCTCCCCCCCAACACCCTATTTCGAAGCTGGTTAAGGCCTCCCCTCAAGGTGGACGACCTCACCGAGGAGAAGCTTCCCAACCCCAGAACCCCCCTAATAGCCAGCCTCATCCCCAGGCCGAAAGTAAAGAAAAATCACCCCCGCCTCGCAGCTCGCTGGTGGGTCAGGAACCTCGCCCACAAAGTCACCTCGACGCTCCAAACCCGAGTTCCCACTCACGGAGAACTGGTTCAGCGCCCTAGCAGCAGACCAACATTCTGGGCCTATCGAGCTCGGCAACACGGAGGCCAGTAGCGCCAGCACCAGACCAGCTCAAAGAAGGCGCCGGTGAAGTCGCCGAACTGCTACCCGTGTCCTACTCGAGCTCAGAGGCAAGGAAGAGACGAGCTCGGACGAGGTAAAAACTGTCCAAATTCTCTCGGTTCCTTCCCCCCTTTCATCAGAACTTCTAGTAGTCCCCATGCCCAAAGACTTCAAACTTCCATCTCTGGACAAGTATGATGGGTCCTTTGACCCCAACGACCACGTCAACGCATTCCAGTCACAAATGCACCTCGCTAGGGCCAGTGAGTCATGCATGTGCATGGCCTTCACCACCACCTTTAGGGGGTGGCCCGCACCGGGTACCGGAACCTAGCTCCCGGGTCAATAAGAAGCTGGGCCCAATTCGTGCAGATCTTCACCGCACACTTTGTTACAAGCAAGCGGTGCCCCAGAACCGAGGAAAGTATCTTCAGGGTAATCTAGAGGGAAGGAGAATCCATCTGGAGCTACATCAAGTAGTTCAATGAAGCATGCTTGCAGATACCACGATCAGACCCCACGGTACAGCTCGCAACGGCCAAAAGAGGGGTAACGCACAAAGAATTCAAATGGCACATGCTAACCAGCCATCCAACAACCGTGGCTGATATACTCAAGCTCGCGGACAAGTTCATGAGAACAGAGGAAGAAATCAACCAAAGAACCGAAGGCGGGGTCGAGAAAAGAAAAAGAGAAGGCGAGCCCTCCAACCCAGGCAACAGAAGAAGCCAAGCCCGAGAGGCGAAGCCAAGCCAGCCGTCCCAAGCTCCCTTAGCAGTTCGGACGGATTACACGCTGTTGAACACAAGGCGGACCGAGATCTTGATGACAATCAAGGACGCCCCCTACATAAAGTGGCCGCCTCGCCTAAAGAGTAATCCAAACGAGAGAAATAAAAATCTATACTGTAGTTTTCATAAAGATCGCGGTCATTGTACCGTACAATGTAATAATCTCAGGGACGAGATAGAGGGACTCATCCATCGCGGATACTTGAGAAACTTTGTACATAATGACAATAATAATAAAGCAGGTCGACATGGGGAGCACGGAAAGGATGCCCTCGAGTCCAGCAGCAGGCCGGTCGAAGCCTTGCAGCGACCTCCCCCAAAAGAGAGGCCAGTTCGGGGAACCATTCAAGTGATAGTGGGCGGTTCGGTGGTAGCAAGTTGCACTTCGGCAGCAGCACGGATGTCAGTTCACGAGGCGGCCCGAGAGGAGCAGAACCCTCCAAAGTGGCCGAAGATGGAAGAACCGATCTTTTTCACAGAAGACGGCGCGTGAGGTGTTCACTATCCCCACGATGACGCACTCGTCATAAAACTAAGGATCAAGGACTTCGAAGTCTGGCACGTACTTGTGGACTTAGGCAGTTTGGCGGACATCCTCTTCAAATCGGCGTTCGACCAACTACAATTGCAGAGAAGTGAGTTGAAGCCCGCGCACATTCCTCTGGTGAGCTTCAGCGGAGAGGAAGTCAAGCCCTTGGGGAAGATAACAGTACCTGTGGAAGTCGGCACATGGCCTTGCACGGTAAGACTCAACTACGATTTCCTAGTGGTCGCGACCCCCTCCCCATACAACTTCATAATAGGGCGGCCAATTACGCATATTCTGCGGACAGTGGTCTCCACCTACTATTTGGCAATGAAGTTCCCCACGGACTCCGGTGTGGGGGTAGCGCGGGGTGACTAGCTTGAGTCCCGCAAATGCTATGTTGCCGCCCTAAAGGGAAAAACCAAGGCAGCCGACGGCCTCGAACTGGAGCGGCCTACGGAGCAGGGCGAGGAACAACGAGCTTCACCCACTGAGAAAACAGTCGCGGTCCTGACCTCGGCTACAAATCCGGCGCGAACGCTACAGATCGGTGCTTCCGTCAAGGAGCCTCTACAAACTGAACTAGTGAGTTTCTTACTTCAAAATTTAGATATTTTTGCATAGTCCGCAGCGGATATGCCCGGTTTTGATCTTGGCCTTATAACTCACAAACTCAACACTGACCTTGCAGTCAGACCCATTAGACAGAAGAAACACAACTTAGCCCTGGAGTGCTGGAGGGCAGTCGACGAAGAAGTCGAAAAGCTCCTCGCAGCGGACTTCATAAGGGAAGTTCATTACCCAAGCTGGGTAGCCAACCCAGTGCTGGTGAAAAAAGCAAATGGCAAGTGGCACATGTGCGTCGACTACACCGACCTGAATCGAGCTTGCCCAAAAGACTGCTTCCCCTGCCTCAAATTGACCGCCTAGTGGATGCGACCTCGGGACATTAGCTGCTAAGCTTCCTGGATGCCTACTCAGGCTACAACCAAATCAAGATGGACTAGTCTAACGAGGAAAAAGTCAGCTTCATAACCGAGTTCGGCATGTACTGTTACAAGGTCATACCCTTCAAAGTAAAGAATGCTGGGGCGACCTTCCAAAGACTTGTAAATAAGCTTTTTCGGCCCTTAATTGGCACGAAAATAGAATGTTATGTAGATGACATGGTCGTCAAAGCACAGTTCTAACAGGAATTAATAAAAGACTTAGATTCTTTCTTCCAAATTCTGCGTCAATATAGAATGAGACTAAACCCAAACAAGTGTGTCTTCGGTGTCACTTCGGGTAAGTTTCTAGGGTACATTGTCAACCAGCGCGGTATTGAGGCCAACCCGGACAAGATAAAGGCCATCCTAGATATGAGACCACCCTGAAAAGTAAAAGAGGTTCAGAGGCTAAATGGTCGCATAGCTGCTCTGAGGCGCTTCATGTCCAAATCGGCTGACCGCTGCCTGCCTTTCTTTAAGGCAATCAAAGGCAAAGGGTTCGAATGGACCCTAGATTGCCAGCTCACGTTCAACGAGCTAAAAACCTACCTCGCCACTGTGCCAACCTTAGCCAAACCCGAGGAGGGCGAGGTCTTAGAACTGTACCTCTCGGTGAGCGACGAGGTGGTCAGTTTGGTACTAATAAAGGAAGTAGATCGGGTCCAGCAGCCCGTGTATTATGTTAGTAAAATTCTATAGGGAGTAGAGACAAGATACCCGCAAATAGAAAAAAATAGCATACGCACTGGTGATTTCAGCTCGAAAACTCCGCCCGTACTTTCAATCTCACACCGTCGTCGTCTTGATTGACAAACCTCTGACACAAGTCTTGCTCAAGCCCGAGGTCTCCGGTCGGCTGACGAAGTGGGCCATCGAGTTCAACGAGTACGACCTTCAGTACAAACCACGGACATTCAGGCTCGAAGCCCCTGAGTAGGGTAAGCCCGAGATCCCCAGTTTGGGTGAACCCGGAGCTCCCAAGCCAATAGAGTCTGAACCCCGTGAAGTAGCAGTTAGTGTGGCATCTCTCCTAGTCAGGCCAAACACGAACTGGGATGAGGAGCCCTGAATCCTTCATGTAGATTTCTCCTTGAACCAGTAGGGCAGCGGGGCTGGAATAGTCTTATGCGGCCCGGGTGGCACAAAATTGGAATACGCACTACGCTTTGAGTTCGCGGCATCCAACAATGAGGTAGAGTATGAGGCACTGATAGCCGGGTTGAACCTAGCACAAAAGGTAAGAGCAAAGCACATAATCATCTGCAGCGATTCCCAGCTCGTGGTCAACCAGGTTACGGGCGAGTACGAAGCACGCGAGCTCTCCATGATCGCATACTTAGCAAAAGTAAAATAGGTCATCCTCAACTTCCAGTCACACTTCATCAAGCAAATCTCGAGGTCAGGGAACACTGAGGCCGGCGCTTTGTCCCGGTTAGCCAGCACGAGTCACAACACCATGAGAACCGTATACATAGAGGACTTACCTCGGCCTAGCATTCTCGGTGGGGCAGAGGAGGTCGCTCCCGTCCTTGAAGCAGAGCCGAGCTGGATTGTCCCGCTCGCGAGCTTCTTGCTAGATGGAACCCTCCCTGCGAACCGCAATGCAGCCAAGAGGGTGCAGCGCCAGGCAGCCAAATACGTAATAATAGACGAACGGTTGTATCGACGGTCCTACACGCTCTCCTACTTGCATTGTCTGTGACCAGCCGAAGCCGAGCTCGTACTTCGTGACACTCATGAAGGTCTGTGCAACGGACACCTGGGGGGCAGAGCACTCGCCCAAAAGGCACTTCGACAAGGATACTACTGGCCAACGATGAAGGCAGAATCCATCGAGCTCGTCATAAAATGCCACAAGTGTCAGAAACACGCCAATATCCACCATCAGCCTGCTTCCGACCTCAAATACCTCACCAGCCCATGGCCCTTTGCACAATGGGGCATCGACCTCCTGGTGCCATTCTTGATAGCGACAGGTGGGAGAAAGTTCCTAGTGGTGGTAGTAGATTACTTCACAAAGTGGATAGAAGTTGAACCTCTAGCAACAGTTATAGCCCGAAGCATACATAACTTCTTTTGGAAGAACATAGTATGTCGCTTCGGGTTACCTCGGGTTCTGATCTCCGACAACGACAAGCAGTTCGAGGATATCAAGTTCCAAGAATGGTGCTAGAGTAAGGGAATTTGGCGGAACTTCACATCGGTCGCGCACCCGCAGGCAAACGGTAAGACAGAAGTAATGAACAGAGCCATCCTGCGCGGACTGAAAGCACGTCTAGACCGAGCTAAAGGGTTGTGGGCGGAGGAGCTACCAAGTGTTCTATGGGCTCACTGAACTATAGAAAAAACTGCCACGGGAGAAACCCCATTCAACCTCACCTACGGCACTGAAGCGATAATCCCAACGGAAATCGAAGTACCTACACTACAACTAGAAACATATGACGATCAGATGAATGGAGACGAGTTACGTACCAACCTCGACCTACTGGACGAGGTAAGAGACCTCGCGCATATCCGAACAGCGTTCTATCAGCAGCAGGTAGCTCGGTACTACAACGCCAGAGTAAAGAAGCGAAGCTTCCGAGTCAGCGACCTGGTTCTCCGTAAGATTATGGTGCCCAAACCCGGCGTGGGCAAACTTGGACCAAATTGGGAAGGGCCCTATAGAGTAAAGAGAGCGCTCGGAGGGGCATATGAGCTCGAAACCTTATAAGGCAAACAAGTACCCCGAGCGTGAAACATCGTTAACTTAAGGCGATACTACCTATAGACCGCCAAGCGAAGTGGACGAAATCTCTACAAGGGTTAGGATGTCGAGCTAACAAGAGGAACCTTGGCATAGGCAAGCAAAGAAAAGTCGGGCATATTATTAGTTCGGCAAAATATCAGTCAAAAGACTAAAGCGAAGCAGAGACTAAGTATTAAACATCGAAACAGGTCGCACGAGTGCAATAACCCGGGCAAGAAACAGATCAGGCATATTATCAGTTCGGCAAAATATCAGTTCGGAAACAAGAACAATACTTAACTGGAAAGATTGTCTATTTCATTGCAAGAAAAGGAAGAGTACATTAAAAAAAATTACAAGCCCGGAGCTACTTCTTCCCCATCAGAAGGCACTTCAATGACTCCCGAAGGCCCTACCTCGCCCTCGGAATCCGGCTTGCCATCAGCAGCGTTGGCCATCTCCTGAGTTATATGCGAAGTGGATATTGCACTAATATTGAGGTCGGGGTATGTATTCCGGATCATCCACCGGCTCAGTTTGAATCCCCTTCTGTAAGAATCTACCATCAGGTCATCAAAACGTGGTGAGGCAATGTAGTCCTCAACGGCCTTCTTCTTGGCATCTTCGATATTCGATCTGATGTTGTAGGTCCAGCCTTAGGTCCGCCATATGCTTCACGACTACCCCCATGGCCTCGGCATCCCGCTAAGACATCGCTTGCCTGGCCATAGCAGCGCGAGCAGTCTCTTCGGCAGCATGAGCGGCCGCCTCAATAGCTCAGATATTTGCCTCGGCGGCACGAAAAGCCTCTTCGGCAGCTCGTGCCTGCCTCAAGCTCCTCTCCACCTGGGCCGCTAAAGCGTGAATAGAAGAGTTCACCTACCAAAAGGAACAAGTGATTAACGACAACAAAAAGGATAGAAAACAAAGAGGGCAGACGAAATTTGACTCACCACCATAGCATGAGTTACGACACGACAGGAGACCTGGTTCAAGGGAAGATCGGTCCACGCCGCGATCTCCTCGGGGAAAGTGGCCTCCCTACTCTTCTGAAGAGCGTAGTTCGGCGACAACACGCTCCTGAACTCCCCTTGAGCTCCCAAGCCCGAGGGCCCAGCTTGCGTATGAGCGGACCCAGAGTAAGCAGGAGCATTAGAGTAGGCGGGAGCACCTGTGTGAGTGGTCTCGGCGTCAGGGGCCCCTGTCGCTTCCTACATTGAAGGAGCCACCTCGGGCTCCCTGGGCAAATCCTCCGACGTGTGGTCTGGAACTTGAGGCTCCTCATCCTGGGGCAGCTCGGTACGAGTTCCTTTGCGACCCGCTTCCTCCTCTTTATGCCTTGGAGCAGGCACCCCCCACGAGTCCTCTCTGAGTCCATCACGCCTACAGAAAAGAGTTCGGCATCAGAAAAAAAATGAAGGAACAAAGTGAACAAGAAACCTCTGAGCAAGAAACCAACTCGAACTCAGGCCGACCGCAAGAAGCTTGGCCTCCGTTAGGTACTGATGGCATTTTAACCCTTGCCGTGCCCATTCCCGGAGGCCCTTCACCGTCTCTTTATCGAGAGTGACATCAGAATCAGGAGCGGCCTCCCCCCACCCGGTCTAAAAAGGCCACCCTTGTGCACTTCGCACCCCGAAGTAGTCCCGCTTCCACGTCGGGACCTTATTGGAAAGTTTGTGTAGAAACTTAAAACCCGGGCGAGGAGACAGGTAATACGCCCGCCTTCCCCCGGGAAGAGAACCTGCTTGTTTTTTGAGCATTAAAATGGAGGAGAATATCTCCAAGTCTAAAGGGAAGCCCTGTTCGCAAGAAAGGGAGGTTGTCCCCACCAAGTTCCGAATAGAGTTCGGATGAAGCTGGCCAACGGTAACGCCAAAGTGGTTTATGACATTGACGAGAAGGGGCTGGAAAGGCAATCGCAGCCCCGTAGTGAGCTGCTCCCGAAATATCACGATCTCATCAAGACCATGTTCCCAAGGAAAGCTACCCGAAGGAATGAAATAGGCATACCCGCCAGGCAAATTGTAAGAAATAATAAGAGATTGGAGCTCTTCGGGCGTCATGGTCGAAGGACCAAACCTATCTAGCATCCGACCTCGACGAGAGGTAGACGCCAAATTTCCCGAAGTGGCTCGGCCTGCGGGTTCGAAGTCGTCATCAAGTTCCACCTCAGGATCACTAAGGCCATCAGGGGATGAGACTCGATTCGTAGAACCTACATCAGACCTACTTGAAGAATCATCTGAGCTATCCAAGCTAGACATCGAGGAGAAAAGGTGGATTCAAGAAAGTACTCACCCGAAAAAAGTTTTGAAGGCTCCGGGAACTGAAACAAGCAAGAAAACCTTGGAGTCGAAATAACAAGCCTAGACGCGAACTGGAAGGCCTGGACGCGAGCTGAAAAGTTGGACACGAGCTCAAGAAGCAAATCGCAGAAGTGACAAATCGACTGGGGTCCCCTACTATTTATAGCCATAGTAACCAAGAACCAATAGTGCAGATCAAAGCCAATCTGACGGCCCGCATTCGCGCTGACCGCACGTCCCCTGAGACTGAGACGTGATTGGCGCACGTCTCTCTGAAATTGATGAAACGTCTACGCACGTCTTTCTGAAACTGATGATGCGTCGGTGCACATCTTTCTGAAACTGACAATGCACTGCACACGTCTTTCTGCAACTGATAACTGCCAGTGCACGTCTCCTCAAAACGGCAGTGGCGCGCTTTTTTCAAAATGAAAAGACCCGCTGTCACGTTTTCCAACAGCGCGATTTTTTGAAATTTAAAATAGACACGCGTTGCCACGTCTGTCAACATTTGTAAGTAGGTAGGCACGTCTCCCGCCTTTTTGGACACTCTAGAAAACCGAAGAACCCTGACAAAGCACCTCGCGCTATCAAGATTCGAACGGGAAAAATCCACCTACCACCTCGCAAACTCCCCGCACCAGGGCAAGACCCTTGGCGCGAGGAGTGGGGGGCAATTGATGAAGGAAGATTTGGCCCGACCTCATAATTACGCAACACGTGGCAAAGGCAACAGCTTGGCACAAAAGCACACATAAGGCACGAGCACCAAGGGGAGGAACCAGCGGACCGAACTCCCCTACCAGCAGACCGAACTCTCCCTTAGGCCCCAAGCCACTCAAAGGATAGTAATCCGAACTGGCCTGCCTTATAGCAGTTCGGGACACACCTCACCGAACTGGCTTGCCTTATAGCAGTTCGGGACATACCTCACCGAACTAGCCTACCTTATAGCAGTTCGGGACACACCTCACCGAACTGGCCTGCACTATTGCAAGATAGGACATACCTCTGAACTCAAGACTTCACCTCGCTCACCACTCCAACACTTCACCTCCAGGATGCCAAATTGAACAAACCGTACCATGCCTGACACCGAGGAAGTTCGTACCTAGGGGCGGCGCACCTGACTGACTTGGGATCTGACGCTTGATGGCCGCACTTCAAACGACCACCTACCACCGCTACCTAACACCGCCATCTCCAGTTGTAGAAACGGCTCCGACAAAGAGCAGTGGCGGTTCTGTCCCAACAAAAAGGATGACATCTGAACCGGCAGAAATAGAGGTAATCATACCCGACCTGATAGAGGCCTCGGAGTGAGTGCGCGAAGTGATTATAAAAGGCCCCCTACCCCCAACAACAAAGTATGTGAACTTTGCATCATCTGGTCTTCACTTTGCCTTTGAGAGAATACTAACTTGAGCTTCAGAGTTATTTCATCGGTTTCCCCCTGGAGTTCCCTCATCTTCTCCGTTTCAGGCTTTCCGTCGCTCCAGTCAAAGACGAAATCGTTGATAGCTAAAACCGGCCAGATTGCACTCCATCATCATCCAATCATATATACAAGTAACATCTCCCTATGGATATAAATTATGAGACTGAGAGATATTCCCAATGTATCATGTGTAGCTGGACGCTGACTACGTACTGTTTTAACTCAAACAATCTCTAACCAGACAAAATGTTGAATGTTATGGCGCTAATATGGTGGTGTTTAAACTTGAAATGCCAATGGTACTGAATAAATATTAACAATTTACCAGCATATTAAAGTACTTTTTAGTTTCTGTGTCAGGACTTCTTTGGGCATTAATTTTAAGGGCGGTTCCACTAAGATACTAAAAATAAAAAGGTAGATATCTGAAAAACTTATAACCAATCTACTGTGTCATAAAAGGTATTAATCAATCTGGCAGTATTTATCAAAGTTCATGGATGGATTTTGATTTATCAAATTAAACTCTTTTAATACTATGTCTTTCTGACATCATAAATTATTCCTAATTTTAATTCCAAAATTTTCATTAATTTATTAAATTAATAAATTAATTCAATATATACCAGGACATGAGACCTCAGTCCAACTAAGATCATATAGGGTCTGTAAGTATATATTAGACCCTAGACTCATAACTAATCATAGAAAATGAATTGAACATCTCCCTATGAATAATAGTACATAGTGAGGGAGATGTTCCTGATGTGCATATGTATGTATGGGAGGCATTGTCAGGTTGGCGTGAAGAGAAGATTCGGACTTTTATAAAATCAGATTGTATTTGACACTCTTATTAGCTTGGTTTTTTGACAATAGATCTATTAATTTTATTATTCATTTCTCAAAGTATCTTATATATCCCCAATGAAATGATGTTATTACACAATTAGTTCAGCCTTAATTTAGTGTGGACAGGTAAAAGTTAAACCAATCCGTACCCTATTATATTCATTAGTTCTCTCTCATTGGGTCCCATACAACCTCTCTCTCCTGATTCATGTATTTCCCAATAACAGCTGACTATTAATGATTTGACCACAAGATGCAGGCCCACTCCTTGTGTAATTGGGGTCCATTTTTGTGGGTTGGGGCCTCGTGTTTAATGATTCCTTGTTTCTCGATTTCCTAAAATGTACAACCTAGTTAAAGTGTACATTGGTCGGGGAAGGAGTAGATAGACTATTAAACTATTTGGTAAGAAATAAATGTAGAGAAATAAAAAGTTGATGAGAAATTCTTAAGAAATTTCAAACCATTTTTTAGAAGGCCAAGTTCTAACCAAATATTTAAAAAATATTGGCCAAAAAATATGACTTTTAAGTTTTAATACATTCATGCAACTATGCATGCTTATGTAAATAGAGAAATATTCAGTGATTTTGTAGTTTAAAGCGGAAAATTTTATTATTCAGACTTTCTTGATGGGGTTATTTAGGCTCCTATGATGGTTAAACAGTAAGAACATGTGGAATGTATGAGATTTGTTAAGTTAAAGATAAACAATAGAAACATGTAAGAGTATATAATTGTTTTATATAATAATAAATAATCATTTATATTTTATATACTATTTTTAATATTTTTTTTATAATACAAAAACAATAATAATTAATTTTAGATAGCGTTGTTTATCAAACTTAGTGATAGCAATTTTCCCCATTTCCTTGATCTTCATGGGGATTTTCCCCGAATGGGGCAGGGATGGGGATGATTAGTTTTCCCCCTACAAGGACGGAGATAGAGAAATTTTCATCCCCATTGGCGAGGATGGTGCGAGGACAGGGAGATCACTCCCTGCCCCGCGAGGACACCAGTCCCCGCTAATATATATATATATATATATATATATATATAGTATGTTAATATTTTTAAAAATATGGTTGAATTTTTTGAATCTTTTCTAATAGGATTGTAAATCTTAATTATTTTATTTTTATTTTTTAAATAAAAATAAAAAAACAAAAACATAATGGTTGACATTACAAAGAATCACAAGGAGCGGGGATCCCCATGAAGACGGGGACAGGGAGAGGCTCCTCTTCCTCGCCCCGCTCCGTTGCCATTCCAAATAAATCTAATGAAACTGACCAACTTGATTTCTATTATTTCCTATCGACTTTGGTTCAACAATTTCCCAACCTGATTGAGTTGGATTAGTTTCGGTTTGGCAATTTGTAAATTGACTAAAATCGAACGACCTGACCATAGATATATATTAATATTTTATATTTTAAATATATGTTTTTAATACAAAAAAATTTGGAAAATTCCATTATTTCTTAGGCTAAAATAGTTTATACCATAAACTTAATCTTTAATACTACCATTGTATTTTTTTAATTCAAACTTAATTTTTAAATTTAATTTTTTAAGTTTAAATCTTTTGAACCGACCGATCAAATCGAAAATTGACCCAAACCAATATAACCTGAGTGACCAACAACCCAACCTAACTAGATCGATTTGGTTAGCCAAACAACCTACAACTGAACCGAACCAACTAGTGAACTATAGTTTAATCTCTAATAATTATTAAAAATTTATAGAGAAAATACACAATAAATTAAATTTTAAAAGCTATATAATATTAGTTTAATTGAACTTCAATAAGTATTGTAAATTTTCTATTAAATAATAAAACAAAAATAGATTTATACATAATTATTGAAAATGCATTTATCACAAAAATAATAAATAATTACTAAAATATAATAAATATTAATTTTAGTATAGATAAATATATAATAAGTAAAGACTTAGTTTTTAAAATTATTATTAACAAACAATATTTTTTTTGAAAGATATTTTTAGAATTATTAATTGGTATAAATGAAATTAGTTATTTACAATATTGTTTATTTATTGAAATAATATCATTATTTAAATTTTAAAATATTAATTACTTGTTGAATTTAATAATCCATAAAATTAAAGTACTATTAATACATACTTTTATTATTTTAACTATTTAAAAACTAGTTATGTTAAATATTCGTTATTTATCCAAATATTTAAAATCTTAATCTATTCATTATAATTGAATAATCCAGAATCTCAACCCATTTTGGGCTGATTTTGGTAATAAACAATTGCATTCTAAGTTTATACAATAGAGTAGGTGCTTTGTATTGGATCAAACCTTCAGCATCTGAAATTCACTAATTTTACTATTTTACTCCTAAATAAGAGAGAGAAAGAGAGAGAGAGAGAGAGAGAGAGAGAGAGAGAGAGAGAGAGGCTTTTTGTACATCTCATCCTCACTAAAAACATTAAAATTCGTTTGGTCTAGATTATTGGTTGTACAACGGGCTACACACCTCTAATCACTAACAAACACATTAGTTACCGACACATGTGCATGTAACAGTATGGAATGTTGAGGTGTTTTTATACTTCGTATCTCCTATTTATAAATAGTTTTCATGTCCATACGCACAACACAATATAGGCGTGTCTTGTGAATATCTCCCATGTCATTCATGAGATGATTTTCTTACATTAAGGAAGAGTAAAGTGAGGCGAAGGAAAACGATGAAGAAGAAGAAGGTCTAGCAAATCTGTGAAAAGTGTGGAATCAGAAAATGTTGGTTAAAAAAATAAGGAGACGTTTAGTAAGTATTTTTAAGAAGATTTTTCAAAAGCTGAAGATTTTAAAAAATTGACGAACTTTTATGGGTACATCTTTAAGGACAAAAGATTGTTTGGTTGCAATTTTTTAATAGATCTTCTTTAAAGCTAAAAATACCAAAAGGCTGCTTGTTAAGAATTAATATAATATATATATGTAGCCCCACAAACAAGTGTTGAACATCTAAATGAAAATGCACCTAGGAAATGTCATGTGGTGGACTCATTTACACATCTAAATGTACGTTTAGCACTTGTGGGCCCTATATACACTTTCATTTGTGCAAAAATAACACTTGTGGTCCCACTTACACATTCACTTGTGCAAAATAATCAGTTTATACCTCAAGTTTAATTGTCTTTTAATTTCTAAGAATTCACATCCATAAAAAAAAATAGAGATTTATTGATAATCACTGAAAATATTAAAACCCTTTTTCCATATATGCATCATTCTCTAAACATGAACCATCTTGGACCATGATACATAATTTGACAAAAAAAATTACATACAAAAGAAGAATTAATTAAGGGCCTGTTTGGTGCATCTTTTTTGGGAAGATCTTCTAGTAGCTATGACAGTCAAAAGACACATTGAGCTTTTGCATGGAGATCTGAGTAGCCCAAAGCTAGTTTGGTAGTATCACGTTTTTCCATGTCTTTTTGCATGAGAATAAAATGCGAAAGACGCGAAAAGCTTAATTTGGAGCTCCCCGAAATCAGCCCAAAATGGGTTTCTTGCATCTTTTCGGCGCTCTAGCTTTTGGCGGCTAGATCTTTCGTGGACCAAATGGGAATGGATTGAAAATTGGTCTGCCCGGCTTGTAAACAGATGAAAGACCGCATGGAAAGATGCACCCAACGAGCCCTAAAAATGGTTTAAAGGAACTCATCTTTGTTCCTATAGAATCCTTGTCATAGGTGAGGGTCTTTGAGACCATTGTTGCAACCATTGCTACTGCGCTACTTTTCCTCCAAGGCTTTGCCTCCCCCATCATAGTTATGGCATCTCTCTTAGAAGGTATATCATTCGGGAACATAGCAGTACGGAGGAGTGCAATTCAGAGGATTACACATGCTTGCACTAATCCGGAATGATGTGGGTGTAGTGTTTCTTCCAATGGATTACTGTCTCTAATCTTTTCACAAACCCATCCAACTATATTCACAAATTCTCCAAACTCAAGGTCCAATGGTTTTCTTCTAGTAATCAACTCCATAAGTACAACTCTGTAGTATGCCACTTACCCTAAATCCATAAGGTTTTTACATAGGGTGTCATTTTTCCCAAAAAAATATCAGTTTTCATCAAGCTTATCCTAATTCCCTAAGGTTTTTACCCAGGAGGGGTTGTTTTTCCAAAAAAATCATTCTTAATCGAGTTTACCCTGATTTCATAAGGTTTTTACCCAAGAGGGGCAATTTTTCTCAAAAATATCAGTTTTCACCAAAATTACCCTGATTCCGTAAGGTTTTTACCTAGGATGGGTCATTTTCCCAAGAAATATCAGTTTTCACCAAGTTTACCCTAATTTCGTAAGGTTTTTACCCAAGAGGGATCATTTCCCCAAGAAATATTAGTTTTCACCGACTTTACCCTGATTCTGTAAGGCTTTTATCCATGAGGGGCCATTTTCCCAAGAAATATTAGTTTTCACCAAGATTACCCTGATTTTGTAGGTTTTTTACTATGAGGGATCATTTTCCCAAAAATATCAATTTTCATCAAGTTTACCTTGATTCCGTAAGGTTTTTACCTAGGAGGGTCGTTTTTCCAAGAAATATCAGTTTTCACCATGTTTACCCTGATTCTGTAAGTTTTTTACCCAGGAGGGGTTGTTTTTTCAAAAAATATCAGTTTTCACCGATATTACCCTGATTCTATAAGGTTTTTACCCAAGAGGGGCCATTTTCCCAAGAAATATTAGTTTTCACTGAGTTTACCCCTGATTCTATAAGGTTTATAACCAGGAGGGATCGTTTTTTCAAAAAATATCAGTTTTCACTAAGATTACTCTGATTCCGTAAGCCTAGGAAGGGTTGTTTTCCCAAGAAATATTAGTTTTCACCGAGATTACCCTGATCTCGTAATTGCTTTCCCAAGAAATATCAGTTTTCACTAATATTATCCTGATTCCGTAAGGTTTTTGCCTAGGAGGGGTCGTTTTCCCAAGAAATATCAATTTTCACTAAGTTTACCCTGATTCCGTAAGGTTTTTACCCAGTAAGGGTTGTTTTCCTAAAAAAAAGTCATTTTTACAAATTTACCCTAATTTCGTAAGGTTTTTACCCAGGATGGGTCATTTTTCTAAAAAATAGTAGTTTTCACAAGTAAACCCTAATTTCGTGAGGTTTTTACCTAGGATGGGTTGCCTTGGCAAAAGTACGTTGGTTAATATGATGAGCTGCTTTTATCGCAGATTTCTGTTCGTTTTTACCCAGGAGATTTTTCGTGAGGTTTCTGTTCTCCATTTGCTTCTTTTGGTCTTTGTTGTTACGTAGTTTCCTACCTCACAAGTCACAACAAAGAGGGGCAGCTACTAGCACCCAATTTTTGCTCGGTCCTCTGTCTGAACCCCCAACTCACCCTCGAACACAGATCAAACCATTCTGACCCTACCGAAACCCAAAGGATCCAAAGAACCCAAATCTCAACCCCCAAATCCCTACAATCCATCGTTGAACCCACTAATACCCTTAACCAAATTATCAAAATTACCCTTCATTCCAAATTACAAAATTGCCCCTTGACTAGGATTACCAAAAATACCCTTCATTCCAAATTACCAAAATACCCCCGTTGACCAGATTACCAAATTACCCCCTTTGACCATATTCCCAAAATACCCTTGACTGGATTACCAAAATTACCCTCCTTCCAAATCAGTAAAACTAACCCTGACCAAATACCCAAACTACCCTTGACCAGATTCTAGAGTATAAATCTTACACATTCAGGCTGCAGATGATGCTTAATTTGCACCCCAAGATCACTTTTACATATGAGGATCGAGCAACAAGTACAGTCTGAATTGTTGGGACTAAGGAGGATGGGTGGAGCTGAAATAAGCAAAACTCAAAAATTCCATCAAAGTTGATAAACAGCATTAATTACTTTCTAATATAATAGTTTAATACAACCCAAAAAGATTAAAGATACATGTCTTGTTCTATATATATATAGTTACAATATGGGGATCCAGTTATTTAGCAACAGGGCTAGCTAGCAGCTACTTTAAGGAAAAGAAAGAAAATCTCTAAGCCATGGGATTCTCTGTAACTTTTTATTCAAACATGCATGTCCCTTTTAGATGGATGTTATACATGTACATGTGCATGCATGATTCTTTCAAGGGCTTAATTTCCAGCGCGTAGATCCGCATAGTACTGTGCAATCCATTGGTCGATGATTGTGATCTCACTCTTTCGTTGGATTACCAACCAGTCTGGGTCACTTGGTAATGCAGGAAGTAGATCCAACATATGGGATCCTGCACAAACAAGCTTGTGTAAGTGGATATAGCTATATATCTCACAGGTCATACCTAAAACTTCAGCAATTGGGGAACACAGGTGCCCCATATGTAGGGGGTGGTGAACCATATATATTAATAATTCAGATGATTATAACCATACCATTTTGCAAAACACTGATGATAAAAGGCCATTGGGTTGGGAAGCAAGTTTATCAATTTCAGACCATGATTGTCGTATGACGTTGTAGCAATTCATACTCACTTCCTGCAAATTAAATAACCCAAAACAGAAACATAACACTATTAATAATTTGATCTTGTTAACGGACTGATGGCACGCAATTATATATATTGATGAACTTCGTTGCTATATATATAATTACTCTGAAATCCTGGGTAACAATGGAAAAAATTCCATCTTGGGGTGTGATATCATCCAAGTAAAGAATTGGAGCGGACGATGCAAGCGCCCCAATGGCTATGTGAGGATATTTCAGGCGAAACCATGCAGCAAGCACTGAAATTAAAGCATGAGTACTTATTAAAGAAGCAAGCCAACCATGACAATAATAATTCATCATCAGAGCAGATCTAGAGTGGGTCTGTTAAGCACTTACTTCCAGCATATGATGCTCCAACAACGGCCACAGGGCATTCAACTAGTTGCAGACAAGTTTTTCTTTATATCTAAGATAATCTCAGCATAATCTGCTAGAGATTGAGACGAGCTCAAGTACCCAAGTGTGCTAGCATTCTGAAAGGCTTCTATTCTTGACTTAAAGGGGATTGATTTTCCATAATATCGGTGCTGTAGAGAAACAACAGTTGCATTAATTCCTAACATAAGTATGACAAATAAATAATAGTTGGAATTAATTAAGGATCATTTTCCTCTGAAAATCATTCACAGCATATGGGTTAAATCATGATCGATCAAATATAATTAACATGCATGAGCTCATCATCAGTAACAGTAAATCTTGAAATGGATTATTACATCAAACAGATATATTAGGTTTCAATCTTCCTTCACCTCTATATATACTAGAAGAGCTTTGAAATGAAGGAGCATTATCAGTTAGGAAGCCAATATCAGGGAGATAGAAATCCAAAGGGAACTGCCCTCCAAGGTAAACAAAGATCGGAGCGCTGGAGTTGGCACTTGGCACCACCCCAATACTTAAAATTGATCGCATATCTCTGTTGGAAGGTGGTGTAACTTTCAGGCCTGTAATTGAAGTGGTCGAGTGTCTGCGTGTACAAGTATGTGTTGAAGTCTTGGGATGGAAAGAAAGATGGTGCAGTCGCTCTGGGGCCTATCAAGTTTCTAATGCCAAGCGTTGGTTTAATGGAAGGTGTTGCAGCAGACACACATGTTATGAGGAGTAGAAGCAGCCATGGAAGCCAAAGGACTGAAAATATATGAATGTTCATGGCCATGTTTTTGGTGAGAAGTTTAGAGACTGATACAAGGCCACAGAATCAACCAACCTGATCCATATTTATAATCACCTCAGAAACAGCTTTGTGCTTTGTCTGGTCGTTATTTAATTAAAATAATCATCAATTAATTTATTTATTACAATACATCCATTCCAATGACGAAGTATGATAACCCATGGGGCCGCCTCCTGTTAACAACAAATGACGATGTGGAATACCTATTTTTAATTGGTAGAATTATAGAGAAAAAGATGGCAAGTGACGGGTTAAATATGGGTTGGTTTTAACTGAGATAAGTTTAAAAGAATGACTCCAAGTTCTTTGTTGACCCCTTGATTTAGACCTCTAAAATGGATACGTTAGGACATTATAAGGACCGTCAGATAGGTCTTATATATTGAGGCCATTAATATGTGAAAAGTAAAGCTGGTTATGTACTTCTGTTACGTCGAGATGGGTCAATAAGACCCGGTCCAAGAGATAGGGAGATGTTATTGGTATATCCGATAATTTAGACTTTCTTCTACAATTCCATCCGAGATCCAACAGACCACGTACCACCGGAATTGGATGTATGTGTGACCTCATCGATTGGGTGAACCGTCTGATGAGAAAGAGGGAAGAAATTACAGGGTCAATGAATGCAACTATATTTCTTCCACATTACTTGTTAACGTTGAATTGAAATTCACTGCTGAATATATGCTTGTCTTCATAGACTGGCTCAAAATGGAACTTGTGGGCGGAAATAGAGTTGAGTTTATCTAGAAACCAAATTCCACTTTCAAATGACGTCTCTAATCCATGGAATTGATGAAACGGAGTCTTTTGTAACAGTTGTAACGTCCTAAGGGTATGCTGGTATGGTGCCTGATAAACCATGACCTTAGTTACCACGTGGATGAATGCCGATTGATTGGTTCAGTTTTTTAGGTTCCATAGCGAAAAAGGCCCAGCCCAAAGACGACCTCTTCAACAGTGTTTGTATTAATGTATTTCCATTAGTGGGTCTAATTCAGTTGCAAGTGACATGATGATATTCATATCCTCCACAATCCAGCTAAGGAGGGCGCCTAGGTAACATATGTTCTTTTGTATTATCGTTGTATTGGACTATTAGTAGACTAGCTATTTAACTCATGGGCTTGGCGCAAAAGAACATGGACCTAGTATTATAGTACTTAAATTTGTACAGCTGATGCAGAAAAGGAGGAATAAGATCGTGGTGGTAATCAATATTTTTGTTAGGTTTAAATCCATATCCCTGGTTTGGGCTTGCTTTGGCCCAGTACATCCTAAGTCATAATTCAGCGCATCTTTTGGATAATAATCAATGACAATCAGCTTCTGAATTTTGTCTCATATTAATACTTATTCTCTTTCACAAAGATGCCATATATATTTCCCAATGTTACAAGGTGCGAATTTGCTAGTTGGTAAGGTTTCCCGTTAGTTATAGCGGAGATTTGTTGGTCCCTGCTATCTGGGTTCTTTGGAAGAATTCAAATCAGCCCCCCACAAGATTGTCTCTCATAATGTCCACAGTATATCTCCGCTGTGTATTAGGAACATCTTCCAATGATAATACCAGATATGATGATGTCATCGTCGGGAGATGTTCTAAGGGGATGTACTGTGGGATATTGTGGGGGGACTGATTTGATCTCTCCTTAGATTCAAATTTGTGGAAACACAGGCTCTTGAAGTTGTGTATGCAGTAGTATAGGGGTGCAACTCGGGAAAGTTTGGGTTGAGATTTTGTTAAAATTTGAATAGGCCCGGTCCTGAAGCCCAGGCATGCTTAAAGCCCGACTTGCACCTATGATGCAGTATATATGCCAATGAGATCTCCCACTAATTTGTTCTAACTTATAGCACCATCCCTTGTGGGGGACCAATCCAATGAGACCACATGCATCTCTGTGGCCCTTACCCCACTGACTTACTAATTTAGCTAGCTCTAAAAAATTATTTCCTTCAACTCTTCTAATGGTTGAAAAAAGAATCATATATTCACCTCTATTGTGTGTGTGTTTTTTATGTGCAAAATGAAGATTTGTGTTTTAAAAAAATGATAAAAGGAAATTGTAATAGGAGCTTATGCTGCATGTATATATATATAACATAGAATTTCTATTATATATCTTGAACAACTTGAAACATTCAACATCTAATTCTGAATATTTATGTTTGAAACATATCTAGTAGGTAGCAGTACAGCACATAGGTTGCTGGACCGAAGATGAAGTGACTTATTACATGGGAATATATATGTAATATATGGGGGTTGTTGATATTTTATAGATCGAAATGGGAGACAATATATATTATATTATTAGACAGAGGAAGGAAGGTAAGAAAGGGATAATTCTCATAATGTCATATCGGCATTATACTGTGCAATCCATTGGGACATGATCTGGACCTCATTTCTTCATTGCGCGTCTAACCAATTGCTTGTGTCCACTTTTGCAGGACGTAAATCCGAGCAATGGGCTCCTGCATGCACAAATAACAGGCTTTGGCTTTTATGTGTAGAGTGTAAAATCTTATATTTTGTATTATTTTGTATGTATTTTCACTGTATATATTTGTATTTGTACTCTTTCCAAATTGAGTCTAAGGATTATTCTATAGATCCAATAGAAACCATCTCTGTTTGTTAATACCAATTTTAATTTGTTAGATTCGGACTGGACTTGGCACTTTGATGAATTGGTTTTTGTACAGTTCTTATACTAAGCAGCCTAGCTGATGGTTAAAACTAGAACCATCAAAACGACCCAGTTAGCTTATTGGTTATGATGGTCTGAATCGAAGGAGGCTCAGGTTTATCGTTTACACCTCTACAATTTATTTCATATAATATTCAGGGTAAATTTCATATAATAATTTAGCTAATTGACTAAATGTATCTTTACTGTTTAAAAATTGACTAATGTTAGATCTATTGTTTATGATAATTGACTAATATTATTTTACTCTTTATTCTTCTTCAAATTTTCAATTCCAGCTACCCCACCAACCGAATCAAAGTTCTTAAGTGGAGCGAATTGCCAAACGTGGAAGCGAAAAAAAAAAAAAGGAGAGCAAAGGGAAGTCGAAGATTACAACAAAAAAAAGTCTAACTTTCTATTCAACTTTTTAAACTTTCAGACGCTTCGCTTCACAGACTCTGCAAGAGCACTCCTCTCTCCACAGCGAGATTAGACCGACTACGTCCCGACCCAAAACGGGATTTCGCTGGAATCCCATATTCAAGATCAAGATGAGACAAGGTCCTCGACCAGATATCAAAACCCCTCCAAAAGCCAAAAGCCTTCTTTCTTTTTACGTTTCTCTTATTGGATTTATCAACCAGAAGCCTTCTTCTTTCTTTTTCCGTTTTCCAAGCTCCAAAACATGTTGCTTCTTAAGTATCACCACAAACGCTACCATGCGTCTCCTGCGGTGCACCTATGGTGCTGTAAGGGAGAGGCACTGTTAACCACCGACATGCCAAAGCCCTCTGTCCTCTGCTTCTGCCATTACAGATTTCTTTTTCTACCCTTTTTATGTTTACTTGAAGATGTTTAGAGATTGCAGGAAAATGAAAGATGGATTTGAGAGAGTCACCGCCTTTTTCTTCTTTCCACTAGTTTCTGCCCTTTGCTTCCGACATGGTGAGTAGGCGGTGCTCATTGCCGCCGATGAACTTGACGGTGCTCATTGCTAATCGTCCTCTTTTGGCACCGGATCCTCACCTCGTCAGGGGAAAAGACGAGTGATCTTCCACAAATGGCAAACGGGCAGCGGTGGTTTGATCAGAGCTCTCTGCGATCGGAGTTCATGACCACCATTCCTTCCCACAACCTTTCTCTCTTTCTCTCTCCCCTCCTCTTCCACTTACTCTTTTCCACCATGGCGAATTTGGTACATCTCTCTCTGCCACCTCTCGTCTCCCTGTTTGGTCAGTTCCTCGGATGTTCCGTCGATTTCCCAGATGTGGAAGGCTTTGAAAGGTTTTAGGGTTTCTTAAATGATAGTGACAGATGATCCTGCCAATTGGGCAAAGCTGAGGTGGGATCCAAAACCAAGAAAATGTCTGAGGACCGAGGAATTATCCTTAGGAAGATACTCTGGTGCTCAAGTTAGTCAAGAAAAGTGAGTGATCGGGCCAAGCAGTTAGAGAAAGGTGCTGGTCTAAATAGAGTAACGGAATGGAATCAAGTGTTGGATCCCTTACCTTGAGCGGGAGATACTTTTTTTATAGCTGAAGATCCATGTTTTGATCAGATGAGACTTATGGGATTGTTGGGGTTAGCTTAACTACCGAAGCCTTCGGGATAAGAACTAATTCCAAACGGAATTGTTCCTATTTGTATGATGATCTCCTGTCTTTGTTGCACTTATCCACGTGATGTGAAACCGGCGTGGCCAAAGAGATAAAGTAAGACCATAGAAGTGATATAGTGCTGATGTGGCCGAAGAAATAAGACAGTCATGTAGGTGACACATGGCATCCGTAACCAGCTCAACCATAACCCAAACATTATTATTTAAATAAAAAAATAGTGAGGGAAAATTGTAAAAATTGTAAAAGGAGCTTAAGCTGTTGCATGTATAACATAGGTTTATTATTATTATCTTGAACAACTTGTACATTCAACATCTTCTTCCGACTATTCAAACATAGCTAGGTGCAGGTAGCACATTTAAACCCAAGATGGCTTGCCTTATTACATTGGAATATCGGAGTTGTTATTAGAGAGGATAATATGGGAAACTAAAAGTAGAATCGATGAAACAAACAATAATCTTAGTTAGACAAAGAAGGTAAATAAGGATGATATGATAGGCATCAACAATTTGCAGCCTGATCCGCTTTATACTGTGCGATCCACTGGGCAATGATTCGGACCTCACTGCTTCGTTGGACGGTTAACCAGTCTGGGTCATTTGGTTCTCGTGATTCAGGAAGTAAATCCAAGCAATGGGCTCCTGCACAAATTATAACATATCCAAGCTTTTTATTTGTATATGAAAAATTTGTTGCAACAAGTTACAATCCACTGAGAAGAATCATTAATCACCACCTACAGTACTTATGCTTCAAATAACAAATTAAAAAAGAATAAAGATAATACCATTTTTAGTAGTTAGGGCTACAAGGCTGTCTGATAAGTTTCCCAACACACTGGTACAAAACAGAACCCAATCAATTCAACTCAAATACGTTGATGATATATAGAAAAATGAAGCTGTATATACAACTCAAGTAGTTGTGGGGGTTTATATAATTGGTCACGTACCCAGCAATACTGTAAGGGTCTCTTAATCCATTTGAAAATATGATGTTGCTACCAAACCTCTTTAGAACCCGTTTAATATCCTGCACACGTACAATGAATCCATTGATACTACGTAGGCTTAATTAGTATAGTAGTAGTACTCGATGGGGTGGTGATCCATTGATACACGTACAATGAATCATTGGGTGGTGATCCAATGAGGCCTAGGGCTGACACCGTAGAAGCTCTTGCAGTACTCGATGCGGGCGTTTAGATCAAAATGCTGAGCATGAGGGAACAGGGTAGCGTTGATACCTCCGCCAATAGGCATTACCATCTCAGTACATGTCTATAATTATCACATATAGAAATTAAGGTATTAATTATTAATTACAACATTCAAACCAATACTTGTATATATATATAAAGCAGAAGACATTGACAATGCAAATAATAAAAGCAGAAGACATGTCCATCTAATTAATTATAGTGATGAAATTAAGTAACAAAGTATTTAGAAAAAAAAAATAATAAAAAGCAGAAGACATTGACAATGCAAATTAATAATTGGCCTGCCAACTCCACGCAGTATTTTGATTAAGATTTACGTTTCCAGCCGGTCCAATTGCACTTGGAACATTAAGGCATCGGAGGTTTCCTTTATACGCAGACACACCCGCAATGATCTTACCAAGAACGTCGGTTCCTTTGGGTGTTCCATCGATGCCTCTGCATATCAAAGCAACGGAGCCTGGAGGATAATCGTATTGTGCAGCGACCGCATATATACTGAATGTTAAGTAGCTCTTGAGCTCCGCAGAGTTGTTTAACGGGCTAAGTAATTAATGAAGATGAAACAGCAGCCGACACAAAGAGTTAATGAGGAAATTAATTAGTTAAAGATGAAGTAAGCAATATAATAGCACAGTTAGTTATATGCTTACACGCAAGTGTTGAATCTTTTACTTAGTACCGAAAGACCTTGGGGTTGGGAAGCCACTTTATCAATTTCAGCCCACGATTGCAGTATACTACTATAACAGCTCTCACTGGTTTCCTACACAACCCAAATTAAATCTTGTGTTAAGGCCGGGTTTGAACTTGAAGGAGAAATTATATTAATGAAAACAATTTTTGAATAATTTTTTCTTTTTTGCTTTGCTGCTTAATTATATTACTCTAAAATCCCTGGAAACCACAGAAAGATATCCATCTTGGGGTGTGATATCGTCAAAGTAAAGAATTGGAGCCGACGATGCAAGTGCGCCAAGGGCTATGTGTGGATACTTGAGGCGAAACCATGAAGCAAGCACTGGTGATGAGAAGCAAACAACAGTATTATTTAAAGAAACAATCAAGAGCATCCAATAACAATTATGATGCATGGGTTAATTTGTCAAGTACGTGTACATATATATACTTACTTCCACCATAAGAGCATCCAATAACAATCACAGGACAACCATTTGCAGATAAGTTTTTCTTTATCTCTAAGATAATTTCAGCATAATCTGCCAGAGCTTGAGACGAACTCAAGTACCCAAGTGTGCTAGCATTTTGAACCTCGCCAAACGGGACTGATTGTCCATAGTACCGGGTGCTGCAAAATATATAAGGGTCGTCATTAATTAATATACAAGTAAACTGTCAATAACTGAATGATCTCTCATCAATATATAATTAATCTTACCTCTATGTATACTATTAGATCATTGAATTGAGGAGCATGATCAGTTAGGAAACCGATAACACTTAGGTCGGTATCCATAGAGGTCTCCTCTCCAAGGTAAACAAAGATTGGAGCGCCGGACTTGCCACCTCCCCAGTACTTAGAATTGATTGCGTATCTCTGTTGAAAGGTGGTGTAGCTTTCAGGCCTGTAGTTGAAGTGGTCTAACGTCTGTGTATAGAAATAGGTCTTGAAATCTGAAGGAATGGAAGATTGGGCAACTCTGCCCCTCAACACCTCCGTCGTGTCTCGAATGACACCGAGCCTCGGCATATTCAGAGGTGCTGCAGAGGCACATGTTAGGTAGAGAAGAAGCAAGTCAAGCAGCACCGGAAGCCAAAGGATTGAAAATGTAGGAAGTTTGGAAGCCATGTCTTCTTCTTAATGAGATGTTGATTTCAAGAACTAATATTTGAAGGTGGTGACAAGCTCAACCATCTAGGTCCATGTTTATAAACATTGGAGCAACATAGCAAAGCCTCAATTCAATCATTTTATCTTATCTCTGATATTTGCAAATTAATATAAATCAAACACTACAAATTAAAACAGTTCTTGGAGTCCACATCCAAGGGTCCTTTAATTTTCTCCATATTCTATTAACGGATGATGATTGATGATATATATTGACTTTGATTGGCTGAATTAATTTTCTCCATATTCCAGAGCCAGTCTATTCTGCATTGACCAAGTCTATTTGCAAAGTTTGCTTCCATTTTGGGTGCAAAAGTGGTTGAAATAATAACTTTAATTTCATGTGCAAAACCACTTGGGCTTTGCTTGATACTCTTATCATCAAATGCAACACAAATGCTAAAACAACTGTTTAAAATGAGAAATATGATTATTGTTCATAACACTAAGCAAATTAAAATGAGAAATCAGGTTCCAACGGAACAAGGCCCAGTGAAGCATGTGGACCCCAGAATACAAGTCTTAGATGCCATAAGAAGGTAAGTTTCTGACTTTTTTTCTGCTATTAACATTCTGTTGACTTTTGATTTGGACCGAAGAACCGAACGCATGGTCTCCTACATCATATGTGAACAGTACTAAATAAAATTTATTATTAAAGAAAAAGCTTTTGCATCTTTTAAAAAAAAAAGAGGAAGACGAGACGAGGCCACACCTCCTTGCTTGTATCCTTTTCCTCTTTTTATCTTATCTGACAGTTTCTTATTGGAGTTTACATTCAAGAAGTGATAAAATAAACCCTAATTTCCTCATTCGGTTTATTTGCATTATCTTGTTTGGTCACGATGCGTGCGAATCTATTTTATATTGACCAATTCTAAATGCAAAGTTTGCTTAAACGAATGCAGAAAACGAATCTACGTGCACAATTAGCTTGGGCTTTGCCTTTTTTACATTCTTACACGATATGTTAACGTTGAAAAAAAATCGTTAAAAAAAAATAACTTTTGTTCCTTTTAAGAAAGAAGACGAAGACGAGGTCACGCCTCCTTGAGTCCTTGCTTCTATTATTATTATTATTTTTTTTTCTGTAATTTCAGTTGAGGTTTGTAGCTTTAATATCCAAAGCCGTCCCCTCTTTTTTATAATGTCAACTCAAATGCTTTCTTCTTGGGTTGGATCACCTGGAATGTGGAAACTCGTCCAAATACACCCCCACCACAAATATGGAATCGAATCCTGCTGAAAGCTGTGAAATCGGCATTTTGAATTAATTCTGGCACTGATGTAGTAACGCTTTTTAGTAAACACCCATGGAACTAAATATCCCCTTAATATCAAAGTACAAAACTTTTCAAAAACAATGACGTATGGCCTTAAGGTTCAGTTTGAAAGGTGTACTAAAACACAAAACCTTATATTTTTTATGTATTTTATACTGCACTTATTTGTATTTGTATTCTTTTCAAATTAAGCCTAAGCAAAAAAGTTTTTCACATATGAGCATGCAAGTGTTTAAACCAAACACACCAGTCAGTTTATGTGATGTTTTGTTTTTATTTCAAACATTGGAGTCATGGATTGTACACATTTATTGAGGGGTCTCTAGATTTTGACCGCTAGAGCCTTTGTAACTTGCCACATGTCAAAGGGATCAAGTCCATTATTGAATGGTTCCACCATGTAGTGTTTCAAACTGGTCTCATCAATTCAACGATGGGTTTAAATCTATGGAACGTGTGGCAAGTCCAAAGGCCCTAGACACAGGTAGACCATAAAGAGTCCTGTTCTTCCAAGGCCAAATTCTAGTTAACCATCTTTTGTAAAATGTTAACTAATAAATGTATCTATGACTTATGTATGGTTATAACTGACCTTGCTGATGTGGATAACAAATTCTGTATCTATAAATGGATGTCAAGAATAATGAAATAACACGATTCATTGAATAATGAAATCGGTCAGGGCTTAAGGCTTTGGTGAGCAGATCGGCAGGCTAACAAGACATGGATATGTGATGAAGCTGAAGTGCCTTGGACAGAATATGTTCTCGAACAAAATAACAATCAATACCGATGTGCTTTATCCATTCATGAAAGACAGGATATGTGGCGATGTGGATAGCAGCCTGACTGTCGCAATAGTGTCATTGAAGCAGAAATGGATAGACCAAGGTTTTGAAGAACATGTCAAATCCATAAAATCTCAGGCTGCGGTGACTATAGGGTGATATTAGTTTCAAGAGAAGACCGTTGATTCTTCAAAAACAAATTTGCATCTATTATGTTGTTATTCTTTTAGTAGGAAAAATGATAGATGTCCATTAAATATAGATTATTTAAGTGATGTTTGGCATCAATGATGATTTCTCCTTGTTGATTATTTAGAAATTGGTGGTTTTTGGAATTAGTGATTTTTGAAAAATGGTCAAAATTTGTTGTTTAGTATCATTTATGCCATGTAAACTGATTTTTGAGAAATCAGCCTTGAATTTGTTTGGTACTGATTTTCAAGAGCCAATTATTTTTGTATTAGAGTTATTATTCAATGCCATGTGGGATGCCATGTCATCCTCAAAAAATTGGAACCAGTTAAAAATCAAAAAATCACTAGAAAAAGTGATCCCTGAAAAAGGGCTGATTTCAATAATCAAATTTTGGCTGATTTTGCAAAAATCAGCATAATCAACCAATTAAACAAGAAAAAATCATTGATTCTTGAAATTTTGATGAGGATCCTATGCGGTGCCAATTTCTGGGAAATCATCATCGATGCTGATGCTGTTTAATCCGAGGTGGTGCATGAATCGAGGAGGGCAATTAGATAGTCCTTGTTGGCAGGGTAGGGCCGAGCTACAAGGACGAGGCCGCGCTTCAAGACATGTGATCAAGGAAATAGAAGCCAGAGGCCCGAGGAATTATCCCTGGGTAAGAACTCCAATGCTCAAGTTAGTAGGAGGTGATAGGATGGTCGGGCAGAGCTATAAGGATTCCGGTCTAAGCTAAGTAGCAGTGTAGATCTCAAAACTTGGATGCCTTACCTCGAGCATGGAGTACCTTTTTATAGCCGAAGATCTGTGTCCTGATTGGATTGGGCTTCCGGGGTTGTCGGAATGAAGTTTGTCGCCGAGGTATTCGGGGTAGAGTCCCATTCCCCAACGGAGTCGTCTTCCTTACTCCTCATTACCCATAGTTGTGCTCATCCATATGACGTGTAGTCGATGTGGCGGGAAGGATAAGATGGGGTACCACAGTAATAGTGTAGCTTGGTCGAGCTAGCCCGACATGGCTGAGCTATCCCGACGTGGCCGGGCTAGGCCAGCGTGGCCAAGCTATGCCAATTCGGCCGAGTTAGGATGACATGGTAGGGTGAAAGTTGGGTGGCCACGTGTCTTGCAAGGCCAGCTCAGCCATGACCCAAACACCACTCCCCCAATTCTGAAGTCAAGGAATGAAGTTTTCTAGGTTCGTTGCCCGGTTGAGAAACATCCGAGCATGCGTATCATCCATGTCGTGTTGGTCGTTGCCGAGGAGTCATTCGATGTTGGCTGTAGAACTTAAATGAGAACCAAAATTTTGGTTCCCGAACCACTCCCCTAGTTCTGCTGTCGAGGAGGGGGAATGTTTGGCCTGACCATTACGTGGCCTTGTGGCCATAAGCCGCCTAGTTCGAGGATTTGAATGGCCTAGCCGAGGATTTGCGTCAAAGGCTGGACTAGTACGGCGGGTCTCCGCGTTGAAGGTTGGACTGATACAGTAGCTGAACTAGCGCAATTAATGGGCTCAATTGCTGCCTGCCGAGGGTGCCGCTTCTGTTTCCGAGGCTTCCTGCCATACATTATTGGTCGCATCGGTTAGCCTTCCGAGGCATTGTCAGTGGTGCTTCATCTACACCATTGATCTCTCCTCGGTCTATGCCCTTGATAGTTATAAAAGGGAAAAGTGGTCCCCCCTTCCCTATCCTCAGTATCGCTTACAAGAGTTTGCCATCCACTGCTTCGTAGATTCGTCGGTCACATAGTTCGACAGATAGCTTGGTAGACAGCTCGGCAGATAGCTCGGTAGACAGCTCGGCAGATAGCTTGGTAGATAGCTCGACGAGTAGCTCGGTAGCTTTCGTTGTTTGGCTTCACAAATTGCCCGGTATGTCCTCTTCATCTCGTTGGTCCTCTTTCTCATTCGGGTCCTCCAATAGTTTTGGTTCTAGCTCTTCTCGTGGTTCGATCTACGAGCCTGAGCTGAGAGACTCCGTGGCTACCAAAATTGAGGAAGCTGAGGCTGGTCCCTCCGATATGGAGATGGAGCTTCCTCTTCGGGTAGGTTGTCGGTTCGGTACCACACCTGACGTCTTGATGCCCGAGGATATGGCTTGGATCCGAGCTACATATGCCATTCCCGTGGAATACCAGATAAGGTGTCAGCTGCTAGGGGAGATGGCCACTGATGCTCAGCCCGGTGAGTTGTGTGTTTATGAACAATACTTGGAGGCCGGGCTGAGGTTCCCGTTGAGAAAGGGGTTCGTCAAGGTGCTAAAATGGTACAGGGTGTTGCCGATGCAGCTGATATCGAACTCTTTTAGGCTTCTACTCGGCCTTATGTCCTATTGTGTCGTCCGCGATATTGAACTGACCCTGGGGATAGTGAGATTTATGCTCTAACTCAAACACCACCAGCAGGGGTACTATTACTTCTCCACCCAGCGGAACATTCGGTCGTTGGTCGGGGCCCCTTCTTCGGTGAAGCACTGAAAGGAGTCGTTCTTCTTTGTGTGAATCCCTAGGGTCTTCCTTTTCTTGCCGAGTTGCGGGGGCCGAGGACGTCTCTACTGCAGCCCCAATGGTCGGCGCTTACTTGGGAGGAGAGATTGACCCTGAGCATGACCCACAAAATCGACGTTATCGCGTACACATGCTCGGAGATGCTGATGCTCGTCGGGCTGATGGAAAGGGTGGCCGATCTGTTTCCTTTTACTTTTGTTTGTCGAACTAAATTTATCTTGCCTGCCTTGTACTTATCTTGGGCCTCCTATGTTGCAAGTGTGAGCATGGACAGTAAAGAAGAAATTGTTCATCGGATGAAGGCAATCCGACAAAGGCAGGAACGAGCCGGTGTGCAACTAGAAGCTCGTCCCGAGGCAGAAGAGCGACCACGATCCGAAGACAGGGCGGCTCATCGGCGAAGAAGAGTTCGACAATGAGAGGTTGAGGAGGATGACATCGTCATGGTTGACCTCGAAGGGGTTCATCATCTCGTGGATGCGCCGGTAACTAAGGCGGGAAGCAACTCGGGTCTGCACATGCCGAGTTAGTCAGTTCACGTAGACGATAATCTGGAGTCGCCCGGGGTTCCCGAGCAGCTACTGCGAAAAATCATAACCATGTCCACAGCTCGGGAGTCAATCGGGGTTTGTAGTAGAGCCTTGGAATGTGCAATGCTTTGGTCTACTGCCCAAGTAAATCCTCTTCTTCTTATTCCTTGTGTTTTTGCTCTACTTTTTGGTGAAATTATCATATTTGTCTGCAGTTGCACTAGTTAATCGTCTCCGAGACGTTCGATCATCATACGAGTGAGAACACGCTGAATATCTGCGGTAGAAGGCCCAGTTGGCCGAGATCCAAGCTATTGGGGAGCGGTCAGCCGCACTGGAGAGGGAGGTGGACGAGTTAAAGGCGCAACTAGCTGAGCAGGCTAGTCTTGTCCAAGAGTTGAAGTGGGAGATGGCCGAGCTCATGGTTGAGCGGGACAGGCTGAAGCAGGAGGCCGTTGAGGAAGCCATCAACGAGTACAAGGCATCGCAGGAGATGCAACTGCACATGGATGAGTATGTCAAGGCTTCCTTTGCAGTTGGGTTCAACGTTTTCTGACAAAGGATCCTTCGTCGTCACCCGGAGTTAGCCATTGAGTTGCAAGGCTAGGATGCCTTTGACCCTAATTCCTCGGCAGCCTCCTATGTTCATTATTTCCTGTGTTTGTTTTTCTTCTTTTTTTTTTGTGTTGGCTTAGTATGCCAAGCCTTAAACGATGTAATGGACCATCTTAAGTTGAATATCAGTTCTTCTTTATGTTGACTATGCCTGTTGTTGTTGCTATACTTATGCATGTGCATTTTCCTTTTTTCAGCCGAAGCATGCCCGGTCGGGCTATTACGCATGCCAAGCTGAGCTACACCTCGACATCTTGTTACTTGTATCATTTTTCTTTCGCTGGCCAAGGTGTGGCCGACTGGGATATTGTGTGGGCCGAGCTAGGCTTTGCTTCAGGCATCCTCTTCGTACTTTGTGATTCTAGTCCATTAGCTAAGGTATAACCGACCGAGGCATGGCCAGTCGGGCTAAGCCTCAGCATCTCCTATCTTGCACTGACCGATGCTACCGTTGCCCGAGGTGTAGCTAGCTAAGCTATGCTTTGGTGTCCCCAGTCTTGTGCTGGCTGAGGTGTAGCCGGTCGGGCTTTGCCTTGGCGTCGCCAATCTTGTGCTGGCCGAGGTGTAGCCGACCGGGCTATTCCTTGGCATCCCCAATCTTGTGCTGGCCGCAGTGTCATTGCCGAGGTGTAGCCGGTCAAGCTATGCCTTGGCATCCCCAATCTTGTGCTGGTCGAGGTGTCGTTGGCCAGGCTAAGCCTCGGTGTCCCCAGTCTTGTGCTGACCAAGGTTACCGTTAGTCGAGGTGTAGCCGGCCAGGCTATGCCTCGGTGTCCCTAGTCTTGTGCTGACCGAGGTGTTGTTGGTCGAGGCAGAGCCGGCCGAGCTATGCCTCGACGTCCCCAGTCTTGTGTTGACCGAGGTTACCATTGGTCGAGGTGTAGCCTGTCGGGCTATGCCTTGGCGTCCCCAATCTTGTTTTGTCTGAAGTGTCGTTGGCTGAGGTGTAGTCGATCGGGCTATGCCTTGGCGTCCCCAATCTTGTGCTGGTCGAGATGTCGTTGGTCGAGGTGTAGCCAGTCGGGCTAAGCCTCGGCGTCCCCAGTCTTGTGCTGACCAAGGTTACCGTTGGTCGAGGTGTAGCCAGCCAGGCTATGCCTCGGTATCCCCAATCTTGTGCTGACCGAGGTGTTATTGTCCGAGGCAAAGCCGGCCAGGCTATGCCTCGGTGTCCCCAGTCTTGTGTTGACTGAGGTTACCATTGGACGAGGTGTAGTCGGCTGGGCTATGCCTTGGCATCCCCAATCTTGTGCTGGCCGAAGTGTCGTTGGCCGAGGTGTAGTCGGCCGGGCTATGCCTTGGCGTCCCCAATATTGTGGTGGTCGAGGTGTCGTTGGCCGAGGTGTAGCCAGCCGGGCTAAGCCTCGGCGTCCCCAGTCTTATGCTGACCGAGGTTACCATTGGTCGAGGTGTAGCCGGCCACGCTATGCCTCGGTGTCCCTAGTCTTGTACTAACCGATGTGTTGTTGGCCGAGGCAGAGCCGACCGGGTTATGCCTCGGCATCCCCAGTCTTGTGTTGACTGAGGTGACCATTGGCCAAGGTGTAGTCAGTCAGGCTATGCCTCGGCGTTCGTAGTCTTGCACTGACCAAGGTTACTGTTCTCTGAGATCTTTCGGTTTCCAAGCTCTCAACCATGAGACACTCAGTTTCTGGTCTTGGAAGCCTTTGGGGCCCTTCTACGGCTAGCCGTTTCCCAACTAGCTCAACCGTTAAGTCGGCAGTAGTAAGGAGTTCCTCGACCGCCCTCAGGCCTTACTAGGCAGGGCGTTCTTCCTCCACGTTTAGGCTTAGCCGTTGGCAGCTGAGTCGGGTAGCTTGCTTGGCAATGTGTTGTCGAGCTGGGCGCAATGGGCTCAACCTTTGTGGTTCGGATGAGTCAGCTCAGTTGGCAATGCGACTTAGCATGTCCGCGTGTAGTGGGTGCGGTCGTCATGGGCACGCCTCTAGGTCGATGAAGTAGCTTAAAAGGAGACTTTTATTGCTTGTGGGTCTACTGGTAATACATCTTGAGGTTTCCCGAGTTCCAACTCCTTGGTATTGGTCGACCCTCAAGGTCTTCAAGTCTATAAGTACCTGCTCCGAGGACTCTGGTGAACCTATATGGCCCTTCCCAGTTTGGTCCGAGCTTTCCTTCTCCCGGTGTGGGACTATGACTTTGCGCAGAACGAAATCGCATGTCTTGAATTTTCGTCTCCTTACCTTAGAATCGTAATGCCATGCCATCTTCTATTGTTGTGCAACCATCTTCACATGTGCTCGGTCCCGAGCTTCTTCTACTAGGTCCAACTCCACGCGTAGATCTTCGTCATTCTGTCCCTTGTCAAAGAGCTTAGTCTGAAGGGTTGGGCAACCTATTTCGACGAGGATCATTGCCTTGGCCCCGTAGGTCAAACTAAAAGGGGTCTCTCCGGTGGCAGTTCGTGGGGTCATCTTGTAAGCCCAGAGAATGCTCGGCAGCTCCTCAACCCACTTCAACTTCTACCCACTTCGTGAAGTATTCTGCTGCTACAAGAAAGAACTTCTTCTGTGTAACCGTGGTGGGGAAAGGGTTGGGCTGGTGATGTAGATTAGTGTGGCATTGGCAACTATCGCACTTTCGGACTAACTGGGCGACATTCTATTTCATCGTTGGCTAGAAATACCCCTGTCAGAGTGCCTTATGGGCTAGTGTGCGTGCGCCGAGGTGATCTCCGCAAATGCCCTCATGTATTTCCCTAAGGACGTAGTCTGCCTCAACGGGGGGAAGGCACCTCAAGTAGGGCAGTGTGTGGGAACAACGGTAGAATTGAGCCTGTATCAAGCAATACGCAGTTGCTTTGTGTTGGAGTCTTCTTGCTTCTGCCCAATCCTCCGGGGAGGTGCCCTCTCGAAGATACTCAATTATGGGGCCATCCAAGATGAGGCATGTTGCACTAGAAGGATGAAGACGGCTAATGGCACAATGTTCAGCTGGGCCAGCGTGTCGAGCCGAACAGTTGAGTCAAGGTCGGTCTGTGACGAGCTGGCGAGCTCTGAAAGGGCGTTGACTCGAACATCTCGGCTCAAGGGATCTGCTGGATGTCGAAGTGCTTGAGTTGTTGAATGAGCTCCTACACCTTCTGCAGGTGGTGCATGAACCGAGGAGGGCAATCAGATAATCCTTGTCTGTAGGGCGGGGCCGAGCTACAAGGACGAGGCCGCGCTTCAAGACCTATGATCAAGGAAAAGAAGTCAGAGGCCCGAGGAGCTATCCCCGAGTAAGAACTCCAACGCTCAAGTCAGTAGGAGGTGATAGGATGGTCGGGCTGAGCTATAAGGATTCTAAGTAGTGGTGTAGGTCTTAGAAGTTGGATGTCTTACCTTGAGCATGGAGTACCTTTTAATAGCCAAAGATCTATGTCCTGGTCGGACTGGGCTTCCGGGGTTGTTAGGATGAAGTTAGCCGCCGAAGTATTCGGGATAGAGTCTCATTCCCCAATGGAATTGTCTTCCTTACTCCTCTTTACCCGTAGTTGTGCTCATCCATATGACGTGTAGTCAATGTGGTTGAAAGGATAAGATGGGGTTCTATAGTAATAGTGTAGCTTAGTCAAGCTAGCCCGACGTGGCTGGGCTAGGCCAACATGGCCAAGCTATATCGATTCAGCCGAATTAGAATGATGTGGCAGGGTGATATGAGCGACCATGTGTCTTGCAGGACCAGCTCAGCCATAACCCAAACAAATGCCAAACATCACCTTGATGATATTACATTTGCTTATAGAATGTCTTTCAGAATGCCATGAAATCCATGAAATTTTTCTCTTCGTTCTTTCTATTTCTAAAAAAGGATGCTAGAATTTGGAAAAAATGATTCAGGTGGGTTGAAATATATCCTTTGTATTTCCTTTTTTTTTCTTTCAAATCTCTCTTATGTTTCTCTGTTGTTCCTTATTTTTTAAAATTAAAAAAAAAAAAAAAAACAGTTAAGAACACTTTTGTCCTTTACTTTTAATCTGCAACTATTTTAAAGTTTGAAAAGAAAACATATATTAATTCATTTACCTTTTTTGGATAAGTAAATTGATGATTTGTATTAAATGGAGGAAGAGACCTTTATTGTTGGTTGTCTGATTTAGGGGGGAAAAAACGAAAGAGTGAAAGGAAAAATTATAAAAGAAGCTTAACCCGGTACGTGAACAATACTTGATACATGCATTCAACATCTTATTCTGAATATTCTGATTGTTCAAACATAGCTAGCAGGTAGCGTACAGCACATCGGTTGCTCTTCTAAACCCAAGACGCCATGCCCTAATACATGGGATGATGGGGCTAGCAGGCTTAGCACTTTGCAGTGTTGTTATTAGAATTTAGAAAGGTAATATGGGAAACTAAAGTAGAAGAATCAAACAAACGTACATCAGACAGAGGAAGGTGAATAAGGAATCTTCTCGTGACAGATGACGCATCAACGATTTGCAGCCCGATCCGCTTTATACTGTGTGATCCATCGGGCAATGATTCGGACCTCACGGCTTCGTTGCGCGGTTAACCAGTGTGGGTCATCTGGTGATGTAGGAAGTAAATCCAAGCAATGGGATCCTGTACAAGGTATACAGATTTCTTACAAATTAAAATTCATGAGAAGAACGTCCAATTAAGGTTCCGCATGTTGGAGCGGGTCTAAAGGATATACTATGACTCCAGTAGAGATCACCTCTTTTGCTAAAACCAGTTTTAATTGAATTGGGATCTGGTCCCAATTAGGGTGTTGATTGTACTGGATTTGGTTAAATCCGATCCAATCTAAATTAAATTGAGTCCATTACAATAATTGGATCGGTCCAATTTAATATTTGGACAGAAATATTGGCTCAAGCCAACCCAGGTGCAATCCAATCCAATAAATCCTTTAGACCATTAAATCAGGATTAGTCCATTTCAATATGCACAACTTATTGGTTTTTCCAATCCATCTAAGTTGATTTTAGTTTGAACAGGGTCTAATCCAAAACGAATCCATTGATACACCTAGTCCCGATACACTGTTTCAACAGGCATTGTAACCGTACATTGGAAACATCTCTCATATCCTGTTGGAACCACGATTTGGGATCGAATCCGGGTTCGTTTTAATTTGTTCGGAAGCATCTACCTTACCCCCTTCATGGCCAGATATTTCAAATGTATGGCTGCAATGGCAATTGGAACCACAATTTGGGACAAGATCCGGACTGGTTTTAATTTGTTAGATCCAAGCTGGACCAGACCAGTTGATGAACCAGTGAGGGTGGTTTAACCATCAAAACCGTAACCCGGTGAGCTTCCAATTTTTAGTCTAATTTGAGTCTGACAACATTGGCTGAAACTAGTCTTATCACATGATCGTACCCAAAAACTGCACACAATTTTATCCCATCATGTGTTGAAGATTTTGCCTTAAATAAACCTTTTCCCATATAGTAACATTTGGCCCAAAAAAAAAAAAAAAAAAAAGTGAATGGGGGACGATCGAGATGGTTACAATCACTATATAATCACATTTTTGCCTCAAATAAAAAACTAAATAAGAAATGAAAGATATACCTTGTTTAGTAACTAGGGCGACAAGGCTGTGTGATAAGCTTCTCAATACACTGTGATACAAAACAAAACCCAATCGTTTCAATTCAAATAAGTTGATGATAGCTAGAAAATGGATATATATATATATATATATATATATATATATATATACAAGTTCTCATTTTTTTTTACCCAGCAACACTGTAAGGGTCTCTGAGTCCATTTGAAAATATTATGTTGCTACCAAACCTCTTTAGAACCCGTTTAATATCCTGCATGCACAATTAATTTCATTAATTCATTAATAATAATGTAAGGCCTAATTAGTAGTGTTTTCTTTGGTTGGAGAGAGAGAGAGAAATACGTGGCCACCAAAGTAGGTGGTGATCCAATGAAGCCTAGGGCTGACACCATAGAAGCTCTTGCAGGTCTCGATGCTGCTATTAAGATCAAAAGGTGGAACTGGGAACAGAGTAGCGTTGATACCTCCGCCAATGGGCATTACCATCTCAGTACATGTCTAGAAATAAAAGGGACGTATTATTAGAACATTCAAATCAAATACTATGTATCTTTTTTAGTGACGAAACCAAGTATTATTTAGAAAACAGATGAAGACATGCATTGATATTGATCACCTGCCAATTCTACGCAGTGTTTTCATTAAGTTGTACGTTTCCAGGTGCTAGTGCACTTGGAACATTGCTTTTGCTTGAGACATTCCCCTTATAAGCAGACACACCTGCAATGATCTTGCCAACAATATCCGTCGTTCCTGCTTTGGGTGTTCCATCAATGCCTTTGCATATCAAATCAACGGATCTTCGAGGATAATCATATTGAGCTGCTCTTGCATATATACTGTATGTTAAGTATCTCTTGAGCTCCAAAAGGTTGGTAAACGAGCTAATTAATTAATGAAGAAATTAACACACAACAAAAAGATCTAGTTAGAATGTTGAATTAAAACTAATTAAGATGAAGCAGAGATAGAGTTACATTATTATTCGCCGGTCTAGCTTTGCTATGACTTACACGCCACAAGTCTTGAATCTATTGCGTAGTAACGAAAGACCTTGACCTTGAGATTGAGAAGAAGCCACCTTATCAATTTCAGCCCACGATTGCAGTATGGTATTGTAGCAGCTCTTGCTAGTTTTCTACACAACCCACATGTACGTCAAAGCTAAATCTTGTTTAGAATTTGAACGAATTGAATACATGCAATAATTTCTTTTCTTTTCTTTTCTTCGATCGTTTTTAGCTTACTTTAAAAACCCTGGAAGCCACAGAAAGGTATCCATCATCCGGTGTGATATCGTCGAAGTAAAGAATTGGAGCAGATGACGCAAGGGCGCCGAGGGCTATGTGAGGATACTTGAGGCGAAACCATGAAGCAAGCACTGATGATGAAAAGCAAAGACTTAATGAAATTAACAATAAATTGAAGAGTCCTGCTCTGTGGTGATAGCGATATAAGCAGTTCATTTTTATGGGGTTTGTTTGTTAAGTACTTACTTCCACCATAAGAACCTCCAATAACAATCACAGTACAACCATTTGCAGATAAGTTTTTCTTTATATCTAGGATAATTTCAGCATAATCTTCCAGAGCTTGAGACGAGCTGAAGTACCCGTGTCCTAGTATTTTGAACCTTGCCAAATGGGACTGATTCTCCATAGTAGCGGTGCTATAAATGAACAACACAACACTAATCTGTCAGCTGAGATTCTCAGAAAAATTAATAATTAATGCTCTCTCAGTAATTTAATAATAATCTTACCTCTATGTATACTATAAGAGCATTGAATTGAGGAGCATGATCAGTTAGGAAACCGTCAAAGCTGATGTTATCCAAAGACTGTTCCGCCCCAAGGTAAACAAGAATCGGAGCGCCGGACTTGGCACCGCCCCAGTACTTAAAATTAATCACGTATCTCTGTTGAAAGGTGGTGTAACTTTCCGGCCTGTAGTTGAAGTGGTCTAGCGTCTGTGTATAGAAATAGGTTTTGAAATCTGACGAAATGGAAGATTGGGCAGCTCTCAGCCTCCACACCTCGGTGTCTGGAATGACACCGAGCCTCGGCATATTCAGAGGTGTTGCGGAGGCAAATGTTGAGCAGAGAAGAAGCAAGTCAAGCAACACTGGAAGCCAAAGCATTGAAAATGTAGGAAGTTTGGAAGCCATGTCTTCTCCTTAATATTAAGAGATGAGGTTGATTTCAAGAACTAATATTTGAAGGTGGTGACAAGCTCAACTAGCTCTAGGTCCATATATTTATAGACATTCAAGAACTAATATTTCAAAAACCTTATTCAAATATTTTATCTGATAGTTTCAATTATAAATCAAAACCAACTTATACAAAACAGTTCTTGATGAGTTCACCTTGACTGATTCTAATAATGCAAAAGTTTATGTAAAACTTGCTACCACTTGGAATGTAAAAGCGGTTGAAAAATTATCAAACACCTATAAATTAAACCGAACCCATGTGCAAATTAGTTAATTGGCTTGGGTTTTGCACTTATACCCATAAAAATCGAACCTATCAATTACGCCTATGATATGTTAACTAGTTGATCTGGGCCGTAGATCGAACCACAACGCAAGATAACAATGCTAGTGATTATATAGTGAATACTCTCTACATACATGACATGTTAACGTTGATTAAAATTCATTGTTAACGAAAAAACTCTTGCGCTTTTTTTTTTAAGAAAGAGCGAAGACTGAGGCCACACGTCCTTACTTCTAAAAACTTTTGTAATTTCATATGAGCTGGCCTTAACATGCACAACCCTTTCTCTTTTTATACAAGGAGGGAGTGTCAACCCAATGACTTTTCTAATTGGGTTGGATTGGATCAACTGGAAAGAAGAAACTCCTGGACGGAAACGGAGTTGAAAATTCCACTCATCCAAACACCCATAAATATATGTTAATTATCTATATTAGAAATTAGAAAGAGGAAAGAGGGGGGAAGTGAGGCTACTCTCACAACAGTCCACAGAGCTCATAGTCAATGTTTGTATATTAAGATATCATTATTGAAAGACTCCTTCTCCACCCTTAATAGTCAATGTTTGTATATTAAGATATCATTATTGAAAGACTCCTTCTCCACCCTTAATAGTCAATGTTTGTATTAAACTCTCTCTCTCTAGATTTCCCATGTGTGTAACATCTTTCTTCTCCCATTAAATCCTTACTTTTTTCTTAAATCTCTCTTAATCTCTTTTATCCCTCTTTATAACAAAGTAAGAATATAAATTTGATGAGTCGGATTAGATTTAGGTCCAAATCAAGACCAGTCCTATATATCAGACAACCCGATTTAGTGACCTGATTCCAAACCCATATATTGAAATTTCCTAAGTTCCTTAACTAGCTGAGCCATGGAATACCAAACCAAAATACTGGTCCAATTACGCTGGATACTAGAGATAACTCCATCAACTAAAAGTACCCTTAACATCTCCATCCAACGGAACCCATTAGCTTGCAGAATTGAGGGTTACAATCTCATACAATACCCATACTTCCAAGTGGCAGTTATTGAAAGAACTGCTATACCTCAGCGCCATATCAGCATTTGGCACAATAAATGTTTATTGGCTTTGAAATTATCATTTAGTAACCTTCAAAAAAAATACTATTGTTTGGTATGGCCGTTTATTGAAAAAACGCTGATAGACGTTTCTTCAAAGGATTAAGAGGTTTCACTATGTAGTGTCTCAAGCTGGTCTGACCACATCAACAAGGGGTTAGCAGTTAATGCAAGAGACACTAAAGGTTATGTAACTCCTCAATTAATGAGAGGTGAAAGAAGGTTATTAAGAAGCCATTAAAGCTTCGAGCATAACCTTTATAGGGGAGGTGATCAAGGAACTTAATTGTATTTGGTCATGTTTAGAGAAAGATCCTTAGAATTTATTAAGGGGAACGAAAGGCCATGAATTACTTCAAATCAACAATTAAATTTCCTTGATCCAATGATTATGATTGATTGTTAGGCCTTGGCTTCTACTATAAATTCCCCACCCCTCTCCAGTATAAAGGATCCACCAATCCACAAATTTGACTTGAAGACCTCCTTTGCTTTTCAGTAAGTTATTTACCCAGGTAAATGCAATTACCTGGGTAAGTTTTTGCTGAGGAAACATTTATCCAAGTAAGTGCATTTACCCATGTTCTTTTATTTCCTTGGTAAATAATGTAATGATCAGTTTAGCCATAAAAATCCATTATTAAAATGGGCTTTTTTGTTTCATTCAAGTGTTGGCAATTTTCCCTTTAGGTGGAAAAGTTATTTACCCACCTAGGAGATGGGTATTACTTACTCAGGTAAATGATACCGAAGAAAATAAACTTTTCCTATTCTCCACATAAAGCTGAAGAAAAGAACATGGGATTCTTGATCAATGGAAACCAAAATCCCATTGACCAAATTCCCCCCCCCCCCTCTCAAAATCTCAAAAAAGAACGCCCCTGAAATGTTTCTTGAAGTAGCTTTAGAGCTTTTCTATATCTTTCTCCTCTTCTCTAGCTTTTGGAGTTGACGAAACTAGAGAGCATATAGTGGAGTGGGTGTGATTATCTTGTGATTTCCCTTCTTACTCCAACATATATTTTGAAGAACGTTTAAGTCTATCATACCTGGTCCTTAATGAAACTTGGACTGCATTAGGTGGTATATATCAAGAGCAATATCGTTTGTTGGGTTGTGGGAAGATTGGTCCGATGGTTCTAAGCAGGCATGCTCGTGCCAATAATGCTAATGACCCAATATGGGAACATAATCTTCGAGATATCAAAGTGGAAGAATTAACAAGACAAGTTCAATAGCTAACAACATGTTTACAACACTTTGAAACTAAAAGCCATGTAAATGTTGGTCTCACCTTTGAGGATGAAATTAACCCTTTTATCATCGTGATCTACATGAATAATCAGATAAGGGGAAATGGATGATCATGTAGATCAACCCTATGCTCAATTTCGAGATGTCGATATGAAGTTGGACATCCCTAAATTCGACGGTAAGATCAAACCAGATGAGCTCACTGATTGGTTGAATACTATAAAATGCATATAAAGAAGTACTAGATCTGCAGAAGGTAAAAATTGTAGCCATCAAGTTAATTAAAGAAGTATGTATCTGATAGGTGGAAACAATTGAAGGTCTGAAAGGAGAGATTAGGAAAATCAAAAAAATAAAAAATAAATAAAGATGAAGACAGAAATGAGGAAAAAATTTCTTCCTGAAAATTATCTTCAAGAATGATACACAAAAAAAAAAAAAAAATCATCACAGGTATAAGAGAGTTATATCTATTCACTATATATATGACGTAGAGTGGTCGAACCAAAGGTACAAACCATTGTACACTACTTAAGTGGACTACACAAGGAGATACATGACATAATGGTACGTTTTGTAGCCTTACTGGACATATAATTAATGTAGTCTACCAATTGGCAATCAAAGTGAAGAAACAACAAGCACAGAAATCTAACAGGTCAATTGTAAGGTTTACCACTTGTAAAGACCCACAAACTTATAAGCTAGCATGGTTCAAGAAAGGAAATGAGATAATTACTGATAAGCATTGTTTAGTGTCTTATATTAGCAAAAACTACAGACAACATATGGTGTGAGGTGGCATCTATGGATACTTGCCATCTTTTATTGGGTAGACCATGGCAATATGAAAGAAAAGCTCAACACAATGGGTTCAAAAATTCTGAATTACACCCTCTAGAAAGATGGTGTCATAAAAAGCTTAGGTCCATCCAGGAAGGACTACATATCTAAGGTTGTTAAAAGGTAAGAAATAGTAATTTTTCCAAAAATAGTACAAAATGGGTTTTTCATGTTTTTTTGAAGTTGTAATTTTCAGTAGTTAAATCTTTTTCCAATCAAACGGGAAAAGACTAAAACATGGACTACCAGATTTTTAAAAAACCAACAGCCCACATGAAAAAAACGCATCAAACAGGATCTAGATTCAATACCAAGGACGGGTTATATATACAAGTATATAGTCATGCTTTATTTGGCTTGTCAAATGCACCAATTACATTTATGCGCTTGATGAATCAGGTATTTTGACTATTAAGAGGTAAATTCCTTGTTATATATTTTAATGATATATTAGTATGCATTACGGATAAAGAACAACATATTCCAAAAGCAACTTGGGAGAACGTCTTAATGGACTTTGTATTGGGGATACCAATAACAAGGAGAAGAGTTGATCTATACTAGTTGTGGTGGACAAATCAAGATAACACACATCATTGCCTACAACAAAACATTTGATGGACCTCATGTGGTAAAACTATACTTGAAGGAGATTGTGAAGCTCGTGGAATTCCTAAAACCAATACTTCTGGGGATAACAAGCACCAATGGGATTTAACCCTATCATAATTAAGCTGAGTTTGAATACAATCAATCGAAGAATAAATCAACTGAAAAGTACTCATTTGAGATTGTTTATGGCCGAGTTCCCAACAGACCATTGGATCTTATTCTCCATTACCTATAACCAAGAAATTTAGTGGAGATGCTAAAGACATGACAAGCTACATTAAGAAATTACGTATACAAGTACGAAGGAGGTTAGAAGAAAGGAACAAGAAATATAAAAACATTATAGATAATCATCGATAGAAAGTGGAATTCAAGGAAGGAGATCTTGTTACTTGCACAAAGAAAGATTCCCATGAGGAAAGCATGGTAAGTTGAAGGATAAATTTGATGGGCCATTCCAAACTTTGAAACAAACTGGAGAGAATACCTATTAGATTGAGCTTATTGGTGACATAGATGTCTCAGTTACATTTAATGTTGCAGATTACATGCAACTTTATCAATTCTGATGATGCTGATCTTGACTTAAGGATGAGTCTTTCTCAATGTAAGAGGTCTGATGTAAGAGCATTTAATGCAAGAGACACTGAAGGATCATATAACTCCTCAATTAATGAGAGGTTAAAAAGTGTTATTGAGAAGCCACTAAAGCTTCAAGCATATATAACCTTTCTAGGGGAGATAAAGGATTTGTATCAGGCATATATAGAGGAAGATTCATAGAATTTATTAGGGAAATGAAAGGTCCAAATCAATGGTTAAGATTTCTTTGAGCCAATGGCTATCATTGATTGCTAGGCCTTGCCTCCTACTATGAACACCCATTCCCATGTAGTGCAAATTAAAGGATCCCGAATTTCAATTGAAAACTTTCTTTGATCGAATAGCTTTAGAGCTATCCAGCCTCTCCTATCTCTTTGTCCTCTTCACTAGCTTTCGGAGTTGGTGAAGCCCAAAGCTTAGTTGAATGAGTGTGGTTGTTTTGTAATTTCCCTTCTTACTCTATTGCATATAATTTCGAAGAGCGCTCAAGTTTTTTCATCCCTCTGGTCCTTGGTGAAAGACTTGGGTTGCATTATGTTCAAATCTTTTTATCATGTGAATATGGGACATGGGGAAAGTTCAAAGACCCCAGACAAGTAGATGGTAAAGATTCTTGTTCTTCCAAGGCCAAATGCTTGCCTTTTATTTATTGAGTGTTAATCTTCTTTCACAAATGGCATGGTGAGAGATTCACATGTAGTATACACCTAGGTGAATTAATGTTGTGTTTGGCTTGATAGAAAATAAGAACTCTCTCTCTCTCAAACCAAACATAGCCTTAGTGAATAATGAAAATAAAAATAAATAAAAGACTTTAAAAAATTCGTCTTCAGCACTTTGGATTTAACTTTTAATTTTACAACTAATAACTTTGTTGCATGAATGTAATTTTAGTGTGAGAATTGCTCCTGTTATGCTTTTTTTAATTTAGTGACCATTTATACTCTAGGGAAACGTAATAGCATCTATGCTTAGAGATGTTAATGGGTTGGGTTAGGGTTTTGATTCTTTCAAGGTTCAAGATATCAAAACACTTGATACGTCGGTAGGGGTGTATCGAGAAAATTGATACTTTATTTTTTTTTTTTTTGAAACTGGTTCAGGGGACCGGTTTAGGGCTCCTCCACCCCCTGAACCGGTCAGATCACCGATACACCCACTATAGAGGCATATCGGAGGGGTCTCGGAATGATACGTATCGGCCAATATGGGCTGATACGTAACGATTTTTTGAACCTTGGATTCTTTGACCTAAGTCGGGTTCGGATCGGATTCGGGTTTTGTCTAATCCACCCACTGGGTCAATGATACCCTGCATATATACCAAGTATTCTTGCAATTTTTTTATTTCTAATTTTATAGGCTTAAAGTTTATAATTTATTTATATGTTGATTTTGATTTTTTTTTTAATGAAAAAAATAATATCTTAAAATCTATAAAACAATTTCCTTACTTAAATTAATGTATTTTACATCTTCAAAATGTGTTAAATAATACATTTAAAATTATACTGGTTAAGTTGGGCCGATATCGGGTTAAACCCTATAGAGGGGCGAGTAGGATTCGGGAATCAAGTATTTTTAAGCCATGTCGGATTGGTTTCGGGTTGTGGTGCTGGAGGGTTGAGTTATGGTTGAGACAAACCGTGCCAAACCTGACCCGTTGAATGGATTCTTAATTCTTGGACAGGTCATCAAAATGGCCAAAGCACAGCAAAGATTTGGAATGAGAAGAGCATTAGTTGTTCAGTCGGAGGGTCTAGATGAAATGAGTTCCCTTGGTATGATAGCAAACTACACCGGTTTAATGCACTCCCAAGCTTGGTGTTTGAAATTTATATTTTTAGTGTGATGTGTATGATCAACTCTCTGTTAAACTGAACCTTGGCAATATCCATGAGAGAGAGGAAGAGAGTGGGAAGGAGGGAGGGAGGTCCACTGTGATGGATGAGTTGGAAACTGTAGGTATAGGGCAATTGTGTGTGGAGATCTCTCCACTTGCAAGATAACTTAGTGATTTGAGTAGGGAATTCTGATTTAGTAATGCTCATTTGGAAGTCAAACTTAAAAATGAATAAGTTTATATGCTGGAGCAAGGTCCTTGTTCCCTCTTTGTATTCGACCTAGTGACCCATTGAAAAGATTTGGGATATTTAAGTATATAACATGCTGGTTGGAGGGAACTAGGATATTGAACTGAAAAGTTGCTGAAATTTTATGGATATTGTTGCTAAGGTTCTTGTTAGATCTGCTTCCTCGTTTAATGGAGACTTTTATTTGGAGAGAATTGCATTCCGTAGCATTGTGATGTTAAATCACATATCCTGCATTGTCGCTGTTTTTTTTGCAGCAATAAAATCAGATGTCAATCTTAAAGTAGACAAATTTTCCCGGGATCTACTGGGCCTAAAATCTAAAAATATAGATAAAACCAGATTCCTGATAAGTCCTAGAAAATTCCATGAAGTTTTGTCATAGTGCATTATGGAAATGATAAAAGAGAAGTTTATTAACAGCATGCCTTTGTAATCAGTGTTTGGCAATCTAGTGTGCCGGATTTTGATCCAAACATCTAGTAAATGTTTGATAGGTCTATCCTGGAACTGTTTTCTAGCTTCATGGACAATGTTTAATGGAAACATGGAAGTCGACCCTAGCTTCCTGGATGCCTGCTTTTCGTCATTGATGATAAGTATCCTACACAATCTTCTGTATATTGAGCAGATGCTGAACCACTTCCATATGCTGCCTAAGTCAAGTTCCCCCAAATGGACCCCTGTTTATGCATTTTTTTCTTTACTTTTGTAATGATTGTCGAGGTGCCTCCATTGTACTGTTTTGGCTATTTTTATGTGTGCTAGTGTTAGTGTTGTTGAATCTAAAAATAAACAGTTCATTGTATAAAATAAAGGTGGGCTGGGAACTGCAGTTTCTTACCTTGCAAGGGACTGAGCTGTCTTTCTGTGTGCTAATATTGCTTCCTTGTAGGTGATTCACTGGTAGGTGGTAAAATCAACAAGGAAGGGTTCTGGTAAATTACAAAATGTCATGGTTTACTTTTTGGGTTTACTATTTTCTCTTTCTGCCATTTTATTTTATTTGTTTATTCATTCGTTTTGATTCTATTGACATTTTTTACCAATATATGTTATATTAATTTAATAATAATAGAAGTGCATTTACAAAGTATCATGGTATGATGGATACAAGGCTATCTTAATTAAACACATTTATTCATATGCTTCTTATCTTCCATATTGTAGTCTCAGCATCAAATATGGATTCTTCAAATTCATGTACCAATATCCAAATTATAATCTGACCTAACTTATGGTGAATATGTTTTTAGGTTTTGGTAGCTGAGGAGTCTAAAATTGCAAAGATGGATGCAAGCTTCTACCGGAGAAGCTGAAAGACTTAGAGTTTTTGTCGACACACTGAAAGACTTGGAATTCTGTAGAGACGCTAAAAGACTTAGAGCTTCTGTAGAGACAGTGAAAGGGAGAACTTGTTCAATTTGAAAATGAACATGCATTCGGAGATGCACTACATTATTTGAGAATTTGATTTTTTTTTTTTTTTTGTATTTCAACAATTGCATATTGTATTTAAACAAATTTTAGATATTATAATAATTAATCTTCTAATTAATAGATATTGTTTCAAATTGCATTTTTATATACATTTAAGTTTTGATGGATGGGATTTGCATTAAGCAGGACTCATAAAGCAATACAAAATACAGTACAAGAGGTATAAACAAAAATATGGCAAATAGCCATTAAAAAGAAAAAAAAAATCTAAGCCCGCCGTCTTATTGACTGCCAGCATAGCCATAAATACGAACTACAGCAGCGGTTTGGACTGCCATCTAAAAGAAGGTTGTAGCAATGCTTGCGGAACCTAAGGCGGCAGTCTGAAACACCTAACCCGCCAGTGAAAACCGCCGCCTTATTAATGTTAACCCGGCGGCTCCAATAAACCGCCACTTTAGAGCAACTTGAACCACTTTTGACCAGCCATCAAAGGTGGCGGTCATTTTAACCTAAGCTGGCGGTCCTGATCAAAGGCGGCAGCTTCTTAGGGGCGAATGCCTGACCGTCGCCTTAGACCTAAGCCGGAAATCATAGGACCGCCGGCTTTGACCTTTTTTCTTGTAGGTTATGCAAAGAAGAAGCAAGTCAAGCAACCCTGGAAGCCAAAGGATTGAAAATGTAGGAATTTTTTAGGCCATATTTCTTCTCCTTGATGAGATCAGAGGTTAATTTCAAGAACTAATGTTTGAATATGACAGCCTCAAGCAGCTACGTCAAGCCAAAGAATTGAAAATGTAGGAAGTTTGGAGGCCATGTATCTTCAAGAACTAATGTTTGAAGGTGACAACTTCAAGCAGCTACGTCCATATTTAATTATAAGCATCTGACCAGCATAGCAAAGCCTTAATTCAGTTAATTTTATCTTATCTATCGTTGCAAACAATATAGATTATAGACAGTTCTTGGAGTTCACATCCAAGGGTCCTCTTCTCCCATAGGTATTGTTATGAGTCACCATATTCCAGTAATGGATGATGGTTGATAGTATATTAAGGTGACATTTGGCAAGTCATTTTAAGAAGAGTTTCGAGAAATAAATAAATAAAACATATTGAGATTTTGGGATCTTATTTTTAAAGATCAAGACTATTTGATAAGTATCCTAATATACAGTGATCTGTTGGGCTATTAAACAAAAATTGTGAAGATTCCTCATGATCATTTTCAGTCATTTTAGGCTTTCACAAACTTTCTTAGACACGGATCTTCCGAGAAAAGACCATTTAGTATCTTACTTTACCGTGACCAAGACCATTTAGTAAGTATCCTAGTCTCCGATTCCCCTTTTTTTATTATAAAATAGGAAAAGGTTTTTTTTTTGTCTAATAATCTTTGAAAAACCTGAAAGATTTTCAAAAAAAGATTTGCCAAACAGGCCCTAACTTTAAATGGATAAATTAATTACATTCACCAATTCTAAATGCAAAGTTTACTTCCATTTTCAATGCAAAAACGGTTGATATGAGAAGATTATTTTCATTTTTAATACATTCTTATCAAACACCTACGAAGAAACTGAATCCATGTGCAAACTTTCCTTTATACTAACGTTTGCTAGTTTTAGGAAACTTGATGGTGCCGTAGACGGAGTTGGGATTTTGCTCCAGCAAATTTCACTCGTCCAAATACACACCCCCTCTCCCAAAAAAAAACAAAAACAAAAACAAAAACGGAATCGGAATTTCCTGCATGAGTTCCTTGTATATAGAATCCACAATCAATTCCTTTTTTTATTAAAGGAGCGTGTGTCAACTTAATGAATTTCTTCTTGGGTAGAATCAATCACCAGGAATGTAGAAACTCGTCCAAATACCCCCCACCCCAAATATGGAATAGCATTCTTCTCTAAGTTGGGAAATCGCGGCACTTACAATTAATATACCAATAAAGGTTGTTGGTATGTATATATATTATATAGTGTACAGATGGCATGATATATGGATCATATGTAACGAGTTAGTTTCAGGCTAATGGGTGATTCAACCCAAGTCGTCCAATTTAACCTAAGATCAGATCCTATATTTTAAGGTCTCATCATCACCTGGTCTATGAATCCTGTTTTGCCATACTGTTATATTGAGTGCCATGTATCCTTTATTTATCAAATTCGGGGTAGTTTGATTGGTCAAAGCACTTCCAATATTATATCTTTCCATCAACATAGTTTTTTTTTTATATTTTCCTTCATTTTATCACCTATTATTAGAGTTGTTCCTAGGTTTTTTTTCTTATATGTCCAACACTCTGCTCCACGTACCATTACCTGCCCTCATAACCGTTTTGAGGCCCATCCTAGTTTGGGCTTGACAGAATCTGTTTGGGGCCTTACCATGTAAGCTTCTGACTGTTGCTGAGACCTTCCTTGAAGTTCCATCATCTCCTCTGAACTTTTTGACATAGTTGCAAGTGGACCCTCTATGTAAGAATCCTCTAGTAAGAAGCATGAAAATGTTCAAAATACTCATACAGTAACTTTTGACGAAAATATTTATTTTTCAAATATTTGTCTGTATCAATTGCTACCCCAAGCCCTTCCAATCTTTTCCATAATTGATTTATTTTCAAAATTTTCCCTTCATATCAATCACTTAGGCTCAGCTTAGAAGGAGTATAAATACAAATTTGAGAGTGCAAAACCTTGTACTTTGTGTTATTTTGTATGTATTTATACTGTGCATATTTGTATTTGTAGTCCTTCCAAATTGAACCTTACTAATACAAATATGTAGGGTGCAAAACCTAGTCTTTTGTATTATTTTGTATGTATTTGACTGTACAAATTTGTATTCACTCTTTCAAAACTAACCCTTTGGAAAGAGTTCAAAAACAAATATGTACAATACAAATACATACAAAATAATACAAAATACTAGGTTTTGCACTCTACATATTTGTATTTGTACTTCCAAACTGAGCCTTAAAGGTAAAGTTATAATTTTAAACGTATTTTTTCATTAATAAAGCTTGTATTGTTTTTAGATAGAAATCAGCTTCAACAGTAACTGCATGGATGTTTTGGCCTTTTTTTTTTTGCCTCTTGTTAGAAGATTTTAAAAGAAACTAGTGAGGGCCTATTTGCAACTATAATAATCAGAAACTTCAGAGGAGATTTCAGCAATTTACCCCCAAAATAAAAGAGCAAACATGGACTATCTCAAGGTTCTCAACCTTATCCACCTCCATGACTCAAAGTATCTTGTTCACTAACTGCTGAATCTTGACATTGTCTTTGATGAGAAAGATGGAGATGCTGTGATGTAACCCATCCTCAGATAGCCATACCTTTTCAGACCCTTGAACTACTAGCTTAAGCCTTACAAACTCAGATAGAAGGCAACAAAAGAACAAAAGCTCTCAACAGCTTGCATGTTTTGGATCATTCAACAACGAAACTCTGGCCTATGTCTCACCCAACTACTGCATATTTGCATCGCTTACTACTATTGATTCAATCAACAATAAACCAAAATAAGTTGGCCAAAACTGACATCTTTCTTTTTATGTTTCCTTACGAGTTGATGCTATGCATCTGAAATGGAACAGTTTCAATGTTTTTACTATATAAATATAATTGAACCCACCATGTTCTGTGGTGATCTCTCATTTTCATTGTCAAGGGAAGAACGGTCTGACCGTTTGGACCAAACAGAAGGTCTATTCTAACAAAAAAAATAAAAAATAAATAAATAATGGCCATAAAATAGTGTCTAGATCAACGGTTTAACTTTCTGGCTCAGTGGTTCACAGACCAAATCAACAGTTTTTGGCAAAATAGGGGTTTGGGGTGAAATGGAACCGATCAGGTCCTAGTTTTTTCTGGTCTGGTCTGATCTGGTTTTAAAAACACTGAACCTACCAAGAACCTCCGTAATTAATGGGTATTTATAGGCTCCACTTATTAATTTGTAGTTAAAATGAAGAAAAACAAATAATTTGCATGGAAATGCTATTTTATAGTTTTTAATTTTTTTGGTAGAAAGTCATTTTATAGTGTTTGACATCATATAAATAATTAATTTATCTTGGAAGAGAGTCAGGTCCTCTTGAGTTTTTGGTTCTTTTTCTCTTGTATCTGGATTTTGTTTATCCCTTTTTCAGCTGAATAACTATTATCTACCCAAAGAACTCAAACATATGAAAAACATGGAAAATAATTTATATCGTTATATGTAAAATGAATTACTAAATGCAACTTTGGGCTCCATTTAGTTGTATGTAAAATGAAGAAGAATTCTTCAAATTTGCTAATTTATGATGTTTGGTTGCACCTGAAATGCAGAGGCAGAGCTAGGGGGATGGCAAAGGGGAGCCATGACCCCCTCCCCCATCCCTTGAAAATCCCCACAGTATACATTTAAATGAATCCCACTTATATTTTAGCCTCCCTATCCATGTTTAGGGAAGAAATCCTAATTCCACCCCTGCTGAGATGCCCATTGAAAACAAATATTTTCCAAAATAATTGAGTACTATTTAATTTATAGGAAAGGCATTGATTCTATTTTCTATAAATCATTTTCCAAACAAAGTTTGCACCACTGGTATATTTTTCACCTTTTCAATGTTTTTTTTTTCAAGTGAAACACTTGAAAATTAGGATTATGATTTGATTTTCTGTAGAACATCATTTTCCAAGGAAACCGTTTGCGTTAATGTGCAACCAAACACAGCCCCCATGTAAAACACATGCAAACGAGCCACTAGACAAAAAATGAATTGTCGTGACGGATAAGCGTATCTCCGCAAGTCATTTTTGAAAAAGGGGTCCAGCTCTTCCATTGAAATCTGACGAGAGCCGTGCTTGTTCCAATCATTCAAGCTTCCTTTTTCCAAATTACAGTCAAATAATACAACAAATTAAAGGAAAAGTACTTTGAAAACTGATTCATTTCTTAGAAAATATTGCGCATGCATAAGAGGGTCTCGTAATCGGGCTGGTTAAGCCTACCCCATTTGTCTATTGACTAGGGTGGTATTTGGTGTAAAACTGAACTCTGAAGTGCGAGAAAGCGAATTTTGAGTGTGGCTAGACAAAGTTTGATTTTTTCCTCTAAATGCAATTGAGCTGTTTGAATATACGAATAATTAATGTAATAATATTATAAAGGTTCATTTACTAAAATATCCTTTATATTTATAGTTTTACTTACAACTTTTACAAAATTAAATACACCTGCATAGTTGGTAATCGAAATTGTTCAACGGTATCGACCTTATGGTTGTTCATTCTAAAATTACTCCTATCACTTCATATTAGGTTTTAGAAAAGAAACCCTCCCCCCTCCCAACAGAATTTGGAGACCAGTTCTAATTCCAGTAGAAGGTCCCAACAACCATAACAGCCTTTGCAGCCAAGTGTTGGTAACATTTAGGGGCGGTAATAAGTCGAGCTTTTTATAAGATGTTCGAGTTTGGTTTGTGAAAAGTTCATTTAGGCTTGGTTTAAATCAAGTTTTGAGCTAAGTTTGAACCAATTTATAGGTTCGTTTGTTAATCGAGCTAAACTCAAGCCTAATAGAACTCGATTCGTGAGGCTTGTGAGCCGAATCGAGCTTCTACATACATACATATATATATGTATACACTTTTATAAAGCATTTGACTCATAGTCAAATTCGAGCTGAGTTGAGCTCAAGCTTATGAGCTTTTGACTCGAGCCAAACTCAAACTTAAGTCTCTAACTCGAACCGAGCTCAAGCTTAAACTCAAGTCTCATACTGTCTTGACGAGATGAGCTCGAATAGATAACTATTCTTCTTGACTCGGTTCAAATCCACCCCTAGTAACCTCTCCCTTGTCTTCCATCGCAAGATGTCCCCAATGTAGAACTACAAAGGCTGTTGTGATCATGGTTTTGAAAAACCAGATCAGACCAGAAAAAAATGGGAATTGGTCAAGTAACCAATTTCGTTTCACCATAAAACTTCTTTTTGAGCAAAAACCATTGATTTAATCAGCGACCCATTGACCCAGAAGGTTGAACCATCAACCCAAACAACGGTGTTTGACTTTTTTTTCTTACAATAATTCCTAGGCTTGTAACTAATCACACAGTTATGGTGGATGCTTATAAGTCTTGTACAGTCAGCAATGAGAGATCGAATACGCCATGGTGGTTTAAAATTAGCCAAGCTCAACCCTTCAACTCTCATGTGTGAAATATGAAGCTCATGAGCCATCCTAAGGCCCTCATGAAATGCATGGGCTTCTGCCATTTCTTGAGAACAAGGGGCGAAAGGAATAGAGCTCTCGCAAAGAGAAAAATATGTCCTCTATCATCTCTAAAAATCACTCCACCTCCCGCTTTCCGTAGACAGCATGCCCCCCCATCCAAGTTCACTTTGACGAAACCCTCCAGCTGACAACTTCCCTTATAGATATTTGGTGAGGACGATTTTGACCAGCAACAATAGGATGATTGGCAATCTCTCTAAACTGGGTCAAGGGTGCCATGATGATTGTGTTTGCCTTGGGTTCGGTTGATGGCCTTCAAAAATTCTCTCTAAAGTTTAAACTATAAGAGGTACTTTAATATGCGGTCGCACCTTAAAACAGAATATTGTTTTAGATGAATAGAAAAAGAAAGAATAAAAATGAAAAGAAAATGATTTGCTATTAACATGCATTAAATTGGCTAAACCAAATAAAGAGAAGCAAAAGAGAGACAACGGTGGTAGAAAGAGATAGGATTTTAGGTAAAAGACATGAACATGTCTATCAAAGTGTGAGTCATTTTTAGAACAAGTTATAATAACACATCTTAGAGTAGATGGATGAACATATGAACCACTAAGAGAGAAATCTTTTCATATTCGAATGTTGCATCATAAAAAGTTTGGGATGTCTATATATAAATTCATCTTTCCATACCTCCACGTCCATTCAGTACAAACGAATGAGGCCTAAACAAAAATTAAAAAAGAATTTCAGTTTGTTGTTGCTTTCGTGTTTCATCTAATTCGCAGTCTGTATCTCTCATATATACTCTAACTAACCATACATGGTTTCAGGACCAACAAAATAGAATATAATCTTTTTACGACTTTTCCCAATACAGGATGCGATGTGACTGTAAGGTCAGTGTGAAAAGGAGGAGCAGATCCCATTTCACCACGAAACATGTTTTCACTATATCTTCTTTTTTTGGTTTATATTTCTCTATTTAAGCATGACAAGGCAGTTATATAACGTATCAACAGAGACCATTCTCAATTTTTTTATAAAATTACACTCAAGGTTCAAAATGGGTGTATCGGCCCGTATCGTGGCTCGCTTCTCATGAAAGAAGCTATAATCCGAAACTCGCAGGTGTATCGGGAAACTACCGATGTGACCCGATATATATCGAATTTTTAAACCTTTACATCAGACTCATATCGAATTTTGAGAAAACGGCAAAAAAAAAACACATTTAGTTGCATTTTTTGTGCTTTTTCTTTCCATAAAGCGTTTTAATATTAATGACCCTATGATTAAAATTAAATAGCGAAAATACATATATATACACATTTACATCAGTCGATACATCGTGGTTGAAAAAATCAACCACCAATGAAAACAACTCAACCATACTATCCACCTTAGTATATATGCCATTAACTTCGTTAACCCATTTATTTCTATTACGTTTACTAACGTTGTCCATCAGCGCTTGTCCAGAATTTCTTTTTCCTGATGGCTCCGGCGTCCTATTACCTCACCATACGTCTATGCAGAATCGCCGGAACCGGAATCCTCCATTAAATCCCACCTGCGTAGTCTTGAGACGCTTCTTTCGGCTCATGCAGGCCGCTCCGCCCAGGATAGCCTGGATAATTTCCAGTTGTACATCTTGTACTCTTGTTATCGGCATCTGGGTAGCTGTCAAATGCAGAGCCTTACTGCAACTATTTAGATGATTCAGACTCGTGTCCTGTGCCCCTTGAACGTGTCACGCAGAGAGACAAAGTCAAGATATTTTCCTACAATACTCGAACTAGACTCAACAGAGCTGAGAGCAGTGCCGTGTAGAAACAGAAGAGTTTGGCTCATTCATTTGAGTTGATAATAGATTAATCTGATTTTCATTTTCGTCCACGACCGTCCTTATCATATTCATATTACAAACAAAAACAAAATGCTGCCTACAGAAATAAGATTAAAACTCTACTGTTTCTCTCTCGATTGAATCATGCACAGGAGAGGAAGTCCTCATTTACGGGAATCGCAGGGGTACATTGAACCATTTGTGGTGGCGATGGTGGTGGTTGCTGCTTCTGCTGTTGCGCAATAAGCTGCTGGTGCTTGAAAATGCGTCTCGAGCACACTCCTCCAATTGGCTCTCCGTTGAGGTCGACTACTGGGAGGTTCTCACGAAATATGATTATCTTTGGGATTAATCTCTGATTTCCTCGGCATGCCTTCTGGGTTCTCCGATTGCAGAAGATGGATGCCAATACCATAACCGAATAGCCTATTCATTTAAGAAAATCCAAACAGGAATGACAAATTAAAGACTGCTTCTTTTTATTCCAATTTAATTAAAATTTTCCAAATTGGGTCTGTCTAAAATTTACCAGGCTCCCTCAAATTTCAGAGATTCAGGCCGCCTGACTGGGATGAACCCAAGAACATCCTGATAGAATTTCAGAGATTCCTCCACTGATCTACATACAATTGAAATGTGATTCAACGATGTAAGACGCAGAGGTCCTCCCATAGCACCCAACATGCCCAAATACAACAAGATTGTAAACTCAACCTATACCAAACAATCGATGAAGAATCAAAAACCAAAAAACCAAAAAGCAGAAAACCAACTGCAGGTGGGTTCAGACTTAAGAGTCTTCAATTATACAGAGGATGAACGGAGAGGAAAACAAGCCCTGATGAAATGGGATTTGGTTTCCTAAAGCCGAGACGGAAGAAATTCCGACAATTTAAAGAGAAGCTTGGGAACGGAAATGTCGACGGATGGTTCTGGGATTCCCGGAGAGAAAGTCGCGGAGTTTATCACGGCACTCCTCCTGAACCTCGCAGAAGCCGGGCTTTTATAAACCCGACTTCACCCCCAACGAAGGCACGTATTAGTTCCACGTGTCAAGTGGGCGATTAGTATGCCTCGTAGACTCCACGTTGCTGACTAGGATCGACGTCACATACGGCTTATTCGAGTTCCTAATTACAGTATTATATTAATTGTGTGATCTTAATTAACAATTAAACCACAGCCAGTAATTCATGTTAATGGTCGAGAAGCTGTTTTAATGTGGGTCCACGCACACAATTGCCCGACCCGATTGTACGGATCATGGATCAAGTAGGGATGACCGGTAACGTGAAGAGTCCAAAGTTGGATAAACATCCGAGAGGTTGACAACGCCTCAACACGCAAGGCTTTATCAAGAAGATAAACAGTAGAAACAGCCGAGCTGGCTTGTTGGAAATTTCCTGTCTCTACCTGAACCGGTCGATGATGGGTCGGACCAAACAAACTGATGAGTCATGACTCATCAGTTGCATTTTTTTGTCACGATAAGTCACGAGAAGAAACGTTGATTGTTGAAAACTAAGTTATACTTTGGGAAAATAATGGGGTAGGAGGAAGAACGGGACGGCCTTGGCTAGGAATGGCAACGGGTTGGGGTAGGGCCAGGTTCTTACTTCTATACTTATTTTTTCTGGATCAACCTACAACTATTTTATATTTTGTAATATAATATGTTATATAATATAATCGGGTGGGGTTGGGGTTGGGGTTGGGGTTGGGGTTGGGGTTGGGGCGGGGTGGACAAATACATTCCCCGACCTCGGAGTTTTGGATTCTCCCATAACCCCGATCAGTGGTCCAAAAATCCACCCTAATCAAGGCGTCATGGAGGTGGGGGCCCCACGAGTACAGGTCAAATTGCCATTTCTACCCTTGGCCGAGGGTTGTCTAGAAAGTTCAGCTAGAATTTAGTGCTTGTTTGAGAGGGTTGAAGTACATTTGTTTTTGGCTTTTGATTTTTTGAGGTAGGGCTGATATGGACAGCCTATAAGCTGTGTTGGGTGAATATTTTAAAGAGCCCACTCTACAGCATATCTAAATAGTTTATTCAGATTTCAGAATGCTTCAAAGAAGTTGAACCCGCTTGAATTGAATCCCTCAGCCCTCCCAAACGGGCCTTGAGTCATTTTAGAAAAATTATTAAGGTTGCATTTGTTTTTGATGTAAATGAGAATCGGAATAAACTTTACACCCTAATTCGATTTTATTTATATTTATTTTTAATATAAATTTATATCAAAAATTTATATCAACCTTATTCATGATAAAATTTTATATCGATAATTAATATAATTTTTTCACGCACTAATATATCTTTTTAACTTTACAATAATTCACTATTTAAAGCAATTGATATATTTTTGCATCGATAAAAAATTTACATTAAAAACAAACACAGCCTAAAGCAAAAGTTCAGCAGAAAACCTTATTCCTGACTGAAAAGTAGTTATTTTGGACTGTTTAGACTAAACAGAACGCAGAAGCCACTCGGGTAAGGCCCACTTGAACCCAGAAGCCGCAACCTTAAAACCCTTTTAAAAAGGCACTTAGAAGAAGGGTGGGACGCTCATTCTCACTAGTGACACTGGGCCTAGTTAGATTTTAAATATGAATCATATATTATATATGCTTTAGTGATTACAGCAGATGCTCTAAGCCACAGGTTGATGAAATTTCAAATTAAGTGTATGTTCCTAATGTTGTTAGTGATATATTATAATATATAAAAGTACTGATAATGAAAAGAATAACATTTCCTTAATTTTAAATTAAACTATTCTTTGTCGGCATTCATAAGAAAGAAGTTGACTATTATTTCATTAACAATAACACATAAGACTTACGTGATTTGAGATACCGAGATAATGAGCTTGCAACGATAAAATATCCTATCACATTAAGATATCCCCAAATTAGGACTTTCTTTGATACAATGGTGCGGCTTTGGGGGGGTGTATAGTTAGTATTTTAAGCTGCATTTGGTTGCGATGCAGATCTGAATCAGATACAACACCCAGTTCAGTTTTCATATTTTGGTTTGTATTTATTATTTATACTCTCAATTACTTGATATAAAATTTATACTCTTTTGTCTCATTTTTATGTACTAGTGGTATAAATTTTGAATCTCACAAGTTGATACAAAATTTGCATCACATTTCTCCTATCTCATTTTTCTATCATTGATGCAGGTGTTTATAGCTCGGGCCAATGGTATGCACGCACATGGTGGAAGGCGGTGCATAGAGGAGAGCATCGCACAAAGTAGAGGCTGGCACGTGATGCAGGGCCAAAGCGTGACCGCATGCGGAAACCTCAGATGGCTGTGCCCTTAAGGCTGGACCACATCCAGGCCATCCGCATCCACCCACTTCCAAGCGGTCTCAATAAATAGGGGATGACCCCCAAGGTGAGCACCTAAACTCTTTATTACTGAGAACTTCATTGTGTTCCTCATGGCCTTATCTGAGCACTCCTAATTCAAGCCTCATCCACCGTCTGTCACACCCTTACTAACTTGACCATCGGAGTTTTCACCTCGGATTAGCACCTGAGAACTCTGACATTTTCTCTCTCTCTCCAACACTGACCTATAGGCCCTCGGCCACAGTAAATCTCGGACTCATCGATCAACCCTCAGCTTAAAAGTAAATTTACTTTGTTACCCTCAACCCATCTAAGGCAGCAATAATCATATAAACTTATAAATTGGTCTACCTCCTTTTTTTTCGTCAAAAGAATTGTATTTCTACCTTACTTCCAAACAAATAGAAATCCAAGGGGGTAGCACTTATAGCGTGGGCCCTGGTGTATGCTATCTATGTGGTGAAACTCTTTAATTACTTAGGTTGTTAAGGAACCATCAAATAACTGGGACCTGAAAAGTTCGGTTACCGGTTCAACCATTCAATGTGGTCCAAAACTGACAACATTATTTTGAACCATAAACCATCATCCGTGCCATGGCACCAATAAGAAGTGATCTCCAAATTGAAAGGCCTAAAATGAGTTCGGATCTGCTGATCACAATACATTGTTAGTCAAGTTTCACCCAGTCATACCTTGGGAACATCTCTTGTACTTTACATCATTGATTTTCTTAATTTACGATTGGATGAATGTGACCAAAAATGTGTTATGGTTAGCAGATCCAAATTAGCCTAAAATAGATGGAGGAGGCCATAGAAAAAGGTATAGATAAAAATAATAAGATATATAGTTTAACAATGAAATCCATATACCTAACTCCACAGGGTTGAAAGGAATATTAATTAGACACCTATATTATATAAAATAGATACTTGCCTCTTGAATTTCATAAAAATCATAAAACTTAAATCTAAATACCATATATGATATATCATTACTGCTTATGCACGTACTCTTACACTAATATGGTAGAAGTGTAGTATAGAAGAATACTACCATTAGGAGTGTAGTGACTAGGGAATACTATCTTCAGACATAATGTCACCTCATGTGGATCCGATACAGACTGCAGCAATCAACACTGATGTATGAATTATATTTTGCAAGTCTCCACCCATGGCCCAACTTGGTTCAATTTGATGTGCATGTATGATAAAGATTTCCCCAACACCCCCTTAATATACTTCCCATTTAAGTCCCTACAAAATAATAAATAAATAAATAAAACACGACAAACTACAGGCTATTTCTGCTGATCCACTTTGAGTTCGGTTTTTAAGCTTGCACGCGCGACCACTATTCCTAATTGTGATTGGATACATCTAGGCTTTCCGGGTTTTCCTGAGTTTAATTTCTCTCTCTCACACACATCGGTGGCCTGGTACAGAAGTCTTCTTACAATGGATCCAGGCATTCAGAATCCGAAAACATCCAAAGTTGAATCCGTGGGCCTTGGACCATAGTTGATAATTGAATGTGGACTCGAAGATTGAGTGCTGTCCACTTCCAATGTGACATGCCAATTACCAAATCATTTTTTCACGTTTTTAAGGAAAAAAACTACCCACCGGCCCACCGCCTCTCCGGCCTCCTGGTCGTCAACAAGCATGAAACAAGAAAAGTTGAGTTCATTTTTTCCTCTTATTTGAAATTTGTATCCAATAAGAACAAGAAGTTGATAGCTATGCGCAGTGCAAATTAACTGAGTGTTAAATTTATTTACTTTGCTTCAAATTTGAATTTACCTTTATTTAACAATATGGTTGGTTTTGTTTCTGAAAACAAAAACAAAAAGCATGTTCTTATTACCAAAAGAATATGCATCCCCAACTTACATGAAAGAGAACCACTTTTTTTTTCTTTCTTTTTTAGGCCAAGGGAATGGAGAAAGAACTGAATGTAGGAGGAATGTGATACAAATTTTGTATTAGTTTTTGAGAAGCAATTTTTGAACTGTTATTAAGTGCAAATGAGACAAAAATTACAAATTTGTATTTAATAGGAGTAAAAATCATAATTACAAGTAAATAAAGGCAAAACTGGACTAAGTGCAAAATTTATTTCTGATTTAGATTTGCGCCACAAACAAAAACAGCCCAAAGGACAAATAGACCAGTAGAAAATTTAAATCATAGTCACTTGGCTCAACTCAACTGACAAAGCCTGTTCGGATTGAGGATTTGTTAAATTTTGAACAGGCCCAACTCTTGATGCTATATAAAATTTTCATTTATTTTAGTGCTTAAAAGTTCTTCAAATTGAGCATCCAAAGTTTCACTCCTAATCCTTTGTTAAATTAGGAAATCTAAAATCAACTTTTACTATTTTAAGCCATGTCATTGTTGGTTTGTCCCTGCAGGTTTTGGAATGGTCAAGATGCAACATATAAAAAGATCTGTTGGTCTATTTGGCTCACTGGAATAGGACTCTCCAACAGCCATTTGATTGAGCAGAATGCAATTCCGATTTTTATTCCTGGTGGAATGGCATTCTCCCATTTAAGGGAATGGCCATTTGGACCTCTCACCTTGGGAATGAAAAAAAAAAAAAAAAAAAAGCTTAACCCTCCCCCCCCCCCCACCCCAGTTATTTCTCTTTACCCGATGCCAATTCTTTTATAAACCAAAATATGGGGGAGTAGGCAGTTCCAACTTCCAAGGGATTTCAATTCCAATTCTAATTTAGATTTTGACCATATACCAAACAGACCTTAAATGAGATTTTGGACTTCGAATACTCAAGATGACTTTCCCATAATTTTTATGCGTCGTGATGCAAATGAAATGTTTGAATATCTAAATTCTGTAAGACCTAAAAATAGCTCATTTTACAAATTAACCTCTCAAAAGGAGATGGAACAATATGATATATATAAGAATTTAAGTGAAATATCAAGATTACCAATGTATACACCTCTGTCCTTAGCTATCCAAATGAAAATGTTGAAAAGAAAATATTTTTGAGGTTTGGGTAGGAAGATGAAACAATGGCATTTGTGTCAAAACGGAACTTATATAGAGTTAATTAAAAAAAAAAAAAAAAAAGGAAAAGTCTATGATGCTGAAAGAAATGGTACTGAAAGAGCTTTGATCAATCAAAACTCGGTCATGAACTTTGATAAATACCATTTCATTGATTAACACATTTTATGATACCAGTTGATTGATCACATTTTTTTCAGATATGATGTTTAGGTCGAACCCTTAAAAAAAAAGTTATGCAAAAAGGCTCTTAGTACACTTAGAAAGGATTGACCATCTAAGCCACTAAGAGGCAGTTTTGTAATTAAGCAGAGAGTCTTCTCAGAAGTTGCATCAAACAAATTGAGAACTCAAACTAGTCGTTTTCTCAGACTTCATAGATTTATTAAATGCAAACAAAATGCCACCTAAGACGCCTAGTATGTTGTACTACTTAGACAACACCAAGTCACCAACCTTGACAAACTACCACCATTGACATCATCTAAGATAATAACTAATTTAACATCTTTTTCAAACTGAATCAGTGAAAGAATCCTAAGGGGGCCGTGGGGGAGGGCAATTTGGTTTTTTCTAGCCATCTAATGATCTAATAGAAGTAGTGCAAATTGGGCAGGATGGATCGGGCCTTACCCAAGCTGAACCCTAAGACCTAAATTTCAGGCCTTGGCCCAACCCAAGGTCAAAGCTTGAATTGGCCAGCCTATTTCAAACCTAGGTCAAATTAGCACAATTCAGGCAGGGTTCAAGCTTGGGTTGTTTAGGAAGGTTGGTTGGGTTTCAGGGTTTATTGCTTATGTTTTTGCACTTCTACCTTTTATTTGGATTTTGAAACTCAATTAAAAGCAGAATAAAATAAAAATAAATCTAAAATGTGGATTGATTAGTTATAAGTCTTTTTAGTATCATGTCTTTCCAACATTATAGTCAAACCCAAACCACTTTTGCTAAAATGCTAAAAAATTAGGTCCATATCCAATTCATCCCTGCCAACACCACAGATAGCCAGGACAAGAAAGGTGCCAACAAGCAGGTTGGTAAGGTTTCTTGCTAGTCGTAGTGGAGATTTTGAACCGAATCCCACTTGCTTCTGAGTTGGGGGGTTATGGTTAGGGGATGGGCTACCCCCTGTTGTGTAGCCCTTCAAAAAGAAATAAAAAAGAAAAAAGATAGATGGGACCAATATTGGGTAATAGCATTTTAATATATGTATGTATATATGTGTATTTCATGCATGTTCATACATGAATATAAATAATTTTAAGCAAGTGTTTTTAGTATAATCTATTAGAAATATAAGCCTTCTCCCCCCCCCCCCCCCCAAATGACTCTAAAACTCCAAACCTCATTCTTAGAGTGTTAAATATGTAAACAATTTCAAGAAACAAGCATGAATCATTATTTTCTTTTTTTTTTAATACTTTTCAAATTTTGAAACAAAAAATGGCAAAAATAGGTAAGTTTTTTCAATTTTTATAATATCTGGTGATTTTTTTCTTGAATGTTTTCTCAATTTTTTTTGTACCCTTCCTACTGATTTAGCTTCTATTTGTTTTGGTGATTTTGTGGGGTGTGCTACCCCCCATCTTATGTAGCACCTTTTGTTTTGATCAAAAAATTCACTTTTTTTTTTTGTGTTATGAGTAGATCTACGAAAATTTCATGAAGATATTTGGGGAAAATATAAATTAATAAAAATTTTGAAAATGTAATTTTGTCTCTACCTATAAAGACTTAATATGTTTTAGATCTATGGGTTTATCTATCATATCTATAGAGCAATTGAAGTTTCTTCTTTATTTTTTTATTTTTTTATTTTTTGTATTTTTAGAATTAAAAATAATTAATAATTAATTATATTTTATAATTTGATCACAATGGTTGAATATATTACAATTCTATTGATGATCTATCATTTCCACAGAGCAATTAAAATTTCTTCTTTAATAATTATTTTTTTATTTTAAATTACAAATAAATAATAATTAATTATATTTTATCATTTGATCACAATGATTGAATTTATTATAATTCTATGAATGATCTGTCACATCCACAAAGCAATTGAAATTTATTCTTTAATAAATATTTTTTGAATATATTGTGTAATGTTTATTTATATTTTCTATAATTTTTTAAAATAAAAATAGATAATTATTAATTATATTTTCACTTAGAAGTTATGCCAATGCATGTTGTATGGTTGGGAAAGAGAGTTGGATTTTTTCCCATCCCATGAAACTTAAGAATTATAATTTATAAATAATAGTTAAGCATAGGTGTTTTTAATAAAATTATAATTAACTATAATGTATTTCTTCATAAAACCATTAAAATATATTAATTTAATGTATCATTGAGGTCTTATATTTAGTGTTATTGATGTATTTTTATTATTTATTAAAGTATTTATAGCGTTTCCATGCATATCTTAATCTTTCTCTGAAACGTATCTCAATCTCTTAAAATTGCCCCTCGAATACATTTGGTGTTTCTAATACTTTGAACCTTGCTTTCAAATTTTGACTAAAATAACATCAAATGCTTTATTGTTCAAATAAAGATACAAGCTCTTTGTGTTCATTGCTAGGGTGCAACTTGGATGGGACCAATCCAAGTTGGGACCGACCCAACATGTAATTTTACACTTGTTAGGCTTAAGTGAATAAATAATAAAAGGCTTTAATTGATTTGTCTTTTAAGGCTGAGCTTGGAAAGAGTAGAAATATAGAAACGTAAAATACAAATACATACAAAATAATATAACATACAAGGTTTTGTACTCTACATGTTTGTATTTGTACTCTTTCTAAACTGAACCTTAGGAGCATGTATTGCTAGGATCCACTTAGGAGCTATTCTCTATCTTAAGGCTTACTGCAATGGCTACACATTGATTAATTTAGCTGAAGCTTGGTGGCATGGGAAGGTGCAGCCCCCATGGTGCAGCCCCCATGGAACCTGGACAATATCATCAAAGAGTGCATTAATGCAACGACATAGATCAATGCAAGCATCCCATTCAAACATGTGTATCGCGAAGCAAATCAAGCTACAGACCGGCTTGCTAGGAATGCTCAATCTATCACTCCAATTAATGCTAATTGTATCCCGTATGATCTTAATGTAATTTGTTCTTCTAATTCTTGGGGAAGAGTTAACCCCCCGTCTTTGTAACTTATCTTTTGCCTATCAAAAAAAAAAGATAAATTAATTAAATGGTAAATTGCTGAAACCTCCCTTGAATTTTCTAATTGTTGCTAAAACCTCACCCTAAAGTTTGGTAACTGCAGCCACCTCCCTTTAACTTTTTGGCATAGTTGCAAACAGACTCCCTTTGTTAGAATTAATTAACAAGAGGCAAGAACAACATCCAAAATACCCATGAAATTATTATTGAAGCTGGTTTCTTCAAAAAAAAAAAAGCAATAACAATAAGAAGAAAGAGAGAATTTAAAGTTGCACCTTTATTTTTGAGCAATTGATATGAAGGGAAAATTTGGAAAATAAATCAATTTCAAAGAAGAGATTGGGAGGGTTTGGAACAGTGATTGACATGAAGAGATTTTGAAAAATAAACATTTTGGTGAAAAGTAATTGCATAGGTATATTAGACATTTTTAGTGTCTTTTTAGAGGATTTTAATAAAAAAAGGTCTACTTGTAACTATGTCACAAGGTTCAGGGTAGGTGATTATAATTATTAAATTTTAGGAGAGGTTTCAGCAATTTACCCTTAAATAATAAAACTTTCAAGAGTATAGACATGATTTACCAAACTTCAACTTCAGCCATTAAAGCTCCATTCATTTTTACTTATCTAGATAAGTATGTTTACTTGAGCAAGTGTTTCTTAGGTAAATTTTGTCTAGAAGTTGAGGATACAATGTTCTTGTGTGATACAAATTACCCGAGTAAAGAAAGAGGCGAAGCCACGGAAGGGAGAGTGTTATTGGCGTCCGAATAAAATGCTTATCCATCTTGTAGGAGGGTATTAATTACCATCATAACGGATACTCTCCGGTATCTTTAATTACGATGGGACCCAATATACTATAAGAAGAATGACTGACTGCCGCTAAAAGTCCTAAAAGTGCCGCTAAAAAGCTTTATCGACAGTCAGCAAAGTGCAGCTAAAGCAAGTGTCGCTAAAGGTTCTAGCGGCAGTTTTAGCGACTGCTGGTAAAATACAATAAACTGCCGCTATAAATGATTATTAGCAGAAATCGTGACTGCCGCTAAACGATAAGACCGACTGCCGCTATAAGTTTATAGTGGAACTCTCCCGAGATTGCCGTGCGGTATAAACGGGTCAAGTTGACCCATATACCCAAAATAACATAAAATACTAGAATATAGAGAAATTAATCAGAAAAATTGCAGAAAATTCACAAAAATGCAGAAAATTGCAAAAAAAAAAAGCAGAAAATAATAGAAAATTACAAAAAATTGAAGAAAATAGCAAAAAATTTTCAGAAAATAGCAAAGCATAGCAGAAATATGTAGAAAACTCGCAAAAATTGTAGAAAATGCGGGAAAATAGCAGAAATTTGTAGAAAAACAGCAGAAAATTATAGAAAATATCAGGAAATAACAGAAAATTGCAGAAAATATAAAAAAAAAAATCAGAAATTTCAGAAAAAAACAGAAAATTCCACAAATAGCATAAAATTGCAAAATTTACTGAAAATGCAGAAAATGCAAAAAAATATCAGAAAATTGTAGAAATTTGCAAAAAAATATAGCAGAAATTTCAGAAAATACTAGTAAATTGCAAAAATGCAGAAAATACAAGAAATTGCAGAAGAATACCAGAAAATTACAAAAAAAACCAAAAAAGTAATAAAAATACAGAAAAATGCAAAAAATACCGAAATTTTGCAGAAAAATACCAGAAAATTGTATACCAAACTGTTGTTACACATTATATTCTAGGGTTCTATTCGCAATATACTTTGTTCTGATAAATGGACTTCGCTGATTTCTTAGCTCAACATAGAAACATTAACCTCAAAAACTAATTTACAAAAACAAAAATGAACATCAATTTCAATTTCAGCTAGCAGAAACATATATTTAATGCTGTGCTTAATTTGATACAAATAAGAAAAACATATATTTAACCAAAAAAGTTCTTCACTGACTAAGATATGCCTAAACACGGCATTTAGTTATTTGGCTTCTAGTCTTCTCCTAAAGTTCAGCCTGTCACTTCAAACTCTTGTTGGTATCAGTCGGAATTTTGGTAGGCAAATAGTATCAAGCAGTTCAGGAATACCAGAAAAGAAACTTCAAATTTTTCTAAGTTGGAAGATACAAGTGGATCAGGAAGAACAACACCCGGATGCTTTGAACTGTTTAAATCCATTTACCAAGAAAGAAAAATGCACCCATCTAGTCACTAAACAGTCTTCAATGTTGAAGTACTACACTAGCTCTTTTCAAACAATATACTTTAAATGAGATTGAAAGGGGAAAGCCTGTTTCACAAACGAAGATATTCCAATGTTGGTCCCCTTGCAGACAATATACTTTTGTTCCACTCCTTGCAGAAATAGAAAATTTTCGCTATAAAAGGCCATTATTCAATGTTGGTCCCAGTGTTCTCATGTTTGTCAGAGATAAATTTCACTGTATTTCCGAAAAAAACTATGAACTATGATTGTAAGGTTATATATTAAGTGCTGTTGTACAAACCAGTAAGAAAACTATTGTCTAATGGGTAAAGCACTTCAGAGAAAATCTAGAATGCTGAAAGTGCCTTTTCTAAATGTTAAACCGTTTTTCTTCTCACAATATCAAAAAAAAAAACCCTTTTTCTTCTCACTTGATAACACTCAATTGAACTTCTCCTCGATAATGGTTAAAATAATGCATATTTAGGTAGCCCCTACAAATGGATTTCAACGCCCATGGCAAGACCATATTCTTTTTGTACTTGTAAGTTAGGTCCAAGGAAACCACATGCAGAAATATAGTGTGGTCAGGATCAAACAGTTCTGCTCTGCATTGGTGTACATATTGGCAATACATCCATCTACTTATTTTATCAACAATGATGTTTTTATTGTGAAGTAGGTGAGGGTGTATGTTTTGGTTGTACTTGTCCATGAAGCTGATCTTCTTAATTTTGACTAAAATATGGAGTATTTTGACTAAAACGAAGATATTCTTATTTTCAGGGGAAAGGACTAAAATGGAAAAGGGGGAGAAAAAGATTTCCTATTTGCATACACATTTCACATGTCTTGTTTTTCTAGAGCATAGAAGACAATGATATAGCCTTTGTCTTAGCTTTTTTTAAGCTTCACTAGTGAAAGCATATGAGTTCACATGTCTTGCTTCAATGGCGGAATTAACATGCTTCAATGTCAAGACTAGCAAAGCTTTAAAGAACTGCGAAAAAACTGATGGCGGAACTAACAGAGATTTACCTATCCAAAATCTCTTGTTGCTTCAATGGCAGAACTAACAGAGACTTGCGCTCCCCTTAGAACTGCGAAAAAATTGATGGCGGAACTAACAGAGATTTACCTATCCAAGATCTCTTGGTTGCTTCAATAGCGGATCTAACAGAGACTTGCGCTCCCCTTAGAACTGCGAAAATTTTGGATGGCGAGTGGCTTGAAACCCTAACAACTTTTGACCTTGCACTTGATCTGATGACTGGAACAAAGAAAACCTTAAATGGATCTTTGATGTTGGAAGTGCGTTCAACTGAGAACTGAGAAAAACCTAAGATGTTTGTTCGACAGCCGACTCTGCAACTCCTCTCTTGACCCTCTCCCCTTACCCTCTCCTCTTACTCTCTCTCTCTCTCTCGACCCTCTGCTCTTATTCTCTCTCAACCCTCTCTCGACCCTCTCCTTTGACCCAAGTGATCCTAACCCTTTTGACCCAATGGGTACCCTCGGCCCAACCCACCATAACCCTCCTTTCCTTGACCCTAATGGGTCATTTGACCCATATAACCCACTACTGAAATGGGTGAGTATGAGTGGGTTTTGAAGTGGGTGGGTTGGGTGGGTAAGAAGGGTCAGAGTCAAGATTGCCGCCCCTAGCTACAAATGTCAATTATTAAATAAACTTGTAATTTTATTCATCCAAATTAAAATTCAATACAAAATAACTTGTTTCCTTTCTTGACAACCATTGGAACTTTAATCATACAAGAAAGGAAAAAAAAAAAGAAAAATTATTCTGAGAGTCCATGTGCATAGTACACTACAGCCTTTAAACTCTCTTTCTCTTCTTGTCTTCTCATGTACACAGTAGTAAGTAGACAAAATCCTTGAGCTCTGGATAATTTCCTCTGAAATATTGAACCCGGGTCTCCTGTAAAATAACCCGTCTAGATTCTAAATCCTTATGGTCCTTCACCTTATCAGCAAACAACTGAAACACATCCTCTTTGGCACCTTACTTCTGCAACTAGAATATTATGAACAAATTAGTAAACTGTATTAACAAAGCAACCAAAATACTGCATTCAAAGAATTATTCTCAGTTCAGTCAGCCAAAACACATTTTTATTAAATACTCTCAACTCATATATAACAATCCTGAGAAAAGGTTATTCTCAGTCTAGCATTTTAGAACTTCCCCCGTATTTGAATCAAAAAAGAAACCCAACTTCCCCATATGCAGTAACCAACATTTTCTTTTACATTTTACGTACAGATGAATGAAGAAGATTAGAGCTGGTTTTCTAATACCCATCATGAAGAAGAGTGAAATATTCCTGCACGCAAAATATAAAAACAAAATGGGTGATTTTAGTCTTTGTGAAAGGTGATGAAACAAAATAGTAGTTTCAATTTTCAGACATACCCTGAAGAGAATAGAAAGACAAATACTTCACTCTTCAGAAACTCAACATGGAAAAATCAGAATAAGGATTTTGACTTCTATTTCTGGACTCAAAAAAGAAGAAACTCAATCTGTATGGAAATAAATTAACAATATAAGCCAATATCAGACCCATAATGCCCTTTGCTCCCAAGAGAAGGTCTGGATTTTACCTCCATAAAAACAACCCAAGACAGATTTCAATACAGAGATTGAGCTGGGACAATCCAGCCTTGAACCCAAATCTTTTCAGATATTACTGATAGGGAAGGGACCCCAAGACTATTCAGAATTATTTTTCTTCTCCTCCTACCTTTGTTCTCTCTCAATCTGCAACTACTCCATCCTAGGGGGTATACATTTCTTCCAAGGGGAACTATGGGGACAAAACCTCTAGAGGTGGTCCAAGGGTCAATGTTTCAGCCCTGCAATTCCTCAGAGACTGAATGGTGATGTCCAAACCTTGAGGGTAACTTGCTATCAGCCCATCCACTGATTTCCAAACCTATAACCATCACCTAGCTTAGTTTTTCCAAGGCCTGGGTCCTAAGATAGACAAAGGCAGCTGAAAGTTTGCTGAACAAATCTAGTGATAAGAACAAAACTAAGGTGAACTACCCCATGGTTTGAATCTGAACCCAAAACCTGGGCAACCCCAACCCGCAACCATTCAAGATTAAAACTAGTCTTAAGATTGCAAGACTTTTTTCTTTATTAAGCATCCAAATTGGGTTCAACACAATATCGTTTAGCCTGGGTAACAACTCTGAGATCTAGCAATCAGGAAAATGATTTTAGAAAGGCATTGGTCTAAACATGTATCAGAATGGAAAAGATATTAACGCACTTCTTGAAATACCAATGTCATAGCAGATTACAAGTGAAAACATACTTATGTAAACCCAAGAGTGCTGATATATATGAAAGATGAATCTGTCAAATTCTATTGCCTATCAAAAAAACAAAAAGATGAATCTGTCAAATTTTGGTGCAATCCAGTTAGAGGATTTGAATGGACCACATAGGGCCTGTTTTTTGGTTAGTTGATCTAACCATCTTCATTTATTTCTGCTTTCAGATATTTGTCCTAGTATTTATTATCCCTCTATATCATTTGAACAATATATGAGCAATAAAATGGTAACAGAAAATATAGAAAAAATTCATTCTTTTGGAGATAGAATATACTAGCAATTCCTTCAGAGCAAGAAGCTTTGCAGTCTCAATAGCTTCATCACTTGATACCTAGAAATTACACAAACATCATAATATAATAAATAGTAAATCAAATATTATGCAGAAGTAGAAACTACATTGATGAATTATAGGAAAAGGAAAATAAAATTAAACTACAGTTCAAGGGCCTTCATGGCAGCCAAGGACCATGACCAAGTTATTCTGTCCATGGACCCTAGGACAGTACAAGATTATAAGATGAGTGCTTTAACCCTATCCAACCTGAAGCTTACAATCTACTGATTACAAGCTCATGAGGACCATGTAACCCCACCAACTCATTAACAAAGGATTAATATCTCATGGGGGTTATTTAGCAATCAATCAACTTTGTCAATGTCTTTTGCTTAATTAGTGATGCTTCAGAAAATGTCTAATATGAAGATAAATTCACATGTTCACCGAAAAAGATCACCTAATCAAAGGTTTTAAAGGTTTACATGAAGAATATCAATACATTTTTCTAATGTTTTCAAATTTCAAAGTAGCCTTGGTCTTACTAATGTCAGTTACCATACCTAGCAGAAATGGGTAACCATCCTTGTGTAGCTCTTTTTCTGGTATGAACTATCTAATTATAACATAAATTATAAATAGCGAAAGACCCATTAACTACCTGCCAGCTAATTTAAGGCCTTGAACCCCAGTCAATCTTGTATTCCAACATGAAAATTCCTCACCAAAAAGTAGAAGCCTAAGCTAGTAGAGATGAGTTGAGATTTGCAGGGTTTTTCTTTTTGAGAAATTTCTCTGTCCTTGTTATTGTACCCCCAGTTTTGTTGCGGATGCGTTCATAGGGAGGACGTACAGCTGCCGACAGCAGCAGTGAGGAGGGGCCCACAAGGGGCCCACAAAGGCGGCAGCTTATCTTGGTTCATCTTATCTTATTCTTAGTAGTTTTCCTTATCTTCTAGAGTTTGATTTACCTATTAGAAGTAGGAGTCTGTTGATCCTAAAAGTGTGAATTATCCTTATCTGTGAGTATTTGAATTCTACTGGGAGTCTTCCCACACCTCTTGTAATCTCCTATTTAAGGAGCTGCAAATTGAGAATAAAGCATTCAGTTTTCAGTCAAGAATGAGTAGGAGAGTTAGGGCGATCTCTTGAACAAACCACCCTCAGTTCGCCACCATAGGGTCTGCACGCAAAGGGAGGGGCAAGGGAAGCTAGGAGTTCTCCCCGTGGACCGACCCGTGACAAGATCCTACGCTAGGGCCCATAACAAGTTTCTATTCCATAAACAAAAACATTAACCTTCCCAGTTGTGCCCTTCCAGGCCTCAGGTTCAGTGCCCTTCTAAATCTCAGGTCCAGTTCCCTTATCTAGCTAATATAGTCCCACTTCAATGAAGGTAAAGAAAACTTGATTTTTGAGAGATACATGTAAAAGAAGCAACTCCAAACCAGATTAACCACAGAAAGTTGACAATCATTGCCATGAAATGTGGTCAAGTTAGTCTGATCATGATTTGGCAGTGACAAAATTAGACAAATTGGAGCATCTCCCCACAATTCTGTAATGATCCAACATGAAAAGGTTGCACCAGATAAAATGATAGGGATCACCAGGGGCAATACCCTGGATAATGACATGAAGTGATAACAGACCATCAGTTTCATAAATGTAAAGATAAAATATTCAAAACATAGTATTGTAGGATGGTTGTGAAACATGGTTGGCAATACCCTGGCTAATGACATGAAGTGACAGACCATGAATTTCATATATGTAAAGATAAAATATTCAAAACAAAGTATTGTAGGATGGTTGTGAAACATGCATGGTTAGCAATGCCAAATATTGATGGAAGCACTTCTCTTCTAGAAGCATCTAACCTAACATGGAATCAACTCAATTTCCTTGGTGTAATGAGGCCTTTCTCCTCTGCATCTATAATCATATATACTATACCCAGTCCTGCACGTTGGAACATGATCAAGAGTAGGAAATGAAAAATGATAACAATAAGTAACTACAAGTCTTTGACTAAGGGACACAACATCAGCTGAACTCAATAGAAACTTAAGTACAAAGTACAAAGTAGAATGCTTGGTTTAAAATTTCAACGATTCTTCAACTTTGTTAGCTGATCCACATGAAGGGGCCTAGCTTTATTAGGAATAGACATTCATATAGAGATGTAAATAAGCCTACCTAGCATAGATACAACACTCCCAATGTCTCCCTCACACGTAGCAATATATGTACACCTTTCACTCTTAGAAGTCTGAATCAAACTGCAAATTTCACATAAAAGACAGGTATTACTCTTCAATAAAAAAAATAAATGAATGAACCTCTACTTAATTTGGAACTTGCATGCCTTACCCAACTGAGATAACCCACCAGAATGAGTATCAGATCGTAAAGAGAGCATAAGAACATAACACAGGGAACCAAGAACAAGGAAGGTATTGATAAGAAAATAATGGAATATGTTATTTGTATAATTTACTGATGATTTCTGGTAATTTTCTTTAATTTATGCAGATTTCTTATAATTTCTATGAATTTTCAAATAGTTACTGTTAATTTATGAGAAATTTGAATAGTTTCAATAATATTTGGAAATTTTTTATAATCCGACTTGGGGATAACTCACTGCGGGAAAGTGGAGACTAATCACTCATATTGAGATTAGATATGCATACACGGGCATGAACAACTGCTAGTGTTGAAACCTCCTAGCTACAATAACAGCTAAAGCCTAACAAGAAAAAGTGAGTTCACAATCTTCAATTGTTGGCAGTGGCTAGAAGAAGACAACTTAAAAATAGTGTGGACGACACTATGGAAGTGAAATATTAACAATAAATAGGACAAATGACGAATGATTGCATTCTTGTTGATAAAAACCTAAAAATAGAAAGCTAGGATTTGGTTCGTTGTCCTTTGTGCCTATCACTATCATCAATTGATTATCCACTTCACTAAATGAAAAAATAATACAGACGACCTCTGAACTTCGAGGATCCCCTGCTACTCGCAACCACTAGACAAAAGGAATTAAAAGGAAAGGTTAAACAATTGTTTCTTTCTTATTTTGTCAAAGTCGTATAATCAAAACTGCAATCCATTAACAAATTACAGATTTCTTATTCTTCAATAAATATTACCAGATCATAATCAATTTCAACCAGAGAGAGAGAGAGAGAGAGAGAGAGAGAGAGAGAGATTACCTAATACCAGCGTCATTGTTGGGTGTCGCCTGGGTGAGATTTCAAATGTGAGAGAGTATATGCGAGAGAGAAATAGGGCGGGAAGAGAGTGAGAAAGGGAAGAGAAGGAAGGGGAAGTAGCACCCTAATTCGCTCCCTACTTGCAGCGGCAGTCGGTCCTGTCTTAGAGCGGCAGTTTAAAACGACTGCCGCTATAGAATATTATTTTTAGCGGCAATCGCCAATTAGCCCATTTTAAAATTGCCGCTATTTAGCAATTAACGGGCCCTAATAGCCAATGAATCTCTAATTTACCATTTTATTCATAAGATTGTACGACACTACTACCAATTAACGCCATATATTACCTTAAATAAAAGGGAAAATTCCTAATTAGTAAACTATAATTTGGCCTAATGTCATTTTGGTTCCCTTAAGATAATCACTTCACTTAATCCTAATCAGAAAGACTAAAACCTTAATAATATTATTTTATGTTTTTTTGAAAATTTTATTCTTCATCTCTTCTATGTTGTTTGGCACTCAAGAAAGATCTATCATAAGCCATAAACTCATAATAAACTATAGTTATTTCTAAAACTTGATTTTTCTGAATTGTGTACTAAAAAAACAAAAAAGAAAAAAGAAAAAATAAACGTCAACAAACAAATACTAATGAAACACATGATTATGTAGTGGAAGTTGAGTTATGACCTAAAATTGAGAAATTTATGAGGTTTTAAGGGATGGGAAGAAGGTTGAGTTGGGCCCAAAATTTCGGGTTGGGTTAGGGTTGGCCTCAACCCGACCTAACCCGGCCCAACTTGCAGCCCTACTATTTGGAAAGGCTAAAGCGCAATGGCTTCTTGGCTTTCTCAGCCATTTTGAATAATCGTCTGCTTCAGCCTCTTTAAAGCAACTTAAGCTGAATCTTCAGTCTGCTCTCCCAAGCGGGCCCTAAGTTATAACACAGATGAAAACATGTTTTAGTCTTTCGTGACTTCTGGTGCCTGAAGTTCAAAACAAAATAGCCGGAATACCTATCATCCCATAAAATGGCGGTCTTCAGTCACTATGGCATCCGTTTTCTTGCAGGAAAACAATTTTTTTCGATTGATTATCAAACAGAGGTGTCTCAACGTCTCGTGGAAGCCTCACACAGTGGAGATCTGAAATCACCATTAGAATGCATCACCGATCCTCGGTCGACATTAACTTCATCAATGTTGTTTGGCTCAGGTAAAGACAAAGGTCCTACTAAGTGATGAATCTGCAAATGAAGTTCGGACCGAGTACGAAGAGGTTGATAAAGAAAATTAAAAGGGACAAAAAATTTGACAATTGGTTTTTATTCAAAAGGATGGTTGATAAAGAAAATTAGATGACATCCGAAAGACATTTGTGTCTTTTCATATGCCACTTAAAACAGTTGGTTAATGATAGGTACCAGATTGGTACGTTTTGAAAGTTTAGGTACTGGATTATTATATTTAAAAACTCGGGGACCAAAGTGTTACTGGGCCCAAAGTATAAGATACTAATTGAAAATTTAAAAAAAGGTAAATTACAAAGATCCCCCCGTATTATGGAGTTTGTGACAAAGACCCCTGCGCTTTTTTTTCAACAAATACCCCCTGAACTTTGGCCGTTAGGCAAAGACCCCATCAGCCATTAAGTCTACAACACAGGATGCGTTAAATTATCAAAATACCCAACTAAACTTTCTCTATTTTTATTTTTGCCAATTTCTCTTAGATAATAATTGACCCAAAAATACCTTTGATTAATGGCCGGAAAAGGAAAACTACTGAAGGTTGTGCAATCGAGAACTGTCTACTCTTTGATTCCTTCACACATAACATTTACAATAACAAAGCAATAAAAAAAATATGCATGATTTTCTAAACCTTGGCATCTGTATCCATACGCAGAGGCTTGTGTATAAACTCAGGAAGTCCATTTTCGACTCCTGAAGCATAGTGGCATCCTTAGCATCTTGCATGTTTACATCATTTTCTCCAGTACCAGTGGGGGGCTAGCTGCATCACTTGGGACCTAATCGGTATCCATCTTTGTAGCTTCCTTAACTGGCTCCTTTACAACTGGAACTTCGACTGCTTCTTCTTCCAGTAAATAAAATGGAGATTAAAAGGAGTCTATAAAACAACAAATATCGCAATTATGATAATAATGCATTACTTACAATTGCAGACTCAAACAGATACAACGCCATGAAGATTCAAGCGAATTTTCACCTTCAGCTTTGCATGTTCACCTTTTGCAGATTTGGGTGGACCAGTCTGTAAGGATACATTTGAAAATCAAAAAGGAAAAATTAGGAAGTTCAAAACAAAATGTCATACAAATACGAAGCCAAAGAAAAACAGTTACTGATCTTTGCAGAAACTTTTAATTCACTCATATCAGCATAATGGACATCATCCATGAATGTGCCTGACCTGTAAAATGTCAAAGCCTTTGACACTAGGAATTGGATTTCCTTTTGGGAAGACAATGGTGCTCTGTTGTTGATCCATTGCGCCATTCTGGGCATCTGGAGCCAAACCTTTCCAGGACAATGCAATTGGGAATGGGAAGCTCTCATTTACCTATTTGAGGGGCAAAAAGAAGATTATCAATAAATCAAGGTAGGTCTGTGAGTAAACAAGAAAAAAACAAAATGACATATAGCAATAAATGTCTGAACAAAATAACAAGTCTGAATGTAAAATAGCAGTTTACTTTGTCGTGAACGATCAATTGTTCCGTGAATTAACCGGAGAGTTTGCAAACCAGCAGTTGTAGCTGCATCCAAGACAGCTCTTCTTTGAACATCCGTGAAATAAACTGGGATCCCGATACAGCAATCCACAACTGCTGCACTCAGATTCTTCTCCGCTATTCTCTTCAGGTTTGAGAGCACCATTCCTAGAAGTTGTGCGGGGAGAAACAACAAAAACTAAAAAAAAAAGGAGAGTAAAGCATAAAGAGAAGTGATGATGTGCGATCTGTACTCTCCTAATCGGAAGGCATCTCGAATGGTGGACTGTCACATGGCCGGTCGAACTGCAAGACAAGTAGATCAGAGGACCTGGGGTGTTTTACCCGGTACGGGCACTTTGATGTTTAAGTTAGCAAAGAATTTGTAGTAGCAAGCTATTTGCTTGTAAGTGAGAGAATCTGAGAGCTAAACCACACATACCTCATGAGGCTAGGGGTGATGATCTTATATAGACGAGCTGTTGTAGGCCTTATGAAATATATCTGAGATCTTTGGCCCGCGTAACCAGGAGTCTGTTTTGCACCCGGGGATGGACTTCGTGTGAGCTAATAAGGCTTATCGAATTTGTCTGATCCGAACGGGATAAGGTTAAGGCTTGTTGACGTGTAGTATGATCCCAAAAAAATCGGAGACGACTAGCTAGCTTCTAGAAGAGGGCTATGTGGCACCTCGGCAGGTCATGACACAATAAGCTGCTCGCACCTCAGTCTTGGGCGAGGTGTTCGCATGCTAATGGGTCAAGCCAAATTACCCCTCATCAAGAAAACGAAGAAAGAGCATGACTATCACTGAAAGAAGAGAAACTTCTTCTTCTTCTTCTTCTATAACAACAATGCTCTATTTTCCATTATTGTACCAAAAACAAGAAAAAGAAAAAGAGATGCAAGCAATGAGAAGTTGACTTTTAATATGGAGAAATGCAAAGATGGCTACAAGCAGGGAAGAAGATGAGGGCCATTTCGAATTGTTGATAACATGCTTTTGGCATGAACTCTAAGGTGTATCAGGCGTATAGTATTGTACCTTTTGGGTCCTGATACACACCTGTTTAAAGATGTTTTGGGACCTCCTTTATTTTGACAAAAAACATGTCAATAAATTAAGTTTTGAAAAAACAAACAAAAAAAAAAAAAAACGCACATAGGTTTTAGTACCATACACCTATGCCAATACACAAAGGCATATTGAAATTTTGAACCTTAGGCTGTGAATTTCATTTGCATTTGTACAAATGTAAGGAAGTATAAATAAAAAAAAAAAATGCAAATTTTACTTATTCTGTTTCATGCCTTAATTTACTTCAATCAGACAAAACAGGTTAAAATTTTAAATAAAAAATAGGGTAAAATTTATACTCAAATCATTTGCACTGTCATAATTTTGGATAAGTACAAATTTATTTGTATTGCAACCAAACACAGCATTAAGTGTGGCTGATTGCCAATAAAAGACAATGAATAGAACAAATTGTAAAAAAAGTAAAATGATTTCAAAAATAAAAAGGGGATTTTATCGTTCAGTCCAACCCCTAGAAAACTAGTGCTCTACTCTAGGGATGCCGAATTCATGGGTAAGATGCGGTTTATAGGGGCTACTAATAGATTAGGAGGGGTTGCAATTCAGATTTCTTTCATATTTCTGAGTAGGATTACAGCTCAAAAATCCCAAATAAAAAAAGGTAATTTGAGTATTTAGAAAATTTTAAATAGTCAGATAAGAATCTTTCCAAAGTTAACTCACCAAATGCGGAGAGGATCTTTATCTAACGGCCTCAGGAGATATTAATCGCAAAAATTAAAAGTGCAGGTCTTTGTCACTGACCCATAATAGAGGGGGTATTTGTAATTTACTCAAAAAATAGCGCCGTATATTCAAAATTGAACGGGAGCAAATTGTCTTTTCGCGAAATTCAGACTCTGGAGTCTCGGTCACCTGACCATGAGCATTGAGCACTAGTCCAATAATCCAATTTAGGGGTTTTCGATCTGCTTCAGCTGGAAGCCCCATCTAAGGCTTCTCTCAGAGAGAAGACCGAACGATGGACGGAAACATGGAGATTTCGCTCGACAAGCTGCCAATCAAACGTCTGGATGCCACTGAGGAGAACGGAATCGAAAGATTTCCTCCGTACGTTCCTTTTCTTCGTCTTATTTTGGTCCCCTTGAACCAAAGGATTGGTTTGGTTTCTAATGTATTGCAATTGGTTTCTGTTATGTCTTTCGCACCAGTGACATTGGTCATGACGAGAAGCGGCTTTCCCTGATTCGGCGCATCGACTTTGCTTGGGCAGTGGAGAAAGACACGAAGAAGCAGAAAACCTCCAAGGAGACAACGACGCCATGGCCATGGCAGAGCTTGGTGGAGAATTTGCAATTGGCTCATCAAGAATTGTCTGTCATCATTGATCTCATTAACACGGTAAGCGATATTTCTCCATTAATTTCCATGAAATTTTAAGTTATTTTTTACATAATAATCTTAGAGAAACATAGCGAATTTAGCATTTAGGGTTGAAATTTTGTGTATCTTTTTTTCTTTCTCTTATCAGTATTGGTGTTTTTTTTTCTTTTGATAATTGAATTGTGATTTTATTAATCAAATGATAGACAATGCAGGCATCCTCTCCTTAAAAGAAAATTACAGAGAAAACAGTAGTGAAAACATTACAAAACAGCCCAGTACAAACTTTCCCTATTGACCCCTTGCTTGGCAAGACAATCAGCCAACGCATTTGCCGACCTTCCCACCCAGTGTAGGCTGATATTCATATTTCTAATTAACCACTTAGCTTTCTTTATCAAGTCCCTAAGAACCAAACCATTGAGTCTGAATCTGTCAGCCATGAGCCACCCCACAACAACTTTAGAATCTCCTTCAAGTATTAGGTTCTCCACCCCAAGTTGATGTGCACTTTGAATACCTTGTAAGGCTGCTAAAGTTCAGCCCTATTAGAGTCTCCCGAACCCACTGGGACAGAGAATAAGGCTAAGATGTTACCGTCCTTATCTCTTAAGACCCCTCCTATTCTAGAAGGTCCTGGGTTACCTTGACTACTTCCATCAAATTTCATCTTTGCACATCCTTCAGGAGGAGGAATCCAATCTGCAATTACTCTGTCTTTCCTGGAAGAGCAAGCTGCTACAACTGACCAGTTCCTTCCAAGGTTCATCGAAAGAAAAGGATTGGAAGGGATCCATAGTTCTCAACCAATGGATTGTTCTTGTCAGAATGCAATCATTGACATTTAGGAGGCAGGGGGCTTCTTTCATTTTCTTGAAAAATCCTTGCATTCCTCTCTTCCCAAACTGTCCAGAGAGCAGCTGCTCTAATGCATTTCCACATGCTCCACCCTCTTTTAGTGGGCCACACAAAGAAGGAAGGTTCAAAGTTCAAACAGTAAACAAACATCTGAGGTGAGTTCCACCTGCACCCAAACAAAGCAAAAATCCAATTCCAAATAGATGAAGCAAAAGAGCAAGATATTAGTAAATGAAAACAGTCCTCACCATCAGCTCTGCAAAGACTGCACCAGTTAGGCAACAAGCACATGGAAGGCCTTTTCTTTTGCAGACAGTCCAAATTATTGATTTTCCCAAGAAACACCTCCCAACAAAATGCCATAATTTTAGGGGGGAACTGGCCTGAACCAAACCTCCTTAACCAGAAAGAACCTCTAACTAGAAGGGGAACAAAGGGAGTTGAAGAAAGAAGCACAAGAGAAGGAACCTTTTGGATGAGGGAACCAAACTCTCCTGTTCGACTGAGAAGGGTCTAACCAGACATTGCCCAAAAGGCTTAAAAGATCCAAAATAGATACAAATTCATTGTCCCTTAAACCCCTACAAAACCCAAAATTTCAGCTTAGAGATAGAGGGGGGACAGGAGAAGGGAGGAACTGAGACACCACCTAATTTTCGAACAAAGAGATGGAGTAAAGAGAGGGGAAAAGGTCATTGAAAGCTGAATTATCCACCCAGATGTCTTCCCAAAATAAAACAGAATTACCAGAACAAGCATCATACCTGACAAAGTTGAGAAATAAAGAAAGGAAACCATGAATTGCTTTCCAAGGTGTGGATAAAGTAGCCCGGCGTGACACACCTGCATCCCACCTTATTAAATGATCATTTTTCTCTGCCCCTGGTTCCCAAAGAAAGTTTCTCATCAATCTCTCCAATTTCTTGGCCTCCCTAGCAGGAATCCTAAACACTAAGAGGTAATACACTAGCAAATTGGTGTTTTGTTTATTTAGCTTTTCCGAGTATCAGTCAGACTAGTGAATACCAATGAGAGTACAAGGAAAATTTTTATAAAAGGCTATGAGACTGGCAATGTTATATGGAACAGAGTTCTTGCAGTAAAAAAATTATGTTTGTTTAGGGTGTTTTTTTATGAATACCAATGAGTGTAGTTGAGATGAGGATGCTAGAATTGATGGGTGGTAAGACTACAAAGGATAGATTAGAAACAAAACGCATTAGTGAGGACTTAAGGTGTTTGATACAGTTTTGTTTACCTTAATCACATCAGCGTTTTTGCATAAAAAGACAAAGATTATGTTTATTTAGGCCTATTTATGTGGAAATGCCAATACAACAGTAGACTCTAGAGTTTAGTGCAGAGGGGGGAATTAGGGGGCGTTGTTACAGTGCCACTTATGATGTGGCGTATTGGACATAAAAAGGTAAACCACTTTTCTAAGCTATTCCATTTTAATGCACCAAGGATTTTAATACAAAGAAACCCCTTAATATGCCTAGTCAGTATATCTTTATCCAACACATTTGATGGAAAAAATACTTTGAAAAGTTGGGCATGCATTAGCATTAGATTGCTGATTATGCTTCAATGCCACGTAGATAAAAACCACCATGCCAAACACATCTTAGGAGTGGCCCCAGTTCGTGACATGATAAGGTAAAGTCAATTGAGGTGGATTTGTCATGTGCATGGATGACGAATGATTGTAAAAATGAGGAGTGACTTGGTGCAAGTAAATACTCTAAAAAAACAAGGGGAATGACTAAGGAAACATCAACTTAAGTGGTAATAAATGTCCTAAGGACTTTGAGTTTTGACAAAAAAACATGGTTCTTGATAGAGCACAATGAAGGGATAGGATTCACGTACCCAGTGCCAAATAGTTGGGATTATGGCTGAGTTAAGTTCAGCTTATCCAAGTGTCAATTTTGTGCCCATTCTTGGGGGTTCTCTGGTAATAAAAGCCCTCAAGCAGAAGCATACTTTGGGATTTTATTGTGTACATTGTTCTATGGGATCCATTTGGTAAAATGTGTTTTCAGAACATGCATTCATAGTAAAAAGTATGAATAAGTGCTTGGAGACAATAATATACTTGCATTGTTTGACATCAAACCGTACACATATCAACTTTTCAGTAATGCAATTTGGAAGTCTATAAAAGCCACATAGCTGCATCAAATATGTCACATGGCACACATGCAATATGACATTATTTTTATACTTTCAAAATGTCACATGTCATTCACAAGTTGCAACGTAGCATTTATAGGTATGCCACATGGCATGCACTATGCATTTTCTAATTTAGTTGATCTTTCTGTCATGTGTCATCCATTGAGACGGAGGAGTGTTGAAGACAAAAAAGTGGCATATAAGCCACAGTCCACACATGAGTTGTAAAATTAAAGTAAAAACGTGGACAAAATCATGTGACCAGGAGTTCGGGCTTCATGTTCTTATGCTTTACTGTACTACTTTTAGCAATTATACTTTTTGAAAACAGGCATATCCAAATGCCATACATGCTTTCAGATCATATTTTATTTTCAAAAACATCAAAGTACTTTAAAAAAGGTGGATAGTTTTGCTTCTGTGCTTTAACTTCATTTTGAACAATTCCTTGCTTTTACAAGTAAAACCTCATGCTTTATGATGGATTGTCTGGTATATCATAGAAATGAGTCTTTATATGGTTGACAGCTTTTTTCCTTTTCAAATTCTTTCATAGGTAGAAGCTAATGATGCAGTTACTGTGGCTGGTATGATCAGGCCAAAACAGTTACCCAATGAAATTCTCTCGGACCTTTCTGTATCTGCAGCAACTAAGCTGCAGTGTTTCCGGGTAATGTTTATATCTTATACTTTTATCTGTTTTGCGCAACGATAATCCCTTATGTACTTATGTACTGGTGCACTGCACTGTTTCCTGGTTTTTTGCTGTAAAATTTTATAGGCTAAAAGAACACTTGTAAAGACAGTTATATTATGTGCAGAAACTATTTCATAGAAATGGTAGTATGGATGCTAATCCAGAACTTTCTGTTAATCAAGTTCAGATCCTCTACAGCAAGAGCTATGGAGAAATCTCTATGCCATGCCAAAATACCCTTCTGGGGAGTGTTCCATGTCTCTTGATTGACTAACATAGTAATTTCTCAGTGAAATCAGCATATAGGATCTCAAATTCCTATATATTATATATCATGTAGCTTAAACTCTCTTTGAGACCCAAAGTTGGTGATTTCATTTCTTACTCTGATGTTGTTTTTATCATATATTCTCTTTAGAATCTGGGGAGATATTTTAAGCAGTCTGCTAAAGGTTTGGAACAGCAGGTTGCTCGGGAAGCAAGATTTTATGGTGCCCTAATCAGGTGAGTCTACTTTATATCTTAGTAAAGTTGTAGTGTCCCATTACTTCAAAAACCAGGTTTCACTCAATACTTTATCACAACCAATTTATCTTTGTCTGTTTATTTCTTGCCCCAAGACATTTTTGTATAACTCGATATATTTAAATTTACCTTGAACCATTTGTGTATATTTTTATTCATATGAAATGCCATGTACATTAATATACTGCATTGATGTTGAATGCACGTAAGAAGTTCCCCGAATATACCCAAGAGAAAGAATGGTATAATGGTTATCAAGGCATAAAGGCATAAAGGAACATTTCATTGGTATAATGGTTATCAAGGCATAAAGGCAAGCTTGGTGACAACACACAAAGGAACACCTTGTTATCTTGGTGATGAATTTTGATTAATAAGACCTATTACATACAGAACATGTTCCATATTGACATGCTGATATGTCCCGAAAATTTGACACGCAGTTCACAGACTTACAGCAGCGTTCACACACTCGAACATCAACAAAAGAGACTAGTATTCATTCAGCAGAAAACATTAACAGTTGGTCGATTCTTCGAGAGACCGCCGGCTCTCCCAAACACTCACAATATTCTTTACTCAAAGAAAAACATGCCACCCCTATCCCTCAAAGCCCCTTCTTATACTCTTCTGATGGCATAACTGACTCCCTCTATAAATGCCCAGCTGGCCTAGTTATAAATGCCCAAGAACTCTTCTTTTTTCATAACTGACATAGCTATAAATGCCCCAAGACTCTCATTATTCCCTCCAGCTATAATTGCCCTCATGTGATTAATTGTTCAATTATTTCCCCCCCTTAGCTGATTGTTGACCTTTCCTCTTCCTGGCATACGTAAGGTTAATTGGGGCCTATCATTACCCGCCGCCCAAAGTCTAACCTTCTCCTCAAGGTTAAAATGAGGAAACTGGTCTCGAAGTAAGTCAAAAGGCTCCCAAGAATCTTCAAAATCAGGCAGGTCCTGCCAATGAATAAGCACTTCTAACCAGTAACTCCAGGCATAGTAGATGGACGCACACTGCGCACGACAACAGGATAATGGAGCTTTGCAACTCTTCCAATCTCTGAATAAAATTCCTTCTTTCATTGAAAGCTAGACCTTTTCAATCTCTTGACTGCCACCCTTGTTCCATCAGGTAAAAGCCCACTATATGTGCCACCAGTCTTGGCATTTCCAACAAGACGGTTACCTTCACTGAAATTCTTTGTAATTGGCCTCAGTTCCTCATTGCTGAAGACTTTCCATGATGGGGTAACTGATGCAGATGTTGATGGATTAGATGCTTTGCGAGACCTTCTGCGCCTCTTGCTCCTCCTGTATGCAAGCAACCAAATTACAACAACCAAAGTTGTGCGAAGGATCATCCCACTAAATGTTTCAAGGATGATAAGATACTCCTTGTGGCGGCGTAGGTGGTAGCATTTGTTCTCTATATCAAGCATACAGATGAACTCATGAGAGTTGTTGCATCTCTCACCCACAAGGGTTGGCTGGCCATTAGTCACCGATGTACATGTATTGATTAGATTAATGCCTTTGCATGATGAATTGGAGCCATTGGAGTGAAATGGTGCCCCAGGGGAGATGGACTCATTCCAATGTGTTGCATTGTCAGACCACTTCCAACTAAAACCACCTGTAGAATTGAATCCTCTTCCTCCAACCCAACAGCCTCTTGCTGTATTAGTGCTGAGTTTTCCAGCAAAACTTAGTTCCTTGGCTGATGTCAGTGCTGCCAAGTGCCCAGTATAGTTCCTACATCGGGACTCTGATTCATCCCAATAACTGGAGTTTTCTATCAGCCCAAAACACTTGCTCTTATTCGGACTTATTACTGGCAGATCTCGTAGAGGAGTAGAGAGCATCTCGAATTGGCGACGGTATTCCTTAACAGTAGAAGACTGATGTAACGAGAAGAGCTGCTCCTGTAAATTACCCTCCTGAGTCGATCGAAAACGTTCAAGGAGGAGCTCTTTGAATTCTGTCCAACCACGAAAAGGTCGCCGACCATCTTCCCAGTAATACCACACCAATGCATCGCCCTCTAAACAAACAACTGCAGCACGCAGATGCTCTGTCGGAAGCAATCCATTAATCTCAAAATAACGTTCTGCACGAAAAAGCCAGCCGTCCGGATTTTCCCCATAAAAAATGGGTAACTCCAACTTCCTAGGAAGTGAATCAGGAGTATGTTCCGGCACCGACATCAAAGAAGACGTCGGAAATGCCACACTCTTCCCTTTGTCAACCGCACGACTCGATGTGACTAAAGGAGGAGCAATGTCAGTCGTGGACAAAGGAGCTGAATAGGCTTGTTGCTGAAGCAACAAGATCAAAACGTCTCACCAGATCTTGAACGCCTCCTTCCAGAGATTGTACCAACCTTTCCAGAGACGAGATCTTCGAAAGTCCAGATGCTACGTTTTTTGGATCGAGCCCCTGAATCTCATTGCGTAAGCCATCCATCTCCACACAAAATTCAGAATGCAGAGAAGTCAAGCGTTCTTCGAAACCCTCCACCTGCGATGTCACATCCTTAACTGTCACCATGGCCGAGGAAAGACGAGCTCTGATACCACTGATATGTCCCGAAAATTTGACACGCAGTTCACAGACTTATAGTAGCGTTCACACACTCAAACATCAATAAAAGAGACTAGTATTCATTCAGCAGAAAACATAAACAGTTGGTCGGTTCTTCGAGAGACCGCCGAATCTCCCAAACACTCACAATATTCTGTACTCAAAGAAAAACATGCCACCCCCTATCCCCCAAAGCCCCTTCTTATACTCTTCTGATAGCATAACTGACTCCCTCTATAAATGCCCAGCTGGCCTAGTTATAAATGCTCAAAAACTCTTCTTTTTTCATAACCGCCATAGCTATAAATGCCCCAAGACTCTCCTTATTCCCTCCAGCTATATTTGCCCTCATGTGATTAATTGTTCAATTATTTTCCCCCCCTAGCTGATTGTTGACCTTTCCTCTTCCTGGCATACGTAAGGTTAATTGGGGCCTATCACATGCCACATTTTTTCATGATCTTATTGTTTTTATATAGAAAATATAATAAAATGTGACCTAATGGAGCATAAACAATCCCAAGTTCATAAATCCTAACAAACAAATTAAGCAACATTATAAGAAACAATAATTGAACTCAATTGATCTTGCAGTAATAAATATCACACAAAAAATACCTGTTGAGCATCAATTTTCTAGAGGTATAGAACTTCAGAATACAAGCAAAAGTTGAGAGCCTGTTAAGAAGATTCCCTGTTTTTGAGCACAGAAACCAGAAGAAGGGGAACAATCAAGATGGCCGCAATGTTAATCTTCTTCCTTTCTTCCTTCTCCCTTCTCTTCCTTCTAAACCCTTAAGCAGTCAAATGGCTTAAACTCTTGTCCAGTTTGCTTTTTAGGACTTTACGATTTAGTGTATCACAATACACCTAAACTTTTGCTGAGCCCACTTTCTTGCATGTGATATGTGTGTATCACTCATCTTGCCCAAGTTAAGTCTAATCACCACATCTTTTTCTCTTTAGCAGCATACATATCAACCTTATTTTCTAACAATCTGATAGGTTGCAGCAGAACTGGAAGGTCAAACGACAACGTTTGCCAGTTCCAGCACCTGGCAGTGAAGGCTTCACAATTGATTTATTTGATAATTCATTATCTGATCCGGGAGCTATCTTTCGTCCACCTTCAATATCTACAGTTCGTGTTGACCATGACTCAGCAGGCATGTTGGCTGTACACTTACCTCAAAAGTCATGCCACTCTCTTCATTTTGGGTTTCTCGGTGGCCAATCTGGCCACAAACCTGGGAAATCCAGTAAAGTGAAAATTTATGCATCAGATGTGCATCAGTCAGAAGAAATAAAAAAAGAGACTATGAGTGAGCAAGATGTGGATCAATGTGTTAAAGAAACACATTCTGTCCTTCGTGAAGTTCATCGAGCAATCTTTGATGAGCAGGTAGGTTTGTTAATGATCTCCCTTATGCATTGCTCTTTCCACTTTCTTTTCTTTTTTCCTAATTAAAATTTTCTATTTCCAGGTGTTTGATTTGGTGAATCGTGAAGCATTTAATTCATCTTCTGGAGTTAATGTGATTGGATTAAGGGAAAATTATCTACAACTGAGGATAGGTCAAGGAGCCTCTGTGTATATATCACTTGTACCTTCTGGGCAAGATGCAGATCAAACAGTGGACAATGCAAGCAGTGATAATTTGGGAAATGCAGATTCATCTGTTGACATGTTTGAGGGGGTGAAGATGGCAGAAGAGAAGTATGTTACCCCTAAAAGGAAGTCCAGGTTTCCTAATCCAGTCAGTTGTGAAATTTATCTTCAACAAATTTTCCATGAAAATATGTTCGTTAGAGCAAAGGACAGACGCCGTTCTGTTCGTCGAATTCAAGCATCTGGTCAGCCTGTAACAGATGTGTTTGGTCTTCTGGGTCACTTCTGTATGACTTTGGCTCATAGAATCTTTGCAAACAAGGTTCTGGCAGAGCTGGAAATTCTGGTATTGGACCTGATTTATTGTTACATGTCAATAAGAAAATAAATAAATTCTTATTCATCTGTTCCTAAACTCTCCCCAATAATGATGAGATTATGAACTTCTTACAGGCCAGCAGGGTCTCATATCTTCATTTGTTATCTCATCCTACATGGCACTCTCGGACATCTTCCTGGTCACTTTCAATGAAAGTTCCACAATCCATTCTTCATGCTGGTCATCGAACAAGGCCTTCAGATATGCGCAGCACAAAGAGTGCTGTCAGGTCACAGTTCATTACCAAGGTCGTGGTAAATGATGATTGCATCAACATAGAGGGAGAGGGTGCACCTAATGTTGTTGGGCTGTTTAAGGGCAGTGCAGAGGATATCTGCTCTATGAACAGTTATGACTGTAATTTGCCAGATCTCCCTGTGATACTTCTGCAACAGGTATATCTTTATTCTTGTGATACTTGACAGTTTGTGCATCTGGATCTCTGTAACTGGTATTTCTTTCTGAATATATAAATAAGCACTAAAAAAGACAAAAAAAAGAAACCGCATCGTTGGTTGAAGACTGAAAGCATGAGCTCTCCTAGTCTCCTCCGCTTCTTATTAGACAGAATCCTGTGTCTAGACACCTTAGAGGACTAGAACTACATATTTGCTCTCCCCACTAGTTGTTTTCACTTTATGGCCAATTTATTTGCACATTTGACCCAGTCAAGTACAAAATGACAAATTTGTCACTTAATGTATTAATTAAAAAGACAAAAAAGGAAGAAAAAAACCACATACTTGGTTGAAGGCTGAAAACATGAGCTCTCCACTTATTATTAGACAGAATCCTGTGTCTAGACACCTTAGAGGACTACAACTACATATTTGCTCTCTCAACTAGTAGTTTTCACTTTATGGCCAATTTATTTACACATTTGAACCTTCTTGTCTTTTAACTATACTCCTCTAATTCCAGGATCCCAAGCAGTCATATAACAGCCATCCCACTATAAAATGGCCTAGGCCAAATGTTTAATTAATTATTGACACAATTATACATGTTTACATTAATCACAAATTATATATAATTAATAAAAATAAATAAATAATGACAATCTGCAACAGGTTGCAAGTCAAGTTGTTCGTTGGCTACATGAGGAAGCTCTTTTGGTAGGAATGAAGGCAAGCCGTGACTTCCTATGCTTGTCATTCGAGTTGGATCAGGGTGAAACGTTGGGTCTAGTTGCACATGTGGACCCTGAAGATATACAAGGCTGCATTTCATGGTGGTTGGTGATGGATGATGGGCTGATGGAGGAGGGTAAGCTTCACACAGACTTCTCCAGCGATGCTTCTGATACTAGGAGATTCCTAGGACACTTGTCTTTGGAAGCCTTATATTCAACATTGATGGATCTGGTCACCTTGTGCAATAGCAGCGGAAGCCATATGTTTGTCTGATCTCTCACCCCTATTCCCCCTCCGTTCAATCTGATAGCTTGTTAGAGTAATTATAATGAAATAACAATGTTTGTAGACCTATTGTGAAGTGTTGTAGTCTTGAAAGAAAATTTCTCTTCTTTTTCCCTTCAACCCACCTAACTGTATTTTCTTGACTGTCGATGAGATTGTTATAGGACCATTTACTTTTCATGTCCATAACGTGTAGCTATGTTTTTACCACAGCCATGAAGCAGGATCTCTGATGATCTTGTTTGAAACAAAGACGTCATGAGGTGGATTATCACTCAAGGAAAAGCAGATAAGGACGAGTCAAATGGAAGCAATAACGACCATGGATTGGCCTGAAGCCTTGCCCTGCCCATGCCTAGTGATGATTGATGAGGACAAATTGGGTGATGGTGACACAAATTACAAGACCAAGCATGCAATTGCAATGCAAGGTCAACCTCTGCAATTAAAGCCAATGGTTTGAGTAACAGTACTTCATGCTCATGAAGCATATGAATATAAAGCCTTTCCCCTTAATTAAATGAAGACGGTAATTGGCAACTACGGTTAGTAATTCATTTTTTTTTTAATAGTACAAAAAATAAGGGGTCTTTTGGCAAGATTCTTTTGAAAGATCTTTTAAAAGTTTTAAGAGTTAAAGATGATGTGAATTTTTGCATCAAGATTTTAACAGTTTGATTGTTTGAAGATCGTTTGATTAAGGTGCATTTATTTGTGTATTTTCGTGCAAACAATATCTGAAGAAAAGGCGAAAAGTTTCATTTAGAGTTTTTGGAAAATAATCCGAAAGCTTTTGGCGGTTAGATATTTTTCTAACAAAATGAAAAAAAAAAAGACTAAAACAAGGATGATTAGACAAAAAATCAATATCTGTATGAAAAGACACACCAAACTGGACTCAAATTGGTAAAGGATTACGCCCTATACCCTTGCGTGTACAACCAGTACACTTCGAACAACCCCAATGTTTCACACTTTCAGCTATTATAATGACTCGATATAAAAGTTTAACCAAGAAGGATTTGCATCTTTGATTTGACACATGGCATTGAATATCTTGGTGTTGTTTTCTTCTGGATCCACCATTTATCCACGTGGCCATCAGGTGTTGAATTAGGACCAATCGTCTTCCAACCGGTCAAGAGTCAAGATCAAGGAATGTCACGATTATGATTAAAAACCAAAAGAAGAAGAAAAGGAAAATAAGATATTTTTATTAATTCTTTCTTGGTTTTTATTGAAAAAGGAAAATAAGAATTCAGAGAGTTATCGTCAAGCATGCAGTTATGTAATCGAGAAAATTACCCTTAATTATAATATAGTGATAATATACTTATAAAGAATATAATAATGATATGAAAATCATAAAGTTTATGCATTATTAAATAATTGATTAATAGAATTTTAGTGATTTCCATGGAAGAAGGAATGTGAATCCAACAATCACCAACCACAACCCATTTGACCTCCTCTTATTTCGGGATAGATGGCTCGTGCTATTTTAAAGCCGAGTTTTTTTTTTATTATTTTTTTTATTATTTTTTATTTCTTTAGATATTGCCAAAAGTTAAAGACCGAATGGGACGTTTGATTACAGCTGAAATTGTTCAATATTGTTTTTATCATTTAATGCTTAAAATAATAAAATATTTAAAGGTATAGCAACCCACTCAACTTCAGCTTCAGCGAAGGAATTCCCAACTTCCTAATGTTTATTCACTAAAAGAAAACAATTAGTTTTTTCAATTCAGCCGATTCAACCTTTATCAAACTACCCTAAACTGAATATATTTGCTTCATCTTTTAATCTTAAAATAATTAAATAACAAAATATTTAAGGGTATAGTAACCCATCCAACTTCAGTTGTTATACGGAGCCCCTGACTTTAAAATCTCATTCACTAAACAACGAAGCAATTAGGTTTTTGTAGTACTCTAAAGCAACGAGATTTTCAGTTCAGCCACTTCGGCTGTTATCAAAACGTCTCCTAAAATCTATACAATGACTTTAAAAATATTTCTGAAATTTTCTAAGGATAATATTTATCATTTTATATTTAAATTTAATGATAAAAAATAAGGGCAAATGGGGTAATTGGTTCTTGATATTAAATGAGTTGAAAAGAGTTAATTTAAAGATATTCAATGCATTCAATCATCTCTCATTAAATCTAACATTTAAGTTATTAACCTGCATTCATGTTCATTGAATCATATATTTAAGTCATTTTTATTTCTTCTCATCATTAAGTTCTATTAATTAAATCCATACTTAATAAATTAATAATTTCAATAATATAAAAGCTTATAACTTTAAAATCTACCTAGCAAAAATAGTGTTTTCATCTAAGTGGTGGTAAGAAATTAAATCATTTTGGGTCAAATGGGTTAATCCGTGCTTTCATGATTAAATAATAAAATAAAAAAATAGATAAAATGAAAAAAAAATAGAAATTTAAAAAATGGAAACATTTTTAAGATACATATTAAACAATAATAAGTATGTTAAATAAGAAATGCTTTTATTAATGATGAAAATGGAATGTAAAATTTAAAACCAATTGAAAATAAAAATGTCTTCCCATTCTCTCTCATTAAGTCTTATATTTAAATTATATTTTTCTCATCATTAAATTCTTGTAGTTAAATTCACAATATTAATTTTAATAGTATAAAAATAAATATTTTGAAAAACAATTTGAAAACAAAACAGTTTTCTTCCCTTCCAGTGGTGGGCAAGCAATTTGACATTTGGAGTCAAATGGATTAATAAATAATGTCATAATTAGACAATAAAAATTAAAATAAATAACTATGAAATGTAAGAAGTATTTTTTTAATGATGAAAATGGAAATCCAACTTCAAAATCTACCTAGAAATTAAATGATGTCATAGTCAAATAATAAGATTTTTAATAATAAAAATACAAATAATCTCAAAATAAAAAAAAAAAGATAAGAGAAAATTTTGGGTACATATCTAATGTTATATATTTATAAAAAATAAAATATTGGGTACATCTCTAATATTGTACATTCATTATATTGAATAAAAATAAGTTTTATACATAAGAAATAATTTTATCAATAATGGAAATATAATACAAAATTTAATGTCAACCTAGAAATCAAACAATTTTTATTTTTAGATGGTGGGTTAGTGGTTTGAGTAATATGATACCATAGACAAACAAAATTTTAAGTGTGATAAGTAAAAATATATTTTATATAATGTAAATGAAATATATAATTTGAAAGAAAAATTATATTCAAAACTGGTTGTACATTTAAAATTAGGTTGTAGGTTGGTCCAGAAACCAACCAAACTTTGAAAACCGGCTCTACATTTCAAATTATAAAAATCCTCACCATGTCATTAGAGGCTTATGTGGTGAGACTCTTATTCCGTGTTGGACACAATAGAAAACCTATATCGAAAATAGGTTTTCAGTTTCTCTCCCACTCCCTCCCTTCTCTCTCGCTCTCATAGTCATCTCTCAATCTCCTGCTCCCTTTGCCTCTCCCACTTTCTCTGCTTTGGTCTGTGGCCAAATCAAAACCTCTCTCTCTCTCTCTATTGTTCTCCTTCAATCTTTTTCATTCTTCTCTCTCACTCTTCCTCTCGGTCAAAATCTCCTTCTCCCTCAATCTCTATCGTTCTCCAATTGGTGTAAATTTCATAGCCAAGAGTTTTTTATGAATTTTATCAAATTGGTGTAATACTTTTTGAACCATACCAAGTTGGTATGTTCTTTCATAAAATCTGATTAATACCATATATGATGTAACCGTTTCTAGTCACGTACCAATTTTTTTTTTTGCTATGTACCTCGTCATTTGACCTGCTCCCTGATGGTGAACTGCTTAGGGGAGAGCTATGCCGAGCTCCCTGATTGCAAACTGCTTGGGGAGAGCTATGCCGAGCTCCCTAATGGCGAACTGCCTGGGGGAGAGCTATGCCGAGCTCCCTGATAGCGAATTGCCTGGGGGAGAGCTATGCCGAGCTCCCTGATAGCGAATTGCCTGGGGGAGAGCTATGCCGAGCTCCCTGATAGCGAACTGCCTGGGGGAGAGCAATGCCGAGCTCCCTGTTGTGAGCTACCTTGGTGAACTCGTCATTTGCCCTGCTCTTAAGCGACCTGTGACTCAGAGAATGGTGGAGATCCCTGGTGTAGCGCAACCTGACTGCCCTCTGCATGAGGTGATCTTCTCTCCCTTGTAGGCGGCGAGAGCTGAGGGACCTGCGAGAACTCCATCTTTTCCTCCTCTTCGTAGGTGGTGGGAGCTGAGGGACATGCGAGAACTGAATCAGGGGACCCGGGGGTATTTACCCGACGGGGGCTCTCCAATGCTTAAGTTAGCACTCTGACTGTGGAGAGCTTGAAGATGATATTAGAGAAATGAGAGAGAGCTAGAGAGCAGGGATTATCTCCATTTTTTCTTCTTCTTTTGTCTTTGGGGGTCGGAGTCCTTATATAGCGGTGTCCTGTCAAATTAGGCATAACCGCCTCTGTCAAGTCAGGCATAACCGCCTCTGTTTCTCTATCGCAGCCGTTACTGACAGAGCTGAGGTGGCGGGTGCAGGTAGCTGTTGCAGAGTACGGCTCTGCCAGGCAAGGGTCAGCTCTCTGGGCTGGCAGGCATGACGCTACCTGTCGAGAGACGTGGGCGTAGGTCTCCGGATCTGTTAGATACGGTTGTCAGGCAGGAGATCTTCCTGCGATATGCCAAATTGCTCTTTCATGAGCTACCCTGTACCAAGCTACCCTACAAGTGGCGAGCTGCCTAGGGAGAACTATACAGAGCTGCTTGTGGTGAGATCTACCGAGCTGCTTGTGGTGAGCTATGCCGAGCTGCCTATGACGAGCTATGCCGAGCTGTTTATAAGTGGCAAGCTGCCTATGGCAAGCTCTGTCGAGCTACCTGTGGCGAGCTATGCTGAGTTGTTTGTAAGTGGCAAGATGCCTATGGCAAGCTCTGTCGAGTTGCCAAGTTGTCAAGAGGTTGCACTTGGTTGTCATGAGGTGCCAGGTGTCACAATTTCACTAGAGGGCCAAATCCGCCCTCATCAATATAAGTGTGTAAGAAAATAAGAAAATAAAAAAAATGAGAGAGTGAGAGGGAGAGAAAACTGAGGGAGAACGATAGAAATTAAGGGAGAAGGAGAGATCGATTGAGAAAGAGAATGAGAAAAATTGAGGGAGAACGATAGGTAGAGAGAGAGAACGAGAGAAATTGATATAGAGAACGTAAATATAAAAACCAAAAACCATTTTTATTTATTTTCAAACACATAGGGGATGTTTGGAACCATGGATGTTTTTCAAAAAATGGTGCCACGTCGGATCCACATAGGCATTTCAACAAATGCCCATGTATTTCATTATTCGGTGAACCGTTTCCCCCAACGGTTGATTGATGTGCATCCTATGTGATGCTTACCTGTCAACACATACATGAAAAACGATGATGAAAATCACCTTACCAAACAGCATAGTGTTGCTCATTGCCTACGTGGCATAAGCATTTTTTTTGTGAGAAACGGGTCTTGGAAGCATGGGCATTTTTTCTTGAAAATCGGTCCCACAAAGCACCCACGATTCCAAACACCATGATAGTCGTTGAGTAGATAAAGATGATTATGAGTGAAACAATGTAAGGGAGAGAGAGAGAGAGAGAGAGAGAGAGAGAGTAAAAACCCCTTTTATATTTTCCAATCACCCAACATTAAAGTGCAATTTCGGTATAAGCTTTTTATTATGTCCAATATGGATTAAGAGTCCCATGTTGGAAATAGCCACATAACCCTCGGATGACATGGCGAGGGATTTTATAACTTGAAATGTAGAGCAGTTTGTTAGAGTTTTGTTGGTTTATGGACCAACTTGTAACCAAATTTTAAATGTACAGTTGGCTCGACTATAACTTCACATAATTTAAAACTAATCCAAAAGCAATACTATTTCTACAATTCTTATCTAGATGGTGGGTCAATGGTCTAACTTTTCAAAAAAATGCATGATGTCATAATTGAATAATAAATATTTAAGTTTATTTTTAATCATATTGTTATTTTTTTTAATTTTTAATTTCTATCTTAACTATGGTATATCTAAAATTCAAGTAATTAATATGAAAAAAAATTTCTCACGTGCAATGGATGTACTTAATTACTAGTGATACTAAAATTGGGATTTTAGTAAAACAACTAGCAAATATTTATTTATTTTTTTCTAATATTATTTTTGGACTCAAGAATGGTACAAACTACAAACTCTTTGTTTTAAAAGCGTTCTTCCACATTACAACTCCAAAAACACACAAAAAAAGAGAAAAAAAAATCTTGTTTTTTTACTAGCTTACCCATGTGATGTAGGGAAAAATATCTGATATTTTCTCTCTTTTAATAAAATTTTTCTTTTTATCCCTAAAAAATTATCTGATATTAATAGAAGGGATTAAAAAATGTAAACATTATCATTGTTCCGAAAAAAGTATTTTTTTCTAATAAAAATAGTTAAAATAGATAATTGATTTTGATATTAGAAGAGTAAAAACTAAAAAGTCTGATTATTAAGTATTAATGTATTATTGCCTTTTTTCTCTTTTACTTGTTTAATTATTGAATTATTAATCCACCAAAATTCAAATTATTTTATATTAAAATCTTGTTTGAAGGGAAATAGTAAATTCATAAAATCTTCTTTCCGGACTCCGGATGTTCTAAAATCGTATCGAAGATTCCAATGTTCGGAACTCGAAACGAATCCCGCCCAGTTCTGCTCTGTAAATCTCGTCCCAAGATCCCTTTCTTCCCCTGCCAAGAAAACTGAAAACATACTCGCCAGTCGCCACCGCAGTATAGCCAGAGGTCCAGTATTAGAAACAAGACGTGTTGTTTTCAGCATTCCCTTTTTGTCTTTACATGACTTTTATTGATTGGATATTGATTTTGAGAGGTGGTCCGTTAATGGGTTTTTGGATTTGAAGAAACAGAGGAAACTTCGACGTGGATATCGAAGAGTCGTTCAATCCAAATGTGACTTGAGGCGGGCAGAAGCATTGGGTTGCAGAGGATTCACTGCTCACGAGATGTTTTGTTGAGAAATTTACGGTTTGGATCATCATCATCATCATTCATCGCTTACTTTCTTATCCTAACTATATGGGTTGGCTACATGGATCCTGTTTCGTCAATCCGTTCTATTTAATCTCATTTTCGAATTGATGGAGCCATGCATGATATGGGTTTTTTGAGAAGATTTATATTAGATGAGGGTTTTGGAGTTGCAGAGATTTTGTTATTCTTGAAATGATCTTTCCGCAGTGAGAAGATTTTACAGTTGGCGAGAAATTGAAGGTGGAGATTTGGGTTTTGTAATGCATGCAATTGATGGTCTTGGTATTCATTTTTCAGAGATTTGATTGGTTCTAAGATTTGTTTTCTGGTTGTCTTTTTTCCTGAGTTGAGTTATAGGCAATTCTTTGATTAGGGATTAGAGGTACCTGAGAATAAACCAATCGTGACAGAAGGTTCATACTTAGTAGAGAATTTAATTTGCAAAATGGGGTTTGGCACTGGACATACCTTTTTTTTATTAATCTGAGTGAGAAATTATTCTTTTAGTACTTGTCTGAATATGTCGGGCGGAACACCAGTTTCGGGTGGATTAATGAGACAGAGATACAGTCAGGGATATGCTTCCAGTGGGGATGACCTCGAGGATGACGCATGTTCAAGAACACCACCTACAACGCCTCTACTTCCAAGGGCTCGGACGTGGGTTAATGTCATGGAGAATGTTCTTTGGATCGCCTCTGCAACTTTCATTGTTTACTTTGGTGATCGGCAATCTAATCTCATATACTTGCTGTGGAGAGATGATCGAATCAGGAGGTATGAAAATTGTCAACAGTCTCAGTTCTCTCTCATATTAAGTTTATGAAATGCATAATTTTTGAGAAGACTATGGGTGGGCGTTGCTTAGCTAGCTTTACACTAATGGATTGTTGCTACCATATTGATGCTGTTTTGACTGTTTGAGAATTGGTGGGAACATATGGTTTATATTCTTTTTTGTAGTATTGATTCTGTTCCTCATGTATAAGGCATACTGTTTGTCCTTTCCTTCAAAGAAGCTTTAACTGATTAACTAGTACTCACTATTTTTGTTGAATTTAGAGCCTTGTTTGGTTTCCTGAACTGATTATATATGGGGCACCTTTGGTGCCTTATGTATAGTTGCTTTTGTTCATGAGATGGGTGTTGTATTAAATTTAGCATCCAATTAATGTAGTATTCGTTTTTGGTAAGGGGACACAGTCTTTATTGTTGAAAAAGGTTTTGTGCTGCTTTCTACCAAGATATGGAAGTGGAAGCATCACGATGATGAGATGCATTTTATTTTATATTCATATAGAGTTTCTGTATTTTATAGATTTAGAATTTTAACTGCACTTGAAACCATATTTCAACTTATTCAATTTTTAAGCTACATAACTAGAGCTCCTTTGTTAATGCCTACCAAAGTATCTACTTTTTTTGACAAGATTTGGAGCATGAGCTGTAGTGTTTATTCCAAAATCCTGAAAAGGTTCAAGTAACTGAACGATATTTTTGAAGACTAATAATGGTTCAGTTACTTGAATTTGGGGATATCATGTTTTTCTTGCATCATTATATAATTCAGATATAAAGCTTTATGATTGGTTCAGACTGTGTTCTCTTCTTATAAAGGATTTCACTCTTTTTTGATACTTTATAAATGTTCTATTGGCTTTATTTTGATGACTGGGACTGGTGAAATCCTAACGTCAGACTGAGCATCTCTAGCGCAAAGAATATGCACGTAAGACTGGAATTCCTAGTAAATATCTTTGAAGTTGTGAATCTGGGCTAGCTACATATCAGGCTTCTAACTGATTGAATGATCCAAAAGCTGAAGGACCTTTCATCTTTAGGATCATACTGCTCTGTTTTATCTGGTTAGGATTTAGATGAGTAAGATTTTCTATACATGCCAAACTTTGCTCCATTGCCAAATTTAGGACATGGAAGAATTTGGACAGTCTTGATAGCTGTATCCTATTTCTTAAAATGTATTGATGAGAATATTAATTTTATTGCATTTACATCTTAGATGAGAAAATTGTCAGTTTTCTCAACTGGTAACTTTCATGTTGGTTTTCTGCTAATCTGCCCTAGACCTAGGTTTAGTCCCCTCTTCAGCTGTGATGACTAACCACAATACTACTTGCCTACAAATGAAAATTTATAACAAAAATAAATAAAAATAAAAGAGTGATGAAAAGTTTTAAATTTTACTTTTCTTCTTGCAGGATGCCTTTGTACCTTGGGATGGCATGTTTTTTCTTGAATGTTGGGATTTTCTTTTATACAAGTTTTGTAGCATGGGGTATCAGGAAATCTGATGAGAAATGGGAAGTGGTAACGCCATCAGCTGCTCCAGCTGTTGCTTTACTTGGACTCTTCTCCTTTTGCTTGTAAGAGAAAGCAGTATTTTATTTATATTATTTTCTTTAGGTCATGCAATTGTTACATTGTGAAGGCAAATGCCTCTCCCAGCTCCCCTCCCTTTCTGCTAAAAAAATAATAAAGAAACAATTAAAAGGTAAATGCATTGGCTTCTTAATAGCCTGTTTTCCTTTTTTTTTTGGCTGAATTCCTTTTTTTGTAGGTTGTCTTTTGCTTTATGGCCAATTTGGAGTTTCTTGACCCTCCCTCTTTTGGTATGATCGCAATGCTTTTTGCTTGATTAGATGATTATACTCCCTGTGTGTGCAAAACTGAATATTTGTAGAACATAACCATTTATTCTGATGTTTGTTGCAGTTTACATTGTTTATGTCTTGCATAGTTGTATCACCCTACTTGACAATTGGGGCATTCAGGCAACAAACTGATGTGCTTCGTACAGATTAAGTTTCTTCAAGCATAAGTTCAGATCATCTGATGGTATCGAGGATGTTATATCAATTATATGGATAGGGTGGTGATAACATTCCATGGTGAAAGAATTATTCTCTATGTTGGTGCCTATCTTGCCAGTGATGATGGGAGCGACAAAGAAGTTGATTATCTTTTCAGTGGTTTGTTTAGATCTGAACTTTTCACCCAAACAGAACTGTGACAACATTGCTGCTAAATAGGTCTGAAGGTATGCCATCGGGTAGGTTCCATAAATGATATTCAAGAGTGATGAGGTGAAACCAACTTTTTTATGGGAATTGGGGAGATGGTCTAGTCATGTATGCATATGGTGGTTTTTTAAATGAATTCTTTTGCTCCATACCCCATCCTCATCATCTGGTGCAGTGTCCTCACCTTTGCTCAATTGTTGGATAAATCTTGAGGAACCCTATGGTTATGGAATGAATTGCATCTTTTGTCTGTTATGTAGTCAAGATCAGCATTATTGCTTTCTTCTTTCCTTTCTAGCTAAGTGGGACTGGAGCATGATATTGAGATATTGCTAACTTTGAGAAAAACCACTAAGAAGGACCCATCTCAAAGAGGACAGTAAGAGGTCTAATAGAAAAACATGTTTAAGATATATTAGCCAAAGTAAATCAGTTTTTTTTTTTTAATATGTGAAAGAACATGTTTGATGGCACATATTTTGGTGACCTAACTATTAAACCTTGGGAAAAGCAAACAGTTTTTACATAAAAAGGAAAAAAAAAACTTTTAATATGTTAAGTCTTCAAGTGAGGAAACATCAGCTCTCAAGTTGTAACTATTGCATCTTCTTTCGCTATAATTGATCTTGCAGAAAGAAAAAAGAATAAACCTGATGCGTAATATATAATGCATAGTCAGCACTTCAATGGCAAGACCAAGGATGGAGCTTAATAAAAATATTCTGCCAAACACCCATGCTTCTCCAGCCTCTTTTTTAGTTGTCCTAACTAACCTCTTTCTTGGGGTACCAGTAAGAAAAGCCCAAACTTCAAGAAACCCATGACTAGGGTTCTTGGTGGAAACTATATTGTGGAAATAAATGCTAAGGATCACCTAAAGGGGTTAAGGGGTTATCCCGTGGAAATAACTAAATAAGGATAATGATGTAATCATGTAAACTAATGTTGCATACAAAGTCAGGGTGTTCCTACACAAAGTTCTTATTGCTTATTAATGCATGGGAAAACTCATAGGGTTGACTTGGAGTACTAAATTATTAGATAAACTCCATATTATTTATATTATTTTGTAAGATGCTTTGTTAGCTTTTGGACTCCTGTTACTACCATTGTCCCATTGTCTTGCATGGTCTTTATGTATTACTTGCAAAATGTTCTTTTCAACCTCAGTTATTCAATCAGTAAAACAAGATTATGTAGACTTGAAAATTATAAATTACAATTGTTTTGGTAACTTAAGTTCATCAAATGGATCTCTATTTTGGCCTGGAGAAGCTTAATGCCTCGCATATCGAGATGTTCTAAAGGAATGGTGAAAATGGAAATCCTGAAACGCCCCATGTATGCCCATTTCTCAATGCTCTGTTCCATCTTCCTTTCAATTTTTTTTTTTTCCTGAATAGACATTGTTCTGTTAGCATACTATGACAGACATGCGGCATGTAGCCAACCATGATGGCATATTCCAAGGGCTGAAGCTGAACACGCCATAACAGGGTTGATATGCTCAATCTTCATGCCGACATGATTTTATTATGATGTATCACATATATTTTGCCATATAACAAGAGTCATGAATAGACAGTAGATGAGACAAGATCCACAGGACAAAAGACATCTCAAATGAATAAACAAGACCCATTTATATTACAATTTTGAATATCATCTTTTGGGTTTAGTGTGCCAGGATAGAATATATATATCTATCCTGGTAATTGGGCAACACATCGCAGGTGGAAAGCTGGTACATTTTGAATTCAGCCATTGAACAATTGTGTGAACCCCACTTTAATGGCTCAATTTTTTGTGGGTTTGAATGACAATTTGGGTGTCGTTGGTCTTATAGCAGGCCACATGGATTGCAGGAAGAGTTGGATTGCATGATTGAATATCGTTTTCATTGGGAAAAAACTTTTGCCACCCCACTTCAGTTCCCCACAGAAGATGACAATCATGACTTGAGCCCAAAGTTGAGTAAGGCATTTTTCATCCTCTCACCAAAGAGAAAAAGTACCCTAACCATGAATTCAGATTTCAGTCACCATACTATGAAAGAAAACTGAGTTTGAAAATTCCAGGCAAAGACACGAGAAAGAAACGACATCTCTCTTTCGCATATAAGTTTTAGGATGACATTAACATTTGAAAATATTAAAATGCCCTAATTCTTAATATTTATCGTTTCAAACATTCAATGATCCTTGATTCCAATAAACTTTGAACCATGAAGCCAGATGTGGGATTCGTAAGGATTCAAATCAAACTGAGCTGAAATTTAGCTATTCAACTTGGTTTTTGAAAAGAAAAAACATGAGGTTCAAGTTAGAGTTTGAGCTCAATTCGAACAATATGAGATGGAATTCAGCTTGACTTAAAAGCTCACGTTCGAATTTGACTTGGCTCGATCTTGACAGTGAGTCATGCTTCATATAAAAAACAAACAATTATATAAAATCTTTTATATGTATAATTTTTAGTTTTTTACTAGTGTAAGGCAATGTTTTAAAAACTTACCCAAAACCAGAACCGTTTTGGCCACCAGTTTTTGGGTTGACGGTTCAACTGTCCAGTTCGAATGGATGGTCTGTTTTGACAAAAAGTTAAAAAAATAAAAAATAATTAAAATAAAAAACGGCTAAGAACCATTGAATGAGTTGAACAGGTTTGCAATTTGATCGCTTGAGTCAACAGGTCATTGACCAATTCAATGATTTTTTGCCAGGGGCTGGGTTTGGGGTAAAACAGAATTGGCTGCCTGGATGGTTCTCGGTCTGAATGGTCTAACCATCCTGATCAACAACAGTTCAAAAACATTGGTTAAGAGTAGTCCTGTTCATGGGCCAGGCCAGGCCGGGCTCGGGCCGGGCTTTTACTCTTCACTAACAGAAATATGTTAGGCCCGAGCCCGACCCCGGCCCGACCAACGGGCCTACAACTTGGGCCTGAGCCCGGCCCTAATAAAAAGCCCGAAGCCCAACCTAATAAAAAAATAGAAAATTTCCCTATTCAATACTCAATATAAATCATAATTTATTTACATTAAAAAAATATATAAATTCAAAATTTATTTATATTAAAAAAATATAAAGAAGGGAAAGAGGATGTGGAGAAGAAGAGTTTGGTTGGAAAAAGAAGGGAAAGAGGTGAAAAAGAGAGGGGTATTCAACTAGGGTTTTTAGGTTTATTTATAGGTCGGGCCGAGCCGGGCTATTTTGGCAAATCCCGAGCCCGGCTCGAATTTATTGCGGGCCAGGCTTTTTGGCCCGAGGTTAAGCCTACAGGTCTATATACCTGTTCAAGCCTATCCGGGGACCTGGCCAGCCCGTCAGGCCACCCGGCCCATGAACAGGTCTAGTTAAGAGCACAAGGTAAAGATATAAAGAATTATATGTGTATATATAATTATTTCTTATTATACATATAAAAATAAAAAATATAATCTATACTATATTATAAAGGGATTAGGTCCCACGTCAGCATCCCTCTCCATAATATATAGAATATTATAAAATATATAATATAATATTAATAATGTATAATTAATAAAATATAAATATTTGTCTATATCGGGCTTCAAGCTTGGGCTCAAGATCTAGGCCTAATGGTTGGGTGGGGCTTAGGCTTAGGCCTAGTCATTTTATGCTTATAAAGAGGAAAAGCCTGACCCGGGGGTAGGGCTGTTTATAACAAGACCCAAACCGACCAAACTGACCAACCTGGTCCGATCCAATCTGAGTTGGCTGGTTTTTTTTCAGCACCGGTCGGTTTTGGGTTACAAAAAAACATAAACCGATGGTTCGGTAAATCGAATCGACTTAGATATATATTATATATATAATATATTTTAGATATTATATATATATATATATATATATATATATATATATATATATATCAGTTTTAATATATATTTCAGATATATATTTGTGGAAATATATATATCAGTTTTATTTCAGAAATATACATATTATATATAAAATTTCTGATATATAAAATATCTGTTATAATCCATCAAATCATTTTTAATTTTCAGGCATCCAACCTTTGCTTTCTTAGACTTGAATCCTTTACCATTCACACCGAGAGAACCATTCACAAAGTTGACCCAAACTGACCTAACTCGATTCAAACCGACTAGGTCGGTTTTACTTAGTACTGGGTCGGTTTCGGTTTCATTTCTAGGTAAATCGACCAGGTCGAGTTGGTTGGAAAAATGCCAATAAACCGACCCAACCCGACCTGTGAACAGCCCTACCTAGGGGTCTACCCAAAACCAACCAACCATCAGTAAAAAGTGGCCAACTCGAGTTGTATCAATTTAGTCAATCAAGTCAAAAGATTTAAACTTAAAAATAAATTTTAAATTTAAAAAATTATAGCAGTATTTTTAAAAATAAATAAATTAATTAAATTTATAATATAAAATATTTAGTCAGTTTATAAATGGGCGAACCGAAACTGACCTAACTTGGTCGGGTTGGGAAATTGCCAAACCAACACTGACAGGAATATACTAGAAAACCGACCAACTCAAGTCAAGTGGAATTGGTCGGTTTCATGATATCATTGGCTTCATCAATTTGGTATCATCCTAGCTGAAATTAATTATTATTATTTTTATATTAAAAAAAATTAAAATTATGTATTATATTGTTTAGGTTTCGCTTAACAAAACCCGCGTATTACAGATCCCCCCTATTATTACATAAGCTCAATTACGTTTGCAAGTTTTACAAGCTAAGTTTTACTACATCGAGCTCTTTCCGAAACTTCGTTTTAACAAAGCCAAATCGAGCTTTTCAAAAACCTAACTCCAATAACTTATGAAAATATCAATTTGCATCCAATGGTAGACCCACGTTAACAATGCTCTCAATTATGGTAGAATGATTACAAGCTCAGCGTGTTTTTTTAAGAATGATTAAAATACAGCTAGAAAATGATTAAAATACAGTTTGATACTTTGATTCTAAGAATGAAAAAAAAAAAGAACGATTAGTGTTCTCTTCAATGTGAACCAATTTTCCTTTTCTCAAACAAGTCTCACACATTACATTAACCAAAATTAACATTAGAGAGTTAAGAGTGAAATTGATTTTTGATTCAAAAGACATCAAAAATCAACTGAAAAACCGGTTTTTTTCTTTTTTTTTTCTGAATTTGAAAGCTCCTGATCTCAGATTATTGAAACTAAAAGCATACATGTAAGGAACACCCCATTAATCTCTTCTTATAGAATGTGATGACTGATGACTGACTAAAGGCAAACATTAAGGACCCAAATTCCAAATGTACCAACTGAATGGTGGCTTGGTTGGCACATAAACTGAGTAGTCCCAGAGGAGATGCGATTTTGAGCCTTGCCATTGGTTCTCACTATCTTAGAAAAGAGTTATTAATGTTGTTAATAGAAATGTTGTACTATGCTAAAGAGAATTGAATTACAGCAAAGACGAGTAATCAATATCAAAAACAATATCTTCCTAATGTTGCCAAAGATGTATTTTTTCACATGAATGTTAAATTGATCAAGGGCCAAACAAAAAAGTATCCAAACAAGTATGAATTTGATAACTTATTTATTAGAAACCAATCAGATATTGGCAGATCATAGAAGAGATCTCTAATGCTGTGTTATTAAGGTTTTAACTCCTAATTCCACCTCTCTAACTGTCATGGGTCAATTTGGTTTGTAGAAATAGGGGTCTAGAATCAGAATCGGAATGGTCCATTCTATTTCCAACTGTTTGAGTGGATGGAATCGAAATACCATTTTCATTCTTGGCAGAATGGCATTCCCCCTATTTGAGGGAATGGCCATTCCCTCCCCCTCCCCTGGGAATGAGAATCCATCCCAGCCAATTCTTATTGAAGTCTGAACCAAACAAGTGAGGGTAATGAAACATTCCGATTCAGATTCTAAGGGATTCCCATTCCAAATATAAACCAAACAAACCCTAAATCTTAAAAGGGGTGGAATCCAAATTCTTGAATGACTAAAATACTTTTATTTGGAGTGCACAAATAAAGTCAATTGAACCTGATGAATTAGAAGAAGGAAAAGAAATTAAACCAGAAGCTTTTGTAATTTGGTGTAGATGTAGGATCACTTAATGATATTGGCTAAAGCAGAATGGAATTTGGTTCATAATTAGGAAGCTTTATGGGTAAGAGTTTTGAAGAATATCTACTACCCTCAATCTTCTTTTCTCGATGCACCATTGGGATTTCGACCGTTTTCGGCTTGGAGACGCCTGCTAATGGGGAGAGATCTACTGAAAAAAAAAGGTGTGATTTGGAGAATAGGTGATGATGCGTCTATCAACGTTTGGGAAGACTCTTGGGTGTCGGAGCTACTAAACTTCAAAATACATTCACCTAAGCCAGAAAATTGCACAGTTCAAACAGTCTGATCTTATTCACCAAAGGTCATGATCTTGAAAAGTTGCAACCGTGAGATTTCTATATTTAGAAAAGGGAGTTAAGGCTATCTTGAAAATTCATGTAAGTTGGTCACTAATGAGAGATAAATTAGCTTGGGGCTGGAGAGAAAAGGAAATTTCACTATGAAATCAGCCTATTATCTATTTGTTCAAGGTCAAGATGCAAGTGCCACGGGTGCAAATCAGACTGAGGTAAGTATCTTTTGGAAGTAAATCTGGAAGCTAGAGGGTTGTCCAAAGATAAAAGTTTTTCATCTGGAAGGGATGCCATAATGCTCTTCCTTCCCTTCATAAGCTTCAAGAAAGACACGCAGTGATGCTGGATATTTGTCCTAGGTGCAATATATCAAGTGAGACTATTAGACACATCATCCTAGAGTGTCCTTAGGCTCATGCAATCTGGTTTGGTTTGGTTTTGGAATTCCCATTCTCCCTGTTGAAAATCAAGTTGGCTTTAAAGATTGGTTTGCTTCATGGCTTGGTCGTGAAAGAGAGCTGGCTGATTTGGAAAGCTCATAATGAGCTAGCTGGCTGATTTTCTTCTTTTATCTAGGTTAGCAGGACTACTAACCGCATAGCTCATTCAGTTGTTGCCTTCGGTCTTGGTAATCCTTGTTTCATGTACCAAAAAAGGGTCACTTAATGATATTTTTGTATCTTTGATTCTACTCTTTTTCTTCTTTTAATTTTTTGGGTAAATTGGAATTGAAATAAAAATAGTTTAAACTCCGAAAACTACTTTCCTACCTGAACTATGAAAAGTCTCAAATGCACCCCACACTTTTACAAGCGGTGTTAATTAACTGTGAGAAGAAAATGATTGTACTACCCCCATTGATTTGGCACATATAACATGTTTTTTTTTCTTTAATTTTATATTTTCATTTTAACAGGTCTTTATTCTTGATTTTCATGTCTGCATACTTGCCATATTAAAGCTATAAAAACTCATATCCACTGAACCAAAAGTTTCATCTCTATCCTTCCAAACCAATCAATTCCACCCAACTCGATTTGAGCTAGTCAGTTTTCAACTATTTTCAGTCAACATTAGTTCATGCATCATGCTAACATGAGAGGTTGGGTTGGTTTCAGTTTGGCCGTGGATAAATTGATATGTTAAATTAAAAATTTTTAATATGGGAAAGTGAAAATTTTTTCATATTTAATATTTTAAAAATATTTTTTTAATAATATTGTTACATTATTAATTAACTTTGTTGCATTCATTTTTATCCAATCAAATCATGTTTCCTAGTTTAACAAATTAGTTCTATGTTGTCTTTTGAATCAACCAATTAAATTGATAAATTGACCCAAACCGATATGACCCAGCAACAACCATCTGCATCTCAAACCACAAAACCAAAGGAAGCTTTATTCTTTTCCAAAAAACATCTGTCTTGATCTTTAACCAGCCTGAATCTAGAGGGCACCAAAAAGCAGTGGTCGTTTTCCTTACACTCTTTGAAGAGCTTTCCAATTTCTATAGCCAAGTTTGATATTTCTCCGTTATTGACTTGCGAATAGAATTCACAACCACAAGGGGGTTTTCATCATTATCTTCAAAATAGAAATGGTTTCTGTCCATCTAGATTTCCCAGATGACAGTAGCTAAGTTTGATAGAGCAGAAATGTTCTTCCCTAAAGATTAAAAGCATTTACAAAACCACTCTCCAAACCCAGAGTAGTCTCTTCCAAATTCAGGATTCACTCCCAAACCAGAGCCAAGCCACACCCACCTACCTTTATCATACAATAGAAGAGCATGGATAGGAGGTTCGGTTCTTTCTTTACACCTTTCACAAAAGTTTGACGAAGTGATGCCTCTCTTAAACAAATTATCCTTAACAGCCAAAGCATTAAACAAACACTTTTAGATGAAAACTTTGACTTTAGGTTCAATGGGCATTTTCTAAACCAGATTCCAAACCTTCCTATCTAGACTGATATAGTGGGAGGATTGCGGTAGATCCTCTTGGCTTTTGGAAGCCAGAAAGTAAGCTGATTTTACTGAAAAAAAGCCATTCTTATTCCCCACCCAAGTCACTTTATCATCCCATTGCATAAGGGATAGGTCAATATCAAATATTTTTTGGGCTATAGAGGAGGGAAAGGTCTCAAAAACTTTCCTTGTATCCCAGCATCTATGGTCTTGATCAATGAGGTCAGCAATGAGGAGATTCCTATCTCCTTTGCTTCTAGGACCCATGGGCTTGAAGCATTCAATATCTAGGATCCAAGGGTCATCCCAAATTCTCACCTTTCCCCCTTTGCTTGAAGGAAATGAGAATCTGGAAATTACTTTGCTTTTAGAGTTCTTACCCAAAGACTAGATGAATCTTGACATAATCTCTAGGCAAGTTTGGCCAGAAGAATGAGATTAAAGAGGTGAGGATCTTTAATCCCAAGGCCTCTGGATAATTTATTCTTACAGATTTGCTTCCATTGGACCCATCTTATTTTCTTTTTTCCATCTTAATCCCCCCACCAAAATTGTTTTTGATATTTGGAAATCAAATTACAGATTCCTTTTGGAAGTAGGAAATAAGACATACAATAGGCCGGCATAGCAGAGATAACTGATTCAAAGAGAACTTCTTTGCCTGCTTGATTTAGAAGAGACCTTCTCCAACTTTTTTACTTATTCTCAACCCTCTTAGAGAGAGTGTTAAAAACTTGGCTTTTCCTTCTACCAATTAAGGGGTGAGCACCTAGATATTAGGAAGGTTTTTCCACTTTTTTAATGTGAAGACAACAAGATAACATTTTTTTTAATCTAGGATTCATTTTTTGGCTAAAGAAAACTTCTGATTTGCAGTAATTCACCTGTTGGCCTGAGGCTTTTTCATAGAGGGAGATGTCTTCCCTTCTGTAAGATTAGCCTTTGAGAAAATGTAACTATCATCTGTACCCGCTATTACTGTGGCACCCATCGTATCCTTCCACTTACTTTAATTCATATTTTACATAGTGTATTTTCACGCTTAAATAAATGCAAAAGTTTGCCAAACTACATAATGGACAGCAAGTATTAGTTCCGTAAACCACCAACCCAAGGTGGGGCATATGACTGATTAGGCTGTAGGGGTTGAACGTATATATGGTCCCCTGTCGGATGAACGGTTTGTTCAGCCTAAAGATCCTACTACCACATAACAAAGCTTCCTGCTTGCCCAATAGAAGTCATTAATAGGCTTCAGGCTTGGATTAACAAATTCAGGCTTTATCTCAGGCCTAGGCTAAGCTCTTTTTCAGACGGGGGTACGGGCCTCTCTTGTTATCCAGCCTGGCTCGTACTAAAACCAGGTTGCCTGGACCAGTCTACACAGGCTGTTCTGGATGGACCCTACCTTGTATTCCTATGCTCAGTCTAGCTCCTTCAGACGCCATCTCTTGTCTTGTAGAAGAGAACTGAAAATGGGTGGTCCCTAAAAACAAGCCCGATGACAACCCAAATCCAAAACAGTAAGCATTACCACCAGATTGCAAAACAGCCCAGAAGCCTCTGTTAAGCAAAAGAAAACCCTTCCCTGGAAAATTAAAATTAATAGTTTGCAACATAAGTTGTCAGCATCTCTGTTAGAAAAAGCCATTAATGCATGGTAAGATAGAGCTGATAAGGATTTGCAGAAATGAACAGATGTCCCATTTAGACTGTCTCCTACCTGATGGCTTGCCCACATCATCTGTTCACATGGCTCTGAAATATGAGAGCCCCTACGAACAGTCTATTCAGGTGGTGTTGTACAATATGCAGGTTCTTGGTTTCTTCAATTTGTTTTTGTAATCACCACCAGCCAAAAAAAATTAAAAAAAATGAAAGGTGGTCTTGAATTGTCCTTTTTTTTTTTTTTTTTTGAGAGGTGGAATCAAGTTGGTTTTATTTCAAAAGATCATTCATGTTTTTGAAAGCATAAAAACTTTAATATTATCAGATATTATACGGTTTATGAAATATAATAACATATTATCAGATAAAAATAATGTTTTTCAAAATTCAAACTAGAAATTTAATAACACATTCTTTGTTTCAGTTTTGGAAATAAAAAATATAAATACAACCAAGAAGATGTTTTATGCGCTTTTGTTTTAAGAACTAATTTGTTTTGAAACCAAAACGAAAGTGGTGTATTCAGTGTAAAATCAGCCTATCATACTGCAAAGAAATTGATTTCAGAACAGACTGATTGCTATGATCCAGATTTCCCACTCACTTTCTCTACCTGCACCCTACCCACCTTACACTGCAACTGCACATCTCAAAATGCAAGATGGCGATGTATGACTGCAATTCATAGCGGGTAGAGAGTAGAGGGCAAGAAATCCGGTTTGGATTGCTATAGGGTGGGAGGGGTTGGATCAACACTTCAACCGTTCAAGTGCAATGATAAAAGAGCACTGGAAAGAGGTGGACTTTAAAAGTTCCCAAAATTAAGAACTTTGTTCAATACGTGATAAAGATGAAGAATCTATTTTACATGTTATTTATTGTGACATGCAAAAGCAACTTGGTTTGGAAGTGTGTTTCGCTGTAAAACTTCGTTGGCAAGGCAAATTCTTTTGATGCGTGGTTCAGTACTTGGATAGATTAGTGTAAGATTTTAAAGACAGAAAAAGATGATTTACTGCTCTATTCTGCTCTTCTTATTTGGTCTATTTGAAAAAAAAATATGAACAAGTTTATTTACCCAAACCCAAAGTGGACTATGGATTGTGTTTCCAGGATTATGATAGAGAGGAGCGTGACCTCCCTTCGAGAATTGCAGTCTTCTTCCCAACTGGAAAGTAATAGATCAACTGGTCCGTTTGGCAGCCTTCCTTGCCTGACTGTGTAAAGATTAACACAGATGGGAGCTTTTTGGAAGTTGGTAAAGCTGGTCTTGAACTAGTTGCTAGAGATCACAGGGGAAATGCTATTGCAGTCTAGTATTGGAAGCAGTGCGGTCTTGTACTCTTGTCATCCATCCAAGCAGAAGCAATAGCCATTTTGAAGGGCATAGAATTGAGTAGCAATCTTCATCCTGGGCAGATAACTATAGAAAGTCACTGTTTAAACTTAACTCAGGTGAAGAGGCAACTTATCAAATTGGCTAGGGACGCTCTCTTTTTGTGCTAAGATATTTTAGAAGCATCGAGATCTAGGAGCATCAGTTTCTGTTTTGTAAATAGGACTGTAAATGCAATAGCTCATGAGCTTTCTGTATGCCTGTTTTGCTCAAAACTGCCCGAAATGGATTGAGGATCTTGTTAGCCAAGACTTCAATAAACCTTGTTTTGAAACCAAAAGGTTTTGATTTACTTTTTGAACTCACAAGAAAAACAGCTCACATTAGAGAACACCAGTGTAATTGAAAGAATGCCACCATAATTAACCACGTGTTCTATTTTAGGAGCTTTAAAATTCCCAACCCACCACAGTAGCAGGTCTCATTTAAAAGATCAATTAGTGCGAAGATCAGAAATTATCATCAGAAATCAGCAAGTAAGATCATTATAAGTTGGAACTAGGTTTTAATTGTACTTGGGTCGGGTTGTCAGGTTCATGATAAAGAAAGTTTATTAAATCTCAAGAAAATTTCAGAAATAAAACAAACACATTGTATTCAATAATTACAGTCCATTTGATAATTGATGCTTTCTGGTGAAAGGAGCTTCTTTGACTGCATGAAACATGGAGCAGTTGTGTTATGGACCTTCAAACCCGTTTACAGGTTAGCCCAATAGAAAGGCACTACGTCACCAACAAAAGTGAAACAGGTTTCGGAATTATTATGAACAGTTTGTTAGTCCGAAAAAAGAAAACCATAACGAATGCCTAAACATGCTTGGTTGGAATTTAGTCCAGAGCCAAAGACCAAACCATGTATCATAGGTAGAACCAGACATCAGATTCACAAAAATGGAGAAGGCAGAAATTTTGAATAAAAAAGGCAGCTATTACAGATATGAAGACTAAATAATTTTAACGTCATGTTTCAGAATTACAACAAAGAAAATCATGGGCCCCAGACTACTTTATTCTAATTAATGGATACAAGAAAACCTAAAGGAGATATTCTAATGCTACAATAAGGATTATAATCTTCCATAAACAAATGATGGTGGTAATGTGGACAAGTCACCCAGTCTTGGATCCTGCAACATATGATCGTGCTAGCAAGAAATATTTATCTTTCTGAGTTTTGTATTCATTGTAGCGGAGAAAGAAGTAACTGAGATAATCAAAATCAATGGGGGACATCTTTGCCTACAGTCAATAGAAAGAATCAAATAAGAGTTGTCATCAGTCTACCTTCTTGGGCCTAGGTGGCAAGGAGTGAGACAAGACATTACCTGTATAAGTGCCCATAGAGCCCAGTACAAATGCGATGCTAGCATAAATGAATTGGTCTCGACATATAGAGCTTCAAGATCTTCAACAGATACCTGGTACAAAGAAGATATTTAGCTGTAGAAACCAGAGAGTTTCAAAGTTCAAATTAAATATATGCCTCCACTAACCAACAAAAAGTTAAGAGCCCACATTGTGAAGGCTACTTCCCAACAGAATAGTTAAATATAAAAACAATTTTGTATTGAACTTAAGCTTGAACAGAAATCAGAAGCAAGCAAGCAAACATGGCAGCAACAACAGCCAACAGAAAGCTAATATAAGTACTCTTCTAGTTTTCCTATGCATTATCACCACATAATCATCATCTAAGCCTTATTTCAACTATATGGGGTTGGCTACCTGAATCTTGTTTTGCCATTCCATTCTGCTTAGTGCCATATCCATTGCTAAATTATGCATTATCACCACAAATAGAACTAAAATTAGAATGCACTTCAGATACATTTACAATGAAAAAACATCTAATATTTAGTTCATTTACATATCCAGCAAGGTACTCTAGTGGCTGGTAGATGCCTAATCCAGGAAAATCTACAAGCCTAAGTATTGCAGAAGATTAACTGCATCCTGTAAATGCCCATTGGTACAGAATATAAGTCATACTTGCAAGATCTTATTATCCAAGAGAGAGAGAGAGAGAGAGAGAGAGAGGGAATGAAAAATCAAGAAAACAAAAAGCGATTGCTTGCATTTTATTACCACTGAATGTACGAGGACTACTGCACATAGTCTACTATGATCTGTCATCTTGGTTGATAACCAACATTAATTATGATGATGCTATGACTTAACTCTTTGTTTTTCTGTTGGGCTTTGATGTTGATTTGTTAGTAGGTCTTAGTAGGTTATGTTGTTAGGTCATTATTTGTGTCTTGCATGATGCTTTCTTTTCAGTGTTCTCTGAGTCCTTTAGTTTGTTTTGCTTGTCCATAGTTCTTTATCTTCTTTTAATGAATTTCTTTTAAAAAAACGTCTACTAAGATATGTAGTTTTTATCTCATTATAGTCATCAAAACAGCCCGAACTTCTGATGTCTATATGACTTCTTTGAAGGTCACCATTTTGTGCCATGTGAATTGTTAGCATATTTCTGGACCGCGTATCTTTACAAAACATTGATCTATGCTTCATTGATTTCCCCAAATACATATGCATTTAACTCAGATAAAAAAAAAATGATATCTCCTGGTTGAATGCAACACTATGAAGCCAGAATACATCTAGCAACATGCAAATATTAAATAATTTAAAGAATATTTGTTCAACTTGTCTACCTCCTGAGGTTTTTCAGGTTGTAAATAATGCCGAAAGAAATGATACTGTGCATCCTTGTCTGGGTACCTATATTGGAGCCACAAAGCCAACCTTGTTATATGATCAATGCATTTACTTGCAAGGTAAGGAAGGAAAAGAAAAGAGAAGAAAATGTACAAGCTATAATCACAATCGAAGCCTGCATATTCATTGAAGTGGTTCCCAATATCGTAGCCTCTATAGCTGTATGATCCGTACTCAAAATCAATGAAATAAAGTTTTTCTGGAAGTCCATAAACATTGAAGTCAGAAACAGAAGCTAAAATCAGCCTATCCATATCAGACAACCAAAAGTTGGATTATCATAGCATTGTTCAATTCACATTAAGCATTAACACATGCTTAAATTTCATTTTTCCATGTGATATCTCACGCTCAGAACCTCTGAGGTGTTAACACCTAAAGACTGCTTATATATATATATAAGCTACTTCAAATTTCAAAGAGAAAAATAGATTCTAACTTCTTGACTAGAGTCACCTAAAATATCATCCACTGGATAAAGGGGAATACTAGTTACCTTCATCGTCATTTAGCATCAAGTTCCCAGACAGCAAATCATTATGAGCAAATACCACAGGAGCATCAAGAAGATCTGTTAGATCCTGTTGAATAATCACACATCATTATCCCTCCTATAGGAAAGCTCTTAACATCCTATACCCAAAATTAAATTAGCATTAGATAATTGCTGTTACAATGATAATATATGTTTTGAGAATTTAAAATATTAATGCCAACTTGCAAGCATTTGATCATTACAGTTTTCCTTATATAGGAAATTAGGAATTCCTTTTTATTTAGGATCATGAACCAAGACACGGTATTTTAATTGCAACTTTAGTAACAATGAGCAGTTGGGAAGATCTTTTCCAAAAAATCAGAGATCATTGCTATGGACTTTGGGTATAGATGCGATTCTAGAATGTTATGTGACCAATGCCTACAGGCTACAGACCAAAATAAAATATAAACATAATGAGATGACATCAAGATTCCATGTGAGTATAGATATGTTTGTTTGAGAGAGAAAAAACATTCTACATGAATTTGGAGCAAGTGTAACCTCAACACCAAGGTCTGCAAATGGGTTGGCAAAACAAGGGGCTATAAGGGATAGTATGTACTGGGGTCAAGCGATGTAATTGTTTTTCTGTTTTCGGGTGGGTGTTAGCTTTAAAATCCTGATAAGTTTCTGTCAGCTATACATCAAGAAAAAAAATAATGATGGATCTTTTATGAATAGTATTACCTTACCTTTTTTCAAAAAAAAATGATGGATTTGTGGCTCTTTTATTTTCTAAAGCACTTAGTACTTTACAATCCTTGTTTATATGACGATTAATTCCTTCTAATATAAAGTATAGATCATTTTGCACATAGTTCTATACTTTTTCTCGTTTTAATTCATGCGTTTCTTGAGCAATCAAAAAAGTTCACGGTTCTCTTGAAAGAAAATGATGTCATCTCATGAGCTTAAACCCCATGCATTGAAATATCACAGTTCCTTATCACACCTCTGCCATTCAAAACATTGCACTGAAGAAGATAAAATTTCTCCATTCCATCTCCTGATGGATACTCTATCTGGATACAAGAGGGTAGAAAGGAACCTTTGCTTTCTTCTATTTCATGTGGAATATGTAAAGTGTGTTTTAGGACCCACCAATCAATCAATTTAACTAAAGAAATTTTCTAAGCGAGGATTGAACCTCTCACAGCCCATCTCCAAATGTCACACGCAAGCAGATAGAAGTATGGCATCTCATAATCCTAACCTAAGTATATTTCATTTTCAAATTTAATGACCAAAAAGTAGGTAATAAGAACAACAATTTACATGACAATAATCCTATCACAATCATGACCACCTTAAGCTCAAAAATTGCATCTTGGACTTCCTTGAATGAAATTGTTTCATATTTCCTCTGTTTCTCACTGTCATCAAATTCTAGAGCAGATGCTGCAAGATAAAGTAATAATAAGAACATGAGATACAAAATACTTGCACATGATGCGTATTTGTTTGCTTCTACATTTAAAGGGAGGAAAAAAAAAGGAGTAATTTTGTCAAGTATAGCTAAGTTAATAAAGTGAATGAATGTATCTTCCTGAATTTATTTTTCCCCTCCTACATATGTTGACTATAAGATCCATAAAAATGTATTTGCTTGTAAAGAAATATATTTTCCAAAGGTGGCATCTAGATGCCTCTGCTGCACATCACTCCCCCCCCCCACCCCCACCCCAACCCTGTCTCAGTGAATGATGTTTAAATTCAGATTTTAGGGGCACTTTTCATCAGATAAGCATCCTGTGGATTTGCCATCATTTAGTGCCCCAGACCATGTCAGATCTATATCCTATCAGTTTTTAGACTATTTCCTTAGCAATGACAGCTATTGGGGTTCAAAATTTTAATTAGAAATGTCCAAGAAAGAGATTTCTTTAGCCACACATGTGATTCTATTCTGCTGAAAGTTTACATGAGGAGAGGGTGGATCTCATATTGGAGCCCTTTTAGGCTGGCAAGGAAGTTTATTCAAGCAAGGTTTACAGGTCATGTAAGTGTGGCTGCCAAACCCATCCAAGTCTACATATATAAATGGAATTCCAGCATTCTAACTGAAATATGCTAGGACTAATAAAGAAAGGACCTTTCTCCAAGAATTTAAGGATGTCATTCCATAGTTGGGGTTCTCTAGAGCCAGGAATCTCCACCTTATGGAATTTACAAAGTTGCCTTGCAATTTCAGCAGCCAATTTTGGATTCCTCATATCTGCAAATAAAGAATAGAAAGAATCCATGTCAACAGACAAGTGCAGGTACCTATGACAGGATTTAAAAAATCCATATGATTAAGTTATTTGCTGGCTTGTTGCAAAATCTCCACCTTCTGTGTAGCATTTTATTTGGCTGACCAGTGAAGTCTACACCTTCAATTCATTAATTTGAGGGAAAAGGAGGAAGTTCCAATTTACAAAATGTTTTGATGCTCTCATATCACATTTGGAAATCACTCCTCACTGATACCAACACAGACCAAAATGTAATCGCTAACAAAAATCTGAAGTATATAAAAGGTTTAACGATTAACAGTTCAGCTATGTTAAACCTTACTTCCAAGACCCCAGAGAGATGGGACCAACATTGGGTAATGGCCCTTATTGGCATCAAAGATGAATAGAAATCATAAGAACAACCAATGGTTGGACTTTCAGAAGGGACCAAAACCAATATTGAGAGAAGCTTCTTCCAGTAAGATAGTGACAAACTCTAGGTGGTTTTCTACTAAGTTAACTTTCAACCCTTCAATTTAGAGAAACTTCATCATTTTTGTTATGCAAATGTAGAAAGTTTATGATGTTTACCTGATGGTGAAAGTGTACGAGCATTGATGAAGGATTGCACCATGCCATTTCCAAATATTCCAAGCAACTTGGCACCAAATCCTGCTGCTGAGAGATATCTAATGGCCTAAGCATAATATCTGATAAGTAACTCTTAAGGAGGAAAACTTAAAAAGAAAAGGATCATCCAGAAAATATCAGACAATTTAAGTTAAAATGACATAAATACCACTAAAAAGTGGGTTTTATTAGTGAAACAAATCCAATTAAAAAATGTAGAAAAAGGTAAAAAATTACATTGACTACACTGTGGAACATGAATTATGCAGTAAATGATGTTGATAACACATCTCACCACACATATTTCCTTGTGGTTTTGACTGAGTGAATAATGTTCAAAATAGTTCTTAGACTAGCTTGCAAATATAGGTTACTTATATGCTCCAAAAATATGAATAACAATGGGAACAAGATTACAGATTGTCAGCTTCAAATAGGTCTTGAAGCTCTGTAATATATTTTAATCTGGATAGATCAATACCCAAGAATTTAAGAACCATCGAGAACAAGGAGATATACCTTTAATTCCCGTTCACGATCAATCACATACTCAGTACTCGGACCATATAGTCGAACTGTCACAGTATCATCACCACTGTATTCCCTCACAGATACCTTCAGCACTGTATGGAATAATATAATGAGAAACTGCTCAAATTCTGCCTCAATTGAAAAGATAGTTCATAGTTTGACCATATTACACTGTATGGTGCTGCAATTTATTTAGAAAAATAACAGAAATAGCAAATGAGTAACAAGTAGAAGGGTCATCTATACTTATCCATCAAAAGACCAAAACAGCAGGATTTTTGGGCGGCAACTGTTGATTTTAACCAATACACACTAATGACTTGAAGTTGGAAACAAGGAGGTAACACTTGTTTAGAATAGGAAAATAAATAATGAAAATAGAAAAAAAATGTAATTTAGCACAGTATAGAGATCAAGTTCCGCTTAGCTGGCACTAAACAGACTATTCGTCCTGGAATTTAGAAAATCACCGTTACAAGTTACAAGACACAAACACACCAAAAAACATAAAAGAATAAAATAAAACAACAGAAATGCAAATTCACTTACGGAGATTAGTTATGCCACCAGAAACCGTTTCAATTGAGAAATGAGACTCATCCAACTGCGACCACTTCTTGAACATATCCTTACACAACTCTCTATTGAAAATAAACCAAAACAAAACCGTCAGAAACCTCCTTGCAAAGATTAAGCAAACAAAAGCAATGACTCCACAAGTAACAAACAATAATCGAATGTAGAGAAGTATATATATGAATAGCAGTACCAAAAAAAATAAAAAACCTTAGTTTTAGAAAAATATATACATCAAATACAATGCCATACAAACCCAAGTAACAGAAAATTAGAGGTTAAATACAAAAGCTCAAATAGAACAACAGATTCAATTCCAATTAGCTGCTAAGCTATTAACATCAAAACAACGGCTTAAAAGGAAATTTTCGAAACAGAGAACAAGTAGAAATTAATAGTAACGAACATGATTCGAGGTTTCATTTGAGGGAGAGGGAGAGATATGTCGACTGTGAGAGACGAAGACGAAATATCTGAATTACAACTTTCTCCGACTTCCTCTGCAACTTCGATAGCGTTCCAGATCTTCACTCCTCCCATTTCCTTCTTCTTCTCCTTCTCTGTCTACGGAATGAAATCAAGCAAAGAGAAAGCTTTAGGGAGAGACTCCGTTTCTCTATTTCTGACTCTCTCTCTCTCCGAAATCAAATTCAAGAAAGCCAAAGCTTTGGGAGGAGATTCCTTGATAGTTGATACGAAATAAGAGGGAGGACTTCTCATTACATTTAAAGGTCAAAATTGATGAATGTATGGACGACTATGCACCCAATGATTCCTCCAAATGACAAAATCCAATCCGACAGCGACAGAGAGAGGCCGGGGGGACTGGCCTCGGGACCCTCATCACCTGAGACGTGAGGCTGAGGTGGTCGGTTGCTTCCAAGTTCCAACGTGAAATACCGAACAAATATCAACTGAATTGTGTACAAAACTAGTAACAATTTTACACGGCAATTCGTGACGGTGGAATTGCGTCGGTTGCCTTCATCCAGTGGCGAGAAGTAATTGGTCTGTTACCTTCATTTTGTGGCATAATCGAGACCGGATTGGCGAGTAGTGCGTGCACAGCGCTTTACAAACACATACTATCATGCATTTGCAACATCTTCCATACTTACTAGTTATTGATTATCATTAGATTTCAAATCTACGCTCCACTTGCTCTCGCCTCACAAATGCCCCACACGCCCGTAGTGTGCCATCTGTCCTTTCACACGGCTTCCGCTTGTAGCGCGTGCGGGGCTAACGAAACGTCCATTAACCCCTCATGTTACCCCCAAAACTCTCAAAACATATCATTCGAAATCTCAAAACCCTATTCCCACCTCCTCCCTCTCGAGTTCGTGCAGCTGGTCCCTTGACCCCGAGTTCTCTTCTCCAGCTCGCCAAAGTTCTCGGGTCCGGCACCGGTGATCTGTAACGACAATCGGCGAGTGTTTTATAGCTCACCTTTTTCACACATTTTTTATTTTTTCTTTTTTTTCTAATATTTTCGTTTACCAGAAATCAGAGAAACGGACGACAAAGTTCTCTTCTCCTTCTCCGGCATTGGTTGGTACTCTCCAATTCGCCTTTTTCATACATTTCTTCTTTTTTCTCTTTTTCCTGGTATTTTCGTCTTCCAGAAATCAGAGAGCGGGTGGGCATCAACTAGGGTGGTTAATGATAAGATCAAACTGTGAAGCAGAAAAAGGTGGTTAATGATAAGATCGATATAGTTGAATAATTTAACGTGGAAGGTGGAAACTGATGCATCAACTAGGGACTCCCGGCCTGTAATATTGTTCACGGAGAACAAAGTAGATTTGATGGAAAAATCTGTGATTCCGGAAAGAGATGATATCGATTGATGGTTATAATTTTTTCCAGCATAATTGGTTTTAGTGGCATATGTACATTTGTTTGAAAAATTAGCTTTTATTTGTATTTTAATAGGAATTTATTTACACTATTTAGAAATAATAGAGGAGAGTATGGGGGTTTGATACCGCGTAACGCATGTGCACATGTGTGTGAGTATGTATGTGCGTAATGAGGCGCTTTAGAGGTGCATTTTGCTTGCACCCACATAACTCAAAGTTAGCTTTGGTTTTGGTGCGATATTGACCGTTGATCACCGTTGATGAGATCAACGGTCATCATTCGATCGAGTGTGATTAAGAGACACAATTCAAAGTTAATGGTCATTAACTGTTAACTAACTTTTAAATAATCATAATGTTTGAAATTTGGACTATTCAATGTGCATTTTTTGAACTAGCACCTACATTTTCTTCATACCTCTTCATAAACTATTTAAGGAGTATAAAACACACTTCAAAAACACACATTTTTGAAATCTACTTTCTCTCATTCTTTTAGTCCGATCTGTTACAGTCTCACAGAAGGTTTCTTCGGAGATTCTTCAACTTTGTTGATTGCAGATTCTCGCCCAAGGCTCTGTTGTATCATGAGAATGGATTTGCCTATAACTTAATAGCAAACTCAGTGAAACTGAGTGGGGGCAAATAATGTTCTAAAGACAGTGTCTTCAGACGTGCTTCAGAGCTTCTCTTCCAAAGTTACAATGACCCAATTTTTCATCAGAATTCTGATTGAAGAAGTGAAAAGTTGATTCTTACACTCCTGAGGAATCTGTTGAATCTCTACCATAGAAGAAAGTAACAAGATTTTGGATAGGAGATAATATGAGAAAACGTTCTCAGACAAGATTCTGGACAATGTTTCTAAAGGTTGTGTTACCACTACTACTGTGCCTTACCTGTTTGTTTTTCTACTCATGTCGTAGGCGGCCTTGGAAGATACTAGCTTTATCTATAATGGATTTCGAGGCGCCAAAGTTAGCTTGGATGGCGAAGCACAGATCATACCCAACGGTCTCTTGATGCTAACGAATCAATCTAAACGACAATTGGGCCATGCCTTCTATCCCTATCTGCTCCACTTCAAAAATCTACCGGACGGCAATGTTTTCACATTCTCCACTACTTTTGTATTTGGGATCCTCCCCAAGTTCCAAAAATTTTATGGTCATGGAATTGCTTTTGTGATCACACCTTCGAGAGTGCTACCCGGAGCTTGACCGACCCAGTATCTCAAAACCCTATTCCCACCTCCTCCTTCTCGAGTTCATGCAACTGGTCCCTTGACCCTGAGTTCTCTTCTCTAACTCGCTAGAGTTCTCGGGTCCAACACTAGTGATCTACAATGGCAGTCAGCGAGTATTCTCTAGCTCACCTTTTTCACACATTTTTTATTTTTTCTTTTTTTCTAATATTTTCGTTTTCCAAAAATCAGAGAAACCGGTGGCAAAGTTCTCTTCTCCTTCTCTAGCATCAGTTGGTGATGAGGGCAGATTTGGCCCTCCAGTGAAATTGTGACACCTGGCACCTCATGCAAGCCAAGTGCAGCCTCTTAATAACTGGGTAGCTCAGGCAGCTCAGTAGAGCTCGCCATAGGCAGTTTGGCAGAGCCTGCCATAGCTTGCCATAGGCAGCTCGGCAGAGCTCACCATAGCTTGCCACAGGCAGCTCGACATAGCTCAGGGAGCTCCGCATAGCTCCCCCCCAGGCAGCTCGCCACTTGCAGGGTAGTTCAGTACAGAAGAGCAGTTTGGCATATCTCAGGAAGATCTCCTGCCTGACAACTGTACCTGACAGATCCAGAGACCTGTGCCCACGTCTCTTTCTAGGCAGCGCCGCCCTGAGAGTTGTCCCTTGCCTGGCAAAGCCGTACTCTGCAACAGCTGCCTACACCCGCCATTTCAGCTTTGGCAGTAATGGCTGCAACAGAGAGACAAAGGCGGTTATGCCTGACTTGACAGAGGTTGTTACGTCTGATTTGACAGGACACCACTATATAAGGACTCTGACCCCCAAAGACAAGGGGATGGAAAAAAATGGAGGTAATCCCTGCTCTCTAGCTCTCTCATTTCTCCAATATCATCTTCAAGCTCTCTACAATCAGAGTGATAACTTAAGCGTCGGAGAGTTCTCGTCGAGTAAAGACCCTCGAGTCTTCTGATTCAGTTCTCACAGGTTCCTTAGCCCCCGTCGCCTACAAAGAGGAGGAAAAGATGGAGTTCTCGCAGGTTCCTCAGCTCCCGCTGCCTACAAAGAGGAGGAAAAGATGGAGTTCTCATAGGTTTCTCAGCTCCCGCCGCCTACAAAGAGGAGGAAAAGATGGAGTTCTCGTATGTCCCTCAGCTCCCACCACCCACAAAGGAGAGAAGATCACCTTATGCAGAGGGCAGCTGGGTTGTGCTACACCAGGGAACTCCACCATTCTCTTAGTCACAGGCTGCCTAGGAGCAGGGCAAATGACGAGTCCACCAAGGTAGCTCACCACTAGGAAGCTCCACTATTCTTTGAGTCACAGGTCGCCTAGGAGAAGGGCAAATGACGAGTCCACCAAGGTAGCTCACCACGAGGGAGCTCCACCATTCTCTGAGTCACAAGCCGCCTAGGAGCAGGGCAAATGACGAGCCCACCAAGGTAGCTCACCACCAGGGATCTCCACCATTGTCTAAGTCACTAGCCGCCTAGGAGCAGGGCAAATGACGAGTCCACCAAGGTAGCACACCACCAGGGAGCTCGACATAGCTCTCCCCCAGGCAGTTTGCCACCAGGGAGCTCGGCATAGCTCTCACCCAGGTAGCTCACCACAGGGAGCTCGGAATAGCTCTCCCCCCAGGCAGTTCGCCACTTAGGGGCAGCTCGGCATAGCTCTCCCCTAGGCAGTTTGCCACTTAGGGGCAGCTTGACATAGCTCTCCCCTAGGCAGTTCGCCATTAGGGGCAGCTCGACATAGCTCTCCCCTAGGCAGTTCGCCATTAGGGGCAACTCGACACAGCTCTCCCCGAGGCAGTTCGCCATCAGGGAGCTCGACGTAGCTCTCCCCCAAGCAGTTCTCCATTAGGGAGCTCGACATAACTCTCCCTCAGACAGTTTGCCATCAGGGAGCTTGGCATAGCTCTCCCCCCAGGCAATTCGCCATCAGGGAGCTCGACATAGCTCTCCCCAGGCAGTTCGCCATCAGGGAGCTCGGCATAGATCTCCCCCAGGCAGTTCGCCATCAGGGAGCTCGACATAGCTCTCCCCCCAAGCAGTTCGCCATCAGGGAGCTCGACATAGCTCTCCCCCCAAGCAGTTCGCCATCAGGGAGCTCAACATAACTCTCCTCCAGACAGTTCACCAGCAGGGAGCTCCACTATCCTCTCCTGGGAGCAAGTCAAATGATGGGGTACTTAGCAAAAAAGAAAAATTGGTACGTGACCAGAACTGGTTACATCAATTGGTACTCTCCAATTTGCCTTTTTCATACAATTCTTCTTTTTTCTCTTTTTCCTGGTATTTTCGTTTTCCAGAAATTAGAGAGTGGGTGGGCATCAACTAGGGTGGTTAATTATAAGATCAAATGGTGAAGCAGAAAAAGGTGGTTAATGATAAGATCGATATAGTTGAATAATTTAACATGGAAGGTAGAAATGGATGCATCAAGTAGGGACTCCCGACCTGTAATATTGTTTACGGAGTAGAAAGTAGATTTGATGGAAAAATCTATGATGCCAAAAAGAGATGATACCGATTGATTGGTTATAAGTTTTTCCGGCACAGTTGGGTTTTATGAGTAGGTGCTACTACATTGCTGAACGCTGATTGAGTGGATTTGTTGGATTTTAATCTCATAAGAGATTAAATCCAATGGGATTGATTGGTCAATTATATGAGGAATTGCACTTGTACACTTGTTTGAAAAATTAGCTTTTTTCTTACAAAATCGAGTTTTGAACTTGCCCCACATTGAAAAGTTATAAGCTTTGTTTTTAGTATTTTAATAGGAGCCGATTTACACTCCTTAGAAATAGTAGAGGAGAGTATGGGGGTTTGATACCGTGCAATGCGCGTGCACATGTGCGCGCGCGTGTGTACACGTAATGAAGCGCTTTAGAGATGCACTTTGCTCGCACCCGCATGGCTCACGAAAGGAAGCTTTGGTTTTGGTGCGACGTTGATCGTTGAGCACCGTTGATGAGATCAACAGTCACCATTCGATCAGGTGTGATCAAGAGGCACAATTCAAAGTTAACAGTCATTAACTGTTAATTACCTTTTAAATAGTCACAATGTTTGAAATTGTGACTATTCAATGTGCCTTTTCTGAACCAACACCTATCTTTTCTTCATACATCTTCATAAACTATTTAAGGAGTATAAATCACACTTCAAAAACACACATTTTTGAAATCCACTCTCTCTCTCTTCCTCTCTCTCTTAGTCCGGTCTACTACAGTCTCACAGAAGGTTTATTCGGAGATTCTTCAACTTTGTTGGTTGCAGATTCTCGCCCAAGGCTCTGTTGTATCTTGGGAACGGATTTGCCTGTAATCATATAGCAAACTCAGTAAAACTGAATGGGGGAAAATAATGTTCTAAAGACAATATCTTTAGACGTGCCTGAGAGCTTCTCTTCCAAAGTTACACTGACCCAATTTTCCATCAGGATTCTGATCAAAAAAGTGAATTATTGCACTTCTTACACTCCTGAGGAATCCATTGAATCTCTACCATAGAAGAAAGTAACAAGATTTTGGATAGGAGATAATACGAGAAAACGTTCTCAGACAAGATTCTGGATAATGTTTCTAAAGGTTGTGTTACCAATGCTACTGTGCCTTGCCTGTTTGTTTTTCTACTCATGTCGTAGGCGGCCTTGGAAGATACTAGCTATATCTATAATAGATTTCGACGCGCCAAAGTTAGCCTGGATGGCGAAGCACAGATCATACCCAACGGTTTCTTGATGCTAACGAATCAATCTAAACGACAGTTGGCCATGCCTTCTATCCCTATCCGCTCCACTGCAAGAATATACCGGACGGCAATGTTTTCACATTCTCTACCACTTTGGTATTTGGGATCCTCTCCAAGTTCCAAAATTTTTATGGTCATGGAATTGCTTTCGTGATCACACCTTCAAGAGCGCTACCCGGAGCTCGACCGACCCAGTATGTAGGCATCTCCAATGAATCCAACAACGGTAATCTGTCCAATCATGTTTTTGCAGTAGAGCAAGACACCATCAAGAACAGTGAATTCTCAGATATCAATGACAACCATATCGGTATCGATATTAACGGCTTGACGTCTGTTTCTTTTGCCCAAGTATCGTATGCTATCGATCAAAGTGATAACCGTAAGAATCTAAGCCTCGTAAGTGGGAAACCAATTCAAGTATGGATAGAATACAATGGCGTAGAAGGACAGATGAATGTAACGTTGGCTCCAATTGATGTTTCTAAACCCCATATCCCCCTTCTTTCCTATTCTCGCAATCTTTCTCCGTTCATGGAGGATTCCATGTACGTTGGCTTCTCTTCATCGACGGGCTCCTTTTCTACTTCCCATTACGTGTTGGGATGGAGCTTTAAGATGAATGGACCCGCTAAAGAGCTCACCATCTCCCAACTTCCTAAGCTACCTCGACTAGGACCGAAAAAGCAATCCAAATCAGAGAGCGGGTGGGCATTTGCTCCCATACCAAATAGGTACCTGCCGGTGCCGAAGAAGGAGAAGAAAACTTTGCCCCTGGTTTTTTTTATTTCTGGAAAACGAAAATATCCGGAAAAATAAAATAAAAGAACGGTTGCGGAGAAGGAGAAGAAAACTCTGGCGAGCTGAACTCGGGGTCAGGGGACCAGTTGCAGGAAATCGAGATAGGATTTTGAGATTTAGAATGATAAGAGTTTTGGGGGGTAATGGGAGGGGCCAACGGACGTCACGTTAGCCCTGAACGCGGGTGACGCGCAGATTTAAATTCATGTTCCGTGGATGTGCCTGTGACACGCCCATTTGTGAGGAAGTGTCATGACATAAATATGAATTGGGATTTGCTCTTTCACACAGGGCGCCTTACAATGACTTTACAGGCACATCCATCGTGCATTGAGAACATCTCCTGTAAATAATAACATTAGTATGAGAGATATTCCCAATGCACAGTGGGATATACGTGGTGTGAATAGCAGATCGGTCTAGATGAATACTATATCCATTCTATATACTTAAAAGGTTTCTATCCACGTCAGCTTATTCTCCCTCCTCATTTCCCTACCCCTTAAAATGGGCGGATTCAATTCTCACACAATTATTACGGCCATTTGCAGTTATGCATGGAATAGGATCTAGACTATCTTTTTAATGATAGAAAGATATTCTTAATGCACAGCTGAAAAAAATACCGGGATGAGCATAATTTTGTGAGCATCAAATCCTATTTTCGTAAAATTTGGACGTATCACCAAATACCATCAAAATATAAAAACATTTAAAAAATTACGGTTACTTTAGAATATAATCAAAGTCATCTATTAATTAGTTAATAAGTTTCTGCTCATAAAAATGTTCTTTCTTTAGTTCTTACGGATTTTCACTAGCGTTTTGTCAAGACCGTATTTAACTATTTACACTACTCTTTTTTTTTCTTCTAATGAGCTGTAAAATTAGGTTTGGGTGATGTAAGTTGTGATCTTCATGAGACTGGATCTGCTCCTCACTGGGGGGCGCTTTATATGCACATTCACTGTGCATTAGGAACATCTCCCATAGAATAATAATTCATAAATACGGATTCCCAATGCATGGTAAATGTGCATGTGAGGCGCCCCCGTGTGAGAAGTAGATCCCGTTTTGCTGTAAATGTCCCACTTATCAAATCTACTCTTCACAGGGTTCGCATCCTACCGGAAGCGTGGTCCCTCCAATAAGAGGCACACTTCACCATTTCGGTATTAATAACAAACTAACGGGTTTTGTCGTTAACATTCATTTGGTTGGTTGAACCGGTCACTATCAGACAAAAAAGCCAAAATCCCTTACATTCGGATGGTTGAAGCTTCCAAGACACAATTTTGAATTTTCCCTTCCCTCTCACATTCGGATTCACCTCCCATGGTCCCACCCTCTCTCATCTGAATCTTATCCCATTACTAGATCACCGGTGGCTGACATCAATCGACATCCGATGGCAAGAAATCAACCGGCGATTGACAGTAAATTGCTCCTCCTCTTCTTCTTCTTCTTTTGTTCTCATTATTATTTTTTATTTTTATGTTCTCTCGATAATAACCACATGGATTATCTCGCCCTCAAAATTAGTGGAGAATTTGAGTTGTATCCTCTTCAATCTTTCCTTACGATTTCTCTTTATTCCCCATCGGGCTTTAAGCCAGCTTTAGCTCAATGTTCTTCACTTGAAGTATTATGACCATTAACCTTAATTGTAGCTGATGAGTGTTTCACAGGGGTTTGTTCTTGAGCAGAGGTTTGCATTCTATTCTTTGCAAGGAAGGGTTTACCCTGGTTTGTAAGTTTAATGGAAAGACTGAAGTCATGCATGGACACAAATAGTCCTACCTCCCCAAAGTCTGTTCTAGATGACTAGATGTAGGGAGGAGTTGAAACTGTGAAAAAGAAGATACAAGATTGATCTACCCTGATTAATTAAACAAAGGGATGATTTAAAGGTTCCAAAATTTCTTCAAGGAAGTTTGTGTTGATGACCGCATTTGCAAGTTTGCAACATAACACTGAATTCTGGGCTGTTTCTGTTGTGTGCAGTCTCATCTAGTAATTCACAAAGAAAAACAAGTTTAGAGAAAATCTAGCAGAATGGGAAGTCGGGATCTTATTCCTGAGCCTTCGACTTATAAAGTAAAAATGCACAGAATACTGTGATAAAATAGGATAAAAGAACATTGTAACATTACTCCTAATGCCCATGTTTGTTTATCAGTCATAAATTTAGAATTATCAAAACGCATCCACCAGACCACCACAAAGACAATATAGGAATTGTTCAACTACTCTTGTGCTCAATTCTAAAATATAAATAATAAAACCAAGGCACAAGTCTAAACTCTAAAGCATTAATTATATTATAGCGAAAGAATGTCAGGAAATTTGAATGAACTCGATCCATATAATACAAGACTGATCATCTCCAAAACACCTTACTAGTCTAACTCTAACATAAATAAAGGCAATACATGTCTTGTGCCAAACTGGGATCGAACAAGATGCAAACTGTAAGAGATAGCATTTCCCCATTTTAAATACAAACTAGTAACATATAAGAGAAGAAAGGTTTTTGTATTTCACTTAAAATAACAACCCACAAGGCAAAAAAAATTAAAATCTTATTTTTCTCTTTGAAAGAATTTCCACTCTTTTAACATTCACTACATTTTGATACTTGTAACAACTAAACTTGCTCTTACTAGTATCTTAATGATGATGATGGCAATAACAATTGCAAGTCATTCATTATAATGATGATGATGGCAATAACAAATTGAATAGCCCCATCTTTTTATTATCTCTTTGCCTCTTTCCCTCTTCTTTTTCTAGCTGAACCCTTCTTCTCCAAACTCCACATCCTCCACACTCCACAGTGAGGCGGCGAATGTTCACCGACGCAATAACTCCGGCAGCGGCAGTGAGTTTTCTCTCTCTATCTCTCTCTCTCTCTCTCTGATGCGAAGTTGTGAACTGATGAGGGATCTCTGTCAAAGTGCGATGGTGAGTTTTCTCTCTCTCTCTCTCTGCGAAATTTATTAGGTCGGGCTCGGGCTTCAGGCTTTTTATCAGGCCCATAGGTCGGGCCGGGCTCAAACTCGGGCCTAGCATATTTTCATTAATGGGGGCTAAAAGCCCGGCCCATGAACAGGTCTAGCTGGGATGCTTTTGATCAAAATTCTCTGCAAGGGTCCGTTGAGGGAGCTGAGGATGAGGCCAAAGTTGCTGTTGATGTTGCTGGTTCTGCCACCGAGGACTAATCGGTAGCCTCATATGTTCATTATTCCTATTGTTTTGGTGTTGTTTTTTTTGTTTGACCCGGTATGTTGGGCCTTAAACGATTGTAATAGATCGTCTTAAGTTGAATATCAACTCTTCTTCATATTAATTATATATATGCCTATTGTCGTTGTTGCTATACTTGTGCATGTGATTTTTTTTTAGCCGAAGCATGCACAGTCGGGCTATTATGCGTGCCGAGCCAAGCTACGCCGCGGCCTCTTGTTACTTGTACCATTTTTCTATCGCTGGCCCAAGTGAGGCCAACTGGGCTACTGTGTGGGCTGGATCGGGCTATGCCTTGGGCATCCTCTTCGTACTTCACGATTCTAGTTCGTTAACCGAGGTATGGCTGGCCGAGGCATGACCGGCACTACTAAGGCCCAATGTCCCCCATCTTGCACTGAATGAGGTTACCATGGGCCGAGGTGTAGCCAGCCGGGCTATGCCATGGCGTCCTCAGTCTTGTGCTGACCAAGGTTGTCATTGGCCAAGGTGTAGCCGGCAGGGCTATGCCTTGGCATCCCCAGTCCTATGCTGACCAATGTGTCGTTAGCCGAGGTGTGGCCCGGCCGGGCTATGCCTCGGTGTCCTCAGTCTTATGCTGACCGAGGTGTCATTGTCCGAGATCTTTCAATTTCTGAGCTCTCAACCATGAGATGCTCAGTTTCTGATCTCGGGAGCCTTTGGGGCCCTTCTAGAGCTAGCTGATATCAGCTAGCTCAACCGTTAAGTTGGCGATAGAGTGTAGTTCCTCGACTGCCCTCAGGCCTTAGTGGGTGGGGGTGTTCTTCCCCCACATTTAGGCATAGCCCTTGGTAACTAAGTCGGGTAGCTTTCTTGGCAATGTGTTGCCGAGCTGGGAGTAATGGGCTCAACCTTTTTTGGGATCGACAGAGTTAACTCAATTGGTAGTGTAACTTATCATGTGTGTGTAGTGTACGAGGTGGCCATGGACGCACCTCTGGGTCAAAGAAGTAGCTTAAAAGAAGACTTTTATTGCTTGTGGGTCTACTGGTAGTACATCCCGAGGTTTCCCGAGTTCCAACTCATCGGAATCGACCTTCAAGGTCTACTGGGTCTACTGGTAGTACATCCCGAGGTTTCCTAGCATGGGTACAATGAAGTTGCATAGAACAAAGTCGCCTGTCTTGAATTTGTGTCTTCTTACCTTAGAATCGTAATGTTGTGCCATCTTCTGTTGTTGTGCAACTATCTTCACATGTGCTCGGCCCCGAGCTTCTTCTACTAAGTCCAACTCTATGCGTAGATCTTCGTCATTCTGTCCCTTGTCAAAGAGCTCGGTCCAAAGGGTCGGGGAACCTATCTCCACGGGGATGATGGCTTCGGCCTCGTAGGCAAAACTGAAAGGGGTCTCTCTAGTGGCAGTTCGCGAGGTTGTCTTGTAAGCCCAGAGAATGCTCGACAGCTCTTCAACCCATATTCCCTTGGCCTGATCCAGGCATATTTTCAAGCCATGTAGTAGGATGTGGTTGGTTACCTCGGTCTGCCCATTGCTCTGAGGTCGGTGTACCGTAGTAGTCCGGTGATCGATCCTTAGGTCGGCACATAGGGCCTTGAACATCTTGTTGGTGAACTGAGTTTCATTGTTTGTGATGAGCACGCGTGGGATATCGAAGTGGTAGATGATTTCCTGCCAAAGGAAGTTACGGGCATTGTGGGCGGTCATGCGTGCCAGGGCTTCGGCTTCCACCCACTTCATGAAGTAGTCCACTGCTACGAGAAGGAACTTCTTCTGCGCAACCACGGTGGGGAAGGGGCCGAGGATGTCCATTCCCCATCAGGCAAACGGCCATGGGCTAGCGATCAGTCGTACCTCCGAACTAGCTGGGCGGCATCCTGCTTCATCATCAACCAGAAATACCCTGGCCGGAGCGCCTTATGGGCTAGTGTGCACGCACTAGGGTGATCTTCGCAAATGCCCTCATGTATTTCCCTAAGGACGTAGTCTGCCTCAAATGGGGGGAGGCAAGTAGGGAAGCGTGTGGGAATGATAGTAGAGTTGACCTTGTATCAAGCAACACCTAGTTGCTTTGTGTTGGAGTCTTCTTGCTTCTACTTGATCTTTCGAGGAGGTACCCTCTCGAAGATACTTGATTATGGGGTCCATCCAAGATGAGTCATATTGCACTAGAAGGATGAGGACGACTGATGGAGTGATGCTTGGCTAGGCCAGCATGTCTAGCCGAATGGTTGAGTCGAGGTCAGACTGCGGCGAGTTGGCGAGCTTTGAAAGGGCGTCGTCTCGAGCGTTCTCAGCCCAAGGGATTTGCTAGATGTCTAAGTGCTCAAGCCGTTGAATGAGCTCCTGCACCTTCTGTAGGTAGCTCGCCATAGAGGGAGTCCGAGCCTCGAACTGGTCATGGATTTGGTTGACCACGAGCTGAGTCACTGAAGGCATCGACCCATCATGCCCCGAGGTCTAAAGCAAGGCAGAGCTCAGCAATCAGGGCCTCATACTCGAACTGGGCTGAGGAGGATAAGGCCGGCGCCGCTGGCTTGCTTGTTCGACGATCCATCAACGTGGAAGGTCCATGTTGGGGCAGTGGAGCCGGTTCCTCCATGGTAAATGTACATTCCGCAATGAAATCTGCTAAGGCCTGGGCTTTGATCGTCATTCGGGGTGCGTACGTGATGTCGAATTCACTCAGTTCCACGCTCCATTTGACTAGGCGGCCCAACACTTCCAGTCTCTATAGCACCTACTTGAGGGGCTGGCTGGTGAACACTCAGACGCTGTGGGCCTGGAAATAGGGTTTGAGTTGTTTGACTGTGGTGATGAGGGCTAGAGACAACTTTTCGATATTGGAGTATCGGGTCTCTACGTCGTTGAGGACCTTGCTAGTGTAATAGATCAACTTCTATACTCGGTCCTCTGACGACCTCATCCCCGGTTGAAAGGTAGAGCAATAGCTCGTCTCCTGGGCTCGGCTTAGTCAGGAGGGGCGGCGAGCTCAGGTACTGTTTTAGTTCCTAGAAAGACTACTCACATTTCTCCGTCCATTGGAAGTCCTTTAGCCATTAGAGTGCTTTGAAAAATGGAAGGCATTGGTCCGTAGACTTGGACATAAACCTACCGAGGATGGCTATTCTCCTAGTGAGCCATTGCACTTCTTTGTGGGTCCGGGGGAATGGCATGTCAAGGATGGCTTTCATCTTCTCCAAATTTGCTTCGATTCCTCTCTGTGTTACCATGAATCCTAGAAACTTGTCGAAGCCAACCCTGAAGGCGCACTTGGTCGAGTTTAACCTCATCTTCTACTTTCTAAGTGTGTCGAAGATTTTGTAGAGGTCAGCTAGGTGTTGCTCAGCCTTTTTTGCTTTTTATGAGCATATCATCGACATATGCCTCTACATTCCTACCGAGTTGCTCTTTGAATACCTCGTTCACCAGCCACTGATAGGTAGCGCCAGCGTTTTTGAGGCCAAAGGGCATTATCTTATAGCAGTACAAGCTGGGTCCATCCGGATTTGGTTGTAGCCTGAGAAGGCATTCATGAAGCTTAGGAGCTCATGTCCTGCTGTTGTGTCGACGAGCTGGTCGATCTGAGGAAGGGGAAACCTATCTTTGGGACATGCCTTATTTAGGTTGTGAAATTGATGCAAATCCTTCACTTTCCATTGGCCTTCTTCACCATCACTACGTTGGCCAACCAATTAGGGTATTTGACTTCCCTAATGAAGCTGGCATCGAGCAACTTTTGTACTACCTCAGCGATCACTTGTCACTGCTCTGAGGCAAAGTTTCTCTTCTTCTATTTCACAGGTTGGTAACGGGGGTTGATGTTCAGCCGATGTGTGATAACTTTGGGATCAATTCCAGGCATGTCCTCAGTCGACCAAGCGAACACGTTAGCATTGTTCCTCAGTAATTGAACAAGTTCCTTTCGGAGGTGGTCCCCTAGCAGGGAACCAACTTAGACCATCTTTTCGGGGTCTTCCTCAAACAAGGGGACCTAGACGAGGTCTTCCACAAGTTGGTCGTGCTATGCCTTCACTTCGTCGCGCAGGTCATGTGCTTCCGCCATCAATGTCTTCGTCACTGGACGTAGTCCTTGACAGGATAACTGATAGCAATGTCGTGTTATTTTTTGGTCCCCGCGTGCCACCCCTTTGCCAAAATTGGTTGAAAATTTCATGGCGAGGTGGTATGTTAGGACTACTTCCTGCTGGAAGTTGAGGGTCAGCCTGCTGAATATCATGCTGTAAGAGGAGGGGCAGCGCACCACGATGAAATCTACCATGGCCGTCGCAGTCACATCATCGTCCCCGAACAAGAAGGGAAGAGTTATCCTCCCAGTGGGTTGGAGGGACTCTCCCGAAAATCCCATCAAGGGAGTGCTAACTGGTGCAAGCCATTCTCTAGCGATGCTGAGCTTTTCGAACGCATCTTCTAACAACATGTCGACGGAACTCCCTGTGTCAATTAGGATCCGTCGTAGCTCGAAGTTGGCCACTTTGGTTGTGACATCCAAGGCATCATCGTGCAGTGTCTAGACTCCTCGAAGGTCGTCGTCAGTGAAGGTAATAGATGTGTTGCACCTCCTCCCATGACCTTAGTCGTCGATTTCGCACAGTTGAGCATATCTTTTCTGTTCCAAGCTGCTTTCCTCTCAGGAGGCACTTCCTCCCGATATCACATGGATAATGCCGACTAGGGGGCCACGGGGCAGAGGTTGTCGAGCTTCATCCGCTCTTCTTTTCTCTTGGGCTGACTTCTTCGTTCTGTCTACGAGGTTGTTGAGATAATTGTGCCTAATTAGATCTTCGATATGGTTGCGCAGGTCGAAATAGTTCTCTGTATCGTGGAACTCACAATATTTGTCTTGGTTCCTCTTGTTGCGGTTGCAGATTTGCATTAGAACTTCATACCGCGGAACATTAAGCGGTGTGAAATTCTGATAGGTCGGCAGAGGGGTACGAGGTCTATGGTCGATACGACGATCTTGCCTCTTGGGGTCTTTGTTTGCCCTCTCAAACTTGCACTCGTTGTTCTCTCTCCTTTTTTTGTCGGGCTTCTCATCCTCGTCTCTGAGTTGCACCTAGGCCTCTTCAGCATTGATATACTTCTGTGCGTGGCTCATTAGCACTGCCAGCATTTGAGGAGAATTCTTGGAGATGGAGAAGTTGAACAGGGAAGGGAAAAGTCTATGTTGTATGGTTGTCATTGCGACTGATTGATTTAAGTCTCTAACTTGAAGTGCTTCTTTGTTGAACCTCGCCAAGTAGTCCTTAAGGGACTTCGCCTTTCTCTATTGGACTTGCATGAGGCTGGTCGAGGTTTTCCAATGCTTCTGACTTGCTGTGAACTGCGCCAGGAACTGGGTCTCTAGTTGTGCCCATGACGCTATAGACCTTGGCGGTAGGGAGGAGAACCATGCCAAGACTAGGCCTTGCAATGTAGTTAAAAGGGCTTTGCACATCAACCCCTCTGACACACCATGTAGCATCATTTGGGCTTGGAGCACCATGATATAGTCGAAGGGGTCGGAGTTTTCGTTGTACTTTTCGAGTTGGTGGGCTCGCCATCTTGCAGGGGGTACCTCGTCCATGATGTCTTGGATGAAGGGTGGCTCCTTGGTGATATGTGTGGTGGCCTGCACAGGTTGATCCACGATTGGGATTGTGCTCTTAGGGGCGGAAGTACGCTCTAACTCTTTCAGACGTTGTCGAAGCTCCTTAATCTCGACGTCTCTGTTGCCCAGGGCTGCAGTGTGTACAACCTCCCTTTTGGGTCTTGTGGAGTGATCCTTGACCAAACTTGACTCGGCGACAGAGACCACGAAGGGCGACGTCCTTTTGCCGAGCCTTTCTTTGGTGGGGATGTGCACTGGCTGGTGTCTTTGGCTACGGTATTCCTGTCCGCGGGAACGGGCAGTGGCGGTGGGCCTTCGAGTCGTGTCCTGCCTCATATGTTCAGACCATTCTTCCCTTACATCTGTTCAACGCACTTTGGGGTCCTCAGTCTGGGGGACGTCCTTCGTGTGCGTCGGGGCATGAGGGGTAGCCCAATTGAGTGGTGTAGTAAACCCTAGTGTTTGCATGAATTTGAAGATCCTATCAACCTTTTCCTACATGGCTCAGAACTGCGCTTGATCTACTACGGCTGAAGGCTGCGGGACTTCTTGGTGCGGGGAGTGTCAGTTCTCCCGAGTCGAGGAATGGTCAGCTAATCGCTCAGGCTGGTTTTTAGGCATCTTGATCGCTTCCTTATTGCGCGGCGAGGAATGAGATTTTTGGAAAAGGCTTTTTGTGTGTTTCCCACAGACGATGCCAATCTGATGCTACTCAATCCGAGGTGGTGCACGAACTGAGGAGAGCAACCAGATAGTCCTTGCTGGTAGGGCGGGGCCGAGCTACAAGGACGAGGCCACACTTCAAGACTTGTGATCAAGAAAATAGAAGTCAGAGTCCTGAGGAGTTATCCCCGGGTAAGCACTCCGATGCTCAAGTCAGTAGGAGGTGGTAGGTTGTCGGGCCGAGCTATAGGGATGCTGGTCTGAGCTAAATATCAATGTTGGTCTCAGAAGTTGGGGATCCCTTACGTCGAGCATGGAGTACCCTTTTATAGCCGAAGATCTGTGTCCTAGTTAGATTGGGCTTCTAGGGTTGTTGGGATGAGGTTAGCCGCTGAGTTATTCGGGATAGAGTCCCATTCCCCATCGGAGTCATCTTCCTTATTCCTCTTTATCCGTAGTTGTGCTCATCCATGCGATGTTTAGTTGACGTGGATGAAAGGAGAAGATGGGGGGCCACCCTAATAGCGTAGCCCGGCCGAGGTATGCCAACGTGGTTAGGTGATAACTGAGCGACCACGTGTCTGGTAAGGCCAACTCAGCCATGACCCGAACAACCAATAATCTGGTAAGAGGCTAGGTTCAGATGACAGAGGGTGGGAAATTGGGAATAGAGCTCAATTGTGAGATGGGAACGATAAATTGTGTTTTGGAAGCTTCAAGAAAATGTGCCTTTTTTTATTTATTAGTGGGCAGTTCAATAATGCGATTTGTACACCTCTAACCGGAGAGTCCACGCTTACTGTAAACCCATGGGTTCACAGGATGCGAGATCCTTTTCATACTATTCTCATAGAATGTTGTAATAAATTCTTGGGTTGTAAAACCAAATTTCGTGACAACAATAAATTTATGGGCCTCATGAAAAAATTGTAGCCTTGTAGGTCCCATGTATTTTTAGCTAATCCTTGCTCATTCGACTATCTTATGAAATGGGATCTTTTCCTCTTCGGCCGTGGGAATATCTCCCATGAATGACAACATGATTCAATTGAAATATCAAAAATGTTCACAATGAGCAGTCTCACCATATAATTTGCGGTCAAGTGGCAATTGTCACCAACAATTTTTTGGTAACTCACTAGATAAAGAGGTCATTCAAAATCCTCCTAAAATAGGATACTCAAAGATCAGATCCATAAAAGTGTAGGCTCTCTTTTTATGGTTACTAGCGGGGACTCATGCATTTGATTTATTAAGCGGAAGCTAAATAATAGAAAGGTCATTTACTAAAATATCCCTTATAGTTTATAGATTTACTAAAATTTATCCTATATTTAGCATTTTACTAAAACACCACTTATAAATTGCAAAGGGTTTAATCATTCTTTCATTAGATGAAAATGGAAAATGACAGTGTTGAACTAATTTTCATTTAAATAAATTTAATCAAAACAAAATAAAAATAAATTTATCATTTTCCCTTAATAAGACACAAGCAACCACTCTATTGGCTATATTTCATCAATTTTGTTTTCTATACAAAAGAAGTGTTAAGGGTATTTTTGGAATAAAAAATCATGGGCTTAATGGCAAAACAAACACTCCTTAATGAAATGTTGATTAAATAAATAAGTTGTAAAATATATGGAATGTTTTAGTAAAGTAAAAACTATAAGGTAGGTTTAAGTAAATATGTAAAACTATAAGGTGTGTTCTAGTAAATGACCCTAATAGAAACATATAAGAGTATACAATTATTTTATATTTTCAAAATTTTAAATAATTAATAATTATTCATATTTTATATAGTACTTTTAATAAATTTTTTATAATACAAACATAACAATAATTAATTTCAATTAGGTTTATTCATCAAATAATGAAATTGACCAACCCGATCAATTCAACCTGAGTTGGTCGGTTTTCTAATATTTTAGGTCGGCTTTGGTTCAAAATTTTCCCAATTCGACCAAGTTGGATTAATTTCACTTTGGCCATTTGTAAATTGACCAAAATCGAACAACCTAGCCATGGATTTTAAATATAATTTTTAATATGAAAAGTGAAAAAATTCCCATATTTTTTAGTCTAAAATGTTTTATATCACAAATCTAATTTTTAAGTTTATTTTTTAATAATTGCACTGTAATTATTAAAATTTAATTTAATTTTTAAGTTTAAATCTTTTGAAACAACTGACCAAACAAAAAAATCGACCCAAAGCAATACAACTTGAGTGTGTCAATTTTCATAAAAGGTCAATGGGTTTCAGTTGAGCAACTCCTCAATCTGACCAAGTCAATTTGGTTGGCCAAATAGCCTACGATCGAATTGAATAAACTCATGAACACTCATAATTTCAACTAAATTAATAGTCTCGCCTCTAATAAATAACAGTAGTTTAATCTCCAATAATTATTAAAAATTCATAGCAAAAATACACAATTATTGAAAATATATTGATAATGAAAAGATACGATAATTACAAAAATACAATAAGTACTAAAAATATATTAACTTAGTCAATAGATAGTATAATCTCAAATAATAGTATAATCTCTAATAAATATTAATCAATAAGTTATAACAAAAATAGAATAAATATAATAAGTATGATAAATTAAATTTAAAATTTTCAATAATAGTAGTTTAATCTCCAATAATTATTGAAAGTTTTCTATTAAATAACAAAACAAAATAAATTTATACATAATAATTGAAAATACATTTAAGTGAAATTAGTTATTTACAATATTATGTAAAAATATTAAATTATTATTATTTTCAATATTATGTTATAATTATTTTTATACGTTGTAGATTTTTTTTAAAAAAATTTACTACATAATTTCTTTATTTTAACTATTTAAAATTTAGTTATGTTAAATATTTTGTTATTTAAATACTTAAATAATATGTAAAATATTTAAATTTTAAAATAATAATTATTTATTTTATTTATCCATAAAATCATAATTTATACTATTCTTACATAATTTCATTATTAATTTTGTAATATATTAAATTATTATTAATTTCAATATTATGTTATAATTATTTTTCTTCTTTGAAGATTTTTTTTTAATTTATTACATAATTTTGTTATTTAACTATTTAAAATCTAGTTATGATAAATATTTAGTTATTTAAATATTTAAATAATCTATAAAATATTTATTTATTTTTTGTTACTTTAATTTTATTTAAAGCTATTACATATTATTAAATATTTGAAAAAAATATAATTTTTTTAGTACATAATTTTTAGTACATAATTTCGTGATATATTTTGTAAAAATATAATTTTTTGTGTTTAATAAATATTTTAAAGTTATTATATAATTTTGTTAGAATATTTAAATAATTCTTAAATTTTTTAGTTCAAACTTTCTTTAGATAGACATAGATAAAAAAAAAAAGGGAGAGGATAAATAGGAATTAGATATAATTTAGGAGACAAATAGGAATTAGAGATAATTTTAGAGAAAGTGGGGCTAGTGGGGGAGGTAGTTTAGGATAAGGGATTATTTAGGCTATTGGGAAAGTGCATCTCATTGGTTGCTTAAAAAATGACATGGAATTAAAAAAGAAAAAAAGAAAAAAATTCTAGACTTCCTTGTTTTAATAGGTCAGTGGGCATCATGTGCATCTTGCTCTCTTCCCACCCTTAGCCTTAGGGTTGCAAATAGATGGATCAGATTCAAATCGGGATATATTTGAATATGATCTAACACTGTTAATTACATATCCGATCCGAAGATCTAATTGGACCTAATAGACATGGATATGAATTCAAATATGATCGAAAAGTTGAATATTCAAATTAGATCCGACCCGATTTTTTTCTTTAAAAATTAATAAAATATTAAAGAAAAATAAAATATACCAATCTAAATAAATAAAAGAAATACAAATATTTTTTAATTATTTTCATCATATATATATACATGTTTTATAAAAAAGAAATAATATAACAAAATTATAAAAATATAATATAAATAACATATTTATAAATAAATAAAATATATATGTATTATATATATTTGCATAAATAAATTTATAGCATACATATATATATATGATCGGATATTCTCGAATCGGATAGAGAGGACCCGAATCCGATATGATTTCTGATCCGATCCATTTACACCCATACCCACTCTAGAATACTCCATTCCCCTGTAATGTGTTTATATTGACATAAAAAACGAGTCCCCGCTAGTTCCTAAAAAACGAGTTTCTATTGCTACTTCCTAAAAAACCGTTTTCCAAAAACTGAGTAGTAAGAAAATGACATTTTGTTAAGGCCAAGGAAAATGACATTGCTATCCAATCTCATATAGCAACTTACCAAGTTCATCGGGGGCGATAGGTTTGCGGGGTCTGTGACAAATTGGCAATATGAAAAAGTGAATAATTTTATTTATTTGTAATTTAATAACCGAAAATTGCTTTAGCTAACTAAAAATATTCATTGTTATTGTTAATACTTAATCAATTAATAACTGAATATTTTATATTTTTCATTTTCTGTTAATTTACAGCAAATAAAGAGTTAGTTTAATAACCGTATAAACATTATGAAATAAAAATTGAATATTTAAAGATATTAACGGAAATTTTCTGTTAAATAACTGAAAAATGATGATTTAGTAGCTGAAAATTGTTGTTAATTACAGTAAATGAATAGTGTTAATTTAATAACCTAATATTGTTATTTTCTGTTCACTTACAAATTAATTAATTTAGGTCAAGTTATTTAATTATTTCAGTGAAATTAACAAACATAATTAAGTTAAGTTAATCTATTTATAATTAACTATTAGAATAGCTTATTACACTGTTAACTTAAATTGAAGAGGTTAAACATCATAACCAATGTGGAATGTGAAATATTATTGCCCTAATTAATTATTTAGGTCATGTTTGATTTGCTATCACAGGCCTTATTTTTTCAATTCTTGTTCATTTTGGGGTAATAATAAAAAAGAATGAATAACATGAGAGCATTTTGGTTGATATATGTCCCTAAGGTGGCCAAGTGAGACACTCCGTGATATATGTCCATGATGTTTGCAGTAAGTGCATGTATTCATCTTTTTGTAGTAGGAAACAAGGTGACTAATTGCTAAATCTTTAACGCTAGTGTCATGTTTCCCATCTATGTTAGCCCGAGTAACCATTCTTTTGTTTCTTCTCCAAGGATCTCCCTCAAAAAAGAATCCAAATTAAGTGTAGGCCCCCTCTCAAAACATTTGACCTAATCACCTCAAATCTAGTTTGGGTGTTGAACCATCAATATAAACAAACAACCTTTGTCCTTCAACAAAAAACTAAAAACGAAAGTTCCACATAGGAACAAAGACTAACAAAAGAAAATTTTCTTCTACCTGAAGCCATCACACCCAAAACAAACACCAGGAATAGGTTCAACAAGTAATAAACAACAAGAGGTTGATGTAAAAACCTCCAAAGAGAAAACTTATCCAAGATAGTAACTTCAAATGACTAGGAACAAGAACTAACAATCCAAAACAGGTAACTTTCAACACTATTTACAAGAACAGAGGGATTAAAACCCATCAACAATAGATTGAATCCAATATTTGATTCGGTAGACTGAAAAAGAAGGCTAGAGCGACACAGAATCTAGCAACCTAGCAAGATCCAATGGTCTTATTGAGAAAAACAAGAGAAACATAATTCTAACTTGCGATTTCGGAGTAAAAACGAGAACTTGTGCTGATCGAAGCAACACCCAGAAAACTTGTAGAGGAGAGAGCAAAAAAGTTGATCTGAAGTCCTTCAATCTTCATTTGAATCCCATGAATAAAACCTAGATTAAAAATAGGTCAGAAAGACCTGCTATGATACCATGTCATACCAATAGGAGAGAGACAAATTTAGGGTTGAACAATGGGTGTGTTCTCGTATACACACATACACAAGAAAGAATACTACTTCTATTAAAAGGATACAATGAGATGAAAGGACAAATTTGCCCTTCATAAGAAACAAAAAAAAAAAAAAAGAATAAATAAGATACAATACATATTTTACACGACATAACCATACAAGCAAGCTTATTATACATAATCTCTACATTAACTTCCAACATAACAACTATATATGTCTGCCCGGAGAATCTATAATTGTGGTGTAGGGCTAATAAAATATAAAAAATGTAAATGAAATTAAGTCTTTACCAATAGTCATGAGTAAGGTTGGCCACGAATGAGTTCGAATATATATATATATAATAAAATATAAAATTATAGAAAATAATACATATAATATTTTATTTATATGTATAATAATAACTAATTATTATAATTTTTAATTTTTTAAATATTAAATAAAAAATATTTTTATATATAATTTTTTATTTTTATAAAATATATTTTTTTTTAAGTCGAGCTCGAGCCGAACTGAATTCAAGCTTGAGCCTTATACTATTCGGCTTAGCTCAGTTCGATCCACCCCTAGTCATGAATATGAGGCTAACAATAGGGATAATCTGACTATGATAATGAGGGGCCATGTGACATGGCTTCTTTGTTTTTATATATACTAAGGAAAATTTATGATAAGATAAAGACATAGTATCAGAAGAGTTTTGACCAATCAAAGCACCCTGTGAATTTTGAATAATACCATGGTTTTTAAAATTGAATTGGTCAGGGGTTTGGTTACCGTTTTGAATGGTCCGACCATTTGACTTAAACGAACAATCTCTTTTGACAAAAAATAAAAAAAAATAAAAAATTTTAAAAATTGAAAAATGGTCAAAACCATTTAAACAGTTTGAATTGTTAATCGGCTGGTTTAGCAATTTGCTGACCAAAATCAATGATTTTGGGGGAAAACAGAACGGGTCAAGTGACCGGTTTCCATCCAATCCGATCCGGTTTTGAAAACCATGATTAATACCACTTCTCTTTTGTGATACCAATTGATTGGCTATGAATTTTTGGAATACGAATTCTATATACTAAGAGATGGGGATGATTCTTTGTGGTGAAGCATTGGGCTAAGCAGTCTAGTTCAGGGTGGGCTAAGTTGGGCCGCTAGGTCCCTAAACGTAACCGTAAATTATGATACTAGTTATTGAAAACCTAGCAACTAATGAAGGACTTAAATTAAAAATTAACATCTAATATAATATAAATATATGTTTGGCATCGATGTTGCAGTTGCAGTGTGCTTCTGATGTATAGTTTGGAGAATCATAACGGTGCCTTTATTTTTGTTTGGAAATTGCTATCAAGTATGATGTTTTTTGAAGCAACAACAACTTTTTCTGTTTGGTACAATTACTCCAATAAACGTTTTCAGCACTGGTACCCATTATCCGGTGCCACATCAGTGTCACATCACTGCCTTGTTGGCAGCAACAAGCTTTAGCTCCAGGAAAAGCCAAATTTTTGCTCCAAGCCATGGCTTCCTGATTTCCAAAGCATGGCTTGAAGCACCATTTTTTTTATGGAAAAACGGTTCCAAACAAATGCTTGTTTCTTGGAGCACCATTTTTTCCGATGTGACGCTGATGTGGTGCCGTTGCTCTAGGAAATGGCAATGACGCCAAACAGCCCCTAAGACAAGGAAAAATGGTTAAGAAACAACTTCTACTAAATAAATCTGGACTTGGGCTAGATTTTTTGTTTAGGGGGCCTGGCCATGGCCCGACCCGGGCCTAGGCTTAATATCTGGGCCCGGCCCATAAGAGAGAGAGAGAATTTCCTGCTATTTAAGCGCAACAGCAGGATGATAGGGGTTTTCGCTAAATGATTGTACTTGTCTGTTCTCTAGCCATTTCTTCTCTTCTCTGTTTTATTTGTTCTACCTGAAAAATAAGTGGCCATGGCTTCTTGATTTTCAAAGCGTGGCTTGAAGCACCATTTTTTTATGGAAAAGCGGTTCCAAACAAATGCTTGTTTCTTGGAGCACCATTTTTTCCGATGTGACGCTGATGTGGTACCGTTGCTCCAAACGACAATGATGCCAAACAACCCCTAAGACAAGGAAAATGGTTAAGAAACAACTTCTACTAAATAAATATGGACTTGGGCTAGATTTTTTGTTTAGGTGGCCTGGCCATGGCCCAACCCGGGCCTAGGCTTAATATCTGGGCTCGGCCCATAAGAGAGAGAGAGAGAGAGAGAGAGAGAGAGAGAGAGAGAGAGAGAGAGAGAATTTCCCGCAATTTAAGCGCAACAACAGGATGATAGGGGTTTTCGCTAAACGACTGTACTTGTCTGTTCTCTAGCCATTTCTTCTCTTCTCTGTTTTATTTGTTCTACCTGAAAAATAAGTGGGCATGGCTTCCTGATTTCCAAAGCGTGGCTTGAAGCACCATTTTTTAATGGAAAAACGGTTCTAAACAAATGCTTGTTTCTTGGGACACCATTTTTTCCGATGCAACGCTGATGTGGTGCTGTTGCTCCAGGAAACGGCAATGATGCCAAACAGCCCCTAAGACAAAGAAAAATGGTTAAGAAACAACTTCTACTAAAAAAATCTGGACTTGGGCTAGATTTTTTGTTTAGGGGGCCTGGCCATGGCCCGACCCGGGCCCAGGCTTAATATCTGGGCCCGGCCCATAAGAGAGAGAGAGAGAGAGAGAATTTCCCGCTATTTAAGCGCAGCAGCGGGATATAGGGGTTTTCGCTAAACGACTGTACTTGTCTGTTCTCTAGCCATTTCTTCTCTTCTCTGTTTTATTTGTTCTACCTGAAAAATAAGTGGGTTAGGGTTTTCAGTTCTTTCTATTCTTTGTCATGGAGGAGATTACGGAGGGAGTTAACAACATCGCCATCATCGATTCGCACAAGAAGAATCGTATTCAAGTCTCCAATACGAAGAAGCCGCTCTTTTTCTATGTCAATCTTGCAAAGGTAAAAAAAGATCTGATCCCAGTTTGATTCTGTTATTCGTTTTATTTTCATTTCAAAACTTTCTAGGGCTTCCTTCCGTATGTTAACCTGTTAATGGGTTGTCACTGTTTCTGATTTGTTATTTCTTTTTTTTGTTTGGCCTGCAAGCTAGCTTAGAAAGTTACGTGTAGTGTGTTACATTTTGGTTTTAGGGAGCAAAGGGTTTTGGGTTTTGAGAGTTGCATACTTGCATTTATTTGGAGAGTTACGTACTTGCATTTATTCTTTCTATTTATCTCCTTGTTTACTAACAATGGTGTTGGCATTTTCCTTCGATTTTATATTCTTCTTTTGTTTTTTTCTTAGCCTTGAGTTGCATCTTACAGGCATTCCTTTTGCCTCGACTTAGGGGTTTCAGTGCTCAAACATGGAACTGCTAGAAATTATAATAAATCTGAAAAGTCGAAGTGTCACCTCCACCACCGTTTAGGACGAACATCTTTTTCGGGATTTACTATTTGTGCTAATTTAATCATTGTGGTTTATCTCGGATTTTCGTTGCAGAGGTACATGCAGCAACACAATGAGGTGGAGCTTTCTGCTCTAGGAATGGGTATAACCACTTTCTCTTTCGACATTATACATCTTCTATTTGATTCATTTATATTCTTTGACCCCTCGCTCCAATATTTGTAGGTTGTGCATGCCTTAGGGTCACAGATTATTCATCTTTTGGATGGTTTGATGTATATTTTCTTTGCTCCTGTTGTAGCTCACTTGAGCTTCAAGTTTATTTTAAATTAATGGATCTGCTTATTTTGACCTAAAGTGGATTCTAACTTGAAAGCCATTGTCCAAAGACTCCAAACTTTATTCCACCGTTAACCTGCTAGCCAATAAATTCAGGTCACTTTTTTCTTCTGCTAAGCTCATTGAGTTCTTGTATGGAAGAATTCATTAAGAATTAGCCGTTGTTGCATGAGTTTATTGTTTAGTGGGTTTCTGGCCTTTTGTCTCTTAATACTATTGGAACCATTTCTTGTATCTTTTTGGTTTATTTTCTTGCATAGATGCTTGCTCTCTCTAGAGGAGAAAAACTAGTACAATTTAGAGACATATTGGAAGCAAAAGGAAAATGGAATTTAGATGAAGGGATGTGATATGTGGCTTGGAATGGCCGGCTGTGTAAAAAAGTAGTAAAAGGACATTTTAGAAGAATATAAAGGAAAATGGAAAAGTGGTAAAGAAACTTGGGTGGTGGAATGAAGATGTTCAAAATATAATCAATATTAGAAAACCTGTTGGAGAGATGTCAGATTTTTTTGTTACAATGGGTCTTCACCAAGGTAAACATATTCAAGAGGTGGTCCCATGGTGCCTGATCTTTGCTAATGACATAGTATTAATTGATGAAACTGGTGAAGGATTACATGCAGATTAGGTTTATGGACAATTTTGCAATAGAAACAAGAGGTTTTAAATAAGTAAAATTAAACCAACATATATGCAATGCCAATTTAATAATAATAGGAGCACAAATCAGAGTAAAGTTAGGTTTGAAGATGAAGAGATAACTCAATGTAGAGATTGAGGAGGATGTTGCCCATTGAATATTTGAATTAGAGTAGGATGAACAAAATGGATGGGGTGCATTTGGAATCTTATGTAATAGGCAAATACCATTTTGGTTAAATGGAAAGTTCTATGAAACAGTTGTAAGTCCAGCTATGTTGTATGGAACAAAGTGTTGTGTAGTTAAGAGACAACATATCCGAGAACGGAATGTGGCGGAAATGTGAATGCCTAGGTGTATGAGTGGTAAAAGTAAAACCATAAAGAACAGGATTAGAAATGAAATTATATGTAGGAACCTAGAAGTATTGCCAATATATGAGCTGAGAGAAAATAGATTGAAATGGTTTGATTGCATGTATAGAAGACCATCTACAGCACTTGCTAGAAAAAGCAATCTGTTACAAGTTGAGGGGGCTATAAGAGCTAGAGGCAGACTGAAAAGCACTTGGATGAAGTAATAAGAAATGATTAGGTATCCATAATTTAACAATGTCTATGGATTATGGCACTGAACAGAATGGCATGGTGAAACTGGATTCATGTAGCTGATCCCATATAGTTGGGACTTCAGACAAGTGTAGATGTTGAACTGCTTGTTCTTTCTCCACATGTAACTCCTATTTCTCCATCTCTGTCAGTTGAACTAGTGTTCTATCTGTCATTGCTCATGGAACTTTATCTTTTGGATGATATATCTTGCAAAACTGACTGCTATTTCTACACTTGTGGTTGCTACCATCTATTCATCAATTGAACTAGCCCGCAAGTGATTTCATGGAAACCTGCCTCTGATTTTCTTTTCAGTAATTTACTCCTCACTTCCTTGTACATGGAATAAACTAGAAGTTACTATATTTTTAGTAAAATTTGATATCCCTTCTAATCAGCAGGACAACAAAAGGCATCTTGCTAATCATGCATTCTTTTGAATTGGTTGTTTTTGCTTATCTTCTGAATGGGTTGTTAATCTTTTGTATATAGCAGAATGTTTTTAACAAACATCCCCGCTTTGTATATACCAGAATGATTGAACAAACATCTCTGCTTGTCTTTAAGTTTTTAGGTAAATAATAATTTTGATTCTATTCTTACCAGTGGAAGGTGGTTGATCAGGTAGAGTGATCATGTTGGCTTTGAGGATACCCATGTTGTTCTTTGCATTCTAGTCTTGATAATTATAGCACTTTTTTTCAGGGAAAGAAAAGAATTATAGGAGATTTTTTTTTTTTTTTATGAAAGGAAAACTTAGACAATTAAGACCACTCTGAATCTTGTACCCACAATGTGTTCTTTGCATTCTAGCCTTGATAATTATTGCACTTTTTTTTTTCAGGGAAAGGAAAGAATTATAGGAGTTTTTTTTTTTTTTTTTTTTTTTTTTTTTTTTTTATGAAAAGGAAAACTTTAGGTAATTAAGACCACTCCGAATCTTCTATCCACAAAGTGTTCCCTCATCTCTACCTACAGAACACCACTGCTGTGTATTGGGAACATCTCCCCATGAATGACAAGGGAGATATTCCCAATGCACAGCTGTAATGTACTGTGGGTAGAGAAGTGGGAACAGATTATAGGTAGCAGATTGAAGCACGATTTAGACCGCATTTCCATGATTTACTGAGTTTAGAGCTATTTCATTTCAAGTTCCACTTTGGTTGAATGATTGAACCATTTATTTGCAGCATTTCCATGATGGAATGAACTATTAATTCTAAGTTCATTAGTTTTCCCTTTTGTGAATTTAGATAGGGATCTATTCAAAATTGTCTTTAAGAGTAAGTCTATGCTAGTAGTTAAGGGCCTTATTAAATGTGTAATAGGTTTTAAGCATTGTTTGTTTGTCCCTTGCTGTTTGGGGGGGGGGGCTTAGCAGCTGTTCTACTTGTTAAGTTAGACTTTGACTGGATCTCAAACATTTTATTGTGCAAGCCATGCAAATACAGGTTATGGGGCGATTGCTTGTTCTGATGGTAAAATCTCAGGATGAGTGGCTGACAAGCATGAGAATACAGGTTCAAGTCTGAGAGTGGCCACTACATGCTAAAATAATAATATCTGGAGGTTGGGCATGTAAACAGTCCACCCCTCCCATATTATTGCCTGTTCCTGCATTTGGGTAATGACCGTTTTTTGGGTGAATGCAAGTTGTGACTTGCATTATCTCATAGTGCATGACCTAACAAACCTGTTTGCTACTACAATTACTGACAGGTGTTTGTATAGTTTTCTAGTATCTGATAGATCTGCTAAGGTGACTACTAGCACTTCAAGCATTAACTTGATAGTTTAATTCAAATTTGTTTTTTGGCATTCTTGAGGAAAACATTGGATAGTCAGTGTAAAAATCAAAGATAGATATATACCCTTGGTTAGAATGTTTATCTGGGCCTCATGTGAAAATCAAAGCTATGGTAGAGTTTGCATATTTTGAATTCTTCAAGTGCCTTTTCAAAATGTAGACTTTACTGCCAACTATTAGAGTGTACGTTTTGAAATGTACACTTTATTTGAATTCTTCAAGTGCCTTTTCAAAAATAAGCTGTCAGTGATGCTGCTTCAATTTCTTATCATTTAAATGAATGTTCTGGTGTTTCTGCAGCTATTGCAACAGTGGTCACCATTGCGGAGATCCTGAAAAACAATGGACTGGCTGTGGAAAAGAGTTAGATTTTGACCCTCCTAGTTTCTGTGTTAACAGGCAAATACTGGATTGTTGAATTTGGCTTACTATGAGTTCTAAACATATGCAGAGATCACAACATCCACAGTTGATATGAAGGATGAATCCAGAGGAAGGCCCATCCAAAAAGCAAAGGTAAGTTACAGAATGCCACGTGATGACATGAAGGATGAATTTGCGTGGTGGATGCTTCATTCTCAGTGTTATCCGGGGTGGAGCACCCAAGTGTTTGATTGTTGTTCCAGTCAATTGTGCAATGAATGTTTTGTTTGTCTAACCGTAATTTAGATATTGCCGTGGTGTTTTAGATTGAGATATTGCTTGCAAAGACGGAGAACTTTGATGATTTGATGGCTGCTGCGGCTGAAGAGAGAGAAATTGGAGACGGTGAGGAGCAGAGCTGAAGGGGAATGCTTTGTGAGGTTTGGTTTGTTATCCTTGGTGTGCTGGTACTCAGAAAATGCGCTTTAGCGATCAATTTACTTGACTGTCTATTTTTGAGTAAAGGATGGTCATTTGAGTGGCAGTAAGAAGAATTTGGTAGCTGTGATAATATTGTGGTAGGTGCTAACAAGATCCCTTGGCTATTCAAGATTCGAGTTTATTATATTTCGTCATTCATTTAGCATATTTTCATTTTTTTTAAATGCATGGTTTTGATTTGATTGTTCTATTTATGGAACTAGTAATCAAGCTCTGTTTCCCCCAAAGTTGAATTATAAAATCAGAGTGATGCATTAGGCTTTGTATCAAATCAAGCTGCAGAATTTGATTCAAGCCCATGTTTTATGAGGGAACTCCTCTTTTTGATGTTTATCCAACCTTCGGCCCCCATTTTTTCTTTGCAGTATATTTTTTTGTAGGGGCCTCAGTTTAAAGGTCTGCTGCAGCTTTTCTAGTATGCATGTTTCAGCTTTTGCAAGAAATTAGTCATGGAAAATACTTTTGCGAGGTATGCGAATGTACTGTGCTAATCTCATTAGGAGGAGGAAATGAACAGAAAGTCTGAAACCAAGTGCGTTCTGAATGGTGAGGCTTATTTTGGTTAATAACCATATTTATTATTCCTGTAAGTTGTTGATATCGTGTGCGTTACTCGAGGTCTTGCTTTCCATTTCTACACAATCTGATGATTCTGATCAAGAGGCCTTTACCGACGATTGACGAGGGTTTTGATCCAAAATACTAGATACCAGTGGCATTGGTATAACATTTAGGTTCCCCCCTCATTCTATCCACATACAAAAAATAATTCAACGTGTTTCAATTAGTCGATTTGATTTGAAATGGGTCTTGGTGCTCTCCCCCTTTTTCATGGGCCCGATTCTTTATAATTCATAAAAAAGGAGACCTGGAACTGGAAGTCTGGCCTGCCTTCTCTAGCATGCAAGAAGTTAGAGAATGAAGCATGATGGATGCCCTCCATGTGCTTGTGCCTTTATGGGAACGCAACTTTTGCACGCACTGCTTGGGATTGATTGCACCAAGCCAAGCTGCATGGGCCACGGGTTGCGAAATTGCCAATTTCCTCGAATTGAAGGCTGTGCGGTATACTATATACATGCTAAGTAATTAGGGGTTATAGGCCTATGTGAATGGGACGTGGGGTGAGACCTCAATAAAGGCCCCATCACTACACAAAAGCAAATAACTGAATTAACCGTAAGGAATGAGGGAGGCGAGGCGAGGCGGGCAGCCAGCTTAGCTAGGTAACACATATTCTCTCACATGTCACACGTAATTAATTATCTGATTATTTTATAACAGACCTAGGAGATGGTCCTTTACTGCATTGCATGCAAATTGTAAAATCTGGTATCAGAAATTCAGAAATGTTATTTCTTTTATGAGATTTGATGAATTGTTTTATTCAGAAGTATGCAACGTCCATTAATTGAAAGATAACCCAATTATGTTTCCACCACAAATGCTTAAAGGCTAAAGCTACTTGCTTCCATGCATATGACAAAACTCACAAATCATCACATCAACATCTCTTTGGACAACCCTAAATCTCTTGATATACTGAAACCCAAACACTTGATTAGACCTTCACTATGCTTCAAGTCTCTCAGGTTTGTGAATGGCAAGTGAATATTGACTTGAAAGGATGGATGGGACTGACATTTCTTTTTTTTCAAACTGAGCTGGTCTATTGACCAAAAATTAAAGTATCTCTTTCTCTCTCTCTAACTTTATTACCTACATCTAATTTCTTTTTAACCGACTCAATACCAAACAAGCAGTTCATAAAGAGGTCTCTACAACTCACCTCTATTTTCCTTGCTTTGAGCAACCCGAATCACGTATACCAAATTTCCCCTAAACAAAAGCCTTTCCAACCATCAATCTTCATGTGGTTTGGAACAGTTCAGTTGTCAAATTCCCATTGCTCCCAACCGTCAGATTCAGATGTGTCCTTAATTGTCTCATTTCCAATGGGGCAACTGCTGTCCGTGAGAGTTGAGACGGCTCCTGCAACTTGAATTTTTAGACCACCCTTATCCTTATTTTTGTTCTTGGTTAATCTTTTCCAATTCTTTCATAACCTCACCCATCACCATCGTCTCTGGTGGAAATCCCAATAATCCGAGATCCGTGTCCAGTGTCTGGAAGCTTCAAACCACTTTTTTTTTCTTGGTTTTGGAGAATTTGGTGAAATACCAAATACCATTCTCACCTGGCCAACACTTGTAAATAGGCCTCGGAGGTGAAAAATTTATGGATGCAAATTCCACTATAAGCCTAATCCAAAACGTGACAAGAGTGCATTTTGTTTTGTTTTGTTTTGTTTTCAACACCTTGCAATGAGCAATGGCCTTTGGATTGTAGGGTACCCATCATCATTGATTTAGCCCCCATTTGGGAGTGCTTATTGGATAAATAAGTGCTTTTTAAATTGTGCTTCTTCCAAATGGGGGTTGTATAGGTATTTTGAAAATTATGTGGTGGGTTAAGATGGGCCAGAAATGCAATAAAACACTCATTGAAAAAGCGCTTATAAATAAGTAAAAAAATTTTGGCACAGGCTTACTTTCTGAACGAACACTTGACCTTTTTTTTTCCCAAAAATGCATAAATGTTTATCGATGTGATCCTAACCTGAAAAAATAAGAACTTATTCAAATAAGTGCTTAAAAATAAAATAATAAATAATCCCCATATGGGGGCTTAAATCGCCCCTGATGTTAGGAAAAAAAAATGCTTAACTTTTGACCAGATGAGCATTTCCCCAAATCTTGGTTCTGACACCCCAGCGTTTGTACATGGGTATAAGGAAAAATGCCCATCCCACAATTAAGCATATAGGCCTATATTATCTCGGCCCAATGGACAGGATAAGCTGATCCCGTCCAATAATCTCCAGTCTAATGGATTGGGCGATCTTGACTTTTGTGTATTGACTCTGACTGTCTGATCTGATGAATCCTCCCAGGAATTGGACGGTCCAGATTGTTTGAACGTGTATCATCTCTGTTGTACAAGATCTGTAGTATTCTAAAGTGTGATAGTACCGGGAGTACCCCATATAGAAGTTCCTTCTCCTTTTCCATCTGCCGACGAGTCAACCGTCGAACCAGTAACCAGAAGCAGATCTTCTACTCTCCTCTCTTCTTTTACATCTCTCCATGTCCTTGCCAACAAAAACCTAATTCTGCTGGTTCTCATTTCGATCCTTTATTTGCTTATGAAACCCTAGTTCTATTTCTCATCGATTTATCTTCCTCTGTTTGATTGGTTCTATCTCAACTGCGACAAGCTCTAACGCTTTGAAGAGAACAGATTAATGGTCATGTTATCTGTAAAACCCATCTTCGGTCTTTTCCTCATTTTCCTTTCTCTTTTTGTTGCGGTTGTCATTTTATCTTCTTCGACCCCATTTTCTGAAAGCTTAATTGCGCAGACTTCTCCACGGTGTGTAAGCCGATCTCTCTAGTTTGCATCAAGTTTCTGCATTTTCTGGCTTGAATTTTGATGTATTTTTTTTTACATAACGAAACAGGTCTACTTTGCGTAGTGGGAAGCTAGATATATGGAGTATTCGCAGAATCTTTGAATGGAGGCCTTGCAAATGGTGGCTGGAAGAAGATATAACCGGTTAGCTCAACGGTCTCAGGGTTTACATTGGGGCTAGAGTAGTTTATTTTTCCATTTTTCTTTTAACATGGATTCTTCTTAACTGGCTTCATTGCAGACAATTGCATTGGTTTTTGTTGAAATGCTGCAGCTCTACCGGCGGAGAGTAATGGATATATCAGAGTGGATTGCTATGGTGGGCTTAATCAGATGAGACGTGATGTGGGTTTTCCTCAAACCTTCGCGTTTCTGCAGATTTTGTCATTGTTACTTATCTCAGTGCGAAAGGATTAATTTTGAATTTTTCTTTTGTTGTTATAAATATTTTATAATTATCGGCATTATGATAAATGCAGTTTTGTGATGGAGTTGGTATTGCTCGTTTGTTGAATGCAACTCTGGTTCTTCCAAAATTTGAAGTGGCTGCATATTGGAATGGATCAAGGTAATTCGTGGCTGTTCTAATTGTGAAACTACAGTAAAACCTTTTAGTAATTAATTATTTCAGCTCGTATAACTTTCAAGAGAATAGGAGCCATTCCTTGAATCCTTGATACAATAGGAAAATCTCGGGCTGACAAGTCTGAGAATGTGAGTTCGAGTCTGAGAGCAACCACATTGTGCAAAGGAAATGCCAAAGGTTAGGTCCGTATTCAGTCTACCCCTCCCAAAGACCCCTCGAGTAATGGCACTGGTAACTTACAAGAAATTATTGACTCATTGGAAAGGAAGAACGTAGTTTCCTCTCACCCAGATATAGTTGAAGAAATTTGTGACTTTTATTGAGGAGCAGGGTTAATGATGTATCTCGTTTTTAGTTTGTTTGCCTGTATTATGGCCTTTTCCTTCTTTCTTGAATTTAATAAAATTATCCATTAACTATATAATAAATAGAAAAAGAAAACTTCTCTTTTATTTTGTTATATTTATCCTATTCATTTCTTTACCAGTACAAAAATGGGATTTTGCTAGACATGAGTTATAAGAATATTCATCAGCATCATCATCATCTAAGCCTTGTCCCAACTATATGGTGGGGTTTACTAAGTTATAAGGAGTAGCAATGAAACATAAAGCATCATTCAGATCTGTGCGGATATCATAGCATCAATGCTGAACTTTGTTGGGTGAACTGGAAGAATCAAACATAGTATTCTGTCCAGAAATTTGGAAATTCATTGTGGAAAAATCTAAACAACTTTTGTCCTAAAATCAAAGATATTGAAGAATGGGCAAGGGTTGTAGCAAAGTTAAGTGGTAGAAAGCCTTGTAAAACTTCAGTATAGTTCTTTTGCTGGGAGACAATCTATAGGGGTATTGTTGGTGGATGCTTGATTTTTTTTTGAAGTGCCAAATGCAATTTGTTCAGTAGAAGTTCAAGTTATGAAGAGAAGAGAAAAGAAAAGCTTAATAGTTGCTAGAAGTTCAATTATGAACACCATATTCTTTCATATAAGAGAGAGGAGGTAACCATGTCTTGAAAGTAAAGCTTGAAGGTGATGCATCAGGGCTGAAGTAAAGCTTGTGATCATTAACCATGGCTCAAAAGTAAAGCTTGAGATCATTAACTAACCGAAACAGAAATGCAATTCTTCACATTCCAACTTTGTGGAGAAGGTTAGAAGCTTTTTCCTACTAGGCCTTGATGTTACATTTATTTTATATGCCTAGAATCACTAAGATAACTTGTTGGTAAGCAGATTGTCTTTGTGTAGAGGAAGTTATTGACTTCCTTTCTTTTTCATAATTTTATATATTATAAAAGAAAGGTCATTAATCACTAAGATATTTTTTTTGATCAGTAGCGGCAAAATTTATTTATTTTTTTGATCAGTAGTAACGGAAAAATTTATTAAGAATAAGAAACTTTAATTACAAGTGAGGGGGGGGGGGTAAATTTATATCATCCTCTGAAGTCTAAGAGCATATACAACATAAACACAATTATGAACTTAAATTTTTGGCAGGCCAAGCATAGGCACTGGAAGGTTCTAAGAATTATGAAACATACAATGTTGAGTTGTAAAATAATATTTTAAATATTATGAAATGTGGAGCATGAAAGACATTATGAAATGTGGATCATTGTATATTTATGAAACAGTCTTATGGTCCATTTGGACTGAAAGGAACAACAGAATTTTCTGTAATAGAGTTAAAAGTCCTGAAGAGCTAGTGCAGAGAGCATTGGCAAGTTGATTTCTTGGGTGTCTGTTACTGAGGAGTTCAGACACCTGAATTTGCCTCTTTTATTTCGGTCTCAGTCCTGTTGGAGCTTGTAATTTGTCTTGGCCTGAGCTCTGTTGTATGTTCTCATTTTTTGAATAAAATTACCTTACCTCTTCCAAAAAAAATTGTATATTTTGATTGATTTTTGATTGTTACTAGTTATTGAATTCCTATTGATGTGTTTTCTTTAGTTGCCTTCTCAAATCTAGAATGTAAATTTAATTCTTCTCTTGCTGCATATTAGCAAGGTTGAGATGTAACCCTATGACTTTTAATCCAGTGGTTTTGCAGATGTATTTGATGTTGATTACTTCATTCAGCAAATGAATGGCTTCATATAAGTTGTTAAAGAGTTTCCAGCAGAGATAGCATCAAGAGAACCCTTTCGAGTGGACTGCAGCAAACGTAAAGGTCAATTTGATTATGTTGAAAGCATTCTTCCTTTGCTGGTGGAACACCGTTATATCTCAATAACACCAGCAATGAGTCAACGAAGGGATAGGTACTATCCTTGCTCATGGAATATTGTTGTATATGAATCAGATCCTAACTATCCAATTATAGTAGTGTATCTCTGTAATAATAAGGCTCATATAATAAAAACTTAAGGGTCTATAAATCTTCTTTTCAGTCCAAACGTTTTCTTATTTGATGCCCCCATTCCAGGGAAACAGAAAGCATAAAAGAGGTAGACAAGCCTTTTGGAGCCTCCTATTTGCTAATGGAAATGTTAATGAATTCCTATCTCAGACATGTCATATGGGCTTCAAGACTGTTGATGGAGCTGGTACATCATTTATATTGCCCTCTGACAGAAATACGAAAGGAATTATTCTGATTTAACTATCTGATTTGGTAGAATTGCATACACTGAATGGATTTATCTTTGCATTATGGGGATGGTGAGAAAAGTTGCATTCTACATCAAATGGATGTGCCTTTCTGGTTCTGGTGGGTAAAATAATGTAAACAAATACACCTGTTTCAAATCAAGACTATGCCCTATTATTTTCTTAACCAACAAATTATTTGGAGTGTTAGGATTTTTGGTACAAAAGAACAATAGAATGAGAGAGGAAGAATGGATGGATGGAAACCTTCTCTGTAATCAATGAATATGGATTCAATTATTTTTTTGATCGGTAATATGGGTTCAATTTAACCAGAGTCCTTTTTCTGATTTTCATGACAGTGTTTGGATCTTTAGAATATTCAACTGTTATATACTAATTCCACTTTCATTTCTTCCCCCATATCGATAGTATGAGTCTCAAAGCTTGAACTTAATTTCTAAATTTAGGTGTTGTTCTCCCTCCGTTTTCTAAGGAAGCTGTATGCTTATGTGTGCACAGAAAGAAATCAGTGCTTTTTTATAAATCGGGGTCTTTCAATTGGTAATATGTTTAGGTTCATGTATTGAACAAGAATAACCTCATAACCGAAAAACCCTTTCATGAACCATTGCATAAAATGTGGGTTGACTTCTGTTAGTCTGTTCAGAGAAAATAATTGATTAACTGGGCACAACTGTTTAATTGCTATAATTCTTTATGATTGTAGCCACTGAAAACTTTCACATCACTTGGATGGTTTACACCGAGGGCATTGCCACAAACTGCAGAAGGCCCATCATCTATTTGTGCCATGCATTGGTTTTTGCATGTTATTATTACATTTCTTCATTTTTGATTGGCTATATTTTTTAGTAGGTAATTTTTGATTGGCTATGTTAAATGGGAACTTTGAAATGGATGTAACTGTGTCAAACATGTGGAGACTGAGACCAGAACAAAAGGTTAGTATAGTCTTCTCTTTGTGGAATCCAAATTATATAACCTCAAATTCCCAGGATAAAATTTGAGATTGAATTGTATATTTTTCTTATACTTGATAATTTAGTATTATTACATATTATTTTATGTTTTTGAAGTTGTTTGCTTGATTTATGCATCTACATTTAATTTGTATATATACTTTCCCTTCTAAAAAGACAAAAAAATTTTATAGTCCTGAAATCCTTTTTTTGGGGCTAGCTGGCTCAACATCTTGTAGCAATGTTTTAAAAACTGACCCAGAACTGGAACTACTTTGGCCACCAGTTTCTGGGTCAGTGGTTTGACCGTCCAGTTCGAATGGATGGATCATTCCAATTTAAAAAAATAAAAATAATTAAATTAAAAATGGCCAAAAACTGCTGTCTAGGTCGAACAGGTCGACAGTTCGATCACCTGGGTCAGCATGTCGCTGACCAAGTCAATGGTTTCCAGACCAAATGGTCTCCAGGCAATGGAACTGGTTGCCTGGATGGTTTCCAGCCGAACGGTTTGACCATCCAGGTCAATGATGGTTCCAAAACCATGCCTTGTAGTCATGTCACATTCCAATTCTCGTACCCATGTCCATCTGACATAGGTAACTGTTGGATATATAATAGAGCCATAGCTATTTGCCTCTCACATTTATTTGTTGATCTCGCTTCTGCTTGTTGCATTTTATATCTACTTTAATCTTTGTGGTAATCTTTGTGGTAATCTTTGTAGGTATCCTTTGTATGCTAAAGCTGCTCTCTGTCAAGCTTGTTATAATGCTTTACGCCTTACTAAAGTCTTGGAGAAGAAAGGTTCTGAGCTATTGGATGCCATACCAAAACCTTTCTTGTCTCTTCACCTGCGGTTTGAGCCTGACATGGTAGCTTACAGTCAATGCGAGTATGAAGGCCTTTCTTCTGCGTCTTTAGAGGTCATTGAAGCTGCACGAGGTGGTCGAAGACCCTGGACTGGGGATGCAGCACGCATTTGGAGAAGCCGTGGGAGATGCCCCCTCACCCCAAAGGAGATGGCTTTCATCCTTAAGACACTTAACATTCCAACAAACACAACCATTTATCTGGCAGCTGGGGATGGTCTGATGGAAATGGAGGGCTTGACATCCATCTATACCAACGTATATACTAAGTCTGCCCTTCTCAGTGGTGAGGATTTCACTAACATGCATGGGAACACAAAACTGCCCTTGATTATCATGTATCAATCAACAGTGACTCATACATAGCTACATATTTTGGGAATATGGATAAGATGGTAGCTGCAATGAGGGCATTCAGGGGCCTTTTTAAAACTCTTTTCTTAAACAGGAGGGCGTTTGAACAGTTCACCTCCCAGGGGCTGAAAGGGGAGTTGGTTGAAGCCCTGTGGAATGCTCACAGAGATGAATTTGTTTTGGGACGAGGGTCTGCCTTGCCTGAATGTTTTTGTGAGTTTAAATTGTAATTTCTAGCTCAATGCTTTTTTCTTTTTTGTGAATTTAAATTGTAATTTCCCGTACTTGGTTTGCTGATCTATGTTGCCATTTTTTATCAGGGCTCTGGGTCCTGAATTCTCAATTCTTGCAAGTTTCTGTCTTTACGCTACCTCAGTGCACTCTGCCACTCTGGTTACATTTTAGAATCTGGATCTAAGCAGAATTTGGAATCCAGCTAAAAATTCTCATGTTAATTTGGATTATATTCTAGGGTAAAATAGAAAAACCTCCCCTAATGTTTTTGACAATCATAAAAACCTCTCCTATAGTTTCACTTTAACAAAAACCTCCCCTAGATTTTTAAATAATTCGACAAAAACCTCCCTTCCGTCAATGACTATGACGGAATACGTTAAATCGATTAATCATTTTTTCTAAATACCTATTTTACCCTTTTACAAATTTATTTGCATATATTTTTATCAAAACACCTCTGTTGGCATGTTATCCCCTTTTCCTCTCCAGCCAACCTCTTTCTTCTTCAACTTCAAAACCCTAATTCGGATAAATTCTTATTATTTGTGATTAGAACATAAAAGAAACTCCGTTTGTAGTCCTCTACTTTCAACAACGGATTTGGGTGTTGGGGCAAAGGAGTATGTGCATGTGCGTAGAGGACCAGTAGTTCAACGAGAGATTCTCTTCATTCTGCGGTTTTTCCTCTTTGTGTTTCTAAATGTTCTCGCTTGGAAGACAGGATCGTCGTCTGTTACCTTCACCTCCGAGTACTCAATGAACCCAAAAGAAGAAACCCTTGTTTCTCAATTTTTTTTTTTTAATTTCTTGTTTTTTTTTCCTGATTTATTGCTCTCATGAGTATTAACAATTCAAATTTTCTTTGCCTACTAATGGGTGGGTCTCATGAAAAGAAAATTCATATTTCTTCATCGTATATTTCATGATTAATGGGCATCTTTCTGTTCAAGTATCTCTTTGTTTTAACTGATGATTTGGATATTATAATGAACTCTTGGGAGGAGGAAGTCTGGTTCTGACATGATTTTCTTTTTTCTGTTGATTTGGTTGTTTCTAGAAATCTATTTTCGGTATAGATCTTATCAAAAATAGTTTTTTCCCCACCTGCTGCTGTAAGAAAAAACCGATCTCTTTTCATCATGAATTGTTTCATGGTAAGGGCGCCCTCATGGTAATCATGTTTGAAGATGCCTCATTGAACTTGAAGAGGGATTCCTCAAGAAGGTTTTAGTTTTGATGGGCATCAAGAAGCTAGCTAAGTTTTAGTTTTTGATCTCTCTTTTCTTCTTTCAACTCACCGTCCCTACACAACATCAAACTGTGAACCACCATCGGTACCACCGTGTGGGAGTGGTTTGGTGCTGTATTCCAACGAAAACATGAAATTAATCCAGTTCTCTCTTTTTAGCCCGAGAACATGCAATTAATCTAGTAGTATTCCAACTGTGATTGTGATGGTGGTGTTGTATTGGCGGTGGAGATTCAGGCTGTATGGGGGCGATTCAGTGCTGTATAGGGACTGATGAGGAAGGAGAAGAATAAAGAGAGATGAATAATGTGTTCGGTGTTGTGTAGGGACAGCCATGTCTTCTCTACAATCCGTTCTCAGCAACGACTCTCCTCTTGGCTTTTGCTTACATGGTTTTGATCAAGGTTCATGCAAAAAACACAAAACAAAATGTAAGATATGAAACATGAGTACTTTAGACGGTGGAGTTCAGGGGTAAAGAGGTCGACGGAAGAGGAAAGAGCATAACATGCCAAGAAGAGCAGTATTTCAGTAAAAATAGATGCAAATAAATTTGTAAAAGGGTAAAATAGGTATTTAAGAAAAATGATTAATCGATTTAACGTTTTATGTCATGGTCATTGATGGAAGGGAGGTTTTTATCAAATTATTTAAAAATTTAGGGGGTATTTTTATTAAAGTGAAATTATAGGGGAGGTTTTTATGATTGTCAGAAACTTCAGGGGAAGTTTTTATATTTTACCCTATATTCTAATTATTCTTCTAATATTCATTGTCCAAGGTCAAGGGTGTATAGAATCAGTCCTGAATATTGAATTGACTATAGAGTCTTCACATTGAAGTTGATCTGAACAGCGAGAGGGTTTGCCAGATCAATCCCTAGTCCATAGCCATCTCTAATTAAGGGATGGGACCTCTACATATTTGCCCCAAATCTATAACACACACACACACACTAAAACACAACAGTATAAAACTTTTCTCTTTTTTCTTTTGATTTTTTTTTTATTTCATATCATTTTTTAAACAACAAATGAGATGCTTTTCCTGCCCATAAAAAAATATCTAAAATCTCTCTCTCTCTCTCTCTCTCTTTATCTTTCTCTCTCTCTCTCTCTCTCTCTCTCTCTCTCTCTCTCTCTCTCTCTTTCTCTCTCTCTCTCTCCCCCATGTTCTCAATAACCTAAATAATATCATCTCCTAAAATTTCTCCAAAACTACTCCCCCACTTTTTATCTATATCTATCTTAACAAAGTTTGAATTAAAAAATTATTTAAATATTCTAAAAGATTATATAATAAATTTAAAATATTTATTAAAAATATAGAAAATAATTATAATCAATTTAATAATATTTATATTATTAATAATTTTATATTTTTACAAAATACATTAGAAAATTATGTACTAACAATATAAATTAGGATTTTTTAGATTATTCAATTTAAATTTTATTCAAATAATAAAAATTTAACAGTAAAAAATAAAATATTATTTAAGTATTTCAAGAACTAAATACATTAAATAACAAAATATTAAAAATAGCTAAATTATTTAATATTATGTAATAACTTTCATAGAAATAAAATTCAAATAACAAAAACATTTGAGTATTTTATATATAACTTAAATGTTTAATTAACTAAATATTTTAACTAACAAAATATAACATAACTTGATTTTAAACAATTAAAATAATGAAATTATGTAATAAATTTAAAAAATTTCTCAAAACTAGAAAAAAATTATAACATAATATTTAAATTAATAATAGTTTAATATTTTACAAAATAAATAACGAAATTATGTATTAATAGTATAAATTATAACTTTATGGATTATTAAATTCAATAAATAATTAATATTTTCAAATTTAAATAATGAGATTATTTAAATAACTAATTTCACTTATATTAATTAACAATTCTAGAAAACAACTTTAAAAAATAATATTTATTAATAATAATTTTAAAATCATAATCTATGCTTATTATATATTAATATATACTGAAATTAATAATTATTATTTTTAATAAAATAATTATTGGAGATTAAACTACTATTGTTTAACTTTTTAAGTTTAATTTGTTGTTCTTATTGTATTTATTGTATTTTTTTTTATAATTTATTGATTAATTTATTAGAGCTTAAACTATTATTTGAGATTACACTATTTATTGACTAATTTAATATAGTTTTTATTATTTATTGTATTTTCATTATCAATATATTTTCAATAATTGTGTATGTTAACAAGAAAATTTCAATAATTATTGGAGATTAAACTATTATTATTTATTAGAGACATGCTAAACTATTAATTTAGTTGAAATTAGGAGTGTTCATGGGTTGGTTCTGTTTGGCCAACCAAATCAACTTGGTCAGGTTGGGAGTTGGTTACTCGAAGCTGATTTATCATTAGTGAAAACCGGATAACTTGAGTTGTATTAGTTTAGGTCTTTTTTTTTCCGGTTTGGTTAGTTGATTCAAAAGATTTAAACTTAAAAAAGCACATTTAAATTTTAAAAATTACAGTGGCGTTATTAAAAAATTAAATTTATGATATAAAATATTTTATACTAAGAAATATGAGATGTTTTCCACTTTTCCGTATTAAAAAGTCCATATATATATATATATATATATATATATATATATATATACGGCCAAGTTGCTTGATTTTGGTCGATTTACAAATGACCAAAGCAAAACTGATTCAACCTGGTTAGATTCAAGTTGGGAAATTTTTGAACCAAAGCTGACCAAGAATACTAGAAAACCGACCAACTCGGTTCTTGTTGGTTAGGTTGGTCAGTTTCATCAGTTTGATGAACAACCCTAGCTAAAATTAATTATTATTATTTTTGTATTATAAAAAATTATTAAAATAGTATATAAAATATAAGGGGAAATTTATGTTGTGGGAAAGATATAGTATCAAAAGAGTTTTGATCAATTAAAATCCACTCATGAATTTTGATAAATATAAAATATAAGGAAAATTTATGATGCGGGAAAGATATGGTGTCGAAAGAGTTTTGATCAATCAAAATCCACCCATGAATTTTGATAAATAACACCTGATTGGCTACCATATTTATGATACCAGTTGATTGGTCAAAAATTTTTTAGATATCATATCTTTCCCATATTGTAGTTGAACCCAAAATATAAATATTATTAATTATTTAAAAATTAAAAGTATAAAACAATTATATACTTTTATTCGTTTCTATTGTTTAGTCTTTGCTTAATAAATTTCGTGCATTGCATGGGTCCCACTAGTTTGAATATATATTTGAGAAAAAATTAGTGCATTAACAATGAGCGAATTGCATGGGTCCCGCTAGTTTGAGTATATATTTGAGAAAAAAATAGTGCATTAATAATGAGCGAATTTGTTTTCCTTCTCCCTCTGACCATGGGGTTCCTAATTCCTTATCATGGCTGTAATATCACTTTTGTTGAGCAAAGTAGTCTAGTCCTATAGACACTGGCATTGACATTGCAACTTGTTATGATCCCCTATACATGAGTATTACTGTACTTTCTTTTAGCATCCTATGGATATAAGCAACATGTAGGATGGAATGCAACCGAATGAATGAAGTTTTATATCTGGTATAGTTTGTTTTAGTAGTTGAACATGTCTTACCAAGAACATTCCTTTGGGTGCAGCTACTACTTGCTACCGCAACAGAGATCAGTTCTCTACGGGCAATCTGTTTGTTGCAGTTAGCGATGGGCTGTGTGACAAGAGTGCGGCCTGTGAGGGGTTATACAGGTTTAGGTTCCTCACTGGAAATGTTAAACCATTTTAATATGGTTCCGATGGTTGTTCATGAGGTGGTGAATGACTGGATGTTTGGTCCAAGAAATAGAATTCACATTTGCTGCAGCCGTGGTTGCAGGCAACCCTAAATGAAATACAAACATACCAGCGTTTCAAAGAAAAGACAACACCACACCAACTGATTGTTTCTTTCAGGCATGTTCGCAACTTCGCATTTCATTGAGGTCGCATGTGACCACAGTTGCAGCAGATTTTTTCTCCAAGAATTAGTCCATGTCCTACTGTTTCCATGTCCAACCAATTAATGATGTTTTTGCAGCCATCTAACTTACTCTCCCAATGAAAAAAGGGTATGGGCATTCAATATAATGTTTTCTTGTCTTCCCTAGTGATAATTTTATTTGGATAGGTGATATTTTAATGACCATTCTTAACTCCTTTTATATCTCAACTAAGAATCTGCTTAAAAAAAATAAGTAGAAAAAAATCCTCAATAAAGAGTATGGATTTTGCACTTTTTATTTTCTTTCCCCTCTTGCAATTTCCTGCACTTCCATTCAGTCTGTGACTAGTGTCTCAATACATGTATGGTCTAATATGTATGGGCATTTAGTGGGACACCTATCACATACTGAATAGAAATGCAGGAAAGAAGTGCAGCAGATTTCCACTAAGCCTTGTCCTAACTATGTGGTTCAGCCAAATGAATGTCCATATTGCCATTCCACTGTTGGCAAAAGTCAACACTGATTGCTAACATAACAAAAACTTGCTCATTTCACATCTATCACTTTGAAGGAAATGTAACTGGGATTGCATTCAATTTCTTAAAGGGTGCACTCAAAGGAAAGATATTTGACTAGATGCTCAACCCAATCCTGAAGACCTTAATACTGGAAGTGCATCTGAATTAATTGCATGAAGGCTACACTTCCTCACAATCTGTATTGGGTCTTATAAAATGCCTATTTAAATTGTATGATCACATTCATTGTTCAATTCAGCAGCATATGAACAGGATATTTGGTTGCCGTTGTTTATTAATTACTGGAACCATGAAAAGGCACCATTCACCAATGTCCACACCTATGCCAATCTGAATAAGTTGACGGTTTTCCTCTTTCTTTGTTGTTTAATGGACTCAAGGATGGAAGCTCCTAGTTTATATGAGAGAGAGAGAGAGAGAGAGTCCTAGTTGCTATGTCAATGGAGTTGGGCACTCAAGTCAAGTGGGATCCTTGTCAAGTAATTAATTTTATCAGTTAGACTCCAAGTAGACTCAGCGCTGACGCTCTCTTCCCTTTTATAAAGTTTCTGACGGCACATGTTGAGATGGGCAAGGCATGATGACCATTAAAGTGATAACTAAAAACTTCAACCGTCCAAGGCCATATTTTAAACTAGTTGTACCTTTGAGCACCACCCCAACACATAATCAGAGGCGTGCGATCACTAATGTTTGAATTGGACGGTGAGGAACCTATCAATCAGATTGTGCCAACTACACTTATCAAGACGCCAATCGATTGAATCGAATTAGATCATCGTTATCATAATCTGCTTAGCCAAATCTCAACAAATTCAAGGATATTCTAAGTAAATCAAGTGATCGCCACGTTTGGAAATATTTTATCATTCACTTGAATTATACGGTATTCAGTACTTTTTCTTTTGCTTTCAACCATAAACGTGCTTACATAAAAAGGGCGGGGGGGTCAGTAGGAGCTGAATCTTGTATCTATCTCATCTCACCAAAGGGTTGATCTACCCACTGAGCAAGAGCCACGAAAACTGTTAGAAGTGGAATGTGAATCGATTACAGACATTAAAATGGCTTCTGAACTTGGACCTCATGGAAGTGGAATGTGATCTAGATCTATAAATTTTTGCAGACGAAAATATTTAAATCATCTAGAACCTTTGTTTGCAGACCTCAGCTTTTAGTTCTTGAAGAACACTATAAGATTTAGATTTGAGTTTCCAAAAACAAAGTGCACAATGAGGGGACCGCACTTAGTTGCCGTGAGCCTCTACACTTCTATTTCTACTTAGGAGGTAGAGTTGACACCCAACCAGAGCCAAAAATTAAAGAAAGTAACCAAAAAAGAACAACAGAAACGACAACCATATCAGATGTAGTTTTATCAAATCACTGTAATCATCAAAGCTAGAGAAAAGTGGAGTGCTATGGGTATTGAGAGATGGAGAAAGAGATGTGTTTCTGTGGTTGGAGATTCAACCCACGTTCAGTTAATTTTATTAGTTTAAGTTGGGTGGTTGATGTCACCAAGGAAGAAAGAGCCGCCAACCCATGTGCGTCCCTATTCCTGAATGGTGCAGTGTGCAAGTATAAATTAGAGTGCTAGGAAGAGCAGCTGCTCAGACAATTCAGGGTCATCTAAGTGTTTGCATGTTATTTACTCAAATAACAAGAATGAAGTCCACCATCGCAATTATTATTGTGGCTTGGTTGTGTGTTGATATCCTCTTGATCAAGGGAGACGTTGGGACAGCTACATCCTATGATCCTCCATACTTGCGTAAGTCTGAAGTATCAACCCTTTGGGATTTTGAATGGGAGCTGGTTACCAAATTAACCAGTCAGTCAATTATTGAGTCATTTGGGTAGGGCTGAGGGGTTAGGTGATGAAATAACTATGGTAGCTTGATATTGTTTTTTTTTTTTTTTTGATAATTAGTAGCTTGATATTGTTTTTTGCATCATCTTTTCTCAAAAGTCCTGGCTTTACTTGAACCAGTCAATCAATCACTAGTTCACAATTTTCTGTAACTTTGGACTAAGTACTATATATATCTTATCACATGGCTGACCATCAAGTGAGCAGTGATGATTGATGAATGCTGGTCAATCATGGTAGGGTCTACGTGTCTTTCTAGTGGTACTTAGATGACAATAATATGTGAAGAACAAAGTATATGTAACTATCATAATAAACAACAATACTTAGTAAGCTCATTAATTACTTTCTTGTGTTGTTGATGTAGCAACCAAATGCAGTGGATATGACCAAAATCAATTTCCTGAAGGTGGCCTCTTTGCTGCTGCAAGTAATGGAATATGGGACAATGGAGCAGCATGTGGCCGGAGGTACCGCATCAGGTGCATCAGTGGACTGAAGCGACCATGCAAGGATGGCTCAATAGTAGTAGAGGTAGTGGACATCTGTCGGAACAATCCATGCCCGGCGACACTAGTACTATCAAACACAGCTTTCAATTGCATCTCAAATATCCCTAGTGCCAAAGTCAACGTAGAATATGCTCAGTAATGTCTTCTCTTTCCTGGTTATGCATGTTTTTATTGACTCCAGATCTGCTGCGTTTTTAATGGAAATGCAGGAAAACTGCATACAAATTATCTGTGCACACAATTTCAAATGAGTATATGCTATTTTCATTTGTTTATTTAATATGGAATGTGTATGATTGACCATGTTGACCTTCGCTTGTTATGTTTGCAGAATATAAAATTGTGGAAGCTCCTCCCAGGCTTTGCAAAGGCATGATCATCCTTGCTGAGTGTTTGTATAATGTGTACTATTTTCCTTGGCACTGTAATACATCATAGGAAGACTTACTAATTTGAGAACCAAGAGTGTTTCTGTTCTCTTTTCCTGTGGCATTCTGATAAAATGCCCTCAAAGCACAATAAACTGTCCAAGCGCTGATGTTATTCATTAGATAACTTGGGTAGCCTGGATATATAACTAACAATTTCTCACAACAATATTAGGATTCTTGCAATTTGATTTTGTTGACATGGGTAAGTTAGGTTGCTAAAAAAGAGTAGAAAAAAGGGGCAGAGGGAAGGGAAAGATCAAGATTAATGAACATAGATACTTGAGGCACTGAGGTAACTCCATAATGATGGGAAACGGTAGACCATGCTGCCCAAAGAATTAAATCCAGAAGGACAAAGTGGCCGTTCTACTTCTCAGACCCATGTTCTCATACTTGTCAACCCAACATTTAGTCATTGCACCAAGCAGTGGCCACTCTATTTTGTTTCACTAGCAGCCTAAAATGGAAGGAAATGTCAAAATTTCAAAAAATAAAAACCTCAAGCCATCATCTATTTTGGACTGCTAATTGCAACGAAACTTGGAATAAAGCTTATAAGAAATTGTAGCCAGAACCAACTAATTGTAAACAGCTTGGAACAAATCCTAATCTAAGAAGTCTCTGAGATATAGTACTCCTTAAATACCTAAAACTCTTCTTTTTGAAGGGTAGGAGCTACATTCCAGAGGAGGTAGTACTATTGCTATTGTTTTTTCTTCCTGCAAAACCAGATTACTTATTAGAATGGGTTATTTGGACCTTCTCATAGTTTCACCAGGAAACATAGATTTTCCTTTATGAGCTTAGAGCTCTAGAGGATTGTTTCTCATATTTGATGTCTTTGAGTCACCAATTGTCATGATTCTCTTACCAAAACACTCTGAACAGTAATCACAGCCTACATGCCATGGAATTAAAGAAAAAAAGTCAAGAAAATTCTAACCCAACCTTAAACAACTTAGCTCCAGGTACTATCTCAAGGTAATGAATTTCCAGATATAAATTATTTTAACTAGGACAAAGTAGATGGATTGTGATAGCTAACTCTTACAAAAGTTGTAAGCCTCTTGGTTTTCTATGAAGCTTTCCATTTTGAGGAAACAAATGATATTCAAGGTTAGCACTTCAACCAAGAGCCAGAATGAAAACTGATGCTCTGGTCTCTTTCATTACTTCTTTCCAATAATCTTATTTGAATGTCCAACCATTTCTTCTTCTTGGCAGACCCTTTCAGTTTTCTCTCTCTTTCCCTCCCCCTCCCTTTTAAGTTCTTGACCAACTCTTCCTTGATTGTCATCAGATCAGAATTTAAACCTATTTTTTTAACCATTGCATCAATTAATAGCCCTCACAATGTAAATCCACTTCTTCAACAAAAATACTCCCTGACCAGAATACCTCTAATTCACTGCTTGCCTTTCCCTATTTTCTGGAGATCAAAAGCCCAAATTCTCACTGTTCTTGAATCCAAATTTATCAAATAATAGATCTGTTATTGGGCCTGAGGAACTGTCTTATTCCTATTATTGATCTATTAAGTAGTTACATGCATTTCAAGTAAAAGTATTGACCAATCATGTGGAACCTCCATTTGTAGCACTGCTGAAGTTCGTTTACGTATTACATGCATCTATACGAAGAATAGAACTGGTCATCAACATTAAATGTCTCATTAAGGCTTTATTAAGATCAAAATGAAAATCAGGTATTACAGTAATTACTTTTATAAAATCCACTGGCACTAATCTTATCAGTAGATTATGCGGTAATAAGCAGTTCAGTCTCCATAAATGAATATATAAGTACATTGTTCATTATATGAACATAGTGAGAAAGGTACTTGGTAAGCATCAAATCCAGATCTTCATGAGGTGGGATTCCTACAGTTTGTGACAATTGTACTTGATATTTGATAAGCATCAAATTATCTGCAAATGAGTTTCAAACCCTCAAAAGGGAGTTGAATTACTTCCGTATGGAACAGTTGATGGTGATTGCACAAACCTTATGGAGGCAGTTCAGAAAGACAAGTAGTAGACCAACACTATTTTACAGTGATCCTCATGTAAAACTGCTAAGAAACACCTTAATTATACATGATTACTTTGTCCTCTATCTCATTTAACAAATTGACTACTTGTGTAAGTTGCAAGTTATAGCTAACTGTACTTCTAGGAGTTGTTGATTTACTTCAACTATTAACATCAGCCCACTTGCAGAAATGTCAATTATATTAATCACTAATTAATAAATTAATCATTATTCATTTTCAATAAATAACAGGAAATAAGTTAATGTTTTTGTTTACTATGATTTCGTAGAAAATTTTATGGCAATTGACACAGGCTTCAACTGAAAAAACAAATTATGTTTTGTTTTCAGATTTTGATATTTTTAATCAATACATTTTCAGCTTTTAATCAGAACAATGCATCCCCTGAAGGGCTAAAATCTTGCATCCAGTGGATTAAGTCCAACCCAAGTACATCACAGAAGCAGAGGATTGATCTTTCTACTGTAGCTTGTCCATCTTGTGAGTTCTAGGGTAAGGATAGCTGAAGATTCTAAAAGGACTAGATAGGACAATTCACATCTTCCTCATTCTCCTTAAATTGCTAGATCTCGATAACATTCATTTCATTCCTACTAGTTTCTTGGTTATTCAAGTCTACTGTTCAATCAAGGTATGCAAAATTTGGGAAGCCTCAGAAATCATTCCACTAGGTAGGTACTGATCTACTATCAGCGAGTACTTGAGAGCTATCTGAAGCTCCTATTGACTAAGATTGCACAAGAAGTTTTCCACTAGGTAGGTACTGATCTACTATCAGCGAGTACTTGAGAGCTATCTGAAGCTCCTATTGACTAAGATTGCACAAGAAGTTTCTTCGCTCCCTTGACCTTCCATGCAAAAACCACATAACAGAGCCACAGAGGTAAGAGCCCAAAAGGCATACCTTTTCTTTTCTTTTCCATTTTTTTTTAGAAAAAGGCAAGGTAAAATTTATTCAGATATAAATAGTAGTACAAAGGGACCCCCCAAGGAAAAACTACTTAGTAGGAGAAACAGCCCATTCAAAACAAGGTTGCAAATGCTATAACCTCCTAGAGTTCAAACTAGCCCCCAACTGAGAAGCCTGAAGCCCCTTCGAAGCCGAGACCCAAGAAATCAGCTTTCCAAAAGAAATGGATATAAGATCCTCTGGGTCCTTGTGGATGTTCTGGAAAAGCCTTTTGTTTCTTTCTGCCCAAATGGTGCTGATAACTGCAGCCAGAATGGACATCCACACAGCAGAAGCAAGCTTTGGCAGCCCCTGTAACACCCAGCTCTACAACATCTCCTTCACTGAGGCTGGCATAGCCCAAGCAAGACCCAACAAAGAGAGATAATGATTCCAAATTCTGGATGAGATAGGGCAGTGCAGAAACAGATGGCTGTTATCTTCCACTTCTTGACCATACAACACACAGCTCTGATCCTGGAGTGAATTCCTCTCTTAAATAGGTAGGCTTTAGTTAAACACCTGTCTAAAGCTGCAGCCCACACCAGAGCATTAATTTTTGAGGGAGAGGTTGGGTTCCAGAATTTGGAAGCAGGCATGTCTTCCAAGTTGCTTGCTGCCAGGTGAGCTGTGGAAGCAGGCATGTTTTCCAATAACCTCAAAACAATCAGCAATCACCACATCTTGGTGATCAGCTAACTGAAATAACTGTGGGAATAACTCTGATAAAGGAGTGTTTCCGCACCAAGGATCTTCCCAAAAGGACAGCCTGTCACCCTTCCCTAGGTTGGAACTTAAACCTCCACTGAAACTAGGAAGAATGTCCATTATTTTCCTCCATATGGAGCAGCCTAAAGAGGGGAGAGAAGAAGTGGTAATCCAGTCTCCTCTATCCGTGTTGTACTTAGCTGCCACTAAATTCCACTACCAGTTGTTTCTTTCCATTTTGAATCTCCAGATCCACTTCCCAAGAAGAGCCTTGTTGAAAATCCTCATCCACCTGATGCCCAAACCTCCTTTTACTTTCAGAGAGCACACCTTTTCACCGTTTATATCTTAACTCCAATGTGGTTTTGAGCATTCTATGCTGAAATAAGCAAATAAGAATAGCGCTATGATATGCAGTTTTTGAATCTGATCTGCCTCACATCATCTTTTGGAACAAATTCAAGACCAGAGACATTTTATGCTCTTGAGATTCATTTCCTTGACAGACACTTCAACAATAATATTATATGTGGGCAGTTTATCAAATAATAGTATATAGTGTCATTGGGTTTGCATCTATTAATCAACATTTATTCAAAAAGCTAAGTCGCTTTTGCAAATTTATTCCCTGCAGAAGCCACCAGTAAGAATACTGTAGGTGATAACATAAAGGACCAAATCAAGAGACTGCATTTCTATAAGTAGCTCTTTAGCTCAATGAGAATCTTCATTAATCAGACAAAGAGTATGTAACAATATTGGACTTTCACCTCCCTTTGTCGTATTGCAGAATACCCTTAGGCTGTGTTTGGTTTGAAAGAAAAGGTAGGGAAACCTATACAAGGTTTGTATACGCTTCCCTATTTTTACTTTCAAACCAAAAACAGTGTTAGTGCCCTGTCCATGCTATGCTGCTTTACATATCCATCTATTGTCAAGTGAGAAAACTAATCTGGATATCATTTTATTAATGCAAAAGATTGCATCACTATCATTCCAAAGTTTCTGTAGCCCTTGATCACAGCATTGTGCTGCACCCAACCAGACCAGGATCTATACCCTTGTCAACCATAAAATTGAAAAGCTTTTTTTCACCTAATGACATGTCTAATGAATCCACCAACTAGTATAGTATAGACAAATTTATCAGGTTCAACATTTTGTGTAAGCATTTCCATAAACAGCTGATTCACAGTAGGAAGCGTCCATTTCTTGCAAAGCTCACTTGTTAGAACATTATAAACGACTGTATGAGGACATACATACCATTCTACCATTTTATCAAGGAAGGTCATTTGTCAATGCAACATCAACTTCACCAGCAAGAACAAATCCATGTAAGAGATGCTCACACCAGCAAGGATATACATGTACCATTTTATGGCTCTAAGCCCCTAACCCATAATCTCAATGAGCAAATTCGAGATCCTTAATCTCTCCCTAACTGCAAGTGTGAAATACCCATATACAAGAGGAGTATAGCTAAAATTATTTGACATCATTCTCCTATTCAGTGCCTCTGCTGGCAATCTTGGGCCTCATGAACTCTTCCTTCCTTGCATGGAGCCAAAATCATTGAATTGTATCTAGTAATGTCAAGCTTGAAACCACTTCCAACAATCTGCCTGGTAGTGTCCAATGCATTTGATATGGAACCATGCTTATAATGACCTTTTGTTTTCATTTCTTTTTTCCTTTCTTGCAGTACCTAAAATAGGTATATTATAGAAGACTGCTTGGAATACAACTCTCTCTCCATCGATCATCAATCAAATTCTCTTCTCTTCAACCTTCCCTTCTTGATACAAACCTTTCACCAATATACAAGCACTATTGCTGTCTGCACGGTTTCTCTCACCATTATCTTTCTGAAGCATTTAACCAAATATTCAATTAGCTACATCACTCCGGTGATGTTTCACCAGCACATTGAGCAAAAAGTTTCAAACAAAAACATTTGGAAAAGAAGAATGTGTTTCAACTGCAATCCAGTAAAAAGTCAAGAGCTTTATCAACAAACCCAGAAACAGAATAAGCTTTAATTATAACACTGAAATCTTCATGAGTAAGCCACTTTTCTTCATTTCTCATACTTTCCAGCCCAACACGGTCTCGGAGAAATCCAGTGAAAGAACTTCATACCCAATTCGGCATCCCGAATCCACTCGAGAACAATTTGAGCTGCGTCCTCTTCGGAGAACCGGGTATCCATGCTTTCCTCATTGTTCATGGGTTCTGAGGAGAGGATTTCCAATCCATCACGACACTGGTTTAGGTTCCAGATGCGAAGAACATTGATGCAACAGAGAAGGGTTTCTGTGTTTCGACAGAGAGCCAAACGGGGAAACCCATCAATTTTGCTTCAGCCCGCCCGACTAGCACGGTTGCACCCCTAGAAAAGACGACTCAGTGCCAGCAATAACATTATTAGATCTCAATCCAACGGTTCACATTTGATCAATGCAAAAGGAGAGAAAAAGGAAGATACACGAATAAATGGGGACTGAAATCTACATAAAAACTTTTGGCAAGGTCGCCTGGACGTGAAGCCAAAGCAAGAGTCAAGTATCGGCATTATATATAGCAAAGATATAAATATGACGGTTGTGCCCAGCGGAGTTTCTCTCGCAACTGACTCTGCCCCTCTCCTCTGCAGACCAACAATCCAAAGAAACGATTTTGTTAGGAAGTAAGCTCCCAATTTTTCTAATTTCGTCCTTTTTTCTCACCAATTAATATGGAATTTTTAAGTTGTACTTTCACATTCATGAACAATTGATCTATCAATTAATTGTAAGAAGTCTGATTCTTATCGTTTAATCGTTTTTAGGGGCAGATTTTCGTCAACCAGAATTTGATCGATTCGATGAGCAAAACCTAATTGCTTCCTATCCTTTTTACTTATCATCTCTTTTCCTCCTAGTTCTCTAGGGGTTTCCTTTCGTCGTTTCTAGTTTCTGTTGAATTTACAATTCTCTTGAGATGGACGGAAACAAAGACGAGGCTTTGAAATGTCTGAAAATCGGGAAAGAAGCTCTCGAGCTTGGTGATCGCAATCGGGCACTGAAATTTATAACTAAAGCCCGTCGCCTTGATCCGACTCTCCCTGTGAATGATCTGTTAGGGAAGCTGGGTGGAGAATCTGGTGAACCCCAAGTTTCGGATTCATCGACGCCAAGCGGTGGTACCCGTGACGAAGGATCCTCGCTGGGTGCGTCTTCTGTTAGGCAAAGGGTGCCAGCAAATGGGTCTTCTTCGCCATCTTCTAGGTCGTACACTGAAGAGCAGATCACGATTGTTAGGCAGATTAGGAAGCAGAAGGATTGCTATCAGATTTTGGGGCTAGAGAGAAGTTGTTCTGTCGAGGACGTTAGGAAGGCATATCGAAAACTGTCTCTGAAGGTTCACCCTGATAAGAACAAGGCTCCTGGTGCTGAGGAGGCTTTTAAGGCCGTTTCTAAAGCATTTCAGTGCCTCAGTAATGAGGAGAGCAGGAAAAGGTATGATCTTGTTGGGACAGAAGAATCTCTGTACGAAAGACCCACGACGAGGGGTGGTACACAAGGTTTCAATGGCTTCTATGAAGCTGACATTGATGCAGAGGAGATTTTCAGGAATTTCTTCTTCGGGGGAATGCCTGGAACAACGACTCAGTACCGAGGGTTTACTTTTGGGACTGGCATGGGACCAAGTGTATGGACAGGGGACGATGGGTCTGGCAATTTTAATATCCGAATGCTTATTCAATTACTTCCAGTTTTTCTTGTGCTGCTTTTGAACTTCTTACCATCCTCAGGACCCATTTATTCTCTTTCTAAGTCTTACCCTTATGAGCACAGATTTGTTACTCAAAAGGGCGTCAGTTATTATGTTAAAACTGCAAAGTTTGAGCAACAATATCCTGTTGATAGCTCAGAACGCTTGGAAGTTGAGGAACGTGTTGAGAGAGACTACCATTCGATTATTGCACGAAATTGTCAAGTTGAGTTGCAGAGACGCCAGTGGGGCCTTACACATGAAACGCCATACTGTGACATTTTAAAACAGTTTGAGGCAATGGCTTGACCGAATCAAGGTCTTGTCCCTATGCTTAGACCCTTGCCTGTCGTGTTACCATATACTTCTGTGAAAAGGTCCAAGTGCAATTTCTTATCTCTTTGGTAGATTCTCTTTTCTTATTTATTAATGTTATAAACAATAATAATATTTTTGGAGATTATAAATTTCCCATGCATATTCATTCTGGCCAACATATGTTGATATGGAATTGTGATAAGCTGTCAAATAATATTTGATATTTGTCTGCATTTTTTTTTTTAAATCTTTGTACTGTAAATCATCCGTCATGTTCCTCCAACCTGTAGAACATCTTTTGGCACTTAAGGTATAGAAATTGTTACATACAATCCTTTTGTAGTTCTAAACATAAAAGATAAATCCCGCAACCAGCACTTTGGGAAAAAAAGGGTAAATGGGAAAGTTATGGGTGATTAACCAAAAATAAAAAATAAAAGATAAATCATCTAAGCCTTGTCTAACTATATAAGGAAATAAGGCAAAAACAAAAAAAAAAAAAGGGAAAAGGAAAGAAAGAAGAAATTAGCAGCACAACTGCTACACTGATTTGAATGTAGACCATTTTATCATTTTGCTTTTGTTACGGAAAATGAGAGCATTAGCCATGAGTTAGTATTAATAACCTGTGGTCTGACTTTGCAATTGTGGTGTCTGTTGCAGACTGGAACCATTGACCTGTAAGATTATGCTATAGATATCCTTAATTTTCAGGTGACTTTACCCCTCCTTGTAGCCACATGTACCCCATTTGCATAAGGTATAGGTTATCAAGTTTTGGATCATTTGCCAACCTTTAATTGTCCCAAATTTCACAGGCATGGGGCAATGGAGGGTGGTTACCAACATCCAATGTGGAAAATCTCTAAGTTATGACCTGCTTTATCACTTTTGTTGGCTTGCGATTTCACCATTACACCAAGCAATGGCCTAAGATTTAGTCAGTGTTTGTATGGATTTCCTATATAGATATATGTTCATTTTGCAAAAGTTGTTTCTAGATCCTGGTGTTTTTGGTTTGCCTAGTTAGATTCCTGGACATGCAGTAAATTCCAGTTCTTGGGTTTAGACATTACAAAACTAAAACACTTATCAATACATGCGTTGTGCATTTCATATGAATGGGTCTTTTGTGCTGAAAACTTTCCAATGTATATAGAGGGTAGGGAGATGAATGCTAGAACTCCTGATCTCCAAGCTAAGTTGCTATATGGAAGATTTCTAGGTCATTTATATTATGTACTTATTCATTTTATGAGTAAGAAGAAATTGATAGAAGAGTCCTAGTTATTGTTTATATATTTATCATTTCAGTATTGGAGTTGGCTTGCCAAGTTAGGCTCCTGAACATGTTCCAAATTCCAATATTGGCTTAATATATTTCATACAAGCTTCATACCTCAACATGTGAGCTCGTGCTCTCTGTATGCCTTGAGACCTTCCTTTTGATCTTTGGATGAACAAATTTAATAGGTGATTTTATTCATATTTGTTCACATGATCTGCTTGGCGTGTTTCTCTTCAAAAGATGCAGTACTTGGTATATGGTTTTGTTCAATTGCAAATCGCAGGTTGATTGAATCCTGTAAATGAGCTGTCTTAGCATATGCTTGATGTGCTTCTCCCTTTTGCAGATTGTCGAAGCAATATCAAACATAATTTCTTAGTTACCCCTGCAAGAAATGTGGAATTGGCTCCAGCAAAATGAAGAATATTGTGACTAGTTTTGGTTCCCCTCTCTGTTCTGAAATCTGGTTCTGTTCTGTTTTCATATACACCTTTCATCCATATTGCAGCAAAATCTTTGCCTGTCTATGAGAAGATACTTTGATGGAATCAATTCTGTAATCTTATTTTGCAATTTTAGGTGACCATGAATTTGTCCATCTGAACTTGGATTCCCCTATTTTGTAGTCACTCTTCCCAAATCCCAACTAACGTATCATGGTTTTGAGCAATCCTTTACTTGATCATATGTTTTCTCATATATAAATGTTCGATATTATCATTTGGTAAGCGATCAATCCACCGATATTCCAGCTTCAGCTCTCATATAGGCCCAGTCCTGAGCCATGTTTGAATAGGGTGCAACTCCTGGTGGGAAGTGGGAACAGGAGTGATTTGCACAAGCCTCCAGGATTATGAGTAGAGGAGTATGGTTACTGTTGGGTGCTTTGCAGCGGCATAAATTGACCCAATCAAAAGATAAAGAGTGTGCAGTTATGTTCTTGTCTCTACCCTTTATGAAAGTTTTGAAGATCAGTTTACAAGGGAAAAGTTATCTAAGATTGAAATTGTCATCTGAATGATTCCTCTGCATTTGTGTTTTAATTTTATTCTCTGTTTGTTTGCAATGCAGTTCCACTGCACTGATACAAATGAGAAAAATGCAAGGGTCTACTTTTACTTTGGGTTTTATTCTAGTCAATTTCAACTTTTAATTTACTTCATCTACAATGTAAACAAAACAAAACAAGCCAAAATCTTAAACAAAAATGAATCAGAATCTGCATTAAAATCATTTGCACTAAATGAAATTGTACTGCAAACAAAGGAGGCCAAGCCTTAAAGATCTTTTTCGGCCAGGAATTTTTATTGAATTAGAGCCAGATTCTTGTGTGTGTTGATGGCGCAGATTGATTTGCTTTATAGAAGTGGATAATCTCCTATGTGTATGTATGGTGTGGCATTAATTGAGTCGTACCCGTCAACAGTATGGATTTCAATTGAATGAGAGTCAAGAAAATGAGAAAACAGACCCCCTAAATTTTCCTTTTGATTTAATTTAAAGATTAAACTTCAGAGGTATGGGTGTTGCGAGATTTGGATCAAGGAGATAAAAAAAAAAAAAAAAACTTCTTTTCGGAAGATAAATCGGGAAAGCCAGAATCCATTTTCAGGAAAAAAAAAAACTATGATGCCGGAAAGAATACCTACTCGTACTCGTACGTTTTCCTTTCTGTTTTTTTTGTTAAAGTTTGTTTTAATGGTGTCCGAAAGGCATGGCACCTGAATTGTACACGCAACCAAAGGGGTCCTAAAAGAAAGGGCAATTTCTATGATGGTTCATTGGCTCATGGCGAGATTGAGTTTGGTGAGAAGCTGAGAATGCTGTCAAACTAGTTGGAAGGGTATAGATGAGATAAAGACCGACTAAAAAGAACATGTGTTGAAATAGTGAGAAATTAAATGTGGGTCGATTATTATTGTTATTATTATTCATGGGTCGATTATTTGATAGTGGGTATGGCACTGAACAAAAAATCATCTTTATTCCTACGAACTTTCTTTCCGGAACCAAGAAATAGCACATGGAATGGCCAACATTGGATATCATCCAGTTTAGATATGATATATAGAAAGAATCTTTTCAATTTTCCCATCAGTCTGGTGAGCGTGCCGGAGTGGTTATCGGGCATGACTAGAAATCATGTGGGCTCTGCCCGCGCAGGTTCGAATCCTGCCGCTCACGATAATATCTATTACTCTTGTGTGTACAAATCTGGGCTATATCCATTTTGACCCCATATATGAGAGTTTTTGTTTTTCTTTTTTGAGGGTATCATTGGAAAACAAAAGGTTATTGGAATGTTCTAAGAAATTAAAGAACGCGAGAGCTTAATCACGTGTACATCTTCAGGTAGAAATGAGATCTTTTATATAGGCGTGACTACTTAGAGTCCTCATAACGGGTCTCATGTTTTCATAGAGTTGTTTCCATTAAGTTGGGGGAGTAATGACGTCGGTTATGTAATTTGTGCAGAGGGCTAAGGTCTGCCCGATTGGCTCTAATATGGGTGATGCGGATAGGCCGACCTAATGGTTGGCTCATCAATATTCTGGAGAACTCAGTCTTGGCAATAGATCTATTTGACAAGTCAGCGAGCATGCTTTGTAGGTCGCCTATAGTACTTTTCTTATCTCGGTCAATCCTTAAGGTATGTCACTCCTTCTTAAGAGGTCCTTCAGGTTAGCTAAGCCGATGTACTTTTAGGTCATCCTTGCGAGGAACTACCAGCCAACCTGTTGAGGTGATCTGCTTATTTAGCATCGAGGTGTCACTTGAAAGCCACATGTCATGATGTCATTTGGAGGACACACACACATACACTAAAGTAGAAACATGCCACATCATGGCCTGAGCTTTCTCCTTTATCCCATCTAGAATTCTAAAACCCTCTTCATTTTAGCCTTCATTGCTCCCTCATGAAGTCACCTCATCACTCTGTTCTCCCTCTCTTATTTGTGCATCTCATCATGCCTGGCCCACCCCTCTTTCCTCTATGTTTATCCATTGGAATATCCCTTCCTAAAATTATTCCTAAAATCTCTCTCTACCAAAATCTAATCTAATTTATCCAAGTGGCACCATCATCCCCCACTTTCTCCTAAATTATTTATAATTCCTAATTATCTCTTAGATTATCTTTAATTTAGTAGAGAGTTTCTATCCTAATTTATCTCTAATTCCTATTTATCCTCTCCCCCACTTTCATCTATATTTATCAAAAGAAAGTTTGAATTAAAATTTTAAGAACTATTTAAATATTATAATAAAATCATGTAATAACTTTAAAATATTTATTAAAAACACAAAAAAATATCATAGATTTAATAATATTCATATTATTAATAATTTTATACTTTTATGAAATTCATAATGAAATTGTGTAGTAACAGCATAAATTATAATTTTATGAATTATTCAATTTAAATATTATTCACATAATAAAATTTAAAAATATTATTTAAAAATTTTAATAACAAAATATTATAAATAAAAAAATTATATAACAAAATAATTAATATTATATAATAAATTTAAAGTAAATAAAATTTAAATAATGAAAATTTTTAAATATTTTACATTTGATTTAAATAATTAAATATTTTACATACTTAAAAATTTATTAAAAGTAGAAAATAGTTATAATAGATTTCACAATATATGAACTAATAATAATTATATATTTTACAAAATTAATAACGAAATTATGTAATAATAGTATAACATATAATTTTATGGATTATGAAATTCAATAAATAAGTAACATTGTAATAACTAAATAGTGATATTATTTAAATAGATGAATAATATTGTAAATAACTAATTTGAAATATTTTATATATCAAAATAATTATAATAGATTTAATAATATTTGACAATAATAAAAAAATAAAAAAATAAAAAATAAATATTATTAAAATAACGAAAAAATAGATTAAATAATTTAGAGGTATTGAAGCTTTCAAATAACAAAAATAGGTAATCACTTTCAAAAAAAAGTTTTTAATAATTACAATTATTAATTTACTAATAATAAAAACATTATTTCACTTATATCAATTAATAATTCTAGAAAAATAACTTTCAAAAAACTGATATTTATTAATAATAATTTTAAAATTTTAATCTATATTTATTATTTGTTAATATATACTAAATTTATATTTATTGTATTTTTAGTAATTAATTATTGTATTTTTATGATAAATAAATTTTCAATAATATTGTATAAATGTATTTTTATTTTGTTATTTAATAGAAAAGTTTCAATAATTATTGGAGATTAAACTATTGTTATTTGTTAGGCATGAAGCTATTAGTTTAGCTAAAATTAGGAATGTTCACGGGTTGGTTCGGTTCAGTTGTAGGTTGTTTGACCAACCAAATTGACTTGGTCAGGTTGGGGAATTGGTCACCCAAAACCAACCAACCATTAGTGAAAACCAGCAAACTTAGGTTATATTGGTTTGGGTTAATTTTTGATTTGGTTGGTTGGTTCAAAAGATTTAAATTAAAAAAAAAATTATAATTAAAAATTAAAGTAGTATTATTAAAAAATAAATTAAAAAAATTTAAATTTACAATATAAGACATTTTAGACTAAGAAATGTGGGAATTTCCCACTTTTTCATGTTAAAAAAATATATTGAAAAAGGTTGGGTCAGTTTTGTTTTTGTCGATTTACAAATGGACAAACCGAAATTTACCCGATCCGATTAGGTTGAGAAATTGTTGAAGCGAAACCCACTACAAATACTATAAAATCTACCAACTCGAGTCGAGTTGGGTCGCATTGGTCGGTTTCACCGGTTTGATGAACAACCTTCCTAAAATTAATTATTAATTATTTAAAAGGTTAAAATATAAAACAATTTTCTACTCTTTTTTTATCAATAAACAATTTTCTACTCTTATGTGCTTTTATTGTTTAGCTTTCTCTTAACAAAGTCTGTGCATTGCACGGGTCCATGCTAATATATATAGCAAGACAACCCATGTCATCTTGTTTCTCCTTACTCCATTATCCCAACCCTGCATTCTGCTTGACTCTCTCTCCTCTCCCTCTTCCTAACACTTGCCATCTCACCAGCACGCTAGCACCCTTTCTCTTCATTCCTCTGCCTTCCCATTGGGTTCTCTCTCTCTCTCTCTCTCTCTCCCACAATTCATGTCTCTCACTTTCTATAACAACCTAACTTCTCTCCTAAACAATTTTTATATCTATAGACGTGATTTCAAGCACAAAGAGGGGAATAAGAGGAATTCTATGTTTCCTATATATTCATGGCATTTTCCATTATTGTTAAATAATCCATTAGTTGTGAAAATTATTAAATATTTTTGGAAAATATTCTACCAAAAATTATGAAATAATTGTTTCAGAAATAATCCATTATTTAATCTTTTTTGGTTATTAATAAATATTCAAAATTTTGACATTTAGCATAATTTACATAAATCATTGTAATCTAATAAATTTTCAATAATTTTTACAATAATAATTTATTTATAAGAGATATTACTAACTAATTGTAATTTACTAATTTCTTTAAAATCAATAATTATAGTTAACAATTATCAAATAATTTAGGGAAACTCTTTAACTAATAATCCATAATTATTTTTTAAATATATAATTAAAAAATTATGAAATTTATCTATGATAAATTGTTCCATAATTATTTAAATAGCAATCCATTGTTATTATTTCAACAAACATTTATTAAATAATTTAGGAAAACTATTAAGTCTATCCCCACTGATCTAGACCACTTGGTTGACTTCGACTATACCTGGTGTTACATTAATTAACAATAAATGGTTTACCTTTAATTAAAAATAATGTAATTTACCATAATTACAATACTTTACTATAATTACATTTAATTTGATTAATAGTAAACAATTTAGGCATAGAAACATTGATTTATTGTTATTGTAACAAATTACAAAGACCCCTGTACTATAGGGTCAATAGCAAAGATCCTCTTATACTTTAATTTGCAACAAAGATCCCCCTGAACTTTAGCCGTTAGACAAAGATCCCCTTCCATTAGTATTCCGCCAGTTAACTTCAAAGAAATATTTTCACTCAGTTATTTTAAATTTTTTTAAATCCCCAAATTACCCTTTCCAGCAAATTAGCTTGGCAAGACTAACGGTGTCAGCTCTCAGCATGGCCGACAAGGAAGGGAAGAGAGGCACCGCCGGTAAAAGACGTAAAAAGAAAATCCGAGACCACAAGTATCTCTCTGGTGGCCTCTGCTACCACCATCACCCACTCATCAAGTCTGTTGGGAGGCGATTTGGTCTTGACTCAAGCTGGTTCCTGTCGTGCTTTCTACACGGTCTGTAAGTTGGTGAACAATCAGCTTCCTCATTTGCTTGAATTAACCTCTGGTTTTAAGAGAAGTACTGAAGGTTTTAGTTGGATTTTGCTCCTGAACTGTTGTGGCGTTCTGGGCTTCAGTAAAATTCATATTGATGTAAATGGGTTAGGGAAGGATGGGGCCATTATTGTGCATGCGTTGGTGGATTCTGAAGGTAGATTCTTGGACATTTCTGCTAGTTGGCCGATTTAAATGAACCCATGCGCCATTTTACACCAGACGAAATTCCTTTTGTAGGTTGAGGAATCCAAGGAACTGTTGAATGGACCTCCCTCTGAGCTGATTGAGGACAATTTGGTTCCTCAATATGTATTGGAGGACTCTTGTTGTCCTCTTTTACCTTGGGTTATCACACCTTTCAGCAAGCCACACAAGGATGACGGTTCAAATTCTATGGAAGTGGCATTTAATTCTGCACAATGCTCATAATCACAGAATGGAATTGGTTAGCTTGCGAGGGTGAGGGCACGCTGGCGGCTTCTTTCTGTGAAATGGAAAGAAATTAAATGCACCGAGTCCTTCCCATTTGTTATTTATTGTTACAGGTTATCTATTGCATACTTTTCTTGCCAAGAAAAGTGAGCTGCTACAAAATGAAACTGAGGATTATTTGATGGAATAGAAGTTTCCTCTGTTTGATGGGAAGGGAAATGAGAGTGGAGAGAGGATCAAAGCTGCACTTGCTTCGCACTCGAGTCTTGTTAGCCAGAGGAGATAAACACTACGTGCCAATTATCAGTTGTTTTTGCCTTTTACTATGTCTGTAAATGTAGATGTTTTGCTCTTTTACTCATCTTCTTTGTTATATTTTAGAGAAGAAATTTAGCATATTTCCAAATTTTTAGAGCTTGATCTAATCTCACCTTATAGAACCATTAGATGTTAAATGTTTTCCCCTGTAGTATGCCTTTGTTATTGCAAGTGCATACTAATGAAACAGAGAACGTCAGGGGAGGAAGGATGGCAGAGAGAGAAAGAGAGAGAGCTGCTGATATTTCCTATTTAAACATTGTCGATAAAAAATTATGTATAAGGCTGAATGCAGAGAAAGCAAATGCATCAAAGGAAAAATATTACAATCATATTCTCCAAGAATACAATATGAATCAACTACTTCTAAACCTCTCTGTAACTCATCCAAACAACTTAATGGTGGATTAGGTAATAACGGTGCTATGTTGTGTTGCTACAAGTTTAACAGTCAAACCTCTGGTATTGTTGGGCTCAGAGTTAGACCTGTAAACTTGTGATCTTTTTCACTGCAAAGGACTTATTATATGTAATTTCTGATTTTTGTGATAATGGTATTCATAAACTTAAGAATGTCTTTTCCGATTGATTTGAGGTCGTCTATGTGAATTCTGAGTTCTGTTTCAGTATTGTAACAACAGTTATATTTACATTATTTTTTCATTAAAAAAAAAAAAAACATGAGTACACAAGTATTTCTGGGTCACCAAGCAATTTAGCGCAGATTGTTTCCTTTTCCGTGATGATTAAAGTTTCTTTTTTTTTTTTTTTGGTTTTTTGCGATGATTAAGGGAATTTTTATGCCAGTTAGGTATAAGAAAAAAGAAAAAAAGAAAATAGAAAAAGTTTAGTATGGTATTTTAATAATTTAACGCCTTCAGTTATTTGACTTAATCACAGAGGGGGTATTTGTCACAATATAAAAGTTCAGGGGGTCTTTGTTGCAAATTAAAGTCTAAGGGGGTTTTGTCACTAACCCTATAGTACAAGGGGGTCTTTGTAATTTTCCCTAATTAATTTATTATACATTACTACTAATCCATTGCAATTTCAAGATTTTTTTTGAAAATTACCATAAAATATTTGTAATTTATTGTTATTTAATTTACTATTAGTTAATTAGTTATAGAAAATTATTAGAATTGTAGGGATGACAATTTTCCTTATAAAATTGGGGCCTTACTCTGCCCCACCCCAAACGGAGCAAGTTTTCTCAAATCTTAAACGGGGATGGGGTGGGGACAAGGAAAATATTTTTCCCCAAATTAGGGTTGGGGTTTGCATATAATTCTCCTAACTAAATGGTAAATTAGTAAAATATCCATAGATTTAATATTGATTTTTAAAATATATCTAAGTTTTTTCCATATTCTTATATTCCGAGGATTCCATAATTTCATTTATAAAATATCCCCAAATTGTCATAATCCAATTCCTAAAATACGCTCAAATTCTCATAATCCTATTTGTAAAATATCCATAAATTAGTTTTTTTTAGGTGGCTGACTCAGGGTGGGGAAAAGAGGTTGGGCTGTTCATAAGAATGCCCAACCCGACTAAACCAACCAACCCGGACTAACCCAACCCGAGTTGGTCGGGTTTTCATCAGTACCGATTGGTTTCGGATTGGGCAAATATATAAACCGATATATTGGGTCAATTTCGGTTTTCTTGTGTGAAAATCGAAACTAACCCGACCCAAACCGAACTAGCCTTCTACTAATTCGGTAGTTCCTAATTTGAGTAGTTTCATACTTAACTATAACTAGTCTTCTACTAGAACTAAAATGCCCATTAGGCAATTACAATTAGAATAGGCAATCTATCATAGCTTCTAACTTTCTATAATCTTTTACACCAAATAGGTAACCCATTAGGCAATTACAATTAGAATTCAATTAAGTATCCTTTTGCACAGGAGCAAAACTGAAACCGACTGAAACCGACCCAACCCGACTCAAGTCGACCAGGTCAGTTTGGCCTATTAGTGGGTCGGTTTTGATTTCCACCTCAGGTAACCCGACTAGGTTGGATCGATTGAGAAAACCCCAATAAATCGACCCAACCCGACCCGTGAACACCCCTACAAAGAGGAATGCCCCATCCCATGCATTGCTACGGCCCCCACAATTACAATATATCTTAAATCGTAATACAGATGGATGGGCTTGGGTCAGGCTCGAACTACCCGAGACTTTAGTCCAACCCGGTATGGCTGCAGTCTGCAAACTCTATATACATTACATCTATGTTCTCTTTTTGTGCAAAATACATTAATAAGACTACATAAGGTCGGGACCAATGATGCTTGAAAAAGGTGGAAACGGACCACGCCAAGAACACAGATATGAAAAAAAGGGGCTGGACTAGGCCACACAACTGTACCTGTACACCACTAGACAGAGGTGTTAATGCACCAGTTTTGGGTTGAACCCTATTTAAATAAAAATCAATTTGGACGAATTGGATGTACCAATAAGACATACTGAATTGATCCAGTCCAGATTTAGTTGTCTAAAGTATTTATTGGATTAGATTGGCTCTGTTCCATCAATAGTGGATTTATATTGGATTAGGTTAGATTATATCAATATCCAGTCCATTGATGAAAGATAAGAATGTAAGTGTCAATGGACCAGGTTTAGATTAGAACCAATCTAAATTAAAAACTGATTTTAACAGATTAGACAGTCCAAACATTGAAATGAATTGATCCAAAATGGTCCGGAGTATTAATCAGATTGGTTGGATCAGATTGAATCAAATCTGGTCCAATTGACACCCATACCAGCAGACTGGCGCTAAGGCAGGCAGGCGTAGGCCAATTCAAAGAGCCTCTAGATATGTTCCCAGATATTAGAATATTTTTTAAAACCATTTAGAAACTACTATTAGGATTCAGCAGCCACTGAAGCCCTCCATCTGAACAATTGATTGATTGTTTATTAAAAGGGTAAATTACGACAAACCACCTTATACCTAGGACATAGTGACAATTAGTTCCCCAAGCTTTATTTTTCGACAAACCTGAACTTCTGGATTTTGGAACTACGCCCCTGCCATCACATAACTTCATGGAATATTTCTTTAAACATTAATAAATTTTCAAATTATTCTTGTGTTTTTTAGACCATTCTGTCCTTTTAATTTATTTTAATTTTTTTTTTATAAAATCTCAATTTTTCACATGTTTCTTTCAACACCGTTCATCTTAAAAATGCCTTGAGAATGATCAATTCATCTAGAAGCCTGAAGCGGGGGGTCTTTGTCACAAAACAAAGTTTCAAGGTGCTAAGTGAAACTACCCTACATTGGAGGGTGGCTATCTTAAATTTACCCTTCTTAAAATTGGTTAACATACAATCTGTTGATTTAATTTCTAAAAACCATTAAATATCTTTTCATGGAAGTGCAAACTGCAAAGAAATGGGACATCCGTGGATTGTCTTTTGCATGTGATCCGGGTGATATATTGGATGGGACCGTTAAATTAACCAGCTATCCTAATAATTCTGAAGTTGAGCCTCTAGCAAATCTTCAGAGCTTGTCAAAAATTGACAAAATAGAATTAAATTTACGACATGCTTATCAAATGGGGTATTTGTTTAATTGTCAATAGATTAATGATTTACAAAAGAAATTAACGAGACATAACCCTCAGTATATATATATATAGAGATACCAATTTATAGAGAGGTAGGTTTGTACATCTTTCATGGCTTTGTAGATAAATTAAATCTTGAGGTGGTTGGGATGTATTGTGGGATGAGGAGTCAAAAAGGGATGAAGAAATCAAGACGATGGTGGTTTATAATTAACTTGTTTAGTGGAGGGACCGAAAGTGGGGTTTAGTTTATTGTTGGGTTTTGGGTGTTGAGTGCATGCAGATTAGTGGAGCACTCGTTGACTGTGTATATATGTTTGGTTGAAATTTGAAGTGCCGATGGTGATTGGTCAGAGATAATACCAACATGGATCATGGATCATGCACGCCAATAATTGATCACATAAACATATATGGCATTTATATACCAAATGTTACACCTTAAACCATAGCTGATACGCAACTTCTCATTTTTGTCTTCTTCTCAACCACACAAAAAACTCCTCAGACCATTAACAAAAAGTTCATTTGATATCACCATTTCTTTTTCAAATATAATAATAAAAACCACCCAACCTCAAATAGAGAGAGATTTATGAATTTTTAGAGGTTATGTAGATTAGTGTGCAGCTCATCATCATTCTTCTTGTTGTTATACATTTTCGATTTAAGAGTCATTAATTTGATCTCAGTTGGGATGATACATTTTGTTCCCGTATGTTAAGTATTTTGATTTCAGTTGGGATAATAATTTTTTTCCGGTATGTTAAGTTGGAGGTGTTTCGCCGGTGGGCATCTTGTGCAAGCCAAACTTTTAGACTTTGGAGGATAGTTTTTTTGGTTTGGGTTGTTTGTTTGTTTGGGGATGCGTGATTAATGTGAAACTGTGCTTAATTCCTATATCAATACATCAATCTTAAAATTTGATGTTTTTGAATTGTTTTCCATTATCTGAGATCAATACCAAAGGTAGTTTGTATTGGCACATGATACTCTCTTCTAGAAGAAGTTCCGTACATTCCGGGCTATGATGGTTGTCAACAATTCAACCTCCACCAATTTAGTAAAGTAGTCCACTACCATGACTAAGAACCTTCTTCGTATGGTTGCTAGTGGGAAAGGATCTAGGATGTATATCCCCCATAGTGCAAACCACGGGTTGGTAAGACGGTGCAGGTCAGCTGCGGGTTGCTGAGGTATGGAGGTGTGCCTCTGGCATTGATCATAGTGCTGGATGAATTAAACTACATTGATCTTCATAGTTAGCTAGTAGTAACCTTGTCTAAGGGCTTTATGGGCTAGCACCCTGCTCCCCAAGTGTTCGCTACAAAGACTTTCATGGATCTCATGGAGCACGTATTTGACCCTCGCTAGGCCAAAGGCTGTGCAAGTATGGAAGGGTGGATGACCTACTATTTAGTTATTCGCTAACAGTGATGTAGCGAGCTTCCCAAGCCATGTTCCGATCTGATGGCAATGTGCCTATGTGCAAATACTTGGAGATTGAGTCCATCCAACTTGGTTCTGCGATCTGCACAGGAGCGACTTCCTTTTCTTCCGTCCTCTTGATGCTTGGATGAGGCAAGTCTTTGATGTGGACTGTTCTCCTTATGTTGTCTACGGCACCAACCAATTTCGAAAGTGCATCGGCTTGGGCATTCTTTAACCTTGGTATTTGGTGGATGGAGAATGAGTCGAACTAGCGTATGAGTTGCTGAACCTTCTCCAAATGCTTTACCATCGCTAGTTCCTGAGCCTCATAGTGACCATTCACCTAGTTATTACAAGCTGAGAGTCACTACACACCTCTATGTTCCTTGTGCCGACCTCCTTAGCTAATGATAGGTCGGTTATTAGGCCTCATTCTCGGTTTCAATGTTTGATACCTAAACTCCGAATCTTATGGCATACTCGAGTATCACCTCATTGAGTCCTAATAGAATCATCCTAGCTCTGCTGCCTCTTAGGTTCGACGAACCATTCACGTGGAGGATCCAAGGTTCCTCTTCCCAACCGAAGGGCCCACACTAGTAGACACCTTCGAATTGACCTCAAAATTGTCAAGCTCCGAGATTGGCGAGCTAAATGTGCATTCCACCATGAAGTCTACCAATATCTACGCCTTTATTGTCAGTTGGGGTTTGAATCATATCTCATATTCATTGAACTTTATGTCCCACTTTGTCAATCTTCTCAAGACCTCAAGCTTCTACAAAACTTGTTAAAGGGGTCGATTAGTGAGGATGACAATAGTGTGAGCTTGGAAGTAGGGCCACAGCTTTTGTGCTGATACAATTAAAGCGAAGGAGAGCTTCTCAATGTCTGGGTACCTGGTCTCGGCCTCGTGCAAGACCTTACTCACATGATAAATTGGTCGCTGCACCTTATTGACGTTTCTGACTAGTATCAAGCTCATTACCTCATCGCCTATGGAAAGGTATAGTTGGAGTTTATCCCCTGACTCAGGCCTTGTCCACAACAGTGGCGAGCCAAGGTACTCTTTAAGCTCATCGAAGGTGAGTTGGCACTCCTCCGACCCGAGCATCCAACAATCTAAGTAGCTAGCTGATTTCTGGGTATCGATCTACCAATATGACAACTTGCATGGCGGGTTAACCTTATTTGGAATAGCGAACTTGTAGCAATATAGATTGGTAGAGAGAGAGAGAGAGAGAAGAGAGAGAGGGAGAGAGAGAGAGAGAAGAGAGAGAGAGAGGAGAGAGAGAGAGAGTTGGAGTAAAGAAGAGAGGGTTGCCATGTGGCAATATAAATTAAGAGGTGTTTTAGGAAGAATTTTGTGAGGGGGTTGGCCAAGTGATTAAGAACATGAGAGAGATGTGGAGTGGCACTCTACTGTAGAAGAGAGAGCTTCCACGTGGATACATGGAAGGGCTAGGAAGTGGTAAGGGAGAAAGAAGAGAGGTTTAAGGAGAGAAGAGAGAAGGAGGAATGGGTTAAGAGGGCTGCTGACGTAGGACCTAATTGCTTTATAATATAGTATGGATATATATATATCATTTAGACTTGTTTTACATGCTTTATGTTCCTTTTCCTCCTCATCATCATCAATCAATCCTTATCCCAACTATATGAGGTCGACTACATGAATCCTATTTCATCATTATGTCATATTCATTATTAAATTATTGACACTTAAATCATTTCTTAAGACTATTCATTTCTTTTTATCTACCACCAATCTTTGAACCCCTGTAATTATGACTAGATCCTTCAGTCCATGGATAAGTTATAGGTATAAGTTGGCAACCGACTTCAAACTCTTAATTGGTTCCATGGAACTTCATAATGGGAGTAGCTCATCTCCCAAATCCATAACCCTCCTTACCCTGGTGAAGGTGGGATTCAATTCGAATCCTCCACTACAACCAACTAGAGACCTTACAAACTTAGCCTTTTGGTGCCTTCATAGACTCTCAACATTGATAATAAAATGACATCTCATTTCAGGTTGAATATAGGCCAATGTATTTGTGAACACCATGGATTTGGGATGTTAGATCAACTCGGAAAATCTAAGGGGAGTTGAAGGTAAACCGAAAATTAGTTGGACACCTGGAGGGGCGAAAGTGAAAAGAAATGGAACATCCATGGATCTCATTCGGGTGTCTTTTGCATGTGATCCCCAGTGATATATTGGATGTGACCTTTAAATTAACCAGTTATCCTAATTTTGAAGTTGAGCCTCTAATAAATCTTTAGAGCTTGTCAAAAATTGGCAAAATCTATATCTATACTAGTTTAAAAAGCACGAATAGCCTTAGTAATATTTCTTGATTTTTTTTAGGACAAAATTTTCCATTTCATATTTAAATTTATTGATAAAAAATGAGGTCAAAGGGGTAATCAATTATTAATTTTAAATGAATTGAAAAAATATAATTATAAGATATTCAACACATTCAATTTCTTCTCATTAAATCCAACACTTAAGGTATTAATTTTCATTCGCCTTCATTGAATCATATATTTAAGGCATTTTTATTTCTTCTCATCACAAAATTATATTAATTAAATCTATACATAATAAATTAATAATTCAAATAACATAAAAAATACTTTTAAAATCTACCTAAAAAAATAGTGTTTTCATCTAGGTAGTGGAAAGAAATTAAACCATTTTGGGTCAAATGGGCCAGTCCACGTTGTCACAATTAAATAATAAATTTCAAAAATAGATAAAATGAAAAAAATAAAAAAATAAAAAAATAAAAAAAGATGAAAACATTTTTAACATCATATATTTGACATATTAAACAATAATAAGTATGATAAAAAAGAAATGATTTTATTAATGATAGAAATGGAATGTAAAATTTTAAACCAATTAGAAATAAAACTATTTTCTTATTCTTTTTCATTAAATCTCATATTAAGGTATATTCTCTTATTAAATCTACAAAATTAATTTTAATATTATGAAAAATAATTTGAAAAGAAAACAATTTTCTTCCCTCCCAATGGTCAGGGGTCCGGTTACTGGGTCTTTAGATTGGCTTTTAGTTTATAGGGAGAAAATTGTAACTCTAGCTACTTCTCAACTAATTAGCTTTTATTCAAGATAATTATACAAAGGAATTTTGAATGAGAAGAAAGTCCACTAAAAAAAATCAAGTGTAATTCAAAGCAATAGCCATATTTAATAAAAAAATGGTTATCCATGAAGCAAGAAAGATCAACTAAATCTTCAATTTTTTTTTCATTACTTTCACTTCCAATGATGGAAATGTAATATAAAATTTATTGTCAGCTTAGAAATCAAAATTTTTTCCTTTTTGGGTTGTGCGTTAGTGGTTTGGGTCAAATGCATTAACTCATGATATGATAGTTAAATAATAAAACTTAAAAAAATAAAAATTACAAGTAATCAAAAGAATATAAAAAATTATATATTAATTTTATCAAACAAAAATTATTTATATGATATAGATGATATATAATTTAATAAAAATCCAAAAGTAAAGAATCTCATGATGTCATAATTGAATAATCAATATTTTAAAAAAATAGAACACAAACAATGAAAAAGTACAAAATTTTGTCGCATTTGAGGACATTTACAATATTATATATTCATAATAATAAATAAAATATTTGTTGAAATAAAATTTACTTTTATTTATGGCATAAAATGAATAAAAAATAATAATAATAATAATAATAATAATAATAATAATAATAATAATAATAACAATATTATTATTGTTATTTATTATTATTATTATTATTTAAAATTTCCACATATTATGCACGTGCTTATTTACTAAAAGCATTTGAGTTTATTTTTAATCATATTCTTACTTTTGTTAGTTTTCATTTTTTTATCTTAATTATGATATATCTAAAATTCAGTAATAATATGAAAAAAAAATCTCACATGCAATGCACGTGATTAATTACTATCTATACTACTTTAAAAAGCGCGAATGGCTTCAAGAATATTTCTAGAATTTTTTTGAGGATAAAATTTACCCCTCTACATTTAAATTTATTGATAAAAAGTGAGGGCAAATAGGGTAATCGGTTATTGATATTAAATGTGTTGACAAGAGGTACTTTTATGATATTCAATGCATTCAATTCCCTCTCAATAAATCCAATATTTAATTTATTAACTTGCATTCATGTTCAATGAAACTTATATTTAAGTAATTTTTGTGTTTTCTCATTATTGAGTTTTTTAATTAAATCCATACTTAATAAATTAATAATTCCAATAATATAAAAGCCTATAATTTTAAAGTCTACCTATAAAAAATAGTGTTTTCATCTAGGTGGTGGTAAGAAATTAAACCATTTTGTGTCAAATAGGTTAATCCATGTTGCCATGGTTAAATAATAAAATTAAAAAATAGATAAAATGAAATATTAGAAATTAAAAAATTAGGAACATTTTTAACATACATATTAAACAATAATAAGTATGATAAATTATAATTGTTTTTATTAATGATGGAAATTGAATGTAAAATTTAAAACCAATTGAAAATAAAAATATTTTCCTATTCTCTCTCATTAAATCATATATTTAAGATATATTTTTATCATTATTAAATTCTTGTAATTAAATCCACAATATTAATTTTAATAGTATAAAAATAAATATTTTGAAAAGTAATTCAAAAACAAAACCATTTTCTTCTCTCCCAATTGTGGGCAAGCAATTTGATCATTTGGGGTCAAATGGATTAATAAATAATTCCATAACTAAATAATAAAAATTATAAAATATATAAATAAGTATGAAACGTAAGAAGTATTTATATTAAGATGAAAATGGAATGACAAATTTAAAATCTACTTAGAAATGAAATGATGTCATAGTCAAATAATATAATTTTTAAAAATAGAAAGTACAAAGAATCACAAAAAAAAAGATAGTGAAAATTTTGGGCACATATCTATTCTTATATATTTATAAAAAAATAAAATATTGGGTACATTTCTAATATTATGCATTCATTATATTGAACAAAAATAAGTACTATGCATAAGAAAAAAATTTTCAATGATAGAAATGTAATACAAAATTTTATGTCAACCTAGAAATCAAACTATTTTTCTTTTTGGGTGGTGGGTTAATGGTTTGGGTCAAATGATATCATAGACAAACAAAAGTTAAGTGTGATAAGTACAAATTATTTATATAATGTAAATGAAATATATAATTTAAACGGAAATTATACTCAAAAACCGGTTATACATTTAAAATTAGGTTGTAGGTTGGTCCAGAAACCAACAAAACTCTGACAAGTGGCTCAACATTTCAAATTATAAAAACCCCTATCATGTCATCAGAGGCTTTGTGGCTGTTGACAACATGGGACTCTTAATCCATGTTGGATAAAAAAAAAAGCCTATACCGAAAATAGGATTTCAATTTCTCTCTCGCTCCCTCTATCTCTCGATTTCCCTTCTCTCACTCTCGCAGTCATCTCTCAATCTCCCACCCTCTCATCTTTGGTATGTAGCCAAATAAAAACCTCGTTTCTCTCCCATTCTCTCTCTCTCTCTCTCTCTCTCAATCTCTCTCATTCTTCTTCCTCACTCTCCCTCTCGGTTAATATCTCCTTCTCCCTCAATCCCTATCGTTCTCCTTCAGTCTTTGTCTCGCTACTTCTCTTATTCTTTTTTTTTTCTAACAAACTTTTATAGTATTAATCAAACTATATAAAAGAACTAAAGGGACCAATCACTTGGACAATCAAGTTATAAATTTCTATCAAGTTGGTGTAATTTCATAGCCAAGAGCTTCTTGTGAACTTCTATCAATTTGGTGTAATGATTTTTGAACTATATATACCAAGTTGGTCTCATGTTCTTTTATACGGTCTTATTAATACCATATAAATGTGCAATAAAATAAAATAAAAAAGAACAAGAGAATAAGGAGTGTGAGAGAAATTGAGGGAGAATGATAGATTGAGGGAGAATGATAGGTAGAGAGAACGTAAATATAGAAACCAAAAACCATTTTTATTTATTTTCAAATCACATAATCGTTCAAGGACAATTACCCAACATTTTCTTATTTTCCAATCACCCAACATTAAAGGACAATTTTAGTATAAGCTTTTTGTTGTGTGATACAACATAGATTAAGAGTCCCATGTTGATGATAGCTACATAAGCTTCCGATGACATGGTAGGGGGTTTTATAATTTGAAATGTAGAGCCGATTGTCAAATATTTTTGGTAATATCTGGACTAACCTCTAGCCTAATTTTAAATTTATAACCAATTCTGACTATAATTTTCCCTGATTTAAAACTAATTCGAAAGCAAAACTGTTTTCTTATCTAGATGGTGGGTCAATGATCCAACTTTTCTAAAAAACCCATGATTTCATAATTGAATAATAAATATTTAAAAAAAAATATAGAACACCAAAAATGAAGATGTACAAAATTTTGTCAAAAAGATTTGAGAACATTTCTAATATTATATCAACATATTAAATAAAAATAATTATTAAAATAAAATTTATTTTCATTTATGATAGAAACATAACAAAAAATTTAATAATAATAATAATAATAATAATAATAATAATAATAATAATAATTGTTATTTGGTACAAGCATTTAAGTTTATTTTTAATCATACTGTTACTTTTGTTAATTTTCAATTTCTATCTTAATTATGATATATCTAAAATTCAAGTAATTAATATGAAGAAAAATTTCTTAGGTGCAACGCATGTTCTTAATTACTATTTACTTATAAAAGTGTGAATATATAGTCTTCTGTTTTGGAATTTTCATTGGACAGCAACCCTATGTTTGAGGTCTCTAAAAGACATATATGTAATAATAATTTGATAAAATGCTTTACATTAATTAAAGCAATTGAATGGCTTTGGGATTTGGATAAGAAACAATGGAGAGCTAACGTATAACGTAGAACTTCTTGGTGGCGTTACTTTTGGACAGCGAAGGGGGTTGATCCTTCACCACCTCAAAGATGAAAAGCGGCTCATCTGGTTTCCATACGTATTTCTTCCTCCCAATTTTTCACAAAAGATTGGAAGAAAACAAAAACCCATCTTCATAATCATAGATCATTTACTTGATTTTCTGTTTTCCTTTTGCGTTGCACATTTTAATGAAAATTTCTATTTTCTCATCACAGACAATGCTCCTGTCAGAAAAAGAAATCGTTATTTCATCTGCCCTCTTCACAATCTTCTTTGGGATTCAAGGCCACCCATCGACGCTTAAATTATCATATCAGGTACTGTAGTTTCCATTAACCTATTTTACTCCTTTTCGCTTTATTTTGACACTATTTTTCATTAAAGTGACAACGAATTATCATAGTGCACATGTACTTGGAAGTGGGTCTTTCTGTTCCCTTTCGGAAATTCCTTGAATCGAGTTTGGAGATCTTTTTCTCACTTTTTGTTTTCCCAGTTTCTTGTTTTTTAATTTTAATTGTTTTTTCATGTGAATTTCTTCAATTTTTTTTTGTCAATTTTCAGGTCTTTGATGGTTAAGTGGAATTTGTTTGCATTTTGTGATGTGAGTATTGCATTTTGTTTGCATTTTTCAGGTCTTTGTCATATGTTCCCTTTTGAACTTTTCCATTTCAGTAAGAATAAACTGGAAATAATATTTGAATTGTAACTCTTTGTTTCTTTTCTCTTCTAGTTCCTTTAGACTAAATTTCATTTTTCTCCTTATGATCTTGTGGCTTTATATTTAGTCTCTAAAATTTCTGCACTTTTTCTTGACTAAAATACCCCCTTTTTTGAAATATGCTCTCTTTATTGTGAGGGTAAAAAATATAAATTGAATACTATAATTAAATGCATCAATTCCCTCCTCAAATCCCACATTTATTGTATTAATTCTCATTCACCCTCATTGAATCATATATTTAAAGCATATTTATTTATTCTCATCACTAAATTCCACTAATTAAATCCATACATAATAAATTAATAATTCCAATAACATAAAAACTTATACTTTTAAAATCTACATGAAAAACATAATATTTTCATCTAGGTGTGGTAAGAAATTAAATCATTTTGGGTCAAATGGGCCAAATCATGTTGCCATAATTAAATAATAAAAAAATAAAAAATAGATAAAAAATCAAAAAATATAGAAATTAAAGAAAAAAATTAGGAACATTTTTAATATCATATATTCAACATATTGAAAAATAATAATTATGATACATAAGAATATTTTTATTAATTATGGAAATGGAATATGAAATTTAAAACCAATTGGAAATAAAACTATTTTCATATTCTCTCACATTAAATCTCATATATAAGTTATATTCTCTTATTAAATTGTATACTTGAGATATATTTTTCTCATCATTAAAATCTACTAATTAAACCCATACTATTAATTTTAATAATATAAAATAAATATTTTGAAAAATAACTTGAAAACAAAACTATTTTCTTCCCTATTGGTGGTGGGTAAGCAATTCAACCATTTGGGGTTAAATGAGTTAATTTACAATGCCATAACTTAATAATAAAAAATTAAAATAAATAAAATATAAAATATAGAAAAACGAAAATAATTGAGCATACCTCTAATATTGTATATTCATTATACTAAACAAAATAAGTATAAAATATAAGTAGTGCTTTTATTAATGAAGAGAATGGAATGTCAAATCTAAAATCAACCTAGAAATGAAATGATGTCATAGTCAAATAATAAAATTTTTAAAAATATAAAATAAAAAGAACACAAAAATAAAAAACTAGAGAAAAATTTGGGCACGTATATGATGTTATATATTTATAAAAAAATAAAGTATTGGGTACATCTACAATATTATACAACTATATTGATAAAAAAAATAAGTATTATACATAATAATTAATTTTATCAATGATGAAAAGGTAATAAAAAATTTAAGGTCAACCTAAAGACCAAATTATTTTCCTTTTTGGGTCGTGAGTCAAATGGATTAACCGATGATTTTATAGTTAAATAATAAATCTTTAAAAAGTAAAAAAGTACAAATAATCAAAAGAATATAAAATTATATAAATTTTTTTTTACACATATCTAATATATTAATTATATCAAACAAAGATTAAGTGTAATAAGTAAAAAATATTTATATAATGGGGATGAAATATAATTTAAAATTGATCTAAAAGAAAAACTATTTTCCTATCTAGATGGTGGATCAATTATCCAACTTTTCAAATAAACTCATGGTGTCATAATTGAACAATAAATTATTAAAAAAAGAAAAAACACAAAAAAAAAAAAAATTATAGAATTTTGTCTAAAACATTTTCGGACATTTTAATGTTATACATTCATCATATTAAATAAAAAATTTAAAAATTTATTTATGATGGAAATAAAATACAAAATTTAATAATAATAATTTTTATTGTAGTTTAAAATTTCCACATGAAGTCAGAATTTTTTGTTCATATTTACTTTTAGGGTAAATCTCTTAAACTACCCCTACTGTATACAAAATTGACCAACTATACCTTTACTATTTACATATTATCTTAAATTACCCTTAATGTTTCTTAAAAATTGACATGGCCGTTATGTGCTAATAATAAAAAGAAACGAAATGTCTAATTTACCATTCACTATTCTTCAAATTTCAAAATAAAGCCCAACTGACGAGCTCTGTATTTTCTAGCCTTGCTTCGTTTCATAATCGTTTGAGAGACTTTCCTTTGCAAAGATCACTCCGTGTCCCTCTCCGTCTTCATTTTTCGCCTCTATCTCTGTTTTTGCCCGGTCTTCGTTTTCCGTCTTTGTTTTCCATCTCCATCTCCATTTTCGTCTTCGTCTCTACCTCTCCCTCCGTCTCTATTTTTTATCTCCATCTCCATCTTCACCTCCATTTTGTTTTCCGTCTCCGTTCCAGTAATGCATGATGCTCAAAACAGCACTAAATCTACTTTGTTCATGTTTTTGTCGCTGTCTCACGCTCTCTCGTCTGAATCGCATAACGCCCTCTCACACTCTCACATTCCCCACATTTTCTCTAATTTTAGGGAAGAAATATCCATATTCGGTGGCTAAGTTCAAAAGCATCCACCAATTATTAAATAAATAATGTGGTTGAGATGCTCTTGGGGCATTATCGGTGGCTAAGTTCAGAAGAAGCCACCACCGCCTCTTTCTCGATAGTATTTTGGATTGAATGATATTTTCTGTGACCGATGGAGGCACGAATCAATTAGTTCTGATTTTAGCTCTTATATATGGTGTACGTAGTGTGTTTTACTAACAGTGCCCGATTTGTTCATCTGTTGGGTCTAGTACAGGTACCTTCTCAATTTGTTCAGTTATTTTGGCTTTGAAATAAGAAGTTCATGGCTTTGAAGTCGAAGTTCAAGACTTTCCTGCTAGAAACTTTGGTCTCTCTTATACGAAAGTTCACCCCTGGAATTCGATCTCCGATGGCCGGGCTAGTTATTACGAATCGCGGCGGTGGATCGGACGCCCTTGGTGGCAATCGGGCTGCTCTCACCCGAGCCTGAAAGCTCACCAGAATGATTGTTACCAACTCTATCGGTGCCACCAGAGTTCCTCTCTTCAACATCTTTCTTTCGTTATGATGGTGCGTGATCTAAATACTCCTAGTTGGAAGATGATCTAAACTCCAATTGTGTAGCGAGTTGGACCAAGCTACAAAATAATAGATCAGAGAACCCGGGGTGATTAACCCGGCAAGGTCGCTCTGATGCTTAAGTCAGTTTTATACTGTGAATGCGAGCTAAATGCTTGAATTCTTAAGTGCTAGTAAGTAAATAACCGTGCGTATCTTGCCCTTGGAGTTTGATGTCCTTATATAGTGGAGTAGCCATGGACCTTACGAAAGAGCTCTGAGATCTTTGGGTTGTGCGGATAAGATCTGTTCCATTTTTGAAGGAGAGCAATGTGTTAGTTGATAAGGTTTATTGCTTTCCTCCGATTCAGGCGGAGTTAGGATGAGTCCCGTCGTGATCCCGAGAAACCCGGGGTCCACTGGGGAGGCCTTTGGAGTTGATTATGTGGCGTTTCGGTTCTTTAGCTCCAAACTGGTACTTCGGTTCCTTAGCTCCAAATTGGCACTTCGGTTCCTTAGCTCCAAACAAGTACTTCGGCTCCTTAGTCCCGAACTGGATTGGGTGTCGAGGTGTCTCTATGCCGAGGTGGTTTTTGGGCCGAGGTGACTGAATACCCGAGCTTCGATTGCATACTGGGTTCCTTTGGCTGAGTTGTCACCCCTCGAGAAGATCACGTCCACCTGACTCCTTCTTACTAGGTCGTGCCAAATCACCCTTCATCAATTGCCCCCCACTCCAAGTGCCAGGGGTCCTAACCTGGTGCGGGGAGTTCATGACGAGTCCATGTGGATTTGGCACGAAGTCCAAGCAACTTGGAGGGAGGACCATTGGTCAGACCTATTCAATCATCTGGCTCAACCATGAAATGACCCAGATCGCGTCTCGGTCATGCGCAGGCGTCAGACTATTTATAAATTCCGCAGATGCCAAAGAGCACGCTCAACCAATTTCATACTCGGGTAGCATGCAGCCAGTTTTTATGGGAGCCATCTGATCGTACAGATCTCAACACAACCATCGATTGCTAGATACGGTGAATTATAAATAGGGGCCAAAGGGCCCATTATCCTCACCATAAATCGTGTAACTGAGCTTTCTTGATATTGTGTCAGAGTCCTTCAGCTAGCCATTTTATCCCCTTGTGTTCGAGTCCATTATTGCCTTCTTTAGTGAGTTCGTCTTCTTTAACTGGTTGTTACTTTTTCCTTCCAATATGTTTAGTGCTAGCATAGATAGGTTACTTAGTGATTCTAGCAAGCCCGGGGGTGCCGAGTTACGGTCCTCAGCTCCCACTGGTGAGGCTAGTTCTTTGCTAGAGAGCTCCTCCTTGAACATTTTAGGAGAAATGTCTGACGTTGGGCCATCTCGGTTTGAGGGACTTGAAGCTCAGGTAGAGCGGCCGACCTTCGGAGATGGGGTCTTGTCTTCTATTCAAGGTCAGGATCTAGACAACTTCGGCCCTTCCACGATGACCTCGGACAAGTTGTTGTCCCTAATAGCTCGTTACCGTCTCCCAGATACTCTTGTCTTCGGCATTCCTTTGTGTCAGTACCCTTGGGTCCATGACCATTATGAACTCACGGTTTTTGAGGAGCAACTCGTAGTTGGGCTGCGCTTTCCGCTACAGTCCTTCATCGTAGAAATTATTGTTTTTTAACATCACTATCGATTAGCTACACCTGAACTCCATCCGTACTATTGTTGGTATGATCTCACTCTTCCATGAGTATAACCGACCTCTCACTCTAGACATCTTTAGTTCAATTTGTTCTATTAAAAAAAAATTCTTCTTGCCTACTCGGCGACACCCGACAGAGCTACTATATCTCACCTCACCCCGGGTTCAAGGTCCTGTTCGGTAACCCGAACAAGTTATCAACCTGGAAGAGAAGGTACTTTTTTGTTCAGAACCCTGAAGGACGGCCATTCCCAACTCACTGGAGAGTGGCCATTAAGGACCTCAGGGTGAGGCTGGATTTAGAGACCAGGGCGGTCATCCATTCTTGGAGGGACCTCGACCTTGAGATAGAAGACTTCCTGGTCGAGGAGAAGCTTGTACGAGCTGGGTTGAGTCCTCCTGGTAGGCCTCTACCTCGACACACACATTACTTTTCCCTTTTTTCTTTTTGTACTTACTTCAATTCGTAGCTAACTGAAATTTTCTCTTTTTCTTCTCCTTTGTAGGAGCCATGATGGGTGTCGACGCCACTAACCTCTTAAAGAGCATCCAGAAGGGGAAGAAGAGAAAGGCTTCGAAAAGGTTCCATCATGAGGAGGCCACCTCTTCGGTTCCTGCTGAGCCCGAGGTCATAGCACTAGAGCTATCCTCTATTGAGCTCCTACGGGAGGAGGTTCGCCCCCAACCTCCGGTTGTTGACTTAGAAGAGGATCTGGATGAGGAGACCCCACCTTGCAAGCCTGAGAGTACTTTGGTGCCTGAGCCTCAGCCCCCTTTAGCGAAGGGAAGTATAATGACTCAGAGGATCAGGCTTCTTAAGAGCAAAGATGCTGTGTTTTTTGCGAAGGTCGTGGAGTGGGCTGACATGCCAACAAGTCAGCTTGGAAGGAGAGTAACTAGCTACTGTATGGTGGTAAATGACCTGCTCCCTTCGTTTGCTTTCTTATCCTACTGTCAATGATACTTACACTTGTTTTCTTCTCTCTCTCTCTCTCTCTCTCTCTCTCTCTCTCTCTCTCTCTCTCTCTCTCTTTTAGGTGAACTCTACCATCAACTCGCTAGTCTATCAATCTGAGATCTGCTTGAAGCGAGCTCGGGAGGTTGAAGAGAATACTTAGAAGCTTTATTGCGAGTTGGACTTAGCTCGGGGTGAAATTCTTAGGGCCAAAAAGGGAGCTCGAAGCCAGAAGGAGCTGATTCTAGTGCTAACGGAGGAGTAGAAGAAGCTTAAGGGGGAGAAGGAACCTCTCCTCCAGGAGAATGAAAACCTTGAGGCGATGATCAAGGAGCGCACCGAAATCTTTGACGCCGCAATTCAGGAGGCGAGGATTCAGGAGAGAGATCATGCCATCAAGGAGTTCAAAGAGTCCCCCGAGTTTCACAACCTCCAGATCGAGTAGGGTTCTGGCTCGTACCGCTCGGGCTTCAAGCTCTGTAGGTGGTTGGTATGACAAAAGTTCCCTGAGCTTGGTCTCGAATCCATCTCCATGTCTACCGTTACTCTAGAGATGGCGATGGAGGTTGATGAGGAAACTGACTCCTCCAAGAGAGAAAGTGATGATGAACTTCTCGAGGCGAGATCGTCAGGGGAGGCAAGTCGAGATGATGTGGAGGAAAACCACATGGGGATTAGCCTACCTGCTGTTGGAGATTCTGGAAAATCTGATGTTTAAACATGCCTCTTTTCATGGACCCCCCCATATAGTGTATGTCCCAAGCCTTTGAGCCTGGTTATGGTAATAGTGGCCATGTACTCAGAACTTTTTTGTAAATGAAGTATAATGATTCAAAAAGTCTTATGTGTGCAAAATGTTTAGTGTGAATACCTTTCTAAGTAAAAATTTTTCCAAGTATTGGTTATCCCGAAGTCCCAGGCTAGCAAGTTAGACTCCAGGTATGAATAACCTTATGTTGTACGCCAAAGTGGATAGACATTGTAGAGTATATACCTGACCTGTTTATGCATGTGCTACTTACTTTCCCAAGACGAAGAGGCGATAGAGAATCGTTATGCTTATGCCGAAAAGGTGACTAAAACTTATTTGTGCATGCCGAGGAGGTGACCAGGACTTGTTTACCTATGCCAAAGAGGCGACTAGGACTTATTGTAATGTTGTGGTCTTTTTGTCAACTTGGCACCGTAGCCCTTAGGCTTCTGGGAGTGACTCACAATCTTCTCTCCAATCGATCATCTTTTTTGACTAGTAAGGTGGTCTCATAGGCTTAGAGAAATTTTGCCTTGGAGTCATGGACTCATAAATAGTACCTTCTTAGGTTATCGATGTTTCATGCTCGAGGTACTTGCTTACCTTCCAAAGTCTCAAGCTCATATGTGCCATCTCTAAACACCCGCCTTACATGGTACGGACTTTCCTAGTTCGGTCCGAGCTTACCTACGCCAGGCTCAGGTACCATAACTTTATGGAGAACTGGGTCACTAACACAGAATTGTCATTTTCTGACCCTAGCATTATAGTACCGAGCTACTCTATACTGGTAAGCTGCGGTCTGAATGTGAGTCCGGTCTCATACCTCCTCTACCAGGTCCAAGTTGGTATGGAGCTTGTCATCGTTTGTTTCCTTATCATAAGCCTCAAATCGCAATGTGGGTACCTCGATCTTTGCTGAGATCACCGCCTCTGTGCCATACGTGAGGTTGAAGGGGGTCTCACCTGTTACGGTCTTGATAGTAGTTCGATAGGCCCAAAGAATACTAGGCAGTTCATCCACCCACAATCCCTTTGCTCGAGCTAAAAGAGCTTTCAATTCGTGAAGTATCACTCTGTTAGTTACTTCTACTTGTCCATTTTTGTTTGCTTGGGAATCTACCACCGAGGTAAAGTTTTGCTGAATCCCCATCTCGGCACATTAGTTTTGAAACTTAACATCTTTGAACTGCTTCCCATTGTCGGATATCAGTACCTGGGGTAGTCCAAAGCGGCATACTATGCTTTTCCAAAAGAAATTCTATATGTTATGGGTTGTGATTGTTAATAGGGGTTCAACTTCCACCCACTTCGTAAAATAATCTACTACTACAACCAAGAACCTCCTCTGCCTTGTTTTTGGCGAGAAAGGACAATGGATGTCAATTCCCCGCTGCACGAAGGGCCACGGGCTGGTGAGGTATTTCAAGTCAGCAGTAGGTTGGTGGTGGATATTGGCATGCCTCTGACATTTGTCACACTTTTTGATGATTTCGAGTGCATCTGCCTTCATTGTGGGCCAATAATAACCTTGGCTTTAACACTTTTTTGTGAGGGCTCTACCCTCCAAGTGTCCACTGCATAGGCCTTCAAGGGTGTCACAAAGTGCATGCTCAACTTTTGGGGGTCGCAGGCAGCACAGATAAGGAAGAGTGAAGGATCTTCTGTAAAGCAGTCCGTCTATGAGGACATACTTGGCTGACTAACGCTCTACTCTCCGAACTGCATTGCGTTCTACAGGTAGGGTCCCGTGAATCAGATAACCAGCAAGTGGATCGATCCAGCTCGGTTTCGCTTACGACATGGGAGCGGCCTCATCTGCTCCATCGAGAATGTTGGGCCGAGGTAAGTCCTCTATGTACATAGTTCGCATAGTGTTGTTGCTCGTGCTTGCTAAACGTGACAAGGCATCGGTCTTAGCGTTCTCGGACCTTAGAATTTGCCTTATAAAGCATGAGATGAAGCTATGTAGGATCTCTCTGACTTTGGCCAAGTAAGCTACTATAGTTGGGTCACGGGTTTCGTACTCGCCAGTGACTTTATTGACCACTAGTTGTGAGTCGCTATATACGATGATGTGCTTTGCTTTCATTTCCCTTGATAAGGTTGGCCCGACGATTAACGCTTCATATTCGACCTCGTTGTTCGACGCCTTGAATCTAAACCAGAGAGCATACTCCAACTTCACTTCGCTTGGGCCATACATATCAGTCCTATACCGCTTCCTTGCTAGTTGGACGAGCAGTCAACATGGAAGATCCAAGAGACATTTGTACTTCTTCAAGGATATCAATGGTAGGCATTCTTGTGCTAGATTCTTTGACCCTAAATGATCGAAAAGTGTAGCAATGAGAACAAAGCGTTGCAATAATCACGCGGTGAGATTATTATTGATTTCTTTCTTTTTGTTTGCTTGGAATTTTTATTGATTCAGAATTTGAGAACTCAAACCCAAAGATTTCCCGTCTTTGGGACCAGAGAAGGACTTGCTCCAGTGGAATTCGAGGAAGAAGGAAGAAGAGGCTTCCAGTGGGGATGAGATGAATTTGGTGGGGTGTAAACACAGTCAAAGTAGGGGTTGTCGATGGAGAGGAAAGGGATGAGTGTAATATTGGGTTTAAAAAAATTTTAAACATCACATAGTGTCATGTGTGTATGAATTTTAACAGAAAATTAACAGATGCGGATATAGCTAGTCAGTTCTTAGAAAATTTAAGGGTACTTAAAGACAATATGTAAACAGTATGGGTACAGTTAGTCAATTTCACAAACAGTAGTGGTAGTTTAACAAATTTACCCTTACTTTTATTTTATACATACATACATACATACACATAGATGTGCATATAGTATATTTATTTATACTATTAAAAGTACCAATGAGGGTGTGGAACTTTACTAAACTACCCCTAATTTTGAATTTAGTTCCTCTTTAATTCTAAGGGCTAATAATATAATATCATTTATAATTTTCACCTTATTTAATTCCTTCTCATTATGTCTTATATTTAAGGTATTAACTCACATTTTCTCACATTAAATCTTGTATTTAAGGTATTTTTTATTTGATAATTCTAATAATTAGATTTTTATCAAATGCAAAAATAATTTTTAACAATATGAAACCCATGTTTTTAAAGGATAAAATGCTAAAACGTTTCCTGAAGTTTTTGACCATTGCTGAAAACCTCCCTTGAAGTTTGGTAATTGTAATCACCTCTTTTAAACTTTAACATAGTTGCAAGTATAACCTCTCTTATAATCCTCTAACAAGAGGCATGAAAATGTCCAAAATAACCATGTAGTTACTTTCACTAAAATGTTTATTTTCCATGTTTTTCCTTCATATCAATCACTACTCCACACCCTTCCAATATTTTTTGAAATTGATTTATTTTACATATTTTCCTTTCATATGAATCCCTCAAAAGTAACTACATGGGTATTTTGGATATTTGTGTGCCTCTTGTTAGAGTATTCTAAGAGGATGGGGGGTCTACTTGCATCTGTATTAGAAAATTCAAGAGAGGCAATTGCAATTACCAAACTTCTGGGGAGATTTCAGAAATTGTTAGAAACTTTAGGGGAGGTTTCAATAATTTACCTTTTTTAAAAAAAAAATTAACAAAAAAATGAAACCATTCTTCCATCCAAGTGGTGGGTAAGCGAATTCAACCATCTGGGCCAATTCAGTGAATCCATGATGTTATAGTTAAATAAATAATGTAGAAAATGGGTCATTTCTCTAATATTTTATATTAATCATATTAAAGAAAAAAGTGTTAGAAAAAAAATTGTTTTATTGATAATGAAAATGAAAAACAAATTTTAAAACCAACAAAAACAAAAACAAGTGTCATAAATAAGAATAATTTTTATGCACAGAAATATAAAAATATAAAAAATGTAATTTGAACTATTATTTTTCACCTCATTCAAATCGCTCTCATTAAGTCATATATTTGAGATACTAACACCCATTCTCTCTCATTAAATTATATATTTAAGATGTTTCCTCACCAATAAATTATGTTATTAGATATATATCCAATACTTTTAACAATATAAATCTCTTTTTTTTTTTTAAATTGAACCAATAAATGAATTTGTCCTTTTGTCTAAGTGGTGGATAAGGTCAACCGTCTCGGTCAAATGAGTCAAGCCATGAATGCCATAATTAAATAATAAAAATTAGACAAAAATAATAACACAAAAAATACAAAACATGCAAAACATCTCTAATATAGAATTATTTTATATACAAACACATACAAAACTTAAAATAATTTGGTTGTATATTACTATTTTCATCATCTAAAATTGCCATATACAAAACACGCACAAATTTACTAATAGAATTAAAGTTACGACATACTTATCAAATGGGGGGGTTTGTTTAATTGTCAATAAACTAATGATTTACATAAGAAATTAACAAATCCCATGAAACCAGACATAACCCTCAGATAGGACCTCCTTATATTATAGAAAGACACTTTACACATGTAGAGATACCAATTTATTCCCATTATTCTTACCCTTTACAAGGTGGTTGTGATCTCTTCTCATATAAAAATTACCTTACACATGTAGGTTATTTAAGAAATCTAATTCTTCCCACTATTACTACCCTTTTCAAATTCCTTGGACCATTTTTTGGGATTTTATGGGCAGACTCGGAGCTGCTGCCACAGCAATTAATACATACGAGGGAGGTTTATTTTTAACGGCTATGCAGATAAACCCTTTGAGGTGATTGTGATCTATTATGGGATGATGGCGTCAAAAAGGGATGAAGAAATCAAGACGATGGTGGTTTATAATTAACTTGTTTAGTGGAGGGACCGAATGTGGGGTTTATTTTGATGGGTTTTGGCTGTTCAGTGCAGATTAGTGGAGCACTCATTGACTATGTATATATGCTGTTTGAAATTTGAAGGTCTGGTGGTGACTGGTGAGTGATAGTTCCAACAGCGATCATGCATGTCAACATTTACCAAATGTTACACCTTAAACCATAGCTGATACACAATTAATTCTCATTTTTTAAATGTATAATCAGAGTGAGAAAGGCTTTGTCTTCTTTCTCAACAACACAAATAACTCCTCTGACCATTAACAAAAAATTCATTTGATATGATTACCTTTTTTAAATAATAATAAATAATAAATTAGTAATATAAACCACCCAGCCTCAAATAGATAACTTTAGAGAACCATAAATGTGGTGTTGGTTTGTTCAGAATATTATTAGAGTCGATGGATTCGTTGGTTCTTAGGAATGGCAATGGAGCAGCATCATATTCTTCGTTTCTAACTCCAATTTAGATATAAATGTTCGTCCCCAACCCTGATCCCTAATAGAATTGTCCTCTATTCCTGATCCGCGATGAGGTGGATTTGCCACGGAGACCCAAATCTCCGAATTTTTTAATTAATAGATTTTTTTAAAGAGTGAATTTATTTAAAATAAAAGAATTTTAATATATATATATATTAGATTTGTTTTACATGCTTTATGTTCCTGCTCCTCTTCCTCCTCATCATCAATTAAGCCTTATCCCAAGTATATGGATTGTCTACATGAATCCTATTTCACCATTATGTCATATTTGTTTTTAAAATTTTTTACTTAAATCATTTCTTTTATCTACCGCCAGCCTTTTAACCCCTTTAATTATGTTTAGACCCTTTAGTAGGATACAAATGAATCAAATTGGATTCGAATCAGGGTATATTTGAATCTAATCCGACTTGGTTCATATCAGATCTGATAGGACTCTATTTGAATTCAAATCCTATCGGTAAGTCAGATCTTCGGATCTGATCCGACCCGATTTGTTTTCTTTAAAAATTAATAAATTATTAAAAGAAAAATAAAATAGAATAATTTAAATAAAGTAAAAACAAAAAAAACAAGTATTTTTAATTATTTTCATCATATACATACATGTTTTTTATAAAAATTAAATAATATAACAAATTTAAAAAAGAATAATTTAAAATATATTTATAAATAAATAAATAACATATATATGTATTATATATATATTAATATTTATAAGTATATAATATATATCGGATAGAGGTGGTCCGAATCCGATCTGATTTCTAATCGGGTCTTATTATCCGACCACTAATGACCCAAATTCGATAAAGTAGATCCCGATCCTATCTATTTTCACCCCTACCCTTCAGTGGTTTATAGATATAAGTTGGCAACCGACTTCAAACTTTTAATTGGTCCCATGGAGGTAGCCCATCCTGCCAAATCCATAACCCTCCTTACCCTAGTGAATGTGGAATTCAATTCGAATCCTCCACTGCAACCAACTAGACTTAGCCATTTGGTACCTTCATAGACTTCCAAAGACTTCCAACATTTATAATAAAATGACATCTCATTTCAGGTTCAATATAGGCCAATGTATTTGTAAACACCATGGATTTGGAACGTTAGATCAACTCAGAAAATCTAAGGGGAGTGGAAGGTAAAGCGAGAATTAGTCGGACTCCCGGAGGGGGGTAGTTCACTGAACGATGGTGATTAGAGAGAGAGAGAGATGAGGATTTGGGTTCTGGATCCCCATTTTCGAACATGGACCTCCATTTATCAATTGGTTTCTCCTCTCAAGGGATTATTCAGGGATCTTCTAATAGTTTCTGGGTTAGTTATTAGACCAGACGGACCGAGTGGATTTAGCCAATTTATGGCAGGTTGCGACTCTATGCTCTTACAATATTATTGCTGATCTGTTCATGGGACCGGCCTCGGGCTTGACTTGACACAGTTTCATGGTCAGTCTTTGGTCTCGGCCATTCAAGTTTTGGCAAAAGTCAAGTCCAGACCTGGCCCATGTACTGATGATGAGGAAGCTTCATTTCTCCAAAAAGATGATCTGGAGATGGGAGGCTCCTCTAAAAGTAAATTTCGGGTTGTGGGTGACAGCTTTGGGGTCTGGGGAGGTGCCTAACAGCTGACAATTTGTGAAAGAGAGTAATGGAGGCAGAACCTAGCAGTTGTATTCTGTGCGGAAACAGTAGTTTGTGAGGAGTACATGGAGCATTTATTCCTGCGTTGTAGATTCAGTACTTGGGAAATATATAAAGGATGAAAGTACTAAAGGTGCTTGGAGTTTAACTGTGTTTCCCAAGGGGCTGGTTAATTTGTGAGGAGAGGTAGGATTGTATGTAAGGTGGTGACAGGGGTAGTGGTGTGGTCAATTTGGATGCATGGAGAGAAATAGCAGGTTATTTCAAGGCAAATTTAGTTGAGAAGGGGAAGTTTTGAAGAGCTAGCATGTGGGAAATTAAAGGTTATACTCTTGGCTGGCCACACATAAGTCCACTTCTTTTTTTGGAGCACAGCATTCTTCAACATTCTTTTTGTATGGGTTTCGTATAGTGGTTTTTTAATTGGCATATGTACAAACTGTTTTCTGTCTTGCCCAGTGCTTATTGGGCAGTGATGCATTCATGCACAGTTGATTAATGAAATACTCGAGAGAAAGAGAGAGAGATCAATAATTATGGGGTGAATTAATTGAGGTTTTCCTTCTTATCCTATTCTACAAGGACAGTAGGGAAAATAAATGGCGGTAGCTTTTGTTTGTGGGGTAGCAACAGCACTTAAAATACTAGGGCAATGTGGTTCACATCCTCCATGTCCAACGCCTCCATAAAGAGGTGGTATCTATGGTCAACACATGTTCGTGCATGATTCCATTTTCCCTCATATCATGCTTGCTGCTATCCAATAATTCTAAATCACTTTCAATTTTTGTTAAAATACCCAAAAAAAAAATGTTTGGAGGATAACCCAATTTTCAAAACAAATATAACTAGAACTTTACAGACAACCTATAATATTTCTTATATTAATTTTATCAATTAATGGTAGTAGTGGAGGTAAGAGTTACGTAAACAATCCTTAAATCTTTGCCTATAAAAGGGGAATCCCAAGACAGCTAAGTTGTGACTTGAAGCACAGAAGAGAGAGCATATATACTTGGGTTTTTTCTCTTAACTTTCTTCTTGCTCTCTAGCTTTTTTTATTCCTATAGGGAATTGAAAAGGAAAGATATGGTTTGTGCTAGTTTGTTTTATTAGCTAATCCTCATTCTTAAAAATATATCTACTAGGGTTTTATTAATCTTGAAAAAACTTTTGTTTGTTCATCTGATCAGGAGAATAAGATGAGTTTGTCAGTTGCAGACGCAGTGGACTACAAGGGGTTCCCTGCTGACAAGTCTAAAACTGGTGGTTGGGTGTCTGCTGCTCTTATACTGGGTTAGTTCACCCCTTGAACATTTCTTTCATCTTTTCTATAGGACCTGTGCTCCTTTTCTTGTAACTCGCATATGCCCCCCTTTTCTTTTGGTTCATCCCTACTCTTCTGTAATATTTCTTCCCCATCAACAACTGTTGATGTAAATTCAGTGAGATACACTAAACCTTCCAGTTACAGCTTTATCATTTAATTTTTCCCTAAGCATACATAGAGTTCAGTTTTTCATGCACGAGATTTAGCTTATTATTTGATTAGGCTACAGCTTTGTTTGATCATTTACAATTTAACTTCGCATTCTACTTCTTTTTCATGCTTCATGTGTTCCTCCAATCTCCTGTATTCAACACAAGAAGTAGCTCATCTTCAAAGAAAGGAGAGAGGATACATGTGACAGTTCAGTTTACCAAAAGTTTCAAATTAAAAAATAATGAGAAGTGCAAACAGGGACATGAGTTTTTTAAATCCGGGTCATTCATGCTTCATGTGTTCCTCCAATCTCTGTTTCTATTCCTACTATATGATGAGATTAATGGGTATAGATTGATGATAATTAATTAATCCGGGTCATGCATGTGAGCTATAAATAAAATTCTCTCTCCTCTTCAGCTGTTCTCTTTTTCACCCGAGTCGGAATCTGCACTTGGTTGGGCTGAACAAAACTGGACACCTGTAATGCAAATGCACGACAAATTCTTTTGAAGCCAAACGCACGAAAAATTCTTTTGTGGAAATCTTTTTTTAAACCAAATTATTTTTCTTAAATCAAAAACACATGAAACATATTTTCAGCTGTATAAAAATTTATTTATTCCAAAACCGAAGGAAAATCAACTTTCTGGGTTCAAAGAGATTATTTTCTTTTGGTGATTTGACATGATGTTTCATAAAGCTAACATTCAATATTCACAAATAGAAAAACAGCAATTTGAAGGGTTTATAGGAGATTAGACCGTCTATATATACCTTTCTTTTCTGTTTTTTTTTTTTTTTGGCATTACACACATCATTGGCTACAATTACGCGCATTTGATCCTAGGCTTATTTTGGCTGGAGCCGAACTGATAATCTCAACTACTAGATTCAATGTTTTAAAAACTGATATGGAGGTTGAATCATTTTTGTCTTTTGAGTAGTGAGTCACTGGTTCGATTGGCTGGATCGAATGATTCAGTCTATGCCATGTCATTATATATATGTGTATATAAATATATATTTTAGCAATAAATAATATATGAATATGTTTTAAATATTTTATATGTATTATTTTATATTTAATTTATTTTTTTAATTCAGTTTTTTATTATTATTTTTTATAAAAAATATTAAAAATTGCAATTTGAGGCCTAAAAAGAGTTTTTTTTCATGAAAATAGCAGGACAAGATGCCTATAATGCCTTGGGACACATAGATCTCAAAAAGTTACAAAAAATAAAAAATCACCCCAATCAGACATTGAAGTGCAAAGTTATTGCCTCTGAAAGTTTTATATGCATTGAGTATACAGCCCACGATTCGGTCACTGGGTCGAATTGATCAGGTCAAACGGTTCTTGACCAAATTAATAGTTTTTGACCATCTAACGGATCTTGACTGAACCAAACCCGAAATTCTGACCAAATGACCGTTCAAACAGTTTGACCAACCGGGTCAAACAGCAGGTTAAAAACATTGAGTGGACCATTGATAAAGGTGGATGTACCCTGCAGTAATGCCCATGTCAGCCTTCTGCAATTTAATATATGAAAGCACGTTTTTATTGGTTTCAAAAGCAGGAAACAACAAACAAACAAGAAAAAAAAAAAAAAAAAACATAAGGCATTTTCTAGAACCAAGAAAAGCAAAAACATTTATGCTTGCAAACACCCCCTATTGGTTTAGTTGAATATATAGAACTGGCACTTAAAATATTCCAAAAAAAATGTTGACAACAATTTTTTTTTTCAGGGATTGAAATATGCGAGCGACTATCAACAATGGGAATAGCAGTGAACCTTGTCACATACTTGGGAAGAACAATGCATCTTCCCAGTGCAACTTCAGCCAACACTGTAACAGACTTTATGGGCACTTCATTTCTCCTCTGTCTGCTAGGAGGCTTCCTTGCAGATTCTTTCTTAGGCAGATACAAGACTATTGCCATTTTTTCTGTAGTCCAAACCCTGGTATGTGTTGCAGTGATTCTACTTATTTCTTCTGATTCATATAGTCACAACAATTTGCAATTTTAGCTTGCTAAACCAGATCGAGTATTGTTTTGGTATTTACCTTCATTACTTCGCTGGAATACTTTAGATGATCATGATGATGATGATAAATTAGGGGACTGGTTTGTTAGCAATGTCTACAAGACTTCCACAACTCCGCCCGCCTCCCTGCAATATTACATTGTCACGAAAATGTGAAGAAGCCAATGGGTTCCAAATGGGGATTCTTTACTTGTCTCTCTATCTAATTGCATTGGGGACTGGTGGCCTTAAATCAAGTGTTTCAGGATTTGGATCAGACCAGTTCGATGAGAAAGACAAAAAGGAAATGACCCAAATGACTTACTTCTTCAATAGGTTCTTCTTCTTCATCAGCATAGGAACTTTGACGGCTGTTACCGTGCTTGTCTATATACAAGATGAAGTGGGTCGAAGTTGGGCTTACGGAATTTGTTCAGTCTCCATGTTTGTTGCCATCTTGATATTTTTGTCAGGGACCAAGAGATACAGATACAAGAAAAGAATGGGAAGCCCCATAGTCCACATTCTGCAAGTCATAGTAGCAGCTACAACGAAGAGGAAGATTGAACTTCCCAAAAATGTTAGCTCATTGTATGAGGATTCTCCTGAGGCTACAAGAATCCAACACTCAGACCAGTTCTGGTGAGATACAGATGCACAATAGTAAAAAGTTTGAACCCTTTTTTTGGAAAGTAAAACCACTTGAACAATGTAAGATTTATTCAATTATTCAGTGGAAATTTTGCTATGACTCATTCTTGTCTTTTTTTTTTTTCGATTACAGTTGTTTGGACAAGGCTGCAATCATTCTAGAAGAAGACTACCAAGGAAATGTTTCCTCGACTCCAAACCCTTGGAAACTGTGCTCGGTGACCAGAGTTGAAGAAGTGAAAATGATGATCAGGCTACTACCAGTTTGGGCGACGACGATCATATTCTGGACGACATATGCACAAATGATCACCTTCTCTGTAGAGCAAGCTTCAACCATGGAAAGATCCATTGGGCACTTTCAAATCCCAGCAGGCTCCCTCACAGTCTTCTTTGTGGGAGCCATATTGATTACCCTGGCAGTCTATGACTGTTTGATTATACGTCTCTGGAAGAAATGGAAAGGGAAACCAGGTAAAAATTTGATACACATGAAGCGATCACAAGAAGGATAATAACACTGAACTTAATTTGCTTTTACGTATCTCTGTTACAGGTTTCACCAGCCTACAGAGAATTGCTATTGGACTCGTCTTCTCAACAGTAGGAATGGCAGCTGCATCACTAGCTGAGGTGAAACGTTTATCAGTCGCGAAAGATGTCGGTGGCACCACCTCGACTACTCTACCCTTGAGCGTTTTCCTGCTAGTCCCACAGTTTTTCCTTGTGGGTTCCGGAGAAGCGTTCATATACACAGGGCAGCTTGATTTCTTCATAACCCAGTCGCCGAAAGGGATGAAGACAATGAGCACCGGTTTATTCCTCTCAACTTTGTCACTCGGCTTCTTTGTCAGTAGCCTCTTGGTCTCGGTGGTGAAGAAGGTGACAGGGAGCAACGATGGGCAAGGATGGCTAGCTGATAACATCAACGATGGGAGACTCGATTGTTTCTATGGCCTTTTAGCTGTGTCAAGCTTCATTAATTTTTTGTTGTTTCTTCTTTGTACCGTCTGGTACAAGAAGCAAAAGCCTCAACGTTCTCTGCAGATAGAAATTGCTGCTAATGGTTCTTCCGCTGAGGAAATTTGTTAGTGCTCTAGTTTGGGTTCTTCTTTCAGTGCCTATGTATTAGCAGTGCTCTTTAGCTTGGCTTTAGGGATCATAATCTAGGATATGGGGTTTGCTTTGTTGTACACTGGGCTATTGCTGATAAATTCTATGGATTTTGTTCTCTTAGCTTCTAATTAATTAATTTTGTGTCACTCAAAAGCTTCTTTCAGGTTCTTAATTTCTCTTTTCTTTTTCTCCAAGGGTAAGCAAGATAATAAAAAGAATATGAAATTGAAATTTATAGACACGATCGTGGGTCTCTATCTGACCGGAAAATATCGACTCCTACCCCGTTGGCATGGAGTGCATTTGTTTTATACAGGTTTAAGGTTAGGATTTAGGGGTTTAAGGATTATGGCTCTAGGGTTTAGAATTTTGATTTTGAGTTTAAGGTTTAGAGAAGATTTAGGGGTTTAAGGATATAGACTTTAGGGTTTAAGAGTTTACACTCTAGACTATAGGGTTTAAGGTTAAGGTTAAAACCTTAAAGTTTTAAGGGTTTAGTTTTCAGATTTAAATTTTAAAATCAAGAAGCGGTAGGACACATGACCTTCAGTAGGGTAGGAGCCAAGTATTCCTGATGACTGACTACCCATTATTTAATAATTAATTTAAATTCCACAATACCGATAGTTCAATGTAGCATTATATCAAGCTTAATTACAGTTAAGCAGTGTAATTGGTTTCGGTCTGATCATCCTGAGATTTATATTCTTGTACGAAATTAACCCTTTTATCTTTTTTCTCTCTCTCTCGCTCGCTCGCTCTCTCTCTCTCTATATATAAAAAGATGTCTCTACCACTATCGGCAACTTTGGCTATATATTAAAAACTTGAAAATCGACTTCAAGAAGGAATCTTTAACATTGGACTAGACGTGCAAAAGCAAAACAATAAGACACCACTTTAACAGGTAATAGATCCGTTTGGTCATTGATTATCTCTATCAACTATCAGATTTCATAGTCCAATGATATGATTGTTCACGGACGAGCATTTTCTGTGCTGATTGGGTCGTGACATTAGACCCACCGGCTTATTGAATTCAACTGTTCAATTTTACTTTCACTGAAGGAGCAGGGCCATCGGCCAGTGGAGAAGGGTTCTTTCATGTTATCACATGAAGTTTAAGATGCTCTCAAACAGGGGTGAAGTTGCCATCTAATCTACTCTTAGAATAGATTTTTTCTTTTGGTATTCGGTGCCATGCATCATTAATAACTTCCCTTTAACCCTTTCTTCCCCAAAGTGCTGCATAGTTGGGGATTCGATTCTGCGTTAGCACTGGAACAAACCAGTTAACACACACCAGTGAGCCAACCCTCAGTTGGCTAATAAGCTTTTCTTCTTTTATTTTCTCGAGTCAGGGTTCTCTGGATCAAAATGTTTATTATTTTTAAATTAACTTTTTTTGGGAGTAAGTTTTAAGCAAAACATCTTCATGCATGTCAAGAAACCATTCAACCTAAAAGCTTAAGATGTTAGATAGAAAAAACTATATTGCCCGAAAAAGACATGATACTGAAAGAATTTTGACCAATCAAAACCTTATAGTGAATCTTGATAAATATCACTTTATTGGTTACCACTTTTATGATACCATTGATTAGTTAAGGTTTTAAATAGGTTTATATTGTCTAACATGCCCCCTTATGGGCTTGAAGCATGAACAAACACAAGTATATCCATACCTTGTGTTGAAATTTAGTTAATTGCAACGGGGCGGATCAAATACCAAACCATTTGATTAGGCAGATTGTAATACCATGTCAAGAAATTATTCAAACTAAAAGCCTAAGCTGTTAGATAAGGTCATGGGAAGAATTTTATTCTCTAACAATGCAATAAGCCAAGTAGAAAAGAGTAGAGGCAATATTGGTAATATACAAATTGGGGTATAGCTGGTATTAGAAAATAAGAATTAAGTATATATGTAAAATAAGTTTTTTTTAAAAGGTAAAGTATTGTATTGGAAAAGAAACCAATTACATCAGCCCATTTACCATAAGAACTTGTACATTGGGGATTTACAAAAATATCTGAGAAATCAAATATGAGTTCATGTAAAATATTATCGGAACTCATATCATTGTAATTCATTATTCTAATTTTAAAAAACATGAGGTGGGCAATGTTTTCAAATTGTTGTTGATCCGATGGTTGGACCGTTTGACCTAGGAACTGTTTAAGCAATTGGTCCTGTTTTACTCCTAACCCAGTTCCTGGCCTAAAATTATTGAATTGGTCAATGATCCATTAATCTGAGCAGTTGAATCATCGATTCATTCAACAGTTTATGGCTGTTTTATATTTTTATTTATTTTTTATTAAAACGGGATATCCATTCGAACTTGACCATCAACCCAGAAACAGGTGGATAGAATGGTTCCAATTTTGGATAATTTTTTTAAAACATTGGAAGTGGATACTTGCTATTATTAAAACCCTTAGGTAGGGCATTTGTAACCATACCACTTCTTCTGCTACAAAATTATTGTAGCATAAGGCTAAAACAACAAAATAAAAAACCTTTAATGCATTGATATGGCCCCACCTTGAATTAGATGAAGTGGTGTCCTTACGTAGCCACAACAATACATCTAAGGCCATTATATTCGGTTTTAGACCTGCGATGTGACATTGTCATAGCAAAAGTGGATTTATTTGTAATTTACACAATAAATCGACTATGTCTGAGAACCAGAGGATACTGGACCAATCACTATACATACACAATGTCAGACTGGTTCATAGGTTCCATGAATGTGGAAGGGAATCGCAAATGTATCTGTATCCCTCATAAGATTCTTTTTATTTATTTATTTAATGAGCTTCAAAAGTGGCAATCCCTTAACCTGAAATAAAAATTGTGATGGCTTTTTTATATTCCTAGTTGATTAATTGCTTGATTTGACAATATGGAAGAAACCCACTCCGACATTATAATCATAACTAGGTAGGAAAAAATTTACAATGATTGAAGAGTATGCTTACTATTTTACTGGAATCCTATCTATAATCATAATTAGGTAGGAAAAAATTTACAACCTCATCGCACGCTACATTTCCTGTTGATAAGCTAAAATTTTCTATTCTTTCACTTTCAGAGTTGTAGTATTTTAAGACCAAAATGAAGAGGGTTTCATTATAACTTTCCTGCAAAATATTCTCTAACTATAACTTTGTATTCATTCTTAAAAAAAAAAAAAATTAACCTAAGAACATATCGTCAAACATGACTGTCATGCGCATGGTTTTCGTAGGCCTTCACAAATTACACTAACATCATTCAATAAAAAGGATGGGCATTTTCATATGTTAGAGAAAGAATGAATGGAGGTGGGATGTGCTCCTCACACAAAGCGCTTCACAACGACCTACCTTATCCCACCATTTATTGAAAATAGTTCTCATAAATAATAATACAAAAATACGGGAGACGTTTCCTGATGAGGGCAGATTTGGCCCTCCAGTAAAATTGTGACACGTGGCACCTCGTGACAACTAGGAAAACACCCAGCCAACAAACTTACGAAGTTGGTGACCCACCCGGGCACCAGTCTGGCCAGCCTGGCGCGACCTGCGTGCGGCCTGACGCGCGCCTGCGCGACCTGCGCACGGCACATGCGACCTGTGCGGCACACGCGCGCGGCCTGCGCGAACTGCTAACGGCGCGCGCGGCCTGCGCGAACTGCGCACAGCCTACGCGACCTGGCCGACCTGGACCAGCCTAGCACATGATCCGGCCAAGGCGCCAGCTTGACGACCTGATCTAGACACTGACCCGCCGACTGACACAGGCGCCAGCTTGACGACCTGATCTAGACACTAACCTGCCGACTGACACAGGCACGGACCTGACGACCTGGCCTAGACACTGACCCGCCGACTGACGCAGGCACCCCTCTAACAACCCGGCCCAGGCCGCCTGACACAAGCGCCAGCCTGACGACCTCGAGGAGTTCACCACCGTACCCCGGTTCTGACAGGATGCGACGAGTCTTACCGTTTGGAGGCTTTTCACCCACCTAACCCGCGAGGACTCCGGTATATAAAGACCTCACCCCCCAAAGGGGAAGGGGATGAAAAAGAAAGGGAAGTAACCCTGCTCTCTAGCTCTCTCATATTATCTTCAAAGCTCTCTACAATAAGAGTGCTAACTTAAGCATCGGAGAGCCCCCACCGGGAAAGTACCCCCGGGACCTCTGATTCAGTTCTCGCATGTCCTTCAGCTCCCGCCGCCTACGAAGAGGAGGAAAAGATGCAGTTCTCGGAAGTCCCTCAGCTCCCCCCACCTACAAGGAGGAGGAAGAGATGGAGTTCTCGGAGGTCCCTCAGCTCCCACCACCTACAAGGAGGAGGAAAAGATGGAGTTCTCGGAGGTCCCTTAGCTCCTGCCACCTACAAAGAGGAGGAAAAGATGGAGTTCTCGCAGGTCTCTCAGCTCCCGCCACCTACAAAGAGGAGGAAAAGATGAAGTTCTCGCAGGTCCCTCGTCTCCCGCAGCCTACAAAGGAAAGAAGACCACCTCATGCTAAGGGCAATCGGATTGCGCCGCACCAGGGAGTTCCAATATTCTCTAAGGCATCGGCCGCCTAGTAGGGAGTTCGCCAGGCAGTTCGCCCCCAGGCAGTTCGCCACCAGGGAGTTCGCCACCAGGCAGTTCGCCACCAAGGCAGTTTGCCACCAGGGAGTTCGCCACCAGGCAGTTCGCCACCAAGGCAGTTCGCCACCAAGCAATTCGCCACCAAGGCAGTTCGCCCCCAGGCAGTTTGCCACCAAGGCAGTTCGCCCCCAGGCAGTTCGCAACCAAGGCAGTTCGCCACCAAGGCAATTCGCCAACAAGGCAGTTCGCCCCCAAGCAGTTCGCCACCAAGGTAGTTCGCCCCCAAGTAGTTCGCCACTAAGGCAGTTCTCCCCCAGGCAATTCGCCCCCAGGGAGTTCGCCACCAAGGCAGTTCGCCACCAAGCAGTTAGCCACCAAGCAGTTCTCCCCCAGGGAGTTCGCCACCAAGTAGCTCGTCACTAAGGCACGCCACCACCGGGTCGAATAACGAGGTACTTTGCCAAAAAATTTTACATCACAAAACATTGGTACGTGGCCGAAAACGGTTACATCATTTCCAATGCACAGTAAGATGTGCATGTAATTAAGATCGGTGTGAGGCACCATGTGTGAAGAGCAGATCCTGTGTTGAATGAAAGAAACAGACAAAATCATAATTTATATTAATGAATGAATATAGTGACCTCCAATAGTGAATCAGAGAAGAATATATAATTTAACATAGATAAACAAATCCTAAAGTGCCACCGGATTGTGGCGATTAGAAGTTGATACTAGAACTCTAGAAGAGACTAACTTCAAATTGCAATGAAAAGATGCATTTGTTTGCATCTCTGTGGAATATGATAATCATATATTATAGCTTTTAAGTCATAATTACAGGGGAGGGTTGAGGCTTTAGAGAGAACTTCTGTCAGGGCAGGGCAAGTTGGTGAACCTTGCATTAGGAATATCTCTCATGAAATAAATCATTTAAGTATGGAGATATTCCCAAGGTAAGGCTGTAAAGTCTGTTGGAATGCCCCGACTGAAGTCGGATTCCTTTAGAGATACTGTTTAGCTTTATTCTCTTATCAAAATTAGATATTGATGGGGTGATTTGGCGGATCAACCATACAGCGATACATGGTACGTTGAACTGTCTTTTGACACTTTGGTGCCATGTGAGATGTGTACCTCGATAGGAAGACGACCTACTGACCTACCGACCTGACGACCTGTGTGGTAGATTGACCTTATCCAGAGTAACGTGCTTATCGGTTCCAAGTCAAGCGGCAGCACGTTGCCCATCTAGCACAGATGACCCCGGTCTCCGTGCAACTGGGAGAGACTAGATGAGGATCACCGCCAACATAGAAGAACCATGCTCCGAGTGTAATGGACACATAAAGTCGGCTGTACCCAGTTATATCAGACACGGAATTTGGACCCAACACTTATAAAAGGACCTCACTATTCTGCCAGAAGGTATGCGCAATCTATGCAACTCACTCACTTATTGCTCTCTCAAGCTCTCTTTGCTTTCAATACTCTCATTGCTAATTTAAACATTGGAGTGCCCAACCCGGGTTCAACACCTCGAATACTCTGATCTTTTATATTTTACAGTTCGATGGACCAACCTCAATAGCCATCCATTCGAACTGTTCTCAAGCAAGGAGATCAATAGATTTATGCTACAACAATTGACACCGCTTGTGGGAAATTGAAAGAAAAGCCAATTCAGTCTCTCACCCTTTAGGATTTCAACATGTCAACCCCATCTCCTAAGAACAACAGCAACACCCAAATTGAAGGAACCTCTGCAAGGGAGCAGAATCAAAATGATCGACAACAATCTTGCCCAGATAGGATCTCTCGGCCCTGATTATGTCCATTGTGTCACCCCCGTAAATCGAACTCTTAGTGGTTCCTGTGGGAATTGACAGCTAGTGCAGTACATCTGTATAGGGGTGTCCACGGTTCGGTTAACCGAACCAATTGTTATATCAAATAACCTGTAGAAATACAGAGACGCTTATGTATAGTGTTATTCAAAATTTCAACATTATGGGCCAGGATAATTATTCCAAGGCTTGTAAGTCATTTAATTAATATTTCAAGCATTCCTCCTACTTTAGCAGGGAGTCAAATATGCACCACAAAGAAATAATCCTTTTCCTTTCCCAGAAATAACTGTGAACTTTTCAAATGGGTAACGGATATACTCAATAATGTTAAGCCTAGGTCCTAATCTTTGTATCTTACAGCTATTCTTGTTAAAGAGAAAAAAACAGTTTTTTTTTTTTTTTACTTTGAATAAATATAGGAAAACTTAGAAGAACTCCTGCCTTCCACAAGCTCTCAAAAGGAAGCCCATATGCAGTAGGTCATCATGAGCATATTTTTCTTTTTCCATTTTTTCTCTTTGAGTTAGGATATAATCTTTTGAGAAGAAAAGGACAGTCAGATTTTTAATTGTTAACTTCCCAGATAAAGGGTTTCCTGTTAACTAATTAACTTTTCTTCTCTTCCCCTTAAACATGATTAATTGACTGATATATGTGATCCTCAATTCTTGAGGGTTTCATTAATGGACCAGATTAAGGCAAGGCCAGCCCTCTGCCTGATCCCAGGCCAGGGACTAAACAGCAGGGAGGCCCAGGTCTATCCAGAGCCCACTACAACATAAAAGATAAAGAACTAGAAATATAAGCTTTGACCTGGTCCATAGAAACCTCACAACTGGTCATTAGGTACATTTCTTTTAGTAGATCTAGTTACAGAACACTAATTCAGTGACCTATATCTTATGAAAACACTTTCTTTGCATCAATGCATTTAGTGATTTGGAATTTTAGTATTTGTATATGTATTTATCCATGTGAAAGGCCTTCATCAATGCATTTACCTGGTGCAACTTCAGCAAAATTGTTCAAGACTTTGCAGTTGCAGGAGCATATCATTTCTCTTGCATTCAAAATAAGGCATATCGGAACAGATCAATTTGGTCAAAACATAGATACGCGCACTACTTATCATGAGACTACTCAGAATCATTGTTTACTGAACAAATTAAGGAGAGGAGTCTAAATCCTCCTCTGGTGGATGTCTCTACTCTCTACATTGAAATTTCATTGAACCAAACTACATTGATCATGAAAAGAGGACTACCAAATGTGATTAATTCAACATGGGTCACGCTCTTTGCTCTGATCTTATAGGTTTATAATTAATGCATTCAATAGAATAACTGGAGACCTCAAATCCACTACCAGAATGTGAACCTTTCAAATGGGTTCTATTCATATATAATTAATACATGATTTCTTCTTCTTTTTCCTGGTCTCAAAGAAATTATTTAAGATGGGAAACAAAATAAGAAACTATGGTGTTGAATAATTTATAAGTTATGCCTTTTCTTCACTCCATCTCCAAAGGGTCAGCCATGTCACCATCTTATTATTAATTAAGCAACTCATCTTTAATTTGTTGAATCAATAATATAGCTAGATAATGACTCTGGCCTACTACTACAAGGACGTTTGAACTTTAACTTAAAAAGTTGGGCAACTAAGGAAATCTGCTTCTTTTATAATGGAGAAAAAGGTTTCTTTATAAAACTAATAAGTCCTAGAATGCCTCTCCAAATGTTAGCTAGTGTACCCTACTAGAAGACTTGTCTGTTTCTATTTTGATGAAACTAGCTTCATCAAATAATATATGCAAGGCATCAGCTTGCTCTGGACATGGAAACACCTACATCTTATCCTTTCCTTGAGGTACATTGAACGAGGAAAGGTATTAGATGACTTGAATTTGGAATGTAGTAGTACCTTTCTGGGACTTATATTAGTTCAAAGATGAAAATGGAATTTCAGATCAAGAGATCCAAAACATCCTCAGAAGTCTGTTGACTGGGTTAATCAGGCCCCAGAAGCACTGTACCCAATTGTTGAATTCTCAATGCTAGACGTGAATGCATGCTTAATTTTCCTGTAAATTAATACGTCTTGTCTCAATGGGAATCCCACTTGATTTGATTGCTTTAAATTCTGTTGTTCTGGTTGGTAGTGCTGCTCTCACCACTTTTGATTGGAAGCTAGCTAAAGCATGAATTGGGCTCACTGGTGGCTGCTTCATTGGTGGCACTTTGACCTGCCAAAGTGCTGGCATTGGTCACTTGTGTTAACGTGTGTCAAGAAAGATGGAAGCAGGAAATAGTTAATTGATAGCAACCCTGGGATGGCAGATGAAGTCTTCAGACAATATATGCATCTATCATCTTCATTGTTGCTGTCTTTCGACATTTGGTTTCCTGTTTCTGATTCAATGGGCGGCAATATTCTTGGGCTAATTAAACCAATTCTTTCTGTAGAAAAAGCATTGCTTCCGTTAGAATATGCATTGGGTTTTTTCCTTTTTCTTCTTATACAGCCCGAGATCAATCAATTTATCACTACCCTGTTTGGCTGTCATCTGAAATTGAACCATTTTACAGTTGAAATCTCATTGTCTTCATTTGAAATGGATTCACTTTAGGTTGCCAAAAAAAAAAACCTGTAACTGTAAATGAGTTGGTCTTCCAAAAGTTTTATTAGCAACTGGAATCTGGGATTGCATACTTTTTAGATGGTGAAGTTCTGCCACAAAGACGAGTGGGTATAGGTAACTTGGGCCGGTTGGAACTTGGAAGCAGGTATCGGGCCTATTGGTCCGGATCTCCGGATTGAGACCCACTCAACCCGAGGAAAAGCCCAATTTATCCAGCCCAAGCGCAGCCCAACGTAAACCCTAATGCGACTTCGTGGCGCTAGATTGGATTTAGGGTCCAGAATCTTGGTTTATGAAGATGAGGTCATTTATCATGTAATCGGACGGTTGGTCTTCATTCTTCAATTTATTTATCATTAGAGTCTAAGAACTAGTTCTTTTTTTTTTCGATTGATCTGACGGTTCCTAACAACTTCAAACAAGAGGACCAGCTTAAAACCTGTGTTTCATCAGTGACGAAATGATAGTTCTTTATTATTAAGGCCCATTAGGCCCATTACTTAAAAATATGGTTTTGTAAGCTTCATTGGGAATCCAGATCTTCTGCCAACGAAATATGTTCCAACACACTGTAAAGTCTCAACCTGACCTGACATCGCACATCTCATACATGGCAGGTCTCAATCTTATGGTAAGATGTGCGGTGTCAGATCATGTTGGGCGGGTGTTAGAATGTGTTTTGCTGATTGCCTCTTTCGATGTGATGTACCATTAGTTGAGCAGAAGAAAGCAATTAGATGTCCAATGTTGATACGAAGATTTGAATCCACCAAACGCATGATATAATTCCACCTTAACTGACCAGCTGAATTTCAGTATTATATTAGAGAATGACCCTGTACTAAGTTCGGGCAATTACAGTAACCCACTTTGTAATTCACAATCTATTCTGACCTAATTTGTTTGAAAATTATTATTAATTTATGTCGTTTTTAATACGATTTAAGAGATTAAATGAGGTCTTATTTGTAAACAGTAACCCACTTTAATTGGTATTTACTATTTATTTGATAAATTTACTTTGCATTTTTTTATGTATTCTTTTATAAATAGTCATGTTTGTATCACTTCAAAGTGGATTAAATGTGTTTGAATAAACCACTTCTAAGGTTGTTATTCTATTTAAAAGTGGAATTAACCACTTTTAAGATCCTCTTTCCTAAAAAATTGGAGTGTCACGTGTCTAAATGGGAGGGACTATTGCTTGACCACATTCTTTTAATATATATATATATCGAGAGAGAGAGAGAAAAATACATTCCAACACTCTCCCAACATGATCTGACACCACACATCTCATAGTAATTATGGGAAAATGTGCGTTATCTGATCATGTTGGGAGAGTGTTTGAACGTATTTTGTTAGCGGGTAATCCCAACTCCAATCTGCTTTGCTCGGGTAACCAGGTTAAACTTCAGGTTGGCCCTGGCTAGGATTGAATATTAAAATGTTGAAATTTAGCTCAAATGGGCCTCAAATATCTGGATCTGAATCAGAACTAATGTGTGAATCCTTGTATGATCCACCGTCACTCATGCATTTGCTTTGGATTATAAATCAGGTCCAAAAGTGAATGCTTGGGTGATTTGGATCATTTTTAGTTTAATTAATTAATAATATGTAATATTCTGATACATTCCATACCAACCGAGGGGTGGCTGGTTGGTATGTTAGCTGGTTGTTCCGGCGTTGACGCAGAATTGATTCCCGCAATCATGAATTTGGGGGAGGGGTATATATATATATATTTCTGCTCAGTCTGAGTTGGAGAAAATCTCATACCAAATCACAGTTTGAAAAATTCCCACATCAAATCATATCATTTTAGTATAATTTGAATTTGGGTCTGATTTCCAAAAACTCGGTTTGGAAGGAGTACAAATATAAATATGTAGAGTGCAAAACCTTATATTTTATATATATTTGTATTTGTATTACTTCTAAACTGAACCAAACCATTTTAATAAAGTAGTGACCAAACCAGAACAGCTAATTTCAGTTTGGCGCCTTGACCAAATAATGAATACCCCTAGTGAAAACTAAGCAAGACAGACACGTAAGTTATTGGGTCACTGGTCACTGGTTCAAACATCTGATCTGATCTGAATTACAGCACTGGTTAACCTTGTTGCAAACGGCTTAAATCATGGTTTTCAAAACCGGATCAGAAAAACCAGGAACCAGTTAGGTGATCGGTTCTGTTTTTTCTCAAGATTGGATTTTCTCCAAAAACCATTGATGTTGGTCAGCAAACCGTTGACCTTGGCGGTTAATCATTCAAACGGTTTTGACCATTTAATTTTTTTTAATATTTTTTAAATAGTTTTATTTTTTTGTTAGAACGGGCTGATCGTTTGATTCAAACGATCGGACCATTCAACTTGAGAACCGGACCCCTCACCAGTTCGTTCTCCGGGTCGGTTTTAAAAACCTTGGCTTAAATTGTTCGGTTTGGTTGATCACCTTCAATTGCAATATGAATAACAGACTTGCAATGAAATCCTAATATAATTAACTATTCAACGAGAATATGTAAGCTAAAAATGTCAAAACGTTGAATAACCATGAATGTTTCTAGACCGGATTCTCTTGCAATTGTTCAATAAACTTATAAACCCAAATCAGAGTTACCTAATTTTGAGCAATGAAACAGGTTCTTTATTTTCCATTCTTACGAGACTAAGGCCATGGGAGTGTTTATGTTAAAAATAAGTGTTTATTAAACAATTTAAGCACTTATTTTACATTTGGTACCCAACTTTTTCAAGTGTTTATTTTAAATAAGTATTTGTGACTATTTTGTGCTTCATTTTCTTTCAAATTTTCAAAACATACCCTTATGAAAGTACTTTTATTAAATTACTTTTATAAAAACACTTTTATGAAAGTATTTTTCTAAAATCACTATTATGAAAAGTAATTTTACACAAAAACACTTTTTATAAAACTACTTTTACGAAAGTAGTTTTACAAAATTCAACTATGAATAATTTTACAAGTGGTATTTTAAAATTCAACTAGGGATAATTTGGAAGAAAAAATTGAATAAGTACTTATTGTATAAGCACTTTAAAAAAATCTGAAAATTTGGGTAGGCTTATTTCCCAAACACCAATAAGTGCTTAATGGTGTGGTCCTGGCCCAAATAAACATTTATTTTTAAACACTCCAAAACATGGCCTAAATTATTAATTTCTTCACAGGCATTATAATATAGGCATATAGTAGGACCTGGAAACCGTTTGTCTGTTTGCAGAATTGCAGTTCAAACTTCAAATTTCATTTGTATCAGTGTAAATGAATAGGAGTGCAATTCTGATTTATTTTTGTTTCAGATTTAGTATAGTTTTGTTTGTTTGTAAGAAGTAAAATGATGCCATCCTCACTTTATTTGGAAGAGAATTGAGGTTTGAGGAATGTTATTTGTTTAGGAATAAGATAGGAAGCAAACTGATGCTGTCCCCCACTTTATATGACAGAATTAAAGCAGGCGGAAAGTGATGTAAATTTTGCATCAGTTTTTCGGATACAAAATGTGCACTACTAATAATTACATATAAGACAAAAAGTGTAAACATTGCATCAGCTAAGAGTGTAAATCATAATTGCAAATAAATGGATGCAAAAGAGAAACCTGATGTAAAATTTGTATCTGATTTAGATTTGCATGCAAACAAACGGAGCTTATGAACCAAACCCCGGAGTCTTGTAAAGTTGTATTTGAGAGGGAGCCCAATTAACATGAACTAGTCCTGTGTGTGAAAACAAATTTTTATTTATTGGGCCAATTAGATGGACAATACAAGGCTGCAAAAAAGAAGATCAAGTATGGAGTGTATTCGATGAAAGTTCCTATAATGATCATGAATAGCTTTCTCAAGGAAATGCTTTTTTTCCATCCAAAGCTTGCATCTTTTTCCAATTTTCTTTTGCTTTTCCACTCTTTTGCCCTTGTGAACGTCTCTTCCTCTTTCTACAAACTGGATGGTTACATTAATAGACCAACATTTTTTTTCAGTGGTTCTATCATTTATTGATTTGGTTAGCAAATTTCCTTTTAGAGCTATCCTTGTCCATTAGACCATATAAAGCTCTAAAATGTTCTATGCAAATAAATGCAGTGGTAAGAATATTGTAATTTGTATGATTCAGAGTCCTCATTAAAACAGGATGGCTACTAGGCCATGATCTCATGGATCAGACAGTCCAGCCACTGGGTTAATTTAATCTACCTACCTCTGACATCTTACATATATAATATAAAATAATATGTACTGCGGGGCTCTGTCTCTGTGTGATGCATAGAAAATCTGATGAAATCCTGGTTGGTTGGATTGTTTTGAAGGTAAATCTAGGCCCAAATCTTAAATGTGAAAACCTCAAGTTATCAATGGCCCAAGCAACAGGATTTGACAATTTTCACAAATTTTAAGCAAATTAGCCGGTTTTTTTTGTTTTACCATTTTTTTAATGGAAAAGAAGCGGGTCTATAGGAGGGTAGCAGGCCCATCAAGCATAAAAAATAGATATAATCAAACAACCAAGAACATCTAGACTGATCTAGGGCAGTGTTTGGAACTGTGGGTGTTTTTTTAATAAATGCTGTCACATAGTGTCACTTTAATATTTAGCCCATCATGTTGATCTGTGTATATAAAGACTCTCGAAAAGCTGATTTTGATTTATATGCATGTTTACCGTTGAGTAAAGATTCATTTTAACCTTTTTCCCAACGTTAAACATTTATTCACTGTTATGCTAATATGGTGCCTAATAGTGTCTAGTGACGCCTACTTGTCAATAAACGGTTTCTTCATTACTTTTCTTAGTTTTACAAACAAATCAAATACAAACACTTAATAAATAAAAAGAAATTATACCAAACACATACCTAAGAATTCAACAGAATTACCAACATTGGCTAACCAGTCAGCTGCCTCATTAGCTTCACCAATCACACAATTATAAGAAACCTGCAACCCATGGACCCCGTTGATGAAAGCACATTCTTCAATCAGTTTCCTGATTCTCCATGATGGGTCAATCTTCCTCTGTAGGCACTCGATTATCAGCAGTGAATCTCCTTGGATGATAACTCTCTCACACCCATATTTCTAGCCATTTTGTGAGCTTCAAGAGCGGTCCACGCTTCAGTCATGCTAACTGTTGCAATACGAATGGACACCACAACCGTTATCTTTCTTGCAACATTTGTTAATAGTTTGTAAATTTATTAGATCAAAGGAGTATTGTAAACCCCACCACACCAATATAAACATGTTCTTTTTTTTTCCTTTAATACAAACCTACCTAGTTAATGGTAGGATGGATTGCAATTATATATGCATCTGAATTCACTGTTGTGCCTAGATGTCGTACAAAATGAGCTCACTGGATGGGTAGATGCCGGTTCGCTGCAGAGAAGAGAAGACTGTCTTCCTCAAGGCCCATCGCTTGGTGTGACTGTGACCATAAAATTTCGGGTCGACATTGAACAAGCTTGAGAACATGGGCTTTTCAGTCTGAGAGCGGCCATTTGGTGCAGAACAGCCAAAGGTTAGGTATGGATATCAGTATATGGTCCACCACTTCCAACATTGGGTAATAGCCCTTTTTACAAACAGAGAGAATTCTTTCCCTCAAGTAAAGTGAGTTTTACTGCAATTTTGAATTCTCAACAACTGTCAGAACAAAAAAAAGGGCAAGCTTCTGTATTTTCTGGGCTTAGTGGACTCCAGAAATCAGATGATGAATTTCAGTAAAAAGTTGCGAATTTTTCATCATGCAGTTCAGAATTATGAATGAGCCAAGCGATCCCCTAAACTGCTAGAAGCTGGAATTGACAAGTCTGTGCGAGGCCTGAGGGTAATGCTCAGAGATATCCCCCTATAAACATGTAGAAAAAAGGGTTTAGTAGAATAAATGAGCCAAGCGTCTCTTTCTTGACTGCAGCTCAGCTGTGCTTGTCCTTGGAATGGTTCTAATGGAGAGCAACCATCTTTAGAGTTTAGTACCCACGAATGATTTTAGTCCATGAATTTCCCATCTACTTACTTTTACCCCGGATCATTCCCAAAACCGACAGAAGGTACCAAAAAACCTAACATATTTTGTTCCTGGCTTTTAACGGCTTATAGAACAATAAGGGAACAAGGAAACTGTCGTCTTATAAGCATTCACTGTCCAGAGTGGAAGCTCAAACCCACTGAATGCACTGTTGAGAGTATGTGCACATAATTTCAGAAACCAGTCTGTTTATTATTCATGGATGATTTAGGATATCATTAACCACAGAGAGAACTAAAAATGTAACTGGCAGTTTACTGCCTACATGTACCGTCAACTGCCCATTAATGCTGTCAAAAGCAACACATCATCTGGAAGAAATACCTCAATCCAACTCAGGTGAACGAATTCTGGATTTGACCAAACACAGAATTCTGTCCCACCCTCTCCCTCTTGGCTTTCAAATTGACGGAGTCCAGAGCTAACAGCAGTCTCTACTCCAAAGTCCAAAATTTTATAAATCCAATTAATCCTCCCTCCCCACCGTCCCTACACAGCATTGAACTGCCCCCATGAGTGCCCAAATCTCCACCGACCATACAACACTGCCGTCAAAAATGCCGCTGCAACCCTCGCTTCTGGAACCGCCACTTCTCTGGCTCTTTCTCTCTTCTAAGATTTTTCTTGAACTCTGCGAGAGTTTTAACGGCGGACTCTTGCAAGATTAAGCAACCATTTTGAGAGAAAAAAGGGTGCCATGGCATTGCCCTTCTCGATGTCGAAAATAACTCATCGTCAATGCTGATGAAGTCAGGAACGGGTCACACCAAAACCAGAAAGAACGGGTGTTCTTCAATGATACGACCTTAAATGATGCTAGATTTTCATCGCTTTTTGACAAAAGAGAAATGATGCGAGGGAGGAGAAAACCCTCTTCTTCTCCGGCAAGGATTTTCAATGACGAGTGAAGCTCCTTAAGCACCTACTGTATTTCAGCCTACGCAGGCCCGGATTTGAAACTTGAGATTTTTTTATCGTTTAGGTCGATGAATATATAATCGTAAAACTTAGATTTAAAAGCTTGAATAGTGATGTTTTGTTATTCTTCTTCCTCGCCCTTCTGTATTAGGGATCAGCTAGATGAATTTCTCAATCCAAAAATTTTAAAGAATTTTTTTTTTCTTAAATAAATCTATTTTTCTCTTTCTCTTGGAGTTCAAATCCACTGCATGAAATTCCCATAAATAAATTTTAGGTCTAAATTGATGGCTTTTTTCTGAAGCTCAAGATCTCCACCTGGTCATTTCTTCAAATTGCTTCATTCCTGAATATTTTCATAGGCTCGGTGCTGTGTAGTGTGTAGGGACGGTTGAGAAGGAGGAAAAGAGAGAGAAAGAATGAAAAAAGAGAAAGAAGCGGGAGGGTTTAATTGAATTCATAATTTTTGGAGTACAATGCCGTTAGGTTTGGATTTTGGACTCGTCCGTTTGAAATGTAAGAGAGAAGGAGAGTGACGTGTTCGATTTTAATTGGGTGGGACAGAAATTTTAGAGACAGATGAGAACACCACAGAGAGGAATTGCCTGCAGAAAGGCGAACTAATCATACAAATGCACTTGTTGCATGGTGGCTCTTCTATCTACTATTATCTTTAGCAGTGAAAAGCTAAGATTCCAGCTGTTGGTCAGAGGAATTGACTAGTTAGTTTGTTCTACCAAACAAAACTCATGGCTTGAGGATAGAAGGGAAAAGACAATCCGGGTGATGGTTGGAAGAAGCACACAGGATTTCGGTTCACTGGTTAATTGACGGAAAGCGAGTAATTCTGAAAGTAAAACACATGGAACAAAGAAAATGCTGCTAAGTGCTAACTACTACTTCAGGCTGATTAATAATGTTATAGATTACCCAGAAGCATGCCATGCAGGTGGTGACTGTCTCATTTACTTTACCTCGTCTACATCTCAGAAGGGCCAAAGTTTACTCTCATTTACTGCACCTCACCTACATCTCAGAAGCCTTCCCCACTTTCAGAACATTGTCTACAGACTTTCATTCAGCAGATAGGGATTCATCGCCCTCTGTCCAGAAGAATGTAGGTACCTGAACTTGTCTCAAGGCCAAGCCATTCTGATCACGGACAGGGTGTCAAAACCACATTTATTTGTCATGTTTGGTAAAAAGTGGGTGAATGGTGACCCCTCGGTCAAGTTTTTTGAAATTTGGCTGTTATAACTTGTGAAGCCTTATTTCCCTTCAGTAGCCATGTATTAAGAAAAGACAGATGCCACTTTCCGGAATAAGGGAGCATGCAAATCTTGTATCATTCATAATTCCTTGCATCTGAACAGGGGAGCATGCAAATCTTAAGTACAGTGCTCTAATGAAGCTTAATTGGATTAAACTAACCATAACAGGTACACATGAACATGATTTGGATGTCTGCTTCAAAAGTAATCCCCCCCCCCCCCAACCCCACACAATTTACAGCCAAGAAAATGGGTTTGATGAGGGATGTCAAGCAACTCAAGCAATTTAATGTAGTAAATACCAATACACAAGAAACAAATCAGGATCACGAGGGCTTGACAAAAAGTACAACAGCTCCAGTTAGAAGAAGTGGTTTGTTTGAAGTTGAAAGGGCTAGAAGAGTCAAGGATAAATAAAAAATGACACGAGTAGTAGTAAAAAATGATTTAAACACTAATAATTTAACAGTGGATATGGTTTTAAATATAACTGATTGGTAAAACAGGATTCTTGTAGCCGATCCCATATAGTTGGGATAAAACATGGATGATGATGATGATGAAATACCACCACACAGGAGAAAATTGGAGCAAAGCCATGCGACTCATTTTGCATATTCCAGTGGACCATCCTGTATTTTCATCTCAGAAATCAGTTAGGCTTCTACTATTTTGATTTTCTGAAAATATTAATGTCCATAACACAATCTTCTGCTTCTGGAACTCGTTTCCCCCAATTGAAAGGAAATCCCTTGGCTTATTCATAAAATCAAAAACAACTTAAGAAGATGCTATCGCCATCCAACAAACAGCCTTAAAAGACAGGCAGGTAAAGCATTATTTTCTATATCTATGATATGTGAAAGGAAACCACAGTTTACAGTACAAAAAGAGGATACAATTCAAATAAGAAGCAGCACATATTAATAAAATAAGCATAAAGGAGAAGGATGAGTTCCTACATGGGATTAAGAAGTTAGTGGAAACAAAGGAAAAGACAGAGGACCTCTGAGATTCTTTCTCTACTCAAATACAGGAATTAGCAATGTAGAAGACAAGCATTAATCTCGATCCCCCGGAAGTAACCGCCATAAACTAACAACGAATAACTAGAAGCAGAAAACCCAAAAAACATTCCCCAAATCGCTAACCCTCTTCAAAATCCATCTGAATGAGACAACCCACTTCCCGTCCTTCTTTCTCTTTTTTTTTTCTTTTCCCTCAAATTTTGGGTAGAAAAAAAAATCTGAATAAACTATAGAATCAAGCCTGTGAATCGGTCTTCCTACTGGAACCTTCTCCTTCCCTCTCCTCCAGCAGTCTTCCAGCCTCCTCATCCGCCTGCGTTGCCTTCTTCTGCGCTTCCTTCGCCTTAAGCGCCTGCAACTTTGAGTGATTGTAATATGCAACACCCAAGAAGGCAAGACCATACCCAAACAAGTTAATTGGAGTCACAGTATCCTTGATCACCGACCATGAGAATGCAATCAATAGCCAGTCCTTCACAACTCCAGCAACATTCATGGTGAGTGCCGAGGTCTTCCCAACAAGCAAAAACACGGCAAGATTCAATGCAAGGGCGCAGAACGAATTGGTCCCAAAGATCAAGAAATCAAAGTGAAAGCTTGACGTCTGCTTCAACACAGGAAATTCGACGAGCACCCACGGGACAAACAAGAAGACAAGGCAGCACGGAGCAACATAGTAAAGAGAAGTAATTGGGTTAAGAGTGATTCCCTTAGAAGTCAACAAGATCTGGATCATGACCAAACGCGTTGCTTCGAAGGCGACGGCGCCAAGCTGGAGAATTACGCCCCAGCTATCGAAGCGGGCTTCACCGTAAGCGGCAATTGCAACACCAAAGGAGATGGAAACCATGTTGGCCATGGTTTCAGACTTGAAATTCTCCTTCTTGTGGAGGACACCAATGGAATAGACGGCGACGGGCATGAGGGCCTTGAGCATTTGAATGAAGGAGACGGAAAGATAGATGTAGGCGGAGTTAGAGAACCAGAGGCTAAGGGAATAGAGAGCTCCGATGGGGAGGACAGAGGAGACATAGAGATCGCGGGACATGGAGACGGGCTCGACAAGCTTGAAGACGCGAACGAGGAGGAAAGCGAGGGAGGAGCAGAAGGCCATGTGGATCATGGTGAGGGAGATGGGGAAGGGCCAGTTGTAGAGCTTCTTGTCAAGTATGTACTTGTTGTAGACGATGACAGTGAAGCTGAGGAAGATCCATATCCCAACGTAGGCGTAGGATAGCAAGATCTTCTTCACGACGCTCTCGCTCAGAGATGCCCCCTTCCCCATTGCTTCTGAAAACCCTAGACCAAGAACTGACTGATGAGGCGATGGAATGAAGCGAGTAGAGATCAGGACTTCGGGAGGGTGTAGGATAAGAGGGGGAGAAGAACTGGTCAATCTATAGCTGTTTGTTTTTGTCTTCTGAAGAAGACTATTGAGTTTTATTTCTCTGGCCCCCGAGAGAAGAGAGAGAGATGGGGGGAAACGAAGACTGGAAGGGGAAGTTGTTTGGAGGATGCAGAAAACTGGAAATGTTGTTAAGTAGGGGTGGGGACTTGGATGGGCTAATGGGCTTACTGTTTAGATGGGCCCATTAGCGATTTTTTCCAAACGAATGACTTTCCCTTCATTAAATAAAAATGGGGCTGTCAATGTGCCGGTAATTTCACCCGTACCTGTGGGCTCGCCCCAATTGGGATGGGTTTTTAACCATTAATCGGGGTTCAGGGCGGGTTCGGGGAAAACCCAAAATTCTGGGGTCGGGGACGAGGCGGGGATGGTATTTGTCCACCCTGCCCCGATTATATTATAAAAACGTAATATATAATTATTAATATATACTAGTATATATTATATTATACTACATAATATAAAATAGTTGCAGATAGATTTAGAAAATAAAAAATTAATTAACTAATAAGGATGCAAATAAGAATGACCGGAGCAGGGTGGGGCAAAGTCGGGGTTCTCCATTCCTCTCGGAGTCAAGCACGAGACAGGCAAAACCGGCTCCTGCCCCACCCCGTTGGCATTTTTACTCCACACAACCAAATCGAACCGCTTGAACTGGTTATCAGTTTCTGCCATTCTCGTTCTTGCCTGTTCTAAACCAATTAAGACGCAAACTAATTATTGAGTCAATAATATATAAAGGTTACCAAATTTTATTAGATTATCTCTATTAACGTACAAATTTGATAGATAATATATAAAATAATTTTGGTTAGAATCACTTGATTTATTAACATATAAGGCCCGACCCATTGAGGAACCCCCCCAAGGACATAAAGTATTAATAGATGAGCTAAGCAAAACAGCCAAACAGGAGGGACAATTGAATGATTTTCATGGTTAAGGTCAGGCCCGACCCATTGAGAAACAACCCCCCCCCCCCCCCCCCCCAGCAGGGCAAGGACATAAAGTATGAATAGATGAACTAAGCAAAACAGCCAAACAGGAGGGACAATTGAATGATTTTCATGGTTAAGGTCCTTAAGGATCTGTGTCCTTTATACGCTTTTCAGTTTCTGTTGTTCCCTAGTAAATGAACCGGTCTTCCCACTAAATATAATAAATGGTACTGTTATTGTTATTTTTTTAAGGCATAAATGGTACTGTGATTAGTTATTACCACTAAAATTGTATGTTACCCTCCAATTTAAAATAAAAGAAAAAAACACAAGATAGAGATTGAGCTTAACTGTTCAGTTAGGCAGTTGGTCCGGTTTGTCAGGTGGAACAATCAAAGTCGTTCAGAGCTCATGACCCGAACGGCTATCCGGTTCATCAGTGTGACGAATACCATTCCATCCGTGGCAAGTGGTGTATTTGACATATTGTATATGAAAACGATGGTTTTACCCCTTGCCCACGCAAAGGAAATGGGCCCACTAAGAAAAATACCGGGCCACAAGTGGTCTTATCAAAAAGGATGAGCCTCGTGGAGGCCCATTAATGAATCTCCCATCGTCACGAAACATTTACTAGGTGAATCGAATTACGTGAAAGAAGTGCAGGGGGGAGATTCTGATCGGATGGTGAGGAATCTACCCGTGTCTGAAGATATTTTACATGGTGGGCCCATCCCTAATGCTTGGCGTTGATGAATGGTCATAGATTCCTGCACCCTACCTATCTAACGCTCACTTTGCAAAAGTCTGGATGACTGGATCACAATTTTTCTTCCAAACAATACTAGATCTCAATATCTCAAAGTACATTAGTACTGTGTTAATTAAATTAATAAATGAAATCCCTTCAATTGCAAATCAACACATGAAATCCCTAATTTGCAAATGAAGTCATCTTTTTTTTCTTAAACTTACTCCACTGGAGGAGAGATGGTCACCTTCAATTTTATTAATTAATTACAGGTCAGGTCAGAACCAAATAAAACGTTTTCTGAAACTGGTGTAACACGACTGTGGTGCATTCATAGTATTGAACTGTCAATGTTCAAAAGGCTTGACTCTGAATCTTTGGGTTGCGTTTGATTGCTGTGCAATTTTATTTGCATTAGTGTAAATTAAAAATATGCATATTCTAATTTAATTTTGTTTTGAGCTTGGTTATAAAAAGAAAAATTATTGCCAATCAACTGGTATCATAAAAAAAAAAATGGTCAATGAGGAGGTATTTATCAAATTTCATCGGGGTGCTTTAATTGGTCAAAACTCTACTAATACTATGTCTTCCCATATCATAGGTTTTTCCTTGCTTTATTTTACTTCAGATCTTATTTTACTTCATTTATACACAATCAAATAAAATAAGATAAAATTTGAAAAACAAATAAATCCGAATTTACATTCAAATCATTTAATTTTGCATCAATACAAATAAATTTGCACTGCAATAAGCACAATCAGGTTTCATTGGTATTGGTGTTTCTACCTGAAACATTTTTGGTTGATGAGTGAGAGATTTTCTTTTCTTAAAATGAAACATTTTGGATTGATATTAGTCAATGCAAATTGTTATTTCTACCTAAAACATCAATTTGGTAGTTTCAATTATAAACATCAATGATCAATCCTTGCATTCTTGTAACTGAAATGGACTAAACATATTTTTCAACCCAAAAGGTTTGACATAAAAAATAGCAATGGTACTTAACCTAAATTACTTTGATATTCAAAAATTCTTTATATTTTATAAACTTGGAATTTTCCTTCCATGCTCCCTTAAGCTATGTTTGGTTTGAAGGAAAAATTAAGAAAAGGAAAGTGCCAAACGCAGCCTTAGTGGTGAATAAGCTTAGCTTAGACTGAATTAATCATTAGAAATGTCACATGGGGTCGTGCTGATTATTCTCAAGATTTTATTGAGATGATTATTTTATGTCTAAAAAAATTATTATATTCCAATAATACCCCTAAATCTGAATTATTTTTAGAATTGGAATCATTTTCTTCAACAATTATTGTGGCTGGTAGGCTGCTACCAAGTTTTCTTTTATGTTTTTTCATCTTTGGCCGACCGAAAACTTTGAATTGAATCATACTGAAGTTTGGCTTGATGGAATAAGTCAACTAATTATGCTACCTAACCAAAAGGATTGTATCAAAAACCTAACTATATATTTATTTATTTACTTACTTATTTTTAAAAAAGTTGTGCCCTTAATCCTATGTACTGCAAAGCCACGTGGCAGATATGGGAGGTGCCACGTCAAAGTTGAACGTGTAAATGTGCAATTATTTATCATTCATGCATGAACGTGACAAGGTTACGTTATTAAGCAGTTGTTAAGTTGTATTGAATGAATGGCGGTTGGCTAATTGCCCTAATACTTGGTTTCATGGTTTCAAAATCAGATTGGATCAAACGGTTGGACTGGAAAAATCGGAAATTGATTCTATTTTATCTCAAAATTATTATTTTGTCAAAAATTGTTGATTTGATCAGTAAATCATTGACTTGAGTGGTCAAACTGTTCAAACTATTCAACGGTTTTTACCATTATTTATTTTTTATTATTTTTTTATTAGAATAATATTTATTCAATTTAAATGGTCAGACCATTCGACCCAAAAATCAGACCCCTGACCGATTCATTGTCCGCTCAATTTTAAAAACCTTGCTTGATTCATTTAGTAATTTAATAAGACTTAGGTGTTACTCGGACCTTGGTATTCTTTGGTAATGCCCATGTGGGTTCACCGTTGGATGCTTGAGCACAAGAGATTTTTCAATGGAGTGGGTCTATTCAGAACTGGATTACTGAACCGAATGAACCGGTTATATGTGTGCTGGTTATGTGGTTTGTATGTCGATTAATAACCGGGTTGGGACTTGGGAACTGCTATACGTATCTTTTGCTGAACGATACATCTTTTTAAGTTAAAGAACATTTATATCTTAATGATTAAAATCTGAGTTGAGATGGCGGAGTTGGTCTAAGGCGCCAGATTAAGGTTCTGGTCTACATTATACTTTTTGATTTCATATATCTCATATACATTTATGAATGATCTATACTAATATTTGTAAAAAATAACCCAAAAACAGAATTGTTTCTGGGTCGACGGTCCGATCGTCCAATAGTTAGGTTAGAACAGACGACCCATTCTGGTAAACAAATTAAAAAATAAAAATGATTAAAAATTGTTGAACGGGTCGATGTTTCAACCGCTCAGGTCAATGGGTTGTTGCTTTTTCAACGGTTTTTTGCCAAAAATTGGGTTTGGGGTAAAACAGAACTGCTTGCCTGAACGGTTCCCAAGCCAAATAGTCCGACCATCCGGATCAATGGCAATTTGAAAACATTGATTTACACAGTTAATCATAATTATCTAATTTTTGCATTTTATATGATAAATATATTGAAAAATTAACCAATAAATATTAATTTTTTTATAAAAATAATAGTAAAATAATTAAAAATATTATTTTATTGATAAAATATTAAATTTTTAAATTTTTAAAAAATTAAGTAAAGTAATTAATTTTTTATTAACAAAAATATTAAAATATGAAACAAACAATAGGACTTCAACCTTTGAGGGAAAATATGAAGTAGGGGATAAAAAATTAAGTGTGGACAATCCCTAACCACAGATTTTGCTATGGATGAGAAATTAGGGCTAGCAGAGACCGATTCTGTCCACAACCTCTGCAGAATGGATATTCATTCCATGGATGGGACCGAAGATGAACACCGTGTAAAGTAGCTTAGTAGGCCAATATAATGGGGTCCCCATTCAACAATAGTCCAGAGCTTAACATATTTCAAATTAAGGAATTTTATTGTCTCTAGTTATTAAATGGACCTGTTCTTACTTGATAACCTTAATGCTTAATTAAGGATAATTAATTGGCTACTTAAGGAAATAGACAGTAACACACCCACCTACGCACAGAAATTCAGAAATTTGAATCATGGAAATTGGACCAATATGTTCATATAGTCCAACGGTAGTCGGTAGACCAATGAAGAGACCACACGTTTGGAGTGAGTAAATGATTGATCGGGATAGGTTTCTTGTTTGCTTCTCGCTGAGTAAAAGTTGTTTGGTAGAGCTACAGCAAGCAATTGCTGTTTCACGCATAAAGGGAAAGGGAATTCTAAATCATTGGAGGACTTAAATGCACATTTTCTAATTTGGTGCCATCTAAATCCCACCAAAAAGTTGGAAAAAATGGATAGAAAGAAGTCATTTTCCATAGGTGTTTGGAAAATGGAAAGTTAGACTCAGCTTTTTGCATCACAAAAATGCCTGAAAGGGATCTAGTTCCTTAGGTGGTAGAAACATTCTACTTGGATTTCAAATCTCTCTCTTAATGCCCGTTAAATAGTTGCTGAATTAGGAAACAAAAGAATTAAATTGGATATAAGGTTTTAAGTACCGCAATGTGTCAGTGAATATCGTAAGATTTGTATCAATTTTCTGGGTCATTGATACATGAAATACTTAAAACCAGGGTTATTTAATAGTTTTAAATTATAACAACCATGTTAACATATCTAAATACAAATTATTAAACTAAAAAATTAAAAAGGAAAGTATCGAACTGATTAGACACAAGACCATCTCAGTACTTTGAACCTTGATTGAATTTGACATTGAAAATATAACCATATTTACTATGAAACAAAAGAAAAAAAAAAAGGATTTTTGGCTATAGCAACCATTTAACTTAGCAAAAAAACCCACTTTAGACCCTAAAAGAAATTAAAAGGTTATTTTTGCCTTCAAATTATGATGAAAAGGCCATTTTAAGGAAAAATAAAAACATACTTATGTGACATTACTCAAATTTGAAAATGCTACTTTAGACCCTTAATTTTGAAAATGGCACTTTAATAAAGTTAAGTATATTACTTCAGGGTTTATGATGGTATAAAGTTAATTAAGTAAATTAATAAATTACATTAATTATGATAATTGATTAAAAAAAAAACTGAATAAGTAAATTAAATTAATTAAAGAAACTAAGTTAGTTAAATAAATAAAACTAATTGATTTAAATAAGTAAATTAAGCCAATTAAGCAAGGTTTTAAAAATTGAACTGAAAATGGAACCACTTTAGCCTAGGTTGGATAGTTTGGTGTTTACCTCAGGCTTGGGTTGGGCTCAAGCCTTTTGCCCAATTCTTGGGGTTGGGCTCTGGTTGACTTTAAACTCAGCCAGCCCACCGAACTTGCACCCCTAAATTAAACTAGATAAGTAAATTGAGGTAATTAAGTGAATTAACTAATTGATTAAGTCAATTAAGTTAAGTAGAGTAATTAACCAATCAAAGCTAATTAGGGTAGATAAATAAATTAAGCTATTATTAATTAAGATAAATAAAATAATTAAAGAAATCAAGTAAATTAGTTTAATTTAGCAAATTGAGTTACTAAGCTAACTAAGTAAATTAAGTTATTGTTAATTTACTATTAGTTAAGCTAAGTTAGTATTTAAGTAATAAATTTTCTAAATTGTTATTAATTATTTACTATTAAATTAATTATTGTTAATTTAATGACTCTAATTTGATAAAATCATTGAAGTAATTTATTTAAAGTTAATAAAAATTATTTTTAAACTAATATTTTTTTTATTTTATTATTTTATTCATTGTATAATGGATCATGTCGTCTATTTTTTTCTTAAAGTAGCCTTTCCATCATAGTTTGAGGGGGTAAATAGTTTTTTTTTTTTAATTCTTTAAAGTCTATAATAGTTCTTTTAATTCTTTAGTCTAAATGGCTCTTTTAATTCTTTTGAATCCATGTTCCAAAATATATATGGCCGTGCATTTGTATGACATGTAACATTTTCCAGGCTCATTGATATGTGAAATACTTAAAACCAGGCTTTTTAAATACAAATTATAACAATCATGTTAACATGCCTAAATACAAATTATGAAACTAAAAAACTAAGAATAAATAGAGTGTCGAATTGATTAGACGCTCGACCATTTCAAAACTTTGAACTTTGATTGGATTTGATATTGAAAACATAACCATACTCATTACCCTTTTTCTTCTGTAATTTTAGGATAGGATTATAGGGCTTCTATTTATATATAACCCATTAGGATAGGATTATAGGGCTTCTATTTATATATAACCCATGTTACACCAACCTGGTCCAAAAACAGTAAAACTCCCCATTACATTATTTCCTTACATTTATGGGCTAGCTGGAAAGGGAGGGGATCTTTATCTAGGTTCTGATATTGGAGTGTAAGTTAGAATTAGGGATGGCAATTTCTACCCTATCCAGTAGGTACCTTCCCCAATCTGCCCATTGGGATTTTTTTTTTTTTTTTGGCTTAAAAAAATGGATTTTGGGATTTTATAACTCGTATAGGTATGGGTAAAGTACAGTACTAGGTTAAATCCAGCCTCCCCAACCAGTATATTATTTGAAGACATATTAACTTAGGCTTAGTTTGGAAAGAGTACAAATACAAATATATATAGTACAAAACCTTATATTTTGTATTATTTTTTACGTATTTGTATTGTTTATATTTGTATTTGCATGTATTCTTTTCAAAGTGAGTCTTAGTTTGGAAGGAGTACAAATACAAAAATGTACAGTACAAATACTTACAAAATAATACAAAATATAAGGTTTTGCACTATACATATTAGTATTTGTAATCCTTCCAAATGGAGCCTTATGTATTAGGTGCTGAATGTAATAATATTTTGAATTTTATGTGAAGGATAATTGATAAATAGTTGTTTTTAAATATTTTAATCAAATAATTAAAAATTTTGATGTTTTCTTTCTATTTTACTTGTTTATTGTTTATATATAACAGGAAATAATAAGAAATTAGATGCCGGTTTTGGACCCGACTTGTCAATCTAACCCACCCACCCTCAAATGTGGGAGGGTAGGGTTGGGGAAAGTTTTGCATTTTCATATGTTGGGAGGATTAGGATTCTGAAAATCCAACCCAGTATGGGTTTTGTGAAAGGTACGGGTTGAAAGAGATATAGGAAGGTGTATAAAACCTACAATTTATAAAACCCTCCCCGAACCTACCCTATTGCCATTTTTAGATAAAACAGACCGGTTGGGTCCAGCTTTTCAGCATGTAGATCGGTGCATGCATGGCAGCATGGGACGGGAGCGTCTCCAAATAAACCCGTGAGAATATGATCATGGTAATTTTGGCAGTACAAGCTTATGAATGAAGCCATGCAGCAGATGGACATCAAGTATTGCCCAGAAAAGACCAACTTTGTGTCTTTGGCTCATTTCACTTTATCTTACAGGTCCCTATATTGGGGCCCTCTAAAGTTGGGGTTTGTTTGGACTTTGGACTAAGTTTTGAAGGACAAAAAATTCAGGAAAAAGAAAAAAAATCTGTCTTGATTTGTTAAGGATCAGAGCCAAACCCATTAGAATCTCAAGCCCAAAAATGATGGAAGACAGGGCAATCAAAAGCCCAAAATGGAGAACACCACACAGAATGGCAGGAGGCCGTGATTGAAGATGATAAAGCCCATTAGAGTCAAGCCCTAAAATGATGGAAAATAGGACACTAAAAAGCCCAAAATGGAGAACACCACTCAGGATGGCAGGGGGCCGTGAGTAAACATGCTAAAGCCCATTAGAATCAAGCCCAAAAATGATGGAAAATGGGGAACTCAAAAGCCAAAAATGGAAAGCCCAACGCAGGAGGCCGTGACTGAATATGCTCTAAACTTAGGGTATCAGGTGTCTTATTAATTTTGAGTGATCTGACTTCTGAGAATGACTCAAAAAGATCTGATCTATTTATAGGTGTTTGTATGGTAATGGACTTTTTTTATTATTTTTTTAATTTTATTGATATAGATCACCAAGGTGTCAAATGAGATTAATGATGAATCGTACAAGTTTGGACAAGAGAATTGTTGTTTTCTTGCTTGCATGCCTTTTCATTTTTTTCTTTTTCTTTTTCTTTTTTTTTTCTTGCTTTTCAAGTTTCCTTTACTATTTTACTTTCTTCCTTTTCTGTTATTACATCTTTTGCATTCCTTTTTCTTTTATTTTTCTTATTTAAAATTTCTATTCTTTATTTTCAAACTGCATTGCACGTGCAAATATGATTTTGGCGATGACATGGTCACTTGATGTCCCTCCAATTAGACCTGTTCATGGGCCGGGCTCAGGCTTAGTTTTTGTCAAAATTCTAATGGGTCCGGCCCGAAGCCCGAACCTGAGACAGTGTAAAATTGGGCCCAAAGCCCATCCCGTAAACAGGTCTACCTCCAATGTGAAAAAGCTGAATCAAATTCGCGTTTCATAGTGAATATTTTTTATTTCAAGTTAAGACGTATACAAATCTTTGCTGCTTCAGAGTGAATATTTTTGCAGCATCAGCAGCTATTTTTCTCGCTTTTGCAACCACATGCTTTCCAATCAACTGCAGTGCATGTCATGAAAATCAGGATGCCTCTTGTAACTAAAGAAATGATATCATTGTCATCACCCATACGTTCCTGACTATATGGGGTCGGCTACATGAATCCTGTTTAACTAATCCGTTCTATTTAATGCCATATCGACTGTTAAAATGATGGTCGGGATCAGTTTAATATTAATGCAGCTCTAAGGACCATCAAAAGAGTATTCTTGCAAAGGAGCTGAAGTGAAAAATCAATGGATTTCCCACATAGCTCTAGTCAAGGCAGTGAAGCCCAAATAGAAAATCTTAGACTTTGTATTGGATGTTTCTTTCTCCAGACATCATAGTCATCTTAACCTTCACTTTTCTGCCAAGCTTGAGGTCAACATTACTGCTATTGTGGCTAGTGGTAGCACTGTAGGTTTAACTTGTGGTGTCAATTCCGACGTGGTTGTCATCAGTGTCAAGCTCATTCATTTAAGTGCCTAGCTCAAGTGCAAACTGATGGATAGAGCCACCTAAATGGTGGGTAAAACTGTAAGAAAGTTCAATCTGATGTATTAAAATTCTGTCAACTCAAAGATGGGTCATTCGTTCTATGATTTCTACCTGATCCAGATGATGAAAGCCTAACCAATTAATAAAAGGGGTTTGACTTACCTTTATGAATCAAAATCAGAACAAGTAGGATTAGTCTTAGTTGATTAAAGAGTTTCTTCCTTCCCATAAGCATTAAGCATTGTTCATGCCTTAACGCTTTCTTTAGCATATGAACTGAAAGAATAATTAGTTACATACAAGGTTCAAAATATCGCAACGTATCAGTGTTCATACATTCATCGGTTTTTGAACCCACTAAAGCACTATTTACATTGATTTTGAGGGGTATTTTTGTGTTCAAATATAAAGTCCCCTCCTTGAACATTCTTAACCCAGAAATATCAGCCTGAAAAAAAGAGTTGCACTCTGTAAAACTGTGCAAAATGCAAATTTTTGTGTTTTGTGCATATCAATACTCTGAACCATGGTTATCCATTGTTTGGTCTCCATAAGGATGGAGTAATGGTAAATTATGCTCATAGATGGGAATGGGAATGAGAAATCACTCCAATTTTTTCTTTTTTTGGTATTAAGAAATTACTCTAACTGGTTGATCATAGTAGATTCCATGAACTTCCATGTTGAACCTTCGCACTATTTTCCTTGCAATCTTTCATAAGAACCCAATAGAAGTAAGGTAGGGCAATCTTATCAGGCTGATTTTTATCAAGGAAAACATGACATCCTCCAATTCTTGATGCTAAGTAAAATGGATTCATTTGAACTTAGTTTTGATTGACATTTAAAATCACATTATTGTCAGCTGAAATGAATTCATTTCCAGTTGTTCAGAGAAAAACAGAAATCAGTTAATGTCCTAAAATCTTGAAGTGGTCTTATTCCAATGGCTCCATAGATTATGAAATTATTCTCCAAAATATAAAGGAAAACCACATCAGAGTTAATTCATTTTATGTCTCATTGAACAGGCTAAAAACTATATTTCTTTTCTGGAACCTTCCAAGATGGCAATTGATATCACCCTTTTGGCATGACAGATCATTAATAGTTTGTAACACAGAAGCTGCAAACCTCCAGATGCAGCCTTTACATTATTTTCAGTCCCTTGTCTCCACCATTCCATGTATTGGAACTATTACTGAATTGATGCTTAAGCATCATGAAGACTGCTAGCTTGTTAAGACCTTTTTCCCTTTTACTCTTTTCCTTCAGTTGGCTGATTGAAGAGATCCAGATGTGTGCCATAGCTACTGTCTAGAGAAGGACCATTGTCCTGTGCCATAACAAATTCCATCTTATGGCCAGAACACAGTGACTTGGGGTCCTTGAATATCCTAAGAGAGAAGGTTGTAGAGATAATAGCACGCCAAACAAGCAGGGGACGCCTACATAGAACCCGTTCTATGTTGTTGAGTGGCAAATGATGCTAGGTGTCATTGAATTGTTGAGTTGTAGGGTTGATGTTCACATACAATTGTTTGATGCATCAGAACTCAAGCACACAAACTTACCAGCCTCATCAAGGAAAAGAAAATAGGATCAATAAAGTTAAAGAGCTTGCTTCTAAAAGCTAGATAGGATTAGAAGCATAAACATGGTGGTAGGTGAGAGAAAGACCATAAACAGACCCCATCTTTCATTTGTGCATATATAGGTGTATTAGCAGTAACTTGTCTTTAGTGATTGATTTATCTGAGAAATCTGGTCTTTCATAGGATTGAGCAACATCAAACGTGAATGTACTATGACAACCACTTGGTTGAATGTATTTGAAAATTGTGGCCTTTAGCCAATTTATTGGTGAAAACAAAGATGCCTTTTTTTGTCCTCGCCTCCTTTGAAAATAATAAAACTAAAAAAAATGCCAAGGGAGAAGCAACTGGGTTGACTGGAACTATTTGACCAAGAGTAATCCCAAAAGTGGTGAAAATCCATTGGTCATCACTGGTGTTTGCTTCTACTTTCAGGTGGACATCAGAGATATTTCAGACATGAAAGAACACAATAGAGGAAAGAAAAAACAACTACATATGTTAATAACTTACCAAGTGAAGACATCTAGATCTTTGATCACAAAAAGCAGGTCACCTATCACCTTGGTAGTGAAACAGGCATTACAATCCCCTAAAAGTAGTAAAATGTTCCACCATTTGTCTTGATATTGAATAAGGCCTTTTTCCCACACATTGTAAAGGAAATGGAAGATGAGCCTGCTTTCCATCATCCTCAATCCTAATCTTGTATAACAACCACCTCCTTGATAATTGATTATTTAATGAGTTGCATGAAGCTCCGGATTGTTGGATACCTCCTCTGCTTAAAGAGGTGTAGGTTCTAATAAAATAGCCTGCATGAAGCACCTAAACAAAAGCATTGCCTATCAACATTTCTCCATTCTAGAATTGATCAGTAAGGTGAAAAAAGTGTACAAATTTGTAAGCAAACATATCTCATACAGAATTTGAGTAGTTGCTTCAGTGGAAAAGCCTACCTCTCCCTTGAAAGGGGTTAGTTTTATTTCCTCATTATCAGCTCCAACATGTAATGGTCTACAGATTTTTCTAGTATACAAACAAACTTTTGAACAAATTGTACTTACATATAATTGATTACTTTTCACAATTCACATGGTCCCCTAAGATGTACTAGGGAGTTCATGTTCAACCATTTCTGTGAGCTGGATGGATTTCATTAAGTCAAGCGTCCAACTGTCTTCTCATTGTTGCTTCACCCTTGATATAGAGGGAATGATAGAAGCTTCGGGGGCATTTTCTCCCTTACCCTCACCTTTTTCAAATAGAGAATATGCCTTGACAGAAATTAATGCATAAGCTTTAAAGAGCAAGGTGTAAGGAAAAGATGGAAATGGTTGCTGCTGACATGCCATCTTATGATATTAATGCTCAAAGAATAGGGAAGAGTATTAAGAAAGCAATAGATGGTTTATAGGAGAATACAGTATCAGTGTTTGGATGGCTCCACACCATACAGCTTAAGCAAGCCACCTATGTATCTGCAAAAGTTCAAGTCCCAATTTGATCAGAGAGCTAGAGCCTAGATTGCCAATTCATAGATAATAATCAGGATAACACTATTTCAATGACTCACCCAATAGTTAAAACAACAAAAGACACAATCCATAATAGATATTGATAACACTTGTGTTTTGGTTTCAGATGTCTCATGTCATATCCTGGGGGAATGTGCTTCCGGCTAACCCATCCAAACTGAGGACGAATGAGAAGAATAAATCCAAGGAAAAATCCTGAAAGGAATCCTCCAATATGAGCAGAACTGTCCACGTTAGGAAGAAGACCCACGACCAAATTAAGGCCAATAATGAATAAGAGGTTAAAAAGTGATGTACACTGCATAAAAAAAAACAAAAGCCATTTTATAAAACCAGAATAAGTTTAAAACAGCTGAACAAACGTGGCACAACATGTTCTGAACTTAACTAAGGTAAGACAACTTGGAGATCTGTAAGTCATGAGTTCTATCTAAAATGTTTTAAGATCAAAGCAACATTTTCCCATTCAATAAATATTTTTTTTTTGTTTGGTACCAATATAATAAACAATTGCATAACTTTGTTGTCTTATTGTTGAGTTGACTGACCTTGTTCATACAAAATTTCAAAAGATTTCAGTCAGCTAGATTCTTGTAAAACTAAAAGTGATTGATTTACAAATATATCTGATTATAAAGTCACTCAACCTTGATGGGTAAATTGCTCACATATTTTACAAAAGAAGATATAGTTAGAAGGAACCTTATTTGAATAGATTGTCCAATTTGTTAAAAGCTCAGAAAGCATGGCACCTAGCATCCCAAAAAGTGCACCCGAAGCACCAACTGACATGGCTGACTGAAGATTAAGGGAAGATAATAAGCTCCCACCAAAGCCCGAAAGAACATACAGTAGTCCTATTTTCACTGCAAAGTGAAATAGTAAATATTACTTAACATATCTCAGATTTCTTTTTTTGTTTTGAAAAATTAACTCGATACCCCACACATAAAAAAGGGTGAAAATTAAAATAAAAAAATCTAGAAAGGATCAAAATTTTGTTTGCATTTTGGCATACAGTTCTTACAAAATCCAAATTCTTGTTCAAGACGGACACCTATAAATAGAAGGCTCATCATATTAGCAATTAGATGGATGGCTCCAGCATGAAGCCATATGCAAGAGAAGAGGCGCCACCATTCACCCTTCTTCACCACTAGTCTCCACTCAAGGGCTCCCATTAGTTCTAGCCTGCAAAAAGAAAAGAACACTAGGATATAACTTCCATTTGTAGTTGTTTCTAACTGGTAGCTAAAAGTGGATGGATTTGACTGATAAATAGATGATTTCATGTGAATTTGTTCCTCATTATATCCCAAAGTTTAATGTATAGTCCTCAATATTAGAGCAGATCCTAAACCATGCCCAAGAAACAGCTTCAATTGGATAAGGATTATGAGTCCAGTTGGAATGGTAACTCACCCACTGCTTCTTCATTAGAGAATTGGTTTAATAAGTTTACTATTGCAAATAAAGAAATATATTTATCCTTGTATAATTTTCCTCTTAGAATTGTCATAAAAAAGTTATGATGTGAATAGATGAAGAAAGATTCTAAACTGAAGGCATCGAGTATGAATTTCATTTCAGTTATTATAATTTATAAATATTGGGAAAAGTAGCCTAATCTGCTTAATTTGGATTCTTGTCTAGACAATCCACCTGTTTCTGCCACACGAAGCCATAATTTTGCCAAATCCAGACAGACAAGGAACTCTCTTGCCATGTATTCACTCCTCTTGTCCCCATCAGCCCCATACTCCACTTGGTATTGGACCATCACCCCAATGATATCATCAATACTTTTTTTTTTCTTTTTTTCTTTTTCAATCAAAAGTTTGCTCACAGAAAAGAGCTCATTTTTAACTCATCAAATTTGTCCAATTAAGTCATGAATAGAAAATGGAGAGGGGAAGCCATGGGGCCTAGGCCATTCAGTTTTCTTGTCTAAATGACTCCACCATGATGCAAGTGGGTAATTTGTAATTAGAAAAAAAGATGCATACAACATTAAGCAGAGTTGCATCTAGGAAGAAACAACTGCTGGCTATATTGCTAAAGGTCCAGAGGTACATCTAAAATAAAATGTATGCGCATTATAAACCCAAAGTCCAAAACACTATATATCTCATTTAAGAAAATTTAGGAGGAACATTGAATGTTCTAGAGAATCGAACTGAATTCCTTTTAGCAAATAAATGCACTTGTCTCTCAACATTCAGTGTCAACCTTTCAGTGTTTTTATATTACAGAAGCAAGAAGAATATAAAAAAGATAACCACAGGAAAAAAATGAAATAAAGTAAACTTCCAACCACCAAGAACAAGAACATAATTAAATAGAGGATGATCCATGTGACATGTACACAGAGAAAATTGCCGTGAAAAAAAAAATTGAATTATGAAGAAATAAAGATAAACAAATGCCCTTATTGGAGTAATGGGTAAAGGGGGAGGGGGGTGGAGAATTGAAAGAACTGATAACTGAGAGATGGGCTTACGTTGTGGTAGAAGGGCCAAAGAGCGGGTTCTGAGAGAGCGGCTGGAAAGAGAACCTTCCGAGAGAAGGGAAAACACAGAGATCGATGCCGGTTGTGGACGGGCAGTCGTTGACATACATGGTGTACGCAAACAAAGCCACATCTACGATGAAGATTGTGGGCACGAGCCAGGGGAACCATGGCTTTGGCTGGGGCGGGTAGAAGTACTGCGGGGCTCGATCAGGATAGGTCGCCGCCTCTAGATCTGATCGGGGTCCCTTCCCCATTTCCAGATGAGAAAGAAGGGAAATGGGAACTGGGAACCACACCTAGCCTCCGTACCGGCGGTAATGCTACTAGCAAACCGGCGAGATGGAGATGGCGGAGACCGGCGGTGTGCTGTTCCGGGTGTTTGGCGCGTTAGAAACGGATGAGAACCAGTCAACATGGGTTTTGTCCTTCGTGAGAAGTTCAGTTATTTTTCCCGCGAATATGGAGAATTCAGTTATATTTCTATGGTGCTGGCGCCACGTCGGAGCCACGTCATTGGATCACCTTAAACGGTTGAATCTGCTGTTTGGTGTGCCGTTTTCTGAAAAACATTGGGGCAACGATCAATGAAATCGCCCCTTCTAGTTCTGGACGTTTCTCCAAATTCTCGACTGTTGTGTTCAACAAATGCTGATAGGGTATCCGACGTGAAAAACTAGGAACCAGTCAAGTGACCAGTTCCATTTTACCCCAAAACTGTTATGTCGCCAAAAACGTTGATTTGGTTACTAAACCGCTGACCTAGGCTGGGGGTGATCATGGGTCGGGCCGGGCTGGGCTTTGCACTTATGATAAGAACTATAACTTAGGCTTGGGCTCAACTTGTCTCGGGATTCCGAGCCTGAAACATAAGCCTTAGCCCATGTCTATAGGGCTGGGGCCAAACCGGGCCTGATTTTGGGTCAATGTCTTTCATATATAAAACATTGCATACCTATAATATTTTATATTAAATGGCATAACATGCATATAAACTTATTTTATACATTATATAATATAAAATATTACATATAATATAAATTATACATGTTATGCTATGATATTTATATATAAAATATATAATCTAATATAAATTATACATGTCATGTTATAATATAAAATATTACATATTAAGTTCAACCCCAACCCTAAAAATTGCGGGCATGATGTGGGCATGGGCCAAGCCTGAACACAAAACCTAGGCCCAAGCTCGGAATTTTCAGGTTGGGCTTGTGCGGGTCAGCCCGGGCCAAGCTGAAATGATCACCCCTAACCCAAGCGGTCAAACCGTTTGAATCATTTAAACCGTCCAACTGTTTTGGCTCTTTTTTATTTTTATTTTTTTGTCAAAACGGGTTGTTTATTTGTTCCGTTCAAACGATCGACCGTTCGACCTTGGAGCCGAACCCCTAACCTATTTGTTGTCCGGTTCAGTTTTAAAAACCTTGACATTTGATTCTATAGTCATTTATTAGAAAAACACCACTACATTAGCACCACTTAGGTTTAGGGTTGACATTTATTGTGCATGAACCCATTATTTGGTTTCAATTTTCAATATTTATCAAATAAAGATTAAAAACTAGAAACACTTGAAATTATATGCATTTTTTAAAGTTTCTCCCAATGAATCAATGTTTATTGAATTACAATGCTGATATGGAGTATTGTAAGCTGAGGTGGAACTTGTGTTACTTGAAATGCCCACCCAAACAACAAAAAAACAATAAACATTTAAAGTCATACTTTTCAATAAAGCATTTTGAGAAGCACCCCGTCTATAAACTTCCATGAAACCAAACAAATATAAAATGGCTATGTATGGATTTATATACTTGAGGCATTGGAGAGAGTTGAAATCAGCCCCCACAAGATAGTTTCCCACAACATCCCACAGCACATCCCTACTGTGTATTTCTGATACTATCATGGGGACGTGTTCCCAATACACGACGGGAATGTGTTGTGGGATGTTGTGGGAAACTATCTTGTGGGGGCTGATTTGAACTCCATTGGAGAAACTTTAAATTCTCCTTTCTCCCGAGTCCCAACAAGTTTATTAAAATAAAATGCTTACTTGGAACTTTGTAATGTGAGGTGCAAGATAGTTTTATGAAGATGTTACTTAAAATCTATACAATTATAAAAAGTACAAATGAGGGTGTGAAACTTTTTTTTGACTAAAATACCTACATTTGTTATTTAGTACATCTCTAATTATGAAGGCTGAAAATATAAATTCAATTAATGCTTTTCACCTCATTTAATTCTCTCATTAATTCTTATATTTAAGGTATTAACTCACATTCTCTCTTATTAAATTCTATATTTAAGTTATTTTTTCACTAATAAATGCTACTAATTAAATCTATATCCAATACTTTTAATAATATATACACATATATTTTAAAATTTACTCAAAACAAAGTCATTCTTTACCCAAGTGATGACTAAGAAATTCAACCATCCTAATCAAATTGGTCAATCCATGAAGTCATAGTTAGATAATAAAATTTTTAAATAGAAATAAATATAGAAAACTACAAAAATATTGAAAAATAGACATATTTATGTTATTTTTATTAATCAAATTAAAAAATAAGTGTAGTAAACAAGAATTATTTTTATTGGTGATGGAAATGAGATACATAATCTAAAACTAGCCAAAAATGAAATTATTTTCCTTTTTAGTGGAGATTAATAATTGAACTTTTGGGTCAAACATGTCAACCTTTAATGTCATAATTAAATAATAAAAGTTAATAAAATATACAAAACACAAAAATGAAAAAATATGTAAATTTTACAAAAAAAAAATTGGGCACATGTACAATATCATATACTTATCATATTAAACAAAAAATAAGTGTACATAACAGTATTATTTTTACACATAGAAATAAAAAAATAGAAAAAATTGAACACATCTATAATTCCATATTTACACCACTATTAAAAATTTGAATAAGATTGTGGAGCTTTCTTTTGATTAAAATACCCATCTTTCAAATTTAATCCCTATTTAATTGTGAGGTTTAAAATGTAGTTTGAACTATAATTTTCACCTCATTCAATTCCCTCTCTTTAAATCATACATTTTTTTTGATAAATAAACAAAAAAAATACACTAATAAGATAAAACATTACAAAAAGAAGGCCACCAAGTAGGTAGGCTTTCAATGATACCCAAAACCTTGCAGCCTAATATAAGTTGCTACATAATTAGATTCTGATTTTGCAATCTACATTTGATTAATAGCAAAAAACAAAAAAAAAATGAAAAAATAAAAAATACATGAATTTTGTAGAAAATCTTGGATACATTATAACTACCATTATCATGATATAGAATTCTTGTGTGTAAAGCAACAAACATTAAACTGAGATGGAATACAATTTTATGTGGTGTTAATTGAAGTATTTGTTTGATTCCGTTTATGTTTTTTATTCAACATTTATACTTTATTTGCTTGTAAAAGTGAGAAAGGTAATAATTACAATTGTTTATGACAAATAGGCCACTAGTCACCAAATCATCATAAAAGTGAAAAAATGCCTAACCCTTTGAAGAAGCTTTAAAAATTAACTCCCCCAAATGGTAAGCATGCATAGAAACCAAAGTCACTTTTTGATATTCTGGATACATATGGAAGAACATAAGAGGAGAATCGCTGAAGTGGCACCTATGTGGTACAGTTTATTGAATAAATGCCCACGGTTTCGAAGACCCTCTTAATGCCCTTAAAACGCCCAATCAAACACCAAAAATAATGGAGTACAGATAGATCTATTGTAGAATTCTGATTTCCTTTGCAGATCTACAATATTTGGAAAGGTCAATTACTCCCATTCTATACACCAATGCCCGCCTATAAAGTTGCATCAATTCCGATTTGGCACCAGCCGCAACTGTACTTCAGGCCTATTAATTCTGACCTGGGCTAAACCGTCACTCTCCCAATTAGGTGCATCGCATTTCACTCTCCCAAAATCCCTGGCTAAAACCAAAACCAACTGCAACTTTTCTCAGAGAAGAATAGAAGATAGGAGGCCACCGTTGCTACCCGGTAGGTTCTTCCATCGTTTCCCTCAAATCTATTGTAGAGGAACCCCCCGCCGCTGCTAATGACTGCCGGCGGGTGGATTCCAAGTGTTACTTTTGTTTATTTTTCTTATTTTTTAGAACTGGAACAGGGTGAACCACCGCTGCAAACCATGGCGGGCGGCTCCCCGTCCAATGATGTTTTCGAGCCAACTGAAATTTTTTTCTTTTGTTTCAGGAATAGGTTGGAGGTTTCACGAAGCTCAAAGTTGACGGTGAAGGACCAACCCGCTGCTGCTAAGGTGTTCCTTCAAAAACCCAGTTGTCCTTGTTCTGTTCCCTCAAAATCCAATTATTTATTTTTTCTGTTTTGTGAATGTTATTTTGGACCCATCTTCTATCTTATTTTTATTCACATTGTAATAGCGTGAAAAAAATGGATATATGTAGCTGATTTTGATTCCCGACCACCTAGGCTTTCAACGGTTTGCTCTTAAATCCTTCCAATGCTTGTTGGAACAGTAGCATGTATTTCCTAATTCCCATATACTTCACTATTGTAATGGGGTAAAATAACCATTGGTTTGCTCTTAAAAGTTTCCATTAATTTCTCAGATTACTGCCATTTTGATGATTCTACCTAAGTTGATAATTTGTGGGAGATTTAATCATCCATGATGTTGTTGTTTGTCAATGTTCCAACCTATATTGCAATAAGTTTTTTTTTTCAAATTTTTATCTACTGGAGTGAGATGTGCATGTACAGAGGATGAGGCATCCTTAGTAGAAAACGTTTTAATTTTTTATGTTATTTCATGTTATAGTATCACCTCACAATCTCTATTAGAGCTGATCTCCCTCATTTTGTAGTTTACTTAGGGACCAGACTATACGAAAAACCGGCTAAGCTGGCGCTAGCCGAACCGCCGGCATAGACTTATAAACTGCCAACATAGGCCTAAGCCGGCGGTTCATTGGCCACCACCTATAATTGCATCGCCCTAGGTCATGAACGTCGGCCTAAAAGACAATGACTGCCGTCCTAGAGACCCAGTCCAACCATTCATAAGCCGGCAGTGTTTATAGAACCATCGACCTATAGAATGTATGGTGGCGGTCCAAACCGCCAGGGCAGGGTATGTTAGACGACAGCGTGATTGTGGCCTAGTTATTGAGCCGGTAGTCATAACCGCCGGCTTAGAGCCATTTGTTATTTTAATAAACTGCCACTTAGGTAAACCATGTAATCAAAACTGACACTTTTAACCGCCAGCTTAGAATAAATTGTCATCCAATGCCGCTGCCATAAATATTAACTGCCGGCTTAGACATAGTATTAACCGCCGGCTTAAGTGTAATGATTTGTCAAATGTAGTGGTTTCTATGACTGCCGGCATAGATTTTGTTAATTTTTAAATAATAATAATATCAGTCGACACCTGCTTAAACCTAAAAATAAAATTATGAAATCAATTGCATGGTGGCATATTGAATTTTTTTTATAAAAAAAGAATTTCATTAATTATAAAACTGAAACCTGAAACAAGAATTCAATACAATCATTAAAGAGTGTTCACACTTTACATTGCACACATATTACTATTAGTCTATTACAGGGCCACATCCTCCAACTGCGCTTGTACAAAAAGCTAGCCACATATTGATCAACCAAGGCAATCTTTCCATCAAATATATAACAAGGATTAGATCAATCATGATATAAACTTGTAGTTGGGTTGCAGTTTGTGGGAGGAGATTCCTTGTTGTTGTCTTGGTTCCTCTTCCTCCGGTCGAATATCTGAAACTTCCTAGTTTTGAATCCTTGATGTTATTTGTGAATCATTTACATTGTTTGTCATTTCAACACCTTCAGCTTCACTTATTGGATGAACTCTAGACTCAGTTCTTCTGAAAGTATGAGAGCTGAGATCCTTTTGGTCAAAATGAACTCTATACTCTGGACTCAGTTATCTGAAACACATGACATTATTGCACGAACCCGGTTGTACTGAACCTGTAATCCCATAGAGTATGTACTTCTGAGCATCCGGTCTTCTTCTCTTGTTCATAACTACCTTGTATTTGACATCCTGGAACTGCAGACAACCACCATTGAAGTTAAACCATTTCTTATTACACCCTAGAGCTACAGAATTTGTGAAAACTTGAAAATTTTCAGCTAAAGAAACCCATCTCTAGTATAGTATTAAACATTACCTTCAGAAATATGGGCAGCTAAAGAAACCCAGCTGTCAATTTTCTTCCAACTGCAGGACTTTTTATCCTACTCATAAGATGAAGGGAAGTCATCTATAGCATTCCCATCTGGCGTTGAATGCAATTTTCAGTGCAAATTGGCTCCCAGAAAGTATCTCCATTGCAAAGAAAAAAAAAGGAAAATAGTAAGTAGTAGTGGAAGCACTATAATTAACTGAACAGGTTTGGTGATTCCATTTTTATTCCAAGGTTTCTCTTCTTTCCTGTTTTATTTCCATCCTCAGGTTCACCATCTACCAGTCCAATTATGCTCTTACTTTTGTGTTATAGGCCCGGGCATAGGATCTCGTCACGGGTCGGTCCACGGGGAGAACCTCTAGCTTCCCCTTGCCCCTCCCTTTGCATGCAGACCCTATTGTGGCAAACTAAGGGTGATTTGTTCAAGAGATCACCCTAACTCTCCTAAACTCTTTCTTGACTGAAAACTCAATGCTTTATTCTCAATTTGCAGCTCCTTAAATAGGAGATTACAGGAGGTGTGGGAAGACTCCTAGTAGAATTCGACTACTCACAGGTAAGGATAAGGATGATAAATCACACTTATAAGATCAAACAGACTCCTACTTCTAATAGGTAAATCAAACTCTAGATGATAAGGAAAACTACTAAGAATAAGATAAGATGAGCTGAGAACTGATGAGATAATCTGCCGCCTTGTGGGCCCTTCCTCACTGCTGCTGTCGGCGGCTGTACGTCCTCCCTACAAACGCATCCACAACATTTTGTTGCTGGCTTTATTTGAGGATTTGGGGATAGATTCTTTCATCATAATCTGTCTTGATTCAGTCTCACCAGTATCACTGAAATTAATCCTGCGACTGCTTAGCTTTTGTCATTGCAGCAGATCCTTGTTTCACCTCCATGTATATGTGAGTTCTATTAACATTAGACAGAAGAATCAAAATGATAAATAAATTAAATATAACTTTTTTTTTGAATGGTAAACTTTTGACTGTATTAAAAGTATTTTCATCTCACAGGAACCAAAACTACTGAATGAAATGTAAATGTTGCCCATGAAATGGTGATGACAACAGCCGCAAACTTTCAAGTGTTTGTGGCTCCCACAAAAACCCAATATATTATATTAGACAAACGGGTAGAGGAATTACCCAACAAAGATTGGATGCATGCTTATTTCAGTCGAAAGCTGTACAAAAAGCAATAAAGGAGAAACACTGATCCAATACCCATTGGCAGACACTGAGGTTCAAATGAAGTCAATCTTAATATTGAGCTGGCACTTGGCAGCATGGCTGCTGGGCAAGCACTCCAGAAGCCACTGGTTCAAGCAAAACATGTGACAGCTCTGGCTACAATCCAGCTTTCCCATCTCATTATCAGCATCATATTCTTGAATGATTTCCAATCTTAGTATTGAGCTGCTACAGCAGCCTTGCAGACAGGGCAAGCATTCTTCTGCAGAAGCCATTGCTTTACACAAAATAGGTGATAACTGTGGCTACAGTCCAGCTTTCCCACCTCATCATTAACTACATATTCTTCTTGACAAATGCTACATTTCCAATCTGTTTTAGTGGGAATATGTGATTGCGGATCCTCCATAAAGGAGTACTTAATTTTTCTGCAGCAATGGAATATCTCATCTTCTCTTAAACCAGTATTTACATATCCAATTTTATCTCCCAGTTCAAGCAATTACTCATATGTCATATTATCAACATCAAGCCACCAATCCCTGTATTGATCATATACCTCTGATCTTCCACCCAAAAGAAGGCTCTGGAACATCATATTCTCTGCAAGCCCTCATGGAATAACCATTAAGCAAGTCAGAAGATCAACTTGAAGAACAAATAAGTTGCCATTCGTCTCAAACGTAAAAAAAGATCATATTCATAGTATCAAACTAACATTAATATCTATTCCAGCATGAATACTTTCTTATAGATAATTTGGCAGAAATCAAAGCAAATTAAATGCAAAACACCGATTGATATAATCAAAGAGTTGGGTTTAATATGTACATCCAAAAGAGCTATTCTAGTCTTAAGCTTTTGCACAAACAGGCCAGACTTAGAAGAGAGGAGGCTCAATCAGGGTGGCATCCAGCATACAACTAAGTTTATAGGAGGCTTGTCTCTACTTCTCTCAAAGTCATTACATTACTTAGAAATGTTTATGCAGGATCTAAATAGGTGCCCTCTCTAAAAGACCTACAACTCGTGAGAATTTGCACAAGAAAATTTGTTCAAAATGATAAGACTACCATTATGCATCATTGTTTTAAAAACAAACTTCTAATGGTATAGGCTTTCTCTTAATAACTATAGATTACTCACAGATCATGCAACTAATGAAAAAAAAAAAGAATATGAGTTATGTCAGCAACACACCCCATGATAAATCCTCCCTGTAGTCCCTGAGTTTGAAGGTCATCTACTGTTAAAATTGATTCCAAATTTTTTAAACATGGGTTGGAATGGTCAGTTTCCCTTTTTACAGTTTATGAATTATAACAACTTCCTCGTTCTTTGATGGTATCAGCAATCTCTTTAACATCCGGAAAAGTACGGAAAGGCCCAATTCAGATTTCTGATTTCCACTACAGAGCTATAAACATTCAAAATGTCAACAACCCACACTCTATGCACCAACGCCCGCCCGTGAATTGGCATCAATTCCGAGCTGGCACCTACCCCAACAGTACTTAGGGCCTACAAATTCTGACCCTGGGCTGAACCGTCTTTCTCCCCTTTAACATCTGCACATCTCATCGATTCCTAGTACAGCAATTCCATCATATCAGCACCAAAAAAAAATTCCCAGGAAATATTTCCAAATAATAATGTGAATAAAAAGGACAGAATCTTCATAATGTGCTTTCTAGGTAAAATAATCAAATAACTAGTTTCTTAGAAATCCAGATTATCGAGCAGAGAACAATATTCTGTTCATTTATATTTTACAGTAAAGCTTTTGCCTCTTAAATTAAATAAAACAAATGCATAACCCTGTGGTCCTGCCCATTAAGGTCATAAATTTTTCTTTGCCTTTGCAATCTACTAAACAAGAAAAGCATCTTACCATATTTTTTTTGATAATATATGTATCAAGAAGAGCTGTAAACATAACTACTTTATATGGAACAGAACAAGTGGTAGTCAATATAGAAACCATAATGTATGGAATCAATATGCAGCTAATGCAAAAGCCATCACTTCATCCACAAAGTGATGAAACTAGGAATGTGTTAAACAATTTGAAATCTTTATAAATGGAATAGCAGAAACAGCAGTAAGAAAGTTAATTAGATGAATGCTCTGTGCAAAAAGGATATAATTCCTCTATGCAACAGTAAGAAAGCTAATTTGAAATCTTTCTTTTATTCTTGATATATTTCTCTTACAGATATAATTCCTCTATGAAAGTTCTGCTAATATACAACATTCTTTTTTCCAAATACATTTCAGATTTACAATGATTTTCTAACTTCATCAACAAGTGGTAGAAGCTACTCTGGCAGTTTGAGATGATTAGGAACTTTGGATACAGAATACGAAATTATTTTTTGAAGGTAAAGTGATTTCATTAAAGGGGCAAAATAGACCCCAAAGCTATACAGTCAAACATTGTACAGGACATTAAGGCCATTACTCAATGTTGGTCCCAGCCATCTGGGTTCTTGGCGGGGGTAGACTCGGTATGGTCTTAACCTTTGCCATTTTTTTTCGCACAAAGTAGCTGCCCTCGGACTTGAACCTGTGTTCACATGTTTGCCAGCCCGACTTCTGAACTTTGATAAGTAGGATGGACAAACAAAAATTACGACGAAAAGGAAAATGAAAAATTAACATTAAAACGAGAGTAGAAAACACGAGAATAAATTTTAACACCCAGCATGCAGAACCCCAACTAAAGAAAGAAAACAACAAAATTGTTAATGCATCAAATATGATAAAATCGTAAGTCATTAGAAAGATCAAAATGCGATGCTTTAAGGCTCACTTATGATCACAGATAATAAGGAATCCCCCATCCTCGCAGATGAAGCAGAAATCCTCAGCAATATCTTCCTTCCTTCTCTTACACTTCTTCATCGTGTTGACTTTCTGCTCTACTAAACCGTAAATCTCCACGAAAACCCCTTCAGGCTTTGATGAAGCACAAAATCAACCGCAACTCACATAGACTAAACTAGACTATCAAAATGAAAATAACGAATGCACCATACCTTGCTGTGCCGTTGAAGTGGAATGAATGGAGCAGCTTTTTCCTTCAATAAACTTATCTCCCAATCTGTTGAAGTATATCAATCGGTTGCTCCAACTCAGGATGATGCTAATCCCTTTCTTTTCTTTCTTCGATCAGAACCCTATTTATCATCAAAGAATTCAAAACCCTAAAGCTTTGGGATTAAGGGGAACTCAAAGTTTGTGTTTATCAAGAAACTAGAAGAGAAAGGGCAGAGATGAAGGGGAGAGACGAACTCGGAATGTGTAATCCAATTCGATTAGAAGAATACTCAGCTCGAAGGGGAAACTCCAAATCTAAGGAAGGAGGTACTGCAGACTCCACGTTGAAGAAGGAAATGCGGGAACTCTGCGTCTAATCAAGTCACGAAACGATATTAGCGGCCCCATTTTCAAAATTTTTGTAATTTTGAACCGGTTCCGTATTGGGTTATGACCGGTTTAATTTATAAAACCGCCGGTCCAAATTGGCCTTTTGCTTTATCTAACTAATAGACGGTAATATTGATTAAAACGCAGGCCTAGACACATCTAAGCCGGTGCTTTTTTAAACTGCCGCCTTAGCCGGTTTTTCTTGTAGTGTAGCTGCTTGGTCCATTATAAAAGAGAAAACTGTACCATCAAATCCCAACAATTTGTCGACCATTTATTTATTTGCAACTATAGTCGGAATTAGTTCTGCATATGAATGTTTTTGTTTTTCTTGTTTTGAATAAATGCCATATCATAAAAAAAAAAAAAAAAAAAAACCAAAAACACTTCTTTAAAACATACCCAAACAGGGTGTAAATATTTTTAATTTGATATTTTTTGCTTTTGAAACCAACAGTAAGATGCTTTAAAGTTCTTGTATATTAGACGATCCAACAAAACATCCTTCTACGGGTCCAACATTAGTTTTTCCCTAAATCTGCCAAGTAATACCTCCACCCCAGGAATACAAGATCCTCCTTAACTCTTCCTATTCTTCACAATGTATCTAACCACTCTGATCAACTTAAAGCATACTTCTGGAGCCCTCCAACCCCTCTAGTATAATATGGTTTATGGTTTACGATATTCTAATATATGGCAGCTAATTAGGTTACAGTCCAAAATGGGTTCAAGTGGGGGGAATGCATGCGGAGTGCCTATGAACTCTTTTAAGCACAAAAAGGATATAAACTCAACCCCTCTAGCTAGGAATAGCTCCATGCATAAATCTCCAAATGAAAAAAAAAAGCAATTCTAGTTGGGGATATTAGAATTCCAAACGAAAGTATGCCAACCAATTTGAAAATATAATCCATTTATTAATTGGATCAAATTCGGATTTATCTTGATCCCATGCCATTTACTTCAATCCTATCCCATTATACATATACGGCAAAAAAAATCATATTTTAGTATTAAAATCTTTATAGCTAAAGAGGATTTTGGATTCAGATAAACCTATTTTTATTTATAAATATATTTTTTATGTTTCATTTTGGAAATTTGTGGTGTTTTTATACGAACTTATTGATATTCCAATTGAATCAGATATCTGGATATGTTCCGGCATCATTGATTTTTCTGTAAATTAATTTAATTCAAATCTATGTTTTATACATCCATCAAATATCAGATCAAATATAGACCTCTTGGATTCTTATTGATTGATTAATTATCAACTGCTTTTTTCACACAAAACTTCTTATACTTATTGACATGAATTGATGAACTGATGAAGTAAAACACTATCTTTAATCTTTGTTCCAAACTACATCACTTGTGGATTTCAAGACTGACTGAGACAGTTATTAAGTTGTAATGGATTGATGAACTTCATTTTTGAGAAGTTTATCAAAGATTACATTATCAGACCAGGAACATCCATGACAAGCCCAAAGAACCATTTGGGCAAGCTATATATAAGACACCCAGTTGTTTATTTCTTTATGATAGGCAAGTTTGAAGGGAATGAGAGATCCATCACATGGACGCCCAAAGATTGCGGAATAAGGGGTGAATTTCAAAAATTTTTCTCTCCCTTCAACTGGGAATCACATTCCCTATTTAGAAAATCATATTTTCAAGGATTAATCTTGAACCTTTAAACTGAACCAGATCTGAACCAAAAGGAATGGGAGAGAATGATACCTAATACGGAGAAGCAATATCTCCCAACGAAGGTGTTCACGCCCAAGGAAGGATCCAAAGACTGCTCCCACTGAAGATGGCGCGGTGCAGGATGGAGTAGAATCAGCAGTGTTCTTCCCCAAGAACTCTGTCCTTCGCAAGAAACAGCAGGATGAAACATGAGCACAGCTCCCTTTTCAATCATTTCTCAAAGAATTGATGTCAAGATCCAATCTTGACTTCTCCCACAGTTGGAGATCAAACTGGCAAACAGGACGGCAAGAGCAGGGAGGCGGCAAGAGAGTATTCGCAGGTTGCAGAATTCTCTCTTCTTGATTTCAGCACTAAAAGAGGATATGATGTGTTTCTTGGTCTCTCTCAAGGCTGCCACCCCCTCCTTCCTTTTGTTAACTTGAAAAGATCAGTTCCTAATCCCATTAGGATATGCTTATCCAAATCATATTTGGATCAGCCTTCTCTTTTAGTGATAAGGATAAACCCTTATCTTATCTGCAGATTATATTAGCTTTATCCTAATCTTATTAGGAGGTTTCTAGATCTGAATCACATTCAGATATGGACTCTCTGAGTGGATAGAATCAAGACCCTATCCTAACTGCTAATCCATCTCAAAATTCACCCCTTTAATTAACTAAATTAATAGCCCAGTTCGAAATGGGCTTTAGGCCCATTAAGCTGATGTGCTCACTTAACCTTCCTAACTGCTGCCCAATTGGGCTTTCTTGTATGGCATGGGACCCAAGCATTGATCTACACATCAGCCACATGGGTTCGGCCCAGCCTTTGTTACAAGGCCTAGTCGAATACACTGTTAAAGACAATGCACCCCCTGAAACCCATCGAATGGGCTCTATGGGCCCAACACTTACCCTAAGTGGTCCCTGGGCCAAGCCACCTTGTAACACCCAGGGACTGTGGGCAGATGCAAGATTAGCCCATCAGGTATTATCCTCAATGGTCTTACACTTAACCTCTCAAACCATAATGATCATACACTGCCCGACAAGAGAGGACATCTCCCTCGGCTGCAAGGAACAGTGTTGCACTCTCCACTTATATGGATCCCGGGAATTAAAACATTTTGCAAACATTTTAGAAACCATAATATATATACTTTTATATCTCATATAAAATATATTTTGCAAAACAAATTTCAACGGTTGAAATTGGCTGCCGGCAGTCTTGGTTTCCAATAGTGAGAGTGCATCCCCGATCATTACCTTTGCCCGACAAAGGGGCTGATCCTATCACTATGATCACCCACTCAGATGAATTCTCGGATTGTCCCAACATACCCAGGTTTTGACCCCCGCTAAGGATCTCACTGATTGGTACATTAAAGACAGCCCGATCCGACACCTAGTGCAGTATCATAATTGAGTCTAGGGGTCGGGTGTAACTTTCTGGTTTTGCCCATCAATCTCCAAGGTTCAGGGCAATACTGGAAATCTGGTCCAGTTCAAAGATTCAATTAATCCCACACTGTATGTGCATAGAGTCTCACCCCGGTAGTTGAGACAAGCCACCCCAACCGACTTGGTGGCACCACAGTGTCAGCCTTGTTAGGATAGGTCTCCCCAGACCGACCCACTGGCTGTGAACATTCAAAACTAACACGAGTCTCAATAAGTGTCAAGTTTAAGGGTAATACACAGAAACATATCAAGGGAACATGAATCAAATGTGTACTTTTAATCATTTACAATAAACTCATAAAGTACATCAATTTTGATTGAAGCTAAGGGCATACAAAACTGTCTAACAAAGTTACAGTAGGAGTTGAATCTATACATCTCCCATGGGCGTTGTAGCAATAGGAGTAAGTCTTCTTTTTGGGATATGTTGATGCTATATTCATGTGTTCCAGGAAAATATTGCGGCAACCAACGCTCTTGCTATAACTCAAGTCGATGACCTTCTCTATCGTTGAAGATCCATAAAGTCGACTGAATTTCACATCACTCACCTCAACGGCCAACGTCTTCATCGTCGTCCAAAGCCAAGTTGCATGCAAACAGAACCCATCAGCATTTTAGACTTCAGAGAGAGAGAGAGAATGGTTGCGTTCTTACTTTATTTGGACAATTGTGTGCAGCATTGCATTAATACTGGTCTATGACGATGGGATGATCAATTTCTGTAAGTGAGATTTGATCGAACGAGATCTTCCTTGCATACCCAGATCCTCCCTAGACAACAATCATCAGGAGCAAACGTAATAAAAACCATATAACCAAATAACACTACTACCTGATCACATAAATTCATCACACTGCTTTATTAATTACCTGCCACGTTTTGATCCTTGCTCCGTTCATAGTTCCACTGAAATTACAACTTTGCACATGTATTTCTTCCACTATAGCACGTTGTCCATCTTTTCCTAAGCTTCCCACACTGATAAAATTAAGTAGAGACCACCACCACCACCATCACCACCACCGGCGACCATGAGAATAAATAGATAATGTGAAAAAAAAAACAAAAATTATATAGAAAAATTGGACATATCTCTAAGATATCAGCATGTTAGATAAAAATAAGCATGAAATATGAAATATGATAACTAATCAAATTAATGGTGAAAATAGTTAAAAAACAGAAATGGAATGGTTCAGGGGCTAAATGGAGTAGAAATATATCCTAGCAGGGTGACAGATCAATAGGAGGTTAAAAACATTGATTTTTGCTGGTTATTTTCAGAACCAAAGAATGTATGGCTTTGTCAATGATCGATGATGTCCCTTACTTTGGAATCATCGGTCTTGCCATCTCCAACGGCTCCATAATGTACCACATCAAAATAGGCTCCGGCATCTAGTCTACTACTCGACGCCGCAGGCAATAGTACTGCACATAAGATCATGAAAATGGAGAAAAGATCCTGCAATCAAAATCATGATAAGAAACCTGATTAATTATCGGAGGATGTTAGCAGTTCTCTGGAACCTCAATAATCCTAACATGGAGATTACCATTTTAGCTGTAGTACGTCGTAGTAATGGAGATTACCATTTTAGCTGTAGGCTGTAGCTGTAGAGCAAATAAAACTGTCACAATGAAACCTCTCTCCCATGTCATGTATTTATAATGGAGTACTCAGGCTTTGAACTTCAAATTAAGATCTCTGATTCTGTGTAGAGCTCTTATTTTTGGTATGTTATTCACTTCAAGATCAGTGCATGTCTTGGCATTCTCTTCATTTATTCTAACCGTTATTCACCTCCCCATCGGATACTGCTCCTTAATTCCTAAGCAACTCACTACAATTGATAAGTGGGTGTTCTCTTTTATTGTTTCTCTTGTTGTGAGTTCTAAATACACATCCAAAACCATCTGCTTGAAAAAGAAACAGAGAACATGTTCTCGGTTGTATATATGTGCTTTATTATTTCCAAAATTGAAACAAAAAATACGTTTTTGAACTTTTTGTTTAATGTACATATTTTCATTTGATCTATAATACAAAAATTGTTTTTGTTTTTACTTTTCAAAACAAAAGCACAACAATTCAAGAATGTGTTATTTTTTGCTGATGTGGAAATTTCAAAAACAAATGAATTCATGTTTCACAACATCTCCATTGTCCAGAGATGAATCCAATTTGTTAGAGAAGCCCAAGTGTACAAAGTCCACACCTTCAACATACATATATCGCCATTAATTAACTGAGAAATTTTATTTTCATGCACAGACCACCTTCCCCCAAATTAAGTGAAACTCAGAACAAGCTCGTGCTGCTCACTCAGTAGGCAGTTACAACACAACACGTAGGATAAAATCTAGCACTGCCTAGATATTATGGCTATAAGCTTTAGACGAATTTAAAATATGTAGCATGTGCAATATCCTCTATCTTTTTTTAGGGTTTCTCTCTTTTTACTACACCTTAAATGAGTAAGATTTTAATTTTGGAGAAGAAAATTAATTTGAAGTGTAGCCGGTGCAATATCTTCATTTTCTGTTTACACACACAAAAGAAAATTAATTTATTCAATTATTTATTTATTTATTTAATTTGTTAGGAGAGTAATGAGAACAAAGACCCCATGCATGCATGAACTTTTTGTTATGGATGTATGGCCGTCTTGGCTTGTAGTGATGGATGATTGCATAATACATTGTCTGATTCATAGACATTTACAGGTTGACCAACCCCGTATGGGACTAAGTATATATTCTAATCAGTTTTGTTTTACACATTATTTATATTGTAAATTTAGGTTAGCTTTTAATTTGACACATTTTTTGATATATAGATTTATTATTTATTTTAAGAGATTAAATCAAATTTTATTTTTAAACAATAACCCATTTTATGGATCTACATCATTTGAAATGTGTTTTTTTTTTTTAAGTGGAGGTAGCTATCACTGACCTTTTTTTGTGAGTAAAGGTAGCTACTATTTGAAACTTAAACATTTTTTTGAGAGTGGGTAGGCACATTTCTAGCTAACCCCAATTCTTACCGGGGATAAAAATTACTCTCCATCCCTGATCCCTAACGGAGAGATTCTTCGTAGGGACCCAACTCCTCAAAATTTTTAACTGAAGGTATTTTTTGAAAAAACTACTTAAAATAAAGAAAAATTTTTAAAATATAAATAATATTTTAAATATATTTTGATATATATATATATATATAATATTTAATGTAAATAATATTTAATATATAATTGGGAGCGGAGTGGGGCAGGGACTTCCCCATCCCCATCCCCGTTTGGGAATCCCTATAAATCCCCATCCCCACTCCTACCAAGGCAATCTCCACCCCCGACCCCATCAGGTCAAGGCACAAAACATATTCAATTATTATATTTGAATTACTATATCAACATTTCTATTTTACTAATTTTAATTTTTATCATTAACAAAAAGTAAACAAAAAAAAAGTCAATTCTCAAATGTTTGGTAAACAATTTTTTCATTTTTAAGAAATAAATATGTTATTATATAATGTAATGTAAAGTATTAATTAATGATTTGTAAAAAATATAGAATCTTAATTTAAAATATATCAAATCTATTAAAGTTTTGAAGATATGTATCATATGAAACTTCATAAATTTTAATTACTAAAATAATTATTTTGTTATTAATATTTTTATTTTATAAATTTTCTAAAATACAAAATTATTTTATTTTTATATAACTATAGATTATTGGAATTTACCAATTCAATTTATGCTATATTCACAAATATTTTGTAAATAATATTTTAATGAAAATTAAAATATTAATTAATAATTTATAAAGATTTGAATATAATATAATGTGAAAATTTATAAAATTTAAGTATTAAAATAATTATATTATTAATATTTTTATTTATATAAATTTATTAAAATTAAAAATCTGTTTTTTGGTATATATGTAGATTTGATAAATTATTCATTCCATTGGTTCATAAAATACTAATTTTGAAAATTATTCTTTTTAATTTATAGTTGGAGTTGTGGAATATTAATATTAGTATATATTGTTTATTTGGATTGCATGTAGACTTTAATCTTGAATAAGGTTAACGTATTTCATTTATTATCAAGAATTTGAAAGTGGCTTGGTGGTTGAAAAGGTATATACTGTTGGTCATCGGGTAACTTTAGTTCTTTGGTTTGAATAACGCCAGAGACGCAAGTTCGTTGTTGTTAGACGAAGGTGTTGTACGCTGTCGTATTGGTGCGTATCGGACTGTATCGCTCGATACTATATGATATGCACCACTGCGATAGTGTATCGGACTGATATGCATGACTAGTAGGATATGTGTCCAGTCGTGATGTATCCTGTGCCGGTGAGGTCCAATATCGATACGATACCAAACCTGAGAGGTAGTTTGGTCATTTTGGAAAGTTTATTTGTTGGCAAGAAAAAACCATTAATATGTGAATATGCACTCCATTTATAACCCATGGGTAGTTTGGTCATTTTGGAAAATTTATTAGTTGACAAAAAATTTATTAATAAGTGAATAGGCACATCATTTCTAACCTGAGGGGTAGTTTGGTCATTTTGAAAAATTTATTTTTTACAAGAAAAAATAGTCATTAATAAGTGGATAACACATCAATCTTATCCCAAGGGGTAATTTGGTCATTTTATAAAGTTTGGTGGAACCAAAGGAAAGAAAAACATAACAAGCCAAAATGAGGGTTAAAGTTGACTTTTTGAATAAATAAGTGCTTATTGGAGAAAAAGACGACCAAACACCCAATATGAAATAAGTGCTTACTTTTTAAAATAAGCACTTGAAAAAGTTGAGTGCCAAATACAAATAAGTGCTTATTCGAATAAACACTTATTCACCAAGCCCTTAGTTTTCACATAAGCACTCCCAAACATGACCTAGTTGATTAACAAATTGCTTAATGCTTAGTAAGAAAGGTAAGGACTAGATATTGTGCATCAAGGGGAGTCATCAAAACTGGGGTGTTTGTGCACAGGCGTATAGTACTTATACACAAGAGTTGGACACGACCATTAATCCAAAACCTTAAGCCATTAGGAGATTTGTGTCCAGTTGAATTTTCAACTGCATGCCACTTTGTGCATTGAGGGGATCAAAGTCGAAGAGCTTGAATACATAACTAGTACTTATACACGAGTTTGGGCACCTCCTTTAAACCAAAAGCTCAGGCCATGCTTGTTGGCAAATCTTTTATACAAGTATCTTGCATATTCTTTTTCCAATCTGGAACTCTCGATCACTATTTCATGCACTCACACTTGAATCCCAACACTGGATGGAATTTAAGCCTTGATAGATATGTATTGAAATGTTTTGGTCATACAAGCATATGAAAACGTTAGAGGAAATTAATGGGATGATTCACTATTACTCTTAAATAATCTCATTACTATAGAGAGAAAATCAAAGAGATCAAGAATTGTAAATTTTCTTGAGTGGTTTAAAACAATGTTTTAAAATGTGAAGGCATGACATGAGGCGTAGTTCAGAATGTAAGAGGCATACGCCCCATGGACATAAGGAGGAGTGAGGCTCCTTAAGAGGAGGGGGGGTCAGGAAGAAGAAGGGGGTTTCATTTTTTCTTTATTTTTAATAAAAACCTTTTATATTAATTAAGAAGAATAAATGTGCATAGCACTAGTTGAAAGGCGGGGTCATCGTGTCAAAACAGAGGCAAGTGAGCGACTCATCAGAGCAGAGCTGGGAGCCAAGGGAAGACTACTTTTTTTTCCTTTATCTTTTCTTCTCTTTCCTTTTCATTTCTTTTCTTTCATTTTCTCTTTTTTTTTTTCTTCTCTTTCTTTTTCTTTCCCTTCCTTTTCTTTTCTTTTTCTTTCCCTTCCCTTCCCTTTCTTTTCTTTTCCTTTCTTTTCCTTTTTTTTCTTTTTTTTTTCTATCTTTTTATATGAGGTGTGCATGAGGTGCAGGAGAGGTACGTCTCTAACACGCCTCATGAAGAAAGCGTATGAGACATACACCTCAGAGGTGTCAGCTAGCGCCTCTGGCGGACGCTTCAGGTCATTTTGGGTGCACGTCCCATGCATATGCCTGTCAGGCCTTTTAAAACACTGATTTAAAATACATGATAAAGGACCCATAACAGGGATAGACTTCTAATTAACAACGGCAAAGGAAAGCCTGCTGGACTACATGCATTATTCAACACAGAAATTACATCCATGCCTAGCTAAACTCTTAATGATCTAACCAGAATAACCACGGGCATAATTACTATAGGCAAGATACAGGAGGATTTGTATTTTTGGAACTTCCATGAGCATTTAAGCAGTAAGAGCGAGCTTCTTTTCCTGGAGCTGTTGTTGTTATGTTAACATGGTTCATCACAATGTTTGTGCAAGCAACACTCTCGCTGCATCGAAGACTGATAACATCTTCGCTGGTTGAAGACCCAATAATTCCACTGTAAGTCACGTCACTCACTTCAACTGCTGAGGTCTTCATTGTCATCCCAAGATCATCATTTAGTTAGCTATATGCATGTTTCAGACAAAAAAAAAAAAAAAGAACCACTGTGTAAACATAGTTCATCCTTCTTACTGTATTTTCGCACTTATCACGAGGGCAGTAATATTGATCAATAATAATAGGGTGATCCACTTCTTTGACTGTGATTGCATTGAAGGAGATCCTCTTGGCATACCCAGATCCCCCCTGGACAGACGACAGTTTCAGAAGCAAACATTAATTAAAGGACCATGAATTATAACTGCAGCTAGATGATCATATTAATTCTACCATGAGAGCTCCATTACCTGCCATGTCTTGATCCTTGCTCCAGCCTGAGTTCCAAAGAAATTGCAGTGCTCCACATGTACTTCTTCCACAGTGGCATAAGATCCTGATACTCCCAAGCTCCCCACACTACAGAATAACAGGTTTACTGTTTAGCATATTTTACTGTTTCCCAAGCTCCCCACACTACCAAACTACTGATCTTTCCAGGAACTACTGAACCAAAATGGGGTTGCACAAACCTTATCCCATGACCAGGTCCACAGTTGACATAAGTGATGTTGATAAAGGAGGAGCCAGAATTAATAGCAATACAGTCATCACCTATGGCAGAAAAGAAAAATAAAACAGTCGATCTGGTTATTCATGCTTCAACATAACCAAATGGAAATGAAAAAGAAGGAATTAACTTACCCGTTTCAAAGTCAGAGTTCATGACTCTAACATAGGTGGAATTGGATATGTCAACACCGTCTGTGTTTGGACTGTCTTTTGGGGCAGTTACTTTGAGTTGGTTCAAAGTTACATCATTGCAGCTGTGTATAGAGATATGATTCTTCGCGCTGTTGACGTGATGCAGCCCATCTACTCGAAGCCCGTTACATTGGTTAAAGAGTAGTGCCTGAACCATCACCAAACACACACTTATATATAGGCACTTCAGAAGACCTGTTTGGTGTTCAGACAATAGCCCTCTGGGCCTCTGCTAAAGGAAAGGAGGAATTAAAAGAACTTGCACTTACCGTTGGTCGTTGGCATTTCGTTGCCTGAAAAATACAGTAACCCAGATAAGTTAATTAAAACGAAGATGAAGAACTAAGAAGGAAACAAAATGGATATGAAAATGAAAATGAAAATATTTTACATACATATAACTCGTTGATTTCGCATGATTGTTTCCACCAGGTAGAACCCTGGCCATCGATATATCCTGGTCCATTGATGGTGAGACCATTTACATGCGCGAAGGAAAGCCATTTACCCATTGTGGAGTCACTCCAAGCTGATTTGTCACTGGGTGAGATTATGTTCCCTAGAACCTGCTTTCACCACTGTGTAAATATAATTTCCATCTACTAGAAAAATGATGGTACATGCATAATTCAATGAGCACTTGAAAAATTTTTTAACATCTGTGGATCCGTGTTTTGTACAACAGCGTTGCATTGTGGCGGTTTGGGTGAAAGAGATTTTTCTACTTACAATATGTTCTTGATTAATATAAGTGGTTATTTACATGCATTTTGCTAATTGAAATTCTCATGTGTTAATGGCTGTTTGTTGGCAAACACACAAGGAATCCTAGTCAGATGAGAGGCTGATCAGTTTGTAATATTCCATTTATCTTAAAAGAAAAAATGATTGATTGGATCACAAAAATCTGTCCAAATGATTTTAGTTTGTTTGACCCTCTCGTTAAACAAACATTCGATGAAAACTGCAAATAGTGCACCCTAGTGGAATTCACTCCGCCCCACAACGCTTCACAGCACATTCTCGCCATGTCGCCATGTGTTGGGAACATCCCCGACGATGGTATTAGAACTGATAATGTCATCATCTGGAGATGTTCCCAATTCACGGCGAGGTTATGCTGTGCGGCGTTACCCTAGTAAAGGTGAATTGGAAGTTGTCAAGTAAGTAGAAATAAAATAATATTCAAGAAAGATAACATTCTGAGTTAACCCAGATAAAGTTAGAATTAGGTCAATAGTCTGTAGTCTGTAGGTCAACCTTTTTTTCCTTTTTAATTAATTAACTTATGAAAAGAACTTTCCATTGAAGATGGCCATATATATATATATATATATATATATATATATATATATATATATATATATAGCCATGGAAAGGATCTAAGAAGTCCAGATTAATCAAAGGGAACCTCACTAATATGATGAAACACTAGCAATTTGATCAGTAGGTTTACCTGAACATAAACACTATTGGACTTGCAGGGACCAATGAACTCCACTGGATGCAACAAGAACGTCTTCATGGCTGGTATGATGAGGGTGGGGGAACCAGAAGCATCTCCACATGCCGCTTCCCATGCATTCAAGAAAGCCTTTCCAAATGCTCACAATACCAGAAAATATTAGGTTTAATTTTTATTGGATGAAAAGAAAAAGAAATATAGTTTCAAATGGATTCAATTGATGAATCAGATAAATCTCAATCTAAATTTGAGCCATTAATATTTGTAGTGAATCTTATCCATCAGATTTGGATATTGAATACCACTTAGGGGGTGTACTATTTTCAGATTTTGAGAGGAGGAAAGTTGGTCAATGGGATTTTGGTTCCCATTGACCAAGAACCCCTTGTTCTTTTTTCAGATTTATGTGGGAAAATTATCAACACCTGAGCAAAACAAAAATGTCATTTTTAATAATGGATTTTTATGGATAAAATGGGCATTTCCTTATTTACATGAGAAATAAAAGAGCATGGATAAATGCACTTATGAGGATAAGTGTTCCCGACGAAAAATTTATCCAAATAACTGCATTTATCTGAATAAATAACTTATCAAAAAATGAACGGGGTCTTAAGATTAAATTAAAATACATGACATGAAAATAAATTCTATCAGAAATATATCTCTTTGGTAGAATTATAAAGTCAAACCAACTTTACCGATATAGATGAATATTATTTTATATGTAGGCATAGGTATAAACATTTGAATATTATGGGACTACATTGCTGTGGGCGGGGTCCATATTTTTATCCAATTATAAACAGATTGGACTTGTGAGATCAAGAATCTGAGTTTGACAAGTTTTAGTGCCGGATACCAACATGATGCAACTCTCTTCCTTAATTTGGTCCATGATCTGATGAGATACAAATTCAAATTCAGAAAAACGGATACCATTGACAAACCTTATTTGGGAGACCATTGTATCAATCTTAAAATAATTGAGTACCCACCTATAAAAGGTGTTTTCATATTTAACAAAGGGGATGATAAATTGGAATACAGTCCTATCTATTTGTAAACGCTTGCCCCTTGTTTAAAAAATAACCTGAAAATCGAATTACTTTTCCTCGGCTTGGTGGCAGGTCAGTGGTTCAATTGTAGGTTACAAAATATGAAATATATATCATAATAATAATAATAATAATAATAATAATATTACATTACAAAATGTTTGAAGAAAATTGAATATCTCTTATACTACATATTCATCATATTAAACAAATTAAAAAACATATATATATTAGATGAAAACTATTATTATCACTGACAAAATTTAATAAAAATATAAAAAATAAGAATTAATTAATGTCTAATCTATGCCCTGATAACCATGCACACCAATTGTTTGACCGTTTGACTGGTTGTGTCACCTAGTTATTCACTCAGCCAACATCATTCTTATCTATGTAAAAGGTTTAGGGACTAATTGATTGCCGGATTAACTCCACCCTTCAAACCAACGTTTTAAAAAACGACCTGTAAATAGAATCATTTTGGCCACCGGTTCAAACGGATGGCCTATTTTGATAAATAAATTAAAAAAGTAAAAAATAATTAAAAATAAAAAATGGTAAAAAATCATTGAATGGATCGATAGGTTAATGGTTTGACCACCCAGGTCAATGGATTGTTGACTTTTTCAGCAGTTTTTTACTAAAAAACGAATTTGGGGTAAAATGGAACCACTTGCCTAACGGTTCTCAGGCCAAATGGTCCGACCATCCGGATCAACGGCGGTTCAAAAACCTTGCTTGATACTGACTGAATCAATTCCACCCTTGAACTGACTGCCATGCACCATCTATGTATTTGGTAGGGGTGTTCGATCTACAACATAAATGTTATTTTGTTTTCATTTGCTTAATTATGAAATTACCACATCAGCAGCAAAAAAAAAAAAACATGTTTATTGAATTCTGACTTTTTTTCAAAGGGGAAAAAATGGTTTTGTTTGGAAAAGCAATATATGTTTTTTTGGAGCCATCAAAATAATGGTCAATGAAACAAAAACAATCTTTGTAGTATAAAAATTAGATGATCTATATATAGAAATACATGGTATTAAAAAACCAGATGAAAATAAGTTTTTGAAACTAGAAATTTAAGAACATGTTTTTGGTTTCAGCTTTGAAAACAAAACCACATAGACAACCGATAACATATTTTTTTGGTGTTTTTGTTTTGAGAAACAAACTATTTTCAAAGAAGATGGTTTTGATTTGTTTTTGAAATCGGCAACAAGGAAAACAGTTCACGTAGTAAAATGCCAATTTTCAAAAACAAAAATAAAGAACATAGTAGAATAGCTCCTAAGGCTCAGTTTGGAAGGAGTACAAATGCAAATATGTATAACATAAATACATACAAAATAATACAAAATAATACAAAATATAAGGTTTTGCACTTGTACTCCTTCCAAACTCAGCCTAAGTATCTTGGCGGGGGTGTTTGCTAAACATACACCATTCCTTTTATACCACACACACATGCTAAAATTGTACTGAGTGTAAATAGATAGGGTTAATTACTTTGGAATCATCAGTTCTGCCATCTCCAACGGCTCCATAATTTACCACATCAAAAGAATTTGATGCTCCAGAAGCTAATCTACTACTCAATACAGGCAAAATTGCACATAAGTTTATCAAAAGAGTAGTGAAGAACTCCTGCAACCAAAATCATGACAATAAATCTGATTATCATTGTAGTTGGTAGCAAAAAAATAATAGTAGTAGCTAGGAATAGAAGGGATTACCATTTAAGCAGTAAAACGAATAAAACTGTCACAATGAAACCTGTTTCCCATGTCATGTATATATAGCAATATAGCATAGCAGGCTTTGAACTTGTAGGATCTATTGATTCTGCGAAGCTTGTTATTTTTGGTATGGTATTTATGTCTAGATTAGTGCATGTCTTATCTTTTATTCTCACTTTTTAATGGCCTCATAATCATGGATATCGCTTCTTAATTCCTAAAAATCCACTGCACTTAAATCAGCCAAAAATAAACTTACCCTTATATCTTTCTGTCAGATCAGGTGAATCAAATTCCCTAATTCTATGTCCCAAGTGTATAAAAGCCAAATTTTCGATATAAATTGACAAACTTATCCATTTATTAACTGAGAAATTTTTTAATGCACACTAAGACCTCCAGCCCCCGAACCTAAATGAATGAAGAGCTCAGTACAAGCACTTCTTCTCACTCAAAGTACGCAGAGGAAGGAGTACAAATACAAATATGTACTATGTAAAACCTTATATTTTATATGTATTTGCACAGTACATATTTGTATTTGTACTCGTTCCAAACTAAGCCTTAGTAGAAAATCTGGAACTGCTCGGATATTGATCATTTAGAATTAAAACTAGATGAGACCCGCCCATGTTTGATTGCATTCAGTTTCCTTTGAATTTTTTAAAGTCTTCATTGTCATAATGCTCACGGTACATCCAAAAAGACCAGATAACAAGAATAGACAAATACAATTTGGGTGGGCTCGGGTTGGGATTTTGTCAAATTTTGAATGGGCGTGTCTCGAAGGCCCAAGTTTGGAGCAGTGTAAAATGTTAATTTGGGCCAACTCGAGTTACACCCCTTCCGATTAGACACGGAAATGAAGCAAATAAACTACTGAAGTAGACAGTAAGGTCAGGTTCAACTGCTTTTAAGGGTGGCCATAAAAAACCAAAAAATGAATCGAACCAAGAAAATTGAATCAAGATATGCAGTTAATCAAATTGATCGATTCAGCTTCAATTCAGAATTTTTGAAAAACCAAAGGAATGATTTGGTTTTTGAAAAAGTGAACCTATCGAAACCAGTCAACCAGTTTTAAATAGGTGATGGTGATTCAGAGAATTATAAAAACCGATAGTATTGGTTCAGTTTCAAAAAATAGCCTATGATTGATTAACTAAATCATGAGCACCTCTAACTATTATACATACAAAGAAACCAAGTAAATTGAGCGGGAATGACCATCTTATCTTAGGATACTTTTGCAAATGGCACCAAAACATTAAGGCCCCATTTGGTTTGCCGTAATAGGAATCTGAAATCAGAATTGGAATGGGATACTTTGATTCCAACTATTTGGTTGTGGAACCAAAATACCATTTCCATTCATGCTGGAATAGCATTCCCCCATATGAGGGAATGGTCATTCTCTGCCCCTCCTTTGGGAATGAAATCCCATTTCTGCTTATTCCAATTCCCATCTCTATCTGAACCAAATAGACTATGGGAATAGATCATTCCGATTCCGATTCTAGATGTGAATCAAATGGGCCCTAAATAATGTTGAAGTCCAAAACATAAACGCCAATACTAATTTGACTTAAGTATTTCCCTCTAGAAAGATGCAATATTCAAAGCCAAGAGATCAAAATATCGACATGGTGGTGGTGTGTTGGTGTTTTGACCCTAACGGTTTGGACTTCCTTTTTTTTTTTTTTTGGTAGAGGTTTGAATTTCCTATTTGGTTGGGCCATTTTCTGAGGAAATGGCAAGGAAACTACCTTACCTCGAATTTCATGTAAGTAAATACCATAGATCGAAACGTAGAAGCTAGAGGTTTCCATTGTCGACACAAATTTCGTGCTAAATTTGGAGCACAAGAAATAATGAAGACAAATCCAAAGAGATTTTCTTTTTTTTTTTCTGAGAAATGTTTTTCTTTTTCTTCTTTTTGTTGAAGAACACCCTCTAATTCTCTTGTCTTGGACAAAATCCAAAGTCACTACAATAACTCATGATTATGAGAAGCAAACAACAATTGAAAAATTTTTTCTCATGATCAATCAACTATTAGAATAAGAATGAAATACCTTTACTTGTAAGAGAATTTTTTTTTCTTTTGGATGTGGCAACTTGATGGAAGTTTCCTTGGCTGAAAGAATTTGACAAAAGATTTTGACTTTGTAGTAAATTGACAAACGGCTTTTGTCAGTGAGAATTTGAAGATCGAAATCCCCAAACTAATGTAGCATGGAGTTGTACTAGCTTTAAATCTTCAGTGGTTCATGAGATGAAGTTTTGATTCTTCCTTCCTTGATTTGGATGTAGTCGTCCCTTCCTTTTTCTTGTCAAAAGAAATGGAGCCAATGGAGTAGAATTGAGGAGCTGAAGGGGGGAAGCTGAATAGAGAACCGAAGATGAAGAGAATGATTTCAGTGGAGCATGCCTCTTGACATGCACATGGCCAATGTTCAAAGTATCATAAATGCTAAATGTATTAGAAAAGCAGTTTTAAGAGACATATCGGGATACGCCCTAGATACGCATGTGTATCAGAGAAAATTAAGATACACATAGATACGGTTGGAAACACTATAAATACTTTAATAAATCGTAAAAATTCATAAAAAACACTAAATATAAGACCTCAGTGAGGTGTATTTACATTAAACTAATATATTTTAATGGTTTTATGAATAAATATATTGTAGCTAATTATAATTTCATTAAAATCCTATCCTTAACTATAATTTAGAAATTATAATTCTTAAGTTTTAATGTTTTATGGGATGAGAAAAACCCAACTCTCCTATCCAACCATAAAACATGCATTGTCATAACTTCTATGCGAAAATATAATTAATAATTATTTACCATTTTAATGGTTTTAATGTTTTTCGGGGAAAAGAAGCTTACTTTCCTTTTTTTTTTTTAGTTTTTGATTGTATTTTTTTCGTCGATACGCTACCGATACGCATGAAAAAAGATGAAACGTCTGATTTCCATGCAAATCCCATATCGAAATTTTAAACCTTACACGTGGCTAACAACATTTAACTTGAAACTTTAATAGCAACGTGGGAGCTAGACTTCTTTTAGATTCTTCTGTCATCTCCTTTCCTTCTCTAATTTTTTTTATCTTCTTTTTTTTTTTGTAAAATAACATGCTCTCCTTAAAATCGTATTTGGAAGGAAAGCCAATCCTTTGACATGGTGACTTCCTTTCGTTTTTATTTAATTTAGAGGGGGCCCACAAGATTAACTTGAGATGCCCTGTCCAATTCTATTAACATGATCCTTTCCACCAAAATTGAGTTAATCCGATCAACATTGATTGGCGGGCCTTGCTAAAGAGGCCACTTGGCTAGGGGTTGATGGATTTCCCCTAATCCGATTAGGCTAGTCCTTCTTATATCCATTAGCTAACCATATTTCCTTTTCTATGGTAATTGCCATTCAATTGGGTTTCACTTGAATAAATCCCTCAAATTGATTTGGGTGAACCCTCAAATTTGGCATGATTTGAGAGAAAATCTTTCTCATTGCCAACTTTATAATATTTTGTTATTTTCTTCCAATTATACTAATGTGAGATAATTGGGTGTCTTTAGTTTTTGCCTTTTTTTAGTTGGGTCTCACACATAAAAGTAATTTATTCAGCCATGATTTTCCTTAATTAATTTTGGTGTAATTATAGCCATTTAAATGACCCCCACTAAGCTGCTTTTTTTTTTTTTTGAGAGAATCTCTTGATTTGAAAGAATCACTCTAATTTAATGTGATCAAAGAGAAAATATCTCTAATTTACATATAGTGAGCCTTACATCAATATTCAATTCTTACATTTAATTTAGTGGGATGCTTAAGGATAGCTATGTGGCATGGAACTAATGCCTATTTACAATGGACCCCACCCCTACACCATCTTGGGCTTGAGCTCAACCATGTTCCCCTAGACCCTCTTTTTTGTCTAACAGGTCCTTTCCATTCAATTTCATACTTAGCCTTAATGAATGCATTTCTTGGGCCAACATCTGCAATAAGTTTAAATTTATATACCAACAAATGCCCATGATTGTTATTATAATTGACAATACAACCATCGACTTGCAAGTTTTGCACTTGCAAGGTTTTATATTCATGTGGGTCAGGAGTTTTTTGTCTTTTTATTTTTTATTTTGTCATTCATAATTTATACTTCTAAGGTCAAGAATCATGATTTAAGGAGAATGAGAGTCAGGGTTTAGACTCAAAGTATTGTCTGTCAGGGTAAGTGGCCAATTCGCGGAAATTATTGAAATTTTGAATGTTTATAACTATACAGTGAAAATCATAAATCTGCATCGGATATATCCGTTCTTCTTCAAATAATTTATTTTAATCTGTACTTACAATTCATGGCTTTGTAAATAGCTTAGGCTATTTTAACTGTTACGTAGGAATGCTTAGCGGATAGTAATAAGGGGCTGCTGCTAAAAATAATTGTTGCAGCGGCAGTCAGTTATAACTGCCGCTGTAAAATATTGCGGCAAGAAAGTACGCTCTTCCTCTTCTCTTCCCCTTTTTTCACTTCCCCGCCTTCTCTATAGTCTCTCTCTCTCTTCCCGCCCTCTCTATTTCTCTCCCTCTTTCAATTGGAGCTCCGCCAACTTCTCTCCTGCCGGTACTTTGCGACGCCGGTGTTAACAGACGGCATCTGAGAAAGGTTGACACCTCTCTCTCTCCCCCCTTCTATCTCTCTGCGATTGACCTAACCCGATCAAGTGTTTTTTATCAGTTTCTCTGTGCTATCCACCGGACAGCACAATCGGCAACAGTAGTGTCAACAGCGTGGGTTTCGGCTGCCAAAATCATGTTTTCACTCGTAGAGACGAAGGTAATTCTCCAACCCAGAATTTTTTATTTGGTTTGGTAGTGACTCAATAATTGCATATGGAAAAGAGCTAGTCACAGTTTTCAGCCTAATGATTTCCGCCTTTTTCTCGGTAAGCATGAGCATGCTTCGTTTTGCTTTGTTGCTTTTTGTTTGAGTATGAATACCGGCTGTGTTCTAACCTTAGTGCCAGAGTTGTGAAGAGGTCAAGCTTCAACATTTGAAAGATATTAGGAGCAAGTCTGTTAGTGGAGTACAGAGCACCTAATAATTAGTTCTCTATCTCACTATCATCCATAATCAATATCTGGAAAAAACCTTCATCCGTATATGATAAACTTTCCTCAACTTTTGATCTATCTCAGGTTATTCACATTCCAGGTTAAGAAAAACTTTTCCGTCGGTATTTTGACATTGCTTTTTTTTTTTTTTTTTCTTTTTCTTATAGTGTTCCTTCTAAATGAAAAAGTTAGTTTTTCATATTCATCGGGCATTGATAGAAATAAAATCCTATTTGTGTTGAACGCTAGTAGTTTGCCAATAGAGACTTGAGGTTAGATTTTTCAAATTCATGTATCCATGAATGATACTTCAAAATTTTAGGGCTCAAGACCCCAAGAAAAGGGGGAAATAGCAGAATCAAACTGTTTTTATCAAACTAAGGCACCGTAAATTTTGTGGAACTTTTATTATTTTTTCTGTAATCTCGTGGTGTTTTTTTTCTACAATCGATCAATCACGAAGATGTCTTGAGGATTCATTCTCTCAAGTAGTGATATACCGACTTGATATTAGTTTTTATCCAGATCCAGATCCAGCAGTAAACAATATGACATGATTTTATTGACCTAACCTACCCCAACTTTTATTATATCTCACTGTTTCATTCTGACAGTTGATATTTTAATTTCTAACGCTCTGTTATTCTTTTCATTTTATGGATTTGTGATTGGCACTTGGTTCTTGGGTTATCTCAGTATTTCCTTGACTTGCTGATTCTTACTAAATTGTTCACCAATTTTTTTGGTGTACTATTCACTCATTCCATTTTCTAATAAAAAATGATGAGAATCAAATCTATTTACCCTTGATAGAGTTCATAATCTCAGTTCTTTGTCTAAGTTGATTTAAATAGAAGTTTGAAGTTCATAATCTCTCGCACACAGTCACATTTGACAGGTAAATCTCTCTCTATTGCGGTTTCTCTCTCAGTCGCACATCGGCAACATTTGATTCACAGGTATCTCTGTATCTCTCTCTCTTTCTCTCTATTTCATGTTCACACAATGTACCTAATTCTATTTGGGCTTTGCTTATTGTTGGAGAAATTGAGTGTTAAGATGATATAATTCTGATGAATATTCTAATCGGATTTTTCTACAGATTATTTCTGTTTTTTTCGTTTTTCTTTTTCTTGTGTGCAATAGTCTAACCACATCCTCATCCATCAAGACAAAATCTTCTTCCTGGAAGCTGGAAATGCCAGAGACATGCCTATCCATACTGGTTGTCCTAAATTTACCATGATTTTCTATTATTTTAAGTTTCTCCAAAGCATTTCTCTCTGGTGGTCCAAAATTAGAATAACAATGCTATAGCTGATGTTGTAAGCCTACAAAGAGACAACCTATAAATTGGCCAGTTCAAAAATAAATGGTTATTTTTCTTATCCAATACTGCTGCAAAAGACTGAATTTGCAACCTATACCTACCAGCATCCTATTCTGGCAGCCCATTATTGATTTTCTAAGTATGTTTTAGCCCAACATCCTATACCTACCAACCTACCAGGGAAGGGAATATAGTGTAGAGATGTTCACAGGCAGCATTATTAAGGAGCACCTAGGAGGACCGGAGTTTTAGGATTTTCACTGATACTCCAGAGAAGGCTGTAAAGTTTACTACAAAGGTTGCTTGTTGTATCTTGAGCCTTGACCAGATATGAGTTTAGGGATTTTGCTGTGGATATCATAGGAGATAGCAGATTATTGCATGGCCCTAGATGCATAGACAAATCAGGTCTTTTAATCACCACCCTATAGGGCAATAAATTGCATGGATCAAATCAGATATACCTGGATCCTAATTTTGGGCTCAACTGTAATTGCTAATTTTCTTGTTTTTTGGCTTGTACCTTTATGGGAGAGCTAAGAGAGATTATCTCTCCCTATTCCTTTCTTGGCTTTGTTTCTTAATAAAGCTATTGTTATTGATCAAAAAAAAAAAAAGATTCACCTGAAACCAAATTTTAAGAAAATATTATCCATTAGATTTTAGATTAGATTCAGATCAAATTCTGGTTGATTCCAGATGTTGGGTTCTATTAATAAGTTAAACTAAAAGATCAAAACATTTTAGGTTCCTTCATCTTTAATACTTCAATCTTTGACTATTTAGTGAATAGGTAACATTCAAACTGACTTTACTAATTGATACGTGGATCCATATTTTTGTTCAATTATAAATGGATTGAACTGGGTCACCCTTAACTGGACATGACTCAATTTTTTCAGATAAATAGACACCAGCATCCCTACCACCCTATCTGTTTTCTTTTTTCCTCCAGGGGTAATTGGGTTCAACTTTGACTTGTGTTTCCTTGGGATAGGAGACTGTATTAGTCTTCTTACAGACAGTAGGCTCCAACAATTTGATCATAAGAGGTTTTGGCCACTTTTCAGCTGGCACTTGTATTGATGTTTGCCTTGGAATTTGCTAGGGCGGAGGTGGAAGGTTACTAATAGACATTGTGAGTCACTTTGGTACTCTTGATGAATACTGTTTATGAAAGGGCCTGCTGGCCTGGACGTTATACAGTGAACAGTCACTTGGATTCCTAGTTTGGTGGATGCTCTAGCAGTCAGTCTTGCTAGTGGTAGTGTAAGGAGGATGCTTTGTATTGGCGAGAGTTCCTAGGGTAGGGACCTTTACAAGAGATTGTGGATTGTATTCTAGTGCACTACAGTTTTGTGTCTTTTCATGCACTCCACATCCTATGGCCCTACTCTCTCTTGTGGGCATGCCAGTAATGAATTTTAGACCTTTTAACAGTAAAAGATGTATCGAGAACAGGGAGAAAATGGAGGAGATGATATAGGACTGGGATTTGGCAGTTTTTTCTTCTGCAGTACCTCGACGTGACATGAGCGTGAGGCAAGAAACAGAACCTGTTTACACCTAGACAGTTTAGGCTCTAACTGTAAGTACTCCCATGTCCAACTGATCCATTATACTTCTAGAATAGCTATCCCTCATTGAACTTGACTAATTGACTAATATAAAACCACTTATCCTCTTCCCTCAATTTCTGTTCAAGCTGAACTTTAAAAACATCAAGCTTCTTGGTACATGACATCCATCTGTGACTTCAATTCCCAATTCAACCATGTGGAACCCTGTTTACACCAAAAATAGGTCTCTGTACCTGCACCGATGATTTTACCTGGGTTTAAAGAGATAAACTAACATCCATGCTTAATCCATCAGTTTCAACTCTGAAATCATGATTTCCAAGGTATAAAACTTTAATTTCTAGCCCACGAGAATCACCATCTCCTCTTTGTTGCTGCATATACAACACTTTTTGAGTAAAGAAAAAAGAAAAAATAAAATTTAAGGCTATGTTTGGTTTGATATAAAATAAGAAAAACAAAAAGTTGAAGGGAAATTCTTAACAAATTTTGTGAAATTCCTCGCTAATTTGGAGAAGAGCAGAGAAGAGAAAATCAAAGAGAGAATTTCAAATATTTGATTGCGGACATGATAAAGGACGCATAAAAGGGAAGGCAGAAATTGCCAAATCTAAACCAAGCCAAACCCAAAACTCTCTTTGGCATTCCCCTCTAGAAACAGATTAAGCAACAGCATAGTTACTTACTATAGGCAATGTACAGGAGGATTTGTATGTATAGATCTTCCATGAGCATTTAAGCAGTAGGAGCGAGCTTCTTTTCCTGGAGCTGTTGATGTTAGGTTAACGAAGTTCATTACAATGTTTCTGCAAGCAACAGTCTCGCTGCAACAAAGACTGATAACATCTTCCTTGGTTGAAGACCCACGAATTCCATTGTAAGTCACATCACTCACTTCAACTGCTGAGGTCTTCATCATCATTCCAAGTCAACATACAAACAAACACATTCAATATCGTCAATCTAGCTAGTTTGTTAATTACATTAATATTCAGAAAATAAAGCCACTGTGTTGATTAATTTAGTTCAGCCTTCTTACTTTATTTGGGCAATTCCTGCTGGGGCAGTAATACTGATCAATGATGATAGGGATATCCACTTCTGTGACTGTGATTTCAAAGAAGAAGATCCTCCTAGCATACCCAGATCCCCCCTGGACAAGAGTTGCAGTAGCAAACGTGAAAGGATCATGTAAATGTAAGTGCTTGCTTAATGATCATATTAATTCTACCATGAGAGCTCCATTACCTGCCATGTCTTGATCCTTGCTCCAGTCTCTGTTCCAAAGAAATTGCAGTATTGCACATGTATTTCTTCCACAGTGGCATAAGATCCTAATGCTCCCAAGCTTCCTATACTACAAATTAATAGAAGAAGGTAGTTTGTTGCTATATATTTTCAATTACCCTATTAAAAATAGGTAATAATGCAAGCTAGCTGGTTTCTAGGCTGTCAAAAAATATAGGTGCTGTTTGGCAAGTCCTTTTAGAAAGATTTTCCAGAGCATAGATGATAATGACCATTTTAAGTGGTTCGGCCTATTGGGCTTTTTGAAATATAGGTGTCATTTTCGGTCTTTCCACGGACACGTCTTCTGGTTTTTCTATCTTTTAGTTTTTCGGTCTTCTGATCTTACCAAAGCCCAAAAGACTGCAGAAAGACTTGTCAAATGCTGCCATAATAAGTGATTTTGGTCTCTCTCTCTCTCTAAGTGATGATACTGAGCAAGTTGTTATTTGGGTACTGCCGGATTGGTGGGGGTGGCAAAACTATAAAGATATTAATAATATAAGTGGGAAACTTTGAGGCATAATAGGGATCAAGGTTCTCGGGTCCCCATCTTGGTCCTTATTTATAGTCTGTGGGCGAAATTATACCCACATCTCAATAGGTTCCACCAAAGAAATGGACTAGTTAATCTTCCCTGTCAGACCTACCAATCTATATGATCCTTTGTTTCAGACTCCTGAAACATGGGAAAAGTGGTTAGCTCTTGACTCCTGAGAGTCTTGAGACCCATTTAGTCGGCAATCGAAAACAGCATTTCCTACACTTGACAAAACTACCAAATCACTCTTTCAAGCAACCATTGAACCATAACGGGGTTACACAAACCTTATCCCATGACCCGGTCCACAGTTGACATAACTGATGTTGATATAGGAGGAGCCGGAATTAATAGCAATACAGTCATCACCTATAACAAAAGAAATTTAAGTAATAACAGTCAGGTTAGTTCATATTAGAAGAAAAAGAAAGGTTAATTACAGTACAACAGATAAAACAAAAGGAAGGAAACTTACCCGTTGAAATGGTAGAGTTTATGATTCTAACTTGGGTGGAATTGGATATGTCAATGCCATCAGTGTTTGGACTGTCTTTTGGGGAATTTATTTGGAGTTGGTACAAGGTTGCATAACTGCAGCTCTCTATGGAGATATGATTTCTCGGGCTGTTTACATGGTGTAGCCCATTTAGTCGAAGCCCATTACATGCGTTAAATTGTAGTGCCTGGATCATTACCAAACACATACTTCAAAAAGCCCATTTCCATGTGATTCTCTAGCAATAGCCCCGTGCTAAAGAAAAGGGGGAAACGTTTGAATTAGGATTTACTCCTCACAGAGCACACCTCACACTGACCTCACAGCCCCATCCCACCATGTATTGGAAATATCTCCCCATGAATAACACAAAGTACAGCAGATATTTCCAATGCGTGGTTGAGATGCAATGTAAGGAGCAGATCCGGATTTGAAACGTTTGGTTGTTTACTTTCAACAGCCTCTCCTGGTACAAGGCTCTCCCTCCTTGATACATTAGTGTATATGAATCTCATGTAACAGTATCTTTTTTTAATCCATGGGCCTATACAGCTGGGGTAGTAGTCTATCCCCAAACCCATAACTCCCGCAATCCTGGTACTGTGGGGATTTAATCCTAAGTCTCTGCTGCAAGAAGCAGGGGACCTTGCCAACCAGCCAATTGGCATTTTGAAACAGTAACTTTGTTGAAACCATTCTAAGGAAAAAATGCCGGAAAGGTATGATACCGGAAGAACTTTTAACTTAGATGATTAGAATTTGATTAATTACCACTTTTATGATATCAGTTGATTGATTATAAGATTTTCCTATAGAACCCATGGACTAATGTCTCACTTGGAAAGAACCCTGTAGGCAGTAGAGGCTGTCAAATGTGGGCAGCCAAGAGCTCTTCAACAAAAAGAATGAATGTTTTGCACTTACTGTTGGTCGTTGGCATTCGAATGCCTGAAAAATATAGGTATAATGGTTAAACCCAAATAAATTAAAATGAGGATGAAGGAAATGGATGAAAAATGAAAATATTTTACACACATTTAATTCGTTGAATGTGCAAGGTTGTGACCACCAAGAAGAACCCCTGCCATCGATTTGTCCTGGTCCATTGATGGTGAGACCATTTACATGGGAGAAGGCAATCCATTTATCCATTCCGAAGCCACTCCAAGCTGATTTGTCACTGGGTGCGACTATGTTCCCTAGAACCTGCTTTCACCGTGGTGGAAATATAACTTCAATCTAATAGCAAAATGATGGTTCGTGTGTAATTATATATTCATTTTTTTAATGGATATATTGGTTCAGTTTGGTCAGCTCAGCTTTTAGGATTGGCTTTACTGCATTAAGACTAAAGCCCCGTTTGGCATATCTTTCTATGTGGGCTGTTGGCTATTCAAAAGTCTGGAAATCTGTGTTTTTATCTTTTTCCATTTGGTTTGGGAATGTGCACCAAAAAGATGCAAAAAACTCAATTGGAGCTTATTTCAGGAAGCTAGAAATGGAATTTTTTGCTTTTTTTCGCTTTGTCTTCACACAAAAAGATGTGCCTCCAACCAAACGGTCTTTGAGGTGCCAAGATTTTCATGTGATTCCTATTACATCTTTTGGCTATCAGATCTTTTAAAAAAGACTTGCCAAATAACACCTAACTTAATCAATCCTAACCCAATTTTTTTGCACAATGTCAATCTTAATGTGAGAATGTACATCGAATGTTTCTAGGTCTTTTTATTGATTTAAATACCCTTATATTTTTTCAGTTCATCCTACTCTCTCTCATTAACTCCTTTCTTTTTTGCATTTTTGTTTTCCACCACTAAATTTCAGTAATTAACTTTATACCCCATGAATGTAATGGTATAAAAACTAATTTTTCAAAAACTAACTCAGAAATAAAACAATTTGTTAGTCTAAGTCGTGGATCAGCAGTTCAAACCCTCTATGACAATGGGTCAATCTATGGTTTTAAAATTAAATATATAAAATCTAAAAATATATATGAAATCTTGGTCAAATGATGGGTCAATCCAAGGTTTTAAAATTAAATATATAAAATCTAAAAATAGATATGAAATCTTGGTCAAGTGATGGGTCCAATCCAATATTCCGACCGGCTGATTCCACTATACGATGAAAACATTAATAACAAACCAAAGTTTCAAAAATTGATTGGTCTAGGTGGCATGTCAATAGTTCAATAGTCTACGTCAAAAAAAGACTGGGTCAAATGAGTGAATGGTTAACTTGATCATTCATCGGATTGATGACCAAGTTAACAGTTATATTATATTTTATTTTTGGCAAAAATGTGGTTTGAGATAAAATCGTACCCACTTGCATGGTTGCACCCCTACCTGGAAAGCCCAGATTTGCAATCATTCAGCCCAGAAAAATGCCTTTGTCCAAGCTTTTTTTAGTGGCTTCTTCAAATCAGCTAAACCAAAGCTTTGCTACTTGATTTTCAAAATCGGATCGGACTGGATGGTTGGACTAGAGAAACCAGGAATCGGTCAGGTGACCGGTTCCATTTTTCTCAAAAACCGGATTTCCATCCAAAACTGTTGATTTTGGTCAGCAAACCGCTGAATCGGGTGTTTAACCGTTCGAACAGTTGTGATCATTTTTTATTTTTTTATTTTCTTGTCAGAATGGGCCGAGTATTTGGTTCGAATGGTTAGACCGTTTGACCCCATAACCGAACCCCTGACACATGTGACTGCCCCTTTAGAGCCTTTTAAGTTATGGTATTGTGAACTAAGGGCCCATTTGGGAGCACTGTAGTTCTCTCAGCTTCTTTAAAGAAGCTACTTAGGCCTTGTTCTTTTGGTCTGTTTTCAACATCTAATGTCTTGAAAGTAGGGGTGATCATTGACTGGGCTGGGTTTAGCACCCATGATAAAGGTTTCAACCTCGGCCTAGGCTCCGTATGCACCTTAGGCGCCTAAATTATAAGCCCAGACCTTGCCTTACATGGGCCTGAGCCAGGCTTAGGGGATTTTTTTAGTCTAATTAAAAAATTAATTATTTAAAATTTTTAAATTAAATAACATATAATAGATGAAAAAGGCACTGTACAAACCCAAACTAGGTTAGGCTTAGCTAAGTTTTGAGCCTATTATACAAAAATAAAGACAATGGGCCTCATTTAATTCCTAAACTTGGTTTAGCAATTTCAGAGGGGTGCAAAATAGAAGCACTAGGAGTTGCCATGTCAGCATGGCAATCTCCAATGTTTTTTGCCCAAGAAATTAGGACAGTTAGAGTGGGTAAGCTCATTAACTAAAAAATAGGAGTGGTTAACCCCATTCCTAGAAAATTGTTAACTACAAACATGTCTCATCTAAACACATAGTCACCTGCATTGGCTTTTTAGCTATTTTAATTTTTCAATCTTTTTTCAAAATTTTGGAGAACATAGGTCTAAACAAGGTTTTAAAACCTGACCCAGAACAGAACCATTCTGTATACAGCTTTTTGGGTCAACGGTTTGATTGTTCAATTCGAGCTGAATGAGTCGACGGCTTGACCACCTGGGTTAGTGGGTCACGGACCAAATCAATGTTTTTGGCAAAGGACCAAGTTAAGGGTGAAACTGAACTGGTTTCCTGGCGACTATCGGGCCAAACGGTCTGGCTGTCCGGGTCAACAACGGTTAGCAAACAATGCGTCTAAATGTGTACATCAAGGTTCTAATAGTTAAATATTTTAAATAACAAAAAAATATTTTAAGTAACAAAATATTAAAAATAGCTCAATCGTAATAACTTTAAAATAAATAAAACTTAAATAACAAAAACATTAAATATTTTACATCTTAGTTAAATATTCTACCTAAATATTTTAAATAATGAAATATTGATTATAACTGAATTTTAAATAGTTAAAATAGTGAACTTATGTAATAAAATTTAAAAATTTCTTAAAAGTAGAAATAATGATATTGTAAATAACTTTAATTTCTAAATCATATTTTAAACATTATTTAAAAAATAAAAAGTAGATTAAATAACGAAATTATATAATAACTTTAAAAAATTTATCAGAACTACATAATTAATTATAATAGATTTAATAATAAGAATATAAAATATAAATAATTTATCTATTATTAAATAATATAATAAATTTAACTATTATTGAAATAGTAAAAAATAGATTAAAGAAGTTAGAGGTATTTAGCTTTTTATTAGTTATTTATTGTAATTTTGTTATAATTTTATTTTCAATAATTGTGTATTTTTGTTATAATTTTTCAATAATTATTGGAGATTAAACTATTGTTATTTGTTAGAGATTATACTATTAATTTAGTTGAAATTACAAGTGTTCACTGGTTGGTTTGGTTCGATTCAATTGCAAATTGTTTGGCCAACCAAACTAATTTGGTCGGGTTGGAGAGTTGGTCACTTGAAACTAACTAACCATTAGTGAAAACTGAACAACTTGAGTTGTACCAGTCAGTGTTTTAAAAACTAACCTAACCATTAGTGAAAACTGAACAACTTGAGTTGTACCGGTTAGTGTTTTAAAAACTGACCTAGAGACCCACCCACTTTTGTATTTGGGTTGTAGCTACCAATTCAATAGTCTTGGTGGAACGGGTCAGATTGTTCCACATCAACATTTTATAAATTTAAATATATATATATATATATGCATATATAAATGTGTATATATTTATATACGTGTATTTTATTTAGTTTTTTAGTTATAAAAAATATTAAAATTTTTGATTTGAGGACAAAAAGGGGGTTTTCACAAAATTAGTTGGACAAGTCACCCATGGAACCTTGGAATGCATAGATATCGAAAAGTTACCCAAAATAATAAAAAAAGATCACCTTAATCGGACTTGGAGTGCAAAGTTATGGGTTTTGAAATTTTTCACATACATTAAGTGTGCAACTTGCAACTTGGTGACCAGGTCGAATGGATCAACGATCAAACCATTCAGGTGGTCAATTTCTGACTAAGTCAATGGTTTTTTACCGAAAGGGTGGGTTTCAATAGAACCAGACCCAGAATCAATGTTTGGTGATGGTTCGAAGGGTTCAACCGACTAAGTCAACGATGGATTAAAAACACTAGTTTTGGTTTGGATCAATTTTTGGTTTGGTTGGTTGGTTCAAAAGATTTAAACTTTATAGAATCAAACTTGGAATCATGGCCGGTGATGGTTTGAAGGGTTCAATCAACCGGGTCAACGATGGGTTAAAAAGCACTAGTATCGATTTGCATCGATTTTTGATTTGGTTAGTTGGTTCAAAAGATTTAAACTTTAAAAATTAAATTTAAAATATAAAAAATTTTTAGATTAAGAAATAAGGGAATTTACCACTTTTTTGTATTAAAATGTTATATTTAAAATATAAATATTAGTATATATCTGTGATCGAGTTGATTCAATTTTGATCGATTTACAAATGGCCAAATCGAAACTTACCTGACATGGTCATGTTGAGAAATTGCTGAACTAAATCTGAATGGAAATACTAGAAAGTGACCAACTCAGGTTGAGTTAGGTCAATTTGGTCGGTTTCATTGGTTTGATGAACAACCCTAATCGAAATTAATTATTATTATTTTTGTATTACAAAATAATATTAAAAATAAATATATAAAATATAAATATATTGATTATTTAAAAAAATAAAATATAAACCAATTATTTACTGTAATGTGTTTCTATTGTTTAGCTTTTGCCTAACAAAGTTTGCACACCGCACGTTTCCCTACTAGTTCATTTCTATTCTTGAGCAATGTAGAACATGGAATAATACTCAATAGCGAGTGTTAGAATTGAGTTTGATGACTTTGATCCCAAGTCTTCATTGTTCAAGAATGAAAATAAAGAAAGGCCTTCATCCATAAAAAGGTCTTGTCTAGAAGGGCAACTCTCATACTTGATTTGATTCATGTGTTGGCTCGTGTGTCAACTCATGAATATTTATGTGTTAAAAATTTATGTTTTATATAAAATAGTAAATGTTTCATATAAAATAAAATATATTTGCATATAAATATAATGTATAAAATATGTAATATTAAGTATATATAATTCATAATATAATATATTATAACATAAAAATTATATATTTATATATGGGCCGGATTTCCATGCAAAAACCTGGGCCTAAGCCCAGAAATTTAAGGTCTAGGCCGAGCTGGGTTTCTAGGCTAGACCAAGAATGATCACCCTACTTAAAAGCAAAGGACTTTAGACAAGAGGTTGTTCCCTAACAACATTTTTATTTTTTGTCTCCAAAATGCTCTTTTCACATTTTATTCATAATTTATTATTAGTAACACACTCATATTTTACTAAAATTAAATATATATATATATATATATATATATTATTAAAATATTATTTAATATATTAAATATGACTTATTATCATAATACTATTTATTCATAAAATAATAATCATATTATTATTACGATAAAAATTGTTTTTTATTATTTGAATTATTATTTTTTATTAATAATTTTATTCTAAAAATAATGATTAATATCAATTTATTAATATTAATTATAATTAACGTAAGGAATTTCACCAAATTCTATCTGAGTGAGGCCCGCCTTGTAAAGCCAAAAACTGCTACGATAGCTTTAGGCTTAAAATGCAAAAATTTTTTTTTTTTGAAAAGAGGAGAAATAAATAGCAGCCATATATATTAATTACTCTTACGTTACCTGAACCTCAATTTCAGTGGCTTTGCAGGGTCCGTTGAATTCCACAGGCTTCAACAAGAATGTCTTGGCAGGTATAACAAGAGTGTGAATCGTGTGATTAATACCTGAGTTGGCTCCGCACACCGCTTCCCACACTCTCATAAAAGCCTTCAGATTTCAAACCATTTATAAATTATAACGCACTAGCATAAAACTTATTTACTAAAGACAAATACTCAACATATATATATATATAGTCAATTAATTCCATTAATTGAATTTGAACCTCTACAAATAATTTCCGAAAAAAAAACAATGAAAAATCTATTTCAACATATTTGCTTAGAGATCGGATTTGCTATCCACGCATTACCCACAAGACACTACAGCCGCGCATTGGATAGTAGACCTGAGATGTTTCTGATGTGCGATTAATTGTAGCGTCTAGCGGATAGTAGATCTGAGCTCGTTTGGTTGCATGCATGGAAAAATACTGTAAAAGGTGAATAGTAGCTGAAGGAAACTAACATTATCTTTGATTTTCCAGTACATCATTTTCCAGAGGATTGTTGATGAGTTGATCCTCTCAATTCAAACTTGCGGAACCCATATTACATCGGAAAAATTAGGAAAATGAAAGTAAATTAATGATATAATATCAGAAAAGTTTTGACCAATCAAACCACCCGGAAAATTTTGACTAATACCACCTGATAGACGATCACCTATTTTGTGATATGAGCTGATTATAAGCTATTAAGTTTTCCAATATCTTATCTTTCCGGTATCATAGAACCCATATAGCGATAAATTGTAAAATGATTTCAGCTGCATGCATCTTTTTCTTTTCTATGCTATCTCTCCATATATGCATGTCCATCTGAAGTTTTCACAACTAAAAAAACAGCCAAAATATACAGGGAAACAGCCAGCTTACTTGCGAATCATCTGTTTTGCCGTCGCCGACGGCTCCAAAGTCTTCCACATTGAAAGTACTTGACTTCATGACATCGAATCTACCACTCAATCCAAACGAAGCCATGCCCAAAATCAAGAAAACGGTGAAGAGTCCCTTCATACAAAACCATATTCATGTCAAATTAAAGAAACAATATCTAGCCATTGAGACAGAAAACAAAAACTGCACATTATATATATATATATAGGGAGAGAGATAGATTCTCACCATTCTATCTCTGAATTCAGCGAAACTGTTGCAAGTTTGCAACTATAGTTAGGTTCTTCTCATTGATATCTATTTATGCAGTTTTTTTTTTCTAAGTTATAGCAATTAATGCATTGCATTATATACTTACCTTTTTCTCTTATTGATATTTAATGGACAAGTTGGATTTTGGTTTCTCCAAGTTGGAATTTGATTATTACTTTTCAATACATTTCATTCCCTCGTTAAGATCCACATTTAAGGATATACTCATTATCTTTGGTTGAATCTTATATCTAAAGTATTTTTATTTTTCACCATTAAATTGTACTAACAAATCCATTTTTAAAATTGACTTAGAAACGAAACTGGCTTTTCAGGTGATTTGTAAGGACTAAAGGAGTTCAACCATTTGGGTCAAACATGTGAATTTACAATGTCATAATTAATATTAAAAATTAAAAAATAGATAATAATATTGAAATAAAGAAAATTTTAGAAAAATTTGGGCAGAACACTAAATATTATATAATTGTCATATTGAGAAAAAATAAGCATGATAAATAAGAAGTGTTTATATTGATGATGCAAATGGAATAGAAAATTTAAAATTTATTTAGGAATGAAATCATTTTCCTCTCTAAGTGGCGAGTCAATGGTTCAACCCTCTAGATCAATTGGGACCAATCCATGATGCCATATTAAAGAATATTTTTCTAAAAAAATACAAAAATTATAGAAGACTATAGAAAAAAAAATTAGACACATCTCTAATATTATGTATTAGGGCCCATTTGGTTTGTAGTCAGAATCAAAATCCTTTGGAGTCAGAATGGTGTATTCCCATGGTCTGTTTGGTTTAGACAGGAATGGGATTTCATTCCTAGGGGAGGGGCAGGGAATGGCCATTTCCTCAAACTGAGAAATGCCATTCTAGCAGGAATGGGAATGGGATTCTGATTCCGCTAAACCAAACAGTTGGAATCAGAATAACCTATTTCGGTTCCAATTCCAATTCCAGACCCCTATTCCCATGAACCAAACGGGACCTTAATTCATATCCACAAAAGATAATTGTGATAAACAAAAAATCTTTTTATTAATGACGTAATGAAATACAAAATTTAAAACCAAATGGGTCAACTATCCAATTCAATTGCGTCAACCCATAATGCTATAATCAAATGATATAATTTAAAAAAATATATAGAAATAGAAAATTAAAAAAATTCTGAAGAAAATTTGGCACATCTCTGATATGTCATATAACCATTTACTTTTATCGATAATGTAAATGGAATACAAAATTTAAAATTGTCTTACAAAGAAAAATATTTCTCATTCAGAGAATGGTTTAGAAATTCAATGGTCTAGATTAACCCATAATGTCATAATTAAACAATACAAAATTAAAAATAGATAAAATACTAAAGGCTATAAAAAACATAAAAAGTTTATACAAAATTAGGAGGCATCCCGAGTATTATGCACTCATCATATTACACAAAAATAAGTGTCATAAACAAGAATTGTTTGTTTTTATTTATCATAGAAATGGAGTAAACTTTTAAAATTGACAAAGAAATAAAACTATTTTCTGTGTTATGTCAAACAAGCCATCTTGTAATGTCATAATTAAATAATAAAAGTTTAAAATTAAGCATAAATATAAACAAATATGGAAAAATATAGAAAATTTATAAAAAGATGTAGACACATCTTTGATACTATTATTGTTACTACAATTATTAATATATGAAATTGTCATGTGCACATTTAATTTACTAGTCTATATTAGAAAGATGAGGGGTCTTCCTCACCACAAAAGCCCACAAGGCCAAACCAAGACTAACCATAAAATGGACCCTAGCTAGGATCCAAAGTAGGGTGGAACTTGGGTTTTGTTGGATTGGGAGTTTGATAAATTTTCAATAGGTTGAACCCCAATGGAAGCTTAATGTAGTTGAAATTCTTCAAATTTGGCATCCCAACATGCAACCCTAAATTTAAGGTAATCATGGGTAGACCTGTTCATGGGTCAGGTGGCCTGATGGGCCGGCCCGGCCCCCGGACGGGCTTGAACAGGTATATGGGCCCGCGGGCTTAACCTCGGGCCAAAAAGCCCGGCCCGGCCTGACCTATAATTAAACCTAAAAACCCTAGTCGAATACTCCTCTTTTTTTCACCTCTTTCCCTTATTTTTCCAATCGAACCCTTCTTCTCCACATCCCTTTTCCCTTCTTTATATTCTTTTTTTAATGTAAATAAATTTTGAATTTATATTTTTTTAATGTAAATAAATTCTAATTTATATTGATTATTGAATAGGGAAAAAATCTAATTTTTTATTAGGTCCGGCTTCGGGATCGGGCTTAGGCCTAACATATTTCCATTAATGAAGAGTAAAAGCCCGGCCCAAGCCCAGCCCAGCCCGGCCCATGAATAGTTCTAATCATGGGTAGTTGGGCTAGGCTTTGTAGCTATGATAAGAGATATAGGATGGGGCCAAGCCTTACTAGACTTAATCAGCTGAATCAAGCGATGCTTTCACTTATTCCTTTTCAATAAAATTCTTGTAGCATATGTAACTTGGATTAACCACATACTTAATACACCATTAGTACTTTCAATGAATTTGTTATCATCAAAACACACGGGCTCAACAGTGTGTTACAATTTTGTGAAGATAAAAATTGAACTTTTGATGTCCAACATGTCAGATATATCATAATATAAGTGCACAATAATAATGTAGGAAATCTACAATTGTGTAGCGTAATTTCTCTTTTTTTTTTCCTTATTTTTATGTATGTGTAAACATAGAGACACCACATCCATAAAGTACTCTAATTCCTCCAAATTAAGTGCACAATGAAAATGCGCGACATACATTTGTTATGTAGTGTAATTGCTCTTTCTTTTCCTTATTTTTTTGTTGTATGTGTAAACATAGAGAAACATGTCAGCATAGTACTCTTCTTTCTCTTTGGGTTTTTAGTTTTTTTTTTTATTTTTTTTTCCATTTATTTTACTCTTCTTATCTCTAAAAAATGAAAGATTAATCCAATGCCTATTAGTATTAGCACCATATTCGATAGCACTATTGTGGTATAGAGCGCCTCTTTGAGAGACTTTTGAACAAACAAAACTCTTCTTTGATGGACGTGTAAAGTAAGGCTGTCACTGAACTCTAAAAATTTGATATCCGATATGGCGTCCACTCTAACTATTTTGATTTGGATGTTAAATTTTGTATATATTTGTTTAGTAATCATATTGAATTTAGATTTGGTTAGAGATGGCAATTTTTTCGTTTCCTGGTCCCTATGGCACTCTGTTCTACATTTAAAACCTAGTTCGAAACCCACCATCAACTAATTAAGCCTGGTAATTTTCCTGATCGGGGTTGGGGTCGGGGATGGAGATTGAGGTCCCCACTCCGCTCAGACTTCGATTATGTATATATGTATATATATTATATTATTTATATTATACTATTTATATATTATATATATATATATCAAAATATATTTAAAAATTTATTTATAATTTAAAACTTTTATTTATTTTAAGTAAATTTATTTTTCAAATAAATACTGGTATCTAAAAAAATTGCGTATTCAAGTCCCCACGGGGAACCCATCCCGTCGGGGACCGAGGATGGAGGACAAATTTTATCTCCAACGGGAATCGAGGACGGAAACCAGGATTACTTTTATAATCAGGATCGGAGACGGAGAATATGATCCCTCCCCCAAACCCACCCCGTTGCCATTCCTAATTAAGCCCTTCAAACAAAACAGAGACCCAAATGAAATAAAACCCAATAGAAATCCAAGCAAGACTAAGTTACTCAAGAGTACTAATACTAGTACTGCAACCCCCTTTGCTGCAAGGCTTCACCACCATGTCCTCATAGAAATTTGCTAAATACCAAGTCCAATTATATTTGATATACATAACAATGCTATAAATATATATGTTAAAAATAATTAATTTTTTAAAATAAGGAATATTATTTAAAGTTTTTATTTTCTAAAATTTACTTCAGTTAGATCATTATTAGTGATAAGAAATTGTCCGCATGAGATTACCCCAATCAATCTTATTAAATGTTTTTAAATAAAATATTTGATACAAAGGAGCTGCTTACTTTGCAAAACTTGATGGAGCCAACCTAAAGGCTAAAACTCAAAGCCTCCTCTCACTAAATAACCTGTTAATTTTGATGGTTGCATTGGGAATGGAATGACTTCCTTGAAATCGTTGCGGCATGAATTTCCCATTATCGACTGTAATTTTCAGCAGCTTTGTGCTTCTCACAGCATCTATTCAGTGCAGAAGATTTTCTTGTTCATAATGAGCTCTATTTATTAGTTGCTTCTGAATAACAATAGTCCTAAAGACACATTTAATTGGACCACGTTTCCTCTTATGCCATGTCAGATTAGTTAGTTCAATGACTGAGGTTGAGATAATTGACAAAATGCCATTAGGGTTTCTTACTTGTCTATCCTTCCAGGTTCAAAATAACCACAGTTGAAATATATATCCCTATTCGTTCCCTTCTCTAAAAATAATCTCAGCAGGAACTATCGTGGTCGTCCTTCTCATCTTCGGCAAAACAAACACATAAACCCATTATTTCAAAGGTAAAGCACAGTAGTGGTATCTTTCACTACTTTCCACATCCTGAAACTCAAATCGCCGCAGCTGAACCGAAACAGGGTTGTCTTTGCTCATTTAACAATATTGAACCCAGACCAAGAAAATAATAACGAAACTGGTTTTCAATTTAGAACTTCTCCAGGGAAGTTGGGCTTTTTACATAGGTTGGCAAGGCTACAATGAGGTCCACCATCGGCTATTAAAGAAGATAATTAATCAATACATCTAGAAAGGTATTTTAACATGTTTTAATTTTCAAAACTGGAGATTGGTATGGAGAATCAGTTCTTGGTTTGCTAAAAGCAAGTAATTAATCAAAAGAAAAAAAAAAATGAAGGGACATAGATTCCAAGTTAGATTTTCATCAGTTTTCTTTTCTAAATTGGATTACCAAGTGAATAAATAAATGACAACGCCAAGATTTGGGCGCACCAAAGGATGGGCCAAATGAAATTTCATGAAACCAAAATAGGAAATTCTAGTAAACAAAAAGAAAAACTCTTGGATAATAATAGTGGGACGAATTAGGGTAAGATATCCTAAATTTTACTACTTCAACTCCGATATTCTTGGATATTATATCTTTTCGGTTTCATAGTTGAACCCTTTTCTTTGTGTAGGTATGCTGATGATATGCATGCAATATCAAACAGGGCAATACTTACAATTGGTGCTGACGAGGTGTATCCCTGAAAGATGAAAATTCCACCAAAGCATCAACACTTAATTAGTTTATTAAAGAGGAAAGCAAACTGTACTAAAAACAAACCACCTTGCCAGGATGATCTCTGCATGAATTAATTATTCCACCAGTCAGAACCCCGTCCATCAATAGTGCCGGATCCATTGACGCTAAAGTCCATTCACATTGTTGAATGCCATCCATAGGCTTGCATCCATCCCCTCCCCTTCTTTAATCGTGCTTACTGCTATGATGCTTCCCATATCTACATACAAATTAAACCATTGCAAAAACAAATTTCCATGTCTCCATAACATTGCTTATTACATTATATAATAAGCATAATTATATTATATAAATTTAATATATATTAATATTTCTGTCTAAGGTATTTTATAAATATATTAAGACTCCGTTCACTTTTTGGTAAGTTATTTATCCGGGTAAATACAGTTAAGGTTCAAAATATCGATATGCCAATATGGGCATATCGGGCAAATCGATACAGCGTTTCAGGCTTTTAGTTTTTTTTCACAACTGGTTCAAGGGGGGCGGTTTAAGTCTCATCTACCCCCTGAACCGGTCAGACCTCTGATACACCCACTATAGGGGCGTATCAGAGGGGTCCCAAAATGATACGTATCGACCAATATGGGCCGATACGTGTCGATACTTTGAACCTGAGAAACACTTACCCGGGTAAGTGCATTTACCCATGTTGATTTATTTCTCATGTAAATAAGGCAATTGCCATTTTAGGCATAAAAATCCATAATTAAAAAGGGCATTTTTTGTCTCATTCAAGTGTTGGCAACTTTCCCCCTAGGTGAAAAAATTATTTATCTACCTAGGAAAATAAACTTTCCCTAGTCTCCACATAAATCTGAAAAAAAAAAAAGAACATGAGATTCTAGGACAATGGGAACCAAAACCCCATTGACCAACTTTCCCCTCTCTCAAAATCCAAAAAAAGAATGCCCCCTAACAATGAAAAAGTTTTTTTTTTTCATTATGGTATTTTACACTTTATATATATATATGTGTGTGTGTGTGTGTGTGTGTGTGTGTGTGTGTGTGCGTGTGTGTGTGTGTGTGTATAGCTAGCTATTTGAACACTAACGTTCTTGGCCAAGCAAGGACCATTAAAAGTTGAAGGCTTCACCAAGAATGTCTTTCCTTCTAGAACAACCATTGTAGGAATACCTATTGATGCACTAGTACATGTCGCTGGAGGTTTGGAAGCGTGGGCATTTTTTGGGACCGATTTTCAAGAAAAAACTCTCATTCTTCCAAGACCTGTTTTTCACAAAAAAAAAAAACTTATGCCACGTAGATAGTGAGTAACACTATGCTATTTGGTAAGGTGATTTTCATCATGTGTGCTAACAAGTAAGCACCACATAGAATACACATCAGTCAATTGTCGGGGGAAACGGTTCGCCAATGCATGAAACACCAAATTTGGCGTTTCATGCATCAGAGGGGTCCCAATTTTTGAGGCATGCCCGATTTTTTAATAATTGATTGAACCAAACAATGAGATACATGGGTGTTTGTTGAAATGCCTATGTGGATCCGACGTGGCACCATTTTTTTGAAAAACAGCCATGGTTCCAAACGTCCCCTATATAAAGGGTTTCTATCTCTTCTAACTTTAAATTTACCATGTTTGCCTAAAACAATAGGATGTTCCCAAATCAGTCCCCAAATTGGAACCAAGTTTTGTAGATCGAATCTACTGGTAACTATTGGCTGGATAAATTGCTTGATCCCCAATAGAACCATACAACTTTTTTTTTTTAAGAATGTAAAAGAGAACCATGTGCAAAATCCAATAATATAAGAATTGCATCCATTAAGGCTATACAAGGCTTGTAAAGGTTTCCTTAACTTTTCCTTCATTTCCATACTTTTTCCTTCAAACCAAACACAACTTAAGGGTAATAATCAATGGCTTCTCCATTGATTTTAGTCCCTTGAAACCTTCTCTAGATCATTATTAGAATCAATCAATAGGAGAAGTTCATGTCTCTAATAGGCCCACTCGTTCTCTCTTTTAATGAAGAGAGAGGGATATGAAAGAGTGACAAGAAATGGTATGGGTTCAATGCTTTTTCCCCAAATGTATGTGTCTCAATATCCTCAACAATCGAGGCGCAATCTCTTGAACGATCTATCCAAGCAGATAGGCTCACTCCTGTGGCTCATGTCTTCCATGACGATTGAAATATTCAACAATGGTGTCACCCTACGGCCCATGACTCACTACCACAGTTTTCCATCATTCCATGATGGACTCACCCGTGTGGCCCATGACTCACCACCAAAGTTGTCCATGATGTTTCCATAATGGTTGAAATAGTCCACGAAGGGGAGGATTTCAACTTGTTGACTGAATCAATAATAAGCTTGGAATCTCCCTCAATGATGGTGCTCATATGATTGGTCCTCAAAGCTACACAAATTATTTTTCTTGGCTGTCCAGGCTTCAGCAGTATTGATGGTGCTCTCCCCAATCTTCAAAACTCTGTAATCAATCAAAACCCTAGAATGATCCCAAACCACCCAATCAAATCGCTGCTTCTCTGTCATCATGTCATAGTTGGAAAATTATAGATTAGCTCCTAAAAGTCCTTTACTCCAGAGCCAACAGTTCTAATTCTAGGAACAATGACGATTCAGCCCACGGTCAGAATTTGTAGGCTCAAAGTACATTTTGGGTAGGTGTCAGCTTGGAATTGATGTCAATTCACAGACGGGTATGGATGCATAGAATATGGGTTTTTGATCTTTTCAATGTTTGTAGTTTTGCAGTGGAAATAAAAAATTTGCATTGGGCCTGTCCATACTTCTCCGCTAATTCTATACCTAATGAAACAGTTTGTTCTTTAGAATTCTTTACTGTATCCTAGGCAACCGAAAACAGCTAGGTTCCATGGCAGAACCTGGAGCCTACCATGTAGGTATCAGTTCCAGGTTTTTGGAGCTGGAACCTACCCTGTGAAGGTCGGTTCTAGTCTTGGCGGTTTTGGGGTTGGCTCCAGGGTCTACCGATAAAACCTATTCTTTCTTTACTCTCCCCCTTCAAGAAAAAAAATATGAAACATGTCCTTCAAAAACTTAATTTTCAATAATGATAATATATAGTTTAAAACTTTGAGTAATTTAATATGTAGATTATCATAATATATTAATATATGGTTGAAATTTTGTCATTATAATTTAAATTTTATAAATATTACCTTTTACATTATTTATTATACACATACAAATATTAAAATGAAAACAAGTGATCAAATCACTTAAGTAAATTGATGGTCAAGTGAGACCATTTCTTTTCTAACCATGAATGCTTGGGCTCAAATCTTCACATCCTTAAAAATATTTTGGGGTTTATTTCAAGACAAGTTCAGTTCCAAAGCCAGTTCTTCAGGTCAGTTCGGATAGAGTAAACCCCTAGACCTTGGAACCGACCTGGGTGGGGTTAGTTCCAAGAATTGGGAACCAGACCGTACCCTACAATAGACAGTGTAGGGTCGGTTCCATTTGATTCTGGGTAGAACTTACCCATTTGCTCACCCTAAAAGCATCCTTTCTTTAATAGACAAAACTACCAAACTATGAAACTATCTAACCATACTAGAGTTTGCACGCACAAACCTTGTCTCATGAGTCATGATCGGGTCCAAAATTGATACAACTGATGTTCATAAAGGAGGAACCAAAACTAATAGCAATAGTCATCACCTAGAAGAAATAAAACAAGAGATTGGAATACATGAACATAATGGCTGTGTAGCTGGTGTGGGGAACAACCACTCAATCTAGAGAATTATGGCTAAAGGAATGTGACAAAAACACCAAATTCTTTCACCAGAGAGCAAAATACAAAAGGAGATGAGGAGCAACAGAAAACCTGAAAGATAACCAAGACCAATGGATATCTGAACCTGAAGCCATAGCAACCCAATTCACAGCACATCTCCTTCAAATCTCGGGTTGAGAAGAATCCTTTGACCCAAACCTCTTAAGCTCACTCCATTTTAATCAAATGCCAACAAAAGAAAGTTAGAAGCTTATGTTACCCCCCCCCCCCTAAAAGAAGAAGTCAAGATAGCTCTGTTCCAAATGAATCCTCATAAAGCTCCTAGGCCTAACAGCTACATTGTTTTCTTCTTCCAACACTGTTGGGACCTCATGGGTGATGATGTTATAGGAATGATATAAAGCTTCTTTCACTCAAAGAGAATACTAAAAAAATTAAATCACACCAATCTAATCTTTATACCAAAAAAGAGGGGTGCAGAAAAAGCAGGACATTTCAGACCAATAAGCCTAAGCAATATTTTGTACAAAATCCTCACCAAAGTCCTAGCTAACAGAATGGAACCACTCCTCCAAAATCTAATCCAAGAAAACAAGGCTGCCTTCATTAAAGGGAGGAGTATCACAGGCAATGTCATTCTAGCCAAGGAAATCACACACAAGCTTTAAACCCATAAAGGAAAGAAGAAATGGGAAACCATGAAAATTGATATGGCAAAAGCTTTTGATAGGATGGGTTAGAAATTCATAGTGGAGTCAATGAAAAAAATGGGATTTCCTTCAGATTGGTGTGATCTGATCTGGTAGTGTATATCCACAACATCCTTCTCAGTCAAACTCAATGGGACAACAATGGGTATTTTTAAAACCAAAAGAGGTTTAAGACAAAGAGACCCCCTTTCACCTTACCTCTTTATCATAGGAATGTAAACTCTCTCAACACTCCTAAAAAGGGAAGAAAATCTCTCAAAGCTCCAAGGAATAAAACTTTCAAAAAATTCACAACCCATCACCCATCTACTGTTTGCAGATAACTGCTTTTTATTTTGCAAAGTAGATCCAGACTCATTCCATCATATAAAAACCACCCTCTAGCTCTTTGAGCAAATCTCAGGGCAGCATGTTAACACTACTAAATTAAGTGTGATGTTTAGAAAAAATATGCACAAAACTCACCAAAAACTGCTAAGTTGTATAGTCAAAACGAAAATCATAAACTATAACTCAATATACCTGGGAACCTGGCTTACAGATGGAGAAAATGGTGTAAGCCATAACAAAAATCATCTATTAGATAGCTTCACCCAAAGGATAGAGCACCGGCAAGCAAAAACCTTGTCCCAAGCACGTCATACAACACTCGTCAAGGCAATTACGTAGAGCATACTAGTGTACATCATGCAAACAAATCTCCTCTCCCCAAGCTTATGTAAAACTTTGGATATAATGCAAAAAAACTTCTGGTGGGCTAGTAGTGCAATCACATCAAGAAACTGTAACCTCAAATGGATAACAATTTGCTCTTCATAATCCCTAGGAGGCTTGGGAATAAGAAAGCTCTCCTTGATGAACAAAGCCTTAATGCTAAAGTCAGCTTGGAGAATCCTAAACTCCAAGAACAGTTTTTGGTCCTAGCAACTAAAAGAAAAATACTTCAAGGATAATTGTTTGTTTGAGTTAAAGGCAAAAGCCTCGGACTCTCCTTGGTGGAAATGTATTATTAGATTAAAAAATGAACTAAAAAATCACATTTTTTGGATGATTGGAGATGACAGATATATCTCAGCTTTCTTGGACCCATGGGTGCCTCAAATCAAGAACAATATTCCAACCAAAAGAACTGAGAGCCCTGAACTCCTCCACATGAAAGTTAATGAGTTAATCACAAATCAACCGACCTGGAATGCTAACCTCCTCAACAGTTTGTTTGAAGAAAGAAGTACTAAAGCCATTCTAAGTATTTCACTGATGAACATGCAACAGCTTGATAGAATTCTTTGGAAGAATATGAGCAATGGAGAATTTACAGTAAATTCAACTTATCACTCGCTCTTAGAAACTCCACTCCAATCATAAATAAGACCTCTAAGTTGGCCAAGAATCCAGAAAAGTCCATGCTCCCACAAATGCCAAATCTTCATGTGAAAGGTTCTCCATAAAATTGTTCGAACTAAGACAAAAATATGGAGCTGTAGGAGAAGAGAAGAAACTGGGTGCACTTTCTGTATAGTTTTTCCAGAAACCCAAGAACACATTTTTCCTGCAATGCCCTCTCTCTAGGGTAATTTGGATGCAAGCTCAAGTTGGTTTGGTGCCAGAAATCCTTTTGAATTCTGACCAAGTGAACCTAATTCAGTAGTGGTGGCAACACAATTCCCATTTGGAAAATAAAGTATAACTATATTGCAAAGATATGTGCCATTTTCAAAAGCATATGGGATGCAAGAAATGATCAACTATTTAACAAAGTGAACACAGACCCCATCCAAATATTGAGAAAGGCTGAAAGTTAATGTAGTTACAAAGAATCGGGACTCAAACTCCCCAAACCATCAAATCATCAATCAGAAAAGGACTTACAACAAGTTTTATCATCAGAATTTCCGATCATTCTTGTTGATGGCTCATGGAACCCATTCACACAAATTGCATCTACTAGTTTGTATATGTTCACTCACAGGTCTAATCTTATCCTTGTAGAAGGGGAACCGTGTTTGGCAAGATCCCTAGCAACAGTTGAGCAATGGGTTGTGATTAGAGGACTAAGAAAGTTTTTTTATATGGGTGTAAAGACAAGTTTTTTGTTTCCAGATGCCAAAGCAGTGTTAACAAAGCTCAAATGGACAAGCAACTAGATACAGTGGGACCAGCAAGCTCTCTACAACTTTTTTGTAAATAGCTATGCCAGCCCATGTAAAGACAAGTTTTGGAACTTTTATCTCTTTTTGATAATATAAAAATTATGTATGTAAGCTGGGATTTTATTTTGCTAGCTCATGAAATGGCAAAGAGAGCTGGGCATATGAACTTTTTTGTAAATAGCTATGCCAGCTCAGTAAACCTCACCAACCTTTTTAAGAAACCATGTAAAGGGATCCAAATGTTCCCTTAACTTTTTGATAATGAATTTCCAGTTTTTCCTTGCAAAAAAAAAAAAAAAAACTTTCACTTAGAATTTATAACTGATGTGGGGCATTATAATTGGTTCCACACCCCCCTCCCAATGCATTCCCATTGCATTCAATTAATCCGAATTCAAATTGTAAAAGATGAAAGAAAAAAAAGAAAAGAAAAACTACCCATTTCAATAGCGTCATTTGAACAAGGTATCAACTGGCTGGTTGGTAAGATCTCTTGCTGATTGTCGCAGAGACTTGGGATCTAATGCTGCCTATATAGCACCACGCTAATTAAAGAAAAAGAAAATGGAGGCGGAGCAGGAAAGCTTTAGACACGCCCTTGGTTCTGGGCATTACAATGCGCGAAAAAATAGTTAAACCCAATTAATTACATTAAAACAGAAATAGGACAAAAAGAAAAGGAAAAGCATGCACAGATGGAAATGAAAACAAAATTTGCACATTTTAACTCAATTCAATTTGCAAGCTTCTGTCTCCCGTTTTCTCCTCTTTTCCTTTCTCTCTCCTCTCTCCCTCTTTCTTGACTTTGGATTTCTTGCCCATGAGAATCCTGCCCACGTTTATGGCAGCCATACATGGAGAGCATCTCATCCTCTGCATAGTATTATACAGGAGGAGATGTTTCCAATTCACGGGGATAGTGTGTTGTAGGTAGACGTGGGCAGAGATCCGGACGCTTTTTCCTTCTCTCCTTCTGAACCTCCCCCACTTTTCACTCCTCTCTTCTCGCTCCTCCACTCCCTTCTTCCCTTTTTTTTCTCCTCCTTCCCAATCTCCATGCTTTTTCTTCATGCAAAAATTTAGGAAAAAAATATCTACCTAAAATCCAAAGTTACAAACTCAATGGCCCCCACCTACCTCCTCTATAATCCCCCTCCCCCTTCAACATTTAGGCTCTTTCCGTTCACCAAATCTCCTCATTTTCAACAGTTTTTCTCTATTCAACATAACATGCAATCGTCTCAAGAAAAAAAAAATCTTTGTTCCCTCTATATTCTACTTCAATCCTAATGGGAAGTACTTATGGATTATTCCATAAGTACTTAAAAAATCTGTATCTCTCGGGCTTTCTCTTCATATTGGAATCGTTCAGCATGGCAACCTCCTAATACATTGGCAACTTTAACTCCTGTAGTCCACCAACCACCATCAACCCTCTACATGGACAGACATCAGACCGCAAGGCAACCACAGGATTCCAACATTTTTCAACCTAGGGAAGTTCGAATCTGAAACTCGATTATGGTGTCATGCTTATGACCAGTTTTTTACTTGACCTATACTAATTGATGATTAAGTAGAAATTGAATTCTTTTTTCTATTTTCTTTTTCACAATTATCATTTACTTTGTGTATATGAATACCAATTCTGCGATTGTTTTCTCTAATTATTATGCCTAGAATTTTACCTAGTATTGGAATTTGCAAAACTTTGATGACATATATCTTCCTAAATAGAATTTCCATTCTTAGATGTTACGTGAAATTGAATATATAATCTCTATTGGATTCTCCTTATTTGCTATTGCAAACCTTGAAAATGACATGTTACAGCTTCTTAAATTGAATTTCATGACCATTATTTCCCTATCTAATTAATTATTTGTTGGATTATATTAGTCATCTTTCATTCAAACATTGGCTTCATTCATCCATCAACTTGTTTCCTCAAAACAAAATCATACATCACCTGTACAGAATCAATTTTTTCTTCAAAGTAAGTTGACATATATTTGGTAGAAATTGACATTTAATATATATTGGATACAATCTATTGCAGATACTTGAATTATAGGACCTTAATCCATGTTTGGGAATGCTTGTTTGATAAATATGTACTTGTTGGATAAGTGCTTATCCCAATAAGCACAATGAATGTTTGGTGTAAAAGCACTTATTTCGAACAAGGGTAATAGGTATCTCCAAAAAATAAGAATAAACACTTGAAATTAAGTTCAAAACTTGGGCTTCTTGAATAAGTGCTTATTTTGAAGAATATGGACATATTCGGGCTTATTTCTTAAACACAAATAAGTGGTTATTGGTGTGATTGTCTTAGACCAAAATAAGAACTCATTTGAATAAGCACTCCCAAACTTAGCCTTAGTGACTCATATTTTAGTTACCATGGCCTCATTCCTTTATTTATTTGTTGTATACTGCTGTAACCAACATCTAGCATTTCATTCATCCATTGCTTTGCAAGGGTTTTCCTTTTCTTGGTTCTTATCAGAGATATGGTTTTAATTATTTCTACTGTGGTGTTTAAGATTAGAAGTCTCATTTTGCTCCTCCTCTAGACCATTCCAATAGTTTTAAAACATCTTTTCCACCTCTACTCTGGTTAGCCTTTCTTGGTTCTTTTCAAGCAATCTTCAAGCTCCATCTTCTTCAAAATCTCTCTTGCTCTTTCTTCCATTCAAAGGCGCCCTACTATCTCTAGCTGCCTCCGTCTTTGCCACCTCTACCCTGCAATTTGCGCTTACACTTTTAATAGAATTACCGTATGGGTGTTATGTAGAAGGATATTAATTTGATCTTTCCCTATAAACTATTTGAATCTCCTTTAGTTTGGTTTAGGCTTGCCCCACTTTGGATTGCCATATATGAGCTTCTCTTGTGTCTATGGCCTCTGTTGTGTTTGGACTAGGCTGGCACCGGGTTGTTTCTCATCACTCACCCTATGATTGCTCTTTCCACTCTCTCTCTTGAGCATCAAAATTTATCTTAAATATGTTTTGTTTTGATAGTTTCCATATGACCCATACTTGCTTTTTCATTATACCTTCCTGGTTGACCTATCCTGAAACTGTTTTTTATTCCTCTCCATCCATATTGTCCACATGGTGAGAAAGGCTAGTTTATACTTTCTCGGGTGCATGACTTTAAATTGAACAGATTATAGGGGAAACAGGATTCATGTCCCCATATATTTGGGATAAGGCATGGCTAATGTTAATGATTTCATATCTTTTAGAAAAACCATTTGTTATGGTTGTGACTTGAATTTTTTGTGGCGATCCACCTTACAAATCCACCTCTGAATTAAGTTAAGAGTCTGAAGGAAATTTTTCATAGTGGTATGTGGTGGAAGCGTAGGGGCCCGTAGCCCATTACTAACCACCATTGGGGTTGTGGGGGCGGTGCCCCTATTGCAGTACGGATCCGATCCATATTCAGCTATGGATTCAAACCAAATACGATGAGCTATGTACTTTGGAGGTTCTTTTGTATTCTTAATTTCATCTTTTGTCTTGTGAGAGAAGTTGAGAGGCTTTGGGTGTATTTGGGGTATAGGGTTTTCTATGAGTGAGTTTGTGAGTGCACAGCTCTGTGTTCTTCTCCATTGCTGATTTCATAGTGGATTTTTACTCCTTCACTCGTGGATATAAGCTATAAGTTGAACCACATAAATCTGTGTGTCTTCTCTGTTTACTTATTTTATCATTGTTTTTCTTTCATTTTTGAGTGCCATTTGAATCTACATTTCTGGGTTTTGAGCAACACCATTCTAATTTATTTTGGCAAAGAAATAAAATTTTCATTGTAAAAAAGGGAAAAAGTTTCAAATGTATTGCAAGAATCTCTTCCACCCATAGTTAAACAAAAAAATAAAAAACTTCTTACTGATATGATAATTTCGTTCTTCTTCTTTTATTGGAAAACATAAAACCAATGAAAATCAAGAAGTTGAATCTCAATTTGTTGTGCCACAACTGCTTATCCCATGCAATGTTACCCAATAAAACATGAACATGTATAATCCCGGTGTGCTTGAGTTGTGACAATTCCCTCGCCCTTATACGAGGTTCAAAATTTCGTCACGTATTAAGGCATATCATATCGCATCATGTATAAACTTTTTCTGTTTTTTGATATTTTCAAGGAAAGGCCTTGCTAAGGCCAGCAAGGTTCAACTATCAAGGTGTATTGATACTTATAATTTCAAACATACCCACCCACCCACTAAGGTTGTGTATGGTTTCACAGATAATAAGAGAACCGAGAAACTTGAGGAAAATTTGTCAAGGAATTTCAAAAACTTTATTTACTTTCCCTTTCACTCCATGTCAAACAAATAATAGCCAAAAAGGGAATAATCAGATAGCATTGACAGCCATTGATTTGCTCTTAGACATATCACTTGAAAAGCTTCGAAGAGGATGCTCATATCCATAGTATTTACTTTCTCTTCTCATTTTTATAGTTAAACAACTGAAGAAAAGAAAACATTACAAAAGCTGTCTCCACTGTTTTGTGGGTTTTAATTTCCTTGCTCAAGCTTCCGAAAGGAAGAAGAAGAGAGATTATACAAAAAGAATAAGACAAGTAAAGTCTTGATCTCCCATGATGTACGTGGTAACTCCTATTAGCTTTGCATGCTTCCCCATGATCGAATAGTTGGTAATAGTGGTTGATCTCCCACGGTAACTCCACCCATGGGAACGTTCTTCCATAGTTAGTTCCCTATGGTCATTAACAAAGGGCCTTTGGTTGGTGAATGTCAAGCTTAGTAATATGATAATGGCTTTTGTTCGAGGGGCAATATGAAATACTCAATGTGGAAGAGACTGGCACATGTAAGGGGGAGATTGTTGAGATTCACATGTGAGTAATGTATGGAATGAAGAGAATCCCACATTGGAAAGGAATGAGAGGAGAAAGAGACTTATATATAAAAGTGACTCATAATTCAATAGTCAAGGCTTTTGATTTGTTAGTGATGTCCATTTCTTGTATGTAAATCCTACATTAGTTTACTAATATGAAAATAAAGTTAAGAGTTATAGAATAACAATGAAGTAAACCAATTTTCTTTAGGTTCTCAAGAATTAGAGGGTTTCTCACTAGTCACCATTAGATATCTGCTTAATAAAGTTTGATGATTTATAAGAAAAAAATCATATAATTCACAAAAACGGTAAAAACAGTAAATGGGACAAAAAAATGGTTTTTTTTCTGACCTAATTGTCCTTTCTTACATTCTCACACATCATTACCAATTTTTTTTGAAAGCATCATACCAAATTTGAATAGTGATCATTATCCCCCTCTTTCAAGCAGCACCAACAGCGGTAGCAATTCAGCAGAGCAAGATCTTCATCAGTTCCCTCTTTTAATCGCTCTCTATTCCATTGTGTCTCTTTTTATCTTTCTACTAGTCAGGAGCTATGTGATGCACGACCTTTCTTAAACAAAATTGAAGTTTATGAACACAATGAAATTTCCAATTGAGATGATCCAATCCAAGTTGCACCTCCATGAAATTTTTAGGTTATGTCTAGCTAGTCTAACTACAATTCAAGTTGCACCTCCATGTAATTAAATTTTATTAATATTTATTAAATTCTATTAATTTTTTTATTGAGTTTATGTTAAATTTTATTAACACTTATTAAATTTTTCATAGAGTTTAAATTAAAAAGTAATTGTATAACTAATATTTTTTAGTGATTGTTAATTTTTTTCATCATCATCATCATCCATGCCTTGTCCCAACTATATGAGGTTGTCTACATGAATCCTATTTTGCCAATTTGTTCTATTTAAAGCCATATCTGCTGTTAAATTATTGGTGCTTAAATCATTTCTTACTACTTCTATCCATGTCCTTTTTAGTCTACCTCTAGCTCTTTTAGTCCCTTCCACTTGTAACAGATCACTTTTTCTAACTGGATGTGTTGGTGGCCTTCTAAGCATGTGTATGAACCATCTTAGTTACACTCTCTCTCTCTCTCTCTCTCTCATTTTATAATCTATTGGATCTACTCCTAATCCATCATTTCTATTTTTCCACTCACCCATCTTAGAATTTGCAGTTCTGTCACTCTCATTTTTTTAACATGTTGTTTCTTAACCACCCAACACTCTACTCCATGCAACTTAGCTTGTCTTACAATTGCCAATAGAATTTTCCTTTTAATCTAAATGATATTCACTTTCACACAAAATGCACCCCTCCCTTCCCAACTTGTTCTAATTCTCTTGGTGACAATCTCCTTAATCTCTCACTTATTATGAATTATTGAACCAAGGTACCAGAATGATTGTTAATTTTATTAATAAAAACAATTTTGTTTATTTTTATTATTGTTAAATAAATTCATATTATTTTCGTTAGTTTTGTTGATTTAAATTTATACTTTTTTATTTTTATGAATAATTAAATTTTATTCATGTTTACTATTTTTAATTTTACTTTCAAAGCATTTTAAACTAATATTTTATTAATTTATATATATAGTTGTATTAATTTTATTAATTAAGTTTATTTCATTTAAGATAGGTATGCTAAGTTAATAAAGTTGTTAAGTTAACTTAATTGGTGTCCATTTGGGAGGGCTTGCATGAAGTAGCTTCTAATATTACATGAGTTGAAAAATATGGAAACCCATAAAGCCATGTTTGGCAAAAAAAAACTGAAAATAGGCTACATGGATTGAAAATTTGACTTTCCAATGAGGCTGTCTTAGTTCCCGTTTGGTAGGGCTTTCACATGACTTCTGGAGTTGGAAGGTAAGCCCCACACAGAAAGTCGTGAAGCCATGTTTGGTGAAAAAAAACCATAAAGTCAAAAAAAAAACATTTACATGAGCTACAAAATTGACTTTCTAGTGAAGTTATCTTTAGTAGCCTCCCCAAAGTGTCTCTTTCAATGCAACTCAATCAATGTTGAATCCCCCTCAAATTGGCTCTCAAGCTAGTTAAGTTAGCCCCTGCTTGGGTATGTTTATTGGACAAATAAGTGCTTATCCTAATAAACACTTATAGTGCTTGGTGAAAAGTGCTTCTTTCAAATGGGGGCAATATAGATATTTTGAAATTAAGTTGTGAGGCAAGATAGACCAGAAAATGCAATAAGCACTTGAAAAATACCAAAATTTTGAATTTATTCAAAACAGGCTTATTTTCTGAAAAAATACTTATTCAGACTTATTTCTCGAAGACATGTAAGTGCTTCTTGGTGTAGTCTTGGCCTAAAATAAGTGCTTTCTCCAATGAATGTTTAAAAATAAATACTCCTAAATGGGAGCATAGTAGAGTTAATTAACTATCTTAATAAACACTCCTAACGTATCTTGACTACCCCTTTACTAATCTAAAGAAGAACAAATATACTAAAAACGAAATTTTAAAAATAAGAAAGGAGTTGCATTGTTGATTTGTTGCACAAATTCTACTTCTTTTTCTTTGGTTTGGGCAAAAGACAATCAAAATGGCTTGCCATTTTACTATAGTATAGCTTTGCAAATGCCTAAGCCATGTTTGGTTCAACTCTCATTCTTTCTCATTCTTGCCCAAGATGAAATTCTAAAATGGACAAGAATGGGTAAAAATGGATAAAATGAGAAAATATTGCTATTGACCAAATACTTTTTTCTTGAAAAATAAATTCTTTTCAAACTAACAAATGCCTTACGTTGCTCCAAATTACTTTTGTAAAAGTGTTCATAAAAGTACTTTGTATAATTGCTTTTGTAAAAGTACTCTTCATAAAATTATTTTTTATAAAAGTGCTTTTGTAAAAGTATTTTCATTCGTAAAAGTAATTTTCATAAAATTACTTTTGAAAAAGTGCTTTCGAGAAGATGCTTTCATAAAAGTGTATTTATGTTAGTGGTTTTTAACCATTGGCATAGACTTTCATTAAAGAAAGAAAATTGGCAAGATGGGGCATGATTATTTTTCATGTTGCAAGCTACTCCAATTTTTCATTCTGACAAGAATGAAGCCAATGACAAGAATTTTGTAACCAAACGCTCTAATATTATTCATTCTTGCTAAAAAAATGAGGCCCTGAACAGTGAACTAAACATGGCTCTATTGGATCAGAGGTAGTGACCTTTTAGGGTTGCCTGTAATAATCGTCAAACAAACAAAATCAGCACCATCAACATCACCGCTGTAAGAAATAAAGTGCAAAAACAAAGAAGAAACCAACTGCATAGTAGTCATCTTCTTGTAGCCTCATAACGAGTTATGACCCGATAAACCAGCTGCACCGGTCACACACCCTCATCAAATTTTCCTTGGATGCGTTGCTTCTTGATTTCGAAGATCTTCCATTATGTTTGCTGGGAAATGAATTAATTCTTTGAGAACAACCATTAGGGTTTTAGTCATTAGCCTCAAACTTCTTGCATTCATTAATTTGGTGCATCTAGAAAACCTCTTTTGTTTTGAAAATGAAAAGACATCATACTAACAACAGGAGACTCTTTGGAAAAACAAATGTCTCTCGTGAAGGGCTTTTTAGCTGAGGTAGCAACCTGCTACAATCTTATTATGTGTGCTAGTGTTACTTTTGAAATTTGGAGAGAAAGAAAATAAAAGAAAAACAATAAATAAATAAATGGTAGGGAAGGAAGGAAAAACCATGCAGATATGGCATGAAGGGGAGGAAGGAAAACCATGCAGACATGGCATGAAGGGGAGGAAGGAGAGCCATGCAGACATGGCATGAAGGGGAGGAAGGAGAGCCATTCTCTCTCTCTCTCTCTCTCTCTCTCTCTCTCTCTCTCTCTCTCTCCTTTTCTTCTTATTCTTTTATTCCACCTACCCCCTCTCTCTTTTCTTCTACTCCACTTTCTTCTTTCTCTCTCTTCCCACCTTTCCATTTCTGCAACTAATTAACCTTAGTTTTTATTAATTAAACAAAATTTATTAATTTTTTAAAAAGTTCTTTGCTTTTCTTTTATGAAAAGAAATATGTAAATAAAATAGAAATTAGGGAATAGCTGGTTATCAGTTTGGTTGATATATATCAGATCCTGACAACGTGTGACAGAATGAGGGGATTCGAAGGAAAAATCCCTTCAAGTCCACACGCACTCAATCCTGAATGGAACAAATGAGAGTAGGGTTCAGAGGAAAATCCTCTGCCGAAATAGAAACATTACACCCACAATGTCCAATTAATTATAGGCTAGATTAGCCCACTCTTTGGTGCTACTGAACATATAATCAGTTTTGTGTTACAAAGAATAAAGATGAAGTTCGTCTGCAGAGTAATTCTGATGGGTGAGAGGTGGTTGCAGAAATTGGGAACGATGCCCGTCATACAGCGCTCCGATATGCAGCAGAACTCCAAAGAACTATATTTCTATTAAAGATGGAACGTAACCACTAAAATGAAAAAAAAAAAAAAAAGACAAGAGATTAGAGTAAATTCGATTTATTACTCCAAAAGCACATAGATACAAACACCCATTACAGGAATTGTAGTAATTGCTCTCTCAGGCTCTCACTCTCCCTAAGGAGTTTTCCCAAACCCAAACCCAGTAACTGCACAGCGAAAGGTTGAACATGTTGATTTTAAAGAGCCTTTATTTGTGAGACAAGGAACAATGGGTTGGATTGGTCCAGTTGCAGTTCCGATTACATTTTTACAATTAGTGGTCACCTTCTGTCCAGAAGTTGCAGACACAAGTTGTACTGAATCCAAGGATATTTCACTGCATGGAACAGCGGAACTACAGTTCATATTGATGGCCACAGGGGTGCTTGAAGTTCCCATCACGTCAGAAAATGTAACGTTGCTTATGTGAGTGCCCGTTGGCTTCATAAACACAACAAGAAGAATTAATGATTCGGTTTGAGATCTAGAGAGAGAGAGAGTTGAGTTGAGTTGAGTTCTCACCAGGTCTTTGCATCCAGCTACCCAGCAGAAATAGTGTTGATCAATGATGATAGGGTTTTGGACATTGGTGAGCCTGATATGCTCAAAGGTGATTCCTCGACAGTATCCTTGTCCCTCCTATTGAAATAAGTTGAAGAGAAAAGAACGAAAGATATTGATGATTTAGAAGAATTATATAATCACATTAACAGTATTGAATATTCAGAATTTTATATAAGCCCATGAAATTGATCATTATTAGACGACTAAATGAACCATCAAATTATAAGAGACATTTCTCCAATTGATAAAGAGTGAAGATTTAATTACTTGTGGATGGGTTACTAATTTCATACCTCCCATGTCTTGATCCTTACACCATTCATGGTATTGGTGAGAGTAACATTGTTGACATTAATATTCTCCACTTTGGATGATGTACCTCCCATCCCCAAGCTTCCAATACTGCTTTCACCGGTAAAAAAATGGTTAGTTTGTAAAAATTAATTGATATTTTTAATCCTAAAAATTAATAATTTTTTTATTTATTAGGATGGAAGGAACTAGTAGTCGGCATTCTTTCAAGTTGGGGACTAACCCATTTTGAATATAGGTTTAGGTTTATCGAATTTCAAGCTGGACTTATCAAAAGGGATAAACCAGGTTTTAAAAATCTGACCAGGTCAAATGGTCTTATCGTCCAATTCAAATGGACGGCCCAATTTAAACAATAAAAAAATAATTAAATAAAAAAGGCTAATAAACCTTTGTTTGGATCAACATGTCGATGGTTAAACCGCCCGCATCAATGGTTTGCTGACCAAATCAATAATTTTTGGCACAGAAATGATTTTAGGGTAAAACAGAATTGATTCTCGGGTCAACCAGTTTCGGAATAAACTTACCTTATACCATGGCCAGGACCACATATAATATCTTTGACATTAATATTGGAAGTGAAATCCCCTATGGAGATACAGTCATCTCCTATTTAGCATTAAAAAAAATCAAAATAAGTTTTTTATTCAGAAATTGAGGGTGGTAGAACGGAGAATGTAGAACAGTGAGAAGCATAAAGGGGTAAGCTAGGAAAGATGATATAAATATCAAAATGATTACCAGCGCCAATGTCTGCACGTTGGATGAACATATTGTCGACTGCTTGGATGTGGATGCCATCAGTGTTTGGGCTGTTCTCTGGAGACCTAATAACAATTCCATCAATGTAAATCCCATTACACTGGTACACCAGGATGTGAACCTGTGGACTGTTGACGAACCGAAGGTTGCTGAGATGACATTCGTTGCAATTCTCGAATTTCATTGACTGTGTAACATTTTTTAACAAATTGTTCATCATCAGTTTTCTTTTCTTAATTTTGAGTACCAAGTAAATAGGTGAATAAATAAATGACAAGCTAGACCAATATTTGGGTGAACCAAATCATGAGCCAAAAAAATAAATTTCATGAAACCAAGAAAGGAAATTCTAGTAAATTAAACAAACAACTCTAGGATAATGGTGGATGAACTCTATGTCTACAAGCATTCTTCTACCAAGGGATGACCAAGCTAAGGATCAATTTAGGACAGGTAATGGAGGTAACGTAAAGTTGATGCTAACACTAGCCCATCCGAAGAACTTGAACCTAATCCAACACAGCTCAATTAATTTCAAAAACCCTGACCACATCAAACCCAAATTATAAGGCTCAAGATGCCCAAGGTTTCTTTACCTCATTTTCCTTTATATAACCTTTTTTGTACATTGGAATTGGTTGTGGTTGCACAGGGCTTCATCCCCAACTCAATACTTTTCAACTCAGAAACTTCCAACATTTTCTGGGTTGGTAGCTTTGGGTTTGGTCTCATGGCCAAGTAGCACCCTTGAAAGATCTATGATGATCCAAGCATCCCTATGTTTTAGTCGCCTCAGTCAGAGTTTTTCTCCAGGATACAACCAAGGTTTCAAATTTCAATATGATACATCTTATATTGGGCATATTGTATTGTATCTTTCAAATTCTGATACAAGATATGGTTTAGTAGTATTGTCTTTTTTCCACCATATTGGATTGTATTGGAGGTGTATCAGGCATATTGGTAGTGTATCGATCAATATTCTACAAAAAGGATATGAAAAAAAACAAAAAAGAAATAAAAAGAAAAAGAAAGCTTCTTTCCCCTAAAATAAGCATTCTTTCACCCACAAATGGCTCCACACTACAAATCTCATTTATAAAGTGCTAGATATGCAAAAAACACGTGTGAACCATCAATGTTTTTTAAGTTTTTTTTTCAAGTTTTAAAACATATTACAAAAATATGTATTTTTTTCAAATTTTCATAATGATTTTTTCCTTGAATACTTGAAAATATTTAAATCTATGTTAATCTACATTAAATATGTTCACAATCACTTTTTTATGTGTAATGAATAGATTTATACAAATTTTATGAAGAGATTTGAGAAAATATAAAATAACAAAAAAAATTGAAAATATTTTTTTATCTCCCTTACTGCCTATAAAGACTTAGTATGTTCTAGATGTATGAATTATCTGTCATATCCATAGAGCAATTGCAATTTCCTTTTTAATAAATTTTATTTTTGTTTTTATATATTTTTAGAATTAAAAATAAATAATAATTAATTATATTTTATGATCTAATCACAATGATTAAATATATTATAGATCTACGGATGATCTATCATGTCCATAGAGCAATTGAAAATTTTCTTCTTCAGTATTTTTTATTTGGATATATTATATAATGTTTATTTAATTTTTATTTTTATAATTTTTGAAAATAAAAATAAATAAGAATTACTTAATAAGAAATAATTATTAATTATATTGGCACTTAGAAATTGTGAAAATGCATGTTTTATGGTCGGATAGGATAGTTGGGTTTTCCCATCCCTTAAAACTTAAGAATTATAACTTATAAATAATAGTTAAGCATAGGTTTTTTTAATGAAATAATAATTGATTATGATATATTTCTTTGTAAAACCATTAAAATATATTAATTTAATGTATGTACACCTTATTGAGGCTTTATATTTAGTGGTATTGATGTATTTTTATGATTTATTGAAGCATTTATTGTGTTTCCATGTATATCCATGGGTATCTTAATTTTTTTCCGATACACATACGTATCCCCATACGTCTCTTAAAATTGCTTTTTTAATACATTTAGCATCTCTTAAAACCATTAAAATATATTAATTTAATGTAAATACACCTCATTGAGACCTTATATTTAGTGATATTGATGTATTTTTTATGATTTACTGAAATATTTATAATATTTTCATGAATATTTATATGTATCTTAATTTTTCTTCGATACTTAAACTTGCACAAATTAACACTATACATTTAGACTAACCCATTAAATTCACTATACGTATATATGTTGATATGCATGCATGCATTACTTACAGTTGGTGCCAAAGTTGTGCATCCCTGAAAGGGGAAAATTCCCAAAAAAGAAAAAGAAAAAAAAAACGACAGTTGAGTTAGTTAATTAATTTAAGAAAAACAATTTGAAATAGAAACCTAACTGAAAACATAATAAGAAATCTTATCCATTCTTATATATATTATATAGTAAGTGTAATAACACACCCACCTTGCCAGGATGATCTCTGCATGAATTATTCCACCAGTCAGAACCCCGTCCATCAATAGTACCAGATCCACTGACGCTAAGTCCACTCACATTATTGAACGCTATCCACCTTGCATCGATCCCCTCCCATTCTTTAATCGTGTTTGGTGCTATGATGCTTCCCATTATCTACATACAAATTAAATCATTTCAAAAACAAAGGCTCAACGTTAACAAAGATGATTAAAGAATCGAATGGGCCAAAAACTCCAAGAACAAAGGCTCAACAAAGCACCTTACCCCACAACAAAACAAAAACCAAACTTAGGCTAACACATACAAGACCCAGTTAGGACCCAAGAACCTAGCCTTCCCAAGACCCAGCCCTGTTCCAAAATCCAATAGCAGAAAGAAAAAGACCAGCAAACTAAGAATAAATTGAGCCACAACCCTTTTTCCCCTATCTCGGGTGCTGTGGGCACCGCAACTAAACATTGGTTGTCCATGCCGAATGCATGAATTGATGTAACAGGACTCTCTTTGTGTCATATTATAGTAAAAACCCTATTGACAGCCCAAGCTGTAGAACCTGAGCAGCCAAATTTTCTTCTCTCGTGAAGTAATCAATTCACATCTGTAGATTTTGGTTAAGCCACACCATAACTGATAACACCCATGTAGTGCAACCAGCTTATCAACTCAAAAACAATGATGGGTTTAGTATATGCTGGTCAAATTATTATCATGTAACGAGAAGTCCAATTTGTGTTAATTTATAGAAAGTATTTTTCATCTACTGTTACTGTTAACGGAAAAAGTATTTAGCAATTGATTAAAGGCTTCCCTTTGAGACATGAAAGTGTTTGATATAAGTCTACCTGAACATTGACGTTCTTGGCCAAGCAAGGACCATAAAAGTTTACAGGCTTCACCAAGAATGTCTTTCCCTCTGGAACAACCATTATAGGAATATCTGTTGATTTACTAGAACACATTGCATTCCAAGCCTCCAAAAATGCCTGTAATGAAAATTCATATAATTATATGATATTCTGCTTCAGAAGACATTATACGATCATAAGTTATAGGCCCATGCAACCCAAATTAATAAATGAAAATTAAAAAGACTAGGGCTATATATATGTTTGGTGCGAAGGAAAAGTTATTTATAAAGGTTTCCCTACCTTTCTCTTCCTTTCCCTACTTTTTCCTTCAAACCAAACACAGGCTTAAATGGTTTACCTTGGAATCATCCGTTTGGCCATCACCAGCAGCTCCATAATCTAAAACACTAAAGCTTGTTGAATCTCCAGCAGCATCCAAGCAAACCGGCATAGAACAAAGGCCGAGAACAAATAATAATACAGCTAAAAGTCCCTGAAAAATGGAAGGAACATGGAGTATTTATCCCCAATAAGTATCCCCACAACCTTAATAAGGTTCCATTGTTGGTTATAGTTGAGATACCATAAGGATTTAGAAGCTTCTCACCATTATAATTAATTGAGAAGGAAAATTAACAGAAGGCAGGCAACCCTCTTCTAACACTCCTTTCCTTCAAATGTAAAATGTAGACAATGTAGTTCGACCTGCATGCAAAACATTACATCTGTTCTATTAGAGTTTAGCTCTATCGCCTCTTATAACAAACCTATCTAATTGGCATTAATTCCTTACTAGTTTTGCTTCAAAGTCGTGATTTTATTTGCCTTGACACCACAATAGACAACTTTTTTTAACTCTGTTGAGAAGTGTAATCACACAGCCATGCCTTCTGCTGCATGCAGCTCTGAATGCCTCCTTCTGTAGGGGTATCCTGTCTTTGGTTTGAAAGCACTCTATATTTATATATCACGTTAACGGCTTGCTTGGGAAAAAAATCCAGAATTGGTTCCTTTATCTGTTATTAACCAATGGATGTGGATTCCTAGTCTGGTATTAACCTATGGAATTGGATGGTCTTTGACTGGGTCTAATTACATTCCCCTCTAAATCTATAATATTGACCTGTACCAACATGTTTTGACTAGTGTCTAATTTCACTCTCTCTCTCTCTCTCTCTCTCTCTCTCTCTCTCTCTCTCTCTCTCTCTCTCTCTCTCTCTCTCTCTCTCTCTCATTTCCATCTGTATCGGCTGGAAGACTGCCGAAGATCACTGCAGCTCCTGTAACCAGACACCCCACAGAAAACCAGCAACCACTCACCGGACACCTTCCGGCTTTATTCCTACAATGTCAAACAACCTGCTCACTAATCGCCCTAGCTCCCATCTCCCGCGCGTCCAAGCGCTATCGAACATAACCGGATAAACACACTGCTACCTAGTCTTCTATCGTTCTTTGCAAACTCAACTTCCAATAGCAGCACCTCTATCCACCCTTAGTATATAGAGACTCTCCCCTAACAGAACTGTCATTCGTCATCTTTGGCGTGTTCTACCATCTCCGTTGAACAGCTTATCCATGGATTCTCCTTCAAACAGGTAGCTTAGCTAGCATCCTATTCGGAGAAAAAAAACAAAGATAATTAAATTTTAACAGAGGCTAAAAAATTAATCCATCAGTAACAAATCAAATCTAATTTAGTTTCTAACTCAAAATGTGCAAGACTTGCTCAATACATGAATATTATTTTCTGTCACATGTTTCAGATAAAATGGGTTAGTAATTGCAAAATAAAACCTAATTTAATCTACTAAATAAAATATAGAGCTTAATATAAATTTATCATGTAGGTAATGGCCTTATGGCCGGGTCCCAAACAAAATATGTTGGAATAGTTGCTGTGTTTTCAGAATGGGGTAGTCATTAACTAATTTTTTATAAACCATGAACATCCCTATTCCCTAGTAAAAAGACAAAGAAACCATTATTAATTTTAATGGTAAAGATCAAAAGATAGGGGAGGTTTTGAGTTAATGCCCCTAATCATGATTTGGGGTGTGCCTCTGAAAAAAAAATAATGAATGTACCCACATCACTGCCCTAATAATAATACTAAATAATAATAATTTGTCATATAGATAATAATAATAATAATAATAATATATACCAATTAACCAATACTATACCTACCAACCAAATGGAATGATGCTAGAAAGAAAAAGGAAGCATCTTGGGAGTGTAAATTCTATATATGATCTTTTTTCCTCTTCTAAAATAAATTTTGAATGATGTTGGGGTCATGCATGTAAAAACTCTTTTAGATGAATGTATAAGTAAGTTGATCTACATTAATAAAGATTACTTTAAAGCACAAATTAAATATTGACTAATTTTACATTTCACATTTTTATTAACGAAGGGGAAAAGGGGACATCCAAACAAGTTACGGTGGCACCTTCATTCAGTTCATATAAATCATTTACAAAACCTTCACCTTTTATGTATCAACAATAATGGATTACTACCCATTACAGAAATATAAAAATTAAAAATCCTTCAAATTCCATTAAAATTATATTGAAGCCTAACTGTAATATTTACACACTATGGCCCATATTTTAGTAAGCATTGAGATCTGAATCAATGATAAGCAGACTTTAACATACTTGGTTGAGATCTAACTTTAACGTGCAGCTAATATGTGAATGCACTAATTCTTAATTTAAAAATCCTGCTATGCTGCTGTGTATATTTCAATTCCACTGTCCCATGACAGTCATAAAGATTTTTTTATAAGAGGATTGTGCTTCTGTAACACTACTCCAATCACTATTGACCTTTACACCATTCCCTTTAGATTATTTCTTTCTTTCCATATCCCCCCAATAGATGGAAAAAAAAATGATCAAATTACACATAATGCCGCAGTTTTTCCTAAAGCCCCTTAACAGCCAAGAGACAAGTATATGAGCACACTAGTTTACCAAGGATGACTCACTTTCAGCCAAATATTTATACTATTAAAAAGTGTCAATGAGGTTTAGATTATGGAATTGATTTTGCTTCTCTTTATTATAAGGGCTAAAACCATAATGTAATCAAACTACCACTTATATTAAATTCATTTTTTCCCTCTAGCTTATTAAGTCTTATATTTAAGGTATTAATTCTCATCTTCTATTGTTAAATCTAAGATTTACTGAATATTGAATAAAGAGATTTATGAACGTTTTATTGACCAAAACACCTAATTTAAGCTATTACTTTTCACTTCTTTCAATTTTCACTTATATTAAATTCAGTTTGTTCTTCCTTTTATCTGAAGTATTTTTATTTCTTACCAATAAATCTATATATATACACGGTCCATTTGTCTCCATTCACTAAATGAAATATTTAGCTTCACAAAAATGGAATCTACACGAGTGTAGATAGAGTGCGGGTGCGAAAATTTTAACGAAAAAAGTTTCTTTCCAATCTATGACTTTTATGGGGACCAACGCATGTAAAAACTCATCAATTAATCCCACCGATCAATGGTTTTTTTGCTTTAAAGTTTTAAATTTAATTTTTTAAATGTTTATAAGAGTTCTCTTGGTCCTGGGAATGGCACATATAAAAATCCATCAAATAATCTCACAAACGGTTTTTGTTCCAAGTTTTTTTAAATGTTTTTCTTTAAAGTTTTAAATTTAATTTTTAAATGTTTACAAAAGTGAGTTCTCTCGGTCCTAGAGCGACACATGTAAAAATCAATCAAATAATCCCATCGACCAATGGTGTTTTGCTCCATGTCTCTTTTCTCGAGTTTGCCTATTTCCAAACTAGAGAGGGGGAGGAGGAGGGGCGGCGAAAGAGAGAAAGAAGGTAAGAAGGAGAGAGGAATGAACGAGGGAGAGAGAGAGAGAGAGAGAGAGAGAGAGAGAGAAGGGAATGGGTTGGGCGGTAAACAAATTAAATTAAAATGTATTTTGGAGAGTCCAGTCATCAAGTCTAACTCCGTTAAATTTAAGTTTCAAATGCAGAAGGTGGCATGGCAGTTTTCTATTGGTTGAGACAGAAAATTTTCTGTCCCCTGTGCTTATGTTTTTTATATATAAAATGTTTAATAAATATTTTATATTTGTCATGTTTGTGCATAAAATATATCTTGTATATTATATAATATAAAATATTAGATATACTATATATTACAAGCGTCATAACATAATATTTTTTGGTATTTTTTAATTGGTTTTAAATAATAAAATGTATCTTAAATCCTCTAAAATCTCTCTTCCAAATCTTAGAAATTTTCATTCTTTTTTCTATACTTAATTTAATTTTTTCAAAAATTCCATTTCCCATAATAAGCTGGCAACTGTTTCCAAAATGTTGCGAGCAGCGTTCATTTTATATTTATTTATTTATATAATTTATCCCATCATTAGTGAGGTGAACAAAATTAATTAAACGTTTTTTGGGTACTTTCGTTTAAGCAAGTCCAATGGTATTGTTAGACCATTGCAAGTGATATGATCCAATGGCCAAAACAGGTTGCATGAAAGCCATTCAATAATAATAATAATAATAATAATAATAATAATAATAATAATAATAATAATAACGACAACTTGGACCAAGTAAACTACATAAATTGTGATACTAGATCAACCATGACAAATTATTTTATTGCATTACAATAAAGCTTAATTAAGTATGTTAATATAATTTAAACCTTACATTAAATTACGTTAAATAATAAATTAATTAATTAATTTCATTTAACTTTAACATAAGTGGTCGTTAAAAAAAAAAAAAAAAAAAAAACCTTTTAACATAAGTTAGTTCAGAAAATGGGATCTTTTTTGGCTACAAGGCCGACAACCTATTCTTCACCATTATTAATTTAACAACTTTATTATTTTTGTTTTAATATTTTTTTTCATTATTTTCAGTACTTTTAATGTTATACTAACATCCTTAACATATTTTTATGACTATTATTGTTTTTCGATGTAAGCAAAAGAACATGATTTTTTTTTTATTTTACATTTGTTAAAATATTTTTTATTATTATTTCTACTATCACTAATCACTTAATTCTTATATTTTTTATTATTTTCTGTTACTTTTTTTATTTCTCAAAATATCTTTAATTTAATCAAGTGGGCTTATATCAATTAATTAATTTATATTACACATTGATCAAAATGGAGAGAGAGAGAGAGAGAGGTTATGTGGACCTGGGAGGGGGGAGAGAGGGGGGTTCATGTGGAACACGATGAACCGATGGGGCGTGGTGCCATGAGAGAGAAAGAGAGGAGTTGCATAGGACTCGTTGTTGTAATTAGGGGGAGAGACCGGGAGAGAGTGGCTTGTGTAGGACTTGGAGTGTGGTGTCGGGGAGGAAGGGGGTTGTGTGGCATGTAAGAAGAAGAAGAAGAAGAAGAAGTGATATGATTTCAATTGTAATATTTACAATGCAAAAACTATATTGCATCAATTTTCATAGAATGTTTATAGATTTTGTCTAATTATAACTTCAAAAACGTTTTTAGATATTCAATTAGGTAAGTTAAGCAAATTAATTTAGTATAATTTAATTAGTTGTCTTAGTCAACTTATTTGATTTAATCATGATAAATTAAATAGATTATTAACTGAATTAATCTAATTACATACCTAAACCACATTAAGTACTCAAAATTTAAAAATTATAGTTACAACTAATAACTTTAAGGTATTTTAAAAAAACATTTAAGTAAAATTAATTTAACATACATTTTAGAAGTGTATACCCTTGTAGGGGAGGGGGTGGGGATGGGAGGGGGAGGGGGAAGTAGGTATTTATTGGGATTTAGTTAATAGCTTTTCAAGGAAAATATTCCCTAGCTCATAATAGGTTATAATAGATGTATTGGCATTTTTATTATATATATATGGTTTGGATCATCTATTTTTAGTTGATTTTTTTGTAGGATATTTCCATCTATATATCCATAAAGTAATTAGGTAATGCGTTTTTTTAAATGGCGTTATTCTCTCATAATATTATATCGTATAAATATTATTTTTTGCATCAATTTGATTTATATATTTTCTTTTAAAATTCTTATATGATATGAGCTTCAAATTTTGCTTTTTTAATTTGCTATTGACACTAGTTATATTATTTAGCCTATACTAGGGTTGTTCACAAATAAATTCAAACCGACCAATCCAGCCCGGCGCAACTTGATTTGGCCGGTTTTTCTTCACCACCGATCAGTTTGGGGTTAGAAAGATGGGTAAACTGATAGTTCGGTTCGATTTCAATTTTCAACCGAACTGAACCAAACCGAGTTATCTATAAATATATTCTCATTGAAATATTATATATAATATGTATGTTTCCAATATATATATATATATATATATAGCTAAAATATATATTTCGAAAATGTATATATTAAAACCAAAACCGACCCAAACTAACCTAAACTGATCAGGTTGGTTTCGATTTAATCTTTAGGTGACTAGTAAACCAACCCAACCCGACCCGTGAACAGCCCTATATACGGCTATACCCAATAATTTTAAGAATACAAAACTTGTATATCAAACCCAACATGAATCATCTATAATAAAAGGAAAAAGAAAACCATAAAAACTAAGCCATCTTCATATCTAGAGGTGTAAAGTGGCCCCCGTGGGCAACCTGTGCAAAGTGCGGGCCATTACGAGACGCCGCCCTCCCCGATGAAAATTGAGGGTCAGCCCGACACAACCAACAACCCTAGCCCGTTGATCGAGCCTTGAACCAGATCGGACCATGCATTAGGCCAAAACAATTTATTTAAAAAAATTGACAAAAAACTTAAAATTTTAATTTTATATGAATTTTGTGTATACAATCGCTTATATATACAATAATTAAACAAGTTAGTATAATAAAATTAAAAAATATTTATTTAATTAATATATTATATACTATATATTATTATATAATTATAATTTATATAAATATAATATATATATATAAATAATATATATGGGTTGTACCGGCCCGCTAAGTCATGCAATATCATGCTGCATGGACCTAAAACCCCAAGCACAGCCCGCATGATCATGCCAAGCCTAGCACGGCCCACGAACCATTGTGCCAAGCTGTGGGCCAATCCAAGTTCGTACCACGCCATATGAAGCACCACCCGATTTACAGCTCTATTCATATTCATACGGCAGATATGTTATTCAAATATTTGGGTCAAATGGGCAACCAATGATCTCATAATTACATAATAAAAGTTTAAAATAAATAAAATTATAAAAAAATAAGCATATCTCTAAAATTATATACTTATCATCAAAAAAAACAAGTACGATAAATAAATATTTTTATTAATGAACATGAAATATAAATTCAACACCAACTTAACAACGAAACCATTTTCCTATTCAAGGAGTGTAGGTTAAATCAGTCAACCCACATCATAGTTAAATAACAAAAATTTTAAAAATGACAGATAATATAATACAAGATTAAAAAAATCAGAAGTTCGGACAAAACAAGAATAATACAAGATATAAAAGGTTAAAAACCGCTTCTGATCCAGCAGCTTTAAACCCGGAGACAGAAGTTGGAACTCTGGGATCTCAGGGAGGGCAAAGACAACACTCGCAAGCGTATATATAAACTTCGACTCGACACCCCTCTAGTCCACAACTTGGAGAGACCAAGAATCTGAGTTTATCAGTCTGATTATGATACAACCGTCAATGCGATTCAGCGAACAACAAACCACATCGGTTATCACGTCTTAACGAAATCAAGAAGATTGCTCAAAAATGGGCAACATGTACTGGTGCCAAATTTTAATCTTAAACAATCAATCTGTTTATGAAGATATGCTTGTAAAATTGTACTCTAGTCGCTTACTTGATGTCACACAGCAATACATATTCCAGTCGAGTTGGGTGAAAAGTTGTGGCAATAATTCAAAGCTAGCAAAGCTGCATCTGTAGTCTAGTTGTACATTAAAGATAAGCTGTTCAACTAACTCTTTATGGCATGTCATGCAACCTTCCTCGATCTCAAGTTCTCAACATCTCAAGTTCTAAACCACCATATTAATTACGCAAAACAGATAAATAGCCTTTCTCCCTGCATCCTTTTAAGTTCTAACAAATGAAGTTAACCTACACCGGAGCACTAAGATCAATAACAACATCCTTAAATATTTGTGCACCAAATACTACTGTACTAAAGCAATGCAATCCTGCTCTATTCCCTCTGATGAATATACACTGAAGCTTTTATGCTGCTCAATGAACATCAAGATGGCACTGCAAAAAATACAACAAACGCATCAATATATTTCTATACTAACTAATAAAAGAGCGAATAGCCCCATTTTCTGGATTTTTCATTAGACATTTTACCCCTTATCTAAGCAACATACAAAGGTCATAAAAAAAGGGCATATATGTCCTTACTCTACTCCAAAAACTGCCCACTTGTAACAGTTAAGAAACTATCCACTTATAACTGTTCAAAAACTGTCCACTTATAACAGTTATGATCCTGCCCACTTATAAATGTTCAAAAACTGCCCATAAATTATAAATAGTTTTACCTTGGAGATACTGTCACGTGCAGATGCACATTCATGTTTACTAGTATATAGAAGTAATCAAAGAAAAAGAAATATTATCAAATTAGTTCCATCACCCACTTTGTATTTTTTTCCTTTTTTCTGTATGAGGGGGGCTTTGCCTTCCTCATCCCTTCTAATATTTAATATGATAATCTCGGTAATTGCTCTCTTTAGGAGCCAGTAAACCAAGGTTTTTAAAAATGAACCGGTCAGGGGTCCAGTTACCGGTTCGAACAGTCCGACCGTTACCCGAACGGCTGGCCTGTTTGGGTTAAAAATTAAAAAAAAACTTATAAAAATTTTAAAATTTTGAAAAATGGTCAAAACGGTTCGAACGGTTAGCCAGCCGATTCAGCGGTCTACTGACCAAAATCAGCGGTTTTGGAGGAAAACGGAACCGGTCAGGTGACTGGTTCCCAGTTTTTCCGGTCTGACCATCCGGTCCAATCCGGTTTCGAAAACAGTGAAGTAAACTGATTAAAGATGAGGGGCATGAAATCCAAGTAACCCATGAGTACTTTATAAACCCATTTTCCATTTTTATAACAATAAGTACTTCGTTAACTAAAAGGAAAAGAAACGTACTGTATGTAGAAGTATCAATCTGTTCAGGGAGCTCTTTAATATCTACCTCAAACCGCTCCTGAACCTGCACAAACAAAAAAGCAGCACTAAGATCTTTGGAAATTTTTTCACGAGGGCAAGGAAAAGGAATTTGAGCGTGAGCACTGAGCAGTCCAATTAACTAGTAGATTTTCTTACCTGATTGAGAACATCAGAGTCAGAAGCAGATGAAACAAATGTAATTGCAAGACCCTTAGTGCCAAAACGACCAGCTCTACCAACCTTTTACACATTCAAGAAAAATGGAAAACGTTAGTAGAGTAATTACATATCGGGATAACACACTAACCATCAAAAAGAAGTTCACAAAAGGAACCAACCCTATGTAAGTAAGTATCAGCAGAATCTGGCATGTCATAATTGATAACAATGTTAACTCGTTCAATGTCTATCCCCCTGCCAACCAGATCCGTTGCAACAAGAATCCTTTTGTGCCCTTCCTTGAATCCTTTGTAGCGTGTCAGTCTACAATTTCATAAATTACCATAAGCTGAAACATTTTAACAGGAATCTAGACAGTCTTCCACAAGAAGTCCGCTTCATATGTCGTTCATATTCAAATATCAAGTATCTATACAAACCTTGCTAGAAAACATTACAAGTTAAATAATTATAGGGAACAAAATCATATTTTTCACAATCAGGTGCCTTCTTATGCTTTCACATCCTGCATCACAACTAAAACGTCAGAAGTAGTACAAATTATGTACTTCCACCAATTCATAATTTTGCCTTCCCATAAAAACCCAGAATACCATCCTGCCACTTCTTGCAACCTGATTTATGTTATTTCCCGTGCTTGTTTCTATGTCCCAAATAAAATTGTCCCAAAGCTTAAAGCCCCAAACATGCCTCATTAAGATGAAGCAATTCTTCTAAACTTGCATGAGAATAATAAAAGCATCTATGAAAATCAGAAAAAATAAAGAACCCAACCTTATTTGTAACATCCAACAATCCAACATTGTTTTTCTCCCAAGAAATCTGATCTTAAAGTTTCCACAACTTAGAAGTCCAACATGTTATCATGGTACTGGCAAAAGCCATTATGGTTTTAAAAGGCTAAAGGCATAGTTGTGGCTTAATGGCCCAAAAAAGTGAGGCATAACGCACTGAGGCATTGCTAGGCATAAGCCAAAAAGCTTAAGAAAAATTTTAATTTAAGTTTATAAATTAGTATAGATAACATATAATATATCAAGTTAGAATAATAGAAGGTACAAATATCCATAAAATAGAAGTTTATACGCAATAAGTTTCAGCTTTTAAACATTAAATAAAAAATAACTTATCAACTAACAATTATAAACATTTACATTTCATGACCCTTTTTACATTGAACTCTGCTAAAACACTAACAGAAACTAATAGAACTTGATTTGATCTATCGGTTTTTCATTTTTACTCTTCATGATTATTGAAGCACTTCTTCCATGTATTTTAAACTATAAAAATGCATAAAATATATATTTTTTGCATTAAATTACTAAATAATCATTGACACTTAACGCTTGTGCCTTTTTACACCTCACACCTTAAGGCTAGAGGCTTACGCCTCATTCTGACAAAGAATTAGATCTCACATCAAAGTTGTGAGGCTTAAACCTTGAGGCAACATCTGTGTGTCTCACCTCAAGGTGTACGCCTCACGTGGTCACGCCTCAAAGCTTAAGCCTTTTCAAATAATGGTCTCGATGTGACACTATTCTCCAAATCCCTGCAAGTAAATCAAATCAATTTGTAGGTAAAAAAAAGCATGCGACAGATGGCAGCACCATGTTGGACAAGACTCCAGCCATGACCGATGTGCCACACTTTGAGACAGAAGATTCAGAATGTGATCCTCCAAGGCTGTCTCAAGGTATTTTGTGCAAATCTCACATGGCTTCTAGAATAGTGTTCCCTATTAGAAGCAATTGCACCCATGCAAGCATCCTAGTCCACTTGAAATTATACATTAATGAAAAACCATTATACAATCATTTTTTTGATAGAACCACTATACAATCATAACAGTTAACAAAGCAACAAGAAACTAGATAAAAGCAGTTCAACCAAATAACACCTATTCATTAAACTATTAATGAGATGGGTTGAGAGTGATCATTTTTGAGCATCAATAGTTTCAACCTCTAAAAAACTAAACCTAACCGATCATTTTTTAGCATCAATTGTTTCAACCTCCGAAAAACTATTCCTAACCTTTCTTCCTGTGACATTCCAGAATGGATGCAGATTGATGGAAAATTGCATTCCACAAGTAATTTGTTCAGCTCGGCTGCTCTGCTCACACTTTTAACAAAGATAACAACTTGATTGAAGTCCAACGCATCAAGGAGGTCATTCAACTTCCGGTTTTTCTCCAGATCACTCAATTTGATGTAGTGCTGCATAAAGAACAAAAACAAAGTAAGATTGAAGTATCACAAACAGTAGAAAAGAATAAAATGGGATGCATCTATTGTGTGTAAAAGATACCTGTACAAGACCATGAAGGGTCAACTTGGCCTCATCATCAACATATATTTCCATTGGCTGAAAGGGAACAAATGTCACATTAAAGGAGATTAGGAACCTTCCTCAGGATAATAGAATCCAGTACCAAATGAATGATGAACGAACAACTCTTGACAGTCCTTCTGATTCGAAATGTAAGTAATATGCCTCCGCACTGACACTACGTATGTCGCATCGGCAACTCACTTGCTCAACTTAAATCATAATATTATGCAACTGAAACTGCACCCAAAAGAGCCTCCAAAACCCCAGTAGCCTAAAGTAACAGGAAAAATTGCTACAGCAATAACGCAAAAGCACAACTGACCAAACATTACACACCCAAGGAAATTAAGTGCAGATTAAGAGATGCTACAACCCTAAATCAGTCGACCCCAAACACCCCTGACCTGATATACCCTACTAAACCATCAGTAAAGCTACCTACAAAAGACAGTGCTCAGGGAAAGAATAGCCGTTCTGGAATTATCGTGGCTGTTATCGATGACATGTCTCTTGCAGAAAGCTGGCAAAATAAAATGGATGGCGTCTAAATTTGAGGAATACTGGCCATAGGACATTACATCTTGCATGAATCTCTTGCAAACAGGTCGGATCTCTTTGCTGAGTGTTGCAGAAAACATCATAACTTGCTTATCATGAGGAGTCATCTTGAAAATCTCCTGTACATCTCTCCGCATGTCTGCAGAATATGTACATCTATTAAATGAGATCAGCAGCATAAATGAGATATAAGATTATCCATAATTACTGAAGTTCAAAACTTGAGAAAGTAAAATACATACCTAATGACTCAAGCATCTTGTCACACTCATCAAGGATAAAATGCCTCACATTCTTTAATGCAAGGTCCTTATCTCTTGTTAGTGCCAATATCCTCCCCGGTGTTCCAACAACAACGTGAGGACACTCATTTTTAAGTAAATCCTTGTGAGTTTTGATATTTACACCACCATAAAAAACAGCAACCTTATTATCAGGCAAGTAGGTACTGAATCGCTCAAACTCATGACAGATCTGGAGTAAGTAGTCAACAAGTATAAATGCAAAGTATTAACAAAAAATATAGTGACTATAAACAGTAATTTAGCTATGAAAAAGCAAACCAATAAATACACATCAAAATGAAGAACCATGTATTACAACCAACCTGGTATGCTAATTCCCTTGTGTGGCATAAAACAAGTGCAGCAACTTGGCCAGCAACAGGCTCGATCTGCTGCAGAGTAGATAGAACAAAAACAGCAGTTTTTCCCATCCCAGACTTGGCCTGGCAGATGACATCCATTCCCAAAATGGCCTGAGGGATGCACTCATGTTGCACTGATGAAGAACCAAATAAAATTGGAGTTGGAACTCTCAGTAAGTAAAAAATGTCCTTCCAGATCCTTTTAATAAAAGGTTTACCAAAGAAGTTTTCTCTTCTGAAATCAAGAGTATGAAAGCAGTGTTACCTGAAAATCATCAACCATACAAATCAGAGGATCCTACAAGTTGTGCAGAGAAAAAAAATGGGAAAACTGAATCTAAAATGAAGCATCTTAACAAAGAGACATAACACTGAAGTATTTCATTAACAAGCCAAAGATGACTCACAAATACACCAAAATAATTAGACAGGTATCTGAGTTGTTTAACAGCTTCCAATGGGGAGTTAGCCCAGACAAGACAATAAAGAATTCCATATTTGTTTTCATCACTTTTTATTGGTAAATGAACCACAAATAGGTATCATTACCTTGGTCAGAACAGTTGACAAATGTGCATCAATAAAAAAAAAAAACAGTTAATATATGTGTCACAAAATATGAGGGAGCAACTTAGTGCAACATTAGTCTAATTAAAAGTAGAAATTTCCGGTGCTGTATACATGAAATTCATTGCAGACATGACGCAGTACATGAAGAGAATAGTCTTATAGTCCCATTATTGAAGCTTAAGGAACAAAGCCAGATAAATCAAACAAATTAAATTTTGTATGTAATCAGGAAGCAAAAATAAAAAAGAATATTTTCCAAATCTAACAATTAGAGGAATGACTTGTAACATATAATGCAGAAAATATTTTCCATATCTGGTACAGTTGATGCACATTAAGAAAGATGCAGAAACATATATGCCAGTCGTTAGCTGTAAGAGATGCTTTGATGAACTCAAGGAAGTCACCAAGTCGTTGAAATTCAGTATTTCCTTCCAAAATCCTTCCAGTCTATGATGCCCAGATACAGATACAGAATGGAAACAGATGGAGTAAACAGGGAAACAACTCTCCATTTCTTAAAATCTTGGAACATAGATACAGATAACAGGTACTGCATGTGAAATCCTCATATCATGTGTTTAAATCTAATTTTTGAAGTTAATTGTCATTCTCCAAGACTTGCACCTTGCCAATTTTAATTGAAAGTTCTAACATGTGCAAATTTTTTTATAGTATATTGTGTTAAAGCATACCATCTTACATACTTAGTACTAGCAATGCTACAAGTACATCTATAAGTGCCCATCCAATATCCAGTATCATATCTGACACGGGTACACAAGGCATGTATAGGTATCTAGGTATCATAACTCCTGATTAGTTATAGGTATCATAACTCCTGATTAGTTATAGATAGTGCCCATCCAATATCCAGTATCATACCTTACATACTTTACATTCATTATGTGTGGATCCCTATAGGATAGCACCATGACATACTGTCCAAACCATACCAAAAAGGAATCCCAATATATGAAAAAAAAAACACCTTGTTGATCCCATGGATTACCACCAAAATAGGGAGTTTAGTGTGTGAAGTAATAAAGTGACATGTACTTTATCTATGTCGGGTGTGCGAGGTGTTAGAGATCCTTTCAACCATTTCATAAGCATGTTAACTAATGGTTGCTCCTGTATTTGATCCAAGCTTAAAGGAACATTATCACTAGAACAAAAACAAGGCCCAATCACTTCCAAGGAAAATATATTTTAGATTTCCCTTCTATTCCTTTCTTTATATTGGGCCTTCACTTTCTCTTATCACCCAAGCACTTCCAAGGAAAAATCAAAAGCAAAAAAAAAAAAAAGAACAGAAGATAGCTTCCATATAAAGACCAATTTTCCACACTACCACAGAAAATAAGCACCTTCTCAACTCAACATCTATTGTACAATAAAACCTCCTTCATGACCTCAATCCAATGATGGAATTAAACAACCAAACCTTACACATGCTCCTTTAAGCATTCCATCTCTTTCATTTCTTTAATATTATTCTACTCAGTTTTTTTGGAAACCAGAAGATATCTTCCATACAAATATTGATTTTCCACATTACTGAAGAAAATATACACTCTACTGAATTGAACCTTCTATTCCACAATATCAACTCTTTCATGACCTCAACGTAAGGATGGAATAACAACCAAACCTTTCACATGCTCCTTTAAGCACCTCTCTTTCATTTCTTTAATATTAATTTACTCAGATTTTTTCTGAAACTATAATTAAGAGCTTGTAGAACCATAACTTTAACTAAATTTAGTTATCTCATTCTATTTGTGAGATCATTCTGCACCATGTTTTAGTTTTACAAGACAAAGTCAATCTTACCAATATACATCTAAATGATTTTCTAGTTGCATAAAGAGATAATTAAGAACTTGCCTTCTGAAGGATGCTCAAACCCTGAATCCACAATAGCTCGAAGAAGCTCTGGCTTCAAAAGGAAATCTCTGAACCCTGAACTGTGAATTCCAACATAGCCCCTATATAACAGAGGTACAGAAGTTAGGGGATCAATTTATGTTACCAATTAAAGCAGGAAAAATCAAAACTAAATTTTAAAATTGCTCCCACCATGTTAGCACACATTAGCAAGGCACATATCATTTTCTTAAAGGTGAGGTGCAAGCTCAAAAGGCGGTGTCAAGTAACCCCGAGCATTTAACACTGGAACTGAAGAGGCTCACAACTCAAGCCTCGTACACTATACAAGGGTATCAACTAACGTCTTATGCTACAAAGAAGAATCACAGATGAAAAAACATGTTCTACAAAGACATGTTTGTGTAAGTGGCAAACTTTGCCATATATACCAACAAATAGACATAACAGGAAAATCAAAATTCGCAGGTTATAATGGCAAATTGCTGAATCGCAATGAAACACTACACAACTGCAACCCACAATCCAAAAATAAGAAATTTGACAACCGAACGCTTTTAAGAAAATTAACAGTGAAATGGAATAACATCTACAAGCAAAAAAAGGACGGGAAAAAGAGCACCAGAAATATATTCCAAGGAACCAATCAGAACAGTAGTTGAAACTATAAACGGACGATTTCTGAAACATTTCCTACCAAAAAACGGAAAAAGCCACCCCAAAAATCGAAAAAACAAACAAATCACACATCAAAAAAAAAAAAAAACGAACAAATTGTCACTGAGGAAAAAAGGAAAATTCCATGACGAATTAAGAAGCTCAACAGTAAATAAGAAAAACGCCAAGAGAAATAAATAGCATAATCAAGTCCAGAATTGCTAAAAAACCAAAACTCATAAGATCTAGTGCTAAATTTAAAAAATAAAAATAAAAATCCCAACTTCCCGAAAGAAACAATTTAAAACATAAGGAAGAAGAAGACACATGAAGAAGCGAAATCACCAAAGAAGAAAAAAGTAGATAAAACTTACTTCTTTGCTGCTTCGCCGGTACCCTTCGCCGCGACGGAATCAGGGGCCTTCTCTTCCTCTTCTTCGTAATCGAGAAGCTCTTCCTCGTAAGCATCGTTCTCCCTTACCTCTCCCATTTCTGATAAAAGAGAATAGGTTAGAATTTGAATCCCCAAAACAACTTAGGGTTTGAACATCTCCATGAGTTTTTGAAGACTTCACCTTCGAATCCGAAAGAGATTAACTTAGATTAGAGAGTTTCAAGCGTCTGCAGGAGAAAAAATACAAAAAAGAAAAGTGGAAAAAATGAAAAACAATAACAGAAAGAAGAAGACCCCTCACTATCCCTACGTGAGAGCGAACGAGGGAGAGAGATTGAAGAGAAGGCTAGGGTTTGGAAGAGGCCAAAATAAAGGAACCAGCGATGCAAGAAAAAATATATATATGTACGAAATTGCCCTTCCAATCGATAAACGGGAACGGCGATGAAAATCCTACGCAGTCAAATTATTTTTATTACTTCGTGCTTTTGGCTAAATTGGTAATTGTGCTTTCATTTCGTGCCAATAGTAGTCACGTGTGATCACCCTTTCCATAAAATCCTTTGACCGAATTCTTCCCATTTGCCTGTCTTCAAGTCCTATGCATGCCTTCTTGTCGTTGTGGGTTCTTGTTCCGTCATCACCTATCTTTGACCACCAATTGCCACTAGGAATCACCACCGGAAATACAGTCTGTTGGCAATACTGCTACTTCTTCGTCGAAATCAAAGGTATGAATTCCAGTTTCATCTTTTCCCCTTTTTTAATGCTTTTTCTCCATTTTCTCCACTATTCAATGGCTCGTCTCCACCGAAATCACCATTGTTGACCGCTGCTCAAATTAATTATGGGAATGTTTATTGCTTGTTTAATGGATTGTTATAGCTATGCATTCTACCTGTTCAAAACTAGTCATGAAACTTGTTTTAACAACCTGTCTTCAACGAATTGTGATTCCCCTGTTTTTGGCATTCCCATTATTAATTACTATTTCCCATTACTTAACAGCTGCACTGTTATACTATCTGTTATTTTCCTATGGCATTCCCTTTCTTATACAATGAACAAGATCATGGTTTTATGAATGTATTTGTTTCCATTACAGAACTAGTATATGTGGGGTTCATATCATTCTTATCTTATACTATTGCAGCCACCCACTAATCTTTTTGTGTGCATCTGAATACCTATATGTTGAGGATTGCCATTGAATGCTCATAATATTCCACTATTAGTGCTTGTTATATGGTTAAATGCATACTTCCTTTTTCCTAATGTATACATCCCTTAATGCTAAACTTTTATTGTAGATACATGCATGATATGAATGCTTATTGTTTATGTTGATCTGTATGAATTCTTATTTGGTGGAAAAGATGATCCATGGGAATCCATACTCAATACAAACTACAAACACATTTTTTTCCTATTATTTGAAGTTATTTATTGCAAAAGCTGAAAGTAACTAGTTAAGTACAAATTCGTTATTTTTCTTTTTTTTTTTTTGTTTGTGCTATGTTTCTATCTTTCATTCAAAATATAATGTATGTTTGTTTGTTACTATATATATATATATTAATTAGAAGAAAAATGAGCACTAGTTGGGCATCCCTCCCACCTTAATAGGAATGCATAATTAAATTTAATACATGATTATACTTAAATATGATTATAAAATACCAATCCAATTAAATTTAATGCATGATTATATATATCATAATGAATTCTTTTATTTATCAATTATAAAATACATAATTAGGTACCTAAATAATTTATATATTCTATCATGAAAGACTAAGAGTATAATGAATACAAAAAAAAAAAAAAAAAAAACCCTCACTTTTTAAGTTGGGTTCGTCACTTTTTTATCAATAATCATGTCTACCGTGAAACTTTCAACAATTTCCTTCTCAATGTTTACAATCAAATAATCTGTGAGAAAGTCATCTTTCATTTTATTGCGAAACCTACTTTTAACAATTTTCATGGCTAAAAAAATATACTCAGTAGTTGCTATTAAAATGGGAATAGTCAAAATAAGTAAAATCAATCTATCAATTAAAGGATAAACTTTTGATGTTTTAGTTTTCACCAATCATCAACATAAATCACCAATGATGGACAAATTCTACAAATTTGGATGATTGGGCACATTAAGCTTATAGTGTTGCAATTGATATCTCAATTGATTTTTTTTCTTAATAAAAAAAATATAAAGGATAAAACTTCTCAATCAAACTATATATATCATCAACTTTGAAGGATTTATGAGCATCCCTAAAATCCAAAGTTGTACTCAAAATAAGAAGTCTTGTTGCTTGTTCACTGAATCAACTATTTAACTCTTACAACCGATGATCTATAGCAAATGTAAATATATATATTCGATAATGATGCTTCACTGTCACAATATCATTTTAGCAATGAGATCGAACGATATTTGAAAAATGAGCTTTCATATCGAATTATATTCGATAATGATTCTTCCTTTAGTTTTTAAAGTACTTTTATTTCTTAAGCTTCTTTAGTTTTAATATATTATAAGTGGGTAGTTTTAGTTTTAGTTTTATTTTTTATTTTATTTTTGCTTTTTCTTTTATTTTGTGAAAGAAAAAACAAAATTTACACAATAATTAGCAGTATGCGTACCATTAGATTTGACTAAAATTCATAGGGGGGACCAAAACCCAAACCTCAATATGCATGATTAGTTGTTACTGAATCTTTATATGGTTGTTAATGTTTTCATTAATTATATATAGTTGGTGAGTGGTAAGTGGTTAGCTTCTAAACTATTGTTTGTTATAATGTTGGAGACAAATGTCTTATGCCAATATGGATGATTAGTTGTTACTATACCTTTATATGGTTGTTAATGTTTTCATTAATTATATATAGTTAATGTAATGACTGTCACGTGTCATTAATTAGTAGGTGTATGTCAAGTGTCAATTTTTAGTGGTTGCCACTTGTAAAAATAACGTGCATGCATGATATGTACATATAGCCTATGTATGCCTATTCAATGTATACAGGTGGCTAATCATGGGTACTGTGAAATTTACCACGTATAAGATCAGTTGAATTACATGACTATTACTATGTGTTTGGTTCCATTTACATTTTTTTCATTCAACGTTTGTATTTTATTTGCTTGCAAAATCGAGAAAGATAATAATTATAGCTATTTATGACAACTAGGCACCACTAGGCTTTGCATCGACGTAACAATGAAAAATGTCTGACCATTTGTGGAAGTTTTAAAAAACAACTTCCACAAATGGTTGATGTGCACAAAAATCGAAATCCACTTTTGTGATTCTCGATGCGTACGAAAGAGCAAGAGAGAGAAACTGCTGAAGTGGTACCTATGTGGCAGCAGTTATTGAATAAACACCCACGAAACCAAACACCATGTTAGTGTGCTATTACCAAACGACAAATGGTTTTTCTGTTTTGTAAAACATATTTTACAATTTTTTTACCCAAACGATTTCACAACAAAAATACCAAAGTAAAAACAGTTTATGTACTTCGTACTTTGGTACTATTAAAAGTACAAAAGTAGAAGTCTATCTAAACATAGCCTTTGCTTTCATTTATTTTTTAAATCATTACATCAACAAAAAAAGCATGTTCTTGAATTTTGTTTTTGTTTTCAAAGGGAAGAACAAGTTAATTTAAAAAAGTAGTACATGTTTTTGCAACCAACAAAATGTTGGTTTTTAAAATAAAAACAACTTTTTTAGTATTGAAGTTATACGTTTTATGGAGCATGATGTTAAATAATCAAATGAAAACATGTTTTTAAAATCATATTCAAGAACATGTTTTTGGTTTCAATTTTGAAAACAAAAAACACACACAATCAAGAACATGCTTGTGTTTTTTGTTTTAAGAAACAATTTGTTTTCAAACAATATGGTTTTAACTTATTTTTGGAATTGGCAACAAGAAAAAACAATTTACATTGTAAAACACCTTCTAAATTTTTGTATTGTTGGCTACTTTCTTGTTTTTATCCAAGTTGGAAGTTACCACCATTAAGGCTTTCACCCCTTGCATTATTGTTGCCACCCAACCTTTGTTGTTATCTTGAACTAGATCTCTTGTTATTTGATGCCTTCCTACTTTGAAGTAAGCTCTTCCTATCAATCTATTCTTCCACCTAATTTTAAAATTTGAGTTTTATTAACAAGTGTGTATGTGTAGTGCACGTGACAATTCTAGATGATGATAATTATAGTAATAATATATCCAATTTTTTCTATAAACTTTATGTATTTTTATTTTTTTGTTTTTATATTTTTGTGGTTTTTATTATTAATCAGATGTAGATTGCAAAATTCAAAACTGATTACATAAACACCTTATCTAAATATATGGTAATCAGATCAGATTATGAAGTTTCAAGTATCATTGGCATGCCTACCTACTTGGCTAAACTCTTCTTTTTTGTAGTATTTTATGATTTTGTTGTATCTTTTTTCTTTTGTTCATTTATCAAAATAATGTAAGATTTAAGTAGAGGGAATGAGGTAAAAAGTAATTCAATTTACAATTTAAACCTTACAATTAAATAGAGACTAAATTAAAAAATGAGTATTTTAGTCACTACTTTAAAAACTAGACCAGACCGAATGATTGAACCATTTTGGCTCGAGAATCGGTCAAGTCATCGATTTCGTTTTGGCCCTGAACCACTATTTTAAAAAAAGTTGTTGAAATGGTTAGAGAACCGTTGACTCGAACAGTTTAACTGTTAAAATGTTCGACTCAATTAACAGTTCTTGTGTTTCTTTCAGATTAATTCCATGTTTTAAAATAGAATTTAGAAAATAAAAAATGAAAAAAAAAACTTTCTTATCTCATAGTCATGTTCAAATTATTCTCGATGGCCAAATTTAGTTAGGGCTTTTAGTTTTTCTATTTTGATTTTGAGTTTTCTCATTTCTATGACTATTTTTAAGTTGTAACAATATTAAAAAATTGATGTAAGAAGTGAGAAATTAAACACTGACCTTGTATTAAAATATGAGATACACAAAGTCACCAATGAAGCAAATGATCTGAGATTTGAGAGAGATTTAGAGAGATGTAAGAAGAGGGCAAATGGTGTTGTAGAAACAACAATGATGAACATAGAGATAGCTGTCGATGGCTTCTTCTTCTTCTTCTTCTTCTCTTTTTTTTTTTTTTAACTTCTCAGTTTCAACCAACCACCTCCTTCTCAGAGTCTCACACTCCCCCCTCATAATAGTTATATATACGATGGACTTTAACATAATCCTAATCTAATGATGAGAGTAAAAAGTTACATTATATTTTACATCTTATCGATTTGACCTGCTCACACTTGACAATTGAACTCATGACCTAGAAATCAAAAGCCAAAGCAGTTTTGTTCCTAGGCCAGTTTTTAAAATCTTGATTTTAGTTAAAAAGAAAGTTTCACAATCATATTCATATTTTTAATATTAGTGTAAATGTAGAATTAAAGATGTATTCAAATTTTTCTATAATTTTTTTGTATTAATTATTGTTTATTACACTTATTTTTATAATTTGATTAATAAAAATATCATAAATGTGTATATTTTTTCTACATTTTTTTTTTTGTAAATTTCTATATTTGTTTTTATTTTAAAATTTTTATTACCTAACTATGACTTCATAGGTTGATCAATTTGATTTGAATGGTTGAATTGTTTAGCCACCACTTGGACAAAGAATGATTTTGTTCTTGAGTCGGTTTTAAAATATATGACTTTATATTGTTAAAAATATTGACATAAATCTAATTAGTGCATTTATTAGTGAAAAATAACTTTAAAATATAAGATTTAATAAGAAAAAATGAGTTTTAATGTCTTAAGTATAAGACTTAAAGAGAGATGATTAAATGAGGTGGAAAGTAATAATTGAAATTACATTTTCAACCCTCATATTTAGAGATAGATTAAATACACATATGCATTCATTATAATAGCCATTAAAGGTGACATTAAAACTATGGTAAATGACTTTTATACCCTTTTTCAAACAAAGAAATAAAAGGTAATTTTAGTCCAAAAAGTGTTTCATACAACATTCAAACCTTTATATATAATATAGATATAGATATAGATATTTGTGTCTATATGCTTTACCATTTTAAAGTGTTTAAAGATTTCTAGAACCAAATTACCTGGTTGAGGATGAGAACCTTCAAACAGTTGTTCTTCCCCCTAAAAATATTTTTCTAACTGCTCAGTCCTTAACAGTCTTGAATCTTTAAGGTCTATCCCAGTCTTGGTTAGCCAGGTTCTGTATTGGACAAAAATCCCAAACTCTACAAAACCCGCTTAGCCAACACATGGGCAACTTCATTACACACCCTATTAACATTGGAGAAAAGAGATAGACAAGTTCTTGATAGCCTCCAGAACATCACATCATACTAATGCCACTCCAAATTGCTGGATTGAGATTAAGACGATCACTTTCATAGAACACATGAGGGTTCTTAGAAGCTTCAAAAGCTCTAACCCCTTTAAAATAGTAATGGCTTCAGCTTGAACCAGAGAAGAAACATATGCTTGATCATAGAAACCAGCAAGAACTTTTCCTTGATGATCATGGACTAAAGCTAGCTTTACCCAAGTCCAAAACTACCATTGATATTTACCATTATAGACCTAATAAAAGGGGCTACCAAAAAAGAGGGAAGAGCAGTTTGATCAACTACTTGAGAAAGTTGCAAGCTTGGTCAAAAAGTCAGATTTCCCTCCCTCAGCATCCTATTAATAACAAAGACCAAAGCTTCATTGCATTCTGGAGAAATATTTTTGAACACAAACCCGTGTCTATTTTTCCATATTGTCCACACAAACAAAGTAGAAAAAGTGAGCTTTTGTCTAGCCAAGCTTTAATCCACATACAGAAATTAAGATGCAGATCTTAAATTTCAAACCTGTAATTTAAAAATTCCTGAACCATGAGGATTTTGCATGATTACATAAGGACAAAGCACGAGTTATATACTCTGGACCCTGATGGAAAATGGGGCATTCATTGTAGAAGGAGATGCCTTTCTTTTCCAAATTCTCCCAGATCGGGATAGCATTCCGGCAACACTTCCACAAGAAGTTTTCAATTAGTGGGCCACTTCAATTGCCCAAAGTCTGATATTTCTTTTCCAACCATATAGAGTTCCCGATTTGCTCATTTTGACTAATATCAGCATTTAAATCCAAAGATTTAGCTATACTATCGGTATTAGTGACAGAAAGTGTTTAAATGACATTTTAAACTTTTCTAAATCCCACTTTGCCATCCCTTTTGTCACCCCCGACAAAATACTAGTTATTTATTTATACTCCTTAGGCTGAGTTTGGAAGGAGTATAAATGCAAATATGTAGAGTGCAAAATCTTATATTTTGTATGCATTTATGCTGTACATATTTGCATTTCTACTGCTTCCAAACTGAGCCTTAATGCGACATTAAGATGGGAATAAAAAGTTGAAAACATGTTCATAAAAATTAAAATAAAATAAATTTTGAAATGACAAGTTTGAATTTAATGCTTATAAATGAAATTATTTTTATCAATTTCAAAACATAGTTTTGAAATGCAAACTAAATATTTTATTATTAAATGCCTTTTTGGTAAAATACAATTCCTGTCTTATCCAATCTATAGTTTGGTGGTTGGGGAGGGTAAGTTGTTAGGTAAACTTGAGGGGTGGTATAAATGTTTGACTAGGGTATAAGCAATTTACCCCATATTAAAATTAATATTTTAAGTATCAATAAGATCTATATTAATTTCCTAATGTATACATGTCTTATTGATGCATTGTAGAATATTTACATGTATCATAATCATTCTAGGGTATCCAAGTGATTCTAATCATATCCCTATTCATATCATAAATTGCATTTGTGATATTTTTTACAATAAACACAGCTTTTTGGGAAAATTCATGAAAGTACCTTACTTTGGGGATAATGACATTTAAGGGTCTCAATTTCACTTGTGACAATGAAGTACCCTATACCAAGGGTCTCAAATCGATACTATTTTTTTTTTTTACATTTTTTTTTTTTTTCTGAAACCGGTTCAGGGAGGCCAGTTTAAGGCTCCTCCACCCCCTGAACCGGTCAGACCCCTGATACACCCAATAGGGGCGTATCGGAGGGGTCCCGGAACGATACATATCGGCCGATACGTATCGATACTTTGAACCTTGCCCTATACTTAGAAAAATCAACACTCAAGTCCAAGTTTGCTAATTGGCATTATAGTGATTCAGAGAGAATAAAATTGCAAAATGAAAAAATGGACATAGTTAATGTGCAAATCACTATGTTGCTTCAATGGGAAACAAAGGGTCAATAACCAATGATTTAGAGATTTGATAAAAGGGCAAAATGGTCTCATAAAATATGCAAAAGGCATATTTGGGATTTTTAAATATTTCAAGGTGCACATGACATCATGTGCTTTAGATAACTAATGAAATGCTAATGCCTGGACTTGAGTGTTGATTTCTGAAAGTACATGATACCTCATTGCCACAAGTGAAAAAGTTGAGGCCCTTAAGTGTTACTACCCCGAAAGTATGGGGCACCTCCCTCTAATTTTCTCCAACCTTTTCTATAGTTTTCTCAACCAGCCAACATGGTTTGTTTATGTAAATATGAATAGCAGAGCTATATGGTGTAATTCACACACTGATATCATCATATTATCATCCAAGCCTTATCCCAATTATAAGACATCGGTTACACAAAACTTGTTTCACCATTATGTTTAGGGATGCAGCTCGTTTGGGTTGGGTGGGGTTGAAGGTCAATCCAGGCCCAACCTTAAAGCTGCAAACTCAAGTGTGGGCCTGGCCCAACCCAAGGTTAACCCCAAGTTTATCAACCTATTTGGGCTCAATCTCAAGCTCAAGCTGGGCTATGTTGAGTTAGTTAGGCTTGGGAAAGTTGGTTGGGCTTGAAAGAATTTATGTATATACTTTTTACATAGTCATCTTTTAGGTCAGGCGACTCAGGCCTAAGTTTTATGGCCCAAGCCCAGCCTGCAACCTAAAATCTCAGGGCCAGCCCTTGCAAAAATTTGGGTTGGGTTGGGATGGACCCACCCAAGTTGCACCTCTATTCCATTCTATACCATACACCAATATGGTTCTAGCAATAATGTTTCCACTAAGGCTCAATATGGAAAGAGTGCAAATACAAATATGTACAGTACAAATACAAAGGTTTAGAAATACAATATACGAGGTTTTGCATTGTACATTCTTTTATTTGTACAAGTACAACTACAATCCATGGGTTTGAAAATGTGTATGTCTGCAAGCAAACACCAACATGACTAGTGGCACATCTTAGCATGAATACTCTAAGCAGATGTTTATTATCTAACTACCAAGTAAGGGTGGGGGGCTTCATGTACTTTCTATTTATGTGGTTGTTGTTCAAGTGAACTCCTTGAAGGGTAGAACCATCTGCCACGTAAAGGGGGAAGAGGCTTGGAAATCATGGTATCTATAAATGTCTTTCAGCTTCATTTAATATGTGCAAAGAAACTTGAAGACTAAAGGACTACATCTAGTACATACAAAGTGCATCTATTAATGTTTATCAGCTTCATTGAATGAGTGAACCAAAATTAAAAGTGCACATGTAGTACATCTGTAGTATGCAGAATTCAATGGATTTTTCTGTTGGCAAAAAAGACAGACGATGTCCAATAGACTGGAATGCAGAATCAATAAGTAACCAGAATAATCAGTCTCTATCTGCAAGGGAGAGAAAAAAGAGCAATGAGAGAAGATAGTATTGGTGTTACTGCAAATCCTTTATTGCTTGGTGCAAGAAAGTATTTCTCATGGAAACTTGTGAATTTATTAATGATGGAAAAGTCATGCAACCAGAGAACATTTCATACAAAATAGGACATATTTGTTATTGGATTTAGCTAGAATCAATGAGGTTTGCTGTGCCAACAGAAACCTGATAAAAAAAAATTGGTGCCACGCTTGGAATAGAGGCTATGTTTGGAGAAACAGAAGGTTGAGGTAAATGTTCCTAAAATTTCCTTCATGCAACTGTCAACCATCCACAATGTCCAACTTCTGTCCTAAGAAGATGAACATATCTAACATAAAAGCAAGGAATTAGAAACTGAAGAAACAAATGCCACTTTCTTTGTGAAGATGAAAACCATGAAAATTATACTATCTTATCCATTGAGAGACACTGGTTTTGGAAGAATGATAACAAACCTTTGGCCAGATAATTACTTTCTGTCACTATGTTACTCTTTTTTATAGTGGAAACTCTTTGCCATTGTAATTTTGGGGGTTTCTTTTGGTTTTCTTGTTCTTTTGGCTTTTTGTATGTGCTGTCCTGTACATCCTCTCATGTACAGCACTCCCCCTATTTTGCTTCTGAAATGAATGCTGCGCTTCTTCTTCTTATTCTTAAAAGAAAAAAAAAAAAATTGTGGCAATCAACTGTTCTATCTAACCTATAACCATATTATTCCACATTTTGAATATATAAGGTTACTTAAGTGAAAGTAAAAGAACATAAGTATTAATTCATCATGATAGAGATGATTTTAGATGTTCATCGCTTTTGATTTTTGTTATTTTGAAATGTTGAAAGTCTAGAAAAGCAACACGTGCTCATTTTCCAAACCACCCAAAGTCCAAACATTTTCAGATCAGATATAATCATAGTTAGATCAACTGGATCATGAAATTGTTCTGTATATTTTTTATGTAAATTTTGTTAAACATACTTAGATACCACATCTCTCAATTTGTAAAATCTAACATGACAAACGATTAAAATCCTAGTAACTCCATATCTCAAATCTTAACACATTCAGTCTGAGACATGGCACAATAGCTCAGAAAACAAAGTACAAACCTTCAAGAATTATTGGGCCCACTTGTCTTAGAAGGACCAGCTCGCTCAACCATAACATCATAAAGTTGCTTGCCATTCTATGTGAAATGAGAAGAAAACAAAATAAGAGGAGACAAAATAGATGAAATCCTTCCTTCTGGAGATAAAAATCTCAAATCTGTAGGCCTGTGGCCTAATAACAAAACTTGAAGAATCAACAAAGGCATCTTATACTTTGCTTATCTAGATACTTACAAAAATTACAGGAAAGAAGTGTACTTGTCCTTCAGGCCTTGTTTGTGTCTCCTTAAAATACACCAAGACTGGAAAGTTCGGCCACCAGAGTTCCCAATTCACAAAAGTTGAATATCTGTAGAATGTTAAAAAATATAAGGTAGAAAGAATTATCCCAAACCTTTATTTGGAGAAGAAAATTAACTCACTTCCAACGATTCTTTCCACCAACAAAGACATTTTCACCTGACTCCTGAAGCTGGTTACCTACTTTTACCTCCTAAAATAACAATCAGATCAAATTAGTGGTAAGAAAAGTAACTCTTCTTCATCAAGACAAGTTTCAGATATCAAAAGAAATAGAAATAAAAAACCCATATAAGTTTTCTAAATCAAGGTTTAGAGACAAAATTCAATGCAAGTACAAAAAAAGACCTGAGTGGAAAATGACTCAAAACTCATGGATCATATTATTCAAATTAAGGGAGTGCAGTCTGGTATTGAAGTTTTCATGATACATGATCAAAATGTCTCAGGTTTTGAGAAAGCTTTGCCATCCTTTAATCAACTGAACTCAAATCAACTGAGTCCCTTTTAGTGGGCAGGACAAAATGAACTAAGAATAAAATGGGGGCACTACTCATAAGTTCTTATATCCAACTCAATGCAAATCAACAAAACCTTACATTAACTACTTGAGATTAGCTACTCTAAGTTTTGATACCGGAAGCTGAAGACAGCAATTCAAAATTTATGAAAAGGCTCTAAAATGCCAAAGAGAATCATAATGCAACAAATATGTTAGATCTTCAGCCTTTCAGCTCTATGGTCCAAGACCCCTTGCATTTGTGCATATGTGTTTAAGGATGGGGCTGCTTTAAGATGATTGAGAGCACAAACCAGGGCCTCTTCATCAAATACGAATCTCACTCTTGTTGTCTGAAAACAGGAGATAAACATGTTAGTTTGGGGAAGAACTAGAAATTGTATCACATTATTATTGGGAACACAAGAATATCTGCCTTTCACTGTAAGATAAGTAAACATAATGAAGGATTCTTGTGCAAAGAAAGGAGATCCAATTTGTATGTCATAAACAACAAATATGTACTTATCAAATAAATAAATAAAACAACGAATATGTATCAAAAAATTCTCCTCCCTTTTTTAGTGGGCCAAAAAGTTATAGATATCAAACATAATAACGTGGGACAAAACTATAGAAAGGTTGTTTTATGCAAGGATCTTATAGGGAACAATTTTTCTGTCTTCATTATCATTACCTGGAATAATAGGAGCAAACCAAGGAGACCAATTGGTGCAGCTGGCAGAAGATTATTTGTATACACTAACCCACCAGATAAACCTGTTCATATTAACAATTTGACATAATATACAACAAAAGTACACCACAAGTTCAACAGAAAGGGCAGTATTACTTGAAAGACTTGAAGGTTTTCTGTCAAATTTCAACTAACAAGGCTCTAGTTAGGCATCATGACTGAAAAAAACAAAGTTAGGGGTCATAGCCATGGGCCAAACCAAGAAATATAAACCAGAAGATCATATTACCTATATCATCTGACAAAAGAATATGTTAAAAAATGCTTGAATTTTGTGCATTGAACTCCAAGCCAAGTAAGTCTCTTTTGTGCAGTTTCCTATTTGGAAACTGAAGCCACTTCCTCTTGATTTTTTTTTTTTTTAATTTTTATATTTTTATGGTGTAAGGAAAAGGTTCCTTGTGCATTTTTAAATATGTACTTTGGAATACTTTTTCATAAAAGATTTATGGTCTTCCATGAGAGACTTTGTGGAAGATGAGAGTTTCATAAGTTTCTTACTGGGTATTTCCTCTTACAGGTTTTGGGGTTCTAACAATTTGCATCCTGTGTAAAGGGTTGTATTCAAGGTTCGAAGTATCAAAACACCCCAATATGGCGGAAGGGGTGTATTGGTACTTTGTACCACATGGATCACTTTTTTTTAGTTTTTTTAGTTTTTTTTTTTTTTTTGTAGGGGGGAGGTTTGGGGATTAGCCTTAAAAAAGGTGTCTTGGCAAGGTGCCAATATTGGGCATTTCGTGCTGAAATTTTGAACCTTGGTTATACTGTTATAAGGGTTTTGGTGTAGGGATTCTTTTGTCAGATGAGAAATTGTTTGAAGAATGTTTCTCTTGGGAAAGTTGCTTCAGAGAGGAAGAATCATTCTTGGGAAGAGAGTTTCTCCTTAGAATTATTGTTGAATTTGCCTCATTGTGATCTTCTTGTTTGTTAATGGAATATAATATAATCATCTTGATAGCCTGTTGAACTACTAAAGTTGTTCTTTTATTGTATTTTAGTTCTTCCCTATTAAGTTTTTAATATTCTTGGGGTGCCATCATCCCCCATGATCCTTCTATATAACATATAAAATATCCTGGTGTTTATTGGATGGAATGAGAAATTAGATCTTAGATCTTCCCTGGGAGCATAATTCTCAGTAAAATAGATTTCACTTCCTAAAAGGTGTCGGTAACTTGTACTAACTCAGATAAAATGCCAGTATAACCTATGCCACTCACCCAGTAAAACAACCGGTATTCGATAATCTGGATCGGGGATCACAGTTTCTCTCTTCTTGACCCTTCTACCTAGCTGCCAAGCACGCAGAGAAACCAATCAAAATAGACGCATGATCTCACTGATCAAATAAGAATTCCCAAGTTGGTGCCTTCACTTAAGAAAGATATTCCAGTCAAAGATTTTTCTTATTGACTCAACAATTTTAAAAACTTGAAATAGAAAATAAACAGTCAATATGGAAGGATGATGTATTACAAACCACTGAAGCGACCACGTTACATCTCCCAGAGCTGCGACTACCTTCTCTTCTTATCAAGCTCGTGAGATGTACAACATTTCCGTAGAACGAGCTCGGAAGAATCCTTCTATATCCTTTTACTTCTCTACCTATTTGAAATGACAAATAATCTGCTTCATATGGTATAATTCCCAGCTAAACGAACTAAAACTAGATACTCTTTCTTTCCTCAGAACATTCTATCTTACACAGACCACAATCTGCGACATCCCAGTCCATGAACGAAAAAGGAATGAATTATTTAAAAAATTCTCTCATAATTAATAAACGGGGTAATTTACAGTTTTCGCAGGATACACATAGAGAGGTCAGACTATAAAGAGATCAGAGAGAGAACCTAAAAATCGAATACAGGAATACTTACTCGGAGGAGAGACAAAGAGAGAAGTCGAGAAAAGAGCGCTCGCCATTTTTGGATTTTTCTCCTTGTTTTTCCCTTTTCTGAAAAATCTCACTCCTTATTTCTTCCTTCAGGCTTCAGCAGTGGCCAGTGGCTGTGGTTCTTTCCCGGTAAAGAGGGTTATTTACAGAAATACCCATGGTAGAATAATAAAGTACAAGGATGTTTTATAGGTAAGATACGTGCCGGTGAGACAGATACAGCCTTATCTGTGTATTTCAATCGACCATCGTTCGTTGCCACCACCAACTGAACACTTGAGGAGTGACTGGAGTGAGTGATCTCCTTTTCTCTGTAATATTTTAAATTCATTCCAGGGCATCGAATTAGCTACAGAGAAGGGAATTCAGATTCTTTAAAATGGCGAACGCCCTCTGCTTCTCGCCTGCTGCTTCCTTCAAATCTCCAAGTAAACCAGGTATTTCCAATTCTATCCTTTCTCTTCTTCCACTCCCAAACCTTAAAACCGTAGTATTAGTATGATTCCCTTCTTTCTTCTTAAAGTCTGTGAATTTGAATCTTTTAGGGCTATTAACCGGCGCTACCAATGGTCGAGAGGCTCTTCGGGTCGATGTCGTGTTTCGAAACTCTCGAAATGCTAGACTTCAATCGGTTGAGGTCAAGGTTCGTGATTTGTCCTCTCTTTCTGTTTTTCACCTTCAAATACTAGTTTGGTTCACTCCTTTCAAGTGAACTTGTGGTTTTCACAGTGATTTATAGTCTTGTTTCGTGGTTTTCTTTAATATGTTTGTGAAAAATGAGTGTATTGCTTTGCTTCTCGACTTTCTGTAGTAAGAGCGTATAGCTTTTTGTTATCTTCTCTCTTTCTCTTTGGATTTATAAGTAGTTTGTTTGACAGGCTGCAGACAGTGGTAATCAGAGCACGAAATCAAAGAGCATAGTCTGTGCTGATTGTGATGGAAACGGTAGGCAAATTCAGGTTATTGTTTGTATCTTTTAACCAAAATTTCATGCTAATATAGTCTTGGGTTTGTGGAAATTACAGAATGTTTGCAACAGTTCTATTAGTATCCTCCTAATTATGTATTGGTTTACTTTTCTGTTAATTGCTTCTAGCTCATTGGCTTTGAGTCATACTGATGCCAAATGAAAACCCTAGAAGTATTGGTGGACATATTTAATGTTTTGTTATCAGGTGAATTCAAAGTTCGTGAATAAATGATACATTATCTCAAGAAACTTGCATGATGTACATCTACCGAACAAATTTCTTTTGACTCTTGATGAAGAGGAAAAACGTTGCTTCTTACATTTACAATTACACAAATGATATACAATCTATACCACTGCTAATAAATAGGATGTAACCATCTATTGGAAGCAAGAGTTCAAGTCAGAGGGATGCAGGGAGGAATATAGAGCTTTTTGCAATATTTTTGACGTTTACCATGAATAAGCAGTGAAGTTCCTTATAATAAAATTGCAGACCACACCATGAAGTAGTGAATAAAGTATGGTACATTATGACACCCATTCCTTGTTTTCCCATTAATTCACACTATGTCTGAGATGAATGCACAGTCTAGCATTGTGGTGCTTGTTTGTGATTCATGTCTATTATCCAAATAGGGGAAAAGAAAAAAGAAAACTACTGATGGTGGAAAATACCTGCTTTACATGGACCACATTTAATTTTTGTTCTCAAAATATTTAATACAGAAATGAATGCTTCATAACTTTTGCACAAAGGGGCCATTACTCAGTGTAATGGCAAAATCTTGGCCGAGCATATGCAGGTTTGAGTCTGAGAGCAACCACTTTGTGCAAAAAAATGGCAAACTTAGGACCATATCCAGTCTACCCCTCCCAAGACCCCAGATAGCTGGGACCAACATTGGGTTGTTATCAATACCTAATTATTCATATGCTTCCATTTCATTGGGTTGTTATTTACCGAAAGCTTGAATATTGTTTGCTAACACTGGTTTATATTTTTTCCCATTTAACTACCAGGTGCAGTGTTGTGTTCCCAATGTAAAGGTACTGGAGTAAATTCAGTTGACCACTTCAATGGACAGTTTAAAGCTGGTGGTTTGTGTTGGCTTTGCAGGTATTACCATCATTACGGCTGCCATAACCTTACTGAAAGTCTGAAATTAATAGGTACTGTAAATGAAGATTTTGGCTAAAAATGTTGGTTCCCATATTGGAGACAAGAACGTTTGTCCATTACCTTTTTTTAATGACAGGTTAATGCAAAAAATGCTAGATGTACCATAGAAGCATCCTTCTGGTACTAACAAGGTGATGGAATGGGTCAGACATTAAAACCTTTTCTGGGTGGTGCTAACCATCTGACCTCTCTAAACCTATCATTTTTGACTGTTGGCAAGTTTTGCTGTCTGAAGGAATTGACTATTGTATGGTACTATGGTTATAGTTGTTGAACCATATCTTTTTTTATAGAAGAAAACTTTAATTGAAGAAATATACCAAACTACATTGTCCAGATCCAAAAAAGAGGGGGCAGCCCACCAAACCACCTCCTCGTTAAGGGACTTAGCCCTATTAGCTAATTGGTGAGCTACCCTGTTAAGTTTTCTACTTATAAAATATTGAACCATGTTGGTGGCCTGAATATTTCCTTGCTTGGACTTCTTCATAGTGGTTAATTCTCAACTCTCTCATCCATGACATTTACAGAAGAGGCAGGAAGGATGCCTTCTCATCATTTTCTTCCTACTCTTTTAGATGCATTGATCACAAATTTGCTTCCAACCTGGCAATTGGTACAAAATTTGGGGCATAGATATGTGTTCTCACTCATCATGGCAGTAAATTAATCTCTTTATAAAATTCCTTGCAGAGGTAAGAAAGAAATTTTATGCGGCAATTGCAACGGAGCTGGCTTTGTCGGTGGATTCATGAGTAGTTTTGATGGCTAAAAGAGTATGTACATGTCAGATCTGGTGGATGAATCTCTGTTTGTTGTCTAGGATAAAAAAAAGTAAAAACCAATTTTGAGATTTAAGATTCATCTAAACAAGTACCTTTATTGTGTAATAATTTTTATTATTGAGTTCCCTTCCTTTCATGATGCTATACTGGTTTTACTTTCTCCATATAAAATTTAAAACAGCACAAGAAATTCTGCTGTGCTGAGATTTTAGTTGTGTAATTACTTGTAACCTAAATGAACAGTACCACTACAAGCCTATCTTTGAAGATATCCTTCTCTTAGGATCAATCATGAACTCACTCATCTGTTGCTGGAGCAAGCGAGTTGCCTCAGATTCTGGGTGAAACACATGATACACATGTGACTCTCCTTCAGCTTCGACCAACTTTACTTCCCTCACTCCTTTCCTTTTCAGAAACTCTGCATACATAACACCTCGCTCCTTCAGAAAATCCAAACCTGCCACAAAAACTGTCACTGCTGGAAATTGCTGCCATCCAATCTTAGACAGCTCTGCCATCTCAAAATTACATGCGAAGTGGTCACGGCTTGACCCTTCTGGCAGGCTCAATCGCCAGAACATGTCGTTCATCTCCACATCCCCAGTTGCTTCAACAGCCATCTCTCTCTCGGTCCTCCTCTCACTCCCAAAATAAGGGTGAATAATCAATAGCCCCACCACTGTAACATAGTTGGGTCTGTTCCTCATCACTTGGAGTGCTACATGATGAGAGATGTTTCCTCCTGCACTGTCGCCTGAGAGGAACACACGGGAGAGGTCTGCTTGCTCTAGCCATGGGTCAGTGTAGACATGGGTGCTGAGCCAATCAAGTGCAAAGTAACAGTCATCACAGGCTATGGGGAGCCGGTTCTCTGGTGCGAGGCGGTAGTCCACAGAGACTACAATTGACTGGGATGTAAAACACAGGTCTCCTAGGAAGTGATGGTAGCCAAACCATGTTGTGGAGCCAATACAGAAGCCACCCCCATGAAAGTAAACTAAAACTGGAAGTCTAGTGTTGGAGTTTTTGGTTTCAGGAAGGAAAATTCTGGCAGAAATTGGCCTAGATGGGTCAATTATCACATCCTTAGATCTGTATCCATTGGACAGTTCCGGCAAGGCAGTTGAGATTTCAGGTGCAAAGCGTTTTACCGACCCATCCGAGAAGACCTGAAGAAAACCTGGTGCTTCTGCGACAATGGCCATTATCTCTTGGGTTGGTATAAGCTGTAATGGTTTCCTGTAAAAATTGGAGGAGTTAACAAGCAATATATAGGTATATCAGGGAGTCGCATTAGCCCCCTTTAATAGTAGTAAGTTATATTCAAGTGATCGGTTGCATGTTAGGTTGGTCATGTAAAAGTTGCATCCGGATTAATCCAGTGAAAATCTCGGTGCCTTTCAGATCGGCAAACAGACGCCTATCTAAATGACTCTTGTCATGTGCTTTGCCTGTATTTATGGACTGAGCTTTATTTAAAGAACATGTTTATAGGGGTGTCAATTGGACTGGATTTGGTCCAACCTGATCCAGTCCAATGTGAATCCATTTACATATGGACCGGACCCAATACTGTCCAAATCCAATCCATTAAAATGTAAATGCACTGGATTGGATCCAACCCAATTCAAACCGAATAAAATATCAAAATTTTTTATATAATCCAACAACCATCCTAGTAGAAGTTCAAATTAAAATTACAAAAATATATTAAAATAAAGAAAATTCAGAACATTAAAATCAAGGTTTTTAAAACTGGACCGGACAGGAAACTGTTCTAGGTCCAGTTCTTGGGTTTAACAGTTTGACCGTTTGGTCTGAATGGAGGACGGCCCACTCTGACAAAAAATAAAAAATCAAATGCCCGGGTCAGTGGTTCACAGACCAAATCAACGCTTTTTGGCCTAATGGCGGTTTTGGGGTAAAACGGAATCAGTTAGGTGACCAGTTCCTGATTTTTCCGATCCAATCGTCGGTTTTGAAAACATTGATTAAAATTGAAGCTTCTTCACAAAATGTATTTTTTTTTTAATTTGTTCATTTTATAGATTAATCTTCTTCAAGATAGACTATTAATCTTCTTGATCTCAGAAAGCTTTGTTTTGCAAAATTTCCCCCACATATGCTCCATCAACCAGTTCCTGTAAAACACAAAACTGTTCTGCTTTTTGTTTCTATTGTGAATATTTGAATCAAGTCCAACTCAAACCGATAGGAGTTTGGACGAATTTATTTGGATCTAGTCCAACCCAATTTCTATATTGGGCCATTCAAATCCAATTTGATTAGTTTCGGTTTGGATTGGATCCAACCCAAAACTAGTCAATTGACATTCCTAAATATTTATTCTTTAGTTATTCAATATCATGTTCTATAAATTATATATAAAATTTGGCTTTGTTTTAGAATCACTATTTTAATAGTTCCAAACGCATGTATTGTTTTTTGAATGGGACCAAATGGGGTTTAGATTGGATCCAACCCAAAACTAGTCAATTGACATTCCTAAATATTTATTATTTAGTTATTCAATATCATGTTCTATAAATTATATATAAAATTTGGCTTTGTTTTAGAATCACTATTTTAATAGTTCCAAACGCATGTATTGTTTTTTGAATGGGACCAAATGGGCCGGACACAAAATCATGTACATGAGGTTGAGCAACCTATCACAAAAAATGAGTAGGGAACACTGGTATGTTCACTCGTGATACAAATGAGTAGGGAACATTGATATGTTCACTCGTGATAGGTTGCCCAGCCCGGTGTGCCTAATTATGTCTCCAACCAATTCGAATGTTTTTGTAACAAAACCAACTTAGAGGGTGTTCGTTAGAAATGTTTGCATGTGTGTTTGCCTATACTTGATTTAGGCATTAGAAAACAAGAAAAACATTTTGGGCATAGGAGTACAATGTTAAATTGTTTATCGTTATTTATTATAGATAAGTACTTTTAAGCACCGCATTAGATAAAATGTCCATACAACACTTTGACCAAAAATGTCTATATGATATTTCCTCCAAAAGTCAATTTTACATAATATAAGAAAAAGAAGAATACAAAATATTTGTATTTGATCACAAGGATCAAAATATTGAAACAATATCTGATAGTGTGCAATCCGGTCACTCCTAGCTGACACTTGCGTGGTTCCCAAAGGGTACCTGAGATGAAGAAGAAGAAGAAGAATCCTCGGGGGTTTGCCCGGTGGGAACACTCCAACGCTTAAGTTAGTATTCTGTGGAAGAAGTAAGGAGAAGGTAAAGGCTAAGAGTGCAAACAGCGTCAGTGATTGAAAGATACATCATTCTTTAAGAATAGACTCCTTATAACAGAATTCCATTGCATTAGGCCCATTGGCCTCTAATAGGGCAGGTATAACCGCCACTGTCAGCCTACCGTAGCCGTTACAGGTAGGGCTGAGGTCGCACGCACAGGGCCGTCATTGCAGGGTACGTACCTGTCAGGTGTAAGGCACCCTAAAAAGGTGGTAGGCACGACGCTGTCTGATGAGGGACATGGCTACTGTCCCCAGATTTGTCGGGTACGGTGGTCAAGCAGGAGATCTTCCTGCGATATATCGAACTACTCTTTCACGAGTTACCCTGTGCCGGGCTATCCTGTAAGCGGCGAGCTACCTGTGGCAAGCTATGCCGAGCTATCTTACTCGAGGTGTCTTCACCTCAGGGCATCTAGAGGTGGGCCGGTGTGTTCCTGTCTAGGAGTGGCCTGAGGTCCACTGGTGGGGCTAGGATATTAAGGTCAGGGGGCCCCGAGCTCGGAGGTAGCTCGGGGTGCCTTAGCCCCGGGGAGGAGGTGCGGGCTAGGCGGCTCCCGGCAAGTAGTCTATCCCACTGGGTTGCTGGATTGAACTCGGTGTGACTTTCCCATCGAGTTGCGGTTGTGCCTGCTGTGTTGTCACGCTAAGTCATCGCTTGAACAAGGTTATGCCCATGTGTACCCATGCTACGAGGTTGGGCCAAATCACCCTCCATCAATATCCATATTGGTGGTCATGGAGGCCAGTGTTTTCAAACCTTTGTTGACCCAAACGGTCAGACCGTTTGGCCCAAGAACCATCCAGGCAATTCCACCCTTAACCCATTCCTTGGTCAAAAAACCATTGACTTGGTTAGCAACCTACTGATTTAAGTTGTCGAACCAGTGACTTGTTCGATTCGGACAACAATTTTGACTATTTTTTTGTTTTAATTATTTTATTTTAATTGGAATGGGTCATTCGTTCAAACCAAACAGTTGAACTGCTGACCCAGAAACCAGTGCCCAAAGCGGTTCCAGTTCTAGGTCAGTTTTTAAACATTGATGGTGGTGCATGGATACACTGATACACATAGGGTTGGGGGTTTTGAAAGTTTGGGATGATAGAAAGCATCCCTCTCATGCTGATAAAATAAAATTATATATACCAAAAATGCAAAAGCATCGGTCTCATTAATATACACCAATACCCAATTGTTGCTATCAGGTGCATTGATATTTTGATCTTTAACGTTAGAGGTGTAACTTGGTCGAGCTAAACTCGAGCCTAAAACGATTTAGCCTAAAATTTTACATGAGCTAGGCTTGGATTTTTGGTTCTAAGGATGGGCTCAGGCCTAGCCCTTAAGTAGCCCAAATCCAGCCCAATCAAGCCTGAGTCTAGTCCGACTATACATATTTGCACAAATGCATACATACATGTTAATTTTAGAATGGGTTAATTAACTAACCCAAACCCAAGCCTAACCTAAGTGCATCAAATTGTAGTGCAAACTGAACTGGAATTAGGAAGGTTGGACTTGACCTCAAGCTCGGGCCTTAGGCCCAAATCTTATGGTTGAGCCTGGGTTGACCATAATCCCATGCTTTCCCAGCCCGGCTGCATGCCCGACTTACACCCCTACTTAATGCTTATGTGGTGGTAAAATGGCTTTGCAACACCAATACCAAACACCGCCTTGTTTTCGCATTTCAAAATGAAACCAGAATTCAAGAGCATAAATGTGGAAACAAATGAATACTAAAACATTATTGTTGCAGAACACCCCTAAAAAATGAGACTTGTAGCAATGTTTTCAACCTGTAATTGGTTTGGTGATCCAACTGGTTGAACTGAACCATTTGACCCGGTTCAAATACCAGTTCTATTTTCTTTTGTTTTTTATTTCTATCATTAATGACAACATTAATTTCATATTATATAGATAGATTAGGGGTGGCAATTGGGCGGGTTGGGTTGGGTTGAGTTTTAATCCAATTCGTCTAACTTGCCAACCCATTAATGACCCAGTTATATAAAATTAAATGGGTTGGGTCAACTCAAACCCACTTTTACCCAATCCAACCCGCCCAAACCCACTAATCTTATATTTATGGACTTAAAAAATAAATTCTCTCTCTCTCTTAACAAATAAGTTGGTTGTAGCTTGGTGGTTATTGTAGTTATTATTTACATAAGTAGTGAAGGTTCAAATCACATTACATGCATGCTACTTTTACACAAGCGACAAAACCATTTGATTATGCTTGGGTTCAGGGTTTGATCGAACCACTTAGGTTCAAACCGGTTAGACTAACTTAAACCACTTAGGTTCAAGGGTGGTTGAATCGTTTAGATCTGCAATCCGATCGGATCGGATTGGTTTAGTCAATGGTGGATTGACTTGGACCGAGCCATATAAGATTTGTGCATGGGGTCGGGACCGGACTTATTGACCCAAACTGGGTCAATGTAGCTAAATCAGGTCAGTCAGATTCGGGTTGGGGTGCATGGATATTGGTAGGATGGATGGTCCAAATCGGGCAAAGCACGCGGAGGCCAAATCATCCCACCCAAAACCATTTCGGATTCAGGTTGACCCGGATCGACTTGTATCAGGTCGGGTCGGAGTGTGTGCATATTGGTTGGACCGAACGACCTAAAATTGGACATAGCAAGCGACACCGAACCATCTCGCCCAGGGTTCATTTCGAATTTGGGTTGACCGAGATCAGTATATGCTAGATCAGGTCAGACTCTGTTGAACTGTTCTGGACTTGGGTCAAATTGATTTGGATTTATGTTGGGTGAAGTGTATTGATTCAAGACAAAACTAAATTTAGTCAATTATTAATAGAAAATTAATGCATTAATTATAAATTATTTATTTCAAATGAAGAAAATTAAAAAAAAGGATAAGGAATTAATACTTATGTTTATAATGGTTAACCCAATGGCTATCCACAACCCAACCCATTTAAATGGGTGAGTTGGGCGATGGGTTGATCACACAACCGGCCAAGTAAATGGGCGGGTTCAACGGGTTGGGTTAAAAATTACCACCCCTACCATTGGGTTAACCATTATAGACATAAGTATTAATTCCTTATCTTTTTTTTTTAATTTCTTCATTTGAATTAAATAATTAATAATTAATGCATTAATTTATTATTAATAATTGACAAATTTTAGTTTTGTCTTGAATCAATACACTTCACCCAATATAAATCCAAATCAATTTGACCCGAGTCCGGATCAGTTCAACACAGTCTGACCCGATCCGGGTCAACACAAATCCGAAATAGCCCCCGGGCAGGATGGTTTGGTGCCGCTTGCTCTGTCCGATTTGGGCCATCTGGTCCAACCAATATTCGCACACTTTGACCCGACTCAATACAAGTCGATTTGGGTTGACCCGAATCCGAAGCAGTTTTGGGTGGGATGATTCGGCCTCCACGCGCTTTGCCTATCCACACGACCCGACCCGAATCGATCCGATTTAGCTACATTGACCCAGTTCGGGTCAGACAGTCTGGTCCCGACCCTATGCAGAGACCTGATATGGTCCGGTCCAAGTCAATCCACCATTGACTGAACCGGTTCGGTATGACCGGATTGATTCAAATCTAAACGGTTCAACCAACCTTGAACCTAAGTGTTTAAGTTGGTCTAACTTGTTTGAACTTAAGTGGTTCGGTCAAACCCATCCGAACATAGTCAAATGGCTTCGCCGCTTATGTAAAAATAACATGCATGTAATGTGATTTGAACCTTCACCACTTATGTAAATAATAATACAATAACCACTAGGCTACAACCAACTTATTTGTTAAGACAGAGAGAGTTTGCTTTTTAAGTCCATAAATATAAGATTTATGGGTTTGGATGGATTGGATTGGGTTAAAGCGGGTTTGGATTGAACTCAATCCATTTAAATGGGTGGCTTGGGTGATGGGTTGATCACACACCCCACCAAGTAAATGGGTGGATTGGATGGATTAGATACTAGGTGGGTTGGGTGGGTTCAACGGGTTGGGTTAAAAATTGCCACCCTTAGATAGATACATAAATAGAGAGAGAGAGAGAGAGAGAGAGAGATGGCCAAATTAGAGTTCAGATCTGTCCTCACAGGATGCACTTCACATCGATCTCAAGCATGTTTCAGCATGCATAGGAAACAATTCCCCATGAATAAAAATTTATAATTACTGAGATGTTCCAATGCACGGTTGAAATGTGCTGTGAGTTCAATGTGAGGCACGCTCTGTGAGGAGGAGGAGATAGGTGGAGTTTTGTTAATTTACAATTAGGGGTGTAAATGGATTGAATTCGAATTGGATAAGGCAATGTTTGAGTTTGAATTCGATTAGAAAATCTGATATTCGAATTCGAATCCGATTAAATATGCGAATATCCGATTCGATTCAAATTTGATTAATTAATTATTTTAGATAATTAATAAATATATAAAATAAATATTTTATTGATATAAAGTATATAAATATATAAATTATTTATATAACTTAATTATTATATATTATATATAAGAATTAAATAATCGATCGGATTCAAATATTTATCGAATCGAATCGGGTCGTATCCGAATTCGAATCCAATTAACTATTCGGTAAGAATAGGATATCCGAATTCAACCATTTAGATATTTGAATTATCCAAATTCGATTCGATTATGTCAAATATCGAATTCAAAATCGGATTTTCGAATACCGTTGACACCCTATTCACAATTAAAGCTAGGTGGGTTTGGGTAAATTTGATAAAAAGGGTTAGAACCACAAAAACGGGAGCCCAGATCTCCTGCCTACGAGAACCCTACCCACGTTTATTGCAGCCACACATGGAGAACATCTCATCTTTTGCATAGTATTATACAGGGAGAGATGTTCCCAATTCACATGGGGTGATGTATTGTGGGTAGGCGTCGACAGGAGATCCGGAGTCCAAAGACGGGCATAGGAGAAATAGAAAAATGAGTGTGCTCACGGAGTGTGCCATCTAGAGTTGGATTGAAACCAAATTACTTATTTGAGTGGTGTTTGGCATCCAACAACGGTTTTACAGGGTTGCAAATAAGTCAGATCAGCCATATTCGGATATCTCACTTGATTCTAAATTTCTAATAAATCAGATCAGACCGAAAACGTTGATCTGTTTTCCCAATCTGATCCACCATGACCTGATCCGGTCTGTTGGTTATGAAATGTTATATATTATTTATATAATTATATATTATGCATTATTTATTATATTATTATATTATATAAATAATATACTATTTATATTATATTATTGAATTTTTATTACAATTCTAATTGAATCGGTTATTCGATAAGATATTCAAATTCTAATTCGAATCATACTCTTAAAAATTCGACAAATTCTTGTCGGATTCAGATTGATCAGATTTCTTATGGGATAAGATCAGATAATTTTTTTCTGAATCGATCTGATCCATTGGCAACCTTAGTTTAGTAAAACTGAAGGTTCATTTGGTTTATAGTTCGAATCAGAATAGAAATCCAAATTGGAAGTATAAAATCCATTAGAATTGGAATCCGAATTGTTTATTCCTCCTGCCTGTTATTCTTATTCCCAATGGTTAGGGAAGGAATGATTGTTACCTTAAACGGGGGGAATGCCACTAGACCCTGAGTTGGAATGGGATTCCATTCTGCCCCAACCCAAACGGTAGGATTCCAGTTCTAGAGTCCTATTTCCAAGAACCAAACAACCCTGAATCCAGTGCAAGCTCTAAAGTTCTATTATTTATTTCTATTAATTTATTCCTGTTTCAAAACACCTAGGCGCCATTAGGGCCACTAAGGTGAAAAGTGAAAACACTACCACAGGGACTGATCGACTGAATCCGATTTCGAACATTAAAAAATAACAATATAAGTGACTTTAACAGAAATCGAGCTAAAACTTAAAAGTGAAATCAAGAAACCACCTGAAATGCCTGACGCGTCTCTTGAGAAAATGGCTCCATACCAAACAGCATCTTGATAAACACAGTTCAATGTAGATATTTTCAAAAAAGAAGGAAAACATGGCAAAAACTGACATAGGTCAAGAATTTGATCCCACAGAAAAAGAAACAAGCTTCCTTCAAAAAGGAGAAGTTTCTTTTATTTAAAGAAGATTGGGAGAAAACTCAGATAAGTAGAAAGCTCAGAAGCAAAAGAGATAGGGCACCAGAAGCAGCCTGTTGCAGAGTTTGTGTAGTGTGGACTAATTTACTCAAACAACAACCATAACAATTAATTACATGGGGCAGTATCGTGCAGTACTATGCTACTATACTACATCACAGCAGAGGTAGAAATATCGTTACAGAGATTGAATCCGAACCAAACTCCGTTAGGAATGAAAGTGTCGTAATAAAATGTGACAGTCTTAACATAGGAGCCACTGATCTTCACGGACTCCGGCTTCAAACCATCGTAACCCGTCCTGAACAGATACAGATAACAGATCTGGTAGGTACAGGGTCCGCTAATCTTGAACGCATCCGTCGAACACCTTTCGAACGTTCCCGTCGATGGATCGTCCAGCCTCGGAACGTACACCTAATTGCCATCATTAGATTCTGTTTAGTAAAGGTACCCATTGCTCGAAATTCAGTTTTCTTTAATGGGTTGGTGTTAGTTCCTGATCCCAGCAGAGAAGAAGATTAAGAGAAACAGAAGAATGATCGATCGGCACGGCAGTACAAACCTGGTTACCAAAAGAGTCGCCGAAAGCGAGACTAATTCTGTCTCGGGTGTATGATGTTGAGGAGCAGCTGGTTCTTATGGTCACTGTATAAGAGCAGCTCCTCAGACTCTGTAGAGAAAGCAAACAGAAGAGATAAGCAAAGAACGAAGGGAGAGAAAGAGATAAAAAGGGGGTGTTCTTCTTGATTTGATGTCTGGTACCTGGGTGTTTTGGATCTTCAGACTGAAAGATCTGGAAGGCTGAGACTGCTGAATGATGGACTTGGCTTGTGAGGAAGTGAGGAAGACAGCAAGCGAGAACAGGAGAAATGAGACTGATTTAACCATCTCCACCTTGGAAGCCATTAAAACCGATCGCTGTAGACTGTAGTAGTTTCTTTCTCTATGTGTTCATTTATAGGGATAGATTTCGAAGAAACATTCATTCATGGGCGTGAGGACTGATGAGGACTGATGAGGACTGATGAGGACTGAGGACGAGGACATTGATCCATGGCGGCGACATACAGAGGCCCACGCCCACCAATGGAACCAATTCCATCTAAAGCACGATCAAGTGGTAGTGTCCGAAGTCCGAACCGAGCCATCGACGAAAACGGATACACGATTGAGACTTGAGAGTAAAGGAACGAGCCAATGTTCTATCTATCCTTCGAGACTTGGAAAAGACACTAACGAGGCGTTAAGGAGCCACATGTAATGAAAAGACCCAACTCGTATCACATGTGTTTGAACTCGCCGGAATTCTCCGGCTAGCCCACTTCAGATGCTGCCACGTCATAAGTGACTCACGGGCTCTCTCATCTCACCGACGAAGACGAGAGAGTGTCACCTGTCATGTAAAGAAGAAGATGACAAGGTTGCCCACTTGGCACTTGCCCCAGGCCCCCAGAGGGGTGAGTATGGGCTGGGCCGGGTTTTGGGCCTATATCTTTTAATACACTAAATATATTGCGGCCTGGGCTAGGCCTGGAGTGGACCTGGAGTATTGGACCGAGGCCCAAGCCTGGAAATTTGCAGACCGGGTTAACAATGATTACTCCTGAGTAGAGGTGTTTATGCTTAGATTCATCAAACCGTGGTTTAACTGGTCCATTCGTTTGCTTTTTGATCAGTTCAATTCCTCAGTTTTTCAGTTTTTTATGCTTACAATATATATTATAAATAAATATATAAAGATATAATATAAATACTATAAATATATATATATATATATATATATATAATTTATTATAAATATATTATATTATAAATAAATAATTTTCTACACTTGCCTTGATTTTGGAGTAGGGCATAAAAGTTAAATTTGATTATACAAGTCAACTTATGTTTTTTATTTATAAATTGGCACCAATGCCTTTCATAATTGTTCCGTTTCTGTTGATGTGTCATATGCGCCACTCTTGATTCTTAAAAAATGTTCTGTAATTATTAGTGATGAAGGAAGATTTGGCCCGACCTCACTGTTATCTGATACGTGGCAGAAACAACATCTCGGCAAAAGGGGCCAAGCCTAAGGCGTGAACAAGGGGACACCAACAGACCGAACTACCTACGGGGGGCTCGAACTCACCCTTGGCCCAAAACCAGAGTAATATGAACTAGCCAACTTTGTAACAGCTCAGGATATACCTCGCCGAACTGACCAACCTTGTAACAGCTCGGGATATACCTCGCCGAACTGGCAACCTTGTAACAGTTCGGGATACACCTCGCCGAACTGGCCAACTTTGTAACAGCTCGGGATACACCTCGCCGAATTGACCAACCTTGTAACAGCTCGGGATATACCTCGCCGAATTGGCCACCTTGTAACAGTTCGGGATACACCTCGCCGAACTGGCCAACTTTGTAACAGCTCGGGATACACCTCGTCGAACTGACCAACCTTGTAACAGCTCGGGATATACCTCGCCGAACTGGCCACCTTGTAACAGTTCAGGATACACCTCACCGAATTGGCCAACCTTGTAACAGTTCGGGATACACCTCGCCGAACTGACCTGCCCTATAGATACCTCCGAGCTCAAGACTTCGCCTCGCTCAGTACTCCGCATCACCTTCTGGGCACCAAAACCAAACAAGTCGTACCATGCCTGACATTGAGGAAGTCCGTGCCCGAGGGCGCCACACCTGACTGACTTGGGATTTGACGTTTGGCGGCCGCACTCTAAACGGCCACCTGCCACCGCCACTGACACCGCCATCTCCAGTTAGAGAGACAGTTAGGCAGTAACGGTTCTGTCCCAGCAGAAAGGACGACGACCGAATTGACAAGCACAAGGGTAATCATACCCGACCTGACAAGGGCCTCGGAGCGAGTGCGCGAAGTGACTATAAGAGCCCCTTGCCCCCAACAAACAAGGTATGCAAACTTTGCGCTATCTAGTATTATCTTGCTTTTGAAGGATTCTAACTTGAGCTTCGGAGCCGCTACACCGGGTTCCCCCCCGGAGCTTCCTCATCTCCTGCATTTCAGGTTCCCTGCTACCCCGTTCAGAAGCAAGGTCGTGGACAGCTAAGACCGGCCGGATCGCGCTCCATCAATTAGTCTTGTAATTTGGGAAAGGAGGGGTTTCTTGAAACATCAAAATGGTGTTTCTTGAATCGCCTGAGTGATTCTGATATTGAAATTAAAAAAAAAAAACTGACTACTTGAGACGTTACACAGTTGTAATGCAAATCACTTTAAACGCCCCATCAGCCTACATCCCCATTTTTCTGCATTTTTAGTGGAATCTGTTGTTTGTGTTTTCCGAGACATTCGCAAATTTTCAAGAAACGGATTGCTTGTGCAACGCCTTGTTGCCAAACAACTAGGTATATACACACCGATCAGTTCAGTTAACCACCTGTTTTTCTTTTACTTTAACTGAACTCAAACCAGTACCAGTGGTTTCTGATAATTTTCCAGTCCTAAAGTGGCAGTAATATAGTAGGTGTTTGGCATTGGTGCTGGTAACATTGCACCATCTTCTCATAAAAAAAAGATGCTAGAGTTGTAAGCACTGCTTCTGAAAAAACGGTATTAAACAAGAGAGCATTATTTTTAGCATCGTCTTCTCTGATGTGACGCCTACGTGCCACCATTTTCTCAGAAAATGGCATTGCCAAATATCACCATAGTGAGTGCTTGAAAGGGTTTGATAAACACCTCTTACGTTTTGCTGAAACGTTACTACATAAACAAGTCTAAGCGACCCAAGTATCTTTTCCAGTTTTCACTGGGATGTAATTCAGATCAAAGTCGTTGCGACATACAAAAACTAGTAGTTCTTTCATGGATTCTCTATATTCAAAAATTACAAGTTTGGACAGCTAATTTTGCTCGGACAAACTCTCATGCCAAGTGGGGTTTAGGGCTTTGGCGAATCACAGGAGTGAGAACTTAGAAGGCACCGGTCTCCAAGTTTCCCAACACTGTCCTAGCCCGACCCAATTCCAGTCAGACCAGGTTTAGGTTAAACCGTTAAACTTGTAAACCAAACTCAGGCTGGGCTCAGGTTGTATAGTTCAAACTTGCATATTGACAGTGAGTCCATTCTCTCTCTAGATGGCATATTGGCAGGTATGGTGGCATAAAATGTGTCTCTAGATGAACAATTAACCATTCTGGCCTAGACAGGAATGCATTAATTGGTTGGACACAAATGCTTAGGAACGCTGGAACATGCAACTTTTTACAGAAACAATTGATCATTAATGGGTAGAGTTGAACATGCCAAGCCCAGATACAGAAACAGTGGGCTCAGCGATTCTTCAGCGAAAGTTTAAAATGCTTAACTGGTTAAATCATGCCAACCAGAAACCTCACATGCTACTAGGTCAGTCAGATCAAATGACTGAAACTGAAAATGATAGATCCCATAGACAATTATTTCCCATATTACAGTGCCTGTGATATTTCAAGATGCTGCCATGAGAATCATTCTATTTCATTATATCACATATGTAAGTTCTTATCCACAAAGGAGCAACTTTCATGTTTACACAGAAATTAAAATTAAGAGGAGACTAGAACAGTTGAAAGCTGCCAAGAGAATTATTCTATTTAATTATATCATTACTTTATTATTTAAGTTCTTATGCACAAAGGACAAACTGAAATAAACGGGAGAGAGAAAAAAGAGAAAGCATAAACAGAATGCTAAAGCTTGTGCCATCATATTACATGCACATGATCCTGATAGCAGAAATGTGGAACGGATTTGCAGATCATGATAATATCAAATGCAGGATCTCTCCAGAGTACTCAAACGATCTTTCAGTTTCATCCAAACAATGGTTTTTCTCTTCTCTAGGCCAGCCCTGAGTAAAACCAGGAACATTTGATAAATATATAGACTAGAGCTAGAACTGTATATAACTTGTATATATATTTGCTCTAAATAACATGAATGGTTTGCTAGTAGAGAAACCTCACATACAAAAGGTAATTGACAGAAGAATTAAGGACAGTAGCAAAGAACTTACCTCAGCAACTTTGTTGAGCTTCTCTCTCACATTCTGCAAAAGCTCAGAAAGATCACCATCCCACTTGTATAATTCCAACTCCTTGTTGTTGAGTATCTTCTCAGTGACCTAAAAAGAGAATGGATGAAAAGAGTTTATCACAAGGACATATAATCTTGGATGTATGTTTTTTATCTATTATCTACAGAACCAAAAAGGGTCTTCGAAGGGTCAATATGAGAGGGAAGGAAAACAAAAATTTATAGAAGTTAATCTTACATAGCTGCCAGCATGAAGGCTGCAGCCACTCATCCAGATGGGTGAAATGTCCGATCCAAAACATTTATCTAACAAGGGGCCCCAGGTCAACCAACCACATAGTTTCCTTCCACATCAGCATCAGGCTGCCATGTTTTTCACCCTCTCCAGTAAATAATAGCAATCAAGAATTTTGAACCAGTTACTTTATTAGTAGTATGGGACTATGGGTGAAGATAAACAACTCCTGCAAGTGGCAAAGGGTTATAGGACCAAGGCATGCCAATATGGAATGAAGGGGGTATGGAGAAACAGGAAACTCATTATGGATAGCCACCTCAGTGTGTCAAACCATGGAGAAGAGTATGGTCACATGCATGCATGCTTGATCAGGGTTTGGTACATTTCCAGTTCATGATTTTTACCTTTTTACCTATCATTCTCCCCCCAGCAGTGTGAGCAAAGTAGACATTATAAAAATGACAAAGGAATGCTTGGGGATCCTTCTCCGATAAGTCTTTAAGATAGCAAACATAAGAGAGCCCAGGAATGGTTCTAGAATGACATGGCCTTGCTTCTTGAACCACTCCAAATCTTTAGCCAATTTCTCTGACCTTTCCAAACCAGTATTTCTAAACTCAGCGTCTACAACCAAGCATTGAGAAGATTGATTTTTGCATAAAATCACTAAATAGAAAGACTAATAAACAAAATTTACAAACATTTAGGTTTAATCTATTTCTTGAACTATGAACTAGAATGCCTCTTTACTGTTGAGATTAATTCCATGCATAAAGTAGAAATCATCATTCACCCAGGCTTGACCTGCACAGCGAGATGCAACTCCTGTGTGGAATTTTGACTGTTGGAGATAATGTTCACTTCTAAATTTTTTGAGGGACATAGTTCACCTAGGTAAAACCTATTTTTAATCCACAAAAAAGAAAACCATAACCACCTATTTCACAGTTCTCTGAAGTCAATATGCTTTCACAATGACACAATCTGAGAAAATCTTCATGAAACCAATTCAGGAATAGCTTAATTTGGAACTTGCTTCCAAAAATGGTGCATGTAACTTGAGTTTTCAATAATTAACCATGATCCAGATCATGAAATCAAAATGGGTATTTGGCAAAGGTCCAACTTTTGCATACAAGTTCAAAAACTGAAGAAAAAAAGCTTCATCATGATGTACCTTTATTGACTGCATATCTATTTAAAATTCTCCGGATAGCTTCATTAAAAAGTGAAAAAAAATCTCCAGATAGCCTCTAGTTATGTTTGCACATATCTCTGTCATATTGTTATGTATCAGATAAAAAATATCTGAAACTTTTTACAGCACAATACTGAATATCCTATCTTTTAGCTTGCATATTTATTATGTTGTTCACATTAATTAACTATTAATGTTTCCCTATCATGCTTTCTCAAATCAACAAGCCTTCTCTCAACTATTTGCTGTTGGCCATAAGAATCCTCTTTTTCCATTCTACTTCTACCAAGAGTCATATGTCTCATCTTAGGTACGTAATTTGAGAACTATTATTGGTAATTTTGAGCTTGTTTTCAGTCTCAATATCGATCCCCATAGAAGCTTCCTTTTCAGAGCATATTTAAACATTAAGAGAACATCCTATTTCTAAATCATTCAGAAACATTGAAAAGTTCATCAAGTAGATCTCAAAACTACATCTATTTAAGTATACACCCATTATATAACAAATTTCTCAGGCTATTGAAAAAGTTGCATCTTTTCAGAACAACCTATAAGCTCCTAAGTTGAACCTCATTTTCACTATTTTCTTCAAAATCCTTACCAGTTAGATTGCGAAATTGTAATTTATTTTTTCTACTGTCTTCTAAATATTAAATTCCCAAGGAAAAAATTCAAACTTGTAGAGCTCAATTGATGGCCAATAGATTCTCAAAGTGAAAATTCGACAAATCTAGTTAAACCATACACAGGAAGTGAAACAGCGAGGGAAATGTTTTCAGTATAGTTAGTACTGGGTGGATGAAGTTAGGATGCTTTTTCAGAGTATTATCTATTTGATATGTATTGCAGTTGAACTGAAAAGGAATTCCTCAATATAGCTTCGAGGCCACCTGATACTTTATGGAGCAGAATGCCGGATAATCAAGAAACATCTTGAATAAGCATCATCCTTTCATAAAGAAGAGGATGTTGAGATGGTTGAGTGGCAAGACCAAGAAAACGAAATCAAAAAGGAAATTGTTTTTGTAAACTTAAGGCTGTGGTTCTTGAATGTTTAAATTTATGTTGATATACATTTCTTACATTCAAAATCCTTTTTTTTTTTTTGCGTTATTAGTAAATTTATGAAAATTTCATGAAGATATTTGGGGAAAATATAAATTAATAAAAATTTTGAAAATTTAATTTTTCTCTACCTATAAAGACTAAATATGTTTTAGATCTATGGATTTATCTACCATATCCATAGAGCAATTGAAATTTCTTCTTTAGTATTTTTTTTATTTTTATATTTTTAGAATTAAAAAATAAATAATAATTAATTATATTTTATCATTTGACCAAAATAATTGAATATATTATAATTCTATGGATGATCTATCATATCCATAGACCAATTGAAAATTCTTATTTAATAATTAATTTTTTATTTTTATATTTTTAGAATTAAAAAATAATTAATTATATTTTATCATTTGATCACAATGATTGAATATATTATAATTCTATGGATGATCTATCATGTCCACAAAGTAATTGGAATTTCTTGTTTAATAATTATTATTTGAATATATTATATAATGTTTATTTATTTTTTTGGAAATAAATAATAAATAATTATTGATTATATTTTCACTTAGAAGTTGTGCCAATGCATGTTTTATGGTTGGATAGGTTAGTTGGGTTTTTCCCATCCCATAAAACATTAAAACTCAATAATTATAATTAAGCATAGGATTTTTAATGAAATTATAATTAACTACAATATATTTATTCATAAAACCATTAAAATATATATTAATGTAATGCATATATACCTCATTGATGTTTTATATTTAGTGTTATTGATGTATTTTTTATGATTTATTAAAGTACTTATAGTGTTTCCAAGCGTATCTATTTGTATCTTAGTTTTTCTCCAATACGCATGCGTATCCAAGGCGTATCTCAATACATTTCTTAAAATTGCCTTTCCGATGCACCCGGTGTTTTCGATATTTTGAACCTTGGTTACTCCAAGTAACATTAAATGCAAACCGTTCCCATTGTTAGACCATTTCGATCGGGTGGGAGAAAAACAAAACCAATCGAAACCTCTTTCCCCCTTCATTTGAACTCTCTATGTCCCCCATTTTCACCCAAGCTCTAGCTGAAAAACACAAGAACACCAGCGGCGTCTACATTTTTTCACCGACCTCCGATAGTGAAACATTCAACTGGCAGCAAATAAAAAACCTCTAGTAAGCTTCTTCTCCTTCTCTTAGACCTGAAACCCTATTATTCATCTCAAATGTTATCTTCTTCCTCTCTATAGACCACTGGCGGCGTCCTCATTGTTTCATTGGCCTCTAACGGCTTGCATCCAACCGGCGACAAGAAAATAACCTCGGATAAACTTCTTCTCCTTCTCCTTTTCTTGGAACCCTATAGTTCATCTCAAATATTATGTTCCTCCTCTATAGGCCACTGGTAGCGTCCTCACTATTTCACTGACCTCCGATGGCTTGCATTCAACTAGCGACAATTGGGATTCTTCTCATGTACATAGTCCTTATGTGATGTATTTGGACCATTGTTCATCTAAACTTTAAACTTTAGACCCGATGCTTAAGTGCTTATGGATGTACTTATTTAATTGGACCATTGTTTATTTAAACTTTAGATCTGATGCTTAATTTCTTATTTATTTATTTTTTGATGGAAGATTTGTTGGCATGCAATAAAAACTTAATTACAGTTAATGGGACAATCCGATCAGGGAGGACAATTTTGTTATATAAACAGCCATATATAACTGGTTGCCGGTTATCTTATTTTTATTATAACTCTTTGTTTTGAGGAAGCCTCCTCCTCCTTTAATATAACTTTGATCTCATCTTTCAAAGGAATAATTTTACTTTTGTGTTTGGTTTGAAGGAAAAATTAGGGAAAGGAAGCCTTTATAAAAGTTGTATAAGTTTCCCTACAATGAAGGGGTCGGATGAAAAGTGATGAAGGATGTCAGAATCCTTCTTAATTCATTTCTCATTGTTCTATAATTTTTTTTATGTTTTTCCTTACAAGATTTGAGAAAGCTTCCTTTAACTGAATAAATGCCTCTAATTGCCAAATTATCAATAATTGGGTCACCAAAACTGTGCATGACTGTTGGCCAATAATGTATGCTTTGTTTCTTTTTTCCGGAGAAAACAAAATCATCTGTGTTGATAAGTTGAAGTCCTTTTCAATGTTTTACCAAATACCAATTCCTTCATGCCTTTCTATGAGAAAAAAATTTCAGTTGCTTGGTGTATCTGCTGCACTTCTCAACATGGCTACTGACCTGTGTGTATGTAGGTAATTATTAAATTTTATTTATTTAAAAAAATATTTTGATATTTTTATTTTCTAAATAAAATCATTCTGTAGCAGACCCTGTAGGGTTTATGCGAAGACTAGGTCTATATGCTTATTCATCAATTTGGAACCATGTCTACCTTGACCAAGCTTTGCACCGTGTCCTTCAAGGAATCTGTTTCGCTCTAACGTAAAAAGCACTATTTGAATGTATTTGAAGCTATTTTACTAAAAATTACATCCATAAGATCCATGATCTTTTACAAGTTCCAAACATACTTTTACAAATTTGAAATAGTTACAAGTTCCAACATGATATCGAGCTAGATGAAGAGCTATCCCTCTCATTACCATGCCCACTGTGAGAAAATTCTTCATAAAACGAACCGCCTTCTTGCAAAATCGGTACAATGCCCATCTTTCCCTTTGAAAATTAAGTAATTTCCTACTTTTCATAGTTCTTATCATATTCATGTATATATACCTATCTCCACTTTTTCCATTTAACCATGACCTAACCCACTACTCGGGCATAGTGACAATGAAGGAGCAGGTAAATAGCATATTCTATCTCCCCCCTCGCATCTAGGACAAAATGAGACTCCCCATTACCTTTTCTACTTAATTCGTGCCTAACAGCCAAAGCTCTAGAACATGATTTCCATATAAAATTTGTAGCTTTCGATGAGAATTCAAGTTTCCATTTCCTTCCATAACAACCTATTATGCCCTGTCCACTGAAAATAACTCATTTATAAGTATGGTTGCTATTGCCATCCCAAATGGTCCTACCTATATATCTTGTATGGTTGCTATTTCCTCGGGGGAAGATAACTCATTTAGTCTGCTTTCATTCCTCCTTTTAGGGTTTTTTTTCTTAATAAGTTGAGCCAATCACCACGTTCTCTTATACGTAGGGATGGTAATTTTGCAGGAACTTTTGGGTATTGAATCTATCCTGATCCTAATAGAACCCGTTTATCAAAACCCTATAGGGTTTGGAACGGGTTTGGGATTTTAGATTAAAACACTATAAGGTTTGAGACGGGTTTGAGTTTTGAGTTTAGGGTATCTGATACCCGATACCCAGGATGCATAAATATGAACCTATTATATTATATATCATGCACGGATTTATAAATTTTAAGTACTAAGATAATTATTCTATTATTAATATTTTATTTGTATGAATTTTTTGGGATTAAAATCATCATTTGATGTAAATTTGGATTTGATAGATTGTTTATTTCATTTAGTTATAAAGTGATAATTTTAAATATTATTTCTTTTAATTTTTAGTTGGAATTATTAATCATATATATCTATTGTCTGTTTTGATGAACACAAAAGTTAATAAAATTTATTTTATTTCATTAAATAACACAAAAATGCTAACCTTAAAGTAGTGCAAAGAAATTTGGTGCTATCATTAATTTATTTGTGTTCAAGTCACACTATAAGCATTAAGAAACTTTTTTTTAGTAAAAAATGTTTGGTCAAGTAGTTTAACAGGTGGGGCGAGTTGGAACGGGTTTGGAAAATTGAGAGAAAAAGTTAAAAGGGTTTGAAATTGGAGATATATAAGCAGTTTGGAAATGACTAGGACAATTTGCACAAGTACCCTATCCCTTGCCATTTCTAATTATACATCTAGGGGCCTTTGAGATAGAACCTTGAAGTTGGGCAATGACAAAATATAGGGGTCCATCCATCCATATATTAATGGCCCTCCCATCACCAATCCTCCATGATGTCCACTTTCCAATCAACTACAAACCATGACATATGCTCCACCAACTACTCCAAGAGGGATTTGGAGCCTAAAACATATCACCATTTCCCAAGTACTTTGCCTTGAGGACCTTGGTTACCAAAAGCTGTAGGTTTTTCATTAACCTACAAGTTGTTTTCCCAAGGAGAGCTATATTGAAAAGGGAAAACCCCTAAAACCTAGCCCACCTAAGGATTTTGCTCTACAACAACTCTTCCAAATGACCCACCTAATACCATTTGTATGCTCCTTTCTTCCGCACAATTACTATTCATCTCTTGCAAACTCCCTCCAAGATCTTAAACACAAACATATATAGCATGTGTAAGAGTTGTAGTGGCTACAAACTTGATCAAGATTTCTTTTCTTGAATGGCTTAAGAAAGTCCTCTTCCACCCCCACAATTTTGTTGAAGTTTGTTCTAACATAACGCCAAAAATCTCTGCTTTCCTTCAACCAATATAATAGTGGCTAGTAATCCAATATGCTTACTCGTCTCACAAGTTTGAGGACAACTCTATAAATGGTTTTCCTAAACCTTCTTAGTGTTTGAGATAAAGACAACCTCCAATTTATAGGAAAAACTGTTTGTCTAACCTAAAGAAAGTATCGCAGTAGTCCTACAAAATCTTCTTTAATTCTAAACTATATCAAGCCGCAAGAAGAGCATATTATCATCTGCAAAGAATAAATGTGAGGTCATCGACCCTTCCCTATTCACTTCAATACCTTGGAACTTCTTTTCTCGGATTGCCTTCTTGATTGCCATAGATAATGCTTGCATGGCTATAATATCAATGTATAGAAACAAAGGGTCTCCCTACCTTATACCTCTAGTGGGCTTTATCGACCTTGCCTTATATTTAGAGCTGTGGACTGGCCGGGCATGGCACGACATGACAGCCCACAGGCCGTGCTAGGCCCGGCACAATGGTTCGCGTCATGCTGAGCCTAGGGTTTGAAGTCCACAGGTCGGCATGGCATGGCACGATCAAGCGGGCCGTGTTATCCGTCACCCGTGGCACGGCCCATATATATATATATATTATATAATATATTAATAAAATAAACATTTTTTTATTTTATTATACTAATTTATGTAATTATTGTATATAAAAACAATTGTATACATCAAAATTCATATAAAATTAAAATTTTAAGTTTTTTTCAAATTTTTAAATAAATAGACAAAAATAGCTTTGGCCCGGTCCATGGCCCGACTTGGGCCAAGGCTTGACCCATGGGCCAGCCTGGCCCATGGCACAACATGGGCCCATGCGGGCCTGGGCCGTGCCAGGCCAACCCCTAAAATTTTTACCAGGGAGGATGGCATGGCCCGTGACAATCCACGGGCCAGCACGGTACGACCCAATTTACACCTTTACTTATATCCATGTAGGGATACTATAAATTCCGATGCACTATAGAGTGTAGATAAGCAGCTAAAAATCAACTGGTACCAATTATCAATCTCCCTCAGCTAAAAATCAACTGCTACCATAAACGAAGCCTAGCAGGAAGGCAAAATAAGAGGCTCCAACAATCTAAGACGAAGGTGTGTATACACCATGACTAAATCATCAGAACCCACTAGACGAGGTTGACAATTTTTAAAGCATCACCTTCAAAATAAGCCACACGCTGAAGCTACAACACAACAACAAATTTGATCTACCAAGAAGAGGTATGGTGATTATTGGTGGACACAAGTTTACTTTGTTACAAACTATTCGAGCTTGTGAAAAATCAATTCACCTCAGTCAAATTAGAATTTCAAATCAAGTTCGGGCCCAATATATAGATTTCTTTACTAATCAACTTGTGCTTGAACCCAAATTCGAATCCAATATATAGATTTATTTGTTAATCAATTTGAACTTGAGCTCAATGAAGCTCAACTCATGAAACTAATGAGTATAATCAAGCTTATATTATATATAATATATAATTTTTTATATACATAATTGTATTATATATATATATATAATATTTTACATGTATAATTTTTTATTTTTATAATAAATGTCTCCTTATCCAACTCGAACTCGAGCCTCATGTTTTTCTATTAAGTCAATTTATAACTAGATTAAACCAACCATGTTGAGGTTTTGATCAAGAGGCCTACAAATGAGGCCTTCCCCATTCGAATAACCATTGCTACTTGGTGGGTATTTGAGCACATGAGATGAGAAGAAGAATTATATCTTATTTGTCAAAACATTTTTTGTCAAAGATGCACACATCCTGACCCAATAACAAAATAAAAATAGCCCCAATAAGTGCATGCAGGCTACACCTAAATTATATCCCATCTCCCACCATACCATCACATCAATCAATCCACCATAGTTTGGCGAAGGCAAGCTGTAGTTTTCAAGTTTAAGCTCGACCTATACTACCAATAGGTTGCACTACTTCACAAATAATTGGCAAATAGTATCTTGAATACAGTAGTGTCAATGGAATCATGGCTTTCAAAATTAGACCGGACGGGTGATCAGAGTGACCGGTTCCATTTTTTTTTTAAACTGGATATTTGCAAAAAAAAAATGTTGATTTGGTCAGTAAACCGCATTAATTCAAGTGGTTGAACCATTCCAACGGCTTTACCTGATTTTTAATTTTTTTAACCCTGGAACTGGACTCTTGACCAGTTCGCTCTCCGGATCAGTTTTAAAAACCTTGAATGAAATCTCTTCGAAATAAATAATTTGATCCTCAAGGAAATGGCTTTATATTGCCTAAACTTCAAAATGAAAATGCCTGAAATTGGTTTCACCATTAGAGGAGTTTGCTTTCAAGGAATGCTTTTGAATACAAAGGAATCATGAACCGAGCCATAAAGGATTTCTAGAAAATCAATCAAATTTTTAAGTTAGTAGCTGAAGGGAGGGAGGGGGACCTGGATACTCATTATCACATCTTGTATAAGTTGAGAGAGCAATGGTTAAACTACATTCTCTCGCCAACATATAGTATCATGATTAACTAGGCTTGTTACTCGAGAGGAATTCCAATACAAATCCAAAGAGAGAAAGTGACTGACCATCTAAACCTCCATCTCCATGGCACCCAAGGATCTTGCAAAATGTTTACATCCCACCTATTACCATTTCCTTTCACTCTCCAGAATGAATGGTTTGTTAAATATTTCCTACCCATCTCCACAAACATCGGTCCACCAAGATAAGAATCTGAGGAATGTATCACCTTTACACCGAAAAAAGAAGCAATTAATTCTCTTTTTAAACTTTTGGGAATTGATTTCTTGCCTAAACCATTTACAAAAGCAAATGAGTTGCTCTTTTATGCAAACTATCTCATTTATAGAGAATTTACCAAATTGAAAATTGAGCTTATGGCATTCACAACTTCAGGGATTTAACACAATAAATCATTTGTATGGGATTGTACTTAGTGAGCGAACCCCAAGAAGTCACTAAGATCAAGATAAGTGGAACAAAATAATGATTAAAAGTAAGAAGAGAGTGTTGACAATACGACCTATATACTCGGAAGAGGACCACCATCCAGTAGTGTCCTTGAGCCAGTAAACAAAGTTCTTGTGACATTTATTTGAGGTTGCCATATGATAAAACCATGTACATCTATTGCACCTTTCATGTGCCATTTCAACTGGTTTCTAAGCTATGAAGAAAATAGGAAAACCTATATATAAGGTTTGTAAAGGTTTTCCTATATTTTCCTTCCTTTCCCTATTTTATCCATCAAACCAAACACAGCCTTAATCTCTGGTTCAGCATCATGTATATACATAACCACCAATTGATTATAAACATTCCAACTTCTTTATATTAAATGTGTTGGGCTATAACCCACTCTCCTTCAGCCAATTGTTCTTCTGTTTTTCAAAAAAAGAAAAACAAAAATTAGGGTTAGATCCTTTTTGCGCGCGGCGTGTTGAAGAGAGAGAGGAAAAGAGAGAAATCGAAATACTGTGTAGATTTCTCAGTATGCAGAGTTCATCAAACGGCCGGAACTTTTCGATCCACCGCCTGATCGAGCAGAAATTTGGACAGTAAGTGGAGGACTCATTTTTCTTCATTCTGAACCGTTGGATCTTTGATCGGAGCTCTGAATCGCCAGTTATTTGAGGTCGAACAGAAACAACTCGTAGTTGTTCGGGAAAAGAAAACATATCGCGGAAGTTTTCATCAATTACACTGATCAAGGGTTATTTTTAGTTCGATTTGGCTGAAATTTGGTGGAATTGTTCAAAACTCATAGACCTACAATCTGAACGGTGGAGATCTGATTTAGAGCAGTGAAGCTCTCCATATTGTGGCCTGAATAGTAGCCGAGTTTGTGAGTTTTTCTGACTGTTATTTTCATTGATTTTGATATTCTTGTTTGTATGTTTGAGAATCTATATTTGCTCTAAGTTTGTGAACATATTATGGTGTTTGAGTTGCTATAATTGTTACCTCAAGTTATTAGCGGAGATTTTTGGTTGGGTCTCCTTGGCCCCGTGGTTTTTACCCTTCACATTGGAGGGGTTTTCCACGTTAAATATCGTGTGTGTCTCTTTGCTTGGAATTATGGTATTTGATATCTTGCTTGGAATTGTGTTATCAGAGCCAAGTTATTTGTTTGTGAACTTGTTTGATTGCATGATGGAGCCTAATTATGGTAGAATGATTAGTTTGAATGGCATCAATTACCACAAGTGGAGAGAAAAAATGAAGGATCTACTATTTGTGAAAAAGTTACATTTACCAGTTTTTTCTACTCAAAAACCAAAAATAAATCTGATGAAGAATGGGCTTTTGAACATGAGATGGTTTGTGGCTTTATTCGACAATGGGTAGATGATAATGTTTTGAATCATATTGCTAATGATTCACATGCCAGAACCTTGTGGGATAAGCTTGAGACTTTGTATGCCTCTAAATCTAGGAACAATAAATTATTTCTATTGAAACAGGCTATGAATTTGAGGTACAAGGAAGGTACTCTTATTTCTGATCACATAAGTGAATTTTAGGGGTGCTTTGATCAATTGTCCGACATGGGTATTAAATTTGAAAGTGAAATTTTGCTACTTTGGTTGCTTAATACTCTACTTGACTCTTGGGAAAATTTGCGCGTGACTTTGTCCAGTTTTGCTCCTGGTGGTGTAGTGACATTGGAATATGTAAAAACTGTTGTTTTGAATGAAGAAGTCAGACGATGAACTCAGCAAGCATCATCTTCTCAATCATAGGTTTTAATTACTGAAAACAGGGGGAGAAGCAATGATAGAGACCGAGGACAAGGTAATAGAGGTAAAAGTAAGGCTAGAAACAAATCAATGTCTAAGTACAAAAACCTTGAATGCAACTATTGTGGTAAAAAGGGACATATCAAAAGATTTTGTTTTCAACTGAAGAAGGACAATAAAGGTAACAAAGGTAAGCAATAAAATAAAGATAATGACAATGATGATCGTGTTGCCACCACTATTGTAGGTGATCTTGTGATTGTCTATGATGAGAATTTGATTAATGTTGCTTGTGATGAGACAAGTTGGGTTGTTGACAATGGTACCTGTTTTCATGTTACATCGATAAATGATTTTTTCACATCTTATACTCCAGGTGATTATGGGTTTTAAAGATGGGTAATAATGGTTTGTCAAAGGTGATTGGCATTGGCACTATTTGTCTAAAAACAAGTAATGAGACTGAATTGATTTTGAAAAATGTCAAACATGCACCAGACATTCGTTTGCATCTGATTTCTACCAGTGTTCTTGATGATGATGGTTATGTTAGTACCTTTGATAATGGACAATGGAAACTCTCAAAATGTTCTTCGGTTGTGGCACGTGGAAAGAAGTGTTATGGTCTGTACTGGACCAAGACTTTAGTTTCCATTGATGGTGTAAATGTAGTTGAGTGTGATAACTCATCAGTGTTATGGCACAAAAGACTAAGCCACATTAGTGAGAAGGGACTTGATTGTTTGGCTAGGAAGAATCTACTTTCAGGTTTGAAAGGTGCAAGGTTAGAAAAGTGTGCTCATTGCTTGGCTGGGAAACAAAATAGAGTCTCTTTCAAGAGCCATCCTCCCTCTAGGAAATTAGAGTTGCTTGAGTTGGTGCATTCAGATCTCTGTGGTCCGATAAAGACAAAAACATTTGGTGGTGCACTTTATTTTGTTACTTTTATTGATGATCATTCAAGGAAACTTTGGTTTTATGTCTTGAAGAGTAAAGACTAGGTACTTGGTGTCTTTAAGCAGTTTCATGCTTCTGTTGAGAGGGAAACATGGAAGAAACTAAAATGTATTCGCACTGATAATGGTGGTGAATATTGTGAACCATTTGATGAGTACTGCAGGCAGTAGGGCATTAAACACCAGAAGACGCCCCCTAAGACTCTTCAACTTAATGGCCTGACAGAGAGGATGAATAGGACGTTGATGGAGAGAGTTAGATGTTTGCTTTCAAAAGCAAAGTTCCTGGATCTTTTTGGGGTGAGGCTTTATATACTGCTGCACATGTTATTAATTTATCTATTTTTGTTGCTTTGCAAGCTGATGTTCCTAACAGGGTGTGGTACGGAAAATATGTATCTTATGACCACTTATGTGTCTTTGGCTGTAAAGCATTTATGCATGTGCCAAAAGATGAAAGGTCCAAGTTAGATGTCAAGACAAGACAATGTATCTTTATTGGCTATGGTCATGATGAATTTGACTATAGATTGTACGACCTAGTTGAAAAGAAGCTTGTAAAAAAGACGTGATGTTATTTTTATGGAGGATCAGACCATTGAGCATATTGATAAGGCGGAGAAATCAGAGTCTTCAAGTACTGATGGATTGGTTGATCTTAATCCAGTTCCTGAGACACATACGCCTAGTGTAGCTGAGTTTGGTAATCATGATGATGGTCAGAATCATATTCATGATGATTTGGTTGAAGATAATGATGATGATGTTGCTGATGATATTGATGCTTCTGCCAGTGGTGTTATTGGTGAACCTGTTGCCCCACTTAGAAGGTCTTCTAGACACCATATTCCCTCTACTCGCTATTCGTCTAATGAATATGTGCTTCTCACTGATGGGGGAGAACCTGCTTGCTACAAAGAGGCTATGGAGTCTGAGCACAAGAAAGAATGGGTTGTCGCTATGAATGATGAGATGAAATCTTTGGTTGACAACAATACTTTTGAGCTGGTCAAGTTACCTAAGGACAGGAAAACTTTGCAAAATCGGTGGGTTTACAGGTTAAAGACTGAGGAGATTACTTCTGATCCATGATACAAAGCTAGATTAGTTGTCAAAGGCTATTGTCAGAAAAAGGGAATTGACTTTGAAGAGATTTTCTCACCTGTTGTCAAAATGTTTTCTACCCGAGTTGTTCTTGGTTTGGCAGTCAGTCTTGATTTAGAGGTTGAGCAGATGGATGTAAAAACTACTTTCCTTCACGGTGATTTGGAGGAGAAGTTTTACATGGAACAACCAAAAGGTTTCGTGGTGAAGGGTAAAGAAGATTATTCTGCAAATTGAAGAAAAGTCTATATGGGTTGAAACAAGCCCCGAGGCAATGGTACAAGAAGTTTGAGTCTGTTATGATCTAGCAGGGATTCAAGAAGACAACCTTAGACCATTGTGTTTTTGTGCAGAAGTTTTCTGATAATGACTTTATCATTTTATTGCTCTATGTTGATGACATGTTGATTGTTGGTCATAACTGTTCTAGAATTGACAAGTTGAAAAATGAGCTTAGTAAGTCTTTTGCAACGAAAGACTTGGGACCAACAAGACATATACTTGGCATGCATATTGCTCGTGAAAGAGAGGCCAAGATGTTGTGGTTATCTCAAGAGAAGTATATTGAGAAAATACTTTAGCGGTTTCAAATGGATAAGGCTAAAGTGGTAAGTACACCTCTTTCTTTACACTTTAAGCTTAGTACTAGGCAAGCTCTTTCTAGTGATAAAGAAAAATGAGAAATGCAACATATTCCTTATGCATCTGTAGTAGAAATTTTAATGTATGCAATGGTTTGCACAATGCTTGATATAGCTCATGCAGTTGGTGTTGTTGGTCATTTTCTATCCAATCCAGGTAGAGAACATTGGACTGCTGTGAAGTGGATATTGAGATATCTTCGGGGTACTTCTTATTTAAAACTCTGTTTTGGAATTGAGAAAACTATTCTTTGCAGTTTTATAGATTCAGGCATAGCTGGGGATGTTGATTCTAGAAAGTCTACTTCTAGTTATTTGATTACCTTTGCAGGGGAAGCTGTGGCCTGACAGTCTAGGTTGCAGAAGTGTGTTGCATTGTCTACGACTGAGGCTGAGTTAATCGCTATTACTGAAGCATGTAAGGAGTTGTTGTGGATGAAAAAGTTTGTGCATGAACTTGGTTTCACTCAACAGATGTATGTCTTATATTGTGATAGTCAGAGTGCTATTTATCTTGGTAAAAATCCAACATTTTATAATAGATCGAAGTATATTGATGTAAGATATCATTGGATTCAAGATGTTTTGAACTCAAAGTTGATTGAACTTGAAAAGATTCACATTGACAAAAATGTTGCTGACATGATGACAAAAGTGGTGCCTCGTGAGAAGCTTGAACTGTGTGTCGGAGCAGCCGGCCCTAAATTTGCATAGTTGCCTTTTTTGAAGTGTCTCCCTTCTCTCATGGGCTGGAGGGGGAGAATTGTTGGGCCCAGCCCATTATAGGATATTGACCCATATTATAGCCCACTCTCCTTCAGCCAATTGTTTTTTTTGTTTTTTAAAAAAAGAAAAACAAAAACCAGGGTTAGATCATTTTTGCGCGCAGCGTGTCGAAGAGAAAGAGGAAAAGAGAAAAATCGAAATACTGTGCAGATTTCTCAGTATGCAGAGTTCATCAAATGGCCTGAACTTTCCGATCCACCGTCCGATCGAGTAGAAATTTGGGTAGTAAGTGGGGGATTCATTTTTCTTCATTCTGAACGGTCGGATCTTTGATCGGAGCTCTGAATCGCCAGTTATTTGAGGTCGAACAGAAACAACTCGTAGTTGTTCGGGAAAAGAAAACATCTCGCATCAGTCTTCATCAATTATTCTGATCAAGGGTCATTTGTGGTTCGATTTGGCTGAAATTTGGTGGGATTGTTAGAATCACAGACCTACGATCTGAACGGTGGAGATCTGATTTGGAGTAGTGAAGGTCACCATGTTGTGGCCTAATCAGTAGCCGCGTTTGTGAGTTTTTCTGACTGTTATTTTCACCGCTTTTGGTATTCTCGTTTGTATGTTTGAAAATCTGTATTTGCTCTAAGTTTGTGAGTATATTGTGTTTGAGTTGCTGTAATTGTTACCTCAAGTTATTAGTGGAGATTTTTGGTTGGGTCTTCTTGGCCCCGTGGTTTTTACCCTTCACATTGGAGGGGTTTTCCATGTTAAATATCGTGTGTGTCTCTCTTTGCTTGGAATTGTGGTATTTGATATCTTGCTTGGAATTGTGCTATCTGAATATCAACAAGTTTTTTTATTTTTTTTTTATTTTTGGGAGAAATAGTTTGTGGATAAACTTAGTTTCTTCCCAACAAAATGAAATCTACCCAAAGTTAGAGAGACCCCATTTGAACAGATGATTTCGCCCGTTCTATTCTATGATTAAAGGCACTGTGTTGTCTCTCCCTTGAAGACTAAAACTGGTCCATGAAGCTTAATTTCCCCCCATGTCCAGAATACAAGGCAGAAAGATTTACCATGCTTGATAGTTGAAAATAATCTAACCATGAGGGAGGAATGGTCACCGGCGATCATGGGAAGGTGTTAGTCCCTTGTGGATGGGAATTGGGAAGAGATGGATCCAATTAAGCGTAGCTAGTAAATCTGTCAAGCCGTTTCTATACTAAAAGGCCATGTGATCTCATATTTGTAGCCATTAATGTAACAAATATGTGAATAGGAAGCCAAGTTACCATCTTTGAAGAATTGAATTCAAAACACCAAAAGATTGTAGGTAAGTGGGGAGAAATCTTATACATCATATGGAAATTTTGTCAACCAACGCTACTAGAGTGAGGGTAGTAACAAAGGAAATCCCACAGTAAATTTTAGTTATTCAGTAACTTGAACAGCTATAGCATGGTTAAGGGTGTCAATGGACCGGGTTTGGATTGGACCTCGTCCAGTCCAAAAACAATTTGGACAGATTGGACAGACCAACAAGACATATTGAATTGGACCAATCTGGTCCAAAATATTTATTAGATTGGATTGGACCTGGTCCATTCGTAATAAATTTATATTGGATTAGACTGAATTAAACCAATATTTGGTCCATTGATATAAGATAAGAATATAGGTATCAATATAATAGATCGAGTTTGGGTTGATACCAATCTAAATTAAAACAAAATTGAACAAATTGGACAATCCAAACATTAAATTGGACTGACCCAAAATAGTCCAAAATATTTATTGGATTGGATTGGACCTGATTCATTTGTAATGGACTCACAATGGACTAGATCGAATTGGACCAAATCCAGTCCAGTTGACACCCCTAAGCATGGTTATAAGAGAATAAAATGTCCACCCATAAATCTTTTACCTAGTCTAACCATGACCTCAAGACTTCCCATTTGCCTTAACAATGTGCACATAGTACGACTTATAAAATCTGTGGATCTGCTCCTATTTCTTCTTGCTATTTTTAGTTTCAAAGAAGAAAAACTCTTGGGAGTGCGTATTTTATTTAACGTTAGGACTTGGGTGGGGTGGGTGGGGGGGAGGGGTCTCTCTCCTAGTCATGGCCACATTGGCCATCATGTATTTTGAATGCATGGGTAGCCCAAAATTCAATGGCGTCTAACATGGAAGAGAACAAGCCCATGTTTGCTTCATGTTTCTCCATTTTGGTTACATCTCCATTAAAGTTCCTTGGACCCAACATCATGGATTGTATTTTTGATTGGATTTAACTGGAAAGGATTTCCTCACATTATAGTCTATTACCTTTGAGGTATCCTCAAGGTCCCAAGCTTTCATCAGGAAATCCTTCAAACCCACAACACGAACTAATTCGCTGCTCCAAATCTAGCTTGATGATCATACAGTTGTTCCCGTCACCATCAATCTTGGCATCCTCCTTTACTACTATTGCATGGGAGCATCCACTTGTAATAAACCTTCAAAGCATTGAAACTCCTCATCTTCTAAGGGCCCATTTAGTTCATTAGAAATTGAGAATAGGAGTCTGGAATCAAAATCAGAATGTTCTACTGTTGGATTGGATGGAATTAGAATCCCATTCCCATTTTTGATGGAATGATATTCCCTCATTTGAAAGAATGGTTATTCTCTCTCCCTCCCTTTTTTGGGAATAAAATCTCATTCCAGCTTATTCTACTTTTGATTCCATTTCCTATTGAAACCAAACAAACCATGGGGATAGATCATTTTTTATTCCGATTCCGACCCTAAATTTTTAAATTGTACATTCACTTCTTCCTTTTCACATTGTTGTAAGAAGACGTTGATAAGATAGAGGGGAAAACGATTTGACAAGAGATCAGTGAAGGGAAACAGATAAAACCTCGTTGCAGAGCAGCCAAGAAGAAAGAGACTTAAGATATGTTATAAATAATATGTTGGTACAGTATACATGATGATGATGATGGGCCGGGACGGGCTAGGTTTCTTAGTGCATTAACGGCCTTTAGGACTGGCTGACCATGATAATAGATCCATCTCATCCATGCAAATTACTAAAATAATAGTTTTTAAAATTGATTCTTTTTATTAAATTTTATCATGGTTTTTAAAACCGAATCGTCCAGGAATCCAGTTACTGTGTCAAATAATCTGACTGTTCGAACTAAATGCTTGGCCTGTTCTGACAAAAAAATAAAAAAATAAAAATGATCAAAACCATTCAAACGGTTAACCACCCAGTTTAGCGGTTTGCTAACCAAAATCAACAGTCACCTAACTAGTTCCTGGTTTTTTCTGGTCCGGTCTAATTATGAAAACCATGAATTTTATAATAAAAATTATAAAGAATATTTAAAATCTATATAATCTTATATTATACCATATATACATACCTGTATATGAAAAAGATAATATTATCCTACATAAAGCTTAAAGAGTTAATAAATGATTCAAATCACACGTCACAAAGTTCTGAAATCCAAATCAAACTGAATCTGTTGAACCTGACAGTTGGTCTAAGTCCTTCAATTTTAGTATTTTCCGGCGACCTTGTGAATTATTTATGGTTCGCATCCAGCGGAGGATGGCTGGGGTGATTTGCAGAGTGACTTTCTTCGTAAGTGAAGCTTGCTAGCTAGACTGTTTACTGGGCAGTCCTCCCTTTCTTTCTTTCTTTCGGAGGTCTTGAATTTTAATGTATCCATGATATCTTTGGATTTAAAAAAGGAGGTATTGGACATGGTTACTATTTTTTTTATAGAAACAAAAGGGGCTATACAAGACGGGGGTAGCACGACCCCAAATATTAGTAACACAAATAGAAAAAAGAAGGGAAGAAAGAGAAGCTAAACTAAACAGATAGAGCTTCGTGCGCCAGCCAATCAGTCGCCTGATTTGCCTCATGATAGATATGCCTATACGCCAGACCTCTTTGAAACTCGTCCTTTAGCTTGATTCTGTTCTTGATGATGTGTTTTATTTTCCAAGGTGCTGGGATCTTTTACTTGAGACAAGAAATGACAAGGTTAGAATCACCTTCGATAACAATAGGATAATCTCTAAAATTCAAGGCCAAATTATGGGCTTCCCACGCCACCCAAGTTTCTGCATTGTTAATTGAAGCAATGCCAAGCTTATAAGTAGCAGTGGCAATTGGGCAGGTTGGGTTGGGTTTGGTTTGGGTTGAGTTTCAACCCAATTCATCTAACCCACCAACCCATTAATGACCCAATTATATAAAATTAAATAGGTTGGGTTCAACCCAAACCTGCTTTAACCCAATCCAACCCGCCCAAACCCATTAATCTTATATTTATGGACTTAAAAAATAAACTCTCTCTCTTTTAACAAATAAGTTGGTCATAGCTTGGTGGTAATTGTAATTACTATTTATACAAGTGATGAAGATTCAAATCACATTACATGCATGTTATTTTTACACAAGCAGCGAAGCCATTTGAATATATTCGGATTTTAGGTTTGACCAAACCACTTAGGTTCAAACCGGTTAGACCAACTTGAACTATCTAATTGGATTATCTTCGAGCTAATCACATCAAGGGTGGTTGAACTGTTTAAATTTGGATTAGTCCGATCGGACCAGATTGGACCTATTCAATCAATAGTGGATTGACTTGGACTGGACCATATCTTGTTTGTGCACAGGTTTGGGATCAAACCGACTAACTCGAAGCGGGTCAACGTAAGTAAATCGGGCAGTCTTGATTCAGGTCAAGTTGTATGGATATTGGTCGGCTAGACGGTCCAGACCGAGCAAAGCATGCATACACTAAACCATCCCGCTCGAAAATGTTTTGGATTCGGGTCGACCCGGATCAGCTTGTACTGGGTCGAGTCGGTCTGTGTGAATACTGGTTGGATTTGACGACCCAAACTGGGGCAAAGCAAGCGGTACCGAACCATCTAGCCCAATGTCTATTTTGGATTCGGGTCGGCCTATATCGGTATATGTTGGGTCGGGTCAGGCCGCGTTGAATTGGTCCAAACTCGAGTTAACTTGATTTGGATTTATGTTGGGTGAAGTGTGTTGATTCAAGACAAAACTAAATTTAGCCAATAATTTATGTATTAATTATAAATCATTTAATTCAAATGAAGAAAATTAAAAAAAGTTAAGGAATTAATACTTATGTCTATAATGGTTGACCCAATGGTTATTCACAACCCAAGCCAACGTAACCCATTTAAATGGACGAATTAAGTGGTGGGTTGATCGCACAACCCGCTAAGTAAATGGGCGAGTTAGGTGGATTAGATACTAGGTGGGTTGGATGGATTCAGTGGGTTGGGTGAAAAATTGCCATCCCTACTTATAAGCCTTGATGTCTAAGACTTTCCCGAAATGATCTCTAGCAATGCTTGCAACCAAGCAAAAACCCTCCCCATTCCTAGATGCATCAAAGTTGGTAACATGGTTGTTTGGTCCAAAATGGCAAGAGAGGGTGGTAAGGGTGATCATGGGCTATACTCTAGGCCTGGGTCTCGGATGGGCCGGACCTGGTTTCGAGTTTGAAGTATTGAGTTCATGCCTGATCTGAAATTTGCGGGCCTGTTACAGGCCTGGGGAGAAGTCGGGCCTCAACACAAAACTAGACCCAAACCTAAATTTTTCAGGCTGGCCTCTTATGTTATATTGAATTCTGAAAAGACAAAAAATATATAGATAAGAGGGGCATTCCGAGAATTGAACTCTCGCACCTTAAGCGAGAATCATACCACTAGACCAAATGTGCGACATTTGTACTATTTTTTATTTTTACAATATATAAAAAAGAAAGTAAGACCTCGGGCCAAGACAAATTTAATAAAATGATGCGAAAATTCTACTTTAATACCCTCAACTTTCAAATGTGCCACTACGTATCTAAACTTTCAAAAAGTATCAAATTGGTCTCTATTATTAACTAATCATCAATTATCTTTTGAAAATGTCAAAACTGTTAATGCGAGTCTAACTAAAAATAATCACCCCTAAGGTTAAGTGAATTTTAAATTAATAAATATTTTTTAAAATTAACAATTTTGTTTAATTTTAATTTTACTAAACTTTTTGCTAATTCATATTATATTATCAATTAGTTAAGATTAATTAAATTTAATTAATTAAGTTATATGGGTAAAATACAAAAACCTCCCCTGAAGTTTTTAACAATCATAAAAACATTCCCTATAGTTTCACTTTAGCAAAAACCTCCTCACTATTTAAAAATAAAATTGACAAAAACCTCCCTTCCATCAATGATCATGACTAAAAATGTTAAACCGATGATCAAATATTTCCAAATACCTATTTTACCCTTTTACAAATTAATTTGCATATGTTTTTATTAAAATACGCCTATCAACATATTGTCATCTTTCCCTTTCTCGTTGTCATCCACCACGGCCACAGATGTCTGCTGAGACAGGGAACTAGAGATCAAGTCCACAGCAGAGTAGGTCAGGTCGTGGTATCAGACGACCAAGACTTCAGTGCTGATGATGCCAAGAGATTCAACGAGCATGTCGTGATGGATGAGAAGAGACCAATGGAGCTGAGGAGGAACCGAATCACGTCCTCCTAAGTGAGCCAGTAGAACTCTCGACTGTTGTGGAGTGTAGGACCGAATGAAGATTTTTGGAGGAGCTTTTTCCTTGAATTATTGTTGATGATGTTCTATATTGGAACAATCAAGTTCTGGGCTCCTTCGAGAATGAGACAAATCGCATCTAACAAGCTGAAAAATGAGAAAAATGGAGAAACATAAAATAATTGCTTGACTATTTAACTTTGAAATTTACAAGTTTGATAATAAAAGTAAAAAAAAAAGAGATATTTAATTGGAAATAAATCCCAAGAAATGAACGTGTTTGCATTTATGATAAGTGACAAATTTTGATATGAGAAGATCAATATATGGTAGAACAAAATTCATGAAGCAATCCATAACTGAAGGGAAAACAAAGGAAATTTTAATTGAAAAGCAGTGGCCATTGGCAGAGAATTTTCATGAAAATTTTAAGTAGCGAAAAAGCAATAAGTCAAAGAAGTACACCTTGCAAATCTGAATAGAGGCTAATGTTTTTTTTTTTTTATCTTAACCTGAAATGTGGCTCGACATGTCTCACAATCCCTACGGCCTTGGGAAAAAGAATAAAGATCATGGATTTAAGCGCAAAAGAAGGACACGCAAGGTTCTCCTCTTTATAGAGAAAGCAGATAACATCAAATCTTTCCGACACATCGACAATCTTCAAAATCGACCTTGGGCTTTGATGAGTGATTGCAGCTCCACAGGCTGAGATAGTTCTTGCCTGAGCTCTTAAGCACCAATAACGCATTGCCAATGGTGGCAGAGATCAAAAGAGACCTTAGCGCTGGTTTTCCAAGGCAGAGGTCGGGACTCCAACTGTTAAATAATATGTCGATAGGCATATTTTAATAAAAAACAGATGCAAATTATTTTATAAAAGGGTAAAATAGGTATGTGGAAAGATTTGATCATCGATTTAATGTTTTCCATCATGGTTATTAACGGAAAGGGAGGTTTTTGTCAATTTTTTAAAAAATAGCGGATGTATCAAAGGAATTCTAAAAGATGGGTAATTCAAATGGTTGATGGGAAGTCTCCAAGCCCAACTCTCCATTAATTCCACTCTCTTTTTTATATTGCTTGAAAGATAATACATTAAACACATAAATCTCTTTGATTCCTATTCATTGTTTAAAGAAATGGCTACATGCAATTATGTAGAGTTGGAAAAAATCAAAAACCAAAAAGAGAAAATAGATAAATGCCACATTAGATGATTTTGGCTACCCTCTGGATATGGCGATGTGCTATTGCTCTTACAAGTAGGGTTGTCCAATTGATCGGATTTGGACGAAATTTCATCCAATCTAATAAAGACCAAATCAATGTTCAAAGTATTGATACGTATTGGCCGATACATATTGTGTTAATGGCTTTCCGATACGCCCCTCCAGGAATTGTATCGAGCCAAACCATGATTCAGAGAGTAGTCAGGACTTACATTGACCCCTCTGAATTGGTTTTGAAAAAAATAAATAAATTTAAAAAAAAGCATCAATACAGGCCAATACACCCGGCATATCGGCATATATCGATACTTTGAACCTTGGACCAAATAAAAACAAGGGTAAAATATAAAAACCTTCCCTGATGTTTTTGACAATCATATAAATCTCCCTAAAATTTCATTTTAATAAAAACTTTCCCTTCCCTGTACTTTTTGAAAAATCACCCGGTTGCTTCCCTTCCATACCCAACCCTGAAAATAAAACAGCCCCAAAAATTTAGGCCTAATAAGGACCGAAATCCGAGCCATACTATGCAAAATGTCGGATTGGGTAAATCGAAGCTCATGTTAAGCCACCCAAGTTGCACCCAAGCACAACCTCTTCCTAACCTCTAACTTTTTATAAATGGAGCCCCGTTTAATTTCCTTAGCTACTTTACCTAAAGAAGAGATGATTTGTTGTCTCATTTTTGTGATCACAAAGGAGACGGACTATATCATTATTTATCGTATGCAACTTAATTTTGGTTGGAAGATATTCATTTAGAACATGCTAGAAAAAGAAAGTTAAAAATAGGGTTGTATACAGGTTGGTTCAGTTTAGTCATATATGTCTTTGTCAATCGAACTGAATATATCGGATTAATTACTAAACCAACCGGAACCGACCGAAAGAAATTAAAAAAAAAAAACCCGACTTGTAGTAGAAACTATCGAATGGCCGGCTTGTTTAGTTATAACCGAACCAAGACCTATTATTGGTAAGGATTAAAGCCCACGACCCAAGAAATTTTAATCATTCCTAGTGATTTAAGATACAAATCAACTTAACAAGTTCTCGTACAAAAACACAACAAAAGAATAAAAAGTAATAAAATAAAAATACATAATAGATGCAAAGCCAATTCATCAAGTTATTACTATCCCATTAGTATTTAAAAGTTCAAACTTGTCATGGCTAGGCCTAAGATTTCATATTCCACTTGCACACTTTCAGGTTTTTTTTTTTTTTTGAAAAAATGGAATTGTGCAAAAAAAAAAAAAGATTCATTCATATGGTCGGTTCAGGTCACTTTACTTAGGTTTACAAAATTATAACCCGCAACTGAACCGATGAGTCGAGTTATCCATATTTTTAAATTAAAACCAACACAACAGATTGAGTTGGGTCGGTTTTTGACATTCTATGAACAGCCTAAGTTGAAAGCGAGGGAAAGCTTCCATGTCCATTTAAAACAAACCCTTCTAAAAATCTAATGAAGTCTTAAGTGGATGATGATAATAATGATATAGTCGATATAAGCTCTTTTTGAAGATAAACCTTCATTCCTATCTTTCAGCTAAAACGAAGAAACATCTAATCTGGTGAGGAAATAAGAGTTTAAAGAATCAAGTTCATAATACGGTCAGAGAAAATTTTTTGAAAGAGACTTTGATTCCAACAATTATTGGGAGAGACAAAATTAGAGATTTTTGTTTGTTGAAGATACCTTGGTAAAGGTTGAGGGAGCATCAAGAAATTGCGATGAGATTGAAACAAAAATGTTTTGGGTAGTATCAGGGCCAACTCAATAACCTACTTGATGCTGAATCTCCTTGAGTATAGGGTTAATAGATTTCTAGATTAGAGAACTAGACTATTTAATCCAAAAGGGAAAAATAGGTATTTCGATCTCTTGATTTTAGTCCAAAATTTGCGTTGTTTATTAGGGAACCACGTAGCAAGTTTCTAAAGGAGGGATTTGTTGACAACAATAGTAAGCCTATGATCAATACATCTAATAATCTTGTCAATTTGATTAACAATTTTATGGGGGAAACTTGATCGGGTTCATACAATGTATAGGAATTGCCTTTAAGACAGATTGAATCAAGAACTTTTTACCAAGAAGAGGGTTTTCCAATGATTAAGTTTTGGCTTTCAAGATTTCCAAAATAAACTCTAAGGAGAAGGTAATTTCAAGTTGTCCCATAAATTAAAAAATGACAGTTGACAAGGTAGGGGTATATTGGTATAAAACTAACATCCTTCCATTAAAGACAATGGTGGGGTATGTGAATACAAAAACCAAATTGAATAAAATCTAAACATTTTTAACCAAAGTTATTAAGGGAAAACCGTACCAAAACCGAAATGAGGAAAACACAAAAGAACCAAAACTGGAATTTTTAGTTTGTTTTTTTTTTTTTTTTTTTGTTACACTTTGGTGTCTGAATTTTAAAATGTGTCAATACAGTATTAAACTTTTAACCTAAATCTTTTCAAAATAACAAAATTACCCTTTATAACATTTTTGAGACCATTTAACCCTTTTCTTTTAAAACATTAAAACATAGGGCTCTTCCCTATTCAACGGAACATAACAGGGATGAACGAACCAACAAAAACGGTTATTCCTTGTTAAATGAACGAAGAAGAAGGGTTCTGTTGAATGAACAACTATAATTGTCTCATCAAAAAGCTTAACAAAGAAGGTTAAGGTTATGACGTTATGCCAATGCTTTCATTCTCTTTCATTCCTTTGTATAAACAGTATTTATGTGAGACTATCTTGGTGTGTGTTAGTCTTTTATTTTGGTGCACGGGCAGGTTATAAGGTTGGTTATGCCTTACTGAAAAGATATGCACATCGGGTAATTAATGCGCTAGTGGTGGTGTTGATGTTGTTGCTGCCATTGAATTGTGGAGGCAATGCATGCCCAGAATCCTGAACTTGAACTTGTTGTTGCATTGGGATTTGGGATTATTGTCGAAGAAGAATACCCGATTCTGGTTTTCGCCGACATCAATAACAACTATAGAAGACAAAGCAGAAAATCCCTCCTCTTGTTTATGTGCAACTACAATCGTATGTGAGAAATGTTCTTCTAATCCAACCTTTTGATCCTAAAACCAAGGTCCACCATCCTCTTCGATCATGTTTTCAAAATCCTCATCGACGGTGACGGAGATGAGGGAATCAAGGTCCTCGTTAGGGAGATGGTGAATGAGGGTGACGGAGCGGCCATTGAGAAGGTTGCAAGAGAGATGAGCAGAGAGAGAGGTCCTCTAGAGAAGATGACAGTCAACAGCAACGATGATGGTGTCTCCGCCAAGGTAGCAAAGTGACTTATCGTGAGGGCGAGGAACGATGTGACCACCGTAGGTGCACATCAAGTTCAGGATGGGGGAGGTGGCAGAATCCTGAACTTGAACTTCTTGTTGCATCGGAGGTGTAATGGCTCATCCTCCCAGGAATCGGCGTTGCGGGAGCGAGGAGAATAATTGACGGAGTCGGCATGGCCGATATGGGTGTTGGCAACGATGGGGGAGGTGGCAGAAGTGGTAGCTCAATTGGCGATGGTGGGGCTGAGCTGGGATTTGTCTCCACATTCAGGGGAGAGAGCGCTAATTGGGCGTTGAAATTTATAAGGCCATGTTTGCTTCGATTCTTATTTTTTCTCATTCTTATGTAACATGAAATTCTAAAATGAAAAATAACGGGTATAAATAGGCAAAATGAGAAAAATATTGCTATCAACCAAATACTTTTTTCTTAAAAATGATTTTTTTTTCAATTTGACAAGTGTCACATGTCGCTTATTTTCATTTTCAAAAAAAAAAAAACAAATTGTGCCGATATTTACAAATCACTAACCTAGGTCTCCAATAGTCAATGTTTTTTATTATTTCTAAATTATTCTTGTTGCTATTCGGAGTTCTGTTGAAGTAGTAGTCGATTAATAGAAAATCTCTTCATGTAGTAGTCAACTACTAGGACAAAATACTAATAATAGCCAACTACTACGAAATCTTTTCGTGAAATAGTTGATTACTAGCAGTAGAATACTGATGGTAATTGACTACTACAAAATATCTTTGTGAAGTAGTTGACTATTAGCAACAAGATATTATTTTCGGGACCAATATTTTCCCATTACATTCAAGCAATGGAAAACTTTCTCCCAATTACATTAATAATTATAACAGTTAGGGGTGAACATGGGCCAATTCGGTTTGGTTCCATGGTAGAACTTGGAACCTACCTTGTAAGGGTCGGTTCTAGGTTTTTGGAACCAGAACCTACCCTATAAAGGTCAATTCTAGAGTTTACTCATGGAATATGTTCTTTCTTTACTCTCCATCTTCAAGAAAAAAAATGAAACATGTCCTTCAAAAACTTGATTTCCAATCATGATAATATATAGTTTAAAACTTATTTTATCTTTATCAATTAAGTTGAATAATTTAATATGTAGATTATCATAATATATTAATATATGGTTGAAAAGTTATCATTATAATTTTAATTTTGTAAATATTATCTTTTACATTATTAATAATTATAACAATTAGGAGTGAATATGGGTCAATTTGGTTTGGTTCCATGGTAGAACCTGGAACCTACTTTGTAGCAGTCGGTTCCAGGTTTTTGGAACCAAAACCTACCCTACAAAGATCAGTTCTAGAGTTTACTTGTGGAATATGTTCTTTCTTTACTCTCCCTCTTCAAGAAAAAAATGAAACATATGCTTTAAAAACTTGATTTCCAATCATGATAATATATAGTTTAAAACTTATATTATCTTTATCGATTAAATTGGGTAATTTTATATGTAGATTATCATAATATATTAATATATGGTTGAAAACTTATCATTATAATTTAAATTTTGCAAATGTTACATTTTATATTATTTTTTATATATATACAAATATTAAAATAAAATCACTTAAATAATTCAATAGTCAAGTGAGATCATAACTTTTGTAACAACTTTTTTACTCAATTTTTCATATTTTTTAAAATATTTTAAAATTTATTTCAAGACAATTCAATTTTAAAGTCAATTCCACCTAGGCGAATTTATCAGAATAATTTGAGTAAGATAAACTCCTAAACCTTAAAACCGACCTAAATGGACATCGATTGTAAGAATTTCAAACTAGACACTACCCTAACAGATGGGATATGGTCGGTTAAAGACGGATTCAAGATCAACTCGATTCTGTTCCGAGTATAACCTAACCCATAAGTCATAAACTAGTTCACAGTTACATGCAGGCCAAGAATGCGAGGTCAATGGAGTCCAACTTTTGTCCTTCCCGCGTCAATTAGCTTTTTATTCCCATTCTATCCCTGGCGTTTCAAGGGTCATCGATTGTCATGTCTCAACAGTTCTGTTCTCTCACCATTCAAGACTTCTGAACCAAGAAAGCAAAAAGGCGACAACGACAACGCTATTCCCCACTATTTTCTATTTTAAGGATTTAAGGACAAGGAAATCAGTAACAGTCCCTCTCTTTTGAATATCTATAATAATATAAAGGCTACTTTTTTGCTTTAGTCACCAGTCATCACTCATCACTGCTCTATCTCTCCGTTTCTCTCCTCTACTCTGCTTTGCTGTACCATACCCAGATTGGCTTCGGGGTTTAATCAGCGATCGCTTGAACGTCCAACAAGGTAGTTCCACCACTGCTCTATCTTCTATCTCGTTTCCTGTTTTCGACCAACCATGTTCGCCCGAGATTCCCATTATCAGTTCTTTCATATTTTGTTTTTCTTTAGTTGGGTTTGCGTGAATTTGGAAGATATTTATTGCGCTTTTTTTCTTCTTCATTCTTTTTTTTTTTCTTTCTGAAATTTTTGATGTGGAATTTGATCTTCTGGGTTTCGTGGGTCTTAATAGATGATTCTTTTTTTTTTTTTTTTTTCTTATGAAGCAATCTAGTGAATCTCGTTTCCTTTTCTTTTTGGATACTCTAGAGGGAAGATGACAACTTTTTCGTCTAGCGTCTTCTATTGAGAACTGTGGAGAATCGAGTTGTTGTTATGATGATATAGGTTATGGGTGAAGATGGGTCTGAAACCTAGAAATGCCATATTAAGCTCAGATTTGATTATTTTGCGAACTGATGAGAGATGACAAGTGGCGACTATAATGTGAGCATTGGTAGCGTCGTGTGCTCCATCGCCACGAACCCTCTAAAAACACACAAAGGACAATATGTAAACGGGGATTTTAGTGATAATGCAGGGTTACAGGGCTGTTGCCTTCCTTGATTTAAGGCCTCCATGGCGCTCAATCCTGTGAGCAAGTCGGCCCTGTAAACTTGGATACAATTGCAACTTTGATTCTTATTAATTTTGTAATGCCCATTTTTTTCCTGCTTTCTTGGTTTGCATTTGTTTTTTCCGTAGTTTTGCCAATGCAGATGCTTAAATTTCACTGAAATGTAAGGAGTTCGAAACTTTTTCTCTATCAGTTGTTGGTTTTTATTTCAGAGAAGGACAGTTCCAACTGCAAAGAGTTGCATTGTAATCTTTTTTGGCTGAAGTTTGAATTCTGAGACTTCCACAAGCTGTCGCACAAAAAAAGAAGAATGGTATCAGAGGGAACAAAAAATGACATGATTATCAGTCAAGTCAGTTTCGGAGGATTTGACAATAATGTCACTGCATCAGAACTCACAGATTTCTTAGAGAAAGAAATTGGCACTATATGGCGGTGTAGATTGAAGACTTCCTCAACACCACCAGAGTCTTACCCTGATTATGATGTAACAGACATGGACGCAATCCAGAAGACAGATGGCTATGAGAAGGTGAAGCCTCATGCTTTTGTACACTTTCTATCTCCTGAGGCAGCAACTGCAGCATTGGATGCTGCAGGACGTTGTGATCTTGTATTGAATCGCCACCCTTTGAAGGTGAATTTGGGGCCTCAAAGTCCATTCCTTCTTAATCAGAGGAGGAGGAAAATAGATCCTTTAAAGATACCCGATTCCTGCATCAAGATTGGATCTTTAGTTGGCCAGGATGAATTTGTTGTTTGTTGGAAGGCACCTCAGGTTGATTTTATTGTTGATCCCTTTGACCGGACCTGTAAGATCCTTTTTACAAAGGAGACTGCTTTCTCCTTTAAAGACACAATGGCATATGTAGTCATCAAATGCAACTTCAAGTTAGAATTCTTTGTGAGTGATATCAGTTATATCAAACAATATACGGGCAGATCTTCTTTGGTTATTTTGTTGCATCTGAGATCATCCCCATGCATCTATTACAGAACTGCTGATGATGACATCTATGATTCTGTTCCATTTGATATGTTGGACGATGAGGACCCTTGGATAAGGACCACAGATTTCACACCCAGCAGAGTAATAGGTCGTTGTAACTCGTACAGAATCTCAATCTCACCCCGTTTTGGTCCAAGACTGAATAAAGCTATGAATTATCTTAGAGAACACCGGATACCAGATGAGTCTCCTAGGATGCCACTAAGGATCAGAGATGAACCCAATTTTGGGATGCTGATGTCTGAGTTCTTCTTTTGCATTGATCATAAAGAAGGTATGAGTTTTGAGACAATATTCATGCTAAATGCTGTCATTCACAAAGGTATTATCAACCAACACCAATTGTCAGATGAGTTCTTTGAATTACTGAGAAGCCAGTCTACTGATGTGAATGTCACAGCCCTACAGAACATTTATTCTTATAGGCAACCAGTCTTGAATGCATACACGAGTCTGAAAGATGCCCAAAGATGTCTCCTAGACAACCCCAAACTTATCAAGATTTCTAAGGGGTCAGATGATATTGTTGAAATGAGGAGATTAGTTATAACTCCGACCAAAGCGTACTGTCTTCCACCAGAGGTGGAGCTTTCTAATAGGGTCCTAAGGAAATATAAACATGTTGCTAATAGGTTCCTAAGAGTTAGCTTCAAGGATGAACGCATGCAGCAGCTAAGTTCTAATGCCCTCAACTATTATGTTGCTCCTATCGTTAGGGATATTACATCAAATCCATTTCCCCAGAAAACCACTGTTTTTAATAGAGTGAAGACCATCCTGAGCAATGGTTTTTTTCTTTGTGGTCGGAAGTATTCTTTTCTGGCATTCTCATCCAATCAGTTGAGGGACCGATCTGCCTGGTTTTTTGCTGAAGATAAGAACATTAAAGTGATTGAGGTTAAAAAGTGGATGGGAAGATTCACCAACAGGAATGTTGCCAAATGTGCAGCTAGGATGGGACTTTGCTTCTCATCCACCTATGCGACTGTCGAGGTTCCGTTGAAGGAGGTCAACTTGGAGCTTCCAGATGTCGAGAGGAATGGATATGTATTTTCAGATGGAATTGGCATGCTAACGCCTGACCTTTCAATGAAAGTTGCAGAGAAATTGCAATTGACTGCAAACCCTCCTTGTGCCTATCAAATCCGATATGCTGGTTGCAAGGGGGTCATAGTTTGTTGGCCAGGAAAAGAAGATGGAATCCGTCTTTCCCTGAGGCCAAGCATGAACAAGTTTGAGTCCAGACACACAATCCTTGAAGTCTGCTCTTGGACTCGTTTCCAGCCAAGTTATCTGAACAGGGAAATAATAACTTTGCTTTCAGCTTTATGTGTTCCTGATGATGTGTTTTCAAGAATGCAAGATTCTATGGTTTCTAAATTAAACCAGATGATTGAGAACACTGATGTTGCTTTTGATGTTGTTACCTCATCATGTGCTGAGCAAGGGAATACTGCAGCCATAATGTTAAGTGCTGGTTTCAAGCCTCAGATGGAACCTCATCTAAAAGGGATGCTATCCTGCATAAGAGCTGCCCAACTGAGGGACCTTTTGGAAAAATCTAGAATCTTTGTTCCTTCAGGAAGGTGGTTGATGGGGTGCTTGGATGAACTAGCAGTACTTGAAGAAGGACAGTGCTTTATCCAAGTGTTGAAACCTTCATTAGAAAATTGTTTTTCAAAGCACGGCTCTAGATTTTCTGAGGTAAAGAAGAACACACAAGTTGTTAAGGGGATTGTGGCCATGGCAAAGAATCCCTGCCTTCACCCAGGAGACATTCGGATTCTGGAAGCCATAGATGTGCCCAGCTTGCACCATCTTATTGATTGTCTGGTTTTCCCTCAAAAGGGAGACAGACCACATACAAATGAAGCATCGGGAAGTGACCTTGATGGGGATCTATACTTTGTGACTTGGGATGAACATCTTATACCTCCTAGCAAACAAAGCTTGGTCCCAATGGATTATTCCCCTGCAGAAGTTAAAAAGCTGCCACGTGATGTCAATCATCGGGTATGCATTTTCCTTGCATGGAGATTCTCCACTTCTGTTTTATATGATTTTATTTATGTTTTTTTTTTACACACAAGGTTACTTTTATTGTGCCAATACTGTTTTTATTTGTATTCTCTTTATTTCTTCTATTGACATACTTTTCTTGGTCCATTGTGCTTCATAAATTTAGTGCCGCCTATTAGCTTATTCTATTCAAATTCTACCTTTTTTGTATTCTTCTTTTTTTCCTTTTTTTTCATAGATTGGATGAATAACAATAAGGCTAGGATCCTGATTTGAGGATTGCCATATTGTGGGGAACTATTAATCTAATGCTTCTTAACCTGGTTCTCTCAAAGGATGGTGATCTGGTGAAACTAATAAATGATTCTGGATTTGCTGCTCTGTTTCTCCTGCATTTGCTGCACTAGGTGAAAACTGTATGACAATTGATGTTGCTGGACATGGCAGGATAGCAAATTTACATTATAAATTGATATCTGACATGATATGACACTCTTGTATATGTATCCTGGTATTATAGGTGACAAGTGTTGAAGAATTAGTGTGTCGCATGTATAGGCCTTCAGATGAGTCTGGATTAGCTAGAAGGGGAAGGCTGTAGAGGGGGCTGTACAACCTGTTACAGCCCTCCACTTAAGCTGTACGTGTTAAGCCCACTTACCATGTGTGAATCACTTAACAGAGACTAATGAGGGACCATGGGTTCAAGATTACTTTTTGTTTTTTTAATTGTTGAATTTTAATTTGCACTACCCCTACCTCTTCCTCTCTTCTTGCTTCTGCCTCTACCCACTAGTCACTGCCAAGATTCCCACCAATTTTCATGGTGGAGGCTCTTTAGGTGTGTAGGTTGTCAAAACTGCTATTCAGTCTTGATCACTAAGAGATTTCAGGTTCGATGAGAAGAGAATGTGAAGAAGATGTAGAGGAAAGATTGGTGGAAGAGCACTAGAACACAGAATTTTAGGAGAAGAACAGAATGTCAATATTCTGTCGCCGCCACTTTAAGTTAATATATATATAGGTTATGCTAGTTACATGAAAGGACATATCTGCCCTTGGTGTTTACATCATAACTGCTAACAAATAACAAACAATATAAAACTGAAACTAGAGATAACAGAACAGAAAAATAACCATAGCTGTGACTAGCTACATTCTACCCTGCGGATAGAGTGGGACCACATCTGTGGGGCCCACATCACTGTTCTCTACACTCCCCCTCAAGTTGGGAGTATATGTTCATCATTCCCAACTTGGATAGATCCGCCTCTACCTTCTTTTTTGATACGGCTTTAGTAAGAATGTCTGCTAGTTGCATACTGGATGTGATGTAAGGGAGGCATACTTCTTGAGATGAGACCCTCTCTTGCACAAAATGACGGTCAACTTCAATGTGTTTGGTTCTGTCATGCTGTACTGGATTATGTGCTATATTAATGGCGGCTTGATTATCACAGTACAGCATCAGGGGCTTCTCATACTCAATACCCAACTCCTCAAGTAGAGATCTTAGCCATAGGATTTCAGCCACTTCATTGGCCATGGACCTGTATTCTGCTTCAGCACTTGACCGGGAGACAACACTTTGTTTCTTACTTCTCCAGGAGACAAGGTTTCCTCCCACAAGGGCACAATATCCCGAGGTAGACCTTCTGTCATCAACACTCCCAGCCCAATCTGCATCAGTATAAACCTCCACCTTCATGTGATTGTTGTTCTTGAAAAGTATGCCCCTACCTGGGCATCTCTTCAAGTAAGCTAAGATTCTTTCTGCCACAAGAAGATGTGTGGTTCTAGGAGAATGCATGTAATGGCTGACAACACTAACAACATAGGTAATATCTGGCCGAGTGAGGCAGAGATATAGGAGCTTTCCTACCAGTTGCTAGAACATAACTTTGTCTTCCAGAAGCTCCCCACTCTCGGCACTAATCCTGTGATTCTGTTCAATTGGTGTATCTGCAGGCTTGACACCTAACTTTCCAGTTTTTGCCAACAGGTCTAGGACATATTTCCTCTGAGATATAAAGATCCCCCGTTTGGATCTAGCAACCTCAATACCCAAAAAATACTGGAGTACACCAAGGTCCTTCACCTCAAATTCTTGGTGAAGCTGTTTAAGAGACTCAATCTCATGGCTATCATTCCCTGTGACCACAATATCATCGACATATATTGCCAATAGTGTCAAAGAGGACTCCACCCTCTTGATGAATAGGGTATGATCTGACTGGGCCTGTACATATCCAAACTTCACAAGTGCTACTCTGAATCTATCGAACCAAGCCCTAGGTGACTGTTTCAAACCATACAAAGCCTTGTTGAGCCGGCAAACCTTCTTACCTACTTCTGCATCATAGAATCCAGGAGGCAAACACATGTAAACTTCTTCCTGCAGATCTCCATTCAGAAAGGCATTTTTCACGTCCATTTGGTATAAAGGCTAGGTGTGACTTGCTGCAAGAGACAAGAGAACTCGAATAGTAGTCATCTTGGCTACCGGTGCAAATGTCTCCAAGTAATCTATGCCATAAGTCTGTGTAAACCCTCTTGCAACTAACCGACCTTTGTACCTCTCAATAGATCCATCTGCATTATGCTTCACCGTAAATACCCATCTGCATCCAACTGGTTTCTTTCCTTTTGGCAAATCAACTACCTCCCAGGTGTTGTTCTTCAACAGAGCATCCATCTCAACTTGCATTGCATCTTTCCATTCAGGGACGGATAGGGCTTCTTGCACTGTTCTTGGAATAGGGACATTGGAAATGGAGCTAAGGTAGGACTTGTAGGTAGGAGATAGACGATCATAGGATAAAAAGTGGGAAATACAGTGGGCTGTGGATGTGGTACAATGTCGTTTCCCTTTACAGACTGCAATTGGAAGGTCAAGATTATCTGTAGGGGAAGTCTCTGTGGGCTCTGGGACTGAAGTATCTGGACCTGGAGCTGCAGATGAGATTGGAGCTGGTCTGGACTGCTGATGATCAGGATCAACCTGCCTGCACCGCCTGTGATAAACCCTCAACTCCTGATCCCGCTGACCACCCTCACCATTGCAGCTTTCCCTCAACTCCTGATCCCTCTGACCAACCTCACCATTGCGGTTCTCATCACCCAATGGAATAGGTAAAGGAACTGCCCCACTCTCACTGCTCTCCCCCTGAAGACAAGAACTCAAACCCCCACTCTCACTACACTCCCCCTGAGGGGCAACCCGAGGATAATAGGGTGTCCCCTCAAAGAAAGTGACATCCATGGAGACAAACTTCCTCCTGGAGACAGGATCATAACAGCAATAACCCTTTTGAGTTTGTGCATAACCAAGGAAGATGCATTTGGAGGCTTTGGGTTCGAACTTGGAGGGATGGGGTCCGAGAAGCTGAACAAAGCAAGTGCAACCGAATGTCATAAGGGGAATAGAAACCAAGTCCTTACGTGGGTGTAGAAGCGAAAAAGGAGATCGCATATCAAGGACCCTGGAAGGGACCCGATTAATAAGGTATACCACCATGAGGATAGCATCCCCCCAGAAGCGAATAGGGACATTGGAAGTAAACATGAGGCTTCTAGCTACTTCCAAAATGTGCCTATTCTTCCTCTCGGCAACTCCATTCTGCTGAAGTGTATGAGGGCAAGAGCTCTGGTGGATAACCCCATGATGAAGAAGATAAGATGTCAATGATTTGGCAAAGTATTCCTTTGCGTTATCAGATCGAAGAACTTTGATCTTGGCATCAAACTGAGTTATAATCATTTGGTGAAAATTTTGGGTCAGGGAAGGTACCTCATCTCATGAACGCATGAGATAAACCCAAGAAAAATGGGTATGGTCATCAACAAATAACAAAAAATATCTGTACCCACCCATGGAAGGGATATGATAAGGCCTCCAAACGTCAGTATGCACAATATCAAAAGAATTATCACTCTTTTTATTACTCAATAAATAAGGCTTTCTACGATGCTTAGCAAACTCACAACCTTCACACTATAGTTGAGACAACTCAATAGACACAAATAAAGTAGGAAACAGACTCTGTAAAGATCGAAAGGACAAATGACCATAACCGGACTCACACTCTGAGAAACAAAAGATAACTTCTCTACTGACTCTCCCTGACGGAACCGCTCCCCGAGCAGATAGATCACATCCGTCTCACGGCCAGTCCCAATCACCTTCTGCATCTCCAAGTCCTGAAAAACACATTGGTCAGGGAAGAAGGTTACTAAGCAGTTCATATGCTTGGTAGTACTATTGACTGAAAGAAGGTTAGTATCAAGCTTAGGCACATGCAAAACAGATGATAGGGACATAGTATATGAAAACTTGATGTCACCCTTCCCAGAAATAGGAACCAAGGAGCCATCAACAATAGATACCTTATCTCCACCAGAAGACAAATGGTAAGTAGTAAACAGTGAAGGCAAGCTAGTCATGTGATCAGATGCACCCGAGTCTATTACCTAACAAGGCTCAGTAGTACCTGGAGCTGAGGCATGATAGGCTGAAGCTCGAGTACCTGAATGGGCGAAGGCAGATGTGACAGGGGTTGATGGAGGCTGTGGTGGTTGAGCTGAATTTCCAACCTCCTTTTCTAGCTGTATTAGGGCAGCCCGAACTGCAGCTAAGATCTCCAAAGATGTTCCTTTTGTGCCAGATGAGGATGTTGAATCAATGTTCATGGCTACATGAGCAGTGCCCTTCTTGTTTCTTAACTTCGCAGGAACCAAGTGAGGATGCGGTTTCCAACATGTCTCTTTTGTATGTTTGGGTTTTTTACAATGTTCACATACTACATCCTTCTTGTCTTCCTTCCTCCTGTCCTTTTCTGAATCACCCCCTGATTTGGGTGTAGCCGCTACAAAGGCTGATACGGGTTGAATCGTAACCTTCCTTCTGGTTTCTTCACTGTGTACAAATGAGTAGGCCTGAGAGAGAGTCACACTCTCTAGTCAAAATCTGCTGCCTCACAATATCATATTCTGGGTTCAGTCCCGCCAGGAACTTAAACACTCTGTTTGTCTCAATGTGCTTTCTATGGATCTGAGCATCTTTGGGACTCTCTCAGTCAAGAGTCTCTAAGTGATCAATCTCATGCCACAGGGACTTCAAGGTAGAGAAGTAGACTGATACCGGTTTCTCTCCTTGTTTAAGGGTGTTCACGTCACATTTCAATTCATATGCTCTGGCAACATTAAGGGGTTGGGAGTAAGTTTCTTTCATAACATCCCATATCTCCTTGGCTGTCTTTGCCCACAAATAGTTCCGGCTAATATGAGGCTGCATAGAATTACACAGCCATGTCATAACTAAGTAGTTTTCTTGCATCCACTTGGTATATGTCGGGACTCCCTTGGAAGGTTCTTTCATATCTCCCAGGAGGTACCCTAATTTACCTCTTCCGCCAATTGCCATCATGGCTGATTGGGCCCATTCCAAATAGTTTGATCCATCAAACTTTACAATCGTAACCCATCTTAGAAACACCACCATAACTGATGTTCCCAAGACTGCCTTCTGCCTGAATCTTAGACTCCATTTCTGTCAAGTCTCAAAAACAGTACTTGAGTCACCAATCACAATCAAAACAGTATAGGCCTGATCTGTATTGTCAGTGTATGTGCACAAAACCGAAGTAATTCTGATCTGAAACCAACTAGCCAACACAGCAGTAGCTGTCCGTAGATCTCTAACCCCCTTAGAACTCTGAGAACATCTTTAAAACAAAACAGATATGCTAGGGAAAGTTGGGGTTTTAATCAGTCCTGAAAGGAAGCAATTCAGTCACACAGTCCAAACTGTATAGATGAGCTTGTAGTAATAAGAAACCCTAGAATCTGATCGGACCTACCAATCAACTTAAGAGTAGCTCTAGGTAGATCACAGGGTTCAGTCAACCACTAGGGCTTGCCACAGATCACTTTCAAACCCTAGAGTAGAGAGAACACAGTTCGGTTCAGGGTTTGTTGTAAAACCCTAGGAAATCGAAGAGAGAAAGAGCTAGAATGGTTCGGCCTTCCACTCCAGATAGGTCCAACCTATCTTCTCTGAAAGAACTTTTGTTAAAAAAGTAACAACTTACAAGGAAAAATAGTTCGCTGCCTTCTAGGGTTACCTGAACCCTAGTCTTCTCTAATCCTTCCTGACCACCAACACTCTGCAACCCTAGCAAGTTTCCAATAGCTGCTAGTACCTCTGACGATCTCCAAGAATCAGTCTGCGAACTCCTCCTCTTCAGCTTTCAGTCCTAGGAGATTCTCATGTGGTCGGCTGGTATTAGACTCACATGAAAAACCCTAACTTGGCTCTGATACCATGTAGGTTATCAAGACTGCTATTCAGTCTTGATCACTAAGAGATTTCAGGTTCGATGAGAAGAGAATGTGAAGATGTAGAGGAAAGAGTGGTGGAAGAGCAATAGAACACAGAATTTTAGGAGAAGAACAGAATGTCAATATTCTGCCGCCGCCACTTTAAGTTAATATATATAGGTTATGCTAGTTACATGAAAGGACATATCTGCCCTTGGTGTTTACATCATAACTGCTAACAAATAACAAACAATATAAAACTGAAACTAGAGATAACAGAACAGAAAAATAACCACAGCTGTGACTAGCTACATTCTACCCTACGGACAGGGTGGGGCCACAGCTGTGGGGCCCACATCACTGTTCTCTACAAGGTGTTTGTTTCCAAGCTCATATTTTGACAACATCTTGACCTCGGTTTGGGACTCATGAGCCCCTTGTTTAGAAGTAAGGATCCTATGCTTGATTGCAATGGGGGTGGTTTCATCATCGATGTACACTCCTTTGTAAGCATTGCTGAAGCCACCCATGCCAATAAGCCGTGCTTCGTTCAAATTTTGTGTGGCCACCATGATCTCCACAAACAAAGAAGCGATGGTAGAGATTCAATGGCAGTGATGAAGTGTTGTTCACTTGTTTGTTTTCCAAGAATACACAGATGGTGAAATTGGAGCCTGTTCTGATGCTCAAGATTTAAAATGTCGATGTCGGTGGAAATGTCGGTCATCCAAATATAAGAAACATGTCAGAAATGTCAGAAATATCGTATGGAAATATTGTAAAAATTATAAACATGGTGGAAACATTTTAAAATATGCAAAATATAGTAAGATATTTTATGAAATGATAAAAGAAGCATAAACACACCTTTTTAAATTATTATCTTGTTGCAAATCATTAAACAAAGCTAAGAAACTAAGGTTGTAGACAAAAGAATATGTTTTGAAGTTGCCCTGTAAACTTTAAGATTCAGAGCTTCATGATAAAATGAGTTAAAGAAAAATTTTAACTCATAGAAAATGTAAATGATTGTAATAGATCAACCAAATAATCTATCACACAAACAAAAAACTAATATTTAACTTCATGTTTGAAATGAATATTGAGCTAGCTCAAAGTGGTAATCATGTAAGTTAGGCAGACAATAAAATTATTACATAACATATTTGCAATTAGACCTATTCATGGGTCGGGCTTTCACTTGTAATTAAGGGAAATATGCTAGGCCCAAGCCCGAGCCCGACGCCCGACCTAATAAAAAAAAACAATTTTCCCTATTCAAATTAGAATTAAAAATTCAGATAGTTTTTTTTTCCTATTTAAATGAACAATGGGCCTACAAGATGGTTTTTTTCCCCTTTCTTTTATATTTTAGAACACAGTTTTACATTCTTAAATAAAAAAAAATTATTCAAATGGACATAATCACATTACTCACTTTAAGTCTAATATTAGGTCAGGCCGACCAGGCTCGGGCTGGGCTATTTTGACAAAACCCGAGCCCGGCTCAAATTTATTGCGGGCTGGACTTTTTGGCCCAAATTTAAGCCCGTGGGCCTATAACCACGTCCAAGCCCGTCTGGGGGCCGGGCCAGCCCATCGGGCCACCCAGCCCATGAACAGGTCTATTTGCAATATTGTACCAATTTATGTTATAATACTATCTCTTGGACTCCACATAGTACTGGTAGTGTTCACTGGGAAATATGTCGATTCCAATAAAATTTCATGTCGCTACCCATAGAAGTGGAAATGGAAATATGTTATGGAAATATGTTATGGAAACTATTTGTTGGATCAGCTACTGCCTCAAATTAATAGCCAAAATTCAAAATTTATTCTTTGAAGAGAAAAATATGCCCTTGTGTGTTAACTCTTTTAATTTCATAATAAGGTACCTTAAATATTTTCACAAGGCTTGTGCCCTGCTATATAAAATAGTCTGTTCAAAAATAACACAAGAGAAGGATTTGTAATAAAGAATTACTGGCTATGGGTAGGGAGGTGGTATCTGGGTGTGGAAACCATAGTCGAGGAAGAGTGGGAAGCAAACATCCTATTGATTAGAGTTTATGGTTCATCAATGAACTTGGGCGAGGGGGGGGGGACTATAGATGTTGGGAACATATGCAAAAGTTTCCTTAAGGGTGGATTATTTTTTATAAGCGAAGGAAACTTGGAAATGGCTTAGAATGGAAGTTTGTTAGGAGTGGTGCTAGCAATAGTAAACATGGTGTGATGACATTTGTATGTTGTAGCTGTTTAACCGGAGTTCTTGCCAAGTGTGGTGAATGCTGAAGAAGGTATCCCAAATTAATCCGATTGTGGTCAACAATGTCCGCCTTCTCTTCTAGAAGAAAGGGAATGCGGAGGATGGTGAATGATTGAAGCTTTGGCCAATTACATCTTCAATAACATTGGGCACCAAAGTAGCTAAAACAAAGAAGAAATAAGAGGTAGTCGACCTGAGTTGGGTAATCCTTAACAATGGAAGGCCAACAACCAACTAACCTAGAACTAGAGGGAAAGACTTTCGGGTCTTGTTTTGGGAAAGGAACTAGTGGTAGAGGGTGCACTTAGGGATGAAGGTACAGACAAAAGAGCTGAATCTTCGAGGACCATTTGATTAGGTGGTAAGAGACACATACGAAGAAGATTGTACCCATTGTGATAGACAGTAGAGGCAGACATATGTGGGCAATCATAATTTTGAATTTCAAAATCAAGTCTCGAAAGCCTCGGTAAACCATCTCAAAGAGGTTATTAAAGAATTAGGGGAAATCTTAGCTGCCTAAAATTCAAACTCCTCTTTAAGCTAGTTGAACCAGGTGGGCACGCGAAAGCAAAATGAAGGGTTTGAATGATCCAAGATTTGATCAAACTCAGTTTATTGTCATCAAAATTAAGGGCTGAAAAGAACTCCCTTGTTCAACATGGAAGAATGGAGGACCCCTTAGGAATGATGGCCAGGAGAATCACATTGAGCGGCATCACCAAAGGAGAATGGTGCGATAGATGATATAAATTATAGAATGGAGAGTTAGGAAACCAAACTTCTTGGTGTCATAACTTGTGAGTGGGGAATGAGAATTCACCACAAAACAATGGTCTTCAAGGAGAGGTTGAGGATATCAGCTCTGAAGGATTGATTGGAGGAATAGGAGGAAGAGGGTGAAGCAATTCGTGATCAAGCTAGACCAGTGGAGAAGAGTTTTAACCGGATAAAGTAGTTTAGTGTGAAGTGCAAGTTAGCCAGACACTGGGTTTTTTCCTTCTGGGTGGGGAGGAGTTTTCAAGGAAAAAGCTTTTAACTTTTAAGGAGTTGGAAGGCTAGGTACATGGTTGGAAAGGTTCAAGAGAAAATGAGGAAATAGAGGAGTTTTTGAAGGGATGCAATTGGAAAAGGCTGAGAGTGAAGAATTGATATGCATCAGTTATTTTGGGAGTTTTAATGCGGTTTAGTTTTGACTGTCATTGGGTTGGAGAAAAGAGTTTGGTGGAGATCTGATTGTTTAGCTTGGTAGTCAGTATTGAGAAAGGGTTGTAGGGTACTAAGGTTTGGCCTTTCGTTTTGTTTTGTTTGTTTGGTGGGGTAATGCCTCATCACCTTGATTGTTTGTGCTATTTTTAGTTTTAATATATTTTTTTGTTTATTACCAATTAACAATGCCCTAGTGTTATATACGAGTTATCTTGTGGTTTGTGAAATATTACTTCACAATCATTATGCGTAGTACACGCATCTGCATGGGTGCACAGGCTGAGGAACAGAAACAAAAAAATAAAACATATACAAAATCTAATATAAGAGAGTGAGCTTTTGGGTTTAGAGAAAGGAGAGAGAGGAGGTGGAATTTGAAGGAAAAACAGTTTTGGAGTGTGAGAGAGAAACTAGAAGTTTCAGGAATTGGAAAAGTTAAGAGAGGGGTGCACTTAGTAATATTGATCGATCATGTGGTGGAAAAAAAGATGAACAAAAAAACAGAAATATGAATAAATGGAGAGGGATCACCTGCACAATCTTAGTTCTTTAAAAAATGTATAAAAAATTAAGGTTGCAACTGGGGTTGGACTGGGTTGAGCATTTGTCAAATTTTATAAGTCTCAAACCCAAACCTGAGCTCGATATAGATAAAATTCTTCAACTTGGGCAACCTGATTTGCTCCCTATAAAAAATCATAGTGAGGATCACATAACTGGCTGCCTGCTACAATATATAATATTAGATGCGGAGCCTTGAAAGTGCATCCAAGTTAAATTTGTAATGAGCAGAAAATTTTGTGGTTAGTTAATCTGAAACTTACCTTGTAAAGAATATAGGCATTTCTCCTTTCTCTACCTGAACTATGAAAATAGAACATTAACCATTGTTTTACTGCTTTATTTACAGGGAGTCAAGGATGCAGTTTTTTATTTCATCATAGTGATCTAAAATTGTTCATTATTTGTATATCAGATCTAACTATCTGGTGAAATTGGATGGTCATTATATTAAGTTCTGATTGGCCAATTGGAAAGAAAAATATTTTGCTATGATTTTTTTTTCAAATCGAAAAATTCCTTAAACCATTTGTTGAGATAAAACTCTGACTTCCACTTGAGCTCCACGATGTGCTCTTCATCATGAAATTATTTAACATCCAATATTTTTTCTCCATGACAAATCTCATTTTCCAAGCTTTATGTGCATTTACATAATTTGACAGGTCTTCCACTTAAGTTTCAAACTTGCTTCATAAATATTTTTGTGTTGTTGGCATTCATGGTTTTGGAATCGCAACTGGAAAACTGGATGAATCTCTTTCATGGTTACCTCTGATGTCTGTTCTACAGGATTTGATAGATTTTTTCATGAAAACGATGGTGAATGAGAAACTTGGTGTTATTTGTCATGCGCACGTGGTTCACGCTGACCTGAGTGAATATGGAGCCTTGGATGAGAAATGCATCAAGCTAGCAGAGCTTGCAGCTACGGCAGTCGATTTCCCAAAGACCGGTAAGGTGGTAACTATGCCACAAGAGCTAAAGCCTAAAAGGTACCCAGATTTCATGGGGAAAGAGGAATTTCAATCCTACAAGTCAAATAAGATCTTGGGGAAACTCCATCGCAAAATTAAAGATTTTTCTGACGAAGATGTGGAAGAATCTGAGATAACATTTGCAGCTGAAGATATTCCTTATGATGTACATCTTGAGGTTCTGGGATCTTCAGATTATCTTGCAGATGCTTGGAATCTCAAGTGCTTGCATGATGCACAACTCACTACTCTTTTGGGGCAGTACAAGGTGAACCGGGAAGAAGAGGTGGTAACAGGGCATATATGGTCCATGCCAAAGTACAACAGCAGCAAACGAGGGGAGCTAAAAGAAAGGCTTAAGAATGCTTATAATGCACTAAAGAAGGAGTTCAGGCAAGCATTTGAGAAAATTGATGAGACACTCCAACTTACGGATGATGAGAAAAACACCATCTATGAACAGAAGGCTTCAGCATGGTACCAGGTTACATACCACCCTAGATGGATCATGAAAACACTGAAGTTGAGGGAACATGAGGATGAAAGCAACCCTGCAATGCTTAGTTTTGCATGGATACCGGCTGACTACTTAGTCAGAATCAAGATCAAGCATCGGGATATGGAAAATGTTGATGCCCGAAAGCCTATTAATGCGCTTGCAAACTATCTGGCTGATCGGATATGATTAGAAACTGGGGCAGTTCCTAGCTTTTGACCTTCTCTCGTATTGTCTTTTGTCCTGACTTCAAGGCCCCACTCTGCCAATAGTCCTTTGTTCCTGGATACTCAACCTGTTCATTATTGTGTTGTAATTACATTTTTGGTGGTTTGAAGATTTACACTTGCAACCAGACATGCGCTTAAATTGTAGTATGATAGGCTAGTCAGAGTTGAAATATTGAATCAAGAACTTGAGATAGAATTATCAAAAAAAAAAAAAAAAAGCTTAGAATAGGGATCATTGTTTGGTGCAATGGTAAATAAAATATCTAGCTAATGAGCCTGAAAATGTAGATTCGAGTCTGAGAGCAGCTGCCTTGTTCTAATAAAAACAACGAAAATTTTCCTAAGGTTAGTTCTGTATCCAGGTGGTAGAATTATTGATTCTCCCATTTCACAAATTTGTCAGTGTTTATAACAGTGACAATTGGGAGAATCTGATACAATATAAAGAGGGGTATGTGTGTCATAGGTAGGGGGTTTTGCAAAATAAAATCACAAAGAAAAATTCTTTTTTAGATTGTGTTTGGTTTGAAAGAAAAGGCAGGAAAAGGCTGTGTTTCGTTTGTATAGGTTTGAGGTCTCCCTACTTCCCCATTCCCTTTCCTTACCTTTGCTTTCAAACCAAATACAGCCTTAGGGAAAAAGAAAAGTTAATGTTGATATCTTTCATGAATGATTAAAGGTCATTTTTGTGATGTAAGGAGAACGGGAGAAGTAATTACATATTTACATTCTTCAAATTCAGATTTGTCATTGGTAGGCTAATTAGGTCATTCGATCTCTGTTTAATTAGTTTGGTTTGAAATTCAAAAAGCCGCCAAGTGCCGTTTTTTAACTTTGAAGCACCATGCTTGAGAACAAAATCTTGAAAATTGAAACCAGGCAGCAAAACGAACAGAAACCTTGATAATGGACAAAAAGTATACTGTATCCTTTCAAGTGTGGAGCCTTATTGACGACAGTTTTCACTGAAGTCTATAGAGAATTCATCAATCTAATATTTTACAACAAATAGGTTCATAGTGTATACCCAGTTATCCACCTATTAAAACAACCATGCAATATATTTTACACAACTTTGTTAACGTATCAAAGGTTAGGGATATCAATATCAGAGTGAGAAGTGAAGAACTGAGCCATGGGCTTCTGAGTTAATATCTTCACTGAAACAGGGACGAAGCTCCCCCATTAGATATCAGCAGGAGGTTTTAACCTTATCAGTCTTCTGATTCTATCTTTGTCTGTGTTCTCCAATATCCCCTTCAGAATGAAAAGAACAAGGCCGGTGTCAGACTGATTAACATTGATGGAGATGTTAATGGTGTATTAGCGTACAAGGGAATGGTGAGAAAAAGGAAAAATGATGCATTGGTAACCACACGAGTAGCCAACATAGAAATTGGTGATAAAAGCTTTCATGACAAAGATGACAATCACAAAAACAATGATGAAACAAAAGATACCACTTGATTCGAAATCTGAGACTGTCAAATGTATTTATGTACTATGGTTTCTTTTCCCTTTTTGCAGCTCTCTGCTGTTGCGGGTTGCATGTTTTACTGTTACTGGTTGTAAATTTTCCTGACTAGAAGGTTGAAACCTAAGTAGATACCAAATGGCAAGATTAGCTGCTGATAGGAGGTCTACGTCTGGGTGCAATAAGTTTGTAGGTGAAAATCAGTTACATGGAAAAGTAAAAAATAATCTCTAGTGGCTATACCCAGTGCAGAGGCAGATGTCCAGCCATGTCTCACAGCGCTTGTGAGTACTTTTGGTTGAATGATGAGTTTGGATATCCTATAGAGGGACCCGTGAAACTTTACTTGCTAATAAAACAAGTTATTGTTCATAAACCAGTACAACCTGATAGAATCAAGCATATTGAAGTGGATATGCATTTCATCCATGGGAAGGATGCAATAGGGGAAATTTGTTTGCCATTTTGAAGACCAAGGATCAGCTGTCTGATATTCTCACCAAAGCTGTTGGACCAAGAGTCCAGATTGATTAGTGTACTTAACAAGCTGGATATGTATGAACCAGTTTGAGGGTTGAACTTATGGATCAGTTAGATTGTTATGTTATAGAAAATCTGTTGAAATCTTGGGTCTTATTGGGTCAGATGACTCGGATCAAAATACTTTGGTTTAGGCTCTGTGATCTTAAGACCTTATAAAGTCTCTCACTGAAGTTATGGTTCTTTTATAAAAACCAAGCAGGGCTGATAATGGATCAGCCCTGATCAGGCCCTACACCTACTTGAGAATATTGAAGGGACTATTAAAGTTACAGCAAGAAAATTGTCAGAAAAAAATCAAGAGAAACTAAGTATTGAACTAGAGAGACTTCAAAGGAAACAAATTAAAAAGATGGGTGTATGGACTGGTCTATTTTCCTTTTAAGCCTCTTTTTCAACTGAGGGACAACGCTCTGTTGGTGGTGTTCTTGATGGGGCCATTGTTGGGAGCAATGGTAAAATGTATCTCTTCTTGGTGGTGAAGGTAGGAAGGTGGGGTTTAATATATATGGTATCGGGGTGGTCAACTGAACCTAGAAAGGTGTGGTCCCCAAGGGTTTTTGGTCCTCTGAAGTCATTTAGGGTAGGGCTGTAAACAGATGGGATTTTAAATATTATATGTCATAAATAAGTTAAACTAAACAACGGTCATGACATTATAATTATTAATAAAATGAACTAAAGCGCCTTTGACATTATATATCATTTAATAAAATGAGTTAAAGCTAACTTCTAACAGACTTCAATCTATGACTTCATAGTAGATAAGGGTAATTAAACCAACTTTGTTAATAAATATGTTAGGTGGGACTAATGTTTTAAAATGCATGTTTTGGGTACAGTAAGCTCATAAGAAAGATTCATTTTGTGGGCTGTGCCTCGCCCGAACCTAGGTGCACCTCTCTTAACTTGTTGCTATATTTTGATGAATTAACCTTGAATTTATGTTACAAACACAATTTGCTATTTTGTAGCGTGTAGTTATGATCCTTAGAGTTTAAACTGTTTAGTCTATTAGGGCTTGAATTACAAGGCTAAAACTTTCATTTTAATAACATGATACTTTAACCAATTGACTATTTTGAAATATTTTATTTCTTTCAGAATTTGGATTTTCTATTCTTGTATGTTTAATTATTTCTTTTTTTTTCTTTTACCGAAGTGGTGCTCACATTGCTCAGGCATATACCTGGCCTTATAACTTTGCGTTTGAGGCTTTTGCTGTGCTTCTTGCTTTTAAACCTTTGGGTGCCACAAATATAATTTGGATAAATTGTTTCAGGTCCAGCAGGCCATTGAAAAAAAAAAAATATTTCCTAATCTGGGATCACATGGTTGACAAAGAACATGAATGTTGTATAGATGTCTCATATTTTGCTGATATAATTTTATGTAGCTGGGTTCCTATATGGTGCACCACGACAAGTTTTTTTGGGGTCAGTGGAGCATTTTGATAATTTTACTAGTATCAGGATATATATTCTCAGTTCAGGCTCTAATTGTAATAAAAAAAACAGAGGGATTTTATGGAATTTGGGAAAGAACACGATTAGGGTTGTATTCTTGTTCTCTGAGAATAGTGAAATTCTTTGCAGGGCTCCATAGACGTAGGCATACTGCTGAACCATGTAAAATCTTGGTGTTCTTGTATATTTTCTTCTCTTTTATGTGTTTGATCTCTTCTGTTTTTGTGGTTGCACGTTCACAACGATACTTAATTTTTAGGATTTCCAAATATAGTATTCCTGAATCAGAGATTTGGGTTCCTTTTCACTCCATAGTGTTAAAACTTGGAATTAGAATAAGAAAATAGCACCAGACTCCTAAAAAACTAGAACCAGAGATGTGACAAGTAGGAAATTTCCAATATCAAATTGATTTATGGATCTAAGACGCATCCCTTACCTTCCAAACAATTTCATCCAAACACAAGCATATCTTTCCATACTTGTCGAGAAACAGGCGCTCAGTTGGTGGTTTTCCACATACATCCTTCACACATGAGGTTATAACAAAGATGACTTCTGCCACTTGAAAACCAGATAGAAATAATGATAAGTGGCAAAAAAAAAAAAAAAAAAAAACAGAATCTTTTTGTTAAGAACAAACTAGTATTTTCCCAGGGATGGAGAAGCTGTCACATTGATCAGGTCCTAGCTATCCTCACCCAAACCTGCAAGTGTGTGTATTCTTGCACTTGCAGGCATTACAGCTTCTTCTCATCCTTGCACCATTATTCTCTTAAATAGAGACAAGAAAGACACTTACAAGCAAGTTCATCATATTCATCCTTGCCAACAACATAGATACAGACATCACCAAGAACTGAATAAACAATATAAACTGACCTGAAAAGGAAGAGAAACACATTAAACTATGGTCATATAAAATCTGAAATCAGCATATTCTGCAAATCATACCAAGTGACTTTCAGGTGGTAAAACCACATTAACTTAAAGTACCCTTCCCAACTTTTTTTAATCAGACTTCTCTTTTGAAAGCCCCATTTTTGCATTATTGAGAACTTCCTGTGGGAGGGTAGGGATGTCACATTTATCAGAAGCCATGGTTTAGTTTTATCCACCAGTAGCTAATTTAAACTTTGAATGTCGAATCGCCATAAGCTTAACCAAAGTGCTCATTTTCCGCAATTAGTTTTATCCACTCTAATGTGTGGCCAATAATTCTGTTGAAGCATCCTTTGTTTTCCTTCAAAATGACTCCTGGTCCACTCCCTCTAAATTTTGTAAATAATCAGGCTTGGAAGCATACCAACCAAATAAACATATTGATGTTGCTTTGACATTTGACCATACCAATATAAAAATCAATCAATTCACCATTGGTTGGGGTATAAAGAATTGCTGGTCAAGTTTTCTTGCAGAGTAACTCCAAACCTTCTCTTTTATAATTTATAATAAATAAAAGCTCAATAAAGTGGAGAGAGAGTGAGGTAATGAGAAATTACCGAAAAAGGATAAAACACCCTAAATACTGCATGCCAACATACCCAACAATTAAAAAAAATAAATAAACAAAACAAAACAAGAAGGTTACATTCAACATATCTAAAATTATTTAAAAGACAACACTAACAGAGCTATAACTTTTGGACTCAACACCCTGCTCAAAACCAATATATCTTCAGATTAGTAGCCAACAATCCACCCCTTGCTGACTCAACAGACCCTTCAAACCTATCCCCTTGAAACTGAAACCACTAAGAGACCACCACACCATTCATAAACAACCTTCTCAAATTTCAACTTCTCCCCTTCTTCTATCTCCAAAAATATTCTTCTTGTATTTTCTTCTCCTTCTAAATATAATAGGCCCACCCCTGAGCTGAGCCGGGCCAAATATCTGGCTATTCGAGCTCGACTTGGAAAAGTGTTGAAAATGGGAATATCTCTAATATTATACATTCATTATATTAAACCAAAATAAATGTGATAAATGACAATGGTTTTTATTAATGATGAAAATGATTAAAAATTCAAAAAAAAAAAACAGAAAAAAGAGAACTAAATCATTAATATCTAACTAGTGACCTGCATAGTTTTCAAGGCGCCAAGGCGAGGCTAGGTGACAGGGGGGCACCTTGTCGGTTGTCGCCTAGGCAATGGAATTTTTTTAAGTGAAACCATATATCCTAGGGTAGTTCCCTAGGTTCCATAACCATCTTTCCTTAATAATTATCCATAATTTTCATAAGGGAAGTATAAATTTCATGTTTAAGTCTAGAAAAATCAACATTTTATGAGAGAAAAAGAAGAAAGGAAAGAAAATTCAAAAAATATAGGGGCTGAACCCTACTTTTGTTATAGGAAAAGAAGAAAAGAAAATGTGTTGATTAGACAAAATTTTATGTTCTTCCCTTGCTTATTGGTTCAGGTTTTCAAATCTTTGAGGGTTCAATCAAGGATCAAAATTTCAATACGATACAACCCGTATCAGGTGTATTGTATTGTATCTTTGGGGTCCCGATACACCTGTTTATAGGTGTTTTCAGGAACCCATTTTTTTAAATAATATATATAACTATATTTAAAAATGAAATTGAAATAACTAGCAAATTTGACCCAAAGGCTAAAGGGTATAAGAAACCTTACAGTGTATAAAGAAATGACCGACAGACTCTGGACTTCACAGTATAAACATCTTAAGGCCATGGCAATATCCTTGAGTTATTCCAAAATATCAACTTGAATCTGACCATGGAAGACTTTCCAGGAGAACACTGATGTTCTATTTATTTTTTTATCAGTCACTGATCGTAAGTACCAATATCTTAAATGGGACATTTTGGTTTCCAGATCCAATCAGTCCAGTTGACCTTTCCATCCAAGTCATGAAAATTGGAATTGCATTATCTAGTGAGATGATGCCAAAATAATATGATAAATTGCAATAAGAAATATCTCTATATTTATAGTTACAGTTATAAATTTCAGTATAAATTTTATATATATATAGTAAACATCTGAAAAATAAGTAAGTTTCAACGAGTACCAAATTTTTTAGAATATAATTCTTGCAAGAAGTATCAAGCTGAAAAAATGAAGGCACAAATGTTCTTGGATAAAGATTGTAAAGGCCTAAATTGAATCCAGTCTAAATAGTGTCATTATACCAACAACTTCCTGATTAGCAGGCAGGAAAATATGTACACAGAAATTCTCTTTAATTCATCACATTTTATGCTTATAAAATTTATTATAATATATAAGATGCAACTTGGCCATGTCAAAAATAAATAATTGAATTAAGATATTGAGTATATTTTTAAAAGAGAACTTAATTGGAGGGAGGGATATTGCATACTTGTGTGAAGCAACAAAAAGCTCTTCATTTTTGGCACCTTTTAGATTATCCGATCCCAACTTAACTAGGAAAGTACGCCAGTGCAGCCGCTCCTCAGATGGAACCCCATGAAAGCTGCAATATGGTGTAAACCATAAATATATCCTCCAATATATATAAACCATGTTGTTGTGCTAAGGAAAATCAGGTTGAGCAGCTATCTTTGTTGTAATATTACTAATTCCATTCTAAGTTGAAGGAAAAAAGAAAAAGAAAAAGAGCTGATTAACAAAATAATTGTACCCATATTTGGTGTAGTGCTGAAGACTTTAACTAAAAAAAAAATGGAGGCAATATACATTTTTGATAAATAAAAGAATGGAATAGAATATGGATTGTGCCAAGCACCCTTTGACATTTAAGCTAGCAGGGCATAAATTGCTTTCTTGGGGGCCACCTTGTTAACCTCTTTCCTATCCAATGCATCAGCTAGCTATTGGCTGATAGGTTGTTCAGTTGTTCTCAATTATCTAGCCATTTATTTTACTTCTCTCATGATGTTTCTGCATTCCCAAGAAGCTGTGCTGTTACTTGAACCATTTTACCACTACCACACTCTACAACTAGATCTCTATAGTTGAGAGATCTTCCCAGCCTTAAGACATGCAGCACTTCTAAGTGCTAACAACTAACAATTCAACCCTTGTTGGATCACCCTAGTCAATAGGTCCAAAAAAAAGCCAGGATAGCACCACCACCCAAGAGCTACACTCTACCACTAGATCTCTAAAGTCTATAGTATGCCTGAATTTCCTATATTGTCAAGGCTACGTGATGCAGGCATGAAAGCAAGAAATCAGTTTTCTCCCGAGTACTCATCCAATGGCAATTACATAATTTTTGGGTGTTTTGGACATTAACATTTTTAATTTTTTTTTTCTAAATGTGTTTTCTACTTTGTTAGTGTCTTAGGAGTAGAGTTGGTATCTTAAAGGATCAAACTAATTCATAGTCATATTGCATAGGTTTTAGAATTTTGAAAAGTTGAAGAAGCATTCGTGTTATTTTTCTTTCTTCCTATTTTCTAGGGTCAAACCTTGTCTGATTTGCATGATTTGCTATTATTAAATAGATAGTTGAATTACTACCCACAGAAACCAAGATCTTGTAAATCTAACAGGTCCCAAGAGAGTTATTATCATTTTATTGATAGGTGTCAATCCATGACAGGATTTAGGTCTTCTATTTCTTTGAGTCAGCTTGGAGTTGTTTACAGTTTTTTAGTAGGTTAATAAAGTTTTGTTAAAGTTATTTTAGGAGACAAAGTACTTATTTGAGTGTTTCTTTGGGTTACCTATAGGGTTGCCTTAACGTTAAAATAGTTAGGATTTGTTTTGAGATAGTTTCTTAGTTGAAACTGGAGTTTGTCAAGAGAGATCCGAGCCCTCATGTTGAGTCTATCATCATCATCATCATCATCATCATCATCCATGCCTTATCCCAACTGTATGAAGTCGACTAAGACAAATCAGGATCCATATAATGAGTGTTTGGCAAAATTTTTGGCAAAATTTTTAGTGTTTGCTTCCAACCTGACACACCCTCCTTTATCTGGGCTTGGGACTGGCAGTGTAAGACAAGCTCACACTGTAAGTTGAGTCTATAAATATGGTAGTTGAATTTAAAGATTTAAGGGAATAAAATTTTCTTTTGATGTTACCTGTAATTAATAGCTGATCTTCTTTCTTTCTCCTTTTCTGTTAAAGGTGTACCATTTCTTCTCTTTCTCTTTTCTATTCATATTTGAATCTCTCCTCTCATATTTCAGATCCTTGATTCTCCCTCTTCTTCCCACCAGCTCACCCACCCAATTAGGACTTCCTCTCCTTCTTCTCCTACATCACTACATCCATCACAATTTAATTTGATAAGGTTACACACTACAAGACCCAATTTGTGAGTGTCCTAATCCTGGATGAACTCTTAAAGAAGAAAAATGCTTTGCCATCCTCTAATGATGTCATTTGTGGACAAAGGGGTAAGAGTCTCCAATGATATTACCTAACCCACCACCTTCATAAAGATGTTTTCTATTGGAGCTTCCCTAGTTTGGTTCTTGTCTCTTCAAATTGCAGTAATTCTCTCTCCTCCCAAATTGTCCAAAGAAGTGCTACCCTTTACATCTCTATAATACCTCCCCCCTTCTGTATGAACTACTTACTAGATATACAAACGATCAAAATGTTAATAAATTATATATAGTAAGTAGGTCACCAATTTCCTCGCATATAAAAGCATGTACAAAAAATTAGCTAAAAAAATCTGAGTGAGCATTCATTCAAGTTTAACAAACCCTAATTAATATAGACAAAAACAAGCAAAATATGATAATTCAATGAAAATTAGCTAAAATAGTGAATCACATTGGCGATGAATGTAAGAGAAGAGATCTGCTGTTAAGATGATACATCATAGAAATGTACAGAGGAGACGCTACGTACCGTTCGACGAGGATGTTACCCTCCAAGTTGGAGAAGAGAACAGCGAGCAACATTTTTGAGTCGATTCTCTCGTTCGATCTTCTTCGGAACCTCTCTTCAGTAAAGTTTTAAAATAAGGGAAACTTCGCGATTAGTACCCTGTAATTTGGGCCTAATGTCATTTGGTCTCAAATTTTAAAATTTTAAAATGTGACAATTTAATACGACCAATTACTACTATGTACCTTGATCCCCAAGTTTTACCGAACGTTCAAAACATGTTCTTCCAAGTACCCTGTAATTTGGGCCTAATGTCATTTGGTCTCAAATTTTAAAATTTTAAAATGTGACAATTTAATACGGCCAATTACTACTATGTACCTTGAGCCTATTGTTACTTCAATCCAGTACCTACCGTTAATCACCTATTAACCAGCCGAAGAAAGACACATGCTCTTCCAAGTGTCATCTAATTTTCTTTATCAATCATCCAAACAATGACAAAAAATTAAGTCTTACATCCTTGTCTCTTTTATTCAAGAAAGTTGGGGTCCAGAATGCCCATTGAGACTAGACCTGTTCATGGGTTGGGCTCGGCTGGGTTCGGGCTAGGCTTTTACTCTTTATTAACAGAAAAATGTTAGGCTCGAGCCTGAGCCCGAGCTTGGCCTGACCAATGGGCCTATAACTTGGGCCCGAGCCAGGCCCTGATAAAAAGCCCAAAGCTCAAACCCAAGCCTGAAGCCCGACCTAATAAAAGAAATTCGAATTTTTCCCTATTCAAGTGAACATTATCTATTTTAATTCAGATGTTTTTCCTTATTTAAATGAACAATGGGCCTACAAGTGAATCAACAACCTTCTTAAATCAAAAAATTTATTCAAACAAACATCACAGAGGGCTTTTACTTAGGTTTAATTATAGATCGGGCTCGGGTCGAGCTATTTTGGCAAAGCCCGAGTTCGGCTCGAATTTTATGCGGGCTGGGCTTTTTGGCCCGAGGTTAAACCCGTGGGCCAAAAAGCCTATTCAAGCCCATCCGGGCCCAGGCCAGTCTGTCGGCCCACTCGGCCCATGAACATGTCTAATTGAGACGTGATTGATAAAGAAAGTTAGATGACACTTGATGGGCATTTGTGTTTTTTTCAAATGTCACTTAATGGCCGGTTAACAATTGATTAACGGTAGTTACTGGATTGACACGTTTTGAAAGTTTGGGTATTGAATTGTCACATTTTAAAGTTTAGATATTAAAATGTCACTAGGCCCAAAGTACAAGATAGTAATTGGGAATTTTTCCAATTTAATATCCAAACTTTTAAAACATGTCAATCCCAAATTGAAAGTTGGGATCACCATAATGTCCACTAAGACATGACTCAAACTTTCTTAAATATAAGAGACAAGGACTTGAGGCCTTACTTTTTCTATCAATGTTTAAATAGTTGATAAAGAGAATTAATTGAGAATAAAAGGTTAATTATATCTTTTCAAATGTCATTTAATGGCTGATTAATACTGATTAACAACACATACGGGATTGACACATTTTGAAGGTCCCAATATTAAACTGTCGCATATTAAAATAAAGTGACACTAATCGGGAATTTTTACTTTTCCATAGATGGAAACTGAATTGAAAGCTCACCACAGCCTAGAAGGAATCTTCCTACAAAAAAGGACCCAGAAGGGTGATTATACATGAACTACTTTTTGTCATTACAAGGAGTTGCACAATTATTAAGAAAACTTCTGTCAGGGCTTGGGTCACGTGGCACTTCTGATTGGTGGACTGGAGCCCTTTTAGCTTTAATTATTTTGAAAAATTTGAGGCCTAGGTCAGTAAGTTTATTATTATGCTCTCTTAAATGAAAGGGTTGAAAAGTATCCATTTGGGTCTGGGTCCGGGTCTGGCCGGATGAACAAAGTTGAATTTTGGAAAGTTTCAATTAATTAAGTCATTTAGGTGAAGTGGATCTGGTCCAAAAGAGAATTTGATTTTTTTGAAAATTTGATTGTAGGAGTGGCAATTTTTTCATCCTTACCCTCCTTGATGGGGTAGTTTTTTTGCTTAAACGATAGGTTTTGGGGATTCTACAATCCATACAGGTACAAGTAGGATATGGTATTAGGCTAAACCCGACCCTCCCTAATTCACATATTACTATAAAGCATATAAACATTATATACTAAGTATTGAATTTAATAATATTTAGAATTTTATGTGAATGATAATTGATAGTTTATGTGTTTTTTATATGTCTTAATAAAATAATTAGAAATCTTGATGTTTATTTGTGTTGTTTTACTTATTTATTGCTTATATATAACAAGAAATAATAGGAAATTAGATGCATGTTTTAAACCTAACCTGCCTTTACCCTTAAATGCGGGGAGGGTTCTGCACTTTCATGTGTAAGTAGGGTTTGGATCCTCAAAATCCAACCCCCTATGGGTTATGGGGTGAGTACGGGTTGGGAAGTGGGTAGGGTCTAGAATTTACAAAACCCTCCCTGAACCCATCCCATTGCCATCCCTACTTGGTTGGTTTAGTCAAATGGAACTTGTGGTGAAAAATGGATCGTTGGGTAGATTAGACACATAATAATCCGAGGTCTTCAACTACTCTGGTCTTTTTTTAGCTTTTTTTATTTTATTAAGACAAGCTGACCTATTATAAATCGATTACTTAACCAGAACCAGGAAGGATGCTTTTCATGGACTGTTCCAACTATTCTGTTTTTTTAGCATGGTTCAAAGTACCAATACATATCAATTTTCAGGGTCATCAAAATAGTAAATAGTAAATACTAAGATTTAGGACATGTGGTCATGTTCAATGCTTAATAGTCTCTCATTGATGGCCATGTTCAAAGCTGCACACCTAGAACAATTTTTATCGATAAATATCACAAGCCCAAATCTCCTAAAAGAAAGGGAAATTCCTGATAAGTACCTTGTAATTTAGGCTTTGTGACAATCTAGTAACTGAACTTTCAATTTGCGATAATCCAATACATGTTAATTTACCATCAGTCAAGACCACCACGTGAGATCAGATGCAGTTTAAATAATTTCATAATGCCAAAACTAACTTTTATGGTAATATTCAGACCATTTTACCCTTTTTCTTTGATATAGTCTACTCTGAAACTCTTAGGAGAGATAAATACAAGTTTGGGACAGCAATAAAGCCCTCTATCTCTGACGTCTACCTCTTCCTCCACCCTGCAGCGATAAACTTTGATTAATTGATAGCAGCAATAGAGAAGGAAAAAGAGTCTACTCTCACCATTTAACTCAATTAGGAACTAGTTGATACAATGACGAAGAAGGGTATTGCATCACGTATTTCAACTTGGGTACCCCTTAAACTGGTTTCAAGAGAAACAATGGTACTGCATCAGAAAGTGGCGAAGAAGGGCATTGCATCTTTCTCTTGAAACCGGTTCCCACTTGCAGAGTAGACCGACGGTGAGTTAAACTGGTCCCCACTGCATCAAAAAGTGGCGAAGAAGGGTACTGCTCAAACTAGTTTCGAGAGAAAGATACAATGGTTGATACAATGACGAAGGTGTATGAATTATCTTTCATCGCATATTTCAACTTGGGTGATGTCGAAGTTCGCTTGCTTGAATTATAGGAATGTCGCAGATGATCCTGGTGAGTTTTATCATGTTTGAGCCCTTGCTTTCAACCAGCCAGTGGGAAGCTTCATTGGAAGATGGAGTCATAGTTCTGACACAGGAGCCCGAACCCCAACGTTGTTGTGCATCTTGTCTTGGTTCCCCAGTTCAGGTAGATGGGGACGAACTCGGTGAAGTGAGTGTTGGCTGCTTTCAGGAGAAGGGGGCTGTGATTTTGCCCTTGAAATGGAATGGTCTCGGTTGTGGAGGCGGAGGAGAGAGCTAGAAGGGCAAGGAAAAAGACCGAGGGTGGAGCCAAAGATTGATCTTATTCTGAAAAAATAGTAAAAAAACCATACTTTGGTTGTCTCCTCCGGCGTCAACAACAATAGGTCGTCTTCTCCGACAACAGTTGAGTTAAAAACAAGGGGTACTAAAAGAAGATGCAATTTATTCTAGTGATTTCTTCCAAAATACACGAAGAAGATATTCGTGCAACACCGTCTGGTGTGTGACTCATCGATTTCAACCTTTCCAGCATTGTATTCTGCTTGACATCATAGGCGGGAGGAACTGCCGAACTGGTTTCTTTGGAACTTCAGGTCATTTAGTGGATAAACAGTGGTTCCCACTTTCATCATTTCGAAAAATAATTCATACATTGGTCAAAATCGCAGGTGGCTAATTATGTCTTTTTGCATTCTGAATTCTGACCCGGATCTGACTCAACCCAACAATGACCCTAGGAGTGCTATCACCAATGTTTATAAAGTTGACTTCAATGGACCCATGACAACTCAGTCATACAAACTCTTAAAATGGAACTTGGGCAATGGTTTTAACAAGATATCCATATAAAAGAGAAGACAATAGAGGAAAAAAGAAAAAGCAAAAATGGCAAAAATTCCACATTGGTCCTCCAAGACATAATTGCATCCTACCAATAGTTTAATAGCATCATTGTACCTTGATCAAAAGAAATAATTGTAAAACAAAGTCAATAAAGAAACATGTTGGCTCACCCAAAGGGTGACTATATCGAAGTAACCAGCTCATATTACAATAGACAAGATTCCAGCATGACATGAAATGGTTATTGATTAATTTTCCTGTTTTGGCAGAAGAGAAGCCAGACTAGCCCTCCAGCCAAAAATTAGCGATGGAAATTGCTTTTTGTGAAGCAGAGCTGCCAAACCTAGTGGTGAGCTGTTACTCCGACAAATCTCTTGCTTGGTACTCATCTCAGAGGACCTGTATCAAAATCTCCACAATAAACAAGTTCCTAAATCAAAAGATTATTTCACATCCATGGTTCACATACAGAGATACCCTGGTAAAGAAACCATATTGTCCATAAGAATAACCAAGCCATAATTTGAGAATTTTATTTTTGCTATCGACTGTAGAGGTGCTTACAAAAACCAACCATCGAAACCCCAATGAGGATCGCAGCCTCATCAACAATCTATAACAAGTCATTCATTCTATGGCTACAGAGTTGGGAATTTGGAACTCAATTCCACAAAGCATGGACGCATGATCAAGAACTGAAAAGAAAAACAATAAGAAAGGGGTAATCACTAATATGTAAGATTTTGTTTCATCATCACCACTAAACCTTGTCCCAACTATATGGGATCAGCTACATAAATCATGTTTAGCCATTCTGTTCTGTTTCACCAATATGTATAATATTGTCTCTAAAAGCTAAAAAAGAACTCCCACATCAGCAAATTCATATTGTTTTTAATGATGTGGCAATTGTTTTTTGCATTGAAAATATCATACATATTGGCAAACACCCCTTAAATCATCTTGTAAGAAAAAGGAAAAGAAATAGGGAGCTTAAGTCTGTCTTCTCTATTCCAAGCATCATGATGCAGTTTCTGATAAATTTACATAAAAGGAAAATTCTATAAAACAGTTATGAGGCCAGCTATGTTGTATGGAGAAGAGTGTTGGGCAGTTCAGAAACATGTCCAGAAAATGAATGTGGCAAAAATGCAAATCTAAGATGGATGAGTGGAAAAACTAGAAAGGATAGGATCATGAGTGAAGTTATCATTTGGAACCTATGAGTAGCTCCAATAGGTGATAAAATGAGAGAGAGTAGACTAACAAGGTTTGGGCATGTGAATAGAAGACCACTAATTGTGCCGGTTAGAAGAAGTAATTTGTTATACATGAAGGGGCTAGAAGAGCTCAGGACAGACCAAAAAGGGCATGGGTAGTAGTAAGGAATGATTTAAGCACTAATAATTTAACAGTGGATATGCAAATAGAATGGATTGGTGAAGCAGGATTCATGTAGCCAATCCCAAATAGTTGAGATAAGGCATGGATGATGATGATTCACTTATAGTTACAGTTAGTTATCCATGAAATCATATCAGATAGAAAAGAGTTCTCTGCACTTGGCACAACACCACATATCAAAGAACAATGAGAACATCTTTTTTTTTTAGATAGAATGTGAACAGGACTAATTATTTCATTTGATGGTTTTTCTTCCTTTTTATTGGGGGGGGGGGGGGGAGGGGGGGAGGGAGTTATTAAATGCTGAGGGGAGATTTGATCCAAAGGCTGTGTTTGGTTGCAATGCAAATAAATTTGCACTGATACAAAACCATGGCAGTGCAAATGATTTGAGTGTAAATTTTGGCCTATTTTTGCTTCAAATTTTAGCTTATTTTATTTGATTGCAGTACAAATGAAATAAACTAAAGCATGAAGCAGAATAAAGTAAAATCTAAAACAAAATTAAACAAGAATTTGCATTTTTTACATTTGGACTCCCATGCATTTGTACTTGTATAAATAAATTTGCACTGCAACCAAACACAGCGTAAGAGTTGGGTTTGACATCCTAATGTAGTCCCAACCTACTCCCCAAAGTCCAGCCATCTTTTTTTCCATTTCTGTGAAAGTTTCCTCCTCGGGAAAGGTTCTACATAAACCCCATGGGAAGGGTCGTATACCACAAATACAAAGAACAAAGATAAAGATTTCAGCAACTGGTTAGTTGGAAATGTGTCTGATCGATTCATATTGATCAACTATTTTCACCCTGAAGTGCAAAAGATAAATATAAACTTTGAGGTGAAGAGAAGCGACCAAATGGTCATAAGAAGAATATGCTGGATGGTTGGGAATCTCGGATTATCAACTATTGGTCCTAATATGAAGTATGAAAGGTAACTCAACTCAGCAACTAAAGGAAGGACCCAGAGAGAGGAACAAGAATATTGCACTATAAATAGTAATGGTTCCACTTCAAACCTTGAAATCAAAGAGAGAATAGGTAGATACATACAGAGATGGCACTGAGCCTTCGTATGCAAATGTTGATATTCCCTGCCGTTGCTTATGCTTGGGATTGGCTGTGCATAGCACGTACACTCTTCCACGACGTTTAACTGTCCGACAGAATTCACACAGCTTCTTCACAGATGCCCTTACCTTCATGACTGCTGAAGATAAAATTCATTGATCTATCAGTTATCATGTCCAGATACTGAAAATAATACATATTATCACCAGATGGAAATAAAGAAACATACACAACACATTTATGAAAACAATAGTACAATGATATCTAGTGTATAAGGCATGCTTTTTAAAAGCAAATAAAACCCATGAGTATCTAGTGTACAGCTTCCAAATCTAGTAAAGAGAAGGTCACTATCCACACACCAAAAACTTTGAGCATGTGAAGATGACCATTTTTTAGTCTAAAAACTATCACCTTTTATGCTCTTTTACCTAAAACTTAGCATGACATTACTCTCATCAAATCTACATAACCCTCCCAGCTTACTTCTTTTCCCTGTTTAGAGCACCGGCCAAGTTAATAAAGAAAATTGGGAAAAAAATCATTAGGGGCTTCCTTTGGGAAGAAGTCATCTATTAAATTCAAAGAATGTAACGAACAGTAAGGAGAGAGGGGTTTGGGAAATTAGTTATGAAGGTTTCCCATTGAGAGAAATACCTAAATGGATTCATGGTTTGAACTCCAATGGGTGAAATTCAGGTGCTTGTTGGAATCTAACCTAAGGCATGAGAACCTGCCGAGGTTCTTTGAAATCTGCTCGGAAGAAGCCTGGTACAAGGTGTGGGTGGCTTCAGAAGTTGAATGGTCCCGGTGGGAAGGTGCTCCTAAGGTAGAAGATGATGAGCTGGCTAGGTGATGGACATGTGGAGGGCAGAGGGTGGGAGATGAAAAGCTGGAGCAGACAAAAGTTATTTTTGGGGTTACTGAGCCAGCTGGGGAAAACCAAACAACAAGCAACCTAATTAAGGAAACTAATTCAAACTCAAATGGGTTTGAATTAAACAAATTAATGGCGGGCTCTTCTTCTTATGCTGATGTAGTGAAGAGGCAGGATGGGTTGGGGAGCCAAAAGGTTTGGTCCGAGCCGTTGAAGGTGGCGGGTGGGTCGGGTGGGGTGATGTTTGAGTCAGGACAGCATTGGAAGGGCCCACGTGACAATTTAAAAGGTCATGTGGGTGGGTTGGGCGGTCTGGAGTTTGAGCCGGAGCTTTTGTTTAAGGGCCCACGTGACAACATAAAAGGTCACGCGGGCGGGTCAGGTGGGTGTAACACCGAAAGGAGGCTCCACTTGAAGGACCCACGTGATAACTTAAAATGTCACATGGGTCAGGGTATGAGGACTCTTCTTGGGCTGCTGATAGACGATGATAATGGTTTATCATTGTCCCAAGTCGCGATAAGGGGGGGAATGCGTGCAGCGGCGGAAAATGGAGAAGAAGTTGGATCTGCAGTGGGTTCCCCGACAAAGTCTGGAGGAGCTTAGCCCCTTGCGACGCTCCTCAAAGAGGCCAAATCCAAGATACGCTAGGGAAAGAACTGAAGAGAGAGAAGAAAAGGATGAAGGCTAGGTGCAGTGCAATGAAGGAGATGAAGAATCAAAGGACTTTTCTGATGATGGTACTAGCATGGGCAGTGTAAATGATGAAAGTAGTTGTGTTGGAGGTGACATGGACAGGTGGAATATTGCAAGATTATTTCAGGGTGAAGATTGTAATCGGCTTAACTCATTCCCAAGACTACAGAGTGTGCGAGGAATAATAGAAGGGGCAAACCGGGAGAACCGAAAGCAGAGCAGGAACACGCCATCTAGGGGTGAACCAGAGGTAGGGTGGAAAGATCACTAGGGTGACCAAAGGACAGAAGTACTTCCAACCAACTTAGGGAGATAGACGTTTACCAACCTCTAGAACAAGAGAGGGAGGCCGATAACAATCCTTTTCTAGCATGTCCATCAGTCCCAGGTAACCAAGTGAATTCGGTTTTTGCTACTAATGTGTCTCTTGTGTCTTTGGTTCCAGATTCCGTTCTTGTTTCATGTCCTGTAGCCCATGAATATGCAACCGAGCTAGTTGGCGGGCTCTTCGAGGAGGGGGAGAGGGGAAGGAAGGAAAGTGGGAAGGTGCGGGAAGGTATAGGAGTGAAAAAGTGTGGGAAATCATTGAAAGAGTGTTTAAGGAAGTGGAAAGAAAGCTAATCTGGAGGAGGGAAGGGGAGGAAGGAAGAGGGGAGGGGTCAGTGGAGTGGAGAGAAGGGAAGGAGGGTAGAGATGGAGAGGATAACGAGGGGAGAACAGGGAAAGAGGTAGGTAACAGGAGAGGAAGGATGGATGGAGAGGAAAGAAGAGAGGTGGGACCAGAGGAGAGGAAGAAAGGGCAGGTGGACAGAGATGGAGGGGATTCTGTAGGAAGGACAGGGTGGAGGACTCGGTGAGAGAAGACATGATAGCAGAATTTGTAGGGAAGTTGGGTTGTAGGTTGGAAGATTTGAATGTGTTGAAAGAAAGCTTACAGAAGAGGAAGGAGATCAGAACAAAGAAGAGGAGATTAAGTGAAGTAGAGAGATGTAGAAGGTGACAAGAAGCTCGGGGTAAAAGGAGATAGAAGGAAAGGGGGAAAGTAGTGGGTAGGTGGCAAGGGGTTTAAAAAAGAAGCGGAACGAAGATTCTTAATTGGAATGTGAGGGGAATTGGGAGTGCAAGGAAGAAACCGACAATAAAAGAGGTAATAAGGAGGTATGACCCAAACATTGTGTTGTTGCAAGAGTCTAAGAGAATAGAGTTTAATAACAAATGGGCAAGGAGTGTTTGGAAAGCTGGGGGGATTAGCTAGGTGGTTGCTCCCTCGTGGGGTGCTTCCGAGGGGACTGTAACAATGTGGAAGATGGATGTGGTTGAAGGTTTGGAGGAGTTGATTGGAAAGTACTCAGTTTCCATGAAGTTTAAGCAGCAAGAGGATGATTATATGTAGGTGCTCATAAATGTATACAAACCAAATGACTACAAAGAGAAAAAGGAGTTGTGGGAGGAATTGGCTGATGTTAGAGGGTTGTGGGATGGGCCCTGGTGCGTGGGTGGGGATTTCAATGTGATCAGATTCTCGGAGGAATCCAATAAGGTTAATCAGAGGGTGACAAAAAGCATGAGGAAGTTTAGCAGTTTTGTGGATGCCTTTGAGCTTAAAGAGATTCCCCTAACCCACAAGACATTTACATGGTCAAATATCCAATCTAGACCCATTTGCTCTAAGCTAGATAGATTCTTGTTCTCTTTGGATTGGAAAGAACATTGGGGAACCTTAGCTTCTAGAACTCTCCCAAGGGTGACCTCAGATCATTGGCCCATAGTGTTATGTAAGGAGGAAAGAAGGTGTGGAGGTCCTACCCCCTTTAGATTTGAAAATATGTAGTTACTTCATCCAAGGCTTACTAACAAAGTGAGGGAGTGGTGGTATGAGTGTAACCCAATAGTGGAATGGGAGGGGATGAGAATCCATAAGAAACTACAATTCTTGAAAGCAAAAATCAAGGAGTGGAATTTGGTGGTGTTTGGGAGGATAGAAGAAAGAAAGGGAGCTCTGATGGATCAACTTGAAAGCCTGGACTCTAAAGAAGAAATGGGGGAATTTGAAAAGGAAGACGATGAACTCAGGAGAGGTTTGAGAAGACGGTTAGAGGACTACCTGCACAGGGAGGAAATTAGCTAGAGGCAAAAATCTCGGTGTAAATGGCTATAAGAGGGAGACAAAAACACTAGGTATTTCCACTCTTTGGTAGATGGCAAGAGAAGGAAGAACTTTATCTCCAAATTGGTAGTAGATGGAGTTGAGTTGATACAACAAGAGGAGATAGTCGGGGCCTGTGTGGAGCACTTCAAATCCATTCTAAGAAGGCATGTGAGTAGAAGGGTGTGGGTAGAAGGATTGGATTGGCCAGATGTAGGGGTAGAGAACAGGAGAAGGTTGGGTAGAAGCTTTAGTTTGGAAGAGATCAAGGAGGCTGTGTTTTCTATGGATAGAACAAAAGCTCCAGGGCCAGATGGGTTCACAATGGCTTATCAGGACTATTGGGATATTTTGAAAGATGATCTTTTGCGGGTGTTTGAGGAGTTTTTCAGGAGAGGAATTGTCAATCTAAGTGTGAACTCTACATCTATTGCCTTAATTCCAAAAAAGAAAGATGCATCCCACTTGAAGGATTTTAGACCAATTAGCTTGGTAAATAGCTTGTATAAGGTCATTGCAAAAGTGTTGTCATTGAGGTTGAAGGAGGTATTGCCAGATATCATTGCACATTATCAAGGAGCTTCTGTGAGTGGAAGACAAATTACTTATCAGATTTTAATTGCTAATGAGAGTGTGAAGAACTTTAAGAGGGATAAGAAGGGGGTGGTCTATAAGTTGGACTTGGAAAAGGCTTATGACTTGGTGGACTAGGATCTCTTGAGGAAAGTTTTGACTAAATTTGGGTTTGGGGCTAGACGGTGTAAGTGGATCATTGGTTGTGTTTGGAATTGTCATTATTTAGTGCTAGTGAATGGGACATTGGTAGATTTCTTTCCAGCCAATAGGGGTATAAGACAAGGAGACCCCCTCTTTCCTTTCTTGTTCATTCTAATTGTAGAAGTACTGAGGAAACTGATTTACAGAGAATTCTAGGGGGCTCATTAGAGGCTGGAGAGTTGGGAGGGTGGAAACCCCCCTCACTCACTTATAGTTTGCTAATGACACGATTCTATTTTGTGAAGGCGGTAATGTGAGCTTTATCAGGAACTTGAAGTCGATGATACAACTGTTTGAGCAAATGTCCAACTTGAAGGTTAACCTTGGGAAAAGTTGTGCAGTGGAGGCGAATATGGAGGGAGAGATCAAGAAGAGTGCTGAAGTGCTAGGGTGTAAAGTCTCGGAGTGGCCATTGAACTACTTAAGGTTGCCATTAGGTGATAATCCTACGAGAGAGCTTTTGGAACCCGCTAGAAAAAGAACTACCTCTCTCTTGATGGGAGAATTACTCTAATTAAGGCCACGCTTGCTAACTTACCCATCTTTTTCCTGTCGATGTTTAAAATCCCAGTGAAGGTTTCTAACAGATTGGAGAAGCTGATGAGAGATGTCCTGTGGGAGCCGGAAAAGGAGAAGAGGGATCATAAAGTTAGCTGGGAGATAGTGTGTAGGAGTAAGACTTGTGGTGGTTTGGGGCATGGGAATATTAGGAGAAGGAATATGGATCTTCTGGGAAAGTGGTTGTGGAGGTTCCCTATGGAGAAGGAGAAGCTATGGGCTAGAATAGTGGCAAGTATACATGGGTTGGAGCACAATGGATGGGACGCTAGAATCAGAGCTAAGATCACAAGCAATTCTCCTTGGAAAGCCATTCATGACCCGCTACTAGTATTCTCCCCTAGTATCAGGTATGATTTGAATTCCGGTAACTCCATAAAATTTTGGGAACAAACCTGGGTGGGGAGTGCCCCTCTAAAGGATCAATTTCCTTCTTTGTATGCTCTATCTAATTTGAAAAATGAGACAATCTCATCTTTCACCACCCTGTCCTCTTCCACTTCTGGGATTGGGTGGAACTTAGGTCTAAGAAGGGATTTGAGGAACTCAGACTTCGACAGTATTTCGAGCCTTACTGCACTTCTTGATAACGTTGTCTTAGACCCCACTGGGGGGGATTCTAGAATTTGGACACCTACCCCAATGGCATCTTTTCTTGTGCTTCCTTCTTCAAAGTCTTAAGTTAGTCCACCAGTCCTACTTCCCCCCTTTCCCTGTTGATGAGGTTTGGTGCAGAGCAATACCTCCTAGGGTTGGTAGTTTCTATTGGGAAGCCTATCTAGAAAGAATCAGCACTGGTGATCTACTCCAAAAGAAGAGACCCAATACTTGCTTGTCACCTCATTGGTGTGTTCTTTGTAAAGCGGATGGGAGACTGGTCTTCACCCACTGGTGTCTTGCCATCTTGCGAGGTCAATTTTGGGATTGGGCTTTCTCCCTATTTGGATGTAGCTAGAATCCTCCATCAAACTTGCAGGGCCTTTTTTCCCCTTCTTTTTTCAAGTGGCGGATAAAAAGGGGAAGGACTATGTGGAGAGGACTAAGGGTTGCAGTATGTTGGACACTTTGGGAAGAAAGAAATTCCAGGATATTCTCACAAGATGAGAGAGGTGCAGCAGATCTTAGGGCTATCATACATATTAGGGTTGTACAGTGGCTGAAATCTTTGGAGTTATTCACAGATTACAATGTGGATGACATGTTGAGGAAGTGGGGTGAAATTGCAAGTTGCACACAGACCAAGTCAGTAATGAGTGTGTCTTCGAACCCTCCACATGTTGGGTTCTTGAAATTAAACTTTGATGGGTGTAGTAGGGGAAATCCGGGACAATCGAGGATTAGGGTGTTTTTAGGGATGAGAATGGGGTCATTTCTGCCATGTTCTCAAGCTCAATTGGAGTGGGTGACTCCCTTAGAGCTGAAATCTTTGCAATTATGGAATGAGTACAGAAAGCTAAGGAATTGAACATCAGGAAACTCATAATTGAAGGGGATTCAGAGGGGGTGATAGGGTGGCTGAATAAAGATAACAATGACTTATGGAAGTACAGCAATGAGAGGAGGAAATTTAAGTGGTTGGTGCGAGAGATGGAGGCTAAGATATGCTGGGTTAAAAGATCGGCTAATTCCCTAGCTGATGGTTTAGCTAAACAAGGGGCAGAAAAGGATTCACTGTTTTGGGCTAAGCTGTAACTTTAGTGTTTTTTCCTTTTCTTGAGGTCCTTTATTGCTCTTGGAAGATAAGTGTGTTTGTCTTCCTCTTGTAAATCATCTATTGATGATTTAATGAAAGTGTTATTGATAAAAAAAAATGATCAAAACCACCGGGTGTCTTGGATCTCAGCGGCTGCGGAGAACAGGAGCTCGAAAAAAAGGCTGGAACGTGGGGGGGGGGGGGGCTCTCTATTAACTTTTGAAAGTAGGAATTGAAGGTGAACTAACCTGAGGGAGTGAGTGACCAAATTAGCTTATCTTGAGATGAGGGGGTGAGGAAGACTTCTGAGATCAAGGAGAAGAGTCGGGAAATGTCTGAGATTTCTGATTCTCTTAAGTCTCATTATAAGAAACTTGGTTGTTTGCCAAAAGGATGGTTGAGGAGACCAGGGCATTTTTATCTCTTACTAAGGAAAACAAGGAAGGGAAGGAAACTGATAAGGGATTGTTTCCCCACCAGAGGTCAGTCCAAAATTTTATTTTATTTCCATTACCCAATCTGTATCTAGTGAAGGAGATGAATGTATGTTGGGTAGTAAGAATATCTTTCCAAGGGTTAGCAAGTTGGCAGTTTGGAATCGATGGAGTGCTACCCCTTTCCAAATGATTATTTCCATATTTACTCCAAATCACTGCTGTCCAAAGAGCATTTTGTTCTACCTTGAATCTCCCAATCCACTTTTTGAGATACGGGACCCGTTTCTATTCGTGATGTGCCCAAGCCTCAAGATTTCCTTTCTTTGATTTACACACTATTTACCATTTGACCAAGTGATTTCTTTTTTCTCCCCCTCCATCCCGTAGGAAGTTAGAGAGCTGCCTTGATTAGGGTGAACCTACCCCCTTTAGAAATATAATTTCTTTTCCAGACTTCTAGCCTTCTTTCGCTTTTCTCAATGAGAAATTGCCAGAAGATATCGGATCTAGGATTTCCACCCAAAGGGAGTCCTAAATAACTAATTGGCCAAGTTTCTGTTCTACAACCCAAAGTCCTTTGAAGCTCTGCCAACTCTTGTTGAGAGATGTGTATACCAATGCTGCTCTTCTACAGATTGGTTTTCAGCCCTGTCACTGCTTCAAAGCATTTGATGATGCTTTTGATATTATGGATATATTCTCTCTTACCCTCTACAAAGAAGATTGTGTCATCATCATATTGAAGATGAGTGATGTGGATATTATCTCACCCCACCATAAAGCCTTTAAAACAGTCCAGATTTACTACCATAGACATAAAGGCATCGAGAATATCAGCCCTAAGTGTGAACAACAAGGGGGAGAGACGGCATCATTGTCTCAGTCCCCTTGAAGCCTTAAAGAAGTCCTTGAGATGGAGAACCTTGTTGATCTGATGCAACCCTTCATCCAATTAATCCAAGTGCTACCAAAACCTTTCAGCTGCTCTAAGGTGGCATTTGATAAATCTGAAATCTGAAATCTAAAAAGTTAAAATGAAATTAAAAGTGTCTGAAATCTGAAAAGAGGCATAGATGCTTTCCTACATTTTAGAGGCTCTGAATAGATAAGATTGTTTGTGTTGGATCAAACCTTTAACATCTGAAATTCCCTGATTTCACTATTTTACCCCTAGAATAGACTATTTGATAATTTTGAGTTCAATCTGTACTATTTCATATAAAATAATTTATCAAATTCGAAATAATATTTAATAATTAATAAATAAAAATTTAATAATTTTAAAATAATTAATAATTAATAAATATCATAAATAAAAATAATGAAATAATTAACACTAATCAAGATTAAAATAGTTAATAAAAAATTAATTAAATTAATAATTAATAATTAATAGTTTCAGTCATTAATAATTAATAATTAATAACAAATAAGTAATATTAAAATAATCAAAACTAAGTAAAGATTTAAATAAATAATAAAAATTACTAAAATCAATAATTAATTAATAATTAATATATAAAACAAATATAAATTATATTTTTACTTGCAATACCAACACTTTTGCTTGCATTTTACAATCTCACTCCAAGGAAATGGTCCCCCAATACACTTGGTTTGATGCATCTGCCAAACTATTAGCCGACCTCTGGATCCAATAATGTTGCCACATTTCCATTCCAAATATCTCACCCTTTGCATGATTTATCTGTATTTCCAAGAACCATGCTATTTTTGTTCAGCTAATCAATCATTACTTGAAAATGCCCTCCAATACATACTTAACCCAACAACAAAAGCAACCCATTTATGTTTGCTTAGAGAAGATCAAACCAGGCTGACTTCCCATGTCATCCGGTTCAGTTCAGCAGCTTATATGCAGATCCATCCTTAAGCTAATCCAATCTAAATCTGGTTTTAGTTTCTTTTGTTCAACCAAATGGGTCAGCCAGTTCTTTATGATCATTGTCTTGGACATGCACGGATGGAAATTAATACTCATTCACTCAGAAATGCAACTCAAGCAGCTAGATATTAATACTCAGTTACTCTATTCCGAAATACTCCAAGAAAACAGCCTATGGTTCTGCCCTCAAAACAATCTGATCACAATGAAAAACCATTTATTATGAAGAAAAAGATTTCCCAATAAACAGCCACTATAAAACAAAAAATGCAGCTTTGTCTATCTCAAACAAATCAAAATAAATATACACAAATCAAGCAACCATGATAAACAAACCAAAACAAATATACTTCAAGAAAATAGCTCACTGCACCATCAAATTGTGTAAGTACTTCAACCTTTTCTTCTTAACTAAACAATTCGTTCAAGTCAACAAGTCTACAGGGAACCTGCTTACTAGACTACAGTACTGCAGATTAATAAAATATGTAAGCATTGCCAGGCATGATCTGTAGAATTTGGTTAATGGGTTTTAACCAAACGGTTTTCCTCAAAACTCTAAGATCAATTAATTATATTCTGAACAGTGTATATTGATCAAAAAAAGAATATTCTGAACAGTGTAGCAAACTATAGGATGTTCATTTTATTTGTTTAACAGATTCTTCGTGGACAGTGTGCCCATTAGGGTGTATAAGAACACAGAAATCAAACAAATTTTCCCTAATGAAAAGTCCATGTGGATCTTCTCATGTATATGGAATTAGAGGTGTAAATCGGGCCGTGCCACCCGTGGCCCGGCACGATTGTATGGGCCAATGGGCAATGCCGAGCTTGGGGTTTCAGGTCAGCGAGCTGGGCCAGCACGGCTGCACTGCCATGTTGTGCCGCCCGTGGCCTACGGGCTGGCACAGCCCAGCACGACCCATATATATTTTATACATAATATTTATATATTTATATATAATATATTATATAAATTATAATTATACAATAATGTATTTTTCAATTTTATTATACTATTTTATTCAACTATTGTATATATAAGCAATTGTATACATCAAAATTCATATAAAATTAAAATTTTAAGTTTTTTTCAATTTTTTAAATAAATAACTTTGGCCCGGTCCACGGTCTGACTTGGACCAAGGCTCAACCCACGGACCAGCCTGCCGTGCCGACCCCCCAAAATATCACAGGGGAGGGAGGCACGGCCCGGCCCGTCCAGCACAGCCCATTTTACACCTCTATATGGAATGCAAACAATTGGGCAACAAGGGGTGGGCTTGATAAGACAGATTGGAAGAAAGTTCCCCTTGTCTCCTCCTATAAGGACTTCAGTGTCAATGGTTACTAGTGGGAAGATCCTTAACCTGCTTGTGTTTCCACAACCCAGAATTGGTGGGATCAATATGAAGTTTGGCACCTCTCAGATTCTTAGAAGGAGGACTATGATTGGTCTATCTCAAACAACCATGATAAACAAATGCAGCTTTGTCTATCTCAAGCAAATCAAAATAAATATACACAAATCAAACAACCATGATAAACAAATCAAAATGTAGTTTTGTCCATCTCAAACAAATCAAACAATTGTAAACAAATCAAAATAAATAAAAAATCTGAACTAGGTTTCCTATGAATAGTCGTTTGAAGAAGAAGAAGAAGAAGATACCTTTGCTACTTGTTAACCGTTGGCTAGGAATCCGGCGTGAGGATGCTACTTTAACCCCAAAAAAATGAAGAATACGGTGAAAAATTAGATGTGTGACAACGAAGAAACAAAAAGGAGAGAAAAAAAAGAGTTGCAGCCATGAAAACATACCTAGAGCAATCTTCAAATGAGTAGCGGCAATCTTCTTTCCTGTTCGAGAGAGAAAACACAAATGAGCTAGGTTTTTAGGCTTGGGGTTAAACAAGGGCAAAATCACGTCATTTCAAAATTATCGGGGGGGGTGTAATTTCGACTTTGTGCTAACTCCGAAACGTGTCTAAGCGCGCTAAGAGTCAGGCCGTGAGCTTTCAATTTAAGACCTGAAAATAAAATTCAGACCAATTTTCAAAAGCAACACCGAACGAATCTGGTGTTTGAAAAGCAAGTTTTTAAAACACCAGACCTCTGTAAAGTGTTATCAAACACCACCTAAGATCCTTCATAGGCAACTCCAATCCAACCTATCATAATCCTTTTCAATGTCAATTTTGCAGACCACCCCTTTTTGGCTGTTTTTTTTCTATCTTCCACAATCTCATTTGCTTCCCATACACCTCAAGGTGAACTTTGATAAGAGTTGTGTGGTGGGAGTGAATGTGGATGAAAGGAGCCTAAGGGAATTTGCAGGTGAGCTAGGTTGTGCAATCTCGAACTGGCCCTTGACATACTTAGGCCTCCCTTTAGGAGACAATCCTAAGAATGTAAGCTTCTAGAATTCGATAGTGGAGAGGTTTGAGAAGAGGCTGGCGGCTTGGAAGAGAAAGTATCTTTCTTTAGGTGGGAGAGTCGCTCTCATTAGGTCTTACCCTAACTAACCTCCTTGTCTACTATCTGACAATGTTTAAGATCCCTTCAAAGGTCTCCAATATTTTGGAAAAATTAATAAGGAATTTTCTTTGAGAGCCTATAGAGGATAAGAGAGATCATAGGGTGATTTGGGAGGTGGTCACTAGGTGTAAAAACTAGGAGGTCTTGGGATTGGTAACTTCAAGAAAAGGAATATGGATCTGTTGGGGAAATGGTTGTTGAGGTTTTCATTGGAAATGGATAAATTGTGGACTGAGAGATTGTGGCCAGCTACATGGGCTAGAAGACAATGGCTGAGATCCTAGAATCATGGCACGGGCTACAGCCGCTTCTCCTTGGAAATCCATTCACAATTTGCTTCCAGTTTTCTCCCCTTGGATCAGGTATGGTCTAAACTCTAGTAACTAAATAAAATTTTGGGAACAACTTTGGGTCGGGGATTCACCTCTGAAGGACTAGTTTCCTTCCTTGTATGCTCTGTCAGATTTGAAAATGAACCTATCTCTTCTTTCTTGGTACTTTCAGACTCCACTTTTGGCTTTGGGTGGAACCTTGGCCTGCGTAGAGCAATTAGGGATACAAACATGGACAGCTTGTTAACTTTGCTAGCCTCCCTTGAGAATGTCTTCCTAAATCCTGCTAAGGAAGACACCAAATTTTGGACCCCTTCTAGCTCTGGTACTTTTTCTTGTGCTCCATTCTTTGAAACCTTAACTCAGCCTCCCGTCCCCTTTGGGTTGTCCTTTCCGACTAAAGAAATTTGGAGCGGGCCTATTCCTCCTCGGGTTGGCTTTTTTTGTTGGGAAATTTTCATGGAAAGAATAAACACATTTTACTTACCTCAAAGAAAGAGACCCAACTATTGTCTACTTCCAAATAGATGTGCTCTTTGTAAAGCTGATGGAGAATCCGGCTACCACCGCATGGTCTCTTGTAAAGTTGCTAAAACTGTATGAGAGTGGGTTTTTTCCCGCTTTGGGTGTTCTTGGTATCCTCCGGAGTGTCCAAAGTCTATTCTCTCCTTTTTTTAGATGGCCTAAGAAGCGAGGGAAGACTATGTGGAGGAGTATCAAGACAACGGTGTGTTGGTCATTATGGGAAGGAAGAAATTCACGTATTTTTTCAGACAAGGAAAGAACCCTGGAAGAACTGTTAGACCTAATCCTTTTAAGGGCTCCCACTGGCTAAAATCTTTGGAGTTGTTTTCAGACTTTCCTATAGGTGACTTACTAAGAAATTGGAAAGAGATTGCTTCCACTACTAGATGCAAGAGGACTCTTTGTCCCTCTTGGTCCCCTCCCCCTCAGGTTTTATAAAGTTGAATTTTGATGGCAGCAGTGTAAGGAATCCAAGGCCCTCTAGGATTGGAGGAGTTTTCAGGAATAAGAAAGGGATTGTTATTGCTTTATTCTCTAGCCCTATTGGAGAAGGTGACTCTCTTAGGGCTGAGATCCTTGCAGCACTTGAAGGAATTCGAAGCGCAAAGGAATTAAACATCAGTTGTTTGATCCTAGAAGATGATTCGAAGGTGGTGGTTAACTGGTTGAAGAAAGAGGACAATGGATTGTGGAACTTTAACAACGAAAAGAAACAGTTCTTATGACTGTGTAGGGACATTGAGATACAATACAGCTGGGTGAAGAGGAGTACTAACTCATTTGCAGATGGGTTGGCCAAGCAAGGGGCGAATAGGGAGTCTGTCTTTTGGGCTAGTTTTTAATTTTTTCTCTTTGTATTCTGTTATTGGGGAGCTAAGATATTTTATCTCCCCTCTTGTATCCATAATCCCTCTTTTCTTTTAATTTAATGAAGTTGGTGTTATTGATCAAAAAAAAAATCTATCTTCCTTTAATAAAGCACTTTGAGTGGGAGCAACTACCTCACTAATAACTCTTTTCAGCCGATTTGCCAAAACCTTAGCTATGATCTTATAAAGGCCACCCAGGAGGCTGATTGGTCGAAAATCTCTCACCCCTAAAGAACCAGTCTTCTTTGGGATGAGCTTGACAAAAGTGGAATTGGTACCCTTATTGATGATGGCTGAACTGTAAAAATCCTCAAACACTTCTAACAAATCCCCTTTTACTATATCCCAACATTCATGAAAAAAGGCCAAGGAAAACCCATCAGGACCTAGGGCCTTATACTCATCTAAAGAAAAAATTGCAGCTTTTATTTCTCCTCACTGAACTCCCTCTCCAACCAGGTTCTACTTTATTGAGATAATTTTGGTCCTTCCCAAGCTGTTAGGCTAGGTCTCCAGACCCTGTCAGACGAGTAGAGCTCTTTGAAATAGGAAACAATCTCAGAGACTATGAGGTCCTGGTACGAAATTAGTTGGTCTCCAACTTGTAGGTCTGAGATAAAGTTTTTTCTTCTTTTGCTATTTTCCCATCTTTGAAGGAAACGAGTATTGCCATCACCCTCTTTTAGCCTCTGGCATCTGGATCTCTGTTTCCAATAAAACTCTTCCCTTCTAACCACATCCTCCCATTCAGCTTGCACTTCCTTCCTCATTTCTCTTTCTTCTCTATCTAACTGACCATTACATTCTTTTTTATCCAAAATTGTTAGTTCACTCCAAATTTTCTCTTTTTTTGCCTTCAAGGGATTGAAGGTTCCTTGCTCCAAATTTTTTATCCATTACATTAACCCTGTGTTCATCCCTTTCTTCACGCAAAGATGAGAGAATATAGACTCCTTGTTCTTTTGATGTTTATTCTATTTCCTCAAATTGCTAGAAATTCTCCAAACCCAGCTTCACACTTCATTTTACAATGGAAATTCATTTGGGTTCTAAGAGTCAAGATTTTCTATTGGGAAGTTTATCTCCAAGTTATCAACACCTATAAAACAAAGGAAGGGGTAATTGTAATTTCCTATTGGGAAGCTTCTCTTTGGGGGAAGTCCATGGAGAATGATTACTTGGCACCCACCTGAAATAGGTAGCTTTAAGTTCAATTTTGATGAATGTTTTATGGGTAATCCTGGTCAATTAGGGGATGGTGATGCAGTAAGGGATGCGACTGGCACCATCAAGATAAGTTTCTGTGGTGCAGTTGGTGTCAGTAACTCATTGAAGGATGAGTTGTTGGAAGTGATAAAATGACTCAAACTATTGGCACTACAGTACAGAATTGGATGGCAATGAGAATTGATGGTGATTGTAAAGTAGTCATCTCATGACCCCACACTAAAACAGAATCAACTTAGAAGTTCACAATTCTGGTTAGGGAAGCCAAATATCTGGGAAGAAATCTGAACTGCTCATCTAAGTGGGTCCCAAAAATCAGATAATTCCCTTGCTGATAATTTAGCTAGAGCTGGTATCAACTGTCAATGGTGTATTTGGGGAATGCCTAGTTCAGGGGTCCAATTGTAATTTGGTTAGTATTCTCTTTGTATTTGTATGATAAGATTTTAGCCATTTTTTTTTGTACCTTCCCTGTTGTCTACCCTAGATAGATTTGGTCACTCACTCACTCAAAAAAAAAAAAAAAGAAAAAAAAAACGAAAAGAAAAGAAAAGAAAAGCTTAGCATGATATTTGAACATGTTATGTTTCTTCTGATGCATGACTGGATTGATGAAAGATACAGATTGGGTTATTAGTATGTTTTCTTTCATGTCATAATTTCATTTATGACTTGATCAACCAGACTAGTTAACAGATAGTTCAACTGCTTTAATCCTTGTTAGACCTCTAATGGCTTAGTGGTAAACAGTGAGATTTAAGAAACATTGGTTAAAATGTCATTAAGATAACAATTAACATGATATTATGTGAAGAAAAACTTTGAAGCTAGACCCGTGGTATTAAAATTTAGGAACTCTAGCAACCTAGATAATGCCACCGACCCACCGCTCCTTTTTTCTTTCATTAATTACACAAAACAGAGCATTGTTGCAATACAACAAAGCAAAATGATAATATTGAACAAAAAGCACTCAATGTTCATTAACCAATAAACAAGATACCCAAAGAAGAAGATTTGTATCTAAAAACTAAAATGCATCATACAATGAAAAGATTCGCAGATGAGGTGATATTGGAATGCCAAATGAAAAAGAAATCATCTCAGATTAGTTTCAACAGGATTTGGGCGAACAATGTCCTCATCCCAAATGCAGTTGTTTCCAGTGATTGATAAGAGTTGAGAAGAAGACGAGCTCACTTCATAAAACCCTAAAGAGAATTCAACCATATCTTTTCTAAATAACAACAAACAGATTATCGTAGACTGGGAGCTAGGGTTCCCAAATGCAATTGAAAGCCATGATGAAATTTGCAGTTAGCTTCAAAAAACAAAGCCGATATTTAGTGATCAATAATCAATATTCAGTAACAAAAATAATAACAAGCTCTGAAAAAAAAAAAAAAAAAACTTATGTATAAAAAAAATGAACGAAACAAGAGGAGGAAGGAACAAGAGCAAACTGATTTGTGTCCTCTCAAAATTTCTCATACCCAAATCAGTGTTCAAAAGATGAACGAACTACCCGGTTAAGGGTTGATATTCTTGACTTCCCCTTGCTCAGGTTTTGATGAATCCTCCTCTCATTCTACAGTTCGAAAACCCCCTTCCCTCGTCTTATGGGTTACGAGGGAGAGAAGACACACAGAGAAGTCCAACTAATACTGCTAAGTGCGGTGGAATATAGTCTATCAGATATGATCCTTAGGATTGGAATATTTTCTATTGCTCTAATCGGATCGTTAGAGCGAATATTGGTTCAATCCGATTCAATTTCATTTCAAATCCAGTTTTAAAACGTTGAAGGAAGAGGCAAGGCGAGGATTAGCCTCCAACCGGGGGTTAACCCAAGCCCAGTCCGACCCAGTCGACAGTTTTATGTGGGGGTGAGTATGGGTTGGTTCGGTTCAATTTTATAGTAGAACTTAAAATTTATCTTATAGGGGTCGGTTCCAGATTTTTGAAATTAATTATATCAAATTTCAGTGCGGCTGAGCTTAAGTTGAAAAGATCATGCTTAACCTCAGGTTTGAGCCTTAAATCCAATTCTTAGAATTGAACTGGGTTTAGCTTAAACCTGATCCAATCCGCCTAACTTGCACCCGTATGAAAAATGCAGTTACAAGACACAAGCAAAAACGCATACGCCTCTAACATTTCGAGACTTAAACCCTACATGTCAACTGTTAGGCTACCAAGGCCAAGTGATTTTCTTGCCTCAATTTTGATGCATGACTGAAAAATTAGGGTCTAATTTTGTGATGCAAAGTGACAACTAGTTGGTTGAATCCTGCCTTCACCAGCTTGGGGGGTCATGGATTGAGCCATTGAGGGATGGGCTACCCGCTGTTGTGTAGTCCCATGAAACTAAACAAAAGACAAAAAATCATTGCCACTGGGGCTCTGACCGGCCCTGTTGCAAAATCGTCCCAACATTCCGGGCTCAAACAGAAACATATGTGACAGGCTTTGACATCAAAGATCTTTTTTTTTTTTTTGTTTTTTGCAATTTCAATTAATGCATCCATGGAAAGGTCAATTGTAGGCCAAGCCAGGAGGCCCAAAGCTCAGGTTTAATGGGCGGGACTGGCCACTGGGCAGCCTAACCAGTGTCCAATCAAGGTTCAAAATATTGTAATATATGGGTGTATGTTATATATGTATCGTTTATCAGCAGGCCACTACCTATGTTGATTTTTTTGTTAAATTTATGTATGTAAATGAGACTTCTCAGTTTTCCCATATTATTTACTTTTCAGAATAAGTTGCTATTTTTTCCATATTTTGCCATTTTTACCCTTGGATTTCAGTGCAAATTACAAATACATGAATATATAAACAGATTCTAGTGCAATTAAAAAACATATGAAACCATTTAAATCCATACCTGTTCTCTCAGTATGAAACATAAATATTTTTTTGGGTATATTCAGGGTGTAGAATATGGGTTTTAGACTCAACTACATTTGTCATCAATATCTTCTGCCACCATTAATTAATGACCTAAAAAAACATTGGCCATCTGCTCACAAAGCTTAAGTTTTTTTTTGGGTAATAAGCACAACCTATAAAAGGAACCCACTGGATATTCTAATGGTTAATGCATACAACTCGTAATGTCTGAACTAAAATCTAGGTCTGTAGTTCAGTCCAAAAAAGTTTCATGAATAATTTCTAATGGTCTGGGCCTTGGATATTTGGAAGCTCAAAACCCACCAAATCCTGTATTTGTGATATCGATCGTCTGTAGGTTGTGGTGAATTGAATAACCACTTAAAAAAACAAGAAAATCAAAAAACCTTTTTAGTTTTAGTGATTAGAATGCCGTGTTGTTAACTTAATGGTTATGCATTAAAGGCGGATGAGGTATAGCTGGGTTCAATTGCAACATACCTCATAAATGAGCTTCACTAGTAATTTTAGGTGTGCTTTCTAAAAACTGGTCTAACTTATAGCAAGAACCCTTGTAATATCTGAATGCATCTATTGTACCAAAGTTGGGACTATATATCTAGAGCTACAAGACTTGAGTTTTTTGGATGTCGACTCAATGTTGGTGAAGTTTGCCCTCCAACATTGCTTCTCATGGTAGACAACTTAAAGCCTTTTGTATCCAAAGCAAACATCTTCCTCTTTTTCCTTTTTTTTATAAAGCTAACATCTTCCAACGGGTACCAGGATTAGTCAACTTTTTAGCCAATCGTCTTGTTAAGAATGATGTAGGAATGAATTGTATTGGGATTCTTTAGATGAGAGTTCTTGGAACCTGGCTGTACATAACATTTTTTATCAATGCCTTTACATATATTGCTTTTGCAGGTTGGGACTTTATCCAGCATGAGAACAACCATGACTCATGAGTTCTGGTAGAACTGTAGTGTTAGGAGATGGGAAAGAAATGTCTGGACTTATTAGAGGGGCTTGGTTGGTTGGTAGGTTTGTATGATCTCTCTAGGAAAAAATCCACATAGATTAATCAACTGTAAGTAAGACTAATTATGGTGTATAAAAAACAAATATCCACATCAAAAAAAAAAAAAAAAAACTCCTAGCCAAGTTTGGATACCAATCGATTAGCTTGGCTAGTGTGTTCTTAAGCAAAGCATGAATTGCTAAAGTAATGATAACATCATACTAACGTGTTCTTCCATTTTCAATTTGCAAAGTATTTGAGCAAGGCATAAATTAATATACAATACTGATAACATGACACTAGTGTGTTCTTCCATTTAATTCCAATACTAAGGATCGTATCTAACATAGCAAGAGAGAATTTTATAGCTAGCTACACTTCACATCATGAGTCATGAGATGTTCAAATTGCTCCACATTAAGTCGTTATCAATATTCAATATTATCCATACATAGGCCTGTTTGGCATATCTTTTTGGGAAGATCTTCTGTTAGCTCTGACATGCAAAAGACGTATTGAGATTTTGCATGAATATCTGAGCAGTCTGAAGCACATTTGGCAGATGGACATCTTTTTGTGCGTCTTTTTGTATCCTTTCGCACAAGAATAAAACTTGAAAGACGTGGAAATCTTCATTTGAAACTTCCCGAAATCAGCTTGAAATGGGCTTCTCGCATTTTTTCAGCAATCCGCCTTTTGGCAGCTAGATTTTCCGCAAGCCAAATGGAAATACACCAAAAATTGGTCTTCTCGGCTTGTAAACAGTTGAAAGACCATGCAGAAAGACACACCAAATGAGCCCATAGTTAAGAAAGGCAACATTTGTATCCACATTGGGTCCAAGGGAGAAACAAATATCATTCTCATATTTGCTTAACTACTACTTAAATGACTGAAACAAATGCTTATAAGCACCATACTTGGTATGCTTATATGGTAGAAAGAAGCTTGAGGGCCTTACAAGTGTTCTTAATCATTAAGAAAGGAAAATAAAAAGAAGTTTTTTAGATTACAAGTGTTTATATAGAACTTGTGCATTAGAGAAGAGACTTGTCATAGAGAAAGAGGTCATTCTTGCCATTTTAGCTCCATATTTACAAATTTACATGGCACGGGTTCTTTCTTACTGGTAGACCTATTCACGAGCCGGGCTGGGCTTTGCCTTTACATTAATAGAAAATGTTTAGGCTCGAGCCCGAGCTTGGCCCGACCATTGGGCCTAAGTCTTGAGCCCAAGCCCGGCCCGACTATAAAGCTCGAAGCTTAGGCCCGAGCCCGACTAGAAATTTGAAAAAAAAAAAAGATCTTTCCTTTTAACTCAATTAAAAGTTGTTTAATTTACACTAAAAGACCTCAAAACCTAAAAAAAAATAATGAAAAGTCTCATTGTTACTTGAAAAAAGAGAAGAAAAATATTATATATATATATATATATATATATATATTATAAAATATATTTTTATTAATATAATACATTATCAAGTCAGGCTTGGGCTTCCTGAGCCCGGCCCGAAAAAACTCAAGCCTGATATTTTAGGCCCGAGCCCGACCCTGCAGGCCTTAAATCTTGTCCAAGTCCGACTTAGATCGGGTCTACCTATTGGATAGGGGTGGCAATTTCTCACTCGGTCCATTGAACCCACCCGTTATATCTACCCATTTACTTAGCGGGTTAGAAACGGGTTGAATCACCCATTGGATCACTTTAAATGAGTTGGGATGGGTTGGGTTGTGGATTTCCATTGGATTAACCACTAATAATACAAATGTGAATTCCTTAGCCATTTTTCTTTTATTTTCTTCATTTGAGTGAAACAATTTATAATTAATGCATTAATTAATTTTATAATCAATTATGTTGACACAATTCACCCAAATCGACATGAATCCATATTTAGTTAAATGGCCTAATCAATTCGTTCAATGGCCCAATTTGGTCCAATTTGATTCTGGCGTAAATGACCCAACTATACCCAACATGAATCAACCTAAACAAACCCAACAACCTAGTCCACCCCGATTTGGGTCGACCAAATCCAACCCTAGATTAGATTGTTTAGGCATCCTGACCCAACCCAATTTGGACTGGTCTAGGTCGAACCAACTTGACCCAAGCGTGGATGGGATGGTTGACCCATCTTGATCCATTTTGGATTGGTTGGCCCAGTCCCAAATATGAACCCAACCTTGACTTAATCTAGATTGGCATGGCTCAAACCAACCCGATTTAAATATGAATGGACACGATTGACTCGGTCTGATTCGGTTTGGATTGATTGGTCTGCTCTGAATCCAATTGGTTTGAACTTGACCCAATTTGGGTTGTACTAATTTGGGTCAATTTTCAGTTTAGTCGATCAGTTTAAAAGATTTAGATTTAAATTAAAAAAATTATAACAATATTGTTAAAAATAAAATTTATACTATAAAATATTTTAAACTAGGAAATATGAGAAATTTCCCACTTTCTCATATTAAAAATTTTAAATTTAAAATATAAAAATACTAATACTTATTTATGGCCAAGTTGGGTTGGTTTTGTCAGTTTACAAATGGCTAAACTGAAACCAACCCCACTTGTCAGGTTAACATAATGGCTCAAACAAAGCTTACTAAAATTATTTGAAAACCAATCAACTCGTGTTGAGTTGGGACAGGTTGGTCGATTTCACCGGTTTGGTGAATAGGCGCTAACCGTGGGTATTTTGACTAGTTGTGTTTTGAGAATTTACTCTCCACTCAAGAAACTCAACTTTCCCAAGTCGGAGATGGGTAACACTTCCCCATGTATTTACGATGGGTCCCACCTAAATCCTTAAAAAGAACGTGGAAGAGTGGGTCAATGGAAATCACAATCCCATTAATCAAATCCCCCCCTTTAGAATCTAGGAAACCAACGGGACCTAGGTGTAGGGGTGCTCACGGTTCGGTTCAGTTAACCGAACCTAGGGCATTTTTCGGAACCGAACCAGAACTACCGGTTTTTGGAAAACTAGTAATCGGAACCAAACTGAAACCAGTCGGTTAATCGGTTGAGCGGTTCAATTAATCATTGGTTCAGTTCGTCAATTTTTTGGTTTTTTATTTTTACAATATATATTATAAAAATATATACAAATATATAATAAAAATTTATAAATATATATAAAATATTATATTTTAAGTAATAAATAATATATTATAAATATATTTATATATATAATGCATATTTATTAATTTATAATATATAAAAATATAATATATAATATACATAAATATATATAAATATATAAAAATATATGTATTCCGATCGGTTCGGTTAACCGCCAGTTTTCTATATTGGTTAATTGAAACCGAATTAATACCTTCTATTTTTTTTAAATGCCAAACCGAAACCAAATTGATCAGTTCGGTTCGGTTTTGGTCAATTCAGTTTTTTTTTTCTTTTTTTTTCTTTTTTTTTTTGCTCACCCCTACCTAGGTGTAGGGGCGGCCACCTTAAATTTTATTCCCTACTATAAAAAAAAAAAAACGTTGCAAATTATAGGGGAGGAACATAACTCGCCTTGCCCCTAACCCAAAACACAAAAGCTCTTCCTCACAAAGCTAAAAAAAAAAAAATCATCGAAGGCCTAAAACAGTAAAGCTAAAAAAAACCCAAGAAACAGAGCTCAAAGAATTTAAACAAGGCTACACAACACCATTGCATTTAGGGGTTTTCATGGTTCGGTTCCGTAGGCCTATTTTCTAAACCAAACCATCAATTTTTGGAAAACTGTGCTAAAAATGAACCAAAACCAATCACTTAACTGGTTGATCGATTGAAAAATATATATAATATACATAAAATATATAAATGATACGTATACAAATATATAATAGTCAGTTTCAATTAATCGCTAGTTTTTCATATTTAATTGAAAACGAACTGGTGCCTTTGGTTTTTCATAAATACTGAACTGAATATTTGATTTACCACTAACTTTTCATATTGCTTGACCAAAATTGAACCGATACATTTGTTTTTTAGAGATATTGAACTGATTGGTTTGATTAATTGGAATTTTTTGTTAATTTAATTTCGTTTGTTTGGTTCAATTTTTTATTTTCTTTTTATTTTTGATGATCACTCCTAACTGCTTTAATCAAGATGAGGACAGGGGATTTGCATGTATTGGTTTTAGCCTTTATCCCATAGCATGGCTTTCACTTGTTGTTTTGAGAAAAAAAATCTTAGAATTTTAAGCCCAACCCATTTACATAGGGCCTTTATGTAATGCAAAATATCAACAAGGGGACATGTCAGTCCATTTGCCCCTTGAGGGGGTGTTTAACAACATGGTTGGTTTTGTTTTTGAAAAACAAAAATGAATCTATATAGGCTCCCCAAAAGGCATGCCCCACCCACACACCCCACACCCCATCCTCCCCGTGCATAGGGAACATTCCCATGACAAGTATGGAAAAGGTTCCCAATGCATGAGAGAGATGGGCTTTAGGGTGCATGTGGGACATTCTCGGTGGAAAGCTCATTCAGAGAAAAAAAAAAATCATGTTGTGAACATCCCCTGAATGTGCTATGTTTCTTGAATAACAATAGAAATACATTTTTAGGGTGTGCATCCTTTCATGATTTTGTTGGATGGGTTAGAATCTAGAATATGGATGGCCAAACCAAGTTAAATGGCTGGCCGAATTTCAAAATTTTTTTAACCCAATTCGAGAACTAGTTTCTCAGAGATTTTGAAATTTGAAATTTATTGATCAATCTTGCACTAAACCGAACCAGAGTGCTAGTTCATGCCCAAAATCAGTCCAAAAAACCAGTCTCCAACTGAAGATGGTGCAATGAATGAGAAGCCAATTCAGCAACGTAGTTTTTTGAAAAACTACTATCCAATTGCCTTGGATCGACTGGGATTTGTGAGCCTGATTTTCTTAATGTTTTTCTTACAAAAACATAATGGGAAAATTGATAAAAGTTAGTTCTTTCAATGGCTAGGTCTAGGATTTCTCGAAGAAAAGAGAGAAGAGGAGAGGGCAAGATAGTGAAGAGAACAAATTCTATTTGTCCTCTCCCTCTTAATTCCCTGTTATGGAGCACTCTCCTAATCTAATTAGGAGACAATCCAAATCTGATTTGGATATGGACTCTTTTTAATAGACATGCATTATCCTTTTAAGATGATAGGTGCTCCATACCCAGAATCATGCCCAATTTCGACCCAAATCACATGACAACTTAACTAATCTCATTAGTAATGGGCCTTTGGCCCATTTTCTTCAAAGGCTCACATCCCTAGGTGTTGCATGGCTACTTTGGCCCAATAATGTATGGCATGGGACCCACAAAGGTCTTATACAAGTCCATGAGGGTTTGGCCCCACCTTTGAAAGAGATTAGGCCAAATTCATTGCTCAACGCAGTGAGCCCTTAAGCCAATCAGCATGGGCTCAGTCTAGGCCCAACATTTACACCTAAATGATCCTTAGATTCAGTCACCCTATCAAGACCCAGTGATAATGGACTTATTTGAGATAAATCTCATCAAATAATCAGTCCTATAATGATCTCTTACACTTAACATCTTGGCCCATAATCATCAGAACACTACCCCACAGGGAAGGACCTCTCCCCTGACTACAAGATACAATGTTACACTCTTTGCTCGGATGGATCCTGGGATTAAAATATTTTGCAAACATTTTTCATAAAATAGTTGTATAATAATATATAAATATATTTTGCAAAACCAGATTTCAAATACATATGAAATCCACTACCTAAAAGCACAAACAAAATCCCATCAGGAGGGTGTCTAAATCCACTGCCTACAGTTTAGGTTTCCATCAAAGAGAGTGAAAAGCCTGATATTCACTTTTAGCCCATTTGGCAAGTCTTTTTGAGAAGATCTTCTTGTAGCTCTGACAGTTAATAGACGCATTTCCCGTTTGGTAGACGCGCATATTTCTATGCATCATTTCGGGTCTTTCCACACAAGATTAAAACGCAAAAGACGCGGGAAGCTTCATTTGGAGCTTCCCTTAAAGCATTTAGACACCCTCCTTAATCACTAGCAAGGCCATCCTCCAAAAAACATACATACAATAGGTTCATTCTGGCACTAAAGCCTATACCCGAAGCCAAAAAAGACAAAGAGAGAGAGATCAGCTTCCCACCACCACCTTGTAAGTGCTTGTTTGGGTGAGCTTTCACACAGCTTTGGACTTGTGAGGTGGGCCTTACATACATAGCCTAGAAGCAATATTTGGTAAAAATCCAAGATGGACCAAATTTACTAATGGGGATGATAATTTTTCTCGTCCCCATTGGGTACCCGATTTTCACGACCCAATGGGGTTAGCGGTAAGGATGGAGAGTGAATTCCCCATCTTGCCCTAACCCTTATTATATATTAAATATATACATAGATAGTATTATTTATATTGTTTATAATATATATAAATAATATTGTATTTGAAACAAATATATAGATATATATATATATATAAATATATATATATATTTTGAAATATTAAAAATTATTATCTAAAATAAACCTATTTTCTAAACATAATTTTAATTAAAAAATTTTAGGAATTTAGGTACCCGACAGGGAATTGATTAGGGTTAGGGGATGGCAATTTGTTTCAAAGTTAGGATTAGGGATAGAAAATATGATCCCAACCCCATTGTCATTATTATTCACTAATGAAATAATCACATTCAGCAAAAGCAACTTTGTCAAAATTGAAATCCTCCAAAATGAGCCCTAAGTTGTCTTTTATATAGTCTATGGGTCTCAGAAGAACCGGACATAATATGTTTGCATGATAGAAATATAATCTCTTCCTGACTAATTAATGTTCGACAAGCTTGATATACCTCTAGTTCATAACTGTATATAATTTTCACATAATATATTTTAGATATCTAGTGCATTTACATAGCATGTCTTTGATTTCTTAGTTAAAGCCACAATTTCATTCACAACATTTGTCTCAGGTACAAATAAGGCCTCAGCAAGAAAATTAACAATGTTTCTTTGGATGATCCAAAAGCCAAGGGATAGTAGAAACATTGTTCATGTTATATGCACGATATGAATTGTGACCACACATCTATACTACTATAGAAAAGTATGAATAGCCTCCAAATTTTTGGAAATTTTCTTGATTAAAATACCCATTTTTTGAAATATGATCCCTTTATTGTGAGGGTAGAAAATGTAACTTAAATGCTATTATTCAATGCATTCAATTCCCTCTCATAAATCGCACATTTAAGGTATTAGCTCCCATTCACTCTCATTCAATTATATATTTAAAGCATCTTTATTTATTCTCATCATTAAATTCCACTAATTAAATCCATACATAATAAATTAATAATTCCAATAATATAAAAACTTATACTTTTAAAATTTGCATGGAAAAAATAGTGTTTTCATCTATGTGGTGGTAAGAAATGGGCCAACTCATGTTGCCATAATTATCCACCTGTTGAAAAGTCCGTGCGTTGTGTTAAATACCAAATAAATGTTGCCACAATTAAACAATATAAAATTCAAAAATAGATGAAATGCAAAAAAAGTATACAAAATTAAAGAAAATTTTGGAACACTTTTAACATCATATATTTGACATATTAAACAATAATAAGTATGACAAATCAGAATTATTTTTATTAATGATGGAAATGAAATATAAAATTTAAAACCAATTTGAAATAAAACTATTTTCCTATTCTCTCATTAAATTTCATATCTAAGTTATATTCTCTCATTAAATCCTATATTGAACATACATTTTTCTCATCATTAAATTCCACTAATTAAATCCATAACATTAACTTTATTACTATAAAAATAAATATTTTGAAAAATTATTTAAAAACAAAACCATTTTCTTTCACTCCTGGAGGTGGGTAAGCAAATCAATCATTTGAGGTTAAATGGGTTAATCAACAATGCCATTATTTAACAATAAATAATTAAAATAAATAAAATATAAAATATAGAAAAACAAAAAAAGAATTAAGCATATCTCTAATATTGTATATTCATTATACTAAACAAAAATAAGTATGAAATATAAGAAGTATTCTTATTAATGATGAAAATGGAATGCCAAATCAAAAATCAACCTATAAATGAAATGATGCCATAGTTAAATAATAAAAATTTTGAAAAATTAAAATACAAATAATCACAAAAATTTAAAAAAACTAGATAAAATTTTGGGCATATATCTAATGGTATATATTTATAAAAAAAATACATCTATAATATTATACGTTCATTATATTAAACAAAAATAAATACTATACATAAAAATTAATTATATCAATGATATAAATGTAATACAAAATTTAAAGTCAACCTAAAAAGAAAAATATTTTCCTTTCTTTTTTTTTGAAAAAAAATCTATCGTCCTTTTTGGGTGGTGTGTTATTGGTTTGGGTCAAATGAATTAACTAATAAAGTCATAGTTAAATAATAAATCTTTAAAAAGTAAAAAAGTATAAATAATCAAAAGAATACAAAAATTATAAAAAAATGTATAAAATATCTAATGTTATATATTAATTATATCAAACAAAAATTTAGTGTAATAAGTAAAAAATATTTATATAATGTAGATGAAATATATAATTTAAAATTGATTTTAAAATAAATCTATTTTCCTATCTAGATGGTGGGTCAGTGATCTAACTTTTCAAATAAGTTCATGGTTTATAATTTAATAATAATAATAAATAATAATAATAATAATAACAATTGTTATTGCAATTTAAATTTTCCATGTGCATTCCACATGAAATTGGAATTTTTTGTGTATATTTACTTTTTATTTTATAGGCTCATTTACTATAACACCCCTTATAGAGAAGAATAGAGTGCTTGTCCATGTTTTACTAGGGGCAAAACTATAGGGGTTTTAAAACTGTCATTTTCCACTTTCATCTAATGGAAGGTTGGTTAAGTAAATTAATTGCAAACTTATATATATATATATATATATATATATATATATATATATATATATATATATATATATATATATATATATATATACTTTTGTGTATAGTATATTTATTTATACTATTAAAAGTATCAATGAAGGTGTGAAACTTTATTTTTTACTAAACTACCCCTATTTTTGAATTTAGTTCCTCTTTAATTCCGAGGGCTAATAATGTAATATTCCTTTCAAATTTTCACCTTATTTAGTTCCCTTCTCATTAAGCCTTATATTTAAGAAACTAATTCACATTCTCTCACATTAATTTTTGTATTTAAGGTATTTTTTATTTAATAAATTCTAATAATTAGATAATTATCAAATAATTTTTAACAATATGAAACCCATGTTTTTTAAAGGATAAAATGCTAAAACCTCCCCTGAAATTTCTAACCATTGCTGAAACTTCCCTTGAAATTTGGTAATTGCAATCACTTACCCTGAACTTTTTAACACAACTGCAAGTAGACCCCTTATCTTATAATCCTCTAACAAGAGGCATGAAAATGTCCAAAATAACCATTTTGTTATTTTGACTAAAATGTTTATTTCCCAAGTTTTCCCTTCATATCAATCACTACCCAAACCCTTCTAACCTCTTTTCCGAAGTTGATTTATTTTATACTTTTCCCTTCATATGAACTTTATTTTTTTGTTGTTCATAAAGTTTGCATTATGCTATGCAAAACCAGCCTTAATGGTAACTGCACGGGTATTTTGGACATTTGTATGCCTCTTGTTAGATGATTCTAAGAGAGAGGGTCTACTTGCAATTGTATTAGAAAGTTCAAGGGAAGCGATTGCAATTAGCAAACTTCAAGGGATATTTCAGCAATGGTTAGAAACTTCAAGGTAGGCTTCACAATTTATCATTTTCTAAAATTAACAGCAAAAGAAAAAGAAAAGGAAAACTAAACCATTTCTTCCATCCAAGTGGTGGCTAAGTCAATTTAACCTTCTGGGTCAATTGGGTAAATCCATGTGGGCCATTTCTATGATATTTTATATTAATCATAATAAACAAAAATGAGTGTCATAAACAAGAATTGTTTATATTGATAATGGAAATGAAACACAAATTTTAAAACCAACCAAAAAAATGAAATTGATTTATATTTTGGTCGAAATCAACAATTCAACTTATAATTCAAATGTGCCAATATTTGATGTCATAATTAAACAATAAAATTAAAAAAAATAATAATAAAACTGAAAAAATACATAAATTTTGCAAAAAAAAAAAAAATTGGGCACATGTCTAATATTGTATATTCAACATATTATACAATAACAAATTTTAAAACCAACAAAAAATGAAATTGATTTATATTTTTGGTCGAAATCAACAATTCAACTTTTAATTAAAATGTACCAATATTTGATGTCATAATTAAACAATAAAATTAAAAATAATAATAATAAAACTGGAAAAATACATAAATTTTGCAAAAAAAATTGGGCACATCTCTAATATTGTATATTCAACATATTATACAATAACAAATTTTAAAACCAACCAAAAAATGAAATTGATTTATATTTTTGGTCAAAATCAACAATTCAACTTTTAATTCAAACCTGCCAATATTTGATGTCATAATTAAACAATAAAATTAAAAATAATAATAAAACTGAAAAAATACATAAATTTTGCAAAAAAAAATTGGGCACATCTCTAATATTGTATATTCAACATATTATACAATAACAAGTGTCATAAATAAGAATTATTTTTATGCACATGAAAATATAACAAATGTAAAAAAAAATGTAATTTGAATTTAGTCCCTTTTTAATTGTAAGGGCAAAAAATGTATTTTGAACTATTACTTTTCACCTCACTTAAATCCTTCTCATTAAGTCATATATTTAAGGGTCCAACGCCTATTCTATCTCATTAAAAGATATATTTAAGATATTGCCTCACCAATAAATTCTGTTATTAGATCTATATCCAATACTTTTAACAATAAATCTCTTTTGTTTTCAAAGGTGAACAAAAAACTGAAATTGCCCTTCTATCTAGGTGTTGGGTCAAGCCATGATGTCATAATTAAATAATAAAAGTAAGAGAAAGTCAAAAACAAAAAAATGCATAATATTTGTAGAAATCATTTGAGACATCTTTAATATAGAATTATTTTATATACATAGAAATATATACAAAATTTAAAATAATTTGGATGTATATTACTATTTTCATCTAAAATTGCCACGTGCAAAGCACATGCAAATTTATTAGTACCCTTAAATGAGAAAATTTTGACTATTTATAAAACAACATGGGCTGTTTTTAAGATTCATGGCATGACATGTTAGCATGGGTTGTTTTAAAGATTTTATGCAATCAAAAACTCTACACATAATTCGCGAGCCCAGGCATACATTGGGAATATCTCCCGATGAATACATGTAAGGGAGATATTTCCGACGTATGAATAGATGCTATGTGTGAAGAGTTTTTGTTTATAGGATATTCGGTAGTTTTTTCTCCTTGAAATTAGCATCTGACCCTAGGGGTGTAAATGGATCGAATTCGAACCAAATCAGACAATATTCAAATTCAAATCTGATTATGAAATTCGACTTGATATCCAATGGATATTGAAAATTAATATTCGAATTTGAATTTGATTAAATAGTTGAATATTAGATTCTATTCGAATTTGATCAATTAATTATTTTAGGTAATTAATAAATATATAAAATAAATATTTTATTTATATAAAGTATATAAATATATAAGTTATTTATATATAAAACACTTAAATATCTTATATACTATATATAAGAATTAATTAATTGGTTGAATTTGGATATTTAACAAATCAAATTAGGTTATATTTGAATTTGAATCCAATTAGCTAACTAGTATGAATAGGATACTTGAATTTGACCAGTTAGATATTCAAATTATCCGAATTCAAAATTTGACATAATTGAATCTAATTTTCAAATACCATTGACACCCCTATTTGACCCAATTTATGGATTTAGTTGACCTTGGCTTCCATGGAGTGAGGCTAAGGTTTCTTCCATATATGTTGACCTTGGCCCAGTTTCTGGGTTTAGTTGACCTTGGCTCCTATCGAGTGTGAGCTTAGGCTTACCAAACTAACCAACATAGTTTGGTCAAATATCAAAGAATACTATAGTGCATAGAGTGGGGTCACATTCTCTAGCTGCCCAAATTCAATTTGCCACAATGCTTGTCCATGATTCACTAATTGAGATGGTCATTCGGTGTCCCTCCAAAATAGCTAGTATTAGGGGTCTATTGCTTGCATTGCTATGTATAACTAGTACTCATGTAACAAATCACGAATGAACATACTAATTTTGTCATGACCCAGTGGCTCGATCACCTTAATTGGACATCTGAGCGCAAACTTATGTCCTCCAGAATTTTGCAAGAGTGTATGACCCATGACCTAGTGACCAGGTCGAATAGGTCAATGATTTAATTACATGGGTTGGATCGTTTTTGACTAAGTCAATAGATTTTGACCATTTCTCAAATTTTAGCCAAACTAGATTCGGAATCATGGTTGAGTGAATTATTCGAATCAACACTGGGTTGAAAACACCTAGAAAATGTTAAAACAACACTCTAAGGGGATATTCCACAATATGAATTGTTTTTCTTGTTGCCGGTTCAAAAAACAAATAAAAATCATCTTATTTGAAAATTGATTGTTTCTTAAAACAAAAACACAAAAAACATCATGTTCTTGATTGTGTGTGCTTTGTTTTCAAAACTGGAACCAAAATTTTTTCTTGAATCTGATTTCAAAAACATGTTTTCATCTGATTGTTCAATACTATGTTCTATTAATCATATAATTTCTATACTAGAAAATTTGTTTTTATTTTTAAAAATAATATTTTATTGGTTCCAAAAATATGTATTATTTTTTGAAAACAAAATCAACTTATTTTTTTTCTTTAAAAACAAAAATATAATTCAACAACATATTTTTATTTTTTTATGTAACAATTTCAAAAACAAATGAAATAAAAAACATTCATGCTGAACGCCCTCTAAATTGACATTGTTACTTTCATCCACCAATCAATTGTTGCAATATAATGAAACCAGACCCATGCACAACTTTTTATAGAGTGTCTCAATTGTCTCGAGACTGCTGCATAGGGGCAGGTGAGCAGGTTTGGCAACCATCTGACTGAATATCATCAGGTGGATCAGCCCTCGAGACCTGTCCTTATAACACAACCACTGAACCACTGTATCCACGACTCCACCCAAACCCACGGCTTAATCCAAACACAACCAGAAAAATACAAAGTCATGCCACGAGTTCGGATATACTGTACACAACACTGTGCACAGAATCAAATCCAGATGTCTGTCTCAAACTCTCAATCTCAGGCCTTACCAACTGGTTGGTTGGAAAGGCCTCCTGCTGGTGTAGTGGAAGCTTGAAATCGAATATCGCCAGCATCGGCGTTGGGAGGATTCGTAAATGGGATTGAACCAAATTGAAATTGGCGGTTTGGTTTGGTGTTGATTTAACAACAATTTGTATTAAACCCAAAAGAATGGTCCAATTTGTATTAGAAATCGGATCAAACTATAATAAGATGGTTTAGTCTGGTTTGATTTCTATACTAAAAACAGTTTGGTTTGATTTCTATAACTGTCCAACCAGCTACCACTATGTATCAAATGTTTTTAATGTGTTGTTTAATCGGTTAGTTAGACCGGTTAAGTCACCATTTGATTAGGTTTCTGGCCTATTTAACCCCCAAACCATTTATTTTAAAAAATAGCATAATATGATCTGATGATTTAATTGGTTAAATTGTTAAACCATTTGACTCAATTAGTGGGTCGCAAATTAAACTTAAATTCTATTTTTCTTTTTCCATTTTGTATTTATATCCATTTCTATCTTGGAAACAGTATCTATGTATATACCGGGGTAAGGTTGTTTACGTTAATTTGGGAAGAATACAAATACAAATATATACAATAAAAATATAAGGTTTTTAAATATAATATATAAGGTTTTGCATTGTACATATTTATACTGTTCCCACACCAGGGGGGGTTGGTCAATGGGATTTTGATACTCGTTGATCAAGAAAACCATGTTTTTTTTTATTTTCGTGAGGAGAAATTGTCAACACTTGAATGGGATAAAAATGCCCCTTTTAATAATGGATTTTCATGGATAAAATGATCATTGCCTTATTTACATAGGAAATAAAAGAACATGGATAAACACACTTATCCAGGTAAATCTTTATTGAGAAACACTTACCCTTGTAAATGCATTTACCTAGATAAATAATTTATTGAAAAATAAATAGGGCCTTAGAAAAACTCAGCACCTTCCCTTCTCGTGCTACAGACAATCGGCATTGATCATTGGCTGTAATAAACTTTATGCAAGGAGTTTTCCAACATTCGGAGAATACAACCAAATGAAATCTTCATACTTGATTCATTCAAGTCTTTGCGTCTTTTTACCTTCTCCTCCATCTACAACTCCGGGGAATGTAACAAAGGATAATTTCTCTTATAAACAACAAAGACTAAACTAAAACCACTCAAACTTTTATATAAAGTTAAATTAAGAGTCTGTTTGATAAGTCTTTTTGATAAGATTTTTTCGTAACTCTCACAGTAAATAGATGCATTGAGCTTTGACATAAGATCTGGGCAGCTTGAAGATCATTTGACAAATGTGCATCTTTTCGTACGTCGTTTAAGGTCTTTTTGCATGAGTTTAAAATGTAAAAGACACAAAAATCTTCATTTAGAGTTTCTTGAAATCAGTCCAAAATGGATTTTACGCATCTTTTGACGACTAAATCTTCTTGCATGCCAAACAGGAATGGACCAACTTTCGATATTTCCAACTTATAAACAACTGAAAAATCACACAAAAAGATGTGCCAAACGGCACCTAATTAAAGTACAGTAGATAGGAGAAAGCTTTTATATAAAGCTAACTAGAGAATGAAGAGTAACGTGGGAAAGCATTATTTCATTATTATTTGTGTTGGGTCCTTAAGCTCAACTCTAGTAGCCATAAAGCATTGGCCGCCCTTTCTTTGACACCAGTGGAATCTTCGATCACTAGTAAGAACCCCGGCTTTCCAGGATTATTCTTCACCACAAACTGTTGCTAAACACCACAACATGGTGAGGTCACCTCTGATTTCTGAAGGTGGATACAAGGAAGCAGTTGGCCATGAGGTCTGCATCTTGTCATCCTCGTATGATGATTTGAGCCTGTTGGCTGTACACATCCTAAAGCGGGGTCTGTAGAGTGGTTTTGCATCAAACGTGTGTCATTCTCCATTACTAATGCTTTGACTTTCTTATAACATCTATTATTATTATTATTATTATTATTATTATTATTATTATTATTATTATTATTATTATACCTCTACTGTTTCATTATTATCTTAAATTACTTTTATTGTTTTTAAGGGTTTTACTACGCCAACAAACCTTCTTCATTACCTTCGATGCCTTAAACCCTAATCTTACTTCTCATTCCTTCTTCTTCTCCCCACCAAACCCTAATGTCAATCTTGGTCCTACCTAGAACCGCTTAATCTTCGCCTCTTCTCCTCGAAACCCCAATTTTATCCAAAACCCTCTCCTTCCCTTCACGACTTCAGCAACTCCTAAGCCAACCTAAAACCTTAACTCAAACTATGACACCACTTCCAAGTCTAAAAGGTCGTCGTCTGAAAAGAGAAGGTTCAGAAGAAGTTGAAGGAGTCCACCAATTTCGCTATTTTGGTGGTGGTGGTCTCCACCGCACCAACTCACTACACCTCCAAAGCCATGACTTGAGCCACCATCGAAGCTTTTTGAGCAGCCGAAAAGGATTCACTTGCTACCCCATTCACGACCGATGGCAAGTGGCATTCAAGATCACTTACAGAGTTGTCCACAAGCAAGCATGAGAATGCAGAAGTAGAATGAGTCAGTCATGAAGAGCCCAAGGCCTGAAACATGCATTATTTCTCAAACTACGACGTCGTGACCACTATGAGGTGAGTGAGATTTGATTGAACTTCACAGACTACGAACATGGTGTTGTAATTCAACTAAACCTCACTCGTGTAATCATGTATCAGAAATCGGAACCTTCGTGTATCATCAATTTTGTCTTTCAAAATCTTCTCTGTCTTCCAACACCTCCGTATTCTGTTATCGAACTGATTTGGAGGTGTAGTGCATTGGTGTGGTGGAGACCACCACCCGAATAGAAAAATCGATGTACATCAACTCTGGAATTGGTCCCAATAGCGGGGCTGCCAATGAACTTGGGATGGTGCCAGCTCCACCAATCTCTCTCTCTCTCCTCACCTCTTTCGCACAGTGGATTGTCAATGAAACCATCGCCGCCCACCGCTGCAACATTTGGAAGCGGTGGTTCTCCTCTCTCTCTCTCTCTCCTCCATGACCCTCTCTGCATAACTCACGGTTCCCCCCTGTCTCCTCTTCTATATATTCATGGATTATGGTGGAGAAACTGGGTTCTCCGATGGATACCGGATGGCAGTGGTGGCGTCAACTGGATCCCAAGTTTGGTTGAGGTCAAGAAATTGGTTGTCAAATGAAGGTAGCGGACCCAGAACTAAGATTAAGTGCATGGGATGCCTTGGGATTGCCTTGTGATTAGCTGAGGAATTAACCATTTAATTGTTTCATCTTTTCTGAGATCGTAAGAAGCAATGGAGAATCTTTAAGAAAGAAAAGTTCAAACCTCTAGGTGCTCGTTTCACTTGGGATTGAGAACAGAATAAATTTGAGCGGTAGTTGTTACTGTGATGTAGTGAAGAGCAAGAGCAGGGGGCTGACAATGATTTAGGAGCCTAAATGTTGAATTGATATAAATGTGGGGAGGACAAAACAGATATGAGGAAATGGTGAGAAATCACTGGGAATCTGAGTTCATGCTTCCAAGGTTCAAGATAAAGATGGAGGGATGCCACTAATCCAAAGATTGGAAGGTCAAAAACTGATGAGCCCGTCTTGAATGATTTCACATCTGCTGGACCTTCGGGTAATATGGGATTGGCTTCAGAAGAAGAGATGCATAGTCCCTTAGTTGAATTATTCCCTGGACGATTCTCTGCAACATGATTATTGATTGGAGTTCTTTTTGGAGTTATTTGGAAGCAGAACAAGGGCGCTAATCTTTCCCAACGAGAACAACAACAACCAATACCCTTGATTGTCAGTTTTCTTGTAGACAACAACGACCAAAACCTCATCAACATATACAGATGATGTCCGACAGCGACTCTGACATCATCTCCAACATTGCGTCACTTTCAATAAGGTATCAACAGTTTTATTTTGAAAATTAAAAAAAAAATGATGGGTAAAATAGTCTTTTTAATCATTCCGTTAACGGATACTGAAGATTTAGTCAATTGTAATAAACAGTAAGAATACTTTAAGATAACATTGAAACTGTAAGAATATAATTAATTAGTAAAGTTATTTTAAAAAAAATTATAATTTACTGAAAATTTGTACATTTGCATTGCATGAGGGCCCATTAGTAATTCCTTGGATTGTGTTTGGTTGCAATGCAAATAAATTTGTACTGATGCAAAACTATGGGTGCAAATGATTTGAGCATAAATTCTGATCTTTTTTTGTTTTGAATTTATCTTATTTTGTTTGATTGCAGTACAAATGAAGTAAATTAAAACATGAAGCAAAATAAAATAAAACCCAAAGCAAAATTAAACAAGACTTTGCATTTTTTTCATTTACACTTTCATGCATTTGTTCTAGTGCAGATAAAATTGCATTTGCAATCAATACAGCCTTAAGCCTAGTTTGGAAGGAGTACAAATTCTCAGTTTGGAAAGAATACAAATACAAAATTAGAAATATGTAGAGTGTAAAACTTGGTATTTTGTATGTATTCACATTGTACTTGTTTGTATTTATACTCTTTCCAAACTGAGCCTAAAGAAGACATAAGTCCAAATAGTATACTGAAAATGAACCAACTTTAGTTTGGTTCCGACTCATTTTGTCCATTGTTTCCATTTGGTTTTAAAAATCATAAAAGTGAATCAACTGGCCAATAATTTGGTGGTAAGTGGTAACTGATTTCACGGCCGGGCTAGAAATAGAATAACACATGACATACCACTTTTCCAAACATTACTTTAAGCAGTTAAGCTGTAGCGTACCAAACACTACCTAACGACCAGAAAATGGCTAAACAGTAAACACCACCCACCATACACGGCGATGTGCTGTGGGGGGTTGATCTGAAATCCAACAGCAAATCATCCCCCCACAACGTCCCACGGTACATTCAACCCATGCATTGGGAACATTTCATGGGGAGATATTCACAATACACAGCAGAGAGGTGTTATGGGACATTGTGGAAGGCAATCTGGTGGGGGGCTGATTTAAATTCTAACAGAGAGCAAGTCAGCCCCCCATATTGCCTCCCACAACATCCCACAGTACATTCAAGCCCTGTATTGAAAACATCTTCCTATGATGATAACAGAAATGATGATGTCGTCATTGGGAGATATTCACAATAAAGGACCGAAATGTGCTGTGGGACGTTGTGGGGGGCAATCTGGCGGGGGGCCGATTTCAACTCAATTCAACAAGTCTGAGTATGCTACGTCTAGAATTTCTTCTCAAAAAGTAGTTGCAACTTCCTTTCCTTCCATCTAGTGCATCTAAGTGTCGATCTCTCTCCCTCTCTATATGCGGGACCCTTTGGTGTTTTCTATCCGTTGGATTGGTATCAAGGTGATAAAAGAAGAAGATCATCTCCCATGCTCAACTCCATAAGCTGTTATTCTATTCCATTCAGGCCTCTCTTTCCTTCTCTTCTTTTTCTTTTGGGCCTTTGGGGTAAGATCTCTTTCCCTTTTAGATGCATAAGAAAGAAAAAGGGTTTGAGGCTTTGAGTTACGAGTGTGATGTATAAGTGGCTGGTGCTTAAAGCTCAAGGGGGTATGCGTAATGCGCACAGAAGTAACTGATATTGAGATTCTGTCCAAAATAGAAGATGCCTCTCTAGAGTTCAGTGTCTTCAGACTCAATGCTCTGTATCCGTTTCTGTCCTGGCATTCAATTCCTTCAACCCCACTTTTCCTGAAATGCTGTGAAAAATGAATTGGACCCAACTTCCATTCTTTCAGATTTCAGATTTCAGCCAAGAAATTAAGATCCATAGATCCCACTAACAGGAAACAGAGAAATAGAAGGAAAGTTCTTTGTAGGGTTACTTGGGCTTCATCTTCCATCCTGGGGTCCTTGTTTGATCATCAAAGCACAGACATACACAATTACGCATTCATTCATGTATAGTTGTATACATACAGTTGACAGTTGATTCAATTATTTATGGGTTCTGTCATCTGTGGGGAACTGAGAAAGAATCCCTTCACAGTGATTAACACCACAAAAAAAAAAAAAATCAGAGTAGCAGTTGGAGAAATAAACCCGTGAAATTTCCATGACTTCTATTTCATGGGGAAATCAGAAATGAGAAATTGACTGGAAAGTAGAAACCCATTTAGCCAAAGTAAAAAAATCAAAATCTTGGAGGGCCTAATCTCCAATCAATGTCTGTGTCTAGTTATCAGGCCAAGGCTGTGAAGTCTGTGATATTTACAAATGAAAGAAGCAGAGTCACAGATTCCTCTTCGTTTCTTTGGACAAACAGAGTTAGGGGGGGGGGGGGGGGGGGTAAAGGACCACAGTTACAAATTAAACCGTTGGAAAAATTTTTGACGGATTCATCAATAGGAGCAGGTCATTCTCTGAACACGATCTCTGAGAAGTCCATTGTACAAAGCCATTCGATTTCCGGGCATTCCTTGGACGACGCTGCGGTTCTCAGACCTGCAAACTTGATTCAAACTCAACGATTTCTTGCGGTGCTCCCTCCGGAACTCCTCGCTGTTTCCAATTGGATCAACCACGTCTTCTGCAAAGTGAACCCTTTTCTTCTTCTTGTCTCTCTTCTTCCCATCTGATCAAACACATACCCAGAAGGAGAAAAGAAAAACAAACCGTCAAGAAACTAGTTCAAGAAATAGAAAGAGGAAAAACTGTCGAAACAAGTCCTCGTACCAGAAGAGATGCAAGACCGAAGAACTGGAGCAGTAGAGTCGCAATTCCGATCGACGGCGAACTGGGTAGCTGGGAGTGGCTTCTGTCGACAGAAGGCTAGGAGGATTACAGTGCCCGAGACCGCCATAGCTGTTGCAAAGACTACTCCTTGGGAGCTCAAAATTGAAGACATGACGATGGATTAAGATTAACCCAGAAGAAGAAAGAAAGAAAGAAAGAAAGAACGAAAAAGAAGAAGAAGAATGGGTTGTTATTTCTCGTGGATTCAACGATGAGAAAAGCGTTGCAATTAACACGTGAAACAGAGATAAATAGAAGGGTTGAGTATGAAGCAGAAAAGGTAATGTAATTCTGTTCCAAATAAAAGACACAAGATTACAATAAAAGGGTAATTAATATTTAAATATTTAATATAATAATAATAATAATAATAATAATAATACTAAATTAAAAACATAAAATCTTTACAGTTCTAGATTAACTTAAATATCTGGATTTCTCGTGTCGTCAGTATTTCTGAACACGAAGGTGTCTGTCTGACCTTCTCTCGTGCATCGCACGGCAAGTCGGCGACTCCAAGGTCACCCTCTCCTTTCTTTTGAGTTTTGACAAAATAGAAATTAGAAAATACTATATTAATTAAATATGAATAGTCCTTTTTACCCCTGAAGTCAAAGCTATCCCAGAATTGATACCTAATCATAGGACTGACTAAGGATTGAACAAACATGAATTATTCCACTGGCACTTTCCAAATGTCTCAAATTATGAATACTTTGGATATGCAAAAATCATGTATTTATGGTTGTTAATAATCCATCCTCTTTTTTTTTTCTAGTTTAAATATAAAGTTAGACGTCATAATTGACATTTCTAATATTATTTAATTTTTAATGTGATTTTGATAAAAAAACATCTTTATTGTGATTGGTAAATGTCTTTATAAAATGTAATTTAATGAAAAATAAATTAAGCATATCAAGTTTTTAATGGGATTTATTGATTATCATCATTTATGCCTTATCTCAATTATTCACTATATTAATATCGGTATTTAATATATCACAAATAATCATTTTATACTATAATAAGATTCTTTTTTTTTCAATTAAATAAATTCACAAATAGGTAGACTAAGATAGGTAGGTATTAACGAGATTGGATTCAATCTGTACAAAATGGTGCCCACACCATATTTACAGCCGCTTGCAGCTGTACATTGGGATACTTCCCATTTAATAAAAACATATAAGTATGAAAATATTTCCGATACATATTTGCAAGTAGCTGTGAAAATCGATATATAGTTTTTAAAGTTAAAATCAATATGTTATATAATACAATGCGATACATATCAATATTTTGAAATCATATCAGTATGCGATACATATCAATATTTTATGCACGTTTAATTTAAATATCATATATGTATTACATTAATTAGAATGGATATCAATACTATATACCCTATATCAGAAATGTTGTATCGATACTTTAAACATCGCCATAAAATTCAACTGAAGCTTTATAATGCTCTATAACCCACTCGTGGACAACAGGACAAGATGAATTGTTTCTTGAATTGAAGGTATTTGAAATTTTGAACTTTGGATTAGACTAGCTAATCAAGAGATGCGTTTGGTTTGATTAATAGATTTTATTTATTTATTTATTAATATAGACTGAGCTAAAATGTTCGGTCAAAGAAAGTGAACACTAAAATAAAGTCAAAATAAAGTAGACTGTGGTCACAGTCCGTGGAGATGGTACAATACATATAAAGTTGTAAACTGTAAATTAAAGGGAAACGGCCATATCGGTGATGTCAGATTTGATTCTTAACCATTTTGTCACAGGTTGAAGAATTGGACCATCCGGTCCGGTTCCATCACTTTACTCACTCATATAAAAATATAATTAATAATAAATAATAAGTTGTTTTAAAATTTCTTTTTTTGGGTTTTTTTATAAAACTATATAGGGTCTTCACTTTTTTTTAATATATTTTCATGGGCTTTTTTTGGTAGTATCACGGGCTTTTAGTGTTTTGATCCTGATTCTTTTTGAAAGACCAAAAAAAAAAAAATCCTAATTCTATTTTATTTGTATATTTCTTCTTCTTTTTTTTTTTTTTGCTTCTGGGAAAGAGTCCACGAAGACTTCCACGTGAAACATCAGGATCAGCTGGCAAGTGGTTTCTGGTTTCAGTCCTTGAAAAGAGATCCGAGGGCCCATTGTACTTAAATGGCCCATACTTTTGTTTGGAATATGCCAGAACCTTTTCTTCTGGATTCCAACGGGCGGAAATAGGTTTTGCTTGCATAGGTGGTTCAATGGTTAGAGCCCAAGTGCAATGCCGGTTCATACCCACTGGTTGAAAATTTTGGTTTAAGTGTTTAACCGTTTATGGGGTTCTGCTCGTGGCTTCGAAATTTCATTTAACAAAATAGAAAGTAATTAATTAAAGAAGGGGGCATTTACTAAGATTAAGCTTGAATTACAAAAACTGAATCCATGTAAACAAAGCTTTATCACGATTGTTTGGACTCACGAATGAGAGAGCCATACCAAAGGACATAAAACAAACAAAATCCAAAGAAAGGGTGCAATCTTATTCTTAGTAAGACCCAATTAGTGGGTATTTTCATTTGTTTTCAAAATTGACATGTCAGCAAAAAGTCCTTGGCATAGTATTGAAAATTGAACCGGACTGGACGGTTGAACCAGTTGACCTAGGATCCTGTCTTATCTCCATGTCCGGTTTTGGACCGAAAACCATTTGGCCGGGTACAGACTGGACGATCAAGCCATTTGGCCCGAAGATCAGTGGTTAAAGCAGTTTCATTTCCAAATCGGATTTTAAAACGATGACTTCTTTTTTTTTTTTTAAGTAAAATGCAGGTTGGTTTTGTTTCAAAAAAAGATAATACGTGTTTTTCAAATCATCAAAAAATGTTTTCTATAAAACAAACATTGTGGTATAGAAATGGTGCAATTTATTTAACACGATATTAAATAACTAGATGAATACATATTCTTTAAACCAGAAATTCAAAAACATGTATTTAGTTTCAATTTTTGAAACATTAAAACATAACCAAGAGCATGGTTTATGTGTTTTTTTGTTTTAATTAAGAACAGCAACAAAAACAATTCACATTGAAGAAGACCCCTTTAAATATGTGTAGATCATAAATACAGATTGAGAAATATTTTTGTACAATTCAGAGTTAAAAAAAAAAAAAAAGCTAAGAATTTATTAATATGTAAAGGGGGGGGGGCATGAAACCTTACCCTTTGAAATAAAGAAATAAGAGCCGAAGCTCGATACAAAGGAAAAATAAAACAAACGAATAACACTAACTTAAGAATAACGGGGTGATAGCCTTTGTTTATTTTAGAGGATTCGAGAATATTTCCTGAGTGAGACGCCTCCTGGGTCTTCTTGGATTTACCATTTTTTTTCTTCTTGCTTTTCACTGTCACCCATTCTTGTATTAATCAGATTCTCACCCAAAGTGTCACCTTTTTTTACAGGGGTGGCTATAGGAGCAGAAGTCATCTTGCCTACATTATTAGGAGCACCCTACTCTGTAGCGACAAGCTCTACTTAAAAAGAAGTACACATTGTCATGAATTCCAATTTCTTTGTCATCCCAACTCCATTGATTTGCCTTTCGCCATAAAAAATACCACTTGATATTATTGTGTTGTTTTTCTTTTGTTTGACCTATTTCCATCATATCTTGTGATTCTGTGTCAGAATGCCTTTCCACAACCTGATCTTTCCGTTCCTTCTCTGTCTTTAATGACATTTTGTTGAATACTTGTTGTGGATTTCACCTCACATTGTTCCATGGCTTACACCATTGTTCATGGAGTCATTTTTATGAACACTTGACATGTCGCTAAAATTAGTACGCTGATTAACAAGTATAGGATCTTGATTCCAAAGCTTTGGCTGCTCCGCAGGTTGCTCAACACTCACCACAACTATACAATCCACTCCTTCCTGAATAGGGCTGGTAATCTTGACCCTTTAGGGTGGGTTGGGTCGAGAATACCCATTAGGATCAAAATGGGTTGGGTCAAAGTCAACTATACTCTTCAAATCTCAAAAACTAGAAGTTGTAGTGATTCAAACTCATGCCTCCTAAGATGGAGGCATCTCATTAAACTTCCAAACTACCATGTCACATTTCATCTTGAGATTAAAAATGAAATAAAATGGATTTTATTTTCGTGTTTACATGCAGTTTTATACAAAAGCACTTTCACAAAAGCAACTTTATGAAAATGACTTATGAAAGCACTTTTACGGAAATACTTTTACAGGAAAGTGCTTTTATAAAAATACTTTTATGAAAGCATTTTTGCAAAAGTGCTTTACACAAAAGTGCTTTTATTAAAGTACTTTTACGAAAACACTTTTATGAAAGCATAAAATCATTTTTATAAAAGTTACTTTTACGAAAGCACATTTATGAAAGCATATAGAAGTGCTTTTATGAAAGTACATTTACAGAAGTAATTCTGTTCATAAAAGTTTTGCATTGTTTTGCATTTTCTGTAGTTTTTTTGTTATTTTCTGTATTTTTTTGTATTTTCTGCATTTTTTTGCAATTTCTTGGTATTTTTCTACATTTTCTAAAATTTTATGGTATTTTCTACATTTTTTTTATAATTTTTGGTGCTTTTTTTCTGCATAATTTTTGCTTTTTTTTATATATTTTTCATGCACTTCCCACAAAATTATGGTATTTTTTGCATATTTTTATTTTTCTACAAAAGTTTTGAATCTTCTTAATTTTTGTATTTTTTATAATTTTATGGGTTTTTTTTTTGCATTTATTTACAATATTTGCATTTTTGAGTATACCAATTGACGACTCATTTTTGTCACATGGCAGTCTGGAGAGAAATTATTCTCTCAAAATTTATCATTTTGGATATACGAGTTGTCTTAACCCATTTTTGTATTTAGAAGTGAGAGTATATAAATTAGTATGAGTGAAGGTGATTAAAGGTCAAAATCTTTGATCCGCATAACCTCTCAAAACCATGCCCGATGAAACTCAGATTCATTATCAAAACGGATTAGCACAGGTATTGGATCCAAAGCAGTTACCACGATCTCCTTTGATGTGAAAGGAGTCTACAAGAAACTCCCTTATTTCCGCCAAAGAAGGTCGTCCATGAACACTCTTGCCGACTAGGGCAAAACACAAAGGAAAAAGAGTTCTTTCTATCTCTTTATTAGAGAAAAAAACAGCCGGCTCTCCCCTTTTTGATCGAAGGTTCTTTGACTGAAATATCCACCACCAGAGGGTCAAGACTGATCGGAAAAGGATAAATGGTCACAGTGAGAACCGCTGCAAAACTAGGGTTTTCAAGAGATTTACCGATTACCGTTTACCCAAAGGCTCTCCGATCCCCCTCTTCCTTGTACAGTTCAGAGTTAATAATAAAATATGCAACAAAGGGTTCAATTAGATAAACATAATTTAGTAAAACACCAGTCAAATATGTATCCATGTTTAATACATCCCAACTTAAAAGGTTTGAAGCCAATAATTCCACATATTTTATGTGCAAACATGTATATAATAATAATATTAAAAATATGCATATATTTAATATAAATATTTTATATTATTTATATTAAATTTGTTCTTCTTGAGATTTATTTTATACTTTAGTTGGCCTTGTTGGCATCTCTTTGTATCAATCTCTAATGAAATATTTTAAGACTTAAAAAAAAAAAACTGATTTTCTAAATCATGTGATAAAACATCTATATATAACCTAAAAGGTGATGTTGTACATTTATGAAATGAAATCTTTTTCTTTTTAATGAAATCTGAAAATCTGAAAATCTTTCCCTTTTCATGCTTTTAACTGTTAACATTACAAATTTAATTAATTACAATGATGTCATTGGATATAGCAAAAAAAAAAAAAAATCATAATTTGTTCTTTCTCCTTTTCCTCTTTCATATCTAATGCTAAACATGTAATTAATTATAATGATGCCACTACTAATTATTTAGAATGATGCTATTAAATTTCTACATTTTTCATATTTGTTAAAATTTGTCTTTATCACTCATTTTATTTACAGGTCGTTTTGGGTCATGCTTCCCTCCCCTAGGATACTTTAGGGGGTTGGCTTGGCACAACCCTTGGCCTGAGCTCGCACGGGCTTGTGTTATGTCGCAAGCTGGACTAATCTGTGGGCCAAGTTTTAGGCTAGGTTTGGCTATGAACAGGGCTAGTTCATGTTTCTTAAAAATTATGAATAAAAATGATGAAAATATTTGAATAAATTAAAAAAATAGATAAAAAAAGATCTTAAATTTTTATTTTATATGAATTTTGATGTATACAATTGAAAATAAAATTATACACACACACCACACACACACACACACACACACACACACATATATATAATATATATATATATATTATCGGCCACAAACTAGGCTAAGCCATGTTTTTTAAAACTTTTGAAAAAAAAAAATTAAAAAGTTAACATATATTAAAAAATAGACAAAAAATAAAGATCTTAAAATTTAATTTTAGCTCGAGCTTGCACAGGTCCATGTCGTGCCATGGGTCGGGTTGTTCCATAGGCCAAGTCTTAGGCCAGGCTGGGCCACGAACTGGGCTAAGCCTATTCATGGGCTTGGTAACCTAGTAGTTCAGCTGAGCCCTTTAACAACGCTAAATTAATTAATTAAATAATTTGAGATAGCTTTTACCAATTTTGTGTTGATAATGCATAAAGTTTTATTTATTTATTTACTTATTTTACTAAATTATTTAATTAGTTAATAATTTAATAATCTAACAAATTATTATTGCTAGCAAAGTAAGACATAGAGTCGTGTATATATTTATATATATTTACTATCTCACTTGATTGTTTATTTATCTCATTTATTTTATAAATTTATTTATTAAATTAAATTAATTATTACTTAACTATTTACAATTATTCCACTATATAAAACAAAAATACAATGACAAAAGTCATCTCTCCCTCTTTCACTCTATTGCCCGATGGCCATGATTATTTATTTATTTAGTGTTTTATTTTATTAAATTAAATATATTATTATCTATAAAATTTTATTTATTTTAAATAGGTCTTTTTTTCCAATAAACTTTTATTTAAAAAATTTATCTTTCCCAATTTTTTTTCCTATACGATAATTTACTTTTGACATGCCACTTACTATCATGTTTTGCCCCTGCAACATGGGGTCCCTCCAATAAATTTTGATTTTTATATATAAACCCTAAACTCTAAATCTTAAAATTAACATGTAAAATGCGTTTGTTAGGACAAATGTCCTCCAAACAGGTTGGAGCCAAATATCTCCCAAACGTAAAATAGATTCCTGAAAAATCAGTCAGTACTGATTTCCGTGATTTGGACTGTGTTATTTTTTTTTAATAACCTACGGGTTTGAATTGATTTTTTGATTTGGCATACATGCCAATGCCAATGCCAATAATATTCAAACTAATAATGCCCCAAAAATAGACACATTTTTTTTTTTTATAAAATGGCCTCATCAGCATTATTATTTGTTTAAATATATTTTCTTGGACACATTACATACAGGAGGACATAGGGGTGGGGAAAGAGCAGGGTACATTGACCTTAAAATGGAGACTTTGCATTCTGCAGGTTTTATCATGTACCTCTATTTTCAGAAAGACACCAAGTAACCATCTCAATAAAAAATTAATATCCTTTATAAATATAAATCCTCAAAATAATTGATTCTTGAGGAAATAATATTAACAAATTGAATCGTCCAATGAAACACCCACTTCCATGTGCCATTTTGGTGCATAGAGATCATCATCATCTAAGCAAATTGGCTAAATAAATACTGTTTGGCATTCCGTTCCATAAGTTGAATTAGGGGCCAATATATGAGTGACCCACTAAGTTGAATTTATGGCTCCAAAACCATTTGCCAACCTGGTCACATGGACTAGACATTTGATAGAATGGTTTTAGAGAAACAGCCAAACAGGCATACACTCTTAGAATGATTAGATGTAAAATTGGCTAAAACCTTATTTTATATATGTAATATAATTATTGATATATATAGAGACATTATACAATTATGTAATATGTTTAATAATAAATTGAATATATATTTTATATAAACATAATATACATGTATAAATTAAAAAGTAATTTTTAAAATTCTAACTTTTCTTATTTTATGCACAATAAGTCAAGCTTGAATTAAATCCAAAGATGACATTTCGGATTTTATATTGGATTCGGAGGTAATGCTAATCGGATCAGATTCGGTGTAAGTGTATCCGATGAGAATCCAATCCAATTACTTAACAGACGTTACAGACCGAAAGGTAAGAACACACGCATTCCCTAAAGGGCGAGCCCGGCAGTCATACATATCGGGTCCCATTTTATGGTGGATCCCAGTTTCATGGTGAAATGTGCAGTGTTAGATCAAATTGGTAGGGGTTAGAATATGTTTTATTAGTAGAAAATCCCAACTGACTTCCAGCCGCCTGAAATGGAAGCGGGTCTGCTCCTTACAAATGGGCACTTCAGCACATTCACCATGTATTAGGAAATTCTCCCATGAATAATAACTAATAAGTATGGGAGATGTTCCCAATGCATGGTAGGATGTGGGTGTGAGGAGCAGATCCCGTCTCGAATGAAAGCGGGGCCTGTTCTTCACAAATGGATGTCTTAAAGGCACATGGACCATGCATTGGAAACATATCCCACAAATAATAATTAATAAGTACAAGACATATGCCCAATGCATGGTAGGATGTCTGTATGAGGCACCTGTGAGTGGGGTATGCTCCTCACAAATGGGCGTCTCACAGGCACATCCACCGTGTATTAAGAACATCTCCCATGAATAATAACTAATAAGTATGAGAGAAATTCCCAATGCATGGTAGAGGTGTAAGGAGCAGATCCGGACTCCCTGGCTCTAGTACAAGGCCTTTTAGTGTAGGAAATCTGGATTCGCACATGGACGGCCCTGAGAAATTTTATTAGTTAGTGTACCTCTAGACAGGTCATTCACACATGGCCTAAAAAACCACTACTTTTTCTTTTGACTGGGGAAATGGAAGACCAAGGATAAAGAAACCAAAGGAAAGTTCAGCGTTTTTGTGAGGGAAGAAAGATAAAAGATGAAAGAAAATAAAGAAAAGAGATGGTTGCAATTTTCCAAATGCTAAAAGGGAATACCTAAAAGGCGTTTGGTTTCTCAGAGAATTACTGAAATAAGGGAAAGTTGTGGAGAAGTTCCTTGATGCATTTTGTGAAATTCACTCTTTCAATTTTTTGTTTTTCTCTTATTTTCTTTTAAACCAAATTCAGCCTCACAGCCCAAGTATTTTTCAACAATCTCCTACTGATCTTGTTTTAACTTATTCATGGCTAGTAAATTACCTAAATAACTCCCTTAAGAGAAGTTGAGAAGAGGGTTTTTTTATCTTCGATTAATTATTAAGGCTCTGTTTGTTTTCAGTGCAATTTGATTTGCATTAATACAAATGCATGATAATATAAATCATAAAAGTCAACTAATCGACGAGTGATTCATTGGTATCTTAGCTGGTTCTCTTTAACATTAACACAGAATCAATTACCGTAACCACTTTAGCTTTAGTTTTTACATCACTTTGTTTCGACTTTTATTTTATTTTATTTACAATGGAAATAAATAAAAAAGTAAATATAAAAACAAAATATATCAAAATTTGCATTCAACTTGTTTACATTCGCTATTTTTTTTCACAGTTTAAATGAAATTGCATTATAAACAAATTAAGCATAAAAGATTTTTAGGGTCCGTTTGGCTTATAACCGAAAACCGGAATCGGAATCGAAATCTTTCGGAATTAGAATCAGAATGACCTATTCCCATAATCTGTTTGGTTCAAACAGAAATAAAAATGGGAATCAGAATAAGTGGGAATGAGATTTCATTACTAAAGAAGGAGCAGGGAATGAAATTTGGATTCCGATTCCGATTTCAAGTGTCTTAATGTGTCACACTTGAAAGCGTAGAGCGTTTGATCTTCTAATTAATTAAGCAAATCAAAACTAGCCTTTAATTAAAGAGCACATTAAGCTAATTATATTGTTTAGGGTGTTAATTCAGTTTTCCATTATTTATTAACCAAGACCATTCAAGGTGGTTTCTGGTTTGGTAAAGCCCACCTACTGATGGAATGATATGTTTTTGTGTGGTAAAAGGAACAGTTGAGAGAGATTACACATGCACATCAGTTGAGAGAGTTAAAGAGAGTTTTTTATTTTGGCTCATTCCACTGAGAGAGATTACATTAATGCCTAATGTAATCAGCTTGGTTAGTGTTTATTGCCCTCACTCGTATCGCCATTAATAAATGAAACCGTTTTTACATTTTGTTCATAGTCAAATAATAGTTATAAAAAAATATAAAATTTTTGTAAAATTTGTTTCAAATATTATTATATGGGATTGATTATGAAAATACATGATACCATAAAATTTTATAACCAATCCATTGGTATTATAAAATTAGTAAACAATCTGGTGGTAATAGGGGTAGATTTGAGTTGATGCGAGCCGGATAGATAGTTATTTGAGCTCGGCTTGTCAAGAAAGTATGAGGCTTGAGCTCAAGCTCGAGCTCAGTTTGAGTTAAAGACTTGAGTTCAAATTTGGCTCAAGTCAAAAGCTCATAAGTTCGAGTTCGACTATGAGCCAAATGTTTTATAAAAATAAAATATTATTTTTAATTGATATTTAAAAGATCAAGAATTATAATAATTAGTCATTATATATATATATAAATAATATATATATATATATATATATAATATTTGTATTATATAATATTATTTTCTATATGTATAATATTTTATATTTAGTATATATGTATGTATGCATGTATACATATATGTAGAAGTTCGATTAGGCTCGCAAGCCTCATGAGACGAGCTTTATTAGGTTGGAACATGACTCAATTAGCATATGAGCTCATAAATTGGGCTCGAGCTCAGCTCATGGCCACCTTTAGGTGGTTTCACAAAGTTCAAACATTGAGAGACTTAGGATATTAAAAAAGCATGCATGTTAAGAGTTTCAGTTAATCAAAACATTTTTTGTATGTTTTGATGACAACTCCTTGGGTTATGATAAGACCTCTTGTATTAGTTGAAAGGAAAAATCTATGATACCCCAAAGACATGGTATTGAAATATCTTTAACCAATCAAAGTATCTCTGTGAATTTTGATTAATGCCTCTTTTAAGATACCCGTTGATTAGCGATAAAATTTTCTAGTATCATAGTGAAAAATCCTAGTTGAAATCACTTAAATAGTCAAAGTATATAGGTACCGGGGAGGGGGGAAGTATCAGGCAACCTTGAAAATCAATACTTATTGTTAGAGTTGCTAATTGGACTGGATTTGGTCTAATTCGATCGAATCCAACATTGGTCCATTTACAGATGGACTGGACCAAATCTGATCCAAACCCCATACAAACTAGATCCAGTCCAGTCCAATTGAAATGCAAATGGACCGGATTGGACCTAATCCAGTCCAAATTAAATGTTTTCCCTCGTCATGGCCGAGGTATTTTAACTTTTAAAAAATGCTTTTTGAGGTATTTTAACCTTCAGAAAATGCAAACAACATGGTAGGCCGAGGGGGAGCGCGGCGCGGAATTGGGATAATGGGTTCCGGTGGGATCATGGGCCATGGACGAATTAACTATTCACCACTGGCAGTGGGGATGCGTTTGGGAAGAAAAACCGAAAAACTGGAAACAAAAAAAGAGAAGGAAATAAAAGGGTCTCAAAAGCAACAAAAAGAAGGGGAGAAAGATACCGGGAATCGTATACTTCTTAGCATGTAGCCGTTGTGTGGGACAACTGGTAGCAATGGTAACGCGTCACATAAACAGAGGGGAAAAGGATGGACGCTTTCCTTGCCGACTGCCGAGCCTCCTGATTTCCTGAGTCTTGCTCCTGCGCTTGTGGTGGAGACGGCGATGGTGGAGTGCAGAGATGGAGAGGTGGGAGGTGCGCAGGTTAAGGGCGAGAGGAAGATCGTCGGAGAGAGGAAAATGCTACCGGAGTTCATTCGAAGCTTTAAACGAAATACCGCGGTGAGACTTTGAGATGGAGCGATGGAGGCGCCGAACTAGTGTTCGAAAGTGTCCAGGCTTCAAGCCTTCAACGTTCAAACTTCAAACGAAAATGAATGGACCAGCGGGCTCTTTCGAACTTTGGGCTTTGTTCATTTTTAGTTCATTCTATGAATGGACGATTCATGCTCGGACCGGTCCGTGTCCATATCAATTTTGGGACCATCCAAATCTGTCCATAAGACATCCGATCAGATAGAGTCCAACCCGAAACCAATCCATTGACACCCCTACTTATTGTGTGGATATGCACCAATAAGTATGATAAACTTATAACGAATCAATTGTGATCATATAAGGCCTATTCACTTTTTGATAAGTTACTTAACCAGATAAATGAAGTTACCTCGGTAAGTTTCTCTTGGGAAGCACTTATGTAAATAAGGCAATGACCATTTTAGCCATAAAAATCTATTATTAAAAATGTATTTTTGTTCCATTTAAGTGTTGGCTACTTTCTCCTTTGGTGGGAAAGTTATTTACCTGGGTAAGTGATACCCAAGAAAATAAACTTTTCATAGTCCCCATATAAATATGAAAAAAGAACATGTGATATATATAAAAGAGAAATAAGGGGGCGTTCTTTTTTCATATTTTGAGAAGGGGAAAGTTGGTCAATAGGATTTTGGTTTCCATTGACTAAGAATCTCATGTTGGTGGCTAAGAAAAATTTATTTTCCTGCGTATCACACCCATCTCCTAGATGGGTAAATAGCTTTCCTAGGGAGAAATTTATTAATACTTGAATGGGACAAAAATGCCTTTTTAATAATGGATTTTTATGGCTTAATGACCATTGCCTTATTTACATGAGAAATAAAAGAACATGGGTAAATACACTTGCCCAAATAAGTGTTTCATAGGAAAAACTTACCTAGGTAATTGCATTTACCTGGGTGAGTAATTTACCGAAAAGCGAACAAGTTCTTAATAATGATGGAAATGGATAAAAAAAGAGAGAACTAATATCTAACTTATGAGTTATGAGTCACTAATCAAATCAAATAGTTCAATATTCAATCAATTGGGTCATTGAATTGTTGACAACTTCATTTTTTAGATAAACAAATCAGTAGTTTAACAAAACCTAAGGCCTCATTTTCTTTTCGTTAAATTATTTATTCGGATAAATGCAGTTACTTTGATAAAATTTTCTTGGGATACACTTACTCGGGTAAATGCATTTACACATGTTCTTTTATTTCTTATGTAAATAAGGCAATGACCATTTTAGCTATAAAAATCCATTATTAAAAATGACATTTTTGTCCCATTCAAGTGTTGACAACTTTCCCCTAGGTGGGAAAGTTATTTACTCATGTAGGAGAGTCAGTGATACCCAGAAAAATAAACTTTCCCTGATCTCCACATAAATCTGAAAAAAAAAACATGGGCCCCTAAATTCTTGCTGAAGTGATGAATTAATTGGTTCATTAACTTTGGTTTTAAATATCTGTACAACCCAATACGCCAAAACATGTATCTCAAGAGTTTGATTTGACCAACACACTTTCTTTTTTATTTTCTTTTAATTTTACGAGGGGCCAATCTTAGCAAGGCCTACCCCTGGTTATATTAAACTTCTAAAATATTTAATATTTGTGTATCAAGGTGGGTACACCCGTAACGAAAGAACCATTTTTCACACTATTTCATGCACTTTTCTTCTACATTATGTCTATACACTTATTACAACGGAATTAAAGTGTAAGAAAGGAAGTAAAAACTTTTAATTTACTAATGAATTGTCCCAAACATCCACCTACATTACAAGAATCACTTATATTGTGATAGATTTTCCCAATTATCAGTTTATCACTATTTCCAGCTGGTCGAATCAGTTGACTTGAATTCCATTTCACCCAAAAATTGCTTTGAGTAAAAAAATGTCAATTTGGTCAGAAATCCATTCACTGACTTGAGTAATCAAACCATCGACCCAAATAATGGTTTTTGCCATTTTATGATTTTAATTAATTTTTAATTTTTAATTTTTTAAAACAGAACAGATTATTCATTCAAACTGAACAGCCAGACCGTTCATCCTGAAACCAATCCCCAACATAGTTCCACGTCTGATCCGGTTTTTTAAATCTTGAAATTTGAATAGAATAATGGTCTTAGAACAGTTTTTCTTTTTTAGTTCACGCGCAGAATTCAATCCACCCTAGGGATGAATTGAAATATAAAACCCTCTTTTTTCTAAAAAAATATGAACAGGTCCAAAGCAAATTTCTGATTTCCACTTTTAGCCCTCGACTGAACCGTCATTCTTCCCTTTTTTTTTTTTTTTTTTTTCTATCACAAGTGAAGCTGTTGCCTTTGTCACACTCTGACGACTGATGGATGTTTGTCAGTTGAGCTTTTCCATATTTCACATGGGAGCAGGGGCAAGTTGGCCAAAATTTGGAGGACCAATCTGGGGCGGGCCCCACCAAGTTCGAGTCCTGGCCTCAAAACCGGAGTACTGGACGCTTCGGTCCACGGACTAAGGCAATTTGATTGGATGCAGTTAGCATTAGCTGGGCCGGGAATGACATTGTCGACAAAAGAACCAAGAATTCCGCATCATGATTCATGGCACGTCACTTCCATGTGAGTGAGAGACCTGTCGGAGCCTAGACAAGACCCAATCAAGGTGGTCCTGGCCCTACGCGCATGCAGTTTATTTCTGTACCTGTGATGATGACCAGCCTCCTGGGTCCGGTGAGCCGGGCTCCGATGCAGCCGCACATGCTCACCACTTCAACTAGGAAAAAAAAAAGGGGGAAATGACTTTCAACAAGCCTCCTAAGTAGAATATCCAACCGCTGAAACCCAGAACTAAAACCAAAATACCACTGCACCCCTCCCTCTATTCGGAAGTCAGCCATCTTTTAATTCCTTGACCATTATGCCCATACAAAACCCACTGATCTGAGCACGGGTTATGAAGAACTCTCCGGCGGTGGACAATTTTGACGGTTAAAGTGGTTATAAGACTTATTTTTACTAAAATATAATATTTATCTGTATTAATCTATACTACCTATTTATAAGTAACTGTTTAGAAACTACCCATTTACAAGTTATAACCGTTTAAAAAATGTACATGAAATGCATGCACACATTTACTAATATTAGATGTGAAGAAAAGCATAACGATTATTGACACTAGAATTGGGATCTGCTTCTCACACAGTGGGCCTTATCCTGTATTGGGAACATCTCATAAATAATAAATAGAAGTATAGGATATGTTTTCAATGTTTGGCCAGGACATACCGTTAGGTCAATGTGAGGCACATTTTGTGAGGAGCAGATCCAGACTCTTAATACTGGACCAAATTGCATTTGCTTCTCACAGTCACAGAGGGAGCCTCAAAGGTCATAGCAACCTCATAACTCATCTGGGTGGTGTATTGAAAACATCTTCTATTCTCAATGTGTGGCTGGATGAGTGTGACCAACAATGATTGTGAACAACATATCCCAACTCCTTTTAAAACGGGATCTACGAAAGCCAAAAACATGAAAACATGCTGAGAACACGACATCCAGCTGCACATAGGAGGTGCATATATAGGAAATCATATTAACCATTTCAAATAATGTAAAGCAATGAAGCACATTGATTTGGCTGTCGTGTATATATGTTGGTAATGCCCAGATCAAAATATTAAAATTGAGTTGCCCGGGAATGATCAATATTAGATCGTCTTATGAACTTCCATTTAATGCATCAATACCAAACATTGAATTCAAAATAAACCTGGCATTGATATTTCCTAATGCCTAACAATTTATGATTTCAACCAATCCCTCATTTGTAGGTCAGTGCTATTTTGTTCATTTGCAGAATTACCATTATTAAGAGTATATTGAATTAAAAGACACGTGTCTGAACAGTATAATATCTAGGAATATATTCAAATTACAGATCTGAGCTTGAATTCGGCTCCACTCAAAAGTTTATATGTTCAAGTTCGATTTAGCTCGAAATGAATAATAAGCTAAAATTTATATAAAAAATAAAAATGTATACATATAAAAATATTTTCTTAAAAGTGCTTTTAAAGGGTATATTTTGAGAATTTAAAAGAAAATGAAGGACAAAATAATCACAAATGCTTATTTAAGTGCTCATTAGAGAAAAAGACTACTAAATGCCCAATTAAAATAAGTGATTATTTAAAAAAAAAGCATTTGAAAAATTTGGGTGCCAAATGCAAATAAGTACTTATTTGAATAAATACTTGTTTTTAAACACTTATTTTTAATTTAAACACTCCCAAACATGACCTTAAGTAAGTCCCTGAGAGGACCTAGTTGATCCATGATATATGTTTTACCTTTCGTTTCCTTTACATCTGTTTCGACAGAGATATCAATTAATTTTAATTCTTTTTTTTTTTTCTATTGACTCTTTTTCAATCAAAATGTAGAAAAGCTGTATTTGTCTTTACCATTCATTGGATATCTTCCATTTTGTGTAGATGCTATTTTAACAGGAATTTAATGAATTGATCCATTGTAATTTCGCATTTTTGCTCTCCATTTAAATGAAATATCTCTGACAGGGGGTTCTTTGGTGGTATCTTAAACTTAGAAGAAGCTTTAGATATTGTCAATGAAGTGAAGTTCAGGATTTATGAACACTCATGTATATAGGTCTTTATACAGATATAACAGAACACAAATCCAACTCAAGGCCAGCCACATAACCAATGTTACAGTGTGAAGTCTAAGATTCTTTGAAAACATGGGAGATGTAGAATAGTTATCCACCATTTCCCTCCTTCCAGGAAGAGTGCAAAGGTCAATTAGCTTGAATTCTTATCTAGATACTAGATTCCAGAGTGTGTATGCTTTGATAATGAAGCATGAATCAGATGGTCTACAGACATCTGCTTGTGCTGATTGTTGCTGTAGGCCCTATTTTAGAATGGCCTATCCAATTACGGGGCCTCAACAAACTGACCCCAACCCACCCACGTGCTGCTTCCCCTTGTCAAGGAATGGGCCCATTGGGACCCAAGTGTGGGATATTATCGTGTTAATTTGTCTAGGGGTGTGAACCAGATATTAACCTCCTTCTGGGTTCACCGACAGACTCAAAAGCAGTTCAAACTTCAACTACTTAATATAGGAATATGGGTTCCATTTGCTTCGGGTGAATGAGGTATCATTTCTCCTCCCCCTCGTGGGATTGTCACTGGGCTATGTCTATAATAGCCATTTGTGGTCACTCCTTAAATTGATTACTTGAACAGCTCATGCCACAATATGAAAAATTCTAGTATAAGGTCAGCGTATGGGGCCGATCTGATCCGTGTTAGACCAAATGGCCAAATCAATGAGACCCTCAGACCCCTACTATGATCCTGCTTGCACCCATATGATAGGGATAGAGTATCTTATGCCACAAGTTTCTATTTGTTGAAGATTTTTTCTTTTTAAATCCACTTATCAGGTTAGTGGTGTCGTGGTGGTCGGGTTTGAGTATTGTGAGCGTCGAGAACTCTAAGACACTCTTTATTTTAGTTTTTCTTGCTTCCTCATGAAGCTATCACATCATTCCCTTCTCCCTTTCTTGTAGTGAATTATTTAATTTATTAATAGCATTAGCAATACATTATTTAATAGTATTTATTGATTAATTACGGTATTTATTTAATTAAGTATCATAATTAATAAAAAATACTGCTACAAAAATAAATCTAATATTGTTAAATAATTGAAAAAATACCATAATTAATAAAAATTATGTTAATTAATGAATTAATAATTAATTATATCAAAATAATATTAATTAATAGTACTTTCATAAATACTATTTATTAATTAAATAAATTGAATAATTAAATAAATACCATAATTAATAACAAAAACATCAATACATAATACCGTGGTTAATTATGGTATTTATTTATTTATTTAATTTAGGTATTTTGGTAAATTCGGGGGGTATTTTTTACTGAAATTTTATAGGGTGGGGATTTATGCATTTTGAATCGATTGATGGGATCATATTGTCCTAAATAGGCTTGGATTAGGCAGATCTGGAGAGGTAGTGATTCGGTTAATTTATTAACTTTGAAACAGAATCTCAGTGTGATAGAGGGGAAAACAAGGAAATTTTTTGTTGAAATTTGGTAGGGTGGTGCGCTTGAGCATTATGGGTTGATTGGTAGGGTCAGATTGGCCTAATTATTTTGAGATTAGGCAGATTTAGTAAGGACTTAATCAGTCAATGCAAAAGCTTTAAAACATAATCTTGGTGTAATGGAGTGGCAAACAAAGGTATTCAGGGCTGAAATTTTGTGGGTTGGGATTTTAGGGTGTTTAGGATCTTATGGAACATCTGATTGATTTTGGAGAGCCAAAATCATAGAAATTTTGATCAACAAGAGCATCTGAAATAGAATATTTGTTCAATGATAGGGCAAATTAGGGAATTTTAAGTTGAAATTTTATGGGTAGATGTTATTGGTGTGTATAGGATTCAATTGTAGAGTCTAATTGATTCAAAGGTGTTAGGATCAAGGAGATTTGGGTTGTGAGTGCTTTAGGCTAACAAGAGGGTTCAAAAGAGAATATTGGTTTGATAAAAGAATAAATAGAGGGGATTTTTTGGTTGAAATTTCAAGGGTAGATATTTTAGGAGGTCCTAGGTCTTATGGTGGTGTTTGGGGATTTTTAGGTACTTTAGAAGGCTTGGAATAATCTGATCGGGTGTTCGGGGTAAATTGGGGTTTCAACGATGAATTGAGTAAAAATCAGGCACTGACAACAAGGTTTTTAGAGGTAGTGGACTCTTGGATCATTTGGTGGGGTTTGATTGGTCGATAAATGGTATAATCAAGGGCATTTAAGAAATGAATACCTTTGCCAATGGGATAACCCAAATTAAAATCTTAGTGTGATGAAGGGTTAAATGGGGGATATCTGTGATGAAATTTTGTGGTAAGGTGTTTATAAGTATATAGGGCTTTTTAAAAGCGCATTAACTCTAATTTGCAATTCGGTTAAAAAATCCCATGCATCACACAGGTTCCAACTAGTTACTTTTAACTCGAAGAGAAAAATCAAAGATAAAACATAGATTGCAACATGATTATACTACACATATGATTGAAAGCCAAGTTAGCCTTTAGCTTCTTCAACCTTTTCTCTTCCTTGGAACCAATCAACATGCGATTAGGTGACATCTCCCTTCTCGTCTGTCTCTTCACTGTTCTCTTTTCCTTGATTTTGTTTCTCTCATTTGAATACATACATACATACATACATACAGATATATATATATAGTCAGATCAGGTTTGATCCAAATCTGATATCGATTCTTTAAGAAGCGGATTCAGATATTGACTGATCTGATCTGTTGTGACTCGATCCATTCCGTTAATTATGAAATATTATTTACATATCATATATGTATATTCTATATATATTATTTATATAATTATATTATATATTTTATATTTAATACATTATTATATTATCATATTATATAAATAATATATATATTATTTATATTATTTATTATGCTACCAAATTTGGAGCCGAGGGTAGCTAAGTAACTTTCGAGGTCAGAAGGATGATGTCCCACTTGTCAATAGTGAAAAGATATTAGAGGCCCCGAGATTGTTCCTAATATATATATTAAAAGAAGGAAGTCTAAAAATTTTTTCATTTTTTTAATTTTTGTAATCTACGTTTTTTGCATTTGACAAATCAAATTCCTACACTTCATACATTTTTTACCTTGTTGGATGGCTTTCCAAGAGCCATGTTTTGTCACAATTCTAGGAGTGTTTATCACATTCCAAACCTCTCCTAGATCGTGTCCAACTGAAATACCACCAAGCCATCTAAAGATTCTAAACCTTTGTTCTTCTTCTACTCTTCAAGTTAGATTTTCCCCATTTTGTTCTCACACAATCAATCCACCTAGATCTCTCATTTTTTCCGTTTTGTTTCTCTTCACGTCATAGATTCTACAGTGGTGGAAGTAACTTTTGTTTGAGAGAAAATAAAAAACAGGGGCAAAAGGACACCAAATCAGTAAATCACTTCACCCTCCTTTCTTCCTTCTCTATTCTAAACCTAGTTTAAGGTCTATTATTATTATTATTATTTTTTTCACTAAAAACAGGGGTGGGAAGACGCTGTTTCTGACAAGAAACAGGGGCAGATGTAGACCAGGCGTGATCAATATGTTTTGCACTTGAATCCGGGTAAAAAGTATATATTTTTTCTACAAGTTTTCGATTGAATGTATGCTCGGAACACTATATATGTGATTAGTAAGAAAACAGTTAAAAAAAACCCAAAAAATGATAAAATCTAATGCTGTTAAAAAAACCTGTTTTGCATCAAACGGGCGAAGAAGATGGAGATAAACGGCTGAAGTCAATCCATTTTCGATAATCAAGCAACGGGTCAGTGTTGACCTGTTTCCCGACCCAGTTTTGTAAATAATAATATTACTGTGTTATAGGCAGTTGGAATATAATTTTCAAGAATAATAATATTACTATTATTGTTATTATTATTATTATTACTACTACTTGATTATTAAATAATAATAATTGATTCTTACTAAAACCTCATCAGTTATTTAAATAGTAAAATATAAAACAATTATATACTCTTATGTGTTTCTATTATTTAACTTTTGCTTAACAAAGCCCGTGTATGACACAAGTCCCTACTTGTATTTAGATGAAATGTCACTAATGTTATAGACCTTTTAGGCTTCTATCTCCGTCTTAAGCTGTGTTTAGTTTGAAAGAAAATAAAAACTAATAGAAAGTTGAAGGAAAAGTTAACAAGAAATTTTGCAAATTCTGTTAAAGACTCTTTCAAGTCTGTCTCTCTGCCTAAGGCTACATTTAGTTTGAAAGAAAATAAGAGAGAAATGGAAATTTGAAGGAAAAATTGGCAATAAATTTTGCAAATTCTGTTAAGGACTCTCTCAAGTTTCTTTCTCTGCCTTAGGATGTATTTAGTTTGAAAGAATATAAGAGAAACAAAAAGTTTAAGGAAAAGTCGACAAGAAATTTTACAAATTCTGTCAAGGACTCTTTCAAGTTTCTCTCTCTGTCTTAGGTTGTATTTAGTTTGAAAGAAAATAAGAAAGAAACAGAAAGTTAAAGAAAAAGTTAAGAAAATTCACAAATTCTGTTAAGGACTCTCAAGTTTCTGTCTCATTTTCTATTGAACCAAACATGGTCCAAATATCCCCTTTGGTCACACACATACTCTGAATATCAATGGAAATTTGCACTGGTACACTTGATTTCTAGTCTTCAGCTGAGCCTTGGCCATACGCTTAGGCCAGGACAAGTCCAGGCCATGAAATGATCAATACCTAAACTGTCCCAATCGAACCCATCAAAGATTAAAAAAAGGAAAAAGAACCGACTGTCCAGTCTAGCTCAAAAGCAATTTAAAATGGTTGATGTGGCTGAACTGAATGATTTATTTTTGAATTTTAGTAGATAAAATTGTAATAATATTTTAGGAATATCATAATCAACCCAACATTCAACGCTGAAATCACAGCCTCCATTATTCACTTAAAAATAGCATTAGTCTTTTAGTTCAGCGACTTCAGCAAACCACCCCTTAGCCTCAGTTAAGACAAATTGACCGGGCTATATACTTCAAAGTATTGATACATATCCAATACATATTACATATTGTTTTCAGGTCACCAAAACGTTAATACTGAGGATATTTTAAGTTTTTAACAATTTCAAACGTTAATACCATCCTAACGTACACATCTGTGAAATATCAAACCGAAAGAATATCAAACTGAAATAAATCCAAGAATTAAAAAAAAAAAAGGTATCAATTGTTAAAATCTGCTCTCACAATACACAATTTTTTGTGGGTGGTAATCGTGAGTAACCATACTTGTGAACCATGCCGGACTAGTAATCATGGGTCCAGCACAGTGGGTTAGTCTTAGACATGTAATGTGATAGTCACGAACTTTTATGGATTTCAGGGCCCGTTTGGTTCACGAGAATAGGGGTCTGGAATTGGAATACGATTCCAACTATTTGGTTGGACAGAATTAAAATCCTACTTTCGTTCCTCGTGGAATAGCATTCCCATTTGAAGGAATGGCCATTCCCTCCCCCTCCTATGGGAATGAAATCCCATTTCAACTGATTCCAATTCCTGTACATTACCCAACAAGCAAACCCTTAGTCCTATTATTACACTTGACAGTTAAAGAAAGCCAATACCACTTATTTAAAACCAGCTAAATCAACTGCTTATGATTTATGAAACTAGCAAGCATCAAGCTGTCAGTAACACAATCACTAAAAACAAGCAAACATCCGTTGACCTGAAACCATCCCCACTAAGGAGTTGCTTCTGTTGACAATACTACAAACTCTTATTCTGCAAATTACAAAAACATATAATTTATTAACTCTACAAGTACAAACTGCTGCTGGTAAAGATGTAATAAGAACAGAAGAGTGTATCACCCTAAGTAGAGAACTGTAGCTTATCTTGTTATGTAGTGAGGATTGGGGGAAGGTAGTCAGATTTGGTGCCAAGGACACGGGCCTTTGTGTCAGGGAAGTGCTCAGTCCCTGGAAGCTCGGTGACCTCTCCGTTTTCGGTGACTGCAATGGGGTACCTGAGCAGATGGCCAGGCAGATCTTGTTCCAGTATGTCACTTGAGTACAGCTCCCAGTACTTGTCAGCCATCCGGTTCACCTTATGGACACATTCCACACTCTCAGGCTGCAGGAAGGAATTGTCAAGCATGCCAATATGCTCATACCACAATGCCATTCGGAAGCCATGGATCTGACCCCTGGCTGGTTGCCTCGTTGCTAGATGATATGGTTGGAAACCTCCCATGGCAATCTCAGAATCTCTGGCACCGTCCATTGACCTCTGGTTGATGTTGGCAGATCCAATGATAATGTATTCATCATCAACTGCAGAAAAGGGGGAGATCAATCAACTCGGAATTCATATTCATGCTGAAGTAATTTGGAACCTCACAGAACTGCCTGAATTGGCAGTTAGAAGAAATTTTTTTGGGGCTGATTTGAAGACTTCAACACATCTAACTGAAATGTAACTCAATCAGATTGGTGAATCATGGGTTGAACATTGGTTTTAGGCCCCATTCGCTTTTCAGAAAGTTACTTGCCCAGGTAAATGCACTTACCCTGGTAAGTGTTTCCAGGGAAATACTTACCCGGGTAAATGCACTTATCCATGTTCTTTTATTTTCCAGGTAAATAAGACAATGACTGTTTTAGCCATAAAAATCCATTATTAAAAGGAGCAATTTTGTCTCCAAGTGTTAATAACTTTACCCATTTAGGATATGGGTATAGCTTACCCGGGTAAGTGATACCCAGGGAAAATAAATTTTCCGTAGATCCCACATAAATCTGAAAAAAGGACATGAATATCTTGGTCAATGGGAACCGATATCCCAATGACCAACTTTCCCCCATCTCGAAATCCAAAAAGCAAATAGGCCCTTAAAGCTAAGTTTTGAAAACAAATTTCAGGATAAGGCACCTAGGTTTCTAACTACAATTTAAAGCAACAATTAGGCAACCACTCGTCTGAAGTTGTAGTTTTGAAGAGGCCCAGAACCCACTTGCATCCTTTCAAGTTACCAAATTACTAACATAGTATCATGCAAACAATTGATTCACCATGTTTATACAAATGGGACATGATCAGTGTGTCTATGCATGCTTTTAATAGCAAAGGTTGCTGGCCATCAGATCAGAACCCAAACTACATATAAAAGTCTATGAACTGTCAAGATGTCCTTCTGAGCCATGGAAACCGAAGGGCAGCCCGGTGCACAAGGCTACCACCAATGAGGGGTCCGGGGAGGGGTAAATGTAGGCAGCCTTACCCCTGCAGACACAAAGAGGCTGTTTCCAAGATTTGAACCCTGGTCACCCAGGTTGCAATGGAGCAACCCAACCATTGCACCAAGGCCCACCCTCCGAGTAATGGAAACTCTTGCCAGGTAAACAAACATTTCCATTTAAATTTAACTAGCTTTTCATGTCCATCCCTTCCATTCCCAATAATTAAGGATATTGATGGGTACCCATTTAACCAACAACACAAACTCATGTTATAATGGATTTGGGTCCAGAGTAGTTAGTTGATCCAGTGATATTTATGGTTTGTCTGGCCAGACCAACATATTAACTCTTCTGCTTAATATGCATTGTACTTCTCCATTATGAAAGCAAAGAAACACTTACCAATCATCATCTTGGTATGGACGTATATCATGAAACGCCGGGCCTGCTGAGCTCTGCTATAATCTGTATCAGCTTCTGGCTCCTCAGAAGGTTGATACTCTCCACTCTTTTTCACTTCCCGATTCCCAAGGCAGAAAAATGTCAAATAATCTCTGGGGTCTGCTTCAATCCCCTTAGCATGTAGGGCTTGAATGACATCAGCATACATCATCTCCATTGTCCTCCTCTGCCAATCCAATATTGCCTGAACTGAAGCACTCTCTGGGATCCCCTCTGGCCACATTGGGACCACAATATAAACAGTAAACCTTTCCCCTGCTTCAATTTTGCTAACAATCTTCAGTGAGAGTTCCTTTGGGACAAGATGCAAGGCACCAATATCCTCAACCTTGATGTCCACCGGTTTCCAGCAGAAAGAGCTTCCAAGGAAATACTGGTTTTCAATGTAAATGAAATTCTTTGCCCGTCGAATTGCATTTATATAAGCATCCTGAATGCTGCGGTCAATGATGTTGTCCTTCCCACTGACAAGCCCTGCTCTGGCAGCTTCCTCAGGATTGTCAGGAAAGCCAAATGCTGCACCGCCATCAATTGATCTAAATAACTGGACATTCCATATTTCACGGTCGTCTGGGAACATTACTGGGGACGGGGGAATAAAAATGTCATCAAGTTCTCTTAGCTGAACAAGCAAATCCTTTCCTCCTTGTTTCCTCCACCTTTGCTCAAAATTGTACAATACATCCCAAGCAACAGGCCCTTCTAGCCTGCAATGTATATCATGCCATGGCTCCCTTGGGCCACCCTTACTGATTGAAGCACCGGTAAAATTGGGTTGATGGAAATCATCATGGTGGGCTGTGTCCAAAGTCCTAAAAAGGGAATGGAATGCTGTATCATACCTCCCATCACAGAGATCAATACCTCCAACAAAACTCACAATCCTCCTCTGCTCTGATGCACCAGTGGGCATCTCACCATCCACCACAACAATCTTCTGATGATGGGTGAACATGGTAGAGATCTGTAAGTCCTGAACAATGCTCCCTCCATCATCAGGATTACGAGGGCACAAGACACAGTGGACATCAGTATTGTGGAAGTAATTGGCAGTTTCTTCATCATGAGTAGCCATCAAGCCATCCTTCTTCAGTAAACCCACAGAGGTTCTGTCATCCCAAACAAGCATTAGAACTCTGACACCTTCACTGGCTTTCCTCTTGAGCAGCTCTCCAAGGGTAATGTCTCCCCCAGGCTTGGGTCTCCTTGTGTCCCTTATCAAACTGATCTCAGTATACACTGACCACCCAGTTATGTAAATCAAGTGCTTCGCATTAGTGATAGCATCAAAGATATCCTCCCAGCATCTCTGTGGCTCATAAAACTTGTCTCCAGAAAGAGGGATTTTTGGGACAAATCCGTCTGGGACATGGGCATCTTGGTAGAGTGTAACTTTGCATCCTTGTCTCTGTGTGAAGAACGTGTAAGGGACCCCAGGGAATCTGGAACTCTTGATTCCCATAGACCAATTACGGTCACGAGTAACATCAAAAAATTGTAGCCTCACATGAATCTTAGAATGCCCATGTATAGGATTGCGGTCTTCATCTAAGATTTCAACCCATCTATCTACTTCCTCCCCATTTAGGATTTCTTCAACAGGTATATAAGCTCTTCCAATCAGGGTTGCACCAATAGGATTATCATCTTTTACAGTGAAGATTACATTAGAAGCCATATGTGCACAGTAAATATGAAAGGACTCATTCCACTGAGGATTGGCATTTTCTTTCAGCATTCTGGTCCGGCCAACTCTAGCTTTTTCTAGATCAACTGTTGCATATAGTTGGGGAGTCCCTTTGCCAATGCCAATGTTTTCAACAATCTGGACGAAAAATTCATGAATGAGAAATAAAGGATGCTAACAATTTAATAAAAAGAAATTGAGGTTGTTATTTAACAAAATGAAACCTTAGGGCGGCACAAGCATATTCTCTTGACCTGGGAAAACAATCTTCTTGTTGTTATCTTTTGTGTACCAACAGTCTCCAAATTTTCCAATAAGAAAAACAAAAGGCAAGAAGGGTAAAAAAGAAACAAGAAGAAAACAAAGAGTTAAATGATCTCTCTCTCTCTCTCTCTCTCTCTCTCTCTCCCACACATACACACACACAAATGCACACATACGGGGGAGAAAACAAAGAAAATGATTGATTTTGGTAAACCTTTCAAAAGAAAGTCAAGGGAACAAAATCTAGCCTTGTATAAATAATTAAATGGGAAAGTTACTATAACTTTCCATATACTTTTTGAAATAGACTGAAATTTTCCTTATTTTTCATAAATATGTTTTTTTTGATAAATATGTTTATTTTTCAAAAGATGCTTCTATGTTTAAACATCTCATATCACATAATCTGTCAAAATACAACTGAAAATGTATAATCAAAAGAAAACCCTGCTCACTTGATGACAAAAGATGCTTCTATGCTATTTAAGTTTCAAAATTGCCTTTGCATACCAAATATCAATACACCTTATTACACTGTAGCCAATTCACCAAAAGAAATCTTAATTATTCAACATGGATCAGACTGGATGGTAGAGCTGTTAGAACTGGAAACTAGCAGAGAAATAGTTTTTTGTTTGCTTAGTTCTTGGAAATGTTGACTCAGTCAAGCTAAACTCATCTACATGTGCTAATATATGTTATACCCTCTAATGCCTATTGTTGTAAGCTTATTTTGGTGTAAAATAGCTTTAAAAGATAGTCTAGAACCATATTCATTTTTAAAATTTTTATTTTTCAAACCTTTTATTTGAAATTTCGAATGAGTCAAGCAGTTGAACCCATATGGTCAAACAGTCTGATCCATGGCACAGTCACCAAAATGGTTGTCTATCCAGTCTGAGTCTGCCAATATTGAATTCACCAATGTGACCAAATGTGAAACAATAAAATCTATATTTGCATTTGGTCCCAATGGCATTTTAAATTTGCAATAGCAAGGAATTATCGTATATATGAAAAATTTTTAGAAGCATGTGAGATGGAATCCAGTAAATTCATGTAATAGATACGTAATGAAGTTTGTGTTAAGCGAACATATGTCATGAGGGATGTTTAAGTCTATTTCTAAAAAGCAGGGGAAGCTCCAGCTCATTGCAGAAAGAATAGGGGAAGCTTGAGGGCTCATTTGGGAGGGCTTAGCTTTGTATGTAGCTGCTTTGGAGAAGCTACTAGAAGAAGCTTGTACAGAGAGCTGCATAAATGGCTGTGATATGACTGAATTTGTCTCTCCAGATTTTATTTACCTTACATTGCAAACTTTCCAGGTGGACCCCACCTCAAAAATCTAAGAGTCACATTATGAAAGCCATCCCAAACAGGCACTGAATACTTTCGCCTAATTAAATTATAGTGCCCTTCCTCACTTTAAACTCATTAAGTAGGTCACAATAGAGATTTCAAGAACTCAAGTAAAGAAGAATGAACTTTCAAAACCTTAAAAACATTCCAGAACATCAACCATCTACTTTTTTATCCTTCTTAATATGATGTTTAGGCATAAAATTACAAGGTGGTCATTCAAAGTTTATATAAACTGATGTATCCAGAACAGTGAAGCATGAAACCTTCAAAGCAACCAGGAAAATAACTAGGGAATTTATAAAGAGAGACCAACTAGATAAGTTATTATGCTCTTTACAAGTATCCTCCATTCTGAATTGTCATAAAAGTTTTCCACAAGATCCATCATTGTAATTGTGAGAATTTAGTGAACTCAATTATATGCAAATGTTGTATGCTTTTGCAGATTTACAAGAGTATAAACAATGATGACCGGGAATTTAATTAACTCAGAAAACGGCCAAAATAACTGCGATTGGTTTGCTATGTCTGCGTGTGCGTGCCTTGTAAGACCTCCATAGCAAGCCTCCCTAAAATGTCTTTCAATTATCTATTGCAACTTCACTGACACATTAGCAATCTTGTTCAGACTCGAACAGGATGTAAAACCATTTTAGTCACTGGGTCCCCCATTTAAATGGTTCGATACTCCAATTCAACTGCTCAATTTACTCAAGTAAATACGTGAAAAAATTTAAAAAATGCTTCCAGATTATCTTTCAAAACTATTTTACATCAAAATTATGGTTAAAACAGTAAATGTTACCTATTATAATACCTATTAACACATGTATTTGGGGTGAGCTTGACCAGGTCAAAATTTAAGAACTGGGCATCCCAAAAATTGTTTTGGCTGTCAGTTTCCATCTCGACCAGGTCAATATTTTAAGAACTGGGCATCCCAAAAGTTGTTTTGGCTGCCAGCTTCCATCGGGTCCAAGTCTGGAAACGCAGGTGCACAGACCCCGGTCCCAACAAGGACATGATAGGAAAAAAAGGAATGTGATTTATAATATTTTCTCATATTTTTATCATTTTGAATAAAAGAATCCTTTCAATTACTGGTAGAACCAGATCCTTTTTCTAGAGGGCATGATCAGAACAATTGCATTTCCGTGAAAGTAAAAAGTAAGAAGAATCAGAGCTTCCACACCACAAAAGTAGCATTTTGTGGTTATCCCTTGACTTGTTTCCCCATCTTTCAAATTGAATTAAAACTTAAAGCAACTCAAAACAGAAGATTGTATAATTAAAACTTAATGCACCAAAATGCAGTCACATGGTATAATTAAAAAAAAAAAAAGCACAGCTTCTGAAAAACTAAGATTTACCACAACACAACGGAAATAAAAAAAAAAAATTGATTTAGATATTTGAACAGAAGAACTATATAAAAGAATTATCTAGCAGATAATCCTAACAGACTGAATTATAGCTCCCCTTTATATAATCTCATCACAAAATCCAGTGACATTAATGCATAACTAGAAAAAGAATCATATGTTTCCGCTGCAGATCGTACAAAAACACTTAGAAGTTTAACAGAATTCAAAGAGATTAGAGAGAAAACAAAGAATAATCAGAGAGCATGCGAAGTCCTTTAAAAACAGAGAAAAATATGAAGCACGAAAATACATTTAAGAAAAACTCAAAAACCACTCGATCTCATCCCGACTTTTAGACCTGCAAGTTGAAGTTGAAGCAAATACCTGATGAAAAAAACCACCATGTCGGGAAGATAGCTTATCCACCTCGTAGATCGTGACGTGAAGCGACCCATGAAGCAAAATCTGAGCCATTTTCCTGATCTCTGCAAGATACAAAAACGTCAACTAACTGGAATCACTTCAACAGTCCAAACAGATTAACTAAAGAAAAGATCGGAGTAAGCCTCACCCCCAAAGTGAACTGAATTTACAGAAAGAATTCCTGACCGAGCACCTTTATAGAGAATCTAACTTCACCAAGCAACCTGACTTCCCAAAGCGATCTTGAGGATATAGTCACGGAATATTCCTTTTCATGGCAGAAAAGTTTCGGATAGGTAGCAAGAGATAAAAACTCGAAGAAACCAACAGAGAGAGAGGTAGAGGAAGGAAGAAAGGATCTGATCCAATCCTCTGCTGTACGAAATTGAAAGATATCTCGAGATAGAGATGGAGAGAGAACGATAGAGTTCAACCGAGGAAGTGGGGAGTAGGGAGAGTATATGTAAAGTCGAATGGAAGCGGAAATGAAGATAAAAAAAAAAAAAAAAAAAATCCCGCGAAGATTAAAAAAGGGAAAAAATTTGTTACGCGGAAAAAGCAAAAGGAAGGCGAGTTTTACCGCTATGGGTATTTTCGTCAATTTAAGTGAGAAAAGGACAATATACCAGGGACGCTTTGGGCAATAAAAGAGCTTGGTATAGTGGTATTCTGTCCTTTTTGGGGATTTTCTCATTAGTTGGTACGAAGACTTTGAAGTTTGAAAAATAAAAAACAGAAAGGAAATTAATACAGACCACGAGATAGGAAGGAAGAATTTGGGTCGGGTCACTAGCACCGAATTATTAATGGAACCTGTAGGACCCGTTTCTAATTGGGTGTCATTATCAACTATCAAAGCAGCATGTAATGCCCAACCACTTAAGCTCCATGGACCCAATAGTTATCAGACGCTTGTCTCTACTTATTCTAACATCTTTTTTTCGCTTTCAATTCATTTTATTTTATGTCTGTCCATTCTCCACCGTGCAACTTGGTGGTGGGCCGGCTTCATGGGCCCCCATTATCCTGAGCGAGTGGGCGACGTTATCCGGGATAATTGATATCTTCCTCAATACTCAATAGAAAAGCATGGGCTTGAAATTTGGGCCTGGAATTTAAGATATTGGCGAGGGCAGGGTCTCATCACCAAAAACAGTGGGCTAGGCCAGTTACCGCAATCAACTTCATTGTTAACTCCAATCTTTGAAATTAAGCATTAGTGCCTTAGAGGCCTACTTTATTCGCATATAAAAAAAGAAATAAAAAAAACTGAGCTCTAGATCCAAGAACTTTTGCTACCCAAATAAAAGTATCCAATAACTCGGGGAGAGGAATTAGGAAAATGCCCAAGTGGTATATGGATCGGGTCTGACCCGTTAATATTTGAATATAATTGACAGTTATACTTTTAACATATAATTTAATGGAAAATCTATAATGCGAGACAGATATGATATGAGAAGAGTTTTGATCAATTAAAACCCACCCATGAATTTAATAAGTAGCACCTGATTGACTATCATGTTTCAGTCGGGATGAACCGGAGATAAAATTATACACACCCTGCTGAACTATCTATCACAATTGAAAACACTAGTGCTCACTATAGGCCCCATCTGAGACCCGGTTCTCACTGTGGTACCTGACCTATTGACCGCCCCAACTAGCATATATGGTTGAGACTTGAGAGCGATAGTATTGTGTGATTTGGCCTTATTTTCTCTTAATCACAAGCTTTATTATTTTTATTTTTTATTTTGGGTCATATGAAACACTCTTATGATGTAAGAAGATTGATAACTATTCTTCTCTCGAAGTAAGCGGTTTCTCTGAGACCACACCACCACTAATCTGAAGAGTATTCTACTCGCAAGTGGCCTTTTGACTTGTTGGGATATGATGGGAATAGAACATTTTAGAGAGTTGTCTAAAATTCATCATCATTTTTTAATGAATTCTCTTAAATTCATCATAAAATTTTCAAAACCTCTAAAATTCACAATGTCAATGAGATTTTATTTTCTAAAACTCTTCATTCGTTAAAAACACCATTAAATTTCATTGGCCCAAGTTGTCTATTTCGACCTAAATGTAAGTTTCATGACCAAACTGCCATTGAATGATGAGCCAGCTTATTAAATATTTTCTTGACCGAAATGCCCTTAAGCGTCCAATCCAATCTCATATATAATATTCCCACTTACTATCTCCCTCCCTCTATCAGGATTTCCGTCTCTTCCCCTTCTATTCCCACCCCTTCACTCTCACCAACACACAGTGCCGATCTCACCACCGTGAACAAGCCCTTGCATCCCCTCTCTCCGTTGTAACCCTCACATCCCCTCTCTCTTCTCTTCTCCTCCCTCAACTGTGGGAGACGGCAAGGCTCACCGCTGCAACCCTCACACCCCCTCTCTCTTCTCTTTTCCTCCCTCAACTTGAGTAAGTTGAACAAAATTACTCAAGTAGTCACTCAAGTTTAAGTCTTTAGATTTTTCGTCTCTCCTCATTAATTCACCATTAACTCTCTATTCTCTTTTTCATTTACTCCTTTGAAAATCTCTCCTCATTAATCCTTCCATTAACTCTCTCTTCATTAATTCTCTCTTCTCTCAATTACTCAATTAAATTGCTTATAATTCATTTACTCTTTCTTATTTTTTTTCCTTTTCTATTTTATCCTCTCTCCTCTCCTCATTAATTTACTAAACCAAAAGCAATATGCTTAGGGGTGACCATTTTAGTCCGGCCCAAGCCTAAGTCCGCATCAGGCCTAAAAATTTCAAGGCCGACATTGGCCCCAACCCAGCCCAAAAACAAATAACAGTTTAAAAATTAGTTAATAAAAATATCATAAATAATTAAATCACCTTAAAATAATGAGAGAGAATGAGAGAATTCTAAAACATAGGTCCCACCCCTTCCACCATTAACTTATCTTAGCATATTTCTATAAACCTTTTTCATTATTAACCTACTGTATTCCAAAGAGAGAGAATTTTTCTCTCATCCAAATTCCATTTATTTGTTTAATATTCAAATTCTATTTAATTGGTTAAATGTCAAAAAATTATAATTTGAAACCTAATAATTAAAATTAATAGCGAATTACTAAAGTTAATAAAAACTAATAAATCATAAACTAAAAATTAAAATACACTTAAATTATATTTTAAAATAATTAATATCAATAGGATAATTAAACTTAATAATAAAAAGTAAAAAAATAAACCATTTGCATTCCTTATAAAAATTAATTAAAATAATTAATCTAATAAATGTCATAAGACTCCTTCTACTTAGTGATAATCATTTATAAGTTAGCCCAACCCATCTAAACCTACAAATGCTTGGGCTCAAACAACTATTTTCTTCTAAGCTAGGTTTAACTCAGATTTGCACCAAGCCCACACATAATGTGAGAAATAGAGTTGTAAATGGATTGGATTCAAATCGGATCCATAATATGGAAAAGTAATTATTTTATTAAATAATTTGCAATAATTTATTATTTTGTTAAAAATTATTAATTTTCATACACAACCTGAAGTTAAGTTGGACCCATATTTTTAAAACTTAGAACTTTTCTTTTTTCTATCATTTAAAGTTTTATACTTTTTTTTGCTAGATATCCATATAACTTGTGTAAAAAGGAAACATTTTCATGTTCCAACTTTAGTTGATGTTCAAACTTTTATATACCCACAATACTCCTTTCATTTATTTACTTTTCAATTATCTCCTTATTTTCTTTGCTTATATTCTAAATTGTAAGTTTTATATTATTATGTTTATCTCTATATCTATTTCTATAATTGACCTATAAAAAAGAGGAATGGGATCTAGTAAACACAACAATGTAAGCACGTTAAATGAGCACATGATAAACATTTTGACAATTGTCAAAAGTGGGTATTAATCTTTTTCAATGGTAGGCTAGGGTATTTTAAGGGACAGGCGTAAAAAAAATTGTAAATGCTCATTTAACGTGCTTACAACGTCGTGCTTACCTGATCCAATATATCTATAAGAGTGTTCCGTGTCCAAGTTTTAGTCAACATTCAAACTTTTTCATGCCCAAGATACCCATTAGTTTCCAACTCTATCCATGTCTACTATCTCTCTGATTTTAATGATCTCAACCAAATTGAGTATTTTTTTTTTCATGCCCAAGATACCCATTAGTTTCCAACTCTATCCATGTCTACTATCTCTCTGATTTTAATGATCTCAACCAAATTGAGTATTTTTTTTTCATGCCCAAGATACCCATTAGTTTCCAACTCTATCCATGTCTACTATCTCTCTGATTTTAATGATCTCAACCAAATTGAGTATTTTTTTTTTCATTTTAATTGGTTAAAATAAGGTAATACAAAAATCACAAATTTATATTCACATAAATGTTTAGTCAACATTCAAACTTTAAAAAGAGCATGCTGCCCTACAAATTAGGTTCCGGATTTTTTTCCATGATTGTAACTTTTTGTCAGCTGAGTTTAGAAAAGGGTGTAGAAGAGTTTGACGGAACAAAATGAAGTCTAAAAATGGCGGATTTGTCTACTATTTAGAACCATGAATAGGATTGACAACAAGCACAACTATCCAAATCCACAATGGTTGGTCTATTCATTCTATATTAAACAAACATTTTAGTCATTTTTCTAGAAATGAGCAATTTGACAAATGCTTTGTGAACAAAATGTTCAAATACATTAATGGCTTGGGACAAACAAAAAAAATAAAAAAGAGGAGAACAAGAAGAACACGTAAACTAATGAGGACCCAATTGCAATTGGTGCATGTGAAAGAAAAATCCAAAATTCAAAAGAGAAGAAAACAAAAAAAATATATATATATATATTGTGTTTGTGATATTTTTTTAGGTCTTGCCCGATTTATGAATAGAGGTTTATCAGTTTTTTGGGGGAAGAGGAAATTTTTGCAAGTAGAATAGTTCGAATTTCATTTTTCTTTTTCTTTTGGTGAATGGCAATAGCTAATTTTGAATAGTTTTTAAAACCCAGCCCGGAGGTTAAACCGTTTCCCCCAATTGGATCAAATGGTCAACTCATTATCGATCTCATTAATAGAAAATTTTCAAAACAAAAAGAAAAAAAAGAAAAGAATAATCCCATTCAATTCACAGCAATTAGTATTCCAAAGTCCATAGCCACTCAGGCAGCTTTCATTAAGTTTTGATTCAAATAACTCAGTTATTGAATCATTCAATAACTCAGAATTCAGTCCAAATGGGCCCTCCACATAAACTGGGTCCCATGTGCACATAACATTGGCGTGTTTACATAATTAACCTATTATATACAGCTATAGGAGCAGCACATCTGGAATCGCACTTGATGGATGTTTAACCAATAACAAACACCCCCACAACATCCATAAAGTTTAAATGCCCCGCAACATCCGATCTCCTATAAGTCGCTTGTCTCTTCTGATCCCAACCCTACAAATTGAGCGTTTCTCTTTCAATTAGGGTTGTCAATGTATCACTTCTGAGTCGGAATCAGCTGGAACCGGAATTAACTTAACATGAAATGTTGAGGATTTGGACCTGGAACCGGACCTGATAGGGTCTGTAATTTTTTGACCCAAAACTGAATCTATCGGTTCTTGAAACAATCGAGTTTGACCCAATAGATCTGATTATAATAGATAAAATATATATTTATGTTTGATATATATTAAATATTCTCTCTATATATATATTATATGTATAGTATATATATAATTTATTTATTTATTTAATACATTATACATTATATATCGGGTTAGGTCTGAATCAGTTTGGGACTAGGTAGAATTGGTCCGAACCAATAGTAATCGAGACCCTATATCAGGACACAGAACCAACCCATCAGTTCTAGTTCCTGGAATCAGAACCGGCCCAATCGATTTGGATTCATCAGATCGGACCCAACCCATTGACAGCCCTACTTTCAATACATCTAACCATAATATATATCTTTTGCCTTTTATACTCTTTGTATGAATTAAAAAGAAGGGAAGGAATTTCTTATCCTTTTCCTCCCCTTGAATAAAAAATAAAAGATGGGGAGAATAAGCATTTCACTTGAGGTTGATATGCTACCAAATAAAATTGCTGAAAATTTGCCAACCTTTTGATAAAGACCAGCGTAAGCCCCAATCCTTTACAAAAGAAGGGTGGTAAGCCCCAAAGTTGTCCCCTTTTTCGCTTTAGTTGCAATTATTCTATCATGCTGAGCTATTTTTATAACTTCTTAAAATTACCCTTTATACGTGGATGGGTCTTTTGATCAATTTTGGAGTATGACAGGTTGGGAGTAATTATGTTAAATCAATAAGGTCAGCAGGAGTTCAGTGCAAAGCAAGGGACAGCATTGAAGCTGAATGGTGGTATGCTGTAAAAGCCTTAGAAATTGGGAAAGAAAAGGACATGAAGAGAAAAGGGGGTTTTGTCTGCTTGTCAACAATTAGTAACGCAGTTGAATGAAAAATAATGTTCGAATTTGGATAAGCTCTATTGAAGGATTATCCTCTGTCTTTTGGATTTTATTGAAGCTTGTGTTATATATGTATATTAGCGGCGACCCGTGCGTGGTGCATGTATAAGAAAAGATAAATAATAAAAAGTGACATTTATTAAAACATCTTTATAGTTTTATGGATTTACTAAAATTTTACGCTATAATTAACATTTTACTAAAACACCACTTATAATTTACAACGGATTTAATCAATCTTTCATTAGATGATAATGGAAAATGACAATGTTGATCCTAATATCCATATAAATAAATTTAATCAAAATAAAATAAAAGTAAAAAAATATCATTTTACCATTAATAAGACACGAGCAACCACTCTATTGGTTATATTTGGCCATTTTTTTTTTGTATAAAAAGTGTTAAGGGTCGTTTTTGGAATAAAAAATCATGAGCTTAATGGCAAAACAAACACTCCTTAGTGAAATGTTGATTAAATAAATAAATTGTAAAATATATGGGATATTTTAGTAAAATGAAAACTATTGTGTAGGTTTAAGTAAATATATAAAACTATAAAGTGTGTGTAAATGACCCTAATAAAAACACGTAAGAATATACAATTGTTTTATATTTTAAAATTTTTAAATAATTAATAATTATTCATATTTTATATACTACTTTTAATAATTCTTTTATAATACAAAAATAACAATAATTAATTTCAGTTAGGTTTACTCATCAAATCGACCAATCTGATCAACTCAACCCAAGTTGGTTGGTTTTATAGTATTTTATGTGGGCTTTAGTTCAAAAAATTCCAAAATCGACCAAGTTGGATTAGTTTCACTTTGGCCATTTGTAAATCTACTAAAATCAAATGACCTAATCATAGATATATATTAATATTTTATATTTTAAATGTAATTTTTAATATAAAAAAGTGAAAATTTCTCATATTTTTTAGTCTAAAATGTTTCATTTCATAAATCTAATTTTTAAAATTATTTTTTAATAATTGTTATGAGTGATAAAATGATTATCTCATTATGAATTGGACCTCTATTTATAGGGAGGGATCCCGAGGTCCCGAAAGGAAGGAGCCAAAAAGTGTTTGGATCCAATTAGGAAAATGAATTTGGATTTGGTATTAGCTGTTAGCAAACCTGTTCATGGGCCGGGCCAGGCCGGGCTCGGTCTGGGCTTTGACTCTTTATTAACAGAAAAATGTTAGCCCCGAGCCCGAGCCCGGCCCGACCAACGGGCCTACAACTTGGGCCTAAGCCCGGCCTTGAGAAAAAGACCGATGCCTGAGCCCGAGCCCGAAGCCCGACCTAATAAAAGAAATTCAAAATTTTCCCTATTCGAATGGACATTTTCTATTTTAATTTAGATGTTTTTTTCCCTATTTAAATGAACAATGGGCCTACAAGTGAATCAACAACATTCTCAAATCAAAAAATTTATTCAAATGGACATCACATAGGGTTTTTACTTGGATTTAACTATAGGTCGGGCTGAGCTGTTTTGGCAAAGCCCGAGCTCGGCTCGAATTTTATGCAGGCCGGGCTTTTTGGCCTGAGGTTAAGCCCGTGGGCCAAAAAGCCTGTTCATGCCCATCTAGGGGTTGGGCGGGGTTGGGCCGGCTTGTCGGGCCACCCGACCCATGAACAGGTCTAGTTGTTAGGGAACACCACTAGGGTTTCACATAATAAACATATGCTACTTCCTTTCGTGACCCTTTTAAAAAGACATAGCATGGGTGACATCACTATTTAGCTTGCACACCCTTATTAGGCCTATGAGGTGTCCCGTCACATGTGTTATTTAATGGCGCACATGTTTCTATTATTTGTTTATGCTCCGTGGTGAGTCTGTGCTCATCGCGATTATGTAAAGACTTTAAAATCATCGCAAGTATGTGTGGACCTGGAACTCATCGGGGTTTTGTGATGGATTTAAATTCATCGCAAATAATAGTTTAATGTCTAATAAATATTAATTAATCAATAAGTTATAACAAAAATACAATAAGTACACTAAATTAAATTTAAAAAATTCAATAATAGTAGTTTAATATCCAATAGTTATTGAAAGTTTTCTATTAAATAACAAAACAAAATAAATTTATACATAATCATTGAAAATACATTTATCACAAAAAACAATAAATAATTATAAAAATACAACAAATATTGATTTTAGTATATATAATTATAATTACTTTTCAACTTTTCTAAATTTTTAAAATTTATTCCATAATTTCTTTATTTTAACTATTTAAAATCTAGTTATGTTAAATATTTAAACAATCTATAAAATATTTAAAATTTTTTGTTATTTTAATTTTATTTATTTAAAGCTATTAAATATTATCAAATATTTGAAAGCATTTAAATTGATAATCTGGAAAAACATAATTTAAATTGTTAGTGCATAATTTCGTGATATATTTTGTAAAAGTATCATTTTTTTTATGTTTTTAATAAATATTTTAAAGTTATTATATAATTTTGCTAGAATATTTAAATAAATTTTAAAATTTTTAACCCAAATTTTCTTTAGATAGATATAGATAAAAAGTAGGGGAGAGGATAAATAGGAATTAGAGATAATTTAGGAGAGAAACTCTCTGCTAAATTAGAGATAATTTTGGAGATAAATAGGAACTAGATATAATTTAGAAGATAAATAGGAATTAGAGATAAATTTTGAAAAAGTGGAGATGTAGTTTAGGAGAAATTTTAGGAGAAAGATTATTTAGGTTATGGGAAAGTGTATCGCATTAGTTGTTTAATCTAATCAAGATAAGGAATGATCATTGTTTCATATTCTTGAAACAAAAGAAAATAAGAAAACATACAAAAAAATGAAGAAAATAGATAAATAACTTCTCTCAAAGGAGAGCTATGCTGACTTGGACGAACTATTATGTATATATATATATCACAAGAGTCCAGTTTGAGTTTGAGTAGGATTTGGCACGTCTTTGGCCATCTCATCTAATTGGTTCTTGTGATAATTATGTGGATTAAAAAAATAAAAAATTCAAAAAAATCAGGAAAATAATATACGTATTATAACTTTAAATATAACCATATAAATTTAATTAAACATAATAAAAAAATAATATACTTATAAATGATAGTTTAATAATTAACTAAAAATTATAAAGTCACAAATCTACAAAAGAGAGATAGTGAGAGAATGGCGGCATTGGACTAACGGTAGAATTTGGTGCAAGTCTTGAAATAGTGGGTTCATAAGTATAGAATCAAATAAAATATTGAACATGGGTGTGGCTAGTTCCAAAACACAAGAAATTGGTGTGGTTTGCCATGGGATTAAAGAAACACCATTTAATGTGTTCCATCCCAAAATGGGCTGGGATGGGTATCTACCAGGTTACCGAATGCAACCTTAATCATTAAAATTTGAATTTGATTATATTGTAATATTTGTTAATTTTAATATATAAAGTTCATATAATTATACTTAAAATTATAAAATATATATTTTTATATATCATATTATATATGAATGTATACATAAATTTGGTATGTATATTTAGTTTAATTTATTTACATATAAAAGTTGAAAAGTAATTAACTTTTTATTTCTTTTTGTATTCTAAAAAATCACAGAATTGGATTAAATCCAAATCTGATCCAAAATCATTAAGATTTTGAATTCAAATCCAAAGTTGTCAAATTTGTTCAAATTTCAGATCACATTCAAATGTAAGTTTTCAATAATAAAATCATATTTGAATTTTACTGAATCCGATCTGATTTGATTATAGACCTATTCACTCATGGCTGCCTATAACCTACTATTGAGCTAGCTATAGAACAAATAATAATAGGGAGAGTGACGGTTCAGCCCAGGGTCAAAATTTTTAGGCCCAAAGTACAGTTGCAATGGGTGTCAATTCTCAAGGGGCATTGGTATATAAAATAGATATTTTTGACATTTTGAATATTTATAATTCTAGAATTCAGAAATCTACATTGGACCTGTCCATACTTTTTAATTAATAATATTCTTTTCGGTAAAAAATTCATGTGTCTCACTGTAAAGAAGTGTGATGTGAAATCCATGTATTTTTTTACTGACATAAAAATTATCATCGCACATACCGCTGAACCGTTGCATTCAGCGACACCAGATTTTCTGCCTACACCTACCCATAAAACTATGCAGGGGTCGAGATATTCTTCATATATGACTACAATAAATGTGTACAGAGTTATTATCGATAGGAGATTCGAACTCGCGTTGGGCTAAACTAATCCTTCATCGTAACCTCTAGTATTGTTTGTGCCTCCGTGGCCTTGTGGGGGAAATTAGAAATTTACTATTATAAAACATATACACGCCATATCACGTGGAAACGGTTCAAAAATATTTATTAAACTTGAAAGGAGTATTTAAGTAATTTAATAAAACTGCTTTTCAGGATACAAATGTCGTTGAGAGACATGCAGCTTCTGAAAGGTCAGACACGTGGCTGTAGTTGCATGGCCCATTTTGTGTGTCGGCTGTTTCCAGTTTCAACTTTTGACGTTCCCAGTTCCCACGTGTATTGTCGGTATTTCGGTAATGGATACGCCCCGTTTTACATGTCTTTTGTACGGATTATCGGTTTTTTAGAGGTTCGATAATTTGTATTTTTATCTTTTCTCTTGAAAAAGATTTAGCTGTCAAAAATTATAATTCTAAGAAAATACAAACAGTCTGTTTTATATTATTTTTAAAAAGCTATAAATGAAATATTTCGTTATTTTTTCAATTTATAAAAATACAAAAAGACGTACAAAAAATGTATTTTAACCAAACAATCTTTAAACTGTTATTTTTTTCAACATAAAAAAGCACACGAAAAAATACACATTAATCCATCGATCTTTAAATTATTAAAATCTTAATACAAAAACTCACATCAGTCATTTATTAGACATTTATAATTCACCGTCCACGCATTCAAGTAACATTGTATCTGATCGACCGACACCCTCAACTCTTTGCCCTAATCGAGAGTATTAGAAGTCATACGCCCATCACCATCATCCCCAGTAAAAGTTATTTTTTGGTGATCCTCAACATCAACTGATTTTTTATTTCAAACGCCCCGTTCACACTATTGCATAGTGAAAAATATTCAAAACTCCCTTGAGTTCTCTTACAATCCTAAATTCTATCATGGTTTTGATCTTAACCAAAAAAAAAAAAATTCTCAAAATGTTTTAAAAAATACAAATGTCTCCTTTTTTTTTAATAATTTGGATAAACATTTAAACATGTTTTGAATTTTAATATAACTTAAATTTTCATAAATTGACTTAAAGACTTAAGAGTTTTTATAAATTGACTTAAATATACTCTATTTTTTTTTTCAAAAATATTTAAACATACTTTGTGGGTTGTTTCTATTTGATTTAAACATAACCTTCATCAATGAAACACTACATGTAGATTCGTATAAAATTTTTATAACTCCATTTTACTCTTTTAGATGGAAATCAAAGGAGAATTTTACCGAGATGGAAGAAGAACAAGAAAGAAAAAACATGAGAGAAGAGAAGAGAAAAGAAAAAAAAAATGAACATTAAATGCTAGTGAAAAAACTCAGCAGGTATACATATTATTTGGGCTTTCTAATTAAATTAAGCCCAATACAATGATCCAAACCACAATAGAACTGTTTCGTCTGATTTGATTTCTATAATCATATGGTTTGATTTGGTTTAAGAATTTTTCAAATCGTAATTTATTGATTTGGTTTGAAATATTCTCCAAATCAAATCCCTAATACCAACGTTTCCTATTTTCCTTACAAATATATTGTTCACATTCTTTGCAATTCTCTTTTGTCTCTTCTGCTTTCCACTTACCAGAATGAACATAGGGGAACAACCACGATAAAAGGCAATTAAGCGATATGCAAGACGCACAAGTAGTACTAGTTGTATACACTCCAGCAAAAGGTTAGAACAAAAATATTAATTTCGAATATCAACCTAACAAAAGCAAACCCAATAACGACTATTGACAATAGCTATGGAATTCCAGCTCCAGTAGAAATCCAATACAAAACGAAAGAAGAGCACTCTTGAAAGGAAGAGGTATATAAGGATATAAAAAATGTATGTATTTATGTATATAAATTTTTATTTTTAACTCTATTACTATTTTATTTTAATTTTATTGTATCTTTTAATTTTATTTTATATAAAAACAATTGTATATATAAAAATTCACATGGGAATATTTTTAATTTTTTTTCACCTTATCATCTATTTTGTTAATTTTTTTTATTTTTCATTATTTTTGTTCAATTTTTATGACAAATTTAGTCCACATCCCAGTGCACAATCGACTGGGCCCAAGCCTTGGGCAGTGCTGGGCTTCCCTCTTGGAGAATTCATGCCAAGTGCATACAACCACTCATCCGCTCTCAGGTCTCACCCATCAACTGCTGTGATAAGTTGTCGATTAATTGATAGTGAGAAGTTGTCGAATAATTTTACAAACCCAGTGTAGATATTTTCAGTGCAAGGCTATGATTTACTGTTTGAAGGGTTTTGACTGAATCCAGTTTCATTCTTTTTATCGATGGATCGTGGGAATAGAATCGTCAGTCCTCAGTCATCGGTCAGACTGTCACCATTATTAAATGCTTCTAAAATCCATTTCAACTAGTTGGAAAGTGATGCGACTGTCCGATTCGGACTTTGCTCTATTTATTGTCCATTTATTGTGATTGACCCATTTTGCTCCATTGCACCTATCATTCTCCTGTCCTTCCAGGTAATGGGCCCATTGGGCTGTCGGCTGGAGCTTGGAGTGACGTCTCTTATCCACTTCGTGCCCTCTACGGAAACCGGATGACATTGGGTCAATTAAGATATCCCACGTCAACTATTATACAATAAGTTCCCTATAAATCATACCCTATTCGTGGATTTGATATCAATTCAAGGTCAGGACTCATCCTATTTTTAATACCAATATAACTTTATACGATAAATACTACGAGGACATCGATTCATGGCGGCCTATTGGTTAGAGTTTAACATATGGCAAAATTTGAATGGTCCTGGCTCACAATCATAACCTAAAACAGTCTAAAAGTGATCGTTGAACAACTTTAGAAGAATTGATGGAGTGCAATTCGGTCGATCTTAAATGTTAATAATTTTGCTTTTGATTGGAGTAACGGGGAATTTAAAACAAAGAAGATGAAGAAACTACAGGGGGAATCCAGTGAGATAACTCCGAAACTCAAGTTAGTATTATCTCAAAGGAAAAGTAAAGACTAAATGACGCAAAGTTCACATACTTTGTTGTTGGGGGTAGGGGCCTTTTATAACCCTTTCGCGCACTCACTCTGAGGCCTCTGTCAAGGTCGGGTATGATTATCTCTGTTTCTGCCAGTTTGGGTCTCACCCTTTTTGCTGGGACAGAACTGCCACTGCTCATTGTCGGAGCCGTCTCTGTAATTGGAAATGGCGGTGTTAGGTGGCGGTGGCAGGTGGCTGTTTGAAATGCAGCGGTCAAGCGTCAGATCCCAAGTCAGTCAGGCATGGTACGGTTTGTTCAGTTTGGCATCTTGGAGGCAAAGTGCTAGAGTGGTGAGCGAGGTGAAGTCTTGATTTCGGAGGTATGTCCTGTATCGCCATAGTGCAGGCCAGTTCGGTGAGGTGAGTCCCGAACTGCTATAAGGCAGGCCAGTTCGGTGAGGTGTGTCCCGAACTGCTATAAGACAGGCCAGCTCGATGAGGTGTCTCGAGTTGTTCTAAGGCGGGCTAGTTCGGTGAGGTGTCCTGAACTGCTACAAGGCAGGCTAGTTCGGCGAGGTGTGTCCCGAACTGCCATAGGGTAGGCCGGTTCGGGTTTGACTTGGGGCCCAAGGGAGAGTTCGGGTTTCCAGTAGTGAGTTCGGGATGCTGGTATGGAGTTTGGACCGCTGGTTCCTCCCTTTGGTGCTCGCGCCTTAGGCGTGCTGTTGTGCCGAGTTGTTGCCTTTGCCATGTGTTGCGTGATCACGAGGTCGGGCCAAATCTTCCTTCATCAATTGCCCCCCACTCCTCGTGCTAAGGGTCCTACCCTGGCGCGGGGAGTTTCGCGAGGTGGTAGGTGGATTTGTGTCGTACTTCGGATCTTGATAGCGTGAGGTGCATTGCCAGGGTTCTTTGGTTTTCTCGAGCGTCAAAAAGGCGGGAGACGCACCTACCTGCTTACAAATGCTGACCGACGTGGCGGCGCACGCTTATTTCAAATTTCAAAAAAGCGCACCGCTGGGAGACGTGACAACGGGTCTTTTGATTTTGAAAAAAGCGTGTTGCTGCCGTTTGAAAGGTGAGGAGATGTGCACTGGCAGTTGTCAGTTACAGAAAAACGTGTGCAACGCATCATTGGTTTCAGGAAGACGTGCACCGGCACATCGTCAGTTTTAGAAAGACGTGCGCCGATGTTTCGTCAAATTCAGAAAGACGTGCGCTAATCACGTCACGGTCTCAGGGGATGTGCGGTCAGCGCGAATGCGGGCCGTCGGATTGGCTCTGATCTGCACTGTTGATTCTCGGTTACTGTAGATATAAATAGTAGGGGACCCTAGTCGATTTGTCACTTCTACGTTTTGCTTCTTGAGCTCGCGTCCAACTTTTCAGCTCGTGTCCAGGCCTTTCAGTTTGCATCTAGGCTTGTTATTTCGCCTTCAAGGTTTTTTGCTTGTTCTAGTTTTCGGAGCCTTCAAAACATTTTTCGGGTGAGTACTTTCCCGAATCCACCTTTTCTCCTCGATGTCTAGCTTGGATAGCTCAAGCGATTCTTTAAGTAGGTCTGATGTAGGTTCTACGAACCTAGTCGCATCCCCCGATGGCCTTAGTGATCATGAGGAGGAAACTTGAGGACGACTTCGAACCCGTAGGTCGAGCCGCTTTAGGCAATTTGGTGTCTACCTCTCGTCAAGGTCGGATGCTAGATAGGTTTGGTCCTTCGACCATGACGCCCGAGGGGCTCCAATCTCTTACTATCTCTTACAATTTGCTTGGGGGGTACGCCAATTTCATTCCTTCGGGTAGCTTTCCTTGGGAACACGCTCCTGATGAGATCGTGATATTTCGGGAGCAGCTCGCTGCGGGGCTGCGATTGCCTTTCAACCCCCTTCTCGTCGAGGTCATAAACCACTTCGGCGTTACCGTTGGCCAGCTTCATCCGAACTCTATTCGGAACTTAGTGGGGACAACCTCCCTTTTTTGAGAACAGGGCTTCCCTTTAGACTTGGAGATATTCTCCTCCATTTTAATGCTCAAGAAACAAGCGGGTTCTCTTCCCGGGGGTAGGTGGGCGTATTACCTGTCTTCTCGCCTGGGTTTTAAGCTTTTGCACGAATTTCCCAACAAGGTCCCGGTGTAGAAGCGGGACTACTTTGGGGTGCGAAGTGCACAAGGGTGGCCTTTTCAGACCGGGTGGGGGGAGGCCGCCCCTGATTCTGGTCACTCTCGATAAAGAGACAGTGAAGGGCCTCCGGCAATGGGCACGACTATGGTTAAAATTTCATCAGTACCTAACGGAGGCCAAGCTTATTGCGGCTGGCCTGAGTTCGGGTAGGTTCCTTGCTCAAAGGTTTCTTGTTCGCTTTGTTCCTTCATTTTTTCTGATGCCGAACTCTTTTCTGTAGGTGTGATGGACTTAGAGAGGACTCGCGAGGGGCGCCTGTTCCAAGGCATGAAGAGGAGGAAGCCGGTCGCCAAGTGAACTCGTACCGAGCTGCCCCAGGATGCGGAGCCTCAAGTTCCAGACTACACATCAGAGGATCTGCCCAGGGAGCCCGAGGTGGCTCCTTCAATGTAGGAAGCTGCAGGGGCCCCTTATGCTGGGACAACTCACACGGGTGCTCCTGCCTACTCTAGTGCTCTTGCTTACTCTGGGTCCGCTCATACGCGAGCTGGGCCCTCGGGCTTGGGAGCTCAAGGGGAGTTCAGGAGTGTGTTGTCGCTGAACTACGCTCTTTAGAAGAGTAGGGAGGCCACTTTCCCCGAGGAGATCGCGGCGTGGAACGATCTTCCCTTGAACCAGATCGCCTGTCGTGCCGCAACTCATGGTATGGTGGTGAGTCAAAATTTCTTGTCGGTCCTCTTAGTTTTTATCCTTCTTGTTGTCGTTCTCTTGATCACTTGTTCCTTTTGGTAGGTGAACTCTTCTATTCACGCCTTAGCGGCCCAGGTGGAGAAGAGCTCGAGGCAGGCGCGAGCTGCCGAAGAGGCTTTTCGTGCCGCCGAGGCGACTACCCGAGCTGCTGAGGCGGCTGTTCATGCTACCGAGGAGGCTGCTCGCGTTGCTATGGCCAGGTAGGTGAGGTCTCAGAGGGATGCTGAGGCCATGGGGGTGGTTGTGAAGCATATGGCGGACCTGAGGCTGGACCTGCAGCATCATGTCGAATATCTTCAAGAGGACATAAGGGAGAAAACACAGATCTTTTCCTAAGGTATTGAAGATTCCAAGAAGAAGGCCGTTGATGACTACATCGCTTCGCCGTGCTTTGACGACCTGATGGTGGATTCTTACAGAAGGGGATTCAAACTGAGCTGGTGGATGATCCAGAACACATACCCCAAGCTCGATGAGGAAGAAGTAGCTACGGGCTTGTAAATTTTTCTTTTTTTTTTAAATGTACTCTTCCTTTTCTTGCAATGGAATAGACAATCTTTTTGGTTAAGTGTTGTTCTTTTTCCCAAACTGATATTTTGCCGAATTGATAATATGCCCGATCTGTTTCTTGCCTGGGTTATTGCACTCGCGCAACCTATTTCGATGTTTAATACTTAGTCTCTGCTTTGCTTTAGTCTTTTGGCTGATATTTTTCCGAACTGATAATATGCCCGACTTTTCTTTGTTTGCCTATGCTGAGGTTCCTCTTGTTAGCTCAGCATCCTGGCCCTTAGGCTCTTGTAGCGATTTCGTCCACTTCGCTTGGCGGTCTATAGGTAGTATCGCCTTAGGTTAACGATGTTCCACGCTCGGGGTACTTGTTTGCCTTCTAAGGTTTTGAGCTCGTATGCCCCCCGAGCGCTCTCTTTACTCTATAGGGCCCTTCCCAATTTGGTCCAAGTTTGCCCACACCGGAATCGGGCACCATAATCTTATGGAGAACCAGGTTGCCAACTCGGAAGCTTCGCTTCTTTACTCTAGTGTTGTAGTACCGAGCTACCTGCTGCTGATAGGCCGCTGTCCGGATGTGCGTGAGGTTTCTTACCTCATCCAGTAGGTCGAGGTTGGTACGTAACTCGTCTCTGTTTGTCTGATTGTCATATGTTTCTAGTCGTAGTGTAGGTACTTCTATTTCCGCTGGGATTACCACTTCAGTGCCGTAGGTGAGGTTGAAGGGGGTCTCTCCCGTGGCGGTTTTTTCTGTAGTCCAATGAGCCCATAAAACACTTGGTAACTCGTTCGCCCATAACCCTTTAGCTCGGTCTAGACGTGCTTTCAGTCCGTGCAGGATGGCTCTGTTCATTACTTCTGTCTAGCCGTTTGCCTGCGGGTGCACGACTGATGTGAAGTTCTGACGAATTTCCATATTCTGGCACCATTCTTGGAACTTGATATCCTCGAACTACTTGCCGTTGTCAGAGATTAGTACCCGAGGTAGCCCGAAGCGACATACTATATTCTTCCAAAAGAAGTTCTGTATGTTTCAGGCTGTAACTGTTGCCAGGGGTTCAACTTCCATCCACTTTGTGAAGTAATCTACTGCCACTAGTAGGAACTTTCTCCCACCTATTGCTGGCGGGAATGGCCCGAGGAGGTCGATGCCCCATTGCGCAAAGGGCCATGGGTTGGTGAGGTATTTGAGGTCGGAAGCAGTTTGATGGTGGATATTGGCGTGCTTCTGACACTTGTCGCATTTTTTGACGAGCTCGATGGCTTCTTCCTTCATCGTTGGCCAATAGTATCCTTGTTGAAGTGCCTTTTGGGCGAGTGCTCTGCCCCCCAGGTGTCCGTTGCACAGACCTTCATGAGTGTCGACGAGTACGAGCTCGACTTCGGCAGGTCGCGGGCAACGCAAGTGGGGAGTGTGTAGGACCGTCAGTACAACCGTTCGTCTATTATGACGTATTTGGCTACCTGGCGCTACACCCTCTTGGCTGCATTACGGTACGTAGGGAGGGTTCCATCTAGCAAGAAGCTCTCGAGTGGGTCAATCCAGCTCGACTCTGCTTCAAGGACGGGAGCGACCTCCTCTGCCCCACCGAGAATGCTAGGCCGAGGTAAGTCCTCTATGTACACGGTTCTCATGGTGTTGTGACTCGTGCTGGCTAACCGGGACAGAGCGTCGGCCTTAGTATTCTCTGACCTCGGGATATGCCTAATGAAGTGTGACTGAAAGTTGAGCAGGGCCTCTTTTACTTTCGCTATGTATGAGATCATGGAGAGCTCACGTGCTTCGTACTTGCCCGTAACCTGGTTGACCACGAGCTGGGAATCGCTGCAGATGACTATGTGCTTTGCTCTTACCTTTTGCACTAGGTTTAGCTCAACTATCAGTGCCTCGTACTCTGCCTCATTGTTGGATGCCGCGAACTCAAAGCGTAGTGCGTATTCCAATTTGTGCCACCCGGGCCGCATAAGACTATTCAAGCCCTGTTGTCCTACTGGTTCGATGAGCCATTTACGTGAAGGATCCAGGGCTCCTCATCCCAGTTCGCGCTCGGCCTAACCAAGAGAGATGCCACATTGGCTGCTACTTCACGGGGTTCAGACTCTATTGGCTTGGGAGTTCCGGGTTCACCCGAACTGGGGATCTCAGGCTCAACCTACTCAGGGGCTTCGAGGCTGAATGTGCACTCGGCGATAAAATCTACTAAGGCTTGAGCCTTAATGGCAGTCCGTGGTTTGTACTAAAGGTCGTACTCGCTAAGCTTGATGGCCCACTTCGTCAGTTGACCGGAAACCTCTGGCTTGAGCAAGACTTGTCTCAGAGGTTTGTCAGTCAAGATGACGACGGTGTGAGCCTGAAAATACGGGTGGAGTTTTCGAGATGAAATCACCAGTGCGTATGCTAATTTTTCTATCTACGAGTATCTCGTCTCTGTTCCCTGCAGAATTTTACTAACATAATAGACGAGTCGCTGGGCCCGATCTACTTCCTTTATTAGTATTGAACTGACCACCTCGTCGCTCACCGAGAGGTACAGGTCTAAGACCTCGCCCTCCTCGGGTCTAGCAAAGGTTGGCATAGTGGCGAGGTAGGTCTTTAGCTTGTCGAACGCGAGCTGGCAATCTCGGGTCCATTTGAACCCTTTGCCTTTGATTGCCTTAAAGAAAGGCAGACAACGGTCTTCCGATTTGGACACGAAGCGGCTAAGGACGGCTATGCGGCCGTTTAGCCTCTGAACCTCTTTTACTTTTCGGGGTGGTCTCATATCTACGATGACCTTTATTTTGTCCGGATTGGCCTCAATACCTCGCCGGTTGACAATGTACCCTAGAAACTTACCCGAGGTGACAATAAAGACACACTTGTTTGGGTTTAGTCTCATTCTATATTGACGCATAATTTGGAAGGAAAAATCTAAGTCTTTTATTAAATCCTGCGAGAACTGCGTTTTGATGACCATGTCGTCTACATAACATTATATTTTCGTGCCAATTAGGGGCCGAAAAAGCTTATTTACAAGTCTTTGGAAGGTCGCCCCAGCATTCTTTAGTCCGAAGGGCATGACCTTGTAACAGTACAAGCCGAACTCGGTTATGAAGCTAGTTTTTTTCTCGTCGGACTGGTCCATCTTGATTTGGTTGTAGCCTAAGTAGGCATCCAGGAAGCTTAGCAGCTCATGTCCCGAGGTCGCATCCAGTAGGCGGTCAATTCGGGGCAGGGGGAAGTAGTCTTTTGGGCAAGCTCAATTCAGGTCGGTGTAGTCGACGCACATGCGCCACTTGTCGTTTTGCTTTTTTCACCAACACTGGGTTGGCTACGCAGCTCGGGTAATGAACTTCCCTTATGAAGTCCGCTGCGAGGAGCTTTTCGACTTCTTCATCGATCGCCCTCCAGTGCTCCGGGGCTAAGTTGCATTTCTTATGTCTAATGGGTTTGACTACATGGTTAGTGTTAAGTTTGTGAGTTATAAGGTCAGGGTCAATACCGGGCATATCCGCCGCGAACCATGCAAAAATATCTAAATTTTGAAGTAAGAAACTCACCAGTTCAGTTCGTAGAGGCTCCTTGACAGAAGCACCGATCTGTAGCGTTCGCGTCGGATCTGTAGCCGAGGTCGGGATCGCGACCGTTTCCTCAGTGGGCGAAGCTCATTCCTCGCCTTGCTCCGTAGGCCGCTCTAGTTCGTAGAGGCTCCTTGACGGAAGCACCGATCTGTAGCGTTCGCGCCGGATCTGTAGTCGAGGTCGGGATCGCGACCATTTCCTCGTTGGGCGAAGCTCGTTCCTCGCCCTGCTCCATAGGCCGCTCCAGTTCGAAGTCGTCGGCTGCCTTGATTTTTCCCTTTAGGGCGGCAACATAACATTTGCGGGACTCAAGCTGGTCACCCCGCACTACCCCCACACCGAAGTTCGTGGGGAGCTTCATTGCCAGATAGTAGGTGGAGACCACTACCCATAGAATATGCATAAATGGCCGCCCTATTATGGTGTTGTATGGGAAGGGGGTCGCGACCACCAGGAAATCGTGATTGAGTGTTACCGCGCAAGGCCATGTGCCGACTTCCACGGGTACTGTTATCTTCCCCAGGGGCCTAACTTCCTCTTCGCTGAAGCCCACCAGAGGAGTGTGCGCAGGCTTCAACTCGCTTCTTTGCAACTGTAGTTGGTCGAACGCCAATTTGAAGAGGATGTCCGCCGAACTGCCTGAGTCCACATGTACGCGCCAGACTTCGAAGTCGCTGATCCTTAGATTTATGACGAGCGTGTCATCGTGGGGATAGTGAACACCTCGCGCGTCATCTTCTATGAAAAAGATTGATTCTTCCGTCTTCAGCCTCTTTGGAGGGTTCTGCTCTTCTCGGGCCGCCTCACGAACTGACGTTCGTGCTGCTGCCGAAGTGCAACCTGCTACCACCGAACCGCCCATTATCATGTGGATGATTCCCCGAACTGGCCTCTCTTCTGGGGGAGGTCGCTGCAAGGCTTCGGCCGGTCTGTTGTTGAACTCAGGGGCATCCTTTCCGTGCTCCCCTTGTCGACCTACTTTATTATTATTGTCATTATGTACAAAATTTCTCAAGTATCCGCGACGAATGAGTACCTCTATCTCGTCCCAGCGATTATTACATTGTTCGGTATTATGACCGTGATCTTTATGAAAACTACAATATAGATTTTTATTTCTCTCATTTGGATTACTCTTTAGGCGAGGTGGCCACTTTATGTAGGGGGCATCTTTGATTGTCATCAAGATCTCGGTCTGCCTTGTGTTCAACGGCGTGTAATCCGTCCAAACTCTAAGGGAGCTCGGGATGGCTGGCTTGGCTTCGCCTCTCGAGCCTGGCTTCTTCTGTTGCCTGGGTTGGATGGCTCACCTTCTCTTTTTCTTTTCTCAACCCCGCCTTCAGTTCTTTGGTTGATTTCTTTCTCTATTCTCATGAACTTGTATGCGAGTGCTTGTGGCACATTCAAACTGGGGATCCCATCCACTGAAAGATGGATGGTGAACTGCCCAATGCACACCACGGGAACTTGGAGTTGCTCTCCGGTGGTGGTCGTTTCTGTGTCACGTCTGACACTATTGGAGGAAGCCATGGGTGTTCGTGTTTTTGGAAGAAGGGTAGGTAAGAGAGGTAAGAGAGATTTAAAGGGAGGCTTTTAGAAACGTTTCCCACAGACGGTGCTAATTGATGGAGCACAATCTAGCCGGTCTTAGCTGTCAACGATTTTGCCTCTGACTGGAGCAACGGGGAGCCTGAAACGGAGAAAATGAGGGAACTCCAGGGGGAACCCAGTGAGATAACTCCGAAGCTCGAGTTAGTATTCTCAAAGGAAAAGTAAAGACCAGATGGCACAAAGTTCACATACTCTGTTGTTGGGGGTAGGGGGCCTTTTATAACCAATTCGCGCACTCACTCCGAGGCCTCTGTCAAGGTTGGGTATGATTATCTCTATTTCTACCAATTCGGGTGTCACCCTTTCTGTTGGGATAGAACCGCCACTGCTCCTTGTCGGAGCCATGTCTGTAACTGGAGATGGCGGTGTCAAGTGACGGTTGCAGGTGACCGTTTGAAGTGCGGCCGTCAAGCGTCAGATCCCAAGTCAGTCAGGTGCGCTATCTCTTGGTATGAACTTCCTCGGTGTTAGACATGGTACGGTTTGCTCAGTTTGGCATCCTGGAGGCGAAGTGCTGGAGTGATGAGCGAAGTGAAGTCTTGAGTTCGGAGGTATATCCTGTATTGCCATAGTGCAGGCCAGTTCGGTGAGGTGAGTCCCGAACTGCTATAAGGCATGCCAGTTCGGTGAGGTGTGTCCCGAACTGTTCTAAGGCGGGCTAGTTCGGTGAGGTGTCCCGAACTGTTCTAAGGCAGGCTAGTTTGGTAAGGTGTCCCGAACTGTTCTAAGGCGGGCTAGTTCGGTGAGGTGTCCCGAACTACTACAAGGTAGGCTAATTCGACGAGGTGTGTCCTGAGCTACCATAGGGCATGCCAGTTCGGGTTTGACTTGGGGCCCAAGGGAGAGTTCGGGTTCCCAGTAGTGAATTCAGGCTACTGGTAGGGAGTTCAGACTGCTGGTTCCTCCCTTTGGTGCTCGCACCTTAGACGTGCTGTTGTGCCGAATTGTTGCCTTTGCCACGTGTTGCGTGATCACGAGGTCGGGCCAAATCTTCCTTCATCAAGAACTATTTAGAACCATCGAATTAGCACAAAGTATAGGAATTAGGATCTTATCCTTACTAAACGCGCCTCACAACAATACAAAAAGATGATGAGACATAGATAATCACAAAATTCCTCGGAGTTTTCCTAGAAAGTTTTAATGGTGAGACATATACATAAACACCAGGCCACACAAAGATGATGAACGCTTCAATCAACCAAAAACAGTGTTTCATAATCAATTGAGAAATGGAATCATTTTTTTTTTGTTTGGATAGTGAACAACAGTTCAATCGTTCAGGTAAAATAGAATAATCTATGATGTCATATTTCAATAATAAATATAAAAAAGAAAAAATATATAAAATTTGGATCAAACGGCTTAGCGGTTTAATGTGTGAAGTCAATACATTGTTGAACAAGTTAATGATTTTTTTCAGACAAGTGGTTGATAGTAAACGAATCGATCTGATTGGTTTTTTAAATACCTAAACCGAAACCGGATTAATGGATCGATTAACCGCGGTTCGGTTTTTGGGTTTCTTATATATTAAAAAAAAAAAAATCTAAAACAGAGAACTGAGAGAAGAGAAGGATCAGGCGCAATGTCTCTATGGTGCAGAGAAACACAACAGAAAAATTCAATGCATCTACTAATCTGGCTGTAGAATGACCAGTGAAACTTCCACTTCACACCATATAAATGGAAACACCAGCCATGATATACAAGACCACACCAATGAAGGCTTGACGAACAATAGAAGGGGTCGATCAGGGGGCGGGGCACTGCTCCACAGAACTGGAGGGAACATCATTTTGATCTGCTAATAAGGAGGGGGCCGAATGGCACTTACGCTTAAGCTCCTTCCTTCTAACCAAGTTGGCTATGAAGAACTGTGCCGCTGCTCGAATGGCCTCTGGTGGGAGAATAGGAACTATGGCTTCTGTAATCTGTATTGAGAATATGGGCTGAAAGTTGACACAAAGAAGAACCAAGATCAAGCCCAGCAGAGGAGATGAGATCGCTGGTCAGTGGTGCTGTGCTAGACTCCTCAGGCAATACTTTCTTACTGAGAGCAGAAGCTCATCTATGGTGAACCTTTACAGAGCTTTTATTTGCGGAGATGAAAGGGTTGTTTTCTCTTTTTTTTTTTTTTCTCCTTTATTTTTCTTCTTGGTTTGATAAAGATATGACGCATGAGTACTGAGTAGGTCCATCTCCTTTTTCTCTTCTTGGTTTGCTAAAGATATGACGCATGATTAGGTCCAGCTAGAGCTAGTAGATAAAAGCTGAAAGTTTTATTTTCGAAGAGACTCTCTTCTAACCTTTCAATTCGATTTAAAATATATATATTACTATACATATATCGGTCATTCGGTTAACCGACGACTTTCTTAAATGGTTAACCAAAATCAAACCGAAACTGTTGATTTTTTAAAAATATCAAATTCAACAATCAACTTGAGATTATTAAATGAAGGTTTTCGGAGATGTGAATGGTTTTATTTTCTAAAGCAAAAATACCTTTCATGTCAGCAAAAACAATACATTTTTGCTGATGTGGCAACAACTTTTTTTCGCTTTTGAAATCAAAATCATTCACATTGTCGAACACCCCATATAAACTAATTTTATAAATTGTGTGAAAATCCTATTTGATAAAACTAATTCAATTCCTCAAAAATAAAATAGGGAAATTGATTTATTTCAAAGCCTGATAAGTCAAATTCATTGATCAAACCCTCAGCATAAAATCCTTTAGAATACAAGAACGTAGGACAAAAACAAACCAGTACATTTTGCAAACTGTTGTTGGTCTAACTGGTCGGACCGTTAGAACAGTCACCAGTTATAATTCTGGGTCAAGCTCAAAGCTGCCATCAATAGGGGTGAGCATGGTTCGGTTCAATTTAGTTTGGTTTCATGGTAAAACCTGAAACCTACCCTGTAGGGACTGGTTTTAGATCTTTGGAACTGGAACCTATCCTGTGATAGAATCAGCTTTAGCTTTGATGATTTCGGGGTCAGTTCCGGTGCCTACCCGTAGTACTTGTTCTTTCTTAATTCCCCCTCTCAAAAAAACAAAAGTATTCTTTAAAAACTTGATTTCCAATAAATATAATATATAGTCTAAAGGCTAAATACTTCCCTCACTGTCAATTCCTTCATGCAAACCTGGGGCTGGAGGAGTATCCTTGAGGGCGGAAAAGTTCTAGAATTGGGTGGGACTGGAAAGCAAATCTTGGGTCATCTGTAAACATTTGGTCTGATCCCTGGATTCCAGGATTAGATAACTGCAAGCCCATGGGTCCCAGTCCCAGGAACTCTCAAAAATCTGATGGTGAGCTCCCTTATAAATGAAAATTAAAGAAGATGGAATATGATAGAGTCAATGAGTGGGATGACAAGTTTACGTGGGTTCCCAATCCCTCTGGTAGGTTCACTGCCAAAACAGCTTACTAATTATTAGCTTTCAGAGCCTTCCACCTTGGGTCGAAGAACAGTGGTCGTGTTAGTGTCCCTAAAGATCGATTTCTGGAATCTAATCTGGCGCCTTCTTATTGAACCAAAGATCCGAAGCTTCATTTGGAAATGTTGTTCAAATGCCCTTCCAGTGATGGAAATTCTAGTAAAAAGAAAAATTGTCCAATCAGCTACTTGTCCTGGGTGTGGGAATGCTAATGAGTCGATCATTCATGCATGCCCTTATCCATTACAGTAAAGCTAGATGTGTGTGGTTTGACATTCCTCTTGGTTTGAGGTTAGAGGTGGTGAATTCGCTTGCTGACTTTGGTAGATGGTTTCTGAAGGTTATTTCCATTAATGGGAAGCTAGACTCCTAAGTAGCTACGAAGATGGAATTGTGTTTGTGGCTAATTTGGAAGGATAGGAATTCATTTTACTTTGAAAGTGTAGATTCCAATCCTTACAAAGTTTTATCTGAATTGAAATGGTTGACAATGAAGGCATATCAGATATCGCCTTCGGAATTGGGAAACTGTTCCAATCCGAGATCTCCCCTTGATCTCTCTCCTCTTGGACTCCTCCTCATGAAGGTTTTATTAACATGGTGTTTGGAAGTATGGACATTTTTTGGTACCAATTTTCAAGAAAAAGCGCCCATGCTTATAGTTAATGTCTTCCTCTATGGCAATGGAATGTCTATTATGGGTGGATGCTTAGCTCTTCGTGATGGTTTGTCTTTTTGCTCAATAATGGTATTTCTGATTTCTGAAGTAGAGATTGAAAGTGATAGCAAGAGTCTAATTGATATGATTCTCAAGAAGGCTTCCTCTCCATGGAATGTTACCTACCTTTGAAGAATATCAAGGAGATGTATAATTAATTCTTTGAGTGTTAGGTTTACTCACACCTTTCGTGAGGGTAATTGATATGCTGATTCCTTGGTTAGCATTGTCATATCTAGAAAGAGATTTCAGGTGTTTAATTCAACTCAGGATTTTCCAAGGGACCTCGGGAATTTCTAACTATATGAAGATTCCTATTTGGCGAATTAATTAATGGCTTTGTTTTGTTGATTTAATTTTCTATTGTTTTCTAAGCTTTTGAGCAGGGGTTGAGAGAGGGTAAGGAGGTGTACTTATGTTTTAGGTTTTGAGGTAAGGCAGGCTACATCCTCCCTTGTATATATTAATTTATTTTACTTTCCTTTTGTTGTTGGTTGATTAATAAAATTTTAAGGCGATATCCTTCCACCTCAAATAAAATTTGGGGTTAAAAAGAAAAAAATTAGTAGAATAGTTGCTTTGTGAATTATATTGGTGGTTTGAAATTGATTCTTGACATCAAAATGACATTATGGTGCTCAATGTTTTAAAAAATGACCTGAAGCTTAAATCGTTCTGACCACCGGTTTCTAGGTTGACAGTTCCACCATCCAGTTCGAATGGATAGCCTATCCTGACAAAAAATAAAAAATAAAAAATAAAAAATGAAACTAGTTGGTGAGCCCTATGAGTCTAGCTCGTGAGCCCTATGAGTCTAGCTCTATTAGGCTTGAGTTTGGCTCGTTTCTTAATCGAGCCTGTGAATTGGGCTCGAGTAGTTCAGCTCGACTCAAATCCACCCCTACCTGAAAGACCAAAGTGGTCTGGATCTAAGAAGCTCTGAGCCAAGCTTATGGTCTATTTGGGATTCTTAGCTTCCCAATGCTTTTGACAAAAATTCGAGAAAAACTGTTTGCCCCAAGGTATGTTCTTGTTCTTTTCGTAAGTACTAACCAAGACTTGTTGTTCACTGTGTTGACGTAGAAGGAGAGAAGATAAAGTTGATAATATATATATATATATATATATATAGATAGATAGATAGATAGATAGATAGAGAGAGAGAGAGAAAGTAGGAGAGAGTGTGGGAGAGAGAATGAAATAATGGAATGGAGTGAACATATCGCCATTGTTGTGATTTGCAACAGTGGTTGGGGAAAAAGCAGAGGTGGTGGAAATCGAGAAAAGAAGAAGAATAAAAGAAAAAAAGAAGGGGAAGGAGAGGAAGGGAGAGAGAGAGCTCGAATGGAGTTGTCGTTGCTATTGTGTCAGAGTTGTGTTTGTCGCCGCTATGAAGAAGATGAATAGGGCTTTTTGGGTCATTACTCCTATACTCTTGTATACTCCATGGAAGACAGAGAGGACAATGGGGATTGGGAAAAGAGAAGAAGAGAGAAAAACTAAAGGGGGGAAATGGGGGCACAGCATTCCACCGCTACCGCTGTTTGTCGAGAGGGATGGGAGAATGAATAGTAGATTAGTTGAAATGAGAAAACTTAGGTTATATTTATATGTAGGATTAAGGGTATTTTGGTAATTTTAGGGAAGTTCATACACAATGGTTTTCTATGTATAGGCCAAAAAGATTGCCCAAAATGGAATCTTTTTACATAAGTGGGCAATCAGGGATATTGTTGGTTGAAATTTGGTAGGTTGGGTTTTTTGGACATTTTGATTCAATTGGTGGGGTCAGATTGGCCTAATTGGACCTAGATCAAGCAGATTCGGGGAGGGGAGTGGTTTGGTCAATTTGGAGCTTTGAAACAGAATCTTTGGTTGAAATTTGACGAGCGGACAAGAGAGGAGTAACACACAAGGAGTTCAAATGGCACATGGAAGCTAGCCAGCCCGCAACCGTAGCCAAATTCCTCAAGCTCGCGGATAAGTTCACGAGAACAGAGGAAGAGATCAACCAAATGGCCGAAAGCAGGATCGAGAAAAGGAAGAGGGAAGGCGAGCCCTCTTAACCCAGTTGACAGAAAAAAAAACCTTGCCTGGGAGACGAAGCCGAGCTAGCCATTTTGAGCTCTCTTAGCAGCTCAGACAGACTACACACCCTTAAACGCAAGGCGGACCGAGATCTTGATGATGATCAAAGACGCCCCATACGTGAAATGGCCACCTTGCCTAAAAGGGAACCCAAACGAGAGAAATCAAAACTTGTACTGCAGTTTCCAAAGAGATCACGGTCACAGTACCGAACAGTGTAATAATCTCCGGGACGAGATAGTGGGACTCATCCGTCGCGGGTACTTGAGAAGTTTTGTACAAGTAAGGATGCTCCCGAATCCAGTAAGGGAAGTACAGTAAGGATGCTCCCTAATCCAGCGGCAGGCTGGCCGAACCGCCGCAAAAACAGCCTCAGGAGGAGAGGCCAGTTCGGGGAACCATCCACGTAATAGTGGGAGGTTCAATAGTTGCAGGTTGCACTTCAGCAGTAGCCTGGGCATCAGTTCGCGAAGCTACCCGAGAAGAGCGGAACCCTCCAAAGAGGCCAAAGATGGAGGAGCCGATTTTCTTCATAGAAGATGATGAGCGAGGGGTCCACTACCCCCACGATGATGCACTTGTCATCAAACTAAGGATCAACGACTTCGAAGTCAGGCATGTGCTTGTTGATTCAGGCAACTTGGCGAACATTCTCTTCAAGTCAGCATTTGACCAGCTTCAGTTGCAGAGAAGTGAGCTGAAGCCCGCAAACACTCCTCTGGTGGGCTTCAGCGGAGAGAAAGTCAGGCCCCTCGGGAAAATAACAGTATCAGTGGAAGTCAGCACATGGCCCTGTGCGGTCAGACTCAACCACGATTTCCTGGTGGTTGCGACCCCCTCCCCATACAATGAATAATAGGGCGGCCAATCACTTATGTCCTACGGGTAGTGGTCTCCACCTATTACTTGGCAATGAAGTTTCCTATAGACTTCGGTGTGGGGGTAGCGCGAGGCGACCAGCTTGAGTCCTGCAAGTGCTATGTTGCCACCCTGAAGGGAAAAACCAAGGTGGTCGGCGACCTCAAACTGGAGCGACCTATGGAGCAAGGCGAGGAACGAGCTGCGCCCACAGAAGAAACAGTCACAATCCCAACTTCAGCTGCGGACCCAGCTCGGACGATACATATCGGTGCTTCTATCCGGAAACCTCTACGAACCAAACTGGTGAGTTTCTTACTTCAAAATTTAGATATTTTTGCATGGTCTGCTTCCGATATGCCCGGCATTGACCCCAGCCTTATAACTCACAAACTTAATATTGACCATGTGGTTAGACCCATTAGACAGAAGAAACGCAACTTTGCCCCAGAACGCTGGAGGGCGGTCGACGAGGAGGTCAAAAAGTTCCGCGCAGTAGACTTCATAAGGGAAGTTCACTACCCGAGCTAGGTAGCCAACCCGGTGCTGGTAAAAAAGGCAAACGACAAGTGGCGCATGTGCGTCGACTACACCGACCTGAACTGAGCCTATTCGAAAGATTGCTTCCCCCTCCCCAGAATTGACCGCCAAGTGGACGCGACCTCGGGACATGAATTTCTAAGCTTCTTGAATGCCTACTCGGGCTACAACCAAATCAGGATGGACCAGTCCGATGAGGAAAAAACCACCTTCATAATTGAGTTCGGCCTGTATTGCTACAAGGTCATGCTCTTCGGACTAACGAATGTTGGGGCAACCTTCCAAAGACTTGTGAATAAGCCGTTTCATCCCTTAATTGGCACGAAAATAGATTGTTATGTAGACGACATGGTCGTCAAGACACAATTTTCACAAGAATTAGTACAAGACTTAGATTCTGTCTTCCAAATTCTACGTCAATTTAGCATGAAACTGAACCCAAACAAATGTGTCTTCGGTGTCACTTCGGGTAAGTTCCAAGGGTACATTGTCAATCGGTGAGGTATTGAGGCCATCCTAGATATGAGACCACCCCGAAAAGTAAAAGAGGTTTAGAGGCTAAACGACCGCATAGCCGCTCTGAGCCGCTTCATATCCAAATCGGCAGACCGCCATCTGCCTTTCCTTAAAGCAATCAAAGGCAAAGGGTTCGAATGGACCCGAGACTATTAGCTCGCGTTCGACGAGCTAAAAAACTACCTCGCTAGCGTGCCGATCTTAACCAGGTCCGAGGAGGGCAAGGTCTTAGAACTGTACCTCTTGGCAAGCGACGAAGAGGTCAGAGAACACTGGGGCTAACGCCCTGTCCTGGTTAGCCAGCATGAGTCACAACGCCATGAGAACCGTGTACATAGAGGACTTACCTTAGCCTAGCATTCTCGGTGGGACAGAAGAGGTCGCTCCCATCCTTGAAGCAGAGCTGAGCTGGATCGACCCACTCGCGAGCTTCTTGCTAGATGGAACCCTCCCTGCAGATCGTAATGCAACCAGGAGGGTGTAGCGCTAGGTAGCCAAATACGTCATAATAGACGAACGGCTGTACTGACGGTCCTACACGCTCCCCCTACCTACGTTGCTTGCGACTTTCCAAGGCCGAGCTCATACTCCGTGGCACTCATGAAGGTCTGTGCGGCAGACACTTGGGAGGCAAGGCCCTCGCCCGAAAGGCACTTCGACAAGGGTACTACTGGCCAACGATGAAGGCAGAGGCCGTCGAGCTTGTTAGAAAATGCAATAGGTATTAGAAGCATGCCAATATCCACCATCAGCCTGTCGCCAACCTCAAGTACCTCACCAGTCCAGAGCCCTTTGCGCAATGGGGCATCAACCTCCTGGGGTCATTCCCGCCAGCAACAGGTGGGAGGAAGTTCCTAGTGGTGGCAGTAGATTACTTCACAAAGTGGGTAGAAGTTGAACCTCTCGCAATAGTTACATCTCGAAACATACAAAACTTCTTTTGAAAGAACATAGTATGTCGCCTCAGGTTACCTTGGGTACTGATCTCCAACAATGGAAAGCAGCTCGAAGATATCAAGTTTCAGGAATGGTGCCAAGATATGGGGATTCGACAAAACTTCACATCGGTCGCGCACTCACAGGCAAACGGTCAAACAGAAGTAATGAACAGAGCTATCCTTCGCGGACTGAAAGCATGACTAGACCAAGCAAAAGGGTTGTGGGCAGACGAGCTACCAAGTGTTCTATGGGCTCACCAAACTATGGAAAAAACCGCCACGGGAGAGACCCCCTTTAACCTCACCTACGACAGCGAAGTGGTAATCCCGACGGAGATCGAAATACCTACACTACGACTAGAAGCATACGACGATCAGGCAAACGAAGATGTGTTACGTACCAACCTCGACCTATTAGACGAGGTAAGAGACCTCGCGTACATCCGGACCGCAGCTTACCAGCAGCAAGTAGCTCGGTACTACAACGCCAGAGTAAAAAAGTGGAATTTCCGCATCGGCGACCTAGTCCTCTGTAAGATCATGGCACCCGAGCCCGGCATGGGAAAATTGGACCAAATTGGGAAGGGCCCAACCGAGTAAAGAGAGCGCTCGGGGGGGAATATGAGCTCAAAACCCTAGAGGGCAAACAAGTACCCCGAGTTTGGAACGTCGTTAACTTGAGACAATACTACCTATAGATTACCAAGCGAAGTGGACTAAGCCGCTACCAGAGCCTAAGAGCTAGGATGCCGAGCTAACAAGGACCTCGGCATGGGCAAGCAAAGGCAAAAAATGCCAAATAAAAGCCCAGACAAAGTGCCAACAATGAACTAATAGGGGCATCAGCATATGGTCAGTTCAACAATATGGCCAGTTCGAAGGAAAGAGTGACCAACACTTAACCAAAAGAAAATCATTCCATTGCAAAATACTTTGTGTACATTTCAAAAAAAAAAAAACAGAAGCGAGCTCATAGGCCCAGAGGTACTTCTTCACCATCAGAAGGCACTTCAACGATACCCGAAGGTCCTGTCTCATCCTCAGAATCTGGCTCACCGTCAGCAGCGTTGGCCATCTCCTGAGTAATGCGCAAAGTGGTTATGGCGGTAATGTCGAGCTCGAGGTACGTATTCCAGATCATCCACTGGCTCAGTTTAAAGCCCCTTCTGTACGTGCCCACCATCAAGTCGCCAAAGCGCAAGAGGCGATATATTCATCGACGGCCTTCTTCTTTGCATCCTCGATGCCCTGAGAAAAGATCTTTGTTCTCTCTCAAATATCCTCTTGAAGGTATTCAACCGGATGCTGCAAGTCCAACCTCAGGTCCGCCATATGCTTCACCACAACTCACATGGCCTCGGTATCTCTTTGAGACCTCGCCAACCTGGCCTGTGCAGTGCGAGAAGCCGCCTCGGCAGCGCGGGAAGCCTCTTCGGTAGCTCGCGCCCGCCTCGAGCTCCTTTCCACTTGGGCCGCCAAGGCATGGATAAAAGAATTCACCTACCAATAGGAAATAACAAATGATCAGAAGAACGATAGCAAGAAAGATAAAAGCAAAGAGTCCGACAAGAAATCGTTGACTTACCACCATGGCATGAGTGGTAGCACGACAAGCTACCTGGTTCAAAGGAAGCTCAATCCATGCCGCGACCTCCTCAGGGTAAATGGCCTCCCTACTCTTTTGAAGTGCGTGGTTCGGCGACAACACACTCCTGAACTCGCCTTGGGCTCCCGATCCTGAAGGCCCAGCTCGCGTATAAGCAGACTCAGAGTAAGAGGGAGCCCTCGTGTAAGTAGCCTCAGCGTAAGGGGCCCTTGCCGCTTCTTGTACTGGAGGGGCCATCTTGGGCTCCTTGGGTGGATCCACTGACGGGTAGTCCGGTACCTCAGGCTCCGCATCTCGGGGCAGCTCGACATGAGTTCATTTGGTGACTCGCTTCCTCCTCTTGATGGCGTGAAACTGGTTCCCACCACGAGTCTTTTCTGAGTCCATCACACCTGCAAAAAGAGCTCGGCATCAGGAAAACGAAAGAACAGAGCAAAATGAAAGGCAGACCTCTGAGTAAGGAACCTACCCGAATTCAAACCAACCTTGATTAGCTTGGCCTCCGCCAGATAATGGTGGCATTTTTGCCCTAGCCGTGCCTATTCCCGTAGACCCTTCGCCATCTCCCTATCAAGCGTAACACTGGCGTCAAGGGCAGCCATCCCCCACCCGGTTTGGAACGGCCACCCCAGTACACTTTGCACCCCAAAGTGGTCCCGTTTCCACGCCGGGACCTTGTTGGGAAGATCATGTAAAAGCTTAAACCTCGGGCGAGGAGACAGGTAATACGCCCACCTACGCCCGGGAAGGGGACCCGCTTGCTTCTTAAGCTTTAGAATAGATGAAAAGATCTTCAGGTCTAAAGGCAAGATCTGTTCACAAAATAGGGAGATTGTCCCCATCAAGTTACGAATAGAATTCGGGTGAAACTGGCCGACAGTAATGCCAAAGTGGTTCATAACCTCAACAACGAGGGGGTGGAAAGGCAAGCACAACCTAGCAACAAGCTACTCCTAGAATATCACAATCTCATCAGGACCATGTTCCCAGGGGAAACTGCCCGAGGGTATAAAATAGGTGTACTCCCTAGGCAAGTTGAACTGGGTAATAAGGGACTGAAGCCCCTTAGGCGTCATGGTCGAGGCAACTCGGCCTATGGGTTCAAGCTCCTCCTCGAGCTCTACCTCGGGTTCACTAAGGTTGTTGGGGGATGCAGCTCGATTCATAGAACCTGCATCTGAACCCCTCGAAAAATTGTCTGAGCTGTCTGATCTAGACATCAGGAGGAAAAGGATACCACGAAGAAAGTAGACTCACCTAGAAAAGGCGAACGAACTATGGAAACTTGGACGCGAGCTAAAAAACTTAGACGCAAGCTCAAGAAGCAAAATGTGGGAGAATTGCAATGAAAAGCGATTGCGGTCCCCCACTATTTATACCCACAATAACCAAAAATTAATGGCTCTGATCAAGGCAAATCCAATGACCTGCAGTCGTGTTGACTGCACGTCTCCTGAGACTGAGATGCGACTAACCGCACGTCTCCTGAGACTGAGACGTGACTGGCCGCACGTCATGTGAAACTGAAAGAGCACCGGCACACGTCTCCCCGCGTTAAAGGCAATAGTAGTGCGTTTTTTAAATTTTGATATAACGCCCGTTGTCATGTCTCCTAGCGGCACATTTTTTAAAATTTGAAATAAAATGCGCGCTGTCAGGTTCGTTAAGATTTATAGACGGATTGGTGCATTTTTTGCCTTTTTGGCGCTCGAGAAACCCGGAAGAACGCGCACTCCATGCTATCAGTCAAACCAGTCCGCAGTATGGGTCAAATCCACCCGCCACCTCGCGAACTCCCCTTGCTAGGGCAAGTCCTTTTGCGCGAGGAGTGGGGGGAAATTGATGAAGGAAGATTTGGCCCGACCTCATAACCACTCAACACGTGGAAAGGCAGCAACTCGGCATAACAATACGCCCAAGGCACGAGCTCTGAAAAAGAGGAACCTGCGGTCCGAACTCCCCCCAAGGAGCCCGAGCTCTCCCTTGGACCCCTAGCCTTATTAACACAAAAGGCAACAACCCGAACTGGCCCGCCTCATGGCAGTTCAGGCCACACCTCTATCCGAACTCAAGACTTCACCTCGCACATCACTCCAGCACTTCACCTCCGGGACGCCGAACTGAACAACCGCACCGTACCTAACACCGAAGGAGTCCGTATCTAGAGGCGGCGCACCTGACTGATTGACTTGGGACCTGACGCTTGACAGTCGCACTTCAACGGCCACCTACCACCGCCATCTCCAGTTACAGAGACGGCTCCGACAAAGAGAGCAGTGGTAGTTCTGCCCCAGCAGAGGTGAGGACAGCCGAACTGGTAGAAGCGTAGAGGTAATCATACCTTACCTGACAGAAGCTTAGGAGTGAGTGCACGAAGTGGTCATAAAAGGCTCTTTACCCCCCAAGAATGAGGTATGTGAACTTTGCGCCATCTGGTTTATCTTCTTGCCTTTGGGGATACTAACTTGAGCTTCGGAGCACTCTCACTGGATCCTTCCCCGGAGATACTCGCTTTCTTCCCCGTTTCAGGCACCTTCTGCTCCAGCCAGAGGCAAGATCGTTGACATCTAGGACCGTCCGGATTGTGCACCACAAATTGGCGTCGTCTGTGGGAACACGCTACAAAAAGCCAAGTTCTCATCCTACAAGTGCTAAGTTCTCATCTTACCAAAGCTAAGTCCTCACTTTTTAGAAACCGAAGCTATCGCTTTATAGTTTACATTTTTATGAACTCAAAGACTATGCAAGGAGTTAACAGACTAAGTAGATCTACCAACCTTACTTTCAATTCAGATAATGCCTCATCAATCCTCTCCGCAAGGTGCCCCCTACAAAGATGAGCTCTTCGTGGTTTCCGTGGGAGTTGGCGGCCAACAAACTACATAGGCGCCCTTACCGGTCGAGCCTTCCAAGGCTCCTATGTGAGCAAGCGACCTAAAGTTAGTAGTGCTGCCCCCAAAGTGTGAGGAAAAGAGTATTTGTTCATGGGCCGAGTAGCTCGACAAGCTGGCCCATCCCAGCCCGTTCTATATCAATCTTGGACAAATTTTTAAGCTTATATACTCGAGCTTAGGTTTTACTCAATAAACTTTGGTCGAGTTCGATATCGACCAAATAATATTATATAAAAATAAAAATATATAATATATATTAATAACACATAGTACATTATATAATGTTATTTAATAATATTATTAGTAGAAAAGAGTAATATGATATATAATATATTATTAATAATATATAGTTATTATATTATAAAATTTTTATTCAGATAGGGCTTGGGCTCAAGATCTAGGCCTAATAGTCGGGTTAGGCTTAGGCTTTGGGCCTGTCATTTTTTGTTTATAAAGAGGCAAAGCCTAGCCCAAACCCATAGTAACCCAATCTATTAACAGGTCTAGTAAGGAATGAAAGGAGGTCCATGTAAGATTTGTGGTGAAAGAAGGTGGTTTTTCAAGGGTGCAATGAATAAGTAATAATGATTCACACAAAAGTTTTTATATAAAATAGTAGAAAAAATAAATTCTCCTTTTTATTTATTTAGATTCAAAATTATTTCTTTTATGTGACTTATATATCTATACTACTTATAAAAGTGTGAATGGGGTGTAATTTTCTAGAATTTTTATTGGACAAAATTTGCCCCTTCAACTTCAGTTATCTAAGGGGTAAATTTATATTTTAATAAAACTTTAATTAAGATGGTTGAAATTGCACTAATTATCTATATTATTATTAAAAGCATGAATAATGAATGAGGGTGTGGAACTTTTCTTGACTAAAATACCCATATTTGTGAATTTAGTTCATCACTAGTTTTGGGGGTTAAAAATATAATTTCACCTATTACTTTTCACTTCATTTAATCCCCTCTCATTAAGCCTTATATTAAGGTATTAATTTGTATTCTCTCTTATTAAATCTTATATTTAAGTAATTTTTCCACTAATAAATGCTATTAATTAAATATATTTTTTAATACTTTTAACAATAAAAGCCTATGTATTTTAAAATTGACTCATAAACAAAACAATTCTTTCATCTAAATGGTGACTAAGAAATTCAATCATCCATATCAAATTGGTTAATCAATGAAGTCATAGTTAGATAATAAAATTTTTAAAATGGAAATAAATATTGAAAATTACAAAAAATGTAGAAAAATTGGGTATACTTATGATATTTTTATTAATCAAGTTAAGAAAATAAGGGTAATAAACAAAAATTATTTTTATTAACAATGAAAATGAAATACATATAATCCAAAACTAACTAAAAATGTAATTATTTTCATGTTTGGTTAAGATTAATATTTTTTATTTTGGGTCAAATGTGTTGACCTTTAAATACATAATATAAATTGGTCACATATATAATATTGTATATTTATCATATTAAATAAAAAATAAGTGTGACATATCATAATTATTTTTATGCACATAGAAATAAAAAAAAAATTGAACACATCTATAATTCAAAATTTGCAATCTGTATCTGATTGCTAATCGATTCGAATTCAGATTTGACTCCGTCTGATCTCGAATTAAATTATGAATCTGATGATATTATAATATTTATTGGTTTTAATATATAAATTTTATACAATGATATTTAAAACTACAAAAATATATTTTTATAAAGTATACTATATATAAATATATATAATAAATTAAATATGCAATATTTATATTAATTTGTTATATATAAATGTTGAAAAGTATTAGATGCAAGTTTTCAATAATTGGATTAGATTCGGATTTTTCTCAGACCGATCCGAATCTGATTAATTTATAGTCCTATAAGCAAGGGCATTCTCGTATAGAAGATTCATTCAAATGTCTAACCTTCTAGGGTATAATATGAGTAGGTTTAGTGAAAGGTGGAGAGTTGTAAACAAAAGTGAGAAAAAAAAAACTATTTGGCAAGCTTCCTAATGTTATCTATGTAATGACCTAAATACCAAGATATCAATTGCTCATTGCCATTCCATGCCTCTACCATCACTTTTGCATTGGAAACAACTATTAATTGCTACCATCCTCTCTAATAAGTAAATGGCAAAGCTTTAAAATTTGTTATAAGATTTTGCCTCAATATGTTCTTTAACCAAACCCACTTTACCAACTGCAATAACAACAAAATTAAAAAAGTTATTATAAATACAAAATCCAAAAGTTCCCTTCTTGTCATTCATAAAACCCCTCATTACATGTAATATAAAAACACTATTATATCTCAAACATGTTATACACAATTATGTCATTATTGGCATTAATATCATGATTCTATATATTCATCATTCCATTAATTTTTCTTAGAGCCCAATGGGCATTTCTTTTAACATTTTAAAAAAATGATGTCATTTCTAGCTTGTCATACGATATATTAATTCTTTTTATCTCTTTATTTGAGGTATTTTTTCTCATAAATAAATTCTATTAATTAGATCTATATCCAATACTTTTAATAATATAAAACTTATATTTAAAAAATGACTCAAAAACAAAACCTTCTTCTGTCCATTTGGCAAGTAAGCAATTCAACCATACAAGTCAAATGGGTCAACCCATGATGTTATACTTAAATAATAAAACAATAATGAATATATATATATATATATATATATATATATATATATATATATATATATATATATATATATAAACAAAAAAACCATAAATTTTATTAAAAAAATTAGATACATTATTATTACCATTATCATCATCATCTAAAATTGGCACATTCAAAGCATGTGCACACTTACAAATTATGAGAAGTACATAAAGTAATTGCTTAGCATGAGAACCAACTAATGCTGACTCTGTTGATAGATTCTCTAGCTAGTTGAAGTAGAAACCTGGGATCAAATCCCGCTACATAGGGGTGCTCACAGTTTGATTAACTTATTTTTGAAACCGAACTGGCCCTACCGGTTTCTGGAAAACTGATAATCAAAATCGAACCAAAGCCGATCAGTTAACCAGTTGACTAGTTCGGTTAAACGTGGGGTCAGTTCATCGATTTTTTGGTTTCTTTATATTTATAATATATATTATAAAAACATATAAATATATAATAAAAATAGGAATATATAAAATATTATATTTTAAATAATAAATAATATATAATATATTATAAATATATAATGCATATTTATTAATTTATAATATATAGAAAATATAAAATATATAGAAATATATGTATACTGTACGATTTGGTTAACCACCAGTTCTCTATATTGGTTAATCTAAACCAAACTGGTACCTTCGTTTTTTAAAAATACCAAACCAAAACTGAAGCAATTGGTTTGGTTAACCGGATTTTCGATTTGGTTTTGGTCAGTTTTTTAGTTTTTCTTGTTCACCCTTACTGCTACCACTAGGGTTGGGGAATTAAGAGTTTGGGGGATAGGCTGCCCTGAAAAAAAAATGTGCTTAGCATGACATCTACAACCAACTTAAAAACGCAACTTCAAAATTGAACTAACAATGATAACCAAAGGCTTACATTAAGTGCTTTTTTATTGCATTTTATTATTGAGCTAAAACAATCCATGAAAAAATTGAATTAAATTAATAAAGAAAAGAAAAAAAACAAACCTAATAAGCCATGGAAAGGAGCAATAGTTTCTTTAGACTTTTATAAAAGAATATGATTGGTTTAACCCATGTACAATATGGGCAATTTTGGGTTTTGACATTACTTTGGGTCCAAGCTAGGGATTGATCCTTAACCTAATTCAGTCCATCTAATTTATACATATACTTTATTAGAGAGACAAAAGGGATTAAGAGAGATTTAAGAGGAATAGAGGGATTTAATGGGGAAGGGGAGATGTTATAATCATTGACTATTAAAGGGAGAGAGAGAGAGAGAGAGAGAGAGAGAGAGAGAGAGAGAGAGAGATTTAATACTAAAGAGTAAATGAATTTTATGAGAGGTAGGTGTGAGCTTTGTGGTGAATGACCCCTCACCTTCCCTTTTTCCTTTTTCTTTTAATATATAGAGGTTGGAATAGTGATGGTGGTATACTAAATCAAACTGTAAGATAAAAATTAGGGGTGCAAGTCGGGCGGGTTGGGCCAGGTTTATGATCAAGTCGGGCCCGACCCTAAAATTTGGACTTATGGCTCGAGCTCAAGGTCAGAACCGATCTTCCCAACCCGAGCCCAACCTGCACTTTAATTTGATACACTCGAGTTGGGCATGGGCCTGGGTAGGCTTCGGGTTGGTCAATGAACCCACTTTAAAATTATACATATAATATATATTTATGCAAGTATTTATACATATATTTATGTATATATGTAAATATCTACATATATACACAAATATGTATGTATATATATATATATATATATATATATATATATATATATATATACATGTGTGTGTATATGAATTAGTATATTTGGGTTAGGCTTGGTTGGGCTTGGGCTAACTAAGGGCTAGGCCTGGGCCGGGCCCAAAAAATAAAAGAACCCGATGGGCTTGAGCCCAGCCCGAGGATCGAAAATCCAAGCCCAACCCGTGTAAAATTTTGGGCTGGTCTTGCCCAAATTGCACCCCTAATAAGAATACAAGGTTTGTGGTCTTGGTCTTTGCCAATAGAACTATAGCATCTAATCATGCATCCAAACCCTAAGGAAGAAAGAAGAGAAGAACTATAGGGTCATGTCTCCGGCACAATCCTTTCTTCTTTTGGACAAACCAACTATTTTATCCACAGGTAATCAATTTATTTATAACACCAACAAGAAAAAGTGATCTGCTACAATTTGAAAGATCTCAAAGAGTTATAGGATCTGCTACCCATAAGAACACTACCCACACCTATTTACAATGCATTGCAACTACACATCAGGAACATCTCACCATGAGTGTCTTCGCAGTGCACGGTTCTAATGTCTTGTGGATAGGTGTAGGTAGTAGATCTGGAGCACTACAAAAAATAAGGGTTTTGGCGACATTAGACAAATGTCACCAAACATACGACAAGTGTTGTGGAAGACTTTTTCCGACGTTTGCACAAACGTCTTATCTATAAAAGTCTCAAAATCATTTTACGATGTTTGTGGTGATTTTTGGTGATATTTGCAAATGTTGCTAAAACCGATTTATATGTCGTTCGACTGTAGTAAAACAATGCAGTTTGGTGACGCTTGCTAAACCTCACCAAAACTATGCAATTTGGTGACATTTGCTAAATGTCACCAAAGTTGTACAACTTGATGACATTTGCTAAACGTTGCCAAAAGGCTTTTTTTATCTTTGTTTCTAACACCTTTGGTTACGTTTGATAAACATCGCTAAAAGTTAAATTCTTTTTTTTTTTTTTTTTTTGCTTTTTTAGGTATCCCAATGATTTTCAATCACATGCTTTACACTTAATTTATCACATTCATCCATATAATCATTTAATTAACAAAATAAATATATATTAGGATACAACAAATTAAACTTCAAAATTATAACTAATAAAAAGTATTTACAATTAAACCTTTATATTTGAACAAAAAATATATAAAAATAAGAAAAAAATTATCATCTAGAATGAAGGGATTTCCCCTTTGCATTGGCATTCTCCCTCTCCCTATTTGCTACATGTGCATGAGAGGATCCTGTGCTAGGTATCTATTTGATATTTTATAAAAGACAAAATAATGATGTTATTTTTTTGTTAAAATATATAGAGGCAAGGTTCAAAGTATCGATATGTATCAGCCCGTATCGGCCGATACATATCGTGTCAGTGGCTTCCCGATACACCCCTGGTTCTGACCGGTTTAGGGGGTGGAGGAGCCTTAAACTGGCCCTCTAAACCTGTTTTGAAAAAAAAAATATATAAAAAAACAAAGAAACACTATCAATATCACCCAATACACTCCTACAGGCGTATCGGGCATATCGATATTTTGAACCATGTATAGAAGTATAAACATAAAATTTTTTGGCAAGTATAAACATATAGTTAAATTTGACTTCTCCCAGATTTGATGATGGATCTGCATCATGGGAATGGAAATCTCTGGGTGGAACGGGAGTGTTTTCTGACCCATAACTCTGCACAAGGGAAACATCCTCATTTAATTTGGACCAGCAATTTTTTTCCAACATTCTTATATTTTCAGGTAAGTTTTTTTGTAAAGGAAAATATAAGCTATAAAGACATTTCATAATCACCTATATGGTTTATTCATTACACACACATAACTATTGACTATATTAGGGAATATTACAAGATAATATAAAGTATCCAACATAGTCTGTAGCACGTAAAATGATTTGAGGGTCCATAATTTCAGCTCATAGCCCAGCCCAGTGTGCATGATTTTTTGTCTCTAGCTAATCCAAACTCCCATAATTTATGAATGAATATCACGCTAAATAGAGAGATATGACAACAGGATTTATATATGTAACATGTCTTAAGGATGTCAATGGAATGGATTTGGCTCAACTTAAACAGTTAATCCTGACCTGACCCGACCCGAGTATATACGGTGGGCTACACACTGATACACAACCTTCGTCCTTCCTGAACAATCACTACAACATACATAGAAAGCACATCCCAACCTAAACACTGTTTAAGACACAGGACTTATGGTTCTTGGCCAAATAATCAGTAGCACCATTCACCTCCTTATCAAACAAGCAACTCAGAACCTCCTGCGAGTACTGTGAATGTTATGTTTATAAAATTTTCAATGTCACCATATCAATGGATTTGGTCACTTGGTCTTTATACAAGCCTGTCCCAACCTGAACCTATTCAAACCCAACAACCCAACTGGATCGAGTCAAGGTGGATTTACCATTTAACCCTAACTTCTGACATTCCTTGGCATGAAGCTTTAATTGAGCTACTTTCACTACTAACTAATCAATCAAAGTTTCAGCCTTCCTATGGTCATAAGACACCGAGATGACTTCAGTGCTCACAGGACTGTGATTACACATTCATACAGCATTTTACAGTCGTACATCGGAAATATCTTCATACTTATATATTTTTTTATTGAAAGATTTCTTATAGAAGGCTGCAAGAGACTGTACAAAAGATGAATCATATTTATACAACCAAGTAGTAGCACCATTGGCTGTAGATGTGAGAGTGGCTAACGTGCAACACGAACCTCCTGCAACTACTGTGAAGGTTATGTTTATACAATTTTCAGTGTCACTAGTATATCACTGGGTTGGGCATTCCGCATTTGGGCTTTTATATATATATATATATATATATATATATATATAAGCGTATTCCAACCTGAAGCGAATCCAAAACCCGATTAAAACCCAACCTGGCAGGATTAAAGTCAAGGTTGGTTCATCTACAAGCTTTGATTGAATTGCTTTTACTGAATTTTTGCTGTTGGGAAGTTATTAAGAGCCTGTTTGGAAGGACTTTTACATTGATTGAACCGCTGTGAGTGAACGGCTTCGGAGAAACTACTAAAACAATCATCGGAAAAATCGAACTCCCTGCTCAATGTCGATGACCGTATGTTTTTAGCCTTTTGTGTGGGGGCCATCTTGCAATGCCAGAAGCGGCTGTGGGAAATTCCTCCCGGCTCCCACACGGGTGCTAAGAGAAGTTTCATCCAGAAATCCAATCTCTTTAATTAGGCTTTCTAAATACCACGTGTTACGTGTGACGTGGTTTTAAAGCCTAGCCTATAATCATATCCCCTAAATAATGGGGTGGACTGAAGCGTTAAAACCCCTATAAATATAATGAGTTTAGAAGTTTTAATTTTACCTTACAGTTAGATGTCAGCTTAGAATTGATACCAATATAGCGGGTATTGATGGTTAGGTGAAACTGTTTGAAATTTTAAATTATTGTAGATTTATAGTGAAATTTAGAATTATAAAATGGAGTACAGTCTACTTATATATATATATATCATGATTAACACATTTTAATCCAATAAATGTAGCGTACATGTCTTTAATTGAAAATACTCATGGTTGGTTATAAATTTATTAGGTATCATGTTGTTTCGGTACGACGGTGAATTTTGTACGTGTGGTGTCACTCTCATCTATTGCTTATTCTCATTATTGATGGATGTGGTTTATAAGGGACAGGGTTAGTTGTAGGAGGGGTTAGAATTCAGAATTCTGCATTGTGTATTTCCGTATTTTTCTCTATAAAAATAGAAAAATTTATAATTTGTTGGTTTTCTAAATTTATTGTCCCAAAAGTCAAAATTCCTCCCATGCTACAGGTTTTCAAACTCGGACACCTTAGTTATTGACCTTCAGGTTAGTAACAGACAGCAAGGGTTTTGAAAAATACAATAAAACACGAATGAAAAACTTGTAAGGTAGGGTAAAGTGAAGATATTTAGTTCCACTGTACAGGGGAGATGAATTCTCACCATGGATTGATGTCAAATGTACGGGCATGATGCGGTTTATAGGGGGCTACTAGTAGATTATAGGGGCTATAATTCAGAATTCTGCAGTGAGCTAGAGAGTAATTTTCCCTAAAAAAATTGATTAAAATATCAAGACAATAAAAATATTTGGTTGCCTAAATGATAAGTATGCAAATGGATCAGATCGAATGTGAATAAGGGTATATTGGAATCTGACCCAATAGCATATATTCGAGATCCAATCTGATCTCACAAATGGTGATTTGGGTTTTAATCCATTATACTCTGTTTGCTTTGAAAGAAAAGGTAAGAAAATGAAGGGAAATGTAAGGAAATCTATAAAATATTTGTAAAGGTTTCCCTACCTTTCCCTTATTTTATCTACTTTTTCCTTCAAATCAAGCACAACCTTAAGGATGTGGAATATCCAAATCTGATCACAATTCTGAAAACTTTAATAAATTATTAAAAGAAAAAACATAACAATCTATATAAAGAAAAACAAATAAACATACAAGTATTTTTTCAATTATTTTCATTATATAATTTACAAAAAAAATGCAATACAAACATATTTTCGTGATATAATTTATAAAGAGGGCTGTTTTTCAATCAGATCCTATTATCCAATCTGGAAATCTGACAGAGGGCAATCTGAGTCCAACAAAAATAGGATCAGGTTCGAACCGGATTGGATCATGATCCAATCCATTTCCACCCCTATCTAAATAAGGTTGTTAAAGAGGGCTCTCCTGGGTTAATTTAGACTCCTTGTAATGCATCTGAACCCGACATCCACAAGGCGTTATAGCTATACATGGGAACATCTTCCATGAATGAGAATATCAAGCACTGTTTTCAAAATCGGACCAGACCAGACAGTCAGACTGTAAAAACCAGGAATCGATCAGGTGACCGGTTCCGTTTTCTTCCAAAACCGCTTTTCCCCCCAAAACCGTTGATTTTGATCAGCAAACTGTTGAACTGGCCAATTAACCGTTTTCCAATTATTTATTTATTTATTTATTTATTTATTTATTGTCTTAACAAGCTGATCGTTCGAATCAAACAATCGGACCATTCGAACCAATAACCGAACCCCTGACCACTTCAATCATCAATTCGTTTTTAAAACCCATGATATCAAATACAAAAGGTGTTCCTGATGTGCGACTTAGTGTCTTGTATATTGGTGTGGGTAATAGATCCGAGCTCCTTATAATGCTAGATGCATTGCAGGGTAAACTAGCGCGCCATGTACGAGAGCCCTGTTGACAGTGCAGGGCTGCAGGCTGTTGAACATGGAAATCCACACCATTTAGCGGTTTTATATATTCTGGCATTTAGACCGGCCTAAGCTTTATATATACCCCGTTTTTCTGGTTGAATGGAGCTACCATGGATGAGCTGGTCATGCATTCCTTTTTATCCCTTCAATCACAGTTATAGGAACAATCACAGTTCAGGCCCCTAAGCGTCACATTTCCACAATGTCGCAACTTCAAGCCATGGTTTTCAAAACCAGATCAGACCGAATGATTTTGGGTTCAGTTTTAGACCCCAAAACCATTCAACCCAGATTTGCACCAAACAATTGGATCGCTTGATCCCAGAATTTATGGCCAAAATGATTCCATTTTCGGTCCAGTTTTAAAAACCATGGTTCAGGCCCTTATTCACAGTTCAATACTAGTTATAGGAAAATGACGTTCTTCAAATACAGGGGGTACGACATTTATAGCTCATCGTATAACAATCACAGCCTACTTTGATTTCGGTGGAGCAGTACCATGAAACATAGTTTTATATATCCTTACAAATTCTGGTTTACTTTTGTTTCATGTTTTAATTTATTTTGTTCATTTGCTAATGCAAATGAAATAAAACCTAAGTTGTATTTGGTTGCTGTGTAAATTTATTTGTATTAGTGCAAATGCAGGGAGTGCAAATGTAAAAAATAAATGCAAATTCCTGTTTAATTTTGTTTTGGATTTTACTTTATTTTGCTGCATGTCTTAATTTATTCCATTTGTACTGTAATCAAACAAAATAAGCTAAAATTTAAAACAAAAATAGTCAGAATTTACACTCAAATCATTTGCACTGCCTTGGTTTTGCATCATTGCAAATTTATTTGCATTGTAACCAAACGCAACCTAAGGCTGAATTTCAAAGCAGTACAAACACAAATATGTAGAGTGCAAAATCTTATATATTGTATTATTTTGTATGTATTCACGCTGTACATATTTGTATTTATACAGTGCAAATATGTAGAAAATAATACAAAATACAAGGTTTTGTACTCTGTAAATTTGTATTTATACTCCTTCCAAACTGAGTCTTAGACTGCAAAACTTTATATTTTGTATCATTTTGTATGTATTTCAGTATTTGCACTGTACATATTTGTATTTAGTAAAAAAACCTTTTAAAATCCTATCTTGTGTTGAAATTTAATTATTTATAACGAGGTGGTAATGATCGAAACAGAGGACCATTTGGTCAAATAAGCTCTAATACCATGCCAAGAAACTGTCCAACCTAAAAGCTCAGCCTTAATCTATTAGGTGAGGTCTCTGAATAAGTTTTATTTTCTAACAGGACAAGTTCTAATGGTCATAGTAGCATTGTGGCAATAAGCGCAGTATGTAAAAATTATAAATTCCATGATTCAAAGGGACAATACTCTTATATTAAGAAAAGACTGAGCCTAAGAAGGGTGTTATCCTTCAAAAGAGGCTACATGTCCTATCTCCTAATATTTTCCATATCCATGGATTCTATCATACCACTATACATCGATATGTATCAAATCTTAATTTGAGCCATAGTTAGCCCTCATCACAATATTTTCCCTTAACTATTATACCTTCAACATATAGAGCATGTATGACTCAATATAAAGGATCATTAACCTAGGGCAAATTATTGATTCCTCTACCTCTCAAATACAATTCAAGGAGGTAGGATCAAGGATTAAAATAGGTAAAATATCGATATGATACTTCTAATATGGAACGTATCGTATCGGTATTGAGTGTCATTGACACAGAATACATCATGTACGACTGAATACACATCATGTCAGTTGTGTGTATCAATCTGATATGCTATTATATCGGTATGTGTCGTGTAATATCGGGATACTCACTGATACAACAACATACCGTGCCTTCGTTTAACAACAACAAACTAGTGTCTCACTTTAAAAACTGAGTCTTGATAATAAATGAAATGCATTAACCTTTACAACATTAAAGTCTAGTAGTCTACATACAATCTAAATAAACAATATATACTAATATTCAACAACTCCAACTATAAATTAAAAAGAATAATTTTCAAAATTAGTATTTTATGAAAAATAGAATAAATAATTTATCAAATCTACATATATACCAAAAGTGATTTTTAATTTCAATAAATTTATACAAATAAAATTATTAATAATAGAATAGTTATCCTAATACTTAGAATTTATAAATTTACACATTATATGTATATTTAAATTTTTATAAATTATTAATAAATATTTTAATTTTCATTAAATAACAATGTATTTACTATTTACAAAAATAAAAATCTTATTTAGAAAATATTTGAGAATATAACATAAATTGAATTGGTCAATTCCACTAATCTACATTCATATAAAAATAAAATTATTTTGTATTTTATTAATTTTATAAAATAAAATACTAATAATAGAATAATTATTTATTAATTAAAATTGATGAATTTTCATATGATATATATCTTCAACATTTTAATAGATTTTACATATTTTAAGTTAAGATTATATATTTTTTATAAATTATTAATTAATACTTTACTTTACATTTTATAATAGCATATTTATTTTTTAAAAATATGAAAATATTGTTTACCAAAAACTAGAGAAATGATTTTTTTGTTAATTTTAAAAATTAAAAATAGTAAAATTAGAAATATTGATATAGTAATTCAAATAGAATGGTTGTACATATTTTGTGCCTTGGACTTTAATAGAAAATAAAATAGTAATGGCTTTGTTCATGTATTAATTTCTAAGAATCTATACAATATGTCTTAGACTCTTGATTGATTCATTATCAATAAAATTAAATAATATCTATGCATCTTAGTGTATTAGTTGTAATATACTTCTTCATATATACCATTAAAATATAAAACTCCTACGCATTTATATATTATTTATAATTATTTTGACATTAAATTTAATATTATTAATATATTTATAGAATTTTTGTGCATTTCCCTAGCGTATCCAAGCATTTCTATATTCTTCGTCCATATCCATGCGTCTCCCAAGCATATCCGTATCCAAGTTGTTTGATACGATATCCAATTCCGATACTTTAATCCTTGGGTAGGATAGTAATAAATGGGGGGTTTTGAATAAATAAATAAATACAAATTTATAAGGTAGAATATGTTATAATTTCCATAATATTATTATATAACCAAAAGCTTAGAAATCAAAATTTTGATTTATTTTTTAGATCAAGGAAAAGTCTTTTACCCTCTCTCCACTATTATTTTAATATACATTGTTATGATCAAGTTCAAGTGAGACACATCAGATGTAATTTTCTTTTAATAATTCATCCCACCTTCTTATTGTCCTCCACTCCCAATTAGTTTTCATTAGACCTATTCATGGGCCGGGTAGCCCGATGGCTCGGCCTGGCCCGCACCCCGATCGGGTTTGGTCATGTAATTAGGCCCGCGGGCCTGACCTCGGGCCTAACACAGTAAGCCCGACTATGTTTCGGGCTGGGCTCAGGATTTGTCAAAAAAGCTCGGCCCAAGCCCGGTCAGGCCCATTTCAGCATTATATATTTTATAAAATACATAATGTGTATTTTATATATTATATGAAATATATAAATAATATAATATTTATTGAAATCTATATATTTATAATTTAATATATACAATTTTTATTATTTTTCTTTATAATTTCTCTCTCTCTCTCTCTCTCTCTCTCTCTCTCTCTCTCTATGCAGCCACTTCAGCAGTAGTAACAGCGTGGGCTAAATTTTGGGCTCGGGCCCAAACCTGGGCTTCAGGCTTTTTATGAGGGCCAGACTTGGGCCCAAGTTGTAGGCTCGATGGTCGGGCCGGGCTTGAGCTTGGGCCTTAGAAAAATCTATTAATACAGATCGAAAACCCAACCTGAACCTGGCCCGGCCCGGCCCATGAACAAGTGTAGTTTTCATGTATCTTTCTTTCACATCTTCTCTATGAATTTGCCAACAAACATATAATTAAACCCAATAACTGATACATACTTTTGGACAAATTAGTTGAAAGACTCTCGCTTTCGAATGAAGTTTAAACACGTCTGAACTGTAAACTTCTGAATTCATTCCCTCATAAATTATGTGCCAACCATCACGGTTTCGTACAAGGTAATTAAAACAACTTTATGTCAATATCATATAATAAATCATTTTGTGTCTTCAATTTTTTTTTAAAGCCCTCAGCTGATTCTATTAATGTTCATTGAATCTTGATCCACACCTTACAAATGGTAGACTTAAGAAATGAAGGAACTAGTTATGGTGTCTTGTTTTATTGGTAATTACAATAAAATGTAGTAGTTGATAGAAACATAAACATGTGCCACAAAATGGATGTTGTATAAAATTATAGGGTAAATCGCAGTAATATATTATTACTATGTACTTTGGGCCTTGGTTTCATTTTGATACTCAAATTTTAAAATGTGCCATTGTCAATTCACTACCTGAATTTTTAAAATATTCCAATTTAGTTCCAATTTTTAAAATATGATGATAGTGTTCATCATCTCCTTTTTCAAGAATCAAGATTGAATCAAAGTAATGGTGAACAACCCAGAGGACTTAGATGGTTGATAAAGAAAAGTAGATGACACTAAAAGACATTCATGTCCTTTCATATGACATTTAATGGTAATTAACAACTTTGGATTAAATTAGGACGTTTTGGGAATTTAGGTTTCTAGATTGACACGTTTTGAAATTCGGGTACCAAAGTGAGGTTTGGCCCAAAGTACAGGTACTAATATGTAATTTACACAAAATTATATCTATAATATTTGTTAAAAACTGTGTACACACATATATATATACTTCATTCTACTAAAATTGAAATAACATATCATGATTTTTCACTTGTGTTTTTGAAATGTCAAACACTTGTATATACTAAATGTTGATAAAAACACATTTTACAAGATTTGAATTGCCCTTCATAGACTCACATACAATACATTTCCCAATTGTTAATATCATCAATAGCCATATACATTTTCAACTCTTCTTCTTTCACGACAGCCATTAGAAGAAGCAGTCTGTTACAAGTTGAAGGGATTATTAGAAGAGCTAATTAGGGACCGACTAAAAAGAATGGAATGGTAAAACGAGATTCCTGTAGTTGACCCATATAATTGGGTACAAGTCTTTAAAGAAAAATCCCAAAAGCTCATTATATTTTTTGTCACATAGGTTGCTGGAAGATTTTCCTAAAATGATTTGTCAAATGGCACCTTAGGGTCTTTAAGAACCCGTTCGCTTTTCTGTAAGTTATTTATCCTGGTAAATGCAGTTGCCTGGGTAAGTTTTTTCTGGTAAACACTTATCAGGGTAAGTGCATTTACCCATGTTCTTTTATTTGTCATATAAATAAGGGAATGACCATTTTAGCCATAAAAAATCCATTATTAAAAGGGCATTTTTGTCTCATTGAAGTGTTGGCAACTTTCCCCCTAGGTGGGAAAGTTATTTACCCACCTAGGAGATGGGTATTGGGAAAATAAACTTTCCTTAGTCCCCACATAAATCTGAAAAAAGAACAGAGGATTCTTGGTCAATGAGAACCAAAATCCCATTGACCAACTTTCCTCCCTCTCAAAATCTGAAAAACAAAGAACGCCCCCTAAGAGTTAAGCCTAGTGGGAAATTAACTTATTCAAGATGAACAAAATCAAATAATTGCAAGTTGCAACCATGTACATTTATTGTATTATTAATTTGGACTCTAAGGAGAAAAATATAAAACTAGAAACATAAAACAAAAAAAATACATAAAATAATTTAATTGTTGGTGGGGCTCCATTCGGCACCTTATATCCTACATGTGTTATCCAAGAGGCCAAAATGGTACCAAGGATTAAGGGTGTCAATGGACCGGTTTTGGATTGGAACCCACCCAGTCCGAAATCAATTTGGACGGGTTGGATGGACCAACAAGACATACTAGATTGGACCCAATCCGGTCCAAAATATTTATTAGATTGGATTGGACCTGATCCGTTTGTAATAAATTTATATTGGATTGGGTTGGACTAAACTAATATATGGTCTATTGATATAAGATAAGAATATAGGTGCCACCGGACCGAATTTGAGTTGAAACCAATATAAATCAAAATGAAAATTGAACAGATTGGACGAATGGTCCAAAATACTCATTGGATTGAATTAGATCTGGTCCATTTGTAATGAACTCACATTGGATTGAATCGGATTGGACCAAATCTAGTCCAATTGACACCCCTACCATGGATGTCAATGGGTCAGCTTAAGTGGTAAACCTGCACTAACTGAAAACCATTAAGGTTGAGTCAGTCTTAATCAGGTTGGAGTTGGTGTAACCCGCATGGGCCCAACTCATTGACATCTGAAATATTAGTCTACACATTCTCAATTGAGGGGCGCAGGTTCAATATTCCCTCTCCTTTCAGTCAGAACTCGACCACTGATAAGAGCTTAGGCTTCTACCAAAACAACATAAGAGCCTAGGCCTGGTCCCCGACCTTGCCTGGGTTTCAAGCCTAAAACATAATCCTGGGCTCGGGCCAGACCAGGTTTGCATATATTTTAAGTGGCATACAACGTTTTCAAACCGTTGTTGACCTGGATGATTGAACTGTTTGGACTGGAAATTGGTCATTTGAATGGTTTCGGGTTTACCTTGAACTGTCATTTAGCGAAAAAGTGTTGACAAAGTAAAAAATACCGTTGACCTGGCCAGTTAGACTGTCGACCCGTTCGACTGGGCCAACAATTAGCGGTTGGTATTTTATAAATTCTGTTTTTTTAAATAAAAATAAAATGCCAAATATATCATAACATCTAACCTTTGAAAGTAGCCAGTTAGCCTCTTAGGGTTTTGTTTTGCCAAACCCAAAACCAAAAGCCTTCAGGCAGCGGTACACCGGCACCACCCTTCCCAGAATCCGAGCAAACACCCGCCGATGACCAAAGTTGCAGCGGCAGCCGGTGAACACTATGAAACCAAAAGCTTTCACTCTTTCTCAACTGCATCTTGAAAAGAACGGCTCCAGCGATTATCTTCACTGCGGCTGCCGGCGAACACTGTGAACTCCAACCTCCGGTGACTATCTTCAGTTCTTCACTGCAGTTGCCGACGAACACTGTGATTTTTCAGGTAACTAAGTGAGCCGGCGACCACTATTCAGTTCGGAACCACCATTATTCAGTTCATAACTTTACATTTCAATTTTTATCTCTCTCATTTAGCCATTTCAATGATTTTTAATTAATTCTATTATTTTTTTTTTTGCAATTCTATGATTTTTCAAAGAACCGAACCACCATTTGCGCCAGTCACCACTGCATTGGAGCCGAGAGTAGATTGCAGAATCTTAGGTTGAGGCATCCCTGTTTTTTATTTTACATCTGATATGTTATGTCAGGTATGACTGGGGTGCTGCAACAACAGCTGGTTTTCTACGGAAATATAATCTTCAGGTTATTAACCCTCAACTTGCCACTTTATTACCATTGGTTCTGTTTATATAATTAAGTTCAATTGGATTAACTGTTTTTATTTACAGGTCTAAAAGAACTTTTTAAACTTGAGTCTTGATATTTTACTAGAAAAGGCTAGAATTATTTGAACTTTATATTTTTTTTACTGTCAGTCATTTTTAGATCTGTTCGGATAAGAGTTATGTTGCTGAATGAAGTATTTACTCTTTCTGTTGCCTAAAATTGTAGCCTTCGTGTAATGACTGCCTGATGTGTTGGGTTGTAGACTTTATTAGGAAACGCTGAACCATTAGCTTGTTTAAGCCTTTTGTTCCTCATTTTGTTTTATTTATTTTTTTCATTGTATTAAAAAAAGTAAAAAACAAGCAGCTCATACTTTTTTCATTGGAATTTTCTTTTTGTAAAGCTATAGAAACTAGAAAGTTATATCTGAAAATGAGTATAGGTTCAGATTTGCTTATCCTTGTACAGATCTTCTTTGTATAGGACTTTGTACTTTTTTAATATTTTTAATGAAATAAAAAAAAAGCATTGGATGCTAGGTGGTTGAAGGTATGTTCAGATGGTAAATTTTATCTAATGGCTTTGTAGTTTTATGTATTTTTTGGAAAATTTTCTATATTTTTGGATTTTTTTTCTATATTTTTTGGAAATTTTCTGTTTTTTTTATTTTCTGTATTTTATTATTTTTATATTTAAATATTTTTACTTTTTCGTATGTTGTTCTCTTTCCTATATCCAAAACAGAAAATGGTATCCAAAACGGTTTCATTTTCATTTTCTGGTCGATTTATAAAACCTTATGCATATAAATTCATTTTAGGCAAAAAGTCACCTAACCTATTATACAATTGAGAATAATGACACTGGGGAATTGATGATAACACAAGCGAGTAGAATGTCATAAACGGAGTTTCGGATATTACAATTTATTGTGATTGTATGTACAAATAAAAATTTGTGTAGTGGGATTAACTAAGATTTCCCTTTATTTTTATATAATATAAAACATTATATATTTATATTATATATTATAAGTGTTATACTATAATGTTTATATATAAAATATGTTTTTTAAGTTTTTATCTAAAATATATAATTAAAATAAAATAACATATATATATATATATATATATATATCATATATTAAATACATGTATTTAAGTTCATGCAACTGGCCAGTCTCCGCCTGAGCTTGAGGTATCAGGCCATAGACCAGGCCTGGAATTTCTGAGCCTGACTGAAATGATTGCCCTAGGCCCTAGCTTTTAGCACATGAAGCGAACATGGGTGTATGTAATGACTGAAACACCTCACCCTTGCCCGATGATGCGTCCCAAAGTAAAGTATATCATAAATGAGACCTGCGACCTGGTGACTTTTGTTTAGAAAAGTTAAACAAAACAGGGAATGGACCCGACTAGAGGAAAGAACTTGGTAGATGAACGATCTAGATGGGTTGTGCTGGGCTAGCATAGCACGGCCCACCCGTGACTTATGCAAAGTCCGGGCTCTGCCGTGTCGCCATACCTACGGTCCGTTATAGTCCTTGTGAGCTTGTGCCGTACCGTGGGCCTAAGCCGGATGGGCTATAGGTCGTACTGGGCTGGATCATATGTGGGCTTTGGGCGTGGGCTAAACTGGGCTAGAATAGTTTTTTTTTAACATTTTTATTTTTTTATTTCTTTGTTAAGTAAAACTAAAATATTTAACTTTCCTTTGGAACTATTTGAAAAAATAAGAAATCTAACAAATAAATGAGAAAAATACTTAACCAAATAAGAAGTCAAAGAGACAAAGACTCAAAGTAAATAATAAATTGGAAGAAAAATAAGAATTTTATTTCATTTAAGTTTGAATGATACAAAGCATACATGGTTGGATGAATTAAATATGAAATTTAGAAAATGGACTAAATTAATAAAATATAAAAAAATACAATATGGTTACAAATTGAAAATAAAAAAAAATACGTTATTAAAAAATATCAAATAAGTTAAATAAAATTAAAACAAAATTTACAATAATTTGAAAAAATATGCTATACAACTATTGAGTATACAAAAGATATTGATTTCATCATTTGCTTCACGTGAAACATCAAGTGTAGTGTCATGCCCTCCTTTGTCTTTTAATCTATCTTTTGTATTCAATCAATATTTAAAGTAGATGCACATTTCTAGAATTTCATCATTCATACAACTTTTCTTGTCATACAACAGCCTAATACTTGCATTAAAACAAGACTCAATAGAACTATAGACACGAGAGGGGTTAGTAGATCACTTGTCATGGTGGCGAGAATTGGATAATGTTTTGCTTGTTCATTCCACCAGGCTAAAAATATTAAAATTATTTAAATTCTTGTTTTCGTGCTACAGAACTTTTAATATATATATATATATATATATATATATATATATATATATATAATACAATTTCTAATTTTAGAAATATGAGTAGAAATAATGTTTAAAGCATTCTAAATACATAAATTTTATGAAATAATTTACCATTTAAACATGGGTTTAATTGAGATTTAAAATATTTATTGCTAAATCATTATTACTAGCATTATCAAAACTAATAGAAAATAATTTATTGTCAATTCCATAAGCATGTAAAGTATTTAAAATAATTGTAGCAATAGCTGGGACAGTATATAGCCATCCAAGCCTAGTAAAACTTAAAATTATTTTATTTAAAAGCCAATTTTCATCAATAAAATTACCGGTAACACAAATATAACTTATGTTAAATTTAAAAGTCCAAATATAAGAAGTAATTGCAAATTTATAATTAAGATTTGATAAAATATGAATTAAATTTTGTTTATATAAATAAAAAGATTTTAAAGCATCTATTCTAAGAGTATTCCTAGAAACTTTTTTAAATTATAGATTTATAGAATTACGTAATCATTATTCAAGTTTAGTATCATAAGCTAATTTGTGTATGTGTTGTTTCTCTCCCTTCTTCTTCTTCTTTCTCATGGGTGAAAAAATGTTTGCACAAATAGCTAGTACCACTCTTTTTACAATAGCTAAAGTCTTTCCTACATTTTTGGCAAACAACTATTTTTCCCTTCCCCTAAACATTTTTTTATTTTAAATACTTTCCAAATTGGGTTAATCAACTTAGTGGCATTCTTTTTCTTTCCCTTAATACCAACACTAGGGGTAGAAGTTCCGTCAATATCAATAGCATCCATATCGATGCTAACACTATCATGGTGCGACTGAATATAGTTGACATTGGACATGGTGGGGAATTGTTTACGGGAGGAGCCAACTATTTTTATAAATTTTAAAAAATAAAAGCTAATTTAATTGCACTTATCTGAATTGCCAGTTTGGAATCCCAACTTGATTTCAATGGTTGAAGCCTTTCAACTCCAAGAGTCCAAGCCTCCCAAATTGCTAACTTGAGATACTTGAGTTATTTAGCAAGCATTCTTCTTGTTGAAACTTCAATAAAATTGAGAAATGGAGAATTGGAGAATGTATGAGAGATTGAAAGATTGAAACTTGAGAGAGTATAAGAACTAGAGAAGAGATTAAGAGAATTGTTGAATTGGTGTAATGAGAATGGTGGAGGATAAGGTTATTTATAGGAATTGAAAATAATTCAATTACCCAAAATACCCTAAAACTAGTCATTTTTTAGTTGGTGAGAGGGGTATTTTGGTCTAGGAATCATCCGGGCAACTGGCTCCGCTTCACCCTTAACTTGATCCTTAGCCAAAAACCACAAACGGTCAAACCGTCAATCTGTTTAACATTTTTTGGCCTTTTTACTTTAATTTTTTTTTTTTTAAGTTAGAACAAGTCATCCGTTTGAACCGGATGGTCAAACCATCAACCTAGAAACCGGTGACCATAACGGTTCTGGTTCTGGGTTTTTTTTAAAACCTTGATCTATATTAATATTTTTAAAAATATAGTTGAATATGTCTGGATATATATTGAAATTTTTTAATAAGAATTGTAAATTTTTAACTATTTTACTTTTAAATTTTTAAATAAAATAAAAACAAAAAAAATGATTGACATCATAAAAAAGTCATGGGGTGGAAATGATCCTTACAGGATCCCCATGGGAACAGGGATAGGGATGACATTTTCCTTGCCAATAAGGACAGGGTTAGAGACAGTCGCAAGGATGGGGAAAGGGAGTGGCTCCCTCCCATTGCCATTGCTGGTAAGTAGTCCAATGCTTGCATACAATTGGGTTTGCATGATCTCTCTTTCTTTCTTCTTGTGCCAATGCGGCTTTGGCTCCATAGGACTATCGGTGCAATTAGGTAATAGTGATATACACACAGCCCCAATAATACCTTGTTCCAATCAAGGTTCAAAGTATAGTTATGTATCGGTCGATATGTATTGTTTCGGGACCCTTTTAATACGCTCCTATAGTGGGTGTATTGGGGGTCTGACCGGTTTAGAGGATGGAGGGGTCATAAACGAACTCCCTTGAACCAGTTTTAAAAAAATAATAAAATAAAAAATAAGTATCGAAATGCCCTATACACCCCTACTAGTGTATCAAATGTATCGATATTTTGAACCTTAATTCCAATACAGAGTCCCAACAACTTTTACAGTCGTTTATTGAGGACATCTCCTTTGTTTGGTCAATAGCACCTTTTAATGTAATATTCCGTTTAGGACCTTTGCGTAATCTGTTTATTTTAAGTTTGGGTGTGGGAGATAAAATTGAGCTAAAAATTATTTTGAGTATTTGGTAAAAATTTCTTTTTAATTCATTATGTCCTATGGAAGTACGACATCAAACCCCGTAGCCAAACTTTCCATGCTTAATTAAAATTATCAATGGGTCGGGTCTGACCCGATGGATCATAACTTATTAGATCGTTCTGGTTCCACAATCTATACCAATGGGTCAGTTCCAGTTCCAAATCTATTGTCCCCATTATTATAAATTTGGAACTGGTTCTTCTTCTACGGTACTCAGTCCTGAACCGACTCTTTATATATTGAATGTAAACTATATTAAATAAATAAGCACACATACAATAATATATTTCAGCAGGCTTATTACAATCGAGTCCATTGGATTAGACGCGATTGTCCCAAAAACTGATTTTGATTCTAAGTCTAAAATTACAGAACTTATAGGGTCATTCGATTCCGATTGTTTTTGTCAGATCTCTTCCAGTTCTATCCTATCCCCCATTAACAGCCCTATTCATGCATGGTATGGTCAATGGAATTCACCTGCACTCCTAAAGTCCTATTGTAAAATTGTATTACATAATAATAATAATAATAATAATAATAATTATTATTATTATTATTATAATTATTATTATTATTATTATTATTATATAGGTCCGCAGGCCAAGCCCATTTATTCTAAACCTGAGCCCATCAAGTTGCACTTTCTTCTCAACCCCGCCTTACTCGTAATGGTTCAAAATTGACCGACAAATGTCATCTCCCTGCTACGTAGGGATCTGCTATCAATAAAACGCAGCTAATAGGCCACTGTTGGGAACATTTTCCTTGTCATTATTTTTCCAATATGTGCTCCATTCATGAGACAGCATTTTTGAGAGTTGAGCCTAAAAAATGTTTTAATTCTTAATGGGGGCAGCAGGCAGAGTGCTCAAAGTCTCGAACATATATAAAAGCATAAATAAAACTATGTGGTTTGACCATGACTTGAGTACTTGAAGAGCCTTCAGTTCAAAGCTATATATCTTGAGTACTTGAGTACTTGGTTTAACATAAAAATTAGAGAAGCAGAAAACAATTAGGGTTAGACGTGGCAACTGGGTTGGGTGGGTCGAATTTGGGTCGGGTCATTTTCATATTTGGGTAGTAATATATGAGACCCTAATTTTGTTTTTTCGGATTGGATTGGATCAGGTTTGTTGAGTCAACTTTATTACAAAAACCTGATAATCAGGTGAATGAATCATGGTTCAACCACCTGATTAATGGTTTTTGTAAAATAGTATATTGGAGGTTGACCTGAACAAGTATCATGACTACCAGCCAAGTCATTGGTCGGATTGGCAAGGACAATGACAGGTTGGAAACACAAAAAATAATATGATTTCATTGATAAACACATCCGAAAGGATTTTTACCAATTACCCCCCCCAAATTCAATTTTATGATATGGATTGGTTACAAGTTTTTCTTAGAATATTGAAGTATCATTTCTTAGAGTCACCATCGGTTGGTAGCCGACCCCATAAGGCTTAGGCTTAGATGATGATGATTTTATATCAAACCAACACGCCATATTGTTTATGATAGAGTATGGAATGGTAGGCCCCATATGGTTGAACAACATTATTATTTACATATAAGAAAACTATGAACATTGTTAATGATAATCCAGAACGCCTTAAAAGCAAACATGAAATGTGACCCAAGATCTATCATCATTTGTGCCTAGTACCATCCATATGGTGTCAGCCACATGAATCATGGTAGGGCCGGTTCAACTATATCTATATTATATATAAAAGTGTGAATGTAAGTAAAAATTTTTATGGACTAAAATTATTCTTAATTTCTTTGTCTGACAAAGGGTATAACAGTCATTTTAATATAGCTTTAATGTCAGTTTTAATAGCTAATAAAATGTCCATATTTGTATATTTAATCTATCTCTAATTGTAAGGGTTCAAGATGTAGTTTCAATTATTACTTTCCACCTCATTTAATCTCCTCTAATTAAGTCTTATACTTAAAGTATTAAATCTCATTTTCTCTTATTAAATCCTATATTTTAAAGTTATTTTTTCAATAATAAATACTACTAATTAGATCTATGTCAATATTTTTAACAGTATGAATCCGTATATTTTAAATTAGACTCAAAACCAAAACCATTCTTTATCCAAGTAGTGGTTAAACAATTCAACCATCCGAATCAAATTGATTAATCTACAAAGTCATAGTTAGGTAAAAAAATTTTTAAATATAAATAAATATAGAAAATTTCAAAAAATGTAGAAAAATTAGATACATTTATGTATTTAGATTAAAAAACAAGTCTAACAAACAAAAATTATTTTTATTGATAATGAAAATGAAATTCATAATTAAGAATTGGCCAAAAATGAAATATAAAAATTAATAATAAATAATTTAACTTTCAGGCTAAATGTATGAAACTTTAACATCATAAATAAATAATAAAAATTAATAAAATATAATAATAAAAAAATACTTACATTTTGCAAAAATCATTCGTACACATGTATACTATCATATATTTATCATATTAAACAAAAAGTAAGTGTAAAATATCAAAATTAGTTTCACACACAAAAATACAAAAAGCTATAGTAATTGAACACATCTATAATTCTATATTTACACTACTATTAAAAATATGAATAAGATTGTGAAATTTTCTTTTGATTAAAATATTCATTTTTGAATTTAATCCATCTTTAATTGTGAGGTTTATATATATATATATATATATATATATATATATATATATATATATATATATATGTGTGTGTGTGTGTGTGTGTGTGTGTGTATTATTTATTTATTTATTTATAACTATATAATTTATATTGCATTTTTGTAAATTTGTTATGTTATTTATTTTTTATAAAAATGTATATATATGATGAAAATAGTTGAGAATATACTTATATTTTTTGTTTTTCTTTATTTAAAATGTTCTATTTTCATTTTCTTTTAATATTTTATTATTATTTTTATATTAAATTGAAACAGATCATATCCAAATACCAGACTTCCTCATCAGATTTGTATTCAAATCCATATTTATGAGATGCAATTGGTTATGTTGTTAATAGTATTGGATTATGTCCGGATCTACCTGATTTGAATTCGATCCCGTCCCTACCAAGTAGGTAGCCATGTCAATGATACCAAAAACTTCACAATTCAATTCGATTATCACATATTTGGATGGGGTGTTTATGTAATCAAATTTGGATTTTGCAATCTATATCCAATTAATAATAAAAAATATAAAATATAAAAACAAAAATACATAAAGGTTTATAAAAGTTTTTGGATATGTTATTACTATCATTATCATCATCTAAAATTGCCATGTGCATGCGTACTGGTAACCCTAAAATATGGTGGTGAAATCCCATTCACCTAGGTCAATGACTAGATTGTTTTGGGCCAATTATTAAAGCTCTCCTTGTAATTTGCAATGAATTTACTTAATTGACATTCTATTAGATGGCAGTAGAAAATGGCAGTTTTAACCTTAATGTCCATTTGAATAAACTTAATTAACAGAAAATAAAAATAAAAATAAAAATATCATTTTTACCTCTAATAAGACATGGGCCCAATGGCAAAATAAGCATTCCTTAATGAAAGATCAATTAAGTAAATAGGTTGCAAATTATAAGCGGTATTTTAGTAAAATCAAAACTATAAGGTAGGTCCAAGTAAATATGTGAAACTATAGGGGTGTTCTAGTAGATGACCCTTTTCTTTTTTCTCCCCGTGACCACACAATCCCCCTTGTATTGGTATGTGTCACTTTGTGAGAACACCTCTCAGCTCTCACCTCCCATAAAGTGAGAGGCTGAGGTATTTCTATATCTTATGGAATGAATACTGCTCCCACACATTAGTATATTGGGTTTGACTATGATATAAAAACGATATGATATCTAAAATACAACTGATCAATAAACTAGAATCATAAAGTTAAAAACAAATAAGATATTATTTATCAAAATTTATGGATGGATTTTAATTGATTAAACCTTTTTCCATACCATATCTTTCTGGCATCGTAGAAAACAATAAAATGTAGCAATTTATCTCATCACTCCTTTGGAGAAGAGAATGACTCCTATAAATATTTGTCATCTCAACTGCCACGTGTCCTCTATAAAGAACTCAGGAACTCACAATCCAATGGACCAACACCAAAACAAGAACGATCAAATGCCACCTTTTGGCCAAATTTGTCCTTTTAGCCAACCAAGAATGGTCTGTTCCATACGTGATAGTTGATGGCTCCATTCGTGCTTCATTAATACTAGCGTTCAGTTTGGAAGGAATATAAATATAAATTTGTAGAGTGTAAAACCTTATATTTTGTATATATTTATACATTATATATTTATATTTATCCTCCTTTCAAACTGACGTGCAAAGTAGGCATTGAGCATTTTCATTTACTTTAGTTGTTGTGACGGGTCCAGAGCGCAATATTGGGCTGGCTTAGCCCGGCCGAACCTAACGTAAAAATGTTGGATTTGATTGGCTCAGGCTGAGGTAATTTGGGTTGAGTTACGGTTGAAAAATATGAATCTAATTTAGCTGTGGGTCGGATTAATGTTGAGACCTTGTCATATTCGACCCAATCTAAACCCGATTTAACTTTATATTATGTTATATATATATATAACATTTATTTATATATATGGGTATAGATGTGAAATTGCACTCTTATTTATAGAAAAATAAAATAGAACCGGAACAAATTAAAATTCACTTGTATTAGAATAAATGAAATTGCACTCCAAACAAACAAACAGAGCCAGATGTTTATGGTTGCTATATTGTCTTTGGGTTCATGATCATTACGGAAATTTAGGTGATTGACGTTTATTAAGGTGTACTGAAAGTCTAACACCGACAAAGGCGCGACAACTCATCATGCTCCGCATTGGTTAGGTCGCACAAACAGAGACCCACCACCACTTCTATATAACTCCCCCTCGTCTCTGAATTCTCAACAACTCGCTGCAAGTACTTCATTATCCGTGAGCAGCAGAGCCGACTCAGTTCTCTGACAGTCCTACGGCTCTACCTGTCCTTTCCCAAGACATGGTACAAACAAAGAAGTTCAGAGGCGTCAGGCAGCGCCACTGGGGATCATGGGTGTCTGAGATTCGCCACCCACTGCTGTAAGTGTAGGCTCAAGATAAGCCATGGCGAATTGGCCATGATGATCGATCGAGCAGCTCTGCATTTTTCTTGCTTTGGTTGATCTTTTCAACTTACATGTCTCCCTACTCTCGTCTGTGTGATGTAGGAAGAGAAGAGTGTGGCTGGGCACCTTCGAGACAGCCGAAGAGGCCGCTCGTGCCTACGACGAGGCGGCGGTGTTGATGAGTGGACGAAATGCAAAGACCAACTTTCCGGTGGCCAGGGCTCCATCTGGGGATCCAAACACAAGCGAGGGTCTGTCAGCGTCGACACTCAGCGCCAAGCTACGGCGGTGCTGTAAGGCCCCCTCCCCCTCCCTCACCTGTTTGAGGCTCGACACAGAAAACTCCCACATTGGAGTCTGGCAGAAGCGCGCTGGGCCGGGCTCAGAATCCAACTGGGTCATGACGGTTGAACTTGGGAAGATGAACGCTCAAGCCCCAGAGGCGTCCTCACCGGCTTTATCGGAGAAACCGGAGATGGCGAGGGCAGATGCCAGAGGTGGAGTGACCGAAGAGGAGAAGATTGCACTGCAGATGATAGAAGAACTTCTGAGTCCTTAGCCATCGTATCGAATTTACCAAGGGGAACGGAGCTTAAACAAGTGACGGTTCCTGTTCTTTCAATATTTAATTCTCAGTGTACGTAGAAGCATATATATATATATATATATATATATATATATATATATATATATATATATATATATATATATAGATGTTAATATCCACTTGGGTTGATTTGGGTTTCTTTAAATGAACCTCTGAACCTCTGAGTATTAAAAAATTTACATAAAAGAGAAAGGCCAATTAACAATAACAATACTAGCTCAGTGGCCCATTTGAATCTAGCAAACTTGAATATATCTAAGTGTAACCAGAATAAAATAAAAGGAACTGATTTAAGATAGCTTCTTTATCCCATCTCACCCCTATCTTCTAATTTCTCTTTTATTTATTTATTTTTTAATTTCAGGTGTGTGTCAGTAAACAATCATCTTTGTGTTGTTTAATGGGTTCATCTTTCTGATCCATCTATAAGGAAAAAAGAAATCAAAAGAACCACCAGATATTATTATGTTAAAATCCATCCATGCGGATTTATTTAATTATTTGTAGGGTGTACCAACTGCCTGAGAACCACCAAATATCTTTATGAGATCCAATTAATTGACTGATTGTTCCTCAGTTTTGTTTAGGTACCGGGGATACGCTTCTAAATGGCCAATATATTGGACCTCGAGAGGACCGCATCTACCTCAGATCATGGCTGAAAATTGGTCTTGATAGATGGGCCTACATATAGACTTATTTAAAATATAAAGAAGAAAAATAAAAGAAAAGAAAAAAAAGACAGACTCAACTTATGATGGGTTTTACCGTGGAAACTTTCATAAAATATTACATGGTCAATTAATGCATGAAACGTTCATTCCATTGCTGCCAAATGGCCGAGGGTTTTACCTATAAAGAGTGAAAAGACATGAGAGGTCCTGAGAATATTCTCAGGGGTGAGGATTCCAACGGTTAAATTAGTTGAAGGTTAAAGAGAGTCGATGTATACTTTACGCTTTGGTGCCCTTTTATATTTAAAATCACTTAGAAGAGTAGTAATGGGCAATTGATAACCATCCTGTGAATTCCGGTCACGAATGCAGCCATTCCCATAAGTTTGCGGGGAGTGAGTTCAGTCGAGACCGTAACATATGTAATAAATGGTCCGCAATAATGGCTTAGGGAATTTATGACTATGCCGCTAGCCGAGGTTGAGGTGACAAGATTGCCCTTAGATAATGCCACGTGTCATTATATGGTGAAACGAACAATTATACCCATGAAATTGTCCTTCAGCCATAAAATGATACAACAACCAAGCGGCTCTTGATCCTGTGGTGAGTCACTAGAATTAGGGGTGAACAAATGGATAGGTTATACCTAAAAGCAAATGTAACCAACCTCAAATCGACCTTAAATCGATCATACCCAATCTATTATAGGGTGAGGTTTAATTGTAAATTCTTAAAACCTACCCCTACCCAAACCGATTTCAAGGTTTAGGGGTTTACCTACCCGAATCGACCCGATGAACCAACCTTGTTGGAACCTGCCTTGGTACCAAATTTGTCTTGAAATAAACCCTAGAATACTTTTAGGGATGTGAAGATTTGAACCCAAGAATTCATGGTTACAAAGGCCATGGTCTCACTTGGCCATTGAGTTTACTTGAAGTGATTTGATCATTTGTTTTCATTTTAATATTTGAATGCGTACAATAAGTAGTGTAAAGAGTAATATTTACAAAACTTAAATTTAATTTATAAGTTTTTAACCATATAATGATAATATACATATTGAGTTATCCGATTTAATCAATAAACATAATATAAGTTTTAAACTATATATTATATTTCTTAAAAATCAAGTTTTTAAAGAATATGTTTTTTTTTTGTTGAAGGAAGACTGACCCCTAGAACCTACCCTGGAACCACCCTAGAGCCACTAGAGTAGGTTTCAGTTCTAAAAACCTGGAACTGGTAGGGTCTAAGTTCTACCATGGAACTGAAGTGAACTAAGCCATGCTCACCCCTAGCTGGAATGTGGCACAACTTGATGAGGGGGGATGCTTGAGGAGTCCGGCTTCAGTCAGGTCCAAGCCTGTTCCAACAGCCTTTACAGCGTTGCATTGGGAATATCTCCGTAGTTATGTGATTTATGTCATGGGAGGTATTCCCAATGCAAGGACGCAAAGGGCTGCTCAAAGGGTGCTAGCACTGACCTGCCCTGCTCGAAGGGGTTGCTCGTTGCTACCTTCTCGGGGGCCTAATATCCTTCCCACTTCAACGGGACGCTTCTATGTGGTGCCCTTCTTCTAAGCAGCCTCGGTGTCAGCCTTTTTTGAGGTGGCAAAATTGCCCTTGGGTAGTGTCACATGTCATTACATGGTGAAGCAGCCAATTATACCCACATCATTTACCATTACATTATCATCATAAAAAATTATCACACGCAAACACATGCACATTTACTTAGTCTTTTAAAAACTCCAAAACCCACCATAATTCAATTAGGTTTTTTATGAAATGATAATGGGTTTGATTAGATAATGGACCTATTACAAACACACACTCAATTAACTATATCATTTGTAGCAATAAGCTATCATTAAAACGATTAAGACCGGTATCAATAATAAATCATCTTTGTTAAATGAAGAAACTACCAATATTGTTTAAAAAGATAATCAAAATCCTTAATCACGAGAATTTGGCAAAAGTTAATGCCGTCTACCGACATGATGCAACCCTCTTTCGGTGTAGCCAACTTAATATGGTTCATACAAGTTTTGGGTAAGGATGATATCAAAAACACAGCGGATTGGCAGAATTTGCTCGAGACTGAACGCAACAACTTCACCATTGAAACCTTTTAAGAAACCAGCTAGCAAAGTGACTTTCTCATTGCAATTATTCTACGACCCGTACGTGAAAAAAAAAAAAAAAAAAGACATGCATGTGTAAGTAACTAGCGATAGAGACTGGAATAGCCCAAAAATCAGATATGTAATTGTCAATTTTAAGAGGGTAGGTTGTAATTAAAGGAAATGGTAATACATCCTTCAACGCCTTTCAAAACTTTATTTCCTAAGTTTGGAGTAGCCAAGTGCCATAAGTCCATGCGATGGGTTTACTTTTAATTTGTACGTACTAAGGCCTGGGTACTCCTAACAAAATATCATAAAAGCTAATTGACTAAAAGAGTAGGGATGGTCCAATCAGTAGGTTGAAAACCAATTTAATTTACACTGTTCAAATGTGTACTGTTGTATTTACAGTACTGTACATATATAGTGTATTTGTGCTCTTTCCCAATTGAACCTTGTATTTATACTGTGTACATCCTTCTTCTGACCCAAACATTTAAGCTTTTAATTTATTTCCACCCTTTTTACAGTAAAAAAAATTGTTTTCCACCCCTTCTGAATGTAACTGATAACCGGAAAAAAAAAAAAAAAACAAAGGTTTTATTAAGAAAGAAACAAATATGTAGCTCAATTATTTCAAACATGAAAATTTCCCTCCATTTTAATTGAAATAAATGGAGGAGCTTTGAGAATATCACTGTTAATTAAGTTGCAGTTTAACAACTGTAAAATACATAATATGTCTGGTTAGATAAAAATAAATAAATAAATCAGCAGGAAGTTTTTCTTCCTTGGGTTTGAAAACCGGAGTACGTACTGATTGACCCGCGAACCAATCATGGCTATGGGTCCAGTGTTGGACCCCGCCAAAACCGTCTGATTAGGCTTCAGAGTACTGGATGGTCGGTCCATTGATGACCTGGGATTCTGGGAAACAGTGGCCAAAGCCTCTAGGTCGAATTTTAAAACCATGAGTTTTTGTCAACCTGAATTTATCTACACTTGACTGGATCCCTTATATATTATGGGACGTTTGTTTTTTGGGATTTTGAGAGGGGCCATCGACCAAGAAACCCATTTTTTTATTCAGATTTATGTGGGGATGAGAAAAAGCTTATGGCTAAAATGTGATTATCCTGATAAATGTTTCCCAGTAAATACTTACTTGGGTAAGTGCATTTACCCAAATAAGTAAATTACCGAAAAACGAACAGAACCTAAATATAAATTAATCAATGAAAATTCATTTTGATGGTTTTGAGTTAGTAAAACTCTCAAAGGAGACAATGGATACATCTTCTATTTGAGTATTAGGGAGTAAGATAAGATCAATTTGTTATGATTATGACAAGAATATTACATGTAGAGAGAGGTTGAGATTATGGGTGCAAATGGATTGGATCATGATCGGATCTGATCCTATTTGGTCGAATGCAGATCACCCATGTTCGAATCTTCAGATTGAATCGGATTCGATTCACCCCTTATTCGATCTGATATATATGTTATTTATTTATTTATAAATATATTTTTTATATTATATTTTTATAAATGTGTTATATTATTTATTTTTATATATGTATATATGTGATGAAAATAATTAAAATTACTTGTATTTTTTATTTTTACTTTATTTAAATTAGTATATTTTATTTTTCTTTTAATAATTTATTATTTTTTAAAGGAAACAAAATCAGATCCAAATATCCGACTTACCGATATGGTTTATATTCAAACTGAGTCCTATCAAATCAGATTGGATCGGACCCGACATAAACAATGTCAATAGTCCGATCCAATCCATTTACATCCCTAGTTGAGATGGATGTATGAAATGTATGAAATCTTTCATTGTTTGTAACGTGTTCAATAGTAAATGTATGAAATCTTTCATTGGGAGTTAGACCAATCAAAACCATCCCATGAATTTTTGCGCCATCTATCCTTCCAAACAAAGCGTTAGAGTTATTTGTCAGTATGTTCTTGTTGGTATATTTGGCTGTACTCTAGCATTTTTCAATGAAAGTTTGCTATTTAGCTTCTGAATAATTAATAATTATTATATGTGGTTTTTTATATTAAAAGAGTTATTATTATTATTATTATTATTATTATTATTATTATTATTATTATTATTATTATTGTTGTTGTTGTTGTTGCTGTTGTTATTGTTATTATTATTATTATGGAAAAGTTCTTATTAGTACTTTTTACTTTAAGTTTAGTGTCATTTCGGTCCCCAAACTTTAAATGAAACAATTTAATACCTGAAGTTTCAAAACATGACAATCCAATACCTGTTGTTAACCAAGTACCAACCATTAAGTGGCATTTGAAAAAGACATAAATGCCCTTCGTGTGTCGTTTAATATTTTTTTCAGCCATCCAAATATTGACAAAAAATTAACAGTCTCAAATCCTTGTTTCTTCTATTTAAGAAAATTGGGATCACCAAAATGCCCACTCAAACGTGACCTCAACTTTTTTGAATGGAAAAGACAAAGATTTGGGATTGTTAATCTGTTGTTAATGTTTAGATGATTGATAAAGAAAATTAAATAACACTTGAAGGGCATTTGTGTCTTTTTCAAATGCCACTCAAGGCTGGTTAACAATTAGTTAATGACAGGTACTGAATTGTCACATTTTAAAAGTTTAGGTATTGAATTGTTGCATTTTAAAGTTCTGGGACCAAACTGGCACTAGGCTCAAAGTATAGGGTATTAATCCAAAAATTTCCCTTATTATTATTATTTACTAAACTGAAAAACAAGGGTTTCTTTCCTCTTTATTCTGTTAGCGGTAGAGTATTGCCAGGACCACTAAATCCTGACGGTGGCTAAGGCAAGCAATGTCCTCAAGAAAGAGTTCAAATCAGCCCCCACAAGATTGCCCCCCACAACGTCCCACAGCACATCCCCACTGTGTGTTGAGAATATCTCCCAATGACGACGTTATCATTTTTGGTATGTCATTGAAAAATGTTCTCAATACAGGGTGGGGGATGTGCTGTGAGACGTTGTGGGGGGCAATCTTGTAGGGGCTGATTTGGTCTCAGAAAAGATACTATGGGGTTAACCATATGGAGGCTCCTGGTGGTGGATTTGCAGTCGGAAGATTTTCTGGGGGTAGACGAGCTGCTGAGCGCGAGCTACCCGTCATTTGCACGGAAATGAATGGTGGGTTTAATACTGGCGGATGGCGGTGCGCGAAGGAGCTGTTGAGGTAGCAGCAGGTCGAGAAAGAGTGGGGGATTGGGTCGTGTCTTCTGCAGAGCATTCACATATGGGTGTATTAATGTAGAATTTCAGTTCCTATTTACAGAACCTTACGAGACAATAGTGTTTGATTTGAAACAACGAGCGGGCAATAGATCTCGATCGCTTGGCGTCAAGATTCAAGAATGGGAGAAATTAAGGCTCACTAGAATCAGCGAACACCTAACATCTCTGACGTTGCTTTACATCTGGTGTTTGACCATGGACTTATTTATCAAATGGAATGCTCGAATTGGAGTAATCTCGATTCTCGGTTCTTCATGGTTATAGTTTGGACTATTGAACTCATTGATCTTTCATTTACCAAAAGAAAAGAAAAAATCATTGTAGTTGATGTCTCTGGAAGGGAAGGTTGGAGAGACCTCCTGCTGATCAGGCCTTTTTAATGAAATGTTCAGTTACAAATCAGAATGTAGCACGGATTCAAAGAAACGGGGCTACCGGCGACCACATATGAGGATGAGATAAAGAAAGAGCTTGACAAGCAGTGGTGTGGGCAGCCTTGTTGTAGCGCCGGGGAACAAAGTTAACCGAACTGTGAGGGAGATGACTAAAAATGGCTCTGCAATCTGCAATGACTGTAAGAATTTTCCGAGGAAGACTGACGCCAGCAGAGCTTTAATTACAATTTGTGCGTCTCCCTCAATCTGAACATGGTGGAGATGAAGAGAATGGATAAGTTTGAGAGATTCCATAAGAGCAAGGGCCTCACTTTCAACTGCTGAAGAGCAATTTAGTTTTACCGCTCGAGCTAGAACAAAGGAACCAAAATGATCTCTAATTATGATGCCCGCTCCAGCTCCTGTGTTAGAGAAAGTCAGACAAATAGCAAATATATAGGGACATGGTCTGTTGAACAGGGATCATCCAAATCCGCCCAATATGCAAGCCAATCAGTGATTGACCAATCAGCATGTGAGTCTACATTTAGATCCACCGCCGGTGAGGTAGCCCAAACTCTCTTTGAAACTTCACAATAAAGAAGAAGACGATCAAGAGTTTCTGTATCATTCGAACAAAAGCTACAAGTAGCTAGGGTCCAATGAAATATGTGTTCTTTCAATCCATGGGTCATCACCTGCATTTACCTGCCAACCAGAATGAATAATCCAATGAATATTTGGTTTAATAAATTAAATTTAGAATTTGAGCCCATGCAAAGACTATGTGGATTGGCCAGAAATCTCCAAACAAGCTTCATGATGAGAATGATATTGCTTTTCCAAACATCGTGAAAGCCGAGACCTCCCTCCTCTTTATCCTTCATAATGGACTCCCATTTCTTCATGTAAATATAATTGTCCTTATCAAGACATCCCCACCGAAAGACCCAACAAAGTGCATTTATTTTGTGAGCATCAGATTGAGGGATCAAAGAGGTTGCCAAGAAGTAATTAGGAATTGGCTCCACAACACTCTTCAACAAAACACCCCTTCGTCCGGCTTGTGAGAGAAATTTAGCTTTCCAACTGGATAGTAAGCTGGTAATTTTCTCAACCACTAGCTTCCAGTTCTCCTTATGTGATCTTTGAACGTCGAAGTAGGAGCCCAAATATTTGTCACAATTAATTCTTTCCAACAAAATACTCCTACTATACGAGAGAAATCTTCTTTTCCTCCTATGAACATTGGAACTGAAAATGATCGAGGATTTATTGAAATTAATCTCGTCTCAACCAACCACTAAAGACCTCCAACTTATTCTTGATATTGGTTATTTCTTGTATCGTTGCCTTACCGCAAATGATAATATCATCAGCGAATAACAAGTGATAAATTAATCCTACAAGCTGCATTTCCAAATTTAATACCCATTAGGAAACCATTAGAAATTTCATTTAGAAACAAATGAGAAAAGGCGTCCAAGCATAAAATAAAAAGATAGGGTGAAAGAGTTCATCCCTGCCGCAAACCTCTCTGCAGATGAATAGGATTGCATGGAATTCCATTCAAAACCGTAGCCATAGAAGAGCACGCTATACAATTGTAAATAAGCTCACAGAAATTGTTTGAGAATCCTCTCACCTAAAGAACTTTGAGAATCCTCTCCTCTCAAAGTGTCATCTAAAGAACTTTGAGAATCCTCTCATCTAAAGAACTTCGAGAGCTTTGGAGAGGTCAATCTTCAATAAGAAATCTCCGACTATTCCTTTTTTTCTTTAGGCTGCATTTGTTTTAAGTGTAAAATCAAATTTACACCCATGGAAAATTTGATCCCGGTTTAGTGATCAATGGAAAATTGAACCGGAGTATTTTGGAAAATTTCTCTCTCATGTTGTTTGATTGTCCTGATGTGAAAGTGAAACTCTGTTTTAGAACTCTAAAACTCCGTTCTGCTCTGACACTCGGCTATGCTCTCTGAATCTTGTCATGGGTCCCATCCTCGCTCTGCTCTGCAAAGATCATAACACATGGGTCCCAAAAATTGTTTGCTGTGGCATGCAAGGTGACTTGAAACTCTGTTTTTCCCTGCTTGTTGCCAGCAATGGGATCAGAAGAAGCAGAAGAAGAGACGGGAAAGAAGAAGAAGAATGTTCGATGTATAAATTACATCGATTATCGGTGTAAAAAAATTCAAAGTGAAATTTTACACCGATTTATGGAACGAAGCAGGGTGTAAAGTTTACCCCAGTTCGATTTTCCACCCCAAACAAACGTGGCCTTAGGGAATGCACGACCTCTGAAGCAATGATTTTATTGTGTATGATTTGTCGGCGTGGAGTAGAAGCATTTTGGTAGGGGGTAATGAGATTAGGGAGGAAAGCATTTATATTATTGATGTCCTTAATTCTTGTAGGGTCTCTGAAGAGGTCTTGTATAAACATGGTCATTTCCTCCCCAATGAAAGTCCAACATTTTTGATAATAGAGAGAGGAAATACCATCCGGTCCCGGTGATTGAGAAGGATCAATATCAAAGAGAGTCTTGTGAACCTCGCAAGATGAAGGAATTGCAGTAAGGATTTTCATTGTCACGGTCACCGATATCCCTTGGCACCATGTCTTCTGTAATAGTGGAGAGATCTGAACTTGTAGTTGAGAATAAATTAGAAAAATATTCTTTAATCACCCTTTCAATAGCTGAGGTGTCGTTAGTCCAATGGCCATTTCTCAATTTCAGCCAATAAATTTGATTCTTCCTCATGCGTGTTGTGGCATATGAATGATAGAATTTTGTATTTCTATCTCCGCTATGGAGCCAATGGCATTAAGAATGTTGCTTCCGATGCTCTTCTTCTTCAAGTAAAAGAAGCCGACCAAGATCATAAAGAAGTTTTCTTTCTTCAACAATGTTTTGATCATTTCTGACTCCGCTTTGTATAAGCAAAAGGCGGTTTCCGATCGAGGCAATCTGGGTTGTGAACGATATGAATTCTACTTGGTTTCATGGTTAATTAAATCCTCCTTGTTACATGCTCCAATTATAGAATAAACTGGGGCCTAGATTAATGTAGGGACCAGGGAAAGTTTATTTTCCTGGGTCTCCTAGGTGGGTAAATAACTTTACCACCTATGAAGAAAGTTATTAACACTTGAATGAGACAAGAATGCCTCTTTTACGTGCAACTCTTTTACCCTTGTTTCTCAACCAAAACCAGATCTGCTCCTCACATCGATCTCACACGCACATCCTACCATGCATTGGGAATATCTTCCGTATTTATAAGTTATTATTCACGAGAGACGTTCCCAATGCACGATGGATGTGCTTGTGAAGTGCCCAAGTGTGAGGAGCAGATCCCATTCCCTCTCAGCTTCTCTTCTTGTTCTATCGCTCCCCACCCCTTGAGGAGATGGGATTTGCTCTTCACACCAAGTGCCTCACACCAACCTTATAGCCACATCCCATCATATATTGGAAACATCTGTCGTATTTATACTTTATTATTCATGGGAAATATGTGAGATGTTCCTGTGAGGTCATGTGAGGCGCCCTCTATAAGGAGTAGATCCCAATTGGGTGCCCTGACTAGATCTAGCAAAAAGTTGACCCAACCGGCGAACTAGACCCAGCCCAACCCAACCCCAAAAAATAGGGTTAGGGTCTCACATTTAGCTACTTGAATGTGAGAATGACCCGAACTGACCCGACCTAAATAAAATGGGTTGGGTTGGGTTGGTCATGGATCAACCCTTTGACCCGATTGTCAAGTTTAATTGGGACTATTTATGCTTTATTAGAAGTTTTCACTCTTTAATTTTTTTTCTAGTTAGTCTTTACTCTTTATTGTTTACTCTTTAAATTGTTAAATGTTCAAGTTTATTTTATTTTATATTTAGAATTTTAAGGTTAATTCCTTTAATTTTGGTATTTTTGATGTAGTTTTTCTTTACATTTTAAATTTCAGTTATTTTTTGGGATGACCCGAATTGACCCATGGGCCAACCCTATCCTGAACATTTAGGGTTAGGGTTTAGCATTTGATAACCCAACCCGAAATTCAACCCGACCCTAAATCAACACGAAGTATCTTGGCCCAACCCAATTGCCAGGTGTAGCCCTGACTCTCTCTTGCGAAAATTCCTTGTGTGAGTTTTGTCACCATTTTTCTCTGTTTCTTGCTCTTAGCCTCTTTCTCTATCTCTCTCTCTCTCTCTCATATTGGAACTGTAGACTCCCAACATTGGCTCCTAGCTCATTGTAGAAGAGATCCCCTAGAGAAAATGACTCCCAACATAAATCTTTCTTTGCACAACAACCGTAACCATAACCTCCAGACTCCAATCAGGAGCCCATACCTCCTTGTAACCGCAGATTCACTCACTCTCTTTCGCCGCAGTGACTCTCACAACCCTATCTTCTTCCCTTTCATTCACTATCCTCATGTATGCAATGGCTTCTTCATCAGCTATGTTGCTCAGAGCTTCTATGACTCGATTGTCTTCCTCCCATTCCTCTTTGTCTACTCTGTCTAGACTCTAGAACATCCGTCGCTTCACCTCCTCACTCCCCTTCTCTCATCAACTATCGATCACTGAGTTTCTCCTCTACTTTTCAATCTCTACGGTCCTCACCTCCTAGATGGAGCCACGGTTATAATTGGAGGTCTCCTCTTAGTTTTAGGGCTCAAATCAGGACTATTGCTCCTGTAATTGAATGCTTCCAGTGCAAGGTCGCTATGATGGGTATGGATTTGCTATTTTTTCTCCAGAGTATTGTAACCTTTTTCTTTATTTGCATTTCAATTCTGGAAAAAAGGACTTCATCGTCTGTGTATACCAAAGATGTTGAGCGGTTTTTTGTGTCTGAATTGCCAAATTAAGCATTTTAATTGATCGATCGGAGGAAATGCGTACTAGTGCACCAAGCGGTGGTTTGAAATTTTTTTTCCAGTAGAATTAAACATCTCTGTTTGGGTAGGAAAGTTTTTGAATCCTGTATTGAGTATTTCTACTCGGAGTCTTGCTATCAGATAAATTCTAGTGTGCTTCACTACTTGTTTCTTAATTATGGATGCCAAAGGTACCAGTTTAAGTTTTGATTGTATGTTTTATTTTCTGGTTCAGTTTTTTGAGAATTCCTTCAAGGGTATATTGACCAGTAACTAATTTTGGTTTCTTTTTGATATTGCATTCTTTTCTTTTGAACATCTCTCTATCTCTCTTCTTTCTTTCTTTGTCTTACATGTTGTCTCTCATTTTTTGTTCTACCAGCAGTTATATCTGATGAATGCCAAATTCCGACCATTTTTGTAGACGTCTGAGGTTTGTCTCTTCTAATATAAATGGTTGTATCTGCCACCACTGTGTTACACATCTCCCCCTCTATTTATGCTGAATTTGCATATTCTTCCTCACAAATTTAGTTGTATCCTTAACTTTAGGCACATATCTCTTGTTGGAATCAATTCAAATAGTTTCCCTTAGTATATTACTTTTAGGCACAACCTTAGAGAATATTTTGCAATTAAGTTATGATGGCCCAATGGAATTCCTTTGTTACAATTAAAGTCAGTTCCAAGCCTTATGAGCTTGAAAACAGATTTTGCATAGCCCTATATAAAGTGATGGCCCCTCTTCTCTATCTTTATCTAGAACAAGAGAACCACTTTTGGCATAAATCATATTCCCAATGGTGACAATGTAAGAGTCTGAGCTGCATTATCCATGAAACCTATGGAGATGTATCTTATTAGTATAATCCTTGTTGTACATTACTTATACTTCTTATTCTTTTTTTTCTTTTTCAGCTCTATATGGGCATTCTTGTAATTGTACATATCTTTTAATATATAAGAGACTCTTTGAGGTGGGGGTCATTTATTCTTGACACCTCTAAGGTTATTCTTGTTCTTTTCTCTATTCAGACAAGAGTGTTGACATGGTTCTGATCTATTTTCTCTCTCGTGAAACTCACAAGAAGCATTAATCCTATCATATTAGGGCTGTTTTGATCAACCCTTTTCTGTTCAGTCTTCTTTGTGCAACTAGAATGAGAGATTTCGTTAGATCTCTCTTATGATACATTGGTTCAAGGCCAAATTTTAGATCTAGTGTCACCTAGACCTGATCTACTCTTCCTACAAACAACATCTGATTTAGTGGAGTTTTCGAAGGAGTTCTAATCTTCTTCTTGGGGCGGCAATACTGTATAGTTTCCTTTTTTGGACTACAACAGCTTTGGACTTCAGATCTGGTATCACATAGACCTGATCTATTCTACCTACAAACAACATCTGGATTGATGAAGTTTTCGAAGGAGTTCTGATCTTCTTGGGGCTATAACACTATATAGATTCCTTTTTTGGACTGTAACTCTTTTTTGTGGACTTTTGGCCTTCTACATTAGCCTATAATTTGAGTTTTTCTCTCCAGATTGAAGGGTCCTCTCAAGCTCTTCTTAATCCTACACTCAACTTCTGGTTTGGAGATTTCTAGGGACTATTTTAATAAGCACAAGATATTTCCTTATTCTTGAAAAAGACGCTTGTTGTGTTAGTAAATCACAGTTTTCTCTCAATCAACTGACTCGATCAACCTATAACCCTGGATCTGGTGTCGTCCTAGGGTTTTCTTGCTTCCCGTTTATTTGATTCAAACTTCATATTCGTATTTGAAGGGTTTTTGACTTGACAGTCTTAAAACTTGCCTTTTTTGGACTATCATCCTGAGTTCTTGATTGCTGAATTTGGTTGTTTCTAATACCCTTGTGCCTGGACTTTTGTTTTCTTGTTGAAATGGCCTCCAATAGAGAAGATATTATTCCTATATAGCTGGAAGGATCAACCTACGGAATTAACACTGTTGTTATAGCACATGGGAGTAAGAAATCTTCTACTGGTGGTGATTCTTTTGTTAAAGGTGATTCTTTGGCATCTATGGTTGAAGAAAACATTCGACAATTGGTAACTGCTACTATTTCTTCTGCTCTTTCTGCTATTGGCTTACCTAGTGAGTTTTTCAGTTATTGTGCTTCTTCTCATACTCGGATCATTGACTCTAGAGCTATCAACCACATGATAGTAGCCTACCCTAACCAACCAAGTAACCTTACTAAAACCCATCACAAACATATTGTTACTGCCAATGGTGAAAAGTTAAACATCATTGGTAGTAGTGATCTATCTCTTAACGTTTCACCAACTACATCTTTCCCTCTTACCAAAACCCTTCTTGTTCCTAATCTCACTACAAACTTGATTTCCGTTGGTCAATTAATTGATGAAGGTAACATTCTCATCTTCTCTCGGGATGGTTATTTGCTTCAGGACCGGAACACTGGGAAGGTGAAAAGGAAGGGGTGCAAGTTGGGCCATCTGTTTGCATTGGAGTTCAAGAAGCCTTAAACAACATCATCATCAGTTTATCTCAGTTCCTCCACTTCTAGTTCCTTTTTGAGTTATAGAAACAATGTTTGGGACTTATGACATAAATGTTTGGGTCATTTACATTCTGAAAGATTAAAATTTTTGTTTGATTTAAGCCTTATTAAGAATAAAGCTCCTTCCTTGCACACCTTTGATGTATCTTGTGTTTCTTATTGTTTAAGTAAAAGTCATACCTTACCATTTTCTCACATATCTGTGCATGCTACCTCTCCCTTCAAGCTTATACATAGTGATGTTTGGACTGCTTCTTCCTCCTCTTGGCTTAGATACAAATATTTTGTATCATTTATTGATGATTGTACTAGGTACACATGGATATACTTTCTTCGCCACAAGTTCGAGGTGTTCCCAACATTTAAGTTGTTTCATGCTATGGTGTGGGTTTGGTTTCAATCACAAGTGCGTATTCTCCATTCGGATTCTAGGGGAAAATACACTAATGGGGATTTTTTATCCTATTTGAAGGACCATGGAATACAAGTGCAACGAAAGTTTCCAAATACTTCTCAACAGATTGGTGTGGCCGAGCACAAGAATGGACATATCCATAGTGTTGTGAGGACATTATTGCAGGAGTCCCATACTCCACCTTCCTTTTGGGTAGAGGCAGCCAGTATAACTGTGTTTTTTATCAACTATATTCCTTTTTCAGTTCTTGGTAATATGTCTTTCATTTAGAAGTTATTTGATCGTTCTCCAGATTTATCTATGCTTCATGTTTTTGGATGTGTGTACTTTGTTCATCTTCCCTCTCATGAACGTTCTAAATTGTCTGCACAGTCTGTCATGTGTGCCATTGTGGGTTATAGTCCTGACCACAAAGAATTTCTTTGCAATGATCCCTCTATTCGTCGCATTTGTATATCACGTAATGTTGTTTTTCCTTGAGCACATTTCATTTTTTGCTAGAATTACTAAACTGTCTGCACCATCTATTTCTATTTTGCCAAACTTTGATTCACAGGATGCTCCAACCCAAACTTGTTGTCTTCTCTTGCAAGCGGTTACATGCTCCAACCCATGCGCCTGCTACTCTCTTTCATCCCGGTTCAAATCATCATCCTACCACTTATCTTGTAAGTGATACCTCTACTTCAAACATTCTTCATACTTCTATTCCTCTTCTTCGTTCTACTCATATATCTAGACCTCCTAACTGTTATGATTTTCCTTTAGACCATAACTCTTTGTTTGTTGTCTTATCCTCCACAGATGTTCCTTGCTCCTACCGGAAAGCTAATAGTAACTCTCATTGGAAGAAGCCATGGATGCAAATATTCATGCTTTCCATAAGAATGACACTTGGGATCTTGTGCTTGCTCCTCCAGATGAATCCATTGTTGGGAGTCGTTGGGTTTACAATATTAAATTGATGTCTGATGGATCTCTTGATCAATACAAGGAACGTTTAGTTGCCCAAGGATATAGTCAGGAGTATAGTATTGACTATGAAGAAACCTTTGCTCATGTTGCAAAGATCACCACTGTCCGTGTTCTTTTAGTAGTGTCTACTACTCATTCTTAGACCATATGCCAACTTGATGTGAAGAATGCCTTTCTTCATGGTTAGTTAAAGGAGATGGTCTACATGAAACCTCCTCCTGATACTGTAGTGATCATTCTTTAGTATGCCACCTCAAAAAATATCTATATGGTCTAAAACAAGCTCCTCGGGCATGGTTTGAACGCTTTCGTGATGTTGTAGTTGCTACTAAATATAACTAGAGTTCTTATGATCACTCTTTATTTGTTAGGTGATGGCCTTAGGGTATTATCAGTCTTCTACTATATGTTGATGACATGTTGACTGGGAATGATGTTGAAGGCATTTGTGAATTGAAACTATTACTTCATAATTCCTTTCACATGAAGGACTTGGGCCCTCTCACATATTTTCTAGGATTAGAAGTACATCATAGTGATCGAGGGTATTTTGTTTGTCAACAGAAGTATGCCTTTGACCTTGTTAAACTTGATGGTCTTAATCATAAAAAGCATGTTAATACACCTATGGAAATAAATCTTAAGTTATGCATTCAAACGTTAATAAAAAATGAACAATCTCAAATCCTTGCATTTTCTATTCAAGAAAGTTGGGGTCATGTCTTAATGGACATTCTGGTGACCCAAACTTTAAGCTATGCATTTGACCTTGTTAAACTTGCCGGTCTTAATGATAAAAAGCATGTTGATACACCTATGGACATAAATCTTAAGGTATGCATTCAAACATTAATAAAAAATGAACAATCCCAAATCCTTGCATTTTCTATTCAAGAAAGTTGGGGTCATGTCTTAGTGGGCATTCTGGTGACCCCAACTTTCTTGAATAGAAAAGGCAATGATTTGGGACTGTTCATTTTTTATTAACATTTGAATGGTTGATAAAGAAAATTAGATGACACTCACAGGACATTTGTGTCTTTTCAAATGTTACTTAGTCGACTGGTTAATGGCAGGTATTAGATTGGCACATGTTGAAAGATAGGATATTAAATTGTTGTGTTTTAAAGTTCGGGGAACAAAGTGGCACTAGGCCCAAAGTATAGGGTACTAATTAGGAATTTTCCATTCTCAGCATGCTCTCACACTTTTGGCTTTTAGCAGATCCCATTTCAAAAGGAGTTTGGATATGCTTACCACAACACATTGTTGGCCATACTCACTCAACAACGCATTGAGAATATCGGCGACCACAACACAACTGATATTCCATTTGTGTAGTTGGGTGAACGTGGCCAGTCATGTATTACAATCTTTAGATCCGAACTCTTTCAAAATAGAGATAGAAAATAGGTTTTTATGTCTTTATTTTGTTAAAAAAAATACAAGCATGCTAAGTAGATATGGGCTGTTTTCATTGGTTAAACAATTAACAAAACATATTGTCATATGCCAACATGAGTCAACTATCATCCTCCATGAATAGGACTGATTCCTCTTTGAAAAAGATGCAAAAAGTTTTTTCACCCTATGATCTGTTCCTCATAGAACACTTCTTGCACCAACCTCACAGCAATTGCCCTGGTGCATTAGAAACATCTTTCATATTTATATATTGTCATTCATGAGAACATACAGGCTCATTGCTTTACACTATATTGGTCATTCCCAGGCAACTCAAATTTAATATTTGGATTTCGGTATTTAATATACAGGCTCATTGCTTTACACTATATTGGTCAACTGATATTTTCTATGTGCAGTTGAGTCAATATGACCAGCCATGTGTTGCGGTCTTTAAATCCGGATAATTTTTAAAGGGGATAGAAAGTAGGTTTTCTTATCTTTATTTTATTAAAAAAAACAAACATGCTGGGCTGATGCGTGGGCTGTTCTCATTGGTTAAACAAACAACGGAACAGCTTGTCATATGCCGACTTGGGTTATCATCTATCATGAATATGACTGTTTCCTCTTTTTAAAAGACGCAAAAGTTTTTTGACCCTACATGTATAGATCTGTTTCTCATTGAACACTCCTTCCACGAACCTCACAACACTTGAAGTTGTGCATCATAAATATCTTTCATTTTTGTATTCTCAATGCTTGGGTGAAAGCGCTGTGAGGTGTGTTCTAACTATGAAGAAGAACAGAATATGTTTTTAATACACCACTGAGATGAGCTGTGAGGTTGCTGTGACCTATGAGGCACGCTCTGTGACTGTAAAAAGCAAATCCAATTTTGCCTAGTGTCAAGAGTCCAGATATGCTCCACACAAAGAATGGCTCACACGACCTAACAACATGTCCTGGCCTAACATCCAAAACACACATCCCATACATTTATTTATTATTCATGGGGACATATTTTCGATACAAGACAAGATGTGAATGTGAGGTGCACTATGTGAGGAGCATGCCTCAATTGGAACGGGATCTTTTCCTTATATTTGGGCGCTTCACATGCACATCCACATTGCATTGGAAATATCTCGTGTAAAAAACAATTTATAAGTATGGAAGATATTCTCAATGCATGGTAGGATGTGCCTGTGAGGTGCCTTTTGTAAAGAGTAGATCCACTCTCATCCCAATTCTAGTTTCAATAGGGGTGGCAATTTGGCTGGTTGGGTTGAGTTTCAATCCAACTCATCTAATTTGCCAACCCATTAATGACCCAGGTATATAAAATTAAATGGGTTGGGTTCAATCTAACCCACCCAAACCCATTAATCTTATATTTATGGATTTAAAAAATAAACACTCTCTCTCTCTCTTAACAAATAAGTTGGTTGTACTTTGGTGGTTATTGTAGCTATTATTTACATAAGTGGTGAAGGTTCAAATCACATTACATGCATGTTATTTTTACACAAGCAGCGAAGTCATTTGACTATATTTGGATTCTGGGTTTGATCGAACCACTTAGGTCCAAACCGGTCAGACCAACTAAAACTACTTTGGTTCAATGGTGGTTGAACCATTTAGATTTGGATGAATCCAGTCGGACTGGACTGGTTCAGTCAATGGTGGATTGACTTGGACCGGACCACATCAGGTTTGTGCACGGGGTTGGGACCGAGCTTGCTAACTCGAACCGAGTCAATGTAGCTAAAACGGGTCGGGGCGTGTGGATATTGGTCGAATGGATGGTCCAGATCGGGCAAAGCACGCAGAGGCCGAATCATCCCGCCCAAAACCGTTTCGGATTCGGGTTGACCCATATCAACTTGTATCGGGTTAGGCCGGAGTGTGTGAATATTGGTTGGATCGGACGGCCCAAATCAGACAGAGCAAGTGACGCCAAACCATTCCCTGGGTCTATTTTGGATTCGGATCGACCCGGATCAACACATGTTGAATCGGGTCAGATCGCATTGAACTGATCCATACTTGAATCAAATTGATTTGGATTTATGTTAGGTGAACTATATTGATTCAATACAAAACTAAATTTAGTCAATTATTAATAGAAAATTATACATTAATTATAAATAAATTATAATTATATCTATAATGATTAACCTAATGTTTATCCACAACCCAACCCAACCTAATCCATTTAAATGGATGGATTGGATTATGGATTGATCACACAATCCTTTGGGCGGGTTGAGTGGGATGGGTTAAAAATTGCCACCCTAGTCTTTGAGTAATCGTTACGCCTTTTTTCATGTCTAGTATTAGTAGAGATGATATATTATATTTAAAATAAAAAAAAAAATCGGGACAAACAGCCTTACAACCGCTTTAACCGTCGAAACTGCCCACCACCCAATTATTATTTTTTTCCTGGTTGAACTGGTGAGCATGTGCGGCTGAAGTGAAGCCAGGCTCACTCACCGGACCCAGGAGGCCGGTTATCATCACAAGTGCATGCGCGTAGGGCCAGGGCCACCTTGATTGGGTCTTGTCTAGGCTCCGACATGTCTCTCACTCACATAGTCACATGGAGGTGATGTGCCATGAATCATGATGTGGAATTCTTTGTTCTTTTGTCGACAATGTCCTTCCGGGCCCAGCTAATGCCAACTTACATCCAATCAAATTGCCTTAGTCCGTGGACCGAAGGGTCCAGTACTCTGGTTTTGAGGCCAGGACTCGATCTTGGTGGGGCCCGTCCCAGATTGGTCCTCTAAATCTTGGCCAACTTGCCTCTGCTCCCATGTGAAATGTGGGAAAACTCAACTGACAAAAATCCATCAGTCGTCAGAGTGTGACGAGGCATAACAGCTTCACTTGTGATTGAAAATAAATAAAAACTGTTCTAATTCCAAGCCCATTAGTCTATTCAACGTTTTAAAAACCGAATGGGATACGGAACTGTTTTTGGAACCGGCTTTCGGGTCAAACAAAACCGGTTTTTGTTTGGATCGACAGTTTAATCATCTGGGTCGGTGAATCATTAATCAAATCAACAGTTTTTGACTCAGGAACAATTTTAAAGTGAAACAAAACCGGTTGCTTGATTGGTTTCCGAATCGACTGATTCAACCGTCCGGTCCAATTCAATTTTCAAAACCATGTATCTATTACTCAATATTGGATCCAGCCATCTCGGGTTCCGGTACATCAGACATAAACTTCGATAATTTTGTATAGATGGAAATAGTGATAAATTATTTGTTAATTGGGAAAATCTATCACAATATAAATTATTCCTATAATATAAATGAATTTGAGATAATCCATTCAGAAAATCAAACCATAAATTTCTGTATTCTTTCCTACGCTTTAATTCGATTGTATCATTGTAATAACTAATAAGTGTCCTATGTGTATTTCATATCTATGGGCATTTATTTATACACTTATATAAGAAATACAGAATATATAATAAAGGAGCATGAAAGAAGTGTAGGTGATCTGAACTCAATAATCTGAAACAAGGTGCAAAATTTCTTCACGGGCGTACCGTAAAATAGTCTGAACCTCACCTTGATAGTTGATACACAAAATGGGTTGGACTATGATATGGAAAAGATATTAGACACAAAATATTAAATATTTTATAATATTAATATAATCAGGGGTAGGCCTTGATAAGATTGGCCACCTGTAAAATTAAAAGAAAAAAAAAGTGTATTGGTCAAACTCTTATATGCATGTTTTGGTGAATCGGGTTGTATCATTATTTTTAACCTATGTTAACAAACAAGTTAATCCGTCACCTCAAGAAGAATTTACGTTTTGTTAAACACTACTAAAGGCACTAATCAGTGAACTAAGCCAATCTCTCCCCCCCCCCCCTTCTTTTTGCCTAAAGACTGATTAATGCCCTGAATGTCAAAAAGCATGTTAGTGGCTTAGAATGCAAATTTGATATATTTTGTTTTTTATATTTTTTTATTTGTTTCTAATGTAAATAAAGTAAAATAAAAATCAAAGCAAAGTATCTCGTCATTTGGTCTGCTTCTAAGTGGCCGATGACTTAGGCCGAAGTGGAGAACTTTAGCTGCCGAGTTGAGTCAAGCTGGACAAGCTAGATGGTGAGCTGACTATAGTGTTGAGCTGCCTATGAGGCATTGGGCTGACTAGGTGGCGAGTTGCCTGCGAGGTGCTGGGCTGACCAGGTGCCGAGCTGAACTAATGAGCTTTGTTACTTTTTAGAGACCTGCAAGGAACCAAATGTCAAAGGATCCGCGATGGGTAACTCGGCAAGGTCGCTCCGATGCTTAAGTCAGTACTCTCATGATACACTACGAGCTAAAAATCACAAAGTCTGAGAGCTAGAACTTGCTTACTTGCCCCCCTTGTGCCATTGGGGTTGGTGTCTTTATATAGGCATTGTTTGGCGTGGGCTTCACGCACCATATCCGAGAATTCTGCGAGGTCGCCTAAGTGGTTCGAGATTCCTGGATGTAACCACCATGCACGTTGACCACCCTCCTGAACGTTCGGCACGTGGGCCAACTTCCAAGGATCGTGGAAGTGTTAGGATATGCATGCCAAATTTGTTAGTGAGCACATCTTGCAGGTCACCAAGTCGGTGCCTGTGCCAGGCCGCCAGGTCAGGCCTATGCCAAGCTACCAAGTCGCACTTGGGCCAAGCCTTCAGGTCGGTGCCTGTGCTAGGCCCCCAGGTCGCGCCTGTGCCAGGCTGCCAGGTTGTGCATGTGCTAGACTACCAGCTCGTGCAAGAGCCAGGCCGCCAGGCCACGCCTGGGCCGCCAGGTGGGACACCATCAACTTGGCTAAGGCAAGTTGTTGCCAAAGTGGTTCCAGGTGTCATGTATTTGTTCCGATGTGCCATGTGTCACAACATCATTGGAGGGCCAAATCCGCCCTCATCAGGTGCCATACACCACTAATATTAATATTTTCTTCTTTTTTCAAATATTGATTCTATGTCAGTATTGGAGCATACCTACTAACATACCAACGAGTCACTCCTTGTTAGTTGAATCTAACTTAAACCTTTATGGTTTATGCTCTCATGCATTTTTATTAATGTAAATGAAATTACACGGAAAACAAATCAATAATTAATTGAAAATAAAGAAACCCTCTTCTCAACTTCTCAGTTTAGTAGCCATGAATGGGTTCAAACAAGATCAATAAATGATTATTGAAAAATAGTTGGACAGTGAAGCTGTGTTTGATTTGAGAGAAAATAAGAGAAAAACAGAAAGTTGAGAGGGGGTTTCTTTCATTGAAGGACTTCTCCACAACTTCCCTTATTTCAGTAATTCTCTGATAAACCAACAGTAAAGAGATGGTTGCAATTTTTCTAAATAAAGGGAAAATAGAGATTTTTTAGGCCATGTGTGAATTCGGATCTCCTACACTAAAGGACTTGTCTAGACGTACACTGACTAATAAAATTTCACAGGGCCGTCTATGTGGGAATCCAGATTTTCTACACTTAAAGGCCTTGTATCTTGTCCTAGAGTCTATGTGGGAATCCAGATTTTCTACACTTAAAGGCCTTGTATCTTGTCCTAGAGTCTATGTGGGAATCCAGATTTTCTACACTGATAGCCACAACAGCCTGAAGGGAATGCAAGTGTGTCCTTTTAGACTGTGTTTGGTTTGATAGAAAAGGTAGGGATACCTTTTCTTTCAAAACAAACACAGCACACACCACACAGCCTTAAGTTACAATGTGGATTCCGTCACGGGCTGTAAAGTAATTGGGTTGGATTCTGATGGGATACGTATACACCGAATCTGATCCGATTAGCATTAACTCCGAATCCAATATAAAATCCGATGTCAGTCTTAGGATCAGATTTGAATTTAATTCAAATTTAACTTATTGTGCATAAAAATAAAATGAAGAAAATTTAAAATTTAAAAAAATTACATTTTAACTTATGCACGTATATTATATTTATATAAATATAAATATTCAAATTATTAGTTATAAACATATTGCATAATTGTATAATGTCTATATACATACATAATTATATTACATATATAAAATAGGGTTTTAGTCAATCCTACATCCAATCATTCTATGCCTGTTTCTGTAAAACCAGCCTATCAAATGTCTAGTCCATGTGCCAAATGGGCCAGGTTGGAAATGGTTATGTTGAACACCCATAAATTGGACCCTCCACTTCTAATTCAATTTATTGAACTGAATGGCGAAATAGGATTTATCTAACAAATTCCATTTAGTTGGGATAAGGCTTAGATGATGATCTTCATGTAAGAAGACGGCACGTGCAAGTGGGTGTTTGATTGGACGATTCAATTTGTTAAAATCATTTCCTTAACAATCAATTATATTGAGGATTAATAAAAGAATATTATTATTATTATTATTACTTTTTTGTTTTTTGAGATAGTCATTTGGGTTATGTTTGGTTTGAAAGAAAAAATAAATAAAGGAAAGAAAATGCAAGAAAACCTTCACAAACCTTGTATAGATTTTAATATCTTTCTCTTCGTTTTTCTATATTTTTCTTCAAACCAAACATATTCTTGGTGTCTTTCAGAAAATAGGTTTTAAGGTCAATGGACCTCACCTGTACCCTGCTCTGTCCCCACCCCTATGTCCTCCTATATGTAATGTGTCCAAGAAAATATATTTAAATAGATAAATAATGCTGATGAGGCGATTTCATCAAAAAAAGAAGTGTCGATTTTGTGGCATTATTAGTTTGAACATTATTGGCATTGATGTGTATGCCAAATCCAAATATCAATTCAAACCCCTGGATCCATTTTACATTTAGGAGATATTTGGCTCCAACCTAGGTGGACGATTTGTTCTACCAAACACATTTTACATGTTAATTTTAGGGTTTAATGATTTAAGGGTTTAGAGATGAGGGTTTATATGTAAAAGTCAAGATGTATCCAACCCGGTAGAGGTGAAGTAATGCCCTTTTACATTTTAACAAATATGCTTTATCACATGATTTATAAAATCAGTTGATATGTAAGTTCCTCCAACCAAATGATGAAACCTGGTAAGGATGGAGAAAAAATCTTGACTGTTTGGAAATAAAAATCAAAATAAAACAGCCTGGGCTGTTTTGAGGATTATTGCACATGACATGTTACCCTACTTAATTATTTATTTGTCTTCTGTATTAAAAAATTATTAATTATAATTACTCTTTTACCCATACCCACGTTAACATATGATACACAGGAAGCTTCTAGACAGCCCAGTCCAAACTTTTCGCAAAAGGACATGTAAAAAGCTTTTGCGATTGAGACAAGGCTTCTTTCTTGCTTATTTTGCACTTGTCAGGGGTTCCACGTGGATTGCAACCCCCAATCATGGATGTGAGCAAAACAGGGACCCATGAACTCAGACTTCACAGATTTTTTATTTATTTCTTTGGCTTACTACTTCAACATGATGCTTATTACATCTTTCTCCCACAATCAGATGCATATTTTTAATATTATCATATACATGTTTACACATAAAATATGAGGAATTATTGGCTTCAAACCTTTAAGTTAGGATGTATTAAACATGGATACATATTGACTGGCCTTTTACTAAATTATGTTTATCTGATTGAACCCTTTGCTACATATTTTATTATTAACTCTGAAATGTACAAAAATATTTCTCAAGCTGTATTTATGATTTACAGATATTTAAAGGGGTATTCTTCAATGTAAACTGTTTTTCTTGTTGCTATTAAAACAAAAACACATAAATCATGTTTTTGGTTATATATGTTTTTTTGTTTCCAAAATTGAAACCAAATAAATGCTTTTTAATTTCTTGTTGCTCTTAAAAGAAAAACACATAAACCATATTATTGGCTATATATGTTTTTTTTTTCTGTTTCCAAAATTAAAACTAAATACATGTTTTTAATAAATTGTATCATTTCTATACCATAAAATTTGTTTTTTTTTTAAACCATTTTTTGATTGTTTGAAAAACATGTATCAATTATTATTTTTTAAATAAAATCAATCTGTATTTTAATTTCCAAACAAAAGGAGAAAACATTCGGTTTTAAAATCCAATCCAAAAATGAAACCGCTTTGACCACTGGTTCCCAGGCCCAATGGTCTACCGTTCAGTCTGAAGTGGTTTTGGGGTCAAAACTAGACCTAGAGCCAGGACCTATTCCCAGGTCAACCGGTCCGACTGTCTGATCTGGTTCAATTTTCAAAACCATGCCAAGAACTTTTTGCTGACATATCAATTTTGAAAACAAATGAAAATACCCACTAATTGGGTCTTAGTAAGAATAAGACTGCACCCTTTATTTGGATTTTGTTTGTTTTATTTCCTTTGTTATGGCTCTCCCATTCAATCTTAAAAGTGAATCCAAACAATTGTGATAAAGCTTTGTTTACATGGGTTCAGTTTTGGTAATTCAAGCTTAAATGGGTCTGAACCGGCATTACACTAATTGGGTCCTAACCATTGAGCCACCTATGCATGCAAAACCCATTTCCACCCGGAATCCAGAAGAAAAGGTTCTAGCATATTCCAAACAAAATGATGAGCCATTAAAGTACAATGGGCCTTGGATCTCTTTCCAAGGACTGAAACCAGAAATCACTTGCCAGTTGATCCTGATGTTTCTATGTATATATAATATTCTGAGGGGATCACTTACAAATTTTATGAAAACAAAGTTGTAAGTTTTATGAGAACAGAGTTATATCCTATACAATTAGAAAGAAACATTAATGATAATAAAGCCTCATTTTTTATCAAAAAGAAAAAAAAGCCCCATCTAATTTGAACTTAATTTAAGTTCACTCAGCCTATCCAATTTTCTTATTTGTCTTTTGTCCCTCTCTTCCAATTTCTCTCTCTCCCTACCCTCTTTTCTTCCCTATAAATTCTCTCACTATACTGTCTTCCCCATTCCCTCTTTTTTTTCTTCTCTTATCCAAATTCTATCTTCTTTCTCTTCAAATAGTGCACAATGTATACAACTAACCTTTTTGATCCTTGACCCTCCTCCACATATTGAACCTCTTTTGTAATCCGGTAAAAGAAGAAGAAAAAACAAGAAAAAAGCGCATTAAATCATAGGAAATGAGTAAAAATTTTAACTTCATACACATCCAATGAAATTAAAAAGATTAGCTAATGAATAAGAAGTCAATACCAATTTGGCTAAGTATGGGCAAAAAAGACATAGAAAAAGTTTAAAATAACAATTTTATTTGGATATGGTGTCTTAATTTATATATATATATATAAGAACAATATTAGGGATCCAGTAAAGAAAATAGCATAAACTCAATTGCAATTAATTTTCCTAATTTTTTACTCTTTCTTGCATATTTAAATACAAAATGAATAGATTTAAAGGTGGGATCCCCCACGTTCCCTAAATTTGGTTCCAACACATAGTAGTACCGTTATCCAATAATTTTGAACTCTTTTTGTCTTGGGCAGGTAGATTGGGTCCATTAATGTCACAATAAATAATTAAGTTTACTTGTCATTCGAAGTAACCATGGATATGGTGAGAGGCTATTAATTAAGTTCACCAGAATTTCTTCTTTCTTAAAACAGAAGTAGAAGAGGATCCCTCGAATAAAAGAAGCCCTAAACCCTTAGCAAGAAAGAGATAGCTAGCAAAGTAAGAAGACGATGAGCAACTTCTGTTTTGCTAAAAAAGACCTAGCATTGAAAATGGAAAATAAAATACACGCACAAAAAAAAAAAACATCAACCAAAATTACAAAACGTCTACACACATAATGAGAGACAAAACCCTACTTCAAGAGTGGAAGATATTCGGATGAAGCATCGGTTGCAATCATCTCCATAACATTTCATGTGCTGGTGTTAAGAGATGCCCCTGTTAATTGGGTCTCATTGCATTCAATTTCCTAATAAAAAGGAAACCGAATTTGCTGTACTCACCCAGTCATAAGAATTTTTTTTTTTCATTGTTAAAGTTCCACAAACCACTACCTTCTGTCTTCAACCAACTAACCACCACCTTCGAATCACCTTCCATAATCAAATGGCTGATATTTAATTCTTTTGTTCTTCGAATTCCTTCAACCACTACAAGGATCTCAGCCCTAAGAGAGTCACCTTCTCCAATAGGGCCAGAGAATAAAGCAGTAACAATCCCTTCCTCATTCCTGAATACCCCTTCAATCCCAGAGGACCATGGATTCCTTACACTGTTGCCATCAAAATTCAGTTTTATAAAGCCCGAGGGGGGAGGGAACCAAAACAGACAAAGAGTCCTCTTGCATCTAGCAATGGAAGCAATCTCTTTCCAATTTCTTAGCAAGTCATCCACAGGAAAATTTGAAAACAACTCCAAAGATTTTAGCCAGTGGACAGCTCTTAAAATGATTCAATTTAACAATTCTTCCAATGTTCTTTCCTTGACAAAAAAAATGCGTGAGTTTCTTTCTTCCCACAAAGACCAGCATACTGTTGCCCTAATACACCTCTACATAGTCTTCCCTCGCTTCTTAGGCCAACTGAAAAACAAGGAGAAAACAAACCTTGGACAATCTCCGAAGGATACCAAGAACACCCAAAACGGGAGAAAACCCACTCCCAAACAGTTTTAGCAGCCTTACAAGAGACCATGAGGTAGTAGCCAGATTCCCCATCAGCTTTACAAGGAGCACATCTATTAGAAAGTAGACAAAAGTTGGGTCGCTTTCTCTGAAGAAAGTCTAAAGTATTGATTCTTTTTAGGAAAATTTTCCAACAAAAAAAAACAACCTGATGAGGAATAGGCCGGTTCCAAATTTTCTTAACTGGAAAGGACAACCCCAAGGGGATAGGTGGCTAAGGTTAAGGTTTTGAAAAATGAAGTACAAGAAAAGGTACCAGAGCTAGAAAGGGTCCAAAATCTAGTGCCTTCCTTAGCAGGGTTTAGGAAGACACCCTCAAGGGAGGCTAGCAGAGCTACCAAGCTATCCAAGTCTGTATCCCTAATTGCCCTACGCAGGCCAAAGTTCCATCCAAAGCCAGAAGTTGAGGTTGAAGGGACCAAGAAAGAAGATATGGGTTCATTTTTCAAGTCTGATAGAGCATACAAGGAAGGAAATTGGTGTTTCAGAGGAGAATCCCCGACCCAAAGTTGTTCCCAGAATTTTATTCGGTTACCAGAGTTTAGACCATACCTGATCAAAGGGGAGAAAACTTGAAGCAGATTATGAATGGATTTTCAAGGAGAAGCAACTGGAGCCCTTGCCAAGATTCCAGGATCCTAGCCATTGTCTTCCAGCCCGTGAATGCTAGTCACAATCTTAGTCCACAATTTATCCATTTTCAATGAAAACCTCTACAACCATTTCCCTAGTAGAGCCAAATTTCTTTTCTTGAAATTACCAATCCCAATACCTCCTAGTTTTTTACACCTAGTGACCACCTCCAAACTCACCCTATGATCTCTCTTCTCCTCTCTAGGCTCCTAAAGAAAGTTCCTTATTAATTTTTCCAAAAGATTTGAAACCTTTGAGGGGATCTTAAACACTGACAGACAGTAAACAGGTAGGTTAGCTAGGGTAGACCTAATGAGAGAAACTCTCCCACCTAAAGAAAGATAATTTCTCTTCCAAGCCACTAGCCTCTTCTCAAACCTCTCCACTACCGGAGCCCAAAAGTTAACACTCTTAGGATTATCTCCTAAAGGGAGGCCCAAATATGTCAGGGGCCAGTCCGTAATTGCACTACCTAGCTCACCTGTAAATTCCCTTAGGTCCCTTTCGTTCACATTCACTCCCGCCACACAACTCTTATCGAAGTTTACCTTGATGTTAGATATCTGCTCATGGAGTTGTATTGTCAACTTTAGATTTCGGAGCCAATTTAAGTTCCCTCATTCACAGAAAATGATAGTATTATCTGCAAACTGTAGAAGTGTTAAGGGAACCTCCTCCCTTCCTACTCTCCACCCTCTTATCAAATTCCTCAAGTCTGCTCTATGGATCAATCTCCCAAGCACATCAACAATCAGGGTGAAAAGAAAAGGGGAAAGATGATCTCCTTATCCTAGACCTCTCAACATAGGAAAGAAGTCAACTGGTGTTAAGAGATGCCCCTGTTAATTGGGAGTCATTGCATTCAATTTCCTAATAAAAAGGAAACCGAATTTGTTGTAAACAACCCATGTTTAAATATTAAAAAAAAAACTACAAAAATATAAAGGGATTGGAAAGCAAAAAGAGAGTTAGTTGATGTGGACACCTACATGAAATATAAAGGGTAAGGTTACAACTTGGGTGAGACCAACCTGATTCAACCCAACTGGGTTTAGTTTTATTAAGTTTTAGCTAACTTATATAATTTTATAATTAGTTTTTATTTATATTATTTTAGTGGATTTTAAATTAAACATTTCTAAAATATATTTATTATAATTAATGATCACTTTATTTTATATTATTATTTTTTAACGAAATTAACTTATATGGAATTGGTAAAAACTAATTTTCAAACAAATAATTCTTCCAATTTCAATAGTTTCTAATAATTCACCCATAATTAAAAATGATTTAGTACTGTTAGTTCTTACAAATAATATAATAGTAATTATTGTTGTAAATTTTACAGAATTTTGAAAGTTTTGAAATAATTCGTGAATAACAGAATTAATATAATACTGGAATTTCCATAGTCATCAAATTACAAAAATAACAAAAAACATTTTAAAAATTACTCTTATTATTTTTTATTTATCAATATTTTTTATCATAGCAATAAATTAATGGTAAGTGTGGTAAATTGAAATAATTATCATAAATTTTTGTTAATTTAATAATTTCCACAAATAATAGTTACGGATAATTCAGAACTTAAAATTATATATGATTATTTTTAATGATGACTAAAAAATTGATAATATAAATTAATGAAATTACCATCATTATGAAATTATCAATGTATAACAATATAATTACCAATATGTTTCAATAGTTATTTTGTAATAATTGTAAAATCATTTTAAAAATTATTGTTATTAATTTTTAACTATTAATAACCTCAATAGTTTTGAAATAATTTTATAATCATTATTGTTGTAAATTTTACATAATTTTGTAAATTTTTAAATAATTATTGAATAATAAAATTAGTTAATTACTATAACTACTGGGATTTCCATACTTATCAAATTACTAAAATAAAAAAGAAGTTTGCTAATTGTAAAATAACAAATTATTATTGACATTACTAATTTTCTCACAACTAATAATTTTCACCTTTTATTTTCACTAATTACACCAATAATTCAAATTTTACAACTAATTTCTAAGGATTTTAAAAAATCATTGCTAATTATTAGTAATTCATGAACCGAATCAGTAAAATTGTGCAGGCTTTGACTTGATAAAAAAATTGGTCTAGAAAGTAATTTATGAAATTTGATCAAAAAAATAATCAAGACTGAAGTTGACTAGATAAAGAAAACAGTCTAAACCCCAAGGGATAAACCAATCACATTCAAATATTGGATTTAGTTTTTGGGTCCAAATCCGATTGTATAAAACCCGAGCATTTAAAACCATCTTCTTTACCCACTTAAAAGCTATAGCGGTCGCTCAATGTGGCGACCATAGTAGCGATAGAGAGGTGAATTTTCACCATGTTTTGGCTACCAAATAGATCTACTAACACCTTTGACCTCTGTTTTCATGAAAACGATGAACATGGGCTATGAAGACATGCCTAGGAGAATACAAAAATGATTGCACCACCCCTGTTTTGGTTGGGCCAAAAACTTGCAAAACAAATAAACTAAGGCTACATTTGTTTTCGAAGTAAATGCACTTTTACACCGATGAAGTTGAAAAACAATGGTTCGGTGGGAGTGTAAAATATGGACTGCCCATTATGCCCATTTACACTCGTCCTGTTTGGTTATATCTTGTTGCAGTGAGAGATTTATCAGAGAGGGAGGGAGAGAGAGAGAGAGAGAGAGAGAGAGAGAGAGAGAGAGAGAGAGAGAGAAGGGTGGAACCGGGGTGTAAAGATCTCCCTTCTCAGAAGATCAGAAGAGAGAAGGGACAAAAAGACAGAGCCACCAACGAGAGCAAAATGCCCAGGAACGACGATATGCTGCAAGCATGGAGGAGCAAAATGCCTAGAACCAAAGAACACCCATCTGAATCGGCCTCCAAATTCCCCTAATCAAACCCCATCGGAGGTGGTGGCGGTGAAAGAGAGCGCCCAAGTAGAGAATGCCCATCTGAATCGGCCTCTAAGTTCCCCCAATCAAACCCCATCGGAGGTGGTAGCGGTGAAGGAGAACGCCCATCTGGATTTGCTCCGATGCTACCGATAAACACCACTTGCTATGAGAGAGAGAGAGAGAGAGAGAGAGATTTTTGGTGTAAAGTTACATGTTTACCAAATGTCTGCAAAATCGAACTGGGGTGTATCCGTTCAATTTTACACCTTCACCAAATGCAGCCTAATCAAACTGGGGTGTATCCGGTTCATTAAAACCAACCCACATATGCCGAAAATGCATACCTGGGATGACTATACCTTGCCCCTATTTTGCTCTATAAAACTGAGAGTGAACTACTATACTTTGGCAACTTTGCCCCTATTTTCTTCTATAAAAATGAGTTAGAACTCCAAGTGGGAAGAGAGAGGTGGGATGGGGAAGTAAGTTTAAAAAGTTGGGACTTTTTGGTGCGGTTTCCTATTATATCATGATTCAAATACATGAATGATTCTAAATATAGGTTGAGTTTGGGAGAAGTGAAAGTTGTGTCGAATTTGAAAAGAATGGCTTACATACCCTTGCACATCAGCTGCTCCACGCTATGACCCATGTGGGCCATTGTAGAATAGAATTCCAAGTTTTTGTGCCTCAGTATATCCATCTCTAATAAACTTGTTGCACAAGGGACAATCATGGTTGGCTCCCACAACAGAGATAGTCACAAGTAAATGTCCAAGGCTTCCAAGCTTAGCGTGAGCTAGAGGACTATGTTGTATTTATCTTTAAATGAATTCATGCCTCTCCACCAAAGAATGATTGTATTAGTGATGTAACCGTTTCTGGTCACGTACCATTTTTTGCGATGTATAAATTTTTTTGGCTAAGTACCTCGTTATTTGACCCGGTGGTGATGTGCCTTGGTGATGAGCTACTTGGTGGCGAACTCCCTGGTGGAGAACTGCCTGGTGGCGAGCTCCCTGATGGAGAGCTACTTGGTGACGAACTGCTTTGTGGCGAACTCCCTGGTGGAGAACTGCCCGGTGGCGAGCTACTTCGTGGCGAACTGCCTAGTGGCGAGCTCCTTGGTGGCAAACTGCCTGGTGGTGAACTGCCTGGTGGCGAGCTCCCTGGTGGCGAACTGCCCAGTGGCGAATTGCCTGGTAGCAAACTGCCTGGTGGTGAACTGCATGGTGGACTCGTCATTTGACCTGCTCCTAGGCGACCTGCAACTCAGAGGATGGTGGAACTCCCTGGTGTAGCGCAACCCAACTACCCTCTGCGTGAGGTGATTTCCTCTCCTTTGTAGGTGGTGGGAGCTGAGGGACCTGGGAAAACTGAATCAGAGGACCCGGGGGTATTTTCCCGGTGGGGACTCTCTGATGCTTAAGTTAGCATTTTGATTACAGAGAGCTTGGAGAGAAATGAGAGAGCTAGAGAGCAGGGGTTACCATCCTTTTTTTTCCTCCCCTCGGCTTTGGGGGTCAAAGTCCTTATATAGTGGTGTCCTCGAGGGTTAGGTGGGTGAAAAGTCTTCAAATGGTAAGACTCATCACATCCCGTCAAAACTGGGGTACAGTGGTGAACTCCTCGAGGTTGTTAGGCTGGTGCTTGTGTCAGGCGGCTAGGTCGGCACCTGTGTCAGTCGGCGGGTCGGTGTCTGGGCCAGGTTGTCAGGTCGGCGCCTGTGTCGGTGTCTGGGCCAGGTTGTCAGGTCAGCGCCTGTGTCATCCGGTGGGTCGGTGTCTGGGCCAGGTTGTCAGGTCGGCGTCTGTGTCAGTCGGCGGGTCAGTGTTTGGGCCAGGTTGTTAGGCAGGAGATCTTCCTGCGATACGCCAAACTACTCTTCTGTACCGAGCCACCCTGCAAGTGGCGAGCTTTGCCGAGCTGCCTGGCTCCTTGGTGGCGAGGTCCTTGGAGAGCTACCTAGCTCCTTGGTGAGCTCCTTGGTGAGCTACTGAGCTCGCGGGGTATGCCATTATGGTTCATTGGTGGGCGTCTTATGGGTTGCTAGGTCGGCTAGTTGCGCAGGCCACGCCAGGTCGCGTCAGGCCGCAACAGGCCGACCAGACCGGTGCCCAAGTGGGACACCAACTTGGTAAATTGTTGCCTGGGTGTTTGCCTAGTTGTCACGAGGTTCCACATATCGCAATTTCACTAGATGGCCAAATCTGCCCTCATCAATTAGTATAGTCCCTTGAGACAGAATGACTTTGGTACAATCTCTAATGATTCAAGGGAACCCAGACCGACTTTCGTAAAGTTGCACTAGCTCCACCACGACCTTTGATCATTAAACCCATTTAGTAGTGGTGGTGGATCTTTGGCTGAAACATCAATCATAACCATCTCTAAAACCTACATACCATGACCAAACGACATGGTCAAGAAAGCAAGAGCCAAAAGAACAAAGCACAGACTCAGCAGAATAGTTGAGACAGAGGAGGGATAGAAATTTCTAGAGTGGTTTTGCACAGGAGACAAGGGATAGAGATGGAGTTAGAGAAATATGGATATGTATCGTACATGCAAGCATGAGCGGAACAGTTGAGAGGGGGGACGAATTTTCTAGAGCGGTTTTGCACAGGAAACAAGAGATGGAAACATGTTCTATGATGCAAGCACCCCTTTTGTTTAAACTTCTCCGAAAAGCCAACAAATACACTCACAAAATGCTTGCACGTGAAACCATGAATCTACTCACATGAGTAAATTCCATTTAATACACGAAGAGAATACCCATTTCATATTAATATATAGGGTTCAACTATGATATCAAGTCAATTAGAATCATAAATATTATGATAGCCAATTAGGTGTTATTTATCAAAATTCATGGGTGGGTTTTGATTCCTCCAAACTCTTTCCATACAATATCTTTTCCGCATCTAAATATATATATATATATATTGATTAGGATCAAAACACTAAGCCTATGAAAAATATCAAAAGAAGAGTGATGACTGAAGCCCTTTGTAGCTTAATAAACAAAAATAAAACCATAAAAGTAATTTTAAAACAATTTATTATTTGTCATTAATTATATTTTTATATGAGTGAGTGGAGTGATGGAACCGGACCGGATGGTCCAATTGTTCAACCTGTGACAAAATGGTTAAGAACCGAATCTGACAACACTGATATGGCTGTTTCCCTTTAATTTACAGTTTACAACTCCATATGCATTGTACCATCTCCACGAACTGTGACCACAGTCTACTTTCTTTTGACTTTATTTTGGTGTGCACTTTCTTTGACCGAACTTCTTATTTCGGTCTCTATTAATTATAAGAAAAATCTCTATTAATCAAATCAAACGCATCTCTTAGCTAGTCTAATCCAAAGTTCAAAATTTCAAATACCTTTAATTCAAGAAACTATTAATATTTTCCTGTTGTCCACGAGTGGGTTATAGAGCATTATAAAGCTTCAGTTGAATTTCATGGCAAAGTTTAAGGTACCGATACAATATTTCTGATATAGGGTATATAATATTGATCTCCATTCTAATTAGTATTTGAATTTAATATACATGAAATATATGGTCAATATTTACTTTATTTGTTATAAATTAATACGTAGCATAAGTGGAACAGGCTCGGTGTTTATTCATTCCACACTTCTATTGATCAATATAGATCGATACTGATATGATTTCAAAATATATTATATATCAATTTTCAAGGCCACCAAAATAATAAAATTTGGGAGTTTCAACTTGTTGATAGGTTTAAATCGTAATATTGAACTCGAATTTAGTCCTTACAAAATGGTACTCACATCATATTCACAACCATTCGCAAATATGTATTGGGAATATTTTCATACTTATAAGTTTTTATTAATGGAGAAATATTTCTAATGCATAGCTGTAAGTGACTGTGAGTATGGTGTGAACAACGTTTTGTAGGGACTGAATCCAATCTCGTTAATACCTATCCTAATCTATCTATTTGTGAATTTATTAATTGAAAAAAAATCTTATTATTCATAGCATAAAATGAATATTTATGATATATTAAATACTGGTATTAATATGATAAATAATTGGGATAAGGCATGAATGATGTTGATCAATAAATCCCATTAAAAACTTGTTATGATTAACTTAATTTTCATTAAATTACATTTTATAAATACATTTACCAATCACATAAAAGATGTTTTTATCAAAATCACATTAAAATTTAAATAATATTAGAGATGTCAATTATAGCGTTTAACTTTATATTTAACCTAGAAAAAAAAAAGAAAGAAAGAGGATGGATTATTAACAACCATAAATACATGATTTTTGCATATCCAAAGTATTCATAATTTGAGACATTTGGAGAGTACCGGTGGAATAATTCATGTTTGCTCAATCCTTAGCCAGTCCTATGATTAGGTATCAATCCTGGGATATCACTGGCTCCAGGGGTAAAAAAGGACAATTCATATTAATTAATATAGTATTTTCTAATTTCTATTTTGCCAAAAGAAAGGAGAGGGTGACCCCTTGGAGTTGCCGACTTGCCGTGCGGTGCACGAGCGAAGGTCAGACAGACACCTTCCTCTTCCTGTTCAGAAATACTGACGACACGAGAAATCCAGATGCTTACGTTAATCTAGAACTGTAAAGATTTTATATTTTTAATTTACTATTATTATTATAATTTATTAAATATTTAAATATTAACTTGAGTCTTTTATCTGGAATAGAATTACAATACCTTTTCTGCTTCAACTCAACCCTTCCATTTATCTCTGTTTCACGTGTAAATTGCAACGCTTTCTCATCGTCGAATCCACGAAAAATAACAACCCTTTCTTCTTCTTCTTCTTCTTCTTCTTCTTCTTCGTTCTTTCTTTCTTTCTTCTTCCGGTTTAATCTTAATCCATCATCATGTCTTCAATTTTGAGCTCCCAAGGAGTGGTCTTTGCAACAGCCATGGCGGTCTCGGGCACTGTAATCCTCCTAGCCTATTGTCGACAGAAGCCACTCCCAGGTACCCAGTTCGCCGTCGATCGGAATTCCGACTCCACTGCTCCAGTTCTTCGGTCTTGCATCTCTTCTGGTACGAGGTCTTATTTCGACAGTTTTTCCTCTTCCTATTTGACACTCTTTCTATTTCTTGAACTAGTTTCTTGACTGTTTCTGTTTTTCTTTTCTCCTTCTGGGTATGTGTTTGATCAGATGGGAAGAAGAGAAACAAGAAGAAGAAAAGGGTTCACTTTGCAGAAGACGTGGTTGATCCAATTGGAAACAGCGAGGAGTTCCGGAGGGAGCACCCCAAGAAATCGTTGAGTTTGAATCAAGTTTGCAGGTCTGTGAACCGTAGCGTCGTCCAAGGAATGCCCGGAAATCGAATGGCTTTGTACAATGGAATTCTCAGAGATCGTGTTCAGAGAATGGCCTGCTCCTATTGATGAATCCTTCAAAATTTTTTCGAACGGTTTAATTTGTAACTGTAGTCCTTTTTCCCCCTTAACTCTGTTTGTCCAAACAAACGAAGAGGAATCTGTAGCTCTGCTTCTTCCATTTGTAAATATCACAGCCTTGGCCTGATAACTAGACACAGACATTGATTGGAGATTAGGCCCTCCAAGATTTTGATTTTTTTACTTTGGCTAAATGGGTTTCTACTTTCCAGTCAATTTCTCATTTCTGCTGATTCCCCCCTGAAAGAATTCATGGAAATTTCATGGGTTTATTTCTCCAACTGCAACTCTGATTTTTTCTTTTTTTTTTTTTTTTTTTTTTGTGGTGTTTATCACTGTGAAGGGATTCTTTCCCAGTTCCCCACAGATGACAGAACCCATAAATAATCGAATCAACTGTCAACTGCATGTATAACTATACATGAATGAATAAGTAATTGTGTATGTATGTGCTTTGATGATCAAACAAGGACCCCAGGATGGAAGATGAAGCCCAAGTAACCCCATAAAGAACTTTCCTTCTATTTCTCTGTTTCCTGTTAGTGGGATCTATGGATCTTAATTTCTTGGCTGAAATCTGAAATAATGGAAGTTGGATCCAATTCATTTTTCACAGAATTTCAGGAGAAAGTGGGGTTGAAGGAATTGAATGCCAGGACAGAAACGGATACAGAGCATTGGAGTCCGAAGACTCTGAACTCTAGAGAGGCGTCTTCTATTTTGGACAGAATCTCAATATCAGTTACTTCTGTGCGCGTTACGCATACCCCCTTGAGCTTTAAGCACCAGTCACTTATCCATCACACTCATAACTCAAAACCTAAAACCCTTTTTCTTTCTTATACATCTAAAAGGGAAAGAGATCTTACCCCAAAGGCCCAAAAGAAAAAGAAGAGGAAAGAGAGGCCTGAATGGAATAGAATAACAGCTTACGGAGTTGAGCAAGGGAGATGATTTTCTCCTTTTATCACCTCGATATCAATCCAACGGATAGAGGACACCAAAGAGTCCCGCATTTAGAGAGGGAGAGAGATCGACACTTAGATGCATTTAGAGAGGGAGGCGACATAATGGTAGTTAGGTGGTGTTTACTGTTTAGCCATTTTCTGGTCGTTATATAGTGTTTGGTATGCTACAGCTTAGCTGCTTAAAGTGATGCTTGGAAGGGTGATATGTCATATGTGTTATTCAAGCCCGTGAAATCAATTCTTACCAAATTATTGGTCAGTTGATTCACTTTTATGCATTTTAAAGTGAAATGGAAACAATGGACAAAATGAGTCGGAACCAAACTAAAGTTGGTTCATTTTCAGTATATTCGAACTTATGACTACTTTATGCTCAGTTTGGAAAGAGTATAAATAAAAATAAGTACAATGTGAATACATACAAAATACAAGGTTTTATATTTTACATATTTGTAATTTATAATTTTGTGTTTCTATTCTTTTTAAACTGATGGGCCATTTGGCAAGTTTTTTTGGAAAGATCTTCTGATAGTTCTAATAGTCAAAAGACGCATTGAGCTTTCGCATGATCTTTCTATGTCTTTTCACATGAGAATAAAGTGAGAAAGACATGAAAAGCTTCATTTGAAACTTTCCGAAATCAGTTCAAAATGGGCTTCTCACATATTTTTAACACACCCACTTTTGGCGGTTAGATCTATTATGAACCAAATGGAAAAAGACCGCAGCGTGGTCTACCCGGCTTATAAACAACCAAAAGATCGTGCAAAAAGACATGCCAAATGGGGCTGAGTATTTGTACTCCTTCCAAACCGAGCCCAATGTAGAGTGCAAAACCTTATATTTTGTATTCATTTGTATTGTATGTATTTGTATTTGTATTCTTTCCAAACTGAGCCCAAGAAATTACTAGTGGGGCCTTATGCAATGCATGGGAAAATCACCAAAAACATGAATAAGAAAAATTTTCAGTAAAGTAGATTTTTTTAAAAAATTAACTTTCCTATAAATTAAATTACCAAAAAAACATGAAAATTAGTTTATGGAAATCACTAAATTAAAATTGCCAATAGAAACCAAAAACCAATGCAAATTACCAATAATTATGGAAATTATTAATAATTACCAAATGAAAATATCAATATTAAAATTCTCAAACAATTTTCAAATTTAGTAATTACCAAAAACCAATATAAATTATCAATAGTTAATTATGTAAATTATAAAAAAAATCAACTTAATAATTAAAAAAAATATATTAAATTTTTTGAATAGTTATGGAAATTATAAGTATAGTTAAAGTTCCCCAATAATTTTCCAAATTAATATTTAGTTACCAAAAACCAATGTAAATTACCAATAGTTAATTATGGAAATTATTAAAATTTTCCAGTTTAATAATTTTTTAAAAATATTAAATTGTCTAAATAGTTATGGAAATTATAAATATAGTTAAAATTCCCCAATATTTTTTCGAATTTAATATTTAATAATGACCAAAATACCAATGTAAATTAAAATGTCAATACATCATTTTATTGCCAAAACTCATTTTCAATATCAGTACTTTTCTGAAATGATCTAAAATTTTCATGTAATAATTATCAATTTTAGATAATATTAATATATAATTAATTTCATATAATAATAATAATAAATTAATATTTATGTATTAATTTTTTTTAGGAAATGTCATTAATTATTAATGTCCCATTAATTAATGATTTTTCAATAATTATTCATATGAATAAATTAAATTTCAAAAATTTATATATTTATGAATAATTAATTAGTAAAAATATCAAAATAAATTATGTTTTAATTATTCTATATGTTTAATATTTGGGAAGTTCCAGCCTTTGTTACAACATGAAATTGAAGGCATGGTGATGTGGCTAGAGGCTCAGAGCCTAATGATGTGTCAAAATGAGGAGCCTAGGTAGGGTAAAGGCAATCCCATACTAGACTCGGGTTCTGTTTTTTTTTTTTTTATTACCTTAAAATTTATTTTAAATTAATAACTTTTACTTTTATTAAATTTTAATTTATTTAGTAAATTGTTGTTGATGCATAATTTAAGTTATGATATTATTCCCATTGTTTTAAAAGGCTTAAGCCTCACAACTTTGATCTGAGGCTTAAGCCTTTGTCATAATGGGGCATAAGCCTCAAGACTCAAGGTGTGAGGCGTATCCTGAGGTGTAAAAAGGGTAAGCCTTAAGTATCAATGATTACTTGGTGAATTAATAAAAAAAAAATTATCAAGGTTTTAAAAGGCTAAAGGCGGAGGTGAGGCATAAGCCTCAAACTAAAAAATAAAAAATTATAAACATAGTTCATAATTAATAAAAACACAAAAAGAAACAAATAATTTAAATTTTATATAATTATGTGTGACTTGTTAATGTATAACAGTCAAATAACCGGTAATTATGTGTTCAATTTTTTTCAAGGTTACTCTTATGAAATCTAAACATAAAAAAAACAATGCTATAATCAAAATAACTAGTGACTACCAATTACCATAAAGAATTTGATACCATAATACAAATTCTAAACTACCAAAGAAAATGTGAAAAAAAAATAAAAAGAAGATGGGATCAAGAACATACCTGACATAACCCAGTAGCTAATTTACAAAATATGAATCCTTGATGTTCAAAATTCCAAATTCCTATAAAAAATTACAATAACTTTTTTGAAGACACACTTTCATTAGTAGACACACTTGCAAATTCCTATCAATAGAACTAGGCAAAAAAAAATTAAAATTTTAAATTAGTAGACACACTTTCATTAAAATTTAAAAACATCAACTAGCAAGTAAGGCATATTGAACATGTTCATCTAGTTATGAACAATTATGAACATTTAACTAGAATTTGTTTCTATTAGTTAAGTGGAGGAGATTCGATGCTCTTTGTCGATTAATGGGGATATTTCTAATACTACCATGTCAAGGCTGGATGACTCCTCCCACTTTTGGCAGAAACCTATCCCTCCTATGTACAAAATCAACTTTGGTGGTGCTTTATCGTTTTCAGATGGGGGTTTAGGTGTTGTGATCCATGATCACTCAGGTGCGTTTATTTATGGTAGATCCATTAAAATTCCTAAAGCTTCTCCAAAAGAATTAGAAGCAAAAGCTGCTCATATGGCCCTTTTGTTTGCTTTTGATTTGGGGCTCTCTTCTATCATTCTTGAGGGAGATTCTAGAATTGTGACTACAAGTCTGTTGGAGTTTGGCTCTCACACTCCTTAGCGGATTCACATGTTGATGGTAGATTGCAGACTTTTTATTAGAAATTTCTCCCACTACTCAGTAAATTGGGTTGCTCGTTCTGGTAATGTGACCGCTCATATATTGGCCAAACATGCCCTAACTATTAATTACATGCATACATGGTCTTTGTGTCCATCTTTTTTACACGCTGCTATCATTCAAGATTGTAAGCATGAGCATTTGAATTAATGAATTTGGTTATGAGGCACTCCGCCTTATAACTTTTTGACCTTCAAAAAAAAAAAAAAAACAAGTTTTCCAATTCCCAAATGAACCAAACATATTACCAATACTTCAATTTAAATTCTAGTTTTCTAAATCTGAAATCAAAATTTAAAATCCTGTTTTCTAAATTCTAAATTTTAATGTTCAGTCAAATTACATCCATTTCTTTTTAAGCAAGCCCCTTATCACTAAAAGCATGGTTTCGAACTCCATTTATTTTCTTCTTCATGTGACAATAAAAAAAGGCATGCAAAATAACCATAGCCACAACTTTAATTTTAAACTTTTAATAATTATGTGTAACACTAAGTAAGCAATTAACAATAGCAGATTAACCATATAAAATTTTGATTTAAGAAATAAGAACAAGAAGAACTTACCTTAGTCATTGATCACTTGGTTGGTCACTGTTAATCTATTACAAACTTCAAAGTTCAAACAAACTATATTTTGTGCTATAACCTGAAAAAAAAAATTAGATAAAACAAAAAGTTATATTGAATATTGAAATGAAACGATGGGAAACTCAAAACAAAACTCTGTTTTCAGTTTCTCTTTCAAATAGGAACTGAAACCTTGGAATTACCTATGCAGCAAGACAAACAAGAACCATAGGAAAATTACAAAAATAAAGAAGAATGGAGGTTGAGCCGTTGAGGAGAGCATTAGAGTTTTTTATTTTTTTGTTCTCACTTCTTATTTCAAAGCAGAAAGAAGAAAAGAGGAAAAACCCCAAAATGTTCGATTCCCACCTTAAAATCCTATTTTTTTTTGTATTTTTACACATTTATCCTAATAGAAATTGAAATTTACACCCTTAAACCAGAATTATTCGAGGCTACTGCCTCAATGATATACACCTTGAGGCGAGAGGCGTATGCCTCATTGAAATTGAGGCTACTGCCCTGCAATATCTTGAAGAGGCTACCGAGGCCAAACGATTTTTGGTCGCCTCACCTCAAACACCTTGTAAAACCATGAAAGATATACATTTTATAATTTAAAATATATAGAAAAATAGAAAAAAAACACTTCAATAATTATAACCTAAATAAAAAAAAAAAGAAAAATCAATAAGGCAAATCAAATTCTACTACTATTACTATTATAGATCAAATCAATTAAGATGTTTCCTTTCTTCTAAATTGGTTTGGTTATATGAAATGTAAAATGTTTATAATTGTTAGTTGATTAGTTATTATTTTATTTAATAACTAAATGTCAAAACTTATTACTTATAAACTTTGAAGGTTCCACCTTGCATTGCCTTCAGGTTTATGCCTCACCTTTTTGGGCCATTGCACCTCAATTATGCCTTTAGTCTTTTAAAACCTTGATTATGCTAAGTTTATTACTGTTTAAAATTTTTAATAATGTTAGAATTTTTTATTATAAGTATAATATTATGGTAATTAATTTTAATAATTATTATTGTTAAAATAAAATATAGTAATTTATTTTGAAATTTCTGTTATGTTAATAATTTTTAACTTGAAATTAAAATTTATTAATTTAATTATAATTATAAATTTATTCTAATTAATTATTAATAATCACAATATGAAAATATTATTTATAAATATAATAATATTTTTAATTAATTATTAATTTTTATTACCTTAGTTTTATTATTTGTCTTATTATATTATTTATTTTTTCTCTTATTAGTATGTTAGATATTTTTATGCATCTTATTTCAATGTTTAAGTATTAACTATTTTTTTTTGCTACTGAATGAGAAGGGATTTATTATGACGAAATTAAATGATTAATACAAACGAGGTATCAAAAAAAATATTAATACAAATCGAGACTGTCTCCCCCCAATGTCTATATAATTGTAAACTAAGGCTCCATTCAACTAATGCATGAGCAATTTTATTTAAATGTCTATGTATTAACTTATATTTTAACTTAAACATTAATATTTTAATGCGTTAATGAAAACTTAAATGTAGAGGTGTAAATCAGGTCGTACAGCCCAATATGGTGGATTGCAGGCCATGTTGGGCTTGGGGTTTCAAGTCCATGGGCTGGCACGGCATAGCACGACTGATGGGTCGTGCCGCACGTAGACTGCAAGCAGCTTGGCCCAGCCCGGCCTGGCCTACAGTACCAGAACACAACTCATATATATATATATATATATATATATATATATATATATATATATTTGAGAGAGAGAGAGAGAGAGAGAGAGAGAGAGATTTTAGGAAGATTTTCAAAGAGAAAAGAGTCTCTAATTGATTGTTTAAAAAATAGCATATAATAAAAATAAAAGTTAAAAAAAAAAAAGAAAAATTATAAACTTCCTTGTTGTAGTATGTGTATATATTAACTAGTCACGTGTGCAAAGGAAATAGTATTGGGTTTGAGGCAAACTACATGGTCATGTCATATGATTAATTAGACGATTCAGTCCACCAATCCTATCTAATCGGGTCTTCTGAAGGTGATAATACGTGAGTTTTACTACAATTCTTTTGCATCTGTAATGGCAACCTAATATCGACAATATCGCATTGTATTATGTGTATTTATATCGAAGCTCATTAATTAGATCTATTCATGGGCCGGTCCACATTGGGTTTTATCTCTGCTTGGCCTCTTTAAGGCCTGAAATCGATCCTGTCCGACCATTACGACTAGATCTTGAATCCAAACCTAGCCCTACATAAGGCTTGAAGCTCGATCTAGACAAACAATCTATATATTAATTATATATTATATATTTTATAATATTCTGTATATTTTAATATATAGTACCTATTTCACTCTTAATTTTATTATTATAATATATTATGTATTGTTAAAATATATTTATATTTTATACTTTGGGCCATATGTAACCCATGAGCAGGTATTTATTATTCGAAATCCACAGTGTGCAATTTTATTACGTGTCCATATTCTAAACCTTTACTAGGGAGATTGGATTAATTGAAGATAATGACCCTTAACAGAATGTTAAATCAATGATAATGCCCCATGTCAATCATAATTAAAATACACATGATGAGCAACCATTCAATCTCTCACGTAGCACTAGCTGAGCTATGATATTAATATTCATTTCTCAGTTTCTCTGCCTTACATAGTCATTGGGTTTAGCTAATCTGAATTTTGTTCATGGGATTTTCATTGTGCAACATGTTAGTTCATCAAGTATTCATGCAACACCTATACTGTTAGATGGATTCTATGTGAACTAATGTGTTATGTTTGAAACATCCCTATTTGATAAGATGTCAAACTTTGCCAAACATTTTCCCTACTAAACCCCATTCCATATAGTTGACAAGGAAAGAACCATCTATATAATAATAATAATAATAATAACAACAACAATACTACTACTACTAATAACAATAATTGATATAGGAATATTCGGCCGACACGTAAATCTTGACACGTGGTGTCAATTAGACATATACTGGCCACTCATCACCAACCGCCACCACCTGTTCCCAACTATTCTTCCTCTTAGGCAACTCCGACTATAAAAAGGGGCTCCCCCATTGAAGTAGACATACAATGGCACTTAAGCTTTAAGTCTCCTCTCTTACTTGGTCTAACCCCTCACAGCTCTCGACTAACTTGACCGTTGGAGTCTCCGCCCCTAGGATAACTCTCGGGACCTCTGACATCTTCTTCTCTCAGTATGTTGAACCCATTGACCTCGGATGCTAGAAATTACGTTGTTGCCCTCGGTTCCATATTTGGCAACAACAATTGGTGCCATCTATGGGAAACATCTTCAAAACTTTCCCTTAAGAAAAAAACTAATCTAATTTAATCGACTACCATCATCGAAATGGATGACAAGCAAGACCTGTCTTTGACATCCTAAACTTAGTCACAATTGACCAATTCGAGTTGGTCCTAAGCATGCTGGACAACCTGGCCCAACATTAGACAACATAGGGCATCCGGTAGGAATCCACCCACAAGGTAGCCGCCCCACCGGAAGCCACAACCAATGTGGAGGGCAATCCACCCATACCTCGCTAAGCCATTGCTTGGGGGCCTAGAAGGGGCTGACCCCTTAGATTCTAACAGTAGCAGCCAACAGGCTAGCAAACCCTATTCCAAGTCTCCTCAGATCCCATGCCAAGGGGATGACCCCATAGGATCCCATGCCGATTGCAAGAATCACAACCATCAACACTGTCGCACTACAACCAATCGAGACGACGATGGGCACTCATGCCACCACAGTCCCCCTCCAATGGTAGGAGGCTGACATCACGCCTCTTCCCTGCCAGTCTCCAACCTCCACAACCTCCCCAATGATCGCCGCACCCGCAAGGCTCAAGACATGTCGGTGTCTGAGTACTTCGGGAACAAGACCAGCCCACTTTGTGTACGAAAGAACCATGATAATTTTGAATCAATGATGCCCTACATCAACCAACACTTCGAAGACATTCAAGCACAGATTGGCACCCTTTAGGATCAACTTCAACAAGTAAAGGAGGGCCGAGGTGATGCCTCCACCAGTTGCCTTGCCTCATCCACCTAAATGGAGGCATTTCTAGATTCCATTATCTCCAAGCCTCTCCTGCTAAATTTCAAGTCCTCAACGTTGGAGACCTATAATGGAAGTACAAACCTTGAGGACCACCTAGAAAGCTTCTAGACCCTCATGCTCCTACATGGGTAGTGCACAGATGGTTCTTCACACTGCCTCTACACTCCATCGACTCCTGGTAATAGTTTCCAGACCTCTTCCTAGGCCACTTCATGAGTAGCCGATGGTGTCAGAAAGCCGTCAAGCAGAAGCATGGGGAGAGCCTTTGGGCATATATGAAGAGGTTCAACCAAGAAGAACTCAAGGTTAAGGACCTAGATCCATCAGCCTCTATGCATGCGACCATCAGCGCCTTTGGCTTAGACCTCTCAACTGGTCCATCTCCAAGACTTCATCCAAGATTAAAGCCAAGTTCTTGAAGAAGGTTTAGAAGTATATTGCCGTCGAAGAGGCTAAAGCCAACAAGCGCCTCCTAGAACTAGAAGCTGAGACCAGCTGAGGACCCAATGACAAGAAGAGGAAGGAAAGAGACAGCCACGACGATGGTCCCTCCAAGAAGAATCCACCGACCCCTTCCTTCAATAAGTACACACCATTAAACTCCTCCTAAACACACATACTAATGCAAATAAGGAAGGAGGAATTCATGAGGTAGCCGGCTAAGCTGAAGAGGAACCCATGAAGGGGGGAACCCCAAGAAGTATTGTAAGTATCACCGCGGCACCGGCCACAACACCAAGGACTGCTACGAGCTCAAGAACAAGATTGAGTCCATCATTTGCCACTGACACTTAAAGGACTTTTTTGAAGGTGATGCCCCAACGTCGTCCCCCCAGTAGCCACAGGTTGAGCCCCACAATCACTGCCTCTGGCTGAAGTCATTGAAGTCATAGCCGAAGGCGTGGCCTCAACGGGGAGCATCCATTCATTGCGGAAAGCATACGCTCATCAGTACAACATATAGAGCCAAGCAACAAAGAAGCCAAGGTTAGAGAACCTCATTTCCTACTAGGGCGATGACCTACGAGGAGTGCATGTGCCCCACAATGACGTATTGGTGGTGTTAATGACCATTGCCAACTACATGGTGAAGAGGATCCTCATAGATAATGACTCATCAACTGACATCCTGTTTTATGAGACATTCGAGGAGATGCAACTGGCATCGGACCGACTACAACCCATTGACGTGCCACTCGTTGGTTGCTCCAGGGCAGCTGTCAGGCCCGGAGGAAAAATAACCCTATCGGTCACTGTAGGGATTGAACCTTGGCATGTCACCAAATAACTGAGTTCTTGGTTGTAAAGATAGGCTCACCCTTCTGCTACAAGGTGATGCATTTTGGATTGAAGAATGTCGGGGCCACCTACCAAAGGCCAATGAACAAGATATTCAAAGAGCAGATAGGGAGAAACGTCAAAGTCTATGTCAACAACATGGTTGTGAAGAGTCTTAGGGCTAACCATCACACCTCAGACCTCAGCGAGACATTTGGGGTACTAAGAAAGTACAACATGAAGCTGAACCCCACCAAGTATTCCTTTGGAGTCACCTCGGGAAAATTCTTGGGTTTTGTAGTCACCCAACGAGGCATAGAGGCCAACCTTGAGAAGATACAAGCCATACTAAACATGGAACCCCCTTAGTCAATCAAATAAACTCATAAGCTCACTGATTGAGTCGCAACCCTTAGTCAATTCATGTTTAAGTCAGCCAACTGATGCATACCCTTCTTTCGAGCCATCAAGAAGTTGAAAGATTTCCAATGGACAGAAGAACGCCAAGAAGCCTTCGAGGAGTTAAAGTCCTATCTTGCGTCACCACCCTTACTCATAAGCCTCCTCCCGGAGAGAGACTTTATTCTTGTACCTCTCGACTGGGGACAGGGTCGTTAGCTTAGTATTGGTTCGAGGAGACAAGGGGGTTCAGAGGCCAGTATATTACATTGGCAAGGTGCTCCATGAAGCTGAGACCATATATTTAGAAGTAGAAAAAGTAGCCTTTGCACTAGTGATCTCGGCTAGGAAGTTGAGGCCTTACTTTCGAGCCCACAACATCTCGGTGTTAATCGACCAACCCCTCAAATCAGTGCTCTCTAAGCCTGAGACCTCAGGTCAGCTAACTAAATGGGCTATTGAGTTGTTGGAATTCGACTTACACTATCAACCGAGACCTACTATAAAGGCGTAAGCATTGACAGACTTCTTGGTTGAATGCACCTTTAACCACGGTAACATCTAGGCCTCTGACCATGAGAAAGAGCAATCACCAACTAGGACATTGTTTGTAGATGGATCCTCCAATGCCAAGGGAAGCAGAATCGGCCTCATACTTCTCACCTTTAGATAGTAGCGAGCTAGAGTATGCATTGCGGTTTGGTTTCCCTACTTCCACTAATAAAGTCGAGTACGAGGCCTTACTAGATGATCTCTAACTCGCAAAAGACATCGGAAGCAAGTGCATCAAAGTCTTCAGCGACTCATAATTGGTTGTGAACCAGGTGAATGGAGAGTATGAATCCAAAGAGCCAAATATACCTAGGTACTTGAACAAAGTCCGATAGCTAAACTAGCCACTTCCAACATTTTGCCTTGCACCAAGTCCCATGGGCCGAGAACACACAAGCTGACAATCTATCAAAACTTGCTAGCTACTCAGGGTCAGCCCTTGGTCGCATTGTGCACATTGAATGTTTGACACATCCTAGTATTGAAGAGAGGCAAGTGTGCCTCATCCAAGTTGAGCCTTGTTGGATGGATCCCATTCTCACCTACTTGTAACATGAGTAGTTACTATCAGACAATAATGAGGCAAGGAGAGTCTGATGGTAGTCAGCACGGTACACCATACTCGAGGGCAAGTTTTAAAGAAGATCCTTCACCCTACCCTATCTAAGATGCCTACGCCGAGACGAGGGCGAGTATGTGCTAAGAGAAATCCACGAAGGCATCTGTGACAATCATCTAGGGGTAGAGCCCTGGCATAGAAAGCACTCAAGCAATGATATTTTTGGCAGACTATCCAAAATGACACTATTAAGTTGGTACAGAAGTGCAACTGATGCCAAAGTCATTCTAATATCCTTCATCAGCTTGCAATGAGCTTTTCGGTGCTCAGGAGCCCATGGCCCTTTGCAAAGTGGGGTATAGACCTTTCCCCTTGGCCACAGGAAATAGGAGATACCTCATCATGATAGTAAACTACTTCACCAAGTGGTTCAAAGCTGAGGCCTTGGCAATCATTACGGATAAAACGATCCAAAGCTTCTTCTAGAAGAGTGTCCTCTGTCGGTTTGGGATCCTACACATGCTCGTCACCGACAATGACCGATAATTGACAATTCCAAGTTCAAAGAATGATGTGAAAACTTGGGGATAAGGCAACAATACACCTTAGTCGACTACCCTCAAAATAACAAATTAGCCGAGGTCACCAATAGGACAATCCTAAGACAGACTAAAGGCAAGATTAGATAGAGCCAAAGGGCTTTGGGCAGGCGAACTTACAACATTCTCTAGGCATATCGAGTGACACCTCGGACTATCACAGGTAAAACCCCCCTTCAACCTGACATATGGGGCAGAGCCTGTTATCTCAACAGAGATTGATCAACCGACGCTTCGAACCGAGGCCTTCCAGGAAGTTAAGAACAATGAAGAGTTGAGGAACAACCTTGACCTATTGGAAGGTGTATGAGAATAAGCCCAAATCCGGGTCGTGGCATACCAACAAAGTGTTGAAAGATATTACAATTCCTGAGTTAGAAAGAATCACTATAAGGAAGGCAGACTCATCCTTAAAAAAGTCATGGTCCTTAAGCCCGACGTCGAAAAACTTGGCCCAAACTAAGAAGGGCCCTACATAATCAAGCAATTAATAAGGCCTAACACCTTTTATCTAAACACATGAGTGGAAGACCGATACCTCGCACTTAGAACTCTAAAAATCTCCAAATATATTATCAATAGATTTGTAAATACTTTATTAGAGAGCATAATTAATCTCATAGAATTCAGCCACTCATTTTGTCGGATTGAACTACCGCCTCGGATTTTAGCTCATATATTATGAATTGCACGTATTAACCATTAGGATATCCATTGGGTTCCTCTTATAGGTTGTACTCATTACCCAAAATAAAAAACTAAGCAAAACAAATTACTGTTTTGCATTGGGTATCTCTAGTTCATATTGACTATTAAGCTTTGTGAGCAGATGGCCAATGTGAGGTCATTAATTAATAGTCGAAGAAGATATTGGTGATAAATGGAGTTGAGTCTTCATTAAACAGTAAATAAAACCCATATTCTACATAAAAAAATATATCATTCATGCAGAGAGATCATATATGGATTTAAACGGTTTCATATGTTTCTAGTTTGCACTAGAATTTGTTTATATATTCATGTATTTGTAATTTGCACCGTAATTCAAGGGGTAAAAATGGCAAGAAATGAAAAAATTAACAACTTATTCAAGAAAGCAAAGAACATTGAAAAGTTGAAAAGTTTCATTTACTTAGATAAATTAAAAAAAAAAGAAAAAGATCATGAGTAAGTGGATTTAGCTAGGTAAATCTGCCTTGATAAACGATACATATATATACACCCATATATCATATATGCAATATTTTGAATCTTGATTGGACGTTGGTTAGGCTGCCCAGTGGGCTTGGTTGGCCCAGGTCCTACCCGCCAAACATGGATTTTAGACCTCCTAGCTTGACCTATAATTAGCCTTTCCATGTCTCAAGCACCCAAAGTCTGGTTATAAATACATACATGCACATGCATACAATGATACAATGCATTAAATGAAATTGGAAAGAGAGATTTTTTATGTTCAAAGTCTGTCACATATGAGTTGTATTTAGGGGTGAGCATTGGCTTTATTCGGTTCAAAACCGAACCTAAAAACCGAAAATTTTAAAACTGATATAATAAGATGGCAAATTGAACTGAAACCGAAATATATAGAAACTGATTAAACTGAACTGATTTTTTTTCGGTTATTTTGGATATTTTAGTTAAAACCGAAATTAAGAAGAAGAAGACACCCTCAACGACAAGCCGACAGCCAATAGAGGCAAAGAAGACGCAACGGCAGATGACAGAGGCAAAGAAGACACAACAGCAGACGGCAACCCGCAGCCGTGGCACTGAGCGGTTGATACTCAACAGGACAGGGAAGCCTCAAGGGATTGACATTGCAACATGCTGGAGATCGGTTATGAGAGGCGCGAAGTAATTTCAAGATGGACGATCAATTCCTATCTTTTGCAAAAGAGAAGGGAGTAAGAGGAGAGAAAAAGACGAAGGGACGAACTGATTGAAGAGAGGGTTTATGAAGGCGTGACGTGTAAAACCAAGTGGGACCCACAATGAGTAGCAAGTTGGCCATCTAGTGGTAGTAAATGTACTACCCTATTGATTATAGGTAATTAATTGTGATAGATGTCACTATAGGCAGGCACCAATGGTCCAACCCAGCCACCGCCCCTGCTTTTGCTTTCTTTTCTTTACCTGCCTTGCTGAACCGAACATGGGGGAGACGAGACCGGACCGTCCCGCATTCAATAAGACCCTCCTTCCAATACTAGTTTTTGGTTGGCACCTTGAGTAAATGATAAATTCAAATGACGCAAAGCCCAAGTAATCGCACTTTCATTAAGTCCAGAGTGTTGGCACGATTTTGCAACAGGGCCGGTCAGAGCCCAAGTAACAAGGATTTTTTTTTTTGTTCTTTTGTTTATTTTCATAGGGCTATACAACGGTGGGAAGACCACCCCTTAAGAGCAACCCATCACACCCCCAACCTTGGTGCATGTAGGATTCGATTTCAAGCAAGAGGCTTTACCAACCAACCAGGTGGCACCTTGCACTCTTATACGGGTCACCTATTGCCGGACCCAATAACTATAATACAATCCATTCACAAATTAGACCCTAATTTTCCAATCATGGTTTTAAAAGACAGAAAATCACCTGGCATTGGTAGCCTAGTAGTTGATATAGGGTTTGGCATGTTGGGCCAGGTTAAGCTAAACTCAGGTCACCTAAGAGTTAGACTTAAAAGGCCCAAACCTTAAGCATGATCTTTCCAACCTGAGATCAGCCCGCACTAAAATTTGATGCATTTTAGGTTGGTTTTTAAATCAATTCACATTTGGGTTGGGTTGAGCTCGGACCAGACTTGTATTGTCCAAAGACATGGCTCAACCTGGTGCAAAAATTAAAAGTATTCAAAATTTCGGGCCCATGCCCAGCCTGAACACCGAAATTCCAAATACAGCGTGGGTAAAACTGTCAGATGGGTCGGGCTGGGCTTGGGTTAGGCCTACCGATTTGAAATGAAAATATCCGCTATAACGATCCCATTAGAGCAATATAAAAGATTTCGATCTTAATTCGTAAGGATCATATAATCTGATGACTATGTGCCACCGCACTTAGCTGCACTATTTTGTTTGTCTTCCCTCCCTCATAAAACGAGGGAAGTGGGTTTTCAGACCATAGAACGAGAAGAGGATTCATCAAAATCTGAGTTAAGAACATCAACCTTTAACCAGGTAGTTCATTTATCTTTTAAACACTGATTTAGGTTTAAGAAATTTTGAGAGGACATAGAAATTAGTTTGCTCTTGTTCCTTCCTCCCCTTGTGTTCATGTTTTTTATACACAAGTTTTTTTTTTTTTTTCCCAGAGCTTGTTACTATTTTTGTTACTGAATATTGATCGTTGATCGCTGAATATTGGCTTTGTTTTTTGAATCTAACTGCAAATATCATCATGGGTTTCAATTGCATTTGGGAACCCCGGTTCCCAATCTACGATGAATCTGTTTCTTGTTGTTTAGAAAAGATATGGTTGAATTCTCTTTAGGGTTTTATGAAGTGAGCTCGTCTTCTTCTCAACTCTTATCAATCACTAGAAACAACCGCATTTGGGATGAGGACATTATTCGCTCAAATCCTGTTGAAACTAATATGAGATGATTTCACCTCATTGGTGAATCTTTTCATTGTATGATGCATTTAAATTTTTAGATACAAATCTTCTTCTTTGGGAATCTTGTTTATTGGTTAATGAACATTGTGTGTTTTTTGTTCAATATTACCATTTTGCTTTGTTGTATTGCAACGATGTTCTGTTTTGTGTAATTAATGAAAGAAAAAAGGAGTGGAGGGTGGGTGGTATTCTCTAAGTTGCTAGAGTTCCTAAGTTTTAATACCACGGGTCTAGGTTCAAAGTTTTTCTTCACGTAATATCATGTTAATTTTTTACCTTAATGACATTTTAACCAAGGTTTCTTAAATCTCACTGTTTACCACTAAGCCATTAAAGGTCCAGCAAGGATTAAAGCAGTTGAACTATCTGTTAACTAGTCTGGTCGATCAAATCATAAATGAAATTATGATATCAAAGAATGAGAAAACATACTATCTCCCAATCTGTGTCTTTCATCAATCCAGTCATGCATTAGAAGAAACATAACGTGTTCAAATATCATGCTAAAATTTTCTTTTCTTTTCTTTTTTTTTTTTTGAGTGAGTAGCCAAATCTGTCCAGGATGGACAGCAAGGAATACAAAAATAAAAAACGGCTAAAAGTTGATCATAAAAATACAAAAAGAATACTATCCAGATTACAATTGGACCCCTGAACCAGGCATTCCCCAAATACACCCTTGACAGTTGACACCAGCTCTAGCTAAACTATCAGCAAGGGAATTATCTAATTTTGGGACCCACTTAGATGAGCAGTTCAGGTTTCTTCCCAGATATTTGGCTTCCCTAACCAGAACTGTGAACTTCTATGTTGATTCTGTTTTAGTGTTGGGCCATGAGATGACTACTTTGCAATCACCATCAATGATCATTGCCATCCAATTCTATAGTGCCAATAGTTTGAGTCATTTTATCACTACCAACAACTCATCCCTCAATGAGTTACCAACATCAACTGCACCTAGGGGTGTTCACGGGTCGGGTTGGGTCGGTTTGAGTCATTTTCTTCAACCGACCCGACCTAGTCGGTTTACTTATTGGCTAAACTGAAACCGACCGGCCCTGAAGCAAAACCGACCCAAACATGAAGGGTTGGTTTATCGGTTTAATTGGTTTTTATATATATTTTAAACTAAAATATCTATTTATATTTAAGTTTATTTCTTTTTAGTTTTTATGCAAAATCAAAATATATATTTAAATCAATTAACTTTTTATGCAAAACTGATTTTTTTGTCAATATATATTTAAATTTATACAAAAATGAAATAAATATTGTACCATTGCATTATATTTGTATTGGTTTTACGTTTTTAGTTTTTATCATAAATAAGTATTTTTTTTTCAAAGTTCAAACAAAACACATATAAAATATATCAACATTTAATATATAGGGTAGGGGCTAATTAATAATTACTTAAACATATAGGATCGGTTCGGTTTAGTTTTGGTTCTCATGTATAAAAACCGAAACCGAACCGAGTTGTCGGTTTATTTTCTCATACAAACCAAAACCGACCGGTGGTTTTGAAAAACTGACCAACTTGGGTTGGGTCGGGCCGGTTTGGTTGGTTTGACATTTAATGTGAACACCCCTAACTGCACCACAGAAACTTATCTTGATGGTACCAATCACATCCCTTACTGTACCACCAACCCTTGATTGACCAGGGTTACCTATAAAACATTCATCAAAGTTGAACTTAAAGCTTCTAATTTGAGGTGGGTGCCAAGCAATCCTTCTCCATGGGCTTCCCCCTAGAGAGAAGCATCCCAATAGAAAATCACGATTTCCTCTTCTTGTGGTTCATAGGTGTTGATAACTTGGAGATAATCTTCCCAATAGAAAAATCTTGATTTTTGGAACCCAAATGGAATTCCATGGAAAAAGGCAGTGTGAAGCTGGGCTTGGAGAATTTCTAACAATTTGAGGAAACATAATAAACACCAAAAGAACAAGGAGTCCATATTCTCTCATCTTTGCATGAAAAAAGGGATGAACACAAGGTTAATGTAATGGATAAAAATTTGGGGCAAGGAAACCTTCAATCCCTTGAAGGTAGAAAAAATGGAAATTTGGAGCGAACTAACAATTTTGGATAAAAAAGAATGTAATGGTTAGTTAGATAGAGAAGAAAGAGAAAGGAGGAAGGAATTGCAAGCCGAATGGGAGGATGTGGTTAGAAGGGAAGAATTTTATTGGAAACAAAAATCTAGATGTCAATGGCTAAAAGAGGGTGATGGCAATACTCGTTTCATTCACAGATTGGCAAATAACAGAAGAAGAAAAAACTTTATCTTAGACCTACAAGTTGGAGGCTGTTGGGATAGTTTACTTTACATTTATGTTTTTATTCTGCTTAGTTAGGGTTTGTTTGTTCTGTTCAAAATATATTTTTTATCACTTTTTTTTGTACTTTAACTTCAGCAAGGGCACAAGGGTCTTTTCCCTTTTAATTATGGTCGCCCTATATATAATATTATAATCTGGCACCACCAGACTTAGTTCTGTTCACCAAACAACTCTCTCTCTCTCTCTCTCTCTCTCTCTTTCCTTCTACTTGTTTCCTACTGTTCAATCTCTGTTGAGATGATATCAGAGTAGTTCTGTTGGGTTTGAAAGCAGATTGAACAAGGTTTTTCCTCTTCATCTTGTTGTCTTCTTCAGACTGAGATCAGAAAATCTTACCTATGACTAGTACAAGTTTTCCATTTTTTTTTATCTCACTTATCTTGGTTGTGTACCAAGAGAAAACTCTATGAAGCAAGTCTGCTGAATGCTGTCAGAAAAATTGTGAGGTTCAAACCTCTTTTCTGTGGATCGTGTGATACTGTACCTGAGAAGAGGATATTTGTAGGTCATGGATGACTTGTTATTTCCTAGTTTTGGTGTAATTACAATGTTCTAAGGATCTCTCCTGGTGGTTAATGCGCTTAGATAATCTGGAAGATTGGTAGGTTGGAACTGTTAATTTTGTACAGGTCTAAAATCAATCTAAACATACCTTTTTTTTTGAGAATTGGTGTTGGTCTATATTCAGATTGTGTCCAAACCAAAGTGCGTGCATGTGGATTGCTTCTCTGGTGTGTTTCTAGGACTTTTTTTTTTTTGTGTTAGGAGGGATCCTAAGTTGTGTGTTGAAACTGAATAATGAATTTAACCACATCCTCTGAGAATTCTACAACTTTTGGGGTTTCAAGAGGTCAAAATGGAATGAGTGGAGGGATGAATATGAGTTTCCCCATGGTTGTAATTCCCTTTGATGGACTAAACTACCTTGAATGGTCTAGGGAATTGAACTCTACATTACTATCAGGGGAAATAGGGTATATTAATGGTAAAGTAAAGGAACCAAAGACCGGAAGTACTGAACATGACAAATGGAACTAAGAAAATAGTATGGTAATGTCATGGCTCTTGGTTTTCATGCTGCCATAAGTAAGGAAGACATTTATGTAGGTTGAAACAACTTGCGAAATATGGGAGCAAGTGAAATCTACCTATTTGGAGCAGAGGCACTATGCAAAGATATACCAATTGCAAGCTAAATCCTCCACTTGCAAGCAGGGAGAGAGAAGTCTCTTAGTGTACTACTCGAATTTGACATCAATCTGGAAGGAACTAGATCATTATTAAAATGTGAATCGGAAGTGTGATGAAGATGCAAAGGCCTACAAGTCACTTGTCTCATGGCAATGAGTATTTGTTTTTCTTTTAGGGCTGAATCCTACATAGAGTTTATTAGGGTACAAATCTTGGGAAGTAAGGACTTACCTTTAGTTTAGGAAGCTTATGCCTTATTTCATCCTAAAGAGAGTAGAAGAAGTGTGATGAATTATGTAGAGGGGGAGCTAGTTGCACTAGCAGTCTGAAGAGGTACAAAGTCAAATGTCGGAGGCTCTTTTAAGAAGGGTGATTCATAAAAGAGAGTGGATAACAAAGACAAATTTTGGTGCACTCATTGTCAAAAGCCCAAGCACACTAGAGACACATATTGGAACCATTTTGGGAAGCCTAAATGAGCTAAGGAATTGAGTAAGAAATCAACAATTGATCAAAGTAAGAAGCCAGCCCAGCAGAATCAAAAAAATATAATTTAGCAAATGTGGCATCTCAAGAGTCTAGTCCCATGGTACCTCAGGAGTAGAATTCTGGTTCTAACCCCAAAGAGATTATCAAATCTTTTTGTGACAATTTGGAATTATATGGTAGGACACTTGGCCAAATGGATTCTGGCCCTACTCTTTCTACCTCCTTTACGTCTATATCAGGTAACATTGCCATTGCTTTCCATATGTCATCTCATACATATGATATTCCTCGGATAATTGACTCTGGAGCCTCAAATCAATGATTGGTAGGTCAACTTTATTTCAGACATATAACCTCCTCTCTGGGAGAGATAAGGTGAGACTAGTTGATGGATCATTCTCCATTCTCCACCATAGCCGATCAATGAACCATTTCCCTTTCTTTCGGACTTACCCTCTCTAATGTGTTGCATGTTGCTAAATTACCTATCAATTTACTTTCCATTAGCAATATTATTCACTCCTTGAATTGTTCAATTACATTCTTTCATTCTTCGTATGTGTTTCAGGATTTGACCTCAAGGAAGACGATTGGTAGATGAAGTATGGTGGATGGTCTCTACGTGTTGGAGAATAAAGCCGGTCTTGTGGCTACAGATTCCTTAAGTTCATCTAGTGAGAGCCACGCCTATTTATGGCATATTCGTCTTGGTCATCTTTCCTTTGAGTCATTAAAACATATGTTTCCAAAGTTCTTTAAGTCTTTGCTAGTTAGTGAGTTACAGTGTCAGACATGTCAATTGAGCAAACATTGTAGAAGTTCTTTTCCTTTAAGAAATCAAATATTTGAATTTCCATTTCATATTGTTCATTTTGATGTTTGGGACCCTGTTACTCTACTTTCTAAGACTGGATATAAGTATTTCATTACTTTGATTGATGATTACTCTAAATATACTTTGGTTTATCCTAAGCGATTTGGAGATAAAGTGCCAAAGATTGTGAAAGATTTTCAATGCATGTTTTTTACTCAATTTCTGACTGAGATTCATATTTTCCAATCAGACAATGCAAATGAGTACTTCCATAGTGATCTCATAGAGTTCTTTGCTTCGTATCGATCTCTTCATCAGAGCTCTTGTGCTAAGACACCCTAGCAAAATGGTGTCGCTAAAAGAAAAAGTCGCTATTTTCTCGAAATGGCTTGTGGCTTATTACTCTATATACATGTTCCGAAACGCCTTTGGATGGATGCTGTTATGTGTGCTGCATATATCATCAACCGTATACCATCTCAGTTATTATAGTATAAAGCCCCACATCAATTGTTGTTTCCTATTCATGGTAAGCTCGATCCTCGTGCCATTCCTTGCATTTTTCTAGGTTATTCTTTATCTCAAAAGGGCTACCGATACTGTGATCCTGCTTCACGCAAGTACTATGTCTCCATGGATGTATCATTCTTTGAGAGTTAACATTTTTTCTCAGTCTCTCCTTAGGGGGTGAGTAGGGTTAAGGAGAAACACACCCAAGCTCAATTACCTCATCTTCTTGGTCTTCCTCCATTTTGTGTCTTCTTTCGCCGCCACAAGAGCCAGTAGAGTTCAAGAGCTATGGAACCTAAAACTATGCAACCAACATCATCAGACTCTCAAGAGGTAGATCCTCATCATCAACTAGGTATACTTGTTCCATTGATATGCTTGATCCTCTTGATATTGTGTCCTATGATCATATCTCACCTTCATATCATGTGTGCTTTTCCTCCATTTATAGTGTTTTTGTTCCTAAGAATGTGGTAGAAGCGTATCCAAACCTGAATGGATAGATGCAATGAAGGAAGAAATTAATGCCTTGCACAAAAATGGCACTTGGGAGTTGATGGATCTTCTTGAAGGAAAGGAACAGTAGGATGCAAGTGGGTGTTCACAATGAAGCATAGAGCTGATGGTGTGGTGGAAAGGTACAAAGCCAATTGGTGGCAAAAGGGTTTACATAGTTATATGGAGTAGACTATGCAAAGACCTTTGCTCTAGTAGCCAAGATGAATTCTATCAGAATCCTCCTTTCACTAGCAGCTAATCTTGATTGGGAACTTCACCAGTTGGACATTAAAAATGCATTTTTGAATAGTGACCTAGAGGAGGAAAAATTGAAGGTGTATAAGTTAAAGGTAGTGAGTTGAACGTGTGTAACTTCACCACTGGGAACTCAACCTCTAGGTTTTGTGCCAAAGGTAGTGAGTTGAAGGTGTGTCAGTTAAAAAAAAATCATTATATGGGTTCAAACAATCACATCAGGCCTGGTTTAGTAAGTTTCAATTAACTATACACCAGATGGGGTTCAGACAATGCCAATAAGATCATACTCTCTTTGTGAAGAAGGGTGACATAGTGGTCATTGTGCATTTCACCAGGGACTAGGACATGACACTGACCAATGTTGGCATTTGAAGTATGCGATCCAAAAGCTTATCAATCAAGGCTGATACAACTCTGAGCTAGAGCAACCAGACATGTTGCTACCACACCCGAAAACTTTATTGCATTAAACCTCAACCCACTCATGGGTTTTTGACTATGCAACTTTGTTGATCAATGAAAATTCTCTTTGTATTCATGCTTCTTTTCCAAAGTAATGTACTCGGTTAATCAACAAAAGATCTTTTTCATGTCTTTTGCCTTTTCAATAATGGCTTATAAGTGAGTATCAAATCAGGTAATGGTCCATAATAACTAGTATGGGATAAGACTAGGGAGCATTCTTGTCATGATCAAGTGATTTGGACCCAGTCTAACACTTAATGTGTGATCTTAGGAAATAAGGGTGGTCAATTAGGGGATCTAGAACAAGATGTCAAGGGAAGATAAGGCATTTTAACAGTTATGTACCAAGGTCAAGTAATCAATTGTATATCGCATTACAAAAGTCACACTTTGCAAGTGCACTTCGTTAGTCAATGCGTACCCTGCTAATTAATCAAAGAAAGGACTAGAGGCCATCTTCGGTCGTTTTATACCTCTCATATACCATTTATCATCCTTAACACCGCTAGTTATCCAATTGAGCCAATCCTTCTCTATCGAACCCATCAAATATTTGGGATGCACTATTCAAGGGTTAAAACAAGAGGAGGAAAAGGTAGAATAAGAAAGGTGGAAAATGGGAAGAAGAAAAAAAGGTGAAGAAAAAGAAAAGAAAATAGGGGCGATAAGAGCTTATCTGCTTGACATGTGATTCTTTTCATAAGTCACACAATTAAGAAATGATGGGAGGCCATCTTTTGGTCCTTTCCTTTGCCTTTTTTTTGCTTAACCCCCTTTACATTATTAAGTTTCTTAGTCATCCCCTTTAAGCCTCTGTCTTAACCAAATCCTCTCAAATAAACCCTTTCTAGAGGGACGAATGTGGAGAATGCCAATGACGAATCAAAAAATAGGAAAGCAAAATCATACATTTAGTGGTTGCCATGTGTAGTGGGAAAAGGAAAGGAAAGGAAAGAATGCAGTCATCAGATGCAATCAAGTGCCAGAAAAAAAAAACAACAAAAAAGAAAAAAAAATAAGGGCTACCAAGATTAATCCCAAAATTGGGGCAACCAAGATCAGTAAAAAATTGGGGTAACCAAGATCAATCCCAAAACTAGGGCAACCGAGATCAATAAAAAATTGGGGCAACCAAGAACAGTAAAAAATGGAGCAACCAAGATTTGTAAAAAAATTGGGTAAGCCGAGATTAGTAAAAAAAACTAGGGCGAGTGAGAAAATAATCGGGTCTTCTCTAAGGACATTCATCCCTAGTTTCGTTTCACACCACCTATGCATGCTTCATCCTTGGATAAAGTCTTCTTGGATCAAGAAAGAATGTATGACTATTGATATTGAACGAAATGAAGAGCAAAAGAGGAAATAAGCAATAGGCAAAGAATGGAGGATAAAAGGTGATTCTAAGTCCTAACTATGAACACAAGCATCTGATACCCAGATTAGTTAAATTTTGAGACTCTTTACCATTCATTTCTGAACTCCGTCCTAAACCATGTTTCGTCCTATCTAAGAAGTCCACTCGTGAAAAATTGGCAATTTGGTACTGGGCACCTTATGGGATGGTGATGGAATAGAGTGCTCCCTAAAGAGTAGGATCAAGCTTTTGCAAAAGAGGAAAAATAAAGAAAAAGGGAAAAGAGGGCATCCCCTTTGAATACACATTTTTCTCAAACATCCTACTGGCAATCTAAATCTTCCAAGTCACATACTTTGAAAGTTAATTGATTTCTCAATCACTAGATTGTCCCAAGAAAGCCACCAAGTTTAAGCCATGCTAGAGCATTGCAAGGTTCGACTACTCCACTTGTATCAACTTAGGTTAAGCACATCTTTACACAACTCCCATTACTTGCTCAAAATAAATTTTTGACCATGGTCTCACCATCAAAGTAAACCATGTTTTCTTTATCAATTTTTTTTTGTGTTAAAAAGTATGCAAAATTTGACTTTCTTGAGCTCCCCACTATTAAATCAAATTATGTCTTTCTTCAACTAATAGGGATCCTTTTGTCACTAACATGGAAACCATCGTGCTCCATTCATCCCTTGCTCCTTACATTAGGCAATTAAACTTTATGGTATTCGCTGCTTTGTGCTGTTTGTTTCAAGAAATTTACACCTGTAAAATTATCAAATAAATTCATCATACAAATATCTCATCTAAAAACGAACATTCTGAAAGTCGTTAACCAAAGTCTTGTCCCAAGCAGTTTACAACCAAAATACTATCGAATAAATCTGCATTTCTCCTCAGTTTAGCTTACACTTGAGAGCCTTTCATCAAAGTCTTGCTTCGAGCAATTTGCATTCGTGCGTTCTCTGCTTCGTGTAGCTTGCTTCAAGTGATTAGCCTTTGTGGCATTCCTTGCTTCAAATAGTTTACAACCATAATGCAATCAAATAAATCTGCACATCTCGTTGGTTTAGCTTACATTCTAAGAGTCATTAATCAAAGTCTTTCTTCGAGCAATTTGCCTTCATAGCATTCTCTACTTCGTGCAACTCGCTTCAAGCGATTAGCCTTTTGTGGCCTGTCTTGCTTCGAGCAATTTACAACCATAATGCAATCGAATAAATTTGCACATCTCGTTAGTTTAGCTCATTAATCAAAGTCTTGCTTCGAGCAATTTGCCTTCATGGCATTCTCTGCTTTGTGCAACTCGCTTCAAGCGATTAGTCTTCGTGGCATTCCTTGCTTCGTGCAACTTACAACCATAATGCAATCGAATAAATCTGCACATCTTGTTAGTTTAGCTTACATTCTGAAAGTCATTAATCAAAATCTTTCTTTGAGCAATTTGCCTTTGTGGCATTCTTCGCTTTATGCAGCTCATTCGTGCTATTAGCCTTCGTGGAATTCCTTGCTTCAAGCAGTCTACAACCATAATGCAATCGAATAAACCTGCACATCTCGTTAGTTTAGCTTACATTCTAAAAGTCATTAATCAAAGTCTTGTTTCGAGCAATTCGCCTTCGTGGAATTCCTTGCTTTGAGCAATTTACACCTATAATATTATCGAATAAATTCATCACTTACACATCTTTTTAATTTAGCTTACATTTTGAAAGTCATTAATTAAAGTCTTGCTTCGAGAAATTCGCCTTTGTGGCATTCCTTGCTTCGTGAAGCTCTCTCTTCCCAACTTACCTGGATAGTCTTTTCTTTGGCATTGGAGTCATTACAGGTAAAAAAAGTTTTCCATTTCCCCGTGAGTCCCTTCACTCCCTTTTCTATCCAATGATGGGTGGCAGCTCCAGTATTTCAGCCACAAAGTGGGCCACCTTCCGGTGCCCACAGATTGGCGACCCCACTGGGGACAAAGTGAGGATTGTGTAGGTGCCACCTTCCTTCCATTTGTTTTTTTTTTCTTCTCTTTAGTTTGTTTATTTCATTAGAAAAAAGAAAAAAACTAGACTATTTTCCTTTTACTCCAATAATTGGGTATTTAGATTGGTTTCAGATTGTGAGTAGGGAGGTAAGGCTACATGCGGGGGGTCTCCTTGAAGGACAAAGAAAAGCCGAGAGCAGGAGGTAGGTTAAAGGCTAGGGCAAATGAGGTGATAAATGATGATCTTGTTATGAGTTGGATCCCTATTTATAGGGAGAGATCCCCAGGTCTTGAAAGGAAGGAACTAAAAGTGTTTGATTCCCATTCGGAAAGGAAATCTTGGATTCAGTGTCTGTTGTTAGGGAACACCGTTAGGGATTCACCATGTGTCTTATGAGATATCTCAGGGACAAGCTTTCCTTTCGTCTAAGGATTCTCAAAATACATGTTTGCTACTTCATTTCGTGAGCCTCTTAGACTGACGTGGCGTGGGTGACGTCACTACTTATCTTATGTGTCCTCTCTAATCCTATGAGGTGTTCTATCACACGCGTTATTAGTGATGCACGCGCTTCTTTTACTTGTTTCTGACCTGCGATGAGCTTGAGCTCATCGCATTTGTGTGATGGCTTTAAACTCATCTCAAGTCTACGCGGGTCTTGAGTTCATTGCAGCTCGTTTCGGGTCATGAGCTCATCGCATGTCTATGTGGGTTCCGGGCTCATCGTGGATGTACGCCGGGTTATGAACTCATCACAAGCGTTCATGTGGTATTGGTTTAGTACCTTCTATGCTCTCATGGTCTATGCGACTATCATACACCTACACAGATTGAATCTTGATTTTAGTTTTTCTATTTAAGTCGTCCTTTGCAAATTTCTGGCTGGGCTTAGTTTGGGACAAATTGGCTTGTTCACCATTTAAGTGGATTGTTTGAGACTCATGTATACAACTTATGGATGAATTCTTTTTAGGACTGAATGTGTAGACTGCATGAAACCATTGGATTTGGTAGGAGTCCCTTGTCATAATAAACATGTTCCATTGTGCATGCTAAAATACTATACTCTGTTTAAGTAACAGTCCTAATGGATCTTAGCTTGGATTTTGGATTTACAAGAATGCAATGATATCTCATGACTCTTTAACCAAGGTAGTGAAGGCTGCATAAATTAAACCTCCCTTTTACCCCTTGAAGCCTGTTCCCATATTTTGTATTTTTAGCATAACAAGTTAAGATTGCTTTTTGGCTATTAATAAAAGTTTTTGAGAGCTTTACACTATTTCTACTTAGCCTTTCTTTTTGGAATCTCTCTCCTTTTTTTTTTTTTGCATATTCATCGCATGAATGGGCTTAGATTTGAATAATAGAATATTATTGTGTCTGTGTTCTGAATTCTCAGAAAAAATGATCTTCTTGGCTTAGTGTTTATTGTTTTGATCTGATATGCTTGGACACAAGGAATTAATCTCTTTGTTGTTTGGCCGACTTAAGCCTTATTGTTGGAAGCCTAGTAAAATAGGGACTGGCATAACGGCCCTAGCAAGATTCTTGGAAGTCTGTGGTACAGAAATCAGTCACTTTGTCTTTACTGTCGAGGTTGTAACAGTTGAGGACCTGCCTTCCATGACTGAGGTTATAGCTCAACGTGGATTAGATTTGAGTTTCTAACAGTAGTGCTTGATATGTTTTGTGGTGACTCTTGCTTGAATGACTCTTGTGTTGAATGGTGGTCTTGGAGTTGATTGATGATGTGAGAAAGAACCTTCGGAGCTTAGGGGATGGAGTGGAATAATGGATGCATATATGGAAGTGATTTTCTTTTTCTTTTTTGTGCAAGTGACCTTCCCCTTGAACCACCCCAGCCCCCTTCTCACTACTGTAACTTATAGCAGTAAACCAGCCCATGAGCCTACCTCCTTAGAACCCCTCAACTGCTGCAATTCGTTGTAGTAAACCAGTCCCAAGAATACCTCTCCCAATCCTCCCAACTGCTGTAATTTGCAGCAGAAAACCTACACCAAGTGACCAAACCAACTCTGAAACCGCTACTAGGAACCACCATGTCTGCTGCAATTTGTTGTGGTTTTACAGAAGAGAACTAATCCTCCAACTGCTGCAATTTTCTGCATAAAACCAGAAACCAACATAAAACTTACCCCAAAATACTCTTTTTAAACCCTGTCTGCTGAAATTTACGGCAGTAAACCACACCTGAACTCACTCCCTTCACCCCATTCAAATGCTGCAATTTGCAGCAGAAAACTAAGCACTGAATCAGTCCCAAAAACTATCCCCTCTAACCTCTCTAGCTGCTACAATTTACAGCACGTGGGCCAGCCCTGAACCCACTCCATGTATCCCATACAATGCTGCAATTTGCAGCAGAAGACCAGCATAAAAACAGCCCCAAAACTACTTCCTTCAACCCATCTATTTGCTGTGTTTTTACAGCAGAAGGCCAGCCCTGAACCCACTCCCTTTACCCCATCCAACTGCTGCGATTTGCAGCAGAAAGCCAGCAACCAACCAGTTCCAAAATCACCACCATAGATGCCTTCTCACTGTTGTGATTACAGCAGCAGTAATTTACCCAAACCCACTGCCTTTACCCCATCCAACTGCGGTAATTTGCAGCAGAAAGCCAGGAACCAACAAGTCCCGAAATCACCACCATAGATGCCTCCTCACTGCTGTGATTTCAGCAGAGTAATTTACCCCAAACCCACTTCCCTTAATCCCCCATCTGCTGCAATTCACATCAGTAAACTAGATCTTAACACACTCTCTGCTCCCCATCCAACTGCTGTAATTTACAGCAGAAAACCAAACACCCAATCAGTAATCCAGGCCTGAACCCAACCCAACCTAACTAAACCTAGATGAACCCATCCGAACCCAATCCCGCCTATTTAAGCTTGCCTGAACCCAACCAAACTTAGTCCCAACCTAGGCTGAACCTAGCTAAACTTAGCATAGCTGAACCCAACCCAACTTAGTTAAACCTAGATAAGCTAGCTGAACCCAATCCAACTAGTGTAAACTTGCCTAAAACCAGTCCAACCTGTTTAAACTTGCCCGAACCAAACCCAGTCTAGCTGAGCCTATTTAAACCCTGCTGAACCCAATCCAACCTATTCAAACTAGGCAAAATCTAGTCTCAACCATAGCTGAACCCAGCCTAGTCTGTCGAACCTGGCTGAACCTCATCACCTACTCATGTCAAGTCCTCCCAAATCTAAATGATCCACTCTGACTAAAATCCATCAGAATTGAACCCGACCTATCAGACATGACTGAACCCAGTCCTATGCAACTCAAACCAGTTAGAAGCTAACCTGACTTATTGGAATACAACTAAACCTGGATCCACCCAACCTGTCCTAACTAAAACCGAGCTCAACCACCTTAGCTGAACCCAATACAACTTAACCCAACCATAGCTGAATCCAACCTAACCTAAGTGAACTTGGATGGACCCAACTGAACCCAATCCAACCTATTTAAACTTGCCCGGACCCAATCCAATTTAATCCAACCATAGGTAAACCTAATCTAACCCAGCTAAACCCGAACCAACCCATCTAAGCTTACCTAAACCTAGACCCAACTTAACCTAACCCAACCTAGCTAAACCCAGTCCAACCCATCTAACTTACCTAAACCTAGTCCCAACCCAACCTAAGGGCTGGCCACTTTTGCATCAAGAAATAGGTAAGCCCTCTCAAGTAAAATCAGTGTTCTTCATTTTCCTAAGGGCTGGCCAGTTTTGATTGAACTTCCCACAGCAGATTGGCCTTTCACGTTTGTACTCTTGCCTTCCTATGTGGGCATCTGATCCCAAGAGAGGTGTGAAAGGGGGGAAACCCCAGTACCATCCCCACTCATTGGGCTTTGGTTTGAGGAGGGCAGAGTTCAGGTGGTTGAAATCACAATCCTTTTTATTTTTTAATTTTTGTTTTGTGTCCGGCCAAGCATGTGTCTAAGCATAGGAGGGAGTGGGGAACCCTCCTGGTTTGAGACAAGCTGAGAAGATTGGTGAATTTGAACCCTCTCTATTTATCTTGGCATCTTGTAGATAGCATTGGATAGCTTAATTCTTAGACTTTGGTCCTAACTCTCTATCCTACAATTGTTTTTGTCTTGTTACAATTATGTTTTGATTTATTAGACATTAAAATTTTAATTAGTTTCATTATGCAAGGTTCCACTCATGTGTTTGTTGTTTTATGAGGCAAGCTTGAGCTGTCATTGCAAGAAGAGTGCCAATAACCAATTGGGTTGCTCTTTGAATTAGAAGTCCTTAAAAAAATATTGTTTTTAGTTGTAATGAAATGGACAACCCTTAACTGCTGAAATGTTGAGAGTACCAATAACCATTAACTGCTGAAATGTTCTTGAGCGTTAGTTTTTTATTTTTTCTCTTTTCTGTTTTGTTTTTCTCTTGTAGTAAAGTGGATATCTGATTCAAGGGCCCACTATCTTATTTATTCTCGGTATCATCTCTTACCTGGACTGTTAATGGCTCTCAACTGTTATAATAAGTGATTTTTTTTCAGATTATCAATAAACTACCTTAGAACAATTTTCAGATTACAAAACATTCTTGAATATTCAGATTCTGTTAGTGGCTAGGTTGTTAGGTTTGGGAGCGAATCATGTGCCTTACAAGAATAAGAAATAGTTTTTTGTGTACGGTATAGGAACTGTTAATGGCTTTGAACTGCTGTATCGAATGGGATCAATTTCCACTCTCATGTAAAAATTGACTAGTACCTTTTCCTTCTCTTTTTTGGTAGTTAATCCCAACATGCTTTTAGCCCGTACTCTCGTATATAATGTTTCATCATAATTTGTTTTTTATTCCCTTGCCCTTTTTCGTGTTAAAATACAAACTCCACTAATTAGCCATTTACCCTCTCTTCATTATCGTGAGAGTGGCACCCACATTGAAAAGAGAGAGGGGTGCCTAACCCCTTCCCTCTCTCTTCCCAACTTACCTGGATAATCTTTTCTTCGATATTGATTTACAGGTAAAAAAAAGTTTTCCTTTTCCCCGGGAGTCCCATCACTCCCTTTTCTATCCAATGATGGGTGGCAACTCTTGTAATTCAGCCACAAAGTGGGCCACCTTCCGGTGCCCACACCTGGAGAAGTAAGAAGAAAAGTGTGGTGGATAGGTCCAGTGCTGAAGCGGAATATAGAGCTGTGTCTTATGGAGTTGCTGAAATCATGTGGATAAAACACCTGTTAGGTGAACTGGGTTTTGTAGTGGACAAGCATTTTATTAGAGAAAAAACTTGGGAGTGAAGTGTGCACTCCAAATATCAGCTTAGAAGAACAACTTGCAGACATTTTCACCAAGGGCCTTCATCATGTGTGACATAATAGTTTGTGTGACAAGTAATCATGATTGACATCTATGTCCCAACTTGAGGAGGAGTGTTGGAATAGTTTACTTTACATTTATGTTTTTATTTTTCTTAGTTTGGGTCAGTTTGTTCTGTTTAAAATAGCTTTTTTATCAATGTTTATGTACTTTAACTACATTAGGGGCATACGGGTCTTTTCCCTTTTAATTATGGTTGCACTATATATGATATTATAGTTTGGCACCGCTTGACTTAGTTCTATTTTCCAAACAACTCTCTCTCTTTCCTTCTTCTTCTTGTTTCCTACTATTATTTCTTTGTTAAGAACCATCTAATTTCAGACCAGGACCTCATAGTCTCGGAGGTTGTTTCCTATTTCAAAGAGCTCTACTTGTCTGACAGGGTCTGGAGACCTAGCCTAACAGTTTGGGAAGGATCAAAATTATCTCAAGAAAGTAGAACCTGGCTGGAGAGGGAGTTCAGTGTGGAAGAAATAAAAGCTGCAATTTTTACTTTAGATGAGGATAAGGCCCCATACCCTAATGGGTTTTCCTTGGCTTTTCATCATGAATGCTGAGATATATAGTGAAAGGGGATTTGCCAGAAGTGTTTGAGGATTTTTACAGTTCAGCCATCATCAATAAGGGTACCAATTCCATCTTTGTCAAGCTCATCCCCAAGAAGATCAGTTCTTTAGGGGTGAGAGATTTTTGACCAATCAGCCTCTTGGGTAAACTTTATAAGATCATGTCTAAAGTTTTGGCAAATTGGCTGAAAAGAATTATGAGTGAGGTAGTTGTTTCCACTCAAAGTGCTTTTATTAAAGGAAGACAGATTGTTGATGGTGTGTTGGTAGCAAATGAGATAGTGGAAGATAGAAAAAACAAGGCCAAAAAGGGGTGGTCTGCAAAATTGACATTGAAAAAGCTTATGATAGGCTGGATTGGAATTGCCTATGAAGGATCTTAGAGCTGAAAGGTTTTGGTAGCACTTGGATTAATTGGATGAAGGGTTGCTTCAGATCAGCTAGGTTCTCCATCCTAATCAATGGGGAGCCCAAAGACTTCTTTAAGGCTTCAAGTAGATTGAGACAAGGATGCCCTCTCTCCCCTTACTGTTCACAGTTGTGGCTGATATTCTTGATGCCTTTATGTCTAAGGCAGTAAATCTAGACTGTTCTAAAGGCGTTATGGTGGGGTGAGATAATATCCACATCACTCATCTTTAATATGCTGATGGCACAATCTTCTTTGTAGAGGGTAAGAGAGAATATATCCACAATCTCAAAAGCATCCTCAAGTGCTTCGAAACAGTGACAGGGCTGAAAATCTGGAGAAGAACAGCATCATTGGTATGCACATCTCTCAACAAGAGTTGGCAAAGCTTCAAAGGACGTTGGGTTGTAGATAGAAACTTGGCCAATCAATTATTTAGGAGTCCCTTTCAGTAGAAATCCTAGATCTGATATCTTCTGGCAACTTCTCATTGAGAAAAGTGAAAGAAGGCTGGAAGTCTGGAAAAGAAATTACATTTCTAAAGGGGGTAGGCTCACCCTAATCAAGACAGCTCTCTTTGACCTCCCAACATATGTCCTTTCAGGATTTAAAATCCCAGTCCGAGTTAGGAAGCACTTAGAAAAATGCAGCGTAACTTCCTATGGGATGGTCTTGATGGAGGGGGAGAAAAAAGAAATCACTTGGTCAAATGGGAAACAGTGTGTAAACCAAAGAAAGGAGGCTTGGGGCTTGGGGCTTGGGCACATCATAGATAGAAACAGGTCCCTTCTCAGAAAGTGGATTTGGAGATTTAAGACAGAACAAAGTGCACTTTGGACAGCTGTGATTTAGAGTAAATATGGAGAAAATCATTTGGAAAGGGGTAGCTGATGCAGAGCGGAAATGAAACACGTGAGAGAAGCTTCAAAGAAAAGAGCAGAAGTCGAATTTTAGGAAGAAGAATTCTTCAGTAAACAATTAAGAGAAAATTGATAACGAGAGAACTCCCTTAGCTACTCTTTATATAGGCATACACCCTTATGCCTCCTAATTCTTATCTGAAAACACTCCTTAATAGAATCCTACTAAAACTCCTTAAAAAATAAAATCCTAATATAAGAAAACACTCTAAAAATAGAATCCTACTAAAATCCTTCAAAAGGAAAGCCCTAATTGAATATAAATTTGAAATAATGCTATCTTGGTAAAAATGAACTAAGATGGAAACTCTGAGATGGTGCCAACTTGGTAAAAACGTATTAAAATAGAATTCCTGTGGTGATGCTATATCGGTAAGTATTTACTAAGCTGGGTTGTGGCGTCATTTCTGCATCTTATGTGTCTTGGAATGGTCCCAACTTGCATAGAACTTATTGGCCTTTTCCTGTACTGCATTATCCTCTCCCCCTATATATACTAAGATGGGCCTTTGAAAACCAACTTTGTAAATATTTACTCAGTTGGTCTGAATCCCGTACTGCATCAGTAGCACTCCGTTGATTCCAAACTACTCACTTGCTAACCCTTGGAAAGGTATTTTTACTACCCAAAATGCTTTTGCCTCCTTCATTAGATACAGATTGGGTAGTGGAAATAAAATAAAAATTTGGACTGACCTCTGGTGGGGAAACAATCCCCTATCAGTTTCCTTCCCTTCCCTGTTTTCCTTAGTAAGAGATAAAAATTCTCTGGTCTCCCCAACCATCCTTTTGGCAAACAACCAAGTTTCTTATAATTTTAACTTCCATAGAGACTTAAGAGAATTGGAAGTCTCAGACATTTCACGACTCTTCTCCTTGATCTCAGAAGTCTTCCTCACCCCCTCATCTCAAGATAAGCTAATTTGGTAACTCACTCCCTCAGGCCAGTTCACCCCCAATTCCTACTTTCAACCCTTCCCCCCCAACCTTCCCAGACAAGGATTTGGCTCTCCTTTGTTCCCCCCAAAGTTGCCTTCTTTGTCTGGGAGGCAGCCTGTGGCAAGCTGAATACCTGTGACATCCTACAAAAGAAATCTTTGGGAAAAAGAAATGTTTCCCCCCCATGTTTTTTTCATGTGCTTTGAGAATGGAGAGTTAATTGGCCACTTATAATCAACTGCAGCTTTGCCAGAATTCTCTGGCAATTTTTTCTGGATGCACTTCTAGGTGGAAACTACAACTGGACTCCTCCAAACTCAGTCACTGATTTTGTTACCCAGTGGACCAATCCAAAGATGGGGAAAAGATTATAACTCTTTTGGAAAGCAGTAATTCATGCTGTGATGTGGGGAATCTGGGAAAAAAGGAATAGAAGAATCTTTGAAGACAATTTCTCCTTGGATGGTGTTCGTGAGAAGATCTTATCAAAATTATTTTCTTGGATGCTGGTCCACCAGCTCTTCGAAGGGGTGAACAAAGGGGAGCTACAAAGAAACTGGCTGCAAATCCTGTTTACTTCCCCTTCCTCTCCATCTGTTCCGAATCTTCCCCCCCAAGAAGGGACAATAAGGGACTGTAATTACTTGCTGTAGTTTGATGGCAGTTTTAGAAAGTTGTTGCAGCCTTCATCAGCTGCTGGAAAAGGGGGTACTGTGAGAAACTCTACAGGAGATATTTTATGGGCCTTTAGTAGCCCAATCCAAGCTGCAGATGCCTCAGAAGCTGAAGTCCGAAATCTTCTAGAAGGTTTAAGAATTGCTAAGAACAATCATTTCAGTCCATTATTATTAGGAGACTCAAGACTTACTATCAAGTGGGCAAAAGATTTGGATGAGGGTCCTTGGAAGCTAGCTCACCTCCTTGCAGAAATTCACAAGCTTTCTTCTTTGCTGAACTGCTCCTTTAGATGGATTCCCCGGGAGATCAATAGAACTGCAGATGCCTTAGCAAAGCAAGGGTTGGGAATGGATTTCTTGTATAGTGCTAACTCTTTGCTATCTTTAGTTTGATACAGGCTTTTCTTTTTGTGCTTTTTGGCCTGTTTGTACATCTCTTAAGTACATCTCCCCCCGCCCCCCCATTTTTTGTATACAAGTTATCTTCTTTTCGAAAAAATAAGTCTAAAAGATCATTCATTTCCCAACCAGCCAAACCTCTCCTAATTCTAAAGTTCTATGTGTATGGGGTGTTGGGTCAGGCACTGTAAGGGTCTGCCTGAAAGTCGGTAGATGACCAGGAGAGAGTGGCTGTTGACATTTGTAAAGGGCTGCAGAGAGAGGTTTCAGATGTCAGATCTGAGATTTGAGAGTGAATTCAGGGTGGACAAAGTGTCTCTGGGGTAGGAGGCACTTGCAAGGACTGATGCAGTATGTATGGGAGGGAAAAAGGTGTGGATCCCCTTGGGGGACCCCTGTTTATAGCTTTTCTGGAGGTCTTTTCCCTTCTAGAAAGTTCCTTTCTTGAGTTTGTTACAAAGCTATCCAATCTGCGTTATCTGGACCATTTGGGGTGTCTCCACTTGCCACGTGTCCATGCTGTTACCTCGATATGATAAAGTATGATGGGGTTAAGTGTCAATTTGCATGTGTACAATGGACATGCTAGGTGAGAGTTCTTTCAGGAAGCTTAATGCGATGACATGATATGATGTGCATAGTTCCCATTACATCCCAATCTTCGTGTTGCGATTAGTTGGATTTGTGTTGTTATGCCATTGTCCCATTGCATTGCTAGCGGTATGCAATGACTAATTGTGTGGTCTTACACCATGAGATGTTGCCATTTCCAAAGGTGGCTAATTTAGCTTTTCTTTTTTTTTTTTTTTTTTTTTTTTGTTGCAAAGAGAGGTTATATGAGCAAGGATAAGCAAAATAAAGATGAAAGTCTCTCCACAATAGTCTTCCTGACAATTTCCTGAATTTCACCCATTAGAGTTCAAACCATGAATCCATTTAGGTATTTAATTCCACAAAGAATTGTTCTCAATGGGAAACCTTCATAACTAATTTCCCAAACCCCTCTCCTTACTGTTTGTTGCGTTCTTCGAATTTAATAGATGACTTCTTCCCAAAGGAAGCCCCTAATGATTTTTTTCCCAATTTTCTTTATCACTTTGGCTGGTGCTGTAAACAGGGAAAAAAAGTAAACTGGGAGGGTTATAGAATGTAGATTTGATGAGAGTAAATACTTTTAGACTAAAAAATGTCGTCTTCACATGCTCAAAGTTTTTGGTGTGTGGATAATGACCTTTTCTTTACTGGATTTGGAAGCTGCACACTAGATACTCATGGGTTTTATTTGCTTTTAAAAAGCATGCATTATACACTAGTTATCATTGTGCTATTGTTTCCATAAATGTGTTATGTCTGTTTCTTTATTTCCATCTGGTGATAATATTTATTATTTTCAGTATCTGGACATGATAACTGATAGATCAATGAATTTTATCTTCAGCAGTCATGAAGGTAAGGGCATCTGTGAAGAAGCTGTGTGAGTTCTGTCGGACTGTTAAACGTCGTGGAAGAGTGTACGTGTTATGCACAGCCAATCCCAAGCATAGGCAACGGCAGGGAATATCAACATTTGCATACGAAGGCTCAGTACCATCTCTGTATGTATCTACCTATTATCTCTTTGATTTCAAGGTCGGAAGTAGAACCATTACTATTTATAGTGCAATATTCTTGTTCCTCTCTCTCTGGGTCCTTCCTTTAGTTGCTGGGTTACCTTTAACTAACTGTAACTTTAAGTGAATCATCATCATCATGCCTTATTCCAACTATATGGGGTTGGCTACATGAATCCTGTTTCACCAATCCATTCTATTTAAAGCCATATCCACTGTTAAATTATTAGTGCTTAAATCATTTCTTATTACTTCTACCCATGCCCTTTTTGGCCTATCCTGAGCTCTTCTAGCCCCTTCATGTGTAACAAATTACTTCTTCTAACTGGCACAATTGGTCATCTTTTATTCATGTGCCCAAACCATCTTAGTCTGTTCTCTCTCATTTTATCACCTATTGGAGCTACTCGTAGGTTCCCAAGGGTAACTTTACTCTTGTTCCTATTCTTTCTAGTTTTCCACTCATCCATCTTAGATTTGCATTTCTGCCACATTCATTTTCTGAACATGTTTTGTAACTGCCCATCCCAACACACTGCTCCATACAACATAGCTGGCCTCGCAACTGTTTTATAGAATTTTCTTTTTATATAAATTTATCAGAAACTGCATCATGATGCTTGGCATGGAGACGACAGACCTAATCTCCCTATTTATTTTCTTTTTTCTTACAAGATGATTTAAGGGGTGTTTGCCAATATGCATGATTTTTTCAATGCAAAAAACAACTGCCACATCAGCTAAAGCAATATGATTTTGCTGATGTGGGAGTTCTTTTTTAGCTTTCAGAGACAAAATTATACATATTAGTGAAACAGAACAGAATGGCTAAACATGATTTATGTAGCTGACCCCATATAGTTGGAACAAGGCATAGATGATGATGATGAAACAAAATCTTACATATTAGTAAATACCCCATTCATCTGATTGTTTTTCTATTTAGTGCTTGATCATGCGTCCATGCTTTGTGGAATTGAGTTCCAAATTCCCAACTCTGCAGCCATAAAATGAATGACTTGTTTTAGATTGTTGATGAGGCTGAGATCCTCATTGGGGTTTCGATGGTTGGGTATTATAAGCACCTATACAATTGATAGCAAAGATACAATTCTCAAATTATGGCTTGGTTATTCTTATGGACAATATGGTTGTTTCTTTACCAGGGTGTCTCTGTATGTGAACCATGGATATGAAATAATCTTTTGATTTAGAAACTTGTTTATTGTGGGGATTTGATACAGGTCCTCTGAGATGAGTACCAAGCAAGAGATTTGTCGGAGTAACAGCTCATCAGTAGGTTTGGTAGCTCTGCTTCACAAAAAGCAATTCCCATCGCTAATTTTTGGCTGGAGGGCTAGTCTGGCTTCTCTTCTGCCAAAACAGGAAAACTAATCAATAACCTATTCAGGTCATGCTGGAATCTTGTCTATTGTAATATGATCCGGTTCCTTGGATATAGTCACCCTTTGGGTGAGCCAACATGTTTCTTTATTGACTTTGTTCCACTGTAATTTCTTTTGTTCAAGGTACAATGATGCTATTAAATTATTGGTAGGATGCAATTATTTCCTAGGAGGATCAATGTGGAATTTGTGCCATTTTTGCCTTTTCTTTTTTTCCTCTATTGTCTCATGTTGTTGAAACCATTGCCCAAGTTCCCATTTTAAGAGTTTGTATGATTGAGTTGTCATGGGTCCACTGAAGTTGTTAACTTGTTTATAAACATTCGTGATAACACTTTGGCCATCGCTGGGTTGAGTCAGGTCCGGGTCAGAGTAGATCCATTCCTGAACTCATAAAAAATGATAAATTGTTGAAACCTCCCCTAAAGTTTTTGGTTGTTGTTGAAATCTCCCTCAAAGTTTTGATAATTGCAATCACCTTCCCTGGACTTTGTGATGTAGTTGCAAGTAGACTCTTTGTGTTAAAATCCTCTAAAAGGAGGCGTGTGTGTCCATGCCCATGCAGTTACTTTTCACCAAAATGTTTATTTTTCAATTTTTTTTTTCATATGAATCACTAGCCCAAACCCTTCCAATCTCTTTCTCGAAATTGATTTATTTTTCAAATTTGCCCTTTATATCAAATTCTCAAAAGTAAAGTTGCAATTTTAAATTCTTTTTTTTTATTACTATTGCTTTTCTGTAGAAACCAATCTCAATGGTAATTGCATGGGTATTTTGGACATTTCCATGTCTCTTGTTAATGGATTCTAACAAAGGGGGTTTATTTGCAATCATGTTAGAAAGTTCAGGGGCTGATTGCAATGACCAAACTTTAGGGGAGGCTTCAGCAACGGTCAGAAACTTCATGAGAGGTTTCAGCAATTTACCACTTCAGGTGTCTCGCTAGAGCTGCCAATTGGGTTCTGGTTCTGTGGTTTGTGTCCCGATTAATAATTGGGTCTTGAACGTTTTCTTGCTGTTCTGAAATAATTAAGACCTGAATCAATTATATAGTTAATAATATATAAGGATATAGTTTTTCTTCTAATTTTTGTCATAATTTATATTTAAAAGGATAAATTTGATAAGCATTATATAGGATATTAAAAACACGTTTTATCAACATATAAATAGTCTATCATTTACTGTTATTTTTATCAAGCTTATATTATCTAAAGTAAAGATGCAACTATCCTGATTAATAATTGGTTTCTGGTTCTATTTTATAGAACCGATTAAAGAATCGGTTTGGGACTGGTTCACCCTGTCCTAAATCAGACCGGACCCATTGACAACTTTATATCCCGGCCCATCTCCTCAAACCTAGTTGACGCCAATAAGCAAACAGAAAGGAGTCAAACATAAACTGCCTACCCACAATAAATAAAATAAATAAAAATAAAATAAAAGGCAAAGAAGAAGACAGAAGAAAGAAAGCATAGGTGATATCACAGCTCCAAATAATGCTGCTATTTTGTAGAGAAATCATTGCCTCAAAGAAACCTAAACACGTAGGCCATGAAAATAAAAGTCTAATCTACCAAATCTACCTTCCTTCTTTTGTTTCAGCTCTTCTTGTCCTTATCAATATCTCTCTCTCTCTTTCTTTCTTTTTCTTTCTGATCTACCAAATCTACCACTTTCGTAATCCTTTCATCTCCTCTCCTACTCTCCATTACAATCAACCATGGAACCCCACTTGGAAAACATTAAAACAAATTGCATCCAACTAAATGGTCTGGGCCGTTCATTTGCTCACTAGTGCACACGGCCCATATCTCAATTAGTGATCCGCATAGTGCTGGACTCCTATCTCACCTTTGGCTCATCACCCAACTAACCTAGACCCACCACTTAATGGGGTCCATTTATGATATGGCTTGCATAAATATGCATCATCAATTTAATTATTATTATTATTATTATCAACTCACTCAATTAATATGGACCTTTTTCCCTTTAGTATCACTACCTAATTGGGTTTGTTAATCATGGTTAAAATAAATAGTGTGCAATTATATGGGCCTTGTTAATCCCTTCTTGGAGGGGCCGATTCATTACTTATAGGAGGTCCCAAATCCTTTGAACAGTGGACCCTGGTGAATTATTCTGGCCTCTAAATTAGTGGGCCCTATGGCCCACGGCCCACCTCCTTTCTTTGAAGTTTGAAGGCCATACTTACTTATCCCGATCAAAACCGGTTCTTCCTTATCCTGATTCAAAAATTGATCACTTGCAGCAAGGGCCCACAAACTCACCTCACATAAATCATCCTAATCATTCAACCAAGACCCAAGATCAGAGTATGTTGTGGCCCATCTTGTGGTTGTTGTTACGGCCCAAGAGAGAGAGAGAGAGAGACTCGTGGATGCATTGCCAAAGCCAAACGCGGACAAAACGAGTGAGTGGTACGGTAAAACACGTAGTTATTATTAAATTAAATTATTCTCGATTTTTATCTCTAATAATAATTTTTTAATATTTATTTTATTTTTTGTACTCCCGATAATTGGCAGGAGAAGAAGAAGATGCGAAAAGAGCCCTTTGGTTTGTATTAACCAGAGGGCGATCGATTACAGGAAACACAGAGAAAAAGACAGGAGGGAGTGGGGTGAGGGATAGGACGAAGACGGGTGATGGAGTTGCAGAAGTATGTTCTTCAGATTCTGGAACCCTAGTTGAATTTTAGTGTTTTTTTTATTATTATTTTTTTCTTTTAACGCTTTTATACACGCGCTCTCTGTTTATTTGTGAGACGAAGCTGGGATTTATCTGTATCCGTTCTTATCGCAGGGCTTGCAGGTCATTTGATCCTGGATTCGATGATTCGACACAAGGATCTGAGATTTGACTGCGGATTTCGGAATAAATGCTACTCTGTGGATCTATTACTTCCTGGATTGGTCAGATTTTTGCATGCATGGGGTAAGTAATTGATTTCCGTCGTAGATCTAGAAAAAAAAATTCCGGGTGTTTTTCTTCTTCTTTTGTTTTGACTTTTCTATGTCTAATTTTGTCCTTCGGTTATTCTTCTATGCTGCTGTAGCTTAGTTATGCTTGTCTTGTCTTAGAATCTCATTTTGCTTCTTTGTTAAGCAACCCTGGATGGTTTGTTAATAAAAACGTAAATCTTTGGGGGCTTTTTTTTTTTTTTTTATTGTTGTTAGTATTATTTGATTTGCATTCCTTTCTTGACGCTTGAGAAAATTATACCTTGCTTTTGCGGCCAAAATGGATTTTATGTTGGAATTTTAGCTTCTGTAATCGGTTGCAAATGGGGAAGATTTGTGCTTGTAAAGGGTCGTGTAACTGGTTTTTTATTTTGATTTACTTGCGCTCTCTGAAACAGAATCTTACGGAGAAGTTAAAGGGAAAATTTGGGGCTTTGTTCAGTGTAAGACAGTAAACTGGATTTCCTTGTTTGTGTTTCTCTTGTAGTTTCGTTTTTTTTTCTTCCTCATTTTCTAAGAAATAACCTTGGAATAGTCTACATGTTGGCAGTTGAATATTCTTCTGTAAATTTGTATTATTGTATATCTTTTGTTTTGGATTTTGTGATAATAATAGTCTTCATGATCATGTACTCATTTCTAAATAAATGTAAAAGCGTCAAAGTTAGTGGTAGAAGCGAAGTTGATGTGATAAATAAGTGACAAATCCAGAAAACAATACGTTTGTAACTTTATGCATCCTAAGCAAGCTTGGAGTAGCTCCAACATTTTATAAAAGATATAGTTCACTGGTGATAAAAAAAAAAAAAGATATAGTTGACTGGGATAGTTTGGGATGTGCAAGGGAGATGATGGACAGCACTAAATTAGGGGTTTGTGCTTTCAAGTTGAAGGTTCTAACATGGGAAGGGAAGATAGAGAGGATGTTGGCCAAGTCAGGGAAAATCCATTTGAAGGTACATTGTTTTATGAAGGAAGAACTGTGTTGCCGAATGCTAATCGTGGGTCAGTGCTTGCATTGTAGTGATTTTGATAGTAAGGATGGAATCCATTTTCAAAAAAGAAAGGATTTTTTGGCATACAACATTCAAGATTAAGTTTATGGTCATGGTTTTAACACAATTATCTGTCTTGATACCTTCATGTTCATCTGTTCTATTTATTATCTTTTCAGTATGCATACTTCATGGTAAATATTATAGGAAAGGGAGAAGACAACTGCTTTATGACATTTATTGTACCAGATTTTTGCAGTAATTTGGGTATTGGGTTGACAAGTATACATGTATTTTATACTTACCTGCTCGAGATTGTATCCTGTGAATACAAATGATGCACGCATGGGAGTTCTTTGTGTTTCTTTACCACATGAGTGGAATGTTCTTTTTCTATTGATTTTTTATGGGTAAATGACAAATAGCCTACATGTATCAATTTCCCTTCACAAACTCATTTGTCAACCACCACTTGAATCAAATTACTGAAATTTTGTTTTTTCTAATATTATTTTGGAACTGATTCGCTTCTTCATCCTGCTTTATCACATTGCCTGTTTTGGGTAAAATTGTATCAGCTTTGTTTACACAGAGTGTTCTGACTAATTGTTGTAACCACTTAAATACTAGTTTGACCAAAACCCATAGGTGATTTTGTATGTTTCATCATGTAGTATTTTAGGCTTTCTAATTGTTGGAAATTTCATTTGTTTCAAAAACATCCCGATTGATGCACGTTACTGATACTGTTGCCAGTGCTTTGTAACCTATAGCTTCAACCATGACTTGTTATGTATCTGTTTACACTAATTTTCGCTTCTTTGTTTGGCTTGAAATGATTTTTTTTTATCAATTGGCTTGAAAAGGTGTTTCTAGAATGAGAGCAGATTAGAACATATATCATGAAATATACTTTCAATTTGATTGAAAGAATTGATCAATTGTTGCAAATACAAATTTTGGCAACATGACAAAATTTCCTGATATTTCCTGAACACAACATTGCCATGTTTACTTTCAACTTGGAAATAATGATATTATCTCTTTTGCTTTCATATTGTTTTTTATTGGTCTGAATGCAAAGTATTGCCATTCGGTGTCCGGTACTAATCATTTATGTGGTTAAACCTGATTTGTAACAGAGCAGAGGTTGTCTTGGATGCTGTACTAAGCCCACACCGATCATCGCTGTGGACGAGCCATCAAAGGGACTGAGAATCCGAGGTCGTACAGTGAAGAAACCTAGCATATCTGAGGATTTTTGGAGCACCAGCACATGTGAGATGGACAACAGTGCAGTTCAATCTCAGAGAAGCATTTCTTCAATTAGCACCTCGTATCAAGTAGATCCCCACGGAGTTGGCAGTACCAGCAACCCTACTGAGTTTGTTAATCATGGCAAGTTTAATTCTTGTCCCTCTTGCATACGTTATTTAAAAGAACTGATGTTTGGATATACAACAATGTGATCCAAGTGCCCAACATGCTGCATGCAATCTGTGACCCGCTATTTGATATCATAAAAGTCAGCGTGACTAGATAGATCTGACTATCCAATATTCTTATTCATTTAACACCTTGGCCAGTTTTGTCAAATGCTTAGTGAAAGCCCATCTGCTGAATTGTTTGGATCATCTAATTAGCTAGACCTTTGACCTACTAGATCCCTGTTGTTGGCTGTTCAAACCAGTGTTTTAAGACAGGCTGGACACAAAACCGGAATGCTTTCTGGGTCATGGGTCAAACAGTTTCACTGCAAGTCGCATAAAAAACATATATAATATATTTTGTAAATAAAAATAGACTTGTAAGCGGTGGCTAGATGATTAAAGCGTTGTTTTTTGATATAAATGACTAGGTCTCAAATATTTTAGCTTGCAATTTTTCAGAATATATACATTTAATTAAAAGAGGCAAAAGTAAGCACAAAAGACAAGATGGGTTGATGATTTAAGGCTAATAAATGTAATTAAGAGAACCCAAGTCCAAATCTCTCTAACACCATTTTGAAATTGGTAATCATTTAGTGTCACAGGTGGCTCGTGAAAACTGGTTGGGTCATTGAAACCTAGCCGGTTATTAACAGTTTTGCTGGTTTTTCATCACTTCTATTGGTTTTTCAGAAAAAGGAAAACCAAGGTTTTTAAAAATCAGAATGTCTTCTGTTTTCCTGGTTGACTGGTTCAACTGTCCGGTCCGCTCCAAGTCTTAAAACACTGGCTCAAACAAATGGTTCTCATAGTATTATTGTTGGATGTGGTGATTCTTTAAAATCCTCTTTCATTTTCTTGTTTTCCATGCCTTCCAACTAACGAAACTGGCTTCCATATGTCTTTTCCAGGTCTTCTTCTCTGGAATCAAACTAGGCAGCAATGGGTTGGAAATAGAAGGTCTGAGAATCGGACACAACAGGTCCAAGAACCCAGGTTAAGGTGTGAATCTTACCCTTTACTATATTTGTTCAGGCGCATAAAGTTTGATCCTTCTCGCATAGGTCATTTTGCTTATTATTCGTGTAAGCAGCAGCAGAAGCCTCTAACCTACCTCCCCCATAACTGATCAACCAATCTTTTAACACATTTCAACTAGAACTGAGAATCCTTCTAATTTTCTTAGTTTTCATCCAAATCTTTCTCATCTATGATATACCTAATTGATTGAGGTAGATCATGGTCATGGATAACAAACTGAAAGCCTTTTGTACATCCTATCTGATTATCCTGTTCGTCCTGTTTTCACCATTTGAGGTGGTGAGATCAATTAATTTATGTAGTGTAATTTGGGCTGTGAATTTTTCTTACAGGAAGATTTTAATTAATTGTATTTCCTTCTTAATTAATACTTGATTATTCACAATTTTGCTTTGATGCTTATTTTCAACACGTGCCGTCCCTTTGTGGTAAACCCATTGTGGCTTTGCAGTTGGAATGCGACATATGACAGTTTACTTGGAACCAACAAGCCATTCCCCCAGCCTATACCACTCTCTGTAAGTCTGCTATTGGCCATGGAAAATCCATCCACTCTTACAATGTCTTGTTTTTTAACTGATTAATTATTGTTCTCCAAATTGGCAGGAAATGGTAGATTTTCTTGTGGATGTCTGGGAGCAGGAGGGGATGTATGATTGATCAAAAGAAATCCTGTAAAATATGCAATGGGTTTCTGGAGATCAGGACACCACTGCCACCATTGTAATTTTTAAAATGCTTTGGTATAGGGAGGGGATTGAGCACTGTCATGTCTTTCTACCCAAAAAAAGTCAGTCATGTCAACTGTAATATTATTCTAATGCTGTTCCCTACCAAATATCCAATCTTTTCTCTTCTTTCGGTTTTTAGAACATGCTTATCCATCGAATTCAATCTATATAGAAATTGCAGCCCACAGGTTTTTAGCCCGATGTCTATAAATGAGTTATTGATCTCTCCAAGGCTGAACCCCTTCTTGCTGCATAAAATTCTTGATGGTTTATCTTGTAGTTTTGGTAGAAGATGGTTCTCTTGTGAGATCTTCCCGTTTAACTTTTTCTTTCGAGTGATTGGTTGTTAGCTCCAAAATTTCCTTCCCCGTGATGCATTAGGGGTGTCGATGGACCGGGTTTGGGTTGGGTTCCGTCCAATCAATTTGAATGGGTTGAACGGTCCAATAAGACATTGAATGGACCAGTCCAGGTTTTATGGCCCGAAGTATTTATTGGATTGGATTGGTCCCGGTCCATCTGTAATGGACTTATATTGGACTAGGTTGGATAGAACCAATATCCGGTCCATTGACAGAGGTTTGGTTGGACCCAATCTAAATTAAAACCAATTTGAACAGATTGGAAGATCCAGACAGATGTTCTAAAACAGTCTGATAGCTCAGACTGGCAAGTATCGGTTCTGTTTCAGCCCGAGACTTCTTCTAAGGCAAAACTGTTGAAACAGCGGCTGGACTGTATAGTGGCCACGGCCATGACTTGCAGCGTTGAGCCGGGGACCATCACTTGAGTTTTTTCAGTTTATCACTCTCCGTTTCTCATGTTTGATTCAAGGCTTTTTGTTTCTCCCTTAAAGACTATAGAGTGGTACCGGCGGCCACCACACCGCTTGCCGCAACGACCATGACTTGCAGTGAACCACCAGGTGACATTTTAGTTTTTGTTTTGTTTTGTTTTTTTTTTTTTTTCTTTTTTCAAATAGTGTGAAGATAGATGATCCCACCCCTTTTCCCAGTTCATCTAAAAACCTTATGATTTCTAGTTTTTTCTTTACTTTTCTTTTCTTTTCTTTTGAAGTATAATTCCTGAGTTCTAGATAGATTCAAGTAACCAAATTAAATGTGTAGTTGTGACCCAAATATTATATGCGGCTGTATGAATCGTAAAACGAAGCATGAGAATGCATGAAGGAAACTGGGCTTTAGTTTGTTCCTACATCACCCGACCATCTGGTGTCCTGGTGGTTTGAAAACTTTCTTTGTCAAATGTCTGGATTTCTGGATTTAAAGTTTAACAATCCCTAACAAATTGATCTCTGCAACAGAGTACCTCTTGCAGCGGCGACCAAAACCGGCTAGCACCACTTGCAGCGGCAATTGGAAGTTTGGAACCATTGAACAGGAATGTTTTCTTTCTTTGGGAACATTGCAAGGTTCAAAGTATCAACACGTATTGGCCGACCCGTATCGACCAATACGTATCATGCCGATGGCTTCCTGATATGCCCCTCCAGAGGTTGTATCAGGTCAGACCATGGTTCAGAGGATAGTCAGGACTTAAACTGACCCCTCTGAACCGGTTTTGAAAAAAAAAATAAATAAAACATAAAAAAAGCACTGTTACATGCGAATATGCCCTACCAATACTTATCGGCCTGTATCGATACTTTGAATCTTCCGAAACAGATCATAGGGTTTTGGTCTCATTGTAACTTATCAATTATATATATATATATATATATATATATTTTTTTTTTTAATTATTTATAAAATTATATATTTATTATTATATTTAACTTTTTTTTATGTCATGGGTCAAATCATTCAACCCAGATGGTTTAACCAATGACCTGAAAACCGGAGGCCAAAACGGTTCTCTTTCTGGATCAGTTTTTCAAGCTTTGATCCAAATATTGGTCCACTGACAGTCCTATCCCCAGGCTGCCTTCTTATCTTCGTTTGGCCTTTTGCCAAGAGCCAAGAATACGCAATTCTAGTGCTCAACAAACTACATGCATTTAGAAATATTAACCATTTTTACATTGTCCAGTCATTGAGCAATCTCATTTTATTGGTGGAGAAAGCCCCTCAACAATCAATTGGGCCGTGGTTGCCATTTGGTTATATCATGGCATAGTAATTGAATTTCGGCCTAATTTCAAAATATCAATACAATACATTCGATACAAAATGTATTATATCATCAATATATGAAGGCATGAACATGTGGCATGGGTGGCATGGCATGAATCCGTTGAGAACCTATGGCAGCAATAATAACTGTCGTTAAAAGTTTCTAATCATCAATGTTGGCATAGGTAAATGAATTACTAGACCATGTTTGGTTCATTGCCCGTAGCCTCATTCTTTTAATTCTTTCTGATTCTATATTTAGACCATGTTTGATTCGTTGCCTGTAGTTTCATTTTTTTTTAATTCGTGCCGATTCTGTAAAAGAATGGGCAAGAATAAATGAGATACAGGTGTTTGGATATTCATTTCTTGCCACAGAACCCTCTCGACTTTCAGTGAACCCTCGCTCTCTGTACAAGGTAATCACTCACTCCCTCTCTCTCTCTAGAAGGTAAACCCTCGTCCCTCTCTCTCTCTGCACGAGGTAAACTATTGAGCTTCATCGTATATTTTCATGTATATATTTTATGATGTAATCTTTGTGCTAGTTTAGGATAGTTGTCAAATTGGTTTTAGTTATCATAATTTTAGGAGTCAGTAATTTGTTTCTTAGTTGTTAGCCGATATCCTTGTGAGGGAACTTTGTATATATGTAGCTTGTAATCGTTGGCTGAAAGGACACAAAAGCTTTCTCCATTATCTTTCTCTTTCACCTAAAATTTCTCATGGTATCAGAGTCGTTTTCAAGCTCTGGTTGATTGATAATGGCGAATGAAAAAGAGAAGAAGAATGAAGGTGAGGGCGGAAGCAAGAAGGTAGTCTCACCATACTACTTGACTGTCAATGACAACCCGGATAATATAATTACCCAAGTTCAATTGAAAGGAGACAATTATGAAGAATGGGCTCGAGCAATGCGGATGGCACTCCGAGCTAAGAAGAAGATTGGATTTATCGATGGGACTATATCTCAGCCCACTGATGATTCACCAGAATTGGAAGACTGGTGGACTGTAAACTCGATGTTGGTTTCGTGGATTTTCAACATGATAGAGCCAAGCCTGCGTTCTACAATCACGTATATGGAGGTTGTGAAAGACTTGTGGGACGACATCAAAGAGCATTTTTCAGTGGGCAATGGGCCAAGAATTCAGCAACTCAAAGCAAATCTCACGAACAGCAAACATGTTGATCTCCCAATCGTGACTTATTATGGCAAATTGAAACAAATATGGGAAGAGCTTGCTAATTACGAGAAAATCTCGACATGCGTTTGCGAAGTTGGAGAAGAGACGAGAAGAAGAAAGAGTCCATCAATTTTTGATGGGCTTGGACGACGCAGTGTATGGAACAGTGCGTTCCAATATTCTGGGCACCGATCCACTGCCGAGCTTGAAGAAAGCCTATGCCATGGTGATACAAGAGAAGCGCTTGAGAACCATGACCGCGGAAAAGAAGAAAAAAAGGGAGGCGATGAGCTTTGTTGTGCAGGTGCAAGTTGGAGCAAAAAGAACGGGATATGACACAAAAGAAAAATCTAGAGTGTGCACGAACTGCGGACAAATAGGGCATGAAGTTGAGAGTTGTTTTCAACTCATCGGCTACCCAGACTAGTGGGGAGACCGACCGAGATCTACTGGAAATGGGAAAGTACGAGGCCGAGGAGTACAAGGCAAAACTGGTCGTGGACGTGGAGGCGTACAAAGAGCAAATGATGCATAGGCGGTAGGGCAAACTTCTGAACCATTCCACGCGACAGAGGGAGATCGTGCAGCATTCAGTAGGTTGACTAATGAACAGTGGACCACATTTCTTAATCTCTTGAAATCTTGCAAACCCAACACAAATGGAAGTTGACAGGTATGAATTGGATAATTGATACAGGAGCATCACACCATATGACCGACAACTTGAGCCACTTGCATGATATCAAGACTGTGACTGGTTGTCCGGTTGGATTGCCCGATGGAAAGCATGCCGTGGAAATAAAGAAAGGGACAATCATTTTAAATAAACACACGAAGCTTACTAATGTGTTTTATGTTCCTCGTTTGAATTGTAACCTGATATCTATGTCGCAATTGTTTGAGGAGTCAAATTGTAATATCCAATTCACTAATAAGTTTTGTGTTGTACAGGACCGCACTTCGAGGATGGTATGGTGCGGGTGAACTACGCGAAGGGCTTTACTACTTCAAGGGCGCGGGCTCAAGCAAGGTTCACAAGGCAAAGGTTGAAGCTTCATATGAGTTATGGGACAAGAGAATGGGTCATCTCTCCAAGAAAGTAATTAAATTTCTTTCTGATTTGAACATTAGATGTGGGAGTGGAAATAAGATTTGTGATGTTTGTTCAAGAGCCAAACAGATAAGAGGTGCGTTTGATTCTAGTGAAAATAATGCTAAAGAAATTTTCGACTTGATTCATTGTGATTTATGGGGTCCTTACTCTGTACGTGCGTCTTGTGGTGCCACATATTTTTTGACTATTGTTGATGACTTCTCAAGAACCGTTTGTATTTTCTTACTTAATGACAAAAGTGAAGTGGGCAAAACTTTACGTAATTTCTTCACTATGGTTGAATGCCAATATGATAAATTGATAAAGATAGTTAGAAGTGACAATGGTACTGAGTTTACATGCTTGAAAGAATATTTTTCTAAGCAAGGTATAATACAACAGAACTCATGTGTTGGAACACTGCAGCAGAATGAACGTGTTGAGAGAAAACATAGACATATACTGAATGTTGCCAGAGCTCTTCGATTTCAGGCTAATCTCCCTATTGAGTTTTGGGGAGAATGTGTTATGACAGCTGGATATCTGATCAATGGGACCCCCTCCACTCTTCTTTTGGGAAAATCATCGTATGAGATGTTGTACGGGCAGAAACCAAGCTACAAACATATACGAACATTTGGGTGTTTGTGTTATGCACGAAACCTAAATTGTACCAGGGATAAGTTTGCTAGTAGAGCCAGACGTTGTGTCTTTGTGGGATATCCATTTGGCAAGAAGGGGTGGAGAGTTTATGACTTGGAGAATAATGAATACTTTGTTCTAGGGATGTGGTGTTTTCAGAAACTAAGTTTCCGTATGCTATTGATGATGAAAAAGCCGAACACAATGATAGTCATCTTGATTATACCCAGGTGGAGAATGAAGTGTGTGACGTGGAAGAATGTGAAAGTAAAAGAGGAAGGGGTGATAGTACTTGTGAGGCCATGGATATAAGACCAGCAGAGCTAGGTTGTAGCAATGGGGGATAGTTGTGGAAATGATGAGCATGATGAAGTGGAGCATGATGTAAGGGGGGGGGGTTCTATGATAGAAACGAATACAGGGAGTGAGCAACTTGGACGAGGTCATAGAGTGAAGCAACCTTCCACTCGTCTCAAGGATTATGTTATACACACAACATGGTGTTCCAACCAAAGTCTAAGCCCTTCTACTAGTTCATCTCGCCAATCTCACTCCTCAGTTACTCCCTGCCCCATAACACATTATGTGAATTGTGATAAATTTTCTTTGCGACATCGCTCTTTCTTACCAGTTGTCACAGCTATTCATGAGCCACAGTATTATTCAGAGGTTGTCAAGGACCCTCGTTGGAGAGAAGCAATGAAAAAGGAAATTGAAGCATTAGCAAATAATAGAACCTAGACAGTGGAGGACTTGCCACCAGGGAAAAAGACTCTCGGAAGTAAATAGGTCTACAAGATAAAATACAACTCAAATGGCACAATAGAGCGGTACAAGGTGTGTTTGGTGATATTTGGAAACAAACAGGTTGAAGAGACATACTATAATGAAACGTTTGCACATGTGGCAAAGATGGTTACAGGTTGTGCATTCGTTGCAGTTGTTGCAACTAAAAATTGGGAATTGCATAAGATGGATGTACAAAACGCATTTCTTCATGGAGATCTACAAAAAGAAGTCTATATGAAGATGCCTCCTGGATTTGCTTCGAGATTGCCTGGAAAGGTGTGCAAGTTGCAAACGTCGCTCTATGGATTGAATCAGGTCCCTCGTTGCTGGTTTGCTAAACTGACGATAGCTTTGAAACAGTATGGTTTTACCCAGTCGCAATCTGATTACTCTTTGTTTATGCTTCGACGTAGATAGGTACAGTTAAATATTTTGGTTTACGTGGACGATCTTGTCATCTCTGAAAATAATGGCGATGCCATTTGGAAATTCAAGAAGTATCTGAGTCAATGCTTCTACATGAAGGACTTGGGAGTTTTGAAATATTTTTTAGGAGTGGAGGTCACAAGAAATCATGAAGGTATTTTTCTTTGTCAACGGAAATATGCTTTGGATATCATATCAGAAACTGAATTGTTAGGAGCTAAGCCAGCTGGTCTTCCCTTAGAACAAAATCATAAATTAGCACTGGTAGATGGTCCTTTCACGATAAAACCAGAGAGTTATAGGAGGCTAGTGGGTCATTTGATTTACTTGACCATTACCCGTTCTGAGTTGTCCTATTGTGTGCATGTGCTCACTCAATTTATGCTGACCCCCCGTGAAGAACATTGGGAGGCGGCTTTACGTGTGGTGCGATATTTGAAAGGTAACCCGGGACAGGGACTTTTCCTTCTAGCTGATAGTGATTTTTGATTGTATGCTTACTGTGATTCTGACTGGGCCAGTTGTCCATTGACATGATGTTCTCTCACCGGATATTTTGTTTTATTGGGATAAGCACCAATCTCGTGGAAGACGAAGAAGCAACATACAGTGTCCAGATCATCGACTGAGGCGGAATACAGGTCTATGGCAACAACTGCATGTGAATTGAAATGGTTGAAAGGGTTCTTGTACTCATTGGGAGTTGGTCATCTTGATCCTATGAGATTATACTGTGATAGTCAAGCAGCTTTGCATATTGCTGCGAATCCGGTCTTCCATGAGAGAACTAGACACATTGAAGTGGATTGTCACTTTATTCGCGATGAGATTCGGAATGGGAATATACAGCCCTCCTATGTCTGGACCTCCGAGCAGCTTGCTGATATATTTACAAAGGCGTTGGGCAAGCAACAATTCAAACATCTTCTTCGCAAGTTGGGCATTTCCCATTTGCATGCACCAACTTGAGGGGGGGGGGGTATTGAGCTTCATCGTATATTTTCACGTATATATTTTAGGATGTAATCTTTGTGCTAGTTTAGGATAGTTGTCAAATTGGTTTTAGTTACCATAATTTTAGGAGTCGGTGATTTGTTTCCTAGTTGTTAGCCGATATCCTTGCGAGGGAACTTTGTATATATGTAGCTTACAATCATTGGCTGAAAGGACACAGAAGCTTTCTCCATTATCTTTCTCTTTCACCTAAACTTTCTCATAAACCCTCGTCCATCGGATGATGGACCAGACGGTTCTACCTGTTTTCTATGATGTAGATCCATCGGATGTTCGAAAACAAAGTGGAGGCAAGCTCTTACAGACGCAGCCAATTTGTCAGGGTGGGATCTCTGAGATGTTGCTAATAGGTAATCTTTCTAAAACATGTTTATTTGCTACTTAATATCAATACGACATCATCAATTTTTGAGAATTGAGTAGTCACATGTTCTCATCTCATCATAATGAATAAAGAAAGAAAAAAAATGTTATTAGAGTTTCATTTGCTTGCAGTTCATTTGCACTGTATAAAACTGCAAATGGGCTGAGTACAAATTGAGTGGAATAAAATTGGAAATAAAACATTTAAATGAGAAAAAAAATCAAGAAGAATGCTTGTTTTTTCTCTTTTTTGTTTTTTGGAGAAGTAAGTTGGGAAGCAAAATGATGCGGTCTGCACTTTATATGAGAGATAATGAAGGTAGAGGAAAGTGGATCAAATTTTGCATCTTCCAATGAGTGCAAATAAGTCAATAATCCAAGCAAATCATAGTTATAAACAAATACATGCAAATCAGAACCATTGATATTTGATTTGGATTCGCTCTGCAAGCAAACATGGTTGAAGTTTTCTATTATTTGTTAGATATCCAAAAGAAAATGAAAATTGATACCAGTTTTTTAATGAATAAAACTGATAAACAATTGAGGTAGAAGAACATTCTATATTGAAATAAGATCTAATATCGTAATCATATTCTTTTCTTTTCTATTTTGCTTTCAATCCATTATTAATTATTGATATGGACATTAGCATTTGGCTACAAATAACCAAAATAAATGCCTCAATAGATTTTGTTTCTTGGGTCTTTGGCTTCATTCAAATCCATATATTTTTATCCTGCTTGTGTATTTTCCATCACATTTGGCAAGCGTGAGGCAAAGTTCATTCAAAGAATTGTTGACGAAGTATCTACTAAATTGAATAAAACGATGTTGGATGTTGCTATCTACCCAGTTGGAATAGATTTATGCGTAGATCACATATATTCATTGTTAAGTGTTGGATCTAATGATGTTCGTATTATAGGGATCTAGGGCATGGGTGGAATAGGCAAGATAGCCATTGCCAAAGCTGTTTATAACTTGATCTTTCACAAAATTGAAGGTAGTAGCTTTCTTGAAAATGTCAATGAAGTTTCACAACAACGTAATGGTCTAGTTCAGTTACAAGGCCAACTTCTTTTAGATATCCTAATGAGAAGTGGCTTTAAGATTAGTAATATTGCTCGTGGAATAAATTTGATTAAAGAAAGACTTTGCTATAGAATGGTTCTTTTGATTCTAGATGATGTGGATGAAATGGACCAATTAAAAGCATTAGCTAGAGAACACAATTGGTTTGGTCCTGGAAGTAGAATCATCATAACAACCGGAGATGATCATTTGTTGGATGTGCTTCAAGTGGACAAGAAATATAAGGTTAAAAAGTTAAATCATGATGAATCTCTTGAGCTCTTTAGTTGGGATGTCTTTAAATCAAATCATCCTATAGAAGGTTATGTAGAGCTCTCAAACCGTGTGATGCATTACATTAGAGGACTTCCTTTAGCTCTTGAGGTTTCGGGTTCTTCTCTTGTTGACAAAAGAATATCTGAATGGGAAACCGTGTTAGAGAAATTTGAAAATATTCCACCTGATAAGTTCAGAAAAAACTTGGAATAAGTTTTTATTTGCTAGACGATAAAAACAGAAATATATTCCTTGATATTGCATGCTTCTTTGTTGGAAAGAACAAGGATAATGTAACTGGAATACTGGATAGTTGTGGTTTCTTTCTAGAAATTGGAATAAGTGTTAGTAAGCCTCTTCTAAAAATCAATATGAGAAGTGAGTTGATGATGCATAATCTAATACGAGACATGGGAAGGGAAATTGTTCGAGAAGAATCTCCAGAGGAGCCTGGGAAATGTAGCAGATTGTGGTGTCATGTGGATGCTCATTATGTATTATCGAAACACAAGGTAAGAGCTAAAACACTATTTTTTTTTTTTTTTTGTTTCTGTATGAAGTTTATTGGTAAATTATAAACATGGAAACTATTAGTTGGTTTATGTTATTTAGTTGAAGCTAGAAAGACATGCATATGCATAGATAAACCCTTATAATAGTATAAAACATTTCAATTTCTAGCTTCCAATCTTACACAGCCCACCATGTATATATATGAAGTACAATTGCCACCCACCCAGGGAAAGGGTGTTGAACCTCAAAGTATCTTGGTATTACAACTTTGCCCAAAATAGTTCCTCCTTAGTAATCCCTTGCTTTGCTAGAGTATTGGCCAGTCCATTTTCTGATCTTCTAGTCCATCTATAGTATACCCAACCTTCCTTTTTTTTTATCAGCAACACAAAAACAGAAATTGATTAAAATGAAAAAAAAAACAAAGTACAAACAGGAGTTGTGAGAAAAGAGCAACCCCATTATGGAGTTAATCCCCCAAGAAATTACAAATGTGCCCAACACATCTATTGTATTTGAACCCCTTGCTTAGATAAATTATCTGCCAAACTATTAGCATACCTCAATCTCCGTTGTTAGGCACTTGATTTCCCTTACAGTCTATCTATGGGTCGAGATTCCCAAGCTATTTGCTTGCACCCACCCTATTACCAACTTGGAATCCCCCTCCACCTCAATTTGTTGGAGATCCATCTGTTTAGCCAATCTCAAATATTGGAGTAGGGCTATCACTTCATATTTTAGTGAATCACCCACCTCAATTGATCATAAATATAAAACTGGCATTCTTCTGTAAAAGCAGACTTGCAAACTACCATAGACCCAGGAAAGTGTATCTGGTCTTGTCTGGTTTAATAATTAACCCAGGAAAGCATGTATTACAAGATTCCACAAACATTTTATTAAGGAAAATATAAATAGTTTATTCTTAGATCTAGGGGGGCCTATGACCGACATTTGTCAGACCTCATTTTTCTCTCTTTGTCTCTCTCTTTTGGAGGCTCTTTCTCAGACCTTCCTCCTATTCCAGGTCTCAGATAATTGGCTAGCAAAAGAGCTACGATGGTCTAATCCCTCACCAGAGGGTACATAGTGTAGCCCCTTCGGGGGTTTGGCCATTTCTTTTCTTCTCCAGCCCATTTCTCCTTAGACTTTTGGAGTCAACCACCATGGCCATATCCACGGAACTTATACATTCTCCTTCTCTTAACACACCTCCAACATTGGATGAACCTAGGTTACCTACATCAATTTCACCCTTTGCTATAGTGAAGGGATCCCACTTTCTTCAATAGTAGGCTTTGAGGACAATGAACCTGCTATTGCACTCCAACCTTTGATATATCATCAACTGAAAGATCCTTAAATAACTCAAGCATTTTCAACCAATGTACAACCTTGATGGTCATGTAGTCAAATAACTCCCTCTTTGTAACTCCCCAAATCAATCTCTCTATCTATGGTCAAGCATTTTAGAAGCTATCTATGGTCAAGCATTTGACCATAAGGTATTTGACCATAGATAGATAGACCATAAGATATTTGACCATAATTCCTCTTTCTTTTCAAATCGACCATAAGATAGCTTCTTTTGTAACTCCCCACATTATTCTTCCCTCTTCTTCAATTGTCTAAAGAAGCTTGCTTCTAAAAGGCCTACCACATCCAGGGGAGGTGTCTACCTGCATGCAAAGAAAGAAGAGAACTAATCCTAATATAAGACAAAAAAGTATAGGAGGTTAGTAGGTGAGTTTTTGTTTCTCCCCAACCCAAGTAAAGGCTATAAATATGAGTTGAGATGCGCCAATTTGGACTTATTCTTTGAAGCAGATCCATAATGTTGATTTTATTGGCTATCTAATGAAAACCACTACAAATTATTATACAAGAAAATAAGGCTTGAAAACATAAAGCTAGAAATAAGGGCAAATTTACCCATGTCTTGATAGGCAAACCTTTATAGATTCTATACCAAGAATATTGCAACTTGAATGAGACCAAATCAGACCTGGCTCCATCCAACCTAAGCTTTAGGCTGGAGTTTGAGATGGCTTTGTAAAGAGACTAGGCCGAATGGGTCCTAGTATCTTCTCTTGTAATATCATTTCTTTTCTTATTGGCTAATGGGCCTCTCTTAATGGGCATGCTATTTCTTTTTGTTTAATCTCTTTATGTTACTGACTAGCTGACCACCCACTTAAGGGCATACTTGTCATTACTCTAACATTAATTCTTAATAAAAAAGGATTAGAGGAGAAAGGGAAAATAATTCAAACATTTCTTCTTCTTTCTTCTTTTTTTGCCATCTTCTCTTGTACTGCTGCCCTTACTTCTCTTCTTCATTTTTTTCCTATAATATTCTAATTTACACCTAATATTTGAGCACTGATTTACATCTTGGTATCAGAGCAGGTCTATTTCTTCCTTTTTTTCTTCTTCCTCTTTTCCCATACATCCTTAGATTAAGAGAGTGTATGGAGATATAGGTTCTCTATAGTTCATAGGATCTCTGGCCTAGTTGGTAGAGGGTTTGGAGAGTTTAAATCTGGTTGGATATTGTCAAGAAGTGGTGTTGTTCTGTTGCTATCCAAAACCCTAGCCGGTTAGAAAATTTCAAAGGTATAGGTAAAGGTGAAGCTTTGGGTGTGGCGCTCTGTGCTTGGGAGGTGTCTTTTGACTCCTAAAGAAGGGCGGTTCAAGTTTGGAAGAGATTGGAAAGCTCTGGTAGGAGCGACTGCATCTTCTCTCTTCCTTCCCAACAGTTAGATGGAGTAAAACCCTAGTTTTCAAGCATTTGGCTTCTGGTTTGACTTTAAGTAAGTTTATATAGACAAAATTTATGGTTTTTGATTTTTGTTTGATTAATGGAGCCATACGGAAGTGAGTTCAAGCAAGTGTCGGTTTCTGGCCTTGGCTCGGTAGATTCCATTTTTATTGGTGTGACCACAATCGAGATAGATGGGACAAATTATCTTGCTTGGCCATCTATAAGAATTTATGTCTGTAGTAGAGGAAAACTCAGGTATTTCACAGGTAGTAAAGTGAAATCCGAAGAGACAGACCCTGAATTTGAGAGATTGATGCAAGAGAACTATATTATCATAGGATGGTTGGTCAATTCTATGCAACCCCATATAAGTTAGCATTATCTCTAGATGTCTTCGGCTAAGGAGATATGGGACAGTGTTACTGAGACCTATTCATAGAAGTTGAATGTAGCCAGAGTCTATAAGTTGAAAAGTGATGTGAAGAACCTATGACAGGGGGAGAAGAGTGTAGCAATCTACTACTCTATACTGAAATCCCTATGGCAAGAAATTGATGTTATGGAGACAGTTGTATGGGAGAGTAAGAATGATGTGGAAATGTATAGGAAGTTGGTGGAGAGAAATAGGGTATTTGAATTTCTCTCTGGACTCAACCCTGAGTTTGACATCATTAGGCAAAATATCCTAGCCAGAGATGTGGTTACTCTTTCTCAGGCATACACTATGATAAGCAGTGAGGAGAGTAGGCGGCAGGTTCAGTTGTAGAGTCCACCTACAGAACACTTTGTACATGCTGGAATAAAGCCAAAGGGTCCTACTGATAAAAATGAGCAGATATGTGAATATTGCAAGAAATCGAGGCATACAAAGGACACTTGTTGGAAGCTTCATCATGAGCTTTTTCCTGATAGGTTTAAAAATAACAACAGCTCTAAGAAGGGCAGTCAGGTAGGAAAGCCCAAGACAACTAATGTTGCTACAATACCTGAAGGAGGAAATCAGGAGAGAAGAAAAATCAACCATTGAGCAATTGGCAACAATGAATGCGGATTATGAAAAGTATGGGAGGCTAATAAATCACTTGGAAGCTACTGTTTCTTCATCTCAATCTTCCAACAACAACACATCATCTTCATCTGCATTTTCTCACTCATGTATTCATGCTTCTACAAATCATGCTTCAGTTTCAGATAATCATAAAATCCCTTGAATTATTGATTTCGGTGCATCAAACCATATGACCAGCCTATCTAATATCTTATGCTCATACCACCTTCTCTCTGGCAAAGAGAAAATATCCCTTGTTGGCAGGCCTCTTGCTCCCATCTTTTTTAAAGGGGATATAAAGACCTCTGGCACCCTTCATTTATCCTTTGTCCTTCATATTCCTAAACTTAAAACAAACATTTTATCTTTTAGCAGCTTAACTAAATCCATGAATTGTAGCATAACCTTTTTTTCCCATTCGTGTTTTTCAGGACCTGCAATCTCAGAGGACGATTGGGAGTGGCCATGAGACAAACATAATATACTTGTTGGACACACTGGATAGAGCTTTTGGACCACCAAACAGAGTTGCTTTAGAGTCAGTTTTGTTAGATTCTGTTAATAAAGTCTTGTTATGTCACTTTTGGTTTATTCATTTGTCTTTTTCTGCTTTGAGTCATTTGTTTCCAAATATGTTTAAGGGAGTGTCTTTATCGAGTCTTCATTGTGAGTCATGTGAACTGGCATAGCATTGTAGACATTCTTATTCAATAAGCAATAAAAAATCTCTTTCTCCTTTCATATTGTTCACTCTGACGTGTGGGGGCCATATCATTTGCCAACTATGGGGGTTTACAGGTACTTTATCATTTTTATTGATGACTACTCTCGTTACACTTGGATTTATCTCATGAAATCTAAGGATGGAGTACCAATTATTGTACAAAAATTTCATGAAGTCATCATCACCCAGTTTAACACTCGGATAAAAATATTCCATTCTGATAATGCTAAGGAGTATTTTGAGAAAACCATCTCCGCCTATCTTGAAACTTTTGGGGTTATTCATCAAAGTTCTTGTTCCTACACTCCACAACAGAACGGGGTCGCAGAAAGGAAGAATAGGAATGTGGTTGAAGTTGTCAGACCCTCCTGTTTGCATCCCATGTTCCTATAAAATTTTGGGGAGATGTTATTCTTACTACTACTTTTTTGATCAACCGTATGCCCTCTCGGGTCCTAAAATTCAAAACCCCCTTTAGCCTTTTCTTCTCAGATGATATTTTTTCTCTTAGTTACTGTGTTTTTGGGTTCACTTGCTATGTGCATGTTCACAATCATCAAAGGCACAAGTTTGAATCTAAGGCTCGTAAATGTGTTTTTTCTGGGATATGCTTCCACATAGAAGGGATATTGTTGTTTTGATCTAGTTAGTGGCAACCGCTTTGTATCTCGGGATGTCACATTTGCTGAGTTGATTCATTTCTTTAGCATTTCTCCTAAATGGGAGAAATCTGAAGAGTCATTTGCTATGTCTCTAGTTGTTGCTAAGATGACTCCATTTAGGGTTTTGTTATCTCTAGCCGCTACTTTTGATTGGCCTCTACACCAGTTTGATGTTAAAAATGCCTTTTTGAATGGAGACCTACTTGAAGAGGCCTATATGTCTTTGCCTCCATGGGTGTATGGGAAGGAAATGCAAGGCAAGGTGTGTAAACTACAGAAATCTATTTATGGTCTCAAACAGTCTCCTCGGGCTTGGTTTGAGAGGTTCAGGGTTGTTCTTGTCTCATTTGGTTACACACAAACTCAATCTGATTATACCCTGTTCTTAAACAGAAATGGCTCTCTGGTGACCTTCTTGATAGTTTATGTTGATGATATTGTGGTCACGGGTAATGACACTCAAGAGGTCAGTAAACTAAAAAGTTTTCTTAACTCTAAATTTGAGATCAAGGATTTGGGAGATCTTCGGTATTTTTTGGGCATTGAAATTGCTAAATCTAAGGATGATATCTTCATTCCTTAGTGTAAATATGTCCTTGACCTCCTTACTAAGACTGGTAAATTTGGAGCTAAACCAATCTGATAAGGGGGTGTTTCAGAGACTATTTGGGAAGTTGTTATATTTTTGCATGACTTGGCTAGATATTTCCTATGCAGTAAGTGTTATTAGTCAATTTATGCATTCTCCCAGAGATACTCATTTAATTGCTACAAAAAGGGTTCTGAGTTATTTGAAAGGTACTCTAGGGAAAGGTATTCTATTTGCCAAACATGGACACATGAAGCTGGAAGCTTTTACTGATGTTGATTGGGCAGGATGTGCTGATGATAGGAGATCCACCTCAGGTTATTGTGCTCTAGTTGGTGGGAACATTGTGTCATGGAGGAGTAAGAAACAGTCTGTAGTTGTTAGATCCTCAGCTGAAGCAGAATATAGGGCAATGGCACATGGTGTGTCAGAATTACTGTGGCTACGATCCCTTTTAGAAGAATTAGGGGGTTGACTGCGAGAAGCCAATGATGCTCTACTATGACAACCAAGCAACTATTGACATTGCACATAATCCTGTTCAACATGACAGAACTAAACACATTGAGGTTGATAGACATTTTATAAGGGAAAGAGTTTCCTCAGGAGAAGTTTGTTTACCATTCATCACATCAAACGAACAATTGACTGATATCTTGACCAAGGGAGTTCGAAGAGGGAAAATGAAACACTATATAAGCAAGTTGGGCATGATTGACATCTATGCTCAGCTTGAGGGGGAGTGTAAAGAGACTAGGCCGAATGGGTCCAAGTATCTTCTCTTGTAATATATTTTCTTTTCTTATTGGCTAATGGGCCTGTTATTTCTTTTTGTTTAATCTCTTTATGTTATTGCCTAACTGGCCGCCCACTTAAGGGCATACTTGTCATTACTCTAACATTAATTCTTAATAAAAAAGGATTAGAGGAGAAAGGGAAAATAATTCGAACCTATCTTCTTCTTCCTTCTCTTTCCACCATCTTCTTCTCTTGTATTGCTGCTCTTACTTCTCTTCTTCATTTTTTCCCTCTAATATTCAAATTTACACCTAATATTTGATGACTGATTTACATCTGGCTCATATAAACTTATATTAGGGATCGAACATTAAAGAGAAAACTAAGGAAAAAGAAAGTAAAGATATTACTTAGCTTGGGTTGAGGTTAAGATTAAGGTTCATGCAAATATGAAAAACATATATTCCAACAATAGACATGTTTTAATGCATATTCTTTCATGCATTTTTATGGGGTTCATTGTTAAAATCTTAATTTCACATTGTTTCATAAAAAAAGAGAAAAAGAAAAAATAACTCAACTTGTCATTAGAAAGCACTAAATGCAAGTCCTACTTAACCTGCCTAAATTGCACCCTACTTGACTCTACTACTCAGTTACGCTCAAATTGAGGAATTATACTTGCGCAAGTTGCTAATATGTAACCTCTAAGACCAAAAGAAAACATTGCTAAAACAAACAAAGAACCTGATAATATGTAACCTCTAAGAAAACAAATTAGGATTTGCTTCTCAATAAGAGGGTAGTACATTTCTCTCTCTCTCAGGTCCAAATATTGCTTGGTAGTGGGAACATATGCAAGTTTAAGAGTGTTAATAAAATACAGAATCCTAATACCAATTTAAATAGTTTCTACTAATATTAGCTTGAATGTTTTTGAAAACCATGTTCATGGTTATTTTTGTTTGCATATTGAGCTGAATTATTTATCTTTAAATTTCCTTGTAAGCAAGTAGTATGGATGCATTTTTGTGTAATGGATATGTCACATAGCAATGCAATTTTTTTTATTTGTTTTGTTATAGATATGTCACATAGCACATCTAAAGATGCATTTTTGTAGCACGGCATGGGCCCGCATGGGCTTGGGCCGTGGAACGTGCCGGGCCGACACCCAAGTTATCCCAGGGGAGGGCATCACTGCACAACCCACACTTTATGTGGATCCAACACTGCACATTTTACACCTCTAACCCTTATATTATTATTTTGATTAATAAAAAAATGAATGAGAATGACATTTGTAACCAAACAGGTTAAAATTTTACTCTCATTCTTGCTGTAAAAAAAAATCATTTTTTTGGAAAAAAAGTGTTTGGTTCATAGCAATATTTTCTCATTCTTTCCATTTTTATTCATTTTTTTTTCCATCTTAGAATTTCATCTTGGGTAAGAATGAAAAAGAATGAGAATTGAACCAAACATGGCCTTAATATTCATCCAAACTTATTGACTTTTTTAATAGGCTATTCTAACAGTTTCGGTCATTGACATATACCGGTGATCTAAACTCATTATATTTATGATTTTTTTTCAAAACTTATAAAAAGAAAATATGTTTTACATTGTAAATGATTTTCATTGTAGGAAAGAACTACAATAAGGATCCATGAATGATCTATTAAATGCATTGATCTAAGAATAATTTATATCAAAGATGAATTTTTCTTAATTTTAAAAATAAAAAAAAAATGATTTATTTCGCATATTCTAAATGATTTTCATGGTAAGAGAAAACTATAATATGGATCTATCGATGATTCATCACTCATTGATCTAAGAAAAACTTTATGTGGCTTGTAATGATTTTTTAGTACATTGAAAGCTCAAATATTGATGAATTATTAGTAAAGTTATTGTATGATATCTATATGTTTTAGAATCCCGATGTTGTTCATTATAATGTATTTCTTTAAATAAAATATTAAAATATGTAGTTCTTGTGTGTTTATATCTTATCCATAAGACAGCTTTGTTCTTTACCCATTTTATCTCCATTTAATATCCTCAAAGGAGATGACCATTATATTTGAACCAACATTCTAAACCATTGAATTTGTGCCTCAAGATCAGTCAACTAATATTGAAAATCAAGCGATGTGCATTTATTTCTAGTAATTTTGGCCATTGAAGTGTTACAATGATAGATGTATCATATTAACCCAAAGACCTTCCAATCAAGTTGTTTCATAAGTCCACTAGACTAATGTATTTATCTCAACCATCAAAATGCTGCACCATTATTCAATTAATCTGAGCCATTCAAAAAATAAGGGTGCACCTTGGGCTGAACGTCTTGACTGATCTAGCCTGTAAATTTATATGGGTTGGGTTTGGATTTTTTATTTTTGATTGGACTTGAATGCAAAACCTCAAGTTGGACTTGAGCCTAACCCTTAGGTAACTTGAGCAATTGAGCCTAACCTAACTTTAACTCAATCTGAACCAAATGTATGTAAAGTTCCTCATCAGATCTAATAGTCTCATCTAAACTTGATTGACGAACCAAAGCTTAGATTGGGCCTTATGAAATTTTAGTTTAAACGGGTCCAAGAGTTGGACAGATTGGGCTTGAACCTTAAGTCCAATGCTTAGGATAGGCTTTTAAGTTTTAAACGTTGATTTTAATGGAATAACAAGAACAAAAATTATAAATTAGAATATAAATATAATATGGACATTATAGGGTTTATTTCTCAAAAATTTAATGTCGTGGGTCAAATCGTTCGATCTGGATGGTTAAACCGTTAACCCAAAAATCAATGGTCAAAGCGATTCTGTTTTGGGGTTGGTTTTTAAAACCTTGCCAAAAACCATAATCAAAATTGTGGAGCCACACTCAAAATCCACATTTTAAAATGATTAAATAGTGACAATTGGGCCTATTTTTAAAGATAATCAAATAATAATGATTTTGTTCAATATTAATTAAAAGAAAGATACATCTAGCGTTCTAGCTAAAACTCCATTAAATTTCAGTTACAATACATTTAAGTAACTTATTTAAAACAATCAACAAAATATTAAATTTGTCCTTAAATTAAAATCTGAAAACATTATCACAAGGACAAAATTTGTCCAAATAAAATTTCAGAAAATTTTGAGGGCTATTGATACTTTCTAACGTAGTATAGATAGATACTTACTGAATCAACACTGGAATCTAGGCTATCAAAGTGGTCACTTAAAATCAAGCAATTAATTTTAGCCATCCAAATAATGTACTAAATTAGTCTAAAAATTAAGGCCATTGAAGACCTCCAAAGGCTAAAACAATGGACTAATCTTATCCATCCAAGCGATGTACAAAATCTCAAACTAATCAATCTAGTTTGTTAATGCCAGTGCCCTAGCCCAGTTCTGCTTGAGTAATTATCCCACTGGGCTAAATTTGCAAGTTCCCTGTTCTAGAACTGGTTCTTATTTCTTAGCCACGCAAATATTTATTCTGCAGCTATATCATATTAGGCCCAGCCTAGACTCTTCTGCCTTCTGGGCTGCAGATATCAGGGATAGCTATAGGTCTATTGCATAAGTCTGGATCTCATCCCAACAAAAAAAAAGCATCCCCACATATCCCAACAGCATCTGTGTCCATACATCTAACCCACCATCTAGAGGTGTAAGTCGGCTGTGCTGCCCGTGGCCTGGCATGATTTGGAGCCGGCCCGGCCCGGCCCAGTCCAATGGTCCACGGGTTGTGCCATGGCCCAGCACAATTGTATGGACTGATGGGCTGTATCAGGTTTGGGGTTTTAGGTCAGTGGGCTGGGTCAGAATGACCCGCTCTATCATGCCATGCCACCCATGGCTCGTGGGTTGTCACGACACACACACACACAAACAAATATTAATAAAAATATATTTTTTTAAATTTATTTAATTATTGTATACATTAAAATTCATATAAAATTAAAGTTTTCAAATTTTTTAAATAAATAGATTTGGCCCGATCCACAGTCATGTCTAGCCCAAGGTTCAACCTACAAACCAGCCCGGCCCGTTTTATACATCTACCACCATGTATAAGATGTGCGGACATGAATCATGTTGGAATGGCTTTTGTTGGGAGTACATCTCAACTCCTATTGGACAATGAACCTTGTCACGGAATGCAAAATCTAAGGTTGTGTTTGGTTTGAAGGAAAATGTAGAAAAAGGAAGGAAAAGATAAAAAAAACCTTTACAAACCTTGTATAGATTTTCCTGTCTTTCTCTACATTTTCCTTCAAACCAAACATTACCTAAAAGCTTCTAACATGAACCCAAGATCAATGCGGCCTTGACCCAAGTTAACGAAGAAACTCAAACTAAAGCTATCAATCAGTCTTGAATCAATTATTAATGGGTTCTATAAAATCGATCCAGAATTGTACCAATTATTTATCCCAATTAGACTTTGACATTTATAAATATAATTACTATGAATAACAACTTGAAACTCCATTTTTTAACAATATAACTATTCAATGGTACGAAGCAGCAAGAACCGATCTTGGTCCAATTAATGAAACCACGAAACCATAACCGACATAATCAAGTCGGTTGGGTTATATTGAATAGACCCAACCCATTAACACCTCTATCCGAAATTGGGAGAAGAGAAGTGGTCTCACTTTTTAAGCGTGGTTTAGGATTGAAAACGAAAATGTTTCAACCTTAACTGGATTAATGCTAGGGACTGTGGAAGCCAGAAACGAGCAACACAGATCGAACTGACTTTGTAGTGATGGAAGACATGAATTTGCAACCCAAACTTGATTAGTGCAGTGGCTCTAGGAGCTCGTTGGATGAGTTGGCCATGGCTGCAACTATCTAAGGAAATCCGTCCCAAAAGTGAACAAGTATATCACTTTAGAGTGATTGGGTGTTCTGTATGTTTTTTTTTTTTCTCTTTTTGCTGCATCTTTTTCATCATATAGCCAATAATTGCCCAGTTCTGTCTCCACTCCCAAACTAATTTCTCCACCTAATGAATCAACGTCATAAACCGAAATAATTGATGTTGAAGTCCATGCATCTTGATCGACATATACTTGGATTATTCCAAGAACCAATGTAGTAAACTATGAACCTGGGCAATTTGGGTCGGCATGACCCAGGAAAACGTTGTCAATATTGGGGGCTTCATCTAGATAGTAGTCATGGGCTCCTAACAAACTCATAAAACAATTCAAAAGGAATCTTTTGGGTTGATGCACAATCTTTTAGGAGTGTTTTTTATGTATTAATTTGTGTACTTTTTTGTTTTGTCATTTATAATGTATAATGTATAATGTAGAGAGAGAGAGAGAGGGAGGAATGGGTTCATTCTGAGATTGAATGATTTCAAGGTCGGCCTTTATTTTCCTTAAATACCCAATAAATTGAGATATAATATAATAATAAATAGAACTAAGAAGATGTCGACAAGCACAAAGATGATGGTTTTCTGGAAACAATGTGCTAGGATTACTGTTTGGGAAATGGTGGTGTCCTCATTTCATCAGAACTGCATGTACTGCAGTTACCATTGATTTCATGTATATAGGACCTGGACCCACCATCAGTTTTCATTGATTTTCAGCTCTCATTTCTGACTAACCTGAAACTTGAAATTTAGTTGAAACCTGTTTGGAATTAATCCTGATTTGATACTTGAAATTAATAAAACTGTTTCCTTTACAGTCTTATGCATGTGGTATTTGAAACCAAAGAATCCTTTAGTAGAAAGCCACAATGAAACCCTTTCCAGCTTCCAAACAGCCTACTGCAAAACTAATGGCGGAATGCCTGTGGCATCTCAGACAAATTTTATCAAACGATGGAAGCAGCAGCAGAGACACATCAATCAAACATCTTTTCCTTTCAAGTCTGACCATGCAGAATGCTGCTGCTGAGGATGATCAGTCTGGGACACAAGGGAAGTTAAGGAGATGCAAGGACTGTGGATTATTTCTGTTTAATTGCATACCCAAAACACAGTAAAAGTTGATGCATTGTCGGTCAACAACCGGTAAAGAAGATTTAATATTAACGATAAGAAAAATGCACATGAGAGTTTTGGGCAGAGTTATAGCAAGTCGATATATATGAGCAGCCTCATTCTTTTCTCTATTTACAAAAGCAAAAAATAATTGGTTAATCTTCTTAGCTCGATAATCTTAGTTTGGTGAAGGCGCTCAACCCATGTGGTAGGATTTGTTGGAGTGCAATAGCAGGTTCGGTCACCAACCGGTCAGGGGTCCGGTTTGGGACATATCAAAGGTTGGAGTTTAATAGCAGGATCATTGTCCTCAAAGCCTATTATTGAAGAAAGTGGGACCCCTTCACTACAGTAAAGGGTGAAATTGATGTAGGTAACCTAGGTTCATCCAATGTTGGAGGTGTGTTAAGAGAAGGAGAATGTATACGTTCCATGGATATGGCCATGGTGGTTGACTCCAAAAGTCTAAGGAGAAATGGGCCGGAGAAGACAAAAAATGGCCAAACCCCCGAAGGGGCTACACCATGTACCCTCTAGTGAGGGATTAGACCATCATAGCTCTTTTGCAAGCTAGTTATCTGAGACCTGGAATGGGAGGAAGGTCTGAGAAAGAGCCTCCAAAAGAGAGAGACAAAGAGAAAAATGAGGTCTGACAAATGTTGGTCATAGGGCCCCTAGATCTAAGAATAAGGTATTTATATTTTCCTTAATAAAATGTTTGTGGAATCTTGTAATACATGCTTTCCTGGGTTAATTATTAGACCAGACAAGACCAGATGCACTTTGTTGGGTCTATGGCAGTTTGCAAATCTGCTTTTACAGAAGGAAGAATACCGGTTTTATATTTAGGACCAATTGGGATGGATGATTCACTAAAAGATGAAGTAATAACCCTACTCCAATATTTGAGATTGACTAAACAGATGAATCTCCAACAAATTGAGGTGGAGGGGGATTCCAAGTTAGTAATAGGGTGGGTGTAAACAAATAGCTTGGGAATCTTGACCCATAGAAAGACTGTAAGGGAAATCAAGTGCCTAACAAGGGAGATTGAGGTATGCTAATAGTTTGGCAGATAGTTTAGCTAAGCAAGGGATTCAGAGACAATAGATGTATCGGGCACATTTGTAATTTCTTGGGAGATTAACTCCATAATGGGGTTGCCCTTTTCTCACAACTCCTGGTTGTACTCTAGCCAACACTCTAGCAAAGCAAGGGATTACTAAGGAGGAACTGTTTTGGGCAAAGTTGTAATAGCAAGATACTTTGAGGCTCAACACCCTTTCCTTGGGTGGGTGGCAATTGTACTTCATATATATATATATACATGGTGGGCTGTGTAAGATTGGAAGCTAGAATTTGAAATGTTTTATACAATTTTAAGGGCTTATCTATGCATATGCATGTGTTTCTAGCTTCAACTAAATAACATAAACTAACTAATAGTTTTCATGTTTATAATTTACCAATAAACTTTATACAGAAACATAAAAAAAAAAAAAATAGTGTTTTATCTCTTACCTTGTGTTTTGATAATACATAATGAGCATCCACATGACACCATAATCTGCTACGTTTCCCAGTCTCCTCTGGAGGTTCTTCTCGAACAATTTCCCTCCCCATGTCTCGTATTATATTATGCATCATCAACTCATTTCTCAGATTGATTTTTAGAAGAGACCTACTAACAAGATCACTTATTCCAATTTCTGGAAAGAAACCACAACCATCCAGTATTCCAGTTACATTATTCTTGTTCTTTCCAACAAAGAAGCATGCAATATCAAGGAATATATCTTTGTTTTTATCGTCTAGCAAATCAAAAGTTATTCCAAGTTTTCTTTGAACTTGATCAGGTGGAATATTTTCAAGTTTCCCCAACCTTTGATATGTCCCAAACTGAACCTCTGATCGGTTTGGTCACCAAGTCGGTTTTAAAAATCATTTCCCAAGCCTATAAACCCCCTAACTCAGGTGTAGGAAGGATTCGATTCCAAATCTCTGCTACAACCAGTAAGAGACTTTACCAAACAATCGATTATCACCTTGCAAATATTATCATCTAAACACCATTAAAGGAGTGTTTGATAATATAATTAATTTTTATTTTTAAAAATAAATTCAACTTCCATATCAACAAAAACATGTCATGATTTGACTTTATTTTTAAAAACAAAAACAACTACTGCATCAGCAAAAACAATTGGTTCATATTCTATTTTAGGATCAATGACAAGTGAAATATGCAGAGCTGGACCAATTTAAAACAAAACCAACAATGTTGTCAAATACCGCCTAAATTGGCCCAACTCTAGGTATTTCACATGTCAGTGGTCTTAAAACAGAATGCAAGCCAAACATTTTAAACCTTGAATAAAATAAAAAATAATAAATTTCCTTGGTAAGTATCGACTTAATGAAATGGTCCCATTAATGTGCACCCGGGAATTCATGGTTGGTACAGGACTACATGTGATGTGATGTGAGTGCTCCTTACAATGTACAATGCCAAGTGGGGATGCAACTGATTGGGTTGGGTTTGAGATAAACCAAAGCCCAAACACAGGCAAAGAGTAACTTAACCCTAATCCAAATCAGATTTTAGAATTTTTAACAGCGACCCAACCTGAGTTACTTCAAATTGGATGGGTTTGTTCACAGTATTTTCAACCCATCATCGATCCGATGACTAATCACAATTTTCAATTTGGGTCAACAATCAACATTTAATGTGTTCTTTTTTTTTTTAAATCTTGACCAACGAACTATCAACCCAAATGGTTGAATTGGTTAATTGGGCTTTTATATTTCATTTTTAGTTTTTATTGCTATTCGTTACGGCTTGACGCCTTGACCATTAACCCTTATGAATGAACTAGTGACCCATCCACTCGGAGGAAAAAGGGGTTCGGCCATGGAACTGGGTTGTTGCATATATGACAAAAATAAAAAGACAAGCATTTAATAACACCAATATATTATATACTTTATATCATAGCACTGAAAATGCATGTACTAAACTACTATGCTTAGGATGGGGACGAGTTTATCTTCATGTGCGCTAACCACTAAGCCATAAAGTACAGTTAAAAGTAAATTGCATTTCATGGCTAAGTACCAAATTGAGTCATGGGTATTCTGTCATGGACCCCCAAAAAAGGAAAAAAAGAAGAGGAATGGGCACCTTATGTATCTCTGACTGGCTACACTCTGGTCCATGATTCATCACGGAAAGGAACTGAGTCAAGACTTTCTTTAGGTAAATGAATCTGGATCAACAATTCTGTACTTGGCAAATTGGAACCCCTTGGCTTGTAGATAGTACAAAATATATAATTTATTACTTTGTCCTTGGTTTGATAGAAAATAAGAGAGAAACAGTAGATAGTACAAAATATATAATTTATTACTTCCAATTCATTTAGGTTCGTTTATGTCATAAAATTCTTTAAAAACTTTCTCTCAACTTTCTGTTTTTTTTTTCTTATTTATATATCACAAGTGGAATGGCCCTTGTAATGCACGGGGTATTTGATATTGATGGTGATGTTTGACTATATTTTTAAATCTCGATCACTGATGAAAGTTCACATATCGTTCAAGTCCTAATGCAATTATATAATACATAAAAAAAAAAGACTATCCTCACAAAATGGCAAGATCTGAATTTTATATTTATAAAATGTTAGTTGCAATTCTATGATCTATCAGATTAAAACATTAATGCACAAAATCAATGATAAAATTATATTCAACAACATTATATATAGATACAGTTCATCCCAATGAAAGGCAAAATTTATGGAGAATTGGAGATGCCACTCTTAATCGATCTCCTGTTTTGTAACAACTTAAAACCTATGAAAATAATTACTATTAATGGTTAGAAGTAAACTAAGCTATTATGTTATGTTAATTTACTCAATTAATTATTGAATAGCAGAAGCTATTATCTAAGATGACTATTAAATAACTTACATTTAAGCCTAAAAACATTTTCTTCTTACTTTTTAACTAAAAGGAGATAAAGAAATTAATTGGAAACAAAATTTATCAACCAAACACTAGAATAACATGTATGCAAACACCTTCTAGGCACGTTGATCACCTCCACACACATGATAACATATAGTGCCAGTGGCCAAATGCCCTTATAAGATGTGGCCCCAACTGGCAAACATGTCTAGGGCCCATGGAATGAAATTTTTGTATTTTGTGTAATTTTTGTCATATTTTTTCTTTTTTTATATTTTTCTAAAATTTTTTTGTTTAATTCTACAATTTCTATTTGTTTTTCTGTAATTTATGGTTTTCTTTGTTTATTGTAATTTTTGTTATTTTTCATCAATTTTTATGATTTTCTACATTTTTCTGTTTTTTTTGTTTTTTGTAATCTATATTATTTTCTTCATTTTCTATGTTTTTCATAATTATTTTGCATTTTTTTCTTTAATTTATGTTATTTTCTACATTTTCTATCTTTATTTGTATATTATGTATTTTTTATAGTTATATTTTTTTAGAATTTATGTGTTATGTGAAAAATTAATGGGTTGGGCAGGTTGGGTTGGGTTGGGTTGAACCCAAAATGGGTCATTAACGAGTTGATGGCTTTTTAGAAAGGACAATGTTTTTTTTTTTTTCCTTTTTGCCAACTACTATCATGCACCCTCATATAGAATTGGGATATGTTGGAAAAACCCAAAAACTAAGGGGTAGAATTGTATGGTAGTAGATATAAATTCTTATTTTATTCTACAGTTTTTGTTCATTTTTCTATAATTTATGGTTTTTCTTTGTTTTTTGTAACTTATGTTTTTTCTTCAATTTTTATGATTTTTTAGATTTTTTGTAAATTTTCTCTATATTATTTTCTTCATTTTTTTGTGTTTTTTTTCATAATTATTTTGCAATGACAATATATACAATAGAAAAAAAACTAGATAGTTGAGGGTAAAGTTGGAAAATCAAATCAGGGTTTTTTGACCAAACCAATTGCAACATTCTCATTTTTCGATATGGTATAGATTTGTAATTTATGTTATTTTTCTTTGACTTTTATGATTTTTATATTTTTTGTAAATTTTCTATGTATTTATTTGTTTTTTGTAATTTATATTATTTCTTCATTTTATGTGGTTTTTCATAATTATTTTGCAATGACATATATATAATGGGAAAAATAGAAAGTTGAGTGTAAAGTTAGAAAGTAAAATCAAGGTGTTTTGACCAAATCAATTGCAACATTTTTATTTTTTTAGTACTAAATTAATATTAAGCCTATAATAGGATTCTTATTATCTAACTAAAATTAATTTTAATTCAATAAGATGTGCCTTTTGTATTCTTTTCAAGTTTTGTGTTTATATGATTTCACATGCACCATGTTAATCCTAAGTGAGGTTCATGAATTTTTAATTTTTATTCTTAATATCAAGGCGAATTTATAGAATAATTGATTGATATATGATTTCAGAAAAAAACATAAATAACGATAAATTATTGGTTATGAGATCTCCAATCACCATTTAGCAGCCCTTGTGTTTCATGTGTGTAATTGATGAGAATTTATACACGGTTGAAATGAGTTAAATAAAAATAATAGGTAGCAACAAGGTCACCACCAGAGAGCGTATGTGGCCATTTATGATAAGATCAAATACTTAAATGATAAAAAAAGAACATTGGAAAACAAAAATTGTTGATGGTAAAGATGGAAAGTAAAATTAAGATACAACCATGTTAACGATTTGCATTCTCATTTTTTATTGTTGGAAAAAGTTTGATGGACAGCGTACGGTTCATGAATCATAGTATACTGGAAAAACAAAAATCTTAAAGGGTAAAAATGAAAAGTAAAATCAAGCTTTTTGACTAAAAATTAACGTAGGGCCTCATGGATATGATAGTCAAATAAATTACCGGAAAAACAAAAATATAGAGGATAAAAAAGAGAAAGTAAAATCAGGTTTTTTGACTAAAAAGTTGTTACCACCCTCATTTTTATAAATGGTACGAAAATGTATCATATGATATTCTTTGATTTTTAAACGTTGTGATATTGTATATTGGGAGTGTATGTTATCTCCTCCTATATTATCTAACCCTTAAACTTTCTTATGAAAAATAAAAAGAAAAAAAGAAATTATGAATATTGTGTATTTTGCTCATATCGATATTTTGAACCTTGACTTTAAAGCTGTATTTAATTTTTTATTTCAACGGGGAGCAATTAATTATTGATTCGTTTTGGATACTATCTTCATGCTTTGATTAGGTGTCAAATTTTTTCACATTCCAATTAACTATGCCATCATCATCGTCATCATCCTATATACACGTGGCTAATATACCCATTTGTTTTTTTTTTTTTTTTTGTCTTTGTTATATTTTCTTGAAGGCCAAGAATAACCACAGCTTGTTTTAAGGAGCTTGTAGCCATCATCATTCATCATCAATGGGGAGATTTGATTTGGAAATGTAAATAGGTGGAGTTTGATACAGATAGGCCTTGACCCGAATCCATCCCAACTTTATCAGACCTCAATCCGAACCACCCCGTCCCATGAATAGGGGAGAGGGTCATTTTGTTGTAGAGGCCCAAATGAGGAGATAGATGTATTGGGCCCATCCTTGAAAGGTGTTGGCCACACTGAAGCCCAAATTCACTGTATTAACAAAAACAGGAGACAGTGCACTTCACTTAATATAACTACTATAGAAAAGGAAAAGCACAAATCCTTGGCTAAGAATCACTGATCAGAATGACTTTTTCTGGACCCAAAAATCATGGTTCAGTGGATCAATGTATCTGTATCTGGCCAGTAATTATCAGGCCCAACTTTTTACTGGTCCAGGTCCAGGTCCTAGCTTTTTCTCATTATTCTCACAATGGCTTCTATTAAAACTGTGGAAGCGAAAAAGAACCGGATTGCCCTAAAGATAGCAGAAAGGTGCCAAGATATCACATGAAGACAACCGCTGAACAGCCTCACGGGGTCCAAATCCCATGTATGAGCAAAAGGTCCTCTTTGCCTTGGCATTCGTCTGGCACCGTACCACTATCAATGCTTTTTCAAAACACTTTCTTGACTAAATGATTCCACCTTCTCACATTCAAATTTCAAAATACTTTCTCTTCGTACTAGTCTGCTGGTTATATTTTTCAAATGAGATTAGTGGGTGGCTTCATGTTGAACAGTCTCAATCTGCTATGTAAGCTTATTGGGACTTTAGGTTCATTGAGCCTGCCTGCACATTAAATTCATTGACCTAAATTATATTCTTGATTCAAAATAAAGTAATTTCATAACTTATGTAGGTTGAACATGGTTCAAAGTATCAATACGTTCAAGCGTTTAATTGCTTCAATACTCAATTTTTTTTCTTCTCATAATTTGCATATATTTTTTTAACCCCAAACTCCATTTTAGGTGAAGGGGTGGCCCCCTTAAAATTTTATTATCCATTTTCAAAAGAGAGAAAAATAATTTAGTGGAAGGTATAGCCGGCCTGCCCCATATCCAAAATACAAAAACTCTCACTAATTTCTCAACCCATTTCTGATATTAATGTATTCTGTGTATCGATACGATATGCATCAATATGATGTAAACCTAAATCAAGCCAATTGAGGGGTGGCTCAGTTGACATGTTAACTTGTTTGTTTCAATATAGACGTGGATTTGATTCTAATTTTAAGGAAGGGAAAGAATTGTTAGTGGTATGTATCACCAAATACAAATACAAAAAAAAAAAAAAAAAGTCATTTAAAAACCCATTAAGTATTATAAACAATTCCGGGTTGATGAGCATAAGCCATTGTTTTTAAAACCGGATCGGACCGGACGGTCAGACTGGAAAAACCGAGAACCAGTCACCTGATCGATTCTGTTTTCCTCCAAAACTGTTTTTTCCCTAAAATCGTTGATTTTGGTCAGCAAACCACTGAACCGACTGATTAACCATTTGAACAGCTTGACCGCTTTCCAATTTTTTAAATTTTTTCATTTTTTATCAAAACGGGCCGGCCATTCAAATCGAACGGTTGGACCATTCAAACCGGTAACCGGACCCTGACAGGTTCGGGCACCGGTTCGTTTTTAAAAACCTGGCATAAGCTTTGGATATCTTATAAGCTAATTAGCGACATTTATCCTAACAACCTTGACGAATAAATTAATGCTGAATTGGTTGGTACTTCTAACCAACCTAAACACGTACTATGAACCTGGCAATTGTCGGCAGCTGAACTACAAAATAGAAATTCTGTTGAAACTTTAAACACACAAAGTAATAAAGGAATGCTTTGATATAAAGGTTGTTAGCTGTTTCCCATTTGTCATTTAGTATTTGATTCAATGGAATTACTTAGAATTGCTGTACAATTGAATTAGAATTCCCTTTTGTCATTTATTATACAGACTTTGGTTTCTGCTGTCATTTCTCGGGCAGTGTTAGGGCTGTCAATGGATCGGGTCCGATTCAACGAACCTGCACCGATTAGACCGGTTCTGATTCCAGAGTTTGTCCTAATGGGTTGGTTCCGGTTCAACCATGTCCCGAATTGATTAGGACCGAACTGAGCCTATATATATATATATATATATATATATAATTAATAATTAATAAATTATATTCATGTTATAATATTTAAACAATATGTCTAAAATGGTTATTTCGGCAAGTTTCTTTCAAAACCCAACCAAAATGCCATTTCACATTTGCTTGCCCCTTTCATTTCTTCTCATTGAAAGGCAAAGTCTAAAACTTGGGAAAATAGAGAAAGAAAGGCCGAGCGCTGACCTCCAATGCCAAATAGTGAACTGTGATTCTGTGAACAGAGAAAGACGGACGCCGAATAGAGAAAGAAATGCCGACGTTGTCCGTCCATTCGTCTGTCAGCAATCTCTCATGGTCAGTGAGTCACAGCACAGGTATGTATCCTCATTCTCTCTCCGCCATTGTTCATAGTTTTATACGATATAAATTGAATGCATTGAATATCTTATAATTGTATTTTTTTCAATTCATTTAATATTAATAATTGATTATTCTTTTATCCTTATTTTTTATTAATAAATTTAAATATGAAAAGATAAATTTTATCCTAAAAAATTCCAGAAATATTACTGAGGCTATTCGTGCTTTTTAAAATAGTATAGATACGATTTCATCACCATTTTAGTTCATTAATTTGTAAAATGTAAATAGAAAATTAATAATTAATAATTTACTATTTAAAATTTATGCACACTTGAAATTGGGGAAAAAAGTTGGTTGCTTTTAACTTCTTTGTTAGTTCAGTAATAGGGATATTATTATCTTTTTTTCAAAATACTTATTATAATCGGATTCATCGAATAAAACCCGATTATCCCAAGAACCGATCGATTCAATTATGAATCCCAAATTACAGACCCTGTAGGGTTTAGATCGGTTCTGAGTTCATGAATTCTTTTATCGATTCGGGACTACCAGGTTCCGACCCGTTGACAGCGCTAGGCACTATTTGCCTGTTAGCTAGGTTTGAGGTCCACAATTGAATTAGCATTCTTGTTGGGTAAGGAGAAGATAAACAAATAAATCAAAGTAACAAATTAAATAGAGAGTGTAAGAGCTTCCGAAAATCAAAGGATTTATTTTATTATGATGGAGAGAGAAATTGCTCAATTCATATAATGTGCAATAAAGGTTGTTCAATTCATTTTACAGTGGTAGTGAATATGGTGGAGAGAGAAATTGTTTATGATAGCAATTCAACTAAAAGTGGACATGAACAACCCTTTTTCTTTTTACTTCTTTGGGCCATCTTAAAAGCTACACCCTTTGGAAAGGGTAAGAGAGAAACTTGGTCCCTCAATTAGGGTTGCAAGTCAAGTTGCCTAACTTGAAGAATTTCAATTTTATTAAGTTTGATTTAGGGTTTAGGCCCATTGTAAATTTGACACATCTTAATCCAATCTTACCCAGGTTGCACCCTTACCCTCAACCATATTGCTACATTTAAGATTCTTTGGTCATTTATACTTTTTCAACAAATTCAGATTTAATAAATCCATCCCCTATTTCAAAATTATTGGATATTAGAATACATTTTATATGTAAATTAATCCACTTATAGTACATAGAAGGTAAACCTTTGGTTTCGGAAGGATATGATACCGTAATAAGACCGAAACTGATTATATACAATTCAATCGTGCTATAATACTGAAAAGCATGATGCCTTAAAAATTAATAACCGATCAACTGGTATCATAAAAGTCATAAGAAACCAATTAGCTGGTATTCATCAAAATTCACAAGGTATTGTGATTGGTTAGATACTCCAGTATATATATAATACCTATTTTTCTTATAATACTCCAGTATTCATCAAAATTCACAAGGTACCAAAATTTACATGTATGTATGGTTTTTAAAAACGAGCCAGTGATCGAATCAGTCAGGGGTTTGGTTATTGGTTCGTTTTGACAAAAAAAATAAAAATTAGAAAACGGTCAAAACTGTTCGAATGGTTCAAACGGTTAATAAGACGGTTCAGCGGTTTGCTGACCAAAATCAATGGTTTTGGGGAAATAATAGTTTTAGAGGAAAATGGAATCGGTCAGGTGATCAATTCCCGGTTTTTTTGGTCCGACCATCCGGTTGGGTCCGGTTTTGAAAACATTGCATATATATATATATATATATATATGTATATTGTTATATTATTAAAATACTCCAATACAATACATATTTTTCTTATAATATTATCACATTATGATGTTCAAATTAATACGTTAATTTAATAAATAAGTAGGTTTATTATCAAATTACAGGGTAGAAGGATAGTGTCTGGTTTGGAATTGATTATGCACATTTACTTATAGGGTTGAGACGAAGTTTAGCCAATTCTAGAGATAGACCAGACCTGACCCATTGACAGCAGTAAGTCAGGTAGCCAATTCTAGAGATAAGGAATGACCAGTTAACCAAATTTTTTTGAAGGTGGGAATAACAAGTTTAGCCAATTCTAGAGATAGGGTATGTTCAAATTAATACGTCACCTTAACAACAAGTTAACATCTAGATTAGACTCTTAGGGTTACCACTTGAGTTCTGGACAATCAATCATCTACATTTAGCGCCTGTTTGGAAAAGATGTCGTTGCTCCAGAAAACGGTGATACATCAACATTATATCAGAAAAACAGTGCTCCAAGAAATGTTTGTTGGTTTAAAATCATTTTCCATAAAAAATGGTGTTTCAAGTCACGCCTTAGAAATCGAGAAGGTATGGTTTGGAATAATGCCGAACTTTATGTTTTCTCGGGTTGTACTTCATTGCTGCCAACGAGGACATGATGTGGTAGTGACGTGAATTTCTTATAATGGATATCAGTGTTGAAAACAGACATGAAGCATTAGTACTAAATAGAAAATGTTATTGTTGTTTCAAGAAACGTCCTACCTCGTAGCAACATTTTCAAACAGAAAAAAAAAAAATACTTCCAACGCACACATCAATAGCCCTATTACTAAACAAGGTGAAGGTGATGGAGATTTTTTTTTTTTTTTTGATGATGATATCAACATTGGTGACAATATGGAACAAGAATAGATCAGTTAAGCAAAGTAACGAGTAGGACAAGGATTGTGCTTAGGCCAGCAAATAACCAAGAGAGCTCCTCTGATTGACTTTTCATCAGAAAGGTAAGATGGTGGAGCACACACTGTGGGAGGATTGGATCCTGAGAGAGTCACTTCAAAAGAAGTAAATTTAGTGATGAAGATCGATTCTACTGTGGAATTAATGTATAGTTCAAAAAAATATTTTTCAGAAAAAAAAACATATAACTAAATATCAGCCATTATTAAAAATAAAAAAAAAAGAACGGCATAACCAAATATCAGCCATTATTTGAAAAAAAAAGGCATCGATTTTCATGTGGAGATGTTTTTGGAAGAAACGGCATCAGTTCCAAACACCAGCCAAATGACTGGGTCAATTTCTATTCAAATCTTGCCTGTAAACTTCTTTATTGTTACAGAAGATGAACATTTGATTCATTAATTGTGAATACGAGGATTTGAACATAAGAATCGGGTGAGTAATGAGTTTGAAGGCACGTACAGTTCACATGGGTGAGAAGGATGAGTTGTATTCTGGTAAATGTGTCGCTCGTACGTATGCAGTCGTTTGGTACATCCTCCACCGTACATGTGCCAGGTGACGATGCTTCATTGGACCCAGATTCATGTCTAGGTACATGCATCCTACGTAGGAGAGATGAATGGTATTGATTATTGATGGGGTACGTACGTACTCCTGGCTAAAAAGTGAACAAGAAATTGAAGCATGGGCACTTTATGTACCTTCCAGTCGTTAGTACATCCCGGTCCAGTTCATCACGGATTGGGACTCTGATACGGCCCAATACTTTGAAAGCAAACCCACATATGGGATTGTAGTTGGTGTTTTGCTTTAAGGAAGTTCAATTGAGCTGAGTTCAAATTCTGGTTTGCTTTTGTTTCATGTTTTGTTTGGATTGGGTGGAGTGAGATTGGAAACGTAACCATGTGGTTCCCACTTTTTCCAATTTTTATATGGCCTTTTGGGGATGCAAAATTTGCATTATTAATGGATACAAATAAGATAAGATATGCAAATTTTGAATATGATAACAAGTACAGTTTTTTAACTCTCTCTCTCAGGTAAAAAAGGTGTGGGAACTTTCTTTTGAAATAAAGGACAGAAAAGAGCTAAAGCATAAATATATGAAAATGCAATTTCTCGAAACCTTCTATGTTGAAACAAACAACGCCTTCCCACCCTTTCATCAAGTAATTGGAATTTACCTGAAATATAGATTAAGGCTGCATTTGGTATTCTTTATTTTAATGATTTATCTCCTTTTTGTTATTAAAATGCCTTTATGAATAGCCTTTAAAATAAGGAATGTCAAATGCAGCTACGGCCGAAGTAAAATAAAATGGCCTAATCCTTCAATGGTGATCTCACTTTCAGTATCAGAACAGAAGCCCAACATCGCTCCCTACAGACCCATTCTACACCATAAAAAATATTAAAAAAAAAAAAGAAAAGAAAATCATAATGCTCAATGGTTGGTCCACTCTTGATTCTTCAAAAGCATTTTACTACAAAAAATTTAAGTTGTATAATTTGAGAAAACATATTTACTGGTCTAGATCCAATGCTTTTCATTCGTGGGCTCTATTAATCATGTCTAAGAACCAATCAAATATCATGGTTTAAAGTATTGACACTGCGATATGCAAAAGTTCATGTATTAGGGATATTCCCAATGTATGGATGGATGCTATATGCATACAGATTTTTCTTTTAAGAGATTTAGGCTCGTGATATTTATCGATAAAAATTGTTCTAGGTGTGTAGCTTTGAACAAGGCCATCTATGAGAGACTGTTAAGCATTGAACATGACCACATGTCCTAAATCTTAGTATTTAGTATTCTGGAAATACTTTGAACCATGCTAAAAAGAACAAGAAAGACTGAACCGGTCCATGAAATGCGTCGTCCTACATGCATCCTTCGTGGTTCTGTTTCTGGTTAAGTAATCAATTTATACTCATTGTAATAGGCCAGCTTGTCCGGACTTAATTAAAAAAAAAAAAAAAAAACAAATAAAAGACGAGAGTCGTCGAAGACCTCGGATTATTATGCGTCTAATCTTCCCAAGGGTCCATTTTCCACCACAAGTCCGATTTGACTAAACCCACCAAGTTTTCAAAAAATCAAGTTCTGTTTTGGACCAGATCCACTTCACCTAAATGCCTTAATTAATTGGAAGTTTTCAAAGTTCAACTTTCTTCATCTGGGCTTGTTTTTCTACCACAGTCAATGAATTAGAACCAAGGAGGGATTTTGTGTGGCTATTGGCTAAGCTCTTCCCACCTGGCCAACCCAGACCCAAGTGATTATTTTTCAACCCTTTCATTTAAGAGAGCATAATAATAAATTTATCGACCTAGGCCTCATTTTTTTCAAAATAATTAAAGCTAAAACGGCTCCAGTCCACCAATCAGAGGGCGAAACGTGACCCAAGCCCTGACAAGAGGAGTTTTCTTAATAATCGTGCAACTCCTTGTAATGACAAAAAGTAGTTCATGTATAACCATAACACCGCCCTTCTGGGTGCTCTTTTTTGTAGGAAGATTCCTTCTATGCTTGGTGAGCTTTCAATTCAGTTTCCATCTATGGAAAAAGTCAAAAGCACATACATGTGAAGGGGTTACTGGGGCATCTGGATGTCGGGCGTACCCGAATCCATTTATACCTAAACCCCGATCAGTTTATATCTATTTATGCAATGCAATTCTAGAATTTGAGCGGGTTGATATGACTAGGTTCCTAATGCCTACCCAATCTTGCCCACTATTTGGTCTGACTTTAGTAGAGCCTAGAAAAGTTAAGACTAGATATATTAGATTAGGTATTAAATTTTTGGGAAATTTTCCAATCAATACCTTTTAGTTTGGCTCAAGTGATAATTTGGTCTCCCATCTTTAAAATGCGATAATCCAGTATATGAATTTTCAAAATGTAATAATCTAGTACTTGTCATTAACTATTCTGTTAATAAACCATTAAGTGACATTTGAAAATTTAAAAATGCCCTTTGAATGTCATCTAATTCTCTTTATTAATCATCCAAACATTGACAAAGAACTGAACAATCCTAAATCCTAACATCTTTTGTTCAAACAAGTTGGAGATTGTTTAGAAAAATCTAGAATTTGGGATTGTTTGTTTTATTATCAACTTTTGGATGATTGGTAAAGAGAATTATATGACATTCTTGGGGTATTTTGGATGATTGATAAAGAGAATTATATGACATTCTTGGGGTATTTTTGACTTTTCAAATGTCACTTGATGTCTTATTAACGGACTGGTTAACAATAGGTACTGAATTATCACATTTTGAAAGTTTGGGTATTGGATTGTCACATTTTAAAGTTTGGGGACTAAATTATCACTCGAGCCAAAGTACATGGTAATAATTGAAAATTTTCCCTAAATTTAATTAAGTTTCAACAGCCCCCATAAGAGCCAAAGCTCAGGTATGGAGCTGCATAATCTGCATAGCAGTCTTGGTGCCCATTACTTGTCATCTGCTCCATTAGTGTGCAACATCGATTTGAAAATAATCCAACTTTTTTTTTTCTTTCTTTGAGCAACATGGCCGGGTGGAGAAGTATTACAAAGCTTAAAAACAAAGTTTGAAATATTGATATGTATTGTAGCGTTACATGTTGGTTTTCAGGGTCATGGGCACTATAAGGGTTCATTTGGTTTGCAGGAATAGGGATCTGGAATAAAAATTAGAATGGTCTATTCCGATTTCAACTGTTTGATTGGGTGGAATTGGGATCCCATTCCCATTATTCCCATTCTTAGTGGAATGGTATTCCCTCATTTGAGGAATATGTCATTCCCCCCCCCCCTCCCTTTGGAATGAGTTTTCAATCCAGCTGCTTCCAATTCTAGTTCGGACTCCTATTTGAACCAAACAGGTTGTGGAAATAATCATTCTTATTCCAATTCCAAAAAATTCTGATTCCGATTCCGATTTTAATTACAAACCAAATGAACCCTAAATAATAAAAGTTAGATTATTTTAATTATTTTAAATGCCAAAAACTAATGTGATGTGCTTAGGGAGCAACTTAGCATTGTTTCGCCTTTGAGCTGGGCCCATTCATATTTGATAAAAGCCCAACCTGAATCCGCCCAAATTGCAGGCCTAGGTGTATCCACCGCCAAATTATTATACAAATTTTGCATATCAAGAATATCAGTACTTATAACCTTGCTGACTTGCTCAAAGCAAAATGCATAAGACCATACGGCTAAAAACCATTTGATCATGGTATTATATTTCCTAATCAAGACCTATTGAAGATCATGGCAGTAATGAGGGTCCCCATTCTCCAAAAACCTAGGTACTGTATGAGCATCTATGTATTCCCATAGTTGTCTGAACTAGGTCGGGTTCCGGATGACCGGAACCATGTTTGACCCGATGATGAAACATTGATGGAAGTATAATTATACGATATGTGCTGGATTAATTAGCTGAAGACACCGTCCACAGCAGTAGGTAGTGACAAAAATTAATCTCCTCTGGATTAATGGACCGTGGCACCCTGCCTCCACTTTTGCAGGGTAAAGGGTGGGAGTACTGGGCCGAGAGTGACCCATCTCATGGTGACCCATCACTTCTACCTTTTTGTTGGATAATTGTGACCCATCACAACGTCATTATCTGGGGTGACAAACTTGATACGTGGCCCGTTTGGGGAACACTTATTTCAGTACCGGATTCACTGTTATGGGATAATTAGGTTCCATGAATCTTTGCTACGTGTCAAGCTACCAGGGACTGTGGAGCCACATCAGAAAATGTCTTCATTCCTAATCCAAACATACTTGTGAAGCTGGCAGAGCGGAGGCCCTCCAGCTTCCACAGCATCTCGGACCAATCTCTGGTTCACATTAAAACAAGCCCCTTAGACAATATAAGATGTCTCCTTTTTTGGTAAGCAAGGTGGCTGGATCTTCACGTGGGCACCATGTCACTATGGGCCCACATGAAGACCCAATGAATATCTTCACGTGGGCATGTCCAATGTGACTTTGGGTATCCAGAGGGATGGCCCATTACTACCTTTTTTTGGTTCAGGTACCCATTGAAGAGCCCCTGTTGGAGACCCATTACTACCTTTTCTTGGTTCAGGTACCCATTGAAGAGCCACTGTTGGAGACTTGGAGAGAGAGAAAGAAAGATCTGAACCCACAAGCTCACAACCATTGAAGAGCTACTTTCTGGGTTCCATTTATACAGATTTTCTCTCTCTCTCTCTCTCTCTCTCTCTTTGGTAGACTTTTTTAAGGTTTCTGATACTAAATGCTTCTGTAACTATCACCTGGGGATAAATTATCCTCTTCGCCAGATAAACTTCAGTAGCTACAAATCTGCAAATTATTCAGTTTTTTCCCATCAAAATTAAAAAATAAAAAATAAAGGTTTTTCTTAGAAATTAATTTTCAGTTTAGTTGTTCAAGAGAAATTCCCTCACCTACTTATTTGGAGGTGTGAATGCTTGAAGATCGACCAGAAGACAGTCAGAGTGCATGAATCAAGATTTGGGCCCGATACATTTCAGCTCAGTTCTCGAATTGGATAAAGACATTGAATCAGCTCAATTCCTGAATTGGCCAAATGGGTTGGTTGACCTTACCAACTAAAACATTGAATAGTAGTAGTTGATTAAAGGAATTATATATAAGCTTTAAGAGAATAATAATAATAAGATAGAAACTAAAAAAAAAGTTTTATTTCTAGTCCAATTATGTGAAAGAGTAATTCTCATAAATTTCTTCATACACAACGTTTTCAAGGTAGACCAGATTACAATCAAACTGGATGAATCGAAATGGATAGCTTAATTGTTTAGGCTCAGTTTGGAAAGAGTATAAATACAAATATATACAGTACAAATACATATAAAATAATACTAAATTCAAAATTTTGTACTCTACAAATTTGTATTTATAGCCTTAGTGTAATTGCATATTCCTTACATGCAAGAACCAGTTAACGAGTTAAAACCATTGGATTGGTCAAAAGAGTTGATAAACCAAATCAAATACATTGAATCACAATTAAGAATTAAGGTGGGGGAGGGGTGTTTGCCAATGTCAGCAAACAATGCTTTAGTTGGTTTTGGGTTTTTTTAACAAAAGAAACCGCCATGTCAGCAAAAGACTGCGGTTTTTGCTGACATGGCAACTGCTTTTATTTTAGAAAATAAAATCATTCACATAGGGAACACCCCCTAAATCAGTATTTTATATTTAAGGCGAGATGGCACCAATGTGTTGCATCTTTCAGCCCATAGATTAGTTCTTTGCTGGTCCAAGCTCTTATCAGTTTGACAAATATTAAGATTACAGTCCAGAATCATCCTGTTCATTGGCAGCTCAACTTGCAGCTAATCATCTATTTTCTATATAAACAAATTTCCATCATATTGTTTATTTTAATTAGTAACCCCACAATTCAGAAATAAAATTAAAATATGCAACAACCTACATACTTGCATGAACTTAGAGGTGGGTTGTCATTCACAGAGAAATTAAAAAAAAAAAAATACTAGTTGGGTTCATCCATATGTCCCTTTAGAAATAGTAAGAATTGGCTTCCCCACAAGTAAAGAGCCGTTGAAATAGTTAACAATTAAGATGGTGTTTGGAAGTGTGGACGTTTTTGGAATTGATTTTTAAGAAAAAATGTTTATACTTCTAAAACCCGTTTTTCATAAGAAAAAATGCTTTTGCCACGTAGGCAGTGAGCAATACTATGCTGTGGTAAGGTGATTTTCATCACCATATGCTGACAGGTAGGCACCACATAGGATATACATCAGTCAACAGTTGGGGCAAACTGTTCACTAAATTTGGCGTTTTATGCATCAATGGGGTCCCAATCTACAATTTTTCAATAAACACATGAACCAAACATTCATATATATATATATATATATATAAGGGTTTGTTGAAACACCTATATACATCTGACATAGTACCATTTTTTTTAAAAACTACTACAATTCCAAACATCCAATAAGTGAATATATCCCACGATCACTCAATTTTCATGGCTGATGGGGCATTATTATTGGTTAATTAAACAGCTCCTAAGATAACCATTTAGTGCAACTAATCAAGACTCGCTCAGGCCAGCATGGTCGGGGCTGGTCATCCAGATCGATTGATCGGGCGGTTAGCCTTTAAGTTATATAAATATTCAATGGTGGAATATAATTTTTTTTTAAAGATGTGCATGGTAAGCTGGATCAAGCACGAGAACATAATTGCATATTGTAGTACTACACACTTGAACTAATTGAGTTACAGAATGGAGCCTACAGTAGATTTTGTCTTGGCACATGGCCAACTAGGGAACCTAATCCAATGACCTTGGGCTAATATGTGCGTTGGGATCCAAACTCAAATGCCAGTCCAGATAGCTTGTTATTGCTCAATTTTGGAAACTGTTTTGCTTCTACCCATCGTGTTGATTTTCGTGCTTGGCATTGTGAGCCAGCCCAAGTGGCTTTGGCATTGGCTCGATGTGTTTGGTTTGACGAATCATCATCCCCATTGTCTTAATTTCCTTCTAAAGGGTTAAGGGTGGATAAATATTCTAAGTACATCGTCTAAAGTTGGTATAATAATTCAAGTTGAGGTGACTGTTTTTTTTTACTTGGTTATTCAATGAAAAGGGTAGGGTGGGAAGTGAGTACCACCTATTTGTGAAAATGGGTAAAACGAAAAGAGCCTTGCCCAAGTGGAGATAAAAGAGTGGTTCAAGTGGGATTACTTATTCATGCACACTTCAATTGAATAGGTAAAAACATTAGTAAAATAATTCAAGTTGGAGAGAGAGAGAGAAAGAGAGAAGAATTAAGGAAGCTAAGAGGCCAAGAAGAACCAATTGGATGTCCTATGAAAGACATTCAATGCAAGAACCCAAGTGGGTAGGAAGAGTTAAAAAGAAAACATGGAAAAATAATTGGAATAAGTGTGTTAGCAGTGAACACGGGGAGAGATTTGTACGACCATCTCCTCAAATTCTAAGTAGAGAAGTTAAGGCTTTTGGCAACAAATATAAAATAATCCCAAGTGGGATTTATTAAGGGATTTAATCTTCAACAGCTTCAATTGCTTCTAGTTCTCTCTTCTTTCTTCTTATCAGTATTCAGAAAGAAAATAGAGAGAGAGAAAAATAAAAAAGGATGAAGCTTCTCTGCTTCTCTTTATTTCTGCCCACACGTCATCGTTCCTACATGTAATCCACGCGGATTCAATGCACGGCCCGATCCAATGTTCAAAAGAAAAGAATCGAAGTGAAGACCCATGAATGAACAACGTACAGGCATGGGTCCTTTGCATCTGGGTCCCTTTCACTCGTTTCTTTTTGTGGGCCCCATTCTCAGCCCAGGAGGTTGACTAGACCCTAATAATCCCGACCCCAGTACAATATTCCTTCTTACGCTTTTGTGTTTTGTCACCACGCCACAGGCCACACAGCCCAGCCCAGCTTCCTCCTCAAAACTCAAAAGATTCGGCTATTAGATCTTTCTAACCCAACTTCTGTTGACTCTTATGTCCAATCCATTAACCTTACGTGTATGTGTCTGATTTAAAATAACGGCTGAACTGGCTGAAACTGAATTACTTATATTACTATATCCCTACCCCTTATAAGACAAAGCAATAAATCATGCAGTTTAGTCACTTCAGCCATTGCTTAACAAAATTCATTACAATCAACTCATTATGTCAATTCCAACGGTCACAAAGTGAGAGCCAAAAGAAGAGTGAACCCTACCCTTTGGTGCACATTAGAATTTGCATTCAAGGTTTGGTAAAAGTTTGATAGGGCTCCTAACCTTAAAATCTAGTCCTAACCCTAACCCTAATATCAATCCCTAACCCTAATTACTAGTTAGCCAATCCTAACATAAATTTTATAATACATCTCAACTGTGTATTAAAACATTTCATGTACTTGTCATTGGAAAATGCTCCCAATATAAGATTGGGATGTGATGTGGAGCACTTGTGAGGGTAAATCTGAATTCACCCTAACATCAATCCCTGACCACATTATCAGTTAACTAGCTACGTCTAGGTCACCTCCCAATATGTATGATATATTCATGATGTGAATGCAAATTTGGCCAGCTAGAAGGACATAACATAAACCTAAACCTAGTTTGGTTTTGCTTTCGTTCATTTACAGTGTCCTGTAATGGGTGCTAATATAATCAACCTATTTTACATAAATCGACTTTGAGTGCATAGTTTACTTTGCTCTTGTTTAATATAAAAACAGTTGAAAAAGTAAATTTGTTTTTTTTTCAAAGTTTAATACACAAATGTATTCTTACCAAACACCTAGTATAAAGTCACTTGGGTTCTGCATTTACACTCTTACCAAAAGCAAGTAAAAGTTAAATAATTAACCCAGAAAAACAAGTTGTTTATTGTTAAGCTTGAGGAGGGTTTCCTCAAAACCCTGTACTTCATTCTAAAATCTGATGTCTGAACCAGGGGAATAAATAAAGAATGATCCACCATTGCCAAAGAACAAGGTGTAGACAGCTAGGTAAACTCATTAAACAAATCAAAATTGCTTAATTACACGTTAAGCACGACTAAGTGCAGCTGATCAAGATTACAAAATTCCCCACTTGGACAACTTGATCCACTTAATCTTCACTACTAATTCCACATTAAACAAAATTAAACAATAGCCCTACCCCTATCTAACACTTTTCTTTCAACAAAGCAAACCCCATTAGGCCATTACCCCAACTCAACGCCCAATGAAGGAAAGGAGTAAATAAGTAAACAACCTTTTCTTTTTGTCTGATTTTTTTTGGCTGAAAAAACCAAACACAACCCCAAAAGAACAGAGGTTTCCGGTTTCCGGTTTCTTGCGGTATAGTAGGTGGGGAATAACAGGGAAAAGCGGTTTTGGGGACGGATTCATTGCATTTGGGAGGTGGGGGATTGGGTGTAATGTATTTGAAAGTGACGCCTTAAAAATAAAAGAGGTGAGGGGGAGAGAAGTGGCTCAGCCATATCAAATCAGACACCGTCTCCTCCCTTCTTCATTCTCTCTTTCTTTGTCTCTTCTTTTTTCCCTGGGTTTTCTGGGGTTTCTGATGAACATCGGCGTTTCACCTTTGTAATGCATTCGGTCGTTGAGGAGGGTCTATACCTGCTTCTTTGTGTGTTCTTCTTGGTGGGTACCTGTGTTTTGGCTCTCGGTAGGGGGGTTTTTGGTGGGAACCAGTGCAGATTCTTCTCCCCAGCGGATCTTCAACTATACCCATGCCGACCCTCGTCAACTACGCTGGTAAGCTTTGGATTTCTTTTGGGTTTTCGTTCGAATTTGTGGTGCTAGCTAGGTTGAAATGGAATTTATGGTTGTTGGGTTTTTGTTCTTGTGGTATGAGGTAGCTTAGGTTTGGATTGTGTTGGGTTTTAATATGTTGTGATTTTAGGATTCTTATTTGTAGTTGGGATGCTGTTAGGGCTTTGTTTGTAGATCGCGTTTGTTTTCTTGGTGATTTTATCTTCATTGTGGATTGAATTCTTTGCTGCGTTTTCTCTCGAATTTTATGATCATTTTGGTATTAGATGTGGATTTATTACAGAAACCCTTGAAATTATTGTTTGTAGAGCTGGGATTTTGTTATATATTGATAATAACAAGAAACCTGAGGGGGTCTTCCTACTATGGCTTTCCTGGGTCATGATATGAGCTCTGTCTTTGAGATCTGAGCATCGTTATCTTAAGATTATGTTTTGATAGTTCTTTTGGTTGCATATCCTTGTAAGAAACTCATTATTTGATAGTTTTAGGTCTTCTTTCTTAAGTTTGGCTTGTCGAAAAAAAAAAAAAAACAAAAAACAAAAAATCTTGTGGAGGCAAGTTTATCTGAGTCAAGTTTCATTTTTTTGGATTCAGGAGATGAGGATTTCTGCTCTGGGGGTTCTTTATATGCGAATCCTATGGATTCAAGTCTGCTGTTGTCTCTTGGTCCTCATGTGGACGTCTACTGCCCTCCTCGCAAGAGGTCTCGTATCAGTGCGCCCTTTGTTTTCAGAGGTGATAAGTTTGAGCAGCAGAAGCAGTCCTCTATTGAAGTTCTTCCGGATGAATGCCTCTTTGAGATCTTCAGAAGGTTGCCTGGAGGGCAAGAGAGGAGTGCCTGTGCTTCTGTGTCAAAGCGCTGGCTTGTTCTTCTGAGCAGCATCCGGAGGACTGAAATCTGTACCAGTAAAACTACACAATCTGCAAAACCTGAAGCAGGGTTGGTTCCAGATATGGGAGACGAGTCTTCTAAGCTTGATAAGGAGGATTCTCTTCCTGTTTCCAATGAGAATGGTGTGGCCTCTGTCGATGTAGATTTGGAACTTGAGAGTGAGGGACACCTCACCAGGTGTTTGGAAGGGAAAAAGGCCACTGATATCAGGCTTGCTGCCATTGCTGTTGGAACTGGTAGCCGCGGTGGGCTTGGTAAGCTTTTGATCCGAGGAAGCAACAGTATTCGTGGAGTCACTGATTTTGGCCTTTCAGCCATTGCTCGTGGTTGCCCTTCACTCAAGGCTCTATCCCTGTGGAATGTCTCCTCCATTGGGGATGCAGGTCTATCCGAGATTGCTAGTGGATGCCACATGTTAGAGAAGCTCGACCTCTGTCAATTGCCCTCGATATCTGACAAGGGTTTGATGGCAATTGCCGAGAACTGCCCCAATTTGGTTTCCTTAACAATAGAGTCTTGTTCAAAAATCGGAAATGAGAGCCTTCAAGCAATTGGTCGATGCTGCCCAAATCTGCAGTCCATTTCAATCAAGGACTGCCCACTTGTGGGGGATCAAGGAGTTGCTAGCTTGTTATCTTCAGTTTCTTATGTTTTGACAAAAGTAAAGCTCCAGGGTTTGAACATCTCTGATGTCTCTCTTGCTGTTGTGGGCCACTATGGCAAGGCTGTTACTGAACTAGTCCTCACTGGCCTACAGAACGTGAGTGAGAGGGGCTTTTGGGTCATGGGTAATACTCATGGTCTGCAAAAGCTGAAGTCTATTACAATTACCTCTTGCCGGGGGGTAACAGATCTAGGTCTTGAAGCTGTTGGCAAGGGTTGCCCTAACCTGAGGCAGCTGATTCTTCAGAAGTGCTTGTTTTTATCTGACAATGGGTTGATAGCTTTTGCCAGAAATGCAGCATCTCTGGAGAGTCTGCAGCTGGAGGAGTGCAATAGGATCACCCAATCTGGAGTTCTTGGTGCCCTCTCAAACTGTGGAGCAAAGTTAAAGGCACTTAGTTTGGTAAAGTGCATGGGTATCAAGGACGTAGTCTTGGGATTGCCACAGCTCTCTCCCTGCAATTCCCTACGATCTTTATCTGTTCGTCACTGCCCAGGATTTGGTAGTTCTAGCTTGGCTATGGTGGGGAAGTTGTGTCCACAGCTGCAGTACGTAGACCTGAGTGGACTTTATGGGATCACAGATGCTGGAATTCTCCCACTTATTGAGAACTCTGAGCTGGGTCTAGTGAAAGTTAACCTTAGTGGTTGCATGAATTTGACAGATGTGGTTGTTACAACCATGGCTAAGCTTCATGGTGAAACACTTCAGCTGCTGAATCTTGATGGTTGCAGGAAGATCACTGATGCTAGCTTGATGGCAATTGCAAGCAACTGCTTGGTGCTTCGTGACCTTGACATTTCTAAATGTGCAATCACCGACTTTGGCATTGTTGCTCTGTCTTCTACAAAGCAGCTCGACTTGCAAATACTTTCTCTGTCAGGTTGCTTACATGTATCTGACAAGAGCATGCCATTTCTTAAAAACATGGGCCAGAATCTGGTGGGCTTGAATCTCCAGCGATGCAATTCAATCAGCAGCAGCACCATCGAAATACTCGTGGAACATCTATGGAGATGCGACATCCTTTTCTAGGTATGAAGGAAGTAGAACACCCCATCGCAAAGTTAAAAGCACAGTTGTGGAGGATGGGGTCAATTGCATCTTGATGTTCCAGATTTCCAGCACCACTTGCAGATAGTAGCAGCAGCCATACATTCAGCTTTTCCACGTAGTTTTTGGGCCGTAAGCAGCAGGCCTTCTGGTATAGTGGGGACTCGGTTGTTTCCCAGGGACAATGGCCAATCACCCTCTCCCCTGTTTTTTGCAGTTCTCCTGTTCATAGGAAATCTGTTCCAACACTTAATCCCTGGTCATGAATCCCTGACAATAACAGTTACCGGGTCCTCTGGTTAGGATTTCTGATTTCATTTTAGTAGTTGGTTTCTTTGGTTTGAGTCATGGTTTTGTATTGCTGGGTGATGTCACCTGGTGTTTTAGCGTTAGCCGGCGCTCTTGGTCATGCTGGTGTGCGTGGGCTAAGCTTTCTCTGTTCAGGTCTTTCCAAGTCTGTTTTCGAGTCTGTCCACGTTGGTTTTACCGAGTCTGCCATGTGTTTGAACCAAGTGTTCTACGTGATGGTTGGGTCTCTGTTTTCCTTTAGGATGGGTCGGTCATGTTCTTGTGGTTGTAGTTGCTTTTGGCAGTTCTGGGTTTAGCGCCTGAGATTCGTGGGCTTTGGCCTTGGCAGCAGTTTCTTTCGGTCTGCTATGATAACCCTTCAGTGGGTTGTTTTTTTTCCCCAAGCCCTAGTTTTGCAGGCCCCCCTTGTTGTGGACTGTACTATGCAACCTCATTATGTTAAATGGAATGAATATTTGCTCTTCTTGTGTTGTATATTTTTGCTTGCCTGAATGGTATGTGTGCTCTGCAACTCCAAAATTTTATGATTGCACCTCATCTCCAATATGACATGACATGGACAGATAACTGAAGATCAAATAACAAGGTTAAATCGAATGAACTTCTCTAAAGACTACTTGATTCTTCTATTCTGTCAAGCAATTGATGATCTGGGAATGGAAGTGTATATATAGACTCTAGAGTTGGGTTAAGCCATTCAATCTGTTTGAGAGAAGGGTCTTCCAAGGTTGCATCTGGTGTTCATCTGCACTGCATTTGCAAAATTGTCCATTACAAATATTATTCCTATTTCTTACCCAGTAGGAGTGCGCATTGTCTTCTGAATTTTGGATTGGAGGCTGTCTTCGACTTCACTTCCTGTGCCGAAGTGGGAAAACAGAAGATGAGATGAAAGCCCGTAATCTCTTCCGTGAAGCAATTGGTGTTTCATTTGGCTTTGAAGCTACAGCTTGATAGGACGTTCATGTCTTTAGAGGAGCCAGGTGTCAAGCACAAACTAACTGCTTTAAAGGCAATAGCAGGTTAAGTAGAGCTCCATTTCTCAAACTCCACAGAGCCTTTCAGAGAAGGAAAGAACAATCGCTCCCCTTGCTAGAAAAAAAAAAAAAAAAGAAAAAAAAGAAAAAGAAAGAAAAGAAAAGAAAACTCATCTTCATATCATCCATATTCCACAGAAGACAAAAACCCTCTAGAACCCAGAAATCATAACCCTGTATACAGAAATGGTTGTCCAGCGTTCAGTGATTAAGTGGTGGTGGGGCTGGTTTTCCTCTTTAAAATATACTCCCAACGTTTCCATGGAGGAAAAGTAATCGCCCTTTATCCGGAAAAAAGAGGCCCAAATCCGGACTCTGGAACAAACCAACCCTCTTTTTACCATAAAATAAACATAAATTCCAATCAATGGATATGAAGTGCTGTGGACGGTGTTGACCAGAACAGAGATCCGATTGGGCTGTGAATGGTGGTGGTATTTCACTATTTCTTTCCTAATGCAATCTCTAAAGATCCATTAAAGAAACACAGTATCTATAAAAGAAATACATGAAACATAGTCCAAAGATGTCATCTTCAAACTCTCCATTTCTCCCCAATCCTGAAGTCATCTTCAATTAGAGTCCCCGGAGCTGTTATCACTTCTCACCTCAATGGCTGGTGGTGGGGGAGGTCGACCACCCCACCTTGTCATTTGGTGCAGACTGCTGGTTCGGTACAGTCCAAATAGCAGGCCCATTTAGGTCGACCCGGATCCGGACTCATAGCATTGGTTCACCTAGGCTGGTCTTGAGTGTTGAGGCCTCTGATTTGGGAGAACCCAGTTCAACCGGATGGTCTAGCCAGTTCCCAAAACATTGCTTACCCCCACTGACCCATGAAAATTCCTGTCAACGCAGGTCATGTCATCATCATCTACCAATCCTTGTCCCAACTAGATGGGGTTTGGCTACATGAATCCTGTTTCAGTGCTATATCCGTTGTAAAATCATGGACGTTTAAAATTCATATCTCATTATTTCCATCCAAGTCCTTTTCGGTCTGTTCCAAGCACTTTCGGCAGATCACTTTTTCTAATAGGCGCCAAGGCTGACCATGTATCGGTATGAGTACCCTTCCTATGGTTTAACCACATGTCAATCTCTTATCCACATCATTCCATACAATGCAATTGAAATATGTTGAGGGTTAACGGGCTGCGTCAAACAGAGCCTCTACCACAGAATGACAGAATTGTTTCTGTTTTCAAAGCTATAAGCCACTTCTTTTGACAACAGGGCTTTGTGTCCAACCAGGCTCATAAAATAGGAACCTGAATCACCTCTTACCATGGAACAGCAAATCCCAAAACCCTGTTTTCTCCAACTAAGATTGTTAAGGTAAAAGTAAAATATCAGATGACAGTTTTGTAGTTATATGAATTCTAGGACGGTATCTTAGTGAAACAAGAATGTGATCCTCTAACCTGATTGGAGGCTTTAACATACATTTTCCCCGTTATCTAAACTCTAAAGAGTTTAAATCTGCCCCCCACAATGTTCCACAGCACATCTCCGCCGTGTATTGAGAGCATTGTACTGTTGAAACTTGTCCAAGTCTCCCCACCCCCACCACCCCACCCCAATGGATGATCATGGTTTGGCCGGCCTGGTCTGGGACCTCCCTCGAAGTATTAGGCCAGAGAAAGGCCCACAATTTGCTAGACTTGATGCGGGCCAAGACTTATAGCCCAGGCACAGGACTGGAAATTTCTAGAATACGTTTTTATGTTCAGTTGGACTTGAACTTAATACCATTAAGTTCACTTACTGAAGTCATTCAGTTAAGGCATTTAGACAAAGCCCCTGATCTAAGGAAAATGTCGTTGATTACCCATCAATGCATCTAGTTTCTCCACGTGCTTCTCTACTAAAAAACAATAGTTTAACTTCAAAATATTGCCCTGATGCAGGCCCAATTAGTTCTTTTAAGATTCCGACCTTTTTCTTTTGGGCCAATTCCCTCACTAAGGCCAGGACCTCTTAGCTTGGCACATATTTGGACAAATCATTGGAATTAAAGTAGAGTTGAAGAGAACATCCTAGGAATGTATTTTAAAATTATTTTATTATTATAAGTATGGTTAGGGTTTCCTTTCTCTTTATTAATTAATGAATTACATTGTCGTTTTGATTCATGTTAGTAGATAATGATATTTTGAATGGAGTTTATTCACTCCAACTCTCTCTCTCTCTCTCTCTCTCTAGAGTCTGAACCATATCCATGATAGACCAGAACAATTTGACCTGGCTTTGGGTCTAGTTTTGGTCTCAAAGGACCAGATAATAGTTAGATAGTGACCATGCCCACTCTGTAGTCTGTTCCTAACTGGTAAGGAGCTGATCATATTGCAAATGGGCAATGGGTTATGGACTCCTTATCCAACGACTGAACAAAAGTCAAAAGCCCATGGATGGCACACCCACAAGAGAACCCAGCACCACTCTTGAAGACTCTCAGCCCATCACAAACATCTGTAAACAAAGTGGGGCCCAACCCATGATCCAATTGTTCTAATGGGTCCCACTTACCTTCCTGATCATCATCTAAATCTTCTTCTATAGATAAAAAAGCAGCAGGGGGCATGATGACAGTCACAGAGAGGCAGGTGAAGAAGAAGTAATAAGGGTCAAATCAAAGTTACGGCCTACGGTGATGCCCATGCGCAAGTCTACTGCTTATCATCGCCTGCCAAGCAGCGTCTCTGATTGTCTAAATTTAGACAATTAGAGTACGTACGGTTAAAAGAAAAGACTACGTGATTAGACTTCTCTCCTCTTCCTTTTTCATGCATCAATCTTTGGGTTATGGGTCCCATGCAAAGGCAATGCGCTAGATCGACGGTGTAGAGAGCATTCGGGGTTCTGTACGGAGTTGACCAAGCCGTACGTTTGGCATTACTCTGCTCTTTTAATTGTTGTTATCCCACTGTTATTACGTTCACGTTGGGGTTGGGTAATGAATGGGTTAGCTGCTTACTTACAACTACAACCTCCTCTGCCGGTCTGCCCTCAGACCACCAGTTGGTCCAGGAATACTGACTTGACTGGCTGACTGGGACTGATGTCTCCACGTTCACGTTCACAGTTCTAACTATAGATTCCAGTAATACTCAACCACTCTTTGAGTCTTGGCTTATTAGAATTCTTCTATCCTCGAGATCCAAAACCCTACTTTTCCTCAGACTTCAGTACCATGTTTCGGCCCACAAACCCAAAAGCGTTGGATTCCAATCCAAAACTTCACATTCAAATCTTGGCCCTGGCCCCCTGGGCCCATCTCCCACAAGGTTACCTAACTTACATTTTTCACATTCAAATCCCTATATTATTTTTATTATTATTTTCATTTTTAATTTGAGTAATGAAAGATTTATTGTGTTTTTTAGGGGTAACTAAGCAGGACTATTTAAACAGGTTTCTGCCAATTTTGTTATCTAATTAAGCTCAACTTCCAGGTATTCAAGCTTCTTGTGTCAACTTTGGAGTGAATTGATATATATATATATATATATATATATATATATATATATATATATATATATATGGAAAAGAGTAGCTAATCTGTTTTAGATTTATATTTGTCAAACAGATGCATGGATCAGGCTGGCTTATTTAGCATCTTTTGGCACAACACAGTCAGTAGTGTTTGTACAAGTCACTTTAGTCCTTAGTAGTAAGTACAGTTCTGGCATTTCAATTTTGGTACAAAGAAAAGAAAACGGGGTTTGATGGTAGCTTAGCTTCCTTCAACCCTTGATTCCTCGAGTCCCACCCACAGAGAGAGAGAGAGAGAGAGTCCTCTAATTCTACGTTTCTTCACTGCACCAAACCCATCTCTTTTGATCTCCAAATTTCATTCTAAACCCTCTTGAACTGATTAACTTTTTTTCTCTCCTTTCTATAAGAAAAATAGTTGTTGATCTGCTGAGTACTTATTTATTGTATTCCATCTCTACATCTACATCTTTTAAGGAAAATGCAAGCAAAGTGTAAGAAATGACAATTGATTAATCCCTTTTTGTTAAGAGATATTACCATCCATAATTCGGTATTGCATCCAACCATTCATTACCCATTCAAGGATGCATCGTCTGCATATTTTGACCATCCATGACCCATCAAGACTGGAGAGTTTGGTAGATAGTTCATCACCTGCCCTCAAAGATCATACAGGTCTCAGATTAGAAAAGAAGAAACCAAAGAAGCCTCTACCCAGAATCCTGTTGATCACAGACAGTTGATGTAGATACTCATTCCACCCATTTCAGCTGGATGCTTCCCTACTCAGTACCCACTGTGTACACCACGTCCCTTCTGTTTTGAGCGTACAAGGAGACATCTTTCACCATTTGATTAACCATCGCTAGGCTCTTGTGTTGGAAGCATGAGAGGAGCAAATAGGAAGGGATGGAATTGCTGTTTTTTGAAATCAGGAATATATGGTACGAAACCCAAAAAAGAGAACTAACGAAACAGTACTTTTCCTGTTCAAAAAACTGGACTATTAACTGATTCTAAACCTTCCCCACGTACTTACTACTGTTCCTGAGGAACCCTTTTATGGTGCGTACACGTTGCCCTCTCTGAACACCTGAGAACTGAGACTGAGAGCAGAGAGACTTGATTGCAAACACCTTCTCCATTCTAGATGCCAAAGCTATCCCTATACATTCTCTAGCTTAAATTTCTGAAACATATATTTACATGTTCATGTCAAGCAAGCACGTCAAGATCTGCTAGAAAGACTGACCCATCCCTCTTGTCCCCTCAGACCCAAGCTTTCGCTAGGCCTAGGGTAATGGGTAATACAGGCCAATTGCCTGTTAGGCATTCCCCTTAGGAGGGATGAATGCTTCAGTCTCTGTAGTGGTGCTTTTCTCTGTTACACGGATGATGCACCGTCTTCCCTCCACCTATTTATTTCACCATGTGCTCCTCCTTCTGTGAAGTAAACCAAGAAAAACAGGCAATATAAGAATTAACCCCAGATAGACAGATAGATATTTCTTCTTAATCAGACTGTTCATTGATTGAGGAACTAAATGATCAGTTGTAGTTCCGATTATTGTGGCTTTTTCCAGATTAGTCTAACACAAGGTTTCAGATGGGTGGCTAGCTCTACTTATTGGGCTTCTTGTTTCTTGTCATATATGGGTGTCGTTTGCCTTGAAGCCCATTTCCACTAGAAAAATGTTCTATATATATATATATATATATAAGGCCAATTAATGTCAGTTTGGTCATTACACAACTGAGGCCACTGGGTGGTCAAGTCAGCTGGAAAAAAGGATCAAGACTCTCTCAGTCACTCCTCATGTCCTCACTAAAAACCGAATTTCAGGTCAGGAGCTACACTTTCCCAAAAAGATAGATAGATAGATTGAAAGATATTTCCCTTGGGGGCCCCCTAAACTGAGATGCATTTAATTGGTGAACGAGAAATATTATCAGAGAAATGTCTCTTTTACAGGCAACAACCCTCACCCATGTCTCAACAATCTCAGTATCTTTCATCAAATTGCTCGCTTCTCAAGTACCCAATCCTTTTTAAAGTTTTGATGAGCCTCTTTAACCTCACTCCTTCCTATCCTATATCTGTTCTTCTAAAATAAAGCATCAAAGACTGATGGCTTCATCGAGAAACAATGCAAATGGGCTTAGTACTGCTTTGCTAATTCTCATCCTATTTGCCACTTTTCTATCCTCCGAACCAGGTAACAATTAAACTCAGAACAGTTCAGACTCTGTAGGTCTCCTATTTCTCATTTTAAATGAAACTGCAAACTGGGTTCTTTTTTTTTAGAGATTTGATAAGACATAGAAAGAGAGGATTTGGATTTCTTCCACACAAGTGTTGCTTCAGTTCCGTTGTCCTTGCTTTATAATCTCATTCTTGTCTTTTGCTTCTCTTTCTGTATTTGGCTTACGGATAGCTGAGTTAGAGTTCTCAAGCTATGATGAGAGCTTGAAGCAAAGAAAACTGGTGTTGGGTTCAAGACCTCCACGCTGTGTTAACAAATGCCTGAGCTGTAGGCCTTGCATGGCTACTCTGGTTATCCCTCCTCACCAAAGAAGGGATTTCAGGACATCATCTCAAGAAGAAAATGGCAGCTATTATCTGCTCTCATGGAAATGCAGATGTGGAAATAAGCTCTTTAAGCCCTGATATCTATGTAGTCGTTATGTGATGTCTATATTGCTAATTAGTATAAATACTGGAAATTTTTTTCCATTTTTAGGACTCTCTCTCTCTCTCTCTTTCTTCTTCTTCTTCTTCTTCTTCTTCTTCTTCTTCTTCTTCTTCTTCTTCTTCTCTGTTACGTGTATGAAACAAGGTACATTTTGTTTTGAATGGTTCCAATCCATTGGATGGGGAGATCTTGGTTCATATCTATTGTTTTCTTCTATTTGAAGACATTGAACTGAAATTTTCTTTAATGTAATTTAAACAAATTAATTGCTTATCCAAGACATATACAACAAGTGACTTTCGAGTAGTATCAAACCTCTGAGAGCGCTGGTTGAAGTGAAATTGAATTAAACCATCATTTTAAGCCCGCTTTCTGTGTCAAAACGGAAAAGAACTAAAATGAAACTTTGTTTTTTTGGCCTAAAACTAAGAAGGAACCTTGTTAAAATACTGCATTAAGATCTCTCAAGAAGTACTCCAAAAAGTATACTGCTTGCGCCTACTACTACTACTCTTTGTGTGTGTGAGACAGAGAGAGGGAGAGGCTTCTTTCTTTAAACTCTAAAGCTACATTGTTAAGAACATTACCGCTGTGAAAGTGCTCTCTTTTGCTCTCTTTTTCTCCCTCATTATTTTAATTTTATTTCTTTAGCATTTGATTTCATATGAATCATGGGATTTATAAGCTTTGGTTTAATGGTGTTGAATCCTAAGGAGAGTTGTCGTGCAGTTTTACATTAGTTGCCTTTGAACACCAGCACCGTCTTCATTTGGTTGATCAAGCTCTTTTCCGGTGGAAGAATTAAAAACTCATTTTGTGTGGTCAATTCAGAATCCACGAGTGAGCATATAAATCAAACATCTAAAGCCTCTTGTATTCATTGTATTCCCATGCAAGGTTCAAAGTATCAATACGTATCGTATCGGGAGCTTCTCGATACGTCCCTACAGAGGGTGTATTAGAGTTTTGACCGTTCAGGGGTGGATGGACCTTAAACCAGCCCTTCTAAACCGGATTTGAAAAAAAAAAAACTAAAAAAACTAAAGAATACCCTTATATTTCCATATGTTGATTATGACATTTTTTCCATCAAAATTACTAAAGAACGTGATTTTAAAGTATATATACCCCGTTTAGGCCCTATATTTAATATTATTGATGTACATTTATGATTTATTGGAGTATTTATATTGTTTTCATATGTTTCCATGCGTATCTTAATTTTCCGTCTATATCCATGCATATCTAAGTATATCCCAATACGTCTCTTAAATTTAACTTTCTAACACACAGCATTTCTGATACTTTAAACCTTGGTTGGGATAATGAATGGATAAAGAATGGTTCACCTTGATCTCATTGTCCACTTTATCAAAAGTGCACAAAGGTCAAGTTGGGATTGAACTCAAACCTCCCCTATTAACAGAAATACCACATATAGGCAATGTTAAAAATGAAAAACAGTGTTCAGTGTACATTTGCAACAAAGGCATAGTCATATTTTCTTAAGGCAATGGCTAATTTCATTAAGAATGCTTAGAATCTCAAATACAATCCATGAGACTACAATCAGCAATAATAGACAAAAAAAAAAAAGAAAAAAAAAAAAGATAAACCCAAACCAAATTGTTGATAAAGAATCAAATCCTGAGCATGGGAGAAAATCTTGTAAGAACTCTGCAAACGACGCAAAAAGATGGAAACACCAATAAATGAGGACCAACTTCCAACATAGTCAAAACTCAGCAAGGAGCTCCTGAAAACGGGGATACACAGAAAAAATATTGCCAGTCACCCCCTTCCATGGCAATCACAACTAAAACTTCAGACTTGATAGGTGAAAAGGAGAATGCCAATCATTGTCTCACCCAGGCTTGGACGTGACAGGCATCTTGCAAATGTAAAATCCATCCCAAAGGAAAATTTAATTAAAATAGTTGGCAAACCGTCCCTAGGCATGAGGCAAGAAAAAGGCCACCTCCCCACTAAGTGATGGTGGTCCGAAAAAAGTGTGAGAAAGGGCTCCTCTGATAATTGAAAGGATGGATAATGTCAGAGACTGAACGGAAAAGATTAGAATGCGTTAAAAAAATTTATGCCAGAACAAAGAATATTCCTTTTCACGGAAGAACAACTCACTAGAATAAACCACACCAGAATGCATCCCATGGAAGAAGATACTCCCAAATATAATGTCATCAATAAAAGCATCCACATATATCTCCCTGGAACAGACGTCACCATACAGATCGATGTTAGTAATGACATCTTCAACCGTTTTGAAATCAAAGTCATTGAAGAATAAGTCGTAGAGGAAGAACCACTTCTTAGAACAAAGATGGAGTCATCGTATCCAATCCATGCATGGAGAAACCAATGGAAAAAGACAACAATCAACTAACCAAAGAAACACAAAAAAAAGAAAATCTCCACCATGTCCAACAAAAACCTGTTACAACAGAGGAAAAACTCTCGCATTTGCGAGAGGAAGACTCGCATCAAGCGATGCAAGAGGGATACTCGCATCAGGCGATGCACGAGGGAGACCCCTCCTAGACAGGGAGGGGTTTTGAATCGACTTGATTTCTCTCTCTCTCTCACACACACACACAAGTTCACTTTCGCTCTCCTATGACTTACAGTTTAGAAGACGTCATAATTTCAATATCTATGTACATAACGGGTATGTTTGCATATTCATTTAAAACGTGAAGGGAAGTTTTTTGCGGAGGTAGAAGTACATGGGGGAGGATTTTAAGTAAAAGGCAAGAATTATAACCGATCACTTTGTAACTACTCAGTTATTAAGCCTCAATACTAAATCAAATGACTGGTCATCAGGTCAAGATGAATTTATTGTCACTAAACTAAATGGACTTAGCACAAAGTGGAGATGGTATCAAATGAACCACCAGCAAAACGTTTTAAGATTATAAAGTATAAACATTGTGAAGAAAGCTGTCATCCTGTTGTTATATGAACTGCCATTACCCAGTTATCCCTATCCTCTCAACCATGTGTTTCTGTATGATGAATTGTCACGTAAAGATGCATCATGGGCCTTGTATTCCATTACATAGCTATGGGGAAGCTTTAACTGTCTTTTGATTGCATCCCTTAAAGCCATCACAGCCTGAAAAGACAAGGAAAGACAAGATTTTACATTTTAAAACCAAACTCCAATGCTTGTCATATACCAGTCCAGAGCCAGCAATAGCACTTTCGTATTACTCACCTGGTGATCAGATGCATTCCGATTCCAGACACTCAAAATGTCCTCATTGAAGCGAACACTTAACACTACACCACATATGTTGTCCCCATAATCAAGTTGATCTCCGACCAATGCTAGAACCTAAGCAGACATCCCAATAGAATGTTGTCAGCACCAATTTCATAACTACATGAAAAAGAAAACAGACATCAATAACAAAAAGGTCAAATTTTCAGGTGCTGGAGTTTGTGAAACTACTACTGTTCAAACAGCAATTCTATTAGCACACAATAGTGGGAAGTACCGCCATCAAAGAAAAAACAATACAGACATTATTACTTCAAATTATCATCAGATGCTGAGCAATAAAGACAAAAATCTATAGTATGGTATTTATACATCATGCAATTGAGGAAAATAACCAAAGGGAGCATAATTACAAATTTACAACCATAAAATCTATAATAAGCCCCAATTTACTTCCATTAAATTTTCAATTTATTGTTAGAACATATGCATAACATGATTTTGACTGTACCTATATCCCATCTTAAAGGGGATATTGAGTTCTCACAGAATCTTGAAGATTACCTTCTTGCTACCAGCCTAAATTTGCAGGTAGTTACAAGTAAAACACTAATAAGGTTAAACCTATAAACCTATCAGATTCTCAAGGAACACACTAACTTGCTGATAATGAAATTAATTGTTTAAAACCAACTTGCCTTTTTTTTTCTACTCTTTTCCACCTATGAGAGGAAATGAAAAGGGCAACCTTCACGCTAATTAAAGTGCTAGATCATATGGTTATATTTGCTAAATGAGCAGTTGTTTTTCTTGGACAAGGATCCTATTGCTTGGCACCAAACCACAGTTTTCAGGAAGAATACATTCTTCTAACATGATAAAATTAATAATTCCTGACTACTGCATGGGAACAAGTTCATCTCCCTGTAATTTTTACTCTTGAAATTTTAAATCATTATCATACTTGGATTGCTAGGATAGTTGGACATCAATAACAGTCAAGGTGCTGCCTAAACTAGCTTTAGGTACTTCACCACAAACGGCCTTTGAAATAAACAACACATCAGAATTTCATCTTACCAGATCTTCCCAGAAGCGACCAGAGGCTGCCTTTTTGAATCGTATTATCCACTTTCCACCACTGCAGTTAGCAGCATCCTAACCACATAGTAATTTTCAAGTTGTTCAATATTGAAAAGAGTATAATTCAAATAATCTCAACAACAATTGATGCAGCATCTTTTAAGGAGGGAAACAAATAATATTGATGAAGCATCATTTGTGAGATCTTCAAGTTGAACAATTCAAGAATAACAACAAACGTTATGATTGGAGAGAAAAATAAAATGGCATGGCCGGGTTTTAAATTCTTACCTCCCACAGAGGGCGGATACCTTCCTTGAATAGATGCAAGTCAGTTGGACTTGGCAAAGAAGAAGGACGAGCCAGATGACAGTAACAAACCCAAAAACCTTCAACCTAGAAATAGTATATCCGTTTGTCAGCAGGAATATGTGTTAAAAGCTTATATTTTCAATTAGTGATAGCTAGATCCACATGGTGAACCAAGAGGAAAAATCACTTGCATTAAGGGTAGATAGTGACCACATCATACCCCCATTGATGCTTCAACAAGGAACTTACCGTACTGAACTCCACAATTTTCTTTATGTTGTCCTCATATGATGTTTGGGACCGAACTCCAGGTGTCCGACGTGTATACCAAAATACAAACTTGTGCTGAAATTTTACACAATTAGAATAGAATAGTGAGATCAGTTAAAAAAAAAGAATTATACACAATAAAGAAAAATATAGAAGTAATCCAAAATATAAACAATGAAGGGCACAACACAAGCCCATCAGTACTTAGTTGTTGATCTCCACCACCCTTGAGTTGGATTGAACTTAATTTCAATGGTTGTAGTTTGCGTAATCCAGGAGCATCAGGTGTGGGGGGAACTGGGAAGTTCTTGGAAACCAGGAGGGTGCGATTATGACCATCTACTCAAGGCCTATGAGTCAAGAAAATTCAGTGAAAGCAGAATTAAGGGCTCTGTTACATGGACTAAGATTAGGGTGATTTTTCAACATTACAATTCTGAACTGTCATCAGATGGTTAAGGCAAACAAGGTTCAAAATTTTGACACAATACACCCTGTATCAGACATATTGTATCGTATCGGTGGGTTCGGTGGGTGTCCAATACTCAAAATACAAGGGCTTTGGCCTTTTGATCCATTTCAGGATCATGGTGCTACAGGCACAACATAAGAGAGATTAGAACTCTGGCAAGGAAGATGAATGCAAGATTCACATGGATTCATGGATCAGCCAATGGCGCTGCTGATTCTCTTGCAAGACAAGGGATGAACAGATATCAAATGTTATGGGGAACCATCCAAGGGACATACTAGTAATAGGGGGCAACAATGTAAGGACTATTAGTAATCTGGGATACATATTCTCAACAAATTGTACATAAGTTCTTTTTTTTAACAAAGTAATAAATCAATTTCTATGTTATCCATCAAAAAAAGGGCACAACACATCTTCAGCACAATTTTCTAGTGAAAATTATCACCAGTACAAAAAGGTACACATTAGTAAATACATAAAGGGATGTGAAAACTGAGGTTCATCAAGAAAAAGGAGAATAAGAAAAACCCTCAACCGAGGTCACTAAAGGCTAATAGAGCATGAGAATTCCCAGTATTGCCCACAAAAACATGCCTACCTTCTACATGCAGAAAGGGATGTGAAAACTGTAGCTATGGAAGAATAAAGTAAATAGGGAGAAAGACAACAGACATAATGAATGACCTTAACAAATTACTCTTCCATCCAACTTAAAAAAAAAACTCTTCCATCCCTCTTACCTCATGTCTGTTGAATATCCAGAGTTCCAGACTTCTTAATGTGTCACAGAATTGGTATTTGTGTTCTAAACCATTTAAAAGAACATTGGCAGCACAGAACTATAGAGGAGAACCCAAAAACAAAGCTTCCAAAAGATGCTACTAGCTTAATAGCATATCCTTGTGAAAGTACACCATAAAGCATGAAATGAGATAAGAAAACCAAGAAGTCTTTGAGAGGTGCAATAAAGCCTCAAAATCTAACAAGTCTTGCACTGGTTGAGATACAAGTGTTATATTTGATTTTGACCAGGGTTCACACCTGCTAATAAACCAAAAGTTTATAAAATTCATTAGAAGCTTATTATTTCTGAATTTTCTCCTATAATAGTACTTATCTTTCTATCCATCCTTTACACTGTTTTGCCAGGTTATAATAACTCAGATACCCTACAGCCTTGCCATATGTATTGGACACTTCAATTTTTAGTCTAAATTGCATGTCTGACACCTTGTTTAGCAGTGCCCTTGCAGTATCTGGGTATTGTAATTGCTAGGCAACTCAAAAAAGAGAGTCTAGGCATATTGAAACTTGGTTACCAGCTGACACTTAGCATGACACTTTTAGTAGCATCTCAATGACTCTGCATGCTGAAGTAAGCAAGAACCTTGATGCTTAGCACATGCAAACAATATATCATTAGATAAGTCATGTCCAATAATTACTCAACTAAACCTTGGCCCAACCATGTTTTTTCGATCAATTTTAAAATTTTTGAGATTACCAAATATATATATATATATATATATATATATATATATATATACCTTGGCCCAACCATATGGGATCAGCTACATGATTCCTCTTGCACCATTCCATTCCATCTTGTTAAACACCAAATCTGTTGGTAAATTATGGATGATTGGGCTCTCAAATCATTTCTCACTACTTCAACCCATCCTTTTTGGCCTTCCCCTAGCTCTTCTAGACACTTCCAACTTGTAACAGATCATTTCTTCTCACTAGTGCTGTCGATAAACTTCCCTACCATGACCAATCCTATCTTAATCAACTTTCAATCAGTTTATCACCTAGGCTCCTAGAAATATGTTCATTTCCAATCCTATCTTCTCTAGTTTTCCCACTCATCCTGTCATCCATCTCAATACTCACATTTCTGCTACACTCATTTTTTGGGCATGTTATTTCTTGACTAACCAACAAACTAATTCATACAACACTGCTGGCCTCATGACCACTATGTGGTATTCTCTTGTCACATAGGATTCCAAATGCACCCCTCCATTTTGCCATCCAACTCTAACTCTATGGGAGACTTCCTCCTTAGTAAAAATAAAGTAATCATTGGGCATTACTAAATATTTGTGACATGTCCTCATACCATGGTTTTGGAGGTTTCATGCAGACAACCATGTACATCCAAATGGTGGGTACTCATAGCATGTATCAAGTAATACTACCTTTATCTATCTTATTTCTCCTCAAGAAGTGTTACAGTGAGGGTGCCTTTCTATAAGAGATACGAAAAGCCCTCTCAACTGTAATTTATAGTACATACGGTGGTTCAGGACAACTCTGCCAGTGTGGGCTTGTTTTACACCACCAGTCCCAAGCCCAGATAAAGGAGGAAGGTTGTGTTAGGTTGGTAGCCAGCATATAACTTTTTGCCAAACTCTTGTGGTCATGGATCCTAAATTGTCTTTTCATGCTCATGAATAAGAATGGAATAGTTAAGCAGAATTCGTGTAGTCATCCCATATGGTTGGGATAAGGTTTAGATGATATGATGATGATGTGGTGATTTGGGACCCAGAACCTAATTAGTCTTGCTTCAGAAATTAACAAAATGATTAGTAACATCAGATAGCATAAGCTATAAATTAATTTTTGGAACTCTGATAGTATCTTTACACACAAATACACAGTTATAGAGTTGGGACCATCTAATCAATCTATTACTGATCTTTCTTATGTATTACTTATTAATCACTCCCATCATGCACAGACGGATTTGTTCCAATAACCCTCAAAACCAGAAAAGAAATTCGAAAGTTTCAATTTATGACACTGAATACAGGATTCCAACTTCACAGAAAATTGTCTCTTTGTTTATGTTCTTTTTTCATCTCATTTTTGTAATTGTTTTGTTCAAACACACTCTTATTCTAAATGCTGCAAACCACCTCAACCTAATAAACTCTTAAACATAAGTAGAAAAGATCAAAAGACCATTATTATGTATTATACTCAAAAGTCCTAAATCCTGATGAATATAAATTTGCCTTCCCAGACTGCCAATCTGCACTGATTGTGGAAACTTCTTTAGCCAATGTCTTCCAGTCTTCTTCAACAAAAAAGTGAAAATGCCTTGAGCGGATAGTACTTATAAACAGTGTGCTTAAAGTTCCTTAAAAAACACTATTCGTCTACATCTGCAGGCGCTTCTCTGATTCACCTAATAGCATATTTTTTTCCCAAAAAATCTACGTAGATAAACTAGTCTACTAACCTCCAGGAGAAAGTGCACACGAGGACTATCAGAGAGAGAGAACACAATGAATGTTCTGAAAAATGTAAAGGTACAAGAAGTCAGAATATTAAACTAGGAATCAGAAACTAGCTTACTCAGGGGTAGAACAGGTCAAATCTGGAGGCCTATCCATATGATGATGTTCATGAAAGTTTTATAAACGTTTTCAGAATTTTCAAAAAACCATGTCAAAATGTACATAAGGAAATTCATTCCAAACCAAAAACAATTAAATAAATAAATAATAACAGAAACAACTCCTGGAGCCCTAGATTCGTAGTCCCGAAGAGAAATGGCATAAATTTGAACGAAAGCAATTGTGTGGAGATAGAAAAAGACCTTTAAAGGATGAAAACCGGCTTTGAGTTCGCGTGCTTGCCTTTCTCGCTCTTCTGCTTCTTTTTCAGAAGCGGCCAATGCATCCACAAGTGTCTGACTCTGAGGATTCGAACCCTTTATCTCCGCTTCCTTCTTCTCTGAAATCTCCATTGGCCTTTTCACCGGATCTTTATCCCAACAACCCTAAAAACCTAGCCTCTTCTTTTCCCCGCCGATGAAGAAGAAGAAGAAGAAGAGGAAGAAGAAGAGAAGAAAGAAAAGGAGCTTCCGTTCCGAGCTTAAAGAAGAACGAGTCGAACTCGGCGTCAGTAGCGAGTTTTTTCGGGTGAGATAGGTGTCAGACTGTCGATGCAGCGCGTATTGCTTTTTATCTTTCCTGAATCCTGACCAATGTTCCCATGCCACATGCCCAATCCATCGGCGCTACATCATACCGTTTGTTGATAATTTTCTCTAGACATCGTTAATGATTATATTACATTGACCTTCAACAATTGAACAGATGGGGTTTATCCCATTGGGTTATCCAATCGTCAGTACATCTGCTCCTCACACTTTGACGCCTCACACTCACATCCTATCATGCAATGGGAACATCTCCAATACTTATTAGTTATTATTCAAGGGAGATGTTCCCAATGCACGGTGGATGTGCCTATGAGGCGAGCAGATCCCATCACTTTAACGGTCAGCCAAAAGGTCATTAAATCACCCAAAAACATGGTTCAAAGTATGATAGAGGTGGAGGTGGATTACGGTAAATCACATCTTCGCCCTATAAGGATCCACTCCATAACGCCCCACAGCACATTCCCGTTGTGTATTGAGAACATCTTCCAATGTTGACATCATCAGGGCTGGTACTATCATCAGAAGATGTTCTCAATACACAGTGGAGATGTGTTGTGGGGCGGAGATATGAACACGAATTAGGGTTTCAAAAAGTATGATAAAGGTGTATCGGTTCGATACTATAATCTCTTTTAATACAAATAAAAAGGAGTTTCTATAAGGGAAAATTCCTGATGAGTACCCTCTATTTTGGCTCGAGTGATAATTTGGTCTTCTAACTTTAAAATGGGACAATCCACTATTCAAATTTCCAAAATGTGACAATCCAATACCTCAAACTTTTAAAATGTGACAATTCAGTACCTGTCATTAATCAACCGTTAAGTGACACTTGAAAAGTTAAAAATGTCCTAAGAATGCCATCTAATTCTCTTTATCAACCATCTAAACATTGATAGTAAAATGAACAGTCCCAAATTTTAAATTCTTCTAAACAATCACCAACCTTTTTGAATAGAAGAGACTAGAATTTGAGACTGTTCAGTTTTTTGTCAACGTTTGGATGGTTTATAAAGAGAATTAGATGGCATTCGAAGGGCATTTTTTGGCTTTTCAAATGACACTTAACGACAGATTAACAAACTGGTTAATGACAGGTACTGGATTATCACATTTTGAAAGTTCGGGTATTGGATTATCACATTTTTAAAGTTCGGGCACTGGATTGTCGCATTTTAAAGTTCGAGGACCAAATTGTCACTCGAGCCAAAGTACAGGGTACTGATTGGGAATTTTCCCTTTGTAAAAATACATGTAAAGGCCAAAATCAAATGTATCGTATTGATATTTTGAACCTTGCCAAACATCTATGCCTTTGCATTTTTTTTACATTAAGACTACAGGGAATTATAACCAAGCAATACAAAGAAAATGAATTGAGATGCCAATGACCAAGGCCATGTTTGGAATTGATGCCATTTTTTGAGAAAATTGTGTTGCATTGGTATGTTATTTTCTTAAAGAACAACAAAAAAGATGTTTTCTCATACCACACGCTTTTTGATTTTCAAGGTGTAGTCTGAGAAAATGTTTTTCAGAAAAAACATATAACTAAATAGTAAGAAGCATGGTCCAAAAATCAAAGGATTTCAAATGCCACATTGATGTGGCGTCATTTTAATTTTCAAGAAAATGGCATTGGTTCCAAACATAGGCATTTTTTAATGCCACATTAACATAATGTTGCTATGTTGTTAGCAATAGTAAAAAAAAAAAAGAGAAAAGAACAAAAAGGATGTTTTTAAGACCACACCTTTCCCTATTTTTAAGATGTGGTTTGAGAAAACATTTTTTCAGAAAATATATATATATATATATATAATCAAACAACAAGCGTGATCTGAAAAACATATTCTAGACATGGTGTTAATGTGGTGCCATTTTTCCAGAAAACAGCATTGATTCCAAACACTAGCCAAGTATGAGGTATAGAACAAGTTAATGAGCCACCATACACCAACCCTTATAATAGAGATCGCACCATTAAAGTTAACTTTCAGCCAATTAACAAGAGGCCTGGACCAAGAGCTCTTATGGCTTGGAATGGGCACTTGGCACTTCAGTAAGAGAATGCAGAATGGTCTTTTGCAAGCATGGTTTTGAAAATCAGGCTGGACCGGGCAGTCAGACTGGAAAATCTAAGAATCAGTCTATTTCACCCTAAAATCATTTTTTTGGCCAAAAACTGTTGATTTGGTCAATAATCCATTAACCCGAGTGGTTAAATTATCGATTCAGATAATGGTTTTTAGCTTTTTTTTATTTTTATTTTTTAAAACTCAGAACAAACCATCCATTTGAATTAGATGATTGGACCATTTAACTCGAGAACCGGTCCCCCAGAGTGGTTTCATGTCCGGTCCGGTTCTAAAAACCTTGCTTGCAAGTCAAAGAAATATGCTCTAATAGAATTAAGAGCATGGGGTCAAACGAAGCATTGTCCATCAACACTTTACAACGTGCCTTCAAAAAACACATCAACGAGCAAGAATTTGATTTGAAGTGGGGTCATATATATGGGTTTGACTATGATACTTGAAGGATATGATATAGAAAAACTTGCATCCAATGAAAATATCATAAAAGAGGTAAACAATCAGGTGGTGCTTATCACAATTCACGGAGGTGCTTAAGTACTTTGATTGGTCAAAGCTTACCATAACTTTCCAGTGTCATAGATTTTTCCTTTATATATGTTTTGGTGGGGCTCCAAGTCTAGATAGGATTGTTTTCTTTTTTGGTGGGACGCTTTGCCTTTGTGTTTGGAATAATTTGTAATTTCTATGAAGCAAAACAAAAAAAACAATTTGTAACTTCTCCTCATTTTATAATGTAAAAATATCAATCCGTTCTATACAAGCTAGAATTTACATATAAATGTTTGTTCATCCATTAAAAAACCATTATTTTGATATTTTCAAAAACATATATATATATATATATATATATATATATATTTCAAAACAAAAAAACACGGCGTAAGTTTGTAAGAACCTGTTTTTTGCTTTTTTTTTTTTTTTACTGATGTGGCAATTTCAAAAACAAATTAAAATAAAACATTCTCCTATAAGCATCAACTTCAGTGAATAAAATGTAAAACCAGCAAGAAGAGATTCAATTCTGCACTTGATTAGTAGAGATCTAATAGAAGTACATATTTATGCTATTATACAGTGGATACTTGCCTTGGTTTTGGTGCAAATCATAAAAAATAAATTCAATTATATAATGTTAACTTATATCTTTACCCTTTTCTTGTACATGTACCCTTATACTATTTCATTTAAAAGAATAGAGACATTGATTCACATTTTTTCTGCTCCTTTCATCTCCAACTGAAATTGGATGCTTGCAATAAAGATTATATTCTAATGCTTTTTCAATATTGGCAATTTCTACTTGATCATTCATGCAGGTATAGAGTCACCATTGTAGAACCTGGACTGAATTTGCCAAATGAGGGGTGGCTCAGTTGGTACTTTAGCTAGTCTGTCCCAGCAGAGACGCAGATTTGATTCCTACAAAGTGACTTTGGGGAGGGGGTTCAGTCATCAGTGTGGTGCTGTGCTATTTCAAAGGGCCCCCACTGGGGATTAGGGCATATCAAGAAGAAGATACCAAAGAAAAAAAGACAGGTGAGAGAATAAATCTAACACAAATAAAGGGTGTGATATAGGACGATAGGTGAGGGGTTTGGAAAATAAATAAAAATTTATGAGGTGGAGTAAAGTGACAAATTCTCTATTAAAATTGAGGTTGAGTCAAACCCGCGCCAAATTGACACATCTACATCCCTACCCTGCAATAAATTATATTGAATGGCAGCTGAGGCTATTTACTATGAAACTGGGGATCCCTAGTTGTCTGTGATCCCTTCAGTAAATAAAGAAATATGTGTGTCCTTCCTTCTGTTGATTGAATAAAATACTTTTTCTTTTGTCAAATTCAGTGGACATATATACTTCTTATATTGCTTGATAGCTTAAATCCACCATGAGAAAACTAGGCAATCTGCAGAAAACAAACCACCTGCATTTCTTATTACTTGGTAACTATATTGGAGAAAAATGGGTCAATGGATAATCTTGTACTCTCTCCTATCTATCCAATTTCTGGTCATCTCCTTCATCCAGATCTTGCAATTAATAGAAGACCCCATTGGGCATGGACTAACAGAAGCTCCAAATAAGACCAACCAATGATCCTGTCTAAAAATTGCAATGTTAGCAAAATGATCAAATGCATCGATTGGTTATTATCTCCCTACTGCTGGCCAACATTTTTGGCTGTACTTTCCTCCAATGACAAGAAAATAGAGGCAGTAATATAAGAAAAGCAAAAGCAATAGAGACAAGAGAAGGCAATTTGATGAGCAAATCTTCTATCATTTCCCATTGAAACATCAAAATTTGATGCAGTATAAATATCATTTATGGATAGACAAATAACAAGTAAAGCCCCAATATGCATGCTGCAACTTTGTCCCTCCCATCTCTTCACCTCCAAAAGCAAGTCCAGCTGTAGCAGACAATGTTTTTCACATACCTAAACAAGTAAAACTGACTACACTTGAGATCCAAACAAAAAATCTCTCTTTCTCTCTCTCTCTCTCTCTCTTAATCAGAAAGCCTGTCAGGGCATCCATAGAATGTTGTGAGAAAATAATAGGAGCTGTGGAAAAAAGGACTATTTCAGGGTATCCATGCTGCATTTTGACATGCATGGAAATGCTATCTAGCCCTGGAGGAACAAATAGAAAAGACAATCATAAAACCCCAGAACTTCCTTACCCAATGCATGTCTTGGAAATTAACTTTGTTTGCTTTCGTGTGTGCGTGTGCGGGTGCATTTACGTGTGCATGTTGACGATAGGGCATGCTTTTAAATTGCATATAAGAAAAAAAGGAAAAGTAAAATTACTTCCTAACAGGATTAGAGAATATACTTTTATAAACAAAAAATTACTAAACAATATCAATTTTCAACCATGATAACTACTTTAAAATAAACATTCACAATAGCTATTCAATTTTCAAGCAAAATGGTATATGAATATATGAAATGATAACTAGTATAGTTTTTTGAAGAGATTTCATGTGGCCTGGTATTTAGAGAGGCTGCAACCATTTGGCAGTTTTAGCTCTGGAGAGCTTGTATAGATGGGCATACCAACAATGGTGGTAAAAATAATTGATTGGCAGAAACTGTCTTTAGGTTTTTCATGTTCTAACATGGGTGATGACTCTCAGTAACCTGAGGGGACAGAGAAAACAGTGGGATCATTAATATCAATATGGTAGATTCTGCTTTTGCAGCCACACATGTGTTTCTACATGTGTTGTGAGAATGTGCATGCTGAGATTGAAGAAATGGTGGATAACAAGATACTGAAGGGAATGAAAACATAACAGTTTAGCATGTTTTCAAATGAAAACCTGTTAGTTCCCTTGCTGAATTGACAAAAACAATGGGTCTATTTCCACCATGAAGTTTATGATGGAGAGATTCAGGTTAGACCTGACTAGACAATGATATTTTGGACCATTAATGGGTTAATAAAATATTTTTGATTAACCTTTTAAACTGTAATTTGGTAAATAATTGTTGTCTTGGGAAACAACTGCTTATATATAATCAAATGGTATCCTATGTATAAACCAAAATGGATAAATTTGCTGTTAGTTTTTCTTTTGGGTAAAAAATATGATAATTAGGTTTATCAGATAGATTTCATCAATTACTTAATTTTCTTTTCTTTTCTTATCTCTTATTCATCTTCCTCTTTATTAATTTATGGTAGGATCTGAAACCATAGACCAAATCATTTCAACCCATTGAATAGTGAACCCGCTAGTCCACAATTGCCATCCCAATCATGTTTGTTGGATTATCAACAAACTGACTTAGCCTGGTCATGCCAAAATGAGCCAAGCTTTTCTAAAAGCATGATGTACACATCTAAAAAGCTAGATGTGATCTGATCTCCAAGAAAATAGAACAACTTCTTTCTTAGGTATAAGCAAGGGACAATAAAACCAAAGTTAATTTAACTAACTAATTTTCACAGTTCCATACTCCCTTGATCCTTTCAAATGATGGCATCTTTAAACAAAAAAAAAAAAAAGGAATAAGATGGAAGAAATAAAGAGAGACTGAAAGAGAGGATTTCCTTGATGTGGTAGAGTTGTCACAACATTCTTTTCAAGGGGACAGGCTGTTCTCTTTTTTCAGTGTTTTTGTTTTCCTCTGGGCTCACACCCCAACCACCCCAGACACACACAAACATTGATAAATTTGCTTTCCATTCTAATAGTAGGGGCTAAATAATCCGAGCCATGGATCAATGTGGAATTGACAAAAGTGAAGCATTAAGACCATAGAATCAACTGTAGGGTGAAGGGTGTGATTAAATGAGGTTGTTGATGTGATGTTGTACTATTTGATAATAGCAGAAGTGACTGAAATGAATGACTTAGTATTTCATCTTTTAGTGGAATAAATGAATCAGGATGTTAATATTAGCCATTTGATCCATCCCAAATAATAATAGTTGCAATACCTGTTTTTGAAAAAAAAAATTCAAAATCATAAAAAGTAAAATGAGAGAAAATAGATTAAAAATGTTAGGTCACGAGACAAACACTCACCCGTAAGAAAAAAAATCATATATTGCAAATTGATAGGAGGTTAAAGGGTTAGAGGGTAGAGGTAGATAAAAAATAAATAAGGAATGACTTGGGGGTTATTGAGCATGGCTAGTTTTTTTCACAAAGACAAAAATATCTGCCGCATGAGCAAATTTAACAATAGATGTTCATGTACACGACCTCACATGGTTGGGAGGCTTGGATGGATGATGATAATGAATTAATGATGCTTCTATTTCTTTATTATTTATGTCTATTTCTTATCATTATATCCAGCTTCATACAAAAATAAAAGTACAAATTCGGAAATGCTCCTTGTTTCCCCATATCCATTTTTTCTTTCTCACGTTTAAAATTATGGTGGGACCATTTCAATGGTAGCTTGCGACCCGTTAAGGGAGTCCACGTGGCAAGTTAGAAGCCCCCTAATAAGCCTTTGCCATACATCAAATGCGTTAATGCAGTAGGTCTCCGTCTACCAAAAGGCCCATGTCGTTTCTCAAAAATTATCATCCGTACTAAGGTTTGGTCCACCGAAGTGTGAGGGCTATTCTGTCAATTCCGGGTTGCTCACCTATTTCCTCAGCTGCTGCAACGAGGCAGGCTTTGGTAGGTGAGAGCTCGAAATCTAAATATCGAATTAGCGAGCGTCGAGCGGACGAGCGAACGAGCGAACTACGAAGGAGGAGAGTGGAGAGGAGAAAAATAAATTAGAAATTTATAAAGAGAGGTTGATTTTTCTTTTTCTTGCCCCATTCTCTCTCTCTCTCTCTCTCTCTCTCTCTCCTTCATTTACCGTTCTTTCATGGCGGCATCTATGGTTTCGATTATCCTTCTCTGCATCTCAGTCATTTCTTCTTTCCGTTTAGTCTCGCCGTCATCTCTTTGTCCTCCCCAGTCTTATCTCTTCTTGAGCAGTCTTCAATCTCGGTGCCCTCTCTCGATCTCCCTGTCATCAGCTGTCGAGGTAAGGATTTTTTATGTTTTCATTTGATGTATGTATTCTTATTGTTCTTGAGGGATTATGTTTGGACCTTGATTTTTTGGTTGGATTCGATTGTTTGGCTTGTGGGTTCTCTTAGAATTCGTTTTTTTTTTTTTTTATTGAATTTGGTCTCCTTGCGTTTGCAATGAAAAACGAAAGACGGGAAAATAATTTCGCGTTTGGACACGTTTTACCGTTTTCAATTCAATTGTTCTTTTCGGTTTCTTGGGGGGTAACTGTCATTTTTTCTATGTTTTATTGGGTTCCTAGATTTTGAGGCAAGGGATTGCGGGTTCCGTTTTGGGGTCCAGTTTTCTTGTCTCAGATTGGTGGTTTTTATTTGTGTTGACAGAGGGAACTCGGTGCTTGGAAAATGGAGAATCAGAATAAAGTGTATTCATTGACTTTTCAAGGGTTTTAGTATATTTGCTTGTTTGAATATCTGTTTTTTCCAATTAAAATTTGAGATTGTGATGAGATACGAATGCACCTTTTTGTTGTTGCTGAAGTATGACTTCTAAGTTTTCGTTCCCTTTCATATCCGTGGAGTTAGATCTCCAATGAATGATCAGAGGTAAGGGCTTAATTGCTTATCAAACGGGCCCTTTTGGTGGCTTGTTATTGGAAGATTTGAATTGAGCTTCTTCATAACAATATCAATATGTGTAATTTCATCTAATTCAATGAGTGCCATTGAAGTTCTCAGCAGAATATATTTTTAATATACCCATGCGTTATACAGCCAAACTCTACATGTAGTTCTTTCTGAACATTAAATGGCTAGATTTTATAATTAATCCATTCACATGTAAAGCTGTGCAGTCCGTAGACAATTGGATGATAAATTGTTCCAGTGCTAGATGTGTTTCGACCAACAAATTTAGGGGACCTAAGTGTTTAGGAATAAGTTTCTCATTAGGATTTGTTTTATTGTGTTTTGAGATATAAATGTCAAGATATGTTGTATGGATCAAAGTGTTGGGCAGTCAAGAAACGATATGTCCAAAAAATGACTATGGCAGAAATGTCTATGGCTCTATGCTGAAATGGATGAATGTAAAAACTAGGAAGGATAGGGTTAGAAATGAAGTCATTCAAAGGAACATAGAAGTAGCTCCAATAGGTGATAAAATGAGAGAAGTAGACTAAGACGATTTGATCATGTGCATAGTAGAGTAGAAGCTTTGTGTAGTAAGAAATGGTTGAAGGGGCTAGAGTAGACCAAAAAATACATTGGGGCAAAGTAGTAAGAAATGGTTTAAGCACTAATAATTTAACAATGTATATGATATTAAACAGAAAGGAATGGCAAAACAAAATTTGTGTAGCCAACCCCATATAGTTAGGGTTGGAGGATGATGATGATGGTGTCAAAATATCTTTAGATGAAAATTCTTATACACATTCCCTAACTGTTATACGGCATTAGGTTTATCCTTGTATGTTTTGTCACTTGTAATGTTTTGGCATTTCTTGGATGGTCCAGTACCATTTTGTTGAGTAACTGACATTAAGCCCACTAATGTCGTATGGTTCTTATGTTACCTGGTTACAAGATTTTCAAAGGTGCTGCTCTCTCTTTGGAATCTCTCTTCACTGCTCCTGCTTTGACTTTGAGATCTCAGAACCTTTTATTTTTAATATTGCACACCTTGATTTTGTAATCTAGATAAATCTATAATTGCTCACCTGATTCCAAGTCAGTCATTGGTTCAATCCAAGTGATCAGTGTTATGGAGTGGAAGAGAAGCCCAAAGCTGAACTAAATTATTGGAGTGTCAACTGTTAAGTTTGAATTTTGAAATGTTCCAATCTTCTAGATAATTTCAGAGACAATATTTATATTGGTATATGTATAATTTGTGCATTTACACAAATACGAGTGCACATGTCTACTTTTAATTTTTTTTTTTTTTTTTGCTTCATGGGGCTACACAACAGGGGGTAGCCCATCCCCTTTCCCTTAACCCCCCAACCCCTGTCTACTTTTAAATTTGTTATGGTGTGAATTACTTTTAAATTTGTTAAGGTTCCTCATCCTTATGTGAAAAATTTCTCCAACATATTCCAAATGGTAGGAAATGAAGAAGTCTTAGCAAATAAGTACAATGAAACATTGAAAGGACAAGTGACTAGAGACTATTTTGCTGTTCACTCGATTATTGGGAGGTTAATTTTCTATTAAAGTTGCTAAAGTGCTTATTGGGGCAATATCATAGTACCATGCAAGGACATGCTAGGATATGGCTAAATGACTCAAGAGGGGCTTTTACAATTAAATTCTTGGGTTCCCTCCCTAATGTTGGTTTCCCCCATACATTTATTCTTGAAGCCATGCTGTCAAATGTGCCAGCCAGAGATTTTACTGTTACACCAACAATCATTGCAAGGATGTTAATCAAATCTATTAGATAAATGCTTTGCTTAAAATAAAATATAAGTTTAAAAATCCTAGGTGTGCTAAGCATGATATATAAAATATTTTTTGATGAATGTACAATATATGAAGTATCAGTAATTAGTCTAAAATAAAAAGAGGGTCAGTGGTATACTTGAACATATGTGTACACACACATTGAGAGCCTCATATGGCACTTTACTCCTCCAGGTGCTAGGAGGCCCAATTACCTTTGAGGCTCTTTGCTTTTAATTACCTTGCAAATGATAAAGTGAGATTATGAATATGATCCAAGGCGCAAAAAGTGAGCAAAAATATGTATCAGGAGTTACAATAGCATGGTATGTGAAATCAGATAGTAATATCATGCAGTATATGTATTACAGCCATGAAGCCATGAACTTTAAATGAGCCATATGGTCATCCTTCTTGTACGGAAGTCCGAATCATTAATTCAAGTCATGTGAAAGCTATAGTTAATGTTCATAGGCTGGTTTACATTGGCTTCCTATATATCAGGGTCATATTAATTGGCTATTAACTTAAAGTTTTTTTTTTGTTCTCTTTACCCATCCCTTTCCTCTATTTTCTAATTTGAACATTATCTTTTACTTTATTAGGTTTGTTATTATCTTTAAGCTATTGGTTCATCATGTTGTTTCAGTATGCATTTGGTATGGTGGCCATGCAAATGTGACAAATAATAACATAATAAATAAATAAATAACTGAGTTTTTAGCCTTGTAGGAGGATTTTGCAGTTGTAACGAGTTCTTCTAGGCATCAGATCTGAGATTGTTGTTGCTTTACAGTGATATGGACTGAACCTTCTCCTGTCCTTCTGGAACACCATGTCAAGTATGGAACAAAGGGGAAGGGAGATACTGAGTTAATGTAACTACTCTTTTGGTTGGGGAGATGCGCTACTGTATCTATTTATTAAGACAACTTTGAGGAGGTTGATCCTGAATGCTAAGGTGTTGAAGTGATCTTGGTTGGTGAAGACAAAGATGGTATATATTTATCTAAAAAAGAAAAAAAAAAGACAGATGGTATATTGCATACAAGATGATGCTTATGCAATCCTCTTAATGTGTCACAGGTTATTCTTAGATGGGGGACATGTTGATGCGATGTTGCTAATCATGTCTGGAATTGCAATGGCTGAAGATGGTCCAAACATGGCATTCACAAAAAATCATATCACTGCTATCCAATTATCTAACTCCAGTTCTATTAGCTGTCTCATTCAGAAGGCCTAGCCTGTCATTCATGTTTTTCAATTCTAGGCCTTCATCTGAGTTTTTTGCTAACTTTTTCACCCAGTCTCAGATGCATTAGGGTGCACCTTAATCTCATTCAACTCTCAACTGGGTTGTCTAGAGTTCTTTTAATTCTTTGACTACCTAGGTGCTTGCTCTGGTAGAAAATGCTGAAATAAAGGAAAAATAAAAGAAAATATTTTATAAAGGTTGCTGAAAATAAGTACATTATGAGTTAATGTGAAAGCACTAGAACATGGTACACCACAATTACAACATCATTAACTGCCAAATAAATGTAATTACATGGATTCTTTACTGACGCCTGGGTAATACCAGCAATTTGAATTCAAAACTTATTTTTCAGATACCTGGTAAAGAGTTAATGGGTATCTTTCATTTGCCATCTGGCAGCAGGTTATGGGGCTAAAGGTTTGCATGATTAAAAGTTCTTGCATGGTCATGGTTTTTCTTTTTTTTTTCCTGATAGTTATTTTAGTAAGAGAAAAAAGAACAAAAGAGATTATAAGCAGTGTGCCACCTAATGGTTTAAACAAAACAAACCCGCACATGCTATACAGATATACAAAGTGCCATTGTTTGTCAATCCTAAAAAAGAGATGTGACAATGCAACCCCAAACCAAAACAGAGAACTACTATTCATGTTAGACAATTTGGATGGTTGACTAACCCTTACCTAGGGGTGGAAACGAATCGAGCCTTTCACGAGCTATTCGATCTCGGCTCGTGAAAAGCTTGATTCAGCTTGGTCTAAACCAAGCTTCGAGCCCAATACATAGGCTTGTTTTCTAATCTAGCTGAGCTCAAGCCTAATATAGCTCGACTTGTAAGGCTTGCAAGCCTAATCGAGCCTATATATAATAAAAATATTATACATATAAAAAAATAATATATACATAAATTTATACATAAAAAATAAAATATTATTATATATAATATTTTTAGTTTTATATGCATAATAATAACTAGCTTTTGTAATTCTTAAATTTTTATATGTAAAATAAAAAAATAAATTTTTATATTTATAATTTTAAATTTATAGGAAGTTTGGCTCATAGTCGAGCTTGAGTCAAGCCGAACTCGAGCTCAACTCTCTAGCTTGAACTGAGCTCGAGACTCATGGCTTTCTGGTGAGCTGAGGTTGAATAGCCAAATATTCGGCTCGGCTCGGCTCGGCTTGAATCCACTCTTACATACCACAAAATATCTTCCCTCCTTCGCAATAACTTGGAGCCAGAGCCCCCACCTCTTGGGTCTACCATTTCTTGCCCTTTCCTCCCCTACCTCTCCTTTAGCACTTCTCCCATTACCTCTAGAAGGCAATGTCAGGGAAGCAGTCACCCAACCAGTGCTTAGTTCTTTTTTTTTTTTCTTACATCTTCCTCTCACTTTCTCTGGTTCCTCAGGGAAGCTCTCAATAGCATTAGCCTCTATAAGTATCTAAGCAGTGCCCACCCTATCTTCACCAACTGGAAAGATACACCCATCAACTTCTTTCCTCTGCGTCCAGTTGCAAGAATGTAGCACATGCCATCTCCCTGCTGATAAAGAAGACCGCCCAAAGGTTTGGCACTTGCATTTTGCAGTAAACCACCATTTCTATAGGGAATGATTTTATATGTATCATGTGCATCTTGTCCAGTTGGATATTCTCACTATCCTTACTCTCCCTCTCAATTTCCTTGGTGGTTTCATCCTATTTCCTCAACTGCTGTTAGATTCACCAAACAAATCCACCCCTTCCTGGCAAGGATCAAAATATCAATATGATATTGCTCCATTTCAGGCATATTGTATCTGTATCCAAGGTCATGGAGACTCATTGGTTCACCAAAATACTAGGGGTTTGGGGTTTTTGGAAGTTTGGGATGATGGAAAGCATCCCTCTCAGACTGTTAAAAAAAATATCAGTTATTGATACACACTGATAACCAATTTTTGGTATGTATATCGATATTTTGATCCTTGCTTCCAGAAGGGAAGTTTCATAGTTGGGTCTGCTAGCCTTCTTCTTTGAGTCGGTAATTAAACATGAACCATCTGTAGCAGGTTCAACCTCGTCTGCAATCTCAATAAGCCTGAAACTGCAATGTCCTCAGTTGGAGGAGTTGAAGACCAGGGAAGCAGCCTAGTTTCTTCAATGTTTCACACCTTGGAACAATTTTTTTTTTTTTTTGTGTTCTGTGGATCACTTATCACATAGAGTCTATCTGGAAGCAGTTCCATGCTCATATTAATTCAGCAGTATCATGGGGTTTTGTTATTTTTTATTGATCAGAAACACAGAAAATTTTATAATGACTTGAGAACAGATTCTTTTTTATCAGCAACACAATATCATGGAGTTTTGTTCTCCAGATTGTGATGGATGAGTGGTCTATAGTTTTTGCCATGGATATTGGTAGTAGTCATTGTATATGGCCCCTTGAGGAAGTACACAAGATCAATTATAAAGGTTACTTTCCAGATAATTTTTTGATAAGTGCTACTCTGAATAATTACAGAGTACAGAGTACAGACTTTCAGGGGTTGTAGTTTCTTTTAGAAGCCATGCTGATGAGGTTTTTCTGGTATACTCCAACTCCAGACCAATTGGCAAGGATACATCAATTGGAATTAGTTTTGGGCTTTTGTTTCAGGCTCTTGGGCTGGTGTCCTCATTGAGTGATTCTTGGATATGCAACATGCAGCATTTGGACCTAAGATTCTTATAATTTGGAGTTAACTTTTTGTTCAGCTGGATCCGAATAGTGCATTATACTACTGCAGACAGGTTTTCTAGGAAGAGTACAGAGGATGGAATGATGGATCTTCATTGAAGATCCCTGGTGGGAGATGTAGTTTCATTTTGCTGTTTGTTTTCAGATATTTGCTTGTTGGTTTGTTTTTTTGGTTCTAGGCTTATAGTTAAGCTGCCTGAGCCTATCTCATTGTTCCCTCATCAGGGGCAGTAGCATTGTGCTAATATTTTGATCTTTTTTCTTTCCTGTCACTTCAGTGTATTCTCTTTCATTCTTCCTGATTAAAAAAGGGAAAATTTAATATTCATGCATGTGCCAATTCAGATTCAATTACCATATTGTTGATGGGTTTGCATGGTCCTGCAGCCCCCTCTTTGGTTGGAATATTACACTTTACAATTTGGGCTCAACATTAGACTGTTTTTCTTACTTTTTTTTTTTCTTGTGGTGATAATGTTGAAGCTAGAACCTTAGTTTAGATATTTATCTGAAGAGGAAATGAAAAAATGGATCAGCATGTGTTAATTCTGAAGAATGTAAATCTTGTTGTATTGGTTGAGTGCAAATGGAAAAGATTCTTAACGTGATTTCCCCCTTTTTCAAGGCTGATGGAGAATTCCTTGAAAGAGTTTTAAGCTCCAGCCAAAGGAACATGTATACTTCTGTACTCTTCTATGGTTCCTGGTGTCCATTTTCACAAGGCATACGATCCACATTTGACACCCTCAGTTCCATGTTTCCTCAAGTAACACATTTGGCAGTTGAACAATCTTCAGCCATGCCAAGGTGGGGATCCTTGTCCTATTTTATTTTTAACACCTTAATGTTATTCATTTCTAGCTACTTGGAATTCATAATTTGATGGTATTTGATGTTCTTCAACAAGCTTATGATAAATATTGATCCTTGTTCTATTTTATTTTTACACATGATATTTGATGTGTTTCAACAAGCTTATGATAAATTGATCCTATCAACCATTCCATTCTGGACCTTTTTGGCAGTTGTTCTACTTATATGGTAGCCAAGAAGTTGTAGATTGGATAACTACCATAAACCAATCATAACAGTTTTAGGGTGTAGAAGTCTCCAAAATTATTTTGGTAATAGTAGAAATCTCTAAAATAGGTGCATAGGTTAGTGCTTCCAGATGGTTGGTACAGTTGTAAAGAGCCGGGAGGGGGGGTGACTATCTTACTGTTTAGATACTATTTACACTTGCGCGTGTTGATCTTCTGAGAAAACTCAACTTACCAGATTCTCCTGTACTGTTTGCAATGTAACAGTGTATTTTCACGATATGGAATTCATAGTTTGCCCTCGATAGTGATTGTGAACCAGACAGGAAAGCTGCGGTACCATGGTCCCAAGGACCTTGCATTCCTTGTACACTTCTACAAGAGTATTACAGGTAGGTGGTTTATCCAGATGGAAGGGGATGTATGGATTTAGTTCTCTACTTTCCTGGTTGTATGGTGCAACTCATTCAACATGAATTCTCTAATGCAGGACTTAAGCCAGTTGATTATTTCACCGAGGATTGCTCTAGCACCCTGGGAAGTGAGAAATCCCTTCTTCAATTCTGGGGTGGTTCTTCTACTAGGGACATTCTAGCAAGGGAACCATACCTAATGTTCTCTATATTGTTCCTTTGCTTAAGGGCAATCGTATACTTCTTCCCTGGGATGTTATCCCGTCTTAAAGCTTTCTGGGTCTTGTATGTTCCCCGACTAAACCTAGGAATTTTTGGGGAGACGAGCCAATTGTTAGAACGTGCCCTCCATGTGATTGACATGAAGAGGGTGTGGAGCAAGCTGAGATTGTGTAAGACCAGGAATTTTCATAAAGGGGCCAAGAATGCCTTGTATGGGCATCTTCATTAACATCTGTCTTGTTGGGTGTGCCATCTTCTGCAAGAGTATCCTTTGCAGGGGGAGTTGTGAGCTCGTGTAAGTTAAGCCTGCAACCTCAAACTCAACTACGATGCTAATTGGGGTAGAGGAGGGCTTCATGGATTAAATGTGATAGAAGGACCTTATTGAATGGAATAGAACAGAGGCTGATCATGCTCGAGGGTAGGTAGCCTTTTGTCCTATACTTTGTTCTTGTCTGCCTTTTCCCCTTTCTTTTATACCTTTCATTTACCTTGCCTTTTATTACTAGTGGTTAAAATTGAAGCTGTATTTTTGAGTTTGGAGGACGCAAGCAATCATGTAAATCTGAGAACATCCATATTCTGTATAATATTTCTTTCTTGGAAATCATCTTTCTTTTGCAGTTCACACTTTAGAAGATTGTAAGAGAACACTGTAACTTGGGGAGGATCCCCAAAACATCTATGCGTTGTTTTTTATTATTAGTCTTTGCCCATCTCTTTTTTGCATGTTTACATGTTAGTAAAACAGCTTTCATCAGGGCACTTGATATGATGAGGGATGGGTTAGCTCTAGCGCCCAGCGCCCCGCTTGCACATCTCGGTGCATTGTTAACATCTCCAGATCTCCTGTACTTGTCATGGGGAGAAGTTCCGAATGCACGGTTGGGATGTGCTGTAGGGCACACTCTTATGAGAAGCCAATGCAAATTCACACAACTGGGTAGCCCAGCCCCCATACCTATGCGTAAAGCTCTGTTAAGGATATCGAGATGTTTTGGAACATAATATAATGAAATGCATAATAAGAGATAGGACACCTCAAGTGGAAAATGGAAATTCTTCTGTTAGGATTAGGAGAAACATCTTTTTGAAGGTTTCCGAAGGCCTCTATGAATACTCTACTCTTATTTTATAAAGTAATGAATGCACCTTAAAAAAAGAAATTTCTCTCAAAGCCTTCATGCAAATAGAACAAACATTTGTATATATTTCATTTCTGTCCAATCAAAAGAGTTTTTTAGTTTTTTAGAAGATAAAAGTCAAAATGCTTATTTGATGCCCTTATTGAAATTTAAAAGGTCTGCAACACAATGCAATACTATGGTCCCAAACACCCTCTTTGTTTCTAACTTTACATGAGATGGAGAGAGATAAGGTGGGGGAGTAGTCTGAATGATTTGTTCAAATTTAGATTTTGTTTTCTTTTTTTTAATGTTTTTGGAAAAGATGCTTGAAATGTAGGATGGGTTTTTGATGTGTGAGAGAGAGAGAGGACTGTGCCTATGGTTTTCCTTTAATGGGACAATTCCTTTAACCTCCTTCCCACATACTAAAGGAATAGTCCAGCTGATTTATATATAGTTTTATACAGGTCAAGTGTACTTGTAGAAATCGTCAATAGTTGGGTGGATAACTTGTGGGGACAAATCCTTCTCGGTGCAAGCTATAAAAGTAAATGTAAACTACGATCGATGCATGACTGCATTTGTTTTTAAGGCTGCCATTGGTTGCAATGCAAAGGCAAATATGTACACTACATATTTGTCCATTTTTTGGTTCATGAATGTAAATACGGATCACATTTTAAACCGTTTTTGCATTCATCTTGTTTGTTTGAAATCAGTGCAAAAGTGTGGACTCATCATTAAATGCTCCAATTATTTTATACTCTAATGTCTTAACTTTGGTCAAAAAGTTAATTATCAAAAGAACACAAAATTGTATCAAAAAAATAGGTACAGTAATGTTCTATTCTCAGAGTACAAAAGTGTCTGAAAATATATTTTTGCTCTAATAATCATTATTTTTTTACGTATCAAACAAACGCTTGCAAATGCGACCCCAGTTCGGCGTTTATATCGCAAACAAACAGAGCCTAAGGCTCAGTTTGGAAGGAGTATAAATACAAAAATGTATAGTGCAAATACATACAAAATGCAAGGTTTTGCACTCTACAAATTTGTATTTGTACTTGGAAGGAATACACTGTACATATTTGCATTTGTACTCTTTCCAAACTGAGCCTAAGTGCACTAGATAAGATGTTAGAGGGGGAAAAAGGAGAGTAAACTTTTTACATTGCTTTTTGGCTTAGACTGTTGCCTTATTTGCTTAGAAAGTAATAAAATGGTGTGGTCCTCAGTCCATAAGCAAAAGAATAGAGGGAAGAAATGGAGAACAATTTTACATTGCTTTTTGTAATTCAAAATTTACACCTCAGTGAGATGCAAATGGCACAATTTTGACATAATTTTACTAAGTGTTTTCAAACCGTTGTTGATCCGGGCTGTTGAATGGTTTGAGCCACCGATGATTTGTATTTTAGCTCTATTACCTATTCCCCCCCCCCCCAACCCACCCCACCCCACCCCACCCCACCACACCCACCCAAAAAAAGAAAAAAAAAAAACGAGAACTTTACCGCCACCCAGCTCCGCCGCACCTCAAAAGTGTTGTGTTTTGTTTTTGGTATTTAATCATATCCATGAATCTCCCCATATGGGCCATAATTCTTTTTTTTTTTTCTCATTTTTTCAAATTGCATAGCAATATACTAATAACTCTCCTAGTCTATTAGAACAATCCAACTAATGTACCAATTGAGCCATCTCTCAATTAGGGGTGCTCACGGTTTGGTTAACCGAATTGTGGGGTGATTTTCTGGACCGAATCAACTTGTTTGGATTTTACATTTAACCAAACCGAAACTGAACCGATGCAATCAGTTAACCGTGGTTCTGTTTTTTGAGTTTTTTATGTCCTCAAAATTTTAAAAAAGGGAAATGGGAGATAGGGAGAGTGGGAGTTTGAGAGAGTGTCACCAAAGCAGGAGGGGTCACCAGTGTCGGAGGCCATCGGTGATTCGATTGGAGGGCGGAGCGTCGAAGGCCATCGATCCATTGGGGAAGAATGAAAAAGAGAACTGGGAGAGTGGGAATCTGAGAGAGAGAGAGAGAGAGAGAGAGAGAGAGAGAGAGAGAGAGAGAGAGAGAGAGAGAGAGAGAGAGAGAGGGAGGGAAAAAGGAAAGGTGCAGTGGGTGTCAGGCTGTTGTGGAAGCAGGAGGGATCACCAGTGTTGGAGGCCGTCGGTGATTCAATCAGAGGGCAGAGTGCCGAAGGTCATCGCCCATGAGTCCGCTGGGGAAGAACAAAGAAGACTAGAAGAGAATTGGGACCGGGAGAGTGGGAGTCTAAAAGACTGAGAGTCCGAGAGAGAGAGAGATTAGAGAGAGAGAGAGGGAAAGAAAGGGAAAAGGGAAAGGCACGGGTGTCAGACAAGCTATTCGCTAGTCTGGTTGCCAGTCTACTAGACTGGCAAACTGAAAAGTCTTAGTAGATTTTCAAAAAAATATATAATATATAATATTAATATAATATCTACAGTATTATATAAATATATATTACTGTATATATATCGGTCGATTCGATTAACTACCGGTTTTTTTTAAATGGTTAACCGAAATCGAACCGAAACTATTAGTTTTTTGAAAACATCAAACTGTTCGACTAACCAAATTTTCAGTTCGATTTCGTTCGGTTTGATTTTTCGGTTTTTTTTTGCTCACGCCTACCCTTAGTTGATAACTTGTTAAGTGTTTGTGACAATAGAAAAAGTGAACCAGGTTTAGTCCATTTTTGTGTTGGGTTCCTTCCTTATGAGGTGGGGCCCACTCACTTTAAGTAAAGACAAAAAGAAAAAAAAGTAAATAATAAGAGAAGGAAAAGAAGGGGTTAAGGAGAGACCATCATTCTCTCATCTCAACACACTCATTCGTTGGGTGACTTTTGGCTTGAGATTAGGGTTTTCTTGGAAGGGTTCAAGTAAGAAGAAGCTGCTATGAAGGCCATACCCACACTAAGATTTGTGTTGCTATTCATCTCCGAGAAGATTGTCAACAATTGTTTGTTCTCTCTCCGAGGTGAGAAGATTATTCTTGTTTTATTGTTGTAAACCACTATTTTTGGTGAGGATTTGAGCTGAACCAAAAGGGTTTTCTCTCGATGATATCATCTTCTAGTTGTTGCTATAGAGGAATACATTGTAATCCCATTATTACTGTCATAGTGGAGATTTTTTTTAGGTTAGTGCCCCGTGGTTTTTCCTCTTCACATCAGAGAGGTTTTTCATGTTAAAAATTGGTGTTGCATGTTGATCTCTTCTTGCTTTGATGTTTCTTTATTATTCCTAGCTTATTGCTGTTATTCTGAGTTCAGTTGTGACTTGAGTCGACTACCTCATGCCTGGGTTGTGTAGAAGTAATCAATTACTAGGAACAAGGTACTACGACTCCAAAATACGGCATATTCTAAAGATGCAATTAGCCTATTAGGAAGCTTACTTGAACTACTTGATCTAGCTCTGGGATGGGTTCAAACATGATAACATGCTTGAAAGAGCACATGCATAAACTGCACCTTTTCATCCAAGGATTAAGCCTGAAGATAGGCATAGGAGAAGTCTTATATATTATGAATTCACTACACCTAAAGGCAGAGCTGTCATGGTGTTCAAAATTCAGGTGTATCTTCTTAGACTTGGCAAACTGAACATGGAAAGAATCATGAGCCAAGGGAGAAAACTCTTGGAATAATGGATCTTGTGGTTATTTATTAGCTTTGAAGACTGGAAAAGCTGATATTTCTTTGATTGTTGTCACAAAAATTGAGCCAATGAATGAGTAATAGGATGGCCTGTTGGAGCAAAAAGTGTTAAAATCTGATCATTATTTATTCATAGGGAGAGAAATTTCAGTGGAAACGGGATAAAAGAAGGAAAGAAAAAGGGTCTTGATTGTATAGTGGCCCCTCACATGAGAAAAGTGCCATCTGACTGATTTGACTGATCGACACACAGATTCAATCGGTAAGGGACCCTCACATTAATTATTTTCCCTGATTAAATTAAGGGATGGTGTATTGATACCAAAGAAAAAGCAAAAGTTAAAGGAAAATAACTGATTCTCTATATAAGTTGTTTATTGTTTTTATTAGTTTCTTGGATTTATAGAGTTTTTCTTATTATAGAAAAGAAAAGAAAAAACATGTCAGATTGTAAAATTTGGTTTTGCAAATCAAGTTTCAAGGTGTTCAAAGCCAAAGAGTATTGATTATTGGAAAGATAATTTTAAGAGATGTATTATAATATGTTTTGAAATTAAGATACACATGAATGCGACATGAAAATTCGAATTAATCCTAAATAATATATTAATAAGGCTAAATATGAATTTTAGATTACTATAAATAAGCTATTACACATAAGATATGCATATTTACTTTTATGTGATGATGTGAAGTGTGAAGTACGGGGACTGACTTATTAAATGTTGCAAAATGATGAAAGAAATGAAAAATACATGTATGATCAGTATTTCTCAATTCTCATAAAATCAATATAATTTGGGTTAATATTTATCATGGTTTTTAAAATTGGACCGGAAAAATCGGGAACTAGTCATCTGATCGGTTTTGTTTTCTCCCAAAACCATTGATTTTGGTCAGTGAACCGCTGAACCGGGTGGTTAATTGTTCAAACTGTTTGAACGGTTTTGACCGTTTATTATTTTTTTATTATTTTGTCAGAACGGGCCAAGCGTTCGGTTCAAACGGTCTGACCGTTTGACTTGGTAACCGAACCCCTGACCGGTTCAGTCACTGGGTCGGTTTTAAAAACCATGATTTCTATAGATACATAAATTTTAATAATCATTTCTTTTATATTAGTTAACAAATATCATCTAAGAAATGTAAAATCTAAGAGTGTTAGAAACTTTACCCCCAGGTGGAATAGTTATTTACCCACCTTGGATATGGGTATCACTTAGGAGTGAGCATGGGTCGGTTGGATTCAGTTCCATGGCATAACTTGGAACTACCCTGTAGGGGTCAGTTCCAAGTTTTTGGAACCAGAACCTACCTTGCAAAGGTCAGTTCCAAGGTCGGTTCTGGCCTTGGTGGCTCTGGGGTCGGTTCTAGGGTCTACCCGTGGAACTTGTTCTTTCTTTAACCCCCTCCCTTTCAAAGAAAAAATAATAATAATAAGCATGTTCTAAAAAACTTGATTTTCAATAAATATAATATATATTTTAAAACTTATATTATCTTTGCTGATTACATTGAGTAACTTAATGTGTAGATTATTATTATATGGTTCAAAACTTATAATTTAAATTTAAACTTTGTAAATATTAGATTTTACATTACTTATTATACACATTCAAATATTAAAATGAAAACAAATGATAAAATAACTTAAGTAACTTAATGGTAAAGTGAGACTATGACCTTTGTAACCATCAATGCTTGGGTTCAAATCTTCACATTTCCAAAAGTATTTTGGGGTTTATTTCAAGGCAAGATCGATTCCAAGGCAGGTTCCACTAAGGCCAACCAAGGTCAGTTCGGGTAGGGTAAACCCTTAAACCCTAGAACCGGCCTGGGTGGGGGCTGGACCTTACACTGTAACAAATTGGGTAGGCTCGGTTCAAGGCCTAATATCACTTACCTAGCGGGGGGGGGTGGGTTACCCACCTTGGAGATGGGTATCACTTATTTGGGTAAGTGATACCTAGGAAAATAACTTTTTCCTAATCCCCACATAAATCTGAAAAGAGAACCTGGGTTTCTTGGTCAATGGGAACCAAAATCCCATTGACCAACTTTCCCCCCTCTCAAAATCCCAAAAAAGAAAACCCCTTTAGGGTAATTTAATGGTGTTGAAAAGTCAATTAACTAGACAAATTTGAATTTGAAAATTTGTCATAAATATATGAGTTAATAAGAGAAAAATTATAAGAGTGAAATATAGATAATAATGAAAGAAATTTTTCGACAATGATATGGAAAAGATATGATGTCTGAAAACATCTGACGAGTCAACTAGAATCATAAATGTAGTAGTCAATTAGTTGTTATTTATCAAAACTCATGGGTGAGTTTTGATTGGTCAAAATTCTTCAATACCATGTCTTTCCCACATCATAGATTTTCCCTGAAAGAAAATGTAGGAGAGAGAGTGCATTAAAAAACTGTAACATTTTGGTTGGAAACTGGGTGGAATCAAGTGGAGTTTCAGCTATTCCATGTGCTAGTAACCTAAAAGCCGATACATATAAGAGCCAGCAGATATCTATATTTTAGATATTGTTGCAAATAGATATGCACATAGTTACAATTAAGGGGGTGTTCGACAACATGGTTGGTTTTATTTTTGAAAACAACTACCATGTCAGCAAAAACAATGTAATTTTGTTGATGTGGCAGTTGGTTTAAAACAAAACCAACCATGTTATCGAACACCCCCAAATTGAACTCCAATTTTATTAATGTGAATGGGGTTAAAATCATTTTTCCTTCTGAATATTGCAGTTACAATTTCATTTCTTTATGGAAAAAAACAAGGTATCTCAACCCTTTTTACACTTTAGACAAATGTAGCCTTAAGAGAAGAGTATATGAAAATAAATCACAATAACATCACGTGTAAAGAAGAAAAGAAGAAAGTATAGGGAAAATACTCTCTCCAGTCTCCACAAATTAATGTAACTCTAAGAAGAGTGGTGCCTCTATTAATGTGACCATCTCTTCAGCACTACTCCAATGGAATGACAAAGAACAAATTTTCTTACAAAAAACAGTGAAATAAAGTCATCTATATATCCAACAGCTTTATTCAATGGATCATGAGTGCAAAGAAAAGAAAACATCTCGTAGAGACAGCAATAAAGTGTACTACTATGTGTGATATGCTAGAAAAGCTCCATTAGTTTCAACTTTCAAGTTTCAACTCTAACCAATAATAACACCAGACCCACTCCATAATGGAATCCACCTAATACCCACCAAACCCCATTTTCATGCATACATCAGGGTTGAAAAACTCTTGCACAAATGACTGAGATTTGGCACAAAACACACAGTGCACAAGAAACATAGAACAACTGAAGTGGAAATGCCCTCAAGGACAAGATACATTTGCTCAATGCTTTCCCCCAACACCCCTTGTACATAACCTATACGAGGTGTGTGTTTGTTACAGTTTAATGTTAAATCGTCCAATCAAATTTTGATTAAAGACAAATCGTGTATGTGATACCCATATCTATCTATTGTTGTATAATGTAGATATTTGTTTTGGATTCAAAGGCCATAAAAGTTAAATCCAACTACTATATATTATATATGTGATTAATAATTGATATTTAGTACTTGCTCTCATACTAGTATTATATAAAATGAATACTTGCTTTGGATTCGGTGTAAGTTATTTAAATTAAAGTTAAATCCAAATACTATATATTCATTTATAATTAATCATTATTTGCATCATTTCATGTACGTGCTCTTTTATTGATATAGTGGAAACAGGAATGTAGCACCACCTTAATAAAATAGAATGATTTCCCCTTCTAGCTTGGCAAATTGAATCAGCAAAAGAATACACATCACATAAAGTTCAAAGTTGTGTAGCCCAGCTACAAAAGAATCTACTGACCACATTCACTCAGCTGCACATTGGGAACATCTCTTATATATTCATATACCGCCGATGTTCCCAATGTGCAGCTGTACAAATGTGACCAACAATGTGTTGTGATCAGCGGATCCAGGCTCCTAAAAAACAGTTGCACAGACACCTCATATGTCCCATCTGAATAAACCCTACTGGATAAAGACAACATCCCACTCCCCTCCATGTGATAAACTGAGTGTTGAACCAGAACGCTTAGAATAATAGTGACAACCACCTTGTAGATTGTCTTAGAGCTCTCTCTCTCTGATAGAACATTCCTCACACCAACCTCACAGCATGTTTCAGTCACACATCGAAAACATCTCCTATATTTATATATTATTATTTATAGAAGATATTCTCATGGTGAGATGTGATTGTGAGGAGCAAATCCCAATTCCATTGAGTGGGCTTAATTCATCAGCTTCCTGCCTTGGATGTTGACTCGTTCCAAAGGCAAGAAGACGATTGTGAATATGTTCTACTTTCTAGCCAACGAGAGATAAAGTAATAAACATGTATGGGGATTTCCCAGTGAAAGAACGGTCATTGATTGGATCACCACTCAGCCTAGATATGGGTAGATATTCCCAATCTTACTAATAGGACAAGTCCCATCCCACCACTAGCATCTGGGGCCAATCTCTGGCCATCTGATATGTCCAAAACCCACCTTGGTCTAGACATAGGCATGGACCATAGATGAGCCAATAAGAATATTTGGCGTTGGCAAAGGCCTACAGCCTACCATCTCACCGTGGAACTGTGGAAGGAACAATTGGAATAACAAAGTAGATTGCTATTGCAGGTTCAACCTGCACATCTACAAGGATACATGCCCCAATCTTTACATCAGCATATTCAACCTGATGGCAGTTTTATCTCCCCTGATATGGTGTTATGGACGCGTTTACTGAGAAGACTCACCAGCGTTGCCAGCGGCAACAGTAAGCCCAGCCCAGCCCATTTACTTCGGCACAACTCAGCCCATCTACTTCGGCAGCAGTAGTGGGCCCCAGCCCACCTACGTTGACAGCAGCAGTGGGCCCCAGTCCACCTACGTCGACAGCACTTATCTTGTTACCTACCTATCTTATCTTGTTATTACATTAGATTAGGACTTACTTGTTAGATCAGAATAAGGAGTGACTTACACTTGTTAGATTAGGACTTACTTGTTAGATCAGAATTAGAAGGTCTTCACGTCCAACTAGGATTGGGATTATTGTAATCTTCTCCCATTTAAGGAGACCCTAGTGAGGAATAAAGGCATTGAATATTCAGTCTCAAGAAAGTAGGAGAGTTGGTGATCTCTTGAACAAATCACCTCCGCCCAAGAAGAGCAAGATAGATACCTCACGCAAGGGGAGAGGCAAGGGGAAACAGGAAGGTTTTCCCGTAGATCGCCCCGTGACTAGATCTTACTCACGAGCCCTCAACAGGTGGTGGCTAAGGGTGTCAATTGGATTGGATTTGGTTCAATCTACTCCAGTCTAGTGCATTACAAATGGACCAAGTCCAATCCCAATCCAATGAATATTTTAGACCATTTTGGATCAATCCAATTCACTGCTTGGACCACACACCTATATTTCTGTCTTCTATCAACGGACCAGATATTGACTCAATCCAACCCAATCCAATATAATTTTATTACAGATAGACCAAGTCCAATCCAATCTAATAAATACTTTGGCCCATTAAGTTTGGATTGATCCAATTTAGGTGACGTTCGATAGCGTATACATATCGTAGACGGGACCATTTTAGTTTTGTCCATGGTAAGATATGGTGTTCTGCTATGTGTGGGTGGTTCTCGTTCATAAAATAGCGTGGATAGGGACGAGCCACACCCCAATTTATCGTCCATAGTATTTTTTATGGATGGTCCACACTATGGTGTTAACAGTTTGTGGGAAGGTTTCAGTGCAACGCACCTGCATTACATTGGTCCAATTACTCTTATTTTATTTAATCTTTTAATAATTTTGAATTTTTAAGTTTTTAATATTTTATCAATAAAGTAATAATTTTTAATGTTAATTCTAGCACAACTCCGACGGTTCTCCTTCTCAATTCTTTTTTCATTATTTAAATATTAAAAAATTATCAATAAAATAATATATAAAATATTAATTTTTTAATTTTTAAAATAATATTTTTTTAATTATTTAAAATAATATTTTTTTAATTATTTAAAAAATGCAATTGTTGTCTACATATTGATGCATTTTTTTTCAATTTATTTGCCATATAAAATGCAAAAATTAGATATTTATGATCGACTGTATAGATCTCCTATAAAATGTATATGAGAGACATGGAATCAAAAAGTGTGGTGTAGATTGGTCCCTACCACAGGGTGTGGTGTGAGCCAGTCCACACCCACACCCACCAATTTCTCATCCACACTATAGAACACCCCCTTAATATGTATTGTTGGTCCATCCAATCCATCCAAATTGATTTTGGTTTAAGCTGGGTCCAATCCAAATTAAACCCGGTCCATTGACACCCATACTGGTGGCAGCCAATTTTGGTAAAGTTTAAAGCTGTTTCACCAATCCAAGTGGAAGCAATAACCATTTTGAAAGGATTGTAAATTGATCATAAATGTGGGTTTCATCCAGGAGTGGAGTCTGGAAAATTTTTTTTAATGGGAAATCAAAATAAAAATGGAATATAGATGGGGATTGTGGGAATTCTTAAGGCATAGGGGACCATGGCTTCCCTCCACTTCCTAGCTCTGCACCTGGTTTCATCAGATTCAAAGTTTCAAAAGCAATTGTCTTCACCAGCCAGAGACCTTATCAATTGAGCCGGTTTGTATTTGCTAAACAGACATGCAATGGAACACCTGTAAAACTGAATGGGAGTATAGGAAAAGTGCAGCTAAAAAGTGTAGCAAGTCCCAAAGGCCCAGCACCATGCAGCTTGTGAAACATTTATGTGCCATTGCAAACAAGGTTCAAATACATTTATGTGCCACTACAAACTGAATGGGAGTATCCCCAAGCTCTCCTGTTTATAAGAAATCCACATGCCACGAGCCCATGCAGCTTGTGAGATGCCTTTGTGTCAGGCCAAATACATTTATGTGCCACTACAAACAAGGTTCAAATACATGTATCAAGCATATCCTATCGTATCAATAATTCTCTGAAACCTCAAATAAGGGATATTTTTGAATTTGGCCAATTTTCGAAAACCTCAAATAAGGGGTGTTTTGGAAATTGGCTACTTTCAGGGGATGTGGCCATGAATTTGGTATTTTACTTCTACTTTTCTTCATTCTACTTTATTTTCTTCTCCCTTAGAGATCAATCTCTCTTTGAGTCTTGACTCTCAATATCATTCCAAATACACCATATCAAGCAACCGGCTCTCTTTTTCTTTTTCACGAGAATCTCTTTTTTATTAATCTCTCAGAAAAGAAGTGGAGGGAAAGAATCACTTCAGGTAGCAATTTACATATTCAATCTAATGATTCAAAGTGCTGATATACATTTTTTTTTCTTAAAAATGAACTATACAACAAGGTAGCCATCCCCCAAACCCCTAAAACCCTCAACCCACATGAAGATGAGAAATCAGTTAGACACTTTATCAGCAGGCTAATTAGCACTTTCAAAGTATTGATACCTTGGGTACACAAAAATCATATATCCAAAGTTCTTAACAATTGATATTCTATTTTTTTTTTAGTTTGATAAATTCTCAGCTACATATATTAGGATTGATATTAATGCTTAAGGAAAATCAATGATGCTGAAAAGACATCATAAGCGAAGAGCTTTGGCCAATCAAACCACCCCACCCCCTTTGATTTTGATAAAGACCACATGATTGACTACCACCTTTATAATATTGGTTGATTGGTTACAAATTTCCTAGTATCATGTTTTCCTTATATCATACTAATGGGGACCTATGTGATGTACGGGCTTTGTTAAGCGAAAGCTAAACAATAGAAATACATAGAAGTATATAATTGTTTTATATTTTAACTTTTTAATAACCAATTCGATCAAACTTGACTCGAGTTGGTCAATTTTCTAGTATTTCTGATCAGCGTTGGTCTAGCAATTTTTCAACTTGACCAAGTTAGGTCAGTTTCGATTTGGCCATTTGTAAATCGACCAAAACTAAATCAACCCGACCATAGATATATTAATATTTTATATTTTAAATATATTCTTTTTAATACAGGAAAGTGGAAAATTTCCAATATTTCTTAGCATAAAATATTTTATATCATAATTTTTTTTTAATTTTTTAACAATACCACTATAATTTATTAAATTTAAATTTAAATTTTATGTTTAAATCTTTTGAACAAACAAACCAAACCAAAAATAGACCCAAACTAATACAACCCAAGTTGCCAAGTTTTCACTAATGGTCAATCAGTTTTAGGTGACAAACTCCCAACCTAACCAGGTCGATTTAGTTGGCGAAACAACTTGCAAACGAACTGAATCAATCCTTGAAAACTCCTAATTTTAGCTAAATTAATAGTCTAATCTTTAATAAATAACAATAGTTTAATCTCTAACAATTATTGAAAATAAATTTATAATGAAAATACAATAGATATCTAATAAAAATACAATAAATACTGAAAATATATTAAATTAGTCAATAACTAGTGCAATGTCAAATAATAGTTTAATCTCTAATAAATGTTAATCAATAAATTATAAAAGATACATAATTACTAAAAATAAATGTATAACTAAAATACAATCAATATGATAAATTAAATTCCAAAAGTTAAAATAATAGTTATTTAGTCTCCAATAATTATTGACAATTTACTGTTAAATAAAAAAACAAAAATAAATTTATAAATAATTATTGAAAATATATTTACAAAAAATATAATAAATAATTAGTGAAAATAAAATAAATATTAATTTTATTATATAAATATATAATGAATATACACTATTATTGTAAAATTATTACTAATAAATATTATTTTTTTGAAAAGTTATTTTCTATATTTATTAATTGATATAAGTGAAATTATTTATTTAAATAATATTTTTATTTAAAATTTTAAAATATCATTTATTTATTGAATTTAATAATCTGCATAATTATAATTAGTATCATTATTATGTAATTCGTCATTAACTCTATAAAATTAATATTTTATTATTAATATGAATATTATGAAGTCTTATTATCTTCTACTTTTAAGAATTTTTTAAATTTATTACATAATTTCATTATTTTAGCTATTTAAAATTTAGTCATGTTAAATATTTCGTTATTTAAATATTCAAATAATATGTAAAATATATAAAAATTTTCATTATTTTAATGTTATGATGTAATATTAAATATTTTGTTAGATAATTATTTAGCTATTTTTTATTTTTTGTTATTTAAGACAATTATTTATTGAAATATTGAAATATTGTTTTATTTTTTAATTTTAAATTTGTATTACTTGAATAACATTTGAATTTAATAATTTGTAAAATTATAATTTATGTTGTTACTACATAATTTCATGATGATTTTTCTAAAAATATAAAACTATTAATAATATGAATATTATTAAATCTATTATAATTATTTTTTTTGTGTTTTGAATAAATATTTTAAAGTTAGTATATAATTTCGTTATAATATTTAAACAATTCTAAAATTTTTTTATTGAAACTTTCTTTAGATAAATGTAGATAAAAAGTGGGGGAAAGGATAAGTAGGAATTAGAGATAGTTTTGGAGGGAATCTCTCTACTAAATTATAGATAATGTTAGAGATAAATAGAAGTTAGAGATAATTTAGGAGATAAATAGGAATTAGAGACAATTTAGGAGAAAGTGGGGGAAAGTGGTGCCACTTGGCTAAACATTAGAAAAGCAAATCTCTCATTATTTATGATTGTTAAAAATAGTTAAGCCTGTGTTATTTTCTTATTGGTTTAATGGATAATTATGCAGAATTAAAAAATAAAAAAAAACAAAAAATTAGGAAAGGGGTTTGGAGCAAGGAGAGGACCCCTAATGTTTAAATTCATTAAACAGCTCTAATCTCAATATTTATCATTTCGATAACCTGAAAAAAACGATACATATTGTTTGATCTAACAATACAAATTGAGAATTATGTATCTATAAGAAAAGAAAATAGAAAATTGAGTAATTGACTGAGAAAGGAAGAAGGAATAGGGAAGAAATATCTAGGAAGATTGTCATTTGTCAAAGGAATTTACGTTGGCCCCCTTTCCCTTTTGTCACTATTTGGAAGGATAAGAAATCAAACTACCTCCCTGCTTTCCTTGGTCGTTTCATGTTCACTCCAAGAGCAAAAGGACACAATCAGTGCGCTGCTCTTGGAGGAATACAGTACCCCCACGACAACTACCTTCTTCTTTGATCCAATCATTCAAACACTTACTGGTCATACCCAACTCCTATTTTAGTCTACCTTCGTTCACCCTTCTCCCTCCTCAGCGTCAGCATGGAGAAGGCCTCGACTGAGATTGATCTAGATGAGTGGGAATTCCTCTCTGATGATGGATTCCTTGACCTCCATCACCATGAGGAGGAGTATCGGAAGAGACTTTCCTTGAAGGAGACGATGAGTGGATTTTATCCGAAAAATCCATTCTCCATGAACTATTTCATCTGCCCATCGCCCACGACTTGTCGACCTGTCTTCGAGACGCCCAGCAGCTCAAGTGATCTGACAAGTGGGGATCAGCTTCTTCCGGTTCCAGTTGTGGGGATCGGTATCATTCCAGCAGCGATATCGGAGAAGATCAAAGCTCCGAACCTGGGAGCGATGGCAGCAGATCAAGACACTGCCTCGCAAGTCTTCTTCAAGAAACTGAAGGGGAATGAATTCGTCGACATGAATTTCATGGACTCGCCAAAGTCCACAAGTGTTGAAATTGAGCCTCAAACAGAGGAGAAAGAAGAGGCAATTAAGCAAGAGACGGTGAAGAAGGAAGACTACATGGACTCGGTGATCAAAGAAGAGACCAATTGGGAATGTGATGCTGGTGGCCTTTGCATTTGGAAATGGAGAATTAATGGAATTGGTTCTCTTTGCTCCATAGGTGCGGCTGCTGCCACTATCTGTATGTTCATCTTCGGAAGCCATCAAAGACACAAACACCATCACCAGAAGCTTCAGTTTCAGATCTACGCCGATGACAACAAGGTTTGGTTAATTGGTTATGTGAAACTGGATTGCTTAACGGACCAATATCTTGTGAAATCTAAAAAGCTAATCAATTCAAATTTTGGATGCAGAATATCAAACAGGTGATTAACGATGCGACTAGATTGAATCAAACACTTTCTGCTGTGAGTGGCGTTCCACTGGCTAGAGCTCAGATATCCTTTGGCGGTTACTATGATGGCCTTTAAGTTGAAGGAGCCGAACTTGGCTGGCAGTTGGCACCATCGATCCATAGCTATGTTACAGTATTAGTATTTGCTTGCTATGTTAAATTGTTAATTGAAGATGATTCATATAAAATCTTCACACATCTGTACATGGAAAGAGGTTGGTTTAGTTCACATCTGCTCCTCACTATTTGGTTTACTTTAATTCAGTAATTTTACATATAAAACCTTGCTATGTTAAATTGGTTTACTTGATATAGGGGCGCAGATCTGAATTCATAAATTCTGGCTATTATAACGTATGGACATATATGTTCCGAATGTGCAGCGGGATTCCCGTGCTTTTACAGTGTGTGCAGAGTTTTTGCTTGAATGGAATTTGGTCCCATTGGTTGTGATTAAACATATTGAAGATGACGATGTAACTGGTGTTTGGAACCAATGTTGAATTTGTCTGTTTTTTGGGAAAATGTTTTTTTTTTTTCTATTTGATATCATTGTTGTTGCTGTCACAGTCATTCTCCAATGTCATGTCAGCATGTTGATCCTAATAATAAAACACTAAAAGGGGCATTTTCTCAAACCATACCTTTCTGATTTCTAAAACATGATTTGAATAAACGTCTTCCAGAAAAAATGCAAACCAAACATCAAGTGGTGTATGAAAAAAATGCATTTCAGACAAGGCACTGATGTGGGGCTATTTTTTGACAAAATTGCATCAGTTCCAAACACCAGCTTAATCTAATGAATGTCAACTTCTCAAGGCATTTGATTGTTTCTTCGTTGAATTTGAGGTTGTATTTGGTGTCATTGTTGTTTCTACCTAAATCGTTTTGGGGTGATCTATACGGAGTGATGTGTATTATCACCTTTGAGAGTCACTTTAGCTAAAATGGTTAGTATCATAATTATCATTGGTGTTTCTACCTTCCACATCAATTTGAGGTTTCTATAAACAACATCCCATACATGCATGTTTGAAGTATGCATGCCAATCATATAAAGGTCTGGACACAATCTGGTCTTGTCCTGTTTTCGCCCTTTCAAGGAAACTCTGCTAACCTTTTAGACTCCTAGTTTGGTTTGGGTTGAAAATAGAATTGAATTCGATCCATTATAGACACAAGAAGAAAACATTTTTTTTTTTGTTTTTTCTTTCCTTTTTTGATAAATGAACATTAGGGCTATGCTTGGTTCTACGGGCATTTATTAGAAAAACGCTGCCGCATCAACATCACATAGGCATTGGCATTTATTGTGCATGAAATTACTATTTGGTTTCAGCATTTATTAAATAAATACTAAAAACCTAAAACACTTGGATTTATGTGCTTGAGGCACTAGGGGAAATTTCAAATCCTGCTTTCTCCCGACACCCTAATGTTTATTGAAATGAAATGCCGACCTGAAGTGTTGAAAGCTGAGGTGGAAGATATCTTCATGGTGGTGTTACTTGAAACACCCATGAAATGCCCAACCAAACAACAAAAGTAATAAATGAATTTTCTTCCTTTTTTTTTGTCGGCAAAAAACAAATCAAATAAATCTCCATTGAAGGGTATTTCTAAAAATATTTACATCCAAACTTTGAAGAGGTGAAAGATAACTTTATGGGGTGTTACTTGAAATGTCCGACCAAACAATTAAAGTAATGTTTTTCAGTTAAACACTTATCCGAAAAACACCCCATCTATAAACACCTATAAAACCAAACACATACTCATGCAATAGATCTGAAACTAGGAATGAACATTGGTCAGGCCTTGTGGCCTGCCCAGGCCTGATAATGCACATCTGGGCCTGATTTCATCTAGGCTGAGCCAGTCATTTGGGCTGGTCCATATGAATTAATAGTATTTATCAATACAGTAAAATTGATTATTGCAATTTTGTTAACTATATTCCTAATTGGTTAACATGTAAAATTCGTATTTTTAACTATTACCTATTATAGCATATGATAGTTTGTGGAATATCACTCACTTTCATTATAAGAACCGTTGTATCATGCATGAAAAAATGAAGAAGTAAAAGAAATAACGAACAAAGGTATATAGGTTTGGAGCCCATAATGTGGCAGGTTCTCTTTTTTTGTGTTTTCGTTCTTTGTTAACTTGTATAAGTAATTATATAAAATCAAATATTTGAACTATAATATCTAGTATTTTGGACATACAAAAGAGATGATGCTGCCCAGGGGGGACCTTTAGCGTGTAAGACTAACGTGATAACCACTACAACACAGCATCTCTGATGAAATGCTTTAAACGTTCAATGAGATATAAAATAAAATGACATATGACCCATTTAAACAGATGTTACAATTTACCACAAACACTTGTTACCCTGAAAGTACTCAAAAACAAATGAAACGACACCACTGATTACCGATCGATCGACGGAAACTGTTAACCAATTTCAGTTGGATCGGTAAATATTATTCATACATGCACATGCTGGCAAAGTACTAAGATTGAACACAACACGTACAGGCTGGCTTTAGAACGTCAAACCAGAACCCCCAATCTCAGCTCCAACCACGCCCCGCCTGAAGAACATCCTTTTTTCCACTCCCTACTCCAGTCTCCCGTTCCTGTTCACATCTAAATTGCTCAAATGATCAAAACCTGCAGAACCGTAATATCTCTTTCACTGCCCCTTCCTTGTGTTCTTCCTCTGGAGATGTCCTGAGCTTTGAAATGTCCTTGACATCTGAGCATTAATGCCGGTATCTAGTGCCCTAGCTGAGTGCCAAAAGCCTTGGTACTGATCATACAAATGAATAAGATCCATCCTTTTTCTCTTGGTAGGGAGGAGACTACGTGCTTAAACTCTCCCTTGATCAGTTCCTCTTCTTCCTGCAAATATATATTTAGGACAAGGGCGAGTTTGCGTGGTCGACATAGAGCTTTGCCCACAGGGGTGGAGTTAGGATTTATTAAGGGCCAAAAGCTAGAAAACATGAATAAAGGGGTTAAAATACAAGTAGAACTTAAATAGATTTAAAAGAAACTTTGAAGGCATAAGAGGGGCCATGGCTCCCCTCTTCCACCCCCTTGTTACGATTTGACATAGGCTTAGCCTTGCCTACACTTGGCAGGCTTACGTTAGGGACATCACCGTCATTTTTGCCTGTAAGATTTTTGGGAGAATTGTTATTATCTTCAAGCAGACCACCAAAAACTTAACGTACTCTTTGAGGAGGGGTGATCGACCTCCTTGGGTGCCTAACCTTGGCACTCCTAGACCTTCATCCCTTGCGGAGCGGCCCTGGTTAGTGGCTAGCATGGCTACCAGGGTTCCTCATGGGCTTACACATGCTCATGGAGACAGTGTTGGACCGGCACTGTGCTGCCGACACTTAAGGGAGGCTTGGCATGCGGTCTGGCTCAAGCATGGCTCAAGCTGAGTGAGCTACCCCTTTCCCTCTAGCACACGGGTGTGTTCCGGCCCAAACGATTGCTTATCAACATGGCACATAGGTGCCCATCATCATCGGCATACAGGAGACCCTTCACATCGGTGCCAAGTTCAGGCATGGCAAGAGGCCATTCATTGTTCGTGTCCCCATTCCAATGACCCTAAAACAGCTTCCCTTGCAGGGGCATTATGGTCATCCCCCTTTAGCACGTAAGCGGTGCCTCCCATGGACTGGTCTGAGCCAGCCGAGTGCCCCGACCATTGGATTTGAGGTCATAATCCAATGCTACTGTCTTTGGTGGAGCCATCCCATCGGGCAACTCCTAGCTTCTAAGCGCATTAAGGCTTGTCCTGGCCTACCTTGGCTTGGACGCCGCACGGGTTTCTTTCGCTGTAGAATACCCCCATGATAGTTGGTATAAGAGCGAGCTAGCCAATTGCTGTCATAGTTGGTTTTCAACAGATTAGCCCAGAGCCAGTTAAAGCGGTCATCACGACAAGCAGTAGCATTGTGGGGTGCGGTCCCTAGGCACTTCCACCCAGGATCGAGCAGATTTCAAATCAGGCATGGCAAGAGGCCATTCATTGTTCGTGTCCCCATTCCAATGACCCTAAAACAGCTTCCCTTGCAGGGGCATTATGGTCATCCCCCTTTAGCACGTAAGCGGTGCCTCCCATGGACTGGTCTGAGCCAGCCGAGTGCCCCGACCATTGGATTTGAGGTCATAATCCAATGCTACTGTCTTTGGTGGAGCCATCCCATCGGGCAACTCCTAGCTTCTAAGCGCATTAAGGCTTGTCCTGGCCTACCTTGGCTTGGACGCCGCACGGGTTTCTTTCGCTGTAGAATACCCCCGTGATAGTTGGTATAAGAGCGAGCTAGCCAATTGCTGTCATAGTTGGTTTTCAACAGATTAGCCCAGAGCCAGTTGAAGCGGTCATCACGACAAGCAGTAGCATTGTGGGGTGCGGTCCCTAGGCACTTCCACCCAGGATCGAGTAGATTTCAAATCAGGCCTGGCAAGAGGCCATTCATTGTTCGTGTCCCCATTCCAATGACCCTAAAACAACTTCCCTTGCAGGGGCATTATGGTCATCCCCCTTCAGCACGTAAGCGGCACCTCCCATGGACCGGTCTGAGCCAGCCGATTGCCCCGACCATTGGACTTGAGGTCATAATCCAGTGCTACTGACTTTGGTGGAGCCATCCCATCGGGCAACTCCTAGCCTCTAAGTGCATTAAGGCTTGTCCTGGCCTACCTTGGCCTGGACGCTGCATGGGTTTCTTCCGCTGTAGAATACCCCCGTGATAGTTGGTATAAGACCGAGCTAGCTAATTGCTGTCATAGTTGGTTTTCAACAGATTAGCCCAGAGCCAGTTGAAGCGGTCATCATGACAAGCAGTAGCATTGTGGGGTGCGGTCCCTAGGCACTTCCACCCAGGATCTAGCATATTTCAAATCAGGTCTGGCAAGAGGCCATTCATTGTTCGTGTCTCCATTCCAATGACCCTAAAACAGCTTCCCTTGCAGGGGCATTATGGTCATCCCCCTTTAGCACGTAAGCGGCACCTCCCATGGACCAGTCAGAGCCAGCCGAGTGCCCCGACCATTGGACTTGAGGTCATAATCCAGTGCTACTGACTTTGGTGGAGCCATCCCATCGGGCAACTCCTAGCCTCTAAGCGCATTAAGGCTTGTCCTAGCCTACCTTGGCGTGGACGCCGCATGGGTTTCTTCCGCTGTAGAATACCCCCGTAACAGATGATATCAGAGCGAGCTAGCCAATTGCTGTCGTAGTTGGTTTTCAACAGATTAGCCCAGAGCCAGTTGAAGCGGTCATCACGACAAGTAGTAGCATTGTGGGGTGCTGTCCCTAGGCACTTCCACCCAGGATCGAGCATATTTCAAATCAGGCCTGGCAAGAGGCCATTCATTGTTCGTGTCCCCATTCCAATGACCCTAAAATAGCTTCCCTTGCGGGAGCAGACGCGTGAGCCTTGTTAGGAATGTGGGTACACTAGCCGTTGGAGCATGGCGGCCCTACACCGGCAAAGTATCAAGTGGACATGCTCAGTTTTCAAGCAGAACACTTGCAGCAGCAGAAGCTCGTCACAAGGCGAGTGCATGTTTGGCAACATCATGGGTAAAAGTTGTCACAACTCGCACAGATTGCGGTTAGGTCTCCTTGAGGCAGCAGCAGTGGGGCCCCCTTGGAGTGAAGATGTAGCCCGAGTTGGCGAGGTGAAGCATAGTTTCAAGGGCCAAGAGAGCATAAGCCATGGCTAGGTTTGAGTAACCTGAATCGGCGAGGTGAAGTCTACAGGCCAGCATGGTGAAAGGGTACACAGGTCATCGCCAACATGAGGAGTAGACCTATCAGCGTGTTCGGTAGCATCACTGAAAAGCTACCAAGAAGACGGTTGAGCCTTGAGGTAAGATGATACATGGGGCGGACCTCCGCGAAGCACCACACACATTTCTTTGAGGTCCGTTCTTTCACAGTTCATTGGCATAACCATTGCGCTGTTTGAGTAATCTCAACACTGGGGGTGAAGTCCAAGCAGACCGGCATGGTGAAATGGTTCCGTCCCCATAAATGAACACCAATATAGGTGAGGCCCGGGTTGGCCAGGCGAGCCCTGAAACTAGCAGAAGAGTGGATGGTGTGGGACACAGACGCCCATTCACGGAAGGAGTCATTATCGAGGACGACAATGAATTGAGTGGGGGAGCCTGTTACGATCTGACACAGGCTTAGCCTTGCCTATGCTTGGCACGCTTACGTTAGGGACATCACTGTCATTTTCGCCTGTAAGATTTTTGGGAGAATTGATGTTATCTTCAGGCAGACCACCAAAAGCTTAACGTACTCTTTGAGGAGGGGTGGTCGACCTCCTTGGGTGCCTAACCATGGCACTCCTAGACCTTCATCCCTTGCGGGGCGGCCCTGGTTAATGGCTAACATTGCTACCAAGGTTCCTCATGGGCTCACACATGCTCATGGAGACAGTGTTGGACCGGCACTGCGCTGCCGACACTCAAGGGAGGCTTGGCATGCGGGCCTAGCTCAAGCATGACCCTTCACCTCGCCAGCCCCTTGCCCAAGCTAAGTGAGCTACTCCGTTGCCTCTAGCGCACGGGTGTGTTCCGGCCCAAGTGGTTGCCTATCAACATGGCACACAGGTGCCCATCATCATCGGCATACAGGAGACCCTTCACATCGGTGCCAAGTCACCTCTTCGGCACACAATCACCTTGCATTATGGTCGTCCCCCTTTAGCACGTAAGCGGCGCCTCCCATGGACTGGTCTGAGCCAACCGAGTGCCCCGACCATTGGACTTGAGATCATGATCCAGTGCTACTGACTTTGGTGGAGCCATCCCATCAGGCAACTCCTATCCTCTAAGCGCATTAAGGCTTGTTCTGGCCTACCTTGGCCTGGACGCCGCATAGGTTTCTTCAGCTGTAGAACTACCCCCGTGATACCCTGACTTTGCCCCTGCTTGTCCAGATGAGATGAGATGAGATTAGAAAAATTATCAACAAGCCAACTTGGGATTTGGGATCCCACTATTGGTAGTTTGTCACACAATCCTCAGATCCTCTCAACACTTCATAGGGAGTGAGCATCTTTCCACGGAAAGCGAATTAGCTGGAGACAATCATATACACCCGGCTGAACTATTTATCACAGTTGAACACACTGACTACCTATTACAGGTTGAACACACTCAACGGGCCGGCCTGTTCAATTATGAGCGCGTATGATTTTGTCTCCAGCTCATCTAAAGTGCTTTCCAATGAAAATATAAGTATGGAGATGTTAATTTCCATAAGTGAGTTCTTTGTAGAGACACTACTCCATTCTTTTTTGTCTTATTTGCCTAGTTAAGTGTGGTGTACCTAGAAACAAATAGACCCGATTCAATCAGGCCTTTCCGAACTAAAACATGAGCCACCTGATTCGCTTGTCTAAAAAGACCCATTTGTTCCATTGTCAGTCTTTTATGGACTCCACAATAATGCACTTTGGCGTGAAGTGATGGAAACAGGATGTTGGAAGCAACAAAGATGTGGAGGGTGTTTGGTTCTGTTTATGTTTATTGAGGGTACTAAATAGGCACCACTTCAATATTTTCTCTCTTTTTCTCTTCTACATGCATTGAAAATGAGAAAAGTACGTCAACTTTGGCTTATGTGCATGCCAGTCGTTTGTGGAAGTTATTTTTTAAAGCTTCCACAAACAGCCAAGCGTTTTTTCACTGTTATACTGGTGTGGAGCCTGGTGGCAACTAGTGCCACCTAGTTGTCATAAACAGTTGTAATTATTGCATTTCTCGATTTTACCAGCAAATAAAATACAAACATTTATTTAATAAACATAAACGGAACCAAACACATACGTGATTTGAACCCTTTACCTCCCCAGATTTCCCATACAAAATTGTCCATCTCTTTTATCTAACAAAAGGTCGAACAACTTATGGGGTTTAGTAAAATGCAAATTATAAACTATAGGGTAGTAGTAATTTCGTAAAAGCATAGGGGGTGATTTAGTAAATGCCCCCTTTTTTAATAATTAGTAAATACCCCTTTTAATGATCCAAAAATTGACATGTAACCAGTGTTTTTAAAACCAAATTGGACCGGATGGTTGGACCAGAAAAATTAGGAATTGGTCACTTGACTAGTTTCGTTTCACCCCAAAACTGCTTTTTGGCCAAAATTGTTGGTTTGGTCAGTGAATTGTTTGACCCAAGCAAAAAAATTGTCGAACTGTCAACCCAGACAACGGTTTGACGGTTTGACCGCCCAGGTTAGCGATTTATTGATTTTGGCCAAAAAGCTGTTTTGGGGTGAAACAGAACCAGTCCCAGTTTTCCTGATCCGACCGTTTGGTCTGGTCTAATTTTAAAAACGGATTTTTTTTTGTCAAAACGAACTGTCCATTCTAACTAAATGGTCCAACCGTTCAATTAGGGAACTGGTTCCAAAACGATTCCCTGTCCAGTCCGGTTTTAAAAACCTTGTATGCAACTATGAATAAGACTGTTTTTTAGTAGACATTGAAACAATAAGGCCACAATGTTAACGGTTGCGATGAATATGATGTATCAACAAATAGGGGTATAAAGGGAGCTAATTCAAAGCCAATCACATCATATTCAAATTAGAATGCAATTAAAGCAATTGTAGTTCAAATTCAATTCAATATCCAACAAATCTATATCTATTCTACTTATAAAAGTGCGAATGAGGAGGTATTGGCTTCTAGAATTGTTCTTTACTGAAATACCCCTCCTCTTGAATTTAGTTCATCTCCATTGAAAGGGCAAAAATGTAATTAAAAGAATATCATTAATTACATTCAATTACCTCTCATTAAGTAGTTTCACATTTAAGTCATTAAATAAATAACATTCTTTCTCATTGAATCCAAAATTTATACTTTTGTTTATCATCATTAAATTTCACTAATAAATGCATACACAACAATTATTAATAGAATGAAATTTTATATTTTTAAAATAAACGTTAGAAATGAAATCATATTTTCCATCTAGGTCATGGGTAAGTACTTCAACCATGTGGGTCAAATGGATAATTTCATGATGTCATAAATAAATAATACAAATTTAGAAATATAAGAAATCCAAAAAACTTATAAAAGTGTGAATGATGAGGTATTGATTATAGAATTTTTCTTTACTGAAATATCCCTCCTCTTGAATTTAGCTCATCTCCATTGAAAGAGCATAAAATTTAATTAAAATAATACCATTAAGTACATTGAATTACCTTCATTAAGTCTCACATTTAAATCATTAAATAAATCACATTTTCTCTCATTGAATCTAACATTTATACTTTTGTTTATCATCATTAAATTCCACTAATAAATTCATACACAATAATTACTAATAGAATGGAATTTTATATTTTTAAAATAAACATAGAAATGAAGTCATATTTTTCATCTAGGTGGTGGATAAGTAGTTCAGCCATTTGTGTTAAATGGATAATTTCATGATGTCATAAATAAATAATAAAAATTTAGAAATAAAAAAGACTTTTGTTTGTCATCATTAAATTACACTAATAAATCCATACACAATAATTATTAATAGAATGAAATTTTATATTTTAAAATAAACCTAGAAATGAAATCATATTTTCCATGTAGGTCGTGGGTAAGTACTTCAACTATTTGGATCAAATGGATAATTTCATGATGTCATAAATAAATAATACAAATTTAGAAATATAAGAAATACAAAAAAATATAGAATTTTTTAAATTTTGAAAAAAATTGGATGTGTTGCTATTATTATATATTTGTCATATTAAAAATAACAATGATAAAATAGACATAATTTTATTAATTAAGGACATCAAATATACAATTTACAACCGATGGGAAATTGAACCATATTCTTATCTAGGGGGTGTGTTAGTGGTTCAACCTTTCAGGTCAAATAGGTTAACCCATGATGTATAATTAAAAATATTTTTTTTTAAATAGATTAGTACAACAAAACATGAAACAATTTTGGGCACATCTATAATATTATATATTAATAATATAAACAAAGATAAGTATGATAAATAATAATTATTTTATCAATGATTTAAATGAAATGCAAAATAAAACCATTTCCATATCTAGATGGTAGGTAGATCAATGAATTAACGTTCCGGGTCAAATGGGTCAATTTATGATGTCATAACTAAGTAACGAATATTAAATACATACATACATACATACATACATACATACATATATAAACTCAAAGAAAAATATAAGTTTTGTATAAAGCATTTTAATACGATTCTATTGTTATATATTCACCATATTAAACAAAAATAAATGTGAAATATCGATGATGAAAATAGAATGCATGATTTAAAATCAACTAAAAAAGTAAAATGATTTTTCCATCCAAGTGATGGATTAGTGGTTAAACTATCCATGTCAAATGGATGCTATTATTAAATAATAAAATACATAAAATTGTAGAAAATGTAGATTAATGTCATCATCATTTGATACTACCATGTGCAAAAATAAATGTAAAATTAAGAATTGCTTTTATTGATGATGCAAATGGAACACACGGTTTAAAATCAATCGAGAAAAAGGGAAAAAATGGTTTTTCCATCCAAGTGGTGGGTTAGTGGTTCAATTATCCATGTCAAATGGATCAACACATGGTGTTATTGTTAAATAACAAAATTCTAGAAAATATAGAAATTTGTAGATAATTTTGGGTACATTCTATAATATTATATAGTTATCATATAAAAAAGTGTGATTAATGTGAATTATTTTCATCAATGATAGAAATGGGATAAAAATTAGGATAAAAAATAAAGAGTATTAATGTATAACACATGGCCCTTTTAACCATGTCAAATGGTTCAATTATTTAATTAGCTATGTCATTGTAGGCAAGTGGTTTGGTAGGGATGCAAATAGATTGGATTGGATTTGAATTAGGGTATATTCGAATTCGATTCGATCCAAATATCTAATCGGATCTCATAAATATTGCTTGGAATATGAATCTAATCAAAATATTGGATATTTGAATCTGATGCAATCTGATTTAATTTATAAAAATAATGAATTATCAAAAGGAGAAGAAAATATAGTAGTTGAAATAAATAAAAACAAAAAAAAATGTAAGTATTTTTCAACTATTTTCATCATATAAGAAGTTTACAAAAATTCAATATAAATAACATATATATATATATATATATAATTGATTTGACCACAATATTAAAAACCAATGTTCAAACAATATATTGGAATTGCATTTCCTCTTGGTAAATAAGTAATTTTTATTATATCATAAATTAAACAATAAAAATAAAAATATAGAATATTTTATAAATTTTATAGAAAATTTTGAGCATACTTAATATTATATATTCTTCATATTAAACAAAAATATATTTGAAAAATAAGAATTATTGTGGAAACACATGATTTCCTATTTAATTATAAACAATAATATATTTAGTATTTAAGTTTAAAGCCTAGAAAAGTAGTTATGGCTTTGGATGTAATCCACGTAAAACTATTTCAAAAAATATCCTTACAACTATCCATATCTTCAGCATAGCCAAAAATCCCAGTTGTCCAAGCTTCATCAGCTAGGGGCTCATAGCTTTGAGGAAAGGGCTGACCACACTCACTGCATCTATGAATAGTCAACTGCACAATAAAACAGTCGACCGTGGTCACATTAAAAGTTCAAGAATTTTTGCCCAAGCCCAAACAATTTGAAACATCACTCTAACCTTTATGGCTTGGTGGAGGAATCACAGATGTTGATGCCAAACCTAAGGGCAAGAACCTATGGACTCTCCAAAATTGGATGATGTCTCCACATTAGACACATTAAATTCTAGTACTCCACAATTTCTAGAGGGATACCTCTTTGTAACATTTTCCTTTTTGTCCTAACCTATTTAACATAAATTAACAATTAATGTACATTATGAATTCCATTTTTCCTATAAAACATCATTAAGTAGCAAAAATAATCTCATTGCCCTATGAATTAATAAAGGTGCACAAAGTTAAAATTCAAAAACATACCAAATAGAACTCCTATTTGTCAAAAATAAAAAAAAAAAAAACTTGGTTTAAGAGAAAAATACAGGGAACAATACTCATGCAACTTGAGGTGATTAGTGTCCTAATATAGTACCTATGTAAAAGGCAACGTTACTAATTCAATATCAGATTCTGAAGATAAAACATTAAAAATGTGGACAACATAAGTTCCATCTGAAATGATATGGATTTGAAGGTGCCTGACCACATTCTCACAGATAATTCACAAAATGATGAGTTGGTAAAATATAGAAGTACTTAAAGCTGTATTATTATGATTATTGGACTCCAAAATCTATATTGTGCTACAAGAATGGAGAACGTGATTCAAGATTTGCATTTGGTGTATCATGTTTAAGGCGTGTATCATTTTGGATCATTAATGTAAGAATTCAACTCAACTAGGACTTATCATAACTATATGATATGGGTTGGCTACACGAATCCTCTTCTGCCATTTTACCCAATTCATTGCCTAAAGCTGTAGTACTATGATGGGGACCCAACTCTTATGAACATGGGTTCTGAATTATCATTAATATAGGAAAATTAATTTGAATGGTAAAGAATAATATGTTCAATTAGCACCTATTTAAGTCTCATAATCTTCCATTACTTGTTATTAAAGTTCTTTATAGTTTTCATTGTTTTAAATTTGGATGGTAATGAGTAAAGGATACTACACCTTCATTATCACCAATTCTAATTGTTATAAACTTGTACTAGTTGTTGCAAACAAAAGCTCTTCATAGCTTTCTAAATATTCATCCCTGTCTGTGCTTCTTTAATGTTTCCAATCTTTCACTAGTTTCCCCATATTTCACATTATTTCAGAACTGTCGTCAATAGTTCTCTAAATATACTCATTTCCACTTGGTGTGTACCTTTGAACCTTGCATCTACTTGCATTCAATTATAAAATTGCAAGTCATTCATTAACATGCCATTGAAAAAAAAAAAAAAACAATTAAAGAGATAAGCTCTTGATCCAATTCCAAATTTCTAAAATTTGTGGGAGGGGGGACACTAAAGTATGTACCTTATGTTACATATTCCTCTGTAATGAAGGCTAGGCATTTAAATGTAAATTGGGAACATACCTTTTGCCCACCAAACAACTAATGTGCAACAATTCAGAAGACCCAAAGATACTTCAACATGATGTAATCATTGAAGCAACCTTCTTGTCCCAAATTTGACCAAGTTGAAAGCCAATAGGAGTTCAACACTAGAATTTACATTTAGTCTCCAGTCCCAAATGGCTCCTCTTGACACTTAACAAGCAATGACTCAGCCTTGAAATTAGTATTCAAAACCACACTCCTACAAGGCTCTTACATGGCAATCAAGTTAACAGAAAAACACAAGATCAGATATAATGAAAGGCCGCCTAACAATTAGTCCTCATGCATCCATCCTCTGATAGTAAATTACCTTTGTTTAAATGAGATTTAGTCAAAAGAGGAAAACCCTCTTGGTAATCTTTTCTTTGCTTTAATTTACTGCTGTGGTAAAACTATCCAGTACCTAACTTACTGCAACATGACTTCGTGTTTTGAAGAATACATCCTGATTTCTTTGACATAGATCTTTACTGATCTGATTTATTATATGATTTTAATAGGGCAATTCAAATCAGATTCAGATCTTTCTTCATGGATTTATTATGGTCAGTCTAACTTAATTTACTTTTACTGCTAACCGGCCCTAAAACTACCCCATCCAGCAATGAGAAACTACCCAAGCAAAGCATCAAGTCAAATTTTATTATGCTAAAAGTCTTGAACTGAGGATAATAAAATAATTCATCAAAATGATTCGAATGAAATCTCTATTCCATGCAGCAGGTCAAAGCTAACACATTATGAACAACCCAGAAGTGATAAAAATGAAATCACAAGAGACTAGTCCTATTTAAGCAATCCATAAACAGGGAAATGAAACCAACCAATGATCCTTCATGCTTAAACGAGTTCAAATGCTAACCTGAAGTTATCTCTATTTCAGCAAATTCACAAATGGGGTTGGATTGATGTTGGTTTAGGATCATTCAGATACAAGCAAATTCAAAATGATAAACTGAGGTCGATGGAGTTATGCAAACTTAGAATGAAAACCGATCCTGACTTGTAATTATTCACACCCTAACAACTAAAATGGTTAACCAAAGCCACCTTGATATCATGTACATCCAAGCTAATTAAAAAAGATAAAAGTGAACCCTTGTTCAAGATCATAACACTTTGTTATTTTTATAAGAACTAAGATTGGTGCCCTATTAAAAGTCTACTCAAACCACTAACCCCAAATAACTTGAAGGACTAGAAATCTACTAAAGGATTAAAAAAATTGGAGGGTACCCACTCAAAGCCAACATAGTTGAATCGTGAGGATGGACCAAGTATAATGTTATTTACTACTAAGGAAATTTGGGCATCATAATCTGTAATAAAACTATTCAAATTTAAAAAGATCTAAGGAATGATCGGTTAAGGCCATTATGAGAGACATCATGCCAATATAAACTCCACAATACCAAAATGAGGTAGTTAAGTAGATAGTAAACCAAAATTATTCAACATTAAATAATACAGAAATCATGAATAACAAGTGGAAAATACAAGGCATAATAACAAAAAGAAAACAAATAGAAGGCATCATAACAAGTGGAAAATAGAAAGCATCATCAAACATCCATATCTCTAGGCATGAGACTGGAAAAAAGAAGGATTTGGAAGTTGTCTATTGCATAAAAAGCCCCCAAATTTGAAAGGAGTCAAGAGAATAATGGAGTTAGATGCACTAATGCTCAGTTCCACACCATTCGAAAGATCATTGTTTTTACATCTCTTGGAATAAGGCTGGGTGTGAAGATGATAGGTATGACTATGAACTAGACTTGAATCATTTTAGCATGGAAAGAACTAAACAAAGTCTGGATCAAAAAAATTAAATGAAAGGCCAAATAAACAATTTAAGAAAAGAAACTAACACCAAGAAAAATATTATGGAACACTTACCGTAACTTGAAGCTTGACATTCAACTCTGTTTCTTGATCACCTTTGATGCTTAATTTGGATAGATAACCTCAAACAAAACAATGGAGAATGTCATCCAAAAAGCATTGATATGGAATATTTAAGCTACATTTCTACCTTTTATAGAGAAGAAAAGGTTGCCCACTCCTTTTACATTTCAAACAAATACAACCTTAATAAAACCTCTTTTCTAGCATCCAAATAAATGAAATTATAAATAAACACAAAGTTGTGATGAGCTGTTCAAACTGATATCTATCCTATTAAATTCTTGGGTGGGACCATTCTCTATGGGTCCTAATTCTGCAAACATGAGATATGAACAATTATGGGGGTCCCTAGACTGTTATAGAGGTCCTTTGTTTGATGGCCAAGCTCATGGCCTTATATAGACCACTCTCTAGAAAGAAGCATGGGATCTATGATTTCCATCACTTTATCGAGTAAAGATGGACAACAACAATATGGATTACTAATGCGTCATTATCTACATCATACAAGCATAAACATGAGAAAGCAATTTTACCTGTATTAGAAAATCATATTGGTTTTGGACCATGAAGATTTTTTCATACTTGTACAAACCACCACGTACCATTCCCTACAGAGTACATAGATTTCTGGACCTAAATAGAAAACAAAACTAACTAGTCATGGAACATGGCTGGTTTTTCCACATTAACAAGTTATAGATTGTTTCTTCATGATATGTTGTAAGAGTCATGTTTTTTTTTTTTTTTACTGCTTAACACTAGTCAGAAGCTTCTTCCTTGGGTACTTGAAGATTCCAACCAGTCTCTAGTTGTAACCTAACCTGACCAACCCAATTTGCTCAGTCCTTAGTTAAATCAGTTAGCAAATAAATAAACCAACCTTAAAACATAGCTATAAGCTAGCACTAAAAAAGCAATATATAGGACCATACCCCATTATCTTTCTCCCTTTCTCTTCATTTAACCCCCCTATGCCCTAACTCATTTTGTTCCTAAAGCTTCTCCCTTATTCTGATTATGCTCTAGAATCTATGTACCATTAAGAAGAATCCATCTTAAACAATAAAGAATAAAATATCAATTGGGGAAGTGCATAAATAACATATAAGTGATCTGTTATAATGCCTTGGGTTCTATGTTTATACTTAAATTGTATGACCTAAAGTTACAAGCTTCTTGATTGAACTTCTTGCCATGAGTTTCAAGAATACATCAACTCCACCTAGTTTGGAAATAAATTGGTTCTTAAAACTCTTCTATGATGGAATTTCCTTATCCAATTGGGCCTGAAAATTGGATACACTAGTAATTTCTCTCCTTCAAGATTCCAAAGTGCTCCTTCTATATTCTCTCCGACATAAGGTTTGATAGAACCTGGAGAGGGCTCCAAGTCCTAATGCATTAAACAATGGTCCAGTGGGTCCCAAGTCCTAATCCTGTCTTATGTCAGCACATAGATGGAAAAAGTGGTGGTAGCTCTTTCCATGGTATGCCTGAATTTGAGTACTTCCAATATCAAGGGCTCATGCTAAATGGCAAATCTGTTTATTTTTGCTCTCACATTGAAAAGCAACATGGAGTAGATTTTTGCAATTATGTCAAAAATATTAAGTATACCTTTCCATGCATATTATTTTTCAAAGTTACACTTGGCTAAAAATGATTGGATTTGGATTTGTTACCATATGATGATTTTATTAATTTGTTTAATGCCCTATTTTACGGTGTTTGCAGTTGACATTGGAATCAACTCAAACTTGGGCTAATACAGTATTGTATGAATAACATAGGCACGTGTCACAATTAATTTGGGATGGAAAGGTTAGTGTATATTGTATGGTTGATTTAAATTATGATAAATGAACTCTCATTAAACTAAATTGTATTTGTGCATTCAGAAGTTGTTTGAGATCAAATGATAAGCAAATGGTAGATGTAGTTGCTTTTTTTAAATATTTAAGGTGGATAGGGCATTTCCAATGATAAGCAAATAGTTTGAACTACTTCCAGGTGGCCCGATGACTCAGAGGCCGAAGTGTGTATTAAAGAATGTTGATTCACTTTGAGATTGTAGAACTACATTGCCCTCATAAAGTTATGAAGCAGTTTGGCTGGGAGTAAAGCATCCCATGCATGTCTCGTTGTTCCACGATATAAAAGGCATGATCATGTATCACATGTGAGGGATTACGCAGAAGAATGCAAAAGAATAGATTGAAGCATAGGATGTTGATTGTATGCACAAATCTTCTTGTTGTGGAGCTAAGGGTGAGATTGAAACCAACCCTAGTTCCATGTTATGTTACCAGAATATCTTGCATGGTATGCATCAATTAGTAGACCTCGAATCCACCCTCCTAATGGCGGAATTGATAACTTATAGTGTGGACTTGGTGAAATAGAAGTGAGCTCTCATTCTGTTATTCTACCAAAAAAAAATAAGATGTTGTCTCCCATGAAGGATATATACAGTATTAATCTTACCTTTATTAAAATTAAGTTGACAAAAAGCAACAAGTTATTAAAGAAAATTGAAGTAATTTTATAATTTTGTTATAACTTATAGCATCAACCAAAATATCAATACATACAATCTTGTGTAATATAATGAAAAAAGAATTTACGGTATTAATCATATTGTATTAGTGAATATAGCATCATTTCTTTAAATGTTTTGTTGTCTTCCTTGCCTAGGAAGGTGGATCAAAGAAATGTAGCTTGTTTCTCTCCTGGACTGATGGCGGCTTATGTAGGGATCCACCTTCCTTCTAAAATGCCTCATTGACCGAAGAGCCAAGCTAGCGCAATAAGCAACAAAACTTGCACGAAGGGCGTTTTCTTCTCTGCCCTCTCCTCTCCAAAGGCCAATGGAGAAACTACATCCCTTCTCATTGTTAAATTGTTACACCAATTTAATTAATATAGCTTTACACTTTATAATTCACTCTTCACCTAAAGCTTATATGGTATTAATTAGACCATATTAATTAATACAACACTAGCTTAATAAATGTTAACAAAGTTTGTATGCCTGTAAATGATTAGTTATCGATTTTCAAGTTATTATACCAATAAAAAATATGAAGAAAATAAGGAGCTTCTTTCATAGTAATATAGCTTCTAACATAAAAAAAAAAAAAAAAAAAAAGTACAAATTGTACACAAGGATTTACAAAAAAGGTTATCATATGCAAAAAGGAGATGAAATTTTTATCTGTAACCAACTTGTTTATAGAGCTCCAAGAACTCATTTTTCCCATAATTTTGTGAAAAAAAAAAAAACTGAATTTGTAGTACTAAGGAGAGTTGTTGATAATCCTTGCATTTCTCTCTTGCCAGATACACTAAAAGGTTGTTGCTAGAGCTATGTTTCAAGCCAATTTGCCTTTCATAGAAAGACCACCTATATTCCAGCCTTGAAAAATTTGTAGAACTAATTCTGGGTAGCAACCTTTCACTTCAAACAACTTCCAGATCCACTATGGTTACACTTATTTAAAAAGGTACCAGATAACTGAGCCTATATAAAAAAACACGAATGAATAATTATGTAATGGTACCAATCTTTACTATGAAAATTTTAAAATTAAATGTTCATTTTCACTTGTAATGATTGAAAAATGTTATGTTCTTTAACCAAAAGATTGGGTTTCATGTGCCTGCTAGAATATTGTGGTGGCTGTGAAACAAAAAAAAAATAATAATAATAATAAGTAGTCACATAAAAATAAATTATAATAAAAATGTGCAAATATTTTGAAATAATTTCCTAACACATTGTAGGCATGGCAGGAACATTCAACAAACTAATGTTTCTTGGTTTTAAACCATGCCTACAGAAAATTGGTTCCTATAATAAAATGGTGTTAATATCAAAACTTGGTTCATATACAAAGCAAAATATTTACTTAAAGCACTACCAGTGTTCATGGGAAAAGTTGCTCTTCGTTTTGTGTTGTTCTCTGTATTCTCTTCTTAGAGGCTTTCTCTATTAGAACGTTCATCCATAGATGCATCCTTTTTTCATTTTGTCCTCTTTGCTATAGCTTTTTCTAAAGCACTCAATGGCATTGTTAGGACTATCATCAAGTTGTGTGCAAGGATAGTTGTTGATAACTTGTGCTTCTATAACCTCTAATGCAACGGTTGACTGATCAAATGTTGTGAGTTTAAGACATTTTGTAGCTTCTTTCAAAAGTCTTTGTCCACTATCCATAATAAGCTTATAAGATATCTCACTAGGTGCAGCCCTGTTTGCTATTTGAGTGAACAAACGAATAATTTCTCGGTAACAAATTGATGTCTTTGTTGTTTGATCAGAACCCTTGGCAAATCCACAAGATGCCCCAACAACCATGGCCTTTGCATCAATAGCCCATATTATCAATATATAACGTGGAGGAATTTTTAGAATGCACCTATAATCAAATACCTTCAATGCATGCCCGCATAATATCCCAATATATTCAAACTTTTTACAACTGCAACAAATAGATATGTCTACTGAATCATTAGTTACCATGTTCTCTATTTTTCAGAGACACTATGTACTTGGTTGTTGTTTTGGATACAACATGATCATCTTTAACTCTACTATTCAATTGCTTGAATACTTCCTCACAAAACATGGAAAAAATAGGTGGGTGTAAATACGACCAACATAATTTAATATATCCACTTGCATATATTGGAACGACTGGAATGCTTTGTGTTGTTGAAAATTCAGCTTTCAACTCTTCATACCGCCTACCAGCAACCACCCTTTCAAAATGATGAAGGAATCTTGATATGTCATGCTTGATGTTAACATATTTCTTAAGAGAGCTATCCATACTCTCACCTCTTTGAGTTGTGCTCATGCCAGCGGAAAATGCTTGTTTTCCAAACACTAGTGCCCATTTATGCCTTTTGTCATATAATTTCTATAACCAATCATTCTCATGAAGGTTATACTTGTTGATCCGGATTTGCCAAGCATCTTCAAATTCGTCCACATCATCACAACCATACATGCAATGGCTAAAGCCTTTAGAAAATGTCTTGAACTTCTCAAATGCACCACTAATTGTTTTTGCCATTACTGCATCATCATCTATTAGAATTGTCATTGGCTTCTTCTCACTCATTGTTCTAACAAAAGTATCAAATAACCATTCAAAAGTATCTGCAGTTTCATCGGTGATCTCATAATCCAATACCATTTGTCCATCTGCCCAAAATATTTTTGTAACTAGATCAACTTGGTCCAAATGAATTGCATATACAAAAGAGGGATCTTTCAATTGCATCTCATGAAAATATTGTAGAACACCACCTGCTTCTCCCTTTACCATTTTGCCAGTCTGATATGAATGCAAATAATTCTTTAGATCCACAAAAGTGAATCCGACATTTTCACGCCCACCATATTGCTTTGACATCAATTCCATTGATGATTTTGGAGTTATCCCTGAATCACCTGCATCTCTAGCCTGGGCAGCTAGTTCTTCAAGGATATCTATTTGTGATTTTAACATATGCACTTTCTTGGAAGTACATACCATGTGGTTGTGAGCCTCGACAAATCCAACCACATGAAGAAAACCATCTTCCCGAAAACTTATCTTCAATGTTACATCTCGTCTCTGCCTTACGATGCTTGGCATTCACCTACGATGATCTTCAACCCGCTTCCCTTCTCTAGAGCAACAAAATTTTCTAAATTTCATTTCACCACTCCTATAACATAGATTTCTATTGGATTTTCGAACACTAAACCCCACCATTCTAGCATACCTATTGTAGAAATTTTATGCTTCATTTTCCGTCATAAAAGTCATGCCAATTCTTGGAGCCCACCCTTCAGGAATATGGGCACTATTTTCTTTGAGCTTTTCTTTTGTACTTTCATCTAATCTTGATTGGACTTCATTTATAGCCAAATCATCAAAAACATCTTTTCTTTTATCTTGAACAATAGACTTGCCTAGTTCATTTGCCTTTACTAAATCATGAGCACTATCACCATCTAGTCCAAAAAACAACCTCCACTGAGACCCAGTTTCCATACTCTCCTATTAAATTCTGTTATACATTACATTAAGTTTACACAAATATTAAAAGCAAAAAAAGTAATATAAAGAAACAAAATATCCAATACTCTACTTACAAGAAAAGAACAAGAGACTTACAAGGATTTTTAAAGGAGGTATTGGCTTTAGCAAGGGGGATAGAAATCCAAACAAATTACTGTACACCTCAAGGTAATCCTGATCCAAACCACCCTTCATAATAAAGAAAAGAACATTAAACTATGAATTATGATGACTTTTGTAGATTTAGTCAAAATAGTAAAATATTTAGTATGTTTAAGGACTAATTTGGGGGACCCTTAAAACTAAAGGTCATCATTGGACAATCTACAATGATGTGTATGATTTTAACATGTGATACTGTTGTATCATGTGGTTTACATTGAATCTGTATTGAGCCATGTGATTTATTTCAAATATTCTAAACAAAGGCATGCTTAATTTGTATCCCTTTTATTTGGTAGAAATTATAAAAGAGTCTATTCATATGTAGCATGTGCCAAAATAGTCTTCAAAACATACATCATTCAAAATCTTCTAGTAGTCTAGTTCATCCCAAGCTTTCTTTCTTTGTTTGTTGTTATGCTTTGTTCTTTGAAAAATGAATTAGAAAGGGAAAATTTTGATGAAGATTGAAAAAGAATTCATAGAATGCATCAAGGACTAAAGGGTATAAATAATTGCCCACTTAAGCTAAAAGATGCAGTGAGCCAGGCAAAGAAAGGCTTAAGGGCTAAACTAAATGGTTTAGCCACTTCAACTATTACCAAAGGCCCTTAACTAGTAGAAAGTGGATATAGTTTTATGAGTCATGTGACTCATAAAACAAAGGAACACAATAATAAATGGTATCCAAAAAAACAAAGAAATACATCATAAATTCATTTGAACCAATGAAAATAAAAAATAAAAATAAAAAAAATAAAATCAATTGTCTAGTAGGAAATAAATAAATTGCAAAGAATTGGAAAGAAAGCATAAAAATCAATTGTTTATTTCAAATCCAAATTCATAGAAAAAATCAAAAAGAAAAACCAAGGGTTCCAAACCCAAAGGATTATTTATTATTTTCCCCAGCACAATATAGATAAAAAATAATCTTGTTCTTATTTAACCTTTGAAGGCCATACAAAGTACAAAGGGTTTTCATTATGACGGAAAGAAGAAAAGCAAAAAAAAAAAAAAAAATCAATTGAAAAAAGTTTGTACAAAATAGGGCCAGTCTCCATTTACATTCAAGGTTTGTAAGAAGGGCAAAAAAAATCCATCTTAGAAAGGGATTTGTTTTTTAGGCTCACCTTCAAATTTACGAACCATGGGTTACTTGGTAACAATAGTGTGTAAAGATGATCTAGTTTTAAGTGGAACCAATCCACTGAAGTTGAAAGCCATTGTAATCAATAATTTCTAATCAAACTACTAAGTTGTTTTACTAATGTTTGCTTTAGGGTTGTAAGTGGATTGGATTCGAATCGGATTTAGCAAAATTCGAGTCCGATTTGATTTTTAAAAAACTTGCATCCGAATCCAATTCAAACTCTAATTGGATTTGAATTTGAATCCTCAAACACTATGATTGGATTGGGAATTTATCTAACTCCAGTTTGATTTTTTTTTTTAAATACGAAAAAATGAAGTAGTTAATTGCTTGTCAACTTTTATATATAACAAATTAATTTAACTATAACATGCTAAATATATATAAATATATATATATATACATTTTTACAATTTTAAATACAATTATAATATAATCAGATTCAGTATTTACTCGGATTAGATGGATCCAAATCAGAAACTGATCCAATTATTAATTAGATGCAGATTACAAAATCTGAACCCAATTAGATTACATAAACATCACCACAATCGGACAGTGGATTTTCAAGTATGGTTTCCATGCTTGATATTGTTAAATCTTCAATAAAAAGGGAAAGTAATAATGTAGGCTTCAAACATTAAAAGATAAAAGAACAAAAGAAGGGAAAACTTTGTAAGAATATAATAAGAAAATTCACTCCAGTTGCTTCTTTTTTGGTATTAATGAATATCAAATAAAAATATATAAGTTCCAAATCAAAAGGAAGGCCATACTAAATTTTTCTCTCTAATTGTATTTTGAGTGGAAGATTTTGAATGGGTCAAGAGTTTTAGACTCTTAGGAATGTTTTCTTTTTTTTTGAAAAAAAAATATAAATACTAATAACAGTTGAACGCAATAAAACACTTGAAATGAAAAGTGGAAAACATAATAATAAAACACTTGGATTGAATCACACCTAGAACAGAAATCTTACTATCGTTGCAACCAGAATAGAAGCTTCTCAAAATTCGGTTGCCCTTGTTTGTCGTTTCTTGAAAAACTCTGAGGTTTTGGGCACAATATTTTAAAACGTGGAAACAACTCTTGAATGAGAAAGGGTGACAATCCGTTGTTCGATCCATTGAAGTCGTTGATACAAAGTAGTATAATAGATTTTTGCAAGTCACTTGAACCTTCAATAGAGTATAAGTTTTTAGACTGAATAGATTTTTAGTGGTTCAATCTTTCACCTTGTTCATCGCTTCTTCTGAAAATGTAGAATGTTTTTCCTCTTTGCGTTTTAGAACAGTTCCTCAACGATAAAATGCTTGGCGAGTAAGTTGGAAGTTTTTTCTTTTATTTTTGAGTTGAAAAAATGTAAAGAAATAATTCCTCAACACTTCACTTCTGACCGTTACATTTTTTACGTCACTTAAACCATTTACGTGTTACAAGGTGGATGGAAATACTGCCCACGTTGTAATAATACGTAGATGTGTAGCTCTTCCGATTCCACAAGATGTTTTTAACGAGTGACAAAATGACACTCTCCAAAAATACGCTCTCAGGGAACACGCGATTCCCACAACATCCACGTTTAAATATAAATGCGTGTGCGACATTTCCACGTGAGAGAGAACAATTTTGTCAGTTTTCTCAAAATAAGAAAATTGTTCAGAGTTCATATCAACGTCCCACTGAGCGCGCCCCACAAACGCTCGACATGAACATCTCAGCGTGCATTGAAAATATATCCAACTGCATCAAGGACGACGAACGATTAGGGGTTCCGATGAGTATTCCGGTTTTGCTCATTGTCGACGGCGAACGACGATGAACACCCGATGACCAAGGTAAACCCTGTTGGATGTTTACATTTTGTTATGATCCCAATTTGGATGGCCCTCGCTGGGTCATCACAATATGGACAGTCCTGTTAAAGTTGTATTATACTCCTGTTTATGCAACAAATACATTTTATCATCATCTTATTGAGATCTGAATCCAACGGTTTTACCTCAGAGGAATACGATCTTTGTTGTGCTCCAAGGATCTATACTCGACTCCATAGAGATTGTTTATGACTAAAACCTTTTATGTTGTATTTTCTGTGATGATCGGCCATCCGACGTCCTAGTACTCTCAGGTTTATTGATTCACTTTGAATGTCATAATAAAGTGAATTTAGCTTTGTATTGTCCTAATTAAATTAATATATATTAAAAAGGGTAAATTTCTTGAAGTATCCTTAGTTAATTGATTAAATATATTTTTACTGTTTGAAAATTAACTAATACTATCCTTGTGATTTAGTTAATTGATTAAGTGTATTAACTAATACTATCCTTACTGTTGCTGACAATTGACTAATTCTACCGAAAGTACTCTTCGCACCTCCATTCCGAAAATACCCTACCCCTACTGTCTTCTTCTTCTTCTTCTTCTCTTTATTAGTATTCTCAGACGGGACGAAATGTGAGGAATCTGCAAGTTGGGATTTAAAGATTGTATTGAGAGGTCTGGTTGTATGTAATTTCGAAAATTTTAGATGATACAATGGAGAATCGAGTCAAATCAGATTGTTATCAATCTAAGGCACATACATGTATGAAGGACCTCTTGCGGTAGTTTCTCAGAGATGTGAACCTCACAAACTCAATGGAAGAGAAAAAAAAAAAAAAACTAAAACCTTAAAAGAAGGAATACAGAAGCCACAGAAATAACCACAAATTCCTTCGATCTGCCGCTGCAAGTCTTTCTTTCAACAAGTCACAAGCTCCTATCCATGCGTCGCGGTGCTCTGTCTCGTTGCTCTGCCGCTGCAAGTCTCTCTGTCTCTCTTTTGTTCGTCTCTCAGAGCTCGAACTTTAGGTAGTCATCCTTCATCTCCCCTCCCCTCTGCAGATGAATCCCCTTCCCTCTGCTTGAAGCAGATCTGGGAGTTACAGATCAACATCACATTGGCGTTGGATTGTATATTGCCCAGATCTAGGAGTTGCAGATGTCATTTGATAGATCATCTGAGATCTAGGAGTTGCAGATGCCATTTAACCAGACGCAGATGCAGCAGACGAGCACCGCTAACTGGTTCCCTGGCAGCTAACGGAAACCATACTTGGTATGTCACAGACGCTAGCGGACGAGCACCGCCAACTGGGTTTGTATTTGTACTCCCTTCCGTCCAAGCTCCCTGGAAACTAGCTAGACGAGCACCGCCATAAGAAATTGAGAAGAAACCATGGCTTCTGAAAACCCAGTTGACGGTGTCTCTTTCTCCCAGGGGTCGAGAGCACTGACCTACTTCCTTCCATGTCTCTCTTTCTCCCTTTCTCAAATGCTACCAAACTCATGCAGCCCCACTTCGAACAAGCCCTTCAGAGTCTTCCAACTGTCAACTGCATAGTCTCCAATGGCTTTCTCAGTTGGACTCTGCAGTCAGCGTCCAAATTTGGTATCCCCAGGCTCGTATTCTACGGTATGAGCAATTATGCCCTGATCCTCAACCGCCTCGTGCGTCGGGATCGTCCAACTATGGTTTCCATTAGATCGTTATCTCGTCCAGCTAGCGGTCAGGGAGCTTGGACGCAGATGCTGAGGGATGATGGCAAGCGGTGTATCGATGATTCAGTTATTCTTTAAAAGGTAGAGGAGTAGGGTCCGCAGTCCGCTAACATTGCAGCGGAATAGCTGAGACCTGAGGCCCATGAACTTATTTAAAGGGTAAAATTGTCTTTTTATTTTATTTTTACGGAAAATTAAAGGATTTAACCATAAGAAGGTATTAGTTAATTGTCAAAAATTTTCAAACAGTAAAGATACATCTAGTCAATTCACTAAATCATTTTCTAATGAAAATGGTGAATTGCATTGGAGATTCATGATTGATTTTCATTTTCTATTTTGAATTTATTATTTTTTCGTGTTGATTTTAGGAATACAAGGAAATCCCAAGAAAAGAAGTTTAATATGTGAAAACTACGACAGTTGTTCTTGATAATCTGAATCACGTTATATAATTCATAATGCGAATAGCAGCTTTCGATCCAAAGTGTAAGTACTTGCGTAGTTTATCCCTCGCAATACAACTCTAACTAACTGTCTATGCTTAACGATTACATTTGTCACTTGTCTATGGGAAGACTTCTTTCCCTATTATATTTATATATATTCTCCATTCTCTATTGTAAAATTTAGTATAATACTATTAATAGTATTATGATATTATATGATAAAATTAATTATAATACTAAAATAATAATATTATAATATCATATATTAATAATAATATGATATATTATGATAGTAATATTATAATACTATTATTAATACTATGATAATATTATATTATAATATTAGTATATTAATATTAATATATAATAGTAATATTATCATAATATGATAATATATTATTATATTAACAATATTAGTATAATAATAGTATATACTATATATTAATATAGTACAATAGTATAATATTATGATATGATAATATTATACTATTAGTATAATACTATAATATTAGTATAATAGTACTAATATATTAGTATATAATATTAGTATATTAATATAATATATTATATTAATATAGTATACTATATAATATATTATCGGTATATTATTATACTAATAATAATAGTATTATTATACCAATAATACTATTATAATATTATATATTAATAGTATGTTAATATAATAATATTATAATTACTATTATAATAGTATAATAGTATATAATAGTGTAATATTATAATAATATATTATTATATTATAGTATATACTATAATATTATAATAATAGTATATTATACACTATTATAGTATATATACTAGTATATTATAATAAAATATTTTACAATTATAATATATTATATAATACTAATACTATATTATTATATTATAATAGTATAATAGTATTAGAATATACTAATATTAAGTATTACTATTATATTATATTACTAGTATACTAACATAATAGCATTATTATAGTATATACTAATAATATACCAATATAATATACTATTATAGTATACTATAGTATATTATACTAATATTAGTACAATATTATGAGTATACAAATATACTAATACTATTTGTGTATTAGTATATACCTGCGATCCGTATTTCATGCTAAATTTGATCAAGTCAACATTTCTAAATCAGTAATCCATCGTGCCATCAAATCACACACAACACATTCTCTCTCCCTCTCCCTCACCTCTATTTATTTCCTTCTGCTTATTCAAACCCAGAAGCAGCGGAAGAGAAGAGAAGAGAAGAGCTCGCTACGCAGAAGAAAACACAAAATCCAAGAGAGAAGGAGAACGATAAGAAGAAAGAAAAATGTCGTGGCAAACTTACGTTGATGACCACCTCATGTGCGACATTGAGGGCAATCACCTTACCGCTGCAGCCATCATCGGTCACGACGGTAGCGTATGGGCCCAGAGCAGCTCATTCCCTAAGGTTTATTTACGAATCCCCATTTCTTCTTCTCTGTCATTGTCATTTCTATAATAATCCGACTCCGATTGGTTACAAGGTTTCCTTCCGCTTATAGAGAAGCAATCGAAACATGATGGTTGTTCTTTGTTTCAATTCTGTTGTTGTATATTTGATTACCAATCAAGTAAACGTGCATCATTTTCTTGAGTAGAAGACCAGTCTAGTAGGCATTTTTTTTTTCCATTTTAAATTTCTATTGGGTGATTCTTCTCCCAAAATGTCATCGTTATTTCGTGTAGAAATTTCTAACAATGCAGAAATGGGTGCTCTTTTTGTTGCATATTTTTAGTTTGAGACCGAGGAGATTAATAGCATTATGAAAGATTTTGCTGAACCAGGCTACCTTGCCCCAACTGGCTTATTTCTTGGGGGCACAAAGTACATGGTAATCCAAGGAGAGCATGGAGCTGTCATCCGTGGGAAGAAGGTGATTTGATGTTTACTTTCTTCCTTCTTTAACACTGTCTGCCTTTAAATCTTTCATACAATCTGAATTTTGATACAGAGGACACTTGTAAATGCTCTTAATTAGACTGTTGTCAAGAAAGATTCATCAACTCCTGTTTAATACTTGTGTATTTAATTTTGCAGGGATCTGGTGGCATCACCATAAAGAAGACCAATCAAGCTCTAATTTTTGGTGTCTATGAGGAGCCCGTGACTCCAGGACAGTGCAACATGGTTGTTGAGAGGTTGGGGGATTACCTCATTGAACAGGGCCTGTAGGTCTCCATATCAAGACTCAAGAGTCTCTCCCTTGTCTTTGTTTTTTTTTTTCTTTTTTCCCCCATTTTTATGTAATTCTTTTTCATTTTTGCGTCCTCCCTCCCCATGAAGTGCCAATGGAGATGGTGTAGATAATAATTGTTTGAGGACGGTAACAGTTATTTGGAGTCTTAGGGGTCATCATCTTTTATTTTCATGTCTACCATATCTTCTGAATTTTGTTGTTGGTCATTGGGTTCTTTTTAATGGCCCTACAATATCAATTCCCAATTTTAAACTGTTTTTGATGAATCATGATCTATTAATCACCTGGAATTAGTACCAACAGTTATATTCTAGCAATTTAAACTGGTTTTGATGAACCATGATCTACTAATCATCTGGAATCAATGGTGGTGGAAATGTTGACGGTGTTGTTTTGTGGTTAATACTTAATAGCCACTCTATCAGTTCCTTCTATCTGGCGGACTGGGTGTCAAGTACTTAAAAATAAACTCTCTTTCTCTTATAGTCTTATGTTACACATATAGAAAAGAGTAGTAGTATGTTTCTTCATTCAATCAAAGATCACCTTTTTAGTTTGGCTTTCGCTTCAGCTTTACCACCTTCTGGGTTGGTTTTTGCTTTGGATCCCCTTCTCATTACCAACTCTAGTAACGCCTTTGGATGAAATTGGTGCTCCTGTGTTCATAATTAGTTTCTTAAAGCGAGCAGGAACCGAGGGAATTATCACTGGACTGACATATATTTCAATAGCAGTAAGGTTTTGGCATCACCATCACTCGATGTCCTCCTCTTTCATATGGCTATAGGCGTATAACAGACTCTTTGGTGGGAGGAATTCAGCAGTGTATGTTGATTGGAGAATTGTAATCCCAACAGTCGTTAACAGGGATAAGTAAATATTTACGAGTATTACTCCCAACTTGGGTTTGCCGTTTCCGATTGTTTTCATGTATAATAAATACAATTGAAAACATGGATTTTCCATTAAGTAACCACATTGCGATAATTAATTTTTTTCTACATAATTACTATTAAGTTTTCAAGAAAAACTAATTTTTTATATAATTTTCATGTTCATAGGCATATACTTTACTGTAGTATATTACTATTATAATATTATACTAATATACTAATATAATATTATTATTAATATAATAATATTATAATATATTACATTATAATATATTATTATAATAGTATTATCGATATTATTAATATAATATTATTATAGTATAATATAATAATATTATTATCATAATATGATAACAATATATTCTTATATGAATAATATTAGTATAATAATAGTATATAATATATATTAATATAGTATAGTAGTATTATGTTATGATATGATAATATTATACTATTACTATAATAATACTAATATATTAGTGTATAATATTAGTAATAGTATATATAATATAATATTATATTATAATAGTATATCAATATAACATACTATTAATAATACTATTATTATTATAATAATATTATTATAGTACTATACAGTACTATATAATAATAATATAGTATATTATACTATTATAGTATACTATTAATAATATAATATACTATACTATAATATACTATTATACTAATATATCTATATATATTAAAATTGGTTTGTCCACGTCACCATTCCTCTCCTTTCTTGAAACCCCCCTTCCTAATTTCATGTTTTTTTTTTATTTTTTTATTTTTTTAATTCCACATAATTAATTATTATCAATTAAACCAATAAGGAAATCACATATGCTTAACTATTTCTAACAACCATAAAGAAAAAGGGATTTGCTTTTCTAATGTTTAGCCAAGTGGCACCACTTTCCCCCACTTCCTCCTAAATTGTTTTTAATTCCTATTTATCTCCTAAATTATCTCTAACTCATATTTACCTCTTAAATTATCTCTAATTTAGTAGATAGATTCTCTCCTAAACTATTTCTAATTCCTATTTATCCTCTCCCCCCACTTTTTATCTATATCTATCTAAAGAAAGTTTCAATTAAAAAAAATTAGAACTATTTAAATGTTATAACAAAATTATATACTAAATTTAAAGTATTTATTCAAAACACAAAAAATTGATAGATTTAATAATATTCATATTATTGATAATTCAATATTTTTACAAAATTCATCATGAAACTATGTAGTAACAATATAAATTATAATTTTATGAATTATTCAATTTAAACATTATTCAAATAATAAAAAATTAACATTAAAATAAAACATTACTTAAATATTTCAATAACTAAAAATATTAAATAAAAAACATTAAAATAGCTAAATAATATAACAAAATATTTAATATTACATAATAAGATTAAAATAAATAAAATTCAAATAATGAAAATTTTAAATATTTTACATATTATTTAAATATTTAAATAATTAAATATTTAACATGACAAAATTTTAAATAGTTAAAACAAAAAAAAATATATGTAATAAATTTAAAACAATCTTAAAATTAGAAAAATAATTATAATGGACTTCATAATATTCATATTAATAATAATTTAATATTTTACAAAATTAATAACGAATTATATAATAATAGTACAATTATAATAAAAGCCATTTACACAGGAGGGCATCCATCGTATCTGTGCTCAACTTGAGGGGGTGTTGAAGAGTGCTTCAGTATACAGTTCAAGGGAATTTTACATATTTACTCCTTTTATAATCAAAGTCATAAGTTACATATGTAATCTGCACATCAATTATAAAAGCCTAAGTGAGAGGCATGGAAATACAAAATCACATATTTTCTTAGTTTGGATTCAATAATCTAAATTGCAAGAAAAATAACAAAGTATATCATAACCTTGTATTGACTATGAAATATACTTTCAGAAAAAATTCTCCAATAGTTGTTAAAATTTGGAAAAAAGATTGCCTAATAAAAATATGTCAAAATTTGTGTAATACCATCCATCAAAATATTGTGAACATCTTGTATTTTTAGGGGCATTTTGTTGATATGGAGGTATATTGAATGCATAGTTTTGAAATGCCGCCCTATTTCCTAATATTCCATGGCATACTTGTATTTCCATGTGTAAAAAAGGTCATTGCCCAATGTTGTTCCCAACTATTTGGGGTCTTGGGAGGGATGGGATTGGTTACAAGCCTAACCTTTGGCACATTATTTTTCCACAAAGTGGCTGATCTCATATTCGAGTCCATGTTCCATTTCCATGGGTACCGAAATTATTGACATATATTCCCCAGTGAAAACTACCAGTGCTATATGGAGTACATGAGATAGTATCTTAATATGATGAGTTGGCAGCATATTGCAGATATGTGGATCAACAGTATTATTGCCCACGTAGCACTTAATGAAGATGATGACCACTTTGAGCCATATCAAAATTCTTTTTGAATGTGATGTTGAATCTTAGTTTTTGTTTCTGTAATAGATTGATCTATTAGAATCATTTCAACTTTCTGTGAGTTTAAATTTTTCTTGACTTACTCTATTTTGTTGTTTTAACTCTTAAAGTCTATAGGACAACTTCACAAGCATGTTATTGTATCTATTAGCCTTAATTTCCTGGCTTTGTTTGATTGTTTATAACAAGAAAATAGTCTGAAAGGGTATGTATTCGTCTTTTATCATTTCATAAAATATCATTGTATATTTCTGCATAATTCACAATGTTTCCACCATGCCTATAATCTTTCCAACATGTTTCCTAGAATTGGTTGACAAACATTTCCACTAACACCAACAATTTAGACCCTCTTAAATGGAAGAAGTGCCCATGTTGCACATAGCTCAAACCACACTGCCTGGATACTTATGACCCTACTAGATAAATTTTATTTTTATCTCTTTATTCGACATAAATGAACATCTGATACACGATATTACTATATCTTTGTTATTGAACCTTACTAGGTAACAAGATAAGCATCTAAATTTACTAAAAGGCAAAAGCCTTTTGCTATAATTATTTGACGTTAGAATGGATTCACAGGATATGGGCTTTTAATGGTTATATGAATACCTTTTCTGGATGTGATCTCAAGTATATGTTTTCTTCATCTTGCCTAGTATGGCATGCTTCAGATTTCAACTCACATGTTTGTGTCTATGTAACATAGGGGTATCTCATGGGTACATAAGATTGTTAAAATCTCCATAGATTTTGTAGCCCCACTAAGAGAAAGAAGATTGGGTAGCAAAAGTCAAGGGTATTTTGGTAAGGAATAGTCAAACCTATTTCAAATTGTTAGGTTCTAATAGTCACAGTGATATTGGAGAGTTTCCATGCTTCGAGAAAGAGTCACCACTTGATGGAGAACATTTCTTTATCAGATTGATTTCTACTTGGGCACTCATACCCCAACTTCTATAAATGACATCTGACATCAACCCACTGGTGATGACTTCCTTCTTATTCAAGGGGGCATTTGCTAACTCTGATGTGCAAATGATGATTATCAGTTCTCTTCACTTTGTTGTAATTTTCGATATTATTTACTTTTTAGTTGATTATGGGCTTCTGGACTGGCTTCCACTGCCATTACTAATTAACTTTCTCTCAATACTTTTTAGGAAGCAATCTGTTCATCATTGGAAGATTACGACAAGCAAATTGAACAACTGAAACAAGAAATGAATGATGCAATACGTGGTGCAAACAATATCCGAAAAGATATTAGTGCGCTTACTCAAAGATATGCCATTATAGATCGTGAAGAGGAGTGTGGGGTATATATCTCTAGACTCTCAAAACCTGACTCAAATTGCTTTGATTTCATTTTGAATGCCACTATCCACCTGTCTCCTTTAAAACTTCAACAAGTTCTATGGTATGAGGCTATGAGCAAACAGAGCTGAGCCCTGAAGTTGATGCTGTCCATCATTTTTCTCAAGTTGTTTTCCAGACAAAACTATGAGAACCTCTGCTATTTTTATGTTCTAGTATTGTACATTTTTTAGTTTATTTGGCTCCCTGTCAGCTTGTTTTGAACTTGATTCATGGTTTGAATGGGAGAAAGTGGAAGTTCTGTTAGTCCATCTCATGTATATTTTCTCTTTTAAATTTTGCTAGTCAAGCCTCTATGTGCAAGTAATGGATTGAGCTGCATTTGCTAAACCCATGCCTAGACTCAGCATTTTTTTCTCTCTCCGTGAGTTTCAGGTTTGCAGGCGGAAATTTTTAAATGTTGGAGGAGTACATCCAGTGGTAAGGGGTTATACATCAGTGGGACCAATGGCTCCTTTCTATGTCTTTCCCCGCGGTCATGCTTCCCATGCACAGTGACTGATGGCCCATGTTACAAGTTGTACCAATGTTACTCGAGTAAGCTATTTGTGATCATGCATATCATCCTGTTGGGTTTTTCTTTTTTTTTTTTTTTGTAAACACTGGCACTGGTGTTCAGATGACAATGATCTCCAATTCCATTCCCCACCATCTTTTCATGTCTTGCAATGGATTCATCGATATCATTCTTATCAACATACTTTTTTCTCCACATATTTGCTTATTTGATGCTTACTCTTACGGACCAAAGAAATACCTTTGGATTGATATATAATAAATTGTCCATTCTATTTTGTATACATAGATAATAAGTATCCCCCTTTATGTCATCTTTGTAAGAGTCAAATCCTTCTAAATCTGCAATATATCTTGGCTCATTTCTCTTCTTTGAATAGAACTGTAGCAATTTCTTTCTATATATCATTCTAACAACAGAAAATTTACATTGAATCATTGATATATTGTTGATCATTCCTTGACTCAAAGGATCACCCCATCTAGTTGCACTTCTATGTTGCTCTTGAATATCTTTTTCTTTCTACATTTTTTAATGTCCAATCCCACAAACTTCTTCAAGATTTTGTTGGTTTGGTAGAATTGATCCAAGGCTCTCTTTATTTTGTGCATCTATCCATGTTTCTATTAAATTTGATTGGGCTGGGCCAGATTGGAGTTTTATGCAGGCTCATGTCATGATTTGACTTCCACTCAATCAGATTAGGTATGCTAAAGAAAAGGAGTATAACCAACTCTTAGATCGATGGCGTGAAGAGAGGAAATTTTCATTAATTCATGTATTGTTGAAATTATTGCTTCTCAGTGATTAATAATTTGGTGAAACTTCTGTTTATCAGGAAGCCATTAAAGTACCCCGGAATTTTTTGAATGACCCTTCTGTTTGTCTCTGAGAGTTTTGTTGTATCAGTTATAGTTCACACTCATTTGTGAATTAGTGGTCTTCTTACTTTTCTAGTTCTATCCATTGGTGGAATTGTATAATGCTCTCAAAAATACCAGTGATATTAACATTTTAGGCTCACTGGGGGAAAAAAAGAAAAACTGGAATTAAGAAAATACTAGGAATTATTTCCCTGGATTTTCTCACCTTTTACAAAATACTGCCAAAAATATACATCTGTTTTTCAATGCTTTTTCTTTACCATAACAGGAAAGGGGCTGAAGGACCAATGACCCCTTTATATGACATGAATTTTAACATTTTTTCAACTTACAACCACATAAACCTCTGAAGCAAGGGGCTTTACTCTCATTCTTATTAGAAATGATACAAGTACACTTTTATGTGTCAAAAAAAAAAAAGTCATGGCTGTTTTATGCATAATCCTCTGCACCTGAACATGAAAATTCTACAAAACAATAGAAGAAACATTTCCAAAATATGAATGTGACAAAAATGTGTATGCTGAGATGGATGATGGAAAAGCTAGAAAGGATAGGGTCAGAAATAGAGTCATTCGAAAGAACCTAGGAGAGAAAGTAGACTAAGATGGTTTGGTGACATGCATAGATGACCATCTACAGAATCTGTAAGAAGAAACAATCCGTTGCAAGTTGAAGGGGCTAGAAGGGCTAGGCACTAGGGGCAGCAAAAAGGATATGGGATGAAGTAGTAAGAAATTATTTAAGTGCTCATAACTTAATAATCTATATGGCACTAACAAAACAGAATGGTGAAATGGGATTCATGTAGCCAACCCATATGATGATGATGAATGAATAGATTCCTTCTTCTTCCTTTAATAGAAATATGCATTGACCTGGAGAAAAATAGAGGAATTGGATTCAGGCTTTCAAATCCACATAGATGGGGTAAAGCAAATGGTGATGATATCAATTTTAGTTATTAATATATTTTAACTGATTACTAATGATCAAAGAGAAGAATGTTTCCAACTCTTGAAAAGTTCCCTAATTAATTTAATGATTCACTTCTATGTGATATTTTCTAATAGCAGAATATAATATAGACCTCTGGTAAATTTTAAGGAAAATATCAGTTTTTTGCTATTACACTTTTACTAGAGTATCTTGATAAGCCCTAGGTTGCTTTGGTTAGGCATTTTTTCCTCTAGGTGTTTTAATTTAATATCAAGTCTTTCAGTTGACTACGTTGAGGTTAAAGCAACAGAGTAACTTGTAGATCCTGTATCCTATGGGAGTCCTGCTGTGCATTGATATTTTTATTCTGAGTATTTAACAGCTAAGGGTGGTATAATCAATATGTGAAAAAATAGAGTATAGAAAGTTATAATTTCTAAGACACAAGGACCTATAATTCTATATTACTATTTTACAGATATTAATTCTATTTTTCAAAGTAACTCATAGTGGTGGTCACTAGGTTTCAGAAAAAGTTGGAAATAAAACATCAAAATAGTCATTGTTTTCCTTTATGTGTGGAGAGAAAATCTTGTCTTTATCCTTGTAATAACAAAGGCCCCAGTAACTTCAAGTACATTTGCTAATCAAGATACGTTTGAACTTACCAAAATTTCTCGAGCCTTCATCTAGAAATCAGCAGCCATTGCTTGGTGCAATGGTGAAAGCTTGGGCTGACAAGCATGAAAACACTGGTTTGGGTCTAAGAGGCAAGAAGATGCTGGAAGTTTGGTCCATATCCAGACCACCCCTCCCAAGGGTCAACATTGAGCATTAGCCCTTTCATCTAGAAACCACCTTATTGTAGTTATGATTTAATAATAAATTGTTTAATCATAACTGAAGTAATATGGTGGTTTTTTTTTTCGGAGAAGTGATATGAAAGTAATTCGTTAAGAAATCTCTTTTTATCACAGACAAGTGCATTCACATGTGACAGTGTGAAAACAATATTCCAAAGGTTGCATATTTGCAGTACTAATCCTTTGTTGGACTGTCTTACCTGCATCATCTAAATTGAACATTAGTCTTGGCATGGTTTGCTATCTGTTTGGCTGAACTCTGGCTTATCTCACGATGATCAGAGCATTATTTAGTGACAGTTCCAAATTCGTGTTTGCTCAATATATTTTCAGGACAAGATTAATTGATCTTACTCCAGCAATTAATGTTGATTGCGGGCAGAATATATATTGGATTTGCAGAAGAGGCTAAGCTTACTAGGTAGTGAAGCTACTACTAAAGCATCAAATGGCAGTATTACAGAAGAGGAATCCATTGGCAGCATGACCCCAGCAGATAAGATTTGGCTTAGTTGTCTCCAATTACATTGCTGAATGGTGACTAGACATGCTAATTTATGCATCATGTCTATTTATGAAACTGTAATCAGACAATTGAGTTAACACACTTGTTTGGTTGATGAATAGATCCGCTCACAATTGGATGATGCCATAGCCAGTGAATGCCCATTTTGTGGTGACCTAATGATCCGGGAGATCTCCTTACCTTTCATTCTTCCTGAGGAGGCACAGGAGGTTGCATCATGGGAGATTAAACCACATAACATTGGAAGCCAGAAGAGTCTCCCAATAGCTATTTAATGATGTCATATCCATCAGACGCTTTGTGGTTGTAAACTACATTACCTTAGGAAGCAGAAGAGGATGATGTTATAGCAAATGAATGCCCCTTTGCAGCAAGCTGATGATCTGGGAGATTCTTACCCTTCTTGAGCGTACAACATTGCCAAATGGGGATTGCTAGACCTAGCCTTAACCTAGAAGAGGCTGGTTGTAGCCATACAAACAATTGTAACTCTGCATCTATGTGCCTTCTGAGTTCTGTCAGCGTGCATGTTGATGTGTTTCTTTATTTTCTTTCTTTCTTTTTTTTTTTTTTTTTTGTGGCGTAATCTTTTATCATTTTGACAATTGCTCTTATCCCTGTTTAATTATTGAATCAGGATACAATGTATTGCAAACCCTGTAAATTGATCCCCAACCTTTAGACTCATACGCTTTCCACAGTTCTGTATTGTTCAGATTATTTGAAATGGAATGCCATGTTTTTTCCCTATGAATTGCGTGTTATGTTAGAGATTGGCTTTGAGCTTTAAAATGGAATGCCATGTGCAGATTTTGTCCTCACAGCCTTTGCAACCGTGCATTGAAAACATCTCTGTACTTGTATGATTTTATTCATGGGAAGATATTTTCAATGCATGGCTGGAAGGGCTGTGAGGACAGTGTGAATTTGGACAAAATCTAATTCCCCTGCATCTTTTTTTAATGACGGTGTACTCTGCAAATTCATTTTATTGAAGATTCATGGTTTCGCGATTTAACTTCCCAATTCCCAAACTTCGATTTTCATTACTTTCCGTAATGCAAGTGATGAGTTGGGGGGAGTATTGGCATTGGCGTTATGAACTAGGCTGGGGATGACTTGAATAGAATTCACATTTGCAACAGTGTATTGGGGCGTTTGTGAGGCACAGATGTGATTTTATTAGAATGATAGATTTTAAGGAAAATAACGTTCAGCCCAGGGTTAGAATATTTAGGCCCAAAGTACAGTTGGGATAGGTATTAGCTTGAAATTAATGCCAATTCAGGAGCGGGATCACCTGCCTTATGCGGGACATCTCATAAATGATGAATCACAGTCTCATGGTGAGATGTACTGTGTCAAATGAAGTTGGTAGAGAGTTGGAATATGTTTCGTTGGCAGAAGATTTCTCTGTCTTTCTGGGATGCAATTAGAGGTTGAAGTCCAATAGCCCTTCCAAATTAGTCCCACCCTATGGACTTAATCGGCTAATTTAGCTCCGAACTCTGAAAGTCCAACTGATTGGGGATTTCGTGAGCTGAGACTCCATTGTTACCATCTAGAGTACACACGTGCAAGGAAAAGAGGGAATACAAAAATTTGTCAATAAAGTTAACTGGTCAGTCTAGGGGTGGCAGTTTCAGATCCAACCCACATGAAAGGGTTGACCCATCTAACCCATCCGCCTGCAACCCACCCAAACGCATCCATTTTAAGATTCGGCTTGGCTTGAATATAGGTTTACTGATCCATTGAATCAAATAAAATGGTCAGGTTACAGTCGATTTGGGTCAATAATTACATAAAAGAAGTTAAAGTAGAAGGGATTGACCAAAAAGTACATCAATACAAATAGTAAAAAATAATTTAAGTACGAATAATTTAACAATAAATATAACATTAAACAGAATTAAGGAAACAGGACTCATGTAGCTGATCTATAACAAGACGTAGATGAATTACATGAAAGAAGTTATGTATATCACCATCATCTCAATTTTTATTCTCTCTCTTATCTTTATTTCTTCTTTTAATTTAATAATTTTCACTCCTTTCTCTCTCTTCTCTATCTTCCCTACTCCCTCTTTTTTTTTTTCTCTCCCCCCCCCTACACTACTACCTTCTAGAGGTCTTAGCTTCGCTACTTTCATCTGGTTCACAAAAACAATCAGCATTTTAAATGCTAATAGCATAAGGGTACATGCTATTCACATGTGCAAATAGAAGGTAACAATATAAGCTTGGCATTTATAATCAAATTTTACTTTTTTTTTATGACCGGGTGTAAACGGATTGAATTCAAATCGGATCAAGCAATATCCGAATTCAATTCGATATCCAATGGATATTAAAAATTAATATCTGAATTCAAATCCGATTAAATATTTGAATATCCGATTCGATTCAAATTTGATGAATTAATTATTTTACATAATTAATAAATATATAAAATAAATATTTTATTGATATAAATATATAAATATACAAATTATTTATATAACTTAATTGTTATATATAAATTATATAAAATATTTTATATTCGGATATTTATTGAATCAAATCAGGTCATATCTGAATTCGAATCCGATTAATTATTCGATAAAAATAGGATATCCGAATTCGACTGATTAAATATTCGAATTATCTAAATTCGATTCGATTATATCGAATATCGAATTCGAAATTGGATTTTCGAAAACCGTTGACAACCCTACCTATTAATGATTTTGAAACTACCAACATTTGCAATTTTGCATTGTGTGATTAAAAAGTAGCATATTGTCATTTTCCAAGAAAGGGATTGATATGGTTTTGAAACCATACGTTTATACCACCATTTTTTCAGAACCATGAGTCACCACGTAAATGTCCTTTTGTTTTTATAGCTTCCTCAAATACTAGCAAGCATGGCTTGCCACATAATTAACCGTGACATGGCAGTTATATATGGTGCGTCTCATACATCAATGTTATTCACATATCATATCATGGTTCAAAAAATGAACCATAAACGGTTACCAAAAAGACATTATATCAGAAAAATTTATAACCGATCAATAGGTATCAAGAAAAAAAGTGACAACCAATCAAATGATATAATCATCAAAATTCAAGGAGTTTTGATTGGTGAATGGTGAAAGTTCTTCCATTATCATGTCCTCCTGCACTCAGCATCAGGGATCTCTCACCCACAAACTCTTTCCAAAACACTACTTCAGTGTATTGGAAACATGTCCACATAAATGACAATAGAGATTTTCATATTTTCAATAATGTCCTTGTGGGAAGATTTTGTGGGTAGGAGATCTGTTCTCTTCTTTCTTGGCAAGATTGGCAATGACATTGCAGATTTATTATAATTTCTTAAATATAAGGGTAAAATATAAAAACCTCCCTGGGGTTGTTGAAAATCATAAAAACCTCTCGTAAGGTTTCAATTTAATAAAAGCCTCCCTATCCCTATAGTTTTGATTTTTGAAGAAACCTATAGTATCCTCCATTTGGTCATTGTTCAAGTAATGGAGACTTGAAAATTTGCCCTTACTACTTGTTACTTGTTAGAACATCTTTCTACATAATTAAAATGTCAGATTTGCCCTTCTAGACTTCGTTCTAGATGATGAATTTACAAAGTAAAATTATTTCATTATTTTCAATTTGATCCAAGAAACTTTTTTAGATAAAAATTAAAAATTCTTTTGGGGTATTTTAGTAATTCTCATATGTATGAATAGGCATAAGTTGTAAGACCAGAAAGGGTAGTGGATGGACAAGTTGTGGTCTATACTCTGAAATCTAAGTAACTGGCTCAAGTTGTAAGACCAGAAAGGGGAACATGAAGGGAAGAAAAGGTAGTGGATGGACCCCTACAAGTGGCTTCTTATATACCCTCTAACGAGGGACCAGACCAATGTAGTTCGATGGAGTTAGAATTCTGGTGATAAAAGAGAGAAATTGTTGGATGGTTGCATAGGAATAGGAAGATGGAAAAAAAGACTAATATGGATGAAGAAGAAAGAGAAAAAATGGGTTAATATCAAGGTGATGAAGTAAAAGTGGTTCTAGGGTCCTTTGAAATGGATGGAAAGCATTTATCTATAAGTTTTGGGTGCATATTTTAGAAGCTTCTTTTTTCCATTTTTGCCCTCTCGTTCTGGAAGGTTCTTTTTAGACATTTAAAACATGTGATTAATCTAACTTTTTAGAATTTTCCTATTAATTATTATTCTAGAACATTTCTTGTCCATTTATTTAAAATGTGCCTTTATTTCTAGAATGTTCATTTCCAATTCTAGAGTATTTTAACTTGTGTTGGAGTAATTGATGCTTGAACTTTGATTTATTATTGCTAAAGTAGACCGGTTTGACCCGGGTTTAGTCTTAGGTCAACCGAATCTACATACTTTTGTGATGACAACCTCTTATAGGAGTTTTTTATAATTGTCAGAAACATGAAGGGAGGTTTTTTATATTTACCCTGAAAATAAAACTGGAAAGGGCATTTCCGTCATTTCAATCTCATAGTTTTGATTCGTAATTTTATAGCCCAACTAGGGCAAAGACAATGATTGAACTTGGGCAGTTGGGCTTGGGGAAAGACTAAGTACTCTCTTTCCTTCATATTTGGAAGGCGGGTTCGCTTTTCTATTTGTGGCCTTCTTTATTCTTTATTCTCTTCAGCCACACAAAAGCTCCCTCCCTAGTCCCTAGTGCGGTAGTGCCAGCGGAGTTCTGCCCGCCACTCTCTCCCTACGTCGAAACGATGGGAGAAAAGTCCAAATCTAGTGCTCTCTGGCCTACCGTGAAGCCATTCGTTAATGGCGGAGCATCGGGAATGCTTGCCACCTGTGTCATCCAACCGGTGGACATGATCAAGGTGTACCTACAATTCTTTCTGGCCAGGGGTTTCTCTGTTTCTTTCGAATATAAATGCTTTCCTTACTGTTCGAGTTTGTTTCCTTGTTGAGTGCTCACATATTAGGATTCTTTTGATAATGGAGTTCCTTTTCTAGGAGGATCTGAGATTCTGGCTAATGAATTATGAATCTTTTCTAATTCTCCTTTCGCCGGAATAAGTGGAAGGGTTTATCAGTATGATGTTTGTTGCAGGGCACTTTATGATGTTCCGCTTATGTTTTTCATGTTTTATAGGTAAGGATTCAACTTGGTCAGGGATCAGCAGTTCAGGTGACGAGGAATATGATCCAGAACGAGGGTATCGGAACCTTTTACAAGGTTCGGTTCTATGCAGTGATGAAAATTTGAGTTGTGTTTCTCATTTTTTCTATTGATTTATTTGTTATAAAGGAATTAGATACTCGATCTAATACTTTTGCATCACAAGATGCGTCGGAACCAAAGTTTTCTACTTGATTCAGAACTATGATGTTAGAACTGGTAGATTGAAGTGCACTCGAAGTAGGGCAAAAACTATACTACAGTATTGCATAGATACACCTTTTTTTTTGTGTGTGTGTGTATGTAATTGAATTCGTTTCTGGAAAAACTGAAAATCAGGTCTAAAATGTAGGTAAGAGTTAAAACTTAGAAGAGATGAGATTGGAGAAAGTGTTGTTTTATTGAGACTCTCTTTCAGAATCTACAGAGTGGTATTATATACACTATAGCTTGATACACTAAAGATTAAACATTAGCCGAATTGCTGAATTCAAGAGGATGCTTTTATTGGATTATTGTTTTAGCGGTAAATAATGTACTTCCTTTTTTTCTTGTCTTTTTAATAATTAGTATCTTGTTTTTTACTTGGTAAGTTGTTCATTTGCTCCTTTTCTTTGTGTGTGTGTGTGTGTGTGTGTGTGTGTGTGTGTGTGTTGCAACAATTGCTTGTTCAGTTGTTCCCTTGGTATTTTGATTGTCAATAGACTAATATTTTTGTGCAGTACATCTGATCAGATTGCATAATTTGCCTTAGTAGATTTCTTGCTCCCAACTGCTTAGTAGGATAAATCATGATTTTGTAGTGATAAGCTTTATAAGCTTATGCCCAAGCTCCAAGAAAACAGTTATTTCATGTTTACTTGGAACTTGCTTTTTTCTGATCACTAAATCATTGCTCTAAGCTTTCTGAAACCATTTGGGTTCTGAACTCTCTCTCGCCCTCTCCCCCCCCCCCCCCCTCCCTTGTTTCAAAGAAATTTCCATATATGGTTCTGTCCATTTTCCCTTTTATTTTCATTCATATTACAATGTTCTTGAACAGGGATTGTCAGCTGGGTTGCTCAGACAAGCTACATACACAACAGCACGTCTGGGATCATTCAGGTTAGTTTAGTTTTTCCCAATTAAAGGGATACAATGTGCACAGATCTCTTTTCGGCTTTCTCAACCCCACCACGACACACACATTTCTTGTTGTCTTGTTTCAAAATAGTTTTAGTATTTTACCTATAAAAATAGTCCAAGTTTCAATGTTGAGTTATCCAAATTTTCAAGTAGCCTGCTGGGTTGTGAAATTTCTCAGAAGACTCAAGTTATGGGAGCTGAGGATCTTCCTTGGAAGTGAGGAAGGAAAAGATCTTCAAAAACTGTAACTAACCTTAAGTGATAACTCGGTCTCCCCATCTCTACCACCTAATGTAATGCAAAAGCATGCTATAGTGGCAGATTGGTGGATTTTAGCAAGATGTGACCAATGGCATGCAGATTCCATGTGAGTATCCATGGTTTACTGCTTTCCTGGATTATGGGAGGCAATGGATCAGTGAGAAACATGTCCATGCAAAGAGCAAACTCCATGGACATTCTCTTGGTAGGAATTTGTTTCTGCATGGTCAGGTCTATACATGGGTTTTAATTTTTTAGAAGTTTTACTAAGTCTCTGAACTCTAAAATGATTTCAGGTGAGAGCTGAATCATGTATGAGGCCTCTTAGTACATTATTATGAAGACTCTTATTGTTTCAGGAGAGAACTTTTGTGAAAGCAATACTAATCTTTTTTGGAAGAAAAAACTGATGCTTGACTAGGAAACAAACCAGGCTAACTCATCAAAACATAACAAACCAGGTGAGGTGCACCCCAGAAAGCAGGGCTTTACTGTGAGCCTTGGCAAGGTTCAAACCCTAATACACCAGAAGGGGTGTAATGATGCTTTGAACCTACCTATAAAAAAACAATACTTTGAACCTTGTGCTTCTTTTTTTTTCAAAATTTCACAGGGGTCCATTTTTATGTCATTAAATTATTAAAAAAGAGTTTTAGAAATACCTTAAAACAGGTATATCATTGAGAAAAATATACGATACAATGCGCTCGATATAAGCGTATAGTTTCGATACTTTGAACCTTGGCCTTGGCCTGCCAAAGGCATGCCTAGTCATGTTCGGGTGGGGTTGGTAATGCACATCCCACAAAACGAGTATCTTATTCAAAACACTGGAAATGACACTAATCATGTTCTTATTCCTCAAGGAACTATTTTCCTTGCATCATGCAGGGCTTTGACAAACAAAGCAGTTGCTGCCAATGATGGGAAGCCACTACCACTTTACCAGAAAGCTCTTTGTGGGCTGACAGCTGGAGCCATTGGAGCTTGTGTTGGTAGTCCAGCAGATTTAGCACTCATACGTATGCAGGCTGATGCCACCTTGCCTGCTGCACAGCGGCGAAATTACACAAATGCATTCCATGCACTCTACCGTATTGTTGCAGATGAAGGGGTTCTGGCACTCTGGAAAGGTGCAGGTCCTACTGTTGTGAGAGCAATGGCATTGAATATGGGCATGCTTGCTTCATACGATCAAAGTGTGGAGTTTTTCAAGGATTCCCTTGGTTTTGGTGAAGCTAGTACAGTTGTCGGTAAGATGGTTTGACCATATCCATGTTACTAACAAAACTATTTTGCATTCTTCCAATCAAGATAATGCCTTATCCCGATTGCAATTTTCATGAGTTTCACATGTTGAACTGAACTTGATTTTTGGGAAAAATTGTGATTTCCTAATTTTCCAGATTTATATTGCAGGGCTTCCATGACTAATTTATTTTTTGTTTTTCTGTTGTACTGAATTTGATTTATATTGCATAATTGCATGTCTTCCGTGACTTATTTGGATTCTGAAGTAACAAGCGTCCTTGAAGGATTTTTTTGTGTAACCCACTAGTCCATTGCATAGCTTACTCTATTTTATTCAAATTTAGTTTAAGCATAGGTCTTGAAGTGTTTTACAGAAGAAGCTACTAGTTTTTTTTTTTTTTAGTAACATGAAAATTCAACTAAAGCAACAAAAGAGATGAGATAGTAGAAGCAAGGGCATTACCACACACAAAAACAGCGATAAATCTTACAAGACTACTAGCACACAGAATGATGATGGTAGGATTGCAAGTTAGGTACCTAATTAACTCCCTGTTTTGCCAGCCAATCAGCTACAGTGTTTGCCAAATCCAAGTCCATCTATATTCTGCAGTTCTGCCCTCACTTCTATAGCCAGCTGTGCAATCTCCCTCAATGTATATCTATATTTACAGGAACCAACTTCATTGTTTTTGAGCTATCCAATGATCACATGCGAGTGCCCTTCAATCAAAATATCCTTGTAATTCATTGATTTCGCCATCCATAGTCCATGTAGAACAGCTAATATTTCGGCCCAAGTGGAATCATGTATCCCTGTGTTGGTGTGAAAATTTTAATCAATTCTCATGCAACATAATTCACTCAATCAAGTGATTGAGTTTTTATTATTTTGGGTAAGGCCCATTCAGGGAATCATACGGATTGTTCCCCTTAATTACATCCCCACAAAAAAGTAGAGAACACCTTTTGGTTCTGACTTGGAGAAATGAACGCATAGAACAAAAGAAAAGAACAATAGGATACTTAAAAAAGAACTTTTCATTTGCTTTTCTTTTACATCAGGCGTACAAGAATGAGAAGAAAGAAGAAGAAAATACAATTGAGAAACTATACAGCAATACATTTCTCTTTTCTTTAATACAAAGAAAATTTCCTTCTCACTCCTTTCTTCATAATAAGTTGTAGCCAATCAGATGAAACTCTGATTGTAGACAGCCTTACTTCTTGGAATTTTGCATACAAAAAGGGAACCGTAGTCAATCAAATTGAATATTTGATTGTAGACAATTTTCGTCCCTTCGTTCTTCATTTTCATTTTAAGGGAACCATAATCAGCCTTTGAGATTTAGACTGTAGATGGTTTACTCCCTAACTTTGTCTTGAAAGAGGGACCATAATCAACCAAGTAGAGGCACCTGGTTGTAGATGGTTCATTCCCTCATATTCTTCATTTTCATTTGAAGGGAACCATAATCAGTCTTCGAGAATTAGACTGTAGATGGTTTAATCCCTAACTTTGTCTTGAAAGGGGGACCATAATCAACCAAGTAAAGGCACCTGGTTGTAGATGGTTTATTTCCCTCTTTTTCCTTTCTCAAAATTAATAACAAAAGGGAGAGAAAGAAGGATACATAGCAGAAGACATAAATAGGAAGTACAGAGAGGACTTTCCTTTTCTCTACCTGTATTAGTGAGACTTTTCCTTCCTTGCCTTCTCTTGAGCACTTCTCTTTTCTTCTCTCCTTATCTTTGCTTTTCTTAAGAATCTCTTGTGAAAATTTTCTCCGAAGAGTCTCTCTGTGTGTATGTAGCTTCCCCTTAAGGAGCTTAAATAGGGAGTGAGGTGGTTATGTAACTACCCCCTTTTCCTAGGTGAAGGACACCTGTCCCTCCCACTTAAGGAGAGGGAATTCCCCACTTAAAGAGAGAGAACTCCCCACTTAAGAGGGGGAACTCCCATATGGGATACTTTTTTATAATTTTAATGATTTGGCTAGTAGACGAGCTAGCCCACTTAATACAAATTATTTGAATAATAAAAAAATGACTTTAACACCCTGTTGGGCTAGAAAATAAAGTAATGATATTCCCTTCACAATTTCTACATAGTCCCCCTATCCCTAAGAAACCTAGATTCCTCAAGCTACACCCATCAAAGTTCAGTTTTATCATGTTTGGACTTGGGAGAAGCCATGGACATGATTGCACTGCTCTAGTCATAGGAGTAGATGCCACCTGTCATCAATGTGGTATTGGAGTTGGAAAGGGTTATTGCTAAGCCTAGGTATTTGCAGGCTTTTGAAAAGTTTCTTAACACAATTAAATTCACAAGTAAAAATAATCATTGAACTGTTCAAGTTTCGAAAGTTCTTACAAGATTAAAAAGGGCCGACCTATTTGGTATCGGGCCTAGTAAGAAAGTGAAGGAAGCTAAGAAGGTTTACAAAGAGGAGCAAGGTGGGTCACAGTCAAGTCAATAGAACTGATGTGTAACTGAGCAAGCTTGGGTTTCGGCATTCATTAGGGTTTTGAAGTCTTGTGAAGTTGGTTTGGTTGTTCATCTTTGTGGAGAGGGCAGGCAATTTGGGTTTGGTTGTTTGTTTTCAATTTGGGTTTGTCTTTCTAGTTTTGGTGTTTGGCTGTGGTGGGTGTAGGGTTTTTCCCTTTCTTTCTCGGGTGACTTCTTGTCACCTTTATTGTATTCTCTAATTTTCTTTTAATAAGTTTTATTTTATTAGCAAAAAAAATTATCATCCATCATATAACATTGGAAGATCTCTAGCGTTTTGGCCCAATGAGCCACCTTGATCTTCACATTCTTGATGATGTCTCCAAGGCTATGTCTAGTGTTTTGTATAGCTGTAAAAGCTTCTCTACCTCTGTGTTTTGTCCATTTAGTTTTTGCCTACATTCGTTCCATGTGATTCACTGAATTGTCAAAAATAGCCTCATACTCCTGTAAATGAACTGTGTTGTTACAGTAGGTACTTTTTTGAATATCTTGTCTTTTTTAACTGAAATATATTCTTCTAAAATATTTTTAATTGTAACTACATATTTTATATTCTTTTTATACGAATACCTCTTTTTTAATCACTTGTTTTGCTCTTTTGCTAAATTCATGCATATAATGATATTTCTGAAGTATAGATGAATGTGGTAAAACACATAACAACCACTATGTATCATGGACAACACATATCTACTCATTGATGAAAATAAAATTAAAAAAAAAAAAAACAATGAACATCTACTCTTAAAAGCAAAGCACAGTTTTCAAGTAGGCAACAGGGGGCTGGCTTGTCGCCTAGGTGCCCACCTAGATGATGAGTTTATTATATGTACAATGGAGTGGATCCCACTCTAGCTCTTAAACTGTGTTGCTTTCTAATTAAAGTTATTAAGTTAGCTTCTATCCTTCAATGAAGGCAAATCTAATCCACTAGCCAGAACTTTCCAGCATGGTATGCTGCTAAACTCTTGAAATTTTATGTTCCAAAAACTGCTCCAATGTGTCATCCATGATAGGGAATGCCATTCTTTTGTTTTGGTTCACCTCCCAAGTGCAAATGGTAAATTGAGCCCAATGAAACATTAAGAGATGCTTTAACTTAGAATTTCCAGGCCTGGAATGGAGGCACTGTAAAGGGAGATGCTGGTGGATGTATTTTAGATATCATTCTTGATCTGGGTTTGTCCCCTCATGCTATGAATTAAACAACAACCATCAAGAAAACCTAAGCCACCCCCTTCCATATGCTTCTACATGTTTTTCTTTTGCCTTCAGAAGAAAGAGAAAAAAAATAAAAGAATTTAATTTACATATTTTGTATGGCATGCAAACTGCTTCTATTTTTCATATATGCACTTGGCCTTTTCTAAGTGAATAATTATAAGCATCATATGTATCAAAAAAATTATAAGCATCGCATAGGCTTCTATTTTAAGGATTCCATTGCTTGTTGCTATAGTAAAATCTCATCCCATCCATAATTATCAAAAAAAAATCTCATCCCATTCACTCTTCCCAAGATCTGGATAGTTGGGATCAGCGTTGATTGGTCTTTACATAATCTTCTCACTTTTACAAATTAGTCTTCACATGTATGTGTGACTCTTTTTTCTTTGTGTGTTTCACAGGTGTATGTGTAACTATGCATGTATAGTAGAAATGTAGTTAAAGCTTGTCTAAGGAGAGATCTATTGCCTACAAATAGTTACTATTAGGTACTAACAGTATTAGGGTCCAGGTGCTCTATGTGCTTAGTATTGACTTCAAGGTTTAAGCATATAATTGTATATATAAACAATAAATCCCTTAATTAACATTGAATTTTAACACTATAATTAATTATTACATTATTTATTTGTGTAAAATTGCTATTCAATGTAATTGACATACTCAAAACTCCCCCAGTGTGAGCTTGTCCATGCACTGCTGTCCCAAGCCTGGATAAAGGAGGGTTGCTTGCGTCAGGTTGGCAGCAGGCACTAAAACTTTTGCCAGACCTCATGACTGTGTAATTGGCATAATTAAATAAGGCCTGTAGGTTGTTATTTTTAAAATTTGTTTTTTACTAACAACCACCACCTTGTTTATAGGTAGTTGTTGACTGATAAAAGTTGATATTGAAATTAGTGAAATATATGTTTTTCCGAATAACCGAGTTATTGTGTAGATAAATTTCTTCAACCTTTTGTTTATACAATAACCGTTACCTGTGTTCGATGTCTATGTTTTTATTGAAATTCAATAAATATGTTTTAGCAATGGTTGCTATGTCATTCCTAATTATTGCTTTACCCAACAGTCTAAATGGGAGAGAATTTTGTCTACCATTTTCTGTCATACTGAACTTACAAAGCTTGTAATCTGTAATTCTGTATGTTCTTGCAACAGTTTACTCTGACCATATTCACAAAAGAAAAAAATAACTCTGACCATTCTGATTAACATATTGTTCTTGTAGACTTGTAAAGCTTCAATATTAGTTGCATCTTTCGCATTTTGCAGGAGCAAGTGTAGTTTCAGGATTTTTTGCTTCAGCATGCAGTTTACCATTTGACTATGTTAAAACTCAAATACAAAAAATGCAACCTGATGCCAATGGAAAATATCCATACACGGGTTCTTTGGACTGTGCCATGAAAACTTTGAAATCAGGAGGTCCCTTTAAATTCTATACTGGATTCCCTGTCTATTGCGTTAGGATTGCTCCTCATGTCATGGTATGCATCTAAAAATTTCTTTCTCTTTTTTTTTTTTTTGTTATTTAAAAGTGTCTTTTTTTTCAGACCCTAAGTCATCATGGTTTCGTATTATCTTTTTCTTTCGGTTTTTGATTGGTTGGGTTGATGCTTCTGCAGATGACATGGATATTCCTTAACCAAATCCAGAAGATGGAGAAAACCGTTGGATTGTAGTGTTCCAACTGGAGTAGATCTTTGACTAATTTCCTCTTTAAATTGAATTGGAGGCTGGTTTTGGCAACTGGGCAGCCTTCGACAGTTTCCATAGGAGTTTTTATTATGTGAAGTAAAGGGTTAGATTATATTTCTTGGGAGCCGTAATGACAATCATCCATAATGATTTTTGGGGGAGTAGGCATTTTATTGACCATGTTTGTTGGACATGGTCACGGTCGTGGTTTGAAGTGAATCAAACGATTTAAGATAACTCCCCCCATTCAATATATGTTTTAGAGTGTATCAATCAATAATTTTGGAAGCTGTTTTAGCTCTACAGTAGACTAATTAATTTTTGTTCGTTTTTCATACTAGTTTGATTGTATAAACTACTGACAACAAAATTTGTTCTGAAAGACACAGTAAGTTAAGATTTGATCCTTGGAATTCTCCTGTCACATTGGTTGTTTACTTGGTTATCGTCGAGAACTGCATGCCTTTTGGCATCTCCAACAATTTATGAGTAATTGTTGCAGTAAGCTAGTAAATTTTCTGTCAGGTGATGGATGGATTACGCCTATTCTGTGATTTTAGTGGTGTCATGAGTGCCTACTTTGTTAGTTGGGACATGTGCTATTACTTGGTCCTATCATTGAGAAACTAGTACAAACAGAATAGGAAATAGGAAATAAATTAACGGGCGGTTTGGTAACCAGTTTAGGGGACTCACATGAATGACTTATTGCTTTGTTGTTCAGAGAACAGATTTTTAAATAGGTTATTGTGAGCTCCTTAATAGCTGAAGCTGAAGTTGGTTGGGTTGATTAGAACCTTGGATGTTTTATTATGGCTCGGCTTGGAATGAGTACAAATACAGATAATGTAAAGTGCAAAATTTTGTATTTTGTATGTATTTGCCTGTACATAGTTGTATTTGAAGTCTTTCCAAACTGAGAGCCTATATAACTTTTTTATTCACCGGAAGAGAAAGCACAATGCTATGGAATTGTGTACGCCTAGTCCTGAGTAGAAGTGGCGAAGATGGTATTTGTAATTTCATAAACATGGAACGAGTTGCAAAATTTATTTAGGAAACCCTAGCCCCAAGGTCGGGGCCGTTGGGCATATGTATTTTTTTACCTTTCTATTTTTATTCTTCCATAACTAAATTCCTTACCAACTTTATAAATTATAAGCTGCCTATATGCCTTAAAGATATCATTTTCCGCTGGTGGGTTTCTAAAATGGAGACAAATGGGATTTGTTTAAGAGGAACTTGGACCCGCCATTAACTCGGGTTAGACCTGTTTATGGACCGGGCCGAGCCGGATTTTTACTCTTTATTAATAGAAAATTGTTAGGCCTGAGCCCGAACCCGGCCCGACCAACGGGCCTACAACTTGGGCCTGAGCCCGGCCCTGATAAAAAGCCCGAAGCCCGAGCTAATAAAAGAAATTCAAAATTTTCCCTATTCAAATGGACATTATCTATTTTAGTTCAGATGTTTTTTCCCCTATTTAAATGAACAATGAGCCTATAAGTGAATCAACAACCTTCTTAAATCAAAAAATTTATTCAAGTGGACATCACATAGGGTTTTTACTTAGGTTTAACTATAGGTCGGGCTGGGCTATTTTGGCAAAGCCCGAGCTCGGCTCAAATTTTATGTGGGCCGGGCTTTTTGGCCTGAGGTTAAGCCCGCGGGCCAAAAAGCCTGTTCAAGCTCGTTCGGGCCTTTGATAGCTTTTGCATCCTCTACGTGAATTGTGATAAAAGTGTAACATTGTCACTGAATGTTCCCAATGATTCCCGATGATCGACATTATCATTTATGAGATTATTATCGGGAGATATTTTCAAGACATGGTGAAAATGTGTTGTGGGACATTGTGGGGGGCTGATTTGAGCTCTTAAGTGAAACCAAATCAGCCCCCCACAACCTCCCATAGCACATCCCTGCCGTGTATTGGGATTATCTCCCAATGATGACATCATCATTTTTGAGCTTATCATCGGGAGATGTTCCCAATACATGGCGGGAATGTGCTGTGGGATGTTGTAGGGGGCAATCTTGTGAGGGGCTGATTTGAACTCTTTTTAAGTACATGATTTCATTCGTCCTCTTGATGTTTTTTCCCTTTTTTCTCATCTTTTTGTCTTTTGGGGTTTGGGAAACTTAAAAGTTCTGCCTCTAACAAATATTTAAACCTCCCCTGTACCTTAACGGTTTAATCCACCCCCATTATGTGCTCTGATAAAACAATCTGACATAATGCCTTTAAGTTTCTTTTATAAATTCATTTTTTCTCGATGTGAAACTATATTGTAACAAAAATGTATATAATTAACCCTAAGACAATGATTGAAAAAATTAGAAAGGATAAGATTAGAAAGGAAATTATCTAAGAATAGCTTCAATAGGTGATAAAATGAGAAAGAGTAGATTAAGATGGTTTAGGCACATGCATAGACCACCAACTGCACTAGTTAGAAGAAATGATTTGTTACACATTGAAGGGACTAGAAGAACTCAAAATAGATCAAAAGGGACATTAGTAGAAATAGAAATAAATGATTTAAGGGGTCGGCATGGGAAATGCTACAAAATCATTTGTATTGTGTTTTTTCGTCATGTCGACCCTATATCGGGCATACGAGACTTGTTTCGAGATGTATCGTAACCATATGGTAACTATATCATGGGAAATGCTACATCCATAAAATTATTTTTCTGTTACATTTTATTTTTTAAAATTTTTGTAATAAAAAATAAAATAATTTTTTAAACAATTATAGAAAATGTTAAATTAAATAATTATTAACCTTATATTTTGTAGTTATACCTCTACTGACATATCGAGCGTATCAATATTTTGAACCTTGTTTCCATGATAAAACTCGAACCCACAAATGAAGAATTGAGAAAAAAAAATGATATAGGCTTAAAATCTTATCACTTACTTAGCTTGTCTTTGGTACCATTGTTGTTTCTATCTGAAACATTTTGGTTTGATTATACAAATTGGTGAGAAATATGTGTTATCACATAACATATAAGAATCACTTCAGCTGGAAAAATGCATGTGTGGGATTAATCATCCGTGTTTATAGTTGAAACGCGAAATTGACATTTCAGGTAGAAACAACAATTTGTAATGATAAACCCAAAATGTTTCAGGAAGAAACAACAAATGTACCTGATGAGGGGTGATTTGGCCCGACCTACTAATGAGCGAACACGTGGATGCGACTTGTTGACTGGACATTGACCCGGAACTCCCTACCACCTTAGCAGGCCAAGTCACCTCGGGTGCCTCGAGCACCTCGGCTAGGACCGAGGTTCGAATGGCTTGTGTTGGCCCGACCTGCCAAAGTGACATGTAGCAGACTTCTAGAAGCAAGCCAACTGTCTCCAAGCTCTACGGACACGATAAGCCTTATCAACTAGCACGAAGTCCACCTCCTAGTGTGGAATGGACCCCTAACAACACAGGCCGAGGATCTCGGAGGTGTTTTGTAAGACCTATGGCTGCTCACCTATATAAAGGCACCTACCTCAATGACATAAGGTACACGCGATTATTTGCTCACTAGTTCACTATCATACAAGCTTTCAGTTTGCACTACAGAATACTAACTTAAGCATTGGAGCGCCCACATCGAGTAAGCCACCCCGTGCCCTCTGAGCATTCCTTTCTTACAGTTCAACCGACCAACAGACTAGACTGACGTCCAATCTACCCTCCAACTAGGAGCTTCGAGATCACACACCATCAGTAGCGAAAAGAACCTTGATCCCTACTAGCAAAATGCATACACTATAGAAATGTGTGGTAAATTTGCATCCTGTTTGGATGGCCTAAAATGAAGCAATTTTGTAAAACAACTTTACCATCTAAAATAGATCTTTTGCCAAACATTAATAAAAATGTTAGAACAAGATCATTTCACGTCTTATTGTATTCAAGGTACAAAATATCGATATGTCGGTTGAGACGTATTGGTTGTTTTTTTTTTCCAAATCCAGTTCAGAGGGGCCGGTTTAAGGTTCATCCACCCCCTGAACCGGTCAAAAACCTGATACACCCTTTGTAGGGGTGTATTGGGAAGCTCCCGATACGATGCACATCGATACTTTAAACCTTGATTGTATTTCTTTTCTAAACAATGTTTATTTTTCATGTTCCATCCAAACAGGCTATAGGGACTTTTTTTTGGGGGGGGGGGGTCAAGAGATGAGGAAAAATGGAGAATGGAGAATGGAAAATGAAGGCCAAGCGAATTTTTCTATAGAACACTGTGAAGGTCAGGGTTAAAAATAAAACAATTTCTATTTTAACTTCATACAAACAATTTCAAAAACAAAACACCTAAAGAATAATGTCTTTGTAATACTTAAAAAGGAAAAAAAAATTAGAAGGCTAAAAGCTTGTAAAGTACAGCCATAATAATCAAGATACAAGTGTTGTTTGTTTAGAAAAATCAGTAAAGAAGGTATGGAGTCAACATAACATGTAAAATATTAAGTGTTTAGGTTTCTTTAGGTGGACAATTAAGACTAATAAACTGTTTTGTGAGTCAAGCAATTTCCAAAATGACAAATATTATGTGTATGTAATAGTGGGATGGTTCTCATCATGAACTATAATATATTGATTATTGAATTTGTAAGATCATCTGAATGCGACATAGAATTCCTATACTTGAATTCATGATCCAGTTATTTGGACCTTGATTTAATTAAAATTGAGGATACTTTGAAGTCCACCTTACAGATTAATTTATCACGTCAAACATGTCATAAATGCCTTTATCTTAAGATGATTCAAAAGCCTATTTGATTCTTAGTCCAACAAAGCCCAATAGTATAAGATTTGGAGTGGATTCCACAGAGTTAATGGCCAAACTTTGTAGGGATAATAGATGTTTGTGATGAAAAATCATTATTTCTGATTAATTATCCTAGTTAGGTTCTAAGTTGATCAGATTACTCCCAATTTTGTTACTTGGTAAATAGTAATCTAGATTTTAGCCATCCCCTTATGTTTCTATTCTGCAATCTGCATGATGAAAACAGTGAGTAGGACCAGTCGGTTACTTTATGCCTTTCTTTAGTGCTGTATCACTAGCACTCTCCTAAGGATAACCTGAGCTTGGTCAGGGGAGAGGATTTTTTCTGCCCTAAACCTGGAGAGAAACAGATTCTACCCCTTCTCAGCCAGATCACAATGACAAACTAGAAATAATAGTCACATGTTCAGCCACCTAAAACAGAAAATAATAGTGGTGTAGTCACATGTTCATGTTCAGATCACATGAACAAACTAGAAATAATAGCCTCAATATGATGAACCAAGCCTATTCAAGTTTAAACAATTAAACCTACAATAAAACTTAGGATAAATTAATTACAAAGACCCCTGTATGATGGGATTAGTTATAATTACCCCTGAACTTTCATTTGGAATGAACACCCCTAAACTTGTATTTGCGATAAAGGCCTCCTAAACTTCCACTTTGTGACAAATACCTTTGCCCATTAATTTAGATGACAGAATGCGTTTAAATTATCAAAAGACCTACATAAATTTTCCTTGCCCTTTTCTCTTCAACCCTAGTTGATAGGGGTATAATTTGGGTGGGCCCAACCTGAGCTTGAACCGACCTAGCCTGAAGTTTTATATGGGCTGGGCTTGGATTTTTGATCCTCAGGTTGGGTTCATGCTCAATAGTTCTTTTTTTTTGTTGGGCCCAGGCCTAGCCCTTAGGTAGTCCGACCCCAGCCTGACCTAGTCCCAACTTGAGCCCAACTTGACCATATACATATGTAGAAATGTGTTTGCATATATAAATATATATTTGTGTGTTTGTGTGTATGTGTGTATGTGTGTATATATATATATATATATGCCAACGTACTTGCGTAAATGCATAACGTATAATTATAGAGTAGGTTCGTTCAACAACCTGAGCCCGGTCCAAGTCTGACCCAACCTGAGTGTATCAAATTACAATGCAGGCTAGGTCAGATTGGGAAGATCAGGCTCAGGCCTTAGGCCCAAATCTTAGGGTTGGGTTTGGGTTGACCATAAACTGGACCCAACCTGCCCAACTTGCACCCTACTAATTGACCCAAAAATGACTCCATTTTCTCCAATTGAAACCAAGTAAAATGACAAGATTCATTTCACTAACATAGAAAACAAGTTTCTTTAAATTCTTATTTTCCTTTTACGGACATATTTGTCTCTCTTTATCTTAAAATATAAAAATTATCAATTTTTTTTCTAATAAATTAAGAAAAACCAAACGAAAACCTTCAATTTATATTTATAAGAAAGAAACCTCTACTATTTTCATTTAAATATCGAATCCAATCATAAACCGTTCAAATAAATAAAAAAAGATAGTTGGAGGATTTAAAAAAGAACTGGTGTTATATTTAAAAAAAAAATTAATCATAAATCACAAAGTTTTAAAGAGCTGAATGAAAATCTTTTTCAAAGTTAATTGATGGTAGGGGATATTTTATCACAAATGAAACTTAAGAGGGTAATTGTGACTGATCCCATAATATAGGGGTGTCTTTGTACTTTACCCAAAAATTATCTAAACTCTTGTCCATCCCTAAATTTCAGCGATTCAGCCATGTTCAACCATTCAGCTAATACCAAACCGCCTGGAGAGTCGAGACTCTGGTAAGGCCCTTCTACAGTTCTACTTGTCCCAAATCACATGCCAAATGGCAGGTCATTCAATGGCCACGTGTCAGTACAAGAGGGCGAGTGATGTCTGATTGAGTGTAACGGCGATTGTGGCCAACACGTTTCCCCTTCAGCCCAGCCTTCTATAATATCTGAAAAGACGAAGCGAAGCGAGACGAGACTCGAGAGGAGGTCTAGAAGGAGACAATTCCACAGAAATCAATTCGGCAATGGCGTGTCTCCCTCGCATGAGCATCCCGTCCCAGGCGTTGCCATTCGCCAAGGGCCCAACTTCGTTTCTGCTTTCTCCCTTCTCCCGCCCTCGTCTCCACTTCTCACGCCTTTCCTTCACCTCCTCCGGGTTTTCTTCCCCATTCCATCTTCACCATTCCTTTCGGGGGTTTCCTTCCCAATCATGTCCGATGTCCTATCGTCGTCATGCCACCAACCCCGGCAGTCCGTCACCGGAAACTGACCCACCTTTTGAGGACGACCCGATTCCCGCCACCGGTAAGCATTTCGATTTGAATATTTGGTTGTCATAAAAATAAAATAAAAAACCTGAATCAGTTCATTTATGTTCTTTAAAGCCTTTTAGGGTTTATCAGGTTTCTGACTTCAAACTGTTTGATTACATGTCTTGATGTATGGAGTAGATTGGAATAATCTGATATGATGGCAGCCAGCTTTAATTCCATTACTTATGAGGACTGAGAAGTATGTTATGTATTTACATGAGCACGTTACGAGAAATCTCTTAACTTTGTATAGGAAATAGGAGGGTTTAATCCACTTCATATGCCAAATAAAAGTTGAACGAATATGAAATGAATTCCCTTATCCATACAGATGTAGGCTGCTATGCTCGGAGAATTCCAAAAAGAGGATTTGTAGATTCACCATTGTATTTCAGTTAACTAGTTAAATTGGAGGGTGTTGTAACAACATGAGAACAATTAGTGTATAGAGAAATGAGTTTCCGATTGCGGGTGGGTACTGGGTTCACCACCAAGGATTGGCCCTGAGCACACACACTACTGCAATTTGCAATGGCTATGGGTGGAATACCTGCTCATGTTTAAGGTTTAGGCTAGCTGTTTTTTGTTGCTTTCATGTGACATTGTATTGATCGATCAGACTAGATTTGGGTGCATATTCAAAATTAATATGCAGAGAGATACAAAGTGCAACTCCGGTAAGACTTTATAGATGATTTATTAGTGAAAATTAATGGTAAATGAGGTAATTTGTCAAGCCAATCTGAATTTGACTTGGATGGACTTAATTCTTACCCTGACCACCTCCTACCTCTGGAAAATAGTTGGTGAGAGCAAATCAGCAAAACCCGAATATTTGATGATAATTTGAAAGAAAATGCTGTAACTGGTATAGCTGCAATAAGAGTATTATTTTTTGATTGGTCTGGTATAAGAGTAGTTTTTTAAATGAAGAGTTGAAGGATGTCTATATAGATTCCATTGTGAGAGGGTGGCAGATTTTGGCTTCTTTTCAAGTCATAGACAGCTGGCACAGCAGGACTTGTTCCCACCATTTAGAGGCAACTGAAGTTAAAATTTGATGGTGACCTAGTAATCTTGGCCTTAAGGAGTGAAGAGGTACCTGTATGATCCGCTTTGTGGGAGTTGGTGGTAGCATTTTGAGAACCTATTTGGGAGGAAGATGCTGTAAGAGCACAAATCTTAATGCTACTTCAGGGCCTTAGAGTGGCTTCTCTTTGGGCATTTAGAGGATTAACATTTGAAGGAGGTTCTTGGTGGTAATTGATTAGACAATTACTTTTTTGAGATAGACTATGGCAGTTAAACATATTACATCAGGGACATGAGATCCATGACTACTAAAACATGGTTTTTATGTGTATTTATATTTTTAGTCTTACTTATATTAAAATCTTTCTAGTTAGTTCATTTGAGGTCACCAGTCTGCGTGTGTTTGTGTTTATTCTTATCATTGTTTTATATTGAAATCCTTTGATTCTGAATTATCTTTTCATGGTTTTAACCTTTTCATTTTGTAATTGTCCCATAAGATTTGTAGGGGACAGATCCAATATAAGTGGAGTATGTCTTGACATATGTTGAGATTTCATACCAAATAGCATATAAATGTGCTTGTAGACATGCCTTAAGGTGTTTTTTATATTTCTGTCTTTTTGTTGTTATCAAAATGGAAATACCACAAAGTAGCCAGAAATTGGAGAAACCTTTGATTAAATTTGCAAGGTCTGCAGTGCTTCCTTAAGAAGCGCTCAATTGAATGTGTTCCCAGAAATATTCTCAAGAAAATGGAAAACTCTAACTTTTGGGCATATTAATTAGCCTTTTCTCCCCTCTATATGGAAGAGTTGCGTCTGTCTCCAGAAACTACAGGTATCTTTTTTTTTTTTTTCTCTAGTTTCTGTTAGCAGTGAAAAGGTCAACCATGGCGCTCTTATCTTATGTTCTGGACCTTATGGTGGTACAGCCTCTTACTGATGCAGACCAAGTTAGCCTTAACCGCATAACTAATTTTTTTTTTTTAGTAAAGAAAAGAAAACTCTGTTAAAAAAGAGAATATACAAGAAGGGAGAGTATTGAGTGAACATTCTGAGTCAAAAAGCAAAAAAATGTCTCCAAGTAGATCCAACAAGTCTTTCCATAACTCTAAATCAACAGAGCCCTTGTGAACATAACCTCAGGCCCATACACATGCATCCCTATATTTTCTGCAGACCCTAAGTTGATGAACCATTCCTGTTCTTCTGTGACTGTGGCTTTAGTTGAATCCCAATTATGTATGCCCGAGATGGCAGAGAATATAGGAGAATATTCTACAGGATAGCCTGGTGGATATTTGTATTTTCTCTCTTTTGTAATTTCCACTGAGCAGCTTCTGTTATAACACAAGGTTTTTTCCTCCTTAATGACTCTACTCCTGTTTATAAATAGTCTTTCACTCCTCTTTTGCCAAATTAGTGAAAGAATTCATTTTGAGCTTACAACCATTTTGCTTTCTGGAGGGAGAATTGGCTATGTTACCACTGTTTTGAGCCTACAACCATTTTACTTTCTCAAGCAAGTGTATTTTAATATTCTAAATGAAGACACACAACCCTGGTACCTGGTGTGTTTATTCAGAATTTTACAATCATAAGGTTTAATGAAATTCCATGCAGGTTCTCTAAGTTGATCAGGTTTTATTACATGTTCTGTCCATTAACTAAGCAAACCAGATTGGAGATTAGCTCACATTTTCAGAATAGAATCAATCCACCAGAGCCAATCTTATCTTCTTTTTAGTATATTGATTATCTATACCGGTTTCATCAGTCTATGGATATACTTTTATGGATCGGTGCAATTCCTACTGGGGGGGGGGGGGGGGATGTACCTGTTCGGAAAAGAAGAATGTTCGGAAACAGAAAAAATGCAAATTATGTCCATAAAATAGAACTTCCTCTGAGACTGATAAACAGGCAAAAAAAAAACAAAAAACAGAAGATTTCTCTGGGTTAATCAAAGTGTGAACAAAAGTGGGACAGCAGAAGAACCAACTCATTGGGAGTGAGTTTTCTTTTAAGATTCAGTTCAAGTGGTTGATATGATCTGAGTCCACCTAGCAATTCATTATTCTATCATTGTGGCCATACTTTTCTGAGACAACAAAGTATTAATTCACTTTGATTTCAGTATCTTTCGAAAAATTACTGGGTTGTCTAACTAATAAGCACTAAATTGGGTGATTGTGTGTAATTGAGGGTTGTGATGATATTTTGCTGCATCTCTATTACTAAGTGGGATAACATACAGATTCACTGACCAGATCCCTAACAGGGAACCGACATAATTTTATTTGGGCCCAAAGCCAACTTCAAGCTGATATACAAACCCAAGATCCATGTCCCAAGTCAAGTCCATTAGAAGTTATTAGTCCATTTTCCGAGGCACCATAAATCTACCACTAGTCAAGGTGATTGCTTGGGATCATTCAACATTAATATTTGTTGGAAACAGAAAAGCTACGAGAAGTTTGTAGAATGCAAGAAAATGAAATGACTACTTGAGAAATTTATAATAGGTGTGCTCTCTATTGGTTATTGTAAAATTTTTCTTCATTAGAAAGTTATCCTCTTGTAAAATTTAGAGAGTACTTTGTGTTTGAGCAATGACTGAAATGAAAATTTGAATTGAAGCATATGTCATATATATATACTATGGATGGGCTTGTGATGGGAAATCGCTATTTTTTATACCTTTAGCATAGTTGTCAAGGTGCTAAATTGATACCAGATGACAAAAGCCTGTCACCAAGGCAATTAGGCAATATGTTTTTATATAAACACTCTTAATTAATATTAGCTTGTTTCCTTTTTCTTTTCTTTTTTTTAATGAATTGACTTTTTCTCATTGGGGTACACAATAAGAGGTAGCCTGTCTCCCCGCCCCCCAATACAACCCCTTGATGAAGGCAGGATTTGATCCCAGCCCTCTACTACAACCACCAGGAGACTTTATTCGTGAGCCAGCTGGCACCTTCATGAATCAGTATGAGTTAGCTTGCTTCCCCCAGTTGAAGTAGTTAGGGGAAAAGTGAAAACACTAAAAGTGATCTAACATGAAGAGATTTAAGCAATGAAAGCAATGTTACATAACCATGGGAAAAACTTGGAGGTGGAGTCATATTTTCTTTAGTGAGAGAGGGTGATCATGGGCTGGGCCGGGCTTGGTACCTATAATGAGGGCCATAGCCTGGGTCTGGGTTGGGATAGAAATGATAGCCCCCCAACAGAGAGAATGTATTTGTGTCTGATAAATGGGGCAAATCATTATTCACATCACAATAAGTTTGGGGCAACCTAATGCTTGTAAAGCTGTTGTTAATCCTGTCTTTACTTTCACTGAAGCATCTCTCAAATGTGAAATAATGTCTTAAGTAGTGGAGAAGCTCAGCAAATTAGAGATAATATTTGAACTTCATTACAACGAAAGTGCCCTTAAAGGTTTGGTTGACCTGGATGATATTGGAATTTCATGTTTATCAGTACTCGCAATCAGTGGCAAATTCCTCTCTTATTGGTATGTCCATCTTGGGAAGCAGTTAGCTTCTTGGTGGATTGAAATTCTTGTGGATGTGCTGTTATTTTGAGACGTTTTTTCTTTTTGTTTCATGATCAGACTTTCATCATTCCGTAAAGCATGCCAGAGCAGATTTCTTGGTTCCTTTATCGGCTGAGGCTGTCTGTAGAAATGGAATACTTGTTTTATTATGGGGTTTCTAGCAGATAAGGGCAACTTTTTGCCATGAATATCAATAAAAGATAATATTTTTATAAAATAGTCAAAATAAGATTACTTTTTTTTTGAAAAATATTAAGAAAGGGCAATGACACTGTTCATCGTCTTCCTCTGCCCTGTATTCCTCTGCTGGAAACCCCATATATAACCCCTGTTAGCTCGAGTTTCAAAGGAGAAAAAAAGAAATTAAAATAATCAATTTGCTTCTCCTCATTCCTCCCTTCCCCGTCCGTCTCCCTCTAGCTGCCGAAACAGAGATCAACCTAGCCAATCGCCAAGCAAAGGAAGAACGGAAGCATGCCTCGTCTTGGAGCCTGGATTATGCACGAGCAATGATGTCTGGCGAGTGAAATGATCCACGGATGATAGATTTCTTATGGCTCCAAGAAATCTTACGGGATCCGGCGAGTGAAATGAGCCACAGATTTCTTATGAGTTCCACTTCCACGCATCATAAGAAATTTTTCTGGATCCATGACTCCTTTGATCCGTGGCTCCCAAAGGAACTAAGACTAACTGGATTATGCACGATGACAGGCTTTCAGAGCCTTAAAAGAAGAACTGGATTCGCATTTGGACGATGAACAGAGCCATGCCTCGTCTTCACTGAGGCTTCAAATCCAGTGTATTTGGATGAAATTCCAGCCGAAGCAGACTTTAATGGCGATGTAGAGTTCGAAGTGGCGTTTTTCAATGATCGAAACCGTGATTTGTGGTGCTGGTTTGGTCGTTTTAACTGCGGCAAAGTGCACGAGAACAGAAACAAGTGACTGCCGGTGAGGTTGATGATGAGTTCCGGTGGTTGAGAATGGGGTTTGAGATAGGAATGAATCGAGATTATTAAGGAAGAAATTCCAGCCGAAGCAGATTTTAATGGCGGAGATGTAGAGTTCGAAGTGGCGTTTTTCAATGATCGAAACCGTGATTTGTGGCGCTGGTTTGGTCGTTTTAACTACAGCAAAGTGCAGGCGAACAGAAACAAGTGACCGCGGGTGAGGTTGACGATGAGTTCCGGTGATTGAGAATGTGGTTTGAGATAGGAATGAATCGAGATTAATTAGGGCTTCTTGGCTCTAAAACCCAAGCTTGACTAAAGAAAAGAAACTCGAGAGGTTGAAGACAACAAACGGTATTCCTCCCTCACGGTGAATCGACTCTTTGAGGTAACTCGGTTCGAGCTATAAAACATTAAATGGTTCCCTCATGGTGAGTCAACTCTCTGAGATAACTCGGTTGGAGCTATAAAGAGGACTACAGGGGTTATATATAGGGTTTCTAGCATAGGAATATAGGAGGAATACAGGGTAGAGGAAGACGATGAACAGTGTCATTGTCCTTGATATTTTTTTTAAAAAAGTTATGTTATTTTGGTTATTTTATAAAAATATTATCTTTTATTGATATTCAGGGCAAAAAGTTGCCCTTGCAAGAAAGTAGAAACCTGAAACCCTTTATTATGTATGACTACCTCGTTAAAAAACACGCAGGAGGATCAACTGATTTCATTCACGGTGGATTTTTACCCTTGGAGATTTTGGTACTCCTGTTTTCTAAGGGGCCATTTGATAATTGACTAAAACAGCTAAACTAAATGTTTGCAATTTGCACATAACAAGGGTGAAGATAAAACACAACTAGAGACAAATACAAATGAAAGTAATAAAGATATATTAACAAGGAGGGATCAATGACTTTAGGAACCAGAGCCAACCATGGTTCTTCAAGGTATCGATACTCAATGATATCTGACTTTTACATATCGAGAACTTCGAAATTTGAACCAACAAAATATTTTACTTTTTTTTTTTTTTTTGTTTTGACCCTTTGACATTGGATTAGGTACTGAAAGTTGTTATGTATCATATGATACACTGATGCATAGCAAATGTTGAAACAAAATGTATTTTTGCATCAAAGAACTCACTGTGTTATATTGTTCCTGGGACAGGTCTCCAAGTAACTTTATCTAGGTTCCAAGACCAAGTGCAGATCTTCTTTGCTGTTCTCTTTTGGATGTCACTGTTGTTCTGGGCTAGCACATGGGAAGGGAGGAATAGTGGGAGACCTGGCAGGGGATCCAGATTTAGAAGATGACCTTGTGGGCATTTGCTTTGTAAATAATAATATGCATGACGAATTTTAGATGATGAGTAGGCGACATTCAGCCTCTGCAAAACCAATTTAGAAGGACATCCTTTTGTATTTCATTGTTAGACTCAGAACCTAAGATACTATATACTCCCATCTTTAACTTGGACAATGTGTTGATGATGGAACTTTGGTTGGCAAACTAGGAAATTACATTGAAGGCCAAAATGAAGATTTTAACTGAACATTTATACGAGTGTGTGACTGTATGAGTGTGGTTTGAGCAACATATTTTCCAGAGGAATGGCTTGAGCAAGTCATTACAGCTGGGGTGGGGTGGGGGGATTTCATGCAATGCAATGAATAGAGCAAGTAGATATTCCTTGCCCCGTGCCTCTTTGCATCTCTCACACAGTCACACCCTGCCACCGGCGGATCCGTCTATATTAAGAACCTTAAACAATCCGCTGATTAGGCATAAGATACTTCTGTACAAGGCCCATGTGGTAAAACGGGCTTAAAATTGGATTTCAACAAGGCAGGAGGAAGGACTTACAAGTCTACAGATCGACAGCCAAGGGGTTTCCGGCATGAATAACATGACCTCTATTCCCACCCGTTTGGTTCGTGGGAATAGGGGTCTAGAATCAGAATCAGAATTAGCTATTCGTATTCTAACTGTTTGGTTGAGTAGAATCAGAATCTCATTCTCATTCTTGGTAGAATGGTATTCCCCCATTTGAAAGAATGACCATTCTCTCCATTTCCCTCCCCTTCCCTTGGGTCCTGATTTTAATTTTTATTCCTATTTCTGTCCCAACCAAACAGACTATGGTAAATAGGCTATTCCATTCTAGTTTTGAATGATTCCGGTTCCAATTTTCACTGCCAACCCAAGGGACTCTGATAGTTGACAGCCCACTCTGCTTAAACTCCTACTCTGCATACAGTTTATGCATGCTTTAAGACTTTGTTCATTCAATCTTGGTTCCTCAAAATATTCAGTTATTGCCCTTGCCCAGTTTTGTATATAACGAACTATGCTTTGGGCCTTTGGCTTGTGAATGGTCCCTTTTGCCATCATGGAGGACCTTATTGGCTTATTTCCTTTGTCTTAAATATGGTATATCTCAAGTGGGACCCAAGATCATTTTCAAAAAAAAAAAAAAGTGGGACCCAAGAATGATACAATCTGCGTTTGTGGGCCACTCATACGACCCACAATTGGACCATTTGTGTGGCCTATTCGGCTGGTGGCTTGTCATGTTTTTGGTGGGTTGTTGATAACCTTGAATGTCCTTGCATCCTATGAGATATTAGTATAGGAGGTCAACAAAAAGCAGTTCCATCAACATGTCTTTGTGAGGTGATAATAACCCCTTTAGAGCTGTCCTCCATGTTATATAAAGTGCCCACAATAAACCATTAACACAAATCACCACAGACTTAGACATAAATGAAGACGATGCTTATAAAAACAAGATAGAGACATGAACGACCCAGAAAATTTCTAGAGGTCAATCGGCCTATCCTTGGCTTTATATCAATCAAAGAAGTGTTTTGTCTATTACTCGTACACAAACTTAATTACCTTTGCATGAGCATTTGTCATTTATCGATTCAGAGTTCTGAACTATCTCATCGCTTGAGTACTACTCATGTCTCACATTAATTCAGAGTTCCTAGTTGGGTTTGCAGCTCCACAGGGAATTTCATCCTCCGCTCCCTTTTTTCCCCGTTTTGTTATCTTCATATTTTTCTTTCACCCTCTATGTTATTTAGATCATTTTTTTGTCCCCTTGATCAATACCTAATTTACATTACTCTAAAATATGTATTTGTATTTGCACTCCTTCCAAACTGAGCCTAAAAAACCTTTTTTCTCAATTACAAATTCACTAGAGCATATTAGGGGGGAGACAAGGTCCAATTATGATTCAACCTATCTAGTCAAAACAATCAAAATACTACAAGAATGAACATAGTCCAATTATGGAGAAGAAGGTGGGTTGAAATGCATGTATCTATGTATCGGTTTTCAAGGACATCAATATGTCAAATACTTTGAATTAGACAAATATATCTGCAAACTATTGTGCTAAAAAAAGAGTATCAGAGTTAAATGCCTGATATTTTCAACTATGATTGCCTTCACAGTTCAAGCTGTAATGATATGATGATTTTCTATTCTTTCTTCTTAGAGGAAATCAAAAGAAAGGAGGTAAATGGCTTACCTCTTTCCTTTCAATAGATGGGGCCTTCCTTGATGTAAGGTCATGAGCTAAAGGAAATTTGGTATGTGGTTCATGGAATCGGAGAATATCAAATATAAATCTCTTGAAATCTTTGATACACTGATCAGCTTCATATGTAGACTACAGAGATGGAGATGTGATGGTCACTTTGATTGTTTTTATTTGCAAGTTGGAGATTTCTTGATTGTAATTCAACTGTACTTCATCTCTTTCTTGTCCAACTACCAGAGAGAAGCTTTCACAAGTGGCATTGCATTTTTTGCTGATGTTGCCCTTATTTTTGTTTTTGCCTCGGGTGTTGGACAACATGGTTGGTCCTTTTATTTGTGAAAATAAGAACAAAATCAACCATGTTGTCCAACACCACCTAAAAACAATTCATTAAAAACTTTTCCTTTGATTTTCTGTTTTTCTCTTATTTAATTTCTATCAAACCAAACAGGATTAGGATATAGCTTATTAGCTCCTTTGGTCCAGGAAATATGGGGAGGGGGAGGGTCGAAAAGTCAAAAACATGGGCAAAAGAGGTCAGGTGATGTGCTGCCCATTGGACCCAGAAATTGAAAGGCTGAACCAAGAAGTACATTCAACGGAGAATTACGGATACACCCGGTCAGGATGCATTCCCCCTGTACTTTGGGGTTATAAAATTCTGATCTGAGCTGATTGGTCATTCTCCCTACATTCAATGATTGAATTCTATATATAGTCGAGCATTCCAAGTGACTATTGAGGTAATAAACCAATAAATAATGTAATATTATTAGCAGAGCTAAATTTAATTTAGTAAATTAATTAGGGCTCATTTGGCGTGTTTTTTCGCATGGTCTTTCGGCTATTTACAAGTTATGAACGATTTTTGGTTTATTTTTGTTTGGTTCGTGGAAAATCTAGGCACCAAAAGACGCAAAAGTCAATTTTGGGTTGATTTTGGGAAGCTTCAAATGAAGCGTTTTACATCTTTCGTGTTTTATTCTCCAGTAGAAAGACATGGAAAGACACACGAAAAGATGTGCATTTACCAAACTAGCTTCAAACTGCTCAGATCTTCATGGAAAAGCTCAATATGTCTTTTGATTGTCATAGCTACCATAAGATCTTCTCAAAAAGACTTATCAAACAAGCTTTTAGTAAATGTCCCCACAAATAGGAAAAAAAAAAAAGAGAGAGAGAGAGAAAACCTCCCCTGAGGTTAATGATAATGCCTAAAACTTTCGCTAATTTTTTACATACATCAAGGGTCTCCTGCAATAAAGTTTTATAAATCTTGTAACTGTGGAGTTACCTTCAGGTCTTATGACAGAAGTAGTGCACCTGACCAAGAAATAATTTCTAAAAAACAAAAATGTCTTGACCCACTTGACATTTTTTTCATGACCAAAAGACCATAGTCAATATTCAAAATATCACAATGTATTAGTACATATTATATCATATGTATCATTTTTTAAACCCACCAAAATACTGAATATACGGACTTAAGGGGTTCTTTGTGTTTAGACATTAGAAGATCGGGAAATTCTATAATGCCAGAAAGACATGATATCAAGAGAGCTTTGATCAATCAAAGCCCACCCATGAATTTTGATATATTCCATATGATTGATTAACATGTTTATGATACCAATTGATTGGCCATAAGTTTTTAAAAGATGATGTCTTTCTGGTATCATAATCAAACCCCATAAGTTTATCAAAAAAACAGTCAAACTCCATAAGCTCTCCTGTCATGTTTATCATAAAAATCTCAGATTGAAAAATTAAAAAGAAAAAATAGTATGGGAGTTTGGATTAACTCCCCACAAGCATGTCTAAGTTCACCCACCGCACTCCCCACAGCACATCCCACCCATGCATTGGAAACATCTCCCCATGATAAGCACAGGAGATATTTGATATTTCTAATGCATGGGTGTACTGTCAAGTGCCAATGAGAATTCATGGTACAAGCCCTTGAATCACATGATATGCATAAATTATATAATCAATTGCTAATCTCTCACTACAAGAAAATGAACTTCTAGCAACGGATAAAACCGTTGCTACAAGTACCCAAAACCATAGTTAAACTGCAGTTGCTAGAAGTATGTTTTCCTGTAGTGTCTCTCTCAAAAGGGGGTTGCAACTACAGCTGCAAATCCTCTATCTATATGAAACAAACATCTGATCCATTTTTGGTTAGTCAGTTCATTCAAGGTTATACACTATAATACCATAAGGAAGAAAGGAATCACATTGATCTGGCTGTTGTTATTATGCCAAAACATAAACATTGAATTGAGTTGTTTATGTAATATATATATATATATATATATATATATATATATATATATATATATATATATATGAGACCAGAGGCTATTAGGGTCCGTTTGATTCATAGTCGCAATCGAAATCGAAATCCTTCGAAATTGGAATCGGAATGGTTTATTCTCAGTCTGTTTGGTTTAAACAGGAATGAGAATGGGAATTAAAATTAGTAAGAATGAGATTTCATTCCCAAGAAAGGGGCAAGAAATGATCATTTCTTCAAATGGGAGAATGTCATTCCAGCATAAATAAAAATGGGATTCCGATTCCGTCCAATCAAATAATTGGAATCAGAATAGCCCATTCCAATTCTGATTTCAGACCCCTATTCCTACAAACCAAACGGAGCCTTAATTTCCCCATGGTCACCGGATGTCCAGCCTCCCCATCCTTGGTGGGGGTGGGGATCTGAACTTAAATTCCCGTCCTGCCTTGACCCTGATTAAGAAACGAATGAATCATGGTTTTACATTTTTTAACTGTTTCAAAAGCAAGAGTGTACTTGCAGTGATATCTTTACACAACATGAACCAAAATTACAAAATTAGAATAGAACAAGGTTTCATTAGTTGATGAGGTTGAGTACTTGACCCTGAACATCATCATCCAGAGCATTGTACAATCCTGTCATGCATTATACATGCAATCCGTTACTGTTAACAGGTGTTTTATGGAGTCCGGATCTGTTGCTCGCCATGTTGTGTATAAAGTATTACGTATAAATGCGCCAGTTTTTCATACACATGAGTATCTGAGTATGGTTGTAATCTAGTTTAGTTATAAAGACTTTGTTCGTTTTTCTGTAAGTTATTTAACCAAGTAAATGCAATTGCTTAGATAATTTTTTTCAGGAAAACACTTATCTGATTTAGTGCATTTATTCATGTTCTTTTATTTCTTAAGTAAATAAGATAATGACCATTTTATTCATAAAAATTCATTATTAAAATGAGCGCTTTCAATGTTTTCAACCCGTCGTTGACCTAGCCGGTCAAATCATTCAAACCGTCACCTGGCCAGGATTCTGGGCCAGGTTCAATCAAGACCCATCAGACAATCAAAATCATTGACTTGGTCAAGAACCCCTCAACCTAACCGATTCAACCATTGACCCATTCGACCCAGTGACCGGGTCACAAGTTGCACACTGAATACATGCAAACTTTCTGAGGCCATAACTTTGCATCCTGATGTCCAATTGGGGTGATTTTTAATATTTTTTATAAATAAAAAACTTAAAAACTGGATTAAAAACATAAATTAAATATAAAATAATACATGTAACATATCTAAAACATATTTATACATTATTTCTTACTATACACACACATATATATACTACCTATAAAAGAGTGAATGCTTCTTCTTTCTAGAATTGTCATTGGACATTTTCTATCCTTCTCGTCTAAACATACAATGGGCATAAAGAGGGTGTATATGTCATTTACTCTCGCTTTAGAAACTGACCACTTATAACTGTTCAAAAACTGTCCATAAATTATAAATAGGTTTACCTTAGAGATAGTGCCACGTGCAAATAAACGTACATGTTTATTAGTGTGTATATACACTTAATACTTGATACATATATGTGCTAACGTGGCATGGTCCGAACCATTCGACCTGACTGGTCAAGCCGGTGACCTGTGACATAGAGGCAAAAACGGTTCAGCCTCTAGGTCAGTTTTTAAAACATTGGCATTTTTGTCCCATTCAAGTATTGGCAATTTCCCCCTAGGTGGGAAATTTATTTATCCACGAAATTAAACTTTCCATGTTCCTCACATAAATCTAAAAAAAGAACAATAGATTCTTGGTCAATGGGAACCAAAATCCCATTAACCAACTTTCCCCCCCCCCCCTCTCAAAATCTTAGAAAAGAATGCCCCCTAATTGAATAGTTTGGGCTCAAGTTCAATTAGGTTCAGTTCAAGTTCAACTCTAATCGAGTTTGTATCTTAAGGCAAGATCAACTAGTTATTTGAATTTAAGTTTGACTAATAAAAAGTCTAGCTCAGAAGCTTGTGAGATTAACGTATACATAAATACACACACATACACACCACACATACACACCATGTGTGTGTACTACTATAAAAATTGTGAATAGCTCCCCATTGTTTCTAGATTTTTTTTTTATTTAAATACCCTTGTTTTGAATTTAGTCAGCCTCTATTGTGAGAGTGGAAACTGTAATATGGACACTTTTTAATGCATTTCATTCCCTCATTAAGTCTCGTGTTTGAGGAATTAACTCCCATTTTCTCCCATTAAATCCTATACTTAAGGTATTTTGTCTATTATCATTAAATTTCATTAATCCAATCCATGAACACTAATTTATAAAGTCTGTATTTTTAAAACCAACTAAATACTAAACTGGTTATTCTACGTGGCAATTAAGTAGTTCTATCACTCGGGTCAAATAGGTGAATCCATGATGAAATAATTAAATATTAAAAATAAAAACAAATTAAAATACATAAATAAAAATTTTAAAAATTTTAGGCACATCTCTACTTTTATATATTTGTCATATTAAACAAAAATACATATGATAAATATAAATTATTTATATTAATGATGGAAATGGAATTAAAAATTTAAAATTGATCCATAAATGAAACCATTTTCTTCCTTGAGTAATGGGCCAATGGTTCAACTATTCAGATCATTAGATCAATCCATGATTTCATAGTTAAATAATATTTTTAAAATAAAAAAACAAAAAAAATATTATAAAATATATAAAATGAATAATTTTAGACACATCACTAATATTATATATTAATTCATATCAGAAAAAGGTAACTGTGATAAACATGAATTGTTTTTGGTAATGATGTAATGTAATACAAAATTTGAAACCAAATGGGTCAACCCATGTTGTTATAATTAAATAATAAAATTTAAAAATTATGAAAATACAAAAAGTAGAAAATTTTAACATAAATTTGACGCATCTCTAATATTATATATGCTTCATATTAAAGAAAAAAAGTGTAGTAAATAAGAATTAGTTTTATTGATAGTGGAAATGGAATTCACAATGTAAAATTGTCTCAAAAAGGAAAATGTTTTCTATTTACAATGCATTTGTTTGAGTTCAGATCTCCTGCCCACGTCTACCCACAACACATTACCTCCTGTGAATTGCGAACATCTCCCCCTGCATAATACTATGCAGAGGATGAGATATTCTCCGTGTATGATTGCCATAAACGTGGGTAGGATTCTCGTGGACAGAGATCCGGACTCGATTTATTTGAGGTGTAAATTCAAATTTTACACCAGGGAAAATTATGAACCGGCTTAGTAATGGATGAAAATTAGGACCGGTTGATTTTTGAAAATTTACATTGATCACATTTGGTTTTCTATGGTGTAAATTTTCAAACTGGGTCTGGACAGAAGTTGGGTCTCAACCGAAAAAGGAAGAAAAAGACTTCACTTACTGATCGATATCTACAACCTGCTCCTTGCCCTTTCCCTCTTCTACTTCTTCCTCCTGATCTGAAGCAGCAACAGACATCACCCTCGGCCTTCTTCTGTTCATTTTTTCTCCGAAACGGAACTCTTGAATTCGCTGCTTCTATTCCATAGCAGCATGAAGATTGTTCTGTCTCATTATCATACAGTAACCTAGCTAATAACTAGACCCACATTCAATGTAAGCGCGCGATATATAAGAACAACAAACGTGCAGAAGATCTGATTTTTGACTGAGCTCACCTAACACCTTAAAAAGCTGCTGGAATCACCTAACCTGTTAGAATTGCAACCAGTTGTTTTCTTCCTTTTCTTTAATCTTTATTGAACGCTTAGGATTTCTAGGCAAACACAGTAGTAGAGATTTTCTCGGACTTCGAGTAGATTTTCAAGAGAAAAGACAAGTGAGAAATACCGATATCCACCGATTAATTTATAGAGATTAGATAGACAAGAATAATTTTAGATGGAACGCTTGCAAGAGAACATTTTCTCAAAGCGGGCAGATGTGTCAGACCAGAGAGGTAAGCAAAGAAAAATGAAACAAACCCAAAAGGAGCCAAATAGCTAGCAGAATAGACTACCTTCAGGAGTATCAGAAACGCAGAAAACAGAAGTAAGAAGAGAAGAAGGATTATCAAAAGAAGAAGGAAGAAGAACCCGATAGAGATTTGCTGCACCGATGGTGGAGTCTTCAACGGAAGTTGAAGATTGATGAGAGAAGGAGAGAAGGGGGAGAACTGCTACTTCTGGAAGTTGCAGTGGTAGGTACTAACATACGAGAGTGAAACCGGAGAGGAAGAAGAACAATAAGAGAGAGAGAGAGAGAGAGAGAGTCCATTGAGTTTTGATATGATGATAGTTGCAGTGGTAGGTAACTTTTTATCAATTTTCGATGTAAATTTTACCTAAAATGGAGTTCTACACTCATCTAATATGTAAAATAACATCTCATACAAACATGGCCTTAGGGAATGGTTTAAGAGTTCAATAGTCTCGATCAACCCATGATGTAATAATTAAATAATAAAAAATTAAAAATGGATAGAAATGCTAAAATCTATAGAAAAAAGAATAAAAAGTTTATAGAAAAATTAGGAGACACCAATCGTATTTTACATTCATCATATTATACAAAAATAAATGTCATAATTAAATAATAAAATTTCAAATTACATAGAAATATAAAAGATTATAGAAGAAATTTGAAAGAAAGTAGACACATCTCTGATATTATTATTGTTATTATTAAAATTAAAAAAAAAAACATACTATTATTAAAAGTGTGAATAAGATCCAGATTCTGAATTTTTTTACTAAAAAATCTTACTTTTTGAATTTGATCTTTCTTTATTATGAGGGTACAAAATATAACTTGAAGTACTAATTTTATTCCCTCTTCTTAAATCGTATATTTAAGGTACACTAAATAAACAAACCTTGTGGAATTTTCTTGACCACAACTAATTTTATTCCCTCTCTCTAACTATGTGGGCTGAAAATCTAATTTAAAACATAATAAATTCTACTAATTAAATCTATATCCTTTGTAGACTTTTCTTGAGTAAAGTATCCCTGCTTATTGTTTCTTACCAATAAATTTTATAAATTAAATTTATATTCAATATTTTCAATAATTTAAAACTTGTGTTCAAAGCTAAAATGAAAAATAAACAACCCATTTGCCTAGGTGGTGGGTGAGTATTTCAACCATCTACATCAAATGGGTTAACCAATGATCTCAGATTAATAATAAAAATATAAATATTATAAAAATTTTGCCAAAAATTTTAGGCACATCTCTAGTATTATATATTTATCATATTAAATAACAATAAGTATGATAAATCAGAAGTGTTTTTATTAATGATGGAACATTTTGATTAATTATAGAAAACTTTGGCATATCTAAGATATTACAAATTTATCATATTAAACAAAGATAAGTGTGATAAACAAAAATTATTTTTAGAATTAATTATGGAAATATAATAAAAATTTTAAAGATGCCCAAAAATGAGATCCGTTTTTCTTTCAAGTCAAATTGGTTAACACATGATGTCATAATTATATAATAAAAACTCAAAAATAAATAGAAAAAAATATTATAGAAAACACAAAATTGTGTCTATAAAATTGTGCACATCCCTAATATTATACATTTATCATATTAACAAAAATAAATATTATAAATAAAAAGTATTTTTTATTAACAACTAAAATGAAAAACAAATTTAAATCCACCAGAACACCATGGTTTGATTACTCATCTTTTTTAATGGGTTCTAATAAGGATATTAAAATTATTATTATTATTATTATTATTATTATTATTATTATTATTATTATTATTATTATTATTATTATTTACTAGTATATATTATAAAATATAAAATATATTTTATAATAACCCATTTATAACTGGTTCTATGATAGACTCATGTTGGACTGGATCAGATTGGACCAATATCGGCCCATTAACGCCCTTAAAAATTGGTACAAACGTCTATTCCAAATCCTATTCGATATTTTTAAATCTGTTCGGATTTTGGATAGTTTCTGTTTTAATTAACAGGACCGGATTTGGATGTGATCCGTTTACAGATCTACTTCTATCAGTCGCCGATCAACCCTAGCCAGTTGCCACATCCGGTGAGTACACATCTTTTCTCCAATTAATTCGTGCCATTTGTCCCTTGTATAAAAAGACATTGCCTAGAGGAGAAAAGGTTGATGTAATCAGACAAGTGGTGCTAAGTTGAATTGACACGTGTAAGAATCTGGAAATCCAAATTAAATGCTAGACGACAAAAGTGGGCCTGAAAAAACATATCTCGCGTAGTGGCGTAGAAAAGGCAAGACCAAGGGGCCTTTACAGTGCAATGAAACAGCCAGCATAATGGGACCCAATTTGGCTGTCGGGTCGAACACAACCCGCACTGGATCCAATCCGTTGACATTGTAGTTTTGAGAATACAACATAACATTTTCAGATCAACCTCTAGAATTTAGACCTGTTCATGGCCCAGCCCGGCCCTCGTACGGGCTTGAACATGTATTTTGGCCCATGTGCTTGAATTTGAGTCTAAAAGCCTGAGCTTGATTATTTTATGGGCCGGGTTTGGGATTTGTTAAAAAATTTTGACCTGACTTTTATATAATTTAAACCCTAAATTCTTAAATCGCCTAACCCTAATCCTAAATTCTTTTCACTTTTTTTTTCATTCTCATTTCTCAATCTCATACTCTCAGAATTGGCTCTCATTTCTCACTATCAGACTCTCAGAACCGGCGAACCCAGGTGCACCGTTTTCACTTTGTGAACTTAGGCACTGGCGGCCAACGCCAACAGAACTAGGTCTCTCTCTCTCTCTCTCTCTCTCTCTCTCTCTCTCTCTCTCTCTCTCTCCAACAGGCATAGTTTTCATCTTCTATCTTCTCATTCTCAGTTTCTCACTCTCAAAATCGGCGAACCCAGGCGCATCGTTTTCACTTTGCGAACTCAAGGCACTGATAGCTAGTGCCACCAAAACTAGGTCGTCTCTATCTCCGACGGTGAACTCTCTCTCTAGTTGGCACTGTTTTCATATTCTATCTTCTCACTTTCTCAATGTCCATTCTCACTCTCAGACTCCCAGGAATCGGCGAACTCAATTCAGACACCATTCTCTCAATCTACAAACTCAAGCATCGGTGCTTAGACTCCTAGGTCGGGCTTCAGACTTTTTATGAGGGTTTTGCTTGGGCCCAAGTTGTAGGCCCGTTGGTCGAGCTGGGCTCGGGCTTGAGCCTAAAAAATTTATGTTAATAAAGAACAAAAGCCCAGCCCGCCCATGAATAGGTCTACTCTTGATGATAAATATAATATAAATTTTACGGAGAAATACGAACAAGCCCAATGCAAATTCTTGAATTCCACTGCAAAGTTATAAATATTTAAAATGTCAAAACCCCCCCCATTATATATATATATATTTAATATGATTGAATTTGAATATTCAAATAGACAAATACCGTTTAGGGGGTGCAGATCCGATTAAAAAATATGGTTTAATTAATCTGTCGGATTTGGATAATTCCTTAACCGATTTCAAATCAGATCGGATAGAATAATAGTATCCAATTAAAAGTCTGGCTGAATTCGGATTACCCCTATCTTTCCAAAAGATTACAGAAAATAGTTGAAAAAATATTTGTATATTTTTATGTAAATTAAACTGTTATATATTTTTTCATTTTAATAATTTATTAAAATTTTCAGAAATTAAATTGAATCATATCATATTTTGATTCGATTGATGTTGTGCTCAGATATACTATTTGTATTACCAGTTTGGGTTCAAACATACCATGATTTGAATTTGATTCACAAAAATAGAGACAGTTTTGAAATCTAGACTCTGTGTAAAATAGGGGCATAAATGGATCGAATTTGAATTAAATAAGGCAATATCTAAATTTGAATCCAATTATAAAATTTGATATCTCAATTCGATTTGAAATTCATAGACGTTGAAAATTAATATTTGAAATTGAATTCGATTAAATATTCAAATATTCGATTTGATTCGAATTTGACTAATTAATCATTTAGATAATTAAAAAATATATAAAATAAATATTTTATTTATATAAAGTATACAAATTATTTATATAATTGAATAATTATATATAAATTATATAAAATATTTAAATACTTATCTATAAGAATTAAATAATTAATCAAATTTGAATATTTATCAAATCAAATCAAATTATATTGAAATTCAAATATAATTAATTAATCGATATAAACAAAATATCCGAATTTCACCAATATTCAAAGTTTTTTAAATCGAATTTTGGAATACCATTGACACCCATATTTTGAAAAATACAAATACAAATACAAATATGTTGATTGCAAAAACTTTCCAAACTTAGGCCTAGTGCAGAACTGCGAAAAATTCTCGCACTCCTTTCTCTTTCAAAACCGCCACATGTTCAAGCAGATGCAACTATTTTATCTTCACGTGGTCGGAGCTAATACACACCGTCGAAACTGCGCTACCAGACAAATCAGACGGTTCAAAGGATCCAACGTCACGTGATTCACTGCTCAACGTGGAATCACCTCAGAGGACGTCGTCCTCTTGTATAGACGCCATTTCTGAATTATAGGGCACGTGCGTAGCTCCGATATCTCCTCCGTCCACTTCCTTACTCGAATCAACGGTCTAGATTCTGTCCTGTTTATAAATCCTCTCTCACTCTCTCTCTCTCTGCACTCACCCACTCGGTCTCTCTCTATATAAAGCGACTGGCGAGCTCTCTCTGTTAATCGTGGAGATCTTCTTGCCTATTTGCCTACTCAATCTAAGCTCTCTCTCTCACTTCAAAGTTTACTTCTTTTTTTTTCTCGTTTTATTTTGGGAAAGAACAAAAAAGATGCTTCTTCGAAGCGCTTCAACACCGATCTTGAATTCATGGATTCCGCAATCGAAGGAGTCGTCGCCGGAATCTGACCTGTTTTTTCATATACCGAAAACTCGACCGATCACATTGACGGCCTCTTCGGCTTCGGTGTCTCCTGGCGACGATTCCATGAAGAAGATGAGCAGAGCTCTGTCGGAGACTGATCTCCGGGAGCTTGCGGTATTGAAAAAGAAGACATTAGGGAGGAGCCTTACTGGGCTGTCTTCGTTTTCGGTGGAAGAAGAGGAAGAACAAGAGGTGGGAATCAAGTCAAGGGCTTCGTCTTTGGAGCGGTTGCTTTCGAGCTCTGGTTTGGGGGAAGCGGTGGAAGCCATGGACGAGGGGTGTGTTGTTGGGGTGAAGGATAATGGGTTGGCAACTCTTCCTGTGGGCGGTGGAGTTGGGAGTGATGATGGCCGGATATGTGGTGGTGGTGGAGGAGGAGGAGGAGGATCAAATGGTGGAGACGGTGAAGGGGGTTCTGGGTTTTCGGATTCGAATCATGGGAACGATCGCACGGATGTTTACTATCAGAAGATGATCGAGGCGAACCCTGGAAATGCACTTCTTCTGGGGAATTACGCGAGGTTCTTAAAAGAGGTAATGAACCCATCCAATTCTTGTTTTTTCTTTCTAGAGAAAGAAAAGAAAGGAATCAATCCTGACGGACTTTTGTTTGATTGATTGGAAACAGGTTCGGGGTGATCTAGCTAAAGCCGAAGAGTACTGTGGGAGAGCAATCCTGGCAAACCCATCAGACCAAAATGTTCTGTCACTCTATGCAGAACTGATATGGGAAACTCAAAGAGACTCTGGTCGTGCTAAGAGATACTTTGATCAAGCTGTTAAAGCATCCCCTGACGACTGGTAAGAATTTCAGTCTCACCTATTTGAATTTCTCCGGAATAAAAATAAAAATCTTTTGAGATTGGCTCAAGCGGGTTTCTTTTCTTTCCTATGAAACCGGATTTTCGGTTTTCCTCAAAATTGAAAATTTATTCATAGTTATTCAGATTTCTCTTGTTCTTAATCTTAAGCTCACTATGTTATGCAGTTATGTTCTAGCTTCATATGCTCGGTTTCTATGGGACGCCGACGAAGAGGAAGAGGAGGAAGAACAGGAGGAACATGGAGTAATGAACTGTACAGTACCACCGCAACCGCCACCACCAAACTTCATTGGAGGAGCTCCTGCACCTTTGACTTCTGCGTCTTAGATTTACAGAATTCGTTATAGTAATCTTTCTTTTTTTTTTTTTTTTCATCCCTCCTCTACCTTGTACAGAGAAAATCTAGGACCAGAAAGAGGTGGGAGATAGATAGGTTTAGGCGCCAATATCGATCAGAATAGTTTTGTTCATTGTTTGATACAACTGCTACCAGTGGACTATAAATCTAGAATGCATCAGAAGAAACCCGAGTGCAGAGAGAAATATAATAAAATAAATGAATTCAAAACAATCCTTGACACCTTCTCCAAGCCCTAGTGCAGAATACAGAGTGATATTTTCTCCAGGAGGATTGAAGCATGAAGCACAAAACGACGGGAAATAAGGAAGAATGATTTGCTTAAATTAATACAAGGGTTTAACTTAACTTTTTAAGATTGTTGATTAACTAAACAAGCCCAAACGAAAGCATGGTTTGGTTTAAGATCTGTTTTCTTGTTGTCGTATTGTGCTTTATATGCTTGCGGTTCACCAGTCACCACCTACCTCTTTGCATCTTTCTCTGAAGTTTCAGTACAGAACCTTTTCAATTACTTTTGCTCGATTGAAGCCTTTCAGAGAGAGAGAGAGGCTTGTGCAGGTGCAGCTGTGGTGTGCATGCTGTATACCGAAAATCTACCCTATTTGAGTATCAATGAACAGGGTTAATTAGGCTATTAAGAGAGGAACATAAGTAAAGTTCCAAGGTAATTTCACAAATTTTTTTGACTTAACATTCTGCTCTCTCTTATTTTCTATCAAACCAAACGTAGCCTTAGGGAAGGGATCAAGAGTTTATGTAGCAAAGGGTTTGCAATATGGAGATTTGATTATGGAGCCAAATAATAATAATGGAGATTTGACTCATATACCATTACATTGGGTTTTGGAGTCCAGCGATAACCAAAGAGGGATGACAATGACAATTATATATTATATATGAAGTTGTGATTTCTTCTCAAAATCAGAATTAAAAAAAAGAAGTTTAAGAGGCTTTCAACAAAAAGTTCAAGAGTATATCACTATATCCCCTCCACTGAAATAAATGAATGAGAATTAATTAACACAGGTATAAGATATTATCTGCATGAGCCCTGAATTGTTTAAAGAACAAAGAGTCAATTCTTTCAAATGATAATCAGACCCTTTTCATGTATTGACACAAATTTATTCCTTAGCAAAACACGAAGGGTAAATTGAATGTGTTTTTCAAGATAACCCTTCATTTACCCATATCAAAGGAAGGACTACAAATCTACAATAAGATATCAATTAATTGACCAATTTATAGTTATATTAAGCATATATACTCACATACAGCAACCTGATTAACTCTTCCATCTCTGTTATTTTGGATTGATGAAGACATGTAAAGCATTAAAAAAAACATGTTTAAGACATTTATACAAAATTTTGTTTTGCTGCTGCATCTTGAGTGAGTCCATGTGAAGTCCTAAACAAAGTTTGCTTCTATAATCAAGCATCATCAAGCACACCAGATGTGGCTTTTACCTCGAGAACGAGAACCCAGCCTCTCAGTTATCTCAAGTGAGAAAATGTTTCAACTCCCCAATGAGGGTGGTTGGTGGTGGGCGGAAGAGGATACCAAATTTGATGACATCAGGATTCAGGAATATTCGAATACTGAGAAAGTGTCAATATATATTGATTCAGTACCTGCAGCCATGGATTCAAAGATTCCCTCTCTCTTCTGGGGACTTGTACCAATTTTGGGGTGGACTACAGTCTACTTATCCCAGTTTTTTTCAAACCCAAAAGGCAGAAAGTTAAAAAAGAATTGTCCAAATCAAAATAATCGATGATGGTTGATCTAAGTCTACCCTAGAAGCCTTGCCCCGCTAGCAAGGTTGGAAAAACGAGCCAACTCAACTCTCAAGTCTCAAGGGAAAAAAAAAAAACTGAAAAATGTTAGGGTATTTTATGGTTCAGTCCACCTAAAAAATCTGAGCCCACCGTACAAGTGGAATGAATCCTGATAGAGGATTAATATCAAATCCATGGACAGGATGCACTTTATAGGGGTTACTAGTAGTCTAGGAAGAATCCTGACCTGGATGTATCTTCTCTATGTTCTCTTTTGTTTGGCTATTTGCTTGTTCGGCTGCTTGGAAGGATCAATTGGCCAGTTCAGACTAGACAGGTCATGTGTCATAGGCCCACCCAATATCAGCATTCTTGTTTCCTATTCATAGCATAAGGCTACAACTAGAGGTGTAAAATAGGCCATGCCGGGCTCACACAAAGTACGGGCCGTATCACCCTCCCCTAGGATAACTTGGGGGGTTGGCCCAGCACGGTCCATGGCCCAAGATCGTGTGATCCCGTGTTCTATCGTGCTGGGCCAATCCAAAGTCAGACCGGGCCATGCTGAGCCATGGGCAGACCTATTTACACCTCTAATTGCAACTTGGGAATTAGGATTTTCTGCCAACAAAGCACATTCCAACCCTCTACCAACTTGATCTAACACCGCACATCTCACCATGATACAGAAAACTACCATAAAAGTGGGACATGCCATATATAAAATGTACAGTGTGAGATTATGTTGGTAGATGGTTGGAATTTGTTTTGTTGGCAGGTGATACGGACTCACAAACTTGATCTAACAAGACCATGTTATCGGGTTGCAGAAAATATTTGAACCTCTTTTTTGGTTGAAAGACAGAAAATTTGGGCTTAACAGATTTTTCATCAAATATCGCTTATGTGAACCCAAAACAACCCACTTACAAAGTATTTCAATTTTGGACTCACCAACATAACACAAATGGAGATTGGTTAAGCCAGAAATCAACATAACATGACCCCAATTGTGAGCATTTTATCCTAATTTTTGGACGTTGAGGAAAACAAGTTACATGGTTAGAAGTCATGTGATCACAACCAAGGTCTGGTTGGTTCCGTTGCCATTTAATTAATAAACATTTTGTACTTTTTAAATCTTGAAAAATAAAAAATAAAAATAAAACCCACTGAGAAACGTTTTATGACAGTTAAGTACCATTAGACGCAATGGTGAAAAAACACTCTTTCGAGTGTTGGAAAAAACATTAAAAAAAGAATCTTATCCTAAACACAAACCGAGAAAATTATTTATTTAATGAACAATTTAACCAAACATTTTAAGGAGAGAGGCCCATGTGACACTGAACTGGTGCCATTTTTTCAGATAAGAACCGAACACCATCCAAGTTATTATCAATTCCAAGAATTTTACTGAAGGCAACTAATGCTTGTCCAACAGATACAAACCAATCTTTGCCTAGTTGGTAGTGGATTCATTTTAATTAACTTGCTTCGTGCTTAACCAAAACCATTAGAACTCTGCGGGTTATTTCTCACTATAATCCAAAATCAAGCCATTCTGATTGTGTTTCCTTTCCTCCATTAAACTCCAGAATTGCGATCAGCAATTTTCTGTAACTATTGAATCACAACCATCATACCAAAAAGCTGTTCCCCCACCCCCACCTAAAAAATGAAACTCTCCTTTATGCAATGGAATATAATTCAGTAACAGTTGTGACAGAGTTTGATCTCAATATGGCATGGAACAGCAGCTGGAGCAGACACCTTTTCTAGGTTATGATCCTCTGATTCTTCTGTAGGAGCTGTGTCACCATCTGTTGCACTGGCTAAAGTGGACTTTTGAGAGGGCATTTTAGGAAGAGACTTTCTGAGGGGCTTCTTGGTTTCTACTGATGTTCCCTTGGCAAGGCCATCTTGGGAGCTTTTCTCATCAAGACTAAGCCTGCCTGATCGAGAGCTGCTGCTATCATTTCCTTCGGAGTTCTCCACAGTCAAGTTCTTTCTCCGACCAAGCTTTGGAGATTTTGCTCTTGTTGGCGGTATCTGTATCATCAGAAAATTTAGATATCCAAGTACTGGAAAGCCTAATTGGAGTTTTAAATGGTGCTTGTGGTTTGAATTTCTATCTACAATTCCTAGTTATATTTGAGATCCAGATTTGTGCTCGTTGGTCAAGAAATGAGTAACTTGTTTTTCCATGAATGTAGTTAATATCAACTTCTCAAAGATTGGAACACAATGACCTCAACACAGTGGAATTAAATTTCATTTATTGAAGGTTAGTTAGTGATGCAGACTCAAAAGCAGGGTAATAACAATGTTTTAAAAAACGACTCGGAACCGGAACCATTCTGGCCACCGGTTTCTGGATCGATGGTTCAACCATCCAGTCTGAACAGATGGCCCACTCTGACAAAAAATTTTAAAAATTAAAATAAAAAATGGCCAAAACCATTGAACGGGTTGACGGTTCGACCAACCGGGTCAATGGGTTGTTGACTGATTCAATGGTTTTTGGCCAGGGACTGGATTTGGAGTAAAATGGAACCAGTTGCTTGGTCAGTTCCCGCACCAAACGGTCCGGCTGTCCGGGTCAACAGAAGTTCGAAAACCATGGGAAATAATCCTTGGAGAAAAACAAACCAAAATCCTTCATATTCTTGAACCAATGGCAATTTCATAATTTTTGGTCATTCATATTTTGATATTTTAAGTCAACTTTCTAGAAATTTATTATCCTTAGACAAAAATTAAAAATTACTATTTATGGAAACTTTTTGGACATGCCATTTATGGTAATTCCTATAATCACTGTTTAGGGTAAAATCGTAATTTGCTATTTTTAGTAATTCCCTGTGCCTTTAAAATAAGTTAGTTGTACTAGGTTCACAAAGTGTAAATAGAGTTATTTTAGAGACTCGATTCCTTATTTGAATGTTTCTATTAGTTACCTATTTGGTTGACTTAGCGTGGTCAGAATTTGTTTAATTATGTCAATCTCTTGGTTGACATTGGAGTATGAAAAGGTCATCATTTCTAGCCCAGCTCGGCCTGGAAATTTGTGTCAGGCCTAGGCCCAATACCATAATGTTTTCCTTTTCTTGGGAAGGAAATTTATTGGTTAGTAGTTGGTAATAATGGTTGGGTTTGACTTCAGACTGGTGTTCAACTCAACCAAAATTTACCAACTGAGCCAGCTGGGTACCCTTGCACAAGTCAAAAAGGGTCAAATAATGGACAAAATAATAATGTCAGAGGGAATGAAGGATGGAATTTCCAATCTGAGTTTATTTATTAACAGTGAAACCTCACTGATCCTTTTCCATTTATGTCCTATCATATGCATATTATAGGCAAACAAAAAAGTCCCATTATTAGTTAAATTTCACAGTAGCAAAGTCTAAGCTTTTTTTATCAGTTCAAAGTCTAACCTTCGTCTTGATGCCAACACGTGTGCATATAGATTTACATCCATACATAAAGAAAATGTACCAGATAAGCTAACTTGTATGAATTTATTTTCATGTTAGTTACATAAAGATGCTTTACTTGATCACTTACAAACTTCCACTATTGTAGGATGCAAGTAGAGAAGGTCAGTTCACTGTTATGGGCATCTCAAGCCCAACATAATGCCTTATCACCTAATCTTAACTTGAACAGAAACAATGACAACCAAGAGCTTTTCAATACTTAATCCCTAACCAAATTCAAACTGGGTACAATTAAGCAATATATAAATTTCATCTGTGCCATATATGAATTCTGTAAGTAGCAAAAGGAATTCTAACACCTACTAAAAGGCATGATTAATATATGATTCCCATTCATTTTATGGCAGTAGGTACCATGAAGAACTACTCATCAAGGCATTTGGGATGACTTTCCTATCAAAGATTATCAACTTTCTAGGCTGACAGGGTTGTAAAGATCAGGTCACACCATAGGGAAATGGCTATGAAGATTACTAGTGGATAAGGATAGATTGTAGGCTAAGGTGATCTTGAGCATTCATGGGATGGCGGATGAGGGTTGGGATATGGGAGTGAGCTACTAGTGCTTCTTCTTAGAAATCTACACATGCCGCCCAACCTTCATTCCTACCTTTTATAAAATATAATCTTTGCTCTAGGAACTTGGTAAAGTTTTGGGAACATGTTTAGATGGGGAATTTGCCTTTAAAAGAACAATTCCCTTCTCTTTTCTCCATCTCCAGCTTTAAAGATGAGCTTGTGTCTAATTTTTTAATCCTTTCTGGTGTGGGTTCTGAGGTAGATTGGAACTTGAGCTTTAGGAGGGGTATTAAAGATTCGGAATTGGACTATATCTTGGCACTGCTTCAAACCCTACAAGGGGTTTGCTTAGATTTCTCAAAATTGGACTCTCGGATTTGGACCATTTCCACTTCTGGTACTTTTACCTATGCCTCTTTCTCCAAAGCCTTATCACTTCCTTCTAATAAATAGTCTTGGACAGCCCTTTCCAGTTAAGGAAGTTCAGGGTAAACCGGTTCCTCCAAGGATTGAGACCTTTGGTTGGGAAGTTTTCTTGAACAGGATAAACACTTGTGACCTACAACAAAGAAAGAAGCCTTTTTGGTGCTTACCCCCTAATTGGTGTATTCTTCATAAAGCTAATGGTGAATCTTGCTTTCACCTATTAATCACCTGCCCCTTTGTTTTGTCTATTTGGGATTGGTTTCTCTCTTTGTTTGGTTGCAGGTGGACTCCTACGCTAAATGTTCAAAGCATGTTTAACTTTTCTACTGTTAGTGGGACTAAGAAGAGAGGAAGAGCATTGTGGAGATGCACAAGAGCCGCAATTTATTGAACAGTCTAGGAGGAGAGGAACCAAAGAATTTTTGCTGAAAAAGAAAGTAGAGGAGCAGTTATTGAAGCAATCATGGTTAGAATGGTGCAGTGGGTGAAATCCCTATACTTTTTGCTGATATTTCTACAACGGCTTTGTTAAATAATTGTCAGCATAGGGGGAATCCTAAGAGACGAAAATGGACTCACCTGCTGGGTATACAGTGGACCGATTGGGATAGCTGACTCCACAAAGGCAGAAGTGTTAGCAGCTCTTACAGGGATTCGCCTAGTCAGCAAACTGGGTATTCAGAACTTCTCCATCGAAGGTGACTCAGCAAATACGGTAAAATGGTTAGGACAACAGGAGGCTAGACCATGGAGACTTAGTCACTTCTTAACAGAGGCAAGGGACCTATTCGCTCCAACGAATGTTTCTCTGTACTGGATTCCAAGGGACTAAATGCTATTGCGGATGGATTAGCAAAATTAGGTGTCATTCTGGAGACCTTGTATTGTGATAAAAATCCACCTGTGTAATTCTCAGGAGTCTGGCCCCTGTTTTGCAGTTGTACACCCTCTTGAGTACCCATCTTTCCTTAATGAAATCAGTTAACTTCTTTCAAAAAATAATAATAATAATAATTGGAGGGAAGTGGCAGCTTCAGCTCCTAGAAAAGATATTTCCCTTCTATTGTGGCCTTCTCCAGCTTTTGGTTTCACCAAGTTGAACTTTGATGGTAGTAATGAAGGTAACCCCAGCTGTTCAGGTGTTGGAGGAGTCTTCAGGAATGAGGAAGGCGAAGTTATTGCCTTGTATTCAGGCCCAATTGGTGTGGGGGATTCACTTCGAGCAGAGAGATTTCAGCTGTTTTGGAGGGTGCAAAAAGGGCCAAGAAATAAACATAAGCAGGTTGATCATTGAAGGATTTCAAAATTGACAATAGGCTAGCTAGAGAACAAGGAAGATGGCTTGTGAAGCTTCATTAATGAAAAAAGGAAATTTATGTGGCTTACCCAGGGAATGGAAGTGAGAATGTGATGGGTTAAAAGATGTGCTAATTTCTTTACAGACACACTTGCCAAGCAAGGGGTGGGAAGGAGTCAAATGTTTTGGGCTATATTGTAATGTTGTTGTTTCTTGTGGGGAGAGTTAAGAGAGTTGTACTTATTTCACTTGACCTATTTCTAATAAAATGGCTCTGTTATTGATAATAATAATAATAAAAAAAAAAAAAGATCAGACCAGACCATTGTTAACTGTTAAGCCACAGAAGTCCGATAAACATGCTTTTTGGATGAGCAATGAAAAAGGTAAAATTCATGGAAGGCTGGGTGTATAACCAACTTTTTAAGCCTTTAAAGCCACTTAAGGAAGGCTGCTTAAATTAAGACCTCTCAAACAGGCCCTCAATGTGCATTTGCTAGACTGTTTAGCAATACACTTGGATGAAGTCATCTTTTACCAAAACACTTGGACCTAGTATCTTTATAAATTTTACATTGAAATACAACCTGTAAAGCATAGTTGACCGCTTCAGTTTTCCTATATGTGTGACAGTGTGAGACTTAAGTATATAATGGAATTGAAAATGAGAAATTTTCCATTTGAAAATTTGTCTTTCTCTTCTCTAGTAAAATATCCATATCAAAGAAAATTTTGACTTCTCCCACTTGATCTATAAAGATCCACCTTTGTACAGCTTTCCTTTTGAGAATAGGCCAATAGGGAACCATGATTGAGACTTTGATTAAACATCTTTGTACATGTGCAATAAACTGATTTTGTAAATGGTAAGGAATAGTCAAGTTAGGATTTACCCAATCCCCAATACTTGATAGGTTATGATAGAGTTCTATAAAAGAATAGCTCCCTGCTCTCACTCTTATATTTTGCAAGCTGCTATCCATCAAGCTTTCTTTAAGGAATGGAGTAAGGAGAATACTATTTGACACTCATTTGCACAAGACAAGGCTATAAATGCATCCATGAGTCCTTAAAAATAAAAAATATAAAAAACCTCCACAACCTGTTGACCTGAGCTAAGAATCTACAATCAAATAATCATTATGATGTTTTGCAAAAGACAATTAAAATCTCATGTCATTGTAATGAAGCTATTGACAACAATTTCACTCTACCAAGAAAACAGACCATGAAATGAAGTTATTAGCTACATAGTACTATAGTCTTCATGTGATACTTTACCACCTTAAGGTGATTTGACTATTTTGCATATGAGCATAAAGTCCTTAGTTCTTCAACACCTAAAGACACTTTTAACTTCTTTCAACTGATCATACAAGAAGCATTTCCAATTTACCAAGTAACCCAATAGTAAATACTATGCTTGCATGGATATAAACCTGGGCATACACTAAAGATTTTACTACCGATACATTTTTTTAATCATTAACAGATCAGGGAGTGTGGGGACTGAAGATAAGTACAGTTTCCATTCAATATTCATTTCTTAAATAAAGAGCCTTACACTTCAAGCAACACTAAATAGAGAAGGATTCAAACTTGTTGTATAACTGAAGGCTGGGGTCAACTACATGAATCATGTTGTCATTCTGTTCTGTTTAATGCCATATCCTGTTATTAAAATCCTATGGTTCACAATTTCAATCCTACAGTTCAGATCCAACCGTAACTTATATGATTGAAATCCTACATTTGACACCAACTCTTAATAAGAATTTAATAAATTGTGTTTGCATCTTAATATTCACATTTTGAATCTTAAAACTCTAGGACTGTAATATATGCACATCTTAAGCATAAGTTGCAACTTTTTGCATGAAAATTCATCCCAGTAAAAGCCTGCTTTTCACATGCTGACAACATGATACTACAAAAAGATGTAGCTAACATTAGGGAAACACTAATTATAAAAAATAAATAATAAAGACATGTATAAAAATAAAGTGTAAATTAATACAAGCATAAACTAGAAAAGCCTAAAGGAAATTGGAATACCAGAATGACGATTGCGGTTGAAGGGTTTACAATAAAAATATATTATTTTTTCTTTTTCTTCAATTGGTTTACAAAAATCATTGATTGATTAAATTGCAAAACTTGTTTTGCTTGGTTAAATATGAAGAACCTTGAACCAACAAAACAATCAAAAGAAGAAGCTTGTAAACAATGAGATGGCAATATAAATTTATGGTGCCCAGACATTAATATATTTTGTTATCCCTAGGCAACAGAACATCATTCAAATATTTTTCTAACTTTAGCATTTAAAGATTTCTATATATTCTAAAGGTTTTATTTATAAATTCTTTGAGATTTTTAAGGGAACTTGGAACTAGTTATAAATCCCATGGTTTTACATCTAAAACTTAGAATTTGCAATTTTCCAATCTGGTGCCACATTGACATCACTGTTCATAATAAGAAAAAAAGGTTACCTTCTTTAATTCAACTTTGGGCGGCGCAGGTTCCTGGTAGAAACTTGGCATGGGTGTTGCTTTAAAGGTCAAGCTCTTCCTAAGCAACTTAATCTCTGCTTCTTGAGTTTCCTATAGAAAGATTGGCCACAACATCATTAGAAAGAACAGATTTTGTTATAACGTAAATAACAAGATTTAACCCATAAGCTAATGTCACCTTGGATTTGGCCTGCAATGTGTTCTTCTCCACTTCTTTTGCATGGATCTTTTCTTCAAGCTTTGAGTAGAACTGCACGGTAAAATGACAGAAATAATCTTTGTTAACCAAGTGCTTATGCTGCTGGAAAAGAGCATATTGTTGATCATAGTTAAGAGACCAAAAATCCAACTTACCTCTTTTCTTTTCTCAGCCCGTTCGTCACACCTAAAACTAAAGCTATAGGAAGGAAGAGTGCCCACTCTTCTCGGTTTTGGACCTCCTGTTGTAGGACTTCTACAATGTGCTTAAGGAAAAACAAGCGACAAGCCACTTAATAAAGAAAACAAGCATTAGGGAACCCTTGGAGCTCAAAAAAGAGGAGGAGAATATATTGGAAAGGATACAGAGAACCAGAATGTGTATTCTCTTCAATTTTACTTGGTGCTCCTTGCTTGAGTGGCTTCAAATGCTTTCCCTGCTCCCTGCAACAAGAGAATACATTTTACGATTTTCTAGGCATCTAAAAGAGGACTTCTGGAGCGCAGTTGCACTTCAATTTGAAAGGATCCAGGGTCATCTGACATCCTATCTCCCATGAGACTAACATTGAAGCAAGTTAGATATGAAAAGAAAAACAAGGTGTGCTCCTCCAGGCAGCAATTAGAGGAAGACAAAGGAATAAATAAGGTCAGCAAGTAATACTTACTTCAGATTTTCAGACTGTGACACATTTTTTATGGACCCTGAGCCAGATTTTCCATGTTGCTGTTGAAAGCAAAAGAAAAGTGATGACCATGATCACTAATAGAGATGACGGCATTTCATCAACCAGAATAAGAAAATTCAAGTTTTAAGTCAGTATGTGGTTAGTATATAGGAATTATGAATGAAATTTGATATGAATTTACCTGTGATTTCCAAGTAGTACTTGGCACAGAAATCAATTTTGTTGGCCTACTTAAGTCAACACTTGCATTGCCTTCAATAGCTTGTTTGTCATTATTTGACCTCAGGCTGGTTGTTTGGGCAACATGCTGCTTTGGGCACATATCCAAGGTCAGCGAACCATTTGAAACAGAAGTTGTTACCTCAACATGTTTTCCATATTTGTTCTTTTGGACTGAGGTTGCAACACCAACTTTGGTACTAGAAGGCTTCTCATTCTTGCTTTTTGTTTGGCCTTTCTTTGGTTTCTGATGATCTGTCTGCTCTTTGTCCTTTCCACTCAATTCCTACAAAGCAACAGAGGCAAGGATGTGGGTCTCAAAAGAAACAAACAAAGAAAGCACATTCAACCAATCCAATATATTCTGACATAACTAACCTTACTCAAATCATTGCTTTCCTTGTGAATTACCGATCTGTCCTGAACTTCCTCTATGGGTGAATTTAGAGCCAAGACATCTTCCAATTCAGCTGCAATTTCTGAACTTCCGTCTGGCTGTACAGATTTTGTACTATAATCAAGAGTCCCATTCACTTCCTCTAACATTAAACTTTCCTTGCCTCGAGAAGAAAGTTCATCAAGAACACCATTTTCATGGTTCATCTCGTTCACACCACCAGTTATAATATTATCAGCATCCATTGCTCACTGAAAAATGCAAGAACACAATTACACAAAAGTGAATCTTATCAATTAATTCTGTTACTGTATTCCTCCCAACCAAACTTCAAGAGAATTGATGCCCAGACATATATAACCTGCTAACCTATCATAAGGAAAGGGCATAAGTCTCTCACTTAGCTATTTTACAGCTTAGGACTTAGAAGATCAAAAGGGAAAAACAACAAACTAGTTTACCCAATTCAACCTGCATGCCCTCTCTGTCCTACAAGTTACAGAATAGTTAGGTGTTTTGAAAATAGAATATTTTACTTAAGTAACCAAAACATCCTCATGCGGGAGAGCAACCAAGTTGTATACAAGCAGAAAATAAGTGAAACACGTTGAAATTAACCAAAGATTGTTTTATTTCAGTCATATTTCCTAAGGCAACAACATTATAGATTTGCGTTCTGGGATGCTACCCGCAAGGCAACTATCCCCCCACCCCCCCCCCCCCCCCTTCACATGAAACTTCTCTGGAAGCCAATAAAGAAGCAGGAGATCATGATACTAAACTTTTGAAATATTATTGGGCCCAAGTGAACAGCATCAGCACGAAACACCTCAAAACCAAGAGTTCAAGATAAATTTTCTTATTTGCGTATGCATCACCCAAGATTTTCTTAGATCAATCCAGATTATAAGTTAAAACAGAGAAGTTCCTTTCTTTTAAAAATTATCAAGAAAAATGCTACTTCAGTTGGAGATTTGATGAATGATGCATAAAGGAGATTTCATATGACTAAATGAACTATTCAAACCGCTGCTAGTTCATTTAGGCATTACCAAGCAAAAGAAGTTCTTTAGGGCATGAAGCATGTCTCAGGAATTGCGATCTTCCACGTTAAAGATCAAAATCCGATCACCGAAATGTGTGACTGAAAGTGATAGAGACAGAGAGAGAAGAAACACAAATCTACTGAACTGAACTAGATCCCCAACTCATAAAAAAGGTTCCTTTTTTTGAAACTTCGAAGACTAGAAGAATCATCAAACAGAAGATCTCGAAATCATATAAAGGAGATAAAAAATCCCGACGAAGATCGACAAGAAAGCATCGATCTCCGAGTGGTCATTTGTTCCGGGGAAGAGAATGCAGTAGATTGGAACAAAATACAACGATTTTTAGCTCCCGCTTTCTCACCTGAGTATGCCACTCGACCGTCAAAACGCCATTAGGGCTCGCTTACAGATCTCGAACTCGAACAGAAGAGGTAGCGAAGGGATGGAAGGATCTGAGAGATTCAGTACTCTGCTGAAGTGAGATCGAGTAAGAACAACGAAACTATGCTTTAAGTCCGATCAGCAGAGCCACGACGATATCGATTCGAACCTAAAAGTGGATTAGTTTTTTAAAAATATGCTTTTTTTTTATTCTTTCTTCCCTTCACAGCTCCACTTTTCTTTCTTTTGAACCATGGAGCTCTCCGAGGCTCAAACCTCCTTTCCTTTTGTGCCAGCGCCTTTGATTTCAACCCAGACAACACAAGAGAGGGACAGAGAGAGAGAGAGAGAGAAATAACAGCGCATTTGAAGGGGTTGAATGGTTGAACTAAATAGTTAGACTTAGGGGTGTCAATTAGACCCGATTTGGTTTAATCGAATACAGCCCAATGTGAGTCCATTATAAATATAATGGGCCAGTTCCAATCGAATCCAATTAATATTATGGATCATTTTGGGCCGCTCTAATTCAACCTTTGTATCATCTAATCTATTCAAATTCATTTTGATTTAGATTGATTTAATCCAAATCCAGTTTATTCACACCTGATGAAGGAAGATTTGGTCCAACCTCGTCATTACGCAACAAGTGGTAAAGGCAACAGATCGGTATAATAGCGCGCCCAAGAAGCGAGCACCAAAGGGAGGAACCAGCGGTCCGAACTCCCTACCAGCAGTTCGAATTCCCTACTAGGAGCCCGAACTCCCTACAAGGAGCCCGAACTCTCCCTTAGGCCCCGAGCCTCACATAAGGCAACGACCCGAACTAGCCCGCCCCACAACAGTTCGGGACACTCCCCTATCCGAACTCAAGACTTCACCTCGCCCATCACTCTAGCACTTCGCCTCCAGGACGCCAAACTGAACAACTGTACCTCGCCCGACACCGAGATAGTCTGTACTTAGGGGTGGCGCACCTGACTGACCTGGGATCTGACGCTTGACAGCCGCGCTCAAATGGCCACCTGCTACCGCCATCTCCAGTTGCAGAGACGGCTCCGACAAAGAGAGCAGTGGCGGTTCTGTCCCAGCAGAGGTGATGACACCCGAACTGGCAGGAGCGTAGAGATAATCATACCCGACCTGACAAAAGCCTCGGAGTGAGTGCGCGAAGTGGTTATAAAAGGCTCCCTACCCCCCAAGAACAAGGTATGTGAACTTTGCGCCATCAGGTTCTATCTTGCCTTTGAGAGAATACTAACTTGAGCTTCGGAACAATCTCACCGGGTTCCCCCCCGGAGTTCCCTCATCTTCTCCGTTTCAGGTTCCCTGTAGCTCCGTTCAAAGGCAAGGCCGTTGACAGCTAGGACCGGCCGGATTGCGCACAATCAACACCTATATTCTTATCTTATAAATTTATTATGAAAGAATCAAGTCGAATTCAATCTAATAAATATTTTGGACCGAATTAGTCCAATCCAATATGTCTTATTGGTCCATCCAATCCGTTCAAATTAATTTTGGATTAGACAGAGCCCAATCCAAAACCGGTCCATTGACACCTTTAATTAGACTCTTAGACCTTTAGACCCATGACCCAGTGACCAAAAACACAGTTTAATATCCGGTCTGGCCAGTGCGGTCCGAGTCTGACAACAATGAATAGGACCTGAAATTTTGACACTACCATTTACAAAATCCCCTGCATCTATTCTCGCATTGATAAGGAAGAAAATTTGTATTAATTCATGCATTAATATGAAAAAGAAAAGGAATAGCCTGGTTCAACTAGTTAAACCCTAGTTTGGAAAATCAATTGCTGGACAAAGTTTAAGGGGTTTCTATGAGAAGCCCATTACCCACAAAATCATTCTCTGAAAGGTGGGGTTAATGGGGTATAGATGCAGACCATGCATCATTTATTCCTAGAAAAGTTGCATAGAAAAACATACCCGGCTCGTAAGTTGGTAGGCCTTATTGATAGGGGATTATCTACCCATCCATCACTCTCTTTTGACTGGTTGTTAATCTATCTCTTTGTACCGAATGGAGTCATAGTCCTTTGTTATATTACAAGTTTTTATATCTTGTTTTTAATGCTATAGTTTTTAATTCTTCAAAATTTTACAAAAAAAAAGATGAAATTTTGATTTCACTTTAGATTAATGAAAACAATTTGAGTAGATTTCACACTTACATTTATTGAAAGTTATGTATATTTTGGCCAAAAATTGAAACAAAAAAAGTAAATAACTACATGATACATATAAATTTTTAAATATCATAAAAAAAAAAGATTTTTAAAGTATAACAGATAATAAAGTTATAACTAATGGATAAATCATAGAAATAATTGCATTGGCATGTTGTTTCTTAATTAGGAAGGATTTAATTCATAGAAGTATAATTTCTTGTCTCAATTTTACTCATTGTAATGCTATAATCAAGTATCAAAGTATCAGTATCGGTAATTTGGATACGGATACATTTTGGAAACGCATGGATATGAATAAAAGATATAGAAACGCTTGGATACATTAATAAAATGCATACAAATCACATAAATACATTCATCATACTATGCCAAAAGTTGAATTATCTATGAATAAGATATAAACACATGGGAAATGCATACTTCAATAGGTTATATGAAGAGAAATATTACAATAAACAATACTGGGACTCTAGAACATTCAAACAATGTACAATAATTATCACTCTTTCAAATTTTATTAATCTTTTAAAATATTTATTAATTTGGTATTTTATCTAAATAACAACCTTTTTTAAATAATAAATATGTTTTCATTTTTAACATATAGTAATTTTATTTTACACATAATTGTAAAATAAAACAAATAAAACATTTAAGGTAGATAAAATAAATTATATTTAATTTTCAGTTTTTATTAAATTTTTTTGGGAAAATTAAATCTTAAATTATTCCTTTTAGTTTTTATAATTATAGTTTTCTGTTTTCCATTAATTTTGTTGGGAAAATTTATTTATTTAGTATTTTTATATAATAACTCTATTTTTTCAAATAATAACTATATTTCATTTTTAACATATAATTATGTGTAAAATAAAATATAAAAATCATTTAAGATAGATGAAATATATTATTTTTATAATTTTTTAGCTTTTATTAAATTTTTTGGGAAAATTAAATCTTAAATTATTTATTTTAATTTTCATAATACTATTTTTAACTTGTATTAAAGATGAAAAACAATCCAAAAGTAATTAATGTAGAATTTTGTCAAACTAGACACGAATACACCTCCATATCGATGTGTATCGAACCGCATCCATCGGTATGGTGCGGTACAACCCAATACGGAGGTGTATCATATCGATATGCATGACTCGTAGGATACATATCCAATCATAGTGTATCATGTATCCATGATCATGGATACGGATATGATACGCCCCATATCGACCTATATCCCTGATCATGGATATGGATACACTATGACCGGATATGTATCCCACGAGTCATGCATGATGTGTACCTATACAAATTGGTACACTATTACTAGATATCGCCCCATATCGGGAGTATCATATTGATACCTTAATCCTTGGCTATAACTAAAACTCGTGCATGATGTGTACCTATACAAATTCAATTCATTTGCCAACTCTTTATGTTCTAAAGCTTCGTTGTGTGGATTTTAAGTGCCCCAAGGGCTTTCGTTAAGTGGCTTCTGAGTTCTATCTATGTGAGGTGGGCCCTACTTGGACAGCCTATAAGTTATGTTTGGTGAAAACCCCATAAAACTAGATCTTTATTTGAAAGCTAAGAACACTACTTTTTGCTAAAGCTTTTATTAGTTGGTTCTTCAAAGTAGTTCAACCAAAGCCAAAAACATAATTTTGGGTTTGTTTGTTTTCAAAAATATTACTCTCTAATGAGGGGTTATTTAGTCCTCCAATGACATCATTACATGTGGCATCGTAGAACAGCTAGTAGACACCTTGACACCATGTAAGCAGACTATTTGGACACTTCACAACTGCATCAGTGACCTCAGGGTTATCCCAGCAGACCAAACTGCAAACAACTAGGTGGGACCTCAAGTCGGTGTATGAGGCAACTTGCTTCCACCAAACTAGCCTGGCTCGACAAGATGTCAAGTCAGCATGAGAGGCGAGCCGCTTCTATTGACCTAACCTGAGTTCAATTAGTGACATGTCAGGTAATCTCCTCCTTAAGCGGGTTATTATCTCCGACCTCTCTAGGCTCACGATGCCACGTTGAAAGAGCTGAGTATCACCCCGCCTGCTTCTGGTGCAACTGGATAAGCCTTATCTGTATACATGGAGTCCATCATCAGGCATGAAACCACCTCCAAATTAGTTGGGCTAAAGATCCCGGATGTATTTCGTGAGGCTCACGGCAGGCCGCCTATATAAGAGCCTCACCTCCAACCTCAAAAAGTACACACGATTTAGATTTTAGGCATTCCAACTCTCTTGCATTTTAGCAAGCACATCTCTAGTTCGTTAACTTAAGCATTGGAGTGCCCACCCCAGGCAAAACAACTTGAACATTCTGATCTCTTTCTTGCAGCTCGACCAAGTGACCTACTCAGCCCGACATCGGATATGTCCACCAGCAAGGAGCACTAGATCGTGTATCATCACTCTCCAATGAGATTGTCTTACACTGCCACTCTGTCAGTCTCAACTCTCAAGCCTAGATAAATGAAGAGGGTTATGTCAAATTGGCAATTGGCAATAAAACTTTATCCATACTCTCATGGTCATGGATCCTAATTTGTCTTTTCATGTTCATGTTAAGGCATCTTTGGGAAGCAATGTGCTATGCTTTAACAATAATAGATATAACACTGAACAAAATGGAATAGCAAAAGAGGATTTATGTAGTTGATCATATACAGTTGGCACAAAGCTTAGATGATGACGATGATGATGATGATGATGATGATGATGATGGTGCTTTTAAAAATGTCATCTAAAAATAGTTGGACAACACAAGCTCCTGTTATCAAATTCTAAATAATTACTTCTCCTATGTTCGGTATCAAAAGGATAAAGACTTGTGTTATTGGCTAGCCCTTGGTATTGTAGAACATAACTTGTTGGTAGAAATGGCAGTTTCTGCCTTACCTGGAAGGTACCCGTCCTTACCCGCCTCGATGAGGTTTTTTCTAATGCATCAAATGGTGGGGGTAGGTTTTGGGATTTTACATCCGACATGGGTACTAATAGGGTATGATTAGGGAGGGTTTTGAATTTTCATGTACGGGGAGGTTTGGATTTTGAATGTCCAACCCACTACAGATTTTGGGGAGGGTATGGGGTGGAAGGTTTTAGGAGGAAGGGAGAGTCTAGAATTTACAAAACCCTCCCTGAACTTGGCCGCTCCATTGCCATATCGTGGTTAGGCCATGCATTTGTTTCCTTTCAAACAAACCATGTTTATTTTGAACCAATGATTCAGAAAACCAAACAAGCCCCGGGTTTGTTTTATGGTTTTAATTGAGTCAACAGGCTAACCACCTGGTTGAATCACCAAACCGACCACCCAACCGGCTTTGGGTTGATGAATAGCCAGTTCTAAAACACTATTTATTTTCCTTACCCATATCAAATAGCCCAATCCTTCAACCAAGGTTAAATGATTGAATCAATGTTGTAATTTGTATTAGATGTAAGACACTAAAACCATATTAGCCAGTGGGTAATATTAGGGGTCGTTTGACAAGTCTTTTTGGGAAGATATCTGGTAGCTTTGATAGTCAAAAGATGCATTGAGCTTTTGCATGAAGCTCTGAGCAGCCCGAATCTAGTTTGGCTACCATGCGTCTTTCTGTGTCTTTCTGCATGAGAATAAAACAAGAAAGACACCAAAAGTTTCATTTGGAACTTCTCGAAATTAGCCCAAAACAAGTTTCTTGCATCTTTTCAACGCACTGACTTTTAGCGGTTAGATTTGTTACGAACTAAACAGAAAAAGGACCATGATACAATCAGCCCGATTTATAAACAGTTGAAAGACTGCACAAAAAAGACGCATCAAATGGAGCCTTAATTGTCAAACTCTATAGTTTGATTATTTGTTAATTGTGAGACTCTTAATTGTCAAACTCAGCCTTGAATTTGAATAATCCTACCATACTAGGCTCAGCCTTGAATTTGAATAATCCTACCATCCTAGGCTCAGCCTTGAATTTGAATAATCCTCCCATCCTAGGCTTCCTAGCTACCAGAAACAAGCTAAATCTGACGCAGGATTTCTATAACCCTAGTATCCATCCATCTATTTCTTATCAAGATTAAACCAAGTTGTCCCATTAGTTCTTACCAAACCCATGTTGTCTTTCGACCTTTATTGCCCTAGATTTTGATTTCTTAATTTTACATTATTTTTATCATAGACTTCAGGTCTATCAGTAGAAATGAAACCTCTGAGGAGGCATGACCATTGAACAGTAGCTATCATGTCTTGATAGCGAAGCACAAAGCGTGTACTCATGAGCTCGGCAGTAGAACCAAAGTATGTAGGCTTACCATGTGAAATGACTGACCTAGATGACCCAACTCAAGGCGACCCTCCATTGTTCATGCACCAGAAACAACCAATCAATTCCAACCATGGTCTGTGACCCATTTCTTTCATCAGATTTTTATAATTGAGAGGAAAAAGAAGAAATGGTGATATAAGGGAATATTTGAAAGTTTCTTTCTTTTTTATTTGCAATCTTTAATCTTTTTTTTTTTTATTTCTTTTCTATTTTCTATCAAAACAAACACAACCTAACCTAACATTAACAGTTCAATATTAATTATTTAAAAAATTAAAATATAAATCAATTGTCTAATATTTTTATTATTTAGTCTTGGCTTAACAAAATTCATACATTATATGGATTCCCGCTAATTTTCTATCAAACCCAACATAACCTAACATGAACAGTTCAATAAGAATTGTATGGTGGCGCTGAGAGATTAGTTAAAACTTAATTCAAAATGGATCCCACTCTAACCCTCAAATCTGTTGTTTCCTAATTAAGATTAGAAAGTCAGGCCACATGTATCCATTTGAGGCATTGACAACAAATCAAAATTAAAAAGAAATACATAGTGAAAAGACGTTTTTAAGAAGTTACATTAATGCGGGTCTCATTCTTGTAGATATAGATATAGTGGGTTATTTGATTACAACTCGAACCTAATAAGGTATATTGATTATAAAAATTGAGCCTAGATATGTCAAAGAGTAGGTACAAAATTCCCGTGCTAGACACGGGAACATTATGTAATTATAAACCGAAAACCAGCCGGCCAAATTGCATTGTCGATTGGCACATGGCATGCTTCTTGTTCGACACGTGTCAACTTAGATGGTGTAATATCATGTATGAGTCCATCACCCACCTTACATGGGCCGCTCCAAAAAGTGGTGTATGTGGTTCCTCACCCTCTAAGAAAAGGGAATTGCTTGGGGGTTCCAAAGAAAAGGAATAATGTGATTGTAGGTGGGACATGAGTGGCTTATTTTAAGGTTAATATGGAGAAAGAAAACAAAGATGACGGAGTCTTCAATCTTCATTTGAAGGCTAAGGCTATTGGCGATGGTGGAGCCAACAGAAATGACAGTGGACAACATCAACTTTTCTATGACATTTAAACAGAAAGAAACGATAATCAGAGCTATATATTCATCATTAATTGGTCCAAGTTGATGCAGTTCATTTAAATTCAAACCCTCACAAGTGGGGGTTGGAATTTCACTTTGTTTAGACAATTAGACTTAAAATGTGTTGTGGCACATCATGCTGTGTGTCTTAAACTCCCCATTCATCTCAAACCAAGAGGAGGTTGAAGAGGTGGATATGTTGTTGACCGATCAACCAGATGAGTGATCTAGTCAAAATTCAGGTTTGGGTCGATCTTTAATTTTAAAAGGTCAATATGTTAGATTTGAATGGTTGAGCCATTGAATCGTTATAGATCAAGACAGTTGGACCGTTGGGCTCAATTAGATCCGTTTCACCCTTAATTTATTCTTTGATCAAGAACTATTGATTTAATCAATGATCCATTGACTCAGATTATCAAACCGTTGACCAGGACAAACCATAGCAAAAACGGTTCCAACTCCAAGTCGGTTTGTAAAACATAAAACATTTCGACCCAGTTTCATTTTTTTTCAAGTATTTTGTAACCTAAGTAGAATACATGTTATGTTGCCCTTGAATTTGCTAGTCTTAGTCATTTGAAAAAGAAGCCAAGAGTACAGGAATCTTCCACGTGGTGTCGTGGTTGGAGCATTTCTTCTCACCATCTTTTCATCAACAAACCCTTGGAACTATATTTTGTATGTTATTTAAGTGAAAAATACAAGGGAATGCAGCCTGATCGATTAATTAATGGTAGGGCACGGGGACGGTACTTGAGGAACATGCCTAAGGTATGGATGATGGACCAGGGAAATGAATAATACGTGACAAATTTGAATGGTTTGGGTTTCGTATGGTGGTCACTACTGGGCATTGTTGTAGACTTCTATTTTGTTTGCTTTCAGAATGCATTACCTTAAATACATGTTGTTTTAATGCACATTTAACGCAGATTTTCGAACACATTAAAATCTCATATTTCGTAATATGTCACACACCTAGGGGATTGGGGAAGTTAGTATATTTATATTTCAAATCTTAATGTTTTAGTTTTAGAGTGGTCGGTTCAGTTTTGTTAGACGTCTGTTTATAGTCTAAAACATTATTGGTGTAAAATGTCACTTTCGGTTTCGTTTTATTGGCATTTGGATGGGGTGAGGTTTTATATTGTAAATTAATGTAAAACATAACTTATATTGATAATGATGCTTTTTTCTATGCTCAACGGTTCAGAGATTTCAAATGGTTTGGTGTAAAAGTCCACTTTTACATTATATATATACAAATGCAGCCAAGTGTCCATTTGGGACAACTTTCATGCAATTCAGAGAGAGGCCAAATTGATCCAATTGGAAAATATGTGATGATTAAGAGATCGGGAGGTTTCAAATTTAGGCTTAGTTAGGATTTAGGAAGTAATACAAAGCAAAAGTACAGTACAAATACATACAAAGTAATACAAAAAACAAGGTTTTGCATCTACATACCTGTATTTGTACTCCTTCCAAACTAAGCCTTCAGTTTGTACGATTGTATTTAATTGCAATGCAATTTTATTTGCACTGGTACAAATGGAAAAAATGTAAATTCGTGTTTAATTTTGCTTTGGGTTTCACTTTATTCTGCTTCATGTCTTAATTTACTTTTTTTGTACTACAACCAAACAAAATAAGCTAAAATTTGAAACAAAAATAGATGATACAATCACCAATGAGAGTGTAAAATGTGGACTGTCTATTATTATGTTTACTTTCACTCCTATTTGGTTACATAGATGTAAATGGAGGTTGTAAATCTTGTCAATGTTGTAAATGGAGGTTTTAGATAGAAGGAGAAGAAGAATTGGCAAAATGAAGGTTTTAAATCTGGTTTTGCCCACATTTACATCCACATTAGCAAATTAAAGGGAGCCCGGATCTCCTGCCCACAAGAATCCTGCCTACGTTTATCGCAGCCACATGTAGAGAACATCTCATCCTCTGCATAGTATTATGCAGGGGGAGATGTTCCCAATTTACGGGGGTGGTGTATTGTGGGTAGGGCATGGGCAGGAGATCCAGAGTCAATTAGAGGTTCTAAATTCTGTTTTGCCCGCATTTACATCTACATTAGCGAGTTCACATCTGCGCCCCACAACATTCCCGCCGTGCATTGGGAACATCTCCGTGTCACCATTGGGAGATGTTCCCAATACATGGCGAGGATTGCTGTGGGACGTTGTGGAGCACAGATCTGAACTCTACATTAGCAACTTGAAGGGAAGTACGATGGTTCTCACCAGATCTAACGATGGAGGCAGTCGGCAGATCTGGTGTTTCTCACTAGATCTATTATCGGTGAAAATCCATTTGCTCGGATCCGGTAATAGGTGACCCAAAAAAAAACCGGTTATAAATGGCGGACGCAATGGCCATTGTATCGCCTCGAGTGAGAAGGAGAAAGAGATGGGAGCAAGAGAAAAAACTTTTACCTCGATAAAATCAGTATTAACATTACAACCGATTATTTGATATTATTGAATGTAACTTTACATCGATTTATGATGTATATTAATAAACCGTTACCAGACCGAAATGAGAGTTTACACCCATGTGGCATTTACACCAGAAACAAATCTTTTATGCCTACATTTCTGCGTTACATTCGCAGAATAACCTTATTAGATTATTCTGATTATCTTCATTCAATTCAATTCAGCGGAATTATGCCTAAAGTGGAATTCAGGCCCGTTTGATTAAAGGGAATAGGGCTTTAGAATCGGAATGTATGGTTTTAAAAATTGATCTGGAAATGAAATCATTTTAGTTACTGGTTTTTAGGTTAATGATTCGACTATCCAGGTTGAATGGTTTGGACGGTTTGTGTATTAGGACAAATATTTTATATGAGTTATGAGATTTGAGAAAGGAGAGAAGAGATATTGTCGGCTGAGAAAGAAGAAAAGAAAGAAAGGAAGGAGAAAGGAAAAGAAGGAGGGAAGGAGGGAAGAGGATGGTGGTTCGATGCTCACCGGTGACAATAATGACAACGACAATGGCAAAGCGGTGGCAACAAACACAGATCTGAGATCCGAATTCATAGATTGGAGATCTGAATTCTCAGATCTTCTTCTTCTTCTCCTCAGATCTAAGACACGAACTCAGATATGAGTTTGTTTGTTTCTCTCCTGCAACTTTATACTGTGAACCGCTGTCCGGGTCAAATGAGTCAATGGTTCGACCGTCTGGGTTAGCGGTTTTTGTATGAAGTCAACGGTTTTTGACCCAGGAGTGGGTTAGGGGTGAAACGGAACCGGTTGATTGGATGGTTTCTGGGCCAAACAATCCGACCGTCCAGATCTATGACGGTTCAAAAACATTGTCAGAATCAGAATGAATTACTCTAATTCCAACTGTTTTGTTGAACGGAGTTATCCCATTCCTAGTCCAGTTGGATTGGCATTCTTCCATTGGAGGGAATGGTCATTCTCTGCCCCTCCCTTGGGAATGAAATTCTATTCCTGCTGATTCCAATTCTCATTTCCATTTCTATTTGAGCTAAACAAACTATGAAAATAGATCATTCCGATTCTGATTCCAAAGAATTTCAATTCCAATTCCAACTACAAACCAAACAAATCCTAACTCACCTGAATCAGCTTGTACCCTTTTAATTTATTGAGAAGAATACTACAATTTATTAATCTACATCAATTTCACAAATTGAATTGGGCAATTACAATCAGGTTTGCTTTGTAGATGAACATGGGCATTTCCTAATTTGATCCAGATTTGACCCACACCATCGCTATACGGTCCAAGATAGCAGGCAAACCAATGACCCACTATCCATTTCATCATGTGGGTCAAGCAAACAACAGTAGCAACCTGTGGAACCTGATGGTTTATGAGATATGGAGAGGTCATCATCATCTAATCCTTATCCCAACCACATGAGGTCAGCTATATGAATCCTGTTTTATGATTCCATTCTATTCTATTGAGTGTCATACCCATATCAAATCATGAATGTTTAAATCATTTCTTATTATTTCACCCTAGTCCTTTCTTATCTGCCCCTAGCCTTTTTAGCTCCTTTAACTTGTAACAGATGTGATAGACAATTTATGATGATGGGTAATTAAATAGGACGGTGCAACTTAATCCAAAATTCACCCTGTTCCACATCCTCATTTTCAACATATGAACCTCTAGGGCTGCTATTTGAGTGGGCTTAGATTTAACATTTGTCAAATTTTGAATGAGCCCGGCCTCTGGGCCCAAGACCAATGCTGTGTAAATTCTTCAAGCTTACTACATTACATCACTTGCACCCCCATGAATCCCCCCCATTTAACCTTGCAACAAACAAAGAGCCTAATTCGATCCTAATCCATGTATGGATCCATCTAATGAGATCCAAAACCCATTTCCCTGATTCGGATATGAATCTGGATCCAATGGGCTGTCTTCCCTAGTAAAGGGCTCTTGGGTAGGGTGTGCAGTCCTGGGACATTCTATGCAGATATCATGTGAGCTTCGGATGCCATTTTGAATCTTATATATCATGTGGGTGACAATCTGGTTGACCAATATCCCCCCAACACGAGGCGTGTCTGTAGGTCATGAATAATATAATTCATCTGGGATCTGGCTATGCTTGCTTATAAGTTGGTTCCCCATCATCACACATGTCATAATCAATGTCCTCAATCAGTCGATCACTAAGGCTCCATTTGGTAGGGGGCAAAATCTTGTATTTTGTATCATTTTGTTGTATTTAACTGAGCCTAAGGTTCAATTTGTTTGCAGAGCAAATTTCATTTGCATTTATGCAAATGCATTGGAGTATAAATTGGTTGAGTGTAAATTTAGATTTTATTTTATCTTATTTGTTTGTAAGAAGTAAAATAATAAATAAGATGATGCAATCCCCACCTTATAGGAAAGAGAGTATGGTTATTGTTTAGGAATAAAGTAAGAAGTAAGATAATGTTGACCCTAATTTATATGAGAGAAAAAATGGAGGTAGGAAAAAGGTGGTATAAATTTTGCATTAGTTTTCAAAATAAATAAATAGAAGCATCAGTTTTGGGATGCAAAATTTGCATTGACAATGAATACAAATGAGACAGAAAGTACAAATATATATATATATATATATATACGCTAGTAAATGTGGACATGTGTTGCACGTTGAAATTCTAAATTACAATGACAATTATTATCATCACCATTATTATTATTATTATTATTATTATTATTATTATTATTATTATTATTATTATTTAATTTTCTATTCCATTTTTTCATAAATAAAAATAATTTTTATTTTAATATGATGAATATATAACATTAGAAATGTCCCTAACTGTTTTTGACAAAATTGTATACTTTTATTTTTTGTGTTCTGTCTTTTTTAAATATGTATTATTCATTGTTAATAAAAATATTTCTTTCATTTCATACTTAATTTTATTTAGTATAATGAATATATAATGTTATAGATATGATGAATTCCTTTTTTTGTATTTTTATATATTATTTATTTTGATTTTTTATTATTTGATTATGGCAATATTATTGGTTAGCCCATTTGACCCAAATGGTTGAATTGCTTACCCACCACTAGGAGGGAAGAAAATGATTTTATTTTCAAATTATTTTTTAAAATATTTATTTTTATATTATTAAAATCAATATTATGGATTTAATTAATAAAATTTAATGATGAAAAAAAAATATCTTAAATATAGGATTTAATGAGAGAATATATTTTAAATATGAGACTTAATGAGAGAGAACAGGAAAATAATTTTATTTATAATTGGTTTTAAATTTTATATTCCATTTTCATCATTGATTAAAGTATTTCTTATTTATCATACTTATTCTTGTATAATATGATGAATATATGATATGAAAGATGCTCCCAAATTTTTTCTTTAATTTCTATATATATTTTGTTTGCATTTTATCAAGTTTTAATTTTTTTTATTTAATCATGGCAACGGTGCAACATGGGTTGGCCTAATTGACCCAAAATTGTTTAATTTCTTACCATCACATAAAAATACTGCTTTTCCAAGTCAATTTCAAAAGTACAAGTTTTATGTTACTAGAATTATTTATGTATGGATTTAATTAGTGGAACTTAGTAATTAAAAGAAACAAAAATGTCTTAAATGTATGGTTAAATGAGGGTGAATGAGAGTTAATACCTTAAATGAAATTTAGTGAGAGAGAATTGAATGCAATGAATAATAGTATTCAAATTACATTTTCTGCTCTCATAATAGATAGGGACCCTATTTCAGAAAAGGGGTATTTTAGTCCAAAAAAAATCCAGAAATCTTAGACCCCTTTCGTACTTTTTATAGTAGTACTAGTATATGTGCACGTGCTTTGCACGTGATAAACCTAAAAGCTATTGTTTTAAAAACTGGACCGGACTAGATGATCTGACTGTTCGACCTAGGAATTGGTCATAGTTTTGGGTCCAATTTTGGGTTGGACCGCTTTTATGAAAAAATGTTGATTTTGTCAAAAACCATTCTCTCTCTCTCTCTCTCTCTCTCTTCGTCCCTACCCCCTATTCTATTCTGCTATTTTGACACACTTTCTCTCCATCACCTCTCATATCTCTCCCTCTAGTCCTCTAGCTATCTCCTAATACAATTAATGTGTCACCATAGGCTTTTAAGTTTTAAATGTCAATTTTAATGGAACAGCAAGAACAAAATTTATAAATTAGAATATGTATCTAATACAGGAATTACATGATTTGTTTCTAAAAAATTTAATGCTATGGGTCAAACCGTTTGACCTAGATAGTTGAATCGCTAACCTAGAAACCAATGGTCAAAGCGGTTTCATTTCTAGGTTGGTTTTTAAAACCTTGCCAAAAGCCATAATCGAAGTTGTGGAACCACACTCAAAATCCACATTTTAAAATCATTAAGTAGTGACAATTGGAGCTACTTTTAAAGATGATCAAATAACAATGATTTTGTTCAATATTAATAAAAAGAGACAAATATATCTGACTAAAACTCCATTAAATTACAATTACAGTTCATTAATCATTATTAATTAAAAGAGAGATAAATATATCCAACTAAACACTTCATGAAATTTCAGTTGCAACTCATTTGAATAATTCATTTAAAACAATCAACAAAATGTTAAATTTGTCATCAAATTTACATATGAAAATATTAACACAAAGGGACAAAACTTGTCCAATTAAAATTCTAAAAATTTTTAAGAGCTATAGATACTTTATATATATATATATATATGGATGAATGAAAATCATAATTACAAACAATGATATGCAAAACTGAGCTATGGGTGCCAATCATGCATGTCGTATCCAATATACCGTGTGGGTGACAATCTGGTTTAACAATATCCCCAAACATGTGGCATGTCCATAGGTCATGAATAATATAATGCATCTGGCTCTGTTTGGTTATAATAAGTTGGTTCCCCATCACACATGCCATAGTCATTGTCCTTATCACCCTTCACTCCTCACGCCATCCTTAACCTATGAATTTAGCCCCAGAACATTCGATCTGTTTAAAACATAAATAGCACTATAGCATAAGTGAACGGGCTGTTGAGCTTTGAATGGATCATTTTGGTTCATAAAAGGGACTTATATGGTTTAAAAGTCAAAACATATGATACCTTGGTTGTTCCGGTTCAGCTCATTCGGCATCCAATCCAATCGATCCAACTTCAATGTTACTCTTACAACCAAATAGAAGAAAGAGAGACGGAAGGGAAATCGTAGTGCTAATTAATCCAATTAATAAGGTTTTGGTTCCTATTTTGTCTAACTTAATATAAGTTATAAGCAAGGTTTAAAGTATTGATACAATATGTCCTATATTGAGTATATTAATTATATTGTGCATGTACATATTGAGATCACATCTGCTATTGATACAATATGTCCTATATTGAGTATATTAATTGTATTGTGCATGTACATATTGAGATCACATCTGCTATTGATACAATATATCCTATATTGAGTATATTAATTGTATTGTGCATGTACATATTGAGATCACATCTGCACCATGCATTGAGAACATCACCCAAAATTGTCATGAAAAACGTTTCCAATACATGGTTAGGATATGCTGTGGCTTGTTTGTGCGACTCAGATGTTAATTCGTACATATCAAGTTGCCCAAGGCCTAAATCCTGATCCAGCAGCATTCCAACACAAAGTCAGCTTTGTATTTTTAAATCCTAACCCTAACTTTAACCTGTTGAATCTAATCTAACCCAGTCCAGCCCAATTTGTACCCCTAAAAATTTACCATAAAAAGGAATCCTATGCTCAAAGCTTATCCAAGGGGACAAATGATTAATTGTCAGTTTGATTTTGCTGCACCTTTCGGTGAAGGTATCTACTCTAGTCTAATAAGATATTATCTATAAACACGTGGTAAATTTGTGATGATGAGGACTGCTTGGATGTGTTTGGATTGAGATGGGTGGGAAGTTCAGGATTGGGATGTGCTAGTGAGGTTGGTGTGAAGAATACTTCACACTGTGAGGAGCAAATAATGAGAACCACTTCAACTTGAGTTAGGTTGGGATGGAAATTTGTTAAATTTTTATTTGGCCTAAATCCCAGCTCAATATAATTGAAATTCTTCAAATTTGATAATGTAAGGCTGGATTTGGAATTGGTGTAAAAATATATTAATGATGTTTTACATCCATTTACAACATAAAATTTCACTCTATCCAAACACTAGCAAATCTAAACTAGAATAGAATTTTACATCAATCTTCATTAACACTCTATCCAAACACCGATAAAACTGAACCGATGTAAACTTTTACATCGTTCTTGATTTACATCACCCTCAAACACGGTCTAAAAATCAGTGGATTTTAACCAATTAATTTTCCATGAATTCTCTATTGGAAAAAATAATGGCTATAAGTGCATACAGATAAGGAATTCTTCTTTAATAATTCAAAGTCAACATGTTTTTTTATGCAATTATACTCAAGAAAATATTAATATTTTCATAGTTTATTGTTACGTACAAGGAAGAACAAACTTATATTGGTTCTATTGTTATATTCAAATCAAATTTTCTTGAATAAACACGTGAGCTAATCAAATAATGAATGAAATGCAGCTAAGGCGGTGTTTGGAATCATGGTATTGTATTACTATTTTGATTCCACATAAGTTCTATATAGGCCTTTTTTACTTTAACATATAAAAAATGTATTTAGTTGAATAGATTCTAACTTTCAATGGTAAAACCACCTTTTATATTGAGTTATGTGCATGGGGGCATTGGGGAAAATGTCTCCATATTTGGGGTTGGGGGTGTTTCCACTTTGATATCGGCATTGGTGATGCAGTTTTAGCCCTCATAGGGGCCCATTGTTATATTTTAATGCAAATAGATCAGAATATATTTGAATTAGGGTACATTCAAATCTGATTCAATAATATATATTTGAGATTCGATCCAATCTTATAAATGTTAATTTGAACCCGAATCTATTAAGGATGCCAGAATTTTTAATTTCTGAAAATTTTAATAAATTATTAAGAAAATATAACAGTTTATATAAAAAACAAAAAATATAAATATTTTTTCAATTATTACGTGAATAATCTGTTTGATGCGATGCCATGGACATAAGACGGATCTATGCAAAACCACATAGGAGAAGTACTAATAAGCCCAGATCAGAATTTACTAATAAGCCCACATAGGAGAAGTACTAATAAGCCCAAAGTACGTGGCCTAGCCTTGACTGATAGACGGGACGAGTTCAGTCCAGATATTATAAACAGCTTTTAACCAAAGATCCTGGTTAGGGTTGACACATCTGTTGCGGCTTCTGCGTACAGGATCGATCATGGCTGGACCAGTGGTTGACATTTTCAACCCAATTAATAAATGGGTTGAGCTTGAGTTTACCTACCCAACAACCATCTTTCCTATTATTTTATATAAAGCCAATTCATACAAAAAATGTACAAAAGTAGTTGAGTCTGCAAACTTGCAAAGTATTTTTTTTTACCCCAAATTTTACTGGAGGTGGTGGGGGATCGTTTTAAAATTAAATTAATCATTGTTAAAATTAAGAGAAAATCTATAATGTGAGAAACATATGATATAGTAAGAGTTTTGACGAATCAAAATCCACTCATGAATTTTGATAAATAATATCTAATTCACTATTATATTTATGATTCCAGTTGATTGGGCAGATGTTTTTCGGATATTATATCTTTTTCATATCATATTAATTAAATGAGAATGTGAAATAATACAGGAGAGGATATAACATAACCCACATTGCTCCAAACCATTGAACAATAAGTTCTTCCTAAATCATGGTTTTCAAAATCGGACCAGATCAGACAGTCAGATTGGAAAACCGGGAACCGCTCAAGTGACCAGTTCCGTTTTCCCAAAAACTGGATTTTCCCCAAAAATCATTAATTTTGGTCAACGAACCACTGAAGCAGGCGGTTAATCATTCGAACCGTTTAAATGGTTTTGACCATTTTTTTATTTTTAAAGTTTTTTAGTTTTTTTGTTAGAATGGGCCAACCGTTCAACCCAGTAACCGGATCCCTGACCGATTCAGTCTCCGAATCAGTTTTAAAAATCATGCCCTAAAATCACTCAACCCAACCCAAAGAAACAACACTAGAGACATTACATAAATCTTGGCATGGGGATATTGATGAAATTTTATTTGAGGAATTTTTCGTCTGATTTGGACACACTCTAATAACATGAAATCGAATTTGGTGCTCATCAAATTTTTGCTCACACTGTTTTCACAACCCTTTTCAGCCATGCATATGAGAACATCTCCCCCATAAATAAAAGATACTATTATGAAGATATTCCCAATACACAACGTGTAAGTACAATTTTGTAAGCACTGAATTCACCCTCAAATAACATATTTATGTACTAATTTGGTCACACCAGTTTTTGATAAGAACCGTTTTCTGCCTCACGACACATGACATAAGACAAATGGTTGCATTATGGCCGTCTGGGTGGTCTGGTGCCCACAAGTAGGGTATTGTTTATCCTCCCACTGGTGATGTACTTGGTTAATCAAAAATGGGAAAAGGAAACTCTAACATCTGAGGGCTCTTTATATTATGTGACTTAAGTTCATGATGGTGGTCCTCATTTTGAGGGTCTTCCATGGTAGTAGTAGTAGTGTATGAAGAAGCAAAGCTTTGATTTTAATCTATTCTTCTTCTTCCTTTTATATATTTTTTTCTTTCTTTTGGGCAATAAAACTAAATAGTGTTCTTCTGTAAGGTCTTTTCTTCTCTTTTACTAGGGATATTGATTTCAGTACAGAGACATTCAAAACAAACAAACAAATAGAAGAGTATCAGTTGAAAACCCCACCATATTTCTGATTGTCCTTCACAAAAAAACAGAGGGAAAATGGATCCCACACTTTGAATTCTATGTGCAAAACTGCAAAAGGATTCATGAACCGACCATAAATCCCTAGTCCCTGTCTCAGGGGCAATATGACAAAGACATTGTTCACCGTCTCCTGATATCAGGAATCCCAAAAAAATATTAATAAATGTACATCTTCTTACACATATGAGAAACTTTCAACTAACTCAATAAATGCCTTGAATCTTGTTTCACCATTATTAAATTGTGAGCCCTCATATAACAGTTTTTACTTCCCCTGTCTCTTCATGTTAGATAAATGGGTATCTACAACACCTACTAGAAAAAATGATTTATTACAAGTCAAAGAGTCTAAAAGAGTCGAATAGATGGAAAATGACCGAGGTGAAAATGATAAGAAATGATTTAAGTACCAATACTTCAATGATGGATATAGCACTGAATTGAATGAAATAGAAAAATAAGATTCATGTAGGGAAAGCTTAAATGATGATGATGTATTTCCATGCTAGACATGATTCTCATTTGCATAAACCACCCTTCGTAGTAACCCCATGGTTCAAAGTATCAAAATATATTGTATAACACAACTTTTTTTTTAAGTCGAGCAACAAACTAAATATTAGAAATTTGGGATATTTTTGTTAGGTTTAAACAAGGGGCAATCTGATGGGTGTTCATTGAAACTAAAAACCAGAGTCTCAATGCTTTGAATTGCTTGATAGGTGATTTTTAGATATCAAGTGTATTGATTGAACCACCTAGGGGGCATTTTTTTTCGGATTTTGAGAGGGGAAAAGTTGGTCAATGGGATTTTGGTTCCTATTGGCCAAGAATCCTAGTGGGGACCAGAGAAAGTTTATTTTTCTGGGTATCACTTACCCGGCCCATCTCCTAGGTGGGTAAATAATTTTCACACCTAGGGGGAAGTTACCAACACTTGAATTGGATAAAAATGCCCTTTTTAATAATAAACTTTTATAGCTAAAATGCTCATTGCCTTATTTACATGATAAATAAAGAGCATGGGTAAATGCACTTACCCGGGTAAGCGTTTCTCAAGAAAAACTTACCCAAGTAACTACATTTACCCGGATAAATAACTTACCAAAAAATGAAAAGGGCCCTAGTGTAAAAGCACATACATAAAGCATTAACCATATATGATATATAATGTATAAAATCCAAAGAAAATACACTCTTTATATAGTATAGTGTAAGAGCACTAGAGCACTTTCTATTCATATGTGTAAGTAAGTATTATTATATTTGGATTTATCCTTTTATTTTATATCTTCTGAACAGATACACAAAGGGGGTAGCCCATCCCCCAGTCCAGGTGTAGATGGGATTCAATCCTAAGTTTCTGCTGCAACTAATAGGAGACCTCACCAACCAGATGGTTGGCACCATACATATTTGGATTTCTCTTATGTCCTACAAGGAATCCAAGACAAGTATGGGCTTTATATAGGGATAGATAGATGAATTACCCAATGATGCCCAGCTCTCTGGACCACTATGACAATGATTCAATCAAAATACAAATTAGTTAATAAATATGGTAGCTTTAATTATATTTCTGCTTTTGGTTTTATAATTTAAGCATGGTTTTGTAGATAATCTGGTATTAAGTATCAACCCTTCAACCACATGACTGTGATGCACCAGCTAAACTTGAGGCTTGAACCAAACGCATTCATCTCTGGCCACATAAATTTGCTACATATTCTATTTGCTAGAGCAATCCAAGCACAAGAAATCAAATGAATGGCTAGGCCAGGCAGATAATTATTTCCAGCCACACCCATCAACTGAAATGGTCCCATCATCCCATACTCATCAAACTAAACGATTCATAGACCGGCCATTGCTTGAATCTTGATCGATCGGTCACAGCCAGAAGCTGGAATCAAGTGGATAATTCATGATAATTAAACGGAACCCCTCATAATTTAGTGGCAATAATCTACTAAAACACAATCAAGTGCATTAATTCGACATCCAGGAGACCTGATCAGTGTAAAAGAAATACGTCCCAGAAGTAGGTTTCCTTGGTGGGGTGCATGATCTGATGTTAGCTCAATCATAGTTGACATGCTAGCACCATGTGAAGTATAAATTTTTGTGAGGAAATAGCTGTCAAAATAAAGGAAAGGAACTAAGAAATTGTGACTAATATAAGTTGTTGAAGAACTAAAGACTATGTTTGAAATCCAAATTAAAGAAGAAACCCTTAACCATAATCAAGATATTATGTGATTTGAGTCACTCAAATCTGGGCCAAGCATAATCATCAAAGCTGGGCCAAAAATGAAACCCTTGACCAAAATCAATGAAAGATGGGCCTAGCATTAGTGAGGGGCTGGTGAAAACTGAAAAGAATTCCCTTACCTTCCTTTGCCATAGACAACCACAAATAGTTGTAAGAGCCAGCAATTATATAGTTTCATCCTAAAACATGGGCTCATATATTAATTTTTTTTTTCTTTGCCCATAATTTAACTCAATGGATATGTCATTAAACAGAACAAAATGGCAAAACAGGATTCATGTAGCCAACCCCATATAGTTGGGATTAGGCTTGGATGATGATAATGATGACGAGACAACGACGACGATGATGGCTGATATTCTATTCATCTGACAAATGGACATGACACATTTTCTGTGCCTCACATATTGCTCTAACAACCTTAAAAGATGTTACTGGGAGTAAAACTAAGATAAATCCAATCGATTTAGTTTGCCAACATCATTCCACCATTCAAGAGAAAGGCAAAGCTGTGTACATAGTTACTACCCATGCTCATCAAGTCAAATCACTCAATCAAATCCATATACATCCATTCAAAAATCTGATTGATCAGCTATTGACTAGGATCAGCCACAGCCAAAAAAACTACATCAAGTGGATAGTTTTAACCATGTCATCAACAGTTTAGTGGTAATGGTCCACTGAACCACAATCACTTGCATTAGTTTGATGGTTAGGAGATCTGATCAACAGCAGAGAGAATGCTTACTTTTACATCACACACCAATTACAGATTCTTATAAATTTTTTCATCTTGTTCCAGAATTAACAAGTTTACCATATTCACTATTGAAATCTTCAAATTAAAGAATATTTTCTGATCATTTCCATATAAAAGGAGATAATTTCACAGCCACAGGTTGAAAGTAAAGCTGATGAAAAAGGAGCATAATCAGAGAGAACTTACAAAATCAGTGTCAAGCAGATTTGCCCCATTGAATCTGGGTCACTTGCTATCCTTAAGGTTTGCATAGAGGTTATTCGAAGTTGATCAATGACTTCAACACTGTGACTTGGTGCAAAAATGGTATCCAATGTTGGTGAAACTGTCCAAATCTCCCCTTTTCAGGGGGCTGTACAAAAGACTCCCTTAATTGATATAGTATGAAATGAAAAACAGAATATTTGCATCTTTAATGGACATGAAACCCTTGATCCAGTTCCCCTATGCTTGAAGTAATATTAGTTCAAGTACATAATTGATAGAGTGCAATGATAGATCAGGAATTGTGTAGCTGACCTCAATTAGTTATATGTTGAATTTGATACATATATTTCAAGTATGTACTGTTTCTCTCTCCCGATACCTTCTTTTTCACATAGCAATCAGAAAGTAGCCCTAGAAACTGCCTCACTATTTTCAAACTTCTATTTCTAAAGTGTTGCTTTAGTGTTAATGTTATACAAAGAAAATTTATCCTAATATTAGTATTATTTTTCTCGTAAAAGTCATGATTTTTTTAATATTCTTTACAAGGAATGGGCCCTTGCCACCCTCCTACTAGTCTTCACTTTACTAACAGGAGCTGAGCTTCCTCATTTGGTCAGAGAGGCATGATCCTTGTATAGTATAGACTCAATTCATTGTTCTACTTCAAAGTTTATCAGAAGTCCTCTCTGGGAGTTCTATTAGACAACATTGTTTCAGAACAGAAGCATCCAGAGTTTCTAGAGGAAGTCTCCCTTCTGGACCAGGCATCCTACGAGGCCAAACAGATCTTTAGAAATACGGCAGAGTGTTCTTAAGCAGTTCTTTTCAAATGTATGAAGGGTTGAAATAGATCAAATCTCTGCAGCAACTCAATTTGTTTGGCTAAAATCCAGGGATACTCTGCTAATGAGCTCAACTAAACACAAATTACCTGTGTGAACCATCTCAAAACAAATAATATCTTGAGAATTTGAAGGAAGATCTCAAGTTTTAAGGCTGAATTGAAGTTTATACTTTATACCATGACAAAGATACCAAACTAGCTCCTTACATTGAGAATATGGAAGGACCTCCACATATCGAAACTGCTTCAGCACCACTAGAAGCAACAATGTTTGCCCAAGATTCTAATAAGGGAAAATACAGACACAGTATTCTAGCATGCCATATTTACACAGATAACACCAATTAAAGGAATAAACCCCCACCCCCATCTCTTGTAAAATAATTGTAGATGCAAGAAACAATGCATCTTTCAGTTTCAGAAGGTCCACTGGCCCAGCATTAGATACTGTTTTCTATAGATAGATATAGAAAACACACTAATCTAGAAAAGGATATGCTAATTATCAGTGTAAGCCAGTAAGATGCTCTGAATCAAATTCCAATAAAATACATCTAAGTTGAGCAAAAAAAAAAAGAATTTGAAACTATAGGTACAACTGAACTTTTTCCATGGTATCGGCCTCAAAAAGCATTTGTTTATTCATGAAATGGAATAAGAAATTGCAGAGTTGCCATAAGAATAAGCCCTACCCTTCTAGTGGAAGCACCAAACTCATTTTAATCTGAAATTGGAAGCACCAAAAGGATTATACAGCCAGAGAGTCAAAAGTGTAATCTTAATCTTCATTGTCTTCATGGAGAAACAAATGCAGCCATATGGACATTGTTGGCACCCACTAATTCTTCCATGGGGCATTTCCTCCATGAATTAACCATAAAGTATTATCTTGACAAATTCAAATCGTAGTTTCTCAAATATACCAAGACTAAAAGAACTTGAACTTCACAGAAACTCAACCATAAATTATTAACTTCATAAATTATAGACTATGCTATCTAAATATGTTTTCTTTAGGAAGTATATCACTTGGCCTTCAATTATAAATGAAATACCATTACCAAAAATTAAATTAGTTCTTTAATAATATTTTCACAGGACGAATGAAAGGTTTACGATAGGAGTTCACCAACTATAGTTATTCCTGATTAGAAGAATTTCAACTACATCGAGCTCAGGTTAGGGTTCAGGCCCATTGATTTAACAATTCTCCAACAGTAATGAATACCCACCTTCTTCTTCTTCTTCTTATTTTCTTTTTTTTTGGGGCACTAAAAACTCAGGCGACATTTATATATTCTCATCTTTAGATAAATTCATTCACACAGTACAAGGCTTTTTATGTTTCTATTCATGTTTCCTTTTTACCTCGGCATTTTGGAACTGGAGTGGAATGTCAAGTCAAGGTTGACAATAAAAAAGTTAAAGCAAATAGGCTCTACAGTCACCAATCATGATACTCAGTTTGACCTTCTAATTACCTTTTTTTCTTTTGAAATTTGAGAATTCTCAAGGAACCAAAATTTATGACTTATGGTCAACTTTTTTTTTCTCTTGTGTGGGTAGTGCTAAATGGGAACTCTGGTCTCTAGAACCTCTAACAATATTTACTCTACAGTCTTTTACCAAATAATCGGAACAAGTCTCATGAGCAAAGAATGAATTGTTGTTACAATTTTTTATTTTAATCAAACTTTACATGTAAAATGGAGGCCATCAAACAAAAGATACCCAAACAGATAATGTCTTCTACGCTACCTTTCCTACCTTCACCCCCACTAGTCGTTGTAGCATTTTTTGGTCACTTAAATTCCTAACCAACAAAACAAAGCTGTAGCACGTACCTGCATTCCACTTGGAAGAAATTTTCTTGAAGAAATTCTATGCCCATAATTGTCACTAAAGAAAAGGAGAGGGAGAGAGAGAGAGAGAGAGAGAGAGAGAGAGGAAGCTTGATTAGTCTCACATTATCTAACCCTTGTAGCATTTTCTATTCACTTAAATTCCTAATCAACAAAACAAAGTTGCAGTACCTGACCCTTATTGCATACCACTTGTAAGAAATTTTGTTGAAGAAATTCCATGCCCATAATTGTCACTAAATACTTGCAAAAGATCTCAAAGCTTTTTATGCGAGAACAAAGCATCTAATTGAAGCTTAAGCCATGGCTTCCACCATCATTAGCAACTTGGAGAACGTACCCTTTAGTTTATTCTCCACAATACATGTTCTTATGTTTTCTTTTCTTTTCTTATTCCTTTTTTACCCTTTTTTTCTGAATTGTGTAGCTCCAAGAATGTTGACTTCACTGATGACTGTTAATCACTAGTTCCCCATTATCAAGTACAGAAATGAAAACACAAATATTGTTTAATTATATATAGAATCGATTTCCCTTCATCTCCATACCTTATATATACAGTTGGTGGTTAAACCATCCAATGCCTTGCCATGCATTGTTAGTTATAGCACACAGCACAGTGCAAGTATTGTACAAAGGCTGTTGTTGAGTGGCAAGAAATGAGAGAAGAGACTGATCTAAAGGTTATCCCGGTGCACGAGGCTCCTACCAATGAGGATCCTTTCTAGAAGTTATACCATTCAAATTACGTATAGATCTTGAGTCAGCAAATGGTGAAACAGGGTTCATATAGTCTAGCCCATATAGTTGGGACAAGGCTTAGATGATGATGATGATGATGATTTTGAATCCGTCAAGAGAGCATTATATATCTTTCTAAATTTTGCTCTTCTCCCCAAAAGAACGTTACTGTATGATCCACTAACTTTGCCTGGATTACATCAATTGAAAGGGATCGCCATATTTGGCAATACCAATGATATTTCATGCTAACTCTTTTATGAAAGAGTCAATGACAATTGCTTTTCCTCTTTCCCCATTGGTCCTTCTAAGCAGTTGTGATTCTACAAAAATCCACACCCACTCGCTCCTCCACACAATCTAACTACTATTTGGATATTCGCATAGTTATAGTGTTTACCTTAATTAGGTTTCTTAAACTTTGTACCCAGCAATTGAATTTCCATCTTTAATTGCATATTTGCTTTGAGGGAGGATTCCATCTCTTCTGATAGTAGAGCAATTAGCTAATGGATTCTCTTCCTCCCTTAAGGACACTCCCATTGTTGGAGAACACTGTGGCTCTGAAAGCATTTTCACAAATTTGACTAGCATTCACCTACAAACCAATGGATAAGGATTTCAACTTATGAAGGGAGGATTTGGGATTTTGAAAGGAAGCATGGACTGAATAGTAGTTCCAATACAGACTAGGCAAGGCTGAAGTCTGCAAATCATGACCAGAGGAGTGCCCCCTATTATTGACTGACTTCATTAATATAATTTACCAAATATTAAAAAAAAAAAAACTCATTAACTTTTTCATATCGATTGTACTGGACGGCAATTAATTTCTCGAATTACCCTTTCACTTTTTCCCGGGATTTCTACTTTCAAGACCTCTCAAGTTTTACTTATTTTTAATTCATATTGATGTTTTAAAATGCGGAGACGTGACATGAGGCATTTCACCATCTTAAGGGGTGAACGCATAAGGCATAAAAGCATAAGAAATGTGAGCCTCCTAAGAATGTGTTAAGAAGTTTTCACTCAAAAAAAAAACGAAATTAGGGATAACTGGAAAAAAAGAGTTTGATTATGATGTCGGAAAGATATGATATTGGAAAAGCTTATAACCAATCAGCAAACATCATAAAAGTATGAACCAATCAGGTGGGTTTTCACCAAAATTTATGGAAGTTGTGATTGGTCAAAGCCTTTCCGGTAATGATACCTTTCCCGCATCATAGATTTTCCCCCAAAAAATTGTAATTATAATTTCTAATAAAAACCATCACGTTCAAATAAAATAAAATAAAACTGATATTATATTTAAGCATGACCATCCATAAAGGTTGATATCAAATTGTCAAATATGAATGGTGTTGCTTTTGGAGGGGTTGTTTATAAGAGTACAACTTAGGCAGGTTCGGATTGGAATCTTGTCAAATTTTGAATGGGCTTGACCTGAAACCTGAACCCAAGCTTATTGTAAAATGCTAATTTGAGCAGATCCGAGTTGTACCCCTAATTATTTAGTGACATTTGTTTTGCCAAAATTTGAATGAGCCTGGCCTGGCTTTTGAAGGGGTTGTTTATAAGAGTGCAACTTGGGCAGGTTCGGATTGGGGTTTTGTCAAAATTTGAAAGGGACTGGCCTAAAACCTGAGCCCAAGTTATTGTAAAATGCTAATTCGGGCAAACCCGAGTTGCACCCCTAATTGTTTAGGCTGCATTTGAAAATGATGCAAATGGAGTGTAAATCTTGACTTAGGGTAAATTTGCATTGGTTCACTTTTGCTTGTTTTTCGTAACATTACATCTATGCATTGACAAATGACAGAAAACACATTTTCCAATGCATATTTACATTGATAATAAGATATAAAGGCTCAGTTTAGAAGGAGTACAAATACAAATATGTAGAGTGTAAAACCTTATATTTTATATTATTTTGTATGTATTTACGCTGTACATATTTGCATTTGTACTCTTTCCAAATTGAGCCAAAAGTACATCAATAAAAAAGAAGTAAACTTGTATTCAAGTGGGCTTTTGATTAAAAGAAAAAAGAGCATATGCTTTATTGGAATTCTTGTTTGCATCCATTTCAATTAAAAGTCTGTTTGGTAAGAAGATAAATTTGTCGATACAAAAGTAACCCAACTTTACAATTTATATGGACTATTTTACATTCTACATATTTACATTCACACTTATTTACATTGTTTTCAAACGCAGCCTTAGTAACATTGGTTTTGTAAGCCCTTAAGGCAATTCCATTCAACCAAAATCAGAAGATATAGGTTTTGATCTACATCAATGATAGAAGAAACACAATAAGGGGGATTGAATGCACCCCTTATTTCTATGGGATTGTTTGGTTTAATTACATTTTATGGCGCTCTTTTACCTCTTTTATTTGAGTTTTTGTGTGACCATTTTGCCCTTAACCAATGATTATTTTTATTTAATTATTTTGTTGATTGTTAATTAATTAGTATTTTTAACTAAACAATTAATTAGTTAATGCTTATTGAATGTATTAATTATTTAATTATTTTGTTTAACTATTTAATTAAATCATTTTCTCCATTTTTAATTATTGAATCTATTTTTAATCCTTCAAGTTTATCCATAAGGGTAAAGTTATAAGACAACCATTATACTTCAACTTAAAACAACATTCTCTACATTTTAGACTAGAGAAAAAGAAGAAAGGCAAAATTTTACTTTTTACTTTTCTTAGAAATTTTTTATTGTCTCGAACTCAGAATTCAATGTTACCGAATTACACTAGACCTATTCATGGGCCTTGCTCGGGCTTAATTTTTGGCAAATTTTGAATGGACCCAACCCCAAGCCTGGCCGGTAAGCAGGTCTAAATGATACCCAAGACAAAAACAACCATCACATCAGAAAAAAAAATGTATTATTTTTACCATCATGCCAATTATTTTTGTTATAAAAAACAAAACCACTCACATTGGCAGCACCCCTCCCCCCCAAATCCATTTGACAACATTGTCTTCTTGCTCAACATAAGTTAAACTATGGCGAGGTTAAGATAATTCAGATGAGCCAAAAATGGCTCCTCCATTTAATATCCAAAAGATCTTGTTGTAGTGATGGAGAAAGAATCTCCACCAACCCAATAATAACTGGTTATTTGTTGTTTCTCAATCACAAGCACAATTATACACATCTCAACCCAACTTACCACTCTCTCTCTCTTCTACTCTTCATTACATTCGTTACATTTCACCAGCTACTGTTCAATTGACAGATGAAGAGGTGAATCAGAATGGAGTCAGGATCTTCTGTCCATGTCTATTCACACAACATCTCAGTCACACATGAAGAATATCTCATTTTCCTCCATAATATTATGCAGGGAGAGATGTTCCCAATTCACGAGCATAGTGTATTATGGGTAAACGTGGGCAGAAGATTCGGAGTCATCAGAATCACCCGTGACAAAAACTGTTGCAGGTGTAAACGGAGGAGGAAATGCAGTGGGGAATAACGGCAGCATGGCTCCCAGGGACACGTGTTCGGCTGTGATGGTAGTTAGTTATGACCCTGATGATATGGCTTGGGTTGAAGGATTCCCCTGACACAAAAAGAAAGAGGACGAATCAAGTTCCAGAGCAAAAACTGTTCCTTTACAACACTCAACGTCGTCCACCATTCCCTCTCTTCCTCCTCCTTTGCTTCGCATCACACCGAAAAGACTTCTCCTTTCATTTGGCAACAATCGTACCAAAGTCTTCCTTTCTCTTTTCTAGTTCCCCAAAATGCCCTCTCACCCACCGGTAACTACTTTTCAATTCATCATCGCCTTTTTTTTCCATGGCTTTTCAAGTTTTGACAGAGTACAATCACGGTGACCAGAGAAGAGAAGCAAAGCAGCAGCCAACGGCCAAACAGATCAGAACAACCACGCCCATTGTCGTCAAGCAAGCAATGAGAAGAGCATGAGAATAAGGAGAAGCTGACAATGATGAGAAGAGGAGGCTTTGGAGTGTTTGTTTTGTTGCTCAGTAGAGACAATTCAGCAGTCGTCCTTCCTTGCACTGTTGGGTTAAAAATCAAACAAATTTGGTGACTCCAGTACTTTATGTCATGTCAGTTCTCCAACAAAGGGATGGTAGTCGATCAGTACAGATCCAATCCGACTGTGACTACTTGGGCTGCTGTACTGATCACCCAAGTGGGTCGTCACGGGTTCATTGAACTTCTCTTCAAACTTTGGCCGGTTTCCGGCCGGCAGGATCTCGTCGTACTCGGAAATCGATATGGCGCAGGTGGCCGTATGTGCATGTCTTCGACTCACCGTCCACACTCGAGACAGCAGCAGTTGGCTGAGACTGAGAAGGCCTGAGGCCTGAGTGTGTCTGGTGAGTGGTGACTGGTGCAAAGCTACTACCATCTACACGACTAGCTACGACCCTCTTTTGGGAATGAAGAAGGGTATTTTGGGAACTTAAAGAAAACAAAACTACCTACTAAGCCCAACGGTCTGATTATCCGAATTTGCTTGATTTCAGAGATAAACCATCACTCTCAAAGTCCATTTCATGTAAACTAGCTCAGGATAGTTACAGCTTGTGGGGGTGAAGTGAGAGTGAGAGTGAGAGATTCCAATGGACAATGCCAACAAGGAGTGAGCCATGCGTAGCAGTAGAATAAAGAGTACTTCTCCTCAGACCACCCAACCCACAAATGTTTGACCCCACAAGGCACAAATCTCTTTCTACAACAGATCCATTGATTCCAAACTCTAATCCATCGATAAATCAATGACCCAATAGCCAAACCATCATTACGTGACGTTTAATCCCTCTGTGCCATTAAGGACATCTCGGGAGGCCCTCTATAAATCAGGTCAGTTCTGTTAGAAGCTCACGTCTATGAGAAATGGAAGGAGGGAAGGGTCTGGTTGTTGTAGCCGAGCCAAGAGACTCCTACAATATCGCTTATATTATTCATTTCTTGCTCGGCGCTGGGAATTTGATTCCATGGAATGCTTTGATCACAGCTGTGGATTACTTTGGCTATCTATATCCAGCCAAGCATATAGACAGGGTGTTCTCCGTGGCTTACATGGGTTCATCACTGCCTGTTCTGGTCTTGATGATGAGCTGGGGGAGCTGGAATAAGAAGCCAAGCTTCAGGCTGAGGATGAACTTGGGGTTCTCTATGTTTGTTCTCTCTCTTATGACAGCTCCTGTGATGGACTGGGCACGCTGGAGCCGCAGGGCAGAGCATGGAGCCTATAGTGTGACAGTTGCAGCAGTGGCAGTCTGTGGGTTGGCCGATGGGTTGGTCGGAGGGAGCCTAATAGGATCCGCAGGGGAGCTGCCTAAGCGGTATATGCAGGCGGTTTTTGCCGGAACTGCTTCTTCAGGTACTCTCTCAGAACGATTAGTTTTTCTTACTTCTTTTCTCTTTCCTTCTCCTTGGAGTCTCAGAGTACCAATTCATAAAGCAAAAGAAACCACTCAGGGCTCACTGAGGCAATGAACGCAGAAGTGGGTTGAATTGAGTTAAGGATATAAGCAGGCTTTCTATTTCTGAGAAACCAAAGTGCTTTGCTGGACCGTTAGACGATGATGTAGTTAAGTTTAAGTTACACTATAAACGCAAAAGATAACTAAGGAGCACTCTTTCAGAGAATTGGAGATGGTTGGTCGGATCAAATAAGAAGTATGCCTTCTTCATTTGATTATTAACTGACGAAAGCTTTGGCTAAGTATGGATCTGAAGAATTTAGGATATGGAAATTGAATTGAATTCCCCTAATTCCTTGTGGCAAGTGAGTTTGGAATCTGAAATACCTCCCTGTATTCCTCTCCCCACGCTGTACTGAGGAACAAATTTCAGCCGATGGACCTTGCTGTCCTCTGGGTAAATTTTGTATTAAAAATTATGAAACTTTGAATGGATAAGTTGCTGTTTTTTGGGTTAATATTAGTTATTGCTGTGTTTGGGTGTTCATGATTTTCTTTTCATGGTTAGGAATGGTGATTTAAAATTATTCTCCTGGGAGGAATAGAAATCCATAGGGGAGGCAATCATTTTTGAAATTCTCTTTTGGGTATAAACTGGATACGCCAGATATCATTTCCATTTTACTGCTTGGTCCAAAGTACAGATAGCCTTAGTTTCTGGTCAAAACATGTCTAGAAAAGAATCCTTTTTGCTTTTCTTCAGAGATATTTCAGCAGTTGGTTTTGTCCCATTAAAATTCAGAATTCTGTTCTCAGTGCCTGGACAAATACCAGTAATCTTGTACAATGGACCTGTGATGATTCAAATTCAGAAGGGTGAGCCAACCTGAGGTGTTTTATCTTTTGTTGCATATTGAAACCAAGCATACCAGTAAAACTCACTTTGGGCTGGTGACATAAATTAACTAGTTAAAATTCTTTTCTATGCAAGTTTCTAGTTTAGCTCTACTGATTAAATACATCATCTTGGTACAGGTGTTCTTGTTTCTATCTTGAGAATTATAACAAAGGCATCCCTTCCCAAGACTACACAGGGTCTACAAGTGAGTGCCCATCTCTATTTTATTGTGAGCACTCTTATTGTGCTGGTTTGTATTGTCTGCAGCAACATCTTAGAGAGGTTGCCTATTGTGCAAATGTACCGGAACAAGAAAACTGTGACCCCCAGGTCCGAGGCACCCAACTTTTCAGATGATCTGCAGAGCACCATGAGCAGGCTTTGTGCTGTGAATGAACCCAATGGACAGCCAAAATTTTGGGATGTTGCCAGAAAAATTCGATGGTCGGCTTTTGGCATTCTTATAATTTACACAGTAACCCTCTCAATTTTTCCAGGTTACATATCTGAAAATGTGGAGTCCAAGCTGTTTCAAGATTGGTATCCTATTTTGCTGATCACAATGTACAACATTTTAGATTTAGTGGGGAAGTCCTTGACTGCAGTATATGTTCCAAAGAGAATTGGAAAGGTCACATGGGCTTGCGTGGCCAGGCTGTTGTTCTATCCACTCTTTACAGCTTGCCTTCATGGACCCAAGTGGTTGAGAACCGAAGTCCCAGTGGTATCTTTGACTTGCATGCTTGGATTGACCAATGGTTACCTGACTAGTGTCCTAATGATACTTACTCCAAAGACAGTACCTGTTGCAGAAGCAGAAGTGGCTGGAGTTGTGATGGCTCTGTTCTTGGGAATCGGATTAGTAGGAGGTTCAGTCCTTGGGTGGTTCTGGATAATTTGAATCTAGTCACCCCATCTGGCCTATGGCCAAGTAGAAGAAAGTCAAACACCAACATGGATGAGGAGGCCCATGTGAGCCAATCGTTTATTGGTCCCTTATCTTTCCTATCTCCACATTTGAAGAGGGAAGACCAAGTAGCCCATAGATGATAAGAACAATGGGAGATCAGAAGAATGAATCCAGTCAGAGAATATATCTGTCATGTTGGCTGGGGAACTCCAAAGCTGTAATTTATTAATTGTTTATCTCCTTAATCAAATTTATCCTGGGTGGAAACTATTAATTCCTTTTTGCTTACTTGGAATGAGGAACTCAATCTTTAAAACAAACGTAGAGTGCTCAAGACATGAAAAGAGCTGAAGAATGAGACTGCAATGAGTTTCAGCTTTCAACTAAAGATAATCTTTGAAGATGATGCTTGCTTTCATTGCTCAATTCTAAAAAATGGAACATAAAGACACAGATCAGATAGATGTAAAAAGTGGCTAAACTGAATGAATTATTGCTTTGTCTTTTGGCGGATAAATTAGTTAATAAATATTCAGGGATATAGTAGTCAACCCAACATGTAATTCAGCCATTATCAAAAGGCTTCTAAGCTAAGGAAAAGGTCATAAACTTAACCAAACGGTATATAAATTCTTTCTTCCTATTAAGGTTGTTGGGGGCATCTGGTTTGGGTTGAATCTGGTAAGGATATCACATGCCAGGACACATCAAATGTAAGGGTCATAAGTCCCTTGTATGTCTGTCACATATGCAACATGGGCAGGCGGAACAGTTTTATTTGCACCCTTCCATGTTCCATCCGAGCAAAAGCATTCATCAAAATTGATGAGAGCAAGAAGAAATCAGGTGATGATGAAAACAAAATTGTATTAAAAAAAATGAAATTTCTGTGATTTCCTAGTACAAAACTTGAGATTTTGAGACACTGAATCTGAACAATATACAAGTAGGGTAAATAAATAACATGTACTACAGATAATCTTGGTTCCTTTCTTGCAATCTCTGAATTTTGACTGTAGACTTACTTTTGTAAATGGTTTCTGTTATCTTGGCCCTGATAGCCGTACAGCCGAAAGGTATGCAGAACTATTGCAATCAGATGGTCCTGATAAAGTACTTTCCTCACTTATTGACTTAAAAAAACTTGAGTAAAGGCGAAACCCCAACTGAGAGGAGGTAGGGGGTAGAGGTACAACACAGAGACCTTCAAGCATTTGGACTACCTTAGCCATGGATGGTCTTAGGTGCATATCATCCTGTATACACCACAGCGCTACCTTAATTGCAGTAGGAACTCTCTCATCACCTTCCTCAACCCTTAGCTTGGAGTCTAGAATTTCTTTCAGTTTCCCTTCCTCCATCATCTTGAATGCATAGGATGGAAAATGGGCTTTTTCTGAATTTTCTGCTGGATCAAAGTTTTTCCTACCCCCAATGATCTCAAGTAAGACCATTCCATAACTGTACACATCGCTCTTCTCTGATATGGCATAATTTGTGATCCACTCAGGTGCCAAGTATCCCCTGGTACCCCTCAGTGTAGTGAAAACATGACTCTGTTCCCTGGTCATCAGCTTAGCAAAACCAAAATCCGAAACCTTTGCTAAGAAGTCATCATCAAGAAGCACATTTTCAGGCTTTATATCACAATGGACAATCTTCACATCGCAATCCTCATGAAGGTAGGACAATCCTTTTGCTGTGCCTAGAGCTATATTGAACCTTGTCTCCCAGTCTAGCATGTGTTCATCTCTGTTATTCTTAAAGATCCATCTATCCAAAGATCCCTTAGCCATGTATTCATAGGCAAGAAGCCGGTGGATCCCCTCAGCACAAAAGCCCTTGAGCCTGACTAGATGGACATGGTGAATGCTTCCTATGATGCTAACTTCAGCTCGAAACTCTTTCTTCCCCTGACCAATACCCTCCAGTTTCTTCACTGCTAGCCGAGTCCCATCTGGTAGCACCCCTTGGTAGACTGAGCCAAACCCACCCTGACCAATTTTAACAGAGAAGTTATTTGTAGCCACTTGAAGATCTTTGTAACTGAAGCGGATTGGCATCCCTGATAAACCCTCCAGGAAATTATCCTCTTCTGATGATTCTTGGGGAGTTGGTTGTAATGTCTTCTTTTTCCGGATGTACCGAGACCCCAGATAAGCTAGGCCAATAATAACTAGTACTGTTGCAACAGCAATGATCACAACAATTAGAATTGTTTTTCTGCTACTGCTTCTTCCTCCCCCACTAGGGTTTTGTCCCTGGTTTCCATTTCTTGGGGCCTTGATGTAAGATATGTACCCAGTGGAGCTCTGATCAGATTGTTGCAAACTTCCTATCTGGTCAAACAAAAAGCATTTCCCTGAACTATTTTTGAAGAACAAAGCAAGACAAGAGCAATTACTAAGGCATGCATCTTTGCAGCCATTAAGATCATATCCAGAGAAGGGTGAAACAAACTGAAGTGCAAAATAATTGAGCCCTTCCCCGACTTTTATAAGCTCCACTGAATCCTCTGAGCTATTGCAAGGAGAGAAATTTCCAAGTTTGCAACCACGGGAGGAAAGAACAGCAGGGCACTGGCACCGATTACCATTGGAACATATATTATATGGATCACAGTTCCCAGGTGTGCTGCACCAACTTTGAGGTATCCTCTTTGCTGGAGTAGTTGATGATCCCTTCTGAAGAATGGAAAATAAGATTGCCCCATGGTTGTCTAGCATTGCAGCCCATGTGATGTTTGGATCAGTATTATCTGAGAAGATATATTGAGAAAGAAGGGTTCTATTTTGATCGTAGAACCTCCATGAATTGGAAACAATAGTTGCTGAGCTGACTTCACCATTTTTGTTGACAATTTTCTCCTTTGCCATAGACCAGTAAGGCTGTGGAGTCTGGAAATCCGCATAGAGAACCAAATCCCCTGAGTTGATTTCAAGATGATAACTCAAGTTATTGGAGTCTGGATTACTAATGAGTTTCATTCCTTTAGAGAAATCCTGACCCGATAAAAGTGTATCCGTTGGATGACTGAAACTCTGCCAAAGAGGATTACCATCTTTATCAAGCAAAACCAAGTTGCCCGAATCCTGCAACTCCATGGAAACAACTCCCTTGCCAGCAGTTTCTGTAGACCAAACCATGCCTCTCCCACTTTCCAAATGTGCATTGCCGTCGTCACCAAACACAAATTTATCAGAATTCCCAACCGGAGAACCTCTGTTGGCGGTCCAGACCGTTTTCAAACTAAGCGTATGTTGAATTGCTAGTAGAAACAAAGTAACATCGCTGCTAGGGATGAAACCAAAAGCAAAATTCGAGTTGTTAGACACAAGAAACAATCCGTTCTTGTCGATGAAATTCATCTGAGACCCTTGAAAGACGGGACTAATCTGGCCAACAGCCTGATTACTAGCACCAGAAGGTCTAGATAGAAGGGATAGAAGCAAAAATAGAGACACAATAGAATAAATGCAAAATCGAGTGTTCATACCCACCGCAAGAACTTGAACTTACCCAAAATCAACTCCAAAGCAATGGTCGTCAAAGAACAAAAATTGAGAGGCTCTAAAGAATATGGATTCACACTCAAAAAGGAGTAGAAGAAAACGATTTGAAGGGGAAAAAAGGAACAGAAAAGAATAAACTTTTGAACAAGTCGATTTACAAACTATAATATTCTGTAACTTAGATTAGCCTAATCCTATACAGAACCCAAATGGAAACCCACAATCTACGAAGAGATGCAAAAACTGACAAATTGAAAAGTGGGAATTTCACACTCGAACCTATGGGTACTTACATCATTTACCTTCAAGACAACTTAGTTTCTCTTCTACCCAAGTTCTATGAAGTCCCAGAGTAAAAACGTTCCAACAGACGCTCGCCCAATTAAGCTAGAAATGAGGGAACCATGGAAGGGATCTGATGGGTTTTCAACATCCAACCATAGAAACGGAACAAGCTTTAGAAACTCCCCGGAAAGCTCTGAAACGACTCTATACAGACAAGGAATTTTCTTCTAGACAAAGGGAAGAAGACAGCAAGAGATCTCAGGTGCATCCATCAAACCGAACATAACTCACTTCGTTTCTTGTTCTTCCACCCATAGAAACAAGTGGGTTTGCGGAGACAGGACGTTCAGTCTCGACAGACGAAGAGAGGAACAGAGAGGATTCGATTTGTGGTGGGGTTATCCTGCTTTAGCCTCTTCTGTTGACAGGCGACAGATTTTCTGTGAATTGCGGATCCCGTTTATAATTTCTTCAGTTTTGTAATGGAAATGCACTGTTTCTGATTTGGTTTTTAAATTGTATTTGGTGATTATTTATCGAAGGTAGATGAGGTGCTGCCTCTGTGGCTCTGCCTGCAATGAATGCTTGTTCTACCTTCTACGTTGGCTGCAGGCGAGGTGCAAGAGTCAACTCAAAGCCGGTGTCACCGTGTCAGCAAGTCTGAAAAGTGCTTTTAGTGGCTCCCCTCTTACTCTCTCAGTTTTTTACCTTCTTACTAAAATACAAAAACCTCCCTAAAGTTTCTGATAATCATAAAAATCTCTTATAGTTTCATTTTAATAAATACCTCATGATTTTTTTATTAATTTGATAAAAACATCCTTCCATCACCCTCTCAGACGTTAAACGTTAGATTGATGTATTATTTTTTTGAAGTACCCATTCTACCCTTTTATAAATTATTTTATATACAAAACTACTGAAATAATCCAATTTTAGTTCAACAAAAACATTAGAAAATGACTGTTAAAGGAGGTTTTTGTCAAATTAAAATAGGGTTATCCCTCTCACTCTCTCAGTTTTTTACCTTCTTGATAAAATACAAAAACCCCCTGAAGTTTTTGATAATTGTAAAAATCTCTCTTATAATTTCATTTTAATAAATACCTCCGTGAATTTTTTAAAAATTTGACAAAATATCCCTTCCATCATCACCCGCTCAAACAGAAAACATTAGATTGATGCACCATCTTTCCAAATACCCATTCTACTCTTTTATAAATTATTTTATGTATAAAATTACTGAAAAAATCCAATTTTAGTTCAACAAAAACATTAAAAAATGACTGTTAAAGGAGGTTTTTGTCAAATTAAAATAGGGTTATTTTAATAATTTTGTATGTAAAATAATTTATAAAAAGGTAAAATAGGTATTTAAAAAAACGGATGCATTAGTCTGACGTTTTGCATGTGAGAATGTAACGAAATGGAGGTTTTTGTCAAATTTCTCAAAAAATATAGAAGAGATATTTATTAAAATGAAGCTATAAAGAATATTTTTATGACTGTCATAAACTTCAAGAGATGTTGTTTATATTTTACCTTTTTTTTTCCATCTTGCAAAGGGAGATGGAGAAAAATATAAGATATGAAAAGAATTTTGACCACACCCTCTTGCAAAATATAACCTCGTTCTTCGGTAGATCAACTGGTGATGCATGTTGGTCAATTATGTGACTTTTGTGTTGCTGCAAGTGGTAGGGTGCAAATGGTTCAGTTCCGATTCAATATCCATTCCTATTTATAGGATTCAATCGAAATCAGATCGCGTTTAGGTCACTCTTCTATCCGATCCAAAATAATCCTATTCGATAAATATTATATATTAATAAATATAAATATAATACACATATATATATATATATTATTTAATAATATATATATATATGTTATTTATTTATAAATATATATTTATATTATACATATTTTTTAAATTTGTGATATTATTTATTTTATATATGATAAAAATAATTGTATTTTTTTACTTTATTTAAATTAGTATATTTTATTTTTCTCTTAATAATTTATTAACCTTTAAAGACAACAAGTCGAACTAGACCAGATCCGAAGATCTGACTTACCGATAGGAATCGAATTCAAATTGAGTCCTATAAGAATCGATCGAATCTTCAGATCGGATTTGAAACCTTGATTCGAATCCTATCCGATCTGTTTACATCCCTAGCAAGTGGTATTATTGTTTGTGAGGTTATGGCGAAAATGGGTCGAGTAATGAGAGTATTCCGTTAAATACTTATCCAATCCGTTTATTATATTTTGACCAATATGAATTAGGGATGCAAATAGATCAGGCTGGATTTGAATCAAGGTATATTCAAATCCAATCTGACACTATTCATGTTGGATCCGATTGGAAATGATAGGACTCGATTTGAATTTGAATCCCATCAGTAAGTCGGATCTTAATCCAATTTGTTTTCTTTAAAAATTAATAAATTACTAAAAGTAAAATAAAATATGCTAATTTAAATAAAATAAAAACAAAAAATACAAGTATTTTTTTATTATTTCCCATCATATATATATATACATGTTTTTATAAAAAATAAATAATATAACAAATTTATAAATATATAATATAAAAAGCTTAATAATATATTACAATATATAATATTTCATAACTGATGGATCGGATTGATTTTTGGCAGATCAGATTGGGTTATATTTGAATTCGTTCCTCCATTAATTAAACCAATCAACTTTCTGATTTGTTAAGATTAAGGCTATGTTTGGTTTGAAGGAAAAACATTTCCCTTTCTTTTCCTACACTTTCCTTCAAACCAAATACAGCGTAAGGGAGGTATTTGAATCCAGTTTTCATCCGATTGAATTGGGATTCGAATCAGATCTGATCCAATTTAAATTTATTTACAGCCCTGATTAAAAATCTGAAGCTCATTCAAAATCTAAATATTCGATTCAAATGTTTATTAGATTGGATGGAGCCAAATCTAAATTCCGATCTGATTTTCTAAATGGATGTAAGCTTTAAGATTCAAATGCGAGCTTATAATTGGATATTAGATGAGTATCGAGTTTTTGTTGTCTATTGACAGCCGTAATCGGTCCGTTTATTTTGGATTGGGATCCAAGCCAATATGGAACCAATACTATCCGACTTAATAATGTCTAAATATATGGGTTAATATTTACTTAAAATTATTACCTTGTTAGTAAAACTGTTTTGAATGTGATCTGTTTATTAAAGATATCGTTGAAGTTAGGGTTGTCAATGGGTTATAAAAGTCTGAAATTCAATCCACGTAAGACATTATATCGTCTTTATGTCTTATCCAAATATATGGAGTTGGTTACATCAATCTGGTTTTATCAATTGATTTTATTTAAAAGTTATATTCACTGTTAAATTATTATTAGTATTAAGACTGTTTGGAATTTGTGTAAAATGTCATTGGTGTAAAAGTATATCGATTTTATTGATGTAGTATTTACATTGATAATTAATGTAAAACTTTATGTTTGATAATATGACGTAAAACTCCACTCCATTGGTCCAAACACCAACAAATCTAAACCAGGTGCCAAAAAACCGAACTAACGTACACTTTTACATCGCTTCCAAACACAGCCTAAATAATTTTTTATTACTTCTACTCATGTCCTTTTTATTCGAACTCTGTTCAACTTATAATTATAATCCTAGTTCTATATTTCAAATTTTGGTGGTTCCGATTCAAATCCTACTTAAAATATCATGCTAGTCATTTAATTCAATATAGAATAAAAAATGAATTAAATATGTATTTATTATTTAAGTTGATGGATTTGAGTTTTGGTAGATCGTATGCATTGCGTGATGCATCCTCTACACTCTTAATTATTTGGGCACCCACCCTTCAAATTAAAAACACCCAATTGAAAATAGATTAACCACAACACAAACAGAAATACATCAGAAACATAGGTGCAGATTGAATATGATTTTTTTTGTACTTTTTACGTTGGAGAAATCAAAAAAGGGTCAAAAAAACCATTTGACAAAAAAGCTCAAAACGGGTTTCTTTTTTTCTTTTTTTGGCATCAGAAAATCCCGTTTGTAAAAGCAGGAAAAAAAAGTTCTTTTTAAAAAGCACGTTTCAAAAAGTGACTTTTTCAAAAGCCCGTTTAGACAAAAAAACACTCCCAAACATGACCTACATCTGATTGTATTTATGTTCATGTGGCGTTCAATATGGATGGCTAGCTGTCATCCTTGTCATCAATGTAATTCACGGGGCTTGTCCTTCTCATGGAAACTGATCTCTAAAGTTGATTATATGGGCAAGTGGTCTATGTCAATTATTTTATATAGGGGTGCAAGTTGGTACCCAATTTGAAGAATTCACACGGCATCCAGTAATTTATTCAAATTTTGACAAATTCTCAATCCCAGCAAACCCAAATTAAATTGAACCTATTCCTCATGGCTCCTTAACTCCATATTAATATATAAATACAAGAGATATTTCCAATGTGAAAATGATATACTCTCGGAGGAACATATCTGAATTCACATGACTTTAAGAAAAAAAAAAAAAGGAGGATTCATGTGGCGGACCCATATTATATTTATTGGGACTAGGCTTAGTTTAGTTAAGCTAAGTTTAATGTACATTTATACAAATTCCAGGGTACCATTATGTACATTTTCATGGTACTGTATTAGAACTGTGCCAAAAGAGGTTCCCATCTTGAGGCTGCGTTTGGGGGTGGGTTTTTTTCCTCTCTAAGCAAGTTTTTAATAAGCACTTTTTGAATAAGTGCTTGCATTTTGAGTGTTTGATGATGGTAAGGGGCTTTTTCTTTAAAATGTGCTTCTCATAAATGTAAAAACTAGAAATCATTATATTTTGGCTTTTTCAACGGACATTTTGATCCAAGTGGTTATCTTCTCTTTTCTTTTCCTTTTTTTACACTTGGCTGAACGCAATAAACCCAAAAAAAACTTATTAAAAGTCCCACCAAACACAACCTGATACAATATTTTAGTTCAGGCCTTCAGCGTAAGCAACATTATGAGATGAGGCAGCAAATTAGAAATTAGGCTATTATTGTCACTGACACTGTCCATCGAGAAAAAGCTTTAGGTCAGGAGGCAGCCATAAGATTCATGAATCAGGCTAAGGAGCTATTAATGACTAATTACACTACACATTTATTTCAAGAGAATGGGCCCAACGTTTAATGGGTTTCAATGAACCCAAAAACGTCATTTCCACAACTTACATTTGATGGTGGAGAAGAAGCTGAAAACATCATAAATCACACATGCTGACTTTTGGTAAGTCTAGGCATATGACGGAACCTAATCAGAAAGTGACTCCAAACCCTCTAAAAATGTGACAAGTGGCAAGTTAGAGAGAGTGTGTTTGTGGGTTTTGTTAATTCATGGTTTAAATTAATGGTATTTTAATTGATTTGTTGTGATGACCTGGCCTTTATATGGGTATGTTGATAATAAATCCTATTTGATGTATGTTTCAAATTTTTATCAATTCCGATTATTGGAATCATTTACTTGCTAGTTTCAACTTTCGGCAATATCGTACAGTTTCGGTCGTAGACAAACCAGCTTTTATTAATGATGTGTTGTTAGGACAAAACATGATGATAAGTTGTATGTCAAACATAAATTATTATATATAAAAAAAATTGCGAAAGGTAAATTTATTGAAAAAAAATATTTAAAATAAATAGTAATATATTTAATTTAATAAAATAAAATAATAAATAAATAATCACAACCATCTGGTAATAGATGTTTCTCTCTATATTTTGCTTGGACTGACCTTAGATGTAACAGTTGCTACTCCATCATTGAAACTTTTATCATCACCTCTTTTAAATTTATTTAATGTAAATTTTTTCTTTAAAAAATTTGGTATTATAGAGAACTATCCTGTACTTTGCGGATAGTAATCTTTAGGTCACCAATTTTCATTTGTGGTATAGTTATTCTGTACGTTTAGATTCCAACACTGTGCGGTGACATTTTGTTGCCCAGTTTGCCCTCTCCTTTATTATATCTCTAAAATTCAATTTTTGAACTTATCATTCTTTTCTTTTCTTTTCTTTTTTTTTTCTTTTTTTTTTTTTTTTTTTTTGCATTTATGGGATAGATAGATAAGAGAAAGTTGGAAAAGATAGAGCATCTATCAAAGGAGAGGATAAAATAGTCTCATAAAAGTTTAAGACTAACAAAAATGCTAACGGCAAGAGCAAACGTTGGAATCTCAATGTACAGGGCAGCTCTTTGTTGCAAATGAAAGTTTGAGGACCTATGCATCACCAGCCCTAAGGCTTAGTTTCGAAAAGAGTACAAATACAAATATGTAGTGTGCAAAACCTTGTATTTTGTATGTATTTATACACTTTCCAAACTCAGCCTAAAGTACCACTATGTATTAGAAATTGGAAACATCTTCCCTGAATGACAAGCAAGGCTGAATTGTCCTATGGGTAAGAATGTGGGAAGAGTTTGTGGGTAGGAAATCTAAATTTATTTTTACATGTTTTCACCATTTTCTTAATTGGAAGCAATTTTATTTTATTTTATTTTTTCTTTTTCATGGCTGGTTGGTATTCTAGCATTACTTCTTAAGTTTTCACTTGGCAAAATGGGTGCTCTCCTTCCCTCCTTTTTGTAAACTTTTCAATAAAAAGAAAAAAAATCAAATCTGATCACACTTACAAAGGAAAAGTCACCCACGAGGCCACTTTCGAGCATCCCTTCCTTAATTTGGATAGATATGTGCCGATAGGATATGAAAAAGATATGGTATGGAAAGAGTTTTTATCAATCAAAACTCACCCATGAATTTTGATAAATAACACCTGATTCGCTATCAAGTATATGATTTCAGTTGATTGATCAGGTGTTTTTCGGATATCATATCTTTTATATATCATAGTTGAATCCGCTGATGATATATGTCATTTGGGAGGATGAATTTTTGATTTTTCGCTTCATGGGGCTACACAACAGGAGGTAGCCCATCCCCTTTCCCTTAACCCACCCCACCCCCCTTGTGGCAGCGAGATAAATAACACCTGTAATATGCTTGAGTTTAGAGGATACTAGAAGGGACCTGTGATATGTACAGGCTGGTGTTAAAAAGATGTTCATGTTACATTCATTTTCATAAGTGAATTGGTCTTAAACGGCCCAACATTTTTTTTAGTTTAAAATTTCAAACTGAATAAATTTCTAAAAGTTGGAAAGCGACATCAGGAAACTAACGTGGACACCTCAATTTTAAAATATAGTATATATTTAGTTTTGTTCTTTTTACTTGGAAAAATTTATGATCCCAGAAAGACATGAAAAATACCATTTCAATGAGAAAATAAAAAATAATGCTTTTATAAGGCACTTTCAATATTTGCTATGCATTTGTACAATCAAATATTAATGATATATGTATGATATATGGTATTTGGAATAGCTAGAATAGATGTTTGATAATGGGGCCATTTCCTTGTCCAATGGGATCTAGCACGAAATCACCTTTTTTTTAATTGGATGCTTCTAAAGAAACGTTTCCAACTCTAAATGCGCGCTGTAGACTGTTGCCACTTTTATCAATCACTTTTTTTTTTTTTAATTTATTTTGCTGATATAATATGCCCTTATAGCGTTGTCAATGGACCAAATAATGATGTAATCAGATTTAGTCCAATATGGGTCCATTACAGATAGATCAGGTCTGATGAGGGCAGATTTGGCCCTCCAATGGAATTGTGACATGTGGCACCTCGTGACAACTAGGCAAATACCTAGCCAACAAATTTACGAAGTTGGTGACCCACCCGGGCACTAGTTTGGCCGGCCTGGCGCGACCTGCGCGCGGCCTGACGTGCGGCCTGGCGGCATACATACACCACGAGCTCAGCAGCATACATACCCCACGAGCTCGGTAGCTCACTAGGGAGCTCGCCAAAGAGCCAGGCAACTCGGCAGAGCTCACCACAAACAGTTCAGTAGAACTCGCCACAGGCAGCTCGCCAAAGGGAGTTCGCCCCCAAGGAGTCACCCCCAAGCAGTTCGCCCCCAGACAGCTCGCTATAGGTAGCTCACCACTTGTAGAGAAGTTCGGTACAGGAGTAGTTTGGCATATTGCAGGAAGATCTCCAGCCTAACGACTTGGCCTAGACACCGGCCCGCCGACTGACGCAGGCGCCGTCCTGACAACCCGGCCCAGGCGTCGACCTGGCCGCCTGACACAAGCGCCAGCCTGACGACCTCGAGGAGTTCACCATCGTACCCCGGTTCTGACAGGATGTGACGAGTCTTACTGTTTGGAGGCTTTTCACCCACTTAACCCGCGAGGACTCCGGTATATAAAGACCTCACCCCCCAAAGAAGAGGAGGATGAAAAAAGGGAAGTAACCCCTGCTCTCTAGCTCTCTCATATTATCTTCAGAGCTCTCTACAATCAGAGTGCTAACTTAAGCGTCGGAGAGCCCCCACTGGGAAAATACCCCCGGGACCTCTGATTCAGTTCTCGCAGGTCCCTCAGCTCCCGCTGCCTACAAAGAGGAGGAAAAGGTGGAGTTCTCGCAGGTCCCTCAACTCCCGCCACCTACAAAGAGGAGGAAAAGGTGGAGTTCTGGTAGGTCCCTCAGCTCCCGCCACCTACAAAGAGGAGGAAAAGGTGGAGTTCTTGCAGGTCCCTCAGCTCCCGCCACCTACAAAGAGGAGGAAAAGATGGAGTTCTCGCATGTCCCTCAGCTCCCGCCACCTACAAAGAGGAAGAAAAGATGGAGTTCTCGCAGGTCCCTCAGCTCCCACTGCCTACAAAGGAAAGAAGACCACCTCATGCTGAGGGCAGTCGGATTGCGCCGCACCAGGGAGCTCCACTATTCTCTAAGTCACCGGCCGCCTACTAGGGAGTTCACCACCAGGTAGCTCTCCGCCAGGTCGTTTGCCACCAAGCAGTTCGCCACCGGACAGTTCGCCACCAGGCAGTTCGCCCCTAGGCATTTCTCCACCAAGCAGTTCGCTAGTAGGCAGTTCACCACCAAGTAGCTCATCACTAAGGCACGCCACCACCGGGTTAAATGACGAGGTACTTAGCTAGAAAATTTTACATCACAAAACATTGGTACGTTGCCGAAAACGGTTACATCAAGGTCCAATCCAATCTAGTAAATATTTTGGATCATTTTGGACCATCCAATCTATTCAAATTGGTTTTAATTTAAATTGGTTCCAATCAATACCTAGTTCATTGACACCTATATTTTTGTGTTCTATCAATGGACCAGATATTGGCTCAACCTGACCCAATCCAATAAGTCCATTATTGATGGACCAGGGTCCAATCCAATCCAATAAACACCTTGGACCATTAAGTTTGTACTGTTCCAATTCAATATGTCTTATTGGCCCATAATCCGTCCAAATTGATTTTGATTTGGATGGGGTTCAACCCAAAACTAATCCATTGACACCTTTATATGCCCTTACAACCAGCTAGAAACCCTACTTACTGAGCCAATCGGTACCTTGGTACCCATAAGAAAATGAGAAAATTGGCCAAGGACTTTATTTGGCTCCAACCACCTCTTGGTTTTCATATCTAAACCCTAAAAACTGAACTAAGCCTCTAAATCTTAAACCTAAAAAATCCAAAAAATATATAATGTATTTGGTTGCATGCATGTCCTCACATCTCTCCCCAAAAGATTTGAAATGATTGAGGAGGGGGAGAAATGTATATATATATATATATATATATATTATACTCTAGAAATTTTCTCCTTTATTTCAAATTTTTATTTTTTATTCCATGATATTTTTTAAACAACTAGTGAGATGCTCTCCTTCCCATAAAAAATTACCAAAAATTTCACTCACTCTCTCTCTCTCCCACACATTCCCAATAATCTAAATAATATATTCTCCTAAAATTTTACCTAAACTACCTCCCCCACTATCCCCCACTTTCTTCTAAATTATCTCTAATTCCTATTTATCCTCTCCACTACTTTTTATCTATATCTATCTAAAGAAGGTTTGAATTAAAAAAAATTAAAAAATATTTCAATATTATAGTGAAATTATATAATAACTTTAAAATATATATTTAAAATACAAAAAGATATAATAGGTTTAATAATATTCATATTATTGATAATTTTATATTTTTACAAAATTCATCGCAAAATTATGTACTAACAATATAAATATAAATTGAGGTTTCCCATATTATTCAATTTAAAATTTATTCAAATAATAAAAATTTAACATTCAAAAATAAAAATATTATTTAAATATTTCAGTAACTAAATATCTTGAATAAGAAAATATATATTAAAATACCTAAATAATTATATAAAAATATTTAATATTATTTAATAACTTTAAAATAAAATGAAAATAAAGAAAAGGTTTAAATATTTAAATTACTAGATGTTTTAAATAATGGAATATTTAACATATCTAGATTTTAAATAGAAAAAATAATTAAATTATGTAATAAATTTAAAATTTTCTTAAAACTAGAAAAATAATTATAACATATTATTCAAATTAATAATAATTTAATATTTTACCAAATTAATAACAAAATTATGTAATAATAGTATAAATTATAAGTTTATAGATTATTAATTCAATAAGTAATTAAAATTTTAAAACTTAAATAATTATATTATTTAAGTAACTAAATAACATTATAAATAACTAACTTCATGTATATCAATTAATAATTCTAGAAAATAACTTTCAAAAAAGATAATATTTATTAACAATAATTCTAAAATCTTCATCTATATTTATTATATATTTATATATACTAAAAATAATATTTATTGTATTTTAAGTAATTATTTATTGTTTTTTGTGATAACTATATTTTTTTGTTATTTAACAGAAATTTTCAATAATTATTGGAGGTTAAAATACTGTTATTTAACTTTTTAAGTTTAATTTATTGTACTTATTGTTATTTTGTTTATAATTTATTGATTAATATGTATTAGAAATTAAACTATTATTTGAGATTACACAATTTATTAACTAATTTAATATATATTTTTATTTATTGTATTTATTATAATTTTATTGTTATTTAATATATTTTCATTATCAATATATTTTCAATAATTGTGTATTTTTGCTATAAATTTTCAATAATTATTAGAGATTAAACTATTGTTGGTTTGGTTCGGTTGTAGGTTGTAGGTTGTTTGGACAACCAAATCGACCTAGTCAGGTTGGGGAGTTGATCACCCGAAATCAACTGACCATTAGTGAAAAACAACTAGCTCGAGTTGTATCAGTTTGGGTCGGTTTTAGATTTGGTCAGTCGGTTCAAAAGATTTAAATTTGAAAAATTATTTTTAAATTTAAAAAATTATAGTAATATTATTAAAAAATTAAATTTGTGATATAAAATATTTTAGACTCAGAAATATGAGAACTTTCTCACTTTCCCATATTAAAAAAATTATATTAAATTGTATAAAATAATATCTATTGAATTGCGTAAAAAATTATAAAATATTTAAGCATTTTGCTCCTAGCCTCACTTTTTCTTGTTTGGTTTAGCATTTTCAAATCGTTTCACATATCACAAGATGCTTTGGATTCTATGAGAGCCACTTTTGGAGAAAACATCATTTTGATGCTTCTTGAATAAAAACAATGTTTTCCCCTTGTTTCCCTATGTGGCACCTAATGGTGATCAAATAAGAATATGAAATATGCACATAATTTGGAGTTACTCTATCGAATTCCAAGGCATGTTGTTCTGTGATAAAATGACAATGATACCAAACACTGCCTAAATCTGTCGGTGAACAGATTTTTGTTGATTTTGAATAGTTTCTATCTTAGAAATCAATGCCCTTGGAATCGCCCTAACTGGTGACAAATAAAATTGCACTGCAACTAAATGCAACTTCAACTTCAAGGACAATGTGTTGAAATCTAAAAGTTCAGGGTGCGTCTTCGTCACAAATGAAAGTCAGAGGGGTCAATATCACTATCCCCAAAGTGAAGGGGTTATTGATTTTGTTGTTATCAATATGAATACTAAAATTATCAAAATTTAGTAAAAACATGAGCATTATAAATAATTAACAAAATCCCGTCCAAAGTATATTTAAAGTCAATTAGTGTTGTAGCAATGGGTTTTGATCTTTTGGCTTAATTTGTTTGCAAATTAACCAAATATGAATCAGATACAAATTTAATGTGCACCAGTTCAGCCTTGCATCCATTTATTTGTAACTATGATTTGGACCTTTACTTGCTGCAAAATCTACACTTCTCTCATTTACACTCCTCAATAGTGCAGATTTTGCATCGAAACATAAAATTAGAGTTCAAATGATGCATTACTAATATTAACTATAAATTAAATCTAAATCTCAACCAATTACATTATCCTAAAAAAAACTAATTACATTAAAGTTAACTTATTTTTCATTGAATCATATTTCACAAAATATAATTTCATAGTTAACAATATGTATATATCGCATTCAATCTATCATGTCTATTGTTGCACAGAGGGTGCACTATATATTTTGCTCAAAAAACTAAGGCTCAGTTTGGAAAGAATACAAATATATATAAAAATAATGAAAAATACAAAGTTTTGCACTATGTATAGTTTTTTTTCCAAACTGAGACTAATTTACATAATTTCTACTACCTTCTTACTATTTTCTCTTGATATATAGATCAGGGATCCCATCACTTTTTCTCCAACCTTATTTCTTAAATAAATAATGAATCTCAAATGGAGCGTAATTTGCATTAAACAATTAAAACTATCTCCTACGGAAAATGCATATAAATGGCGTGGTGTTTTTCAAGATGTGAATTAAAATAAATAAATAAATAAATAATTTAATTATATTGTATGAAGAGACGGCGTCTATTATTCTATTAACCACATAGTCACATGGTACCACTATCACTCATATAATTTTCTTGAACTTCGAGCCTAGGTTTGTTATTCCTGCCCGACCCATCAACCCGGTTAAACCTAAAGAATAATAACTAAATACCCATTTTTAGGTTGATTGATCATTGATGATTGGTCCCAACTCCCAACCCGTTTTAAAATCACCCAAGATTCGATTTGCCAGTTTGCAATCCAATTAGAATCAATTGCAGACCCGAATGTTTCTAACGACCGACCGAGTTCCTATGAATCTGCCTAGCACATGGCCACCTCTATCTAACTGCATTATTGGCCATCCTGGCATCCTGATATGGCAAGGAATCCAAACGTTGGTTGGACCATGTCACCAATCTGGACCACTGTCAATCTGTCATGGGTGGAAGAAGGGAGATGGGATCTGCTTCTCACTCTTGAGCTTCTCACATGCACATCCACTGTGCATTGGAAACATCTCTAGTGAATAATAACTTAAAAGTATGGGAGATGTTTCCAATGCATGGTAGAATAGGTGTGTGAGGCGCCCTCTATTAGGAATAGGTCCGGAAGAGGGACATGTGGCAGAACAATGAATCCTCCACAGCTCTCTACAATAGAGAACACGGATATGCCCTAAAACTTTGGGTGGAGGGTACTTCAGCTGAGTCCGGATCACCTGCCCATGAGAATTCTGTCCACGCCTACACACTATACACTACCCCTCCCCTCTCGTGAATTTGGAACATCTCCCCCTATATTATACTAGGCAGAAGATGAGATGTTCTCCGTGTGTGGCTTCGATAAACGTGGGTAGGAGATCCGGATTCACTTCAGCTCGCATTTCCCCCAAGTATTTAAAGGCACTATTCTCGAGGTATAGTTTTCTTCTTTCACTCTCTTTAGCACCCATGCTCTCGTCTTATTGCTTCCTCTTACTCTTCAATTCTGTTCAGCTAACACCAGTACAGCCTAGCCAACCTCCATGAAACCATCAGAAGGCCTCTTTGACTTTGTATGCATTTAGTACCGTTTATGTTTATTGAATAAATGTTTGTACTTTATTTTTTGATAAAACTGAGAAATGCAATAATTGCAACCGTTTATGACAATTAGGCGCTAGTTCAACGTAACAGTAAATAAATGTCTGGCTGTTTGTGGAAAATAACTTCTACACACGGCTAGCATGCATATAAACCAAAATTCACTTTTTACATTTTCCATGTATGCAGAAAAACAAAAGAAAAAAATGATGAAATGACACTTATGTGACACCATTAATAAATGTTTACTAAGCAAACATAAAGTGTATCAAACATCACCTTTGTTGTCTTGCCTTGTCCTACTAACCTCATTCAACGCAACTCATCCACTGCGGCACATCTAGCTTGGTCCGTATAACTTAACAGTACATTTATATGCTACTCGTCCATCTCAGGAATTCCAATTCTTCCCTGAGTTATATGCTAATCTTCGAGTCGGGATTAACTATAGATTAAGGGGTATTATGGCCCAAAAAAGCACGGATGTTCCAGGGCACATTATGGTCATTTTGATGTGTCTGGTTTTGAAACGCACTACACCTTTTACTATACATATGTGATGTGTTATGTGGCTTTGTTATTTGTAATACATGTAGCTTTATTAAAAAACTAGTGGGGCCTATGCGATGCAAAGGATGAGCCATTCCTTGTCCCTCGCCCCTATAAGTTTATTCACTCTTCCATTCCCACCTTGACCCCAATGGCGAGGTGGGTTCGGGGTGAGGCACCCATTTCTCATCTGGGATAGGGAATTCTCAAAAATTTCCCACATTGAGATAACTACCTAAAAAATCTAATTTATAGATATTTTACAAATAGGATTATGTGAATTTTGGGGTATTTTAAGAATTTGATTATGACAATTTTGGGGTATTTTATAAATAAAATTATGGAAAAAACTTAGATATATTTTAAAAATAAATATTAAATCTACAGATATTTTACTAATTTACCATTGGGCTCGGGGAATTATATACAAAACCCCATCCCTAATTTGGGGCAAAAATATTTTCCCTGCCCCCACTTCATCTCTGCCCTATCACCATTTAAGATTTGAGAAAACATGCCCCATTCGGGGCAAGGCAAGGTAAGGCCCCAGCTTTATGGGCAAACTTTTCAACCCAACAATTTTAATAAATTTGTATAACTAATTAACTAATAGTAAATTACATAACAATAAGTTATAATATTTTATGATAGTTTCCAAAAAAAAATTTATTGAAGCTTCTATTGATTAATAATAATGTACTATAAATTAATTATTTACAATAACAATAAATTAATGTAAATTATTTACTTTTTAAGACTAAATTATTTACTATTATTCAAAATAAATGTAATTATAATAAATTAATATAATTATGGTAAATTACATCATTTTTAATTAAAAGTAAACGATTTGTTGTTAATTAATGTAAAACCAAGTATGGTCAAAATCAACCAAGTGATCTAAATCGGTGTGGATAGATTTAATAATTTTCCTAAATTATTTAATAATTATTTATTGAAATCATAATAATGGATTGTTATTTAAATAATTATGAAACAATTCTGATAGATTAATTTCCTAGTTTAAATTTTCTAAATTTTTATTAATTATTTAGTTGAATAATAATAATGGATTATTATTTAAATAGTTTTGGAGAATATTTTTTCATAGATTAATTTCTTAATTTTTTAATTACTTATTTATAAAGTAATTATGGATTATTAGTTAAAGAGTTTTCCTAAATTATTTTATAATTGTTAACTATAATTATTGATTTTATAGAAATTAGTAAATTATGCTAATTAGTAATATCTTTTATCAATAAATTATTATTATAAAGTTTTAATAAAAAATTATTAAATTACAATGATTAATGTAAAGTATGCTAAACATTGAAATTTTGAACATTTATTAATAACCAAAAATTATTAAATAATGGATTGTTTATTAATTTTTGGTAGATTATTAAATTATTTAATATTTGTTAAATAATGGATTATTTCTTAAATAATTACTTCATAATTTTTGGTAGAAGATTTTCCAAAATTCTTAATAATTTTCATAACTAGTGTATTATTTAACAATAGATTATTATTTAAAAAATAGATTATTTAACAATAATGGAAGATGCCATGGATATATAGGAAACATCAAATTCCCCTTATTCCCCTCTCTTTAATTTGATTGAAATCATGTATATGGATATAAATATTGTTTGATTTGGAAAACCAAATTTTAATAAATTATTATGGCCCTATTTTTATGGGAGAGTGGAAAGAACAGAGAGGAATTAGAGATAGAAGTTTTTTCCAATTAAGAAATGTTGTGTATGCCCAACAGCCTGTGCTGTCCAAAGAATAACTTCACATTGGACACACTAGTCCATACAGCCATGCCTCCAGCACTGGTCTTACCGTTTACAAGGAGTTTGCATGGACGGAAGAGGCTATCAAAATTTCACATGTAAATACCCAAAGTTTTCTCCCCTAATTAGGCTGCATTTGGTATTTCTTATTTTAAGGACTTGTCTCCTTTTTATAGTTAAAATACCCTTATAAATATTGAGCTTTTAACTGCAAAAAGAAAATAAATCTTTAAAATAAGGATGCCAAATGCAGCCTTAGTGTTCAATTACAATGTTTTCTGCAGTGTTAGAAAGTAAAACGATGGTCTTTGCAACCACGGATCTGCTAGTAATAGGAATAATGCTAGGCACATGATAGTTTTGTGCCACCAAAACTCAACATGCAATTCTACATGAATTTTGAAAAATTTCACGTATCGAGGATAGGGTAATACAAAACTTTGATGTGCCTAGCTACCATTGTTATTTTTTGCTTTTTAATGGTGCTAATCAAGGTTTTTAAAGCCGAATTGGAAAAAGAACCGATCGGGGTCTAGTTCTCGGGTCAAATGGTTTGATCATTTGAACCGAATGGATGGCCCGTTCTAATACAAAAATAAAAAATAAAAATAACCAAAACCGTTGAACGGTTTAAACGGTTTGACCCCCCAAGTCAAACGATTTACTGACTAAATCAACAGTTTTTGGCGAAATAATAGTTCTGGGATAAAAACGGACCTAACTAGTTCCCAGTTTTTCCAGTCTAACCATCTAATCCGGTCCGATTTTGAAAACCATGGTGCCAATAGAATGAGGGTACATAGCCCATCCCTCAAACCCATAACCCCCAACCTTTGGCAGCGGAATTTGGTCCAAGGTCTCTCTCCGATATCAACCTTTTACATGTTCCCGCCAAATATGACCCATTAATATGATATCCCCATATTTTTTTTATTGGGTTTGGTTTGAGTTGAACGAAATTCATGCTCAAATCTACCCGTTAACACACAAAACATGTACAAATTAAAAGATTGAACAAATAAAACTTAAATGAAAGTTGACAGAGTAATTAGATAAAATAACTTATCACTTTGTAAATGTTAGTTCAAGTTTCTCCTTTTTGTTTAACTTTTTGTGGTGTATTTATCTTAACATCTCTTCAAGAATGATAACATACAAATATAAAAGATAATGTGCAGCTGCTGTGAGGTTGGTGTGGAAAGCACTCAGTGGGAGCAGATCCGAGTTCCCCCAGATGGGCACTGAGTTTTTGGGCTTATCCAACTCCATTGATGCCCTCATTGACAGCTTTATGGTAAGTACAATGTTAAGAATCAGAAACCCATATAGACATATGCTGTTAGTCTACAAATTTAAAAAGAGTCGGACCTTTCTTGGCTTCCCGTAAAAAAGAAAGGACAGCTTTTGGAACAAAGAACCACAAAATTCCAACTTTAAACACCTCAAGAAACCATAGATCACGGTAGTACTTTGTGTGGCTTTTCTCAATAACATGACCAGAAGAGTCGTTGTGATGTGAACTTGTCCTCAAAGCCAATGGAAATGGTTGGCCTAGAGCTACAAGAAAAAGGAAATTCGATCTTTATTGGTTGATGAGGAATTGGGGTTGCGGGTAAAAGACTCAAAACAATCAGCTGAATCATATATGGTGACTGATCCACTAAAGAATGGATTCATGAGGAGAGAGATTTTCCTTTTAATTTACTTAGACAAAATCTTGACTCAAGAGACAAGCTGCAGGTAATAAACTAAGAAGGTATATAACAAATATTTAATACAAAGCACAGTTTCTAGATGATATGTTCTATTATTATAAGTGGAAGCAAATGAGATGTTAATGTAGAAGCATTTTTCTAAGCACTGAAAGAACTAAGAAGTGGATAAGAAAAGGAGGAGGATACTGGATACCCAGCTTTGCTTTCAAAACACTCTCTTCAAAGTGGAAATAGGAAATCACAATTACATCTAATAAATGAAAAGGAATATCTATCAACCTTTGCATAAAATAAAGATTAGGTGAGCCCAAGGGTTCCATGTTTCTACAAGGTTGGTTGAACTCCATTTTCCCCTTACAAAGTACTTTTATTATTATTTTTTATATGGGTAAGTGGTTTCTTGCTTAAGGCATCTTCTATGCCTTACTGTGGTAGATAAGCTGGGAATTGAACCTCTAAAAACGATGGGTCACGGGTCAAATAGTTTGATCACTTGGTTGACCTGGTGACCCTTGATATCATATAAATAAGATGTAAAATGTGCAAGTAGTGGCTAAATGGCTTGTTTATTTGCCTTCTTAATAGAAGTGCTCATGTTTTATTGAAAATATATATGTATTTAATCAATATAAATATCAAAGAGACAAAAGCAAATAATACTCATGGTCCGTTTGGTTCAAATCTTTTCATTATCTTTGCAATAGACCAATGATTCCAGTCATCGAAAACCTACAAAATTTCACTGGTTTTTGATAGATCACTCAGATTTTATGAAAATTAAAAGATTTGGGTTCTTAAAACTGAAATGGCTGTTGGTTTTTGGTTTTCATGGTCCCACCGTCCAATCTGATCCAAATATTACTGAAAATGGAGGTGCAGGATCAACCCACAGCTGAGATGGTTACTTGGCATTCTTCCCAAATGGAGGTCCAGGGTCAACCCACATCACCAAAAGCTCTTTGTGGTAAAGTCAGTGGACCTATCATCCCTTAATCCTCTGTTAATATGGGATGCAAGTCGGATGGGTAGGGTTAGGTTTATGATCAACCCAGGCCCAATCGTAAGATTTGGGCCTAAATACCCAAGCCCGAGGTTAATCCTGATCTTTTTAAATCAAGCTCAACCTATATTGTAATTTGATACACTGGGGTGGGACTTGGGCTTGGGCCAAGCTGGGGTTGATCAATGAACATACTCTAAAATTATATATGTATGTATACAAATATATATGTATATATATAAATATGTAAGAATATATATTTATATATATTTGTTTATAGTTAGTCCAGATTCGAATTACTTAAAGCTCGACCGGGGTTTAGTCTAAAAAATAAAAAGCCCGAATTCTTAAGCCCAATCCCAATCCAAGAATTGAAAATTCAAGCCTGATCTGTATAAATTCTTGGAATGAATCAGTTCGGACTCAGTTTGGATCCGCCCAAGTTGCACCCCTATCTGTGAATGTGATGTAATACCAAAAAAGTAAAAGTTAAGTACATGTTAATAATATGCCAAAGTCTAGGTAAAAAATAATAATAATAATTTCTAAATAAAGACTTTGATTTTCCATGTTTCACATTTGTTGGAGAAGAGGAGGCACCTCACATGTTCTCTCAAACGCTATTTGTCTAAGAGCAAGGTTTGCATATCTCAAAAGATCTCCACAGATCACTACTTGGAATGTGAATGAGATCCATCATGGACCCTTGTAAGCATTCTTTATATAAATTCACGTGAAGTCCGAACTCGAACGAAAAAGCAAATCTTTGGAAAAGCAGTGCAGAATATCTGACCGGGGCCGGCCGGCGGGGGGACTGATTTATGGTAGGCTGGTAGCCCAGAAAACGACTCACTAGTGGTAGTTGCATTATAAGGACTTCTTTTGAACATGGCTGCATGGGATAACTGCACAAGCCAATGTAGGCATTGCCTCTGCATGTACTTGAGTTTAAGCCCAATGTATGATGATTTTATCTAGTAGTTGAGTTGGTCACTTGTCATCCCTTGCAAAAATGGAGATGTGGGATCAAATCGAAACCGTACATTCTCCACGATAAGGTTGATGGACCCCACATGCACCCACTTGTGTAGTATCTAATGCCCAAAAGTTGAAACATATGAGCTCATCCCACTTGAGAATGTATGAGCAATGCATATAATGTTAGAGAATTGAGTAGTTGTGGGGCATATGTATACAATGGCTGATATGCATAATTATTGGTCACATAGCCCCTAACACAATCATCACATTCAACTAATGTAGACTGAAACAACGAAGCCCATATTTAGTGGTGACCCAGCCGTTGAGAATGGTCGTTTTGGCAAGTTAGGGGTGTCAATGGACTGGTTTTGGATTGAATCCTGTCAAAACCAAAATCAATTTAGATGGATTGAAATATTGGATGGACCAACAAGACATTGAATTGAACCAGTCCAGATTTAATGATCCAAAGTATTTATTGGATTGGATTAGACATGGTCCATCCGTAATGAACTTATATTGGATTGGGTTGGATTGAGATAATATCTGGTCCATTGATAGAAAATTAATTATGAATATAGGTGTCAGTGGACCAGGTTTGGGTTAGAATAAATCTAAATTAAAACAAATTTGAACAGGTTGGACGGTCTAGGCATTGAATTGGACCATTCCAAAATATTCATTGGATTGGATTGAACCTAGTCCATTTCTAATGGACACTCACATTGGATTGGATCGGATTGGACCAAATCCAATACAATTGGCACCCCTATTTGGCTTCAATACTCTCATTGCAGATAGGGGTGGCAATTTTTCCCATTCCCGATGGGACACGACTTCCCCGACCCCATTGGGTTGGGAATGGGGATTGTTTTAGCGGGGCGGGGATAGGGATGGGGATTAATAGGAAGCCCTGATTGGGGTTAGGGTCAGGGATGGGGATTGAGGTCCCAGCTCCGACCCCAAATATATATATAATATTAAATATTATTTATATTATATATATCAAAACATATTTAAATCATTATTTAAAATTTTTATTTATTTTAAATAAATTTATTTTCCAAAAAAAAATATTATCTAAAAAAGTTTCAGAATTCGGATCCCCACGAAAAATCCATCCCCATCGAGAATCGGAGATGAAGAACAAATTTTATCCCCAGTGAAAATCAAAAACAGGGATGAGAATTAATATCAGAATCGAAGTCAGGAACGGGGAGTTCCCATTCCTAATTGCAGAGGGTGCAGGATCGGCAAAGACTAACTGCAAACTTATCAACATATATATGGCCAATGCACCTTACATGCACCTTATTATTACTAACAAGTCCATGATCATAAGATCATAAGAGTTTAACAAGTCCAAGATCACTTTGGATCCATGATCATAAGATCATAAGAACTTGTCAAAAAGTTTTAAATGCCAACTGTTAACCTGATAATTCTCCTTTATTCAAGATTTCAGAAAGTTAGTGTATAAGACAAGCTATATTGAATTATAAAGAGGGCCTGCTGTGCTATTTTGGGCCCAATTTAAGCTGTGCCCCTGAACCGAAAGCTTGGCCGATTATGACCAATAAATAGAAGGAGAAATGTTGCTCACTTGCGACAAACATGATCGATGTTGTAAACTATGAGATCCCTTAGACCAAAAATGGCCAAATCAATCTATTCAATCAGTTGCATCTTCCAACGATGAGGGTAACAAATACAGAAATGGATTCGTTGACCCATAAGTTCACTATCTAGGTTCCTTTGGCTTATCACTAGAAAAATAATTAAATTCTTTCATGGCAACACCCACAATAATATATGAGGCTGTTACTGTTGCTCAAATTGGGCCAAGACGTTTGCCCCATGAGTTGATAATCCAGTCTGAGTGAATTAACGCGGTTCCTCTCTTCTTTTTAATGTCTATCTTCTCCATGTTAGAGATATTAACGACTATTAGCATCTCTTGTAGAGGTTTTCCATTACCCTTTCTTTCTTTCTTATAGCACCTGTCCCAAACATTAGCGTGTTCACTCGTGATAGGTTGTACAGCCCATCCGTACCCAAAACTTGTTACGTTGGGGCTTATGTAGGTTTCTGCCTCATAATGCATTTGAGCAAACAGAAGGTTGGGTCATGGGTGAATTGAGATAGGGCTAGAATCGAATTGAGCTTTAATCAAATAGTTCGGACTCAAGTTTAATTAGGTTCAATTCGATTTCAATTTTAATTGAGTTTAAATCTTGAGATAAGATCAATTAGTTATTCGAACTCAAACTTGACCAATAGAAACATCAACTTGAAAACTCACACGCCTGACTCATAGTCAATTAATATGAAATATATATATATATACATACACATATTAGAGAATATAATATGAAAATATATATTTTTTGTATTCTATGTATAATTATAGGAACATCTCCTGAATGACAATAAATAGTAAGAGATGTTCCCAACGTGTAGTTATTGATTCTCTGTACACACACTCTGTGGTCACTAGATCCGGTTTTGGAATTTGGGTTCCATCAGGGCAACACCCGTTCTAGTAGCTTTTACAGTCTTGCATTAAAAATATATCCACATAGGGGTGTAAACATATCAAATTCGAATTGGATCAAGCAATATCCAAATTCGAATTCGATTAGAAAATTCGATCTCCAAATTCGATTCGATATCCGACGGATATTGAAAATTAATATCCGAATTCGAATCTGATTAAATATTCAAATATTCGATTTGATTCGAATTCGATTAATTAATTATTTTAGATAATTAATAAATATATAAAATAAATATTTTATTGATATAAAGTATGTAAATATATAAATTATTTATATAACTTAATTATTATATATATTATATAAAATATTTTATATATTATATATAACAATTAAATAATCGGTCGAACTCGGATACTTATCGAATTGAATCATGTCATATTCGAATTCGAATCCGATTAACTATTCGGTAAGAATAGGATATCCAAATTCAACCGATTAGATATTCGAATTATCCGAATTCGATTTGATTATGTTAAATATTGAATTCAAAATCGAATTTTCAAATATCGTTGACTTCCTTATCTCCACACTAATGTGCTTTATTTCATGGGGAGATATTCCTTATGCAAGGTTGCAAGAGGCTGTTGGGACGGAGTGAGCACGGGCTTGATCTGACCGAAGCTGATCTCCCGGTTTTGTGAAGCACTAATTTGACTCCTAGTTGGTCTGGTCATGGGCACTTCGACCTATGTTAAACTACTCGTGGCTCCTTGTTTTATTGAACATTTTAAAAATGTTAACGACATAGCTTCCACCAGTTTAGGTGGAAGTACCTGACCCAAATTGGATTTCCTCCTCACAAAGCTGAATGCACACATGCAAGGGCTGTGAGGTAGATGTGAAGACCAATTTTGCGAAGGAATCGGAACTCCCTATGATTATGATTAGATGGAAACAAAATATTGCCGTTTGTAATAGTATATGAAAACTTTTTTTAATCAATCTAGGGCTCTATATCTACCCCCTTTAAGAGTCCGTATCTCCTACCCACGTCCCTGTTCACGCCATAAATTTTGGACACATGTCCATTAATATGTGCTTCTTTTTAACATATGCAAAATTGCATGTGAAGTCAAATGGACGTAATGGGACGAATGTTAAGTCCATCCCGTTAGAACTCAGAATTCACCCATTACCTCAATTAATTTCCGTCTTAGCTATATCGGTATTGACCGAATCACAAGGTTGGTAAATGATGGTCCTTTGGATTTTCTAGCTGTAGAAGATCTTCCCACCTATGAACTTTGCCTTCGTGGTAAGATGATAAAACGGCCATTCGGCGGCAAGCCTGAAAGATGTACGGACACGCTTGACCTCATACATAGTGATGTATGTAGGCCCCTGAATGTTAGGACTCGTAACCAACACGTATACTTCATCACCTTCATCGATGATTATTCGCGGTTTGGTTACGTGTACCTAATGAGACACAAGTCTGAATCCTTTGAAAAGTTCAAGGAGTTTAGACAAGAGGTCGAGAAACAGTTGGGGAGAGAAATTAAGACCCTTCGATTGGAGAGTCAGGGCGTGCACGGCAGAGTTCACCTGCCAAGAGAATGTCAGTTAGCACCAGTAAGGTGACAATTTGCAGAAGTTTAAAGTATAACGAGACTTACCACCATAGAGTGGGTAGCTGCCCGAGCTCTGAGCTGAGAAGGCGATAGCTCAGCCAATTCGGAGACCACCTCGGCATAGCCCCTTTGCTCTTCCAAAAGTCGTGTTGCGGGTTCAAGATGCTCCGAGCTGTTCCTTCACTCCCTGAGAAAGTGGCGGGCACGGGAGCGGGCTCTGTAGTGGTCTCGGGAGTGGGCTCCGTGGTTGTCTCAGGAACAGGCTCCGCAATTGTCTCGGACTCCCGAGGTGGGAGGTTCTCTGACCCCTCCAAGTCAATCACAGAAGCTACAACAGGCTGTTCGGGCTCCGGAGTAGGAGCCCATGGAGACTCAATGCGAGCTCTCTTTGTAGCTCGCTTCTTTCTCCCCTCCGTTTTTCCAAAGAGTTTCTCTGCACTAAGTCGCTCTATAGGACCTGCAATAGAGTTTGGCGTTAGTAATGCTACCAAGAAGTAGAAACTAGCTACCGAAGAAAAATAATGACTCTAAACAATGTGACCTACCAGGACTCAGACCAGCCTCAATGAGCTTGTTCTCGGTGATGAAGTCCTTGTAGTCAAAGTCGAGCTCTGCCCAAGATTGGAACATCTCCCTTGTATCCTTGTCCAGCGTAATGCTAGAGTTCTGAATGGCCACCCTCCAGTGAGTAGGGAAGGGCCATTCCGCAGGGCTCCGAAGTACAAATAATCCCGTTTCTAGGCCAGGATTTTATTGAGGAGGTCATGTAGCTGCTTGTAGCCCGGGCGAGGGGACAGGTAGTAAGTCCGCCTATGCTCGGGGAGAACGCTAGAAGCATTCTTCTTTATGGAAAGTATGGAGGCGAAAATGTCAAGGTCGAGAGGCAGGGCGTAGTCAAAGAAAAGGGAGATGGTACCGACCACGTTCCGAATGGAGTTCGGGTGGAGCTGGTCTATAGTGATGTCGAAGTGATTTAACACTTCAATAATTAGGGGTGTAGTGGAAGGCGGAGTCCGGCCACGAGCTATTCCCCAAAAATCACGATCTCGTCACGACCGTGTTCTCAAGGGAAGTTGCCCGCAAGAAGGTGGTAGGTATACTCCCAAGGATGGTTATACCAAGCTATTAGCTCCTAAGCCTGTCTACCGTCATGGTAGAAGGATCGAACTTGTCTAGTATCCGACCTCGATTAGGGGTGGATGTCAGGTTACTCGAGGTCTCCCGCACCTCGTAGGTGGAATGTGCCTCGGAGTCACCTACTTGAGCCGAGGTACCCACCTCAGGCTCATCTAAAAGACTTCCAAAGCTATGGTCTCACATAGCTACGAACTGAAAAATGAACTAAGGGAAGCTAGCTACGAAACTGAAAAGATTGAAACCAAACTAAAGAGGAGAGGCTAAGGAGACTCACCAAGGAAAGACGACCGAAATAGGAAGATTGGCAGACTGGAAAACCCGAGCTGAAGAGCTTAGCCGCGACCTCAAGACGAGTTTTGGCGAACTTAAGGCGGAGAAAATGACTGGAGTCCCCCCTATTTATAGCCGATATACTCGAGATTCAACGGTTGAGATCAAGACGATCTAACGACCCCTGAGGTGAAATTAGTTTTGCGCATTTTTTGACGTCTGCAGAGTCTATAGATCGCGTGACGTCCGCGCGTGAACTGTACTCGACCCGGGTTATCCTTGATTGAGCCAAGCAGCGAACTGGTCCAAACAACGAACGCTGATGAGGCGGCCTAGACTTCAGGCCAAATCCACCTGTCATGTCGTGAACTCCCCACACTAGGTCGGGACCCCTGGCTCGGGGAGTGGGGGGCAATTGATGGAGGGTGATTTGACCCGATCTCATCATAAGATGACACGTGGACGTGACTCAGCATAAGTGACAACTCAGCACGACTAGTCCGCCAAGATCCAGCATGGCAGCTTGTTACGAGATGACACTCCGATTACCCCGAGCTAAGGTTCTTCCAAGTCGGGAATATCCCGAGCTGAAGGCACTTCGGGTTGAGCTTGGGAGCCTCCTAAGTTAGAATAAATTTACTCCTACCCAAACCTAAGTAGGCCACCTCGGGTAGAAGCACCTCAATACGACACCTGCAACTTGACATAGGGTAGCTCGGTACAAGGCAACTTGCAGAAGAGCAGCTCGGTACCTGCCAAACTTGGAGACCTACACCCACATCTCTCGCCAGGCGGCATCATGCTTGCCAGCCCTTAGAGGTGTCCCTTGTCTGGTAGGGCCGTACTCTGCAACAATTATCTGCGCCCACCAGCTCAACCCTGGCAACTAATGGCTGCAGCAGAGAATCAGAGGCGGTTATGCCAGATCTGTCAGGACACCGCCATATAAGATCTCCAACCCCCAAAGAGCAAGGGTATTGCAACTTGCGTGATCTGCACTCTAGCCCTTTTATTTTTCTCTGCAACTCTCTGTTTCAACTCTCAATTTTCTCTCCCAATTACTAACTCAAGCATCGGAGTGTTCCCGTCGTGTGAGCTCCCCGGGATCCCTTCATCTTCTTCTTTATAGGTGCTTTGCCCGCTGCCAGCTAGGAGCGCAACCACTTCCAACTAGGAGTGACCAGGTCGCACATCATCAGATGCCGAGGTGCCTCTAATATTCTTGAAATGAACATCGCTGATCTTTACACGATATGGTTGTCGGCCAAAAACAAAAATAGAATCAATCAGTGGTTCTGACTTCTGAGTGATGAGTATATATAGTAAATATTTTTTGTATTGGTTGAGGTTACTTAACCATCGGTGTATCGGTGAGCATGTCCTCGATTGCCGGTTGTTGGATGTTGGTTGAATCTCTTGGAATAGGACGTTGTGGAGAAGAGAAGAAGGTTAGCTGATGGAGTACAGAGAGAATAAGATGTCGGTGAACACGTTGCCGGTTACCAGTTGCCTATGAAGTTTCTTGGAACAGTACGTTGTAGAGAATGAAACACTGTTAGGGTTCTTGGGAAGGGAAAAATAATTATTTTTAGGTTAAAAAATTACTGGGATAAAGGGTGAATTATGAGTTCGGGATGGACTTAATGTCCGTCCCATTATATCTTTTTGACTTCACATGCAATTCTGAACATGTAAAGAAGAAACATATATTAATGGATATGTGTCCAAAATTTATGGCATGGGCGGGGACGTGGATAAGAAGTTGTGGGCAGGAGATCCGGACTCCACTTTTAATGCTTTTATTAGGAAAAATAGATTAAAAAAAAAAAAAAAAAGAAAAAAACAGTCCCATACTGCCAATCGTGCCTTCCGTGTGCCTGTTTGCCTAATAGGTTGATGCAGCATTATTGTTAATGTATATGAACTAGATATAATAATGGATTGACGACCCTTTTCAATGTTATTTAGTATTAATTCTATTTCTAAAGAATATTCTATCAATAGCTAGTTGCATGGCATGTGCATTTACGTGACATAGAGAGAGAGAGAGTAAAGAATGAGAAAAATATATGTATCAAGGTTCATACAGCATTATTGTTAATGCATATGAATGATATGTATTGGGTTGACAACACCATTTCGACCAAAAAAATATTGACAACACTTTTAAATGTTATTTAGTATTAATTCTATCCTACTGAATGTTTCTTAAGACAAAAAAAAAAAAAGGTTTGGAAACTTGTTCTTGGTTGTGTACTTATTTATTTATTTGTTTGTGGAGGGAGAATTTGTTTTTGTTTTATAAAACATAATTTTAGTGATTTTGAGAATATGATTTGTTTTTTTGGAAAGGAAATCATCGTGTTTTCACTTCTCAAAACAAAAACAAGGTTATAGCACTGAGAAGTGAGAACATGTTCTTATTTTTTTCCTGATGTGGCAACTTTGAAAACAAAAGCATTTATATTCTTGAACACCCTTTTAATGTAAAAGCTTGCCAAATATACTATTAGAAATGACACGCCATTGACACGCCATTTATAGTTTTTCCTTTGTTTTCTCTTTACTTTTAGGCTGTGATTGTTTCACTTTTCACATAAAAGTGTGGATACAATGTGAAACTTTTTTGAACTAAACCTGATAAAGGTAGATTTGGCCTGACCCCCTGGCTGTGCGACACGTGGAAGAAGACGGGTGACTTGGCAGGAACGCCAGGTTAGCACTGTGACGTAGCACGGCCGTATCCCAAAGAAAGGCTCGAGCTCTCCAGCTCCCCAAGAGGAACCCACGCTCCCTTGGAGCGAAACCCGAGCTCTCCCTAAAGGATCCCGAGGCTAACTGCGAGGCCCGCGAGGGGCAAGGTCCAGACTAGTCCACCTCGTGTCAGTTTGGACCATATGCCAGCACTTTAGGATGGTAGGACCTACACATCCGAACTCAAGACTTCACCTCGCGCACCACTCCGGCACCTTGGCTCTAGGTCGTACGACTGTGAAACCATGTCTGATAGATCCGTACTCTGAGGCAACATGCCTGACTGGTCTGGGTCTGATAGATGGCAATCACGCCGTAACAACCACCTGCCACCGCCATCCCAGTTGTGGTAGAGACGACCCTGACAGAGGGGACAATGGCTGTTATGTCTGCCCCCCCCTCCCTCCACAGAGGCGGTTGTACCTGACTTGGCAGAAATTTGGGAGTAAGTGTACCAGGTGGCTATAAAAGGCCTTCCCCCCCAAAGAAAATGGTATGTGATATTTGTGCTTTTTCTGGTCGTGAAATCCCTTATTTTCCTTGCTTTCTCAAGAATATAAACTTAAGCTTCGAAGTGTTCCTACCGGGTTCTTCCCCATAAATCTCTAGTTTCATCCTTGCTCCGTCAAATGCAATGCTACCAGCAGCTAGGACCGACTGGATTGCGCATCATCATTACCCTCTATTTCTTTGTTTGAGAAAATGTATAAAAGTCAAATTATTATAGTTTTAATGCCTAATGTAATGGCTACTAAAATGTTCATATTTGTGTATTTAATCCTTATCTAATTGTAAGGGTTGAAAATGTAACTTTAATTATTACTTTCCACATCATTTAATCCCCTTTCATTAAGTCTTATACTTAATGTATTAAATCTCATTTTTCTCTTATTATAAATCCTATATTCAAGTTATTTTTCATTAATAAATGCTACTAATTAGATATATGTCAATATTTTTAACAATATAAACACATGTTTTAAAAATGTATTGAAAACAAAACCATTTTTACCCAAGTGGTTGTTATGCAATTCAACCATTCAAATCAAATTGATCAATCTTTGAAGTCATAGTTAGGTAATAAAATTTTTAAAATAAAAATAAATGTAGAAAATTATAAAAATATAGAAAAACTAAACACATATATGATATTTTTATTAACTAAATTAAATAAATAAGTGTAATAAACAATAAATATTTTTATGGATAATGAAAATAAAATATAGTAATTAATAATAAAATAGTTCAACTTTTACGTTAAATGTGTTAACCTTTAATGTCATAAATAAATAATAAAATATAAAAATAAAACAATACATAAATTTTGCAAAAAATAAAGCATTCAGGCACATGTGTAATATCATATATTTATCATATTCAACAAAAAGTAAGTGTGACATGTCATAGTTATTTTTATACACAATATATATATATATATATATATATATATATATATATATATATATATACAAAGAGAGAGAGAGAGAGAGAGAGAGAGAGAGAGAATTGAACACATTTATAATTCTATGTTTACACTACTATTAAAAATATGAATAAAATTGTAAAACTTTATTTTAACTAAAATACTCATTTTTTAATTTAGTCCATCTATATAAGTCCTACACTTTTTTTTCTGATAAATGAACAAAAGAAAACAAATACATAAAAAAATAAACATTGCAAAAAGAAGAGTATAACGAATTAGGTAGGCCTGTCAATAATACTTAAAAATTCACAACTCGATCCGATTATCACATATATGAATGAGATGTTTATATAATTAGATTTAAATTTTGTAATCTTCATCCAATTAATAATAAAAAACAAAAAATAAAAATACAGAAAAGTTTATAAAAAATTTAGTATAATATTGCTATCATTATCTTCATCTATAATTGACACATACACACTTACTGATAAAAATGATAAGAGAAATACTCCACTTGAACCAACAAATAAGAAGAAAACAAGCGCAACCTAAGGCAAAAAGGAAACACCATAAATGGTCATTTACTAAACACTCCTATAGTGTAATGAATTTACTAAAAATTATTCTATAGTTTGTATTTTACTAAAATATCCTCAATGGTTTGCCATCAATTTAATTAATTGACCTTCCATCAAATCAAAGTGGACAATAACTGTTTTAATCCTAACATCAATTAAAATAAATTTAATGAAAAGAAACTAATAACAAAAATGCCATGCCCTAGTAAAACATGGACAACCACTATATTTTTTCTCTATTTGGTCAATTTTGTTTTCTATTCAAAAAGTATAGGGGTACTATTAAAATAAACAACTATGGATCCATACTCTTGAACATTTTCCCACTCAGTTTAGGTATAATTTTGGAATAAACAACCATGGGTCCATTGAACATTTTCTAGTCAGTTTAGATGATCATATTACTATTTTTATATGGCAAAACAAATATTTATTAAAGAAATATTGATTAATTAAATAGATTGCAAACTATAAGGAGTACTTTAATAAAATTACATACGATAAGTTTAAATAAATGTATAAAACTAAGGGGGTATTCTAGTAAATTACCCAACTATAAAAGTAGAAAAGTAGCAACTCGTCAACGGGGGAGGACCGGAGAACTCGATGAAGAAACTTTCCTCGAACTAATAAAACAAACAAACGAACAAGAAAACGATTTTCAACGTTTAAAGAGGACCGGGAAAAAGCGGAGACTAGAAAGTAGAAACGGGTTTTTGTTTTTTTGTTTTTTTGTTTTTCCTCTGAAAACGAAAGAGGGAAGGAGCAAAAGTTTTCTGAACAAGAAGAAAGAGACAAGAGATAAGAGAGTGTCTGTAATGGAGATTGAAGATGCACCGACGTCATTGGGGCCCAATGGGGACAACAGAGGCGCCGGCGGGAAGTTGAGGAAATCGGCACGGAAACCTCCGGCAACCCCATATGCCCGTCCCGCCAATCAAACCCAAACCGGCCGAAGCAAAGAGAGGGGTTGGTTCTCGAAGCTCCTCGACCCTGCTTCTCGCCTTGTCTCCAGTGGCGGTACCAGACTCTTCCCTTCTTTCTTCTCCAAAACAAATCAGGTGGAGACTCCCGCCGTTGAAGACCCTGGTGAGTTCTTCTCTTTCTTTCCTTCTACTTTTGATATTCTATTTTATCTTTCTTCTTCTTTGACGTAACTATTCACCTTTCTTTCGGAATTAGGGTTTTACGATTATCGTTTTGATCAGCTAGCGTTAATATGTCGCGTAAATGTGGATTTCTCTCTGATTTACATCATACGTGGGGATTTTTTTTAGAAGTTGGTGCATTTGGAATTGTTTCTATTAGGAATTGAAGATAATGGGAAGTTGTATAAATCAATTTTTTAAACATTCAAATTGGGATAAGTTTGTGTTTTGGTAAATAGTTAGGTTGGGTTAATGAATACTGCATCCTAGGAGGATCATTTGTTTACTCATACCGGACGTAGAAGTTGCGGGCAGCAACATCATCAATGTGAACTTATTTGAAGGGTAGCTAAGAGATAATGAACCTATTACAATGAAGATGGTCCCTAAAATGGTTACTCGATTTTAGCTTATAGATGCGTCACAGAAATTATATATACATTTCAATTGGATGGTTTGACATGTTGTCCGGTTGTCTATATTGACTCACTACTTAGTGAGGTAGTCTGTTGGACAATATCTATCTGTTTTTGACTTGGTTAGTGAAGTAGTCTGTTGGACAACATCTATCTGTTTTTGACTTGGTTACAGACGTGAAAGTTAGTACCTTGACAAAGTCAAGGAGAATATGGCTTCCAAGGTTTCAAGTGTTTGGAGCATTAGAAATCGCATATTTGATATTTGAATTTAAAACTTATATATAAATGTGAGTGAGTACTTCAAATGAGTTGTGATCAAGGGAGTGGGGAGTTGCTGGGTGATGTGTGATGTCTAGGAAATTAGGAACAAACCTATTGAGGAACATATGTGGCAACTTTTTGCAATTCTCATCGTTGGCCACCTTAGCCATTTGGAGGTGAATAGGCAACAACTAAAGAACCTTACTATTAAAGCAATTTCCTTTATCCTGAACAAACCCCAAGATTGCCTAATTTCAATGTGAAGTAATCTCACATTCTTCTATTTGGGGACACAACACAGAATCTCTTCAGGGTTTTCAGGACAAAGTCAACAGAAATAGATGACATTGGAGCCTTGACCTTGGTATTGGGATGTAAGTTGGCTCTCTTCCATCTAAGCATTTTGCTCTGTCATTTAGATCAAAGTGCATCTTGAAATTCATATGAAATCTGATATTGAACGCTTAGAAGATTATTCCATTGGAAAATTAGATACTCTTAAAAAGGAATGGAACTTACTTTATTCAGAACAAGGTTTGTTGTCACAATCAACTTTGAGGAGCTACAGTTGGATTTTTTTGTGTGCAAGGGTTGGTGAGATGAATTTGGATTCATTTGGTTGATTAAGAGATTACTTGCGTCACAGAAACAGTTAGTGGTTTGTGCTTGAGACATTTAAAACTTCAAATAAAGATTTATTAGGAAAGCGATTATGTAATTTTAATGAGGAGATGGGAAGCTGGTGGAAAAAATCCACTACCACCAGATATGGCCCCCAAAAATTCAAATGGGCCTTTTGTGAGGAAAGAACCTGTTATGGTTTGCTGTTTGGATTGGTATTAAGAAGAATTACTTTTCTTAATTGAAAGTTATTAGATGTAAACTGGGGAATGGAGTCAAGAGTAAGGTACTAAGGTTTTGGAGGGATCTATATCTTGATGTATTTACTCTTCATGAAGATATGCCATTATTTGAGGTGGCTGAAGAAAAAGGGTTCCTGCTATGAATTGAATGGAGTCCAAGGCTTTTCTATGATCTAAATAATTGGGATATAGACAACTGATAAAAAAAAGGGATATAGACACCATAGTGTTGTTATTTGCTAAAACTACAGTAACCCAACCTCTCTTAATGAGGTTGACACTAGAGTCTCTTTATGATTCAACATGTATATTCTTAGTCCATTTGTTTTTCTAGAATGCTATTTTTTGTGGCCACTGGCACCTATCTTTGTAAGATAGCATTCATGCCGTGCACTTCTTTCTTATGTAATTGCCTCACGAAGAATGAGTTTCTATGCAGAGGGGTAGGGGATTAGCATAGCAGCATACCGAACACCATATGCATCCTATACTTCATGATCAAGATATAGTGAACCACTTCCTACTGCATTGTTGGTTTTGCTCATTTCTTTGATTGCATTTTAGGAGTGTTTGAGGTTAAATTGCTTTCCTAGTTGAATGGCGAACACCTTTACTTTGTGGCATGTGAAGTTTTCCTAGTTTAAGCTGACCCTGTACAGTGTACAAAAAATGCATCACAGCCCTACCCTCTTTCTTTAAAGAACTATGTAGGCATAGAAACATCACTATACAAAGAAACCTGTTAGGGAGCCAAAGCTTTTAGGCTCGGGGAGTTAAGTCCATTGTACGACAAGTATACTCCAGGTGAAGGAAGACTGTGTCACATCAACAACAACTGTCTAACAACAACCTGCCAACTTGATCAAGAGAAGTTAGAAGTTATATGTTGGATTCTTGATGTATTCAGATTTCCGCCCATATAAGAGGGCAGTTGTAAGGAATAATAATCAAGGAAGAAGTCATTGATCTCTCTCTCTTTGTGTTGCTCTCTCCCCCTCATTTTTCCCTTTCAAGAGATTGCATCCTCTTGAAGTGGTGCTTGTGTTGGCCAAAGTTCAACAAAATTGGTATTAGAGCCTACGCTGGTGCCAATTCAAACAAGATAAAGAGCATGCGATCAGAATTCGTGGAAGACAGGATTGATAGTACGGCGGTCGGATTACACAAGGTCTCCAATGACACAAGAATTAAAGGAGGCAGTCACAGGTTAGTGTTGCATATGGGAAAGAGGCGCTATGACTAGCAATCATGATAATTAGGGAAGTCAATGGGTTAGGTTAAACGGTAAATCTGGCTTGACCTATCCCTTTAGGGTTGGGTTAGGGTCAGGTCTATTCAAGTGTAGGGTCGGGTTAGGGTTTTGGTTATTTAACCCAAGTTGAGTTTGAGTTTTGGCTGACCCACCCCACTGGGTCATGATACCCTTATGTATATATAGGGTGTTCTTGTAATTTGCTAACTTCTAACTCCATAGCCTTAAAGCTTAGGATTTCTTTTTATATTTATTTTGGTTTTTCTTCTTTAACTAATGAAGAAAGTGACACCTTAGAACCTACAAACCAAATTCCAACTTAAATTAATGGCTTTTAGGTTTTGAAAATTGTTACAAAAATACAATATAAGGTTGTTGGTTGATATTGGATTTAACTCTATAGGTTCAGGGTGTGTTTAGAAATTACATATTACTTAGTTGAGCTGATTACACTGGGTTAGGGTTGAGGTAAACTCATACTGTATCTGACTGATTGACATTCCTTTGACAATGAAATAGTAGGTATTGGGGGTGAGAATGGTTGCAATGATGGCATGGGAAGGGGCAAAACATACATCGTGAAGTTGGACTTTCCAACCTTCATTGGTGATGGCCTTGTATCATAGATCTTTAAGGCAAAAAGGTATTTTGAATTTCATGAAACCCTTAGTCACCAGAGAGTCTTGATTGCATCTTTTCACCTAGAGGGGGAAGCCATTTTATGGATTCAGTGGTTCAAGGCGAACCCACCCCCAGCTCTTGTGGGTAGACTTCACCAAAGCCCTTTGCATCCGCTTTGGACTGATGGGATTTGAAGATTTTTATGAGTTCCTCTTTAATCTCCAATAGGTAGGCTTTGTGAGAGACTACCAAATAGAATTTGGGAAGCTGGCAATAAGGGCATAGGGGTGGCCAGAGAAGGCTCTTCTACAGTGTGCTTCATCAGAGGGATTAAAGAAGAAATTAAGGTGGAACCGAAGGTGATGCAGCCTACCACCATATTAGCCACGGTGGGCCTAACCTGTTTATAGGGGGAACAGTTAAATCAATTAAGGAGGATCAGCTGGTTATACAGAGCCAAGCTGAATAATTGATCTAGTCCCGGTTTGACTCTGCGCAGCCCAAAAGTTAACCAAACCAAGGCCTAAACCTAGAAATCATTTGATTATGCCCCATCCCCAGGCCCTAGTGCCCTTCAAGAAGCTCTCATGAGCCGAGATACAAGCCTGTTGTTGAGCAGTTCTAAAGAGTAGGGTGGTTTGGGAATTGGTAGGATTCAAGAATAAAACATGGCTTTGTAAGGCAAGTGGTTATAGAGAGTCCCGAAGAATGAGAGGCTTCATGGCATTTGGTGATCAAAAGCATCTATGGGTTACATCCAAATAGTTGGGGTTCAGGGCTTGCCAGGGGTGTGACTTTGAGAAGCCCCTGGAGGTCAATTCTGACTCCATTGCCTACTTTCATGCAAAATATATGGTATGATGTGGTTTTAGGGCAAAGTGTAAAGTTTTGGTAAGATACTTGGGGTGGGGAGCTCTCCTTTTTGTCAAACCTTTCCAAGACTTTATAGGCTGTCCAACTATAAAATAGTTTAATTGCGGATGTGTTTTCCTTTGGAGAGAATGGTTTAGTTTGGGATTTGGGTCTAAGAAGGCCTTTAAGGGATTTTGAAACAAATGAGCTGTTCTCTCTTGTAACCTTTCTTGAAACCTTTGTTTTGTCTTCATCAGGGAATGGTGAGAGAACTTGGACCCCTAATACGAATGTTGTTTCACGTGCGCCTCCTTTTTTCAATCTTTACTTCTCATTTTAGAAGCTCAACCTTTCCCGGTTAAAGAGGTATGGGGGATGCCTGATTCCCCCTAAAGTAAAGTTTTTTTGTTGGGAGGTTGTCAATCAAATCAATAACACCCATGAGAGGCTCCAAAGGAAATGGAAGCACTGGGTTCTCTCTCTCCTCATGTGTGTTCTCTTTATTGGAAGAGTGGGGAAAATGCAAGCCATCTACTGTTACAATGTCTGCATGCTTCTAGACTATGACAACTCTTCTTTTGTTGTTTGGAAAAACTTGGGTGGCACAGATGTAGTAGTAGATCTTTTCAAATCAGATATTTTTGGTGGCTCAACTCAAAGACGAAAGGTTGTTTGGCAATGCAGTCGCGGGGCAGTGCTATGGGGTTTATGGTGTGAAAGAAATGCAAGGATTTTTGAAGAAAAGTGCAAAACTGTACAGGAAGTGTTTGAACTTACCAAAGTAAGGGTAGCACAAGGTTCAAAATATCGGCACACCCCTGTGTATTGGCAGGGGCGTATCGGGACTTAAAATAACACACTTTTATATTTTTTTTAGTTTTTTTTTTCAACATTTGGTTTTTGGGCCTAATTTTGATCATATTTTTCATTAAAAGAGGCCAGTTCCTGAAACACCTGTAATAGGCATATCGTGAAGCCACCGATATGATACGATACACCCGATATGGGGCATATCATATTGAAATTTTGAACCTTGGGGTAGCACACAGGGCTGTGATGTGTGGAGATTTTCAAGGGGTTTCTATCAATTATCTGCTTAGGGAGTGGTAGGTGGTGACTGGTGACAGAGTTTCAGCATACTCGGCAACAAAGGATGGTAGTTTGGTCCCCTCCTAATCTAGAGGTGCTCTTCCTGTTTCAAAAAAAAAAATGACGGTTGCAGCCTTGGAAACCCAGGGCTCTTGGGGGTGGGAGGAGTAGTTAGAGACCATGAGGCAGTATCATTCTAAGTTTCTCAGGCCCGTTGGACAGGGAAATTCCTCTATAACTGAACTTTTGGCCTTGGTTCAGGGCTTGAAGTTCTTGGTTAGGTAGGAGCTAAGGAATGTGGAAGTTGAAGGTGGCTGTCAAATGGTTATAGGTTGGATGACAAGGCAAGACCAAACTCCTTGGAAGTTCAGACCTTTAGTCAGAATGGCTCAAGCTCTAGGTGCTGACTTGAACGCCTCATTCAAGTGGATGCCTAGGAATGCCAATATATTGGCTGACTCTCTGGCTAAAGCTGGGATGCCCAGGACTGGCTATTAATGCATATTTTGTTATCAGTGCTGTTTCTGCTTTGTTGTATTTCTTTTTCTCTTTTGCCAGATGTGGATGGCCTCTTGGGAGGCCCAGCTTTGCACGCTTCTTTGGCTGTGCCTTTTGTGTGCAGTTTGATTTTAATGAATATTCTCCATGTGTTGCTTATAAAAAATGAAAGGATCCTGACCCTAATAGCTGTCCACACAAAGAAGATGGACTTGGATGGGGCTCTAGACTTCTAGGTCTATTACACTGATGGGGCAAGGTGAGGCACACACCTTTTCGAAGCAATGTGCAAAACTGCAAAAAAATAAAAATAAAACTTAAATTTTAAAATACATGTTTTAAACAAATTATTATCTCAAATTAAAATACATAAACATAACACGTAAAACATGTTTAAAATGAAAACTTAAAAATAAAATCAAGCATAACATATAAAACATATTCAAGCATGTAAAATTCTCAATCTCATTATTTTTCCCCAATTGCATTACCTCAAATAGCTAATGTGATGTTAAACACAAGTTTCAAAATTTCGTCATGTATAGTCTTGTTTCGGCCAATACGTATCGTATTGGTGGGTCACCAATACGTGAAATAGAGGGAGTTTCAGGGTACGACCTGTTTTATGGGGTAGCCGAGCCTTTTACCGACCCCCTACACACGTTTGAAAAAAAAACTATAAAAAAATAAGTGTGTTAATAAAAAGTCCGATACACCCAATTCAACGTATTAGACTATATCAATACTTTGGACGTTGGTTAAACATTATGCATTCCTTATGGCTTATGTTACGAGCCGCCTTTGTACCAAGCCCCTCGAGGCAAGCCCAAACAAGTTCATATTAGGGTCTTAAATTCTTAATCCCTATGAAAGAAGATTATATAATTTTAATTGTCTTTTAGAATATCTTTTATTAGGATGAATGAATGAACAACACTAACAAATAGAGGGTTTTTGGAGCTCTCAACCTAGCTGTTAGGCATTAAAAAAGCGCAAATTTTCAAAAGGTGTGTGCCTAGGCTGAAGCACAATGTGCCCTAGGCACACCTTTTGAAAGTGCTATGCTTAGGACTAGACCTCTTCATGGGCCGAGTAGCTTGACGGGCCAACCCAACTCAACCCATTCTAAGTTAGGCTTGGACATGAATTTAGGCCCATGGGCTTGGGTTCAAAAATTAGGCCTGATTTTTTGTTGGGCAAGGCTCAGGCTTTCTCGAAAAAGCTTGGCCTGAGCTCGAGCCCGACATGAACATGATAATATATTATATAACAAAAAAGTATATTTTACAATAAAATATATACAATATGTTTTTTTCTTTGTTCCTCTTCTCCCTTTTCAAGTCAGTCGGATCTTTCATTATTTTTGGGTTTTGAGGTCTTTTAATATAAATAAAATAGTTTTTTTATTGAATAAAAAAAGAAAAAAATATTTTTCCCAAATTTCTAGCCAGGCTGTGGGCTCAAGACCTAGGCCTGATGGTTGGACTTGGCTCAGGCTCGGGCCTGAATGTGTTCTATTAATACAGAAACAAAGCCCGACCCAGACCCAGCCCATGAACAGGTCTGCCTTGGACCTAGGCAAGGTGCATACCCTAAAATGCACTCACCTCTGTGCCTAGGCGTGCCTTTTAAATCACTGATTACCATGCTACTGCCAAGTTAGTAGACCCACTCAATTTAGAGAAAAAAATTGACTAAAAATGCTTTCCCTCTTTAGATGCAACTTTTCACATTTGGTCTTCAGAGTTGGGATGAACTTTAACCTGAGCGATATCATTCAGCAACCATCATCTCCTGAAGCTCCCACTCATAAGTATTTCTGTGCAAAACAGGGGCCCAGACTGCTTCTCCATCAATAGTTTCATACCAATCTTTTACTACAGTATCCCTGTTTAGAGCTTTATTAAAGATGTGAGGATGGGACTGGCTGAGGGGTCTTCCTCTACCCTTCGTGTCATACAGAAAGAGATGCTTTCCATTTCCCGGCTTGGGAGCAATTAACTGAGAAAAATCATCTTTTAAGCTTCATAATGCCTCCCTAGATGCTTGCCCCAATAATAAGCCTTATGCATCAAAGGTGACCAATTGTTTACCTCACTCCCATACTTGCTTTTAATAACATCTTTCCAAAGCTTATCCGTCTCATTGGCATACCTCCATAGTCATTTCCCAAAAGAGCTCTATTCATAAGGTGAAGAGATTTAATGCCTACCATAGTTTTCAAGGCGCCAAGGCGAGGCTAGGCGACAGGGGGGGTGCCTAGTCGCCTAGGTGATGGATTTTTTTTTTATGTAGGAAAAATAGATCCTAGGGTAGTTCCCTAGGTACCATAACCAGGTTTCCTTAATATTTATTCATAATTTTCATAAGAAAAGTATAGAGTTAATGTTAAAGTATAGAAAATCAACATATTAATGAGAAGAAGAAAAAGAAGGAAAAGAACATTCAGAAAATATAAGGGCTGAACCCTTATTTTTGTTATAGGAAAAGAAGAAAAAAAGTAGTAGTAGAAAATGTATTGATTAGACAAAATTTTTAAGTTCTTCCTTACTTATTGGTTCAGGTTTTAAAGTCTTTGAGGGTTCAATACAGAATTTAGCAATGTTTGTATTGATTAAACCCTAACAAATAAGAAAATAATAAAAAAATTAGTATATATAAACACACAAAATGAATATTTTAGTTTAGTAGTGCCTATTTTATAATTATAATGTCAAAAGATAAAGAATAGAAGTATTTTATAGTACATAGTACAAAACTGCTTGGCGATTAGGTGAGGCGAGCCTCAAAGGGTGCCTTGTCGCCTAGGCGTCGCGTTGACAACTAGGATGCCCACCCCACCTTCTATCTTAGGCAGACAAACTTGAGGTCATGCTACAAGATCAAATTTCTTCTATCATTGACCCCATCCTGTAAGAAGCCCCATCTGGTTTTCTCCAAAGAATTTAGAACCGAGGCTGGTGCTTTAAATAAAGACAAGAAATATATGGGAAGATTAATCATTAGTGACTTGTGAGAGCACTCTGAATTAGTGTCCCCCTTCCCCCCTTTTAGACAAGTAGTTATTCTTCCAACCTGCCAAATTGCAATGAAACCTTTCTAATATTTGGGTCCAATAACTTGTTGGACTTACTTTCGATGGGAGTGGACTACACTTGCATCCTAGCATGGCAGCTATTTCTGCAATTTTTGGAACGCCATCAATAGGGAAATGTTTATTTTCAGACCACAGGTAACTTCAAAATCTGTTAGAAGACATCTTAAAAACAGAAAGTTCTTATCCTTTTTTTTGAAGATAAATAAAAATAAACTTTATTAGAGAAAAGAAAGGATAAGGAGATTATAGCAGGGTGATAAGGAATCATCCAGCAATAGCAGACCCAAAAAGCAACAGGCCCACCCTAACAAAGACCCTAAAAACAGAGAAAAAACCTACAAACATATCAAAGCACCTTAAGAAACAAGCCTATATCCAAATACAAATATCACAACAAAATCACAGAGGTCCCTACCACCAACCCCTAAAACAACTAAAACACACAATAGACTGAATATCCCAGAAACCCAAATCCTGCCAGAAGATACATATGAAAAACATCCTGAAACCAAACAATCCAACTGATGAAAAGCTGAACTTAAACTTTATCCATTTTCTCATCATGCCCACTGTCTAATATAGAAATCTCTTGTCTCATCTGGGTAACTTTCGTTATCTTTCTCCCTTTCTTTTTTAATCCCGCTCCATATACTCCTAGCTCCAATCCTTTGCTCTCATAAAGATAATTGAGTTATCAGAAAATTGAGGAAGTGAGGTATTGTTGCTGCTTACCTTAAAGCCCTCAAGATGTCCTCCTTCAGCTTTTTTTTACCATCATGCTAAGAGCCTCTACTACTATTGTGAAGAGAATGGGTTATAGAGGATCGTCTTGTCTGAGACCCCTCTTTCCTTCATAATAGGTTTTAGGAGAGCCATTTATCACTAAGAAACTAGCAGAAGAGTGACAAGATTTTATCCATTGCCTTCATTTTACTTTGAAAACCATTCTCCATAAAAGATAATCCAAGAAAGCCCATTGAAAATGGTCATATACCTTTCAAATAACATAATAACGTCTCTTAAAAAACCCTTCCCCCGAAGCACCCTGAGTCAGATCAATGAGCCTCCTTTTGTTTAAGGGTGCAAAAAAATGTCAATCATCTTCCTAACCGAGGACATTCTATAGTGGGTTTGCCTTGTAATCATGATGTCTAATTAGATGACCGTTGATCAAATGATCAACACCTTCATTTTTGGAATCCATCCTTCCTATAGGCTGAAAATTTCCTGGTTCAAAACAGACATGTTGGTGGCAGGATGTGGTAAGCCTTCCTCTCCCTCCTGGCCAACCTTGCCTTCATGCATGAATATGATTTAAGATAAAGTGGTTCCATACAAGGTTCAAAATCTGACAACTAAAAGATAAGTGGAGTTTTGGTCAAAGCAAAACTCTCGATACATAAATTTTGCATATTGAGAGTAGTGATACTTTGAACCATGGTTCCATATTAGAGCATTGGAAAAATTTTCATCGTTTACCTATGATGATGTTTGGAGGAATTGGGGTGAGGTGGCAAAAAGTTCTTCAAAGAAACCTGTGCATAAAGTTTGGTCACCTCCTTTAGAAGGTTTTATAAAACTAGATTTTGATGGGAGCAGCCAGGGCAATCCGGGTCCCTTTGGAGTAGGGGGAGCTTTTAGAGACAAAGATGATTTCATCGTTGCACTGTTTTCGGAACAGCTAGGGATGCAACACTCTATAAGGGTGGAGTTTCTTGCGATTATCCAAGGGATGCAGGTAGCACCATGAATATGGAAAAGTTGCTTATTGAAGGTGACTCCACTGTGGTGGTGGGTTGGTTAAGTATCTGGAAACTGTGGTATGGACCTTTAGGGATGAAGTAAAGAAGTTCAAGTGGTTATATAGTAACATGACCACAGGGATACAAAGGGTGCAAAGATCGGTAAATGGGTTGTCTGACTTTAGATAAGCAAGGGGTTAATAGGGGGCAACTATATAGGGCTCAGTTGTAACTCTGTTTGCTATGAGGTTGCAACATGCACCTCTCTCTCTAATATTGATAAAAAAAACATGCACCTCTCTAAGGGATGCTTGTATTGTATGTATATATTGCTGTTCCATATTTAATGAAATTTCAAAGTTTTAGTGGAGTGGAAACCTTCAGTAAGTCACAGTATGAAGCTGAATTTTGATGGAAGCTCGATTGGAAATCCAGGACCATCAGGGATACCCAAGGCAAGGTGGTGGTTCTATTTTCAGGACTAGTTGGATTTGCTGATTCCCTAAATGCTGAAGTATTGGCACTACTGCAAGGCCTGAAGTTGACTAAGCAAATCAGACTGCAACATGCAGAGGTAGAGGGAGGCTCGAAGCTGGTTATCTCTCAGATGTGTAGAAACATCTCAGGAGCTTGGATATACAACCAAACTTTGAGGGAGATTGAGAAACTAGTGAGGGACATCAGTGCCACCTTCAGATGGTTAAGGAAATTAAAGCATTTGGGTGGTTGGGTATCCTGCCCCAGCTCTGACTGTAATTGTAATCCTTAATTCATTTATTAATAAATCTTTTCTTTGCTGGCAAAAAAAATTCAAAGATACTTATCAAAAAAATTGATGTGAAGGAATGAGGGGAATAATTGGTTGACACTCTCACCACTAATTAAGCACAAGATGCAAACATGGGGAGAGGCATGCATTCTCTACCCTTTGTGGAACATCTCCCTGTATTTGTTACTTTTAAAGCAACTTTTCAACATAAAAATGCCAAGGGTTTTCTTGAAAGCATCTTACATATGTTGATGAATGAACCACTTTTTAAAGTTGTGAAGGAAGTTGTTCTTGCCTTAATTCTTAACTGATATGTATTTTTAACTTAATTTTCTCAAAGTATGCTTCACTTTGATACTTGTAATGTTTGATTATGTGACTAATTTCTTTAAGGTCCTCATGCCATAATTATGTTACTTTTGATGAATCTCATGCCATAAGCATATTACTTTGATTTCTATTTTATTTGGCTAGTAAATTCTGCAATGACTTCTAACCGATTAGATTTTTTCTCTGTTTTCGTTTTTTACATACATGGTGTACAGAGATGAAGCAAGATCCTATTGTTGAAGATCCAAAGCGCATTTGTAATGTAAAATTTTTAACTCTTTTATGTTCTTTGTATTGTATATTCATATATTTTGTGTTTTTAAATCAGTAACATTTAAGAATTTATAAATCAAAGTAAAATAATGATGTTTAATAAATCATCATCATCCATGCCTTATCCTAATTGTACAGGGTCGACTACATGAATCCTGTTTTGCTAATCCATTCTATTTAAAACCATATCTGTTGTTAAATTATTAGTGCTTAAATCATTTCTTACTACTTCTATCCATGTCCATTTTTGGTTTACCCCGGGCTCTTATAGGCCCCTTCAATGTGTAACAAATCACTTCTTCCAATTGGTGGTCTTCTTTTTACGTGCCTAAACCATCTTAGTCTACTCTCTCTCATCTTTGTTTGATTTTCTCATCTTTTACCAAGACTCCTTTATTTTCATCTTTAATGCACCTAACATAGTTTAAATTTCTGCCTTTCCTTTTTCTCAGCTTGCTAGTTTATACTTTACCTTTTCTCCCTTTTTAGTGCCTAATTTATGGTAACGCTCATCATAAGCCTTATTTTTAATTTCATTCACTTTTTTTTTTCTCTTTTTAACTTCCTTTCTTATGGTTTTGTATTTTCCTAGTTTTCTACATTTCTAGCTTTTTACCATTCTTTGTAGCATGCTTGTTTTAATCTAATTATATTTTTAACCTCTATATTCCACCACCAAGTTTCTTTTGTACTTTTTTTGATCAATAACTCAACCTTTTATTAATTAATATAATGGAAGGTACAATACATTAAATACAGTCGGACTGTGAGAGATAACACATCTTATCTCTCTCTCTATAATCAGATCCCTTACAGTTGTGCCCAGAAAAGTGAATCTCCCTCCACCCCTTGTTTAGCTAAGGCATCTGCTACAGAATTAGCAGATCTTTTGAAAAGCCACAGTTCTGATCCCTCTTTTCATAACCAGCTAATCACCAGTTTGGAGTCTCCTTCCACAAATAGCTTTTGGATGTTCATTTGTTTTGCCTTTTGAATGCCTTCCACTACTGCCAACACTTCTGCTCTCAGGGAGTCTCCTTCTCCAGCTGGCCCTGAGAACATAGCAATGAAATTACCCTCCTCATCTCTAAAAATACCTCCAATACCTGAAGGTCCAGGATTCCCCAATCTGCTACCATCAAAGTTAAGCTTGATGAAACCTCTGTTTGGAGGTGACCAAGTATGATTTATAATTGTCTTATTGGTTGTAGAATTTGCTACTTCCTTTTTTTCGATGAATAATTTGCTACTTCCTTCCAACTTCTCATTAGATCATTTGTTGACAGTTGACACATTAGAGAAGGCTGCCAATGATTTCAGCCAATGCACCACTTTAACCTTGATTATTTCCAAGATATCACTATCATTTCTTTCTTTATCTGTAAAGATTCTTAAATTTCTTTCTTCCCAAACAGTCCAAAGAACAATAGCTCTAATGCAGTTCCACATTAACCTCCCTCTCTTTGTTGGCCATCCAAAGGTAGTTGTGTCAAATAGGCTTTGAACATCCGCTGGAGGATTCCACCTGCACCAAAAAGAGAAAAGCACCAATCCCAAATAGAGGTGATGAAGGAACAAGAGATAAAAAGGTGGAGGCAACTCTCACCATCAGCCTTACACAATACACACCAATGAGGGGATAAACACCAATTTGGCCGCTTTATTTGGAGTAGGTCAAGAGTCTTAATCTTTCCACGAGCCACTTCCCAACAAAGTGCAGCAACCCTTGGTGGAATAGCTTTGCACCACACCTCTTTCGTCGGAAAAGGAGGCAGGCCACTATAGGATGATTCTAGCAAAGTTTTAAAGGAGGCACATGAGAAGGACCCCAATGGGGTACAAGTCCAAACTCGGCTATCAAGTCTTGAAGGTTCAATGAAAACTCCTTCCCGCAAATGTAAGAGGCTAAGACCTAAGAAGACACTAAAGTTCTGAGTCTTGGATACCCTTTCGGAAACCCAAGTCCCAATTAACCCCATTGAGCGAAGGTGGGGATTGGACAAGAAACTTAGAAACTAGCTCATTTTTGAAGCTTGAGAGGGCAAAGAGAGAGGGAAATTGGTCCTTTAAAGGAGAGTCTCTCAGTCAAAGTATGCCTTTCTTCTTGGATCTCCTCATATCCTAAACACATTCATTAGTGATTAGAATTTGATCTATGATTTGCCTCTTTTGAACAAAGCCTCTTGGTTGGAAGTCACCAAAGAGGGGAGAACTTCCCGAATCCTTAAAGATTAGATTTTTGTTAGGATTTTATACAAACTATTCACCAGGTTGACGGGTTTGAAATCTTTGGGATGGTTAGCTCCCACTTTTTTAGGGATCAAGGCAATGAAAGTTGAATTCAACCTTGGATTTATTATGCCCCTTTCAAAGAACTCACTAAAAACCTCAAGTAAATCTTCTTTTGGCACATCCCAACAATCCTGATAGAAAGCCATAGTAAACCCATCTAGCCCTAGAGCTTTAGCTCTATCCATGGAAAACACTGCTCTCCTAATATCCTCCTCCTCAAAGGGTCTTTAACTGATACGATTGACCAAACCCTCAATCCACAAAGTTGCATCTAAAGGCCTCCTATAAGTTGATTTGAAATGATCCACAAAAGCCCGTGCTATCTCACATTGATCAGTAATAACTTCATCTCCTATCTCCAGTTTGGAGATGGAGTTTTTCCTTCTCCTGGCATTGGCCATTGTATGAAAGAACTTTGTGTTTCTGGCATCCTCTTGAAGCCATTTTACCCTTGATTTTTGCCTCAAGTTAATATCCTCTTTCAGTAAAATGTCTTCCAGTTGTCTCTTCAAAGCCTTCTTAGTTGTCTATCCCTTTCCTCTAGTGTTCCTTGAGATTCTTTGGAATCCACCCCTTCAATTTGATCCACTACTTCCTGCTTTCTTGCTTCAAGTCTTCTAAACTACTCTATGTTCCAAGTCTTTATCAGACTTTAGGGCCTTAAGCTTCCTATGGAAAAATATTCCTTTCCAATTCCCCCTTGGCCTTTCTCCTTCCCACCATTCCTTCACTTTATGGTGGAAACTTGGATGGGTTAACCACGTGTTTTCAAATCTGAACGGGGCAGGACCTAAATCTCTTAGCTCCTCTTGAAATAGGGAAATTGGCCAATGATCCGAGGTTACCCTAGGTAAGGTTCTAGAGGATAGCCCACTCCAATGTTCCTCCCAGTCCACTGAAAAGAGAAACCAATCATGTCTTGAGCACAACGGGGTAGTTTGGAGATTAGAGCTAGTGAAATTGTGGTGGAGAAGAGGCAGATGTTTGAGCTCAAAGGAGTTAATGAAATTGTTAAATCTCCTCATGCTTGTACTGATTCTTTGCCTTGGATTATTTGTCTCCTTAGTGAATTGAATTATATTGAAGTCTCCACCAATACACCATGGCCCCTCCCATAATCCTCTAATGTCCCTGAGTTCTTCCCACAAATCATTCCTTTCTCTGTATCCATTAGGTTCATAAATGTTGGTTATCACCCATTCATACCCATCCTCTACCTATTGAAACTTCATAGAAACAGTGTATTTACAAGTTGCTCTTCCACTCCTTCCACCACCTCTAATTTCTAGAGAGTGACAATTCCTCCTGAAGCCCCCATGAAGGAATCCAAGCCCAACCTATCCCTCTCACCTTCCACAAACTTTTGATTCATTTATTGTCAAATTCAGCCGACTTTGATTCTTGCAACAGAACTATGTCGAGATTTTCTTTCTTAATCAATTCTTTTATCACCGCTCTCGTTCTTTCACTCCCCAAACCTCTCACATTCCAGCTTAATATTTTCATTGACAATCAATAAGTTACTCCTTTTCTTTCCCCTTCTATTGCCCTCATCTTCTTCTCTCCCCTTTTCCACTAAATTCCTTGTCACCTATAATGTCGAACTTCAATCTCTCTACCTCAGTTAATTTTTTCTTTTTAGTTTTCCTTCCATCTTCAGGCTTCATCAAAGACACCTTCAACTAATTGGGATCCTTAAACTTCCAGCCTAGTTTCCCTACAAAGGCTGCTATTGAGTCTTCTTCTTTCTCTCCTAGAACTCCTCCATCCCTCTCCCCCCTTTCTTATAAACACAAATTATCTGTGGCTCTAACCACTTCCCTTTGAACCTCTCCTCTTGTTGAATTTTGTTCTTTCTCTAACTCACTCTTTTTTAATTCCTCAAGCAACTCACTGATAAGTTACCAAATTCTCTCCCCTTCTTCGTTCTCCCCTCTCTCCTCTCTCTTTCCTCTCAAATTTGATGTCCACCCCACCTCACCAACTCCTTCTATTACTGGCTCTTGAACTCTTGGCTAAACGGATAAGGGTGCTGGAAGACTTGCTTCAGGCAAAGGACAATTATTAGTATCAAAAACTGAAAACACCATAGTACCTGGGTTCGATTGGGAAGGCGAGAAGTTGTCTGCCATCTTTTCTTGCTCCAAAGCATGAGTAGAGCCTAATACTTGGGTTGTTTCTAGGGTTAAGGAAGTTGTCATGTCATTTAAGTTCTCTTGACTCACTCCAGACCTCTTTTGTCTACCCCTTTCAGGTGTGCATCTGTTCAACCTTTGGCAGTCATTGTTTAGACCTTTAATTATCTCTTGCCCTTGTTGCGGACATTGAACTTGTTTCTTCTCCCTTGACTATTAGTTTCACCCTCCATCTGTGTTCTCGGCTTCATGGTATCACCACTACCTGTGCTCGCATGTTTGGGGTTGTTGGGACTGAATTCTTCCCAGGCTTCAGATTGATTGAAGAGTAACTTAGATTCTAAGTCTTCCAGGTCCTCCCCTTTTTTCCTTACCTCTCCCTCAATGCTCCCAAGAACAGAGTCTTCCTTTGACCAAGAATTTTCACTATTCGAATCAGCAAGGTTTATCCAGTCTTCATCGTCACCTTTAGAGTTCACTGATTTCTCCCTAGAGTATTTAGGATTAGGACGATCCACCACAGATGATTGAAAAACCTGTCGTGATTGCCATATCCAGGAGTTTTTCCTTGGAGTCTAACGTGGAATAGCTGATGCAGCACTGTTCGTATTCGATTTGAAAGAAGATAGACCCAAATGATGGTCTATCACACCCTCAACCCCTTTAGAAGTCACATGTTCACTTAACAACTCACACGGCTTTAAGCCTGCCCTTTGTGGATCTTGTTTGATTAAGCGGCCCAACACTATTTCGGTTTAAGCCTGCCCTTTCTTCTCTGTGTGACTTGTCAATAGTATTTTCTGCCTCCAAAGTCTTGCTGTCCCTCTTATGCTTTAAATGTTGACCACCTGTACAAGCAACTGCTTGTGCATAGCTTTTAAAATGCACCACTCAATCAACATCCTGTGGGCATAAACCTTTTATAGATTTACCCATCCGAGCCCCTGTTTCTTCGCTTCAGACCTCTGCATTTCCTTTTTTGTGTAACATAGGCCACACATCTGTTCATCCTCTCGCAACATGCCACGTGCACTACCATCTTCCTGCACAGAGACAGCTTCCCCACCGGCAACTTCTTCCTTCCACCGTCGGGCTTCAACGGAGGAGGCAATCCACACTTTGAAGGCAATCCCATCAGAGAAGACTTCTACCCTTCTAGGTATCAGTTCTGGCTTTGCCCCCACCAACTTTAGTCTAATTGCTCTATGGTCATTAGCATCGAATGAAGCCATTTCTCCCCCACAGAGTTTTGATATCTTCTTGAAGACGTTCTCTGACTAGAGATGGAACGGAAGTCCCAAAACTCTCAGGTCAACATCCTTCTTACACTCTACTAGTTTTTCATTACTGGTAAAGGCCTAACAATGTATTGTTATCAAGTCTAGCTCTGTCTCCACAGACGTCACAAACTCCAGAGGTTTTTAATACCCCTCTACAATGATTTAAAAGGTGCACCTGAGGCATGCCTAGGCGCACAGGCGAAGCACATTTTAGGGTATGCACCTCGCCTAGGTCCTAGGCGCAACCCTTTCAAAAGTTGCACACCTAGTGCGCCTGATGTGCCTTGTGCCTCAGCCCAAGCGTGCACCTTTTGAAAATTTGATGCTTTTTTGCTTTTTTTGAACATAGCGGCTGGGCCTTTACCAGTTATCAATCCTAGCTCTGTCTTCAATCTTCAGGATCTTCCTCCAACTCCTTGCCGGCGCAAAAGCCATCCCTCTAATAGTTAAGTTTCTTTTGTACGTTGCCAATTCCCTTTATATTCTCCTAAGACATCCTTTACTACTTTCTTTATATTGTTTTCCATTTCAAGCCAAATATCATTGATCTTTCCATCTAAATTCCAATTCCCTATTATCAATCTGTTTCTAAATTAAATAGTTTTTCCCCTTTAGTTTTTTCCACTTAATTCTTGGACACCTATTTTTTTCCCTATTTCTTACCACCACTAGTCTATGTTGTGTTGTTAAAATTTCACTTGGAGTAACTTTGCAATCTTTTACAGATCATTTGTTCTGTTCTCCTTGTAAGGAAAAAATCTATTTGACTTATGTTTGACCCACTTTTAAATGTTATCAAGTGTTCATCCTTCTTTTGGGAAAAGGTGTTTATAATTCTCATATAAGCTACTACATAATCTAATATTGTACCTCTTGATTCATTCTTGTCCCCAAACCCAAATCTTCCATGCACTATATCATATCTTGCACTTCTCCCTATATGCCCATTTAAGTATCCTGCTAATCTTCTCTTCATTTAAAATTCCTTGGATTAGTCCTTCTAAGTTTTCCCAAAATTGTCTTTTAATGTTATCATCTAGATCCACTTGAGGTGCATAGGCACTAATTATGCTTTTTTTTGATGAATGAAGATAATTTTATTAATCCAGAAAATTAAGGCAATACAGGAAACCCATGATGAGGCACGAGCTGTTACCTCTTCTAGCAGAGTATTACATCAAATTAAAAACAGGAATAAACAGAAATGAAATTACAGAGCAACCCAAAATAAATGTTTCCTTGAAGCCGCTTGCTTAGCTAACCCATCCGCTAAGGTATTTGCTGATCTTCCCACCCAAAGAGAGGTAACAGTCATGCTTCTTGCGAGCCAATTGACTTTCCTCAGTAAGTCTCTGTGTCGCCACATAGCTGAAGCTGGATCTGTCAGCCATCCCACAACAGTTTTGGAGTCTCCTTCAACTACCAAATGCCGAACTCCTAATTGTTCTGCAATCTGAATGGATCACCAAGAATATGAATTTGAGGATACAATGGGTGAGGAGATTGGCAAATGGGTTAGTGATACTCTAGCCAAGCAAGGGGTGAATAGACAATCTTTGTTTTGGGCTTACTTGTAAATTTTTCTGTTTTGTTTATAGAGAGGTAGCATTTTGTGCCTCTCTAAGGGATGTTTGTAATGATTATATTTTCAGAATTAATGAAATCTAACTTCAATTATCAAAAAAATGTTAAATGAAATTTGATATATTGTGTGTGGAATATTGAAATTTGTTGTTAGAATTGATATTGCCTTACCAAATGGTGTTGTATGTGTTTTGATATGAATAATACAATATTATTGGCTTTCTTTTAGTTTTTTTCCAATGTTCCGAGAGCTGAACTGGGCATAGAACTGGAGAAGTTTATGGGTCAGAGGTTTAAACGGAGTCGAACCGTTTTCTTTTAGTTTTTTCCAATGTTCCTTAATTTTTAAAGAAAATAACTAGGGTTCAAGTCTCTTAATTTACATTTTCTTTAAAATACACGCATAATAAAGTAATATGTACAATAAAGAGTCATCAATTAACACAAGTTAAGAGGTGGATTATTGGTAATTAAGCAATATATGAAAAATAAGAGGTCATGGATTCAAATCTTGTTAAACACATGTTAAAATTTCAATTAGTTAAAGACCTGGGTGGTTTCATGAAATTGGGACCGGTTCACCGATTTTCCGGTTAAACTGGTCAGTCAGCTGTTTTTTACCGTTTTTTTAACAAAAGCGGTTATTGGGATAAGACCAAACCAGCCAAGACCCCAGGTCTCAGTTCGACCGGTCTGGTCCAGTTTTCTAAACACTGGTTTTTTCAGTGCAAAATAATATGAAATTGAAATTATAGGTCAATGTGGATTATATCCAACAAATTGTAGGTATTATTTGTCAAAAATCACTGCCTTACTGACTGGGACCCACTTGCCCATCTAAGTGCTTAAGTGACAAGGCAGTATACTGTCGCCTAGTCCCACCTTGCTGCCTGATAACTATGTTTTTGATCTGTCAATGATTCAGAAAAAAAAGAGAAAACTGGAAAGAAAAAGAAACACAGAGAAATTTGTATTATGGTTTATGAGGGGGCTGATGAGTAAGCCCAAGATTTTTTCCTTATCTTGTTTGATTTCCTTTTGGGAGCTGTATGCTGTATTTGTATTTTTTCAATTGGTGAAACTTCTTTTAATTACCAACTCAAAAGATAAATAACAAAAACAGAACCGCTTTCCATGGAATAGATTCCTTATCACGTGAAAGTTGAAACTACCTGCTAACAAGGAATTGCTATGCAAACCTTCGGAGGGGAAAAATCATTTGCTAGGATGCATTATGTGCAAGACAGTCATCACTATCATCTGCACAAAGGGCTGTTCTTTCTAAAGCTTTATAATCTTGCTGATTGCTGTCATAGCCTTATAGCTGTGAGGAACTTCTGGCTGCACTCTTTCATCTTAGTGATCTTTGCCAGCCATTTTAATGCAGATTCAGGTATCCAGATCAAAGGAAGAAGGTGGTCCTAATAAAGAAGCAGGTAGATCAAACTATGGTGGTGAAGTGGATGAACTTGCAGGAGACAAAATGGGAAGCTCATCTAATGTTGAGCTATCTAAAATTGAGCAGCTGGTGGAAGAGAAAACTTTTTCAAGGCAAGTTATTTTCTTCTGTTATTTCCTCCCATCAAAAGTCAGCTATAGTATTTTGAACATTGGGTGCAAAATAGGGTCAATGTTTACATGTACACAAATCGGTAATTTTTCTGGAGATGTATTAGGGGCATATTTCTCATTTGTAAATTTTTTCCTTTATACTGGAGTAGTCTCAATTTTTTCCCTATAAGCTAGTAATTATTAGTATCATACTTTCTTGCCAACTCTTAAATAAAACCTTTTCTTAATGCATGTAACATTGTTCAAATTGTCTTATCTGGAAGCTTTAATATCTGTACAGAGATGAACTAAACCGCTTAACAGAGATATTACGCTCAAGGATTGTTGATATCTCTGATGTTGATGGGCAGAGGAAGGAAAACCAAGACATAACCTCAGGACCAGAAGCTGCAGGGGGCATATTGGTCCAGAATAATCTTAGAACTCCAGTGAGAGAAACAACAGCAGTGAATTTGCATATAGGGGGAACACCAAGCTCTGTTTTCCGCTCAACTGTGAGTTAATATTGATATTCAATATGGTACTTTGAATCATGAAATGTTTTTCTTCACACTTTTTCACTTCTTTCTTCATATTTAGTTACGCTGTTCATTAACACGATGTAATATGTAAATGGCAATGCTTTTTTTTTTTAATTTTTTCTAGATACGTGATGATGTTGGATCTTCTCCAGTAGACATTGCAAAAGCTTACATGGAAACCCTAACATCAGAGTCAGGCCTTCATTTGCAGAGCAGAATATCAAAGGATGAAAAAGATCCAGTACATATTGATGATTTTTCATCAAAAAGGCTGTTATTTTCAGCCCCGTCACCTAAGTCACCCATGTGTTGGCCTGGTGCCATGGTACAAGACCAGCCTGGTTATCTAACACCACAAATTCAAAGAAACAGGATTGGGCTTCACAATTTGCCACGAACTCCATATTCTAGAACTGTTTATTCAAGGTCCAGTTCCAAGGTATATCATGTTTTAATAATATTATGTGGAATTTTATCCAGGTTTATTTCTTTTTGATCTCAGTTTCTTATCTTGTCAGTTGACTGCATTAGAGGGTGGTTTTGATAGATCTATTAGAATTTCACCAACAGAAGGCAATAAAAAAATTCCTGTTTATGGTGGTAAACAGGCAATATTTCATTGTTGTGATGCTTATAAGTATACCTTTAGAGCTGTCAATGGGTTGGGTCTACCCGACAGAACTGAATCAATTATGTTGGTTCTGGTTCTGATTTTTGTGTCCAATTATAATTGGGTCAAGACCAGTTTATTATAGTTTATGTCTAAAGGGTAAATTTCATAGACAGTATATAAGATATTTTTTGTTAAGAATACTTGTGTTATCAACATATAAACAATTTGCTATTTATTTAGTTTTGAAAGGTAAAAAAATTGTGTTAAAAATACTTCTCAGTATTGTACTCTTGTCTTGTTCCTTTATTGAGCCTTTTAGTCGAAGGAGGCGCAGGATCAGCTGGTGGTTTGCAAAGACAACAAATTGTAGAGTAACAATTTTCTTCCCCAGCGAACTCAGAGAGAAGTAACACCTCCTTCGGTGAAGGGAGGTTAGATTGTCACTCGCAAGAGGTGGAGACAATGAATACAATGTAGAAGCCACTTGGGGAAGGACAAGGCCAGGGGTGTTCACATGTTAGTTTGGTTCAGTTCTAGGATATTTGGTCAACTGAATCGACCTGGTCGCATTGGGAATTAGTCACTTGAAACTGACCGACCAATGATGAAAACCAGCAAACTTGGGTTGTATCGGTTTATTTTTTTTTAAATTAAAAATTACAATATAAAATATTTTAAAATAGGAAAGATGGGAATTTTCTCACTTTCCCATATTAAAAAATATAAATTTAAAATATAAAATATTAATATGCATATCTATGATTGGGTCAGCTCGGTTTTGGTCGGTTTACTAATGATCAATTCGAAACCAACCCGACCTCTCAGGTTAGGATGAAAACTAAATTGACCAACTTGGATCGGATTGGGTCGGGTTGTTTGGTTTGGTTGGTTTCATCTGTTTGATGAACATCCCTAGACAAGGTGAAGAACATAGGGTGGTTAGAGTTGGCATCTGAGGCAACTGTAGTTGTTGGATAAACTGCCACCTCCAATAGCAAAGGACCACGACACTCTTTTTCTCAGGTATCAACATTTAATGATGTATGGGGCCTTAACTGTGTGGTTCCAAAGAAAAATGAAAATTGTTTTAATTTTATTTAGGTTACATGATCTTCAGAGACAGAGGGAGAAGATACCATCTTCAGTCACTTAGTCTTCATTTCTCGACAATTTGTTGGCGATGAATGGAGAGAGAGAGAGGGATCATCTTCACCATAGTTGTCAAGGCGATGCCTAGGTGGGCGCTTAGGCGACAAGGCCCCCTTGGAGTCTCGCTTCACCTAATCGCCAAGCAGTTTTCTATAGCCTGTTATAACAAACTTTTATATTCTTAAGTTTTTGAGGTTATAATTATAGAAGACATTTTTAAATTATAATATTCTTTTTGTGTGTCTATATACTAATTTCTTTTTGTTATTTTCTTATTTGTTAGGGTTTAATCAACACAAACATTGCTAAATGCTGTATTGAACCCTCAATGACTTCAAAACCTATATTGCTAAATGCTGAAATTGAGTCTCTTTCTTTTTTGCTTGGGTGTCTTAATTAGGTTTGTTTGGATCTCTCCAAGCCTGATAAGAGGGTTTGGACTGTGCTTCTTTTTTCAAGTCCATCTCTCAACTTTCTACTCACCAACCCTTTCCGTCAAAAGAAATTTGGTGTAGGCCAGTTCCCAAAAAATTATGGCTTTTTGTTGGGAAGTTTTCCATGGGAAAGTAAACACTTTAGACAACCTACAAAAGAGAAGACCTTTTCTCTGTATTTCTCCTAATTGGTGTATCCTCTGTAGAGCTCACGGTGAGGATTGTTACCATCTATTAGTATCTTGCCCCTTTTCTGTAGACCTTTGGGCTTGGCTACTTTCGTTGTTTGGGGGTAGTTGGAGTCTACCAGCAGAAGTTCACATGCTCTTCAACCATTCTACCTTTTATTGGCCTACAAAAATAGGGAGAATTATGTGGAGATGTGCTCGTGCTGCCTTGACTTGGACTCTTTAGGAAGAAAGGAATCTCAGAATTTTTCAAGATAAGGAAAGGAACAACCAAGATTTGAAAGACTGTGTGTTAAACAGGGCAATACATTGGCTGAAGACCTTGGAAATCTTTCATCAATTCTCCTTTAATGACATTTGGAGAAATTGATTAGCAGTAGCAAGGTGTTCATCTTTGTTAGAGTTAGCCGAATAAGGGTAGATTAGTCATCTCACTTTGGTTAAGTTATGAGCTTATGTGGCAATCTTATTAGATGTTCTCTGTCCCATACTTAAGTAGGGGCAGTTTAGTCCTTGTACATTTAATTAGAAGCCTAATCACTATTAAGAGGTCGACTGATAGGGTTTAGCTATCAAGTTCGACAGTTTTTTCATCTTCTTCTTCTTCTCTTCTCTTTCTTCTTCTCCTTACTGGTTCGGACTACAGTAGCTACAGTAAAAACATGGTATCAGAGCGTGACAACTTCAGTTCGTGACTTGTTTTAGTTCGTGCTTTAGTTCTCTCCTTTTCGTCTCTGGGCTGTCAATGGAGAAAAGTGGTTCTTCCCAGGCCTGAAACATCACAACTCTTTTTTTTTTTTTTTTTTTTTTTTTTTCTGGTGCACAAAACCTTCTTTTCTAAGAAAACAACTTCAGCAGTGAATGGTTGGCTGAAGCTCTCAAACGAAGGTTGGTTATCTCTCCTCTGTGTGCTGTTTGTATTTCTGGGTTGAAAATCTTCAAGAACTTGAGAGGACTGATCAGAACCTAGAGAACTAGGTTTGTTGTTGCCCTGGTTCTTGGAAAAATTCCAAGAACAGGCTGTGTTTACAGTGACCAAATGGTGTAAGGGCTGCTACTGTAGGTGGCCAAATGGTGCAAGGTGTAATGCAATGGTACTAGTTGAGTTTTTGTTGGTCTTGTGGTGCCTCTTAAAAGCGTTAAAGCAGGTCTGTATTGTGTGTGACAGCTATGGCTGTGTGGTGGTGCTTGTAATGCACAAACTCTTGACAACAGTAGTGGTGTGACAGCTAGTTGAGTTTTTATTGAGTAGTTGTAAATGAGCTTGCATGTGGTTAGTAAGTGCTGAATTAATGTCGGTGTAGTCTGTGTTTTTTTTTTTGTGAAATCAGTAGTGGTGTGGATAAGAACAAAGGCGTGTGTATCTATCATTGTGTTTAGGGACTGCTGTAGGTTCTGGAACATCAAACTCTTGACAGCAGCACTTAGTTGGTGATTGGGAATTCAGATTAGAGGCAGCATTGAAAGAGTATCATGGCAGCAATGGGAGATGGCTGTAGTGATCAGAAACCTAGTGTGGTGGTTTCCTCTGACTATCTAGGTGTACAGATGACCTCAATTAAATTGAATGGTGAGAACTATGTTCCATGGGCCAAGTCGGTGGAAGTTTTTCTCAAGGCAAAGAGAAAAGTGAAGCATGTGAAAGAAGATAAACCACCGGCTGACTTTCCAGGGTTTGATGATTGGGAACAAGAGGATGCTCAAATCATGACATGGCTATGGAACAGTATGGAACCCAAAATAAGTGCCAACTTCATGTTCTTAGATACAGCTAAGGACATATGGGAACATGCCAAGAAGCTGTATTCTGGGCAAGATAATACTACAAGGGTATACTACAAGGGTATTCTGCAACAAGGAAATAAAACCCTAGAAGAGTACTATGCCAGTATGAAGAACCTCAGAAATGAACTCAATGTCTATCATCCTCTCACTCTAGATGTTAAGGTTCAACAACAACAGAAGGAACAACTAGATGTCACAAGGTTCTTAGTGGGGTTGAAATCAGAGTATGAACCAGTTAGAGCCCAAATATTGGGGGGCTCTACCCTTCCTACACTTGAGGAAGTGTTTGCTCGGCTTCGCAGGATTTCTTTGGGACCGATAGAGAATCCCTCACAGTCTGATAGATCAGCTTTTGTGACAGCCAGAGGAGGTGGATGTGGTACGAAAGGGGGAGGACATGCCTCCCGAGGAGGTCGTGGTGGTTCCATATTTGGCCGTGGGGGTGGTCGTGACTCAGGGGGAGACCGTGGCAAAGAAAAAGGCAGCTCTACAAGGAAGTGTACCCACTGTGGCAGGGAAGGACATTCCGTAAATTTCTGTTATGATCTTCATGACCGCCCTCCCTCTAAATGGGCCAATCATGCTATTGCTGGTGGGGTTGATGTCAGTGATAATCAATAGGCAGACCTAACTCCTCCCACATCTACATCTGTTTCCGGAAGGGAGATGGTGAGTGTACCGCGTGATGAGTATGAGCGGTTCCTTCAGTCCACTTCACAGCACACTACTGCTACACTTGCCCACTCAGGTATAGCTTGCCTGTCATCTAAAACCTCTCCTTGGATTATTGACTCTGGAGCCTCTGATCACATGACCGGGACTCCAGGTGTGTTCTCTTCTCTCTCTGAAACTTCCACATCTCAAACTGTTACCCTTGCCAATGGTTCCTCCTCTCCTATCTGTGGTGTTCGCAATGTTGACATGGCTTCTCTTTCTTTATCATCTGTTCTATATGTCCCCAAGTTTCCATTCAATCTTATGTCTGTTAGTAAATTAACCAAGACTCTTAACTGATCTGTTACTTTTTTCCCTTCCTCTTGTGTTTTTCAGGATCTCAGGACGGGAAAGAAGATTGGTGGGGGGCATGAAGCTGGTGGATTGTATTACCTTGACGGTGGTGGATCGTCAGTTGCACTTCAGACTTCACTCACTCCTCTACAGTGGCATTGTCGATTGGGACATCCTTCTCTCAAGGCACTCAAGATACTAGTTCCGTCTTTGAGTCATTTGTCAGTGTTACAGTGTGAGTCGTGTCAGTTTGGGAAACATCGTCGTGTTTCTTTCAGTCCTAGAGTTGAAAGTCGTATTTTGAGTCCTTTTGCTTTGGTTCATTCAGATGTTTGGGGCTCGATCAAAATAGAGTCTTATAATGGTTACAAGTATTTTGTCACTTTTATTGATGATTGTTCAAGAATGACATGAATTTATTTAATGAAAGAAAGGAGTGAATTATTTTCCATTTTTCAAAAATTCCATGCTGAAATATGTACACAATTTGGTGTTCCAATCAAAGTTCTTCGTTCAAATAATGGTCGTGAATATTTTCTAACTTCCTTTCAACAATATTTAGAACAACATGGCATCATTCATCAAACTTCTTGTGCATCCACTCCTCAACAAAATGGGGTGGCTGAACGGAAGAACCGTCATCTCCTTGAAACAGCTCGGTCTATTCTTCATCATATGAGTGTTCCTAAACGGTTTTGGAGTGATGTTGTACTTACTGCGTGTTTCCTCATTAATCGGATACCCTCCTTTATTCTTCATGGTCGGTCTCCCTTCTTTATCTTGTTTTCCACCTTGTCTTTGGCTGTGTGTGCTTTGTTCACAATCTGAGTCCTGGAATAGACAAGTTGGATGCACGCTCCATTAAGTGTGTCTTTCTTGGCTACTCTCAGACTCAAAGGGTACAAGTGTTACAATCCCATTACTCGGAAGTGCTATGTCTGTCTTGATGTCACATTTTTTGAGTTTGTTCCCTTCTTCTTAGGAACTGAAGCATCTTCGTCTCCACCTTTACTTCCTCTTCCTCTTCCGGTCAGTGATCCCGTTTCGGGTGTTCCTGTTGGAGTTGACTCGTCATCTCATCCAGTGCAGATCCCTACTGAACGACCACCAATTCGGCAAGTGTATACACGTCGAACGACACCGGCCCCTCCTCTAGCTTCTACCTTGTCCGCGGATCCTATCGTTGCTCCTGTTGCTGAACCTTCAGGACTTGACCTACCCATTGCCTTACGGAAAGGTAAACGTAGTTTTACTCTCCATCCCATTTCCAATTTTGTTTCAGTATCTCGCCTTTCCGCCTCACATTGCCAGTTTGTTTCACTATTGTCATCTATTTCCATACCTAACAATGTCCAAGAGGCTCTTAGTTCACCTGGGTGGAGGTAGGCAATGGAGGAGGAACTCTCTACTCTTCAACATACTCACACGTGGGAGCTCACTACTCTTCCCCCTGGTAAGCATGTTGTGGGTTGTAAATGGGTGTATACTGTTAAATACTTGCCAGATGGTAGTGTGGAGCGTCTGAAAGCCAGACTTGTTGCTAAAGGGTATTCACAGTTGTATGGAGTGGACTATATGGAGACCTTCTCTCCAGTGGCTAAGATTAGCTCTGTCCGTGTGTTAATTTCCCTGGCAGTTATGTATGATTGGCCCTTATTTCAACTTGACATAAAAAATGCCTTCCTTCATAGTGACCTTATAGAGGAGGTATATATGGAGCAACCACTTGGGTTTATTGCTCAGGGGGAGGCTGGTAAGGTGTGCAGACTGAAAAAGGCAATTTATGGGTTGAAACAATCGCCTCGTGCTTGGTTCGAGAAGTTTAGTGAAGCGGTGAAGAAATTTGGAATGAAACAATGCCAGGTTGATCACTCAGTGTTCAACTATGACTCAGAAGCTGGAATGATTTTATTAGTGGTCTATGTGGATGATATTGTCATAACTGGCAGTGACAAATTGGGGATCGACAAACTCAAGGTCTTTTTGCAAAATCATTTTCAAACAAAAGACTTTGGGACATTGAAGTATTTCTTGGGTATAGAAGTTGCTAGATCAAGACAAGGTGTAAACCTATGCCAAAGAAAAGATGTTCTCGATCTATTGGACGAAACATGACTGTTAGGTGCAAAACCGACTTAGACTCCTATGGAACCAAATGTTAAGTTGAGCGGTGATACAGGGGGAATATTTGATGATCCTGGAAGGTATAGACGACTAATGGGGAAGCTGAACTATTTGACTATCACGAGACCAGACATCTCCTTTGCAGTCAGTGTGGTGAGCCAATTTATGCAGAACCCTTGTATATCTCACTGGGATGCAGTTCTTAGAATTGTAAGATATTTGAAGGGAGCTCTAGGCCATGGGCTATTGTATAAACCAGGAGGAAAACTTGAAGTAGTTGGGTACATGGATGCAGATTGGGCGGGCTCTGTCTGATAGAAGATCTACTACAGGTTACTGCACATTTCTTGGAGGAAATCTTGTGACGTGGAAGAGTAAAAAGCAGACGGTTGTGGGTAGAAGCAGTGCTGAAGCTGAGTACAGAGCCATGGCACACACTACATGTGAATTAGTGTGGTTGAGGAATCTCCTACAAGAAATCGGGTTCCACATGGATAAACCTATGAAGTTGTACTGTGACAATCAAGCTGCGCTCCATATCTCATCCAACCCTGTTTTTCATGAGAGAACAAAGCACATAGAGATTGATTGCCACTTTGTGAGGGAGAAGGTTCTTACTAGAGAGATAAGCACAGAACATGTAAGCTCAGGTGATCAGTGGGCAGATTTGTTTACAAAAGCCTTAAGCTCAGGGAGAGTGAACTATATATGTAACAAGCTGGGATTATATGATATATATTCTCCAGCTTGAGGGGGAGTGTTAGAGTTATCCGAATAAGGGTAGATTAGTCATCTCACCTTGGTTAAGTTATGAGCTTATGTGGCAATCTTATTAGAGGTTCTCTGTCCCATACTTAAGTAGGGGCAGTTTAGTCCTTGTACATTTAATTAGAAGCCTAATCACTATTAAGAGGTCGACTGATAGGGTTTAGCTATCAAGTTCGACAGTTCTTTCATCTTCTTCTTCTTCTCTTCTCTTTCTTCTTCTCCTTACTGGTTCGGACTACTGTAGCTACAGTAGCTACAGTAAAAACAATCTTTAAAGGCCAAATCAATTACAAGCTGGTCTCCTCCACCCGAACGCTCAATTAAGTTGAACTTTGATGGAAGCAGCATGGGTAATCTAGGATTATCCGGAGTGGGGGGTGCTTTGAGAAATGAGAAGGGAGAGATTTTGTTGCTCTACTCAAGTCCTTTGGGAATTGGGAATTCCATCAGGGCAGAACTTTTAGCTATTGTACAAGGGGTCCAATTTGCAAACCAGCTGGGAGTACAACACCTAATAATCGAGGGGGATTCCAAAGTGGTGGTGGGTTGGTTGAAACATTTTGAAGAAGCTATGTGGCGAAGAATGAAATGAAGAAATTTAGTTGGTTGACAAGGAATATTTTGGTCACTGTACAGTGGGTGGGGAGATCAACAAATACCTTGTCAGATGTGTTTGCTAAGCAAGGGGTAATTAGGGAAGAATTATTTTGGGCTCAGTTGTGATTCTTGTTTTTCTTTCCTAGTTTACTTGTAAGCTTCAAGGAGGGGCTGCAGCTCGCGCCTCTGATTGGGATGATGTATGAACTCACTCTAATTTGCTTCTGAATCAATAAACTTATTTTTATTCATCAAAAAAACTTGAACCAATAAGTAAGAAAGAACATAAAATGTTGTTCAATCAACCTGTTTTCTTCTTTTTCTTTACTAATTTTCTGTTTTTATATACTGATTTCTTCTTCTTTTTCTTCTTCTTCCACCTTTTCTTTTCTTCTTTTCAGTTGAAAAACAACCCACTTGATGTATGGAACTGTTGGAGATTAGATGCAAACCAGAAAATGAACAAACAGGAGAAGAAGAGAAGAGAGAGCTGGCGGCAATGAGTGTTAGAGAGTAAGAAGTTCGAACATAACCCCTCTCTAACACTCTAAACATCTTATTAATAAGTTAATCTTTGACAAATTACAGAGAGGCCCTTGAGTGAGCAGGAAAATACAAAAAACAGAATATTACAGAGTATGGGCCCAGAATAAGGCCCACAACAGAGAGAAACATAACATAACATGAAATGACAGTCTATGGGCCATTCGGCCCATCTTCTCTACAATCCCCGTCAAGCTGAGCATAGATGTTAATCATGCCCAGCTTGCCAGTGTCATGTTGAAGCCTTGCCTTGGAAATGCCCTTGGTGAGAAAATCTGCCAGTTGTCCTTCAGAAGTAATGAATGGAAGACACACTTCACCGGAGGAGACTCTTTCACGAATAAAGTGTCTATCAACCTCAATATGTTTGGTTCTATCATGTTGTACCGGGTTGTGAGCAATGTTGATGGCAGCCTGATTATCACAGTACAACATCATGGGTTTGTCATGATCTACCCCAAGTTCTTCCATTAAGGACCTTAGCCACAATAATTCCGAGACTCCATGTGCCATGGCTCTATATTTTGCTTCTGCAGAGGATCGAGCCACAACTGTTTGTTTCTTACTCCTCCAAGAGACAACATTACCAGCCACCAGACTGCAATACCCTGAAGTAGATCTTCTATCATCAATATTTCCAGCCCAATCAGCATCAGTATAGGCTTCAAGTTTCAGATGACCATGTTTGGCAAATAGAATTCCTTTTCCTGGAGAGTCTTTCAGATAGCACAAAATCCGTTCTACTGCTGCCATATGGGTATCTCTAGGAGCATGCATGAACTGGCTAATGCAACTGACAGCATACGCGATATCTGGCCTAGTCATGCACAGGTACAAAAGCTTCCCAAGAAGTCTCTGAAAGACCCCTTTGTCTTCCAACAAAGTTCCATCCGAAGCTGAAAGTTTGTGACTCATATCAATAGGAGTTGCAGCTGGTCTTGCACCCAATTTTCCAGTTTCAGACAACAAATCAAGGACATATTTCCTCTGGGAAATAAGAATCCCATCCCTGGATCTGGCAACTTCTATGCCAAGGAAATATCTCAACTCCCCTAGATCCTTAATCTCAAATTCTATACAGAGGAAAGACTTAAGGCCCAGAATGCCAGAGGCATCATCACCAGTCACTATAATGTCATCAACATACACAATGAGATACACTGCTAGAGACCCACTTTTCTTCACAAAAAGAGTATGATCTGACTGTGTCTGAACATAGCCGAATTTAACAAGTGCAGCTCTAAATCTCTCAAACCAGGCTCTAGGAGATTGTTTGTGGCCATAAAGAGATTTCTTCAGTTTACATACCTTTCCTTGCATATCTTTCCCATACATTCCTGGAGGAAGACACATGTAGACCTCCTCATGTAAGTCACCATTCAGAATTGCATTCTTTACATCTAACTGATAGAGAGGCCAATCAAAGTGAGCTGCCAGAGATAAAAGAACCCTCACAGATGTCATCTTAGCAACAGGGGCAAAAGTCTCCAGATAGTCAATCCCATATGTGTGTGTGTAGCCCTTTGCAACAAGTCTGGCCTTGTACCTCTCAATAGTCCCATCTGCCCTGTATTTAATGGTAAAAACCCACTTGCATCCAACTGGATCCTTCCCTTCAGGCAAATCCACCACCTCCCAAGTACCATTTTCATGTAGAGCATCCATTTCAGCCTGCATGGCATCTCTCCATTCTGGAATCCCAAGAGCTTCTGATACAGACCTAGGAATGGGGTTAGAAGCAACTGAAGAGAGATAGGCACAATATGAAGGGGAAAGTAGGTCATAAGAAAGGTGTTTGGAAATGTAGTGTGCAGTACACTTCCGCTTTCCTTTCCTAACAGCAATGGGGACATCAAGATCTGGGAAGGGGGATTCCAAGGGAGCTGAAGCAATACTTGTTATCTCATCTGTGATTGGGAGGGTATGAGCCTCATTTGTTGTAAGGGAAACCACTTGCTCATTCCTGGATCTCTGCCTTTGATACACTTTGGGATTATGGGTAGGACGAGGAGGTAAAGAAATAGGAGCACTAGGACAAGAGGAATGAAGTGGCTGATCCTCCTTTGATTCATTTTGTGAGGATACAGATTTGTCAAGAGACTGAACTGGGACAAGAAGGGGAAGAGCAAAAACTTGTGACAGACTCTCCCCCTGTTGACAATGTCCTTCCTGAGAGGAACCATAAAAAGGAGAAAGTTCATCAAAGGTAACATCCATAGAGACATGTCTGGTGCCAGTCTTTGGATCAAAACAACAATAACCCTTTTGTGTGGGGGAGTAACCGAGGAAGATGCATTTGTGGGCTTTTGGTTCAAACTTGTGTCTCTGCACACTTGGAATGTGAACATAACAGGTACAACCAAACACACGAAGAGGAATTGGGAAGAGATCCTTATCTGGATGAAGAAGACTGAAGGGGGATTTAAACCCTAAAACCCTGGATGGCATACGGTTTATGAGATAGGTAGCAGTAAGTACAGCATCACCCCAAAATCTTGTGGGAACATGTGAGGCAAATAAAAGGCTCCTTGCAACTTCAACAATATGTCTATTTTTTCTCTCAGCAACTCCATTTTGTTCAGGGGTTCTAACACAGGAGTTTTGGTGAATAACCCCCATGTCAGAGAGATACAAGGATAAGCTCTTCTCAAAATACTCTTTTGCATTGTCAGATCTGAAAACCTTAATTCAGGTACCAAATTGAGTCAAAACAAGCTCATGAAATTGAAGTTTATACTTTAACATGTTAGAATATTTTGATTTTCTATACTTTAACGTGAAGTTTATACTTTTCTTTTGAAAATTCTGGATATTTATTAAGGAAATATGATTATGGAACCTAGGTAACTACCCTAGGATACATGTTTTTACTTTAAAAAAATCCATTGCCTAGGCAACTAGGTGACTAGGTGCCTCCCTGTTGCCTAGCTTCGCCTTGGCGCCTTGAAAACTATGATCTTCACTTGCCTGATAATACTAAGAAAGATTTCATCTTCATTGATATTAGAGCAAAACATTCTACAAAATTAGGAAAGAAAAAAATATATACAATCATAAACATCATCTCACATACCAAAACACATTTTCTGGATGGCTTTAACATCTCTTAGAATCTCCCACGCTTTCTTATGTAAACAAAACAAATTTTCCTTTATATTAGAATCTCTCACTCCCTCCCCTGACCCCCTTTCTATCTCTCTTTTCCCGTTTTCGTTAGAAACTAAAAGATGTTCAAATTGTTAGAACAAAATCACCCATGAAAGGCATTGGATGGGCAGTAAGATACTCCTCTTGAGTGTTATCTCTTTCTAAGTTCTCTAAAAGGTATTTTCTGTTTGCGCTGCCCTTGTGCATGTGGATTCAATATGGAGGACATCCTCCTTTTTAAGTCCTTCAATTCCAAACACCCTTTTATAGGAACTGTTCCTCTTCAACTACCTTTAGGAAGTTGGAGCTTTTTGTTGTAGATGAAACAGTTGTTACCACTGTTTGTTGTCACCGCCTTTCAAATTGCCGGAATCAATGTCTGGGGCATTTGAAATCTTTTCATGTATGAGAGGCGTGGACAATGGCCTTAGACAGACGTCTTTCCAGATCTAATCTAGAGAGGTGTGGCATCCAAATTTTAGACTCCTCTTGTGAGCTGTGCGGTTCCCTCCCAATGTGGGAGCATTTCTTGAAAGCTCTGGACAACAGCTGGGTTATGCCAAGGTCGGTCAAGGAACTGCTGTGCTGTTGGAAAATTAAAGGCCTAAACAAGAAGGGATTATTAGTGTGGAAGACCATTCCTGCAGCTGTTTTGTGGTCCATTTGGGCTGAAAGGAATAATAGAATTTTTTTCTAATAGAGCTAATAGTCCAGAAGAGTTAGTGCAGAGAGTTGTGGGCAAGCTAATCTCTTGGGTGTTTGTTACTGAGGATTTTAAGCATCTGAATTTGTCTCACTTGTTCCGAGAACCCCCTATTTACTAATGTTATTCATTTATTCATTCCAAATTTTCAATAAAATATCTTCTTAAAAGGGAATTAAAGTTATAAAATCTTTATTTTTGATGTGAGAAATAAGAATTTAAATCCCTAACATGGACTTGTTCAGGCTTGCATCGAGGGGCATGATACAAAGGCGACTCATAGAATTAAAAATGCAATATGTTTTACATCACATTAGATACTTGAAATAATGCAATTGAGGAAAAAAAGTGATTGTGGGTTTTACATGCTTGAAAATGCTTTATATGTTTGCTTTTATTTTTAAATTTTCATTTGAATACGCTTTACATGTTATGTTTATGTATTTTAACTTTAGATAATAGGTTTTTTAAAACATTTATTTTGAAATTTAAGTTTAGATTTGTTATTAACATTATGTTTCTAATTATTTATTCTTTTTTTTATTTTTTTGGCATTTTTGAAATTTCTGACTTTTATTTTTTGATTTTTTAGCATTTTTTGTAATTTTGTGCCTTGATTCAAAAAGGCATGCGCCTTGCGCCTGAGGTGCAAATTGGCCCTTGTGCCTTTTTTTTTTGCGCCTTGGGCTTTTAAAACACTGAGTTAGGCTCTGTCCCCAAGAACAAATTAATTGATTTTGAAATTTGTTTGAAGTCCAGCCTTTTAAATGCAACGTTAACGTTAAGTTTAAACATATTAATTTTGAATGACATGTTATCCTATTTGTATTGGAGGTGGCCAGTGTATGTGGCAACCACAATTGCCACAAATGTGAGTGGTAAGAGGAGGTGGCTCGGATGAGTTGGGCTTCAACTTGTATGTGTTGGAGGTATGCCCTTTTGCTTTGATCCCTACAGAATGGTAGACAGTTGGGGAGGTGTCAGCGAACTGTACTAGTAACAAGACACAAGACGGAAGCTTGGAAGTGGCACTTGCAGGTGGGGGATCTATCACAATTGCCACAAATGTGAGTGGTAGGAGGAGGTGGCTCAGAAGAGTTGGATTTCAACTTGTATGTGTTGGAGGTAAGCCCTTTTGCTTTGATTCCTACAGAATGGTTGACAGTTGGAGAGGTGTCAGCGAACTGTACTAGTAACAAGATACAAGATGGAAGCTTGGAAGTGGCACTCGCAGGTGGGGGATCTATCACAAAACCTTCAACATGGGCGCTATCAAACTTCCTCAAATTCAGTGCTTCCCTGGGAGTATCACTGAAAGGAATGGAGAAAATGTTAAATTTTCTGATGGGGTGGAGAAGAAAACTTAGGAGGAGAAAGGGAAAAAGACTCAGAGGGAACTCTTCAGATTAGCATGGGGCTTGAATGAAAATGCAGGGTCAGTGGCAAAGGATGGTAAGGGTGGAAGGAGGGGAAGACACTCACCATGAGTAGGGGCGGAGGTCCTTGGGGTTTCTTGACCAGAGGAATCATCCATTAAGATAGTCTTGTGGAATATGTGGAGGTTGAATTCAGGCTGTAGGAGATAGGTAGCAGGTTCTTATGTGAAGATTTGGAGGGTAGACAATTTGTGCTTGCCAGAAACAAAAATAGAGTTGGTGGAAGCTCGAGTTATCAGATGCATTTGGAGAGATCATAGTTGTAATTGAGTCACATTGCTGGCTGAAGGTACTGCTGGGGGTTTGGTAGTGATTTGGGAGACAGACACAGTGGAAGTTAAGTGGACAGAAGTGGGACAATTTTCAATTTCTATTTGGTGCAACTCTTTGGAGGATGATTGGGAATTTGTACTCATCTCGATGTATGGTCCAAATGACAATAGGCCGACGGAAGATTTCTGGGCGGAACTTGATGGTGTGAAAGAAAGATAGGACTTACCTTGGGTGGTAGGTGTATGAGAGGTTTTGCTTCATGGAAAGTTGGGAGTTGGTGGATTTGCCTTTGCTAGGTGGTAAAAATACTTAGATAAACAATCAAGATGAAGCAATATTAGTGAATTAGTGAAACTGAATTGCTTTGTGGTCTCTACAGCAATGAAAAAGTTCCCAAATCTTTGTGTTGAGGCCTTGCTTAGACCTATTTCAAATCATGCACCAATTTGTTTTAACTGTATTGGTGTTCAAAATAGAACCCCTCCTTTTAGGTTTGAAAACCTTTGGCTCCAAGAAGAAGGTTTTGTGGAGAAATTATGGGGCTGGTGGGAAGAAGTGCATGTGGTTGGGACAACGAGCCACATATTCAGCAAAAAGCAAGGGGTTTCGAGGGATCATCTGCTTTTGGCGGCTATGTAATTTTATTTCTGCTTCTCCGGTTCTTAAATGATGTAATACTTTTGTTAGAAGAGGTAGCAGCTCGTGCCTCTTCATGGGTTTCCTGTATTGCCTTATATTCTGAATTCATAAATTATTTTCATTCATAAAAAAAAGAAAAAATAAAGATTTGGAGAAAAGAAGTGTTTAAGGGGTTGGAGCAGAAGAAGATTAAATGCTAAGGCGGAGTTTGGCAAGTTGGCGTATCAAGATGAGGTGAAAGTGGAGACTAAGAGCTAAGTGGAAGAAGGAAGAGAGAATCAAAGCTTGTATAGTTGAATTTTATAAGAACCTATACAATGAGAATTGGATACAGGCCCAAACTCGATGGGCTAAATTGTGATGGGTTGACAAATGAGCAAGAAAGGGAGCTGGAGAGGGATTTCCAAGAAGAGGAGGTGAGAAAGGCAATTTTGGATATGGAAGGGGACAAAGCCCCGGGATTGGGTGGCTTCATCATGGCTTTTATAAGTGTTGTTGGGATTTTTTGAAGACAGATATTATGAAGGTCTTTGAGGAATTCCATACAACAACACCTTTGGAAAGTAGTCTAAACTTAACTTTCATCCCCCTTGTTCCGAAGAAGAAAGGGGCTGAAGACATAAAAGATTGTAGGCCTATTGGTCTGATAGGCAACATGAATAAAATCATTGCAAAGGTGTTAGCAAAAAGGATGAAGCTAGTAATGGGGAGCATCATGTCGGAGTGCCAAGGGGCTTTTGTAGAAGGAAGGTTGATGGTGGATGGGGTCCTAGTAGCAAATGAATTAATTGACTCGAGGATGAGAAGTGGAAGGGGTGGTTTGCTTTGCAAAATAGATTTGGAGGAACATATTATCATGTCAATTGGAGTTTCCTGGACTATGTATTTTGAAGCAGTGTTTTAAAAGCGAAAGGCCCAAGGGCCATTTTGCACCTGAGGCGCAAGGTGCAAGGTGAGGTGCGTGCCTTTTTGAGGCAAGGGGCACAATTTTTTGAAAAATCAGAAACAAATGAAAAAATTAAGGGTATAATTAAAAGACATATTCCTATACTTCAAATTAAATTAAATGATTAACACACAACCTATTAATATGTCAAGTAACAACAAAAATCTGAAATAATCAAGTTCTCAAGTACTCACCAATGACCAATCAACATTAAGTTCAAGACTTCAAGCAAGCTACAAGCCATTAATGCAATACAATGAACAATCACATAGAGTTAGAGTCATGTCATAATCATACTATCATAGGCAATTTTCATTCAAAAAAAGAGGCAGACAATTTTCTTTAAAAAAAAGACAGAGATTATAGACATATAGTCATAGACAGTTTTCTACCCAAAAAATGAGTCAGGCAAATTTCTACAAAACAAAATTCATAGACAATTTTCTATATATAGAAAAAAAAGAGTCTAAGGTTTCAATTCAGCCATTCTTTTTTTTGATGAATGATAATAAATTTATTAATTCAGAAGCAGATTTAGAGTGAGTTCATACAACATCCCAAGGAGAGGTGCGAGCTGCAGCCCCTCCTTGAATCTTACAAGTAAACTAGGAAAGAAAAGCAAGAATCACAACTGAGCCCAAAACAATTCTTCCCTATTTACCCCTTGCTTAGCTAACACATCTGACAAAGTATTTGCTGATCTCCCCACCCACTGTACAGTGACCAACATATTCCTTGTCAACCAACTAAATTTCTTCATTTCATTCTTGTAACTCCACATAGCCTCTTTAGGATTTTTCAACCAATCCACCACCACTTTGGAATCCCCCTCGATTGTTAGGTGTACCCCCAGCTGTTTTGCAAATTGCACCCCTTGTACAACAGCTAAAAGTTCTGCCCTGATGGAGTCCTCAATTCCCAAGGGACCTGAGTAGAGCAACAAGATCTCTCCCTTCTCATTTCTCAAAGCACCCCCCATTCCCGATAATCCTGGATTACCCATGCTACTTCCATCAAAATTCAACTTCAGTGAGCCTTCAGATGGAGGAGACCAGCTTGTAATTGATTTGTCCTTTAGGGATGAACACCTTGCTACTGCTGACCAATTTCTCCAAAGGTCATTAAAGGAGAATTGGTGAAAGATTTCCAAGGTCTTCAGCCAAGGTATTGCCCTATTTAACACATAGTCTTTCAATTCCTAACTGCTCCTTTCCTTTTCTTGAAAAATTCTAACATTCCTTTCTTCCCAAAGAGTCCAAATCAAGGCAGCACGAACACATCTCTACATAATTCTCTCTATTTTTGTAGGCCAATAAAAGGTAGAATGGTTGAAGAGCATGTGAACTTCTGCTGGTAGACTCCAACTACTCCCAAACAATGAAAGCAGCCAAGCCCAAAGGTCTGCAAAAAAGGGACAAGATATTAATAGGTGGTAACAATCCTCACCGTGAGCTCTACAGAGGATACACCAATTAGGAGAAATACAGAGGAAAGGTCTTCTCTTTTGTAGGTTATCTAGAGTATTTACTTTCCCATGGAATACTTCCCAACAAAATGCCATAATTTTTTTGGGAAGTGGCCTACACCAAATTTCTTTTGACGGAAAGAGTTGGTGAGTAGATAGTTGAGAGATGGACTTGAAGAAAGAAGCACAAGTGAAGGTTCCATTGGGTCTAGGAGTCCATACCCTCTTATCTGGCTTGGAGGGATCCAAACAAACCTGATTAAGACAACCAAGCAAGACAAAAAGAGATTCAATTTCATCATCCCTAAGTCCTCTATGTAACCCAAAATCCCAAGTAGGATCTAAGGGTGTTCCCAAAGGTGAGACACATTTTGAGACCACCTCTTTTTTGTACAAAGAAACAGAAAATAGCGAAGGGAACAAATCCTTTAAAGGTGTGTCTCCAACCCAAATATCCTCCCAGAAGTGAACAGTGTTGCCAGAACAAACTTCATACCTGATAAAATTGAGGAATTGAGGAAGGGTGTTTTGAATGGCCTTCCAAGGTGCTGCTAGGTTAGCTTGCCTTGATACACCAGCATTCCATCCATTCTCTGACCTCCCAAACAGAGTTTGATTTTTTCTAGTTACCCTCCCAAGTCCCAAACCTCCCTCTTCTTTACTTTTGCACACAATTTCCCAATTAACCAAGTGATCCTTTTTTTCTTGTCCCGGCTCTCATAAGAAATCTCTCATCAACTTCTCCAGTTTCCTAGCTTCCCTAACTAGTATCCTAAAAATAGACAAAAAATAGGTAGGTAAGTTAGCCAAGGTAGCTCTTATTAGGGTAATTCTCCCTCCTAAAGAGACATAATTCCTCTTCCATGAGGCTAATCTCTTCTCAAACTTTTCTATCACTGGGGTCCAAAATCTACTCTCCTTAGGATTTGCCCTTAAAGGAAGCCCTAAGTATGACATAGGCCAAGCAGAGGTGGAATGCTCAAGACACTCCACAATAGCCTCGACCTCCCCTACCTCCAAATTTATACCCGCTATGCAGCTCTATTCCAAATTTATTCTCAAATTAGAAATAGTTTCAAATCCTTTGATTAGATCCTTTAGGTTTGATACCTTTTCGCTAAAACCTCCTTCACAAAAGATCATTAGGTCATCTGCAAACTGAAGGTGGGTGACGAGGACTTGGTGTCTCCCTATTCTCCATCCCCTAATGGCATCATCACTGTCAGCCTTAGTAATGATCCTACTAATCACATCAGCTACTAAGGTAAAAAGGAAGGGTGAGAGTGGATCCCCTTGCTTGACACCCTTGCAAGCTGGAAAAAGTCCCTCACCATACCATTTGCCAGAATAGAGTAGTGACAAGTACTGATACACCCAAAAATCCAACTACACCACTTGTCCCCAAATCCACAGTTTCGCATAACCTCTAATAGAAATTCCCAATCCACCAAATCATAGGCCTTTTCAAGATCCAATTTACAAATGAAACCTCTCTTCCTAGACCTTTTCATTTCCTCCACACACTCATTCGCAATTAAGATCTTCATTTCAGCCATTCTTCAAGATTCAATCAGCATCCTCTTCATCTTTACTTGGAAGTTCAACTTCATCTTCATTGTCATCTGACTTGTAGTCATCAAAATCGTCTTCCATTCTTCTTCAACTTAAACTTTAACAAACTTCTTCTTCCTCTTCTTCATCTTCTAATTGAAGTTGTCTTGGTATTTTTCCACTAGATTTTGTTGCTCTTGCTTGTGAAGTTGAAGCTCTAGACCTTGTATACCTTAGTGGCTCTTCAACTCCAGAAGCACTAGCAACATCTCCCCATGCTAGTGTATCATCATCAAACACCAAATCAGCTTCTGCACCATCCTCATCACGTCCTACCTCCCCCATTAACCATTCACTACTCTCATCTATATCTTTTAATGAAATGGGGTCACTGGTGCTACGTGAGCCAAAACATTCTTTAAGCATCTGATTGAACTTAACAAATACCAAGTCATTCAATCGCTTGTGATCCAACTGTTTTCTTTTCTTAGTATGAATCTGTTAAGTCAAAAAATTAAACAAGTGTAAATTTAAGATAGTTTATCCAAAAAAATGGAAGTATTTTAGTGTAGTAGTTTGGCATACATGCTGAAATAAGCTCCAATTTCGCTCATACCCCGATGCACTACATGTCAAACTTAGAAATTTCATTGCAATCTTTTGTAGATTCGGGGTAGAAGCACCAAATATGGTCCACGAATCAGCTAAAAAATATAAATATTAACTGAATTAGTGATCATTAGACTAACTAAAACTATTAAGAGGATCCAATATTTATATTAATTATTAAATCAATGTTATTTACCTGGTGCTTTAATCTTCCTCTGGGAAATAGCCATATCATTCTTGTACTTGGATATTTCATCAGTTATTACACTTCTCTTGTTCATGTCCTTCTCAAGCATCTCAATTACTTTAAAAAGCCCTGTCATAACCTCTTCATCTGTTTCAATTCTCTTTTGATCATCATAATAAAATTGGGAGTTCAAAAAGTAACCAGCTGCATGCAATGGTTGGTGGAGTTCGCATTTCTATCTCTTATCAATAATTTCAAAAATGTCTTCATATTTTTCATTTCTTCCACCAAATGCCTTGTTAGTGGTCTCCTTTGCTTGGTCCATAGCCTCATAAATATAACCCATGGAAGGCTTGTTTTCACGATTTACCAACCTTAATATACAAACAAGAGGGCCACACACTTTAAGAGTAAAGACGACACTATTCCAAAATGTGGGTATCATGACGGTCTCCCCTATTCTTTTCTCTTTTGCTTCTTTTACCCATTTGCTATCATTCCATTCCTTTGAGTTGAACAAATCTCTCAAATTCTTCTTTTGTTTGTATATATTCTGCAATGTGAGAAAGGAAGTAGCAAAACGGGTTTTTGCTAGCCTAATCAATTCTCTCTGATTTGTGAGCTTCCTCATCAGGTTCAATAAACCTAGATGGTTATAGATATACCCCATAAGTGCAATTGCTCTCTCAATTGTTCTCTTCTCAGTAGTAAACTTCCCAATGTCTGCCAATATCAAGTCCAAACAATAGGCAGCACACGGTGTCCATGTCAGATGTGGATGCTTTGACATAAAAAACTTCCCTAATAATACAAGAAAACAATTCAAGAAATAATAACTTCAGAAATGTGACTCTAACATGTCAAAAAACTAGAGGAAAGTTAAATAGAAATAATAACAAAGTATAAAACTCACCGGCTAGGACATAATTTGATGCATTGTCTGTAATAACTTGGAGAAGATTTTTCTCACCATTTCTCTCCACCATCTTGTCAAGCAATATAAATAACCTCTCAACTGTTTTTACTTCACTTGAATCATCAATGTTCTCTATAAGAATTGTCCCCACACGACTATGGACCAAAAAATTTATGAGGGTCCTATCCTTTCTATCTGTCCACCCATTAACGATAATAGAGCAGCCCCTTTTTCCCAAGACTCCTTATAGTGTTGAAGCAATGTTTTTGTATAGTCGACCTCCTTCAAGAAAGAAACTCACAACTCATTGTAACTTGGGGTTTTTAATCCCGGACCAAATTTCCCTATTGCCTCTACCATTGCTTCAAAACTTTTCAAGCGTACGGTATTCAAGGGAATACCAGCTTGATAAAATCATCTAGCAATGTGTATGCATACTTGCTCTCTCCCTTCTTTATTATTTGCATCACTAATAGTGGTTTGCTTAATCTTTTTCTGTTCTCTTCTCAAATTCACAGTTTCTTTTGTGCTTGGAGTAGGAAAAAAATTATCCAAAGGCCCCTTTTGCCTTATTATGGGGGCTGTTTAGAACTTCTTTTTGAACTTGAAGCAGAAGGAATGTGATCACCACCACCAAGCACTTCCACCTTGTCCCCTGTCTCATCTTCATCTTCAACTATATTTTCAAAATCATCAAAATGTGGAATTCTGCCCTCTTGACTTCCAACTATGTCCTCTTTCATTGATTTTATTCTCTACATGCATGCTAATATCTCTTCTTTCACCTCTTTCAAGGATTTAGGACAAACTTTCACATTTCTTCCACCAATTAAATGCTCTTTTGATCTATAGATCCCTCCATTTGTCACTTTGCCACAAAATTTGCAAGTGACAGAATTTGTATTCTTTCGATCTTGCAAATAACAATATTTCCAGCCCGGGTCTTTCCTATTGCTTTCTTGAGTATTGTCGGACTTGTCTCCCATCTCTTTACTTGGTTGGCAAAATTTCCTATTGGCAAATAGCAAATTGCAATTTGCAACTATCAATACTCATATTTGTGAACCTATCTTCGAAAATAAATAAACTATTCTACTTGATAATAACACAAATAAATAAACTATTCTATTTGATAATGAGAAAATGGTGTAGTCAAGGATTTCTTTGGGGCCTTGAAAGGAGTGAGACAAGGGGACCCTTTATCCCCTTTCCTCTTCACCATACTAGCTGAGGTCTTTAGTAGATTGATCTTGAAGGCAGAGGAGAGCGGGTTGTTAAAGGGATGGGAAATAGGGAGGGAAAGGGTGGTGTTAACTCATGTACAATTTGCAGATGACATCATTATCTTTTGTGAGATTGGAGACGAGTTAGGAGTAAGAAACCTTAGGATGTTAGTTAAACTATTTGAAAAAGTGACAAATCTGTGTTGCTGATAAAAAGAAAAGTGACAAATATGAGGGTGAATCTTAATAAGAGTCAGGTGGCAGGGATCAATTTATCACAAGAAGATGTTAATTTGTGGGCTGAGGAACTAGGATGTTTAAGAAGTGATTGGCCACTTAAGTATTTAGGCCTCCCCCTTGGTGCAAATCCTAGAAGATTAGATTTTTGGAATCCAGTTGTGGAAAGATTTGAAAAGAAACTTGATGCGTGGAAGAGGAACTACATTTCTCTGGGGGGAAGGATTACTCTCATTAAGTCTACCTTAGCAAATCTTCTAGTTTACTATCTCTCAGTGTTCAGCATGCCTCAAGTTGTGGGAAAGAGATTAGAGAAGATAATGAGGGATTTTTTTTGTGGGAACCGGGCGAGAAGAAGAGAGATCATTTAGTAAGGTGGGATCTAGTGTCTAGGAGGAGAGAGTTTGGTGGTTTGGGATTAGGAAGGTTGAAGGAAAGGAGCAAGGCTCTACTAGGAAAGTGGTTACGGAGGTACCCACAGGAAACAAATAGGTTGTGGCACAAGATTGTGACCAGTATTCATGGGCTATTTATGAATGGTTGGAATGCCAGTGTCTAACAGGGTTTCCAGTGCTTCACCTTGGAAAGCGATTCACAAAATCCTTCCATTGCTCCTCAGTCATGTCAGGTTTGATATCAATTCAGGTAACAAAGTTAAATTTTGGGAAGATGTATTGGTGGGTGACTATTCTTTAAAGGCCTTGTTGCCATCAATTTATGCTTTGTCTTGCCTCAAGGGTAAACCGGTTGTTGATTTCCTGTCCCTTTCTCCTTCATAGTCTGGTTTTGCTTGGAATTTGGGTTTCCGCAGAAATGTGCGAGATTCTGAGTTGGATTTGGTGTCTTCTATTATTCAGCTGCTCGACGGGGTTTTCATTGATCCTGCAAAGCAAGATACTAGAATATGGATTCCTAATCCCCTTAGAGCATTCAGTTGTGCGTCCATTTTCAAAACCTTGACCTCTAATCACCCTGGGGTCCAATTCCCAGTCCGAGAAGTCTGGTGTCGCCCTATTCCCCCTAAAGTGGGTGCTTTTAACACCTATGGCCTCTGCCACGGTGCAATTAACATCTATGATCTGATGCAGAGGAAGAGGTCTGACTGGTGCCTTTCTCCTAATTGGTGTTGTTTGTGTGAATCAAATGGTGAAACTGCTCATCATATATTTGTTTCCTGTCCTGTAGCGAGCAGCATTTGGGATTGTTTTTTTTCTCTCTTTGGATGCAGGTGGGATACCCCGGTGAGCCTGGGGGGACTGACGCCTCCATATTCAGATGGCCAAAAAGAAGAGGAGGAACTCTATGGAGATGCACACGGGCAGCAGTACTGTGGATGTTATGGGAGGAAAGAAATCAGAGAATTTTTGAAGGGAAGAAAAGGTGTAAGGATCTACTGATAGAAGGGATTATGATTAAAGTAAGTTCATGGGTGAAATCTATGGACTTATTTTCAGACTTTACTATGGATGGTATAATCAGGAATTGGAAGACTGTAGCATCCTTGTCATCTGCAGAAAAGAAGTAAGAAGTTGGGTTCCTCCTGAATCAGGACTCCTTAAATTAAACTTTGATGGGAGCAGCTTTGGCAACCCGGGTATGGCTGGAATTGGTGGGGTTATAAGAGATGACAGGGGGACAGTAGTGGGGCTGTACTCGGGCCCTATTGGTTGGGGAGACTCCATTACAGCTGAACTAAAGGCAGTGCTCTTCGGAATACAAAAAGCCATGGAAATAGGGATCAGGAAGTTGGCTGTAGAAGGCGTCTCCAAAGTAGTTATCAGTTGGCTAAAGCAAAATGGGAAGACTCCTTGGGAATTCAGAAACAAGATCAAGAAACTTAATCATATTACAAAGGGTATACAGATATCATACCAGTGGACTCCAAGAGAAGCAAATGGATTTGCGTACCAGCTAGTGAAACAAGGGTCTAATAGGGAACACTGTTTCTGGGCTCAGTTGTAAGGATGTAAAGCAAATCTTAGATGGATTCTTAAAGGAAAATGGGGTAGCCGAGGCTACTCAATCTCTATACTAATGTTCATATCTCTTTATTAATAAAAACACTTTTACTGATAAAAAAAAACTGCTGTTTTAATGAGAAAAATCTGAAAAAAAAAATGAGGCAGAGCCATTGTTTTTGTGTAAGAACTAAGAAGCAAGACCGCAAGTCTGCAAGTATGCACGTCCTTGTAGAAACTATAAAGAGGAATGGGCAGTTTTAATGATAAAAACTAAAAAAATAATGGGGTGGAGCCCCTGTTTTAACGAGAAAAACTGAAAAAATGGGGCGGATCCCTTGTTTTTATGATAAAAGCTGAAAAACAATATGTTTTAATGAGAAAAACTGAAAAAAATGTGGTGGATCCCCTGTTTTTATGATAACAACTGAAAAACAATGGGGCAAAGCCCTTGTTTTAATGAGAAAAACTGAAAAGATGGGGCGGATCCCCTGTTTTTTTGATAAAAACTAAAAAAACAAATGGGGCAAGTCTATGTAGAAGGAAGAAGAAGAAGAAGAAGAAGAGAAAGGGTGGAGCCCCTGTTTTACTGAGAAAACTGAAAAAAAGGGGGCGGAGCCCCTGTTTTTGTGCAGGTTGTGTATGAAGAAGAAGAAGAGTAATGGAGCTCCACCCCTGATTCAACATTAAAAGCAAAAAGAGAAAGGGGCAGAGCACCTGTTTTACTGAGAAAACCGAAAAAAATAAATAGGGTGGAACCCTTGTTTTACTGAGAAAAGCCGAAAAAATAAATGGGGCGGAGCCCCTATTTTTATGCAGGTTTTGTACGAAAAAGAAGAAGAAAAATAGGGCGGAGCCCCTATTTTCTCAGCCTGGACTGCCACAGGAAGAAGAAAAAATATATATACATATACATACCTGTTACTGTAGCTCTGTTCGATTAAGGCTTGGAGTCTTGGACAAACTTGAGCTTGAATGCGCTTCAGCTTCCTCTGGTAGTCTGGTTTGGACTTTGGAGTCTTAACTTTTGGACGAAGGAGGCTTTCTTTTTTATTCTTTTGGTTGTTTTGGCAAAGGCCTCTGTCGATTCAGCTTCCTTTTCTCCCAAGTTTCCTATTTTATATTTTTTTTATTTTTAATATATTTTCAAAATTTGTTTAGGTTAGATTGTTTAGAAATCATCTAGGCGCTTGCCTGGGCTGCCTGTCGCCCGGCCTGAGGCGCATGCCTAGGCACAAAGGCGAGCACCTATCCAATGGTTGTGCGCCTTAGCTTGGGCGAGGCATCCAGCCTGGAAAGCACCTTGCCTCTATGCCTAGGCACGCCCCAGACGTGCCTTTTAAGACACTGCTTTGAATGATGAATTTTGGTTTGAAATGGAGGAATTAGATGAAGGTATGTGGTTGTATTCCATCCTTTTTGGTTTTTGGTAAATGGAAGAGCTTATGGAAACTTTAACATCTTGAGGGGGTTAGACAAGGGGACCCACTGTCCCCATTCTATTTTATTTGTGTGATGGAAGCTCTCAGCAGGTTGGTGAAAAGGGCTGGAACTTGAGGATTTTTAGAATGATTCACAGTAGGTATGAGAGGGTGGAGGTTGATCTACTGCAATATGCTGATGACGCACTTATCTTTTGTGATGCATCTCAAGAGCAACTAGATTTTGTAATGTTTATGCTGAAATTGTTTGAATTTTGAAATAGTATTGGGGTCGAAAGTAAACTTGAGCAAAAGAGAGCTAGTGACTGGAGGTGAGGTGCAGGAGTGGGCTTACGTAGCACTAGTGACCCCATTTCATTAAAAGATATCGATGAGAGTAATGAATGGTTAGTGGGGGAGGTAGGACGTGATGAGGATGGTGGAGAAGCTGATTTGGTGTTTAATGATGATACACTAACACGGGGAGATGTTACTGAACAAAAAAAAAAAAAACACGGGGAGATGTTGCTCGTGCTTCTGGAGTTGAAGAGCCACTAAGGTATACAAGGTCTAGAGCTTCAATTTCACAAGCAAGAGCAACAAAATCTAGTGGAAAAATACTAAGACAGCTTCAATTAGAAGATGAAGAAGAGGAAGAAGAAGTTGAAGAAGAAATGGAAGAGGATTTTGATGATTACAAGTCAGATGACAATGAAGATGAAGTTGAACTTCCAAGTGCGGATGAAGAGGATGCTGATTGAGTCTTGAAGAATGGCTGAAACATTAGACTCTTTTTTTATATAGAAAATTGTCTATGACTCATTTTTGGGTAGAAACCAGTCTCTGACTCTGTCTATAATCTGTATGTCTTTTTTTGAAAGAAAAATTTCTCTTTTTTTTTGGGAGAAAATTGCCTATGATAGTATGATTATGACATGACTCTAACTCTATGTGATTGTTCATTGTATTGCATTAATGGCTTGTAGCTTGGTTGAAGTCTAGAACTTAATGTTGATTGGTCATTGGTGAGTACTTAAGAACTTGATTATTTCAGATTTTTGTTATTTGACATATTAATAGGTTGTTTGTTAATCATTTAATTTAATTCGAAGATTAGGAATATGTTTTTTAATTATACCCTTCATTTTTTTCATTTATTTTTGAATTTTCAAAAAATTGTGTCTTACCTTAAAAGGTGTGTGCCTTGCCTTGTGCCTTGCACCTAATGTGAAAAATGGCCCTTTTGCCTTTTTGCTTTTAAAACACTGGCCCAATCTCGGTAGGAATGGCTGCTATCATTGAAAAGAAAATGGGGGGTTTCCTTTCGAGAGGCTAAAAAGAGAAGTACCACTTAGTAAATTGGAACATTTTAGGGTAGGTGCCTCACCCAGGTCCTAGGCACACGCCTGGTGCACCTAGTCGTGCTCCTTGCACCTCAGCTCAGGCGTGCTCCTTTTGAAAGTTTGACGCTTTTTTGCTTTTTTGTTCATTCATTTATCCTAATAAAATATTTCCCTGAAAAGCAATTATAACTATAAAGTCATTATTTTGTGTGTGAGAACTAATTATTTAAAACCCTAACATGGACTTGTTTGGGCTTTCCTTAAGGGGTGTGGCACAAAGGTGGCTCATAGAATCAAGAATGTAATATGTTTTATATCACATTAGCAACTTGAAGTAATGCAATTGAGAAAAAAAAGAGATTGTGGGTTTTACATGTTTGAAAATGTTTTATATGTTAGATTTTATTTTTAAATTCTCATTTGAATGTGCTTTACATGTTATGTTTATGTATTTTAACTTTAGATTATAGGTTTTTTTAAAACATATATTTTGAAATTTAAGTTTATATTTTTATTAATATTATGCTTAATGTTTTTTTTGTGCATTTTTTATTTTTTGGCATTATTTGATTTTCCTGACAATTTTATTTATTTTTTGTACCTTGCTTAAAAAGGCGTGCGCCTCTCCTTGCGCCTTGCGCTTTGTTCCTCAGGCGCAAATTGACCCCTATGCTTTTTTTTTTTTTTTTTTTGCGCCTTGCGCTTTTAAAACACTAGGTGGGACCCTGGAACTTCAGATCAGTCCTACAAGTGTTTGGTATGGAAGGTAATACAATGGTCTATAATTCGTTTGCAAAAGGTGTGAAACTCAAAATAGGGAATGGGGAGCGGGTCAAATTTTGGAAGGATGTTTGGTGTGGGGAGAGGTCCTTGTCCGAGAGCTTTCTTGCTTTATTTGAAGTGGCAGTGGACAAAGAAGTAAGGTTGATGAGTGGTTGCAAAATTCAATATGGTAGCATGGTCTGGATCTCACAGTTCAGGAGGAATTTGAATGATTGGGAAGTGGATGAGTGGATGGAGCTATTGCAACTTTTATATACTACATTGGTGGAGTTTTCCAGGTTTGACAGAAGAGTTTGGAAGTGGGAGAAAACTGGAAGATTCTCAGTGAAATCCTTTCAATAAGGCCTTGAACAACCAGGACATTCAGTCCCAGCTCATATCTTCTGGTGTAAAAATTGTGCCTTAAAAATATCTTTGTTTGGACAGCTTACCTTAATAGAATACTTGCAAGGGACAGCCTTGCCTGGAAAGGTGTTTTACTGGATTCAGCTTGTTGTGTACTATGTGAAGGATGGCTGTAAACAGTGGATTGCCTTTTAGTGCACTGCAGCTTCTCTTTTGGGATTTGGAACAGAATTTCACACTTGTTTGAAGTACAAAGTTGCTGCCCAGGATCAGTAAAGGACTTTGTAAAGGGTTGGAAGGTGGAAGGGCCGAGTAAAAGAGGAAAATTAATCTGGAATATAACCCCAGCAGTGGTTTTCTGGTGCCTCTGGCAACGTAAATTCTATTTATCAGAAACTTCCAGGAAAGATGTTCTCTTGGTTGGCTGGTCACAGGTTGATTAAGTGTCTAGGTTTTGAATCCCATTTTTTTTTGTACAGGATAATCTTTTTGTAAAGCAGGGTGGGGACCAAGGTTTGAGGGAAGAGGGAACAATTTTTCTTGGTTCCCAAGTACATCATCTTTCTGTACATTTTTTGTTCATACTAATACATTAATACTTTACCTTTTCTCAAAAAAAAAAAAAGGTAAAAAGAAAAGTTTTCATTAAAATAAGAAGATGAATACAATCAACAGAAGGTGTTAAGTAACATCCGGGACAATACAACCCAAACACAACAACATTACATTGATCTGAAAAGAAAAAAATCACACAATCCAAAGCTCTTGGAAAAAATACACACCTGGGACAACATAGGTAATTACTAATTGGGCCTCAATTTTATTAAGGTTATGTTATCAAAAATAAAGTTCCAAGTTGTTATTATCATAGGTAATTATAGTTGATAGATGTCAAATATAATCGGGTCAGGCCCGGTTAGTAATTAGTTTAATTCTTGGTCTATATTATAGAACCTATTAATAATCAGTTTGGGACTGTTCCATCCTATCCCAACCAGATCCAACCAATTGACAGCTCTAATACCTTCATAATGATATTATCAATGTCAGGATTTTCTGTTTGTGGCATGACTTGATTTTCTCATGCCTTTTGGACTGAGTTTCACTCACATGAAAGACTGTTGCTTTGTCATAAAGTAAAACAAAATGATTTAGGATAGATGCCCTGATATGGGATTGGTGTTGAATTGGAGTTTTAATATCAAAACTCTATGATTTGGGCAGTATTGCATGGATACAGACATGGGAACTGGAATCCATCATGTTCATGTGTACAAGAATCTGATTTGGTATGTTGAGATTTGAGGAAACATGGATTGATGGACAACACGTCCATGAAAAAAGAATTTACTTTTAAAACAGTTCATATATATATTTTAAATTCTAATGTTATATGCCCACAAAAAAGGGGTCCTTAGTAATGTTTGATGAAAAAAATGGCATTCATTTTGTGCATGAGCTGTTCACTTATGCCAAATAAGCTAGGAGGTAAAAGGAAGAAACATTGCATGGAAAGTGTCTCTCAAGAATCCATGGAGTAATGGAATCCAATGCAGAACTGGGGCTGGGCAAAGGGTCTGTTGTTAGAAATTGTTAGGTTGGAACTTGGTTTAGGGATTGGTAGCGTTTCCATTGCAATTGATGCAAGGGGCTGTTGTAAGAAATAGTTAGGTCTAACTTGGAAGAAACATCATGATCACTGTGATGATTAGTAAGGAGGTACATGGCTGTTTATTGGGTAGCAGCAGCAGATGGCATAATTGGTCTGACAGTACTTGGCTGTTTATTTGGTATCAGTGCTGTAGAGTGTACTGCAGAGTGCAGACTTAGCTGGAGCCCTGGGGTGTGCTGTTGGGAGGCTGCCATCTACCTACTTGTTCTCCCTTTGGGGGAAAAATTTATAGCAAATGTGATTTGGGGTCCTATCATTGAGAGGTTCTGTAGGAAATTGAGCTACCTTTTTCTTTGTAATTAGTATGTCTTTTTGTGAAACCCTCTGAGATGTACAGTCAGTTACCCTATAGGGTTTTGTTCCCTTTTATACTTTGGTAATACACTTATACTTTATCATTTTACCTTCTCTCTCTCTCTCTCAAAAAAAAGGAGGAATTATTAAATAGGAAATCTGTTGGTTGGTAGCATGGAAAGCCACCTAAGGAAGGGAAGGCAACTCTTTTTTTTTTGATAAATGAAGGGGAGGCGACTCTTATTAAAAGCACTTTATCCAATCTTACAGTGTACTGTCTTTCTATGTCCATCATGCCTGCTTTGCTGGTTTATATATTGGAAAAAAAAGGAGAGGGACTTTCTTTAGGATGGACCAAATGAGAAGATGAATTATTGTTTGATGGAGTAGGGGAGAATTAAGTACCCCTAGAGATGTGAGGTGCTTGGAGATTAAATCTTTCTAGCTGGTGAACAAGGTGTTACTGGGGGTAGCTTTGGAGATTTGGGAATGAATCTAATACTCTTTGGAGACATGTCATCTTGAGTCAATATGTGGGTAGACCTTTGGTTGGGAGTCCTAATTTTTGAGAATAGAACCACTACAATCCCTTTCTCATCCCTAAAGATGCCTTCTATCTCTGAGGGCCCTGAATTTCCCTTTCTGCTCCATCAAAGTTGAGCTTGATGAACCCTTCTTCTAGACGAGTCGAGCTTCTGTAAATCATTGTGTTTTGTAGAAGTCTCTTCCACCTCTTTTCACTTCCGTATGAAGTCACTAGAAGTTCAGGACTGTTATCAGTCTTGAACCCTAATGAATCTCAGGATTGAAGATAAGCAGAAAGAAAGAGGAGAGAAGAGAAAGAGGGAGAAGAAGCAGTAGAACACAAGGGTTGAAAGGAGGAGCAGAAGCTTCATGTTTTGCCGCCGCCACTTTAATTAATATTTATAGGTTATGCTCATTACATGGAAAGGACAGATCTGCCCTTAGTCTTTACATAACAAATAGAGTAAAACAAAGACTGAAATAAATAACAACTGAAACAACTAAATGACCAATAGCTAACCCTAGGCAGACTAGAATATCTTCTACCCTACGAACACAGTGGGACCGTAGCTGTGGGGCCCACTTCAGTGTTCTCTACACTCCCCCTCAAGTTGGGAATAAATGTTTATCAATCCCAACTTGGATAGATCTGCCTCTAGCTTCTTCCGTGATATAGCTTTAGTGAGGATATCTGCCAGTTGCATATTGGAGGTGATGTATGGGAGACATACTTCTTGTGATGAGACCCTCTCTCGTACAAAGTGTCGATCAACTTCAATGTGTTTAGTCCTATCATGCTGCACTGGGTTGTGTGCTATATTAATAGCCGCTTGATTATCACAATACAACATCAGGGGCTTCTCATACTCAACACCCAACTCCTCAAGTAGTGATCTCAGCCAAAGAATTTCAGCCACTCCATTAGCCATTGACCTATACTCAGCTTCAACACTGGATCGAGAGACAACACTTTGTTTCTTACTCCGCCAAGAAACCAGGCTACCTCCCACAAGAGCACAATATCCAGAGGTAGACCTTCTGTCATCAACACACCTAGCCCAATCGGCATCTGTATAGACTTCCACCTTCATGTGGTCATTGTTCTTGAACAATATACCTCTACCCGGGCATCTCTTCAAATATGCTAGTATTCTTTATGCTGCTAGAAGGTGTGTGGTTCTAGGAGAATGCATGTACTGACTGATAACACTAACGACATAACTGATGTTTGGTCGGGTAAGGCATAGATATAGGAGCTTTCCCACTAACCGCTGGAACATAACTTTGTCTTCAAGCAGCTCCCCACTCTCTACATTAATCATGTGGTTCTGTTCAATAGGTGTAACACATATTTCCTCTGAGAGACAAAGATCCCCTGCTTAGATCTAGCAACCTCAATACCCAAAAAATACCGTGGTGTACCCAGATCTTTCACCTCAAACTCTTGATGAAGAAGCTGTTTGAGGGACTCAATCTCATGGTTGTCGTTTCCTGTGACCACAATATCATCAACATAAACTGCAAGTAGTGTCAGTGACAACTCCACCCTCTTGATGAATAATGTATGATTTGACTGGGCATGTACATAACCGAACTTCCCAAGGGCTAGTCTGAATCTGTCGAACCAAGCTCTAGGTGACTGCTTCAAACCATACAAAGCCTTATTGAGCCGGCAAACTTTCTTACCTGCTTCTGTATCATAGAATCCAGGAGGCAACTGCATGTAGACCTCTTCCTGCAAGTCCCCGTTCAGGAAAGCATTCTTAACATCCATTTGGTACAAAGGCCAAGTGTAGCTTGCTGCAAGAGATAATAGAACCCGAATGGTGGTCATCTTGGCTACCGGGGCAAATGTCTCCAAGTAATCTATACCATAAGTTTGAGTGAACCCTTTTGCAACTAGCCGAGCTTTGTACCTCTCAATGGAACCATCCGCATTATGCTTCACAGTAAATACCCACCTGCATCCAACTGGTTTCTTTCCTTGGGCAAGTCAACTAGCTCCCAGGTATTATTTTTCAACAGGGCATCCATTTCAACTTGCATTGCACCTCTCCACTCCGGGACTGATAGGGCTTCTTGCACTGTTTTCGGAATAGGGACATCAGCAACAGAGGTGAGATAGGACCTATAGGAGGGAGATAGGCGATCATAGGACAAAAACTGGGAGATGTAGTGGGCTGTAGATGTGGTGCAATGCCGTTTTCCTTTACGGAGGGCAATGGGAAGGTCAAGGTCATCTGTAGAGGGTGAGGTAGCAACAATGGAAGGAGTCTCTGTGGGCCCTGGGGCTGTAATATCTGGACTTGGAGCCGCAGAAGAGATTGTAGCTGGCTGGGACTGCTGATGACCAGGATCAATCTGCCTGCATCGCCTATGATAGACTCTCAACTCCCGATCCCTTTGACCACCCTCGCTACTACAACCCTCATCATCAACTGGAATAGGTAAGGGAACAACCCCAAAGGTATTAATCCTGTCCTCACTGTACTCCTCCTCCCCCTGAAGAAAAAGACCCAAATCTCCACGCTCACTACTCTCCCCCTGAGGAGAGACCCGAGAATAGTAGGGTGTCTCCTCAAAGAAAGTGACATCCTTGGATACAAACTTCTTCCCTGAGACAGAATCATAACAACAATAACCCTTTTGAGTTTGTGCATAACCAAGAAAGATGCATTTGGAGGCCCTTGGGTTGAAACTTGGAGTGATTGGGACCAAGAAGCTGAACAAAACAGGTACAACCAAATGTCTTGAGGGGAATAGTGAACAACTCCTCATTGGGGTATAGAAGGGAAAAAGGAGGTTTCATATCAAGAACCCGAGAAGGAATCCGATTAATAAGATATACCACCGTAAGGATAGCATCACCCCAGAAGCGAATAGGGACATTGGAGGTAAACATAATACTTCTAGCCACCTCCAAGATGTGCCTATTCTTCCTCTCTGCAACCCCATTCTGCTGAGGTGTATGAGGACATGTGCTCTGGTGGATAACCCCATGATTAAGGAGGTACGATGCCAATGGCTTAGCAAAGTATTCCTTTGCATTATCAGATCTAAGTACTTTTATCCTGGCATCAAATTGTGTTAGGATCATTTGGTGGAAGTTTTGGGTCAGGACAGGCACTTCATCTCGTGATCGCATAAGATAAACCCATGAAAAACGGGTGTGGTCATCAACAAATAGCAAAAAATACCTATACCCCCCCATAGAAGGAATGTGATATGGCCCCCAAACATCAGTATGCACAATATCAAAAGAACTATTACTCTTTTTATTACTCAATGAATAAGAGTTTGTACAATGTTTAGCCAACTCACAACTTTCACACTTCAACTGAGATCACTCAACAGACTCAAACAAAGTAGGAAACAGACTCTTCATGGACCGAAAAGATAAATGACCCAATCGGTTATGCCACAACATAACCGGACTCACAACTTGAGAAACAAGTAACTTCTTATCCACTGACTCTTCCCGACGAGAACTCTCCCCGAGCAGATAGATCCCATTCGTCTCACAGCCAGTCCCAATCACCTTCTTCGTCTCCATGTCCTGAAAAACACATCGGTCAGGAAAGAAAGTTACTGAGCAGTTCAAATGTTTGGTAATGCTACTGACGGAAAGGAGGTTAGTATCCAGTTTAGGAACATGCAAGACAGAGGACAAGGATATAGTATCTGACAGTTTGATGTCACCCTTGCCAGAAATAGGGACAAGAGAGCCATCAGCTATAGATACTTTATCCCTACCAGAAGATAAGTGATAAGTAGTAAACAGAGAGGGCAAGCTGGTCATATGGTCAGATGCACCTGAATCTATTACCCAACACGGTTCAGTAGTACCTGGAGCGGAGGCATGGTAGGCTGAGGCTCGAGTACCTGAATGTGCAAAGGCCGATGTAGCTGGAGCTGATGATGACTGCGGTAACTGAGTTGAACTGCCAACTTCTCCAATTGTATTAGAGCTGCCCGAACTGCAGCTAAGGTCTCTAATGGTGTGCCTCTCGTGCCAGATGAGGATGCTGAATCAGTAGTCGTAGCCACATGAGCATTACTCCTTTTATTTCTCAATTTTGCCGGGACCAAATGTGGATGCAGCTTCCAACATGTTTCTTTTGTGTGTTTAGGTTTCTTGCAATGATCACACACCACATCCCTTTTATCTTCCTTCTTTCTGTCCCTCTCTAAATCACCCTCTGTTTTGGGTTTGACAGCTACCAAGGCAGGTGTAAGCGGCTGAGGTTGCATCATGACTTTCCTCCTGGTCTTTTCACTGTGCACTAAGGAGTATGCCTGAGAGAGGGTCACACCATCTCTGGTCAAGATTTGCTGCCTCACAATATCATATTATGAATTCAGTCCTGCCAGAAACTCAAACACTCTGTTTGTCTCAATGTGCTTTCTATGTATCTGAGCATCTTTGGGATTCTCCCACTCAAGAGTCTCTAAATGATCAATCTCATGCCACAGGGACTGCAAGTTAGAGAAATAGACCGACACCGGTTTCTCTCATTGTTTAAGGGCATTCACCTCACATTTCAACTCATATGCTCTGGCAACATTAAGGGGTTGGGAGTAAGTCTCTTTCATCACATTCCATATCTCCTTGGTTGTCTTTGCCCATAAGTAATTTCGGCTGATATGGGGCTGCATTGAATTACAGAGCCATGTCATAACCAAGTAGTTTTCTTGGACCCACTTGGTATACGTAGGGTCTCCCTTGGAAGGTTCTGCTACATCTCCCAAGAGATACCCTACTTTGCCCCTTCTCCCAATAGCCATCATGGCTGATTGGGCCCATTCCAAGTAGTTTGATCCATCAAACTTTACGGTTGTAATCTGAAAACCTGTCTCAGAACCACCACCATAACTGCTGTTCCCAAAACTGCCTTCTGCCTGATTCTTAAGCTCCATTTCAGTCAAGAACCAGAAGTATCAAAGATTATGGTTACTACAGTCAAAACCAGCACTTGAAGTCCCAACAACAATCACAAAATCAGTGGAGAACCAATCTGTACTCACGATAGATGTGCATGAAATATATATAAGACTGATCTGAAATCAATAACCACACACAACAGCAACAGTCCGAACTGTTTTCACCCCTTCAAAAGTGTTTGAAACCCCAAAAGAAGACTGAAACACGGTTTGAAGGGCAATCTGATATGCTGAAGCCAATTCGAGGTTTTAATCAGTCCTAAGAGCCTTACGGATGAGGTTTGTATTAGGGTTAATATGAAACCCTAAAACTGATCAATGTTGAGGAGAATTCTAGGGTTTGCTGCAGGAAGAAGATCACAAGTTTCAGCCTAATACTAGGGTTTTCCGTAGGGATAGGACAAAACCCTAGAGAAACCCTAGAGAATAGAGAGATAAAACCCTAGAGTAGTTCGGCCACCCTTACTGGATAGGTCCAACCTATCTTTTCTGATGTTACTTCTCTCAGAAAGTAAAAAACTTACAGTAGAATGCAATTCACTGCCTACCAAGGTTACCCAAACCCTAGCCTTCTCTGATTCTTCATGATCGCCAACTTGCTACAACTGTGATACTTCTTCAAACAGCTGCTAATCCTCTGGAGATCTCCAAGAACCAGTCAACGAACTCTGCTTTCTCAGTCTTCAAGCCTTAGATGGTTCTCATGTGGTCGGCTGGACTAGACTCACATGAGAGAACTTGGCTCTGATACCAACTAGAAGTTCAGGACTGTTATCAGTCTTGAACCCTAATGAATCTCAGGATCGAAGATAAGCAGAAAGAAAGAGGAGAGAAGAGAAAGAGGGAGAAGAAGCAGTGGAACACAAGGGTTGAAAGGAGGAGCAGAAGCTTCATGTTCTGCTGCCGCCACTTTAATTAATATTTATAGGTTATGCTAATTACATGGAAAGGACAGATCTGCCCTTAGTCTTTACATAACAAATAGAGTAAAACAAAGACCGAAATAAATAACAACTGAAACAACTAAATGACCAATAGCTAACCCTAGGCAGACTAGAATATCTTCTACCCTACGAACACAGTGGGACCGTAGCTGTGGGGCCCACTTCAGTGTTCTCTACAAAGTCATCAACTGAGTATGTTGAGAAGCTCTCCAAAGATCTAATCTAGTGGCCACTCTTATAGTGATGCATTTTAGTATTGCTTCTGTGGTTCTTTCCTTCTATTTGGGGATTTGAGCATTGCTTTCCTCCCATATTGTCCAAACAATTGCAGCCCTGGTGTATTTCCATAAATCCTTCCCCTCTTTTTTGGCCAATTGAAGGTTGTAGGTGCAAAACGGTTTGACACACTAGGAGGAATTACTCACCTGCATCTAAAAAGAATAAAATGCCAATTCCAAATACAAGTAACAAAAAGACAGGAGATTAGCAAGTGATAGCATGTCTCACCATTAGCTTTGCAAAGTATACACCACAAGGGAGAAAAGCAACACTTAGGTTTCCTTTTCTGTAATAGGTCACAAGTGTTAATTCTCTTATGGAAGACCTCCAAGTGAATGGCACCAACCTTAGGTGGAATCAATCTATACACTAAACTTCTTTCACTGGGAAAAGCTGCAAGAAAGGCTAGGGATTTTAGCTATTAGGTGCTTCTAGGACAAGGCTGGCGGTTATCAAATGAATAGGAGCATGAGAATGTTTGCCGAGTTTATCCAGAACTGGGAGTTGTTGGACCTGTCTTTATTGGGGGCAAAGGATACTTGGACCAACAACCAAGATTTTCTATCCTTTGTGAGGTTTGATTGCTTTCTGATTTCAAGAGAACGGGAGGTTCTTTTTCCAAGTACTCCTTCGCCCTCTCCGCCCTCTTTTTGAATCACATCCCTTTGCTTTTAGAGTGTGGGGCAGTAAATAGAAAAGTTTCTCCCTTCAGATTAGATCACAGTTAGTTGGAGATAGAAGATTTTGGCAACAACACCAAGAAGTGATGAGCTGAGTTTCAGGTGGAAGGATCTGCTAGCTTTGTGATATGCATGAAATTGCAATACCAGAAGAAGCAGTTAAAAGACTGGGGAGCCAAGCAAGTCACTTGTGAAAGGATTCGAAAATTAGAATGGCTAATCTTATAGCAGAGGTGATTCATCAAAAAAAAAAAATCTTATAGCAGAGATGGACAAAGAAGAGGAAAACGAGTTTGTTGTTGAGGGGTTAAATCTAAAACGACCACAAGCTGAGAAGGAATTTGACTCGCTAGCATATAGAGAGGAAGTCAGTTGGAGGAAAAGATCCAAGGTTAGATGGATGAAAGGGTGATAACACAAACTTTCTCTTGCTTGGGTACTTGTAAACTAGATCCCCATGTTTTCTGTATTGCTAACTTCTCACCCTCACCTTGCCTCCCTTCCTGAGCTTGAACTTGATCATCCCCTTTCCCAGAAAATACTATCATCTCTTAGGAGCACACCCCCAATACCAGCTTTACCAGGATTACCGATGGAAGTCCCATAAAATTTCAGCCTCATCTCTGGCTCTGCCTCCTGGAAGTTCAAAGTATGGGTTAGTTTTTTTTTTTTTTTTTTCCTTTTTCTTTTTTGGATGGTTTCTGTCCCCCATTGGAACAAGGGAGGTATTGGAAATAGTTTTTGAACATTGGCAAATCTATACTGCAGTATTAATTGCTTAAACTAAAAAAATATCTTTTTTAAATGCAAAAATATATTGTAAGATGTATGTAAAACCTATATGGTATTTTATCTTTTGGACTGACAACTTGGCTTTTCATGTTGCCCTCTGCATTGACCGCAGATGATCAAAACAGGGAACACTGTTGTGGATGATCACACAGGAACAGTAGGACCCATTCGTAGAATACGTCAGAAGTTCATTTCAACAGGTTCTTCCAGAGAACATGGTTCATCTCGTCCTTCCAGCTCTGCTCCTTTATGGTCAGAAGGTTCTGATGCTTTTAAGGGCTTTTCACCCACAGTTAAGAGGACTCTTGATCCTGGAGCATCTACCAGTGGTAATTTACAATTCCATCCTGCAGATGATAAAGCATCCACTTCTAGTACTGTTGTACCATCCGTCCACCCACAGTCTAGTAAGATGGCTAGAAAAATATTGGAGCACCTTGACAGGACTATTCCAACCCTGAAGGAGAAATCAGATGAAATAAAGCTGGCGACTGCATGGAAAAAGCCTCCTTGTGGGTTCACCAAAGACATGGTAAATGGTCAGTTTATTGGCTCTAATCTTGAGGCTTTTGATACTCAGAAGAGTGACTGTTTACTTATCTCTACCAACCAAGGAGGTGAAGATGGGGGTAGCTCTTTCCTTAAAGTTCATCATGAACAGAAAAAATCTAATGAAACTGCTACTTCAGAAAGCAGAAGAACTTCAGTTTCTGGCACAGTACCTGCTCTGGTTGGTTTTGGGTCTGATGGTACACGTTTAAAAAAGCCTTCCATGGATTCACAAGTCTGTACAGATGGGGTAAGCCATTCCTCTCTTCTCTATTTTGTTCTGATGCACTTGCATTGTCAATTTCCTATGGCCAGGGCTCAGATGAGTGAATGGTTGTTATCCTGTCATGAATGTATCTTGCTGAGAATCTTACCAAAAAAAATGTATCATGGTGAGAAAGAGGTTGCATGCAGCTATGCACCCACATACTTTCACTTGTTTCATTTTTGGGGATGTCCACATATTTATGCATAACGTTGAAACATGTTGATGTGCATTTTACATCTTGCTTGTTATTAATAAAAACTAGACTTAAAGCATAATATGTTTTCAAAGTATTTGGACCTGAGTTCCATAATACTCAATGAGCCTCCCTTGCCTATTTATGCATTACCATTAGATTGCTAGCTCATTACTCTGGATTTTACCACTACTTGCCAACTCTTGTATTCTGTAGGGTAAGGTGGAAAGCTGTATACTAAATGCTTAACATAAAATTGGAGTTGAACTTTAGTTCCAAAGGAAATGAAATGAATTCTTGGACATTTATGGAAGCCAATAATATTAAAAACACTAAAACATTGAGAAAATATTAAAAACAGTGGAATAGGATAAGAATTCAGAAAACAGTAGGATAAGCAACAAGATACATAACACTCAATAAATAACCTGATCAGATGCATATATACAGATGTGTTCAACCATGATACCAGAAAGATATGATACTGGAATAACTTGTAACCAATTAACTTGTATCATAAAAGTGGTAACCAATCAGATGGTTATTTATCAAATTCAAGTTGGGCGGGGGGGGGGGGGTTGATTGGTCAAAGCCCTTCTGGTATTATGTGTTTCCAGCAGCATGATATATTCTTGAATGTAAAATTCTGGTTGAGAAAATAATGCAAATAATGCCTACTGGAATTTGATCTAGAACTGTGTTGTTTGTATTCCAGAGTGTTTTTTAGTTTCATGTGCCACTGAAATGGAAACATCTCAATGAAAAATAATTAGGTTTCACTGAAAGTTCCAAGTCATGCCTCTACATAGAAGCTCTTCTAATAGAAACTTTAGTTTTTAGCCATTTCATTTTAAGTTTAAGCTCTTGCTTTAGCATGCCTTTGATCAGTAGCACTTCAATTTATGAAATTTATAAGAAAGAATGATGTGAATATATATGAGAATGTGCCAAGCACCTCATATAGGATAGCATTTTCTACCCACTCAAACGTAAGTATTTAATTTTTTTTTTTTTTGAAAATGGCGAATTACTAAAAGGGAGGGGGAGGAGCCCTCCAATAAGAGAGAGAGATTACAAAGAAAACATGGAGAGCATTACACATTCCCACTGCACAAGGTTGACATGCACAAATAACGAAATCAATATTTTCATTTTGGAATTATAGACTTCCCCACTTGGAAATTACTCCCAATACAATAGGTTCCTGTTCACTCCTTGTCTTGCCAATGCATCAGCTATATTATTTGGTTGATCTCAGTGTCCCTTTAATGGTTACTCCCAATTCTCCTCCCAGCTTTTTTTTTTTTTTTTACCTTATTGCATGCCTGTTTTGTATGAACTAGCCCGTCATGACTTTAAGATATCTCTTGGTGCATGTCTATAGTTCTACCTGACTACCTCATGCTTTTGATCTTACCATGTTGAGAACTTGAGACATGTATTTGATGTGATTTGTGCAATAGCTCATCAAGTGGTGGAGCATTGATATTGTAACTATTTGGTCAGCCATTGATTGATTTGGTGGGAGGATTAATTAATGATGAAGTGACCTAGAACATATGCTTGTGTATGTTTTCCATGTTTTATGTCATGAATCACATTTCTTCCAAAAAAAAAAAAACTTGTTTAATGGGTGTGTCAATGAATGAGTTGGATTTCATTGGAGGTATCCACTAACAGTGAGAAACCATGAAATCTATAGCAATGGGTATTACCTTATTTTGAAAATACCGTACTGAATTTACTAGATACATAATTGTCATGCTAATTTTATTATCCTGAAGGTCTTTGTGGGGCTGGGCGACGGTGGAAAGAATGAGAAGAGTCAACCATTTCCTCTCCACAATTGTATATCTGGGCAAGAGATTCATCGTGCTGCTACTTTCGAGAGTCTAAATGTACCAAGGAAGACTGCAGCTCAATCGTCTGGAAGTAAACTGGGTTTGACATCAACCTCTCTTGGTAAAGTGGACCAAAAGTGCACAATTTCACCCGACAATGGTTCTGGGTTTTCTTTTCCTGTGCCTATGTCATCTGGTGTACTTTCTGAACCGCCAACACCTACCATAGCACCATCATTGTCAGCTAGGGCTATGCCTGAATTCGAAGGAACCACAGTCCCGTCTTATAGTTTTGGCTCCAAGAAGTCTGGCCACTTCCTTGTTTTCAAATTTCCATCTACAGATTCCTCCGCTCAGGGTAATGCTTCGACTCCAAAGTTCAAATTTGGATCAGATAAGGTGGGCAGAGTATCCTTCCGATCAGTTGGCAAAGATGCCGTATGTTACTAACAGTGATGTTGTTGATATATTTTTTTTCTTCATTTTCATGAAAACAGTAACATTTGATGTGTAGCCATCCCAGTCTTCACATGATTTTATCCCTTTGGCCGTGTAGTTGGGCACTTCGGCTATGTAGTAGCCCTGCAGTTGAAGCTTATGAAACAATGTTTTATCAATGCTATGTAAATTACATTTCTGCTTTCACCAAAAGACTAGGCGAGAAGATAGACCTTAAGGTGCACGGATAACTTGATAATTAGTTTTAGAAGCACTGAGAGAATCGGGTTCAGGCATTGATAGGTATAGGTTTCCATGCTTGGTGAGCCTCCAATTTTGGTGTACGTACCAGTAATATTGTTCCAGTTTATTCCCTTGTGGCCTTGTGCATTTTAAGGAATTGAACAGAGTCGGGTCCAAATTCATATATGCACCACCTAGGCTTTGGCCCAAACAAGGATCTATGGTATCTGTGGGTACATATGGGTGGTCGTGGAGACACGTGGAAACACCGATTCAGAAAGGGTTTGGGGTTTTTCAAATTTGGGATGATCAATGATGGAAGACATCCCTAAAAGAGTATGTCTGTATTCATACGCCAATAACCGAGGTCTCGGTATCCTCCCTATGGATGATATTTTGATCCTTGTCTCCAAGCCTCCAACAAGGTACGTGTTGACATGATTGTGTCAAACATGAAAAATTCTTTGATGTTCTTTTTTTTAAACATTTTAATTTAAATAATAATAACACAGAAGTGTAATATGTATACATACAATCTCATCATTTACATATGTTTTTAGTTAAAAAAGTTTGGCTCAACCCAAAAGGGTCCTAAAGTTCCTCTGAGGACCATTATAAATCAAACGGAACTACAATTTAAGTTTGGAACAGGACCGATATGGACTATGGACTATGGTATTCAATGCATGAATCCAGAGGATCCCAAATCTGATGAACTTTCCAATTGGACACAATTCTTCCACATGGCTAAAATATAGTAAGCTCTGTAGGATTTTGTCCTCGCAAGATTGGTATTCACTGTCCTCACAACACTTGCAGCCATGCATTGAGAATCTCTCTGTACTTGTGTATTTTCATTGATGGGAAGGCGTTCTCATTTCTCAATGCATGGATGGAAAGGATGTGAGGACGAAATCTGGATTTAGTACCTTAATTGTTTAGCAAATGTATGGCAATATGATTTAGGCCCAAAGGTTCTCGTTCTCTTTGGGGACATATTCCAGGTTAAGATATCTAGAAACATAAGAAAACACAAAATCATCAAACCTACAAATAATTTCTCTAAAATTTGTCCAAAATACTGCAATTAGCGCACACAATACTAGGGAGTTCCGACTATTACACGCCAAAATAGAATTCAATGAGTTAGAATACACAACCACAAGTCCACAACTCTCCATCCTTGATTCTTAGCAAAATATAAAGCTTTCAAAACAGACCAGACTTCAGCTTCATGCTTGTTCTTTTGTTTTGTGTGTGTAGGCAGCTTTGGATACTTGTACGATGTCGAAATCATAATAAATTGTCAAATTTCTAAGGGAAGCCTGAAGGCTGAAGCATTTAGAGAGACACACACCTAAGCCCATATTTTCGTGGTGAGTTTCGTTCAATCATCTTTCAGTGACAGCTTTGGCACATGGAAGAAAAGTCTTTGTTCTTATCTTGATTCATGACAGTGAGTGAGTGGTTCTGGTCTCCTTTCCAGTTGGGTTAAAAAAATCCCAGTCATAACCCGGATGAAAAGCCAGAGTTGGTGGTGGATCGGATTCTATATTGACATTGGGCTGAAGGAATACCAACCTAGACCCAACCAGTTTGTTGATGGAGTCGGAACTCAGAATCTGCCAACCCAAATAGTCACGCTGGATGTCACCCCATCCACCAGCAATAGAACTCTATCTGAGATGAGCCATCAGTGTCTAGGGCCCATTTACCTTCCACAGAAAGGATCCATTTCCAAGGACCATGGCTTTTGTACGAACCAACTCCCCCCCCCTTGTTTTCCAGCTGCTGAAAATCTACGCAGTTCCTGACAATCGTTTGGCTTGATCACAAGCAAAGTATCACTTAAAGAAAAGAAAAAAAAAAAAAAAACTCCCAAGGTTGATATTAGTGGTTAAATGTGCCATTTGGAGTTATTGTATTTTGAACTATGCATCAAGAATTTTCTTGTGCCAATGGAATAGACTTTGTCCAAGAAAGATTATCTTGAATTAGTTGAGCTTTATCATTGAGGTATTTTCAATTAGAGAAGAAAGTTAAAAAAAAAAACCCTTTATCTTTAGGGTTGATATGGATGGGCCTGGTTGGTGGGCTGTTGTCCTGAATTTTGTTTACTAAACTTAGTTGTGTTAATAATGACCCAGTAGCTGAGTTGGTCATTTGTGAATTCGGATTCAATCCTTATAAAATTGTTCTCACACCATGCTCACGGCCTTTTGCAGTCATGCATTGGGAACATTTCCCTATAAATGAAAGAAAAAAAGTAAAGAGATGTTTCAAACGCAGGGCTGTAAGTGTTGTGAGGACAAATTTTGTGAGGGATGAATCCGGTCTCATCATTTGTCATCCCTCTAAATATGGAGGCATGAGATCAAAATCTGTGTAACTGCAGGCTCTCCGTGGTAAGATAAGTGCTAAAGTGGTTTTCCATTTATTATATTTTAATTTATTTTCCTTTTTAAAAGAATCACATAATTGGAAGACCTAAATCTCTAAGGGTATAAGCCCATAACTCAGTGTTGATCTTGGTTATCCAGGGTTTTGAAAGGAATTAAAAGGAAATGGACTGGATACGGACCTAACCTTGAGTATGTTCTTGTGTAAAGTGAGCGTTCTTAGACTCAAAACCCACTTTCTCATGCTTGTCAGCCCGCGATTTTACTGTTGCACCTAGTAATGGCCCATTGCAGACCTTAATATCTCAACTTAATTAAGGGGTGTTTATGGTTTGGTTAATCGAACCATAGACAATTTTTGAACCATTCTCACTAGTTTTTGCAATATACTGAATTGAAACTGATCGGTTCAATTCTGTGGCTTTTTGATTTTTAAAATTATTGAACTGATTGAATCAATTAACCAGACCTTAATATCACTAGTTTTCTAGTTTTTATGAGCACCCCTAACATGAATCATGTCTTTCCATTCCATCATATTCAATGTCATATCTATGGGCCGCAATATCTATGGGACAAAAGAAAAATTAAACTTGTTTCCTTGGATGCGTAGCTCTAATCATCAAGTAAATAGATTATTGCCGCAAAGAATAGAATTCCTGCATTTAGACATTTCAAAAGTGACTCAGTGTTCAATTCCATTTAATTTTTGGTGTTAAAAATTTTCAAGATTTGGTCTTTTCTTTCTTTTTTTTTTTTTTTGAAAAGAAAAATGGGTTTATGAACTGAAGATTCCTTATCATTAAAACAATCTGGGATTGTTTTATATTTTTACTTTGGTTAGCTGATTAATTTAGATCCTTGTCCATAGTGTCTAGAAGTACAAAAAAAAAAAAAAAATCGAAGAATTATTGGTTCCTACCTGTTTCGGAGGAATTGTATCCAACCAAATGCATTTTCAGTTAAAACTTAGCCCCAATATGATTGAAACCCACCCCACAAGTTTTAACTTCATCATACACTCACAGCAATTTAAAGTTTCCAACACCCCACTTATGATTCTATACCCCCTTTGTATTGGCATCAATTCATGCACTGTTGTTTAGAATTTGTTAGGTGGGAATAGTGAAGTATTCCCCTTTAAAATTAGGTTTTTAATATAAAAATCAAGAGTTGGTTAGACGAAATCATCCAACCATATGTGCTCATAACAATGGTACCTAAACCTAATGTGTTCACGGTGCTGTCTAATTACCAATCAAGATCATAGATATGCGGATGAGGATCCCATCTATGAGACAGAGGTTCACGCGTCAATCAGCCTGCTGCTTGATTTGCTTCCCTACATCATACCGCGCTCCATAACGTTGACAAGTCTCAAACATTCTTCTATGATGGTTTTCAATCTCCACGGGATCTGACATTGATTTTTGAGATATGAAATCATCATGAGAGAGTCACCTTACATTCCTCCGCGATGGTTTTCGATTTCCACGGGATCTGACATTGATTTTTGAAACATGAAATCACCATGAGAGAGTCACCTTCATCAATGCGTATTGGATAATTCTCATAATTGAAGAACAACATTATGAGCTTCCCAAAATAGGCTTTTGCATCAAACACTTGCCCAATGCATGAAATTCAGTTAATTATTTCACCTTTTATAGTTATACAAACCATGTCAAAAGAGTACACTGGTTTCACTGTTAACTCATTAAATATATTGTTTGGGATTGTTCAATTCACAGCCAAAAACATTCACGTAGATGGTTTCATTTGGAGGTTAGAGTTCAAGAGCTTGTGATAACCATGTCGGGTGGAATGGGTAGTTGTTGAATTGAATTTTTGAAGTGGGGCTGTCCAGTGTCCACTCCACGTTTCGAGTACATAGAGAAAGAGAGAGAGATCCAATAAGCAACCTGAACGTAGCTGACTGGCTGGCAAGCTGCCAAATGAGATGGCATTTAATGTGAAGCAGACATGAATTGACGTTTCAGATTCTCCGTTGTCTTCTGAGCATTCATCCGTTTTAATCATGCTATTTATAGCATTTACTTTTTCGAGTTCTACACTACAGAGTTGGGGATCCCAAGGCAACTCCAAATACAATAATTCTAACACCTGTTGCAGAGAGAGGACAGATATTTATTTATTATTTTCTTTATGTTTATTTAAAGAAAAGGGTCCCTTTGTCTACTTTTTTCTGTGAAGAAAATTAATAAAGCCATCTCAAGAATCAAAGATGAAGTTGAGGGAACGTTTGCTGTGAGTTTGACAAGAGTAAGGAGGTCCAATCTTCCAGAGGGTTTCAGTGTTTGCCACGTGGAAAATTTATCAAAATCTTTGCTCATATTTCATTAATTTTTTTTTTTTTTTTTTTTTTTTTTTTATGGCCAAGGAAGGGACTAACTTCGGAAAAAAACTTGCAGTTACTTTATATGGATGATAAGCTCTGTTCAACAGCAGTCCTTGTCGTGTATTGGAGTCAGTAGCTGCTTGAGTTTTCAATCTTTACTTTTTAAAGTATTATAAGAAAAAAGCTAAAAAAAGTCATAAAGTTGTTAATTGTTACTTGTTAGAGAACAAAAGCATATTTAGGCACTTTACCAAACACCTTCAGCTTTTTAGGTTGAACAATCAACCCCCTATAGGCGAGAATTATTAGTATCCATTTGGGCAATACCTAGCTTCAATTATAAAATTATTTCCTCATTTGGCAAACACTTCTTCCCTTTTTAATATTTTTAAAGATTTCCAACTGTATTAAAGTACGTAAATCTATTAATGAGTAGGAATGGTAATAGGGTGGGGCGGGGCGGGGCTGGGCTCAATAGCTTGATCAAGTTTACTTGTATATTTGCAAATTTATTTATTTTTATTTTTTTGTTTTTATAAGAATATTATATTATATAATATATAATATTATAATATTAATAATTTTATATATTATGTAATATAATATAGTCTGGGCAGGTTTGGGGCCGGTATCAGGAAGGGGTGGACAAATACCATCCCTGCCCTCTCTTCGATCCCCAACGCTGTGTTTGATTTGAAAGAAAAAGTAGGAAAAGAAAAGGAAAAGAAAGAAAATCTATACAAGCTTTGTAAATATTTCTTTACCTTTCCCTTCCTTTCTCAACCTTTTCCTTCAAACCAAATATAGCCTAAAACCTGCCTTGAACCCCAATCAGTGGTAAAATAACTCACCCCAATTACCATCTCTAAGAGAGAGAGAGATGGGTGTTTTGATATAGCTGGGATTTTGGAATGAACAAGCATTTCCAACACCCATTGAACACAAAGTTGTAGAGGTTTATGGTAAGGTGCATCCCCTTATAAAGTTTTAAAGTGATTCCCTCCACTTTATGTAAATTACCATACTTCTATCACCATCAAGTTTTAAAATATCGATACGACTGTATTGCCATCGGTGTATCCAAATACACTTGAATATTGGTACAAGAGTTTTTAATAATTTTAGAACTTTAAATAATAAGTGGGACCCTCTAATATCTTTAAAGTTGAAAAAAGTGAAAAAAAAATCATATTACATCCACTTGAGGTTATCAAACATATGGATATTTTAATACTTGATCACCATTAATGTTTTTTTTTTCTATGGAACCATTAATGAAAATTATGCCATAATATGTTGTGCCAGAAAGATGATTACAATACTTGTAAGCTTATATCTGCATAGGATTTGAAGAGTAACATCTATTTTATGGTAATTAATATTTAACAATTAAATGGTTTCAGTCTTGCCATGGAAACTTGAGAACTCAGTCCTGATCACTCAACCTATTTACAGGAGAGGAGATCATTACTTGAGAACTCAGTTCTAAGAGAAATGAACCATAGTTTCGGTTTTTTTGTGTGTATGAAAAACCAGCTCTAAATAAGTGGTCCTTTCATTTCATGTGAATGAAGATCTTTTCAATTTGGAAAAGGAAAAATGTAGTAGAAGTCAACCTTTTTAAGCTACAACCTCATTTTACTCAAACAAAGTTGTGTTATCCAGTGAATGTAAATAAGTTTTCCTTGTTCTCTTTCTCTTTTTAATTAACTTGACTTGGCACTCAACATGGATGGGATGTTGCCCCGGTCAAAGTTTCCCAACAATTTTAAATTAAAAATTGTAGAAAAAATTCATTATTATATTCCCTTTTAAGTCTTTTCACTCTTAGCCTTTTTGTTTTGAGATAAAAGAATAAAAGTAGAATGTAAATGAAATTATACCATGTTCATTGGAAAATCAAAATATCTATAAGGGATACTTGCCTTTGTTTTGGTGTAAGTCATGAAAGTTAAATTCAATTGCCATATCTGTACAATATAAAAGTTAAATCCAAATATCATGTATCATATATGATTAATACTTTTTATATATAAACATACATAGCACGTCCTCTTACATTAATTTCTTTTAAAAAGCAATATTTAATTCTCTTTCAGTGCCGGAAGCTTCATATTCCTTTTAACCTCTATGTTTTAGCATTTATTCCTTATCTAAATTAAGGTAGCACCATCTTAATCTTCAAAATTCTATCTTTTAACTAGCTGACACCCTTTTCCTAGTGAAGTGCAACAACATATTTATGTGGACACCCTTTCTTTTCTGTAAGCATGCAATACATCAATCTGAATTATTCAGAAGGAGACAAAGGCTTTTATTGATATATTTTATAACTCCATCTAGCTAGTTTATATCAATAAGGAACTTTGCATTAAAAGTGGCAATATGTACAGAAGATACTTTTATGAATAGAATGTAAGAGAAAAGAAAATTGTCTTTAGTTAAACTTAGATATGGCTGGCTTCAGGTAATTGGAGACGCAAAACATATCTTTGATACTATCATGGAAAAATTTACCTCTTAAAGGATATTTTACAAAAATGGTAACATATGCACTTCAGTTAATTATTTCATGAGCAGTGAGAATTAAAATGAACAATATAATGAAATTTTGTCATTATGCATGGATATTTGATTGAATGAAAGTGTAGAATAAGCAAAAAAAAAAAAAAAAAAAAAAAAAAAAAGCCAGTGCACGAGGGTCCCACCAATGTAAAGTATAGGGAGGGAAAGATATACATAGCCTTACCCCTGCACATACAGGTTTCCAAGATTTGAACCCTGCTCACCAGGTCGCAATGAAAATGTAGAATAAGTATAGTAAAAATGCAGCACATCCATACTTGTTGCCGGAACTAATTACTTGAGGATAATTGTGTCATGTATCATGCATGCATTGCTCGGTCGTAGACCAGTTCAGATCTCCTCTCCCGCACTTAACACGGGTCCAGGTACTAATTAAGTGTACTAAGGCATATATTAACCAATGGAAATTCATCAAAATTCATGAGATGGTTTTGATTGGTCAAACTCTTAATTTGACCTCTTACGGCCGCCGTGAATTTCGATGAATTTCCATTGGTTAGTATATACCTTTAAGATCTAATTAACCTTCAAGTTTTGGCAGTGAGAAGTAAAATATCTACATCTCAAATAAAAGAAAATGAAGTTGAGTCAAGTCACAGCCTTGCATTTTACTAAATATTGAAGTACGTAGAGAGGAAATGTAGAACCCCAAAGAAAACCAAGGTACATATGAATTGCGCCAAATAATAAAATAATTATACCTGGCAAAAACTTGACCAAATCCGCGAATTCGATCCAACCCAACAACTCGAAAAAACAGGGTTAGGGTCTCATATTTGCTACCCAAATGTGAAAATGACTCGACCCGAGAAAACTGGATTGGATTGGGTCGGGTCATGGGTTAACCCGCTGATCCGATTGTCAAGTCTAATTGGGATTATTTATGCATTGTTAGAAGTTTCCATTCTTTAATTTTTTCTATTTAGTCTTTAATTTTTATTATTACACTTTAAATTGTTAAATGTTCAAGTTTTTTTTTATTTTATATTTAAAATTTTAAGGTTAATTCTTTTAATTTTGACATTTTTCAAGTAAAATTTGTTAATTTTATTAAATTTCAAATATTTTTTAGGATGACCCGAATTGACCCATTGGTCAATCCTAACCCAAACATTTAAGGTTAGGGTCTAGTATTTGGCAACCCAACCCCAAATTCAACCCGAAATACCTTGGCCCAATCCGAACCTGACCCACCCAACCCAATTGACTGGTCTAAAAATAATACAAAGCAAAATAGAAGGGAGAAAACTCTGTCCCAGGTTCACAAAGATTAGTAAGACAAGGAAGCTGGGTCATAAACGAACACCCCCCCCCCCCAAAAAAAAAAAAAAAAAAAAAAAATTCATGGCTTCGCCACTAATCCATGACTGGGTAGTGTGAGACCGTGAGTATTACTAGCTAGAAATCACTTTTTATTTTATTTTTTCTTTTTCTTTTCTTTTTTTTTTTTTTTCTTGGGGAGGGGGGGGGGGGGGTTGATAGGGCTACACAACGGGAGTAGTCCATCCCCTTAACGCATAACCCCTCTAACTCTGGTGAAGGTGGGATACGATCCCAAGTCTCCACTACAGCCAGCCAAAGCCGATTTAATAGATGATTCAATAAAATCCCCTATGATTTCTATAGATCAATAAATTCTATCTGAAGGCTTTTCCTTCTCAAAATTTCTTTGACAATATAATTTTCTAAATCAAAATTAAGAAAGGATCTGCGGTCGATCTAATCTACCCTTATCCAACATAAACCCTTTTATATGACAGTATTTAGATTAGAAAATCCAAACATATTTCTTTCTTGACTTCAAACCTTGAATAATGAATATTACTTGAGAAATGGCAACCAAGGGTTTGCTAGCTAAGTGTATTGTCTCTTTAATTGCGGATTGCAGGAGTTTAGTTCCTTCATTTGCTATGTGTTCCTTTGCATCATACAAATGGTCGTATTAACAAGGTGGTACATTGCATTGCAGTTGCAGTTAAGGTTCGCTACTTCTATACAAAGCATCGTTACTTGGTCGGTTGAACCTGATTTTATTCATAGCGGGCCTTGTTGACATAATGGATCCATTGTTAAAAAAAGAACAGTGTAGTGTTGTTCTATATTGGGCTGTTCATAGGTTGATTCGGTTCGTTTTTACACAATTCTATCAATCAGGCCGAAACTGTTGGATTCATTTTTATGCGAATCAAAACTCTTGGTTTCACATAATTGTTGGTTGGTTTATTAGGTTTGAATTAAACCGAATGGCTAGCGGCTGGCAACCTGACTCAACTAACAATTGGAAAAAGCATAAAGAGAGGCCAGGGCTTTTAATTTATACATTGGTTCAGTCAGGTTACAAATACATAACCAGCAATGAACCGAGCCGAAGCCAACCAAGTTCTTGACCATCTTGGGTTGAGTTGGTCTGATTTGGTCAGTTTGATCGTTTTTAACATTATGTGAACAGCCCTAGTCCTATCACACACGAACATGATAGTTGTCAAGACTAACGATGATTTCACATCTTTGTATGATCTTTCTATTCTTTGACCTTCATGATAAACAAATCTAAGAACAAAAGTTTTTGTTGAAAAGTATAAAGAAAATACGAACATAATTGCACACACAATAACATTGTTAACAGTTATATAGACAAAAGGAAAAATAATGCAACTTGACTATATATGTCAACACTAGCATATCTTAGCTAGGTAATAAACTATTGGGTAAAATGCTTTAGCGCTCAATCCTTTGGAATGAATACATGGAAGGAGCTGGGATCTGCTATAAACAAATTCTGTAAGCCAATGTTGTGTTAGTTATCAGCGTTGGACAACTGGTTGTGCTTTTGGGAACTTGGGCCTCACGCTTAATGTTAAAGGAACATCTATCCAACGCTGATAGGCAACACAACGTTGGTTTTAAAGCATTTGTTCACAGAAGGTAGGAGTCGCAAGGAAATATACACTTCACCTCTCATGACATGCAAAAAAAAAAAAAAAAAAACGGAGAAGTACAAACAGGCTCAATGCAGATTTCTGATTTTCACTGCAGAGCTATAAACATTCAATATGGCAATAACCCACACTCTATGCATCAACTTTGCCCGTGAATTGACATTAATTCTGAGTTGGCACCTACCCCAACCGTAATCTGTGCCTATATATTCTGACTCTGGACTGATCCGTTTTTCTCCCAAAAAAAAAATCCACCTTTTTTTACCATGCTTGGCATTTACAAATTAATTATAAGGGCTTGATTGTTGAGAGGGGGGAAATTGGCCAATGGGATATGGAATTCATTGACCAAGATTGTACCCATGTTCTTTTTTTTTTTTAAGATTTATGTGGGGTACATGGAAAATTTATTTTCCCCGGGTATCACTTCCAAGGTGGATAAGTAAATTTCCCACTTGGGAGAAAGTTGCCAATACTTGAAGGATACAAAATTGGCCCTTTTAATAATAGCTTTTTATGTCAAAAATGGTTATTTTCTTATTTATGTGGGAAATAAAAGAACATGGGTAAATGCACTTTTCTGACAAGTAACTTTTTGAAAAGAAAACGGGTCTAAAGACATTAGTACTTAAGTAAATTGACATTAGTATTTTCTATATTGAAAAAATCAAGACAACCTAGTCAATGAACAAGAACTTAAGCAAGCACAAATGCAGTTTATTTTAGACATCTCCTTCATTTGGAAGGTTCATGAGGGACGGAAATTTAAGATGAGCTAGTTTGCTTTCAACATAAGTAGCATCTCATAATCAACTTACAACAAATGCATCAAAAGGAAATTATGTTTCATCCCCTTATACAAACACATAAGATACTTAAATGACATAGATGCAATAACAAGAATCTCTCTTATTTGTTGAACATCGCCTCCTTTGTCATTAGATGCCTATCTGATCCCTGCAACCACAAAGTTGGACAGCTTTACACCGCATTCAATGGAGAGATTTAATATCCCATGCAGTAGGAGATCAACTAGGCTTATAGTCTTCTAGGTAATAACTAGGGATGGATATTAATGAATAAAACCAATAAGTTGCTAATGTTGCTAGCTAAAAAGACAAATAATAGAGCTCATCTAACTTTGCATTATTTATTTAGATGCAAAATGATAAAAGCGTTTCAGAAAATTTGGGTGAAGTTTATATAATCAGGCCAATCTTGATGAATGTATTACTTTCCTTTCACTAGTACTCATTTTGTAATGCTCATATAAAAGACCCAAGAAACATATCTTACGTCTAACGAGGAACAAAGAGAAAAATTATAATCATAATAGGAAATATTGTAAAAATACAAAGAGAAGTCTTTCTTTTTTTTTTTTTTTTTTTTTTTCTAAAACGTCCAAACCAAGTAGGAACCTGAAGCAATAATATGCTTAAAAGAACTGAAGGACATAACAAGGCTCAAAGAGAATTCAGAGAGGGGATTCTTCTTTCCTATTAAAAGTTAGCTACATCTCCCCTCGGGAAAATAAAAGAAAGAGATACTGAAGGGAAAAGAAAGAAAACTAAGTTCTTATTACCTCGTCAAGCTTAGCTTGGTTGCTGTTCTCCAACATCAACCCGAAATGAATATGAGGGAAATGTGCCCACTGGAAAAAAAAAAAAAAAAAAAAACGAGATTATGAGTTGTGAGTCCACCCAGAATGTTCAATATTTCAATTTAAGTTGTAAAGAAAAGGAGCTTCTTGGTTTGGGTTAGGAATACACAGTGAATAATGTAATATCTAATAAGGTTGTAGCCCAAATTGGACTCTTTGCATTATTCACATTGAATCCCTAATAGCCATATATTATGTTGAATACTCACATTTTTGGCTGCTGTGCTGAAAGCTTCTCTGTGGCTGATTTCTGGATTATTGGCCTTGATCCTCTGGATCTCTTCTCTGTGAACCATATTCCATAAACAACAATTCAGTTACTATAACTAAAAGTGGTTAGGAAAGTTTGAAGAGAGTGAAAATAGTTTCATTCATTACTTTATGAACTGGTTGTATGCAGAAGGTACTCGCTGCCTCTTCTCTGGTGCTGCATAGGGAGATAAAATAATAATAAAAGGGAGCTTAGTTAAGAGTATCCCAAATTAGAACTGCTAATAATATCAAAAGAGCACTTGGGCAAGAGCTGTCAACTGTTAGATCTGCCTGGTTTTTACAGTACGGAGGTGGATAATTAGGGTTGAAAACAGTGGATGGTCTTGGGTTAGTAATGGGGCCTTTGTATGATTTAATAATCCTGATGACGCAGTTACTCTGTAGTAATGCTTCTCATGACTTCATCCTTCATCGCTTCTCACTCATAACCCACAGTAATGAGCTCTTGTGCAAAGCATATCCAAGTGCTCTTTGCAACAGTGCACACTGTCAAGCGGACATCAGATAAAAGACAACTTACGGCGATTTACGATCCTTTCCTCGTTAATGGCAGGTGGTGGTCGCATTGCAATCTTGTTGCATTTTGATGAAGAGGAGCCCAACTCGATCCTGTACTCTGGAGAAGTAAAGCTTGGTGCCTGCAAATGAGCCACGAGACAATACGGTCACGGTTTTGTATAGTGACAGTGAAAACACAGCGACCAAGAGAGGGAGAGAGATGGCTTATGATAATTATGGTTGAGTAGTCTACGTTCGAGTACACATTTTCTCTTGGGTAGTCCTGTCGTTAAGCCTTCTCCAATCCCAAGTCTAACGCCGTGCGGCCTCCGAACCAACAATCCCAAAGCTAACAGCTCATCTGAGCAGTAGGCTGAACTTGAAATAAATACGAGAGAGAGAGAAAGAGAGAGAGAGGTGCAAGCAGCGGGAAACCTTTCATGATCTTACGAGAAGAGAGCATGAAAAGACAAACTAAGAACACTAGAACAGGTTGAGATGAGGTGACTCAATCAGTTAGAAATTAGAATGATGTCTTATCCAGGGGAGAAAACCCTGATCGACAGTTGGATTTAAGAGATTTGAAGATTTCTTAAAAAATGCGGTTTCTTTTTCCAGATGTGTTTCCGCCGTAGAAGACAAAGCTGATATATGGGAAGCCGCATGATCTCTGAGAACCTTATGGATTAAATCAAATCAAGGGTTAAATAAAAGTGGGTCGAAAGAAAACCAAACCCTGAAAATTGCTTTTTCCTGGGCCGGTCAAGTCATCAGAGACTGACTAAAATCCAACTGCGGCCGAAAATTCACTCTACAAAAAGCAAAAATAGGTATAGTAATGGCGGCTGCTAGGGTTACAGTCTCGCGCAGAAGCACAAGAATAGCTTCGAAAGACTCGATCCACAGATGCAATAGGTTCCCTTTCATCAAAAGAACAAATCCCAGAAACCCTAGTTTTCAGAAGCTAAAGTCATAGATGATAGATACTGATCACCGCCCTTAAAACAAGCCGAGAAGAGAGCGAGTATGTTTCACCTGGAGATCTTGCCACGACAGCGACTGAAGCGCTGCTGCCATGTTCACGGACCATAGGTTAGTGCAGTGACCGCATCGGACGGTCACGATGTCGAACAAGCTGCTGCATGGAACGCTGACCTGCAAAAGCGAAAGCAAACCCAGAATTTAAACAAAGACAAACCCAGATCATAAAAAATGCTTTTAAACCTTCCAATCTTTTCAGCTGAAAAGCACTCCGGAAGGTGGAAAACATTGATCCTGGTTTTCTAAGTTATCAAATTAAAAGAAGATAAGAAAAAGAACACACTTGAATTACTAGAAATCTACTGTTTTATAAGAAACCCCAGTTCTTAGCTTTCATTCTAACATGAGAATTACAAAGAATTATCTCTCTTCCTACTTCGATGAATTGTAACTGTATTTTATTGTAAAAATAATAAAGACATAAGCTAAAAAAATAAAATGAAGATCGTGGAAAAGAAATCCAATTGAGTCATCTTCTCTTTGTCTGTTGTTTCCGTGGTCTTATTCTCTTCAGCTAAAGGTAAAGCTAAAGAACACAGGATGAAGAAATCGATGAACGCAGGAGTTGTCATCGTCACTTATCATCAAATTATTGTTTATTCATAGTTAAAGGGAACCCTATTTTGATATCAAGTATCATAACGTAGTCATTCACGCTCTCTCTCTCTCTCTCACTCTCTCTTGTCTGGTCTCGTCTTTAGCACAACAGGTATGACTTTCGCGTTTGACAGCAAAAGAAGAAGAAAAAAAAAAAAGTCCTGACGATTGAGACCTGACTGTTAAGAACCCATGAAAGAATTTATAAAATAAGTGAAAATGATGAAAACCCAGATCTCAGAAGAAATGACTTGAGCCTTTTCTTCGGGATTCAAGTTAGGTCTTTTCATGCTGTTAACAGAAAAAGAAAAAGAATACTAAGAGTTGATACCGCTAGAATGATGTTGCAAAAGTTGCAAGGGATGTAGCAGACTTGCTCAGACGGAACATCGATGCAGGTCGACATATCCTCTTCAACAGAATTTTTGGCTCCCAAAGACAAAGATGGAAAAAATATTGAAAGAGATGGACCAAAAAGGAAGATGAAGATGGTGTTGATGATGAAGCTTCCTGCAGCAAGCCAGAGTATGAGAAAGAGCTTTTCCGTCAGCTCCCCCTCTGGTTTTGAAGCCTGAGTGATCGGTTTCAATTGTTAAATTGGTATATAAATAGACAGAGAAAGGGAGAGCGATTGAAGAAAAAAGTGGGTGAGAGTTTAAAGAGAAGAGAGAGAGAGAGAGAGGGGATCCAAAGCGGGAACACCGATGATCTGAGTCTGAGCTGTGTGGATGCCTGGAGAGAATGAAAACCATAATATATTAACGAATTAAAAATAAAAATAAAAAGTGGGGTTTTAGGGTACAAATGGTCCGTTCCTATAGTGCCCACCAGTTTACAGAGCAGGCAGAAGTGTGGGACCGGGAATAGGATTATTAGAAAGCTTTAACCGGTTTTACGGGCGGGAAGAAAAGCGGTTTTGGGGGGAAGAAAAGCGGTTTTCCGTGACACCTTTTCACTAGGTTTAGGGTTTCAGGATGAGGGAAGGTTTTGGCTGTATTAATCCCATACAAGAGACCAACCAGATGAAGGCTATTATGAAGAAATGAGTGCGACCACTCACCCCCCCCCCCTGCGGACGAGGGGGGCGAAATGGTCTCTCTCTGTGTCATTGTGTCTGAATTACATTTATCCTCTTGGAAGAAAAACAAATAATTCCAGTGAAGAGTTGATCAAGTTGCAGACTGAAGCATCGAAGATGACAAACACAATAAAAGGCCGATCGATCAGATTCATTAAAGAAAAGAAGCAAAGATGAAAATGAGAAAAACAAAACATTATCAGGAACTTAGGATCTCTTCTTTGTCGACTAAGCCGACCTGATGAATGGGCTGAGAGTGCAGGTCTGGCTTCTGTCCTTTTCCATGTCTGAGAAATAATAAATTTACATGAGATACAGCCACATGACAGTGGCAGGAAAACCACGGTGGGTTTATCCAGGAATCGCCCCGAGTGAATCCTGCACTTTTCAACAGAAGTGGCCCTAGGTATATGTATATATGCATGCTTGATTTTTTATTTTGAATGCCCATTATTTAGCAGTTCCAAAGTACTTGCATTTCAGCTTTCAATCAAATCTTACCTCATTTAGCTCCTATTAGTCCTTCTAAACTATTACTTGAATGTTGGCTAGGCTAGGCTAGGCTACTTTATATACCTTCTAAATTTAACAAATAACTAATAAATTCTGTAATAACTGTGAGCACAACCTATGACCCCAAAAGAGTATATGAAGTTACAACATTACTCTACTTTTTTTCCTACTTTCCTAGCTTTATACTTTTATGTAATATGGGTATATATCCTACAATGCTTTAATACCCACTGTCACTCATCTTCGTTAATTCTTTCTCTTTTATTTTCTTTATGATGCCCTTTTGAGCAGTGCTAATTACTCCTTTATCACACAATATTAGAAATAAGCACCTGATCAGACTGTTGAGATTATTTGATACTTAGTCTCTAATAAGAGATTAAAAGCATCATCCTGCATCCATAACCATTAAACAGGAACTGGATATATGTTTTGAAGAAAATGTGGGTATGTGTATTATATAATGTAGGCCCAGCCACCAATATTTCGTAAATAAATATTTCTTATTAACTTAATATATGTTTTGAAGAACCAAATTGGTTTCATGGATTATAATTAATATTCTCTAATACTAATAATTGTACCTGACCCCATATATATAATTGCGGTAAGGCTTACATGATGATGATGATTTGCTAATTAATAATTTCTCAAGGAATTTTGGTAATATATATATTTATTATTTACTAGATGATTTAGTTTTAATTGACTATAGAATATATTTGCAAATATATTTAGGTACGTAGGTAGATCACTGATTTGGAGGAAGATAATTTGGCAACCCCATTTTGAAGAATATAAAAGAATTAAGGATAGAGAAACCATTTCCCTTTTCCTTATCCATTAACCACTCGGAAATCCCATTTCTTCCCACCCTTAACCTTTCCTGTCATCAACAATAATGGCTCTTACTCGTGTTTTGTTTTGTTTTTTTTTTGTTTTTGTTTGAGGTAACAATCAAGTTGGAGTTTTTTTTTTTATATTTATTATATTTTCCTCTTTGAATATAAATAAGTCCTTCAATAATTATACATACATACATACCATACATGCACACACGTGAATTGCCCATGTTGTAGGGCATTGAAGGAGGCATGCTTTAAAGTTTTGACCGCTACTAGATAATCACTAGTAATGTGGACTGCCCACCTCTTTTGTTCAAATATGCATGTATTTTAGATTAGGGGCTTTTCGATAATAGCTTGAAGTTGCTGAACAAGTTATTGCTTTTCTTTAGTGGATAAAATAATGAAATATATTCAAGGGTATATTTATAATCTATCCAACTTCAGATTCAGTCATTAAGGAACTCACAGTCTACTTAAAAATTTATTTATTAAAAGACAAAGCAATAAGCTTTTCAGTTCAAGCACTGCATCTGTTATCAAATATACCCTTAGTCCGTCTTGTTAGTAAAATATACATGATACATGTTGCGCACATGAAACAATTTCACCAATCTTTACCAAGTAGTTTTTTGATTGAATTGAACTTTTTTAGTCTGTAGGTTAGGCACCCTTCATGGTAAAAATATCAGTTATTGGAATTATGAAAGCAAGATTCCATATGGTTTCTAACTTGCCCAAACTTCAGTGAGTCAGAATTAGATTCTAATTTTTAATTTCAATAGAAGCTTTAACAAATTGCAGAAAAAAGAGAAAAAAAAAGCAAGCAACTTTGACAAAACTATGATGGAAACGAAAATTGAGATGATGCCACAATCCAACCCTAGGGTAGCTCCTTTTCTCTACCATTTTTTTTTTTATTTTTTATAGAGGTAAGTCTCTATGCAAGGTTTTAGCATAGCCACTCCCCTACCCTAGGTGGGTCCCACTAAGTTTTTTGGAAACAGGAGCCCCAACTTAGATCCAATCACTGAATTATCAAGCTAACAAAAAATACAGAAGTCCTTCCTTCCATATTTCCTAGGTTACAAACATAGTATATAATGCAGACAATATATCTGAATTCTGAAGCTTTACATTCGTGAACAATTGATTGTTGGGGTATGTAACAAATGTTCAAATGTCTAGAGAAGAAGCCTCAGGCCTTTATCTAACTAGCTGAAATCAGCTTCAGTGCTCGCAAGGCAGTACTCACACCGTTTGCACAGCCTTTTACAGCTTTGTATTTGAAATATCTCCTAATGAAAAAAAAAAAAAACATATAAATATGGAGATATTAAGGCTGTATAAATGATGTGAGCACTGAAGCCAATCTCCCACACAGAAAATAGCTGAAGTCTTCCAATTATATTTGTTCCCTTTCAAGATGAACATTTGGATACTAGTGGAATTTGTTTGCTGGCAGCAACATTTAGTCAAATGAGACTGTTCCCATTGAAAATTCTCTACGCGAAATGAGATATTTCCAAGGAAACTCTGTTAAGCCATGGCCATTTGTGACTTTTAATTGACTATTCTCTGCAATATTCGTATAATGGAATGCCATGCTGGTATGAATGAGAAAACGCCCTTAAAATCCAGATTCTATATTAAATTTGACAGTTTGATCTAGAATATTCTGCTCTAATAATTTTGTTTTTCATTTCCAATCTCCATATAAAACTAATGTGATCATAATTAAAGGATTCAAAATGTTATGAGTTTCATTAATGCACTTTCCTCCACCATTTTCAGCAAGCCTTTGGAACAATTAAGCTAATAGTACAATCAATTTCAATCCTCTTTAGTAATTAAAGAGAATATCATTTAGCTAGCATCTTTTGTCTACCCAAATATTAAATCCATCTGTTTGGCCTCTCCCCTAGTTCCCTATCGTCTCATATCCAAGATGTCAACCTACATGTATTTAATCTCCTAACATCATCAATCACAAGATACTGTATACTCCAAATATACAATTCATTTGGCGCAAGACTATAAGAGTATAAGACATGGTTTTCAATATCGGACCGGTCTAGACGGTCGGATTGGAAAAACTGGAATCGGTCCGTTTTATCTTAGAACCATTATTTTGCCAAAAACCATTGACCTGGACAGTTTAATGTTCAAACCGTTCAAATAGTTCAATGGTTTTGGCCGTTTTTTATTTTTTGTCAAAATATACCATCCGTTTGATTTGAACAATTAGACCGTTCGACCTGAAAATTGAACCCTGACCGATTCACTGCCTGATTCGATTTTAAAAACCTTGGTATAAGATAATGCCAAAAACAAAATGTTTCAGATGTGAGAAGATTTGACAACTCATATTTCTAGCTAAATACATGACCCTAAAGCAGAAGAGAGGAAAGATCCATTTTTCTTATTTTAATTTTCAATAAGGACCTTATATGTTGAGGGGTTCGAGCTCCATTTTCTATGTCAAGGTAAACTGTACATTTTCCCTTGTTGGTGCTAGATAATTAAGCTCCATGAGTGTAGTTTGCATTTTATGTCTTATTTGAGCTTCCCTATATTTTTGGCTTCTAGCTAGCTAGTTTCTTCCTCAGAATTCTGTGGCCACTTGGGTGCCAAATGAGCATATATAATGTCTTCACTTAAGCATTATGTTACCATATGCTAGGAAAAAGGTTGTACTAATCAATAGAATGTTAACAAAAAAAACAAGAATTAATTAATAAAAAATGGATTTAAGCAATGATATACTCTCTCTCTCTGCTCTTCTATTTGTTTGTTCTCGACTTCTTTCCATGTGCAGGCATATGGGTTGGTGGTTTAACCGATTGATAATTTTACCTATGCTTGTAAGTTAACTAGACATAGATGATGATCATAGAGAGAGAGAGAGAGCGCTATAACTCTTTAAGTCCTTTGCAGTTGGACTGGAGAGAAAAGCCGTGCAGTTCAATGCATTGGCAACCATACTCTTGATGTTCTGAAGTATCTTTATCATCTCCAGGCTCCCCAGCTGAATTTATCCGTTCAAGTTTGACTACTGCAAATTAAAGCCTTCCCAGGCTGCTTGTAGCCAGCATTTCACTGAACCCCATAGAAAGGTTTTCTTGGAATCCGTGTAAAATTTCAACTTCTTTTACAATATTGTATGTACCTACGAAACTCTGAGGGTACCCTTAGATTATAATATTTAGGTAGAGGGGATATAAGTGTCATTTAATATAAGCTCTGGAGACCATGGGTGGGCCTTGCCATGTCTCCCAATATTTCTCTTTATTCTACAAATGTCAGAAGTAGCATGTTGACAATAGAACATTAATTCTCTCGCATCTTCGAGGAATAACTGCCGAGGGCATCGCCTCTCCTACTCATTGTGCTGCGCCTTTTTCTTTTTCTTTTTCTCTTTTTTTTTTCTTATTTAAAGTTAATTAATAATTAATATTTAATGATGTTATTGATTTGGACACGTCTATTCTTGATAAATGGAAGGGGGTTGCTCCTGTCCGAATTACTTTAATGCGGTGCAGTTAAGCCAGTTTGGGAGTGCCTAAAAATATGTATTTATTCCGATAAACACTTATTTTGGGTCAGGGCTACACCAATAAATATTTATTTTATTTTATTATTATAAATAAAGTTTTATTGGCAGTTGGCCAGGAAATAAGCCCAAGATATAGTATAGATATTTTTAAAATGATATGGTGGGTCAAGATAAGATCAGAAAGGAAATAATCATTTATTGAATAAGTAGTTAAAAATAAGCCCAAAATTTGGGCTTCTCAGAATAAGTACTAATTTGGAATTTATTTCCTAAAGGCAAAGAAGTGCTAAATCAAATAATCACTTTATTTTCACCTCAAATAATCACACTCCCAAACGTAGCCTAATATCTTGTTTTTATGAGCCTACATTAGCCTAGCAGCCTTTATCTGAACTTCTGATGTACGTGGAACAGATGCTGCCGCATACCTAGCAAATGTGATTAGATCTCTACCCAAGTCTCCTCCATTAGTTCGTCCACTTTCCTGGTCGAGACGACGAGACCCGTCGTGAGTCGTGACAGAAGAGGGCCTCCGCACTGAGACAGATATATAAGTTCTGGTGCAGCGATTGTTGCACTTGCAACATCACGGGTGGAGAGAAAGAGAGAGAGAGAGAGAGAGCACGGGTTTGTTAAGGTCACCGTCTCTCAATTCATCAAATACAATTGATAAGAGACCAGATCTGCTCCTCACAAGTTACAACGATCTCACAGGTGCATCCCACCGTATTCCCAATGCAGAGTGGGGTGTCTGTGAGGCGCCCTGTGTGAGCAGCAGATCTCATTCGACTAATAATAAGGAGAGTCAAAACTAAAAGAAAGTGTCACTGGGGGGAGGTGGGGATCGTTTTAGGAGATTGCCCACCTAATGGCTAATTATTCCAGCCACATGGAGCTATAGCGTTGATGTGGGCAACTCAATCCATTACCCTCGGGATTGGCCTGTCTCTACTCCTCACCACATTTATTTATTTATTGCAACTTTTCCCGAGGCTGTTGATGTTTTGATTACCTAAAAATGTTTAGATATATAAATAATTACAGATAAATTACCTGTACTTCAAGGTATAGTGACATTACCATCCCTGAACCTGAATTCTATTTTATTGTAATTCCAAAGCCCAAATTTTGAATTTCTCTATTTCTCTTGTTTTCATTTGTTTACGAGTGAGATGAAGAATTGAAAGAGATAGATCATATATATAGCTCTATTGGAATCTGAAAGTTTTCAAAAGGATATAAGGAAAAATGGTCCCACAAAAAATGGGAGCAAAGTATTGGAATCTGAAAGTACAGTGTGTAGTTCTTTGTTGCAAATGAAATGAAATTCAGGGACCTAATTAAGTGTCACTACCCCCACCGACCTGGTGCTTTTTCTATTGAAAATGAACCCAGTCTAGAGTCTAGATATAACCAATATAAACCCAAGTAATAGTGTAAAATTCAGCAAATATACAAATGGTTTTGACTTGACCATCTTAAAATGAGCTAGACCATTCGTGCAGCTATGAGATTAAAATGTTCATTAACTCAACAAGGAACTTTAGTTTCTCCTTTTTACCTCACATATGGATCCAAGTGTTGAAGCTAATTAGCTAGATCCACATGAATGTTTTGATGTTTGGCACAATTGGAAACTTTTTCCAAAGAGTTTCAAAATATATGTGATTGGTATGAATAAGGCTATGTTTGGTTTGAAGGAAAAGATAGGGAAAGGAAGGGAAATACAGTGAAACCAATACAAAGATTGTAAAGGTTTCCCTTCCTTTCCTTGCATTTTTCTTCAAACCAAACATAGCCTAAAGGTCTAGTCACATGATTGTCTCAAAGAGATTTAGCCACATCATAGGTTGACCTAATAGAGATTAATGAACCATTCTTCTCAATTTTCCAGCATAGCTAGCTAGCTAGCCTGCTTCACATGCATGAGTGATCGAGAAAATAAAGATTCCAAATTGCGTGAATTGTCTCATTAGTTCAAGAGGACTTGACAATATTCATCATCCCATCTTCTACACAATCAAATAATGAACTTCATGTAATGAACAATTCACAAGCTGACTAGTGATATGATATGATATGATGATTTAGGAGATCAAGGGGCCATTCGTGGATCTTCCCAAATATCGGCATTGGGACCAATACCACTTTGCCATAATCTCCATTACCTAGAGGCCCCGTTCGCTTTTTGGTAAATTATTTATCCGAGTAAATAGATTTATCCAAGTAAGCGTTTTTCAAGAAAGACTTATCCGGGTAAATGTACTTACCCATGTTCTTTTATTTTCCATGTAAATATGGCAATGAACATTTTAACCATAAAAACCCATTCTTAAAAGGGCATTTTTGTTCCATTCAATTATTAAAAGTTATTTATCCACCTAGGAATACACAAGAAAATAAACTTTTCCTAATCTCCACATAAATCTGAAAAAAGAACATGATTCGTTTTGTCAATGGGAATCAAAATCTCATTGACCAACTTTCCCTCTTTCAAAATCCAAAAAAAAAAAGCCCCCTGAATGTCATATCCAAATGGTAAAATTTTCCGACCCCATGAAGACCTATGAAGAATACGGGTAGCAAAGAAGGAAGGAGAAAGAAAGTACTTAGCTTTCATCACACTTGTCCATAGAGAGTTGGGGTTGTCGATAAGTCTCCATGCTTGTTTGACAAGAAGATCTAAATTGAAGCATTTAATTAGGATCTCTTAGACCAAGACCACCATCAATCTTTTTTTACTATGTATATCCCGCTAACTCACTAAATCTAGTGTACAATCCCATCAAAATGGTATCTATGCCTTGGCCACCTCATTAATTGCAAACACTGCTAGGAAGAAGAAAATAGTACATTGTATAAACAGGAAGAGCAGAAATTGAAAATTTAATAAGTACTTCCTTTGTAGTAGGAGTTAAAAGTTTTTTCCTTCTAACCTTCTGTTTTCCTATTAGCCCTCCATAATATATTCAATGGTTCTTTTTCTTAATTCGAGTCACTTCATATGGCAGACAAAGAGAAATGTCTGGGCAAGAGACCAATTTAACTTTGAGAGATTTGCCTATGTCCTTTGAAACCCGAGGGGATAGTATTAGTATTGAAATTGATTTTCGATTTTTTGAAGGTTCACTTTTTGCCCATAAACATGCTCATAGACTTCGAGTATTCAGAATTTCTTCATCCTCTTTCAGATTAGCTCTGAAAAATATGTAGCTACCATCAAACAAAAAACAAATAAGAGATAATAGGAGCATTATTGTTCAGTTTAACCCCCAATGATGCAATTGTTTCTTTCCTTGGCAAGGAGAATATTATGTAAGACCTTACATATGATGAAAAAGAGAAAATGGGAGAGTGGTTCTCCCTACCTTATCCTTCTCAATTGTGTTATAACATTAATTAGGGAACCATTGATGAGAATTCTATAAGACAGTTTCCCTAAGTTAGACCAAAGTTTATTTTCTCTACCATCACTTCTATTTGGGTTATGGTTGAGCTAGCCAAGGATGCTGTGTGGCAGCCTTCACAGTCATCCTTTCTCTCTAGCCACGTCAGCACCATGCATGATGGATAACCATGACTCAAAAGGAGTGTTCTGCATGGATGAGGAAGTTAACTCCGTTGGGGAAGATGAGACATCCCAAAAGCCTTGGCGGATAACTTCATCCCGATAGCCCCGAAAATCTCATCTGATTAAAACACAGATGTCTAGCTATAAATAGGTAATCTCTGCTCAAGGTAAGGGACTTTTGGACTTTGAATACATCTGCTCTACCTCTTCTGTTTGGACCAGCACTGTTCTTACCTGCTCAGCCCAACCACCTACCCTTCCATTCAACTGACTTGAACGTCAGAATACCTACCTGGGGAATAACTCCTCGAGCCTCTGACCTTCCCTCTTGGTTGTAGATTACAGTGCGTGGCTTCATCCTTTCACCTCGGCTTTGTCCAATTGGCAGGATTATCTAATGGATTGGATAGCATCAACTTCGATGAAAAAACACCATTCAAACCTATCAAAAGCATTTATCATATCAAAATATTAGGACAATTTGTTTCTTTGTATCTTGGGGTAGATCTACCCATGATGATAATGGAAATAAGGTGTCATATTCTTTGCCATTATCATGGGTCCCCACCATAAATAAATAACGTGTAAAAAGTTAGAAATATTTGAATAATCTATATATAGTCATTAATCTTTAAATTATTTTTGGGTCCTTGTTGGCACCCTTTTGGACCATCCACTAGAATTTGTAGTTTTTAATAAAAAATAGAAAAAGTTGGAAAAAGGGTCAACCTTAGCTGAGGGTTTTCGTGTAATTTATATATCAACACCTTTGCCCCCCCCCCCCCCCTCTCCCTAAAAAAAATAGCTTAGCTAAAGAAAATTGATCTTCTTCAATTGTACAATCTTTACCATTCTACGTGAGGGGACATTGCCAAATCTTTTTCTTCTTGTCCACACAAAAAGTTGATTATTTCTTTTTCATTCTTTTAATTTGATTGCTATAATCATGATCATTAATTTGTTTGGTGGTCATCTCCTATGTGGAATCCATTGGATGGCCAAAAGGCCCAAGCTTGGATTGTTTGATGAAGACAGAAATTAGAGGAGATCCACTCAATTGTGGGCTTTATCCTTTAAAGGTTATACAAAGGAACATGTAGAAATTCAAGCTAGAACCTCATCCCCACTTATATGAGTTGTGAGTTGTGATCAAGAGCACCCTCACCTCATTGTACTACTGTTCTAGTAATGGCCAACTGATCAGAGCCCCTTGTATTAATGCATTTACACCACATAAATCTGATACATTTCATTGTTTCAGATGGGTTTGGCATAATTGTTCAATTCAGTGGTCCCATTCACAAAATTCCAGATATATGGTATAAGATGCACTTAGAGAATGTAATGTGTAAAATGTTCATCTAAAAAGAAGGGGTGAATAAATAGGAACAGTGATGGTTGGTCCCGACAGAGAGAGAGAGAGAACCCAATAATAAAAAGAAAAATTCACAGTTTGACACTACTATTCTTCCTGGACTGTACTATTATAGATATTCCTAGTAGCTATTTCTATCCTAATAAATTTGCATTTTCAATTAAAACCAAATAATATTTCTTCCTTTATACCAGTCAACTATTCCTCTATTATTTTCTAGCTAGTTTTGCTCATCCTTTAGATTCCATTTTCCTAATTTATCCCATGATCAGCATAATCTGTACGTGCCTCTGCTCAAGTCCTGAATAAATAGAAATTTCATTAAGGTTGGTATGAACTTAGGCTGTGTTTGGTTTGAAAGAAAAGAAGGAAAGGGAAAGGGAAAAAAAAAGGAAGAGGAGTAGAAGGCTTTCTCTTCCCTTTTTTTCTTTCAAACCAGAAACAGCCTGCTCAATTTGGGAAAAGTGTAAATACAAATATGTTGAGTGCAAAACCTTGAATACAGTATATCTAAACCTTGTATTTGCACAGTTCATATTTCTATTTGCATTCTTCCATGGAGCAGTTACTTTTTTTTTGTATACTTTCTGTCTCTTTTGTGATTTTCTTTCTTTTTTTCTTTTTTCAGATCTTCTTTGTCTCTTGACCTGTATCTCACACGTCTATTTCCCAAGGAAAAGAAATTTCTTTAGGAAAAAAAAAATCTCTGGTATTAAACTTTATATAGTAGATGGATTTTGACAGAAACAGAATGCATATATTTCTATCTTGAGCCCTGATTAAAGCTTGTGATGACTGGTCCAATCTGTATATTAGAATCTATTATCCACCTTCTTGATGGGCATTTCAAATCTGATCTTTTTCTTAACCTATGAGGGGAATCAACATATACATAGAATCAAGATCATGGTGATTATCCTCAATGTAATTTTGGGTTCTTTGCAATTAATTTTAATGTTGGATGAATTCTGTTAAGAACAACATTTAACAGATGACTAATGGAAAGAGGAGTCCTATTAATGCCAAATCAGTTGATGAGAGAGATTCAATAAATATTCAAAAAGTAGGGAAAGTTTTATAGCAATAGCAACATAGTTATTGAGTAGAAATTTAAATAAAGTTTCTCTATTTTAATCTTTATTTATACCACGCTGAGGATTCAAGGTATGCAGAAAAACAATATAAATGGAATGGTCCTCTCTCTCTCTCTCTCTCCTATTAATAATGTGCATTGAACACTTGTCCCATTTAAGTGAAATATACATTTGATATGGACTCTTGTATTAAACTAGTTTGTCTTTAATTTAGCCATTCTGGATAAGACAGTGGAAGTCTTGGAAAGAAAGAAATCATTGATTCATTGGATCCCTTGATTGATGCATGCAAATCCCAAATTTCTTTCTACTGTTTCATTCGTTTGTTGCTGGCATGCCACGGAAATTGTGGCAAATAAATTTGTTCATGGAATCGCTGGATCTCAAAGAAGTCAGTTCCATTATTTAATAGGGTAGAATACTTTAACATGAATTGGGATCTGTTCCTCACAGAGCGCTCCTCACAATAACAATAATAATAATAATAATAATTAATAGTAGTATTAGTATTACTATGTTTTTTTTTTTTTTTTTCTATTTGCAGAACCTTCTCATTGACAGCCTGAACATAGTTGGAGGATATTCTATATACTTGTAAAAAATTGGGAAAGCCACTGCTAGCCTTTCTTCGTTGATGTTGACACTCCACAGGCTCGAAATCCTTGGAAATCACTTTGCAATTGCTTTATTCAAAGCTTTTAACACTTTCCTATGAAAAAAAAAAAAACAAATTAAGCGCCCATCATCTGGTAAGATATTCCCTGTAGAACGAACTTAATTTTTATATATTTTTGCAGGGGAAATGAAAAATTGAAAAGATAAAAAATATTTGAAGACATTTGGATCGTTTACCTTACAGGAATTTAAAAGAAGGTAGTTGGAAGTCGTTTTCCAAATTTCAAAGGTGATTTTAACTCTCCTTGGAAACGAGAGTACAAGACAATTTATGGTGAATTTGATGCTGACCTTCACATACACAACAAGTGAGGATACATCACTTTCTACATTTGGGGCCAACCATGCTCTTCTTTTTCCCTTGTCACAATACTTTTATAGTGCTATTTATATAAAATATTATCTATCTACACTTATTTTCATTGGAATTCAAGTGAATCAGCTTTACTCTTTTACTTGCAAATGAATATAATATACTTATACTACTTCAAATTATTAATTAAATAAAACTCAAAAATAAAAGTATTAAACTAAAAATTACTTTAAGGGGGCGTTATTTTTTTAGATTCGAGAGTGGGGAAAGTTGGTCAGTGGGATTTTAATTTTCATTGACAAAGAAATCTATGTTCATTTCTCAGATTTATATAGGGACTAGTGAAAGCTTATTTTCCTAGGTATCACTTACCCGATTAAGTGATACACATCTCCTACCTGGATAAATTAACTTTCTTATTTAGGGGAAAGTTGCCAATACTTGGATGGGACAAAAATGCCCCTTTTAATAATAGAATTTTTATGGCTAAGATGATCATTGCCTTATTTACATAGGAAATAAAAGAATATGGGTAGATACACTAACCCGGATAAATCTTTCTTAAAAAACACTTATCCAGGTAAGTGCATTTACCCGGGTAAGTGACTTACCGAAAAGTGAACGAGGTATAAAAGCTTGAAGTTTGTATTTTCTAGATAATATAACTCGAGTAAGACAAATAATTAATATACTTTGTGATTAGATAGAGAAAAGAAAAAGAAGTTAATTATTTTCACCTATCAGAAATTTCTAAAAATCAGAATTTATGAAAATCTTCCCAAATAAAGTAGAATATAGCCCATAAACTCATATAGGGTTTGCAATAATTAAATTATAATTCAAAGGGTCTAATGCCTGCAAAAAAGGAACAGTGTTTATATATGCACATGTGTGTATTTATTAGCTATGATAAAAGAGAGGGCTCTTACTTCATTTCATCAATTGTCTATCCCCAGTATCGTCAAGACCAGATCTGCTTTTCACATAGCATTTTTCACACTAATTCCAAAGCACTTGTAACTGTACATTGGAAACATTTTCTATACTTTTAAGTTGCATGTCATTCATGGAAAGGAGAGATGCTCTCAATGCATGGCTGCAACCTACTCTGAGGTTGGTGTGCGGAATGCTTTGTGAGTAGATCTGATTTTAATATTGTCATCATCATCTAAGCCTTATCCCAACTATATGTATGAATTCTACTTTGCCATTGCATTCTGTTCAATATCATATTTATTATTAAATTATGAACATTTAAATCATTTGATTCATTTCTTATTACTTTCACTCAAATTCTTTTCGGTCTACCCCAGTATATCCTTATTAATTTTTGAATTTCTAGTTAAATAAAGCTAAAACCATTAAAGGATGATGCATCAAGTGGATTTCATGTTTGACTTGTACAAACCAGCTGACTCAAATCATATTGTATATACATGGCATGCACCACAGTGATGGGTGCAAAATGCACTTTTACGTGTATTTCTTGTCAACAAAAATCTCATTGCCTTCTAACAATCTGGCGTAGGTTTGGAGAAGTAGTAAATAAGATACTTTCAAACACAAACCTTTTTTGCCAATTTTGAAAATTTTATCGATAAATTCACTAGACTTCGTTTGGACACAGTGCTGGGTGCAAAATTTGTACCCGATTCAGTTTTGCTTTTGCTTGTTTGTAATTATCTTTGGCATTCTTACCTGATACAAAATGTATAGTTTTCTTTTTTACACCTAGTGGAAGTGCAAAATTTGCACCACCTTCTTCCTACTTCAGTTTTTTCACATGACAAAGTGGGGAATACATCATCTTTGCATTCTACCTCACTCCTAGACAGATATAACCCTCCTCCCACCTCCATTCTAGTTCATTACAAAGTAGATGTCACTTCATTTTTTGCTTCTCACAAACAAATAAGACAAAGTCAAACCAAAACAAAAGTGAATCAGAATTTGCACTCCCACGCATAGACTAATGCAAATGAAATTTGCATTACAAACAAATTGAGCCTTGGAAGGAGTACAAATACAAATATGTAGAGTGCAAAATCTTATATTTTGTATGTATTTGTGCTGTACATATTTGTATTTGTACTCTTTCCAAATTAAACCTTAAGAAAACATTGTTTACATGGAAATTCTGATGTCTTGATCCTTCAATTCAAATTCATTCTAGTTAGAGCAATGGATATTGATGGTGTGCGATCTAGTAGCTTCCTATTGGAGGACACAACTTGGGCATCAGACTAATGAATTCAGCAAGCCTAGCTACAAAAGAACAGTCAGAGTACTTGGGGTGGGCACTCTGATGCTTAAATTAGCGATGGATGTAAAGAATGCAAGAGAGCTAGAGAGTTTGAGTACACGACCGCACATACCTTTTATGGTTGAAGAAGGTGCCTTTATATAGGCATGGGTAGCCGTGGATCTCATGTAGTGCATTCGAGATCTCCAGAAGGGTGTGGCTTATTGGCCCACCACGCTCAGAGGTGGTTTCCACGGATAGTGACAAGGCTTGTCCGGTTATCCGAAGCAAGTAGCGCGAAAATCAGTTCTATTGGTCAAGCGATGTGATCACAGAAGATTTGGAAACGATAAATCACTTGCAACGGAAGCCAATTGCCACATCATGTAGGTTACCACCTCAAACCTCAGTCAGGTCGGTGAGTCCTTGGTGGGTGGTCGGCCCTCCTGCCGAGATGCATCTGAAGTGGCTCCAAGGTGAATTCAATTAACTTGATAAAGGCATACGGGTCATTGTCTATGTGACACCGAGGTATTATACAATGGTTCAAAAGTGTGATGTGGCACGATGTCATTGAAGTGCCAAATTACCCCTCATCATATATGGTTTGCTACAGGTTGAAATCACACTAAAGTCCAACTTAATTGAACCTAATTGTCTACCTAACAAAAACATGCTTTCAACCCCATAAGGTAGGATGTTATATTGATGTAAGAGGGAAATAATTGTCATCATTTCTCATTCTTAAAGTTGAGGTCTATCCACTGGTTCAATACTTCAATCCGTCCAACATTGTAATACTAATTATGAATGGATGTTAAGAGGATCTTGAGTGGGCTAAGGTCAGTTTTAATTTGCTTGAGATACTTAAAATGCTATGTATGAATATAGTAAAGAATACAATATAAACACTTAATAGAAGACTAATAAAACAAAACTAGGTCTTTTTCACATTATTATCGAAGGAGATGTGCAGAAGATAGCTTCGATCTTTCCTTGGTGTATCAACACAGTGATAGCCGATTGTAGGAGTCTTTTGCAGACATCAAACTCTTATCTCGCCTCCTTCACTCCTCAGACAGGACATGTACAGGAAGAAAAAGCAAAAATTCTGCAAAAGACAAATGACAGGCCAACTATATTGAACCAAACATTAACGGTGTATATCTGGATGCCATGTGTGAAATAAAAGAGTTCCATTGTAGCTTTCTTTTACGCTTCCAAGCACAAATCACCATCTGAAATAGTTCTAAGTTAATGGAAGTAATTTCACTAGTTCCAGTTCGGATTTCCTATCCACAATAACACTCTTTATGCTTCACTACAGCTGTACATTGAGAATATATCCCTTATTTATGTATTATTATTCATCAGGAGATATTCCTAATGCACAGCTGTAGTTTCATGTGGGTAGGATTTTAGTGGACAGGAAATCTCAATTAATTTGCACTATTTCAAGAAATGAGATGATCATCCCCCCTCCCCATCATAAGTTCAGATCTTCTCCCAACAAGCCTCTATAGCTACAACCGCAGGGGGCATCTCTTGTTGGAAGCATTTGTTGGGAGCAGATCAGTCGGCTTCCTTCCCCCTTCTCTCTTTTATCTTTTGCTTAACAAAATCCATTTCAATCAATTACGTTATAGGTTTACATGATTTCTTTCCCATGGCATCTGAACATGCTATAAACTACATGATTTCTTCTTCATTTAATTTATTTTTTATCCAAACCCAATGGAAGAATTGATCCAATCTGAATATTAACCGACCAAATTTAGATTGATCTAAATCAGATCCACCTGCAGCCCTTTGTAAATTTATAGAGACTAGTAATTAAGTACATGCGTTGCACGTGATAAATTTTTCTTCATATTAATTACTTAATTTTAGATATATCATAGTTAAGATAGTATTTGAAAATTAACAAAAGAAACAATGTGATTAAAAATAAACTTAAATATTTAGTATTTAATTATGACATTATGGGTTTCGTTGAAAAGTTGGATCATTGACCCACCATTTAGATAAGAAAATAGCTTTGCTTTTGAATTACTTTTTAATTGGGAAAAATTATAGTCGGAGTCAGTTGTACATTTAAAATTAGGCTACAAGTTGGTCCATAAACCAACAAAACTCTGATAATCGGCTCTACATTTCAAATTATAAAAACCCACGCTATGCCATCGGAGGCTTATGTGGCTATTGCCAACATGGGAATCTTAATTAGACCTGTTCATGGGCCGGGTAGCCCGACGGGCCGACCCAACCCGGCCCGATCTAAGTTGGGCTTGGATAGGATTTCAAGCCTGTGGGCTTGGGCCTAAAAAATTGGGCTCAATTTTTTTTTTCAGGCCAGGCTCGGGCTTTTTCAAAAAAGCCCATCTTGAGCTCGAACCTAACTTGATAATGTATTGTATAATAAAAATATATTTTATATAATAAAAAACATATATAGTACATTTTTTCTTTATTTTTCTTCTCTTTTTTCAAGTAATAATGAGATCTTTTATTATTTTTTTAGGTTTTGAGGTCTTTTAATATAAATAAATTAATTTTTAATTGAATTAAAAAGGAAAAAATATTTTTTCCAAATTTCTGGCTGGGCTCAGGCTCAGATCCAGGCTTCAGGCTTTATATGAGGGTCGGGCTTGGGCTCGAGCCTGAGCATATTTTGTTAATGTAGAGGCAAAGCCCGGCCTGGCTTGGCCCATGAACATGTCTACTCTTAATCCATGTTGGACACAACAAAATGCTTATGCTGAAATTGTCCTATAATGTTGGGCGATTGGAAAAAAAAAATGTTTTTAGTCTCTCTCTCTCTCTCTCTCTCTCTCCCTCACACTCTCACTCATAGTCATCTTTATCTACTCAACGACTATGTGATTTAAAAATAAATAAAAATGCTTTTTTGTTTTAATATTTACATTCTCTATATCAATTTCTCTCATTCTCTCTCTACCTATCGTTCTCCCTTAATCTCTATCATTCATTTTCTCAATCAATCTCTCATTCTCCTTTAATTTCTATCGTTCTCCCTTAGTTTCTCTCCCGCTCATCTCATTTTTTTATTTTCTTACACACTTATATGGTATTAATCAGATCGTATAAATGAACATGAGACGAACTTGGTATGGTTAAAAAATTATTACACTAGTTTGATAAAATATCACAAGAAGCTATTGGTTATGAAATTTACACAAACTGGAGAATGATAGAGATTGAGGGAGAATGAGATTTTGACCGAGAGAGAGAGAGAGTGAAGGAGAAGAATGAGAAAGATTGAGGGAGAACAATAGAGAGAGAGAGAGAGAGAGAGAGAGAGAGAGAGAGAGAGAGAGAGAGATTTTGATTTAGCTACAAACCGAAGCTGAGAAAGTGGGAGAGACAAAGTGAGTAGGAGATTGGGAGATAACTGCGAGAGTGGAAGAGAAACTAAAAACCTATTTTTGATAAAGTTTTTTTTTGTTGTGTCCAACATGGACTAAGAGTCCCATGTTGGCAACAACTATATAAGCATCCGGTGACATGGTAGGGATTTTTATAATTTGAAATGTAGAGCTGGTTGTCAGAGTTTTGTTGGTTTCTAAACCAACTTGCAACCTAATTTTAAATGTATAACTGACTTTGACTATAATTTTCCTTTTAAGCTATATATTTCATTTACACTATATAAAACATTTTTTTATTTATCACACTTAATTTTTGTTTGTTTATTGTATCATTTGATTCAAACCACTAATCCACCATCTAAAAATAAAAATTGTTTGATCTCTATGTTGATATTAAATTTTATATTACATTTCCCTCATTGATAAAATTATTTCTTATGTATAAAACTTTTTTTTTCAATATAATGAATGCACAATATTAGAGATGTACCCAATATTTTATTTTTTATAAATATATAACATTAGATATATGCCCAAAATTTTCTCTATTTTTTTCTTATTTTTGTGATTCTTTGTATTTTCTATTATTAAAAATTTTATTAATTGACCATGACATCATTTCATTTCTAGGTAGATTTTGAATTTGGCATTCCATTTTCATCATTAATAAAAATATGACTTACATTTCATAGTTATTTATTTTAATTTTTTATTATTTAATTATGGCATTATTTATTAATCCATTTGACCCCAAATGGTCGAACTGTTTACCCACCACCGGGAGGGAAGAAAATGGTTTTGTTTTCAAATTACTTTTTAAAATATTTATTTTTATACTATTAAAATTAATATTGTGGATTTAATTACAAGAATTTAATAATAAAAATAATATATCTTAAATATAGGATTTATTAAGAGAGAATAGGAAAATATTTGTATTTCCAATTGGTTTTAAATTTTACATTCCATTTCCATCATTAATAAAAATATTTCTTATTTATCATCCTTATTATTGTTTAATATGTATGTTAAAAATGTTCTCATTTTTTTTAATTTCTATTTTTTTACTTTATCTATTTTTTAATTTTATTATTTAATTGTGGCAACATGGATTAACCCATTTGACCCAAAATGATTTAATTTCTTACCACTACCTAGTTGAAAACACTATTTTTTGCTATGTAGATTTTAAAAGTATAAGCTTTTATGTTAATAGAATTATTAATTTATTAAGTATGAATTTAATTAATAGAACTTAATGATAGGAAGAAACAAAAATGACTTAAATATATGATTCAATGAACATAAGTGCAAGTTAATAACTTAGATGTTGGATTTAATGAGAGAGAATTGAATGCATTGAATATCTTTAAATTACCTTTTTTCAACTTATTTAATATCAATAACCGATTACCCTATTTGCCCTCTTTTTTTTTATCAATAAATTTAAATATAGAAGGATAAATTTTGTCCTTAGAAAATTCCAGAAATATTCTTGAGGTCATTCTTTTTTTTTAAGTAGTATAGATATAAATAGATATATTTAAATGGTTTATACATTTGGGATTGCCAGCACCTCATCTACGACCAAGCCAAGCCTAAACCACGAATTCAGATTAACTTAACCCGGTCTATGAAATCAATGGTAATGTCCCACAGCAGTGAAAAAGTATATGGAACCCCCACAGTAAGAAATCAAATGGTTGTGGGTCTCATGTATTTTATTACCGGTGTGGAAAGATATAATCGATTTCCACGGTCCACTTGGTACTTTTAATCTCAAGGCCAACTTGTTGGAAATAAATAAAATTAAAGAAAATTCAGTTTAAACAATGAAAATATAAATTCCAATGTTCTCAATAATTCAAATTTAAGTCAAAACATAAGGCTTACACATGCTAATCAAAATCCAATAGTCAAAGGTAGCATAATGATACAATAAAAGAGAAGCAGCACTTCTATATAACAAGAATAAGTTAAACTTATCAAGCTGTAGATTGAAGCACAATATAATGAGATCAATTGGGTCAAATGGTTCAGTGGTTCAATCATATGGGTCATCGGGTTGTTGACCAAATTAACGATAAACCGTTCATCGGTGAAACTGAAACAGACCTGGAATTCTGGTCAGGTGTCAGGTCAACCAGTTCAACTGTGGCTTGAAAACATTGGTTAGAGGGAGTAAAACGAGAAAATGGACTTTTAAGGCCCATTACCATGAAATGGCTAGTTCTTTCAATGGGTTATAACTGTTAACAGTTAGCTTAGTTAATCCAAATGACTCAAAAGGAATAAATGTTAAGTGGTCTATACAATACAACACTTATATTGGACCTTATTGGGCTATTGGCTCAACCTAGCACAACCAGTCAAAGTTAAACCCTATCCCACATCTACTTATTTCATGCAATGTGAGATCCCAATCTTCTCTTCTCAGTTCTCATCACAAGAGAAGCAAGAGTAGAAAGCATCAAATAACATTTTGAGTTCCTTAATGGTTGAAACTGAAGTTGGTTGATTACTATACCCCTCAAATATCTTATTATTTAATTATGTTATCCATTAAAAGACAAAACAATAAAGGGGTGTTTGACAACATGGCTGGTCTTATTTTTATTTTCAAAAAACCAAACAAATGGTCCTAGCTAGATTCCCTAAAAAAACAAAACGTTAAACACTTTTGGAGACAAGCTTTATTGCCAAAACTGTTAAAACTTCTTGTACATGAAAAGAAAAGTAAAACTTGTTAAAAGAGGTAAGAATATTAATAACAATAAAAACCCAAATTTTACTTATTCTTTGAATTCAACAAAATCAATTTAAACCTTAAAACTTAAAATTCATAAAACAACCAAGATTGTATCATTGTATGTCAGCAGTCAGCCTCACTCAACCTAAAGCATTGGTCGTATTGGGCAAACCCCAAGTGAAATCCCAAATTTGTGGGGGGGAAGAATTGCAGTATTGCAGTTTGGGCCCTCTGGATTTTTCACCAAACATTGTTTATAGCCTTTTAGGGTGGTCTTCACCTGTCAAACCCAAAAGCAGCAATGTGAAAACCCTCCCAACATGTTACTGCTTTTTCCCTTCTGAGTGACAATTCCACACTATTCCAATATCCACTCCTTTTACTCCATACCCATCCAGCAGCCAGTTTTCCTACAGCTCCATCTGGTCCAGCTCTTCAGCCTTATTCATGATTCAGAGCTGGATCACTTAAAAAGATCTGGTTCAACATCAGAGATTAGAAGAACTTTGAATGCTGGTCAATCATGATAGAGGGAAAGTATTGCTTTAGCTACAAAGTTGCTTTCTCTCCTTTCTTCTTTTTCTCAAATGGGAAAATGAAAACCAATGAATTTTTTCTGAGACTTGAACCTTTTTATATATCAAGGTTTTATTTCCCCACTATAAACTATTTTTTACAAGATCCAAAGTATATAAACTCTGAACTCTGTACAAGAATTATCTAGGATTTTTATTTCTGTGGAGCATTGGGACTCTTTAGTGTGAATATAAAGGAATGGCATGACAAATCTCTGATATTAAAGCAATTATGTAGCTCTGTTCATAGGGGACAACAGTCCTTCTGGTGCAGTCTTAATGCCCCACATCAACCCCATCAAAGTTCCTCCCCATCCAAATAAAAATGTAGCGTGCACACAAAGACCACCTTGGCATATTTCAAACCAGATCATATCTGAGAAACATGTCATGCAGCTGATTTTGAAATATTGTACAGCACTGGTTAGGCAAAGTTGTAATCAATTCAAGCATGGTTTCAAATCTTGCTTAGACAAAGCTGGAGCCTTGAGGGCATGTCAGTAGTGTAAAGATACCCTCTAAGAAAGCTGATTTGGATCTGCCATCCCAACTTGCCGGTGTAAGTTGAATTCACATCTTCTCCTCACAGAGCACGCCCCAAAAACGTTTGACAGCACATCCCAATCGTGTATTGGGAATATCTCCCAATGACAAGTCAATGTATGCTGAGATGTGCATGTGGGGTGTTTTTGGAGTGCCTTTTGTGGGGGGCAGATGTGAATTCGTATAAGTTATTTTACACTGCCGATCCCAATTCCGAATAAAGGAGAAGGGTTGTATCAGATTGGCAGTCAGCATTTAAAACTTTTACCAAATTCTTGTGATTATGGATTCCGAATTATTGTTTTGGTGTTCATGTTGGGACATTCTTGAAAGCGATGCACTATACCTTAATCCAAATGCCATGTCGAATGGACAATATGGCATCCAACACAAGGAATAATTAAAAATAGAATTCATGTATCTGATTTTAGATAATGATAATAATAATGATGATTGCAAGCTTATAAGAGATACTTAAAAAGAATTACATTCTTTAGAATACAAATTTATTGATGGCAATGGAGTGGCCAAATGCTTTGATCATCCTCAATGGAAGGGATCTTCTGTAATTGACCAAGGTTGGTAATGGGTTTGAACTTTGAACCAAATGCTAACACGAGTCTGGATGTGCTCCTCCTCACACCAACCTCGGTCACACAGCACGTCCTAGTTGCATATCAGGAACACCATTCACAATTCTCCTAACACAGTTTGATTGGATTCACCATGTTAATATTCAATTTGGATACTTTGTAAGGGCTCAAATGAAACAAATTTGTTCTGGGTCTACATTTATATATACAACCTTGCTTTGTACATGAATTGCATCTCTGTACATGAAGTTTTGGATGGGACACTTCTACTCTCTCTATATATGATACTGGGCCTTTTGTCTGCATTAGCCCACATCCTGACAAAGCATGCAACGACTCTTCATTTAAATAAAGACAAATACCAGAACTGCATCAAATTTACCAATACAAACAGACAGAATGACAACTACACGTGGGATTACTACATATATGAATTTGTGATTGTAATTTGAAATGAAATTGGAGAGAGAGATATTTGCTTATCCATAAAGTTTGTCTGACTTGACGTATCATGATCTTTCACAAGCTTACTTGCAGTTCTGAAACATTGGCTAGCTTTTCATAGAAACCACATGGTTCTGTTTCATGAATAAAATAAATTAAAAGTTTTTTTTTATTTTTTTATTTTTGTGTGTGTTAGGAAAAATAACTTGGATTGGACTTAACTCACGATTCCTTAATAAACATATGATATAATAGTTAGACCAAATTTATTGATATATTTAAATATAATCGAATCAGATAATCACATTGGATAAGGGTGGTCACAGTCATAAAATGCAGACCGCATATAACATTATTAGGAAAAGTGATGTATCACAAATTAAAGGATTAGAAGAGTTATGATAAAAGGAAAAGGACTTAAGTGGAAGTAATACGAAATGATTTAAGGGTTTATAATTTCAGTTCGAGTTTGTTATTCATGAAATGTTTTCACATCTTTATTTACGAGACATGACAACTACCTATTGAAAATATCTCCTTTGTCATTTAAGGGGAGATGTTCCTAATACATGGTGGTGTGCTATGTGGGTATGGATTTGTGGGTAGAAGATCCCGAATTGTATAATTTATCGATAAATTCATATTAACCAAAATCCCATATAATTCAAACAAGGTTCGGTCATCATCATCATAGGGGTGGATCTATGTTACATCCAATTATAAATAGGAGTGCAAGTTTGGCATTCGATTTGAAGAATGTATACAGCTTTTGAAAAAGGGGGGATTCAAATTGCAATAAATGCTCAACTTAAAACCTGCCCAAGTTGCAACCTGCTCGAATTTGAATTGAAATTGAGACAATCAGACACCATTTACAGCCCTACTTTTTATTGCAATTTTGAAGTGATTTTCAATTGAATGCTTAGAGTTGCATAAACTTGGGCCATGCCTTGCCAAAAGAAAACTTGAATCATGAAATCTCTTTTCAGAAACATGACTTGGTTTAGTCCTTGGTTTCATCTATTATCTTTTAGTATTCCATGAGGTCGATTTATCTTTGTTTAATAATACTTCTATAGGTGGAGTGCTGATTGGCCTTCAAGTTATCTCCAGATTCCCATTTGTGAATGGACCTTATGTCGGAGTCAACCCACGTTATGTGGGCTTTGCATTGGATTTGATTCACTTGGAACCACCTGGGCTGCAACTAGTATTAGTTGAAATTTTGGCCCAATAGCATAGACTTGCCAATGGATTGGCTCTGGTGGATCAGGCCCTTAATTGACTGTTAATCGATTCTATAAAATGGACTCATAACCGAACCAATAATTAGGGATGGCAATTTCTATCCTACCCGGTGGTTACTCGTCCTTAGCCTCCCTGATGGGGCGGATTTTTATGCTTAAATGATGGGTTTTGGGATTCTACAACCCATGCGGGTATGGGTAGGGTATGGTATTAGCCTAAACCGACCCTCCCTGATTCGCACAATATTGTTGGAAAGCATATAAAATTTATGTACTATGTGTTGAATTTAATAATATTTTAAATTTTATGTGAAGGATAATTGGTAGTTTATGTATTTTTTACATGTCTTAATCAAATAATTAGAAATCTTGATGTTTATTTGTATTATTTTACTTATTTATTGCTTATATATGACAAGAAATAATAGGAAATTAGATGTGGGTTTTAAACCCAACCCGCCCCTATCCTTGAATGCGGGGAGGGTAGGGTCAGGGAGGGTTTGGATTCTCAAAATCCAACTCACTATGGGTCTTGGGGCGGGTATGGGTTAGGAGATTTAAGGAGGTGGGTAGGCTATAAAATTTACAAAACCCTCCCCGAACCCACCCTGTTGCCATTCCTACCAATAATTAATCAGGATAATCATGTTTTACCCAATTATGCTTTACATCTATAGTTTAGTTATTAGCTATGATAATAACAATTTAGAACTTCATTCTTTATAACATAACCTCGATAAAAATGAGTAAGGGTCCGTTTGGTTCATGGGAATAGGGGTCTGTAATTAGAACCAAAATTAGACCATTCCAATTCCAACCATTTGGTTGGGTGGAGGTGGAATCGGAATCCTGTTCCCATTCTTGGTGGGATGGTATTCCCCCTCCCCCTCTCATGGGAATGAGAATCCATCCCAGCCAATTCTGATTCTGATTCCAGTTTCAGCCTGAACCAAACAAGCGAGCTGAATAGATTATTCCAACTCTGATTCCAAAGGATTTCAATTCTGATTCCAAGTGCAAACCAAATAAACCCTAATATTGTAAACTGTTTATATGTTGATAAAACAACTATTTTTAATATCTATAAAATTTACCTTTTAAACAAAATATAACAAAAAATTACAATAAAATCAGTTTGAATATATATATATATAACAAAAAATTACAGAAAAAACTGAGCCTAACCCAATTGTTAATAAGTAACAAACCACCGATTTGATCGGTTTGAATATATATATATATATATATTGACAGCTCTACAATGACAAAGTAGTATTTCCTTGACAGAGGCCCATTTTGATGATGAGTCCATTTGTTGGCTTTGGAGTTTGGAGAAACGCCTAGCTAGAAGCCTAGAACTAGAAGTGCGCCTTTTCCCTTAATCACATCTTTGGTGTTTTCCTGTTACGTTCTTTGATTCCTACCAAGTGTAAGTTGGCTGGAACCTTTAGGCCCAAGCCCAAAGTAAAACATGTGGGTTGGGCCAATAGGCAACCCTAATTATCTGTGAACACTTTTGGGACTCTATAGTCTAAATTCTATTCGTAGGCAATTTCCTTCCCTGGATCCCGTGACTCTGATCTTTAGCCTATTCATGTGTTTGGGCTGGATCATTTAGAAGAGCTCCCATGTACAAGACATTGTCGCTTCCATCGGGAATGTCTTCCATGAAAGAGGAGATGTTTTCAATGTAATGTATGGTTACAGTGTCTTGTGACGGGTAGATATTCCCAATGCACATAAGGGATGGGCGGTGAGGGCGTACTATATATGTGATCGAGAAGCCAATCCCAATACATATAGGTGTTCCAAAATGAGAGGGGGAGTGTTTGAATATAGTTAGATGTGGGAATAATGAATCCCATACGGGCTCTCCAGTTCAATATCTCTTCACCTATTAACTCTTTAGATGAGCTTACATGATCAGTCGTTAGGTCAATCCATGCAAGGTTTCAGTGGATATGTATCATTGGTCAAATACAAGGAACACATGGAATTCCTATGTATTAATCGTTACTTTTCATTTGTATTATTAGACTGACACCAGCATGTATCCGCTTATTTCAGGTCTATATTGGTTGATATGGATTTGATAGGTATTCATAACCCCTAACCCCACTCCCTCACTCTAATAACTCCTATATCAAATTTCCTAACTTTTTCTTTCTCATTTATTACTCCCTTTCTCTCCCACTCTAATATAAACCACTCATACATTTAAGCAAAGTTTTGAAATTCAAATTTGGCAAGCCATTCTAGCACCTAATTTAAATTTGACACAGTTTTGGGTATAGAAACTTAGAAGTAGGTAATATGAAGTGTAAGGGCGACGGTTATGTCTAACCTTGAAATCTAAAGAGTTGGCTCAAGTTAATGAACTGGAAAGGGAAAAGGAAGAGAGGAAGAACAAGTGGTTGTACCCCCTGAAGGGGCTGCCTATATACCCTTCGGCAAGGTATCAAGCTAATGTACTTCACTGGAGCTGGAATTCCGGCAATGGAGGAGAAGGGTAGCAGTCTGGCAGATAGGTGCATGGGAGATGAGGAATGGCCGAGGTGGGAAAGAAGGGAGGAAGGAGAGCAATGGTGATTTAGGGGTGTAAATGATGAGCTCCCAAAAGTCCTTTGAAATGGATGGGAAGCACTAGAGGTGTAAATCGGGTTGTGCCGCCCACGATCCGATATGGCCTGACAAGATTGTGAGCTAGCTTGGCTCGGCCCAGCCTAGTGATTTACAAGTCGTACTGGGGCATGGCACGATAGTATGGACAGTGTCGGATTTGGGGTATCAGATCCGTGGTCCAGGTTGACATGGCCTGCATTGTCGTGTTGTGCCACCCGTAGCCCGCGTGCTAGCTCAACTCGGCCTATAGGTCAGCAGACCACCCGAAGAACTAGTCATTGGAGACCCCCCTAGTAGTTATAAACAATTAGCTATATGGGGGGCTATTTATGTATTTTTTGGCTTTGCATGAGATAAAAAGACAATAATGCCCCCCAACAACTATATAACAATTAGTTTAGGGGGGGTATTTAGGTCAAGTGATAACTGATTTTATAATGAAAAAAAAACTATCTAGTCCTTGCCGCTATGGCACATGATCTACTAACCACTCCGGTGCTTACAATTCCATCGAAGTCTTGTTTTAGTGCAAGTACTAGGGTGCAAGCTACATGAATGATGAAAGTTGGGAAATGTGCATCTACCTTAAAGATTGGTTGGATGCCGAGGATAGATTACAAGGCAAAGGAGGTCATGATATTACACTTGATGTTTTCACCTAAAGAAGATGATGAAAATCAAGGAGATGATTAGATGAAGATGCAGGTGGAGGTGCAACTTGAAGAAAAATGATGAAGTCAATATTTTTTATTTTTTTTGTATACTCAATATTTCAAATATTGTAATTTTTCAATTTTATTTAAATTAGTTGTTATTTTTTATTTTCAATTTATAATTATATTATATTTTTTATATTTTATTCCATTTTCTATATTTCATTCATCAATTGACCATTGTATTGTTCAAATTTAAGAAATAAAATTGCTATTTTTCCCTAATTCGTTGTCCATTTTGTATTTTGTTAAGTATTTAAGTTTTTTTTTTCATTTCTTTGCTAGCTTTTTATTTTTCCAATTTGTTCCCAAAGCTCAAAGGAATTAAAGAAAGTGAAGTATTTTAGTTTTAGTGTTTACTTAGAAAAAAAAAATAAAAAACAAAATGTAAAAAAAAAACACAAAAACAGTTTGGCCTGGTTCGGCCCAAGCCCATGGCATGGCCCGGTGAGAGCCAAAATGGGCTCAGGCCATGGGCTGTGCCGGGCTGATCCCCGAAACTATCCCAAGGGAGGGAAGCACGACCCACACTTTGCACATGCCACATTTACACCTCCAGGAAGCACCCATTTAGTTTTTGGGCACACATTTTAAAAGTTTTCTGAGTTGTTGCACATTCCCATTTTACCCTCACATTTTGGAATTTTTTTACACATTTAAGGTCCGTTTGGTTCATAGTTGGAATCGAAATTGGAATCAAAATCCTTCGGAATCAGAATTACAATGGTCTATTCTCATAGTCTGTTTGGTTCAAATAGGAATGGGAATGAACATTAAAATTAGTCGGAATGGGATTTCATTCCAAGGGAGGGGCTGGGAGTGGCCATTCCCTCAAATGGGGGAATGCCATTACAGCAAGAATGGGAATGGGATTCCAATTCCACCTAACCAAATAGATAGTCTATTTTGATTCCAATTCCAAACCCCTATTCCTACAAACCAAACAGGCCTTAATACGTGTGATTAAATCCCTTTCTGGAATTCTCTTTTTAATTACCATTTTGATGTTTACCCTATTGTTCTAGAATATTCTTTGCTTATTTAAATCACATTTATTCTTCATTTAGAATGTTCTTAGATGTATGCATTTAGTGGATTTGTTTGACCCGGGTTCAGTCTTGCGTCAAACAATTGGTAATGACCACAAATCTATGTACTTTTGTGATGCCATCCTCTTATAAGAAGATTTGAACCCTAGACATAATTTGTAATGACCATAAATGCATCACTATACCCTATTAAATTTAATTGTTATAATCATATGTATTTTATTCTAAAGTAAAATTTCTCTTCTTAGTTGAAGTCTCTTAATAAATGGTAAAATTGATTATTAAAATTTATATATTCATAATTATTAAAATAAATGATATTGATTTTTGAAAATTAAGTTATATACATACATATTTTAGTTCTTCCATAACTTTTTAATGGTTACCAATTGCGTCTCAATATCTCACACTTGTATAAACCATTAAAGTCCTGTTTTTTATATTTAAATAACTTATTTATAGTCACATGAAACTTGTACTTATTGTTAGTGATATATTTTTTTAGGAATTATTTGAGTTTCCTAGTGTATTCATGTGTATTTTAATTTTTTTATCTATATCCATGTATATCCAAAGTGTATCCTGATACATCTCTTAAAATTGTTTTTCCGGTATCGCATTTAGGTCGTTTAATGAATCTACTAGTCTATCCTTCAAGGTGAGGTAATTTTACTAGATATCCCTTTGAGGTGGACATGTGGCATTTCTGTTGTGTGGCTGCAATGTGCTAATGAGGTGGGTGTGAGAAGCGCTTTATGAGGAGCAGATCCAATCTCAATTTCTTTGGGTTAACCTTAAAAAGGCCCATTTGGGAGCACTTAGCTCCATGCTCATTTGGGAGAGTTGAAGTGTTGCAACTTCTATCTTTTTTTGGTGGGCTCCACACAAATAGCCTATAAGCCAATGTTTTAAAAACCGACCTAGAGGCTGAACCATTTTTGTCTCTAGGTCATGAGTCATCAGTTCAATTGTCCACGTCAAATGGGTTAGCACCATGTTGCATTAGCAAATACACACACATATAGATATAAACACATTTTATCAATAAATAATATATAATTAAATTCTACATGTAATATACGCAATATTTTATATTTAATTAAACTTTTTAATTCAGTTTTAATTTTTTTTATTTGTAAAAAATGCTAACTAAGTGCAATTTGAAGCAAAAAAAAAAGTTTTGTGGGCAAAAATAGCAGGGCACCTTGGGACAGATAGATCCTGAAAAGTTACCCAAGTTAAAATAAAATAAAAAAAATCACCCCAATTAGACATCAAAGTGCAAAGTTATGACCTTTGGAAGTTTGCACATACATCGAGTGTGCAACTCATGGCCCGATGATCGGGTCGAACTATGGGTGATCATTTCAGCCCGACCCAGAAATTATGGGCTTGGGCTTAGGTTTTGTGTCCAGGCCTGTCCTGGGCCCAACTTAGGCCCACAAATTTTAGGGCCAGACTTGAGCTTAATACTTCAAGCCTAGTCCAGGCCCGAGTTGGCCCACTTATATTTAAACTTACACATTTTGTGTATAATGTATACATATGTATACATGTTATTTTACATTATATTATATATTATATGCATGTTATGTCATTTAATATAAAATATTATAGATATGTAATGTTTTATATATGAAAGACATTGGCCCAGAATCAAGCCTGGCCCCCCCGCCCGAGCCCGTGTAGACCTGGGCTTGGGCTTATGTTTCAGGTCCAGAACCTCAGGTCGAGCCAGGCCCGAGCCTAAGCTATAGCCCTTATCGTAAGTGCAAAGCTCGGCCCAAGCCCGGCTCGGCCCATGATCACCCCTAGGTCAAACAGGTCAATGGTTCAATCACTCGAATTGGACAATTTTTTACTAAGTTAACAGGCTTTGATCGAATCTCGGGTTTTAGCCAAACTAGAACCAGAATCATGACCATGTGATAGTTCGACCATCCAGGTCAATTGTGGGTTGAAAACATGCTATAAGCTATGCTTGGAGAAAAAATCGGGAGATTCCATGTTGGCTGCCAGTAAATCATTTGACGGTTGTCCACTTTAGTCTCTTTAAATAGCTTATTTGGAGCACTTCAAAGCAACTAAACAACCTTAGCTTAATCTTCATCTTGTTTTCAAAATAAGCCCTTAGATTTATCTTGGCTCGTAAGTAGTTGCTTTCAATAAGAAGCCTCCTACTAAAAGAGGCCTCGGCAGAATTTTTACAAAACATTGTTTATAAACTTTACATGTAGGCTCCACCCACCTCACAAAACCAAAAGCCCTAGCATGAAAGACCTTCCAAATGGCCACAAAATCAACATTCCTAACTAAATGGCAACAAGGCGGGTTCGTGGGGAGTTTTGTAAATTCTAAGCCATTTTCACCTCCCTAAACCTCCCAATCCATAGCTGCCCCAAAATCCATAGTGGTTTAGATTTTAAAAGAATCCAAACATTCCTTGCATTCAATGGTAGGGTGGGTTGGGTTTAAAAGCCACATCTAATTTTTTATTATTTCTTGTTATATATAAGTAATAAATAAGTAAATAACATAAACAAACAACAAATTTTCTAATTATTTGATTAAAACATATGAAAAAGCATATAAACTATCAATTATCCTCTATATAAAATTCAAAATATTATTAAACTCAACATCTAATACATAAAAGTTTATATGATTTCCAACACTAGTAGGTCAAGGAGGGTCAGGTTCAGGCTAATACCACATACCCTATCTATGCCCATGCGTTGTATAATCCTAAAATCCATCCCCGCCCCAAAACCCATCCTTCAAGCAAAGAAAACCTGCCCCATCAGAGGGGATATAAGGTAGAAATAGCTATTGCTATCCTTAACATCCCAAAAACCATTTTATAAACCATGGCCCATGGGGCATGGGCCCCATGTGGAAGGCCAATTGTCTAGAGTTGGACCCAACACCATGTCGTTCAACCGGACCATACTAATCAAGGCCAGGTATGTCTAGATAGTATTAACTAAGCTCTTTAATTGAACCAATAATAATACTCCACTGCAGTCATAAAATACATGAGCCCACAATCATTTAACCTAACCTCTCGGTATGGATTCCATATAATTTAGGCCATTTTAGAGTTTAGTCCCCCTTAAATTTGTTTTAGAGGAAATTTCTTAAAGTACCCCTTTTGGTTTAGGAAATTGACTAAGGGGTTGTTTGACAAGTCTTTTTGGGAAGATCTTCTGGTAGCTCTAACAATCAAAAGATGCATTCAGCTTTTTTATAAAGATCTGAGGAGCTCGAAGCTAGTTTTGCTACCATGTGTCTTTCCATGTTTTTCTGCATGAGAATAAAGAGAGAAAGACATGAAAAACTCAATTTGGAGTTTCCCAAAATCAGCCAAAAATGGGCTTCTTGTGTCTTTTCGACGCATTGACTTTTGGCAACTAAATCCGTTATGAGCCAAATGGAAAAAGATCGCGGCATGGTCTACCCAACTTGTAAACAGCCGAAAGACCATAAGGAAGGATGCGCCAAACGGACCTAACTCTGCTGTTATTATTTTCATATTGTCTTAAAATACCTTAAGTTTTTTAACAATTGTCTAAAATCTCCATTTTTGTTAACTTTCCATCACACTCCATTCACATGTGATCATATGTGACTGATATTTTTGAAAATTCCTAAAATACCCTTTCTTGGCATCTCTTATAAGAGCTGCTAGAAATGTTGGAATACCCTTGTCTTACCGGAATTCGCTTCCTATATTTGTTGGAAACGCCATTTGATTTCTCCAACAACCATTGGATTTTCCATCCACCTGGATGCCATTTCTTCACTACAAGAGAAACGATTAAAACACGGAAAACACATAAGCAATTAAGAAGAAAGAAGAGGGAAAACAGATAGAGAAGACAAGAGAAACCAGAGAGAGTTTTCAGTAGGCGTTGCGAAAGGAAGCAGTAGGTCAACAATGCATTGTTCATAGCTTAGAACAGGCTGAAGGGTGGGTAGTTCTTTAGGCATTATGGTGGTCTTGCACTTTTGGTATTCATGTAACCTTCATCTTCATCGACTCACCCAGTATAGTAAAGTATAATGGATGGGTCGATGAAGATGGAAGCATTAAATGGACAATGGGTTGTTTTGATTATTGTACAGTAACCCATGTTCCAAGGGAGGGGAACAATATTGCTCAACTCAGAGAGCTCGTAAATATGGGTTTTATGGGGTTCACTTTAGCAAAAAATTCATCCTTGACACGGTGATTGGAATGGACACAACTTCTACCCAATGACAGGAACTTGCAAAAATCCTTTGATAAGCAAATGAATGTTACTGTCCATGCTCATCTGAATGAGGACGACCATGCAAATGAGGAGGAGGAAGAAGAGAGGATCGTAAGTTCCTGATTGCTGAATCGTTCAGTTGAAGAGATTAAGACAATCACCACAAGGTTCAAAATTTCGTCGGTGGGTCATCGATACGCGAAAGCGTTCAGTTAATTCGAATTCAGGTATGTCACATCAATTGACACCGCTGGCTCTAGTGTCTGGAGTGAGCCATCAGTCCATCACCTTCGCCCAATAAAAGATCAATGTACGAATACGACCTGGTCCTGTTTGCTTTTACGCTGACTAGTTTTCAAAAAGCATCAAACAGTAGATGGCAAGTTGATCCTTTCTTCGGGTTTTATAATCTGTAAGTCTGAGGCTGTGACTCGGCTTCTTCCCGTCTAAATTTCGTAATATACGTTATATGATTCAGTCTTTGTCTCTGATCAATGGAGTTACGCGTAGTCCACGTGCCAACTGGTTTTCGGTCTATGAACGCGTAAACGACATAACACCTTATTTCAGACCTCACGAAGGATTGATTTCAATTCAACTTCCTTCCTTCCTTCCTTCTACCTTCTACTCAAAGTTCAAATATGGTGAAGTGGGCGCCATGGATGTCGTCGGCGTCGAAGAAGTTTCAGGTGAAGGTAAAGTCCATGAAGCTCGAAGGCTTCAACGCTCACGATGAGGAGGAGATGAAAGGGGAGAAAGTGGTGGCCGTTAAGATAAGATGGAAAACGCCCAAGGCAGGATTAGTCCCCTTGCCTCGACTGTCGTCGTCGAAGCACCGCCGACGACATGTTTCCACAGAGAGATCTGTAAGGAGAGGTGAAGTTATCGAATGGGACGATGAATTTGAAAATGTCTGCAACTTCTCGATGTTCTGTAAAGACAATTCATCATTCAATCCTTGGGACGTTTCCTTCAATCTTCTATATGTGAGTTCCTGTTTTCTTAATCATTCCCATCAGCTATTTAGAAAATGTGAATCTGTTTCACGTGTTCTCATCGTCCATGGTGCAGGGACAAAGAGGGAACAAGCTCGAGGTTATCGGAACGTTTTCGCTAAACATCGCCGAACTGGCTTCTCGCATGGAATCTCAGGTGGAAAGAGAGTTTCCGATCGCTTTACAGGTCGCCGGTGTTTCCAGCGAAGCTACCCTTTCGGTACGTTTTGCATTTAATATAATATTATTCGACCAACAACGTGGAAATTCAGTCATTTATAAAAACAACAAGGACCCATCTGGGTTTGAATCGGATTTGCAGATATCATTGAGCTTCATTGAGATCAGGAGTTCCCACTCACAGGAATCGTTGGGAATCGTCCATGACGTGTGCATGCTTGACAAAGAAGACGGGTTCTTGAGGAGAGTAACGAGTTACGTCTCAAAGAAGAAGAAGAAGAAGAGTCAAGAGGACGATGAGACGGCTGCAATCGACTCAGACAGATCGCCGGAGAATGATTCGGTTCCGATCCAACAGGAGTCTCTGGACCCCGACTCCATGGCTTCTGAAACAAGCGATGAGTCGTTGGCTTTCAATAGCGACGACAATTTGATGAAAGGAAGTTCTGTGACTCGGTTGGGATCGTCTCCGAGTGCAGAGACTCGCTTGGACTCTGTACCGAAGAGAAAAGATGAGCCGTTGATTGATGATAAGTTGGATCGTAATCGTCGTCAGTCTGTTGGTTCTTCGACGGATGATGACTCGGGTACCGTGGGAGAGGTATGCACAGTTTAACATTTTACAAGACAAAAATACCCTTTGTTTGCTTTGGATAAATGATTAATGAAACGCGTCATAGCCTCTTATGTATGATACGTTGGAAGTAGGAACACAAAATGAAAATGTTAATGACGGAAGTCACCTTAGAAAACGTTGACTACTTCAGAGGACTTTTCTGAAAGTCTAGGTCAAGACTGAAAAGTCAACGCGTCCTACACTGGTTACTTGGTGACCAAACTCGCGTGATGTAATTAGGATTTTTGACTGAATAGCTATATCCTATATATTTGATTTGTTGTTGGAAATTCTAACATCACATGGGACCCAAGCATTCAATCCTCCAGTCCTAATCAGCCTACCACCTCACTTTGCATTCAATGTTTGTCATTTTATGCTTAGAAATAAAAGCTTATTATGGACACGTGGCAAGTTTTTCTGGGTTGAAACTTGCTCCTGAATAGAGACCAATTTGTGGGGCCCTCTTGGACTACCAAACTGAAATGCTTGTTGAAGAATTTTGGGCCATTAAAGGAAGATCAGAGAAGACCCAACTATTGCAAATCCTTAATTATTGGCTTTATGAAAAAGGAATCATTGAAATTTGCCACATCATCTCTCCACATGGCAAACAACCCCTCTTACCGCAAGACAGTAACAAAACAAAGACCTTTTGCCTTTGCCCTTCCAACCAATATGCCTTGCTTTATTGTCCTTTATGGGTATTTTGATTAGCTGGACAAGAATCAATGGGCCTGTCTATGCTTCAATTTGGATTTGGACAGGTTCCTACACTTTTAAAGTTAACCTAGTTGTGTTTGAATCCTAACTTTTAAAACCTTCTTTCATTCTTGTAGTGTTCAATCTAAGTCTCCAACTCTAATTCGCTGGCTTCTATCTTGCAGGAAACCAATGAAGAATCAATAGTTAATGCATCTGCCGAGTCTGAGTTTAGCGATGAAGTTTTAACTGTTGGAGAATGGGAAGAGAGGGAATTTATCAGCAGAGATGGGCAAGTAAAGCTCAAAGCTAATGTATACTTTGCTACAATTGACCAAAGAAGTGAAAAGGCTGCTGGGGAGAGTGCCTGCACTGCCCTTGTTGCAGTTATTGCACATTGGCTTCAATCAAACAGAGACATCTTGCCAACAAGATCTGAATTTGACAATTTGATAACAGAAGGTTCCTCAGAGTGGAGAAAGCTCTGCAAAAACAAGGACTACATGCTTTGCTTCCCTGATAAGCATTTCGATATCGAGACTGTGTTACAAGCAGAACTTAGGCCTCTTTCAGTTATGCAAGACAAATCCTTCATTGGATTCTTCAGCCCTGAGAACTTTGAGTCCTTGAAGGAAGCTATGTCTTTTGATTGTATATGGGACAGGGTTACTAGTAGCACCAGAGATGGTGAGACTCATGTTTATATAGTAAGTTGGAATGACCATTTCTTCATTTTGAAGGTGGAGGCCAATGCTTATTATATCATTGACACTTTGGGAGAGCGGTTATTTGAGGGATGCAACCAGGCCTACATATTGAAGTTTGATCACACCACTTCAATGTATCAGTTGTCAAAGGAAGCAACAGACAAACACAAGGAAATGGTAGACAAAAAGGTAGATGTTGATAAAAGTTGCAATGGCAGCAACAATGGGGAAGATGCCCATGAGCTCATTTGCAGTGGTAAGGAGTGTTGTAGGGAGTTCATTAAAAGATTCCTTGCTGCTATTCCTTTGAAGGAATTGGAGATGGATGAGAAGAAGGGGACAGTTTCAAGTGTATCCCTCCATCAACGGTTGCAAATTGAGTTCCACTTTTGCTTGGTACCATCATCGTCATCAGATAAAGCTGAGGATGGTTTGTTTGTATAAATCAATTGTACATTTGGATGTTTAGTGGTTTTGAGAAAGAAGAAAGTTAACATCAAAGATTTCCCATCTGTCTCAATGAGAAAAAAATCTTCTGTAGATTTTTGGAATTTTAAGAAATGATCTATGTTGAGTGGTTCTAATCAATGAATCAGTCATAAAGTCTACCTAATCAAAGGGTCGTCTGCCTCAGTCATAAACCACCTAGTTGGAGCTTAGGAGGTGAGAACATAGAAATGCTCCATTTACTAGATATCCAATCAACATGTGCCACATTTATCAATAATGGGAGGAAGTCAGATGGTGATGGCTTTCTTATTTGCTTCTGAGCAAAAATGTCACATCCTGTCATAGCCAATGAAAGCAGGGTATGATGAAGACAACTTTGGCATATGGACATAAATTGAATCTGTATTAGAAGGACCATCTTTGAAGCAGAGGATCTTCACTGAAGAGAAAGATCTAGGCTAAATGGCTGATTATATCAAGAGAAAAATGAAAAATTGCCAAATAAATTCAATTTGTTGCAGGTTGAAGGGCTAAGGACAGACCAAAAAGAACATGGGTTGAAGTAGTAAGAAATGATAAGAGTGATCTAATCCAACAACGGGCAATGACACTAAAGAGAACAGAATGGCGAAACAGGACTCATGTAGCCAGCCCCATATAGTTGGGACAAGGCTTAGATGATGATGATGATCCAAAAAACATTAAGTGTAAAAGGACAAAATAAACTTACCATGTCATTATCATAGAGTAATTATAAAACTGCTGAGCGTGGTCTCATTCCATGGACCACAGACCACAGTAACAAATTTTTATATACTCATAACACAGTAGCAGGACTCAGAGCAGAAAACATGTTCCTACCAAAACAGCAAAGACAGAAATTTTGAGAATTTTAGATCACAAGGACTAAACCCTGATGTTATCAATCTGAGAATGCCAACAATCTGTTTCAAGAAAAGTTCCTGCAATCATCCTTGTTCAGTTTCCCCTTCTCTCAAGTATCAACTAAAGAAAGAAACTAAAGGAAGCTTCAGTTATTGCATCTCCATTTTACTTTGGTAGCTACCAGCCAAGCCAACTAGCCAAGTACCTAATGAAGTAACATACACCTAGAAAAAAACAATTGATGAAGTGTCTTTTATGGCTAGCCTGATAAGGTTCCTAACTTCCAAACATCAAGCTGGAATTTCCCGATATGGATTCATTGGAACTAAAATCCAACATACATTGAATCAACCCTAATATTGTGATAGTCAATGCATTAAACATGTGGTTCTCTCAGGAACTGGTTTATTGGACTAGTTCTCATTTTGGTATAGACTATAGACTAGTTTCTTCAGCCCATATTTCCTGATTTAAGCTTATTTTGAATGAGTTGAATGGTCTAGCCTGACCCAATAAGGCAATAAAAAAAAAACGGTTTGGGGCTGTGATAAAAACAAGAGTTCCCTTTTACAAGCAATGCAGGTCCTACACCATGGGCTAAAGCTGGCCCCACCCTTCCCCTCCTGGTATCCAACTATCCATAAAATCAACAACCTTGACTACCTCAAAAAAAAGGAATGGATCAGTTCCACAGAACCAGTTCTGTTTTTTTTTTTTTTGGCTTTCGGAGAAAAGCCCAAAACTGATCTTATTTTTGATGAACCTAAGTGATAAAATCCTACCAAAAGTCAGAAAAAACAAAGAAAGAAAGAAAAAGGAGCAGAATTGAGTGGTTGACACTGATTCCAAAGCTCCCCCATTAAGAAAAAGGATATTCAGCAACTTCCATGATCATGACGCCACTCTTGGCTCATCAGCTGACCCTCCATGGCCCTGAAGAATGATTTTGATCTTCACCCAGAACTTCTATAGCTGGTCTTCTGCAGCTCTTCTGAAGTCTCCAGAAACGCATGTAAAAAAACTAGAGACGATCAGACCGGTGGCGGGGCGACGGCCATTTAGGGCGGGGCGGTGGCTGACGACCGACGAGGGAGAGAGAGAGAGAGAGAGGGGGGGGGGGATGACGTCGGTGTGGTTTGGCGTTTGGGGTGAGTGAGTGGGGATATGTGTTTGAGCTGATCCGGACACGAAACCGACATTCTAATTCAGTTAATTGAGCCGGTTAGGTAACGTGATCCAAACCGTTCCCAAAATGGGCCAGGTGTCCCTCATAAACCAAATTACCGTTGCGTTGCGGCTTGCGACGCAGGAGAGAGAAAGTACTGAGAGAGAGAGAGTCTAGTGGCCAGAAAGTGGACTTGGAGTAGGAGTTGGACGACGTTCGTGCGTCGTGAGAGGAGAACTGAAGACGAAGAACAAATAGAGAAGTAACGTGTCTGTCTGTCGCTCTCGGTAAGTACTTGTCATATCTTCTCTTCTCAGAAAACAGAAAAAATTAGCATAAAAAGAAGAAATTCACAGAGAGGAGCACGAGAGAGCGAGGGAGAGCTACTTTCTTTTTGTTCACTTGCACTCGTTTTCTCTTTGTATTCTGGGGGTTAAATTCTTGCTGTTAGGTGGAAATGGCGAGCACAACAGTTGAGAAAGAGACACAGGCCGGAGCAAAAGAAGAGGTTGTTTCGGTAGAACTCCCAGCACCTCCGGGTTGGAAGAAAAAGGTCCTTCTCTCGTTTTCTCTCTACTCTTACAAGGCTTTGCAACTTCAGTTCTTCTCGAATTACTTTATTCTTGTGCTTTAATTTGTGTTTTGTTCCATTAAGATTATATTATGTATGCGTCTTTTGACTTCTTTAACTTTTCCGTGTTTTTGTTGTAGAACTTGCGCTAAGTAGTTGTAATTTCTAGTTAGGGCATATTGAAGAATTCTTTTCTTGTTTATAACCCTTTTAGAACTTTTGCTCTTCAAATTTTCGTGTTTCCGGATTTTTCTGGTTATTTTGATTAAATATATTATGGAAATACTCGAATGGTAATTGTTTGGCCGTTAGGGTTTCTGCAGTTGTCTCAACTTTCTGGGAGGAAGTTGGATCTCTGTGAAACTTTGTTGTCTTCTTGTTTCCAGCTAATTATCTCCTCTATTTGCTGAGTTGGTCCCCTTTTTTTGCTTGGTTTGAGTAAAAGGGCCTCTGTTTGAAATGTGAACTGTGGTGAAGAATTGGGAGAATTATGGTTTCTGGAGTTGGTCTTAGAGTCAAATTTACCATGTTGAAGGGAACTAATTATAGTTTCTAAAGTGATTAATTCTTAGTTTCTTTTCTATTTTCTTGGCTATGCGCATCTTCCACTCTCCTGGTACAAATTTCTTGAATTAGGATGGTTATGATTGTTATGTTATATAAAAAGATTCAACTTTAGTTTCTCTAGTTGCAAGTCTGCTTTTCCTTTTAACATTTGCTGCTTATTTTATGATTTTAACAACAATAGTCATGCTTTACCTTCTCAGTTCATCTACTTCAAACTTTTGTAGTTCTGGTGCTGAGTTATTATGTGAATTTTGCATGATTTTTTATGTGTGGTTTTAGAGTATATTACACACCTTTGGCCTTCATTTAAGGGATGCTTGTTTATGTCTTCGATTGTTTTAACTGTGCTGCTTACTTATATCACATTAGCTATGTGGGGATCTACTGCATAAGTGATACAAAAATGGGGTTTGTATAATTACTTTTGTTTTGTTGGTTTTCTTTAGGGCTGTCTGAATGTGATTGTGTGGGCACATCTTTGAGATCCATTTCTATCAATCTAATTTTGTAGATAGTATTATTTTGTTGTTTCAGTTCCTTCCCACAGGCTAACTTGTGTTAGTATGGTATGCAAAAATGTGTGGACATGTCACATGTATCTTTAGAAAATAAAATGTATGATTATGCCCTTTAGCAACTGAAGTGGAAACTGTATTTTTAGTGGACTGGATTCCTGAATCTGTATACCTGTATGGGAAACATTTAAAAAAAAAAGTGGACAACTTTGCAAGTGATTTCCCCTCTGGAGGTATACCTGGGTTCTCCTTGAAATTGCACTGTCACTTTATTGGTAATATGGTTCAATTTTCAACACTTAGCATCTCATTAGTTCATGTGAATTAGTTTCCAAGAATTCACTTGGCATTAATACATTTTGGAGTGGGAAAATTTTGGTAATAAGGTAGAAGCAACTTCTAGGCCACACAGCACTACCACCATGATGAACCCTCAAGAAAATTGATTAAAAACTTACTTTTGATGGTCTGATGGCTTGATTTGCAATTTCCTTAAAATTTGTCAATATTTTCCATAAAATTCCCCTTTTAAGTTTGTATGCAAATATCTATCAAAGAGATCCCCAGGGTTACATAGTTTCAATTCAACAATATATATGTGTTATTTTCTGCTAAAATGTTCCATATGTTAATAATTTGGGATGTATCATAGAAAAATTAATAACAGAGCTGAGGATTTACATTAGAATATTACTGAATTGTGTAGAGATGAGAGCTATTTTGAACAATACCACAATTTTATGGATATTATTTTTTATTTTGATATATCCTATTATTGGTCCTTATTAATGAGTACTTTATTATGTAAGACTTCCATACTCATTAATATTTTAGTTTTTAATATGCTTTTAACATTTTATAGTGTTATATATAAAAGGTTTAACCATCCTTAATGCTTTCCCCAAACTGAAAAGTTATGCACCTTGGAGAAATTTTCTACAAAACTTACACTTTTTTAAGGATTGGGATTTTTCTTGAAAGTGGACTTTTGGACCTTTATTGGTAGGTAGTTGAGGAAGCCTAAGGTTTGGCAGGGTTGACTTGAGTTGAGCATCCAAAGGGAAGGTTATACAATTAATTGCAAGTTCTCACAATTTAGAGTCAATTTTGGTGGAATTCAAGATTTTGCTTCTTGGGTTTGAAATTTGATATTTGCTTCCTAGAAAACACGCTTAAGAATGTCTTGTGAAATATAAAAGGTTGATGGTTGGTGCTTGTATTGGATGTTTTAGAGAATGCGATTGATAATGGTTAATCTTTTTGTATTGGATGGTTGGTGCTTGTATTGGATGTTTTAGAGAAATTTCAATATCAAAACTATCAAATGGTAGGAACCCAAAGAAATTTTGCCTCAGTATTTTATGAAGAATGCAATGGGTATTAATAGGGTAACAGGTGTGTCTTGAACAAACATCAGAGAAACAAATCTAGGTTTAATAGTGTTCAATATATTGATATAATTTAAACATGCACAAATGAAAATAATAGCTATATAGGCCCATCTCCATGAATTTAAATGATTGTAATCCATACAATTATTTAATTGATTACAATGAATTTAAATGATTTAATGTTGTTATCAGGTTTCTTTTTTAACTACTGTGGACTGGGGCCTTTCCATATAGGAACCTACAGTCATGCAAGTTTCAGGAATTAATGAACTGCTATTGGAACTGGACTTGATTAAGATAAACTAAGCTTAAGCCTAACAGATGTTTGAGAACCAAATCTGAAATCATCGTAAACTTGAATTAGCTGAGCCTGAAGTTTACGGCTCAAGCTTAGCTGCACAAAGTTTGGTTCAGTTTGGGGAATTCAGTGTTCTATTAGGTAGCATCTACCATATTGTTGTTGTCAATTACATATGCATTTATGTGTGTAGTTAAGTTCTGTTTAAAAGTTTAATTGAATTTTAGGTCATAATTTTTTTATTAGCAATGTTGAAGGTTTTATTGAATTAAATGAGTAAAGAATGAGTTATATACAGTAAACAGCCAATCAAAACCCTCAATTTAGGCTGGCAGTTTGCCCCCAACTCATTTTTTTGGTCATTACATTAGATTTGACCCCAGAAGACTTGCCCCTTGTTTTACCAATGAGTCATCCAAGTAATTAGCTGATCTATACACCCACCTGAAGATTGTTTGCAATTCTCTAGTCATACACTTCAATTTCTTTATGATGCTCCTAATCTTCCATGGCCATTTTTGCCATAATGTCTATATTAACTTTTGCTATTTTTTTGTATTACTCTTCTTTATTGGAGGTTGATGTTTTGAAATACCAGTGCTTTGTTATTTTAAAAAGTAATAGTTGTTAGATAAGGATCTTATCATGCAAGGTTATTGAAATTAATAGTTTTATTATTTGGTAAAGTAGGGGGTCATTGCTTGGTGCAATGGTAAAATCTTGAACTGACAAGTATGAGAATGAAGGTCCAAGTCTAGGAATTGGCCATTTTATTCAGAAAAAAAAAATCCAGAGTTTAGGATCCAGTGCATCCTCTCAAGACCATGGATAATCAGATCAATATATTGTATTGTGATGTAGGTGGGCATAAGAAAGCCTTATCAAAGTCAGCCTAGAAGAGAATGAAGAAGATGATTAAAGGCCAAATAGATTCATGCCTAGGTTGACTAAATGATCAACTTTGACTGGCTTATTAAGCTTAGCTAAAGTAGTTGCTTCTCACCAAATTTTAGTATATTGAAGTACTCCTAAGGTACTAGTAGCTCACCAGATTCCATGGCAAAAAGGCTTCCTTGAAGGTATGTTTTAAGAGGCATATTCGGAGCTGACTTTTTTACCTGCAGGATGAGGTCAAAGTTAAAGTCAACTGTTTAACCAGTGGGTTCCACATATAGGTTCACCACAGCCTATGGAACTTAGGATTTAAATTTAGTGTTAATTAAGCCAGTAGTTCGTGAGTTAAGGTCAATGCTTTGTTGAATTTAGAATTGGGTAGTTTCTTAATTCTAGTAACTTTCTAATTTGTAGCGTTAGAAGGTCAATAAAAGTCTGTTAAGCTGTTAAGCTCGAGTGCACAGATTTTGTATCTTTTATTTTAGTGCCTTACTTTTATTAAGATTAGGATTGTTATATATATATATATATATATATATATATATTGCACTAGTATACTCATTCTGTTCAGAGTTTACTGCTTTAGTAATGAGAAGCTTCTTTTTTCCTCAATATCATATTGCTATTGTGTGGTTGTTTACTCTTTTCTGCTTCATTTCTTCAAGACTTGATTACAAATACATATGTATATATTTGCATGGCATAAGGTCCAAACATCCAATTGAGGTATTATGAAGTTAATAAAATTAAGCATTGTTTAGAGGATGTTGTATTTTTAAATGTTCAATAATAATGGCATTAATTCAAAATTCAGATCCAGATCCACTAGTGAATTAAGTTGAGTTTAGATCTTTGATGGTCCATTACCTTTAGAAAGGCAAATCCCTGGATTGTGAAGAATAAATTGTAAATCTTATTGACCAGTTTCAAGTATCCATTGGCAAGAAGTAGTTACAGTGGAATTTGTTTCCGGGTTAAAGGTGAACTTAGCAAAAAGTGAAATGACAGCAGTGGGGGAAGTTTCTAACATTCAGAATTTGGCTGATCTATTGAGCTGCAAAGTAGGATTTCTACCCACAAGCTACTTGGGGCTGTCTCTGGGTGCCAAGTGCACATCAAAATCCATTTGAAACCCAATTTTGGATAGAATGGATAAAAAACTGCCCACATGGAAGGCTAGGTATCTTTCCAAAGGAGGGAAGGTAACTCTGATAAAGAGTGTTCTGGCCAGCCTGCCTACCTATTTTTTGTCTCTCTATCCAATCCCTTCGGAGGTGGTGAAGGCATTAGAAAAAAAGATGAGAGATTTTCTGTGGATGGATTGGAAAGGCTCGCATTAGTATCATCTAGTGAAGTGGGGGCAAATATTCAAACCCCACTCACAAGGGGGCTTGGGGATAAGAGAGATCTAAAACCCTTCAACTTAGCATTATTAGGCAGCTGGCACTGGAGGTTTAATGCAGAACTGAATAACCTTTGGATGAAGGTAATGGCTTAGAAATTTGGGCTGGACAGTAATGGTTGGGAGTGCGGTCCCCCTCCTTCAACTTATGGCCACAGCCTTTGGAAAGGAATTTATAGAGCTAACACCAAGTTCAGACAGGATATCAGATTCAAAATAGGAGATGGCAGAATGATCAGATTTTGGCTCGACCTTGGACTGGGGAGAGGTCCCTTGAAGAGTTGTTTCCTACTTTATTCAACCTGGCAGCTGACAAAGAGGTGCTGGTAGCCGATTCTTTTGTTCAAAGGGGAGAAAACATTTTCTGGAACCCATCCTTCAGAAGGGACTTTAATGATTGGGAGATTCAACAGATAGGGGATCTTCTAGCTTTGCTTCAAGATGAGACTTTGAAGTTGCAAAGCCAGGATTCAAGAGTGTGGAAATGGGAGATATCAGGAGTTCTCAGTTAAATCCTTCTACAGATATTTAGTAGATGGAAATGGTACACATTTTCCTAGCCGGGTCATTTGGGGGACAGTGGCACACTAGCACCCACGAGTTAAATTTTTTGCTTGGGTGGTAGTTTTAGAGAAATGCCTAACAAAGGAGATGCTGTTGAAGAAGGGTTTTCAATGAAATGACTTGAGCTGCAGCCTGTGCAGTGGGGAGATGGAATCAGTTAACCATTTGTTTTTACCAATGTATTCAACTTGCCATTTAACCGGCCAGTCAAACCATCACCGGCTAGGATTTCGGGTCCGGCTCAGTCAAGAACCTTCAGACAGTCAAAAACCGTTGACTTGGTCAAGAACCGTTCAACTCGACCGGTTCGACTGTTGACCCGTTTGACCCGATGACCGGGTCATGGGTTGCACACTCAATGCATGCAAAACTTTCGGAGGCCATAACTTTGCACTCTGATGTCCGATTGGGATGTTTTTTTTCAATTTTGGGTAACTTTTCGAGATCTATGTGTCCAAGGACATATAACATATCTAAAACATATTTATACATTATTTATTGCTAAAATATATATTTATTCACACACACACATATATTGTTATGGGGAAAATTTCTTAAACTACCCCTATTGTTTAGCTAATTGTCAAGCTATACCCTTATTGCTTATAAATTGTCTTGGAGCACCCTTACTATTTTTGACAATTGTCACCATAGTTAAATTGTAATGATTTTATTGAAATGTCATTTATGCCCTTCTGTTAAGTTGGACCAGAATTTGCTCGAAAAGAAAATTACTGTATTAACCCTCAATGGCTAACTATTAGGTGGGTGGGCGATCTTATTAGCTTCATTCATGAAATCTAAACCCTTCGTTGTTCGTTCCGAGCACTCCATTACCGTTGCAACTTCTGGTCAGTGACCATAAACTTTTGTCTATAGGTAAGATAGAAGAAAATGATGTTTAACATGACATATATGAGTTTTATGGTTTGTAAACCTCGGATCTATAGAAGAAAACGCCATTGTTTTTAAACCCTAGTCCTTTCGTTTTATATGGTTGTACTGTCAATATTTTATGTCTTTTTTGTAGCGAGTTCTGCTGTACAAAAAGTTTTTTTATTGACTGGTTTGCCCAAAATCTTCCATCACCAAGGCGTTTTTGTAGTGAGTTCATCTTTTTAGACATTTCACTGTGAAAAAAGTTCTACTTCTGGGGGGACCATTTACAGAGATTCAAGGTCTAAAGTCAATCTTGGTCAGGGACCATTCACAAAGATTTGAGGTTCAATAGTCCCTCGAATGTTTGTGTCATGTTTGGGACCCATGTGGATGAGGTGGGTGGGCATGTGAGCGGGCGAGGCAGGCGAGCTGTAGGGGTGGGCATATGAGATGGTGAGGTGGGTGAGGGGCTGGGGGCTGGGCATGCGAGTGTACGAGCGGGTGAGGTGGGAGGGCTAGGGGCTAGTCGTGCGAGTATGCAAGCGAGCAGAGGGTTGGGTGTGTAAGGGGGGACTTTCAGGAATTTCTTCGAACAAATGGAACTGAAAATCTGTATTTTTTCATAATCGTTGTGAAATGCTCCATTCACAACAAAAAGTTGTGTTTACATCGTTCCTAAGCTTCCACCACTGCGTCACTCTTTCATCTAGTGATGGTTTTATCTACTCATAGTTAGTTGATAGAGCTCACCTTCCATCAGACCAGTTGTACTTGAAGCTACGCCGATTATTACCAACGACACCAGAACTGTCTCGTGGCTGTAATATAACACAGGTGATGATCATGACTCCAAACAAACCTGAGACAATACCTTCCTCCACTCACAAAGGATGATCGTATTACCCAAACAAACCGAAGACAATACCTTCGGCCTTGTCGTGTTGATATTTGTGTGATGCAAGTGGCTCAAAGAGGATGGTCGTGACAATACCTTCGTCCTTGTCATGATCATCACCAGTTGTACTTGAAGCTACGCCGATTATTACCAATGACACCTGAATCGTCTTGTGGCTGTAATATAACACAGGTGATGATCATGACTCCAAACAAACTAGAGACAATACCTTCCTCCACTCACAAAGGATGATCGTATTACCCAAACAAACCGAAGACAATACCTTCGTCCTTGTCGTGTTGATATTTGTGTGATGCAAGTGGCTCAAAGAGGATGGTAGTGACAAAACTGAAAGGAACCAAACTGAAATGGGCTAAACTGAAAATGTCCAAACCGAAAAGGTGCATTTTAGATCGGTAAAGGGTAATCCAGGAATTTTTGAATAATATACCCATCACGTGATGTCACATGTCAATGGCCCATGATAGATAGTTGATGATAGGGGAAGTTTGTGACAATCGTCAGAAACAGTAAGGGTGTTCCAAGACAATTTATAAACAGTAAAGGTACATTTTGACAATTAGCTAAATAGTATGTATATATGTGGTGATGTGTCATGGTCTGAACCATTCAACCTAGCCGGTCAAACCAGTGACCCGCGACCTGGAGGCAAAAACGGTTCGGCCTCTGGGTCACTTATAAACATTGGTTTTTACATTGCAAGTTTGTAGTAGAGATATGGGACTATTTTCTAAAGTGCTTAAAGGTCAGTTGGAGTATGCCTGCCTCGGTTAAAGAATGCTTGGAGGCTTGGCACATACCAGGGACGACAAAGAAGGGGAAGTTATTAATCGGGGTTTAAATTCCACATTCATTGCATTGGTCCCAAAGAAGAAAGAGGCATCACAACCAAGGGATTTCAGACCGATTAGTTTGGTGAATAGTCTATACAAGATAATTGCAAAAGTGTTGTCTCTAAGGATCAAGAAAGTTCTTCCAACCATTATTACACCCAACCAAGGAGCTTTTGTGAAGGGAAGGCAAATCACTGATCAAATTCTGATTGCCGATGAGAGTTTGGAGAGATTTAGGAAATCCAAGAAAAAGGGAGTGGTATGCAAACTAGACTTAGAGAAGGCTTATGACCTAGTTGACTGGTCCTTCTTGATGGAGGTGATGAGAAGTTTTGGCTTTGGAGACCAATGGTGTAGATGGATCTGGGGTTGTATTAGGAGTTGCCATTATTCGATCTTGGTGAATGGAACTGTAGTGGATTTCTTTCCGGCCGTGAGAGGAATAAGACAAGGTGATCCACTCTCCCCCTTTCTTTTCACTCTGATTGCAGATGTCTTGGGGAGACTAATCCATAGAGCTGATTCTAGAAATTTAATAAGAGGATGGAGAGTTGGAAGGAGGAAGTACCACTTACACACTTGCAGTTTGTAGATGACACAGTCATGTTTTGTGAAGGTGGGGATCTAAATTGGATCAAAAACTTAAAATTGACAATACAACTCTTTGAGCAGATGTCTAATCTTAAAGTGAACTTCAATAAGAGTTGTGTGGTGGGAATGAATTTGGAGAGGGAAGTAAGTGATTGTGCAGGTGTATTAGGGTGTGCAATCTCGGATTGGCCTATCATTTACTTGGGCCTCCCCCTAGGAGATAACCCTAGGAATTAAAGCTTTTGGAACCCGGTAGTAGAGAGATTTGAGAGAAGGCTTGCTTTTTGAAGGAAAAATTATCTTTCTCTTGGGGGGAGAATCACCTTGATTAGGTCTACCCTATCTAATTTTCCTGCTTCACGTCAGTGTTTAAGATTCCCATAAAGGTCTCCAACAGGGTGGAAAAATTAATGAGGGACTTCTTATGGGAATCAGGAGTGGAGAAGAAAAACCATAGGGTGAGTTGGGAAGTGGTAACTAGGAGCAAGAAGCTAGGGGGCTTGGGATTGGGAATATCAGGAAAAGAAACATGGAATTGTTGGGGAAATGGTTGTGGAGGTTTCCTTTGGAAAGGGACAAATTGTGGACGAAGATTGTGGCTAGCATACATGGGTTGGATGAGAACGACTGGGATCCAGGAATTTTGGCAAGGGCTACTACCGCTTCCCCTTGGAAAGCAATTCATGATCTACTTCCAGTTTTCAACCCTTGGATTAGATACGATCTGAACTCTGGTAATCAAATAAAATTTTAGGAGCAAATTTGGGTTGGGGACTTACCCCTGAGAGACCAATTTCCCTCCTTGTTTGCTTTGTCAGGTTTGAAAAATGAACCCATCTCTTTCTTAGTTCCTTCTAATTCTTCTTCTGGTTTTGGGTGGAATCTGGGCCTGAGAAGGGCAATTAGGGATATAGATTTGGGGTGTATTTCATCTCTGCTATCCATCCTTGAAAATTGTTGAGCAGAAGGAGAAGGAGAAGAAGAAGGGAAGAAGGAAGAAGAAGAAGAGGCTACAGAGTTAAGGCCTCAAAAACATAGCTTCAGTCAAGTGAAGCTTTGCATTTATACTATTCTGGCCGTACATAACAATATGCCTACAAAATTACAAAAATACCCCTGCGGGTACTAAGTCTGTGAACAGTACATATATTACACCTGTTAACACTCCCCCTCAAGTTGGGGCATAGATATCAATCATGCCCAACTTGTCACAAAGACCTTGATGTCTGGAATGGTTTAGCCCTTTTGTAAATAAGTTTGCTAGTTGGTCTTCAGAGCTGATGTATGGAGCGCATACTTCGCCTGTGATGATTTTCTCTCTGATAAAATGCTTGTCAACTTCAATGTGCTTTGTTCTATCATGTAGTACCGGGTTGGTAGCAATACTGATAGTTGCCTTGTTGTCATAGAGTAGAGTCATAGGTTTACCAACTGGAAAACCCAACTCTCCCAATAGATTCTTTATCCGCATACCTTCGGCTACTCCGTGTGCCATTGCACGGTACTCAGCTTCAGCACTAGATCTAGCTACCACGGTTTGCTTCTTACTCCTCCAAGTAACAAGGTTCCCTCCTACAAAGGTGCAGTAACCACTAGTAGACCTTCTGTCACTTTGGGATCCAGCCCAATCTGCATCTGTGTAAATTTCAACCCTCAAGTGTCCATGTTTCTGGAATAATAAATCAGCACCCGGGAACTTCTTAAGATATCGAAGTATTCTCTATGCTGCTTCAAGATGGGTGGACCTAGATGCATGCATGAACTAGCTGAGGACACCAACAACATATGCTATGTCTGGACGAGTCATAGAGAGGTACAACAATTTTCCTACAAGCCTCTGAAATTGCTTCACATCCTTAAGAGGTTCACCCTGGCTGTCACTTAACTTATGGTTGGGGTCAATGGGAGAGTCAGTTGGTTTAACCCCAATCTTTCCAGTGTCCTTAAGAAAGTCTAGGACATATTTCCTTTGGGAGATGAAGATACCCTTTTTTGATCGGGCAACCTCAATTCCAAGGAAGTATTTGGCAGGACCTAGATCTTTCACTTCGAACCGAGTGGCAAGGAAGCCCTTCAAACTTTGAATTTCATCCTCCCAGTCACCAGTAACAATTATGTCATCCACATATACTATTAGGGCAGCCATTTTACCTTCTACCCTTTTTACAAACAGTGTGTGATCTGACTGACATTGCTTGTATCCCCTCTGATGAACTGCAGTATGAAATCTGCTAAACCAAGCTCTTGGTGATTGCTTCAGCTCATATAAAGACTTCTTTAACTTGCACACTTTCTGTTCACTTCCTTGAGCCAAAAAACCGGGGGGTTGAGCCATATAAACTTCCTCTTCAAGGTCACCATTCAAGAAGGCATTCTTGATGTCGAGTTGATGTAGATCCCAATTCAGATTGGCAGCAAGAGAGAAAAGTACTCTAATAGAGTTCATTTTGGCAACAGGGGCAAAGGTTTCTACATAATCAACTCCATATACTTGAGTAAAACCCTTTGCCACTAAACGAGTTTTATACCTCTACACAGTTCCATCAGCCCCATGCTTAACAGTGTACACCCATTTACATCCAACTGGAACCTTACCCTTAGGGAGATCAACAAGTTCCCACATGCCATTCTTATGAAGAGCATCAATTTCTTCCTTCATGGCATTTATCCATTCTGGTACTGAGAGAGCTTCTACCACATTCTTGGGAATAGGGATACTGTCAATGGAGGTAAGGAAGGCACGAAATGAAGGTGAGATGTTCTCATAGGAGACAAAGTTGGAAATGGGGTCTTTTGTGGTGCACAACCTAACACCTTTCCTGTGAGCAATAGGAAGGTCAAGATCATTAGCAACAGGGAGGTTAGGACTATCATTGGGAGTCAAGTTACCTGAGAGGGTATGATCTTCCCCTGAGGAGTTTGATGGCACTTGAGGTACAGCTTCTGGATTCTCCACAGCTCTTGAACTTGGTTGGCCTTTATGATGACGAGAAAAAACACGGAAAGGTGGAGGATCAGGAAGAGAAGGGGGAGAAGGAGAAGGATTAGGAAGAGGAGGAAGCTGAACCAGTTTCTCCTCATGCCTACACTCCCCCTGAGGAGAAACAGGAAAGAATGGCCCATCTTCAAAGAAGGTAACATCCATGAAGACAGAATCTCCAAGAAACAGGATCAAAGCAACGATACCCTTTCTAAGAGAATGAGTAGCCAAGAAATATACACGGGATAGCACGAGAGTCCAATTTCCCTCGGGTGGGAGATAGGTTTTGGACAAAGCAGCGACAACCAAAAGCACGAGGAGGGATAGAAAGAAGAGGGGCCTTAGGAAAGAGAAGCTGATGTGGGGCTTTGTACTCTAACCAACAAGAGGGTATTCGGTTAATGAGGTATGTAGAACAAAGGACAGCCTCAAGCCAAAATCGTTTGGGAACATTCATGTGGAGTAGTAAACCCTGTGCCACTTCAAGGAGGTGTCAGTTCTTCCGTTCAGCCACACCATTTTGTTGTGGCGTACGAGCACAAGAGCTCCGATGAAGAAAGCCATGTGAAGCAAAGAACTTCGTGAGGTCACTATGAAAAAACTCTTTTGCATTGTCTGACTGGAATATTTGAATCTCGGTCTGAAATTGGGTGAAGACCATCCACTGAAAATCTTGGATAATTTTTGGTACTTCCTCACGGGTTTGTATTGTATATACCCAAGTGTATCTGGAATAATCGTCAATGAAGGTAATGAAGTGCTTGTAGCCACTCTCAGAAGGTAAAGTAACAGGGCCCCACACATCAGAATGCATAATGTGAAAAGGAAACTCAAATTTACTATTTCTTTGAGGGAATTGAGTTCTACAATGCTTGCTTAACTGACACGTTTGACAGGAAAAATTAGAAACAGACATTGACTTACACAGTTCTGGGAAAACCAATTTCAAGGTTTCGAAAGACAAATGACAAGGCCCCACACATCAGAATGCACAATGTGAAAAGGAAACTTAGATTTACTATTTCTTTGAGGGAATTGAGTTCTACAATGCTTGCTTAACTGACACGTTTGACAGGAAAAATTAGAAACAGACATTGACTTACATAGTTTTGGGAAAACCAATTTCAAGGTTTCGAAAGAAAAATGACCTAGAGGACAATGCCACAAATACATTTTACTCTTTTTGAACCGACTCATAGACTCTGTAACATGAAGGCCAGTCGTATTCTCCAACATGTAGAGTCCATCAACTATACGACCCCTACCAATCGTCCTCCCCGAGGCCAGATCTTGAATCACATAATAGGTAGGGAAAAAAGTACAGAACAGCAGTTCAAGGAATTTGTAATACTACTGACTGAAAACAAATTCATAGGGAATTTTGGAACATGAAGAACATAAGAAAGAGTAAGGCCGAGGGGAAGAGAGAGTTCATTGACCAGCTATGGAAGTGTATGATTCATTAGCTAGTCTCACTTTATCTCTTCCATAAAGAGGGTGATAAGTTTGAAAGTAAGAGGACATACCAGTCATATGTTTTGACGCTCCATAATCGATGATCCATGGAAAGTCAAGGTTGTGTGAGGTAGCATGGAAAGCAGTGGCAGAATTACCTGATATGGATGCAAAAGAGGTGGTAGAGTTTACAATATCCTCCCTTGGGTTTGATCCAGAGTAGCTATGTTGGTTATGTGGTGTTTGAGGCACAGTAGAAGTGGATGGCTGATTCTTCTGAGAAACCATATTTGCCATGTGGTGTTTCTTGGTACGTTGTTGCCCGGGTCTTCTAATTACATCTGAGCCTTGCTTCTTAGGTAAATCCTGAACCCACTTTGGTTTCCCATGGAGATCCCAACAAGTATCTTTGGTGTGTCGGGGCCTCTGACAATTAGTGCACCACAATCTTTCCTTATTCATGATTCTGGGTTTAGAAGTACTTAAAAAACATAGGTACACTGCCTTACAGAGTTGTTACAGTCCACAACTAGGCACTTGCTGATTTTTAGTTTCACAGAGAACCAAACACAAACACTGCAGCTGCAGTACTAGGATGTATGACCTACATTGTGTACGAGTCCATAGAACAATATACGAACTGCTCTTGCAGTGTAACCAGGTTTGAATGATCTACAGTTTTGCAACTTCAATACAGTTTCTCAACCAAGAGAGCAAAAAAAAAAAAAACAGTAGAAACAGCAATACAAGTGGTGGCGCACCACACCTAGTCGGCTGATATCCACTTTCCAGGACAGCCGAACAGTCACTTAGGGTCTAGGGTTCAACCACAGTCCCTTGGAGAGTTGAATAGAGCAGCATACACTCGGAGGAAGGGGAACAATCCCTACACAGATTTTGGGACATTAACAGTCATGCAAGAAGAGAGCCATAAACAGGAAAAAAAAGTTTCAGTCCCTTTGTCACCCGAACTGTGAATAGGTAGAACAGTCATGGATTCAAACTTCTCTTTAGGACAGAACCTTCCTTTGAACATCTGGGACGGATTTCCATAGACTTCTAAGCTGAGCAACACCAGCAACCAGCACCTAAGGCTGGAAGTTGAACAGTCAGTAACAGAACCCCTTGTTTCTGCGCCAGGAAGTTGAACAGTCAGCTTTCATGTAGCAGAACCCAACTTGACAGTGGAGACAATCCACAGCACTAGAGAATGCTTCCTCTCCTTGTCTTTGAGCATCAGGACTATAGCTTCTATGCAGCAGTGGAGAGAGACCTCAGCTGGTTGTTTTCCAGGCCTGGACGGTCCTGCTTTGATACCATGTTGAGCAGAAGGAGGAGAAGAAGAAGGAAGAAGAAGAAGAAGAAGAAGAAGAAGAAGAGGCTACAAAGTTAAGGCCTCAAAAACTTAGCTTCAGTTGAGTGAAGCTTTGCATTTATACTATTCTGGCCGTACATAACAATATGTCTACAGAATTACAAAAATATCCCTTGCGGGTACTAAGTCTGTGAACAATACATATATTACACCTGTTAACAAAAATGTTTTCTTAAACCCCAATAAAGAAGACACCAGAATCTGGACCCCTTCCTTCTCTGGCTCCTCTTGTGCTTCGTTTTTTGAGACATTAGTTCAACCTACTATTCCTCTTGGATTGTCATTCCCTGTTAAAGAGATTTGGGCCAAACCCATTCCTCCTCGGGTTGGTAGTTTTTGTTGGGAAATTTTCCTGGAAAGAATTAACACAAATGATTTGCTCCAAAGAAAGAGGCCCAATTGTTGTTTACTTCCCAATAGGTGTATTCTTTGCAAAGCTGATGGGGAAACGGGTTACCACATTATAGTTACTTGTCCAGTTACTAAGACTGTTTGGGAGTGGGTGTTTTTTCTTTTTGGGTGTACTTGGAATCCCCCCCGTGAGTGTGCAATGCTTGTTCTCTCCCTTGTTCTTTAGATGGCCTAAGAAAAGGGGGAAGGTTATGTGGAGAAGCATTAGGGCTGCAGTGTGCTGGTCAATATGGGAAGAAAGAAACTCATGAATTTTTTCAGACAAGGAAAGAACCACAGAAAACCTAATAGACTTGATACACTTAAGGGTAGCTCATTGGCTGAAATCAATGGAGATATTCTCTGAATTTTCTATGGCTGACTTGTTGAGAAAGTGGAAAGAGGTAGCTACTGCTGCTCCTTGTAAGAGGACCTATAGACCCCCTTGGACCCCCCCCCCCCCTCCCGCTGGATTCATAAAACTGAATTTTGATGGATGTAGCTTAAGGAATCCAGGGCCTTCTGGGATTGGGGGTGTGTTCAAGAATGAGGAGGGGTATATTATTGCCATGTTCTCTGGGCCAATTGGAGAGGGTGACTCTCTTAGGGCCAAAATTCTAGCAGTTCTTGAAGGAATCCAAAGAGCAAGAGAATTAAGCATCAGATGCTTAGTTATTGAGGGGGACTCGGAGGTGGTGATTAGGTGGCTGAAAGGAGACAACAGTGGTTTGTGGAGCTACAGCAATGAGAAGAAAAAATTTAAATGGCTGAGTAAGGATTTAGAGGTGAAATACAGCTGGGTGAAGAGAAGTGCTAACTCAATGGCTGATGGGTTAGCTAAGCAAGGGGTGGCTAAGGATTCTTTGTTTTGGGCTAATTTTTAGTTTCTTCTTTGTCCTTTTGTTGTTGGGGAATTAAGATAGTTTACCTCCCCTATTCTGTAATTAAATTTCACAAATATTATTCATCAATAAAGCTTTCTGTTATTGATAAAAAAAAGAAGGGGAAGTTGTGCTGGTCCTCTTTAACCTCTGGCTATTTTGTGGGCAGTATGGACTGAAAGGAACAGCAGGACTTTTGATCACAAAGCCTCTACTGAAGCTGAGGTCATTAGCAAGACTATTCAGCTTCTTAGGAGCTGGTTTTCTTTACATACAGGTTTTAAAGAAGATACAACTGACTGTAATTTTTTGAAGGCGGCCTTTTTTTGAGGTCCTTTTGTTTATGTTTTGCACAGTTTCTCATTGCACAAAGGACCGGTTGTTTAATATAATTATACTTTACCTTTTCTCAAAAAAAGAGTAGTTATAGTGGAGGTTCATTTTAGTAAAGCCTTAATTCTGACATTGTTTACTTAATGCAGTCTATATTTTTCTTTTTTTCTTTCCTTCTAAATTTCAAGGCTATACGTGGTTTTGATTTTGGAAATACCAAGTTTCCCTTTCATTGAAAGCATTGATCATCAACTACTTCTTTGATGATCTGTTATTGTCAAAGGGTTAGCCCTAGGGTGTGAAGGAAAATTATGTATCTTATTAACCAGTTTTGATTATCTACTAGCATGAGTTTTTTTTTTCCATTTTTTGAGCAGTGAATTCATTATAGTGTAGCCTTGTTTCTACCTTCAGTTTCTCAATGCGCTTTATATCTTGCCAGCATGATGACTGGTTTCCTCAGAACATTATCTGATTTGGTTTGCAAGAGCCTTCTTTCCTTCTTTGTCGAGGCTCTGCTTGGGTTGGAGGGGGGGGGGGACCCCCTCTATTCCCTCTTGTTCATGACTTCACAGTAATGGTCAATGTGTTTAGTTACCTGATTCTTAAAGCAGATACCTTTGGTGATGTCGCATCATGTGCTTGTCTTGATCAGTTTGAGCCTCTTTAAAAGCTGAATAAGATGCTAATAGATTTGAAAGGAAGGAAGAAAGGGTCTGAAAATGTGTGTAGGCTTCATTCGCATTCATAGAAGAAAAATTGGCGACTACCAGCCAGAGGTTCCCAGTTCCCACAATGTCTGGATGGGCTAGCTACCTCAGCCTTCCTGTAGGACATGCCTGGACATGTTAGATGATACAATTAATAGAGAAAAAAATCAATCATCTGAGAAATGTCTTAAATCTCTCTCTCTCTCTCTCTCATTTATAAAAGATTTTTTTCTTATGTTGTTTATTATGTCAAGTCTGCTTAAGATGGAGTTTACTAAAGTTGTAGGTTTGTTACTTTTCTTTCAGCCTATTATCCAAAGATCAAAACTTATCCATTTTGCATGATTTTGGTGTCATTAGGTAGGCAATTGAGTTATCTAACAAGACCAAGATTAATCGATACTTTTTGTATTGATTAATCGATACAATATTTTGGGTAGAATTCATTCTTGGGTTGCAGTGCACAGATGTTTTACAGATATACCATGCAGCTCTTTTTTGAAAGTTCTGATTTGCTTTTGTGTAATGATTAATTGATACTTTTTTGTATAGGTGGAGGTTGTATTGGCACAGCTCCTTGCTGTCTAGGTGCAAGGGTGTAATTTTTTTTGTTATTAATAGAATACTTTACCTCTTTTCAAAAATAAAAAAGACCAAAATCTTATAAATCTGACATGTTTTGAGATAGTTATGGTATTTCACTGATAGAGTGTATTGGTAACGAGAATTAAACCTTTTTATTTTTTTAGAGTTGTAATAATAGGAAAAGTGTCTTTTGAGGGCTGGAAAACCCTCCCTTCTACAAGTCTTTTTAAGTGAGAAGTGAGAACAAAAAAAAAAGAGTGATTGATTTATGCAATAAGGTTGTATTCAGATTCAAGAATTGGTGTTCTTGAAGGTATTCTTGTTCTTAGTTAAGATCTAAATCTTCTTGCTTGTTTTGTATTTCTTTGTATCCTTTGAATATTGGAATGTTTTTGATTGATCTAGTTTACTTCTTGGTTCTTTTCTTGATTCCTTGCATTCTTGCTGGATTTTCTTGATTCCTTGCATCCTGTGAACCTCTTCGTATCTTTTTTGAAATTGTTGTTAGAAAACTATTCTTCCATGAAATTTGTGCTTGCTGAAACCTATTTTGGTACAGTATCTGTTGGCTTTTGCTTCTGTTTGGCTCTTAAAGTTGATCATAAAGGGAAAAGGAGACACTCTTTTATCCCTAGGATAAATGATTTTATCCTGTAGGTCAATAAGTATCATGTTAAACTCATCCAACACCCCAAAATTGCTATTTCTCCTGCCTTTGTCACAGACCTAAAGTTATCCTTAACCTATGTGAAAGCTACCATATGGTTGATACTGAAGTTCTCTATCAGGGGTGATTACATACCCCCCATCCCTAGGGACAACTTTTTTCTTGGGAATGTTCCAAGCCTTCCCTAAATCTTAAAACCCAGTCCTAAGTTCTTCCTCTCTCCTCTGTGCCGTTATTTAATCTCTTTCATGGCTTTAGAGGAAAAGTTACCTCACTAGTTGACCCACTTGTATTTATATCAAATAAACTAAGTTACAAGAAAGACAATATTGTCCCTTACAAGTGATGGAACACATAACTTAAACTTGAATAAAACAGACCTTTCACTCTCAAATAGATAAACCTAAAAGACCAAAATACCCCTGTTCTGTGAACTCTAACACTCCCCCTCAAGCTGGAGAGTATATGTCATATATTCCCAGCTTATCACAAATATAATCTACTCTGCCCCGAGACAGCCCCTTTGTAAAGAGATCTACCCACTAGTTTTCTGAGCTCATAGGAGATGTAGTTATCACTCCACTCTTTCTCTCTTACAAAGTGATAATTGACCTCAATATGCTTTGTTCTCTCATGAAAGACTGGATTAGAAGAGATATGTATACAACTGCTTGACTATCATAGTATAGTCTCATGGGTTTGTCAACTGAGAATCCCATCTCCTATAGCAAGTTCTTCAACCATATTAATTCACATGTGGTATGAGCCATAGCCCTGTACTCAGCTTCTGCACTACTCCTTGCCACCAATGTTTGTTTCTTATTCTTCCAAGTTACAAGATTGCCACCAAGGAAGGTACATACCCTATTAGTTGATCTCCTGTTTGATACAGAACCAACCTAATCAGCATCTGTATACCCTACTATCTCAAGAGTTCCTCCACATTTGTATAGAAAACCACGACCTGGAGCACCCTTCAGATACCTAACAATCCTTAGAACTACTTCCCAATGAGGAATCCGAGGATGTTGTATAAACTGATTCACCATACTCACAACAAATGATTTATCTAGTCGAGTAATAGTTAGATAGTTCAACTTTCCCACCAACCTCTTGTACCTTCCAGGATCATCGAACTCTTCACCTGCATCAACACTCAACATTCAGTTCCATAGGTGTCTCGGTTGGTTTAGCACCTAACAGTCTTGTTTCTTCAAGTAGGTCAAGAACATATTTTCTTTGACATAAGTTAATTCCATGCCTTGACCTTGCAACTTCTATTCCCAGGAAGTACTTCAGTTTACCCAAATCTTTCGTATTGAAGTGGTCCTGTAGGAATTTCTGCAACCTGTCAATCCCATTACTATCACTCCCAGTTATGACAATATTGTCCACATACACCACTAAGTGTCCAAGAAAAATGGGACTGATTCAAAGAAAATGACATGGGAACACACAAATTACTTATGAGAGTTAGGGTTATTGCACTTATACCCTTTTTGAGTCCTGGAGTATCCAAGGAAGATGCATTTAGTAGCTTGTGTGTTTAACTTGTCTAAACCAGGCCCCAAATTTTGAACAAAACAAAAACACCCAAAGACTCTCGGGGTGAGAGGAAACGGAAACAAAGTAGGAAACAAAATTGAGAAAGGGGATTGACTTCCAAGGATGGACATGGGCATCTGATTGATGAGAAAACATGATGTGAGGACAGCATCACTCTAAAAATGCTTTGGGACATTCATATTAAGCATCATAGACCGAGCAGTTTCAAGTAGGTGTCGATTTTTCCGTTCAGCTACATCGTTCTGTTGTGGGGGTAGGAACAAGAAGTTTGATGAATTATCCCATGGTGCTCTATGTATTGCTGAAATGGTGTTGATGTGTACTCTTTTGCATTACTGGAGCGAAGAATTTTAATATGAACACCAAACTGGGTACGTATTTCAGCATAAAATTTTTGAAAAATAGAGAACAATTCACTGCAATCTTTCATAAGATAGAGCCATGTCATCCTTGAAAAGTCGTCAACAAAAATTACAAAATACTTATAACCATTGTATGACATTACTTTATTTGACCCCAAACATCAGAATGAACTAAAGAGAAAGGACTCAAGACACGACTATCAACTCTTGAACTAAAAGAGACTCTTATGTTTCCCATGCTGGCACGACTCACAATCCAACGATGAAAGATAACTTAAGCACGGAACCAACAACTTTAGAGCCTTGAGAGATGGATGACCAAGTCTGCAATGCCATTGAAGAGGAGTAAGAGATGACTGAAATGCTACTGGCGGGCCACCACCATCAAGGTAATACAATCCACCTGCCCTTCATCAATCTTCATCCCCGTCTTGAGATCCTGAAACACACGAGAAGGGGGATAAAAGGTTATAGAACAATTAAGTGGCTTGGTTAATCTACTAAAATACATAAAGTTATAAAAGGGAACTTGGGAACATATAAAACAAATGATAAAAATAAGGAGGAAAGATCAACATCACCAACACCACAAATGGGAGATGTAGAACCATTAGCAAGAGTAACTGTTTGAGATGTGGAGGACGGAGAAAGTGGAGAAAATACGTTTGGAGTCCCAAACATATGATCTGAGGCTCTAGAGTCAATGATCTAGTGTGAAGGTTTGGAAGCTAAGCAAGCCATACCTGAATGGGCAAGAGTACCTGTGCTTTGCTGAGAGGATGTATGAAGGAACTGCTCATATACTGCACGTGGTACACTCACCATCTCCTTCCTAGAAGCACTAGTAGATGTGGTGGGAGTCTGATCAGTTTGCTGATTTTCACTAACTGTACCACTACCCCTAGTCACAACATGGTTAGCCCAAGTGTTGGGTGGACCATGTAAATTATAGCAAAAATTAATAGTGTGCCCCTCTAATCCATACTTTGTACACTTCCTAGGTACATTACTCCTTACTTTACCACGACCTCCCCTTGAGTCTCGACCTCCACTCCGACCACCAGCACGGTTAAACATAGGACCACCTCGGTTTCCTAGAAGTCCACGACCAACACCTCCACCACCTCTATTTCCACGACCTCCCCCTCTAGTCACCACAAAACCAGATCTGTTTGAGAGAGAATACTCTGTAGACTCAATAGATGTCCTCCTAAGACAGGCAAACACTTCTTCAAGCGAGGGAAGAGCAGACCCTCCCAGTATTTGTGCTCGAACAGGTTCATATTCAGCCTTCGGACCCACCTGAACATCTGGTGTTAGAGGATGATATACATTAAGCTCATTTTGGATATTTCTCATGCTTGCATAGTATTCCTCCAAGCTTTGGTTGCCTTGCTTCAGATTAAGGTACTCTTGGTACAACTGATATACCCTAGTTGTATTGTCTTGTCCGGAATAAAGTTTCTTAGCATGGTCCCAGATTTCTTTAGTTGTATTTAGGAACATAAAATTCACACCGATTTTAGGTTTCGTGCTATTCCACAACCTTGTCATAATTTGAGCATCCTCCTCCCCTCCCAATCACTGAACCCTAAAGAATTAGAGGAAGGTTTTTCCTCTCTTACATGCTTTACCTTTTTCTTGGCCTTTAAGAACACCTCCACTGACTTGACCCACGGCACATAGTTCTCACCATTCAACTTAATAGATGTCATTTGAACATTTAAGTAATTTGGAGAGATCATAACACCTGTTTTATTGTCACTTGCATTTCTGGTTGACATCATTTTCAATTAAATCTCCTCACTTCACAAAGGAATCACTGTTATAGACAAGGTATTTACCTTCAACTATTCAGAATCAAACCACACACTACTCAGAAAAGTATAAACATCACCACACTACTGCTGTCATGAACTCAGCAACTGAAAACCCTACTTTCAACGCACATACCCAGGTATAAACAGAAGAAAAAGGGACTGATATGCATACTAATCACTTCACACCACCAGAGAAATATATTCTAGACCAAAACACAGCAGTCGCAGTCCACTACTTGGGCGGAAAAAAAAAAAAAACTGTTCATACCTGTCCACAAACAGCCCTCTTCGTATCACAGAATAGAGGGCATCTAGTACACCACTTCAACAACCACCACCACAGCAACCGGAGGCATACTTACCTCCAAAAACAGAAAATGACCACTCCTTTTTGGCCTCTTGCCGAGCTTCCAATCAGTCTAGGAGAAAAATGAAGAAAACTGATATGGCTGGCGGCAAACCCAGGAAGAAGAAAGGGCGACGAGGAAAGAAGAAAAAAAAATAGAAAAGAAAGCTGGTGTTTTATTGCTCTGATACCACGTGAACAACCCTGTTCATTTCTATGTTTAAAGTAGAGAAGAAGAAGAGGAAGAAGAAGAAGTAGAGAAGAGGAAGAAGGAGAAGGGCTCGACCATTAGAGGAAAAGTTACCTCACTAGTCGACCCACTTGTATTTATAACAAATAAACTAAGTTACAAGAAAGACAATATTGTCCCTTACAAGTGATGGGACACATAACTTAAACTTGAATAAAACAGACCTTTCACTCTCAAATAGATAAACCTAAAGACCAAAATATCCCTGTTCTGTGAACTCCAACAGAGGACAAGGTTCAAAATATTGATACACCCAATACATTGGAACATTCATATCAGGGGTTTGACCAACACAATTCCTATTTGTTTAAGTTTTTTGGTTCAGAATTTTATTTATTTATTTGTTTTTTGAAGAATCAAGCAAAATTTTCATTAAAAGAAAAAGATCACATCATATCACCCTTGGTTGTCTAGATGACACAAATACATTCTCAAAGCTTTAAAACAAAGCATTACAAGACTATAAATCAAGGAAATTTCAGAAATTTTCAATGAAATCAGCTTTGGAGGCCTGATCAGATTGCCCATTCCTGCCAGAAAAATTCAAATCTCCACCCATGAAAATATATACATGACAAAATTTTGAACCTTGGTTAAGGGATTATGGATTGGATGATTATCGTAAACTTTTATCTTTACTAGAATGGGTTTTCATAGATCTCTTTAGTGTTGATTGTTAGGTCTCGGCTAAATCCAATGAAAACTTCTCATGTGCACTGTTCTTCATTGTTCTTTTCTCTTGTCCCTATCCTCCTAGGCAAGGTTTTAAAAACATTGTTGACCTGGGCGGTTGAACCGTTTGACCCACGAACCGGTCATATTACCAGTTCCATTTATCACCCAACCCATTTTAGACTAAAGAACATTGATTTGGCCAAAGAACTGCTGACTTGGAGGGTTGAACCATTAAACTATTTGACCCAGGCAATGTTTTGCAGGTTGAAATCAATGAATCATTTAATCTTCTTAAAATTTCACTTTTTGAAATTTGGTAAACTGACTCTCATGTATTTGATAAAAAAAAAACTGACTCTCATTCTCTCTCTCTCTCTCTCTCTCTCTCTCTCTCTCTCTCTCTCCTTTCACATAACAGACCTCTACTAATGTTGAAAGAAACCTCTACTGTCTATCTGTCTTCTATCACCTCTCTACCTCTAAGAGTCCATAGCCCTGTACTTTTTCAATCATTCCAATTTCAGCCTCTAACCTAGTGGGACCCAACATTGTAAATTGGAATGCATGTCTGGGGGGTTGTATGGTGACTGTGGTCAGATTATATAAAATCAACATTCAAAGGACCTAGGGTAACGGGTCAACCCATTCAATCAAAATGGTTGAACCACTGACCCAGAAATGGAGACAAAAATCGTTCCGTTTCTGGGTTGATTTTTAAAACATTGCTACTATGAAGTTAGCTCCTAGTGGAAGCAACTTGCAATTTGGGGGTGATCCACTTAAAAATAACACTTGTGAGGTCATGTAGAACAGATGGCCTCTTTGGTGCCTTTCGCCTTGTATGTTTTTCTTTTCTTTTTTTCTTGGGGGGAGGAGTGAGGCAAGTTGTGAGCTTATCATTTTCTAATCTCCTAACCTTTTGTAGATGGAATTTGGGAATACTTCCTTTCCCTGCTTGGTTTTAAATGGACAGAACCACGGGACATCGATTGTCTTTTTAGACATCTCTTTTCTCCCCTACAAAGGGAAGGGGAAATGCCATGTCATGGATGGTCTAAGAGGATATATAGTGCATATAAAAAAAAAAAAAAGACAAGCAATTCCAAGAGGTCATAATCAAGTTGATGTCCATCTGTGTAACTACACTAGTTACAGAAAATGGCTGAACTTGAATTGTCTAGCATGGATGATATATTAAGGTGTTGGCGGATTTCATCTTCTAGAAGACTAGTAAGAATTCATGATTGGATACCACCATCGTTTGATGTTATAAAGTTGAACTTTGATGGCTGTTCTTTTGATGTCCAGGAATTTTAGGAATAGGTGGTCCTTTTAGAGACTGCCAAGGCAATATTTTGGTGCATGCAAGTTCTGTTGGGGTGAATGGCACCACTAGAGAAGAACTGTCCCTCTTGCAAGGTTTATTGGGAGTTTCTTTGGGTTATATGAGGTGGAAGGAGACCAACAAGTCACCATTGAGTGAATGGCTTCAAAAAAAAAAAAAAAAAACCATTCGGTGAATGAGAAACTTGGGGAGCCTATTGGCAGTATTATTATCAAATAAGAGAAGCAAGATCATTGGCTATTAGTTTGGATGCCTCATCCTAATGGGTCCTAAGGTCTGCATGTTGGAATATGTTTTGATGATAGCGATATAGATAAAGCTATGAAATGCTCTAACCCTTGTTTCATGTCTTTTAGTAAGTTACAGGTACCGATCATATTAGCTATTATTGCAATATTCAGAAGCAATCAATGAAGAATCAAGAATCAATTTGATAAGATCAAGAAAGCAGGTTGATCAAGGCCAGATCAAGTCAAGCCAAAGTAGTGAGTCCAGTGTCCATCATAGGATCATTATATAATTGGCTCAAGTGGAAGGACCTACTTGGTTTGCTAGATTGAACCTTAGGTGGTTTACCATAGGAAACCTACCCACTGAACTGAAATAGTTAAATAACTGAAATTAGGCTAGTAGAGTAAATAATTGGAAAATCTGTCAAACTCAGGAGACAACACATAGAGACATAGAGGTGCCTCTTGTACTCAAGTTGTTCATATGGTCTTGCAAATTGATTCCAAAGTTCAAATGGACATTAATTGTTCTCTTGGTTTGAGAAATTTTCCGATATGGTAAAATATTTGAAAATGGGGTCATTGCATTGCATGTAAAAGAAGAAATCTCTATTTGGAAAAGCAAGGATTTTCTCTTTCATAAGCATTTGTAGATAAGATTTTCAAAAAGAAAAAAGCTAACTTTCCATATTTGTGAAAATCCAAGGAAGCAATCATATTTTGTCTTACACGTGCAATAAAGACAAAGTTGTCTTTGGGAGACAACAACACATCCCTCATTAATTATAATTTGAATGTATATTGATAAAAAAAATATAATTTGAATGTAATCAAAGCTTTTTGTCTTGTATAAATAAGTAGCATTATCTTTTAAGAGACAAAAAGTAATCATCCCACAAAAGATAACGTGTGGAATACAAGCTTCTTGCCATTCTTGTGAAAAAGAGAAAGTGCTTTCAAAAGCATAAAGTTTTCCTACTTAGTATAAAGTCTAGAAAGGACAAGTTTTTCATTCTTATCTAAACCATACTCGAATTGGCAAGTCGTGTGTATTCCAAATATTTGGAATGTTAGAGAGATAGAGACCTCTCTCTTGAATGTTAGAGGATGTGGGTATAAAAGGCTTTGACTTCAGAGAATTAGTTGGGATGGGATAATGGTTATCTCATAGCTTCATCTCTTCTCTACTTGGCATACCCAAACCAATAGAGACATCCCCACCCAGTAGAGTAAGGCAGCTCTATTTCCCAAGTCAAGCTTGAATAGTTTGAGCTATATTTGTGCTTCAATGTTGTAAGGAAGCTGTGTCTCATGTGCTTCAACTGTAAACATCTATCAAAGGAAGAAGTGTTAGAGAAAAACAAGAACAAGGGTGTTCTTGTTGTTGGTTTGTGAAGGGTTTGGATAGGACCTGTGAAAGGCTATTCATGGAGGGTTAGGATAGGACCTGTGAAGGCTATCCAAGGTGCATTGAGTCTTCAATGTGTAAAGGTGGAGGCATGGCGTCGAGCCCTCTTGGAGGGAAGACAAAGGCGTGGTGTAATGGTTTGAATAGGACCCTTGAAGGCTATCCATGTACTGTGATGTACATGGTTTAGTTGGCGCAGTTAAGCCCAACTAGTTAGTGGATGAAACTCTCAAGGTGGTGACCTTGGGGACAGGATGTAGCCTTGGGAAGAGCCATGCCTATATAAATTGAGATATCTCCTTGCTGTTCTTCTTTATCTCTTGTCTCTTACATTCTCCAAGCAATTCAGTTCAGGCTTGCAAATGAAGTTTGATGAGCTCAACTAAACTTTTAATTTGCATAATCAATTTATGAATGCTTGAATGTTTAGGTAATCTCTTGCATAAGTTAATTAATCTTGAATGTGTTGCTGAGCTCTTGCAAATAGCCTAGGCCGAATAGGGTTTCATGTGCTTGAATTGATTACTGAATACGATTGCATGCATTGTTTAATGATTTAATGTGTTGTGCTGTAGCTGTAAATCAAAGATTGAATCAACTTCAGGTATTCCAACTTAGAAACTAAGAAACCCAATTCACCCCCTCCCCCTCCCCCAGCTGATTCCCTTACTATAGAATAGACAACAAATCAGGACTTGTATTGGGGGTCATACAAAAAATAAGGTGAGCAGCAAAGTTGGTGGTTTTGTTTTCTTTTCCTTTCCTCTGTTTCTTGCCCTTTTTGGTATGAGTCTACACAGTGCCTCATGGTCGTAGTTCTACTTGATTCTTTGTTAAAAAATCCATGGTCAGTTATGAAGGGATAGGATATATCCATCACATAGACGCCCAAAGATTGCGGAATAAGGGGGCCAATTTCAAAAATTTTTCTCTCCCTTCAACTGGGAATCGAATTCCCTATTTAGAAAATCATATTTTCAATGATCATTCTTGAACAATGAACCGAACCAGATCTGAACCAAAAGGAGTAGGAAGGGATTATACCTGATACAGAGAAACAGTATCTCCCAATGGAGGTGTTCACGCCCAAGGAAGGATTCAAAATCTGCTCCCACTGAAAATGGCGCAGTGCAGGGTGGAGTAGAATTAACAGTGTTCTTCCAAAAGAACTTGACCCTTCGCAAGAATCAACTGGATGGCTTGTGAATACAGCTCCAACCAATCTTTTCTCCAAAAGATTGGTATCAAGATCGAATCTTGATTACTCCTGTAGAGAGGAGATCGAACTACTAGAGGCGGTGGCTCCAGGAAGGAGGCGGCAAGAGAGTATTCGCAGGGTGCAGAATTCTCTTTTCTTGTGATTTCAGCTCTGAAGACAGGAGTTGTGTATTGCATGTCTAAAGGTTGCCGCCCCCTCCTCCTTTTATAATCTTAAAGGGATCAGCTCCTAATCCCATTAGGAGTTGCTAATCCAAATCATAATTGGATAAGAAGTCCCTTTAAGTGATAAGGGATAACCCTTATCCATCTCAGAATTTGCCCCTTTAAGTGACTAATCAAATCAGCCCAGTTCGAAATGGGCTTAAGGCCCATTTAAGGTTATGTATTCACTTAGCCTTCCAAACTGCTACCCAGTTGGGCTTCCTTGTATGGCGTGGGACTCAAACATTGATCTACACATCAGCCACATGGGTTCGGCCCAGCCTTTGTTACAAGGCCTGGCCGAATACACTGTTATGGACAGTGCACCCCCTGAAACCCATCTTATTGGCTCTATGGGCCCAACACTTACCCTAAGTGGTCCTTGGGCCAAGTCACCTTGTAACACCTAGGGACTGTGGGCAGATGCAAGATTAGCCCATCGGGTATTATCCTCAATAGTCTTACACTTAACTTCTCAGCCCATAATGATCATACACTGCCCGACAAGAGAGGACCTCTCCCTCGGTTGCAAGGAACAGTGTTGCACTCTCTACTTATATGGATCCCGGGAATTAAAACCTTCTTGCAAATCATTTCGAAACCATAATATATATACTTTTATATCTCATATAAAATATATTTTGCAAAACAAATCTCAATGATTGAAATCGGCTGCCGGCAATCTTGGTTTCCATCAGTGAGAGTGCATCCCCGATCATTACTTTTGTCCGACAAAGGGGTTGATCCTGTCACTATAATCACCCACTCAGATGAATTCTCAGGTTGTCCCAACATACCCAGGTTTTGATCCCCGCTAAGGATCTCACTGATTGGTATATCAAAGACAACCCAATCTGACACCTAGTGCAACAGTATCATAATCGAGTCTAGGGGTCGGGTGTAACTTTCCAGTTTTGCCCATCAATCTCCAAGGTCCAGGGCAATACTGGAAATCTGGTTCAGTTCAAAGATTCAACTAATCCTACACTGTATGTGCCTAGGGTCTCACCCTAGCAGCTGAGATAGGCCACCTCAACCGACTTGGTGGCACCATGGTGTCAGCCTTGTCAGGATAGGTCTCCCTAGACCGACCCACTGGCTGTGAACATTCTAAACTAACACGAGTCTCATTAAGTGTCCAGTTTAAGGGTATTACACAGAAACATACCAAGGGAACATGAATCAAATATGCACTTTTATTCATTTACAATAAACTCATAAAGTACATCATCTTGATTGAAGCTAAGGGCATACAAAACTGTTTAACAAGTTACTGATAGCATGACTGATTTTCTTTTCCATCTACTTCTGGTATTTTTGCCTCACCAACATGCATGATTGATGTCAAGGTTGATTTCAATGAGAATATTTGATAACAATATGGTGGAATTTAACAAGGTCTTTCAAGCTCTGTCTGTTTCGTCATATATAAAACTTCTCAAAATCAGACAGTAAGGTGCTAGTTAAGAAGAGACGGAGTTGTTGATGGTGTTTCCATAGAAGAAGAGTTAGGCTTTGTGACTTAACTTCAGGAATAGGTCATATATTCAGGTGTTGGTGTGTTGCTGCAGTTCAACAAAAAGGAGGTTTCTAATTTAAGATGAAAGCTGCAGCTACTTTGACAAAGCTCACAAAGAAATAGAAAGAGGAAGATAGGTGCGAAGAAGAAAAGCAACCCTAGTCATGAAAATTTTATGTTCCAGTAGTGGAGATTAGAGGCAGACTGATGAGAAATACCTGGACAAGGTGTTGAATCTGAAATGTACACTAAAATTTTAAGTTTCCAACACAATGTGGCACCTTTATACAGGTTTTATAGGTATGTAGTTTGTACTTCCTAATGCTTCCTTGGCACATGGCATGGGTGCAAAGCATTCAATGTTCACAGGTGTCTGGACATGTCAACCTTCAAAAATTACATTAGGAGGGGCATGTTATAACTTATATAATTAAACATTTAATTGTATAGTTAATTTGAATATATAGTAGAGTAATAATGTTAAAAAAATTGAAAACCAAAGTATGAACTCTTTATAATAATAAAATTAAGTGGTGACTTTTTATTGGATGTGTTTTTTCTTGGGATATCTTGTTTAGGAGTTGTAGATGCTGAGCTGTTTTTGCTGACTTCAGCTTGGAGCATCGTTGAGATATTATAAGGATTGGAATGGTTTTCAGCATGCCCAGACACTAGTCTTACAGAATCCTAGTAACTAATGCATTGTACTATTTACTTACCCATTTACTAGTGGTCCAAGAGAACTGCATCTGGAAAAAGAATAGGAAAAGCTAAATTCACCATACGATCATATGTCCTGGTCTGTTTTTTTTTCTTTAACAAGGACATGAAACAATATTCTCTGTTAGGGAGACTTGGATTTAAGAGAGCATTATACCTTCCTTGGAAATACCTCTCTGAAAAACAAAGAAATAACCTTGCCATGAAACATAATATAGGTATCATGATACGAAGATAACCAAACAAGTATCAAAGTTTGAAGAGGACTAATGTAGTCATGAGATAAATAGCATTCCTGATCATGAAATTGCATACAGCAGACCTGGACCTCTAGTTGGGGGAAGACTTAATATGCCATTTTGGTTGTAGCAGAGACTTGGGATCAAATCCCACCTTCACCAGGGTTTGTCAGTATGGGCTACCCCTGGTTGTGTAATTAAAACAACATTGGAAGAAGGGTCTTCTGTTTGAATCCATGTTTTCCAGCTTTCTGAGTCAGACTCCCTAGTATGCATCAGATAGCAATTTCAGTGTTCATATCCACACAACTATTCTGTTTATGCAACATTTTCTTTTTCAAATATCACCTTAGGATACACTACAAAAAGGTAAAGTATCATGTGGGTCTCAAAACCCATAACTCAGGCCACCCACTTTTAGGGTACAATTTATTTTTATCAATACTTTTCGGTACATATCCAGCCAATTTATATGGGAATTTCTGTGTCAATACACTTGTGTTTTAATTTTTTTCTTTCAGTTTTATTTGGTATCTATTATTGTGATAATTGTAAATAGACAACTAACTGGGTGCTACCCTACTCCGAATGCTAATATTCATTTTTATCCAAAACAAGCTTAAAGCCTGTTTTTCTAGGAAGTTTAGGAGCCCCGGTTTCTCTTATTGGACCGGGTAGGCATCTCTCTATTTAGTGCCACAACTCTGTGGCCTTCAAAAACTTCCCAAGTTATATCCTTCTCACAGCCTACCTACATGTAAGGCTGTTGATCTTTTCCCTTTTGAGCTAGGGTTTGAATCAATAGTTTGAGAACTGGTTGAATTTTCAAAGGAACTGAAATAGTTGATACTTGTGGGGATTATAGTAATACTCAAAGGTTAAACACTTAGTAAAAGTGGTTTTTCTTGTAGGGATTTATTTTATTTTTATTTTTTTCTTAGCATCATAGAATGGAAAGGGGCCATTGCTTAGTGTAATGGTAAAATCTCAGGCAGGTGTGAGAGAGAACTCAAGTCTGAGGGCAGCCACTTCGTGCCAAAAAAAAATGCCAAAGGTGGTTAGGACCATACTGAGTCTACTCCTCCCAAGACCCCAGATAGCTTTTTATTGGCTGGGTAAGACCCCAGATAGCTGGGGCCAACATTGGGCAATGGCCATTTTTATACATTCTAATGTTTGGTAAAGCTAGCAACTATAATGTCTTGAATGAGTTCTTGAAGGAAAACCTCAAATGAGTAAGGATTTATAGATGGAGCATGACTTTGAACAATAATAGAATTCAAGTATTGGGGAAGTATTTATTAGTGTTGATAATAAAGGGGAGAAAAAAGAAAAAAAAAAAAGCAAAGTTTTGTGATGGTCTTAATGTCTTACCAGAAAATTGCAGGGACAGGATGGAAAACAACAGAAGATAAAAGGGAAATGAGTAATGATATTTGAACTTTGGGTTTTCTAAAGTTATTTTATTGCTGAGAGTACATTATATCCTTGTTACATAAGCATTGTATGTTTATTTCTTTATATTTTCTTTTCTTTATATAACTTTTTCAGGCTATCCTCTTCATCTTCTTTTGGGATGGTTGTGTTTTCTCTTTATATTTATTTATTTTATTTTTTCATCTTTTTTTGGTGGGAAGTGGTTTGGATAAGGCTAATCTTTTCCCTTTTTTCTGTAAATGTTAAAAGCTTGAATTCTTTTGAAGAAGCATGTGATCATTCATAGACAGTTAAATCCATGGCAATTCTTACAGTACCGTAATTATTTCTGATCTGGTCAGTGGTCACATGTTCTCACTTGAAATATTGAGGAAGGCAAGTATCAAAATGTCCAGGACTTCATTTGAGCTTTCTAAATTCCTTGACCTTTTCTTCTGTTTTTTTTTTTTTTCTCTTTTTGATGTTCAATTATCTTCCTTAATTAGGTTGTCTTGAATGATCTACCCATTTATGTGTAATCTCATTATGAGTTTTTGAAATTCATAAAATGCTTTAGGTAAGCTCTGGACATATTGACAACAGAAGATTAAGTGCTTGAGGACATTTGTCAAGAGTTGGAACTACTTTCAATTTGTGAATCAATTTGCCTTGCAGTTATTTATTTTTTTTAGCAACTTTGTTCTATTTGGTAATTTCAACTGTATGTCTTTGCTCCTGATGTTCTTTTGCAGTTCATGCCCAAGAAAGGAGGGACACCCAAGAAGAATGAGATCATTTTCATTGCTCCAACTGGGGAAGAGATCAGTAATCGAAAACAGCTGGAACAATACCTTAAATCACACCCTGGTGGTCCTGCAATATCTGAGTTTGATTGGGGCACTGGTGAGACACCACGTAGATCAGCAAGGATCAGTGAGAAGGCAAAAACAGCTCCACCACCAGAACTTGAGCCACCAAAGAAGAGAAGCAGGAAGTCATCAGGATCAAAGAAGGATACTAAAGAAACAGAAGCCCCTCCTGAAGGGACTGATGGGAGCAAAGAAGTTCAGATGCAAGATGCAGTGGAAACTGAGAAAGATAGTGCTGAAACAAAGAAAGAGAAAGCTATAAATTTAGAAAATCAAGGTGAAATTGAGAACAAAAAACAAGAAGATACAGAGATAACCAAGGATGATACTGAAGTGGAAGAAGCTGCTGCAGTGAAATCCCATGCTGACAAGGCCAAGGAGGAAAAGGAAATTCGAATTCAAGAAGATGCAGCAGTTAACAAGGAAGATGAGACAGAAAAAGAAGTGAAAACCGAGGAAGTGAAGGTTCCAGAAATGGCAGAGCAACCAAAAATAGAGACTAGCAAAAATGAGGGTCCAAATAGTGGTGAAGGGAAGCCAGAGACGGTTGTTAATGAAGTGAAACACAAAGAAGAGGCAAGGGAGAAAGAAAAGAAAAACAAAACTTCATCGGAATTCATTGGAGAAATCAAGGAGAAACACTCCGAGCATGAAAACAATGAACAGCATAGTTCACAGGTGGAAGAGAATGGTAAGAAATTGAAGGGGCCTCTGATTGAGAATGGCTGCCGTGATGGTGAGGATGGTGAGACCAAGACTCAGGAGGTCAATCAAATTGGACGAGTTGGTGCACAGCAGCCTCCTGAACCCTCACCAGTCAGCTGCTGAGTATATTTCCTCTTTACCATCTTTCTTTCACTTCAATTGCCTACACCTAGTTCTTTGGATGACTGTAATGTCAGTTTCCTTGATTGGGATCTGGTTTTCAGCTGTATCATGGTAGATTAGGCCTCGGATGCATCATCTTTATGCTGCATTGGAAAGATCTTAGGTTGTACCTTATAACAATGGCACTAGTATTGTGGTGTCGAAAACTACTACTAATATATTACTACTGTACACGACTACTAATCTCCAAACTTATGGACAATATGCATGACCCATATGGTTTGAAATTTGGCAGATTTCTTTGAAGGGAGGAGTTGCTTTGTCCTGATTAAAGAACAAAAATGGGATACTGCAACATAGCATGCTTCTGGGATGTTGTTACAAATGTGCTAAGCATCATTCACTTTCTTTAAAAATAACTTCATGAGCAGGTTAGGTATCAAAGCTGGTTGTTTGAATGGGTTCGTGCCCAAGATTCCATACCAATGCCATATATAGCGTCTTCATCTTTGGAATCTGAATCAACACATGGTCATAATGCACACTAATGCAGGTGCAATGCTTGTTACAATTTTGCTCTTATCGAGAATAGCCAGCATCTAAGGATGGACCATGGGCCTATTGGCAAAATCTATTAAGAAGAAAATTACAAGGTTCAGGAGGTATTGGGAAGCCATTGCAACACTACATGGTTGCTGAGGATACCTCATTACTGACCAAGGCACAATAGATTAGTACCTATGGTCTATGCCAAGCCAGAGCCCAGAAGGGAGGCATTAACTTGTTAGATTGAGTTGTACAACTTCCACACACCAGATAAAAACTTACAAATTACAAGCACATAATCTGCTACACTTGATTTAGGTATAGCACCAAGCAGTCAAGCACCTTTGACAAGCATGAAGTGACCTTCAGCTTAAACACTAAAGAAGGTTTACACAGGATAACTGCATAGCAAGGTTCAGAAGTATCATATCGTATTGCATAGCTCATCCCCCAAGCCAGGTGCAGACGGGATTTGACCCCAAGTCTCCGCAGTGTGATTTCATGCCTTCAAATCACAACGAGCAGCCACATAAAATAAGGGGAGCGTGTCTTTGAAACCTGAAAAAAAAAAAAAAAAAAAAAAAAAAAAAAAAAAAGAGATTTATGGCGAAGAAAACTGTACAAAGTGGAGAATGTCCTTTGAAACACCCAATACGCATGAACAATGGTCAAAACATTAAAAAAAATCAACTATTAAAATAGGGAGCATTGCATAAGTGTGAGAATACCGGTTCAAGTCAAAGAGTAGCCACATTGTGCAAAGAAAAATGCTGAAGGTTGGGTATAATGGCCTTTTCATTTTTTTTCTTTTGAAAAAAGCATTTATTTCAATCAACAAATTACAACACCTATGCATCCAAGATAACTGAGGCAATGCATTCAAGGGCCTCAATATCCCATTGCCGACTCCGGTTTTGAATATGAACTTGTTTTGTCAATTGGTGAGTTGCATTATTACCATTTCTTTTCAACTATGATGCCAGAAAAGCTTGCAGCCAATCAACTGCTATCATAAAAGAGGTGACCTACTAGGTGCTATTCACCAAAATTTATGGGGTGTTTTAATTGGTCAAAACTCTTATGGTATCATATCTTTCCGGAATTCCGGTGTCAAAGATTTTACCAAGTGTTAATTATGTATATGATAACAAGTATCTTGGATCTTTTATGCATTTGCATCTCTACCCACTTAATTAGGTAGTAGGCCCCTAAATTAGTTTAAAAGAATACTAGCAGAATGCCCCTGTGTTGTAGGGCTCGGAGAAGCTAAATTATTGTATAGAAAAAAAGAAGTTGAAAAGGTATTTTTTTGAGTGAAAGTATTTTGAAAAAAAAAGATTACTTAAAATAAATAGAATATTATGGATAATAATATATTTAATTTAATAAAATAAAACAGCAAATAAATAATTAAATAAGTAAATATTTATTTATTTAAAGAGAGTGAAAGAGGGGAAATGACTTCTGGCAACGTATTTTTATTTTATAAAGTAGTATAACCGTAAATAGTCAAATAATAACCTATTGAATTTAATTTAATAAACAAATAAATCTAGTACAGTAAATAAACGACTTAATGTAACTTAAATAAACAATGTGTGGTTTAAAAAGTGGGGTTTTAGTAAACTGATAAGTATTCTAATGGAGTTGGCACTATTTTGTATTTAAAATTATTTGAAGCCAATTGCCGCTTTTTTTTTTTATTAAATGAGAAGGTTATTAGCTTGGCGTAATTTGGCACGGCTGAACCAACAAACATTAGATGTGCAATTACAAGAAGTACTCACCATAATGCACATCAGCACACATTAAGAGAGTAATAAGTAAGAAAACAAAAAAGCAATAGCAAGAGAAGAAGAATAACAAATGCAAATGTTGGCGACAAAATGGAATAGTAAAATCAGAGGAGATGTGTCATAAATTCACTTGAACAGTCACTGCATTGATGGTGGGTCATAAATTCACTGGAACCAATGTGGGGAAGTCTAGTCAACGAGTACACGTGTAGATGAAACAAGTGTCGAGTTCGTGCGGGTTCGAGATCAAGGCACACGTGTAAATGGAGCATTGGGATTGTGTGGGTTCGGAATCAATGCACACGTGTAAATGAAGCAGCGGAGCTGGAGAAGAAGAATTCAGATCTGGCCCCACAATACATCCTTGTCTGTCATGTATTAGGAACATCTTGTGATGATGATATCATCAATTTTAATATCATCATTGGACGATATTCTCAATACAAAACGGAGATGTTGTGGGGCGCCCCTTTGTGGGACTCAGATGTGAATCGGGAAAAGAACCATAAAACGAAAGGGGGTGGCGTTGTAATTAAGTAGATGATTATCGAGAAATATGAAAAGAGGAGATGTAAAAGGGCACGAAGAGATTTAAAATATTGGTATAAACGATAGAACGAATAGAAAAAGAATGACAGGCAAGAATTTAACAATGGCGTTGTTGTAATTATGTAGATGATTAGGGAGAAATATGAAAGAGGGGAATAGCCTATCATTTCGTCTGTCTTATTCAATGGCAAAATTGTAAAAAACTAAAGAATTAAGTAATCCGCAACCCAATGCAGAATTCTGAATGACAGCCCCCCATAGTCTATTAGTAGTCCATTGTAAATCGCATGCCATTTGTCAAATTGTCATCAATTCATGCTCAGGATTTATTCTTCTTGTACTGTTGTGTTACAAAATTCCAACGGTCAATCATTCTCCCAAAACCAAATGTAAAAGGCAAGGGATGCAAGCCAGCAAGGCACTATTCACACTGCCCTAAAGTTTTCATTCAACCTAATTTGGAAGAGAGGCACATTTTATATTCTTCTTTCTCGCTCATTTTCTCTTAACTCTTATCTCTTAAGAGTAATCTTTTAACTTTAAGAAAAAAATATTTATTCGTTTCCTCTTATTTATTATCTCTTAAAGCGCAATCATACAACATTTTATTTTCTAATAATACCTCCAAGAAGACAAACAAAAAGAATTTGATCTATTGTTGTTGGCACTAAAAATAAAACCTATACTCGTGAGAATAAAATGTAATAGTGCGAATAAGAATCATTCTTATAGAGAGTATCTAATCTGAATTATGTGCTAGGTGAATCAAAGATGAAGGGGGGGGTGTAACGATCAGATTTAAAATAAGGAAAATCACAAGTAAAGAAAGAATGAAATTTAAATGAGAAATTAAGCAACTTCGAGTGCTGAAATTAATCAAGGAACAAATCTTGGTCTAGGATAGCATCCACCATCAAAATTACACTACTGTTCATCGATGCAAAAATAATTCAATTCAGACTTCAAATATTCATCGTAGGAGTTAATTTCCTGCATTTTCCTATTATCAGTTAATCGGAAAACAAGCGATTCTCTTAACCCTTACTACTAAACAACCCCTAAACAAGTGTTATAGATTTAATCAAACAATAGCATTAAGCATTAGAGATCGATGAAGCTAAACAACACAAGTACAAGCGATTGCATTTAATTCAGTCGAGTGGCTTTCCTAGGATCTAACAATTTCTGACGTAGCAAATCATTAAACCCTAGTTGCTTTGCAGATTAGAGGAACCAAACAATTATGGATTTGATATCTAAACTAGCAATAGATTGTAACGAATAATAAACTAGTAGGCCTTCCTAGCAATCAAACGAAACAATCATAGATATAAACAACTAAGTTATACACGACTCATCCATCAACCACTATTTGAATTGCTGGTTAGTAAGTGCATTTTATGCTCCATCCTACTATTGAATTGCTTGGTTGGTAGGTGCATTTTATGCTCCATCCTACCAATTGAATTGTTTGGTAAAATATTTATCCTATTTACTTAAACCTGGATTTAGGACTAGCTTAAAAAGGGGATGGTTTCAGGTGAATCCTGTATTGCCTAATCATATTTCTTTAATCAGTTCACAAGAGTTGTCCCAGAACACTGTTTCAATTGATTCTAAAAGAGTTGAGTTTTTTTTTTTTATGAACAAATGCAGAACACAACCTAAATTCTAACCTAAATCCTAAATCCCCTCCCCCCACACTTAAAACTTACATTGTCCCCAATGTAAGGTGAAATGCAAAGAAAAGGTGGAAATAACTAATTTGTAAATGCAAAAACAAAAAGAAGAGAAAAAGAAAATAAAAAACTTCCCTATTTTTAATCACCATAAACTGGATCCTCTAACTCTAGTTGTTGCAACTTCCGATGCTTTCCCCTTCCATCCATCATGGGTGGGTTCAGCCTTCTTTGTGGTTGATAGGAAGGTTTTGCTTGCTCTTCAGGTAAGATGCGATGCATGCATGTAGACGAGCTGCTTCCTTTGATATCCACAATCGTCCAACCAAATCATTTACTTTCACAAGAGCATCCTCAACTACACCCTTAGGATAGGCATTCGATCTATCAGCCAATTGAATCACTACACCAGTCTTATTCAAAGGTCCTAGTTTCAAAGAAGCATATATAGAATATGGCATGACATTAATAGAAGCTCCTAAGTCTAACATGGCCTTCTCAATTCTAGTGTTACCTATCATGTAGGGGATAGTGAACATACTTGGATCCTTACATTTTGTAGGGAGTTTTTTAATGACTGCAGAAGCATTCTCCCCTACTCTCACATTTTCACATCCTTTTAGTTTTTGTTTCCTCTTATATGTACACAATTCTTTCAAGAATTTAGCATAATGAGGTATTTGTTTAAGAGCATTAAAAAGGGGAATATTTGGCTTGCATCTACGAAAAGTCTCATAAAAATCTTTATACTGCTCATCTTTTCTAGAACTTGCTCATTTAAGTTACCTTTGATTACAACATTTAATAGCATCATTAAATGTTATTTAAGTGAAATAACTTGTTAAAAATCACAAATCAAATGTACCAAGTTTTGAACCCAAGTCATTTGCTTATAACAATAATTAATTAACCATTATGCCAACATTAATTACTTATTACAAAGACATGTTTTTTTTATTTAAAGTAATATTTCTTGCCTTGGTGGATGTTTCCCAACAAATGCTATAAATTTGATTATTAATATTTATATAATAATAATATGAATACAAATTATATTGATTTATTAAAAATTAAGGTATATATTAACTTGTATACATAATAAATATTATCTAATTCTATATAATAAATATTAACTAATAAATATTAGTATATATACAAACATTTTAGTTTTATTATTTTGCAGTGGTTACTAATTATATTCCGATACTTTATATAAATCATTAAAGAATGATTTTTATGTTTAAATAAATTAGTTATACTCACATAAAACTCATTTTTATTATTGTTCATATTTTTAAGGATTTTTTTTTTTATTTTCTAATGTATACATGTGTATCTTGATTTTTCGTCTGTATTTATATGTTTCCAAAGCGCATCTCGATACATCTCTTAAAATTACCTTTCTGATACTTTGAACCTTGATATATATATTAATTGTCCCCAAGTCCCCAGCAACTCATTAAACATTTAATGGGCTTATTGCTGAACCCAATTTAAATGGGCAGTAAAGAGATGGTTTCCCACTTCTTTAAATGGGATGTCACTTGCTTTCTCATAGAGAGGTCTCCTTTCCTAAGTTCCTCTTCAAATGGGATAATTCATAGCACTTAAGAAGGGGAGTGAGTGTTCTGATTAATAAATGGATTGCAAGGTGCCAATCAGCTGGTTGGTAATTCATAGCACTTCTCCTATTGATCGTAGTGGAGATTTGGAATCTAATCCCGACTCTACCTGGGTTGACGGGGTCATGGATTGGGGAATGCCCCCTCCTCCGGTTGTGTAGCCCTTCAAAATAAAAAAAAAATAAAAAAAAATGAATTGCATAGCCAGGTTGGTGCTTAACACTGGCATGTTCATTCATGATTGGTCACATAGGTTTGCACATTTGTATTTGCAGCAGATCCTATACCAACTGGACCAGGCCAGGCTGAGCACATAGGCGCTGCCGAGTTGCGACAAAGGAAGTAGGAACAACCCCTGTTTTGGCACAACTTATGAAGTCGTTCCTATGTCTTTGTCTTGAACCTGAAACTTGCTGGCCAATGGTGGATTAGCTAACCTCTACCCGTTTACAAATTTATTCTTCTGACTTCACAGGCTGCAACCTATTTTCAGAATTGACTTCTGCCTAGTAAATCTATTATCTATATAGTGAGACTCATTTAAATGGTGGGGCCTGATCTAACCTGATGGTTGAGATAGTCACTCAACATCACTCTCACTGTGGGCCTCTTGTGCATTTTGCTCTGTCTCCATCCCTGAGCCCTTGACAACCTTTATGAACTTTTGACCACCGACTGTTATGAGATACCAAAAAGAAGAGTGGGTCCGGATGAGGCACAAGGCAAAATTTAGGGCCTAGAATGCTTTTTTTTTTGGTCTTGTGGCCCCAGATCCCTATCAAGTTATTTATCCTTAAGAGCCTGTTTGAGAGGGTCAGTTAAGCTGGTTCAATTGCTTTGAAGCGTTCTAGATAAGTTATAAGTTATTCAAAAAGGTTGAAGCGGATAATCCATCAATTGACTGACTGACAGCTGATTAGCCTGATTTGTGTTCTTCAGATTTTTCACAAAACATAATTTATGGATTGTTCATGTAGGGTCCACTTCAGAAATTGGTTCAGATTCTTTGAAGTACTCCTGACTCAAAAAGGTCGAAGCTGACATCCCTTCAAATAACTGACTGACAGTTGATTTGGGTTCTCTATATTTTTCACCAACATAGCTTATTGGTTGTCCGTGTGAGACCCACCTTGAAAAGCAAGAATCCATTGATTTTGAACCCACCCAAACGGGTATTAATGAAAAAAAAAAAAGAAAGAAAAGGTGGTAGTCTGAGCATACCTAATAACCAAGTGCAAGAGATCAAAGAAAACCTTTAAGCACTTCTGTTATAGGTCTACTTAAAATTTTCTCAAGCCAATCTCTTTCACTCACGGATTAAAATAAGAATTGAAAGTGATCCAAAGGTAGTCAAAGTGAGACTGTTTATTTGTTCTAATATATACAAAACAAAGGTGATCAGGACTGAAACTGAACTGATAATATGTAAAAACGAAGGAATGAAAGTGAAGAGTTGAAAGGAAAGCTACCTCAAACAAATTTGAGTGGAAGCTAGGCAGATCCTTCTTATATCTTAGCAAGACTCTTTGCTTGTGTTGATGTATGGGTCATTTTAGCTTGTAGGCTATCTCACTAAGATATTTGGACTGACTCTATCTATCTATAGTGAATACTTGCCTTCGGTATCAATCTTATTCAAAAATGTTTATTCGATATATATATATATATATAATTGGAAAAAAGTACAAATATAAATATATACTGCAAATCTGTATTTTGTAATAGGTCAAAAATTCCAAAGATAAAGACCATGTTCAAAAGGTTAATTACATGATTCTTCTTTCTGTCAGTCGCTTTATCTATGGACCATATTTGTCTGAAAACTTTTGTTTCCATTAATTAGTTGTGTCCTCTGACCCTTCTCGAATGTAACGATGCAAACCAGGGAGGTTCTTCGCATTTTAAATTGGCTCAGTTGAATGAAATAAATGAAATTTTGTTATGAACATTTTATTTGAATATATGCCACTTTAATTTTGATTTTCCTTTCTTGGGCCTTTGCCTTTTCTTTTGTAATAGGTTTGGCTACTTTGCTGAACCTGACCCTCTTTTAGACTTTTACTTGTTAACCTGGATAATTTGTTCATTGTTATTGATTTCATATTTAGGGGTTCTTTAGTATGGTGGGCATTTAATAAAAGAATAAAAGAATTCTGAATTTCATTGCAAATCTATAATAATTTAATATTTCAAAAAACTTCATCTATAACATTAAATCCGCCTACGTATTGATATCAATTTCGATCTGACACCTATCTTAATTGTACGGTAAAGCTAAGATTTGCGTGGGTGGACTGAACATTAGAAACCCCTTTAATAAATGTTTAATACATTTTTATTTTGAAAAACAAAAAAATGGGTGATAAATGTTTTATACTTTTTTATTTAGTGTTATTTGATAGATAGGGGACATTAGGCATCACATAAGTTCAACAGTAAATAAACAGTTGGATGTTAGGAGAAACATTAAAAATTGTGTTTCCTCTATTGATTAGCTATCACACAAACCAAGAAAGCATTTATTTAATAAACGGTCTTACCAAATAATAGTATTTCCTCTAATGCCTACATGATGATGACATAGTATCCTTTTTCAAATAAGTAGCCACGAAACAAAACACCATCTTAATTAGGCTTTTAAAGCTTGGTCACTAGTTAATACTACTCTTTCTGCCTGAAATAATCAGCCCCATTTCCACATTTCCAAAACTCTGCACACATCTATTTTACAAAATTAATGCACCTCCCCTTCGTAGATCGATTAGAGAACTGTTACAGACTTCATAATTATAGTAACCCCAGCTACAACCTCCAAGCCCGGGTCTCTTCCTCTTTTCACTTCTTTGCCTTGTTCATGTGTGCATTTACATGGACAATGGATCGTAGGGACGCGCATGAACACGAAGAAAATTGTCTCACAAAGTAATAGTTTTTGTGGAATCCGTAATAGTTAGAGACAAAGTATGTGTTTGGTGTCATTTACGTTTATTGAATAAATGGTACCACATAGGTGCCCTATCAGCAAATGCCTCATTATGCACATCTGTACGTATCGATGTTTATTTGATTTTTGTGCACTTCTCCCATATCAAGAAGTTTCATTTTAGAACTTCTTGAAACGGATAAACATTTATTGGCACCTTGCTGATGTAGTTCCTAATGGCGCCTATGGATCATAAACGCCTTCATTAATTGATTTTCTCAGTTTTGCAACTACACAAATACATTTACTCAAACGACGTAAACAAAACCAAACACCCTCAAAATCATAAGCAGCGACTTAGGCAATTTATCATGAATAAATACGTCAGTATTTAATATGCATAAGGTGTGGGTCCCATGCGTATAGAGCACCGGCATGTCCACTCAGAACAATTAGATTGCCCATCTTGCTATGCATGATTTTGTCTTTAGCCCATGCAATCTCATTTTTGTACACCAACAGCCCTACAGCCACGAGAGCAAATGAAACATTTCACTTTGAACATACATGGAGTTAGGGGTGCAATTTGGGTGGGTTCAAGTTAGAATATTGTCAAAATTTGAATTGAAAAAACAGAGCGAGATGTAGTGTAAAATCCTAAAATCGGGTATCCAACTTGTACCCTTACCGGCCTACATGGGATTCATGACGAAAAAAGCTACAAGAGGAGGTTTGCTTGTTTGAAGAATTGCTTATAGGCTTTTTAAGGAGAGCCTTACCTTCTAAAAGACTAAAGCCCACTTGGGACCGGTGCAGGTTACCTATGACTATGAGCGAGATCCCTTGTTTGGAAGTTATCCTTGAGGGTGTAAGCATAAACTGTCCTTTGATTATGTAGTTTGTATGTACACACTCAAACGTGGATTCTTATATTGGGGATCCGGCAATGAATCCCTCGGATAGTTAACCAATATAGCTTCTGACACCTTAAAACCAAAAGTGGTGGCATGAAAACCCACCCTAAGAAAAAAGCCCCCTATTGTAGTCATGGTTCAATTCAAAGTATCAATTCGGTTGATACTGTTTTTTCATGTATTGAGGCAAAAAAAGAAGGAAAAAACATCGATACTCAATGTTTTTCATGTTTTCATGTGGTGTATATAATACATATCAATGCTTTGAACCTTGATTGTAGTTATAGAATTCAGCCTTGGCATACACTATAGGTAGGGGCGTATTTGAGTCAAGGTTCAATTCGAGCTTGAAACCTGAGCTCAAATTTGGTTCAATTTAAAAGTTTATATGTTCAAGTTCAGCTTAGTTCGAGTTTGATAGGCTTACAAGCTTCACAAGCCAAATTTCATTGGGCTTGAGCTAAGTTTAAACTAAAATGAGTCAAGCTTTTCACAAGTTGAGTTTAAATAATTCATAAAAAGATTGATTCATGTCCACCCCTAACTACAGGAAAACCAAAGGGCAACAGAGGTTGAAATGATTAGATGGATCACTCATCCATCCTCTTAGTAAAAATCATTTAAATTGTTGTATGGTTGGGAAGTCATAAAACACCCAGGATCAAAAGATTCATACAACTATAAATGGAAGAAAATTTGATTCTAATTGATGATTGTTTGGTGGAAGAACCCCGACTCCTTAGAAAATCTACTCAATTATCAAAAACACACAAAGGATGGCCCAATATAACAATACTTAAGTGAAAATTATGCACTACCCCAATTCCCAAAATGAGTAAAGGTGCATTCCCCTTTTGACAGGCTGACTCAATTAGGTAGAATACACTATCAAGGATCATGTCCCTGTTTTATTGGAAGCCTAAGAATTTGTGGGGCAGTGGTGGCATTACATCATGTCACACTGAAAGGGATTTAACAAAACCCCAAAAATCATCTAATCTAATACAATGTGCTCAAAGATACAACATGTTAGCAACTTCTTTCTCATGCTCAGTTGCATGCACTTTTTTGAAGAAGGCCCATGCACAGTGAATGCCAAAGAGGCCTTAAATCATAGAAAAAGAAGGCTTACCAACCCCTTAGAGTCCTTGTATTTTACTCAACAGAGAAACCAACATACTTTACAGGGGAGTCTAGGGTGGATGCATTTGAGGCCCATACCATGGAGAGTCTGTTGTTTCATGGATTTGATCCCATGCCTCCTTTTTTTTTTTTTCAAGCGACCCCTGAATGACTAACTTGATTCATTGGCTCAATCAGGTTTGGTTCGTTTCTTAAAAGGATCAAAACGATCAAAATCTAGGGATTGGATCATCTGTACTAATCGTCGGTTCGACCATCAGCTCACAAAGTGATTGGTTTAAAGGGTGCGAGTGGTCATTTTGAGTAAGTTGCAACTTGGATAGGCTTGGGTTGACCATATGCCAAATTTGAGTGGGTTTGGCCCCACGGCGGGGGACCAATGCTGTGTGAATTCTTCAAGTTGGATGCCTAATTTGCACCTTTAATAAACAACTATATAAATTATTGTTGTTCATCAATCGTTGGTCCAAAAAAAAGAGGCACTTAAAATTGTGACAATATCTATGATGTTGAAAGAACATTATAAATTGATCCAAAAACGGATCTGCTTTAACCTTTGGTTTTTGGGTTAGTGGTTCAATTGTCTGGGTGAAATGATGATGATGATAAAATAGATGAACCATTTGCACATATTATAGTTGTTCCAACACCCTACCAACATCATCTGACACCTGACACTACACATGCACATCTAAGATGTGTAGTGTCAATCAAGTTGGTACTTGGTAGGGTATTGGAACATGTTTTGTTGGTGGGAGATCCCAACTTTGTTGCAAGGCCTAGGTTGCCATTGCAAATGCAATTGCTAAGCAAGAGGTAGGAGGACTAAGGGAGCTGATGGTTGGGTGTTGTTGCAAGCCCTAGGTGACGCTGCAAATGGTAGTTGTTAAGCATGAGAGGCATTGAAAGAGTTGGTAGTTGTCATTGGGAGCCTTGAGTTGCTGGTAGGGATGCAAGGCATAGAACTGGAATGGGTTTTAGCTCAACCCAAGCCCAACCCTAAGAATTGGACCTATAGCTCGAGCCTGACTGAACTCGAGGTCAAGCCTAAATTATCCAACCCAAGCCTAGCTTGTATACTAAAATTTGATTTACTCAGGTTGACCTTGGGCTTCAGTCAGGCTCGAGTTGGTCAATTAGCCCATACTAAAAATTGATATACATGTATGTCTATATGCATATAGACATGTATATATATGCAAACATGGTTTATTACAAAAAGTTATGCAAATATGTGTCTTTATATGCATATATACATGTATATAATCGGGTTGGACTTAGGTTAGGATAAGGTTAGGCTAGATTCCGAGTTACCTGAGGGCTAGATAAGCCCGAGCCCAACTTGAAAAATTAAAAGACCTGAACTTTTGGGCCCAAACCCAACCTAAGAACCAAAAATCCAAGCCTATTCCATATAAAATTGCAGGCTAGGTCGGTTTGAGCCCGCCTAAGTCGCAACCCTAGTTGTTGTTACAAATGGTGGTTATTGGCATAAGAAATGGAGGAAATGGGGGAATTGGTGGTCGCCGCTACAAGCCGTAGGCCGCCATTGCAAGCCCTAGCCCTTGGGTTGTTGTTTGAGCCCTAAGTCAATGAGTAATTCTTCTCCCTCAAGAAAAAAAGACTCAATAAGGAAAAGAAAGATCGAAAACCATCGAAATGGATTGGTATTGTGAGTCTTTTATTTTTGCTTTAAATTAATATATTAATCTTAAACATGACATGCTAACCACTACCATACTAGGATCAAACAGTTAAAAAATCCATATTAGCATTCTTTGACCAGTTGGATGTTTTTTTCTTTTTTTTGTGTGAAAATTATAATCTACCCCACCTCACAATTATTTATTTATTTTTTATTTTGCAAAACCCTCACTTATCACTCACCTACTCTTAACTTGTGTTAGATTCCTCCACTTGTCACTTATATAAATAGTGACAAATTTGTGAGGTGGGGGAATCAATAATTTGCCTTCTTTTCTTTTTCAAAAAAGCGGGCACAAGGATAACCGGAACTAGGAAACATGATTGGTTTCTAAGTTGAATGGTTCAACCATTCAGTTAATGCCATTTTTTAAGCCTTGCCAATCACAATCCCTGTGAATTTTTATTCATGAATATCGATCGATTGATTATTAGTTCTATGATATGAATGAATTTTTTTTTTAGAAAAATACGAATGGATTGATTATCACTTTTTAGGTATCATAGCCAAGGATTAAAATATCGATACGATACATCTGATACAAGGTGTACTGTATTGATATCAGTAGTGGACGATACTGGATATTCTACAACTGGTATTGTATTGTGTCAGTCATGCGTATCAATATGATATGGTGCTATATCAATGCATATCGCATCATATCAACCGATACAGGTCGATATGTGTCAATACACAAAGATATGTAGCACAACTCCTATATTAAAAAATGCAGTTGACACAACTTGAACCCAAGCTTAATTAAATAAACATTAATCGCTAAGTTGTCCTTTAATTTGTAATAATAAGTGAAATAAAATAAATTTTATAAACTTAATCGTAAACATACAGTCTAAATAAAATGCCATATTAAATATTAATATGTTCAACAATTTCAACTTAAAATTAAATAGAATAATACTAAAAATTAATATTTATAATTATAAATGAAATAAAAATTCTACCAATTTTATATTTATATTAAAAATTGATTTTCTACTCTCAATAAATTTATACAAAAAAAATATTAATAATAGAATAATTATTTTAGTACTTAAAATTCATGCATTTATACATGTATGTATGTGTGTGTGTGAATATATATATATATTATAAATAAATTCATACATTTTACATGTATGAATTTGTTATTATCTAGTGTAAATTTAAATATCAATTAATAATTTATATATATATATATAAATTATTAATTGATATTTTATTTTACACTAGATAATAACATATTTATTATTTATAAAAAATAAAAAAATTATTTAAAAAATATTCAAGCATACAATATTATATGGAATCTATCAAATACACTAATTTAAATTTATATAAAAATGATTTCTTATTTCGTAAAATTTATTAAAATAAAAATGTTAATAATGGAATAACTATTTTAGTAATTAAAAATAATGAATTTGTGCATGATATGTATTTTAAAAAATTTTAATATATAGATATGAAATATTTTAAGTTAAAATTATATATTTTATCAATAAAATTTATTATGTACAAAAAGAAATATATTGTTTATCAAACATTTCAAAATTTAATATTTAGTTGACTTTTTTTTGTTAATGTTGAAAAGTAAAAATAGTAAAATAGAAAATAATTGATATAGTAATTAAAATATAATAATTCCATATATTTTGTTTCTTGGACTTAAATAGAATATAACATAATAATGGTTTTATGCATGTATTAATTTGTAAAGATCTGTATAGTATGAGTCTTAGACTCTTGATTGATGGATTATCAACAAAATTGTATGATATCTATGCATCCCATTATATTAATTGTGGTCATTTTGACCTTAAAGTTAGTGTAATTAATGTATTTATGAAATTTGTATGTATTTTTCTAACATATTTATGTTTTTTCATATATTTCGTCCATATCCATGCATTTCCGAAGCGTTTACGTATCCGTATCGGTATTCAAATTATTTGATATGATACTCGATACCGATATTTTGATCTTTGATCATAGTCGGACTAAAATTGTAGTAGCTTTTTCATTAATTTTGGACCAATGAATAATCAAGCATCATTTACTAAAACACCCTTCATAGTTTCAAGTATTTACTAAAACCTACTCTATAGTTTGTAGTTTACTAAAACACACACACACCTATAGTTTACAATCAATTTTCTTAATCAACCTTCCATTAGATGGAAATGGAAAATAATAGTTTTGACCTTATCATCCTTGGGAGCAAATCTATAGAAAGTAAAAATGAAAACATCATTATTGTCCCTAGTAAAATGTGGGAAGAAACTCTATTTAGTAAAATTTGTTATTTACTTAAAACGGAAGACATGCCATTAATGATGAAGAACCCTAGATGCCATTATTCTCTTGAAGTCAAACATTTTTTTGATAGATTTTAAAATCAAACTTTGTTTCTTTTTAGAAACTTGTATGAAATTTTAGGGGTATTTGTGCCTTTAAATACTTATATGATCACAAAAGATCGATCAAATAAGTTGGTTGCAAAACGTAAAGAATACTTTAATAAAATGCTAACTATATGATATATTTTAATAAATTCATGAAAGTATAGGAGTATTTTAATAAACGACCCCATAACAAATACAAATGAAAACACTTCATTTACTCAGGGACAACGTTTCGCTGATTCATTACCCCCAAACAATAATATCGTATTTTAAAATGTGTTGGCTTTACAAACTTTAGGAAAAAATAAATAAATGAGAAAAGACATTATCTATGATGCCGGAGGGTTTATATTTTACAACACGCTGAACCAATCATGATACGCCACATCAGCCTAATAGGACCCACGATTGGTCCAGTACTACGACGATTTGAACTCTGGTGGCTCCCGCTGTGAGACTCAAACTCAAAAAGCAAAGAAAAGAAAAAAAGCAAAGCTCCCGAAAGAAAACCACCAGACAAAACCTTTTCCAGTTAAGTCAGGCCGGCTGCCCCAGGTGGCGGCGATGGCCGTGGCCCGGTGGCGCCGCTGCTAGTATTGCCATTCGCCCTCTTAAACTTTTGAGACGGTACACGAAAGGTATAAACTAACAACTATTTTCACCACGGAAAAGGGAAACATAAACTACAAAGAGAGAATTACACTAAAACGAAACAAAACGAAATCAAAAGTTGAACAGAGAAAGGAAGAAGAAAGAAAAGGCATACTTTGAGAGAGGGAAAGAGTGAAAAGGGAATTGATTCGAAGCCCCCAAGAAGCTCTCAAGCCATCTTTGGAGGGGGGGAATCTGGTCTATGGCATGCCAACAGAAGAAGCATTGCATCGAAGGAACTGGAATTGAGGTTGTCGTCGTCGTCGTCGAGGTTGGTGCTTTTCTTCGCTTTGTATTAGTTGTTCACGCTAATTGGGGTCCCTATTACTACAAATGGAATCCTCCTTCGCCTTTTCCTCCTCCAAAGCAATGGGGAGTTCTTCTTTCTTCCTCTTCTGGTCTCCTCTCCTCTTCTCACTTATCTTCATCTCTCCTATAGGTACGTGCTTACTTTGATTGGCCTTATTTGACTTAGAATTCTCTTATGGATTAGATAATTTTGCTATTCTTGGTCCTGTTTGGCTTCGACTGTTCTAGACTTCTCAACTATGCAATTTAGTGTTGGGCAGATTTAGGATACCTAGCTTGGGAGGTTTTGATGGATGAATTGGAGATCATGTTGCTGGATCAATATTATTATGATCCACAGTTTGGATAATTTTATGTAGTTGTCTTTTTTTTTTTTTTAATTTTTAATTTGAGATGATCTTTTTTGTTATGGAGAGAAGTAATTCAGAAGTAAATAGAGTTATTTCTAAATTTAAGTTGTGCTAGCACTCATTCATGTAGTTGCTTGTCGGCATCTGTTTTAAATGTTCATAGAGATTCCATTCCCCTCATTTGCTTTTTGCAGAATGACGAACATAAGATAAAAGAAACATATTTGTTTAATTTGATACAGTTGTGGGGGTTGGTTAACTGGTGTAACAATGGAAATTGTATGGCACTACAGATTTGTGTGACTTATTGTGAATTCCCTGATCTTCCCTCTGTTTTGGAATCTAAGTTTGTTATTTTAGTGTTGCTTCAATAGTTTGAAGTTTGTAACTTGGATAACCTCATTTTGTAAAGAATTCTTGTGGTTTCGAAGATAATAGTGGTTAACAGAGCGATTTCTTTCATTTCTTTGTGCAGCAATAATGACAGTGCAAGCATTTACTGGAACTTATGGAATAAATTATGGCAGGATTGCTGATAATATCCCTCCTCCTGAAAGCATTGTGACCCTTCTCAAAGCAGCAAAAATCAAGAATGTTAGAATTTATGATGCTGATCACAGTGTCCTCAAGGCCTTTAAAGGTTCAGGCCTCGAAATAGTGGTTGGACTTGGCAATGAATACCTCAAGGACATAAGTGTGAATGAGGAACGGGCCATGGATTGGGTAAAAGAAAATGTTGAACCATTTCTCCCTGGGACACAAATCCGTGGGATCGCTGTGGGGAATGAAGTTTTAGGTGGGAGTGATCAGGATCTCTGGGAAGCTCTATTGGGTGCAGTAAAGAATGTTTACAATGTCATTGAGAGGCTTCATTTGACTGATGTGATTCAGATCTCAAGTCCGCATTCAGAGGCAGTGTTTGCAAATTCCTTTCCTCCATCCTCGTGTGTTTTTAAGGAGAATATCCTTCCATACATGAAACCACTTTTGGAGTTCTTCTCACAGACTGGTTCTCCTTTCTTCATCAATGCATACCCGTTTCTGGCCTACAAGAATGATCCTGAGCATATTGATCTTAACTATGCTCTCTTTCTGCCAAATCCTGGGATCCATGACCAGAAGACTAATATTCACTATGATAACATGTTTGATGCTCAGCTGGATGCTGCTTATGTGGCTTTAGAGGATGCTGGATATGGAAAGATGGAAGTCATTGTTTCAGAAACTGGCTGGGCTTCTCATGGGGATGAAGATGAAGCTGGGGCTACAGTTAAGAATGCAAGAACTTATAACTATAATCTGCGTAAACGGCTAGCCTTAAAAAAGGGAACCCCATTCAGACCAAAGATGGTAGTAAAGGCATATGTCTTTGCTTTGTTCAATGAAAATTTGAAGCCTGGACCAACCTCTGAGAGGAATTTTGGACTATTCAAAGCTGATGGAAGTATTTCATATGATATTGGGTTTACAGGACTAATACCTTCATCTGCAGCTTCATCTCTTCTATCTGTGAAGGTATGGGATTCCTCAGTACCTCTTCTGTTTCTTTTTCTATTTAAGTTTTGAAGGTATTGCTATGTTAGATTAGCTTTTTTAAATTGGGAGTCTTTCCTTGATATATTTTAATTCCCCAGGAAGTAGCAAATCCTTGAAAATAAAAGAGAAGAAGAAAAAAAGGGTTTGCTATTTTCTTCTCCCCTCTTCCCCCTTCTTTCACTAGTAATACAATGCTTTGAAACTATAGCAGCAGAATGTTAATAAGATTTAATATTCTAGCTGTTAAATTGAATTTATGAACCAGTGTAGCAGATATTACAGAGTATCAGTCAACTTTCTTTTGCTAATTTTGCACCAAAGGATCTAGATTGTCTTAGGATGGTATTTTTAGATTACTAAACTGCCAAAGTAATCAATATTTCATTCAGAGTCAGTTGGTGGGAGATCCATATTAAACAAAATAAAAACCTAGTCAGGCTAAGTAGGAAACATAAGAAGATAAGAATGCTATAAATGTTTTTCCCCTTATGTTTATAGTTTTATGTTACATAGAGAGGAATGATTAGATTTCTTTAGATTTATATTTCTCCTGTGATTTGGAGAAATTATTTGATGAGTATGGTTTTCCGTATTTATTGGGTCAGACATCCTAGCTGACCCCATTAAGGACGAGGCTTAGTTGAGTTGAGTTGGGTTGTACATCCCATGTCCATGTTAATAACATGTACCCTTGTTCTACAGTGCTAAAGTTGAAATAATTCATCAAATGTCTTAAGTAGCTTGAGGATAAAAAATCCCAACTTGTAGGAGTTTAGAGCTATCCATTGCTGACATGCATGAACATAAAAACAGATGGAGATATTCTTCTTCAGCCAAGCTGGATTAATTAATAAGATCATGGTAATATAATACCATTTTAGTGCGAAGGAACACATATCCCTTTCACTAATTATCCATATTTTGTGCTCAACCTAGCTGTAATATTAGCTTTAGTATTCTGGATAATATATGATTCTACAACATCATCAATGATCTTGCTCATTGCCACAGATTCTCTTTAGCAAGTGCACTTGTCATCCAAAAAAGTTTCCTTGTTAAACATCTGAAAACTTATCAAGACATAATCCTAATAATTTATTTTCTAGTTCTCATCATTATCCTGACGTGTTATTCTCATGGTCCCGCCTCAGCAGCTTTATGTTTTAGAACTACAATTCAGGCATCCCTTATCAAAATTATGAGTCAGGAATTGTTTTCAGCATTGGTGAATCTACCAAGGAGGCATCCATTGCTATAATTAGTCACCGCCATAACTGCAACCCAGGCCAGGTTATGTTGGGTTATGACCCACCCTAGCCCAACCTGAGGTCTTAAAACCCTCAACACTAACCAAAGGTTTTTTTTTTTCTTCTCTCCAACCCGATTTATAAGGAAAAACATTAATTAATTAAAGGAAAGCTACTTGTAGTCTCTCATATCCTCTCTCTCTCTCTCTCTCTCTCATTCTACAATTCCTGTCCTACTAAACTGTGTACATTCAATAAAACAATGTTGCAAGTGAAATTAGCATGCAACAAATCATACTTTTTTTGGTATGTTGTAAATCATACTTTTATTATTTGTCTATACAATAAATTCAAACAAACACATTGGCTTCACATGGGTTTGGGTTTCCTGAGGCCTCAACTCCAACCCAACCAGATTTTAGACTGGGTTGACATATCTCAACCCTAATCCTTACTGTTCAATCCATCCAACCCCAACCCTACAGCATAAATCCACTGGCATTCTAGGCTAATTCTTATATTTGTATATCCTACTTTCAGGTAGAACTGATAGGGTCAAAGACCTTGCATTCTAGAATTCCTTGGTGTATATTTGACTTAATCACTACTAATAAAATCCTTTTTAGTTACTGCTAGAAAGGACTAGCCAATCATTTCCAACATCTACCTCCAGTCCACAAGTCCCACCTACCTCATCAACCAATAACATTGACATGGAGAACTCCAAAAACAAGGTGTTTGATAAGTATGTGGTGTAATTGGAAATGCTGTTGTTGTATCCATTAGTGTTCATTTGCAAGATGCCAAAATACAATTTATTGCAGTAGTTTCTGTGCATCAAGATGCACCCTAGAGTTGGCTATCTTCCATGGAATTGGATGCCTGATTCAATTAGCCAACATGCTCTATGTAGCAATGAGGTTCAATTACTATGACATGGGCTGGTGACTTTGGTGATATTTGCACCAATTACACCAATGTTTGCCTTAGTTTTGGCATTGACATGCTTAAAATAGGAATATTCACCACTATGTTTTAGTATCTCTTGCATGAACTACTCTAGTAAATTCTTGCACTTCATGTTACCTTCTACTTCTCATTATTATCCTTCTTTTATCTGATGTTTAACATCACAGGACATCCAAGCTCGAAGCTGGTTCGGACCGTACTCAATGGTTTTGATATCATGTGCTTTATTGCTGCTTCAAATTTTAATATCATGATTAAAAAAAAAATCAGAGGTTTGGTGCTCATTATTTCCTTTCCCTATTTTTTCACATTTACTGTCAAAATTGGCATGTGGAAGCACTCAAAAGTTTCCAATTTGATAACATACTTGTAACATTTGCATGTATACCCTTTTGTCATCAATTATTGTTTGTAGATGTGACTGGAAATTGCTGATGGTTTTTATTTATTTCAGCAATGTATATTGGTCTTGTACCAAACACATATGTCCCATCATGATTCTAGTTCCTTCCAACTTGCATGTTCAATTAAGGCATTTTTAGTTCAACAGGCATAGAGGTGTGAAGAAATAGAACCTCAGTCTCTGTGAGGGGTGATGCCACAGATTGGAATGATTTTGTTCTTCTGTCTGTGTATGCGTAAATAAGAGAGAGAGAGAGTATCATTCATCCTATATGTTGCTTATAGGATGAACATAAGATTTGAATACCAGTGCATACAACGAGGTTTAAATCCCCTAGTTGTCCTAGGATCTATGACATCTTGGCTCTGCATGAATCATTTGATTAAGGTGGCATGTTGACTTTGAAACAGTTTCTTTTGCATATATTGTTGCCAGTTCTTTCACCATGTGGAAGACAGGTAGACCAGGAGAGGAAGAGTGGTGGACAAGCTCTTCCAAGTAAAATGATACATCTTAACCATGTTGAAAATGCAGAGGGCCTTCATTTGATCTATTTGGATGTAAGGGTGCAACTCAGGTGGGCTTGGGTTGGGATTTTGTCAAAATTTGAATGGGCCTGATGCAGTGTAAAATCTTAAAATCAGGTACCTGACTTGCACCACTAATTGGGTGGAAATATCTCCTCTGTTGGATCAGTGTGATCATAGATCAACTATCCTATTGATTGTAACCTTCCTTAGTTCCATTTTTTCCTTATTCAAGATGCTTCATTATTTAATATTTTGGTGGTCTGGGTATCATTCATGCAGGATTGGTTATTCACTATTGGTCCTTGATTGGTTATTTTTCTTGCATCTTCCCACCCAGACGAGGTATCATATACCCCTCAAAATAAAGAGCCTTGGGTACTAGAAGAAAAGCACCTATACCCAACAATATTAGTGAATACACAAAATTGTGGTCTTTTTATTTCATTTTCATGCAAAACCAAATAATGGAGAAGAGAGTCTCAGGTTTGAGAGGAATGTCAACAAATCCCAGTACTAAAGGAAATTACGTGAAAATACCCCAAATACAAAGTATGGAAAGGTGTCTATAAATTTCCCACCAGGACGTACTCCCCAACCTAAAGTAATGAGATGAGGGAATACTATATATTTTTCCTTTGTAAAGAGTGTTTTTCTTTTTCTTTTTTTTTTTTTCTTTTCCTTTTTCTATATCACTTTGTGAAGATTGTTATAATGGCTAAAGTAGTTAATCTTTAATTTTCCCTTTTTTCTGCTTACTTTTCCTTGTAGAAAGCTTACTTCCAGAAGAACCATTTAAGTTCCGTAAAAAGGAGGTTATTCTGTAATATGAATGTAAGCTTGAATTTCTGTTAGTTGAGTTGGTAAAGGAGGTAGTGGGACTGAACAGGTTCACATCACCCTTTCTCCCTTTGGGTATGAACCCATTGCATGTCAAAAGAGTCTTCTTTATCAAGGGTTGTAGGATCTATTGAATTTTGAGTCTGTAAGTCTTTATTGTTATTTTTAAAACATCCTACTATTTCCTTTTAATTATTCTTTTTTAACTTCAATTTTTATGGACAGAAAAAAATATGTTATTATCAAAAAGAAACATATGAAAGATGTAGAGTATTAGATCAAACTTCTTGGCTAAAAGGGAGAAAACTCCAATTCTCAAAGAGGATCTTAGTAGTAGAGATCAGAAAACTATAGCAGAAGTTTTTGTGACCTTATTTAAATATATACAAAGAATAGCAAGGGTGATTAACATAGTTGGATCAAACAGGGTCTTAAAATTTATGGAGTATTAATATCCCTACTTTTATTGGTACAAATATGAATCACTAATGTCCCTTTGTTCTGCTGGTTGGATTCTGGGTTAACACTGCAGTTTAATGAATAAATAAGTTTCCTAACAAATTGAAGTCAACAAGAAACTGGTAATACAAATAGACAACCTATATAGAGAAAGCTGATCTTTGATGCAAATCTGTTGACAAATTTATGGATCAAATTTGATGAGCCATTCTGAATACTAAATTTATTGCCTGTGTTATGTTGTGCCTCAAAATCTGGGTGCCTCTTGAGCCATCATTTATCTGATCAGAGCATTTGAACAAGTACCTTCTCTATTCCAACGCACTTGAAACCTAAGGAATACATCAAATGCACTGGATAAATACCTACTTTAGAGGAAGTATCATCTATGATCGGATAAGTTTTCAAAGATGACCCCCTAAAAATATTTCTATTGACTAGGGACAGCACAAGGATAGAAGAAATACCAAAATTTATGGTCGATTCCTCAAGTTGGTGAGCCTTGGTGAAATGGTTAGGTTGCTCCTTTGTGACCTGTGTGGCCAGGGTTCAAATCTTAGAAACAGCACCTGTGTATCTCCAGGGTTAAGACTGCATACATCTGTCCCTCCCCAGACTCCGCATTGGCAGGAGCCTTTGCACTGGACTTCCCTATGGTTGATTTCCCAGGTTGTTACTTCTGCGAATATAAATTTTTAAATTTTCTGTTTCGATATTTTGATATCTACTGTTTTCATTTTATGAGCATATTATATTATTTCACCAACTGAAACCTTTTTAAATATTAACTGGTTGAGAATGTCCAACTAGGAAAACTGACACAAATAAGGGGCATATCAAAAGCACATCATCATCATCCATGCCTTATCCTAACTATAGGGGTCAGCTACATGAATCCTGTTTTGCCAATTTGTTCTATTTAAAGCCATATCATCCTAGCATATCTATTAAAAATCACTACTTTTATGTTCAAGGATTTTTCAGAATAGTCATCTAATAGGCTTTACCAGCTAGCTTGCTGGTAAAGTCTAGCTGGATGCTGGTTGTAGTGGAGACCTGGGATTGAATCCTGCCTTCACTAGGGTTGGGAGGTTTAGGGGTTTGCTCTGGGGAAGGGCTACCAAAATACTGAGCATGGAAGTTTTGGGGGGGAGTTGCTACCCCATGGTCATTAGGCAGTTCATCCTCTTAAAATTCCTAAACAAGCTTTTCTGTCATTTTTAATAAAATATTTAAGTGACTAGAACATCTTGTTGTGTTAGAAGACAGATTTAAAATTGCTAAACCTCTGGTCTGAGTGCAATTTCAAATCTTAATTGTGCTGTTTGTTTGACACAGCCAACTCTATATAGGGGTTTTTATTGATTTCTCCATTACCTACAAGCACCTTGGACATAAGGCATGCTTAGTGGTGCAAGTCAGGTTGCTCGTTTTGAAGAATTTCAACATTGGGCTCAGTTTTGGGTTTGGACCTATTCAAAATTTAGCAATTTCTCAACCCAACCCGACTTAAGTTACACCCCAAACCAGATCATTTAGGCTGAGTTTGGTTTGAAAGTTCAAACCAAACTCAGCCTTATGGTATGTTTGGTTGCCACGACTGGGATGAAAAAAATAGGAATTTTCACATAAGATTCCTATTTTCTCTTGTTTGTTTTGGTCAAAACAATGGGAAGGGATGAAAACTTACATACCAGAAGTAGAGAGACACGGGGTCTCACCAGAATGGTGCGACCCCGTTGAGAAACGAAAACAATGAGAAGTTGGTGAGAAAAAAATGTCGAAGACGACATCTCCATTCACCTCCAACCACTGTCGAAGGTGACATCTCCATTCATCTCCATTTACATGTCCCTATAATCAAATCTCCAACCACTGTTTTCTTCACCTCTAACAAATCTAAGACCTCCGTTTACCATCTCCATCTATGTTTTACATTTTTGTGCCATTTTATATTTTTTTCTTTGAAAAATCATTATCTTTTATCTTCCAAGTCAAGCTTCAGACCCTATCGTTAGGGTGTTTGATCCGTATAGATTACACTAGTGAGTGCACTAGCCGATCAAGTAATACAATGATGAATAGAGTATCGTTCCTACGAGGATTGATCCAACAACTACTAGTAATGAATCAGCTGTTTGTTATCTGATAAACCAAAATATTAAACAAATCAAAACCCTAATTCCTAATTAGCAAGCTACCCTAATCAGTTTCGGATCAAACCACCTTCATGCATTGAGAAGAAAAGTTGTATGTAAACACTAGCAGATTCGGTTCAGCAATTAAACCATTAAGTTATTCAATTGATGTGGAATTCAGCCATGGTTTGGCAAAACCCTAATGGCATGGGTAGTCTCTCTTGAGCATAACCCACTCTATCTATGGGTGACAATTCCTATATCTCTATCAAGAATTTAATCCCCATAAATGCATTAAGAACAAGGAATTCGAAGGGCATCAATTCAGGTATGAACGAATACCAAACGAACCATGCATATTATCTCTAAGATGCATTAGATCCGTTTTCTTGATCAGATTATTTGATTACCTAAACTTTTTCTCAACCAATTCAAGCAATCCAAGAAATAAGAACAATTCGGCAAAGATTATTCTAGCAATTAAAAACCCTAATCAAGAAAGTCCAAGAATGAATCCAATCAATTGAATAACATAACAGAATTAATTATAGATTTGAATCAGCATTTGACATGGTTCGAATTCTAGCAAGAAAGAAAGATTCAATGACAAAATCCATTAAACCCTAGTTGAATCTAGGTTTTACCAATTGCGTAGGACCAAAGAAGAAGACAAAGATTGATTCTTGAATCAATCTTTGATCTCCTTGGTGTGATTCTTCTTTAATTCGCATTCAACAACCTCCTTCTTTCTCTAGCATTTCTCTTCTTAAGTTTGCTTTCAAGGGTTCGAACCCTCATCTCCTCCTCTTTTTTTTTTTTTATTTTTTTTTATTCTTCTCTTTAGCCTCCAAGAGAAGCCTACAAAATCTCCAAAAATTTTTCTAGATAACAGTCTCTAAGTCTGATTCATCAAGAAAGAATTCAAAAATCAGATAAAACCAAGTTCTCGTGTAAGTGGGAGAGTGGTGAATTCCCGAATGAAAATTTGCAGGCTAAGGAATGGCTCCAACACATCAATGCATCTTGAATCATCTCAATCGGAGTCCAGATGAGAAAGTTATGCCCAAATTATGACGCAGTGCCGAAACTGTCCATAATTACCCGATTAACCTTGTTTTTCACTTAACGCCTCCTTTCATGTCCTAAATCAAAATATAAGAATAATGAATCCATTTAGGCACTAAATAAGTATAAAAGACTAAATATTAAGGGATAAAAATATGATAATTTTCATTCTCATCAGTGTTTCATCTTCAATGAAGTTAAGACATGGAATCTCTTCCATTTTCTTTCATTGAACCTTTTCTTTTTGTATTTTTTCTCAAAAACCTCATTGTTTTTCTTCCTAGCTAAGCTTTAGAACCCCAACTGCCAAAGAGTCCAATCATTGTTCTTCATCTCCAATGAAGGTAAGACCTATCCATGCTCTGTTTCTCTCCGGTAAACTATCTTTTGTATTTTTTCTCTAAAACTTCGTTGCTTTTTTTTCCCATCCTTGATTTCTTAGCCTTTCGACAACCAAATGTTGGTAGATCTTCTTAAACCTCTGTTCTCATCGTTGCAGATCTAACAAGTTTATAATTTTTTTCATAATATATTGGTTAGATTTCTTAGGCATCCCTGATTTCTTGGCCATCACCATCGGTGCAGATATGCTAAAACCTCTATTGAAGATTTGTTATCATTGAACCTCTGTTATTAAGTAGAACGATTTATTGTTGCAGATCTAAACCTTGCTAAATGGTTGAAGAGGAATGAAATCAAGCATCTTGCAAAATTTTCTCAACAATCAAACACTGGAAAACATATTTTGCAGAATAATTGGTCTCAACAACCAAACATAGGATGTCAAAATGAGAAAATAAAATTTGCTTTCTCATCCAATCCCTTCTCATCCCACTATTTCTCGACAACTAAATGGACCATTAGGGAAGAAGCTGTAAGGAAACGTTATAAGAAGCTCCATTGACTTGGATGTCTCTCCTGGTATAACATTGATTGGCAATTAGGTCCAGGTCCACCGGTTAAACCATGTTTGGTTAAAATTCTGCTTCAAAGAATACCTATTTGAAAAATGAGTTTTGAGCCAAAAATTACTTTTTTGGAGCTAAGGTTTTTAGCTTCAAAGAATCAATACTTGGAACGAGTTTTTTGAGCCCCAAAAAATAATTAATTCTAGCAATTTTCATAAATTTTAGAATCACAAATTTCATAATCTTCTAAATGAATGCCAAAATAGCCTTAACTTCCCTCGTATTTTGTGGAGTGGCTGGCTTCAACATTGAATCTCTGCTTCCCAAGCTAAAATAAACCCTTGTCATGGCGGGGTGTCAATGGTATTCTAAAATCCGATTTTGAATTTGAGATTTGACATAATCGAATCGAATTTGGATATCCTATTCATAGCGAATAGCTAATCGGATTCGAATTTGGATATGACCTGATTCGATTCGATAAATATCCAAGTTCGACTGATTATTTAATTCTTATATATAATATATAAAAATTTTAAATGTTTTATACAATTTATATATATATATATATAATTAAATTATATAAATAGTTTATATATTTATATAAATAAAATATTTATTAATTACCTAAAATAATTAATTAGTCGAATTTGAATCGAATCGAATATTTAATCGGATTTGAATTCGAATATTAATTTTCAATATCCATCAGATATCAAATTTTTTAATCAGATTCAAATTCAGATATTACCTGATCCAATTTAAATTCTTTCTATTTATACCCCTAATCATGGAGATAGGTCCAACAATTACAAAAGTATCAGCGTACTATCTGTACTAGCAGTATCAGTAGTAGTTCCCACCACTGCAACCGAACTAGCAGTCGGTTCCACCCCAGCACCTAGGGTTGCGTCAGGGCCAGAACCCCAGTACTTTGGTTCTTTAGTCCCGAACCGGATTGGGTGTCGAGGTGTCTCTATGTCAAGGTGGTTTTTGGGCCAAGGTGGTTGAACACCCGAGCTTCGAATGTTGCGGGCCGGGATCGTTTGCCTGAGCTATCACCCCTCGTGCCAAATCACCCTTCATCAATTGCCCCCCACTCCCCGTGCCAGGGGTCCTGATCCAGTTCGGGGAGTTCATGACGAGTCCAGGTGGGTTTGGCATGAAGTCTAGCCAGCTCGGAGGGTAGAGTGCCAGTCAGCCAAGTACGTCCTCATAAACAGACAGCTGTACAGAAGATCCTTCATACTCCCTTACCTGCACTGCTTGCAACCCTCAAAAGTTGAGCATGTACTTCGCGACCCCCATGAAGGCTTATGTGGTGGACACTTGGGGGGCAAAGCCCTCACATAGAAAGTGTTAAGGCAAGACTATTATTGGCCCACAATGAAGGCAGATGCACTCGAGCTCGTCAAAAAGTGTGACAAGTGTCATGCCACCACCAACCTGTTGTTGATTTGAAATACCTTACCAGCCCGTGGCCCTTTGCGTAGTGGGGAATCGGCATTCTCGGTTCTTTCCTGCTAGCAATAGGGCAGAGGAGGTTCTTAATTGTAGTAGTAGATTATTTTATGAAGTGGGTGGAAGTCGAACCCTTGGTAACTATCACAGCCCGTAACATACAGAATTTCTTCTAGAAAAGCATAGTATGCCGCTTCGGACTACCTTGGGTGCTGATTTCCGACAATGGGAAGCAATTCGAAGATGTTAAGTTTCAAAACTAGTGTGCCGAGATGGGAATTTAGCAAAACTTTACCTTGGTGGCACACCCCCAAGTGAACGGACAAGCATAAGTAACTAACAGGGCGATACTTCGCGGACTGAAAGCTCGCTTAACTTGAGCCAAGTGATTGTGGGTAGAACGGGTGAGACCCCCTTTAACCTCATGTATGGCACATAGGCGGTGATCCAGGCAGATATCGAGGTATCGACGTTACAATTGGAGGCTTACGATAAGGAAACAAACGATGACGATCTCCATACCAACTTGGACTTGGTAGAGGAGGTGCGAGACCTGCCCTACATTCGGACTGCAACCTAACAGTAGAGAGTAGCTTGGTACTATAACGCCTGGGTTAGAAAGCGACAGTTCCGTGTCGACGACTTGGTTCTTAAAAAAATTATGGTACCTGAGCCCGGCGTAGGTAAGCTTGGACTAAATTGGGAAGGTCCATATCATGTAAAACGGGTATTCGGGGAGGGCATATACGAGCTCGAGACTTTGGAAGGGAAGTAGGTACCTCGAGCATGGAATATCGATAACCTAAAAAGGTACTACTTATGAGCCCGTGATTCCAAGGCAAAATTTCTCTAAGTCTATGCGACCACTAAACTGATAAAAAAAGACAACTGATTGGAGAGAGGACTGTTAGTCACTCCCGGAAGCCTAAGGGCTATGGCATCGAGCTGACAAAAGATATCGGCACTACAATAAGTCCTAGTTGCCTCTTCGGCATAGGCAGACAAGTCCTAGTCGCCTCTTCGGCATAGGCAGACAAGCCCTAGTTGCCTATTCAGCATAGGTAGACAAGTCCTAGTTGCCTCCTGGGCATAGGCGCAACGATCCCCAATCACCTCCTCGGCTTAGGCAAGTATGTAGCCTGTGCATAGACAGGTCGGGTATATACCCTACAGTGTCTATCCACCTCGGCATACAACAAAACAAGGATTGTTCCTACTTGGAGTCCAGTTTGCTAGACTGGTACTTCGGGATAATCAATTGCCTTTAAGTAGCCCGTGCATAGACAGGTCGGGTGCATACTCTACAGTGTCTATCCACCTCGGCATACAACAACGTAAGGTTAATTCCACCTGGAGTCCATCTTGTTAGTTTGGCACTTCGGGATAACCAACATTTAGAAAATTATTAGAAAGATTATGCACAAGATTTTTTGAATCATTATATTTCAATAATATAAAGGTTCCGAGTACATGCTTACTATATCCGGGCTCAGAGGCCCGGGACATACACTATATGGGGGGGGGGGGTCCAAGAAAAGAGGCATGTTTAAACATAAGATCTACCAGAATCCCCTCCGGCAGGTGGGTCGGTCTCCATGTGATCCTCCTCCACGTCATCTCAGCTTGCCTCCCCTGACGGTCTCGCCTCGAGAAGTTCGTCATCGCTTTCTCCCTCAAAAGAGTCAGGTTCCTCGTCAGCCTCCTTCGCCATCTTAGGAGTAATGGTGGAAATGGAGATAGATCCGAAGTTGAGCTCGGGAAACTTCTTCCGCATCAACCACTTGCAAAGCTTGAAGCCCGACCGTTACAAGCTAGAGCCATACTCGACTTGGAGGTTGTGAAACTCAGGGGACTCTTTGAACTCCTTGGTGGCGCGATCTCTTTCTTGAATCCTCGCCTCCTGAATGGCGGTGTCAAAGATATCGGTGCGGTCCTTGATCATCGTCTCAATGTTTTCATTCTCCCGAAGGTGTCTAAGTAAAATACTGGGATTTCGTTACTAGCAATGGAGCCGTCTGGTTTGTTTGCTCTTCGAACTGGTCTGCAGGTGTCTAAGTAATGGTTTGTTTGCTCTTCGAACTGGTCTACAGGTGTCCTATAGGTGTCCCAGTAATGGTTTGTTTGCTCTTGCTCTAAATGTAGGACCGAGCTATGTTAGATTCCTAAATGGAAATCTTTCTCTCTACATATTGTTCGCTGAGCCACGCCAGCCTGATGATACAATTCCTGTGAAACCAGCAACCTCGATGCAGTACATTAAATTCGAGTCAGATGGAGAGTGTAGCTACCCAACTGTTTGTGGGTATTATGGTATTTGCTCAACTGGGCAGTGCAGTTGTCCTGGAGGAACTGGTAACAACGATAGCTATTTTAGGCAATTAAGTGATCGACAGCCGGATCTCGGCTGCTTCGGAATTACTCCATTTTCTTATGAAGCTTCTGAAAATCACAGTTTCAAGACTTAAAGGATGTAACTTACTTCATCTTTTTCGTCGGTGATGCAAACACAACTGAAACAAGTTTGGAGAATTGCAGGCAGGCATGCTTGAATAACTGTTCTTGCACGGCTGCTTTGTTTCTGTACCATACCAATGCTTCCGTAGGTAGTTGCTTTTTAACAACCAAACTTTTTTCATTGATGAACGATGATAAGAACAAATGTAAGTATAATGCATCTGCATTCATTAAGGTGCAGATACCAGATGTTTCTCCTACCCCGTCCCTTCTTCTTGAAAAGAAAACAAGCCAAACTACAATAATATAATATTAGGATCCAGTCTTGCAGCTCTTTTTTTTTTTCTTTTGTTTTTATTGTATTTTGCATCTTAGTTATTCTTTATAGGAAGAAAAATGATGAGGAGGATGATTTATATCAAGTACCAAGAATTCCTAGGAGATTCTCTTATCAAGATCTCAAAGATGCAACAGAGAATTTTTGTAAGAATCTTGGAGGAGGATCTGGATCGGCTTTTGAAGGGACTCTCGGAAATGGCACAAAAGTTGCAGTGAAGTGTTTGGATGGTTTGGATCAAGTTAAGGAATCGTTAAAAGCTCTTTCGATGCAGGAAGTAGGCACGGTATGAAATTGTTCCTTCTTCCAAATCAGGTCCCAAGTTCATGCCGATTCCTTCCCCTTAACTCAAAGGTATTCGCACCATTTCCGTAGTTGTCGCCGGAGTTGTAGGTCACGTGCTTCATTTTTCTCCACATCTCTGCAGCACTTGTATGCATCGATTAATCTTCCCAGATGCATTCTGCCGAGCCATCCAAAAATCGAAACTGAATGCCGTCAATCGCTCCATTGAAGAAATCGACCAACAGGATGAAGGACGGTCATTGTCCGGGAAAAAATCATCGACCAACAGGATGAAGCACGACCATCGTCCGGTGAAGAATCGTCACCGGAAGATGTACGGAATATTCCGGGAAGTGAAATATTTTGATAATTCTTCCTTGTTCATTCTTCACCCATGCTCATCTTCAAATTGCACAAAGATGAAACTACGACAATAAGAGGGGGAAAAGGGTATTTTAGTTGAAATAGGTGTACAGTAACTCCCAATGGGGTAAAATAGGCAGTTTGAAAAAAAAAATTATCATGGGTTTAACGTTTTCTGTCTTGATCATTGATGGAAGGGAGGTTTTTGTTGACTTTTTCTTTTTTTAATAAAAGGGAGGCTTTTGTTAAAGTAAAATTATATGGGAGATTTTTATGATTATTAGAAACTTTAGGGGAAATTTTTGTATTTTAAAGATGCCCTAGCTACTAAGTTGTAATTCGTAACTTTGAAGTCTTGATTATTGGAACAAAGATGGAAGGGAGGCAATTAAAGGATTTTGTGAAAATGAAGCCTCATGAGAGTTTTTTATATTTATTACCCATGATTTTGAGGCAAGTTTTAGGTTCTCATCCCTATAAAACACTTACTTGTTTAAGGCTTGACCAAGTCAACATTTCTGGGAATCAAACAACCTAGAAACCATTTTGACTACTGGTGCCTAGTTTTGATGAATACGATTCAAATACCTATTAACAATTCAGCAATTGAACTGAAACAGATTATTTCACATAGACAAAAATCAGCTACAAATGATCATCACCCAAGCCTTATCAACGTAGGGCTAAACTCTACAAATGAGATCTTAACAAAAGTGACATGTCTATGAAGACGAATCGAATCGGATCTTAGGAGCCATGAACAGGGAAAGAATTGTCCAAATCGTTAAATATTGTAATCAACAAAATCTTGGAAATATCTCATACAAGACCTCTTTAGATTTGGAATGCCAACAACTTTGACAACAAAATAAATATTGTTCCAAATGAGACCAAGTCAATAATACACGACAGTGATGTCTTTTTACATAAGAAGAGAGGTGGTAAATATTCATATTGGGTGTATATAGGCTTCGTAGAAAAGTTGGGGTATTAATTGTTGACTGAGATGTGATCTCCAATTCGTCATTTCTGCATCTTTAATTTTAAGCATGTTAGATTGCGACATGAAGCGTGAAAGGATGGGTGGAAGGGGACCAAAAGACCAATAACCCTATACCTCGCCAAACTTGCTTATACGTAGCACAACCCAAAGTGTTGTATGTTTCAGTTCACTCGACCAATTGTCCAGTTGTCGGGTACACTGACATCTCATAAGACATTGATGGTTCAATACACGAATGAAAGAAAAGTATGAAGACAAATTCCTTCACGCGCGTCAATTGTTGTGGCGTTAATGGGTGCGATTTGGAGAAGATTTCAGACCAACCAAATTAGTAAAATACAATCTAATAGTTTTTCAGACCAAACCAAATCGTTTTGGTATAAAAATCGAACTATATATGTCATACTTTTTTTTTTTTTTTAAACCTCAGAAAACGTCACAACTTTGATGCTTGATGTTGTGAACTTGCCATTCCATTTCTTTATCTATATACATACTGTTTACCACGCTTTTTGAGTCTGAAAATATAGCCACTCTATTAAATGCCATGTAAGAGGAACCACCATTTGGGCTTGAAGGGGGTTAGCTGCTGTGACCCTTCTACTGCCTGAGAAGATCTCCTTATCATTTGCTGTGATGATCCAAACTCCTGTTCCTGCCATGCCAGATGACGGGTTAAAAGACCCGTCGATAAACAATTTGAATTGAGCAGCAGCTAAGATGATATGGGAATGCATGAATGACGGGTGGGTACACTGTATTGCTTCACGTGTGATTGATTAAACATGCTGGGTTGATGATTCTTCTTGTGCCCCGCTGCATTTCTCATATCTCATATTAATCTAAATATTATAAAGAATTTTGCAAGGAATTCCTGTTTTTCTTCCTTACATAGGCAGTTTAGTTTAGAAGACATCCATTCCTGCATAATTGTATAGAGCTCCTTGTCTTTTATGAGTTCTGGGTTTATTCCCAGATTTGCTGATAGCCATACTGTTCGAGCATAAGGACACTAAAAAAAAAAACACATGTTGCCAAGTTTCTGCTTTGATCTTGCACAGAGAGCATTTTCTCTCATCTTCTGCAATAGCACGCCATTTGTATTTAGTGAAAATACCATTCCACCATGCCTTTCACATCCACATGAATATTTGAAATCTCGTGGGAATTTTACTTTTCCATATGAGATTCCAATCCCATTGGTATCCCGAAGATGAGGCCTGTTTTGACACGAAGAAATTGTAGCCGGTCTTAACCTCGTACTCACCCGATTTTGAACTCTTCCAGATGATTTTATCAGAAGGTAGCTGATGAGAGATTAGGGTTTGATGAATTTGACTGTGACAATCCACCTAAAAAATTGATTCAATTTTCCTACTATCCCATTCTCCTGACATGGTGATGATTTCATTCACCTTTAGACTCCTTACAAGAGTGGCAGTTTCGGGTTTTATGTTTGGGGTGCCATTAATAAGAGAGGGAACGCATGGATCTGAAATAAACACTTGTGCCCCATTTTTGATCTGTCATACTGCACTTGGTTTTATGATATCCCATAGTTGTAGAACATTTTTCCACCATCCTGAATCCACTTGTTTCTTTTTTAGGGAGTAAATGGACTGATTTTTAATATATTTTGCCTTTATTGCCTCCCCCCTAGTCCTTTTTCACTGGACCATAATCGCCAAATTTGTTTACAAAATAAGGCTTGGTAAAACTCATTCATTCTTTTGAATCCTAAACCACCCGTTTTATTATGGTTTGATGCAGTTTCTAAAATATAGTTCGAATTCCATTAATCACCAAATATAGTTCGAATTTACAATTTAGTTTGGTTTCTGAAATTCACTAAATCGAACCGAATGTGGGGATTACTATCTATACGTGTATTTTATTTGAGGCTCACCATCAATGTGGTATGTAATGACATGTGTCGAAGCTTTTAGGGATAAGTTTCTTAAGGATGCGTTTGGTTTGACAGAAAATAGGGAATTTCTATGATATTAGAAGATTTGTTTGTTGATACCTAAATTTTCATTAATAGTCAGAATTTCACTAAATTTTCTAAGCTCGGAATGTAGCAGTGTTGTACAACTGATATTAAAGAGATGGACACCGAATTGAGAAATTGTAAACTCTACTCAAATTTTATTAACCATTATCAAATGAAAAATCAGAATATACAGGGGAGGACACAGCCTGCCTTGCCCCATGCCCAATACGAAAAGCACTCATCAATGCCCTCTCAAAACCCACCCCAATAAAGAAATTAAAAAATATATACAATCAGATTTAATCAATTCTCAGAGTAGAGTAGGAAGATTAACATAATTCTCATTCAACAGTCTTTTAAACTTTGGTGGGATATAATTAAAAGTTGCATTGCTTTTCAAATTCACACCTTTTAAAATAAAAAAAAAAAATTCAAATTCAAATGGTTAAAAATGATGATCAAACAAAAAAAGATAACGTGTGGTACACACATGCATCCAATTCAATTAAGATAAGGTGTAAATTCAATTTTAGACTGATATAAAATATGAACCGGTTCATGAAAATTGAAATCAGTTGTTTTTGAAATTTTACACCAATCATGTTTGATTGTTAAGGTGTAAATTTTGATGACTTTTGTTTACGGAATTTGGAACACACGTCAGTGTAAATATAGCCTATAGCTACAACTTGTAGCTTTAGCCTGCTACAACCTATAGCTTGCAGCAGATGCATCATCGGCTCCTTCCTCCATGCTTCTCTTCACAGTTTGATCTACTACAACACCGAATGAGAGAGAGAGAGAGAGAATTGGAACGAAGAACCACCAGAGAAAATGGAGGAGGCGTAAGAGGCCGTTCGGGCAGAAAGGAGGAGGCACAGCTCACCCACGGTGTGCATTACCCTTCCCTCCGACAAACCATGGCTGCTAGAGGGATTTATTTTAGTGGCTGCCATTACTTCACCTTGCATGCTAAAAAGAAGCCTCAAGCTTCCGTTAGGGGTGTTCACGGTTCGGTTAATCAAATCGTGGGGCTCATTTTGTAATCAAATTGGTAATACTGGTTCTTTGAAAATAAGTAACCGAAATCTATCAGTTAACTGGTTGACCGGTTTGATTAATCGTTGGTTTGGTTCGTCAGTTTTTCGGTTTTTTAATTTTTACAATACATATTATAAAAAAAAATATATATATATATATAATAAAAAATTATAAATATATATATAATATTATATTTTAAATAATAAATAATATATTGTATATTATAAATATACATATTTACATATATTCTGCATATTTATTAATTTATAATATATAAAAATATAAAAAATATATATAATATACATAAAAATATATAGAAATATATGTATAACTTCAGTTTTTTGAGAACACCAAACCGAAACCAAACCGGCTGGTCCAGTTAACTGATATTTTTTGTTCAACTTCGATCGGTTTTTTTAGTTGATTCGGTTTTTCAATTTTTTTTTTTTTTTGCTCACCCTTAGCTTCTGTTGTCGATGTCGTCAATGCCACCGCTAGGAAGGCCGACTTTTCCACCACTAGAGCTAATGAAGAAATGGAGAAGAGAGACGTTAGAGTGAGAAGAATTTTACTTTGGTGGTAGAAAGGGTAAGTTTTACATCGATAATTTCGATGTATTTTTTACATCAATTATAGGTGTAAAAATACTTTAAAATGGAGTTTTACACCGATTTATGGTGTAAATATACACTCTATCCAAGCACTTGCAAAATCTTACCTGGGTGTAAAATTTACCCCGGTTCGATTTTACACATCAAACAAACAAGGCCTATGGGTTCCGACTCTTTTCCCAAATAACATGGGACAAGAACTCTTCACATGCTTTTAAAAAGTTACAAGAAACAAAAACAAAAGCCAATAAAGACAAAGGCAAAACAAAGAGAGGGAATTTAGATTCTTGGAATTTAAATATTCTCTCCAAAACAAAAATCTAACACACATTTAGGGTTTGCTCGTTTTCTCTGTGAGGTCTAACATTTGAAAGCATGGTTTTTAAAATTGACGTGGAGATCAAACCGGTCAAGGATTCGATTATCGGGTCAAATGGTTCGACTATTCGAATCGAACAGTCGGCCCATTTTGACAAAAAAGATAAAAATAAAAATGGTCAAAACCGTTTAAACAGTTAATCATCCAGGTCAACGGTTAGTTGACCAAATTCATTGGTTTTTGAAGAAAATTCAGTTTTGGGGAAAATCGAAACCAGTCACCTAACCGGTTCTTGGCTTTTTTGGTCTAACCATTCAGTTCGGTCCGGTTTTGAAAACCATGTTTGGAAGTGCAATAATTATATTAAGAGGTATATTGGTATTGGTGAACTTTTCTTTCGTCTAAACTCTAAATACAAAAAATGTTGTTTTGAATTCTGAAAATTATCAAATATCTATTTTAACCCCATATATGAGAGTTTGTGTTTATCTTTTCGAGGTTATCATTGGAAAACAAAAAGTTGTATGATTGCATTTTAAGAAATAAGAGATAAAAAGAAATGAACAACTATTTTTTCTCTTAAAATTAAAAGATTTCTTTTAAGATATAAGAATTAAGAGGAAACGAACAAACCCTTACTGTATTTAGATCTCCTATCTACGAAAACCCTAACCACACCTATCCACATGTCACTACAGCCTCAAATTAAGAACATTTTTCATACGGAAAATCTATGATACGGAAAAGATATAATATGGAAAGAGTTTTGAGCAATCAAAACCCATATATGAATTTTGATAAATCACACTTGAATCGCTACCATGTTTATGATTCCAATTTATTGATCAATTATTTTTCAGATATCGTATCTTTTTTCATATCATAGTGAGACGTGGGTATGCGTGGGTCCCGTGGCTAATTAAGATTAGTGGGTAGGAGATTCGAATTGACCTTTACTCTATACCCTATTTGGCAATTGCGTGGTCGTTGGCCTACCATTAATTGACACAATAACCACCACTGGTATCTCATCATGGCCGGCAGCGCCAGTTAAATTTCCATTTTACACAGCTCGATGCTAATGCCACGTGTCATTTCTGAGTAGTGGTTGATTTTGACTATCATTGGGGTATAATAGTTGGATTCAAGATAATAAGAAAGAAACAGTAAATTAAGGAACCCTGTCAAGGGAATTCAACAAAATTTGTTCTGTTTGTCTTTTATTTTCTTTCAAACCAAACATAACGTAATTGACTTGAAATTCAATAAGATTAATTATTTAGGTTGGGTATTTTATCAGTAGAAGCTAAATAAGGTTCCATTTATAATAAGAAAAACATGTTTGAAATTTATCTGGATTCGGATCTAAAATGGGCCCAACATTATTATAACTGTATTTGAAAAATCTCAACTGCTTTTGTAATTTTAATGAGAGAACGATTTTTAGATCTGATACGTTTCTAGAAGAATAATAGAGATAGACCCATACACCTTCCTCCCAAGTCAGCCAAGATCTTGTCAGGAAGGCTCCAAAATGTGGGTCTTGTGGGTCCGGCCCAACAAGTTATTATATACACGAGAGAATTTTAATAAATTTAAGAGTTCAACTATATTACATGGTTCATTTGCTTTTCAATTATTCACATTTCATGTTTTTTGCTTCCTATATGGTAGACTTCATGCATCATACATTTTACTTAAATTTAGACCATGTTTTTCAATGTGAATTGTCTTCTCTTGTTATGAATTTGAAAACAAATTAAAAACATCTAACTTAAAAATAAATTCTTTTTTATTAAAGCAAACACATAAAAAACATGTAATCTTGATTGTAAATGTGTTTTTATTTCTAAAACTGAAATTAAAAAAAAAAAACATGTTATTATTTACCTTTAAATAAAGAAACCAAAAACATGTCATTGAATTTCGGGGTTGAAAATCATATTTTTGTTCAATTAATATATTTCATCATTATGATGGTTTTAATAACGCGATTTCTGTTTTGAAACAAAACCGACTTGTTTTTTGTTCGTAAAACAAAGAATATAAATTTATAATGTCAAAAGGTATCATAGGAAGAGCTTTGACCAATTACCCCCTCCCATGATGAATTTTGATGAATACCACTTGATTGATTACCACTTTTTAAGTTGTAATTTTTTCGGCATAATAGTCGAATCTTTAAACAAAAACACAGTTCAAACAGTATGTTTTTTTTTTCTTTTTTATGCTGCAATTTAAAAATAAATGAAAACAAAAACATTCACAAACAACCCTTAATTGTTACGATCAATCACTAGCCAAGAATAAAAAATAACGTAGCCAAGGGATCTTATTGATCAAAAAAATCTTCCAACTGCATGCGTATGGGAAATTAAAGAGTGAAAAGAATCTTATCCATCCAAACCATATATATATATATATAGCTAACTGATGTTGAAAGGGAATTTGGACACTTTGGCCACCCAAAAAAACAACGGATACTGTGAAACCACCACCTTTGATTACTTCTCATTCTTTCCTTATAGTCTTCAAATGAACCTAAACAAAATCTTACTTTCTTTTCTCTCTAGACTGACCATCTTATACGGCATATCATCTTCTGATCTTGCTGCTTAACTCTTTGATTTCTTCCGTGCTAGATTTAAACTGGCTCCCTATACAAAGTTTCAACCCTTCTTCATCCCCATGCACCTATAAATACCCCCACCATCCCAATACATCTCCTGCATCAGTCAATCACCACCTTATTCTCTCTCTCTCTCTCTCTCTCTCTCTCTAAGCCCATAAAAACAGAACTCATCAGTCATTAATTGTATCATGGGTAAGAAGAGCAATCCATTTCCATCCTTCTTCATCCTGATATTTGTTACAAGTGGTCTGCTGTCTAGAACTGCCAGTTTGTTTCCATCAGACCTCCAATCTCTCTACGTTGACACTAGGCTCGGTTTGGACGCCAAGGCTAAAACCTCGGCCTCCATTGATTATGGTAATATCACCCAAGTTATTCCGGCTGCCGTTCTCTATCCGGCGTCACAGGACGACATTGCAGCACTGATAAGATTCTCTTTTGAGTCTCCAGTTCCTTTCCTTATAGCTGCAAAGGGCATGGGTCATTCAGTCAATGGACAAGCAATGGCTCCTGATGGTGTTGTTGTGAACATGAGATCATTGAACAATGAAGAGAACGGAAGTCGGATTAATGTGTCTAGGAGCACTACATCAATGGCGATTAATTGGTACGTAGATGCTGGTGGGGAGCAGCTTTGGATCGATGTGCTGCGTGCCACCCTTGAATATGGCCTTGCACCAAGGTCATGGACTGACTTCTTGTATCTAACTGTGGGTGGGACTCTATCTAATGCTGGTATAAGCGGCCAAACCTTTCGTCATGGTCCCCAGATCAGCAATGTCTATGAGTTGGACGTTGTTACAGGTAACTCCATAGCCATTTAAGTGTACCTACTTCTCATTTCAGATCTGATTCAAACACAAACATGCAAACCTGGCTACATGACCAATCCAGTACTGAATATATAGATATATAAGATCCATGTGGTATGTGTCCTTGCATAAGTGACATGTTCATTTGTGAATGGGTATAACATAGCCAGGTTCACACACTTGTGTTCACAGCAGATGATCAATATATTGTCAAGTATACGTCACATCTAGGAGATTGCTAGGGTGACGATATAATAGATGAGATGGTCGCTCGGTGTTCCTCCAAAAATCAAAGCAAGTGGGGGCCTCAGTGATATTAAGCCATATATATAAACGTTTTTCACAATTGAAAACAGGCAGCCAAAATAACCAACCAGCTGGTATTCATTAAATTCAAATAGCCTTCACATTGTTGTCCGGTTATGCATCCGGTCTGAGTCTGCAATTAATAAATTAAACCAACACGCACTAAATCTAAATGTGTGGATTGTTATGATACAGGAAAAGGAGAGTTAGTGACCTGCTCCAAACACACAAACTCAGAGCTGTTTTATGCAGTATTGGGAGGTCTTGGCCAGTTTGGCATCATCACTAGAGCAAGAATTGCATTGGAAAAGGCCCCAAGCACGGTATAATTCATTCATCATTAAGATATCAGGGCTTATAGAATTGTGTAGATGATAATTTAGCCTCATTTTATATTAAAGTATACATTTAGATAAGGTTTTAAGTATTGGGTGTATCGTATCATATGTTGAATTTTTTATACATTTATTTAAAGGTTTTTCAGGAAATTAATTATTTATTGATTAAATAATATATATATATATATATAGTGAAAATTTGAAAGAAAACTAAAAGAAATAAAATGCATGGGGTAAAATGTATCCATACACCCTGCGAATACATTTGGGTGTATTGATACTTTAAACCATGCATTCAGAAAAAAGGCCTACTCAATATTGGTCCCAGCTATCTAAGGTATTTGGGAGGGCAGCAGTTTTAACCTTTGGCATGTTTTACACAAAGTAGCCACTTTTATATTCAAACTCATATTCTTATGCTTGTTAGCTCCAGATTTTACCATTAAACCTAATAATTAATGTCTCCCTGTAGGTTTATTGTTGTCATCTATATATGTTGTAAAATTGCTTGCAGGTGAAGTGGATGAGTTTGTACTATGTAGACTTCTTTGCTTTTACAAGAGACCAAGAATTTTTTATCTCAACCTATACAAGTCATGAGAACAAGACATTTGATTACATTGAAGGTACCCTCGTTATGCAACATGACACATCAGATGATCCACGAATAACTTCCCTAGCAAAACAGTATGGCATTGTTTACACCATAGAAGTGGCCAAGTACTACGACGATCTCACTATCAACAAGGATAGGATTGATGAGGTATGTCTTTTCTTCACTGTAATTCTGTAAAGTAAAAAGGTCACGTTTTTGTTTTCATTTGTTCTTGAAATCAAGGTTCTAAATATCGATACACGCTGAGACTCTGTACGGAGTGTACGTATTAGCCTGTATCTTAGGGATGTAAATTTTGTTTAGTTGTATTTAGACTTAAAGTATATACTTGAAATATTATTGGATTGAGGTGGATTCATATTTGATCCAATTATATACAAGTAGCTTAATTAGAATATGTATAGAGTTTAATTAGACCGAATTTAAAATTCGGACTAACCATTTGCATACATACTAATTTGGGAATCTTTAGTGCAGGAACTAAAATTGTTACTTGAAGGATTGAGCTTTATTCCTGGCATGATCACCACAACAGATGTCTCCTATCTAGATTTCTTAAATAGAGTTCGAACTAAAGCATTCAAAGTCCAGTCACAAGAGCAGGGGGATGTTCTTCATCCGTGGCTTAATCTCTTTATACCCAAATCTCGGATCTTTGATTTCAATTCTGGTGTTTTCAAGGGAATCCTCCTGAAACAGAACAAGACCGCTCTAAACCGTTTCTATCCCATGAACCGAAACAAGTAAGCATATATGACCTAACCAATGTCACTATCAGTAACCATTCAACCTAACAGCTTTAAGTTGTTAGGTGAAGTCCCTGAATATATTTTTATTCTCAAATACACCACCTTACACAAAATTCTATCGGATTTGAAGCATGAATAAGCACATGTCCACTCATATCTTGTGCAAAACTTACTTAATTATAATAGGAGCAGCGATCACTTGGTCAAATAGGCTTTGATACCATATGAGAGAACCGTTCAACCTAACAGCTCAAACTGTTAGCTGAGGATTCTGAATATGCTTTTATTCTATAATAAATAGTTACTACCAACTGATAGAGCACAAGGATAGGGGTGCCAATGGACCTGTTTGTTTGGACGGATTGGACGGATCAATAAGACATTGAATTGGACCAGTCCATCCATTATGGATTTATATTGGATTGGGTTGGATTGAACCAATATCAGGTCCATTGATAGATAAAAGATAAGAATACACGTGTCAATGGACCAGGTTCAAGTTAGAACCTATCTAAATTAAAATCAATTTGGACAGATTAGACAGTCTAAACATAGAATTGGACTGGGTGAAAAATGATTCAAAGTATTCATTGGATTGGATTGGACCTATCCATCCATAATGGACTCATATTGGAATGGATTGGATCGGTATGGACCAAATCTGGTCGAATTGACACCCCTACACAAGGGTGTTTAAAAAAGAAGGGTGATTAATTATGTACGCTCAATTAACACCTCAATGTGCATTGCAGGTGGGAAGGCAGGATGTCTTCAGTGATTCCAGATGAAGATATATTCTACCATCTTGCACTACTGCGATCAAGTGGGATACATGATCTGGAGTTTTTTCAGAGACAAAATAGAGAAATACTGGAATTCTGTGACAAGGCTGGCATCGAGATTAAACAATATCTTCCTCACCACGAATCCAAGGCAGAATGGATCAAGCATTTTGGGCCCAAATGGAACACTTTCAAAGCAAGGAAAGCCATGTTCGACCCAAAAGCAATATTGTCACCAGGGCAAAGGATTTTCAATTCCTTGTAAGAAAATTGTCTGTGCCATGAAATTCTAATGTATAGCAGGCATATATTTAAATCCAATAAAATCTCCAAGGACATTTGTTTTCTTGGAGATAATCAGTCAGTCAGGTAGTTGTATCAAAGAGTTGAAAATTTTATTTTTGTTGGTAATAGTAGTTGGTTTGAACCATAATTCCACTATGGTTTATTTCATATCTAATTATAATTTTGTGGGGTGATAGTTTCTAATTTTTACACTAGCATTCTTTGTGCTTAATGGGATTGCTTGGTCAAAGTCTATAGTTTGCTCTCAAAACTACGTGTTTGGACTTTGGACTTTTCTTCCAGTATAAACCGAATAATGTACAAAGTTTTGTGAAGGTTGATAGAAAAGAATAGAGAAACAGAAAGTTGCGGGTAAGTATATTTGAGTTTTATGAAAGTTCTTGTGAGCCTTCTCTCAGCTTTCTTGCTCTTATTTTCTATCGAAGTTTTGTGAAGGTTCTTGTAAACTTTCTCTCAATCTTTAAGGCTTGAAAGACAATCACCAAAGTCAGCAATTACTGCAACTAATGGCATATAAGACTTTCACATGGGTAGACCAAAGGATGGTCTTCGGCCTTCCTATCGACCATCAATCAAGTTCCTTCTTTCTATTATCTAGAGTTTCAATCTATCGAAAATCTTTTTTTTTTTCCTATATTTTGGGTTTGGTAATTTGTCAATCATCATGTTGCATCATTTATTAATATTTAAAATCACTAAAATCATGCAACTCTTTCTTACTATTCAAGAGTTTCAGTGAATCTGAAATGATACACACCAATACATTGCGATATTTTAAACCTTATTAAGGTCTTAACTATTTTATAGATGATATAAATTAGGTCTTACCGAATCTGAAACATGTTTAAATAATGGGTAAAATATAAAAACCTCCCTTGAAGTTGACAATCATAAAAATTCCCCTATGGTTTCATTTTCAGAAAAACCTCCTTTGTGGTATACCTCTTTTATTTTTTTATTGTCATGGATAGAAAATGTTGGCCTAATGCATTAGTTTTTTTAAATACCCATTTTACCCTTACACCTATCAATTTATATGAAAATTTATTAAAATACCACCAAAGAGTTTTCGCTTTTAATCTAAAAAATCCCCAAGTTAGATAGAAAAGAACAAAGTAATTTTACTTTATAGAAACATTAGGCCTAGTGAAGTTTAGAAGGGCAAATCTGACATTTTAAATTATATTGAAAGATTCCCTTAGGGTAACTTCGTAACTTTGAAGTCTTCATTATTGGAACAAAAGTTTTTGGTAAACTATAGGGGAGGTTTCTATGAAAGTGAAACCTCAAGGGAGGTCTTTATGATGGTTAGAAACTTCAGGGGAGGTTTCTATATTTTACACTTGGCATAAACCATGGATCCTATTTCCAACACAAGAAATTGAGATAGAGGAGTTACTTCCTCCTAATGCTGTAAAGAGTTCAGATTTCCTCCTCATAGAATGACCCTTACACCTACTTCATAGCAAGTTTCAGCTAAGCTTGGATCTCTTGCAAGTAAAAACTCTGCACACAAGACCCAACCGCACAATAGGAATATTTCCCATACATGTTTGTTAAATTCATGGGGAGATATTCCCAATTTATGTATGAATTCACATGATTTAACAGTGTGTGTACAAAGTTTTTTGCTTGCAGGGAATCTCATCCCATTGTAGCCGCACATAGGAAAAACTGCCCATACTAGTATGCTTCCATTTGAGCACAGATCGATTGCAAGCAAAAATTCTACTAACATAACATCTCGCAACACATTGGAAATATCTCTCATACATGTATGTTAAATTCGTGAGATGTTCCCAATGTATCGCTGGATTCCCATGCTTTCAAAGTGTGTAGAGATTTTGATTGCAATGAGTCCTAGTTGTTTTTCTTCATGGGGAGATCTACTCTCAATACATAGGTGCAACCTACTGTCAGGTGTGTAAGGAGGAAATCCAAATTCACCGTAAATGGGTGGAATTGAATCAAATATAAGGTGGAACTGTACTATGGGGCCAGTGACAAAAGACCCCCTATAATATGGGATTAGTGACAATTACCTCCCTAAACTTTCATTTATGACAAAGACCCCCTAAACTTTCACTTTTTGACAAATACCCCCTTAGCCATTAAGTCGGATGACACAATGCATTAAGTTACCAAAATACTCACCTAAACTATACTTATTTTCTTTTCATCACCCTTTTCTCTTAAACCCTAATTAACCAAACAATACATCCATTTTCTCCAAACAAAACAACTAAAATAACAAGAATCATTTCACTGATACAGAAAAACAAGTTTCTTTAAATTCTTGTTTAATTGCAAAGACATGAATGTCTCTCTTCATCTTAAAATATAAAAACTATTCACTCCTTTCTCTAATAAATAAATTAAAAAAAAAACAAATGAAACTTTAAATTTATATCTATAAAAGAAACCTCTACCATTCATTTGAATTTTGGATCCAACCAGAAATTTGTAAGGATCTATTAGGGCAATTGATCTTTACCAAAAAAAAAATATTAGACCAACAGAGAGGACTTCAATATTATATTTAGAAAACTAATCAAATCAAAAATCACTCAAATAAATAAGAAAAAAGTAGTCAATGGATTTAAACGTTTTAAATAACTAAATAAGAACATTTTTTAAGTTAACTGACAAAACTTTAACAAAGGGGGTATTTCTCACAAAGTAAAGTTAAAGAGGGTCTTTGTCACGAATGAAAGTCTAGGGAGTAATTGTTATGACACATAGTAGAGGAGGTCTTTGTCACAAATGAAAGTATGTGGGGGGTTAATTGTCACTAGCCCCATAGTACAAGGGGGTCTTTGTAACTTACCCTTATTTATATTTGATTCGAATCAAATCTATACTACTATAAAAAGTACAAATAGAAACTAAAATTTCTAGAATTTTTTTTGACTAAAATACCCCATTTTTTGAAATATGGCCCCTCTACTGTGAGGGTAAAAAATGTAATTTGTATACTATTATTCAGTGCATTCAATTCCTTCTTTTTAAATCTCACATTTAGACTATGTTTCGTTTAGAGGAAAAAGTAGGGAAAAAGGAAAACCTTTAGAAACCTTGTATTGGTTTTCCTATCTTAACTTTCCTTTCCCTACTTGATGCAGCGCGATCCGGTCACTCCTAGCTGGCACTCACGTGGCTCCTGAGAGGTACCGGAGACGAGAAGAAAGAAGAAGAACTCCCGAGGGGTTTGCCCGGTGGGAACACTTCGATGATTAAGTCAGTATTCTATGCAAGAAGTAAAGGGAAAACGAAGGCTAAGAGTGCAGATTGCGCAGGTGGTTCGAAGATACCTTGTTCCTTGAAAATCAGCTTCGTATAACAGAATTTCGTAGCTTTAGGCCCTCTGGCTTCTGACAGGGCAAGTATAACCGCCACTATCAGTCTGCCACAGCCGTTACAAGCAAGGCTGAGGTGGCACGCGCGGGGTCGTCGTTGCAGGGTACGTGCCTGTCAAGTGTAAGGCACCTTCTAAAGGTGGCAGGCGCAACGCTGTCTGACGAGGGGCATGGCTACTGTCCCCACATTTGTCGGGTACAGTGGTCGGGCAGGAGATCTTTCGGCAGTGCATCGAACTACCCTTGCATGAGTTACCCTATGTCGAGCTATCCCATTGGCAGTGAGCTGCTTGTGGCAAGCTATGTCGAGCTATCTGGCCCGAAGTGTTTTCACTCCGGGGTGTCTAGAAATGGGTCGGTGAGCTCTAGTCGGGGAGTGGTCCAAAGTCCAGCGAGAGGAGCTCTCGTATAGAGAGAGGTTAGGGTACCCCGACCTCAGGGTATCCCGAAGTGCCTTAACCCCAGGGAGGAGACGCATGCAAGACGGCTTCTAGCTAGTAGTTTATCCGTCTAGTTGCCAAGCTCAACTCGATGGGACCCTCCCCCGAGTTGTGGTCATGTTAGTTGTGCTGTCACGCTGAGTCACTATTTGAGCAAGGTCACGCCCACGTGTACCTGTGCTACGAAGTCGGGCCAAATCACCCTCCATCAATTGCCCCCCACTCCCTGAGCTGGCGGCGATGACCCAACACGAGGAGGTCATGATGCGCCGGGTGGATTTGACATCGGTATTCATGCCGCTTTGTCGCGCGCTCCATCTAGTTGGACCAGTCTAGTGCCCAGTTTGATCAAAAAAGACTCGAGTCGCGTCCAAATTATGCACGGATCTCACACGATTTGGACTTCGCGAATGCCAAAAATGCGCTAAACCGTTTTTGCCTCGAGGAACCCGCAGCTGTAGCTATAAATAGGGGGACCCTTGCCAATTTTCTTCACCACAAAGCTCTCGTCGTCAGCATTTGATCTCACGTCAGAGGTCTCTTAGCTCGGGTCTTCCAGTTCGTCTTGTTCTCCTAGTCTAGTTACGTTCCTTTAGTGAGTCCTCCTGGGCTTCCTTTCCCCTTTTAATTTATTTCTTCCCTTCAGTTCACTATGTCATCTAGTGTAGGTAGCCTTATCGATGAGCCCGAGGTGGGTACCTCGGCTCGGAGTGGCTCTTCTGCTGCTCAGCCATCCGAAGTACGGGTGGCTTCGGGTCATCTGGCGTCCACCTCCCACCGAGGTCGAGAGCCAGATCAGTTCAGCCCTTCTATAATGACTTCGGAGAGGCTTCAGGACCTCATACAGAGGTTCAACCTTCCTAGGGAATACTCATATAGCCTTCCCACCGGCAACTTTCCATGGGAGCACAGTCCTGACAAGATTGTGATCTTTAGGGAGCAACTGATAGCCGGGATTCGACTTCCTCTTCACCCTTTGATCGTTGAGGTGTTGGTACACTTTAACATCACCCTGGACCAACTCTACCCAAACTCTATATGGAATGTGGTGGGGTCCGTTTCTCTTTGCTTTGACCATTCTCTCTCCATAGATTTAGATATTCTTAGCACAATTTTGGCCATAAAGAAGAGTGCTTCGGGCGCTCTCCCCGGGCACAGGCGGTCCTACTACCTATCCCCCGCCCGGGTTTCAAACTCATGCACAACCTCCCGAGTAAAGTTCCAGCTTGGAAGCGGGACTACTTTGTAGTTCAGAGCAACACAGGGTGGCCCTTCCCCATTGATTGGAGGAGGGTTGTTCAAGACCCCGGTGTCATCCTAGACGGGAAGACCAAGAAGGCGCTCCAGTCACTGGCTCAGCTCGGGTTGAATCATAAAGGCTTCACATCCGAGGAGAAGCTCATCCAGGCCATCTTGAGCCCAGGTAGGTTTTCCTTCATTTCGGCTTTCTATTCATATGTTTACTTCGAGTTGCTGATGTCGTGTTTTGCTGCAGGTCCCATGGAGGCGGAGAGAATAGATAACTAGAAGCTCTTCTGCCAGATGAAGAGAAAGAAACGTGTAGCCAAGAAGGCACGCGTTGAGTCCCCGCGAGCTTCAACCAAGCCCCAACCTCCACAAACTTCAGCCACGGGGCCCGAGGTGGTAGCAGAGCCTATCATCGACTTGGAAGAAGGGGTTGTGCCTCAGGGGCCCGAGGTGATAGCAGAGCCTACCGTTAGGCCCACCGAACCTGCTGCCAAACCCGTCGGACTTGCTAGTGAAAGCGTTGCCGAGGCTAGTGCTGCAGGTGCTGCTGCCAGGGCTCATCCTGCCAAAGCTGCCACCGAGGCCTCTGAGAGTTCCACTCGTGATGTGGAGATGATGGCATCTAGCTCGGAGGGTCAGGGGATCCAAACTGGCTACATACCCGGGGGAGGTCAGCGAGTGGGCTGAACTCACTCCTGGTCAGCTCGGTGCCTGAGCTACCACTCATACTATGGTGGTGAGTCTCTCTTCTCTTTTCTTCTTTTTTTTTTTCAGTTTCCCTCTTGATCAGTTTCCCTTTTGCAGGTGAACTCCGCCATTCGCGCCTTGACCCTTCAATCAGACTAGCACCTGAGGTGGACTCTGGAGGCTGAGAAGTCATCCCGCGCAGCCCATATTGAGTTGAGGGCAGCTTGCTATCAGGCCCACCACCTGGAGAGTGATGCCTCAGCTCAGAAGAGCTTCATCGAGGTGTTAATAGCAGAGAAGTGGGAGCTGGCCCGAGGCAAAGATAAGCTGAGGGCCGAGGTAATTGGGCTCAAGGTCGATCAGGAGGCCTTAGGGCTCGAGGTGAACAGCCTCAAGGCTGAGCGGGATGCCCTAAAGCTCGAGGTGCAAGGCCTCAAGGAGGAAAAGGGGAAGCCGGAGCACGAAGTGGGGTACCTCCAGGAAGATATAAGAGAGAATATTGTGATCTTCGAGGGTGCTCTCAAGGAGGCCAAGACTCAAGCCGTCATCGACTACGTCAATTCTTCAAGGTTTGACGACGTGATGACGGAGGCCTACAGTAAGGGCTTCAAGCTCAGTCGGTGGCTAATCAGGCACCTCTACCCCGATCTGGATACGAGCGCCACCACTACTTCGTGGATCACTAACGACATCGTGCGTCAGTCAAAAGATGACCCCGATTCCAAAGATGAGGGCGTCGAAGATGAAGTAGAGGATGCTGGTCCAGTTACTGCCCCCGAGGAGGTCTGCTCCTGAAGTAGTTTGCTCTTTGTATTTGTAAACTGAATCTTCTCCCCTTTTCTTTCTTGTAGTTAAGACATTCTCAATGGAATTTATGTACTGAACCTCCTGTAATGAAGAGATTTTTTCTTTCTTTTTGCCAAAAGTTTGTGCAATTTATTTTGTGGAGTGGTCATTCACCCCAAGCTGTTACCCTATCGAATTGAACTTCCAAAGTAGGTGTTCCTTAACGACCGTCGTGGCCCCAAAATGTTTAGTAGGGGTAGCTTTGTGTATGCCGGGGTGAGGGACATAGTAGGGGTAGCTTTGTGTATGTGGGCTATTTGTTGTAAGGTTTGTACCTGTGCTGCAAGTGCTTAGTTCATGTTGACGGGGCAACTTAGTTTTTTACGCTGTCGGGGCTTCTTCATTAGCTCGGTGTTTCAGCCCTTACGCTGGAGGAGTGGCTCGTGGCCCGCTCTAAGGGTCTGCCCATGCCATAGAGGCGACCTGGTCCTATGGTGTCAAGGTCATATTAGATCAATATTCCGACCCTTAGGCTTTTGGGAGTGGCTCGTGGCCTACTCACTTCTTATAGATAGTATTTTCTTAGGTTGACAATATTCCATGCCCGAGGTACTTGTTTCCCTTCGAGGGTCTCGAGCTCGTATGTTCCTTCCCTGAGCACTCGTTTCACTCGGTAAGGGCATTCCTAGTTGGAACCGAGCTTGCCAGCCTGGGCTCAGGTACCATAACTTTACGAAGGACCAGGTCGCCAACGCGGAGATTCCACTTCTTGACCCTGGCGTTATAGTATCGAGCTACTCTCTGCTAGTAGGCTTCTGTCCTGATGTATTCGAGGTCCCTTACTTCGTCAAGTAGATCGAGGTTGGTACGTAGCTCATCATCGTTTGTCTGATCACTGTATGCTTCTAATCGTAGCGTAGGTATTTTGATCTCTGTGAGAATCACTACTTCGGTGCCATAGGTGAGATTGAAGGGTGTTTCTCCCATGGCGGTCTTCTCTGTGGTTCGGTAGGCCCATAGAACACTGGGTAGTTCATCTGCCCATAATCATTTAGCTCGGTCTAGTCATACTTTTAGTCCACGGAGGATGGCTCTGTTCGTGACTTTTGCCTGACCATTTGCTTGAGGGTGTGCGACTAAAGTAAAATTCTGTCAGATTCCCATGTCCTGGCACCAGTCTTGGAATTTGATATTCTCAAACTGCTCGCCGTTGTCAGAAATCAATACTCGAGATAATCCGAAGCGGCACACGATGTTCTTCCAAAAGAAGTTTTGGACATTTCGGGATGTGATCGTTACAAGGGGTTCAGCTTCTAACCATTTGGTGAAAGAGTTCACTGCTACTACTAAAAACTTCCTCCCACCTGTTGCTGGCGGGAATGGTTTGAGTAGATTGATGCCTCACTGTGTAAAGGGCCATGGGTTGGTGAGATACTTGAGGTCGGCAGCGAGTTGGTGGTGAATATTGGCATGTCTCTGGCATTTGTCACATTTTCTAACGAGTTTAATAGCATCTGCCTTCATTGCTGGCCATTAATACCCCTGTTGAAGTGCTTTCTAGGCAAGGCCCTGCCCCCCAAGTGCCCGCCGCACAACCCCTCATGAGTGTCGTGGAGTACGAGCTCGGCTTCGGTAGGCCGCAAGCAACACAGATAGAGAGCGTGTAAGATCTCCTATACAGCCGTTCGTCTATCATGACGTATTTGGTTGTCTGGCGCTGCACCTTTATAGCTACATTGCGATCTGCAGGGAGGGTCCCGTGTAGCAAGAAGCTCGCGAGTGGGTCAATCCAGCTCGACTCTGCTTGAACGACGGGAGCGACCTCCTTTGCCCCCCCCCCCCCCCCGAGAATGCTAGGCCGAGGCAAGTCCTCTATGTACACGGTTCTCATGGGGATGTCGCTGGCGCTGGCTAGTCTGGACAGGGCGTCGGCCTCAGCATTCTATGACCTTAGGATTTGTCTGATGAAGTGTGATTGAAAGTTGAGTAGTGCCTCTCTGACTTTGGTCAAGTAGGCAGTCATGGTTGGCTCGCGAGCTTCGTACTCGCCCATGACCTAGTTAACCACGAGCTGGGAGTCGATGCAGACAACGATGTGCTTGGACTTGACTACCCTATTGGTTCGAGGAACCATCTACATGAAGGATCCAGGGCTCTTCATCCCAACTCATGTTTGGCCGAACTAGGAGAGATGCCACACTGGCTGCTACCTTACGGTGCTTAGACTCGATCGGCCTGGGAGCTTTGGGCTCACCCGAGTTGGGGGCCTCGTGCTCAACCGGCCTAGGGACTTCGGAGCTGAATGTGAACTCGGTGATGAAATCCGCTAAGGCTTGGTCCTTAATGGCAGTTCACGGATTGTACTGGAGGTCGTACTCGTTGAGCTCAATGACCCACTTCATCAACCGACTAGAGAGCTCGGGCTTAAGTAAGACTTGCCTCAGAGGTTTGTCGATGAGAACGATCGACACACTAGCAAGGTATTTCTTGAGCTCGTCAAACGCGAGTTGACAGTCTTGGGTCCATTCGAACCTTTTGCTCTTGATTGCCTTAAAGAACGGAAGATAGCGGTCAGTCAATTTGGACATGAAGCGGCTTAGGGCGGCTACGCAGCCATTCAACCTCTGAACCTCCTTCAACTTCTGGGGTGGTCTCATATCTAAAATGGCCTTGACTTTGTCCGGGTTGGCCTCAATGCCACGTCAGTTGAAGATTTATCCTAGGAACTTGCTCGAGGTCACACCGAAGACACACTTGTTTGGGTTCAGTCTCATATTAAACTTACGCAGAATTTTAAAAACAGAATGCAAATCTTGTATTCTCATGTGAGAATTCGGTTTTGACGACCATGTCATCTACATAGCACTCTAGTTTTCTGCCGATTAATGGCGCAAACAATTTATTTACAAGCCTTTGAAAGGTTGCCCCTGCGTTTTTCAACCCGAAGGGCATAACCTTGTAACAGTACATACCGAACTCCATGATGAAGGCAGTCTTTTCTTCGTCTACTAGGTCCATCTTGATTTGGTTATAGCCTGAATAGGCATCCAAGAAACTTAGCAACTCGTGCCCTAAGGTCGCGTCCACCTAGCGGTCATTTCTGAGGAGCGGGAAGCAGTCTTTTGGGCAAGCCCGGTTCAGGTTGGTGTAGTCGGCACACATGCGCCACTTTCCATTGGCCTTCTTTACCGAGATGGGGTTGGCTACCCAGCTCGGGTATTGGACTTCTCTTATGAAGTCAGCTGCGAGGAGCTTCTCGACCTCCTCGTCGATCGCTTTCCACCGCTCCGGGGCTAGGTTGCGTTTCTTCTGTCTAACAGGCCTAACTACAGGACCAGTATTCAGCTTGTGAGTTATAAGGTCGGGTCTATATCGGGCATCTCTACCGCAGACCATGCAAAAATATCCAAATTTTGAAGTAAGAAACTTACCAGTTCGGATCTTAGAGGTTCCTGGACGAAAGCACCGATCTGAAGCGTCCGAGTTGGGTCTGCCGCTGAGGTCAAGACTGTGACGGTTTCTTCTATGGGCGCAGCTCATTCTTCACCTTGCTCCGTAGGCCGCTCCAGTTCGAGGTCATCGGCTTCCTTGGTCTTTCCCTTCAGGGCGGTGACATAGCACTTGCGGGACTCGAGCTAGTCGCCCCGCGCTACCCCCACACCGAAGTATGTAGGGAACTTCATAGCCAGATGGTAGGTGGAGACCACCGCCCGCAGGATATGGGTGATCGGCCGACCTATTATGGCATTGTACGGGAGGGGGTCGCGACCACCAAGATGTCGTGGTTGAGTCTGACTACGTAGGGACATGTGCCGACTTCCATAAGTACTGTTATCTTCCCAAGGGGCCGGACTTCTTCTCCATTGAAGCCTACCTAAGGAGTGTCCACAAGCCTCAAGTTACTTTTCTACAACTGCAGCTGGTCGAACGCAGCTTTGAAGAGGATATTTGCCGAGCTGCCCGAGTCAACAAGTACGCACCTGACCTCGAAGTTATTGATCCTCAACTTTATCACAAGTGCGTCATTGTGGGGGTAATGGACCCCTCACGCATCATCTTCCGTGAAGAAAATTGGCTCTTTTGTCCTTGGCCGCTTCGGAGGATTCTGTTCTTCCCAGACGGCTTCGCGAAATGACGTCCGAGCTACTGCTGAAGTGCAGCCCGTGATGATCAATCCTCCCACTATGATGTGGATGGTGCCCCGGACCGGCCTCTCTTCCGAAGGCTGCCTCTGCGAATTTTCGGTCAGCCTGCTGCTAGACTCGGGAGTGTCGTTGGGATTTCCCCTCAAACAGGGTGGCCACTTCACATACGGAGCGTCGTTGATCGCCATCAAGATTTCAGCCCACTTCATGTTCAGTGGGGTGTAATCAGTTCAGTCTGTTGTAGGAGCTCGGAACGACTGACCTGGTTTTACCCCCCGAGCTGCGTCCTTTTTCTTTTGGTTGTTCCCTTGGCTAGAAGGCTCTCCTTCCCTCTTCCTCTTTTTGGGCGCACTCTCGCCCTTCTGGTTGATCTCCTCTTTGGAGGATATGAACTTGTCTGCAAGCTTATGAAATTCAGTTATGGCCACTGGTTGGTTGACGACCATGTGCCATTTGAACTCTTTGTGCGTCACGCCTTTCTTAGCTGCTGCAAGGCGCACGGTGGGGTCCAAGCACGGTATCTGCATGCAAGCATCATTGAACCGCTTGACATAGACCCGGGTGGATTCTCCTTCTCTCTGTACTATGTTGAGGAGGCTCTCTTCAGTTCGCAGGCATCGCTTACTGGTAACAAAGTGGGACGTGAAAGCCTGCGCGAACTGTGCCCAACTTCTTATTGATCCGGGCGTCAGGTTCTGGTACCATGTGTGAGCTACTCCTCTAAAAGTGGTGGAGAAGGCCACGCACATGCACGACTCACTTGCTCTTGCTAGGTGCATCTGCAACTAGAAGGCATCTATGTGATCATTTGGGTCGAACAACCCATCGTACTTATCAAGAGGGTGGAGCTTGAAATCTTTGGGCATTGGGATTGTCAGGAGCTCGGGAGATAGGGGGATTGAACTAAAAGGATGGGTGCCTTGACCTCGCCCGAGCTTACCTCTTCTTTGCCTCCGAGCTCGGGTAGGTCGTGGGTGGCAGACCGGTGAGCTCGGCGGTGATGTCTCTACTTCCTGGCGGGCTCAGCATTCGTGCTGCTTACTTATGTACTATCAGGAATGGTGTGTGCCGAAAGTAGCTCGGGCCGCTGGTGATGGCTTCAGACAGAGGGCTCCTGCTTGGAACCTGTGGCTAGGATTTTGAATCGGTTTTCTAGGAGCGGAGTACCAGGCCTTGAGGGCTGAGGCGACATGGGTCTGGCGAGCTGAGGTCCTCCTGACCTGACTGCCCGTGGTGAGGTCGAGGCGGCTGGTATTTCTTGTCTGCCGTGGGTGGAGGCATGGCTCCTTGGAGGGTTCTAGGGGGCCTCTCCTTGGTGAGATGGGTGCTCCTCCTGTCGGCGAGACCTAGCTCACTGTGAGACTGGGTGTCAAGGGGGAAGTTGTGATTGCTGAAGCTGAGGTTGAGGTAATAGGGGAAACTACTACTGATACTGATACTGGGAGACCTGGTGCAGCACATGTTGTTGATAGAGCTGAAGTTGCTGGAACTGTTGCATTTGGGCATGCATGGCCCGCATGCACTGCATCAAGTCCTCTAGTTGGTTCGGGCTAGCCGCTAGGGGCACGACCGAAGGTTCGGTGAACGTCGCTCCGACTGTAGCAGGGAGTGGCACGACGACAGATGCCACTGCAAGAGGCACATTCAAGCTGGGGATTCCGTCCACCAAGAGGGGGACGGTGAACTGTCCGATGCAGACAGTAGGAAGCTGGGATTGTTCCCTAGAGTTATCCATTTCTGTGCTTCGTCTGACGTTGCTAGAGGAAGCCATGAGTGTTGGGTTTTTGGAGAGTAAAGAGACGTGAAAGTTTGGAGAAAAGCTTTTCAAAGCGTTTCCCATAGACACCGCCAAATGATGTAGCGCGATCCGGTCACTCCTAGCAGGCACTCACGTGGCTCCTGAGAGGTACCCTGAGACGAGAAGAAAGAAGAAGAACTCCTGGGGTGTTTGCCCGGCAGGAACATTCCGATGATTAAGTCAGTATTCTGTGCGAGAAGCAAAGGAAAAACAAAGGCTAAGAGTGCAGATTGCGCAGGTGGTTCGAAGATACCTTGTTCCTCGAAAATCAGCTTCTTATAACAGAATTATGTTGCTTCAGGCCCTCTGGCTTCTGATAGGGCATGTATAACCACCACTGTCAGTCTGCCACATCTGTTACAAGCAAGGCTAAGGTGGCACGCGCGGGGCCGTCGTTGCAGGGTACATGCCTGTTAAGTGTAAGGCACCTTCTAAAGGTGGCAGGCGCGACGTTGTCAGACGAGGGGCATGGTTGTTGTCCCCAGATTTGTCCAGTACGGTGGTCGGGCAGGAGATCTTTCGGGGGTGCGCCGAACTACCCTTTCATGAGTTACCCTGTGTCGGGCTATCCCATAGGCGGCGAGCTGCCTATGGAAAGCTATGCCGAGCTACCTGGCCCAAAGTGTTTTCACTCCGGGGTGTCTAGAGATGGGTTGGTGAGCTCTCGCCGGGGAGTGGTCCGAAGTCCAGTGGGAGGAACTCGGGTATAGAGAGAGGTTAGGGTACCCTGACCTCAGGGTATCCCGAAGAGCCTTAACCCTAGGGAGGAGACGCAGGCAAGACGGCTTTTGGCGAGTAGTTTATCCGTCCAGCTGCTAAGCTCAACTCGATGGCACCCTCCCCCCGAGTTATGGTCATGTCAGTTGTCCTGTCACGCTGAGTCACTGTTTGAGCAAGGTCACGCCCACGTGTACCCGTGGTGCGAGGTCGGGCCAAATCACCCTCCATCACTACTTTTTCCTTCAAACCAAACATAGCCTAAAGGTATTTACTCCCATTCACCCTCATTGAATCATATATTTAAAGCATTTTTATTTATTCTCATCATTAAATAATATTAATTAAATCCATACATAATAAATTAATAATTCTAATAACATATTTAAAATCCAAATGGAAAATTAGTGTTTTCATTTAGGTAGTGGTAAGAAATTAAACCATTTTAGCTTAAATGGGCTAACTCATGTTGCCACAAATAAACAATAAAAATTCAAAAATAGATAAAATGCAAAAAATATAGAAATTGAAGAAAATTTTGGAAACATTTTTAACATCACACATTTGACATATAAAACAATAATAAGGGTGTAGAACTTTCTTTTTGACTAAGCTACCCCTATTTTTGAATTTATTCCCTCTTTAATTCTGAGGGCTAATAATGTAATATCATTTACAATTTTTCACATCATTTAATTCCCTCTCATTAAGTCTTATATTTAAGGTATCAACTCACATTCTCTCACATTAAATCTTGTATTTAAGGTATTTTTTTTATTTAATAAATCCAATAATTAGAGCTTTATCAAATACTTTTTGACAATTTGAAATCCATGTTTTTTAAGGGGTAAATTTCTAATACCTCCCATGAAGTTTCTGACCATTGCTAAAACCCCCCTTTAAAGTTTGGTAATTGCAATCACCTCTTCTAAACTTTGTAACACAGTTGCAAGTAGACCCCTTCTCTTATAATCCTCTAAATCAAGAGGCATGAAAATGTCCAAAATAACCATGTAGTTAATTTGACTAAAATGTTTATTTTCGGAATTTTCCCTTCATATTAATCACTACCCCAAACCCTTCCAATCTATTCTCTAAAATTGATTTATTTTATAAATTTTCCCTTCACATGAATCCCTCGAAGTTGCAACTTAAGCTTCTTTCTTTTGTTGTTGTTCATAAAGTTTGTATTGTTTGTTATGCAAAAAACAACCTCAATAGTAATTGAATGGGTGTTTTGGATATTTGTGTGCCTCTTGTTAGAGGATTCTAAGAAAGGGGGTCTACTTGCAACTGTATTAGAAAGTTCAAGGGAGGTGATTGCAATTACCAAACTTAGGGGAGATTTCAACAATGATCAGAAACTTTAAAGGAGGTTTCAGTAATTTATCCTTCTTTTATAATTAACGAAAAAATAACAAAATTATTTTTCCATTCAAGTGGTGGGTAAGCCAATTCAACCATCCCAGTTAATTGGGTGAATCCATGATACCATAATTAATAATAAAATATTTAAAATAGTAAACAATTCACATAATAAAAAAATGTAGAAAAAATGGGTCATTTCTCTACTATTTTATATTAATCATATTAAAGAAAAAATAAGTGTCATGAACAAGAATTGTTTTTATTGATAATGGAAATGAAATACAAATTTAAAACCAACCAAAAATGAAATTGATTTCCTATTTGGTCTAGGTCAACAATTTAACTTTTAGGTCAAATGTGTCAATATTTGATGTATAATTAAATAATAAAAATGAAAAATGAAAAAAAAATACATAAATTTTGCAAAAAAAAAAACATTTGGGTGCATCTCTAATATTGTATATCCACCTTATAAAATAAAAATGAGTGCCATAAATAAGAATTACTTTTATATACATGAAGATATAAAAAATATAATTTGAATTTAGTTCCTTTTTAATTGTGAGGACAAAACATGTAATTTGAACTATTATTTTTCACATCATTCAAATCCCTCTCATTAAATCATATATTTAAGGTGCTAACGCCCATATGGTGAAATAGGATGCCGACTCCCATTCTTGGGGCAATGGCCATTCCAAGCTCCCCCTACTCCCTACAGAATGGGATTCCCATAAAGGGGTGGCATAAATGATTCGGAGGTTTTTGAGGAACAAAATAGAGATATATTAAAATTTTGTGACAAGGCTGGAATCAAGATTAAACAATATCTCCCTTACTATATGACCAAGGCAGATTGGATCAATCATTTTGGGCCCAAACAGAACACTTTTGAAGCAAGGAAAACCATGTTTGATCCAAAAGCAATATTGCCACCAGGACAAAGAATTTTCAATTCCATACATGTAAGAAAATTGTCTGTGCAATAAATTCATATTTAAACTCCAAGGACATTTCCTTCTTGGAGATAGTCATGTATGTCAAGCCCATGTGCATTGTAATGGATGGGACTTTATAAAACTCGGTACTAATGATTAGAAGATCAAGTGGTTTACATTATCTTATATTTGTCTTATGTGAGTTTGGGGAGGCTTCTAGCAGAATCATGAGGAAGTTTGTATGAAAGAGTTGAAAACTTTATTTTTATTGGCAGTCAGGGTTGTACCATAATTCATCATCCTCCTCCAAGTCTTACCCCAACTATATGGGGTTGGCAACATGAACCCTGTTGCTTCAAAAAATGGATTCATGTCTGTCACATCAAAAAAATGGTGTGCCAAGAAATGCAGCCTTTGTTTAGAACCATTGTTCTAGAAAACAGTCATGTATTGGAATTCGGGAAAATGTGGCTCGAGAACAGTTATAGAACATTGATACCAAATAAAACATTCATGTCAACTGTACCATGACATGGCATCATGTAAACCATTGGATATATGTGGACCAATGCTGAAAACAGTTATAGAGCATTGATACCAAATAAAACTGGTGCCTTTCCCTAGAAAATATCCTATGTGGCAGCATCGATGTCAAACAATAACAGTCCATTTGGTTGTTGAAAAAGAGATGGGATGGGAAGCATCTTTAAGGAATACTCTTTTTGTGATGTGTTTGTTTTGAAGAAAAAACTGGGATGGGATGAGAAAGTTTTGAGACGCAAGTTCCCAAAAGCCTTTATGCAAAGTCACACCAAAATGGTGCAACGCCACTAAGAAAGGAAGCAAGTGAGAAAATTGTGTTGAGAGCACCATTCCGAGCGTCGTCTTTCTTTCACACGCCGTTCACCAGTCTTCTTGCTGGTGCCATCTCTGGCGATTTTTTTCGCTGGTAAGTTCAGATTTGCAATCCTCTTGCGATTTCGGTTCACTTTTATACCATTTTTGTCTCCTTTTCATTGAATGAGTTCCCATTCAAATCTGATCATCCTCTACCTCTATCTCTGTTCGTCCAAACCAACTTCCATTGTCAGAAAACATCTGAACTGTCGTTCAAGGTGTTCATTTGAACGTTGGAGCTCCAGATTTGGCTTTCGGTGTTTGCCTCGTCCAGATCTGGCTTCCGCCTTTCCAGGTTTGCTTCATCCCTTCCGCCAAGCCAAATGATCTCAGGTAATCTCTGTTACAGCAGTTTTATTTTATTTTTTCTTGACTCTTACTCCGTTAATGCTCCATTGGTAAACTATGCAACTTACTCTGTTAATGCTCCATCGGTAAACTGTGCAACTTACTCTGTTAATGCTCTATGTGATTGTACTCAAACGTTTTTTATAGGATTTGATATTTGCCTTTTGATTACATAGTGAGTGAAACACATCTATATGAGATCAGATTCCAAAATAATGTTCTGAATTGCAATATCTGAAAGAAAGATAATGTTATAGAAAAATGAATTAGAGTAAGCAGTATTTCTAGTAAGGAAACAGAACTTAGAAATGAACGGGAAAAAAAAAAACAGAAAGATTGCCTGAATGAATTGAAAAATAAAGCACAATTCAAAAGTAAGTTTTCCTTGTATTTACAAGATAAATATGCTTCAACGGTTCAACCATATGTCATTGATGCTTGTGATGCTTTTCAGTTGAATCTTGCAACATTGCATTTATTGTAAGAAACGTTCTTCCATCATACCCAGCCTAGCTTTAACATAGCTTAACCGGTTAATGTATGCATAGGTTCTAGGAGGTTAGGCTAGGAAGACTATGAATTGGTTCACTTTGAACAACGAATGCAATGTTGGTAGTTTGTTGATCCCTATACCTAAGAACCATAAAAATTATTTTTGTATGAACAAAAAATGATGGTAGTTTGTTGGTTCACTTTGAAATAAACTATTTTTGAGTACTTAATTGATAATGTAACACTTATCTCCTCTTTTGTATAAATAAAAAAGGATGGTAGTTTGTTGGTTCACTTTGAAATATGACACAGTTTTTTTCCTTATTTAGTTGGCTTGTTCATCTTGTGATATGGGCTTGGAGAATGCATGAATTTGTTAAACCAGGATGGATCTAACAATCTTGTAAATTTTCCCAACAATCAAACACTGGGAAACAAGTTTGGCAAGATAACTGGTCTCAACAACCAAACACAAGTGATAGGATTGAGAAAAAAAAATTCATCCCATCCCATCCTTTCTTGGCAACCAAACAGACCATAATCAAAAAATGGTGCAACAGATACAACACCATTTTCTTAGATAATGGCTCTGGTGCCAAACACCAACTCAATCTATGTCCTTTTTGGTCTACCCTAGCCCTTTTAGCCCCTTCAATTTGCAATAAATCATTTCCACTTACTAGTGCTATTGGTGGTCTTTTATGCATGTGACCAAACCATCTACTTTCTCTGGTTTCATCACCTATTAGAGCTACCCCTATGCATTCATTCAAATAACTTCATTTTGACCCTATCCTTTCTAGTTTTTTCACTCATCCATTTCATCATGTACATATTTGCCACACTATTTTTTAGATATATTGTTTCTTGACTGTCCAACATTCTGCTCCACACACCATAATTGGCCTTGTAACTATTTTATAAAACTTTTTCATTCAATCCAAGTGGTATTCATCAAAAACATAGGACTTTGGATGAATCCCTCCATTTTAACACCATCGCACTCTAATTCTATGGACAACATCTTGTCATATCTCAATCTTGATCCCCATTCCTAAGTGTATCATCATTTCCTCCTATTATTATTAAAATTGTATATCATATATTTTGCTTTTAGTCCTACTTATTTTAAAACAATTGTTTCTAGGATAGTGTACATATAGTTAATTTTGCATTTAATCTTTCATTAGTTTCATCAATTAAAACAATATCATCGATCAGCGGACAACAAGCACTATGCAACCTTCTCTTGGATAATTTTAGTCAACTCTAGGGCTGCAAATGAGTCAAATCTGATATCATTTGAATCCAAATTCAATCAGGTAATAAGAGCTAGATTCGGATAGTGAATGACAGGTTTCTAAAATTTTTTATTATTTTTTTTATTTCTATATCTATAAAAAATTTTCTTATTTTTCATACATTTTTTTGTTTAATATAGGATATACGTTATTAAAGATGTGCCCAAATGTTTTTTATGATTTTTTTGTATTTTTTATACATTGTGTATTTTCATCTTTTTAAATTTGAATTGTTATTTAACAATGACATCAATAGTTGACACATTTTCACCCAAAAGGTTAAATTGTTGGCTGGCCACCAAATAGGAAAACAATACCATTTTTGGGTTGATTTTAAGTTTGTATTTTATTTATATCATTAGTAAAAACAATTATTCTTTTGTATACTTCTTTTTCTTTAATATTGTTAACTGATATAGGACTCCATGAAAGAATGAGATTTAATACCCTAAATATAATAATTAATGAAAGAGAATTGAATGAGGAAAAATGTAATTGTTCAAATTGCATTTTGTACCTTGCAATTAGACAGGGACCAAATTAAAAAACAAGGGTATTCTAGTAAAAAAATATGATTTAATGAATGTTAATGAGAGATTGCCCTAAATATAATACTTAATGAGAGGGATTTGAATAAGTTAAAAAAGTAAAATAAGTTATTCAAATAAAAATTACACTATCATTCACACTTTTAATAGTAGTATAGATATATAATGGATGGGATTTGATCTTATCGGATCAAATCAAGGATGTATTTAAATTCAAATCAATGACTAAATAGATTGAATTTTATTATTCAATTCAAACGTGTACTTTGTGAAAATACTATAATTAAGACATTTAATATTGTAATTTTCTGAAATTTTCATTGCACATAAATTATCCTTTAATCATTAAATTTCGTGGGAATAAATGTGTACTTTGACAAAAGACTGTAATCAATACATTTAATATTGAAATATTCATTATTGAACCATAAAAGTCATTTATGTAAATAGATGCCACCTCATCCTGCCATTTTCCTCCCCATTCGAAGGGAACAAAATTTACAAACGAAAAGTTAATTATAAATAGGGAAAATTCCTGATAGTTTTTAAATGGTGACAATCTAGTACCCAACTTAAATTTTTGTCAGTGAAAAGATGAAAAAGTCCTAAATACCCCCAGTTCTTCTCTTCCTTCCGCCTAGTCTCCGGTGTTTGTACTCTAAGAACAGTTTATCCATCAAACATATGGCTTTATTCTTCACCAACTCCTCTACCACTTCTGCTTCTATCAGTCTGACATCTCCAAGTCAATTGACAGTTCATCCGTGGACACTGTCTCTATCTTGTAAATTTCGAAATCCCGATTCCTTGTTGGGAAATTCCTCACAAACCAACCAGGGCTGCCACCGTTTCCCTCCGACAAGCCAACATCGATGAAGACGCGACGTGGGTACCCTTCGAACGAGTCCCCTGTTAAGTACGGCAGGAATTTGGTCCTCTTCAAGTACTTGTTCGACTCCACATGAGCTCTTCGCGGTGGTTCTAGGAGCACATCCTCGAGTCCATCCAATGCCGCCTTCTTGGCTTATGAAGGGAACGCGCAGAGGCACCTCTTAATTGGCCAAAACACTCCAAAACCTCTGTAAACCCTTTTCTTTCGTATAGATCTTTTCAGAAGGAGAAGTCTAATTTGTTGGGCGAAATTTCGATCACCATGTCTCAAACTTCGTCGGAAAACTATGACCGTCTCCTTCATCAGTATCTCAACAACTCATCATCCATTCGAGATGCTTTACTTGAACCCCTCCCCCAACCGTTGTCTCTCGAATCAGCATTTGCCCGTCTAAATCTCTCCAGAAACCCTTCTCTCCAGTCTTCGTTCCTTCCATTGGCGCACCCCGCTTACGACGGTGCACCGATGCTAGGAAATCAATCCGTTAGCAATCGAACTTCTACGAACGAAGGCTTACTGTCTTTCTCTTTTCGTCAGATGCAACAAGCCGCGATCGAGTTGCAGCAATTAAGGCTACAAGACGCCGCCTTAGGCCAGATCGCTGCGTTTATGCGGAACCATGACCGTAATCCTACTCTTCCTGACACTTTGAATTGTTTCTCCCCAACCGTTTTCAGCAACAATCCACATATGAAGTTCTTGAACCGTAGAGAAGGATTAGACGTAGTGGCATCTCAAAATGGATATGGGGGACCTTGTTGTAATCGCCATTCTAGGAATCAATCCTGCTTTCAGCGGAGGACGCCATCTACACGAGAGTCCACGAAGCGGAGGCATTGCAGAACAGAAAAAATAGATGGTCCGACGTTAGAGCTGGAGAATTCGAATATGGTGAGGGCCCTGCCATGTAGTCGCCATCTTCATCATGAGTACTCGTCTTTGGAAGAATTAAGGGGATGGATAATGGAGGTGGCCAAGGATCAAAATGGGTGTCGTTTCTTGCAGAAGAAATTCGAGGAGGAAAGCGAAGAGGAGATAGAGATGATCTTCTCGGAGGTGAAGGACCATGTGAGCCAGTTAATGGTGGGCCCTTTTGGGAATTACCTTGTTCAGAAGCTTATAGAAGTATGCAATGAAAATCAGAGAACAGAAGTTCTTCACGTTGTTACGAAAGAGAAATTCGAACTTGTTGCCATATGCCTTAATCCTCATGGGTACCATTGGTTACTCTGTTATTGTTTGAGAGAAATATGAACAAACAGATTCAGGGTCTTGACTCTTGACAATGGTGGCTTCCGTCAGGTTTCAAGAATAAAGCCATATGTTTGGTGGATGAACTTCTGGAGCGCAAACACCGAGGACTAGGCGGGAGGAAGAAGAAGAGCTGGGGGTATTTAACATCGGGTACTAAATTATCGTAAATTAAAAGTTTGAGTAATAAATTATCACAATTTAAAGTACGGATACTAAATTGATGCTCGACGTAAAGTACAGGATACGTATGGGAAAATTTCCCGTACCATTATAACATTTAAAGGAAACAAATCTAACTAATAGATCCCGTACCATTATAACATTTATTTTTTTAGTAATTTCACTAAAACATGGGTTCCCTTTTTAAATTGTCTCTATTATTTAAAATAAAATGCCCATTAAAAAATATTTCCAATCCATTGCAATTTAACTTCATAAGGGATTTTTAATTCTAAGTCCTGTACTTAAGGTGTTAACGCTCCTTATCTATGATCATAACCTTTATTTGAGGTTATCTATGACACGGTCATATGGTGTCATCGTTGAACCATATGGTCCATTAGTTTCATGCCAATCAATCCATAAGTAATAAAACTGTTGTAAGTGCAAATTTTTTAACAAGTTTGTGCATTAAATTACCTATTTAATTATGTTTATTCGGTTAAGCGATCCTAACTTAATTAGGTAGCATAATTATTGTTACTACTAATAAAATTTTAACATTTATAATTTTAGTCCATTTAAGTCATGTTTAAAAATTATAAAATTGTAAAATTAATTCAAATTTAATAATAATAATAATAATTTATAGTAATTTTTATTAATTAAAAATCCAATTAAATTACTAATATTATATATGAAATTAACAGTCAATATCGAAATTGGAATCAGAACCAAAATTCCCTAGAATCAGAATCGGAATTGCCATTCCCAATGCTTGTTTGGTTCAAACCAATGATCAAAACTTCGCAATGTATCAGCATGTATCAGTAGGGATGGCACTTTCTACCGTACCTAGTGGGTACCCACCTTGTTGAGACGGTTTTCTTTCTTAAAGGACAGATATTAGGTCGGGACATGTTTTGGAATTCTAAAACCCGTCTAAGCATGGGTAGGGTATAGTATTAGGCTAAGCTCGATCCTCCCCAACCCAAATATTGTTGGAAAGTATATGAACTTTATGTATTAGGTGTTGAAATTAATAATATTTTGAATTTTATGTGATGGATAATTGATAGTTTATGTAGTTTTTACATGTCTTAATCAAATAATTGGAAATTTTGTTGTTCTTTCATATTATTTTAGTTATTTATTGCTTATATATAACAAGAAATAATAACAAATTAGATGTGGATTCTAAATCCAACCTGCTAAGGGTGTTCATTATACAATTCAAACCATAAAACCAAACCAAACCAAACCGAATTTGTGGTTTGGTTCAATTTCTTAGTTTTGAAAAATGCAGTTTATGGTTTTGGTTTAGTTTATTAAATTTTATAAACCAAACCGAACTGTAAAATGTATTAATATAATATAATATATAATTATATATACTATATAATAAAAATAAAATATCAAATGTTTTTAGGCATTAAATTATAAATATATAAATATTTAATAAAAGTATTTATTTTATAAAAAGATAATAAAGACTAAAGAGTTCTACTTTTAATTTTTAAGTTTTAATTTTAACTTTTAATTAATAACCGAATTAATCTCTCTCTTATCTTCAGTGTCTACAACCGTCGACACCGCTCCATCGACCACCATTTTTGTTTGCTGATTTGTTACCATCGAGCACCGGCCACTTCGTTGCCCCGCCCATTATCTCTCTCTCTCATATTCTCTCCTCCAAGAAAACAAAAACCCTAACTCCTTTTTTTTTTCTTCGCCCCATCATTGTCATAGACTTGCCACCGGCAACTCCACCATTGTCACAGCTCCCCTCTCTCTCTCACCTCATCGTCTCTCTTCAAACCTTAACAAAAATCGCTAACCTAGGTAACCCTCTTCCTCTCTGTTTGAACTCCTACTCCACCATATCCGCCCGTCCCCATCACTGTCGCCAAATATATATATATATATCTCTCTCTACAAGAAGTATGACATTTAGCTACGAACAAAACCGTGGCTAAAGGTCAACAAAACCATAGCTATAAACCTATAGCTACGGTTTAGTTACGGACAAAAAATTGTAGCCTATGTTCATGTGGCTATAACCTACGACTACGATTCAACTAATCCGTAGTTATAACCCATCTATAGCTACGGTATCTATCCACAAGTAAAGGGAAAACGCATACCATATAAAACCTTTAACCACGGATTGAACCGTAACTAAAAGATGCATATAACTATGATTTTTATATTGTCCATAGTTATATATCCAAATCTATAATCACAGATTTTTACAAAACCGTAGTTATAATTCTTCTATTTATAGCTACGGTTTGCTACAAAACCATAGCTAAATGTACTAACCTATAACCACGATTTTTTTGCTAAAATGGAAGTTAAATACTCTAACCTATAGCTACGGTTTTTGACAAACCGTGGCTAAAAAATGCAATACATGCCCAGAATTTCCAAGAAAACCATAACTAATTGTTTCAATCTATGGAAAAAAACTATGACTATATTCCAAATAAAATACTAAAATAATGACAATTAGGAATGCCACCTTAAAGCAACACCTATTTTATTCATACATCACATGAAAATTATAAAATAACTTATAGCAAATACTTATATTATTATAATAATTCAATACATGCCACATAATTTAAATACATCCATTGTTCTACCAAAAAAATATACCCATTGTTTAAGTGTATTACAAATGTCAAATTTCCCTCAATACATATTTAAAGTCCACATGACTTTCAAAAAAAATAGAGAAATTTTAAATATAAAAGAATTATCCATTGTCTTCAACTACGCTTTAAGAGTCATTCGTTGCATCTTTAACCTACAAAGACAAACAAAAAAAAAAATTAGAACAATGATTACTTTGATGATCTAATTAAATATGCAATATACAATGAAAAAAATGTGAAGAAAGATAGGTAACAAAATCTACTAGTATTTTGTTTAATGCAAGATAAATTTTGAAATTCTAATCATGTAAAAAAATGTCTTCAAAGAAGGGCACAACATTGCCAACAGAAATTTCTTGAAACCCAAGACCAAGTATGCCATCAAACTTTGCTAGTAAGAAAGAGACTTCCTTCTCGTGTGGCCTCTATGAAAACCTGAAATGCTGTTGCAATACATCCATGAGTCCATGACCACGACCACTCAATACAGCCAAATTACAGGGGACATATTTGAAGTTAAGACTGAAAAAAGAATCCACTTGATCCTCAATAACAAGATTCCCAACTTGAATGTTATCTAGACTAAAGAAGCCAGAAATTGATCCAGATCCATAATGAATATTACAAGAATTTCCTGATCAAAATTCACAGCAATTTTAGTGCAGATTTTCTTGATAGAATATTTATAATCTTTATTATACTGACAGCCTTATAATCTTTATTACAAGAATTTCATGAATGACTAAAGGATGTTTCCATGGAAAGGTTACCAATCTTTATGTATGTAGTTGACAGGTCTGCCTTTAGCTTGGAATGGAAATATCAAGAAATCTGCATAGAAAAAATATTAATCGTAAAAGAAAATCCTTGAAGATGATTACAGAAGATGAAGACATTTGTATAGAAAACGTACAGAAAAGTAGCACTTTGCTGATGGTTGGATCAGCATGATGATTTCTTTTGTTTAACAAATCATGTGCTAGTTAAAGTGGGCTAGTGGCAACATATCTGCATTAGTTTAGGTTGCATTTGGATAAGCTTCAAGATTTGTGCTTTCAAAGCCTGAGCCCAAAGCTTTGTGTTTTGGGACTTAAAAGTGTTTTAGCATTGGATTATTGTGTTTTAAAAGCAACTTGGCCTTCACTTTTAAAAGCAATTTTAAAAATGTTTTTGACTTATTTTTGTTTCCTACAGCCCAAAGGCAAAAGCTTAACCAAGCAAAGCCTTAATTCTGGAAGACTTTTGTGCTTGTGCCTTATTGGGGCCTTTGCCTCCAATGACAATCCTCCTTTGCCTTCACTTACTTTTTTCTTGCAACAAATTGCATCATTATTGGGGGAAAAATCTTTGTACTTTGGTGCAATCACATTTACCTGATATGCGCTCTCAAAGAAAGGAAACAACCCCTTTGATCTTATCAACTCTCTAATCTGCTCCCACTGTTCAACGGTAGGATCAACACCAGTTGAGGCATGCATGAAGAAGCACTATTGCTCCTGATGGGGCAGAACTGAGGTCCTCAAGCAGGCCTGTTCCCATATACTTAGACATATCAGCACATGAAATTAGTTCCATAGAAGTTCAGATGGAACCACCGGACTCCAGAAAAAATGCCACATAGTGAAAAAGAAAATTATGAAAAAACTAACAAATACAAAATGAATCTAGAAATAACAAATAGGCAATAGTTGATAAGAAGATGAGACTACATTGCATATAAAACTATAAGATGTTTTGTTTAATAATAATTTTCAAAGAAATGGATATATTATTCAACTAAACGAATAAATATTCCATGCCAACTGCTAAGATACCATTATGGCTAATCAAACACAGACAAACAAAGAAGAATCCAAACCTTGGAAGTTCAGTCCACGTGTTTCTGGGTCATAATAGCAATAATACTTCGGAGACAACCCCACCATAGTGAACACTTCGGGATGGTTTCCCCATGTTGGTTGTGGAATGTATACTGAATGCTGCAAGCAAGGTGGATGGTGAAATCAAAAGTATCCTTCAAATCATCATCTTACAAAGGCAACAAACTAAAAAGGATTAGCTATTTACTTGGTGGTAATGTTTTGCCAGAAACTCAGCTCCAACCCTCAGAGAGCCAGTACCGGATAAGCAGAATATTGTATTCAGTAAAAACCACAAATATAAACTACCAAAAAATGCAAAGTATATTACATGGGAAACAAGCTAAGCCACATTAAAGGATTGAAAAATGAAAATATCCAAGAAAAAAAATTTTCTTCTAAAGACAAGTAAATAATAGAGAATTCCATATCATAAGTAATGAAGCTCTATCATAGTACAGGAAATTTCATTATAGAAATGGACTTTTTAAAGTTGTTCACTTCTTGAGTAATTCGTAAGTTCATTTTAACAAGACAATCATTGAAAAGCTTTCAATCAAACTGAAGGACTTGAAGTCTTTTATTCTGTCACAATAAATCATATCACTGCTTAAAGATTGAAGTTTAATTTTCTTAAGTGGTAATTGTTGCATCACAACATTGAAAATAGGTAATCTGATTCTGTTCTTGGATGAGCCACAGTTTTCCAGAATTACAGAAACGCTAAAAACCCACACTCCATCTGGAACTCTGCATCTCTAATTTCAAACAAATAATTTAGAAGAGTCTTTCAGATTACACAAGTGCACTAGAGAAATAAAACCATCACCAATCTAAGTGAAGCAATAGTTTCCTTATCAATTAATTGACTGAGAACAGTCCAAGAGGAAACTGATCTAGCTAGAGAAATCTTTCAGAAGGTTGCTCCATATAAGTCATAATAGAAAATTAATTCCAAGAGAAGTAATAAGAAACAAAAATGAAAACCATGAAACTCCAATAAGAGATATAGCATTCCATGCACATAGTAGAACTAGAACAATGAATGGTTATCAAATTATGTAAAAAAACAGACATATATTATCTTCTCTCATCATACCCCTGTAGATGTTCCGAAACTTCACATGCACAAGGAAATAGATGCTTGTCCAAGTATTTACTAGATGAAGTACTCGTTGCATCTAAATCCCTTGAAACCTCTACAAACACTTGCAATATCTACCAGGGGGAAAGAAGTTCCTGAAAACTCGTATCAGAACACAAACCGCCCCATCATCTCCCAAATCTCCTCTCCATAATTTTTACACCATAAACGAAAAGACCACCAAAATCCCCCATAAAAATTTTAGATAATTGACAAAAAAACTATACCACTGTCGCAGAGGACTATGGAGCGTCTGGACACAATTCTCCACTTGCCATTCTAACGGGAAGCTCTTGGCGCGAAAAATGGCAGACCCTGAGCTCATCCAATATTTCTTCAATATCAGGAAATGGATTCCCCTAATCAGCCATCCAAGTCTTCAATCTCAATAAATGAGATTCTCCTCCATCAGTTCCATGGCCACTCTCACCTAGTAATCGCAGCAAGAGGAAAACAGAAAGAGGTGGAGGGCTTATTCATGTTGGCTCATGCTAGGGTTTCAGAGAGGGAAACAGAGAAAGACGGGAAATGGAGAGTAGGAAAAAAGGAGACCCCAAGACAGTGAGAAAAAAAGTCCAATTCTTTTTCGGTTTTTTATGGGTCATTGATATTTGCGAAGAAGGTAGCAAAATGCGCTCAGGGCTCCATAGTATAGCTGTAAATCGGGCCGTGCCCGTGGCCCGATACAGCCCAGCTCGACTTTTGACCGGCCCGGCACAGCCCCAACACGAACATCCCGACACGAATGCATGCAGGCCGTTCCAGGCCCGACACAATCGTGTGGGTTGTGTTAGGCTTGGGGTTTTAGGTCTGTGGGCCAGGCCGATACATGACCGAGCGGGTTGTGTTGAGACTCGCTTAGTAATTCTTGAATTCGATAACCTGGAGCCAGGCCATAATTAGGGGTGGATGGATTTATTTAGTTAAAATTTGAACTAAAATAATTAAATTTCTCAATCCGAAAAAGTCCGATTGATACTTGGGTTAGGGTTGAAATTTATGAATTTGACTTTTACTTCAGGTTGAGTTAAAGTTAACACCCTCGAACAATCTTTTAGGAGATCTATCTTCTTTTCTTTAAAAATTACTATCAATCACCTCAAAAGAAAGTTTTCATAGTTGATATCCTTGACATAAACCTAAATTGGTTCTCTGATATACTTGTTTCATATCGTGACCTTTGCTCAATTATTCCCTCTATTTGGTCTTACCATCATTTCATCACGGTTTATTTCAGGTTTAATTTTTTTGTTTTGATAAGCATGGTGTAATATTTTTTTTTTCTACTGAAGCAGTACTCTTTAGGGTTTCCTTGTTATTATTACTGTTCTATGAAATATTATTATTATTTAGGGCTTAAAGGGATTTCTTGACCAAAGTCTATAGTTTCCTCTCAAAACTACTTGTATTTGGCTTAACTGAAAATGAATAATCGGATGGAGGCATTTAATTGAGTAAATTTGTTTATTATGTTCTCTAAGGCTGTTTTAGGTTGACAGAAAATAATAGAGAAAAAGAAAGTTGAAGTTCTTATCTTAGAGAAAAAGAAAGTTGAAGTTCTTATCTTATGACCTTCTCTCAATTTTCTGTTTCTCTCTTATTTTTCTATCAAATTAAATATAGTCTGCGGCTTCAAACACAATCATAATAGTCCATATTTACTGCAAGGAAGGACATATAAGATTTTGATATGGGTTGGCCACAAGGATGGGCTTCCTCTTGACCAAGCAGGGGGCTTGACCATCAATCAAGTTTTTACTATAAGATATTTTGCACCAGAACATGATGGTATGGCATGAAAGAAGAATGGTTAAGGTCAATAGGTAAGATCAATATTTATTTTATAGATCATATAAACTATCCATTCCCAACTAAAAGAAGAGGGTTGTGTAAGGTTGCCAGCTGGCATTAAAACTTTTTTCCAATCTCTCATGATCGCCAATCCTAAAGGCAAAATAAGATCGAAGGTAACTTGCTACGATCGAAGGCTTGAAGACTTGTGAACAGGTACAACCCCCCCCACCCCCATTTCCCTTCGTCTGGAATCTCTTCTTACTGCTTCTTCATCTGAAAACCCTTAAGCCAGCCTGCTGCTTCTGGTCCTTCATATGGAATTTCTTCTTGCTGCTGTTATTTCCCTTCTTCGTTTGAAACCCCTTTTGATGAGGGTTTTTCATTGTACAAAGAGATGGTGGATTTCTTGGGCTTTAATTAGAACCCAATGCCCCCTTGACTGATAAGCTACAAAGAGATGGTGGATCTCCTGGGTTGTACAATTTCCTTGCCCCCCTTGCACAAATAGATGGTGGATTTCTAGAACCCCTTCTGTAGCATTTATTTTTGAACCTTGAACCAGATGCAGAGGGCCGGTCTTGCATCTTTCCTATTGTAAATCATTGAATCATGAAACTATCCATGTCAACAATGGCAGTATTAGATACAACTGTTTTATGCAACTTCCATGCACTGATACTTGTTGATAATCTTGTGCTTGCATGCATTTTTTCATATGAACACTTCCATGCACTGATACTTGTTGATACAAATTTGCATAGTTTAAACTACACACTTGTTTTTGTAATCTTGTCTTCACAACATCAAAAGGAGTTGTAAAAAATGTTGTAGTAGATCCAGCTAGCCCCCCACAAATTAGTTGTAGGAATGTAAAAATCATGAGAACAAAATCAATGCATATGATGTATGAAGATTTATTAGCGTTGTGTACACTAGTATGGCCTTTGCATATATGAAAGCTGGAAAGTCAATTGTTGCTTCAGAGATGTTTGATGACATGGCTAAGAGGAAATTGATAATAACACTTAAAATCTACAAATCTTTTACTGCTTCCTATGTTAGTGATAGCATCATCTTAGGCCTGTTTTGGGATCACATGGTTAAGAGGGATCTAATCACTAATCTCAAAGAAGGTTTTAAAGTTAATCCAGTAGTTGAAATTTTAAAACAGTTCCTCTTGTGACAGCAACCAACAATGCAATTGCAGGTTGAAGTTTTCTGTATCAGCTAATTGGGCTTTAATCCAAATTGAAGTTTTCTGTATCAGCCAAGGGGGCATTGGGTTTTCAGCTTTCTTGAAACAAAGGGGGCATTGGTTGAGAGGGATTTTTTGGGCTTTAATTAGAACTTCTGTATCAGCCAAGGGGGGCATTGGTTGAGAGGGATTTCCTGGGCTTTAATTAGAAACCAAATCTAGGCTTTAATCCAGATTGAAGTTTTCTGTATCTGCAGAAGGAGACCTATGACTGGATTCTCCATCTTGGAGATCTCATGGGCCAGAAATTGTTTGTTTAATATGGTGACCATGAAATTGCTGGATGGTCACCTTTTTTTAATTTGAAAATCATAAGTACTCCACCATCAAGTTGAATATTATCTAGAAAGGACATGAGCTTTATTTATGCTTAACATTCTTTGTTGGTTCTTTTTAAGTAAGATTCATGTATATGGTGTCATGAAAACCATATACATGTAAGTAGAATTCATGTAACAACTCAAGCCCTGAAAACCAGAGTTGAAAGAAATTCATTACAAGTAAAACAAATTTGCATAGTTTAAACATGTATATGGTGTCATGCTCTCCCACCTATGTATATATATCATTTTCGCAAGTGATACATTAAATCTCAACTTGTTGGTTCCACCTTAAAACCTTTAATTTTGAATCTTTACATGCATATGCTCAGTGTCTTTTATCGTTTTATTATGGCTATAAGTGTGTTTGACTTAATAATAATTCCTCAGGGTGTGGCATAAATATCTATTTAGGTACCATCACTAGAGAACTCAGTTTTAAAGTTGCCCTTGAACAAGATAGAGGATAACCCAGTTATCACTCAAAAACATTTTTAGATATAACTGAAATGCTTTCTTGAAACAGAGGTTTTCAGTTTCAAGATTTGCTTTGTGTTCTTCGTGGCCAAGATTTGGAGGATAGTAATCATCTTTTTCTTCACTGTCCTATCTCGTCTAAGATATGGAATCATTATTTTTCTGCCTGGATCTTGACTGTGTCAGGAGGTCTGTAATGTTGGGAGCTGCAAGGTCTAAAGCTAGCAAAAAATCTGTAGAAGTCCATTATGGTGGCTGTAATCAGCACTATTTGGGCATAAAGAAATAAAACTAGAAGCATAACTGATCTAATTCCTATTCTCTTTGGATGTTAAGGACCGTAGAAAACAACTCATAAGAATCCCAAGGCATAGATAGAGGGGACCTCACTTTGGATGTTAGTGTGTATTGGCTCTATTTATCTAAATGTCGGTCTAAAAATGATGATAGTTTGCTGCAGAGATGCCACAACCCATAAGAATCCCAAGGCATAGATAGAGGGGACCTCACTTTGGATGTTAGTGTGTATTGGCTCTATTTATCTAAATGTCGGTCTAAAAATGATGATAGTTTGCTGCAGAGATGCCACAACCCATAAGAATCCCAAGGCATAGATAGAGGGGACCCCACTTCTCTAAAACTCTTGTTTACATATATCATATACTTCTAGACCTATTTACATATATCATATACTTCTCTACTATTAAATTGTTTGGATTCATCACAAGCTTCATGTTGTATAAGTGATTTAAAAAGACTGTATAAGTGATTTAAAAAGACTTGTTTACATATATCTACTATTTCTTTAATGTATCTTTATTAGTTGGTGAACTTTGTTGCTCGGGGGTTGTACCAGCAAATTTGCTGAACCTATCAAACATTGTTTTATTTTTTTGTGCAGCTTTATAGTATGGCCATTTGCATATTTTTCGGGTTCATCTACCACAGGTAACTCCGATCATTGCAATTAATTCCATACTTGTATTATTTTCTTTTTCAACACAATTTTAAAATGATTCTAGCACTTCGATAGTAACTAATGATCTGATTATTATATAGATGACAAATAGTGTAGTCAATACCACATTTGATGATGCACCCATTATTAATGCAAATTGGACTCTTGTGCAAAAAAATATTTTCATAGATTTACTAGTAGTTCAAGTACAAAGTGGGGGAATGGTTTCTAGGTGTCTGAAACTAATTGGTTGGAAGGAGGTTCGACAAAGCTTTTTTGCACAAGTTGGGTTGAAGTTCAAGTTCAACACTAAATCCTTCAGTAACAAAATACTAGATCTAAAAAGTAGATATAAAGAGTTTAAGAAATTGAGATTTGGGCAAACAGGATTTCGCTGAGACGAAGAGAAGCAAATGGTTGTAGCCTCCCCAAAGACATGGGAGAATTATTTACTGGTATTTGCTAAACTTTGAATTTATTAGAGATCTTCATTATTTGGGACTTTATATGTATGAAAATGTATATATTGATTGGTGTCCCTTATCTTTTTAGGCCAACCCCAAGGCGAAAAGGTTTCGTACTATGGGTTGTCCAGAGTATAACAGCCTTGGAATTATATTAGGGGGTACCACACCATCAGGAAGGTTCTCTACATCTTTGGCACGTGGCATAGAGTCTCCACCCCGAGAGGACAGGCATGTCTCCAACGGTCCACCACCAGAAGAAGTTCAACAACCATCACCTGGCATTGCTGATTCAACCAATATTGATGGTGATCAAATTTCTACTACAACCACTAAGCAAAATGCTCGTAGGAAGAGGCCATCTGAATTTTCTGATGTAATTGCTCAACAGAATGTATCTACAACCACTAAGCAAAATGCTCGTAGGAAGAGGCCATCTGAATTTTCTGATGTAATTGCTCAACAGAATGTATCGACATATAAGAGATTTGAGAAGTTGGTGGATGCAATTAATGGAATAAATCAAAAGCCGGAGAACCATTTCTCTATGACCAATGTTTTAGCATAGTTAAATTCTATCGAAGGACTGGATCATAATGACTATATAAAACTTAATGAAGTGTTTGAGAAGTTGGATGCAAGAGAGTGGTTCATGAACATGCTTGCTAATCTTAGGAAGAATTGGGTGTTCGGTGTGCTTAATCGTTAGACTCATGAATATTATGTTCTCATCCATGAACCATTTTTCTTTTAATGTTTTAGATGAACACTTTTTTAGAATTGTTATTACTTCTTAAACTAAATCACACGTGTATGATTGAACAATAGTTTCAATAGATACAATTTATATGGTATTATGATTTTGTGGATTGCTTAATGAATGTTGTTGGATGGTCTAATGGACATGGTAGCACATTTGGTCCTTAATTTATGAAATGTACGTTTGCAATTAATCAAACACAAAGAGCCTTATGTTTATATGTAATTGTTGTATTAGATTCACAATGGTTGATAATCCAACCAAGAGGGTAGTATTGCAAGCAATTTTGGCTACTACCATAGATGATGAAGAACAACGAATGATGACAAATGTCCTCATTGTGAAGGAACTTGAGAAGAAAGATGAAATGTATCTCTCCAAGACACCTTACCACAATGACATTTTGATCAGGTCAAAATGATTGAAAAATGTTATATGCAATGAAAAATTCTATCACCAAGTTTTTTCATATGCAGAATTGTGTAGGTGCAATAGATGGAACATATGTTCTCGACTAGTGATCATGTGCTTGTTGGAAATTTCACAAATCATTTGTTAGGTCAAAAACAATTTTATTGTGATATGATGTTCAATTGTTTTGTTATTTAGTCAAAGCAACAAATCAAAGGGGGCTAATGTGTCCATGTGGGCGTGGACATGAAATTGTGGATGGAAAAAACCGAGAAAAATTATAGAAGATGGTTTTATAAATGTCCAACTGGTGAGGTATAAGTCCAATACCCAAAAATCCATATGGATCAATATTTGTGTCTAACTGGTGAACCCCACATTACCTGTTATATATATGTTGAAATGTATGTGGGGCCCATCATGAAAATTATTTATAAGCTTCAAAATGAAGGATATACATAAGTGGGCTTACATGTGGCGCCCACATTATGCATTAAGCATATGTTGAAATGTATGTGGGGCCCACATTGAAAAATAGTTTTGAACTCCATAATGAGGGATGGATAGTTGGAATTGCATGTGGGGCCCACACTGTTATGCATATGTTGGAATGTTTGTGGGGTCCACATTACATATTATATATATGTTGAAATTTATGTGGGGCCGACATTGAGAAAATAGTTTTGGACTCCATAATGAAGGATAAGCATATGTGGGCCCACATTAGAAGAATACATGCTGGGCCATTTATGGTGAGTGCATGTGGGATCCACAACTATGAAATGCACATTTAGACCTATATGTGGGTCTCACATGTGTTAATTGTTATAGTTTTTTGGCCCCACACATGAGACATTCATATATACAACAAATTTTCATCACTTTACCAAACCGTCTTCCAACTTCTATGGTCTTTCCGGAGATCTTTAAAAATGTTTCAACCAAACAGTCTTTAGTCTTGTGAGATCTATTTGCAAAAGCTCACTAGGTCTTTTAACCATCAGATCTTGCAACATATCTTTTGAAAAAGACTTGCCAAACAGGCACTAAGAAAAAGCTCAATTAATGTCGACAAACACACTGAAATAAAATTTGAATGAGAATAGTGAGGCCCATAAAATTTCCTAATACATGTGAATGCCATTGCCCAAAATCGGCATAAAATTGACTTAGAATTAATTGAAATGGTAAAAAATTGGCCTAAGATCAGCCCAAAACTGACTCTATATACGTCTGGAGTAGTTCCGGACTGACCTTAAAAAAAAATCAAATTTCAATCATAACATCTCAAATGGGCCTAGTTCATTATTTTTGCTCTACAATAATGGTTCGTTTGCTTTGCCAAAATAGGAGCTTGGAATTGGAATCAAATTTTCATTCCTGATGGGATGGCATTCTCACATTTAAGGAAATGGACATTTCTTCCTCCTTTTTTGGGAATGAGAATCTATTCCAGAGGATTCTGATCTTGATTCCAATTCCTATTTGATCCAAGAAGGCAAGAGGAATAGACCATTCTGATTAGAAGGGATTTCAATTTCAATTTCAATTCCAATTCTGGCTCTGAATCAAACCAACACTAAATTGTATGAAAACATGTCTAAGATGAGTTAAAGACACAAATGTTTGTTGAAAATGAACCTGCATTGTACCCCAAAATATAATCTACATAGTCTGGACTTGATCTAACTGATCTACATCTATACTATGCTAGATCTAATTAGTTTTTTTTTTTTTAACCCCAAACTTCACTCCCGGTGAAAGGATGACCACTGTAGATTTTCTTAATAATATGAAAAATACCTTGGATTTTATTATTTATTTATCATGACAAAGAATCGGGCAAATTATAGCCACATAATCTTCATAAAAAATTCTCTCTATAATTCTGATCTTGCATTTGCAGAGGGGCACTCCATTTATCCAACCTCATCTACTCCATCTCATTTCTTAGGTTACAAAGGGTCTTGGCACAAGTAGGGCTGTGAATTAGTTTGGATTTAATCTGCAACTAGATCAATGTTTTAAAAACGATTCGGAAAATCGCTTTGGTCATCGATTTTTAGGTTGTGGGTTTGATTGTCGGATCCAAATAGATGGTTTATTACAATTTAAAAAATAAAATTGGCTAAAAATCATTGTTCGGATCGAACAGATCGACAATTCGATCACTTCAAATCAATAGGTCACTGACCAAGTTAATGATTTTGCCTGTCTAAATGGTGTTCGGGCCGAACGGTCCAACAGTCTGGGTCAATAATAGTTCAAAAACCATGAACTAAATAGTCTGCCATAGTGCTTATTAGATTGGGATTAATAATGAATTGGATGCAATGACAATCCACTTTTATAAACCTGTATTCAACGGCTACAAAACCATTTGATTTATATTTGTGCAAATCATTGCAAACCTATACACAATCAATTTTCAAAGTATTGGAAATGCAATGTGTATTTGAAAGATAATTTTAAGAGACGTATCAGGATGCGCTTTAGATGCACATAGATTTAAACAAAAAATCAAAATACACATAAATATGTTAGGAAATTCAAATAAATCTTAAAAAATATATTACTAACAATAATTACAAGTTTTATATGATTCTAAATAAGTCATTTAAATGTAAAAAATCATAATTTAATAATTTATATAAAGTGTGAGATATTGTGACACAATTATGAAAAATGCTGTAATAACTAAAATCTGTTAAAAAAAACAAAAAATAAACTAAAATATGAATGTATATGTACGTATATATATATCAATTTTCAAATAACCAATATAATTTATCTTAATGTTTATTAGTATATGAAATTTAATAATTAATTCTAACATTTATTAATAAACACCAGCTAAGAAAAGAGAATATTTACTTAAAAATAAAAATGCATATACTCATAACAATCAAGGGGGTGTGGCCAGGTGGCTAACTTATGGTTGTTAATTACTCATAACTAATTAATGACAGAGAAATTAAACTTAAATACATGAATAATTAACAAAATTAATTAGACTTAAATACAGGAATAATTAACAAAATTAATGAGGGAAATTTCAGTATTAAATATAGATTGAAAAGGGGGCCCAAAATAAAGTGTATTGAGCTATATCGGACTGTTTTGGACACATATCAGCTGATACAGACCCAAAACAGTCTGATACGGGCCCCTATCAATGCAATTCATATGAAAAGAAACGACACAAATCATTTATGCATGTTCCACATATCGGGTTCTTGTCGAATATGTTGCGATATTTTGAACCTTATATACAACCATTAGACACCAATACTCAATTAGTACAAACTGTTAGAGAGCCATATTCAATCGGTATAAACCGTTACAATTCCATATTTAATTGTTATAAACTCTGTCACAAACATATATATTAGACCATTATAAACAGATACTTCGACTGTTACAAACCATACTGAGGAACTTTTACAAATGTTTTTGGGTTTATTAGCTTTTGGAATTACCACATCAGCAAAAAAATAAAAACATTTTCTTGAACTCTGTTTTTGTTTTCAGAGAGAAAGACAAGTTAATTTTGTATCGAAAAAAAACAGCACATGTTTTTTAAACCAACAAAATATTGTTTTTTTTAAACAAAAACAATTTTTTTAGTATATAAATTATATGATTTATGATGCATGATGTTGAATGATCGTATGAAAACATATTTTTGAAACCAGATTCAGGAACATATTTTTTGTTTCAGTTTTGAAAATATATATATATATATATATATATATATATATAACCAAAAATATATTTCTTGTGTTTTTATTTTAAGCTATGGAAATAATCTTTTATCAAATAAGATGGTTTTGATTTATTTTTAAAACCGGGAACAAGAAAAACAAAAGTTATATACAAGTGAAAAAAAAAACAAAATTTATTTACATTATATTTTGTTATTAAAATAGGTCCTCCAAGTGAAGAAAAGCAAATGTTGTGTACAAAAAACATTTTAATATTGTCATGCATTATTGGATCCTAACAGATCTGGGCCCATGAAAGATCTGGAAAGTAGAAGCCCACTAGAAATTTAAACAAATCACATTCTATCATTAATACCATGATCATAGAATCCTAGATTAATTTTAATGCATTAAATGCAAATTAGTCAATTAACAATACTCCATACAAATTTTTACATCATTCTTAATTTACACCAATTCCAAATTTAACCTTATATTTTTCATATAAGCCCATCTCAAAACTCAAGAAGAAGCTGCTGTGCCAACGACCTCCCAAAAGGCACTTAGACGGGCTTAACTAAATTCTCTCTACCTAAATGGTTTTGATTGACCTAGTTATCCATGTGGGCATGCCTATTTGGTGAATACCGAAATTGCCCTTCCTAACACTAATAAAAGTCAAAAGGAGCATTAAAATAATCTATTTCAGCTCAAGTTAATTGAATTATTTCGATTTTAAATCAAACTCACAGTGACTGTGTTTTAGGGTTCTTGTCTGAAACGCTTCTAAGGTTTGAAATTCCCAATAAATCTTGAACCAAAGAGGGCTAACTAGATTCAGTCAAATCCTCTATTAGGAAGGTCTTGAGTCCAATTCCTTTATAAATAAAGGCAAGTACTCAAGCTGAAAGCCCTGGTTACAATCTGCTAAACTTGTAGGCATGCCCACTTGTACCTCCAGGAGTAATTGCGTTTGCTGTGAAGCTCAAACAAGGAAGAACCTAATGCCAAAGCAAAAAGAGGATTGGAGGCTTAGACGAAACTAGAAAGCATAACAACCACCTTTGTAGCAGTTAACAGAATGCCTACCTCACTTTGTTGAGGTACTTCTCCCAAATCTGCTCAGTTCTTAGTTTGCTTTTTGGGTGTCTAGTACACAAGTTGCCACCCAAACATCTAGATAATGGTAATGGTAGCCCTTGGCTTTGATCCATTTAGCACGAAGAAGTGATCGAAGGCAAGGTCACTTGCCATGGTTGTTCATTGCCTCATGCCCAAATTCAAGCTTAAGGCTTGGAGATGATCCAAATGAATGGATAAGTGTATGGGTCCAACTTGAGATTGGCCAACCTTAGTTTTTGAATGTGTTCAACTTGATGAAATGGTTTGGGCCTAGGTCTAAAAATCAACTCAGGTTGGGCTTGTTGACGTTCCATAATATCGGCTTGTTTGGTTTGTGAGAATAGGGGTAGAACAGAATGGTCTATTTTGATTTCAATTGTTTGGTTGGGTGGAATCGGAATACCATTAATGCCCACAATTAAAAAAAATGGCCGGCCATACCCTCCCCCTCTCTTGGAATGAAATCCCATTCCAGCTGATTTCAACTCCTGTCTATACTAAACAAACTGAACCAGTTCCAATTTTGATTATGAGGGATTGCAATTCCGATTACAACTATGAATCAAAAGAGTCCTACTACATCTATATATTTGCACGTTGCATCTACTGTAATATGAGTGATCTATTGGCATTGATATTTGTTTTTCTTTTATTATACTTCTAAATTGAACTAAGAAAACTAAATGAAATGTACAAGTATAAAACATGAGCAATAAGAACTGTAAATTCACTCGGGCCAAACCCAAGCCCTCCAGCCTAGGCCAAAGGTTGTATTGGTTTCATATTGGATATGTCTCAGACTAGGCTTGGGTTAGACAACTCAGGATTTGACATCAAGTTGGGCTGGGCCTAAGCTCAAGATTTGAGCCTTGGTTAAGGAACTCAATTTCTATTATTTAACTAGTTTCAATGCGGGAACTCAACATCAGAGCTACAGGTCACTGGATGGAAACATGCCACGAGGGCAGTATATACTACAAAGAACAAGTGACCACACAAAACAGAAAAATAAAAATAGAAAAGTTTTTCTGTTTCAATGTGTCTTATCTTGAGCAATTGGTCCCACATATATTGTTCCTCAGAAAGAAGTTTTGGAGCTATTGAGATATTCCTCTCTCTCCTTTTTCCCTTATATTTGTCTATCTATTTCAGCCTAGCAAGGTGCAATGTTTTGAGTTCACATGTGTGCATATGGAAAGATTTCTGGTCCCTTGTCCATATCATATCATATCATGGATCAGAAACTTTTGGTGATTTGCAGTGAACAATGTCTGCTCCACTCATCTGCCTCAAGTACTGTTCATTTCTCATCAAAACTATCTCCTTTAGATGGCTGGAAATATTGCAAAGAATTTACTTGTTGAGAGTCCAGTCTCAGGTAATTGGCTTGCTCAAGTTGGGGGAAGTTTGCAATGCAATTTTATTTATAAATGCATGAAAGTGCGAATTAGAATAGTGTAAATTTTGTGTTTTGATTGTGCTTTGAATCTTTGGTTGCAGCCTACTCCATGACCCCATCTGACATTTGTGGAGAAAAACCCAAAAGATCAGTTTCATTGAGGTCTATGGTGGATGCAGAGGGTGGTTCGGACCTGACTTGTATTCTTTTTATGGGCTCGACCCGAATATGTCATGTTGCTTAGGCTGTGTTTGGAAATGATGCAAATGGTGTGTAAATCTCAGTTCAGGGTAAATTTACATTTTGGTTCACTTTTGGCTGTGCTTGGCAACACTACATTTTTGCATTGACAAATGACAAACCAATGCATATTTACATTGATAATAAGATGTAAAAGTACATTAATAAAAAGGAAGTAAATTTGTATTCAAGTGGGTTTTTGATAAAAAAAAAAAACATATGCTTTATTGAAATTCTTGTTTGTATCCATTACAGCTAAAAGTCTGTTTGGTAAAAAGATAAATTTGGCAATGCAAAACTAACTCAATTTTACAATTTTGCAATTTATATGAACCGTTTTACATTCTACATATTTGCATCGTTTCCAAACACAGCCTTAGGGTTATTTTCTTATATTTGTATGTTTGCATTTGCTCTCAAACAAAACATGAGAGAGGGTGCTTCGGGTGTATTGGGGTTTAGGGTGTTATGTGAGGGAGAGATTCAAGTTTGTATCCTTCATGGTCATTTTCTGTAATGGATTTCTACTCTTCTGTAATCAGATTTAGTCAGTGCAAGGCCTATTTGAACAGCCTTTATAGCCTTGAATTGGGAATATCGCCCCATGAAATAAATCATATAAATACAGAAATATTCCCTATGCAAGGATGTAAGGGTTGTTGGAATGGGTCTTGCACTAACTGAAGCCAATCTCACGCCAAAGGCTGAACCACATTTATCTATGTATGCTCTATTTTTATTTTTTTTTTCTCTTTTCTTGCTTCTCTCATCTGTCTTGTTTCGATTTATTGTACCATTGAATCTGTAATTCCTGGGCTTTGTACAACACTCTGGTTCACTTTTGCTTTGGATTTCCCTTATACTTGTTTTAAGTTTTATTTTATTGTCATTTACACCGTAAACATGATGCTCCAAGTACATGCAGGGGCGAACGGCTGAGACCTTTATGTATCAAACCTGCATGCAAAGAGAGAATAATAGCAGCTGCGCAGTATAGAATCCTAGACACCAACCTCTCAAAGAAAGTCTAAGAGATAACTGCTTAATCTAATTAGAGATGGAGCTGAGAGGGTATTTTACATTCTTAATAAAGAACTTATGTCATGTGTGAGAAACACTTGGGAGTGATCCCTTATATAGTTGCTTCTCCAATGTTAAGTTCATGTTATTAAGAACAAACAGTAACCAGAATAACCAATTGAGACAAGTGTTTCCCAACATAAAATTCATGCTCCATCAGATTTGAGACAAGTGTCTCATGTTGACCAAGGATTTAACCACTTGGTCATCCAGTCTACACTGGGTCAAATGGATATCCATTGATCCAATAAGAACTGGAATATGGACCCAAATAATCCAACAATATTGGTATCTCCATACATAAAAATATTTTCAAATAAATTTGTTTTTATAAAAAATAAATAAATAGTTAATTATTTAAAATGAAAGATTGTGTGTGAGAGTATTGCATGGAGATAACCATAAAATAATCATCTTCCATCAACATGTGATTTGTTACATGGCTATTAAATATTCCAACATTTAAAGATTAAACGAGGGCATATGGCCACTCTACCATCAAAACAAACAAAACAAAGTAAATTTGAAAACAAAATTTGCATTCACTTCATTTGCAATTTAATACTTTGCACCAATACAAATAAAATTACATATAGGAATAAATTAGGCCTAACCGCCTAAACAACTACTTTTAACGGTAATTCCAAGTTTCCAACCTATAGCATTAAAGAAATTCATTTTACCAAGAAGACAACAACATTATTAAAGGACCAATGAATTCAGGAAACTGAGTTTGGGCCTGAAAGTATTGGTGTTTAGAATTCAGAATTCTATAATGTATTTTTCCCAAAATTTTATTAACTGATGTACCTTTCTTTTCTTGGATTCATGTCATCATGACATTGACGAAAACTCGGACAAGAAGATATTATTGCTCTTCCTCCCAGGCTCTTACTTCTGATGCAGACAATTCGTCATTTCATATTTGGCACAAAGACAAAGTTTTGGTTACTTTCATCGCATAGCATTTCAAGTGTTTGTACGTGTTTTGAGAAATCTTTTTCATCTGATTTGGTGTTTTACGCTCAAATCTGCAGTTGGTATCTGAAACCCAAAGCCAACCACCTCCATTAATCCATTTCCTTTCTCATGTGAGACAAATTAAGTACTGCACTGGCTTGAGCTTCTTCCCTTGCTCCATGTTCAAAGGATACCATCAACCGTTCTCTGTCACTGATTTCTTGATGTGCACGCCCATTTATAGTAACTGAACCGTGGCTTCACTTTCAAACCTAAAACTTTTTTTTTTATTGTTTTATCCTTTCTCATCATCTAATCACTTATCATCCATTGTTTGAATGATTGAGTAAAGTTTAACTGAATGCTTTAGTTGTTCAACAGACTGAAATCAACCATAAGATTCTATATCAGTATTAAATATATGGGGCTTGTATCTTTTACAGTGGAGCCCAGAATTAATTATGTGGGAAACGTTTAGCTAATCAGAATTCATGCTATTATCAGTTTTGGAACTAGTAAAATGGATTTTTGAATACAATCTTTTATAGTTTTGTCAATCATAAACATCTTCCATACTTGTAGCTATGAGGTCCGTGTGAAGAGCAGATCCCAATGACAAATGGACATACCAGATCCCAATGCCATATTTACTCACGATTGATTATCTATCCGTTTTCACACAACGTGGCAAGAAGACCACCCAGGCTGACATCAATATGGCTCTAGTTATACTCTATCTGATGACGACTACGCGACCAAAAGTAAATAGTGAAAGTATATATACACATATATACACATGAACCTCCAAAAGAATTGTCATTTAAAAAATAATATTAGCATTGTTTTGAAACCATACCACCCCTTTTTTAAACCATGAACTAAGGTCACTCTAGTAGTTGAGATCATCAGCAGGTGTCCCTCCATATCCCCATATATGAGGCACAAGTAAAATCTATATATCGACCGGCTCTCTGTTGTAAGTAGGGTTGGCAACAAGTTGACCTTTTTATGAACTATTCGAGCTTGATTTGAGCTTAATTCACAAGTTCGATTAAGAAATGAACTGAGCTTGAGCCTAATAGAATTCGGCTCATGAAGCTCATGAACTAGCTCAAATATATATATATAAAATAAAAATATTATAATTCTTAATTTTTTAAAATATCAAATAAAAAATATTTTTATATATAATTTTTTATTTTTATAAAATATTTTTTTCAAAATCGAGCTCAAGGTTATAACTCGAACCTTATATTATTCGGCTCAACTCGACTCAAATCCACCCCTAATTGTAAAGTTAATGGACCATTCATGCACCCTATCTGTCCCTACCCCTTAATCCCTCTATAAGTGTAAACTATAATTATAATACTAATACCCAAAAAAAAATAACATTGTTTGGAAATGCAATTGCAAATGCTAGGTATAAGTAAATGAAAAGGAATGGTTAAATTTTCCTCAATGAACATTTATACTTCGTTTTCTGAATTAAGCATTCATGTTTTTTAATTTAATATTCATATCTATTATGCTTTAATGTGTAGGTTATGTTGATCAATAGACTATAGTTTTATTAGATAGATGGGTTTGTTACATGAGACATGGCATAAAACTCGCTGCAAGGTGATGAACTTTTTCCAATAATGATGTGCTGTGTTTGGTTAGAGAATAAGTGGAATTTTATTCCAAGTACTCCCTGCTCAATCCCACAAAATTCAAATAACTAGTCCCCTTTGGAATCCGCTCCACCATGTCTTAGTCCAAACATCATAATGCTGCATTTACATTTTGGAATGAGTACAAATACAAATACATAGAGAGCATTTGTACCCCGATTTACATTGTATATTTTTGTATTTGTATTCGTTCCAAACTAAGCCTTAGGTTGCATTTATACCCCGATTTGCGTTTGAGAGCATTTGATTGTCATACAAAAAGGTAATGATTAAGATGTCAAAAATGTTTTTTTCAACATCTTTGTATAGTGAGAAGAGCACATTATTGTACCCATTTTTTACATACAAATTTGTGCTCTTCTTATAAATAGTGTGTTTGATAAAAAATTTAAGACATTTAATGATAGGGCCCATGTTTTGCACCTATTTCAAACAAACAGAAAGAATACAAAAAACAGGTTACACTTTTGCATTCATGAACCAGAAAGAGAGTATTTATGCAAAATACATATTGCATTTGCGATTGAAGAAAAATAAGAAAGAAAATTGTAGGTAAGTTGTTAAGGAATTTCATAAAATGTCTGAAGGGTGTAAGAAGTAGCCAAATCCACCAACCCCCCCATCACCCACCACCCACCACCCAAGAAAGCCAAAGAAAAAGAAAAAAAAGAAAGAAAAAAAAAAGAAGAAAAAAAAAGAAAAGAAGAAAACCTCAATCTGATTTTGACAGACCTCCCATATTAGAGTGGGTATGCTATCAGATTCTATACATTTCATTATCATGTAGCCTCTCAGAAGAAAATGATGTAATGGACAGGACATGTACATTGCGATCGGTTGCAAAGAAGAAAACAAGTTAAAAGAATAGAAAGATTTCTCTTGGGATTGAATAGGAAAAGATTTGCTTGGTTTCACTTTCCACTCTTTACCTCTACTTTCTCTTCCCTTTGTTGTCGGGAGAGAAAAATAAAAGAGGTCGAAGGGAAAATTTATTTCTTGTTTTGTCTCATCATCAATTAATATTATTTCCTCTTTTGATTGCCATTGAAGGAAAGCTGTCACTCCTTTTTGGATTTTCTTTTCCTTTCATTCATTTTCTTTTCAACCAAATACAGCAGCTTCTTGTAATTTCAAAGAGCTATTATCTTCTAACCACAGCATACCTGAAAAGGTTAGAAATATCCATAACACTTAAAAGAATTGATTAGCCATTAAAAACAGTTACAAGATCGGCTTCAGTCAGTGCATGTCCTGTTCGAACAGCCTTTTCGGTCTTGCACTGGGAATATCTCCTTACCTATGCATCTGGGGAGATATTCCCAATGCAACCCCCTAAAGGCTGTTTGAACGGGCCTTGCACTGACTGAAGCCGAGTTCAACAGTTAGACACTAATTAAGCAGTTGGTTAACGGTCATTAATCCATTAACAAGACTCTCAAATGGATTAGACATTCAGAGAATGACTTAATTAAGCAGTTGGTTAACGTCATTCATCCATTAATAACATTCTAATGGATTAGACATTCAGAGAATGAATTAGACATTAATTAGAGTTGGACAAGTAGTTTGTTAAACAGTCATTAATTAGTCCATTCTAACAAAGCTCTCTCTCTCTCTTCATTGATTAATGGGTTAAAATGGAACAGATATAAATAAGATATATCTAGATTCAAATTTCATCCATTGGTATTCAGATTTGTATTGAATGCTATCCATCGAATTCAGGTTGGATATTACAGATCACTAATAAATTAAAATAAAAAATCCCATAATATTATATATTATTAGTAATATGAACTCGAAATAATTTTGGCATATACATCATGAATAAAATGAGTCAAAAATAACCCTTACCAGACAGTTTTATATAGATACATGCATATATATTTTAAAATGTCATATTCAGATAGAATCAAAATGTTTTCTAGTGGATCCATATAAAACAATTGATTGGCTTTCGAAAACAAATTGGATTTGGAATGGAACATGGATAGATAGATTCTGTTTTCATTACTAAAATAATAATAATAATAATAATAATAATAATAATAATAATAATAATAATAATAATAATAATAATAATAATAATAATAATAATAATAATAAGAAAATAATAATAATAATAATAATAATAATAATGCATATATTTTGATGAATGATGATTTGGCACGACCTAGTAAGAAGGGGACGCATAGACGCGATCTGCTCGAGGGGTGACAATTCAGCTGAACGAATCCATTTTGCAACATTCGAAGCTCGAGTACCCTGCCACCTCGGCCTAAAAAACCACCTCGGCATAGAGACACCTCAATACACATTCCAGTTCGGGACTAAAGAATCGAAGTGTCAATTCGGATCTAATGAGCCGAAACGCCACATAACCTGCTCCAAAGGCCTCCCCAACGGACTCATCCTAGCTCTGCCTGAATTGGAAATAAACGATAAACCTTATCAACATAATGCTCTCCTTCAAAAATGGAACAAACCATATCTACATAGCCCGGAGATCCCCAAGCTCTTTCGTAATGCCCACGACTACTCCATTATATAAGGACATGAAACCTTAAGGCAAAGGTACGCGTGATTACTTTACTCACTAGCATTCAAGCACTCAAATATCCAACTCACATTCATAGCATAAGTACTGACTTAAGCATTGAAAAGACCTTGTCAGATTAGCTACCCCGGGTTCTCTGATTCACTCTTTTGCAGATTGGTCTAGCTCGCCGCCCAATTGGAGTTTGGATCGTTTTTCAGCTAGGAGTATCTAGATCGCACACCATCAATTGGTGCCGTCTGTGGGAAACGATCGAAAGGTCATCCCAACTTTAGTTGCAATTTTATTTATTCCAATGGACTCTTCCAGCAACGCTGGAAAAAGTATCGAGATGAACATTACCAGGGGACAAGATCAGCAATCAACTTTCCCCTAAGGCCCTACGATATGTATTGTCCAATTCACTATTCCTCTTACCGTGTCCGGAGTTCTATTACTGTCTGTGCCGAAGGGCGCTATGCAAGTGAGTGTCCCGCTTCCCTCAGTAGGCGCGACCTTCTTCAAGCCATTTGTGGTCCCTCCTGGAATCAGGCACCCCCAATTCCATGACCTCGTCCAGTGCATCTGAGCAATAAAGATCCAAATGCAGCAGGTCCAACAATTTCAACAATACTATCTATACCAACAGTATCAGCACCAGTTCCCACCACAATAGCAACATCCGATTCCACCTCGGCATACAGGGCTACGTTAGGGCCAGAACTCGAATCGACCTGTAACCAGCCAGAACGCCAACCTCGGCACACAGGGCTCCCAAGGGTCAAGTTTCGCCCTGTGGGAGAAGAAACGACCAGCACACTCTTCCAGTCTCATAGGGAAACTTTAGGAGCAGGGCCGGGGATAGTCAGCTCAATATGGCCAATCCGCCTCGACACTCCTAGTAGTAAAAGTGACGACTCATGAGGAGATAATAACCAGCTCGAAGTTCGGGGTGCGAACTTGAGGCAAGACCGCTCTGTCCCTCGCGATAGCCAGTGCGAACCCCATAACTAAGAGAATCTAGCAAGAAGGAACCAGGATCCACCTCGCAATAATGTCGAAATACCGAGCAAGACTGAAGTCAGCAGTACCATCGTCGAGCCGGTGAAGAAGCAACAGCGACGATGTCACAAGACACGCCGCCCCTCGACCAAAAACAGTCTGTCGGCAAAGCCAGACCAGCAAGCAGAACAAGCCAAAGAAAAGGAAGAAGTGAGCTCGGTGGCTACGAAGACCGCACCTCCACTACTTTGCCGATCATCCCCACTATCTCTCGAGCTCTTAGCAACTCCAATGCCAAAAGATTTCCAGTCTCAGATGCACCTAGTTGGGACTGATGAGTCCTGCAAGTGTGTGGCCTTCTCCACTATGTTTAGGGGGATAGTCCGAACTTGGTATCAGAACCTCGCACCGGGCTCCATCGAAAGCTGGTCCCAATTTCCCGACCTGTTTACAATGCACTTCATTACTAGTAAGAAGTGCCCAAAGTCGCAAGAAAGCCTTCTGAACGTGGTTCAGAGGGAAGGAGAATCAATCCGAAGCTATATAAAGCGCTTCAACGATACTTGCTTGCAGATGCCAGATCTTGATCCAGTGGTGTGACTCACTGCGGCAAAGAAAGGAATCACCCATAAAGAGTTCAAGTGGCACGTGGTAGCTAACAAACTAAAAGATATCACTAAATTCCTTAAATTGGCAGATCAGTTCATCGGTACCAAGGAGGAGATCAACCAAAAGATCGACAAACTACCGTTGGAAAAGAGGAAGAGAGAGAATGAAGGAACAAGCAATGGTGGGCAGAAAAGAAAGAAAAGAAAGTCCCCGAGCAATGGAAGAAGCAAGTCAAGAAGCCGGTCCCCCTCACATACTTGCAAGTTAGGTCGGCGCTCTAGGACCCAACTTGTGGAGAGAACGAGCTATACGCCTTTGAATGCTAAGCGAGAAAAGATCTTAATGGCTATTAAGGATTCCTCCTTCGTCAAATGACCTCCCATGTTAAGGGGAGACCCAACAACAAGAAACCCGAGTGTCTACTACCATTTCCACTGAGATCATGGACACAACACGGAGAATTGCAGGAATCTCTGTGACGAGATCAAGGAACTTATCCACCGCGGGTACCTGAAAAACTTCATATTGCGAGAAGAGAGGGGAAAAGCAGACCGACAGGTAGATCGACATGGGGACCAGAGGAGGAATGGCCCCAAGGTCAACAGGCAGAATGAGCAACCACCACAATAGTTGCCAGAGGAAAGACCAGTTCGTAGGTAATTAACATGATCACTGACGGGTCCATCATTGCCGGATGTACATCAGTAGCTGGGAGGACCTCAGTCTACGAATTAGAGAACAAAGGGGAAAACCCGCCAAAGGACCTCGGCTCGAAGAACCGATATATTTTACTGACAACAATGCGCACGGGATCTAGTACCCTCACAATGATGCCTTAGTGGTGAAATTAAGGATTAACGACTTCGAGGTAAAACGCATCTTGGTGGACTCAGGCAGCTCAGCAAATATACTCTTCAAGGAAGACCTTTGACAAACTACAGTTACATCAGAGCGACCTAAAACCAGCAGATACGCCTCTAATAGGGTTCAACGACGAAGAGGTCAGACCTGTTGGTCGAATCACAGTACCCGTGGAAGCCGACGCATGGCCAAACATCGTGCGATTCGAGCACACATTCCTGGTAGTCGCAACTCTCTCCCCCTACAACACCATAGTAGATCGGCCTATCACGCATGTTTTACGTGCAATAGTATCCACTTACTATTTAGCGATGAAATTCCCAACTAATTACAGAGTGGGGGTAGTGCGAGGTGACCAGCTCGAGTCCCGCAAGTGCTACATGGCTTCCTTAAAAGGGAAAGCAAAGCTAGCAAAGGATGTCGAGCTCGAGCGACCAGTGGAATTTTCCGACGAACGAGCTACCCCCGAAAGAAGAGACAACCCACATATCAGTCTCTGCTGTCAAACCAGTCAAAACACTTCAGATCAACACCTCGATCAGCGAACCACTTCAAACTCAGATAGTAAGTTTCTTACTTAAAAATTTAGATATTTTTGCTTGGTCTGCGGCAGAGATGTCGGGGATTGATCAAAAAATTATAACTCACAAACTTAATACCAACCCTTTAGTCAGGCCAGTAAGGTAGAAGAAACGCAACCTCACCCAAAACGTTGAAGGGTAGTCGATCAAGAGGTTGAGAAGCTCCTCGTGGCAGACTTCATCAGAGAAATCCATTACCCAAGCTGGGTGGCTGACCCGGTTCTGGTGAAAAAAGCCAATGGAAAATGGTGCATGTGCGTTGAGTACACCGACCTAAACAATGCCCGCCCAAAAGGCTGCTTCCCGTTGCCCAAAATCAACCGCTTGGTGACCGCGACCTCAAGGTATGAGTTGCTGAGCTTCCTAGATGCCTATTCCGGTTACAACCAAATTAGGATGGATCCCGTTGATGAGGAAAAGACCACTTTCATAATTGAGCTCGGGTTATATTGTTACAGGTCATGCCCATCGGATTGAAAAACACTGGAGCAACATTCCAACACCTTGTAAATAAGATTTTTGAGCCGTTAATCAGCAATAAAGTAGAATGTTATGTTGATGACATGGTCGTGAAGACCCAATTTTCAAATTCTTTGTTGAATGATTTAAAATATGTTTTTCAAATTTTACGAAGATATAACATGAAGTTGAATCCGAATAAATGTGTCTTCGGAGTCACTTCGGGTAAATTTCTAGGCAACACCATGCGAATTGTGAACATAGAAGACTTACCTCGGCCCAACATTCTCGAGGGGGGGCAGAAGAGGTCTCACCTGTGTCACAAGCGGAACCGAGCTGGATCGGCCCACTCGCAAGTTATCTGCTATACGGGACCCTACCTGCAGAATGCAATGCAGCTCGGAGGGTAGATCGTTAGTCAGCCAAGTACATCCTCATAGATGGACAGCTATACAGAAGATCATTCACGCTCCCTTACCTGCACTGCTTGCAACCCTCAAAAGCTGAGCATGTACTTCGCGATACCCATGAAAGCTTGTGCGGCGGACACTTGGGGGTAGAGCCCTCGCACATAAAGTGTTGCGGCAAGGCTATTATTGGCCCACGATGAAGGCAGATGCACTCAAGCTCGTCAAAAAGTGTGACAAGTGCTAGAGGCATGCCAACATCCACCACCAACCTGCTGCTGATTTGAAATACCTCATCAGCCCATGGCCCTTTGCGTAGTGGGGAATCGACATCCTTGGTCCTTTCCCGCCAACAACAGGGCAGAGGAGGTTCTTGGTTATAGTAGTAGATTATTTTACAAAGTGGGTGGAAGCCAAACCCTTGGTAACGATCACAACCCGCAACATATAGAATTTCTTCTAGAAAATCATAGTATGTCGCTTCGGACTACCCCGAGTGTTGATATCTGACAATGGGAAGCAGTTCGAAGATGTTAAGTTTCAAACTAGTGTGTTGATATGAGGATTCAACAAAACTTCACCTCGGTGGTACACCCCCAGGCAAACGGGTAAGCAGAAGTAACTAATAGGGCTATCGCTTAGCTCGAGCCAAGGGATTGTGGGTGGATGATCTACCCAATGTCCTTTGTGCCTACCGAACTACAATTAATACCGTGACAGGCGAAACCCCTTTCAACCTCACGTATGGCATAAAAGCGGTGATCCCGGCAAAAATTGAAGTACCCACATTACGATTGAAGGCTTACGATGAGGTAGTGAACGATGACGAGCTCTGTACCAACCTGGACCTGGTAGAGGAGGTATGAGACATGGCCTACATTCGAACTGCAGCCTATCAACAATGAGTAGCTCGGTACTATAATGCACGGGTCAGAAAATGACAGTTCCGTGTCAGCGACCTGGTTCTACGGAAAGTTATGGTACTTGAGTCTGGCATAGGTAAGCTCGGGCCAAATTGAGAAGGTCCATACCGTGTAAAACGGGTATTCGAGGGACATATAAGCTCGAGACTTTGGAAGGGAAGCAGGTACTTCGAGCATGAAATATCCATAACCTAAGAAGGAATTACTTATGAACCTATGACTTCAAGGCAAAATTTCTCTAAGTCTTTGAGAAACCGAACTAGTCAAAAAAGACGACCGACTGGAGAAAGGACTGTGAGTCACTCCTGGGAGCCTAAGGGCTATGGCGCCGAACTAACAAAAGACCTTGGCACTACGATAAGTCCTAGTTGCCTCTTCGGCATAGGCAGACAAGTCCTAGTAGCCTATAAGGCATAAATAGCTCGAGAGCAAACCCTACGGTGTCTATCCACCTTAGCGTACAACAACACAAGGTTAATCCCACCTGGAGTCTAGCTCGTTAGATCGGTACTAAGGGATAACCAACACTTAGGCAAGCGAGTAGCTCATGCATAGACAGGTCGGGTATGTACCCTACAGTGTCTGTCCATCCCCGCATACAACGATACGAGGTTATTCCTACTTGGAGTCCAGCTCGTTAGCTTTGTTGGACAGTTTTTGCATGCCCTTAGCTTCAATCAGTTTTGATGTACTTTTGATGTTTAATGTAAATAAACAAAGTACATGTTTGATTCATGTTGTGTGGTATGCTTCTATGTTAGACCCTAAAAATGGACACCTAATGAGACTTGTGTTGGTTTTAAATGTTCAAAGTCGTTGGATAAGTCTGGGGAGATTTATCCTGCCAAGGTTGGCACTGATGTGCTGCCAACTGTTGGGGTGGCTTGTCTCAACCGCCAGGGTGAGACCCAAGGCACACGTAGTGTAGGATTACTTGAACCCTTGAACCGAACTAGATTTCTAGTATTGCCCTGAACCTTGGAGATTGATGGGCAAAACAAGAAAGTTACACCTGCTCCCTAGACCCGATTATGGTACTGCAGTAGGTGTCGGATTGGGTTGTCTTTGATATGCCAATCAGTGAGATCCTTAGCGGGGGTCAAAACCTAGGTATGTTGGGACAGTCTGAGAATTCATCTGAGTGGGTGATCATAGTGACGGGATTAGCCCCTTTGTCGAACAAAGGTAATGGTCGGGGATGCACTCTCTCTAATGGAAACCAAACTGCCGGCAGTTGATTTCAATCGTTGGAATTTTGTTTTGCAAAATTTATATATACGATATATACTTACATATGGTTTCAAAATGTTTGCAAATGGTTTTAATTCCCATGATCCATGTGAGCAAAGAGTGCAGCACTGTTCCTTGCAGCTGAGGGAGAGGTCCTCTCTTTTCGGGCAGTGCTTGATCATTATGGGCTGAGAGGTTAAGTGTAAGGCCATTTAGGATAATACCTGATGGGCTAATCTTGCATTTGCCCACAGTCCCTGGGTTTTTATAAGATGGTTTGGCCTAGGGACCACTTAGTGTAAGTGTTGGGCCCATAGGGTCCATGTGATGGGCTCAAGGGGTTCACTAGGCTTCCTAGTGAATTCGGTTAGGCCTTGTAACAGAGGCTGGGCCGAACCCATGTGGTTGGTGTGTAGATCAATGCTCGGGTCCCACGCCATACAAAGAAGCCCAACTGGGCAGCAGTTTGGAAGACTATTGAGCACTTATTACTTAATGGGCCTAAAGCAAATTTCAATCTGGGTTGATTTGATCAATCACTTAAGGGGGCAGATCTGAGATTAGGATAAGCCCAAAAGCTTATCTAATATGCAGATAAGGTTAAGAAGAGTCCTAATCCAAATACAGATTTGGATAAGGGCAACTCCTTATATGATTATGATGTTTTCTTGATCATTTCGAACTACTTGAATTCGAACCCTAGGTTTTCCAAGAGAACACTCTGCATTCTTGAGATAGGATCTCAGAAACCCTAGAGAGGAAAATAGCAGCTCGCCATCTTCTTCTCTAGCATTCTCCTCCACCAGCAGCCGCCACCTTTTCTGCCAGTTCGAGTTCTCAGTTTGAGAAAATCAAGAAAGGTTCTTGATTGTACGTGTGGTGCTCACAGTCTTCCATCGAGTTCTTCAGAAGAACCTGGTTCGTGGGACGAACACTGCTGGTTCGGCTCCATCATCACTGTGTCATCTTCAGTCGGAGCTGATCTTAGTGTCTTCTTTGGGCATGAACACCAACTTTAGGAGATATTACTTCTCTGTATTAGGTATAATCACTCCCTTCTCTTTTGGTTCAAATTTGGTCTGGTTTGGTTCAAATAGGATCCTTGAATTTGATTCTAAAATCAAGGAATACGATTCCCAGTTGGAAGGAATGTAGGAAATTTTTGAAATTCGCCCACCCATTCCGCAACAGTTTTGGCGTCCATATGATGGATCTTACCATTCCTTTCAAGCTCGACACTTCGGGATAACCAACACTAGAATTTTTTTTTACTCAAAAAAGATTTTGCTGTACTCACACACATGAGACTTTTCGAAGTATTGTGTTTCATTATCAAAAGTTCCGAGTACAAAAAAAAAAAAAACAACTACTACAACCGAGCTCACAGGTAGGTCAGTCTCCATGTGGTCCTCCTCCACGTCGTCTCAGCCTGCCTCCCCTGACGGTCTCGCCTCAAGAATTTCACGGAGTCAGGCTCCTCGTCAGCCTCCTTCGCGATCTCAGGAGTGACGGTGGACATGGAGATAGATCTGAAGTCGAGCTCGGGAAACTTTTGCTGCATTAGCCACTTGTAGAGCTTGAAACGCGACCATTACAAGCCAAAGCCATACTCGACCTAGAGGTCGTGAAACTCATGGGACTCTTTGAACTCCTTGACAGCGCGATCTCTCTCTTGAATTCGTGCCTCCTGGATGGCGGTGTCGAAGATCTTGGTGCGCTCCTTGATCATCGCCTCGACGTTCTCGTTCTCCCGGAGGAGAGCTTCCTTCTTCCCTTTGAGCTTCTTCTTCTCCTCCGTTAGCACAAGGATCAGCTCCTCCTGGCTCTGAGCTCCCTTCTTGGCTCTAAGAACTTCAACCCGAGCTAAATCCAGCTCGCAGTAATGCTTTCGAGTGTTTTTTTCGACCTCCCAATCTCACTTCAAGTGGGTCTCAGACTGGTAGACGAGTGAGTGGATAGCAGAGTTCACCTAATAAATAGAAAGCAAGGGTAAGTACCATTAACAAAAGAATAAGAAAGTAAACAAAGGGGTAGGTTACTTACGACCATACAATATCAAGCCGCTCTCTCTCCGAGTTGACTCGTTGGCATGTTAGCCCACTCCGCGACCTCCGCAAGAAACATGACATCCTTGCTCTGAAGCTCGAGCCACAGAGTCATTATGCTCTCCTTCGCTGAGGGGCTGAGGATCGAGCACCAATGTACCCTCGGGCTCGCAAGGTGGGGGTCCCTCATCATGGCCCTTGTCCAGATCAACAACCGGAGGCTGGGGGCGAACTTCCTCCCCTGGGAGCTCGGCGAAGGTCTGCTCTGGTGCTGCAACCTCGGGATTAGTAGGAACCGAAGAGCCGGCCTCCTCTCGATGAGACCTCTTCGAGGCCTTTCTCTTCTTTCCCTTCTGAACAATCCTCAGAAGGTTAGCAGCGTCAACACCTGTCATAGCTTCTGCAAGAGAAAAGAAAAAAGAGTTAGCCACGAACTGAAGTAAGTGCAAAAAGAAAAAAGGAAAGTGATGTGTGTGCCGAGGTGGAGGCCTACCAGGAGGACTCAGCCCAACTCGTACAAGCTTTTCCTTAGCCAGGAAATCTTTCATTTCAAGGCCAAGGTCCCTCCAAGTGTTGATGACCACCGTAGTCTCAACACCCAGCCTCACCCTAGGGTCCACAATGGCCACTCGCTAGTGAGTCGGGAATGGCCACCCTTCAAGATCCCAAACAAAGAAATATGTCCTCTTTCAGGCCGATACTTTGTTCGGGTTACCGAACAGAACCTTGAACCCAAGGCGATGAGAGATATAATAGCTCTATTGGGTGTCCCTGCGCAGGCAAGAAGAATTCTTCTTGATCGAGCAAATCGAACTAAAGATGTCTAGGGTAAGAAGTCGGTTATACTCATGGAAAAGTGAGATCGTGCTAGCAATGGTACGAATGGAGTTTGGGTGTAGCTGTTCAATGGTGATGTTGAAGAACTTAATGATTTCTAAGATGAAAGGGTGGAGCGGGAAGCACAACCCAGCTACGAGCTGCTCCTCAAAAATCGTGAGCTCATGATGACTGTGAACCAAAGGGTATTGACCTAAAGGAATACTAAAGACAAGGGTGTCGGGGAGACAGTAACGGGCTACCATGGACAATAATCTGTCCGAGGTCATCGTGGAAGGGTTGAAGTTGTTTGGATCCCAACCTCGAGAAGAAGATGGGACCCCCTCTCTGGAGGTCGATCGCTCTACCTGAGGTTCGGGTTCCTTAAGCCGAGATGGCCCAACATCAGGTAAAGACGTTTCTCCTAAAATGTGTAAAGAGGAGCTCTCTAGCAAAGAGCTAGCCCCACCGACGAGAGCCGAGGACTACACCTCGACACCCTCGGGCTCACTAGTATCGCTAAGTAACCTATCTATGCTAGCACTAGACATATTGGGTAGGAAAAGGAAAAGGAAAAGGGAACAACTAGTGAAAGAAGGCGAACTCACCAAAAAGACGATAACGACCTCGGACACAAAAGGAAAGAATGGCGAGTTGAAAGAATCCGACGCGATCTCAGGAGAACTCAGTTACACGATTTATGGCGAAGGTAATGGGCCCTTCGGCCCTCTATTTATAGTCCACCACATTTGACAATCAACGGTTGAGACATGTACGATCCGACAACTCCCATGAAAATCGGTTGCACGCTACCTAATGACAAAATCACTTGAGCACGCCCTTTGGCGTCTGCGGAGTTTATAAATAGTGTGACGTCCACGCGTGCCCGAGACGCGACTTGGGTCATTTCATGGTTGAACCAGATATTTAAACAGGCCCGACCAACAGGCACCCTCCAAATTGTCTAGACTTTGGTCAAATCCACCTGCACTCGTCATGAACTCCCTGCATCGGATTGGGACCCCTAACACGAGGAATAGGGGCAATTGATGAAGGGTGATTTGGCACGACCTAGTAAAAAGAAGACAAATAGACGCAATCTTCTTGAGGGATGACAACTCAACCGAACGAACCCATTTCACAACATTCGGAGCTTGAGCATCCGCCACCTCGTCCTAAAAAAACTCATCTCCACACACCATATTACTCATTTCTGTAGTTTTATCTGGGCCGATGGTGAGACCAAGCAAGTGGGTGTCTTCCTCCAAGATAGACCCATTCACCAGCCTTGACGATGGTGACAGTTGGCCCATTGCACAAGTGATCATTCAACCAGAAAAGATGGTGGAAGCCATGGCCATATTACACCTGCATGTTTTGAATTTTCAATTCTTTCATCTGTGGGAACACCTTAAGATCAGACATTGGTGGATCTCTCACCTCACCTACTTCTGTCCAGTCTCCACCCAAAAAAGAAAAAGTCTAATCTATTTATGATTCAATTAGATCAGGCCGAAAGGATAGTCACAGTCTCACAGGACAAATATCGTTTTGTGTGTCGGGAGACATGCACGCGGTGTGTCCTGGTTGGATGGCTGGGGCCCGACTACCGAGGGGCCAGCTGAACGGAAGGAACTGGTCAGACCTTGTGACTTCATTTGCAAGGGACCCACCATGACGCGTCTCTCTGAAGTCCAGAAGTCTCTGGAGCAGACGCCGACGAAAGCCCCGGCCGGCGGTGGTGGTGGGCGGGGTAGTTAAGGTTCGCTAATTTCTTGACGGCTTGAGTCGCTTGACCATTCTCCCCGCTTACGTCTGAACCGAATATGCATTGCTTTTTCACCCAAAATTCTACAGGGGAATGAATAATGAATGCACCTGTCACTTCCCCGGTTCTCCCCGCTTTTATAAGAACTCCAAGCTCGCTTCGCCGTCTTCTCACCCACTCTGTCACAACTCACAAACAAGTTGAAATCGTCGTTGTTCAGAGAGAGACAGGGACGACCTGGTGAACACAGAAACATGGCTCGTAGGATGATGGGTTTGATGGGGTGCATGCTTGTTGTTGTAGCTCTGTTTCAGAGTGCAGCTGCACAGACAACACACACCGTCGGAGGCAGCACCGGTTGGACACTTCCGTCTTCCAACAGTTTCTACACCACCTGGGCTTCCAGCCAGAAGTTCGCCGTTGGCGACACTCTGGGTAAGGATTCTTCAAAATCCAATCTTTCTGTGATTTCACTCTGCGTGCTGGTGCTGGGCAAGAACACATGCGCAATCAATTTTTGAACCCACCTATGTTTTCCAAGGAAATCATCTGTTTTCCATCAAATCCAGCCTGAACTTAAATTTAAAGCAGATGGGTTTTCTCCGACAACAAATTCATCTGCGATTAATCGTTTTCCTAATTTATGCTTTTTATGTTCTCCAGAGTTCGATTTCTCCGGCTCGCATGACGTGGCCCAAGTGACAAAAGCTAATTATGACTCCTGCACTAAAACACCCATCGGTTCCATCATTTCAACCAGTCCGGTGGAGATTCTTCTTAATGCTTCAGGCGACCACTACTTCATCTGCACTATTAGCAACCACTGCCAAGCGGGCATGAAGCTAGCCATCACCGTCAGTGCCGCTTCTACTACCACCAATGGCACCACCAACTCCACTACACCTACTGCAACCTCTTCACCGCCCCCACCAAGCTCTGCTTCATCTCTTTCCGTAGGCGGCTTCTCTGCCGTACTATTGTCCATTGTCATCGCTTTCTTACACTAGATGCATATGCGGTATGCCCATACTGCGGAGCAGATCTTCTCTGTTCTTCCTTGTGTTTCTGTTTTCAGTACCACAGTTGTCTTCTACTACTAGGCCCCATACCATGTTCTACATATAGGTTGTATGTGGTTCATTTTTACATCTATTAGAACAGTTGTTTCTCAGATAATGAGCTTATTTATTTATTTATTTTTCCCTCCCTGGAGAATGAGCTCATGGACTCGTGGTATAAAAATGTAATCTTCTGGAGCACGAGGATCAGAAGAAAGTGAATTACAGGGCTTGAAAGATCTCAATTTCAAACCCATAATAGATAAAATAAAAAGGCTTGAGTTCTGCTATTTTCAGTAAAATTTACAATTTTGGATAAGTTACAGAGTTGAATTAAAAGACCGGAATCTATTAATATGGCATTATAATTTGCCATTAGCAGAAGCTCAGCAGAGAATAGTTGGATTAAAAGGTGACATGACAGAACTCCTTAATCCAAATTGGTGTGCCAACTGCCAAGCTAAATACTAATAGTTGTATTCTGAGAATTTTGTTTGATGGTGTAAGGGGCAGGACTCAGGAGTCTGGAGTGTTACTAGCTCTGTTTAGTCCTTTTTTAACCCGGTAAGTATTGTCCTGTTTGGACTTTCTCCCAAAAGATAAAAACCAGTGATCTGATATAAACCAGCAAATTGGCAGCACCTACATAACCTCTCAATTCACTAATGTACGATTATTCAAGTCAAAGAGGATGGTCTAAACCTGGCAGCAGAAAAGACTAGAATGAACAGCTGCAAGTGCCCAATAAAAACAGCCATGATGGGGACAGAAACAGCTGGTTTATTCTTCTAGCAATCCTCTCAATTTTGAAAATGGAAATTTGACAAATGACAAAAGACCACCAAGTGCATCACTTCTCACATAGATGGGTTGATAATAAATGTGAGCCATGCGCCATCAATATCACTTCCCTTTCTTCCTGAGCTCTGAGGCTGTGCTTGGACTGCCGAGGGGGAGAGTAAACTAACAACAGAATATGGGGAATACAGAACGATTTCCCCTCAATTGGAATTAGATTCCAAGAGGACCCTTGAAGTGAAATTAGACCTAAAAATGTTGGCCTGAACCAGAATAGGGAACGGTGTGGGCAATCCTTGTTGAAAAGAGGAAAAATACAGTATGACTATTGGTGATATCAAAAAAACAAAAAAAGGGCTGTTTTGTCCTTTCAAACTTAATTTTTGACTGATAAAAATGGGGTGTACCCAACAAATAAAACCCCTAAAAAGGGAATGACCAAGGAGACTGATAATTCCCATTATCCACCAAATGAGAAATGGGGGAATCCGAGCCTTTTCCACTTCCACCCACAACCCAAACACAGCCTTGGCATTTGCCACGATAGCCTGTCAGGTTCACTACAATCAGCTCCACAAAATTTCCATCTTTCAATCTTAGCCGGACAAACCCATTAGACAGTAAAGCATTGCTCCAGACGTTCAATCATTATCAATCGAACCACTTCCATTCACTGTTCTTATTCAATTATTATTCTTCTACCCTACTGTTAGCGACTTCAGATATTTAATCATTACCGATGGAACCATTTCCATCCACAGTTCTCATTCAAATATTCTTTTTTCTGGTGTTGGCGTGAGCCTTTTTCAGCTAAAACCACAGTTGAAACCAATGGTTTAGAGCTTTGTTTTATCCAGTGTTGCATTAGAAACAAATCTGTTTACACTTCACTTCGCATTCAGGCAAAAGCATGCAGCTCAAAGCTCAACATCAAAACATGAAAAAACTAGTTGAACATACAAAATTGTTGCAAAGAAGGCTCTGTGGAGATATACATATATAAAACTTGAGCCATCTCAAGATTCCAAAATTTATGTGCTACAAAAGGATTCCCATTTCCTACAAACCAGGCTTCTTGAATCTGGCAAGGAATTGATCTGATGGAAGCTTTGGTTGCCAGTAAAATTGGCCTTCCTCAGCAGGGCTTCCATCGGGTGCTTTGCGCTTTCTGAAGGTTGCATCGAGGCCTGGACCTTCCCCCTCAGAACTCCATTTACTGGAAGAGGACTCCAAAGGATCGTCGACATTGTCCCGAGGGAAGAAACAGAACTCTTTATCGTTGTGTGGAGACAAATCACTGAACTTGCTGCCCTCTTGAGAGCTACTCGACCCAACGTCCTCGACCTCATGAACCCAGTGATTTTCTGGGACAATGCCTGCAGTTGAGAGCGGACCCAAGCGCAAGGACAAGTCACACTCAATCTCAGGAGGTTTGCCAGATGCATCCCTTAAGTCTGGTTGAGATGTTCTGTTTGAGGCATTTACAGCTGCATCACTGGGTAAGAAGTTCTCCAGCACACCCACCTCGGCAGCCTCTGGGGTTCTCCCGAAAGAAGGTTTACCAACAACCCTGTTACAGTTCGAGTCTTGGGGAGTTTGGGAGCTTAACCGAGGCTCCTTCATCTGAACGGGTGTGCCATAATACAGGGGATAAACGCAACTCATGTTTGATTGGGCGTAAGCTTCAACAGGAAAGGATTGGTTACTACCAGATGGGAGGAAACTCTGTGGTGGAAAAGGGAACTCGCGAGGTGTAGTGGGGTTATTGCCTCGAGTGACAGGAATGCCACATTCCGAACCCAGACGAGTTGGGTTCATGGTTGTTGGCCTCGTGAAGCTCGAATAATACGGAATCAACTGTGGGCTGGTGGTTTGATTGCCGGCCTGAAGTGGCAGTAAAGGGGGCAGACCTCTATGGGTTGTGCTGTCAGGGATTCTCGGAGGGACAGAGGCAGGCTGCTGCGCGCTGGGGGTGAGATAGCACCTCGGGTTACTGTGCCGTTGGCTCCTCGATGCTCTTCTTGGAATGCAACCAAGGAGAAGGGCGGCTGAACAAAATAGGGAGAAAACCAGAGAGAGACGAATTACACATTGTATACCCTTTTCAAACAACCTCTTCTTGCAAAACATAGAAAGCCTAAAATGACAACACAACTACAGAATTATGGAGTTGGATCAAAGAAGCAGAAGGAAACGACGAAAGAGAAAGAAAAAAGGAGTGCACCTTCGATACAAGGCTGAAGAAGCTCTCCTGTTTCAGTGCTCTCATCTATGCGAATAATCGTGTTAATGGCATCGTTTACCCGCTCCCAAAGCGTCTTGAGATCCATGTACTCCGCCTGAGTAAAGCAAAACACGCAAGAATAGATGAGCAAACGAGAAGACCGAGAACCCACAAGGGAAACCCAGCTAAGAATAATGTTAGAACCTCAGAATTAGCTTTGGAGTACATGATTTCCTCTGCCTTCAACACAACAACAGGGAGCTTTTCCTGCCATTCCTTGTTCTTCCTAGTTTCAGCGCTGTGAATCTCATTGACGACCCTAAACAAACACATGGCAGAACTTAAGAAAATACCAACAAATACAACCAAACAAGCTAGACACACAAAAAGGGGGCTTCCTTTCGAGGTGGGGTTGAGGAGGAGAAACAAGAAACAGACCTGAAAATCTCTTGAATGAGAGATCCCCTCATGGGTTGGTGCCTGTCGCTGTGCCAAGCTCTCCTGACACACTCATAGGGCCGAGGGCCGGGCCTTGGCATCTTCACTAACAACTGAAATCCAACTACACAATAAGGATACAAGGAACTAATCCTGCCTCACACTAAAACAAATTTCTACGATAGACTTGTTCAGTTCTTGTTGCTTCTACTCCTGCCGGGCTTCTTCTCCTATCCTCTGCAACCCCTCACTTGTAAGAAGACCACCACCCTTTTCCTTTGAGAAGACCAGAAACCAGATTAAAGAGAGAGAGAGAGAGAGAGAGAGAGAGAGAGAGAGAGAGAAAAGGAAAGAGAATGAGGAGAGGGAAGGGGGATTGGGTGGGGGAGGCAAGAGGGGTTAGGCTGAGCTTTGCTTTTCTCTTCTTTCTTTTTCTGTCCTTCACTCAATAATTGAAAGGGTTTACCTTACCAATGGGGTGGGTGACTAGGTGTGTCCCCCACACATCCACATGCCTGCCCCCCAACCGGTATTACATCTCCCTTTCTCCCCCCCTCTCCATCTCACCCCGGCCCCTCCCTGACCATTCATAAAAATTTCTCTCTATGAGGAGGGGCTGAGGCTCTGATCATCTTGTCACTGTCGGTGGCACCTAACCAACCCCAACCTCTATTATGAGACTTTTCTTGTGGGACTCAGTCTGCCCAGAAGCACCACCCCACACCAGGACCAATGCAGTCGAGAGCTCAGCCATTGGATTCCAATCTCTTCTGACTTACCACAGTGGTACTAGATAAGGCTGCAAGCCCTACCCAACCCAAGTGGGGGCCTTGGCCTTTGGGGAGGGTTTGTTTTTATCAGGGGCGGAAGAGAATTCCATATTTCAAGGCATGGGCTCTCCCTGCAGTCGAGCTTTTCTAACCTTTTTATCCTCTACTTACAACTTATTCAACATCAATGTTCCTTGAATCTTTAACAGTTCAGTACACAATTGCACAGCTGGTTTGAGTGCTGTCAAGCTTTTTGCAACATTCTTCCTTGAATCCAACAAGCTTCATATTCAATAGCACAACTCAGTGTGTGTTGTCAAGTTTTTGGTGCTGGCCAAAGCTCCCCCTGGTCCGGTGCTGCAGGAGGCATCAAAATGCTTATGGTCCTGGCCCCACAACAGTCCAGCTGTCTAATTTCTATTGCTTCTGAACCAATCCCTGATGGGCCCCATCATGAACAATCGTTAGTTTGACCACAAATCAGCCGGAAAAGATTTTGAGTACAAAGATGGGTTCTTTTGGAATAAGTTCTGCAACAAGTTTACTACCCCTTAAAAAATCAATACCCCCAGATCATAGATAAGTCAGTTGGTTAAAAACTTAAAAAGTAAGCTGATCACTTGATAGATAAGCAGTGGGACCCCCATCTAGTGGTGGGTCCTGATAGTGACACCTGACAAATTTGTGAGCCCCAAACTGAAACTATACGTCAAGCCCTGTAGCCCCAGACGCAAGCCACCCTGTCTTATTGTCCTAACTTTTGTATGGGACAGATTTCCTTGCAGACTGCACAGGAAAGGAATCATACACATGAGACTCTACTGGGGCGAAGTTGGGCACAGCCCTCAGCCCATGTATAATGTATTCAAGCTCTAAACCGCTATGCCCTCTACTGCTCTCTCTCGCTGTACTTCATAATGGGGAACAGAGATAATGTGGAGACTTGGACCAGCTTACTACAGAATTGACCATGTCATTGCTGCTACATGGAAGCTGGTGAGTTCTGAAGATCTGGGGAAGAAACCAAAACCGTCCTGAACAACTTACATCAAACCAAGAATAAATCCAATAGACTCTTAGTGAGAGAAGATGGCCTAGAGAACAAATGAAGCCCTTTTAGGCCACTAGCTAAGCTATGGCATGAAAGGTTCCTGAGTCATTCAAATCTGTTGAATAGATGTCTCCTGCTTTTATTCTTCATATCAAAGAAAACCCATATGGCCACATCTTGATTAACTGGGGAATGAGGGGGGCCACACATGGAGTGGCAATATAAGATTATGATCTTCAATGAATTTTTTGTGGACATAATGTGATAGAATTTTGACTTTGAAAGCACATCCGAAAATGACTTTCTAGGTAGACTAGACAACAAAATCCTAGAAACAGTTTAATAGATCTCTAGCCATCTAATTATTTCAAAATATTGTAGAAATAAGGTATATTTATAGAGTGAAATTGTGAGAAAGACGTATCAAGACTAGGTTCCTTAAAAATATAGGCTTTTTTTTTATAAAAGTTATATATAAATTATTTAATACTTAATATAGAATCAACCATATGAATGAATGAAATTCATTGAACCATAGCTCATCAATTTGGGTTTTTGTTTTTGACTCGGGCTTGTAACATCAGGAGCAGAGTCAACTCAGGAGTCATGGGGTTGATTCAAGTTAGAATTAATTCTGTAAATTATATTTATGTGGCATAACATTTTAAATTCTCTTGGTTGGTTTGTACTAGAAAGGTATGGTGTATGGATAATATGGATAGGGAAAGTGAACAAGTGGCTAATATGGATAATCCGCTGTCTGATGGATGGTTCAGATTGGCCAAAATACCAACTTTTTGCATTTTAAGATTTTTGACAAGCCACAGATAGGAACCAATGAAAATTGAATGGGCACAAATGACTGTGATTAGATTATGAGTCAAAGGAGACACTGTAATCTATCGCTTGATCCAAAGGAATCATAATGACTCGGCTCCCCATGCCTGGAGTGGAATCAACTCGGAGGAGTCATGGAGTCAACTTGGGAGATAACAAATAGTTGCAAGTATAATTCTTCCTGTTGAGAATGCATCTTTTGCTTTACACCCTATTACCTCTGTTGTTCATTTAACTAAAATATGAGATATTAATGAATTATGTGAAGAAAGAAACTAAAATTAGGTTAAAGATGGGTTCCTTTTATTTGTGAACATGAATACATTTTGGCATGAAAATGGCGAAGCACAAGCAAATCAACAAATGGGGTTTTTGCATCAAATGGTAAGGATTGATTATCACTAACAAATCTATTCAAATCTTAAAGCCAAAGGGTTCCTATAAGGCCATTACCCAGTGTTGGTCTCAGCTCTTAGACTCATACCTTTGTTCTTTATGTGTATGAGGCTTGAGATTTTACCATTACACCAAAGTTCAAGACATTATAGATATAAGAAGCTAAAATGTTCTCAGTCCAACTGTAAATCTACAAAGTTCCTTGCATTGTAGATATAGACCAAATCAAAGTCTATTGTAGTACTATTTTTTTTTTATATAGATACATACAAATTGTGCTCTTGAAAGTTGATTCCTGTGGTATCAGTGATTTGTATGAAGCCATGTAAGATAGATTCATTCCTAATTGTTAATAAAATATTGGAGTAAGGTCACTTCATATAATGACAGCAAGGGTTCAAATAAAGGCCATTACCAAATAAATACTGGTCCCGGATATCTGGGATCTTGAAAGGAGCAAGGAGTGCATAACATTTGGCTTCTTACTGTGAAGTGGCTTTTGGATCAAGACTTTGGACGCATCTTTTCATGCTTATCAGTCCTATATTTTACCCTCATACCAAGCAATGATTACCATGTATGTGGTTCAAATGCCACTCAAAACTATAACCTACATATCTATATATTCACCAAGTTTAGGAGCTGTTTGGTAACAGCTGAAGTGGCTGAACTGAGAAGAAATAACCATTCAGTTCATCAATTTTTTTTTGTAACCATTCAGTTCAGTTCATCATTTCAGCTGTTGTTTTATAAATAACTAAAAACACAAAGAAATAATCATTCAGTTCATCAATTTTTTTTTGTAACCATTCAGCTCAGTTCATCATCTTCAGCTGTTATCAAATAACCCCGTGATACGGACCCCACCCATTTTCAGCTTATAGACTAACCCAAATATGTTATGTGAAGTTATTGGGGTCTCTTTTCTTATTTCTTGTTATTTCTGTTTTACTTTACTATTTGTGCCATTCAAAACTGTCTTTGGCTTTTGTGCAACATTATCCATACCAAGACTTTTCATGATCAAAACTGATATGTTCTAGGATACAGAGGTACAAGCCTATAGAATAGATCCTGTTCGACTATGAATAACGAACAACCATTTGTTGAAAACAGCCTTTGGATGTTATTTTCTCATACCTGAAATTTTGAAATAGTGAGTTTTGTAGAATACTTGCCCTTTATTTCAGACAGCGAGCTCCAATCACCAAACAGAGTCATGGAGCTCTTGTAGGTGTGAAGTGAAAGATCAATTTTGATGCATCAAGGAAAATCGATGGTTGGGCTGGGTGAGGTTGGAGTGGTGGCAACGGATCATGTTGGCCACCTTCTCTTTGTGGTCAGTATTCTATTAACATGGCAGAAGCTTGGGCAACTCTTGAAGTACATCACATTACATCAAGGTTTATTCGAAGCGGCATTATCATTCAAGGGGATTCTAGCTTAGATAGTGTTTGGTATCCATGTGGCTTTTTGAAGAAACGGTGCCAGATCAGCATTGTAGATGTGTTTAACAAAAAAAACGCCTAAAAAATTATTTGGTTGAGCCTCTCAAAAATCGTATGAACTGTTTATAAAAAATACATCAATTTTAACATTTTTCATTTTCAAGACTGATTCTTTTACTATTTGGCTTATATGGTGCCTAATGGCATTGAGGTGTAAAAAAATTGTACAAAAGTTTAAAGCAGATTTTTGTCTCGTTTTTCAAGACAAAATCGTACCAAATATTTATCTTTAACAAACAACTCATTGAAGAGTGCTATTTGATGAGGCTCATCCACACGGTCCAATCCTACCTGCCATAACATTAATCTTACTATGTGACTATGTCTTATATGCATGTGTTTAAGAGAAGCTACCTTTGTGACTGGTTGGCTTGCTAATCTGGGTCGCACCACTAGTCTTGCTTGTTCTATTTTTAGGAGCAGGCATTTAGGGCAAGGATTAAAATATCGCAATGTATTGGAGCATATCATCTGTAATCCTCCCATGTGCCTCTATAACTTGAGTGTTCAGGGGGTAGATGGGTCTTAAATCGACTCTCTTGAATTGATATTTTGATCTTGATTTGGGGTACAAATGAGAGTAATGTGAATAGTTTTTTAATATAACAAGACACCAATAATAAAAATTTAATAACCTAGACTTCTTTATACCTTTCCAGGGGCTGAAATGACCATTCCAACCCAAGAGGTTTGATCATCATGTACATAATAATACTGATGCAAAAACATGGGCAATTTCTGTCATCATATATAGGCAGCAGAGATGTCTTAATAATAAAGCCACTACCCCGTATGGTCATGTCTAGGCACTCAATAATGCTGCAACCATTTTGGTTGGATGGGTACAAGTGGTGGGACTCACTCACCAATCACCACTTATACAGTACGACGCCTTATTGACTGCCATGAGCAAGGACTTGAATTTGATGCAGTAACAATTACCCAACATGTAGAAAAGACATGAGACAGACATTCACAATCTTCTTCTGCTTCTGCAAACGAGACTACTAGCTAGATACAAGCGCAGATCCATATGTAGATGAATTGGTACCCCAGAAATCTTACTATTTTTTTTTTATGGCATAACTATGCATTACACTGCAGAAGAGACAAACAAATTCCCAGAAGTTAATTGCGTATACAATAGGAACCATAAGAATTGAGAGTCCATCCTGGAATCGGAATCGGAACTGGAATTCTTCGGAATAGAAATTAGAATGGTCAATTCTTATAGTCTGTTTGATTCAGACAAGAATAAAATTGAAAATTGAAATCAGCAAGAATAAGATTTTATTCAATGGCCATCCATTCACTCAAATGGGGAAATGTCATTCCACCAGGAATAGAAATAGAATTCTAATTCCACTCAACCAAAAAGTTCGAATCGAAATAGCCCATTCCAATTTTAATTCCTGACCGCAATTCCCGCCAACAGTCTACGTGCTATTCAATCACTGTGTCCTGATTTCTTTTTTCCTTCTTTCAATTGGCCTCAAGCTGTTCACGGGTGTTGCTTTGAGCCTTTAAATTCTGATTGGAGCCTACCCAACCAACAGCCATGGCCTAGCTTTCATTGGCATCGTTTCTCCTTTTAACACCAAAGTAAGAGCCGGTTAAAAAAAGTCACACTGTTGAAGCAACAACCCTCACCTTTACTAGGTTAGGTCGTACCCACAGATATAGCCAGTCTTCCATCAGTTAAAACTTGTAGAAATAAGAATCGTTGCTACCTTTTGATAAACATCTCCTGAGCATCACTGGTGTCAACATCCAAACAATCAGTTTAACCTGGTGCCGGCATCCAAGGCTTTGGCCTCTTAGAATGATCCATTAGACAGACCCAAGACACTATTAGGATCCAATCTTAATTGGGCTGGGGTCTTTTGTCATTTTCAAGTGATTTCATTGGCTTTGAGGATATCTACTTCATTCCAACTGTTCTACCTTTGATCCAGTTCAGTAAATTAAGGAACCCCCACAATCAAATCAAATATGATTCTTCAATTGCTCAATTTTTTAGGTTATATCTTGTCTATCAAAACAAGACATAAATGCAGATATATATATAGGTGATTTCATTTACTTTCATGAAGGCCCACTGAAAGCTAATTCCTGACCACTAAATATGTGCCCACTTTTTCTTTTGTACGTAGGGTTTGTATTGCAATGTTGGTCTTGGCTGAAAATCCTTGTTGCCGCTTCTGAAGATTTCTGCTCTGCTTTTTACTCTTGCTTTCTGTTTTGGATAGCATTTTGTGACCAATTCCCGTTGTCACCATTGAAAGAATGCTTACATTTGTCCTCTGCAGTCTGCACACAAAACCCTTTTTCTTAGATTCTGCGAAGGCCCTCTAGCAAGCCATGATTGGCAATGGGGTTACAGTCTTTGTTGAACCATTCTATATTAAAATATTATCCCATTATCTATCAATTAAGCCCATGTTTGAACTTTTCTTCCCACCCACCCACCTTCTGGTTTTCAAATAGTAAATCAGAACTCAGAACTCAAAAGTTAAATACGCAAAGTGATTTCCGAAATCAGCAAGTTTTAAAATGACTAAAATAGCAGAAAATATGGCATAAAGTATTCCCCGGATTTCACACTGCATATAAACCTAACTACCATTTTTATTTGTTTCACATGATATCTTGCATATTCCTTTTTAGTTTTTATTTCAATGCTATTTACAAAAGTACAATGTTATTTCATTCAACAAGCTGGCTTGGGTTTGGGTTTAAGCTTATTCAAAACTTAACAAATGCTCAACCCTTCCCGACCCAAGTTGCATGCTAGATTGTCAAGCTATACATTCTTAGGGTGGTAATTAGGCACGTTTTGGGCGAGGTTGGGTTTTGATTGAATTTCAACTCATTCATCCAACCAATCAACCCATTATTCGCATTCGAACTCAAATGAAATTAGGGGTGAAAATCGAATTGAATCAGGTAATATCTGCATTCGTATCTGATTAGAAAATTTAATATAAGAATTAAATAATCAGTTGAATTTGGATATTTATCGAATCAAATCAGGTCATATCTGAATTCAAATCCGATTAATTATTCGATATGAATAGGATATCTAAATTTGACCAATTAAATATTCAAATTATCTGAATTCGATTCAATTATGTTGAATATTGCATTCGAAATCGGATTTTCAAATACCATTAACACCCTCAATAACAATCCACCCAATCCATTAACATTCTTAACAATTTCAGTTTTATAAAAATGGCTTAATAGTTAAAACCAATCTATTCTCAATAGCTTATCAAGACCTAACCAAATGAAAAATTGGAAAAACATGATTTCTCATTTGGATGCTCTGGGGGATGTGATTGGTCAAAGTTCTTTCCTCGTCATACCTTTCCAGAATCATACATATTGTCCAATTGTAGTCCATTGAGATTTAATGAGACGATCAGATGATTATAGTTAGACATAAGTTGAAAGATAAGGGAGATAAAGAATAAGAGGAAAAGGATTATAAGTGTGCTTTCAACCCGCGGCTAAACCGGCCGACCAGGCTGATTGACTTTGCCAGCGGTCTAACAAACTAGCCACCCAGTCCGGACTAGTTGGCTCCGTCACCATCTTAGTGACCCATCCAGTTTGGACTGGTCCAATGTCAATAGCATATTGAATTGGCTGGTTGGTCTTGGCTGAAAATCCTTGTTGCTGCTTCTTAAGCTTTCTGTTCTGCTCGTGACTTTTGCTTTCTGGTTGAATTGCATTCTGTGACAAATCCACATTGCCACTATTGAAAGATTGCTTAGATTTTTCCTCTGAACACCATATCCTTTTCTTAGATTCTGCAAAGGCCCTCTAGCAAGCCATGATTGGCATAACAGGCTTTGTTGAACTGTTCTGTCATTGAACTTTTCTTCCCACCAACCTCCTCGTTTTCAAATTGTGAATCAGAAATCAGAATTCAAAAGTTAAATATGCAAAGTGATTCCCTAAATCAGAAGGTTCTAAATTGACCAAATCCCTGTGGATGTCAAAATCTTTTAAAATAGCAGAAAGTATTCCCTGGATTTCGAACTGCTTATAAACCTAACCACCACTTTTATTTGTTTCACATGAAAGGGGTTTGGAATCGGAATTGGAATGAACCATTCTGATCCAAACTGTTTGATTGAATGGAATCGGAATCCTATTCTCATTCCTGGTAGAATGGCATTCTCCCATTTGAGGAAATGGTCATTCCAACTGATTTCAATTCTTATTTCAATTTCTATTTAAACCAAACAAATTATGGACATAGACCATCCCGATTTCAATTCCAACTATGAACCAAACGGACCATTAATTTCCATTTACAATGTTATTTCACCTAATAAGCCATTGTTGCGATGCAAGTCGAGTTGCCTAAGTTCAAGAATTTCCAACTACATGTTGCAATGCAAGTCGGTTGAAGAGCCTATGGTTCCACGGGTTTGATCCTATGCCTCCCCAAACCATGCTGTACAACCATCTCGACTACTGGGTCATCAGCATGCTTGGGTTTGGATTCAGGCCCATTTAAAACTTAACAAATGTTCTATACATTCGGACCCAAGTTCAAGATTTTCAATTACATCAAGCTTGGGTTTTGGATTCTTTTTTCTGGTACACATGGCCTAATGGCCATACCATGGACAGGCCGTGGCTTTACGGGTTTAACCCATGCCGAGGAGGTGTCATACAACCATCTCAACTACTGGGTCACGGGTAGGCTTGGGTTTGGATTCAGGCTCAGTTTAGAAAGAGTACAAATACAAATATGTGTGGTGTGAGTACACAAAATAATACAAAATACAAAGGGTTTACACTCTACAAATTTATATTTATACTCCTAAACTGAGCCTTAATAAATGTTTAATCCATCCCAATCCAAGTTCAAGAATTTCAACTACATCATACTTGGGGTTTGGATTCTTATTTCTGGTACACACGGCCCAGTGGCCATACCATAAAGAGTCTGTGTTTCTGCGGGTTTAACCCATACCTCCCAAACGGAGGTATCATCCGACCATCTCAACTATTGAGTCATGGGTAGGCTTGGATTTGGATTTAGGCCCATTCAAAAGTTGACCTTTTTTCTTATACATACGGCCCAGTGGCCATACCACGAAGAGCCTATGGTTCTGGGGGTTTGACCAGTACCTTCCAAATGGAGGAAGTATTATGTGACCATCTCAACTATTTAAATCATGGCAAGCTTGGGTTTGGGTTTAGGCTCATTCAGAACTTGACAAAGGCACGGCCCATCCCGACACACGTTGTACCCTAATTACACATAAGATTTGTTTATGAAGTTTTCTTTTTACTGGTAGTATAACACTATTATTCTGAATAGCTTTATACAGTTAAATTCTCGCCAATGAAAACCCTCCACAGCTATTCTAACGTTCTGTGCACACGGGTTATATGCTTAGTTGGTGTAGGGCTGTCAATGGGCCAGTTAGACCCATTACAGGATTAAAAGAATAGCTGTCAAATATAATCCGGTTTTATTGGACCAGACCCGATAGTCCGGGTTGGTTTGGGGTCAGTATGTTCTGGTTTGGAACTAGTTTTGCAATATCCTGAACAGGACCTGACCCGGCCCATTATTTGGCTGTCCATCAGATTCAAATAACATTGTTTCCCTATTTTGTGCGAAAGGGCAGCCGGGGTTGGGGAGGTGAGGGGGCCATATGATATGCCCATGTCCAAATCCTAAGAAAGCCCTGAGATCAGAAGTTTAGGCTGCGCTAGATTGCAATGCAAATAAATTTGCATTGATGCAAAATTTTGGTAGTGCAAATGATTTGAGTGTAAATTCTGATTTATTTTTGTTTTAAGTTTTAGGTTTTTTTTTGTGTGTGATTGCATTACAAATGAAGTAAATTAAAACATAAAGCAGAATTAAATAAATTCAAAACAAAATTAAACAAGAATTTGTATTTTTTACATTTATATTTTCAGGCATTTGTACTAGTGCAAATAAATCTGCACTGCAACCAAACACAGCCCTCTGATTTCTTGTTGAGAAATTTTCAATGTCCTCGACCAAATAAAAAAAAAAAAAAATTCCTAACTCCAACACAAATCTTCCACTTGACAACCCACTCTAATTCAGGCGATGTTTGGTATCTTGGTGTTGCGTGTCCGTTGCATTTATGCAAAGGAAATCTGGGAAAAACATGGTTTAGGCATGATGTGCCATGTAATAATTGTTTATTGTGTTTTATTCCACATAAGTGCCACAAGGTGCAGGGGCGGAGCCAAGTATATTGGTGGGGCCCTTGGCCCCCCAAGCTTCATGGTTTTGGTAAGTGGAGGGTAGAGTTAGAAACATAATAAAGTGAGCCCCCAAAAAATAAAAAATAAAACTGGAAAGTTATACCAAATTGTTAAGGATATCACTCTCTACTGCTCTTCTAACTTCCAAAGATTATTTATTTATTTATTTTAAATAACTGTGACATACCCAAAACTTTCTACCCCATTTCTCTCCCAACCCTACTTTCTCTACTCTCTATTTCATTTTCTTATTTAATTTTGACCCCTCGAGAAAAAATTCCTAGCTCCCCCACAGACTAGGTGCCACATAAGTAAAATGAAAAACAACAATTAAAATATAAAAATAATATTTCCTCTCAAAGTAAGTTTTACATAAGTCAAGATAAGAAAATGTACAAAATGTCTGTACCTAATCTCAAACATAATCACCTATATATGTGGCGTGATGTGTCACTGAAGCGGAATTACAACAAACGAACAACACCACGATACCAACAATCACCCACTCAATCATCTATTATCATGTAATAGCTAAGCAGCTTTGCTTGAAAATATAAACTTGAAATTGAATGTGCTCTTTTTTCTTATTATTAAACTCTGTGATTAAATCATGTACACGTTCATATAGCTCCCAATTAGACCTGTTCATGGGCCGGTTAGCCCGATGGCCTGGCCTGGCCCGGCCCGCACCCCAGTCAAGCTTGATCATGTAATTAGGCCCGCGGGCCTGACCTCGGGCCTAACACAGTAAGTCCAACTGTGTTTCGGGCCAAGCTCAGGATTTGCCAAAAAAGCCTGGCCTGAGCCCAGCCCAGCCCGATTCAGCATTATATATTTTATAAAATATATAATGTATTTTATATATTATATAAAATATATAAATAATATAATATTTATTAAAATATATATTTATAATTTAATATATACATTTTTATTCTTATCTTTATAATCTCTTTCTCTCTATTCAGCCGCTAACAGTATGGGCTAAATTTCGGGCTTGAGCCCAGGCCCAGGCTTTGAGCTTTTTATGAGGACCGGGCTCAGGCCCAAGCTGTAGGCCCGATGGTCAAACTGGGCTCGGGCCCGGGCCTTAAAAATTCTATTAATTCAAAGTAAAAGCCTGGCCCAAACCCGGCCCAGCCCAACCCGGCCCATGAACAGATCTACTCCCAACCACTTGAAGACACCATACAGTTATAGGATCAAGGTTTGTTTTTATTATTTACTTAGACACCATTTGGATAAGCTTTCGGTTTTAAGCAACCGAGACTGAAAGTGTTTTAAGCATTTGGTAAAAGTTGTATTTAAATAAATAATATATAATATCTAAGTCTGAAACACTTTTAATAAAGGACAAAGGATTTTTAATGCATAAATCCTGAACTTATCCAAATACAATGTTATTTCTTGTTTTCTTTATTTATTGATACATATTACGAGAAGAAGGCTTACTACAAAAAAGCAGGAGGTGAATGACGGGAGCCATGCTCCCTGCCACTTCCCCACAATCACGTTTAGGGGTGAGCAAATTCAGTTAAAACCGTAAAATTTAACCGAAAATTTTGGTTTCCGTATTTTTTGTTCGATTAATTTGATTTTTTTTTTATTTTTTGGAATTAAAAATTCGGTTAATCGAAAAAACTGAATTAATTAAAATATAATATACTATATATATATATATATATATATATATTATACATTATAATATACAATATTTTATGTTTGTTCATGAAATTTGGTTTTAACTGAAATAATTGAAAATTTTAGTTTATTTGATTTGGTTTTTAATCAAATAAATCTAATGCTCACCCCTGATCCCGTTTATATCTCACTTATATCTTGGTTTAATCCAAGTTTTTCAGCTTTTAGCCCCCTCTAATCCTTGTTTATTTGCTTTTGGCCCCTAAGAAAAAATCTTGTCTCAACCCATGTAATAAAGCAATTGAATCTATAATTTGTTGCATGAAATTAGTTAAGAGTGCAAGGTTGGTCTGAGTTAGTGTCTTGCATTGCTCTGGGCCAGGCCCCCTAACCCATTCAAATTTTGAAGAAAGCCTAACCTGAGCAGTGAGCTCACCCAAGTTGCACCTTAAAAGCAGTAAGAGGCAATTAATTAGTTGCATCCTAATTTCTAAAGGACAATTGTCCATCCAATTTAGGCCATGTTTGATTTTATTTAGAATAAGCACTTGTTTTAATAAGGTCTTATTTTAAGTGTTGGGACCACACATTAAGTGATAATTAAGTGCTTATACATGTTTTGTAAAAAAAAATCACCAAGAAGTACTTTTTTTTTTAAAGAAGCACTTATAAAAAAAATGATCTAGGAGTTGCTTTTATTTTCCAGCACTTGTTAGAGAAGTGCTTATTCAAATAACATGGGATAATTCATTCCCTAGTTTTTTAATCCCCATTATACCCCTTGTGCGAGGGTTTTCTTCCCTCTTCTTCCATTCGAACACAAGAGATGCAGGGGTGGCACACAAACCACCTTGGCGATCAGTGATGACCGATGGTGAAAAAAAACAATCGATGAACCAGTCATTTTGCCATTTGTGTACCATTTTATGCATTTTTTTCTTTGATTTGAAATAGTTTTGTGGGGTTTTTTTAACACTTGAAACTCCTCTCTTTTTTGTGTTCTCAGATCTGTTTTGGGCGAGTTAAACAGCAACAACCCACCATCCAGACGTCGGCGAACAAAGGTTAGTTTGCCCAAACGAACCCCCTCCATGTTTGGTGTTGTTTTTTGTTTTTTGTTTTTTTTTTTTATGAATATTTGGTTGAATCGATTTTTTTAGATTTTCACAGATGAGAAATTCAAAATATTTATGTTGGTTTTTATGTGCATTATCTGTGTGATGATTCCTATGGATAAGTAGGATTTTTTGGGCATTGTTTGTTGAAGATCATGCAAAAAATATGTGGTTATAGAATTTTTATATGAATAATTAGATAAATGTTTGCATTTTTTCTTGATTTATTATTGCATTTTTTCTTTATTTTTATATGAATATTTGCGATGTTTTAATATTTTGTTGTGATTAATAATTAGTTAAATGTTTGCATGTTTTCTTGATTTGTGATTGCATTTTTTTTATCTTTATATGAATATTTGTGATGTTTTTTTATATGTTGTTGTGATTAATAATATGGAGAAGATGTTTGCATATTTTATTGATTTCTGATTACATTTTTTCATGATTTTTTATATGAATATTTATTAAAGACACGTTGCATTTTTTATTTGTTAAATGTAATGGTGATGCTTTTTAAACTTTTTTGAATAATCCAATTTTTCATTTATTGCTTTATTATTAATATATAAAATGAATTTTATCCTATTTTATTTTTCAACTCATCATTGCATATTGGGATGGTTTTATATTTTTTTTAACAATCTAAATTTTCATTTATTGTTTTATTAATAATATGCAAGGTTTAAAATTTCGATACGATACGCCCGATATCGTATCTTTGAAAAACCGATACAGGATACGCATGAAAATTGGATAGTTCATCTTTTTTCATGCGTATTGGACCTGTACCGAGGCATAACAGAGGTGTATCGGGGCGTATTAGTAGCGTATCAATGAAAAAGATACAACCAAAAACTAAAAAGAATTGAAGGGGAAAAAGCAAGCTTCTTTTTACTTGAAATAAGCCTTCTTTCACCCCCCCCCAAATGACTCTAAAACTCCAAACTCTATTCCTAGAGTGCTTAATTTGTAAAAGTTTGCAAGAAACAAGTGCGAATCGTTAAATTTTTTTAAAGATTTTTCACATTTTGAAACAAATTATGGAAAAAATAGGTAAATTTTTTCAATCTTTTATAACATCCTGTGATTTCTTTTCTTTTCTTGAATGTTTAAATTTATGTTGATCTACATTTCTTACATTCAAAATCACAATTTTTTTGTGATATCAGTATATTTATGGAAGTTTCATGAAGATATTTGGGGAAAATATAAATTAACAAAAAAAACTGAAAATGTAAGTTTTTTCTCTACCTATAAAGACTAAATATGTTTTAAATCTATGGATTTATCTATCATATGCAAAGAGCAATTGAAATTTCTTCTTTAATATTTATTTCTTATATTTTTAGAATTAAAAAAATAATAATAATTAATTATATTTTATCATTTGATCACAACAATTGAATATATTATAATTATATGAATGATAGATCTATCATATCCATAGACCAATTGAAATTTCTTATTTAATAATTAATTTTTTATTTTTAGAATTAAAAATTAATTAATTATATTTTATCATTTGATCACAATGATTGAATATATTATAATTCTATGGATGATCTATTATATCCACAAAGCAATTGAAATTTCTTCTTTAATAACTATTTTTTGAATATATTATATAAAGTTTATTTATTTTTTATAATTTTTGGAAATGAATAATAAATAATAATTATTTAAAAAATAAATAACTATTAATTATATTTTCACATAGAAATTATGCCAATGCATGTTTTACGGTTGGATAGGAGAGTTGGGTTTTTCTCATCCCATAAAATATTAAAACTTAAGAATTATAATTTATAAATTATAGTTAAGCATAGGATTTTGAATGAAATTATAATTACCTATAATATATTTCTTAATAAAACCATTAAAATATATTAATTTAATGTATATACACCTCATTGAAGTCTTATATTTAGTGTTGTTGATATATTTTTATGATTTAATAAAGTATTTATAGTGTTTCCAAGCGTATCTATGTGTATCTTAGTTTTTCTCCAATAGGCATGCGTATCCAAGGCATATCCCGATATGTCTCTTAAAATTGACTTTCCAATACACTTGGCGTATCCGATACTTTGAACATTGATCGTACTAGCATAGAAAAAGGCCTTGCACACAAAATGCATGTGATTTCAACATGCGGTTTACATTTGTCCTTACTAAATGGGAGAACTGCACACGACTACCACATATTTTCAGAAGCTATACGTAATTCGAAATATAATTTTCCACATCCACCATAGTGTATGGGTGCATCATACATTGAAATTTTTGTATATTATCTGAATTCGTGCAAAAAAAATAATATCCTAATTCTCATGTAACTATTATGTTGTTGATTTTACAAACCCCAACATAACTAGCTACATAACACCATATCGTAATACACGGTACCATTTGCTTGATTTTCAAAGGAGAAGATGGCCTAAAACAAAAAAAAAAAAAATACTTCAACAATGCCCATGCCTCATTGACAAGTGTTACCAAGCAGAGTTTTAGTGTGTTGAAGGTTCGATTCCCTATCCTAAAGTGTATGTCGTGCTATTCACTGAGAATACAATGGCTAATAGTTGTGGCTTACATGGCAATACACAACTTAATTAGGGGCAACTAGGACACGAACACCCTATTTAACAAGTTTGAGAATGATGAAGAGTTCAAAATCCAACCTCCATCAAAGACAAATGGAGAAGATGTTGATGAGATTGTTGTTGGTAGTGTAGATCGGCAACAAGAAATGTTGTTCCTTAGGCAACAACTTACAAATGCAATATATGCTAACCATACTCAGCCACCATTGAGGAGGCTTAGGTCAACATAATCTATGTTGGTGGTTATGATTTTTGTTTTTTCTCTGATTTTGATAAATAGTATGCATTGAATGCGGATGTATTTAACTTTAACATATGTAGGTACTTTGTGTTTTGATTACTTTATGTTTATCTAGTAGTTGATGGTATATATTATCTCATTACAAGTCATTAAGAGCTGGTGGGAAAATTTTTTGTAGTATTCATTGGTCATCACACATGTATATACAATACTTAGACTGAATGCAACTTGCAGGTCCACCAGTACAGTGGTGCAATATTTGCTCATATAAAACATATCAGGAAGCAAATTATCAACTCTATCATTTCATGGCTTCACCTAATTCTTCAAGTAACCCGTTGTCTGATAGGAATGATGCATCCAAATTAACCTATGTGTACTAGGCATCTTCATATGTTATGTTCATTGTTGTGATTACATTGGGTGTTATGTACATTTCCAAGTGAGATGCAATTTTACAAATATTCGCACTTTTATGTTACTTTAGAGTACATTATCTGAACATGGATATGGATTTTTTGATATTTTCTACATGTTTTCGTAAATATAATTAAAGACAAAAGTTAGAACCACTTCATTATGTTATGTTGTTTATTAAAACTATTTTTTGTAAAAATTGCTCATTGAAAGTATTTTATAAAAGTATTTTGTGAAAACTACTCCTGGAAAGTACTTTTTAGAAGTAGTATTCAATACTTATTATTATTATTATTATTATTATTATTATTATTATTATTATTATGGGTAAATTATAAAGACCCCCCTATACTATGGGATCTGTGACAAAACCCCTTATACAATGACCATGAGACAAAGACCCCCTTCTGTTAACTTTCCATTGAAATCCGTCATTACAATATTTTTTAATCTCCATATTGCCCTTCTAATAACTATTCGTACGATTAGGAGAAAAATACTGCATCTTCTTCCCCAAACTCATGATACACTGAACAACATTCTACCTTAGATTCCTTCACATTTATCTCTCTTCCTCTCTCCCCTCTCCCCCGATCTCTCTTCTTCCCCTTCCCCTTGTCTCTCCTCCCCTTTCTTTCTCCCGTGACAACACCTTCTAACCCTATTTCGTCAGAAGTCATCTTCACCACCGTTCCATCGAGTAACATGCCATCCTCACTACCTCTTGGTGAATGGTTCCCTGGGAACCAGTGGGTATAGTCTTATGCTCTCACAAAAATACGCACGAGTTTAAACCATATTCTTCACCTAATGGTGACTTAGATGAAGCCTGCAATCTAGAACACCTAGACTTCAATGAGTCAACCAAAGATAAGCTTGCAATCTAGAGTAGGTTATCGGAAGAGCTTCTTGAATCTATACTAACTTTCCTCCCTCTCAAACCTTCTTGAGTCTCCGTTCTACTTGTAAGCACTTCAATTTGTTTGCTCTTCTCTATCTTTTTATCTTCGTTCACTCTTCTTCTCAGCTCAGAGTTGGAGACAAAACCCAAACTCATCCACACTTCTCTTTTCTTCTATTTTCTGACCTTGAAATTTACCACGAGTTCATTCACTTTGATTTTAAGCTGCCTATGTGGTGCACTCTCAAACTACCCTCGTCCTACGCACCATCCTGCCTTCTCTCCACCTCCAACAACTTCCTCTGCTCCTCCCCTTCAATTCATCTGCCTTCTTTGTTCGAAATCCCTTATCTAGATACTCGAGACTCATTGAGTTTCCAACCCACCCTTTCTCATTCAAATCGGTCCCTCTCGTCCCCTTGTCGTCAAACGGATACAAGATGGTTGTGCTCTCTTCTATGTGCTTTTCAAATTCTGTTTTCGTTTATGAATTGACCTCCAATTCATGGAACCGATTCAAGGGATTTTGTCATATTCTTAGTGAGAATTCTCACCAGGAAGGGGTATTCCATAATGGGCACCTATATTTTACGATTCTGAAGCCATTCTCCATAGTGGGTTTTGATTTGGAGATGGGGAAGTGGACAAAGTCATTCTCCACTGTGGGTGACTCCTTTTCAGTAAAAGGGTAGGGAGTGATTGACATGGGAATTGAGGATTTTGATGATGTCATGTGATTGGTGTTGTCAGATCTAACATGGGAATTGAGAATTTGGATGATGTTCTGTGATCAATACAGAGATGGAAAGTAGAGGTGTTCCAGACATGCCCGCAAGGTGACCACCACCACTAGACCAATCCATTGGTCCACCAACATCTCCTCTGCAGCAATCACCATTGCTGTAAAGCTAGTCTAGTCGAGTGGAATCTGGGTTGGAAGTCATAATTTCTATAGCAACCACCAACCAACCCCAATCTCGACGGAGGTCGAATATGGGTTCAGAAGAGCTAGGACTCTTCATCGCTTGGTTGTTTCTCAATCAGATGCCATTGCGGTATGGCCAAGATTGAAATCTGATGAGCAAAGTCCGTTTGTCATTGCCCAACAGAAATTGGATGTCACTGCAGTTTGTTGTTGGAAAAATGAGATGTCGATTTTGTTAACGAGCATTGCCGAATATTATACGTTCTACATTTTTCATCAAAGAAGTCAGATTTTTCTTCCGCCGCTGTTGTTGGTGTATCGTGAGTTTGGGGAAGAAGATGAATAGTATTTTTTTCCTAATTGTACGAAAAATTATTAGAAGGGTAATATGGGGATTAAAAAACATTGTAACGGAGGATTTCAACAGAAAGTTAACAGAAGGGGGTCTTTGTCTGACGGTCATAGTACAAGGGGGTCTTTGTCGCAAAACAAAGTACAAGGAGATCTTTGTTACAGACCCCATAGTACAAGGGGCGTCTTTATAATTTACCCTATTATTACTGTTGTTGTTGTTGTTTAATGTTATTATTATTTACTATATTTATTACTATTACTATTATTATTATTATTATTATTATTATTAATTGGGCCCACGTGGGATCTCATGTGTCATGATGTAGTAATGTGGCGACTTTTCATTAAAATGTATAGTATAATTTGTGAAAAGCATTATTTATATTCATGAGTGAAGTGATGGTTAAACTTGTCATTTATGCTAACGTAAACAATTGGAGGGAAAATAATTCACCAAACATCCCCACCCCAATAAGTGCTTAAAAAACACAGTAAATGATTTAGCGAATGGGTCACCAAACAATCTTAAGTGGTTGTTAAAATAAGCACTTACAATAAGCATTTGTGCAACAAGTGCTTATTTTAACAACCACTTATTGGGTGTTTGGTTCCGTGGGCGTTTATTCAATAAATGTTGCTACATAGGCGCCACTTCATCAGTTTCTCTTACTCTTCTGTATGTATCGAAAATGACAAAAGTGGACTTTGGTTTTTGTGTACAACAATCGTTTATGAGAGTTATTTTTTAAAGCTTCCATAAATGGTTAAGTATTTTTTTCACTATTACGTTGATGTGGAGCCTAATGGCGCCTATTTGTCATAAATGGTTGTAATTATTACTTTTCTCAGTTTTACCAATAAATAAAGTGCAAACGTTTAATGAAAAAACATAAACGGAACCAAATACATAATTAATCACCAAATATAGTCTTAATATTTACTAACGTAAGAACATGTGTCATGAACATGTACATGTAAAGATGAAATGATAAAAGAATTTAATAATTTATTCACTAATATTGGTTGCACATTAAAGCTAAATCTCAATCAATTACATTAAAGTCTCATTACTTATTTTCATAAGTGTACTTTCATGTTGAATAACGTATACTTATTTTCATGTTCAAACAATCATATCTTTTGTTACATGATGGAGCGCAAGTGCACCTATGATTGTTGATTGTCTTGGATGTTTTTGCCCTTCAAGAAAATAGTACATTATGCATCATCATATTTATTAGTTAATAATACAATATATTAAATGTCATATTTATTAGTTAATATATTGATTTTAGTTAAAAATTTATATTACAAGTTTACGTGAAAGAGAGAGGGATGTGCAATTGCAGGTGTGAGAGAGAGGGATGTTCTTTCTGTACTCTTTGGATATGGATCTCTACTGTTTTGCTGCACCTTCATGGTGGATAATTTTGATTTAATGTATTGTTTTTCAAAAAAAAAAAAAAAAAAAGTCATGCAGCAACTAACTAGCATGTTTCTTAGAAAAGTTGATATCTTCAAAATCAAAGCTTGAAAACATAATGAAATCAAAGCAACATTCGAATTTGTATGATTTGGTTATTCGTAACTGTCCAGAAATCTCCTAAAATCTCTTTTGCATTTCAGTTTATTTTACTCTCTGAAGTTGAAGTTTCCATTTGCTTATTTTCAGCTATTACTATCACAAACCACATTTGTTAGACAATGAAACAATAAAATCAAAGCCTTTGATGTATTGGTATGGCCCCACCTTAAATTAGATGAAATGATATCTTGGTGGAGCCACTAAAATACATCTAAGGCCATGATTCTTGATTTTAGCCATGCACAAGAGTGAACTCTTGCTATCAAGTGTGGAAATGTGTTGTTTAATCAAGGGGTAACCATGGCAAATTGAATGAGACTGATGCTTCCACATTAGTGTTGTCAATGGTTCGGGTCTAGTGTACAAGTAAATGTGCAGAACCACTATTGAACCGGACCCTAGGACTTGTAATTGGGACTAGACCCGATTATAATTGATAGCTATACTTCTAACTTTCGAATTGACACATTTTGATGTGATAATATGATAATGTTATATTTATATCATAAGAAAAATAAATATTCTTTATGATGAAAGAAAAAATAGGTATCAAAGTGGGGGTATCTTTGTAATATGTGAATATATGCATTTATTCATAAAAGGCTTGAATTAAAATGTGATGCAATTGGACCGTCCAAACCAAAATCAATTTAGACGAATTGCACGGACCAACAAGGCATAATGAATTGGACCAGTTCAGACTTAATGGTTCAAAGTATTTATTGGATTGGATTGGATCTAGTCTATCTGTAATGAATTTGTATTGGATTGGATTGAGCCAATATCTGGTCCATTGATAAAAGATAAGAATATAGGTGTTAATGGATCAGATTTGGGTTGGAACCAATCTAAATTAAAACAAATTTGAACAAATTGAATAGTCCAGACATTGAATTGGATCGGTCCAAAATGGATTTATTACTCATAAAGTTGTTCTCAAACCCACCTCACAATCATGCAAATTAACATGCATTGGAAATATCTCTCTATGAATAAAAATATTCAAGTATGTAAATGCAATATTTTAAAAACTGACCCAGAACTGAAACCACTTTGACCATTGATTTTTGGGTCAGCAGTTCAATTAAAAGACCTGTTACAATTTTAAAAATAATTAAAATAAAAAGGCCAAAAACTATTATTTCGGTCAAACAGATCGATGATTCAACCACCTAGAACTATTTTATGATTTTTGACAAAACACAAGGTCAGGGGTGAAATGGAACAAGTAACTGAATGATTTCTGGACCGAACGATCAATGACACCATACGATTTGAAAACCATGCAGAGATGCCATCGCTGTGACGTGGGTGTCAAGACCGATTTTGTGAGGAGCAAACCCAAACTCGTAATAATACCACTGTTAAAATATAACACCCAAAGGATTAAAAAAAGAGTTTCGGCTCAATAAAAACTCTCCATAGGCAAGGGTATTGATACTTTGAATTTTTTCTTTTTTTTTTTTTCAATGGTGTACTGATACCTTGAATTGAACCATGATAGTATCTAATGCTTGAATACGCTTGTATCCAATTATTCATGCCTGCAAATCAAGATTTGTATCTTGTAAGACACTTCGATCTAAGGGTGTAATTAAAAGGAAGTCGAATCAAATCAAAGCAGGGTTCCAATTTGAGTTTGATTTGATATCCGTTGGATATTAAAAAAATAAAAAATTCAAATTCAAATATTATGAACTTAAAATGGTATGACTGTCACTGTGATATCCAAATTTGCTTTAAAACAGTATGAAAGTAATACTCCAGCTATGATTTGATTACTGCGAAATGGCCCAAATTTCGAATTCAAGCTCGGATTTTTGGGTTCGATTTTAAATGGAGCCCAACCCAATACAAGAGCCGGGATTTCCTGAAGGCAGTCCGGAAATGAGAAATCCCGTCTCACCCAATAAATACGGTTCGAATCCAATATCGGATCTGCACCGCTCCATGATATGCCTGTTTTGCTTTTGTCCTCACACGGATCGTACGAACCATCTTACCATGATTTGAAAAGTCAACGTAGATGATGTAGAAGTATAGAACCACGATTCCCTTCGCATCTCTCTCTCTCTCTGGTTCAAATCTCTTGAAGGATGATATCTCCGACTCCCTCTTCTCTCTGCTATGCCATCGTTTTGTGCTTCCCTCTCATTCTCTTCTTCGCCACCACCACCAACCCTCTCTCAACCTACATTACCACCACCGCACGGCACACCAACCTCTTAAACTTGTTCCTTCACACAAACTACAATGGCAAAATCATCATGTATCCGCCTTCACCGCCACCACCACCACCACCTCCGCCACCACCGGAAGAAGATGACGAGCTCTTTCGAGTAGCTTCCCAAGTAAACCCAAATCCAGAGCCCACTAGTGCACGAAAGAAGATAGCCTTCATGTTCCTGACCACAACCCCTCTCCCCTTAGCCCCACTTTGGGAACTCTACTTCCACCAAAACCAAACCCAGCAACAACCCCGCAAGCAGAAACCAGAGGCCCTCTTCAATATTTACATCCACGCCGATCCCTCTTATGCTTATGACCCGCCCTTTCGTGGTGTCTTCTCCGGCCGAGTCATCCATTCCAAACCCACTCAACGTGGCTCTCCAACTCTCATCTCCTCAGCTCGCCGCCTCCTCGCCCATGCACTCCTCCACGACTCCACTAACGCCATGTTTGCTCTCCTCTCCTCCACCTGCATCCCTCTCCACTCCTTCTCCTTCACCTATAATGCCCTCCTGCAATCAAACCAGAGCTTCATTGAGATTCTCAAAGACGAGCCCGGCATCTATGATCGGTACATGGCGCGCGGGGTTGATGTGATGATGCCCGAAGTACCCTTCGAGAGCTTCCGCGTCGGGTCTCAGTTCTTCGTCCTGACGCGTCGACACGCAAGGTTGGTGGTGCAGGACGAGCGGCTCTGGTCCAAGTTCAAACTTCCCTGCATAAGTCCCCAGATTTGCTACCCAGAGGAGCATTACTTCTCGACGCTGCTGAGCATGGAGGACTCTCTTGGGTGCGTTCCGGCGACCCTCACGAACGTGAACTGGAGATGGAACCAGGGCGGGCATCCCCATACATACGGAGCATCGGAAGTGGGATCAGAACTCATAATTTCTCTCAAGGGTAATAGATTAAGATATGGTAATGGTGGAGACTGGAATAGTTCAGAAACTGTTCGCAACCATACGTTCCTGTTTGCAAGGAAATTTCCGCCGGAATCACTGGAGATGCTGATGAGTCTAGCAAGTGACGTCATATTCCGGGAATGAAGATGTCGGATAATTAAAGAGTCTCCCCAGTCTATATGGAGTAGATTTTCAACTCTCGAAATAAAAAAAAAAAAAAACAAAACTGATGGACCCATCAAATGAACGATATGAACCATATCAAGCAGTTGGGATGAGCTCTGACTGTAAATTGTGTCCAGAAATAAGCCAAGAATGTATAAACTAAACGTAGTTCACTATTGAGTGTTGGGGTCCTGATTCTGAGTTCTCATTTCTTTCTTTCTACTCTTCTTCTTCTGATCCAACTTCTACGCTCAACGCTGTTATATTTTCTTAAAGAATTGTTTGCACGAGGTCTCTGACTCTCTGTCTTCAAGTCTACCGACGATCCCTTTAAGCTGAAGAATTCCAAACTTCAAAGCAAACATTAAAAGTATCGAACTTAGAAATTAGAACAAGTAATTGATTCAGCCATCCGATGAATGATCTTGTGGCTGTGGGAACTGGGAGTCTGGGAACCCATGTTGTTTTCCAAATTCCAATGACCTCGGGTTGAAAATTTGGAATAATAGAACTGAATATTCTATCCCAACCTAGCATTAGCATTGCTTGGGCCCAAGGAAACTTGGGCCATTGCCCAAATCCACCAAAGTCAGCTCCTTTACTTCCCACTTTGAATTGGATGAAGAGATTAAAAATGGGCCACAGCAGTGCATCAAAGGCCGTGATTTCACCATTTTAGCCCAGCGCTATTCCAACGGGAGGCAGGAGAGCAGCTCATTTCCCCTCACCGAGTCACCGTTTTTCATTAGCTCGTAGTTGTATCAAAGGAGTTGTTACGAGTTGAGTTTGTTATGAGCTATTCGAGTTTGGTTAGGTTCAGTTTAAATTGAACTTTGAATCAAGTTTTAACCCAATATATAGGTTTGTTTGTTAATTGAGTGGAGCTCGATCCCAATGAAGCTCGGCTCGTGAGGTTTGCGAGCCTGGTATTAAATAAATCATTTTTATTATATACATATATACATACATACGTGCATACATACATACATATGTATAATAGTAAATAATTTTTATATTTATTTTTTGTATATATAATATTAAATAATTTTTATAATTCCTAATTTTTTGTCTAAAAAATAAAAAATAATTTTCTACATATAATTTTTTATTTTCAAAAAAAACTTGGCTTATAGTCGAGCTCGTGTTTGCGAGCTATGAATCAAGCCGATCTCGAGCCTGATATTATTCTTGCGAGCCAATCTCGAATAACCAAGTATTCAGCTTGACTCGACTCAGTTTGAATCCACCCCTAATTGTTTCATTTGCTTTTACTTCCCTTTTATTTGAATTTCAAATTTTCTTTTCCTTTTCTGCTAGGAAATCTTTTCTAGTCAAATGTTGATTGAAGGGAGACATCTATTTTATGCTACTTCATTTGATATGGTTTTGTTCAATCTAAGGTCCGTTTAGTTCACAAAATGAATCGGGATAAGAATGATCTATTCCTATAATCTGCATGTTTGGTTCAATCATAAATTGGAATAGGACTTTGAATCAGTAGGAATGGGATTTCATTACCAAAAGAGGGGAAGGAATAGTCATTCTCTCAAATAGAAGAATGCCATGCACCAGGAATGGGAATAGAATTCCAGCCCAACCAAAAAATTGCAATCAAAATAGCCCATTCCCATTCTGATTCCAAACCTCTATTCCTATCAATCAAATGGGGCCTAATGCATATGTCCACACAAATTTTATGCATAAATTTGGAGCACAAAAAATGAAGATAAATTCAAAGAAATTTTTTTTTTGGTAGAAATGCAAGTGAGATACAATCTCTTTTCTTTTTTTTGCAAAGAAAACCCTCCGATTCTCGTGTCTTAAACAAAATCTGGAGCCGTAATAGTAACTTGCAATTATAAGAAGTAAGCAACAAGAAGCAAAATTTTCTTCACGATAAATCAATGACTAGAACACGAATGGGTCAAAGGAATGTCCTCACTTGTAGAAGATTTTTTTTTAATGTGACAACTTCATGGAAATCTTTATGGCTGCAAGAATTTGACAAAAAGATTTTTTTTTTTTTTTATTGTTGTTGTTGCAGTAAAAAGCCATTTTGATTGTAGGTTGGCAAGTATTTTGATTGCAGAAACTTAAAGCCGAAATCCCTTAATCAATATGGCAAGGAGTTGTAGTAATTCCGAAGCTTTAATGGTTGAAGAGCCAAAGCAAAATTTGGGAGCTATTAGAGAGAGCCGAAGGACGGAGAGCCTTGCTCTTCTTCCTCTATCTATTCATAATGCCTGCCCTTAGATAAATCCGCCGGTTTGAATTCAAATTGAAATTTAGCCAGCTATGGTTATTATAAATTGTAATTAATATGAATCCACCAGATTGACAGATTGGTGATCCATTCTTGATTCCCCTTTAAATGTAATTGAATGCATATATTGGTTTTATCTTCCTACACACCACTTGGCAAAGGGGCTGGGCCCATGCATCATTTAATTCATTGGCCAACCATGACTTTTCATTTGGTTGATCAATTAAGCCTTCAAATATGTCAGTTGCCTTTTAAGATTTAGGCCATTTCTCAACCGATGATAGATTTGATTTCAAGAAATTTTCCTTTTATTTTATGAGACCATTGCATCAATTAGACCCACCCATGTCTCCTTGGGCTAATGGGAAAAATACATTGGGCCCCACCTAAAGTCTCTTTTCTTAGTGACCCCAAGGAATTCTTTTGAGTGAATACGTATTGTAAATTTGGACCCACACAAGGCATTTGACCTTCCTTTTTCATTTATTATATACTAGTCGATATTTGTGCGGTGCATAAGAATTTTTAACTGAATTACAAATTAGAGTTAATGGGATTATAAAGAGTCCATTATACTTACAAACATCTTATCACAAAATTCCATCACAGATATCCCCCATTTAATTATTAATCAGACTAAGATTTCAATATAAACTATCTCATTAGCCAAGATAATCACTTATTGTATGCTCTTGATCATACTATTTATAAATGGATCAAATCCCACCAAATAATCCAAGGGACCAACACCTTTAAAAACCCACCTATCAACATCCGGTTTTTGTTTGGTTCGTTGTCAAAAACCTTAATTTATCTCGAACACCCGATCAAACTATTCAGATCCCTTTGAAGCACCTAAAACCCCCCGAACACCACCATCAGACCTGGGACCTCCTAAAATATCTATACTTGAAATTTCAATGGAAGATTCTTCTGTTTACGCTTTCGTCAAACCAAGATTCCCTTTCAAACCTTCTCGTTAGCTTAAAGCACCCACAACCTAGATCTCCTTAATCCTAACACCTCTAAACCAATCAAATTATACGATTGAACTTGACACACCAAAACATCTGCCCTTAAAGTTTTAACCCAAAATGTCACCATTTGCCCCATCATCAAACAAAGATTTTATTTTGAATCTTCCACTTGACCCAAATTTTCTTGATTTTGGCCCTCTGAAACCAATTAGATGTTGCTATAAGATCCTAGACACCCTAAAAACCCTATTGACAAAAAATTAGCCAAAAATACTTTTCTTTGCCCCTCCATCATATGAAGATTTTGTTTCAAAGATCTAGATTGATTGAATCAAGTTCTTCTTGAATCTGCTCGATCTGGGGGTGATTGCGCCAATCTAACCCTACCAATCCACCCAAAATGCTCAAAAGCACCAGCCTGCCAAATTTCAATCACAAATTCTCTCATTTTCCCCTTCATTTTACCATGACTCCGTTTCAAAGTTCTAGATTGACTGAATCATTACCCTTCAAAATGCCTAGAAACCCCACCTTATAAAATTTCAGCCAAAAATACCCTCATTTGCACCTTTGTATAAAAAGATTCCATTTCAAATAATTTCATTGGCCCGCACATGCAAAACCGTCATGTATAATGAGATCCATCTCTACCCTTCGGCTTTTTTACCCAAAATACCCACCATTAGATTATAATCATAACTTTGACCTCCTCGGACTGAATTGACCAAATTACCCCTAAGCTTACCAAAATTATCAAAATGCCCTTAAAAATCCTAAAATTATGAAACTACCCTTATCCTCCATTATAAATTTTTCATTGGAGCTAATGAGTTGTATTTATTAAATATATTAATAGGATTTATTAACATTATTTAATAATAGTATTTATAAAAAATGTATAGGAACTGTGGTACTTTTAAAGTAGTAATTAAAAAATAATGGTAACTTATTATTAATGGTATTTATTAATAAATTACCTTCATACCGAAATGGTATTTAGTAATACTGTAATTAATAAATGTATTTAATTATTATAATCAATTAATATTATCAATAAAAATGGATAATTAATATCGTTAATTAATAAATAAGGTTAATATTTAAATCAAATAATTACTGATAATATTATCAACTTATTAATAATTTCTAGTAATTTTCAATAGTTACTGATAATTTACAAATAAATAATTCAAGGAAATAAAAACAAATCAACAACTACTAAAAATGGAAATAATTTTTGCTAATTTATGACAATTTCTGTTAATGTCTAGTAACATATGTTATTTTCTCGATGAATTGAAAATTACTGGTAATTTCATGTAATTTTGTTATTTTCCCTGTAAATTGAGAGTTAGTTGTAAGTTCTGGTAATTTTGTATAGCTACAATTATTTTCAATAATTATTGCAAAACTTTTCTGAAAATGTAGTAATTTTGTAAAAATTTAATATATCTTTTATTTTCCAACAAAAACTAATCAATAAATTAGCAAAAAATCAGTTATCCTATATTTTCCAATATAAATTAATCAATATTTTGCTGAATATGTAACAATCAATTTTATGTAATTATAATAATAATATTTTCGAAACCATACTAATTTATCTTTTGTTTTCAAATATGAAAATTAATAATCTTTCTAAAATTGAAATAAGTTTATTTTTTATTTTGAATAATTGTTGAAATTATTATTACACTAATTATTAATTATAGTAACAAATAATTATTTCAGTAAGAAATCAAAAAGGAATCGAAAACCCAAAAAAAACAAAATAACATATAGGAAGAGGGCCCGATCCGAATCAGAATGTCTAGAATCCGACCCGGATTCATTGTCTTCTTAACCCATTTTCGCCATAGTAGACGCTCGACGCAGCAACCTTAGTAGCGAAACGGGGTACCTTTTTCTAGGATTTTCCTGCTGAAAAAAAATGACCGGTTCCTGGAACTACGCCAGTGACCATGATTTTTGTAAAACTCAACTTTGGCAGCCAATATTTGTATAAAACCTAACCCATCTACAATCTCTGTTTCTGGCGGCATTGTGTATGTAAAAACCGACTCTGGCAGATTTTGACTGCACAAAAACATGCAGATCACCTGAACGACGCAAGAGACCATTAAATAAACTCATTTGGTCGCCAATGGTCGGTGTTTATTAAAGTGATGGGAGTAAGGTGTTCCCCTGTTTTGGAGAAAAAAGGGTGGTTTTGACTGCAAAAATCAAGTCCCTCACTGAACAATGTCGAAGGTTATTGTTTATAGCAAAACCAACCCATTTGGTCACCAATGGCCAATGATTTTTAAAGAACAAAGAGTCTAGGAGTAGGATGATTCCCTGTTTCAGAAAACACGTTAAGTTCAAAACAAACGACGGCTTTCAGTTGTGTTAAATAAATCTATCGGAAAATGTCCCTAGGAGGCGAGCTTGAATGGAGGAGGTGTTCCACCCTTGTTATTTGAATTGTGGCCCTCTTTTCTTGCTTTCTAAGGACTGTTATCAAGATTAAAAATGGTAAACGGTGAAGCTAGTCAGGCATGCTGAGATGTGGCTATGAGAGAGGAAGAAGACACGGATGGCGTGGCTTCATGAGAGGGCCAAAATGAATGAAGAGGGCATGAGAATTCTTGGTTGGGGAAAGGGAAAAAGCTCAGCCCCTTGTACTATAGGGTCTGTGACAAAGACCCTCCTTGCGACGAAGATCCTCCGTATTATAACCGTGAGACAAAGACCCCTTCCGTTAGCCTTCCGTTAAAGTTATAATATTTTTTAATATTTATACTACCCTTATAATAAACAATTGAGAGAAAAGTACTGTTCATCTTCCCCAACCTACAATATACAAAACAGCAACCGCTGTAATCCCCTTTATTTCAGATTCCTTCACATTTTCCTCTTTCCCGATCTCTCTTCTTTCCCTTCCCCTTTCTCTCCTCCCCTTTCTTCTTCCCACTTTCCTTCAACGATAGCCACAACTCGTTACAGAACCAACCAAATAGCTAGGCAAGATGGAAGGATGCAAATTGAACATTAGAGGGGGGATGCAGCATGAAAACATGTCTCTGGGGAGTGAGTGATGGAGTACTACTGCAATTTGGATTTTCATGGAATGGTTTCTGTGTTTCTGTAAAGGTATTTTAGACCAAACAAGAGTTGAAAATTAAAAGGCGATGCGGCAATACTGAATGAATGAATGAATGATCAATAATGATACATGAAGAGACAGAGTATATAGTGGCCCGCCCTCCTCCCTTTCACTCTCCCTAACCAGAGAAGAAGAATTCAAACAAAATTCCCATTTTAATTGCTTACGGTGATGGTTGGTAGTTGGTACAACGATAAAATTGGTTGAAAGAAACTCTCTCTCTCTCTCTCTCTCTCTCTCTAAATCCATCCCAAAGCTAAAAAAAGTTCGGCTTTATTGCCTTCTATTCCTGGAACTACAGCTGAAGAAACGTACTTGCATACCCTGTATCAATATTGCTCACCAAATCAAGTACGGAGCGAAGTCCTCTCTGAGAGAAGTGTGTATTTATGATCCATACCTACGAACAAAACAGAAAGAAATTAATCAATAAAGGGATGAAAAACTGTTCCGCATTGAGTTCCATTCCAAATTCAAAGAAAAGAGAGGAAATGAAACAAACCCACATGGTACATAGCACACTGAACATAGTGAAATAGAGGATCTAACCTAGTTTCTGTTTTTTACATTTCCTATTTTCTACAATTTATAAATTTTCTTATATTTTTTTGTTATTTATTTGTAATTTCTGTGTTTTTCTATAGTTTTTGTGCTTTTTCTACAATTTTTTTTTTCAATTTCTATAGTTTCTATAATTTGAAAATAATTTTTGAATTTTTTCCTTTTTTTCATATCTAAATATTAAAATGATAATATATTAACTCCCGTTAATATATTCTGTATATATTTTATAGTTAAGGTTAAAACGATAATGAATTAACACCCATTAGTTTGTTTAACATCAAGTTAGTGACATGGTGAGTTTTAAACATTTTAAAAAATTGTGATGAATTTAAGAAAAATACTAAACATGGTGAGTTTTGGAAAAATATCCCTTTAATTAAAAGAAAAATTACAACTGAAATAGACTCTTGAATAATAATTGACTCATAAAAATATGTTCTTCACTATCCTACTCATGCAATCACTCTTTACCTAACTACCAACACAGACCAACGTGAGCACAATACATGTATTTACAAGGACTCTAACCGACTCAATTAGATACTTTCACCAAAAAATTTCAACTACAACCTTTTTATTCTTCCTCTAGTTCCAAGATAAATGGGCCCACTAATGGGTATGTGAAACTGCTCGACCCATTGTACATCCAACAGCCCATCTTTTTGCTATCTAGCTTGTAAAGGGCAGCTAAATATATACTACAACTCCACTACTGCTGCGCGCATGTAACTTTCTCATTTTCTGAATGAAATAGTTCCTTTTCTTTATGCAAAACATTGAATAAATAAATGTTGTCCAACCCACCCATTTGTATTCTAGTATGGTTTGAGGAACCCATTAATTGAATCAACCGTCATATAAAATGGGTTAAGTTGGGTTGGATCAAGGATAACCCATTGGGTAGAAGTTTTGAACACATCATTGGCTATGTTTCAGCTTTTCAAAATGTGCATCATGTTTTTGTTGTTGTATGGGGTGTTTATACGCATTGGATGCATCATATTGTATCTTTGGAATACCAATATATTAAATAAAAAGGCTTTTAGGCTGTTATTGGTTTGAAGGAAAAAGTAGAAAAAGAAAGGGAAGGAAAAGAAACTTTTACAAAATTTGTATAGGTTTTCTTATTTTTCCCTTCCTTTCCCTATCTTTTCCTTCAAACCAAACATAACCTTAGAGTTTGACAACTTTCAAGAGGTAAATCAGGCCTAAGGCCAAACCACTGTAAAGTTTTGAACAAAAGATAAAATAAAAAATAAAAAATAAAAAAACTGAAAGGAGTGTGCCCCTTGAAACAAGAGAGAGGGTTGTATTGTCAATTGGAAATTCCAGTTGACTGGTCAGAAGTTTTTCAGATATTATATCTTTTCCATATCATAGTCAAACCCATTATCCATATGGTGTTCATGAAAAACTGAAAAATCAAACTGAACCAATAATGCACACTTATGTTTGGTTTCTATTTTTATTTATAAAAAATTTGATTTTTCAGTTTGGTACATATATCTATTTATGTCTATATATATAGCCATCATTTTCAAAACCAAATCGGACTGGACAGTTTGGACCGGAAAAACTAGAAATCGATCACTTGACCAATTCTGTTTTATCCAAAAATCACTTTTTGGTCAAAAAGCATTCATTTGGTCAGCAAGCCACTGACCCGGGCCTTTGAACTATCAACCCGGATAATGGTTTAAGCCCTTTTTTGCTTTTTTTTCTGTCATAATGGGCCATCCATTCGGACCAAACGGTCAAACCATTCGACCTAGAAACCAGACCCAGAATGATTCCCTGTCCGGTCCGGTTTTAAAACACTTGTATATAGCTAATTAACTAATTTGAGAGGCTAATAACTTTTCAAAAACCGAAATGACCCGTTCGGTTCAATTCACCCCTAATTATTATCTAGCTAGGGGTGTTTGGTATAGTTTTGTTACTGTTTGAGGTCTGGATGCTGCCGCCACATCAACGTACCAGCCTCAGCGGAAAAATCATATTTGGTATGTGGAATCTTCAAAACAACAAAGTGCCTCAGGTTTCATGAAAATACCTGCTTCATTAACACAAATATTTTAGCTTTTTCTTAATTACTAGGCCATTAAAATAAAAAACATTTGAGCTTTCTCCAACAGCCATCCGTTTGAGAAGCTATGTGACATCCAAATTTGATTTGCTTATACTCTCAAATTCGAATCGGATCTTATTGGATTTAAATTAAATTCGAATTGTAATCGGATATTAAATAGTATAAATGAGTAAAAATAAAAATGGTGAAATATTACATATTATTTATAAAATAAATTAAGAATGAATTTGATCTGAACAAAATAAATTGAAAATTAATTGTATGAAACTTAAACATACATAATTTAGTAAAAACGCAACATTCAAACCTTCTTTATTAATAGACAGAATATGTAGAGTGCAAATGCAAATTCGTAAAATTAGATCCCTAACACCCACCTACACAAATTTCATGGCTAAATTATTGATTTGAACTTTGAACTTTCTCTCATCCATAAACTCAATTTAGAAAGAGTGCAAATATAAATATATAGAGTGTAAATACAAGATTTAGAAATATCATGTACAAAGTTTTGTACTATATTTGCACTTTACCCAAACTGAGCTTTAATAAAAAAAAATGCATCATCAATTTAATTTGTGAATTTTTTTCGTAAAGTTGTATTTTCTTAAAATGATATATCAAATTAATACTGTTTGATCAATCAGATCACTGTTTTTAAAATCGGACCGGAAAAATCGGGAATCTCACCGGTTCCATTTTCTTCCAAAACTGTTGATTTTGGTCAGCAAACCACTAAATCAGCCGGTTAACCATTTGAACCATTTTAACTGTTTTTTAAATTTTTTTAATTTTTTTTGTCAGAACGTACCGGTCATTCGGACCGTTCAAACTGATAACCAGACCCCTTTCCGATTCGGTCACCGGTTCGTTTTTAAAAACCATGAATCAGATCGATTTAACAAAACGAATTTGGGCTTCTGGAAAAATAAATGAACGAAGGGCCCACTAGTCCATCTCCCATTACTTTAGGATTAAAGTGTTGGGACCCACACTAGCGGTTCATATCCATGACCATGACGGCGTGTCCCTGTTTTTACGGCTCTCCAAATCTGATTGTGATTGGAGACATAGCACGGTCTAGGGGTGTCAATTGGACTGGATTTGATTCAATCCGAGTCCATTACAAATGGATCAGGTCCAATTCAATCTAATGGACATTTTGGATGCGTCCAATTCAATGTCTAGATCGTTTAATCTGTTCAAAATCATTTTAATTCAGATTGATTTCAATCCAAACCTAATTTGATACCTATATTCTTATCTTATACCAATGAACTATATATCGGCTTAATCAAACCCAATCTAACATATTTTTTTTTTACGAAGGACCTGGTCCAATCCAATCTAATAAATACTTTAAACTGAATTGATTCAATCCAATATACCTTATTGACCCGTTCAATCCATCCAAATTTATTTTGGAGTGGACGGGATATAGTCCAAAACCGATCCACTGACACGCTTATCACGGTCCACAACACTCCACAGCAGATTCGGACTCATGTTTTCAGACGTTTCAGCAGAGATTAATAGCAGCTGGCTGATTACGTGGCGTCGTGCAATGGACTCAACCTCAAGCATCAAATTGGGCCGTATCTATCGAGTTAACTAGTTTGTCCTAATTCCTGATCCCTGACTTGTCCTGAATTAGAACTGTAGTAGGTACCCAACTCTGCATTCCTCATCGTACGAAGTGTTCGTAAAATTCGGGTCAAAAATCAAGATTTCATTCAAGGCCGGCCGGAAGATAAGTGAAAAGCTTAGATTGTGGATGGGCCACATGTCGGGAGCAGCCCGGCCTGTAGAATATAAATATCAGACATTCAGAGACCTAAATCTGGGCTAAACTGATCCACGGGTTGAAACATGAAGCCCAAAAAGTCCCCATTAATAAAAAGGCCCCCTTTTTTAAGGTTGAAATTTTCAATACGATATTGGGTAAATAGTCAAGTCACTGAAACTTCGAATAAGAATCGATTTGGATTTTGAGCAGCTTAAGGGGAAAGCAGGCCTAAAATCGATCCCAAAAGCAAATTAAAAAAAAAAAACCTAAAATAAAGTTTATTATGTATTAAAACACTTGATATGATATACTTGTTCATGCATAGTGGGTATATTACTTTAAGCCATGGCTCCAATGAAACCCTTCTGCGAGCCATATCTAAGGGTGTCAATTGGATCAAATTTGATTCAATATGAATCCATTACAGATGGATCAGGTCTAATTTAATAAATATTTTGGATGAATCATTTTAAATCAATCTAATTTAATGTTTGGATCATCCAAGCTATTTAAATTGGCTTTAATTTAGATTGGTTCCAACCTAATCCATTGACATCTGTACCCTTATTTTCTATTAATAGATCAGATATTGGTTTAATTCGACCAAATCTTATATAAATCCATTACGAATGGATTAGGCCCAATCCAATCCAAAAAATACTTTGGACCATTGAATCTAGACTGCCCAATTCAGTATGTCTTATTGGTCCATCAATATGTCCAAACTGGTTTTTATTTGGGCAGCGTCCAACCCAAAAACCGATCCATTGAAACCCCTAGCCACATCTACTCTTTTAGGTTGTGTTTGGCATCATTGCCACTTTTAGTTGCAATGCTTTAGGTTGGTCAATACAAATTTTGAGAAATTGTCTTGTCATATCACACCAGATAACTAACTCTACTAAAAAACATTACATTGGCATTGGATTCCCTTTTAGGATTTACAGTAGAAACAAAATATATATATATATATATATATATATATATATATATATATATATATATATCAAATTTGACTGAAAAAACAGCAACGGCATCAAATGTTGTATTGATAACTCAAAGCATTATAATAAAAATATATATATATTCTCATAAAATTTGTATTAATCAATATGAACATACTAAACTAGATGGAGTAATTTGCATTGATAGCTCATCAGTGGCTCATTGATCTTAACAAGATGGAGATAATTATTTTTAAGCAAGATGAAGTGTTGAGCAAACGTTTTAATGCATTAAACGAATGGGCCTTAATATCAGTCCCATAAGATGTTTTTCTGTCTTCTCACTGGACAGAGACGTGAGAACTTGATTTTTAAATGCAGCAGATCCTGGCCTACACAATATGCCCATTCTCTCTCTCTCTCTCTCTCAATGAATGTGGTCCATCGTTCCTATACTTTACTTCAATTGGAAACTGAAGTGGGACGGGATGGCATTGAGTGGGTTTGAAGTGGGTTTTGTAAATTCTAAACTTTATCCAATTCCTTAAACTTTCTAATTTGTATCCGTCTCAAAACTCGTAATGGGTTGAATTTTGAGAATCCAAATCCTCTCTATACATGAAAATGCAAAACTCTCCTCAGCCGATCCTCCCCGCATTCAAGGGTTGGGTTTAGAATCCACATCTAATTTACTATTATTTTTTATTATATATAAACACTAAATAAGTAAAATAACATGAACAAACAGTAAAATTCTCAATTATTTGATTAATATATGTAAAAGACTACATTAATTATCAATCATTTACATAAAATTCACAACATTACTAAATTCAACACCTAATACATAAATTTTACATGCTTTCCAACAATATGCATGTTGGGGAGAGTCCATTTTAGCCTAATACCTACCCTACGTATGGATTCTAGAATCCCAAAACCTATTCCTACCCCAAAATCCGTCCTTCAAGCAAAAAGAACCGACCCTATCGGGGCAAGTACCCACCAAGTAGGATGCTAGACTCAATCGTTACTAGAATCCTTTAATCTAGAGGTCCTTAGGCCAGAAATGAACGACTTGAATTGACAAGCCTTTTACCTTGTACTATTATTAGTCTTTGAAAATTATCTTTACCCTACAAATGCATCCTTACTATTATCTTTTACCCAGCCCATAGTAAGTGATGAGCTGCTGAGCTCTGTTGGGCTGGGCTTGACCCATATACCTTTCTTTCTTTTTCCCCGTAGCCAGCAATGTTTTAGAAAATCGCTCAGAACCATAATAGTTCTGACCAGTGGTTTTTGGGGTCGATAATTTAATCGTCCAGTTTGAATGAATAATTTATCCGAACAAAAAAAATTAAAAAATAAGTAAAAATCAAAATGGTTAAAACCATTAAATGAATCAACGGTTCAACCACCTAGATCAATAGATCATTGACCAATTCAATATTTTTTTTACTAAAGATCAGGTTTGAAGTAAAAAGAAACTGATTGCCTAGATGATTCTTAGGCCAAATGATTCGACCGTCTAAATCATCAACAGTTTGAAAACCATGATAACCTGTCTAATATCTAATTTAAATAAAAATGATAAAGATAGAATAGTCTAAAGGATAAATATACTCACCACTTCATTTTTTTTCTTTTTTATTTTTTCTAATTAAAGAGAAAGTGGAGCTAATAATGGAGGGTAGCCTGATCCCTGAAATCATCAAGAGCTATAAATGATTAAAAGGAAAGCCCACTGGAGAAGTGAATTTTCCAAGCTTGGCTTTGCATAATAGAATGATGACCAACGCTACCAACAAATTAAATCAGCAGCTTTGATTTGCTTTATATAATCCAATTCAATATACTCCCACTTCCACAGCAAAAGTAGTGCTCCCTAGTCACATCTAGTGGCCGTTGTCCGAATATTCATATTCACCAATAATGGCCATAACACTTTTGGCTACGATTCCCCCTTTACTGAAACATATCTTGTGTCAAAGATGGGCAACTAGCTGCAAATTCTATATATCTTTCAAAAGAAAATTAGGCTATATTGGTTGCAGTGTAAATTATTTGCACAGATGCAAAATTATGGTAGTGCAAATGATTTGGATGCAAATTTTGAATTATTTTTATTTCAAATATTATCTTATTTTGTTTGACTGCAATACAAATGAAGTAAAATAAGATCTGTAGTAGAATAAAATTAAATCAAAATTTACATTCTTTTCATTTGCACTCCCATGCATTTATATTAGTGCAAATAAAATTGCATTGCAACCGAATGCATCCTTAAAAAAAAAAGAAAAAAAAGAAAATCTGTGTTTGGATGAAGTTTCAAAACCTTTCTGAATTGAAGAAATTCCCAATTCTGCCCAAGATAGATTTTGAACAGATTATCACCTTAGGTACAGTTTGTTTGCAAGGCGAATTTCATTTGTACTGGTGTTAACGAGTTTAAATGAGTTGAGTGTAAATTATGAATTATTTTTTATTCTCTTTGTCTTATTTGTTTGTGAGAAATAAAATGAAGTGGTTCTAATTTCATATGAAAAACAATGAAGATAGGAAGGGTGTTATTTGTTTGGGAGTGAGGTAGGAAGCAGGACGTTGTGGTTCCCACTTTATACCAAAGAGTTGAGATAGGGTCATAGGGAAAAAGTTTCACAAATTTTGCATCAGTATCTGGGATGCAAACTTGCACTGCTAGTTTGTGTTCAAATAAGACAAAAAAGTGTGAATTTTAAGTGCAAATCATAGTTATAAACAAATGGATGTAAAATTGAATAGGTACAAAATTCTGTACCCGGTCTAAACAGAGCCCTAGGAAATTTCTAAAATACCAATCTCCCCTGGCTCCATTTATTTAAACATACTGGATAAATTTCATCTGGCAATTTTTCGTTTTTCACTCTACTTATTTGTATTTGTACTCCCTCCAAACCGATAAGGCAAAAATAATGACCTTGAGAATGGAAAGAATTTCACTTTTAAAGGGACCGAAAATTTCCAGATAGATTTGTCCAACCCTTTTATAGCTAAAAGCCTAAAACTTTTCCTTCCCTCTGTCTCACTCAATTTGGAAAGAGTACAAATACAAAAATGTACAGTGCAAATATATACAAAATAATATAAAAAACAAGGTTTTACTGTAATCTGCATATTTGTATTTGTACTCATTCCAAACTGATACTAAAAAGTTGCTTCCGTTTCCATGTAAAATGGCTGTGGAAAATATTTTGAGACATTTTCAAAATGGAAGTTGGTCCTCTTGATTCATAAATTGCAAAAGTCACCTATTTCTCAACTCTCTTGTCTCTGTTTGTTTACAGTGCAAATCTTAACTGGATACAAATTTTGCACTGATTTCAGTTTTGTATTCATATCTATTTCAGTTTGGCAGTGCAAATTTTGCATCTAAAAATTGTGATGACATTAATAATGAATATGAAAATTCATTTTCTTAGAAGATATTCAAACGGGTCACTCAAAAAAAAAAAATCAAGTCTTCATTCTCTTTCATACAAAGTGGGGACATTGATCATTTAACTTTATATAGACAAACAAAATATAATCAAATCTGCAGCTAGCAAATCTAAACCTGGATTTACATGCAGCCCATTTGTATCCTTTCATTCAAATTAACACTAGTGCAATTAAAAATTGCACAGCAAACAAACTGAGCTTTCTTATCCAAGACAAAAAAAAAAAAAAAAACTGAAAAATAGAACATGCTTGCTTTGCAATCGAATATCATTTTTTTAGGGGAACCATTTGTTTTCGCTCTTTGAATATGCAATCAAATCCTGCTTTAATGTAAAAAAAAAAAAAAAAAAAAAATCATTTAAAATAACTGAGGAAGCATATATATATATACATATCAATGGACTAGGGGCTAGGGGATCAACTAATAGGGAAACCCATTGAGTTTGAGAGTAATAAAAAACCAGAAAAGCTTCCATGCTCCTTGTCACCGCCTTTATGATCAGTGTCCCATAAAACTGACTAAGAGCCAAGTTGCTTTGAGACAGAATCTACTGAAGGCAAAAAGCATGTAAACACACTAACAACACAATATCTAGCCGCATATTAAGAACATCTCCCCATGCAAAATCTGAATGTGTTCTCACATGCTTTTTGCTTTTAAAGGTATCTGGTTCAGTTGCTTTTGCCTTTGAACTTGCAGAAACATGAAGGAACAATTGTTCTGGTGGTCACCGGTTACAACAGCATCATCAAACCTTATTATAGCAAAAGATAGAGTTTCATGTTGACTGGTTGAGTGCTTAAATACCACCATTGCATGACAACCACATATCGACATTTTGTGTTCGTAGGAGTCATTTTCGTTTGCTTAAAATATGAAAACGGGTCTTTTAAAAACTTCAGAGATTCAACACTTTCTATTTTTTAATTGATTGAAATATGAAAGCAACTTTGTTTTAAATGATAATATTTGAGAATCAAAACGAAATTATTCAGACTCCAATTCTCAGGTATTTGCCTAGCTATTTGGTAGTACAGCTACATCAGCTAGCGCCACCTAAGCATTTTGAATTTAACGGTCAAATTCCTGTTTGGTTGGAGACTATATTTTGAGTTAAAACAGTTCAAAAGTCTCAATACCCTCACTGACATAGCACTTATGTGGTGCTGACATGAATGAAGAAAAACGCACTCTTTTAACCAAACGAAATTGTAAGTATAAACAGTGGTGTTTGTGTTTCAAGTATAAACATTGTTTCAACTCAAAACACTGCATGTTGAAAACACCAATCATACCAAACACAACTTTCATTTGTCTGGTTTTTGATGTAAGGATTTTAAAACTGGATCGGATAAGGAACCGTTCTAGAGTCCAATTTTCAGGTCAATTGGTCTGATCGTTCAAATCAAACGGATGGTTTGACCATACAGTTCAACGGTTCGCTGGCCAAATAAACGGTTTTTAACTAAAACATGATTTTGAGATAAAATGAAACCGATCAAGTGACTGATTCATGATTTTTCTGATCCAAACATTTGGTTCAATCCAATTTTAAAAACACTGGTTTGGATGTGAACGATCTAGCAGACCAGTTAAATGATAAAACCGTGACCCATGAATTTTCATTTCAAAACAACCCAAACACATAGTAAAACGAGACAATTAGCCGATTAGGGTTATGTTTGAAGCTAGTTTTGCTTCTTTTTATCTCATCGAAGGCCCCTTTTCAATTGTGGAATCCGATCCCTTCAACATGAGAAAAATGGTTGAGTGACAGGCCCATAATAATTTTTTTGAGTCCTGTGTGCCCACACACATCGTTTTCTTTAACACCATTGCTCCATTTGTTTTGCAGGAAATTCTATAATTCTCCTCCCATCCCGCACTTGATTGATTGATTCAAAAGGAATTTAATTTCCTAAAAAAACTTTTAAGAAAACTAAAAAAAAAAAACAATTTCCTCGGTTCTTAAAGGGAAGTTTGTCTTCCAAAATGTGGAGATTAGTATAGCTTGGGGCTCACGTTATCTCGTAAGAATACTTTAAATATGATCAAAATCATGTACGGATGCAAATTGATCGAGAATTGGATATAAATAGAATCAAATTTGATTTGTTTAGGCTTTTGCACTTTTCATATTTATATTTGTATTCCTTCGAAATTGATCCTTATATTCAAATTTGAATTGGATCATATTTATGGAATTCGAATCGAATTTGGCTACTTGAGCTTATGCCAATTTAGTAAAAATACAACATTCGAACTAATTTAACCTTAATTATACATGGGTGCATGTATTTATATCAAATTGAGTCGGATGATATCAGATTGGTTGGGTAGAGGTGAATCCATATTTAATCTAATTAAGATTGATCGAATCTGGATCATCCTTAATAGGATGAAATTCTAATTCAAAATTTAATAAATAGGATACCATTTTGCAACCCTAAAACTAGGCATGCACAAAAGGGCTACGTGTGGAGTCAAACACATAACTGATCCATAAAGTTAACAGATGTATCACAAAAAACTTAAGGGGGTATTCAACAATGTGAACGGTTTTTTTTTTTTCAAAAACAAAAACAACTGTCATGCCACATTTTTGTTCATGTGGCTGTTATATTGTCTTTCAACATTAAAAAAAAAACAAAAACAAAAAAAGTGGTGTTTACCATTAGTATCATTTCCATTGTTAAATTATAAATGATCAAATGTGAATTTTGTTCAATGGGTGTTTTGTGATAGGTATTTATCAAAATTCTGCCATATCATCATCAAATCAACATTTTTCCCATCACATTCAGCCTCATAACTCTCCATTTGGACAATAGAACCACTCAGAAATTAGAATAATGGAGAGAGGCAATCCAAGTATCCAAACAGTGGTAAATTCGTTCACACTGACAAATAGAAAACAAGATCTCATCATCTGCAGATTTAACGTTCCTTTTTTTTTTGGGGGGGGGGGGGGGGGTGAAATTTTAACGTTCCAGTCCAGTGGTTACTCTTTTCCGGAAAATAACCAAAAAATGTAACCTTCAGATATTTTATTAGATTAATATTATTTAAAAAAAAAAGAAAGAAAACGATATTTTCTGATCTTCCGAGTCTGAGAGGGGGAGGGGAGAAGGGGTACACGTGAAACGGATTATAGCCGTTGGATAAAACACATCTGAAAAATCCGGAATAATCAGGGAGATGCATCCTCCGCCGGTTGATCAACCTCGGCTCCATCATCCACGACGACGTGATCACTGTTGATCTGATCAAGAACGAGGACCAAGCCCATCGCGAATGCAGCATCGAATCCGGGCTTGAGACAGAGCGAGAAAACGTCTCTCCCAAGCACCATGTTGGTCGACGCGTCAACTTTTCTTCTGATCTCGGCCACTGCTTCCTTTGGTGAGTCGAACGATGTGTCGTAGATCGTACAGCACCGCTGCGGGAACGAACCATCGATCAGGTACTCCTCACCTGGGTTTCCGAATACATCCACGGTTACACTCGACCGTCCGATGATCGATGATCTCCGTACGCTGAAGATGGGCTTGTCTCCTTCGCTTCTCTCGCCCAAGAATCCCTCCCATCTTTGATGCAAACTCGGCCTCTGATAAGGGAAAATACATATTTAGTGCATAGAAATTTTCGTGTGGACTCGGGTCGTCCAAAAGACCACCGAGTCACATAACAGGAATTTCATTTGCTAAATTGGAAATTTGGATTTCAATCAACAAGAAGCTACCCAATAATGCCAAGAGATTCTTCTACCCATTGACAAGGTATTTGTTATTCTAATCATCTAATGTTTATGTTTCATAAGAATCCGGCGAGTTGACTCGTTTTACAGAGAGAGAGAGAGATTACTCGACTGACCTTTCTTCGAACGGTGAGGAGACACTTGCCGGAGGCGTCCATGAGAACGACTTCATCTTTGTCTCGGGCATCGGGACCGTAGGATTCGACACGGAAGAAAACCTCACCTTTGCAGTCGTAGACGGAGAACCCGTCGCCGGCAAAGAAAAGAGAGGTCTTGCGCACCGTAAGCTGGGTTTCCTTTTCGTAGCAAAAACTCTCATGAACGACGATTCCTCTCATCTTCTTTAAGCCCACCTCTCCCTCTGGAGCGACGCTTGCTTCTTTCATAGCTCTGACCATTTACCAGCAAAATGAAATATTGATCACCGGAAAGAAGAAGAAATGAATGACTGAGAATGGAGATTAGAGAGTGCGACCTCTGAGGAATTACCGCATGTGGCTGGTATTAATACTCGAGATCCGCGCTAGACTTCCTCCTTCGGCAGACCTTCTCCATCACACTCTCCTCTCCTACACGGTTCCACCGAAAATATCCGAGTCTCTACTTTTCGCTCGGCTCTCCATCGAATAGACCGAATTGTCCGATTTGTCCCTTCCTTTGCAACGGGGGTCAACTCGTTCCAATGGGAACTCAATCCTGATTGGATCGAGTCGTAACTCGTAATCTAAGCATGGTTTCTGGGCGAGTTGTGCCGAGTTGCAGCAGCAACTCTAGAACTAGAAGCTTACCTTTTATTTTTATTTTGCGAAATGTATTGAGGTTGGGGCTGTTTGACTCGTTGAGCAGTATTGGGTCCTTTAATTTGCCATCTGTTACACTTTTAAAGCCCTAAGCAGGGTTGTAATCGGATCGGTTCCAATTTACATCTTAATCAAACCTTTGGATCCGAATCCAATTCAAAATCCGATAAGACAATCCATCGTATTGTACTCAAAATGGTAAACAATTAAAAATTATTTTAAAGATCCGATTACTTCTAAGTTATTTAATATTTATGTACAGATGTATCGGATGTGAATTATTAAGCCGATACATTTTCTAATATCCAAATCCGGGTAATCGGATTTAGTATCGAATCATATATCGGACTTCGGAGTCTATTAACAGCCCTACTCCTAGGTCCTAGGGCTCACCTGTGTACTGGTGGAAAACCAGCAGGAATAGATGTTTGAAACTACGGGCACCCGATCCGATATCCAATATCTTCATTCGGACGGTGGAGAAAAATGTTCTATGAAGTACTAAAGATAAATGGCACGGGTGCAGTTAGACTGGGTTTGCTTGTGCTTTGGCGGACACTATCCAAAATGGTACCCGTGTACTGCCTTTCTGACGGACTCGACTCACCGAAAGTGAGCTACGTGGCAAGTTTAAAGAGCCCAAATTCATGAATCCCTTGTACAAGTTGACGGACAAAACAAGTGAATTTAACAGGAGCTTCCATGGGGGGATTCGGGGATTTTAGCCTTTGGAAAGGGCAAATTCCATCTGTCGGGATTTTAAATTAATTAAGTAATTAACCACATATGTGAATGGATTTGAAATCCTTAATGGGAATAGTCATTTTCGAATCCTTCTGTTGGAGAGAACCTAGTACTCTGTGGATGGATTTCCATTTTCGTTGCCGCACCATGACGTCCAAATACGGCCGTTCTGCGTAAGAGGAATTTAATGTTCCTGTACATTTGTATTGTCCTTATTTGGATCACATCAATACATCATCAGAATGAATACATTGTTTGTTTGCATCGTTACAAAAGAATTCGTCTTGACACTACACTCAATGCGCCAAATTTTATCGATTTAATATTACACTCTTCAACTTTGTGAATCCAAAAAATTATAAAAAAGGCAAGAAATACCGACCAAGCACTCGTTAAACGATTCCTCTGTCTCCGGACTTTTAATGCCCTGTTTGGGAGTGATTATTTTTAATGACACAAGAAAAAAAACTTATTTTAAGCTCGGATCACACCAATAAGCACATATATGCATCTGTGAAATAAGACTGAATAAGTGTTTTTTTCAGGAAATAAGCCCGTTTTTAAATAAGTTCAGAACTTTGTTTATATTTTCAAGTGATTTTCCAAAAAGTGTTGTAATTTTCAAAATACCTATATTACTCCATTTTAAAGAAGTGTTTTTTCACCAAACATTCATATGTGTTTATTAGGATAAACATATATTAATAAGTATTTATTTCTCAGAAAACACTCCCAAATGAGGGCTAAGGCCAAGTTTGAAAGTTCTTATTTGAAAATAAGTGTTTAAAAACAAGTGTTTATTCTAATAAGCAATTATGAGAGTTTGGTGAAAAAACAGTTATTCTCAACAGGGGTAATAAAGGTATTTTAAAATGATGTGACATGCCAATATGAGCCAGAAAGGAAATAAACACATATTCAATAAGCAATTAAAAATAGCCCAAAATTTGTGGATCTCAAACAAGTGCTTATTCTCATCTCCGGCTTATTTTACGAACGCATAAGTGCTTGTCAGTGTGGTCCCAGCCCAAAATAAGTACTTATTCATATAAGCATTTATTCTTAAGCACTCCTAAACTTAGCCTAAAAGTGTGGATGGACCAAGTAGGCCTAAAACCTGGGTAGAGCTATCAATGGGTTGGATCTAGTTCAATGTTTTTTAATTGTTGTTGACCCAGACGGTCAGACCATACAGATCAAGAACCATCTAGGCAATCAGTTCTGCTTTACCCCAAACTCGGTCCCTAGTAAAAATCTATTGAATTGGTCAACAGCCCACTGGCCCAAGTGATCAAACCATTAACTCGTTCAACGGTTTTTAGCTGTTTTTATTTTAACTATGTTTTATTTTTTTCATTGGAATGGGCCATCATTTTGATCCAAACGGTCGAATCGTCAATCCAAAAACTGGTGGCTAAAACGGTTATGGTTCTCGGTCAGTTTTTAAAACCTTGGTAAGTTTGGGACAAGATGGACCAATCCCAAGCCAATTGTTTAATGGGATAATTGCAGTATGACCAATTATATAATCAATGAAATTTATTCATATAGACATAAAATATAACAAATATTAAAAATAACCAGACTTTTATATAATTGATGGTGGCCCTCATTTGTTCAGAACTGCAAAAACCAATCCTAATTCAATTATAGTTGGAACACAAAACTAAGAACCAGAACTGATTTGAACCGACCCATGAACTGATCAACAACTCTGGCTCTAGGGGCTAAGGATCAAAATTTTGATATGATATGCCTCATATCATATCTTTTGTTCCCTTTACAGGTGTTTTCGGGAATTCATTTGTTTAAATAATAAATATATAAATATATTTAAAATTGAAATATATATATATGCCATGTCAAATGGCCTCTTTGTACTCTATTACCCCAAGGGAACAATTCTAGAGGGGGTGCAAGATTCCCTCTAGAAGCATTAAGAGTTGCCACCTAACTTTGGCAATCTTCCCCATTTTTTTGCCCAAAAATTATGACTTCCAAAAGCATTCCTTATCTCTCAACACTCCACAAAGTTTCCTCTTTTAAAGCATATTAATCCCCTTGATTATAGATTTATAGGCATCCCCTCTATCTCCCCCCCTAACAATGACCGTTACCCCCAATCCTAACTTATCACTCATTCACTCTCTATTTCCTCAAAATGCCATCAACTTGCCACCTTATGCACGTCCACCCTCTCCCATTGGACCACATCATCTTCCTCCAAAAAAATCACATTATAATATTAGAAAAAGGGAAATTGTCTAAAACTCATCATGAGTTTTCAACATTTTCCTTAAACTCACCACAACTTTTCAGAATGTCTAAAACTCATCATGTGAGTAAGTTTTTATTTTCCAAAACTCACATTCCATTAGTGCACAGTTAATGCTTCTTAAGAGAGGTGTCTATGTCAGTATAAATAACAATTTTCATGACCAAATTAACCTTGAATGGCAAGTTAGAGGAAAAATGGTCGTCTTCAGTTTTCATTTTTTTTTTTTTGCTTTTTTAGTGTTTTGTTATAATTTTCAATATTTTTTATAATTTCTGTTTTTTTACATTTTCTATTTTCTACAATCTATAATTTTTTCTGTATTTTTTGTTATTCATTTGTATTTTTTGTGTTTTTCTATAACTTTTGGTGTTTTTTCTACAATTTTTATTTTATGATTTTGTTTTTCAATTTCTATAGTTTCTATAATTTGAAAATATTTTTTATTTTGTTTGCAATTTCTAATTTTTTTTATATTTTTTGTAATTTCTATGTTTTTTATGTATTTTATATTTGAAAATATTTTTTGAACTTTTTCCTTTTTTCATGCCTAAATATTAAAATGGTAAAATATTAACACCCATTAATTTATTTTGTAAATATTTTATATTTTTCTATGAAGGTTAAAATGGTTATATATTAACACCCGTTAGTATGTTTAACGTCAAGTTAGTGACATGGTGAGTTTTAGACATTTTGAAAAGTTGTGGTGAGTTAAAGAGAAGTGCTTAAAACTCATGGTGAGTTTTAAACAATTTCCCTTACGAAAAAGTTGCCAAAAAATTCTGATATAAGAGAGAAGTTACCAAAAAATCAGGAACTTGCTTCGTTTAAAATCATTTAGGAGGAAAATTGCCAATTAGATGTAATGGGGGCAATGCATTTGGAATAAAAAGTTAAACCGATAAAATAAAGATGATCCATGGAAGAAACGAGTAAAAAAAGAATATTGTTTTTCAGGCCATTCAAATTAAGTAGAAAAGAAAATGACAACCAAGTGAGTAGATAGGGTAAAGGAATAAATAGTCTGGATTTGAAGAGAGCTAATCTTCGTCAAAAGATCCAAGGTTTTTACAAGAACAAGGCACCAACCATTATGTACGTTGTAGTTGCATATGTATGACAAATGTTAAAAAAAAAAAAAAGAACAAAAAACAAATAAGTGAATCAGATATTGAAACGTTAGTTCTAATATTAAATAATAGAAAGAAGAGTTACATTTGGGTGTGGTGGTTCTTTCTGCAACCTTTTCTTTAACAAAGGGGTTATTCTAGCAAGTTTAGCTTTGATAGTGTTTTTCAGGTTTGTGGTGACATTGTGGAGCTGAGGATATTCTTTGTTTAACTTTTAAAAGGGGATTGGTAGTTGTGGGGTATTTCACAACAATGGTAGAGAGGTGTTATACACAAATCTCCTCTATCTCTTTTATTGATAGTGAATGAATGGCTTTATTGACTTTGCACATGGATGTAATCCTCATTGGGTGAACTACGTAAATCTTTTGTCTCCTCTTGTGATTGATTGTTTCTTTTATTTTCCTTCATTTAAATTACTGTATCCTTTTGTGCTGTTAGGTATTTGCTGGTTTTAGGTTATTTTCGAGCTCTGTTGTATGTAGTAATCAACTACTCCGAAATCTTCCTGCAAAGCAGTCGACTACAAAGAACAATCTATTAGTAGTAGTGAAATAGCAATCGACTATTTTACTAAAAATTTCCGGAATATACCAAATATTGCCAAAACTTAACTGTAATAAGTAGAAATTATTAAAAAAAAAACAGATTTTACCGTAAATTATCAAAATTTACTAGAAATTAGTAGAAACTAGTTGTAATTAATGGAAATTATCTATAAATTATCAAAAGATATAAAAAATTATCAGAAATTACTAGGAATTGTCTTTAATTAACAGAAGTTAATTGTAAATTATCAAAATTACTTAAAAAAAAACTAAAATTAAGTAACCCGTGCATCACATCGATCCTATTGATTTAAAATAATAGAATGAAAAATATAAAAATATCATTAAAATCACCGATACACAGAGATGTATGATACTTTGAACGATGTTCGGAGCATCTTCACGAAGACAACCAACATTATGAAAACGTATCGAGTCCCGGTAACTCAGTTGACTTGGAGATGGGCTTAATTAGCCCAAACAATATCTGGGCCACAAAGAGGACCCACGAAACTCCACCACACTTACCATCAGACAAATCACCACTCATCCAGCCGAATTAGGTGGGAAACAGGGAAAAGGACAAAAGATGGAAGCAAGAAACGACATTGGCTCCCCGACAACATCCATCTAATCCCTAAGTGGTGACAACAGCTGAGCTGTAAATGGCCCCGAAAGTCTTGGAGTCCGGGCAATGTCTGGTTCGGGCCCGGCCAGTGCTACTTCCATTAGTCCATACGTGTCTTCCTAAACAGCAAAGTCTATATGATCAGGACTGGATCGATCCACGCTGCGGATGTCAATAAATCAAGCTGGCCCGAGACACGAGTTTCTGCTAAGATAAGTGTTTAAAATAAAGAATGCCAAATTCAGCCTTAACTTGCAACAAGGGTTTTCGATAGGTTAGTTTTAGTTCCGTTAGGGGTGGTCACGAGTCAAGTTTTTCATAAGTTGTTTGAATTGGATTCGTGAAAATCTCGATTAAGCTCTGTTTAAATTGAGCTTCGAGCCAAGTTCAATCTAATATATAGGTTTATTTGTTAATTGAGCCGAGTTCGAGCTCAATAAAATTTGGTTCGTGAGCACAACAAAAGATGTTATATATATATATATATAATATTTTTATTTTTTATATAAATAATAACTAATTTTTTATATCAATTAAATAAATTATTTTATAAAATTTTTGGCTCATGGTTGAACTCAGGCCTAGCCAAGTTCGAACTTACAAACTTTTGAATTGAGTCGAATTTAAGCTCAAATTGAACTCGAGCCTAAGGATTTATTGGCTTGGCTCGGCTTGGCTCCAATCCACCCCTAGTTCTTGGGAGAGAGGTTAGTTTTAGTTGAGCCACTTTTGTAAGTTCACAAAAGTTTTTTTGGCCCAAACCATCAAATCAAAGTCAAATAGGCCTATTTCTTAAGTCTCACCAACAATTCCAAACATTCTATGTAATGGTAAAATCCTTTTAGGTGCTCGAAATGAAAATCAGAATGGTTCATTACAACTCCAATTGTTTGTTTGATTGGAATAGGGTTCTCATTCTAGATTATGCTAAGAAGTAAAGAATTCTCGACAAATTCCCCCAAACTCTAATATTAATAAAATATTAATAAAATATAAATAAATAAATAATAAAAATAAAGATATTATTTATTAAATAACAATAAATTAATATTAAAATATTATAATATTAATAAAGTAATAAGAAAATAATAATTTCTTAATAAACTAATAATAGAATATTAGTAAAGTAATAACAAAATCATAATATTATTAATAAAATATTCTTAAATTAATAATATATACTAAGATGTTAATTATTAAAGACTAATATAATAATAATAATAATAATAATAATAATAATAATAATAATAATAATAATAATAATGATGATGATGATGATGATGATGATGATAATAAAGTAACAATAAAATATTGAAATATTAATAGAGTAATATTCTTAAATTAATAATATACTAAGATGTTAATTATTAAAGACTAATATAATAATAATAATAATAATAATAATAATAATAATAATAATAATAATAATAATAATAATAATAATAATAATAATAATGATGATGATGATGATGATGATGATAATAAAGTAACAATAAAATATTGAAATATTAATAGAGTAATATAAAATTGAAAATTTTTTGTTGGTTCTGATTCCAACTCCAAATGAACCAAACAACAATGATTGGAATCTGATTTCAAATCCCATATGAACCAAACAAGCATTGGGAATGGGCGATTCCAATTGATTCCAAAGGATTCTGAGGATTTTGATTCCAATCGACTACTAATGATTTATTTATGTTTCAAATTTTACCATATTTTTGTTTAATTGCAGTGCAAAGTAAAATAAGATCTAAAGCAGAATGAAGTAAAACCCAAAACAAAAATAAACCAAATTTTACATTCTTTTCATTTGCACTCTCATGTATTTGTATTAGTGCAAATAAAATTGCATTGCAACCAAACTGAGTCTAAAAGACCAAAAAAATAAAAATAAAAGAGCTCCACCCCTGTTTAGACCCTATTATATCATGATGTTTTGTATAAAATTTTTATTATTTGCCTGTAATAATCTCATAACAGCCAAAAGCCTGGCAGCTATGATTATTTAAGGCTCAGTTTGAAAGGAACACAAATGCAAATATATACAATACAAATACAGGCAAAATAATACAAAATATAAAATTTTGCACTCTACATATTTGTATTTGTACTCTTTTCAAATTTAGCCTTACATTTTAATCAATTTTGACCTGTCAAACCTGATTAATTAAAGGGCCAGTTCTGGCCCATTTAGAAGGTCTGGATCAGAACTAAGTTGGAGTGTTCCCTTACCGTAGGTTGTACGTAAGTATGGAAGACATGTGAGTATTCACTGCGAAGGGGATGGGGCGATGATTTCCAGTCCATCCTGACCAGGCCCACAAATATTTATTAATTATTATATACGCAAGTATATGTGTTGTTTTATTTTGCATATATGAAATATTTAATGGGAACTAGGGGACCTTTAGGGGAGCCATGATCCCCCATGCCCCAACATCTCTACCACTGTTTTTAAAACCGGACCAGACCGGACAGTTGGATCGGAAAAGGGGAATTGGTCACCGGAAAAATCTGACTGGTTCCGGTTTCTTCTAAACTATTTTTTTTCATAAAATCGTTGATTTTGGTCAGCAAACTGTTGAACCGGTTTGTTAATTGTTCGAACGGTTTTGACCGTTTTTAAAATTTTTAATTTTTTGTTAAAATGGGCTGGCCATTCAGGTCGAATTGTTCGAACCAATAACCAGACCCCTGACCAGTTCAGTCACCAGTTTGTTTTTAAAATTCATGAACTCCACTTATATTATGGATGGTTGGTTGAGTTAAAATCGGTTTCAGTGCTTATAAGACCTTGTTCACACTTTTTGTACACTTTTATAGCAGTGCATTGAGAATATCTTCAAATTTGTATATTTCTTTTCCATGAAGAGATAATGCTGCAAGGGGCTGTGAGAATAGTGCCAAGATAATTTTATAAGGATTAAATCGGATTTCGGTTAGGCCCTATCCAAGTTTATTTGCCCCTTTTCCACGGTTTCTCATCTCTCTCCTGATCATCATTATCATCAAATTTTATCCAAATTATAATTTATATGGGTGAGCCACATGAATCCTGTTTCACCATTGGACTGTTTTCTATCAAGTTATATTCAGAAATTATGAAAACTTTGAATTATCGTTGATAAATTGCCTCCGGTGGGGAATGCTCCGATATGTGAGTTATTTTATATGGTTTCCGGATTGTCCCAGCCCACAATCATTCCTAACGCTAAAAAAAAGTTATTTGAACTGAACTCGGTTCAAGGTTGGATTCATTTTTTATAAAATTTGTATTCACACCGTACTCACAACCCTCTATAGCTGTGTATAGGCTCAGTTTGTATGTATTTGTACTGTATATATTTGTATTTGTACTTTTTTCAAACTGAATTGTAAGGATAGATTTTGTGAGAACAAAATCTGAACCCATTGCCATTTGCCGTTGCTCTAATATAGCCGGTTAGTTTTGGACCCTTATTTGTGAAGACGAAACATGTGCTGCAGATTCCGATACAAAATTTGTGGTGGCACTAATGTAATGAATCAAATCCTTTGGGATGTGTTGCACTGATGCAAAACCATAGCAGTGCAAATGATTTAATTGTAAATGTTGACCTATTTTTGTTTCAAAATTTAGCTTATTTGTTTGGTTATAGTACAAATAAAGTAAATTAAGACATAAAGCATAATAAATTAAACTCAAATAAAATTAAACAAGAATTTACATTTTTTATATTTATACTTCTATACAATTATAATAATATAACAAAAATTATACTGCAACCAAACACGACCCTGAGAGACATTATTTCAACTGGAGTGCATCTTTTTGACTCTTCTATATGGATATGGCCAAGATTGAAAAGTCAAATTGGGACGTGAGTTACCTACGATACGAAATTGCCTTTTCTCAATCGTTGCCGCTGCAGCGCTGCCGTTGCCCTTGGTGTGGTTCAAGGATCACTCTCTTTCTCTCGTTAATTTTGGCTGTTGGGGCCAATAGTATAGGCTATTGAGATAGTTCTTAAGTTGAGCACTTGAACATTTTATCTATACTCATACTTTGATTTTTAATCAATATAAATTAAGATGTAATTACTAATTTATTTATTCTTATAATAACGTAGCATTTTAAAAAATTCTCTCACTAACATATGCTGCTACCCCCAACAGCTAAAACTTTTCCGTCTCCCCCCGCCCATGACCCACCTATGTACGGATAGGTACGTGTCCTGCCTCGACACTACAAATTTATTCCTCAACCAGGTTGGTAGAGGGTCAAAGTGTATGAGTCATGCTTGAGGGTCCGTTTGGGAGTTCTACTGTTTCGAATTATTCACGTTATAAAGATAAATAACTAAATAATTACGAGTACTTGATAAGTATTTTGACGAACATCAAAGAGGTTTTAATCTTTTTCAAAAAAAATTCAAATCAACGTTGTACCTACCATGTCCGAACTGTTTTCAAACAGCACCGCCACCGAGCACACGGCAACAGCAACTATTGAACTGATCGAGTTCCAAAAATGCAATAAATGAACATCTGATGCATGGAGAAATATTTACTATCACAGTCATTTGATATATTGATGGAGCTCCACCTCCACCTTAAATATCATTAATGGTCCATCTTGAATTGGATGAAGTGGTGTTAAGGTGACGTGGTGCTGAGATTTTAAAAACCGATTTTTTGGTTAATAGTTTAATTGTCTGAACTAATGAGTTATTGATCAATTCAATGATTTTTTTTATTAGGAATCAGGTTTGGAGTAAAATGAAATTAATTGTCTAAATAATTCCTGAGCCGAATAGTCCAATCATCCATATCAACAGCAGTTCAAAAACATTGTGTGGGACCTCAAAGATAAATCCAAAAGTCGTGACTTTAGGTTTTAACCAAGGTTTAAGGTATGATATAGGTAAGATGTATCGGCCTGTATCGGTTCTTTTTTTTTTCAAAACTGGTTACCACCCTCTTAGTTATGATCTGACCCAATATAACCCCTAGAAGAGCGTACCAGAAAGCTATTGACACGATATGTATCAACCAATACGTATCGATATGTACCCTGATTTTAACACCAGACTATGCCATTCAGCATAAGGAATGCCACCTCCTCATACATGGTGGGTTCCCGTCATGGTGAGACATGCAATGCCAAATCATGTTGGAACATGTTTTGTTGACAAAAGATCTCAACAACGAGATAGAATATACCAGAGAGAGAGAGAGAGAGAGAATAGGTCAATCATATTTTTATTAATAAGAATTAGTTAATGAGATATCATAGAATAGTCAATCAAGGTCCATTTTGCTATCTAAAATATAATAGTAATAGCACATATGAACCACTTCATCACTAGACCTGTTCATGAGTCGTGCCAGGCTAAGCTCGGGCCAAGCTTTCACTCTGTATTAACAGAATTTTTTAAGGACCGAGCCCGAGCCCGGTCCTCAAAAAAAGTCTGAAACCCGGGCCTAGGCCCGAGCCCGAAATTTAACCCATACTATTAACGGCTGAATAGAGAGAGAGAGAGATTATAAAGAAAAGAATAAAAAATGTATATATTAAATTATAAAAATATATTTTAATAAATATTATATTATTTATATATTTTATATAATATATAAAATACATATTATATATTTTATAAAATATATAATGCTGAGTTGGGCCGAACCGAGCTTTTTTGATAAATCCCAAGCCCGGCCCAAAATACAGCCGGGCTTACTGTGTTAGGCATGATGTCAAGCCCGCAGGCCTAATTATATGACCAAACCCGACCGGGGTGCAAATCAGGCCGGGTCGGGCCATCAGACTACCCAGCCCATGAACAGGTCTATTCATCACTAATGTTGATTTGATGAAAGATGTGTGTTGTAAATAGGCTGAGGACCTAATAGCTGAGATAGTCATGCACTTATCATTTATCCGAATGGGGAGGGACGGGATCAAACCCTCATAACTGTAAGCACTCTGTGGTAAGGTATTAAGGTCTTACCAATGGACCTCATGTGTACCTTGCTAATGTTTTGTCCTCAAAGTTATGTTTGGTTCGAAGGAAAAGATAAGAAAATTCATACAAAATTTGTAAAGATTTTCTTACTTTTTAGTTCAAACCAAAAGCCTAATAGTTAATCCCTTGGAACGTGTAATATCATATAACATGTATACAAAGACACTCCATGTATGGGAACACTGGCGTAATCATGTAACCTAGTTCACACATTTGTGTTTGTAGTATATTCGGACGACGATGACGGGAAATGAATTTATGGCTAGATTACCCACTCACGTACCCTATAGTCAAAAGAAGAAACAAATTCTTTGACGCATGGTTTTTAAAAACGAACAAGTAACCGATCCGGTCAGGGGTTTGGTTATCGGTTCGAACAGTCTAATTGTTCAACTCGAATGATCAGTCCGTTCTGACAAAAAAAAAAAAAATTAAAAATTTGAAAACCAGTTAAAACCGTTCGAATGGTTAATTGGCCGGTTCAACAGTTTGCTGACCAAAATCAACGGTTTTGAAAAAAAAAATACAATTTTAGAGGAAAACATAACCGGTCAGGTGATCGATTCTCAATTTTTCTGATCTAACCATCCGATCCGGTCCGATTTTGAAAACAGTGTTTTGACGCACGTCATGAATATAGAATGGGAACCTCTACCAAAAAAGCAAAAGTTACCGAAAGAGACCCAAATTTCCCTTCCCTTTAAGGAGGACACCATTTCACTCATCCTTTCTTATCTTAATTCGTCATGTGTAATGTCATCAATTCATCATCTCGCAATTTCCTCATATGCTATCTGGTAGGTAATCCCTCAATTACATATCTGCGTATGCTTTGTATCTTTTCTCTTTTGACATTGTAGTTGAGGCCTCGAATTTCCATAGACACGTCAAAGTGTAGTTTACCCAAACAAAAACAAAGATATCGTAGTTTGACCCACTCCTCTTACTCCAAACGAATCATATCAAATATTGCTTCGGTGGATGTTTCGTTTGAAGATTTTCTTAGACAAAAACAATTAAGGGTTCCTTAATTTGTTACATCATGTGATTCTTCAATGTTTCTCCTTCCAACTAGAATCTGAATTTGTATGTGGCTAACTCAACGACTCCAAAGCTAATTTAATATCAAGTATTGGGGTTGAGTGTTCTAAGGCATTAGCTGAAGATCCTTTTCTCCATGAGAAAACCATATGTACCAACCCACAGAATTCCAAACTGTGTTGAAATGCCACTCAAAACTTATTACCATATTGGTTTTCATTCCCTTGCTAATAGGGGTGCAATTCGAATTGACCCGAATTAACATTTTACATTGTTTCAGGCCAGGTCGATTCAAAATTTGGCAAAAGCCCAATCCATGCCTGTCCAATTTGCACCCCTACTACATGATTCAGGTTTATTTGCTTCTTTCTCACTTTCATGCCTTTTATTGGTGGAAGAGTAGGCGAGATGGTCACTTGGGTTGTGCTTGGTGCACATTGCCATTTGGGCTGTGTTTGGTTGGCTTGTTTTAGTTGAGTAGAGATGATTTTTCTTTTTATTTTTTGTAAGGGGTGGGGTGCATGGGTATTGGTAGTTTTAGTTCAGCTTTGTGAGATCTTATCACCTAAGACTTTTTCCTTTTCCTTTCTTTTTGTTTAATGATTTTTTCTTTTACTATAATTAAATCTTCCTTTTCAAAGATTAGACTTCTCATAAATTGTTTTGCAGTTCTATTGTCTGGCCATATTTATTTTCACGATATGGAATCAGCATGGTTTCTTATTGTTTTGCTAGTCAATGTGTTATTGTCATCTTTCTTTCATTCTCCTATGTACATTGAATGTTTGGCAGGATGATATATGAAGAATGATTTAAGATCATTGTCATCCGTTTGTCCTTTCAATCTCTTCATAGCTTTCTGGATGTGTCCATTTCCTGATGAATGACGAAATCAAAGATTTTGTTAATAGACCAGAAAAAGGGTAAATCAAATTACATTAACAGACCAAAACTTACGGCTGCAGATGGACCACCACACCCTTTCCCTGTTAGCCCTATCTTGACCAATTCATGATTCATCTGCTGCCAAGTAAACAGATTCGGGACCCACATGAAAGAGGAATTCAGTTCAGAGTTTAGGTTGTGTTTGGTTGCAGTGCAAATTTATTTGCATTAGTACAAATGCATGTAAGTACAAATGTAAAAAATGCAAATTCTTGTTTAATTTTATTTTAGATTTTACTTTATTCTACTTCTTGTCTTAATTTACTTCATTTGTATTGCAATCAAACAAGATAAGCTAAAATTTGAAATAGAAATAGGTCAGAATTTATACTCAAATCATTTGCACTGCCATGGTTTTACATCAGTACAAATTTATTTGCATTGCAACCAAATGCAACCTTAAGAATAATATATCTTCTCTAATGTTATCTCTAAGGAGCACTCTTCACTCAGCCTTCTTATTACCACTTAGTTGCCTCACTTCTCCACCAAAGAAAGGCACTTAAATTAAAAGATGTAGCAAATTTTAAGCCCAGTAGTTAAAAGAGAGAATCTCTACCCTGCTGAAGTTCCTCTAACTATAGTCCCTGTGTAGATCAAAGTAGTGGACCTTTCATGATTTTTGAGTTCATCTCCCACCCTGGATGGGTCCAGACTCTAGATTGCACAAGAGTTTTCTTCACATAGCTGATCTCAAACATCTCCACATCATCCTTTCCCTTTTTGTACAAGGAAGAAGACTGGCATGAAGTAATGAATGAGTATCTATATCAGGTCTGCTGATAGTGATCAAGAAAAACTAAACTAGGAAAAGAAATGCTGACAAATGCCTTTGACACTAGGACAGGAGATTAGTAGATGATAAATAGACTCACTACTAAGTTGCTGTACACAACTGTTGTACATGCAATCAGCCGTGTGACAGGTATCCCTTGTTTATCTTCAAAGACCCATATGTCTGAGTCAAATGGAATTTTATGAATGAGTCCTGAACACCTATCACACACTGATTGCAGGTACAGTTGTGTGCAGCAACCATGTGTAGCAGATCCAGACTTAAAAAAAAGGTAGCACCATATGAGACGAATTAGGCCAAGATGGTCTCCTCACTAGAACATATAGTGTTGGTTTTTTAAGTTTTTAGGTTGAATATTTTTTTGAGATGGTATCAGAGCCACTTTGGCCAAGTGGTTTATTGTTTGATTCTCGTCACCCCCATTATAATTAATTAAGTTTCAGCACAAGGTATAGGTGGACTTGTGTTGTCTACACTTCAAGCCCAATGGGCTTTTGTGTGAGGGGGCATGTTAGAGAATAAAACCTATTCAAAGACCTCACTTGACAGCTTAAGCTTAAGATTGCTCCATAGTATATATGCGGGTGTTCTACATGGTATTATCAAACTTCTCTTTCTATTTTTTTCATTTATTTATTTTGTTGTGACATTATAATATTTTTCAGAAAGAGAACCACACAGATCCCTTTCAAGCAGTGCCATAGGTAAGTAATTTTGTTGTCATTTGATGGCTATCATCACAGAAGATCTTTTGGGCAAAAATAAAAAAGGCAGATAATATGGGTATATCAGTTGTCACCAAATAAGACCTTGGTTTATAAACAGTAATACTAATCACTCATAATCTGCATGGCTGATGTTTATGATTCAGAAATGTCCTTATTCAAGAAGGGGGCCGGGCTTTGGATAAACTACATATTGGTCAGCCATTGGTAGCCAATCCTTATGATTCTTGGATATCCTCTTTGGGAAATAAGTAATATTCTTTGTTTGAGATGCTGTTTACATGGAGACTGATGCTTGAATGGCTGTTATAAATAAACTGGGAGTGGTAGTAGTTCTGTGAACTGTACTATGTGAATGACCACTTCAGTACTGATTTAGAGGTTCCTCTATCTCATTGATGATCTAAATTGGTTATAGGATCCATTCGTGTGTTGGTGTGGGGGAATCAGAGATGCTTGCAACAAATGACTACATGGTAAAAATAAAAAGCAAAAATGTGCTAGCTATAAGCCCTTGCGTCGTTACTCAATGTTGTTCGCAGCTATCAGGTGTGGACTAACCTTTGGTTTTTTATTTATTTTTGCACAAATTGGTCACTCTAAGATTAAGGCCATGTTTGGGAATGTTTAAGTTAAAAATAAGTGCTTAAAAACAAGTGCTTATTCGAATAAGCACTTATTTGCATTTGGCACGTTTGCTATTCTTTTTCTCCAATAAGCACTTAAATAAGCATTTGTGACTATTTTGTCCTTTTTTTTTTCAAAATTTCAAAATATACCTTATGAAAGTACTTTTATAAAAACACATTGTGGAAGCACTTTCACAAAAGTACTTTTATGAAAGCACTTTTGTAAAAGCACTTTTATGAAAGTATTTTTACGAAAGTACTTTTATAAAATCACTTTTACGAAAGCACTTTTATAAAATTCAACTAGGCATAATATTATAAGTGCTATTTTAAAAATCAACTAAGGATAATTTGGGAAGAAAAAAAATTGAATAAGTGCTTATTGTATAAGTATTTAAAAAACCAGAAATTTGGGTTTAAAAAATAAACCCTTATTTTTAAAATAAACACTTATTTTGGGCTTATTTCTCAAATACCAATAAGTGCTTAATAGCTCAAATAAGCATTTATTTTTAAGCAGTCCCAAACATAGCCTAAAATTCATGTTCTTGCACTTATCGGCCTGAGATTTACAATTACACACTGTAGAAGCAAGTGATCAGATGTTTCAATTTCATTTTTGGCATAGAATGCATGTATTATTGTTGGTTATACTATGTTAATTTCTCTAGAAATCAGTTGATCCATGGACAAGAAGAGGAAAACTCCAAATCTGATCAACAACCAATAAACAAAATAAGAATACGTAGTCATGCAAAGAGAAATACATGGTCATGTCATATGCAGAAACATATCTACAATTCAACATGCACCATATACCTAAGAAACATATCCTTACTAATGTGAGTTTACATTTGCGCCCCACGACATCCCACAGCACATCCTTGCCGTGCATTGGGAACATCTCCAGATGATAGTATCAGTTTTGATGATGTCATTATCGGGAGATATTCCCAATACACGGCAAGGATGTATTGCGGGACACTGTGGGGAGAAGATGTGAACTTTGGTAATGTAGGATTAATTGTACAATTCAAGTAGGAGAAAGGATGGTGAGAGGTGGAGACTGAATTCAACCTTCGTTGTTGTGTGTTTCAATCAAGAATAGGGGAATGATGAATAGTGTTATTTTGTGTTGGTGGAGAAAGAAAGAAAGAGAGAGGGAAGGTTGGAGGGGGGAGTGCACCACCATTCCACCATTGTGTGTCATGAACTCATGAGGAAGAAGATGAATTGTATTCGAGCGGATTATGAAATTGTTGAGGCATGGGTGTTTTAGTAAATTTATAGCATATTAATTCGTAAAACGGTAAAATGGGTATTTTGTAAAAATTGATCATCACTTTAACGTTTTTCGTCTTGGTCATTGATGAAAGGGAGGTATTTGTCGAATTTTTCAAAAATAAAGGGGAGGTGTTTGCTACAATGAAACTACCGGGGAGTTTTTTATTAGGGGTGAGCAAAAAAAACTAAAAAACCAAGTCGATCGAAAAAACCGACCAAAACCGAACCAAAAAATCGGTTAACCGAACCGGTCGGTTTGGTGTTTCTAAAAAACCGAAGACACTCGTTCGGTATTGGTTAACCAATATAGAAAACCGACAGTTAACCAAACCGGTCGGTTTGGTTTCAGTTTCTATATATTTTATATATATATATATATATTTTTATATATTATAAATTATTAAATATGCATTATATATATTTATAATATATGATATATTATTTATTATTTAAAACATAATCTTCTAATATTCTATATATATTTATAAATTTTTATTATATATTTGTAAAAGTTAAAAAACTTAAAAACTGATGAACCGAATTGACGGTTAATCGAACCGGTCAACTGATTAACCAATAGATTTCGGTTCGGTTTCTATTACTAGTTTTCTAAAACCAGTAGTACCAGTTCGTAGGGGTGATCATGGGTCGAGTCGGGTCAGACCAGGCCTGATTCTAGGCCAATGTCACTCATATATAAAACATTACATATCTATATATTAAATGATATAACATGCATATAAACTTATTTTATACATTATATGATATAAAATATTACATGTAATATAAATTATACATGTCATGTTATAATATTTATATATAAAATATAATATAATATAAAATAACATCTATACATATGCATATATTATACACAAAATGTGTAAGTTTAAATATATGCGGGCCGGACTTGAAGTATTAAGCTCAAGCCTCGCCCTAAAATTTGTGGGCCTGATGATGGCCCGAGCCGGGCTGGGCCGAAATGATCATCACTACCCGTTCGATTATAAAATATGATTGCCATAAACTTTAGGGGAGGTTTTTATATTTTACCCTATATATTAATATCAATATATTATAGGGTAAAATATAAAAACCTCCCTTGAAGTTTATAACAATCATAAAAACCTCCCTTATAATTTAATTTTAATAAATATGTCCCCTAAACTTTTAATAAATATCTACCAATTTTTTATAAATACCCATCCTTTTATAAATGATTTAGATACACGTGCCCCACGCATTTGCACTTCCAGTCCTTTATTTCTCTCCATTCACACCACGAAGACTTAATTCTGAGGTCCTCTCTTCTCTAGGTTTGGGATTTTATACATTATCTGTTTATGGATTGAATTGAGAGGGATGACGAACGATTCTCTCTCTCTCTCACTCCCTCTCTCTTAGACACAATAAAGAATCTCGATTCATCGCTCTCTTATATAGTGAGGAAGGAAAAAAAACATCTTTTTCCCTGTATTTCAATGAAAAAGAAGCAAATAAAAAATGAAAAGGAAAACTGCAAAGGAAAAAAATCCTGTTTTTTCTAGTCTTTTTCCATATCTCTGTTCCCTAACTACCAGCCCAGTATGAAAACAACTAGCAGCCGACCTTGTTCTACCCAGGTAATAAAATCGTAGATCACATTGTTGTATTATGTGTTTTATATTTAACAGAAATCCCTGCAAACTTCAAACTAAGTTGAGATTTCTCAAATTTAGAAGTTCGAACTTTGAAGTTTCTCCCATCTCACAGTCACAGTATATCCATTCCTATAACACCATGGGCATTTCCGCTGGTTTTCTCTTTTTTTAAACATCTAACTACAAGTATATAATCAAGATGAATTCGAATCCATTTTCTTATCTTTGATAATTGAAATATTCATTCTGGGTTGTTGTGACATGAGCTTACCTGAAAGCAGAAGACCTGCGAAACTCAACTATAACTAAACATATTTTCTTGGGTGTTGTTTTCAGTCTTATTTCTCCTGGAAATTAAAACTGAACTCCGTTTCTAGAGAGAGAAGGGTTGAACGAGTGATCAAAAGAAGCAAAGCGATGTCATTAGTTCGGGTGGATTGTTAGAAAGAAAGGGAACGGATGAAATGGCTGAAATCGCTTGTTTTGTCCTTACATGACAAATGGTGCCTGCAATGCAATGTTACTTCCGGAGAGAGAGAGAGAGAGAGAGAGAGGAGATAAAAGAGAATTGTGTGTATCTAGATGGTGGATACACAAAATTGGCTTGTTGACGTCGAACCAGATGGAAGTCACTGAACTTTGGCTTGGTGAAGAAACATTACTGAATGATGAAGCATCCTCTCTGCAACAGTAGGCTCGGCAACAGCCTCTCATCTCTTAGAATTGCTACAACAGACGGTCAATTTGAACACTTTTTCTGAAATTTACAATTGTAAGCACACTTTAGAATTGCTACAACGTAACACTGCACTATCTGTCTCGCTATGGGTAGCCAAAGACGCCTTCTCCTCTCCTCTTTTGCATTATTTCCTGCTTTGATTCTATTATTTGCGTTGAACCATGCAGATGCAGACTACTTCTCCGCTCTTCTCAAAGACGCCTTTGAGAGGGATTTTCAGTATGCAGGCAGATGACTTTGGGAGAGAGAGAGAGAGATCGACAGAGAGAAATGAGAGTAAAGGTTGTGCCGCCTTTTAATCGGACGGATACATAGAGGCAGGAACAAAGCTTTGATAATATGTATTGCGAGATAATATAGCATCGTAGGTTGTCAAATGGGCGTCGTTACACTCTGACAATTGATCAGGGGTAATTTCGTACATTAACGGTTTTCTGTTCGGAAAAGTGACGGAAGGGAGGTTTTATTGATTTTTTTAAAATTTAAACAAAGTTTTTATGATTGTCAAAAACTTTAGGGAGGTTTTTATATATTACCCTATATTATATTATATATATTCATAACCCACCGTACTTTTCCCATATTTTTATTCACTAATGTAAATAAAATCTCTTAGGGGTAAGTGAGGAAATTTATTCCTCAAAACCCCCCAGCCGGCCAGCACTAAGCCCTTTTCCCTAACACAGAAATACAGAATCTACAATTTCTTCTTTACTTTACCAAAAAAAAAAAAAAAATCGACAATTTCCTCATTCTCGCCCAGGGTTTTATTCTTGCCCACCGTTCTCTCCTCTCTCGTCTCTCACTGCAACAACCAACAAGTCTACAACTCTGCTTTTTTTGTATACTTTCATTTTCTTCATTCCGCCCCTTTTCTTCATTTTCGCTGCATTCCCCTCTCTGCAACTGCAAGTATTTTTCTTCTCCCATTCCCCTCTTATTTCATCCATGGAGATTGGATCTTCTCTTACGCTTTGTAACAGCATTCAACTATGGCGTTTCAACTCTAGACGAAATCATTGCAAGTGGAGGGCGCTTTCAAGTTCACGTTTTGCTTTGAATGATTCAATTCACGTTTCCAACAGGTTCGTCTCTAGAGTTGTCAACTGCAAAGCTTGTCTGAAAGATAACAAGGTCTTCGCAGCAGAGGTGATTCATTATAACTATTTGACTATGCTAACAGTTAAAATTTCAATCTTTGAAATGTAATTGTGGATATCATAGCGTGATAAAGACTTAGGTTTTGTGAACTTTCATCTTTCAGACGAAAAGTATGTTTGGCGAATGTTCCAAGGAATTTGAACTCTCTAGTTTGACGGCCTTATCATCATTGGACGGTCGATACTGGGGAAAGGTCAAAGACTTGGCTCCCTTTTTGAGTGAATATGGTCTAATCCGCTACCGTGTTCTAGTTGAGGTACTGTTCTGCATTCACCCGCCTGCATGCAGCATAGTCCTGTTGGTAACATATATTTCCTTATATGAAAACGATTCATTTGTTGTATATTCGTCTCTTAGTTGCATGAACTCTGGACTCTGGATGGACACCAGGAAAAATACAAGCAAATACTTCACCTTTTTTCAGAAAAAAAAACGCATCTTTCCTATAACTTAGACCTATTATGGACGACACTTCCATTAAAAAAAGAAGACCAAGGAAAACGGAAAACTGGATGTGCATTAATCTGTAACGCGAGGAAATCCATATAAAGGCATTATACTTCATTCACGTGTTGTCCCATGTTGATCCTTTTAGATTTTGGTTCTTTTATTTATTTTTCCTTATTTTTAATTTAGGTTATTATGATTGTCTATATTTTCTAATACATGATATATTAAACTTTGAGCTTTCTTGCCATGAGAAAGAGAAGAAATGACACTGGAAACAATTGGAAAGATAAGCATGATATAAAACTATGCTTTTCTTAAATTACTTTTGTCCGGATGGGTTTGTTGCACTGGATCTACTTACATCAGTCATCTTGAAGTATATTTATCTATTATGTCTCACTTAACAGCTTTTAAGAATTTTATACTGTTCAAATTAACATGGTTTTTGTCTATTATAGATCAAATGGCTAATAAAGCTTTCACAAATTCCTGAAGTCACTGAGGTTCCAAATTTTAGTGAAGAAGCTCAATCTTTTTTACAAGGACTCATTGATGGATTTAGCATGAGAGATGCATTAGATATCAAAAACATTGAGAAAGTGACTAACCATGATGTTAAAGCAGTTGAATATTTCTTGAAGCAAAAGTGTCAATCCAATTCAGAGATCTCAAAGGTTTGTTTCTTTAATTATTCTTTTCAGATGTAAGCGTTACAATTTACTAGTTTTTCCCTCTTGAGAGTGTTAAATATGTCAAATCTCTATCTTATGTATTTTAGGTAATTGAGTTTTTTCATTTTGCTTGCACATCCGAAGATATCAACAACTTGGCACATGCACTGATGCTTAAAGAAGCTCTTAACAGTGTGTTGTTCCCTGTCATGGATGAGTTGATTGAAGCATTCTGCAACATGGCAAAAAGGAATGCCCATATTCCAATGCTTTCTCGCACTCATGGCCAGGTATTGAAACTTATTCTATATCTATTGGAATGCTCTGAAATAAGTTTATGTAACAAGGATGCTATTATAGATAGTGACACTTAATAATTGGTTTTTTACTTTGATTCTTCATATTTGCATATCCTATTAAATCGGCTGGATGTTTTTCTGTTTATCATATTGTAGACAGCTTCACCTACTACATTGGGCAAAGAAATGGCGATTTTTGCTGCCAGATTTAGTAAAGAAAGACAGGACATCTCTCAAATTGGGTTGTTGGGCAAGTTTGCTGGTGCAGTCGGAAATTACAATGCTCATCTTGTTGCATATCCAGATATTTATTGGCCTAGCATTGCTGAAGAGTTTGTCAAATCTCTAGGATTAAGTTTCAACCCCTATGTGACCCAGGTATATTTAATATCCATTTATTTTGTTTGTTAAATCCAGTTCATGGCTTTGATTCGGCTTCTCATGCTGGCTATTTTTGCCTGCTTCATGTATTCTATCTCTACAAAAAAGTGCAAAACAAAGAGTTAACTGTCATGCCTTGTGTGAATGAGTAGAAAAGGAAAGGAATTTTTCGGTTACACGGGTTGTGAGTTTCTGTGTGGCTGGGCAGGGTGAGAGATTGGGAGATCATCCATTGTCCATTTAGAGTTAATAACTCTTCAATACTGACATGCACATGCCAAGCAAGAAGATGTAAATGCAATTTTTTAAAAGCGAGAAGCACAATCAAGGAGTCATACATTGGAATAAGGCTTACACACACACACACACACCCACTTTAACTATTAATAAAATTGGTTTCAATGATGTATGCTTATTTAAGAGTAATATAGTCTCATAGAAGTCATTTGCAATTATTTTATTGTTGAAAAATCATTTTAGTTCATTTTATTAGTGATATATAATATTGTTTTTTAGTTTAATTTTATGAAGGCATTCAGTATCTCAATTTGATTTAAATCTGATCCAAATCTAATTGGCAAGATTTGATTCAAATCTGATTATGAACAAGTCAAATTCAGATATAGGAAGATCTGATTTAATCCAATTTGTTTGCTGCCCCACTAAATTAGATGGGTCTAAACTTTTTATATTGCCTGATTTTGGTGCCATAGATAGGATATTCAATAAACCATCTAGCAATACCAAGATTGTGAGATTTTGGTAATATACAGCTTTGACCAATATCTCACAATGGGAGATTATATCTTAGTAGCATATAGATATATAGGAAAAGTTTGGATGAAGTGGCAGGGGCCAACCTAAAACTTATATAAGGGGTGCTTGGCACAGGTTTTAATTATTACATCCCTTTTTTTGATAAATAGCCATTTCTATTTTGTTAGGAATATGCTTACCCAAAAAAGAGTAGCAGGCCATTAAGGTACAAGCTCATTTGGTTCAGCATTATAACAGTTGATTACTTGATTTACAAAACTAATTACTAGCTTTGGTTCACCCAATTCCTATTCTTACCCTAATGAATAAAATTCTTTTTGATTACTAATAAAAAAGGACCAAGGTTGTTAGGTTTGGACTTGAATTGAGCTAGTTGTAGCTGATATATGGACGGCCTAAGAGTTTGTGAAGAGATCTCTATTCTTGGGTTGTTTGGGTTTTGAATCATAAATTTATTAATTTTAGACAAGATTGTGAAATTCAAACATCACTGCAACTAGTTGTGGCCATGACAACGTTTTCCTTTTTCTGGGTTATTTGAGTTTTTGAATTAGAATTTATTTAGGTGTGCTAGCTTAATAAATTATTTCTTTTGAGAAATTCATATCTTAGGAATTTAGCTTAGTTTTGAAGCTGTTTTTTTTTTTTTTTTTTTAATGTAAAAATGAGTTGGGAACTTGGCTTACTTTTTCCTTTTTAGAGGAGCTTCTAGCCATAACTTCCTAATTCATCCAAAGGTCATAAAAGGAAAATTGTGTGAACAAGTCCACTGTCCTAATCTAGTGAATACCCTGGCCATCACACAAACCAAAGCTGCTCTCACACATTTCTTAGAGGAGCTTCTAGCCATCACTCCTTTTCTAAAAATATTCTTGTATTTCTTTCTTCCTATATAGTCTAAAGTCTAAACCAAAGCTGCTCTCATGCATCTCCACATAATCTGCCCCCTCTTCTTGGGCCAAACAAAAGCAGAATGATCAAATAGCATGTTAACCTTTGTTTGTTGACCACCTGTAGCTAGACCTGTTCATGGGCCGGGTAGCCCGACGGCTAGGCCCGCACCCCAGTCGGGCTTGGACATGTAATTAATCCTGCGGGCCTGACCTCAGGCCCAAAACAGCAAGCCTGATTGTGTTACGGGCCGAGCTTGGGATTTGTCAAAAAAGCCCGGCCCGGCCTGACTCAGCATTATATATTTTATAAAATATATAATGTGTAATTTATATAATATTTATTAGAATATATTAATAATTTAATATATACATTTTTTGTTTTTTCTTTATAATTTCTCTCTTTCTCTCTCTCTCTTTCTCTCTTTCTCTCTCTATTCAGCTGCTTTAGCAATAACAGTGACATGAGATAGACTTCGGGCTAGGGCCCAGGCCCGGACTTGGGGCTTTTTATGAGGGCTGAGCTCGGGCCTTAGAAAAATCTGTTAATGCAGAGTGAAAGCCCGGCCCTGCCCATGAACAGGTCTACCTGTAGCCAAACAAAGAGATTAGTAGGTGGTAATAACTCTCACCATTGGATTTACATAAGACACACCAGTTAGGAGATACACACAAAGAAGGTCTTCTTTTCTGTAACTAATCCAAAGTGTTGATCTTACTATGATCCACATCCACTTCCCAACAAAAGGCTAGTTTAGGTGGAATGGGTCTACCCCAAACCTCTTTAAAGGGAAAAGAAGAGAAGGATCTAAGAAAAGCAAAGAGACTTGAAAATAGAGGCACATGAGAATGAATCCTTAGGATTGGGGGGGGGGAGACTTGAAAAAAGAGGCACACAAGAATGAACTCTTGGGATGGGGGGCCTAAAGATGTATATCTAGTTTAGAAGGGTCCAAGCACACACTATCAAGAATTTGTAAAAGACTCATGAGATGATTCAATTCATCATCCATCATACCTCTTTGGAAGCCAAAGTCACAATTGTGACCCACCAAAAGTAATGGAGGTACATAATGGAAACATTATTAAGGTGTTTGTGGATCATTTCAAATCAATCTATAGGAAACCGTTGAATAATAGGCCTAGATTGGAAGGAATGGATTGGACTAGGCTGTCCGAAGAACAAGTAAATTGGTTAGAAAGGGATTTTAGTGAAGAGGAAATCAGACAAACGGTGTTTTTAATGGATGGATCTAAAGCACCTGGTCCAGATGGCTTCACCATGGATTTCTATCAGGACTGTTGGGATGTGGTTAAAGACGACCTTGTTGGGGTGTTTCAGGAACCTAGAGTTAATGCTACCTTCTTAGCCCTAATCCCAAAGAAGATAAATGCAAAGGACCCAAAGGATTTTAAGCCGATTAGCTTGGTGACAAGCATCTATTAAATCCTGGCTAAAGTCTATGAGGATTCGAGTAGTGCTGCCCTCCATCATTAGTCAAGCACAAGGTGCCTTTGTGTAGGGAAGACAAATAATGGATCAGATCTTAATAGGAAATGAGTGTGTGGAGGACATGAGACAATCAGGAAATCAAGGTTTTGCTTGTAAGTTGGATTTAGAAAAGGCCTATGATCTTGTGGATTGGAGCTTTTTACTGGAGGTCCTCGGGTGTTGTGGATTTGGAGATAGATGGTGCAATTGGGTAAAGGGCTGTATGAGCTCCTGCCATTACTCAATCTTGGTTAATCGGGTGGTCAAGGATTTTTTCCCAGCATGTAGAGGCCTTAGACAAGGTGAGAATGTCTCCAATTTGAAGATAAACCTGGACAAGAGTTGTGTGGTGGGTGTTAATATGAATGAGAGGGTTCTTGAGTTTGTGGCAGATTGTTTAGGTTTGTCCCATTTCTTCTTGGCCCCTAGGTCTCCCTCTAGGGGCCAACCCAAAGGAGAGTAGTTTTTTGGACCCTAGTTTTGGAAAAATTTGAGAGAAGATTAGCTTCTTGAAAAAAGAACTACATCTCTCTAGGGGGTAGAGTGACCTTATTGAGAACCACCCTAGCAAACCTTAGGGAGGCTAAGAAGTTGGAGAGATTAATGAGGAATTTTCTTTGGGAGCCAAGTGAGGAAAAGAAAGATCACTTAATTAACTAGGAAATAGTTTGTAGGAGTAAAGAGGAGGGTGGATTGGGATTAGGAAGGCTAGTTCTCAAGAATAAAGCTCTCTTAGGAAAATGGTTGTTGAGGTGGCCCATAGAAAGGGAGAGCTTGTGGCATGAAGTGATAGCTACTATATATGGCAGATTGGAAAATGGATGGGATGTTGGTGTATTGCGTCGAGCTACGTTGGCAACTCCGTGGAAAGCAATCCAGAGTATCCTCCCTCAATTTCTTAACTATGTCAGGTATGATGTCAATTCTGGTAACTCTCTTTTATTTTGGGAAGACATTTGGGTGGGTACCTTTGCCTTTAAGGACCGGTTTCCATCTCTCTATTCCTTTTCCCTCTAGAAGGAAAAAGCTATCTCTCATTTTCTCCCAACACATGTCTCACCCTCCTTAAGTTAGGACTTTGGTTTTCGTAGAGGCTTGAGGGATGATGAACTTGTTAGTGTCTCAGACCTGTTGTCTCTTCTTGGCAGTGTTTTTTTGGACCCTCTTAGATTGGATGTGAGATTATAGTCCCCTCATCCAAAAGGTTACTTCACATGTGCTTCCTTTTCTAAGGCCCTTTGCTCTTCCTCGGGATAGTTGGGTCTTCCGGCCAAGGAGATATGGTATAGAGTTGTTCCACCTAAAATTATTATTTTCTGCTGGGAGGTGTTTTATAGAAAGATCAATACCTTGGACTGCTTGCAGAAGAAAAGGCCTTTCATCTGTTTGTCCCCTAATTGGTGTATACTTTGCAGGGCTAGTGGTGAGGATTGCTCCCACTTACTTTTACCTTGTTCCTTTTCTGTTGCTATTTGGAGTTGGATTTTTGCTTTGTTTGGGTGCAGGTGGAATCTGACCATGGACATAAGTCAGCTTTTTGATGCTTCCTTTTTTGTGTGGCCTACAAAAAAAGGAAGAAACATGTGGAGATGTACTAGAGCAGCTGCATTATGGACAATTTGGGAAGAAACAAATGCAAGGTTATTCAAAGAAAAGGAAAGAAGCATTCAGGTTGTAGAGGATTGTCTCTTGACTAGGGCCATTCATTGGTTGAGAACTGTGGATTCCTTTCATACCTTTTCTTTTGATGATATTTGGAGAAACTGGAGAGCTGTGGCTAACAGTAAATACGAGAAAGGACAGGATATCTGCAATGTGGGTGCCTCCGTCTGAAGGTTGGGTAAAGCTGAATTTTGATGGTAGCAGCCAAGGAAATCCAGGCCCATTGGGGATAGGAGGGGTGCTGAGAGGGATAAGGATAGCAACATCTTAGCATTGTTTTCAGGTCCAACGGGAATAGGAGACTCTAATAGAGCTGAGATTTTGACGGTTGTACAAGGTACTCAGATTGTAGAACAATTAGGAGTTAAGAATTTGGTAATTGAAGGAGACTCCAAAATTGTTGTGGGATGGTTGACAGATCCAGGCTCAGCTATATGGCGATACAAAGACTTTTTGAGGAAAGTTAATTGGTTCACAAGGAGCATGCCTGTTACTCTCTTTGGGTGGGGAGATCAGCAAATACCTTAGCGGATGGGTTAGCTAAGCAAGGGGCTTCAAGGGAGCATTTAGTTTGGGCAGCACTGTAATTTTATTTATGTTTTATTCCTGTTTTAACTTGATATAATACTTTGTTAGGAGAGGTAACAGCTTGTGCCTCTCCATGGGTTTCCTGCAATGCCTTAATTTTCTGGTTTAATAAAATTATCTTCATTCATAAAAAAATGGAAACTTTATTAAGGCATAATTAAGAAATGTGCTTCAGGGAGTGAGACGGGTATTATTTTCAGAGCTTGCTTGTTGATGGCCATATTAACATTTCCTGGCTTAAAGAAGTTGTTAGAAGTGGCGGGAGTTGCAGGACCTTGGCAATTAAAACATCGTATTGGAAAAGCAAGGTGTTGTTTAGCTCACATTTTAAAAGCTGTGTTCTCTTGGGTTCCTAGATCTGCCAATTCTTTTGGTGACTTTTTAGCTTGCAAAGGAGTTAGTAGATGGTTGCTGGTTTGGGGTGGATATCCATTATAGTATATTTTTTGTTTTCTACTTACTATTTTGGTGGTTCTTCTATGAACAGTGGGGGATTGCCAATGAGTTTGCTCCATGTTTCTCTGTAAAGTTCAAAGAACATACCTTTTGTAAATATTTACTGTATAGTTTTTTTTTTTTGTCAATAAAGTTTTTATCATTTGACAATAAAAAATGAAGTGGAGCTAAAAAGCCTGACAATAAAATTTCATTTGACAATAAAATTTTTATCGTCTGATATGGCTGCTGTGCTGCATTATAGAAAAAGCCAATCTAGGGAATCCATGTGGGAGTTGGACCTACTGTACTGCTTACTGCTTGAGAAGAATAATTGGTCCTGCAGCTGTATGCTTTTGAGGCAGCTGACCCATTCTGCAGGATGATTGTTCTCATAAACTTCAAATATAATTTCTACATCCATGCCATATCATTTCAATATCTGGGTAGACTTGGTGAAGCATCCTACTGTTCCTACAGATGTAATTAATAACAGTATGAAATAGTTTTTTGGTTAGCTGATGGTATCTGCATTTTTTATTAATGTTATTGACATGTTCACTCGTCATATCATCAACTTTAATTGATAAAAAAATGTTGATGACATGTTCATGAATGGTGGACCTTTAATCTAGTTGGTATTTGGTAGACTTGGGAATCATCTGACTTTCTATTTGTTTGTCTATGTTTTGGGTTCTAGATCACCATCTGTGATTGTGCTGTCCTTTCTGTGCAGATTGAGCCTCATGATTATATGGCAAAACTTTTTGATGCAATAATCCGATTCAATAATATTTTGATGGATTCTGATAGGGATATATGGGCTTATATATCTTTGGGTTACTTTAAACAGGTGAGCATCTGATGGCAACTCTTTTTAACGTTTAGAAAATGAAAATCTTCTTGTATTAAGTCTCAAGGGTCCTTTCATTTTCCAGATGACCAAAGCTGGTGAGATTGGTTCTTCAACCATGCCTCACAAAGTAAATCCTATTGACTTTGAAAACAGCGAGGGTAACCTTGGAGTGGCTAATGCTATTCTGCATCACCTCAGCACAAAGTTGCCCATATCACGGTGGCAGGTAATAACATATGTAGTTTCACATATGAATTTTCTTTAATACTCCCTCACTATCCTACTTGTTATTTCAATCTGGAGTGCATTTCTATACAGTTCTTTGGAAAGAAAGTGCTTAGATAGGGGCCACTTCTAATTCAAGATATTCTGAAGTGGAATTTCTTCTGAATGGTGGCTCATAAAAGGGTGCAACCTGGATTTTAAGTCTCTAACTTTTGGTTTCAAAAGAATTCCGTTGCCTAGATAAGTTCTCTTTTATGAATAACTTTTTAAATAAAAATTGAAAAATTTTGGGGATTGCAAGATTTTTAAGTTTCAAATTCAGGTTGATATAGGGCTGATATGGACTGCAAGATTTAGAACTTGGGCAATACAGAGGGTCCCCTATCCGATGAATGGTCTGGATTGGTTACAAAGTTCCTCCATTTGGCTGAAATAATGTAGGTTGTGTAGGAAAAATCTCTATTTTTTCTGATTAGGAAACCAGTTTCATCTATGCATGTAGGATGAAACTCAGGTCATCTTGTGAGCTTCCCTTAGCAACCTGGGAATCTTTCATGTGACAAATTAGTTTGGACCTCAAAAGGAGTCTCCAAAGTCCTCTTGTTATCCTCTATTCATGGAATATTTTAGCCCAAAATATCTTGCACATTTTGCAAAATAAATAGCATAGTTTTCAAGGCGCTAAGGCGAGGCTAGGTGACTGGGGGGGGGGCTTGTTGCCTAGCCGCCTAGGTGATGGATTATTATTTTTTTTTATGTAGAAAACGTAGATCCTTGGGTAGTTCCCTAAGTACCATAACCATATTTCCTTAATAATTATTCATAATTTTCATAAGAAAAGTATAGAGTTCATGTTGAAGTATAGAAAATCAACATATTCATGAGAAGAAAAAGAAGGAAAAGAAAATTAAAAAAATATAGGGGCTGAACCTTTATTTTTGTTATAAAAAAAGAAGAAAAGAAAAAAGTAGTAGAAAATGTGTTGATTATTAGACAACATTAAAAATTTTTTCTTTCTTATTGGTTCAGGTTTTAAAGTCTTTGAGGGGTTCAATACAGCATTTAGCAATGTTTGTATTGATTAAACCCTAACAAATAAGAAAATAATAAAAAGAAAATAGTATATAAACACACAAAATGAATATTTTAGTTTAGTAGTGTCTATTTTATAATTATAAGGTCAAAAAATAAAGAATAAAAAAGTATTTTATAATGCATAGTACAAAACTGCTTTGCAATTAGGCAAGGCAAGCCTCAAAGGGTGCCTTGTCACCTAGGCATTGCCTTGACAACTACGATAAATAGTTAAATTTATACTGAAAGTTAAAAACTTTGATGGGTAGTGTTAGTTGTGAAAACCATCAATACAAGTGGGGCATATGGCTGAATGGACTGTAAGTTTTAATATGTTGCCAATCCAGTGGTCTCTTATCTGATGGACAGTCTGGATTGGCCACAAGATCTCTCCATGTGGCAGAAATAGGTTAGTTTATGTAAGTTTGTGTATTATAGTTACTAAAATACCTAATGACTTTCTTTGACATATTTTGCTTTTTTCAAAAAACTTGCAAACAATTTCATAATAATTAATGATGATCAAAAGACACTGAGAGTTTTAAAGAAGACTAATGAGAATAGAAGGTTTAACAGTTACACAGAATTTCTTGAACTGTCTGGGTTTCATAAGTATCTGCAAGATTGAAAGTGTTTTTTTTTTTTGGAATTGGGCCTGCTAGGAAAGTGAAAAAGCCGAAGACAGCTATCAGGAGAAGCAAAAGGGTTTCTATTTAATCTTGTGGAGTTTGGTGTTGTTTGTGCAGCTATTGTAGGGTGTTGGTGTGCAATTTTCTAGTTCAGCAGGGGTGGTCTGTTTATTGGTCTTTGTTGCTTCTTGTATCGTGGGTGGTTATTTCTTTCTTTGCTTTTTTGGAAGCTGGAGTTGGTCTTTTGGAGGTGTAGTCTTGATTGTTCTTTTTCTTGGGTGATTGATGATCACCATCCTTTGTATCCTTCTTTTTTATTTTAATAAAATCTTTTTCTTTTATTACCATAAAAATAATTAATCAGATATCAAGAAATAATTAATTAATTAGTCTGGTTGGACATTATTGTCTAGTCAAACTGACCATCTTCACTAGCCTTTGTGAATGATAAGATCTATTAATCTATCAATCTGTTTGTGTGTTTCCAAAAAAAATGGATCTTTTTCAAATTTGGTTCTCCAATGATTCAATTCTACTCCAAGTCTCCAATTTCCAACTTCTACTAGCTCCTTGGCAGTTGGGTCTTGATAGAATACTGTGTTGGTTAGTAACTATTTGCTCACAGATCATGCGGGGTATATTATTTTGAGAATACTTTCCCTTTGTATGGTAATTAGCTGCAGCTTGAGAAGGTTATGGTATTAAAATGTAGATCATAAGCAGTGATTCTTATTTGATGTTATTTACAGCGTGATCTGACTGATTCAACAGTCTTGAGGAACATGGGTATAGGATTAGGGCATTCTCTTCTTGCCTACAAAAGTGCACTACAGGGAATTGCAAAGCTACAGGTAAGCATTAAATTGCCAGTTTTGTTATTTTCTCCAAGCAGATGTATTGGTTCTAAATGCCTTTTTCTATGTCATTGTTGCTAGCTTTTTTTTTTTGATCAGTAAAGAGAATTTCATTAATATAATAAAACGTGAATTACAGATTATGAGTAGCCTTGGCTACCCCACTAAAATTAAACTGCCACTTGTCACTTATGATTTGTCATTCTTACATCTGAGCCCAAAAACACTGATCCCTGTTTGCCCCTTGTTTTGCTAGCTGGTCTACAAATCCATTTGCTGCCCTTCAAGTCCACTGAAATGATAACTGCAAGTCCTTGGAGAGGTTTTTTAATCTTCTTGATACCAATCCTATGCAGCCAGGGTATTTCTTCAGTTTGCTTTAGCCAGTTTATCACTACTTTGGAGTCGCCTTCCACAACAAGCTTTTGCATCCCCATCTCCTTAGCCTTTTGGATCCAAATACCACTGCCTTTAGTTCAGCTGTAGTAGAATCACCTTTACCATTAGGGCCTGAGAACAGCCCCACTACATTTCCTTTGTCATCTCTAAATACCCCTCCAATTCCCGATCTTCCCGGGTTGCCAAGGCTGCTTCCATCAATGTTCAGTTTGAGTAGTCCTGATTCAGGGGGGTCCCATTCCTTTAAGACCTTAACAGTTGAGGATGAAGCAACTTCCCTCCAGTTCCTAATTATGCCATTCATTGTAAAGTCTGAAAACAAGTTCAGTGACTTACCCATGATGTTACCTTTAACACAATTCTTTCTATTATTTCTTCCTTGCATCTTTTCTTTTCTTAAAAAATTCTCAAATTTCTTTCCTCCCACAATACCCAAATTACTGCTGCCCTTGTGCATCTCCACAGTGCTCTCCCTCTTGTTTCTGGCCATCTGAAAGTAGAGGGGTTAAAAAGCATTTCCAAGTTTATCAGAGTATCCCACCTGCATCCAAAAAGAAGAATCCCAAATACTGCTAGCAAAAGGACAGGAGACAAGGATATGATAAGCAGTCTCACCATTCGTCTCACATAAGCATTACCAATTAGGCGAAAGGCACCAGCCAGGCCTCTTCCTCTGCATCAGATCACAGGTGTTGATTGCACCACGATAGACCTTCCAACAAAAAACACCCACTTTATGGGGAATAGGGCGACACCATTCTTCTTTTACAGGGAAAGGTACCCCAGGTTGAGCAGGATAGGACATGGATTTGAAGAAGGAAACACAACTAAAGACTCCAGAGGGGTGGGGGGCCCAAACCCTAGTGTCTTGTTTAGAAATGTATAGAAACACCACATCAATCAGCTGCAACAAAGAAGACAAAGAATCCATCTCGGAATCCCTTACCTCTCTACGAAGATCCATATTCCAAGCAAAACCAGACAGGGAGGGGGAGGGGAAGATGAAATCAGCAACCACTTGCCTTTGAGGGAGGAGTGGGCAAAGATTGAAGGGAACAAGGTTTTTAAGGATTGCTCGCCCACCCACACATCTTCCCCAAAACTGATTTTATTACCTGAATTGAGATCAAATCTGATGAGGTTGAGAAACGGCGGGAGAACTTTGTGAATCGCTTTCAAAGGTGAGGAACTAGAAGCCCTACGAGAAAACTCCAGCATCCCAGCCATTCTCAGAGAGCCCATGTACACTAGTTACCACTTTGTGCCAAAACCTATTTGTCTCACACAGGAATCTCCATAACCACTACCCTAATAAGGCCTCGTTCCTTCCTGATAAAAAAAATGCCTCATTCCTTTCCTTCAACTTCTCTAGTTTTAAAGATTTGAATAGATAGGCTTTTTTTTAGGCAAGTTTCCCACTAGATAATTTGATATTCATACAATTAGTTTCTGTAGCATGTGCCATCCATGGTGTTTACATTTGGAGATTTAATATCAAGGTTGTGTTAGAAGTTCAATGAATACAAAATGGTGCCATCATATTCAAGGTAAGCTATATGCAGAGGCCCGTTTAACTCTTATTGTCATTCCAAACAAATATGATCTCTTGCCTCTTCAAGGAATCTTTACCATTAAGTTGTTCTTCTATGTGGAAATTAGGCGATGTGAAGACCATGAATGGATCAAAGTTTGACAAGACTCATATTTGTTGTGGTGCTAGAACCATTCTAATCAGCTGATTCTTGACTTTGGTTAGATAAACAAGGAACTACCTTAGCATCTAATACCAATTTGAACAGAGTATATTACATGGGTTGGATACCCACCTACCACTTTACAAAGGTTACTTTAAGAAGAAAACTATATCAAAGCTATACTATTATATGTAGAGGGTTTATGGTTCTCTTCTGGTTGTTGGTCTCCTAGAAGTCAAGATCACCAAGTTGGAATATATCATTGGATTCTTGTTAGTACTTGCCTCTTATTCAATATAATTTTTGTTGAAGCTTTTTTCCATTTCTCTTGGCGTATATGGTAAGCAGTTACCTTGGAGATGCGACATAGTCCTCATCCTTGGGATGATCAGCAGCACTGTTTAGTTAACCAACTGTTAAAACAATGCTTTCTATGGTCATAAAGGCTAAGAATATGCTCCATATGCTGGTAGAGGACATGCAGTTTGGAACAAATGCATGGTACATATCATATAAAAATTACATATGCATATCTATTTACTGAGCTTATGATCTACCAAGGAGTTGTCTTGGGTAACTTCCTGTTGATATGTATGTAGCTAAGTTTGAGTCATCATCAAGTTACATACATTCTAACTTCTAAGTAAGCTGATGTATGAGTATGTCTCCTAGGCAATGAGGTAAGCTGAAAGCCAAAAGCTAACATGACTAAAAAGAATGCAATGAAAACCTGCAAAGGTTAAAGTTAAACATCATATTGCAGGAAAATCAGAATAAAAAGATGGGGATTCCAATTTTGGCCTCGTTCATTTGTTCCAGCTTACCTCAAGACCATAAGATGAAAAAAAAAAAAGCTCAAATAAGGATTGGTACAAAAAACTTCTACTAGCTAGCACCCTGATCTCGCATATTGCATGCTTAAACAAAGAACATGTGCTTAGCAGAGTAGATCACAATATCTCATTGCACACTCCAAAGATGATCTATCTATTCTGAATAGCAAGGCCCAACTCTAGTTATTGCATTGTATAGTTGTCCAAGTTTCCAGCTTGAGACTTGTTTAGCAATTACATCCAAAATGGGATTGCTTTTTTTTTTTTCTTTCTTGATTGGTAACTTGTTAGTTTAATACTTGAAAGAAAAAATTTGATGTACATTAGGAAGTGCCAAGCACCCCAAGCATCTCTAATTAAAATCACCTATCAATCCCATTTATATACTTGGTCCCTCAATTGTCATCATCACAAGTATTCCCTGTTGTACTCTTCTTTGGCTAAAGCATCAGCCAAACAATTTGCACCCCTTGTCCACAGAAATTGGACTCTTAAGTTGTTTGCCAACTTTCTTATTTCTCTCACAACATGACGATGCTGCCAAGTTAGGGGTGATCATTTGAAGCCCTATATATATATTTATAACTATGTTTTATTTTATATTATACATTATACATGTATAAGTATTATAAAATAACACAAATAGCATTTTATGCATAATATTTTTTTATTTACATAAACAATAACATATATTTTGTCATATAGTATATAATATTATATATTATTAAATATAATGTTTTCAGTGACATAGGCCAAAGCCTGGCCTGGCCCTGCATAGACTAGGTGCGAACTTGTATTTCAGGCATGGGGTATGTGCTGGGCCAGGCCTGGGCCCAGGCTATGATCACTTCTACTGCCAAGGCCCTGGATTGTTGTTGGGCAATTCACAAAAATTTTGGAAGTATCTTCCACAATCATGTCACTAAGATATAGGAACTTGTCAGCAAAAATCCTTGGTTTATGGCCAAGAGTTCAGCCAGTAGCAAATCTCCTTGCCCTATAGGTCTTGAATACAAAGCCAACATCTTACCGTTTCTGTTTCTAAAACCCCCACCAACGCCTGATATTCCTGGATTTCTCATGCTGTTACTGTCAAAGTTGAGCTTTTACTAATTCATCCTGTCAAAATGGGATCACAAATTCAAATCTTTATTTGGCCACTTTCTGCAAGGACTTAGACCTTGGTACATAATGATCAAGTTCATTTGAAAAATTGAAGAAAAATGGAAATATACATCTAATAAGGTCTAGGCCAATGAAAAAGATCTGACTTGTAACGGAAACCGAAATCTGTAATGTTACTGATTGACCTAGTCATAATGATCACGTCATCAGCTAACTAGATGTAGACCATTCACAAGAATAACTTTTCACTGTCAACATGCAATTTCCTTGCAAGAACAAAGATTGAAAATTTTATGTGACGTAGAATAGTCATTTATACCTTTTTTTTTATCATAATTCTTTGGATACAACTTTTCAAGATAGCAACTGTTATATGTGTTCTTTTTATCTTGTTGTAAGTGTATGCCAGTCTAGCTATAGTTTCTTCTCTCTCTCTCTCTCTTATTTTTTACTTTTTACTTTTTTCTTTTTCTTTCTTTTTTTTCCCCTCTAGGCAGTCTATAGCTCTTCGTGCTTTATCTTTTCTTGTGTTTTGAATAAGTAACTTTTTCCTCTATTGCATTAATTAAATACCAAATTGTCATTGCTAATAAAAAATGTTCTTGAAAAGTTGAAAGAAGACTATCATCATCATTTGAAAGGCTACAGTTAGAGGTTGGCTGTCCCTTATTAATCATTCCATGAACATAAAATGCAGCCTTTTAACAAAAACCAAAGAAACAAACTTGTACTAGTTCTGAACTTGAATACAAGCTACTAACAATTGGGCTTCTTTTTTTTTTTTTTGATAGATTACACTAACTTTTATTCAAAACAGAAAATTTATACAGAGATAGTTCAATTTTTGCAAGAATCAGGCTGGCAACAGCCATGTAACCCAAATTGCAATTGACATCCCCTTCATGGTTACTCCCCAATACAAAGTTTCCTCAATAACTACTTGCCTTGCAAGAGTCAGCTACATTTTTATATGACTTATGAGTTCAATTCCAATAACACCCAGCTCTCTAGCCAGCTGTCTAGTTTTTCTCACAATGAATCTATGCTTGCCAAGTTCCTTGAGCCTCCAATTTACTAACAATTAGGACTTGTCTTATTTGTTTACTTTTTCTGTAATTGATTGAAGAAAGTTTATTTTTATTTTTATCAATGAAGAATATACTAATTCAAAAGATTAAAACAATACAAGCATCCCTAGGAAATGTACGGGCTGCATCCTCTCCAAATACAGAAGTTAATACATAAATCAAATCACGACTGAGCCCAAAACAAATGCTCCCTATTTACCCCTTGCTTGGCTAAACAATCAGCCAAGGCATTTGCCATTGCAGAAAGTTCATTACAAAGATGAAAAAGTCCGAAGAACAATACCCAAGCCTTCCAGATTTGATAGTGGGCAAGATTAGATCAGCATAACTTTTACTAAGGAGGCAAACCACAGTGAATGGAAAACAATAAAAGGAAAACAAACTATACTGGGAGTAGGACTGTAGGAGGGAATCCCCAGTACAACTCAGCTTTCTCTTCCCCTCCCCTAGCCAATCCATCTGCCAAAGAGTTGTATGACCCAAGGTTCAAAATATCGATACAGGCCGATACGCCGGTAGGGGCATATCGACCTGTATCATGGCTCACCTTTTATTTTTTTTGTTTTTCTTCTCCAACTGGTTCAGGGGGGTCGGTTTAAGGCCCTTCTACCCCATGAACCAGGTCATAGCCCAAAACATCCCTTGTAGGGCATAGTTGTCAAGGCGATGATGCCTAGGCGACAAGGCGCCATTTGAGGCTCACCTTGCCTAATCACCTAATCGCCAAGCAGTTTTCTACTTTCTACTATAAACTATTTTTTTATTCATTCTTTTTTGAGATTATAATTATAAAATAGACATTATTAAACTAAAATAATTATTTTGTGTGTTTATTTACTAATTTCTTTTTATTGTTTTCTTATTTATTAGGGTTTTATCAACACAAGCAATGCTAAATGCTGTATTGAACCCTTGAAGACTTAAAAACCTGAACCAATAAGTAAGAAAGAACTTGAAATTTTATCAAATCAGCACATTTTCCTCTTCCATATATTCTTCTTCTTCTACTACTTCTTCTTCTTCTACTACTACTACTACCACCAACACCTTTTATTTTCTTTTCCTATAACAAAAATATGGGTTCAGCCCCTATATTTTGAATTTTATTTTCCTTCTTCCTTTTCTTCTCATGAATATGTTGATTTTCTGTACTTTGATATGAAATTTTTACTTTTCTTATGAAAATCATGAATAATTATTAAAGAAATATGGTTATGGTATCTAGGGAACTACCCTAGCATCTATGTTTTTAACATAAAAAAATCCATCACCTAGGTGACAAGGTGCCCCCCAGTTGCCTAGCCTCGCCTTGGCACCTTGAAAACCATGCTGTAGGGGTGTATAAGGAAGCCACCGATACAATACGTAATGGCCAATATGGCCCAATATGTATTGAAATTTTGAACCTTGGTGTGACCTATATTTGTCAAGGTGTCACCTAGGTGCCCACCTAGGCAACTAGTCATCCTTGGCTGGGCATCTTGCCTAAATGCCTTTACCTTTTTTTATTTTTATTTTTATTTTTTGTGAAGAAGGTAAGGTATTGTATTAGAAAAAAGAGGACCCATGTACAATGAGGACCTGTACAATGGGAATATACGACAAACTCAATAAAAAAATGATCCAACACGCAAAAAAAAGATTAGTTGGACATCCTTGAAAAGGTCATGTACACCCAGCCAAGAACAAAGTAAACCTATAAGATTATTTTTAACCTCACTGATAAAAAAAAGATTATTTTTAACCTCCTTAATGCTTGAAGTTTTAAGGTCAAAAGTTCGATGGTTTCTTTCCTTCCAAAATTTCCAAAAGATAGCAGATGGGAGGGTGTTCCTGTTATGGACGCCTTCCTCGGGAAGACGTACCATTGCCGCCGGCAGCAACAGGCCTCGGGCCCACCGCCAGCAGCAGCAAGGATTCAGTGATGCTCATCCTACCCAGTTCGGCAACAGCAACCTTATCTAGATTAGATTAGCTCATTTTTCTTGTTCTTATCTCTTATCTTATCTTGTTAATAGCTTATCAGATTAGGATTAGCTTAGCTTATCTTATCTTGTTAGTAGCTTATCAGATTAGGATTAGCTTATCTTATCCTTAGCAAGATAAAACTGGAAGTCTCCCTATTCAGCAAGGAGACTCCCTTTGATTAGGACTCTTGTCTCCTATTTAAGGAGACCCCATTATTGAATGAGATATCAAATTATTCAGTCAAGAGTGAGTTAGGAGAGTTGGTGATCTCTTGGACAAATCACCGAAGGTGCCAAGATAGGTTCATCACGAGCAGGAAGGAACAAGGGAAAACAGGAGGTTTTCCCCGTGGGCCGACCCATGACGAGATCCTATTCCCGGGCCCTCAACAACTTGGTATCAGAGCAAGGCGTCATGGGAGATCTGGAACAGCTACCTTCCAGGGTCCACGACCTCGAGCACCAACTCGTGGAGACCAGCTCCGAAGTTCGTGAGATCAAAGGTGAAGTGCGAAAACTGCGGCGACTAATGGAGATGTTTCTTTCCAGCAGGGAAAGGAACTTTGACGGAGGGACAACAGCTAACGACCGTCGGCCAGATCTGCCAGAGTCTTCCGGCGAACAGCAGTCCGTCGGCCATGGAGCAACCATCATCCCCAAGTACAGCTGGCCGGAGTTCCCATCGTACAACGGCAACGGAGACTCCCTAGGCTGGCTGTATCGCTGCGAGCAGTTCTTCCGGAATCAACGGACAAATGACCAGGACAAGGTAAGCCTAGCCGCCTTTCATTTAACAGAAGAAGCACAACTTTGGTTTTATCGGTTATAGCAAGAAGAACCCGGGCTCAGTTGGCCCCAATTTAAATCCTATTGCCTTCTTCGGTTCGGACCCCCATTGACCAACAACCCACTGGGTGAGCTAATTAACCTTAAACAGACCGGAACAGTTGCCGAATACCAGCGACAGTTCCAAACCCTCATCGCAAGGGCATCCGCCGTGCGACCAGACCAGCAAGTCGATATGTTCACAACAGGGTTAGTAGGACCCCTGCGAGTGGATGTCGAGATGCAGAATCCCCCAAATTTGGTCACAGCCATGAACTTAGCCTGCGCATTTGAGCGCAAGCTGCAACTCAGCCGCGGAATCTTTAATGTGGGTCGTCCACCGAACTCGTGGGTACCCCCAAGACCAGCAGCAACGACCCCCTCTTCTGCTACCAGCCGGGAAATGACGCCTCCCACGACTACCACCTCTAGAGCAGTGACAAGTACAGGCAGTAACATGGTCACTCCTCCCATCAAGCGCTTGACCAGGGCAGAAATGGCAGAGCGCCGAGCGAGAGGTTAATGTTTCAACTGTGATGACCTCTACTCGGCAGGAAATAGATGCAAGAGGCTTTTTTGCCTTCTCATAGATGAGCAAGAGGAGGAGGAAGGGGAACCCGTCACATTCGAACCAGAGATCTCTCTCCATGCGATCACCGGTATTAAAACCTCTCAGACCATGCAGTTACAGGCACAGATCGCAGGCCAGCCGGTGCGCATTCTTGTCGATTCAGGGAGCACACACAACTTCATAAGTGAACATGCAGCCCTGCAGTTAAAACTACCAATAGAACTCCGGCCGCGACTACAGGTAGCCGTCGCAAATGGTGAAAAAGTTCACAGTCCAGGGATTTGTAAGGACGTCCCAGTACAGGTCAATTCTGAACTAATTCTTGTTGATTTATTTGTACTCTCATTGGATGGGTTCGATATTGTTCTTGGGGTCAAATGGTTAATTACCCTAGGCCCGATTTTGTGGGACTTCAGCGCACTCACCATGACCTTCCATCTGAATGGCAAGCAAGTTTCATGGCACGGTTGCAGGGTTAAAGAAAAGACACCACAGGTTCATGCACTCTAGACAGAACCAGCAGCCATGGAAAAACTTCTCGCCGAGTTTTCAGATCTGTTCCAGGAACCGAAGGGCCTTCCCCCTTCCCGAGCTTGCGACCATCGTATTCCTTTAGTGGCGGGTTCAGCACCAGTCGTTGTTAGGCCTTATCGCTGCCCTCACTTACAGAAGGATGAGATAGAAAAACAATGTACAGCGATGTTGAACCAAGGGATCATACGCAAAAGTCACTCCCCCTTCTCTTCGCCGGTTCTGTTGGTGGCGAAGTAGGATGGAACGTGGAGGTTCTGTGTTGACTATAGAGAACTCAATGACCGGACGATCAAAGATAAGTTCCCTATAACCGTTGTTGACGAACTGCTGGACGAGTTGCATGGTGCCCAGTATTTCTCTAAGTTGGACCTCAGGTCTGGATATTTCCAAGTTCGCATGGCTCCCGGTGACGTGAAGAAAACTGCTTTTCGCACCCACTATGGCCACTTTGAATTTTTAGTCATGCCATTCAGACTCTCCAATGCACTATCTACATTTCAGTCACTAATGAATGAGGTATTCCAGCCCCATCTGCACAAATTTGTTTTAGTTTTCTTTGATGATATCCTCGTTTACAGCAAATCATGGGTAGAGCATGTCCACCATCTGAGGACCGTTTTCGTACTCCTACGCCAACACAACTTATTCTTGAAACGGTCCAAGTGCTCCTTCGGGGGGCGACAGGTTCTTTACCTCGGCCACATCATCCATGGGTAGGGTGTAACAGTTGATAGTTCCAAGATTCAGGCTATAACAGAATGGCCCAAACCTCAATCCGCCAAGGCCTTACGCGGGTTCCTCGGTTTAACGGGTTACTACCGCAAATTTGTACAGAACTATGGAGTGTTGGCAGCCCCGTTAACCAGCCTGTTGAAGAGAAACTCCTTCCGGTGGGACGACGCAACTTATGAAGCTTTTTTGTCACTACGAAATGCACTGCTTTCAACCCCTGTCCTGCAATTACCTAATTTCGCCCTCGAATTTACAGTCGAGTGTGATGCTTCCGGAGTGGGTATCGGGGCCGTACTACAGCAGCAAGGGCACCCGATCGCCTTCTTCAGCCGCAGATTGGCTGACCGGCATCTGAAGCTTCCAGCCTATGAGCGCGAACTAATCGGCCTTGCCCGAGCCATCCAGCATTGGAGGCCGTATTTGTGGGGGCGGTCGTTCATCATCAAAACTGATCATTACAGCCTCAAATACCTATTAGAGCAGCATCTCACCACTTCCCCTCAGCAGCATTGGGTTAGCAAACTGCTCGGGTTTGACTTCCGGGTGGAATATAAAGCGGGATCCTCTAATCGCGCAGTTGATGCCTTGTCTAGGCGAGAAGAAGATGTGATGGTTCTATGTAGCATTTCCCAACCTTGGATCTCTTTGTTTGACGACATTAAGAAGGCAGCACCACAGTCCCCAGAATGGTCGCTCTTACTGCAGAAGATCCAGACCGGCACGGCCGACCCCGATTGGTCACTTCACGACGGGTTGGTACTGTATAAGGGACGAGTCCATCTTCCAACAGACTGCCCGTTGATTCCCACCATCATCACCAGCATCCATAACTCCACCCACGAGGTTATTCAAAAAACACTATACCGCGTCCGGACTGATTTCCATTGGCGAGGTATGAAGACTTCTATTCGAGATTTTGTCCAGATTTGCTCCACGTGCCAACAACACAAATGGGAAAACCTACACCTGGCAGGCCTCCTTCAGCCCCTTTCCATCCCATCGCAGAGCTGGGCCGACATCTCCATGGACTTCATTGAGGGACTTCCCAAGGTAGGGGGCAAATCAGTTCTCTTTGTGGTAGTCGACCGCTTCTTTAAATACGCGCACTTCATTCCTCTATCACACCCGTACAGTGCCACTTCGGTTTCCCTCGCCTTCTTTACACATATCTTTCGCTTACATGGGTTGCCGGAATCCATCGTCAGCGATAGAGACCCAGTCTTCACTAGTGCCTTCTGGAAAGAGTTATTTCGACTACACGGCTCCACTCTGGCCTACTCATTAGCTTACCGGCCACAAACCGACGATCAGACAGAAGTGGTTAACAGCACTATCAAGATGTATCTCCGCTGTTTCGTAGGCGATCAACCTCGACGGTGGTTGGAATGGCTTCCTTGGGCCGAGTACTGCTACAACACAACCTACCATTCCTCCCTCGGCATGACTCCCTTTCGCGTCGTTTACGCCAGGGATTCTCCCCGCTTGCTGTCCTACGAGCCTGGATCTACTCGCTTGGACGCAATCGATCACTCCTTACAGGACCGCGACGCCCTCCTCGCCGACGTCCGCATTCGCTTACAGCAGGCCCAGCTCCGCATGAAGCTCCACTATGATAAGCACCACCGGGAACTGTCGTTCGATCCAGGACAATTTGTTTGGTTGAAGCTCCAGCCCTACCGGCAGCGCTCCTTGTGCCACAAGGCTGCCCCGAAGCTGGCCTCTAAGTACTATGGGCCCTACAAGGTTCAACGACGGATTGGCAGTGTGGCCTACCAGCTGGAATTGCCAGAGACTAGCCGATTTCATGATGTCTTCCACATCTCCTTGCTGAAACCATTTACGGGTGTTCCCCCGAACCAAGTTCCCTCCCTGCCACCCTTGAAAGATGGCAAACTGGTCCCCTAGCCTAAAACTGTCACCCGCTCTCGTTTTAATCGTGGAATCCTTTAAGTCTTGGTGGAATGGTGTGATCTACCACCAACAGAAGCCACATGGATCCCATTGCCAGAGTTCCAAGCCACAAATCCAGCTTTCGAGCTTGAGGACAAGCTCGTAGTCCAGGAGGGGAGTAATGTTATGGACGCCTTCCTCGGGAAGACGTACCATCGCCGCTGGCAGCAACAGGCCTCGGGCCCACCGCCAGCAGCAGCAAGGATTCAGTGATGCTCATCCTACCCAGTTCGGCAACAGCAGCCTTATCTAGATTAGATTAGCTCATTTTGCTTGTTCTTATCTCTTATCTTATCTTGTTAATAGCTTATCAGATTAGGATTAGCTTAGCTTATCTTATCTTGTTAGTAGCTTATCAGATTAGGATTAGCTTATCTTATCCTTAGCAATATAAAACTGGAAGTCTCCCTATTCAGCAAGGAGACTCCCTTTGATTAGGACTCTTGTAATCTCCTATTTAAGGAGACCCCATTATTGAATGAGATATCAAATTATTCAGTCAAGAATGAGTTAGGAGAGTTGGTGATCTCTTGGACAAATCACCGAAGGTGCCAAGATAGGTTCATCACGAGCAGGAAGGAATAAGGGAAAACAGGAGGTTTTCCCCGTGGGCCGACCCGTGACGAGATCCTATTCCCGGGCCCTCAACAGTTTTACAATAGTTTACCCGTCCTGTTCAGACCTCTAGCTGACAAGCCTTGCAAAAGTTGAATAACAGAACTGGGTTTGGTTTCCTCTGCCTAACCTGTAGCTGATTCCTTTCAAGTAATCAGGGAGGATTTTGAGGATGTTACTTCAGACTGTGCACCCCAGGGGAGAGAAGCCAGGGCCAGAGTCCCACCCAAGGGATGAGAGCCCGCATTTTGCAGCTACAACTCTTCTCCAAAGACTTCCTCTTTCCTTGTTAAACCTTCAGCACCACCAAGGAGGGATCTGTTGACTTGTCTCAAGCTTCTGATACCTAGACCACCTAGCTTTCTAGGCTGACAAATAATGTTCCAGTTTACCAAATGGGACTTGTAACTATTCCTCCATCTGGCCCATAAGAAGGATCTCATCCTATTCTCCAGCTGTTTGGCCACCCCAGCAGGAATTTGAAATAAGGGTAGTAGGGGAGAGAGAGAGAGAGAGAGAGAGAGAGAGAACACACACATTTTAACATAATGAGCTTGCCCCCTTTAGATTTCCAAGTGGCAAGCTTCCTGTCGAACCTCTCAAGGACTGTGTCCCAAATTCTTTTGGAGTTGCTTTTTGAACCGAGAGGCAGGCCAAGATAAGTGGTTGGTAGCTTCCGAGCTTTGCAGCCAAGGATACCCACCAAATGTTCTGCTACATTGCAATCTCCAGCTAGCATTAATTCACTTTTTGAAAGGTTTATTTTCAGACCTGAAACAGCTTCAAACCACCTAAGGACATAACCCAAATAGATTATCTGATCAGATGAGGCACCAAAGAAAAAGATGGTATCATCTGCAAATTGGAGCAAAGGGATTTGCTCCAAGTTGCTGCAAGCCTCGAAACCTTGTAAGAAACCTCCTTCAACAGCTTTGCGAGTGAGTTTACTAAGAGCTTCCATGATCAAATTGAAAAGGAAAGGGGATAGCGGGTCCCCCTGCCTTAGCCCCCTTGAACTTTTAAATTTCCCAAAGAAGGCACCATTAAAAAGGATAGAGAAAGTGGGGGTGGGGAAACAACCGGTCTAGGCAATCAGTCATCCACTTAGGTGGCAAAAATGACAAGGTGGGGCCTTATGTCATTCATATTGCTATAACTTTTTTTTTTTTTTTTTTTTTTTGAAGAAGGTAAAATATTGTATTAGAAAAAATTTAATGTGTCATTTATATTGCTACATCTTTCCAATATGTGTGTTGATACATTCTATATTTCTGTTTAAACTATATATATCATTTATACTTTGTTTTAAAGTTTTACTATTGAAATTTAAAAGATCAAAGGGTTTTGGGAAAAGAGAAGAAAGAAAGAATAAAAGTGTAAGAAGTTTATTTTTCTGTGTTTTTTATTATCTCTCTCTCTCTCTCTCTCACACACACACACACACATATTGAATAAAAAAGTAGGTTCACCCTTGTTCTTTTTCTTTTTTACTTTCTATCTTAATATTTGGCATTTAATATTATAACCTTCTTTACTTGCTAATTGATATGAAATTGTAATTAGCATATATTTAAAATGTTTTTATATTTTAGATATGATGATTTGCCATGTTTCGAAAGGAATTTAATGTTCTTAAATTCTTAATAAAGTGAATTTCTATTCTTTCAATTATTATGTATATAAAATAAGGGACCTTGCCAAAATGTATTTATTTATTTATTTTTTTGTTTTATAAAATTCTTATTGCCTTGGTGCCTGCCTACAGCTAGGTGACTAGGCACCCTACCATTGCCTAGAATTGCTTTGATGCCTTGACAGCTATGACTGCTCTGGGTTCATCTGAGCAATATGTTCACCCTGGATGACCGGGCTCTTATCCTTCTATTATGTTGCCAAATACTACAAAAACAAGTATCACATGATGATGGTAGAATGCAAGACATGACCATGGAGTTGATCTTATGTTATTTTCAGAATGCATTTTCCTTATGCAGCATGTTTTGAAGTAACATGATTGAAAAGAGAGTAGATGTCTGTCCACTTGGCTGGCTATAATGTGACCTTCCATTCCTAGTAGTTTAGATGCAGTGATCTTTTCTGTTGATTGTGTAATTTATAGTGATCATTAATTAGCATCTGATTGATGTTGCTCTCACTTGTATTCCATGGATGTTGTCATGTATCACTTATGTTTATTTCTACAAGAAAAATGTGAACTTGATACTCTTGGAAAGAACTTTAATGGGAGAGAAAAACATCTTGAATCTTGTTATTTGAGATGTGAAATTTTCATATTTTAATGCATAATGAGACCTTTGTGCATATTCTGTGCAATCTCAGTTATTTTCTCTGGATCGCAGGTAAATGAACCTCGCTTAATTGAAGATTTAGAGCAGTCATGGGAGGTGCTTGCTGAACCAATACAGACTGTAAGCATCTCATATTGTCCTTATTTTTGTAAAATTTACTTGACACCTGGTCATCCATAACCAGGTACCATTTTTTATCCATTTATTAAATATGATGGGATGCATTGACTTTTTCGTGAGTAACTTTTTATTGTTTCCTTGGTTACTATTTGCATAATTAGTAGTTAACAAGCATGTCAATATTACAACAACAGCTGTCCAATAAATACTGGCATGGGTGATGATAATGATGATATTTTTCAGTTACTAAAAAAACAAAGGATTCAACATAAGCCCAAACCCAGGTTGATTCTGAGCTTTATCTTACTAAGTTTTCATCCCTTTAATGGTCTAAAAGCTAACTCTTGTATTTGTTGGCCATCATTTTATACACAAAAATAAAGGTATTGTTCACCATCTGCATGAATGTGAACATCTGTTTTTTGGTCTATAATATCTAGTTGCTAGAAGCCAAGAACCAATTGAATTTTAGAACCTACTGCTCATGCATCCATGTTTTTGCACAATTAGGGATGATGGCTTTCACTATTCATCATACAGACCTATAAGACTAGAATCATACTTTAAACATTGTTGTCACATAAATTTCTCAACTTTTGGATCACTGTAACTTGAGCACATATCAAACCCCCTTTTTTTCTTCTGCGTTTTTTGTTCAGTGTTTATTTTAGAAATTCATTCTCAAATATACCATGGTTTCTCGCTCATTTTTTAGGTGATGCGAAGATATGGCATCCCAGAACCTTATGAGAAACTGAAGGAGCTAACCCGAGGAAGGGCAGTAACGAAAGAGAGCATACAAGAATTTATTGAAGGCTTGGAATTGCCAAAGGAAGCAAAGGCCAATCTTCTGAAGCTAACTCCACCAACTTACATCGGAGCAGCAATTGATTTGGCCGAAGGTCTAGACAATTTTGTAAATGGGAGCTAGGTACTGTAGATTGGCTGTTCATTCTGTTGACAGGCATTGTTGGCTAGATTGCCCGTGTACTCGGGCATTTCTATCTGCTGCTGTGGGAATCAGCAGACATGCTTTGTAAAGAGGTGAATTTTCCCGGTTGAAGAGAATTAACTGGGATGTCACACCCATGATAATCTTTTGTGGGTTACTGATGACTGACGTGATGATTTTTGCCTTTCTCCTATCTTTTGGTTATTTTCTTAAGTTGAAGAAAAACTTCAGAGTATTCAATTCAGAACGTGAAAGGCAGGAAGGGTCAAAGTGCTGGCTTGGCAATGCAAGGCTAGAAATATGGAAATTGGGATGATTCCAATTGAATTCAGTTTGTCATATACGAAGTGGGCTTATATGTGATCTGGATATTATATATCATTTATGAAATAAACTGAAATTACACTCATGCCATTTTTTCATTATTTAAAAAACATAAAACTAGACATAGGTGAGGCTAATTTTGTGATTCCAACAGTTGACTTCGTTTTCCTTTTGCATGCTACCCTCACTGTATCACTAACAAAATTCACTGAAAGAATCAGTTAGAAATGACTTTTGAAATTGTTGAAATACTTGAATTTGACCTAATTTATAAACTATTATACTTGCAAAAATCTTTACCAAGTGAATATAATTTGCATTATATATTTATATGTACATATTAGGCCCTTTTTAGTTCGTGGGAATAAGAGTCTGGAATCGGAATGGGCTATTCTCATTCTTAGTTTGGTTGGGTGGAATTGGAATCCCATTCTCATTCCTGGAAGAATGACATTCCCCCATTCGAGGGAATGGACATTTTCTCTCCCTTGGGAATGAAATCCCATTCTTGCTGATTCTAAATTCAATTTCCATTTTTGTCTGAATCAAAGATTATGGGAATGCCATTTCGATTCAGATTTTCAAGGATTTTGATTCCAATTCTGACTGAACCAAATGGACCTTTAGTTGTTGCAAATGCATCTTAACCGGATCTTGGTGTTTGGTGAATTTAGGCCCGAATTGATTAAAGGGTATATTATTTGAGCCTTTGAGTGATTAAACTTGGATTCCTCACTTGGCGGCTAGTTGGAGATTTTTTATTTGGTAACTCACCTCTGCACTGCATATTAAGCTTATATGTGCTTGTTTGTGATTTTGTGTGCGCGTGGGGGATTGCGGGGAGGGAGTCTGTATATGTACTGAGAGATGTCAAGGGTTGGGTCTATCCGATAGATCCAAATCATCAACCTGATTGTATTTGTTCTAATTCTATGGTTTTGTTTCGATTAAGCATTGGGTCGAGACTGTTCTTGCGGATTAAGACCAGTTGATATTCAAAATTTTATTACTATCGGCCCATATTAGTTAATACGTATTGTATCTTTGAGATTTTGGCATGGGAAATGGTACTAAATTCTTAGTACCACTCAGTTTTGTTATGTTGGAAGCGTATTGTACCCGTATCGGTAATGTTTCGATGAGTATCGGTAATAAAGGTCTTATTTTTGTTATGTTTTATGTTTAAAAGGATAAAATTCATTGACCATATATGAAAATTTTGGTTAAAACACTGTAAGCATATTAACAGTTGTCACTTTTATTGAAGTTATATTATCAAAAATAAAGTTTTAAACTGTTACTATCACAGCTAGTATAATCGGATGTAATCTTGTATTAATAATTAGTTTGGTTTTGGATCTATTCTTATAAAACCGACTAACGAGTAGTTCGGGGCTGATACACCCTGTTACAAATAAGACCTGACCTATTGACACCTTTATATGTGGATTTGCTCCTCACAGAGCATACCTCACGCCAAACTCGCAGAACAGCTCATTGTGTATTGAGAACATCTTCCTATAAATAATGACACAAATACACAGATGTTCTTGATGTGTGGTTGGGATGTTTTATGAGGTTGATGTGAAGAGCAGATCTAAACTCGTGTTATTCATTGCAGTAATCAACTTAAATACTTAGCCGAGATGCAAACGCTTGATCAAAACTTGACTGGTTCGTTAGTTGGGTTGATGTGAACCCGAACCAAGGGAAACAGGCTGATCCGGGTGGACCATGAAATAGTGGCGATCGGGGATAATGGCAAAAAGGGGTACTTAAAAGTTTCTTAACTTTATTATTCCAAAAACTCCCCTACAAATGCAATCACGTTTCTTAACTTTCTAATACTTCTCTCTTGCTTTGCTTTCTTGAATTTGAACAAAAGTTTTTAATCGCAATTTTCACATTCTGCACCCGAAGAACAAAGTTTTCTCTCCCACTCACATCTCTGTAATTGTTTTAATTGTTTTGGTGAGTGTATTTTCTCTTCTCCTAGGTTTTTATCTCCCTTCTCCTTAACCTTCATGTTAGTGCAAGCTTTTTAAATCTGTCTCTCTACTGGGACAAAGGGTGCCGGTGCTACCTTCCATCACCAATATAACAAGGTGGAGAAGATAAGGAGGAGATTCCAAGGGAAGGTCATCATCATTGCATCCTTACAGGATCGGTTTCAACATTATTGAGAGACTTGGCTTGAAAGATGCCTTGGTGTCGACAATCTTGACCCTAACCCATTTGACCCACCCAACACACCCAATCTATTGGTGGGTCAATATGGGTCGAGTAGCCCATTAGGGTTAGTGGAAAAGGGTCAGAGTGGGTTGGATCGAGGGTACCCATTAAGGTCAAGATGGGTTTGGTCAAAGTAGTCAACTCTATCTATACTCGCCAAATCTAAAAAATTAGAAGTTGTAATGATTTGAACCCATGCCTCATACTATGTGGTTAGGGGTGTAAATGGATCGAATTCAAATCGGATCATGCAATATCTGAATTCGAATCTGATTAAATATTCTAATATGTGATTCGATTTGAATTCAATTAATTAATTATTTTAGATAATTAATAAATATATAAAATAAATATTTATTGATATAAAGTATATAAATATATAAATTATTTATATAGCTTATTTATTATGTATAAATTATATAAAATATTTTATATATTACATATAAGAATTAAATAATCGGTCGGATTCAGATATTTATCGAATCGAATTAGGTCATATTCGAATTCGAATCCGATTAACTATTCGGTAAGAATAGGATATCCAAATTCAACCGATTAGATATTTGAATTATCCAAATTCGATTTGATTATGTCGGATATCGAATTTGAAATCAAATTTTCGAATACCATTGACACCCCGAACTGCAGTAACGTCTCATTAGACTTCCAAACCACCATGCCACATTTCATTCTGAAATTAAAAGTGAAATAAAATAGATTTTATTAACTTTCGTGTTCATATGCAATTTTATACAAAAGTACTTTTACAAAAGCAATTTTATGAAAATGACTTTTATGAAAGCACTTTTACACAAAATCACTTTTATAAAAGTACTTTTACACAAGAACACTTTTATAAAAGTACTTTTACAAAAACACTTTTATGAAAGCATAAAAGCACTTTTATAAAAGTCATTTTATGAAAGCACTTTTACAAAAGTACTTTTACAAAAGTACTTTTACATGAAAGCACTTTTATTAAAGTACTTTTATGAAAACACTTTTATGAAAGCATAAAATCACTTTTATAAAAATGCTTTTATAAAATCACTTTTGCAAAAGTACTTTTACACAAAAGCACTTTTATAAAAGTACTTTTACAAAAACACTTTTATGAAAGCATAAAAGCACTTTATAAAGTGCTTTAATGAAAGTACTTTTATGATTATAAAAGTTTTGCATTTTCTACAATTTTTTTGGTATTTTTCTACATTTTCTAATTTTTTTTGGTATTTCTCTGCATTTTTTACAATTTTTTGTTTTTATTTTTGCATTATTTGGTGTTTTTCATGCATTTTCTACAAATTTCTGGTATTTTTTGCATATTTTCTGATTTTTTCTGCAAAAGTTCTGATTTTTCTGTATTTTTAGTTTTTTTTTGTATTTTTTGCATTCTTTTGGTATTCTTTTATATTTTTCTACTTTTTTTTTGCATTTTTTTTTGTATTTTTTACATTTATCTATAATTTTTGCATTTTTGGTGCTATAGGTTGACCTAATTCATTTTTGTCACGTGGTAGTCTTGAGAGAGATTATTCTCTCAAAATTTATTATTTTGAGTATACGGGCCATCCAACCCATTTTTGTATTTACGAGGGTAGGTGGGTTAGTATGGGTGAGGGTGGGTCAGGGTGGGTTATAACCCTTTAACAAGGATTAATGATGGGTCAATATGGGTGGATTGGTATTCAACCCTTACCCAACCCAACCTAATCCATCCATTTGCCACCCCTATTGGTGTCATTTCTTCTTACAAATATGTTCATGGATTTTTTGATTTTTTTTTTCAAATAATTTTTTGATTTCAATTACATGTATCGAAGAAGTAGAAAAATTTCCCTCTTTTTTCCTACTATCTAATCAAGGGTGAATCCATCGGAGCTTGATTTGGTATGTGCAGAAGAATGTAGATATGCTAAGGGGTTGTTTGCCATGTATCAAATACCTAACCTCATAGAAGACTATTGAAGTAAGATGAGATATTAATGCATTTCTTTTTCAAAATTTCTCTTCTTTTTTTCTCTTTTCTAGTATTCAATTATTCATGTTTTAATCTTGGTAATAACACAAATGTGTTAGGGGGTTGTTTTTCACCTTTCATTTCAAGCTGAAGTAAATGTTTCATTTTACTTTATTTATTTATTTTTCTAATATGGCTCTTTTAATTGGTAAGAACACATGATTAGATTGTAGAAGCCACCTACTTCTATAGCTTTTGGTCTCCTAGCTTAGACCAATCGAAACAAGTATTGTTGTTTCACCTATATCTATTGATATTGTTAGAAGAAGACTCCAGATTCTGGTTATTAAAGTGGAAAATCTGAATCTATTTGGTCTTAAGTTGGATTGATGGTTTCCTCGAATTAATATGGTCATGGATTTTATAACAATCCTAAATATCTCTCAAGATACAATATTTGATTGCAAATAAATAGAGGAAAAAAATCCTAGTATTTCACTTACGAAATGAACTTGAATAATTAATAAATGTATGAGTGTTACAAGATATGAACTTGAATAATTAATTAATATGGTCATCATATCGCAATATCCTCAAATTTCCATAGACACGTCAAAATGTAATTTACCCCAACAAAAACAAAGATAGCGTAGTTTGACCCACTCTTCTTACTCCAAACGAATCATATCAAATATTGCTTCGGTGGATGTTTCGTTTGAAGATTTTCTTAGACAAAAAAAATTAAGGGTTCCTTAATTTGTTACATCATGTGATTCTTCAATGTTTCTCTTTCCAACTAGAATCTGAATTTGTATGTGGCTAACTCAACGACTCCAAAGCTAATTTAATATCAAGTATTGGGGTTGAGTGTTCTAAGGCATTAGCTGAAGATCCTTTTCTCCATGAGAAAACCATATATACCAACCCACAGAATTCCAAACTGTGTTGAAATGCCACTCAAAACTTATTACCATATTGGTTTGCATTCCCTTGCTAATAGGGGTGCAATTCGAATTGATCCGAATTAACATTTTACATTGTTTCAGGCCAGGCCGATTCAAAATTTGGTAAAAGCCCAATCCATTCCTTTTATGATGGAAGAGTAGTTGAGATGGCCACTTGGATTGTATTTTGTTACTATTGTCAATTTTACTTGTAATGTTTTAGGTTGGTCAATACAAGTTTTATGAGAATATATTGTTTTTGACTACAAATATTTTGAGTTATCAATATAATATTTGGTATCATTGTTGTTTTTTCAGAAAACATCAAATTTGATGTTTCAACTATAAATGGAAACACCCAATCCAATGCGAATATATTTTTAGTGCAGGTGGTTATCTAATGCAATGTGATAATACAATTTCTCAAAAATTTGTATTGACCAACCTAAAATATTACAAATAGAAATAGAATGATATCAAACACAACCTTGGTGTCTCTCCTAATATAAAGACACATGGTTAAATCCGCCTAACAGCAGACTCTTCATGGTAAGATCAATAGACCTCACATGCACCCTGCTCTGTCCCAGCCCCTTTACAGCAATCACAGTCTTGCGAAAGCAAAAACCATAAGACATAATATTCAGTCACACACTAGCAATATTTCTTGTACATATATATTAAGTTCATGGGGAAAGGGTCCAAATATGCAGCTGGATACCCGCACTTTTAAAGTGTGTGCAGAATTTTTGTTTGCAGAGGATCCCATCATAGTTATAGAAGAGAAAATGGGGGGTGCAAGCTGTGTCCGGTCCAGCCAAACCAAGAGGTCGTGTGGCAAGTCTTTTTGGAAAAATCTTCTGGTACCTTTGACAGTCAAAAGACGCATTGAACATTTGCATTAAGATCTAAGCAGCATAAAGCCCATTTAGTTAAAGCATATCTTTCTGCATGTCTTTCCGTGTAAAGACAAATAGAAAAAACATAAAAGCTTCATTAGAGCTTCTAAAAAATTGCCCGATTTAGATTTCTTGCATCTTTTTTATCGATGGGCTTTTGGTGGCTAAATCTACTACAAATCAAATGGAAAAAGATGAAATTGTGATCTGCCAGGCTTGTAAATCACCAACAGACTGTATAAAAAAACGTGCCAAAAGGGCCCAGGTCTTTTGCATGGATAGTGTTGAGGCAGTCAGCCCTTCCATAGAAAAATGGCTCAACTGATTAATGGACCAAATTTTACAAAAAAAAAAAAAAGAAATAATAATGAACCAAATTTGAGCCTCAAAAGCGTTCCAACATGATCGAGAAAAATCGAACTTGTGATATTGAAACAATAAACCTTTAAGTTATGCTTGGTTTGAAAGAAAATGGAAGGAAAAGAAAGGAAAATTAAGTCAATTAATGAAGAGGCTTCCCTTTTAATCAGAAAATGTTACTCCCCCCCGAACGGAAAGCATGGAGAATTAAGTCAATTAAAAAAAGTTTAAATAGACGTTTTTCAAAGCACCCTGTCAATTTGGTGAATACCACCTCTTTTATGATACCCGCTGATTAGCTATAAGTTGTTGAGCCCATATATCTTGTCTGCGTGTGCATATGCAACTTTACTAATTATAACTTATAAGTATACATATAGGCTTAATGTATGAATATCAGGTTTAATAATGTGCAGCATACTAATTTGCACATGCACATACGCTAGAAGTACTCAATGAGATTATCTCATATGCCAGTAAGGGTGGATTCGAAGAGTTGAATATTTAGTTATTTGAGTTCGATTTGAGTTCAAGCTCGGTTCAGTTCATAGCTCGCAAGTTTGGGCTCGAATTCGATTATAAGTTAAGTTTTTTTTTAAAAATAAAAATTATATGTATAATTTTTTTTAGACAAAAAATTAAGAATTATAAAAATTATTTACTATTATACATAAAAAATAAAAATAGTATATTAAAAAATATTATTATATATAATAAAGTTATTTATTATATTTATTTATGTATGTATGTATGTATGTATATAATAAAAATTATTTATTTAATACTAGGCTCGCGAGCCTCAAGATCCAATCTTCACTAGGCTCATATATCGAGCTCAAATTTAGCTCGAAGCTTGTTTAAACTGAGCCAAGCCGAGCAGAGCTTTTCACGAGTCAAGCTCGAATATCTCATGAAAGGCTCGACTTGTGGCCACCCCTATATGCCAGACATCCAGATTCTAGACCCAATATGTCCTTCCAAGCCAAGCCTGGTTGGCTTGCTGGAGTCTGATCTAGGGATGATAATTTTTTCCATTTCCCCGATCCCTGTAGAGACCCATCCCTAATATGGTTGAATATGTTTTTAATATATTTGGAATTACTTTAATAGAATTGTATTTTATAACTATTTTATTTAAAAACTTTGAAATGAAATAGAAATAAAAGATAAAAATGAAGTTGACATCATAAAAAAAAATAGTGGGAAATGCGATCCCCATGGGGACGGGAAAGGAGGCAATTTCTACCCTACCTTACCCGTCCCTACCCTCCTAGACAGGGTGGGTTTTTTTGCTTCAAGGATGGGTTTTGGTTTGCAACCTGTATGAATACGAGTAGGGTATGGAATTAGGCTAAACTTGACCCTCTCTGACCTGCACATTGTTGGAAAGCATATAAACTTTATGCATTAGGTGTTGAATTTAATAATATTTTGAATTTTATGTGAAGTATAATTGATAGTTTATGTATTTTCTACATGTCTTGATCAAATAATTGGAAAATTTGTTGTTTGTTTGTGCTATTTTACTTATTTATTGCTTATATATGACAAGAAATAATAGAAAATTAGATGTGAGTTCTAAACCCACCCCACCCCTACTCCTACCTTTGAATGTGGAGAGGGTAGAATCGGGGAAGATGCATTTTCATGTAGGAGAGGATTTGAATTCTCAAAACCCAACCCTCTACGTGTTTTGGGGCGAGTGCTGGTTGGGAGGTTTAAGAAGGCATATAGGATCTAGAATTTACAAAATTCTCCCTGAACTCACCCCGTTGCTATCCCTAGATGAGGATTTTCGCAGGGGCTGTGATAGGGAGTGTGGCTCCCGCCCTGTAGTCATTCCTAGCCTAGCTTGTTAATATTTAGCTCATCAGGCTTTAACTCAGTTCAGTTTGGCATGATTTGGGCTGGGTACAGCTCGGTTTGGGCTTGGGCCTTATTATTTGAAGCTGAAGTTGGTAATTAAACGGTTGCTGATGCAGTTACTTTTTCCTTGTTTTATGGGGAAAATCTATGATGTGGAAAAGATATAGTATCGGAAGAGTTTTGACCAATCAAAACTCACCTATGAATTTTGATAAATAACACCTAATTGACTACCACGAATTGACGGGTTAAAAGCTTTTCAGATATCATATATTTTCCATATCATAGTTGAACCCTTTCTTTGTTTTGACCTTTGAGAGATACCCACGCTGTCTTGACATAACATGAAGTTTTTTCTAGACTCGAACCATGTGGATCATTTCAATTGGCCAATACTTTTACATTTTTATTATGCACAGAGAAGAAGAAGAAGAAGAAGGAGAACCATTGGGGCTTACAAAGTTTGATTTTAAAAAGATGTGACGGGATCTTCTGCCAATACTGACGCATGAATCACATATTATGTAACCAATCACGAGTGAATATGCAAGTGTTTAGTAAACATTGGCATGTTTACTTAATGATTGGACACATAGCCAGTTCGGATCGGCTGTTGAAAGAGCGCACCTCACACTGACCTTGCAGCACGTTTCAACTGTGCATTGGAAAGCATCTCCTCACGAATAAAATTTTGAAATTATGGAGATGTTTCAGATGCACGGCTAAAACGTGCTGTAAGGTTGGCATGAGGCACATTCTGCGAGGAGCAGATCCCATCTCATAAATAAATAGGTTCACATACTTGTTTTTGCAGTAGATCCCTATTCTAACAAGATGGGTGGCCTTCGCAATCAATAAAGTCAATCCTATGCCAATCTATCAGTGGTCCATTATCATTACCATCATTACTATCATTATTATTATCATCACCTCCACCACCACCAAAGGCCACTGCTAATCTGAAGAGAAACCCTTCGCAGCCATGCACCAACCATCATCGCTCTACTAAGGGAGAAACCCATTTGCTCTATTAATTTGTATTCACTGGCCTAACTGTTTAGATTGCTCTTATACTACGGAGTTTTGTACTTTTTGTTAGGGGTGTAATTCAGATTGGCCCCATTTAGCATTGTACGATGCTTCATCCCAGGCCTTCGAATTTTGTCAAAATTTCAACCTGAGTCCGCCCAAATTTCACCCCTCAACTTTTTTTTTTTGTTTAAAACAACTTGATTTATGTTGTTGTAGTTTCCTCTTCTATTGAACTGAATAGCATATTAGTGCTACTTAACCTGTTAGCAATTTTATGTAGAGCTGTTAATGGGTGTTGTTTTGGGAACAGGGTGGGTCTGATTATACTTTGTATCGACATATATGATTACTCATGAAAATCAAGGTTCAAAGTAAAGCAGGACTGTTTGGTGCAACTGTGCAAGAGGTTGATCAAACTACTTTGAGCAGTGAGGTTCCCGACTGGCCACTAGAAAGCCTTGATTGTATTCCAGGTAGCACGAAACCAAAGTTAATTTCTGGCGGATTTCTATGATGACGTTGTTGTAAAGTCTCCATTTAGAGGCTCCAGCAGCTCTCGGGGAAGGGGTAGAAGTGGAAGAGAGAAAAAAATTAAGAGTTAGTATATGATTCTTTCTATTATTTAGTTTTTCTTAATTTCTATAAGATTGTTGTAAAATTTCTATGATAACATTGTTGTAAAATTTCCATTTAAGGTTCCAACAGTTCTCGGGAAAGGGGTAAAAATGGAAGAGGAAAAAAATCAAGGTTTAGTGTGTCTTTTGCTTCTTTTTGATTAATAAGCTGTCTTGCGTCTTGGGTTCTTTGTTAGTGTGTTAAGAGTTGTGTTAGGTGTTGAAAGGTGGCTTTGGTTGTTTTGCTAGAGTGGGTCAGGATTTTTGTCTCATTTTGTTTGAGACTTTTCTTGTTCTTTTGTACCTTTTTTCTTTTTTATTTATATACGTTATCTTTCTAATAAAATGTAAGATACACTCCGGAATTGGAATGCATCAGTACTTTGTACTTAATACTGTGTTTGGTTGTAATACAAATAATTTTGCATCAATTAGTTTGATTATAAATTTTGATATATTTTTGTTTCGAAAGAATTTGTATTTTCTTCGTTTACACTCTCATGCATTTATATTAATACAAATAAATTCGCACCGTAATCAAACCTAGTTTAAGACTGCGTTTGGTAGAGGTGTAAAATCGAACCTGACTTAACTTTACACTCCATTCGATTTTACAGAAATTTGATTAACATGTAATTTTACACCGAAAATTATGTTGGGCCTTTTTATTATATCGATAATCGATGTAATAAATTCTAAATTATCGTTGAATTTATTACATCGTTCTCTTTCTCTCTTCTCTCTTCTTCTCCTTTTTGCTCGCTCTCTCTCTCTTCTCTCTCTCTCTCGCTCGCTCTCTCTCTCTCTCTCTTCCCCTTCTCTCTTAAAGCCAGTGGTGTCTATCGGCGGCATCGGAGCAAATCCAGCCACCTCTTCCCCTTTTTATTACCAGTTGCAACTCTGAGCGGGGTCGATTCTCTTCCTCTTCACCGCCACCAGGGGAAATTGGAGGCCAATTCAGATGGTCGTTCTCTGCTTCTGGGGAGCATTGAGCGGAGTCGATTCTCTTCCTCCTCCACCGCCACCACCTCCGACGGGGTTTGACTGGGGGAACTTGGAGGCCGATTCAGATGGGCGCTCTCTATTCTGGGGAGCTATGAGCGGGGTCGATTCTCTTCCTCCTTCACCGCCACCACCTCCGACGGGATTTGATTGGGGGAACTTGGAGGCCGATTCAGATGGGCGTTCTGCTTCTGAGCATACAGATGCCCATTGTGGATTTTTCTGTGAGCAATCAACACAAATCTTGTTGCCTGGCTGCGGTGTAGGTCTCGGAGGCATCAAGCGACTGCATTTGAAACCCGATCCAATTGTTCTGGATCGGATTTAAAGAACCGCAAAAGCTAAAAATAGAAATAGGAGTTCGATGGTACCGACTAAAATATCAGAAGATCGATGAAAGACTGATGATCTAGATATTTGAGATTGGAAATCCAACGAGACGGGAAATCTATTGCAACGAGAATCAGTGCATATCGGAAGGCGTCTCAGCTATCAGAAGGTGCAGAGCTGGAATTCGGTGGATATTCGATTTTTTTATTCCCTTTCCGGTCCAGTGTTTGAGACAGAGAGAGGGAACAAGGCAAGGGAGAGTAGCTCAGAGCTCCCCAGAATTGGCCTCCAGGATTGGGTTTAAATCTAGTCATGCCTGGGCGTTTTGCTCCGGAGAAGATTTTACATTGATCGTTCCAAACATACAAAATGAGTATTCTAAAAAATTTAACATTGTTAAATTCCATCGATGTAACTTTGTATTTACACCGTAAACAAACGCAACCTAAATAAAATACATCCATGAATTATGATAAACAATATTTAATTGATTATTAATTTTATGATAGGTCAAAATTTGTTCAGATATCATATTTTTTCGATAACATAGTCAACCCTTAAAATGCCATGAAAAATATGTATTGGCCAATGGTCAATATATCATTTTTTTATTTTTGTTTTTAATTTGAGAAGGAGATTGTTTTCAATGTTATTTAACTATTAAAATTAATGTTTCCTTAAAATGCTTTGAAAATTTTGTATTGGCCAATGGTCGCCTGTTGAGAAAATACATTACACCTAATAAAGGTAATATCGTGTCAAAAGTTTGCACCTTGATAAAAATAACAACTTAAAACTTCATTTTTGATAATATGACTTTTAACAAAAAAGAAGGTAATATAATAAAAGTTTGCACCTTGATAAACTGTTTTTAACCAAAATTATTTTATATACTGTTTACCAAATTTACGCTTTCAGACAACAAATAAAACAAAAATTACAAGAAAACCAACCAGAGACCGATATAATAATAAGAAAAATCTAAGATACGGAAAGACATGGTACTGGAAGACCTGATTGGTCACCTCTCTTATTGATTGACTGTAAGTTTTTCAGGCATCATGTATTTCCGGTAAGATAGCTGAACCGATGATAATGTATATATATTACTTAGTATATGATCAGCTCGGAAGAACATTGTTCGGTTGCCTACTGTTCACGTGCTAGTAATACTGCTGCGGATCGCCTGACTAAGTTTGGGTTTGTTAAAAACCTGGAGAGTGAGTCAGTGACCTACTTTTTCTTTTGATCAGTTGAATGGGTTTGTCCAGCTATAATTAACTCTAACTTCAATTCGATCGAGGATCAAAGATTTTAAAACCAGCCTGCTAAAAAGTTTGGAATTCAAGGCTTAAAATATTCTACTTTCTTCATTCCAAAACCTCACATTCACAACCAAAGCTACATTTTTATCTGATACTTGATTCCAAATTGAAATTTGTGCATGAGAGAGAGAGAGAGAGAGAGAGAGAGAGATTCTGAAACTATTTTGATGCTCAATAACTGAATTGAGACGAGTGTCATAAGGTCAAGCATCAAGGAGCAAAAGACTTGGTAACCCATTAAAGAGTACACATGAATCCTAATATTTGAAGCACAGGTGCATCTTCAGCCTCGAAGTACGATTTCTTTGCATTCAAAGTTACAATGCAACAGGCGTCAAAGAATAACTCTACATTAAAAAGAAAAGGCAGAGGCGTTAGGCCTCCCTTTTCCTCTTTTTTTTTTTCTTCTTTGAGCTTCGTTTAAAGGTGTACCCAGAAACAGAATATTGAAATCTTTCTTCCAACTTCAAGCCTCACAGGTCTCCCTTTAAATTAATGTCTCAGCCCTGTATGGGATACCTCACTCCTGCTGCCATCACTCTCTGCTGCTCTAGCTGCTTCGTCAATTGATAATAATAACATCAGAGCTAGCTTTGTCACTCAAGAATTATCATAAAGGAAAAGCATTGATTTCTTTTTCTTAAACTTTACACGATTATATAAATTAATCCCACTTACTTGGAACAGTTCGTGCAATTTATTCTTGAGATAGCAGTATTCGTGCTCCAACAGCTCCAACGCTTGCAAGCATCTGATACAAAATTGCATTCTTTTTCTCTAAGTACAGTGATACAGTCATTAAGACTTAAGAAACACTTCAATCTCTCTCTCTCTCTCTCTCCTTCGTTTGAACTATATATGACAGCAAATGGAGAAGCAAAGGGGGAACAGCAGGAATTCTTAGGAACTCACCCAGCTCTGTTGCTCTGCTCGGAAGCGGCGCGAAAGGCAACGCATACGTTTCTGACCCTCTTAGCTCCTACACTGGAGCTACTCCCCATAAACTGGTTCAGATGGATTTCCATCTTCTTGTAATCCGACAACTCTCTATCCAACCTGTCAAACACCATTCATGCATTCCAGTATAAGAAAAAGTCTGCACTCCCCACTGGTTTTTCTTTGTAACCCAAATGAGGAAAAGGCCAAAAAAAAGTAGTAAAGAAAAGTAAATTCTTGGAGAACCCAAAATGCATTGGCTCCTATACTGTCTTTCAACTTTTTCTCTTCTGTTGGGATATTAGTATTACTATGCCTGTTAGAGAAGAGAGTTATAACTTACAAGAGACCTCTGAGATTTCTTAGAAGCTTCTCCGATTCGCGGAAGAAAATGGTGACGACCTCGAAAACAAAGTTGGGAGAAGTCTCATCTTGAAGCTGTTGTAGCTGCAAGAACTGCTCGTCCAGGACTCCCTGAATCACCATATAACTCAAACCTCTTATTGCTGCTACTCAGACAACATTTGCATGCCACATATATCATGAAATAATCCCATTTTAGTTTCTTCGGTTGCTAAGAATAGATAGAAGGAAATCAGGGAATCTCGACATATCGTGATTTCTGTCATTTCTTAGTATCCTGAATTGATCTCGTTTCCTTTGGATGATGATGAGACTGTATTCTCAAATGCAATGCAAGCCCAGAATGTAAGATGAGATGGAAGATATATATATATACCTGGTGGAACAGTAAGGCGAGTAAGCGATTCATGTCGGCTCGCAAGCGATCCGCGCTGAACCCAAGCATCCACAGCGGTAGACCCGTCTTGGCTAAAAGCTACTTTGATCACAGCCCAACGAAGCAAACAGAGTTTGAACTGCCGAAGGCAGTTCTTCTGTGTATCTTTCTCTTCTACTCCTCCTTTTAATCTTCTGGGTATAAGTTTGAGCTCTGATGAAGGGCGCCAGAGGGAAGAGACGGGTTTGAATATAAAGGGTGGTGAAATACAGAAATAGTAACTGTGGCTTCAGGTCTGTTCTGGGCTGTGGGTAAGCAAGATATCAAAATGAGAAATTTGGGAGTGAGCGTGCAGAGGAAAGAAGATCGAGGTGAATGTGGGGTATCAACCGGACCGGCAGCAGACGTGGGGCTAGATAAGGGGTGACCTGCTGTCACCCGTACACGGTTCCCTCGCGTGATGTCGCTTCGGCTGCTGCGGCGGTCACCCTCCGCCCGACCACTGCCTGCAGCCGGTAATGTCAGCATACAACAAAAATGGCCATTTTTTCGTCTTTATTTGCCATGTACAGAGCTAAAAGCCCTACCATTACTGCATTACATACTCTTCACTCACTTTTCCTGCACTTTTTTGACCTTCCCTTTCTCCCTTTCTACAGCCCAAAACGGCCATAATCCCTTCCTTGAACTCTGAGAACTGAGAAGGGGTAGACGCCCGAGAAACTAGGCTTAGTACACATGGCTGATGACTCTTGACACGTGGTGACCTGGGAAGGGGTGGGGCTTAGTTTGTCTTTTCCGGGGTTCTCTGGGTCGAGAGCCCCGGGCATCATGAGACCTTTTTTGGATTTATGATGGGATGAGACTTGAGAGCACAAAATTATAGTAGATTTGATGCTATTCTGTAATATAATAATTGATAGTTAAGCTTGGAATATTGACCATCTGACGGGGTTCTCATGGGTTTCAAGTTAGAACCAGGTTCAGGTTCTGTAACCGACCCGGCTACATGCTTAGCTTTGAACCAAATATCACAATTCAATCAGATTGAACCGGGTATGGTATTCCTACTGTTGGGTTTCTAAAATATATGAAGCTTTTTCTCCTTTAAACAATTAATCTCCCCAGGGTTAACCTGACACCAATCAGATTGAGTGATAAATCCTTGACAGGGTCCATTATTTTAATGTGGTGGACCCAGTGCCCACATCCGACTCACTTGAGAGATACGCGTAGGGCCCGAATGCGGGAATGTTGGATGAATCGAGTTATCGGGTCGGTAGGGGTCCAAGTGGGGCCTGGTGAGGTCAATCCAACGAGATCGGCTTCCGTCAGGCCAAGCCCGTGCCCACACCGTTTCAACCGCTCTTGCAACATTGTACCGGGAATATTCAATCCAATCCGGCCGGTTAGATTAATTTCTCACTTTGCGAGAATGTTTCTTGATTTTTAGATTTGAAAAAATATGTGTGGATTAATTAAGGGTCCATTTGGTTCACATGAAGTATAGAATTGGAGGTTCATTTCAATTCTAACTATTTTGTCAGATAGAATTAAAATTCTATTTTCATTCATGTTAGAATGGCATTTCCCCATTTGAGGGAATGGTCATTCTCTTCCTCTCCATTGGGAAGAAGAATCTATTCCGACTGATCTTGAGTCCAATTCGAATTCACATCTGAACCAAACAGGCAATAGGAATAGACCATTTCCATTCTGATTTTGGTGGATTTGGATTCTAATTCTGATGATGCGCATTTTGATAATTCCCGGCTGACGGGTGACTCGGATGCCTGGCTGAATAATCCCTACCTGAAATGTGGCTTGGACACCTATCTGAATGGTTCCTACCTAGAAGGTAGCTTGGACGCCTAACTGAATGGTGACGAGCTGGAGAGGTGGCTCTGATGCCTAACTGAATGGTGACGAGCTGGAGAGGTGGCTCTGATGCCTAATTGAATGGTGACGAGCTAGAGAGGTGGATCTAATGCCTAGCTGAATGGTGACGAGCTGGAGACGTGGATCTGATGCCTAACTGAGTGGTGACGAGCTAGAGAGGTGTCTCTGATGCCTAACTGAGTGGTGATGAGCTGGAGAAGTGGCTCTAATATCTAGTTGAAAGGTGACGAGCTGGAGAGGTGGCTCTGATGCCTAGCTGAATGGTGACGAGCTGGAGATGTGGCTCTGATGTCTAGTTGAGTAGTGACAAGCTAGAGAGGTGGCTCTGATGCCTACTTGAATGGTGGCGAGCTAAGAGGTGGATGCCTAGCTGAATGGTGACAAGCTGGAGAGGTGGCTCTGATGCGACCTGCAAGGAAACAGTGTCAAAGTGCCCGGGTTGCTTTACCCGGGCTCAGCATTCTGATGCTTAAGCTAGCGAATAAGAGATTTTAAGATAGCTAAATGTGAGAGAGGTGGGAAGCTACAAGAACTAAATTGCGCATCTACCTGGGTCTCAGGGGCTAATGCCCTTATATAGTTGGGATGCCGTAGGTCTCACGAAACGCTCCCGAAATCCTCAGTCCACGACATAGGGGTCCGTTCTGCTTTGGAAGGAGGATAACATGCCAATTAATAAGGCTTATTATTTCCCTCCGATTCGGGCGGGATGAGAATAAGGCTAATGGTTACGCATCGTGATCCCGAAAGGTTCGGAGACAACTGTTAAGCTTCTAGAGAGGTAGGTCGCCAGGTCGGTGACAGAAGCAGATCGCCAGGTCGCCAGGTTGGTGACAGAGGCAGGTAGCCAGGTCGCCAGGTTGGCGACAGAGGCAGGTCACCAGGTCGGCGACAGAAGTAGGTTGCCAGGTCAGTGACAGAGGCAGGTCGCGCAGGTCGACAACAAAAGTAGGTCATGAGGTCGACGACAGAGGTAGGCCACCAGTTGGGACCCCATTTTGGCTAAGGCAAGTTGTCATTTAGGTGATGCTAGGATGTAGTCCAGCTATTCTGATATGTCATGTGTCATGATGTTAGTGGAGGGCCAAATCTACCCTCATCAAATTCCAAACCTAATGGACCTTCATTAAGATATTGAGTTTATCATTATTACCATACTTACATGAAATTAGAAAATGTTTACCTTCAAAATTAAAATTGTTGTTAGAAATAATATCAATGTTTTCATAACTGAAGTAGACCAAACAATCAGACCATAAAAACTGGGAACTGGTCATTCATTTTACCTCAAAACTAACTCAGGCGGTTAAACCATTGTCCCGAACAATGATTTTTGGCCATTTTTTTATGTTCTTAGTTTTTTAATTTTTTTTTTTGTTTGAATGGATCATCTGTTTGAACTAAACGATTGGACCATTCAACCCAAGAACCGATCCCTAGAACAGTTCCCTGTCCGGTCTGATTTTAAAGACCTTGCATGATATGGATATGTGCATTACAATCGTATGCATAGACAAATATGAAGACATGTTAGATTTAGGTTGGAATGGGTTGGGTTGGCCAACGCCTCAAACCCTAGCCCAACACAAAGTTGGTTTCATACTTTTCTGGAAAAAAAAACTCCTAACCCGGCTAGCCAGATCCACCGATCCTACCTAGCTACAGGGTCAGCAGTGGCTGGGCAAGCCCTTGAATCATGTTTGTCCTTTGTGATGTTAAAGAAAAATGTGGTTGGTTTTCAAAACAATCACTTCAATGTCACTTGGCTATTCTTGTTGGGGTAGCAGAAGTGACAAAGAATATATCCAAACGAGCCCTTAAGTTGCATCATAATGACGATATTAGTAAAGAATAAGAGTTATTTTTCTAATTAATACTCTATGTAGCTCAGGTTCCTTCTTTATGGGAGCATTTGGGTTATCAACTACTCACTGAGTCAAGACCTAGTGTGCCTTTTTAAATATGAATTAATACAGTAAAAAACCTGGAGTCATTGAAACCCTATTAATATACAGATAGATGATTAAATATTTGATTTTTTTTTTCAAGAAATTCTTGGTTATAGGCCCACAAATGATAAATGGGTAGCCTAATTTTATATTCTGACCAACACCCTAGATGGGTATAATTCTTGTTTTCTTTCAAGCATGTGTTTATATTCTTCTTCTCAAACTTCAAAGACACCTTGACATTCTCGTTGAGAGAGAAAGAAAGAGAGCATGCTTTGGATTGACGTAAGCAAACTCATTAATATAAGGAACCGTGTTCTTGATGATTTGTTAAAATAAGCTAACGAGGTCTTGTCTGCATATATTGTTCTTTCTTTAATGAATTCATTAATGTTTGTTTCTTTGTTGTAAATCTCTCCTCTCTCTAGCCCAGGAGAATGTATTCATGTCTGCAGTGATCTGCTCGTGTATTCCCTTTTCACATTTTATATCTCTACCCATTTACACTTTGTCCTCTCTCTCTCTCTGATATTCACCTCGACTAAATCGCATAAAAAGGAAGAAGCATGCCTTGGTTTGACGTAAGCAGACTAATTAAAATGGATTGTCTGAAGCAAGGCTAGCTTTTGAAGGTGACCATACAGGATACAGCCATTCAGAAGCTTATGATGAACATAGATCTCTATAGCTAATAGCATGCTTTGTCCTCCCTTTCTTGCTTACTATGGGCATTACAAACTACTTTCCTTCCAGAAAACTTCTTTTTTCCTCTTCGAAATTCCAAATGTTGGATCCCACTTTTTCCTTGGATCATAAAGCTGAGTAAATGATGTAAGAGTTTGTTTCTCTGTTTCTTCTCTTCATCTATCTATTCTTGTACCTCTCTCTCTCTCTCTAAAAGCTATGAAGTCATTAGGACAGCGATGCTTTTGTAAGATAAAGGACTCATTGCTCGAGAGAGTACGCACGAAAACCCAACCTTTATTTCTTCTGCAAACTTCAATTCCAGGCCTGGTCTTAGGTCTGTGAGTAGAGCCCATGTGGCTATATTGTAGGGTAGGCTTTTTTTCCATCCTGTGGTCGAGCCTCATGAGCATGCAGCTCTTATTTGCTTGAGGGTTTCCATTCTTTGAGGTTAATGATTGAGATCATTAAAGGGGAGATTATGAGCCCTATGAACAATATTCTGACTATTATTCCCCTCATCATATACTAATTCTGGCATCAACATGTACTAATTCTTTCATCATGGGTTGTATAATTTTTGTTAATTATTATTGGACTAGTCTTACAGGTGGCAAACATCAACAGTAATAAAAGAATGATTCTCCACTGTGGACCTTGAAGCTATCAATGGTGATAATGGTGAGGGAATAGAATCATTGAGCTATGCTGTGAATGAGAATCTACAGTCTTTATATTTCTTTGGACCATTTAAAATTTTAAATACTCAGAAGTGGAGAAGTGAAAAGGAACCTAAGGGCTGTTTAAGAGGGTTGAGTTGAAGATTCAGCTAAGCTAGTTCAGCCGTTTTAAAGCCCTAAGCTATTCAAATGACTAATTGAAAGTTGATTTGGGCTTTCCAGATTTTTCATCGAATATAGCTTATAAGCTGTTCATGTGGGGCCCACGTTGAAAAGCCAGAAGCCGCGCTTCGATCCTCCCCAACCGGCACCTAGCTAGCTAGTTTTACATAATATATAACTGCCTGCTTTGAAAAACACATTTAATTGAGATGGATGAAAATGGGAAAATTAAAAATACCTTAATAGGCAAAAAGAAATGTTCAATGTCAGAAAGCTTATGAAGAAAGGTCCAAGCGTGCCCAACCTCTTTAATTTGTAGTCAACAAACTCCCACCCTAACATAGACAATGTATTTGTGCTGAGAGAGAAACAAGCCCGAAGAGGAGCGAATGGCTTCAACCCCTAAGAAAAAGCCAAGCTGGCTGTTAACCTCTCTCCTTCAATACACTCCACTAAGCCACTTATGAAAGATTTTAATTCAGATTAAGTCATCTAAGTATCATTGTTTCGAGTACACATTTTTTTAGGGATAATTCAAAAATCTGAAATTATAGCCACCTTTTAATCTATTAGTAGCCCTCCTATAAACCGCATCCTGACTACGGATTTGACATCAATCCACAGTCAGGATTCATTCCACTCCTAAGATGGAACTAAGATTTTTAGGGTTTTGAATAGTTAAAACCCTATTTTTATTCTTTATAATTTTTTGGGTTGGCTAATTTGATGAAATGTACCGGTTTAAAACAATTGAAATCACTTAACTCCTGTTGTTGTCAATGACCCTGAAAATTGATACTATCCGTGCATACGTATACAGTTGACTTGCATTCAATTGAATTCAAGAAACTGTTTGATAACAGCTGAAAACGATTTATCACTTTTTATTTTGGCAAATAAGTCATTAAATAGTTCTTTAATGGCTGAAACATTTTTATTAGGAATCACGGAGTGGTGGCTCGGTCGGTTGGCACCTTAGCTGAGTAGTCCCAGTGGAAATGTGGATTTTTTTCGGTAGAATTCGAGTCCCACTATTGCTATGTTGAAAAGTTGTATGTATGCTGTATTAAGTACAAAAAAAACATTTTTATTACGATGCATCCTAAATGGGGTAAAACTTTCCATTACTTGAGCTATATATGTTTTCATTTCTTTTAAGATGAAAACATTATTGTTTTCCTTGCGTGTACATCAAAACAAATTAGAGGGGGTGAAAAACAAACTTTTCCCTATAAAAGGGGCTGAAAATAATAGCTAAAACATTTCACCCCTGATACTTTTATAGATAAACAAATAGAACTTATATGACTACTTTAATCACTAAAGACAAAATAATAACTTATTAAATTCAGCCACTTCAGCCTTGCTCAGATAGCTCATTAGCTTCAATGCTCCATAGCCTCTCTCTCTCTCTCTCTCTTTTACTTTCTCCAACGTTTTTCACTGGGGACCAACAGTGACAATTCAAAGAGAAAATGGTTCTTTCTTTAGACACTGTCTAGACAAATCGGCCGTGAAAGTAGAAAATTGCTTGACTTAATAGGATGGATGAGCGCATGGTCTATGGCTTGACAAAGACAAAATATATAGGGGTTTCACTTGATAATAGTTGGTCAGGAGAGCATGTTTTATTGCCAGACTACCAGCTTCTCAGCAGACCAAACTGTGGACCAAGATTAATTAAATCTGCAAGCTAGCTATCAGTCTTCAGTCCCAGCATTCCTTAGGCAGTGTAGTTGCCAAGGACCAGTCCAAAACAATGGTACTCAGAACCAGCCTGGTACCCTCTACATTTCTCAAGCCTAAAGAGGTATCTTTTGGACCAGATTGGCTCATTTGGACTGAAGAACTGGAATAAACAGCTAAACAAATCAATTAATGCAGCCACTCAACCTGCTAAAACTGAACCTAATGCTTTAATTAATTTCAATATTTATGGGCAAACTGACATCTGCTTTGTTGCATGGTCCATGCACCTCGGTATAATAGTCCAACCAAAACCCAGTTGAAGCAACTCACGTCTCTCTTGGTCTGGGTTTTAAATCGTCGTTGGTGTTGGTGAGAGAGAGAGTCAAGGGAGTAAAAAAAGACAAAATGTGTCATGAAGCGATTAATACGACAAAACCCTTCTAGGTCTGATCCTCTGTGATGAGTGGATGGCACACGGAAGTATTATATTCATGTAGGTCCAAACTGTGTCAAGACTCTGTACGAATGCTCTTGGTTGGAAGTCCACAACTTTAGGGTACTGGTAGACTAGCTATCAATGGAAAATATTTGCATCAACAACTGTTCGACCTATTGCCAGACCTAAGGTCAGTACTTCAGGTTCACTTGATATCACAATGGTCACTAGAAGGAGCCGGGTGATTTTGTAATGCAGACATGCTGTTGCTGATGAGGCTGTTGGTTGTTGGGGAAGTCAAGAATGTATAGGCCGGTCGATATCCCCAGAGATCTGCTACACTAATTATTCTTCACAATCGACAAAGGAAATATGCCGAAGGGATGTGACACATTAATTATAATTCAATTGTTGGGCTGCTGGAATCCCAAGTGGGTGATGGATCACTTAAATCAGTTAGTTCAAATTTTGGTCCCCCAAAGCCCCAATCCCTGCCTTGAATTCAAAAACGTTCGGATGCGTGGTTCCTCCTTACAAAGTTCATAAATATGTCCTACCCAACAACCATTGAATGCTCGTGAGGATATTGATAATGCTGGTTGATGTAACCGTTTTCGGCCACCTATCAATGTTTTGTAATCTTAAAATTTTTTGGCTAAGTACCTCGTAATTTGACCCGGTGGTGGCGTGCCTTAGTGACGAGCTACTTGGTGGTGAACTCCCTGGGGGAAAACTGCTTGGTGGCGAACTGTTTGGTGGCGAGCCCCGTAGTGGAGAGCTACTTGGTGACAAACTGCCGGGTGGCGAACTGCTTGGTGGTGCTCCCTGGTGGCGAACTGCCTGGTGGTGCTCCCTGATGGCGAACTGCCTGGTGGTGAACTGCTTGGTGGCGAACTGCCTGGGGGCAAACTGCCTTGGTGGCGAACTCCTTGGTGGCAAACTGCCTGGGGGCGAACTGCCTTGGTGGCAAACTGCCTGAGGGCGAATTGCCTGGGGGCGAACTGCCTTGGTGGCGAACTGCCTGGGGGCGAACTGCCTGGTGGCGAACTCCCTGGGGGCGAACTGCCTTGGTGGCGAACTGCCTGGGGGCGAACTGCCTGGTGGCAAACTCCCTGGTGGCAAACTGCCTGAGGGCGAACTGCCTTGGTGGCGAACTGCCTGGTGGCGAACTCCCTGGTGCGGCGCAATCCGACTGCCCTCAGCATGAGGTGGTCTTCTTTCCTTTGTAGGCTGTGGGAGATGAGGGACCTACGAGAACTTCATCTTTTCCTCCTCTTTGTAGGTGGCGGGAGCTGAGAGACCTACGAGAACTGAATATTTTCCTCCTCTTTGTAGGTGGCAGGAGCTGAGGGACCTCCGAGAACTCCATCTTTTCCTCCTCCTTGTAGGTGGCGGGAGCTGAGGGACCTCCGAGAACTCCATCTTTTCCTCCTTGTAGGTGGCAGGAGCTGAGGGACCTCCGAGAACTCCATCTTTTCCTCCTCTTCGTAGGCGGTGGGAGCTGAGGGACATGCGAGAATTGAATCAGAGGTCCCGGGGGTATTTTCCCGGTGGGGGCTCTCCGATGCTTAAGTTAACACTCTTATTGTAGAGAGCTTTGAAGATAATATGAGAGAGCTAGAGAGCAGGGTTGCTTCCCTTTTTTTTCCATCCTCCTCCCCTTTGGGGGGTGAGGTCTTTATATACCGGAGTCCTCGCGGGTTAGGTGGGTGAAAAGGCTCCAAACGGTAAGACTCGTCGCATCCTGTTAGAACCGGGGTACGGTGGTGAACTCCTCGAGGTCGCCAGGCTGGCGTTTGTGTCAGGCGGCCAGGTCGGCGCCTGGGCCGGATTGTCAGAGGGGTGCCTGCGTCAGTCTGCGGGTCAGTGTCTAGGCAGGTCGCCAGGTCGGCGCCTGTGTCAGTCGGCGGGTCAGTGTCTAGATCAGGTCGTCAAGCTGGCGCCTGTGTCAGTCGGCAGGTCAGTGTCTAGGCCAGGTTCGTCGGTGGGCGCCTTGGCCGGATCATGCGCTAGGCTGGTCCAGGTCGGCCAGGTCGCGCAAGTCGTGCGTAGTTCACGCAGGCCGCGCGCAGGCCGTGCGCGCGCCGCGCAGTTCGCGCACGCTGCGCATGTCGCGTGTGGGTCACCAACTTTGTAAGTTTGTTGGCTGGGTGTTTTCCTAGTTGTCACGAGGTGCCATGTGTCACAATTTCACTGGAGGGCCAAATTTGCCCTCATCAATAGCCCCCCACTCTCGAGCTGATAGTAACTCAGCGAAGGGAGTAGATTTCTTTTGGCCCGTAAGTCGATGAGCTAGTAAGTGCTGATCCAATTACTAGTGTGGCCCGTAGGCTTTGGGAGCGACTCGTAGTCTACTCTTGAGCGACTCATAGTTTACTCTTTTTTTGACTTTGCTCGTGCCGGAGAGGCGACCGGGTCTTGAGCAGTAATGTGGCCCGTAGGCTTTTGGGAGTGACTCGTAGTCTACTCTTTTTTGACTTTTGACCGTGCCGGAGAGGCGACCGAGTCTTAAGCAGTAATGTGGCCCGTAGGCTTTTGGGAGTGACTCGTAGTCTACTCTTTTTTGACTTTTTCCCATGCCGGAGAGGCGACCGGGTCTTAAGCAGTAATGCGGCCCGTAGGCTTGGCCTGCATCAGCTTCGTAATGCCGGTCACCTACTCCTACAAGAAGCTACTAGGGGCTCGACCTTCGGGGGTAGCACTACTAACTTTAGGTTGCCAGCTCACACGGGAGCCTTGGGAGGCTCGACCAGTAAGGGCGCCTATGTAGTCAGTTGGCCGCCAATTCCTACGGAAGCCACGAAGAGCTCATCTTTGTAGGGGGGACCTTGCGGAGAGGACTGATGTGGCATTATCTGAATTGAAAGTAAGGTTGGTAGAGCTACTTAGTCCTTTAGCTCCCTGCATAATCTCTGAGTTCATAAAAAATGTAAACTATAAAGCGATAGCTTCAATTTCTAAAAAGTGAGGACTTAGTTTTGGCAAGATGAGAACTTAGCTTTGGTAGGATGAGAACTTAGCTTTTTGTAGCGTGTTCCCATAGACGGCGCCAATTGATGTAACCGTTTTCGGCCACGTACCAATGTTTTGTGAGGTAAAATTTTTGGCTAAGTACCTCGTTATTTGACCCGATGGTGGCATGCCTTAGTGACGAGCTACTTGGTGGCGAACTCCCTGGGGGAGAACTGCTTGGTGGCGAACTGCCCGCTGGCGAGCCCCGTAGTGGAGAGCTACTTGGTGACAAACTGTCGGGTGGTGAACTGCCTGGTGGTGCTCCCTGGTGGCGAATTGCTTGGTGGCGAACTGCCTGGGGGTGAACTGCCTTGGTGGCGAACTGCCTGGGGGCGAACTGCCTGGTGGCGAACTCCTTGGTGGCGAACTGCCTGGGGGCGAACTGCCTTGGTGGCGTACTGCCTGAGGGCGAACTGCTTGGGGGCGAACTGCCTTGGTGGCGAACTGCCTGGTGGCGAACTCCCTGGTGGCGAACTGCCTGGGGGCAAACTACCTAGGGGAGAACTGCCTAGGGGCGAACTGCCTTGGTGGCGAACTGCCTGGTGGCGAACTCCCTGGTGGCGAACTGCCTGGGGGTGAACTACCTTGGTGGCGAACTACCTTGGTGGTGAACTACCTGGGGCGAACTGCCTGGTGGCGAACTGCCTGAGGGCAAACTGCCTTGGTGGCGAACTGCCTGGGGGCGAACTACCTGGTGGCGAACTCACTGGTGCAGCGCAATCTGACTGCCCTCAGCATGAGGTGGTCTTCTTTCCTTTGTAGGCTGCGGGAGATGAGGGACCTGCGAGAACTTCATCTTTTCCTCCTCTTTGTAGGTGGCGGGAGTTGAGAGACCTGCGAGAACTGAATCTTTCCCTCCTCTTTGTAGGTGGCGGGAGCTGAGGGACCTCCGAGAACTGAATCTTTTCCTCCTCTTTGTAGGTGGCGGGAGCTGAGGGACCTTCGAGAACTCCATCTTTTCCTGCTCTTCGTAGGCGGCGGGAGCTGAGGGACCTGCGAGAACTGAATCAGAGGTCCCGGGGGTATTTTCCCGGTGGGGGCTCTCCGATGCTTAAGTTAGCACTCTTATTGTAGAGAGCTTTGAAGATAATATGTGAGAGCTAGAGAGCAGGGTTGCTTCCCTTTTTTTCCATCCTCCTCCCCTTTGGGGGGTGAGGTCTTTATATACCAGAGTCCTCGCGGGTTAGGTGGGTGAAAAGCCTCCAAACGGTAAGACTCGTCGCATCCTGTCAGAACTGGGGTACAGTGGTGAACTCCTTGAGGTCGTCAGGCTGGCGTTTGTGTCAGGCGGCCAGGTCGGCGCCTGGGCCGGGTTGTCAGAGGGGTGCCTTCATCAGTCGGCGGGTCAGTGTCTAGGCCAGGTCATCAGGTCGGCGCCTGTGTCAGTCGGCGGGTCAATGTCTAGATCAGGTCGTCAAACTGGCGCCTGTGTCAGTCGGCGGGTCAGTGTCTAGGCCAGGTTCGTCGGTGGGCGCCTTGGCCGGATCATGCGCTAGTTGGTCCAGGTCAGCCAGGTCACGCAGGCCGTGCGCAGTTCGTGCAGGCTGCGCACTAGGCCACGCTAGGCCACGCGTAGTTCGCGCAGGCCGTGCGCGCGCCGCACAGTTCGCATAGGCCGCGTGCACGCGCCGCGCAGGTCGCGCAGGCGCGCGTCAGGCCGCACGCAGGTTACGCCAGGCCGGCCAGACTGGTGCCCGGGTGGGTCACCAACTTCGTAAGTTTGTTGGCTGGGTGTTTTCCTAGTTGCCCCGAGGTGCCACGTGTCACAATTTCACTGGAGGGCCAAATCTGCCCTCATCACTGGTGTTTGTCCACACAATTAATGATAAGCTTTTTTTTTAATCAAATTTAATGTAACGGCTAGAGTTATTATAACTTACAAAAAATTATTCATCACCTGGCGTCAAAAAATTTAAAAAGAAAGGAGAAAAAAAAAAGTTAGTCATCACCTCCTAACCTATGAGTTGCGGTCAATTCTCATATATAATTTTTTTTTTTTGCTTATTTCTTTCATATAGTTATGGCTATCAATTGGACTGGATTCGGTCTAATCAAATCCAATCCAATACTTGTCCATTTACAAATGGATTAGACCAAATTCACTCCAAATCCATATAAATCAAGTCTGATCCATTTTAAATAAAATGCAAATGGATTGAATGTCCAATTCCAAATTGAATTAAACACCAAAATAACATGCAAAATCCAAAAAATATACAAAAAACACTACAGCACCTGCTGTAATTCAATCCGTCCAATTAAAATGCAAACGGATTGGATTGCGTCCGATCCATTTCAAAGTGAATGAATAAAAGTATTTTTGTAAAAGTACTTTTTTAGAAGTGCTTTTATAATACTTTTGTAAAATTGCTTTCGTCAAAGTGCTTTTAGAACAATACTTTTGTAAAAGTGCTTTCATAAAATTATTTATAAAAGTTCTTCTATAAAAGTGTTTTTATAAAAATGTTTTTTTCTTAATTTGGTCATTCTCTAATTGTGATGGCACAAAGTTTAATTTGAAATACTACATTTCTCCTCATTGAATTCTCACTCATTAAGTCTTATATTTAGGGTATTAACTCCCATTCTTTCATTGAATTCTATATTAACTAACTATATTAAAGAAAAATAAGTATGACAAAGAATAATTTTTTTTTATTGATAACAAAATAAAATACAAATTTAAAACCAAACCCAAAAATGGATTTGTTTTATTGTTTGGTGGTGAATCAACAATTCAACATTTTAGGTCAAATGTGTTAACCCTAGGTTTCCTAATCTATTTTGTTTATTTTAGGTCAAATGTGAGTCAACAGTTGGCACCTTGCAAATTAATCTATTTTGTTTATTTTATAATATTTTCCCTATTCTATATTTAATATTTTTAGATCTATATTAATTTTATACAAATTTACAAAGCTTCATTAATTTTAATTGATTTGATAGAAAATCTAAATATATAAAAAAATGAATCAAATTCAAGTCCATGATCTATATATCTATTGATATCAAGCAAATCCAATAGGGGTGAGCATGGGTCGGTTTGGTTTGGTTCCATTGTAGAACCTGGAACCTACCCTATAGGGGTCGGTCCTAGGATTTTGGAATCAAAATCTACCCTGTGAAGGTCAATTACAAGGCCAGTTCTGGCCTTGATGGTTCTAGGGTCAGCTCTAAGGTCTATCGTGGAACTTGTTCTTTGTTTACTCTCCCCCTTGAAAAAAAAAACATGTTCTTTAAAAACTTGATTTTCAATAAATATGATATATATAGTTTACAATTTATATTATCTTTATCGATTAAATTGAGTAAGTTAATATGAAGACTATCATTATATGGTTCAAAACTTATAATTTAAATTTTGTAAAAATTACCTTTTAAATTACTTACTATACACATTCAAATATTAACATAAAAACAAAAATGATCAAATCACTTAAAGTAATTCAATGGTCAAGTGAGATCATGGCCTTTGTAACCATGACTGCTTGGGTTCAAATCTTCACACCCCCAAAAGTATTCCGAGGTTTATTTCAAGGCAAGTTTGGTTCCAATGCAGGACCACCAAGGTCGACTCCACCAAGGCCAATCAAGGCCAGTTCATCGGGTCGGCTCGGGTAAGGTAAAACCTTAGACCCTGAAACCGGCTTATGTGATGTCAGTTCCAAGAATTTGGAGTCAGATCCTACCTTGTAACAGATTGGATAGGGTCGGTTCAAGGCTGGTTCAAGATCGATTCTATTCAATTTCAGATAAAACCTATCCATTTGCTCACCCCTAAAATCTAGATCGCAGATTCTTATCGGATTGGATTTAGAAATGTTCCTATCTAATTTCAATCAAGTTTGTTTACAGCATTGATCTGTTTACAACATTGATTTTGCTTATGTTAATTGTTTGACTACCTATATTCTTTATACATCATGGTCAAATTGGGATTATTGAAGAGAGAGAAACTTACAAACCATATTTTGTAAGTTGTAAACTTTGAGATCGTAGTGAAATTTCGCTCTGTTTAATCCATTGAATGGGTACCATTATCATTGCCGTTGCGTTTTGGGCTGATCAGTACAAATTTGTCTTAGATTTTTTTTTTTATTCTAAAACATTTTCAAAATGTTTTGAGTACAAATGCAAATATACACAATATAAATACATACAAAATAATACAAAATATAAGGTTTTGCACCCTACATATTTACATTTGTACTTCTTCCAAACTAAACCAAAACATTAAATTATTGTTTCTAAGACACATGCTTTTTCTTAATTGAATTAACACTCCTATATGATGTGACAGTACATATTTTTCATAAATATATTAATCAACCCAAAATACAATAACAATACAACACCACTATACCAAATACCCTATTAGTGTTCTGGTGTTAGAATAACCGGAGTTATAACATTGTCAAGCCATTTTATGGGTTTGTACTTTATGGAATCAATCGTTTTGTTATCGGTGCTTGTCTTTTCTAATTACACTGTCTTCTAAAATCAAGCTGTAGCAGCTGAATCTCCTTTTAATATCCTTCATCGTTCTGTGGTGGGTTATGGGTTAAGATAGTAGGGGTGAAAATTGAATGGGTTGAGTGTGGAGGTGTCAATGGACCGTTTTGGGTTGAATTTCATTCAAATCAAAATTATTTTCAACTGATTAGACGGACTAATAAGACATTGAATGGGACCAGTCTGTATTTAATAATCTTGGATTGGTTTAGACTCAGTTCATTCATAATGGATTTATATTGGATTGGGTCAAATTGAGCTAATATCCGATCTATTGATAAAAGATAAAAATACAGAGGTCAATGGATCAGGTTTGAATTGGTACCAATCTAAATTAAATCAATTTGAACAAATTGAACAGTCCAAATTAAATATTAAATTAGACAATTCAAAATGGTCCAAAATATTCATCTGATTGGTTTTGACCTTGTCCATCCCACTAAACACACACCCTAAGTACTCATTTATGATCTTTCTTAATTCTTATATATTTACGACTATGGGTCCAAGTCCAACCCAACTAACTTACGTGAGTTTAAATCAACCCCCATAATTTCTCACAACATCCCAGAAAAATCGGCCCACTAGATTCCCAATATTCAAAAACCCTTGTGATATCGTTGGGACTGGTTAACATCCCTGCAAGGGAAAAGATGCATATTGTTTATCCTAGTGCGCTTTTTTATGTTTCTGTTAATCTTTAAACAATAATATTTGATATTACACTGTCTATTGGAATAAGAACAAGCATGCAGAATCAATGTGCTTGGCTTAGTCTGACGTGAAGTTCTTTTCTAGGCTACCAAACTAATTTGGGCTCAGCCCTGACTAATTTGTGAAGCTTCTTCTCTGGGTTGGCCGAGGCTGGGCTGCCCAGTGATCAGCTCACTCCACCCTGACTTACCTGCCATCTATCTTTAAGGGGCAACCGGATAAGGTGTGATGTAAAGTCATGAGTATTTGGCAATATATGGGATAGATATTGATCTGACTTGCAAGATCCAAGATGCGAAATGAAAGGAATATTTGTAGCAATGTCAAAACAGTCTCATAGGGTTTAGGGCTGTCAATGGACTCTGAAAATCCTATTTGATTACTTAAAATTCTTATGTTAATAATTGCATCCATTTAATAATGGGATTGGATGAAGATGTGGATGTTAGTCTGTTTGATTTGAACAAAAGCCAGTCAAATAAAGGAGTTCTAAATAGGCATGTAGACCTAATTTGGGTATATGTGAGAGCAAAAACCAATGTAAGAACACTTGTGGAAGAGATAAAGGTTCAACACTTAATCCTTGTTTATTCGCTCTAGTCATAAATGGATTAACTAAACATATTCAAATAGAGGTTCTATGGTGCGTGATGTTTGCTAGTGACACAATATTAATTGATGAAAGCGGTAAAGGATTAAATGTAAAATTAGGTTTATGGACAACTACGTTAGAAACGGGAGGTTTTAAAATAAGCAAGACTGAAATGGAATATGTGCGATGTAAATATAATAATAGGAATGCATATTAGGGTAGTAGGGTACACTTAAGAGGTGTAAATTGGGTCGTGCCGCCCATGGCTTGACATGATGGATTGTAGGCCATGCCTGGCACGACATGATCGTATGGGCCATGCCGGGCCTGGGATTTCAGGTCCATGGGTCAGTACAGCATGGCACCACTGAGCGGGTAGTGGCCTGCATGCCGACGTGGCCCATATATAATTATAATATACATAATTTTATTTTCAAGTTTATTATATTATTTCATTTTGTTATTGCATATATAAACAATTGTATAAATAAAAATTCATATAAAATAAAAATTTAAGTTTTTTCTTTTTACTTTTTGTATATTTTTAATTTATGTTAAAATTTTTATTATTTTTTAAAAAAATTTAAAAAACATGGCTTGGTCTGATCTACGGCCCAGCCTGGCCCAAGGCTTAACCCATGAACCAGCCTTGCCTGTGGCACGGCATGGGCCCATGTGGACTCGGGTTGTGGGCCATGCTGGGCCAAAATATCATAGGGGAGGGAAGCATGGCCCAACTCGACCCACGGGCTGACACGACACGGCCTGCACTTTACACGGGCCGCATGTCGGACGTGTCATGTTGGCCCAGTACAGCCCAATTTCCACCTCTAGGTACACTTAGGATTAGAAATCAAAAGATATCGTGGCACAATTCATAATAAAGATATTGAATATGAAATGGAGGGGTGCATGCATATGGAGCATGATAGGCAAATACAACTTGGACAAAAGAAAATTTCTATAAAATAATTGTAAGGCCAACCATGTCATATAGAGTAAAGTGTTGAATAGTAAAAGAATCATCATGTCCAAAAAAATGAGTGTGGTAGAAATGCAAATGTTTATGTGAGTTATTGGTAAAAGTAGAAATGACAGGGCTAGAAAAGAAGTCATGTGAAGTCTAGCAATAGATCCAATAGTTGATAAAATAAGAGAAAAACAGACCGGAATGTTTTGGTCAATGTGCATGGAAAACCATCTATAAAACTTGTTGGAAAGAGTAATCTATTACAAGTTGAAAATACCAAAAGAGATGGGGCAGACTGAAAAGGGTTTAGGTGGTAGTAATAAGAAATAATTTAAGCACGCATAAAAGTACCAGGGATCTGATACAAATCCAGCATAATAAAATTGTCAAGAAACCTATACTGAGAGCATTTTTCTCTCCATTGCATTTGGATTAAGGCTCAATTTGGAAAGAGAACAATACAAATACATATAAAATAATACAAATTACAAGTTTTTGCACTCTATATATTGTATTTATACTACTTCAAAGTATAAATACAAACATATACAATACAAAATCTTGTATTTATACTGTACATATTTATATTTATATTATTCTCAAATAAAAAGTATAAATACAAATATGTACAAAATAATACAACATTCAAAGTTTTACATTCTACAAATTTGATCGCTGTGCATTGAATATTCAGTTCTCACAAACCGATATTCACACTGTTTTCAACTTTTCATAGCCACTTGCAATCTTATATTAGAAATATCTCCAGATTTATATATTTTTATCTATAAGAAGATATTTCCGATATACAGCTGCAAATGACCATTTGTGAGGACTGAATCCGATCTCGCATGCACCAATTGTATTTAACCAATAATAACATTCTACCTCAGTCAGTCAGTTACGCCAAGTCAGAGATTGGAGTGGTTTTGGGCCAATTTCACTTGATGGCTGTTTTGGGATATTATTTCCAAGACATTATTTTAGGAAACAGCCCTGACATAACCATCAAATGATCTTTTTGATCCCTACCAAAAAATTAATATAAAAAAAAACAGAAAAAAAAAAAACTAATCCGTTATATATCTTCTGAAAGAATTTGATAAGATTGTAACTTCTGCGGTAAGCAAATAAATGAACGAAAAGTGAAGTGGGCTTTAGTGGAAAGAATGATACGGGAGTTCTGTATGCTCTTCGGATCAGATTTACAAGTCTCAGTTAGTAATAAAATCCAACGAGAAAGATGATATGATTATACAAAAGGCCAAGGATGTGATGATGGGTGGTATAAGCAATTTATTGTTTGGGTAATGATACGGTTTTTCTATTACGTCTTATATCCTTATTCCTTGGTTTCAGAAAATTCCAACAAGAGTACTTTCAACAAAAAGTATTGTTTTGGGGAAAGTAAGGAATCAAACCCAAACAAACAATTGAAAATACAATAAGAAAAAGAAAATTATTTCATTTTGTGTTGTGTTGCAGAGTTTTGGATCTTAACACTTGTTTGGTTTGAAGAAAAAAGTAGGAAATGGAAGGGAAATGTAGGAAAATCTTTGAAAATCTTATATAACTTTTTTGACCTTTTCCTACATTTTCCTTCAAACCAAACACAACCTTAAGGTTTGCGGGAAGATGAGTATGGTATTAATTTATGATACCAGTTGATTGGTTATTAGTTCTTTAAGTATATGTTTGGCATTGATGCCGCAGTTGCAGCACTGTTATTTGGCTGATGTGTGGGTTGGAAACACCACGGTGCATTTTTTTTTGTTTGGAATTGTTGCTGCCAGGTAGGACATTTCTTGGAGCAACAACAATTTTTTATGTTTGGTACTAATGTTCCAGGAAACGTTTTTTACACTTCTACCCATTATCTAGTGTCACATCACCGTCTTGTTAGTAGCAACGAGCTGCAGCCCCAAGAAACACTAAATTTGGCGTTGCTCCAAGCCATGCCTTCCCGATTTTCAAGGTGTGGCTTGGAGCACCGTTTACTATAGAAAAACGGTTCCAAAGAGGTGGTTGTTTCCTGGAGCACCATTTTTTCCTACATGGCACTGATGTGGCATCGTTGCTCCAGGAAACGACAACAATACCAAACAGCCACTAAATATCTGTTTATGGTATCATAAGAATTTGCATTAGTGCCCCACATGTGTCCCACGACCCTCTCACCATGGCAAGTAGGGGTGGATTCAAGCTAAGCCGAACCAAATACTTGGCTATTCGATCTCAGCTCTCAAAAACAGTGTTAGGCTTGAGGTTGAGTTTGAGCTCAATTTGAGCTAGAGACTTGAGCTCGAACTCGTGTCGGTTCAAAAGGTCACAAGTTTGAGCTCGTGTTGGACTCCAACTTTGGATCGTACCCATTCAAAATTTGGTCCGACTTTGGATGGTACCCATTTAAAATTTGGTAAAAGCTAAGCAAGCCTGAACCTGACCATGAACAGATCTACTTGCACCTGATCTGTTCCTACTCCCTGCCCCTGATTACCTCGCGTTATGTAAACCATGTAGTGAGACTAGTGACACTGCTGGGCCATCTGCTTCTCTATTTTAAATTAGAGTGAGGAACTCCCCTCTTCTCCATTCACGGTACTCTATTGCAATTCATCTAACCAATTGATTGACATCTAAATAAAAGTTGGGTTACCCTTAACTTGCCTCCCAAAAGCGGAAAAAAGCACTTTTGAGCGTCTTAATCAAAACTTTTTACTCGTATCTGACATCCATGGATGGGCCCATTGAGTGACAATCTTGACATCTAGCCATACTTGTCATTTTCATATTTTTAAGAGGTGAGCCATAGTTGTCATTTTCATACTTTTACAGGTGGATTGTACATGGATAATGATTGAAATTCATATAATTCGATTCGGGCGTGCAATTGGAGTGAGGCCCATCCACCTAAAATCTAGAATTCTCATTGGTGACTTTGCCAATGAACTTCTTTCATTGTGAATTGTAATTCCGATTTCAATGAGAATGGGGATGTAACAAATTGCTTGTAAAAATAATTGAAAGTTAATAGTTTTCTTAGGCTGCGTTTGTTTGGGTCTAAATATTGATTGGTATAATTAAACACTTTGGTCCGGTTTTGTTGGTGTTTGGATGGAGTGTAGTTAAACATTGAAAATTGGTACAAAATTAAACTTGCATCGAATTTTACGTAAATGCAACTTTGATAGAAACAATGTAAATATTTACATTGATAGTCCCACTTTCCATTTACAATGGTCAATAACTTTAAACCAACTGGTGTACAATTCCATTGGTGTAATTTTATTTTTATACTGCATTCAAATGCAACCTTAAGTTAATTTGGATTGATTACAAATTTCGTATCAAGTCCAATTTTAGATCTATTTGTTTGTAAGTATGATTTGCATATGTGATACAATATTTGCATTTTTTTGTTTGTCTCATTTGCATTTATTTGCAGTGCAAAAAAATTGCACTATCTCCATTTTTTTTCATGTAAGGTGGAGACTATATTATTTAAGTTCCTATTTTACTTATCACAAACAAATAAGACTAAGTCAAATATGAAGCAACAGTAAGACTAAGTCAAATATGAAGCAACAGTAAACCAGAATTTAGACTCAGCCCTTTTGCACTCCCATGCTCAGTTTGTTTGGTGCAAATGCCTTATAGGAGTCCAGAAGACCTAAGTAAATTCTGGACTTCTTTGCTTCTGATTATGCCTTATCTTATTTGTTTGTTACTCGTAAGAAGTAAAATAGGAAGTAAATAAAGTGTCTTCCACTTTAAATGAAAAGAGAATAGAGGTAGGAGGAGGATTATTTAAAGTGTCTTAATTCCACTTTAAATGACTGTTTTCCTTCGTGGTTTTCGGATATTGGAATGACTGATCGGGCTGTTGGCTCCTCTTAGGATTAGTTTCTCTCCTGTGTTGTAGTTTTTTTAGCCTCCTTTGGTTTTCTCTGTTTGGATTGGATGCAGCCGAACACAGACTAGGAAATTATTTTCAAAAGAAAGTGAAATCATTTTCTAATTTTCTTCGCATTTGTTTAACTTGGAAAATAAATTCAAATTGTTAAGAACTTTATGGGAATCACATAATTTGATCAAACCTTGTGCTTGGAAAATGACTTAAAAAATAATAAAAGAATATCATTTTACTTTCAACTTCTACTCATCACTTTAATTCTCATAAAATATTCATTTTTTTATGTTCATTTTGCATGCAATCAAGAAGCATTTTTCGTGTTTCTGGAAAAGCTGCTCCACACATTCCGTTTTTACTTTGCTCCCACAAAAAACCTATAAAGTAGTATTACTATATTAGAGGCATGTTTCTTCATTTGTCTTGTTTCCCCTTTTAAGACCCACATATGACATCAACCAAATAATAGTGAAGGAAAAGAATGAGTTAAGAGTTAAAGCAATTTCGATTGCAGTAGGAATGTGCAATGTTGAAAAAAATTATGATGTCGTTAAAAACACTGGGTCCCATTATTCTTAAGGGCTGTGCTTGGTTTAATATAAAATATGAAAAAAAAATAGAAAGTTGAAATTCCTTATTAAGACTCTTCATGTTTCTCTCTTATTTTTCTGTAAAACCGAATATAGACAAAGAACTAAAAGAATTATTTTGAAACAAGCAACCCAATTGAGGGTATTTTGCACTTTATTTGTTAGTTAGGCTGCGTTTGGAAATGATGCAAATAAGTGTGAATGCAAACATGTAGAGTGTAAAATGATTCATATAAATTACAAAATTGGGTTAATTTTATATTGACAAATTGACCTTCTTATTAAACAGAATTTTAGCTGTAATGAATGCAAATTTGAATTTCAATAAAGCATATGTTTTTTTTTTTTTTTATCAGAAGCCCACTTGAATGCAAATTTACTTCTTTTTTATTAATTGTACTTTTACATCTTATTATCAATATAAATATGCATTGGTCTGTCATTTGTCAATGCATAAATGTAGTGTTGCCAAACACTGGCAAAGGTGAACCAGAGTGCAAATTTACTCTAAATTGAGATTTATACTCCGTTTGCATTATTTCCAAATGCAGCCTTATTTTAATTCATGCAAGACAAAAGAATGTTTATATTTTACAGTTCAGCTACCATGCTTTCATTGATATTGGTTATATGTTAATCAGATCATAACCAATCATATGCTTTTCACTGATATTGGTTGCATGTTATTTAGATTTCAACCATTCATATAAAGTCTGTTTACCTTTTATTGATTTACATTTCATAAAGTGTATTTACCATTACATTCAATCAGTCACATATTTTATAAACACAATATAGTGAATGCACTATAGATTTTTCCTTTATGGTTGAACAAAAAACACGTATGAATGATTGTTACATCTCATGGCTAGATTTGGTTATGTCATGCTTGTTTTAACAAAACAGCATTCTCCAATTGTCTATCCTGCTTGGAATGGAACTATTTTCTATAACATTCAAACAAAAAGTATTTTGCCAAAAAAAAACCTTTATTCATCATCATCCAATTTTTTTCCCAACTATATGGGGTTGACTATATAAATCCTATTTTGCCAATATTCTATTTTGTTTAGTCATTTAGTACCATATCTATTATTAAATTATAGAAATTTAAATAATTTATTATTACTTATACCAAGTCTTTCTCCATTTGCCCCCAATTCTTCTGAGTTCAGATCTGCGCCCCACAGTGTTCCCAATGCATGGCGGGGATATGTTGTGAGACGTTGTGGGGTGCCCCTTTTGGGGCACAGATGTGAACTCTGTTCTTCTAACCTCTTCAACTTGTAAGAGAGCATTTTTTCCAAGTGTCATCATGGTATTTTATGCATGTGACTTAATCATCTTAATCTACTTTTCAACTTTCCAAAAAGTATAATTTTTTTTTTCAATATAAATGCACATATGTATATATGTGTGTAGCAAGTGCCATATATCCTTTTTTTTTTTATTCCTTAAAGGAAATCCATTAAACTAGAGAGTTTCAGCTTCAACCAAATGGCATCTTATCTTCTCAACAAATAGTATACAAAGAGTATTAGTTTTTTCCAATGTTTTCAACCCGTCCTTGACCAAGTCGGTCGAATCGTTCAAACTATCATTTGGCTAGGATTTCAGGTCCGGTTCAATCAAGACCCGTTAGATGGTCAAAATAGTTGACTTGGTCTAAAACTATTCGACCCGACCGGTTCAACAGTTGACACATTTGATCTGGTGATCGGGTCGCGGGTTGCATACTCGATGCATACAAAACTTTCAGAGGCCATAACTTTGAACTCCGATGTCTAGTTGGGTTTTTTTTTTTTTGTAACTTTTTGAGATATATGCATCCCAAGGGTCGTAAGCCCTTTGCCTCGCTATTTTCACAAAAAAAACTTTTTTTTTTTTACCTCAAATTGCAATTTTTAATATTTTATAAACAAAAAAATTTAAAACTGAATTAAAAAGCATCTATTAAATATAAAGTCATACATATAACATATTTAAAACATATTTATACATTATTTATTGTTAAAATATATTTATTTATACACTATATATATATATATACCCGAACGGTCAAACCAGTGACTCACGAACCAAAGACAAAAATGATTCGGTCTCCAGGCCGGTTTTTTCTAATATCAAACATATTGCTTAATCCTTAGAGTTGGTGTCCATCTACTCTTAGAAAAAGTAAGAATAGCTAATTCCGTAAGAATTTTAGACACGTGGGTGCCTATAAAAAATTACCCACTTGATGTGTGGTACATATTAATCTTTTTAATTTCATTATGAATATTTTAAATGGTGTGGATATCATTCTTTTAGATTAAACAAGTTATTAAAAAAAAAAACAAAAACTTGATGCCAACTGAATGGTGGCTCACTTGGCACGTAATCTAGGTATTCTTAGGTAAGGTGCGATTTGAAGCCCCGTTATCGATTTTCACTACCTTTGAGAGAAGTAAATAATGTTACTAAAAAAATACTGTGCTATATATGTCAAGGAAAAATTGAAATACGACCCTACGAGAAATAATTTTTAAGAAACTCATAATAAATATTCAAGATAAATAGTGAATCTCAAATAAAATGTACATCTCATTTCTTAGACTAAACCAAGTCAGACCAAATCGTAATAAAAATGGTTTGATCCGGTTGAATTTATCTAATTCAATTTTTATCTAAACCAAACCTCCAATTCAATTTTTAGAAACCTATATATTTATTAATTAATTAATGAATCAAATTAACAATTAACGTAAACTAATAATAGGTGAAACAAAGTAGATCAGAATAGTGGGTCCATACTTAATATAGGGGTAATTATCCAGCGTGTTATATATATATATATAGCTCCCTCTAGATGGTGTTTGACATAATGTTGTTTTATAATTTTTTATTAAATATTTAAATTATTACAGTCAATACAAAACCAGCTCAGAGAAATGATTTATTATTTTAAGGGATCTTTGAATGTACCACGTGACGTTGCCCCCAGCCCCACATTGGAAACGTGGAAATGATGTCTGTTATACTCATAACGTGCAAAGAAACCCATTACCCTTATACCCATGCATGAATTAATGCGTGAAGTGAACGGGCATCAGCATTCAGCATTCAGCAACCGTACGTGATTATTTATGTGGCCATGCCACAGGTCAGTTACTTCGAACAAGACGAAAACGAAATGCATCGATGCCAAGCCAAACACGACCAGCCTCTGATCTAAAACGTTCGTTGAATCAGATCCAGTTGACCAGACAAAACTGAATTTTGAACTGTCAACCGTCTGGATTGCGATTGCTATACGCCTATACCCGTAATCACATCCACTGCAATACCCCTCCCAGCCTCTCTGTCTCTGACCACCTCCAGAGTCCAGATAAAATGAAAGAAAGTTGCAGAAGAACGTAACGATCAATCCACGAAATGGCGGGTAAATAACGGTACGGTTGGCTCGCAGTAGCGACACACACAGCCAATTCCTCTGGCTCTCTTCAGTTCTCGGTCCCTCCTGCACCGGCGACAATGCCCGTCTCCCGGTCTCCACACGACACATGGGACTGCATGCTTCCGGGCCCACCTAGCCGGAACAATGGCGGATCTGCCCACTGCAGCACCAACGGCCTCCTAGCTTACGGTGCTGGGAGCAGCGTCGTCGTCGTCGATTCGCGAACCATGCAGCTCATCTCTGTACTCCCCATGCCCGCCCCCTCAACCTCCCCAATCGGCCTCGCCCCATTCGTCACGGCAGTCTGCTGGACCCCGCAACCCATCCGCCGCGACCTTCTCACCCATGAACCTTCCAATTCTCACCTCCTCATCGCCGTTGGCGACCGCCAGGGCCGTATCGCTCTCTGGGACTTCCGACTCCGACAGGTCATTCTCTGGTTGGAATTCGATTCTCCTCCCTCGCTGGCCTTTTCCGATAAATCGAAACCTGGGATTCAGGATCTCTGTTGGATCCGTGCCAAAGCCGATTCGTTGATTCTTGCCTCCATAAGCGGCCCCTCTCTTCTTTCTCTCTGGAATACTTCCAATGGCAGATGCATATGGAGATACGACGCCTCCCCTGAATACTTTTCCTGCATTCGTCGCGATCCATTTGATTTCAGGCATTTCTGTGCATTGGGGCTGAAAGGGTTTCTGCTCTCAGTTATTGTCCATGGAGAGGAGGAGAACGACGTTGTGATTAAGGAGCTTCATGTCCCGACTTTCAGTGACTTCAGAGAGTTGCACAAGGTTGAAAAAGAAGGGGGTAATAATCCGGCGACTTCTCCCGCGCTCGCGGTGTTTCCTCTATTTATCGTGAGGTTCTCATTTTCACCACAGTGGAGGTACATTCTATTTGTTACTTTCCCCAAGGAGTTGGTAGTGTTTGATTTACAATACGAGACCTCACTAGCTTCTGCTTCACTACCCCGCAAATGTGGCAAGTTTCTGGATGTTCTGCCTGATCCCGATAACGACTGGCTTTACTGTGCTCACCTTGATGGCAAAATAAGCATCTGGAGGCGGAAGGAGTATGTGCCCACACTTGGATCTTCTTTGTTCTTGTTTCTTTCTTGTTTCAGAATTCAAGTCAATATCAATACATTCTTGTGTCTAAGAAACCATAAAGTGGTTATCTACATTTTACAATTTGAACTATCTATCCTCTATTGTTCTGACGTGCTTTAATTCCATTTACAAATGCATGAAACCATAGATAAAAAGTTGGAATGCAGTTGTTTCTTTGTTAGTAGAGAAGTAGCCTTTGACTGATCCATTCACCAATATAGAGTAATGACATGTTTGCAAAACATCCCTTTATCCATTTCACCCTAAAGCCACTATTCTCCATTACCAATTCTATCAAAGACCAATCAACAAAATCATCAACTTACATGCCCACCCCTTAAAAAAACAAGAAAAATTTACATACCCATCCCGGTTCCCCCTCCTTTTGATATCCTCTACACATCCATTGGCTATCAAAATTTGATCTACGATTTGTCTTCCTTGGATGAAATATCCTTGATTTTTAGATATCATTGTGGTGATTCTTCTTTTATCCAAAGTGAGAGGACCTTCAAAATGACTTTTTAAAGGTTACAAGAAAACTAATAGGTCTAAAATCCATAGGGTGGAGAACCTCAGTTTTTTTTTTTTTTTTTTGAAAGCATAATGAATAACTCCTCTCTCATCTCATAAACTTTTTTTGATAAGTTTCCTCTCTCATGGAATTCGTTAATGGCCTTGAACAGATCATTTTTTTGATATCTCAACACTCGTGGAAGACATCATTGAGAATCCATCACATCCAGGGGCTTTATCTCTTGCCTTAGAGAATACTACTTCTTTAGTTGGGATTTGGTTAAAGTATTTTGTTCTTTTAAACCTGAAGTATGACTACATGCAACATTAGAATCTTATTCTAGGAAACTGTTTTGGTATTCAATTCTTAGAATACCTATTATCTTTGCCAAATGAAAGATGGGATTTCTCATCATTTGGAGATTGTATACTCAATTTCTTTTTTCTGTGCATATTTTTTTCTTACCAAAAAGCCTCTTGAGACACTACCTTCTTTTTACTGTTTTTACCCTGGACTTAGGCTATACTTACTTGCTTCTTATTGCAGGGGAGAACAAGCTAGCAGGATGTGTGTGATGGAAGAAATAATGCCCTCAATTGGCACATCTGTTCCTTCTCCTGCTCTTCTTTCTGTCATCCTCTGTCAATCAGAGGCAATGCTCCAAAACATTGTCAAGATTTGTCCTAATTCATCTCATGATTCACCTGCTGAGGATTATGATACCCCATTAGATTGTTATAGCAAGTCTGATCTTGTTCCTAAGGCACATATAATCTCCATTACTGATGATGGGAAAATATGGAACTGGCACCTCACTGCTGAAGGGGCTAGAGATTCTTTGGAGGCTATTAGAAAGGCATGGGTGTCTAATTCCAGTGAAGTGACAGCCCAAGAGAAACATAATAAAACAATAGATGTTTCCACTCATGGGCCTTTATTTGAGGCAGTTAAGGAATCAGGGCCTATAAAGAGAAGTTCTAGTCGAACATCAAAATCAGCGCATACCATTGGAGACTTATCTTTTAAGGTTGGTAAGCACTCTTTTAGATGAATATTATATATGCTTCGCATGACTTTATCTTTTCTGGTATTTAGGAGGGATTGAGGGACTAGAAAATAATATCTAGTATATATAACATGAATAATGTGGAGGCTAGTAATTGATGGTTTCTTGTTCTTCCTTTCAACAACTTGAATATGATAATTGGAACTTAACTATTTCTTGACATTGTTATTCACTTCCATTGTTTCTTGTCCCTTGTGGAGGGGAAGCATGGAAAGGTTTTTAATTTTTGGATGAATACAGGAATCATGGAAAATTTCTCATGTAAAATTCCTACAAAAGGGAATGGCTGCATTTTGTACTTCTGTACTACAATTGCAGAAACTTTAGTTGTGATTTCAAAAACATTGACTTGGGGGAGGGAGACTAGACAGATATAAGTAAAAACAAAGGTATAATGGGTGTTCTCTTTACAATCACAAAACTTGAATTAAAATTTCACAAAGGAAGGAGATGAAGAGTCTCAATACTGCAAAAGTAGGTTTCTACTTCTTAGGAAAGCAAACAAAGTTTCAACAAGAACTTTCAAATTTTCACTACAAGTGGAAATGAGAGAACAAATAACCTTTTATTAAGTTGATGTGGAGTGCCCACAAGGGGTAGGGTTACAGTAGTTTTAATAGTGATTTCAGAACGTAGGAAGAATTGTGAATAGATCGATTACCCCTAGTTCAGTTCTAGGTCTGGTCAAGAAGAAGAAGAAGAAAGGGTCCGATCAAGGAGAAGAAAAGTTACTTCTCTCAGCCGACTTGTATTTATACTCTATGTGTTGGATTACAAAAGACAATGTTGTCCCTCATTAAGCATGGGACACACAACTTAAACTCAGACAAAATAGACTATTCAACCTTAATTAGATAGACAAAAGACTTAACTACCCTTGTACTGTCGACTCTAACACTCCCCCTCAAGCTGGAGAATATATATCATATAGCCCTACCTTGTCACATACGTAATCCGCTCTTCCCTGACTCAGTCCCTTCGTAAACAGATCTGTCCACTAGCTTCCTGAACTCACATGAGCTGTATTTATCACTCCATCAATCACCTTTTCTCGTACAAGGTGGCGGTCAAATTCAATATGCTTTATTCTCTCATGGAAGACTGGATTAGAAGAAATGAGTACAACAACTTGATTATCACAGTACAACCTCATGGGCCTGTCAATTAAGAACCCCATTTCCTGCAAAAGATTTTTCAACCACACTAGTTCACATGTAGTATGAGACATAGCCCTGTATTTAACTTCTGCGCTGCTCCTTGCCACCACTATTTGTTTCTTGCTCTTCCAAGTTACCAAATTTCCACCAAGGAAGGTACATTACCCTTCTATCTCAAGAGTTTCTCCACTTTTGTATAACATTAAGGTACAATACCCTGTAGTAGACCTCCAATCAGACATAGATCCGGCCCAATCAGCATCTGTATACCCTTCTATCTCAAGAGTTCCTCCACTTTTGTATAACATACCATGACTTGGAGCACCCTTCAGGTACTTGACTATTCTTAGTCTTGCACTGCTTCCCAATGTGGGACCTGAGGATGCTTCATAAAATGACTCACCATGCTTACAGGAAATGATATATCTGGGCGAGAAATAGTCAAGTAGTTCAATGTTCCCACCAACCTCATGTACCTTCCAGGATCATCAAACTCTTCACCTGCATCAATACTCAACTTAACATTCAGTTCCATGGGTATTTCAGCTGGTTTGGCACCCAACAACCTTGTTTCTTCAAGTAAATCAAGGACATATTTCCTTTAGTACAAGTTAATTACATGCCTTGACCTTGCAACTTCTATCCCAAGGAAGTATTTTAGCTTACTCAGATCCTTTGTGTGGAAGTGATCTTGTAAAAAGTTTTTCAACTTGTCAATCCCATTGCTGTCACTACCAGTTATGACAATATCATCCACATACACCACTAACAAGGTTTTCCCATCTTTTGAGTCACGGCTGAACACAGAATGGGTCTACTTGACACTGTTTTATGCCAAAGTTCTTTTATGCCAAAGTTCTTCACTACTTCATTGAATATACCAAACCACACATGTGGAGATTGTTTTAGTCCATAGATCGCCTTCTTAAGTTTGCAAACTTTACCATCCTCCCCATGAGCAACAAACCCTAGTGGTTGCTCCATATATACTTCCTTAACTAGATCACCATGTAAGAAGGCATTTTTGATGTCAAGCTAAAAGAGAGGCCAATCATACATTGCTTCTAATGAAATTAACACCCGAACTAAAAGAGAATGTCTCTGTATAGTCAATACCATATAATTGAGAATAGCCTTTGGCCACTAACCTGGCCTTTAATCGTTCCACACTACCATATGTAAGGTACTTAACTGTGTAGACCCACTTACATTCAACAACATGCTTACCGGGAGGGAGAATGGTAAGTTCCCACGTGTGATTGTGTTTCAGAGCAGACAATTCCTCTTCCATTGCTTGTTGCTACCCTAGCAAAGTAAGGGCTTCTTGGACAGTCTTAAGAGTGGAAATAGAGGATAGCAAAGATATAAAATGGCAATGAGAAGCGGAAAGGTGAGCAACAAAAATTTAATGAGAAATAGGATGAGATGTACAACTACGTTTACCTTTCCGCAATGCAATAGGAAGATCAAGGTCAGAAGGAGGAGGTGCAACCATAGGATCTGTCGATGAGGGTTGAACTAGAGGAGGGGCTGGTGCTCTTCAGTGAGTATACACTTGTGTGATTGGTGGCCTCTCGGTATTAACCTACACTGGGGAAGGCGGCAATGGAGATAGAACTGGAACCATAGGAAGGGGATCCTTAACTAGAACTGGAAGCGGAACCATTTGAGGAGGGACATCAGTATTCGAGAAGAATGGAACCGACTCAAAGAAAGTGACATTAGAGCACACAAATGACCGATAAGAGCTAGGGTTATAACACTTACACCCTTTTTTGGGTTCTGGAGTATCCAAGGAAAATGCATTTGGTAGCACGTGCATCTAACTTGTCTAATTCAGGCCCTAAATTCTTAACAAAACAAACACAACCAAAGACTCTAGGGGTAAGAGGGAATAGAGAAAGAGTAGGGAACAAGACTGAGAAAGGGGATTAACTTCCAAGGATGGACATGGGCATCCGATTGATGAGAAAACATGATGTCAGGACAACATCACTCCAAAAACACTTTGGGACATTCATATCAAGCATAATGGACCAAACAGTTTCAAGTAAGTGTCGGTTTTTCCGTTCATCCACGCCATTCTGTTGTGGGGTATAAGAACAAGCAGTTTGATGAATTACCCCATGGTTTTCTAAGCATTGCTGAAATGGTGTTGAGGTGTACTCTTTTGCATTATTTGAGCGAAGAATTTTAATATGAACTTTGAATTGGGTACATATTTCAGCATAAAATTTTTGAAAAAATAGAGAACAATTCACTTAGATCTTTCATAATATAGAGCCATATCATCATTGAAAAGTCATCAACAAAAATTACCAAATACTTATTGTAGAGAACACTGAAGTGGGCCCCACAGCTACGGTCCCACTGTGTTCGTAGGGTAGAAGATATTCTAGTCTGCCTAGGGTTAGCTATTGGTCATTTAGTTGTTTCAGTTGTTATTTATTTCAGTCTTTGTTTTACTCTATTTGTTATGTAAAGACTAAGGGCAGATCTGTCCTTTCCATGTAATGAGCATAACCTATAAATATTAATTAAAGTGGCGGCGGCAGAACATGAAGCTTCTGCTCCTCCTTTCAACCCTTGTGTTCTACTACTTCTTCTCCCTCTTCCTCTTCTCTCCTCTTTCTTTCTGCTGCTTATCTTCGATCCTGAGATTCATTAGGGTTCAAGACTGATAACAGTCCTGAACTTCTAGTTGGTATCAGAGCTAAGTTCTCTCATGTGAGCCTAGTCCAGCCGACCACATGAGAACCATCTAAGGCTGGAAGACTGAGAAAGCAGAGTTCGTTGACTGGTTCTTGGAGATCTCCAGAGGATTAGCAGCTGTTTGAAGAAGTATCACAGTTGTAGCAAGTTGGTGATCAGGAAGAATCAGAGAAGGCTAGGGTTCGGGTAACCTTGGTAGGCAGCGAACTGCATTCTACTCATATCAGATTGCCCTTCAAACTGTGTTTCAGTCTTTTTTTGGGGTTTCAAACACTTTTGAAGGGGTGAAAACAGTTCGGACTGTTGCTGTTGTGTGTGGTTATTGATTTCAGATCAGTCTTATATATATTTCATGCACATCTATCGTGAGTACAGATTGGTTCTCTACTGATTTTGTGACTGTTGTTGGGATTTCTAGTGCTGGTTTTGACTGTAGTAACCATAATCTTTGATACTTCTGGTTCTTGACTGAAATGGAGCTTAAGAATCAGGCAGAAGGCAGTTTTGGGAACAGCAGTTATGGTGGTGGTTCTGAGACAGGTTTTCAGATTACAACCGTAAAGTTTGATGGATCAAACTACTTGGAATGGGCCCAATCAGCCATGATGGCTATTGGGGGAAGGGGCAAAGTAGGGTATCTCTTGGGAGATGTAGCAGAACCTTCCAAAGGAGACCCTACGTATACCAAGTGGGTCCAAGAAAACTACTTGGTTATGACATGGCTCTGTAATTCAATGCAGCCCCATATCAGCCGAAATTACTTATGGGCAAAGACAGCCAAGGAGATATGGAATGTGATGAAAGAGACTTACTCCCAACCCCTTAATGTTGCCAGAGCATATGAGTTGAAATGTGAGGTGAATGCCCTTAAACAAGGAGAGAAACCGGTGTCGGTCTATTTCTCTAACTTGCAGTCCCTGTGGCATGAGATTGATCACTTAGAGACTCTTCAATGGGAGAGTCCCAAAGATGCTCAGATACATAGAAAGCACATTGAGACAAACAGAGTGTTTGAGTTTCTGGTAGGACTGAATTCAGAATATGATATTGTGAGGCAACAGATCTTGACCAGAGATAGTGTGACCCTCTCTCAGGCATACTCCTTAGTGCACAGTGAAGAGACCAGGAGGAAAGTCATGATGCAACCTCAGCCGCTTACACCTGCCTTGGTAGCTGTCAAACCCAAAACAGAGGGTGATTCAGAGAGGGACAGAAAGAAGGAAGATAAAAGGGATGTGGTGTGTGAGCATTGCAAGAAACCTAAACACACAAAAGAAACATGTTGGAAGCTGCATCCACATTTGGTCCCGGCAAAGTTGAGAAATAAAAGGAGTAATGCTCATGTGGCTACGACTACTGATTCAACATCCTCATCTGGCACGAGAGGCACACCATTAGATACCTTAGCTGCAATTCGGGCAGCTCTAATACAATTGGAGAAGGAAGTTGGCAGTTCAGCTCAGTTACCGCAGTCATCATCAGCTCCAGCTACATCGGCCTTTGCACACTCAGGTACTCGAGCCTCAGCCTACCATGCCTCCGCTCCAGGTACTACTGAACCTTGTTGGGTAATAGATTCAGGTGCATCTGATCATATGACCAGCTTGCCCTTTCTGTTTACTACTTATCACTTATCTTCTGGTAGGGATAAAGTATCTATAGCTGATGGCTCTCTTGTCCCTATTTCTGGCAAGGGTGACATCAAGCTGTCAGATACTATATCCTTGTCCTCTGTCTTGCATGTTCCTAAACTGGATACTAACCTCCTTTCCATCAGTAGCATTACCAAACATTTGAACTGCTCAATAACTTTCTTTCCTGACCGATGTGTTTTTCAGGACATGGAGACGAAGAAGGTGATTGGGACTGGCTGTGAGACGAATGGGATCTATTTGCTCGGGGAGAGTTCTCGTCGGGAAGAGTCAGTGGATAAGAAGTTACTGGTTTCTCAAGTTGTGAGTCCGGTTATGTTGTGGCATAACCGATTGGGTCATTTATCTTTTCGGTCCTTGAAGACTCTGTTTCCTACTTTGTTTGAGTCTGTTGAGTTATCTCAGTTGAAGTGTGAAAGTTGTGAGTTGGCTAAACATTGTAGAAACTCTTATTCATTGAGTAATAAAAGGAGTAATAGTTCTTTTGATATTGTGCATACTGATGTTTGGGGACCATATCACATTCCTTCTATGGGGTGGTACAGGTATTTTTTACTATTTGTTGATGACCACACCCGTTTTTCATGGGTTTATCTTATGCGATCACGAGATGAGGTGCCTGTCCTGACCCAAAACTTCCACCAAATGATCCTAACACAATTTGATGCCAGGATAAAAGTACTTAGATCTGATAATGCAAAGGAATACTTTGCTAAGCCATTGGCATCGTATCTCCTTAATCATGGGGTTATCCACCAGAGCACGTGTCCTCATACACCTCAGCAGAATGGGGTTGCAGAGAGGAAGAATAGGCACATCTTGGAGGCGGCTAGAAGTATTATGTTTACCTCCAATGTTCCTATTCACTTCTGGGGTGATGCTATCCTTACGGCGGTATATCTTATTAATCGGATTCCTTCTCAGGTTCTTGATATGAAACCTCCTTTTTCCCTTCTATACCCCAATGAGGAGTTGTTCACTATTCCCCTCAAGACATTTGGTTGTACCTGTTTTGTTCAGCTTCTTGGTCCCAATCACTCCAAGTTTCAACCCAAAGCCTCCAAATGCATCTTTCTTGGTTATGCACAAACTCAAAAGGGTTATTGTTGTTATGATCCTGTCTCAGGGAAGAAGTTCGTATCCATGAATGTCACTTTCTTTGAGGAGACACCCTACTATTCTCGGGTCTCTCCTCAGGGGGAGAGTAGTGAGCGTGGAGATTTGGGTCTTTTTCTTCAGGGGGAGGAGTGCAGCGAGGACAGGGTTAATACCTTTGGGGCTGTTCCCTTACCTATTCCAGTTGATGATGAGGGCTGTAGTAGCGAGGGTGGTCAAAGGGATTGGGAGTTGAGAGTCTATCATAGGCGATGCAGGCAGATTGATCCTGGTCATCAGCAGTCCCAGCCAGCTACAATCTCTTTTGCGGCTCCAAGTCCAGATATTACAGTCCCAGGGCCCACAGAGACTCCTTCCATTGTTGCTACCTCACCCTCTGCAGATGACCTTGACCTTCCCATTGCCCTCCGTAAAGGAAAACGGCATTGCACCACATCTACAGCCCACTGCATCTCCCAGTTTTTGGCCTATGATCGCCTATCTCCTTCCTACAGGTCCTATCTCACCTCTGTTGCTGATGTCCCTATTCCGAGAACAGTGCAAGAAGCCCTATCAGTCCCGGAGTGGATAGGTGCAATGCAAGTTGAAATGGATGCCCTGTTGAAAAATAATACCTGGGAGCTAGTTGACTTGCCCAAAGGAAAGAAACCAGTTGGATGCAGGTGGGTATTTACTGTGAAGCATAATGCAGATGGTTCCATTGAGAGGTACAAAGCTCGGCTAGTTGCAAAGGGGTTCACTCAAACTTATGGTATAGATTACTTGGAGACATTTGCCCCGGTAGCCAAGATGACCACCATTCGGGTTCTATTATCTCTTGCAGCAAGCTACACTTGGCCTTTGTACCAAATGGATGTTAAGAATGCTTTCCTGAACGGGGACTTGCAGGAAGAGGTCTACATGCAGTTGCCTCCTGGATTCTATGATACAGAGGCAGGTAAGAAAGTTTGTCGGCTCAATAAGGCTTTGTATGGTTTGAAGCAGTCACCTAGAGCTTGGTTCGACAGATTTAGACTAGCCCTTGGGAAGTTCGGTTATGTACAGGCCCAGTCAGATCATACATTATTCATCAAGAGGGTGGAGTCGTCACTGACACTACTTGCAGTTTATGTTGATGATATTGTGGTCACTGGAAACGACAACCATGAGATTGAGTCCCTCAAACAGCTTCTTCATCAAGAGTTTGAGGTGAAAGATCTGGGTACACTACGGTATTTTTTGGGTATTGAGGTTGCTAGATCTAAGCAGGGGATCTTTGTCTCTCAGAGGAAATATGTGTTAGATCTCTTGGCTGAAACTGGAAAGCTAGATGTCAAACCTGCAGATACACCTATTGAACAGAACCACAGGATTAATGCAGAGAGTGGGGAGCTGCTTGAAGACAAAGTTATGTTCCAGCGGTTAGTGGGAAAGCTCCTATATCTATGCCTTACCCGACTAGACATCAGTTATGCCGTTAGTGTTATCAGTCAGTACATGCATTCTCCTAGAACCACACACCTTCTAGCAGTAGAAAGAATACTAGCATATTTGAAGAGATGCCCGGGTAGAGGTATACTGTTCAAGAACAATGACCACATGAAGGTGGAAGTCTATACAAATGCCGATTGGGCTGGGAGTGTTGATGACAGAAGGTCTACCTCTGGATATTGTGCTCTTGTGGGAGCGAACCTGGTTTCTTGGCGGAGTAAGAAACAAAGTGTTGTCTCTCGATCCAGTGCTGAAGCTGAGTATAGGTCAATGGCTAATGGAGTGGCTGAAATTCTTTGGCTGAGATCACTACTTGAGGAGTTGGGCGTTGAGTATGAGAAGCCCCTGATGCTGTATTGTGGAAGAAGCTAGAGGCAAATCTATCCAAGTTGGGAATGATAAACATTTATTCCCAACTTGAGGGGGAGTGTAGAGAACACTGAAGTGGGCCCCATAGCTACGGTCCCACTGTGTTCGTAGGGTAGAAGATATTCTAATCTGCCTAGGGTTAGCTATTGGTCATTTAGTTGTTTCAGTTGTTATTTATTTCAGTCTTTGTTTTACTCTATTTGTTATGTAAAGACTAAGGGCAGATCTGTCCTTTCCATGTAATGAGCATAACCTATAAACATTAATTAAAGTGGCGGTGGCAGAACATGAAGCTTCTGCTCCTCCTTTCAACCCTTGTGTTCTACTACTTCTTCTCCCTCTTTCTCTTCTCTCCTCTTTCTTTCTGCTGCTTATCTTCGATCCTGAGATTCATTAGGGTTCAAGACTGATAACAGTCTTGAACTTCTAGTCTTATAACCATTGTATGACACTACTTTGTTTGGACCCCAAACATCTGAATGGACTAAAGAAAATGGACTCAACACGACTATCAACTTTAGAACTAAAATAGACTCTATGGTGTTTCCCAAGCTAACACGGTTGGGTGGAAGACAACTTAAAGACGGAACCGACAATTTCAGATCCTTGAGTGATGGATAACCGAAGTCTGCAGTGCCACTAGAGAGGAATAAGAAAGGACTGAAGAGCTACTATCGGGCCACCACCATCAAGATAATACAATCCACCTGCCTCATGCCCTCCACTAATCATCATCCCCGTCTTGAGATCTTGAAACACACAAGAAGAGGGATAAAAGTTTATAGAACAATTAAGTGACTTGGTTAACCTACTAACAAACATAAGATTAAAAGGGAACTTGGGTACATATAAAACAGAGGATAAGGATAAGGAAGTAAGACCAACATCACCAACACCACAAATGAGAGAGGTAGAACCATTAGCAAGGGTAACTGTTTGGGAAGTAGAAGATGGAGAAAATGAAGAAAACACATGATCCGAGGCTCCAGAGTCAATGATCCAGTGTGAGGGTTTGGAAGCCAAGCAACCCATACCTGAATGGGCAAGAGTAGTTGTTTCTACTGAGAGAATGTCTAAAGAAACTTCTCATATACGTCACATGGGACACACCATTTCCTTCCCAGAAGCACCAGTAGATGTTGAAGGGGTCTAATCATTCTGCTGGTTCTCACTAACTGTACCACTGCTAGTTTGCTACTAGTCTACAAAATGGGGTGGCTGAGAGGATGAACTGACATCTACTTGAAACAGCTCGGTCTCTTCTTCATCATATGAATGTTCCTAAACATTTCTGGAGGGATGCAATCCTAACTGCTTGTTTTCTCATTAATCGCATGCCCTTGTTCATTCTTGATGGTTGTTCTCCGTTCTCTATCTTATTTCCCACTTTGTCTCTGTTAGAATGCTCGAGTCAGGGGTATTTTGGTCATTCTGGTTTATCTTCTTGAAAGATAAAGGTCTATTGTATCTGAGTTTAAGTTATGTGTCCCATCTTCTATGAGGGACAAATTAGTCTTTCTTGTAACTCTAAGTTTTTTGAATAAATTCAAGTGGATCGGCTAGGAGAGGTGTGATTTTACATTCTCTCTTCAAGTCTGGCCGAATACTTCTTCTTCTTCTTTCTCTTTTCTTTCTTCTTTCTTCTTCTCTACTTTGACCTAGAATCTACTAGGGTTTATTCACATGGTATCAGAGCGATAAGGTCTCGTGTTCTCTCTTCTTGCTGCTGTCCTCTTCCTGGGTTCGCCGCCAGCTTCACAGTAGTTTTCATCCTTCAGCTGACCTGATTGGAGATTCAATAAAGGGCTGAAAAAGGAGTTGTCATTTTGAGGGCCTGGAGGTGAAAATGCCTCTGGCCGGTGCTGTGGTGGTCGTTGAAGTGGTACACTAGACCCTCTTTCAGTGTACGAAGAGGATTGAACGTAGACAGGTATGAACACTGCTGCCGTGTGCTCAAATAATGGACTGTGAATGTTATTTTGTGCTTCAAAAGTTAGTTGTTGTGGAGCTTGGTGAGACTGATACGCATATCAGTCATGTTTTTTTTTTTCCTTGCTCATATGCGTGCTGAAAGAAGAGTCATAGACTGCTGAAGTCCACGACAGCAGTGGCGTGGTGGTGGTTGTGTCATGGTGGCTGACATATCTATGATTCTAAATGCTTAAAAGTGAACTCCTAGACCTTGTGGGTAATCAGTTCTGCAGTATAAAGAACAAGTGTTCGATGAAATGACTGAGTGATTTCAGCCTTGGCATGTTGATGGTAAATGGTCCTACAGTGTGCAGTCATGGTGTTTGATGTGTTGACTGAATGATTTCAGCCTTATTGTGTAGTGTGTAATGTGCAGTTGAAGAAGTTGGAGTTGGTGGTATCATAAGTGAGATAAGTCTTGTGAAGTGTGTGAGGTTGTGGTGTATATTTGATGGTGAAATAATTAAGATGGCTTCATTTGCAGATGGGAATGACAACAAAACAGACATCATGCCTTCTCCAAATTATCTAAGTGTTCAAATGACATCCATCAAGTTGAATGGTGAGAATTATGTACCATGGGAAAAATCCGTGGAGGTGTTCTAGAAGGCCAGGAGGAAAGTGAAACATGTGAGAGAGGAGAAACCTCCCTCTAATTCCCCTGGGTTTAGTGACTGGGAACAAGAAGATGCATAGATAATGACGTGGCTTTGGAACAGCATGGAACCAAAGATTAGTGTGAACTTCATGTTCCTAGATACAACCAAAGAAATCTGGGGTCATGCTAAGAAGTTGTACTCTAGACAAGACAACACAATTAGAGTATATCAGTTGTACCAAGAGTACTTCAATTTGAAGCAAGGGAGTCAAAGCTTAGAAGAGTACTATGCAATATTGAGGAACATCCGCAATGAGCTCAATAACATCAAATGTCTAGATCCAACAACAACAACATGAACAACTTGATGTGACTAGGTTTCTTGTGGGCTTGGAGGCTGAGTATGAGCCTGTCAGAGCACAGATATTGGGGGGATCCGCTCTCCCCTCACTTGAAGAAGTTTTTGCCCGTCTTAAGAGGACATCCATTGAGCCGGTAGAACATTCTTCCTTCTCTGATAGATTTGGTTTGGTAGTGACTAAAGGGAGTGGTCGTGGAAGTAGAAGTGGTGGTGGCAGTAGTGGACCTCCAAGCAACCGTTGTGGACACATTTAATCGGGCTAGTGGCCGGACTTGAGGTCGAGGGTCAGGGGGAGGCCGTGGAAAAGGAAGGAGTAGTGCTAAGAGAAAGTGTACACATTGTGGCTTAGAGGGGCACACAGTTAATTTCTGCTATGATTTGCGTGGTCCACCCAACACTTGGGCTCACCATGCTATGTCTAAGAGTAGTAGCACAATTACCGAAAGCCAGCAAACTAACCCAACCCCCTCCACATCTGCTTGTACTTCTAGGCAGGAAATGGTGAGTGTACCACGTGTAGTATATGAACAGTTCTTTCAAACATCTCAGTAGAACACCGCTACACTTGCCCATTCAGGTATGGCTTGCTTAGCTTCCAAGCCTCACCCTGGATCATTGACTCCGGAGCCTCAAACCATATGTTTGGGACTCTTGATGTATTTTCTTCCCTTTCTCGCTGCTCCAAATCTCAAACAGTTACACTTGCTAATGGTTCTACATCTCCTATTTGCGGTGTTGGTGATGTTGATCTCTCCTCCTTGTCTTTAGCATCTGTTTTATATGTCCCTAAGTTCCCTTTTAACCTTATGTCTGTTAGCAGATTAACCAAGTCCCTTAATTGTTTTGTAACCTTCTATCCTTCTTCTTGTGTGTTTCAGGATCTCAAGACGGGGAGGAAGATTGGTGGAGGGCATGAAGCCGGTGGTTCGTATTACCTTGATGGTGGTGGCCCCCCAGTGGCTTTTCGGTCATCTCTTACTCCTCTTCAATGGCACTGCAGACTTGGTCATCCCTTTCTCAAAGCTTTGAAGCTGTTGGCTCCTTCCGTAAGTCATCTTTCATCATTAGATTGTGAGTCATGTCAGTTGGGAAAACATCATCGAATCTCATTTAGTCCAAGAATTGATAGTCGTGTCTCAAGTCCTTTTGCTTTAGTTCATTCTGATGTATGGGGTCCAGTTAAAGTTGTGTCATACAATGGGTATAAGTATTTTGTAATCTTTGTTGATGACTTTTCAAGGGTGACATGGATCTATCTTATTAAAGACCGTAGTGAATTGTTCTCTATTTTTCAAAAATTTCATGCTGAAATATGCACTCAATTTGGTGTTCATATGAAAATACTTCGCTCCGATAATGCCAAAGAATACAACTCCTCACCATTTCAGCAATACCTAGAACATCATGGGATAATTCATCAAACTTCTTGTGCCTACACCCCGCAACAAAACGGTGTAGATGAACGGAAAAATAGACATCTTCTTGAAACTGCTTGGTCCTTGATGATCAATATGAATGTCCCAAAGCATTTTTGGAGTGATGTTGTTCTTACATCCTATTTTCTGATAAAACGGATGCCCATGTCAATCCTTTGAAGTCAATCCCCTTTCTCTATGTTGTTTCTGTCTCCATTTCCTCTCACCCCAAGAGTCTTTGGTTGTGTTTGTTTTGTTCAACACTTGGGGCCTGGAGTAGACAAGCTAGATGCTCGAGCTACAAAGTGTATCTTTCTTGGCTACTCGAGGACTTAGAAAGGGTATAAGTGTTATAACCCAAAATCTCATAAATCGTTTGTGTGCTCTGATGTCATCTTCTTTGAATCAGTTCCATTTTTCTCAGATGCCGGGGTCTCTTCTTCTCCCTCAGTGGTTCCTCTTCCTGTACCGGTTGTGGACACTCTTCCCGTAGCTCCCATTCCTACTGCAGATGCACATCATATGCCTGTTACTACTGAGAAGCCGCCAATTGCTCAAGTGTATACCCGCAGAAGTGCTTCGGCCCCTCCTCCACTTCAGCACCTGTTGACAGATCCTGCTACTACGCCTTCTCCCTCAGATCTTGATCTCCCTATTGCTCTGCGGAAAGGTAAACGTACTTGTACTTCTCATCCCATTTCAGACTGTGTTTCCACTACTCACCTTTCTACTTCTCATTGCAAGTTTATATCATTACTCTCATCTGTTCCCATTCCCAAGACTGTACAGGAAGCCCTTACCTCCCCAGGGTGGCAGCAAGCCATGGAAGAAGAACTCTCTGCTCTATAACATAATCACACGTGGGAACTCAACCACTCTTCCTCCTGGTAAGCACACTGTTGGGTGTAAATGGGTCTATACAGTGAAGTATCTTCCTGATGGCAGTGTGGAACGATTCAAGGCAAGGTTAGTGGCCAAGGGCTATTCTCAGTTATATGGTGTGGACTATATGGAGACATTCTCTCCTGTGGCTAAAATTGGTTCAGTTCGGGTGTTGATTTCATTAGTTGCTATGTATGATTGGCCTCTCGTACAACTTGACATAAAAAATGCCTTCCTACATGGTGATCTTGTTGAAGAGGTGTATATGGAGCAACCACCAGGGTTTGTTGCTCAGGGGGAGGCTGGTAAGGTGTGTAGGCTCAAAAAGACAATCTATGGACTGAAACAATTTCCACATGCATGGTTTGGCAGGTTCAGTGAAGTGGTGAAGGCCTTTGGGAAGAAACAGTGTCAAGTTGATCATTCTGTGTTCAGCTATAACTCAAAGGATGGGAAAATCTTGCTAGTCGTGTATGTGGATGATATTGTCATAACTGGAAGTGACAACAATGGAATTGACAAGCTGAAGAAATTCTTACATACCCACTTCAATACGAAAGATCTGGAGAAGCTGAAGTATTTCTTAGGAATAGAGGTTGTGAGGTCAAAACAGGGGATCAACCTATGTCAAAGAAAATATGTTCTTGATCTACTTGAAGAAACAGGGTAGTTAGGTGCTAGACTAGCAAAGACTCCTATGGAACTCAATGCCAAGTTGAGTGTGGATGCAGGTGAAGAGTTTGATGATCCTGGAAGATACAGAAGGTTGGTGGGAAAGTTGAACTACCTGACCATTAGCCGACCAGATATATTATTTGCTGTGAGTGTGGTGAGTCAGTTTATGCAACATCCCCGGGTTCCTCACTAGGAAGCTGGTCTGAGAATTGTTAGGTACCTAAAGGGTGCTCCAGGTCGTGGTTTGTTATACAAAAAAGGAGGACCTCTTGAGATAGTAGGGTACACAGATGTTGATTGGGCTGGCTCTATATTAGACAGGAGGTCAACCATAGGGTATTGTACCTTCCTGGGTGGCAATCTTGTAACTTGGAAGAGCAAGAAGCAAACAGTGGTGGAAAGAAGTAGTGCGGAAGCAGAGTACAGGGCTATGGCCCATACCACATGTGAACTAGTATGGCTGAAGAACCTACTACAGGAGATGGGTTTCTCAATTGACAAACCCATGAAACTATACTGTGATAACCAAGCTGTTGTTCACATCTCATCCAATCATGTCTTCCATGAAAGAGCTAAACATATTGAGGTGGATTGTCACTTTGTGAGAGAAAAAGTGATAAGTGGGGTAATAACTACATCTCATGTGAGATCAGGAAATCAGTGGACAGATCTCTTCACAAAGGGATTGTCTCGGGGAAGAATGGATTACATTTGTAACAAGTTGGGACTATATGATATATACTCTCCTGCTTGAGGGGGAGTGTTAGAATGCTCGAGTTAGGGGTATTTTTGTCATTCCGGTTTATCTTCTTGAAAGAGAAAGGTCTATTGTATTTGAGTTTAAGTTATGTGTCCTATCTTCTATGAGGGACAAATTAGTCTTTCTTGTAACTCTAAGTTTTTTGAATAAATTCAAGTGGGTTGGCTAGGAGATGTGTGATTTTACATTCTCTCTTCAAGTCTGGCCAAATACTTTTTCTTCTTTTTCTTTTCTTTCTTCTTTCTTCTTCTCTACTTTGACCTAGAATCTACTAAGGTTTATTCACAGTCTCCATATCCCCCGACTCCCAGGGTGTGTGTGCTTTGTTCAGAATCTTGGTCCTAGGCTAGATAAGTTGGATGCTCGCTCCATTAAATGTATCTTCCTTTGCTACTCTAGGACCCAGAAAGGGTATAAATGCTACAACCCTATTACTCGGAAATCCTTTGTTGTCCTGATGTTACATTTTTCGAATCGGTGTCATACTTCCCTGCTTCTAATATCCCTTCTTCTCCTACAGAGGTTCCTCTTCCTCTTCCGGTTGATAATTCCATCCCGGTGGTTCCCATTATGCCTGAGTCTCCACCTTCCCCAATGCAGGAGCGTACTGAAAGACCACCAATTCATCAAGTGTATACTCATCGACAGAGGCCAGCACCTCCACCACCTTCTACTCCGGTAGCTGATGCAGCTCCTCCCACAACCAAATTGCCTTATGATCTTTACCTTCCTATTGCATTGCGGAAAGGTAAATGTAGTTGAATGCTACATCTTATATCCAATTGTGTTTTTGTATCTCACCTTTTTGCTTCCCATCACAAGTTTATTACCTTTTTTGTCCTATGTATCCACACCTAAGAATGTTCAGGAGGCTCTTACCTTGCCATGGTGGTGAAAAGTTATGGAAGATGAACTCTCTGCTCTTCATCACAATAATACATGGGAACTCACCAATCTTCCCCCTAGATAAGCATGTTGTTGGTTGTAAGTGGGTGTATACTGTTAAGTATCAACTAGATGGGAGAGTGGAATGCTTAAAAGCCTGTTTAGTTGCAAAATGGTACTCTCAACTTTATGGCATAGACTATGTCGAAACCTTTTCTCTAGTTGCAAAGATTGGCTCAGTACGTGTGCTAATTTCCTTAGCTGTCATGTATGATTGGCCTCTATTTCAGCTTGATATTAAAAATGCCTTTCTCCATGGTGAAGGAGTTTGGAATGAGACAATGTCAAGTTGACCATTTAGTATTCAACGATGACTCTGTGGTTGGGAAAATCTTGCTAGTAGTGTATGTGGATTACATAGTCATAACTGGCAGTGATAGAGTTGGGATTGATAGATTGAATGCATTCCTACAAGATCACTTTCAGACAAAAGATCTTGGGAAGTTGAAGTATTTCTTGCGTATAGAAGTTGCTATATAAAGCAAGGCATCAACCTTTGTCAGCGGAAATATGTTCTTGACCTGTTGGAAGAAATAGGGTTACTAGGTGCTAAACCAGCTGAAACTCCCATGGAATTGAATGTGAAGTTGGGAAGTGACACAAGTGAATTGTTTGATAATCCTGGAAGGTATAGAAAGCCAGTGGGAAAACTGAATTATCTAACTATCACTAGGCCTGACATTTCATTTGCTATCAGTGTGGTAAGCCAGTTTATGCAGAGTCCTTGAGTGCCTCACTGGGATGCAGTTCTTAGAATTGTGCAGTATTTGAAGGGGGCTCCAAGTCATGTGTTACTTTACAAGCGAGGAGGTGATCTTGAAATAGTTGGATACATTGACACAGATTAGGCTGGCTCTATATTAGGCAGAAGATCCACTATAGGTTATTGCACCTTCCTTAGAGGAAATCTAGTGACATGGAAGAGCAAGAAGCTGACTGTTGTAGCAAGGAGCAATGCAGAAGTAGAACACAGGGCCATGGCACACACTACATGTGGACTAGTGTGGTTGAAGAATCTATTGCAAAAAATCGGGTTTCCAATAAGCAAACCCATGAAGCTATACTATGACAACTAGGCTGCAATTCACATCTCATTCAACCCAGTTTTTGACGAGAGAACTAAACACATAGAGGTAGATTGACATTTTGTAAGGGAAAAGATCACCAATGATGAGATAAGCACTAAACATGTGAGAACAGGTGATCAATGGGCAGATCTGTTCACAAAAGGGTTGAGTTCAGGAAGAGTGAGCTATATATGTAACAAGCTGGGATTATATGATATATACTCTCCAGCTTGAGGGGGAGTGTTAGAGTTGACTAAAGATGGGTATTTTAGTCTTTTCCGTCTAAGTTCTATGTTAGCTATATGCCTCCTACATATGCAGGGGCATTTCTATCTTTGTATAATTATTTGTCAATTTTAAGTATATGGTTGACTGGGTTAGACTCTTTGTCTTCTCAGTTCGACACTATTCTTCTTTTTCTCCTTCTTCTCTTCCTTTTTCTCTTTTTTCTCTCTCTTCTCTTAATTCGATTGAACAACACCAACAGGTCATAAGTATTTTGTCTCTATGGATGTTTCCTTTCTTGAGTCTAAACCATTCTTCCCTACTTCTCCTTGGGGGAAAGTAGTTTGGAGGAGGAGAAGTTGGTCCATCAAGTCTCTCTTCTTTTTATTCTGGATCCTACTCTTTTTTGTGTCTTCCTACATAAGCGCTGTACAGATCAGCAGTGTGATAAAGATGTGGAGCTGCCAAATATGGTCCAACCGACACCTTTAGACTCCTAGTAGGTAAGTCCAAATGAACTAGGCAACCTTGCTTCTGTTGATCCCTTTGTTCCCTTTTCGATTGTGGATGACCTTGACATTCCTATTGCTCAAAGAAAGGGAGTCAGGTCATGCACTACAAAACACCCCATTGCCCATTATGTATCCTATGGCCATATTTCTCCCTCTTACCGTGCTTTCCTATCTGCAGTTGATAGTATTCCCATAGTCAGAAATGTGATAGAGGCTTTAACTTACCCTAAATGGACATATATTACAAAAGAGGAAATGCCCTTCATAAGAATCGTACTTGGGAATTGGTGGATCTTCCAAAAGGGAAAGACCTAGTGGGTGTTTACAGTGAAACACAAGGCAGATGGGACAATAGAAAGGTATAAAGCAAGGTTGGTAGAAAAGGGTTACACTCAAGTCTATGGTGTTGACTATGATGAGGTGTTTGCTCTAGTAGCAAAGATGAACTCAATTCGAGTCCTTCTATCGTTGGCTACAAATGTTGACAGTAGGCTTAAAAGTCTTTTGTGCCAAGGGAAGTAAAAATAAGGTGTACAAGTTAAGAAAGTCTCTCTATGTCTTAAAATAGCCTCATAGGTTTCATATGGCGATTCAACAAATAGGATTCAAACAATGTTAGTTTTTTATCACACTATCTTTGTTAATAGGTGTTAGGAACAGGTTGCAATGCTGATAATGTATGTGGATGACATTATCACTACAGGGAACTAGAGCTCTAAAATACAAAAGTTTAAGGAGTTCCTAGCTTCCCAATTTGAAGTGAAAGATCTTGGTCCACTAAAGTACTTTCTTGGGATTGAGGTTGACCTCTCAAAAAGGGTCATTTTCATCTCTTAGAGGACACAAGCAAGCTAGGTGCAAAGCCAACGGACCCTCCTATGGAAGTTAACCATAAACTAGGTGATTGTGATGGTGAACCTCTAATAGATGTAAAACAATTTCAAAGATTAGTGGGAAGGTTGCTTTATTTGTCTATGACACGCTTGGACATTGCTTACTCATTGTGGTCCTAAGCCAATTCATACATTCTCCTAAGAAACCACATATGGAGGCTGCAAAGAGAATTCTCAAATATTTAAAGAAGTATCCAGGGACTGGTTTGCTATTCAATATGAATAACCATCTAAAAGTGGAAGTCTATAAAGATGCTGATTAGGCAGGCATGTGGATGATAGAAAATCCACAAGTAGGTTTTGTACGTTTATGGTAGGAAATCTAGTGACATGGAAAAGTAAAAAACAAGTGTAGTTGCAGGGTCAAGTGCTGAATCTGAGTATAGAGCTATGGCACATGGGGTGGCTTAAGTACTTTGGTTGAAGAATATACCAAGGGAGCTTGGGGTAACTATTCACAACCCTATGTCACTCTATTGTGATAATAAAGAAGCCATAAACATAAGAAACAATAAACAATTTTAAGTCCTTTTTACTAAAGCAAAATACCAAACCATGTCTTTAGCTTGTAGTGAAATCATTTGGCTCAAATCACTTTTGCATGACCTTTACATTGATTAGTCATCTCCAGTTCCCTTATTAGCTAACAATCTAGTGCCATCAAGATAGCTTATAATCTTGTTTTCATGAGAGGACAAAGCACATCAAAGTGGATTGTCTCTCTATCCGTGTTAGAGAATAAAAGCTGTTTAGTGACCTCATGTAACAACTTAAGCTTTTAGGTTGAATGGTTTCTTGAGATGGTATCAGAGCCTGTTTGACCAAATGATCTAGTGTTTGATCTCATTTCCGTCATTATAATTAAATTAATTTCATCACAAGGTATGGGTAGGCCTGTGCTTGTCTACGCTTCAAGCCCAATGGGCTTTCACATGAGGAGGCATGTTAGAGAATAAAATCCTATTCAGGGACCCCACTTAACAACTTAAGTACTCCAATGGCCATTGTTTAACCTCACACCCCAGAATCTCAGTTAGCTCTCTCAAACTTTCATCTTCCAAGTTAATCCCTGCTAAATAACTTTTTCCCCAATTTATCTTCAACTTGGAAGTCGATTCAAAGGGAGTAATGAGCTCACACCTTCCTCGCTGGTTATCTCATTTCCATCCACTTCTAGACTAACAATTTGATATTTCCTTCTCCTTCCATTGGCTAAAGAGTGAAAAAATTTTGTATTATCATCCCCCTCCAATAGCCATTTGCATCTAGATTTTTGCCTCCAAGAAATCTCTTCCTTCCTAAGGGCCTCCTCTAACTCGCATTTTTTCCACCTTTCCTCTCTTTCCTCACTACTCATAGCTCTGAAAGCCTCTTTCTTATCTAGCTCCTCAATCCTTGAAATAATTTTTTCTTTGATCTCCTCTACTTTACAATAAGTGTCCTTGTTCCATGCCTTTATTCTCTCTTTTGAACCCTTAAATTTCCTCAAGAAGTTACCCCCTTTCTTCAATCCTCTGCTCCTTACCTCCTACCACCAACATTTAACATTTTCTACAAAGGTAGAGTCTTCTAACCACATATTTTCAAACCTAAATGGTAAGGGGGCCCCTATCAAATTTTTTTGAGCTAGGCAAATAGGGCAATGGTCTGAAGTCACTCTCACTAAAGCTCATGAAGTTAAGTCCTCCCACAACACTTCCCAATCCACTGAAAAAAGGAATTTGTCTAATTTCAAACAAATCAGGAAATTTTGAAAGTCCAACCAAGTATAGTTAGTTTGTAGCATTGGAATCTTTTTCAATTCAAATAAATCTACAAACTCATTAAACTTCATCATACTTATGGAAATCACCACGCAAACATCATGCTCCATCCCACAAACCTCTAATTGCACTCAACTCCTCTCACAAGTGAACTTTGTCCTTATAGGAGTTTGGACCATAAACATTTGTCAAAGCCCAATCATTTCCGTCAGTCAACCTTCTAAATTTGATTGAAGTTGAGAACTGCCCTACTAGCTTTTCCAGACCTTCCAACTCTTCATTTCTCCAAATGGTGAGAATACCTCCAAGAGCTCCCCAAGAAGGTGCAAAGACCCAACTTAAGCCTCTAACTCCCCAGATGCTCCTGATCCATCTCTACCTTTTGAAGTTTTGTTTCTTGTAGCAACACCACATCTGATTTTTTCCTTTCTAAGGGCTTATCTAATTAGCCGCCTCTTCTTTGCACTCCCTAGACCCATCATATTCCAGCTTATAATCTTCATAACTGTTACAACAAAGAACCCACACTTCGATCAGAAACTAACAATCTTCCCCTCTTCTACCCTTCCTTCTACTCTCTTGTCATATTCTGTCTCACTAACTAACTTCTCCATTTCACTCTTCTTCCTTTTCTTACTCTTTTCCTTCCTTGAGTATACCTTCACACCTAAGGGCTTCTCTAAGGTGGCTCTCTTCTTTTTTGTCTTAGGAATTTCCTTTAATTTCTTTGATCTCTTACGATTTTCCTTCCTTCCCTCTTCAAAGCTAGAGCAAGAAACTCCGTTTTCTTGCCGACCTATCTCTTCCCCTTCCTTCTCTTTTTCTTTTGGCTCCCCTACTTTTAAATTCTCTATACCTAGCTCCGGAGCTTTTTATTTCACCCCTATCAACCCCACTTCTGAATTCAACTCACCTCCAAGCCTTGTGGTAGAGATGTTTCTTGCAACCATTGGCACATCCAACACTACCTCTCTCACCCTACACCCTACCTCCACGATCCTTGTGATTCTTTTGCACCTCCAAGCTTCGTGGCAACATGATTTTCAGCATCCACTGGCTTTTGAATCGTGGTTGGTTTTGCACAGAAAGAGGACATATACACTTCAGTATTAGAAAATGTTTTTGAGGACTCGAAAGGACCAATAACAACTGAAGGAGATTCAAAAGGGTAGAGAACTCCCTGTTGACATCTTTCGTAGGCCCTACTCAATGCAAACTCAGGATGGTTGGAGTTCTGTGGGGATGAAAATGGTGCAGCTTTTTGGGGGGGGGGTGTTGTGATTTTGTGCTCCGCATCAGGTTACAGTCTATCCCCTAAGCTATGTGATCCACCCTTTTCTTTGATGAATGATTAATCAAAACCTCTCCCTTGGCCAACAATGAAGTCACTTCACAATTTGTAGGAACCTCACCTGACCCAAACCCCTTCAGCAACAAGGTTTTGTTTGAAGAATCCTCCAGGATCTCTTTATTGTGGGTCACATCTCACTTACTTATGTTTCCTCCAACCTTCAGCTGGTAGACATCTTCACAAAAGCTATGACAAGAGTAGGACATACTTTTCTGATGGGAAAACTGATGTTCGTACCCTTGCATATGTTTGAGGGGGAGTGTAGAGATGGTGAAGGTTAAAGTTGCAATTTTGTCTTTATGTTGTATCTTGTACACTTTTTTTATATTATTTTATTGTGTACTGTTAGAATTGACAATACAAGGGTAGTTTGGTCATTTGTCTATTTAATGATGAGTTGTATAAATATAAGGTGGGTCGGCTAGGAATGGCAACGGGTAGGGTACCCATGCAAATTGCCCTATCTATTTTGGAACCCACCTATGTATCCCTGATTCCAAACCTGTCCCAAACCCGTCTAGCTTTTCCTCTCAATTTCCCAAACCTGTTCCGTCCCAAACCTGTCCCAACCCGTCCCACCCGTTAAACCTCTTGACCAAACGCTTTCTACTAAAAAAATTTCTTAATGCTTATAATGTGACTTGAACCTAGATCAATTAATGATAGCGCCAAATCTCTTAGCCCTACTTTAAGCCAATAAGCCATCTTGCCTTTTGTGTCATTTAATGAAATAAAATAGATTTTATTAACTTTTGTGTTCATCAAAACAGTCATTGCACATATATGATTAACAATTCCAACTAAAAATTAAGAGAAATAATATTTAAAATTAGCACTTTATAACTAAATGAAATAAACAATCTATCAAATCCAAATTTACATCAAATGATGATTTTAATCCAAAGAAATTTATACAAATAAAATATTAATAATAGAATAATTATCTTAGTTAAAATCTATAAATTTGTGCATGATATATAATGTAATAGGTTCGTATTTATGCATCCCGGGTATCGGGTATCGAATACCCTAAAGTCAAAACCCAAACCATATAGGGGTTTTAATCTAAAATCCCAAACCCGTCCGAAACCCTATAGGGTTTTGTCATTGATAAACGGGTCCTATTAGGGTCGGGACGGGTTGGATACCCAAAAATTCCCGCGCAATTGCCATCCCTAGGGTCGGCTGAGAGAAGATTGACTTTTCCTCCTCTTAGACCGAACCTTTTCTTCTCCTCTCTTCTTTTCTTCTTACTTATCTCAGACCTAGGACTGAACTAGTGTTAATCGAATCATTCACATGGTATTAAAGCACAAGAAAATCAGTCTAGAACTCAGTTTTTTTCTTCTTTCCTTCCACCTTGGATTGCCATATCAGAACTTCTTTTTGAAATAACTCCCAAACTAATTGAAGGATCTATAAGAGACCAAAAAGGAGTGGTCGTTTTTCCTTCTTGGAGGTAACTATGCCTCCAGTTTCTGTGGTGGTGGTCGTTGTAGTGGTTTGCTAGAAACCCTCTAATCGATGACTCGAAGAGGGCTGGTTGTGGACAGGTGTGAACAGAACCCTCTAACCGGCTGATAGTGTAGTGTGTTCTCTCTGTTTTGGACTGGATGAAATCCATGTGGCAGTGCTGATTGATAGGTGCGTGTATGGATTGTTTTTCTCTCTGTTTATGTCTGAATATGTGTGGTAACAGTAGGGTTTTCTGGTGCTGAACCTATGACAGCAGCAATGTCGTAACAATAGTGTTTTATTGTGTGGTGTGTGGTTTGTGGTGTAGTGCTGAATAGTGAAGGGTGATTTTTGTCTCTTATAGTTGATTTTTTTTTTGTCTGTGGCGATTTTGTTATAATGGCAACAGCTGGAGAGGGTAGTGATAATAAGACTGGTGTTATGATTTCCCCCGATTACCTAAATGTTTAAATGACCTCTATCAAATTAAATGGTGAGAACTATGTGCCATGGGCTAAATCAGTGGAAGTGTTCTTGAGAGCCAAGAAGAATGTGAAACATGTGAGGAAGAAACCCTCATCTAACTCTCCAAGGTTTAGTGAGTGGGAATAGGAGGATGCATAGATTATGACTTGGTTATGGAATAGTATGGAGTCTAAAATTAGTGTGGATTTTATGTTCTTGGATACAACTAAGGAGATCTGGAACCATGCTAAGAAACTTTATTCTGGCCAAGATAACACTACTAGAGTGTACCAACTTTATCAGGAGTACTTTAACCTGTGTGAATAAACCCTAGTTATTTCTTGGTCAAAGTAGAGAAGAAGAAAGAAGAAAAAAGAGAAAGAAGAAGAAGAAGAAGGAGAGGAGAAGAGTGTTCGGCCAAACTAGAAGAGAGGATGTTCAAAAGTCACTCTCCTAGCCGACCCACTTGACTTTTATTCAAGAAAAACTTGAGTTACAAGAAAGACAATTTTGTCCCTCATAGAAGATGCAATAGACATTTCACTTTCAATAAGATACACCAGAATGACCAAAATACCCCTGACTCGAGCATTCTAACACTCCCCCTCAAGCTGGAGAGTATATATCATACAGTCCCAGCTTGTTACAAATGTAATCTATTCTTCCCCAAGACAATCCTTTTGTGAAGATATCTGCCCACTGATTTCCTGAGCTCACATGAGATGTAGTTATTACCCCACTTATCACTTTCTCTCTCACAAAGTGACTATCCACCTCAATATGTTTAGTTCTTTCATGGAAGACAGGATTGGATGAGATGTGAACAGCAGCTTGGTTATCACAGTATAGTTTCATGGGTTTGCAAATTGAGAAACCCATCTCCTGTAGTAGGTTCTTCAGCCATACTATTTCACATGTGGTATGGGCCATAGCCCTGTACTCTACTTCCGCACTACTTCTTGCCCCCATTGTTTGCTTCTTGCTCTTCCAAGTTACAAGATTGCCACCCAGGAAGGTACAATACCCTATGGTTGACCTCCTGATTGATATAGAGCCAGCCCAATCAGCATCTGTGTACCCTACTATCTCAAGAGGTCCTCCTTTTTGGTATAACAAACCACGACCTGGAGCACCCTTTAGGTACCTAACAATTCTCAGAACAGCTTCCTAGTGAGGAACCCGGGGATGTTGCATAAACTGACTCACCACATTCACAGAAAATGATATATATGGTCGGGTAATGGTCAGGTAGTTCAACTTTCCCACCAACCTTCTGTATCTTCCAGGATCATCAAACTCTTCACCTCCACACTTAACTTGGCATTGAGTTCCGTAGGAGTCTCTGCTGGTTTAGCACCTAACAACCCTGTTTCTTCAAGTAGATCAAGAACATATTTCCTCTGACATAGGTTGATCCCCTGTTTTGACCTCACAACTTCTATTCCTAAGAAATACTTTAGCTTCCCCAGATCTTTCATATTGAAATGGTCCTGTAAGAATTTTTTCAGCCTGTCAATTCCATTGCTGTCACTTCCAGTTATGACAATATCATCCACATACATGACTAGCAAGATTTTTCCATCTTTTGAGTTATAGCTAAACAAGAAATGATCAACCTGACACTGTTTCATCTCAAAGGCCTTCACCACTTCACTGAACCTATCGAACCATGCACGAGGAGATTGTTTCAGTCCATAAATTGCCTTTTTGAGCCTGCACACCTTACCAGCCTCCCCCTGAGCAACAAACCCTAGTGGTTGCTCCATATACACATCCTCAACAAGATCACCATGTAGGAAGTCATTTTTGATGTCAAGTTGTAGGAGAGGACAATCATACATAGTAGCCAATGAGATCAACACCTGAACTGAACCAATTTTAGCCACAGGATAGAATGTCTCCATATAGTCCACACCATATAACTGAGAATAGCCCTTGGCCACTAACTGTGCCTTCAATCGTTCCACACTGCCATCAGGAAGATGCTTCACTGTATAGACCCATTTACACCCAACGGTGTGCTTACCAGGAGGAAGGGTGGTGAGTTCCCACGTATGATTATGTTGTAGAGCAAAGAGTTCTTTTTCCATTGCTTGCCGCCACCCTGGAGAGGCAAGGGCTTCCTGTACAGTCTTGGGAATGGGAACCGAGAGAGTAATGATATAAACTTGCAATGAGAAGCAGAAAGGTGAGCAATGGAAACATAGTCTGAAATGGGATGAGAAGTACAAGTACGTTTACCTTTCCGCAAAGCAATAGGGAGATGAAGATCTGAGGGAGAAAGAGCAGTAGCAGGATCTAGCGACAGGTGCTGAAGTGGAGGAGCCGAAGCACTTCTGCAAGTATACACTTGAGTAATTGGCGGCCTCTCTGTAGTAACTGGCATATGATGTGCATCTGCAGTAGGAGTGGGAGATACGGGAAGGGGGTCCACAACCGGAACAGGAAGAGGAACCACAGAGGGAGAAGAAGAGACCCCGACATTGGAGAAAAAAGGAACCGACTCAAAGAAGGTGACATCAGGGCACACAAACGATTTATGAAACTTAGGTTATAACACTTGTGCCCTTTCTGAGTCCTTGAGTAGCCAAGAAAAATACACTTTGTAGCCCGAGCATCTTGCTTGTCTACTCCAGGCCCCAAGTGCTGAACAAAACAAACACAACCAAAGACTCTTGGGGTGAGAGGAAAGGGAGACAAAGTGGGGAACAACACGGAGAAAGGGGATTGACTTCCAAGGATTGACATGGGCATCCGATTTATTAAAAAACAGGATGTAAGAACAACATCACTCCAAAAAGTGCTTTGGGACATGCATATTGATCATCAAGGACCGAGCAGTTTCAAGAAGATGCCTATTTTTCCGTTCAGCTATACCGTTTTGTTGCGGGGTGTAGGCACAAGAAGTTTGATGAATTATTCCATGATGTTCTAGGTATTGCTGAAATGATGAGGAGATGTATTCTTTGGCATTATCAGAGCGAAGTATTTTCGTATGAACACCAAACTGAGTGCATATTTCAGCATGAAAGTTCTGAAAAATAGAGAACAATTCACCACGGTCTTTCATAAGATAGATCCATGCCATCCTTGAAAAGTCATCAACAAAGATTACAAAATACTTAAACCCATTGTATGACACCACTTTAATTGGACCCCATACATCAGAATGAACTAAAGCAAAAGGACTTGAGATACGACTATCAGTTCTTGGACTAAATGAGACTCGATGATGTTTTCCCAACTGACATGACTCACAATCTAATGATGAAAGATGACTCAAGGAAGGAACTAGCAGCTTCAAAGCCTTGAGAAAGGGATGACCAAGTCTGCAATGCCATTGGAGAGGAGTAAGAGATGATTGAAAAGCCACTGGAGGGCCACCACCATCAAGGTAATACAAACCACCGGCTTCATGCCCTCCACCAATCTTCGTTCCCGTCTTGAGATCCTGAAATACACAAGAAGAAGGATAGAAGGTTATAGAACAATTAAGGGACTTGGTTAATCTACTAACAAACATAAGGTTAAAAGGGAACTTAGGAACATATAAAACAGATGGTAAAGACAATGAGGAGAGATCAACATCAACAACATCACAAATAGGAGATGTAGAACCATTAGCAAGTGTAACTGTCTGAGATGTGGAGGTGTGAGAAAGGGAAGAAAATACATCAGGAGTCCCAGACATATGGTCCGAGGCGCCAGAATCAATGATCTAGGGTGAGGCTTTGGAAGCTAAACAAGTCATACCTGAATGGGCAAGCATAACTGTGTTCTACTGAGATGTTTGAAGGAACTGCTCATATATTGCCCGTGGTACACTCACCATTTCCTGCCCGGAATCACAAGTGGGTGTGGAGGGGGTTGGTGTAGTTTGCTGGCTTTCAGTAATTGTGCTACTACTCTTAGATGTAACATGGTTAGCCCAAGTGTTGGGTGGACCACGCAAATCATAGCAGAAATTAATTGTGTGCCCCTCTAAGCCACAATGTGTACATTTTCTCTGAGCATTACCCCTTCTTTTTCCACGGCCTCCCCCTGACTCACGGCCTCCAGTCCGGCCACAGGCCCGGTTAAACATGTGTCCACCACGGTTGCTTGGAGGACCACTACTGCCACCACCACTTCTACTTCCACGACTACTCCCTTTAGTCACTACCAAACCAGATCTATCAGAGAAGGAAGAATGTTCCACTGGCTCAATGGATGTCCTCTTAATACAGGCAAAAACTTCTTCAAGTGAGGGGAGAGCTGATCCCCCCCAATATCTGTGCTCTGACAGGCTCATACTCAGCCTTCAAGCCCACAAGAAACCTAGTCACATCAAGTTGTTCATGTTGCTATTGTTGGATCTGGACATCTGATGTTAGAGGGTGATGCACATTTAGCTCATTGCGGATGTTTCTCAAGCTTGCATAATACTCTTCTAAGCTTTGACTTCCTTGCTTCAAATTGAAGTACTCTTGGTATAACTAATATACCCTAGTTGTGTTGTCTTGTCCATATTACAACTTTTTAGCATGATCCCAGATCTCTTTGGCTGTATCTAGGAACATGAAATTCACACTAATCTTTGGTTCCATGCTGTTCCAAAGCCATGTCATTATCTGTGCATCATCTTGTTCCCAATCTCTGAACCCAGGAAAATCAGAGGAAGGTTTCTCCTCCCTCACATGTTTTACTTTCCTCTTGGCCTTCAAGAACACCTCCACAGATTTTGCCCATGGTACATAGTTCTCACCATTCAACTTGATGGATGTCATTTTAACACTTAGATAATCTGAAGAGAGCATGATGCCTGTTTTGTTGTCATTCCCAACTACAGTTGAAGCCATCTCAATTATGTCTCCTCTGAATATACACCACAATTTCACACTTGTCACAAGACTTATCTCACTTACAATACCACCAACCCACTATCTTCAACTGCACATTACACACTACTCTCTAAAGCTGAAATCATTCAGTCAACACATGAAACACTTGGATTGCACACTGCAGGACCATTTACCACCAACACACCACTACTGAAATTTCTCAGTCATTTCATCGAACACTTGTTCTGCATACTGCAGAACTGATTACACACAAGGTCTAGGGGTTCACTTTTAAGCATTTAAAAACATAGATATGTTAGCCACCACAACACAATCAACACCACACCACTGCTGTCGTGGACATCAGCAGTCTACCACTCTTCTTTCAGTACACATGTGAGCAAGAAAACACAAAAAAAAACATGACTGATGTGTGTATCAGTTTCACCCAGCACCACAACAACTAACTTTCGAAGCAACAAAAAAAACAGCATTCACAGTCCATTTCTGAACACACGACAGCAGTGTCCATACCTCTATACGACCAGCCCTCTTCGTACACTGAATAGAGGGTCTAGTATACCACTTTAACGACCACCACAGCACTGGCCAGAGGCATTCTCACCTCCAGGCCCTCAAAACGACAACTCCTTTTCAGCCCTTTATCGAGTGTTCAATCAGATCAGCTGTAGGATGATGAAGCCTATTGTGAAGCTGGCGGCGAACCTAGGAAGAAGACAACAGCAAGAAAACGAACATCAGACCTTAATGCTCTGATACCATGTGAATAAACCCTAGTTGTTTCTAAGTCAAAGTAGAGAAGAAAGAAGAAAAAAGAGAAAGAAGAAGAAGAAAGAGAGGAGAAGAGTGTTCGGCCAGACTAGAAGAGAGGATGTTCAAAAGTCACTCTCCTAGCTGACCCACTTGACTTTTATTCATGAAAAACTTGAGTTTCAAGAAAGACAATTTTGTCCCCCATAGAAGATGGGACACATAACTTAAACTCAGATACAATAGACATTTCACTTTCAATAAGATACACCAGAATGACCAAAATACCCCTGACTCGAGCATTCTAACAACCTGAAGCTGAGAAATCAAAGTCTAGAGGAGTACTATGCAAGCATGAGAAATCTCCGTAATGAGCTTAATGTATACCACCCTTTGATTTCGGATGTTAAAATTCAACAGCAACAACGATAACAACTTGATGTGACGAGGCTTTTAGTGGGTTTAAAATCTGAATATGAACCTATTCAAACACAAGTATTAGGAAAATCTGCTTTTCCCTCTCTTGAGGAGGTGTTTACCTGACTCTGGAGGATTTCTATTGAACCTACGAAACATTCCACTCTCTTAGACAGGTATGGTTTTGTGGTGGTGAGAGGGGGAGGTCGTGGAAATAGGGGTAATGGGAGTGGTCATGGATTTTTAGGGACTCGAGGTGGTCCTATGTTCAATTGTACTAGTGGTCACAGTGGAGGTCAATGTTCAAGGGGAGGTCATGGTAGAGGATGGAGTATTGGTCCTAGGAGGTGCACATCTATAGGTGCTTTTAGGAAGGAAATGATGAGTATCCCATGTGAGGAGTATGAGAAGTTTCTTCATACATCCTCTCAGTAGAACACAACTACTCTTGCACATTTAGGTATGCCTTTCTTGGCATCCAAACCCTCACACTGGATTATTGACTCTAAAGCCTCTGATCATATGACTGGGACTCCAGGTGTGTTTTCTTCTCTTTCTCAGTGTTCCATGTCCCAACTAGTTACCCTTGCTAATGGTTCTACTTCTCCCATTTGTGGTGTTGGTGATGTTGACCTCACTTCTTTATCTTTATCTTCTATCTTATATGTACCCAAATTTCCCTTTAACCTCATGTCTGTTAGTAGATTAACCAAGTCACTTAATTGTTTTGTAACCTTTTATCCATCTTGTGTGTTCCAGGATCTCAAGACAGGGATGAAGATTGGTGGAGGGCATGAGGCAGGTGGATCGTTTTACCTTGATGGTGGTGGTCTGAAAGTAGCTCTTTAGTCCTCTCTTACTCTTCTCTAGTGGTATTGCAAACTTGGTCATCCGTTACTTAAGGCCCTGAAGTTATTGGTTCTGTCTTTAAGTTGTCTTTCATCATTGAATTGTGAGTCGTGTTAGCTTGGGAAACACCATAGAGTCTCTTTTAGCCCTAGAGTTGATAGTCATGTTTTAAGTCATTTTTCATTAGTTCATTCAGATGTTTGGGGTCCAAATAAAGTAGTGTCATACAATGGCTATAAGTACGTTGTAATTTTTGTTGATGATTATTCAAGGATGATATGACTTTATCTTATGAAAGATAGAAGTGAATTGTTCTCTATTTTCTAAAAGTTTTATGGTGAAATTCGTACCCAATTTGGTGTTCATATTAAGATTCTTCGCTCAGATAATGCAAAAGAATACAACTCAACACCATTTAAGCAATACTTAGAGCACCACGGGGTAATTCACCAAACTTGTTCCTATACCCCACGACAAAATGGCGTGGCTGAACAGAATAACTAGCACTTACTTGAAACTGCTTGGTCTATTATGCTTGGTATGAATGTTCCAAAGCGTTTTTGGAGTGATGATGTCCTTACATCATGTTTTCTGGTCAATCGGATGCCCATGTCTATCCTTGGGAGTCAATCCCCTTTCTTAGTCTTGTTCCCTACTCTTTCTCCATTCCCTCATACTCCCAAGGTTTTTGATTGTGTTTGTTTTGTTAAGAATTTAGGGCTTGGACTGGACAAGTTAGATGCACGTGCTACAAAATGCATCTTTCTTGGCTACTCTAGAACCCAAAAAGGGTATAAGTGTTACAACCCTAGCTCTCATTGGTCTTTTGTGTGTTCTGATGTCAATTTCTTTGAGTTAGTTCCATTCTTTTCTCGTTCTGATGTTCCTCCTCCTGCTCTTGTGTGCTCTTCCAGTTCCAATTGAGGACCCCCTTCCTACGGTTCCTGTTGTGTTTCAGTCATCATTTTCTCTAGTGTAGGTTAATACTGAAAGGCTACCAATCACACAAGTGCATACTCACAAAAGAGCACTGGCCTCTCCTCCAGTTCAGTCCTCATTGACACATCGAATAGTTGTACCTCGTCCTTCTGATCTTGATCTTCTTATTGCATTGCGGAAAGGTAAACATAGTTGTACATCCCATCCAATTCCCCATTATGTTTTTGTTGCTCACCTTTCCTCTTCCCATCAACAGTTTATATCTTTGTAATCATCTGTTTCCATTCCTAAGAATGTCCAAGAATTCATTGCCTCTCCAGGGTGGCAACAAGCAATGGAAGAGGAATTGTCTGCACTGGCACACAATCACATGTGGGATCTTACCACTCTGCCTCCCGATAAATATGTTTTTGGATGTAAGTATACACAATGAAATATCTTCCAAATGGTAGTGTGGAATGGTTGAAAGCTAGGTTAGTGGTCAAAGGTTATTCTCAGTTGTATGGTGTCGACTATACGGATACATTCTCTCCTGTGGCTAAGATTGGTTCGGTTCGGGTGTTGATTTCTTTAGCAGCAATGTATGGTTGGCCCCTCTTTCATCTTGACATCAAAATGCCTTCTTACATGGTGATCTTGTTGAGCAGGTATATATGGAGCAACCATCAGGATTTGTTGCTCAAGGGGAGAATGGTAAAGTTTGCAGACTTAAGAAGGCAATTTATGGGCTGAAACAATATCTACGTGCGTGGTTTGGCAAATTCAGTGAAGTAGTGAGGGATCTTGACAGTAAGGCCGACTAGAAAGGTAAGAGAAGAAGAGAGAAGGTAGAAGGGAAGAGGAGATTGGCGACAATGGAACAGTGCTGGTGGCGCCAGCTTCTGTTAATATTTATAGGGCGTCTAAAATAAAAGGGAGAAAGACCCTTGTGCCCCTACTGTAAGTGAAGTACAATAACAGAAAATAAAAAGGGCTTTAAATCAACTAAACAGACCAGGACAAGATAGAAAATAATAGACAAGAAATAAAATAAACTATTTCAACACTCTCCCTCAAGTTGGAGCATAGATGTCAATCATGCCCAACTTGTCACACAAATCATTATGCCGTACATGTTGAAGACCCTTGGTGAAGATGTCCACAAGTTATTCATCTAAGCTGACATATTAAGTGCACACTTCTCCTCTCACAAGTTTTTCTCTAATAAAATTCTTGTCCACTTCAATGTATTTCGTCCTATCATGGAGGACTAGATTAGCAGCAATTTTGATAGCAGTTTTATTGTCGCAATAGAGTGACATAGGGTTGTTAACTGCAAACCCAGTTCACGTAATAGGTTTCTTATCCACATGATTTCAGCAACTCCATAAGACATAGCTCTATATTCTACTTCAGCACTAGATCTAGCCACCAAACTTTGCTTCTTACTTCTCTAGGCGACCAAATTACCTCCTACAAAGGTACAATACCCACTGGTAGACTTTCAGTCATCAATTGCTCCTGCCTAATCAGCATCAGTATATACTTCCACCTTAAAATGTCCATGTTTCTGGAACAACAAACCAGCTCCTGGAAACTTCTTGAGGTATCTAAGTTTCCTCTCTGTAGTTTCAAAGTAAGTTGTCCTAGGGTTGTGCAGGAACTGACTATGGACACCCACTACATAAGAAATATCAGGTCTAGTCATAGACAAATATAAGAGTCTCCCTACAAGTCTCTAAAACTTCTTTACATCTTTCAAGAACTCCCCTTGACAGTCTCCCAACTGATGGTTAGGTTCAATTGGAGAGCCAATTGGTTTCATCCCTAGCTTGCCTGTATCTTCTAGTAGATCCAATACATATTTCCGTTGGGAAATAAATATGCCCTTTTGAGAGCGGGCAACTTCAATTCCAAGGAAATAACGTAAGGGTCCTAGATCTTTCACCTAAAATTGAGTGGCTAAGAATTTCTTCAATTTCTGTATTTTAGTCTCCTAGTCTCCTATGATCACTATGTCATCCACATACACAATTAATGCTGCAATTTTCCCTTCACCTTTCTTCACAGACAGAGTGTGGTCTGATTGGCATTGTTTGAACCCCATCTGATGAATTGCTAAGTGGAACTTACTAAACCAGGTCCGAGGTGATTGTTTCAACCCATATAAAGAATTTTTTTTTAGCCTACACACCTTCTGCTCACTGCCTTTGGCACAAAAACCTGGAGATTGAGTCTTGTACACTTCCTCTTCTAAGTCACCATTCAAGAAAGCATTCTTAATGTCCAACTAGTGAAGTTCCCAGTCAAGATTTTCTACCAATGAGAGAAGAATCCTAATAGAGTTCATCTTGGCTACTGGAGCAAATGTCTTTGCATAGTCTACTCCATATGCCTTTGTAAAACCTTTTGCCACCAATCTTGTCATGTACCTTTCAACAGTTTCATCAGCCTTATGTTTCACTATGAACACCTACTTGCACCCCATTGGTTCATTCCCTTCAAGAAGATCTACCAACTCCCAAGTTCCATTTTTGTGCAATGCATCAATTTTTTCCTTCATTGTATATGTCCATTCAGGTTTGGATAAAGCTTCTGCCACATTCTTAGGAATAGAGATACTATCAACAGAAGAGAGGAATGCACGATATGAAGGTGAAATATGGTCATAGGACACAAAGTGAGAGATAGGATGATTAGTGGTATAGGATCTAACACCCTTTCTCTTAGCAATAGGAACATCAAGATCATTAATGACAGGGGAATCAAGATTTAGAGGTTTAGGCATATCAGTAGGAACAAGTGTACCTGGCTGATGAGGAGGATCCGTCTCCAGAGAATCCGATGATGTTGGTTGCATAGTGTCAGGTTCCACGATTCTTGAACTCTACTGGCTTTTGTTGTAGCGAAGAAAGACACTAAATGGAGGAGGATTGGGAAGAGGACGTAATTGAGTCTGAGCGTGGGTGTGTTTCTCGTCAACCCTACTCTCCCCTTGAGGAGAAACTGAGAAGAAAGGTTGACTCTCAAAGAAGGATACATTTACAGAGACCAGTGTTTTAAAAGGCATGGGAGGTGTGTGCCTCCAGGCGAGGCACTCCCAAAACGCCCTGAGGCGTATGCTAGAGGCATTGACACCTCTAAGGCGTACGCCTCTTGCGCTTTTTTCATGAGGCGTGCTAGAGGCATATGCCTCATGCACATCTAATATAAAAAAAAACAAAAAAAAAAGGAAAAAAAAGGAAAGGAAAAGAAAGGAAAGGGAAAGAAAAAGAAAGAGAAGAAAAAAAAGAGAAAAGGAAAGAAAAGGGAAGGAAAGGGAAGAAAGGATAAGGGGAAAGAAAGTGGTTTGCCCCCTGCCCCTTTGGCTGGGAGGCTTCTCCCCCCAGTCCCTCCTGCCCCCTTTCGATGTAGCCCAATTTGTTTTTTTGTTTTTTTGAGTTAGGGGGATCTTGCTCCGCTTCGACAAGACCCCCCTTTTCAACTAATGTTATGCATCTTTGTTCTTCTTAATATAAAATATTTTATTAAAAATAAAGAAAAAATGAAATCCTCCTTCCTCTTCATCCTCCTAACCCCCTCCTCTTAAGGAGGCTTATGCCTCCTTGTGTTTGGGAGTCTTACGCTTCTTGTGTTCTGAACTACGCCTCACGCCTCTAGGTAGTGGAACGCCTCATGTCACGCCTCCGCATTTTAAAACATTGACGGAGACATAGTACTTGCGTAAGGTGGGATCATAGCAACGATACCCCTTTTGAGATAAAGGGTAACCAAGGAAAACATAAGGAATAACACGAGGATCAAGTTTACCCCGAGTAGGGGACAAGTTATGAACAAAATAACGATACCCAAAAACACGCATTGGAATGGGGGACAACGGAGCTATAGGAAACAAAAGTTGATGTGGGGCCTTTGTACTCTAATAACCAAGATGGCATATGGTTGATGATGTGTGTAGCACAACATCCATCCAAAATCGTTTCGGACATTTATATGGAGTAAAAAGCCACGATCTACTTCATGAAGGTGATGGTTTTTTCTTTCAGCAAACTGTTTTGTTGGGATGTCCTAGCACAAGAGCTTCGTTGAAGAGATTCACACGAAGCAAAGAACTTCGTGAGATCAATATGGAAGTACTCTTTTGAATTTTCCATGTTGTATAGGAAGAAGAGAGGAAGGGAGAGAGGAGAGGAGAGACAAAAGGACTGAGAGCCCTAAAAGATACTGCAGGTGGCGCAGTATGTTATATTTATACTAGGCCGAAAACAACTAAACATGAAGAGAAGTAAAAAGTACAATAGTACCCATGCGGTACTATACATATAAAAAATAACATCTGTTAACACTCCCCCTCAAGTTGGAGCATAGATATCAATCATGCCCAACTTGTTACATAAATCATGATGTCTTGAGTGGTGTAGTCCTTTTGTAAAGATGTCTGCAAGTTGGTCCTCAGAGCTGACATAGGGAGTACACACTTCGCCTGTGATGACTTTCTCTCTGAGAAAATGCTTGTCGACTTCAATGTGTTTTGTTCTATCATGTAGCACTGGGTTAGCAGCAATGTTTATGGCTGTTTTGTTATCACAAAATAGGGTCATAGGCCTGTCCACTGGAAAACCCAACTCACTCAACAGATTCTTTATCCACATACTTTCAGCCACTCCATGAGCCATTGCTCGATATTCAGCTTCAGCACTGGATGAATCAGATGCTTGGAAGATTTTATTTGTGGTGTATGTGGATGACATTGTCATAACTGGTAGTAATATCAATGGGAATGATAGGTTGAAGAACTTTCTACATGATCACTTCTAAACAAAAGCTTTGGGTAAATTGAAATATTTTTTGGGAATAGAAGTTGCAAGGTCAAGACATGGTATTAACTTGTGCCAAAGAAAGTATGTCATTGATTTACTTGAAGAAACAAGGTTGTTAGGTGCCAAACCAGCTGAAACACCCATGGAACCAAATGTCAAGTGGAGTGTTGATGCAGGTGAAGAGTTTTGATGATCCTAGAAGGTACAGGAGGTTGGTGGGTAAATTGAACTACCTGACTATTACTTGGCCAGATATATCATTTGCATTAAGTATGGTGAGTTAGTTTATGCAACATCATCGAGTTCCACATCGAGAGGTAGTTCTAAGAATTGTTAAGTACTTGAAGGGAGCTCCAGGTCATGGACTGCTATACAAGAGTGGAGGAACTCTTGAGATAGAGGGGTACACAAATGCTGATTGTGCTGGGTCTGCATCTAATTGAAGGTCTACTACAGGGTATTGTACCTTCTTTGGTGGCAATTTGGTAACTTGGAAGAGCAAGAAACAAATAGTGGTGGCAAGAAGTAGTGCTGAAGCTGGATACGGGACCATGACTCATACTACATGTGAACTAGTGTGACTGAAAAATCTTTTGCAGGAGATGGGGTTCTTAGTTGACAGACTTATGAAGTTGTATTGTGATAACGAAGCTGTAGTCCACATTTCTTCTAATCCAGTCTTTCACAAGAGAATAAAGCATACTGAAGTTGACTACCACTTTGTAAGAGAAAAGGTGATAAGTGGAGTGATAAATACAGCTCATGTGAGTTCAAGAAACCGGTGGGCAGATTTGTTTACAAAAGAGTTGAGTCGGGGAAGAGTGGATTACATATGTAACAAGCTAGGACTATATGATATATACTCTCCAGCTTGAGGGGGAGTTTTAGAATCGACAATACAAGGGTAGCTTAGTCATTTGTCTATTTAATTAAGGATGAGTTGTCTATTTTGTCTGGGTTTAAGTTGGGTGTCCCATATGAGGGACAGATTTGTCTTTTGTAGTGTAATGCAAAGTGTATAAATATAAGGTGGGTTAGCTGAGAGGAGATTGACATCTTCTTCTTCTTCTTCTTCTTCTTCTTCTTCTTCTTCTTCTTCTTCTTAAATGAGATTTGGAAGATCTAAGCAATCTTTGACTGTTCAGAGTCATTTCTAGGGAAATGCTTGCTTAATTTCTAATCAATTTTGTGTTTTATTGTTAATGAGAAATTGTAGAGGATGAGAAGAAGAAAAGAAGAGAATTTGGAAGAATACCAAAAAATACAAGGGGCATGCCCCTTTTCCATATATAATGACCAATTTACCCCTAGCTGACAGATAGCATTATAGCAAAGAACAAATCAACATAAAAATAATAAAATAACTTTTTATAAGTAAAAGAAGATTCATTTTATTTTAAATAATAAAAATAAAGTATTATTGGACCACTACTTCTACTTAAAATGGTGCTCATAAAGAAACTAACATATATCTGACTCATTGTAGCAGAGACCTGGGATCCAGTCCTACTGCCACCAGGGTTAGGGGGTTAAGGGATGGAGAATGGGAGATGGACTACCCCCTGTTGTGTAACCCCATCAAGTGAAAAAAGTAAATAAATAAATAAAATGTAATATTGTTTGTTTAGATATCGAAAGAAAAAAGAAACTGGCATATCCTTCAACACAAATGAATCCTATAATAGATGGCCTGCATATTTGAGAATGGAGGGCATTTTTTTCTTTTTTGTAAAGAAAATGCTTGATTCCTTGATTTTTATTTAGGTAATAGGGGAACTGTTTTTTCCATACCCTGTGCACCAATGTACATCCTCTCATGTACTCCTATCTGTGTGTGTGTGTGTGTGTGTGTGTGTGTGTTTTCTTGATCTGATATTCAATTTAGCACAGTTCAGGTGTGGTCATAATGGACAATTTTCTTTTTCACTTTCAGCCCTGCTAAGACTACAATCTTTTCTGCCTTATTTTCCAGAATTTTATCTTTTAGCCATTAATGGTTTATCTAATCTCAGACTGATAAGTGTGAGAACATTAGGTCCATATCCAGTCCACCCCACCCAAGGCCCTGGATATCTGGGACCAACACTGAATGATGACCCTCTATTAAGGGTTATTACTTTGACTAATATACTGGTTTAGACCGACTAAAAAGGTCTGGCAAGAGTCATGTTTTCGTTGATGTTATGTCAATTTTGATTTTTGGAATACTCAATGTTCAAGCTTCTGTGTCAATGTTTTCCTCTAGTAGTCAAGATTGCATCAAAGTGGTAAAGCTTTTACTTCCAATTTTTTTGTCATTTTGTTTTCAAATGGTATGCAGGTTTAATCATCATGTTCATTAGTATGGTGTTTAGCTGTTGTTGTTGCTAATCATTTTGTTGGATGAGGAAATTCTTACGGTAGCAAATCATGTCTGACCCTTTTTTTCTTTTAATTCTCTCTCTTGCCTTATTTTATTTCTTCTCCCTCCCACACTGGCACAGATTAGCTTAGTGGGCCAGCTTCATCTTCTTTCTTCGACTATCACAACTCTAGCTGTACCATCTCCTTCTTTAACAGCTACTTTGGCTCGTAAGTCCAGTATATGCAACTTCTGTATTCTATTCATTTTATATTTATGACAGATTTCTACTTCAATTTCAAGATCAATATCGATATTCCATCAATTTATAAAATTTACTGATTTTGTGAAGGTGGGGGTAACTATCCTGCCGTAGCAGTTCCACTGATTGCTTTAGGAACTCAAAGTGGGATGATAGATGTCATTGATGTTTCTGCCAATGCTGTAGCATCAAGCTTTTCTGCTCATAGTACTATTATTAGAGGATTACGATGGCTTGGGAATTCTCGGCTTGTTTCATTCTCATATGTTCAGGTATGCACTTTTAAACTGAAAATCTTGTCAAACAATTGCTTATTTGATCTTTTGTTTTAAATTTGATTACCATGGCCTATGTGTTTTTCTAAACTACTCCAGGCCAATACTTGCCTAATTGGAACCTCTATCATGTAGATCAGAGTCTCTAGGCAGATTTGTTTTAGGAAAGTGACTATATATTATGAACAAAAAGATGTACCTGAGGGAATCTACATACCAAAAGAGCATCCCCGGTTTTTTTTTTTTTGACTAGTAAAAGGAAATTTTCATTAAAATAAAAGAGCACAATCTGGATAAGTGATAAGGTAGAACCTAACATCCAAAACTAAAAGTGCAAAACAGTACAATTTTAATTTTCCAATTCACAATTCTGGAACCCCACCACCTCCCACAATCTTTCTTCTAAATCTTCTCTCTTAAGCTGAGAGAACTCTGGCAATATCAACACCCAATCTGCAACTGATTTGCGCACAGTTGCCACCAATCTATCCAGCCACCATTCCTTGTCTTCAAAAATTCCTCTAGAGAAAAGTTTTCAGCAGGTGACCTTGGCTGGAATTTCCTAACCCCGAAGAGTATTGTGAAGAGTTTCCACAAGAACCCAGAAGTTTTGCATGCAAAAAAGAGATGGCTTACTGATTATTCTTCCTTTTTACACAAAAAACACATGCTGACCAAACTGAATCATCTTGACTTCAAATGATCCACTGTCAGCACACTGTCCATAGCCACCATCCAAGCAAAATCTTCCACCCTAGGGGGTATTGGGTTAACCCCAGACCCCACCCAATTTGTCAAAGTCCATTTGGTTCCTGCACAAGGCTGAATAGCATGACTTGACTATAAGCTTTCCATTTGAGCATTCTTTCCAGCATGGCTCATTCCTAGACTAGGCTGAGATCTTCACTCTCCAACTTCTCCAGCAGACTTAAACACTCCCCAATTTCCCTTTCAAGGAGTGCCCTTCTGAATCTTGGGCACCAAACTATCAGCTCCCCAATTCTTTCATAACAACTGAAAATAGTCACTTCCAGTTCCAACAGCCTGAATAATCTTGGGAAAACCTCACACAATCTTACCACTCCACTCCAATCATCCTCCCAAAATCTTATTCTAGCTCCACCCCCAATTGCAAAGCTTGTTAGAGATCTGAACTCCTGGTTACAATACATTATTTCTTTTCATACACTCACCCCATATGAAGAGCTAACCTTCCTTGATTCCCATCCAAATCTCGTAACCCCATATTTACTAACCATCACCCTCCTCCTTAACGAGTTTTCCTCCTTAACCCAAATATCCATAACCATTTCCCAAGGCCAAGTAAGTCTTTGTTGAATAATTTCACCCTCCTAAACCCCAAACCCTCTCCCTCCTTGGGTCTACACACATTATCCCATTTAACCAGATAGAGCATTTTACCCCTCCTTCCCCCCCCCCCTCCTTTCCCATAAGAAGTCCCTCTAGATCTTCTCCATTCTTTGCAAATTTTGGTGGCACCAGAAGTAAATCTGACTTCTAAACCTGATAAGAAACTTGATAAAAGAAGTAAAAAGTGATGAAGGCAGAAGAAAACATCAGAATAGAAGAAGGGGGATAGAGAAGAAGAAGAGGGTTTGATAATCTCCTCTCTCCCCTCACTAATCCTTTTATTAATCTTCACTAATGTGGTTAATTACAAATCAGCCCTTAAGTGGGGCTGGCGGCAAAATAAAAGTTGAAAACAGCCCTCTTGAAGTATAGAACTGCTTGAGATTAGATGCAAAACCAAAAAACAAACAAGAAAAGATTAAGAAGATGAGAGAGAGAGAGAGCTGGCGGCAATGAGAGTTAGAGAGTGAGAGGTTCGAACTTAACCTCCCTCTAACAATGTAAAACATTTTATTAAGTTAATCTTTGAATTATTACAGAGAGGCCCTTGGGTGGGCAAGGAATTACAAAAACAGAGTATATAAGAGTATGGGCCCAAAATAAGGCCCATTACAGAGGAAAACATAAACATAATATAGAATGATAGCCTATGGGACATTCGGCCCATCTCCTCTACACTTCCCCTCAAGCTGAGCATAGATGTTAATCATGCCCAGCTTGCCAGTGTCATGTTGAAGCCTTGCCTTGGAAATACCCTTGGTGAGGAAATCTGCCAATTGTCCTTCAAAAGTAATGAATGGAAGACACACTTCATCGGAAGAAACTCTTTCTCGAATAAAGTGTCTATCAACCTCAATATGTTTGGTTCTATCATGTTGTACTGGGTTGTGAGCAATGTTGATGGCAGCCTGACTATCATAGTACAACATCATGGGTTTGTCATGATCAATCCCAAGTTCTTCCATTAAGGACCTTAGCCACAACAATTCAGAGACTTCATGTTCCATGGCTCTATACTCTGCTCCTGCGGAGGATCGAGCCATAACTGATTGTTTCTTACTCCAAAAGACAACATTACCAGCCACCAGAGTGCAATACCTTGGAGTAGATCTTCTATCATCAATATTTCTAGCCCAATCAGCATCAGTATAGGCTTCAAGTTTCAGATGACCATGCTTGGTAAATAGAATTCCTTTTCCTGGAGAGCCTTTCAGATGGCATAAAATTCGTTCTGCTGCTGCCATATGAGTATCTCTAGGAGCATGCATGAACTGGCTAATACAACTGACAGCATATGCAATATATGGTCGAGTCATGCACAGGTACACAAGCTTCCCAAGAAGTCTCTGAAAGACCCCTTTGTCTTCCAACAATGTTCCATCCGAAACTGAAAGTTTGTGACTCGTATCAATGGGAGTTGCAGCTGGTCTAGCACCCATTTTTCTAGTTTCAGACAGCAAATCAAGGACATATTTCCTTTGGGAAATAAGAATCCCATCCTTGGATCTAGCAATTTCTATGCCAAGGAAGTATCACAACTCCCCCAGATCCTTAATCTCAAATTCTGTACGGAGGAAAGACTTAAGGGCTCGAACGCCTGAGGCATCATTACCAGTCACTATAATGTCATCAATATACACAATGAGATACACTGCTAGAGATCCACTTTTCTTCACAAAGACAGTATGGTCTAACTGTGTCTGAACATAGCCGAATTTAACAAGTGCAGCTCTAAATATCTCAATCCAGGCTCTAGGAGACTGTTTGAGGCCATAAAGTGATTTCTTCAGTTTGCATACCTTTCCTTGCATATCTTTCTCATACATTCCTGGAGGGAGACACATGTGGACCTCCTCATGTAAGTCACCATTCAAAAATGCGCTCTTTACATTCAACTGATAAAGAGGCCAATCAAAGTGAGCTGCCAGAGATAAGAGAACCCTTACAAATGTCATCTTGGCAACAGGGGCAAAGGTCTCCAGGTAGTCAATCCCATATGTTTGTGTGTAGCCTTTTGCAACAAGTTTGGCCTAGTACCTCTCAATAGTCCCATCAGCCCTGTATTTAATGGTAAAGACCCAATTGCACCCAACTGGATCCTTCCCTTCAAGCAAATCCACCACCTCCCAAGTATCATTTTTGTGTAGAGCATCCATTTCAGACTTCATGGCATCTCTCCATTCTAGAATCCCAAGAGCTTCTGACACAGACCTAGGAATGGGGTTAGAAGCAACTGAAGAGATGTAGACAAAGTATGAAGAGAAAGTAGATCGTAAGAAAGATGTTTGGAAATGCAGTGTGCAGTGCACTTCCGCTTTCCTTTCCTAACAGCAATGGAGACATCAAGATCTGGGAAAGATGGTTCCAAAGAGGCTGAAGCAGTACCTATTATCTCATCTATGATTGGGAATGTATGAGCCTCATCTGTTGTAAGGGAAACAACTTGCTCATTCCTGGATCTTTGCCTTTAAATACACTTTGGGATTATGGGTAGGACGAGGAGGTAAAGAAATAGGGGCACTAGGGCAAGAGGAATGAAGTGGCTGATTCTCCTTTGATTCATTTGTTGAAGATACAGTCTTGTCAAGTGACTCAACTGGGACAGGAAGAGGAAGAGCAAATACTTGTGACAGATTCTCCCCCTGTTGACAATGTCCTTCCTGAGAGGAACCATAAAAAGGAGAAAGCTCATCAAAGGTAACATCCATAGAGACATATCGAGTGCCAGTCTTTGGATCAAAACAACAATAACCCTTTTGTGTGGGGGAGTAACCAAGGAAGATGCATTTGTGGGCTTTTGGTTCAAACTTATGTCTCTGGGCACGTGGAATGTGAACATAACAAGTACAACCAAACACACGAAGAGGAATTGGGAAGAGATCCTTATTTGGATGAAGAAGACTGAAGGGGGATTTAAACCCTAAAACCCTGGATGGCATACGGTTTATGAGATAGGTAGCAGTAAGAACAGCTTCACCCCAAAATCTTGTGGGAACATGTGAGGCAAACAAAAGGCTCCTTGCAACTTCAACAATATGTTTATTTTTCCTTCCAGCAACTCCATTTTGTTTAGGGGTTCTAACACAGGAGCTTTGATGAATAACCCCCATGTCAGAGAGATACAAGGATAAACTTCTCAAAATACTCTTTTGCATTGTCAGATCTGAAAACCTTAATTCTGGTATCAAATTGAGTTAAAACAAGCTCATGAAATTGCCTCACAAGTCTTGGGACTTCATTACGGGATTTCATTAGGTATACCCAAGTGAATCTACAAAAGTCATCAATAAACATGATGAAATATCTGTAGCCCCCCATAGAAGATAAGTGGTAAGGCCCCCACACATCGGAGTGCACAATATGAAAAGGAAAAGAAGATCTTTTATTGCTCACAGGGTAATTGTTTCTACAATGCTTTGACAACTGACATGACTCACAATTGAGACTGGACAGACTGACTCCCTTAAACAATTCGGGAAGTAAATGACTTAAAGCAGAAAAAAGGTAAATGACCCAACCGACAATGACTCAACATAATTCGACTGACTGACTCTGAAGAAGTAGAACCAAAGGAGTGTCGAGCAAGTATATTCCATTCTCTTCATGGCCACTCTCAATCACCTTCCGAGACTCCAGGTCCTGAAACACACAGTGAGAAGGGAAAAAGGTTACACAACAATTCAATGACTTGGTCAAGCTACTTACAGATAATAAATTGGTATTTAATTTAGGTACATGAAGAGTGGAAGATAATACTAAGGAGTCTATAGCCTTGACAGTTCCCTTGCCAGAAATAGAGGCAAGAGAACCATCAGCTAAGGTGATTTTGTCATGACTAGGAAGCAAACCATACAAAACAAACAGAGTGGAAATGTTGGTCATGTGATCAGAAGCACCTGGGTCTATGATCGAAGGGGTCTTAGGATTACTTAAGGTGGACGCATGTGAAAGCTAAACTACTGTAGCCGAAATAGCAGAAAAGAGGAGAAGAAGAAGAGATGCTGAAATGTCGAACTCCCTTTCCCAGTCGACAGTACTGTTATTTATATTAAAGTACAATACAATGTTACATGAAATGACTGGGATGCCCCTGATTAGTGATGGGACACCCAGACACCTTAAAACACTAAACAAACTTAGGCCCATTAACACAGGCCCAATACATAACAACTTAAACTCAAATACAGGCTAATAAGAACTCTTATCAGCCGAACCATCCATACATACAAAACCTTCAACCTAACACTCCCCCTCAAGCTAAGCATGGATGTCAATCATGTTTAGCTTGCCAAGAAGGTCCATGAACTTTGCTGCAGCCAACCCTTTAGTTAATACATTTGCAATTTGCATCTCAGATGGAGTATAAGGCACACAGAGTTCACCCGAGACAATTCTTTCTCTAACAAAGTGCCGATCAATCTCAATATTTTTTGTCCTGTCATGTTGCACGGGATTGTTGGCAATGTTGATGGCAGCTTTATTGTCACAATATAGCCTGAGAGGACCTTCAGCCTTAATGCCAAGTTCATTAAGAAGAGTTTTGAGCCATAAGAGTTCAGCAACTCTGTGGGCCATAGCCCGATATTCTGCTTCTGCACTTGATCTAGCCACTACATTCTGCTTCTTACTGCGCCATGTGACCAGGTTTCCTCCCACAAATGTACAGTAACCCGAGGTTGACTTCCTGTCTCCAACAGACCCAGCCCAATCTGCATTAGTGTAGGCTTCAATTTCAATTCTATTGTTTTTCCTGAAGAGAATTCCCTTCCCTGGGCAAGTCTTCAAGTACCTGAGAATCCTTTCAACTGCTTTCATATGAGGGATCTTTGGAGAGTGCATAAATTGACTGACAACATGCACAACATAAGCAATATCTAGCCGAGTGAGGGATAAGTATATCAGCTTCCCTACCAATTTTTGGTATCTCTCTATCACAGTAGTCCTCCCCTACTGATTCCTACAGGCCATGATTTTGTTCTATTGGAGTATCTGCTGGCCTACACCCCATCATGCCTGTTTCCTCTAAGAGGTCAAGAACATACTTCCGCTGACATATGTAGATTCCCTCTCTTGACCTGGCAACTTCAATCCCAAGAAAATATCTCAAATGACCCAAGTCATTGATCTCAAATTCCGAAGCTAGAAACTCCTTCAGTCTTCTTATCTCTTCCAAGTCATTCCCGGTAATTACTATATCATCCACATAAACAATGAGTGCAGTAAGTTTGCTATCCTGTCTACTTATGAACAAGGTATGGTCTGCACCACTCTGAGTGTACCCCACTTTCTTCATGGCCCCACAAAGCCTCTCAAACCATGCACGAGGAGATTGCTTCAACCCATATAATGCTTTCCTCAGTTTGCACACCTTTCTACCAAACTCATAGCCTGGTGGAGGTTCCATAAATACCTCTTCATGAAGGTCACCATTTAAGAAGGCATTCTTCACATCCAGCTAATGAAGTTCCCATGAAAAATTTGCTGCTAGTGACAAAAGAACCCGAATTGTGTTGAGCTTTGCTACTGGGGCAAAGGTTTCTTTGTAGTCAATCCCTTCTTTTTGAGTAAACCCCTTTGCCATAAGTCTGGTCTTATACCTTTCAATAGACCCGTCCTCCCTGCGCTTTATAGTAAACACCCACTTGCACCCAACAATGCTCTTCCTCTCTGGCAGATCCACTAATTCCCAAGTTCTTGCTTTCATTAGGGCTTCCATCTCTTCATTCATAGCTTCTTTCCACCTTGGATTAGACACAGCCTCTGAGTACCTAGAAGGAACACACACAGAGGAAAGAGCAGACACAAAGGAGTGATAGGCAGGAGATAAATGTGAGTAAGAAACAAAATCAGCAATGGGGTGCCGGGTGGTGCAAGAGCAAATAGGCTTACGGAGAGCAATAGGAAGATCCAAATCAGAAGCATGTGAGTTGGAATTACCTTGGATTGTAGAGACAGATTGATCCGAGTCCAACCGTTTGCTGTCATGAGTCGAGGGCCCCTTTGTCTTTCATTGTATGTAAGTATCTCTTTTTGTTGTCTACTGGAGCCTTTAGGAACATCTGCAGCATTAGGAGAGGTAACCGGCACAGTGGGAGCCTCACTGGGTTGACCTGGAATGCCATAACAAGGAGTAGGAGGAGAGGATGGAAGATCCGAGGTAGAGAGGGGCACAAAAAGGAGGGAGAATGAGAATCCTCTTCCATCCCACTAGTCTCCCCCTAAAGAGGATTCTGAGAAGACTAAAAATAGGGTTGAGATTCAAAGAATACCACATCTCTGGTGACATACTTTCTCTTGGAGACAGGGTCATAACACTTGTAACCCTTTTGTGTAGGAGAGTACCCCAGGAATACTCCCTTTGTAGCCCTAGGATCCAGCTTGGTCTTCTTTGGATCCTTCACATGTATGAAACATATACAGCCAAAGACTCGAGGAGGAAGGGAAAAATCTGGAAGAGTGGGATACAAAATAGAGAAAGGGGTTTCCATACCCAACACCTTAGATGGCATCCGATTTATCAAATATGATGCAGTAAGAACCGCTTGAGACCAGTATTGCTTGGGGACTTTGTGCTGGAATAGTAAGGCTCGAGTTGTCTCCAATAGATGTCTATTCTTGCACTCAGCAGCCCCATTCTGTTGAGGGGTATAAGCACAGGATGACTGATGTAGTATGCCAGCATCTTCCATGAATAAGTTCAAGGATTTTTCAAAGTATTCAGTAGCATTGTCTGACCTGAATTACTTGATCTTCTTATTAAACTGAGTTTCAACCATCTTGCAAAATGCCATAGTTATCCGTGGTACTTCATCCCGTCCTTTTAACAGGTAAATCCATGTGCATCGAGAGTAGTGGTCAATAAAACTGATAAAGTACCGGAAGCCATCAAAAGAAACAATGGGTGAAGGGCCCCAGACATCAAAATGAACCAAATCAAAAGGAGCACAAATATCATTACTAGAAGTTGGATACACAGTTCTATATTGTTTTGACACTTGACATACTTCACAGGTTAAACTCTAACTTGAAATGCCCTTAAACAGTTCGGGAAACAACATTTCTAATGAGGAGAAAGACACATGACCTAGTCTAGCATGCCAAAGATGCAGCTTAGCTTTTGACTCCACACTCTCCGAACTACTACCAGCAGATGCTTGTAAGGCTGAACCGATGTCTGCATCAAGATAGTAGAGTCCTCCATACTCATGACCGCACCCAATCGTTCTCCTTGTCAATCTGTCCTGGAAGACACAATGAGTAGGAAAAAAAGTAATACTACAGTTCAAATTTTTGGTAAGTTTTGAAACAGACAAAAGATTTGAGGTGAGGCTGAGAACATGCAAAACTGATTTAAGAGAGAGGTCCTTGCGTAGGTCAACCATTCCCTTTCCAGAGATAGTGGAGAAAGACCCATCAGCAACTCTCATCTTATCCTGACCAGACAACAAATGATATGAAGAGAATAGGGAAGACATATGTGTCATGTGGTCAGTGGCACCGGAATCAATAACCCAAGAAGTAGAGTCAATAGATCCAGTGGCACTGAAGGCAGAGGCTGTACCTGATCTGGCAAGAGATGTAGAAGCAAAAGAATTATTCCTTAGATGGGCCAATGCCCTGCTAAGGTCCTCTACCTCGCTAGCAGTGAAGCCAAAAGTACCAGTTCCAGAGGAATCAGCAACCTGTCCCATAGGAGAAGGAGACACTGTTGGTGTATTTTGTGAGTTGTCATCATTGTTGCTGGTGACAAGATTCCCACTTGCCGCAGGCCTGTTATTTCTAGAAGAAACTTCTCTGGGTATTGAAGACATCTTGACTGCAGCCACTGTACAGGTGACACTGATTAAGACTAGCCGAAGCAGTTCTGAAGGTTCTGAACCAGTTCTGGAGCAGATTCTGATTAGCCGAAACGATCACAGCAGGTTCTGACAGCACTGACACAGTTTCAGACTTGCCGAGACTGTCACAGTTCTGAAACAGTTCAGTTACAGTAGCAAGCAAGGAGTTCTGGACTAGTAGCCGACCTGAAGCTAAGGATTCTCAACTATTGTGCTATGCAGACTCCACTTGAACTTCGAGTACTGCAACTGTAAAGAGAGTGCCCCTCCTTGCGGCCAATACTAGGACTGCTGACATCAGTCCTCAACTAGGGTTCACAGTGCTGAACAATCTGGAGCTGGCAGCTCCCTAGGTAATCTCACAGCAGTGATGAGGGATTTCGGACTGATAACCAACCTGAACTTGGAGCTGTTTACCACTTTGCTATACTGGTAGAAGTGTTCACAGTGCTGGTAGAACACTAGATAGACTTCACTTGGGCTGAACCGAAACTGCAACAGTTCGGGTACAGTAGCAAGTGAACAGTTCGGGGCTGCAACAGTAGCAAGTGAACAGTGGGTTCTGTAGAAGAAGCTAAGTCTGTGCAAGTCTTGCTGGAGCACTGAAGCTGCAACTGTAGAGGAAGCTCTCTCCCTTTCGGCTAGTGCTAGGACTGCTGAAATCAGTCCTCAACTAGGTCTGTCCTATACAGACCTCTCTTAGTAGCCAAATAGCTACTATTTGCTGGAAATAACCTAGTAGGACATCTACTTCTGGGTCTTACTTCCCTTGAGTCCTACAACCAAGAGAAACCCTAGGTTTGAACTTGCTTTACTCTCTTACACCCCTAGGTCTTTACCGCAGCAACCCAGAAAAGGAAGAGAGAAGATGAAAAGACAGCAAGAGAAGAGAGTGTGCGCCGGCTGAAACCAGGAAGAAGCTAATGCTCTGATACCATGAAAGCTAAACTACTGTAGCTGAAATAGCAGAAAAGAGGAAAAGAAGAAGAGATGCTGAAATGTCGAACTCCCTTTCCCAGTCGACAGTACTGTTATTTATATTAAAGTACAGTACAATGTTACATGAAATGACTGGGATGCCCCTGATTAGTGATGGGACACCCAGACACCTTAAAACACTAAACAAATTTAGGCCCATTAACACAGGCCCAATACATAACAACTTAAACTCAAATACAGGCTAATAAGAACTCTTATTAGCCGAACCATCCATACATACAAAACCTTCAACCTAACAGCATGGTTAGCAGAAGCTCTTATACCTGAGTTAGCAAATGCAGTGGTGGCTGAATTCCCAGAAGGGTTGGATGATGAAGTTACACCTTCAAGATGGCTGATCATCTTTCCAAACTTCTCATATTCAGCTTTCATGGCTGCCAATTGTGCACAGGCAGACTCAGCTTCTGTATTTGTACCCATGGCTGCATTTGCACTCCCTGTCTTTCTACTATCAATTTTCTTCTGGAACCGAACAGGGACAAGACTGGGATGCAATTTTCAGCACTTGTCCTTGGTGTGTTTCGGATTCTTGCAATATTCACAGACCACATCCTTCTTTCCTATGCCACTGGGAGCCCCTATAACCCCTTTGGGTTTAACCCCCATATTTGCAAAATGATCATTGATGCCAACTCCTTGAACCTGTACTTGTCTTCTACTCTCTTCACTGCTGATCAAAGCATATGCTTGCGACAATGAAACACTTTCCTTGGACAAAATGTTCTGCTTTATGATATCATATTCAGGATTCAGCCCAGTTAGGAACTCAAAGACCCTGTTCCTTTCAACTAATTTCCTGTATGTTTCAGCATCATTGGGGGTATCCCATGTTACAACCTCTATCAGATCAATCTCTTGCCACAAAGATTTCAGGGTTGAGAAGTATGCCGCAAGGGATTTCTCCCCCTATCTTAGATTCTTCACATCACTCCTCAGTTTATAGGCTCTGGCAACATTCAATTTCTAGGAGTAGGTTTCTGCAACACTATCCCAGATTTCCTTAGCCGAATTCATCCAAAGATAGTGTTGACTAATCTGTGGCTGCATTGAATTCACAAACCACCCAATCACTGTGTAGTTCTCTTGCATCCATCTCTCATAAGATGGATCATCCTCTGGGGGAGCTTTCTTGCTCCCCAAAACAAACCCCCATTTTCCTCTGCTACAAATATGGACTTTCACTGATTGTGACCATGCCAAGTACTTGGTCCCATCAAGTTTAACTATAGTTACAGCCAACATAGAATCTTTGGGGTTCCCAAAGTCTGTCCATATTCAGCAACACTCTTACTTTCAAGGTCTGAGAAGTCCATCATGAAAAGGTTCCAATTAGGGTTTTAATAAGTTTCTCAAAGTGCAGGGATTCTTGATGAACTTGGTTTGAGCTGAATCGACAACACCACACAGCTCACAAAATCAGTTCAGTCTTGACAACCGTGACAGCCAAGCTCGGTGGCAGCTATTTCTAGAAGAAGAAATACTATTTCACTCTTCAAGGGGTAACCAACAGACCTCCAAACACAGTATTCCAGGTCCCCAACAACCGTTGTCCCAAAGAGAAGAAATAACAGTCCACGGTCCTTAAGAGGCCTTTTAACAAACACTCTGTGTGCAGTAGTTAACACCCTACTGATAACTAGTAGAAACCACTTCTAATTTTTTGCCCACCCAAGGGCCTCTTTGTAATAATTCAAAAATTAACTTAATAAAATGTTTTAGTGTGTTAGAGGGAGCTTAAGTTCGAACCTCTCACTCTCTAACTCTCATTGCTGCCAGTTCTCTCTCTCTCTCTCTCTCATCTTCTTAATCTTTTCTTGTTTGTTTTCTGGTTTTGCATCTAATCTCAAGCAGTTCTATACTTCAAGAGGGATGTTTTCAACTTGGTATCAGAGCAGGCCAGAGCTTGGCATGACCCTCATGTGGTTCTAGTCTAGCCGACTGCATGAGAATGTTCTAGGGCTGGAAGTTTAAAGTCTTTCGCCTGATTCTTGGAGGTCATTGAAGAGTACCCAAGTCTCTACCCACTTGGAGAATAGTTCGGTGACCAGGAAGAATCAGAGAGAGGTGCTCGGCCTGATTTGAAGCAAAAATAGTATATAAGAGTATGGGCCCAGAATAAGGCCCATTACAAAGGAAAACATAAACATAACATAGAATGACAGCCTATGGGCCATACGGCCCATCTCCTCTACAATAAATAACCTACTACTGAAACATAAAATAGACACTAGGGCCCATTTGGCCCAGTCTCTCTACACTCCCCCTCAAGCTGAGCATAGATGTCAATCATGCCCAACTTGCTTATATAGTGTGTCAGCTTCCCTTTTGGAACACCTTTGGTCAAGACATCAGCCAAATGCTCTTCTGAAGAAATAAATGGCAAGCAAACCTCTCCTGAAGCAACTCTTTCCCGTATAAAATGTCTATCAACCTTTATGTGCTTAGTTTTGTCATGTTGAACAAGATTATGTGCAATGTTGATAGCAGCCTGGTTGTCACAGTAGAGCATCATTGGGCTTTAATAGTTAACCCCCAACTCTTCCAAAAGAGATCTTAGCCACAGTAATTTGGACACTCCGTGTGCCATTGCCCTGTATTCTGCTTCAACTGAGGATCTAACTACTACAGACTATTTCTTACTCCATGAGACAATGTTCCTTTCCACTAAAGCACAATGTCCTAAGGTGGATCTCCTATCATCAATACATCTAGCCTAATCAACATTAGTGTACGCTTCCAACTTCTATTGCAATTAAATGTGTCTTTGGGAGAATGCATAAAATGACTAATAACACTCACTGCATAGGAAATATCTGGATGAGTCATGTAGAGATATAACAACTTCCCAAGCAGTTTCTAAAACACCCCTATTAGGCAACAATTCACTATCACTGGCAGAGAGCTTATGATTGGGATCTATAGGGGTGGAAGCTGGTTTAGCTCCAAGTTTACCCATCTCTACAAGGAGGTCAAGAACATGCTTTCATTGAGAAATGAAAATACCATCCTTGGATCTAGCAACTTCATTTCTCAAGAAATATCTGAGATCCCCCAAATTCTTGATTTCAAATTCAACATTAAGAAATCTTTTGAGCTTAATCACTTCCTGGGTGTCATTACCCGTGACCACAATGTCATCAACATAAACAATCAGAAAAGTCACCAAAGAGTTACTTCTTTTTAGAAACAAAGTATGGTTAGATTGGCTTTGTGTGTAACCAAAGGATACAAGAGCAGCTCTAAATCTCTTAAACCAGGCTCGAGGAGACTGTTTGAGACCATAAATAAATTTTTGCAGTTTACACACCTTCCCTTGCATTTCCTTTCTATACACCCATGGAGGCAAAGACATATAGACTTCTTCATGGAGGTCTCCATTCAAAAAATCATTTTTAACATCAAACTGAAGTCATCTTGGCCACAGGAGTAAAGGTCTCAAGGTAGTCAATACCATACATCTGAGTGTAGCCTTTAGCAACCAATCAAGCCTTAAACCTCTTAATAGTGCCATTAGAATGGTACTTAATGGTGAACACCCATTTACAAACCACTAGTTCCTTCCCTTTAGGAAAATCCACAATATCCCAAGTATGGTTCTTATGCAAAGCATCAAGTTTAGTCATCATAGCATCCCTCCATTTAGGTTTGTGCAGGGCTTCCGGTATAGACTCTGGAATCACATGGTATGTTTGAGTTGCATAGCATCACTTTGGTTTGTGCATGGTATGTTTGAGTTGCTTTGCTTAAAGACCTTAATTACAAAAATGGGAATTCAAACAGATACTTCAATGAAACTTTACTATGGCAACCAAGCAACTATAAACATTGCTCATAATCATGTACAAAGCACATTGGAGTAGACTAACATTTCATTAGTGAGAAGATAGCTAGTGGAGAGATTTGCCTACCCTTCATGAGATTAGGAGATCAACTTGCTAATTGACTCAACAAGGGAGACCACAAACCAAAGTTTGACAATAATTTAGGCAAGTTGGGCACGATAGATATCTACGCTCGTCTTGAGGGGGAGTGTTAAGAATACGTTGTATTGTGAGGGTTTTTTTGTCTTTACCCTCTTTGTAATATGATCTCTAATTCTCTCTATATTAGTCCACGTCTTGTAGATCCTTTTAGATATTGTAATACCCTATAGATTGCCTCTAAATGAGGAAATTTAGGAGACTCCATGAATTGGCTAGCCACACTAACAACAATGAGATATCTAGGTGTGTAATAGTGAGGTGATTCAACTTGCAACCAATCTCCTATACCTGCCCGAATCATCATTAATTGCCCCTTATCTGGAGCAATTTAGTTTTAGGAACTGTTGGAGTTGTAGTAGGTTTGACCTCTGGCATCCTTGATAGGGATGTTCCCTGTTTCTTCCAATAAATCTAACACTTACTTCCTCTTTGATAAACATATCCAAGTTTTAGAACAAATAACCTCAATACCTAAAAAGCTTTCAATTCTCCAATGCCCTTCTCATCACTTTCTATAATTACATTTCCATCCACATACACAACTAGAACAATTAATCTGTTTGCTAAGCATGGTCATATGAAACTGGAGGCTTACATAGACACTGACTGGGCAGGAAACATTGATGATAGGAGGTCGACTTTTGGATATTGTAACATGGTGGCAGGTAATATTGTTTCTTGGAGAAGTAAGAAACAATCAATTGTTGCCAGATCTTCTGTTAAGGCCGAGTACAGAGCCCTGGCTCATGGAGTTTCTGAGTTACTTTGGCTTCGATCCTTTATGGAGGAACTAGGTGTTGAGTATGATAAGCCATTAATGCTATATTGTGATAATCAAACTGCCATCAACATTGCTCACAATCCAGTGCAACATGATAGGACTAAACGTATTGAAGTTGACATACATTTTGTTAGAGAAAGAGTGGCTTCTGGAGAAGTTTGTCTACCATTCATTACATTTGAAGAACAATTAGATGACATTCTTACCAAGGGAATCTCTAAGGCCAAACTTCAACATGACATTTGCAAGCTTGGCATGATTGACATTTATGCTCAGCTTGAGGGGGAGTGTAGAGAGAATGGGCTGAATGGTGCATAGGCTGTTTTTATTTGTTTATGTTCTTGTTTATGTTGTCAATGGGCCTTTTTTATGTTATGCCTACTTAAGGTAATTACCCAATTAAGGGCCTCTCTGTAAATATCAAAAGTTGTAAATTATGTTTAATGAAAAGGGATTAGGTAAGAGAGAATTCATTCGACTGTTTTTCTCTCTAAACTCTACTTGCCTCCATCTTCTTCTTCTTCTTTCTTCTTTTCTCTTTCCTACTGATTTCTAACACCTTTTCAAACCTTTTCAATCAGTCCTTTTATTTCTGAGGACTGTTTTTCTTCTACTTCCAGAGTTGTTTGGGTTAATCAGTTTGTCTAGCTTAGAGTGTGAAGGTTGTCAACTTAGAAAGCATTGTAGACATTCATTTAAAACAAGCAATAAAAGATGTTCTTCCATTTTTTATATTGTTCATAATGATGTGTGGGGACCATATAATATCTCCTCTATGGGTAGCTATCAGTATTTTCTTCTGTTTGTGGATGATTATTCTCGACACTCTTGGATATATTTGATGAGATCCAGTGATGAGGTACTTTCTTTGGTACAACAGTTCGATCAAATGGTGTTGAATGCAGTTTGGGGTACAAGTGGAAGTGTTTAGATCAGACAATGTCGGGGAATACTTTGAGAAAAACCTAGCATCATACTTGTTGGAGCATGGAGTAGTCCACCAAAGCAGTTATACGTACACTCCACAACAGAATGGTGTAGCAAAAAGGAAGAACAAACATTATTGTGGAGGTAGGAAGAAGTATGATGGTGAGCTCGGTAGTTCTAGTTCATTTTTGGGGTGATGCAATCCTTATAACAGTTTTCTTGATTAACCGGGAATCCTCTCATGTTCTTGGATACAATACTCTATTTAGCCTTCTTTTTCCTAAGGGGGAGATGTTCCACATTCCTTTAAGGGTGTTTGGATGTGTATGCTTTGTCCATATTCTTGGTCATCACCGCTCAAAGCTAGACTCTAAGGCGAAGAATTGTGTCTTCCTTGGTATGTAGGAAATTATAAGGGGCAAGAAGAAGTGTATTGTTCATTGCATATCACACTATCTTTCCTACAGTGGGTTATTTCCCTCCTACTGGGCCTTCTTTTCCAACCTCAACTTTGTGTCTATACCCAGGAGTGTTAGTGATGAAGGGATGAGAGATCCATCGTATGGACGCCCAAATCTTGCAGAATAAGGTAGGTGAATTTCAAAAATTTCTCTCCCTTTCAACTGGGAATCGAATTCCCTATTTAGAAAATCATATTTTCAAGGATCAACCTTGAACCATAAACTAAGCCAGATCTGAACAAAAGCAATAGGAAAGAATTATACCTGATACGGAAAAGTAATATCTCCCAATGGAGGTGTTCACGCCCAAGGAAGATCCAAAGACTGCTCCCACTGAAGATGGCACAGTGCAAGATGGAGCAGAATCAGCTGAGTTCTTCTCCAAGAACCTAGTCCTTCGCAAGAAATAGTAGGATGGCACGTGAGCACAGCTTCCTATTAGTCAGTTCTCAAAGAACTGATATCAAGATCAAATCATGACTTCTCCCACTGAACTGGAGATCGCACTGGCAAGGTAGGCGGCAAGAAGGAGGCGACAAGAAAGAATTCCGCAGGGTTGCTTGATTATTTCTTCTGTGATTTCAGCACTAAAGAGGATGTGAATATGTGTCTTCTAAAGGCTGCCACCCCTTCCTTCTTTTTTAACCCTAAAGGATCAGCTCCTAATCCAATTAGGAGTTGCTGATCCAAATCATGTTTGGATCAGACATCCCTATAGGTGATAAGGATAAGCCCTTATCTTATCTGCATATTAGATCAGCCTTCTCCTAATCTTATTAGGAGGTTTCTAGATATGAATCACATTCAGATCTGGACTCTCTGAGTGGATAGGATTAAGACCCTATCCTATATGCTAATCCATCTCAAAATTCGCCCCATATTTAACTAATTAAATAGCCCAGTTCGAAATGGGCTTTAGGCCCATTAAGGTCCAGTGCTCACTTAGCTTTCCTAACTGCTGTCCAGTTGGGCTTCCTTGTATGGCGTGGGACCCAAGCATTGATCTACACATCAGCCACATGGGTTCAGCCCAACCTTTGATACAAGGCCTAGCCGAATACACTGTTATGGACAATGCACCCCCTGAAACCCATCAAATGGGCTCTATGTGCCCAACACTTACCCTAAGTGGTCCCTGGGCCAAGCCACCTTGTAACACCTAGGGACTGTGGGCGGATGCAAGATTAGCCCATTAGGTATTATCCTCAATGGTCTTACCCTCAACCTCTCAGCCCATAATGATCATACACTGCCCGACAAGAGAGGACCTCTCCCTCGGATGCAAGGAACAGTGTTGCACCCTCTGCTTATATGGATCCCGGGAATTAAAACCTTTTGCAAACATTTTAGAAACCATAATATATATACTTTTATATCTCATATAAAACATATTTTGCAAAACAAATCTCAACGATTGAAATCAGTTGCCGACAATCTTGGTTTCCATCAGAGAGAGTGCATCCCTGATCTTTACCTTTGTCCGACAAAGAGGCTGATCCTGTCACTATGATCACCCACTCAGATGAATTCTCAAGCTGTCTCAACATACCCAGGTTTTGACCCCCTCTAAGGATCTCACTGATTGTACATCAAAGACAGCCCAATCCGACACCTAATGCAGTATCATAATCGAGTCTAGGGGTAGGGTGTAACTTTCCGGTCTTGCCCATTAATCTCCAAGGTCCAGGGCAATACTGGAAATTTGGTCCGGTTCAAAGATTCTATTGATCTTACACTGCATGTGCCTAGGGTCTCACCCTTGCAGCTGAGACAGGCCACCCCAACCGATTTGGTGGCACATCCGTGTCAGCCTTATCAGGATAGGTCTCCCCAGACCGACCCACTGGCTGTGAACTTTCTAAACTAACACGAGTCTCATTAAGTGTCCAGTTTAAGGGTATTACACAGAAACATACCAAGGGAACATGAATCAAATATGTTCTTTTATTCATTTACAATAAACTCATAATGTACATCATATTGATTGAAGTTAAGGGCATACAAAACTGTCCAACAGCTCCCACTTGCACTTAGGTCCAATCAGGTACAACATAATTTGACTCATGTTCATTACATAGATATGGATTTTAATCTATGTTCCATTTCCATTTATTCATCTCTGAGATTTCCCTCCTTTCTTAGTGACGGAGACTGCGAGTTGTCTCTAGAAATGTGGGAAATCACATAGGGTGCATGGAGCCAACTGTTTCAGCTGCATAACCCCACCACCTTTCTGTGAATGATCATATCCACTCATCATATGAGTTTTCCCTTTGGCCTCTGTCAGACAAGGTTCAGAGCCGTTTTTAGGTAAACCTTTCTGTTCAGTGAGCCTTACCCATCATATTCTTCAACGCCAAGGTACCGTGAGAGAGTTCCCATTTTCTGGTGAAGCCCCTCACACATCGGTCTATGACGCCCCTATCATCTTATGAAACACTCAGACAAGCCCAACAGCAAATGGATAGCCCATTTTCTGGTGCATTTCCTCATTACTGAAAGACCCATCCTCATGCTAATGATGGAAGGCCTTTAGAGAGTTCATCATATGAATCTCCCTATCACATGCACTCATATTAGCTGGAGGGAACAGTAAATTATGCCCTAGTTTGATCTAGGTCAAACCAAAGTGGCTCTCACTAACTTTCATAAAGCCAGATTCCAGTGGGCCCTGATCGGCTAGGGTCCCACACGTAACCTCTCCATGAGGTGTGGGGCCCACCATTGAGGGAGGTCATCCAATGACCAAAAGGGACACCATGGAAATGATGTGCATTCAGCCATGGTGTGCGCAAGAGCCACTGTCGATTCAGCATGGGCTAAGCACTTATGGCCCATGTACGATGCACATCACACATCCATACATCACATGCAAGGATAAATTGATCCAATCAATTAATTATCTGTAAAACCCATTTGAAGCCCATTTTCAATCCATAATATTAACCATTAATATTATCCAGGTATATGGGCCGTTGTGGGTTCGGCCCATATAGCTTTATCTGCAGAGTGGGCTTTTAGCAATTTTAACAACTTAAAACTGGGCCTTTACGGGTTGGGCCGAATTAAGCATTTAATTAATCATCAATCCTCATGCCCATTAGTGGGAAAAATTAGGGCCGGTATTCAGCCTTGATTGAACCCTAGATTCGGTCCAGACAATTTGAACCAATCTTGGTTCGAATGGGTCTAGGGTTTGACCTTTAATTAAATCTTTAATTCAAGAAAATAATCTGAAATTAAATACTGATAAAAGAAAATCAAGAATCAGTTAAACAGGCTATTCGCACAATTCATCCTGCAAAACAGAGGTTAGGTCACAATTTGCAGTTTCATAAACGCGATTCTCCCATCTACGAAATCTCCTTCTCTACGCCGCCATCTTCGATCCAAAATAAAATAAATAGAAATCCTAATTTCTATTAATAATTACATCAGATCGAATACCTATACATTCACTCTAAAAAATAAAAAAAAAAATTTTACAGACCAAATGTAATAAAATAATCCATAAACTGCAAAATCGCAGGTTCCCTATGCAAATCAAAAATTCGATCTCCTCTTGTACGAACAGCCCATAAATCAAGAAAATCATAAAGAACAATTCTATACAATAATCAGATTTATGTAAAATTTAATTTCAGATTATTCGCCCATTAATTTTGGGACAATTTCCCAAAATCCTTTATCTGCGCGAATCGGGTAGAACGCGTTCTGCGCATGTTTCGACTGGTGCTACAGTAGTCCGAACCAGGAAGAGAAGAAGAAGAAGAAGAAGAAGAAGAGTCTGCCGAAATCTTATGGCTTACCCATACAGTCGACCCCTTTAATCTATATTAGACTCTAATAATCTTTACAAAGACAAAAATGCCCTTACTTAAGTGTGGGGCAGAGTGACTCTAATAACACTACCACATAAGTAAGCTACTTAACAAACATAAGAAGACTAAACTACCCCTATTCGGCACACTTTAACACTCCCCCTCAAGCTGGAGAATATATGTCATATAATCCCAGCTTGTTACATAGATAGTTCACTTTCCCTGAGCTTAGAGCTTTTGTAAACAAATCTGCCCACTGGTCATTCGAGCCCACATGTTCTGTATTTATCTCTCCATCAAGAACCTTCTCTCTCACAAAGTGGCAATCAATCTCTATGTGCTTTGTTCTCTCATGAAAGACAAGATTGGAAGAGATATGGAGTGCAGCTTGGTTGTCACAGTACAATCTCATAGGTTTATCCATGTGAAACCCAATTTCTTGTAGGAGATTCCTCAACCACACTAATTCACAGGTAGTGTGAGCCATGGCCCTATATTCGGCTTCAACACTGCTTCTGGCCACAACCGTCTGCTTTTTACTCTTCCATGTCACAAGATTTGCTCCAAGAAATGTGCAATAGCCTTTAGCAGATCTTCTGTCATTCACTGAGTCTGTCCAGTATGCATCTGTATATCAAACTACTTCAAGTTTTCCCCCTGGTTTATACAATAGCTCACGGCCTGGAGCTCCTTTCAGATACCTCACAATTCTAAGGATTGCATCCTAGTGAGGTATACGAGGGTTCTGCATGAATTGGCTCACCACACTGACTGCAAAAGAGATGTCAGGTCTCGTGATAGTCAGATAGTTCAGCTTTTCCACTAGTCGTCTATACCTTCCAAGATCTTCAAATACGTCTCCTGTATCACTGCTCAACTTAACATTTGGTTCCATAGGGGTCTCAGCCGGTTTTGCACCTAACAGTCCTGTTTCTTCCAATAGATCAAGGACATATTTCCTTTAGCACAAATTTACACCTTGTTTTGACTTGGCAACTTCTATTCCCAAGAAATACTTTAATGTTCCAAGGTCTTTTGTTTGAAAATGATTTTGCAGAAATACCTTTAGTTTGCCAATCCCCAATTTATCACTACCAGTGATGACAATATCATCCACATAGACCACTAATAAAACCTTCCCAGCTTTTGAGTCATAGCTGAACACCGAGTGATCAACCTGGCATTGCTTCATTCCAAAACTCTTCACCACTTCGCTGAACTTCCCAAACCAAGCACGTGGATATTGCTTCAACCCATAAATTGCCTTTTTCAGTTTGCACACCTTACCAACCTCCCCTTGAGCAACAAACCCAGGTGGTTGCTCCATATATACCTCCTCCACCAAATCACCATGGAGGAAGGCATTCTTTATGTCAAGTTGAAAGAGAGGTCAATCATACATAACTACCAAGGAAATTAGTACACAAACAGAACCAATTTTAGCCACCGGAGAGAATGTCTCCATGTAGTCCACTCTATACAACTGTGAGTAACTTTAGCAATAAGTCTGGCCTTCAGACGCTCCACACTACCATCTGGCAAGTATTTCACAGTATACACCCATTTACAGCCCACAACATGCTTACCAGGTGGGAGAGTAGTAAGTTCCCATGTTTGAGTATGTTGAAGAGCAGAAAGTTCCTCCTCCATTGCCCACCGCCATCCAGGTGAACTAAGAGCTTCTTGAACATTGTTAGGTATGGAAATAGAGGACAAATGTGAAACAAACTGGCGATGTGAGGTAGAAAGACGAGATAATGAAACAAAATTGGAAATGGGATGGAGGGTAGAACTGCGTTTACCTTTCCGTAAGGCAATGGGTAGGTCAAGGCCTGAAGATTCAACAATAGGAGCCATGAGAGGATCCGCAGATGAGGTAGAAGCCGGAGGAGGGGCCGGTGTTGTTCGACGTGTATACACTTGTCGGATCGGTGGTCGTTCAGTGGTGACCTGCATTGGATGAGGCGATGAGTCTACTCCAACAACAGCCTGCAAATCGTAGGGCGATTCTCCCATCAGTTAAACAGGGCTGTTCGCACAATCCATCCTTCAAAACAGAGGTTAGATCATGATTTATAGTTTCATAAACTGCAAATCGCAGATTGCGATTCTCCCATCTACAAAATCTCCTTCTCTGCACTGCCATCTTCGATCCAAAATAAAATAAATAGAAATCCTAATTTCTATTAATAATTACATAAGATCGAATACCTATACATTCAATCTAAAAAATTAAAAAAAAAATTATTTTACAGACCAAATGTAATAAAATAATCCATATATTGCAAAATCGCGGGTTCCCTGCGCAAATCAAGAATTCGATCTCCTCTTGTACGAACAATCCATAAATCAAGAAAATCATAAAGAACAATTCTATACAATAATCAGATTTATGTAAAATTTAATTTCAGATTATTCGCCCATAAATTTTGGGACAATTTCCCAAAATCCTTTATCTGCGCAAATCGGGTAGAATGCCTTCTGCCCATTTGTGCAGGTTCTAATCTGAAACAAATTGGTTCAAGATTTGAACCTGGCTCTGATACCATTGAAGGGATGAGAGATCCATCGTATGGACGCCCAAATCTCGCGGAATAAGGTGGGCGAATTTCAAAAATTTCTCTCCCTTTCAATTGGAAATCGAATTCCCTATTTAGAAAATCATATTTTCAATGATCAATCTTGAACCATAAACTGAACTAGAAGCTCACAGTGGCACAGGAAGGAAGGAGGTGGTGTGTGAATATTGTAAGAAGCCGAAACACACAAAGGACAAGTGTTGGAAATTGCATCCCAATCTTGTACCTATCAGATTCTAGAAGAAGAATGATAGTAGAAAGACAAGAAGTGCACATGCAGCCACAAGCACAGATACAGAGGTTGAGTCTACCAGTTCACAGTTGGCAGCCATGAAAGATGAATATGAGAAGTTTGAAAAGATGATCAGTCAGCTTGAAGGTGTATCTTCATCATCCATCCCTTCTGGAAGTCCAGCCACCATTGCATTTGCTCACTCAGGTATAAGGGCTTCCGCTAACCATGCATCCACCTCAGGTAAACACAAAACCCCTTGGATCATAGACTCAGGTGCTTCTAATCACATGACCAACCTTTCCACTTTGTTTGTTTCATATGATTTACTTCCTGGCCGTGACAAAATCATCTTAGCTGATGGTTCTCTTGCCCCTATTTCCGGCAAGGGAACTGTAAAGGCTACAGACTCCTTATTCTTATCTTCCACTCTTCATGTGCCTAAATTAAATACCAACTTATTATCTGTAAGTAGCCTGACCAAGTCATTGAATTGTTGTGTAACCTTTTTCCCTTCTCACTATGTGTTTCAGGACCTGAAGTCTCAGAAGGTGATTGGGAGTGGCCATGAAGCGAATGGAATATCTTTTCTCGACACCCCTGGCCAATGCTTTGATCATCCCAAGAATGTTGTTTTTGGTTCTACTTTTTCAGAGTCTGTTAGTCAAATTATGTTGAGTCATTGTCGGTTGGGTCATTTACCTTTTTCTGCTTTAAGCCATTTGTTTCCCAAACTGTTTAAGGGAATCAGTGTGTCCAGTCTCAATTGTGAGTCCTATCAATTGTCAAAGCATTGTAGAAAAAATTACCCTGTGAGCAATAAAAGATCCTCTTTTCCTTTTCATATTGTGCACTCTGATGTGTGGGGGCCATACCACTTATCCTCTATGGGGGGTTACAGATATTTTATCTTGTTTATTGATGACTTCTCTAGATTCAGTTGGAAATACTTAATGAAATCCCGGGATGAAGTCCTAAGACTTGTGAGGCAATTTCATGAGCTTGTTTTAACTCAATTTGATACCAGAATTAAGGTTTTCAGATATGACAATGGAAAAGAGTATTTTGAGTTGAGTTTATCCTTGTATCTCTCTGACATGGGGGTTATTCATCAAAGCTCCTGTGTTAGAACCCCTGAACAAAATGGAGTTGCTGAGAGAAAAAATAGACATATTGTTGAAGTTGCAAGGAGCCTTTTGTTTGCCTCACATGTTCCCACAAGATTTTGGGGTGATGCTGTACTTACTGCTACCTATCTCATAAACCGTATGCCATCCAGGGTTTTAGGGTTTAAATCCCCCTTCTGTCTTCTTCATCTAGACAAGGATCTCTTCCCAATTCCTTTTCGTGTGTTTGGCTGTACCTGCTATGTTCACATTCCAAGTGTGCAAAGACATAAGTTTGAACAGGGGGAGAGTCTGTCACAAAAGGATCTTTTCCTTGGTTACTCTCCCACACAAAAGGGTTATTGTTGTTTTGATAAAAAAACTAGCACCCGACATGTCTCTATGGATGTAACCTTTGATGAATTTTCTCCTTTTTATGGTTCCTCTCAGGATGGACATTGCCCACAGGGGGAGAGTCTGTCACAAGCTTTTGTTCTTCCTCTTCCTGTCCCAGTTGAGTCTCTTGACAAACCTATATCCTCACCAAATGAGTCAAAGGAGGATCAATCACTTCATACCTCTTGTCCTAGTGCCCCTATTTCTTTACCCCCTCGTCCTATCCATAATCCCAAAGTGTATCAAAGGCAGAGATCCAGGAATGAGCAAGTAGTTTCCTTTACAACAGATGAAGCTCATACATTCCTAATCACAGATGAGATAACAGGTACTGCTTTAGCTCCTTTGGAACCATCTTTCCCAGACCTTGATGTCCTCATTGCTGTTAGGAAAGGGAAGCGGAAGTGTACTGCACACTGCATTTCCAAACACCCTTCTTATGACCTGCTTTCTCCTTCATACTTTTTCTATCTCTCTTCTGTTGCTTCTAACCCCATTCCTAGGTCTGTCTCAGAAGCTCTTGGGATTCCAAAATGGAGAGATGCAATGGAGACCGAAATGGATGCTCTACATGCAAATGGTACTTGGGAGGTGGTGAATTTGCCTGAAGGGAATGATCCAGTTGGGTGCAAGTGGGTTTTTACTATTAAATACAGGGCTGATGGAACTATTGAGAGGTACAAGGCCAGACTTGTTGCAAAAGGCTACACCCAGACATATGGGATTGACTACCAGGAGACTTTTGCCCCTGTTGCCAAGATGACATCTGTAAGGGTTCTTTTATCTCTGGCTGTTCACTTTGATTGGCCTCTCTATCAGTTAGATGTAAAGAATGCATTTCTGAATGATGACTTACATGAGGAGGTCTACATGTGTCTTCCTCCGGGGATGTATGGGAAAGATATGCAAGGAAAGGTACGTAAATTGAAGAAATCTCTTTATGGTCTTAAACAATCTCCTAGAGCCTGGTTTGAGAGATTTAGAGCTGCACTTGTTAAATTCGGCTATGTTCAGACATAGTCAGATCATACTCTGTTTGTGAAGAAAAGTAGATCTCTATCAGTGTATCTCATTGTGTATGTTGATGACATTATAGTGACTGGTGACGATGCCTCAGGCATTCTGGCTCTTAACTCTTTCCTCCATACAGAATTTGAGATTAAGGATGTGGGGGAGTTGAGATACTTCCTTGGCATAGAAGTTTCCAGATCCAAGGATGGGATTCTTATTTCCCAAAGGAAATATGTTCTTGATTTGTTGTCTGAAACTGGAAAACTGGGTGCAAGACCAGCTGCAACTCCCATTGATATAAGTCACAAACTTTTAGCTACAGATGGAACTTTCTTGGAAGACAATGGGGTTTTTCAGAGACTTCTTGGGAAGCTTCTGTACCTGTGCATGACTAGACCAGATATTGCGTATGCTGTCACTTGCATTAGCCAGTTCATGCATGCTCCTAGAGATACTCATATGGCAGCAGTAGAACGGATTTTGTGCTATCTGAAAGGCTCTCCAGGGAAAGGAATCCTATTTACCAAGCATGGTCATCTGAAACTTGAAGCCTATACTGATGCTGATTGGGATGGAAATATTGATGACAGAAGATCTACTTCAGGATATTGCAGTCTGGTGGCTGGTAATGTTGTCTCTTGGAGGAGTAAGAAACAATCTGTTGTGGCCAGATCCTCCGCAGAAGCAGAGTATAGATCCATGGCACATGGAGTCTCAGAATTGTTGTGGCTAAGGTCCTTAATGGAAGAACTTGGGTTTGATCATGGCAAACCCATGATGTTGTACTGTGATAATCAGGCTGCCATCAACATTGCTCACAACCCGGTACAACATGATCGAACCAAACATATTGAAGTTGATAGACACTTTATTCGAGAAAGAGTCTCCTCCGGAGAAGTGTGTCTTCCATTCGTTACTTCTAAAGGACAATTGGCAGACTTTCTCACCAAGGGCATTTCCAAGGCAAGGCTTCATCATGACATTGGCAAGCTGGGCATGATTGACATCTATGCTCAGCTTGAGGGGGAGTGTAGAGAAGATGGGCCGAATGGTCCATAGGCTATTACTGTATATTATCTTTATGTTCTTCTCTGTAATGGGCCTTATTATGGGCCCATACTCTTCTATGTTCCTTTTTTTGTAATTTCTTGTCCAACTAAGGACCTTTCTTGTAATTACTAAAAGATTAACTTAATAAAAGGGTATTAGAGTGTTAGAGGGAGGTTAAGTTCGAACTCCTCATCCTCTAACCCTTCTTGCCGCAGTTCTCTCTCTCTTTCTCTTCTTCTCTAATCTTCTCTAATCTTCTCTTGTTAGTTTTTCTTTGTTTTCTAGCACAGTCCCTACTTCTAGGACTGTTTTTCAACTGTTTGTGGTGTGGTGACACTTTGTGGTAAGTGTGTAATCTTTCCCAAGTGTTTCTAAAGTAGAGGCTGATGATTTTTGGTGTTTTTCCTAAAGAAAAAGGTGTGTTATAGTAGTTGCATACCAGCTGTTTGACAGTTTTCCTAGGTGACAAATCAGTGATCTCTTCTTACTCATGGCTTCATCAAATAGTAGCACTAAACCTACAATAGTTATGCAATCAGATTTCATGACTTTTCAATTAACTATGGTGAAATACAATGGTACTAATTATATCCCATGGGCTAAGTCGGTTGAGGTATCTCTCATTGCAAGAGGCAAGTTGAAGTAAGTGGAAATCTGCTGAATTAAAAAATATGAAAGAGTAGTTTCTTGAAGAGAGAAGGAGAAGAAGAGAAGAAGAGAAGTTGAAAGGAAAGAGAGCTATCATCTGGCCGCCCCCTTCACTTCATTTGGACTCACATAACTACTGTGGTCTCCACCTCCTATCTAACAACTAACATAAAACATCTACTCAGAAAAACATCATAAAATTAATTAATATTCAACACTCCCCCTCAAGTTGGGAGTAAATGTCACACATTCCCAACTTGCATAGATCATGTTCAAGCTTGTTTCTTTCCACCCCTTTAGTGAGAACATCAGCCAACTGCAACTCTGAAGAGACATAAGGCAAATAAACTTCTCCGGTTGTTACCCTTTCTCTTATAAAGTGTCTATCAGCTTCAATGTGTTTTGTCCTGTCATGCTGAATTGGATTGTGGGCAATACTGATTGCAGCCTGATTGTCACAGTATAACATCATAGGTTCCTCTGCTTTCACCCCAATCTCACTCAAAAAAGATCTAACCCAAAGAAGTTTTGATACACCATGAGCCATGGATCTATACTCAACCTCTACACTTGACCTTGCCACAACTACTTGCTTCTTACTCTTCTAGGAGATCAAGTTCCCACCTATAAAGGTACACACTCCTGATGTAGACCTCCTGTCATCTAAGCATCATGCTCAGTCTGCATCTGTATAGGATTCTAGCTTCAGATTCTCATGATTTGAGAAAATAATGCCTCTGCCAGGGTGCTTTTTTAGATATGCAAGTATTCTCTCAATAGCTTCTCAGTGCTGAACCAAGGTGCATGCATGTACTGACTCACAACACTAACAACATAAGAAATATTTGGTCGTGTCATACACAAATATAGAAGTCGGCCCACCATTCTTTGATATCTCCCCACATCCTTTACCAATTCACCATCCACACCATTAATTCTGTGATTTGGATTAATAGGAGTGTCTGCTAGTTTGGTCCCTAGCTTCTTAGTCTCTCGCAGTAGGTCAAGTACATACTTTCTCTGTGAAATGAAGATCCCATGCTTGGATTTTGTTGTGAAAGACTTCTAGAGGATGGTATTTACGCAGTTCCATGTTGAAATACAGATCTTCCAATCCGATAATGAAAAAGAATACTTCCATGGTGAGCTCAATGAGTTCTTTGTCTCCCACGGATCTATTCATAGGAGTTCATGCGCTAGAACACCACAACAAAATGGTGTTGCAGAAAGAAAAAACAGACACCTCCTTGAGGTAGCTCGCGAGATGATGTTACACATGAATGTTCCAAAAATGTTTTGGATGGATGCTATACTTGCAACTGCTTATGTCATCAATCACATGCCCTCCAAAGTGTTGAACTACATGGCCCCTCATCAGTTGTTGTTCCCTCAGTCCCCTTTATTTTTAATTCCCATGAGAGTTTTTGGTTGTCGTGCCTTTGTCCATGATTTGTCTCCGTCTCGAGGTAAGTTAGACCCTCGGTCTATTCCTTGTATCTTTCTGGGGTATCCCTCCTCTCAAAAAGGGTATCAGTGCTTTGATCCTGTTAGTCATAAGTTTTTTGTGTCTACGGATGTGTCCTTTGAGTCTGAGCCATTCTTCCCTGCTTCTCCTCAGGGGGAGAGTAGTAGTGTGGAAGAGGAGAAGCAAGTTCAGATCCACAAAGTCTCTCTTCCTTTTATTCTGGACCTTGCTCCCTTTCGTGTCTTCCAACGTACACGTTGTAGAGATCAGCAATGTGATAGAGATGTGGAGCAGCCAAACATTGAGCAACCGACACTGTTAGACTCCCAGGAGGTAAGTCCAATCCCTGTTGCACCTATTGATACCCCTATTCCAACTGTGGACGACATTGACATTCCTATTGCTCAACGAAAGGGAGTCAGGTCATGCACTACCAGACACCCCATTACCCATTTTGTCTCCTATGATCACGTTTTCCCCTCATACCGAGCCTTCCTATCTACAGTTGATTGCATCCCTGTTCCCAGAAACGTTGTAGAAGCCTTAAAATGCCCTGAATGGACAGATGGCATGAAGGAGGAGATTAATGTTGTTCACAAAAATCAAACTTGGGAATTGGTGGATCTTCCAAAGGGGAAAGACCCCGTGGGGTGTAAGTGGGTGTTTACTGTTAAACACAAGGCAGACGTAACAGTTGAAAGGTACAAAGTAAGATTAGTAGCCAAAGGGTACACTCAAGTGTACGGGGTTGACTGTGATGAGACTTTTGCTCCAATGGCTAAGATTAGGGTTCTCTTGTTGTTAGCTGCTAATCTTGACTGGGAATTGCATCAACTGGACATAAAGAATGTTTTTCTGAATGGTGACTTAGAGGAGGAAGTATACATGGTTCAACCCCCTGGATTCTGTGCCAAGGGAAGTGAAAATAAGGTGTGCAAGCTGCGAAAGTCTCTTTATGGTTTAAAACATTCTCCAAGAGCTTGGTTCAGTATGTTTCACATGGCAGTTCAACAGATGGGCTTCAAACAATGTCAGTCTGATCATACACTCTTTGTGAAGAGATGTCAGGAACAGGTTGCTGTATTGATAGTGTATGTGGATGATATCATCATTATAGGAAGTTGGAGTTCAGAAATACAAAAATTGAAAAAATTCCTTGCATCTAAATTTGAAGTGAAAGATCTAGATCCCCTGAAGTATTTCCTTGGAATTGAAGTCGTTTGCTCAGAAAAGAGTATCTTTATCTCTAAAAGGAAATACACCCTTGATCTATTATAGGACACAGGCAAATTACGTGCAAGGCCAGCAGATACTCCCATGGATGTTGACCACAAGTTGGATGACTGTGATGGTGAACCTCTAAAAGATGTGAAACAGTTTCAAAGGTTGGTGGGAAAGCTGATTTATTTGTCCATGACCCATCTAGACATTGCCTATTCAGTTGGGGTTCTAAGACAATTCATGCACTCTCCTAAGAAACCACACATGGAGGCAGCAGAGAGAGTTCTTAGATACTTGAAAAAACATCCTAGAACAGGTCTACTATTCAGTAAACATAATCACCTAAAGGTGAAAGTCTTTACAGATGCTGATTGGGCAGGTGTTGTGGATGACAGAAAGTCCATGAGTGGGTATTGCACGTCTGTGGGAGGAAACCTAGTGACCAGGAAAAGCAAGAAACAAAGTGTGGTAGCAAGGCCAAGTGCTGAAGCTGAATATAGATCTATGGCACATGGGGTGGCTAAAGAATCTTTTAAGGGAGTTTGGAGTTGTTGTTCATAATCCTATGTCTCTTTACTGTGACAACAAGGCAGCCATAAACATCGCCAACAACTTGTCCTACATGAGAGGACCAAGCATATTGAGGTGGACAAACACTTCATAAGGGAAAAATTGGAAAAAAGAGAAATTTGCATCCCTTATGTCAACTCCAAGGAACAACTCACTGATGTCCTCACAAAAGGGTTCCATACTTGCGACACAATGAGTTATGTGACAAGTTGGGAATGATAGACATATTCAGCCCAACTTGAGGGGGGAGTGTTGTAAGTCTTATTTAATTGTTACTTTATAGTTGATGTTAGTAGGTTGTCCTCTTAAGACACTGTCAGTTAGTTTCTTTTTTATTGTTTTGTTTCTAGGGTGTGCTGCTAGGGGCATACTTGTAATTTCTACTCTTTTATTAAGTTAATATAAATAATGAACTGGCGGCGGCCAGTGATGAGTTTTTTTTTTCTTCTTCTCTCAATCGTATCTTCCTCTCCTCTCTCTCTCTCTTCTCCCACTCTCCATGAATGATTACAGATTATATTTGTAACAAGCTGAAACTTTATGATATATACGCTTCAGCTTGAGAGGGAATGTAGAATTAGTTAACAAGGGGCATTATAGTCTTTTTCATGTTATTTTTCTCTCTTATGTCTGTTGCAACTTACCTATGGGTATTGTAGTCATTTTAGCTTTAGTAGAATGCTAATACAATCTGGGTCGGCAGTAAGGAGAGAAGATTAGATTTCTCCTTGCTAGTCTTCCTCTTTTCTTCTCTTTCCCTTCTCTTTCTCTTCCTATCTTCTCTTTCTTTCTCCTATCCTTTTCTTCACCTTTTTTTTATTTATTAAAGTTGGAACAATTTCCATTATTGTGTTTTTTCAAGAAAAACATTAGAGGATATCAAGTTCACATACCTACTTCGATCCAAGCAAGTTAGAGACCAGTTTTGCTAAAACGGTGTTGCTGAATCAGCTTAATTAGACACCGCACCATCTTCAGTTGGAGGCCGATTTTAGGACTGATATTGGGCATGAATTACCACTATGGGAGCTGCATATTGTGGTCTCCGTGTCAGGTATAATCAGTATTTAATTTGGTTTCAAATCTGGTCCAGTTCAGTGCAAGATCAATCCTGAAATTTCAGATTTTAAAATCGCCAGGAAATCGGTTCCCATATTGGGTTAGAAATTTTTAAAAATTTGACCAGCCACCAAACCAGGTTCGGCCATGTGAAACTTGATTTCTAACCTTCCAAAAAATTGGGCTGGTAATGTTGATGACAAGAGGCCACATCAGGCTATTGTGCTATGGTAGTTGGGAATATTGTTTCCTAGAGGAGTAAAAAGCAGTCAGTAGTTACTGGATCTTTAGCTGAAACAGAATATAGGGATATGGCCCATGGATTTTTTGAATTGTTATGGCTTAGATCTCTCTTTGATGAGATGGATGTTTCGTCTGACAAGCCACTAATATTATATTGTGATAACCAGGCTGCTATTAACATTGCTTACAACCTGATTCAGCATGATAGAACTAAGCACATTGAACTAGACAAACACTTTATATAGGAGAGAGAGGCTTCAAGAAAGGTGTGCCTTCCTTTCATTGCATTAGAAGAGAAGCTAGCAAATTTTCTAACTAAGGGAATTCCAAAAGCAAAGCTTCAACATTTTGTAAGCAAGCTGGACATGATTGATATCTATGCTCAGCTTGAGGGGGAGTGTAGTGACTAGTGAGAATGGGCCGGATGGGCCTTAGTTTTATTTATTTCTTTTAAGTTATGTTTTATGTTTATGTTCTTCTAGTTATGGGCCTCTTTTATTCTTTTTTATTATTTCTATAATGTTGGCTGCCCCATTAAGGACATTTAGGGAACTGTACTCATATTAGAATTAAAAGAATAAAAGATCTCTCTAGAGGACTATAGAGAGGATCAGACTCTTTTCTTCTTCTCTCATCTCCTTCCACAAACTTCTGCTAAAAATTCTCTTGTTCCTTTTCTTTTATTCTCTTTGTAGAGAGATATATTGTATTTGGTTGTATTTGGGTTTTTGGAGGTTATAGGAGTATATTTGTAATGCTAATAAATTTTGGGGACTTGTATGTACTTATGGGAGGAAGAGGGGCCTATTTGAAATTCTGATATAGTTTGCCCTTTTGCTTATTTAAGCCATTGGTTTATGAGATTAGGGTTAAGTGAGAGTGGATATTTTGTTGTGAGTCTGTAAAGAGGTCAGTCATGTATCTCTTGTTCTCATACTAGATATTTTTCCCTCTCTTCCCGTGGATGTAGGCTACCAAGCCGAACCACGTTAAATCTTGGTTTTTTCTCTATTTCTTCTTATTATTTTCTTCTTGATTTTTTATTATTTTTTATGTTAGTTGGCATGGTATCAGAGTAGGTGTACTGCTGGAATTAGTTTGGTGAACTAAGGAAGACTAGCAATTGAGTTACTATTCACGGTTACTATTTATGTTACTATTCAAGACTACTGTCCACGTGAGGTTTGTGGTGCTTGAATCTATAAAGCAGTCTGTTAGGGACTTTTACCATTCAATGAAGAATATTTGTGAGTATTTTTCATCATTTTTCTAAATTTTACTAGACCCCAAAAGGGGTGATATTTCTTCTCGTTGCTTACTTCGGAAACCAGGAAAATGTAACATCATATTTGGATTTTTTTTCAGTTCTCTCATACCTGGTGGAATCTAGACTTGAGCTTTTAGAGTTAGTTCATTTTTATATGAAAAGGAAGATCAAAGGGTTATTTGGGCAAGGAAATTTAATCTGCTTGGTATATTTGGGCATCTTCCCATCTTTGTTTGGATTTTTTCTCTTTTGTTGTCTCTTTGGAAGGATTTCCTCTATGGAAGGATTTATATTTTCCCTCTTCATCTTGTGGGTTACGCTCTCTAGCGTCTGAAGTAGTTCATATCTTCAAGAAAATTCCGGTTTCTATGTTGCATATCAACAGTTTGATTTATTGTCTAAAAGGTTGGTTGTTGGTCATTCAGCTAAGTTTGGTGTTTCTTTTGGAGTTCTAATTTTTCGAAGTATTATAGAAGCTCTACAAATTTTTTGGTCTATTTTTTATTATCAATATCAGCATGTGATACCAGAGATCAAGGTGACTATTTGGTGTTTGAGAAAATGTCTTGATGGTGCAAAATTTCTACAATGGTTCTCCATTGTTATGATCGGTTCTGATCTGATCTTGTTTGTGGCTTGGTTTGGTATTTGGACTATTTTGGTGAATGATGGATCTATTATCATCTGTTAGTATTTGGTTTGTTTACCTCATACATGTTTTGCATGGAAGATGTTTGACAAAATGTTTCATCAACGATCCATTATTATGCTCATCAGTTATGAGTTATTGTTGAAGAAATCCTTGAAGTTTTGATCTCCTTCGGCGACACGGGATTTTGATTCACTTTATCTGGTTGGCTTTCTGATTGGCCAACTCTAATTCCTTAATTTGGTTTATGGAGTTCATAGTTGGCTTTCCATTGATCAACTCTAAATCTTTGCTTTGGTTTATGGAGTTCAGCATAGTTGGTTTTCCTCTAACCAACTTTATTTTGGTAATTCCGTTGGCATTTCTGATGATCTAGTTGTTTGACGTGATTGGTTCTTCTGTTCGGTGATTATGATTAGCCTTTTGATGGCTAAATTTGTTTCTCCAACATAATGTGTTAGTTTTCCATTGGCCAACTTCAGTTTGGTGATTACTAGATCATGAATTGTCTCTACTCTAGCTTTCCGACATGAGTTCATTTAGCTTTCTAACATCCAACTTTGGTTTCTAAGAGGCCCCTTCAACATCTAAAGTTTTATGGTCGTTGCTTCCACAATAAAGCTATTTTCATGGATGTTGCTTTAACATCCTTGCAAATTCAAGCTGGTTTTCCCACCTTGAGTTTGAGGAAGGGTGTAAAGAGATATATTGTATTTGGGTTTTTGGAGGTTACAGGGGTATATTTGTAATGCTAATAAATTTTGAGGACTTGTATGTATTTATGGGAGGAAGAGGGGCCTATGTAAAATTCTGATATAATTTTTCCCTTTTTCTTATTTAAGCCATTGTCTTATGAGATTAGGGTTGAGTGAAAGTGGATATTTTGTTTTGAGTCTGTAGAGAGGTTAGTCATGTATCTCTTGTTCTCATAGTGGATATTTTTCTTTCTCTTCCTATGGATGTAGGCTACAAGCCGAACCACATTAAATCTTGGTGTTTTCTCTACTTCTTCTTCTTATTTTCTTTTTTATTTGTTATTCTATTTTATATTAGTTGACACTATTTTCTATATTTTCTGAATTATTGCAGGTGTGTTTTAAAACTATAACCTTCCTCAATCTGGAGGCTAACATTTTTGCAATTATCTTGTAGACATTACCAATCAGATTTATAGGCCTGAAGTCCTTCAGTTCCTCTTCTCGTTCCTTCTTGGGAATGAGAGAAATAAGAGAATCATTTAGGCTTCTTTCATGAACTGCCACTTTGTGCTCATCCACTACTTTTAGAAGGTCATCCTTAACTACTTCCCAAAATCTTTTATAGAACAACAAAGTGAAACCATTGGGCCTGGGGACTTCTCACCTTCCAAATCATGAATAGCCTTTTTGACTGGAACCTCAGAGAAGAGAAGTTTCTGCTTGTGAATCAGAGAGGTACTCAAAGTTAATGCCATCCAGTTTCCTCCTAGCAGATTCAGAAATAACTTCTTATAGAACCTCACAATGGATTTTTCTATTTCCTACGGCTGTTCCACAGTCTGTCTTCCACCTTTAACTTCTATTTTATTTTCATAGTGGACTATAAAATCCAAATGGAGTCCAAATCAAATGTAGAAGTACAAAATATTGGATTATGAGTAGGGTGGATTCTAATCCCAACCAACCTGCCCAGAAACAAGCAAACCAACCTGAACCTGCTTGAACCTGAGTGCAGCCCGAGTTATGTTGGGTTTAGCTCAGGTTGACCCTCAGATGACAAACTTGGGCTTTGACCTTGGGTTGGCCCTAGTTTGACGAACTCAAACCCATTCACCCAATTTGCACCCTACTCAAAGGTGGAGGTGGAATTGTTAAAGTAGAACAAAAAAGGACTATGGCAATAATAGAGGGGCATCATGAAAGAAATATGGTTCTTGTCAACGGAATTGCAAATGACTTTTTTTTTTCAGGTTAAAAGATCAACAAACAACTTGATTAATGCTGTTGGTTCGGTTGTCTTAATTTGTATGTTTATCTTTGTTGGGTCTTAAGTCATCAGTTATTGGGCCTTAGTTACTGGGCCTAATCTTATTTAGTGTTTATTTTGACTAGGTGTCCCATCACTAATCAGGGGCATTCTTGTCTATTCATGTAAGATTATGTAATGTCCTTATATATAGTAGATTAGGGCTGGCAGAGGATTATTCTGCCGCCCATCTCATATCTTCTTCTTCTTCTTCCTCTTCTTCTCTCATTCGACAGCCCTATTTCAGCAAAGATGGTATCAGAGCACTAATCTTTCGACTGGTTACAGCAGCCGCCTCTTCTTATACTCGCAGTTAACTCTCTCATCTTTCTTTTTGGTTGCTGCAAAGAAACCCTAGGGTTGGTCGTAGAACACAGCTAGACCTACATCTAGGGTTTCCCTTGGTTGTAGGGCCCAAGGGGAGGTAGACCCAGAGGCTGATGCCCTAATAGACGCAGTACAGCAGACTGTAGCCATTCGGCTAAGATAGATCTGTGTAGAACCGATCTAGGCGGAAGGACTAATCTCAGCAGTCCTAGAACTGTTCGTGGGTGAGGTTATAACCTGCGATAGTAGTGCTTAGCACACAGTAGAAGCCAACACAGCAAGTTGCAGGCTGCGGCAGCAGTGATTAGAACACAGCAGAAGGTAGCACAACAGAGTATAATTTGTGACAGCAGTAATTAGGGCACAGTGTGCAGTGTAGTACTCGGTGTTTCAGCTCTGTGTCAGGTTCTCAGGACTGAGTTTACAGTGCAGCAAGTTCCGTAAGTGTGAAACAGTTCACTATATATTGTGTTTACAGTTTTGACATTTACGAGTAAGTGAAGATGTCTTCCATATCCGGGGAAGTGTCTTCTAGAGATGTTAGGGCTTGTGGGAGGTCTCCTAATCTGGAGAATCCAAATCTGCACAGCCTACAGATCACAAGTGTGTTGTTGGATGAGTACAACTTCAGGGAATGGTCTGTCTCAGCCATGCTTTTCATCACATCCCGGGAACTCACTGGTTACTTGGACGGGCAGAAGAAGGAACTAGAAGTGGGGAGTGCTGAATATGCAACTTGGCGCAAGGAGAATGCTATAGTTATGTCCTGGCTACTTGCCTCAATGACTCCAAGAGTAGCTAGGACTGTTCAACATTTCTCCACGGCTGCCAAGATATGGGAAAAAGTTTCTAAAGCCTATGGGCAAAAAAAGAATAATGCCAGAATTTACAGACTAAATCAAGACATTGCTGCCTTGAGGCAAGGAGATATGAGTGTTGCAACATATTTTGCTACACTAGAAGGACTATGGGAAGAGTTAGATCACCACCTTATTATTGATTGGGAGAGTGCTGGAGACAAAGAGAAGCATGACAAACAAATTGAAGAGGGTAGAGCATTTAAGTTTCTGGCTGGCCTAGATCCTATATATGAGAGCATAAGGTCACAAATTCTGGGAAGGGATGAAATGCCAAACTTACATCATGTTTACTACCTTGTGAGGAAAGAAGAGGTGAGAAGAAAAGAGATGCAGGTTGATACTCAAACGAAACTAGCTGAACAGTCTGTGGAGCATTCGGCCATAATCTCTACAAATCAAAGGTGAAACAGGCACTCTGACAAGAGACATCTGAAGTGCACCCACTGTGGAGGGGAAAGGCATGTGAAAGAGACCTATTGGGTTCTCCATCCGCATCTGAAGCCAACTGCATTGAGGAAAGATAAGAAGCATATGAAGGGTCAATCTGCAAGTGTGAATCTGGCTACGAGTCAAAGTGATGATGGTTCAAAACACTCATCCATAGTTACTTCCTCTTCCATGGGACAAACTACTAATTCCCCCCGAACCGGGTCCTTGGGTTTTACTGCCGATGAGGTAGAGGTACTTAGCCAGGCCCTAGCCTGTCTAAGGACCAACTCTCTTCCATCCTCCTTCCTTGCCAGATCAGGTATTGTCTCTGCCTTTAGTGCAACTAGTACTATTGATCCTGCCTCTTGGATTATTGATTCTGGTGCAACTGACCACATGACACACATGTCTTCTCTATTTTCTTCCTATCATTTAATGTCTAGTCAAGATAAAATGAGGGCTGCTGATGGTTCTATTTCTACCATCTCTGGGAAAGGAGTGGTTGACCTAAGCAAGGACCTCTCACTCAAATCTGTCTTGCATGTTCCCTATCTTTCTTTAAATCTCTTATCTATTTCAAAGCTTACAAAAATTTGAATTGTAGCATAACCTTTTTTCCTACTCATTGTGTCTTTCAAGACAGATTGACGAAGAGAACGATTGGGAGCGGTCATGAGTGTGGAGGTCTCTACTACCTTGATGCAGACATCAGTTCGGCCTTGCAAACATCTGCTACTTGTAGTCAGTCCAATGTGGAGTCAATAGCTAGGTTACATCTGTGGCATGCTAGGCTATGTCATTTACCTTTTTCATCTTTGGAAGTGTTGTTTCCAGAATTATTCAAAGGTGTTTCAAGTCAAGAGTTAGTTTGTGAAGTCTGTCAACTATCAAAGCAATGTAGAACGGTTTATTCAACTTCGAGTAATGAAATTCGAGCTTCTTTTGACTTAGTTCACTCTGATGTTTGGGGCCCCTCTCCTATTGTTTCTGTTGATGGATTTCGATACTTTATCAGTTTTATTGATCACTATTCTCGATGCACATGGATCTACTTATTAAAAGCATGAGAAGAAGTGCCGCGGGTAACCATGACATTTTGCAAAATGATTGAAACACAATTTGGTACGAATGTCAAACAATTCAGGTCAGATAATGCTGCATAATACTTTGAAAGGTCCTTGAATCTGTTTATGGAGGATGCTGGAATGATTCATCAGTCATCTTGTGCTAGTACCCCCCAACAAAATGGGGTTGTTGAGCGCAAGAATAGGCACCTATTGGAGACTGCTTGAGCCTTACTATTTCAGCACAAAGTTCCAAAAAACTATTGGTCTCAAGCAATCCTTACTGCATCATATCTGATAAATCAAATGCCATCCAAGGTATTGGGGATGAAAACTCCTTTCTCTGTTCTTTGCCCTCATCTTTCTGACTTTTCTCTTCCACCGAGAGTCTTTGGTTGTGTATGCTTTATACATGTCAAGGATCCGAAGAAGACCAAATTGGATCCTATGGCTACAAAGGGAATTTTTTTGGGGTACTCCCCTACTCAGAAGGGATACAAGTGTTATGATCCAGTCACCAAGAAAAATATATGTCACAAAGGATGTGGTATTCTTTGAGTCTCAATCCTATTTTCATTCTTCCCAGAATCCTCTTCAGGGGGAGACTAGTGGGATGGAAGAGGATTCTTCTGTTTCCCCATTCTTTGTACCTCTCTCGACCTCAGGCCTTCCATCTTCTCCTCCTGATCCACCTAGTTGTGGTATCTCGGGTGAATCTAGTGAGGCTCCCATTGTACCAGCTACTACTAGTGATGTTGCAAATATTACTGAAGACTCCAGCAGGCTGTAAAGAGATATCAGAATCACCTACAACAGAAGGAATAAGGGTCTTCTAACTCGTGACAGCAACCAATTGGACTTGGATCAACCTGTCTCAGAAACTCAAGGTAATCCTATCAGTTCCTCTGACTTGGATCTTCCTATTGCCCTTCGTAAGTCTACTCATTCTTGTACTATTAGACACCCCATTGCTGATTTTGTGTCTTACTCACATTTGTGTCATCGCTATTGTTCTTTTGTGTCTGCTCTCTCTTCTGTGCATGTTCCTACCAGGTATTCTGAGGCAGTATCTGACCCAAAATGGAAAGAGGCTATGGACGAAGAAATGAAGGCCTTAATGAAAGCAAGGACTTGGGAATTAGTGGATCTACCAGAAGGGAAAGGCACTGTTGGATGCAAGTGGGTGTTCACTGTGAAGCATAGGGAGGACGGGTCCATTGAGAGGTACAAGGCTAGACTGGTAGCAAAAGGGTTTACTCAAAAAGAAGGGATTGACTACAAAGAAACTTTTGCTCCGGTGGCAAAACTCAACACAATCCGAGTTCTATTATCATTAGCTGAAAATTTCTCATGGGAGCTACATCAATTGGACATGAAGAATGCTTTCTTGAATGGCGACCTGCATGAAGAGGTGTTCATGGATCCTCCACCAGGTTATGGTTTTGGCAAGAAGGTATGTAGATTGAAAAAAGCCCTATATGGCCTTAAGCAGTCCCCTCGAGCTTGGTTTGAGAAGCTATGTGGGGTCATGAAGAAAGGGGGTTACACTCAAAGTGGGGCAGATCATACCCTATTCATAAGTAAGGGAAATGGCAAACTTACGACACTTATTGTCTATGTGGATGATATGGTAATTACAAGGGATGATCAGGAAGAGATTAAAAGACTAAAGGAGGTTTTGGTTGCTGAATTTGAGATCAAAGACCTAGGCCAACTGAGATACTTTCTTGGGATTGAAGTTGCAAGGTCCAAAGAGGGCATCTATATATGTCAGCGGAAATACATCCTTGATCTTCTTCAAGAGACAGGCATGATGGGGTGTAGGCCAACAGATACTCCAATAGAACAGAATCATGGTCTACAGGAGTCAGTAGGAGAGGACTACCTTGATAAGGAAAGATACCAAAAGCTGGTGGGGAAGTTGATTTACCTGTCCCTCACTCGCCCTGACATTGCTTATGCTGTACATGTTGTCAGTCAGTTCATGCACACTCCTAAAATTCCTCACATGAAAGTTGTGGAAAGGATCCTCAGATATTTGAAGTCTTGCCCGGGGAAAGGGATTCTGTTCAGGAAAAACAGTAAAATTGAAGTTGAAGGATATACTGATGTAGATTGAGCTAGCTCTGTTGGGGACAGGAAGTCTACTTCTGGGTACTGCACCTTTGTTGGAGGAAATTTAGTTACATGGAGGAGTAAAAAATAGAATGTGGTTGCTAGATCTAGTGCAGAGGCCGAATACAGAGCCATGGCTCATGGTGTTGCTGAACTTTTATGGCTTAAGATCCTGCTTGGTGAACTTGGAATAAAGATTGAGTGTCCTCTCAGGTTGTACTATGACAACAAGGCCGCCATCAACATTGCAAATAACCCAGTGCAACATGATAGAACGAAACATATTGAGATAGACCGTCACTTTGTTAGAGAAAGAATTGTCTCAGGAGAACTCTGCATTCCTTATACTCCCTCCGAGATGCAGATTGCAGATGTTTTGACTAAAGGGCTAGCTACAGTGAAATTCGTGGACTTACTTGGCAAGCTAAACATGATTGACATCCATGCTTAGCTTGAGGGGGAGTGTTGGTTCGGCTGTCTTAATTTGTATGTTTATCTTTGTTGGGTCTTAAGTCATTAGTTATTGGGCCTTAGACTGGGCCTAATCTTATTTAGTGTTTATTTTGACTAGGTGTCCCATCACTAATCAGTGGCATTCTTGTCTATTCATGTAACATTATGTAATGTCCTTATATATAGTAGATTAGGGCTGGCTGAGGAATATTCTACCACCCATCTCATATCTTCTTCTTCTTCTTCCTCTTCTTCTCTCATTCGACAGCCCTATTTCAGCAAACAAATGCAATGGCCAAGCAAGGGGTTGGGGGTTGGGGTTAGGAAGGTGATGAATAAATTATGGAGAGGTAAAGTTGTGCTAGGTTAGGAGACAGCTATTCTTTATGGCTTGTGTTTAGGCTCAACTTGTAGAAGGGAATTATGAAGCAGGACTCATACATAACATCATCTCATTTAAATGGGCAATGGTGAACGCATTCAATTTTGGGAGGATGTTTTGGTGTGGATCTAACCCCTTGTGCAATTCTCATCCTAGCATTTTTGAAATTGCTGCAAACAAGCATGCAATGGTGCAACTATCAAGGAGTATTATGAATTTGTTCACGGTCAGCAATTCCCTCGTCTCCAGTCATTATATAGGGAGTTGATTGGCTCTGTAGGTCCAGTGGTTAGTTGTAAGTAGATTTGGAAATCTGGGGTTCCATCCAAGGTGATTTTATTTGTTTGGACTGCTATTGAAGGCAAGATACTCACCTTTAATCCCCTACTGTCAAGAGAGATAGAAGTGGACACTTGTCAGCTTTGTGGGTGTGTAGGTGATACTGTGGAGCACTTTGCTAATACATTGCTCATTCTCTAATAAAATATGGATCTATTTTCTGAAGTTGTATGTATTCCTAGGGAGCAAAATTCTGTTGCTGATGCCCTAGCAAAATCAGGGGTCTCTAGAGATTTCTTGTTTAGTGAGAGTTGTTTGCCTTTGTAATCCTGCCAAGTCATTCTTGGCTTCAGTACATCCTCTCATGTACTTCTGTTTTTTCTATAAAAATAACCTAACACTGATCCAGGTATGATTTGGATTAGGGTAGAAGAGAAGAAGAGAAGAAGTTGGAAAACAGGGCTGAAAGCTAGTAGAGATTGAAGAGAACTGTTGACCTCTAACTGCAGACCCAATGTCTTTAATTATATTAACGTTGTAATTACACCATTACCCCTTAGACAAAAGACCCAATAGCTAACACAAGAAATAACAAAGAATGAGACAGAGCAACTTAAGGTTTTTGTCAACTTGCTAACTGACATAAGACTAAATGGAAATTTAGGAACATATAACACAGAAGGTAAAGTCAAATCTGAATGCAGAGTTACATTATCAATACCAGAAATATAAGCAAGCTGGGAATGATTGACATCTATGATCAACTTGAGGGAGAGTGTGGAAAAGATGGGCTGAGTTCTAGTGGATAGTATTAATGAGCCTTGCTTTAATGACCCTGTTAGCCTATTCCTTTACTGTTAATGAATAACTGCCCCAATCAGGGGTATTATCGTGATCTGCAGAATTTTTTGAAAGATAACTAAAAGAGATCAACAAGGTCTGGAGATCACTATTCTCTCTTCTCCTTCTTTCGCTCTATTCTCTTTTTCCTTATTTTCAACTCTTGCTTCTATCCCTCCACTCTTTCCACTATCTCCCCCTTTTGTTGTACTTTTCAGCAGGTTATTTTTCACTTCTAAATCAACCTGAGGTCTTATACCACCCAGAAGGATGCTCAGATACCATATTATCCACCAAGAAATAATAAAAAATAGAGAGGAAGAAAGGAGAAAAGAGAGAGTTTAGAGAGCCAGAAGACTTGGGTTGGCAGGACCCATTTTATTATTTATATTAGGGTGGGAGTTCAAACAAGTGAAAAAGAATAAAACTGCAATAGTGCCCCCAATGCATAACAACAAGAGAGGTTGAAGAGGATGTCACCTGATAAAGTTCAGATCTGTAAACCTGTACCCTTCAGATTAATCAAGGAAGAAAAAGAAAAAGAAGGAAGAAGAGAAAAGAGAGGAAAGAAAGAGGAAGAATGAGGGGAGAAAACCTGGTTCGAACTAAAGAGAGAAAAACATTTCTCTTCATTCGACCAGGGTGTATTAGCCTTTCTAATTTACATACAAATGACCATTCTACCCTTATTTAGTCGACAATAACACTCCCCCTCAAGCTGGAGTGTATATATCATATAGACCCAACTTGTTACATATGTAATCCACTCTTGCCCGACTCAACCCTTTGGTGAATAGATCTGCCCATTGGCTTTCTGTGTTAACATAGACTGTACTTATTACTCCACTAAGAACCTTCTCTCTCACAAAGTGACAATCAACTTCTATATGTTTTGTTCTCTCATGAAAGACTGGATTGGAGGAAATGTGGACAGCAGCTTGGTTGTCACAATAAAGCTTCATCAATGTTCCAATTGAGCACCCCATCTCCTATAGAAGGTTCTTCAACCACACCAGTTCACAGGCTGTATGTGTCATGGCTCTGTATTCAGCTTCTGCATTGCTTCTTGCCACCACTGTTTGTTTCTTACTCTTCCATGTCACCAAGTTACCCCCTGTAAACTGAGAAGCTGAATTCGAAGTAGTAAAGAAGAGGATGAACTTCTTAGATGCAGAGAATGTCGAACTGTGTTAGCAGTCGACCAGGCCTTTTTTTAAATTTAAGTGAAGTACAAAGTACAATAAAATTACTGCTATACCCCTGATTAGTAATGGGACAACCAGAATACTTAAAACATAAACAGGATTAGGCCCATTAGCAAAGGCCCAATTACAAGATAAAATTAACATAAGAATGGGCTAATAGGAGACCCTATCAGCCGAACACACTCTAGCATTCTAACACTCCCCCTCAAGCTAAACATGGATATCAATCATGTTCAGCTTGCCAAGTATGTCCTTGAACTTTGTAGTTGCCAGCCCTTTTGTTAATACATCTGCAATCTGCATTTCTGATGGAGTATAAGGCACATAGAGTTCCCCTGAAACAATTCTCTCTCTGACAAAGTGTCTATCAATTTCAATATGTTTTGTCCTGTCATGTTGCACAGGATTGTTGGCAATGTTGATAGCTACTTTATTATCACAATACAACTTGAGAGGACCTTCAGTCTTGATACCAAGCTCATTAAGGAGAGTTCCGATCCATAAGAGTTCAGCCACCCCTTGTGCCATAGCTCGTTATTCAGCTTCTGCACTTGATCTAGCCACAACATTCTGGTTCTTACTGCGCCATGTAACTAGGTTTCCTCCCAAGAATGTACAGTAACCTAAGGTTGATTTTCTGTCTCCAACAAACCCAGCCCAATCAGCATCAGTGTAGGCTTCAACTTCAAGTCTATTGTTCTTCTTGAATAGAATTCCTTTCCCTGGGCAAGTTTTCAAGTATCTGAGAATTCTTTCCACTGCTCTCATATGAGGAGTCTTTGGTGAGTGCATGAATTGACTGACAACATGCACTGCATAGGCAATGTCTGGCCTAGTGAGGGATACGTATATCAGTTTTTCTACCAATTTTTGGTACCTTTCCTTATCACAGTATTCCTCACCCATTGATTCTTGTAATCCATGGTTCGGTTCTATTGGTGTGTTTGCTGGCCTGCACTCCATCATGCCTATTTCTTCTAGGAGATCTAGCACATATTTTCGTTGACATATGTAGATTCCTTCTCTTGATCTAGCAACTTCAATCCCGAGAAAATATCTCAGATTTCCCAGGTCCTTGATCTCAAATTCTGAAGCTAAGAACTCCTTCAGCCTCTTCATCTCTTTCACATCATTTCTAGTAATCACCATATCATCCACATAAACAATGAGAGCTGTAAGTTTTCCATCTTGCCTCCTTGTAAACAATGTATGATCCGCACTGCTCTGAGTGTACCCCACTTTTTTCATGGCTGTACAAAGTCTCTCAAACCATGCCCGGGGAGATTGCTTCAAGCCATACAAAGCTTTCCTTAATTTACACACCTTCTTTCCAACATTATATCCAGGTGGGGGTTCCATGAATACCTCTTCATGTAGATCACCATTTAGGAAAGCATTCTTCACATCCAGCTGATGGAGCTCCCAAGAGAATTTTGCAGCTAATGACAGTAGAACCCTGATTGTGTTGAGTTTTGCTACTAGGGCAAAGGTTTCTTTGTAGTCAATTCCTTCCTTTTGTGTAAATCCCTTTGCCACAAGTCTGGTCTTGTATCTTTCAATTGACCCGTCTTCCCTGTGCTTTACTATGAATACCCACTTGCACCCAACAATGCCTTTCCCTTCTGGTAGGTCCACCAATTCCCACGTTCTTGCTTTCATTAGGGCTTTCATTTCTTCATTCATGGCTTCTTTCCATCTTGGATTAGATACCGCCTCTGAATATCTGGAAGGGACACATACAGAGGAAAGAGCAGACACAAAGGAATGATAGGTAGGTGATAAATGTGAGTAAGAGACATAATCAGCTATGGAATGCCAAGTGGTACAAGAACGAATAGGCTTACGGAGAGCAATAGGAAGATCCAAATCTGAATTGAGAGAGTCAGAAATACCTTGGATTGCAGAGACAGATTGATCTGAGTCCAACTGGTTGCAATCATGAGGCTGAGGGCCCTTCTTCCTTCTACTGTATGTGAGTATCTCTTTCTCTTGCCCGTTGGAGTCATCAGAAGCATCAGCTGAAGCTGGAGTCTCACTAGGTTGACCCAGAATGTTACAGCTAGGTGATGAAGGGGGAGTGTAAGGTGATGAAAGTGGTACAAAAAAGAAGGGAGGCTGAGAATCCTCTTCCATTCCACTAGTCTCCCCCTGAAGAGGATTCTAGGAAGAGTGGAAATATGGTTGAGACTGAAAAAAAACTACATCTCTGGTGACATATTTTTTCTTGGAGACAGGATCATAACACTTATACCCCTTTTCTGTAGGAGAGTACTCCAAAAATATTCCCTTTGTAGCCTCAGGATCCAGCTTGGTTTTCTTTGGATCCTTCACATGTATGAAGCATGTACATCCAAAAACCCGTGGGGGAAGAGGAAAATCTGGAAGAATGGGACATAACACAGAGAAGGGGGTCTTCATACCCAGTACCTTAGATGGCATCCGATTTATCAGGTATGATGCAGTGAGGACAGCTTGAGACCAATATTGCTTGGGCACATTGTGCTGGAAAAGTAAAGCTCGAGTTGTTTCCATTAGGTGCCTGTTCTTGCGCTCAGCAACTCCATTTTGCTGAGGGGTGTAAACACATGATGATTGATGTAACATGCCTTCGTCTTCCATGAATGAGTTCAAGGACCTTTCAAAGTATTCAGTTGCATTGTCTGAACGAAATTGTTTAATCTTCTTCCCGAATTGTGTTTCAATCATCTTGCAAAACATCATAGTTATCCGTGGAACTTCTTCACGTCCTTTTAACAGATAAATCCAAGTGCACCGAGAATAATGGTCAATAAAACTGATAAAATACCGGAAGCCATCAATGGAAACAATGGGTGAAGGACCCCAAACATCAGAATGGACCAAATCAAAAGAGGCTTGTATTTCATTACTAGAAATTGGATACATTGATCTGCACTGTTTTGACATTTGACACACATCACAAACTAAACTTTGACTCGGAATTCCCTTACATAAATCGGGAAACAACATAGCTAAAGAAGAAAAGGACAAGTGACCTAGCCTAGCATGCCACAAGTGCAGCCTAGCTCTTGACTCCACACTTTCTGGACTAGTAATAGCAGAATCTTGCAGTGCTGAGTTGACATCCGCATCAAAATAGTAGAGGCCCTCATACTCACGACCACTCCCAATCGTTCTCCTCGTCAATCTGTCCTGGAAGACACAGTGAGAGGAAAAAAAAATTATACTGCAATTCAAGTTTCTTGTAAGCTTTGAAGCATACAACTGATTTGATGTAAGATTAGGAACATGTAAGACTGATTTAAGAGAGAGATCCTTGCTTAGGTCAACCACTCCCTTTCCCGAGATGGTGGAGAGTGACCCATCAGCTACTCTCATCTTATCCTGGCCAGACAACAAATGATATGAGGAGAATAATGAGGACATGTGTGTCATATGGTCAGTGGCCCTTGAGTCAATCACCCAAGAGCTATAATTAATGGAACTATTTGCACTAAATGCAGAGGCTGTACCTGATTTGACAAGAGAGGTGGAAGCTAAAGGATTGTTCTTCAGACGGGCAAATGCCCGACTGAGAACCTCTACCTCACTAGCTGTAAAGCACAAGGTACTTGGTCCGGTAGAACCAGTAACCTGCTTTGTGGTGGAGGAAGACACTGGCTGAGTACTCTGTGAGATGTCACTACTGCTGTTGGTGGCAAGATTCCCACTTGCCGTATGACCCTTATGTTGCCTTTTGTCCTTTCTCAGAGCAGCTGGCTTCAGATGAGGGTATAATACCCAACATTTCTCCTTTGTGTGTTTCTCACCACCACAATGGGTACACATGAGGGTCTTCTTGTCTGAAAATCTGTTTCCCTTAGTGGAGACTAAAGCTGAATGTTCTCCAGATAGTTTTGTTGCTTGTGTCTAGGAATCAACTTGCATCTCCTTTCTCCTTACTTCTTCATTCCTCACCAGATAGTAAACATGATGAATTTCAAATAATTCGTCTCTCCCTAGAATTTGTGACCTTACATCTTCATTTATAGGGTCTAAGCCTGTCAGGAACTTGAAGGCTCTGCCCTCCTCAATCTGCTTGTCATGCCTCTCCTTATCCTTTGCATTTTCCCAATCCAATATCAAGTGATGGTCAAGCTCTTCCCAGAGGCCTTCCAGTGTTGCAAAGTATGTTGCCACATACATGTCTCATTGCCTTAGGGCTGCAATGTCTTGGTTCAGCCAGTAGATTCTGGCATTGTTCTTCTTTTGGCCATATGTCTTAGATACTTTCTCCCAGATTTTTGCGGCTGTAGGGAAGTGATGAACAGTTCTGGCCACCCGAGGAGTCATGGAGGCCAGCAACCAATACATGAATATGGCATTTTCCTTGCACCACACAGTGTATTCAGGGCTGCTGATTTCTGGTTCCTTTTTGTCTCCATCCAAATATCCTATGAGGTCACGAGAGGTAATGAACAGTCTTGCTGAGACTGACCATTCCCTAAAGTTATACTCATCCAATAGCACACTTGTAATCTTCAAGCTATGCAGATTAGGGTTCTCCAGGTTTGAGGACCTTGTAACAGATCTGTTATCTCTAGAAGAAACTTCACCAGAAAGTGATGACATCCTAACTTCGGTCAAAGAGTTTGTTCACAGTGCTGTAGGTGGTTCTGGTTAGGGCTGGCCGAAGTGGTCACAGGGTTCACAGTGCTGGTAGCACACTGGATAGGTTTCACTTAAGACTAAACCAGTTCGGGTACAGTAGCAAATGAATTACAGAACCAGTTCACAGAGCAGAAGTAGTGCTGATACCAGAAGAAGGGCTGATAACCGACCTGGAAATGATATGTAACTGAAGTCGCCACAGTTCTGTAAAGGTCTTGCTGATACACCGAAGCTGCAACTGTAGAGGAGGCTATGCATTTACCACTGTTCTGCACAAATCTGGCTGGAGCACCAAAGTTGTAACTGTAGAGGAAGCCCTCCCCCTTTTGGCTAGTGCTAGGACTGCTGGAATCAATCCTCAACTAGGTCTGTCTTGTACAGACCTCTCTTAGTAGCCAAATAGCTACTACTTACTAAAAAAAACTAGTAGGACATCTACTTCTGGGTCTTACTTCCCTTGAGTCCTACAACCAAGAGAAACCCTAGGTTTGAACTTGCTGAGTTCCCTTACACTCCTAGGTCTTCACTGCAGCAACCCAGAAAGAAAGGAGAAGATGAAGGAAGGCAGCAAGAGAAGATAGTGCACCGGTTGAAACTAGGAAGGAGCTAATGCTCTGATACCATGTAAACTGAGAAGCTGAACTCGAAGTAGTAAAGAAGAGGATGAACTTCTTAGATGCAGAGGATGTCGAACTGTGTTAGCAGTTGACCAGGCCTTTATTTAAATATAAGTGAAGTACAAAGTACAATAAAATTACTGGTATACCCCTGATTAGTAATGGGACAACCAGAATACTTAAAACATAAACAGGATTAGGCCCATTAGCAAAGGCCCAATTACAAGATAAAATTAACATAAGAATGGGCTAATAGGAGACCCTATCAGCCGAACACACTCTAGCATTCTAACAGCCCCAAGAAAGGTACGACAACCTGCAGTCGACCTCCTACCAGATATAGAACCATCCCAATCAGCATCGGTGTACCCTTCTATCTCAAGTTTTCCTCCACTCTTGTATAGCAAACCACAACCCGGAGCACCTTTCAAGTACCTTACAATCCTTAGAACTGCATCCTAATGAGGGATCCGAGGATTCTACATAAACTGACTCACCACATCAACTGCAAATGAAATATCTGGTCGAGTGATAGTTAGGTAGTTTAGCTTACCCACTAACCTTCTATACCTTCCTGGATCTTCAAACTCCTCACCTGTATTACTACTCAACTTAACATTCAATTCCATAGGTGTTTCAGTTGGTTTGGCACCCAACAAGCCTGTCTCCTCCAGTAGATCAAGGACATACTTCCTCTGACACAAATTAATACCATGTTTGGACCTTGCAACCTCTATTCCTAAGAAATATTTTAGTTTGCCAAGATCCTTTGTCTAAAAGTGATCATGCAAAAAGATCATCAACCTATCAATCTCGAACCTGTTACTGCCAGTAATAACAATAACATCCACATATACCATCAACAAAATTTTCCCAGCACAAGAACCATAACTAAATACAGAATGGTCAACTTGACACTGCTTCATGCCAAACTTTTTCAGTACTTCACTGAACCTTCCAAACCATGCACGAGGAGACTGTTTAAGTCTATAAATAGCTTTCTTGAGCTTACACACTTTACCATCCTCCCCCTGGGCAACAAACCCGGGTGGTTGCTCCATATATACCTCTTCAAGAAGATTACCATGCAAGAAACATTCTTGATATCAAGATGAAACAACAACCAATCATACATAGCAGCAAGGGAGATCAAAACACAAACAAAACAATCTTGGCAATAGGAGAGAAGGTCTTTGTGTAGTCAATACCATATAACTGTGAATAACCCTTGGCAACCAACCGAGCTTTCAATCTCTCAACACTACCATCGGGAAAATACTTGATTTTGTAAACCCGCTTACATCCTACAGCATGCTTACCAGGGGGAAGAGTGGTGAGATCCTACGTATGATTATGAGCTAGAGCAGAGAGTTTGTCTTCCATTGCCTGATGCCACCCTGGAGTGATAAGGGCTTCCTGAACATCCTTAGGAACAGAGCTAGAAGATAACCATGAAATGAACCATCAATGGGAAGGAGAGAGGTGAGAAACAAAAACATAATTGGAGATAGGATGAAGGGTACAATTGCGTTTACCTTTCCGTAGGGCAATGAGATGGTCAAGATCAAACACTGGGTGTGAGGGTGCTGCGGAAACTGTTGCTGGACCCATCAACGGTGAAGAAGCTGGAGGGGCTGGTGCATGTCAATGTGTATACACTTGATGGATAGGTGGTTGTGCAAGAGGAAGTGGCATCGGAGGTGAAGACTTAGTCGCAGCTGGAACAAGAGGAATGGGGTCCGGAATAGGAGATGGAAGCAGAAGGAGAAGAGACATCTGACCCAGAAAAGAAAGGAACCGACTCAAAGAAGGTTACATCGAGACACACAAAACAACGTCAAGAACTAGGACTATAACATTTGTACCCTTTCTGGGTCCTAGAATAGCCAAGAAAGACAATTTGTAGATTGTGCATCCAACTTGTCTAGTCCAGGGCCAAGGTTATGAACAAAGCAAACACATCTGAAAACCCGAGGGGTAAGAGGAAAAGGGGACAATGTAGGAAAAGGAGACTAACCATCAAGGATGGACATAGGCATTCGGTTAATAAGAAAGCAGGATGTAAGCACAACATCACTCTAGAACTGTTTGGGAACATTCATTTAGTGCAACAGGGACCGAGTGGTTTCTAAGAGATGGAGGTTTTTCCTCTCAGCTACCCCGTTTTGTTGAGGGGTGTAAGAGCAAGAGGTTTGATGAATAATATCGTGTTGTTCTAAATATTGCTGAAATAGTGTATAAAAATATTCTCGGCCTTTATCTGAACGTAGAATTTTAAGATGGATACCAAATTGAGTGCAGATTTCAGCATGAAACTTTTGGAAAATAGAAAATAATTCATTTTTTATTTCATAAGATAAAGCCATGTCATCCTTGAATAATCATCAACAAAAATAACAAAGTATTTGTATCCATTGTGTGACACTATTTTATTTGGACCCCAAATGTACGAATGGACCAAAGAAAAAGGACTCGACAAATGACTCTCAACTCTAGGACTAAAGGAAACCCGATGATGTTTCCCATACTGACACGACTCACAATGTAATGTAGAAAGACGATTCAATGATGGAACAAATTGCTTCAGAGCTTTAAGAGATAGATGACCAAGTCTACAATGCCACTGGAGAGGAGAGAGAGATGAACCACCATCACTGGAAATGGATGACTGAAGAGTAGTTGATGAACCATCACCACCACCACCACCATCAAGGTAATACAGTCCACCGGTTTCATGCCCTCCACCAATTTTCATCCCCGTCCTGAGATCCTGAAATACACAAGATGAAGGATAAAAAGTGATAAAGCAATTAAGAGACTTGGTTAATTTACTAACAAACATAAGGTTAAAAGGAAATTTGGGAACATATAGAACTGAAGACAAAGATAGTGAACCAGTGTTAACATCACCAATACCACTTATGGGGGGAGTGGAACGATTAGCAAGGGTGACAGTATGGGGAGTAGAAGATGAAGAAAGTGAAGAGAACACACCTGGAGTCCCAGTCATATGATAGGAAGCTCCAAAATCAATGATCCAATGGGTGGGTTTGGATGCAAGACAAGCTATACCTAAGTGGGCAAGTGTAGTTGTACTCGACTGAGAAATTGACTGGATTAACCACTCATATTCAATACGTGAAATACTCATAATCTCTTGTCCAGAGGCATCTATAGATGTAGGTGTCTGAATGTTCTGTTGATTCCCTTGTTCTATACCACCACTAGTCACTGCATGATTTGCCCAAGATGAAGGTGGACGCAAAAATTAATAGTGTGTTCATCCATACCACAATGTGTACACCTCCTTGGACCATTATTACATCCTCTACCACGAGCTCCCCCTAAATCTTGACCTCCAACACTCCCACCACCACGACTATACATGTGTCCACCTCTACTACCACGGCCTGGCTGACTCTGATGAGCAACACCTCTACCACCACGACCTCCCCCCCTGTCACTGCGAAAGCAGACCTGTCTGATGTGGTAGGGTTTTCCAGATGTCCAATGGAAGTCCTCCGGAAATGGGCAAATACCTCTTCAAGAGAGGGGAGGAAAGACCCACCCAGAATTTGGGCTCTCACCGGTTCATATTTAAATTTCAATCCCACCAAAAATCTGGTAACATCAAGCTGTTCTCTCTGCTGTTGCTGAACTTTGACATTTGATGTAAGAGGGTGATGCACATTCAGCTCATTCCTAAGATTCCTCAGACGAGCATAGTACTCCTCAAGATTCTAATTACCTTGTTGTAGATTAAAGTACTCTTGATAGAGTTGGTATTACCCTAGTGGTATTGTCTTGCCCTGAGTAAAGTTTCTTTGCATGATCCTAAATTTCCTTTACTGTGTCTAAGAACATAAAGTTCACACTAATCTTGGGTTCCATGCCGTTCCATAACCAAGTCGTAATCTGTGCATCTTCTTGTTCCCAATCACTGTATTATACAAATGGTGACTTTTCCCTTTATAAAGGAAACAAGAAAAATCAAGGGCTGGGATTTGGTAGTTCCCATGATTCTTAGTTAAATGTCAAAATCAAGTCGAAGGAATAACACATAACTGATCAGGTTTCTTATTGATATAATACATTAACGTTTTTTTCCTCATTATCTGAGCATGTGTTCTTTTTTCCCATTAGTTAAGACTGCATAGGTAAGTGCATCTAAAAAGACAGCCACAGAAGCATTGCCACTAATTTGACTTCCTCTTTACTTACAATTTTCTTATAAGGTTAACTACCATTTCCTATTTACCTAAACACTGATTCTTCTTTTCATGCATATGCTATTTCAATTTTTATATATATTTATTTTCTCTAGGTTGAGCTGGTACTTTAGTCAAAGACATTTCTTTAATCTTGTTATTTACTTTGTCAAATGCTTTGACTAATTCAGGTGAGTGAAAAAGCTGGAGGCTATACTAATAGACTTGTTGTGACCTGTCTTAGAAGTGGTCTTAATCGAACATTTCGTGTCCTACAAAAGCCAGAACGTGCTCCTATAAGAGCTTTAAGGGCATCTTCATCTGGAAGGTTGTTTCCGGATCATAACCATGGTATTCATGTAATCTATTTATCAGATGCACCTGTAACTAACATGGTCTACAACCTTTTATTAAACCTGCACTCTAGATTCTTCTTTTGGTGTAACATGAAATCCATCTTTGTGTAGTTTGTTTTCATGAAGATGGAACTAATGTAACTGTTGACGACTTGGCAGCATAAAAACTGTAATCAACTAGAAGGATATATTTGTTTTTTTTTTGTTTTGCATGGAATTGTTGTTTTGACCAAATTAATTACTTAATTGTTTATCTAGTACATTAGATGACTTACTGGTTTCGTGCCATGTGTAATAATTAGTCTAACTCTTATTCGATTCATTGTTTGTGCCTGTTATATCCTACTTATTGTTTGTTTCTCTAATGCCTTATTTATTACAGAAAAGTAGGAATTCTATTACTTTGTCTCCATATGTTCATTGGGTTCTAGGCATAATACATAATTTAACTCATTTGATTGTTCAGATATGGATGTGTTATCTCCTACCTATTTATGGTTTTAAATCCCTAAAACATGTTGTCTGTGTAACCTGGTCTTTGTGTGTGTAACTATAACGTGGAGACTTGCACCTGTGCTCTTCTGAGATGTAGACCTTGAAGACTTGGACATGCATAATTGTCTTTCTATCTGTTACTATTAAATTTTTTGAAGAAAGGTAAAGTATTGCAGTATATTAAACAAATATAGAATATACTGCCTTTAGCCATATACAACCAAAGTATCCTAGTCAAAATGTGAAGTTTCCTCTTAGCTAGCCATTAACAAGAAAACAAAATATCCTTGTTAAAAAATCTGCTACAAGAAAACAAAATATCCCTACTGCCTTTAGTTTATTTATATTGTTTAGTTAGTATGTTGGGACCACGGTTCTTTAGCTAGGAGTTGTTTAAATATTAGTTTATTTTTTTCTTTTCTTAAGTTGTTTGTAACAACTGCCCTATCAAGTGTCTATGTGTCATTGCACTCATTCTTTTCTTAAGTATAAGATTACGGGAGAGGGCAGCCAGCATCATTGACTTGTCTTCCTTTTCTTCCTTCTTTATCTTTTTCTCTTCTCTCACAAATTCTCTCTTTATTTCTCTTCTCTTTGCAATTTTTTTTTCTTGTTGATTTATACTAAATGCATTTTTAATATCTAATTGATGTAAGGTCCAATGATGAATAGCAGCTAGGGAGATAATTACATGAACAAATGTGATCTTGGCTATGAAGGAGAAAGTCTCCTCAAAGTCACTACCATAGGTTTGTGTAAAACCTTTAGAAAAAATCTGGCTTTAAACCTTTCTACTAGTCCATCAGGCTGAAACTTTATTGATACACCCACCTACAACCAAACACTTTTTACTAGGAGGTAGCGGAACCAAATCCCAAGTCTCATTTTGATGAAGTACCAACATCTCTTTCTCCATAGCTATCCTCCACCCAAGATCAGATAAGGCTTCCTACACAAACTTAGGGATAGGAATGGTAGACAGAGAGGTGGCTCGATCATGCTGGAGGCAGTAAGTAGAGGACCCTCGGGCAGCAATAGAAACTGATGGCATACCTTGAGTAGGAGGCCTTCTCAGATAAACCTGGTGGATATATGGACAACCATGATGGAGAGGGGGGTCAATCAAACATAGGAGCATGGTGCATCAAAAATCTGACACAAAACCAATAAGAATAATAAGGAATAGACTCATGAAAGGTCACATCTGCACTAACAAAATGACAATGGAGAGATGGACTGTAATGATTATATCACTTTTGGGTTTCAGAGTTTCTCAAAAATATATACTTAACTACCTTCTGTTCAAGCTTATCTCACTGATTAGGAAATAGATGAACAAAGCAAATGCCCCAAACACACGTGGAGTTAAGGGAAACAAATGTGTGTTAGTGGAAAGCAAGGACCAAAGTATTGGTATCAAGTACCATATTAGTAAGCTCGGATATGAATACAGATATGCTTTCGAAATGCATGGATACGATGGAAATATATAGATATGTTCGGATACATTAGGGAATTCATCCCCACAAATACATTGAAAACACTAAATTTAAGGTTGAAATAACCACAAATAAAGTATAAGTAGATAAGAAATGCATATTTAAATGGTACATATGAAGAAATACACTACAATTAATATAGTGGAATACATAAATATCATATAATTTTATCGATAATGCATGAATTAAAAGTTCATGACACATTGTATTGATTTTTACAAATTACTACACGCATGAATGCATTATTATGTTATTATTTTTATTTAAGTCCCAAGACACAAATTATATGCAAGTATTAAATTTTAATTACTAAATGAATCATTTGCTATTATATTATTTTACTTTTAGTATTACCAAAAAACAAACATTAAACTCTCACATATTTTGTAAGCAATATCTTTATTTTAGTAAATTATACATATGTTGTTATCTAGTATAAATTAAAACATTATTTAATCATTTATAAAAATATATAATCTTGACATAAAAATATATCACATATATTAAATTTTTTATGTTACATATCATAAGAAAAATTATAAATTTCAATTAATAAAGTAATTATTCTAATATTAGTATTTTTTTATAAATTTTCTAAAATTAAAAATAAGTTTTTGATATAAATGTGGATTACTTGATTTGGTAGGCTCAAATTAATATATTAAGTTCTCAAATATTTTGTAAGCAATATTTTTTAATGAAGTTATAAATAATATGTTTTTATTTTATGTAAATTAAAATATTAGTTAATCATTTATAAAAAGATTTATCCTTAACTTAAAAATATATTGGATCTATTAAAATTTCTATGATACATATCATATGCAAATTCATAAATTTTAATTATTAAAATAAAAATTCTATTATTAGTATTTTTATTTCTAAAAGTTTCTCAAGATTAAAAACCAATTTTTAACATAAATGTGGATTTGATAGATTATTGATTTCATTAAAATTTATAAAATACTAATTTTGGAGAGTATTCTTTTTATTTTTTAGTTAAACATAAATATATATTATTATTTATTGGGTTTTCATGTAGATGGTAAACTAAATAAAAATTATTTTGCCTCATTTCTTAATCTAAAATGAGAAGTTGGGTTAGTAGTTTAAGAGACGGAAAGGAAATTTGAGAAAGAGGTGGCTGGAAGGAGTATTTTAAGTCAGTTTATAGAAGGCCCTTACATCAAAGATTCTAGGTAAAAGGGTTGGACTGGCCAAGACTCCCTGCCAATGTAGGGTCTGGGAAGGGACAGATATGCACAGCATTCATGCAGAGAGTCTGTTTCCAAGATTTGAACCATGGTCACCCAGGTTGCAATGGAGCAACCCAAACGTTGCACCAAGGCCCACCATAAAACTGTATAAATAATACTATAATTTGTGTAAAGAGACTGGGCCCAATGGATCCTAGTATCTTCTCTTGTAATATTTTTTCTATTTTCCTGTTAGCTAATGGGCCTATTATTTCTTTTTGTTTGATCTCTTTATGTTACTGCCTAGCTGGCCACCCACTTAAGGGCATACTTGTAATTATTTTAACATTAATTTTTAGTAAAAAGGATTAGAGAATAGAGGGAAGGATTATTCGAAACTTTCTTCTTCTTCCTCCTCTTTTCTCCATCTTCTTCTCTTGTACTGCTGCTCTTACTTTTCTTCCTCCTTTTTCTCTCTAATTTTTCAAGTTCACACCTATTTTTGAGGACTGGTTTACATCTATTTGCAGGGAAATCTTTCTGATGGATACTGTAGATCTAAAAGGCTATGGCAATTCTGGATACCTTTTACACATTCAGGAGAATAAAACCCAAGAGAAAACTTAAATTTTAAAATTGGAATGTGAAGCACAATATAATGTGATATTTACTGATTTGTGTGCTTCAATGTGCGATATTGACATTTGGTCAACACTAGGAATGCCAAATCAGTAAGGGTTCTTATACGATTCTGATCTATATCCTGTGATTTATATGACATAGAATGAGTAAGAGAAGATTGGTGCAATTAATTGAGAATCCTATTTAGTCTTTTGCGTGCTTGTACATGAGCTTTTCTTTCACGATGAAACTATCCAATGTGCCCTTCCATTGATTGAACCATTGACTTTGACAGATTCATTTTGCTTTTCTTATTCTCTTTTCTTTCTTTCTTTATATATTTATTTATTTTCTTCTTTTTTTACGTATAGAAAATATTCTGCTGTTACAATGAGATCTTTTTTAATGGTCTTTAATTTTGTTCTAGAGTATGACTTGAACTAATTGCAGGTATCTTCTTATTTTGCTTCGCGATGCACCTGTGGAGGTTTGGGCTATGACGAAGTGTCCTATTATGGTATATAAACCCCTTTTGTTTCTTTTTGTCTTATATGAAATCTTCTTTTTGTCAACTTCTTGTTTTTGGGACTAATTGAATCATCTAATAGCATTCCATTCATAAACTTCCTAAGCTGCAATTCAGTGCCCTGTTTGTCCCTCCAATGGGCTTATTTATACATGGTAGAGTATTGTTACTTTTGTCCTGCACTTCATTTTAATGTCCTTTGGAAGTGGTTTATTAATTGTGCACTGTACTCTGTATGCCCATCATGTTTGAGATGTTGAGGATGATATACATCTAAAAAATCTAATCATTTGTCATTCTCAATCATTATCTAAGCCTTTTCCCTACCATATGAGGCTTCTTACATGAATCTTGTTTTTCCATTCCATTCTGTCAAGTTCCATATTCATTGATAAATTATTGGTGCTTAAATCACTTCTTACTTCTTCAATCCATTTCCTTTTTGGTCTACCCCCTGAAGGGTTTTTATTTCCTTTTCCTGGACTGGTGGTGTTTGAAATTATTTTTTCCCTCTTGTGGAAGGAGTTCTTTGCATTCTGGTTGCTTGAAGTGGACTGTTAACTGACAAGCATACTTGGTTTCTTCTCTTGTTGGTGTTGTTTCTATTTTCTGTACAAGTTGTTTGTGTGGTTGTTACATTTGTTGTGTTTGGGTAATGTTAACTGATGGTTCATCCATATCCGAAGTCAATGGAGGTCAGAATATGGTCAATCTAGGAGCTGAAAACTGGGGTTTCCCTGTTTTTATTACTGTCCTTGATCGACTGAATTATTTGGAGTGATCAAAAAGTGTTAAACTCTATGTGGGCTCAAGAGGAAAGCTTGAATATTTGTCTAGTGATGTCCCTCAACCAAAAGAGGCTGATACAACTTTTCATAATTGGGATCAAGACAATTATTTGATTATGTCTTGGCTTGTAACCTCCATTCACCCTAGCCTGAGGAATAACTTCATGTTGGCTGATACAACAAAGGAGATTTGGGGTCAAGTTAAGGCTACTTTCTCTGAGCAGAGGCATACGCTCGTATTTATCAACTACAAGTTGAGTCATCCAATTGTAAACAAAGAGAGAAAAATTTGTTATTGTACTATTCTTCCTTACCTTGATGTGGAAGGAACTTGATTATTATCAAACTATTGATTGGAAGAATGAGTCAAATGCAAAAGAATACAAAAAACTTGTGAACCAACAGTGAGTGTTTTCCTTCTTGGATGGTTTTAACCCTAGTCATGAGCCTATCCGGGTTCAAGTTTTAGGGAGCAAAGAACTCTCATCACTTCAGGAATGTGAAGAAACTCCTTGATTTACCATATTACTGTAGTTCCTATTGTATTTTATCTCTTGTTTTCTCTTCAGCGCTACAAGGGCCTCTCTGTAAATCCTCTAATATCTGTTGCCCTATAAGGGCCTCTCTGTAAACTCTCTAATTTCATTATCTATATAAAGGACCCTTGGGGTAGGGTCGAAGCATCCATTTTGTTCACCCCAGATTTCTGTATTCTTCTCTGGGCTTGTTGACATGGTATCAGAGCAGGCTGCTCTGTAATTTCTGTTTTTCTTTTCTTTTTCATTGGCCATATCAGGGGTATTGTTTTCTGGGTGTTTTGACTGGTGTTGGGGTTGTGCTCTTCAAACCTAATCCTAGTTCTCTGTGGAGGTTTCTGTCTTGTTTTAGGGTTGTCCCCAGATCTGTTTTACTCACTCAGAAAATCTGTGAGATCTGAAAAGTCTTGGGGGAGTTCTGACCTTCTCTCCTGGGTGGCAACAGCCTTCTTTCTTCTATTGTGAACTGGTTCCTCCAAGGTGGCTGCAGCCTGGCTTCTTATGGTTCAATTTTGAACAGCAGCAGACTAAGAAATCTCAACAGTCTGGCTTCTTTCTCCTTCAACAGCAGCAGTTTTTGAACCTTTTTTTTTCTGGTTTCTTATGCTTCAGACTGAGGAACTTCAACAGACATAAGGTCTTCTCTGGAAAACTTCTCATTTCAGGTTGGTGTATCTCACTATTGTCTTAATCAACTATTATTAGTCCTTGGAATCCTAGTTTTGTGCTGCCCTAGGGTATTTTCTTCTCTCGGTTATCAGTCCTTGGAACCGTAGTTGGTGCTGCCCTAGTTTTGTGTTGTTCTAAGTTGTTTGTTGGAGGATTTTGATTCCTCTGTAAAGTTTTCTTGCTGAAGTTTCTCTGGATTGGTATTGTCTGCATTCCATGCTTCAGCCTTGAAATTAATTATTTTTTTGAGAAATATTTTGTTCGGTTGAAGTAATTCACTGCCTAGTTCATTGCTGATTTAAGTGCACTGATTAACATTGCAAACATCAGTGCTGCTATCCTTTTCCCTGGGTTGATTTTGCTCATTTATGATGGCTGAAAAGATTGACTTTCTCCTTGTAAAATTTGATGGAACTAACTACAGCATGTGGGAGTTCCATTTCAATTTCTATGTTGAGGAAAAGGGAATTGAAGGTTACTTGAATGGGACTGTATGTAAACCTCATGAGGTTGATAGCAAAGCCTATACACAATGGAAGCTAGACAATGGAAAGTTAGTCTCCTAGATTTTGAGCTCCATTGTGTCTTGCATTAGTGTTTCCACGAGAAGGCTGAGGACTGACTATAAGATGTATTCCTTTTTGAAAAAGGTTTATCATCAGTCCAATATGTCACGGCAATACCAGATTGAATCTGAAATCTTTGCCTATTGCCAGGGGACAAAAAGATGCAAGAATACTATGTAGGCTTTATTGATCTCTGGGATGAATATAAACTAGTTCATACTGAACCTTCTCATCCCGTTGAGTGTATCAAGTATTTGCAGAAGCATTTTGAAAATAAAAAAAATGAACAAATTTCTTATGAAGTTGAGACCTGAGTATGAAATAATCAGGTCAAATATTTTGAGTAGAGGAACTCTTCCAAACTTAGACTCAGTGATGGGAAAGTTGTTGAGGGAAGAAACTAGACTCCTAACTGCTACAAACGTAGAAGGGAAACATCTTGATTTAGGGACTGATATTGTTTTTCTTACACGAGGGAATAAGAAATCTAGTGGAAAAGGCCCTTCTAAAACTCAATGCTATGAATGTAAGGGATATGGACATATAGCTTCTCATTGCAAAAAGAAGAATGTCTGCACCTTTTGCAAACAACACGAACATATCATTCTAGACTACCCAATTCGTTCACCCAAGGGTCCCATGAAGAAGAATCAGTCACGAGTAGACCTGTTCATGGGCCGGGTCGGGCCGGGCTCGGGCCGGGCTTTCACTTGTCACTAATGAAAATATACTAGGCTCAAGCCCGAGCCCGAGCCCGGCCCGACCAACGAGCCTATAACTTGGGCCCGAGCCCGACCCTGGTAAAAAGCCCAAAACCCGAGCCCGAGCCTGAAGCCCAACCTAATTGGAAAAAAAACAATTTTCCCTATTCAAATTAGAATTAAAAATTCAGATAGTATTTTTTTTCTATTTAAATGAACAATGGACCTACAAGATGGTATTTTTCCCTTTCTTTTATATTTTAAAACACAATTTTATATTCTTAAATCAAAAAATTTATTCAAATGGACATAATCACATAACTAATTTTAAGTTTAATATTAGGTCGGGCCGGGCTATTTTGACAAAACCCGAGCCCGACTCGAATTTATTGCGGGCCGTGCTTTTTGGCCCGAATTTAAGCGCGGGCCTATAAGCATGTTCAAGCCCGTCAGGGGGTCGGGCCGGGCCAGGCCGGCCCGTCGGGCCACCCGGCCCATGAACAGGTCTAGTCACGAGCTTATCAAGCATCTAAGGGACAAGTGTTTAATACCTCTATTGCTAAGGGAGAATCCTCTACTTCCATGAATAAGGAAGAGATTCAACAAATAGTATCCTCTGCCATCTCATCTACCTTTTTTTCTATCGGCCTATCTGGTGAGCAGGTTTCAAAGAATCGATACGATACGCGTATGGCAATATCGTATCGGTACTTAGAAACGCACAAAACTCTTTTTTTTTAATTTTTTTTCAAATTTTGGTTTTTTGAGAAGATAAAAATAGGTTTTTTTATCAAAAAAAGTTGGGGTTCCGAAACACCTATAACAGGTGTTTCGGAGCGTATCTTCTTCAAAAGATACGATATGATACACCCGATACGGGGCGTATTGTATCAATACTTTAAACCATGCTGGTGAGTTCTTCGGTTATTGCTCTTCTCCCTCTCACGTTTGGATAATTGATTCTGGTGCTACAAATCGTATGACTGGGGCCTATCTTGAACCCTCAAACATACTGTCTGAGACCAACCATAGACATATGTCACTGCTAATGGTGAGTATTAAAGTGTGCCGAATAGGGGTAGTTTAATCTTCTTATGTTTGTTAAGTAGCTTGCTTATGTCGCAGTGTTATTAGAGTTACTCTGCCCCACACTTAAGTAAGGCCATTTTTGTCTTTGTAAAGATTATTAGAGTCTAATATAGATTAAGGGGGTCGACTGTATGGGTAACCCATCAGAAATCGACAGACCCTTCTTCTTCGTCTTCTCTTCTTCTTCTTCTTCTTCTTCTTCTCTTTCTGGTTCGGACTACTGTAGCACCAGTCAAAACATGGTACCAGAGCCATGCTCCTGACCTACTTCAGTTGGTAAAGCGCCTCTGCAGTGTTCGTGATTCTTCTCCTTCGTTTCTGGTCAGTCAATGGAGTGAACTGGTTCGCCCTAGGTCAGAAACATCACAGCTCGTCTCTCTTTGCTGCGCATAATCTTCTTCAGCAAGGAAAGTGACTTCAGCAGTGAATGGTTGGTTGATATTCTCAAAGGAAGGTCGGTTTTCTCTTCTTCTAGTGTTACTGATATTTCCGGGATGAAACCCTACAAGAAGCTGTTAGTATTGATTGGAACCTAGAGAACTAGGTTCATTGTTGCCCTAGAAAGGGCTGTGTGTGCAGTAGCTGAATGGTGTAGGGATGCTGTGAGTTGTTGAATAGTGTAGGGCTGCTGTGAGTTGTTGAGTGGTGTTAGGGCTGCTGTAAGTGGCCGACTGGTGTAAGGTGGAATGCAGTGACCTTGCCGAGCTCTTTGTGGTTGTGTAATGCCCTCTTAAGTGTGTTAAACAAGTCTGAACTGGGTGTAGCAGTTTTGACTGTGTTATGGTGCTTGCGATGCACATTTTTTTTATTGAGTGGTTGTAAGAGGGCCTATTTGTGATTAGTGAGTGGTAATTTGATGCTTATGTGGGTCGTAGGTGTGTGAAGTCAGCAGTAGTGTGAATAAGAACAAGCGTGTGCTCCCACTGTTGTGTTTAGGGGCTGCAGTAGGTGCTGAAGTATCAAACTGTGAACAACATCAATCAACTTGTAGCTGAGAAGTAAGGTTAGAGGCAACTGTGAAAGAGTACAATGGCAGCAATAGGAGATGGGTACAATGATCAGAAACCTAGTGTGGTTATTTCCCCCGACTACCTAGGGGTACAAATGACCTCAATTAAGCTGAATGGGGAGAACTATGTTCCATGGGCTAAATCAGTGGAAGTTTTTCTCAAGGCAAAGAAGAAAGTAAAACATGTAAGAGATGAGAAGCCACCGGTTGACTCTCCAGGGTTTGGTGATTGGGAACAAAAAGATGCTCAAATCATGACTTGGTTGTGAATAGTATGGAGCCCAAAATTAGTACCAACTTCATGTTCCTTGATACGGCTAAGGATATATGGGAGCATGCTAAGAAGCTATATTCTGGACAAGATAACACAACAAGGATATATCGGCTTTATTAGGAGTACTTTGATTTACAACAAGGAACCAAAACACTAGAAGAGTACTATGCCTGCATGAAGAATATAAGGAATGAACTCAATGTCTATCATCCCCTAACTCCAGATATTAAAGTTCAGCAACAACAAAGGGAACAACTAGATGTTACAAGATTTTTAGTGGGGCTGAAGTCGGAATATGAACCAGTTAGAGCCCAAATACTGGGGGGCTCTACTCTTCCTACACTTGAGGAAGTATTCTCAAGGCTTCGTAGAATTTCTTTGGGATAGACTGGGAACCCCACACAGTCTGATAGATCGGCACTTGTGACAGCTAGAGGAGGTGAACATAGTACAAGAGGGGGTGGTCATGCTCCCAGAGGAGGCCGTGGAAATTCCATGATTGGTCGGGGTGGCCGTGACTCAGGGGGAGGCCGTGGCAGAGGAAAAAATAACTCTACAAGGAAGTGTACTCATTATGGTAGGGAAGGACACACAGTGAATTTCTGTTATGACCTACATGGCCCTCCCTCTAAATGGGCTAATCATGCTGTAGCAGGCGAGGTTGATATCAGTGACAGTAAATTGGTAGGATGAACTCCTCCCACATCTACATCTACCTCTGGGAGGAAGATGGTGAGTGTACCGTGTGATGAGTATGAATGGTTCCTTCAAACTACTTCACAGCATACCACTACCACACTTGCCCAATCAGGTATTGCTTGCATGTCATCTAAAACTCCTTCCTGGATTATTGACTCTGGAGCCTCAGATCATATGACCGGGACTCCAGGTGTGTTCTCTTCTCTTTTTGAAACCTCCACATCACAAACTGTTACACTTGCCAATGGGTCCTCATCTCCCATCTGTGGTGTTGGTAATGTTGACATGGCTTTCATCTCCTTATCATCTGTTTATATGTACCTAAGTTTTCATTCAATCTTATGTCTGTTAGTAAAATAACCAAGGCTCTTAACTGTTTTGTTACCTTCTTTCCTTCCACTTGTGTTTTTTAGGATCTCAAGACGGGGATGAAGATTGGTGGGGGGCATGAAGCTGGTGGATTGTATTACCTTGACGGTGGTGGATCTTCAATTGCACTTTAGTTCCCTTACTCCTCTACAATGGCATTGCCGACTGGGAAATCCATCTCTCAAGGTTCTCAAGATGTTGGTTCTGTCATTGAGTCAGTTGTCAATTTTACAATGTGAGTCATGTCAGTTTGGTAAACACCGTCGTGTGTCCTTCAGTCAAAGAGTTGAGAGTCGTATGTTGAGTCATTTTTCTTTGGTTCATTTAGATGTTTGGGGTCCAATCAAAATAGAGTCTTATAATGGGTACAAGTATTTTGTCTCCTTTATTGATGACTGTTCAAGAATGATATGGATTTACTTAATGAAAGAAAGAAGTGAATTATTTTCCATTTTTCAAAAATTCCATGCTGAAATACGCACACAATTTGGTGTTCCAATCAAAGTTCTTCGTTCAGATAATGGTCGTGAATACTTTCTTACTTCATTTCAACAGTATTTAGAACAACATGGCATTATTCATCAGACCTCATGTGCTTTCACTCCTCAACAAAATGGGGTGGCTGAACGAAAGAATCATCAGCTTCTTGAAACTGCTCGGTCTATGCTTCACCACATGAATGTTCCTAAACGGTTTTGGAGTGATGCTGTACTCACTGCATGTTTTCTCATTAATCGAATGCCCTCTTTTATTCTTCATGGTCGGTCCCCCTTCTCTATCTTGTTTCCCACTTTATCTCCCTTTCCATTAACTCCTCGTGTCTTTAGTTGTATATTCTTTGTCCACAATTTGAGTCCTAGAATAGACAAGCTAGATGCACGCTCAATTAAATGTTTCTTCCTTGGCTACTCTCGGACTCAAAAAGGGTATAAGTGTTATAATCCCATTACCCGAAAGTGCTATGTTTGCCCTAATGTCACCTTTTTTGAGTCTATACCCTTCTTCTCCAGTCATGAAGCACCCTTGTCTTCACCCTTAACCTCCTCTTCCTCTTCTTGCCAGTGCTTCAGTTCCAGAGGCTGTTGTTGGAGTAGACTCATCACCTCATCCAGTGCAGGTCACCACTGAACGACCACCAATCCGACAAGTGTATACACGTCGAACGACACCGGCCCCTCCTCCGGCTTCTACCTCATTTGCGGATCCTCTCATGGCTCCCATTGCTGATTCTTCAAACCTTGACCTACCCATTGCCTTACGGAAAGGTAAACGAAGTTCTACCCTCCATCCCATTTCCAATTTTGTTTCATTATCTCGTCTTTCTACCTCACATCGCCAGTTTGTTTCACTTTTGTCCTCTATTTCCATACCTAACAATGTTCAAGAAGCTCTTAGTTCACCTGGATGGCGGCGGGCAATGGAGGAGCAACTTTCTGCTCTTCAACATACTCAAACGTGGGAAATTACTACTCTCTCACCTGGTAAGCATGCTGTGGGTTGTAAATGGGTGTATACTGTGAAATACTTGCCAGATGGTAGTGTGGAGCGTCTGAAGGCCAGACTTGTTGCTAAAGGTTACTCATAGTTGTATGGAGTGGACTACATGGAGACATTCTCTTCGGTGGCTAAAACCGGTTCTGTTCGTGTACTCATTTCCTTGGCAGTTATGTATGATTGGCCTCTCTTTCAACTTGACATAAAGAATTGAAGGGATGAGAGATCCATCGTATGGACGCCCAAATCTTGTGGAATAAAGGGGCGAATTTCAAAAAATTTTCTCTCCCTTTCAACTGGGAATCGCATTCCCTATTTAGAAAATCATATTTTCAAGGATCAATCTTGAACCATAAACTGTACCAGATTTGAACCAAAAGGAGTAGGAGAGGATTATACCTGATACGGAGAAAAAATATCTCCCAACGAAGGTGTTCACGCCCAAGGAAGGATCCAAAGACTGCTCCCACTGAAGATGGCGCAGTGCAGGATGGAGCATAATCAACAGTATTCTTCTCCAAGAATTCTGTCCTTCGCAAGAAACAATAGGATGGCACGTGAGTATAGCTTCCTATCAATTCTTTCTCAAAGGACTAATGTCAAGATCGAATCTTGACTTCTCCCACAACTGGAGATCGAATTGGATGTCTGGCGGCTGCAGGAAGGAGGCGGAAAGAAAGATCTTTGCAGGGATTACATAAATCTTTCTTCTGTGATTTTAGCTTTGAAGAGGATCTGATTATCTGTCTTCTAAAGGCTGCCACCCCCTCCTTCTTTTGTAACCCCAAAAGATCAGCTCCTTATCCAATTAGGAGCTGCTGATCCAAATATGATTTGGATCAGACCTCTCTTTAGGTGATAAGGATAAACCCTTATCTTATCTACAGATTAGATCAGCCTTCTCCTAATCTCATATTTTGATCTATTAAATTTACATACCATGTTTTCCTGACCTGCAACAATGAAGCCTTGCTGCTGCTGCATATAGATATCTTCAGTAAGATCTCCATTCAGGAATGCAGTTTTGACATCCATCTGCCCAATCTCATAATCATGGTATGCTGCCACAGCTGGCAGTTTTGATGGATTTAAGCATGGCCATAGGCGAAAAGGTTTCCTCATAGTCGATGCCCTCTTTCTGAGTGTACCCTTTCGCCACCAGACAAGCTTTGAAGGTCTCAACCCTACCATCGGGGCCCTTCTTCCTCTTGTAGATCCATTTGCAACCGGTTGCTTTTACCCCGGAAGGCGGATCTACTAGAGTCCAGACTCCATTGGTCTCCATTGAGTCCATCTCTGCTCTCATGGCCTCCACCCACTTCTGGTAATCTATGCCCAACATAGCTTCCGCGTAAGTCACGGGATCCTCTTCACTAGTCAAGGTTTCCACCAGGTAACTATCCTGGTCATAACCATAATGGACTGGTGGCCTGGATACCCGAGTGGATCTTCTAGATTGATCACTACCCGGAACTGTTGGGACATCTCCCACTGCTCCTGAGCTCTCCTCATCAAGAACCATTTCCTGACGATGGGTGTCCAGGATATAATCGGTTTCCAAGAATTGTGCATTTCGGCTGCAGAACACCTTCTGCTCACTTGGGTTATAGAATAGGTAACCCATAGAGCCTTTCGAGTAGCCTACAAATAGGCAATGGCTGGTCTTGGATTCCAACTTGTCTGCACTTGTTCTTTTAACATGTGCTGGACAACCCCAAATCTTCAAGTGTCTGACACTTGCTTTCTTTCCGGTCCAAAGTTCATATGGAGTGTTCGGAACCGATTTGGTTGGAACCCAATTCAGCACGTATATCGCAGTCTCTAGTGCATAACCCCAAAAGGATGTGGGTAACTCCGAGTGTATGAGAAGTGACCAGACCAGATCCAATAAGGTCCTATTCCTCCTCTCTGAAACACCGTTAAGTTGTGGTGTAGCAAGACGGGCTAATTGTGATACTATCCCATTGTCCTTTAGGTAGTCCCTGAATTCGTCAGAGAGATACTCGCCACCTCAATCTGATCGAAGGGTTTAATTTCTCTCCCTAACTGTTTCTTGACCTCTTGTCTGAACTCTTTGAACTTTTCAAAGGATTTAGATTTGTGTCTCATTAGGTACATGTAACCATATCGTGAAAAGTCATCGGTGAAGGTGATGAAATACACATGTTGATTCCGTGTCCTAACACTCAGGGGACCACATTCATCAATATGTATAAGGTCAAGTGTGCCTGTACATCTTTCAGGCTTACCGTTAAATGGTCATTTCGTCATCTTGCCTTGCAGGCAAGGCTCGCAAGTGGGAAGATCTTCTATAGTTAGAAAATCCAAATGACCATCCTTTACCAACCTTGTGATTCGGTCAACACCAATGTGGCCAAGTCGGTAATGCCACAGGCACGTGGGATTAATGGTATCTCGGGCTCTCTTCTTGGGGATTTCAGCTGACGTAGTTTTGGTTATGTTAGTTTCTAGAGAAGGATGTAGAACATAGAGACATTTCTCCAGTTCCTCGTATGCGATGAATCTGTTATTTCTTTTAATAGTAATTGTATTACTAAAGAAAACAGAATAACCATCTGCATGTTGGATTGAAGTCTTTGTATGTATGAGTATTCGGCTGATAAGAGTTCTTATTAGCCTATACTTAAGTTTAAGTTATCCTGTACTGGACCTTTGTTAATGGACCTAATCATGTTTAATGTTTTAAGTTGTCTGGGTGTCCCATCACTAAGCAGGGGCATTCTAGTAACTTCCTGTATCATTGTGCTACATCATAATATAAATAATAGTACTGTTGACTGAGTAGTGCAGTTTGACATTCCAACATCTCTTCTTCTTCTTCTTCTTCTTCTTCTCTTTTCTGCTACTTCGGCTACAGTAATTTAGCTTTCATGGTATCAGAGCATTAGCTTCTTCCTGGTTTCAGTCGACACACACTCTCTTCTCTTGCTGTCTTTTCATCTTCTCTCTTCCATCCCACTAGTTGCTGCAGTGAAGACCTAGGGGTGTAAGAGAGTAAAGCAAGTTCGAACCTAGGGTTTCTCTTGGTTGTAGGACTCAAGGGAAGTAAGACCCAGAAGTAGATGTCCTATTAGGTTATTTCCAGCAAATAGTAGCTATTTGGCTACTAAGAGAGGTCTGTGTAGGACAGACCTAGTTGAGGACTGATTTCAGCAGTCCTAGCACTAGCCGAAAGGGGCTTAGCTACTTCTACAGTTGCAGCTTCGGTGCTCCAGCAAGACTCGCACAGTCTTAGCTTCTTTCCCGAACTGTTCACTTGCTACTGTTGCAGCCTCGAACTGTTCACTTTCTACTGTTGCAGCCTCGAGCTGTTCACTCGCTACTGTACCCGAATGTTGCAGTTTTTGGTTCAGCCCAAGTGAAGTCTATCTAGTGTCCTACCAGCACTGTGAACACTTCTACCAGCATAGCAATGTGGCAAACAGCTCCAAGTTCAGGGTGGTTATCAGTCCGAAACCCCTCACCACTGCTGTGAGGTTACCTAGAGAGCTGCCAGCTCCAGATTGTTCAGCACCGTGAACCCTAGTTGAGGACTGATGTCAGCAGTCCTAGTATTGGCCGCAAGGAAGGGCACTCTCTTTACAGTTGCAGTACTCAAAGTTCAAGTGGAGTCTGCATAGCACAATAGATGAGAACCCTTAGCTTCAGGTCGGTTACCAGCCCAGAACTCCTTGCTTGCTGTTGTAACTGAACTGTTTCAGAACTGTGACAGTCTCGGCAAGTCTGAAACTGTGTCGAGTGCTGTCAGAACCTGCTGTGATCATTTCAGCTAATCAGATCTCCTCCAGAACTGGTTCAGAACCTTCAGAACTGCTTCGGCTAGTCTTAATCAGTGTCACCTACACAGTGGCTGCAGTCAAGATGTCTTCAATACCCAGAGATGTTTCTTCTAGAGATAACAGGCCTGCGGCAAGTGGGAATTTTGTCACCAGCAACAATGATGACAACTCACAAAATACACCAACAGTGTCTTCTTCTCCTATGGGACAGGTTGCTGATTCCTCTGGAACTGGTACTTTGGGCTTCACTGCTAGTGAGGTTGAGGTCCTTAGCAGGGCATTAGCCCATCTAAGAAATAATTCTTTTGCTTCTACATCTCTTGCTAGATCAGGTACAGCCTCTGCCTTCAGTGCCACTGGCTCTATTGACTCTACTTCTTGGGTTATTGATTCCAGTGCTACTGACCATTTGACACATATGTCTTCCCTATTCTCTTCATATCAGTTTTACATGTTCCCAGTATTACCTCAAATCTTTTGTCTGTTTCAAAACTTACCAAAAAATTGAACTGTCGTATAACATTTTTTCCTACTCATTGTGTCTTCCAGGACAGATTGACAAGGAGAACGATTGGGTGCGGTCATGAGTATGGAGGCCTCTACTACCTTGATGCAGGCATCGACTCAGCCTTACAAGCATCTGCTGCTAGTAATCCGGAAAGTGTGGAGTCAATAGCTAAGCTGCATCTTTGGCATGCTAGGCTAGGTCATGTGTCTTTCTCCTCATTAGAAATGTTGTTTCCAAAATTGTTTAAGGGCATTCCAAGTCAGAGTCTAACCTGTGAAGTATGTCAAATATCAAAACAATGTAGAACTGTGTATCCAATTTCCAGCAACGAAATTTGTGCTCCTTTTGATTTCATTCATTCTAATGTCTGGGGCCCTTCACCCATTATTTCCTTTGATGGCTTCCGGTACTTTATCAGTTTTATTGACCACTACTCTCGTTGTACATGGATCTACCTATTAAAAGGACGGGATGAAGTACCACGGATAACCATGGCATTTTGCAAAATGATTGAAACACAGTTTAATAAGAAGATTAAGCAATTCAGGTCAGACAATGCTGCTGAATACTTTGAAAAATCCTTGAACTTATTCATGGAAGATGCTGGCATACTACATCAGTCATCCTGTGTTTATACTCCTCAGCAGAATGGGGTTGCTGAGCGCAAGAATAGACATCTATTGGAGACAGCTCGAGCCTTACTATTCCAGCACAAAGTCCCCAAGCAATACTGGTTCAAGCTGTACTTTCTGCATCATATCTAATAAACCGGATGCCATCTAAGGTGTTGGGTATGAAAACCCCTTTCTCTGTTTTGTGCCCCACTGTTCCAGACTTTCCCCTTCCTCCTCGGATCTTTGGCTGTATATGTTTCATACATGTGAAGGATCCAAAGAAGACCAAGCTGGATCCTACGGCTACAAAGGGAATATTCTTGGGGTACTCTCCTACACAAAAGGGTTACAAGTGTTATGACCCTGTCTCCAAGAGAAAGCATGTCACCAAAGATGTGGTTTTCTTTGAGTCTCAACCCTATTTTCAGTCTTCTCAGAATCCTCTTCAGGGGGAGACTAGTGGGATGGAGCCTCGGGTCTTCCATCCTCTCCTCCTACTCCTTGTTGTGACATTCTGGGTCAACCCAGTGAGGCTCCCACTGTGTCGGTTACCTCTCCTGACGCTGCAGATGTTCCTGAAGGCTCCGGTAGGCAACAAAAAGAGATACTTACATACAACAGAAGAAAAAGGGGCCCTCAACCTCATGACAACAACCAGTTGGACTCGGATCAATCTGTCTCTACAATCCAAGGTAATTTCAACTCTCATACTTCTGATTTGGATCTTCCTATTGCTCTCCGTAAGCCTATCCGCTCTTGCACCACCCGGCACCCCATTGCTGATTTTGTTTCTTACTCACATTTATCTCCTGCCTATCACTCCTTTGTGTCTTCTCTTTCCTCTGTGCGTGTTCCTTCTAGGTACTCAGAGGCTGTGTTTGATCCAAGGTAGAAAGAAGCTATGAATGAAGAGATGAAAGCCCTAATGAAAGCAAGAACTTGGGAATTAGTGGATCTGCCAGAGGGGAAGACCACTGTTGGGTGCAAGTGGGTGTTTACTATAAAGCACAGGGAGGACGGGTCCATTGAAAGGTACAAGGCCAAACTTGTGGCAAAGGGGTTTACTTAGAAAGAAGGGATTGACTACAAAGAAACCTTTGCCCCAGTAGCAAAGCTCAACACAATTCGGGTTCTATTGTCACTAGCAGCAAATTTTTCATGGGAACTTCATCAGCTGGATGTGAAGAATGCCTTCTTAAATGGTGACCTTCATGAAGAGGTATTTATGGAACCTCCACCAGGCTATGACTTTAGTAGAAAGGTGTGCAAACTGAGGAAAGCATTATATGGGTTGAAGCAATCTCCCCGTGCATGGTTTGAGAGGCTCTGTGGGGCCATGAAGAAAGTGGGGTACACTCAGAGTGGTGCAGACCATACCTTGTTCATAAGGAGACAGGATAGCAAACTTACTGCACTCATTGTTTATGTGGATGATATGGTAATTATCGGGAATGACTTGGAAGAGATAAAAAGACTAAAGAAGTTTCTAGCTTCTGAATTTGAGATCAAAGACTTGGGTCATTTAAGATATTTTCTTGGGATCGAAGTTGCCAGGTCAAGAGAAGGAATCTACATATGTCTGCGGAAATATGTTCTTGACCTCCTAGAGGAAACAGGCATGATGCGGTGCAGGCCAGCAGATACTCCAATGGAACAGAATCATAGCCTGCAGAAATCAGTAGGGAAGGACTACTGTGATAAAGAGAGATACCAAAAATTGGTAGGGAAGCTGATATACTTATCCCTCACTCGGCCAGATATTGCTTATGCTGTGCATGTTGTCAGTCAATTTATGCACTCTCCAAAGATCCCTCATATGAAAGCAGTTGAAAGGATTCTCAAGTACTTGAAGACTTGCCCAGGGAAGGGAATTCTCTTCAGGAAAAACAATAGAATTGAAATTGAAGCCTACACTGATGCAGATTGGGTTGGATCTGTTGGAGACAGGAAGTCAACCTCGGGTTACTGTACATTTGTGGGAGGAAACCTAGTCACATGGCACAGTAAGAAGCAGAATGTAGTGGCTAGATCAAGTGTAGAAGCAAAGTATCGAGCTATGGCCCACGGGGTTGCTAAACTCTTATGGCTCAGAACTCTTCTTAATGAACTTGGCATTAAGGCTGAAGGTCCTCTCATGCTGTATTGTGACAATAAAGTTGCCATCAACATTGCCAACAATCCCGTGCAGCATGACAGGACAAAACATATTGAGATTGATCGGCATTTTGTTAGAGAAAGAATTGTCTCGAGTGAACTCTATGTGCCTTATACTCCATCTGAGATGCAAATTGCAGATGTACTAACTAAAGGGTTGGCTGCAACAAAGTTTAGGGACATGCTTGGCAAGCTAAACATGATTGATATCCATGCTTAGCTTGAGGGGGAGTGTTGGATTGAAGTCTTTGTATGTATGAGTATTCGGCTGATAAGAGTTCTTATTAGCCTATACTTAAGTTTAAGTTGTCCTGTACTGGGCCTTTGTTAATGGGCCTAATCCTGTTTAATGTTTTAAGTTGTCTGGATGTCCCATCACTAATCAGGGGCATTCTTCTAACTTCCTGTATCATTCCAACATCTCCTCTTCTTCTTCTTCTCTTTTATGCTACTTCGGCTACAGTAATTTAGCTTTCACTGCACAGTTTTGAGACAGAAATCAAATTTCTTCTTAAATTTTGTACATAAAGGCAATCTTTCAGTACAATAGTTCATTCTCTAAAAAGTAACTCCACGGTTCCTATGGTCGTGACTGCAACAGTTGCAGTAGTCCCCAAGTAGAGGGCAACTTCTCCTTCACTCAGCCTTTTGCTTACCTTGAACCCCTGCAGTGAATTACACGCATGAGTTGAAGCCCCGGAGTCAATACACTAGGGCATAGAAGCTACCAACAAGTTGGTTTCTATAACACAAGTTTCGACATTACCTTTCTTGGATTCCAGGTAGGCAGGACAGTTTCTTTTTCAGTGGCCGGTCTTCTTGCAGAAGTGACTAGCATCCGATGCCTTTTCCTTCCTCTACTTCTTGGGTTTGGCAGCCTTCTTCTGGGGCTTTCTTTTTGTCTTCCTTTTCTTGCCCGATTTGCCAGTTTCAACAAGCATGGCAATGGGCTCATCCTTTTTAATCAATTCTTCGGGCCTCTGCAACATATTGTTGAATTCCTACAAGCTGACGTTCAGCTTGTTCATGTTGTAGTCCATGATGAATGGATTAAAGGATGGAGGCAGAGAGTTGAGAATAGCATCGATCTGTGTTACCAGATCTAGCCCAGATCCAAGAGCCTCCAGTTCGTTGATATAACCCATCATCCGGAGACAATGGTCGTGAACTTGTTGGCCCTTGGACATCTGCGCGGTCATGAAATTTTTCAAGACCTTCTGTCGAGTAGAACGTTTCTACTCTTCATACATTGTCTTGAGACTGTCCAATACGTCCTTGGCAAGTTCGATCTGATCGAACTGCCTCTGTATTGGGTTGTCCGAGGAGGCAATGATATAGCAGGTATTTCTCCTCCCATTCTTGGTATTCTCTTCTCGAAGCCTCAAAATCCCTATCTCCCGGACGATCAGGGGCAGGATTCTTGGCTACCTTGTCCAATTTCTCAGAGGTTAAGACCAACATAAGGTTCCTGTACCAGTCGGCATAGTTTGGGCCCTTCAACTTGTTGTCATCAAGCAGCTTTGCAAATTGTCCATTTGCCATTTTCTGTTAAAAGTGAAAACATCAGTCCACAACCTAATTTGATTCATGTTCATTACATAGATATGGATTTTAATCTACGTTCCATTTCCATTTATTCATCTCTGAGATTTCCTTCCTTTCTCAGTGACGGAGACTGCGAGTTGTCTCTGGAAATGTGGGAAATCACATAGGGTGCATGGAGCCAACTATTTCAACTGCATAACCCCACCACCTTTTTGTGAACGATCATATCCACTCATCATATGAGCTTTCCCTTTGGCCTCTGTCAGACAAGGTTCAGAGTCGTTTTCAGATAAACCTTTCTGTCCAGTGAGTGCTTACCCATCATGTTCGTGAACGCCAAGGTACCATGAGAGAGTTCCCATTTTCTGGTGAAGCCGCCCCCCACATCGGTCTATGACGCCCCTATCATCTTATGAAACATTCAAACAAACCCAACAGCTGAAGGACCCATCCTCATGCTAATGATGGAAGGCCTTTAGAGAGTTCATCATATGAATCTCCCAATCACATGCACTCATGTTAGTTGGAGGGAACAATCAATTACGCCCTAGTTTGATCTAGGTCAAACCCAAGTGGCTCCCACTGACTTTCATAAAGTCAGATTTTGGTGGGCCTAAATCGGCTAGGGTTCCACACGTAACCTCTCCATGAGGTGTGGGGCCCACCACTGAGAGAGGTCATCCAATGACCAAAAAGGACACCATGGCAATGATGTGCATTCAGCCATGGTGTGCGCAAGAGCCACTGTCGATTGATCATGGGCCAAGCATTTATGGCCCATGTACGTAGCACATCGCACATCCATACATTACATGCAAGGATAAATTGATCCAATCAATTAATTATCTGTAAAGCCCATTTGAAGCCCATTTTAAATCCATAATATTAACCATTAATATTATCTAGGTATATGGGCCGAATTAGGGTTTATGGGTTCGGGCCATATAGCTTTATCCGCAGAGTGGGCTTTTAGTAGTTTTAACCATTTACAACTAGGCCTTTACAGGTTGGGCCGAATTAACCATTTAATCAAATATCAATCCTCAGGCCCATTAGTGGGAAAATTAGGGCTGACTTTCAGCCTTGATCGAACCCTAGATTTGGTCCAAACAATTTGAACCAATCTTGGTTCGAATGGGTCTAGGGTTTGATCTTTAATTAAATCTTTAATTCAAGAAAATAATCTGAAATTAAATACTGAAAAAGAAAATCAACAATCAGTCAAACAGGGCTGTTCGCATAATCCATCCTGCAAAACAGAGGTTAGATCACAGTTTGCAGTTTCATAAACTGCAAATCGCGAATTGCAATTCTCCCATCTGCGAAATCTCCTTCTCTGCGCCATCTTCTTCGATCCAAAATAAAATAAATAGAAATCCTAATTTCTATTAATAATTACATCAGATCGAATACCTATACATTTAGTCTAAAAATAAAAAAAAATATTTTACAGACCAAATGTAATAAAGTAATCCAAAAAACTGCAAAATCGCAACTCCCTGTGTAAATCAAGAATTCGATCTCCTCTTGAACGAACAACCCATAAATCAAGCAAATTATAAAGAACAATTCTAAATAATAATCAGATTTATATAAAAATTAATTTTAGATTATTCGCCCATAATTTTGGGAACAAATTTTCCAAAACCCATATCTGCACAAATTGGGTAGAACGCCTTCTGGCCCATTTGCACAGGTTCAGATCTGAAACAAATTGGTTCAAGATTTGAACCATGGCTCTGATACCACTGAAGGGATGAGAGATCCATCGTATGGACGCCCAAATCTTGTAGAATAAAGGGGCGAATTTCAAAAATTTTTCTCTCCCTTTCAACTGGGAATCGCATTCCCTATTTAGAAAATCATATTTTCAAGGATCAATCTTGAACCATAAACTGTACCAAATCTGAACCAAAAGGAGTAGGAGAGGATTATACCTGATACGGAGAAAAAATGTCTCCCAACGAAGGTGTTCACGCCCAAGGAATGATCCAAAGACTACTCCCACTGAAGATGGCGCAGTGCAGGATGGAGCAGAATCAACAGTATTCTTCTCTAAGAATTTTGTCCTTTGCAAGAAACAGTAGGATGGCACGTGAGCACAGCTTCCTATCAATTCTTTCTCAAAGAACTTATGCAAAAATCTTTCTTCTGTGATTTCAGCTCTGAAGAGGATCTAATTATCTGTCTTCTAAAGGCTGTCGCCCCCTCCTTCTTTTGTAACCCCAAAAGATCAACTCCTAATCCAATTAGGAGCTGCTGATCCAAATCATATTTGGATCAGACCTCTCTTTAGGTGATAAGGATAAACCCTTATCTTATCTACAGATTAGATCAGCCTTCTCCTAATCTCATTAGGAGGTTTCTAGATCTAAATCATATTCAGATCTGGACTCTCTGAGTTTCTAGATCTCAGAATTCGCCCATATTTAACTTATTAAATAAGTCCAGTTCAAAATGGGCTTTAGGCCCAATAAGCTTATGCGCTCACTTAACCTTCCTAACTGCTGCCCAGTTGGGCTTCCTTGTATGGCGTGGGACCCAAGCACTGATCTAGACATCAGCCACATGGGTTCAGCCCAGCCTTTGTTACAAGGCCTGGCTGAATACACTGTTATGGACAGTGCACCCTCTGAAACCCATCAAATGGGCTCTATGGGCCCAACACTTACCCTAAGTGGTTACTGGGCCAAGCCACATTGTAACACCCAGGGACTATGGGTAGATGCAAGATTAGCCCATCAGGTATTATCCTCAATGGTCTTACACTTAACCTCTCAGCCCATAATGATCATACACTGCCCGACAAGAGAGGACCTCTCCCTTGGCTGCAAGGAACAGTGTTACACTCTACATATTTGGATCCTGGGAATTAAAACCAAGGCTGCCTGCAGTCTTGGTTTCCATCAGTGAGAGTGCATCCCCGATCATTACCTTTGTCCGACAAAGGGGATGATCCTGTCACTATGATCACCCACTCAGATGAATTCTCATACTATCCCAACATACCCAGGTTTTGACCCCCGCTAAGGATCTCACTGATTGGTACATCAAAGACAGCCCAATCCGACACCTAGTGCAGTATCATAATCGAGTCTAGGGGTCGGGTGTAACTTTTCAGTTTTGCCCATCAATCTCCAAGGTCCAGGGCAATACTGAAAATCTGGTCCAGTTCAAAGATTCAATTAATCCTACACTGTATGTGCCTAGGGTCTCACCCTGGCAGCTGAGACAGGCCACCCTAACCGACTTGGTGGCACAACAGTGCCAGCCTTATCAAGATAGGTCTCCCCAGACCGACCCACTGGCTATGAACATTCTAAACTAACACGAGTCTCATTAGATGTCCAGTTTAAGGGTATTACACAGAAACATACCAAGGGAACATGAATCAAATATGCTCTTTTATTCATTTACAATAAACTCATAAAGTACATCATTCTAATTGAAGCTAAGGGCATACAAAATTATCCAACAAGAATGCCTTCCTCCATGGTGATCTGGTGGAGGAGGTATATATGGAGCAACCACCTGGGTTTGTTGCTCAGGGGGAGGTTGGTAAGGTGTGCAAACTAAAGAAGGCAATTTATGGGTTGAAGCAATCTCCACGTGCTTGGTTTGGGAAGTTCAACGAAGTGGTGAAGAGTTTTGGAATGAAGCAATGCCAGGTTGATCACTCAGTGTTCAGCTATGACTCAGAAGCTGGGAAGATTTTATTAGTGTTCTATGTGGATGATATTGTCATCACTAGTAGTGATAAATTGGGGATTGGCAAACTAAAGGTATTTCTGCAAAATCATTTTCAAACAAAAGACCTTGGAACATTAAAGCATTTCTTGGGAATAGAAGTTGCCAGGTCAAAACAAGGTGTAAATCTGTGCCAAAGGAAATATGTCCTTGATCTATTGGAAGAAACAGGACTGTTAGGTGCAAAACCGGCTGAGACCCCTATGGAACCAAATGTTAAGTTGAGCAGTGATACAGGAGAAGTATTTGAAGATCCTGGAAGGTATAGACGACTAGTGGGAAAGCTGAACTATCTGACTATCACGAGACCCGACATCTCCTTTGCAGTCAGTGTGATGAGCCAATTCATGCAGAACCCTCGTATACCTCACTGGGATGCAATCCTTAGAATTGTGAGGTATCCGAAAGGAGCTCCAGGTCGTGGGCTATTGTATAAACCAGGGGGAAAACTTGAAGTAGTTGGGTATACAGATGCAGACTGGGTAGGCTCAGTGAATGACAGAAGATCTACTATAGGCTATTGCACATTTCTTGGAGGAAATCTTGTGACATGGAAGAGTAAAAAGCAAACGGTTGTGGCCAGAAGCAGTGCTGAAGCCAAATGTAGGGCCATGGCCCACACCACCTGTGAATTAGTGTGGTTGAGGAATCTCCTACAAGAAATTGTGTTTCACATGGATAAACCTATGAGATTGTACTGTGACAACCAAGCTGCACTCCATATCTCTTTCAATCCTGTCTTTCATGAGAGAACAAAGCACATAGAGGTTGATTGCCACTTTGTGAGAGAGAAGGTTCTTGCTGGAGAGATAAATACAGAACATGTGGGATCGAATGATCAGTGGGCAGATTTATTTACAAAAGCTCTAAGCTCAGGGAAAGTGAACTATCTATGTGACAAGCTGGGATTATATGACATATATTCTCCAGCTTGAGGGGGAGTGTTAAAGTGTGCCGAATAGGGGTAGTTTAGTCTTCTTATGTTTGTTAAGTAGCTTGCTTATGTGGCAGTGTTATTAGAGTTACTCTGCCCCACACTTAAGTAAGGGCATTTTTGTCTTTGCAAAGATTATTAGAGTCTAATATAGATTAAGGGGGTCGGCTGTATGGGTAACCCATCAGATTTCGACACTATTGTAGCACCTGTCGAAACAGTGAGAAACTTGACATCATTGGGAGTGATGATTTGTGCATCAAACTTTCCCCTTTAAACTCCTTGTCCCTTGCTAAAACTTTTCTAGTTCCTAAACTTACTACTAACCTTATTGTAGTTGGTCAACTAGTTGATGAAGGTCACATTCTAACCTTTTCCCCTAATGGTTGCTTGATTCAGGACCAGTTCACTGGGAAGGTGAAAGGGAAGGGGCGTAGGATGGACCGCTTGTTTTCTCTAGAGTTTGAGAAATCACAATCAACATCATCCTCTGCTTATTTGAGCTCTTCTACATTGAGTCCTATTTTATGTCAAAGAAACTATGTTTGGGACTTGTGGCACAAACGTTTGGGTCACCCAAATTTTGAAAAGCTTAAATATTTATTTTAAGTTTGGTTTTATTAAAACTAGTTCCATCTATGAAATCCTTTGATACATCTTGTGTTTGTTGTTGTTTAAGAGTCGTATTTTACCATTCACTTGTCAAGTTGAATATGCTACTTCACCTTTTGAAATTATTCATAGTGATGTTTGGACTTCACCTGTTGTTTCTCGAAAGGGATACAAGTATTTTGTGTAATTTATTGATGATTGTACCAGATACACTTAGATCTACTTTCTCAAACACAAATCAGAAGTTTTTCCAACCTTTCGGTTATTTCATAACATGGTTCGAGTTCGGTTTCAAGCGAATGTGCAGACCTTATGCTTAGGCTCAAGGGGAGAATACAGTGATAGAGAATTTCTGGTTTATCTAAAACATCATAGCGTACAAGTCCAACAATGTTGTCTAGAAACTCCTTAGAAAAATGGTGTGGCAAAAAGAAAGAATGGCCACATTCTTAGTGTTGTAAGGACTCTTTTACAAGAGCCACATGCGCCTCCCACATTCTGGGTAGAGGCCGCTATCATGGTAGTGCATCTGATCAATTATATCCCATCTTTTGTACTTGCTAACATATTTCCTCATCAGAAGATGTTTGGATCTCCCCCAGATCTTTCCCAGCTTCATGTCTTTGGGTGTCTATGCTTTGTTCATCTTCCCCCTCGTGAACGTTCAAAGCTTTCAGTTCAATCTGTCATGTGTGCTTTTATGGGATATAATCCTAACCACAATGGATTCCTTTGTTATGATCCCTCAGCACGTCATATTTGTATTTCTCGAAATGTGCTTTTTCTTGAGCATATCTCTTTTTTTTCAGGAATTGCCAAGTTATTTACGCCCTATGTTTCAGTTTTGCATGATTTTGAATCATAGTATACTTCGTCGTCCACTACTGAGAAGGATCTTCTCGTCTTCTCTCGCAAGTGGGTTCATGGTCTAGCTCCCACGCCTACGACCCCTCTTCTTCCTGGATCGGATCCTTCGCGCATCACAAACAACCCTTAAGTAAAGTAACACTCCAGTTTCAGATTCCTCAGTTGTTTTGTCCTCTATAGATATTCCTCATTCTTACCAGTAGGCCAGTAGCATCCCTCAGTGGTGAGATTCCATGGATGTAGAGATTCAAGCTTTGCATGAGAATAGAATGACACCTGTGACCTTGTTCCAACACCTTCAAATGACTCTATTATTGGGAGCAGATGGGTCCATTCCATTAAACTGAAATCTAATGGGTCTCTGGATGGTTACAAAGCTAGGCTTGTGGCATAGGGTTACATGCAAGAGTATGTCATTGACTATGAGGAGACATTTGCTCCAGTGGCCAAGATTACTACAATCCATGGGCATCTAAGGGAAACAATATATATGAAACCTCCTCCTAGTTATTGTAGTGATCCCTCCCTTATCTTTCAGCTAAAGAAATCCCTCTACAGGCTAAAGAAAGCCCCTCAAGCTTGGTTTAAAAAATTAAGAGATGTTGTTGTGCAGGCCAGGTATAGCCAAAGTGCGTTAGACTACTCTCTCTTTGTTCAAGAAAGACCCCAAGGCCTTATCATTCTCTTACTATATGTGGATGGCATATTGTTGATTGGAGATGATATAGAAGGAATTCAGGACCTCAAGTCTCTTCTCCATAGTTCCTTTCACATGAAGTACCAAATATTGTACAAAAAATTCGTGAACTTATTACCCAGTTTAACATTCAGATCAAAATATTCTGATCTGATAATGCAAAGGAATATTTTGAAAAGAGTCTTTCCTCCTATTTTGATACCTTCGGAGTTATTCATCAGAGTTCCTGTTCCGGCACTCCTCAACAAAATGGAGTGGCGGAAAGGAAGAACAAACGTGGATGAGGTTGCGAGGAGCCTTCTTTTTGCTTCCCATGCTCCTATTAAGTTTTGGGGTGATGTTGTCCTTACAGCTACATACTTCATAAACCGAATGCCTTATCGGGTTCTGGGGTTTAAAACTCCCTTTAGCTTGCTTTTCCCAAATGAGGATATCTTCTCTCTTCCTCTCAGGGTGTTTGGGTGCACTTGCTATGTTCGTGTTCACAGTAATCAAAGACATAAGTTTGAGCCTAAAGCACACAAGTGTGCCTTTTTGAGATATGCCTCCACACAGAAGGGGCGCTACTGTTTTGAACCGATTCGTGGCACTCGCTTTGTTTCTAGAGATGTCACATTTGCATAGTCCGTTCCTTTCTTTGATACTTCTCTTGAGGGGGAGCATTCAAAGGAGTTATTTTCATTGTCACCATCTATTCCTCTTCCAATTCCCATTGAATTTTCTATAGAGTGTCCTCCAGTCGAGTCATCTATCCCTACTCCCCCTCCTCCTCCTACTCATCCCCCTACTTTTCCTTCCCATCCTATTATCTAGAGGTGGTACCAAAGACAAAGACTCAGAGACATGCAAGTTGTTTCCACACCTTCAAATATGCCTCTTGCTCCTCCCATCACTACTGAGGTAACAGGTCAACCCTCTTCTACCCCTTCGGATACCTCCCTTGACCTTGATCTCCCTATTGCCCTTCGCAAAGGCAAAAGGAAATGTACAACTCATTGCATTTCCAAACACCTGTCCTATAGCCTTTCTTTCCCTTCCTACTATTCCTTCCTTTCCTCTGTTTCCACACATGTGACTCCTAGATCTGTCTCAGATGCCTTGTCCAAACCAGAACAGAGGAATGCTATGATGACTGAACTAGATGCTTTGCATAAGAACAATACCTGGGAAATTATGGATTTGTTTGAGGGAAAGGAACCGGTTGGCTACAAGTGGGTGTTCACTATTAAGCATCACTCTGATGGTACTGTTGAGAGATATAAGGCCCATTTGCTTGCCAAAGGATATACTCAGATGTATGGTATTAACTACTTAGATACTTTTGCCCCAGTAGCCAAGATGACTTCAGTTCAAGTTTTGCTATCTTTAGCTACTGTTTTTTATTGACCTCTTCATTAGTCTGATGTAAAGAATGCCTTTTTGAATGGGGATCTACATGAAGAGGTCTATAATGTCTTTACCTCCAGGGGTGTATGGGAAGGAAATGCAAGGAAAGGTTTGTAAACTAAAAAAGTCTCTTTATGGCCTTAAGCAATCTCCTAAAGACTAGTTTGACAGATTTTGGGCTACTCTTGTTGCTTTTGGGTACATACAGACTCAGTCGGATCATACTTTGTTTATTAAGAAGAGAGATTCCTTAGTGACCCTTCTGATTGTCTAAGTTGATGATATTGTGGTTACTGGTATTGATACTCAGGAAGTTGTTCATCTCAAAAGCTTTCTTAACACTGAGTTTGAAATTAAAGACTAGGGAGAACTCAGATATTTCTTGGGAATTGAAGTTTCCAGATTTAAGGATGGTATCTTCATTTCTCAATGGAAGTATGTTCTTGATCTCCTTGCAAAGACTGGCAAACTGGGGGCTCGACCTGCTTCTACTTCTATAGACCTAAACCATAAGTTGTCAGCTACTGAAGGTGAATTGTTGCCTGATAAGGGAGTGTTCCAAAGACTGGTCGGGAAGTTATTATACCTTTGCATGACTCGGCCAGATATTTCCTATGCAGTTAGTGTAATCAGCCAGTTTATGCATTCTCCCAGAGATACACATTTAGCAACTGCTGAGAGAGTTTTGTGCTATCTAAAAGGGACTCCAGGGAAAGGTATCTTGTTTGCTATGCATGGACACATGAAGCTGGAAGCATATACTGATGCTGACTGGGCCGGATATATTGATGATAGGAGGTCCACTTCAGGTTACTATGCTACAGTGGCAGGGAACATTGTATCATGGAGGAGTAAGAAGCAGTCTATAGTGACAAGATCCTCAGCTAAAGCGGAGTACCGGGCAATGGCACATGGAGTTTCTGGACTTTTATGGTTGAGATCACTTTTAGATGAATTGGGTATAGGCTGTGAGAAGCCAATGATGTTATATTATGACAACCAAGCTACTATCAACATTGCACATAGTCTTATTCAACATGAAAGAACTAAGCACATTGAAGTTGACAGGCATTTTATATGAGAGAGAGTTGCCTTGGGAGAAGTCTGTCTACCATTTGTTGCTTCTGAAGAACAGTTGGGTGATGTTTTGACAAAAGGTTTTCCTAAAGGAAAGCTGGTTCACTATATAAGCAAGCTAGGCATGATGGATATCTATGCTTAGCTTGAGGGGGAGTGTAGAGAGACTGGGCCGAATGGGCCCTAGCCCATTAGTGTCTTTCTTGTTATGTTTTCTTATTGGGCCTTTAGCTCTAGTTTATGTTTTCTAAGTATAATGCTGATGTAGACTCCTACTTAAGGGAAATCTTGTAAATTATGTAACTTAAGTAAGTTCATTAAAAGATTAGTGGGGGAAAGAGGAGATTATCGAACTCTTCCTTTCTTTCTCCTTTCTTTCTCCTTTCTTCTCCATCTTCCTTCTTCTTGATGTCTTCTTCTTCTTCTTTACTTTCTTTTGCTTTATCTGAAATATTCTGCTAATCTTATTGGTTTGAATCACATCTACTTCCTCTAATCCTGATTCATATCTTCCTATTGCCTTGCGAAAACTGGTTCGTTCATGCACTCTTCATCCTATTAATAAATTTGTTTCATATTCTCCCTTGTCTCCTATCTATTACTTCGAGTCTAATGTTGATCCCAAATGGAGGGAATCTATGGATGAGGAAATGAAAGCACTGTAGAAAGCTAACTCTTGGGAGCTAGTGGATCTAGTGGATAGGAAAAACACTATAGGGTGAAAGTGGGTATATACAATCAAACACAAGGCCGATGGTTCTATCGAGAGGTATAATGCCAAATTAGTTGCAAAAGGATTCACCCAAAAGGAAGGGAATGATTATAAGGAGACCTTTGCTCCGTTGCAAAATTGAATGCTATATAGGTGTTACTCTCTCTTGCAACAATTTTTTCTTGGGAACTACATCAATTAGATGTTAAAAATTCTTTCCTAAACAAAGATCTACAAGAAGAAGTATACATGGACCCTCCTCCAGGGTTTGACATGAAAGGAAAGATATGCAGGCCAGGGAGGACCTTATATGGCCTCAAACTCCAAGGTCTTGGTTTGAAAGATTATGCGAAGCAATGAAGGCTGTTGGGTACAAGCCGAGTAGTGTTGATCACATGTTGTTCTATAAAAGAAATGAAGGAAAACTAACAGTATTGATAGTTTATGTTGATGACATGGTTCTTACATGAGATTATTCGAATGAAATTCGAAAGTTGAAAGTCTTCTTATCCTTAGAGTTTGAAATCAAGGACCTGGGACCTCTGAAATATTTCTTGGAATAGAGGTGGCTAGATCTAGAGAAGGAATATACATCTGCCAAAGGAAGTATGCATTAGACCTTCTAAAAGAGATAGAAAAGCTAGGAGCTAAACCAGCAGACTCCTATAGAGAAAAATCATGGGTTACATGAAGATGATGGAGAATTGTATGCTGACAGAGAGATATCAGAAATTAGTTGGACAATTGCTTTACTTATCCCTCACAAGACCTGATATTGCATATGCAGTTCATGTGATCAGCCATTTATGCATGCTCCACGAGTTTCACATATGAGGGTAGTAGAAAGGATCTTGAGATACTTGAAGACATGTCCTGGGAAGGGAGTATTGTTTAAGATATGTAACAAATAGAGGTGAAAACCTACACTGATGCCGATTGTTGCAAGATCAAGTGTCGAGGCTGAATACAGGGCTATGGCCCATGGAGTTGCTGAACTACTTTGGCTTCAGATTCTTCTAAAGAAGTTGGGGATAAAAGTAACTGGACCTCTAAATCTGTATTGTGATAATGAGGCTGCAACCAACATTGCTAACAACCCAGTCCAGCATGATAGAACAAAACATATTGAGATTGATAGACACTTTGTGCAAAAAAGAATTGTTTCTAGGGACCTCTGCATTCCTTACATGTCATCTACAAGACAACTAGCTGATGTTCTTACCAAGGGGCTCACCAAGACAAGATTTATGGAACTATTGTGTAAGTTGGGCATGAATGATATCTATGCACAGCTTGAAGGGAAGTGTTGTGAGACCTAGTTTGTAGTCTTGGACCTTAGTAGTTGACTACTATCAATATACTTAGTAGTTGATTACTATAAATATATTGTTCCTAGTATTCAACTATTAGGATACTTTTGTAATTTTATCTCTTTTATTTTGATTGCCTTAACATTTAGTAGAATGGTTGGCGCTGCTAGCACACTTTTGAGCTTTTCTCACGTTGTTTCTCTCTCTTCTCTTCCCTTATTTTTCTTTTCTTCTTCTTCTTCTTGGAAAACAAGTCCAAAAGGGAATCTAGCCACATTTAGTTGATCTCTTTGTTGTTGTACCTTGAGATCAGTTGATAGTGGTTGATATGAGTCCAACTCATTGCATGAACTCTTCAAACTAGCATAATAATCCTCCACACTCCTATCACCTTTCTGTAACTGAAAATACTCCTGATACAATTGACTAATCCTAGTCACATTATCTTGGCCAAAATATAACTGTTCTACATGCTCCAAATCTCTTTAGCAGTGTCAAAGAACATTAAATTCATGCTAATGTGTGGTTCCATACTTTTTCACAAACATGTCATAATCTGTGCATTCTCTTATATCCAATCATTATACCCAACAACTCCTGAATCTGGTTTATTCTCCTTGATATATTTCAATTTACCCCTAGCAGTCAGGTTTATCTCAACTGATTTTGCCCATGGTACATAATTTCTATCATTGGGCTTAACTAATATCATCTGAACAACCATGAAATCTGGACAAATCACCACATTTGACTTATTCTCACTACTAGACGTTTCCATAACCTCAATAGCAATGCTATATTGTATCGTTGAGCTTAACTAATATCATCTGAACAACCATGAAATCTGGACAAATCACCACATTTGACTTATTCTCACTACTATAGGTTTCCATAACCTCAATAACAATGCTATATTGTATCGTTGAGCTTAACTAATATCATCTGAACAACCATGAAATCTGGACAAATCACCACATTTGACTTATTCTCACCACTAGAGGTTTCCATAACCTCAATAACAATGCTATATAATATTTAGCAATAAGAAATAAAAATCAACTCACTTTCAGACCAAAAAACCACCAAAAATTGATTACATACTGGTCAGAGCACTAATTGCATAGGTACAGACTATGAAAAAGCATAAGAAACACATTCTAGCTTCTAGCTGATTGCAACCACATGAATCACAGATAAAAACCTCACACTACAACACTATTTCCTTCCACCTTTCAATAGAAACAACAAAGAAATATAATGCTAACCTGCACCATTCACCATCAATCCCTCTTTGAATCGCCAATTACAGGGTGACTAGAAAACCACTGAAGCCACCACAAGCACTGCAACCTGAGTCATGGAAGCTTCCTTCCCTAGTGGGTGATCAGTCCTTTTTTGTTGCTTTTCCTTCCTTCAAATTATGGTGAGAGAAAAATCAAATCGATTTCGGCTGTGGCATCCTTACCAGTTCAGGTCAATCAAATAAGCTATGATACCATGTGATCAGACCTGAAATAAAATAAATAAAACTGAAAAAAATCCTAACAACAGTCCAGATATAGTTCAGACTGAAGTAGGAGAGGAGAAAAAGAGGTGTTGAATAACTAGGGCTGAAATCCATTAGCGATCAAACTAACTGATCTCTAACTTCTGCCCTACTTTTGTTTTATTATATTGAAATTGAAATTATACCACTACACCTGAAAAATAAGAGAAAATAAATAACAAAAGAAACCAAATAGAAAAGGACTAAAAGAACCCTATAACCAGCACTATAATTTAACATCTTGTAATACAATGAAATAGTTGAAAAACAGCCCACTTGATGTATGGAACTGTTTGAGATTAGATGCAAACCAGAAAATGAACAAACAGGAGAAGAAGAGAAGAGAGAGCCGGCGGCAATGAGTGTTAGAGAGTAAGAAGTTCGAACATAACCTCTCTCTAACACTCTAAACATCTTATTAATAAGTTAATCTTTGACAAATTACAGAGAGGCCCTTGAGTGAGCAGGAAAATACAAAAAACAGAACATTACAGAGTATGGGCCCAGAATAAGGCCCACAACAGAGAGAAACATAACATAACATGAAATGACAGTCTATGGGCCATTCGGCCCATCTTCTCTACACTCCCCCTCAAGCTGAGCATAGATGTTAATCATGCCCAGCTTGCCAGTGTCATGTTGAAGCCTTGCCTTGGAAATGCCCTTGGTGAGAAAATCTGCCAGTTGTCCTTCATAAGTAATGAATGGAAGACACACTTCACCGGAGGAGACTCTTTCACGAATAAAGTGTCTATCAACCTCAATATGTTTGGTTCTATCATGTTGTACCGGGTTGTGAGCAATGTTGATGGCAGCCTGATTATCACAGTACAACATCATGGGTTTGTCATGATCTACCCCAAGTTCTTCCATTAAGGACCTTAGACACAATAATTCCGAGACTCCATGTGCCATGGCTCTATATTCTGCTTCTGCGGAGGATCGAGCCACAACTGTTTGTTTCTTACTCCTCCAAGAGACAACATTACCAGCCACCAGACTGCAATACCCTGAAGTAGATCTTCTATCATCAATATTTCCAACCCAATCAGCATCAGTATAGGCTTCAAGTTTCAGATGACCATGTTTGGCAAATAGAATTCCTTTTCCTGGAGAGCCTTTCAGATAGCACAAAATCCGTTCTGCTGCTGCCATATGGGTATCTCTAGGAGCATACATGAACTGGCTAATGCAACTGACAGCATACGCGATATCTGGCCTAGTCATGCACAGGTACAAAAGCTTCCCAAGAAGTCTCTGAAAGACCCCTTTGTCTTCCAACAAAGTTCCATCCGAAGCTGAAAGTTTGTGACTCATATCAATAGGAGTTGCAACTGGTCTTGCACCCAATTTTCCAGTTTCAGACAACAAATCAAGGACATATTTTCTCTGGGATATAAGAATCCCATCCCTGGATCTGGCAACTTCTATGCCAAGGAAATATCTCAACTCCCCCAGATCCTTAATCTCAAATTCTGTACGGAGGAAAGACTTAAGGCCCAGAATGCCAGAGGCATCATCACCAGTCACTATAATGTCATCAACATACACAATGAGATACACTGCTAGAAACCCACTTTTCTTCACAAAAAGAGTATGATCTGACTGTGTCTGAACATAGCCGAATTTAACAAGTGCAGCTCTAAATCTCTCAAACCAGGCTCTAGGAGATTGTTTGAGGCCATAAAGAGATTTCTTCAGTTTACATACCTTTCCTTGCATATCTTTCCCATACATTCCTGGAGGAAGACACATGTAGACCTCCTCATGTAAGTCACCATTCAGAAATGCATTCTTTACATCTAACTGATAGAGAGGCCAATCAAAGTGAGCTGCCAGAGATAAAAGAACCCTCACAGATGTCATCTTAGCAACAGGGGCAAAAGTCTCCAGATAGTCAATCCCATATGTCTGTGTGTAGCCCTTTGCAACAAGTCTGGCCTTGTACCTCTCAATAGTCCCATCTGCCCTGTATTTAATGGTAAAAACCCACTTGCATCCAACTGGATCCTTCCCTTCAGGCAAATCCACCACCTCCCAAGTACCATTTTCATGTAGAGCATCCATTTCAGCCTGCATGGCATCTCTCCATTCTGGAATCCCAAGAGCTTCTGATACAGACCTAGGAATGGGGTTAGAAGCAACTGAAGAGAGGTAGGCACAATATGAAGGGGAAAGTAGCTCATAAGAAAGGTGTTTGGAAATGCAGTGTGCAGTACACTTCCACTTTCCTTTCCTAACAGCAATGGGGACATCAAGATCTGGGAAGGGGGATTCCAAGGGAGCTGAAGCAATACCTGTTATCTCATCTGTGATTGGGAGGGTATGAGCCTCATCTGTTGTAAGGGAAACCACTTGCTCATTCCTGGATCTCTGCCTTTGATACACTTTGGGATTATGGGTAGGACGAGGAGGTAAAGAAATAGGAGCACTAGGACAAGAGGAATGAAGTGGCTGATCCTCCTTTGATTCATTTTGTGAGGATACAGATTTGTCAAGAGACTGAACTGGGACAGGAAGGGGAAGAGCAAAAACTTGTGACAGACTCTCTCCCTGTTGACAATGTCCTTCCTGAGAGGAACCATAAAAAGGAGAAAGTTCATCAAAGGTAACATCCATAGAGACATGTCTAGTGCCAGTCTTTGGATCAAAACAACAATAACCCTTTTGTGTGGGAGAGTAACCGAGGAAGATGCATTTGTGGGCTTTTGGTTCAAACTTGTGTCTCTACACACTTGGAATGTGAACATAACAGGTACAACCAAACACACGAAGAGGAATTGGGAAGAGATCCTTATCTGGATGAAGAAGACTGAAGGGGGATTTAAACCCTAAAACCCTGGATGGCATACGGTTTATGAGATAGGTAGCAGTAAGTACAGCATCACCCCAAAATCTTGTGGGAACATGTGAGGCAAATAAAAGGCTCCTTGCAACTTCAACAATATGTCTATTTTTTCTCTCAGCAACTCCATTTTGTTCAGGGGTTCTAACACAGGAGCTTTGGTGAATAACCCCCATGTCAGAGAGATACAAGGATAAGCTCTTCTCAAAATACTCTTTTGCATTGTCAGATCTGAAAACCTTAATTCTGGTACCAAATTGAGTCAAAACAAGCTCATGAAATTGCCTCACAAGTCTCGGGACTTCGTCTCGGGATTTCATTAAGTATATCCAAGTGAATCTAGAAAAGTCATCAATGAACAGGATAAAGTATTTGTAGCCCCCCATAGAGGATAAGTGGTAAGGCCCCCACACATCAGAGTGTACAATATGAAAAAGAAAAGAGGATCTTTTATTGCTCACAAGGTAATTTTTTCTACAATGCTTTGACAACTGACATGACTCACAATTGAGACTGGACACACTGACTCCCTTAAACAGTTTGGGAAGCAAATGACGTAAAGCAGAAAAAGGTAAATGACCCAACCGACAATGACTCAACATAATTTGACTGACTGACTCTGAAGAAGTAGAACCAAAAGCAGCATTCTTGGGATGATCAAAGCATTGGCCAGGGGTGTCGAGCAAGTATATTCCATTCGCTTCATGGCCACTCCCAATCACCTTCCAAGACTTCAGGTCCTGAAACACACAGTGAGAGGGGAAAAAGGTTACACAACAATTCAATGACTTGGTCAAGCTACTTACAGATAACAAGTTGGTATTTAACTTAGGTACATGAAGAGTGGAAGATAAAAGTAAAGAGCCTGTAGGCTTGACAGTTCCCTTGCCAGAAATGGGGGCAAGAGAACCATCAACTAAGGTGATTTTGTCACGACCAGGAAGCAAATCATATGACACAAACAAAGTGGAAAGGTTGGTCATGTGATCAGAAGCACCTGAGTCAATGATCCAAGGGGCCTTGGGATTACCTGAGGTAGATGCATGGTTAGCAGAAGCCCTTATACCTGAGTGAGCAAATGCAGAGGTGGCTGGACTTCCAGAAGGGTTGGATGATGAAGTTACACCTTCAAGCTGGCTGATCATCCTTCCAAACTTCTCATAATCAGATTTCATGGCTTCCAATTGTGCACTTGTAGACTCAAACTCTGTATCTGTACTTGTGGCAGTATGTGCACTTCCTGTCTTTCTACTGTCATTCTTCTTCTGGAATCGGATAGGGACAAGACTGGGATGCAATTTCCAGCACTTGTCCTTAGTGTGTTTCGGCTTCTTGCAATATCCACACACCACCTCCTTCTTTCCTGTGCCACTGGGGGCTCCTGTAACCCCTTTGGGTTTGATTCCCATATTTGCAAAATGATCATTGATACTGACCCCTTGAACCTGCACTTGCCTCCTGCTTTCTTCACTGCTGACCAAAGCATATGCTTGAGACAATGAAACATCTTCCTTGGACAAGATGTTTTGCTTTGTAATGTCATATTCAGAATTCAGCCCTGTCAAGAACTCAAAGACCCTATTCCTTTCAACCAATTTCCTATATGTTTCAGCATCCTTAGGGGTATCCCATGTCACGGCCTCTATCAAATCAATCTCTTGCCATATAGATTTTAGGGCTAAGAAGTATGCTGCAAGTGACTTCTCCCCCTGTCTTAGATTCTTCACATCACTTCTCAGTTTGTAAGCTCTGGCAACATTCAACTTCTGGGAGTAAGTTTCTGCAACACTATCCCAGATTTCTTTAGCCGAGTTCATCCACAAGTAATGTTGGCTAATCTGTGGCTGCATTGAGTTCACAAGCCACCCAATCACTGTGTAATTCTCCTGCACCCATTTCTCATAAGAGGGATCCTCCTCTGGGGGAGCTCTCTTGCTCCCAGAGATAAACCCCCACTTTCCTCTACTGCAAATATGAATTTTTACAGATTGTGACCAGGCCAAATAATTGGTTCCATCCAATTTAACTGTAGTTACAGCCAACAAGGAATCAGTTGTAGTTCCCAAATTATGTCCATATTCAGCAGTGCTCTTGTTCTCAATTTCTGAGAAGTCCATTATGTAACAACTTCAATTAGGGTTTCGGCAGGCCTTTAAAAGTGATCTGATTTCAAAGAACTCAGATTGAGTTGAAACAATAGCAAACACAACAACACACAAACTCAGTTCAGAACTGACAGCCGTGAGAACCAAGTTCGGTGGCAGCACTTTCAAAGAGGAGAAACTCTGATTCAGCCTTCAAGGAACAATCAGTAGGCCTCCAAACAATATGTATTCTTGGTTCCCAACAATAATTTCCCAAGGAGAACAAAGAAAACAGTCCACAGTACCTAACAGGACTTTTTACAAACAATATGTATGCAACAGTCAACACTTCACTGTTAACAAGCAGAAATCACTTCAAGAACACTTTGTCTAAGTCCAAGAAGCAGCTGAACTAAAGTAGAGGCTTGTACCACTCAATTTAGATCAGTTTTTTTTGGCAGTTTGGAAGCCCAATAACAGCCGAACCACACTTCCAGAATAACCCTGAAATCAGTCCAGCAACAGTGCGCCGAATGGAGGTGTTTTGAATGCTTTAACAGTCCTCCCAAATAACAAAAAATAACTCAGCAAAGAACTGAGAAAAGACTTACAGCAAGAGAGTCTCTGGTTTGAACTATAAACCAGGCCGAACACTTGTTCTCTAAGATAACTTCGAAAGTCCTTTTCTCTGATTTCAAATCAGGCCAAACAACTTGCTCTCTGGTTCTTCCTGGTCACCGAACCCTTCTCCAAGTGTATAGAAACTTGGGCACCCTCCAATGACCTCCAAGAACCAGGCGGATGACTGTAAACTTTCAGCCCTAGAACCTCCTCATGTAGTTGGCTGAACTAGAACCACATGAGAGACACGCCAAGCAATGGCCCGCTCTGATACCAAGTTGAAAAACAGCCCACTTGATGTATGGAACTGTTTGAGATTAGATGCAAACCAGAAAATGAACAAACAGGAGAAGAAGAGAAGAGAGAGCTAGCGGCAATGAGTGTTAGAGAGTAAGAAGTTCGAACATAACCTCTCTCTAACACTCTAAACATCTTATTAATAAGTTAATCTTTGACAAATTACAGAGAGGCCCTTGAGTGAGCAGGAAAATACAAAAAACAGAATATTACAGAGTATGGGCCCAGAATAAGGCCCACAACAGAGAGAAACATAACATAACATGAAATGACAGTCTATGGGCCATTCGGCCCATCTTCTCTACAGAAATTTATTAAAATGATCAAAAAGAACAAGGGAGATGACCAGAAGTCACATGAAAGAAGAAAAAATAGCCCCCAACTCAAGAAACAACCCAATCCCACTCTCAACAACCAAAAACCAAAACGCTAACCACAATAAGCCTCAAACCCCCAACAAACAATGGGAAAACAAATGACTCCACCAAAAGACCACCCAAAGGTGATCCTTGATTACTTTCACCCCAACAACAGGTTGAAGATGATCTCCTTTGCTTCTCTTGTTAGTTTTCTTTACTTTCCTCACAGTTGTATATTGTTGTACAAATTAAACAAAATGTTTCTGTTATTGATCAAAATAAAATGAAACTCTCACTGTTTCGAAAGGTTGGGATCATCTCATATTCTGAAATTTTAACTCTATCCTATCACTACTGAAAATTGATATGATATCTTGATGCTTTAATGAAAGCCTCATATTTCTTTGTAGGTAATATACATAACTATGCCTCTCCTACATTCCCTCATGTATGCTTTTGCCTGTACTTAATACAATAGAGGATTTCCTTTCTCCAAGACATAACCATAGGACAGAATAACAAGCAGACTTATGTAACCAATCAAAAAATGAAAAACACAGAGAAGTATGTATACCTGTATTTAAAAACATAAATGCCTGCATATGTACATCTGCATATATGAAAATAACTCTTACCAACATTTATGTATCTTATTTAATTCCAACATTTCATGCAAACCATTATTTTGATATCTTTGCTAGTTTCTTATCGTCATTCACAATTTTATCTGAATTTTGTTTTATGAGACTAAATGTACCTTCTGCAAAATTTATTATCCTTTGTGCCTCTTTGTAGCTTAGATCACTGGCTCTTCCATTCACCGTATTGGAGTGGACACTTCCAACAGTACCACGGCTTCATAAAGTGCCATCTAGGCAATCATCTTTTCCCTCTAAAGAACATATGATGGCCCCAGCTGCAGCATCTATATATGCATCTTGCACAGATTCCAGTGAGCCATTGTATTTGATGTGCTTAAGCTTTATTAAATTCACTAGCTTGTTTCAAGTTACTGCATCTCGGTTCGCTTAATCGTGGTGATTATTGTTTGCAGAAACAACTGATATATCTATTGACGACACATCTGAAAGTTTTTCATTTGCACTAGTAAATGGTGCACTGGGAGTTTTTGAGGTTCATGGGAGAAGGATCCGAGATTTCAGGTATATTTTTTCTCTTTATGTGAATGGGTTCATACAGAAAACCATCCAATCTTAATTTTTACTAATTATATTTAGATTTTCCCTTAAAATGACCATGTAAATGTTCTGGTCCGGCTAGCATAAGGGAAACCTTCTTCAAATTGGATGAGAGCATGTTCTAGGTCTAGTGATCCCAAAAGTCAAGGTTTCGCCCTACACATAGGAGTGGATATAGTTAAACATGTTGAGAATGCTTGGGAAGGGTGTTTTTGGTCTTTTCCTTATCCATATGAATTTGGGAACCTAATCAAGGGTTTTCTTGTAGTTTTCCTCAAAATATAAATATCAAGTTTGAGGGAGTGAACAGTAATACACATCTCCCGTTTTCAAAAGTCTCTCTTCTTTCTTCTTCTTCTCTTCCTCTCTCTACAAACCCTAGATTGACTACTTGGTACCAGAGCAAGTAGAGGCTCCTGGACAGATTCGTTTCTACTGATCTTCTCCCATAGGACGACCTGCTAACATCAGTCCACCGCCAGATGACGTCAACAGTCTGTATAGGTGACAGAAGCAGTCTATCAATCCTACCTGGTTTGGTTTGCCCTAATTTTAGAAGATTTTTTGTATTATTTTCGCATCTATTTGAAGCATCTGTTATTTTTTGTGGATTTTCTGGAGGAAATTTCCAGAAATTCCAGTTCTGATGCTAAGCCTTGTCTGGCATGTTTAATGGAGTTTTCTGCTGCAAAACCTAGACCATTTGGGTCATTTTACATTTTGGGAATGACAGGAAGTGGTCCCATAATTTTCTAAGCCCTAAAGAATTTTTGGGAGATTTTCTTCTCCCTCTATATTGCTACCAACCTAGTTTTTTGGCCTCTTTGTGTCTCTTACCATGTGGTGACCTATTTTCTTGGGTCCTTTAGTATTGGTTGCCCGTTGGGGGTCCTTTTGCTTAACAGGAGAGTGTTGGGTTCTAGTGTGCTCTCAGGCAATACAGATATGTATAGTGGTATGTGAAGAAATAGTTGGTTAGCCATGAGTGTGGGGTTCCATACCCACACTCAGGCTCTAGTGTGTGTGGTTTCATACCCACACCTATTTGTTTCTAATTTCTTTTATTAGTAGTTTCTAATTTCTTTTATTAGTAGTTTCTAATTTCTTTTTAGTAGTTTCTAATTTCTGTTATTAGAAGTTTCTAATTTCTGTTAAATTGGGCTGGCTGGCCTTGTTGTCTTTAAATTTTGTTTATTTCACTAGAAGTTCAGGACTGTTATCAGTCTTGAACCCTAATGAATCTCAGGATCGAAGATAAGCAGAAAGAAAGAGGAGAGAAGAGAAAGAGGGAGAAGAAGCAGTAGAACACAAGGGTTGAAAGGAGGAGCAGAAGCTTCATGTTCTGCCGCCGCCACTTTAATTAATATTTATAGGTTATGCTCATTACATGGAAAGGACAGATCTGCCCTTAGTCTTTACATAACAAATAGAGTAAAACAAAGACTGAAATAAATAACAACTGAAACAACTAAATGACCAATAGCTAACCCTAGGCAGACTAGAATATCTTCTACCCCACGAACACAGTGGGACCGTAGCTGTGGGGCCCACTTCAGTGTTCTCTACACTCCCCCTCAAGTTGGGAATAAATGTTTATCATTCCCAACATGGATAGATCTGCCTCTAGCTTTTTCCGTGATGCAACTTTAGTGAGGATATCTACCAGTTGCATATTGGAGGTGATGTATGGGAGACATACTTCTTGTGATGAGACCCTCTCTCGTACAAAGTGTCGATCAACTTCAATATGTTTAGTCCTGTCATGCTGCACTGGGTTGTGTGCTATATTAATAGCCGCTTGATTATCACAATACAGCATCAGGGGCTTCTCATACTCAACACCCAAATCCTCAAGTAGTGATCTCAGCCAAAGAATTTCAGCCACTCCATTAGCCATTGACCTATACTCAGCTTCAGCACTGGATCGAGAGACAACACTTTGTTTCTTACTCCGCCAAGAAACCAAGTTACCTCCCACAAGAGCACAATATCCAGAGGTAGACCTTCTAACATCAACACTCCCAGCCCAATCGGCATCTGTATAGACTTCCACCTTCATGTGGTCATTGTTCTTGAATAGTATACCTCTACCCGGACATCTCTTCAAATATGCTAGTATTCTTTCTGCTGCTAGAAGGTGTGTGGTTCTAGGAGAATGCATGTACTGATTGATAACACTAACGGCATAACTGATGTCTGGTCGGGTAAAGCATAGATATAGGAGCTTTCCCACTAACCGTTGGAACATAACTTTGTCTTCAAGCAGCTCCCCACTCTCTGCATTAATCCTGTGGTTCTGTTCAATAGGTGTATCTGCAGGTTTGACACCTAGCTTTCCAGTTTTAGCCAAGAGATCTAACACATATTTCCTCTGAGAGACAAAGATCCCCTGCTTAGATCTAGCAACCTCAATACCCAAAAAATACCGTAGTGTACCCAGATCTTTCACCTCAAACTCTTGATGAAGAAGCTGTTTGAGGGACTCAATCTCATGGTTGTCGTTTCCTGTGACCACAATATCATCAACATAAACTACAAGTAGTGTCAGTGACGACTCCACCCTCTTGATGAATAATGTATGATCTGACTGGGCCTGTACATAACCGAACTTCCCAAGGGCTAGTCTGAATCTGTCGAACCAAGCTCTAGGTGACTGCTTCAAACCATACAAAGCCTTATTGAGCCGACAAACTTTCTTACCTGCCTCTGTATCATGGAATCCAGGAGGCAACTGCATGTAGACCTCTTCCTGCAAGTCCCCGTTCAGGAAAGCATTCTTAACATCCATTTGGTACAAAGGCCAAGCGTAGCTTGCTGCAAGAGATAATAGAACCCGAATGGTGGTCATCTTGGCTACCGGGGCAAATGTCCCCAAGTAATCTATACCATAAGTTTGAGTGAACCCCTTTGCAACTAGCCGAGCTTTGTACCTCTCAATGGAACCATCCGCATTATGCTTCACAGTAAATACCCACCTGCATCCAACTGGTTTCTTTCCTTTGGGCAAGTCAACTAGCTCCCAGGTATTATTTTTCAACAAGGCATCCATTTCAACTTGCATTGCACCTCTCCACTCTGGGACTGATAGGGCTTCTTGCACTGTTCTCGGAATAGGGACATCAGCAACAGAGGTGAGATAGGACCTGTAGGAAGGAGATAGGCGATCATAGGACAAAAACTGGGAGATGCAGTGGGCTGTAGATGTGGTGCAATGCCGTTTTCCTTTACGGAGGGCAATGAGAAGGTCAAGGTCATCTGCAGAGGGTGAGGTAGCAACAATGGAAGGAGTCTCTGTGGGCCCTGGGACTGTAATATCTGGACTTGGAGCCGTAGAAGAGATTGTATCTGCTGATGACTAGGATCAATCTGCCTGCATCGCCTATGATAGACTCTCAACTCCCGATCCCTTTGACCACCCTCGCTACTATAGCCCTCATCATCAACTGGAATAGGTAAGGGAACAGCCCCAAAGGTATTAACCCTGTCCTCACTGCACTCCTCCTCCCCCTGAAGAAAAAGACCCAAATCTCCACGCTCACTACTCTCCCCCTGAGGAGAGACCCGAGAATAGTAGGGTGTCTCCTCAAAGAAAGTGACATCCATGGATACAAACTTCTTCCCTGAGACAGGATCATAACAACAATAACCTTTTGAGTTTGTGCATAACCAATAAAGATGCATTTGGAGGCCTTGGGTTGAAACTTGGAGTGATTGGGACCAAGAAGCTGAACAAAACAGGTACAACCAAATGTCTTGAGGGGAATAGTGAACAACTCCTCATTGGGGTATAGAAGGGAAAAAGGAGGTTTCATATCAAGAACCCGAGAAAGAATCCGATTAATAAGATATACCGCCGTAAGGATAGCATCACCCCATAAGCGAAAAGGAACATTGGAGGTAAACATAATACTTCTAGCCACCTCCAAGATGTGCCTATTCTTCCTCTCTACAACCCCATTCTGCTGAGGTGTATGAGGACACGTGCTCTGGTGGATAACCCCATGATTAAGGAGGTACGATGCCAATGGCTTAGCAAAGTATTCCTTTGCATTATCAGATCTAAGTACTTTTATCCTGGCATCAAATTGTGTTAGGATCATTTGGTGGAAGTTTTGGGTCAGGACAGGCACCTCATCTCGTGATCGCATAAGATAAACCCATGAAAAACGGGTGTGGTCATCAACAAATAGCAAAAAATACCTGTACCCCCCCATAGAAGGAATGTGATATGGCCCCCAAACATCAGTATGCACAATATCAAAAGAACTATTACTCCTTTTATTACTCAATGAATAAGAGTTTGTACAATGTTTAGCCAACTCACAACTTTCACACTTCAACTGAGATGACTCAACAGACTCAAACAAAGTAGGAAACAGACTCTTCAAGGACCGAAAAGATAAATGACCCAATCGGTTATGCCACAACATAACCGGACTCACAACTTGAGAAACCAGTAACTTCTTATCCACTGACTCTTCCCGACGAGAACTCTCCCCGAGCAGATAGATCCCATTCGTCTCACAGCCAGTCCCAATCACCTTCTTCGTCTCCATGTCCTGAAAAACACATCGGTCAGGAAAGAAAGTTACTGAGCAGTTCAAATGTTTGGTAATGCTACTGACGGAAAGGAGGTTAGTATCCAGTTTAGGAACATGCAAGACAGAGGACAAGGATATAGTATCTGACAGTTTGATGTCACCCTTGCCAGAAATAGGGACAAGAGAGCCATCAGCTATAGATACTTTATCCCTACCAGAAGATAAGTGATAAGTAGTAAACAGAGAGGGCAAGCTGGTCATATGATCAGATGCACCTGAATCTATTACCCAACACGGTTCAGTAGTACCTGGAGCGGAGGCATGGTAGGCTGAGGCTCGAGTACTTGAGTGTGCAAAGGCCGATGTAGCTGGAGCTGATGATGACTGCGGTAACTGAGCTGAACTGCCAACTTCCTTCTCCAATTGTATTAGATCTGCCCGAACTGCAGCTAAGGTCTCTAATGGTGTGCCTCTCGTGCCAGATGAGGATGCTGAATCAGTAGTCGTAGCCACATGAGCATTACTCCTTTTATTTCTCAACTTTGCCGGGACCAAATGTGGATGCAGCTTCCAACATGTTTCTTTTGTGTGTTTAGGTTTCTTGCAATGCTCACACACCACATCCCTTTTATCTTCCTTCTTTCTGTCCCTCTCTGAATCACCCTCTGTTTTGGGTTTGACAGCTACCAAGGCAGGTGTAAGCGGCTGAGGTTGCATCATGACTTTCCTCCTGGTCTCTTCACTGTGCACTAAGGAGTATGCCTGAGAGAGGGTCACACTATCTCTGGTCAAGATCTGCTGCCTCACAATATCATATTCTGAATTCAGTCCTGCCAGAAACTCAAACACTCTGTTTGTCTCAATGTGCTTTCTATGTATATGAGCATCTTTGGGACTCTCCCACTCAAGAGTCTCTAAGTGATCAATCTCATGCCACAGGGACTGCAAGTTAGAGAAATAGACCGACACCGGTTTCTCTCCTTGTTTAAGGGCATTCACCTCACATTTCAACTCATATGCTCTGGCAACATTAAGGGGTTGGGAGTAAGTCTCTTTCATCACATTTCATATCTCCTTGGCTGTCTTTGCCCATAAGTAATTTCGGCTGATATGGGGCTGCATTGAATTACAGAGCCATGTCATAACCAAGTAGTTTTCTTGGACCCACTTGGTATATGTAGGGTCTCCCTTGGAAGGTTCTGCTACATCTCCCAAGAGATACCCTACTTTGCCCCTTCCCCCAATAACCATCATGGCTGATTGGGCCCATTCCAAGTAGTTTGATCCATCAAACTTTACGGTTGTAATCTGAAAACCTGTCTCAGAACCACCACCATAACTGATGTTCCCAAAACTGCCTTCTGCTTGATTCTTAAGCTCCATTTCAGTCAAGAACCAGAAGTATCAAAGATTATGGTTACTACAGTCAAAACCAGCACTAGAGGTCCCAACAACAGTAACAAAATCAGTGGAGAACCAATCTGTACTCACGATAGATGTAAATGAAATATATATAAGACTGATCTGAAATCAATAACCACACACAACAGCAACAGTCCGAATTGTTTTCACCCCTTCAAAAGTGTTTGAAACCCCAAAAGAAGACTGAAACACAGTTTGAAGGGCAATCTGATATGCTGAAGCCAATTCGAGGTTTTAATCAGTCCTAAGAGCCTTACGGATAAGGTTTGTATTAGGGTAAATATGAAACCCTAAAACTGATCAATGTTGAGGAGAATTCTAGGGTTTGCCGAAGGAATAAGATCACAAGTTTCGGCCTAATACTAGGGTTTGCCGTAGGGATAGGACAAAACCCTAGAGAAACCCTAGAGAATAGAGAGATAAAACCCTAGAGTAGTTCGGCCACCCTTACTGGATAGGTCCAACCTATCTTTTCTGATGTTACTTCTCTCAGAAAGTACAAAACTTACAGTAGAATGCAGTTCGCTGCCTACCAAGGTTACCCGAACCCTAGCCTTCTCTGATTCTTCCTGATCACCAACTTGCTACAACTGTTATACTTCTTCAAACAGCTGCTAATCCTCTGGAGATCTCCAAGAACCAGTCGACGAACTCTGCTTTCTCAGTCTTCCAGCCTTAGATGGTTCTCATGTGGTCGGCTGGACTAGACTCACATGACAGAACTTGGCTCTGATACCAACTAGAAGTTCAGGACTGTTATCAGTCTTGAACCCTAATGAATCTCAGGATCGAAGATAAGCAGAAAGAAAGAGGAGAGAAGAGAAAGAGGGAGAAGAAGCAGTAGAACACAAGGGTTGAGAGGAGGAGCAGAAGCTTCATGTTCTGCCGCCGCCACTTTAATTAATATTTATAGGTTATGCTCATTACATGGAAAGGACAGATCTGCCCTTAGTCCTTACATAACAAATAGAGTAAAACAAAGACTGAAATAAATAACAACTGAAACAACTAAATGACCAATAGCTAACCCTAGGCAGACTAGAATATCTTCTACCCCGCGAACACAGTGGGACCGTAACTGTGGGGCCCACTTCAGTGTTCTCTACAATTTCCTATTCTTGTAAGGATCCTAAAAGATATAAATAAAGGAGTGTATGGGGCAGCAGATCATTCACCACTGAACTCCTTCTTTCTTTTCTCCTCTCTTCACACTTCTCTCTCTCTCTCTCTCTCTCTCTCACTTTCTCTCTCTCTTTCTCTCTTTTCTTCTCTTCAAACCTGTAATACAGTAAACAGTTCTTTTTTTTCTTTCAAGTTGGTATCAGAGCCTTAGATCTAGGGTTTCTCATGTGGATTTAATTCAGCTGACCACATCAGAATTGTTTAGGGCTGAAAGTTCAAAAAGATCCTTATTTCGGCCGATTCTTGGAGGCTGCAAGAAAGCTTTAACAGCTGTCATAAGATTGGAGAGAGCTTCTTGTAATCAGGAAGAATCAGGCAGGAATTGAGTGATCAAGATCGATTCTTGGTCAAGATTGGAGGTGCCGATCAGTTTTTTTCTTGGTTCTTTGATCAAGATTCAAGGTGCTGACAGTAATAGATTGATCAAGTTTGAAGACTGAAGGTAGAAATCAGTTTTTTGGGCTTTTTTCTTCATAAAGTAAGTACCTTTTCTTGAGATTGATACTCAAAAGGACTTTGTTATTCGTTCAGAGAGGTATGGATAGAAAATCTCAGGACTGATATCAATCCCAGGACAGTAGTTGACTGTTATCTAACTGCAAAGTCATTGTCCTAGGTGGGTTGTTATCAACCTTGAAATACAGTTTTTTCTTGTCACAGTAGTTTAAAGCCTCTTCTTAACTTAGAATGGAGTGCAAGAAACATAAACATACTAAGGACACCTGTTGGAAGTTGCACCCTCATCTAGTTCCAGCAAAGCTCAGAAGTAAGAAAGGGAATGCCAATATAGATGTCAATACTGATAGTAGAACTTCATCAGGCACAAGGGACACTCCTCTAGATACCCAAGCTGCAGTCTGAGCTGCTCTGACTCAGCTAGAAAATGAATTTAGTAATTCAGCTCAGCCTACAATAGCTCAACGGCCTACTTCAGCCCTTGCTCATACAAGTACAAGAGCTACTGCTTGTCATGCTTCTGTCCCAGGTAATACTAGACCTTCCTAGGTAATAGATTCAGGTGCTTCAGATCATATGACCAGCATATCTACTCAATTTAGCACCTATTGTTTATCCTCTAGGAGAGACAAAGTTTCTATTGCTGATGGCTCTCTTGTACTAATTTCTAGAAAGGGAGACATCAGATTATCAGATACCATCACCCTATCCTTAGCTTTGCATGTTCCCAAGCTTAGTGCTAACTTACTTTCAGTTAGTAGTATTACTAAAAAACAAAACTGTTCGTTAACTTTTTTCCCTGATCAGTGTATTTTTTAGGATCTGGAAACAAAGAAGGTGATTGGGATTGGCTGTGAGGATATGCCCTACTATCATAAGCCTTCTCCTTAGGGGGAGAATAGTGAGGGAGGGATTTAAGTTCCAGCTCCAAGAGTTCCTTTACCTGTCCCGGTTACTGAGGGGGGGAGTTGCGAAGAAGGTTGTAAAAAATGCAGGGAGTTGAGGGTGTATCACAGAAAGTGGTGGAGGCAGGTTGATTCTCGTACTCAACAGCAATCTAGGCCAGTTCCAACATCTTCTACAGCTCCAAATGCAAGCATTACTATTGCTCCCACTGTTGATTCCACTGTTATAGAGGTTCAGCCTTCACCGACAGATGACCTTGATCTTCCAATTGCTATTCGTAAAGGAAAGCGACGTTGCACCTCATCCACTGCCCATTGCATCTCAGTTGAAAAACAGCCCACTTGATGTATGGAACTGTTTGAGATTAGATGCAAACCAGAAAATGAACAAACAGGAGAAGAAGAGAAGAGAGAGCTAGCGGCAATGAGTGTTAGAGAGTAAGAAGTTCGAACATAACCTCTCTCTAACACTCTAAACATCTTATTAATAAGTTAATCTTTGACAAATTACAGAGAGGCCCTTGAGTGAGCAGGAAAATACAAAAAACAGAATATTACAGAGTATGGGCCCAGAATAAGGCCCACAACAGAGAGAAACATAACATAACATGAAATGACAGTCTATGGGCCATTCGGCCCATCTTCTCTACACTCCCACTCAAGCTGAGCATAGATGTTAATCATGCCCAGCTTGCCAGTGTCATGTTGAAGCCTTGCCTTGGAAATGCCCTTGGTGAGAAAATCTGCCAGTTGTCTGAGCATAGATGTTAATCATGCCCAGCTTGCCAGTGTCATGTTAAGCCTTGCCTTGGAAATGCCCTTGGTGAGAAAATCTGCCGGTTGTCCTTCATAAGTAATGAATGGAAGACACACTTCACCGGAGGAGACTCTTTCACGAATAAAGTGTCTATCAACCTCAATATGATTGGTTCTATCATGTTGTACCGAGTTGTGAGCAATGTTGATGGCAGCCTGATTATCACAGTACAACATCATGGGTTTGTCATGATCTACCCCAAGTTCTTCCATTAAGGACCTTAGCCACAATAATTTCGAGACTCCATGTGCCATGGCTCTATATTCTGCTTCTACGGAGGATCGAGCCACAACTGTTTGTTTCTTACTCCTCCAAGAGACAACATTACCAGCCACCAGACTGCAATACCCTGAAGTAGATCTTCTATCATCAATATTTCCAGCCCAATCAGCATCAGTATAGGCTTCAAGTTTCAGATGACCATGTTTGGCAAATAGAATTCCTTTTCCTGGAGAGCCTTTCAGATAGCACAAAATCCGTTCTGCTGCTGCCATATGGGTATCTCTAGGAGCATACATGAACTGGCTAATGCAACTGACAGCATACGCGATATCTGGCCTAGTCATGCACAGGTACAAAAGCTTCCCAAGAAGTCTCTGAAAGACCCCTTTGTCTTCCAACAAAGTTCCATCCGAAGCTGAAAGTTTGTGACTCATATCAATAGGAGTTGCAACTGGTCTTGCACCCAATTTTCCAGTTTCAGACAACAAATCAAGGACATATTTTCTCTGGGATATAAGAATCCCATCCCTGGATCTGGCAACTTCTATGCCAAGGAAATATCTCAACTCCCCCAGATCCTTAATCTCAAATTCTGTACGGAGGAAAGACTTAAGGCCCAGAATGCCAGAGGCATCATCACCAGTCACTATAATGTCATCAACATACACAATGAGATACACTGCTAGAGACCCACTTTTCTTCACAAAAAGAGTATGATCTGACTGTGTCTGAACATAGCCGAATTTAACAAGTACAGCTCTAAATCTCTCAAACCAGGCTCTAGGAGATTGTTTGAGGCCATAAAGAGATTTCTTCAGTTTACATACCTTTCCTTGCATATCTTTCCCATACATTCCTGGAGGAAGACACATGTAGACCTCCTCATGTAAGTCACCATTCAGAAATGCATTCTTTACATCTAACTGATAGAGAGGCCAATCAAAGTGAGCTGCCAGAGATAAAAGAACCCTCACAGATGTCATCTTAGCAACAGGGGCAAAAGTCTCCAGATAGTCAATCCCATATGTCTGTGTGTAGCCCTTTGCAACAAGTCTGGCCTTGTACCTCTCAATAGTCCCATCTGCCCTGTATTTAATGGTAAAAACCCACTTGCATCCAACTGGATCCTTCCCTTCAGGAAAATCCACCACCTCCCAAGTACCATTTTCATGTAGAGCATCCATTTCAGCCTGCATGGCATCTCTCCATTCTGGAATCCCAAGAGCTTCTGATACAGACCTAGGAATGGGGTTAGAAGCAACTGAAGAGAGGTAGGCACAATATGAAGGGGAAAGTAGCTCATAAGAAAGGTGTTTGGAAATGCAGTGTGCAGTACACTTCCGCTTTCCTTTCCTAACAGTAATGGGGACATCAAGATCTGGGAAGGGGGATTCCAAGGGAGCTGAAGCAATACCTGTTATCTCATCTGTGATTGGGAGGGTATGAGCCTCATCTATTGTAAGGGAAACCACTTGCTCATTTCTGGATCTCTGCCTTTGATACACTTTGGGATTATAGGTAGGACGAGGAGGTAAAGAAATAGGAGCACTAGGACAAGAGGAATGAAGTGGCTGATCCTCCTTTGATTCATTTTGTGAGGATACAGATTTGTCAAGAGACTGAACTGGGACAGGAAGGGGAAGAGCAAAAACTTGTGACAGACTCTCCCCCTGTTGACAATGTCCTTCCTGAGAGGAACCATAAAAAGGAGAAAGTTCATCAAAGGTAACATCCATAGAGACATGTCTGGTGCCAGTCTTTGGATCAAAACAACAATAACCCTTTTGTGTGGGAGAGTAACCGAGGAAGATGCATTTGTGGGCTTTTGGTTCAAACTTGTGTCTCTACACACTTGGAATGTGAACATAACAGGTACAACCAAACACACGAAGAGGAATTGGGAAGAGATCCTTATCTGGATGAAGAAGACTGAAGGGGGATTTAAACCCTAAAACCCTGGATGGCATACGGTTTATGAGATAGGTAGCAGTAAGTACAGCATCACCCCAAAATCTTGTGGGAACATGTGAGGCAAATAAAAGGCTCCTTGCAACTTCAACAATATGTCTATTTTTTCTCTCAGCAACTCCATTTTGTTCAGGGGTTCTAACACAGGAGCTTTGGTGAATAACCCCCATGTCAGTCATTGCTAGGTCTTAAGTCATTAGTTATTGGGCCTAAACTTGTTTAATGTTTTATTTGTCTAGGTGTCCCATCACTATTCAGGGGCATTCTAGTCCATTCATGTAACACTATGTGATAAACATATATATAAGACAGTAGGGTCGGCTGAAAGGTTTTGAGCCGCCATTCTCAAACTTTCTCCTCTTCTTCTTCGGCTGCTGTGTTCCAGCAAACATGGTATCAGAGCATTAATCCATCTCCTGGTTACAGCTGCCACCACCTTTTCTACTCTTATCTATTCCTTCTTTTTTCTTCTCTATCTTGGTCGCTGTGAAGAAACCTATTTTTGACCGTAGAACACAGCAAGATCTATATCTAGGGTTTCCCTTGGTTGTAGGGTCCAAGGGGAGTTTGTCCCAGAAGCTGATGCCCTACTAGACTCCTTACAGCAGGTAGTAGCCATTCAGCTGCTAAGAGAGATCTGTGTGAAACAGATCTAAGTGGAAGGACTGATTTTGGCAGTCCTAATACAAGTCGTAGGGGTGATTACAGTCTACGACAGCATAAGTCAAAGCCCAGCAGAAGTCAGCACAGTGCAGCGGTGGGTTGCTCTTGGTTTCAGATCTATTACGAGTTCTCAGGACTGTAACAACCTCGGTAAGTCTGAAACAGTATTCTTTGTACTGAGTTTGCAATCGTGATCATTGTAAGAGGGAGGAGATGTCTTCAATATTGGGGGGAAGTGTCTTCTAGGGATAATAGATCTGGTGGGAGGTCTCCTAATCTGGAGAATCCAAATCTGCACAGCTTGCAGATCACCAGTGTGTTGTTGGATAAATACAATTTCAGAGAATGGTCTGTTTCTGCCATGCTCTTCATTACTTCTCGGGAACTCACGGGTTATTTAGATGGGCAGAAGAAGGAACCTGAAGTGGGTAGTGTGGAGTACGCAGTTTGGCGTAAGGAGAATGCTACTGTTATGTCCTGGCTGCTTGCTTCAATGACTCCAAGAGTAGCCAGGACTGTTCAACACTTTTCCACTGCTGCAAAGATTTGGGAGAAAGTGTCTAAAACTTATGGACAGAGAAATAACAATGCCAGAATTTATAGGCTAAGCCAAGACATTGCTGCCTTGAGACAAGAAGATATGACAGTTGCAACATATTTTGCAACCCTAGAAGGACTATGGGAAGAGCTTGATCGCCACCTTATTCTTGATTGGGAGAATGCCAAAGACAAGGAGAGGCATGATAAACAAATTGAAGAGGGGAGGGCCTTGAAGTTCTTGGCTGGTTTAGACCCAATGTATGAGAGCATAAGGTCTCAAATTTTGGGAAGGGATGAAATGCCAGATTTACATCATGTTTATTGTCTAGTAAGGAATGAAGAGGTTAGGAGGAAAGAGATGCAAGTTGGCACTCAAATACAGTCAGCTGAACAGCCTGTTGAACATTCAGTCCCGATTTCTTCAAATCAAAACGGGAAAAAGTATTCAGACAAGAGGCATCTTAAGTGCACTCATTGTGGAGGTGAAAGGCATGTAAAAGAGACGTGTTGGGTTCTTTATCCTCATCTGAAACCAGCTGACTTGAGGAAAGACAAGAAGCACCAGAAGGGTCAAGCAGCAAGTGGGAACCTTGTTACTAGTCACAGTGGTGATAGCACAAAGAACACATCAACAGTTGCTTCTTCTCCCATGGGACAGACTGCTAATTCCTCCATTTCCGGGTCCTTGGGTTTCATTGCTGATGAAGTAGAGGTCCTTAGACGGGTTACCTTGGGTTTCACTGCTGATGAGGTAGAGGTCCTTAGCTGGGTTTTAACCCGTCTAAGGACTAATTCTCTTGTTTCCACCTCCCTTGCTAGATCAGGTATTGTCTCCGCTATTAGTGCAACTAGTTCTATTGACTCTACTTCTTGGATTATTGATTCCGGTGCAACTGACCACATGACACATATGCCCTCTTTATTTTCTTCCTATCACTTATTGTCTGGTCAAGATAAGATGAGAGTTGCTGACGGTTCTCTCTCCACCATCTCTGGGAAAGGGGTGGTTGACCTAAGCAAGGACCTCTCTTAAATTTGTTCTGCATGTTCCCAATCTTACTTCCAATCTCTTATCTGTTTCAAAGCTTACCAAGAATTTGAACTATAGCATAACCTTTATTCCTTCTCATTGTGTCTTTCATGATAGATTGACGAAGAGAACGATTGGGAGCAGTATGAGTATGGAGGTCTCTACTATTTTGATGCAGACATCAATTCGGCTTTACAAACATCTGCTGCTAGTATTCAGAATAATACGGAGTCAATAGCTAGGTTACATTTGTGGCATGCTAGGCTAGGTCATTTACCTTTTTCATCATTGGAAGGGTTGTTTCCTGAATTATTCAAGGGTATTTCAGGTCAAAGTTTAGTTTGTGAAGTGTGTCAGTTGTCAAAACAATGTAGAACTATTTATCCAGTTTCTAGTAATGAAATTCAAGCTCCTTTTGATTAGGTTCATTCTGATGTTTGGGGCCCTTCACCTCTTGTTTCTATTGATGGCTTTCGTTACTTTATCAGTTTTATTGATCACTACTCACGATGCACATGGATCTACTTGTTAAAAGGACGTGATGAAGTGCCACGGATAACCATGGCATTTTGTAAAATGATTGAAACACAATTTGACAAGAAGATTAAGCAATTCTGGTCAGACAATTCTGCTGAATATTTTGAAAGATCCTTGAACCTGTTCATGGAGGATGTTGGCATGCTACATCAGTCATCTTGTGCTAGTACCCCTCAACATAATGGGGTTGCTGAGCGCAAGAATAGACACCTATTGGAGACCGCTTGAGCCTTACTATTTCAGCACAAGGTTCCCAAGCACTACTAGTCTCAAGCAGTCCTTACCGCATCATATCTGATAAATCGGATGCCATCCAAGGTGTTGGGTATGAAAACTCCTTTCTCTATCCTTTGTCCTAATCTTCCAGACTTTCATTGTCCACCTAGATTCTTTGGTTGTGTATGTTTTATACATGTAAAGGATCCAAAGAAGACCAAGCTAGATCCTAGGGCTATGAAATGAATCTTTCTAGGGTACTCTCCTACCCAGAAGGGTTACAAGTGTTATGATCCCACCACCAAGAAGAAATATATCACAAAAGATGTATTTTTTGAGTCTCAATCCTATTTTCGTTCATCCCAAAATCCTCTTCAGGGGGAGACTAGTGGGATGGAAGAGGATTCTTCTTCCCCCTCCTTTTTTGTGCCTCTTTCTACCTCGGGCCTTCCATCTTCTCCTCCTGATCCTCCTAGTTGTAGCATCCCAGGTGAACCTAGTGAGGCTCCCATTGTACCTGTTACCACTCTTGATGCTGCAGATGTTACTGAGGACTCCAGTAGGCAACAAAAAGATATAAGAATCACCTACAACAGAAGGAAAAAGGGCCCTCTAAATCATGGTAGCAACCAATCGGACTCGGATAAACCTGTCTCAGCAACTCCAGGTAATCTTATCACACATACTTCTGATTTGGATCTCCCTATTGCTCTTCGTAAGTCTACCCGTTCTTGTACTATCTGACACCCCATTGCTGAATTTGTTTCTTACTCACGTTTATCTCCTCATTATTATTCCTTTGTGTCTGCTCTCTCTCCTCCGTGCATGTCCCTACTAGGTACTCAGAGGCAATGTCTAACCCAAGATGGAAAGAGGCTATGAATGAAGAAATGAAAGCCTTAATGAAAGCAAGGACTTGGAAATTAATGGATCTACCAGAAGGGAGAGCACTGTTGGATGCTAGTGGGTGTTCACTGTAAAGCATAGGGAGGACGGGTCCATTGAAAGGTACAAGGCCAGACTTGTGGCAAAGGGGTTTACTCAAAAGGAAGGGATTGACTACAAAGAAACCTTTGCTCCAGTAACGAAGCTCAGCACAATCCGGGTTTTATGGTCATTAACCCCAAACTTCTCATGGGAGCTACATCAGCTGGATGTGAAGAATGCTTTCCTAAATGGCGAACTACATGAAGAGGTATTCATGGATCATCCACCAGGTTATGTTTTTGATAGGAAAGTGTGTAAACTGAGGAAAGCATTATATGGTCTTAAGCAGTCTCCTCGAGCTTGGTTTGAGAAGCTTTGTGGGGCCATGAAGAAAGTGGGGCAGATCATACCTTGTTCATAAGGAAACAAACTAGCAAACTTACAACACTCGTTGTCCATGTGGATGATACGGTGATCACTGGGGATGATCTGGAAGAGATAAAAAGATTAAAGGAGTTCTTGGCTTCTGAGTTTGAGATCAAAGACTTGGTCCATCTGAGATACTTCCTTGGTATTGAAGTTGCTAGGTCAAAAGAGGGCATCTATATATGTCAGCAGAAGTATGTCCTTGACCTCCTAGAAGAGACAGGTATGATGGGGCGTAGGCCAGCAAATACTCCAATAGAACAGAACCATGGTCTACAGGAATCAGTAGGAGAGGACTACCTTGATAAAGAGATATACCAAAAGCTGGTAGGGAAGTTGATATATCTATCTCTCACTTGACCAGATATTGCCTATGTTGTACATGTTGTCAGCCAGTTCATGCACTCTCCAAAGATCCCTCATATGAGAGTAGTGGAAAGGATTCTTAGGTACTTGAAGACTTGCCCAGGAAAAGGAATTTTGTTCAGAAAACATAATAAATTTGAAATTGAAGCGTATACTAATGCAGATTGGGCCGGTTTTGTTGGGGGTAGGAAGTCAACTTCTAGGTATTGCACGTTTGTTGGAGGGAATCTGGTTACATGGCGGAGTAAAAAGCAGAATGTGGTTGCTAGATCAAGTGTAGAGGCTGAATATCGAGCTATGGCTCATGGTGTTGCTGAACTTTTGTGGCTTATGATCCTTCTTAGTGAGCTTAGGATAAAGATCGAGTGTCCTCTCAGGTTGTACTGTGACAACAAGGCTGCCATCAACATTGCAAATAAACCGGTGCAACATGATAGGACGAAACATATTGAGATTGACTGACACTTCGTTAGAGAAAGAATAGTCTCAGGGGAACTCTGCTTTCCTTATACTCCTTCTGAGATGCAAATTGCAGATGTGCTAACAAAAGGGCTAGCTTCAACGAAATTCTTAGACTTACTTGGCAAGCTAAACATGACTGGTATCCATGCTTAGCTTGAGGGGGAGTGTTGGTTCAGCTGATTTAATGTATATGTTAGTCATTGTCGGGTCTTAAGTCATTAGTTATTGGGCCTAAACTTGTTTAATGTTTTATTTGTCTAGGTGTCCCATCACTAATCAAGGGCACTCTAGTCCATTCATGTAACACTATGTGATAAACATATATATAAGATAGTAGGGTCGGCTAAAAGGTTTTGATCCGCCATTCTCAAACTTTCTCCTCTTCTTCTCTTCTTCTTCTTCAGCTGTTGTGTTCCAGCAAACACCTTAAATAACACCTTCACAAAGAATTTGAATTGAAAGACCTAGGAAAGTTACACTATTTCCTAGGAATTGAGGTAGCTCGACCTAAGCATGGCATTTTCATCTCCCAAAGGGAGTATGTTCTGGACTTATTGGAAAAAACTGGCAAGTTAGGAGCGAAACCTGCTGATACTCCAATTGAGCCTAACTATAAGATAAGTGTAGAAAGTGGAGAACTCCTTGAGGACAGGGATCTGTACCAAAGGCTGGTCGGGAAACTTCTTTATCTCTGTCTAACCCGACCAGATATTTCCTATGCCATTAGTGTTGTTAGTCAATACATGCATTCTCCTAGGACCACCTATCTCCTTGCAGTAGAAAGGATCCTTTCCTAGTTAAAAAGATGTCCAGGGAGGTATACTCTTCAAGAATAATGGTCATATGAAAATAGAAGTGTATACAGTTGCGGATTGGGTTGGATGTGTTGATGATAGGAGTTTCACCTTTGGATATTATGCATTTGTGGGGGGAAATCTTGTTTCCTGGAGAGAAGCAAGAAACAAAATGTTATTGCTCGCTCCAGTGCAAAAGCGGAATACAGATCCATGGTCAATGGTGTTGCAGAAGTGTTATGGTTGAGATCCTTCCGAGAGCGAGTTGCATCTCAAGAAGTATGCCTTCCTTACACTGCCTTAGACATGCAATTAGCTTATCACTTCACCAAAGCAGTCACAAAAGGCAAATTGGAGACAGATCTACGCAAGTTGGGCATGACAAATATCTACTCCCAACTTGAGAGGGAGTCAAGAAATAGTTGGTTGGCCACAAGTGTTGTTTTCCATACCCACACTTAGGCTCTAGTGTGTGTGGTTTCATACCCACACCTAGTTGTTTCTAATTTCTGTTGTTAGAAATTTCTAATTTCTGTTAAGTTGGGCTGGCTGGCCTTATTGTTTCTAATTTTTGTTTATTTCCTATTCTTGTAAGGATCCTAAATGCTATAAATAAAGGAGTGTATGGGGCAGCAGATCATTCACCACTGAACCCCTTCTTTCTTTTCTCCTCTCTTCACTCTTTTTCACTCTCTTTCTCTCTTTTCTTCTCTTCAAACCTGTAATACAGTAAACAGTTCTTCTTCTTCTTGCAAGTGTATGATAACTGTTAAAAGGTTGTTTAATGTTCAGTATTAGTACTTCAGGGGTACTATTGTAATTTCCATTTATTTGTGGTCACTTCTAATATAAATACAAGAGCTGGCACTGCCATCTCAACTTTTTGGCTCTCAAACTTCTTTTCTTCTCTTCCTCTCTTCTCCTTTCTAAAGTGCCTTTTTTTCCTTCATCAGTTGCTGGTTTTTTTTTTTTTTAAAAGAAGCCAAAGAATAGCATCGGACTGATCTGAGAAGGGTTTTTTCACAGGTTTTTTCTTTTTGCATGGTCGTGTACCAAGACAGAACCTGTAACAGGTTCAATTCATTGATGTGAGGTGATCAGCACCTGTTTTTCTATCTTTTTTGTGGATCGTGTGATCCTTGTGATGTGTTTGTAGGTTGGTGATGACCTGTATGTGTTATAACAGCAGTCTTGTGGTGTACTTGTAGGTTGGTGATGACCTATGTGTTGTAACAACAGTAAGGTGAAAATTACTGACCAGTTTTGATTTTTAGTAATACTACTAACTGAAAGTAAGTTAGCACTAAGCTTGGAAAGATGCAAAGCTGAGGATAGGGTGATGGTATCTGATAATCTGATGTCTCCCTTACCAGAAATTGGTACAAAAGAGCCATCAGCAATAGAAACTTTGTCTCTCCCAGAGGATAAACAATAGGTACTAAATAGAGTAGATATGCTGGTCATATGATTTGAAGCACCTGAATCTATTACCCAGGAAGGTCTAGTATTACCTGGGATAGAAGCATGACAAGCAGTAGCTCTTGTACCTGTATGAGCAAGGGCTGAAGTAGGCTGTTGAGCTGATGTAGGCTGAGCTGAATTACTAAATTCATTTTCTAGCTGAGTCAGAGCAGCTTGGGCTGCAGCTAGGGTATCTAGAGGAGTGTCTCTTGTACCTAATGAAGTTGTGCTATCAGTATTGACATCCATATTAGCATTCCCTTTCTTATTTCTGAGCTTTGATGGAACTAGATGAGGGTGCAACTTCCAACAGGTGTCCTTAGTATGTTTAGGTTTCTTGTAGTTTTCACATATTAAGTCCTTCTTAGCTTCCTTCTTCTCCTTATCCCCCCTAGATTTAGGTCTATCTGCTACCAAGGCTGATTCGGAGGGTTGTTGCTGCAACATAACCTTTCTCCTAGTTTTTCACTATGCACTAGGGAATAGGCTTGTGATAAAGTCACACTATCTCTTGTCAACAACTGTTGTCTCACAATGTCATATTCAGAGTTCAGGCTAGCTAGGAACTCAAAAACTCTGTTAGTTTCAACCTGCTTTCTATATGTTTGTGCATCTTTCTGGCTCTTCCACTCAATTGTTTCAAGATGGTCAATTTCATGCCACAGGGATTTTAAGTTTGAAAAGTAAACAGAGACCTGCTTCTCTCCTTGCCTCAGATTTTTAACCTCAAATTTTAGCTCATAAGCCCTAGTAACATTAAGAGGCTAAGAGTAAGTTTCCTTCATAACATCCCATATTTCCTTAGCTGTTTTGGCCCACAAGTAGTTTCAGATGATGTGTGGCTGCATAGAGTTGCACAGCCATGTCATCACCAAAAAAATTTCTTGGACCCACCTAGCATAAGTAGGGTCCTCCTTGGAGGGTACCTTCACATCCCCTAGCAAGAAGTTCAATTTTCCTCTACCCTCAATAGCCATCATAGCTGATTGAGCCCATTCCAAGTAGTTTGATCCATCAACAGTTGTAATTTGAAAGGTGTTTTTAGTCATGTTACCTGAACCACCAGTCCCAAAAGCACCTTCCCCCTGGTTCTTGTACTCCATTCTAAGTTAAGAAGAGGCTTTAAAATACTGGGACAAGAAAAAACTGTATTTCAAGGCTGATAACAACCAACCTAGGACAATGATTTTGCAGTTAGATAACAGTCAACTACTGTCCTGGGATTGATATCAGTCCTGAAATTTTCTATCCGTACCTCTCTAAATGAATAACAAAATCCTTTTGAGTATCAATCTCAAGAAAAGGTAAAACTGATTGCTACCTTCAGCCTTCAAACTTGATCAATTGATTACTGTCAGCACCTTGAATCTTGATCGAAGAACCGAGAAAAAGGAAAACTTACCGGCACCTCCAATCTTGATCAAGAATCGATCTTGATCACTTAATTCCTCCCGGATTCTTCTTGATTACAAGAAGCTCTCTCCAATCTTAGGACAGCTGCCAAAGCCTTCTTGCAACCTCCAAGAATCATCCAAAATAATTATCTTTCTGAACTTTCAGTCCTAAACAATTCTCATGTGGTCGGATGAATTAAATCCACATGAGAAACCCTAGATCTAAGGCTCTAATACGAACTTGAAAGAAGAAGAAGAACTGTTTACTGTATTACAGGTTTGAAGAGAAGAAAGAGAGAGAGAGAGAGAGAGAGAGAGAGAGAGAGAGAGAGAGAAAGAGTGAAGAAAGGAGAAAAGAAAGAAGGGGTTCAGTGGTGAATGATCTGTTGCCCCATACACTCCTTTATTTATAGCTTTTAGGATCCTTACAAGAATAGGAAATAAACAAAAATTAGAGACAACAAGGCCAGCCAGCCCAATTTAACAGAAATTAGAAACTAAAGAAATTAGAACTACTAAAAAGAAATTAGAAACTACCAATGAAAGAAATTAGAAACAACTAGTTGTGGGTATGAAACCACACACACTAGAGCTTGGGTGTGGGTATGGAACCCCACACTCGTGGCTAACCAACTATTTCTTCAAAACTGAAATCCAAGACTTGTTTGCTTCGTGTGGATCACTTCATTGTAGTTCATGAGCCAAAACACTCCAACAAAATGGTGTTGTAGAAAGAAAGAACTACCATCTTCTTGAAGTGGCTCGAGGATTATTGATTCATAAAATTGTCCCAAAATGTTTATGGGTTGAGTCTATCTTATGTGCTGCATATCTCATTAATTGCATGTCATCTCGATGGCTAGAGTGCAAGGCCCCACATCAGCTCTTATTTCCCAAGGCTCCCATATTTTCTATTCCTATACGCGTGTTTGGTGGCCACTATTTTATTCAAAAACTTATCTCCAACTTGTAGTAAACTGGACCCTCATGCTATTCCTTGTATTTTCATAGGGTACCCCACATATCAAAAGGGGTACCAATGTCTTGATCCCATCTCTCAAAAATACTAGGTTTCTATGGATGTCTCTTTATTTGAGGGTGAACCTTTATTTCTTGTTTCTCCTTAGGGGGAGTATAGGAATGAGGAGAAACAAGTTCAGCTCCCTCCTCTTCTTGATCCTCCTCCCTTTTGGAAGTTGTACCGCAGTTGAAAACAGTCCTCTTGATGTATGGAACTGCTTGAGATTAGAAGCAAACCAGAAAATAAACAAACAAGAGAGGAAGAAGAGAGAGAGCTGGCGGCACTGAGGGTTAGAGAGTAAGAGGTTCGAACATAACCTCTCTCTAACACTCTAAACATTTTATTAAGAAGTTAATCTTTGAAATATTACAGAGAGGCCCTTGAGTGAGAAAGAAAATACAAAAAACAGAACATTGCAGAGTATGGGCCCAGAATAAGGCCCATTACAGAGGGAAACATAACATAACATGAAATGATAGTCTATGGGCCATTCAGCCCATCTCCTCTACACTGCCCCTCAAGCTGAGCATAGATGTTAATCATGCCCAGCTTGCCAGTGTCATGTTGAATCCTTGCCTTGGAAATGCCCTTGGTGAGGAAATCTGCCAATTGTCCTTCAGAAGTAATGAATGGAAGACACACTTCACCGGAGGAGACTCTTTCACGAATAAAGTGTCTATCAACCTCAATATGTTTGGTTTTATCATGTTGTACCGGGTTGTGAGCAATGTTGATGGCAGTCTGATTATCACAGTACAACATCATGGGTTTGTCATGATCAATCCCAAGTTCTTCCAATAAGGACCTTAGCCACAATAATTCTGAGACTCCATATGCCATGGCTCTATACTCTGCTTCTACGGAGGATTGAGCCACAACTGACTGTTTCTTACTCCTCCAAGAGACAACATTACCAGCCACCAGACTGCAATACCCTGAAGTAGATCTTCTATCATCAATATTTCCAGCCCAATCAGCATCAGTATAGGCTTCAAGTTTCAGATGACCATGCTTGGTAAAGAGAATTCCTTTTCCTGGAGAGCCTTTCAGATAGCACAAAATATGTTCTACTACTGCCATATGAGTATATCTAGGAGCATGCATGAACTGGCTAATACAACTGACAGCATACGCAATATCTGGCCTAGTCATGCACAGGTACAGAAGCTTCCCAAGAAGTCTCTGAAAGACCCCTTTGTCTTCCAACAAAGTTCCATCTGAAGTTGAAAGTTTGTGACTCATATCAATGGGAGTTGCAGCTGGTCTTGCACCCATTTTTCCAGTTTCAGACAACGAATCAAGGAAATATTTCCTCTGGGAAATAAGAATCCCATCCATGGATCTAGCAACTTCTATGCCAATGAAGTATCTCAACTCCCCCAGATCCTTAATCTCAAATTTTGTACGAAGGAAAGACTTAAGGTCTAGAATGCCTGAGGCATCATCACCAGTCACTATAATGTCATCAACATACACAATGAGATACACTCCTAGAGATCCGCTTTTCTTCACAAAAAGAGTATGATCTGACTGTGTCTGAACATAGCCGAATTTAACAAGTGCAACTTAAATCTCTCAAACCAGGCTCTAGGAGATTGTTTGAGGCCATAAAGTGATTTCTTCAATATACATACCTTTCCTTGCATATCTTTCCCATACATTCCTGGAGGAAGACACATGTAGACCTTCTCATATAAGTCATCATTCAGAAATGCATTCTTTACCTCTAACTGATAGAGAGGCCAATCAAAGTGAGCTGCCAGAGATAAAAGAACCCTCACAGATGTCATCTTGGCAACAGGGGCAAAAGTCTCCAGGTAGTCAATCCCATATGTCTGTGTGTAGCCTTTTGCAACAAGTCTGGCCTTGTACCTCTCAATAGTCCCATCAGCCCTGTATTTAATGGTAAAAACCCACTTGCACCCAACTAGATCCTTCCCTTCAGGCCAATCCACCACCTCCCAAGTACCATTTTCGTGTAGAGCATCCATTTCAGTCTTCATGGCATCTCTCTATTCTGGAATCCCAAGAGTTTCTGATATAGACCTAGGAATGGAGTTAGAAGCAATTGAAGAGAGGTAGGAAAAGTATGAAGGAGAAAGTAGGTCATAAGAAAGGTGTTTGGAAATGCAGTGTGCAGTGCACTTCCACTTTCCTTTCCTAACAGCAATGGGAACATCAAGATCTGGGAAGGATGATTCCAAGGGGGCTGAAGCAGTACCTGTTATCTCATATGTGATTGGGAATGTATGGGCCTCATCTGTTGTAAGGGAAACTACTTGCTCATTCCTAGATCTCTACCTTTGATACACTTTGGGATTATGGGTAGGACGAGGAGGTAAAGAAATAGGGGCACTAGGATAAGAGGAATGAAGTGGCTGATTCTCCTTTGATTCATTTGGTGAGGATACAGGCTTGTCAAGAGACTCAACCAGGACAGGAAGAGGAAGAGAAAAAACTTGTGACACTCTCCCCCTGTTGACAATGTCTTTCCTGAGAGGAACCATAAAAAGGAGAAAGTTCATCAAAGGTAACACCCATAGAGACATGTCGGGTGCCAGTCTTTGGATCAAAACAACAGTAACCCTTTTGTGTGGGGGAGTAACCAAGGAAGATGCATTTGTGGGCTTTTGGTTCAAACTTATGTCTCTGCACACTTGGAATGTGAATATAACAGGTACAACCAAACACACGAAGAGGAATTGGGAAGAGATCCTTGTCTGTATGAAGAAGACTGAAGGGGGATTTAAACCCTAAAACCCTGGATGGCATATGGTTTATGAGATAGGTAGCAGTATGTACAGCATCACCCCAAAATCTTGTGGGAACATGTGAGGCAAACAAGAGGCTCCTTGCAACTTCAACAATATGTCTATTTTTCCTCTCAGCAACTCCATTTTGTTCATGGGTTCTAACATAGGAGCTTTGGTGAATAACCCCCATGTCAGAGAGATACAAGGATAAACTCTTCTCAAAATACTCTTTTGCATTGTCAGACCTGAAAACCTTAATTCTGGTACCAAATTGAATTAAAACAAGCTCATGAAATTGCCTCACAAGTCTTGGGACTTCATCCCGGGATTTCATTAAGTATATCCAAGTGAATCTAGAAAAGTCATCAATAAACAGGATAAAATATCTGTAACCCCCCATAGAGGATAAGTGGTAAGGCCCCCACACATTAGAGTGCACAATATGAAAAGGAAAAGAAGATCTTTCATTGCTCACAGGGTAATTGTTTCTACAATGCTTTGACAACTGACATGACTCACAATTGAGACTGGACACACGGACTCCCTTAAACAGTTTGGGAAGTAAATAACTTAAAGCAGAAAAAGATAAATGACCCAACCGACAATGACTCAACATAATTTGACTGACAGACTCTGAAGAAGTAGAACCAAAAGCAACATTCTTGGGATGATCAAAGCATTGGCCAGGGGTGTCGAGCAAGTATATTCCATTCGCTTCATGGCCACTCCCAATCACCTTCCGAGACTTCAGGTCCTGAAACACACAATGAGAAGGGAAAAATGTTATACAACAATTCAATGACTTGGTCAAGCTACTTACAGATAATAAGTTGGTATTTAATTTAGGTACATGAAGAGTGGAAGATAAGAGTAAGGAGTGTGTAGGCTTGACATTCCCTTGCCAGAGATAGGGGCAAGAGAACCATCACTTAAGGTGATTTTGTCATGACCAAGAAGCAAATCATATGAAACAAACAAAGTGGAAAGGTTGGTCATGTGATCAGAAGCACCTAAGTCTATGATCCGGGGGGTCTTGGGATTACCTGAGGTGGATGCATGGTTAGCAAAAGCCCTTATACCTGAGTGAGCAAATTAGTGGTGGTTGGACTTCCAGAAGGGTTGGATGAAGTTACACCTTCAAGCTGGCTGATCATCTTTCCAAACTTCTCATATTCAGTTATCTTGGCTGTCAAATCTGCACAGGCAGACTCAACCTCTGTATCTGTACTTGTGGCTGCATGTGCACTTCTTTTCTTTCTACTATCATTCTTCTTCTGGAATCGGATAGGGACAAGGCTGGGATGTAATTTCCAGCACTTGTCCTTGGTATGTTTCGGCTTCTTGCAATATTCACACACCACCTCCTTCTTTCCTGTGCCACTGGGAGCTCCTGTAACCCCTTTGGGTTTAATTCCCATATTTGCAAAATGACCATTGATACTGACTCCTTGAACCTGCACTTGCCTCCTACTTTCTTCAATGCTGACCAAAGCATATGCTTGAGACAATGAAACATCTTCCTTGGACAAAATGTTTTGTTTTGTGATGTCATATTCAGAATTCAGCCCTGTCAAGAACTCAAAGACCCTATTCCTTTCAACCAATTTACTGTATGTTTTAGCATCCTTAGGGGTATCCCATGTCACAGCCTCTATCAAATCAATCTCTTGCCATAGAGATTTCAGGGTTGAGAAGTATGCTACAAGTGACTTCTCCCCTTGCCTTAGATTCTTCACATCACTTCTCAGTTCGTAGGCTTTGGCAACATTCAACTTCTGGGAGTAAGTTTCTGCAACACTATCCCAGATTTCCTTAGCCGAGTTCATCCACAAATAATGCTGAGTAATCTGTGGCTGCATTGAATTCACAAGCCACCCAATCACTGTGTAGTTTTCTTGCGCCCATCTTTCATAAGATGGATCATCCTCTGGAGGACCTTTCTTGCTCCCAGAAATAAAACCCCATTTTCCTCTGCTACAAATATGGATTTTCATTGATTGTGACCAAGCCAAGTAGTTGGTCCCAACAAGTTTAACTGTAGTTACAACCAACATAGAATCGGTTGGGGTTCCCGAAGTCTGTTCATATTCAGCAGCATTCTTGTTTTCAAGGTTTGAGAAATCCATCATGTAAAGGCTCCAATTAGGATTTTAATAAGCTTTCCAAAGTACTGGGGGTCTTGATGAGCTTAGTTTGAGCTGAATAGGCAACAACAACCAGCTCACAGAATCAGTTCAATCTTGATAACTGTGACAATCCAGCTCAGTGGTAGCTCTTTCTATACTGTTTCAGCCTTCAAAGGACAACCAGCAAACCCCCAATCACAAGGTATTTTAGGTCCCCAACAATCGTTGTCCCCAAGAGAGAAAAAAGGCCACAGTCCTTAAGAGACCTTTTGTCAAACACTCGGTGTGCAGTAGTTAACAACCTACTGTTAACTAGAAGAAACCACTTCAAAGTGTTCTGTATAGGTCCAAGAAGCAGCTGGGATGAAGATGAGACTAGTACCACTTAGTTTAAATCAGTTTCAGCAGCTTGGCATTCCAATAACAGCCGAATAGCTCTTCCAAAATAACCCAGAAATTTCTGAGTTGAATCAGTCCAGCAACAGTAGGACAGAATGGAGGAGGGGTTTGAATGCTTTAACAGTCCTCCCAAGCAACAAAATAACCCGGCAAAGAACTGAGAAATAAAAACTTACAGTAAGAGAATCTCTGATTTGAACTTTAGACCAGGCTGAACACCTTGCTCTCTAATTCTTCCTGGTCACCAAACCCTTCTCCAAGTGTGTAGAGACTTGGGCACCCTCCAATGACCTCCAAGAACCAGGCGAATGACTGTAAACTTTCAGCCCTAGAACCTCCTCATGCAATTGGCTGAACTAGAACCACATGAAGATCACGCCAAGCAATGGCCCGCTCTGATACCAATTTGAAAACAGTCCTCTTGATGTATGGAACTGCTTGAGATTAGAAGCAAACCAGAAAATAAACAAACAAGAGAGGAAGAAGAGAGAGAGCTGGTGGCAATGAGGGTTAGAGAGTAAGAGGTTCAAACATAACCTCTCTCTAACACTCTAAACATTTTATTAAGAAGTTAATCTTTGAAATATTACAGAGAGGCCTTTGAGTGGGCAAGAAAATACAAAAAACAGAACATTACAGAGTATGGGCCCAGAATAAGGCCCATTACAAAGGGAAACATATCATAACATGAAATGACAGCCTATGGGCCATTCGGCCCATCTCCTCTACAACCGCCAATGCCATCAGATTCCCTAGGGGTGGATCCACCAACCAGGCACTCAAGTTCCCATTGATGTATTTTCTTTCTTACATAGACATTGTTCCTATTCCTAAGAATGTGTCAGAAGCTCTCCTATTGCCTGAATGGACAGATGCAATGAAAGAACAAATCAATGAGTTACATAAAAATGGTACATGGGAATTGGTGGATCTTCCTAAAGGAAATGAACCAGTTGGATGTAAGTGGGTTTTTACCGTAAAACATAGGGAAGATGGCACGGTAGAATGGTATAAAGCTCGCTTAGTGGTAAAAGGGTTTACTCAAGTGTATGGAGTAGATTATGCAGAGACTTTTGCACCAGTTGCTATGATGAACTCTATCAGAGTCCTTTTCTCTTCAGTTGCTAATCTTTACTAGGACCTTCGTCAACTAGATATCAAGAATGCATTCCTAAATGATGATCTTGAAGAAGTATACATGGTACAATCTCCTAGTTTCTAGGCTCAATGCAATGAACAGTGTAGAGAACATTGATGTGGTCCCCACCGTGCTCGTATGATTGTAGTTAGTAGTTAGTTATTTCAGTTGTTAGTTGGTAGTTTTATTTCAGTTTATAATTATTAGTTTCTTTTTATTTTTCACCATGTAATCAGTAAAGGTAATTCAGCCCTTTTACTTTTATTTGAGAATTAATATAAATTGTAAGAGTGGGGTGGCAATTAATTGTCTCTCCCTTTTCTAAAATATCTTCTTCGAATTCCTCTTCTCCTCTTCTCTTCTCTTATCTTCTTCTCTTTTCTCAATCTTTCTTGGTTAATTGCACATTAAACCTAGGACTGATTGTAGTCCTATTCGACTACATGGTATCAGAGCCAAGCTAGGAATTCTTATGATAGTCTAATAAGGCCGACTACATAAGAACTTCCTAGGATTGGAAGTTTCAGCAGAGATATGTTCATCTGCTGGTTCTTGGAGGTTGCTAGCAATGTGCAATTGATGCCCGAGGACTTGTAGAACCTTGGAGAATGTTCAGTGATCAGGAAGAATCAGAAGAAAGGATGAAATCTCAATTTTAGGGTTCCAATCTTAGTTTGAAGGTGGCGGCTGCTTTTTTCTGGGTAAGATAGTGTTGACAGGTGTATTATATGTACTGTACACAGGTTTAGTACCCACAGGGGTATTTTTGTAATTTTGTAGACCTATTGTGTTGTACGGCCAGTATAGTATAAATAACAATGCTTCACTCGACTGAAGCAGTTCTTTTGAGGCCTTAACTCAGTTGCCTCTTCTTCTTCTTCTTCTTCTTCTTCTTCTTCTTCTTCTTCCTTCCTCCTTTCTTCTTTTCCTTCTTCTCCTGCTCAACATGGTATCAGAGCAGGACCATCCAGGCCTAGAAAACAACCAGCTGAGGTCTCTCTCCACTGCTGCATAGAAGCTATAGTCCCGATGCTCGAAGACAAGGAAGAGGAAGCATTCTCTAGTGCTGCTGCTAGTCTCCACTGCCGAGTAGGGTTCTGCTACAAGAAGGCTGATTATTCAACTTCCTAGCGCAGAAAAGGGTTCTGCCACAAGTTTTTTTCTTCTTCAGCCTTAGGTGTTGGTAACTGGAGTTGCTCGGCTAAGAAGACTGTAGAAAACCATCCCAGATGTACGAAGGAAGGTTTTGATCTGAAGAAAAGTTTGAGTCCATGACTGTACTGCCTATTCACAGTTCGGGTGACCTAGGTACTGAATTGATTTTTTTTCTGTTTATGGTTCTCTTCTTGTACGACTGTTGATGTCCCAAAATCTGAGTAGGGACTGTCCCCCTTCCTCCGATTGTATGTTGCTCTATTCAGCTCTCCAAGGGACTGTGGATGAACTCTAGACCCTAAGTGACTGTTCGGCTGCCCTGGAAAGTGGATATCAACCAATTAGGTGTGGTGAACCACCACTCGTATTGCTGTTCCTACTGTTTTTTTTTTTTTTAGCTGAGAAGCTGTATTAAAGTTGTAAAACTGTAGGTCATTCAGACCTGGTTACACTGCAAGTGCAGTTCGTATATTGTTCTATGGACTCCTACACAGTGTAGGTCATACAACCTTGTACTGCAACTGCAGTGTTTGTGCTTGGTTCTCTGTGAAACCGAAAATCTTTAAGTGCCTAGTTGTGGACTGTAGCAGCTCTATAAGGCAGTGTGCCTTTGGTTTTGTGTACTTCTAAACCTAGAATCATGAATAGTGAAGATTCAGCTACATCCGGAATCTCCACAATGCTGAATGGAATGAGTGGGAACAGTGACCTATCCTTCCCTATGGCTGTTGTTCCTCTTGATGGGTTAAACTACCTAGAGTGGTCAAGGGGGATCAAGCTATACATAACTGCAAGGGGAAAAATAGGCTACATAAATGGAAGAATCAAAGAACCACCTTCTGGAAATGTAGAACATGATAGATGGGATCAGGAGAACAGTATGGTTATGTCTTGGCTCTTGATCTCCATGCAACCGCAAATAAGGAAGAACTTCATGTGGGCTGAAACTGCAAATTAGATCTGGGAACAGGCAAAATCCACATATATTTGAACTTCGACACTATGCCAAGATTTATCAACTGCAAGCAGCTTCATCTACTTGTAAACAGGGGGAGAGGAGTTTATCAGTTTATTACTCTGACTTGACAATTGTTTGGAAGGAGTTGGACCATTACCAAAATATTGATTGGAAGTGTGATGAAGATGCAAAATTGTACAGGAAACTTGTCTCACAGCAAAGGGTGTTTGCCTTTTTACATGGTCTCAATCCTATCTATGAATCCATCAGAGTACAAATTCTAAGTTCTAAGGATCTTCCTTCAATTCAGGAGGTCTATGCTCTTGTCCAGTCTGAAGAGAGCTGAAGAAACTTGATGAACAGCACCGGAGGGGATGCAATTGTGGTGGCGGCAAAGGGGGGTTCCTCTACTAGTAGTGGACCTTCTTCCAAGAGAGGGGATAACCAAAAGAAAGCAGAAGATAAGGAAAAATTGTGGTGCACTAATTGTCAGAAGCCCTGGCACACCAAAGATACTTGTTTGATCTCCATGGGAAACCAAAGTGGGCTCAGGATTTACCTAAGAAGCAAGGCTTAGATGTAATTAGAAGACCCGGGCAACAAGGTACCAAGAAACACCACATGACCAATATGGTTACTCGGGAGAACCAGCCCTCCACTTCTACTGTGACTCAAACACCACATGGCCAACATAGCTACTCTGGATCTGACCCAAGGGAGGATATTGTAAACTCCTTCCGTGACCACTTGGAACTTTATGGTAGAGCAATTCGCCAGATGGATGCTCCTCTCACCACCTCTTTTGCATCCAACATGATCGTACAAAGCATATAGAGGTTGGTCGACATTTCATTAGAGAAAGAGTTACCAGTGGAGAGATTTGTCTACCTTATGTGAGGTCTGAAGACCAGTTGTCTGATTGTCTTACTAAAGGTGTTCCCAAATCAAAGCTCAACAACAATTTGAACAACTGAGCATGATAAATATCTATGCTCAGCTTGAGGGGGAGTGTTAAGAGTGTGAAGGCATTTCTGTCATTTTGTGAATTTTTGTGTTTGGGTGCCTATTCAAGGGCACCTTTGTAGTTTTTCTTGTGAAGAAAAAATGAAAAGTCTCTTGGTGTGAACAGTGCCACACCAAGCATCCTCGATTCTCTTCAACATCTCTAAACTTTACAACTCTTTTAACTATTTTTGTCCCCGCCACTTGACACCCGCATAGCAGCACCAATAGCTTCATTTAGGTAATAGAGACCTTCAGCCTCACAACCACTTCCAATCGTTCATCTCGTCAACCCGTCCTAGAACACACAATGAATGGGAAAGAAAGTCACACGACAATCCATATCTTTGGTAATTTTAGACAAAAACAACAAATTAGTAGTAAAGGTAGGAACATGCAACAAGAGCCATCAGCAATTTTTACTGTCTTGGCCAGAAGAAGGATAATATGAGTTGAACAAGGAGGATACACTAGTCATATGTCCAAAGGCTCCTGAATCAATCACCTAGGAGCATGGGGAAGATGGGTGGATAACATTGAAGGCAGAAGCTATACCTATCTTTGGAAATGAGGAAGAAGCAAATGAAGACTGTTTCAGCTGATCCATAACTCGGTTAAGAAGATCTACCTCCTCAACCGTAAAGTTAGGGAGACTGGAATTAGTAGTAGAAGTCTGTCCAGAATGGAGGGAAGCACCTAGAGTAGTATTCTTCTTACCACAATCAATAACATTTGAACTTGAAACATAGCCAGCACCATTAGGACCTTTATATGTCTTCTTATCCTTCCTTAGAGCTGCTGGTTTGAGGTGGGGATACAAAATCCAGCATGTATCGTTTGTATGATTTTCTCCTCCACAGTAGGAACACTTCAAACCTTTCTTGTCTCCACTCTTATTTCTTTTACCCAAAGCTGAAGCAAGGGCTAATTGTTCAGTTGGCTGAAACTGAACCTCACATTCCATCTCTTTTCTCCTCAACTTTTCATTCTTTATTAGGTATAAGACATGCTGAAGGTCAGGTAGTTCATCCCTTCTCAAAACCTGAGAGAGAATGTTTTCATTAGAAGAATTCATACCTGCAAGAAACTGGAAGATTCTCCCTTCTTCAACTTGTTTGTCATGGTTCTCTTTATCCTTCGTACTCTCCCAGTCTAATATTAAGTAATGGTCGAATTCTTCCTACAGGCCTTTAAGGGTTGCAACTACGTTGCCACAGTGAGTTTTCCTTGACAAATGGCTGCAATGTCTTGATGTATCCTATACATCCTTGCAAAATTTTTCCTCGCCCATATGGCTTCAAAAGTTTATCCCATATCTTGTATACAGTACCATAGTGTTGTATAGTCCTAGTAATCTTAGGTGTCATGGAATGGAGAATCCAAGACATCGTAGTGGCATTCTCCCTACAACAAGTCTTGTATTCAGGGTATTCCTTCTTTGGTTCAACAATCTGGCCATTAATATACCCCTCCATTCCTCTACTGATTATGGCAAGTCTAGCTGAAATAGCCCACTCTGCATAGTTGTACTCATCCAACTTGATGTTGGTAATCTCTAGGGTAGGGTTTTCCAGATTGGGAAGGCCCTTCCCTGACCTTGTTTCCTTATAAGAGACCTCATGAGTAGAAGGCATCCTTATAATAGAAGTACACCTCCAACTCAAAGACACCAACAGCACAAAACAGAAGCCCAAACTGATTGTCTACCTTAAGAAGGCAAGAAACAATCCCAACAACAAGTCTGATTGCGACTGTAATCAGTCTAGAAGTCTAGAACAACTAATGAAAGTTTTAAAAACAACTGTAAACATCCCAGGAATCAGTTCATACGAATTCTAGGTGCAGAGAATAGCAGAACATAGAGCTTCTTCACCTCCTAGTAGGTCTCCTGGAGTAGAATTTCACTGTCCAGTATCCGCCAAGGCCTCTCCTCCTGCTGTACAGTAACTAGACCTGGAACTCAGGTCTCTCTAGCAGTCCACAGACTGCTCTCTTTCTTCTGCAAGGAAGAAACCCTAAGAATAAGATCTAGACTCCTTAGTGACTCACAAGCTGCTTAGGATTTCAGTAGAACAGAGTTCCAGAGAGAAGAGAAAAGGAAAGAAAAAACATATTTGAATCTTAAGTAGGTTTTTGGCATCGATGCCATTGCTTCAGAGATGTTTCCTGAGAAAATGGTGCTATATGCATGAGGGTCTGTTGCACTGTTTTCTCAGAAAACGGCTCCTTTTTTTGTTTGGCATCAATGCTGCCACATAGGCTGTTTTCTGGGAAAACAGCACTTGTTTTGTTTGGTACCAGTGCTGTATAACCGTTTTCAGCATTAGTCTACATCATCCAACACCCAAGATGATGCCACATCATTGCACTGCTGGCAGCAATAGGTTGTTTTCTGAGATAACACTGAATTTGACGTTTCTTCAGACCACACTTTCCCGATTTCCAAGGCATGGCCTGGAGCAACGTTTTTCTGGAAAAAATGATGCCAAATAAGAGGCCATTTTCTGAAGCATCACTTTTTCTGACAAGGCACCGATGTGATGAAGAATTTTGAGCAAGAGAAGAGGAGAAATGAGAGAAGAATAAAGGAGAAGAGAATAAGAAAATGGGGCTGCAGTTCACTTCTGTCCAGCCCAGGATAGGATTTAAATGCAACTTAAAACATTAGAAAGAACAGAATTGTCCTTCATTAGGCAGGCTGTACATCAACAGTTTTAAGAGAAGAATAACTTGGGCCCAGTAGGCCCAAAAGGAAATAAGCTGAAATAAGAAATAGCCCAGCCCATACAACATTAAGACTTATAACATTAAGCAAGTTGGGCATTGTTGTTAGGACATCTGTTAGGCTGTTATTAGACTGTTATTATTATCTTTTCTCTGTTAAAATCAGGAATACTACTGTAATTTTCCCTGTTCTTTAAATACCCTAATATATGAGCAAGGATTTAAATACCAATACGATACATCCGATACGGGGCGTATCGTATCGGTATCGGTTAGTGACGGTATGGGATATGCCACGAATACAAGCGTATCCCGTCAATCGTTCGTATCAAACAGATACAGATGCATATCGGCCTGTATCGCATTTGTATCGGCCGATACGCTGTGATACGGGCTGATATGCGCTACGCCCATTCTCCATAAAAAAGCAAATGAAGCGATTCAAAGTCGAGTCACCTCACACGCGATTAGAAATCACTGTATTTCCAAACCAATAAGCCACACTTCATTTTGTGATATAAAGTAAAATAAAATAAATTTTATTAACATTTTTTTGTTCACATGCAATTTAAATAAAAAACACATTTATATTTCGCAACTCTAACAAAAAATTAAAAAATAATACATAAAACTAGTATTTTATAAACTAATAGAATAAATAATGTATCAAATCCACATTTATATAAAAAAGATAATTTTTAATATCAAGAAATTTACAAAGTAGAATATTAATAATAGAATAATTATATTAATACTTAAAATTTATAAATTTGCACATGATATAAATCTTAAAATTTTTATATACTTTTATTAGTTATTAACTAATATTTTAATTTACATTAATAAGTAATAACAAAATATTTATTATTTACAAAAAAAATATTATATACTAAATATTGAAGAATATAATATTAAATTGAATCTTTCAAATCCATTAATCTACATTTATTTCAAAAAATGATTTTTTATTTCATAAAATTTATATAAATAAAAATATTAATAATGGAATAATTATTTCAGTAATTAAAAATTATGAATTTGTTTATGATATGCATCTTAGAAATTTTAACAAATTTGATATACTTTAAGTTATGATTATTTTTATAAACTATTAATTGATATTTTGATTTGCACTTGAAAATTTAATATTTAGTTGACTTTTTTCTTAATGATAAAAAATTAAAATAGTAAAATAAAAATAATTAAAATATAATACGTACATTAGTGTCTTGGACTCTTGATTGATGCACTATAAATAAAATTATGCATCAAGGTTCATTAATCGTAATTATATTTCTTCATATATATCCTTAATATTTACATTTTCTATGTATTTATATACTATTTTGTGATTATTTTGATCTTAAATATATTGTTATTAATATATTTATGAAACTTGTATGCATTTCCCTAGTGTATCCATGTGTTTCCATCTTTTTCATCTGTATCCATGCGTTTCCAAAGCGTATCCATATCCGAGTTATCCGATACGATACCCGATACCGATACTTTAATCCTTGTATATGAGTCAGTGAGGGTGCCACTGGCACTTTTTTTTTATGGCAAATACTCTCTTTTTCTCTGTTGTTTCTTCTTCTCTCTTCTCCTCTTTACTTCCAGAGGCATGATTTGCATCTATACTCACTTTGAGGAGTTTAAAAATATGGACCACGTAGTTGTTTATGCAGCTTATTTTTCTTTTCTTTTAGTTGGCCATTATTTATTTGTTGGGATTTTAGTATTGTTGTCAGTCGTTTATGTTTATGTATTCAGGTTTAGTACCATAAGGGTACTGATGTAATTTCCTCTTTGATTACTGTTCGGCTGTACTAGTATAAATAATAATAGATCATTCTTTCGCCCCCTAAGTTCAATAGGGGCTTTCAATCCTCTCGGATCCCCTCTCCTCTCTCCCTCTCTTCTCTCCTCTTGTCTATCACTTGCTCTTGCTCAACATGGTATCAGAGCAAGTTCGTCCAGGCCTGAAAACAAATTAGTTGAGGTCATTCTTCAATGCCGAGTAGATTGCCTCTTCATCTCCTAGAAGCTGTATCCCTGATGCTCGACTTCAAGAAGGAAGAAGGTGCCGGCCTGAATGTTCAGCTTCCTAGCACAGAAAAGAGTTCTGGTATAGAGTCTTTTCGTATTCCAGCCCATATGCTGTTTTCATTGATTGCTCGGCTGTAGAGAGGCTGTCACCTGTTGTACTAAGAGGAGGTTCTGGTTTGCAGAGAGGCTGGAGTTCAAGAAGGTACTGTCCATCTGCTGTTCGGGTGCCCTGGTATTCAACTGAAACTGTTTTTTGTTGTTCTTTCTTCTTGCACCCTTCGATGGACTGTTGATGCCCTAAATTTTGGATGTGGTGTTCTCCTCTGGTGTGTCACTACTATTCAGCTACATTGTTGATGGACTGAAGTTTTTTCCTTGACTGTTCTTGTTGTTCGGCTACATTATTGATCTCAGTGACTGTTTGACTACCCTGAAGTTGGTGTCAGCCGATTAGGTGTATGGTGAACTATCACCTTGTGTTTCTCTTCTACTAAGGAGTTGTATGAAAACTGTAAAACCGTAGGTCATACAGACCTGGTTATGTACTGCATTGCAGTGTTTGTATGTTTGTTCATTGGATTCCTACAAAAATTGTAGGTCATACAGACTAGTCCAAGTGCTGCAGCAACAGTGCTTGTTCTTGGCTCTCTGTGAAACAGCAGGTCAGAAGTACCTAGTTGTATGCTGAAATAGCAAGTGCTTCTTCTTTTGTGGACTGAAGGACATAAGATCCCTTTTCTGTAACAGCTCTGTGAGGCAGTGTGCCTTGGGTGTTGTGTGTTCTTAAACCTGAAATCATGAATAGTGAAGATTCAGCCACATCTGGAATCTCCACGATGATGAATGGAATGAGTGGGGGTGGTGACCTATCCTTCCCTATGGCTGTTGTTCATCTTGATGGATTAAATTACCTAGAATGGTCAAGAGGGATCAAGTTATACATCACTGCAAGAGGGAAGATAGGCTACATTAATGGGAGGATAAAAGAACCATCCTCCGGGAGTGCTGAATATGATGGATGGAATCAAGAGAACAGCATTGTTATGTCCTGGCTCTTGGTTTCCATGCAGCCTCAAATCAGGAAGAATTTCATGTGGGCTGAAACTGCGAATGAAATCTGGGAACAAGCAAGGTCTACATATTCAGAATTGAGACACTATGCCAAAATTTATCAACTGCAGGCAACATCTTCTACTTGTAGACAGGGGGAGAGGTGTTTATCGGTCTATTACTCTGACTTAACATCTGCCTGGAAGGAGTTGGATCACTACCAGAGTGTGGATTGGAAATGTGATGAGGATGCTAAGAAGTACAAACAGATTGTCTCCCAGCAAAGGGTGTTTGCATTCTTACATGGTCTGAATCCTATGTATGAATCTATCAGAGTTCAGATTCTCAGCTCTAAGGATCTCCCTTCTGTTCAGGAAGTCTATGCTCTTGTACAATTTGAAGAAAGCAGGAGAAATTTGATGAACAACCCTGGTGGGGATGCTGTTGTGTTAGTTGCAAAAGGGGGTGTATCTACTGGTGGGGGATCTTCTTCCCGGAAAGGAGATCTCCAGAAAAAAACAGAAGATAAGGAAAAATTGTGGTGCACTCATTGCCAGAAACCCCGACACACCAAAGATACCTATTGGGATCTTCATGGGAAACCAAAATGGGCTCAAGATCTGACTAAGAAGCAAAGTTTAGAGGTGAATAAGAAGTACGGGCAGCAAAATACAAAGAAACATCAGCCTACCATTTCTATTGTGACTCAAACACATCTCACTGGACCTGACCCGAGGGAGGACATTATGAATTCCTTCCGTGACCATTTAGAGCTCTATGGTAGAGCAATTCGTCAGATGGATACTCCTCCCTCAACCTCATTTGCATCTACGTCAGGTAACCCTGCCACTGCTTTCCATGTTGCTTCTCACACCCATGACTCTCCATGGATCATTGATTCTGGAGCATCTAAACATATGACTGGTACGTCCTCTTACTTTCAAACCTATCACCCTCTTTCTGGAAGAGACAAGGTGAGACTAGCCGATGGATCACACTCTTCCATAGCTGGTCAAGGAACCCTCTCTCTTCCTCTTGGCCTTACCCACTCTGATGTTCTTCATGTTCCAAACTTTCCCATTAATTTGTTCTCTGTTAGTAGTGTTACTAATTCCTTAAATTGCTCAGTGACTTTTTTCCCTTCTCATTGTGTGATTCAGGATCTGGCCTCGGGGAGGACGATTGGTAGGGGTCGTATGGCTGATGGACTTTACATGCTAGAGAATAAGGCTGGTCTTCATGTTACAGAGTCTATGAGTCAGTCTTGTAAGAAAAAATTCTATTTATGGCATTGTCGTCTTGGTCATTTGTCTTTTGTGTCTTTGAAAGTTGTATTTCCAGATCTGTTTAAGTCAATGTTTGTCTCTGACTTTTCTGGTCAAACGTGTCAGTTGAGTAAACATTGTAGAACTCATTTTCTTCAAAGACATAGTAAATCTGAATCTCCATTTCACATTGTTCATTCTGATGTGTGGGGCCCTGTTACTTTACCATCTGAGAGTGGCTACAAGTATTTCATTACCCTCATTGATGATTATTCTAGATTTACATGGGTATATCCGATGCGAACCAGGGAAGAAGTACCAAAAATCATTCAAGATTTCCAGCGGATGGTCTTCACTCAATTTCAAACTGAAATCCAAATTTTCCAATCAGATAATGCAAAAGAATTTTTTCATAGTGACCTCACGGAATTTTTTGCTTCGCATGGTTCCCTTCACCGTAGCTCTTGTGCCCGCACACCACAACAAAATGGTGTGGCCGAGCGGAAGAACCGACATCTCCTTGAAGTGGCTCGAGGTTTACTACTTCATATGAATGTTCCCAAACGGTTTTGGCTTGAAGCTGTTCTTTGTTCCACTTACCTTATAAATCGTATGCCCTCTCGTCGGTTAGAGTACAAAGCCCCACATCAACTTCTCTTTCCTAAGGCTCCCCTTCTTTCTATTCCTCCTCGTGTCTTTGGTTGTCGGTGTTTTGTCCAAAATCTATCTCCCACCTGTGGGAAATTGGACTCTCGTGCTATACCTTGCATATTTCTTGGTTACTCCTTCACTCAAAAGGGCTACCGTGTTTTTGATCCTGTTTCTCGTAAATTCTATGTCTCCATGGATGTTTCTTTCTTTGAAGATGAGCCTTTCTATCCTGTTTCTCCTCAGGGGGAGTGTAGACATGAGGAGATACTAGTTCAGCTTCCCTCTCTCCCTGACCCTCCAACTTTTCGTGTTTTTTCTCGCCGTCGCAAAGGCCAGCCAAATCCAAGAGCTGTAGAGAATCCGGAAGTTGTACCTCCTATGCCACCACACTCCTCGAGAGAGGATCATACTCACTCAGGTATTTTAGCTCCCAATGATGTCCTTGAACCTATTGAAAATGATTCCTCTACTGCTAATGATCTTGACCGTCCTATTGCTCACAGGAAGGGGGTCAGATTGTGCACCACAAAACATCCCATTTCCAACTTTGTCTCCTATGTGAACATTTCACCCTCATTCCGTGCCTTCCTTACCTCTATTGACAGTGTCCCTATCCCTAAGAATGTGGCAGAAGCTCTTTTAGTTCCTGAATGGACAAATGCCATGAGGGAAGAAGTTAATGCCCTTCACAAAAATGGCACATGGGAACTTGTTGATCTTCCCAAGGGAAAGGTTCCAGTTGGATGTAAATGGGTGTTCACAATCAAACATAAGGTGGATGGAACAGTGGAAAGGTATAAAGCTCGCTTAGTGGCAAAGGGATTTACTCAAGTGTATGGAGTTGATTATGCTGAAACTTTTGCCCCCGTTGCCAAGATGAATTCCATTAGAGTCCTTTTCTCTCTTGCAGCCAATCTGGATTGGGTTTTACACCAACTGGACATCAAGAATGCATTCTTGAATGGTGACCTTGAAGAGGAAGTGTACATGATTCAACCTCCTGGGTTTCTAGCCCAAGGAAATGAACAGAAAGTGTGCAAGTTGAAGAAGTCCTTATATGGGCTGAAACAATCACCAAGAGCTTGGTTCAGTAGATTCCATGTGGCAGTTCAACAGAAAGGATACAGGCAATGTCAGTCAGATCACACACTGTTCGTGAAAAAAGGAAAAGGTAAAATTGTTGCTCTAATTGTTTATGTGGATGACATAATTGTTACTGGTGATTGGGAGGATGAAATTCAGAAATTGAAACTTTTCCTTGCAACTCAGTTTGAAGTGAAGGATCTAGGACCTGCCAGATACTTCCTTGGGATTGAAGTTGCCCGATCAAAGAAGGGTATCTTCATTTCTCAAAGGAAATACGTCTTAGATTTACTTCAGGACACTGGAAAGATGGGGGTGAAGCCAGTTGACTCTCCCATCGACCCCAACCATAAATTAGGTGACAACTGTGGTGAATCACTCAAGGATGTGAAACAGTTTCAGAGACTTGTAGGGAGATTGTTATACCTTTCTATGACTCGCCCAAACATTGCATATGCTGTTGGTGTCCTTAGTCAATTCATGCATGCTCCTAGGTCTTCTCATCTTGAAGCAGCAGAGAGAATCCTCCGATATTTGAAGAAGTATCCGGGTACTGGTTTGTTGTTTCAAAAGCATGGACATTTGAAAGTTGAAGTTTATACAGATGCAGATTGGGCTGGATCCCAAAGTGACAGAAAGTCTACTAGTGGCTACTGCACCTTCATAGGAGGGAACCTTGTTACATGGAGAAGTAAAAAGTAAAATGTGGTAGCTAGATCCAGTGCTGAAGCTGAATATCGTGCTATGGCCCACGGGGTTGCTGAAGGCATGTGGATAAAGAATTTGTTGGGGGAGTTGGGTTTTCCAGTGACCAAACCTATAACTCTATTTTGTGATAACAAAGCAGCTATAAGCATTGCTGCCAATCCGGTGCTACATGATAGAACAAAACACATCGAAGTTGACAAGCATTTTATCAGAGAGAAAGTTATCACAGGCGAAGTGTGTACCCCCTATGTCACTTCTGAGAACCAGCTTGTAGACATCTTTACAAAGGGTTTAAACCTTTCCAGACATCATGATCTTTGTGACAAGTTGGGCATGATTGATATCTATGCTCCAACTAGAGGGGGAGTGTTGTCAGTCGTTTATGTTTATGTATTCAGGTTTAGTACCATAAGGGTACTGATGTAATTTCCTCTTTGATTACTGTTCGGCTGTACTAGTATAAATAATAATAGATCATTCTTTCGCCCCCTAAGTTCAATAGGGGCTTTCAGTCCTCTCGACTCCCCTCTCCTCTCTCCCTCTCTTCTCTCCTCTTGTCTATCACTTGCTCTTGCTCAACAAGTATTAATGGGCCTTTAAGGATTTTTTTTTCTTTTTATTGCTGCTGCCTAACCAGGGTTATTTTTGCAATAATTCCTGGTGTTGTACATCAGTTAGTATAAATGATAATGGGGAAACAGTTAAGCCCCACAATTTGCTCTCTCTCTCTCTCTCTCTCTCTCTCTCTCTCTCTCTCTCTCGAGTAACAGGTATCTTATATTAATTCAGAAATGAAGTGTCAAATTTACACATTCAGTTCTCATTAGAATCCAAACCTTCTTTATACATTAACCATACAAATGAGTCCAAAGAAGTTGATCCTTAGATGCCCCTTGTTTGGCTAAGGTGTTGGCCAAACCATATTTGCAGTTTGGTTGATCCATCTGAAAGTGGCCTCCATTTCTCTTGTTAGTTTTTATTTCCCTAATTACCTGTCTATACACAGTCCTGCTGGGCTATTAATCATCCATCCCACTACCAACATAGAGTCCTCCTCAATCCCTTACTGTTCAGTTACAGCAGTGCCATGATTTCTTCTGTCAATGAGTCTCATATCTTACTGGTCCTGAGAACAATGCCACAATTGAGCCATTTCCATCCCTGAAAATTCCCCTATCCCGAATTTCCATGGTTTCATTGGAACCTGTTACAGCTAGAGGAACCCACATTTCTTATGTCATTACGTTCAAAGGAGATGAGATTACTTCCCATCCTCTAATGTAGTCATTCACTTTATAATCATTGAAGACCTTCATGGTTTTAACCCAACGAATTTACCTTCAGCTTAATGCCTTTTGTTATAGCTCCTAGCATTCTACTTTGCCCTTTAAAGATCCTATTATTGTTCTCTTCCTATATAATCCGTAAATTGCAACTCTTGTAGCTCGCCACATCATCTTACCTCTTCTTTTTTAAATCTTGGATTGAAGAGACTGGTATCATCCAAAGAATGTACCCATCTGCAACCAAAGAGAGAGCAAGAGTACTCTCAAACATAAGACATAAATAAACAGGAGACTAGTAAATTGAGTATAGTCTGACCACTAGCTTTGCACAAGATAAAAATACTGGGTGAAAGACAACTGTTAGGCCTCATTATTAGGAGCATATCATGTGTTAATTTTCCCAAGCACCACCTCCCAAAAAAAGGCATGTATCTTAGGAGACACTGGTCTCCACACCTCTTTCACTGGAACTGGGCAGCTGAAAAAGAAGAATGAAATACACACTGAAAAAGGAAGCACAGGAAAACAATCCTCAAGAGGCTGACAATATCCTACTATCCATACAAGATGGATCCAAGCAAACCCTACCCAGAGAGGTAAGCAGATCCAATAAAGAAGAAAACTCCCCCTCCCCAAGTCCACTTCTAAATCCAAGGTCCCAAACCACCCCATTATAAGAGTTAACACAGAATTTGGAGGAAGAGAGAACATACAATGAAGGAAGCTTGTCCTTAAGACTCCCCATGCCACAGATGTTCCCAAAGTATATGTTTTTCTTCACTTCTTTGATTAATTTAATTGGAAGCTTGTCCTTAAGACTCCCCATGCCACAGATGTTCCCAAAGTATATGTTTTTCTGCACTTCTTAGATTAATTTAATTGGAAGCTTGTCCTTAAGACTCCCCATGCCACAGATGTTCCCAAAGTATATGTTTTTCTGCACCTCCTTGATTAATTTAATTGAAGTTTTTGTTGCTGAATCTGTACTCTCTATTCAACAAGTCCTTGGCGTGCAATATATTCTGTTTAACCACCTACTTCCTTATCTACCCAACATCTCTCAAACCAAAGAACGGAATTTTGTTCACCTTTATATATGCAAGAAATTTGAAGCAAGAAAGAGGAACTGCAGTCTCTCCAATGATATGGTCAGTAGGCTTCTTGTTCACCACGTTCTGTCCCCACCCCTGTGTCCTTATCAACCTCTAACTGTTTAACCTAAATATTCAGATGCCAAAAGAATGGAAAGCAAGAAATAAGAATCATACTCACTGTTGGACTAGCAATGAATGGATCTTTATGCTGATTAGTTATTATATTATCTACAAATGTGTTGTTTTATTTCAATCTGATGCATTAACTAGAATAGTAGAGTTTTCGTTTGTGTAATCCATTATTCTCATAAACAAGAACTTTGTGGTGTCAATCCAAAAATGACCTATGTGATCTATAATATTTATGAAAAAATCTTAACATCTTTATTATTGATATTGATGAGCCTTTCCATGTTTCCAGACCAAAGTGGCCATCTTCTTCATTTGTTTCATCAGATGGATTAGTTACTGCAATGGCTTATCGCCTTCCAAATGTAGTATGTATTACATGTTCTGGGGATTCTTGCATCTAGTTGACAAATTTTACCAGTAACTGGAACTTTATTCTTTAAAGCATGTAGTTGTTGAATTTGGTGACTGCAAAACTTTTCAGGTTATGGGAGACAGGTCAGGGAACATACGATGGTGGGATGTAACAACTGGGTTTTCTTCATCATTTAACACTCATAGAGAAGGAATTCGAAGGATCAAATTCTCACCTGTTGTTGCTGGAGATCGAACTAGAGGACGCATTGCTGTACTTTTTTATGACAACACATTTGCCATATTTGATCTTGTAAGTTTTAAGTGAAGTTTGTGTCATGTTTCCCATATATAACTTTTCACTTCATTGACCATATATATTTTGTTGTTTTAATTAGCCTATTCATGTGAGGAATCATATATTCTTAAAGGTGCCCTATGATCACCTAGGGAGACCAACATTAGAAACTTCTGCTGGTGATAATTATAAGAAATCCAGCCTGCTCATCATCCAGAAAAAAGGACCCCTTCATGGGTTACCTATCAAACCACTAGGTTGCAAATGACCTGTAATTAAAATTATACAATAAATATAAAAATTATTAAAATCAATAAAGTTCTAAAACATTATAGGTGATAACTAAGGCGAAAAATGTTCTACCCTAGGTTATCTTGTGCATTTCAAGAGGAAGAAGACAGATGCATGGTGTCTCATCTAAATGCCCCACAGGCTAAAAGAACCAATATTAAATTATGGCCTGAATGTTTACACTTACGAGTCGATCCCTGTGGATTAATCTGTAAATATAAAATTTTAAGGGACTATATAGAAAATATGAAAAATATGAAATAAAGTATAACGTTACATCAGCAGCTATCTTCCACCTGTTATACAATAGGAAATACTTCTAATTGTTCTTAATGTTTTGCTTTATTTGAGGAACTCGTATCAATATTAGTAATAAAATAAGATTTTAATCAGAAAACTTGATGCAAACTATTAATTTAATATCCAAATGAAAACTTGTGAGAAACTGGGACTATCAGTATATAAAGGACTATACAGAAATAAGAAAAGTATGAAAGTAATATATATATATATATATATATATATACATTGGCAGCTTTTGCCCTTCTGGTTTACAATGTTGAATACCTATAGTTGCACTTAATGTTTTCTATTATTTGATGAATAATATTAGTAAATAAATACATTTTTAATCACAAAAGATGAAGTAAACTATTATTTTTATATCTTACTGAAAACTTGTTGGACCATCTTGGTTTATGGAAATCTGTCCAGGATGCCAAGCACCACTGGTCATGGCTCAGGGACACAACAATAAATAGTATTTAGTTACATAAACAATCTAAAAATTATAGTGAAAATAAGAAAAGTAAAGTGTTAAGTCCTGTTTGTCTTACTAGTGCAAGCACCCAAGTATTTTACCAGACAAGAAAATTACCGAGTGCAAATTGTCAGAACTTTGTCTAAGTTTCAGCATTCGAAATTTCCGAGTTTCCAGGTGTCCGGGTAACAGTGGATGTAACATATTTTGGGGAGCAATAATATGTCTTGCAGTTTATATTCAACTAAAGACGTTCTTCTCTTCCACACCATTTTAGGAAAATTTAACTGGTTAGCTTGTTTTTTATTTGCAGGATTCACAAGATCCATTAGCCAATTCCCTTTTACAACCTCAATTTTCTGGAACCCTTGTAGTGGAACTTGATTGGTTGCCCTTGCAAACTGATAAAAATGAACCACTGGTATTATGCATTGCTGGAGCTGATAGTAGCTTTCGCCTTATTGAGGTTAATATGTATGTGACATAATCAATCATGAGTACTTTCATTCCTTTCTTTGGTACTTATATGAGAAAGTACATCAAAGTTTTATCATTTATCCTGTAATGAATGATTTTTCCAGATCAGGCATGTTCTGACTAAAATATGGTTAATGGAAATTTACAGGCATATGGTATCTTATTAGTGATTTGTAAACCAAAGTTGTGTTTTAATATCCTTATATGGTTATTTTATGCCTAAAATTTGTTGTGTTTGCTGGAGGACAGCAGCCAAAGAAGAAGAAGAAGAAGAAGAAGAAGAAGAAGAAGAAGAAGAAGAAAAGAAGGAGATCTGAGAATGGCAGCTTGGTCACTTCAGCCGGCCCTATAATCTTATATAGATGTTTACAAAGTAATGTTACAAGAATGGACTAGAATGCCCCTGATTAGTGATGGGAAACCTAGACATAAAAAGAATAAAACAAGTTTAGGCCCAATAACTAAGAACTTAAAACATAAATAAGATTAACATAAACACTAAACCAATTGAACCAACACTCCCCCTCAAGCTAAGCATGGATGTCAGTCATGTTTAGCTTGCCAAGTAAGTCTAAGAATTTCATTGAAGCTAGTCCTTTTGTTAGCACATCTGCAATCTGCATCTCGGAAGGAGTATAAGGAATGCAGAGTTCCCCTGAGATTATCCTTTTTCTAACAAAGTGTCGGTCAATCTCAATATGTTTCGCCCTATCATGTTGCACCGGGTTATTTGCAATGTTGATGGCAGCCTTGTTGTCACAGTACAGCCTGAGAGGACACTCGACCCTTATCCCGAGCTCACCAAAACCAAGGGAAACCCTAGATACAGACCTTGCTGTGTTCTACGGTCAGCCCTAGGGTTTCTTCACAGTGGCCGAGATAGGAGAGAGAAAAAAAAAAGAAGGAATAGAGAAATGGAGAAAAGAGGCGGCTGTAACCAGTCAGACCGATTAGTGCTCTGATACCATGTTTGCTGGAGAACAGCAGCCGAAGGAGAAGAAGAAGAAGAAGATGAAGAAGAAGAAGAAGAAAAGAAGGAAATCTGAGAATGGCAGCTTGGTCACTTCAGCCGGCCCTACTTATATAGATGTTTACAAAGTAATGTTACAAGAATGGACTAGAATGCCCCTGATTAGTGATGGGACACCTAGACATAAAAAGAATAAAACAAGTTTAGGCCCAATAACTAAGAACTTAAAACATAAATAAGACTAACATAAACACTAAACCAATTGAACCAACATGTTGCATTACACTCTTAGTGTACTTCCATTCATAGTTTTAAAAGGCTATAAGGCAAGGAGGTGAGGCATATTCCTTAAGACAAAGCAAGCCAAGAACTGCCTCACCCCTGTAGCCTCACAGATTACCTTAGAGGCCTACTTCCTAAATACTAAGAGGCATATGCCTTTGGCCTTTTGCCTCAAATTGGCAGAGGCATATGCGGATGCCTCTTATAGTATACTTTCTATCCAAAAATACAAAAAAAAATTGCTTACCTCATTTTATCTTACCTACATAGATTTTTTGATAATTGAATAGTGCTTTTATTAATAAGATGAGAGAAACTGTTACAAGCAACCCAAGGAGAGGAACGAGGTGCAACCTCTCCTTAAACAGAATTACAGATTAAGCAAAAAGAAACAAAGGAGAAAAGATTACAATGCATACCAGTACAAATTTTCCCTATTAATCCCTTGTTTAGCAAGGAAATCAGCGAAAGCATTTGCAGACCTTCCCACCCAGTGTAAACTAACAAACATGTTTCTTGTTAACCACTCGGCTTTCTTTAAGAGGTCTCCCTGTAGCACCAAACCCCTAAATCCGAATTATCCAGCCAACCTGCAACAACTTTTGAGTCTCCTTCAATTATTAAATCTTCTACTCCAAGTTGATGTGCAATTTAAATACCTCACCTACATAGATGTATTTTCTTTCTCAGTGATTGGGAATATTTATCTTGTACATGTTGAAATTGTTGATTAAAATCCACCAGTCTTCAATTTGTATTTGAAAGGAAGAGAGAATACTTTTCATTATCCAAAAAACATCAGCAATCTTCTTATTAGTTGAGCATATGCTTTTTCTTCATAAATCTGTAAATTGATGGTTCTCTTTGAATCTAAATGACTGCAGTTATCCATTTGATCCCCTTTTATTATTCTGGTACTTCCAAATAATCAGAAAACAAGGGCTGGGAGATGCAAGATATCTGAAGAAAAAATTGGTTAGCCACGAGTGTGGGGTTCCATACCCACACTCAGGCTCTAGTGTGTGTGGTTTCATACCCGCACCTAGTTGTTTCTAATTTCTTTTATTAGTAGTTTCTAATTTCTGTTATTAGAAGTTTCTAATTTCTGTTAAGTTGGGCTGGCTGGTCTTATTGTTTCTAATTTTTGTTTATTTCCTATTCTTGTAAGGATCCTAAAAGCTATAAATAAAGGAGTGTATGGGGCAGCAGATTATTCACCACTGAACCCCTTCTTTCTGTTCTCCTCTCTCTCTCTCTCTCTCTCTCTCTCTCTCTCTCTCTCTCTCTCTCTCTCTCTCTCTCTTTTCTTCTCTTCAAACCTGTAATACAGTAAACGGTCTTCTTCTTCTTTCAAGTTGGTATCAGAGCCTTAGATCTAGGGTTTCTCATGTGAATTTAATTCAGCCGACCACATGAGAATTGTTTAGGGCTGAAAGTTCAGAAAGATCCTTATTTCGGCTGATTCTTGGAGGTTGCAAGAAGGCTTTAGCAGCTGTTCTAAGATTGGAGAGAGCTTCTTGTAATCAGGAAGAATTAGGCAGGAATTGAGTGATCAAGATTGGAGGTGCAGATCAGTTTTTTTTTTTCTTGGTTCTTCGATCAATACTCAAGGTGCTGACAGTAATTGATTGATCAAGTTTGAAGATTGAAGGTAGCGATCCGTCTTCTGGGCTTTTTTTCTTCATAAAATAAGTACCTTTTCTTGAGATTGATACTCAAAAGGACTTTGTTATTCATTTAGAGAGGTACGGATAGAAAATCTCAGGACTGATATCAATCCCAGGACAGTAATTGACTGTTATCTAACTGCAAAATCATTGTCCTAGGTTGGCTGTTATCAGCCTTGAAATACAGATTTTTCTTGTCATGGTAGTTTAAAGCCTCTTCTTAACTTAGAATGGAGTACAAGAACCAAGGGGAAGGTGCTTTTGGGACTGGTGGTTCAGGTAACATGACTGAAAACACCTTTCAGATTACAACTGTTAAGTTTGATGGATCAAACTACTTGGAATGGGCCCAATCAGCCATGATGGCTATTGGGGGTAGAGGAAAATTGAACTTCTTGCTAGGGGATGTGAAGGAACCCTCCAAGGAGGACCCTACTTATGCTAGGTGAGTCCAAGAAAATTTTTTGGTGATGACATGGCTGTGCAACTCAATGCAGCCATACATCAGCTGAAACTACTTGTGGGCCAAAACAGCTAAGGAAATATGAGATGTTATGAAGGAAACATACTCTCAACCTCCTAATGTTTCTAGGGCTTATGAGCTATAATGTGAGGTTAAAAATCTGAGGCAAGGAGAGAAGCAGGTCTCTGTTTACTTTTCAACCTTAAAATCCATGTGACATGAAATTGACCAGCTTGAAACAATTGAGTGGGAGAGTCAGAAAGATGCACAAACATATAGAAAGCAGGTTGAAACTAATAGAGTTTTTGAGTTCCTAGCTGGTCTGAACTCTGAATATGACATTGTGAGACAATAGTTGTTGACAAGAGATAGTGTGACTTTATCACAAGCCTATTCCCTAGTGCATAGTGAAAAACTAGGAGAAAGGTTATGTTGCAGCAGCAGCCCTCTGAATCAGCCTTGGTAGTAGTTAGACCTAAATCTGGGGGGATAAGGAGAAGAAGGAAGCAAAAAAGGACTTTGTATGTGAACACTGCAAGAAACCTAAACATACTAAGGACACATGTTGGAAGTTGCACCCTCATCTAGTTCCAGCAAAGCTCAGAAATAAGAAAGCGAATGCAAAGATGGCTATCAACACTAATAGTACAACTTCATCAAGAACAAGAGGTACTCCTCTAGATACCCTAGCTGCAGTCCGAGCTGCTCTGAATTTAGTAATTCAGCTCAGCCTACATCAGCTCAACAGCCTACTTCAGCCCTTGCTCATACAGGTATAAGAGCTACTACTTGTCATGCTTTTGTCCAAAGTAATACTAGACCTTCCTGGGTAATAGATTCAAGTGCTTCAGATCATATGACCATCATATCTACTCTATTTAGCACCTATTGTTTATCCTCTGGGAGAGACAAAGTTTCTATTGTTGATGGATCTCTTGTACCCATTCCTGGCAAGGGAGACATCAGATTATCAGATACTATTACCCTATCCTCAGCTTTGCATGTTCCCAAGCTTAGTGCTAACTTACTTTCAGTTAGTAGTATTACTAAAAATCAAAATTGTTCGGTAACTTTTTTCCCTGTTTAGCGTACTTTTTAGGATTTGGAAACAAAGAAGGTGATTGGGATTGGCCGTGACATGAATGGAGTCTACCTGCTGGAACATTCACAGGGGGAGCAGAGTGAAGCAGGGAAATTGTTTGTTTCTCAGTCTTGTAGTAAGATTATTCTTTGGCACAACCCCTTAGGTCATTTAATTTTTGGGTCTTTAAAGAGTCTTTTTCCAAACTTGTTTGAGTCAGTAGAAGTGTCTGGGTTAAAATGTGAAAGTTGTGAACTTGCAAAACCTAGTAGATCATCTTATCCTTTATGTAATAAAAGAAGCAACCTTCCTTTTGAGATTGTGCATACCGATGTTTGGGGGCTCCACCATACTCCCACCATGGGGGGTACAAATATTTCTTATTATTTGTTGATGACTATGAAAGAATGGTAGGATCCATCATATGGACGCCAAAAAGGTTACGGAATGGGTGGGAAAATTTCAAAAATTTTCCTACCTTCTTCCAACTGGGAATCATAATCCCTAAGTTTAGAATACAATATTCAATGATCCTACTTGAACCATAATCGAACCAGATCTGAACCAAAAGACAAGGGAGGAATTATACCTGATCCAGAGAAGCAGTATCTCCCAAAGTTGGAGTTCACACCCAAAGAGGACACCAAGATCCGCTCCTGCTGAAGATGACACAGTAATGTGTGGAACAGAACCAGCAGAGTGCGTCCTAGACACTGGATCCTTCTCAAGAATCCTCTGGAAACTCTGAGCACTAAATCTTTTCAGTTCTTTCTGCAAAACTGATATCAAGAACTAATTTCTTGATTTCTTTTCTACAAAGATCGAATCTTTTCAGAGAATGGCGGCGGCTGGAGGAGAATTCCTGAGATGAAGATGGTGAAGATAGCTTCTCTTCTCTCTGGAGTGTATGAGATCCTATCTCAATTCACAGGATGATCTCTTGCTGAAAAAACTTAATTCGAATTCTGTCTTTTCTCTTAGAGTTTTCTCCTCCTTTCTTCTTGATTAAGAAATCTCCTAATTAGGAGTTATCCCAATCCAAACCAGCATCTGGATAGGGGATGATTTTAATCCTATCTGCAGATTAGGTTAGATAACTCCTGATCTTATCAGGAGATTACCATATTCAAATCTGATTTAAATTTGGTCTCCTAGAGTGGATTAGGTTAAAGGCCCAATCCTTTTGCTAACCTTAATCTCAGATCCGCCCCTTAAGTGGGTGATCATATCAGCCCAGTTCGAAATGGGCTTTTGGCCCATTAAATAATCAGTGCTTTATTAGTTTCCAATCTGCTACCCAGTTGGGCTTCTTTGTATGGCATGGGACCCAAGCATTGATCTACACACTAGCTACATGGGTTCGGCCCAACCTTTATTACAAGGCCTAGCCGAATTCACTAAGAAGCCCAGTGAACCCCTGAGCCCATCACATGGACCCTATGGACCCAACACTTACATTAAGTGGTCCCTGGGCCAAGCCATCTTATAAAAACCCAGGGACTGTGGGCAGGTGCAAGATTAGCCCATCAGGTATTATCCTAAATGGCCTTACACTTAACCTCTCAGCCCTTAATGATCAAACACTGCCCGACAAGAGAGGACCTCTCCCTCGGCTGCAAGGAACAATGCTGCACACTCCACTCACATGGATCTCGGGAATTAAAACCATTTGCAAACTTTTTGCAAACATACTTAAATATATATCATATATATAAATTTTTGCAAAACAAAACTCCAACGATTGAAATCAACTGCCAGCAGTTTGGTTTCCATCAGGGAGAGTGCATTACCGATCATTACCTTTGTCCAACAAAGGGGCTGGTCCTATCACTATGAACACCCACTCAGATGAATTCTCAAACTGCCCCAACATGCCCAGGTTTTGACCCCCGCTAAGGATCTCACTGATTGGCATATTAAAGACAGCCTGATCCGACACCTAGTGAAGTACCATAATTGAGTCTAGGGGTCAGGTGTAACTTTCCAGTTTTTCCCATCTGTCTCCAAGGTCCAGGGCAATACTAGAAATCTGGTCCAGTTCAAGGATTCGAGTAATCCCATACTGCACGTGCCTTGGGTCTTACCCTGGTGGCCGAGACAGGCCATCCCAACACTTGGCGGGACACCAGTATCAGCCTTAGCAGAATAAATCTCCCCAGGCTTATCCAATGGCTGTAAACATTTAAAACTAACACGAGTCTCATTAAGTGTCCAGTTTTAGGGTCTTACATAGAATCATACCAAACAACATGAATCAAACATGCACTTTATTTATTTACACTAAATATCAAAAGTACATCAAATCAGATTTGTTGAGAAGATGGGCCGAATGGCCCATTGGTTGTTTATTCTTCTTGTTATTTTGGGCCCATCCTGTCAATATTAAGTTATTTTTAAGTTCTTTGTAAATTCTTGCCCAACTAAGGGCCTCCTTGTAATTACTCAAATATATCTAATAAAACAGTGTTAGAGGGCTGAGATAGAGATTGTTCGAAAACTCTTCTCAGAAATCTCATTGCCGAAACACACGTCTCCTCTCCTCTCTTCAGTTTCAACATGGTATCAGAGCATATCTGAACTTGAACGTCCTAGGGCTGGAGGCTTAGTCACGTACTGCCTGATTCTTGGAGATCATTGGACGAGCCCAAGACTAGAATATCTTGGAGAAGGGGTTCGGTGACCAGGAAGAATCAGACAAGAAGAAGAAGAAAAGGGAAGGGGAACAGCTCGGTTCTATTTTTGAAGCTCGACTGTGTTTGGACTGTTGAAGCTCGAACTGTAAGTTGTGCTCAGTTTTCTGGTTCTGTTTTGCATTACCTTCGACTGTGTTTGGACTGTTGAAGTGTCGGAAAATCCTAGCTGTTCTGTACTACCTTCGACTGCATTAAATCTGGTTTAACCTAGAAATTTCTGGGCTGTTTTTCTCTTCTTCTTGGACTGTTAAAACCTGCCGAAACATCCTTGTAACAAGGTTGTGTATTGTTACTCTTGTTCGGCTGTTTTAGAGGGCTGTACGAACTGTTTTTGGGGTCTTTTCTCTTCCTTGACAGTGGGGTTGTCTCTATTGCCCACACTGTGTTTGTGAAAAGGCCTATTCAGCAATACCGATTGGTACTTACTCTTCTTGGCTAAGTGTACAACCTTGAAAAGGTACTTCGGCTGTGTGCACAGTGCCTAGGAGTTTCTGATTACTTCTTGAAGCCTGAACTCAGTGTGTTGCCTCCTTGTGGTCGGCTGAACTCAGTTATTGCTTGTTCTTATCCAGCATACTTGTAGAAGTCATCTGAAATCATATTTGGAGTGTTTACATGATGTACTCCTCAGAGTTTGAAAACAAAAGTGGTGCTGAATATGGACTGGGTCAGGGGACTCCAAGTGATTCCTTATTGACTGTGACCACAGTTAAACTAGATGGAACTAATCATCTGGCATGGTCACAATCAGTAAAGATTCATGTTTGTAGTAGAGGAAAGTGGGGGTTCATTTCCGGGAGTAAGAAGGCTCCCCCAGAAGATGATCCATCCTACGAGAAGTGGATGCAAGAAAATTACACTGTCATTGGGTGGCTTGTGAACTCAATGCAGCCACAAATCAGTCAACACTACCTATGGATGAATTCAGCAAAAGAAATTTGGGACAGTGTTGCAAAAACCTATTCCCAAAAACTCAATGTGGCCCGGGCATATAAATTGAGAAGTGATGTAAAGAATTTAAGGCAATGAGAGAAACCTCTTGCTGTATATTTCTCAACCCTGAAATCCTTATGGCAAGAGATTGACCTAATAGAAGCTGTAACTTGGGACACCACTAATGATGCAGAGACCTACAGAAAATTGGTTGAAAGGAACAGGGTTTTTGAGTTCTTAACTGGACTAAACCCGGAATATGATATCACAAAACAGAATATTCTTTCCAAGGAGTGTGTATCTTTGTCACAAGCTTATGCATTGGTGAGTAGTGAAGAGAGCAGAAGGGCTGTTCAGGTTCAAGGGGCTGATATTAACGATCACTTTGCCAATATGGGGATTAAACCTAAAGGGAATGTTGGAACTTCTAGTGGCACAGGAAAGAAAGAAGTTGTATGTGAGTACTGCAAGAGGCCGAAGCACACCAAAGACAAGTGCTGGAAGTTACATCCCAATCTTGTTCCCATCAGGTTTCAGAAAAAATATGATAGTAAAAGATCAGGAAGTGCAAATGTAGCTGTCGGGCCAGATAGTGAAGAGATGTCTGCTTCTGCACAGTTGGCATCCATGAGAGCAGAATATGAAAAGTTTGGGAAGATGATCAGTCAGCTGAGTGATGTGACCTCTGCTACCGACCCTTCAGGAAATTCTACTACTTCAGCATTTGCTCATTCAGGTATAAGGGCTTCTTCTAATCATGCTACATCTTCAGGTAATCTCAAGATCCCTTGGATTATTGACTCAGGTGCTTCTGACCATATGACCAATCAGTCTACCTTGTTTGTTTCATATGACTTACCTCCTGGACGTGATAAAATCACTTTAGCTGATGGTTCACTTGCCCCTATCTCTGGTAAGGAACCATCAAGGCTACGGATTCCTTGTACCTCTCTTCTGCCCTTCATGTACCTAAACTAAATACAAATTTGTTGTCTGTGAGCAGTTTAACCAAGTCACTAAACTGTTGTGTAACCTTTTTTCCTTCCTACTGTGTTTTTCAGGATCTGGAGTCTCAAAAGGTGATTGGGAGTGGCCATGAGGCGAACGGAATATACCTGTTTGATACTCCGGGACAATGCATTGATCATCTTGGGAATGTTGCTCTTGGATCTGTCTCTTCAGAGTCTATTAGTCAGATTATGTTGTGTCATTGTCGTTTTGGTCATCTGTCTTTTTCGGCATTGAGTCATCTATTCCCTGAACTGTTTAAGGGAATTAGTTTGTCCAGTCTTCATTGTGAGTCTTGTGAATTGTCAAAGCATTGTAGAAGCAAGTATCCTTTGAGAAATAAAAGATCTTTTGTTCCTTTTAATATTGTGCATTCTGATGTGTGGAGGCCTTACCACTTATCCTCCATGGGTGGCTACAAATATTTTATCCTGTTTATTGATGACTTTTCACGATTCACTTGGATATTCCTGATGAAATCCCGTGATGAAGTTCCAAGACTTGTAAAACAATTCCATGAATTTGTTCTAACCCAATTTGATACCAGGATTAAAATCTTCAGATCGGACAATGCAAAAGAATACCTTGAGAAAAACCTATCGTGCTATCTTTCTGATATGGGGGTTATTCATCAAAGCTCATGTGCTAGGACCCCAGAATAGAATGGGGTTGCTGAGAGGAAAAACAGGCATATTGTTGAGGTTGCGAGAAGTATCTTATTTGCCTCATGTTCCTACCAAGTTTTGGGGTGATGCTGTACTTACTGCTACCTATCTTATAAACCGCATGCCATCCAGGGTTTTGGGGTTTAAGTCTCCCTTCACTCTTCTTCATCCGGACAAAGACCTTTTTCTTATTCCTATTTGTGTCTTTGGCTGCACCTGTTATGTACATGTTCCAAGTGTCCAAAGGCCTAAGTTTGAACCCAAAGCCCAAAAGTGTATCTTCCTTGGTTATTCCCCCAAACAAAAGGGTTATTATTGTTTTGATCCAAAGTCTGGCAACCGGTATGTCTCAATGGATGTCACCTTTGATGAGTCTTCCCCTTTTTTATGGTTCCTCTCCAGAAGGACATTGTCCACAGGGGGAGAATTTTACACAAGTGTTTGCTCTTCCTCTTCCTGTCCCTGTTAAGTCCCTTGATGTGTCTGCCTCTCCCTCAAATGAATCAAGGTTGGATCAGTCGTTCCATTCTCCTTGTCCCAGTACCCTACCTCCTTGTCCTGTCCTCAATCCCAAGGTGTATCAAAGGCAAAGATCCAGAAATGTGCAGGTTGTTTCTCCTACAACACATGAGCCTCCTACACTTCCAGTCACAGAAGAGACAACAGGTACTGGTTCAGCACCTTTGGATTCATCCTTCCCTGAACTTGATATTCCCATTGCTGTTAGAAAAGGAAAACGGAAGTGCACTGCACACTGCATTTCCAAGCACCTTTCTAACAATTTGCTTTCACCTTCATATTTTGCCTATCTCTCTTCTGTTGCTTCTCATCCTATTCCCAGGTCTGTGTCAGAAGCTCTTAAGATTCTAGAATGGAGGGATGCTATGAAATCTGAAATAGATGCCCTACACAAGAATGACACATGGGAAGTGGTGGATTTGCCTGAAGGGAAGGATCCTGTTGGTTGCAAGTGGGTCTTTACTATCAAATACAGAGTTGATGGCACCATTGAAAGGTACAAGGCCAGGCTAGTTGCAAAAGGCTATACACAGACATATGGGATTGATTATTTAGAGACTTTTGCACCTGTTGCCAAGATGACATCTGTGAGGGTTCTTCTATCTTTAGCTGCTCACTTTGACTGGCCCCTTTATCAATTGGATGTGAAGAATGCATTTCTAAATGGTGAATTACATGAGGAGGTTTACATGTCTCTTCCTCCAGGAATGTATGGAACTGATATAAAAGGGAAGGTATGCAGGCTGAAGAAATCTCTTTATGGACTAAAACAGTCCCCTAGAGCATGGTTTGAGAGATTTAGAACAGCACTTGTTAACTTTGGTTATGTGCAGACACTGTCCGATCATACTCTTTTTGTGAAGAGGAGTGGACCTCTGGCAGTATACCTCATTGTGTATGTAGATGATATTGTAGTGACGGGTAATGATGCCTCAGGAATTCAAGATCTAAAATCTTTTCTCCATACAGAGTTTGAGATTAAAGATTTGGGAGAATTGAGATACTTTCTTGGCATAGAAGTCGCTCGGTCCAAGGATGGGATTCTTATCTCCCAAAGAAAGTATGTTCTTGACTTGCTCTCTGAAACTGGAAAGATGGGTGCTAGACCAGCTGCTACTCCTATTGATATGAGTCATAAACTCTCAGCCTCAGAAGGGACATTGTTAGAATACAAAGGAATCTTTCAGAGACTTCTTGGGAAACTTTTGTATCTATGCATGACTCGGCCAAATATTGCATATGCAGTCAGTTGCATTAGCCAATTCATGCATGCTCCTCGAGACACTCATTTGGCAGTTGTAGAGAGAATCCTAAGTTATTTGAAGGGCTCCCCAGGAAAGGGTATTCTGTTTGCCAAGCATGGTCATATGAAACTTGAAGCTTACACCGATGCTGACTGGGCCGGGAACATTGATGACAAAAGATCTACCTCTGGGTATTGCAGCTTGGTAGCTGGTAATGTTGTTTCTTGGAGAAGCAAGAAACAATCGGTTGTTGCTCGGTCTTCTGCTGAAGCAGAATACAGGGCTATGGCACATGGGGTTTCTGAATTATTATGGCTAAAATCTTTGATGGAAGAACTTGGAGTTGAATATGACAAGCCAATGATGTTGTACTGTGATAATCAGGCTGCCACCAACATTGCTCACAACCCAGTGCAACATGATAGAACCAAGCATATTGAAGTTGATCGACACTTCATTAGGGAAAGGGTCTCTTCGGGTGAAGTGTGTCTTCCTTTCATCACATCTGAAGGACAGTTGGCAGATTTTCTTACCAAAGGCATTCCCAAGGCAAAACTTCAGCATGATACTAGCAAGCTTGGCATGATTGACATCTATGCTTAGCTTGAGGGGGAGTGTAGAGAAGATGGGCCGAATGGCCCATAGGTTGTTTATTCTTCTTGTTATTTTGGGCCCATCCTGTCAATATTAAGTTATTTTTAAGTTCTTTATAAATTCTTGCCCAACTAAGGGCCTCCTTGTAATTACTCAAATATATCTAATAAAACAGTGTTAGAGGGCTGAGATAGAGACTGTTCGAAAACTCTTCTCAGAACTCTCATTGCCGAAACACACAAGTCTCCTCTCCTCCCTTCAGTTTCAACAAGATTGAAGCTAAGGGCATACAAAACTGTCTAATAGACTATACCCGTTTTTCATGGGTCTATCTTATGTACTCTCGAGATGAGGTCCCCTCTATGACCCAAGCTTTCCATCAGATGATCCTAACTCAATTTGAAACCAAGATCAAGATTCTTAGATCTGATAATTCCAAGGAATACTTTGCAAAACCCTTGGCATCATATCTCCTTGATCATGGGATCATTCATCAGTGCACCTGTCCTTACACACCTCAGCAAAACGGGGTTGCTGAGAGAAAAACAAACATATTTTAGAGGTAGCCAGAAGCATCATGCTCAACTCCAATGTTCCCATACACTTCTGGGGAGATGCAATCCGTACAGCCATATACCTCATTAAAACGGTTCCTTCACGGGTCCTAAACATGCAAACCTTGTTCAGTCTTTTATATCCAGATAAGGACCTATTCACTATTCCCCTCAAAACTTTTGGGTGTACTATTTTGTTCAAATCCTTAGACTTAATTACCCTAAGTTTGATCCCAAAGCCACTAAGTGTATTTTCCTTGGGTATGTACAAAATCAAAAGGGGTATTGTTGTTATGAGCCAGTTTCAGGGAAGCGCTTTGTGTCCATGAATGTCACCTTCTTTGAGGATATGCCCTACTATCATAAGGCTTCTCCTCAGGGGGAGAATAGTGAGGAAGGAATTTCAGTTTCAGCTCCAAGAGTTCCTTTACCTGTCCCGGTTACTGGGGGGGCAGAGTTGCAAAGAAGGTTGTCAAAAATGCAGGGAGTTGAGGGTGTATCACAGAAAGTGGTGGAGGCATGTTGATTCTCATACTCAATAGCAATCCAGGCCAGTTCCAACATCTTCTACAGCTCCAGATCCAGACACTACTACTGCTCCCACTGTTGATCCCACTGTTACAGAGGTTCAGCCTTCACCGACATATGACCTTGATCTTCCAATTGCTATTTGTAAAGGGAAGCGTTGTTGCACCTCATCCACTGCCCATTGCATCTCTAAGTTCTTTTCCTATAATTGTCTCTTAGAATCCTACAGATCTTACTTGGCATCTATTTCTTCTATTCTTGTACCTAGAAAAGTGTAAGTAGCTCTTTTGATACCTGAATGGAAGGAAGCAATGCAAGTAGAGATGGATTCTCTTGTCAAGAACAACACATGGGAATTAGTTAACCAACCTGAAGGAAAGAAACCTATTGGATGCAGATGGGTTGTTTATTGTGAAATATAATATTGATGGTATTGTAGAGAGGTATAAGGCCAGATTGGTTGCAAAGGAATTCACACAAACTTATGGCATAAACTATACAAAAAACTTTGCACCTGTTGCAAAAATGAACACTATCAGAGTTCTTCTATCCATTGCTACAAATTTCTCATGGCCACTATTTCAGCTGGATGTTAAGAATGCCTTCCTCAACGAAGACTTGCAAGAGGAATTATACATGGAGTTACTCACTGGTATTTATAGTACAAAAGCAGGAAAGAAAGTTTTCCTTTTGAAGAAGGCATTGTATGGGCTGAAACAATCCCCGAGAGCTTGGTTTGATAGGTTTCGACTAGCTTTGGACAAATTCGGATACATACAGGCTCAGTCATATCACACCCTCTTCTTTAAGAAGACAGGTCATTCCCTGACTCTACTTGCAGTCTATGTAGATGACATTGTGATAACAGGAAGCGACACTAGTGAAATTGAAACCCTTAAACAACACCTTCACAAGGTTTGAAGTGAAAGACCTAGGAAAGTTACACTATTTCCTAGGAATTGAGATAGTTTGATCTAAGCATGGCATTTTCATCTCCCAAAGGAAGTATGTTCTGGACTTATTGGAAGAAACTGGCAAGTTAGGAGTGAAACCTGTTGATACTCCCATTGAGCCTAATCATAAGATAAGTGCAAAAAGTGGAGAACTCCTTGAGGACAGGGCTATGTACCAAAGGCTAGTTGGGAAACTTCTTTATCTCTGTCTAACCCAAATAAATATTTCTTATGCCATCAGTGTTGTCAGTGAATGCATGCATTCTCCTAGGACCACCCATCTCCTTGCAGTAGAAAGGATCCTTGCCTACTTAAAGAGATGTCCAGGGAGAGGTATACTCTTCAAGAATAATGGTCATATGAAAATAGAAGTGTATACAAATGCGGATTGGGCTGGATGTGTTGATGATAGTGAAAGCTGAACCACTCTAGTCGAAGTAGCAGAAAAGAGGAGAAGAAGAAGAGATGTTGGAAATGTCGAACTGTGCTTGCAGTCGACCATGCCTTTATTTATATATAAGTGAAGTACAAAGTACAAGAATTTACTGGGATACCCCTGATTAGTGATGGGACACCCAGAAGACTTAAGACATAAACAAGATTAGGCCCATTAACAAGGGCCCAGTTACAAAATAAGTTTAACATAAGAAGGGGCTCATAGGAATTATTATCAACCGAACACACTCAAGCCTTCTAACATATCATTCTAACACTCCCCCTCAAACTAAACATGGATATCAATCATGTTTAGCTTGCCAAGTATGTCCTTGAAATTTGTAGTTGCCAGTCCTTTTGTTAATACATCTACAATCTGCATTTCTGATGGAGTATAAGGCACACAGAGTTCCCCTGAAACAATTCTCTCTCTTACAAAGTGTCGATCAATTTCAATATATTTTGTCCTGTCATGTTGTACTAGATTATTGGCAATGTTGATAGCAGCTTTATTATCACAATACAACTTGAGAGGACCTTCAGTCTTGATACCAAGCTCATTAAGGAGAGCTCTAAGCCATAAGAGTTCAGCAACCCCGTGTGCCATAGCTCGGTATTCTGTTTCTGCACTTGATCTAGCCACAACATTCTGCTTCTTACTGCGCCATGTGACTAGGTTTCCTCCCAAGAATGTATAGTAACCTGAGGTTGACTTTCTGTCTCCAACAGACCCAGCCCAATCAGCATCAGTGTAGGCTTCAATTCCAAGTCTGTTGTTCTTCCTTAATAGAATTCCTTTCCCTGGGCAAGTTTTCAAGTATCTTAGCATTCTTTCCACTGCTCTCATATGAGGAGTCTTTGGTGAGTGCATGAATTGACTGACAACATGCACTGCATAGGCAATGTCTGACCAAGTGAGGGATAGGTATATCAGTTTCCCTACCAATTTTTGGTACCTTTCCTTATCACAGTATTCCTCACCCATTGATTCTTGTAATCCATGGTTCGGTTCTATTGGTGTGTCTGTTGGCCTACACCCCATCATGCATGTTTCTTCTAGGAGATCTAGCACATATTTTCGTTGATATATGTAGATTCCCCATGGTTCGGTTCTATTGGTGTGTCTGCTGGCCTACACCCCATCATGCATGTTTCTTCTAGGAGATCTAGCACATATTTTCGTTGATATATGTAGATTCCTTCTCTTGATCTAGCAACTTCAATCCTGAGAAAATATCTCAGATTTCCCAGGTCCTTGATCTCAAATTCTGAAGCTAAGAACTCCTTCAGCCTCTTCATCTCTTTCACATCATTTCCAATAATCACCATATCATCCACATAAACAATGAGAGTTGTAAGTCTTTCATCCTGTCTCCTTGTAAACAATGTATGATCCGCACTGCTCTGAGTGTACCCCACTTTCTTCATGGCCGTACAAAGTCTCTCAAACCATGCCGGGGGAGATTGCTCCAAGCCATACAAAGCTTTCCTTAGTTTACACACCTTCTTTCCAACATTATATCCAGGTGGGGGTTCCATGAATACCTCTTCATGTAGATCACCATTAAGGAAAGCATTCTTCACATCCAACTGATGAAGTTCCCAAGAGAATTTTGTAGCTAATGGCAGTAGAACCCTGATTGTGTTGAGCTTTGCTACCGGGGCAAAGGTTTCCTTGTAGTCAATTCCTTCCTTTTGTGTAAATCCCTTTGCCACAAGTCTGGCCTTGTATCTTTCAATTGACCCATCTTCCATGTGCTTTACTATGAATACCCACTTGCACCCAACAGTGCCTTTTCCTTCTGGAAGGTCCACCAATTCCCACGTTCTTGCTTTCATTAGGGATTTCATCTCTTCATTCATGGCTTCTTTCCATCTTGGATCAGATACCGCCTCTGAATATCCAGAAGGGATACATACAGAGGAAAGAGCAGACACAAAGGAATGATAGGCAGGTGATTAATGTGAGTAAGAGACATAATCAGCTATGGAATGCCGAGTGGTGCAAGAACGAACAGGCTTACGAAGAGCAATAGGAAGATCCAAATCTGAACTAAGAGAGTCAGAATTACCTTGGATTGCAGAGACAGATTAATCTGAGTCCAATTGGTTGCAATCATGAGGTTGAGGGCCCTTCTTCCTTCTACTGTATGTAAGTATCTCTTTCTCTTGCCTGCTGGGATCATCAGGAGCATCAGCTGAAGCTGGAGATGTAATTGGCACAGCGGGAGTCTCACTAGGTCAACTCGGAATGGTATAGCTAGGAGTAGTGGAAGGTGATGAAAGGGGAACAAAAAGAAGGGAGAATGAGAATCCTCTTCCATCCCACTAGTCTCCCCCTAAAGAGGATTCTGAGAAGATTAGAAATAGGGTTGAGACTCAAAAAAGACTACATTTCTGGTGACATATTTTTTCTTGGAGACAGGATCATAACACTTATACCCCTTTTGCATAGGAGAGTAACCCAAAAAAAATCCCTTTGTAGCCTTAGGATCCAGCTTGGTTTTCTTTGGATCCTTCACATGTATGAAGCTTGTACATCCAAAAACCCGTGGGGGAAGAGGAAATTCTGGAAGAGTGGGACACAACACAGAGAAAGGGATCTTCATACCCTAGATGGCATCCGATTTATCAAGTATGATGCAGTGAGAGCAGCTTGAGACCAATATTGCTTGGGCACGTTGTGCTGGAAAAGTAGAGCTCGAGCTGTCTCCATTAGGTGCCTGTTCTTGCGCTCAACAACTCCATTTTGCTGAGGGGTGTAAGCACATGATGATTGTTGTAACATGCCTTCGTCTTCCATGAATGAGTTCAGGGATCCTTCAAAATATTCAACTACATTGTCTGAATGGAATTGTTTAATCTTCTTATCAAATCGTGTTTCAACCATCTTGCAAAACATCATAGTTATCCGTGGAACTTCTTCATGTCCTTTTAACAGATAAATCTGAGTGCACCGAGAATAATGGTCAATAAAACTGATAAAATAACGGAAGCCATCAATGGAGACAATGGGTGAAGGACCCCAAACATCAGAATGGACCAAATCAAAAGGGGCTTGAATTTCATTACTAGAAATTGGATACATTGATCTGCATTGTTTTGATAATTGACACACATCGCAAACTAAACTTTGACTCGGAATGCCCTTACATAAATTGGGAAACAACGTTGCTAAAGAAGAAAAAGACAAATGACCTAGCCTAACATGCCACAAGTGCAGCCTAGCTCTTGATTCCACACTTTCTGGACTAGTAGTAGTAGAAGCTTGCAGTGCTGAATTGACATCTGCATCAAAATAGTAGAGGCCCTCATACTCATGACCACTCCCAATCGTTCTCCTCGTCAATCTGTCCTGGAAAATACAATGAGAGGGAAAAAAGGTTATATTGCAGTTCAAATTTCTTGTAAGCTTTGAAACAGACAACAAATTTGATGTAAGACTAGGAACATGTAAGACTGATTTAAGAGAGAGATCCTTGCTTAGGTCAACCACTCCCTTTCCCGAGATGGTGGAGAGGGACCCATCAGCTACTCTCATCTTATCCTGGCCAGACATAAATTATATGAGGAGAATAATGAGGACATATGTGTCATATGGTCAGTGGCTCTTGAGTCAATCACCCAAGAGCTAGAATTAATGGAACTAGTTGCACTAAATGCAGAGGCTGTACCTGATTTGGCAAGAGAGGTGGAAGCTAAAGGATTGTTCTTCAGACGGGCAAATGCCCGACTAAGAACCTCTACCTCATTAGCTGTAAAGCTCAAGGTACTTGGTCTAGAGGAATCAGCAACCTGCTTTGTGGTGGAAGAGGACACTGGCTGAGTACTCTATGAGATGTCACTACTGCTGTTGGTGGCAAGATTCCCACTTGTTGTGTGGCCCTTATGTTGCCTTTTTTCCTTTCTCAAAGCAACTGGCTTCAGATGATGGTACAAAACCCAGCATTTCTCCTTTGTGTGTTTCTCACCACCACAATGGGTACACTTGAGGGACTTCTTGTCTGAAAATCTACTTCCCTTAGTGGAGACTAAGGCTGAATGTTCTCCAGATAGTTCTGTTGCTTGTGTCTGAGAGTCAACCTGCATCTCCTTTCTCCTTACTTCTTCATTCCTCACCAGGTAGTAAACATGATGAAGCTCAGGTAATTCATCTCTCCCTAGAATTTGTGACCTTACACCTTCATATATAGGGTCTAAGCCTGCTAGGAACTTGATGCCCTCCTCAATCTGCTTGTCATGCCTCTCCTTATCCCTGGCATTTTCCCAATCCCAAATCATGTGATGGTCAAGCTCTTCACAGAGACCTTCCAGTGTTGCAAAGTATGTTGCCACAGACATGTCTCCTTGCCTTAGGGCTGCAATGTCTTGGTTCAGCCTGTAGATTCTAGCATTATTCTTCTTTTGGCCATATGTCTTAGATACTTTCTCCCAGATTTTAGGGGCTGTAGGAAAATGATGAACAGTTCTGGCCACCCGAGGAGTCATGGAGGCCAGCAACCAAGACATAACTGTGGCATTTTCCTTGCGCCACACAGTGTATTCAGGGCTGCTGATTTCTGGTTCTTTTTATCTCCATCCAAATAGCCTGTGAGGTCACGAGAGGTAATGAACAGTCTTGCTGAGACAGACCACTCTCTAAAGTTATACTCATCCAATAGCACACTTGTAATCTTCAAGCTATGCAGATTAGGGTTCTCCAGGTTTGAGGTCCTTATAACAAGTCTGTTATCTTTAGAAGAAACTTCACCGGATAGTGATGACATCCTAACTTCGTTCAAGGAGTTGTTCACAGCACTGTTGGGTGGTTCTGGTTAGGGCTGGCCGAAGTAGTCACAGATTTCACAGTGCTGATAGCACACCAGATAGGCTTCACTTGGACTAAACCAGTTCGGGTACAGCAGCAAAGAAAAGTCTGTAACTGAACCAGTTCACAGAGATGGAGTAGGGCTAGTAACCGACCTGGAAATGATCTGTAACTGAAGTCGCCACAGTTCTGTAAAGGTCTTTCTGAACTAGTTCTGATGCAGGTTTTGATTGGCCGAAGTAACCTCAGCAGGTCCTGACAGCTCGCAACACAGTTTCAGACTTGCCGAGACTGTCACAGTTCTGGTGCAGTTCTGTTGCAGCAGCAAAAGGTGTTCTGGGCTGGTAACCGACCTATGCTATGCAGACTCCACTTGAACTTCGAGTACTGCAACTGTAAAGGGAGTTCCCCTCCTTACAGACAACATTAGGACTGCTGAAATCAGTCCTCAACTAGGTCTGTCCTATACTGACCTCTTCTTAGCAGCCGAATAGCTGCTAACTACTAAAAACTAGTAGGACTCCAGCTTCAGGGTCTTACCTCCCTTGCGCCCTACAACCAAGGGAAACCCTAGGTCGAACTTGTGTTGTTCTCTTGCAACCCTAGGGTTTCACAGCAGCAACCCAGATAAAAAGACATGAAATACAGCAAGAAAGAGGAGATGGCGTCGGCAGTAACCAGGAAGGTGCTCAATGATCTGATACCATGAAAGCTGAATCACTGTAGTCGAAGTAGCAGAAAAGAGGAGAAGAAGAAGAGATGCTGGAAGTGTCGAACTGTGCTTGCAGTCGACCATGCCTTTATTTATATATAAGTGAAGTACAAAGTACAAGAATTTACTGGGATACCCATAATTAGTGATGGGACACCCAGAAGACTTAAGACATAAACAAGATTAGGCCCATTAACAAAGGCCCAGTTACAAGATAAGTTTAACATAAGAAGGGGCTAATAGGAATTCTTATCAGCCGAACACACTCAAGCCTTCTAACATATCATTCTAACAGATAGAAGGTTCACCTCTGGATATTGTGCATTTGTGGGGGGAATTCTTATTTCCTGGAGAAGCAAGAAGCAAAATGTTGTTGCTCGCTCTAGTGCAGAAGCGGAATACAGATCCTTGGCCAATGGTGTTGCAGAAGTGTTATGGCTGAGATCCTTGCTTAATGAGTTGGAGGTTGATTATGAGAAGGCTCTAGTGTTGTATTGTGATAATCAAGCTGCAATTAATATTGCCCACAACCCAATACAGCACGACAGGACTGAGCATATTGAGGTTGACAGACATTTTATCCAAGAGCGAGTCGCATCTCAAGAAGTATGCCTTCCTTACATTGATTCAGACATGCAGTTAGCTGATCTCTTCACCAAAGCAGTCACAAAAGGCAAATTGGAGATAGATCTACGCAAGTTGGGCATGACAAATATCTACTCCCAACTTGAGAGGGAGTGAAGAAATAGTTGGTTAGCCACGAGTGTGGGGTTTCATACCCACACTCAGGCTCTAGTGTGTGTGGTTTCATATCCACACCTAGTTGTTTCTAATTTCTTTTTATTAGTAGTTTCTAATTTCTTTTCAGTAGTTTCTAATTTCTGTTTTTAGAAGTTTCTAATTTCTGTTATGTTGGACTGGTTGGCCTTATTGTTTCTAATTTTTGTTTATTTCCTATTCTTGTATGGATCCTAAAAGCTATAAATAAAGGAGTGTATGGGACAGCAGATTATTCACCACTGAACCCCTTTTTCTATTCTCCTCTCTTCACTCTCTCTCTCTCTCTCTCTCTCTCTCTCTCTCTCTCTCTTTTCTTCTCTTCAAGCCTGTAATACAGTAAACAGTTCTTCTTCTTCTTTCAAGTATATCCTTGCAAATATTGTATATTCATGTAACTGTGATTTTTAAATTTTAGGAATTATGCCAAGAGTATTGAATCCAAGTAACCATTCCCAAAACTTAAGCTCTAGACTTTCCTTCTTAGAATAGGACACAATCTCACCAAATCTTGAACTTCCTTTTCATGATATGTTATAGTATGACATGGGCCCATCATATCTTATTAGACATTGGTAAGTATAAAATACACTAACTACTTATTCCAAATAATTGGGACACTGATAATACAGTCATCACAGTAATGCTCCCTCTTCAATTCTTAAAATACTAATTGTTAGAGCTAGCCGAATAAGGGTAGGTTAGTCAATTGACTTCTGTAAAGTTATGTGCTTATGTGGCAGTCTTTATAGAGACTTCCTATCCCATACTTAAGTGGGGACAGTTTAGTCTTTATACTACTAATTAGAGCCTAATCAATATTAAGGGTCGGCTAATAGGGTTTAACCTATTATGTTCAACTGTTCTTTCATCTTCATCTTCTTCTTCTTCTTCTTCTTCTCCTCTTCTACTGGTTCGGACTACTGTAGCAACAAAGAAAACACTAATAATTGTTTCCCTTGTTTACCTTCATATCCTTAAGTTCTCTGATTACTTGTATACTTTTTGTTATTTATCATGCCATTTTATTATTCTCTTTGACATAACTTGCTTACTTTTTTTACATATTTACACCAAATGGATTTATTCACTTGAATTAACATTAGTAATATGAGCAAATCCAACTTATAATTTCTTATACTCTTTACAAATTCATTCTTTTAGGCTCGTGAGGTGTAAGTTTAAAGGCGTTTTCAAAATCTGCCTCCACATTTATCCTTTCAAAACCTTGGCCTTATGAGTATTGCCCCTACTATTCCTTCCTTTTTTAAAATCTTCATTCTTCAAATATTAAAAATATGTTTGAATGCTCTCCTGCAGTAAATTTATCTCTATCTTATCTCTTGAAGATTTGGCCTGAGCCATTTTGCGTACTTGGTTATACATGATGAGATAGTATAATATGTGTTTGTGCTTGACTCTGTGTGCATGTCTCCAATAAGTATCCATACTTATTTTCTAACAATTGGATCATGGCTGGATGTATGCAAGGAATTTTGTTCCCCTACTCTGAATTTCTTAGCTTTAACATGTTGTATATGCAGTATAAATAGCTAACACATTCATATAAAATCTTATGCCTTTTAAGGATTACAGGTTATCCTTCATCTATTCAGAACAAAATAAAATAAACCGTTGAATAATTCTACATGATTTCTGTTATGTGGCTATTTATTAACTTAAAATGCAATCCACATATTCAAACTTTTGAGTAGTCATGTCTTTTGTTTGACTTTTATGTACAAATAATTTTATACTGTCGGTCAGACATGATTCCTGTTTTTCTTTCTTTTGGTACAGTACTGATAAAAGATCTGGAGTTGGATACCATTCTAAAGCCATTAAGGAAAGATTCCGACCAATTCCCTTGTGCTGTCCCATCTTACTTCCTACACCACATGCTTTGGTAATATTGTGCCTCCATTTCAATGAATTAGCACTTCATTTCATCTTGCATACATTTATTTTCTGTTCTAATGACCAATAATCAACCATGTTATCTTCCTTGATCAAGGACTGTTTGATCTGAAAATAAAAATATTGATTGAAAAGATTGCCTCTAAGTCCTTGGTATCTGATTACTACTGTAGAATTTCATCCAGCTATATATATTAAAGGTATAATGCAAAACAAACATGTGTTTGTGTAGTAGGAACACAATAAAAAAACTTTTATCCCACTTTAGCATGTTTGTTGCATGGAGATAATGCAAAACAAGAAGAGATACATGGGTTATTCCATGTCTATAACTGTTATCTTCTCAGAGGCATGATGAGAAATTGCAGATTAACAAGGGCACAACATGCCTAGTCATAATTGGATTGTCACTTGTTAGAGTTAACAGTACAGGGGTATTTTGGTCTTTTGGTTTATCTAGTTAGAAGTGAAAGGTCTGTTTTATTCAAGTTTAAGTTATGTGTCCCATCATTTGTAAGGGACAATACTGTCTTTTGTAACTCAACCTATTTATTATAAATACAAAGTGGGTTGGCTAGAGGGGGTGACTTTTTCTCTTCTGGCCAAACCCTTCTTCTTCTTCTCATACTTTGAACCTGAACTGAATAGGATCAAGCATCCTATTTACATGGTATCAGAGCAATAAGAAACCAGTTTTTTTCTTCTTCTTCTCTCATTGCCCTTTGTCTTCCTGGGATCTCCGCTAGCCATATCAATTTTTTAATATCTCCTAGACAGATTGGAAGTTCGATAAAGGGCCAAAAAGGAGTGGTCGTTTTTTGTTCTTGGAGGTAAATATGCCTCCGGTTTCTGTGGTGGTGATCGTTGTGGTGGTGTACTAGATACCCTCTATTTGATGATATGAAGAGGGCTGGTTGTGGACAGGTGTGAACAGAAATCTCTACTCGACTAGTAGTGAACTGCCGCTGTTTTCTTTTGGTCTGGATTTCATTTATGTGGAGTGTGAATTGATAGGGATGTGTGCAAGCTTCTTTTCCTTCTATTTATACCTGGATGTGTGAGTTGAAAGTAGGGTTTTTCAAATGCTGAATTCGTGACAGCAGTAGTGTGGTGGAGGTGGTGGCCATGGGTTTCCAGGGAACCGAGGTGGTCCTACGTTTAATCGTTCTAGTGGCCATAGTGGAGGTCGAGAGTCAAGGGGAGGCCGTGGTCGAGGAAGAAGTAATGCAACTAGAAAATGCACATACTGTGGATTAGAGGGGCATACTGTTAATTTCTGCTATGATTTACATGGTCCACCTAACACTTGGGATAACTATGCTGTAACTAGTGGCAGTGGAACAGTTAGTGAAAATCAACAAATTGATCAGACTCCCTCCACATCTACCGGTGCTTCTGGGAAGGAGATGGTGAGTGTACCACGTGAGGAATATGAGAAGTTCCTTCAGACATCCTCTCAACAGAACACAACTACTCTTGCCCATTCAGGTATGGCTTGCTTGGCTTCCAAACCTTCACACTGTAGAAGAACTACTGAAGGGTAGTTTTATAATTCTACTGTACTTTATTATTCTTTCTTGTACCGTAATAGGTGTGTACTTTAGTGTACAGTTCTTTTATTCTCTTTGTAAGGAAAATCTTGTCCATTTACATAAGATTAATATAAATATCTCTTTTCTAGGTTGGTTCGATCAGATTGATCAACCCTAACAGATCTGAACCTCTATCACATCTCCTACTCTTTCACCTTCTCACACACTGGATCATTGACTCTGGAGCCACGGATCATATGTCTAGGACTCCAAATGTATTTTCTTCACTTTCTCGGTCTTATACATCCCAAACAGTTACCCGTGCTAATGGTTCTACATCTCCTATTTATGGTGTTGGTGATGTTGATCTCACCTCCTTATCTTTATCATCTGTTTTATATGTTCCCAAGTTCCCTTTTAATCTTATGTTTGTTAGTCGATTAACCAAGTCACTTAATTGTTCTATAACCTTTTATCCCTCTTCTTATGTGTTTCAGGATCTCAAGACAGGGATGAAGATTGGTGGAGGGCATGAGGCAGGTGGATTGTATTACCTTGATGGTGGTGGCCCGCCAGTGGCATTTCAATCATTCCTTACTCCTCTCCAATGGCACTGTAGACTTGGCCATCCATCTCTCAAGGCTTTGAATTTGTTGGTTCCCTCCTTAAGTCAACTTTCACCATTGGATTGTGATTCACGTCAACTTGGGAAACACCATAGAGTCTCTTTTAGTCCAAGAGTTGATAGTCATGTCTTAAGTCCTTTTTCTTTAGTTCATTCTGATGTTTGGTGTCCAAATAAGGTAGTGTCATACAATGGTTATAAGTATTTTGTAATTTTTGTTGATGAATTTTCAAGGATGACATGGCTCTATCTTATGAAAGATCATAGTGAATTGTTCTCTATTTTTCAAAACTTTTATGCTGAAATACATACCCAATTTGGAGTTCACATTAAAACTCTTCGTTCCGATAATGCAAAATAGTACACCTCAACACCATTTCAGCAATACTTAGAGCACCATGGGATAATTCATCAAACTTCTTGTTCCTACGCCCCACAACAGAACGGTGTGGCTGAACGGAAAAACTGACAACTACTTGAAACCGATCGGTCCATTATGCTTAATATGAATGCCCAAAGCATTTTTGGAGTAATGTTGTCCTGACATCATGTTTCCTCATCAACCGGATGCCCATGTCCATCCTTGGAAGTCAATCCCCTTTCTCAGTTTTGTTTCCCACTCTGTCTCCGTTTCCTCTTACCATGAGTTTTTGGGTGTGTTTGTTTTGTTCAAAATTTGAGGCCTGATTTAGACAAGTTAGATGCACGCGCTACTAAATGCATCTTCCTTGGATACTCCAAAAATCAAAAAGGGTACAAGTGCTATAACCCTAACTCTCATAAGTCATTTGTGTGTTCTGATGTCACTTTCTTTGAATCAGTCCCATTTTTCTCAAGTAATGAGGTCCCTTCTCCTTCCCCCGTGTTTCCACTTCCTGTTCTAGTTGAGGACCCCCTTCTCGTGGTTCCTATTCCATCCCCTCCCGTGGTTCCCGTTCCTTTCCCTCCTTCTCCCGTGCAGGTTACTACTGAGAGGCCACCAATCCAACAAGTGTATACTCATAGAAGAGCACCGGCCCCTCCTCCAACTCAGTCCTCATTGACTGATCCTATGGTTGCACCTCCCCCTTCGGACCTTGATCTTCCTATTGCATTGTGGAAAGGTAAACGTAGTTGCACATCTCATCCTATTTCTCATTATGTTTTAGTTGCTCACCTTTCTGCTTCTCATCGCCTTTTTATATCCTTACTATCCACTGTTTCCACTCCCAAAACTGTCCAGGAAGCTCTTACCTCTCTAGGATGGTGGCAAGCAATGGAAGAGGAATTGTCTACTTTACAACACAATCACACGTGGGAACTTACTACTCTCCCTCCTGGTAAGCATGTTGTTGGATGTAAGTGGGTTTACACAATGAAGTATCTTCTAGATGGCAGTGTGGAATGATTAAAGCACAAGTTAGTGGCCAAGGGCTATTCTCAGTTGTATGGTATGGACTATATAGAGACGGTTTCTACTGTAGCTACAGTAGTCTGAACCAGTAAGGAGAAGAAGAAAGAGAAGGAGAAGAAGGAGAAGAGAAGAAGAAGAAGAAGATGAAAGAACTGCCGAACCTGATCGCTAAACCCTATCAATCGACCTCTTAATAGTGATTAGGCTTCTAATTAAATGTACAAGGACTAAACTACCCCTACTTAAGTATGGGACAGAGAACCTCTAATAAGACTGCCACATAAGCTCATAACTTAACCAAGGTGAGTTGACTAATCTACCCTTATTCATCTAACTCTAACACTCCCCCTCAAGCTAGAGAATATATGTCATATAATCCCAGCTTGTTACATATATAGTTCACTCCCCCTGAGCTTAAGGCTTTTGTAAACAAATCTGCCCACTGATCACCTGAGCTTACATGTTCTGTGCTTATCTCTCCAGTAAAAACCTTCTCCCTCACAAAGTGTCAATCAATCTCCATGTGCTTTGTTCTCTCATGAAAAACAGGGTTGGATGAGATATGGAGCGCAACTTGATTGTCACAGTACAACTTCATAGGTTTATCCATGTGGAACCCGATTTCTTGTAGGAGATTCCTCAACCACACTAATTCACATGTAGTGTGTGTCATGGCTCTGTACGCGGCTTCAGCACTACTTCTAGCCACAACCGTCTGCTTTTTACTCTTCCACGTCACAAGATTTCCTCCAAAAATGTGCAGTAACTTGTAGTAGATCTTCTATCAGACACAGAGCCCGCCCAATCTGCATCCGTGTACCCAACTACTTCAAGTTTTCCTCCTGGTTTATACAATAGCCCACGGCCTGGAGCTCCCTTCAAATATCTTCCAATTCTAAGAACTGCATCCCAGTGAGATATACGAGGGTTCTGCATAAATTGGCTCACCACACTGACTGCAAAGGAGAAGTCTGGTCTCGTGATAGTCAAATAGTTCAGCTTCCCCACTAGTCGTCTACACCTTCCAGGATCATCAAATATTTCCCCTGTATCACTGCTCAACTTAGCATTTGGTTCCATAGGAGTCTCAGTCGGTTTTGCACCCAACAGTCTTGTTTCGTCCAATAGATCGAGAACATATTTTCTTTGGCACAGGTTTACACCTTGTCTTGATCTAGCAACTTCTATACCCAAGAAATACTTCAATGTCCCAAGGTCTTTTGTTTGAAAATGATTTTGCAGAAAGACCTTGAGTTTGTCGATCCCCAATTTGTCACTGCTAGTTATGACAATATCATCCACATAGACCACTAATAAAATCTTTCCAGCTTCTGAGTCATAGCTGAACACTGAGTGATCAACCTGGCATTGTTTCATACTAAACTTCCCAAACCAAGCATGAGGCGGTTGTTTCAACCCATTAATTGCCTTTTTCAGTCTGCACACCTTACCAGCCTCCCCCTGAGCCACAAACCCAGGTGATTGCTCCATATATACCTCCTCTATAAGGTCACCATGAAGGAAGGCATTTTTTTATGTCAAGTTGAAATAAGGGCCAATCATACATAACTGCCAGGGAAATTAACACACGGACAAAGCTAATCTTAGCCACTGGAGAGAAGGTCTCCATATAATCCACTCCATACAACTGTGAATGCCCTTTAGCAACAAATATGGCTTTCAAACGCTCCACAATACCATCTGGCAAGTATTTAACAGTATACACCCATTTACAACCCACAACATGCTTACCATGAGGAAGAGTAGTGAGCTCCCACGTGTGATTATGCTGAAGAGCAGAGAGTTCCTCCTCCATTGCCTGCCTCCACCCATGTGAACTAAGAGCCTCTTGGACATTGTTAGGGATGGAAATAGATGACAATAGTGAAACAAACTGGCGATGTGAGGCGGAAAGGCGAGATACTGAAACAAAATTGGAAATGGGATGGAGAGTAGAACTACATTTACCTTTCCGTAAGGCAATGGGTAGGTCTGAAAGAATGGTAGGATCCATCTAATGGATGCCATAAAGGTTGCGGAATGGGTGGGCGAATTTCAAAAATTTCCTACCTTCTCTCAACTGGGAATCATATTCCCTAAATTTAGAATACAATATTCAAGGATCCTACTTGAACCATAATCAAACCAGATCTGTACCAAAAGATAAATGGGAGGAATATACCTGATCCGGAGAAGCAGTATCTCCCAAAGTTGGTGTTCACGCCCAAAGAATGCTCCAAGATCCATTCCTGCTGAAGATGACACAGCTGCGAATGGAACAGAACCAGCAGGGTGCGTCCTACACACTGGATCCTTCACAAGAATCCTCTAGAAGTACTAAAACACTGAATCTTTTTCAGTCTTTCTTGCAAGACTGATGTCAAGAACAGATTTCTTGACTTTCTTTTCTGCAAAGATCTAATCTTGCAATGGCAGATGGCGGCGGCAGGAGGAGATCTCCAAAACGAAAAAGGCTGAACTGCTTTATCTGTTTTTCTGGAGAGTATGAATGAGATCCTCTCTCAATTCGCAGGAGATATCCTATACCTCTTCAAGGTGGTTCGAAATCTCCTCCTTTCTTCTTGATTAAGAAACCTCCTTTTTAGGAGTTATCCCAATCCAAATCAGTATTTGGATAAGGGATAATCTTAATCCTTTCTGCAGATAGAGTTAGCTTACTCCTGATCTTATCAGGAGGTTACCATATTCAAATCTAATTTGAATTTGGTCTCTAAGAGTGGATAAGGCTAAAGGCCCAATCCTTTTACTAACTTTAATCTCAAATTCGCCCCATGGATGGGTGATCATATCAGCCCACCTCGAAATGGGCTTTTGGCCCATTAAGTGTTCAGTGTCTAATTACTTTCCAATCTGCTGCCCAGTTGGGCTTCTTTGTATGGCGTGGGACCCAAGCATTGATCTACACACCAGCCACATGGGTTCGGCCCAGCCGAATTCACTGAAAAACTCAATGAACCCCTTGAGTCCATCATATGGACCCTATGGGCCCAACACTTACATTAAGTGGTCCCTGGGCCAAGCCATCTTATAAAAACCCAGGGACTGTGGGCAGGTGCAAGATTAGCCCATCAGGTATTATCCTCAATGGTCTTACACTTAACCTCTCAGCCCTTAATGATCAAGCACTGCCCAACAAGAGAAGACCTCTCCCTCGGCTGCAAGGAACAGTGCCGCACTCTCCTCTCACATGGATCCCGGGAATTAAAACCATTTGCAAACAATTCGAAACCGTACATATATATATATATATAAATATATTAATTTTGCAAAACAAAATTCCAACGATTGAAATCAACTGCCGGCAGTTTGGTTTCCATCAGAGAGAGTGCATTCCCGATCATTACCCTTTGTCCGACAAAGTGGCTAATTCTGTCACTATGATCACCCACTCAGATGAATTCTCAAACTGCCCCAACATACCCAGGTTTTGATCCCCGCTAAGGATCTCACTGAATGGCATATCAAAGGCAGCCTGATCCAACACCTAGTGAAATGTCATAATCGAGTCTAGGGGTCAGGTGTAACTTTCCAGTTTTGCCCATCTATCTCCAAGGTCCAGGGCAATACTGGAAATCTGGTCCGGTTCAAGGATTCAAGTAATCCCATACTGCATGTGCCTCGGGTCTTACCCTGATGGCTGAGACAGGCCATCCCAACACTTGGTGGCACACCAGTATCAGCCTTGGCAGGATAAATCTCCCCAGACTTATCCAACGGCTGTGAACATTTAAAACTAACATGAGTCTCTATAAATGTCCAGTTTTAGGGTTTTACACAGAATTAAACCAAACAACATGAATCAAACATGCACTTTATTTATTTCCACTAAATAACAAAAGTACATCAAATCAGATTGAAGCTAAGGGCATGCAAAACTGTCTAACAAGGTCAAGTCCTGAAGGTTCAACAACAGGAGCAACGATAGGATCCGCGAACAAGGTAGAAGCTGGAGGAGGGGCCGATGTCGTTCGACGTGTATACACTTGCCGAATTGTTGGTCGTTCAGTAGGGATTTGCACTGGATGAGGTGACGAGTCAACTCCAACAAGAACACCCGGAATGGGATCACTGACCGGAAGAGGAAGAGGAAGTAAAGGTGAAGACGAAGATGCTTCAGTTCCTGAGAAGAAGGGAACAAACCCAAAAAATGTGACATCTGGACAGACATAGCACTTTTGAGTAATGGGATTGTAACACTTGTACCCTTTTTGAGTTCGAAAGTAGCCAAGAAAGACACACTTAATGGAGCGTGCATCCAACTTGTCTATTCCAGGACTCAGATTGTGAACAAAGCACACACAGCCAAAGATACGAGGTGTTAATGGAAAGGGAGACAAGGTAGGGAACAAAATAGAGAAGGGAGACCGATCATGAAGAATAAAGGAGGGCATCCGATTAATGAGGAAACACGCAATAAGTATAGCATCACTCCAAAACCGTTTAGGAACACTCATATGATGAAGAATAGACCGAGCTGTTTCAAGGAGATGACGCTTCTTCCGTTCAGCCACCCCATTTTGTTGAGGAGTGGATGCACAAGAAGTTTGATGAATGATGCCATGCTGTTCTAAATACTGTTGAAAGGAAGTTAGAAAATATTCACGACCATTATCTAAACGAAGAACTTTGATTGAAACACCAAATTGTGTACGTATTTCAGCATGGAATTTTTGAAAAATGGAAAATAATTCACTCCTTTCTTTCATTAAATAAATCCATGTCATTCTTGAACAATCATCAATAAAAGTGACAAAATACTTGTAACCATTATAAGACTCTATTTTGATCGGGCCCCAAACATCTGAAAGAACCAAAGCAAAAGGACTCAACATACGACTTTCAACTCTAGGACTGAAGGAAACACGATGACGTTTCCCAAACTGACACTACTCACACTTTAACACTGACAAATGACTCAAAGACGGAACTAGTATCTTGAGTGCCTTGAGAGAAGGATGTCCCAATCAACAATACCACTGTAGTGGAGTGAGTGAAGTCTTAAGTGCAACTGACGATCCACCACCATCAAGGTAATACAATCCACCAGCTTCATGCCCCCCACCAATCTTCTTCCCCGTCCTGAGATCCTGAAAAACACAAGAGGAAAGGAAAAAAGTAACAAAGCAGTTAAGAGTCTTGGTTAATTTACTAACAGACATAAGATTGAATGGAAACTTAGGGACATATAGAACAGATGATAAAGAAAGAGAAGCCATGTCAACATTGCCAACACCACAGATGGGAGAGGAGGAACCATTGGCAAGGGTAACAGTTTGAGATGTGGAAGTTTCAGAGAGAGAAGAGAACACACCTGGAGTCCCGGTCATGTGATCAGAGGTTCCAGAGTCAATAATCCAAAGAGAGGTTTTAGATGACAGGCAAGCCATACCTGAATGGGCAAGAGTAGCAGTAGTGTGCTGTGAAGTGGACTGAAGGAACCGCTCATACTCATCACGCGATACACTCACCATCTCCCTTCCGGAAACAGATGTAGATGTCGAAGGAGTTAAGTCTGCCTGTTGATTATCACTGACATCAACCCCACCAGCAACAACATGATTGGTCCATTTAGAGGGAGGGCGGCCATGAAGATCATAACAGAAATTTACGGAATGTCCTTCCCTGCCATAGTGGGTACACTTCCTTGTAGAGCTGCCTTTTTCTTTGCCACGGCCTCCCCCTGAGTCACGACCACCACCACGGCCAAATATGGAACCACCACGACCTCCTCGAAGGGATGTCCTCCCCCTTTCGTACCACGTCCACCTCCTCTGGCTGTCACAAAGGCTGATCTATCAGACTGTGTGGGATTCTCAGTCTGTCCCAAAGAAATCCTGTGAAGCCGAGCAAACACTTCCTCAAGTGTAGGAAGGGTAGAGCCCCCCAATATTTGGGCTCTAACTGGTTCATACTCTGATTTCAACCCCACTAAGAACCTTGTGACATCTAGTTGTTCTCTCTGTTGTTGTTGAACCTTAACATCTGGAGTGAGAGGATGATAGACATTGAGTTCATTTATGAGGTTCTTCATACTGGCATAGTACTCTTCTAGGGTTTTATTTCCTTGTTGCAGACCAAAGTACTCCTGATAGAGCTGATATACCCTTGTAGTATTATCTTGCCCAAAATACAGCTTCCTAGCATGTTCCCATATGTCCTTAGCTGTATCTAAGAACATGAAGTTGGCACTTATTTTGGGTTCCATACTGTTCCATAGCCATGTCATGATTTGAGCATCCTCCTGTTCCCAATCATCAAACCCAGGAGAGTCAGCCGGTGGTTTATCTTCTTTCACATGCTTCACTTTTCTCTTTGCCTTGAGAAAAACTTCCACCGACTTGGCCTATGGAACATAGTTCTCACCATTCAGTTTAATTGAGGTCATCTGTACACCTAGATATTCAAAGGAAACCATCACACTAGGTTTCTGATCACTACAGCCATCTCCCTTGCTGCCATGATACTCTTTCAATGCTGCCTCTAATCTGAATTCCCAATCACCAACTAAGTGCTGCTGTCAATAGTTTGATGTTCCAGAACCTACAGCAGTCCCTAAACACAATGATAGATACACGCGCCTTTGTTCTTACCCACACCACTACTGATTTTACAAAAAAAACATAGACTACACCGACATTAATTCAGCACTTACTAACCACATGCAAGCTCTCTTACAACTACTCAACAGAGTTTGTGCGTCACAAGCACCACCACACAGCCATAGCTGTCACACACAATACAGACCTGCTTTAACGCTTTTAAGAGGGAACCACAAGACCAACAAAAACTCAACTAGTACAATTGCATTACACCATTCGGCCACCTACAGTAGCAACCCTTACACCATTTGGTCACTGTAAACACAGCCTGTTCTTGGAATTTTCCCAAGAACCAGGGCAACAACCAACCTAGTTCTCTAGGTTCTGATCAGTCCTCTCAAGTTCTTGAAGATTTTCAACCCAGAAATACCAACAGCACACAGAGGAGAGATAACCAACCTTCATTTGAGAGTTTCAACCAACCATTCACTGCTGAAGTTGTTTTCTTAGGAAAGGAGGTTCTGTGCACCAGAAAATAGAAGAGCTGTGATGTTTCAAGACTGGGACGAACCACTTTTCTCCATTGACAGCCCAGAGAAGAAAAGGAGAGAACTGAAGCACAAACTGAAGTTGTCACGAACTGAAACAGGTCACGAACTGAAGTTGTCACGCTCTGATACCATGTTTCTACTGTAGCTACAGTAGTCCGAACCAGTAAGGAGAAGAAGAAAGAGAAGGAGAAGAAGAAGGAGAAGAGAAGAAGAAGAAGAAGAAGAAGATGAAAGAACTGTCGAACCTGATCACTAAACCCTATCAGTCGACCTCTTAATAGTGATTAGGCTTCTAATTAAATGTACAAGGACTAAACTACCCCTACTTAAGTATGGGACAGAGAACCTCTAATAAGACTGCCACATAAGCTCATAACTTAACCAAGGTGAGTTGACTAATCTACCCTTATTCGGCTAACTCTAACAGAGACATTTTCTCCTATGCCTAAAATTGGCTCAATTTGGGTATTGATTTCATTAGCAACAATGTATGACTGGCCTCTCTTGCAACTTGACATCAAGAATGCCTTCCTACACGGGGACCTAATTGAGGAGGAATATATGGAGCAACCACCAGGGTTTGTTGCTCAATGAGAGGATAGTAAGGTTTGTACACTTAAAAAGCCAATTTAGGGGCTGAAACAATCTCCACGTGCATGGTTTGGTAGATTCAGTGAAGTAGTGAAGAACTTTGGGATGAAACAGTGTCAAGTAGATCATTCCGTGTTCATCCATAACTCAAAAAGATGGGAAAATCTTGCTAGTGGTGTATGTCGATAATATTTTCATAACTGAGAGTGACAGAAATGGGATTGACAGGTTGAAGAACTTCCTATAGGATCACTTCAACACGAATGATCTGGGTAAGCTGAAGTACTTCTTGGGAATAGAAGTTGCAAGGTCAAGGCATGGAATTAACTTATGTCAAAGGAAATATGTCCTTGACCTGCTTGAAGAAACAGGGATGTTAGGTGCCAAACCGGCCAAGACACCTATGGAACCAAATGCTAAGTTGGGTGTTGGTGCAAGTGAAGAGTTTGATGATCCTAGAAGGTTCAGGAGGTTGGTGGGAAAAATGAACTATCTGACTATCACATGGCTAGATATTTCATTTGCTGTAAGTATGGTGAGTCAGTTTATGCAACATCCTCGAATTCCTCATTGGGAAGCAGTTCTAAGAATTGTTAGGTATCTGAAGGGTGTTCCAGGTCGTGGTCTACTATACAAAAGTGGAGGACCTCTTGAGATCGAAGGGTATATAGATGCTGATTGGGCTAGTTCTGTGTTAGACAAGAGATCAAATAGGATATTGTACCTTCCTTGGTGGCAATCTGGTAACTTGGAAGAGCAAGAAAACAAACAATGGTGACAAGAAGTGCAAAAGCTGAGTACAGGGCTATGGCTCCTACTACATGTGAACTAGTATGGTTGAAGAATTTGCTACAAGAGATGGGGTTCTTAGTTGACAGACCCATGAGGTTATACTGTGATAATCAAGTTGGTGTACACATATCTTCTAATCCAGTCTTCCATGAGAAAACAAAGCACATTGAAGTCGATTGCCACTTTGTAAGAGAAAAAGTGATTAGTGGAGTGATGACTACATCTCATGCGAGCTCAGGAAACCAGTGGGCAGATCTCTTTACAAAGGGGCTGTCTCGGGGCAGAGTAGATTATATATGTGACAAGCTGGGACTATATGACATATACTCTCCAGCTTGAGGGGGAGTATAGAGTCGACAGTACAGGGGTATTTTGGTCTTTTGGTTTATCTAGTTAGAAGTGAAAGGTCTGTTTTATTCAAGTTTAAGTTATGTGTCCCATCACTTGTAAGGGACAATACTGTCTTTTGTAACTCAACCTATTTATTATAAATACAAAGTGGGTCGGCTAGAGGGGGTGACTTCGAACCTGAACCTGAACTGAATAGGATCAAGCATCCTATTTACATCACTGATGGGTTCTTTGTTACTGCAGGCACTGCGGATGGTCTTGCAATTGGGTGTTAAGCCATCTTGGTTCGATACATGCAATACAATTAAGGATAAGAACACTTCAAGAAATCATTCATCCTGGAGTGACTTTCGAAGTTATATGATTGATTCACATCTTCCCACCATTGGTGACTCTGTGGTGCCAGAAATGCTTCTTAAGGTGCTGGAACCATATAGAAGAGATGGTAGGTTTTCTGTGTCTTCTATGTGCTGTTTGCTCTCTTTTTTTTTTCTAATGACAATTTCTGTTACCTTCCAATTCTGTTTTTCATTTTTCAGGATGCATACTAGATGCTGAAACTGCTGGGCTATATGCTTCTGTGGTAAACGAAGGTTCTGCTGCAAGATTTGCCTTTGCTGCTGCAATCTTTGGTGAATCTTCAGAAGCACTTTTTTGGTTACAGTTGCCTCGTGCTCTTATTCATTCAATGAGGAACTCATCTAAGAAATCTCGTCAGAGAGCTTCTGTATCAGCATCTACTTCAGAGCTTGAGGACACATCTATTCTAAGTAGAATAGCATCAAGAGGAAAATCAATTCCAGGCAAGGAGAAGAAGGATACAGTTGTAAGTGATTATTTGTTACTTACAATATATGTTTGTGTATGCAGTGTTCTTTAGCATATTTTACAATTGCTAGACTCAATGAGCTATGGTGAGCACCAAGTACCTTAGCAGTCATAAAACTGAGTAGCTTTCCATGTGTAAAGTGCTGTCAATTGGACATATTTCTTGTAGCTAATTTGTGTGTTTTTCTTTATTCTGAAGTAACTATCCTGTGAACAGTGTTATGGTCGACTTACATCAATGGCCTTTGATCAAGAAGAGTTGTGGAGAAGTGCTAATGAGCGTATTCCATGGCATGAAAAATTAGAGGGAGAAGAAGCAATTCAGAACCGTGTACACGAGTGAGTCGTTTCCCCTGAATTTTTGCTCTCATGTCCACTCTCTCTGTCACGCAGGACGCATTGTGGAATTGTAGAATATCCCATGGGCCACTGTTAGAGATTTTAATTTAATATTATATTGGACACAACAATGCTGCTGCATCCAGCCCTATATACTTATTGCAATAAGATTGACATTCTGCCAGGTTTCAAAACTATGGAAGATATCAAATGAACCATAAGATTTCAGTAATTTGATACATTTATTTAGGCATGAAAGTTATTTAACAATTGAGGATGGGGTGGTGTGCCATTTAGGTAATGGCAGCAAACAAGAGGCTGACATCGTCCTGCAGGTGGTTTTAAGAGGTTTGTCAAAATATCATTGATTCATGCAATTTGGAGGTGAGACACCTCTAATCTATTCTGTACCTACTTTACACCAAAACATATCACAACTTTTGCCTGTAGTTATCAATCTTCTCAACACATCCCCAACAGTAGTAAAAAGGAAATTTATTTGTAAGGGTATATTGTTAGGACTGCTGTTAGGCTCTTATTAGACTGTTATTACTATCTTTTCTTGTTAAGTTGTAACTAGGGGTACTATTGCAATTTTCTCATTTCTCTTAACACCCTAATATATAAATCAGTGAGTGATCTGCCACTGACACTTTTTCCAGCAAATATTCTTTCTCCTTCTCTGCTGTTTCAGCTTCTCTTTTCTTCTCTTTAATTCTAGATGGTATCAGAGCAGGATCCATAGAAGTGGAGGCTCAGATCTGTTCTTTTTCTCCTTTTGTTCAGATTTCCTCTAGATTCGACTGGAACTTTCCAAATCTGAAAGATAGCTGATGAGTTTCCTCAGTGTTCTGCTGCTGTTGTGATCTGAGATCCATTTGGCTGTGTGTTGTGCCATGTTCTATGGAAGATCAAGAACATACTTCCTTTGACATACATACATATATATATATATATATATATATATATATGCCTTCTTGTGACCTTGCAACTTCAATTCCAAGAACTCCTTCAGTCTTTTTATCTCTTCCGGATCATTCCCTATAATTACATGCCAAATGGAAAGGAGTAAGTTTCTTCAAGGAGAATGATTGATAAAGGATACATGACAAATGGTCTCTACATTTTGAATTCAGTGGTTCAAATTCTTTCAAAGGAATAAGTTTTTTTAGTCAATTGAAGCAGCACAAGGGTCACTGTAATAAAGGCCAAATTATTTCTATCATTGTCACTTAGGTCATTTATCTTTTTCTTCTTTGAAGGTCTTGTTTCCGAATTTGTTTAAGTTTGTGTCTTTGTACTCATTGGAGTGTCTTTCTTACATGTCAACTGAGTAAACACTATAGATAATGCAAAGGAGTAAGTACACGTGGCAATATTTGTTACAATCCAAAGAGGAGGTCCCAAGGTTGTAAAAATTTTTCAATGTGTGGTGTTTACTTAATTTCACATTGATACCCAAATTCTACACTTAGATAATGCAAAGGAATATTTTCACTAATGATGTTAATGCATAATCTCCAACATAGTGGTACATTACATCAAAATTACCATCCTTGCACACCACAACAAAACTGTAGTGTAGAGCGAAATAATCGACACTATTGGAGGTGGCTTGTGGCTTACTTTTGCATATTAATGTTCCCCACATCAATTGCTCTTCCCCTCATATCCATTGTTCTCCATTCCTATTTGTGTGTTTGGGTGTCAATGTTTTGTGTAAAACTTGTCTCCCACTTATGGTAAGCTGGACTCTCATGCTATTCCATGTGTTTTCTTTGGTTACCTACTACTCACAAGGGTACAAGTGTTATAACCTTATGTCTAAAAAGGTCTATATCTCCATGGATGTCTCTTTTTTGAGTCTCGTCCCTTCTTTTCCATCTCACCTAATCCATTGAAAAATGATAAAAATTAATAACATTAAATAAAAGTTATAAAAAATAAAATGATATTGCAAATTTCTTGATAAAGTTAAAAATTAACAAAATTATTAGATTTAAATTTAATCATTCTTAATTAAAAATCCCCTAATCCATTGAAAAATGGCAAATTAAAAATTTTAAATAAAAAATGTAAAAGTTCAAATCATTTAATAAAAAAGAAAAAAGAAACAATAATACAATTAGGAATGCCACACTGATCCTTCTGAGGGTGCAACTTGGGTGGGTTGGGCCGGGTTAATGGTCAACCCAAGCCCAACCCTAAGTCTCAAACCTTGAGCTTGGGCTTGGCCCAACTTGACATCTAGTCTGAGTTTACCAACCCAGGCCCAAGCTGAGCTTAACCCAACACATCTTGGATTGGGATTGAGCAAGGGAAGCTTGATAATATGTAGATATATGTATATCATAAAATGTTGGGTAGGATCATATTGAGTCAGGTCGGGCTTGGGCTACCTAAGGCCTTAACCTAAGCCTAACCCAAGTATAGATTAGGCCTGAGGTTTTTTTTTTTTTTTTACCCAAGTCCAACTCAAAGCCCAATCTATGCAAAAGCTCTAGTTGGACTAGGCTAAGTTCGGGTTGGGCCTGCCGAAGTTACACCCCTAACTCCTTTTGCCTCAAATTCTTTTAACAAAGCATGTGCATCGCACAGGTACCTGCTAGTATTATTGTAAAGCAACTCCCTTTTTGAATGCCTTGTTGGATGAGCTGTTTTTCTTACCTTGGACAGCCATTATTTGATTATTGACAAGTAGCTTTCTGGTTCTTCAAGTTTGAGATTTATTCAATGGATGCTATTTATTTTGTTAGTATAGTGACTTCCACATGCATTTGTCTTTTGATTTTACCTATCAAATGAAAGGAAAGAAAATATGGATTTCATGATATCAAAGGAATATTTTCACTAGTAACCTTTTGAAAATTTTCTACTCAAATCTATTAATTTATTGTAAAATGAAGAGTTAAGTCATATCATAGCACCTCAAGTTAGTTCAGTTTTGTGCTTTACCAATCAGTTTTATATGACGTAGTGTTACAATGTGTGGATCAGGCTTGTTTCAGTTGGTAATTTAGAAGGTGCAGTTAGTTTACTACTTTCTACTCCTCCAGAGGACTCTCATTTCTATGCCAATGCTCTACGTGCAGTTGCTCTTTCCTCTGCAGTGTCAAGGTCTCTTCTTGAACTTTCTGTTAAGGTGAATATGGATAACTTAATTTCTGTTTCAGCTTTACCATCTAAAATACTCAACTAAGTCTTAATCCCAATTATTTGGAATTGGATACATGAATCTTGTCCCACCATTTTTCTCTATCAAGATCCATGTTTTCTATCAAATTGCAAGTCTGTAAATCATTTTTACCACTTCAAACCATGTTTTCCATTGTCTTCCCTTTGATCTTTTAGAGTCTTTGTACTTGCACAGTCACTTCTGACTATTTGCAGTAAATGGTTGTCTATGCACATAACTAAACCATCTCAGTCAGATTTTTAATCTGAAATATGACCTATAGTCTCTTCATCTAGGTTGTTGCAGCCAATATGGTGAGGACTGACAAGTCATTATCTGGCACACACATGCTGTGTGCTGTTGGAAGATACCAAGAGGCTTGTTCCCAGGTTACTTTCCTTCTTTGTTTTGTTTTATTTGGATTGGTAAGCGAAGTTCTAAAAATCATAATTGTATCATAAATTGTAAAGAAATTGAATCGAATCGAATCGAATCATGAATCATATCATAGATTCTAAGATTGTTTATATTTAAAAAAAAACTTATCAAAAAATAAATATAAATATACTAAAGGGATAAACATATAATGCAGGAGCTGAAGAATCAAATTTGGAATTTTCTGAAATTTTCTGTATTTTTGTATATGTGGACAGTATGAGTATTTTTTTCATTTTAACTAGTCCCATGTGGGCCTGGGATATAACATCTTACTCCTCTAGTTTAGTAGGGCTTGTCATTCAATTTTCAGTTTATTTGCATTAGTACATAGAAAGTTATTGTGTTTCTTGATGCACTAGACAAGGAGTGGTATTTTCATTATTATGGTGAACAGTATTCCGGGCCATACAAGTCACTCTATAAATAGGCGTATTCTCTTCCTTTTGAAGCTAATAAATGAATGAAGATTTCTTTAGAGATCTCTTGAAAGTTTGTTGTATGGAGTGATTCCTATAAACCCTAGAGTGATTCTAGGACCCTTGGAGTGATTCCTTGGGATTTCCCTCTCTCTCTCTCTCTTCCTTGTCATACAACCAGTTCATATAAGAGAAAAGAAGACTATTCCAAGGTGTAAAACTAAATCAATCAACTCCACCCCAAGAGCCAACATATATATATATATATTAGATATATACAGAGAGGTCCTTAGAGGACTAAAGAGAAAAATAAATATTCACATAAAATCCCTCACAGGACTAAATAATAAAATAAGAAAAAGGAAAATACAATACAACAGGGACTATAGAGAATGATACATCAAAGGGACTCTTCACACTCCCCCTCAAATTGATACAAAGGCATTAGCATCAATTTGCTCACAAGGAATAAATGCCCGGATCTCCTCATTGCCTTTGTGAAGATATCAGCAACTTGCACTTCAGACGAAACATGAGGAAGAGAGAAAGATCTAGCAAGAAACAAGTCTCCGATAAAGTGGCAATCCACCTCAATGTGTGTTAGTGTTCGGTCTGCCTGTTAGACTGATAACAGCCAAGGAAGAGAGAGAGAAGAGAGAAGGAGAGAAAGGAGAAGAGCATAAGAGAAACAAGGAGAAAAGATTCTGGTTCGAATGAAAGAAAAAGTTCACTCTCCCATTCGGCCAGATGTATTTTATAATACTAAAATAATGTGGAAAAGTCACATATGCCCCTACTTAAGTTAGGGACATTAAATCTAACATAAACTTACACATCAGCACCTAAACACAAGCACAAAGACAAAATTACCCCTACATACTCGACACTAACCCTTTAGTAAACAAATCTGCCCACTGGCTCCCTGTGTTGACATATGCAGTGTCTATCACTCCACTCAGCACCTTCTCTCTAACAAAGTGGCAATCAACTTCTATGTGTTTGGTTCTCTCATGAAACACTGGATAAGAGGAAATGTGAATTGCAGCCTTATTGTCACAATAGAGCTTCATTGGAGTATCAACAATGTATTCCATCTCCTGTAGAAGGTTCCTTAGCCACACTAGTTCACAAGTAGTATGTGCCATAGCTCTATATTCTGCCTCTGTACTGCTTCTTTCCACAACTGTCTGCTTCTTGCTTTTCCATGTCACCAGATTACCCCCAAGAAAAATGCAATAGCCTGTGGTAGGTCTCCATTCAGATATGGAACCAGCCCAATCAGCACCAGTATATCCTTCTATTTCAAGTTTTCCACCACTTCTGTATATCAAACTGCGATTAGGAGCCCCCTTTAAATACCTTACAATCCTTATAACCGCATCCCAATGTGGAACTAGGGGTTTCTGCATGAACTGACTTACCACAATAACTACAAATGAAATGTCTGGCCGAGTGATGGTTAGGTAGTTCAGTTTACCTACCAGCCACCGGTATCTGCCAGGGTCTTCAAACACTGCACCCATATCACTGCTCAACTTAGTGTTTGCTTCCATAGGAGTTTCAACTGGTTTAGCACCTAAAAAATCTGTTCTTCAAGAAAATCAAGATCATATTTCCTCTAACACAAGTTAATACCATGCTTGGACCTTGATACTTCTATCCCCAAGAAATACTTCAATTTACCAAGGTCCTTTGTCTGAAAATGATCCTGCAGAAAGATCTTCAACCTATCAATGCCCATTTTATCATTCCCGGTAATGACAATATCATCTACATACACCACTAATAGGATCTTCCCTGCCTGAGAGTCATGACTGAAGATGGAATGGTCAACTTGGCACTGTTTCATACCAAACTTCTTTGCTACCTCACTAAATCTGCCAAGCCATGCTCGAGGAGACTGTTTAAGCCCATAAATGGCCTTCAGTAGCCGACACACCTTACCACCCCCCTGAGCAACAAACCCCAGTGGTTGGTCCATATAAACCTCCTCGAGCAGATCACCATGCAAGAAGGCATTCTTGATATCAAGCTGATAGAGGGGCCAATCATACATCGCAACAAGAGAAATCACAACACAAACTGAACCAATCTTAGCAACCGGAGAGAAAGTCCCTGTGTAATCAATACCATAGGTTTGGAAATACCCTTTGGCAACCAATCTAGCTTTCAGCTGCTCTACACTGCCATCAGGTAAGTACTTAACAGTATAAACCCACTTACAGCCAACAGCCTGCTTACCAGGAGGAAGAGTGGTGAGTTCCCATGTATGATTATGAGCCGGAGCTGAGAGTTCTTCTTCCATCGCACGGCACCATCCTGGAGAGGCAAGGGCTTCCTGGACATCCTTAGGTATAACAATAGAGGATAATGTAGGTTTTCAAGACTGCTATTCAGTCTTGATCACTAAGAGATTTCAGGTTCAATGAGAAGATAAAGTGAAGAAGATGTAGAAGAAAGAGTAATGGAAGAGCAATAGGACACAGATTTTGAGGAGAAGAACAGAATGTCAATATTCTTCCGCCGCCACTTTAAGTTAATAAATATAGGTTATGCTAGTTACATGAAAGGGCATACCTTGGTGTTTACATCATAACTGCTAACAAATAACAAACAATATAAAACTGAAACTAGAAATAACAGAATAGCAAAATAACCACAGCTGTGACTAGATACATTCTACCCTACGGACAGAGTGGGACCACAGCTGTGGGGCCCACATCAATGTTCTCTACACTCCCCCTCAAGTTGGGAGTATATGTTCATCATTCCCAACTTGGATAGATCCACCTCTAGCTTCTTTCTTGATACAACTTTAGTAAGAATGTCTGCTAGTTGCATACTGGATGTGATGTAAGGGAGGCATACTTCTTGAGATGAGACCCTCTCTCGCACAAAATGGTGGTCAACTTCAATGTGTTTGGTTCTGTCATGCTGTAATGGATTATGTGCTATATTAATGGCGGCTTGATTATCACAGTACAACATCAAGGGCTTCTCATACTCAATACCCAACTCCTCAAGTAGAGATCTTAGCCATAGGATTTCAGCCACTCCATTGGCCATGGACCTGTATTCTGCTTCAGCACTTGACCGGGAGACAACACTTTGTTTCTTACTTCTCCAAGAGACAAGGTTTCCTCCCACAAGGGCACAATATCCCGAGGTAGACCTTCTGTCATCAACACTCCTAGCCCAATCTGCATCAATATAAACCTCCACTTTCATGTGATTGTTGTTCTTGAAAAGTATACCCCTACCTGGGCATCTCTTCAAGTAGGCTAAGATTCTTTCTGCCACAAGAAGATGTGTGGTTCTAGGAGAATGCATGTACTGGCTGACAACACTAACAACATAAGTAATATCTGGCCGAGTGAGGCAGAGATATCGGAGCTTTCCTACCAGTTGCTGGAACATAACTTTGTCTTCAAGAAGCTCCCCACTCTCGGCACTAATCCTGTGATTCTATTCAATTGGTGTATCTGGGTTTTTTGTAAGGGGCGAGAGGGCGGTTGCTTCTTCTCTCTCTTCTCCCCATCCCACCGAAAAGGAATCTTTCGTGGGAAGAAAGTCCAGGACACCAAAGGAGTGTCGTTGGTTCCAGAAGGTATTCTGTTTATTCTTGTTGCATTTTTAGTTGTTTTCTGTACCTCTTTGAGACACATGGAGGGACACAGAGTTGAATATAAGCCCGAGAATGAAATGGGACCAGTGGGAGGAGGTGCTGGAGACCCCTTTAGAGCCGGAACCATTACTACAGTTAGGTTGGATGGTACAAATTACTTGGAATGGTCCCAATCTGCAAAGATGGCCATTGGGGCTCGTGGAAAATTGGGGTATATTACTGGTGAAGAGGTAAAACCCGAAATTGGCAACTCCCGGTGGGTGCAAGAAAATTATATGGCAATGACATGGTTGTGTAATTCTATGTTGCCACATATAAGTAAAAACTTTTTATGGGCAAACATTGCTAAGGAGATATGGGATGGGGTTGCAGAGACCTATTCACAGAAGGAGAATGTTGCTACGGCTTATCAACTGAGAAATCAGATTATTGCTACTAGGCAAGGAGATAGATCTGTTGCAGCTTATTTTTCAGTCCTTAAGACCCTGTGGCAGGAGATTGACCATCTAGAGACCTTTGCTTGGGAAACCACCAAGGATGCAGCTACCTATCAAAGACACTTAGAGAAGTATAGGGTGTTTGGGTGTGTCTGCTTTGCGCATATTCTTGGTCCTTACCGTTCGAAGCTTGATCCCAAGGCAAAGAAATGTGTCTTCCTTGGATATGCAGAGAATCAGAAAGGGTACTGCTGCTATGATCCAGTCTCTGGGAACCGGTTTGTTACTATGGACATCACCTTTTTCGAATCTACATACTTCTTCTCAAGGAATCCTTCCTAGGGGGAGTGTTTTGGGGATGTAAGTCAGCAGTCTATCCCTCTCCCAGTTCCAGTTCCTATGTCTACTACTGTGCTTGACAACCATTCGATGTCAGCTACCTTGCCACCCCCTTTGCGTTCCGTTTCACAGTATTACTCATGGCAGAGACTTCATAAGGAGGTTGACTCCACTACAGCAAAACTCACACCACTTTCTGTCAGAGACTCCAGATTTGGTTGATACAGATCCAGGTATTCCTCTTAATCCCTCTACTATTTCAGTTCCCATTGGTCCCACTAACACTGTTACAGATAACCTTGATCTCCCTATTGCTCTTAGAAAAGGGAAGAGGAGGTGCACTGCTCATTGCATATCACAATACTTATCCTACAGTGGACTTTCTCCTTCCTACCGTGCTTTTCTCTCTTCTCTTGATTCCGTGTCTATACCCAAGGGTGTTAGTGAGGCTCTTTCCAAACCTGAGTGGAAGGCAGCTATGCAAGAAGAGATGGAGGCTTTGATTAAGAATCAGAAATGGGAGATTGTGGACCTACCAGAAGGCAAGGAGACAGTTGGATGCAGATGGGTTTACACAGTAAAGTATAAGGCAGATGGAAGCATAGAGAGGTACAAGGCAAGACTTGTTGCAAAAGGATACACACAGACCTATGGCATTGATTATCTAGAGACCTTTGCACCAGTTGCAAAGATGACCTCTGTTCGGATACTCCTTTCTCTTGCTGCCTCATACTCTTGGCCCTTGTTTCAACTGGATGTGAAGAATGCTTTCCTAAATGGGGATCTACAAGAAGAGGTGTATATGGATATTCCAACTGGTTTTTATGATAATGCTAAAGAGGGAAAGGTATGCAAACTGAAGAAGTCACTATATGGCTTGAAACAATCTCCGAGAGCATGGTTCGACGGATTCAGAAAGGCCCTGATTGTTTTTGGCTACACTCAAACTCAATCTGATCACACCTTGTTTGTGAAGCGCAGGGGATCCTTAGTGTCAATCCTAATTGTTTATGTGGATGATATTGTTGTCATTGGGAATGATTTGAGTGAGATTGATAGTTTGAAGAGGAACCTGCATAAGGAATTTGAGATTAAGGACCTTGGAGAACTGAGATACTTCTTAGGCATTGAAGTTACAAGATTGAAACATGGGATTTTTATCTCTCAAAGGAAGTATGTCTTGGACCTTCTCCGAGAAACAGGGAAACTTGGAACAAAGGCAGCTAGCACCCCCATTGATCAAAACCATAGAATCAGTGCATCAGAAGGTGAACCAGTAAAGGGCCTTGGGAGGTACCAAAGACTTGTGGGTCAGCTACTATACTTGTGCATGACAAGACCGGACATCTCCTATGTAGTAAGTATAGTGAGCCAATACATGCATGCTCCACGAGACCAGCATTGGAAGGCAGTTGACAGGATCCTTGCTTATCTGAAGGGACATCCAGGCAGAGGCATATTGTTTACTGATCATGGACAGCTCAAGCTAGAGACCAATACAGATGCGGATTGGGCAGGATGCCTCGATGACAGAAGATCAGCTTTAGGAGTGTGCACGCTAGTTAGGGGTAACCTAGTCTCATGGAAGAGTAAAAAACAAACAGTTGTTGCAAGATCAAGTGCAAAAGCCGAATATAGGGCCATGGCACATGGAGTTTCAGAACTTCTTTGGATCCGTTCTCTGTTGGAAGAAATCGGTGTTCAGGCAGAAGAACCTATGATGCTATACTGCGATAACCAGGCAGCAATTAATATTGCTCATAATCCAGTTCAGCATGACCGAACTAAGTACATTGAAGTAGATAGACATTTTATCAGAGAAAGGGTAACTTCTGGAGAAGTTTGTCTTCCATATATTTCTTCTAATCTGCAGCTTGTTGATGTCCTCACAAAAGGCGTTGCAAAGAATAAGCTGGAGCATGATCTACGCAAGTTGGGGATATATGACATCTACTCCCAACTTGAGGGGGAGTGTTGAGTGAGCCGACTTGTGTTTAGTTTATTTTCTTTTAAATTAAGATGTTGTTGGGCCTTGGGCCCATTAGTTTTTATTTTTTAAAGAGCTATAATTACTTAGTTTGAGTTGCCGCCCTACTAAGGGCATCCTTGTAATATCTCATACTTAAGTTAATTATAAATAGAATGAGGGGCTGGCAGCTAGGGTTAAGTAAATCTATCCTAGTCGACCTTCTTTTCTTTTCTTCCCTTTCCTCTGTCTCTTGCTGAAATCCCCAACTTTCTACTCTTCCTTTCACAAGAAGCTTGGCCGAAATCAGCACGTAAGGCTTTCTACTGCTATCATTCCCTGTGACCACAATATCATCAACATATACTACCAATAGTGTCAAAGAGGACTCCACCCTCTTGATGAATAGGGTATGATCTGACTAGGCCTGTACATATCCAAACTTCACAAGTGCTAGTCTGAATCTATCGAACCAAGCCCTAGGTGACTGTTTCAAACCATACAAAGCCTTGTTGAGCCGGCAGACCTTCTTACCTACTTCTGCATCATAGAATCCAGGAGGCAAACGCATGTAAGCTTCTTCCTGCAGATCTCCATTCAGAAAGGCATTTTTTACGTCCATTTGGTATAAAGGCCAAGTGTGACTTGCTGCAAGGGACAAGAGAACTCGAATAGTAGTCATCTTGGCTACAGGTGCAAATGTCTCCAAGTAATCTATGCCATAAGTCTGTGTAAACCCTCTTGCAACTAACCGAGCTATATACCTCTCAATAGATCCTCTGCATTATGCTTCACCGTAAATACCCATCTGCATCCAACTGGTTTCTTTCCTTTTGGAAAATCAACTACCTCCCAGGTGTTGTTCTTCAACAAAGCATCCATCTCAACTTGCATTGCATCTTTCCATTCAGGGACGGATAGGGCTTCTTGCACTGTTCTTGGAATAGGGACATTGGAAATGGAGCTAAGGTAGGACCTGTAGGTAGGAGATAGGTGATCATAGGATAAAAAATGAGAAATACAGTGGGTTGTGGATGTGGTACAATGTCGTTTCCCTTTACGGACTGCAATTGGAAGGTCAAGATCATCTGTAGGGGAAGTCTCTGTGAGCTCTGGGACTGAAGTATCTGGACCTGGAGCTGCAGATGAGATTGGAGCTGGTCTGGACTGCTGATCATCAGGATCAACCTGCCTGCACCGCCTGTGATAAAGCCTCAACTCCTGATGCCTTTGACCACCCTCACCATTGCGGCTTTCCCTCAACTCCTGATCCCTCTAACCACCCTCACCATTGTAGTTCTCATCACCCAATGGAATAGGTAAAGGAACTGCCCCACTCTCACTGCTCTCCCCCTGAAGACAAGAATTCAAACCCCCACTCTCACTACTCTCCCCCTGAAGGGCAACCCGAGGATAATAGGTTGTCCCCTCAAAGAAAGTGACATCCGTGGAGACAAACTTCCTCCCGGAGATAGGATCATAACAACAATAACCCTTTTGAGTTTGTGCATAACTAAGGAAGATGCATTTGGAGGCTTTAGGTTCAAACTTGGAGGGATGGGGTCCGAGAAGCTAAACAAAGCAAGTGCAACCGAATGTCTTAAGGGGAATAGAAAACAAGTCCTCACGTGGGTGTAGAAGCGAAAAAGGAGATCGCATATCAAGGACCCTAGAAGGGACCCGATTAATAAGGTATACTGTCGTGAGGATAGCATCCCCCCAGAAGCGAATAGAGACATTGGAAGAAAACATGAGGCTTCTATCCACTTCCAAAATGTGCCTATTCTTCCTCTCGGCAACTCCATTCTGCTGAGGTGTATGAGGGCAAGATCTCTGGTGGATAACCCCATGATGAAGAAGATAAGATGTCAATGATTTAGCAAAGTATTCCTTTGCGTTATCAGATCAGAGAACTTTGATCTTGGCATCAAACTGGGTTAGGATCATTTGGTGAAAATTTTGGGTCAGGGAAGGTACCTCATCTCGTGAACGCATGAGATAAACCCAAGAAAAGCGGGTATGGTCATCAACAAATAACAAAAAATATCTGTACCCACCCATGGAAGGGATATGATAAGGCCCCCAAACGTCAGTATGCACAATATTAAAAGAATTATCACTCCTTTTATTACTAAATAAATAAGGCTTTCTACAATGCTTAGCAAACTCACAACTTTCACACTGTAGCTGAGACAACTCAATAGACTCAAATAAAGTAGGAAACAAACTCTGTAAAGATCGAAAAGACAAATGACCTAATCGGTTATGCCAAAGCATAATCGGACTCACACTCTGAGAAACAAAAGACAACTTCTCTACTGACTCTCCCTGACGGAACCGCTCCCCGAGCAGATAGATCCCATTCGTCTCACAGCCAGTCCCAATCACCTTCTGCGTCTCCAAGTCCTGAAAAACAAATCAGTCAGGGAAGAAGGTTACTGAGCAGTTTATATGCTTGGTAATACTACTGACTGAAAGAAGGTTAGTATCAAGCTTAGGCACATGCAAAATAGATGAAAGGGAGATAGTATCTGAAAGCTTGATGTCACCCTTCCCAGAAATAGGAACCAGGGAACCATTAGCAATAGATACCTTATCCCTACCAGAAGACAAATGGTAAGTAGTAAACAGTGAAGGCAAGCTAGTCATGTGATCAGATGCACCTGAGTCTATTACCCAACAAGGTTCAGTAGTACCTGGAGCTGAGGCATGATAGGCTGAAGCTCGAGTACCTGAATGGGCGAAGGCAGATGTGACAAGGGCTGATGGAGGCTGCGGTGGCTGAGCTGAATTTCCAACCTCCTTTTCTAGCTGTATTAGGGCAGCCCGAACTGCAGCTAAGGTCTCCAAAGATGTTCCTTTTGTGGCAGATGAGGATGTTGAATCCGTGTTCATGGCTACATGAGCAGTGCCCTTCTTGTTTCTTAACTTCGTAGGAACCAAGTGGGGATGCAGTTTCCAACATGTCTCTTTTGTATGTTTGGGTTTCTTACAATGTTCACATACTACATCCTTCTTGTCTTCCTTCCTCCTGTCCTTCTCTGAATCACCCCCTGATTTGGGTGTAGCCGCTACAAAGGCTGATATGGGTTGCATCATAACCTTCCTTCTGGTTTCTTCACTATGTACAAATGAGTAAGCCTGAGAGAGAGTCACACTGTCTCTAGTCAAAATCTGCTGCCTCACAATATCATATTCTGAGTTCAGTCCCGCCAGGAACTCAAACACTTTGTTTGTCTCGATGTGCTTTCTATGGGGCTGAGCATCTTTGGGACTCTCCCACTCAAGAGTCTCTAAGTGATCAATCTCATGCCACAGAGACTTCAAGGTAGAGAAGTAGACCGATACCGGTTTCTCTCCTTGTTTAAGGGTGTTCACTTCACATTTCAATTCATATGCTCTAACAACATTAAGGGGTTGGGAGTAAGTTTCTTTCATAACATCCCATATCTCCTTAGTTGTCTTTGCTCACAAATAATTCCGGCTAATATGAGGCTGCATAGAATTACACAGTCATGTCATAACCAAGTAGTTTTCTTGCATCCACTGGGTATATGTCGGGTCTCCCTTGGAAGGTTCTTTCATTTCTCCCAGGAGGTACCCTAATTTACCTCTTCCACCAATAGCCATCATGGCTGATTGGGCCCATTCCAAATAGTTTGATCCATCAAACTTTACGGTCGTAACCTGACCACCCATCTCAGAAATACCACCATAAATGATGTTCCCAAAACTGCCTTCTGCCTGAATTTTAGACTCCATTTCTGTCAAGTCTCAAAAACAGTACTTGAATCACCAATCACAACCAAAACAGTATAGGCCTGATCTGTATTCTCAGTGTATGTGCACAAAACCGAAGTAATTCTGATCTGAAACCAACTAGCCAACAGAACAGTAGCTGTCCGTAGATCTCTAACCCCCTTAGAACTCTGAGAACAGCTTTAAAACAAAACTGATATGCTAGGGAAAGTTAGGGTTTTAATCAGTCCTGAAAGGAAGCAATTCAGTCACACAGTCCAAACTGTATAGATGAGCTTGCAGTAGGGTTAATAAGAAACCCTAGAATCTGATCAGACCTACCAATCAACTTAAGAGTAGCTCTAGGTAGATCACAGGGTTCAGTCAACCACTAGGGCTTGCCGCATATCACTTTCAAACCCTAGAGTAGAGAGAAACACAGTTCGGTCCAGGGTTTGCTGTAAAACCCTAGGAAATAGAAGAGAGAAAGAGCTGGAATGGTTCGGCCTTCCCCTCCAGATAGGTCCAACCTATCTTCTCTGAAAGAACTTCTATTAAAAAGTAACAACTTACAAGGAAAAAATAGTTTGCTACCTTCTAGGGTTACCTGAACCCTAGTTTTCTCTGATCCTTTCTGACCACCAACACTCTGCAACCCAAGCAAGTTTCCAACAGCTACTAGTACCTCTGGCAATCTCCAAGATGCAGTCTGCGAACTCCTCCTTTTCAGCTTTCAGTCCTAGGAGATTCTCATGTGGTCGGTTGGTATTAGACTCACATGAAAAACCCTAACTTGACTCTGATACCATGTAGGTTTTCAAGACTGTTATTCAGTCTTGATCACTAAGAGATTTCAGGTTCAATGAGAAGATAAAGTGAAGAAGATGTAGAAGAAAGAGTAATGGAAGAGCAATAGAACACAGATTTTGAAGAGAAGAACAGAATGTCAATATTCTGCCGCCGCCACTTTAAGTTAATATATATAGGTTATGCTAGTTACATGAAAGGACATATCTGCCCTTGGTGTTTACATCATAACTGCTAACAAATAACAAACAATATAAAACTGAAACTAGAAATAACAGAATAACAAAATAACCACAGCTGTGACTAGATACATTCTACCCTACGGACAGAGTGGGACCACAGTTGTGGGGCCCACATCAATGTTCTCTACAAATAACAAAGAGATAAACTGGCGATGGGAAGTGGAAAGGTGAGTCAATGAAACATAATTAGAAATAGGATGAAGGGTACAACTGCGCTTACCTTTTTGCAAGGCAATGGGAAGATCAAGATTAAATACGGGGGTCGGGGCTGGTGTGGCAACAGTTGCCGGATCTGTCGACGATGATGAAGTTGGAGGAGGTTCCGGTACATGTGGGCGATGTGTATACACGTGATGGATCGGTGGTCGTTCAACTGGTGGTGGCACCGGAGGCAAAGACTTGGTCACTGCAGGAACAAGAGGAACAGAGTCCACAACTGGAAGAGGAAGGGGAGGAGGTGATGAGGAGGAAGAAACATCACCGGACCCCAAGAAGAATAGAGTAGACTCAAAGAAAGTAACATCAACACATACAAAGGAACGTCAAGAGCTAGGGTGATAACACTTATACCCTTTCTAAGTCCCAGAATAGCCAAGGAAGATGCACTTAATAGACTGTGCATCTAACTTGTCCATTCCTGGCCCCAAATTATGAACAAAACAAACACATCCAAAAACTTAGTCGACCAGTCTTTTATTTATAGATGAATGTAGTACAAGGTACAAGAATTTACTGGGATGCCCCTGATTAGTGATGGGACACCCAGATGACTTAAATCATTAAACAGGATTAGGCCCATTAACACAGGCCCAGTCACAAGATAAGTTAAACATAAGAATGGGCTAATAAGAACTCTTATCAGCCGAACATCACTCTAACATTCTAACAGTCCACAAAGGCAAATCATCCAAGTAGTTGTTCACGCCTAGACACCCAAACAATTCTCATACTAACAATGAAGAAGGCGAAGATGACACACCTCCAAGATGGTACCTGTATCCCTGAAGTTACAGCAACGATTTGCCTCTGATTTTAGCCTAAAATTATGGTGAATGAGGACCAAAATATTCCTCAAGAACAGCTCTCAAAGTTAATCAATGCTGTATGGAAAAGCCCTAGTAGCGATCTAAATTTCTCTAAACATGGTTATCTTCACGTGGAAGCATATACAGATGCTGACTGGGTTGGTTCCCTTGATTTGATGATAGGAGGTCTAGCATGCACTTTTGTTGAAGGAAACTCGGTGACTTAGTAGAGTAATAAGCAGTCAGTTGTGTCCAAATCTAGTGTGAAGACGAGTATAAGTCTATGGCACATAGGGTGGCTGAAGTGTTGTAGCTGAGAACCCGCTAACTGAGTTGGGTCTTTGGCGCAATACGGAAACAAAACACATTTAGAGAAGCTTCAAAGAAGAGTAGAAGTCGAACTACCAGGAAGAGGAATTCTTCACTGAATAATTAAGAGAAAATTCAATATCAAAAATTGTCTTAGTCTTCCCCTAGCTACTCTTTATATAGGCATACATCCTTATGGATCCTACAAGAAAGCTTCTTAATCTATGAAAACACTCCATAATAGAATCGTACTAAAACTCTTCAAAAAGAAAGTCCTGATTGAACAAAAATTCGGAAATCATGATCTAATACTAATTTGGTAATTATGAACTAGAATAGAAGTCCTGTGTTGACACTAGCTTGGTAAATTCAAAGTAAGATAGAAATTCCGTGCTGGCGCTATCTTGATAAATTCAAACTAAGATGGAAATTCTGTGCTGGCGCTATCTTGGTAAATTCAAACTAAGATGGAAATTTCGTGTTGGCGCTTGGTAAATTCAAACCAGAATAGAAGTTTTGCACTGGCACTAACTTGGTAATTGATTACTCGGTTGGATTAGTGACATCATCCAAACTTCTTATGTGTCTTGGAGTGGTCCCAACTTGCATAGAACTTATTGGCCTTCTCCTGTACTCCATCAGTGCCATATCCTATATTTTTATTTGTGACAACAAATCTGGTACAAGAATTTCAGCATGATGGGACAAAACATGTTGAATTTGCAAGCATTTTATACATGAGGAAGTTGAGAAGGATGAAATGTGTCTTCCTTTTGTTACTCTAGAGATCAACTAATTGATATATTCATTAAAAGTATGTCTACCCAACGCCATAGTGCGATATGTAACAAGTTGAGAATGCATGATATACACAGCCCAACTAGAGGGGGAGTGTTAATTCTCTTATTCTTGCCACAGGGATATTGTAGTTATTTTACCCTATTTTATGTTTCACCCTATTTAAACAAGATTGTGTGGTGCCACCCACTATGCTTCTTGTTCTCCAACCTGTTTCACTCTTCTGTTCTTCTCTTTAACTCCCTCCTATGGCAGATCATAGTATCCATTAAAAAAGACCCCTTGGCAGGGGAGACAATAGATTCTAGAACTTCTCCAAGGCAGAAATGGACCAAATGGATCTTGTATAAGCTTTTGCTATCCGTGATCAAATATTAGAGGTGGTCATCCACTTTCTTTCTGCTAGAAATTTGCACCATTATCTATTTTATTGAATTCTGACTTACATTCCATTCAGAAGTTGATCACCATTCCATTATTACATTTACCTGGACATGAGTTTACCTGTAGTTTTCTGCTTCTCGATACAGGAATGAGATTTCATGATAGTAAAATTTTGCAAGATGAAAAGAAGCAGAAGTTTATGTGTAAAATTGCATAATGTAAATATAATTGATAGTAAAAGATCATGTTAAGTACAACAATTTTTTGTTATGGTGCCTTGGGCTTATCTATTCATATCAAATTATCAACCCCATAGACACAAGTGATGTGGCCCCTCTCTTGGTACGTATGCATGTATTGAAGATGGGGCTAGTACCTCAGGTAGGATATTTCTGACATTGTAGATAACCTATCTATTTGAATTTAATACTATAATATATATCCCTTGACACTTGGATTAGGTCACGACTTTAACATGAAAAGTGAATTACATAAACTAGCTTCTAATGAATTTTTTCTATCTGCAGCTACAAGATGCTGGATGCTGGACAGATGCAGCAACTTTAGCTGCTACACATTTACAGGGATCTGATTATGCAAGGTTCATATTTTGGCTTTTCTGATTATATTGATAGGCCATGTAACATCTTCCTGTCAAGTTCTCTGTTTTTTTCAAATTTGGATTACCATGAGGAGGAATTTGAATATATTACCATCCAATGGAAACATGATACCAGCATTATTTCATATTCACACACACTTTTGAATTGTTGCACAAAGTCAACAAGCATGTAAGACGAAGTTCTGAAAATCATAATCGTATAATAAATCATAGAGAAAGTTGAATCAAATCAAATTGTAAATCATATCATAAATCATAAGATTATTTACATTTTTTATAAATTTAAATGTAAATACACTAGAAGGCTAAATATATATATATATAGGAATATGATTTTAATTTAATCCATATTTACCATATATGTATCTAAAACAATAAAATTTAACACTTGTACAGTAGAAGCCTAAGATGATAAAACCAAAGTTTACTTGAAAATAAAATAATTCTAGCCTACATATGATGTAAAACAAACTCAATGTTTGGCAATGTTTTAATAATCATAATCACATCATAAATTGTAAGATTATTTATACTTTTTTAAAATAAAAAAAAAAACACATAGAAATATACTAAAAGGTTAAATAAATATAGGAATATTATTTTATCTCATTTGTAATCCATGTTTACCATATATGTACCTAAAAGAATAGAATTTAACACTTATACAATAGAAGCCTAAGATGATAAAATCAAGTTTAACTTGAAAATAAAATAATTAACATACAATGGATCTTTAGCCTACATATGATGTTAAACAAACTCAATATCTGGTCTTAAATAATACAAGTAATTCATTTTTTTAGTTATGGATTTAATTGAATTTATTTGAATCATAGTGAATTGTAAAAATCATATAAATCGTAATATTCATGAATCAAATTGTAGGATTCAAATAAAAATCATAAGATTTTTGTAAAAAAGGATTCAGGCATAAGACTCAAATCAAAATCTTTGGGATTCATGATTTAAATTGTGAATCGTATCATAAATCATAAGATTTTAACAACATTGTCTATTGCAACTTCAGAATGTATGAATGACAAGTTCATATTATCAATTTAATCCTTTCACAATGGGAAGAGTGATGGTACTTGACATCTTACAGGGTGTTGCAGAGATGGGCTGATCATGTCCTTCACACAGAGCATAGCTTCTGGAGGTAACCTGGCCCTTTTATTTCATGAAGATTTTCAGTTGTGTCATATTCATCAAATTACTGAACTGCTGGTTTAATCAAAATATGCAGGGCTTCAATATTGTATGTTGCAGCTGGTGCATTGCAGGAAGCATTAGCTGCATTCCGTGATGCACAGCAGCCAGACACAGCTGCCCTTTTCTTACTTGCTTGCCACGAGATAAATGCACAAATTGCTTCTAAATCAGGGAATTCAGATGATCTTTTGAGGCTATCAGTTGAAAACCAAAAATCTATCTTGCTCCACCTGAATCCTGATCATCAAGATGTGATTGCAGTGAGTGAATGTTATGGGCAATACCAGAGGAAACTAGTGCATCTTTGCATGGATTTACAACCTGCTTTTGACTAGCAAGAATGGTTTGCAATGTACTTCAATTTCTCCATTCGAAGATCCCATCTAGGTGGATCTAGAATCAAGAATTTCAAGCAACAAATCAATTTGCCAGTTTGGAGGTTTTTAACATCAAGATTTTCAAGATTGCTGGCTTCATTTGGTACAGCTAAAGAGTTCGCAGCTAATGCAGTGTTTTAATAGCTTTGGCTTGCATTGATTTCAGTTTGACTTGTTTTGAATTTGTTTTGACGATTCCAACTGGAGAAACCAGCAAATCAGAAAGCACCATAGCGCAATTCTTGGGTGATCTTGGGGACAACATCTTGACCTAGTTGGTTGCTCAAGATTGGAATAGCAACATCGCATGCAGTGATATCACTGATTGGTTGCTCATTATTGAAGAAATCATGTCTCGGATATTGGAGATGTATTGCAGTTGTTCGTGAATTAGCAATATAGTTTTATAGTAACTCAGTTTTCAAGATGAGTTACTGGTAAGTGTACCCTGATGAGCCCAAAATTGTTGCCGGAAAAGTTTTGGATATAAAGATAATGATTGGTGATTGGATGTTGGGTCTTAGTGGTGGGTTTTGTATGTCAATATTCTTTATTTGTATAAAGATGTCATTGTAGAATACCTTCCATATCATTTGAATTATTCATTCGTCATTGCAATATCTTCATCTAACTCTTTACACGTTTTATGTTGAAAATTTTTCGCCCTTTACGAGTTCATGGTATGTTTTATAATTTATATGCATAAATGCATGTATAGTTTATTAAATACCTTGGAAAATAAAAATCATGTATTTTATTTTTGAAAATTTACTAATTATCAATATAATTTGGAGGGACAACACTCTTGTATAAAAACATTTTTACGTTCTAAGATTTGAGCCTGGACATAAAGGGTTTTAAGTATTAACCTTAGCCGCAGGTTCTAACTCCTGGTATTTAGCATATTGGTGGGTTCAACAAAATATATATATATATATATGGTATTGTACCCAATAAAAAGCTATATATCGTACAATGCATACCGATACTTGAACCTTGCTACCATATGTTTTGAATGTATTTTTTATTAGAATTTCTGAAAATTTGACATTCATAAAGGATCAAAATATCGATAAAATACACCCATATATCAGGAGTATCATATCTGTAATGTAGACCCCAAAATGCATAGATACACCCATGTAGAAAAAGTTTGGGGATTTTAAAACTTTGAGAGCTTTAACAGCATATACCTATAAATAAATAAATAAATTATGAATATCACTCATATCAATACTCACGAATACCCAATTGAGGGTATCGGGTGTGTTGATATTTTGATCCTCTTATCAAGAAGGCAGTGAGTTGAGAGAAGGGATCATTGACAATATTCAAACTCAGCCCTGGTCTAGGATTAGTCATTTGTAATTTTGGATATAGTTTTAGGAGCAAAACATTCATTCGGGATTTCTGATCAATCTTCATTTGGCATGATATCTGAAGCCTCGACGGGTGTTTCTATCCAAAAATTGGTTTTCAGTTGAACGTATGCAGATTGCAGAAATGTCGTTTCTCTGCTCTAACAATCCATTTCTATGGTTCCCTTTGATTTTCAGAGTATCAACGCATCGTGCATCGCATCCATGTGGCCGTGTGGTTCTTTTTATCGTAGGCCTCGCCCTCTAGTTAGTAGACAACTAGAGATTGCCAGCATTGACGGAGATAATGGCCATTTCTTGATTGCTTTCATATTATAGTTTGAATATTCTTCTGATTCTCTGCATTTGTCTAGATTTCTCTCTCACTGCACACGTACGTAATAAAAGGAAAATAGTAGAAATAGGTTTATATCAGCTTAATCCAACAAATCTCGCAATCTTTAGGTCTACCTCTAATTGTTTGTCATGTTTTTGGCACGATCCAAAAATGGCAATTGCCATTTCTTTCTACAATTAAGAGATGTAATGCTGATGCAAGTACATTTTCACCTTAGGCCCTGTTCATCTTTCGTTATCACGACAACGCTTTTTACAGGAATAATATACTCAGATATAGGGTTATCAATGGGTCGGATCCGACCAGATGGATCCAACTTGGGCCAATTTTGGTTTCAAGAACTAGAACTACTGGGTCAGCTCTGGGTCCTGATATAGGGTTCCGATTACTATCACTTTGAAACTGGTTTCATCTAGTCCCAAACCAGTTCAAACCCAATCCTATATATAGAGAGAGTATTTAATATATATTAAACATAATATTTGTTTTTTATTTATTATAATCAGGTCTATCAGGTCAGACCTGGGACAATCGATTGAATCAATTAGATTCTTGTTCCAGCCCAGACCCGACCCATTGATAGCCCTATTCAGATACTCGCATTCATTTGTTTTCGTTAAGCATACGTATTATGAGGAATACCCATGTAAACACACTTCTCAAGTTATTTTTAGGGTAAAAGACCTTTTTTGACCGCAAAGGGTAAAAGATTTAGGGAAATTGGCTTACTTTGGTCCCCAAACTTCATAACATGTCAATCTAATACCTAAACTTCTAAAATGTGCCAACTTAATACCTAATGTTAACCGGCCATTGTGATATGTGAAAAGACAAATGCCTTTCAAGTGTCAGCTAATTTTCTTTATCAAACATCCAAATGCTTCTCAACTCCTCTCATTCCCACGCCCAGGTTTAATGGCTGCAAACATTACCATTTCCTTGCAAAACTTATAACTCAGTTTCATCTTCTTAAGGAAGAATATAATAAACAGTGTTTTATTTTAAAGGATAATTTTGATATTTTTTAAAATTTTAAATCACATGTGACATGTCACATGATACACAACTAAGATGGTAAAGTGTAGATACTACTAAATTGACACATTTTGGAAGTTTAGATACTAGATTGGACTAAATATTTATACATACCTTGAATTTTCATAAGTTGACCTAAATGTAAATTTTAAAAAGGAGCTGAAATTTACCTTGTATCTGTTAGATTTGACGGGTTGTATCTGTCAGATTTGACGGAATGAATTGGAAGACTTGTTAAGCCTTCGCTATTTTTCAAATGTTCAATCAGAACCAGAGAGTAGATGAATTTAGAAAGATTTTATACAGAATTGTTCCTGCGATGCAACATTTAGATTTGGACTCTATTATGACCAGAATTGGCTTTCTTATTACTGTGGTAGTTTTTGTTTCTGGGAGATGTACAGATACAGACGTATCACAGGAATCGATGCAACTGAAAAGAGGTGATTAAAGCAAATATAAAGCCATACCATAACGTCTCTAAAAAAAAAAAAAAAACGATCTGATCCATGAACCAAATCCTCAAAAATCACAGCAAACGGAAATCCAACACTCTGAACATCCATATCACAGACTTCAATGCAACTAAAATGCGGCTAAATCTCTCACAATTCTTCTGAAGCATAATGAAAGTTAGAACATTATATACCATATGATAAACGCAGTCTCACTGAAGGCACTGAAAGCAAAGATTACTAAGTTGCAATATATCGTTCATTATGGCAATCAAAATAATACACGAACCGCTTTACCTTTCTAGCAGCAATCTAGCAGAGTAGGCCAGAAGTAGTTGGCTTACGTAATATGGTCGCGTTGGAAACAAAAAGATTAAACTGCAATCCAACTTTGGGTGTTACTTCGTCCCATCCATATTCCTCGTTATGATTGCATGCACCCAATAATGGCGAGAGAACATTTGCTTTCATTGATATAGCCTTTGCATGCCACTTTTACCTTGTATTTTTCCAAGTAGGCTCTGGCATCTTGGCACCTGCATTTACCATAAAAAACAGAAGTCCTAAGCATCTGAAAAGCACTCCATTAACAGAGAAATATCCAAGCAGCTTGTGCTGTAGCTTTTCCATGTTGACATCATGGATATATTTGTCCAATTCCGTTTCAACAGCTTCATACAGAAATTCTGAAGGTTTTTTCCAGAGACCTTCTTCTGCCACAAAGAAGAACAGTTACTGCTATGAAGAAGATAAAAAGAGACACTTTAAAGAATTTTCTCTGCATGACACTCTATGCCAGGAGGAAAATAAATATGGGGATTTTTTTATAGGAAAAATCATCACATAGAACAGTTGCGTCAACAACCATATAGGATCTCGATACATACATTTGTACTTTGGATGCTCAGTGAAAAAACCGTCGTCGACAGCGGGCAGATCCTAGCTCCTCATACTCAGACTTAGTGACGCACATTGCCTCAAAATCAGGACTAGATGCAAGAAGTGAACCCCCTCTCCATACACCTAAAATTGGACTGGACAAAGCAGTAAGAGAAATACAAATTTATACCAAATGGAAAAGACAGAAATGCAAATACCAACTCTACAGCTTAGGGTAAAATTTTACTCTTCTTGAGTTGTTATTTTCACATGATAGTCATCAGGTACAAGAGGTCGAAGCTCCTTTTCTCTGCATTAGTTAAAACATTATGGCCAGGAATGTCATTTTTATTTGACAAATTAAAAAGTGTTTGCAGAAGCTTACAGTCTTTGAGCAAATCGAGGGAATAATGTGCTTCCACCAGTCAAAATAATGCTGTCCACATAAACATGGAAACAACTTTCTTTAATTGGAATGTGCTTCAAGCTCCAATTGCTAATGTTTCAAGATTGTTAAACCCACCTTTCATAGAGTACTGGGTGAAGATGAGGATGGCAGGAATTTACAGCCCGTACTATGCACTCTGCAAGACCAGCTTGGTTCATTCCTTTAAAGAACATGACAAATCAAGACTTGTAAATGATCCTCCTACACTCTCATAGATACCCATTTAATATTTCATACTTCTTCATATACTAATTATCAATGTGCAGAAACATGGAAATGTGAGGTAAAGCACCGGATTTTTAGATGTGAGACAAAAATCTCAAGGCATGAAGTTTAAGCTTCATAAATTACCAATTTTTAAAAGAAACATCAAACTAATACAAGGAAAATTTTAAAACATGCATATGATTATACATTTATATAGGAAATTTGGAAAATTAAATTTTAAAAGGCCATTACCCGATGTTGGTCCTGGTTATCCAAGGCCTTGGGAGGGGTAAACTGTATACAGACCTAACCTTTGGCATTTTTTGCACAGAGTGGTCATACTCAGACTCAAATCTGTGTTCTCATGTTTGTCAACTCAAGATTTTATCATTGCAGCAAGCAATGGCACCTAATTTAGGAAAGTATATAAATGAATAAATGATCGTGTAAATGATCCTTCAAAGCAAAATGGTCATGTAAATGACCCTTGAAAGCAATGTAGGAATCTACTTTGCCTCCAGATATGAGCCTCAAGGCTCAACTTTTTGCTTTCAAAAAACAAAAAAGACCTTGAGACAGTTTCTTTGATCCTTGCCATGAAGTGAGACTAAAGATCAGCCTAGTATATTGAAACACTGCTAAATACATACTTCATTATCTGACCTGTTATTTCAACATAAACTATTCTCTTAGTATCTTGATAAACTAATATTATTCAGAGGATATCTGGGCAAATGCTCAAAAGTAACTCAGATAATGTCTATATGTCCAAGAGAGGTTTTAGCCTTTGTGTAACCACTACAAATAAAACAGTAGACTGAAGAAATGGCAACGGAGTTCCTTCTATTTCTTTGTAAAAACCACCACCACTGAACATGGATGCACTAATGAAAAGGTAAAAGGCCATTTCCCAATGTTGGGCACCACTGATGAAAAGGTTTCTTTTTTTTTTTTTTTTTTGATAACCGGTATTAAATGGAAATTACAATCCAAATGCTACACAGCATGAAATGTGAATACATACCTAAGTCAGCAGGCCGAAAAATCATTTCTGGGACAAGGAATCGTTCATTTGTCAAGTTAAATTCCTGTAGACAATGTAAAGTATTTATAAGATCTAAACATTCTGCATTCATTAACAATGAAGAAGCTGTTTAGACACTACATTTTTTGTCAAATCAATTCTCTTCCTATCTTCAGGTTTTTCTGGAACTTCTGCACATCCATCCTTCATTCCTTGTGATGGAAACCAGGCTTCATCTGGCAATGTGAGGTACCTTTGTGCTTCATCCAGATCTTTTACATAACCCTTCATATGTTCAACACCATCAGGAAGGACATATGTGCATCTGAAGAGGTTATCCTTTCCAGGTCTCCTGTAAACATAAAAACATAATCAGTTGTAATTCCATTAACATAATAAACACATCATTATTGGCAGGTCTCCTACTGTAAATTATGTCTATAGAGAAGATGTAAACAAAGAAAAAGGAGTATGATATCCTTGGAATGATTTCAATAATAGCTGAACCCCATTTAGGTGTACGATACGTTCCATACACTTCAATTGGATCATGAAGACCAATCTAGGTATGGGTAAATCCATATGCCAATTGGTACTTATCTGTTACTTCTTCTATTTGTGGGGGCACAACTGACATGGAAGTTCATTTACATTAATGGTGTGGAGACCATCCAATTTAGCCAAAGTAACTGCCCCAAAGAATAACGAAGCTAGCTTTAGCATCCTTGAAACACATTCATTTATGGTTATATTATTATCATCATGCTACAACACTAATTCATCTCTCCATCTTCACCTGAGACATATTCTTGACTGCCCAGCATGCAAGACATGGCTAATCCTTATAAAGCTACTCAGCTTATAAAGTTTATCCTTTTTCTGGTATGCCTTGGCACTTAGTCTAGAAGGCATTTCCACCACACTTGGTGCTCAACTTCCCCGTTCTTAGTTTCTTGCAAATAATTTAACCTACAGTGCTGAGAATGATCACTTTGTAATCAAATGTTAGGAAACCAAGTAGAGATATTTCCATTCGAGTGCCTCTTTTACATTAAGAGAAAATGGGCATCAGTATTCCTAATTTTCCCGGTGGTTCACTTAACTTGGAAAAAAAAGAATGAGATAAATAAAATTAGGAAGAATGTCATTTTCCTACAATTAGAATTCACTTTTTGGAAAATATATGTTTTCCACAGCCATTGCAGCTGTAACACTAAACACTGTAAAATAGTAATTTTCAGGAAACCATTGGTTTCCTTCATTTTACATGCAGCCAACGGACCTTGATTAACCTTTTTCCGTTGAAAAAAAAAAGAAATTAAAGAACTTAATTTTTCCACCCTATCCTTCCAAAAGAAGAATGTCCATGTGGCATTTCATTACAGAATAGTCAATTGCATTACCAGAAACCCTAAGCATTTCAGATGGACGATTTAACGGTGCAAAATGAATGGGGAAATATTAATGCAAGAAAGAATTATCTTTAGTTACTATTTCCTGTACCTGGCAACCTGAAGGTCGCGAGGAACATTGAGCGAGACGAAACAGAGCTTCTCCTTGACATCATCGATGAGAAAAGTCTCATCCATGACATTGATGGACCGATAAGACACAAGCTCCTTGAGGTAGTTAGTGAGAGCCTTTCCCCCAAGATCAAGCCGCTTAACAGCATAATTAATGGTGAAATTCTGCAGCACCGGAGCGGCATGGGTGAACGAGAACCCACAGTCGACGACGAGACTACACTGCGCCCTCGAGATAAGTCCGTCGGGCCGGTGGCTAGCCTCATACAGGTGGACGAGGGAGGGAGAGTCGGCGACGTAGAGAGAGCGAAAGCCGAAGTCCTCGAAGACAAGCTCGTCGGTCGAACGCTGGATGGAGGGGAGGTTGAAGAGGGGCTCAACGAGGAGAAGGGAGGAGGCGGTAGGGTCCACGCGGAGGAGTGAACGGAAGACGCGGTCCCATATTTCTTTCTCGAGGTCGGGGTTGATGAGGTAGCCCCTGTCGAAGGGGCGGCGGAGGGAGACGGAGGTTAGGTCTTCACAGGCTTGGAGTTGGTCGGCGACGAGCCATTTCTTGGAGGAGGAGGGGCGGCCAAGGCAGTTGGGAACCACCGCCGAAGGGTCTCTGTCGCCGCCGATTCCGGCTTTACAGAGCCCCCCGCCGTTGTCCAGCACCACCACGTTCGACATCTCTGATCTCCCTTCCCCGACTACTTCACTTCTTAGTCGTTCCCGCCTTTGAGAAGACAGTAGGAAGCATGATAATCACTGTAACTAATGTCTACCATCTTCTATAGATGCTACATCCTCCGCCGTACACAAGGCCAGATGATTGACCTTAGATTCTAGGTTGGTACAGGACCCATTTTTAACCGTGAGATTTACGTTGGGTATATCATTAAAATGACCGAAAAGCACTGTGGAGAGGTGGAAAACCCAATTCCATGGAATTCAAACGATATCCATAAACGGTTCAATTGCTGAAAGTGAGACATTCTTCGCTTGTGACTCTCATACGGCAGCTTCACATATGTGGGCTAGTCAAATGCCAATGGTCCAAGAGCCTCACCACTCTAATCCATGTGTAGCAAAATACTTAGGTCTCGTTCTAGTTTTGGATTCTCGGTATATGGGTAAATGCATTTATTTGGACAAGTGTTTCATGATTTAGGGAAATATTCATCCACATAAACTCACGTGTACAGTGACTAATTTATTCAAACAAATTATATTATTGAAATGACAATATTATTCTATCATATATTAATGATTTTCGGTGCATAGATAAGTAATTTATCCAAATCTAAAAGTATTATTTCTCTAAGTAAATGAGACGCTCAACAATTGTTCTTTTTTCACTGCACCCATTTATATACCGGAAAATAAACACATGTTTATATCTTTTCCATGGGAATGTAAGCAAGGCCACCTGCATGCACAAAACCAAGCTTACAATTATATTGGATTGAGTAAGAAGAATTAAATACCCATGATCAGTTCAATAGAACTTTAGTGGATTTATAATCCAATACCAATTATTTTTGGATAAGCTTCTAGAGTGTTTCATGTCCACTATCCCAAACATAACAAGTTGAGCTCACCAGCCACCCAGTCAGCCAAGTAATGTGATATGTTGTGGGACTTAACAATATGTGCTTCGGCGCATTTATGTTATACCATACTTTGTTCTATTATGTTGTACTATTATTAAGTGATCGATTGACCTAGGCCTTCTTCTTTTAACTTATATTATTATAACTAATGGGGAGGTAAGATGGTCATATCCAAGGTTCAAAATATTGGAAAACGATAAGTGTATTGGAAAGGTAATTTTAAGAAATGTATCGGGATATATCTTGGATACGCATGCGTATCGGATAAAAACTAAGATACACATAGATACACGTGGAAATACTATAAATGCTTTAATAAATCAAAAAAATACATCAATAGGTGTATATACTTTAAATTAATATATCTTAATGGCTTTATAAAAAAAAATATATTATAGGTGATTATAAATTCATTAAAAATCTTATGCTTAACTATAATTTATAAATAATAATTCTTAAGTTTTAATGTTTTATGGGATGGGAAAAACTCAATTCTCCTATCCAACCATAAAACATGCATTGGCAAAACTTCTAAGTGAAAACATAACCAATAATTAATTATTTATTTTCAAAAATTATATAAAAAAATAAACATTATATAATATATTCAAAAAATATTTATTAAAGGAGAAACTTCAATTTCTTTGTGAATATGATAGATCATCCATAGAATTATAATATATTCAATCATTGTGATCAAATTATAGAATATAATTATTTAATTAATTAATTTTTAATTATAAAAATAAAAAAAAATAAAAAAAATTAATTGGTTTGTAGATATGAAAGATCATCCATAAAATTATAATATATTAAATTTTTGTGATCAAATGATAAAATATAATTAATTATTATTTATTTTGTAGTTCTAAAAATATAAAAATCAAAAAATACTAAAGAAGAAATTTCAATTGCTCTATGGATATGATAGATAAATCCATAGATCTAAAACATATTTAGTCTTTAAAGGCAGGGAAAAATTACATTTTCATTTTTTTAATTTATATTTCCCCAAATATCTTCATGAAATTTCCATAAATTTATTAATAGCACAAAAAAAACATGATTTTGAATGTCAGAATTGTAGATCAACATAAATTTAAACATTCAAGAAAAAAAGAAATCACAAGATATTATAAAAAAATGGAAAATTTTCACCTATTTTTCCATATTTTTTTCAAAATTTGAAAAAATTTCAAAAATAATAATGATTCACACTTGTTTCTTGCAATTTTTTACAAATGTAGCACTCTAGGAATGAGGTTTGGAGTTTTAGATTCATTTTGAGGTGAAAGAAGGCTTATTTCAAGGAAAAAATCTTGCTTTTCCCTTTTCTTTTCAGTTTTTTACCGTATTTTTTTTCGTTGATACACCCCGATATGGTCCGATACAGGTCCGATATGCATGAAAAAAAAAAAAGACAAGATGTTCGATTTTCCATGTGTATCCTGTAAATGTTTTTCAAAGACACAATACAGTACGCCCTTTATCGGGCATATTGTATTGAAATTTTAAACCTTGGTCATATCATATACTATTACAACCCTAATATAAATATCAATTTTATGGGTTGATTATAGTGTGTCGTCCTATACTCTTATCTCCTTTTCTTCATCTTTTTCTATATTTTCTCTTCTTTCCTCATGAATCTAAAAATAAGCATGGTGTCATAGTAATAATTAAACTATTGGTAATTAAGTAATATATGAAAATAATATGTCATAGATTCGAATTTTGCTAAGCAGATTTTAGGAATTCTATTAGTTAAGGACCTAGGCGGTTTCATGAAATTGGGATTAATTTAGTGGTTTTCTAGTTAAACTGGTCAATCAACCAGTTTTCACCACTTTTTAACCAAAGTAGTTATTGGGGCATGACCAAATTAGCTAAGGTCTCAAGTCACGGTTCAATCGGTTCGACGGTTGTTCTGGTATAATTTTCTAAACATTAGGTTTTTTCCATAAAAGAATCTCCCAGGAGGCCCATAATAGTTATTGGTATGCCTACATAGGGCGAGAAGTTGTGAAATGGTCATGTGGATAACTAGACAAACATATTTCTCAAGTCTAGTTGTTGGACTACAAAAAGGTGACAATATAGGAGATTCATGTGGGCTCTAAGCAAGGTTAACTTTAGAGTATAAGTAGAGGGAGGTGTTGTTGTTTGACTTGTTCTACTTGATGAATATCAATTTGTATGAGTTCAAGATGTCTTCTAACATAAGTGAAGTTTCATCTAGAGATCTAGGTAAGGGTGTCAATTGGACTATATTTGGTCCAATCCATTGTGAGTCCATTACAAATGGACCAAGTCCAATCCAATCCAATGAATATTTTGGACCATTTTGAACTGGTCCAACTCAATGTTTGGACCGTCCATTCTATTCAAATTTGTTTTAATTTAGATTCATTCTAACCTAGACCTAGTCCATTAACACCTACATTCTTATCTTTTATCAATAGACCAAATATTGGCTCAATCCAACCCAATCCAATATAAATCCATTACAAATGGACTATGTCCAATCCAATCCAATAAATACTTTGGACCATTATGTTTGGACTAGTCCAATTCAATACGTCAAATTAATCCATCCAAATTGTCCAAATTGATTTTGGTTTGGATGGGATCCAATCCAAAACCTATCCATTGACACCCCTAATTCCAGGATTGTGGGCAATGTTATTCATCTGTGAAACCCTACATACAAATTACTAATGTGAAATTAAATGAGTACATGTTGATTAGGTTGAAACTCGATTGTTTCATGACTCAATCTATTAGGGTTGATAGCCGAATTACAAAAAAAAAAAAAGAGAGAGAGAATTAATTTATTTTTTTATAAATGTCAAGAAATGATTTATTGGTATTTGAAAATCTAATCTTTAAGAGAGATCTAACAATAAACTATACCAGATTCAAAACACAAAATTAAATTGTGCATACATAATATGGAGTTCACAAATTGCAACTCCTAACTAAAGATGGTGTAGTTGTATCTATAAGTCTATCTTTGAACAACTTCTTGTCTGAATTCAATCTCCAACCAAGTTGGGAAGTATGCAGTTATGATAACCACTTTATTTCTTATATTTTTATTAAAAAACACAACAAAGAATGATGGGAAAACAGTCCCTTCCTAAGCTGGCTCAAATTAGGGTTTATGGGAATCTAGAGAGAGTATAAGAGAGTGACTAGAAAGGTGTAGGCCAACCTCTTCCTCTTGTCCCTATATATAAACCTCTTTCCTAATGTAATTACACTGAGACATGGAGGTTCAAACCCATATCCATTCCCATATTTGACCCATATCATATGACAATTTAGTCTAACTACTCTTACTAGTAATGGGTTAAGGCCCGTTTCTTTTAAATGTTCATGTACATAACTATTGCAAGTCTTATTGGGCATGAACAATGTATTCCATGGGATCCATAAATGTTTGATATTAGTCCACATGGGTTCATTCCATATCTAGAAAGACTTAGGCCGAATTCATTACACAATGTCACTGAACCCTTAAACCAATCAAATTGGGCTCAGTCTAGGCCCAACACTTAAGTTTAAGTGATCTTTGGTTTCAACCACCCTATGAAGCCCAAAGATAATAGATTGATATGAGATAAAACTCATCAGGTTTTAGCCCTATAATGGTTTCTAGCTCTTAACCTCTCAGCACATAATGATCAAAACACTACTCATAATGAATGACATTTTTCTTGGTTACAAAATGCAGTGCTACACCCTCTATTCAGATGGATCATTGACTAAAACATTTTGTGAATTATTTTCAAAAAATATCATAATATAAGTATAAATGCATTTTGCAAAGAAATCTCAAATACAATTTAAATCCATTGCTAATAGTTTTAGGTTTCCACTAAATAGAGTGTAAACCCCAACATTAACTTCGTTTGATAAAGTGGTTGATCATATCACAATAATCACACACTTAGGTAATATCACAAACTACTCCAACATACCCTATTTGATCCTAAGTGGATCTCATTGATTAATATATCAAAAGCAACTTAGTCGAAGACCTAGTGTAGTATCATTATCGAGTATGGGGTTATGTGCAACTTTTCAATTTTTCTTAACTATCTCCAAGGTCCAAGTCATAACTAGAAATTGGTTCACGTTCAATGCTTCTTACAAACACCCATTGGTTATACTTAGGGTCTAACCCTAATAACTACGATAAGTTACTCCATTAGTTCAATAGTATAACAGTGTCAACTTTGTTCAGATAAAGTCCCCAAGTTTATCCAACGGTTGATAACTTTCTAAACTAACAAGAGTTTTATAACTGTCCGTTTAAGAAGTGGTTTATATAAGCATACCAATCTAAAGTTAAAACAATAATGTATTGATTTTATTAATACATAAAACATTTTGTACATCAATCTAATTGGAACTAAGGGCATATGTTGTCTAACAATACAATTTTAGTAAATGGATCATTTTATTAAGATTCTCCATAATAAGTCATGGACTACAATGATACATTGATGAAAAGATTAAGGAGCCCAAGGAAGAGGAACTAGATTATAGGACATGGTGTAAAGAAAATGTAATTGTAATGTCATGGTTTCTACTTTATAACTTCTATGACTCTTAAAATAGCAAAGACTTCAACATTATACTACAACCCATAAGATTTGGAAAAATTATATAACGCTTGTGGTCAATGAAATAACATTACAAGGATTTACTAGATGAATCAATATATTTCAAGATTAACTCAAGGGACATGATTGTTGCAACTTACTTTGCTACACTAAAAGGCTTATAAGAAGAGCTTAACCATCATTTACTCATTGAATGGGGCAATACCAAAGACAAAGAAAGGCATGCTAAGCAAATTGATCAAGGGGGAATATTCAAGTTCCTAATTGGTTTAGACCACTAATATAAAAACATTAAAACACAAATTTTAGGGAGAGGTGAACTTCCAAACCTGCATCATGTGTTTTATTTAATTAAGAATGAAAAGATTATGATGAAAGAAAGGGGAATTGGTGTTTCCTTTTCATCCCAATTACCAACCTGCTCTAGTTTCCAATAGATCTACGGGTGCAAAGGGGTGGATAAGAAGAATTTGAAGCATTCACATTGTAGGGGAGAGGGATACACTAAGGATACATGTTGGATTATTCATCCTCACTTGAAACCAACGACACTAAGAAAAATGACAAGAACAAAACAAAGGTCCTAGCAACAACTTAGGCCATATAGCCAACTCAAATGTTGCATATAGAGTTTCTAAGAGTAACAATAATATCTCTTATAACTTGGGACAAATCTCTACTCCTCTAAGTAGCATCCTAAAATTTATAGTCAAAGAGGAATATATCCTCAACCATTTAGGATATTTTGGATGAAAATTCATTTTTCTATTCTTTGTCCAAATGATCTTATTTTCTCCTTACCACTAAATGTTTTTTGTTGTGTTTGTTTTATTCATGTTATGGATAAAAAAAAAAAACAAAGTTGGATCCGTATGCTATTTGGGGAGTCTTTTTGGGCTATTCACCCATACAAAAGGGATACATGTGCTTTGATCCACATACATGAAGAAAATTTATTACCTTTTGTGAATCATAGTATTTCTCTAAATCTTCTCAAAATTGTCTTTATGCAAAGAATGTAGAGTGAGAGAGAATTCCTCTAAGATTTCCGTTTGTCTCTTTTCATACTCATAGTTTTCTTCTTCTATCTTCTCCTTCTACTCCTTCATGGTCTGATGGTGCTTGCTCATCCACTCTTATTATTACTGCACCTGATATATAAAATGAAGAAATTGTTCCTACTATACAAGATACCAAGATTGTTAAGAGGTGGTTGAGTTTTTTTGTAGGGAAAATGAAGAGAATCAATCGACGAATGATTGCAATCAGTTGGATGCCTCTAAAGCCAACCAAAGTAACATCCTTGTTTCTTTTGACTTTAATTTGAATCTTTTCATTGCATTGCGAAATCTTACCCATTCGTGTACTCTCCACCTAATAAATAAGTTTATTTCTTATTTGAATCTTTGCTTTTTCCAAGTACTTCAAGGTTGTTATCATTCCTAAATAGAAGAAAACAATGGATAAGGAAATGAAAGTATTATTAAAGGTTTGTACTTGGGAGTTAGTGGATCTATCAATTTAAAAGAGTACGGTTGGATGTAAATAAGTGTATACCATAAAACATAAGGTTGATGGCTCAATGAAGAGATATAAAGCAAAGCTGGTAGCAAAATGATTCACACAAAAAAGAAGGTATATACTATACAAGAACTTTTTCTCTAGTTGCCAAGTTGAATACCATGCACGTGTTTCTTCTCTAATAGTTAACTACAGTTGGGAAATGCACTAGTTTGATGTCGATAATGCATTACTAAATGAAGATCTATAAGATAAAGTTTATATGGATCCTCCACTGGATTATAGCATTAGTGGGAAAATATACAAGCTAAAGAGGGTTCTATATATGCATAAGCAATCTCTTAGAGCCTAGTTTGAAAGATTGTGTAAGGCAATGGAGATTGTGGGGTACCACCAAAGCAATGATGATCATACACACTATTCTATAGAAAAAGTGGAGAGATGTTATCAACATTGATGATATGGCAGTGGCAATTATAGGAAATGATTCAAAGGAAACCAAAAGGCTCAAATAACCTTTGATGTCAGAATTTGAATTAAAGGACTTGGTACCTCTAAGGTACTTCCTATGAATAGAGATGGTCATGTATAAGGAAGGAATTTATATTTGTCAAGGAAAATATGCCTTGGATTTCCTAAAGGAGACATGGAAGTTGTGGAGTAGGCCTATTGAAACCCTTATAGAGCAAAAAACATGGATTGTAGGAAAATGATGAGGAACTTTACATGGACAAGGAAACATACCAATGGCTTATGGGCAAACTTCTACATCTGTTTCTCACTAGACCTAATATTGCATATGTTATTTATGTTGCTAGTCAATTTATGCATGTTCCTTGAATTTCACATATGAAGGCAATGAAAAAAATATTGAGGTACTTGAAGACAGGTCCAAGAAAAGGATTTTTTATTAAGAAGCATGATAAGCTTAATATAAAAGCTTATACTATGCTGATTAGACTAGGTCTGCTTGTGAGAGGAGATCTACAGTTGGATATTGCATATTTGTAGGTGACATCAAGTAACCTAGAGAAGCAAGAAATAAACCATGATGGCTCGTTCAAGTGCTAAAGCTAAATACTAAGCCATGACACATGAAGTTGCTGAACTTCTTTAGATCAAAATACTCTTAAATGATTTGAGAGTTATCATGTCCAATCCTTTGAAGCACTACTGTGATAATTAAGCTGCAATAAGCATTTTTAACAATCTTCTCCTACATGATAGGACTAAACCATTAAAATTGATAAACACTTTGCTATAGAAAGGATTGCATTTAGAAAAGTATGTATTCCTTATATGTCCTTTGCAAGTTAAGCTGTTGATGTCTTTACTAAGGGTCTTGCCATAACCAAATTTGGAAAATTACTAAGGGTCTATGCTCAACTTGAGGGGAGTATTGTGGAACTTAACATTATGAGCTTCAACCCATTTATGTTATGCCATACTTTGTTTTATTATGTTGTATTGTAATTAGGTGATTTATGGGCCCGAGCCTTTATTATTTTAAGTTATACTATTGTACACTAATCAGGGGTAAGATGGTCATCTCATGTACTATTATAACCCTAATATAAATATCACTTTTACGGGTTGGTTAAAGTGTGCCGCCCTATACTCTCATCTCTTATTATTATTCTTTTTTTCTATGTTTTCTCTTCTTTCTTCATGAATTCTAATGCAAACATGGTAAATATATACACTTCTTACACCGTACATTTGTGTTTAAAATATCAGTTTAAGTTTTATTGAGTCAATATTCTAGTATGTTTTGAGATGATTGTGGGCATCTAACAAGATCTAATTCACCAAAGTAATCTCCATCTCCCTGGAGTAAAGACTTTAAATTGGGATTCTGATTTTTTGTTATGACCTACCACCTAGAGCTCTATGTTAATGGGCAATAGTATCTATCATATTCACATTTAGAAGCTACTTACAATCATAATTGTCTAAGGAATAAAGATACCCATCAAATGGATGGATCACAAAAGGGGTAATGCTAGAGGTTAATGCACCATGATTGAAAACACTAGAATTGGGGCCATGGCCTAGATTATTTAAATACTAGATATAACTAGTAAAATAAAGAATTATAGAAGGCCACGTATATCCTCCCAGGGCTGCGTTTGCTTCTAGTGCAAAAACAAATGTGAACTGTTTAAAAATCCCATCTGATTGGTTTCATGAATACAAAGTGGTTTTATTTTATATCATAACTTTTGTATTTTAACCAATTAGGTTATGGTGGTAATGAGTACAAAACTGGGAATCTAATAATAAAGTCCACATTTTTTACATTTACCAACTATGAGTGCAAACATGTCTTAAAAGTTGTGATAACTGTCATTTTCAATACAAAAATGAATTGTGAGTAGTAATAAGTTAATAACATGTATTGGATACAAACTTTGGTCTCATTTCACTACAAACATGACTTGGAAGTTGGGATGACCTCATGTTTAGTACACAAATGTATGTTTACCAAACACTTATAAAATTGAACTAGAGTACACTTACGTATTGAATTGTTAATTTCACCACCAAACAAATGCAGTTTAAGCATACAACACATGAGAGCCTTAAGTGCAATCATTGAGCAATATAAGCGCTTTGAAGGATTACTTCTATAAATCCCCAACAACATAAGTGCTTTGAAGGAATGTCTATTTAACAGGCATTTTTGTCTCATTAAAATTTAGCACCTTTCCCTTGAGACAAGAAAGTAACTTACCCACACTGGAGAGCAGGGCTATAAATGGATCAGATTCGGATTGGATCTAGTGCATTTGCATTCGCATTTAATTATGAAACCTCCTATAAGGTGATGGACAAGTGGTGGTCTATACTTTGAAATCTAAGGAAGTAGTTCAGATTATGGAACCAAAAAGGGAAGAAAAAGAGGTGGTTAGACCCCTAGAGGGGCTACCTACATACCCTCTGGCAAGGGATCAAGGCAATGTAGTTCACATGGGTTGGAATTCCGATGATAAGAGGAAGAAATGGTGGATGGATGCATGGAAAATGGGAAAAAGACTGAGGTGGAAGGAGGGGGGAGCTAAGGCAATGGCGGTTTAGGGGTAGATGATGAGTTCCAAAACTCCCTTGGAATGGGTAGGAAGCTCCTATTTATAGTTTTTTTGGCTCTGTATTCCATAAGTTTTTTTAGATAGTAATCCTTCTCTCATATGCCCCTCTTGTTCTGGAAGGTTCTTCTTACACATTTTAAACATGTGATTAATCTAACTTTTTGGAGTTTTCTTGTTAATAATTATTTCCTATTTTATCCCTTTTATAGAATATTCTTTGTTTACTCCTTTAAATCACATGTTTATTCTTCTTCTAGAATATGCTTAGCTAGATGCACTTTTGGTTTTTAGAATATTCACCCCTTGGTATGCAAATATTAATTTTGTTGTTTTGTTAGAGTTAAATTCGCATTTGATATGATGATGTTAAATTCACATTTGATCTAATTATTAATCAAATGCAAGTTCTAACATCCAAATCCAAGATAAATGGTTTCAAAGTTGAATTTGATATCAAACTTTTAGAGTCAATTTACAACCCTTATTGGAAGAAGGGTAAGACTTTTATAGGGTAGGGATGACGACATGGGGGGTCGATGAGGGTTTTGTAAATTATAGACCCCTACTACCTCTCTAAACTCCTAACTCATACCTGCCCCAAAACTTGTAGTAAGTTGGATTTTGAGATTCCAAACTCTCTCCGCACATGAATGCAAAAACCCTCCCCGCATTTAAGGGTAGGGTAGGTTGGATTTAGAACCATATGTAATTTCCTATTATTTTTTGTTATATATAAGTGATAAATAAGTAAAATAGCATGGACAAATAACAAAAATTATAATTATTTGATTAAGACATGTAAACAACACAAACTATCAATTATCTTCCACACAAAATTCAAAATACTATTAAGTTTAATACCTAATACATAAACCTCATATGTTTTCCAACAATACGGGGGTCGGGGAGGGTTAGGTTTAACCTAATACAATACCATACCATACCATACCCATACCCATATGGGGTGGAGAATCCAAAAATCAGTCCCCACCCCAAAATCCATCATTCAAAGAAAAAAAAAGGGCCCCATTGGAGTGTGTAGGGGTGAGCACCAACTAGGTAGGGTAGAAATTGCCATCCAAGAGAAAGTTGTTTTACTTAACTCTCACATCTCCCATTGACAACTTTTCGCCCCCAAACTTGCTTATAAAAAAACGAGGCCTTAAAAGTAACCATCACTGTCATGGCAGTCTAACCTATTATCCTAGAACATCCGAACAAAAAATGAGTTAATCTCCATGCTAGTTTTTGACATTATTTCTAAGTTGATTTTTAAAGGCTCATTTACTAAGACACCCATAAAATACCAGAACATACCCTATATTTTATATAATACCAACGCTCTCTACTTTGGTTAGTGCAACTTTCTTAGGAAATGGTTCTACATTTTTTTGTAAAAACAAAAAGTCTTATATTACCCTTTAGAAATAAAGCCTTTCCCCACATTAATTGTATTGTGAAAATAAAACAAAGCATAATTGGAAAAGCAAAAAATAAAAAATAAAAAATAAAATAAAGGAAGATACATATATCTTCATTTAGTTTTGATTTAATTTAATTTATTATTTTCGTTATTTTTCTTATTATTATCTATTATATTTTTATTTTATGAAAATTCAAATAAAAATTTCGGTTATTTAATTTCTTTTAATTAATTTGATAATTGGATAGACGTTAGGATAAAAATGTTTTATACTTGGACCATATAACTAGAAATTGTTCATTGATAAAATGAGATTTTCTTTTCCATTTCAAATCCATGACTATAAAATCAGATAAATGAGAAATGAAAATAAAATAGAAAAACGGACAATTTCTAGTTATATGCCCGGATTGAGGATAAAAATAGATAGTTCCAACTGTTTTATTCTGAGAGAGCTTAAACTACATGAAAGCCAAATTGTTCAATTGTATTGAATTGGCTCCTTCAATCTCAACGATGGAATATGAATGGGTTATTATGATTTATAACAAATCGCCATGGTGTAATTTGAGTAATATTACAAACTACTTGTAAAAAAAAAGTGATATTACAAACTATGGTGTAGGTTTTTGATAAGTATGGGTGACTTTTTAGGCTGAGGTGGCTTATCATGATTGGACCAGTATCTTCCACACTGTTCCTCTTGCTCTCGCAAACCATATTACCTACCGTACTATTCTGGGTCGGGTTCTGCCTAATAACTTGTATTTGTTCCATCGACGGTCAAAGGTTTGTTTGATGTTTGATACTATGATCTCGACTCTCGAGTGCCGTAAATCAAAGTGGATCCGGATCCGGATGCATACGAGAACAACCCGATACAAATCCATATCGCAGTGTAGTGAAAGTCAGTTGATGTACAGTATCCTCGTTCACACTTCACAACTCTCGAAACTCGAAAGCACGTTAACAGTTGTTCGAAATCGAATGTTTCTCGGCTTAGTTCTGATTGCTCGATCTCGCTAACGCGTTCATACTTGAGAAATCACTAATATTTTGTTGATAATCGAGGGCGGAACCCAAATATTTCATCTGCCCGCGCTGCGAATCAAAGAAGAAACTAACAGAAATACCTAATTCTGTTCTGTATGCGTTCTATGACGGACGAGCCAAAACCCTAACTTGGTTTACTCAACATGGATGCTAAGGACATTCTGGGTTTGCCCAAAACCTCCTTTCCTGCACCTCAGGAGAAGAAGTCTCGACCTCAAAAGGATTCTCAGAGGAAACCAGATGGAATTTCTCGAGAGGTATTTTCGTTTTGTCGATTCTTGTTGTTGATTTCACCGGAATTTATTTGCTTTGCTTTTTCTTGACTATATTTTAGTTATGGAATTCTAGGTTTACGCACTTACAGGTGGGTTGGCGCCTATTATGCCTGCAATCGACGTCTCTCACTTGAAAAAACGTACCCAGTCAGAGAAAGGAAAGGTGAAGTCTTTTAGAAAATGCTGTTAGGTATTTGCTTTCGAGATTGTATTGATGAATTGTTTGCAAATTTGCTTCTTGGGTTTTCGTTAAAGAAGTTTATACGTTTATGCTGAATTACCGCATTATAATTGATGTCTCTATGAAATGAACATTCTTCAATTTGCGTTTCTTCTATGTACTTCTGCGATGCTTTTTGTGTTTTTTACCTGCATTTATTTTTTGGATAGTGAAATAAGAAAAAAAATTAATTGAAGAAAAAGATATACAACAATTTGTTACCTGCATTTGAAAGGTTTGAAGTCTTGATTTCCTTTCTGGAAACTAGGTGTTTATATTTTCCCAGATTTTTATATCAATAAAGCTTTTTTTTTTTTTAAATCTGTTATCAATTAAAACGAACATCTTGGCTCCAAGTTATAGCAAGAACCCTAATTTTAGGGCTATGTTTACTCGTATCAAGAAGAGTGCGCATCTAAGTGCATTAAGATGTGGTGCGCATCTAAGTGCATTAAGATGCATATAAAACCAGTGAACATTGAACAAATGTTCCTTTCCACATGTTATATTGTGGAAGCTATGCATGTATCATCATCATCCAAGCTCTGTACCAACTATATGGGCTCTACTACATGAATCCTGTTTCACCATTCTGTTTTTTTTTTTTTTTTTTGAGGAAAGTTAACAATTTTATTGAAGAAAGGAGAGGTACACAAGAGTGTGTACAAATACAAAAGAGGGGCTAGACCCCTGAGAATTACACAGGAGGACAGGAATCACAGTACAGAGTCTCTAGAATAACTCCTAATTTTGCTAGACCATCTGCAACTGTGTTTAGTTCCCTTGGGATCCAGGTTAGAGAAACATTCAAAGGAGCCAGAAGGTCCCTTGCCTCTGATAGGAAGTGACTAAGTCTCCAAGGTCCAGCTTCCTGTTGTTCCAACCATCTTATAGTATTTGCTGAGTCACCTTCAATTGAGAAGCTTTGGATACCCAGTTTGCTGACTAGGTGAATCCCTGTTAGAGCTGCTAACACTTCTGCCTTTGTGGAGTCAGCTATCCCAATCGGACCACTATAAACCCAGCATGTGTGACTATTCTCATCTCTAAGAATTTCTCCAATGCCGGGAGCTCCGGAGTTACCATAAGCACTTACGTCAAAGCTGATAGTCCAGACTCCTTCCCTTCTAACTAAAGGAGCTCTGGTAGAGAGTGGGGTAGGAGGGGAAGAAACCAGGAAGTTATATATGTTTCTGCTGAGATCATTGATGCTAACTCCTGTGAACTCCTCTGAACTAGAGGCCCACAAGTTGCAGTAATGGGTGATGTGGTTGATCAGTTCACCTTTAGATTTGGACCTATTTTCAAACAGCCGATTGTTTCTTTCCTCCCAAATTCCCCAAAGAACAACGTGCAGTATTATCAGCCAATAGGTCTTACCTCTCTTGCTCAGACCTCTTCCTTGCCACTGAGAAATCAGATCCTGCAGATGCTTAGGAGCCACCCAACTGTTTTGCCATTCTGTTTTGTTTAATGCCATATCCATTGTTAAGTTATGAGCGCTAAATCATTTCTTACTACTTCAACCAGTGTCCTTTTTGATCTGCCCCTAGCCCCTCTTGCCCTTTTACATTGTTTAATACCAACTATAGCTTATTCTTACAGGTGCTGTAGGTGATCTTCTATGCACATGACAAGACCATCTTAGTCTACTTTCTTTCATTTTATCAATATCAACTATTGGAGCTACTTCTAGCTTCCAAGTTCCTCTGAATGACTTCATTTCGGACCCTATTTATCATTTAGTTGGTGATAAATATCAGCTGACTTCATTTCTTTGTGAGATTGCTGAATATCAGCTGGGTGTGCCCCCAGTCCTTGTCTGGGTAGTTGGATGGTTAAGGGTCTTACACTCATACTAGAAGGGGGAGGAGAATTTGGAGGTGCATCCCTGCAGCAATCTTTTGGCTTGAGTCTGGAAGGAGAGGAACAATAAAGTTTTTGAAATTGAGAACAAAGCAGCCCAACTGGAAAAGCTGCTGAGTTGTGACTGTGACTATCTTTGCTGGGGTTTTGATCATTGTTTTTCTGATAATATCTCATTTCAAGAATTGGTTTATGCTTTTTCTTTCCTTAAAAGAAAAAAAAAACTCACCTAGTTCATACCCAAAAAGAAAAAAAAACTCACGTACATTGGTTGTGAACAACATGTAATATTCCATCTTCCCCTAAGTTAAGCTACTTTGGTGTTTTTTCATAACTTTAATTGGAGTTGTACTGATGTTTGCGTTTAAATATGTAGGTTACTTGGCAGTGGCTTCCATTCACGTCTTCTGCTCGGAAAGATAATTTACAACTTTATCATTGGGTATGATTATTTATCCTGTTTCAATAATATGATTAGAGCATACATTTATTCATCCTTTTGGTGGGCTTATTAAACTGTCAAGCTGTTTCAACAATTTTTGGTATTTGTTTTTTTGCAGGTGAGAGTTGTAAATGGTGTTCCACCAACGGGTGACTATTCTTTTGCTAAGTATAACAAGGTATGCAGAGAAAATACTACAGGATTTTTGTTGGTTAGCATGCTTGTGTAACCATAATTTCCTCATTTCTTTTTCCCTGAAGTTTAATGTATTATTTGATTTGAAATCTTGCAGTCTGTTGATATTATCAAATACACTGATGAGGAGTATGAGAAGTATCTAACTGATCCTGTAGGTACAGGTTAAAATTTACAATTTCAACTTTTTATTGAGACTCTTTTTGCCTCAGATACTTGGTTGGAGTTTAATATTTATAATTAGAAATCTTTCTTTCTTGAAGAAAGTATAGTAATTTATGTGAAATCAGATTACAAGAAAACCAAGATGCTAAGCATTCCCATGCACTGCCAGAGCGACGGAACAGACAGCAAGAAATCCTAAGACTAAATGCATTTAAAACATGGTTACTTCATATCAATACTGTGCAAATCTTTTTTTCCTTTATAAAAGGCGCAATAGTGCAGAATTTTATTGCAACATTGTTACTTCATACCAACACTGTTACCCACTTAACCCTTTGTACATTTTGCACAAAGTTTTTCTGAAGTCATTACATAGCGATCCAGGATCCAGCTCCTAGCTGCTCCACCATAACTCCAGATGGAGCATGAAACTTACAAGAGACTTTTATCCTAGGGGTATTCATCCCACATCAGAGATTGTTTTTTAGGTCAGTAACTTCATTGATTAAAAATTTAAAATATATACAACTTTTACAATCATAGGTCAGAGAGCATGGATAAAACCATCTCCCCCCATGTATTTCTTACAATTATGCCCAGAAAGCTTGTTCCCGATCCACTCCCAATTTAGCTAATTCATCAGCCATTCCACACCCCACACCAGAGATTGCTTACCAACTCCTTGTTGGACTAGAGAGACATCAAGAAAGTATGTGTTTGATTCCGTGGGCGTTTATAGTTGGGGTGTTTCTCAGATAAACATTTTATTGAAAAATGTCACTTCAAAAGTTTATTATATTTTGTTGTTTTTTGCTTTTCGGTTGGGCATTTCAAGTAACACCCCATAAAGCTATCTTCCATCTCAGCTTACAATGCTCCAGGTAAGCATTGCATTTCAATAAACATTGGGCCATTGGGAGAAACCAGAATTTGAAGTTCCCACAATGGCTCATGCACATAAGTCCAAGTGTTTCTGTTTTTTAATGTTTATTTGATAAATGTTGAAACCAAACAGTGGTTTCATGCACAATAAATGCTAACACCTAAGTGGTGCTGATGTGGTGTTTTTCCAATAAACACCCACAGAACGAAACATGCTCAAAATTAGCAGATATTCCCCCCAACTGTATTTCCTATATCAAATGTCTTTCATGGACCTTCTACTTCTCCTTTAAGTCAACTTTAATCGTTTTACAATCCTCTAGCAAGTATGAGGCCTTTTGCAGCAATGCTTGGAATTCTGCTTTTATAGAATTTCCAATTCTTATTGGACCAGAATAATCTAGCAAAATGTCACTTCTGTGGTCTCTAAAAGCTCCACCTCCCCCCAACACCTTATTCACCTGGATTTCCCAAGCTGCATCAATCAAAATTCAACTTTTATTGGGTGGAGGAGATGACCATAATATGGATTCTCTGGTTGTTCTAGTGAGCCACCACTTGCCAGTTTCTGAGGAGATCATTCATTATAAAAAGGAAAATTCCTTTTACTGTGTTTCATATTTTATGTTTGATTTAATACTTTTGACAATATTTATAACTAGAACAAGCAAGACAGAACAGAAATTAGACATTTTGTTTATGAATTCTTAAACTACTGATTAGAAAAAAAAACGTTAATAACCATTTCTGTTGCTTGTATTAATACTAATAGCTTAGTAGCAATTTGATTACTCGAGTATGTGAAAACCAAGTTTCTTGGAGAACTCTCTCTCTCTCTCTCTCCCCCCCCCCCCCTCACCTTTAGATACTCTACCCTTTGGTTTTTCTTTTAAGCCTTGTACATGCCTAGCATTGCCGGTATCATATCTGACTTATTAGATACAATTACAGGATACTGCATGGATACTTCTAAGTGTACTCTATAACATTAGCACTTTTAAAATATGGCAAGTGGTAGGTTTTAACAAATTATACTATAAAAATATTTGCGCATCAGCACATGTTAGAAACTTAAATTAAATTTGGCAAGACATGAATTTTAGAAATGACATTTAGCTTAAAAAAACTAGATAACACATGATATAGGGATATTATATGGGATGCCCATACCCGTATCTATCTCTAGAATTTTAGGAAACAGAGAGTTGTAGCCCTGTTTTCCATATCCATATTTGGACATCATATGTTTTAAGAAACTGTCATTTTTCTTATGTTGATTATTCAACTTAAAGAAATGAAACTGAATGAAAGATGGCGATGTGAGGAGTGTCAGTAAGAAATGTGGGAAAACTGAATGGAAGATTGGAGTTTTTGTACCGTTGCTTCTTGCTTGGTTGGGTGGTTCATTGGTTCTGATCCAGACATCACAGATATGGAGAGTTGGCGTCAATGGAATGGCACGGAAGGGGTTCTGTCGGGGTTCAGAGACTGGGAGCATGCTTGTTTCTGTTTGGTTTCAGGAGGAGGATTGACATGGAGAAGGTATTGGAAAGAGTTAAAGCTAGTCTCAATAGTATTCCAGAGCTACGGTTGGATAAGTGGCATCCAGCATTTGGGCAACTGATGGAGGAGAAGGATTTTGTGTGGATTGATGTTTATGGAATCCTGTTGCATGCATGGAGTACAGAGACCTTTAGAGCAATTGGAGATGCATGTGGAAAGTTCAAATGGTTCGACTTCAGAAATCGATTGTGGGAGCAGATTCAGTTCACCAGGATTCTTGTGTAGATGATACCAATGTTGTTTGATCTCTTCTATGCTGGAGAGGTGTACCAATTGAAGATTGTGCTGTGGCTGGGCACGGTCCATGCTTCAATCGAGCGATTGCTGAGGGACGGAGCAAAGGGAAGAAAGAAGTAAACATGGTGAAAGGAGAACTGGAGAGGAGGAAGATGGTAGAGAAAGAGAGGAAGGAAAGGGGGAAGCTGAACAGGTGCAGAAGTCAGGGCTGCAAGGGAAGGAAGACAAAGGAAACAAGGGTAGTTTGGTAATTAGAAGAAGAGGGAACCATTTGGATTGGAAGGGTAAAAAAAGGAAAAATAGAAAAGGGGGCGAAGTCTGATTATAATAAAAGGGGTGGGCCCAAGGTTATTGAAGGCATCAGAGAACAAAGGGGTAAGTTATCAAACGATAGGGTAATGGGGATCGATGATCGAAGAGTTGCCGAAAGAAGGGGAGGTTTACAATGGCGAGGATACAAGTCTCGAAGAACATGGGAATCAGTCAAACAGAAAGTTGGTTCTGGTTATTCATCATGTGGGAAGAAGCAAGACAACAAATGGTTTTTTATGGTATATAACTAGATCATTATTTCTCAAGAATGAGTGCAGTCCATGGGACATGCTTTGTGTAGAGCTGGTGGTTCATTAGTGACCACTCTTTATCACCTCCAGTGGATGTTATCTGACTACCTGTCCTTTAAAACTCCATTTTCGTTCCTCCCTTGGGCTTCAAAATATAATGGATGGATTAATCCCCACCATATATGATGCAGCCGGAGATCTCCAGTCAACAGATATGTAATGAGAAACACTAATGTGATGAGATCATGAGATAATGTGAGTAGCAAGATACAACTCAACCTTAACCTGTTGTTGTGTCAAGACCAAGACTAGAAAAAAGAAGGGATAAGAAGAAATCTCAAAGCTACTAACAAACTAAAATTTCATACAACCAAGTTATGCCTTATAAGCCTTCCCTCCAGGGGTGTTCATGGATGGAGAATGTACTTTCTTTTATCACTAAGCATTCACACCTCTAATGTAGTCAATGACTTTCCCTTTTACACCCTTACAATTCCAAGCAGTTTTTAAGACCAGTTTGAATACTAAGCTAAGAAAATGTAGTTCAAATGTTCGGTCCCCCATAATAACTAACTATAATGTGATTAAAACACCATTGTTCCCTTAATAAGCCTAGAAAGCAGCTAACCTTGAAAGTAGCTACTCTATGAAAATTTAAAAGTAGTGTTCGTTGAAAGTAATGGAGCTTCTTACCCATCCCTTTGGACTTCCCTTTGGCCACATTAAAATCTTGATCCGGTGTTGCACCTTTATAGTTTTAGAACTATAAGCAAGAGCCTTCCAAGTTCCAACTCCTAATGAAAATAAACAAAGAAACCAAGGTTACTGATTGCAGTCTGAGTACTTCCACGAGTTCAAATGAATAATGTACTGTGTAGAAGGTGATTTACATTCTTCGCTTTCTCCACCTCAGTAATTAAACTAGATAAACCATTTCATCATAATCTTCCATCATCTGTCATATACAAGAACTTTGGTATGTATGTGTGTTGGTTCCTTCATACCAATTTTTTCGGAATAGGGGTATTCTGTTAGACATTTTTTTTTTATTGTTACCAGTCAAAATTTTATTAATTGAGTAAAAGAATACTATTTTTTGTTAGACACAAGGTTCAAAATATCAATACACTGGATGGTAAATATTGGGTGTTTTGACCACACAGAACCTTCTTTATTTTGTTAGTTTTTTTTCCTCAAAAATTAGTCAGGGGGGTCGGTCTTAGGCTTGCCTACCCCTGAAAATTGGTCCAAACTCCAAAAGGCCCTTATTTAGAGTATTGATGACCTGCTGATACAATATGTATTGGTCGATATGGGCCGATACTGCTCTTGATGAGTAAAGAAAAATGAAGTCATTTCAATTGAAAAGAAATCTTTGGAAAAATATTTTCCCCAAATGAAACTAGCTGGAAAAAGATATATCTTGATGGGCTACTTAAAACTTAAAAGAGTTGAAGAATAACTCAACTGAAAAGATCCATTTTAGAACAGACCAGCCAAACCAAAAACCAAGTCAGATTCCAAAGCATTTTTTGTCCTTCTAAAAGTTGGATTCTTTAACTTGTTTTCTTGGCACATCCATTTTACTAGAGGCTGTATATAGGGAATATACAAAACATACATACAAAAGGAATTCCTAAACCCCTTGTGTTTACAAAATGATTTTCATAAGCAAAAAGCTATCCCCTTGTGTTTACAAAAAGATTATCATTAAGAGGAAAAGTTTCTGTACCACATATTTTTCTGAAAACTGACCCCCTTGGCCCATCCTCTTTCATACCAGATTTTTTCAACAAAGTCTTTTAATATTTGATATCTTTTCTGCATGCTAGATCTGTTAGCATGACTTCATTTATTTGCTGTTCCAATGCTTATGTGAACTTTTCCTCTTTTGTTTTTTATGTAACATGTTAAGCTTGTACCCATATTTCTTTTGCTGTTTCAGCCCACATGAAATTCTGCTTAACTGAATGACCGAAGGTATCATGGATGTCAGAAGCCACGACATAATCATACGGTTTTCTTGGTCCCATTTGTCATATTCGGATCCCTGATTTTGGTTCCTTCACCTTCCCATTGATATATCCTGCCTTTCCCCTAGCTGTAATGTACAGCCGGACCAAGCCAAATAGTTCCTACCATCCAAAGGAGTGATAGTCATAGGGAAATTTGAAGTGTCTGGACCACCATTCAGTTCACCCTGACTGGATGTGGTTCCAGATGTTGCTGAATCTTCTGTAGCCATAAAAAGGATTTTCTTTTTCTGGGTGAACAATAACCTACTGTTTTTCAGTCCACACACATGGGTGACAACCACCCTCACTCCTTAGAGACTTTCACACAAGTAGCAAACACATTCACACACAGGAGCTGCTGTCACACACATGTACAGGTCTATCGGACCTTTTCAAAGGACAATATAAGTCCAAAACCATCAACTACTATCACTGCAGTACTCTACCAGTCGATTCAGGTCACTCATGACCAACAAAGGTTTCAAAACCTTACAGATTTAGATCTACAGATCCGCACAAAAGGGTCAAACACACCCTTACACCATTCAGCCACTGTAAACACAGCCTGTCCTTGGACTTTCTGCCAAGAACCAAGGCTATAAACAACCTAGTTCTTTAGATTTTGATCAGTCCGAGCAGATTTTGAAGGTTTGCAACCCAGAAATACCAACAGCACAGAAAAAAAAGTTACCAATCTCAATGGAGAGCTTCGGTCAACTATCCACTCAATTCTGAAGTTATTTTCTTGAAAAACAGTCAAGTTCTGAGCATAGGGAGAAGGACCGAAGTGTTCTCAGACCTAGGTGCTAGGTCGAGTCTGTGTTCTCCATTTTCAGTCCAGAAAAAAAAGGAAGAGTCACAATCAGAGAGGAGCAGACTTAGAGAGCAACATCCTGCTCTGATGCCATGTTTTTCATGAAGAGGAAGAGAAGATAGAAAAGATATGAGAGAAGCAAAAAGTGTGCTGGTGATGCCAAGCCATTCTATTTATATATTAGGGCGACCATACATATAATATAAAAGAAACGAAAAAGACAAGAACACCCCTGCGGGTACAAGCTTAACATATTCCATCAGCTTCCCTCTGAAGGCTAGAATCCTCCATGCAAACCTCTGGTCCATGAATCTTGATTGACCTCTCTAGGCCAACACTCCCTCTATCCCAATGTTCCTCAAAAGACACTCACACCTCTGTGTCACTTCTGTTTGTTTCATATCATCATTTACATCTTAAAGATAACTACTACTTTTCATTAGGGCTAAAGTCTTATGCTGGCTATCCTACCTTATACAACCTTCATCCTTATATGGTCTTGGGGCCAGTATCGTGAAACTAGACCACCACTGGAGGAATTATGCAAAAGAGGGTTCCTATTAATATTGTTTAATCTCTCCTCTCTCTCTCTCTGTCTCTCTCTCCTGCAGGCAGGATATTGCTTTCCCCTGGTCTAGGATCTGATGCCCTCACATCCCTTCTAATATAGCTTTCTTGATCTGGACTGCAGCCCTCAATAGATGCTTAACCACAGACCAGTTTCTTAGAAGAGGAATGCCTCTTCCTAATTCTCTTTGCTCCTGCAATGAAGCCCCCAAATCCTCAAACCATCCTTTCATGCATTGTAGCTTCTCTCAGCAGCTTTGGAACATGGTCTTTTTCTGTTTTGGGGTTCAGTACTTCTTGCCGGAACCACATCTTTTACTATCCTGTCCTCTTGCTCCTTTTGTGTGGAATTGGTCTTCTCTGTTTGGTTGCAGGTGGACTCTTCCTACGGATGTGGCAAATCTTTTTGATTCGAATTATTTCACATTACCAAAGAAAAAAGGGCAGAATAATGTGGAGGACAACAAGAGCTGCTATCCTTTGGTCCTTATGGGAAGAGAGGAATAACAGGATATTCCAAGGAGTGGAAAGAACTAAGTAGCAAGTTATTAACTCCATAGCTGTTAGGGTCATACATTGGCTGAAAGCAACTGAACTGTTTAAAAATTTTAGTATACCAAGGGGATGGTCAATAGTGGCTAACTCTTCAGCTGCACAAAGTGTGGTTCAGCCCCTCTGGATACATACAGCACAACAAAGAGTAAAATTGAATTTCGACGGAAGCTCATTGGGAAACCCGGGGCCCTCTGGAGTTGGAGAAGTTTTCAGAGATGGGGAAGGCAGGATGCTAGTACTTAATTCTGGTCCAGTAGGCTTGGGAGACTCCTTAATGGCTGAAGTTCTGTCTCTACTTCGAGGCATGAGATTGGCTAAGCAATGGGGATATCAAAACCGTGAGCGGGAGACTCTAAACTTCTAATAGGATCGCTGCAGACAAAAAGCTTGTGTGCATGGACCCTTAGACAACTGATGAGGGAAATACTTTGCCTAGCAAGGGAAGTGGGTGTAATTTTCAAATGGGTAAGGAGATCAGCCAATGCTCTGGCTGACAATTTGGCAAAGCAGGGGACTCTCAGGGAAAGCTTGTTTTGGGCTGTATTATAAGATTTGAGATTTGTATGGGGTCAACTTTCAGGCTTGAGTGGTTGACACTATTGTATTTAACTGTTATTTTAATGAAAGTTACCATTTCCGATAAAAAAACTGCTTGCCGGAATCACTACTTCAGTTGGTGCAGGGTTGGTTTATCAAAGGTTTGAACAGAAGGGGCAAATTTCTTTGGAATACCTTCCTGGCTGCTATCATTTGGACATTGTAGAAGGAATAGTTGTATTTTTGACAAAAAAGCATTCTGCCTTAGGTTTACTTATAGGATTACTTTGTTCTTGGCTGGGTGTAAAAACATATTTCAGGGTGTCCAGCTCATCTCTTTTTTGCAAGCTGGGCCTTTTTCTGGTTGACCTTTTGGTTCTGTTTATTCTCGTTTTACATGTCCTCATTGTACATGGGCTGATGTACTTTTGATCTTTATAGTTAATCAGTACAGTACCAAAAAAAAAAAAAAAAGAAACCTTGGCTATTTTGCCGGAGTAGAAACATAGAGAGGTAACATCTTGTCCTGAAAAGGTTTGCTATTTGTGATTAATTATTACTCATCACCAATTATTCTACCATTAATGTTGCCTTAAAGTATCTTCCAATTGTTCACAGTCTGTTTCCATTTTTATTCTAGTCTTTGACCGCAGAAATCTTTATGATAAAATTATGTTCTTCAAACTCTTGCAAAATTATGGGAATAGTCTTATTTCAACCATAAATTCCACTTTGCCATTTTGATCCATCTGGATCGATCATAATCTGGTTTTTCTGTTAGTTTAGACTTAGTGGTGATATCAAAGCCACTGATTGAATAAGACTGTTCTTGAAATTGTAAGCAAACATGAAGATTTCATCATGACTTGCTAATTAAGCATTGTGTCAGTTGGTTTTGACCTCTAATGACAGTAGTTCCCTGGCTTTAGGCATGTGTAAGGCCATTGGATTTTGCAAAACTAAACTTTTGATTGTTCTTGCATTTCTAATTAATTTTTTCAGTTCTGGGAAGTTTATTCTTGCAACAATGTTATCTAACTATATATTCATCAAAAAAATGTTATCTAACTATATGGTATTTTGGGGCATTTCCTGGTGCTTCTTACATAGAAGTCTGTTTAACGTATGAGTAATTTAAATTTTAAAGTTGTGGAGGTAGAGTATCAATGTAAATTAGTAATTTGTTATAGGCTTTTACATCACTTATAAGCCTTAAATTCTGTATGAATGTTGAAAATCTCCATGGTAGAGTATCTCGGATTGATTTGTTTCATTTTTTTTTTGTCTTTATTCAGATGTGGACCAAAGAAGAAACGGATCAATTATTTGACCTGTGTGAAAGGTTTGATCTCCGTTTCATTGTAATAGCTGACAGGTTCCCATCATCTAGAACCGTGGAGGAGCTGAAGAATCGTTATTATAGTGGTATTAGTCTGTTTCTTTGCATGATTACTATGTTTAATTATAACATTTAATTGGAAACCCATCTGATTTGTAGGTGATATATGGGAAATTTTATCCAAAAATGATCTTTTAAATTTCTATTGGTTGCTTTTGTGATTGTTGTACAAAACCCGTAGAGGTTTGTGATTGTGCTAATCTGTTTCTAATTATCATTTTACCCAACAGTATCTCGAGCTATTATTGTTGCTAGAGCTCCATCTCCTGCTGATGTTGCTGGGCATCCTCTTGTTAAGGTAGGAGAATTTTTGTATATCTGTCTTCAGTCACATGTCTTTTTATTTGATTACACTTAAAGAAAGCCCATTACCCAATGTTGGCTCCAGATATATGGGGCTTGGGAGGGGAAGGCTGGATACAGCCTAACCTTCAGCTGTTTTTTTGCACAAAGTGGCCGCTCTTAAACTCCTACCCATATTCTCATGCTTATCGGCCTGAGATTTTACCATTACACTGATTGACTAAGTATGAATTCTTTTATTTCACATTATTGTTTGTCATTTTTGGGTAAATCTATTGCTTGTCATTTCATGCTTTGCCTTTTGTCTTTTGACTAGGAACCATATAATGTTTCACAAGAGGTTGAGCGCAAGAGGGCATTGTCAATGGTTCTCTCCCAAACAAAGCAACAAGAACGAAAAGATGCTGAAGTACTTCTCTTTTGCATCTTTGAATGATGAAGGCCATATTTGTTAACATGCCAAGTTCCTTGTTTGGTTTGCAAATGCATTAGATTTTTTGTGATTTTCTAGTTTGTCTTGTTTACTATTTCTTTGCAATTTTTTCCTCTTAGGTTCTTGCTGAAGCAAAGCGCATAACTGAGTCACGCATGCTTGCAAAGGTAACAGTGTTGAACTTGCTGTTACTATTTACTGCTTTTGTCTTTTCATTAGCTGGTGAAGCTTGCATTTTCAGTGCAAGAGGAGATAATTTGCAAAGATTGGCCTTTGTATATGGACTTATTTTGAATGTCTGGTTTATATCAAGAGACTTATTTTAGGGATTATCTTCTAATAGACATGGCTTAAACTGGTCCCTTCTTGTTCCTGCAGGGTGCTGAAGAAGCTGAGTTGCGTGCAGCCTCAGGTGTTGCCCCTGAAAGTACTGAGAGGGTTACTACTGCTGCTGAATCTGTATCACCATCTTCCAACAATCAGCAGCAGTCTGGAGTTGTTGCAACAACAGCAACAGCAGATGCTTCCTCTACTCCAGCTTCACTTCGCATGGTGAGCCTGAGACTTTGGTTCTGCATTATTTTTTTTCACCAAAGTTTTGAAAATTGGACTGAACTGGATGGTAGGACTCCTTTCCAGATCATTGAAAACCAGAATTTAGACAGGTTGAACCTGGGAAACCAGGAATAGGGGTACTTTTCCGTGTGATGCCCAACTTGGTTTTCAAAACATTGATCTTGCTCATTGAGAAATTAATTTCTTAATCTTTCTTTGGTGTTGTTAATTATGTGGGCCAATCTTCTGCGGGATCTGACCAACGTGAAAAATTTCAGCTTCGAGTATATTTGAGAACGACTGTTCTTGAGCAAATGGTGCAAGCAGCGAGCTCATCTGCTGGACTCCGAACTATCAAGAGAGTTGATCAGTTTCTGCAGGATCTTGGGGTTTGTTTCTTTAATTATTGAACTTGCTTTCCATCTATTTCATGTGTCTGCGCATGCATGCTGCGCGTGTTGTTATTTGTAGCTATATTGATGCTACTATGCCACTGGATTGGGTTTTTACTGGTCTTACCGTTGAACAAATTTCTAGGTTGACAATGCCCTTGGCATTACTTTAATTAAATGGATATCTATGTTATTTTATATTTTGGTTCTTTTAGTTTTATTGAGTCCAGAAATTAGAAGAGCATTATTTTCTGTCTATTTGTGTTCATAGTACCCAACTACCCATAGGCTATGTCTAACAGAAGTTCAAAGTCGATTTCTTGTTTCAGGGAAGCTTGTTTATGATGAGATGCATCTCATGGTGCAAATTAATTGTTTATTTCTGCAACTTGTGTAAACAACCTATATTTTCGTATGCCTGCAATAATATGAGTCAATTTCTTGTTTCAGGGAAACTTGTTTATGATGAGATGCATCTCATGGTGCAAATTAATTGTTTATTTCTGCAACTTGTGTAAACTGTAAACAACCTATATTTTCATATGCCTGTGATAATATGCCTTCACAACAATCCTATTCTTTTCTCAGGTTAATATAAAACCAAAAGTTCCAACCAAATCTGTTTGTGCAGAGCATCTTGAATTGCGGAAAGAAATACTTACACTACTCAATCTCCAGAAACAGGTATTACCGTATTACTACGTGTAATTTATCCTTATCATTGTATTTTGTGTCTCTGTTATTATTATGTTTTTATTTTTTATATTTGTTTTTTATGACATCTTATCTCTCAAGTTACATGAAGTGCATTTATTTTCTCTGGAGCCAATATGGTGTGCCCCTACTACATTGATTATGCAAAATTTTCTCATGACATGTAGAGACTTAACCAATATGGCTTCACTATTGCATTGTCCTATGGCAACTTAGCAGTGTTGCATGTGTCCTGCTTAATGCCATGGGATTTCCTCTATGCTCTTGGAAACACTTCACTGCTAGGGCTGCAAGTTGGGTTGTCTGGTTTGAAGAACTTCAACTTCAACTACATCAGGCTCGGGTTAGGGTTTGGATCCATTGAAAATTTAACAAATTCCAGCCCAATCCGACCCATGTTGCACCCCCATTAACTGCCGTTTTGTATCCTTTATGAACTCATATGCTTTTGGATGCACTTCAATGGAATTGAGGATGCTGATGGCATTAGGTTTGCTCTTTTGTGATTCTGAAATTTTCTCTTGTTCCACTATATGCTTACTTGATAAAATTCCTTAAATTCTACCAGTTCTGTCAATAAAGAAAATATGTTCAAACTTTCTACTAATAAAAATTCTCTTGATATTTTTTGGTAAAAGAATTCTTGAGTTAAGTCGCACACATTTGCTGTTGATTTTCTGCAGGAGGTGCATTAGAATTTAGATGATCTGTTTGTGCAACTGAAGTTGTATTGCACTTTATTATACAAAACAGAGGCACATACCTTTTCTCAATGAAATAAGAATGATTGAAAACATGTACAGGAAACACAGTGATAGGGTTGACATTTCTGCCCGGCACACTTTGTATATGTTTGGTTCCGTGGGCGTTTATAGATGGGGTGTTTATTGATTTAAACATTTATTTGAAAAACGCTACTTTAAACATTTATGCTTTTGCTGTTTGGTTGGGCGTTTCATGAGTGTTTCAGGTAACACTCCATAAAATTACTTTTCACCTCAGCTTAACACCCCATAAAGTATGCCACATAAGCATTTCGTTTCAACAAATGCTGGGGCATCGGGGGAAACGGGAATTTGAAATTTCCCCCAACGCCTCATGCACACAAATCCAAGCATTTCTGTTTTTCGGTGTTTATTTGATAAACGTTGAAACCAAACAGTGGTTTCATGCATAATAAACAGCAACGCCTATGTGACACTGATGTGGTGGCATTTTTTCAATTAAACACCCATGGAACCAAACATAGTTTTAGTCTGGCCTGGTCCATTCCAGAAGTTAAATTTTTATTATTTTTTAAATAATTTTATTAATTTATAGGGCAAGCCTAGATTCCTGGCCTAGCCCACATTGGGCCTGGACATGTATTATTAGTCCTGGGCAGCCCTAAATGCTGTTACCACCCTGTAAAAATCTGGCAAGCCCTTGATCATCCCTAGTTTCAGATATTTGCTTACTGTACATGATCAGAATTATAGAGATTTCAGTCATAACTTTTTTTTTTAAAATAATTTTATTAATTTATAGGGCAAGCTTGGATACCTGGCCTGGGCCACATTGAGCCTGGACATGTATTATCAGTCCTGGGCAGCCTAAATGCTGTTGCCACCCTGTAAAAATCCAACAACCCCATGGTCATCCCTAGTTTCAGATATTTGCTTACTTTACATGATCAGAAGAACCATAGAGTTTTCAGTCATAATTTTTAAAGTTTTTCTGGCAAGTTTTTTCTCTCTCAGGAAGCAAGAAAAGAAAAAGGATGCAAATTTAAATGTCACAAAGTAGTTCAAGGAATCAATCCATTTAATTTGCATGGCCTTGTTTCTTGCCAGGAGAAAAATGTAAAACTACAGGGTGCTTTTGCAACATGAAATAAATTGGAAACTAAACCGTGATAACTTATGGAGATATTTCCATGCATATGTTTGCTCCATTTGTTTGTAGGTTTTTCCTACTTATTATTTGATTTCCTTATGTTTGATAATCAGCTGCAATATAAGGAGGCAGAATCTTCATCTCATCGTGACAGTTCATATGCCGAAGCAGCAAGCACTCCTAAGGTAAGTCGAAATCACTTATTCCTTGCAGTTTAAAAAAAAAAGTCGTGGTTAACAATGGTATGCATTCATTCACTTGCAATTGAAATATGGCTTCGTATCACCATATTACAAATTTGAGGTTTGGTTTCTAAACTATTAACAGCGTTTGCACCGTGGTGGGGATCAGGATCGATCATTCATTCCCAGTTCTATTAATTTTGGAGGTAATGTTCATGGTGAATATTTGTATCTGGTTCTCTTGTTATTTGTATGGTACTAATATGTTCCTTTTCTCTTTTCGGTTTCAGGAGAAAGAGTTGGTAAGCGGGAACACAAACGCAAGGTATGTAGCTATTTTGCTAATTTTATCTCTTCATGGCTCTTCTACGTAATGGTTTTTTTGTCAGCTTTAGTGTGTTCTAAATTCTGTTTAACTTTGGACTTCAAGGTTCCTGGAAGATTTTCAGATGCACCTCCATCGCCCCCTCAATCTTCGAAGAGGCCTCGAAAATTAAAGGCCTCTGATTGATCATTTCATAGGTAAATGACTAACATGCATGATCATTGTGACATAATATTCATGAGAATAATTTAATTGGGTGTTAGCAATTAGGAAAGTACAGGGATTCATTTCTTCGTGCATTACAACATGATCCAAATTTGCTCTGTGATGCAGCTGGAAAGCAGCTTTCTGGTGATATTAAGCCAACAAGCATTGACTGGGAAAGTGAGCAATAACGTAAGGGGAAAATTCTTGAATTAGGCTCTCCTGGCAGCTGCACATTGAAATTCTTTGTGCATAGCTTTGCTTCTGACTTTTGAAAATCCATCTTGTGCATATGTACCAGTAATACGATCCTTAATACTTAAGCATGTCATCTAGGAAACTAGGATATCACTCTGAACTATTCCCCCTCCCTCTCTCTCTCTCTCTCTCTCTCTCTCTCTCGTTTTTTCTTTTTGTTGGGGGGGGGGGTGTTAGTGGTGGTGGTGGTGGTTTAGCCCTTCTATGAGCCTTAATGCATAAACAGATTCAAACACGTATTCAAGTGATATGGGAGGGCTTCGCTTCTTCAAGAATGGCTAACTAACATTTAATCTGTTGAATCAAAATCTAATGCTTTCTCCCTTGAGACATGGCTTGGACTAAAATTACTTCCTTGATCATTAAAGTTAGTTGTATATTTGTATGGTTTGGAATATAACTTGTCAATATTTTTCGTTGAATCAGTCATGCATTTTCTCCTACAAAGCCTTTTTTTTTTTCCTTTTCATCATTTTGGAAGCCACCTCACAACTTTAGTTTGAGGCTTGAGGTTTGAGCCTTTGTTAGAATGAGGCATAAAGGCTCAAGCCTCAAGGCGTGAAGCGTAACATAAGGCATAAAAGGGTGTAAGCCTCAAGTATCAATATTATTTATTGATTTCATGTAAAAAATACATATTTTTATACAATTTTTATAGTTCAAAATATATAGAAAAAGCACTTCAATAATTATGGGCCAAATAAAATGAGTAAAAATGAAATACCAAAGGGAAAATTAAATTCTATTAGTTTCTCTTAATATTTTAGCCAATGAGAGTTCATTGCAAAGAAAAAGGGCCAATCAAATTGACTTAGATAAATCAGTGGATTTTTTCTCTTTAATATTCTGATTTAACATCCTAAGTTTGTTATTTTTTATTTATTTTCTGAATGGATTTGTTTATCTGTTTAGTGAATTTCTTTTTTGCATAGATCAGATCAACTAAATTGTTTCTTTTTTTCCCAACTGTAATAATTTCATCAGATTGCATTTTGAAGCATAAAATGTTAAATTGTTAGATGATTAATTATCATTTTATTTAATACTTGAATGTTAAAATTTATTGATTATAAAGCTTCTATTTTATAGTATAAATTTTTTATTTTAATTTTGAGACTTATGCTTCACCTTTCTAGACCATTAGGCATCAACTACACCTTTACCTTTTAAAACCTTATCTTTTGTGTCATACATAAAAATTATGCTCATATGTTTTCTAAAGGCAAACCTAGGCTCATGTTGGTCTTTATGTGTCTTGTCCTATACTATAAATGTTTTCCTCCATGGTGGAAAGTATACGATTCATATTGGTTCGGGTCATGGATGTGTTGAATACTTAGAGTTAGGTCTATTTAATAGATTCAAATATTAATATTCATCTTAACAAAAATTCAAAGTGTGGCAACATATTGATTAAATGCTCAATACTCAAAAAAATTCTGGCTTAAGCGTATCGATACTTGGAACCATGTTGGTACTGAGTCAGTTCTTAAGCCGGAGTCAGGAGGAGTTCCCATATGCTCCACCTCATCTATGTTTCTTGATTTTTCTTTCTGAACACCAATTCAAGTGCCAATTGTTGCAAATTCAGTGATCTTCTGCAAGAGGATTTGCCGATGAGTACCCATGGATACTCGTATTACCGGAGATTTGACAGTCTTGATTTTACCAAGGGAAGAGACTGGATTGATTTAGCTTTTGGATACAGATTATTGCCCTAGCTATGGATTGTTGCAAGCTGATCAAGTAAATCACTGAAAAAATGGGTTGGGTCCATTTTGTTTTACTGGACAGGAACATAACCCGAGGATTTTACAAATTTATGGCTTTTGCTTGGACAAGAATTTTAGACTGAAAAAAAAAATTACTTTGAGGTTTCATTTAGTTACAAGTGAAATGAAGGAATGAACGATTTTCTGAAATTACTAATACACAGTGTTTGCATGTAAAATTGCTCTGGTGAAAGCACATTTTCTGAATGTAGGTTGATCATCGGGTTTGCTCTAATCCAACATTCATATTTCTCAGGGTGCGGTCTAAAAATAAATCAAAACCATCTTATCTGAAAATAGATTGTTTTTTAAACTAAAAAATAAAAAAACAAGAAACATGTTCTTTGTTTTGTAAGCGTTTTTTGTTTTCAAAAAACATATTCTTGAATCTGGTTTCAGAAACACGTTTTCATCTGATTATTCAACAAGTTCCATAAATCATATGCTTTTTATACTAGAAAATTTGTTTTTGCTTTAAAAACCAATATTTTATTGGTTCTAAAAACATTTATTGTTTTTTTTTTTCAAACAAAACCAATTTGTTTTTCCTTTTAAAAACAAAAACATAGTTCAAGAACATGTTTTTATTTTTATTTTTGCTGATATAGCGATTCCAAAAACATTCATGTTGTAGAACACCCCCTTAAGAAATTGATTAACTCTATTCTTATTGTTTACATGTTGTCTTAAAGTATTTTTAAGTTTTTTGACAATTATTTAAAACTTCCTTGCTGTTAACTTTCCGTCACACTCTATTCATATGTGACATTACGTGAATAATATGTATATTTTTTAAAATTCCTAAAATACCCTTTTAGAAGCTAATTCTTCTTCTCCTCCTTTCAAATTAAAATATTTTGTTTCCCATCAACTCTTCCCTCTGCTACTTTTCACCATCACGTTTAACCATCCTTCCTCTTCTTCTCTTAGAGCCGTCTCATGCCATTCAGTCATTTCCCATCAAAGAAAACGGTGAGGTTGCCCACATTTGCCGAAGCATCCCCATCCTTGGAGATCCCTCTCATTCAGATTACAGAAAGCTTGCATACTTGCATAGCTCAAGTCAAAAAGTATCAATCAAACTCCTTATATTTCTAGCACTGCTTTGCTTTACCATGAAACAAAATGACAACAAATAAACTAAAGTCAAAGAAGTTCAGTTACTACAATAACCCAAAATGAACCCCCGGGGTTGTTTCTGATCTAGATTAAGCTCTCTCAGGCTGAGAAAAGGTATCTCTACCTCCACCTTACAGGTCGAAGTCAACTTGTCGGTGAACGGTTCCAACGTCAGAGGACAGCTCGTTTGGTAAGGCATGGTCGACCCACTTATGCTCTTTGTACAGTGGATGGGACCGTGGTGTTCAGTGGTATGTAAATATCGTGGACGGAACCGTTTTGGTCCTGTCCATGATAAGATATGGTGTTTTGCTATGTGTGGATAATCTCCATCCACAAAATAGTGTGGACAGAAACGGGCCACACCCCAATTTATTGTCTACACTATTTCCTTGTGGATGGTTACACTATGGTATGTACAGTTTGTGGGAAGGTTTCAGTGTAACACATCTTTGTAATTTTCGTTTTGGGTTTGGACTGCCATGAGTAGAGATGTAACAGAGATTCTTTCTCTTTACCATTACGTCTCTCCTTTTAGTTTTTTTTTTTTCTTGTTTTCTCGCAATTTCTTTGATCTTTTGGTTTGTTTGGGGTTTGCCGCTTTCAACTTTGAATGTTTGAACAACTCATAGATTAATTGAACGGCTGAGGCCTCGTTCAATTCATTTCTAAAACATCATAGTCCGAGCTGTGATCCGCTTTTCATCTATAGGAAATTTTTTATCAGTTAAGTTTTATTTTGAAAATTTAAAAAATAATGGAGGATAAATTCAACATTTTGTTTTTCATTAATAATAACTAGATGCCAATTGTCAAAAAATTTGGGAGTACAATATGCTATAAAGTTAGTCAATTTCCTAAACCATATGGATACTTTAAGAAATTTGTCTTTTGTTTTTCTATTAAATATTGTTTTGTAAAAAAATCATTTATTTTCACTCATTTGAGTGCAAACCAAATGCATCATTAGTTTAATAACTCTTGAAAAACCTTGAATTTTTAGAAATAACCTTTTAAGATGCAAAAAAGATTAGGACTTGGGGTTAGGGGTGGAAACGAATGGAATCTTTTTACCATGGTTTTTAAAACCGGACCGGACTAGACGGTCAGACTCTAAAAATCGGGAACCGGTTAGGTGACCGGTTTCGTTTTCCCTAAAAACCAGATTTCCCCCCAAAACCGTTGATTTTGGTCAACAAACCGCTGAACCGGGCGATTAACCATTCGAACTGTTAGAATGTTTTTGACCTTTTTTATTTTTTTTTAAATTTTTTATTTTTTGTCAGAACAGGCCAAGCATTCGGTTTGAACAATCAGACCGTTCGACCTGATGATCGGGCCCCTGACCGGTTCGGTCACCGGGTTGGTTTTAAAAACCATGCTTTTTACAAGTTATTTGAGGCTGGCTCGTGAAAATTTTGGCTAAACTTAATTATGCAACATATGAATTTATGAATTTTTGAGTTGAGCCAAAATCAAAAATCAAAATCATGTTTTTAGCTCGAATTAAGTGGAGTTAGAATAATCTAATATTTGACTCAGCTCGCATGCACGCCTACTTAAGATTCGTTTGGTGTGTTAGAACGCTTTGATCTAAAGACCTCCACACTTCGTCAATTTCAATGGGAGGCCCTTTCTTTTGTTGGAACTTTGAAAATCCTGTCTTAACGAAAGTTGAAACCATTATGTTCCAAATGGGTCCCAGACAAAAATAAATAAATAAATAAAAATAAGATGCACCTAAAAAGAACCACTTTATGACAATGTAATGTTAATTTTAGCAAACGGAGAATGTGTTAATTCTCTTCTGCTTTCATTCTATGGATTTTGGCTTTGTCAAGTGGATCTCACCCGGAATGCCCTGCAAATTCTCTAATTTTGTTTGTCATGAGGTAATCACCTAAAAATACATCTAATCTAGAGGTATCTTAAAAATAGGATTATAGAAATTTGGGGTATTTTAGGAATTGAATTATAGGAATTTGGGATATTATAAAAATAGATATAAGTTTGGGAGAAACTTAGAGGTATTTTAGAAATTAATATTAAATCTAGGGATATTTTACTAATTTGCTATCAAGTTCAAGGTGAATTTAAGAAATTATATGTAAACTCCATCCCCGCTTTATCCATGATTTGGGGCAAAAATATTTTCCTTGTTGCTTTGTCCTTATTTAAGATCAATTAAAAAAAAGATGGAGGAAAACCTGCCCTATTCAAGGCCGGGCACAGAGGGTGGGTGGGCTGCAACTAGAGACGACAATTTGCCCTACCCTTGCTGGGGCGGATTTTGGGGAAACTTAAAACTCTGATACCCTGAACTTTCAATACAACACCAAAATACCCATATGCACAGTACTACAGCAACAAAAGCGACTTCTTTTTATTAAAATTAAAATTATTATTAATTACCAGATTATCACAAACACTTAAGCCTCATTCGTTTCCTCCACAACACCCGCGTTTGTTTTTCGCTACATTAGGTCCTATGGTACTCCGTACTCGAGGGTAACTGATACCCTCGCTCAACTTAGGTAAATCATTTACTTGAGTAACTACAAGAACGCTGGAAGCATGTTTACCCGGCCAAGTTTTACTCTTTCCCAAGTAAACACATTTATCAGGTAAGTGAAAAAGAGTAATATATAATACAGAAAGAAGGGTAGTTATGGGATTTTGTTAAAGTCACACGTGACTTCAACAAATATTGTAGATAACTGATGGAATACTAATGGTTAGACCAGCATATCTATTTCTAGGAGTTCATCAAGTATCACATTTGAAAGTTTAGGATACTTATCCTTATAGTAGAGGGTATTTATTTATAATTTATCCTATAATATAGTTTCTGATACGCCTCCAAAAAATAAAAAGAAAAAGATTTACAAATAGAAATGATTGAAGCGGGATAGGGTAAAATTGGGGATCTCAATGATGATGGGGTTTAGATTTTTAGACCGGTTGGGATATAAGGTGAGGGCAGATTTGCTATAATATTTATCCTATAATATAGTCCAGATTTGCTCCACATAGTGTGCGTCTCACATTGATCTCACAGCCTGTCCTGCTGTAAATTGGAAATATCTCTTATACTTGTATTTATTTTTCATAGAGAGATATTTTCAATACGGGGTGAGATGTGGCTGTAAGATCAGTGTGAGGCATGCGACTGAACCCATGATCCAATGGGTTTTTCTTGTCTTCCAACTAATAGGCTTGGACTTGGTCCAATAACTAGTATGTGTCTGGTGTGTCTGGTCCAGGAATCAATGGATGGGTCCCAACATAGGAAGGGCCAAAGATCTGGTTCAAAGATCAGCTAATACTACTGGTAGTAGATGTATGGTTGGAGCATGGAGGTTAGGAATGGCAATTGGGTGAGTTCAAGGTGGGAATCATATTCTTTGTCCCTGACCTCGACTCTAAAATTAACTTTCATCCTCGTCTCCGATCCTCCATGGGAATACAATTTATCTTCTATCCCAAATCCTCGAACATATAAGTTTACTTAAAATTCCCCATCCCTACCGGAGGTTGAACATATTAGCGTGTGCAAAACTAATCTCTATCACTCTTAGACACGTGGAAAAATACACGTGGCAAGTTATGAATAAACGTATGACCTTGATTTGATAGACAAGTGGAAAGCCAACAATCAAATCCAGATACTTTAAGTCCTCTCCACTTGGCCACCAAGAATTTGTGTTTGTGGTTAAATCTCTTCCTTCCATATCTCTCATTTCTGAGGTTGCAGCTCGCTCTCTTTCTGTAAGTCATACTCTAATTCTGCCAGTGTAGAGTCATTTAGCGGGAAAAGAAGTAGCAGCGACGAGACACAGACGCAACTGAATTGGCCTCCATGGCGGTGTTTACTGGTTCAATCTTGTCTTCTCCGTCGCAGCGTCTCCTTGTCTGTCGGTCTATTTCCAGTTGCAACTCCGGTCCATCTGTTTCCCACATTTATGGTATGGCTAATTTCTCTTATTTTCTTTCTTTAATTGTCATATTTCATTGAAGAGTAGACGCGGAGATGGTAGATAATAGGTTTTTACTTGCTGCTTCTAAGGATTCATATTTCCAGATTATTCAAAGTGGTTTGATGTTATGAATGCCGGTGCCATTTGAAGCTACAAATTTTGTCTTCTTCATTTAAACAGAAACAGCCTTGCCTGGAAATATCACTTTTCATTTAAACTTATTCAAAATTAAGGAGTGCTTTGCTTTAAAATTAATCATGGTATAAATTTCCCTTCTGGGTCCAATTTTGTGCTGAAAGTCTAATTTCTGGACTTGATCTTGATACAATTTCGGTTTACAATCTTTAGATGAAAGTCATGTTTTGTTTTGTTTTACCCAAGTGGAAAATGCCTTTTTTTTCTTATCTCAAATATAAAAAAGCAGAGAGAATTATATGTTTCTTTGACCTTTAATTCGCTTAAGGCAAACAAAACTATCGTACCATTGTCGAAATTAGCAGAATTGCAGAAATCTTTTCCATTCAATGCAGGTAATCATTTCATGGGTGTTCCCTTGGGAGGCTGTCTTCCAGAGAAGCGGAAGGTCGTCAGGATCATTTCAAAGATAAGTGCTGCTGCTGTTGCAACAACTACCAAAGAGGAAATCAAAGAGTATGTCTTCAGTTTTGACGTTTCTACTTCTAATAGTTTCTTTCTTAGATGCAACTACTTCTAATAGCTTAATGATGCTTGGGACATTCCTATGTTCTCTTGGACAAGGAAGTAAATTCTATAGCATTGACTTTAGCATTCTTGCTAAGTTTAGCTTCACTATGACAAGAAAATTCTCCAGTACTGCATTTCTTGTTATTGAGGCAACCTTTTGAAGAAGTCAGGTTGAGATCCATCAATTTAGGGTTGTCTAAAGCAGAATTCCTCTGTCCAAAATTGATATAATTGGATATTTGCAATTCAATGCTTGGAGTTTCTTTTAAATCCATTCTCATGTTTACCTGAAAGTCCAAAAGGAAATTTGGGAGAGTGTGACCATCTGATTTATGATCATCTCCGTTGCTTCCCTTTAGATCAGGATAACAACCCAGAAGTATGAAGTACCAACTATTCAGACGTAGGACTTGGAAGTGTGTCGAAGGGAAAAAGTGACTTAAGCAACCCAAAAGAACATAAAATCTGTCACATCTGGATGGCCCCAAAATAACATGACAACCAAAAACCTGGTTGGTCTTGTTCTGTATTAGAAAGAAATCAATGAGTTCAACTATTTTATTCACTTACTTTACACATTGTGAAACATACAATTTGTTTTGCATATGAAAACTTAACACATACAAGCACTTTTCATAAGGATATATTCCCTGTTTACAACGCAGGCAGCAATACTGACTTCTTTTCTCTCTCAAGTCCTGACCTGATTATTCTATTTCAAAATTCAAATATTGTCCAGTTACAGAATTTTTTTTACTAGATCTTTCCCATGATAGTACTTGAAACTCACAAACTTAACTCTGCCCAAGCTTCAGCGTAGCAAGCTAAAGAGCTCTTCCTCTCCAGATTTGTTGACTGTTGCTTTTGTGAATCTGCTATTAACATTTCCTTTTGGTGTGCAAAAAGAGTAGTGAAGGCAGGGTTTGATGCCTGAGATATTTACACATCTAGACTCTATGAATTGGCTAGCCAGCATCTTCTTCTATCTAATTCGTAGTTTTATCTAATGGCTGATGAAAAATTCTTTGTTCAGGTATTCACTTCCTACATGGGCAGAATTTGACCTAGGAACAGCTCCTGTCTTCTGGAAAACTATGAATGGTCTTCCTCCTATGTCTGTATGTTGGGCACTGCAGCTGATAGTAAGATGTTTGTAGGATTTGCTTGGTCTAACTCTTCCACTAAGTCTCCACTTTGACCTTTGACAGGGAGAAAAGTTAACACTCTTCTACAATCCTGCAACAAATAATCTTACTCCAAACGAAGAGTATGGCATTGCATTTAATGGTAATTTCCTTCATCACTATATTAAAGCTTATATTTTTAGCTGTATATCATTGAGTTTGTATGGGGTTGACCTTTGACACAACAGATAAGTGTTCTAACTTCTAAGCAAATACCAAGTCAGAAGTTCCACACCTTCTAACGAAATATCTTCATATTTTGATATCCTGAAAATACCCTTATTTGATTCATCCAATTGTTTCCTAGGGGGGTTTAATCAACCCATCATGTGTGGTGGTGAGCCCAGGGTGATGCTTAGGAAAATTCGAGGAAAAGCTGATCCGCCCATGTATACTATCAAGATATGTGTTCCTAAGCATGGTTGGTGATATTTCATGAATATACATTGGCACTTGATGCTTGGTTAATTTCTTCTTGGCTAACTGCTTGCACCTTTGGCAGCTGTGAACTTGATCTTCTCATTCACTAATGGTGTTGAATGGGATGGCCCCTATAGATTGCAATTTCAAGTTCCTAAGGCATGGCGAAACAAACCAATAGACTTCTTCAATGAGGTACCATCAATACTGAAAACTGTATTTGAAAAATAAAAAGAAGGAAACAAGAAAAGAAAAAGAAAGAGAAAAGAAAGAAAGAAAAACCTGAAAACTGTGTTGCAGAAAGAATACATTCCTTGAGCCATATTTGTACTACTTGTAGTCTTGGTTGATCATGACTCAAGAACTGTCTTTTGATCATATGAATAAAAATAAGACACAACCGTGTCTGGTATACAGGGTTTGGCAGATGAATTGAGTAAGGAGGGTGCCTGTGAAAGAGCAATCTTTCCTGACTCGAACATTGTCATCACTCGCTGTTCCATGATTGGTAATTTGTCTGTTGAAGGGGTATGTGGGTTCCTTCTATTGTGTCTTCTAATATTTATATTATCAAAAACAGAGTATGGAAACTAAATCCTCAACCTTTGTTGATATTTTGATGTATTGTTGCAGGGGGACCGCTGCAATCTTGACCTTGTACCAGGATGCACTGATCCAAGCTCACCCATGTTTAACCCGCTTGCTAATGTAGATGATGGATCATGCCTACTGGATTCAGACTCTGATGAATAGAAGATTTAATGGTGTAAGCTCCCACCCTTTTGCATGTATCAATACAAGTAGAAAAAAGAAAACCTCTCTTTCCACTGGAGTAAGGACTAAGGAGGTTATCCTGAAACTGGTGCAGTATATTTTTGTAGCCAAAAGGGTGTTCACTTGTATATTTTGAAGTCTAAACCAAATGCCTCAGGTGCTAAAATAGATTATTTTGTACTTTTACAGAAGTCAAAAAGGAAAAACAATGGAAACTGCTGGCTTTATTTTGGAAAAACAATTTAGCTGTAATTTACTGTTCTGCATTAATGAGCTAGTTGCATCTCTGGTATTCCAACTACTCCGTTCAGTCCTGCATGCCGCTTGCTAGCTAATTGGTTTACTGTAACAGGTGGATCGACTCTTTTATGGGGCATTAGTCATATCTCAGAATATCAATCTATAGTCAGTAATTGGGCTCTGATTGTGCTTGAAAAATGAGAAGGCAGCAGTTAAGGATGTTCCTGTTGATTATTTAATTGTCCTCGAATTAATGATAGATGCTCATGGAACTAAAAAAAAAATGGTAGATGCTACCCGCAATGCTGACCACATTCTCTGGTTTCTTTGGAGGAAGTGCTGAGATGTTTGAAGGTTGAAGAAACTCAAGAAAGGTTCTATATTTCTAGGAGGGGGTGGGCTTGTCATGGACCTTCTCAATAACCAGAAACAATTCACTCACATCACACGCACACGCATACAGAGTCAGAGCATTTGTTAAAAATTTGAATGTGAGCAGACTGGTACCCTACCCCTTTCAATCACTAGCTTTACTTGAGCCAACCTGATCCCAACCTGACTTGGGATAAGGGTTGGACTGGGTTGGGCTGAAGATTGGTTAGGGTTGGAAAATGCCAACCTGATTTAAGGTTGTAATGCATTGGGCAGCCCGACCTAACGAAGTCAAGATGTATGATAATGTCAGATTGATTTTTGTATACAAGTTTGTCCATGTAAGAGGAGTACAGAAGAGGATGATGATGAAAGGTAGGGTTGAGAACGAGTTGAATCCCTGATTAAAGTAGTGGTAGGATACACACAAGAGGGTGGATCTAGGTGAGAGAGAGAGAGGGAGAGATGATTCATCAGTAACCTTCAAGTTGGTGAAATTAGATGGAAGTGAACTAATAATTCAGCAGTGTTGCTGGATCGTCTTGATAATAATTCGATCAAACTAAATGATGGTTGACTTTGGATCAACCTAACACAATCCAACTCCTAAAAAACTCCAACCTAACCTGACCCACCCCGAGGAAGTGAAAATGGGACACCAAACCTGGCCCGACCTGTCCCACGTATGGTGCGCCTATGATTAAACAAATGCTCTCTACATATGTTTCATTACTGCATTGACAACGTCCGGGTCGGGTATGGTACAGGTCACCTCGATTCAAGCCCAGCCCAAAATCACCAGACCCTAATCTGATGGGGTCACGTCAATGCGGGTTCACCACATAACCCGACCCGTTTCCATTCCCATTTCTTCAGTTTAATATGATTTACAAAGTTAGATCTCAAGAAGGAAAGACATGAAACATTTCATTTTTCACATTTCTTTTGAAAGCAATATTTCATTTTCAGTTAAGTCCTTGCAATTTTATCTAACAAATTATACGTGCAATGGATGTATTACGTGCCTATGGTTAGTCCTTTTTTTTTTTGATAAGTGCCTATGGTTAGTCCTTTAAAACAATTTGATAGCAACAAGCGAACAGCTACTCTCAGTTTTGGTTTAGTGAGAAAATATTCTGTTTAACTTGTGAGGCTTGGCCACCCACTGTTAAGGGCAATTTTCCTCGAAACATAGATGGAATCATGGTTTTTGGACCGGTGCTGACCTGGATGGTCAGACCGTTCGGCCCGGGAATCACAGACAATCGGTTCTGTTTTACCCAAACCTGGTTTATGGCAAAAAACCATTGAACCGGTTAATGACCCGTTGATTTGGGCGATCAAACTGTCGACTCGTCGACCCATTCAATAGTTTCAGCCGTTTTTATTTTATTTTTTTATTTTTGTTGTTAAAACGGGTCATTCGTTCAAATCAGATGATCGAACTATCGACCCGAAAACTAGTGGCCAGAACGGTTATGTTTCCAAGTCATTTTTTAAAACCATGGATGGAATAATAGATTAAAGCCATGATTTGGAGTGCTTAAGTTAAAAATAAGTGCTTAAAAATGAGTGCTTATTCGAGTAAGCACTTATTTGCATTCGGCACCCAATTTTTTTAAGTGTTTATTTTTTAAAATAAGCACTTATTTTATATTGGGCGTTTGGTAGTCTTTTTCTCTAATAAGAACTTAAATAAACATTTGTGACTATTTTGTCCTTCATTTTCTTTAAAATTTTCAAAATATACCCTTTGAAAGCACTTTAAATAAAAACACTTTTATGAAAGTACTTAAAAAAATACTTTTATGAAAGTACTTTTAAGAAACCACTTTTATAAAAATACTTTTATGAAAAGCATTTTTATAAAAGCACTTTTACAAAAGTACTTATATTTGAATTATCTGAATTTGATTTGATTAGGTCGAATATTGAATTCGAAATCGGATTTTTGAATACCGGTGACACCCCTAGTTTTGATTTCAATTCCAGATTTGAGAGTGCTTATTCAAAATAAGTGTTTATTTGGGTTATTAAGCACTTATTGGTATTTGGGAAATAAGCCCGAAATAAGTGCTTATTTTAAAAAATTCCAGTTATTTTTGAAGTGCTTATACAATAAACACTTATTCAATTTTTTTCTTCCAAAATTATTGCTAGTTGAATTTTAAAATACCACTTATAAAATTATCCCTAGTTGAATTTTATAAAAGTACTTTTATGAAGGCATTTTTATAAAGCACTTTTATACTTTTACAAAAGTACTTTTATAAATGTACTATTATGAAAACACTTCCAAGAAAGTACTTTTATAAAAGCATTTTTATAAAAACAGTTTTATAAAAGTTCTTTTATGAAAACACTTCTAAGAAAATACTTTTACGAAAGCACTTTTATAAAAGTGATTTCATAAAAATACTTTTATTTATATAAATAAAATTTTTTTATTTTATATATTTATTAATTACCTAAGATAATTAACTAATCGAATTTAAATCGAATCAAATATTTGAATATTTAATTGAATTCAAATTTGAATATTAATTTTCAATAGATTTTGTAATCGGATTCAAATTTGGATATTGCCTTATTCGATTCGAATTGAATCATTTTACACCCTTAATCAAAACCCTCCAAAATTGAAATTATCTATTCCTATAATCTATTTGGTTTAGATAGGAATTAGAATAAACTGGAATAGGATTTCATTCCGAAGAAAGTTATAGCCATTTCCTCAAATGGGGGAAGAAAGTTATAGCCATTCCCTCAAATGGGGGAATGCCATTCCACTACATGGTGAAATGAATTAGATTCCGATTGTGCCCAACCAAACAGTTGAAATTGGAATAATCCATTCCAATTCTAATTCATGATCTTCATTCCCAAGAACCAAACGAGCCCTAAGATTTATCTTTTAAGCTCAATTTGGAAAGAGTATAAATACAAATGGAATTCTTGTTTGACAAACAAACCAAACCATTTATTATCTTTGTTTGACAAGTGGAATTTTAGGTCTGAATGGAATAAATACTCAATTTGGAAAGAGTATAAATACAAATGGAAAGAGTATAAATACTCAATTTGGAAAGAGTATAAATACAAATGGAATTTTAGGTCTGAATGGAATTCTTGTAAACCTTTGAAATTGTATGAGAGATTATCTTTGTTTGACAAACAAACCATTTATTAAACCTTGCTTTAATTTAATCTACCGTCACTCCACAGCAAGCAAAAGGACAAAAAAAAATGTCTTTTTTTTAGTCTGTGGCCTAAAAAAGGTTGAGACTGAAGCTGATTTTGGTGGGCAAACGTTGCCGGCTGGAAGTCCAACCAAAACCAAATAATAATCTCATCTTACATTCTTATTGCAGGCAAGACAGTAGATACCTTCTGTGTGGTGCAGTGGGATGCAACAAATTGAGGAGACGAGACCGGATCTGCTCCTCACACAGGGCGCCTCACACCGACCTCACGCACACATCCTACCATTCACGGGAGATGTTCCCAATGCACGGTGGATATGCCTGTGAGGCGCCCGTGTGAGAGCAGATCCGGTCTCTGAGGAGAGAGTCTCCATGTTCGATAGAGGTGGAGTTGGGGTCATACTTGTCAGATCTACTGGCTGAACCGTTGGGGTCAACAGATGTGGCTATTGTTAATGTGAGGCCCAGGCTCTGATCGGCTTAAGTCAGAGCAAAGTCCGAACATCTTCTCAGCCATTCATTCATCTTGGGAATGCCCGTGAACAATGAGTAGCCTACAGAGAAGACAGCTAAGCAGCTCAAAGCCTGAAGCTCATTTTCTTGGGAGAATGAATATTGATCGTGGATTGATGCCAACTATAGAAGCTATAATTTCAGATTTCTGCGGTGAAGTGCAGTGTACTTCACCGCATTTTTTTTTTGGCTCCCCCAGTACAACCTTCACATCAAACACATCATTTCAGATGGTTAAGATTGTCTACCAGGCGGCAACCCCGACCAATTCAAAGCCAAGCTCCACGCTTTAGACTCCATAATACGCGTGAAAAACTTCAAACAACCGTAAAAAAGTACCAGCATCTGAAGATTCTGAACTGTAAAAATGGGTGCTCGATCGATCAGATTGCACATGCAATGCCTTACTTTGAATAGTCTCAATCACAAAGAACCCAAAATTCAATAACAAAAAAGCGATTAAGCAAAGACAACCTGGTCTTGGGTCAGTGCTTGCTTGCTATCTCTGGGGTGTTCTTCAGTTATTCTCTTCTCCCTTCCATTTCTTTTTTGATTCTTCACTTTATAGTTTTCTGCTGCAGAAGAATCGGTTAGAGAAAATTAAAGTAAGATCTGATGAGTTGCTGCTGCTATTCTCCTTTTGCTGTCCTCTTCATACTTGCCGGCTAAAGAATCGAACAACAACCCCGCACCGACCCCAACGGCCAAGTCGATCGTGTAGTGACCCCTGGTCCCTAACAACCTCACCACTTGTAACACGTTCAATGTGTCGAACAACCAAGCCAATTCCCGCCGCTGCATTCGTCGCATATCCAGCGAAGCAATCACGGATCCAGCTACATGACCGGAGAAGAATAAGAAGAATGAGACGTTTCCCACCGGGAAATCCACCCCTGAACCCAAGAATCCTTGTGGCAGTGGCAGCTGGGTCGAGTAGCCCAGTATTCCTCTGCATGTGAACATGAACAATGCCGATATGGTCGCTCTTGGTCGGCCTTCCACCAGCCATGCCCACAGAATATACGTCGTTTGCATTCCCACAAACACCTGATAACCATCATCAATTCCAAATCATTGAGATTCTGTTGACATTGAGATCGACGAAGGAATGAGAATAAATGGAAAATTAGGAAAACTCAATTGGCTTACCGTGTTGAGGGCGGCCAAGGCAGTGTTCAGAGCAGGCCGAGCGGCTAACGCGCGGTGAAGGGGACGAGTCAGGAGGAAACCCAGATCGAAAGGTGGGGAGGAAGGAGGAATCATGAAGAGGGAGTATTCGACTGCCATAAAGAAGAGGAGAGACACCGCGAATACGCAGGGGATGGGGTGGTACCTCACCACATTCACCGCGTCCTCCATTGACCAACCCATGAAGAACGCTTTCCGCTTTAGACCCACCATTGCTGCTACAGTAGACGATTTCTCCGTCGTCTTGCTGTTTCCGTTGCTGTGGCTCCGGTGGTCGCCAACGCTGAAGCCGTTAACGCCGTTGACGGTTTTCCTATCTCTACTCCTGAGCACGGTATCGGTTCGGCAGCGGCTTACTCCAGCATCCATAGCCGTCGGCCCGTTGTTGGATACGGGGAATCGCCATCGAAATGGGAAAGAGCGGTTTAAATCATGTGGGCTTCGCGGAGAAACCAATTGCAGGGATGCCAGCGGAGCTGCTCGTCTGCATCTGTGTCTTCTTCTGGTCTCTGGCTACGTGTTGCAATTTTTGTGGGGTGGACCGTGAACTTGGACTTGGAATTCAAGGCCCATGTCAGGAAAACAATAAGAAACGCGGTTCTTGGACTGGAGTCTCCACCGTCAGATTAGATCAAGAGTTGTTTCGAGATGCAAATTTTCAGTAAATCGAGGCGATACGGCAATGGCGCACTAAGATTAATCAACTCTTTCCGTCTCTCGATAATGTGGGGACGGGTTTCGATTTGCTATCTTGCTTCCACGATAATATAATAGGATAATAAGAATATAATAGTTGTTTTGATGGCATGCGATTATGGTGATGGAAAGGTTACTCACATCACATGAAGGAGCGTTGGTGCACTGAATCAGTATCAGCTTTGTCATATTCAAGAGTCCTCCCTATGTTATATATAAGCTCATCAGCATTTAAAACGACTTATAAAAAAAAAGTGGGCCCGTCGGAGGAAAAGAAAAGGGATTTTTGGACCGAAATCCCCCTCAGAAATCTGTACATCCCAAACACCGTAGTGGGATCCTTTCAACTGTACATCCAAACACCGTAATTAACCTTTTACGGAAGCTTCCTACGGGATATGATCCAAAGATTTTTTGAAGGATGGTGAGGGTGATTCAAGGTACAAATAACCATCCAATGGTCAGATCATCTCCACCGAACCTATCTGCAAAGACTGATTTCATCTTTTGAAGTTATTGAATTTATGCATATAAGTAGAAATAACAATCAAACGGCCTATCTTTTTGCTTACATCTCATGCAAGGGCCGCATTTCACTGTACTACAATATAGCTAATTCTCCCATGTAAGACTACTTCAAATCAGCCTCTCACAACATTGCTCCTCACAACGTCTCACGTGTATTAGGAATATTTGAAAGACTCGTTTAACTAATTCAGGGCAGTTTCTTTTCATAAAAAAAAAACATCCAATGGATATTAATATAGTTCTTTTATTTGACCTCTATTAGTAATAAAAAGTAGCTTTTGACCTCTATTAGTACTAAAAAGTAGCATAAATAGGTAAATAAAAAGTAGCTTTTTTTTGTAAAATAATAAAGATAAGGCATCTTTTGTAAGGTAATATTACAAAAGGGCAGTAAAACATGAAGGTGCATCCACCTTATCGGAGGATTTTTGCTAGATGAGGATTTGGATGCCGAGTTGATTAGGCCGAGCGGGGTAGATTGGGTGTCGAGTTGGGTTGATTGCTGAGTTGGGTAGCTCTTCAGAGAAACCTGCAAGGAATCAATGTTAGAGGACCCGGGGTGGGTAACCCGGCAAGGTTGCTCCGATGATTAAGTTAGTACTCTCGTAGTAGATTGCGAGCTAAAAAATTATAAAGTATGAGAGCTAGAATGTGCTTACTCGCCCCTCTCTTGTGTCATTGGGGTTGGTGCCTTTATATAGGCATTATTTGGTTTGGGCCTCACGCACCGCATTCGAGATTTCCGAGAGGTCGTGCCTAACCGGTTTGAGATCCTTGGAGGTAACCGCCATGCACGTTGACCATCCTTCAGAACATTCGATACGTGGGCCAACTTCTGAGAAACTTGGGAGCGTCGGGATATGCATGTCGAATTTGTCAGTGAGCACATCTCACAGGTGGCCTGGTCCCTAGTCAGGTTGGCCAGCCCTCGAGGGATGTTGCTCCTCGCATCGAGGTCGCTTTGGTCGGTGACGAGGTGCTACATTCTAACCCTAGATGAGGTGTTGCAAGCTGACCTAAGTTGTGGTCGAGGTCGCTAGGTCAGCGTAAAGGTAGGTCACCAATTTGACGATGAAGGCAATTCGTCAGATTGGCGGTAAAGGTAAGTTGCCAGGTCGGGGTAAAGACGAGCCACAATCTGGGACTCCAAATCATCACTTAGATGGTGTCTAGGTGTCATCTAGATATTATGAGATGCCATGTGTCACAAGGTCATTGGACGGCCAAATCTGCCCTCATCAATTGTGCCTCCACTCCCGAGCTAAAAGTAGCTCGGCGAAGGGAGTAGATCACTCCTTTTGGCCTAGAATGACTGATTCAATAAGCTCATAGTCGTAAGCGTTGGTCCAATTTGTTTCTCAAGTCGGAAGAGTCCAAGTGTTTGCAGTCTTACATAGGACCTCGCCGTCTTAATTATCGGGGCACGAGAGCGAATTCATTTGCTCGATGAGAGGTAGAGCAGGTACCCCGATGGCATCTACCTTATTAGGGATGCGACCATAAAGGGGTTCTACAGTCCAACTAAGTACCTCAAGAGCGAAGCTCATCATACCGTCCTCAAGAAGGGGTTTTGTGTGGTTGATTTATTAGGTCACTCCACCTAGGTATACTTCGACGTAGTATTTCTCGAGTTGGTTCTCAAAAGAGTAGCCAACGAGTTCGATGCGGAGCTAGGAACCAAGGTGGAGGTCGACCGTGAAGAGATCGGCCAAGTTTGTGTCCGTCATGATGTTGAAAGCAAACTAGCCTTTCCTTTGTTTTTCTTTCTTGTGTCGAATTAATCTTCCTTCTGTCATTTATTTTTCTCTCTTTATTTTTCTCCAAAAAATTTTGTAAGTGTGGATTCACCCGACGTGCTGAACTGGTGGGCTGGGCATAGTTAGGAATAATCCGAGGGGCATGAACACTATAGGGAATGTATGCGACATGTTTGCACACCTATGAATGCAAACTACTTTTTTATTTCCCCCATGCTGGAGAGGCAACTGGGGTTTAGGTTACCCCTACTGAAGCGACTAGGATTTAGGTTGCCCATGCCGAAGCGACTAGGTCTTGTGTGGTGCCGAGTTCTTCTATCAGCTTGCCACCATAACCCTTAGGCCTAGGGAGTGACTCGTAGTCCACTCTCCTTATTCTTGACTTTGCCCATGCCGAAGGGGCGACTGGGTCTCAGGTTGTGCCGAGGTATTTATCAACTCGACACCTTAGCCCTTAGGCTCTGGGAGCGATTTCATAGTCCACTCTTCTTAATATTATTTGGCCGATGTGTGGCTTGACCTTTCCGCTTATGCGAGTGGTTATTCTGTAGTAACTTCTCATATGGTTGCTTCTATATCATCCCATGGGATTATCTTCCTAGGTGAGTGCTTGCGAGACCACGACACACATGTTTTGCTCCCCCCCCCCCCCATTGCGAGGGCATAATGTTGTTGTTGGTGTAAGTTGGCAATGGCAATTCAGGGCCACGGCTGCATTGCATCAACCTCATAATGACACCGGTCGTCCACTCCTACAAGAAGCCACAGGGAGCTCAACATGCGGGAGTAGCTCTACTAACTGTAGGTCGCCGACTCGCTCGGGAGCCTTGAGGAGCTCGACCCGCAAGGGCGTTTGCATAGTTCATAGGCCGCTAACTCCCGCGGGAGCCACAAATGGTTCAATCTGCATCAACATGAATACGTCGAGCAACTTCCATGCTCACATCTGGAAATTCATGCTTCACCTCATAGAACTGCCACGCTTCGATCTAGTGGGAAATGTTGATGGCTCTACAGTGGGGAAAGGGGCGTTCACATGCGGTAGCGAGGTATTTATCTAGGGCACTGGGGATGCTGAGTTCAGCTTGAACTTGTCTGATTGTCATAGGGGAGTTCTCCAGGTTCATCACAGATGTCTTTGCTCCATGGTAATCGGTATTCATTCTGAGTGTTGGTGCTGCTCAAAAGTGCCTTTGAGTTCATAAAAAATGAAAATTAGAAAGTGATAACTTTAATTTCTAAAAGGTGAGATCTTAGCTTTCTGGAAGATAAGGACTTAGCTTTTTAGAGGTGAGAACTTAGCTTCTTGTAGCGTTTCGCATAGATGACACCAATTGATGAAGGGTTTTTTGGAAGCACCCTGTTATTCAGACTACTTCCTAGTGGCCGATGATTTAGAGGACGAAGTGGAGAATTTTTGTTGGATGAGGACTTGGATGTCGAGCTGACTAGGTCGAGCTGGGGGTAGATTGGGTGCCAAGCTAGTTTGATTGCTGAGCTGAGTAGCTCTTCAAAGAAACCTGCAAGGAATCAATATTAGAGGACCCGGGGTGGCTAACCCGGCGATGTCGCTCCAATGATTAAGTTAGTACTCTCATAGTAGATCGCGAGCTAAAGAATCATAAAGTATGAGAGTTAGAATGTGCTTATTCGCCCCTCTTTTGTGTCATTGGGGTTGGTTCCTTTATATAGGCATTGATTGGTTTGGGCCTCATACACATATCCAAGAGGTCGTGCCTACCCGGTCCAAGATCTTCTGAGGTATCCACCATGCACATTGACCATCCGCCGGAACATTCTATACGTGGGCCTACTTTTGAGAAACCTCAGAGCGTCGGGATATGCATGCCGAATTTTTCGGTGAACACATCTCGCAAGTCACTGCCTAGTCCCCAGTTAGGTCGGCAAGCCCTCGAGGGATGTCACTCCTTGCGTGGGGATCACTTCGGCTGGTGACGAGGTGGTATAGGCTAACCTTGGACGAGGTGTTGTAAGCCGACCTAAGTTGTGGTTAAGGTTGCTAGGTCGGCGTAAGGGCAGGTTGCGCAAGTCGACGGTGAAGGCAGGTCGCCAGGTCGACGGTAAAGGTAGGTCGTCAGGTCGGGGTAGGAATGAGCTGTAATCTGGGAATCTAAGTCATCACTTAGATGGTGTCTAGGTGTCATCTAACTATTGGAGGGCCAAATCAGCCCTCATCACTTTTGATGTATTTTTTATGACAAAACTGACCCTCTTCCTCTTTTTGTGCAAAATATATCGTAAACTCAAAGAAATCTCTCCGCCTTCTCTTCTGGTAATTGACTGAAACTTTTGAAACCCATTCTTCTTCTTACTAAAGAAATGAAAAACTATAAGAAGTCGTAGTCCTCTCTCTCCAAAATTGCAAATAAACCCTATGGTATATTTGTAGCCTTCATTCTTCATATGGAACCCTGTTCATTTTTTATTGCTAATTAATAAACTTTGGCAGCTGCAATCCATGAGCTTCCTCCCGAGAAGCTCCCGACGGTGAACTTTTGGGCATCATCCTTGCTCATGATGTGAAAACCTGCCCACTTTACTCGCCGACTTGTGCTTGCACCGGGGCCGGTGTTCAAGAACTCCCCATAGTACAAAGTGTTTTAACACAAAATTGCCCCTCCACTCGAGCCACCCTGCTGGGTCGATCAGGCTGTCAAGAGATGTCTTCATAAATACTGTCCTCGAGTACTTCTGCCATGGCCGCCCGAGGTATGTCTTGAATGAACCCTGAACACTTTTGGTTGGTTGGGGTTTGGATGAATGACGAAAGGAAGGTTTTTGTCGAGTTATTTAAAAATTTAAGAGAGATTTTTATTAAAGTTAAACTATAGGGGAGGTTTTATGATTATCAAAAACTTTAGGAGATGTTTTGTATGTCTTATTCCCAACTTGAACTCAAGGAACCTGCCCCCATCTTTGCTCCATGCTCTAAAGAGGCTAGAAATCCTACCCATCTTTGTCCGTACAAAAAAAAGGATTCCCAAATTTGCCCTGCCTTGCCTCGGTCCTACTTGCAAATTGAATTTTTTGAAGCCCACCTAAAACTATGTAATATAATATATATTAAACAATAAACACACTAACTTTTAGGTGGAGCGGAGAAATACCATCCCCACCCTTGCACCCTATCTCCAATCACCAAAGTTTCAGGTTTGACCGAAACCTGCTCCAAACCTGGTCAGTGACCTATCCTACAGGGATGGGTCAAAGTACCATCTCTATTTCATGTATTAATAAGTAGACTTGTTCGTGAAGAAAAAAAATGGTAAACTTGTTTACTAATCAAAGAAGAAAAAAAGTATACATGTTTACACGTTGGGCCAGGTTGGGTAATGCCTTTATATTAATAGAACATGTTTAGGTTAGAGTCCGAAGGCTGGCCTTGAAATTGGGCTAAAAGTGTTTTTTTTTTGTAAGTCAACAACAAATTCAAATTATATTATATTATATGTATGTATCTATATATGTATACACATATAGGTATAAATATATATTTTATCAATAAATAATGTTTAACTATATTCTACATGTAATATATGTACTATTTTGTATTTATCATATTAAACTTTTGACTAATCTTTTATTTATTTTTTTTATTTTTAAAAAATGCTAAAAATTGTCATCTGAGGCCAAATAAAGGGATTTTTTTACAAAAATAACAAGGCAAGGCACCTTTGACTCCTTGGGATGCACAAATTTCAAAAAATTACCCAAAATTAAAAAACACCCGATTGGACATCTAAATACAAAGTTATAGCATCCAAGAGTTTACGCATGTATTAATTAAGTATGCAACCCATGACCGGGTTGAACAGTTTAACCGCCAGGGGGTAAGATGGTTTTTGATCAAGTCAATTGGCTTTAACCAAATCTCGGATTTTAGGCAAACCAGACCTAGAATCATGACTGGGTGACAGTTCAGACAATTCGATCATTTGGGCTAATGATCGATTGTAAACACTGCCCAGGACAAGCATTATTCACTACCTTCTTCCTCCCAACTACGGAAGCATAGATCCCCCCTTCTCACACAAACATACAAATACATTCTTCTTCTTCTTCTTCTTCTTCTCTTTTTTAACTTGTTGTCGCCCTTCCTAATGGGGTTCATAGCCGAAAAGGCAGCCATCGAATTTGATGATGCACGATTTGACAACTCCCTACTGGAGGGCAACCCAGATGTTGAGTTGGCAAGTTTGTAGAGTCAACATTCAAAAAGATAGTATTAGAGTGTTTGGACTACCTTACCTGAAGTGGGCACTCCAATGCTTATGTCAGCGAATTGGAGATTTTGGAGAGAGAGCTAAAGAGCGAAAACGTTAGAGTGTTTGAGAGCTAAATCGCGCATACCTTCTCTAAGGGAGGGGATGCCTTTATATAGGTGTAAGAAATAGGGATCTTCCTGTAACGCGTCTGAGATTTTTGGGAAACTGTGTCTGCCATGTTTGGAGGAGATCTTTCTACTAGATATGTGATCCACATAGAGGGATAAGGTCTATCCGATCAACTCCGATGCAGACAATGCAGAAAGACGAGTCTAATGGTTGAGAGTCGTGATCCCGGAGAAGTCAAAGATGATAACTTACTCAAGGGGGAGGTCACCCGAAAGGTCGCTAGCTGAACTTGGGTCAAGTTGGCAGAAAAGGGTTGCCTTTCATGCCAACTTGATGTCTTAATGGGATCAGGCTACTCTAGTGGAAGTAGGTCACATCATACATCGACCTGAGGTTCCATCTAGCTATTCGTAGTTTGGTCTACCGGGGTGGCCCTGAGGTCACTGATGCAGTTGTAAAGTGTCCGAGGTGATCTGTTTATGTGGTGTTGAGATGTCACCCAACACTTTCTGGTGTGCCACTTGTCATGATGTCATTAGAGGACCAAATTACCCTCATCAGAATTCATTAATTAGTTTTGAAATTTTGTTGATGGCTTATTGTGGTTGGTATTTGGTAACAAGTTAGTTAGACGTACAAAAGTGGTTTTCTCTTTGCTTCCTTTTTTTGTTTTTTCATAAAATAGAAAAAAATGGTATGATTTGATTATATATGCAGATGTTTTGTGGAAGAAGTAGTGCTTAGTATAAAGAGTGGACCGGTTAACTGCGGTTTGGTTTTTTGGTTTTTTTATGCACTTAAAATAATAAAAAAAAAACTAAAACTAAAACTGTTAGTGGTTGCTGTTAATGGCGATTTGCTGGTGCCGGACTAGTTGGTGCCAGTGGTTGTTGTCGGTTGTCGCCTGAAGTGAGAGCTTGAGAGGTGGCGCCTAGTGGAGCCGCATAGAGGAGAGATGAGAGAGATACAGAGATGGCATTGGTGCTTGCTAGCTGGTGATGCAGCGGCTAGTGTTGTTGCTTGGTGGTGGTGGTTGGCGCGGGCCGCACGATGGAGATGACAGGCGAGAAGAGAGAGATACTTACTTAGACACTAACAGAGAATAGAGAGACAGAGATAAAGACACTAGGGGAGAGCAAGAGAGGCTTCCGATCGAAGGGCGACCGATGCCAGAGGAAAGCAAGGGGAACTGTGGCGTCGACTGCCGAACTAGCCACTTGGGATTGGGGTCTAGCCATTTGGGGAATACAAAGACTAAAAGAGACTGAGAGAGTGAGAAACAGAGAACTTAGAGAAGGTATTAGGTTTAGGTTTCGAAGAGACAAACATAAAAATGCCGAAAGGTTTCGATTTTCGAAGAGACTAAGAGACTGCCAAACTTTTTTATTAGATTTTCAAAAATAAAAATAAAAGTAAAAAATATTATATAATATAATATATGTAATATTATATAAATATATATTACATTATATACATTAGTCGGTTTAATTAACCACCGGTTTTTTTAAATAGTTAATCGGAATTATTGGTTTTTTAAAAATATCAAACCAAAACCAAACCGACCAATTTGACTAACCAATTTTCAGTTTTTATTGCTCACCCTATTCAAAGGCGTAAAAGAGGCTTAGAAGGGCAGAAAGAAGAGCACCCACATTGTGGGTTAATACCGCTACATTTATCAGAGTTGGAAGATGGATTGCTTACAATTAGTAATACGACGGAATCTGTTTTCAAAATTCAAATAGATTTCAATCTCCAAAATAAAAAAGCTGCATACTCGATATAAAGGCCCTTTTCTGTTTTTCGAAGCAATGTCTTCTATTGATCTGTTGACATTGTTGACAGGGCTAATCATAGGTGGTATCCTTGATGATGTTGACCGCTGCAACCTTGGGACCAGGGCATTCTCTGCCCAATGCCCAAAATAAACATTGGGTATTTGGTAATGTCATGCAGAAAAGAACATTTTCAAATTTCATCAGCGCAGGCCGAAAATTTTCCACAATTTGGAAGTAATAGTTAAATGTTCATTGGTAATATGAAGTAAGATGAGTTTTTGACAATAAAATAATTCACTGACAAAGGTTTTAGATAATATCTTCTAAATAAAAAGGGCAATTGTGCGGGTTGGCATCTAACCCGCTAACTCATTAATGATACATTTATATAAAATTTAATAGGCTGGGTTCAATCTAAACTTGTTTTAATCCAATGCAATTCGTTTAAATCCATTAATCTTATATTTATGTATATAAAACAGAAAATTAATTCTTTATTGACAAATAAGTTGGTAATAATTTAGTGGTAATAGTAGTTGCTATTTACACAAGTGGTGAGGGTTTAAATCATATTACATGCATGTTATTTTTACACAATCGGCGAAGCCATTTGACTATGTTTGTGTTTCGAGTTGGTCGAACCACTTAGGTTCAAAACGGTCCAATCAACTTGAACTATCTAATTGGATTGTCTTCTAACTAATCACATTAAGGGTGGTTGAACCATTTAGATCTGGATCAGTCAATGGCAGATTGACATGTACCGGCCCATATCAAGTTTGTGCATGAGTTTGGTACCAAACCGATTGGCCCGAAGCGGGTCAAGAGAAGAAAACCGGATCGACCCGTATTTAGGTCGGGTTGTGTAGATATGTGGCGTACCAGGGTCCAGGCCGAACCATCCTGCGCTGGGACCATTTTAGATTCGAGCCGCCCTGAATCGACCTGTCCTAGGTCGGGTCGGGTTTGGGCTAGGCTGATTGAACTAGACCGAGGTGATTGGGTCTATTCATATTTAGACCAAGTTGATCTGGTTCAGACTCAAGTCAAGTTGATTTGGATTTATGTCGATTTAGGTGAAGTGTGTTGATTCGAGGCAAAACTAATTTTAGTCAGTAATTAATAAAAAAATCAATGCACTAATTATAAATTATTTCATTCAAATGAAGAAAATTAAAAAAAAAATGATTAAAGAATTAGTATTTATATCTTTAATGGTTAACCCAATGGTTATCCACAACCCAACCCAACCCATTTAAATTTGACCCAATAAATGATCAACCCATTTCCATCCTACCAAGAAATAGGCGAGTTGAATGAATTAGATAGTAAGTGGGTTGGGTGAATTCAACGGATTGGATGAAAAATTGCCACCCCTAATCACAAGATCATTAGCCAATGCCATTAGCTATTTTCAAGATTTTACAGTTAAAGCAAATAATCGCCTCATAATTGCATACATTTAAATCGAATAACCTTAATTTCCAATGATGCTTTTGACACAATTCACAAATAAAAGTAAGGAATCAATCAAATAAATAGAATATCATTAATCTATGTTTAAACATTGGGTATCCCGCGAAGGGTTTCAATAAGTCTGAGGAAAAAAAGAGTGATAACCAAATGTGAATGCTCCCACTGTTTAATGTTATGGTGTTTATAACTCATTGGTAATATAAAAGGTTTGCAACAGGAATGTTAATAGGGCAGGTTATTAATCAAATAACCTACCACGCCTTTATTGGGACAAATTAGGTACAAGTCTTTATATACACTTTATTCATGGATAAGATCAAGGCTTATCAAAAGGTTAAAGGCGGAAGTGAAGCAAGTGATGGGTCTTGGAGAGGTGAACCTTACTACCTTTATATATATATAAAATCAAACATGGGATCATTTAAATTCACCCACATCAAATCAATTCAGTTCTTAAAATAAAACGTGGCACCTTTTAATACCAGCCCGTGCATGTCACATGTCTCTTCTCGTATGTGTCTATATGAAATTTACTTATTTTACATACATGCATGACAATGAAACCCTAATCAACCAGAAAACAAGCAATGGGTATTTTCTACATAGTTTCCAGTATTACCCAAAAAAACAAGAGTAAGAGAATTCATAAACCATCCGGAACAGAACGAAAACACTGGCTGTAAATTACTAACACATTTGCACTCAATTTGTTGTTGGAACACACCAAATCTCTTATCAACCCTCTTGTATTAGGTTTGGAAGAGAAGCTGGGGAAAATGCTGCCTAGCTAGGCACAAACAATTCACTTTAAAGATGTTAAATAGAAAAATAAAAAATAAAAAATAATCACATTTGGAAAAGACCCCAAGTTTAGAGCTATTTGCATGGGAGGGCTTTTATGCGGTGGGCCCCCCACAGAACGCGTATTAGCGTATAAGAGATTGGGTTTGTTCTTCACAGAGCATGCTTCACACAGGACTGTTAAGTGTCAACGGGTCGGATTTGGGCTGGGATTGGGATCAGTTAGAACTGGAATTAATCTAACATGAAATATTGAGGATTCGGAATCGAATTGGATCCGATAGGGTTGTAATTTTTATATATAGGATCAAATCAATCGGTTTTCAAGACAATTGGATCTGACCTGACGGATGATCGACCTGAATGATTCTGAACCGATAATAAACATGACACTATATCAGGACCTGAAACGATCCGTCGGTTCTAGTTCTTGGAATCAGAATTGGCCCAATCTGACCAACCTCACAGTGCATGGAACCTGTGCATTGAAAACATCTTTCATATTTGATATTCCTAATGCACGGCAAAGATGTGCTGTGAGTTTCATGTGAGATGCATTTTAGAGGAATAAATCCGAATTCAGGCCAGAAGCCATATTTGGTAAAAACCTGAAAAGTCAGAATATAAGTTGGTCAAGCTAGTAAACCCACTTTTGGATGAAACTAGTTTTAGTAATTTCTTTAACGAAGTGAGTCTCACTCGAGTTCACATCTGCACCCCACAATGTCCCACAGCACATTCCCGCCGTGTATTGGGAACATCTCCCGATGATAATACCAGATTCGATGATGTTATCAGGAGATGTTCTCAATACAAGGCGGTTGTGGGACGTTGTGGGGTGCCCCGTCGTGGGGCACAGATCTGAACTCCTCACTCAAGGCAGAACTGAGGCCCTCTCAAATGGGATCTGAGTGAGTTCAAATCATCCCCCCCACAACATTCCATAGCACATTTCCACGTATTGGGAATATATTCTGATGAAGACATTATCATTTTTGGTATTGAGGGTATTTAGTTCCATTTACGTTTATTGAGTAAAGGTTTTATACTTGTGTGCCTGAAAAGCTAAGAAAAGTAATTAATGAGGGCATTTATGACACAAGCACCATTAGGCACTACATCAATAAAATGCCAATAAACGCCTACCCATTTCAGGACATTAGGCACACAAGCTTACTGAAATGGAAGAGGAACACAGAAACCAAAATTTGCTTTTACAAACATCAATACATGCAAATGTAATTAATGAGGCATTTGCTCATGGGATGCATATGTGGTACCATTTACTCAAAAAACATAAATGAAACCAAACATATACATTATCATCAGGAAATGTTTACAATACAAGGTGAAGATATATACTGTGAGACACTATGGGGGGCTGATTTGATCTCTCTATATAATCAATAATAACGCTCCACATCAGCCACAAAATGTATATACTTCATCATTTGTGAAGTATATAACGCTCCACATCACACACCTCTATTATTGATAGAGAGTGCATAGAAAAATGAATAGGAAATCTGGTCTCATACTTCAAAGAATCAAGTTGTTACCGCTAATTCGGACTTGCTTATGTGTAATTGGTAGTGAATTGATTCACAGTTGTTACCGCTCCACACTACATATCCATGCTGTGTAAAAAACCAAATAGAAAAAGACAAAAGAGGGGTTATTAATTGCACGAGCACGACAAAAAACAAATTAAAGAAAAAGGTTACCAAGGAAATGGTTTAAGTAGTTGTGGCTTTTGTGCGTAAAGGAGATGTGGTGGGGTTGAAGGTCTTTGGAGGATTCATTTGCTGCCATACCTCCATGTCACAGCCACATAATTATGTCTCCTACCATTTGACAATGTTTCAAGGTTATTAAGCCTCGGATCTTGGTGCGATTTGATGAGTCTTTTTACAAATATCTTTTGACAGCCTAGATAACTGAAAGATATAATAAGCTTTTTGAGTTTTGTCTTTAAAGATCTTAATGGTTCGTTAAAGTGGCGTTTGATAAATTTGAAATCTAAAATTTAAAAAATTGAAAAAATATTATTCAAATCTAAAACCTAAAAAGAAGTAAAAAAGATTTTCTACTTTTTAGAGGTTTTGAAGAAAATAAGATCATTTGATTTGGAGCAATTTTGTGAAGTTTATTATTTTACCCTTAGAAATAGACTATTTGATAATATTATAAATAATAAAAAAATATTAAATAAAAATAGTATTTTATTAATAAATAAATATTATATTTTTTAAATAAATACTAATAAAATATTTAACTAAAAATAATATTCATTTATTATTATTAATTAATCATAAATAAAATTATTTTATTTATTACTAATAAATATATTATGAAATATTCTTATTACTATATAAATATTAATACTAGATATTATTATTTATTTAAATTAAAATGATATTATTTATAATCTTATAATAATTATTATTTAATAGTAATATATTTATTATTTGTATTATTAGTATTAAATAATGTTATTATTACTATTATTGCTATTATAATTAAATAAATATTATTATTTATTTAAATAGGGAAATAACGTTTATTAAGTAATAATAAATATTTATAAAAACATTGATTTATTATTATTGTTGTTGTTGTTGTTGTTGTTGTCATTAAATAGATGACAATAATGAGGACATTATTGTCATTTTATCACATTTGAAATGTGTCTTATCTCGGTAAGACATGAAAGCAAGTCTTACCAATTCAAATCTGAATTTATGTTTCAAATCCTTCAATCATACCTAAACCCAAATGCCACTAGCATCTAAAAAGCAAAGTTTTTAGACTTTAGATGTCTGAAAAGTGTTATCAAACGCCACCTAAGTATCCTAGACTACCATAATCTATATAAATGTTAAACGAAAGAGCTTAGATGCAAAAAGACAAGATGAAGCTTCTAGATTTTTGGCCATTTTAGGCTTTCATAAGCTTAAGGCATAAGTCTTTCTGGCTCATGTCTTGTTGCCAAATAAAGAAAAATTTTGGTCTTCCAAGCTTTGAAAAGCTCAAAAGACCACATGAAAAGATTGCCAAACACCTCATTAATTTGATGGAATACAATAAAGCTACAAAAGGGCATTCCTCATGCCTTGCCCCACACAAAATGCATATTGGTTTCAATAACAGATCTAACAGGGGTAGTTTTATTTATTCATTTATATTTTTTAAAAAGGGGGTTTATACAAACAAATGTTTAGATGAATGAATAGTAAATCTAAAAAGGACAAGGTTAAAAATGAAGTCATATGAAGGTACTTGGGAGTAGCTACAATGGGTAATAAAATGAGAGAGTAAATCAAGATGGTTTGGTCATGTGTATGGAATATCTATAACACCTATTAGAAAAAGTGATCTATTACAAATTGAAGGGGTTAAAAGAGTTGAGTGTAAACCAAAAGGACTTGGGTGAAAGTAATGAGAAATGATTTAAGTGCTCATAATTTAACAATAGATATAACATTAAATATAATGAAGTAGAGAAACGAATTCATGTAGCCAACCCCATCCAGAAAGAACTTAAACAAGTCCAAGATTGAAGATAGGCATCTCAGTACTAAAACTGATTAGAAATTGACTGATAACTCATTAATTGGGTTATGAGCTCTTTAATGTTCAAATGGTATGTTGGGTTGGTTACTGACCTTCAGATATTGTATTCTATGACTAGTTTAGCCACTTAAAAACAAACCAATAAGCCCATTCAGTTTAGCTGCTTCAGATGTAAATAAAAAAAAAGAAAAAAGAAAAAAAAAAACGACCCCAAGAATGAGAAATGAATGATAAAAATTGAGCATTCTACGTTTCTACTTGGCTAGCCGTCCATCCTCGGCAATTTGATCTGATCGATTAAATTGAATAGTTTGCCCCGTTTTATTGAAAGACTGTCAAATTAAACAATAGGATTGTCAATGATTCTTCATCAAGTCATGAACACTTGCCCGAGTAAACATATGGTTTTGAGTATATTGACCCAGTTCCCAGTCAAAAGTTTATCTAATTATATGGTTTTGAGTATGTTGACCCAGTTCCCAGTCAAAGGGTTACACAAACTTCTAAAGCCACGAATGTTTGCCGATATTTAGTGAGGTAAATTCGTCAATTGGTAAATTGATCACAATCCTCATGTTTATTTTCCGTTATATTAGGTTTCACGGTAATTGAAGATACCAAAGAGTATCAATTAAGTGGGTAGCTGATACCCTCCTACAAGGGGGATAAGCAATTTACCTGCACACCAATAATACTCTCTCGCTCCTACCTCTCTCTTTAATAGGTAACTTATAGTACAAGCATATTAGAATCTCACTTATCTACCTAAATTTTATTTTATTTAGAAAACACTTGCCCGAGTAAACATACTTATCTAGATACATAAAAATGAACGGGTCTAAGGAGAAAAGAATTGGTTCAAGATGTAATCAGGCACAATGCTATGCATCCGACCAACCATGAGTTTTAATTTCACTTAAAGGCTCAGTTTGGAAGGAGTACAAATACAAATTTGAAGAGTACAAAACCTAGAATTTGCACAGTACATAATTGTATTTGTACTCTTTCCAAACTGAGCCTAAGTTTCTAAAGTTTATCCAAGATCACTAAAAACAAACTTCCACATTCTCCATCTCTACTGTTTGCCTCTCCCAATGGTTTTCTTCCTTTATCTAATAGTTTTTTTTTTTTTTTTCAAGTTTTGATTTTGTACTTGACTTATAAATTATAATGAAAGTTCAAAGTCATGAATACCTTTATGTTAGAGCAAAGATTGTGGTTATTAAAGTACTTTTGTGCTTCAATGACATTCAAAGTTTGGTTAAGCATGTTTTTTTTTTTTTTTTTTTTTGGGTATAGAGTTTTGAAAGTAGATTCCTTGAGAGTAAAAGCAAATCTACAACAAAAAGAACAAAGACATGCTGGATTACTTCGTACTTTTGCAATGCACCTTGGGTCAAATATATTTTTCACAAAATGCAATAAAGAAAAAACATATACATACCACATGGCAAAAATATACGCCTATGCTTCATCACAAAATGGGTAAATATTAGGGTTGTAATCGGATCGGATTTGAATTAGATGCAGCAAAATTCGTATCCAATCCGATTATTGAGAACTTACATCCAAATTCTATCAGATTTAAAGACTCATTCAAATTTGAATTCTAACGGACACAGGTCAAATTCAGATTTAATCTGACTTCGTTATAAATTTTTTAAAATACCAGAAAAAATATAAAAGAATATTTAGTTTTCAACTTTTATATATAATAAGTTAATATAAATATAAAATACTAAATTTATTGTTATATATAAAAATTCATATATAATAAAATATATTTTTATATTTTTAATTATAATTATATAAAATGTATATATTAAAATTAATAAATATTATAATATAATGGGATCCAGATTTTAATCGGATATTGATTCTAACATCCGAATTTGATCCAATTATATAAATACATTATCTGAATCCAAAATAACCGAATCAGATGTTAGATTAAGCCTTAGTTTTTTGGGTATCATTGACCGGCCTACTAAAAATGACAAGCTATATGGCATGTTGAGAATTTGTGACACATGGTGAAATATACGCCATATGACAAAAGTTGCGACACAACAAATGCCATGTGATAAAATATATGACATGAAAAAATATACCATGTGACAAAATATATGTTATAAGGAAAAAATTGTGATACATGACAATATATATGCAATGTAAAAATTTCTGTCGCATGGCAAAATATATGCCAAGTTTGATTAAACATTTTTATATTATGAATTTCAATAAATAACAAGTTTCTGCTGTCATAACCTGAGAACAATATTCACTAAACTGCAAAAGTACACGATAAAAACACAAAACATGCCTCATACTTTTATATCCGAACACAACCTTAGTTTATATGAATTTTACGTGACAATAAAGCCAAGATTATATGAATTAACGTGCCACATGTAGAGAAAGATTCAGTATTGAAAGTGGAAAGCTGAAAAGATTTTTAAATTTGTAAAAAAAGAAAACGAAAGACAAAACAATATTTACTAATAGTATTTAATGAGTAGTTATCAAGTAAATTATAAGGTCCTCAAGGGTTGAAGCTGAAGTTGGATTGATTATATTTATACTCTTATATATTATTATATAATTATGTTATCCAGTGAAATACAAAACAATTTTTCACGAGAGAGATGAATGAATCAGTTCAGCCTATTTCAGCAGTTATCAAAACGACTCCATTGCTCAAATACTTGATGCATTAATTTCAAATTTAAAATCTTGTCACTGTTGTCAGCATTCTGCGTTGAACTCCTACCTCAGTATTATTATTAGAGCCACCTCAATCATTCCCATGTTGCTCACAAAGCGTCTAGAAATCAGTTGACCCTCAAAATCTAGCTGCACATCCAGCTTGTCCCATCCTGGCAATGCATCGGTGGTGCATATCTATCAACCTGAGAGAAGTGACATTAGAAAACCAAGTCAACATATAGTGAGACTCCCGTTCCCAATGGGCCAACTCAACACCCCACAGGAAGCTAGAATCTAGAAGTGGATTAACCGATTAATAATAGATTGACTTGACCCATTGCCAGCCAAATGTCAATCCATGAACGCTGTCAAGACAGGATTTTACAACAAAAAGAGATCGGATTTCCTCCTCACAAAAGTGGTCATCACAGGAGATTCTTCATTTGTAAAATTAGAGGAGATTGCTATTGAGTATTGACAATTGTGGATTTCAACTTTCCATCCTAGATAAAATGCAAAGGATTATAACCTTGGGGGAAAAAAAAGGAAGAAAAACAATAATTAGTTATGTCAGAGGAGCTAGCCTCTTCAAAATTGAGGATCACCAGTTCACAACTGGAAAGAATCATTAAGGTTCCAAAATAATAAGAAGAGAAGATTATCCGAATAGTACAAAGAACAGGTAAAAACTATAATTGATACATTACAATACCGACCAACAGGGCCCCCATGTAAAAACCAACCACATCTCTTCTTTATAATAGGTTCAAGCCTCCCTTTCTCCTGTGTCTCTATTTCCCTCCCTTGTCCACACACAAAGTTGTACACCACTAACACATAATCGAATAGAAAGAGAACTTTCAAAAAAAAAAAAAAACAAGAATGAAACTGTCAACCAGTTTCAAAGTGCATCATTTTAAGTGATACATAAATGGGAGCAAAATCAGTGAGGTGTGTAGTAGTATCCTCCTTGTCCCATCGTACCATTCACCGGCGGCATCCCATACTGTGGCATCCCGTATGGCATCGCAGCAGGTGGACCTTGAGTGTAGAAGCCGGTCCCGTTGATCTTGGCCAAACTCACTTGGCCTTGCATTCCATCCCTGGCATACTGCTGCCACATATGCTGCTCCTGAACCAGCAAGTTCTGTTTCTTCTCAATGTCTGCCATCTGAACATAGGCTGGAGGAGGGATACTGACCGATGCAGCAAATGGGTCATGCCCAACTGTCTGGACAGTTCCATCTGGGGCAGGAAGTGCCAGCACTGGTGTTGCACTCTTGCCTGGCACTGGCAATGCCACACTGCTTGCACTCCCTTCGGTCAACTGTGCTGTGTTTGTATGCTGCCTCACTGCCCCCTGATCATACATGCCGTTCAGTAGCAATGGATCGAATCCACCTGCCAATGTGGCTTTCTGCTTTGATAGGTTGCTCGCTGTCTCTACCAGGGCTAGTTCCCAGTCGGCCTTTCCGGGCTCAGCAGCGGGTGTGTGCCATGCTGAGGTTACTTCAGGCTCCCCAGGCGCAGTGCCATTAGATGGGAATGCTTCCCATGATCCATTGGTGTTTACAGTAGCCGGTCCAGAAAACAGAGCCAGGGCCAACCTGTTTGATTGATCTTCAGCAGAAACCCCATTATCTCTTAAATCCACCAAGTCCTCTGTTACCTGCTGTGGCTGCGGTTTGGGTTCTGGCTCAGGTGGGGGTGGAGGAGTATAATTTTCTGGCGGAGGGAGAGCCTTTATCTCGTTCATATCCTGTGCTGGTTCCTCCTCTTGAGGGGTCTCCTCACGGGGCCTATCAGGGCTCTTCGGCCTCCTTGCCCTATCCCTCATAAACTCCTCCAGTGTCTCCAAAAGCTTGTCGGTAATCCTCTGCACCTCAGGATACTCTGATGACCTTGCCACGCCTATGTCCTTACACCAATTATAGAACGCCACAAGCTCATCGATCTGCTTGGCGGCACTAGCATATGCTTCAAAAGACTTCACGCAATCAGGGTATTCCATGTCAAAGAATCGATCTAGCAACACAGCCAATATCTCGCAAATATCCGCATAATGCTTGAAACTTTCCTTGACTACAGGGTAGAGAGCAACGAGCACCATTCTACTGTTCTTGGCCGTGCCGGTGGGCCGACATGCCAAGAACCGATCGAGAAGACGTTGCAGCTGATTCATCTTGCCCAAAACCCTTTCCGGCTTCATATCCCTAAGAGGCGTCACCGGCTTCCTCTCCTCCCGTCCCTGTGACTCGTTCAAATCCCCATTAGACCTCGACCGCCGGGGCGGTCCACCATAGTTTCCATAACCGGGTTCATCTCTGAATTCTCCGTATTCATACTCATAAGAACGCGGTGGTGGCCTCCACCGGTCGTCTCTGTCCCCATACCTATCATCCCTTCCGTGGCCACTGCCACCGCCAACGCCTCGCTGTTTCCTATCGTACACCAGATACTCAAGTTGCTGATCTAGATACAAAGCGTAAGTCCGAACAAAGGCAGAATGATCCCACGAATTCGAATGAGCCTCATCGCGAAAATCGGACATATTGAGGAGACGAGTCCCTTTGCGAGTCGCGTAAAGGATCTCCTGTTGAAAATCCGGATTTCCCTCATTCAACAACCGATGAACAAGCATCAATGCCTTGAGAGCCACGATCCAGTCCCGTGTCTTCCCCAGACGCCTCGACACGGTAGCAACACAGGCATTGACGTACCCTCTGGAATAAGAAGTCAGAGTCAAGATCTCCCTGATATACTTCTCGTCGGCCGGATCATCGTCGTGACTCGTCGCCTTAACAATCGCCACCTCCAAGTCCGGCGCCGTATTACTGGCGACCTTCGCCAATCCGATACTCGTCTGATCCTTAACGGCTCCGATCGCCTTTCTGATGCTTGGCGCCATATCCACCACCCCTACCACCTATCAACCGAGAGCGATTACTTATCCACTTCTTTCCTACTCAACTTTTTAAGATCTAAAACGGAAACCTTCGCAGATTATCAATTGGGAACCAATCCACCACTCCGCTTTATTTATTTAAACACTTTGAATGAAAAAAAAAAAAAGAAACAGAAGTACACAAAATGGAAACAAGTCGTTTCGGCTTCTCTCGATCTACGCCGAGGAGGCTCCGATCTATCAATAGAAACAAATACCAACTGATCTGAGTTGATTGACTGACCTCAAAGCAGCGAGAACGAGGAGACCGAAGACGACCACAAGATTGAATCAGAACTGGATCAAATCGACAACGAAGACAGAAGCAGCAGATTGGATTCCACTTCACTAGATCCGGCTATTACGGCAGCTACAGGGGCGTAATCCCGTCAGTGATCGATCACTGAGCGGCGCGTTTGGCATTGATGGTGCTCCGAGTTCTCCACCGCCGGCTTTAGCTACGTGTATAGATGAGAGAGAGAGGATGGAGCCAGTGAGCCACCAAACATTACAAAACTGGGTTTAAGTAGGAAGCTTGAAATCCGGTGGAGGTAGTTAGATCTGGGCCGTGCATCAAGATCCCGGAGCATTCCGAAATCCGAACCAAGTTTGCTTTAGCGAAAGTATCGGGTGGGTGTCGGAAATCGAGTTTTACACTTTTAACCTTTACTCTAAATTGAAAATTTGAAAACTACTTCGAGTCTTCGACTCACCGAGTCACCGACTTTAGTTTACTTTTGAAGGGAGAAACTAGTGGTTAGGAGGTATGCTACAATAAGGGCGTCCTCATCATATAAGAAATAAGGATCCATCACAACAAAAGATCTAACGGTGATTAACCTGTTACTAGAATTTCAGAAATAACTCCCTTCTCGTTTGAGATCTAAGAGTCCACATCAGAGGATCATCGTATACACTGAGTCGTACACAGCTGCATTAAGAGTTGGGATTATTGTCTGCCATTGGATCTGCGTTGTTTTGACTTTGACTATGTGATACGGATGCTACGGTCAGTTGTTTGATTATGATTTTCGTAAAAGTAGAAATGATGGCTTAGGTTGAGCTTGACTTCTGGAGTGGGGCACATTAAGAGGTGGGTCCCGTTCCTTTAAATGGTGATTTTATTATTAGTAGCCAAACCCTACAGAACCTGACCCATTGACATAACTAGCTCGAATTCGAGAAAAATGTCAAATAAAATTGAATTAAGAAGTTATTAATATATAAAAGTTTTTAAAATGTAGCAAATTTTATGTATGTAGTTTTTTACTTTTTTAGAGAGGAAATTGTGCATATTTATAATTAAAAATGAAAATTTTATATTACAAAATAATTTTTAAGAATAAATCAATAAAACATCCCGATATTTATTTCCCTGATTTTATGAAAAATTACATTTTTTTGAGTAAAGAGAATGTATGCATAGAGTGGAGAAAGTGTAGAGAAAGTATGCCTTGTTCAGTAACAGTTGAAGCTTGGGCAATCTATGAAAGTGGATTACTAAGCATTAAAAAGGTAATGGACAAATGGGTGGGAGTCAATTGAAGCATCTAATGTTAGTGAGTGATAATGGGAGAAATTCTTTGCACGAGTTGTAAAAAATCAAGGAGATTAATTGTTACGTAGAATAAAACCAAGGCCGACACTGCTCGCTTCACCTTTTTCTCCCTCCTACGTTTTGTTTTGTAGTAGGTTCTCCCTCCAGATCTTACTTAACGATTTCTCTCTGTTCGCCACAGTTATTCTTTCCTTCCTAATTTCTCTTTTCTGTGACATGGTCTAAATGGCAGATGACACTACTCTTCAAGACCTCTCTCGACTCCTTCCGTCATCTTCCGCACTCCTGTTCGGGCAAACGATCGATGATGGCATCTCCCCCGTGGATGATTGACAAAGAAGTTTGGTCTGTAAGGTATTTACTGACCGGCATATACTTGCTTTCGCCGATGAATCGTTATTGATACGATTTCCAACTTCTTTTGAGCGAGATCGTGTCTTTGAGAAAGGTCCCTGCCTATTTGACAATGACCTTGTAGTCATTCAAAAAGTAATTCCCCATAAACCTCCAGAGTCTTATACCTTCTGTCAGGCTGATTTCTTTGTTCATCTTATTGGTATGCCGGTGGATTATCTCAACATCAACGCTGCTAAGTGCTATGCATATTGGATCTGCATCTACGGCAACAGAGTCTACGGTGGCAAGCCTGATATTGCCACCGCGTAACCAATGAAGATTATGTCTTGGAAATTGGAATTGCCAGGGATCGAGGGGGGAGTCCCCTGACAATTCGTCAATCTTATCAGACTCCTCACAGATGAGAAGCCTCAATTAGCTTTTATCATGGAATCCAAATGTGACTGGCGAAAGTACAATTGAATTTTACATCAATTCAGAAATTATCACTATCATATAGTTCCTTCTGAAGGTTTGAGTGGTGGTTTATGGCTTATGTGGAATTCAAATGTCAACATTCCTATCACTTTTTCTTCCTCTCATTTACTAGTGCTTGATGTTTATAATTTCCCTTCATTTTCATTGGAGTGTGTTCTTTGTTTATGGGCATCAGGATAGAAGACAGAGAGCAGAAGTTTGGTCGACCATTCAAAGGCTAGGACTGGGACAGAGTAATGCTTTTCCTTGGGTGATTCTTGGTGTGACTTCAATGTAATCATCAGTTCGGTGGCAGACAAAGGAGGAGGTAGGCCAGTTTCAGTTAGAGACGACACTGCCGACTTTCTTACATTAATTCACGAGTGTCAGCTCCAAGATATCGAATTTCAAGGTCCACACTTCACTTGGTCTAACAGAAGACAGCCTCACGCTCTTATTTCTGAAAGGTTATATCGAGTGTTAGTAACAGATGTATGGATTCAATTTTTCGTCTCTGCTTGGGTTAAACACCTCCCAGCTGCAGCTGGATCAGATCATAGCCCCATCATTTTACATACCTTGGGAAGGAGATACAGATGAAACACACCTCTTCACTTTGAAGCCTATTGGACATAGTTAGACGGTTTCAGATCACAAGTCTCTACGTTGCGGAATTCTAGTTCTCAATGTTTTATTGACAAATGTGACTTCACAAAACTGAATATGCAGCAATGGGCCTCTACAAATCATGGTCAATTGAAGAAACACCGGGAGCTTCTCCTATCAAAAATTGCACACCTCCAATCTTCTGCGAGAATAGAGGATAACTTACAACTTACAATAAGAACGTCCTCTACTTAGGAGTTGGATTACATTCTTGAAGTAGAAAATACCTACCTATTGGCATGAAAGAGCACGGTGTAACTGGTTGCATGTCGGCGACAGAAATCAACAGGAAGCGTAAAAATAGCATTTATTGGCTCAAAGATTCAGATGGCAATTGGTCTTCTGATCCCTTGACGATTAAAACTGCTATTCGAGATTATTTTCTTGATCTTTTTGCCTCTTCATATCCTGTTTGTACAGACATTCCTGATCAAGAATTTGCTCCTTGTGATGTTACCCTAGACAATAATAACTTCCTGTGCTGTTCCTACAACTGGGGAAGTCAAAGCGGCTCTATTTGCAATTGGACCGATCGACCAAAGCCCCTGGGCCGGATGGTATCTCGACCAAAGCCCCTCAGGATATTAATTCCATTAATGGGACTAACATAGTTCTCATACCAAATAAAGACTTTAGGAATGGCAATGAGCAGGGTATCCCTGCAAATTGCCCAACCCATTCCCCTATCCCTGATTTTAAACCCGTCCCAAATTCGTTTAACTTTTCTTTTCAAATTTTCAAACTCATCCCGTTTTAAACCCATTCCACTCGTTAAATCTCTTGACCAAATGTTTTCTACTAAAAAGCTTCTTAATGCTTATAGTGTGACTTAAACCCAATTCAATTAATGGCCGTACAAAATCTCTTATGTTATTTAATAAAATAAAATAAATTTTATTAATTTTTGTATTCATTAAAACAATCAATCAATCAATCTATATATATATATATATATATATATATATATATTTTAAAAAAAAATAATATTTAAAATTAGTATTTTATAACTAAATAAAATAAATAATCTATCAAATCCAAATTTATATCAAATGATGGTTTTAATTCCAAAAAATTTATATAAATAAAATATTAATAAGAGAATAATTATCTTGGTACTTAAAGTTGATAAGTTTGTGCATGATATATAATATAATAGGTTCATATTTATGCATGCAGGTATTAGATACCCTAAAGGTCAAAACTTAAACCCATCCCAATCCCTATAGGATTCTGATAAATGGATCCTACTAGGTCAAAACGTCGCTCTGTTTGATTTGAGGAAAAGGGATAAAAAAAGAGAAATATTCCTAAATGATACATTTTCCCATATTTGATTGTTAGTATACTGTGGTATGGGATGAGAAAAGAGTGAGAAATAGGATGCCAAAAATAAGTAAATGGGAAATGATGCGACCCCAGTGAAAAAGGAAAAACGTGTGATGCGCTTGAGAAAAGTTATCGGGCTTTGTTAGGCCTGAACTCGAGAGTCTCCTTCTTCCTTCAGAAAAGCATTCCAACGGTTGTATCTCTAGTGACTTCTTTGGTGATTTCAAGCAAAGGTAAGACCAGATGTACACTCCTCTTGCTTTGGCGAGCCATTTCCTCTATTTTCTTGTATATTTTGGTGGATAAGAATGTCTTAACCATTGTTGCGCCAGTCTCTGCAATAACTAGCCCCATTTCATCTTTTTCACTATTTTCGGCAAGGAGAAGATCCATTCTCCTTGTGTAGGCGAGATTTGGTAGGATAGAATGTTTTAGCAAGCAAAGGAGAAGCTCCATTTCATCTTCTTCACTACTTGCGCCAATCTTTGTTTTAGCCTTCTCATTTTATGAGATTTGTTAGGACATGCACAAGGGTAAAATGAGATTTGTTAGGGACATGGTTTTTCTCTGAGATTCACATTATAGTGCTGTGACGAAGGTTTTTTTTTTTGTTTCTTTGTTATTCTAAAGTGATGCTATTTGTTAGGTATAGGGGTTTTCTTTGAGATTCACATTACAGTGCTGTGATGAAGGTTTTTATTTTGTTTTTTTTTTTTGTTATTCTAAAGTGATGCTATTTGTTAGGTACAGGGGTTTTCTCTGAGACTTGTTTTGTTTTTGTTTTTTTTTTTTTTTTGTTATTCAATCATCAGATCACTGCTGGTTTGATCGATTTACAGTGGTGTGCATTTTTTTTCCATTGTGACTTCCAACAAGACTGCCTATTCTTTTGGTTCGATTTTAGAACCCTTCTCTACCATGATCAAAGAAGACGATGGAGCTATTACCAAAAAAATAGAAGAGGGAATCGATTGGTTCTTCTGAAGTGTTGACTTATTCCTTATTTTACTGTAGATTTATCTGAGGTTAGAAGAGGGAACCGAATGGGTAGATTTATTTGGGGTTAGAAGTGATTCTATTTGAAGCTTTGGTCCACATGATCAAAGAAGATGATTGGGTAGATTTATCTGGTAACCGATTGGGTATATTTATCTATGTATATGTTTTTTATTTTTGGTCAGAATATAACCCCTATTTTTAATTTTTGTCACACCTAGAATCTGAGTATCTAACTAAGATTGCAGTTCTCTCTCGGTAGTTCTCTATGCAGGCCCAATAGGGTTAGAAGACTCCCTTACAGCTGAAATTTCTGTTGTTATGGTCTAAAGCTAGCTAAAATCTTAATTTAAGGGAGCTGGAGGTCGAAGGTGACTCTATGTTGGTGACTCTAAAGCTAGCTAAACATCTAACTAAGATTTATCTACAATGATGACTGGTTGAGGATGGGACCGGCTCATTGGGTGCTAGTAGTTGTATCTCTTAAAAATGCCATCTTTTCTGAATTAATAAAATTCCTTTAAAAAAAGGATCCACTCTGGGGCTATGGAGTAATTCCGGGTTAAAAAAAGGAAGAAAAGACTCTTTAAACTATTGTGACACTTTAAGATCACAATCCCATTCCTAAGAAATTAGCACATCAGAATGTAACTATTAAAAAAACTCAAATTGACAAAAGAAAAGAAAAAAAAAACAATCAGATCACCCAAAATTAAAAAAAAAAAAAAAAACCCTTGGTGCTGGATATATAGAGAAACTTATTGTTTCTTTCCTTGCTTCCATGTCTGCATTAGTTTTTTTGTACTTAGAGAGAACATAGTTTGAACTTTCATGGGGATGGATCCCTAAACTGAATGGTGTTTTTCATGATTTTTATTTAATATCTGATCTTGAATTCCTGCCAAATAGTAATCACTTATTGGTGCAAGTGAGTGAATGTAAAAATAATTATTGATTGGGAAGTGTATTAAATATTCACCATAAACAGTAAATTGATCTGAAAGTTCATTTACTTGATTAACTTGCATAAACTTATTGTTTATTGGTATTCCCCATCTAATAAGCTTCCACTTGGAAGTTGGAAAATTCCCAGGCCAGTAAGGAGACAGAATCGAAAACTAATCACGTGTTATATACTTATATTGTAAAATAGCTTCCTACATTTTACTATATATGATCCATTATTCTTTTATCAGTTACCATAAACTCACTGTCATTCTTTGTTTGGTGTTCCATTATTCTTTTATTAATTACCATATGCAGCAAAGTAGTTTCCTGCATTTACTCTATATGATCCAAGCTTGAATTAGGGGACTTATAAGCCCTAATATTTCAAGTCTATAGAGAGAAAATTACACTTCATTTGTTGCCACTCAAGACTCTTCAATGACTTAAAAAGTAGAGGAAGGCCACTCGGGCCCTAGTTGGCATTGTTCCGCGGGAGTATTCCTCGCATAGAGAAAGCAAACAACTAGAATTTTGTTGTTTATGCTTTGACTAAATTTTGTAGGAGATTAAATTAACAAAATTTGGTAAAATTTTCAGTCATTTTAGTTTATTGGATTATAGGATAATGAAGGCTAAATGCAACTAGAAAAAAGAAATAAGCTTCATCTTTGCATCATCTTCTCTTCTCTATCTACTATTAATTTTTCTTATACTTTGTGATTTTCCAACTTAGATGGAAAGGGGAAGGCATCTCATACTAGCATCTATTGTCGGTGCTACAATTTCTTCGGTATATGTTGTATTGTCAGTCTTAGAAGAATACCTAAATTATATAGACAGATAGCCCTCTACTAACCGAGATGTACAAAGGGCTGATTTATTGGATCAACTTTACAAGAGAAGAGAGATTGATTGTTATAATCAATTAAGAATGGGGTGCAAAATACTTTGAGAGACCGATAGAGTAAATGATACAGTGAGGAGTACTGTAGAAGAACAAGTTGCTAGGTTTCTCCATATACTTGCACACAATGTCAAGAACCGTACAAAATGAGTTTTCATTTTGGCCGACCAAGTGAGACAGTAAGTCAACAATTCAATGGAGTCTTAGATGCAATCTTAAGTTTAGAGGATACATACTTAATACAGCCAACTAGAACAGAGGTACCTCTAGAAATTAGATACAAGTCCGATCTCTGGCCTTATTTCAAGGTAATCACTACTTCCTCTTGAATACTTTTTATTTATGCTTATAATTCATGGTGAAACAATAATACCTAAAGTGGTGAAACTGGTAACTAGCATGACTGTGCAGGAGCAATTGACGGTTCACATCTCCTTGTAAAAGTCCCAAATACAGAGGTTGCTAGGTCTAAAGGTTGTAAGTCATACCCTAGCCAAAACATCTTAGCTGCATGCTCATTCAATCTACGATTTACATATGTCTTGTCGGGATGGGAAGGTGTGGCATCAGATTCTAAGGTGTTAAGTTCTACCCTCACAAGAGAGCATAGACTTCATGTGCCATAAGGTACAATATAAAAAATCACAAATAAGGCAAACATGCATTTAATTTTGCTAGTTTACCACTATATTAATTTCATGTTTTTTGTAGTTAGATAAATACTACCTAGCTGATGCGGGTTTCCCACTAAAATGGGCTTCCTCACACCATATAGGAACACTCGATATCATTCGAAAGAATAGGGGACACACGCACCAGAAAATGTAAAGGAACTATTCAATCTTCATCATTCTTCTACGAGAAATGTAATTGAAAGGATTTTTGGAGTGCTCAAGAAATGTTTTCCCATCCTTGTCTCTGAACAACATTATCCTTTTAAGACACAAGTTGCAATTGTGAGTGTATGTTGTATCTTGCACGATCATGTCATGGGTGTTGAACCACGTGATTACATCATGAGGCAATTTGAACGAGAGGACCACACATTAGAAAGCGAAAGAGTAGATGATGATGATGAGTGTGATGATGATCAAGAAGCACCACAAATCTCTATGCCTTCTCAACGTGCAAGTAGAAATGCAGAGTCTAGAGATGGAGCTCTTCTACGTGAAACCATTGCAAATATGATGTGGAATGACTACCACTTGGCTCGGCCAGGCAATAGACATGGATGAATTAATTGTTTTTCATATATGTGTTTAGAAGTATTTTTTGTATATTGGTAGGGGTGAACATTCGGTTTATCCGATTAAAAACCGAGTTGAATAAACTGAAATTTTAAAAACCGAATTAAAAAAATAAAAACCAAAACTGAAATAACCAAAACCAAACTTTTCGGTTAAAACCAAATTTTAATAATATATACTCTATTATATATATTATATATTATATATTACATATAATAATAAAAGTTCGGTTAATTCAGTTAACCAAAATTCTAATTCCAAAAACTAAAATCCGAAATAATCAAACTGATTTAACCAAAAACCAAAAAAACCAAAACCTAATTTTTGGTTCGGTTATTCGGTTTTAATCGAATAATGCTCACCTCTAGGTATTGGTGAACTTTTCTTTCCTCTGAACTCTAAATGTTGAGAATATTGTTTTGAATTTTGAATTTTGAATTCTGAAATATGTCAAATATCCAATTTAACCCCATATAAGAGAATTTTTATTTATCTATATAATTCAATAATGAAACAATATTAAAAATTATTATAATATATATTACATAATATTAATTATTAATAATTATTAATAACAATTAATTAATGACTAATTCATTAATTATTAATAATTAATTGTTTTTATGATGAATTAATATTTATTATTAATAATTAATATTTATTACTAACAATTAATTAACTATTATTATTGATAATTGATTAATTAATAATAATTAATTATGAATTATTATTAATATTAATTAATTAGTTAAATATTATTACTAATTAACAATTATTAGTAATTAATACTTTATATTAATAATTAATAATTAATTCAATAATTATCAATCACTAATTATTAATTAATCAATAATTATTTATTTTTATGAATATATAATGCATATTTTTAATTAATCAATTATTAATTTTTGTTTTATTAGTGACTCTCATTCCATAGTTTTTGTTTTACTAGTAAGTGTGCACGTGCTTTGCACGTGGCAATTTTAGATGATGATAATGATAGTTGTAATATATCCAAAAATTTTTATAAATTTTATATATATTATTTTTTGTTTTTATATTTTATATTTTTTATTATTAATTAGATAGAGATTGCAAAATCTAAATCTGGTTACATAAATACTTCATACAAATATGTGATAATCAGATCGATTTGTAAAGTTTCAAGTATCTTTGACGAGCCAACTACTTGGCTTTTTTTTTTTTTGTAGAGTTTTCTCCTTTTTAGTATATCTTTGTTCTTTTGTTCATTTATAAAAAATTGTAAGATTTAAATAGAGGAAATCGAATGATGTGAAAAGGTAGTAGTTCAATTTACAATTTAAATCTTACAATTGAATAGGAACTAAATTCAAAAATGAGCAGTTTTTCATATTTTTAATAGTAGTATAAATATAGAATTATAGATGTGTTCAAATTTTTCTACTTTTTTTTTGTATTTTTGTGTGTAAAATAATTCTAATATATCACACTTACTTTTTATCTAATAGGATTTATATGTGATATTATACATGTGCCTAAATGATTTTTTTTTGCAAAATTTATGTATTTTTATATTTTATCATTTATTTATGATATTAAAAGTTAACACATTTAACACAAAAGTTGAACTATTTATTATTAATTTTTATATTTCATTTTTGGTTAGATCTAAATTATGTATTTCATTTTCATTATCAATAAAAATAATTATTGTTTATTACACTTGTTTTTTTTAATTTAATTAATAAAAATATCATAAGTGTGTCTAATTTTATCTACATTTTTTGTAATTTTCTATATTTACTTTTATTTTAATTATTTATTACCAAACTATGGCGTCATAGGTTGATCAATTTGATTCGGATGGTTGAATTGCTTAGCTACCACTTGGATAAAAAATGATTTTATTTTTTAGTTAGTTTTAAAATATATTGTATTATATTGTTACAAATATTGACATGTATCTAATCAATAACATTTATTAGTGTAAAATAGCTTCAAACTATATGATTTAATACCTTAAGTATTTAACTTAATGAGAAGGGATTAAATGAGGTGGAAAGTAATAATTGAATTTACACTTGCAACCCTTACAATTATAGATGAATTAAATACACAGATATAGGCATTTTAGTGGACATTAAATCTGACGTTAAGTCTAATAAAATGACTTTTATACCCTTTCTCAAACAAATAAGTAGAAGGTGATTTTAGTCCAAAAAAGTTTCATATTGCATCCACACTTTTATATATAGTATAGATTATTACTTATTTCATGATTTTAGATTTTCAACAAAAGATCTATTATAATTCATAGATGGTTCTAATCATTTGAAGCATTCAATAAAAACAACAAAAATGCAAATAGTAATGGAAAATATAATTAGTTTTTCGTCATAAAAGTTTTTAGCTTAGTCTATTAGTCAACAATTAAGAGAATTTGAGACGTTATGATATTTTATCGTGAGAGAGATGGGTGCAAATGGATCGGATCTTGATCCGATCCGATCCTATGAAGATCCGATCCGATCCTATTTGGTCAACTTCATATCACCCTTGTTTCGATCTTCGGATTAGATAATATGATCCGATCAAAAATCGGATTGGATTTGGATCACCCCTATCTGATCTCGATATATATTATATATTTATAAATATAAATATATACAATACATATATATGCTATTTATTTATTTTGTAAATATATTTTTATAAATTTGTTATATTATTTATTTTTTATAAAAAACATGTATATATATGATGAAAATAATTAAAAAATACTTGTATTTTTGGCTTTTACTTTATTTAAATTTATTTTTCTTTTAATAATTTATTGATTTTTAAAGAAAATAAGTTGAATCAGATCAAATCTGAAGATCCAACTTATCGTTAGGATTTGAATTCAAATTGAATCCTATCAAGTCTAATTGATTAGATTCAACATGAATAGTGTCGTATCAAATTCAAATATACCCTGATTCAAATTCGATATGATCTGTTTGCATCCTAAATGAGAGATATGCCAGGTTGGGCCTAACCCCACCTTTAATTAACTTTCGGGTTGGGTTAGGGTTGGGCTTTGATTGACCTTAACCTATGTCAGCCCAACTTGCACCCCCTATGCTTTATCACTATGTGAGAGATATTGTGACTTCCAATTCTACAAAGAAGCCTTCAATTTATGAATAACCAACCTCTATCCAACTTGTTTTCATCTTGATGGATCTAAAATAATAACCCAAATATTTCCCATCCCCCTTCATCATTCTCACACCAAGATACCTACAATTATTAAAAGTACAAATGAAGATGTGATTTTTTTATTGACTAAAATGCCCATATTTGTGTATTTAGTCAATATCTAATTATGAGGGTTGTAAACTTAATTTAAGTTATTACTTTTTCACCTCATTTAATCCCTTATCATTAAGTCATATTTTTAAGGTATTAACTCCCATTCTCTTATTAAATCATATATTTAAGTTATTTTTTACTAATAAATGCTATTAATTAGATCTATGTCCAAAACTTTTAGCAATATAATCCTATATCTTAAAATATACTCAAAATCAAAACCATTCTTTATCCAAGTGGTGACTAAGTAATTCAACCATTTGAATCAAATTAAAGTAGTGGCCATACAATGATGGCCATACAGGGGAAGATGCTTTATCTGCCAAAAAGATTTTTAAGTCACTTCTCCAAATTAAAGCATATCTCGAAAAAGAGTAAAAACCAATGGTCATGCAATGATAAATTAACTGACAAAAATTGGGTGAAAAACCTCTCATCACCATTCCATACGGTCTTACGCCTTAGAAAGATCAATTTTCAAAACAAATGCACCATATTGTCCTCTTTTTTTGTAAATGGTTTCCAAAATTTCAGATACAATAATCCAATGGTCAAGAATTTGTCGGCCTGGAGTAAATGTTGTTTGCATTGGTGAAATCAACGGAGGAAGTAAATTCTGTAATCTTGAAGTGAAAATTTTTGTTACTATTTTATAAGTAACATTAGTGAGTACTCTTAGGGGATGTCAATTTCGTAGGATTTTTCGGGTATCCAACCCGTTTCAGCCCTAATAGGATCCGTTTATCAAAATCCTATAGGGTTTTGGATGGATTTAAGTTTTGACTTTAAGGTATCCGATACCCAATGCCTGGGATGCATAAATATGAACCTATTATATTATATATCATGCACACATTTATAAATTTTAAGTACTGAGATAATTATCCTATTATTAATATTATATTTGTATAAATTTCTTGGGATTAAAACCATCATTTGATATAAATTTGGATTTGATAAATTATTTATTTCATTTAGTTATAAAATTCTAATTTTAAATATATATTTTTTTAATTTTTAATTGAAATTATTAATCATATAAATAAATTGATTGATTTGATGAATACAAAAATTAATAAAATCTATTTTATTTCATTAAATAACAAAAGAGATTTTGTGCATTAATTGATTTGGGTTCAAGTCACACTAAAAGCATAGCTTTTTAGTAGAAAACATTTGGTGAAGCAATTTAACGGGTGGAATGGATTTAAAACGGGATGAATTTGAAAAATTGAAAAGAAAAATTAAACGGATTTGGAACGGATTTAAAATCAGGGATAGGGAAATGGGTTGGGCAATTTGGAGGGATACCCTATTCATTGCCATTCCTAAAGTCCAATAGGTCTGAAATCCTTTTCACAAACTCAGCACCGTGTTTTTTTGGTCTGAGAACTATGTTAGTCCCATTAATGGAATTAATATCCTGAGGGTCTTTGGTCGATCGGTCCTACTACAAATAGAGCCGCTTCTTCTTCAGTTGTAGGAACAGCACAGGAAATTATTATTGTATAGGGTAACATCACAAGGACCAAATTCTTCATCAGGAATGCCTGCACACTGGATCTGAAGAGGCAAAAAGATCAAGAAAATAATCTCGAATAGCAGTTTTAATCGTCAAGGGATCAGAAGACCAATTGCCATCTGAATCTTTGAGCCAATAAATACTATTTTTACGCTTCCTGTTGAAAAAACTTACTATTTCTGTCACCGACATGCAACCAGTTACACCGTGCTCTGTCACCAACAGCCTTAAGGAGTCCGAGCGTCAGCGTTTAAGTCTGCGTTGAAGTCTGTGTTTAAGCTGGTGAGAGAACAACGAACCTTTTCATTTCTCCATCCGATTTACTGATCAGATATTGATATAGTGTTATTTTGTTCTTTTATTTAGTTATTCTCTTGTTAAAAGATCCTGACCATCATCGTTTTTAGATCCCCTTCAATGTATCTCTGAAAGTGAAAGTAAGATTTCTCCTGTACCTGATTTTCATTTTCAAATACTGCTGCAATATTTCTCCTGTACCTGATTTCTTTCAAACACTAATTGCATACCCTATTGACATATTACTGGCTCATGTCTCCTAGACCCATCATCTGTTCACACTGGTTGGAATCTTCTTCATATCATCAATTCGTCCTCAAGTTGATGAGTGATATGGAGAGGAATTGTAGTCTAACCTTGTCGTGCATCGAATTGATCTTGTATATCACCTGAGATGGAGCAGGGAATGGGCTGCCCCCCCCCCCCCCCCCCCCGCCCCAAATAAATAAATAAAAAATTCCCCTTTCACTATGGATGTGACTAAGTTGCCTTGAGGGACATAATGAGTAACAAGATATCCAACTCCCACATTTTTTTCTTGTACAAAATGATAGTCTAACTCTGTATTTTGTCCTGCAGTTTTTTTTTTTTTTTTTGGCAAATTCTATGCCAATACCATGCAAAATTCTTGGAAGTATAGTTACTTCTAGTTAATACAATGCCATTTACACAGAGTTATAGAAGAATGGTACATTTAGGGGATAGTGTAAAATGAACAACATCATGTAAATTACAAAAGAAGTCTAACTAGTTTACATATAACAAATGAGTAGAAAATCTGTGAAACCAAGATTTGGAGTTTTTATATATGTTTGGCATTTGCAAACATAATGCAATATTTTGCATCTTGAAAGCCTGGTGTTTTTTCTTCCCACATGTACACTAGCTCCTTGAGAAACCTATGAAGATGTGCATCTTTTTTATGTCTAAATTGTTAGATTTCCCATTTGAGAGTGAAAGCAATTGTCAGAACTAGCTATATCATTTGTGCATAAAGCAGGGTTGAAAGTTCTTTAGAAGTCGACATCTTGCACTTGGTTAAACCAATTAGCAAAAATACATGCTTTAAGGTCCTCTAATGACTCATATACTTTCAATCAATGTTTTAAAACGTGGAGGTGTGACCCGAGGTGTTCCACTACCTAGAGGCGTGAGGCGTAGTTCAGAACGCAAGAGGCGTAAGCCTCCCGAACACAAGGAGGCATAAGCCTCCTTAAGAGGACAGGGGTTAGGAGGAGGATGAAGAGAAAGGGGGGATCTCATTTTTTCTTTATTTTTAATAAAAATATTTTATATTAAGAATAATAAAGATGCATAACATTAGTTGAAGGGGGGGGGGTCTTGTTGAAGCGGAGCAAGACCCCCTAACTCAAAAAAAAAAAAAAAAAAAACAAATTGGGCGGGGAGGTCTGGGGGGGCTTCGCCCCCCAGCCGAAGGGGCAGGGGGCAAACCACTTTCTTTCCCTTATCTTTTGTTCCCTTCTCTTTCCTTTCCTTCTCTCTTTTTTTTTTTCTTCTCTTTCTTTTTCTTTCCCTTCCCTTTCTTTTCCTTTCCTTTCCTTTCCTTTTTTTTTTCTTTTTTCTTTTCTTTTTCTGTCTTTTGATATCAGATGTGCATGAGGCGCATGAGGCGTACGCCTCTAGCATGTCTCATGAAAAAAGCGCAAGAGGCGTACGCTTCTTGCACCTGAGGTGTACGCCTCAGAGGTGTCAGCGCCTCTGGCATACGCCTCAGGGCGTTTTGGGAGCGCCTCGCCTGGGAGGCGTGCCTCTAGGCGTACGCCTCCCATGCCTTTTAAAACACTGCTTTCAATTTCATTTTGGCATACATACACTACCAACAGTATTCATGCTAGAAAGTACAAGGAACCATGTCTAAGTAGATTAATCATTTAAAATCTCTAACTTTTCTTTCATTGCTGCTAGAAAATTTGGATGTTTAAGAGCTGATCTAACTGTTTTAGATTCAACAAAAAAGGTTGGCTATCGGAACTAGGAATTCTGTTTTCAAATGGTGGTATCCACTGCCACCTTTTTTGGTGGATTGAACAAGTCTGCAACAGAAAAGATACCTCCTGCCATTCCATTACAATGTTGTAGTTATTCTGTTTTCTTATACAACACTTATGATATGGTTACATATGTTTTTTCTTTTTCTTTATTTTATGCATTCCATTCCCTGATTCCCATTTTCTTTAGTTGATACAACATTTTCCCGGCCCATTGATAACCATATGATATGGACTAGTGTTGGCTTTAGAGCAGTAATTGGTAAGTGTAAGAGGCTTTGATGTAGGGTAATCCAAAAGAGGAAGTTCAACTATACTAAAATTTCCTAGATTGATGGTACTATCACCCAAAACAAAAAGCAGAAAATAGAGAAGGAAAAATGTGGTAGAGAATAAGGTGGTTAGGTGAAAAGATTACTATACAATCCTGATCTTCAGATTGGAATCTCACAAATTAAAGTGAGAGTTGATAGTGACTTGGCATCATAGAAGATGGGTCTCACTCAAAGAGCAATAAATATTGCAAAGAGAAAAATGATTCTTCGTTTAAAATTGAAATGGAGGATATGCCTTTCAGAGATCTGATTGGGATCCTCTTATTGGAAAGACTTTACAAAACAACTAATGCAGATACATAACATATAAAACATCTAGGGAATTTGGCTTCATGCTAACCTTTATCTGTCATTTCTTATTAAAGACATGAAATCTTGTAAGGAGTTGATGGTGGAATGTTCCAAAGTTGGAACTCTGTGGGTTCTCTTGTTTTATTCCAGTTGGATTATGGTTAGAGAAGTGGGCAGAAAAAAGAAGAAAAGCAAAACAATAGGGTTTGTGTGGAACATGCTTTCTTCTTTGTTTTACTGGTTCTATTGGCTTATGTGGGCTACTTTGAGAAATGTGTGGTTGTTGGTTATTAAGACCATGTTCCGTGACTGCCATTGAAGATTAAAGGTGTTTGTTTTGCTAGATTATGATTTGTTCTATTTATATTCTGTTCAGAATCATCATGATAAGGTGTTTGTTTTGACTTGGCTAGCTAGTAATTCTGGGCCATCTGCTGTATACCATTTATGTACTGCTATTTCCTTGTTGCTAGTTGATCATAATCCATATTTCCTAGTTGCTATTGTCAAATTTTGGCACTTGGAGAATTTTACTAGGCTTAGCCAGTCGAGAATAAACCGAAACTCACCCCTACCAATACCAATATACCTCTTAATATAATTATTGCACTTTCAGAAGTCAAACGTCAGAGCAAACGAACAGACCCTAACCCTAACCCAATCATCAACTTGTTTTTTAAGGTTAGTGTTGGATTTGGGCTAACCCGGCCCAAGTTGCAGCTCTAATAAAACAATTTTATTTGAATGTGTGGCGGCATCCATATTTAACTACTTACTGTCCACTCAATTATTATCGAAAGGATTTGGGCTAACCCGGCCCAAGTTGCAGCCCTAGTAAAACAATTTTATTTGAAAGTGTGGTGGCATCCATATTGAACTATTTACTGTCTACTCAATTACTCTCCAAAGTTTATTTGTAATAACATCATTGCCCTCGAGGGTAGGCTTAAAAAACAAAAGAAAAAAAGAAAAAAGCCCTTAAGGGTGATCATGGGCCAGCCCTAGGCAGGGCTTAGCACCTATGAGGCTATGATAAAAGTTATAGCCTGGGTCCATACCTGGTCCAACTTGGACATAGCATAGGGGTGATCATTTCAGTCTGGCCTGGCTTGGCCCGTACAAGCCCAGCCCTGAAAATCCATGCTTGAGCTTAGGTTTTTGTTCAGGCCCAGCCCAGACCTGCATAAATATGTATGTTTTATAATAATGTATACATATCTTATATATTTTATACAAAAAGATTATAATACCACATTTATAATATGTATTATATATAATATTTTACATTATATAATGTATAAAATAAAATTATATGCAAACTATATGCCATTTAATATAAAATATTAAATGTATGCAATATTTTATATATAAAAAGACTTAGGCTCAAAACCAGGATGGGCTCGACCCTGTCCCAGGCTTATATCTTAGGCCTGGACACTCAGGCCAGGTTAGGGGGCGATGGGCTACACAACCAAACCCCTAGTCCTTGGACCCTCCAACTTGGATGAAGGCTGCAGCCTCGGTACCCGATCACTAAACCAGAGTAGACTTCATTACACCAAGCAATGGTCTCCAACTGCAAGCTTCCTAGCCTTTTAAAAAATAAGATTCAATTTTGCCCTGGTCTTTTCGTGCTCAGGCTGGGTGTTTCCCAAAAGTGGTTAACCATACTTTAACCGAGTCCAAATCTGCACCCCACAACGTCCCACAGCACATCACCATGTATTGGAAATATCTTTTGATGATAGCACCAGGATTGATGATGTCATCATCGGGAGATGTTCCCAATACAAGGCGGGATGTACTGTGAGACGTTGTGGGGCGCAGATGTGAACTCACTTTAACCCGCCCGTAGTGTCAATAAGCTGGCAAGGGTTTCATAAAAGACTGCACTCCACCTTAGAAATATGAAATTACAGCTCCCTCTTAATCTACTAATAGTCCCCCATAAACCGCATCCTGTCCGTAAATTTGGTATCGATCTATGGTCAGAATTCACCCCACATGTACGGTAGAACTAAGATTTTTGGGGGTGGACTGAACAGTAAAAATCCTTTTCATAAACCGGTCCCTATGCCTATGATTTAACAATAGGCATAAAAAGGATTGCGAAATAGGATTCATATATCATGTAGGTGCCACTTGCCAGGAGAATGTCTTAGATAATGATTCCATTGGACCCCAATTCTTTGAGGAGTTGCTTTGTGCTTTTGACCCAAAAGCCAAAATTAAATCATACTTGAGTCATCTAAAAATCTAAAATCAACTGAATGAGATGATTTCATTGCTCTTCTTCATTACATTTGAGAGCACACTTACCATATAAATCAAAATCAAAATCAAAATTGATGGATTGGACAGACCAATAAGACATTGAATTGAACAAATCCATACTTAATGGTCCAAGGTATTGATTGGACCTGGTCCATCAGTAATGAATTTATATTGGATTGGGTCAAATTGGATCAATATTCGGTCCATTGATAGAAGATAAGAATATAGGTGTCAATGATCTGGATTTGGGTTAGAACCATTATAAGTTAAAACCAATTTGAACATATTGGATGGTTTAGACATTGAATTGGAACTGGTCCAAAATGGTTCAGAGTATTCATTGGATTGAACCTGGTCTATCTATAATAGATTCATATTGGACTGGATTGGATTGGACTAAATCTGGTTCAATTGATACCCCTAAAATTAAGGCCCTCCTTTTTTCGGGAAGCCATTTACATAGATAAATGCACTTATCTATGTAAATTTTCACTTATTATCTGGGTAAGTTTATTTATCAGCGTTCTTTTGTTTCTCAAATAATGTTAAACAATGACCATTTTACCTATAAACAATCATTATTAGAAGGATAATATTGTTCCATCTTGTGTTAGTAAATTTTCTATGAAACCCACTAATGATGAAAAATGAACGGGATTAATTGACTAATTCAATAACCAATTTACCCACCCTTTTTTACCAAAAGACAAATAGGGCATAAAGTGCTAGAAGGCGAGACTCCCCCATCACTTTTTAGGTGATTCTCTACCATTATACCCCCTCTCTCTCTGTTTACTATATCCTTTAAACCAAAATATCATTATTATTGACTTGATCAAGAGGCCAAGGACAAAGGTTAGAACTTAACTTAAGTAAGGGTGATCATGGGCTAGGCGGAGATGGGCTGGGCTTATTACCTATGAAAATGGGCCAAATGGCTATGATCCAGGCCCTGCCCGGACCCCCGTCATGACCCATGAATTCTATATAAGCTCGGGAATTCGGATGAATTTATCATTTCATTTCTTTGTGAAAGATAGTAGTAGTCAAAATCTTGGACCCCGATAGACTGATACCATTTCCGACGATTACAGTCCACCGGTCGTCATGTTCAGCCTCCAAATTCATTCTGTGGATACCAACCACCCGCTCACTGAATTCGCCGGCGAACAAAGCGGTGCTCCCATCGACTCTGCCTCCGCAAACCCAAACCCTAACATTCAAGAACGCCGAGGCATCATCCACCTTTTTCGCAGTGTTTCCCGCCATTCGACTTCCCTCCCACCAAACCTTGACATTCGAAGCACCACCGAGCTTTTCGTTGTTGCGGTTCCAAATCACTTGTCTTCTGATGATTTTATCCGCTTTTGCGGTTCTTACATCGATAGCGTCGTGGAGATGCTTCTCATCAGGTAGAGGTGTACAATCTTTTCTCTTGGCTGTTCAGCATCAACATTGAATTGAAGGCGTTCAGCAACTCGACCTTCTCTTTTAATATTGATTTATTTGTCAGAAATGATGGGATTGAGGACCGGTACAGCGTCTTGATTAAGCTTGTTGATCAGAAGAGTGCTGACAACTTCTACAGCAATCTCAACGGACGACGCTTCTCATCTATGGAGGCCAGTGTTCTTGCTTTCTTTTTACGAATTGGTAGCATTTAGTTATTGAGTTTATCCTTTGAGGCTTTATGTTGTTTGTTGAGTTGCAGGCTGAGGTATGCCATATCCTCTTTACGATTTCTGTGGAATATACGGAGTTAGCAGAGATTGCTGGAATGCCGCCGGTGGGATTTACGGAGTTACCTACTTGCCCTGTCTGCCTCGGTGAGTTTCTTGCGTTCTCTACTGGTCCATTTTTGTTTTGTGAGAATGGAAGTATGGAACCTCTTTCTTGATTAACATGCACTTCTCAAATTTTCAGAAAGATTGGACCAAGACACCAGTGGGATTCTAACGACACTTTGCGATCATTCTTTCCAATGTGCATGCATTTCGAGATGGACTCACTCATCCTGTCCAGTAAGTAGAGTTTATCTTGTTCTTGTTTTTTAATCTTTTCAATTTCTTGTACTTGTTTGTGATTTCTTATGTTTGTGGCCGCAGAAATCCAATTGTGTAAACTACTTCATGTTTTATTTTGTAATGATACTAAAAAAAAATAAAGGAATCTAGTAATGTTTTAGGATCTTGTGATAATTTCAAGCATAGTTGTTCACAACTCATTCAATAATTTACATCCACGTGTGATGTAGCCTAATTTTTCTTTTTCTTTTTCTTCTTTTTTTTTTTTTCATTTTGCATATCATTAATTGTTGGTTTTATTATATAATTTAACAGTGCATCTTTCTGTTGAACTTCCTATCCTCCATCACCCAAAAAAGTAATAAATATTAAAATAAAAGTGTAATGATAATAAGTAAATGATTATCTGATTTTAAGATATTTTTATTTTTGGAATACAGCATGGAGATCTGAGCAGTCTAAAGACTCTAGATAGAGTTTGTAAGTGCACTTCAAAATCTAGTAATCCTACAACCTGAAAGGGAGATTTAATTGATCTAGATAAAGAATTTATTGTGATCATATCATTTCTTGGTTACCTTCTTGTTAGTAGTTCATAGATATTGTTTTTTTAAGCTGTTCATAGAAATTGTTATGCTAAGAATTTGGAAACTTACCACTGATAAAAGCTTTCTTTTATTTTCATTTAAAAATTTTTGTTCTCTGATCTGTTTTATCCCTAATGAAATGGTAACTGTCAAAAATAGGGATTAACATGTACTAGATGGTTTTTTATTCCATTTTTGTTTATCTGAAAAACGATGCCAGCTTAGTGCCCCATGGGCATTTTCCCCAATGGAGTTTGAAGTGTTGTTTAGTTAAACCGTTTATAAAATAAATGTCTTTTTTGGGTTGTGTGAAAGATATTTGTTAGGGGAAACACCTTTTTGATGTTCCCCTATGCTTAGGCATTTTTTCACTATTCACCTGATGTGGTGCCTAATGGTCTCTAATGGAGCCTAGCTGTCAGAAAATGGTAAAAAAGAGTTTTTCAACACCTTTTCTCATTTTCAAGGAAGGTGTTGTACAAAACATTTATTTAATAAATGACAATGGAACTAAATAGCTCCCTAGTTTTTTCTTTTGCTTTGCTCAGTGTAAAATCCCTATTCAATTCTAGGTTAAAGTAGAGAAGAAGAAGAGAAGGAGGAGAAGAAGGGTTCGGCCAGATTAGGAAAAAAAATCAGTCCACCTCTAACCGGCCCACTTGTATTTATCTCCAATAACATAGTTACAAGAAAGACCATATTGTCCCTCATAAGTGATGGGACACATAACTTAAACTTAAATAAAATAGACCTTTCACTCTCAAATAGATAAACCCAAATGACCAAAATACCCCTGATTTGTGTGTTCTAACACTCCCCCTCAAGCTAGAGAGTATATGTCATATAGTCCCAGCTTGTCACAAATATAATCTACTCTAATCGAGACAATATATTTTCTTTGACATAAGTTAATTCCGTGCCTTGACCTTGCAACTTCTATTCCCAGGAAGTACTTTAGCTTACCCAAATCTTTCGTATTGAAGTGGTCCTGTAGGAATTTCTTCAACTTGTGAATCCCATTACTGTCACTCCCAGTTATGACAATATCATCCACATACACCACTAGCAAGATTTTCCCATCTTTTGAGTCATGGTTGAACACAGAATGGTCTACCTGGCACAGTTTCATCCCAAAGTCTTTTACTACTTCACTGAACCTGCCAAATCATGCACGCGGAGATTGTTTCAGTCCATAAATTGCCTTTTGGAGTCTACAAACCTTACCATCCTCCCCATGAGCAACAAACCCTAGTGGTTGCTCCATATACACTTCCTCAATGAGATCACCATGTAGGAAAGCATTTTTTTGTCAAGTTGCACAAGAGGCCAATCATACATAGCAGCTAATGAAATCAATACCCGAACTGAACCAATTTTAGCCATGGGAGAAAATGTGTCTATATAGTCCACACCATACAACTGAGAATAGTCCTTGGCCACTAACTTGACCTTCAATCGCTCCACACTGCCATATGGAAGATACTTCACTGTATAGACCCACTTACACCCAACAACATGCTTACTAGGAGGAAGAGCAGTGAGTTCCCACGTGTGATAGTGTTGTAGAGTAGAGAGTTCCTCTTCCATGGCTTGTCGCCACCCTAGGGAGGTAAGGGCTTCCTGGGCAGTCTTGGGAATGGAAACAAATGATAGCAACAATATAAAGTTGCGATGAGAAGAAGAAAGGTGAGCAGCCGAAACATAGTGTGAAATAGGATGAGAAGTACAAGTGTGTTTACCTTTCCGCAGGGCAATAGGAAGATCAAGGTCTAAGGGAGAAGAAGCAATGACAGGATTTGTCGACGAGGGCTGAATTGGAGGAGGGGCCGGTGTACACTTGTTTGATTGGTGGCCTCTCAGTAGTAATTGGCATGGGAGGTGAATCTGCATCTGGAATGGGAACCACGGGAAGGGTATCCACAACAGGGATGGGAAGAGGAACTAAGGAGGAAGGAGAAGAAACCACAGTATCTAAGAAAGAAAAAAGGAACTGATTCAAAGAAGTTGACATCGGAGCACACAAATGACTTTTGGAAGTTAGGGTTATAGCACTTATACCATTTCTGAGTCATTGAGTAGCCAAGGAAGATACATTTAGTAGTTCGTGTATCTAACTTGTCTAAACCAGGCCCAAAGTTTTGAACAAAACAAACACATCCAAAGACTCTTGGGGTGAGAGGAAACGGAGACAAGGTGGGAAACAACACCGAGAAGGGGGATTGACTTCCAGGGATGGACATGGGCATCCGAATGATGAGAAAACAGGATGTGAGGATGACATCACTCCAAAAATGCTTTGGGACATTCATATTAAGCATCAAAGACCGAGCAATTTCAAGGAGATGTTGATTTTTCCATTCATCTACACCGTTCTGTTATGGGGTGTAGGCACAAGAAGTTTGATGAATTATCCCATGGTGCTCTGAGTATTGCTGAAATGGTATTGAGGTGTACTCTTTGGCATTATCAGAGCGAAGAATTTTAATATGAACACCAAATTGGGCACGCATTTTAGAATAAATTTTTTGAAAAATAGAAGACAATTCACTGCGATCTTTCATAAGATAAATCCATGTCATCCTTGAAAAGTCATCAACAAAAATTACAAAATACTTATAGCCATTGTATGACATCACTTTGATCGGACCCCAGACATCAGAATGAACTAAAGAAAAAGGACTAGAGACACGACTATCAACTCTTGGACTAAAAGAGACTCTATGATGTTTCCCAAGCTGACATGACTCACAATCCAAAGATGAAAGATGACTCAAGGAAGGAACCAACAACTTCAGAGCCTTGAGAGAAGGATGACCAAGTCTGCAGTGCCATTGAAGAGGAGTAAGAGACGATTGAAAAGCTATTGGAGGGCCACCACCATCAAGTTAATACAATCCACCTGCCTCATGCCCTCTACCAATCTTCATCCCCGTCTTGAGATCCTGAAACACACAAGAAGAGGGATAAAAGGTTATGAAACAATTAAGTGACTTGGTTAATCTACTAACAGACATAAGATTAAAAGGGAACTTGGGAGCATATAAAGCAGATGATAAAGACAAGGAGGAGAGATCAACATCACCAACACCACAGATGGGAGATGTAGAACCATTAGCAAGAGTAACTGTTTGAGATGTGGAGGACCGAGAAAGAGAAGAAAATACATTAAGTCCCATACATATGGTCCGAGGCTCCGGAGTCAATAATCTAATGTGAAGGCTTGGAAGCCAAGCAAGCCATACTTGAATGGGCAAGGGTAGCTGTGTTCTGCTGAGATGTCTGAAGGAACTGCTCATATACTGCACGGGGTACACTCACCATCTCCTTCCCAGAAGCACCAGTAGATGTGGAGGGGATCGGGTCAGTATGTTGACTATCAATAATTGTACCACTACCCTTAGTCACAGCATGGTTAGCCCAAGTGTTGGGTGGATCATGTAAATCATAGCAGAAATTAACCGTATGCCCCTCTAATCCACAGTGTGTACACTTCCTAGGGGCATTACTTCTTCCTTTACCACGACCTCCCCCCGAGTCCCGACCTCCACTTCGGCCGCCAGCACGATTAAACATGGGACCACCACGGTTACCTGGAAGTCCACGACCACGACCACCACCTCTTTTTCCACGGCCTCCCCCTCTAGTCACCACAAAACCAGATCTGTCTGAGAGAGAAGAATGCTTTATAGACTCAATAGATGTCCTCCCAAGACGGGCAAAAACTTCTTCAAGTGAGGGAAGAGCAGACCCCCCCAGTATTTGTGCTCGGACAAGTTCATATTCAGCCTTCAATCCCACCAGAAATCTTGTCACATCAAATTGCTCACACTGTTGTTGCTGAATCTGAACATCCTGTGTCAGAGGATGATACACATTGAGCTCATTTCGGATATTCCTCAGACTTGCATAGTATTCCTCCAAGCTTTGACCGCCTTGCTTCAGATTAAAGTACTCTTGGTACAACTGATACACCCTAGTTGTATTGTCTTGTCCGGAGTACAGTTTTTTAGCATGATCCCAGATTTCTTTAGTTGTATCTAGGAACATAAAGTTCACGCTAATTTTTGGTTCCATGCTATTCCACAGCCATGTCATTATTTGTGCATCTTCTTGTTCCTAATCACTAAACCCCGGAGAATCAGAGGAGGGTTTCTCCTCTCTCACATGTTTTACTTTTTTCTTGGCCTTTAAAAACACCTCAATAGATTTTGCCCACGGCACATAATTCTCACCATTCAACTTAATAGATGTCATTTGAACATTTAGGTAATCTGGAGAAATCATAACGCCTGTTTTATTGTCATTACCATCTCCAATCGATGCCATCTTAACTAATTCACCTTCAAATATTCAGCACAACCTCACACACTTCCACAAAACTTATCTCACTTTCAGCACTACCAACTTCTTCAAATACACATTGCACATCAAATACAAAAGCTGAAATCACAATGTCATTAAATCAAACACAGAAATCAGTATAAACACCACCACACGACACAATGTTTCACTTTCAACTATTCAGAAGCATCCACACACCATTCAACATAGTACAACCACCACCACACCACTGCTGTCGTGAACTTCAGCAGTCGAAAAACCCTACTTTCAGCATACATATGAGGTAAAAAACAGAGGAGAACAAGGCCGATATGCATACTAGTCACTTCAAACCTCCACAAAAAAAATATTTTGAACCAAAACACAGCATTTACAGTCCACTATTTGGGCAGAAAAAACATAACTGTTCATACCTGTCCACAAACAGCCCTCTTCGTATCACAGAATAGAGGGCATCTAGTACACAACCTCAACGACCACCACCACAGTAACTGGAGGCATACTCACCTCCAAAACCACAAAACGACTACTGTTTTTTGACCTCTTGTCGAGCTTCCACTCAGGCTAGAAGAAAATCGAAGAAAGCTGAAATGGTTGATGGCGAACCCAGGAAGAAGACAAACAGTGAGGAAAGAAGAAAAAAAGGGAAAAGAGAACTAGATTTTATTGCTATGATACCATGTAAAATCCCTATTCGATTCTAGATTAAAGTAGAGAAGAAGAAGAGAAGAAGAGAAGAAGGAGGAGGAGAAGAAGGGTTCAACTAGATTAGGAAAAAAAATCAGTCCACCTCTAGCCAGCCCACTTGTATTTATCTCCAATAACATTGTTACAAGAAAGACCATATTGCCCCTCATAAGTGATGGGACAATATCTTAAATAAAATAGACCTTTCACTCTCAAATAGATAAACCCAAAGGACCAAAATACCCCTGATTTGTGTATTCTAACACTCAAAAACAATTTGATGCTGTGATGTCCATCTTGAGAATGCAAGGATGCATCTTGTAGTATACTATAATAGCTATTGGATTGTTTTTGGCACTCTATCAGGTCTTTATGGGAAGTATCCAAACCTAATTTGTGTTGTAATGATTGTATTTCTCCTAGCCACATTAGCAGTAGTTTGGCAGCAATGATTTATTAATCATACTTCTTTTAGGTTTGTCGATTTTGTCAGCAGCAGGCTGAGAAACCAACTTGCTCTATTTGTGGAACATCAGGGAATCTCTGGATTTGTGTGATCTGTGGTTTTGTAGGATGTGGAAGGTAGATTATACTTTGCAGTTCTCTTACTTCTTTAGGATCATCCATGTGGCTCTAAACTGATATAACATATGTTTTTCTATTGGTTACGTGGTTAATTATTTTTCTGTGAATATTTTTCCTATTGCCAATTTCTATCTGATAACTGAAATTGCATTGCTGATTTAGGTATAAAGAAGGTCATGCTATCAGGCATTGGAAAGATACACAGCATTGTTATTCTCTTGATTTGGAAACACAGCGTGTTTGGGATTATGTAGGCGATAGTTATGTTCACCGACTAAATCAGTCAAAAACTGATAGCAAGTTGGTAGAATTGAATGCACGCTGTAGAGGAGCAATGGATGGTGATTGTGGGACTTATGAATGCAGTGAGGATCCTGGAATTAGTGGAGATAGTAAAGTTGAAGCAGTAATAATCTATTCCATCAATTAATCCTTTTTCTAATTGTAGATGTTGACTCGTTATTTCTCTTAAAATATCATTACTAATTTAGTATTGTAGATCCCACTTGTTTGGATTCAAAACCTTTACATGATCGATGTTGCAGAGTTTATTTGATTTGACTTCATTGGGTTTGACTTGTCTAAAGTGTGGTTTGGAGGGTCCTCCTGGGATCATATTATAATGCATCATTTGCATTCTGAGGTGTCTATTTTTTTCCTATTTTGTTTCAACATTCTGAGATGTCTGAGATAGGTATATGAATAATCTTGGAATAGTTTGATGTTTTGACCTTGTTGCTCAATGGACATGCATGATTATTAATTCATGGCTATGCTTGTATTTTCTATTGATTTATGCACTTGATAACAGATCTTTGATGAATACAATCGTTTGCTTGCAACCCAGCTTGAGAATCAAAGACAAGTAAGTACAATTGCATGTTAGATCCTTTTAATCTCTGTGTGTTTCCTTATTGAATTTAGTTGGTCATGCCAAAACTCTTATATATACAAGAGATACTGTAGAGTTATGGATTTCTGGTTACAATAATTGCATTTACAGTAAGAGGTGAAGTTTAAAATGCCATTGGGTCCAGTGCTCCATTGGACATTATTACCCTGATGATCTACTAGGCTAGTAAACAACTGCAGTAGATTATCCTGAGTATTGATTGCATCAAGTTAGAATTATTCAGTTTTCTCAATTTTGGCTGAAGTTCTTAGTTCTTAACCAAACCCCAACCATCATCACTAAGAAAAAAAAGGCTTCAGCAACACATGAATGGGACCTGATTGTTCATTTGTCCCTCCTACCATCCTGTGCACTCTGCCAGGTGCACTTGGATGATACTCATACCACTTAACAGTCATTGTGGTACACTCTGGTATCTTGGGTTTCTTTCTTTGTGATAGTGATAACTTAAACATGAAGCACCTTGGAAGAGTTGACATATTGTCATGTTGTTTAACTTTCCAGTATTACGAAACTTTACTTGTGGAGGCTAAGGGAAAAAAGGAGAAGGCCATTTCTGAAGCAGTGGAAAAGGCTATATCTTTGAATTTGCAGGATATTCAGTTTAAACTTGACAAATGTGTCGAAGAAAAGAAAGCTGTTAGTGAAGTAATCTCTCTGCCTCCCTTCTTTCCTCCCTATATTTGTTCTTTTCAGTTGGATGATATACTTTTTCCTGTACCTATAGATCTCCATTGCATTTCAAATGCCCTCACTTGATCTTTCCTCTCATCTGTTTCCATGTTAGATGCATGAGAATCTTCTTAAGAATCAAGAACTCTTACGACAACAAGTTGAGGAAACTGAAGACAGGTATAGTTTTTTTCTTTCCTTTTTCATTTTCTTTTGTTTTCTCCTTTAACCTCTGGATTCTATGCATGGTGCAATTAATGTTCTTTTCATTGGGAAAACAATTGAAAACATGAGAAACAATTCTGCCTATATGAGCCTTTTTTGCGAACACATAGAAGGTTCATGGCCATGTAATTACCCAAAAATAATCTTGTGAGCTGCATCCAGGGGCTATTGCTTGATGCAATGATAAAATCTTGGGCGAAAGTCTTGGAATGTTAGCTTGAGTCTAAAGGTGACAACATGCCAAAAAACAGAGCCAAAGGTTAGGACTTTACCCGGTGCGTTTTCCCATGACATTTGATTGTTGGGACCAGCATTGGTAATGGCCTTATAGGATAAGATGCATCTCTTCTAAAATGCGAAAATTCAAGAATTACTAAACTCATAGGTTATTGCAATTTATTAATATAATAAAAGTGAATTTAATTGTATTGGACTACTAAGTATCTCGAGCCACTCATTTTTTTTTAAGTCCATGGTCAACCAAGAAAACATCTTCATCTGTTACATGGGTTCCATTTCCACATATAGAGGACGTGCATCATCATTTTGGAAAGAAAACTCTGTAATTGTCTATCCTCCAAAAGAAAAGAAGGAAATATAATAAAACAAAGCAGAACAAAGGTTACATTATTATGGAGTAATTGCTGAACAGGGCAGTAGTTTGCTAGAACTTGAGCTTAGTAGAAGGATTTCCATGGGTTAGGCTTTGTTTGGTCAAGCAGGGCTAGATAACAAATGTCAAATACAAATTTTCTGGAACTAGAGTGGGTTGCTGGTGTTATTTATGAGCTCAGTCAGTGGCAATTAGTTTTGGTTTAGGTAGTTCCGGGTAACAAATGCCAAACGCAAACTTAGAGAACCCTTGGGTTGCTGATGTTGCTTGTAAACTTCACCCAATTGGTGGTGGTTGGGTTTACTTGATATATAGTGTTGAACTTACTACGTTACTAGCGGGGACCCGTGCGATGCACGAGATTTATTAAGGAAAAGTGAAATAATGGAAATTGATAATTTAATTATTTTATTAGTATCTTTATTTTAGTAATTTGTTACAAAAAATAATTTAGTAATTTATATTAAGTATATTAATAATGTTTAATAAAATAATAAATTACTACTAATTACATAATAAATAATTATTTTTTCATATTATCCGTTAGTATTCTATTTTATTTATTTTACTTCATTAATAATTAAATTAATCTAAGCCCAAGCTCAAGGTTTAAGACTTTAAGTTAGGCTTTGGTTGATCCTCAACCTGACCCAATCCCTTAAGTTGCACCCCTAAGAGCAATGTGAAATTTGTAATTAGAATGAATCAAATCTAAGCACAACCCATGCATGCACTATTTTTGGGTTTTTAACTATTTTTAGATAAAAATTATTAATATTGAACTCGAAGGAGCTATGGGGGTTGAGCTACCCCCATTATGTAGCATAATGAACCAAAAGCATAAAAGATCTCAAGCCAGGTTTTGATAGTGTATTAACAATTTTATAGGCTGCGTAGCTTAGCCTTGCCATACCCTAAGCATAATAATATTTGTATGGGCTTGGGATAGGGCCAAACTTGCCTATGTTAATATAAAACTATGGCAACGGGGTGGGGACCATACTCCTCATCCTCGATCCCAACTTTGAAACAAATCTTCATCTTTGACCCCGATCCCTACCAAGGATAAAATATGACCCTCCATCCCCGATTCCTAGTAGAGACGGGTTCTTTGCTGGGAACCTGAATCCCTGGAATTTTTAAATTAAAATTATTTTCATAAAATATATTTACTCAAAATAAGGGATTTTTTTAAATATAAAAATGTTTTAAATATATTTTGATATAAAAAAATATCATAAATAATACTATATATAATCAGAGTTAGGGCAAGGCGAGGAATTCACTTTCCCATCTTCGTCTCTATCCTCGGTTGGGTATCACTATCAATTCTTGTCCTTGCTAAGGCAATCTCCATCCCTGACCCGATATTGAGTACCCAAAAGGACGGGGGACATTGCCATCCCTATTCATATTCAAATCTTATTAATTGGTTAATTGTTAGAAAATTATAATTTGAAATCTAACCCAAAGTCTTAAACCTTGAGCTCATGCTTAGATTAATTTAATTATGGCTATAACTTAACTTTATATATTTGTTTATATGTAAGTATTTTAAATATTTAAGTAACATTTACAAAAGATTAAAACAATTAATCATTAATAAAATAGAACAATAATTTATTAATAAAGTAAAAAATTGAAACATTTAATCATTGGCAATAAATTAATACTTTTATTTAAAAATTATTGATATAATTAATAGAAATTACTAAATTATTAAAGCATAGCATTAATAAAATAAAGATTAATTATTTTAAACAACATAGCATTCCTTATAATAGTTATCAGTTTCCATTATCAATGACAAATTCCGTGCATCACAAGGGTCCTTGCTAGTAAAACGTAAACTAACAAATTTCTTATTTTTGTTAATGTTCATTAAGTTTGATTTTTAAGTGAAATTGAAACGCTTTTATTTAGAATTTTAAAGAAACCAAATAGATAAATGGTAGTGAGAAAGGATAGTCATATCCAAACCTGATCCAACCCAAAGATCCGGTTAGATCTCACATATGGTGATTCAAATTTGAATACATTATGGAAAGTTGGATATCCAAATTGGATCCAATCTTTAATAGGTTGAGGTTAAACAGTAAAACATAAAATAACAAATTTCTTAATTAGTATTTATTAAGTTTGATTTTAAGTGAAATTGAAACATTTTTAATTAGCATTTGAAGTAAACCAAATTTCTTAACTTTTATTAACTATTATAATGTTTGAAAAACAGGATTGGAATCGGAATTAGGCCCGTTTGCTTTTCAGAAAGTTACTTACCCAGGTAAATGCAGTTACCTGGGTAAATTTTTCCTGGGAAACACTTACCCGGGTAAGTGCATTTACCCATGTTCTTTTATTTCTCATGTAAATAAGGCAATGGCCATTTTAGCCATAAAAATCCATTATTGAAAAGGGCATTATTGTCCCATTCAAGTGTTGGCAACTTCCCCCCTAGGTGGGAAAGTTATTTACCCACCTAGGAGATGGGTGTTACCTACTCGGGTAAGTGATACCCAGGAAAATAAACTTTCCCTGGTTCCCATGTAAATCTGAAAAAAGAACATGGGATTCTTGGTCAATGGGAACCAAAACCCCATTGACCAACTTTTCCCCCTCTAAAAATCCGAAAAAGGAAAACCCCCTTAGAATCACCTATTCCTAACGCCTACTTGGTTTAGTTGGGAATTGGAATTGGATTTTATTAATATTTCAATACTTTATTATATTATTATGTTTTATTTTCTTATTAGTTTATTAATATTCCGTTAATTTATACTATTATTACTTTAATTATATTATATCAATATTAACATTATTACTTAAATATTATTATATTATTAATAATATTATTACTTTACATTGTATAAATAAAACATTTATACATTATTGTATTTATTTATTAATAATTTATTATAGTACTATTATTTTATTACTATTTTACTAATATTTCTTTAATAGTTTATTAATATTTTATTAACACTTTTATCGTGAATCTCTTTAAAACTCTTGAATGGGAATTCCATTATCTAGGGGGGCCTAAAATACCCAAATGTTCCAACTCTCTTTCTTTAATAACATATTTCATTATTGCTCTCTTGAATGAGATTTACATTCCCTATGGGGCCTAAGAAACTATCTAACATCTCTGTCTCTCATTTTTCTCTTTAATAATACGATATTTCTCTCTCTCTCTCTCTCTCACACACACACATACACATTGATACACTGTTAATTCTCTCTCTAATATAATATTTCTCTCTTTCTCTCTTTAATAATATAATGTATTAATGATAATGATTACTTTATATTTTTAAAACAAAAGAAGATAGAAAAATAGTTTCTCTCAAAGGAGAGAGATGCTGACATAGATCGTCTAATTATATATATTACCATTTATAAAAAAAAAAAAACTAGGGTGTTATTAGTTGGGTTGGGCCATTATGGGGAATACAGTCTTAGGATTTTTATACGGGTTGTACTCTTTTTTGTAAAGTCAGATTTTATTTAGTGTTAATTGTTAATTGGGTTTCAATTGAACAGTGAACAGTTAATGAAGTAATATGAACCATTTATAAAAAAATTAATATATATATAAATAGATATATACTTTTATTTTTTTATTTTGTTTTAGAGCAATGCTTTAAAAAATAATTCGGAATCGGAACCGTTCTGGCCATCAGTTTCTGGATTGATGGTTTGACTGTCCGGTCTGAATGGATGACCCTTTTTGACAAAATAAATTAAAACAAAATAATAATTAAATTTTAAAAATGGTCAGAAACCGTTGAACGGGTCAATGGTTTGACTGCCTGGGTCAATGGGTTGTTGACCGATTTAACGGTTTTTGGTCAAAGATTGGGTTTGGGTAAAACGGAATCAGTTGCCTGGATGATTCCTGGTCCGACCGTCCGGATCAACAGCAAAAACCATGTTTAGAGGGAAGAATAGATTTGATCTAAATCTGGAAATTTGAATTTTTATTTTTGTCAGTTTTCTTGGAATGAGTGTCAATTGATTTCTCTTCCCTAACGAAAGGTCTTGCTTGATATCCCCCAAAGTCTAGGATGTTTTTAACTGCTATGTTCAAGGTGGAAAGAAAGAATAGAGTTGGGAGGGAGGGAAAACCAAGAATAAAGTCGAAACTTGACACTGTCAAACATTTTTGGTGCCTCGTTATCTGCTTTGGGATCCAGCATTGGGATCTGCTGATATCTATTATCAGGATCCAGAAGGAATGTACCTTCAAGCATGTAAATACGGGCCATTTATTGTGTTCACCCTCCAGTCTACTGAAGGCAATCAGCAGAACTGGAGTGATAGAAACACATGTACCATGATTCAAAATTTCCGAGGTCACAGTTTTCTGACTTATTTGTCAAGCAGCATCCACAGTTGCCATGATATCCCAAATATCCACACTCCACTGTTGATGGATGATATCGTATGTAGTCAACTATAACGATCCAACTTAGGGGTGATATCACTACCACACCTATCTAAGTGGCCAACCAACTTAAGGGGTGCTCGTTAAAATGATTGGTTTTGCTTTTCAAAGCAAAAAAACAACTTCCATATCAAAAAAATCAATATATTTTTGCTGATGTGGCAGTTGTGTATTTAAAAAAAAAAAACAAAGTCATATATGCTGGCCCCCCCTAATAACCAAGTGGTAGTTCGGTTGGCATGTTAGGTAGGAATGGCAATTTTCCCCATGGGTATTCGGGCTCCTCGATCTAATAGGGTCGGATATGGGAGTACTTTAGCAGGGTCAGGGTCGGGAATGGGGTATCCCGAAATCCCTGGTCGGGTTTGGGGACAGGGATGGGGAATGCACTCCCTGCCCCAGCTCCAATATTATATATTATTCATTTATTTGTAAGAGATTAAAACTTTTAAGACAAAAACTACTCATTCTAAAAAAGTAAAAAACACTCGAGACTATCGCTGAGTCTTGACTACCACTCGGAAGACAGATGTGAGAGGACAGAGAGTCTCAAAGAATTCTAGCTCTTCATTCTTCCTTCATTTATTGTTGTCGATTGCCGTCGCCATTGCCCGTCAGACATTGGACGTTTATCATCGCCGACTATAACTCAACAGAGGACAGAGAAAGACTCAAAGAAGAAAGAACTGAAAACTAAAACCTAGTACTTCAATCTTTCTTTTTCTATCGTTGCTGACCGCCATCGCCGTTGCCTATTCGATGTCTATTGTCACCGACCGCAACTCGCAACGATCCCCCCCCCTCTCTCTCTCTCAGTCTCAGACACTCAGTCCCTCTTTCTCTCAACTTTCTCTCTCTTTTTCCCTCAGTCTTGGGGATTTGAATCTTCGACGGGGAATTAATCCATTGGGGTCAGGGATGGAGGAGAATTCCTTTACCTGACGGGTCTGGGACAGGGATGGGGGATGATTTGGGGGTCGGGGTCGGGGATGGGGAATGTAATTCCTGCCCCGAATCCATCCCATTGCCATTCCTAATGTTAAGTGGCAGAGACGTAGACTCGAATCCTGCTATTATCACCTACATTGAAAAGTTAGTGTATTGCGTTAATTACAAAAAAAACACCCCTTAATAAGAGGATGGGTGCGGTTGGACTGTTGCCCATATGCAGTTTAATTTGAATTACTATTATCTGGCTGACTTTTTATATTTATTTATTTATTTATATCTGTTTTAGGGAAAGGTCAACAATGTTGTCGATGGCTGTGAAGATGAAAGATCTGGAAGAACAGGTTTTTGCAATCAGTTATGAATTTGGTTGTGTTTAAGCTAGTTAAAGCTGTGATTTACTTATTATTAGCTCCACATGTGGGTTAAATACAGATCAGAGATCTCAGTGTCTACATTGAAGCACAGAAAACCGTTGCTAACTTGCCAGATTCAGATGATATCAAAGGTGGAACTCTATTGCCTGTACGACAGCAATCATCACCATCACCATCAACATCAAGCACAAGCAATACCAAGAAGAATAAGAATTCAAGGACAAACAGAAGGCGGAAGTGAGGTTTTCAATGAGTAGTCACATTATTTTTTCTTTTTGTAAATAATATACAGCTCCATGCAATCAAGATTTTTGTTTGGCTGCGTCAGTCCCCAAGAAGATAAAGTGAAAGGAATATAGTCTTGTAAACTTGAATATTTTTCACGCAATACAATGTATGTTGAGAACTTGAAATTTACCTTACCCATCAAAAAACCTGTATGTTCAGACTCTGAAGAAAATTTTTAATAACTGGTGATTCGTAGGCAAAAACTTGATGAAACTCAGAATCTGTTGAAAGTTAGAATCATAACCCAGTATGTTAAGATACGAATATGGGAAAGACGGATTCTAAGATATGTGACGGAATGATTAAGGATGTGCATGATCGATCAAGACGATCGATCATAAATACTAAAATTCTAAGGACCATTAAATCTGAATACTAATGTTTTAGGAAAAAAAAAATTGAAAGGTATGATTTTAATTTTCTGTGCCAACAAATACGAAAACAAAAATTATTTTCTATGCCAATTAAAGAGAAACCGGATCTGTGCCCAATAATAAACGCTTCCAAATGGATAATGATTTGGTTAAATATAATAAAGATGAGAAATAAAAATAAGAGAAGGAAAAATATATTTTGATATGTAAAAATACAAAAACTAAGAAAAATTAAAGAAGAAAACCATTTTTAACTTTGGTGAAGTTCTTCTAAACAACAATGGTATAAGTTCTTCAAATTTATAACAGCTAAATTTGAACCGAGTGGCTTATTGCGAATAAGTTATCCGCGAGGCTGTGGGCTGCTTAATGGAAGTTATACTTCTTAATATTTGATTTTACAATTATTTTATGGAAAAATTCGCGATAGGTACTCTATACATGTGTTATTTAGAACTTTTTAAAATGTCAAAATTATCCTTAAAAATAAAATAGACTGTTCATCATCATCTTTCTTAAGAAAATGAAACAAACCCTAACGGCCGCTGGCTACTTCGCTCTGCTGGATGCGACGGATCCCGTGTAGGCGAGCACAGAGGCAGAGTAGAACAGGACTTTTGCTTTTTAATGCTGGAAGTAGTGGTATCTTCCGTGCATCGGATCCCGTCGGATCAATCCTGCACCATCTCGTATTCTCTCTGCGACAACACAAAAATGCCATAAAACACGAGCACAGAGGCAGAGCAGAATAAAACAGATCACGGAACCCATGAAATGAAACACAGAGAGTGAAGAAACCCAACTTCTGCTTTTTAATGCTCCTCTCCTCTCCCTCTCTGCACATCTATCTCTCTCTATATATCTTTTCTGAAAATTCGACCTCCCTTTTCTCCTTTCTTTTTAATTTGTTTTGTGAGGATGATTATTTAAATTATTATTTCGAGGGAGTGGGGGGACTTCGCTACGAGTTCCATAGAATGATTTACCGATGAAATGGCTGTACATGGCTCATAATAACAGTAATTGCAGCAAGAACAACAGCGACAATAACTTTAAAGAAGAAAAACCAGTTTTACTTTTCCATGATTTTCTAGGCATGAACTGAAACCGCTGCTGATCTTGGTCAGAGACCACAGTGTTCGCGCCGGCGGTCCAACAATGAGGCGAAGTAGAGCTCTTGCTCGCGGCTCTACTTCATTCTTTTTCAAAGCCCTGCTACTACTCGAATTCATTCCTCTCGGTAAGTGAAGCTCCCTCCACCCGCCGCCCTTCGGTATCTTTCATTTCAGTAGTGGTTTGATCCATCCGCACGTCAGGGTGGCTGGTGGTTTCGGGATCCGGTAGAGGAGAAGAGGAGTGCCGCCACTGTTCAACGAATGAGACGATGAACAGTGGTGGTGAACAGTCATCGTCAAATAGTGGTTGATTCAGGGAGTGCAGTACCTGATTTCAGCAGGTACCTAATAGCTGTTCAGTACCTGATGTTGTTGATCCAGGGAATGCAGATTTCAGCAGAGGTTTGATTCTGGTTGGGCTCATCATGAATTAGGTCGGGTTGGCTGGTGGTTTCGGGATCCCGTAAAGGAGAAGAGAAGGAGTGCCGCCGCTGTTCAACGAAGGAGACGATGAACAGTTCATCGTCAGATAGTGGTTGGTTCAGGGAGTGCAGTACCTGATTTCAGGAGGTACCTAATAGTTGTTCAGTACTTGATGTGGTTGATCCAGGGAGTGCAGATTTCAGCAGCGGTTTGATCCATTCCAGATGGTGCAGGAGAGACTTGCTGGTCGGGGCGTTCGACAATCGTGGTTTCTTTGTGTAGGCGAGCATTCTCAAGAGCGACAGAAGCGCTTCGAATGACAAGACTTAAGGGGCATTTGTGTCTTTTCTCATAATACTTAACGATGAGTTGACGCCAGATATTGAATTGCCGCAAAATGAAAATTGGGTACTAGATTATTGTATTTTAAAATTACGGATATTAAATTAGCATTCGACCTAAAGTACAACATACCTATAATTGTCACAAAATGACGAAACTTATAGTATTCTATTCAGCCACGTTGACCATTATCAAACATTTAAGTTGGACTTATTTTAAAAATCTTAATTGGAGAATGCAGATTTCATCATCATGATAATAAATTAATAGTGATCATTAGATATCAAGATCACGTGGCCTAATGGATAAGGCGCTCGCCTCCGGAGCGGGAGATTGTGGGTTCGAGTCCCACCGTGATCGTCTATTACCACTTTTCACAGAGAAGCCTTTTTTTTATGACAAAAAATAAAAAAAAAAAAGCACAGGGTTGTTTTTTTTCTTCTTGGTGGAGAAACTGAAGTGACTTGTCTTCCTGGTACAAATACAAATCATCTATTCTGGTCGTCTTGTTCTATTAAAATCTTTGCAAGGATGAAAGTTGGAATGATTACTAAAAGCCAAAGGATTGATAATCGCTTTTTCATTGTTCTGTCCTGATACTTGATAATTGTTCTGGAATGTAGTAAGTAGAACTGATTTTCACATAATACCCACGCATGATGGTTCCAGTAGTAAATAGTTAAAAAAGGAGGAACCCCAGACAGGAGTCAGGGATACAGCCCTAACATGGATGATGATCTCAGTGACCAAATTCATAATTAAGACTTTCCATTTGAAATTTGGGTTTATAAGTTATAACTTATAACAACAACAATCAGGAGGGATTCAGGAAATTTTCTTGGTTACACAGTTCTTACTAGGATTATTGGGTTAACCATTTATATAATTCGAATTTAGGCTGTTTTATTTCTTTTTTTCTTATTAATAATTTGTTAAATTTTACATAGCTATGACTAATCAAATCCGGCTAATCAGATATAATTAAAGGAGGGTGGTGGTATCCATTTGCATCGCAGATAAAGAAGAGGGTTGCATCAAGTTGGCAACTGGCCCACATTAGGCTGCATTTAGGCACACTCTCATGATCATAATCCTAATTTTGTCTTTTTGTGCATTAAAGAGAATGGAATGAAAAAACAGGATTGATGTAGCCGACCCAATACAGTTGGGAAAAGGCTTGGACGATAATGATGATGATTAGACTGCATTTGGTATAGATTTCAGAAAATTGGTTTGAATGTTTTTTGTGATTCAAAGAATCACTTACGAGTTTCAGTTCATGTTAATTGCTGGAATTGATTCTTTTTTCTGCACTCAAAACTCACTCTAAGATTTGATTTTTGGTTTCAAAAAAGAAACAGTTTTGGCTGGGAACTCATTCTTCAAATAACGATTCTTTGGAATGATCTATAATGTCTGCATGTGCAGGAGCTTCAAAAGCCTGTCTAAATATTGCAATGATGTGTGCCCCTGAAAATTGCAGTGCTTCACATTCCTGAGTCACAGGTTTTCCAGAAAAGCATGAAATGGTAGAAAATTCAGAAGGGTCTATTTACATGTTAACTGGTACAAAGAAGGTTTGGAACATCAACACAGGCAGCCAAAACACATCAAGATCAGAGATATTAACATCACCTGCCATAGCAAAACCATCAGCATTAATTACAGCTACTCATTTTGTTCCAACTCTGACAAGAGTGATGACCTTATCACTCGAAGCATGTCCGTGAGTGATACAAGTCCCACAAGCAAACCTTGTTGGTCCACAACCCAAACTCGGTGAACATGAGCAACCACAGCCTTGTCAAGTACTTTAGCAAGGCTTGTATCGGGGTAGCAGCTCACAAGCTCTCTTGCTGAATGGCCTAGATCATCTGCAACACCATTGGGTGCTGTTGAGGCTTTCTCAATGAACTCTAGAACGCCAACAGACAAGCAGGACTGCAATGAAGCAATTGGGCATCCCCTCAGATCAGTTGCAGAGAATGTGCCTATGAGCTTCCTCCCTTTTCCCTACAGTATTGGCAAATAGAAAGTCAATGCTAAATGCTGCAGAACAACAAGAAGCAGAACTTAATTCTGGAATTATATCATATGATCTTAATAGGCTATTGAGTTTGAACCAATCAATGCTTTCCCTCCTTAAAATTCAACCAAAATTGAATCATCCAATTAAACTCTAAGCCCTCTAAGCCCTTGAGCTAGTGGGTTATCACCCATATGAGGTAATAAATCAGAAAACTATGCAAACCAGAGAATCCCCAAAATAATCCAATTGTCAAATTCATCTGCTCTACTGATCAGAAGACTGCACTAGAGCAATCTTTCCTTACATTGGCATTTTGGGAATCTGACAGTACTACTACAGATTGATGCATACCACTGAAAAACAAAGAACTCAACAACAACATACATGCAACTTTCTGTTACTAATGCAGATAATGTAGTCTTCGGTGCATCAGTCTAAAGAATAAAATCCGGCTACAATGCGATGCAGGACAAGATCATTAGAAGAAGCTGAGAAGACATACATAGATAAGCTGCGTGTGATCTTCCTCCACAGCTTCTGAAGCTTCGATGATGGGAACAGCATTAAGGGAGGCAGTCCTCATGCATCTGATAGTATCTATAACTTTTGCCCGATTAGTTACACCAAAAACATTATCAGCAATGGCGCCCAATTCCCCAACACTGCGCGAAACGATTCGGCCCATTTCAGATCCGTGCAACCTCAAGAAACTTAACACATCCATTTGAGTAAGCATCTGATAACTAGACGCGGATTCCGTCAGTTCTGCTCCAGAGAGGCGCTGCGTATAGCCGTCCACTGGAACCAAAGCACGGTGGATACCCTTGCTCAACACTTCCATGCAATCTAGAATGCTGCAATTCCAGGAAGAAGGAAGAATTAACAAGATCAGACAGTCATCCAACATTTTATTCGCGGAACAAGGACAGAAAACGAACAGAGCAATCTGTGCTTCTCTTCGATAGCTGCTCTGTAGATGGACGACCAAGTAATTATGACGTTTTCAGAACAATTCTACTTGGATAGACAATATTAGCTTCTTTCAGCCATCCAAAAAACAGGAATAAGGTATGGAGTCTGGACTTCTGGGAACAAAGCTAGAGCATGGGTTTGGCGTCCAAAGCTAGATCCATTCTCTGGAAGGTGGGTTTTGGTTGCAGAAGTCAGACATAGGCGTGTAGCTCTCTCTCTCTCTCTAGCTATCTGGTAATAGACAGTGATGTTGAGTAAGTGAGAGAGAACTTGCCTGGTGTTGGGGTTGAGAGTCCACAAACTGAGACCTTCAAGGCAATGGCCGATGATGGATGAGACGGGAACAGACATCCGCTTGTCCAGGTCGCCGCAATCGCCGTTTTCGGCTATGTGGGTCAGGACGTCAAGCATGTTGACCATACCGATGTAGTGCTTCCGTGGAGCGCCGTTGAGCTTGTCGGACTCCAGGATCATGGACCCACCGGCGCCGATCCAGTGGCCAGGCGGAGCAGCCACGGGCACGGCCACCACACGGTTGGCCACCAAGGCGTTGATCGTGTGGGTCAGCGTAGCCATGTAAGGAACCTCCACCAGCTTCCTCTTCTGCACCATCATATCCTTCACCTTCTTCTCCCTCCACCATTGACGACCTTCGAGACATTGCTCGATGTGAGTGTTGTTGTGCTTCAACTCCATCGCTTGCATCATCGCTTCTGCTGATACCAGTACTGACTCTGGTTTGGCTAGTGGAAACTGGAGAGCGGAGAATGTCTTCTATTATTGCCGTGTGTACGTGCAATTGCTGACGCAACCGCATGCTCTGCCACCTCACGATAAGAACAAGATAGGAATGAAACTGTGACACGTATAACCTTGCCAGTGCGATGGACTACGAACAGTAGCCGTCCGATTTCCACCGGATCAGTGGGCCAGCACGAGAGGAACAAAAAGTTGCTGGTGCACCAAATCACAAATAAACACGTTAGTTGCTGAAAGTCTGCATGGACTGACGTGTTTATCTGTGATTTGGTATAGGAGCGATTGTTTCCGGCAGATCTGGACTGGGCTCATGGAGATTAGGGAAGATATTTATATTTTCCATGTGTCCAGTATAACATGGGAGCAAGGTTGGCTTTTGGGGCTAGGGGGGTCCACTTGAAATTTGGACCTCATCCGATTCTTAGGGTTAGAGAAGATTTTTTTTTAATCTACGAGAAGTTGGAAACGAATTTATCCAAGGAAGCCCACCGGAATTCTGGTGATATTGTGGGTGGAGAGACTGGAGAATATAACTTCCTCTTACGTCATGAATGATGACACCCATAACTGATTGATGGCTTGATGCCTCCCCAAATTTGGTTTGGAGGAATGTAATTTCGGTTGCATGGTCCCATCTGCAGAATGAGCTATGGCAAGTGGCATCTCTGGGTTAGATAGGTTTAGACTGCGCCATGGATGAAGAAGGATCTGATAACCGAGTTTTCTCTCTATAACATCAAGACTCTTTCAATCCACGTTCAGTATTCACCCAAAAAAGTCAAAAAACAATGCAGTAACATAACGTAAAATGAACATTGTGATCCAACGAGTGTCTGGAAATGGGACCAAATTGAATAGGATCCTCTTGATGCCTAATTTCTGGTCCAGTTCCATAGATGTATGGCAATTGAAGAAACTGAACCAAACCTAAAATGCTTGAATCTCAGGTGAAGAATATGAAAAAAATGATATAAGAAGTGGTTTATATGCTTGAATTTAGAAAGAATGGCAATAACAATAATCAGTACATCAGAAGAACTTCTACTTCCAGTCCAACCCCTTGATTTGTACTTCGCATGAAACTTCAACATCCCCTCAACCACCCAAAGAAGAAAAAAAAAATGAAAAGTCAATTTGCTCGTACATTTTTACATGATCCACCAACCATAGCACCTTCCCACTTGATCACAACATATGCAAAGAATACCCAAACCTAGCCAGAGAGCAAAGAGGATGTTGCCTTAGCTTCCTGCTGCCTGGGCATAACGTATCTTGTATGTTGTATGCTACGAATGTCTCTGACTTGCGCAGCTTCCCCGTAAAATAAATTGGGGTCCCACGTGGATGAGATGCAAGCAGTCATTAGTCGATGAGATCAACTTTCATTGTCACCTGGATGGTTGATCTGAACCAGCTATACCAGAGGTGATGCTGGGCCCTGAACCATTCTCTGGAGGTGGCGAAGTACCCCATTTCCCTTCAGATTCTAGTGGTTCTAGTACATACACCCCACCGTCGGTCAGTCCCACTGCAAACTGATTGGGTTCAGATGGATGGGCAGCGATAACAAGTGGGTACACCCTCACACTGTATCAAGTAATATCCAAATATGGTTAAGTTGAGAGAAGGCTAGAAGAAGCATATAGGGTTAGCTAGTCAGACAGTAACACAGGTAAATTACCTTGGATTTGAAGGCAGATAGGCGGTGGGATTGATCCGGCACCTCAATCTGAGTGTTGTAGCAGTGAAAACACCCACACTTCCATCTTCAAAGCTTGTATAAATAGATTGGCTATCACTTGAATATGTAGCATGTGTAATTTGACCATTTGGTTCTCGGGCAACCCACTTATGAAAAGCAAAACTTAATGAATAAGATCATAATGGCTATTAAAGAATAACTGTGCAATTCATACAATGATATGGGCTGAACCAAGCATGAAATGGCTCCACCTCAGTTAATATTTTCATTAAATCAACCTGATCTAATGTTTGTAAACTTACAACCAGTTATGCATGACGAGACAACTTCATGCAATAATTTTCTGGTAAAAAAGCAAATTACATTTTAATTTCTGAGAAAATAAGTGCATATCCAGTTTACCTGCTTTAGGCACTCTAGTTTAGAAATATCATACATTGCTATCTGTGTTTCATGAACAGCCAGCAAGTGAATATGATCTTGGTGAAATTGGACACGTGTCTCCACAAGGGGAGATGCCACTTTTCCTGCTGGAATTTGCAAGAACTTACTACCCTGCTTCTCCCATTTATCTGTGCTCCAAATGCAGAGCTGGAACAGAAGAAAATAGAAGAGACATTAACAAAAAAATTCCATATAAGAATTTCCAATCTTTTGTTAAGTTACGGTACTGCAATTCCTTCTTTGGCAATATATGTATTGAATCTATATCTCATATTAGTTTTCTACGTTCTTATCATTTCTTATCCTCCCACAAAAAAAGGCTACTGGATACACAAAGATGTCGGATTAGTGATAATGTATGGTTGTGAGAGATGTAAATTATCACTAACCTGAGCATCCGCTCCTGAAGATACAAGTACATTTAGAACATTAGAGAAAGCAAGCCCTGTTATTCTCTTCTGATGCCCTTTCAGCTTGCTTTTAACCTGTTAGAAACATTCAAAGTGACAATTATCTCGGGTTCCTCAAATTTATTACATAATTAACAAAATATAGGTTTCAGTTCAAGAAAATCTGAACCTCATCAACTCGGACATTGTAGATTTGAATTGAGGAATCTTCCATGCCTATTGCAATGATGTTATTGTCCTGTGGATGAAAGGCAAGAAATGTAGCTGCCGGTGGTGGAGGCATGAACGTTGTCATTGTCTGCAGTTTTAAATAAGTGTAATACATCAATTGCAATTTTATGTATTGGAAATTTGGACCCAAAGAAAGGTGCATGTATATATTAGACTGTTTACCTTGAATGTCATCATATTGAACAAAGATATTTTCCCACCCGATGCTGACATAACATAAGAATCATTCTTTGACAGTGCAAAACATGGAACAGCATCTTCAGGGTTTGTATCGCTTATCTCATTTGTCATTAGTATTCCACTTGAAGGTTGCCATAGTTGTGGTGGTATACTAGCAGTTGCCTACAGTAGGGAAAGAACTTAATTCAACTCTGGCTCATCAAAATTGACAAAATCAAGGTTAAAAAAAATTTGACATGATATGCCCCATATCGGCACATTGTATCATATCAGTTGGTGTCCAATACACAAAATATAGGCATTTTGGCCTTCTGACCCATTTCAGGGTAGACAGCCTAAGACCTACCCCTAGACCTATTTTTGAAATAAAAAACTGCAAAAATCTTGCGTTAGGTACAAAGTAGTGATACAACTCTTCTGGTGTATCGGGGTGTATCAATACTTTGAACCTTGGGTGAAATAAATGGAAAGTGAGAACCTTTAATCAAGTTAATACCTTCACCATTATGTTTCGGTCATTTCGTTGCCATTTCCAAAGCTTGTGCACAGCATTAGATGCTAATGCCAATATAGCAATTCCTGAATTAGCATAAATCAATCTGGAAACCTGAAACAGTTGATAAGATTGATTAGGAAATTTGACAATGTACAATTAGTAAACCAAAACATGGATCAAGACCAACAACAGCAGATACTAAATTAGACTTGCTAAAACCTCCACTTGAGGGAAACATCTCACAAAAGAAACCTAACTTCCAAACTTGAAGAATGCTTAGAAAAGAACCACTCAAACAATTTTTTGGCTATTAATCAGGGGCCTTGAGATGCAACAACCAAAGATAGTAGGCAGTGATCCTTGATGTACAGTGTTTGACTTCTGTGCCCCTGTTGATCCCAGCCAACATCCTCTTGATATGATATGAACTATCCAATTCCATGATAAAATTTATAATCTCTTTATCATCACAAAATTTATCATTTTCACATAAAGTCCATGTTGGGTTTCTTAGCACTACCAAAAATCATTATCCTGTATATTTCCAGAGAACCTAAAAATATTTTATAATTGCATCGCACCAACAGAATGAACTCGAATAGGGGAACTGGGTTTGCATTGGACAAGGTGATAGTATGGCTGCAATTTTGGCTGGGTTAGCCCAAACACAATCCAATAAGTTCGGCTAAGTTGGGCAAGACTGAAGTTTGGTTTTGGGTTGAAAAATATGAACCTGACTTAACCAAGGAGCTTCTTGGTCTCCATATAATTGGCTCAATATCTAACCTAACCCATCCCAACTTGCACCCCTAAGGCTCCATTTAGGTGGTGAAGTTACCTACCCACCTGGGAGAACTTCACCACAGGGCCCACAACTTACTGAAAAAGTGAATACAGGAAAGTTGGTCAATGGGAATCACTTTACCGCCAACCAACTTTCCCCTCCTATAACAGGAAAAAAAAAAGAAAAAATTCCCCCTCCAAATTACCCAAAAAAACAAACGAAGGCTATGTGGTAGGAACAGAACTTGTGGAGTCAAATAAGGAGCTTTTTGCTCTCCTCCATGAAATTGATTCAATACCTAAATCAGTTGAAAGAGAGTGAACAGGGAACATATCATGGTAAGGCCTCTTCCACTATGTCCATTGAATGAATCACAAGCAAGCATGGTGGGTAGGTCAAGGTGGTAACCGAATGTGAGAAGAGCAAAATAAAGCACAGAGGTACATTGAGTTTGAGGTGAGGTGAGGAAACAGCATACCCAAGACTTTCTTCATGACTTCCTCTACTGAGTTCTGCTTACCCTCAAACATTCGAACATTCCATTCCCCCAACACAGCCCAAAAAACTACTGCCAGAATAATTCCCCATGACACTTTACCCCCTTTGCTCAAGCCTTTTAAATAGCATGCACCTAGAAAGCAGTTAACATATCATGGAAAGCACCACTTCGCTCCAAACAGGTTCTGCATTCTTATGCAGACATTATATGAGTATTTTCTATCCTTTTATTATTCTCTCTAGTTTGACCCTTTCTAATAACATTTGCTTTGCTATCAAATATCAATACAAAAAGTACTTCAGCAGAAAATAATTTATTATTAGATATGCAAGACCAATGTTTTAGCCTTTAATGTTACATAATTATATTAAGAACTGCACTGAACACATTAGTTGATAGTCCAAGACCATCCAAGGTGTATAAAATGCAAAGCGAAGCAAACCTAATGCTAAGTTTTGGGTCGATAATGGCAGGAGTTGCATTCCTAGGATTTCAAGAGATGCACACCAACATGTCTTTAGATTTTTTTCCTCTTTGCATTCTTTTCAATCAACTTTAGTTGCGCAAAATTCTTTGCATGAACATAAACTACGGTAGGAGATCCTTATCTCTAGCAAGTTGCAACAATTTAGCCAATCCAGTAAGGCAGTAACCAAAATTTAGTGTATGATGACCATTACTGTTGAGATTTGAGAGAAGTGACAAATTCATGTTATGAAGGCTTGCCTCTGTTGATCAAATCTTTATAGCTACTTGAAAATGGAAGGTGAGCATGTGCATGGAAAGTTGTAAATATGATATCTATAATGTCTAAGCCACTGTGCCACACATTCTATACATTAATTTTAGAAGATTTTACATTCGGTTAATAAATCTTTTAGGGAAAAGATTTAAGGGACATAGCAGTTTGATGACCATGACAATAACCACAACATTCATTGGCAACATGGTATCTGAACAACATAATTGAACATGTAATTTGAATAAGAGAATACTTAAAAATAAAAAGAAATAGAAAGAAGGGGGGAAAGAGTCAAATGCATGGCAATGTAGCCCTCCATGACCCACATTGAGATTTGAATGTCCAGAAAAGCTGGCAACTCTAGTCAGTAACTTTTAAGGCTTGTAACATAGTGGAACCATACCTTTGCTGCTGGCAAATTATCAGGGAGCCTCAGAGAGCGACATTGAGATGGTTCATTAATTTCAGTCAGCTTCCAAATTTTGGATTTCTCTACTGACTCATCCACAATCCTTGGCTTTACATCTGCCAAATTTCTGGTGTCGCCATTCTGGATAGAATTCAAAGAAGTCATTGACTCAATGCACTAAAAATCAAACAATTATATCAGCTAAAAATAGCACAAACAGATTATATAAAGCACAGTATGGACTTATTCAACAAATAATACATGGTGAATAATACATAAATAAGATTTTCTAGAAAAACATATGATTATCCCTATGAAAAAGATATTAAATACTAACCAGTCCAACCATTGCTGTCACTGGAGCACCTCGATCTGCAACCCCCACACTCGTTCCAGTTGTAACAGGGACAGCAACAAATGGACTAACTGTGGGCCCCTGCATGATAAAGTCACTTTATACAATCAATAAACATGCCCAAACCACAGATAGAAAGATTTAAAATTTTCTATACCTTCATGACAGACCCAGAAGCAACTTTAGATGCATCAAAACGAGACTCTATAGTATGTAGCAATCGAAGCCCATCTGCATTTGCAAGAATTTTGATCCCATTGTCGTTTGTTGAAACAGCCAATAGTATCCCTTCCTTGTTGAACCGAATAAAAGGAGATGGCTAAGAGATGTTTAAAATAAGATTGATTAGCATTGGCATCCTAGGAAGGAATTTCCTCAGATAACTTAAAATTATAAAGGAAAAGGAAAATATAAAGAAGATAAGTAGAGCAAATAATGTTGGCTGTCCTATTACCGGTAATCCACCCTCTGCATCAGTAGTCATCAAGAGGTTAACATTGTCCATGTCCCAAAATTTGATAACAGACTCATCACCAGCTGCCAAGAATCGGTTTTTAGTGGTATCAAACTGCACAACACCCACAGATCGCTTCCCACAACCATGATAACTTCGCTTAACTGCTCCTTCACTCTCATTCCATTCCACAATGTATGCCTCCCCATCCTTACTTGTTCCACACGAGAACAACCTAAAAGTTGTCAGACATGCAGACAAATCACCATGGTTAAAACACAGCAAATATGAAGGGATCAATCATTCATCATTCTGATGAGAAAGGGAAACAGGAGACCATAATAACAAACAATGAAAGAAATATAAAGCTTTGTAAGCGTACCGTGTCCCATCTGCACTATAGGCCATCCTTGTACAATAATGACCTGGTGCATCATAGTCAACTCTTGACCCCATGTTATCATACAACCATGCCTTAATCTTCCCATCTAGTGCTGTTGAGAAGATAAACTGACAAAGAGAATATGAATAAATGTAAGGAAGGGAAGATTTTTGAAAACATGAAACCAAGCACAGCTGCTATGACAGATACAATAAATCAGTTAATAAACATGACTAAGAAAATAAAGTGCATTTATAGAAGTGGGTGCTACCTGTATATTTTCCTTATAATGTGGGCATACAGAATAAACAGATGCTTCATGACCTTCGAAAGTATACTGCCTGGCACCAGTTACTGCATCCCATACCTGCACACATCTCAAGCATCAATATAGAAACTCCAAGCCTAAAAATCCCATCAAAAGAAATTATATAACAAATCAAACCTTGATAGACTTGTCATCTCCACAAGTTATTATACACAATTGTTTGTTTGGGTGAGAGAAAGCTACGTCGTTTACACCACCATTATGAGCATCAATCTGAATAATAACAAATAACTTCTTGAGAAAAGTGCAGTCATAGTTGGTCAAATAGAAAATACAGAAAATAGATTAAAAAAAAAACAAAAAAGGTTGCAAGAGGTTATCAAGATATTAAGGAACCATAATTATTATTTTTGTAATTCCCATATGAACAGGATGAACATGAGGGGTTGATAGAACAAACCTCTAAGTGGTGTCGTAGATCATCACCTCCATGGTAAGAATACACATGGACAATGTGCTTTGAGTATGCAACACCTGATGCAGGGCCACAAAGAATAAATAAGTAGCTAATTTGAACCTTCTCCCTTCCTAAATTATTAACATCTAGACTGTGCTTGGTTGGACAAAGTAATTTTAGAAAAAAAATAATTTTTTAGTGTTTGGTTCCTAGTAACATACTAATAGAAGCAAAATATTATAAAACTAGAGTGAGAATGTGGCAAAATGACTTGCTCCCTTGGGATGAGATCATGGGCTTTACGTTTAAAAGTTCTAATGTATGGTTGTCCCCTCCAATAAAACATTTGATCATGGAAGTATTCTTCTCCATGTAAACCTAAAATCTAACCAATGACCTTAGTTACCGAGTTTCTTTCCATATCACAATGTAAGATTAGAAAATTTAATAGAAATAAATATTTTTTATACATAATTATTTCCTCTTATGAATATTTTTTATAAATAATTATTTCCGCTTACAAATATTTCCTCTTTCTGGATCCAAAAACAGACCTAATGTTCAAATATTCCATTTTCAAAGTATCTAGTTTATGACAAAGATAAATAGATTAGTTCAAAGGGAAGAAAGCTCTCAAAAAAATAAACTTACCACAGATATTTCCATCGGGACTCCACATAACACGATTCACAGATAATTGGGTTTCCTTTACTAGAGCCGCCTACATACACAATAGACTGAGATTCATCTCATGTTTGGTGATTATATAAGAGTGTGAAATATAAGATTTGTGTCTATTATTTAAACATCATTTGGTACTGGAAGGCATACCTGTAGAGTCATTGAACATGCAGAAGGGTCCCAAACCTTGAAAGTTCTCATAGCAAGCCTCTCCTTGCTAGCCACCTCCCACACCAGGACATCGCCAATAAATGTTCCAACTGGAATATAAGATGCCACACATTGATCAAAATCCAGATCAGGAACACAACATTCTTCCAGAAGAACACTAAAAAATAATATGAATACATGTTTCAGGAGAGCAATATCTAACCAAGAAGTAAGGTTTGCTGCACTGGATGGAAATCCATGCTTCTGACAGCATGGCCTTGATGTAGAGTCATAACAACAGTCTTAGGCAAGTCATCAGAGGAGTATAAGCTCTGAATATGACTTTGGTTAGCATATGTGACTGGCATGATATTAACTGAAAGGTTATTCACCTGAAAAAAGAAACTTGTAAAACAGAATCAATTAAGTTTCAATTTATAGAAATATAAACATCACAAGAATAGAAAACAAAGAAGCTAAAAGATACTACGTTAAGTGTTAAATCATAACTATTTTCTAATTAATTAATTAATGGAACTAAAAGGGTTTTACATATACATCTAACAAGAATATTTATTTAATACTATTGCTTAATGTAACACCCCAGAAATTGCTTGGATAGAAACTTAGAAGGAATATAATATCCATGTACAGGAACATACCATAAAAACTTCCAAGTCCTAGGATTAAAAAAAAAAAAGTAATCCTTCAAAATATTTAATTTGTCCCAGCATCCAGTTGATTAAATTTATAAAGAGAAGTTCCTTGGGAGCAAGTATACAATTTTATTAAGGGTATTTGGAATCATGTGCTCTGCATTTGTGTAACACATATGAACTAAGTGAAATGTACAAAAATTAATAACCAAACAATGAAAACACGAGAAAATCTAGCAGTTATTAATAACCTCATAATTAGTATTCCAATCACCTCTTTCAATTTATGAAGGAAACACAAAGATTGTACAAATTCATATCCAATGCAAAGATTAATACAATGAACCACATTATCATGGTAGGAATTACTTGAGTGGAAATTTTCATAAGGACCGAAACACCCCTTAGCAGGAAAATTTTATAGAATAACCATAGTTACCCCTAAAATTAAACAGACATTTAAACCTTCAAAAAGCTTTATTCCTCTAAAAGCCATCAGATTAATATTTTTTCACAAACATTTCAAGAGCTTCATCAAACAATTTACCATTAGGAGTTCATATAGATATATGCATGTACCTCATCGGATACTCCCAGAGGTTTTGATCTCTTCAGAACATGTTCAGAATCTGCTGTCTGATAATCTACAGCTGGGCTGTTGGTACTAGGAGTCCTAGGACGCTTTAAAATAGCTGCTGCCAAGATAATAAATGCAAATAGAATGAAACAAATCAGTCGACGGGTAAGTGCTATATTTCAAAATAAAGGAAAAAGATAAGGAAAAGGAGAATATGATTAATCTAATATAGATTCTTTTAAACAATACATTCCATCCATTTGAAGGAGGTGATAAAAAAAATATGATCTGTTGGGAATGGTTGTCACCAATTTGATGCAGTACACAAACCAAACATCTCATAAAGAAAACTCTTCATGTATCTACTTTTTTTCTAGTTTCCACGCTTGAACTACAATTCTTCTTGGTCATATGAAATAAAATAATAATAATAACTATTTAGGTGATTTTCATCATCATATATTTTTTTGGAGGATATCCAACATTTTTTCTAGATGTGTCTATGTCATAGAATGCACATTTAAACAGTATCTCCTGAAAGAAACAGTTTCAATAGAAGGCCTTATAATATGTGTACCTGCATTATTAGGAGCAGTTAAGCTCATGGGTCCAGCAGAAACTGTAGGATGAGGCACCTGGGATGGATTTGCCATCCACCCTGCAAGAGATGATTGAAGGGATGCTGGAGCTGGCTGAAATGGCTGAACAAATAATTACATCACATGTGAAATTACTATCCTGCCTACTCGCTTGAGGATGAGTGAAATCTTTCTAAATTTACTTACACCATGAGTAGCCAATGCTGGAAAACCCCCTGCTTTGGGAATGGCCCCCATAAGCGGATTAGTGACAGGGGATGGAGCTCGAGCACCATTGGGCTGTCCACAAGTATGGTCCACAAATAGAGTTTTTATGTCAGGATTGGGCCTTGGATTCTTACAAAGCTGGTGTTGCCAATTTAAACTACAAGCAAAGATACACGGTGAGGTAGGAAAAGTAACCATATTAATTGATGGGAATAACTCAAATGGATAAACAGAAGAAGGGCGACTACATGAAGTTTCCAGTATAACTTACCTCTGATTGATTAGTGTCCTTAGTCTTGAACTCTTCAAAGTAGGGAACTGAAGCTTATCGCGAAAGAGGGGATTTGCTTCAATCAACTTTTTGAGCTCCGCAAGCATTATAGCTCTCGCAGATTTGGTGTCTCCATACTTGGATAGCTGCTCGTTCTCCCTGAAGTTCTCCAGAGTCAGAAGCTGCGTTATTTCCTTGAATAGATCCTCATTAAAAGCAGAGAACACTTTCAAGTCCTTCACAAGAATTTCGACAGCTTTAGAACGATCATTTCTGCAAATGAACCAAAACAAATTAAAACACAGATATTACTACGTTTCTAATACCCAAAGAAATTGAATTCAGTCAGAGTTATATAAGAAAATCTATTTGAAAAAGTACAAAAAAGTCAGCAGAAAAAAAATTCAATTCAGTTCAATTATTACTATTATTTTTTTTTTACATCAGCCACCTACTTGTCTAGGGCTTCGAGGTATTTCTGCTTTCGGATCTCGAAAAAGATCTTCATTGAGTATCTGTTGTCATCTACCTTGGTGAATCCAGAGAGGTACTTCTCAACCTCGTCCCAATCCCCGTTTGTTACGGCGTCCTCAAAATACTTCATATTGAAGAAAAACCCCGACTCCTGCTCCAATCTTTAAACGAGACAAAGCAAAACAGAACATCACCAAACATTCTTTTTTTTTTCCTCTTTGTAAATTCAAGCTTCCAAAACCAGATAAACAACCAAAATAAGAGAAGAGAAGATACATATTCCCATACTTGTGAACGGTTTCCTTGCATTTCTCCTCTTCGAGGAACTGAAGTATCAGAAACACAAGCTCTCTGCTAAGAGAAGACATTTCTGCGTCCTCCGAGATCAACCGACACAGTCAGAAAGATCGAAACTCTCACAGATCGATCCAATTCGAGTAAACACAAACTTGGACAACAATCCCTACCAAACCAGAAACAACCAAAATAGGGCTTCCATTTGAAAAATTCAGTCCTCCGAGACCAATCAACCGACCATCTCTGCAACAGGCAGACCAGAGGCGAAAAGAAAACCAAATTAAATAAATAAAACAAAAAAGTTGAGAGAAGAGAACGTGATTTATATACTTCTCTTCAATTGACTGAGAGAAAAAGAGACCAGATCGGAAAAAGATTTGGAGACGAAGAGCAGCACGACGACGACGAGCGGTCTCGTTTCGTGATTTTTTTCTTCGCACTTTCTCTCTCGTCAAGACGAAAACGGATTTGAAGGGAGAAAGATTTGACAGGGAGAAGAGAGAGATATATACTAGAAAGCAAACAAACAAAACTAAATACCAAAACGAAAGCGAGATGGCTGGGTATAAAAAAAAAAAGGTGATAAATTAACTTGCTTATCATAAGCAAATGGCGGATGATATGTTAGTCTACTTATCACGTGTAGTTATTAATATGCCGGAGATTGGGTTATCTCCGACGGGATTTTCGGGGATTTCGAGGGGGAGTTACTGCTGTTCTTTTCTGGTACCGAGCCTTTTCCTAAAAATCGAGTCGTGTGTGAAACTCGCGATTCGGAAAACCTATACGGTGTGAAAGACGTATCATTTCCGGTGAATCCCCTGACTGGAACAGGTAATCATCCGTCATCAATCACGATCAATACAGATCCAACGGTCATGGAACGAGCAGATATAAGGTGGCTTTTATGGGATCGAGACTCTTTGTTGGAATCGAAAATGAATCTTCGAGAAGAAGCAAAGTGAAGGAAACATCCAGCGTCACTCGAGATACAGTAGTAAGGTACGTCCTAGACGAAAAGGGCAACATTTTGTCCGATGGGTGCCGTGGATCAGCAGATTCGAGTAAGTTGGGGAGTAGGATATTAATTTTAAATGGTGAAAGGAAATGATAGAAAAGAGTAGTAGGGCTGGCGTCAGCTCGAATAGGGTAACTCACCGGTCCATGTGGGACCAGAAGGCCGACAAAGTTAAGGTGGGTCCCTGTGTTTATTCGATCGTGGTTATAAGAGCAGGAGTTATGATAGGGTAGTCAACACGGTATCATTACTCTTTTTTTCTTTTTTAATCATAAAAATATGAGATGAGAGGACTTTTAGGTTAATCAGGAAACAGAAACTGAGAAAGTGCGAAAGGCCTCCGTCTTGGGTTGTCACGCTCATAAACAGGAGTTACTCGCGCGAGTAGAGGGAAACCTACTCGCCATAACTTTTGTCAACTATTTTGACTTGGCCTATCTTTGGACGGGACCCACACCAACCCATGTGTGTTGAACCTGTGGGTCCCAGAAAAATACACGGGAAATCCGAAATCAGTACTCGGAACATGCAAGTTGTATGGTGGTGTAATGACGAAAACATACGTTTGTTAAAAGACGGAAACACCCTTCACATGTGAAAGCCAATCATATTGTATCACGTCACTCCCTATAGTCGGTTGCACGAGAAACCAAAAGTCTAAAACCATTTAGACTGGTGGGTTAGGACATGTGTCCCCATTATCCTAACATGGTAAAGCACGTGGCAATAGCTTTTGAGATGCGGATAACCACGGTAGAGTCTATATGATACGAGCAGACCCCGTTCGAACGCTAACGGGAAGACAATACAGCCACACATCAATAGCTTATGTTGCAGTTGCATTAGATGTTCCCAATATACGGGTTACGGTGTTCCGTTCGTATTCATATTATCCACACAGCGTTTCGCTTTGGATTCATCAACGTATTCATTTAACGTGTGTTTTGTTCTGTGTGCCGGTAAGCGTTTATCAAAACGTCGGAGTTGCCTATCATGGTGATTGGTATGCATAGATATTTATAAAAACTAGCCTTGATTTTTTTATATGCTTATCGTTGGGAAATGTTTCACTTTAACACTTCTTTCCATAATTAGTCATTTATTTATTATATTGCTGTGTGATATCTATTTGTCATAAAACGGTTGATATTATTATTATTTTTTTTATTTTGAAGATAAATTAAATATAATGTCTAGTTATAAATAGAAGCTCTACCAAACACATACTTACGCTCTCTGATCCAGATTTTTTTACTAAAATTAGCTTAAAGCCTAAAAGGCTGTTTGTGAATCCATTTGACGTATTAGGCTAAGGATGTCTTTTTTGCAATTAAAAACTAGGTACTTATAAGGGAATTTTAATTGAAAAAATAAGTTAAGTCCTTAAAATAAGGAATACTAAATATAGTATAAATTTAAGAGTATTTAAAAATAAGTATTTATTAGAATAAACATCTATTTTGAGCAGGGACCATACCAATAAATACTTATTTATATTTAAAAAATAAGCCGAAAATAAATATTTATTTTAAAAATAAAAACTTATTTGAGGACAAGAACCAATCAGTTTTAATCATACCCACCCAACATCTTACCCTTTGCAGCAGCACAAATTCACGGAGTTGCGTATCACCTGCCAACAAAATACGTTACAATACCTTACCAACTTCATCTTTTATGGCACATCTCACTATGAAATTGGGATCCACTGAAAAATTAGGACCTGCCATGCATGTATGAGATGTGTGCTGACGGGCAATGTTGGTAGGGTAAATGCTACCTTTTAGTGCTCAATGTATAACAAATAAGGCCGTTTTTAATAACACTTTTTTGTACTTAAGTTTGAATAATATAAGTTATTACCAAACCTCACTAGAATTCTAAAAAAGGCACGCAAGCCTTCTTTGAAAACAAGCCTCCATCACTAATTAATTTAGACTATTCAATTTGTGGACAAATATACTTTTTTTTTTGTATAGGGTAGAATTAAAAGCACTTTCAAATGTTTTACTCATTCAAGAAAAAATTACTTCAAGTTCCATTTTAGAAGCTACCATCAATTTGGAATTTTCATATCTTATTTATTTATATATGTACTATTATTAAAAGTGTAAATGAGTCTATATTTTAGAATTCTTTTGATTAAAATACCTTTATTTTTTAACTTTGTCTATCTAGGGGTACTTATGGTTTGATTAACCGAACCGTGAGTTCATTTTTGAAACCAAACCAGGGTTACAAACTGAAACCGAAACAAAGTTGATCGGATAACCAATTGACCAATTCAGTTAACCATCGGTTTTTTACTATTTACAATATATATTATAAAATAATATATAAATATATAATAAAGCACTACAAATATATATAAAATATTATATTTTTAATAATAAATAACATATTATTATATTATTATATTATAAATATATATATATATATATATATTTATATATATATATATATATAATTTATATATATATATAACATATTTATTAATTTTCAATATCCATTGGATATCAAATCGAATTCAAATATCGAATATTCTAATCGGATTCGAATTCCGATATTGCCTGATCCGATTCGAATTCGATCTATTTATACCCCTACATACATATATACCGAGCATTATTGTAACTTTTTGACTTCTAACTCCATAGACTTAAAGTCTATGATTTTGATTTTCTTATGGAAAAATTGACACCTTAGAATCTATAAGACAAATTCCTAAGTTAAAATTAATGGCTTTTTGGTTTTCAAAACATATAAAAATACAATTGAAATGTTACAGATTTGATCAGGTTTAAAAATTATACATTTTTAAGTCAAATCAAATCTGTTCAGGTTGGGACACTAGATAGTTGGGTTAGGATTGAGGCAAACCTGTGCTAAACCCGACCCGTTGATATCCCTACTATTAATAATATAAAGATGATATTAAGTAATAGCCTCCCACCCATAACCTTTAAGTTTACCATTAGTCTGATATAATAGTAAGATGAGTTCAACTACAACTTAATTTTATCATTCAGTTTGACGTAATAGTAAGATGAGTTTAAGTACAATATATTCATTGATATTGGCTGCGCATCAAACTTAGATATCTTTGGTTTATGTATTTTGTTACATAATACAAAGATTACCTAATACTCAGGTTTAGCTTTTATCAAACCCAATCTCTGAATGCTAACTCAGGGCAACCTGAGTTGCATTATTAAAGATAAATAGAAATGTCACAGATTTTAACTCAGCTCAATTAAACCTTATCTTAACTATATGCATCATGTTCCATTACTCTGCTCTGTTCACTGCATATCCATTAGAGTTTGAGCTTGCATTCTCGATATGGACCAAAATCAATTTGCCTTGGGAAAAGGGCAATAATAGATGAAATGGACCCGACCGATGACCCATGACTAATGCATTATAAGTTATTCAAGTTGGGAACCCGACCCAACTTGCATCCCTACTTAGAAGGTACATGAATTGGTCCAAATTGCATAAAAAAATATTCTATCATTACATACTATTTTCCAGTTAGGATTCAAATAATATGCTCCCAACTAATACTTCCAGCAAGAAGATGAACGGTTGTGGTGATTTGTTGGGAGGATATCCGAACTCTCCAACCCAAAATGTCGTTATTGGTCAAGTCTTTGACCTCTAATGAGCCAATAAATGCCTCTTAGACCTTGGTAGTTCAAATGGCATTTTCAGAGCTACAAAATTGACCATTCCTTGTTACGACCAACAGTACGGATGGGCCATATGTACAATTTTCATGGTTCCCCCAAGGCCCCAAACATCATTCGTAGAGTGTCATTGTCATTGACATAAAGCGATTGCAAGGGCCCAACTCAATAGCAACAGCTTACATGGTTGGGTGGGCCAATTGGTCTTGTAGGTCATTGTGCAGTTGGGCAGGCACGTGGGTCAGATGTGGTTAAACCCAACAACAAATTAAGGCAGGATATGGTGTCGGAAGGGGTTTCTTATCTAACTGGCGGGTACCTCATCCGGGTCCATCAATGCATTATATTTATTAGACCCGGTCCGACCAAGTTAGGTCCCCATATAAACATATTTGGGTAAACCGGTAAAATAAAGAGATCTACCCTGAACTTTGGGGGGTAATGACACTTGGGTACTTGAACAGTTGAACTTTAGTTTGTGGCAAAGAAATATCCTGTATTTTCAAATTCCAATACTTTGTTAGTATTTTGTCAGTTTTGAAATTTTATAAGACAATTTTGCCCTCTTTTTTTATTGTATTTCTAAAACCCAAGTTTTAAATTTCTTTTTTCATTTTTGCCTTTTTTTTCATTTATTTAAGAGAATAGAAAGAGAGAGCATCCACCATAAAATTCAACACTTGGGTTTTGGAAAATACAATATAGGAAAGGGTAACAATTGGAGCAGAGTGTTGAAATATAAATGCACAACAGAACAGGATAGATTTGTCTATCACAAATGAAGGTTCAACCGTTCAAGGGCCTGTCAATAGGAAAGGTATAGGTTGCATGGTAAATGAAGTTTTCCTTGGGTATCACTTATTTAATTCATTCCATCTACAAAAAAGATGTTAAAACCAATTTGACAAAATTGTCTATTAAAACACAAAAGGCTAAAGGACAAAAATGGTAATAAAAAAAAACTTATTTGGATGGAAAAGAATAGGGGTATAGCATGGGTCATGTCAGACCAACACGACCCACTTTTGCACACGGCCTACGATGTAACAAGTTGTGCCATGCTGGCATGTGGACCTTGGTGAGTTGTGCTTGCCTGACTAGAAATCCCTTAAAAGGGAGGCCTGGCATGGCTCATGGCCTGAGCTTAGGCGGGCCCGTGCTGTATTGAGTTGACTTTTTTAGAAAAATTGAAAAAAATTAAAATTTTATTCCATTTGAATTTGATGTATATAATTGTTTATATATAAAATAATAAAATAAATTTGAAAACAATTAAATAACATTAACATAAAATAATATAATAAAATTTAATATATATATATTGTTTATAGATGAGTAATAGGCCTGTGGGCCTCAAAACCCCAAGCACGATCAAATCATATTTCACGATAGTAAAGCACGGGCGGGCAGCCTAATCCACCTTATAACTAAAAAAAGAGAAGAATGACAATTCAGCACAGGATCAAAATTTATAAACCTAAAGTATAATTTGATAGATGCCAGCTCGGAATTGAGGTTTTTGAATTTTGAATATTTATAACAATTTAGTAGAATTCAGAAATTGATAATGATGGTTATGGTTATGACTTAAGATATGTTACCCATCTTATTTTGCAACTTTTAAAACAACATGATTTGAATATAAAAGACCATTTTTATAGAGAAATATTTGAAATCAACAAGCATGTGATTCACGTAGGAATTTGTTCGGTAGGAGACCATCAAATCAACCTCTCATTCCTACCCTGGGGTTATCGGTCATTCTCCCTTCTTTTTATTTTCTGTTTGATCTTTTCCTATGTCCTATCACATGAAAAGATGGATAGGATAGAAAATGTTTTGGAATTATGTATTAATAAATGTGTGGTGGGCCCTTCTGGCTCCAACTTATGGAAGGAGGTAGTTGAGGGAATCGGGATCTGATCCTCCCCATACAGGAGCGCCTCACATGCACAACCACCGTGTATTGAAAATATCTCCTGTCAATAATAACCTATAATTATGGTAGATGTTTCCAATGTATGGCACGATTTGCGTGTGAGGCGCCCTGTGTAAGGAACAGATCCAGTCTCCTAGTTGAGGAAGCAAACACAATTACACATGGGACCCTTTCATCCACCATTGACGCTGATATGTTAGGTCCAAAGGGCATCAACTTGTGTGATTGTGTAATTACTGAAAGGGGGAGTAATTTGGGCACGTTCCATTCTTGATAAAGAGGATATATTTGTAATCATCACCGAAAGATTACTTGTTTTAGGGAATGTTTGGTTGGGGGATCCAATATAACAATTTGATTTTTAAGTTTTTTGCATTAGCTTTTGCTAGTTGCATGGATGGTATGGTTTCTGAATAAAACTTCAGGGCAATATTTAAGGTCCATTTGGTTTATAGGAATAGGGGTTTGGAATTGGAATTGTCATTCCAGTTCCAGCCATTTGGTTGAGTGGAATAGGACTCTAATTCCTATTTATGGTGGAATAGCGTTTTCTCATTTGACAATAATGGCAATTTCAGCCTCCCCATTGAGGACGAGAATCTCATTCCAAACAGTCAAAAATAAATAAATAAATAAATGGCTAAAAAACCTCCAAATCACATTTCTCTTTACCTAAGGCCAATCCTCATTGGGAGTCATGCATATCTTATGAAATCTGGTTCTAATTCCCATCTGAATCAAACAATTAGGAAAATAAGTAATTCCAATTCCACTTTCAAGAAATTCCATATTCTAGTTCCAATTTCAACTCTGCTATGAACCAAATGGATCCTAAGTTTGAATATATTAATAGTGATTATACTAAATCAGCTCATATGATGACTTAGAAAGCTAAGTTTTTTTATGGTCCTGGTGGTATTCTCCACCTATATGGCTTTGAATCTTTTATATGCAATCTTTTGTTTTGTTTGGTTAATGTTATTTTCAATTATAAAAAAAGCCCATTGGCTGATTCCCCAAGTCATGTGAAAATCCACTTGGTAATTTTTTTTATTTTTTTTGGTGTGAATCCACTTCGTAAAATTGATTTCTCAAAAATCAGTATAGGAATCGATCACTACTCCTGATTTTCGTGACTTGTGGTGATGATTGAAACTTCTGAAGATAGATTAATGAACAAGACAGTGATAGTGGTGGATCCAAGAAATTTGATCAGTGGGGACAAACATTATCATATATAACATCTGATTAATTAAAATAAAAATATTTTTACTTTTATCATTTTAAGAGAAATAGATACATCTTACAATTGAAAAAAAAAAATCTAAGAGAAATAGATACATCTTACATTAATTGAAAAATATCTAAGAGAAATAAATGAGTCTCACCCCTTTGAAAAAAATTACTACAAATTTAACAAGCCCCTTAACAACATCAATTTTCTAAGAGACACAACCATTAGAAAAATTATAAAAGTAACAATAATTTTGAATATCTCATCAATGCAAAGATAAAAATAATCATATATTTAAAAATATAAAAATAAATACAACAAAATGTAGGTATAATCATATGAAAAAAACCTGGTTTTACTGGTTTCTCTCTTTCTTCTCTACTCCGTCGTCGGTCTCCTGGTCGGTTTTACTGGTTCCATTCCTTTACCCTTCTCGATCCTTAGTTTAACTGCTCTCATCGGCTTCGGGCAAGAATTTCTCCTCTTTTTATCTTCAGAGGAAAGACCCATCTGGGATTGAGAACCGTTACTTCGATCTTTTGTTTCTCCCGATCGCCATTTGTATTTTCTCCACCGTTCTTGAATTTGTTTCCTCCAAATCCAATTTCCCAAGATTGGTTCGTGGAGTTGGTTTGATTCTTCGGGGGACATGGTTTGATCAAATGGGTTTCTCCTTTTATACCAGTTTGATTGCTCACGGCTGTTCTCTACATGAAAAGAGCAGAGGGAATTATACAGTGAAGTGTAAAGGGCATCCTGAGTATCACAGGGGTATACTCAATTATCGGCTAGAAGTACAGAATCTCTCGCGGTGATTTCACGAATTGCAAGCTCCTCAGTGCAGAATTGTAGGAATTGGATACACGACTTCGCATCTCCGCCCCACCGCCTGTCGCCGCACAAATGCCCCACACAACATGCGACTGACACATGTCCATTTGGTTTTTCTCCTACAATGCTTTAAAAAACGACTTAGAAAATGAACCGTTTTGGCCATTGGTTTTTATGTTAATGGTTCGATCGTTCTGTTTGAATGGATGGACCATTCTGACAAATAAATTAAAAAATAAAAAAAATTAAAACTTAAAAAATGGTCAAAAATTATTGAACGAGTTGATGGTTCGATTGTCGAGGTCAACGGGTTATTGACTTTTCAACAGTTTTTGGCCAAATACCGAGTTTGGGGTAAAACGGAACCCATTGCCTGGATGGTTCCTAGGTCGAACGGTCTGATTGTTCGAGTCAACGGCGGTTCGAAAACCTTGCTCCCATATTCCCGCCCTCAACCTCAAATCGTGTTTGATCCCCTTCTACTCTCCTATGCTCGAGCTCGGATCCAACTCCATCTCCGGCACCGATGATTGCTTTAGCCAATTCATTGTCACCATATGTGCTCCAACCCTCATATTTTGTTTTGATATTTGATTTTTTCATTTCAAATAAGAGAAACCCCGTTTGATAATTTGCTTTTCATTTCAAACCAGATAACCTTTTTCCCCTCTTCCAACACCCTCTTTGGCATTGACAATCGCTTCGGCTAGTTCATCGTCACTATGTACTCTCCAAATCAGAGAAACAAGGTGCTCCCCTGTTTTGAAATGAAGAAACCAAATATCAAAACAAAATACAAGGGTTGGAGAGTACATGGTGACGGTGAATTAGCCGGAGCGATTGCCGGTGCTGGAGAGGGAGTTGAAAGAGGGGAAAAAACTTCTCTGGTTTGAAATGAAAAACAAAACATCAAGCGAGGGTTTCTCTGATTTGAAATGAAAAAAACCAAATATCAAAACAAAATACAAGGATTGGAGTGTACCTGGTAATGGTGAACTAGTCGAAGCAATCGCCGTTGTAGGAAATGGAGTTGGATCCGAACTTGGGCAGAGGGGAGTAGAACGGGGGTTAGACACGATTTGAGGCAAGGTTTTTGAACCGTTGTTGACCCAGACGGTCTGACCGTTCAGCCCAGGTACCGTCCAAGAACCGATTCTATTAACTCAAATGGTTGAACCATCGACCCGTTCAACGGTTTTTGATGGTTTTTTTATTTTTAATTATTATTATTATTTTTTTAATTTATTTGTCAAAACGGCTCATCTGTTCGAATCAGACAATTGGACCGTCAACCCAGAAAGCAATGGCCAAAATGGTTCCATTTCTGGGTGGTTTTTTAAAACGTTGGTTTGAGGTTGAGGGGGTGGGAATATAGAAGAAAGGAAGTTTGGGCTCGTCCCATTAGCCCAACACACGGGAATGCCCCAATGCGTGCGATTGGACACGTGGTAGTCGCACATCATGTAGGGCGTTTGTGGGGCGACAAGCAGTGGGGTGGAGATGCGAACTCTATTGATGAGATTACATAGGAGAATATTACTGGTGTTCGCCACACAGTGCATGTCTGTTGGGTTCGATGCCGTGTCTGACGGTACTAGTGGTCGTTTTGTCTAATTGATGACAACTCTTACAATGATTTGCCTTTTTTTTGTGAAAATTTGAATCAAAATAAAGAGCAAATTTAATATTTCAATTTTCTGTTTAGCATTTAACAATGATGACAATTGTCAGAAATAATAGTAGTTTAAGATAATATAATAACAATAAGGATAGAGTTTATCAATTAGCTAAACAATAGGGGTAGTTTAAGAAATTTGCCCTTAACAAAATAATGTTTTCTTTAACAAAATTTAATCCATTTAGAAGTGATTTGAATTTGATCTTTCTATAATTGGATAGAATATGGCTACACCATTATTCATTGTGATATGATCCAATTTGATTTGATTTAAATATGTATACTTATATACAAGGTTCAAAACATTGATACACCCAAGGATCAAAGTATCGATATCGGGTATCGTATTGGATATGTCAGATACGGATACAGATATCCTTTGGAAACGTATGGATACGAACGAAAGATATAGAAATGCTTGAATACGCTAGTAAAATGCATACGAATCACATAAATACATTAATCATACTAAACCAAAATTTGAATTATCTATGAATAAGATATAAACACATGAGAAATGCATACTTTAATAGGTTACATGAAGAGAAATATTACAATAAACAATACTAGAACTCTAAAAAATTCAAACATTTTATAATTATAATTTTCAAATTTTATAAATTTTTGGGAATATTTATTAATTTAGTATTTTATTTGAATAACAACTATTTTTTAAATAATAAATATGTTTTCATTTTTAAAATATAATGTTTTTATTTTACACATAATTGTAAAATAAAACAAATAAATCATTTAAGATAGATAAAATAAATTATATTTAATTTTTAGTTTTTATTAAAATTTTTGGGAAAATTAAATCTTAAATTATTCATTTCAGTTTTTATACTTATAATTTTTTGTTTTCCATTAATTTTGTTAGGAAATTTTATTTATTTAGTATTTTTATATAATAACTCTATTTTTTTCAAATAATAACTATGTTCTTATTTTTAATATATAATTATGTGTAAAATAAAATATATAAATCATCTAAGGTAGATGAAATATATTATTTTTATATTTTTTAGTTTTAATTAATTTTTTGGAAAAATTAAATCTTAAATTATTTATTTCAATTTTCATAATACTATTTTTTAACTTGTATTAAAGATGAAAAATAGTCCAAAAGTAGTCATTGTACAATTTTGTCAAACTAGGCATGGATACACTTCCATATCGGTGTGTATCGGATCGTATCCATGGATACAATGTGATACAACCCGATATGGAGGTGTATCATACTGATTACACACGACTCGTAGGATACCCCCTATATCGGGAGGACCGTATCGATACCTTAATCCTTGGATATACCCTGGTATGGTGGAAGGGTTGTATCGTTACTTTGACCTTCTACTTTATTATTTTTTTAGTTTTTTTTTTTCAAAAAATTGCATAGAACAATATTATTTTATATTATTTATTAAAACTCTGCAATGATACCTAAAAGATACACTACACGTATAAAAAGTTTGAACCTGCTTGTATATATACACTTAAAAGTTTATATTCTATTTATCAGTAAAATTGGTTTCAATACTATATATTTGCTAAAGAATCATATGTTCAAGTTTAAAATGTTATTTTTACTTCATTTTGTCCTAATAGGCTGGACGCTGGAGAAGTACGAGGGTTCAAAGTAGGGAAAAGTGAGATTGAGACAAAAATAATAATAATAATAATAAAAGGGGAATACATTTATTCTATAGGGGTGTTTTTTTTTCTAGATTTTGAGAGGGGAGAAAGTTGGTTAATGAGATTTTGATTCCCATTGACCAAGAATCCCATGTTCTTTTTTTAGACTTATGTGGGGACTAGGGAAACTTTATTTTCCTATATCCATCTCTTGGGTGGGTAAATAACTTTCCCACCTTTGGGGAAGTTACCAATACTTGAACGGGACAAAAATGCTCCTTGTAATGATAGATTTTTATGGTTAAAATGATCATCGTCTTATTTGCATGGGAAATAAAAGAACATATATAAGTACACTTACCCGGATAAGTTTTTTCAGGAAAACAAGTGTATTTACCTGAATAAATAACTTACCAAAAAGTGAACAGGGCCTATATAGTGGATACTTGCCTTGACTCCCGTAAAAATAAAAGAAAAAAAATTAAATCACTTAATTTATATTATAACTCTCTTTAACAGCAAGAAGCTAAGGAACAATAATTTTTTCCAAAGGGTGCTGAGCTAGAGACATCCCCATTAAAAGGTGAGATGCCCTTTTAGATCACTTTAATGGATAGTTGAATACCAAAAGTAAAAAGAAAAAACACATGGGCATTTTGTCTTGTAAGCAAAAGTAATGTTTGGCTCTCATTCGGGTTTACATCATTTACAAAAATGGGTTGTGCTCCAATGGAAAGTAACTCTCGAAAGCTACATGAGAATTTGAGAAGTTGAGAACTCAAACCAAATATGTCCCATTGAAGTCGAATTTGGACCCAGTTATCCTACCAGAAATTGATTCCAGTAATGTATTTGGATATGTGAGTTTGAAGAGAAGCCCAAATTATTGAATTTTCAGTACAATTATTGACTCGGAACATTACTTTTCAGGAAAGCAATTTAGTGATGGACTACGTTATGCTGATGTTGATCTCTCTTTTGGGTTGTGTTAAGATTTGGGTGGAAAAAGAATCAGGAGAGTTTGAATCTAAAACAGATGTGTATGAAACGTATTTGTGAAGTTTCTGGTGCAAAATATACATTGAATGACCTGAGATCTATAGAGAAGATGGCCAAACTTATGGCCATCTAGTTTGAAAATAATTGATTTTTTACTCTTCCTTCAAGTTGAATGTTTGTGGGACTTGTCGCGGCAATCGGGGTGATTGTTTGTGGAGGGGGTGATATTGGAGAAAACATTACCCGTGACCATGATGGATTGGGGATTCCTGTAACCGACGCTATATAATTGGGATAAAACATAGATGATGATGATAGTGATGATGATGATGATGATTTGCAACCATCGTTGCAGAACAATTCAACAATTCAATTGCCTCCGTTTATGATAAAAAAATCCATTTATGTGATGTGTTGAATTTATTACAAGCAGTGGCATGTTAGTTTTTATAGTCACAGGCAATGCAAGTTCATGTTATTGTAAGGAATAACATTGGGGGCATTTTGTCATGTTTTCTGTAACTATTATGGTTATGGGTCTTCTGTTGTTATTGCAGAATTCCTTGCTCTCTCTGATGGTCTCAACTCTCAGGTTGTGTTCTACTCATGGTATTTTGAGCGTTGAAGCTGAAGGTTGCAATCTGTGTTTAGTTAATATTCTTCTCTTTGAGAAGTCAGTGATCCCGTGGTATAATGCATATTTCTTGTGGACATTAATTGTTGCTTTCACATTTCCACTTCAGTTTAAGATATTCCTAATGACTTTAGGCTCAGTTTGGAAGGAATATAGATGCAAATATGTAGTGTAAAACCTTGTGTTTTAATTGTATTTTGTACTATACATATTTGCATTTATACTCTTTCAAAGCTGAACCTTTGGAATTTGTTGCGTGAAGACTACCAAAAATTTCTTTGTGTTCAACTCCCCCACTGGTTTTCCCCGAGATCTCAGGAGGACTACATGTGAGAATAGATTGATGAGGTTTGTGTGGCATACTTGCAATCTTATTTTTTCCTCCTTTTGCTTTTTGTAATGATGTTGGGCAGGGTTGAGTGGGTAAGGTTGTGTGCTTCTTATTTGGTTTTTAAGGCAATGTGGACTATGTCGTTTTTGAGGCGAGTTCACTTTCGCTTATTCGTCCGTCCCAAGATTCTTATTGGACCAATTGGATCTATTAATCCACGTCACAGTTGTTTGTTCCAACGTTTAAATGAGAAACTATAACGACGTCAGATTTAATTTGAACAATTACAACTATTTTCAACTTTTACGGTTTGCATCTATTAGGGTTTGAGTTTTTTTTTTTCCCAAAATCAAAAAGCAAGAAGAGAGAGACGGATCTTACTCCTCTCAATCACCATTGCAGAGCACATGAAAAGCACAACCATTTTCGTAATACGAACTGGTTTCTGTTACGCCAATATCTCCTTTTTCTCACCATTGCATAGAACAAGAAAGGAAGCACAACCATTTCCGTAATACGAACTGGTTAGCTTTTATTTTTATTTTTTTGTTTTTTTTTTATTGTCTATTTTTTCATTCTGATTTCTGTTACGCCAATAACTCTGTCTCACCATTCTGAAAACTATGTAATATCAAGCAAAAAAAAAAAGATGAAATATGGTTTTAGCTCTAATACGTTAACAACTCTCTACATGTGAAAGAAAAAGAAGCCAAATATTACCCTTGTCTTTTTCTTTATATATTGATGAGATACAAACAAATAGTTTCATGCATTAAAAAACAAAGTTGCTTTCTGTAAGTTATAGATGAAGTTATCGGCAGACGAACAATTCATTGTTAAAGATTAAACCTAGTCATTGATGAAGTTATCGGCAGAACAAAGAAGATATTTTGTTTAAAGACTTAAAGCTAACTTGTTCTAATAATAGAAACAAAGGGGTTATTGGCGGAAATGAAAAGGTTTATTGGCGTAACAGAAACCAGAATGAAAAAAAAAAGACAATAAAAAATAAAAGCTCACCGGTTCGTATTATGGAAATGGCTGTGCTTTTCATCTGCTCTGCAATGGTGATGGGGAGGAGTAAGTTTGGCCTCCCTCTTCTCTCTGCTTTTTGATTTTGGGAAAAAAATTCAAACCCAAATAGATGTAAGCTGCAAAAGTTGAAAATAGTTGGAGTTATTCAAATTAGATCTAACCTGATGTCGTTAGACAAACGCCGTAACCAATCGTTTCTCATTTAAATGCATTGGGACAAGCAATTCTGACGTGGATTAATAGATCCAGCTGGCCCAATAAAAATCTTGGGGCGGATGCTTTCGTCCGTCGTTGAGTGAACGCAAGGTGGACTATGTCCTTTTATCTATATGATTTTCCTTTTCTGATGTTAGCGTTGATTAATAAATTTCTAAAGTGACCAACCTTCACTTAGAGTAAAATTTGGGTTAAAAAAGAGGAATTTTATCTTAAATGTATGATTCTTTTTTTTTTTTTTTTACGATTTGGTGTTTGCTTGCATTTTATTGATTTTGGGTTGGGTTGAGATGGTGAGGTTGTATGCTTTGTATTTGGGTTTAGGGACTAGGCGGGTTACTTTCTCTCCTATAATTTTCTTCCCCTTTTGATAATGATTAATTAATAAATTTTAATGTGGCCACACCTCTAGTTGGAGTAAATTTAGGGGTCTTAAAAAATGATTCTCACAAAAACCTTGTCTACCGTTGTATGTAATTTTTGTTTCAAAATTGATATAAAAAACATGAGTTTTTATTTTTGGTTTAAAGTACATGTTTTCATTTAGTGATTTGATGCCATGTCTCACAAATCAAAAATTGTTTTGAAAACAAAAGAGGCATCGTTTGGCATGTCTTTTTGCAGGGTCTTTCGATTGTTTATAAATCGAGAAGATCAAAGATCGGTCTATTCCCATTTGACACGCGGAAGATCTAGCCACTAAAAGATGTAGCGCTAAAAAGACGCACGAAACTCATTTTGGGCTGATTTCGGGAAGCTTCATTTTCAAGAAGCTTCTCACGTCTTTCACATTTCAATCTCGCACAGAAAGACCTGAAACAACGCACGAAAAGACATGCATCTGTCAGACGGTCTTTGAACTGCCCAAATCTTATATCAAAAACTCAACATATTTATTGATTATCAAAGCTACGAGAAGATGTTCTCAAAAAGACTTATCAAACGGACCCAAGACTATATCAACCCTCTATCCATCATTGTATTGGGGTTTCTCCAATTAATAATGATTGTCTAACGTATTCAAGTTTTTAACCTTAAAAATGTTGCCGATAAAAGAAGGTTTATATTAAACGTGTGGTAAGGTCTTCTAGGCAAAAACGTTCTTCGAAAATTGGGAGAATAATACAAAGACTCATTTTGAACTCCAAACTAATTTGCCAAATAAGAGATATTCCTGGGTGTGGAAAACGCTGACATCATGGCATCTAGTTGCACGTCAATAAACCTATACTTTGTATATTACTTTCACGAGAGATGTTATTGATTTAACAAGATATTTTTATTAATTATATTATATTTTGTTACCATGTAAAAATTAACCACCTTTATTTCTTGTAAAATTCAAGCATTTAGATTTATGCTTTAAATAAGTTAATGGGGGAACTGAGAACTCTTTGTGTGTTCATCTCTCATATGAGATTAAAGCAAATAGATATGTCGATGCTCTAGCCAACTATGGTATCAATTCAGCCGTGAGAATCAATTATGCCTATGGTTCAATTTTGGAAGAGTATAATAAATACAAATATGCATGTACAGTGTAAATGTAAGATTTAAAAATTTCCCAGAATACAAGTGTGCCGGTTACCAGGTATATTTGATTGGTTTTGCATTGAACATATTTCTTGCTTTGGGAGGGGTATAAGAGCCGTGCCAGGGAGAGATGTGGGACAAGGTAGGTTATGTCCTTAATAAGTTTGGTATGAATTTTGATGATTTTTAATAAGATTTAAGGTGGCTGTCCATCCTCTGGCAGCAGTAAACTTTGGGGGTTAAAAAATTAAATGAGTCATTTCTTTTACCAATGGTGGTTATAATCATACATAACAAAATCTTTAACATTGTTAAAGTTTTTAATGATAAATATACATCGTGAAATTTAAATGTTTTAATGTTTCCTTCATTTTAATGTCAACTTTCTTGCCTTAATTAGTTAGTGGGAAATCGTTTGAAGGGGAAAGAATTATTTGACTGAGTGTATTTATTTTTTGTATTCTGTGAAGATTGCTCAATATTTCTTTTCTTCAAAATTCCTATTCATTGAAGAAACATCAGCAGAGCAAACTACTCTATTTAAGGGTTTGGTCATTTGGTTTTGTCAACTTTATGTGAAATGAAGAGTCTAAGATTAGCAAATTGATGGAATTTGGGTTGATTCCTAACTAGTGCCTAGTGGGGTGTGGTTGGTTTTGCAATTCTAAGCTTTGGAATAGGCACATATAGGCTTGGGATTCCTAACTAGTGTCTTTTTGGTTTGATTATACAGTCACTAAGACTTGAAGAATAACTATTGAACCTACTGACCGCAGCTTCCTGTAATGCCTAGGCAGAATTTGAGATCCCTGATGACAGAAAAACAAAAGAGAAAAAAGAAAAGGAGAAAGCAAATTAAAGCTTATTGATTTGATGGAGCTCACCAAGATACCTTTAGTTTCCGCCTTATGCTTGACAAGGTACTTATTTGGTAAATAATATTTGTTTCAAGAGCTGATATCAAGTAACAATATGTTTTCTTTGTTGGAATTAATTAGATTATTTGGGGTAGACCTCTTTTTGGAGAAATCGAAAGGCTATAATGAAACAGTTCATGTGCTTAGTCTATGGTGAGGAGTTTGGGAACATCTCCCAACTTAAATGTTTTTAGGGAAAATTCCCATTGTACATTGGCTCAAGTGATAATTTGGTCTCTGAACTTTAAAATGCGATAATTCAGTATCAAAATTTTCAAAATGTGACAATCCAGTATTTGCCATTAACCAGTCTGTTAATCAGCTATTAAGTGACATTTAAAAGTCAAAAATGTCATTCGAATGCCATCTAATTCTCTTTATCAACCATCCAAATGTTGACAAAAAACTTAAGAGTCCCAAATCCTAGCTTCTCCTATTCAAAAAAGTTGGTAAAGAGAATTAGATGCCATTCTTAAGGCATTTTTTACTTTTCAAATGTCACTTAATAGCTGATTAATAGACTGGCTAACGACAAGTACTGAATTGTCACATTTTCAAAGTCTGAGTACCGGATTGTCACATTTTGAAAGTTCAGGTACTAAATTATTGCATTTTAAAGTTCGGGGACCAAATTGTCACTCGAGCCAAAATATAAGGTACTGATCAGGAATTTTCCCATGTTTTTATTCACGGGGAGATATACCCAATGCACATATGAGGATGGTTTTGTGAGGACTGAATCCAATGCAAAGTTGTAATTATTAACCTCTTGCAAAATGATTCTAAGTAGCTTTATCAAGATCATAAACTAATTATTGTGCAAAAACTTTGCAAATTGAGTCAATTCCAATTTTAATTTGCCCACTACCTGTTTCATGGCTTTAATTTTGAACTGCAAATTCTACTCTACAAACAAAAATACCCATTAATAGAGCGTCAGCTTCCAATATTGAATAGATTGGATTGAATAACTGAATTGAAATGTTGAACCTCACCGAATGAATGAATACAAACACAATGGGGGTAGCCCATCTCCCAACCTATAACCCTCTCAACCCAGGTACAGGTGGGATTCGACCCCAAATCTCCACTACGATCAACAGGAGATCTTACCAATCAGTTGATTGGCACCTTGCGAATGAACACAAAAATCTATAAACAATTTTTTAAGATAAATGTAAATGAAGCTTCAAACTATCGATATAAGATGGGACACTGTGGTGTAGTGGTGTTGGACTGGTTGGGGTGCCTACCTGAAGAAATGGAAACCCTAGTGTTTAGAGAGGGCCTAAGAGCCCGTTTAGGAGGATTTCAGCTTTGAGTGAGCTGTGTTGATTAAGCAAGCTATTAAAACTAAAACTAGTTTCATCTTAACTAATTAAAATGAACTTGAGACCAAACATAGCTTTTAGGCTTTCCGTGTGGGTCCATCTTACAAAGGCAAAAGCTGCAGCATGAAAGCCCTTTCAAATGGACACTTGAGACTAACATTGGAGCAGGATTTGGAATTGATTTAGCTTAAAGGAGATGCACGAAGCATATATAATTACAAACCCTAGTTGGAGGATAGGTTGTTGATCCTCCTAGTCCTAGGTGAATTAGATCCCTTACTGGTAACTGAAGGATGCTTGTGCGTGATTTTTCCCATTGCTCAGTTTCATTGATGCTTTGATACCATGTTCTTGTAATAAGGCTGCCCATTCTGTTGCTAAGTATGCGTACGTATTCTCTTTCTTACCTGACAGCGTGGTCTTTCTCTGGGGTTATGCTGTTGACTGAAACGGAATCAGCCTTTAATTTGGGCTTTCAAAAAAAAAAAAAAAAGAAAAGAAAAAACAAAGAGATAAAGGTTTGGTATAAGATGATGTATTAGGTCATTAGTTACAGTAAACTAGGCATATATAAACTTTTCATGGTCTACATTGTTCTTATTATCACAGTTTTGTGAAAAATATAAAGGACAGTTGCAAAGAATAAGAATCATAGAGAGATGCTTTGCACTTTTACTATGGAAACATTTAAGATGAGGAAGTCTGAGACATGATGAACGTGATAAAAGGGGATAACAATTAAGAAGTGAAAGTGGAGAATAGGTAATGTTGACAATAATAAGAGGCTTAAGAAAGGCCATTCACCAATGTTGGTCCTAGTTATCTAGGGTATTATTCAAATTAGCTGAATGAGATGTATTTTATGACTGGCTTGGGGCATTATCATTGGTTCTGAAAGTTATGACAAGCATTAATATTAGGGCAAATTTTGCAGTTCAAAAATTTTCAAAACTAGAGTTCAAGAACCTAAGAATGGGAGAAAACTAGGTTTCCTCCCATGTTCCACAGCCTGTTGAACAACTATTGCATTCAGCTAATCTTATCCCCCGAGATATTTAAATGGTTAGAAAGACCAAACCTTCATCATTTTTTGTACAAAGTGACCAGTCTAATCCCTGAACTTGAATTCTCACTCTTGTAAGCCAAGGTTTTACCATTTCACTAAGCAATGGCTCCTACTGAGAATGAAGAATAGTAAGGGAATATCTTAATTGGATACCTACTTAATTCTATATTTAAGCATGAGAGACATAATGAATGTATCAATTGAAGGGGATGGGTTTCCTAGAGGATGATGTGATAAATGCTCTGATTCATACCATCATTATCATTTAAGCCTTATTCCAACTATATGGGATTGGCTACATCCATGAATCCATCAAATCCATAGAATACATTTTACCAAGAAGATGATGTTGTGATGGAAAGTAGTCAAGACTAAGAACAATAAAATCAGAAGGTAACTCATCCATGTTAACCTAGGGTTGAACCTAATGGCATACAAGACTAAAGAAAATTGACTAGATGAGTTGGTAAACCCATTCAACACTAAATGCTAGCTGCAACCATTAATTTGGGTGGAAGTTGAAGGTTTAGAAGAAATGGAGAGAACTGATCAAGGATACAGCTGAAGAGGTACCCATAAGAAAAAAATTAGGGGACTTGCTTTCTAACAACAGATTAATTAGATACCCTTCTCAATTTATTGGAATGAATGAGTAGAATTTGATTGTGAAAGCACAAATAGGATAACGCTCCTAATGGATTAAGGTGCTTATGTTTATACGGTACCTAATATTTGATTGAGTTTGTGCTTTTCACCCCAAAGCTACCACATTATTTCTCAAAACTTTTTTTTTTTTTGGCAATACTTTAATAAGAATATACTCAAGCTATTAAGTTTAAGCAACTAAAAGCAAGTGAAAATTTAAAGAGTTGAAGTAATCAATAAACAAAAAAAAGAACAAGATTTACTTGTGACAAAATTTTAACTATTTTTGCAAAATGTCTGAAATGAGAAAACCAACTAAATAAAGGGAAATTTAGAGTTGGGTACAACTCAGAGATTTTTATTAAGTTTCTGGGTTTTATTTATCAACAACTAGGTTTTTTACCAAATTACCAAAGAAGCCATGAAATCTACATAACTTTATTATTATTATTATTATTATTATTATGAAGGTAAAAATGGGTTGGAATATCGATGTGGTACCTCCTGCAAAAGCTTCCATGAATTCGACTTTCAAATTTGAACATTGAAAAGCTCTCATGAAAAGAAGAATGAGTAAAATCTTTAATTGTTAGTCTTAGTCATAAAGCATGTTAAACTAAAGTCATACAAAGCTATTTGCAGCTAAGCACAATTAAAAGAAAAAGTTACACAAAATCATCATTTTGTTTGACGCACTAGTAATCCTGGAATCTTTCTTCCTTCAAGTAATACAAGATAAGAGAGAGCTACACAAAGCTTGAGTTTCCTGAAAACTTTCAAGGCCACTAATCAGTCTCTTGACAAGCATATTGCTCTCCTTCTGCACTGTCCTTTTATACATTCATACATGACCATAAGTCCATAACCATATAGGGTTTCCTAAGTGAAATGGTTAAGACAGTTGGCGACTGGCAACCCAATTAACCTCCATTCTTCAGCAGCTTCAGACGTTGCACCGATACTATGAAACTTCTGCACCCACAAAACCATTTGTTGCTCGTTAGAACACATACAGTTAGCTTGGACAGTTATGATCAAACTATCAGATAATCATCTGGAACTAATGGGTCTCCACCATTGCAGCTCCCAAGAAGGTTAAGCAGTGGATTGGATCTTCCACTGATCGACCAAACTGGAACTGCTTGGTGATTGGATCTTCCACTGAATGGGTTGTTTCATTTTTGGTTTGGGGGTATAAAAACACAAAAACTTTCTGACTCAATTGAAAAATCAACAAAAACCAGAATCTGTCAACAGGTAATTGGATAAACAATAGATATACACGGCCATGTGATCAGACTGATTAGTTCTGTCAAACCCAGGTGGAAGATGTACCAAAGAACAGAACTGTAAATTATTAAAGAGAAATGAGTTGTTAAAAGGAAGACTTTTAGTACGTACTCCCATGGCACATCTCCTACAAGCAGCCAGTCTCCTTCTCTGTCTTGATAGACGAGTGTGTAACGTTCATGTCCTGTGCCTGCTTTGGATTCCGGCAGACTTCTCTGGCCTGTGTCCACACAGAACCCCAAGATGAAGCAAATTATCCAATAAAAACCTTGTTTGCGAAGAACATGAACTATAATTATGCCAGAAATAAAGAAACATTTGCAGCCCATGGCTTCACTTACATTTCCCGAACATGCTCAACAAGGTGTTTGTAAGAGTCCCATAAGAGCTATGGAAGCTGAGATCGACTTTTCTTCCTATGGCCACGCCTTCCATCTTCACCTTGACGTACTTGGACTTGGGTCCACGGGAAGAATTCTCATCTCTCCGAATCTGATCACTCTCAACCTCACCATCTTGAGGCTGACAATGAAGCTTCTTCCTCCAAGAGTTAATGGGTGGCCACCCCACGACACAGTCTTCCTCCTCTTCACTCCTATCGTCAATCACCAATCAGAATCCCGCTCCATCGTCCCAAAACTCAAAGCAATATAATATAATAAGATTAAAAGTGTAAGAAGGCTTACTTGTTCAAGGAGCATGTGGAGCTGCTCTTATCGAGGCCATTAAGGTCGTCGTCGTCGTCGTTTGGCTTGTCGTTCCACGAGAATAGAGGTAGAGTTCGAATTACGGGTTTGAGCTTCTCGAAGGCCTCATCGAAACTACGCTTGTTGCTTTTGTTCCTTGGCGAACTCGAACAGCTGGAGTGGCTCCATAACTCTGAACCCAAAACTTCCTTGGGCTGGTAATCGTATTTCTTGAAGCCGAACTCGTTGATGGGATTGTATGAAAGGGCGAGACCCAATTGAAGCTCCATATCAAACAATGATAAGGCAATATAATAACAAGTTCAGCACAAAGAGGAGAGACGGGTTTAAGAAAAAAGAGTTCTTTGCTTGGGATTTTATAAGGAGAGAGAGAGAGAGAAAGAGAGAGAGAGAGAGAGAGAGAGAGAGAGAGAGAGAGAAGTTTCGTGAGGAGGGGTTTGGGACATACCGACAAGAGGGTTAAGAGAGCCCGGACTGTGCGGTCATGCACAGTGCGCACCCTTTCCCATCTGTCCGTGTCGCTGTTCGACTTTTTGCCGACCCCGCTGCGATGCTGTCTCCTTGCTCATTGCTTTCGGAACCGACAAGGTCCTTTTCTAGTCTTCAGTTCAATCACATAAAATACTCTCTCTCTCTCTCTGATTTAATGACTTCAAGGAGTTTTCTGTTCTGTTCTGGTCACTGATACCTACTAACTACGGACCTGAATGAGCACCATTTTATAAGAGACTAACTAGACCATCCACTTCGGAGTTAGGACTTAGGAGTCATCAGTATCTCAGCTAATTAGGACCTGTGCCCTTCTTTTGCATTTGGATCGTTGTGGATAGCGTCTGCCTTTCTTCCTTGGGCCTAGACATTGTGATTTATGACTATAATCTCTGAAATTATTTGCTTTACCATATTTACCAGAAATCAGAAAATGGTTGAAAAAAGTTTGCCCAAGAAGTTTAGATGATGATGGCCAACTGAGTGGTAAAACTAGACATTATGGGCCACCAATTGAGCAATCTTTATCACTCTGTATGTCTGAAATACGTTCCATTTTCATGATTGCTTGATGTAGAATAGATGAGAAAATCAGAGAGCTCACTGGTCTGATCCGGGTCTGTCTAATAACACTTCCATGACCATCCTGTAATGTCATTTTAACAATTATTTTTTTGATAGGGATATCAATTTAGTTTCTTGATTATAACGATAATGATTCTTTTGTCATATTTTATGTTTAGACTTCTAAATAAAAAGGCCCAGAGAGAGAGAGAGAGACAAGATCCCTGGGGACACCATATCTATAAGCAAACAAGCAACACATTCGGTAACTGCTTTGTTTGGGCTTATTTGTTTGTGAGCAAGAGGTGACGCGTATTTAGGTGCAAAGTCTATTATTTCCTTTGGGCATTTAAGTGGAGTCATAAGAAACAAACAAGAGCATAACAGGTGTGACCCCATTTCTATCGAGTCATTTGTTGATTACTTTGCTCTCACGTATTTGATTATATCACCAACAAACAAACAACAGTCAACCAGCACTGCCCCCTCCCCCCGGGCCCCGGCAAATGAAATCCACTTCACTTGTTTTATTTAGATTGAAAGCTTGCAGGGTCCATATCCATTAGGATATGCCGCTGCCATGGACATTGGACAATGTCAGTGAGCCCATACATGTCCCAACCGCCCATTCCTTGTCACTATGCCCGGTCCCCCTTGGGGGCCCTATGGGCTCGAACAGCCCAGTGCCCTGATTTTGATGATGGTTACCCAGGAATTTGGTGGGTACCCACTACCCACCTTTAATTAATTTGCATCAAGAAAGGAGGACCACCCAGTGTAGATTGCCTCCTTATCTCCTTAAACTATCAAGTGCAATTGTATCACTCACAAATTCTATCTGGATCCAACTGGGCGTACTTTGGTTGTTAACCATTCATTATCCAACTCGGTTTTCTACTGCACCCAAGTGCTCAACTAGACCAGTTCCTGAGTCTCAAGTCAAGTGCACTTGGGCCCATCTCTCTCTCTCTCTCTCTCTCTCTCTAGATCTATCTGTAGAATCCTTGCTGCCTTTCTTTAGGGATAAGCAACGAGTGAGATTGGGGATTTGAGAGCCGTGCAGCCGAGTCCTCCCAACGGACGTCCCATTCAATCAAGGCTCTGGCCATGCTGGATGTTTGGGGACATGGACACGGGGGTGATGTTTGTGTGGGAAGTGCACGTGGGCGAGGGGGTTCTCTTGGAAAGCTCCATTCTTGTCAGAGGTAGGGTCATCTGCTGGCTGGCTGGCTTTTATCGTCAGGGTTTCCTGTTGTGTCAAATAATTGAGAGAGCATCCATCAAACACCTTCAAGGATCTGTCCACTGAGTGACGAAATACATCGAACACGAGGGAGTGGCCTTGTGGGCATCCTTTCGACCTGTCAGAGACAACCGAATCCATCCCAATATTGAAAATGGTACACGGAATGCTAGCTAGCAACTCCAAAATCACAGTATTTCTGATGAATTAATTACACCTAGCTTAAATAAAAACAGGGAGATCTTTCTGGTCACTGGGTCATTGGACCAAATGGCTCAACCATTAGCTTATCTGTGAAGCAACTTACTTTCACAGACACATCACAATGTTTTTGGCCAAAATTTTTTCCATCAATGGATGATTAGGAGAGGGAATGAGAAACCCATTTCAGCTGCAAACTTATTTTCAAACAGTCAGATTCCTTGGTGTGAATTTCAATTTAGTCTCTAGCCTGAAGCCTCAACCTTTCTTTGGTGTGGATAAAACTCTTCCTATCTCTGTAATTTAAAATCTGCAGAAGCAAAGCTTATCCCTGAATATTTGGGTGCAGAGTGAATAATGCTTGACGTCTAAGATTCCTAGATGGGTTGGTCCATGGACGCCCGTTTCTGTGCGTCTGGCCTGATGACTTGCCAGTGTTGCATATTCAGAAAATCTTGACTCGGTAGGGATCCCCCATTAAATGGTCTGTCTATCTATACCCAAATATTTCAGCATGTTTTAAATGATCTTTTTGTCTCTGTTTTGATTTGAAGACTGACTGACTATCCATCCCTACTTCCATCAAGCACGTCAAGTATGTATCTGATGAATTCAAATCTCTGAGACGTTCACATCCACAGACAAGGCCAGCTCTCTATACCGCATTTTCAGTTGGACTTGCTACCAAGTAATGGTAGTCATTAATTGGCTTCAAATTCTTTAACATGAAAACTAATCAAATGCCAATTGAAAGCTGAAGCTATCCCCCCAGGAACAAAAGCCGGGGCTCATTATGATATATGAATTAATGACAATAAATGCTGCTGGTTGTCTAAGCATATGCATGACCAGAAGCTCATGCTCCCTATAGTCTGTACAAAGTAAAGTCAGCAGCTAGCTCCATTGATAAATCATCTTGTAAATGATGTATGGCTTGAGGACTACCGACCCTAATCTTACCACCTAAACCATATGCACCTAGAATGAACATTTTTGGCCTGAAAGTGCTTAAAAGAATGCATAAATTGAGCAGTTTTGTTGAATTATGCCTGGCTGTTCAGGGAAGGGAAGAGACTACTTGGAGTGTGGGTCTCAGGCAGACCAGGGTCAACCCTGCCCAACTGGGCTGGAGTGATCAAAACAAAATGCCCATTCCTGGCCCACTGCTAGACTAGGCCTGTCCCATTTACTCACATGGTCTGAACTTAGGGCTCAAGCATAGTGTTTAAAATGATAGGTCCAACAAAAGCCCAAGCCTAGCCCAAATTTAATGGAGACTAAGTTTTGTGTGTTTATAACAGAGAGAGAGAGAGAGTTTTTATCTTTGCCCCTTTTGATTTTTTTAGCTCAGTTTGAGAGTATTTATTCAAATAAACACTTATTTTAGGTTGGAACCACCACTAATGTGCATTTGGGAAAAAGCCAAATAAGTGCTTATTCCTAAAAGTAAGCCCGTTTCCAAGAAGCTAAAATTCTGAGCTTATTTTTAAGCACTTATTCAATTAAGTGCTTATTTTACTTTCTGGCTCATTTTGGCCAGTGATCACGTCATTTTGAAGATACCTATATTACCGGTATTTGAAATAAACGTTTTTTCACCAAACGCTAGTGAACACTTATTACAATAAATATTTATCCGATAAACACTTATTTATCGAATAATCACTCCCAAATTAATGGGGACTTATTTCATTAAAGTGTTGTTTCAGTAATCTTCTTCCGTTCTTCGTCTACATCCAAATGTAATAGTAAAGATGCATGTGATGTAAGAATTGTACTTACACCAAAAGGCACTAAAGAATTGACGCATCAAAGCTTTAGGTTCCATTTTTTTTTTAAGTAAAATACAATTCTTCCTGGGAATGAGTAGAATCTGGTGAGTAAGATGATATTGATAGAACAACACCTCTATTATTCCCTTTGTTTGAAAAAGGGATATTACAGAAAAAAGAAAAAAAAAGCAATATTCTCACTAGAAAATGTTGTGTCTTATCAGAAAATACAATTTCCTCTCCTGAAATATCATGCACTTGCCGGAAGGTGTTGTTAGCCAGGGATATTGGCAGCAAATCTAATTTTCTCTCAAGTAGTGAGCATTTGTTTTTCTAATTTGAGTGCAATATATATATATATATATATATATATACATATATATTTCATGCCTTCCAAAAATATATGAAATATAATGCAGTTAACTATTCAGTAATGACCATTGTTAAGCAATTGTGGCCTTTAAGCCATTATTTTTGGTGATTCCTTACCAAGATTTAATACCCAAATGTCTATTTTTAGAAAAACAAACAAATTAGTAATCTTGAGTTGTCAAATGTCAGAATGCAGCTTTGAGTCTAAGAGATTGAAGGTTAGAACTGTATCCAGTCCACCCCTCCCTAAAACCCCAGATAATTGGGATCAATATTGAGTAATGGCTTTTTTTTATTAAAGAAATAATAGTTAATATAACAAATAAATAATAAGTAGGAAAAATCTATGATGGAGGAAAGATATAGTACCAAAAGAGTTTTGACCAATCAAAGCCCACCAGTGAATTTTGATAAATACCATCTAATTGGTTAACATGTCTATAATATTGGTTGATTGGTTACAAGTTTTGTTTGGGTATAATGTCTTTTTGGTGTGATAGTCAAACCTAGCTTACAATATGCCAACCAGTTGGTTGGTAAGGTCTCTTGCTAGTCATAATGGAGAGTTGGGATTGAATCCCGCCTACACCTAGGTTGGGGGATGGATTACCCCGTTGTATAGTCATTAAAAGGATATATTAACATATTGCTTCTACTTCTCTTACAATGGAGCAATCCAACAGTTGCGTCAAATATATATAAATTGATGATCAATATTTTTTTTTGTGATTTGCTCTCTTATGACCCATCACCTCATTTCCCACTTAACAAAAATAAATTTTGAAAAGTAAAACCAATAAGAATAGGAGAAAGAGGTGAATTCCACCCCATTGGATCTTATTTATTTCAATAGTGCATGCAACTATCTCTTATGAAAATTTCCTTTTTCATTATTCATGGTTCTTCTAATTAACATCATCTAAGTTGGTTTATGGACTCCCAATCAAAATATAAGATCTTAAATAAGAAAACAAACTTAGTATGGGGCCATTTGACAAGTCTTTTTTGAAAGATCTTCTAGAAGTTCTAACAGTCAAAAGACGATGTAAGTTTTTGCATCAAGATTTTAACAGTTTGAAAACCGTTTTATTAAAGTGCGTCTGTCCACACATCTTTCCACGTGAAGATGAATTTAAAAAATGTGAAAAACTCCATTTAGAACTCTCCAAAAATAACTCAAAATGAAATTCCCACATCTTCTCAGTGGCTTTCAAAGGCTAGATCTTTTTCCAACCAAATGGAGAAAGACCAAAATACGGACTATCAAACTTCTAAAAAGTCAATACCTCACGTGAAAAGACACAAAGCCTATATTTTCATACTTTGGCTTTCAAGAAAAGTGAATAGTCAATTAACCTTTTTAAATTGTTCATGCTTTAAGCTTTTAGCTTTGTCGTTCTTAAAAAATCATAGGCAAAAAAGCCATTTTTTTATGTATTGAAAAGACAACTATATTAATGGAGATGATTAAACCCTATATTGCAACTCAAAAACCTTATTACGTTATTTAATGGTCGGTGCCATCCTACTAGAGCTTACGTAGGATGAAGGGAAATAACGATTTTGTTGGTAACAAACCGTTTCTTGGTTTTCCTGATGTTTGGTTAACATGAAAAATAAATCTAAATGGTTATAAAATCCAACTACGGTGCATTTGAATATTTGTTGCATATCAAATCAAGATGTTACACATAGTCTATTTGTTTTTTATTGTTTATATTTTATGTACTATCATGCTTTATATGGTGTATTTTAACATTAAAGGCTTTATGATGTAGAACAAGCTGATGAAAGGTTATGGAGACCCATGATCTCAAAGTAAAGAAGAAAAGAGGCCCAAACAAGTGCAAACAACCATAACTTTTGACTTGTGTGACCATTTTCAATATATAATATATCAAAAGGATTATCTTAATAAGTATTATGTTATGATAAATCAATCCTTTTGGATTCATTTGCATTTTAAGGCCTATACTTCATTGCAATGTTTTAAAAACTAACTCAGAATTGAAACCATTGTGGCCACTGGTCTGATCATCTAATTCAAACAGATGGCCCATTTCAACTTAAAGAATTAAAAAATGATCAAAATAAAAAAGTCTAAACCGTTGAACGGGTTAACGGTTTGAACCAACGGATCACTAACCAAATCAATGGGTTTTGGTTAAGGGCCAAATTAAGGGTGAAATGAAACCAATTGCTTGAACGGCTCTTAAGACAAACGATCAGACCGTCTAAATCAACGGTGGTTTGAAAACACGGGTCCATTGTTTGGACTCCAAACGGTGTTTTTCTAAAAACTTCATTTTTATAGTATTTTGGTCATTTTAACACATTTTAACTTTTGAGTCCAAATTTGTCTAACAAGCTTTATTTCATCAAGAATTTAAGATATGATGTTTTGGCAAATTTGAGTCAGATTATTAATTTTTACTATTTTTAGTAATTTTGCTATTTTTGGAAAGTTGTGAATTGCTTATAAGGCCATTGTACAAGATAAAATCCAGTGAATTTAATACAATTTATTTGAGTTTTATCTTCTTCTTGTGGATTGATTTTTGAAGAAGACGGTGTTTTTCTTCCTTTTCCACACTCCCATCTCATCACTTTAACAACGTTAAAGATTAAACTACGTGTCATTTTATCATTAATTCAAGTTTCTTGCTTCATGATCAGCTCATGTACCATACATATTCCTGAAAAATGCCTGATTTTAATGGAGAGGATTAAACCTCTTGGTTTATAAAAGTTTAGAAGGAATGTTATTTTTCTTTGTTGCTACTGTTTCTTTTTTTCTTGTATTTTTGTTCCTTTTTACACGTTTGTTTTTCAGCCACAAAATAACAGTGTTTTCAGCCACAAAATAACCGTTTAGCTTGGGAAACATTCACATCCCGTTCTGTTTCACCCTTAAGCCAGTTTTTGGCCAAAAACCATTGATTTGGTTAGTGATTGATTGATCCGGACAGTCAAACCATTAATTCGTTCAACCCATTCAATGGTTTTGACCATTTTATTTTAATTACTTTTTTAATATTTTATTTTTAAGTTAGAGTGACCGTCTATTTGAACTAGATGATCGAACGGTTGACTTAGAAACTAGTGGCCAAAACGGTTCTAATCCTGGATCAGTTTTTAAAACCTTGCAAAATAACATTTTCAATGAAAAGTGCAAAACCAATCATTTTCCTCCATTTGAATGCAACCAAAATAACCCTCAGGAAAAAAAAAAAAAAAAAAAAAATCAACCTTCTCCTTAAGGCTAAAGCTAGAACCAAAAGGTGAGATCTTATCAATTTGAAGTGCGTAGGTGGCAAAATCTTATAGACTGAAAACTTTCCCACAAAACTAGAAATGAAGAAAGGATTTCAGAAAAGCCCCAGGCTTTGCAACAGGAAAATTTTCTGGATCATTTACTCTTCCTCACTTGATTTACCTTTCTCAATGTCCAAGAATGGCGTGTGCATCTAATCATAATCATCTGAGACAATAGCGCACAAGTTACTTATTGAATGCAAATCTTCAGTCTTACCCATTCAAAATTCAATGACAGTACCATTTGGGCATCAATGAAAAGAGAATATAAAACTCTTCAATTGTACCATCACACAAAAACTAGTTTATACATCCCCGTTAAAGTCAAACCCTCACCAAATTCAATGATCAATAAACAGTTAGAGAAACCGAAGATGGATTCTACTTCCATAAATTTGATTATCTCTGCGAAGAAAAGTACCCTGATTCAGAGAATAGTGTTTCAACGATGGTTTGAATCCATATAAAGATGTGATAATCATGGCATCCACAATACTTTAGGCTGTCTGTGGTTGCGGTGCACTTTTATTTGCACCAGTACAAATGTATAGGAGTGTAAATGAAAAAAAAAAACGTAAAATTTTAGTTAATTTTGTTTTGAGTTTTATTTAATTCTTCTTTATGTCTTAATTTATTTTATTTATTTTACAATCAAACAAAATAAGCTAAAATTTAAAACGAAAATAAGTCAGAATTTACACTCAAAATATTTACATTGCCATAGTTTTACATCAGTACAAATTTATTTGCATTGCAACCAAATACAACCTTAATATATACATACATAACACCCCAAATACAAATAAAATATATATTATCACAGTACCAGACATCAGGCAATCTTTCCTTGGAATGAAAAAAGGAGAAAAGAATAAAGTAATCCTGGGTAATAATCTTTCTCAATTTAAACAGTGTAATTATTGAACCTAGTAAAGAAGATCTCTCGGATTATTTATAAAAAGTAGGGTGATCCGGTCCTTATAACCATCATTTGAGTAGATCTTCTTTTTATTTTGTATTTATGAGCTCTGACCATCTTGAAAATAGTTTTATATATAGAAAAATTGCCCGATGAAGCTGATCAAAAGGATGCTGATTAGGGCACATCTCTTTTTTTTTTTTTTTATAAAGGGTACATCTCTAGGTGAAAAGATTAAAGAAACCACTGTTTGAACAGAAAACATGGGAGTCTTGTTTTTTCAATTTTCAAACATGTAACTTTGTAGTATTGTCTTATGATATTTGGGTGTGCCCTGGTCCCTGGATGTGCCCCTATCACTTCCTTGGAAAAATGAGAAATGCGAGAATCATAAACTGGCCAGTTAGTTTATATCAATAATGCATGCACAGATGTATATGGAGCCACAGGTTCACTAAAGTATGGTTTGCTCTTAGTTTGTTTGGTTTGAACATCTGAGCAATCTCTCTTTAAGACAGGTTGTTGACTCCAAGACTAAAACATAGATATCGAGTTTATCGGTATCGGTGCATTTAGATATGTATATATAATGCACGTGATTAACGTTTTAAAAGAACTATTCGAAAATGGAATCGTGTTGACTATCGGTTTTTGGGTTGGTGGTCTGACTATCTAGTTCCAACGGATAATTCATTCTGATAAAAAAAGTAAAAATATATAAAAAATAATAATTAAAATAAAAATGACTAAAAATCGTTGAATGAGTCAACGGGTTGATAATTCGACCACCAGGGTCAATAGGATGTTGACTTTTTAATGGTTTTTGGCCAAATACCAGGCTTGGGGTAAAACACAATCGGTTGCCTGGATGATTTCCGGGCCAAACGGTCTAACCGTCCGGGTCAATGGTGGTTTGAAAACCATGCATGTAATATAAAAAAGAATTTAAAGTATTTAAAAAGTTTCACGTTTTTTCTCTAAACCATTAATAATTATAAAATAATAATAATAATAATAATAACAGATAAATATAAATCATATTGATATACCCAACTTTGGGTATTGGACTTGGACATATCGATAGCCTATCCTTGATTCTCTTCTCCAAAAAAGGGTTCAAGGCTATTTTTTGGGCCCTAGAGACCTTGATAAGCACTAGACTCCACCATAGGAGAGAAGAGTACTTAAAAGATGTGAGCAAGTAATGGGACAATGGGCATGCAGCTGAGGTGGAATCGGCCTTCCTCATGATTCACTGCCAAGTGGACCAGAGCAAATACAAATGAATCAATTAATCAATACTTTCTTTTGGTACATGCTACTACCACATGTGCACACACACATATATATTGTCTCATTTGCACTCATTTTGTAAATTTTGCATCTTAAAAATTGATTCTCACAATTCTCCTACCTTAATTCTCTCTCATTTAAAGTGGGGATTGCATCATTTTACTTTTTTTTTTTATTCCTAGACAAAAAGAAAAAAAAACTTCTTCTACCTTCATTCTCTTTTATATAAAATGGGGACCATATCATTATCCTTCCCATTTTACTCCTGCAAACAAACAAAACAAAGTAAACTTAAAACAAAAGTGAATCGGAATTTACAATACTCACCCCATTTGCACTCCCATGCATTTACACCATCTATTTGCATTGCAAACAAATGGAGCCATATTAGCAATTAAAGTCTGTTGGAAACTTTGAAACATGTGTTACAATCTAGAACCTGTAGTCCTAACCCCACATTACATTGGAGCTTTGCCCATGAGAAACTAGCTGCCAAAAGCTTTAACATTTTAACTCAGAAATATAAAATGAAAAGACTTCTTTCTATATGTGAAAAATGCTTTTAGGCTCAAATCTGCCCTATAAAATGGAAGGTGGAGAGATGATTATGTCCACCCTTAGCAAACCCAAATCACAAACTGATTTGGGTTGGCAGGGCAAGGGCCAGGGCCAGGCCCAGGCTGCTGCCCTATTAGCTTTCCTGTAGAAAACAGCCAAGTCACTCAGTGGGAGAAAGGAAAAGCTAAAAAGAGGAAAGGAGCCAAAAGATGAACCATGTCTATCCAAATTCCCAATTGAGCAGTAGTGTGGCTCCATGCCTCCATTACATATAAGGCTTTAATGTACATCAAAGGTAAGCTTCTTGTGACACTAGACAATCACTACAGTATGGAATAGTATCGATCCTCTGAACCACTTCACAGCTCACAGCCTCACACCATGTTTTGCGTGTCACATGGGGCTTTGGTGCAGGAATGATGGAGAGAGGAGGCAGGGGGTCACTCTATTACTTTAGGGAAGATTCGTAGGGCTTTCAGAAAGTGGCATATATTACTTGAATTGAATGCTTGGAAAGAAAGAATCACTACCCAAAAACTAAATTATGCCAGCTTAAAAGCCATAGCTTTTCCAGACAGATTTGCACCAGGACTGTGAGTTTGTGAATGTGTAACATCACATTCCATGTCTCAGACAGACCATATGTACAAAGAAAAGCTTCTTTTGCAGCTTTTGCCATTCTTAGAGCTTCAAAGCTCAGAGCTGTTCAAACCAATATTGGAAGACTGAACCCAAGCAAATCCCACTCAGTATTCTTCTCCATCCATGTACTCTCGTGATACAGCTCTTGGCTATACTTGAAAGGGTCCATGAAACTTTTGTCATCTTCTCTGCAAGTTCCAAAGTTTTGATTTTTGCTTTTGATGCTAAAAACATGAAAGAGAAACATGGGTTGTTGCAGAGCTTTCCAATGTAGCAAATAATAAGAATAATGGAGAAGATTTCTTATTACATTCATGAACGGCAATGGCAGATACCCATCATAACTTCTTAAAGGTGTATCTGCTTTTTGGTTCAAATGCTATGTTGCCCGACCCGATAACTGTTTTGTAATGATGAGAGTGGGTTTAGTGAAAAACCCAGGAAACTTCCACCGCCTAGTAAGTTGTTGTGACTTGTGAGGCTGAGAGGCTCAATCTCAAAAAGGGTTTCTCAGTCATTTTTTATGGTTCAAAAGAACACCATGGACGAGCGGTTCGGATCATCAAACCCGAACTTTTTGGCCCTAGAAAAGTTTGATTCTAGGTTTGCAACTATCGGCCCACCTACACGTGAGACATGATTCGTCTAACAACAACAATAACCCCTAGTAGTAATTAACAAGCCATACGAGAAGCTTTCTTCCATTCTAAACTTTTCATGTCTGTTATCTGGGGCTCATCATCAACAAATGGACCCATTTTCTGCGCATTGCACCATGTAATTAAACCAGTAAGGATATCCAACTTACATACACTGTTCATTGTTGTATAAACTATTGCATCCTTTGAACCTAAAGTAAGGCTATTGTTACAACCCATTTCATTAGTCTGTCAATACATATGCTATCTTAATTAATACCTAAAATTTTAGGTACCCTTTTAGGTCAGCTTCTAACTTTTATTTTGTCAAGGAGCTGATGAAAAAATTTTTGGGGAACATAGTGAGATAGTATGAGAATGAAATTGATCACTAGGGAGTACCCTATGGATGGAAGGTTTGAATTTGTTAGAAGGAAGGATAAAAAATATTAGACCAACATTGCATAGAACCCAGCTTCTATGCTCTAGCTATAGGCAGGCTTCAGGCTTGAAAGCTTGGGCCATACCCAAACAGATTACATTTGGACATTTAATTAACTCTGTTAGAGAATAGGGGTGGTCAGCTTTTGTGGAAAGCCTAGAAGAGACCCACATGTTTGCCATATCACAAAGAACTTTGGACTTTACTAGATTAATTTGTTAGGGGATGGGTCATGCATGGGAAATATCATTTTCCAAGCACGTGACAAGTTTCGGCTGATATGAGTCATAACAAAAGAAAGCCTACACTTTCAGGCTTTTGTATCCATTTAACCTTTCAAGAGCTAGTCCACACTCCACAGTGAGATTATAGAGCTGTAGCAGACTAGACAAACCTTTGGCCTAGCTATCTACGTTGCGCTCTCCCCTTGAATGCTTGAAAAGAAAAATCTTATGTGTTTGTGACCCATTTCTTTAGAATTTTAATTATATGTTGAGAATATCCTCACACAACTTCAGGTTTTTATATCCATTTAACCTTTCAAGAGCTACTCCACTGTGGGATTATAGAGCTGTAGCAGATCGAACATAAACAATATTTGGCCTATCTACGTTGGTTTTCCCTTGCATGCTTGAAAAAAAATTATGGGTTTGTGAGTGATTTATTTAGAATTATAATTATTATATGTTGAGAATATCCTCACTCAATGGTTTTAATCTTCTTTAAATCAAGTATACTTGGTGGAAAAAAAAATCAAAAAAGTTGACAGATATGAGTCAATTACAACAAGAAAGTGGGGAGGTAGCTTTGTTATTTATTGTTGGTGGTTTTTATTTTTAATATTTAAAGAAAACTGGGATGGGGTCTCTGAATTCAAGTGAGTAGAGATTAAGAATGAATGAACTGAGAGGATAGAATAGCTAGCTAGGAGGCTAGCTGCTTAGCTCTGCTGACACTTCTCTTTGTCATTTGTCCCTTTGCTTCCACTGAGGACGCCATTAACTTTAGATTTATGATGCATAAAGAAAGATGAATAAGATTAGAGGAATCAGATCATTATACGGAACCATTTCCTATGATATTTGACAAGGAATCTTAGTGTCATGGACCACATCCATGCATGGGACCCATAAAGAGCTACACTCCAACAACAAGGCTACAAAAACAAATAAGTAAATAAATAAAATCAAGGGTATTAGGAGTTGGGTATTGATATACCAACTATTTTAAGGCTGATAGTATACCTCCCAGATCATGGGGTGCACCATGATGATCAGATAACCTATATTGATTGGAAGATCGGATGGCTATCCTCAATAGTTCAATAAGGAAGGCCATCCAAGGTTAGATCCTATCCATAAAAACTGTGGACTCGACTTCCCTAAAGGAGTGTGAATTTTATCAGACTGTTCACCATGAATGGCTCCTTCACTTTGTATACATGAACATAATCTCTCACATCAAACTATGATAGTGCCCATGATCATGAAGTGTAAAATCTTTCAGTCCCCACGTTTGGAGAGAACACAGATTTGCTTTCAAAGGGCAAGAGAAAAGCTAAAGTGAAAGGCTGAAAGCAGTGTAGGACCCTTGCTTCAATCATTGAACATTGCTAATAGGGAATCCCATGCACGAGTAAAGAGCTCTTGGAAGGAAAGCCATCTTCACTTCTTCTATTTAAAGCATCCCATTTCCTATGTTGTCATACAAAGTATATTCACTCCTTTAGAGAGAGAGAGAGAGAGATGGAACGAGAAGGAACCAAGCAAGTGCTTAAGAAAGGTCCATGGAATCCAGAAGAAGACAGACTACTTAAGAAATACATAGAAACTCATGGAGAGGGAAAGTGGGCAACCGTTTCCAAGAGATCAGGTGATGCTCCCTCTGTTCTATTGATATGCAGGATTTTTTTTTTTTTTTTTTATATGAGTAGCTACTAATCAACTGTCCCAATTTTCCTCTTACTCTCTCTTTGGACAGGCTTGATGAGAGGAGGAAAGAGCTGCAGACTGAGATGGAAAAACTATCTCCGGCCAAACATTAAACGTGGAGGGATGACAGAGGAAGAAGAAGACCTTATCATCAGAATGCATAATCTTCTCGGCAACCGGTCAGTTGCTTAATTTTTCTTATGTTTCTCTTCGGCGGGTGATGAAGTTCTAGTCAGTTGGACTGGAATTTCTAAACAGGAGTACATTCATCCAATCTATAGCAGCTCTTATGAGTTGAAGAAATAATCTGTTTTTTTGGGGGGTGAAGGTGGTCGTTGATTGCAGGTAGGCTCCCTGGTCGAACTGATAATGAAGTAAAGAATTACTGGAACACCCATCTGATTAAAAAGTATCCTCAATGCAAAAAAGTGGTCTCCGACTCAAAGAGGAGGAAGCTCTCTCATTCAACCAATTCTCAACCCATTTGCAGCTCAAGTCCTAACAGCTCCACCATGAAACTAGACGATCAATGTGGTGACAAGGCAACTACCTCCTCCTCCAATGGCGTCAACAGAAGTACCGACAACGACGTAGAATCTCAGCTCTCTGCCGGCCAGGAGACAGTTGACGAGGACGATTTTCTGCTGCAACTAGAACCCAACATTTTGTTTGAATCTCAGTTCTATTTTCCTGAGGAATTCTATCCAGTCCTACTGTAGTCAGTTTGTTCAGGGAGGTGACTCATAATCTTCTACTTATATGTAACAGTCACTTCACTGTCCCCTCTGTTCAGGTTTGCACTTACTGTTAAACTATAATTATTCTGTGTTAGTACGTACTTTAATCCAGTTGCAATGGAAGTCTGATCAATAATCTGTGAATAAAAGATCCGTATCTCTCTATTCAGTGAAAATACAGAAATATCAACATAGAGCCACATGCATATGTACAACCATGAATCGGAGCTGCTGCTTCATGGCATTACTTCACTTTCATCAGTTCCCATTGGCAGGAGAACTAATGGCACTGGCACATCTATATCTCATGATACAGCTCTATGGTACGTATAAAACCGTACGTATCTACCTAAAGCCATGACCAAATATGGGTTGATTCATTCTGTTGTCTGACTCCAATCACTGAAGGATTTCAAAAGCCTGAATTATTTTAAAGAACACTTGAACTGTGTACTTTCGGAGATCCAACAGGTAGAGTGTAGAGATGCCGGTGAGAATTAGAACTTCTATTCTTTCTGAGAAATACCGAATCTAGTAGTCTACTATCGAGAATGGGGTGAAGTTTTGTCTTGTGATTTACGCCTGCAAATTGTAGATCAATTACTTTGAAATCCTAATTCCAAGCTTTTTTCACTGGGCGACTGATACAGGAAATCTGCAGCATAACATGACATGTGCACAAGAGTTTCCTCAACCTAAACCATTGAGCATTTGAGCATATGTTTCACCCTTGAGGCACATCGAATTGTGGCTGAATTCAATGACTTCATTGTTAAATTGCTAAATCAGTTATAAGGCTGCATTTGGCATTCCTTATTTTAAAGACTTATCTCCTTTTTTGCTGTTAAAAACTCAGTGTTTATAGGGGCAATCTAACTGCAAAAGGAGATAAGTCGAGTGTCAAATACAGCCTAAGTAGGTTGCGAACTCCTTAATGGATGAAGCTGAGTTAGGTTGATTACTATGTTGTTATCCACTAGAAGACAAGTGGATAAGTCAAGTCTACCCACTTCGTCCCTTGTCAAACGTCTCCTACGTCCCCTAAAGTTTGTTGGTGTATCTGTTCGAATGATCCGGAGAGTGGGCCTATGAGGATCTGAACTTATACTACATTTCACAAAAACAACCACAAAGAATGATAGTTTTAAGCATTTGATTAAGCGTATCTAATCTGCACACCAAGAGAAGGAAGCGAGATTGAGAAAAACACTAGGGTTTTCTCCATTGTGAATTGTTTTTCTTGTGAGTTCCAAATAAATCAATACCATATGATTTCAAAACAAATTGATTCTCAAAACAAAAGCACATATACCATGTTCTTGATTGTATATGTATTTTTCATTTCCAAAACCAAAACCAAAAATATGCTTTTTTTTATTTAAAGAATATCTTTTCATCTACTTGTTTAATATCATGTTCCATAAATCATGTAAACATCTGTACTACAAAATTCGTTTTTGTTTTTAAAATCATTATTTTGATGGCAAACCAATTTGTTCTTCCTTCTCAAAACGAAAGTACAGTTCAAGAATGTCTTTTTATGTTTTTTGCTAATGTGACAATTTCAAAAAAACAAATGAAAATTACATTATATTACATGATAAACTCCAAGTACCCAAAGAACAGGAACTCTTTTTTCAATTACAATAGAAATATAGAAATGTATGAAGTTGAACACGAGTTCATTTTACAAGTGATCAATTAGAATCTGGGCGTATATTCTTTCAGGATACTACACAGAGCGACCTTCCAAAGAACAGGTATTTTTTTAGTCATCATCTTGTTGAGGGTACAGTGAACCAGTGTCTTCAATGGGCAAGGATGGCGGGGTCCCAGGTGGAATGCAAGCTTCACCGTTCTCGCCTGCACACATGCACAGAGCCTCTGCATCCTTGAGAGTTGCATCAAGATCAATATGGCCACTTAGCTCATTAATGAACTTCAAGACCGTGTCAAAGTCCATCTGGTCTCCCATTATCTTCTTGCGGTATCTCTTCAGGATTGCAACACATACGTACAGGTGAAGATGTTCAGATAAATAATGTGTCCAAAGTACCTCCCACAAGAGCATTATTTTCTCGTATTCAAATTCCCTGTAAAATATGTAGCAAGTATCAGAGTAAAATCAAACTAATACTTTAGGTTCACACAATTTACTATTTCGCTTTTCACAAGAAAAGAATAGACAATTGAAAATAACATAGATCAAACTGAATTAGAAAATCAGGCATTATTGATGCAACAATTAACTTTTACACATTCTTCAAGAGCAGAAATGCTATCACCCTGTAAGCTATAACAAAGCTCAAGTTCCTTGGCAGAGACCTATATAATATCCACACGCCTCCATTTTAATGATTCAAGCTAAACAGAGGTGGAAAATGCCCACGGTAACAGATTTGAATTTTATAACCTTGCTTGATAGAACAAAAAAATTTACATGTTTTCCATTTGCAATTTTACAATTATATAAGACCTTCACCATGAAATTGAGGCAGTAGTGAAGACTTGTCCTTCATGTTACAAGTACATAGGGATCAGACAAAGGCTCAAATTATAAACACATTTGATAAGAAAGAAGGCTACTAGGGATTTTATGCAATGGATACATAGAAGCACTATGTTTTTCATGTAACAAAAACTCGTATCACAGCAATAAAAAGTAATCAACAAGTAAATCCAATTGGCGCATTTCTTAATAGTTTCACTTGCCTCTTGAATTGTATAAGAACCCAGCGAAAACAAAAGAAGTAGTTCAAGCAATCCTTTTGCTTGAAATAATTGTGCAATGGACTGTCTAGCAACTCCACCAGCTGCAATAGTCAAACAATGCTATAACATTAATAAAAAGCACATATTCCTGAGAAAAATGTAGATATAGCTGACTAGACCAATGAACACTCATGTAGGAAAAGCACACACAGACGCACACACATGAAAGCATGTATAACTATTTCATAGGATCAATTATGGCGCACTTAAATCCAGAAATATCCTTGACAGAAGAGTCATGAAACTGCAGTCTAACTAAACAAATTCTGTAATTGCAACTAGATATTGGAGGGGTTGTTTGGATAAATGACAGTACACGTTAAAAAAGAAAGCATTTCTGGAAACACAAATCAAAGATGCCAAGAATCCTAATCCGGTATGACTTCCTAAGTGCAAATTAGCAATTAGATCATTGCACCAACTAATCTAGTGCTTATTAATTTAACAATAGGTGCCGGCCAGCATATAAACCTAATTCTTTTTTTATCGGCATATATAAACCTAATTCTTTTATTATTTCAATAAAAGTCATCTGTTATCCATCAAAAATAAATTAATGTTACGAAAAACCCAAGAAAAGCATATTCGAATGGCACCTAAAATAAAAGTAAAACAGAGATAAAGAGAAGTACAGAGAACACACAGATTTACGTGGTTCGGCTTATAGCCTACGCCCACGGGCGAAGGAGGAGCAGAAATCCACTATGTAGTCAACAATGGAGAAGAAATACAGAATTGTGCACTCACAACCTCACTAACAGAAAACCCTAAAGAGAAGCAAGTGCAGAGATAAAGAGAGTTGTGCACTATGTAGTCAGAAATGGAGAAGAAGTTGTGCACTCACAACCTCACTCACAGAAAACCCTAAATCCCAAATGCACCCCAATGTCTAACTCTTCTCTCCCAAGACAAAAAAGAAGTATACAAGAGAGAAAACCCCCGATATACATAACTCTTCACATTCGGTACGGACCTATATGCTGAATATGGATCAAGTCCTAGCGGCCCAAGCCCTACGCTTCCACCACAAACCACTATGAAATTTTGCCTTAGGGTTTTTCTCAAATTATTTCGGAGCGGATTCATGAAGCGGGTCGCTACAAAGAATTCAAGGCACAAACATAACAATTAATAATAGGTTTTCCCAGAGCAATATAGACTAATAAAGCATAGTGGTTGCATAAAATTGTCATCCCAATTGCACTGTATGTCTAATATACTTGCATAGTTGAACATGTGATTTCTCCAAGAACAAAAAAATTAAAAGTTTACCTGATAATATTTAAAATAAATCCAAAGTGATTTTGTAAGATTCTATCTTTTAAGGATATTCTGAACAATTAGGAAGTAATTTTGTACATAAAAGCCACTTTAAGTCATAAAATTACCTTCATAAAGAATACTTCCCTGGATTACCAAAAGATATCTATTTAAATTTCCTACTTTAAGATCAAGAATTTAAAATTAATGATGTTTGGTCAAAATTTTTAGAATATGGTACCGAGGAAAGCTATATTGTTTAGTGACAGACCAAAAACCATATCTATGACCACATACCATATGAAGTAAACCAATCCTAGTCAGCTCATATCTAGATCAACTTTGACTTACACTCAGGCTCCATTTAGGCTCATGATGAGCAAAGGTTACAACTTACGAGTTTAGTCTAAGATGGAGTTAGCTCATCTTCAGTCAAGTCCAGTTGCAATATTGGGTCCATTAACACCCAAAAGACTCAAAATTTGCAATACCATATAACCCAAAATCCAAGGCCCAATAGCCCCGATTTGGATAAAGAAATGAAAATTAACAATAAATTAAAATATTTACATGAACATACCATTATAATATATAGAAGAATCAATACCACCATAGTTCAGCTTAAGTTCTTTAAAACAATTTGGCTTAATGCTCAGGTTAATTCTACCAATTGGTGTACAGTGGACCGATTGGTATAGCTGATTCTACCAAGGCAGAAGTTTGCTGTACTTACAGGGATCCGATTAATCAACAGACTGGACATTCAGAACCTCTCCATTGAAGGCAACTCAGCAAACACCATAAAATGGTTAGGAAAGCAGGAGGCTGGACCATGGAGACTCAGCCACTTTCTGGCAGAGGCAAGGGACTTATTGGCTTCTTCAAATGCAAATCTGTTCTGGATTACAAGGGAATTTAATGCTATTGCAGATGAGTTAGAAAAACTAGGTTCTCTTCTAGAGAAATTATACTGTGATAAGCTTCCTCCTGTGTAATTTTTAGAGGTCTGACCCCTGTTTGTTTTGTACACCTCCTTGTGTACCCCTCTCTTTTTTCAACGAATTCAGTTACTTTTCTCAAAAAAAAATGCTCAGGTTAATTCTCAAGCCACAAAACTGATCAGCCAAGCCAACCTGGCATCTATTCATTGACAGCCCTAGTTGAAAAATCAAGACTATGATATTTCTAAGAAATCATGGCATGTCCGAAACTCCAAATAAAAGTGCAAGAAAAACAATATGATGGAGCATAACATGTTTGTAATACAAGCTCTCAAGCATAAAATTAGATGCCTGGTGTGCACAAAAAGATTTAGTCATATCACAGACCTTTGATAATGCAAAGAGCTGGGAATGCATTCCATTTTGGTCACGGTTAAAATTGGGACCAAGACGCTCCATCAGCGCAACGAAACACCAAAATGACTCAGATTCATCCTTCATTACATATAATATTGGAGACAAGAGATCACTCATACCCTATAAAATTGGGAAAAAATAAACCACGATCAACTGAATGACCAAATCCGAATGGCAAGATTATATATAGAATAATTGAGAGAATAGCCCAATGATTTATCGCAATTGATAAAATTAAAAAAATATGCCCAAATGCAAGTAACAATATCTGGACAAGAAAGTTGAAACTAGGCAGTATTAGAGGGTAGGAGAATAAAAGAAATGGAAAAGTTAGAGAAAACAGAATTTTAAGAAATAATATAAACTTCAATGGAGTTAGTTATCCTTAAAAAAGTATATATTATATACACATATACATTCATACATAAATATACACATAAATTTGGATCGATAGCTAAACATTGTGCAATCATTCACTGTTGCACTAATTTGCTTATACTAAAACAGGAGAATTTATAGTCATTAACAGAATAATCTATTATGTAACTTTAAAACACTTGGTCACTACCAATATGATCAAGCACTTACTTGACAATAACCAAGATCAAAGTTGTAGAATGAGTACGTCAGAAGTATGTCATGTAAAAGCACCACATTTGTATTGTCATCTCCATCGTAGAAAGAAATAGATCTATCGGTTCTTACCTTGGAACATAATAAAACATGTAATTAACAGCTTATAATTTAATCCTGACTTATCCTTGGAATATTATTGAACAAGTTAAAAAGGTATATGGATCTATAAACAAGGTTACAGTTAAAATAATGAAAATGCATGGCCGGTGTCCAAGATTACAGAATCCATGTAAGGACACAAAAAATTAACAATGTCACTTAAAAAAAAAGTCACTTTCATGGCATCCCAAAATTTCTTAATTGCATAGTAGTAAAAATAATCTAACTTACCAAAAAAAATTCTTTTTTCATTACCATACCTCAAACTTCAAGGCAAAAGGTTACAGATATCAGCAGAATCACTACTTGGAATTTCAAATAACATAACAACTACTTGAATTTCAAATAACATAAAAAACAGTGCTGACCAATTCAACAAACTTTCCCATTTTATTTTGAAGTGGGTTTTGTTGGAAATTAAATGGGCCGTTGCATGGCCCATGCACGTGGCATCAGCTAATGAGAGCCTGTGACATGCATCCTCACCCGAGGCACTTTGAGGTGCATGCAAGCTAGTATGTGGTCCCCCTTGATGTGTGTCCTCACACAAGGAAATTCTGGGATCTGTAGCCCTAACTTACAACGCTCAAAAATATTCAGGAAGCCATGCAAATTTACATGGCAACCCTTGGTTATAAATAGGGAACTTGGTCTCCTAAAAAAGGACTTTTGGCCCTCATTCCTTTTCATTCCCAGCTCTTCAGAACTTCAGCTCTCACCAGCATTCTCTTCCCAACCTTCAAAGCTCACAAACTTACCTTAGCCTATTGGTTTACAATATGAGGCCTAAATACAATTCTGTATTAGGACCTACGTGTGGGCCTATGGTTGGGAATCAGGTGGGGGTGCCCCGTCCAGATAACCTGTAAATGCAAATATGCTGACAGTAGCAGAGCTCAGGGATGCATCAGTTGCACTTACTTTGCTCGAGTGTTCTATTTAATTTGATTTCATTAGAATTTCATTCTTAACTCTAAGTTTTATCTTGACAAATTGTCTATTACTCTGAGATTGGTTATCTTGCAACCCAATTTCACTATATTTAAGGTTTTTCCATTTTGGAAAGTCTATAAATAATAAAATGGGAATTTTGTGGTTTGCCCCACCTCATAAATTTTTATTGGTCTTCTGGTTTTATTTACTAAAACCCCAACCTATGATACAGTACTCCCCCTCCCCCCGTATTTTGATATATTCCTCCACCTGTCAGCTGTCACCATTCTCAACTGTACATATTTTATGAAGTGGGGAAATCAATAAAAACCCCTAATAAAATTATACAACCAAAACCTGAGAACTGAGCTAAATGAACCACTAGAGAAGGATATAATAGCTCTACTTATACAGGATGAGCTGTCCTATAATGGATTCCTTGAGTCTTTCCTTTAGGTAAACCATACACAATCTTATTGGCTGATCTAGGAATCCATACTACAGCATTTTCAATCTGGAAGCAAGATCTCAAAGGTACTGCTGTTCATTCTGGTCTTCAATTCTAAATGAATGCAGTGAGCTTAGTTTTCTTCACTTCAAAGAAAAGCTGGGATAAACCATTATCCAAGACATCAATTTCTCTCCTTGGTTATAACTACCATGACTAAGTCAAACAGATGCATTCATATAAGAAACTTGAAAAAAAGGTAGGAGTACATCCAACAAAGTAGGGTGTGCAAGCATTATGCGGTGCCATACTTGGAGCAAAACAGAAGAGTGAAGTGTAGTGAAAGGTGTCATCTTTTATTTTCTTTTATGATCCATAATGATAGATTTTCTGAAGCAGATTATTTTGCAGAATCTGATATTTGCTCTAGATGCCAACTTAATGCACATAATAAAATGAATGTACAATTAAAAATACTTCAGATACAATAGTGAACCTGCCACTGGTGCTTTATTGTCTCATATTCTGATTTTTTAATTGAAGCAAGATACTCCCTCTCAGCATATGTTGAATCATATTTATGGTACCCCAACAAAAATTTCCATATCTGTAACCAACAAAACAATTGTCAAGTTTAGCATGAATTCAAAAAGGGACAAACATATGAGAAAGAATCTGAACAGAGACACACAAATACAGACCTCATTCCGTAGTTCATGCTCAATTCCCCCATAAAATATTCTCTTTTTTAGAGCCTTTGAATCCATAATTCTTCCTTCATTATCCAAAAAAGTGGTCCACTGCATAGGACCCACTGGTAAGTTTAAGAACTTCCATGTTTGCAGAAATTTCCAGGCCAGAGCAAAAATATGACACCAGTAACTCAATTTATATATGAAATGCAATGCTAAGCATACAAATTTGATCTCTTGCATGCCTCAGATATGCAACATACACCACACATCAGGAATTAAGATGGTGTCAATAATTTTCCTCTTTTTTTATCAATTGCTAAAACCATCCCATATATTACCTGGTGGATTTATAATCCATGATTTTATGACTAACAAATTGATAGTGTCAATAATGGAAACATACTGGAACTAAGGATAGACAACCCATACCTCTTCAGGTCCTAAAGGAGGCTGTCGTGGTTTCCCCCACACAAGTGCCAACTTATCAAACTGCCAAAAGACAACAAGACGATACAAATAATTTGATCTGAAACAGAACACAAGGAGTTCCAAGGATCCATCACATGTAAAAAGAAGAAGAAAATTTACTTTTTTTAAGAAAAAAAAAAAAAGAACCTTGAAACAAACTCAGTTTAAAACACCTGTATAAGTGTGCAAAAGTCTTCCATCAGAAAAGGTATAATAAACCACCTGAATGCTTAACAATTGCACTCATAACCATCATCAGCAAAGTGCCATTCATCTAAAACACTATACATTTTGCTCTAGTACTAGAAATTCTATGTTGAACCAACTAAATGATCAACCATGGGAAACACACCCTTCAGAAAAAAACTATTCTATGAAAAGTACATATTTTAATTCTCTCAACATGTCCAGCTCCAACAAAAGTTTTATATCTTTGCCTTTATGTCTTCCTAATTTCCTAAAATCCTAATTCTCCGTTCCCAAGTAATCACTGCCCACACAAATTTCTCTCCTTAACAAATTATAACAATCCACAAATTCAATTGGCAATAGAAGTCACTCTAAAAAACACAAGTTTTTACTGGAAGAGCATACACTCATTGTGCCTTTTAGGAGAATACTTTGCCACTTTTTGTATTTTATTTTCTTTTCTTGGAAAGAAATGAAGTTCAACCCAGTGCTTTAAAACAAGGATCAAAATATTAATATGCTATGCCCGGTATCATATCTGTATTGATGGACCCCAAAACGCATGGATACACTGACACAATAAAATATTGGAGGTTTATAAGCATCCTTATAATGCTTATAAAATAAAAAATGAAAGAAACAATGGATACTGGCCATATCAATACACACTGATACCCACTTGAGAGTATCGGGTGTATTGATATTTTGATCCTTGTTTTAAAACCCAACCTGAAGGTTGGACCATTTCCCCTCTTGTTTAACGGGTCAGCAGATCAACCTTCCAGCTCAATGGATCAATCAATAATCTCATCAATATAAAACATTCAAAAAAAAATGGTATAAAAACACAGTAACCCCCATAAGGGTAAGAGGGATCAACAGGCCATTGATCAAGTCATCTGAACCGGGATTGTAACTGGGTCACTGCTCTAACCAGACAGGTCAATGACAAATTGAAAACAGTGGTTCAACCAATACTGTGTATTTGAGTCTTTAACAGTATTCTGCTATTTCTTTTACTCTTTGTGAGGACCCAAAAGAGTATTTTAATACACATACAAAAATTGAAAAGCAGAAGTAGAATTTTTTTTCTTTTTATTCTAATCACAATATATATTTGTACAGAAATATATGCAATTTTTTTCTTTAAACACAAAGAAACAAGTATCATATGCATTTCAGTTTTTTGAACTGAAACCATATTAAATCTGAGTTTCTACCCTGCTGTTCAAGGTTCAAAGTATTGGAAAAGCTAAGTGTATCGAAAAGACAAATTTAGACAGATCAGAGATACACCTTGGATACACATGGATACAAACGAAAAATTAAAATACGCATAGAAAAGCATGAAAACACTATAGACCCTCCACTAAATCACAAAATACATAAATAACATTAAATAGAAGGCCTAAATGAGATATATATGCATAAAAATCACATGCTTTACCGATTTTTATGAAAAAAAAGGGAAATTGTCAAAAACTCACCATGAGTTTCAGCATTTCTCTTAAACTCACCACAATTTTTCAAAATGTCTAAAACACACCGTTGTCACTAACTTGATGTTAAAGAGACTAACAGCTATTAATATATTACCATTTTAACCTTCATAGAAAAATATAAAATATATACATATATTTTAATATTTAGATATGACAAAAAAAAGGAAAAAGTTCAAAAAATATTTTCAAATATAAAATACATAAAAACACAGAAATTGGAAAAAAAATATAAAAAATTACAGAAATTTCACACAAAATAAAAAGTCATTTTCAAATTATAGAAACTATAGAATTTGGAAAACAAAATTAGAAAATAAAAATTGTAGAAAAAACACCAAAAATTATAGAAAATCACAGAAATTGCAAATAAATAAAAAAATAAAGAAAATTTTATAGATTGTAGAAAATAGAAAAATGTAAAAAAAAAAAATTGACAAATGAAAAAGACCCTTTTCCTCTAACTCACCATTCAAGGGTGATTTGGTCATAAAAATTGTTATTTATGCTGATATGGACACCTCTGTTAAGAAACGTTAATGGTGTACTAACGGAAGGTGAGTTTTGGAAAATAAAAACTTACTGACAAGGTGAGTTTTAGAAGTTTTGAAAAGTTGTGGTGAGTTTAAGAGAAATGCTGAAAAGTCATGGTGAGTTTTAGACAATTTCCCAAAAAAAATATCATAATCAACATACGGGAACATAAGGGTATTCTCTAATAAGGTTATAACTACAAAATATAACCCTAATAATTATTTAATGAAACATTTTCTGTAACTTTTTAAACAACTATTTATTTATTATTCAAACAATTATTTTGTTTTTTATTCCAAAAATTATAACAAAAATAAAAAAATAAATAAATATGTAACAAAAAATAACTCTATGGATATGATAGATCATCCATAGATTTACAACATAGTAAATATTATGGTTAAATCAAGGATTAAAATATCGACAAGATACACCCGATACAAAGCATATCATATCGGTATCGGTAGGGAAGGGTATGAGATACGCCATGACTAGCACTGTGTCATACAAGTCGTGCATACCGATCCAATACGCCACCGTATCGGTGTGTGTCACACAGTATCGGTCGATACGCACTAATACAGAAGCGTATCGAACTCAAGTTTAACAAAAAAGTGCTTCACTAGAAAAAGGGATTTAACATGATTCAATCCCTAAAACCCAAGTCACCTAGCGTCCAGGAGCATAAGGATCTTAACCATCAAGCCACCTCCTATTTCGTGATAATAAGTGAAATAAATTATCTTTTATAAAAATTAATTCTTACATTTAATCTAAACAAATAATATATTCAATAACTCCAAGTACAAATTAAAAATAATAATATTCAAAATTATTATTATATAAATCAATAAAATAAATAATTTATCAAATCCACATATATACAAATGATTTTTAATTTCAATAAATTTATACAAATAAAAATATTATTAACAAAATAACTATTTTAATACTTAGAACTATTTATGTATACTTGATAAATTATAATAATTATTTTATTAATTATTAATTATTAATTTAATTTACATTAAATAACAATTTATTTATTATTTACAAAGATAAAATATTGTTTACAAATATAAAAATTAATTTTTATTTTAAAAAACATAAAAATAAAAATAGTAATAATGGAATAATTATTTTAGTAATTAAAATTTATGAATTTTCATATGATATGCATCTTCAAAATTTTAATAGATTCGATATATTTTAATTTAAGATTATATATTTTTATAAATTATTAATTGATATTTTCATTTACATTTTATATAAACATATTTATTGTTTACAAAAATAAAAGCATTATTTACTGAACATTTACAAATTAATTTTTAGTTAATTTTTTTGTTGATGTTAAAATTTGAAAATAGTAAATAAAAATAATTGATATAATAATTCAAATATAATGGTTGCTTATGTTTTGTGCCTTGGATTTTAATAAAAACAAAAATTGATGCATCATCAATAAAATTGTATAATATCTATTCATCTTATATCAATAGTAATATATTTCTTCATATATACCATTAAATTATACAATTCCTATGTATTTATGAATTATTTATAGTTATTTTGACACTAAACTTGAAGTTATTAATATAATTATTGAATTTGTATGCATTTCCTTAGCGTATCCAAGCATTTCCATATATGCCCATATCTATATATGTATCCAAGTTGTCCAATATGATACCCGATACCGATACTTTAATCCTGGGGTTAGATCACACCAAAAAATAGAAAAAATAAATAAATATTTTTATTCTAAAAGTTAAAAAAATTAAAAAATAAATATTTCACAAGAAATTTCAATAGATCTATGAATATGGTAAATCATCCATTGATCTGAAACATAGTAAATAGTTATGGTTAATCACACAAATAATTAGAAAAATAAATAAATATTTTTTATTCTAAAAACTACAAAAATATTAAAAAAATAAATATTTCACAATAAATTTCAGTAGATCTATGGATATAGTAGATCATCCATAGATCTACAACACAATAAATCTTTATGTTAGACCATACTGAAAATGAAAAAAATAAATATTTTTTATTCCAAAAATTACAAAAATAAAAAAAAGAATATTGTATAAATAATTTCAATAAATCTATGGATATCGTAGATCATCCATAGATCTATGACATAATTATCCTTCATGGGTAGATTAACCAAAACTATAAAATTCTTTTTTTGTTATTTTATATTTTTCTGAATTTACTTAAAAAATTACATAGATCTATTTAAAGCACAGAAAAATATAGGATTTTCAATACAAGGAGAGTATATCAATGTATATAAAAGCATTTCCAATCATCAAAACAAAAACAAAAAAAAACACAAAATATTGCAACATATTATCAAATAAATTGAAAAAATACCTATTATTGCAATTTTTGAAAAAAGTTAAAAAAACTTTAAAAAAATGATTTTTGGAGGTTGTTTTTGGGTATTTTTTAACGATCTTGCATCCCAAGAATGTGTAGGGATGATATGGTGAGTTTGGGATAGAAAGCAGGCTTTTGGAGAGAGTTAGAAGCCTTCTTTCTCAAAGGTTTTTTAATCCGTCTTTTGCCTATATAGGAAAGTCATACTGTATCAGCCAATACACCCTGATACGACTACGATATGGTCACGATACACCCTGATACGGTCACGATACGGGGTCAGCACGAGAAGAAGACAAGATACAAAGGATTTTGTAGTGTTTCCCGTGCCAACCCCTTAAGGATATGATATGTATCAGTCAATACAGGCTGATACATTGCGAAATTTTGAACCTTGCTGCTGTTTTTTCCCTTTCCAGAAGGTCTAAAATGTTCCTTTTGCAGAAATCACTTGGGGAAAGATGTGGACAGAGAGATTTTATGTTGAAATTTCATAGGTGTCAAAATTATAGGAATATTTATTGATTCAATCACTTAATTACAGAACTTGAGAAGTAAAGCATGTAATGAGACTCACCACAACTTGGTCAAGCAGTATAGAATTCAATCTGGAATCCTACAGCACATCAAATCAACTGATGTCATCCCATTTGGGCTCTTAGTTGAACCTTTATTAGCATTTAGTTGGGCCATGTGATCACTAGAAATTTCCATGACCAAGTGACCATTTCATAAAATGTATCCTATATAATATCCTAAGAAATTATGATAACAACAAGCTTAAAACTTATTAAGCATGTCCATTGCAACTAGATCACCTCAATGTTCCATAAATAATTCTCACATCTTCCCTATACACTTATACAATATATAAATAGTGCTTACATTTATGAAGATGAAGGATCATAACCAGTTACCTATATTCTAGTTAAAATGCATAAATTATGACTCTAGATCAGAAGAGAAAATAAGCTCTCTTTGATGTCTTTATAACCTAGTGTTCCAAATTTATTAAAAACATCATACTCAAAACAAAACATACAGCCATACTACTTAAATAAAACTAAAGGCCCCTTCCAAATACCTCCTTACAATTGACAAGCTCAAAAGTTCCCACTTTGGTGGCAGCTTCTTCACCATGGTTTTGTTTCTTACATGGAATTTTCTGTTTAACAAGGGCAGAGGTCTGCATCAGACAGTCCTGGAGTAGAAGTTTGTAATTTTATTAACAATCCAATCATGCAATTATAATGAGTTAAAATGAAGAGGGATAAGCTTTTAATGGACCGAAATCCAATAGACAGTTAAAATGAAGGGGTTCACTTTTTTGGGCCAAGCTGTAACTTTAATGTGTTTTCTTTCTTTTTCCTTTTCTTGAGATTCTTTGTTGCTCTTGGAAGATAAGCGTGTTCGTCTTCCTTTTGTAAATCTTCTATTGATGAATCAATGAAAGTGTTATTGACCAAAAAAGAAAAAAAGACCATGGACAACCAATGCAGTCTTTGTGGAATTAGAAAAGAAAAGTCTTTCTCTTTCTAATTATTGCAATATATATATATATATATGAAGTATATGTCAGGTTCTTCCCTCTTTGCCATATATCAATATAATCCTTACACCATATATTAAAAAAAAAAGCATGCTATTTAATTACAAGAACAAAATGGAGCAATATTAGTTAATAAGCACGATTCATTAGCAATTGTGCACCTCAATATTACATCTTGTCATGATTCATGCAAGGTAATTCAGAAAATGCCATCAGACAAAACATTGGTGTAGGTAGCTCATTTTCTTAATGAGCTAGAAAAACTTTTGTTGCCAACTTCACTGAAACTAGATAGACTCCTAGCAATTTGGATTGGAGGGAAGGACCTTTGTATACTGGCAGCTCTTCACCTACTTGTTTTTTTGAATTAGAGGATCATTGTCATTACAAATTTTCAACTTATGAAAACTACTTTTTGACATGTATTAATACAAATGCTGCCACCTAAGGGTGTCAATGGACTGGTTTTGGATTGGACCCCATCCAAACCATAACCAATTTGGACGGATGGGACAGACCAACAAGGCATATTGAATTGGACCAGTCCTGACTTAACGGTCCAAAGTGTTTATTGGATTGGATTGGACCTAATCCATATGTAATGAATTTATATTGGATTGGGTTGGATTGAGCCACTATCTGGTCCATTGATAGATGATAAGAATATAGGTTCCAATGGACCAGGTTTCGGTTAGAATTAATCTAAATTAAAACAAATTTGAACAGACTGGACAGTCCAAACATTGTATTGGACCAATCCAAAATGGTCCAAAATATTCATTGGATTGGATTGGACTGTTAGATAGTCTTGTATGCCCTTAGCTTCAATCGGATTTGATGTACTTTTGTTATTTAGTGGAAATAAATTAAAGTGCATGTTTGATTCATGTTGTTTGGTATAATTCTGTGTAAGACCATAAAACTGGACACTTATAGAAACTTGTGTTAGTTTTAAATGTTCACAGCCATTGGATAAGTCTGGGGAGATTTATCCTGCCAAGGCTGATACTGATGTGCCACCAAGTGTTGGGATGGCTTGTTTCGGTCATCAGGGTAAGACCCAAGGCACATGTAGTATGGAATTGCTTGAACCCTTGAACCGGACCAAATTTTCAGTATTGCCCTAGACCTTGGAGACAGATGGGCAAAACTGGAAATTTACACCTGACCCCTAGACTCGATTATGACACATCACTAGGTATCGGATCGAGCTGTCTTTGATGTGTCAATCAGTGAGATCCTTAGTGGGGGCCAAAACCTGGACATGTTGGGGCAGTCTGAGAATTCATCTAAGTGAGTGATCATAGTGACAGAATCAGCCCCTTTGTCGAACAATGGTAATGATCGGGAATGAACTCTCTATGATGGAAACCAAACTGCCGGCAGTTGATTTCAATCGTTGGAATTTTGTTTTGCAAAATTTATATATATATATATATATATATGTATATGTACGGTTTCAAAAGATTTGCAAAAGGTTTTAATTCCTGGGATCCATGTGAGTAGAGAGTGCGGCACTGTTCCTTGCAGCCGGGAGAGAGGTCTTCTCTTGTCGGGCAGTGCTTGATCATTAAGGGCTGAGAAATACCTGATGGGCTAATCTTGCACCTGCCCACAGTCCCTGGGTTTTTATAAGATGGCTTAGCCCAGGGACCACTTAATGTAAGTGTTGGGCCCATAGGGTCCATGTGATGGGCTCAAGGGGGTCACTGAGTCTTTTAGTGAATTCGGCTGGGCCTTGTAATAAAAGTTGGGCCGAACCCATGTGGCTGGTGTATAGATCAATGCTTGGGTCCCACGCCATACAAAGAAGCCCAACTGGACAGCAGATTGGAAACTGGATAAACACTGAACACTTAATGGGCCAAAAGCCCATTTCGAACTGGGCTGATATGATCACCTGTTCATGGGGCGAATCTGAGATTAATGTTAGTAAAAGGATTGGGTCTTTAACCTTATCCACTCTAAGAGACCAAATTCAAATTAGATTTGAATCTGGTAACCTCCTGATAAGATCAGGAATTAACTAACTTAATCTGCAGATAGGATTAAGATTATCCCCTATCCAAATACTGATTTGGATTGGGATAACTCCCAAAATATTGGGAGGTTTCTTAATCAAGAAAAAAGAGGAGAAAACCCTAACAGAAATATCAGATTTCGAACTAGGGTTTTGTATGCAAGAGACACCTCCTGCGAATTGAGATTTGATCTCTCACAGACTCCAAAGAGAAGAGACAGTTCTGCCCTCTTTGTCCCTGGATTTCTCCTCCTCCAACAGCCGCCATTCCTTATTGGAAGATTGGATCTTTGTAGCAACAGGAAATCAAGAAATCAGTTCTTGACAACAGTCTTGCAAGAAAGACCAAAAAGATTCGGTGTTCAAGGTTTCCAGAGGATTCTTGCGAAGAATCCAGTGTGTAGGACGCACCCTGCTGGTTCCGTTCCATCCACAGCCGTGTCATCTTCAGCAGAAGCGGATCTTGGTTTCTTCTTTGGGCGTGAACACCAATTTTGGGAGATATTGTTTCTCCGGATCAGGTATAATCTTTCCTGCTTCCTTAGGTTCAGATCTGGTTTGATTATGGTTCAAGTAGAATCCTTGAATAATGTATTCTAAATTTAGGGAATATGACTCCCAGTTGGAAGAATGTAGGAAATTCTTTGAAATTCGCCCACCCATTCCGCACCCTTCATGGCGTCCATTAGATGGATCCTACCATTCTTTCATGGACCTGATCCATTTGTAATGGACTCGCATTAGACTGGGTTGGATTTAACCAAATCTAATCCAGTTGACACCCCTACTGCCACCCATTCTCAAGATGTGCCTAAATCTTAAAACTCTAAATCATGCACATATGACATCAAACTAATATATTCTATGCTATCAAGATATAGAAAACCAGCAGTATACTCGGGACGTATTGGTCATGGAGACTCGACAAGGGCAGAAATGAAAGCAGTCTTACTTATTGTTAAAATTTACCATTTTGTATATTTTAAAGTGTTAATGCTATAGAGTATATCTAGAAATGTCCAGGTGGTATCTGATGTTGTATTCAGTACCATCATGTCTATACCAGTGCAACAGACATGTATAGGAATCCGGGTATCATAAAATATATTACATCTAACTCAAATTGTGATTACTGTAAATATATTTACCAACTACAGATCGTCAGGATCAAGGTTCTAAATATTGGCACAGGCTGATACGCCCTACCGGCATATCAGCCTGTGTCGGTGGTTTTTTTTATGTTTTACTTAGTTTTTTTTTTTCGAAATCGGTTCAGAGGGGCCGCTTTAAGGCCCGGACACCCTCTGAACCAGTGGCTGACCCGATACAACCCCTGTAGGGGCGTACCAGGAAGCCACTGGCACGATACATATCAGGCCGATACGGGCTGATACGTATCAATACTTTGAACCTTGGTCAGGATAAAACTTTGTTGAGTACTATGTTCTTTTCTTGTGAATAAAAAATGTGAGAAGAGATGTGCACAAAAGGTCAGGATCATTACTCAATTAAAAGTTTTTACTCGTCAGAGAGAGAGAGAGAGAGAGAAAGAGAGATGTGCACAAAAAGAGCTGCATAGCCCACTATGGTCTAAACATCACTGGCATTCACCATGGTATGAATTATATGTAAACGAATATCAGAACAATTCTTATTAAAATAGTGATATTTGAGAAAATTAACAAAGGGAACAAAATATTACCTCCAGGGGATCAGAAGCCACAGGAGCTTCATCGGGAACTTTTACTATGTCATTAGACCTTCCATCATGAACACTACTTGGAAGTGACTGAAACTCATTCTTTCTTTCAAAAGCACCATAGTTGTCGCCATGAATTTCACGAAGGAGTTGTGATGTTGTTTCGCGAGCAAACTTTGTCAGAAGTGAAAATTTCTCTAGTACTTGAATTGAGAGATCATGAGCAGGATCATGAACCCTTTGCCTGCTCTTCTCACTATATAGAGACGCACTTGGACTTCCATCACATGAATCCCTGTCAGTCCTCCCTGAGCTTTCAGCAAAAGGAGATGGACTTGCTGGAACAAGTGTTGATGGGCTATTTGCAACAGAAACAGCCCTTGGCAACTCCAAAGAAGACAAGCTCTTCTGCAATAGCATTTGCAAAAACAGGAACAAAGAAAACATATTACATAAGACAGCCATTTCTTTTTAGTCATTCCACCATTTAGTAAATAAAAGCAAACATAACAATGTCAACTCTGAAACCTAGCACTATGAATGCCAAAAAATGCTTTGAAGACAAGCCCTGGACCAGCTGACCTGGACTATCTACTCTAAGTTATAAAACAATGAATGGAATATCTTAGGAATTATCAAATGCAGAATCTCATAAAATCTCGACCATAAAAGCTGTTTATGGGACAATACAACATTTTGGTGTATGACTTTCAAGGACACAATTGAACCACTTTATGCAGCACCTATTTTTAGCTTACGAACAGAAAGATAATATAATACCAAACCAAAAACAATCAAATTTGCACCTGGAGAGGATCCTGGAAATCGTTCACAAGAAAAACATTTGCATCATCTGCAGACCTGGAAATACAACTCTCCATAAGAAACTAACAAAATCTAGTCCAGTAGATGCACTGATCATTTGTGCTCAGAATCCACAAGCTCATTGTGCATGCAATTATTACATTAACACTAAAAACTCAATAATAATTAACTTGTTACGGCACAAATTTCCTAAGTTAAACAATTGTCTCACTAACAATAATAAATTACAGGTATTACCACTATTGTAGTAAAAAGAAACAAAAGTAATTGGAGTATATGGATGCTGCTATTGTTAGAAGTATTTGGGGGGAGGGTGAGGCCGGATGGAAAGCAAAAATGGCTGTGGGTAGTGCAGGGGGTTTGTTGACTCTTTGGGATCCCTCTATCTGCAGTCTTATTTCTTCTCATGTCAGAAACTTTTCAGTATCTTTGGTGCTGAAATTTACTAATGATAAGGTCTGTCAGGTTAGAAATGTCTATGGCCCTACGGATAGAAGTCGCCGAAATGAGTTTGGGAGGAATTGGCAGGGGTGAGGGCCAATTTGTCTATCCCTTGGGTGATTGGAGGTGATTTTAATGTTTATCTTTCTGCTGAAGAAAAGAACACCAAAGGTAGGAGATCTAGAGAGATGCTCCAGTTTGCAGACTTTATTAACAGATTTGATCTGATGGATCTTCCTCTTCAGGGTAGTCGGTCCACCTGGACGAATAACCAATATTCTCCTACCTTAGTGAGACTAGATAGATTCTTGGTCTCTCCAAGTTGGGAGGAACTGTTTCGTGATTTTAGACGGGCTGCTCTCCCTAGACCAGTTTCTGATCACTGTCCAATCCAGTTGATTTGTGGTTTTCGAGACAAAGTCAAAGCCCCGTTCAAGATGGAGAACTCCTGGTTTGAAGATGTGAATTTTACTCAAGTTTTGATGGCTGTGTGGAGAGGTTTGCAGGTGGAAGGTACTTGTTCTTATATCTTGGCAAGAAAACTTGGTGTAGTTAAAGAGAGATTAAAACTCTGGAAGAAGGAAAATTCTTTGAAGTCAAAAACTGAAAAGCGAGCCCTATTGAGTATCATTGAGGAAGTTGATTCAGCTGAAGAGGTTGGCCCTATTTCCGAGAAAAGCAGGCTTAAAAGATCCCAAGCACAGCTAAGGTATGACAAATTGGCAGTGGAGGATGAAATTAAGTGGAGGCAGAGGGCTAAAGTGAGGTGGCTGAAAGAAAGGGACAAAAATACCCAATTTTTTCAAAAGATGCCAAATGCCAGACTGAGAGTCTCTTCTATTTCTGAGCTGGAGTGGGAAGGAAAGATTGGGGAATCTGATGCTGATATAAAGGTGGTGGCAACAAGTTTTTAAAAAAAGCTCTACACAGAATCTTGGGCTTTTAGACCTTTCCCAGAAATTTCCCATTTAAGCAGTTAAGTGGAGATCAGAAGTTATTCATTGAGAGGCCTTTCTCGGAGGAGGAAATTAAAACTGTTATTTCCATTGCTAGCGGCTGATAAATCGCCTGGTCCAGATGGCCTTACCAATCTGTTCTACATTAAATGCTGGGACACTGTAAAGCAAGACATTATGAATGTTTTTCAGGCTCTTTATAAGATTCTGGCTAAAGTCCTTGCTGAGAGAATGAAAGGGGTGTTAGGAAGTGTTATTTCAAATAATCAAAGTGCCATTGTCCCTGGTAAGCTGAAGCTTGATTTGGTCCTCGTTGCAAATGAATTAATTCACTCAAGAAGAAGAAAAGGAGCTCCAGGTTTAATTTGTAAGCTAGATATTGAGAAGGCTTATGATCATGTTAACTGGAGGTGCATTGATTTGGTTCTGCAACATATGAATTTTGGGCAGAAATGGAGAAATTGGATCAAAGTCTGCACAACCTCTCCTAAGTTCTTAGTCTTGATTAATGGCCAATCAGCAGGTTTTTTTGAAAGTTCTAGGGGGCTGAGGCAGGGTGACCCTCTTTCTCCTTTGCTTTTTATCTGTGTGATGGAAATCCTCACCTTGTTTTGTAAGAGGGCAGCTAATGCTGGCAGTTGGGAAGGCTTTTCTATTTGTCTGAGGGGGGAAGGTCAATATTCTCTAGTTTGCTGATGATACTTTGTGCTTTGTAGATGCTTCTCCGTCCCAGTTGGAACTCATTCTTGGAATCTTAGTCTGGTTTGAGGTGGTTTCTGGGCTAAAGGTGAATTTGAACAAAAGCTATATCATTCCAGTGGGGCAGGTTTGTAACTTAGAGGAGTGTGCTGTGGTATTGGCTTGTAAGACTAATTTTCTTCCTGTGAAGTATTTGGATCTGCCTTTGGGGGCTAATTGGCTTTCTTCTTCGATTTGGGATCCAATCATTGAAAGATTGGAGAGGAAATTATCATCTTGGAAGGCCAAATACCTCTCTTTTGGAGGAAGGGTAACCTTGATAAAAAGTACTCTCTCAAATCTGCCAACTTATTTCCTGTCCCTGATCCCTATCCCAATTGGAGTTGCTAAAAGATTGGAGCAGCTTTAGAGGAATTTCCTTTGGAGGGGCTGGGATTAGGATAACAGGGTTCATCTAGTTAATTGGGATCAAGTTTCTCTTCCTAAAGCTGAAGGTGGTCTAGGAATAAGGAAATTGAAGAATTTTAATACTACTCTCTTGTGCAAGTGGATTTGGAGATTCTTCGCTGAGAGGAATGCTTGCTATAAAGTATGGGGTAGATTGGGGAAACTGGAGAATCAGAGCTCCCCCTCCAAATTGGGGCAATTCTCTGTGGAAAGAAATTATGAAAATTTTTCCTATTTTCTAGGAAGGAATTTCTGTGAATGTGTGTAAAGGTGATAGAACAAAATTCTGGAAGGATAAGTGGTGTTTGGATGGCCCCCTTGCTGGCTCCTTCCCTTACCTTTTTAGGTGTGATGTCAACCAACAGGCTACTGTGGCTCATTACTTCTCTTTGCTTGAGGATTCAGTGTCTCGGTCCCCTCTCTTAAGGAGGAATTTGTTTGATTGGGAACTGGATGAATTTTTGGAGCTGATGACTCTCCTTCATAAGCAGAAGATTGATGTGCTTGGGGTTGATAAGTGGTGCTGGAAATGGAAGCCGGATGGTGTTTTTTCTGTGAAGCTCATGGCTGCTAAATTATGTAGTGTGGGGCATACTGATTTCCCAGCTACACAGATTTGGAATTCTATGAGCCCCTCAAAATCTAATTTTCTGGTTTGAACGATGGCCCTAGACAAATGCCTTTCCAGGTCTATTCTGTTGAGGAGAGGCATTCAAATTCTGGATTCAGCTTGTGTTCTTTGTGGGACAGCTACAGAAACTACAGATCATTTATGTCTTCGATGTCCATTCTCCTTTCAGATTTGGATGCATTTTCTCAAAGCATTGGGTGCTAGGTGGATCATGCCAAGATCAGTTAAGGAACACCTTTGTAGTTGGAAGTTAAAGGGTCTAAGTAAGAGAGGAAAGCTGATGTGGAAGACAATCCCAGCTGCTGTTTTGTGGTCCATTTGGGCTGAAAGGAATAGTAGAGTTTTCTGTAATAGATCTAAAGGTCTTGATGATGTAATTCAGAGAGCTGTGGGCAAGCTGATTTCTTGGATTTCCATTTCTGGGGAGTTCAGAGATCTTAGCTTGCCCGTTTTGTTTCAGTCTTGCTCCTGGTGGAGATTGTAATCCTGGCTGCTCTTCAGACTGCCTTCTTGGGTCTGAATTTCTGTTTGTTTTTGTTTTTTTGTGTTGAATAAAATTACATTACCTCTTACAAAAAAAAAATATCACATACCATTCTTATTATTTTAACAATATACTAGCAGAGGGGCCCTGCGTTGCAGGGGCTCGCTCATAAATTATCAGGCTCGAGCTCGATTCGAATTAGAGACTTGAGCTCGAGCTCGAGCTCAAGCTCGGAAGTTCGATCTCGGCTACCTTTGATTGTAGGTCTCTCAAGCAGCTGAGGTGCCGAGCCGAGGTCTCCCTCAATTGCTGAGATGACAGGGCAGACACTAAAATGGAATAGACCCGCTAATATGCCCAATGTCCCTGCTGCAATATGATGAGAGGCTATTCCTCCCGGAACAAAAGGATCAAAACCTTCCACACCCCACGCGGGATTTACAGGTTGTACTTTTCCAGTTAGTCCATAAGGATCGGACACCCATATGCCAGGACCATACAAACCTGTTACATGAAATGCGCCAAACCCGAAGCAAGCCACCCCTGAGAGAAATAAATGAATTCCAAAGATCTTAGGCAAATGCCAGGACCATCACTGTACTTCAACTAGAATCCCTCTTCTATTAATCCAATCATAATGTTTGTTACTTTGTACATAAACAAACCGTTTAAAATCTTACTCATTTTTTCTATTTCTACCCATCGAGGGGATTCCTCCTATATGTCAAAAAAATTATTCCAGTACACTAGCAGAATTGTGGATAGGGGAACTATACTAGCCACCTACCTAATTTATTGTAGAAATTTTCGGGATCAATGATTGGACCATGCAAAATAGAAATACCTTTTCTAGGATAAAGGAATAGATGACTCGATCCATTTCCGTATCGATCATGATATATGTAATAACTTGGACATCCATTTCAGGGGCTCTTTTACCTTGGAAAATCATAGAGTTACCTCATGGGGAGTTAGCCGCACCTACGAATTATATAAATACTACTGTTGCTTTAGCTTTACCCACGTCAGTGGCATATTTCTATGCGGGTCTTAGAAAAAAAGGATTGGGTTATTTCGCTAAATACATTCAACCAACTCCAATCCTTTTACCAATTAACATCCTAGAAGATTTCACAAAACCTTTATCACTTAGTTTTCGACTTTTCGGGAATATATTGGCTGATGAATTAGTAGTTGTTGTTCTTGTTTCTTTAGTACCTTCAGTGGTTCCGATACCTGTTATGTTCCTTGGATTATTTACAAGTGGTATTCAAGCTCTTATTTTTGCAACTTTAGCCGCGGCTTATATAGGAGAATCCATGGAGGGCCATCATTGACTAGCTTTCAAAATAGTCTTTTTTTTCAGCGTATCCCAACGCAATGTATGTGTGGCTTAAGATAATCTATTTTGGTAACATAATATATACAAATAACATAATAGATACAAAAATAGTCTTAGATTTTGTATTTAAGATCTTGAATATCTAGATAAATACTTTATCTATATGCAATGCAAAATATATGCAATAGGATCCCCATTTTTTATTCGGCTCAATCCTTTTAGAAAAAGATTGGGCCGAGTTTAATTGCAATTCAATTAAGGGAACGAATGGAAATTACTGGATTACAAAGTATCCATTGCTTCGAATTCGAATTTGATCTCCTTCCATACCTCACAAGCAGCAGCTAGTTCAGGGCTCCATTTGCTAGCCTCACGGATAATTTCATTACCTTCACGAGCAAGATCATGTCCCTCATTACGAGCTTGTACACACGCTTCTAGGGCTACTCGATTAGCTACGGCACCCGGTGCATTTCCCCAAGGGTGTCCTAAAGTTCCTCCACCAAACTATTACGGAATCATCCCCAAAGATCTCGGTCAGAGCAGGCATATGCCAAACGTGAATACCCCCTGAAGCCACGGGCAGAACACCTGGTAGAGAGACCCAATCTTGAGTGAAATAAATACCGCGACTTCGGTCTTTTCAATAAAATCATCACGTAGTAAATCAACAAAGCCCAAGGTGATTTCTCTTTCCCCTTCAAGTTTACCTACTACTGTACCAGAGTGAATATGATCTCCACCAGACATACGTAACGCTTTAGCTAGTACACGAAAGTGTATACCATGATTTTTCTGTCTATCAGAGGTTTCCTTAGCAGACGAGGTGTCGAGCTAAGGTCTCCCTTAGTTGACAAGGTGCCAAGCTGAGGTCTCCCTCAGTTGTCGAGGTGCTGAGCCAAGATCTCCCTTAGTGATCGAGGTGTCGAGCCAAGGTCTCCCTTAGTGGTCGAGGTGTCGTCTAGCTCGAGCTTGATTCGAATTAGAGACTTGAGCTTGAGCTTAGAAGTTCGAGCTCGGCTCGGCTCGAGCTCAGAGGTCTCCCTCAGTTGGAGAGAGTGTGTCATTCATGTAATTTATAAGGGGAGAGAGAGAAAGAGATGGCATTCTTGTAATTTGTAAGAAAAAGAGAGAGAGAGAGTGGCATTCTTGAAGTTTGAAAGAAAAAAAAAAGCAAGAGAGAGGGAGAGTTGGTAGAGAGTGGCATTCTTGTAATTTCTATGAAAAAAGACAAAAAATACTGTTAAATTCCATTTCCCTCATCCTCAGGCCTTCTTACATACACATTTCAGCTTAATATATTTATATAGATTATGAATTCGTAGATGTCAAGGTGCCCAGGTAAATTCTAGCCAATAGTGAGGAAACTAGTTGCCTAGGTGATAAGAATCTTATAAAATAAAGAACAAATTTTAGGTTAGTTCCCTAGTTTTATATGCCAAAAAGCATGCACATTGATTGAAATAAAATTCTTTTTATTAAGAACACTAAATTTCCTCTAAAAACATTGAAAATCATCATATCTAAAAAAATTGTCTTTTAGTATAATATATTTAAATACCATCTAAAAGACGGTAGTATTTAAATATATTAATTTCAATATATACAAAAATAACACCAATATAATTAGTATTTAACAAAGCATTTTCATATCAAAATAGCAACTAAAGATAGCTATAACTTTATATAATAAAACTTAAGATAGAGAACAAGGGAAAAAACAAGGGGTTGAGCCGCTGCTTTACTAAATATAAATTTCTATCCTTATCCTTCTCATCTTTCTTTTATTTTTCTCTCCTCAAAACCGTTAGATCTTTTAAATTACAATATTCAAACCTTAAAACAAAAAAAATGATATATACATATACATTATATAATAGAATGTATTAAGACAGACACCTAGGTAGGCATCTTATCACTCAGACGGACACCTAGCTGCTAATAATATGCAGTCAGAGCGTTCAAGTAATATGCCCAACCAAGGGTGCCTAGTCACCCTTGACAATTATATATGCTCTAACCTGCAGCTCAACCCATTTAAGTCAACACCATCACATCTGTGGTTAGTAAAATCATATACAGCAAAAAAGTTCTATGGAAACACTTATAACATTATAGTACAGTAAAGATTTGGTCGTACATTGCTATCAAAAAAAAGGCCATACACAACATAATAAAAAGTCAGCTAAAAATGACCTTTATGGCCAAAACCTTTCTCCTTTAAAACAATACCTAGTGAAAATTTTGCAAAATCATATGTTAAATATACAATCATTCATAATATAGTATATTGTGAATTAGAAAAGAATACTTTAAATTTAATGTTATGCATTTTTAACCAATACTTTAAAAGGACTGATGTCTTCCTAGTTTTGAAAATTCCTACACTCAATATGCTTTATTTCAAAAGGCCATATATACATGTATTGTATGCAAATTTATTTCAAAATCGACTGGAAGATATCAGCAGAAGCAATTAGTAAATAAACACTACAAGGGAAAACAATGGGAAATGAAAACGGAATAACAAGAAAAATTTGAGAAAATAATAAGAATATACTAAATGAGCATTTAAAAATAGCATATAAAAGTCTCAATTTCTATGATATTTCAAATACAGGTACTAATCCAAAAGAAAGTGAAACCAGATACCTCCAAACCCTCTTGTACAAGAATTGGTTGTTTTTGTTAAGTCGTTTTTTGGAACTTATTTTAGCCATAATTGCTGGGAAAAGTTAATACTTCATAACTATCAAGCTTTATGCCCATCAACACGGTAGCAACATGGAAAGGCCTCTCAGGCCAATAGTATTGGATGTTTATCCCCAAAATTTTAGGCATTCTGGATCAACTATATACCGAAACTATAATTGTTTCAACCTGGGCTGGCCAGTTTAGTCTCATTTATATTTGGTTAGTGAGAGGACTTGCATCAAAACCCAAATAATCAAGAAATAAATCAGTAATAACAGGAAACAAAACCAGAACAAAGAGAAACCAACCTCACAAGAAAAGCATGTTCTTTTAATGTAGCAAGGAACTCACGAACACCACCATTGTAGAAGTATAGAGGAGGAAATGCAAGTCCTGCAGAAGACTTCTGGTTATCCATTTTCACATTAAAACCCTGTGCCATTGATTACAACAAATGACCAAAACCTAAATAACCAACTTCTAGATGCATGAACAAAATGCAGCCCAATAGGAACAAGAAGCAACAGTACAATGTCAAGTACAATAAAATGTCTAAATTAATAAGGTCTTAGAAAATGGTTCAAGGTTGGATTGGCATGGGAATACAGAGGCTAACAGGCAAGCACAAAAAGTGATCAAACTTGATCTTCTCTCTGGTATTTTATTCCCTTAAGGAAATTACCCAAGGTCTTGGCTATCTGGAATCTTAGCAAGGGTGGCTCTCAGAATAGTAGTATTTTAGTGTGTAAAAATATGAGATGTTATGAGAAATCAAAAGCATAACTCTTATAACAAGACAGATTAGGAATGTAATTGAGGGCATAGTATGATAGTTTCCTGACTGAGAAACAACAATTTTTATATACAAATCTGGTATATATATAACCAGATTGTTACTGCTGTTATAATCTCAGACAGAAACAGAATCATCATCATCTAAACCTTGTCCCAAATATATGGGGTTGGCTGCATGAATCCTGTTTCACCATTCCCCTGTGTTCAGTGCCATATCTATCATTAAATTCTTGGTGTTTAAATCATTTCTTTCTACCTCCACTCAAGCCCTTTTCAGTCAGAACCCTAGCTCCTCTAGCTCCTTCAAGTTGTAACAGATCACTTTTCCTAATGGACGCTGTAGATGGTCTTCTATAGACATGACCAAACCATACCAATCTAATTTTTCTCCTTTTATCACCTGTCGGAGCTACTCCTAGGTTCCTTCCTATGGTTTCATTTCTGACCCTGTCCTTTCTAGATCAGACAGAAACAGAATAGTAGTTAAAAACTTAAAATTGTCAATGAAAACACAAATTGAGTTCATAGAAAAAGGGTGGGTTTTTACATTGTACCCGGAACCATGTAGAAATGTACATTGAAGTGTTAGGTAGGAAGTTAGGAACAACTACTATTTATCCCAGCTGGCACATGTATGTGCATGTGCATGTGTATAGGTGTATACTGTATACTAGCAGAAGGGCACATGCTACACACGTGTATCTAATGTGAAAATATATATATAATAGTAAAAATTATTAATATGAAAGATAATTTGTTAAAATAAAGCCAAGAAAAAAAGTCACATTATGAAAAATGAATTTTTTTTCATAATCCTAATGTACAAAGATTACTACAACTTCAAAGAATAATTGATTACATGATAATTGTTCTAATCAATAATTGTCAATAATATACAACAAAAAAAAAACAAAATCTAGAGAGTGGATAAATCACTTTCGTTACATTAAAAAAAATAATGTTATAATAAAGTAAAAATAAAAATATAATAATGATTTATTTTGCTATCTTAAAAATATAATAATGAATTGGGCAAACATTGTTTGTCTTTTAGATTTTACTTTCCTGTAAGATTTTCTCTTGGCAGCTACAAAGGCAGAAATTGTGTCACGACATTAAATAAGAATAAAAATATACACAATGAGAGATAAGGTTTTAGTACATTAACTGGTTTGAACCTAGTATGTGTTGGAGTTTGAGGCTTAGTTTTAACCCAAAAAAAAAAGTTTAGATAGTGGTGGAAACAAAAAAACAGATCTCATGCTTAGAAGCAATATAGTGACAATCATACCAAGAAAATAAAAACGTTGTTTCTCTAGGAAATTGGCATATAGCAATGCTATCACCTTCTTTCTCTGAGAAATTAGCAAAGCATTGTTTCTTTTATTACAACCATTTAGACCAAAAGTTGTCAATATTAATGCCAAGCTTGCCATGCATAAATTCTGAGACAATGTTCCCTTGATTTTCATTTTTATTATATAAAATTAAAATCAATAACAACAATAAAGATTTTTGGTAAAATTGTCAAATAATCAACAAATGGCACCATCATAGAGGGTATTGATAAAATAATAATTTGTTGACTCGTTGGTAGCCCTAAATATTGGACTCGAGTAGAGAGAGAGAAGGTATTGTGAGAGAGAAAAAGAGAGTATTAATCAGGATGGTTCTAGGTCTAATTTTTGTTAGTAAATTATTTCTTAATTAATAATTAATTTGGTAAATCAAATAAAAAATAATTTATAGATAACAATTCATTTAATTTAATAAAATAAAATGAATAAATAAATAAAAGTTTGTAGGACAGGACTGGTATAGGGTATCTTGAACCAGACCCGACCCTTTGGCAACCCTAAATATTGAGCTCAGGGGGGAGAGAGAGTGCGACAAATAAATAAATAAATAAGTTTAACAAAATAAATAAACAATGTTTTATTACTAGGATGGGATTGTTACAAGCTATCCCGAACTAGACCTGACCTGTTGATAGCTTTAAATATTGGGCTAGGGGGAGAGAGAGAGAGAGAGAGAGAGAGTATTAATCGGGATGGTTTTGGGTCTATTTTATCATAGTAATAATTTGTAAGTAAATTATTTCTAAATATATAAATAATTTAGTAAATTAATGAATAAAATTTTATAGATAATAATTTATTTAATTTAATAAAATAAATAAATGAATGAATAAAATAAAATTTTATTGGGATAGGATTGGTACAAACTACCTTGAACTAGACCCAACCCATTAACAGCCCTAAATATTGGGCTGATAATAATTTGTTAGCAAATTATTTCTAAATAAATAAATAATTTAGTAAGTTAAATAATAAATTTTTTATAGATAATAATATATTAAGTTAATAAAATAAATCAATGAATAAATAAAAGTTTATTGGGATGGGATTGGTACCCGACCGATTGACAATCCTAAATATTGGGCTCGAGGGGGGCAGAGAGAGAGAGAGAGAGAGAGAGAGTTGAGAGAAAAAGAATCAAGTGAGAGAAAAGAAATAAATATTTGTTTTATATGGTGGCATGACCATAAATAGTAATTATTTCTAAATAAAAAATAATTTAGTAAACTAAACAAATAAAATTTTATAGATAGTAATTTATTTAATTTAATAAAATAAATAAATGAATAAATAAAATTTTATTGGGACAAAACTAGTACAAGCTATCCTGAATCATACCCGACCCATTAACAGCTCTAAATATTGGGCTAATAATAGTTTGTTAGTAAATTATCTCTAAATAAATAAATTAAATAAATAAAATTTTATATATAATAACTTATTTAATTTAATAAAATAAATAATGAACAAATAAAAGTTTATTTGGACGGGAAAGGTATAGGCTATCCTGAACCAGATCCAACCCATTAGCAATCCTAAATATTAGGGGGGGAGGGGGGGCGAAAGGAGGAGGGGGAGGAAAAGAATCAGATGAGAGAGAAGAAAGAGATGAATTTCATTGCTTTTGTTTTATATGGTGGGTGGTGGCATGACCGTAAATAGTTAGATATTCAATAACAAATATGAAAGGGGGAGAAAGTATCATGATTACACTTGTCTTATAAGATGGTATTATTGTAAATAATTAGAAATTTAGTGGCATATTATATAGATGTATTGATGCATAAATAATTAATAGAGAACAAATTTTAGAAATTTATAAGGGCAAATTGGAAAACGAAAATTACATCATGGACGAAAAGAGAGAGTGTGACACTCTTTCTTCTATTATAGGTATATGGATACATATACCCATACACAATTTCTTTTTTCTCCTAATGCCAAAAGCCAAAAGCATTATTATGTGTTTTCTGTACAACTACTTCCATGGAATCACCCTCCAATGTTTACAAATTGATCATTCTTCCTCCAATTAAAAGGAGAGAAGTTCATTCAGATTTAAATTGATCCACTTAATATTCACTATTAAGTGGAAACACCCTGCATGTATTCACTATTACAAATGGAATATCATTGCAAGTTCAAGGATTACCTATCCAGGCCTCATTTTTGCTCTAACTTAATATTGCCTGTCTGTCCACTCTCCATTGCCCTCCCATGCATGCCCATTCAACTCCCCTATATCTTTATTTAGAATTTTTTTAATCCATTCATATTCTTCTCAAATTTTCCTCAAATTCCATATTTCCATCATCAATTACTATTTATGTACATCTCAGTTACATTACAAATCTGGTTAAATTTATGCAACCACCAAGAAAATCACTTTCATGCCCAAAAAAATCCCAAAGAAAAATTCACAAACAAATCAGAAAACAGTTTTTCTAAAACATACTCAGAATCCTCATAATTTATCTCCAATATCAGAAAAAAAAAAAAGTAAACCAAGACCAGATTGTAACAACAAATTATATAGAAAGTATAATTAACAAGAAAATAGCCATCAGCTTACCTGATGATAATACAACAATTATGTATTGCCAACCAAGGGTAGGAGTATGTCGTCGTATGGATCGCACATCAGTGAATGGCACAGGCCTAATTGTATATAGATTCCTATCTGTATGGCAAAAAAAAAGATACAACCATGAAATAACAACTCAGCAACAACAATATCCACTTTACTTACAACATCACATTTTTTATCTGACCTCTCTCAGCTGACCTAGCATTTGAATTTTGTCTTGTTAAATCATTCCCACTTGGAGTCGCTTTGCAAGGAATCCATGTCTGCCACAACCCAAATACAACAATTAATATAAAAAAGGAGGAAAATAAAAGTTATGAATTAATGAATTAGTGGAAAACCAAAAAAGAGGATGAAACGTATTACCATGAAAAGAGAAGAACCTTGCTTGATTAGTCGTAGCCGTCCACTTATCCTTTCAGATGCATATTGGGTTGGATGAATTGTTACATTATCCTTCTGATAAACAACTTGAGCTCTGTCAGCTTCATTCATTACAGTTCTTCCCCCACTACCATTCTGTGAAATACTTGTTGATCCCTTCAATAAATGGAGAAGAAAAATCAAAAGTTAATAAATAAAAATGATGCAGAACACAAGGTATGTGTTTGGTTCCATTTACATTTACTGAGTAAATGGTGCCACATAGGCGCCCCATCAGCAAAGGCCTCATTAATTGCATCCGTACATATAGATGTTTGCTTTTCTGTGTGCCTCTCCCGTTTTAGGAAGCTTCATTTTGGAACCTCTTGAAACAGACATGCGTTTATTGGCACCTTGCTGATGTGGTGCCTAATGGCACCTATGTGTCATAAATGCCCTCATTAATTTCTTTTCTCGGTTTTGCAGCCACACAAGTACAAAACGTTTACTAAATAAATGTAAACTAAACCAAACACCCTAAAGGTGTATATTGTCAATCATTACATTTTTTAAGCTCAAGGCAACAGAATAGCATTCTTGCTTTCATTTGTAAAGACATTATTGGTCACTTTATGGCAAGTGTAATGGTACCTAAAGCCCTAGGGAGTTCGAACATTCATGGTGCATTTGAATTAAATCTCTTATTCATGCCAGTATACTTTGGAGGCCACCACTCCCTGGGATCTATTACCATAACTGCGATGGGTCTACTCAAGATTTTGCCGCTAGTGCTGGTTCTGGTTACGAGTGAGATATCCGGGACAGCTTCAGCAGCTTATTCTAGCTTATTCTGACCAGGGTCCATGTCATCTTTATCCTCTTACCTGAGATTATAACTTGTACCCATTCTAAAATGTTCGAGCATTACTAAAAGCTTTCCTAGACTTCACATGGCCACTGATTCACAATTGCAATCAATTGTTTGATTCCCAGAAATGCTTGGCGTCGGTACATGTTTTATATGCTTTACGAGATATCTTCCACCAAATTGGATGTAGGAGATAGTTGCATTGTTCTTGAAAACAGGCGATGTAATAGAGCAGAAAATATATTTAGGAGTTAGGACTTCTATAGGAATCGATCTCGGTCTTTTTTTTTTCTTGTTAACAAATTTTCTTCCATTTTTGCAAAAATCTGCTCTGGGCAAATTAATGATTAAAAAAAGATCTTCTATCGGAAATTAACCTGCACGGATTGGATAAACCGCAATACAATTCGAATTTAAGAGTTTTTTTAGACCTATTTCGAATTCGATGAGAAATTCGAACATTACCGGAAATCCTAAAAGGGAACCACAATTGTGGTGGAGATCAGAAGAGATCAGTTACCTGCTGTTGAGACGCCGCATAATCGGCATCATCGGACAAATCGTGCGATTCCCCTTCCTGCATCGTTGACGATTCACTCATCAGAGAAGAAGCGAAGAGAGTAGACCTGATCGATTATCTTCGCGACGAAGGAAGAGGAGGGAGTAGGGGCTGAAATGAAAGTTCAGGGTTTTTTTGTATAAAACAGAAAACTTTTGTGCTGGCAGTTCTTTTCGTGGCGTTGATAGCGTTGTGTCTTGGGCGGCAGGATGGCGGGAGTCCGACTCGTTGAAGTTCTACTCGTAACACCGGCCGAATGCGATGAGTACACTTTTCCTAAGAAGTGGTTCTCAGCTTGGGCATTAAACCATAAATCAGTAAATCACGGCCTTCGATCTATTGTTGTGGCCCCCATCTTTATGTCACTTCATCTAATCTAAGATTGGGCACAGCAGTAACCGAAGGCCATGACGAATTTACGATACACCATGTCAGTTCTGATCACGTGAGCGTGGCGATGCACTCATATTCCAATGTACTGGACCAGTCGTAACATGCCACGTTATCATAATATAAGTTTGGGGAGTATGAATCACCTGCCAACAAAACACGTTTCAACCTTCTACCAACATTATCCGCAAATGGAGCGGATTGGATTCGAATCCGACATGTTGGATCCAATCGGATCTGATAAAACTCAATCTGAATTTAAATCCTATAGAATCTTTGGATTTGATTTTATCCAATTTGTTTTCTTTAAAATTTAATAAACTATTAAAAGAAAAAATAAAATATACCAATTTAAATAAAGAAAAAAATATATAAGTATTTTTTAATTAGTTTCATCATATATATACATGTTTTTATAGAAAATAAATAACATAATAAAGTTATAAAAATATAATATAAATAACATATTTATATATAAATATATAACATATATATGTATCATATATATTTATATTTATAAATATAAAACACATTGAATCAGATGGGATAGGGGATAATCCAAATCCGATCCGATTTTTTGGATTCAATCCAATCTGATCTAAAGATTTGACTGCGGGTGATCCAAATTCGATCAAATAGGATCGGATCTCTGATCGAATAGGATCATGATCCAATCCATTTGCACTCCTAAGCAGGTCCCACTTTTTATAATGGGTTCCGGTCTCATGGTGAGATATGCAATATTAGATCAAGTTAGTAGAAGGTTAGAACATGTTTTGCTGGCCAAAAATCCCAACTCAATTTGAGGCAATCTCCTTGTATCGCTAGTCCCCTCAAAAAAAAAAAATAATAACAACAAAACACTAAAATAATCATAAAAAAGTTATCCACACACTGAAGTTCCCATCAAACCAAAAGCAGGATCTGCTCTTCACAAATAGGCGCCTCATAAGCACATCCACCGTGCATTAGGAACATCTCCAATGAATAATAACTAATAAATACGGGAGATGTTCCCAATGCATGGTAGGATGTGGTCTCATTGAACCAAGCTCCTGTTCATTTTTCTGCTTTCATTTTTATTAGAGCAAATTTCTTAAAATACCACTAAGTAGAAAATTGACTAATTTTACTCATATTATTTACATATTGTTTTAAAGCACCCCTAACCTCATAATATAACTGATATATTTTTCAAAAATTTCTAAAATACCCTTTTCTTCTTTTCACTTTCTTCTTGCATATCAGAATTCACCCCAATCCTCTGTTTTTTCCACCATATGAGAGAATTGGATATCTTTTCACTCTCCCTTCTTTTTTAAAACTCCTACCTTCCTCATTCTCTTAACCCCCAGGCCATTCGGTTGTGGTTCTCATAGCCTATCACAGTGGTCTCGGCCTCTCTCAAGTCGTTTAATAATTCTGTAAAGGAGGAAGAGACGGTAACTGAACATGATCAGTAAGTAGTTCCAGGATAAAATCCAGGTCTTCTTTCTGAAAACCTATCTTCTTCTCTCTGCTACTCATACAGGCAACCAAGCTAAAGAGAAGATGCCTTAATACAGTATATATATTCCATATCTAATTTTATTATTTCTTTATGTTTAAGTTGACAAGAAGATACCGATATTCCATTGTCGTTCCAAGGAGATATCCGATTAGTTAGTAGTCATGTCTCATTAAAAATATTAATTGGGATAACTCATGACTAGCTAGAAATGGCTTACCTTATTCATGGTGAATCAATATACAAATCATCAAGGGGCCAATTTCCCCTTTACGCCCGTATGCCTTCCACTCTTCTCCACCTTCGGCCCTCAGTGGCCCTCCCTACGAACACGCCATCGGCTAAACTGTTGATCCATTAGCTATCAGACACTCCTCCGTAATATGCTTAGCTCCTGCAACTCAATCCATACCAGCATTAGTCTCTAGATCGCAGGTCACCTAGGAATAACGTGTTGGAATCCGTCAACTCACATCTTCACCTGTACCTGTGACTTTCTTGCTTCACCGTTTTGCTTTTGAAACAGAAGCTTTGGGGGAATAACTGATGGGGGATGATTCTTATTTGTCCGTGATCAATTATTAATTGAGTTTTATTTTTTTAAATTTAAAAAATAATAGAGGATAAATTTGACATTTTACTTTTTTCATAAATATTTAACGATAATGGAAATTGTCAAAAAACTTAGTAGTACCTTAACACAATATATAAACAGTAAGGTTAGAGTTAGTCAATTTCTTAAATCTTAGGGATACTTTAAGAAATTTGCTCCTTTTATTATGGTAGCTTCTTGTTTTTGGCGCCTATCTAACTAGGTGATCCGCCATGCACAGTTATTGTTTAAAAATATATTTGAAAAATCATCATTGTAAAACTCAATCCTCGAAAAGTTGATGGATGGGTTTAGTGGACCATGGGAGCTTTCGATTATTGATGGAAAAGTTAGCCAATTAGAAGGTTTTACATTGATGTAAATTTCACACAGGAAACAAATGCTTGAAAATATGAACTGGGTGTGAAGTTTTACATCGATTGTGTGTAAATGCAAACCAACGGTGGAGTTTTACATCGATTTGCATTTGCACCGAAAACAAACATAGCCTAAGAGGAAAAAAAAGCTGCACTGGTCCATCAAAATTTATATATTTTTTTATTTTGATATATATATAATATTAGTAAAAATAAATTTCTTTTATTTTTTGGTTATTGAGATGCAAATGTATTCCCTTGTATAGAGAAACACATGAATCAACTATTTAGCATGAGAATCAAATGATGGTGACTTAGCTTATGGGTTCTCTATCTAGTAGTAGGAGAGACTTGGAATCAAAACCCATTGCAATGGGGGTTGGGGGATGGATTGCCCCCTGGTGTGTTGCCCTATAAAGCCAAAAGGATGAGCTTAGCATGAGATCAATAAACAAGTTAAGAAAAAAACAATTTCAGAATTGAATTGATGAAAATAACCAAGATTCACATTAATTTTATTGTATTTTATCACTAACCAAAATAATCCATGAAACAAATCTCCACAAAATTAATAAAAAAAACAGAGGAAAAACTTAATAATCCATGGAAAGGAGCAATGTTTTCTTTAAACTTTTATATAAGAAGAAGATCCATTCACTTGCAAATTTGGGTTTTGACATTAGTTTGGGTAGGGTTTATATTTAGATTGGCCCTTAACCTAACCCAGTCCATCTAATTTATACCCCTAATTTATTAGAGAGATGCAAAAGGGATTAATAGAGATTTAAGGGGAAAAGAAGAATTTAATTTGTTTAACTAAAATAATCCATGAAACAAATCTACATTCAATTAATGTAAGTACCCACGTATTAATTTGGGTATTTTCATTAGTTTGGATATCTACTATACATGTTTAGGTTGGCCTTAACCTAACCCAACCATCTAATTTACACCCCTAGTTTATTAGAGAGAAGTAAAATAGATTAATTGAGATTTAAGAATTTAATGAAAAAGGAAATGTTACAAACATTGACCATTAAGAGAGAGAGAGAGAGTGATCAGATTGGCTGCCCATTGACCGCGCCCTACAAGCCATCCCCTCAATGCACTTGTCATGGGGAGATTATTCTCAATGCATGGAGGGGATGACTTGAGGGGTGTGCTATGTGAGCAGCCGGTCCTATCTTGATTTAAGAATGTCCTTATTAGAGAGTAAGTATGGATTTTATGAGAGACAATAAAGGCTCATGAGGATTTTAATTTTGTTTTTTGTATTTTTAATGGTTTAATTTAAAAATAAATATCTACATGTGTGAGAAATGAGACAAGGAGGAGGTACACGTAAGCTCTATGGTGAGAATACCCCTCACCTCCCCCTCTTTCATAAGTATTTTTTAGGTATTTGAAATCCATGCCATTTTATTACAAAACTATATCAAATCAGTACCATGTCTAAAATCATTTTTTCTTTTTTATTTATTTTTTTTCTAAAAGAACACTCACTATTTGGTTGGGCATTTTTCGAAAAACATTTCTTAAGACCACATCTTGGAAATTGGAAAAGGCATGGTATGAGGAAATGTCCTTTTTGATATTTTCTCATGCTAACAACAATATGCTTACATGGCATTAAAAAATACATATGTAGCAGAAATGGTCCCAAACAAAAGAAAATCCTGTTTTCTTAGAAAATGGCATACCTATGCAAGTACTGGAGAAACAACACTAGTTCCGCCTTTGTCTCGTTAAATTTTAGCATCTTACCCTTATGTAAGAAAGTAATTACCCACCGGAGGCAAGTGGCCCAAAAACTTATCGAGATAAGTACAATTCTCATGGGCCAATCAAATGTGAAAATCCAAGACTACCTTAAACCAGTCCAAAAAACTAGGTAAAAAGAACTAAGCAAAGCCCAGCCCATTAAGCCCATGGGCAAAGCCAAAAATGAATGTGTGAATGGCCACTAATTGCCTTCAGGCAAGCACACAAAATCAACAATATGAATTCAACATAAAGGCAGGGCTACTCGGTCTTCACTCTATTAGGCTATGTCTAACTTGATTAATGATGATAATAGAGATATAGGAAGTTGAGGAAGAATTCTTAAAGAATCTCACAAAATTTGTTAATAACTTTCCTTTCTATTTTTTTTTTATTTTCTATCAAACCAAATCTCTCTCTCTTTCTATATATATACTAAATTAATGTTATGCTAAGTCATGTGGTATCTTTGTATTCCATTACTCCAAGGGAGCAATTGTAGAGGGGGTGCAAAATTCCCTCTAAAAGCCTATAGAGTTGCCATCTTGCATTTCCCTATTTTTGCTCTTTTAATTTAGGGAGAAAACCCAGCATGATTCTGAATTTAGAAAGAACAACCAACACCACTCCAATTCTTGATAAAATAGGAAGAAAACAATCCAGTACCATTCTGAATCGCGATTCCCATTGCTCTCCATACTGGACGAAGCATAGGCGGTTTCTTCACACTTTTTGGATGAAACAGGGGTGAAGTATTAACTAATGATTGTTCACAGAAGTTTGCCACTTTTGTACGTTATATTCTAAAGTTTCAGTCGTTTTTTTAAAGTTCTTTGTCTTCCCATGAAGTGAAAACTTTTTGGCAACCTCCTTATTGTTAAAAACAATCTTTCTATCCCTTATTTTAGATTTCTAACTACTCCCTTTTATTTCTCTACCGAAACACATTATCTGGGAAAGAGCTTCTCTTTTGATTTTTTCCAATCTCTTGAAACCATTAGAACAACCATTGTATATAGCCAATTCATCACGTAATGTAAAAATTTACTGTTTTCCTTTCATTTTGGACATCAAAATAAGGAGCGAAGCCCCCTGTTTCTGTTAGGTTCTGCGTCTCTAGATCAATTATAGAAGAGGGACTTCCACCTGAAGAAAATGGTATTGAGGTGGCAGTCTCAAAACAAGAGGTATTGGTAGCAACAGAAAAATATCATAGTAATAAGGAGGGTTCAAACCGGTCATTTCCTATGGACAGACAAGTGGCGGTCGGTGATGAGATCGATAACTGAGGAACAACCTGCACTCATAAAAAACTTGGGCTGCATTTGGAAACAATGCAAATGGAGTGTAAATCGCAGTTTAAGGTAAATTTGCATTCTGTTAATTTTTGCCTGTATTTGATAACATTACATTTATGCAGTGACAAATAACAGACCAATGCATATTTACATTGATAATAATATGTAAAAGTATATCAATAGAAAATAAGTAAATTTGCATTTAAGTGGGCTTTTGATTAAAAAGAAAAGCATATGCTTTATTGAAATCCATGCTTGCATCCATTACAACTAAAAGTCTGTTTGATAAGAAGACAAATTTGCCCTTGCAAAACTAATCCAACTTTACAATTTATATAAACCGTTTTACATTCTACATATTTGCATTCACATTTATTTGCACCATTTCCAAACACAGCCTTGAGAATTTCTTGAAGGAGGGGCAGATGGAGTTCAAGCCTCCAAAGTTTTATGGAGGACTGAACTGCTTCAAGTAAGTTCTCATATGTTTTTTCAAGTAATGCTTTCTCAGTGAGCTCTTTTCAGTCTGGGTTAAAAATATGGGAAGACACCGTAGTGTGTCTCAGGTTAAGAAGACGGGATAAATGGATCGGATTATGGATATCCGATCCGGGTCCGACCCACAATACCTTTTAAGTGTGGTTAGACCAGCTGTTATTACACAATTCAGTCCATTCGGTTAGACCAGTCGGTTTAATTTTTATTTTAGTTCAATTACTATTATAATAATTGTAAAATTGTAAATATTACTATTATTGATAATTATTAATTATTATAATAGTTCTAACTGATAATAATTATTATAGACAGGTGTGGTTAGATAACCAATTAAATATTTAATTTACTTCAATAATTTTTATAACAATTATTAATTATTATAATAATTATAACTAATAAAATGTGAACAAATTACTGTTATTACTGTTACAAAATTATTGGCTAATTATTGGTAATAACTTCTAAAAATTATCAGAAAATAATAATATATTATTATTATTATTAGTTTATCTGAATATTACTTTTTTAATATTTATCTATATAATTATTCAATTACAGAATTTTTAACAAATTACAGAATTTATTATAAGTTAACATAAAATTACCTGTATCTACAAAAATTATCATAAAATACCATTATTTCCACAAAATATTATAAATTACCAAAACTCATCATAAAACACATAATTTATTAGTGACCAAAAATCATGATAAATTACCACAAATTGTCACATAATTTCCATAAATTAGTATAATTTACAAAAAAAATAATGAAGAAAATAATAAAAAATTATTTACCAGTATTTCCACAAAAACAAATTAAAGAATCTATTAGTGACGTTAATAGAGTACCATAAACTAGTAGAAATTAGCAATAAATTATCAGTAATTTCCATAGAAGAAATAACCAGAAATTATGATAAATTACCACAAATTTTCATAAAATATTAGAAATGTCCAGAAATGACCACAAATCAACACAAAAGTACCAGTAATTACCAACAAATTAAAATAAATTAGTAGAAATTACCTGAATATATCAAAGAATATAAAAATAAATAAATTACCATCATTTAGTACAAATTCACATAAATTACCAATAATCACAAAAAAAAACATAAAATAGTAGAAATGTCCAGAAATTACCACTATTAACAAAAAAGTTTCCAGAAAATATGTCTGATTTCTGGACATTTACCACTATTAGCACAAAATTACCATACATTATCACTATGCTTATGTTAATAGTGGTAATAACATAAAATACGGTAAATTACCAGAAATCATCGTAAATTACCACAAGTTACCAATAATTAGTAGAAATTAGCACAAGAGTATCAATAATTAGTGAAACTAATAAATTACAAAAAATCATGATAAATTACTATAAATTATCACATAGTTACCATAAAATATCATAAATTAGTATAACTTACTAAAAACTACCAAAGAAAATAATAAAAAAATATTTACCAATATTTCCACAAAAATAAATTAAAAAATCTATTAGTGAAGTTAATAGAGTACCATAAATTAGCATAAAATTATCAGTAATTTCCATACAATAGATAACCAGAAATCACGATAAATTACCAAAAATTATCATGAAATATTAGAAATATCCAAAAATTAGCACAAAATTACCAATAAATTAGTAGAAATTACCTGAATTTACCAAAAACTATAACCAAAATAAATTACCATTATTTAGCACAAATTAACATAAATTACCAGTAATCGCCAGAAAAACATAAATTAGTAGAACTGTCCAGAAATTATCACTATTTGCACAAAATTATCAGAAAATATGTTTATGATTTCTGGACATTTAGGGTCAGGGCTGGGAGTTACTTAGAAACTGGGTTCAGGGATGGGGTGTATTGATCCTACAAATCTAACCCATTGCCATTCCTAGACTTAGACAACTTTGACCCAATTGAGAATTTTATATGACTATTTTTATTTCATTTTTTCTTTAACAAAACCCGTAGCATCGCACAGGTCCTGACTAATATATGATATAAAAGATAGAGAATGAAAAATTCGTCATAGTCTAAGTCTCATCCCAACTATACAGGGTTGACTAAGGAGTCAATGCAACTATACTATGTTTATTGTCTTGGAAAATAAATTAATTTGGATAGGAAAACTCGTGAGAATTTTCTTAAGAAATTTTATGGAAAACCCTCAGGACTTTCCTACAATATTCCCCGTATTCCCCTGTGTAGTAATTTCTTGACAAACCAAGGGAGGCTGGAGCTGTGGAATGAGAAGAAATATTCCAACTTCATGATCTGGAGGAAATTTGGCACACGCCCTGGTCCCCTTTGCCACCTATTAATGATTCAGCCATCCTAATTTAGTACCCGGAATTGACTCTAAGAAGAATCACTTAGCCGGGTTTCGACCAAATTTATATGAAGCGGTTCATGTTCTCAGCCTTGTTGGTTTGACTCAAGCGGGTTGGTCTTTCACTTCTGCCTGCGTTTGCAATTCATCATTATCATCATAACCTTATCCCAACTACATGGGGTCAATCACATGAATCTTGTTTTACCATTCTGTCATATTCATTAATATAGTGTTTATGGGTGTTTAAATAATTTTTTATTATTTTAAAAAGGAATATAATGTTTATAGCACGTATATAGTATAATTAAATATTAAATTATGGGTGTTTCTATATCATATACCATATATTGCTAATATTTATTTATAAGTAGCACATCTTCTTACGCTAACATATATAATTCACAAACTACAATTTAGGTTGTAGGCCCGAGATGTAAGCCTGGTTGGACCTAAGCCCGGGTTTTACCCCTTGTAATAGGTGATAAGCCCGCCCTACATGGCTCTCCACAGTAGCTTCTTTTAGTGGTTATTTCTAAGCAGTTCAACTGACACAACTCAATTAAAGCTTTAGTGCTCCTAAAGGCCTGCATTGCCTTTGACTAAAATCTGGGTCAATCTAAGGGCACTCTGTGTTGCATGTAAGGCAATATCTCATTTCTAAGAAAAGTCTACAAATCTTGTTAGAGCATTTGTAATTTTCGTAATAACATGGATATGGATATGGATATGGATAGCAGATATCATTGGTTGAATATAGTGGTATGTTTGGGAGGGGCAGGTCAGACATGGTGGTGCCAAACCCAATCTGTTCACACCCCTTCCAAGGCTTGGCATTGAATTTTGGTCCCTACCACCCTATAATTCACCTTCACACCTAGGGAAAGAAATATACATGTATGTATATATTTAATGATTTTTTTGGGCTTCATGGGACTACAGGACAAGGGTAGGCCATCCCCAAACCCATTGCTCCCCCAACCTTGGTGAAGGCGGGATTCAATCCCAAGTCTCCACTACAATCAACTGGAGATCTTACCAACTAAGCCATTTGGCACCTTAATCATTTTTTTGGGTAAAATATAAAAACCTCTCCTCAGGTTTCACTTTATAAAAAACTTCACTTGTAGTTTTGAAAAAAAAAAATCTATAGTTACCTCCCTCTCATCATTGTCCCAAATGGAAAACGTGTCAAAATACCCATTTTATACTTGTGTCTATCAATATAAATAGAGATTTACTAAAATACCCCTAAAAGAACTTTTAACTTAAACTAAATAAAATCCCTAAGTCATATTGAAAAGAGTAATATAATTTTACTTTGCAAGCTCATAACGATTGAAAGATGCCATAAGAAATAGTAAGGATGACTTTGTAAATTTCAAGTTTCTGTTAATGGGACAATGATAAAGGGAAGCAACTGCAGGTTTTTCAGAACTATATGAGATGTTTTTGTTAAAATGAAACCTCAAGAGAGGTTTTTATGACTGTAAAAAAACCTTAGAGGAGGTTTTTACCCTTTTTGGCTCCATAGGACTACACAATGGGCGATATAACCCATCCACATCCCCAAACCTATACCCCCAACCCTAGAGCAGGCAGGATTTGTCTTCGCTTTGGAGACATTACCAAGCAACCAGTTGACACCTTGCACCTTAGAGGATGTTTGGAAGCATTGACATTTTTCTGAAAAACAGTGCCACATCGGATCCATGTAGGCGATTCTACAAACAACCGCCTACATGATTGTTTGGTTTAAGCATTTTTTGAAAAATTATTGAAAAATGGGCATGCATCGTAAATTGCATCCCAAACGTCAAATTTGACGTTTCATGCATCCATGAACCGTTGCCCCCAACGGTTGAATGATGTGGCACTTACATGTATCCTACTTGTCAAAGGAGTTATGTGCACATACATAAAAAACGGTGATAAAAATCACCTTACCAAACAGCATTAATGTTACTTACTGCCTACATGGTATAAACAGTATCAAACATATGAATGTATTTTTTTTTTTTGTGAAAAATGGGTTTAATAAGTGTAATTTTTTTTTTTAAATCGATCACAGATAATGTCCACACTTCCAAACACCACCTTAATCATTTAGATACTTAATGATTATGGAATTGGCTTGGGCACATCCCCCACCATGGGCAAGACAGATGGTTCCCATTTGAAAAGGACAAAGAAACCATTATTTATAACCATACAGTTCAGGACTTTGGAATGTGATACTTTGCTTTCTCATAATTCCTCTTTGTCAAAATTTGATATGTGCACAAATCACTGTGATCAAACTTTTTCTATTTGGTAAGACAGACTTTCTCTATTTTGAAATTGCATTTTGTCACTAGTCTTCCAATATTGTTATTGTTTATTATCAGAGACCTAATACATACAGTACACAAGAGTAAACAAATATTGATGCCTCAGTTGACTCAATGGAGGACCACTTCTTCCCAATTCCGTCCCCCATGGTTTCAAGCTTTCATCCACTCAAATGTAGAACACATGGAACAGTAGAGCTGCTCCTTTATTAACTATTGCTTGCAATTAAGAAATTCATCTCCACATGCCTTTCAACCCTAATAAGGAATTACAAATGGTTTTATTTTTGAAAACAATCAGAATCACTATATAGAATTTTATCAATTCTCCTTTGTCTTCTTACTCCCAGCCTCAATGATTGGTAGGCCTACCTAATTTGGAGAATGGATTAAAAGAAAAAAGAGACCCCATATTATCATCATCATTATCTAAGTCTTATCCTCATTGTATAAGATTGGTTATCTGTTTCGCCATTCCATTCTATTTAACACTATATCCATTGTTAAACTATAAACGTTTACATTATTTCTTACTACACTCATATCCTTTGAAAGGGACATCAATATAACATCTTCAAAGTTGACAAAAGATTGATAAAGCCAAATAGCTTGGATTAGCTACAGTTATGGCTGTGTTAGGAGCTGTGTAACCACTAATAATGCCCCACATTGGCCATCCTCGCATAATGACGAATAGACTATTGAGTGATTGACAAAGGGATTCTCTATAAACAGATTCTGCATACACTATGAAAGCATTGGAATCTTGTGTATATTGGGAACATCTCCCATGAAATTAACAAATGCACAAGAGATATTTCCAATGTGTAGCTTGATATTATGTGAATAGAATTTCTGCTTGTAAGAGATATGGGCTCGAATGATTGTGGGGCATATACTCTTGGTGGCTGACATGGGACAATATTGTTGGTTACACAACGATCAAGTGCAAGTAATCCGGATTTAAAGCCATGGAGGACATAATTGTTATTTCAACACCCACTCAACCATACATTTTATCATTTTTAATCTTGATTGCATTTATCAAAAACTCTTAGGAATGGCAATGGGGCAGGGACGGGGCCCCACCTTGAACTCAAATACCCACCCTGTCCCCACCCCACACTCCAATGGGACTAAAATCCCAACCCATAGTTATCCTCGTGGGAAACGGGATCCTTATATTTATCCTGCCTTTAGTCGTACAAATAGATCAAATCGGATTCAAATCAGGGTATACCCAAATCTGATTTGATATTGTTCATTGGCGAATCCGATCAGATCTGATAGGTCTCAATCTGAATTTGAATCCTATCAGTAAGTTAGATCTTCAGATCTTATTTGATTCGACTTGTTTTCTTTAAAAATTAATAAATTAATAAAAAACTAAAATAGATCAATTTAAATAAAGAAAAAACAAAAAAAAAAATATAAATATCTTTTTAATTATTTTCATCATATATTTTTTATAAAAAAACTAAATAATACAGCAAATTTATAAAATTACAATATAAATAAATAAATAATATATATATGTATTATATATTTACATAAATAAATATATAACATATATACCAGATCAAATTTCTCGAATCGAATAAAGATGATCCAAATCCAATCCAATCCAAAAATCCAAATAGGAGTAATCCGAATTCTACCAAATAGGACCGAATCCAGGATCTTAAACCCTTACATGATGTAGGAAAAATCAAGGTCTTTTAAATATATTAACCATTGGTATTTATCAAAATTAATGGGTGGATTTTAATTGGCCAAAAGTCAAAACTCGCCCTACGGGTCAAATTGCCTCTACCTTGCATTTGTCAAATTCTGAACCACAACGTGTAACACGCAATTAATGAAAATGACAATTACACCCCACCAAGATCCTCCGCAAAATCTTGTATTGCTTTTCAGCAGTTCAGATTTCAGCCAGACAGACGACGCAAGCAGATAAAGGATTTTACTTTTCACCCACCTAAAACGACATTAATTTCTCTTACGTCCCTACAAATGTCTATAATTCTGATAAATAATATTAAATCATTATTATTTGAGTAAATTTCTTAAATTATTTTTATAGTTTAATTAATTAAATAATCTTATCCTTATTGTTTGAAAATCGACTAATATTACTCTTACTGTTTTTGACAATTACCTAAAACTTCCTCTACCGCTAACATTCCGTCTAACATGTGACATCACATAATGGTTATATTTTTTAAACTCCCTAATATACCCTTTTATGATCAAAAATCACTAAACCCTTCGTAGTGGTTTCTCCAACCAAGCCCTGTTTCGAACCTCATCACCGACTGCTATGTTCAAATTGTAGGCACCTCATCACCGATTGAACCCGAGATGAGGTAGGCGAGGCGAGGTGGGGGAGGGAGGATTTGGTGGCGGCGATTGATGTGTTGTAGTACCTCATCACCGACTAAACTAGAGATGCAGCGGTGAGGCAAGGTGGGGAGCTTGCAATCGAACAAACCGAACAAGGATTTCTCTCTTCTTCTCCTTCTCTGCAATAAAACAAATCGAAGAGGGATTTCTCTCTCTTCTTCGCCATCTCTATAATTAAACAAAATCGAACCCCTGTCCCCTGTCCTAAAGATTACAAGTTCCCTCTTCTTCGTCTTCTCTACAATCGAACAAACCGGACAAGGCTCTCTTTCCTGCTTCCTTCCCATTGTTGAAGACACTAGACGATTACAAGTTCTCCAGTCAGGGTCAGAGTGAGAGGGGTCGTGCAACTTCCGGGGGCAGTGCGGTTTTGTTGGTGGTTCTCATTTCTTGGACACAAGTGACTAAGACTAACTCCAGAACCCTAGAAGAAGAACGGAGGAGAAGCTTAGAAACCCTAGACTGAAACTGATCGAATCATGGTGAAGCTTCTTCACCTGTAACCATGATCATCTGATCTCATCTCAAATCAACGATACAAAGACTTTAATGGGCCTTCATAAAGAGTCATTCCATAAATCTCTTCAGACACATCAAAGACTACTAGCCAATATAATAACCTCTTCTCCTGTCATTAACGTGATTTCTTCCTCGATTGATCAACCTTCTTTTCTATCCAAGGTAGACTACTAAACCCCTGTCCTAAAGCGATTATAAGTTCCCTCTTCTTCGTCTTCTATTCGTCTTCTCTACAATCAAACAAGGCTCTCTCTCCTGCTTCCTTTCCATTGTTGAAGACGCTAGACAATTACAAGTTCTCTGGTTAGGGTTAGAGTGAGAAGGGTCGGGCAACTTCTAGGGGCGGTGCGATTTTGTTGGTGGTTCTCCTTTCTCAGACACAAGTGACTAAGACTAACTCCAGTAAAGCTTAGGAAACCATAGAAGAAGAGCCGAGGAACATCGAATTCCGGTAGTCGGAAACCCAAAAGAAGAATGGAGGAACTTTGAATTTGATTTAATGGAAAAATGGAGATTTCAGCCCTTTCGTCAATATTTTAAGGTAATGGTAATTTTCAGAAACAGTAAGGTCAGTTAATTTTTAAACAGTAACGATACACTAAGTCAATTAGCTAATGATAAATGATAAGGGTAGTTTACCCTTATTATTTTCATAAAATTATTTTACTTTCACCCACCCAAAGTGACATTAATTCCTCATTACGTCCCTACAAGTGTCCGGTAAATAATATTAAATCATTATTATTTGGAAAATTGTATAAAATTCATCGTGAGTTTTCTCAATTTCTCTTAAACTCATCAAACTTTTCAAAACGTCTAAAACTCAATATGTAAGTAAGTTTTTATTTTCCAAAATTTATTTTTTGTTAATGCATTATTAATATTTCTTAACATAGGTGTTTACATCAGCATAAATAACAATTTTTATGACCAAATCACCTTGAATGACGAGTTAGAGGAAAAAGGTTTTTTCATTTTATTTTTTTTACATTTTAGTGTTTTGTTATAATTTCTAATGCTTTTTATAATTTCTGTTATTTTACATCTTTCTATTTTTTACAATATATAAAATTTTTTGTATTTTTTGTTATTTATTTACAATTTTTGTGTTTTTTTATAAATTTTGATGTTTTTTCAATTTTAATTTTTTGATTTTATTTTTCAATTTCTATAGTTTTTATTATTTGAAAATAATTTTTTATTTTATGTGAAATTTTTATATATTTATATATTTTATATTTTTCTATAAAGGTTAAAATGATAATATATTAAGGCGGTTAGTCTTATATATTTTAAAAAGTTATGATAAGATTAAGAGAAATGATGATGAAAACCGTAGAGACTTTTTGACAATTTCCCTTTATTTTCATAAAATGGTCCCCACCTCCACCTCCTTATAACAAATCCTCCCCCTTTTGAAGACGACCAACCGCACCACACGGAAGAAAGTCTGTTACTTTGTTTGTTCCCCACGCTTCAATCCATTCGCTGAGTACCGAGCTGCCTCTGCAGCTGTTTTCTCATCGATCTTCGAGCTCCGAAGCGCGAAATTCGTTAACGGAAATGTATGTTTGTGGGGGAAAGAGCGTTTCGATTTTTGTCTGAAACCTCTTCTACTTAGCTCCACGATTGACGAGGTGAAGCAGAAGTCAGCTTCAAGTCTTCAACTGGGTGTTTCTTTTTCGTAGGGACATGGCTTTGTGCGCCAGGTTTTGTTGCGGAAAGACTTCGAATCGGTACCTTCATCAGAACTCAAAGCTTCTGCTCTCTCTCTCTCTCTTGATCTGTTTTTTGTTGTTCTCTTTTCGTGATTTTTGTTTACTCGGCATGAATGCTTGATTTCTTTGAGTTTGTTATTCTGTTACCCACTTACTCTCTCCCCCTCCACCATGTCTTATCCTTCTGAAGAACATAGATAAATTAACAAGTGAGGGACTTGTTCTTCGTGACTAATCGCGTCTGCTTCATTGAGTTAAGATCGTATGATGAAAAATGATTATACTTTTGAAACAGAAATGCTAATTTGGGGTCATTTGCTTCTGTTTGGAGAGTAAGCGTCGTGCATGGATTAGAGATAATCGTCTAGACTTATAGTTTTTGCCTGTTTATTTTTGTGTATTTTATGGTTATCTGATTTAAGGTGGACATGATTATACAGGAAAGAGAAACCGAAGAAGCAGCAAACCTGGAGGGTTTTTTCCCTGAAGGAATTACACGCAGCTACAAACAATTTTAACTACGACAACAAGCTTGGAGAAGGGGGATTTGGTAGCGTTTATTGGGGACAGCTATGGGATGGTTCTCAAGTAAGTTTTCTTTTTTTTTTTTTTAATTTGTTTTAATGCTTTGGCTTTTGATTTTTTTTTTTTTACTTTTTATTCAGCGCTAATTTATTGGTCAAGCAAAATTAGCTGTTAAATTGAAAGTCCGAGATTTTATTACTTCAGCACTCAACTTATGAACTAAAGTATATTGTTATGTGTTTCCATAAAAAAAAAAAGTGTATTGTTATGTGTCTAATATTATGCTTCTGATTTAGAATAAATGATTAATATGTAGTTCCAACAATTTATAGGAAAGCTCCTTCTAAATTGATTGAATAAGATATTAGCTAAAATTGACCTTCCCAATGGCTTTAAATTGTTCTGTTGATCCTGATCATCTTGTTTTTGGATCAGTTATTGATAAGGTTATAAGAGAACAGTCACATAAAAGTCATACTGGAAGAGAGGGTCCCAGGTTCAACTTGTTCCTCCTCATTCTGCCTCTAGCCAGTGTTTTGCTTTGATTTGAAGGTCCAAGTATGAAATGGACATAATAAGATTATAAATATCTGTTCAAGATAGATCATCAAAGAGCATAGCTGCAAGCAATGTATAGAAGTTATGGAGACTTACCATGGATATTGTTGATGGGATAAAGCTTTAGATCAAAGATGATCAAGAGATGCCTTTATTGCCCTTTTATTTATAGGCTGTATTAGAGAGGGAAGACAATAATGTCCTGCAGGAAAGAAAAAGATAAAGATGGATATGGAACAAACTCATCATTCGGACAAAAGTTAAGAGGTTCTTTCCAAAAAAAAATGGATATGTAAATCAAGGTAAAGAACAAATAAATAGAAGGTCAGGCTCAGATTGGACCAGATGATTGAATAAGTGATCTGATGGGCTTTCCAGGTCCCAGTTATTTGGCAATTCTCATGGGCTGAATTATCTAACCTGCTGGTTAACTGGTAAAACCATGATTCAGTGTGCTTTCTGGTTTTTATGTCTGGTCCAAATCTGACAACGTTGGAAAAATGAGAAGACTTAAGAGCAAGAAATAATAGAGCCTAGTGCCTGGGAAGATACAATAACTGCTGTTATCACAAGCTTTCCCCTTTACCCGGAGACAATGATATTGATAACATTACCCTTGGACTCCATTTCCATGCTTAGAGATATGGATTAATTAAAACCAGAGTCCCAGACATAGAAACAAATGTCTGAGTAACCCATGCATTAGGGATGAATAACAAAAAAGTAATGCTGGACTTCAGAATTCTTATATGATTTGGAAGACAGTGTGATCTATTAGATACCCAGCATGTTCCACAATGGATAAGATTCAAGATACACAAATGAAAATTTCCCGGTCCAAAGCAGAACTGGGAAAGAAGAATGATGTGACAAGTTTTGGTGCAAATAAAATATCACTCTTGGGCATAGATGCTTTTAGCTGAGCTAACTATTGCAGTAATGATGTTGATTATTGGGTTTCTCTCATTCTCTGGTCCATGGCTCACACTGAATTGTCACAATTCAGCTTCCTCACGTAATCATTATCTTTGGCTTCATTTTGGGCCATATGCATATTACATATAAAGAAAAATAGCAAATGATTGCTGTATACCAACTTTGTGCACCACAGTTGTGCATGCATAGGAAAGAAAATCATGGTACAATTGGAATTCCATATGATCAAAAAATGGTTTGAGACAGAAATGATAAATTATGTATGTGGCATGTCAAGATGGAAGGAGAAGCTAAAGTATGAATATTTCTTTTTCCTAGGTGCTCCAATTCATTGAACTTTCAGCTTAATGTTTGTAATCAACCATATCGTTATTTAGCATTTTATGATATCAAGTCAAAAGTAACTGGAAAAATCTTAATTTATGTGGCTCGAGACTTCGAATTGAAGGATTCATGTTCTAACTAGGATTGGGAGAAAAGTGAGGATCATAGAGGGTGTTTGCCAATATATATGGTTTTGTTTTTCAAAAACAAAAAATGGCTGCCACTTCAGCAAAAGTGTATTGTTTTTGCTGACATGGCAGTTGTTTTTATTTCAGAAAACAAAACCATTCACATTGATGAACACCTCCATAATGTCCCACAGTAAACATTCTGATTGAGGTCAGGAGAACTTATTTTGATATTGGATGTCATACTCTTAAATGATGACTAGCTTAATTAAGATCATTTCAATGTTCTGATAAAGTGATCATCCTGCCGAAAGCACCCTTGCCAGAGCATTATTACTGACTAAATAGACTATAGTCATTCTCAAGTGGTAGTATTTGTGGTCTATCGTAAGTTTTCTCACTTGCCATTACTTCTTCCACCTACTGCGTTAACAACTTCCATCAAGGCATTAGACGTCACCTCGAACTTTTGAGTGCACAGTTGTGGGTGGGGGTGTAAGCGAGCTGAGCCTACTTGCAAGCTACTTGGGATCAGCTTGCTGTATACTCGAACTTGGTTCGAAGCAATCGAGTTCGAGTCGAGCTCGACTCGAGTTGAGTAGTTGATCTAGCCGAATTTGAGCTTCACAATTCTCGGATCAAGTGTCTCGCGAGCCTAATCAAGCTCATAATAAAATATTATTTTTAATATATTTGTATTTATAATATAAATAAACATTAATATTCTAAATTAACTTATTTCTAATATACATGAATAAATAAATTTATAATTGATTTCATAATATTTTTTTATTTATAGTATTTATAATATTAATTTATCTTAATTTTTTAATATATTTTTTATCTTTAATATTGCTAATATTTGTTTATATATAAGTTTTAATACTAATTTATTTATAATTGGCTCAAGTCTATCCAAGCTCAAGTAATGCGGAAGTCTCGACTCGAGTCGAGTTCAAGGCTTCGAGCTAGAAACTTGAAACTCGATCAAGCTCAGATCGAATTTCAAGTGCTATGTTTTTGAGTTAAGCTTGATCTCAAGCAGCCTAATACTCGGATTGAATCAACTCGATTACAGCCTAGTTGTGGGAGCAAGAGTGTGTTGCATAACCACCTCTCTCTAGGTTTTGCTCTCTAAAGCTGTTGAGACCATAATAGAAAGTTGAGTTGCAAAGCCAGGATTTCTCAAGTTATGATTTAATGGGAGACTAAATGTTTTATTAAGTGAAAAATGATATACTGATGGGATCAAGTGGCTGACTGTAGAAAATGGAGTTGGAAGGTTCAAACCTGAGAAGGGGTAGTAGAAGAGGGAAGTGTTGACTTACAGAGTTGTTGCCACTTCTAAGGAGATTAAGCTTCCCTGGTTAGATATACTTGTGTAGATTTTAAACATCTTCAAATCAAACATTGTCCAGGGTGACAACCTTAGCCACATGGCCTATTGGGCCTCTTTATAGGGTGTGGCTGGACATCTTTCTCCATTAATGGCTATGTGATGGACCCTTACCTTCTAGTCTTCTCCTCAACTCAACTAAGCCTCGTCCCCAACTATATGGGGTCAGCTAAATGAATCTTGTTAGCCATTCCGCTCTATTCACTTCTATGTCCATATGAGCCCTCAATCATTTCTCACTATTTCAACCCATATCCTTTTTGGTCTGCCACTATCTCTACAAGATCCTTCAACTTGCAACAGATCACTTTTTCTCACTGATAATGTGGATGGTTTTACTTTCCAGTGTCCTAAAATCCCAATATTTTCTCTCCATGATTCCTGCTGGATTTCATCACTTTTTGCTGATGTGGCAGTGGTTTTTGTTTTGAAAAAATAAAATCATACATATTGGTGAACACCCCCTTCATCAGTGGGTTTTCAGTTTTACCTACAGATCATTGAAAAATATGTCATGGGAACCCCACTAGAAACAAGCTTGAACCCCAGCCTTGGTATAAGCTCTTAGGGCTGTAGGAGGATTAGATTGATGATAACCCCACTAGAACACGGTAGGAATGCACCTTAATCAGGTATTTAACTACAGAAATATCTCATGGAAACCCAATGGCAGGACTGTGGACATTTTAACTTGTTTATGTGCCATACTATTGCTTCCACTGGTGCACATTTTAATTTGTCTACGTTTGTTGCATCACTACTTCCATCAACCTTCACACAAACTTTAATTTGTATAACTATAACCTGACATAGTCTGGGTTCGATTGATAAGAAAAAAACTAGTCTGGGTTTGATGCAGTAGGGCTGGAACAAACTATTAGAAGACAGAAATGAGAGAGAGAGGGTAAAAGAAGAGAAAATCCCAAGGAATCACTCCAAGGGGGTCCTAGAATCACTCTAGGGTTTGTAGGAATCACTCCATACAGCAAGAGAGCTCTAAAGAAATCTTCATTCATTCATTAGCTTCAAAAGGAGAGAATGCATCTATGTATAGAGTGACTTGTGTGACCCGGAATACTGTTCACTATAATTACAAAAATGCAACTCCTTGTCTTGTGCATCAAGAAACACAATAGCTTTTTTTCTACTAATGCAAATAAACTGAAAATTGAAAGACAACCCTACTAAACTAGAGGAACAAGATGTTATAGCCCAGACCCACACAGGACTAGTTAAAATGACGAAAATACCCCTGATCAGCTCAGTCCAAGTCCCAAGAGTCTTCCCCATGCCAAATCAGAACCTGTTTGTTGGTCTTCTTCTTGCGATAATAAGTCTTATAACGCCTGGACCGATCCCCATCAGGGTTCTAGGGCAAAGACCCTAGATTATGTTTAAATTAATGGAGAGGGGGAAAACTGAATTTTTGTGAAGAAAAACATGGTACATAACATGTAACTAAGATATCAGCCAACCCCACCCATAAAGGTGACCAAGGACTGGGCCCAGGCTGTGCTTAGCACCTATGACAAGGGCTATATCCTAGGTCCAGCCCAGGTTCCAGGGCTATTACTTTTATTTATAAAATATGAAAAATATATATATATATATATATATATATATATATATATATATAATATTTTATATTATTTTTTGAGAAAGAGGTAAAGTATTGTATTTGCTATAGAAGATCAAAATTGCAAGTATAACTCATATATACCTCATGTACAGCCAGCAACCATACAGACAAGCCAAAAAAACTTGGCTCTCCAACTAAATACAGCAAAATTACCAAGGTGTGTAACTAATTGAAAAGGATACTACGATCAAAAAACTGGTGTAGGATGTTGTTAAACAGGTCCTTGATTGACAACCAAGAACAAAGAATTTTTTTTTTTTGTAATAAATAAAAAAGAAAATTTATTGATAGAAAAGGAGAGTACATCTGATGGTAACGAGACTCAAAAGAGAAAGACAGAATACAAAATCTTTTAAGCCAGCTCGTGATTGTTCCAAAATCCAGCACCAAGATCTTCTTTTGTGGCCCTTTCAAACTCTGGGAGAATGAGAACCCAGTCCTTTATCCTTTTACCGCTGAGTGAAGTGATATGGTCCCTTGATCGAGCCTTCTCTTCAATGATTCTCTTATTTCTTTCTTTCCAAACTTCCACAGCCCAAAGCACCACACTATCTGCTGCATTGTATTTTCCTTCAAAGATCCTCCCATTCCACTCCTTCCACAGAATATAAAATATAGCACGTGTGTCTGTGCACGCACGAATGCAGCAGACCAGGCATCGGCACATCGCCCAGAAATTTGTAGGTCTGGTTCCAGGCCGGGCTGAGAATGATCACCCCTACCTACCCAGAAAACTGCCCTCTAAATAGGCAAACAAATTCATGTTCTTGAAGCAGCAAATATCCTCTTTATTTTTTTAATTAATGTTGATACTAAATGTTTAAGAGGCTAAAGCTTATTATATGGCATTAAAGATAAAGTGATCAGATTTGCAGCCTTCATATATTGTAATATAGATGATTAAATATAAGAAAAGAAAAAAGATGGCTGGATAAGTAACATGTAACTTGTTTATTAGAATATAAAGCCCCAAATAACCCTATCTAGAAATCCCAGCTAAAGAACAAAAGATGTTAAAATGAAGTGAGAGGACAACCTAAGGCTGATTCCCATGTTTTTCTCTCGGGTTGCTTCTTCCAGTTCTGCTCTTCCATGAAATCTCTTGCTACTCATACCAAACATTATATAGAATTTCAAATTACTCAGATTGTTTGAAAAATTAAGGGATTGTTTCTCACTGTGGCTCTGGTATTTTTGGATCTTCAGAAAGCTCTTCCAATGGTTGAATTAGAAAAAAGAAAGAAAAAAAAAAAGAAAAGTAGTTTTCATGGATTTTTAGGATAAATTTGAATTCCACCATGAGCTGAATGGTAAATTTATCTGTTGATGGAACCATTTAAATTTTTAGTTACTAAAAAATTGGGGTTGGAAAATGTCCCACCTAGCCCAAAACATAACCTCCAAAAAGGAGGCATGACTTTTTTGTTGTGATACCCAGATGTATAGATTAAGAAATTAATTTAATAGATTTAGCTTAACAATTGTTGTATTTTCTCAAATATGGCCCTTTGCTAGGTGGTTGGAATCCAATTACTATTTGCTGAAGGAGAATTTGTTGCAGATTGCTGTTAAAAGGCTGAAGGTATGGAGCGACAAAGCTGATATGGAATTTGCTGTTGAGGTGGAGATTCTGGGTAGAGTCAGGCACAAAAATTTATTGAGATTGCGTGGCTATTGTGCTGAAGGGCAAGAGCGTCTAATAGTATATGATTACATGCCTAACTTGAGCTTACTTTCTCACCTTCATGGGCATCACTCAGCAGAATATCTTCTTGGTTGGGACCGGCGGATGAAAATCGCAATAGGATCTGCAGAGGGAATTACGTAAGTCCTGAAAACCCTCCTACAAAATTTCCTTATTTTTTAGCATTTCTTCCTTCCCTTTAAACACTTTTTGGATTTATTTAACCTTCATTTTTACTGGATCTAGCTATCTTCATCACCATGCCACACCACATATAATCCACAGAGACATCAAAGCTAGCAATGTGTTGCTAGATTCAGATTTCGAGGCCCAAGTTTCTGATTTTGGATTTGCAAGGCTTATACCGGATGGGGCGACTCATGTTACCACAAGGGTAAAGGGCACCCTTGGCTATCTTGCCCCCGAATATGCCATGCTTGGAAAAGCATCAGAGAGCTGTGATGTCTATAGTTTTGGTATACTTCTACTAGAGCTTGCTAGTGGAAAGAAACCCATAGAGAAACTCAGTCCAACAATGAAGCGCACCCTCACCGATTGGGCCTTGCCATTGGTTTGCCAGAATAAGTTTAGTGAAGTGGCAGACCCAAAGCTAAATGAGAAATACGTGGAAGAAGAGCTAAAAAGGGTGCTTCTTGTTGCACTCATATGTGCTCAAAATCAACCTGAGAAAAGACCCACCATGCTTGAGGTAGTGGAACTGCTGAAGGGAGACTCGAAAGAAAAGCTAGCCAATTTAGAGAACAATGAGTTGTTTAATCCAACAAAATCTGGGAGCCATCAGGAGGGGTCATCAAGTGCAGAGGATAGCACAGATTTTATCTCAGAGGAGAAAGATGAAGAGGAACTGAAAGAAGAGAAGGCTGACCATGTGCATAGCAGTTGAAGGTCTTATACTCGGACTTCCAGTAATATAGATAATCAGAAGAAAAAGAAAAAGAGATCGATGAAGTTATAATATGACATCATATATATTCTACATCTGTTTACTAGGGAATGATGGCATTGGCAGCATTTTAGAAGCACAGCTAGGATTAGAGTGCTGCTAACCATTTGAAACTTGGAAGCATGGTGTGGGGATTAATTTGAAAGTGTGCTGGTTTGTGTTGTAATTCTTTTCATTTTTTTACCTTGTTTTCGCTAATATGTTAAGATAGTAAACTGTTATATTCGTTTTGTTAGGTGGTTTTGATATTTTCTTGAGCAGTGAAGGTTGCTCAGGCCACCAATTATCTGAGGTGGTCATACCGTCATAGTGTCTATATTTGTAATCATTTTTGGAGCTTCGTTAACTGGAAACAGGATTAAAATTGGTATTTTTCTGAATTTTAGTATGACTAAACAGATCATTGACTGTAAGCGTTGATGTTAATATACATATTCTGTATTTGATCAACACATCATTTATTAAGTTTTGATATCCATGCGGCGGCATGCTAAACGAAAACAGCATCGTAATGTGATACCAACCAACTTTCCATGATGTCGACGAGATTCTATTGTGTAGATTGCATGCCCATTTTCTGGATAGATGGTCATATAATATCAAGTTATCAACTAAGCAAATTATGCTGACCACCCACTGGTTTACAGTGCATAGAAGTACCATCCAAGATATCCGCAAGGTATGGAATTTAACAAAGCTCACCGCATCTACGAGGGCAAGGGTAAAAATAGTTTAAACTTTAAGGGGAGAATGACTGTTCAGTTCACCCCCAGAATTCTTAGCTTCAACATACAGTTGGGGTAGGTGCCAGCTCAAAATTGAGGTCAATACACAGGCAGATATTGGAGATCAGCTTCTATTGGGGCAAACATGTGTTCATACAGTTCTAAGTTCTAAAAGTCATTCCCAACTTTGCATTGGAAATAAAGCATACAGCCATGTAGATACTCTCAATGCAAGTCTGTAAAGATTGATCGAATGGGCTTTGCTCTAACTGAAGCCAAACTCTGGTATTGATGTTTAGGATGAAGTGTTTGACATTTTGAATTGTTGTAGGTCTGCAGTAAAATTCAAAATTCTGAGGTAAAGTGCAATGTAATCTGTTTAAAATATCACAATGTATCGTACGCCATGTATCAAATTTCAAATCCACAGAAATGACAGTATTAAGATTTAGAAGGAAAGGTCATTTTCAGTTGTCAATAGCCTTCTTAGGTCATCTCTGATTTAAATCTTGAACTTAAAAATAATTCTAACCATCAGTGTTGCCCCGTGAATCGCACAATACACGATTTTTGCATATCATGCATGTCAATACTACACCAGAGTCGAATCGTATTGCAGTCTTGTGCGAATGTGTTCCAGTCGCTAGTTCTTTGTGAAAGAGACCTTCGTTAGATGCTGTTACGTACTACACAAACTGATTTTCCTGCAACTCTCATTTGCATATTGTGGAGTCCATTTAGTTATCACTAATTCATTTGCTCTAATTAGTAACTGAAACAGAAACCCATCATATCATATGATGCATTTAAAAGCGGATTGTGACCCAAGAACTAGAAAAGATAAGACACATACGAGATCACGGAACCTGCTCCGTATCATAAAGTAACTTCTGCAACCTGTCCGAACATATATATACAAGTCGGGAGAGTATACTCGCCTATGTCTGCCTTTGGGCTTGGGCCAAGCAAACATGGGACACAAAATATAAAATATCTATTATTACAGCAAAAAAGAGATGGAGCAACCTAACTTTCCTTCCCAAGGGTTCAATGTCGGTGTTGGGACAAGTTATTTACATGACTACACCTCTGGTCTAATTAAATGTATCCTCCCTGTCACCCTCGGCAGTCTCACCCTCTTCCAAATTGCTGAACTCAAGAAAATGAGTAGGCCTGTGATCTTCATGATAATATTCTCTAGGAGTTCCAAGCTTAATACCATACTTCATGCTGGATGTATGTTTCACTCCCATGAAGTTGTAATTCCACGGGCCATTATCCGGTATCTGAGGAACACCCATGATACTATCTGAGTTAGATAAGTTGCTCTTTAAAATTAAAAAGTGCAAATGCAAATATGAAAATGATCCCAAAAGATACAGAAATTATAATATGATACAACAGGATTTTAACAGCTAGAAATTGAGAAGACTTACCATGTAGAATCCAAAGAAACGATCACTAAGAAGCATCTGGACCTTCTCATAGTGAGTTGGTAAATAACCATGGGGATTGCTTCCAGTGTCCTTGTTGACTCGCCCCCATTCATATCCCGTTGGGGTTAGCTTGTATGCAGTTAACGAGCAAGAACCCGGAGTGAAACTGCAAGTGAGGATTATGCACTTCTCCCCATCCCACTGCTTATTGTTCTCCAGAACCCGGGCATGAGTTGTGAGATCCTATAAAAATAATCACCAGGGTGACAGATCAATTAGGACCTTAGTTTGTAAATACGGAATTAGAGCAGCATGACCAAGAAAACATCCCATATCCACATTCCAAGTAATAACCACTACGGTAAGCAATAGAGAATGTTATAGTCTTTGATTGGTAGCAATTAAGCATGCTATGTTGAAAACAATACCTGTGGTGACAGTTGTGGAAGCTCATTTGGTTGTGTGTGCATCCATCCCAATGGCTCCAGATCATTTAAGAAATCATGTTCAGGAAGAGCAGATGGGAGGTGGACTTGCTGATGAGTCCCCCATTGTGGTGGCATTACAATGCAGCGGATTTCTTTAACCTGAGGGTTGTCTGGTGGGCTTATACCATATATGTATCCTGAAATTTGAGTCCGCAGATCTGCTATGCAGATAAACTTCTTTAAGATATTTTTGGGCATGATGTATGTGTAACCCGTCTCCTGTTATCACAAGTTGTGCTCATCATAAGTATTCCATTGGGTAGTCCATAATAGCAAGAAAAAAATAAGACCAGTTGGTACCTTGATGTCCTCAGAATTCACATAAATGTGATTTACTCGGAGATAAAGGTTTGTGGCTGAAATTGCTCTCACACGCCAATCAGTTTTGGAAGCAAAAGCAGATTGCTCATATGGACTTGTGGTGGTGACAATGAGTTCATCACCGTGCACATTTGTTGTCCTTGTTGTTACAGCTGTGAGCTGGCTTGCTTCTTTTGCCTGTTCATGAGATTCCAGTAGCAACCAATTAGCAAAATAAAAATAAGCAAAATTCCATAAACAATTCAAATCAAGCAAACGAAATAAAATATTACCTGTTTCTCAATCTCTGCTATCTGTTGCCTCTGTTGTGAAGGTGGAGTAATCTCAGCTCCCAGTATTATATCACGAATCTCAGATTGCGTAAGAGCTGAAGTGTTAACATTATTCTTTTTTGCATAGTCAGAGAGTATAAGATCTCTCAATGCAACCTCCACCTGCATGAAGAAAGATATAAGGAACACAAAGGGACAAATAAACATGCACACAGACACGAACATGTAGAAGCCCACAAACTTATAGGTCTGTCAGGTTTGGAAGTTACCTTCATCCATTGATCATCTGTCAGAGAAGGCCAGATGTGGTGTGGTTCAGTGACGATAGTCTTGTCAGGCTTTAGCAACATTTTTGCCTTCTCATTGTTTACATGTAATGCCCGCAAAATTAGGATGAGACGAGAGAATGCAGTATATGATGAGATACTTTTCAGCCAATCATCATAAATGTTAAACAAAACCATTTGTGGTTCTGTGGCCTTCAGAATCAAATCACCAAATTTCTCAATCTTCAGACATGCTTGGAATGGCAGCTGCAGTTCACTCCCTTTGATAACTATATTTGGGAAATCTAGCAAGTGGACCTCTAAAGGATCCAGCATTCCTTTACGAGTCACAATGATTTGCTTTGGCTGCTCTTCAACAGGCAAAGATCTAACCAGAGCAGCAACTTCTTCTGCTGTTTTCCACTTTGCCAACTGACCAAGACGCTTTTGTCCAGCCCATACACTTGTGTGGATGACCTGCACCAATTCACCATGTCCTTTAATCCATATTACTACCAACCGAACATGTTGCTAATAAGATAATTTGAACAGAATAGTAAACATTATTAATTAAGGATTGAAGTACAAAGTGTGTACAGCATCCCTACTTTAATTTAAACTAGCACCAGCAACTTAAACCAGAGAGTTTCAGCTACATATAACCCTCTAAAATAACATTCTTCTACTGACCTCTTGCCTTGTTAGCAGTTCCATAGGTAACAAACCAAACAATATATATATATATATATATATATATATATATATATATATATATATATATATATATATATCACCATCATCATCATCTAAACCATGTCCCAACTATATGGTTTTGGTTACATGAATCCTGCTCCACCATTCCGTTCTATTCAGTGTAACAACCACTGTTAAATTATGGACCCTTAAATCGCTTCTCACTACTTCAACCCAATGTCCTTTTTGGCCTGCCCCTAGCTATTCTAACCTCTGAACATGCCCAAACCATCTTAGTCTGTTTTCCCTCATTTTATCACCCATTGGAGTTATTTTTATGTTCCTTTGCATAAGTTCATTTCTAATCCTATCGTTTCTAGTTTTTTTTTATAAATCTATTGTTTCTAGTTTTCCTACTCATCATCTAAAAACATTCATCTATTGGAGTTATTTTTATGTTCCTTTGCATAAGTTCATTTCTAATACTATCGTTTCTAGTTTTTTTTTTTAAATCTATGTTTCTAGTTTTCCTACTCATCATCTAAAAACATTCACATATCCGCCTCACCCATTGTTGGAATATCTGAGCAATGAATATAATTTGTACATAAGAACGGTAGAAGGAATGGGGGCACCTTAAGAAACAGCTGCCCTGTTCTTGGATTGAAAATAAAGATGGCACCATTGATAGGCTTTGTTGTCAGATTCCCTTCAAATGTCTTGTGAATTGTAACACGGTACACATTTGTATCATCAACAAACCATATAATTTGATTGCTGAATATCTCCCCATAGTTTTGAGATGACAGATATGGTTCTGTAGGCTCAGATGAATACAACTGCAAACCTTTCCTTATTCTCTCCCTCAGAACATATAAAGCTGGATTTGACTGCAAAAGTGCATGTAAAACCATTAGAATTATATATAACAAACCTTAAGACCCAGATGGCCTAAGAAATAGATGTTTGAGTATGTTCATATGGCAACAAGTTCATTAGAATTATATGTTTATATAAGATATAGACATTTCAAGATGTATCATGTACTTATAAGCAAGAACACACGTTAAAACAAATACACAACAATACTAAGCTTGATATAGATCTGAAGTCCCAATCATCTCACCTTTTTTTATTGCACCACTAAAAAATAAGTTTTCATCAGGGAAAGCAAATGTTTTCTTACAAGCAGGTAGAAGATGATTTCGGCAAATTTTGAAATTTGCACCAGATACCATCAGAAATGACAACTTGGCAATGACTGTTCATCCAGTATTGCACCCCACCCACATCCTTATCATCCAGCAATACCCAACAGGTACTTCTTAACCACATGATGCAAAGTTATTACAACTGGAACTTATAAAACAGGGGTAACTGCTGCCACAAAGAAGATATCTATATCCTTCTCCAGCAGGTATATCACCTTTGTAAAAGGTCCAATTAACTCTAATACATAACTTATTTTTGATAATCAAATCTAATACATAACTTCTTTATATCACATGTAAAAACAACTGCTTACATAAAAAGAAAAGGAAGAGGAAGAATTCCTCTGTCAAAAAAAAAATCAATCATCCAGAAAATAGTCAAAACTTTACAATTTAAGATGCACTTCACAATTCAAATTGTGAATCCCAAGGGTTTCAATTTAAATTGTATACTTGGATCCTTTTCTGCAAAAATCACATGATTACCGTTTGAATCCTACAATTTGATTTGTGAATCTTACGACTTATAAGATTCATGTGATTCAAATCAATTCAACTGAGATTTGGTTCTTTACTTTGTCATTCCTTCATTATTTTTTTCCTTTCAACAGGCTTTTGTTTTAAAATCCTTAATAGAATATGGTTTCTCTAGGTTATTTAAGACCCATTTGGAAACCTTATTGAGTTTATTTTCCACCCTGTATGGGTTAACCACCACTGTGTGGATTAGTTGACTTTCAAGTTAAACTTGATTATATAATCTTATGCTTCCAATGTACAAGTGGTAAACTCTATTGTATCAAGTATATATATGGTAAATATGGATTTAAGAGGGATAACTATAACTTCTCTATATATGTTTTAAGTTTTTAGCATATCCATTTTTAATTTGTTAACAAATTTATATAAAACAGAAACTATCTTGCAATTTACAGCACAATTTACAATTTGATTTGGTTCAACATTCTTCATGATTTAGGATAGGATTGCAATTTTCAAAGATTCCAAAATGAGTTTCCTCACCAGGAGTAGGAAACATAAGCAGATTATGTGACAAAGTATTTCTTTAAGAATTCATGCACAAAATAAACCATTAATTTGGCATTCTCTTTATATTCTATTCTTATCACAATTAGCAGATACGTTCTCCAACAAAGAAAGCTAGAAATTAAGATACCTTCATAATCTTATTCATTGCTTGAGCAAGAAGTGGTTTGGATCCAGGAAACCAGTTACCAAAAGCAGAATGCAAATTATAAGCCAGATCAAGACCAATCATGACACCTGCAAAACAAAACAAATAAATTCAATTAACCAATTAACCAACCAAGTCATTCAACATAGAAATACAAGCTTGTATGGTAAACGTAGTAAAGGAAAAAAAATACCAGTTGGAGATGGATAAATAGACATATTGTCAGTTGTATAATCCATAAATTTAGCACGTGTATAACGCTCAATGTCATGTGAGTCATAGTCTCCCCAACGTAGTTGCACATCTATCCAATATTTATTGCTTGCTTTCTGATCAAAGATATCCTTTGATTCTGCCACTAAACTTGGTTTTGACATCGGCCATCTATGGGCAGCAAAGAGTAGAATATCAGCACAAGAACTGTTCATCTTGTAGCTCTTCCTTGGATGGATCGTCTCTTTCTGCACAGTCTCAATTTCCAGTGCATCCAACTCTTGATCCAAGACTTGACAGAGGTCCATAACAACACTCTCATGGATCTTTTGCCACAAATGAGCACGAAATATTTGGATTAGTGATATTTTCAGAGTTGGGATCTTCCCATGCATGAATATTCCAGTCAAATCCAACTGAACTTGAAATCCCACATACACATTTGCACGGTTTATCGTAGGTGACCACCAAAGTGTAAACCTACGGTTTGGAATTTGGTTTAGCCCAGATCTTTGTGCATTTGTCAATTTCTTATACTTCATAGATTCTTCGAAACCAGATGCCTTCTCCCAAAAGAGACCTTCCCAAGTTGGAAAGCTGAAAATAAAAAATGTTGAGTCAACTTATGACAATATTAAAAGGAAATTCTTTTGTATTTTAACAGTGACCTTACCAATAGGAAAAGAAAAGGCTTAAACAGTAGTACCCTTCTGTTAAAAAGACCTCCCAGCAAAAATGTCAAAAAAGAGACCAATCACTGAAGCAAGTGGCTTTAAAACCCCATTCCAGGGCCAGCTCCATATTCCAAATGGTTTAACCAATTGTGGAAGATGTAATACAATACATGCTACAAATCATTCTGAACGTAAGGATTTGAAATAGCTCAATGGTTAAACTTTTTTGAAAAATAAACTTAAAGAGGCCTATTATGAGCTGAAGGTCATAGATATGTGTCACTTGGCAAGAAAACTGGCATAACTTATTAATTCAAAATTAAATAAAAAGAAAGAGAAAATTGAGAGAGAGAGAGAGAGAACTTACTAGGTTCCCTTAAATAATGTATGCTCAAGAATTCCCTCAACTCCTCCAAGGGCTTGGATGACATCAGTTCGATAGTTATTCAAGTTCCACAACTTGCCATCATGACGTTGGTGTGTCCACCAAAAAGGGTTCTGTTTTAAAACCTGGTACTGCTTAAAATCTGTACGAACCCTCCATCCTTTATCATATGCCAAGGTATGCCGGTCCTTCTGAAACAAAGTATTGATCCGTGGTATACCCCTATCCCAAGAATCCTGTGGAAATAATTAAGAGAATCTTAGACAATTAATGAAAGAAATGTTAGGTATCTAACAATAACAGGGATCAAAAAAGATGTTGAGCCAATAATTAGAATAAATTCAGTAAGCACATAACAATTACAATTATCAATAGAATCTGCCTAAAGATGTCAACTCTACATCTGTATCATTGCATTCCATAAATCATTTACGGCTGTAATTATACGTTCCAAAATCTTATGATTTTTTACATGTAATTTAAAACTGCTATGGACCCAAAGTTTTGAAAATCTCTCTCTGTGGTCATTACTTGGATATTGTAATTTGATTTGTGAATATTATGACTTCAGTGATTCATGTGATTACCGGTTTCAATTTTCAAAGCAAATTGCTTTGTTTGTAGCATTTACATGAATAAAAACTTGCTTGGATACTCAAAACCTATTTGAAGACTTATTATTTTGTTTCTACCGAAATATGATTTGAGAAAACATCATATGTGGTTAATCAACTTCAAAATTGAACTTGATTATATCATCTTCTCTGTTATGGCTACAAGTGGCAAACTTTGTTCTAATAATAACTTATATGATAGATATTTATTGCTAAAGTCAATAATATGATAGGTATTAATAGGTAAGATCTTTTTTCTATTTTCTCAAGTCAATAATATATGCATACACTGAATATGTATATGACAAATTTCTAAAAGAAAGAACTATATTACAATTTTTTTTAAGAAATACAAATGTATTCAATTTAATCTGCTCTGCAATTTACGGATATAGATTATGTTTTTCACAACACTGGCTGCACTACATGTCCTAACAACAACCACTCCCTGAAGTTATAAAGCACCACCAACAGCACGAAGAATATATTTATTTTAAGAAAAGATTTTTGCCAACAGTAAACAAAATTGAACAACCAAATGCGCACCTCCAAATCTTCAAGTGTTAAGCGCCTATTTTGTGACTGTGCTTCCTGCCTCTTCAATGCATACTCAGCCCAAACACGTTGTGAATCTATAAATTCACTCTCCCATGGCTGTTGAGAGACAAATAAGAAGATAATAACAATAATAACTTATCAAATAAAAAAATAACAATAATAACTTATCAAATAAAAAAATAACAATAATACTACATTCAGCGGAAATACAAAAAACACACTGGAAAGAGAAGTGGAATTAAACCTGTATGTAGCGATAAAGATTAGGAATGAGCTGGTCCTCTTCATGACTCATACCACTCCGGAAATGGGTCACACCAACATCTGTTTGTTGACTATATCGTAGATCACTTTGTGGAATTAATATGTGACCCATTGACAGCATGCCAAGCCCTCCAATTTCCTTAGGTGTGTAGAATATGACAGGTGGGAACCTGAGAGGGAAAATTGACCCAGAATTATAATATTTCATTAATTTACTTCATTTGAACTTACTGGTTGTGGTGTAACCAAAATGTTACCTGCTAGGCATTTTTGAATTTAATCCAATCTTGATACGGGTTTGAATTTTATTTTCACATTTAACAAGCAAATCTAACAACTCCTGGGTATGTACTGTAGCCTCACGGAAATATGTCATGAGACCTGTCATAAGGAAAAGAAAAATCATTCTAGTGTAATTATCAGACAGAGGTACATTTATATAAAATCTCAATAAAACATTAACAATAAAAAGCAAATTATTTTCCCCTTTCGGTAATTTTTTTGATGGGACGGGGTATTACCTATAAGAGCTGTATTCCATTTGTTGACAATCTTTGTGAATGTTGTGGAACCTGATGACATAAGTATCTGCCTCACACGATTCTCAAAAACCTTCATATGTTCATCATCTACTCGTAAGAAAGCTACTGCAGTTCGCTCTTTGGTCTGCTCATTCTGCAAGTTCCAAACACCATCTCTTGTGTTGCTGAATGCCTCTTGACTCATTCTTATCTTTGGCAAAATCCGAACTTCAAACCCACACCTAAATGACAATAGTAGATTCATTTTTAAAATAATAAAACAGCTGAGAGCAGATTTGAAACTCACAAATGGATTATCTAAAAGAGGAACCGGATATTAGGATACTAAACTAAAACAAAGAAAGATCTTTATGGTGGGTCAGCGAAAGATCTTTTTAGTGCAGTTACCCCTTTTTCTTTTACTCTTTTCAAGGAAAAGGAAAGGTAATGTATCAATAAAGGGGGATAAAACACCACCCACATTTACTTATTTTACAATGAGGGACTGTACAAATCGAATTACTGAAAAGTGATAACAGAAAAAGAATAAGTTTCGATATAATATCACATGGAGAAGATATTCAGAATATCCCCAACAACAGTTTATTCATTCACTCTTGAAAAAGATGAAACTGGAAAACTAAGACGAAACAACCACTTGCAAGTCCACAATTGAAACTATGAAGTGGTATTTTGGATTCAGCAATCATTAGGATAAGAATCCCAAGTTAAATCAGGTCAAAGTTGAAGGTCAGGCCAACACCCAGAACAAAGGTTTTGATCAAGACAAGAATAATATTAGTTTAACAGGGACGCAGTTTCATTATGTATTGATATTACTTACATGCTGAAAAGCAAGTTTGGATTGTCCTTGCTGTAAACTGAAACAAAACTGTTCTCCCACTCCAGCGTTGTGATACTCCGAGGTAACCGATTCTTCATGTCCCAGAAAACACTTCTGCCAAGATTTACTGTGCAAGAACATAGCCATAGAACTCCATGTTAACTTTCAGGAAGATACCTGATTTGTAAACTTTCAGAATATACTTCTATTTTCTCAAAAAAATAATAAAAAGCATCATAAATTCAATTCCATGCAAGGGACCCAATGGAGTCTCATAATATAATGCAGAAAAGAGAGTTTTACCATCATGCTTCATAAGCCTCATTCTTGCATCTCTTGGCCAACATTTCTTATTGTTATACCCAACCATGTTCTCGTTGTTGGGGTCAGGATGTTCCGTAAGATACCGCTGAATAAGGTCCCGTGCCTCTTCATGAGTGAACCGGAATAATATATGTACCCTATCAATGTACCGTGAATACAATCGAATGGGATGTCGAGTTTCAACTTTGGTGTCCCAATATGTAATGAACTCATTGGGCATCTGAGGAGGTCCCGCAATTTCACTAGCTCGAGTCAAACCAAGAAGCAAGAGATCCAACACAAGGCCATAGTACTGCACAACAAATGAAGCAAACTGGAGACCTCGTATTAGCCCATATGAATTGGTATGACTCATATCCTTGTAAGATAACACAACATTGTTTTTTGCAGTGACATAATCAGCAATGTTGTGATCAAGAACCAAACGGAGAAGCCTGCAAAAAGTAAGAGCCACAAAATCAACATTAACAAGGCATTACCCATCACTTAACTGTATAGCACAAGTGATTCATCACTTGAATGAATATTATCCAAGAAGAGGGATCAATTACCTGTTTAGCATTGTCAGATCAATCTTCTCAAAGAACTTCTCAAACTTTGTTTGAAGCATCACAACACATTGTCCTTCACTTGTATCCCATATACCTTGCAGATTGTTTATACCTTGACACCATTTATAGACTAAAAGCGGTGGTGGTTCTGAATCAGCAGGCTTAATCCAGTTGGGGAAGAGATGACGCTTGTCCCCTTCATACCACAGGTACTGGTCAAGGTATGCATCTGTTATCTTCTCAAGAGGTTCAATTTCATATACGGGAATCAGATAACTATACAAATCCATAAACTCAATCCCAACCTGTCATACAATAATGGGTCACGTTAATACCAACAAGCAATAGGAAGTTGAAATCCTGCAATGTCATTCTTAATGTTAAAATAAATAAATAAATAAATAAATAAAACACTTACTTCTTTGAAGGCTCTCTGTGTAAGCAGGTGACGTTTTATTCGTGATAGTGCTTCATGTGGATTGTCATATGCTTGTTCAATTAGTCCTAACTCTTCCCTTTGAAGTTGATTCAATCTCACCGCTACACTGTAAGATTCCTTAAGCCTCTCAAGTGCAAGGATAAGAAGTTTGGTATCATGTTTGTATGACAATGGAGGGAATGGAATTGGAGAGAATTTTCGTGACTCCAACCAATGCACAGTGGTTGTATATATAGCTACTGCCTCTTCTGGTGTAACATATGGACCGTCTTTCAAATAATTGTGTTGTCGTTCCTAACAAAGACAAGAAATGTAAGGAAATGCCATATTGAAAAGCAAGTCAAGTGAGAAACGGGAAGAGAAAGGGTCACCCTGTTAAATCCTTGGGAATGATGCTTCATCTGAAATGCAATGACCACTAAAATAAAAAATAAATGGAAAATGACAGTAGAAGAAATAGATACCTGCTCTGCCTTCAACCACAAGCGAGTCAATCTTCCTAGATTCTTTCGACAAACAGTCTTGTCAACTGTTGCACCCCTTCTTATACGTTCACGATTATAATGAGCAACATTTGTCCACCAATCTGCCTTTGACTTGACATAACGAAGTATCATGTTCTCAATGGGAACTGGCAGGCCAGGCACCTGAAATATTTCAACATGAGATTTAACTAAACCAAAATACAAAATGGGGTAGAAATTGATCATCCTCAAAAAAAATATACAATACCTTCCAAGGGATATTTGCTTTCCAACAACGCCATGCTTCACTGAGATGCTGCAAGATAGTCCTAGCCTTGTTCTGCTTAATGCCCTCTGTAATGAAAATTCCAAAAGCTAAGAAGCTGTATGGAAGTATATCATGACAATTACAAGATTAAAAAGAAAGTGGACAACTGTGGGCATGTACCATGAACATAGACTATTAAAGGTTCTCACCTGGCATTGCATCAAGTACATCATGCATAACAGCAGCCCGAAGTTCCAAGTCAAAATGACTCTCAACACGCTGCTTAGTGACAGTCTTTGCAACTCCTTTTGAATGGCGCCCTTCAAACTGTCTTGCAAGTAAATTTCCCAGCCACCTTTCCAACAAAGGCACAATACCTCGAAGGAAAAACAACCACACCCTCCACATTGGAGCCCAGAAACCACAGCCAGGCCCCTTTCCCACAGGACCAGTATTGAAGCGGTAATAAATCAAGTGCTTCAAGTCTTTACACATTCTGATCTGTCTCATGAGTCTGTATTTGTAACGGTACATACCAGTCAACTGCCCAACATGTGAAAATGTGTACTGCAAGCCATCTGCCAATTGGAATGCATCCACATTTCCCAAGCGGAACTGGATGTTGGCATCCACTACTAGCTTTGTCAAACGCAGGATTTCACGGCATAGATGAAAAGCATTACCAAAGCGTGACTTCTTCCGCTCCTTTGTAGTGAGAGTCTTCACAGGCTTCAGATTGAAGTTATAATCAAGGTGAAGGTAATTCAGATTCTTTCTATGTATCAACAAATTCAGCATGTTGTACCCTTGCTTACAAACTTGGAGACCAGCTTCAGCCCAGTCCAACTCTGTGGTTTGGAAAAACTTAGTAGCTTGAAGGGACCGGAACAAGTGTTTCTTTTTCTGAGCCTTGGGTGGTCTGTGATGCAGCTCATTCAACACAAAACACTTCAACAGTTTCTGGTAGCTGACACGAACTTTAACTGGATATGATGGAGGGCTGTAAGTGAACGACAACAAGATATTAGAGAATCAGAAGCATGTGTCAGAGAAGAACGGAAGCAAGAAGAAGAGAAGTTGAGGAAAGAGTACCAGTGCTCCTTGTACCACTCTGACACGAGGGGTATGTCTTCAGCCCTTCGCATGCAACCAGATCTCATGTTAAAGGGGCGAGGAGCGAACAACAATGAAATACCAGCAGCTGTGGTGTCAGTATAAAGTTGAGTATTCTGCAATAAAGGTTCCACAGCTTCTGGCAGGAAAAATTCATCATCGTCTTCTTCTTCATAAACTTTCTTCTCACGCCGGTCTTTGTTAGTGGAGGATATAGGATGTATTAAGGGATCATAATAGAATGCAGGTAAATCAGGATCCTCGGTTTTTATATACATTACCATGGGAGTATGATATATACCAAGCTTTACTTTCCTGGGTCTGTTGTTATAAAGATGAGGAAATGCAATTCTGTACTCAGTTCTAAGAGGTGAACGGATAATGAGTTTATTGATGTCATTGAATTCATTCCAGTCCTCATCCCCTTTCTCCATGTCACGGTACAAGGGCTCAAACTTGGGGCCACCTGTAACAAACAATGAAGGAAAGGCTTAAATTGCATACAAGACAGAGGAGCACATATTAGAGCACAAGTATCGAATTTAACAGTCATAACACCTAGATGTGCAATCCATTATCCACAAACTAAAGACCAATAAACCAATATGTAACAGACCCACAAGGTTGGAACAGGGTTGAACACCATTCAACAACACCACCTAGGAAAATATATGCCAATAGAAGATCACATCTAAGTCCAAACCCACATTTTTCACTGTGAAAATATATGCAGACAATACTAAGAAAAAGGTCCATATGATGGATAGTACCATGAAACCCCAAATTTCCAATCTAATATGTTGACCATAAAATCCAGTATTATGGAATTGGGTAGGTGTTAATTTTTTTGAAGGCAAAGTAAGACCTATTTATTGGAAAGGCAGCAGAGTACAACAACAGAACAACCAGCGGGACAACCCTATAACATAGTGAAGAGATGTTTTGCTCCCCCAAAACTCAAAATAGCACCTCAACAAAAACAAGTGAATAGATCCCTTTAGTCTCTAAAGAATCTGCACCCTACAAGGAAATCCCATACATCACTCTTTAAATGTTTGTTTATGTGGGTCCAAGATCCAATTCTTCCCACCACCATTCTCAGCACCTCTGGTTCAATTTTTTTCTTTTATCTTCCTATAAGGTTTAATTCTCGAAAATTCTGTTACATTCAATTCTAATATACCAGGCATATCCCAGTGAAAAGGCCAAGAAAACTTTCTTTATCACAAAATTTGATACACAAGGGTAATTTTGACCATCAACTATGTGATATGCAATAATACAAAATGGAAGTACCCAAGTCACTACACATAGAATTGAACTCCAAGTTGGGACTCATAGGGTTGTCAGCTTCCACCCATTGAACATATTCCATATCTACAAGTAATTGGTAATATTATATTTGCAACCCACCTGATACGTACATCCATGTTAACCATATTCTTCTGAATATATTAAGTATTGATGCTAGAGCTCCTATTCTTAAATGTAAACGCATATTTCATTAATCAATATTAACAACATAGATGTTTTAGCTCATAGTACTCCCAAATAATCCAACACTCCAGACGGATGGAGATATGATTATTTGTTTTACATTTCAACTTAGAAAAAATACTTTCTTAAAACACAACATTCAAGACCCAATTCATGATCTCAAAGCCTGTAAGATGTTAAAATCAATAATTACTCAGAGCCAATGGCCTTGTTGTGAAGAAGAATCACATCCCTAAAGCTAAATGATGACACAAAGACACCATCACCAAGGAAAGAAAGAAGCATACCAGGTATGCACATGTTCAAAGCTTTGGCAGTGAAGAATGACTCCATATCAAACAAGTAAAAATAGTTTCGGTCAATCAAATCAGAAAGTAGCTGCCCAGCAAGTCGATGAAGAGTTGCCATGATTGGAAGAGAAAGATTCCATCTCCTATAGCTAGGACCATTGATAAGCTTTGTTTTTACTAGAGGTTTATGATCATAGAACCAAGTATATACAGCAGAATCTTCCTCTTCATCCAACTCCAGTTGTATTGGCTCCAAGGGGTCCACATCTAATAGATTGTCTGCATAATCCAATGGAGGTTCCTCATCATCAAATGGTGGAAATCGCATTCTCTTGAAGTGCCGACGATCCCTTTTCTCCCTTCGCATCATGATCCACATTGTTCCCCACTGTAAAGTTTGTTTAAGTGTAAATCAAATAACAAAATAGTAACAGATACACCATAAACAATGAAGAGGGAAAAAATCACATATGTACTTGCAAACAAATAACATTCTTGTAGACCAATTTGCTAATTGTGGCACTTACATAACAAGATCACATGATGTTGCTGCATCAGTTAAATAAGATATTAAAGGCTGTCCTTTTATGCCTTTGATCTCTTCTACCAACTAAACTTCCAAGGAATGAGAAAATTTTGAGAGGATGAGAAAGATTAATATACCTGAGCTAAATATATAGGCTCAACAACCCAAGGTATTTCATTGACAAATGTAATTGCTCCTGTTATGTGATATAAAACCTTCACATCACGAACCTATAAACACAAAAAATATCATTACATAACTTAAATGAACAAAAGCAATAAAATCCAGTCAAATAAAACAACAGAATATTCAGAGAGGCATCAAATAAATACCTGCTCCCAAGGCATAGGCATGTTTTCAAGAAGCTTGTACACTGCATGTGGAACAAATTTAAGAGCTCCAAGATAGACGCGTTTGTCATGACGATATTTCTTTGAGGACATGTCTCCATGGTCTCTGCAAATCAAATACCAAAATAATAAACCTGTGATATTTGAAGTAACCAACCATAGTAATCATACCAAATTACACATTTGTTCATGTATAAACAACTACTACCAAGGTGATATGTTGGAAACATAGTTACTAATAGAAAAAGGCTACACTGAATGAGGATACACCCTAATCTGTGTAACAGGGACAACAACACCATCATTCTGTATGGACATGAGGTGTCTGACATATTGACTGCTGAAAATTTTGAACTGGAATGAATACTGTGAAGTGTTAAAACTTTGTACATGGAACATGATACAGCCAAAAATGCAAATAATTCAGAAATTGAGAGTCATGGCTACAAAAAAAAAAGGAAAAAGAATAAATAACTTGTACACATAGCAGGGATCATCGTTTTATTAGTTTTTTAAGATGGTTCTCTATTTCTTTTTTATCAATGGTTCTTTATTTCTTGTGTTCTTTTCCTTGTGATCTATTTCAACTTGGCTAATACGATTATTCCCCAGATGAGAATGATCACAGTGCTTAAAATGAATCCTTAGTCACTGTGCAGCAGTATCAGAATTTCCGAAAATAAGCAAAATTCCGTACATGTACGAAAAGTTGTCATGAATTGTTAAAAAAATGTCATTGCCAGTGTCCTAAAATCAATACCTCATTCAGGGAAATGCTCAGCTCAGTTTGCTGATGACTTTTACATTCTTAACTTCTATGGGATTTCAGAATAATGACATAAAATGGATTTTCAGGATAGAATTACTTTCACTAACTAGGGAGTAGGGATTTAGGGTGGCGCCATAGCGTCAACAACATGCTACTTGTTTGAACTTTCAAGAAGTATAACTGCTTAATGCAACCGCTATGGATCAGGTGAGGATGCTCCCACCATCCAGGTAAGATCTCCAGTATGAATTTATTTGGTATCAATGTCTGCGGAATTCAAAAGAATTCTCATAAACCACTTCATTCGAGTGCCTTTCTATTTATTTACTTACTAAACAGAATGTTTTTCATATTTGTTTAACCAAAAAAACGGAGGAAGTTTTTCACCCCTCGCATCTCCATGGTAAATCAAACCACGACGATGAATAAGAAAGACAAAAAAATTACAAAGCATTTTCTTTAACCGAGCCCAAAGATAAGTAGATAACTCACCTTATGATCTTCCTGACATGCTCAGGGGGCATGTCCTCCTTTTGCGTCTCCACAAATCCAAACTTCCTCTTGTCGCCATAACGCTTCGAATTCAACTGCATCCACTTGCGCGCCTTCTCTTCAAGACGCGCCTCTGCCTCCGCGGCAGAAAGCGGAATGCTGTAAGACGGTTGCATCGGCGGGGGAGGAGGAATGGAAGAACCACCGGTCCCGGGAGGTACCATCTGTGCAGACGAGCTGCTCGCTCCTCCGTTATTCCACATCTCTTCTGTACTATGCAAACCCTAATACAAGCGAGAAGCAGTGCTCCGATAACTGTCCTCCGTGACCTTTCAGCAACTATGTGCGTTGCACTTCTTCAGACCTAAAACAGCACCCCGCAATCCGTAAGATTCTTCTTCTGCGGCAGCTTCTTGTGCAGATATTCTAAAGAGTTCGAATGGCGGTTAGGGTTTTCAGTGGTTCTGGTCAGTGACGGGGGAAGCCGGATCTCATCCCCTGATAAAGTCTGTAGTCTGCAAGAGACTGTACAGAGAAATGAGGGTTTTTTTTTCCTTTTCCCGGGCACGGAACCAGGGACAGAAAAAATGATTATGGATATTGATCTGGGTCGGGCTTTATGGTTTATACACGCTTCGATAGCGGTTTCTGTGTATGGCGGTCGCACCGCTCAGCATTGCGGCTCTCCAAAGCCCAAACCGCCTTCGGCTGAATGGTCTGATCAATTGATCATGGGCCGTGCCGGGCCGGGCTTCGGGGCCTATTGTTTAAATATATTATGGGTCCGTTTGGTTTGCAGTCGGAGTGGAATCAGAAATAGAATCGGCCATTCTACTAGAAAAAACTTTGGGAGAAAGACGGTTCAGCCCAGGGTCAGAATTTTTAAGGCCTAAAGTATAGTTGGGGTGGGTGTCCGCTCAGAGTTGATGCCAATTCATGGGCCAGGCATTGATGTATAGAATAGGGATTGTTGACATTTTGAATATTTATTGGTCTGCGGTGGAAATCAGAAATCTGCATTGGACTTGTTCGTACTTTTCCGAAAAAACTTATAATCAATCAGCATACATCATACAAGTGGTACGGGCTTTTGATTGGTCAAAGCCATTCTGGTATCTACGATGCATCATAGATTTTTCTATATTTAATATATATAACAGAAAAGTACGAACATGCCCAATGCAAATTTCTGAGTTCCACTGCAAAGCTATAAAAATTCAAAATGTCAAAAGCTCCCATTCTATACATCAATGCTCGCCCGTAAATTGACATCAATTCCAAACTAACACCCTCCCCAACTGTAGTTTGGGCCTAAAAATTCTGACCCTGGGCTGAACCGTTATTCTCCCTATATATAATATCTTACGTGTTATAATTTATGTATATATGTCATTATATAATATTTATATTTATAATAATATATAAATTTGGGGTTTTTACCATTCAATCCACTCTCCTAAATGAAACTACTACTAGATTAGGGGTGGACTGAATCCTGCCCATTGATTGATACCAAATTCACGGGCAATATGTGATTTATAGGAGGGTTACTAATAGATTAGGAGGGGGCTGCAAATTCAATTTCTGAGGAGAATTGCAGTCCAAAAATCCCTATAAATTTATTGTGACCTTGTCTGAGTTGATGTGTTTGGCCCGAGCTCAGTCTTCAAATTTTCTCAAAACGAAACCAAAGCTTTAAGTCCAAAAGTTTCAAAATGATCATCCTACTCAGTGACACAAGTGTAGTGTTGTCATTTGTCAATAGGTCAATTCTACTCGACAGAACTGAACTAATTGAGCCTACCTATCATATCAGTTCTAGTTTTTGTATTTTTTCTTAATATATAATTAGATAAGAACTGGTTCTTGTTGTTTCAAACTGAACATTGAGTTAATACTATATAAAGGTTTACTAGTTTTCTTGTAACTTTTTTTATTATGTTTTATGTGTAAAATGGTAAATTTGATAGACAATGTACAGGATAACTTTGGTTAAAAATGCAGTATACCCTTTTACTAGCATTTTTTATTATATTTTTGTGGATTGGAATGTTTTTACTTTTAGCTATTTATTTTTACCCTCTCTTTTGTTGTTGTTCTTGTTTGCTTGTATACTTTAATAATGCATGTTTGTTTCAATTTGAATGAATAATTTCTCTTCTTTTATTTTGCCTTTTTTCTCAAATTTTATAACCTTTATCTAATTGAACATATTCCAATCAAATCTAGTTCTATGATTCTTTTGGCAAATTCGAGTGAACTAGTATTTCATTGATTTGTTGGATATGGAAATGAATCACATATGGTATATCTTATCGAAATTAATTTATATACCTATATCCAGATTCAATTCAATCCGTTTTCAGCCCTACCCCCCATTAGTTATATTGCATGCATGAGCTCTCCTAGTAGGAAAAACCCTCAAACAAGAGGACACGCATCATTGACTTGCGGTTGAGATGATCTCATGCCTCTACCTCCATTTAGGAGGTGTGTGATCAAACCTACATACATGTAGGCTCTCCATGATATGGCCAATGGCCCTCTTATATAGATAAAGGCAAGGCCTTCATTTTCGGAGCATAAGCAATGTGCGGCATGAAAAAGCACTCATCAATTGTAGCACTTAGTATTTAGTGTTGTTCCAAATCCTACATTGCTCAAGAATGAGAATGGAGGCCTTGCCTTCATCTATAAAATTAAATGAGGCCATGTCATTTTTTTTTTGTGTGTGTAGGCCAAAAGCTTAGCTAAGTCTTGTGCCATATTTTTTGGCATATATTATATTTTATTTAAAATAAAATTTTAAAAATTTTATTATTGGATGTCATAGGCCCGAAAATCATGTAAGCTCAGCCTGTATAGTGCTAGGCTTGGGCTTGCAAACAAGGCTTAGGGTGCGGGTTGGGCCCATGCTTAGGTTAAAGCAAACTTGTCATTAATGCTAAACTCAACTCGACTCAGCCCATGATCACCCATAGTAGAGACATAATTTATAGTGGCATATGAAGTTCTTATATGAGCAAAAGAAATGATATGACTAGCTCTGGAGCTACTTGTACCTTGTTGTCCACCCAATAAAGAATTATAACTAGTTGTATATCTCTAACTCAAATATTTGCCATATCGCTCCAACTCGGCCCTAGTTATGGCTACTACAACTAGCTAAGAAAGTTGGTGTAAGAGGTCCAGACAAGTCATCTATCACTACAATATTAGCATTCCCTTATTATTTCTAAGATGAATCGGTATAAGACGTGGATGAAACTTTTAACAAGTGTCTATAGTATGTTTAAGCTTCGTACAATAATCATAGATAAAATCCTTCTTGTCATCCTTTATACTTTTACTACCACCATTATCCCCACCAAGCTTAGGTTTTACTTTGCTAACCATAGCCAACTACTGAATGCTTAGATTCCTTTATCATAACATTCCTTTTACTCTCTTCTCCAAACATAAAAGCATATACTTGAGAAAGAGTTACAATGTCACGGGAAAAAACATATTGTCATGCAATGTCATATTCAACATTGAGTCTTGACAAAAATTCAAACACCCAATTGTTTTCTATTAACTTCTATTAAGTAATTACATCTTTATTATTCTCCCAAACCATAATATTAAATGGTTTATCTCCTACCATAAGGTTTTAAGAGATAAAAAAAATAAACTACAATAGGTGTATCTCCATGTCTTGTACCAATCAATTTATTTCTCAACTAGAAAGCATTATCAACACTTTCACTATGTAAGTAGGTTTCCCCAACTCCATTTCAAATTTCCTTAGTTGTGTTAACCCATAAAAAACTCTTGCTTATATGGGGTAATATAATATTACATAGCTAAGTTATCACCATATATTTCTCCTACACTCATTGGGAAGAGTTGGTCTCAAGTTTATTATCTTCACTAGTTACATACCCCAATTTTTCATAAGCACCAATTGTTATTTTGGCTGATCATAACCACTCCAAATAATTTGTACCATCTAACTTAACTATAATAATGGTACTTGCCCCAAAGGATCATTACCACTACCTACACATAGTCCAATTTCACTAGTAGATTTATGTTCTACTCCACTACCTTCCATGGTTCCTATAACAATTTAAAACTTCAAAAGTAGGCGAGAAAAAAACTCTAAAAATAGATCAACCCCCATTGAAAACCTCAACAAAACTCATGGCAACAAAAAACCTTCACTTGGAGAGATTAATGTCTTTTTAGAAACCAACAAAACCAAGGATTAAAACTTTGTTATGTATCGGGGCATATCGACCGATACATATAGCAACGGGGCCCCTACACTAAGTGGTTAGAGGTTCACCTATTTCAGGGGGGTAGACATGTCTTAAACCAACCCCCTAAACAAGTTTCAAAAAAAAAAAAAACAAAAAAAAATAAGGGTGAGCAATGATACACACCAATACGCAGTTTGGCGTATTGGCCTGTATAAATATTTTAAACCCTAAGTAGAACTGAGAGAAGAAGTTGTCGCTCCCTATAGAGGCCTAAAAAAATAAACAAAAATTGAACCAGCTCCTTTGAAAAAACACTAAGGAGTGCAACAAAACCTGAGTGCCTCTCCCTATGTCAAAAACAAAGAGTCATATTGTAATTATGATTATTCCCTTTTCTCTAGTTATTCCTAATTTCAATGATAAACCCAAGATTAGAGACAGTTCTAGATCTACCAAAAAATCCATGAACTGGACCCTTTTGAAGTTTTTGATCAACTCTTTAACTCTCCATTTAGTTGGTCCATCTAGGGATGCATAGTGGAAACCCAAGAATCCTTAGAAAGTGCTCTAGTAGTACCACGTAGAATATTCAAAATAAATATTCTGATTTGCAATAAAAATAAAAGGGAAGAAAAAATGGTTTATTGGAGATAAGAGGATAGAAGAATGAGAATAAGAGATGGGAGAAACCAAAAAGTCAATTTGGTTGCCCCCACACGATAGCTTATATACTCATTAAACAAAAGAATGTGCAATGTCTAATATGCCCTTAATAGGGCAGTTGATTAATAACGGAAAAGGCAAACATAAAACTGTAGGCTTGAACTGTGGACAAGACCTCCTATACCTTTTGTTGAAACTTAATTAATTATATCAAGGGTGATGAGGATTAAACATTAGACCACTTGGTCAAATAAGCTTTCGTACCATCTTAAGGAACCAATTAACCCTAAAGTTTAAGTTTTTTTTTTTCTTTAACAGCACCCAGTTTAAATACTTTGCATTATAAAACAAATAGAATCTAGGTTGTGCTTAGTAAGAGGATGCAAAAGCCATATGTATTGATGTAGATGCAAAGTTGATCGAATTTTCTAGATAAAAAACTAATCATAAAGGCTTTTAGTTCAATAAGACATGGTGTGGATTTCATTCTTAAAACAAACATAAATGTGATACCCTATATCAAATTAAAAAACAGCTTAAACTTACCATCATAGTGGGCTACAAACAAAGGTTATATTTGGTACCTTTGTTATTTTTACTTGATACCTTTTTTAAGCCAACCAATACAAATCGATTAGAAATATGCGTTGTCACATCATATACGAATGACACTTCAAATAAAAAATGGATGTATGAGACCAATTGTAATATATCGAAAAAATAATTTATTTAATTAATTAGGGTTTGGGTGGTTATCTTCCCACCCTAGAGAGACCTTATAGCAAAAAATAAAAGAAAACATCAAGACTAAACCTAAATATTTAGTCTTGAATGTAGTAGTCTTTCTTTTCCTTTTCTTTGAAACCTAAGAGCCCCTTTTCTCTTTTCTATTAGAAGGAGGAGATCAAGCACTAAGGGGACTTAGAGGTTAATTTAGATTGGGATTTCTACTAAAATCCATCTAGGTAATTTATTTTCTTCGTTAAATCTTTTAGTTTTTCTTCTTATGCATTTGAGGATTATATTTAAATCAAGGATTAGGGTTTTTGTCACATGTATTTTTTTGGCTACTTTCTGGCAAGGAAAATGATTCTAATTAGAACCCCATGCCATTAGGATCTCAAAAAATCCAATCCTATAGCATTTGGATTTGTAGATTACGAATTATGTTAAATTTCAGATTGTAACAGATGGGACATTGTCCAAATTTAGGTTGCCAGAAACCAGCCCTCTAGTAACGTTTTGGTCAGATTTTGATTCCAAATCATAGTTTTTGGCGAGAACCATTATGGTCTTACGAAGTTGGCATTCTGAATGGACTGAACCTAAGAAATCTACAAAGAATGATAATTAGTTGTCTTGTGATATTTTTAGACTAATTTCAAGTCTTTTTATAAGGGTGAGCACAAAAAAAAAAAACGAACCGACTGAAACCGAACCAAAATATCAGTTAACCAAACCGACCGGTATACATATATTTCTATATATTATATATATATATTTATGTATATTATATATTATTTATTATTTAAAATATAATATTATATATTTTATAATTTTTATTATATATTTATAATATATATTGTAAAAATTAAAAAACCGAAAAACCGACAAACTGAACCAATGGTTAACCGAACCGATCAATCGGTTAATCAATTGGTTTCAGTTCAGTTTTAGTTACTGGTTTTCCAAAAACCGATAGTATCGGTTCAGTTACAAAAAAAAAAACCCATGGTTCGGTAGCCCTACTTTCTTATAGATGGTCGTGGGGGATCTATTTTTGAAGTATAAATTCATGAATTTTGTCCTTGGAAAATGAGTTATAAACATTGGAAATTGGTCCCGAGAGCTTATTGGTTGGAAATTAAAAAAAAAAAAAATAGAAAACTAAGAAGTCCAAGTGATAAACCATTTAAATTTAGTAGGATTTAGGCAAAAAGTTAAAGGCATATTCATCATTCGCATAACATCTACAATTTGGATTTGTTATAATATTTTTTATTTATTTATCTATTTATTATTTATTGGCTTTCATGGCACACCCTGACTTGGTATAGATATTGGGATTTAGCATACCAGGTAAGCGACATTTCATCTCTTTGGTTAGTTTTGAAAATATTAATTAAACCATAAAGTGTATATATGCATTTATTTATTTATTTTTTATATAAAATAGGATTAAGCAAGAGAAACTATTTGATCTTATGAAATGATATGTTATAAGCAAAACTTTTAAATAGTTGTAGGTTGGTTTTATGCTAATTACATTGTTAATTACTTTAAATGATTCATTTGATGCTTCATCTTTCTTGAAATATTTTGTTGATTTTTTTCCTAAATATTTGTTATTCAAGTTGAATATGTTTTAACTACTATTATTTAATGTGCTACTGAGACCCATGTGTGGATTGTTGTATCTGTCTACATTACTCTTTGGATTCCACCATTTGGGGATGAATACGATGACATCATAGGCTAATTTGTTTTGGGCCTTCACCACAGGGCATATATGTGGTTCTAGACCTTGCCACTAGGGTTATAGTGGTTGTAGTTGACCTTTTGTATCTATTATATGATATCTGTTACGCATTCTACATTATGTGTTTCTCACTGTGTTTTTCCCAATATGTAAGTTCTATTTTGTAACTATTTGGGTTATTATTTCCTTTAATAAAAATATATATTAATCTATTTGAGCTTTTTGATAAAAGATTTTCTATTATATATTAATTATTGTATAATGATTTTTAACACCAACCTTTCCAACCGGTTGGATGGACTGCCAATTATTGAGTAGTGTACTCATTCAATTTCTTTCAACGTTTTCAAATGCCAAGGAGTAACTTTTATAGTTTGCTTGAGTGTGGAAAGAGTAGAGGGCTTATTTCGCTAGCAGGTTAGACTTAAAATCAGGATTTATATCTCACTAGTTAATTGTGCACTTCTTTCCCTCTATATTTTATAGGAACCATTCTTTGAAATTAATCATTAGTTGGATAAGATTTTTTTTTTATCCCATTTGGGTTTTTCTTGGTATGTTTGATGCGATGACTATTTAATAAGTTCAGATATCTTTATTTTGAAACATTTAACATTATCTTTTAATTTCTCATTTTGATTTTAAGCAAGATAGCCTTGCATGTTCAAAGAACACGCAGCGCTGTCATGCCTTTGACTTAGGTTCAGGGCATGACACCAATCGTTAAAGTTAACGGTATATTATGAATAACAATTTATCTATTACTAAGTAAAGCAAAACTTTTATTGAGTTTGGTGTGGATCATAAAAGTTAAAATCCAAATCTATATCTATACCATATATAATGTGTGGTTAATAATCATTTGCACATGTGCTTTTACATTATTATTGGTAAACCCAAAATGTCTTGAGGGTCCCAAGAATTGTGCCCTTTTTACCAATAATTAAACACTACATTTTTTGTGTAAGCTCCAAGTGCTAGAATTATAAAGACGAATGTAGATGACAACTTTTAAAACTAAGGTGTTAGAGCTTTTGTTATGGTCATCAGATATGGCAAGAGAACTTTTTGAAATTTGAGAATGTTGTGTGGTGACTTAAGAATTGTGGATTTCTAATTCGAACCATGCAGTAGTCAAGATTGATTAACAATAAATTTTTTTATTGTGTTAGAACAATTGTCTTCTTATGAAAGATATTCTCAATCTTCTTAATGACAGAATAAAGGTCTCTTTAGTGAGAAGATATGGAAACACGGTGGTGAATAAGCTTGTTGTGAAGGGCTTCATTAGTCAACCCACCACCTTTTTTGACCTCCAAAGTGACTACTGGATTTGTTGGGTGGTGATGCAATTGTTATTGTGATGTCCAAAACTTTGGACCTCATTAACTGTTTGCTGGAAGAAAGTATATATCTTTTATGTGTGTCTTGTGGAGTAACCTTTGGTCTTGTTTTTTCAGTGTTGTGGTCTCAACTAATTTTTGTAATTTTGTTTGATGTCATAGAGTTATTGGGTTATTTAAGTTTGTTAGTTTGGAGGTGTGTCTCTCATTTGTTTCGTTACGTTGTTAGGTGTATTTGGTTTGAAAGATAAGGTAGGGAAAGGATGTGAAACATGGTTTTTAAAACCGATTCAGAGATCGAACCGGTCAGGGGTCTAGTTACTAGGTCAAATGGTCTGATTGTTCAAATCAAATGCTCGGCCTGTTCTAATAAAAAATAAAAAATGGTCAAAACTATTTGAATGGTTCGAACGATAAACCGCCCAGTTCAGTGGTTCGCTGACCAAAATCAATGATTTTGAGGGGAAATCCGGTTTTTGGGGAAAACGGAATCGATTCCCGATTTTTTGGTCCGACCATCCGGACCAGTCTGGTTTTAAAAACCATGATGTGAAATGTAGGGAATCCTGACCTACCTTTTCTTTCAAACCCAATGCAACCTTAATGAAAATTTTTGATTAGAAAAATAAAACATTTCAAGGAGAAACAAGAATTCTATCAAACTTTGCTTAATCAATCCTGAGACAAAATTGAATTGATCCATTCCAATGACCAATCTTATAAATTAGTGGTTAACTGTTGGTCACCCTTGATGACATGTCATGGCTAAGGAAAGTCCATTTTCCAAATGGGTGGTCTAAATCCCCCTCTCTCTAGTGTGCATACGCACAAACAACATATCATTTCTCTTTCTCTCCTCCATTGAAGAAAATCACTAAAACTATGACATATTAATCCCCTCTCCAAAGGGTATAGAGTTAAATCCCTTTAGGGGGGTCTGGCCCCATCTCTCATTGACTAGATTTGGCCATTTTCTCTTTCATACATTTTGAGGAACCTCGACCACCACTAGACCTGTTCATGGGCCAGGTCGGGCTTTTTCTCTTCATAAACATGATTTTGTTAGGCCCGAGCCCGAGCCCAGCCCTGATAAAAAGCCCGACCTAATAGAGGACTCAACACCGGTGACTATGTTCGACAGTTAGCTGAGATTTTGACAATGAAAAGTGAAGTCGGTTTGTGTCTGTAAGAGAGAGAGAGAGAGAAGACTCACCGCCGGTCTGCCAGAGTTTATTGGTTGTGCTGGTGAGTGTTTGTCGGTTTTATGACTACCTGAGAGTGTGAGGATGTGATGTGAGTCATTGTGAAGAGAAGAGAGGTTCGGCAATTCGACTAACTGGAAAGAGATGAATGAGGGTTACTTAGGACAATTTTCATACATGAGTTGAATCATAATGAGTGTAATATAATATGAATTGACCCATGCATATATATAATATAATTTTTTACACAAAAAAATATTTAATATAAAATAAAATATTTATATATATATATATATATATATTACTAATAAAAAATATATATTTGCATATATTTATGGGTTGCACTTGTACACAAACCTAGGCCTAGGTCTGGTTTAGGATGGGAAATTAGTAGATGCATTTCAATTATTAATATTGACTATAAGAAAGACTCAAAACCAAATCAATTATTAATCAAAACAATCGAGTCTAGCCTAATTATACTCAAAATCTATAATTATCAATCATAATAATGACTAGAACTACATTTTGATCATATAACCTTAACAAATCCCATAGTAAAATACTGAATTCTTTATAGGGTAAATTAGAGATGAGTACCCCGTACCTTGGGGATAGTGATAGATAGGTATTTTGAACTTTTAATTGTAACACTTGATTACCCTGAACTCTCAAAAGTAGACACTTTGGTCCATCCATTAGTATTCTGTCAATTAAACATTACAATAATCCCAAAAATACCCTTTTTTGTGTATTTCTGAGATCATTCTTAGGTAATCGGATGTCTCCCTACAATGACGTTTTCACATGGACAACAAATAATAGATTCAAATTTTCTGACGACAACATTCTCTAATGATGATTTTATTATGCAAAATGATCTAAAAAATACACAAGAAGGGTATTTTTGATATTATGTAATGTTTACCGACGGAATACTAACAGATTGACTCAAGTGTCTATTTTTGAGAGTTCAGGATATAAGTGTTGTAATTGAAAATCCAGGGTACATATCTATCACTACCCCCAGAATACAGGGTACCAATCTGTAATTGACCCTTCTTTATATATTATAAAATGTAATTTTGATGGTATCTTATATATTTATGAAAGTTACTTTTAAATATAAAAATAAAAAAATACAAAAATACAAAAAAAAGAGATCCTTATATATTATTAACCATATTAATGGTTCGGGTATGAATTGTTAACAGCAAGAATCGGTGCTAACCAGCCAATTGTTTCAGGTGAACCCGACCCATCGACAGATTTATATATCGATCACCGGCTTATTGGTTTAGCTAACGGTACTTGAAGAACTCACTGGAGTCACCATGTACTGTTTTAACTGTCCGATCAATCCGAGTTCGATAGAACTATGAATCGTTCCAGATGGTCCTACCCGACCCAACAGAAACATAAGCCCAATTTACAAAGGGGCCAGAAAGAGTCAACATTATAAATCCCGTAGATCCAGAGAATTGCATATGAGAAGACCGGCTTGAGGCGTTCAACGGGTGCTCCAACTAATCTCTTGCCATTATCAAATCCGAACGTTTCGGGCGAGTCCCGGTCTGATACCAACACATGGTCCCAACAACCATTGGAGATGCTGCGATGCACGCTGCAATGGGCCAATGGCTGTTGGGACTTGGGACTAGATCCGAGCTCGATCCGAGAAAAATATCGAGTAATTCCAAAATGGGTTGGGTATACACATTTTATATCCGGATTCGGGTCGGTAGGAGAAATAATCAATAGTTCAACACACGACGACGATTACAACCATCGTCACAAGTGTCACCAACCCAGACTGCGACGAAATCATACTGAACCCGACCAGTTGCCACCATCTTCATTTGGAGGGAACGCAGAGTCTGCTTTTCCATTTCCTCCATTTGCGTTCTATTTTTTTGAATCTTTCCGGCAACTGCCTCTGAATCCTCTGATCTACAAATTTTCCGGGAGAGAGAGAGAAGGAAGAAGGAGGAGAGCTTTGAGATCTCTAAGCATGGCCTCCAATTCATCGAAGAATTTACTGTTACCAGTTTCCGATCGTCCGAAAGGTGACGAGGACCTCTTCAAGGGTTCCGCAATGACGAAAAGGGGGGCCTACGCTTCGATTTCTTACATGACTTGTGCAGGTTTATTAGTTTTCAATCCTCATTGCTCCTACCCATTAAGCTTCATTGCTTTGGTTTGAATTTAGTCTTTGTCTTTACGTTCGTTCTCTGTCTCTCTTTCTTTCTCTCCACCTTTCTCTTGGAATCTGTTTCGGTGTTCTGTCGATTTTCTTTTTTCTTAATTGTTTTTCTGCTTCAGTGTAGTTTAGACAGTTATCACCTTTATGAAAGAATTTTAACCCATTTGTATTTTCATCTCCATTCTGTTATTTCAATTTGTTTGGTTGGGCAGCTTTTGCATTGACACAGTGAAATTTCTGTATCTCTCTATCCCCACCTGTAGGATCAAATTTGTTTACTCTTCTGTGCAAGGGGGTTGCCTTATAATTCTTCGAATTAGCGGCAAGATATGACTTGTGGAGTCACTGAATGGAACGTAGTGAGGATTTGGTTTGTGTTAGTTTGGAGATTGACTTTGGAATTTCAGTCATGGTAGTTCTCTCTTTATCTTCCAGAGCATATGGTAATTAATTTGGACTTCAGTTTCTTTTGTTCTTTGAGAAGATTTCATGCATGGAATACAGAGTTCTATCTGAAAGTATGTCATTGGCAACATGGGTAACTGTTATAACTCTTTGAAGAATTTGTAATGCTGAAGTACGAATTATTTCCGGGGAAAACTGGGTTGTCTTGGTTATTATTTTCTTTTAACAAAATCTGGGAGTATAGCGAAACTTCAGATAGTGGAGTACTGAAAGTATCAAAATTTCAGCACAAGTGCACAAAGTTGTGACAGGAAGAAAACTGCAGTTAATCAAGAATAAGAAATACAGTGAACCAGGCAAAGACTTATGGAGTAAAAATTAACGTGGAAAGACTTTTCCTTCCTTGGGATTGTCCGGATAAGTTTACAGAGAAGGGGAAGAATATTTTATATTTATGTAATCCTTATTTTTCCTTTTGGCGTGTCTTACTTGAGATGTGGCGCATAGATGGATAATCCGGTGGATATTAGGAAAATACTAGTGGCAAGAATGTATTTATTTTATAAGAACATATATGGGGGAGTTGCAACCAAGGTGGAAAGATTGGCCAATTTCAATAGGCTTAAGTGGGCTAAGGCAGACGATGTTAGGTTTACATTAGAAGATTGTCATAGGTATTTATTTACTATTTATTTATTTATTTACATTTTGCATTGTACGTGGATCAATAAGAATTTGTGATTAAAAGAGTTGCTTTGGAATATGTTTATGTGGGATGTACTGTTGATTAACACTACCAGTGGTGGGATAGATCAAAATAAGCACAATGGAGGGTTTCCTTGAAATCCATGGTGGCCATATTTATTCACAGATTGGGTTGATGCATACCTACAAATCATTGCATAAGTGGGAAAAAAACCTGTTGTCTTAGCTTGGTTCATTGGCATATGTTTGGCATCGATGCTGCCATTGCAGCACTGCTGATGTGTGGGTTGGAAGCACCGTTTTCTCTGAAAATGGTGCCTTTTTTTTGTTTGGAATCGTTGCTTCCAGGTAGGACGTTTCCTGGAGCAACAACAACTTTTTTCTGTTTGGTACCAATGCTCCAGGAAATGTTTTCTGCACTTCTACCCATTATTCGGTGCCACATCACTTCCCTGTTGGTAGCAACGAGCTGCAGCTCCAGGAAACACCAAATTTAGTGTTGCTCCAAGCCATGCCTTCCCGATTTCCAAGGTGTGGCTTGGAGCACCGTTTTCTATGGAAAAACAGTTCCAAACAGATGGCTGTTTCCTGGAGCACCATTTTTTTCTACGTGGCACTGATGTGGCGCCGTTGCTCCAGGAAACGGCAACGATGCCAAACAGCTGCTTAAAGAATGGATTGGTTCAGTTTGGGGCTTTGGACATGATAGCACCTAAAATTTAGAGTTAATTGCATTAAGTTGAGCTTGGACTTTGAATATTATGGGTTTTGGAGTACTCTGATCCAAGACACTTCACATGGACCACTATATTGGGGAGGATGTGTATAAAAGGGAGGTTTCTTCAAATCATTTGCTAGGATCTACCTCTAAGAAGACATATTCATTATTTAGGTTTGGTTAAGAACAAGGGATTCTAAGGTGTATACCTTCTAGTAAATTAGATTTAGGTAGTTGTATGCCTATGTTAGGTTACTGCCCAACACAAAAGAGAGAGAGAGAGAGAGAGAGAGAGAGAGAGAGAGAGAGAGAGAGAACTCAATTCCTTGCCCAACAATTGTAACAGTCTCCCTTTTATAGGCTTACAACAGATCCAAAGAGGTTACAACTAACTCCCTCTTGTCAGTTGCCTTGTTATGGTCTCTTCAGCCTCTTCCTTGAGTAGAACCTGACATGTCTTGGGCCATCTGGGCATGAAGGTAAGCCCATGGACCTAAGAGTACCCCATCCCCCCTGTGGTGAAGGTCAACCCCGTGCTCAAGGTTGAAGTGGGGAAATTCATGTTGCATCTGCTTGAAAGGTTCCCATTCGGTATATTCAGCAGGTAAGTTGGTCCATAACACTTCGGCTTCTTTAGTGATGTGCTGACCTTGCTTGACCCATCCAAAATCTATGATTTTGTATGGTTCTACTTGCAGGTGGCCATCCCCAGAGAAGTCTGGAAGTGTGGAGCTGTACATCATGTTGCAACTGATGTGCTTTTTTATGAAGGATGTTGAGTTGGGCCTAGTTGTTTTTATTCTTATTTTAAGTTATTTAGTTAGGAAGTTGTTGGGATTTAGGCCCATTAGTTTATGTTTTTAAGTTGTGACTGTTCAACTACATTAGTAGCCGCCCTACTAAGGGCATCCTTGTAATATCTCATCCTTTAAGCTAAGTATAAATTATAATGAGGGGTTGGCGGCTAGGGTTTATCTAAGAATGCTGGTTGACTTCCTACTCTTTTCTCCTCCTCTTTTCTTCTTTACAGCTGAAATCTTGATCTTCCTCCTCTTTCCCTTCACAAGAAATTCAACTAAATCTACAATCAGTGATTTCTACTTGGTATTAGAGCAGGCCGAAGGTTCCTTGAGTTGTTTTCTCATGCGGCCTTAGATCGGCCGACTGCATGGTGATTTAAGAGGCTGATCGAAGATCTCAGGTAAGCCCAGCTTTTGGATTTTTTGGTGGATCTGTTTGCCCTGTAGCTGGTCTAGGGTTTCTCATCAAAATCGGGAAAAACTGGAGAAAGGGGAAGAGTCCTGTTTCTGTTGGACTCTTCAATTTTGACCTATGAAGTGGCGCCCTAATTTTTTAGGGTTCCTTGGAGTTTTCTATAAGGGGCGGTTCAAGTCTTGCCTGATTTGGAGGCTTCTAGAGAGAGCGACTGTCTCTTCTTTCTCTTCTCCCGTCCTACAGAAAAGGGATCTTTTGTGGGAAGGCAATTTAGGACACCAGAAAGGTGTTGTTGGTTTCAGAAGTGTTTCGTTTGGTCTTCTTGCATATTTCAGTTATTTTCTTTACACTTTTTGAGAAGCATGGAGGGTCATGGAGTTGAAAATAAGCCTGACAGTGAAATGAAACCAGCTGGAGGAGGTTCTGGAGACCTTTTCGGGATTGGGACCATTACTACAGTTAGGTTGGATGGTGCAAATTACTTAAAATGGTCACAATCTGCAAAGATGGCCATTGGTGCTCGTGAGAAATTAGGGTATATCATTGGTGAAGAAGTGAAACCTGAAACTAGCAACTCCTGATGGGTATAGGAGAATTATATGGTGATGACTTGGTTGTGTAATTCTTTGCCCCATATAAGTAAAAATTTTTTATGGGCAAATACAACTAAGGAAATATGAGATGGGGTTACAGAAACCTATTCATAGAGGGAGAATGTTGCTAGGGCTTATCAGTTGAGAAATCAGATTATTTCTACAAGGCAGGGAGATAGACCTGTTGCAACCTATTTTTCAGCCCTTAAAACCTTGTGGCGGGAGATTGACCATTTAGAGACATTTGCTTGGGAAACCACTAAGGATGTAGCTACCTATCATAAACATCTAGAGAAGTATGGGGTGTTTGAATTTCTTGCTGGCTTTAATCCTGAGTATGATATTGCAAGACAACATCTTCTTTCCAGGGACAATGTTACCCTCTCCCAGGCATATGCCTTTGTGTCAGGGGAGGAGAGCAGGAGAGATGTGATGATGAAAAATCCTGTTTCTGATTAGTTTGCCATGGTGAGTACTGTGAAACCTAAACAAAGTGGAGATTGGGGTGGTAGTGAAATCAAGAAGGAAGATAAAAGAGATTTGGTCTGTGACTACTGTAAGAAGCCTAAATACACAAGAGGTTCTTGTTGGAGGCTTCACCCACATCTTGTGCCGAGTAGATTGGAAAATAAGAAGGGAAATGCTTATATGGCAGTTGCTGGTGACATTCCGGCCCCTCCTACTACAATTGCTCTGGAGTCTGTTGCAGCTGTTGCAGTAAGGGCCAAACTTGAGAGGTATGGGCAACTTCTGAACCAGCGGGATACAACTAGTTCCAGTTCAGCAGCAAGTGGACAACAAGGTACAGGTGGTACTAGTGGAATCCACTCTACTTCCTTTGCTCACATAGGTAGTTCACACGTCACTGCAAATTATGTTTCTACTTCAGGTAAGGAGGGACCTCCTTGGATTACAGATTATGGAGCCTCAGAGCACATGACCCATAGTTCTACTACTTTTTCTTCTTACCAGCTTTGTTCTGGCAGAGATAGGGTCTCCACAGCTGATGGATCCCATGTTCCCATTGCTGGGAAGGGATCTGTCAAGATTAGTGATTCTATTCCTCTACCCTCTGTCATTCATGTTCCCAGATTGAGTATTAATTCGTTATCTGTTAGTAGTTTGATTAAGAACCTGAATTGCTCAATAATTTTTTCTCCTGGTCATTGTATTTTGCAGGATCTGGATTCAAAGAGGATGATTGGGAGTGGTCGTGAAGTGAATGGGATCTACCTCCTGTATGTGCTTCCTCCTCATCAGAGTCATCATGTCAGCAGGGATAGTGAGTCAGGGTCTGTGGGTCAAATTATGCTTTTGCATAATCGTTTGGGCCATTTACCTTTTTCTGGAGTGTGAAGGTTGTCAATTTGGAAAGCAGTGTAGACATTCATTTAAACCTAGTAATAAAAGGTGTTCTTCTTTTGATGTTATTCATTCTAATGTGTGGGGACCTTACCATGTTCCTTCTATGGAAGGCTATCGATATTTTCTCTTATTTGTGGATGATTTCTCACGATACTCTTGGATTTACCTAATGAGATCCCGTGATGAAGTACCACCCTTGGTGAGGCAATTTCATCAGATGGTGCTAACATAGTTTGAAACAAGAGTAAAGGTGTTCAGATCAGACAATGCCAGGGAATATTTTGAAAAACACCTTGCCTCATATGTATTAGAATATGGTGTTGTCCATCAAAGCAGTTGTCCCTACAGTCCACAACAGAATGGTGTTGCGGAAAGGAAGAACAAACACATTGTTGAGATTGCATGAAGCATGATGATCACATCTATAGTTCCAGTTCGGTTTTGGGGTGATGCAGTTCTCACAGCAGTATATATGATTAACAGGGTGCCCTCTCGTATACTTGGATTCAGCATCCCATTGAGTCTCCTTTTTCCTGAGGGGAAAATGTTTCATATTCCTCTCAGGGTGTTTGGGTGTGTCTGCTTTGCACATATCCTTGGTCCTCATCGCTCGAAGCTTGATCTCAAGGCAAAGAAGTGTGTCTTCCTTGGATATGCAGAAAATCAGAAAGGGTATTGCTGCTATGATCCAATCTCTGGGAGCTGGTATGTTATCATAGATGTCACCTTTTTTGAATCTACATACTTCTTCTCAAAGAATCCTTCTTAGGGGGAGTGTTTTGGGGAAGTGAGTTAGTAGTCTATTCCTCTCCCAGTTCTAGTCCTTGTGTCTACTCCTGTGCTTGACCCTCTTGTGTCACCTACCTTACCACCTCCTTTGCGTCATGTTTCTCAGCATTACTTACGACAGAGACTTCACAAGGAGGTTGGTTCCACTATGGCAGAACTCACATCACTTCCTGCCGGTTCCTTGGAGACTCCTGATTCAGTTGACATGGATTCCGGTATTCCTCTTGGTCCCGCTACTGTTTTAGTTCCCATTGATTCTACTAACCCTGTTACAGATAACCTCGATCTTCCTATTGCTCTCAGAAAAGGGAAGAGAAAGTGTACTGCTCATTGTATTTCATAGTACTTATGGACTTTCTCCTTCCTATTGTGTTTTTCTTTCCTCTCTTAACTCTGTGTCTATACCCAAGGGTGTTAGTGAGGCTCTCTCCAAATCTAAGTGGAAGACAACTATGCAGGAAGAGATGGCAGCTTTGATTAAGAATCAAACATGGGATATTGTGGATCTACTAGAGGGCAAGGAGATAGTTGGATGCAAATGGGTTTACTCAATAAAATATAACGCAGATGAAGGTATAGAAAGGTACAAGGCAAGACTTATTGCAAAAGGGTATACACAGACCTATGACATTGATTACTTAGAGACCTTTGCACCAGCCGCAAAGATGATCTCTGTTTAGATACTTCTTTCTCTTGCTGCCTCATACTCTTGGCCCTTGTTTCAACTTGATGTGAAGAATGCTTTCCTAAATGGGGATCTGCAAGAGAAAGTGTATATGGATCTTCCTGCTCTACAGTGATGCTGAAAAGGGAAAGGTATGCAGGCTTAAGAAGTTACTTTATGCCTTGAAACAATCTCCCAGAGCATGGTTTGACAGATTCAGAAAGGCCTTGATTGCTTTTGGATGCACTCAGACTCAATCCGATCATACCTTGTTTGTGAAGCGAAGGGGATCTTTGGTGTCAGTCCTAATTGTTTATGTGGATGATATTGTTGCCACGGGGAATGACCTAAGTGAGATTGATTGTCTGAAAATAAATCTACATAAAGAATTTGAAATTAAGGATCTTGGAGAACTAAGATCTTTCTTAGGCATTGAAGTTGCAAGATTAGAACATAGAATTTTTATCTCTCAAAGGAAGTATGTCTTGGATTTTCTTCAAGAGACAAGGAAGCTTGGAACGAAGGCAATCAGTACCCCTGTTGATCAGAACCATAGAATCAATGCATCAAAAGGTGAGCCAGTAAAGGACATTGGGAGATATCAAATACTTGTGGGTCAGCTGCTATACTTGTGTATGACAAGACCAAACATTTCTTATGTAGTAAGTGTGGTAAGTCAATACATGCATGCTCCACGAGTCCAACATTGGGAGGCAGTTGACAGGATTCTTGCTTATCTGAAGGGACACCCGGGTAGAGGCATATTGTTTACTAATCATGGACAGTTGAAACTAGAGGCTTATACAGATGCAGATTGGGCAGGATGCCTTGATGATAGGAGATTGACTTCAGGAGTGTGCACCCTTGTTAGGGGTAACCTTGTCTCATGGAAGAGTAAGAAACAAATAGTGGTGGCAAGATCAAGTGCTGAAGCTGAATTCGGTGCCATGGCACATGGAGTTTCAAAACTTCTCTAGATCCGTTTCCTATTAGAAGAAATTGGTGTACAGGTAGAAGAACCTATGATGTTGTACTGTGATAACCGGGCAGCAATTAACATTGCCCATAGCCTAGTCTAGCATGACCAAACTAAGCACATTGAAGTGGATAGACACTTTATCAGAGAAAGAGTGACTTTTAGAGAAGTTTGTCTTTCATACATTGCTTTTGATCTGCAGCTCATTGATGTTCTCACAAAAGGTGTTGCAAAGAACAAACTGGAGCATGATCTATGCAAGTTGGGAATGTGTGACATTTACTCCCAACTTGAGGGGGAGTGTTGAGTTGGGCCTAGTTGTTTTTATTCTTATTTTAAGTTATTTAGTTAGGAATTTGTTGGGCTTTAGGCCCATTAGTTTATGTTTTTAAGTTGTGACTGTTCAGCTACATTAGTAGCCGCCCTACTAAGGGCATCCTTGTAATATCTCATCCTTTAAGCTAAGTATAAATTATAATGAGGGGTTGGCGGCTAGGGTTTATCTAAGAATCCTGGTTGACTTCCTCCTCTTTTCTTCTCTACTGCTGAAATCTTGATTTTCCTCCTCTTTCCCTTCACAAGAAATTCAACTAAATATGCAATCAGTTATTTCTACTAAGGAGACATGGAAGATGGGGTGGTAGTTTAGAGGAGGGAAGCTCCAATCTGTAGGCAACTGAACCCACTTTCTCAAGTATCTTAAATGGCCAAAGAATCTGGGGTCTATCTTATTCCATGTTCTCCTTGCCATTGAAATTTACTTGTAAGGATGAAAACGGAGATAAACTAAATGTCTCACCTGGTAGTAGACATTGTGATCCTTGTGATCATAACTAGCCTTTTTGATCTTCTGAATGCGAACAAGATAGGACTTCTGGACTTGGCCTGGAAAGGAGTGTGGTAAGTGATATTGTATCACAGTTCCCCCCATGGTAGCCATTTGATCCAATGCCTTGGGTGATCACCAATGAAGCAGTGGAGGTAAGTTTCTGGACAATGGTTAACTATCTGCTTTGCCTGTCTGACCATAGATGGTAGCCGGAGAACTTGGCTAAGTTGTTCATGAACATTCAACCTACTGAATGTTACCTCATTACTGGTATAACAAAACTAAATGGGAAACTCTATAAGGTGAGTACAAGTAGTTATGCCATAAACATTTGGATAGTGGGAAACAAGAAAAAACCATTTGGATGCAGGTAATATATATATATATATATATTCATATTCATTCTCTTTTCATCCTTAATAAAATTGTCTTGGCAATAAAAAAGAAAGATAATATCAATGATTCCCCAACCACATAACCATGGGGAATTGAGAATAATTTGTACATAAATGACTGTTGTTGAGATCATATGTTGAAATGGATGTATTGAGACTAGGAGAGTTAGCTAAGATGGTTCTGTCAGGTTTGACAAATACTGTTGATGATGTGGCAATGAGTGCTTTGGTGTTGGTTGAAGGCTAAAAAGAGTTTGGGGACTCATAATTTAATAGAGGATATGACCCTCGGAATGGAACACGAAACAAGATTCTTGTAGCTTATGCCTCATATAGTTTGAATAATGCTTCACTGAGTTGTTGGGCATAGTTTTCCCACTTAGCTCTCTAAATTGTAAAGGATGGTTAAGTTATTTTCTCAATTCTGTGTGTGCACTCATAGAGTGTACTCTCACTTACAGGCTACAATATTACTTTAGTCTCATTCTCATGGGATCTTTTGTTCATACTTCTGTGCTTATTTTGTTTCTTTTTTCAGGTTTCTCCTTGAGTTCCAACCGTATTTTACTTACTGCTAAACATATTTGTGGATGACCTGCAGTTAAGAAAAAAAAAACACTTCGGTTTTTTGTTGATGTGATTCTTTCTTTCTATCTCCCCATTATTTATTTATAGTCACCTGTTTCTCTTCTTCATTATTTATATCTAAATATTTGAGAGTAAATATAAGATTTGTCAAGATGTTGCAATGAGGTCCATTTCCACTTGTTCTTTTTTTTGTGTGCTTCTCTAGTTTGACACTGATTTGATTTCTAAGGGACTTCATTTACTATTTGAATGGCAATGCTGGTATTAAAATTTTAACGAGTTGGGCTTCTATTACCATATTTGTTCTCTTTCTGAGCTTTTGTGATTTCTCCAATTTTCTGTTTTCATATTTTATGATTACTTTGGTTTGGTCACTGCTTGCAGTACTGTTGGTAATGTTTAACAAAGCAGCTCTTTCTTCATATAATTTCCCGTGTGCAAATGTCATCACACTATCTCAGGTAGCTCCTTATCAAGTTAATTTCTTGCTATTGAATAGCATATACATTCTACAGTTGAGTTGTTATAATGTTTGATTTCTTATGCTACTCATCATTGTCTAACAACTACTCCATATAAACATATTAAAGTATTCAATTTTCATCTTCTTCAGTTTGAAGTTAATTTAATGATGTCCAAGAAGGAAGCAACCATTAACCTACCAGAACACTGTTCTTGATTTCTGCCTGTAAATGAATTTTATTGGTATAAAGAAGTGGATGTTGTTTGGAAATATTATGAATTCATATGTACCAAAATGAAGTATTGTACCAATATAATTGATAAATATCATCATCATCATCTAATCCTTGTCCTAACTATATCGGGTTGATTAGCATAAATGATAAATATAAATAATATACAGAATGTGTGTGTATGTATGAACATAGAGCATGTAAAATATGTAAGCATCAAAGCTTCGCAGAAGAATTTTTGCAGATTCATTTCCATCCTATATAAAAAAAGGAAAGAAAAGAAAAAAAAAAGAAGAAACAAAAAAGTTTTAAAAGAAAGCAGGAAGAGGAATAGGTCTCCAGTTTAGATGGATCATCAGAATTCTCATCAGATTTTCCTAGTACACTTTGAAAAGAGGGGTTCAAAGATATTGTGGAGCTCTAACCTGGTGATAGTTTGATTCAGTAGTTGGTGCAAGTGTAAGTGGCTTAATTGTTAGTTAGGGGTTAGTCTAGGGAGTGGGAAGATTTTAGGTTTGGATCATTGTTTGGATTTTTATTTTTTCTTTCCTTTTTTTTCAGTTGTGGGTTGTGGCTGTTTTTTTGTATGGCGCTTCATGTGTAGGGCTGGGGTTGGCAGGTTGTATCTCCCTTTTTTTCTGTCACTCTTTCTCCTTATAGGGTGATCATGTATTTATGCATCTTTTGCGTCCTCCCCCCCTCCTAAATTCTACCATACCTTCTTCCTTTTCTTTCTAATTCAATTCTCCTTTGTTCTGTTTGTTTCACCTTGAAATGGGTAAAAAACTTTGGTGTCAGTTTCAGTTTTCTGATAAAACATGCGCAATGAAGTTTCATGGCTTAACTATTTACAGTTTGCCTCTGGTGTTTTGCAATAAAATCCATTTAAGATATGTTTTCTTTTTATCACCTAAGCATTGTTTTACATCTAACCTTACTTCTTTTATATGTTTTTAGATGGTTTTTTCTTTCTGTACTCTTAGTTTGTTTGGAAACTGAAGTTTTTTTTTTTTTTCAAATTTCAATTGATATTTATTGCAGATGATATGTTCATGTTTACTTCTATATGTAATGAGGTTCTGGAAGATTATTTCTTTTACAGTTGTTGATCCCTGGGCTCTAACTGATAATTCAGTTACTCTTGTACCACTCAAGAAGTTGGTTCGCACCCTACCTCTTGCATCCACATACTTGCTTTTCATGGTATGCTTTTCATCTTCCTTGGTGGAGAATTTCCGGCTATGGTTTCTTTTCAGTTGCTGACAATACTTAAATTTTCCTCCTCTCACTTTTTAAAAAGCTTGTTTCAATGGAATCTGTACGTGGAGTAAATGTTCCTATGTACACCACTCTTAGGCGGACTACTGTGGTATTCACGATGATAGTGGAATATCTTTTGACAAGGCAGAAGTATTCATCTTCAGTTGTTGGCAGGTGAACTGCTCTATCCCTTTGTTGTTTCTTCTAGAAAATACAGTGTCAGTGGTGTCCTGGAAACTAAACATGCCGAGTGCGCATGTGTGAACCTGTAGTTGGGTCAGTATATGTAAGGTGACAAACAGTATTCAGTTATCCTTATTTGTCTGAGGTGGTTATGTGAAATATTGCTATAATAGCCTGGATTTTTCTACATGACATTATTAATCCTTTTAATGCTTCAATATGAAATCCAATTGGTCTTGGCATATTTTGTCCTTATTATATTTTTTTGGGTTACCAGAATTCATTTTGATTTGATTTTACCTAAAATTTCATGCTTCTAACTCCTTAATGGAAAAATCCAAGGGCTTCATCAGTGTGGGGTTGATTGTTCTTGGAGCATTTATTGCTGGAGCTCGAGATTTGTCATTTGATTCTTATGGCTATGTTGTTGTTTTCATGGCCAACATCACTACAGCAATATATCTTGCGACTATAGCCCGGATTGGTATGCTATCTGTTCTTTATTCTTATTGGAGTTTGAAACTTAATTATTGATAAAAAAATGGAAACTGTATTACTGTCGTGTGATATTTTACTATGTTCTCAGGGAAATCTAGTGGACTCAATAGCTTTGGGCTGATGTGGTGCAATGGTAACATCCAAGTCTTATCCCAACCATATGGGGTTGGCTACATGAATCCTGTTTTGCCATTTTGTTCTATTTAATGCCATATCCATTGTTAAATTATTAGCACTTAAAATTGTTTCTCACAATTTCAACACATGTCCTTTTTGGTCTACCCCTACTTGAAGAGAGATAACTTACAAAAGGAGGAAGGGTGTACATGAGAGGATGTACAGGTCCTAGAGAGAACAAAAAGAACTAGAGCCCAAAACAGCTAATAAAGTCATATTTGCAGTATGTAAAAAGTTGCTTACCAAACCAGATTTAGCTAAACCATCAGCCACTTGATCAGATTTCTAAGAATCCATCTGAAACTGCACCTCAAAGAAGAAGAAATATCGTGGATTTCATGTAGCAAGTGAGAAAGTTTCCATGGGCCTGAAGCCTGAATTTTAGCCCACAAAATAGCATTTCTTGAGTCACCTTCCACTGAGAGAGGATCGGTTCCTCTTATGGGTGTTGTCAAAGGTCTTTTATGTACATGACTCAACCATTTGTACCAGTTAAGATCTCCACATTCAAAGTCATGCATAGGGTTTCATAATCTTTTTTTTCTTGTTTTTCTGGAAACTAATTCACAAAAAAATAATTATCCTCCACAAAAGGTGTAGATAAGGGTAGGGTTTAGAGCTTGAAGAGAAGAAAGATGTAAGAACGTTAATAACAGCATTAAATATTGTGAAGATAAAATTGTGACAAATTTATGAGTAGTAATAACTATACAGTATACACATAATTGTGGTATTTTATGTATGTATATACTTATTGAACAAGTAACAAATGGTATATGTGGGCTTTAAGAACTTTTTCTTACATTTTATTTGTATTTGTTGCAGGAATAATATGTGGACCAGTACTGCTAATATGGACATTTTTTCATGGTGACTTGGAAATTACAATGAACTTTCCTCATTTATATTCTCCTGGATTTCAGGTTTTTCATTCACAGCAAAACATGTCTTCCTTATAACATTATTATTTCTTACTTAGGACATCTTGAGGGTATTGAAAGTCGAAACCTTGTTACTTTTACAGGAGGAGCTAGGGTTTTATACTATTAGTTCTTTGATATGTCCACTCCAGCATTTCAAGCAACTTATGCAAGCTAATATTTTTTTTTTCTGTAGCTCATGGGTTTTTTCCTTATTATCTGCATACTTTGCTTATCTGATATTTATTCTCATTTTAGCGAATTATTTACTTTTTTTATATCACTTTTCTAAACTAATTGTGTCATGGCAGTCCAGTGGCAAAAGTACTCACTGTTATTATTGTTTGAACAGTTATACTTTCATGTGCATTTTCTTTTCATTTTCAATTAAAGGAATATTTTTGAACCATATATACATTGATATTTGCATTCACTGCCTTCATTTTTGTGTTTATTACAAGTGGTACTGCTTTTATTTTTTAAGTTGGCGCATGGGAACCATGATTTTCCAGTTCAATAAGTTAGTTACTTATATGTAGAATGTAGGAGAAAGTTTATGACTTCTGTTTGTTCTTTTTGTGAACTTTAGTCTTCTACTACCAGACCTAGAATGTAGTCAGAGGTCCTAATGTGAAATGATGCACTCTTTCCGCAGGCTATCATGCTTCTTTCATGTATATTGGCTTTCTTGTTAAACTACAGCGTATTTTTGAATACAACCCTTAATTCAGCACTCACACAGACAATATGTGGTAATTTCAAGGTTTGTTTACTAATCTTTTACTAGTTCCTTGTGATAAAGGAAAAGAAACATTCAATCTACCATGCTATATATTATGGAAAATGGTATCTCAGTACTGATAAAAAAGGGTTTCCCAATTGAATCAATTTGGAAAGCTACCTGAACAACCCTAACTATTTGTATAGGAGATCCTCTGGATTGGGTACTTGTCCATTCTCCTGGTTGACATCGGCCTCATGCTCTGCCTTGAATAGCAGTTTTGCCTAATTAACAATGACCATTTAAATATTAAGTTTTTCTTTGTAGATGTCTATTGAGAAGGCCTTGTGCTTGAACGTATATCAAATGCTTTTTTTTTTTTTTCTGAAATTTCTTCCATAAATAAAGGATGGGGAGGGGAACAGATCAACAGAAAGAAACCTTTTAAGCCATAAACTAAGTTGCCATGTGGGAAATTCCTGGATCATTTTGACTTATTGGCTAAATGACCTTACTATCAAACCTATTCCTCAAGTAGTTTAGAGAGCTTTACTCATAAAAAAAAAGTAGTTTAGAGAGCTTCCTTTAGTGACCAAAGAATCTTCCACGTGGCAAATCAGTTTGGAGCTCAAAAGGAGTTCCCCTATTCTACTCTCTATCCTATATGCATGGTAAAAATTTGGGCCCAGAAAACTTCGCTGCGAGTTCAAATAAATCCTAGGTAACTTTTCAGTGAAAAAAAAAAATAAAAAACTTGGATGGCCATTACCAATTGGCAGAACTTTCATACAAAGAAAAGTATGGGCAGAGGTGGATTAGGGAGTGAACACATGGGCAACCCAGGTGGTCTTCTATCTGGGGGATGGATTGGATTAGCCACAGGATTCATCATTCATCCATGTGGTATAGATTGTCGGGCTTCTGTAGGGGAGGCTCCCTCCCTGACTTTACTGGGAAACCTTATTCCATATTGTTCACAAGCCTGGAAAATTTACTGGGTCACAGGTCAAATCATTTGACCACTGGGTTGACCCCGTAACTCATGATGCCATTATTAAAAAAATATAATATTTATTTAGACAATTTGGGACTGTCAGATGGTCATTATTCTTTTCTCCATGCATGGAGTCTTGGGCTGAACCCTAAGACTATTATTGTTGTTAAAAATACATAATTTAATGTATTTGACATCTATATAATACTGCATATAATGATATATTGCACAAATATATATATATATATATATATGTGGTTCAATTATTTGTATCTTGATATTTACAAATGATAGCTGACCCCATATAGTTGGGAGAAGGCTTGGATGATGATGATATTCACAAATGAAATGCAGATCTGAAACTTCCCACTGTAATTTGTTAATCGACACTTAGCTGACTTGGGTGGTTCATTGAGAATTGGATGGTTCATTTTAACTTGTCTGGTTTTCAGAGAACTGTCCTGGTCCATAGTGGCTTTACTGGATTTTCCGAAAATATGAAAACTAGAATTATATAAAATTGAAAAGGCCATTGGTTCCAGGTCTGATCCAAGTCTGACAACATTGACATTAATTTGATTCAGCACATTCTCTTTGGACAATTGGAATAAAAATCTGGACGCCAAATTTCCAATTGGAAGATTCATAGATGCTTGCAATCATTTTTCTACTTCAATTTCTGGCCTAGGAGATTGGTTGGACCTTGTTCATTTGCATTAATGTAGTTATAAATTATAATGTTGATGTCATTCATGATTTGATGCTTGAAGTTCTTGTCACCCTTAGGATCTCTTTACCATAGGACTTGGCTGGCTACTGTTTGGTGGGCTTCCATTTGATGTTGTAAGTGTGAACATCTCATTATGTCTCATATTGTCTTCTTCATGGTACTCTGTCTGGCCCGAGTTTTTTTTGTCTTGCTAACTTGAACCACATGTCATGTTTTGTTTCCAGTTGAACGTTTTTGGGCAGTTCCTTGGTTTTCTTGGTTCTGGTTTGTATGCCTACTGTAAAATTAAAGGGATTTAAGTAGCAAGCTGTTATCATGGAGCGCGCTCATTATTTGGTCAGGTTGCACAGTCATGGAGTTTTATCAACGTCTAATTTTGGTTATTGATAACAAACTCCTAGAGCCGTAGAGCGTCTGTGCAAGGATTTGCTTATTAGGGGAATTGATGGCCTGTTTATTTTGCGGTTTTGCCCCATCGTACTCATCTTGGGGTTCAAGAAAGCAGAATAGTGATTGAGAATCTGAGATGGCAACCTGACCGGAGAAGGCATGTTAAGTTCGTGGGTAGCTTTATTTTTGTATGTCTTTATCTCTTTCCTTTTGGGTTTCTCACAGAACTGATAAAATGTTGAAAATTGGAGAAATGCAAAATGACAAAATGTATGACATGACTAAAAGTGCTGGTACAGACATGGGTTGATATCTTGCAGTGAACACATCTCACATTTTGTTTTCCAATTCTTTAGTCTTCCAGCAATGTATGAATTCATCAAAATGCTCTAATGTGTTACTTCCAGCAAGGGCCATGACAGAAAATTCTCTATTTCAGTGTGTTGATTTATTCTTCAGCATTTTTTTTTTCTCCTCAGAAGGTTTGGATGAGAAAAATTGACAATTAGTTAGTGAGCTGGAGTAGATTCTTTACCATTTAATCACTCTCTTGGAAAACCCAAGGTGTTTATCAAGAGTTTCCTTTGTTGGTATGTGGCTGGTAGGTGTGGCAATTTCTCACCCAACCCACCCATTTACTTAGTGGGTTGGAAATGGATTGAATCACCAATTGGATCAATTTAAATGGGTTGGGTTAGGTCGGGTTGTGGATATTCATTGGATTAATCACTAATAATACAACTGTGAATTTTTTAGCCATTTTTCTTTAATTTTTTCATTTGAGGGAAACAATTTATAATTAATTTATTAATTTTCAGTAATTAATTATTGACTAAAATTAATTTTGATTCAAGTCAACATAGCTCACCCAAATACACATGAATCCAAATTCAGTCAAATGGTCCAATCAATTCGTTTAATCGCCCAATTTGGTCCTATTTGATTCTGGCGTGAATGACCCAACTGTTCCCAATTTGAATCAACCCAAACAACCCAACAATCTAAACTGATTCGATTTGGGTCAACCAGATCCAACTCTAGATCAGATCATTTGGGGCATCCTGATCTGACCTGATTTGGACCGGTTTAGGCCGAACCAACTTTGATATGAATCTAGATGGCATGCTCGACCCACCCCTATTTGGTTTGGGTCAGGTGACTCCATACCAAATATGAACCCATGCCAACATGATTTGGGCTGGTCCAGCTGAAACTGACTTGATCTGGATTGGTTGGACAGTTCTGAATCCATATTGTTTGGGCCCAACTTGATTCGAACCTAAATGGTTTGGACCTGGCCTGATTGACCCATCTCGATCTAGTTTGGGTCGGCTGGCTTGGTCCCAAATACAGATTCATGCTCAACTCTATTTGGCCCAGTCCAGATTAAACCAATACATGGCCAAACCGGTCCAGTTTAAATCCAAATAGTTCAATTATTCATGACGTGGTTAGATCGAATTAAATCCGGTTAGATGGTTCAAGTTGGTCTGGTCGATTTGAACCTAAGTGATTCGCCCAAACCCAAAACCCGAACATAATGGCTTCAAGTGATTAGTTTCTTTTTATTCTCCTCATAAAAATAATATGTATGTAATGTGATTTGAACTTTCACTACTTGTGTAAGCAACAACCATTGTTACCACAAAGCCATGATCAACTTATTTCTTAAAATTTGAAAGAGAGTTAGTTTTTAGTTTTAAGTACCATAAACTAAGTAGTTATAAGGTTAATGGGTTGAACAGATTAAATTGGATCAAGCGGATTTGGGTTGAACCCAAGCAATTAAATTTTATTTAAATGAATCAGGGTCAAGTGAATTGGGTTGAAGTTGAACCCAAACCCATGCTAGTGGCTAGTGATTAGACCTGTTCATGGGCCGGGCCTGGCTTTCACTCTTCGTTAACAGAATTTTTTCAGGCCCAAGCCTGAGCTCAAAGCCTGACCAATGACCTACAACTTGGGCCTAAGCCTGGTCCTCATAAAAGGCCCGAAGCCCAGGCCCGATCCCGACCTAACAAAATGCTTGAGTCCATCGTTGCTTGAGTTCTCCTCTAAGACTGAGAACTGAGACTTTGAGAGTGAAAACTAAAACTTTATTTGAACAAAACTAAAACTAACAGACCAAAAACTGAAGATAACGGAGAGAGAGAAAGAGAGAGAGAGAGAGAGAGAGAGAGAGAGAGAGAGAGAGAGAGAGAGAGAGAAGAATCGTTGGTGGCATCGAAGCTTGAGTTAGTGAGTTTGCCTCTGAGAGTGGGAGCTGAGGCTCTGAGAGTGAAAACTAAAACTTCATTAAAACAGAACTAAAACTAACAGACCAAAAACTGAAGATAACGAGAGAGAGAGAGAGGAATCATTGGTGACATCGTCGGTGCTTGCATTAGTGAGTTTGCCTCTGAGAGTGGGAACTGAGACTCTGAGAGTGAGAATGAGAAGTTAGATCGATGGAGAAACTGGGAAAATGTTAGTTGGATTAGAGATTTAGGGTTTAAAAAATTAAAAATTATAAAAACCGGGCCAGGTTTTTTGACAAATCTTGAGCCCAATCCGAAAAATAATCAAACTTGACTTTTAAGCCTGAAGTCAAGCCCATCCAGGGGCCGGGCCACCCAGCCCATATAAACAGTCTACTGGTGATTAATTAAGCACATCCACGGATCCACTTTGTCAAATTTGTAGCATGAGCTAAAGTTGGACTTATGTTAAAAGGAAAAGAAAAAGAGCAGAGAAGACGATTTGTTAGTGCGGTAGTCCAACATTGCAGTTTGCACGATCGCACCATATGTAGGACCTACTGTATGGCCGCATTCCATATTTGGCTCCACAGTCCACGCCATGGTCCTATACATTGGCCCATTTATTGGTTCATATATGGGTCTCAAATCAAGAGACAACTTGATGGTCCGACACGTTGGGCCATATATGGGCCCATTGTATGGCTCCATTCCATATGTTGGCCCCACGGCCCCCACCCCATTGTCCTTCTATATGTGGGCTATATTTATTTGTTCACGTACGGGTGATGGGTCTCACATGTTCTCAAGCAAATAAAATTTTCTTCTCGAACCCAATAATTTTTTCTCTCGACTTTTTGAGGTAAAAAAGAAAAATATTACATAAAACTATGTATTCATGGACTTACGAAAAAAATGAAAAAAAAAAAAGGATTGCATGGTTAATAGCTCGTTGATCAAATGAAAAATGAACCCTTTGAGGTGGGGCTCATCTCATTGGTTAGAATGAAGAAACAGTACTGGTAGAGAAAGATGGGCAAATGAGAACTCGGACAGTCGGACTTAGAGGCTTACATTTGCCACCAAACACATAATTGAGTTGACGGACGTCATTGGAGCTTCAGGCCTTTGGATCAAAAGGTAAGTTGGAAGAATTTAGAAAAAGATAAGAATGGGTAAATAAAAATTCTACCAAATGAGGAAGGATACATGGAAGTAAAAAATGAAGGATACGAGGTTTAAAGTTACATGTTTGGTGTATAGCAACAATCATAGTTTTCAAAATTGGACCGGACTGGATTGTTGGACCAGAAAAACCAGGAACTGGTCACTGGTTCCATTTCACTCAAAACTGTTAATTTGTTCAAAAATGTTGATTTGGTTAATAAACTGCTGACCCCGGTGATCGAATCGTTTAATGATTTTGACTGTTTTTTAATTTTTTTAATTTTTTATTAAAACAGACCATCTGTTCGGTTTGAATAATCAGACCGTTCGACCCCAAAACCAGACCCCTAACCAGTTCATTGTTCGATTCGATTTTAAAAACCTTGACAACAGTAGAGAATTGTGTTTCTTGTCTCCACAACTGACAACTGACTTTTCGCCTAATTGCCCTACACGATTGCAACATAATCCATCAAAAGCTTTTATTGCTGCAGTTATTTATTTTGGGTAGGATTATTTTTATTGTTACACTACATTTCATCTCCATTATTTAATGAGAGAGAGAGAGAGAGATTTTTTTTAATATTAAATAGAAATTAGATGGGTTATTGTTTTAAGCAAATATAAAATAATGATACGTGCTCCACAAACCCATGTTTTCAACCCACCACTGACTTAAACTGTTGCCTGGTTGCAATTTTATAAAATCCCAAAATTTTAAAAAACAATTGACTTGATCAAAAACTGTTTGACTTGGGCCATTGAGCCATTAATCCATTCGACCTAGTCACTGAGTCACGGGCTAGCCAATTAGATAAATTGAAATTTTTAGAGGCCATAGCTTTGCGTTTGATTGTCAGATTAAAATGATTTTTATGGTGATTTTGGGATCTATGCATTCCAATGTGCCAAAGGCATCTTGACCCACTATTTTTGCCCAAAAACCCTTTTTTGGCCTCAAAACCCAATTTTTAGTTTTTTGTAAATAAAAATTTAAAAACCTAAATAAAAATTTAATTAAACATAAAATAATGCATATATACATATATTACAAGTAAAATATAATTATATTATTTTATTCATATAATAAAGATAGTCCAACTGATGACCTGCCACTTGGAGACAAAAACAGTTCAGCCTCTGGGTACGGTTTTAAAACACTGCCACAGACCTAGAAAATTTAAAAAGAAAACTGACTAATGGAAACTATGAAGTCGTTCATTTTCTTCAATAGGTCTAGGTATGGAAAGTATGTGTGTTTTCTTACTGGTTAAATTAAAAAAAGAAAAGAAAACAAAATGACTCTCAATCTGCCTTTAAATGAAAATTTATTGTTATAAAGGAGTCTGGATCTCCTGCCTACTAGAACTCTGCCCACATTTATCGCAGCTACACATGAAGAACAACTCATCCTGTGCATAATATTATGCAGGGGGAGATGTTCCCAATTCATGGGGGTAGTGTATTGTGGATAGGTGTGGGCAGAGTTCTCGTGGGCAGGAGATCCGGCGTCGTTATAAAAATGTGGCTGTTACTTGGAAATACTGTGAATTCATATATACCAAAACGAAGTATTGTACTAATATAAATGGTAAATATCATCATTATCTAAGCCTTTTCCTAATTATATGGGGTCGGATATTATAAATGATAAATAGAAATAATATATGCACACACACACATGTACATGTATTTAACTATTTATGAACATAGAACATGTAAAATGTGTAAGCAGCCAAGCTTCCTAGAAGAACTTTTGCAAATTCTTTTCCAACCTATATACAAAAAAATACCATTGTCATTATCATCATCATCTAAGCCTTGTCCCAACTATATGGGGGGTCGACTAATATAAATATATAAATGATAAATAATATATATATACACACACATACATGCATTTATGAACATAAAACATGTAAAATTTGTAAGCATCCAAACTTCCCAGAAGAAATTTTGCAGATTCATTTCCATTCTATATAAAAAAAAAGAAACAAAAAGGTTGAAAAAAGAAAGCAGGAAGAGCTATAGATAACCAATTTAGATGTGTACTGTCAGCATTTCATCATATATTCCTAGTACACTTTGGAAAGAGGAGATCAAATCAGCCCCCTACAATGTCCCACAGCACATCTCTGCCGTGTATTGGGAACATCTCTTGATGATAATACCAGAAATGATGGTGTCATCATCAGGAGATGTTCCCAAACACGGTGGGGATGTGCTGTGGGACGTGGTGGGGGGCATATTTGAACTCCAGAAAGAGGTGTTCAAAGATAGTGTGAAACTCTAACCTGGTGATAGTTTGGTCCAATGTAGTTGGTGCAAGTGGGAGTGGCTTAATTGTTGTTTAGGAGTTAGTCTAGTGAGTGGGAAGGTTTTAAGTTTGGATCATTGTTTGGATTTTAGGCTTAGTTTGGTAAGAGCACAAATACATATATGTACAGTGCTAATACATACAAAATAATACAAAATATAAGGTTTTGCACTCTACATATTTATATTTGTACTCCTATCAAACTGAGCTTTAGTTTCTTTTCTTTTCTTTTCTTTTATTTTTAGTTAAATAATACAAAATATAAGGTCTTGCACTCTACATATTTATATTTGTACTCCTAACAAACTGAGCTTTAGTTTCTTTTCTTTTCTTTTATTTTTAGTTGTGGGTCGTGGCTGTTTTTCATATGGCGCTTCATGTGTAGGCTGGGGTTAGCAGGTTGTGGGCCTTGTGGCTCCTCCTTTTCTATCACTCTTTCTCCTTATAGGGTGATCATATATTTATGCCTATTTTGCTTTTTTCCCCTAATTTCTATCATACCTTCTTCATTTTCTTTCGAATCCAATTCTCCTTTGTTCTGTTTGTTTCACCTTGAAATGAGTTAAAAAAAACCTTCGATGCTAGTTTCAAATTTCTAATAAAATATGTGGAATGAAGTTTGATGGCTTATTAACATTTTGCCCCTGGGGTTTTGCAATAAAATTATTATTTTTTGATAGAACCAGAGGGAACTACAAAAGATGGGGGTATCATGTCCCCAAACATTGCTAAAACAAATAAAAGAGAGAGACCAAGGAAAGTCACCAAGATTGTTAGGAACAAACCCTTTAGCACTTGAAAATGCTTTGTGGGCCAAAAAGTCAGCAGCTTGGTTTGCCTCGCGATAAACAAACCTATACTCTACACCTTTTTGAAGTTTGATCTCTTAGTTTGTAGCAGTCTTGACTAATGCTCAATAGTCTCTATGGCGGGTCGAGCCAATATGGATACCAACTTTGAGTCACCTTCAATGATGATTAATGAGATGGTCTTTGAAGTTTCCTTGGGGTGGGGGGTGTCTGAAAGATTGAGTACTTCCAAAGATGCCATAGAGATGTCCTTTGTGCAGACCCTGGTCTCGACCACCAATCTCCAGACCTTTCGGCCCTTCAATATAAGGGTCTATCTGCAATAAAATTAATTTAAGGTATGTTATTTATCACCTAAGCATTATTTTACATCTAGCCTCACCTTCCTTTAAATGTTTTTAGATGTTTTATTTTATTTTTCTTTCTGTACTTTAGTTATATTTGATTCTAATTAATCCTACAGTTTGACTGTTTTTTTTTTCAAATTTCAATTGATATTTATTGCAGATGATATGCTCATGTTTGTTGATCACTGGGCTCTTGCTGATAATCCAGTTACTCTTGTATCACTCAAGAAGTTGGTTCACACCCTACCTCTTTCATTCAGATACTGCTTTTCATGCTATTCTTTTCAGCTTACATGGTTTTCATCTTCCTTGGTGGAAAATTGTTTGCACTATAAAGAAATTTGGGCATTAGCTTTTTTCTAACCCCTCTCTCTCTCTCTCTCCCCTCATTATTTTAGGTGATTTAACTATTTATGATATTTGTGAATAGAATTCGAATGTATTTTAATTTAATTTTTGAACCACTAATTGTTAACAATTTCTTAATTTTTAATAGTTTCTAGATAAGCGCTTCCTAAAGTTTATTTATTGACTTTAGTAATTTTTTATTAATTTTAGTTATTAGGTTTCAAATTATGATTTTCTGACAACTCACCAATAAGCTAATGATGGAAGGGGTGGGACCGAGATCACTTTAGTTGTTTGCCTTTTTTTTTTTTGGTAGAAACTAGCAAGAAAATATATATTAAGTCTAGTAGCAGCAGAACAAATAGCACAAGTTAAGGTCTAATTAAGTCTTGGTTGGCCATATCTTGGACCCACCTAGGGGGGATCATGGACAAACAACCCAGACTCTTTTAGACCTTTTCTAGCTAGCATGTGTGCAACAATGTTACAAGACCCATTTACATGACTAAAAGAGATAGATAAGTCTTCAGTAAGTAATTTGATATCCATGCGTAGAAAGTTTGCATCCAAAGCCAAATCAAAGTTTCCTGTCTTCAAAGCCTGCACCAGAGTTAGGCAATCAGATGCCACTAATATGTCTTCTTCTTTGAACATGCTCAAAGCTTCTAAACTATTGAGAATTGCCATCGCTTCGGCTTGGATGGGAGATGAAGCTGATGATTTGCTAAAAACTGCCGCTATCACTATCCCATCAACATTCCTTAGCACTGCACAAAAACCTGAATTCCTAGATCACAAAAAGCTCCCATCTACATTCAGCTTAAGCCTTCCTACTTTTGGTGCCTCCTAAAAAGTGGTACCTTGATTTCTAAGGCTTGGATGTTGAAGAGAAGAATCTTGCAATTCTGCTTGGGAAATCATCACTCTCTCTCTCCACATCCTGTAAGATACCGCAAGGGTGACTCTAGGTAATGGATCTATATTTTCAAAAATTTTGCAGTTCCTAGCCTTCCATATATTCCATAATAATAGAAATGAAAAAGAAAGCAATTCATCCTTTCTATCTCTGTCTTTTAATCACAAATCCAACCAAACCTAGAGCCACTGATTGAAAGAAGTGAAAGATCCTCCCCTAAATCCCATATAATTAATATGAGATCCAAACCAAGATGCTTTAGCATTCTCACATTTTAATAAACAATGTAAAATGGATTTAGATTGTTGTAGACATACTGGGCAATTGCTATCATTAGAGAGCTTTATTTTGAAGAGGTTTTCTTTCACAACTAATGCATTTTGTGAATATTTATAAATGAAATTTCTTATTTTTGGATCGATTTTTGCTTTCCAGATTTCAGCCCATTGTTTCTTCCCCATACCCCTTACATTGCCAAATTCTGCAACCCCCAATTGATGGTTTGCTACAGTTTGAGACTAAAGCATAGTACCTAGTTTTAATAGTGTATATTCCCTTCGGGTGATAGGTCCATTTAAGCTTATCTTCCCAGTTGCCCCTAGCTAGGTTTACACTTAGGATGTTTTTAGCATAGCCTCTCCAAAATTCTCCTCAACCAGTTTGGTTTTCCAACTTCTACTATTCTCGTCCATCAAATCTTTTACCAAAATCAAATCTAGGTTATTTGGTCTAGGGCCGATAATTCTAAAGGGTTCTATTTGATGTAGCCATGGGTCAACCCAAATTCTAACTTTTGTTCTAGAATTTACTATCCAACAAGCTCCTTTTTGGAGGACCTCTCTTGCTGCTACCATACTTTGCCAGCCCCAAGATCCCTTGGTAGGCAGTTTATCAGTAAGGAAGTTTCTTCTTTTTAGGTATTTAGCCTTAATAATCTTTACCCAAAGATTATCCTCATCCTTGCATATCTTCCAAGCTTACTTTGCTAGCAGATCCAGATTGAATCAATAAGGATCTCTGAATGCTAACCCTCCTGCAAACTCATTTTTACTGAGGACTTCCTAGCATACCCAATGAGTTTTTCTATGTTCCTTTGATCCCCCACCAAAATCTAGTTTGGATTCTTTTCAACTCATTACACACCTCCTTCGGAAGAAGAAAGCAGGACATGGTATAATTTGGAATGACATTGGCCACTGTTTTTAGCAATATTTCTTTTCTAGCTTGAGAAAGTAAAGATTCATGCCACTTAGAGAGTAATCTTTCAACTCTTTCAATTAGAAAATTGAAAAGAGCTTTATTTGATTTTCTGATTTTTGTGGGAAGCCCTAGGTATATAGAGGGAGATTCTACTCATTTTAAGAAATCTTGCCAATAATCTTTGGAGTCTATGATGTAAATTTCTACTGAAAAAAACCTCAGATTTTGAGTCCTCATAAGATTTGAGAGCATCCAATATACTTTGCCCATCCCCCAGTTCAACTTTGGAAAACATGTAATTGTCGTATGCAAAAAACAAATGAGAGACAGTTGGACAATTTCTGATAATTGAAATGCTATTTATTTTCTTCCAGGAAGCTAGCTCTGTGAGCTTTGAAGATAGAGTTTCAGAGCAAGGTAAAAACAGGTCAGGAGACAAGGGATCTCCCTGTCTCAACCCTCTTTCTAGAAAAAATTTCTGTCTAGAGTTTCTATTTACCAAGACTCTGTAGGAAACTATAGTTATACATTTCATGACCCAACTTACCCACTTTGCTCCAAACCCCATCTTTATCATAGTTTTCTCCAGGAAGCTCCACTCCACCCTATCATAGGCTTTACTCATGTCAAGTTTGAGTGCCATATAATGAATTCTTCCTCTGGTGTTTTTCATAAAATATATTATTTCATGAGATATCAGAATATTGTCCTATATGCATCTGCCTGGTGTCAAGGCACTTTGGGTTTCACTTATCAAATTGCCTAACAATGGTTTGATCATATTAGCCAAAGCCTTTGCTATGATTTTATAAATAGAAGCACACAAGCTAATAGGATTGAAATGAGATGCTTTTTCTAGATTCTTAATTTTTAAGATCAAGGCTATATATGTTTCATTAAACTCTCTAAGTAAGTATCCAATTTCAAAGAAACTCTTAACAACATTGATCACATCACCTCCTACAATTCCCCAAAACTTTTAAAAAAATAAATTTGGATATCTATCTGGGCTTGGGGCTTTCTTAGGGGCCTTTTGAAATAATGCTTCCCTAATCTCTTCATTAGAAACCTCCCTTTCTAAATTTTCCTTTTCCTGTTCACTCAACTTTGCTGAAGCACTACTAAGAAACTCATTTTGTAGTTTTGGTTTTGAGGAGTTGAAAATATTTCTGAAGTGGTTCTCTAGTACTATTGAGATATCCTCCTCTGAAAACAACCCGTCCCCATTTGCAACTTTGAGAGACTCTATTTTGTTCCTACTGCTCCTTTCTTTTGCAACCGAGTGAAAGAATTTAATATTTTTGTCCCTAGCTTGCAACAACATGGGCTGTTTTGGGAGCTTCTACACATGACACCTTAGTTATTTTAGGTCCTCATTTGTCTTTTCAATTAAAAGAATGTTGAGTCTAAATACCTTTTCATCCAGACTCATGATTAGATGCCATTCATGTAGACTACAAAAACAGCCCAAGCTGTTTTGAAAAAACAACCAAAGTTTTTCTGGTGGGACCTGACTTAGAATTCTCTTTCTCTCTCTCTCTCTCTTAGGTGATTTAACTATTTATGATATTTTCATTAATTAATTTTTAAACTGTTATTTTTTTTACGGGCTGGGATGGGCCAATGCCAGCCATGAACTTTGTAGACCTAATACATATCTGGGTTGGACCAAAATGATCAGCCCTAAGCAAATTGCTTTTGGTTTATTAGATTAATGAGGAGAGGAAAGAGAATGAAAGAAAAATCAATGTAAAACATTACATCGATAACATCACACTTTTCAAAAGTGCAACAGTCATGAACTCACGGTTCAGTGTAAAACATCATCAATATACTTTTACATCGATGACGTTTTACACCAATTACAAATGCAGCTTTAGGGGGTGTTCTATAATATGAATGCTTTTGTTTTCATTTGTTTTTAGAATCGCCACATCAGCAAAAAAAACAAAAACAAAAACATATTCTTGAACTTTGTTTTTGTTTTCAAAAGGAAAAATAAGTTGGTTTTGTTTTAAAAAACAAAACATTGATTTTTAAAACAAAAACAAATTTTCTAGTATAGAAATCATATGATTCATGGAACATGAAGTTGAATAATTAGATGGAAATATATTTTTGAAATCAGATTGAAGAACATGCTTTTGGTTTTAATTTTGAAAACATAAAAAAAACACAACCGAGAACATATTTTTTTTTTGTGTTTTTGTTTTAAAAAATAATCTATTTTCAAACCACAAATTTTTTATTTGTTTTTAAAACTGACAACAAGAAAAACGATTCACATTATAGAAAGCCCTTTAGGATTGCCTCGTGATAAGACTTGACTGGCTAACGGAGTGAATCTCACTAAAGTCAACGGACGATAACAAAATAGTGAAACAATGTGAGCTGATTTAATGCATATACCAGTTACCAGGCACCAGCCATTTGGTTTTGCAACCCGTAAAGGAGATAACCCTGAACCTACACTTTAGCAGGAGGTGAAAACAAGCACAATAAAAAAAAGGTAGAGATGCCCAAAAGAAATTCTATTCTAGTTAAAACTTGTTTATTAAAATCCTTTGAATAGTTTATATTGAAGGAAATTCAACTTCAGTGCCAAAGGTCATAATAATTCTTCCCCACAGATCAGAAGAACCCAGAAATCCTAACTCAACTACAGTTTAGAATAAGTGCCAGCTCGGAATTGATGCTAATTCATGAGTCGGTATGAGTGTTTTAAGTGGAGTTATTTATAAATTTAAATTATTGTAGGTCTGCAGTTCAAATCTGAATTATGAGGTGGAGTGAGGTCTAAAAATTCTATAAATCTAAGATAAAAGGAATACAACCAGAAAGGACAGAAGAAACAGCAAAAGCGCTCCAGGCTAGCCAATCTGCAGCTTTGTTCTTCTTCTGCCTTGTGGGCTACATCACTACTGTTTGGTGGGCTTCCATTTGATGTTAAGTGTGAACCATCTCATTATGTTTCATTTTATGTTGTCTTCTTCATGGTACTCTGTTCTGTCTGGCTTGAGATATTTTTTTTTTGGTCTTGATAACTTGAACCATATGTAACGTTTTATTTCCACTTGAATGTTTTTGGGCAGTTTTCTTTTATCTGGTTTGTATGCCTACTATAAACTTGAAGGGAAGCAGCAAGCTGTCATTCTTGGAGCTCATAACCTACAGAAGGTATTATGCCTTTTGTTTTCTGGGTTTCCCAAAGAATTGATAAAATGATGAAAATTGGAGAAATGCAAAATGTCAAAATTTAATTCGACTTTAAGCGCTGGGCCTGGCACAGACATGGGTTGATATCTTGCGGTGAACACATCTCACATTTTGATTTCCAGTTCTCTAGTCTTCCAGCAATGTATGAATTCATAAAAAATGATCTAATGTGTTACTTCCAGAAAGGATCATGACAGAAAACTATCTGTGTTTCAGTGTGTTGATTTATTGTTCAGCGTTTTTTTTTTTGTGTGTGGAACGGGTCTCAATGTAGATTTCTTTTCCCCTAAAAAGGTTTGAATGAGAAAATTTGAGAATTGGAAAAACTAAGGTGTTTATGAAGAGTTCCTTTTGTGGATATGGTTCTATTTGTCCAGTTTTATTAGAGAACATCACTTATTCAAGGACCTCACCTAACAACTTAAGATTTTAGATTGAATGATTCTTTGAGATAGTATCAAAGCTATTTTGACCATGTAATCTAGTGTTAGCATGAGATAAAGTTTGACCTATGTTAAGAAAAAGAAAGAGAGCAGAGAAGACGATTTGTTTGTCTGTTAGTCCCACCTTGCAGTTTGCACCATATACGCAGGGCCAATTGTATGGCCCCATTCCATATTTGGCTCCACCCAATGGTCCTATACATGGGCCCATTTGGTTGTTCACGTATGGGCCTCATCATCAAGAGACAACTTGATGGTCCGACGACATGTTGGGCCATTGTATGGCTCCATTCCATGTGTTGGCCCCATCCCATGGTCCTCCTATATGTGGGCTATAGTTGTTGGGTCACATATGGGTCTCACATGTTCTCAAGCAAATAAAAAATTTCTTATCGAACCCAGTAAGTTTTTCTCTTGACTTTATTTCCTACAACTATGTATGCATGGACTTACGAAAAAATTAAAAAAAAAAGAAAGGATTGCAGGGTTAGTAGCTCGTTGACCAAATATGAAGGAAGATAACCCATCATAAGCTGGTAGAGATGAGCAAATGAGAACTCAGGCTTAACACATTTGAGTTGGATGGGAGAGGTTACCAGACGCCATTGAAGCTGCAGGCCTTCTGGGTCAAATATTACAATAAGGTAAGTAGTTAGGAGAAATTAGAAAAGATAAAAGGGGTAAATAAGAATTATACCAAAAGAGTGGAACTAGTAAAAAAAAAAAAAAAAGAAAAACAGAGAGGAAGGATACGAGGTTTAAAGTTAGATGCTTGGTGTATAGCAACAATAGAGAATTGTCTTTCTTGACTCCACAACTGACAACTGACTTTGGCCTAATTGCCCTACACGATTGCAACATAACCCATCAAAGGCTTTTATTGTTACTGTCTTTTTCTTTGGTAGGATTATTTTTACTGTTACACTGCTTCATTATCTCCATTTTGAATGAGAAAGAGAGATTAATGCTAATTACTAATTAGATGGGTTATTATTTTAAACAAATATAAAATAATGATACATGCTCTACAAACTGACGTTTTCAAAAAAAAAAACAGTCAAAACTGTTGCCCATTTGCAATTTTGGGTCTGATTTTTATAAAAACCATTTTTTTTAAATAATTGACTTGATAAAAAACTGTTTGACTCAGGTTGTTGAATCATTAATCTGTTTGACCTGGTCAATAGGTTACGGGTCAGTTAATAAGATGTACTGAAATTTCAGGAGGTTGTAACTTCGCATTTGTTTGTTTGATTGGGATGATTTTTATTTTGATTTTGGACAATTTTTCAAGATCTATGTGTTTCAATAGTGTGGAAAGACATATTGTCTTGTTATTTTTGCTAAAAAACCCTTTTTTGGCTTCAAAATTTAATTTTTAAAATTTTTTATAAATAAAAAATTAAAAAAACTGAAATGAAAATATAAGTTAAACATAAAGTGATAGATGTGTATATAGATTATAAATAGAATTTAATTTAATATAATTTTATTCATATAATATAGACGTCAAAACAATAACCTACAACCTAGAGGCAAAAACGATTCATTATCTGCATGGGTTTTTAAAACATTGCCGGTTTGCCACAGAGCATGAAACAATAGCCGATTAATGCCAACTATGAAGTCGTTCATTTTCTTCAATTGGCCTAAGTATGGAAAGAATGTGTGTTTTATTACTGGTTAAATTGAAAAAAAGAAGAAAACAGAATGACTCTCAATTTGGCCCACCAATAAAAAGGAAAAGTGTTGATAGTACGAGTAAAACATGGGTGTCGCTTTGTCTACCCCTTAACTAATAGTATTTTGACCTCCCTTCTCTCAGGTTGTAGAGAAAGAAAGGGAGAAAGAGAGAGTCCTAGGATCTGGTGAGGACTGAGGACTGAGGAAAGAAGATGAGAAATGGTTTAAGGCGTGGGGTTATCTGTTTCGGTGGTGTCACGCGAACTGAGCTACATAAATCATGAGAGAGAGAGAGAGGTGTAAATGGATTTGATTTGAAGGGCACCCCTTATTTTTTGTTCCAGTACACGCTTTTAAAAGGGGCTTTTGCCCTTCCCTAAAATCTTGAAGGGCAGGGTAAGTGACCCTTAAAAAAACCATGGAGAGATGAATTAAGGGGCAGCAGCCCAAGGTGTATGTCCCCCAGTGCAGGCCCAAGGCAGGGCTCTTTTAGCGCCGGTGTCTCCGCTTTGGGTTGGCGATTTGAAGAGTGAAGGAGAGAGCTTTGTACGTACATTCCGAAACTTCTTTCTAGACAATCCTTGGCTGACATTCTGCGCTCCTGTTCCCAAGATCCCCTCTCCCCCTCTCTCAACTTCTTTCTATCAATATCTCTGACTCTTCTTTATTGCTACATGTGGATTCTTTACTATTTTCGCAAAAAGTTCAACAAAAACCTTTTCTACATACATGCTTACAGGTGTGAGATATCCATTTGTATTGGTTAGCTAACTAGCTCTGTAGCAGGTATAGGGTCTTGTTATTTATCAAACATGAAGCTTCAATTAGGCCAAAGATATAATAGTTAGAGACAGAAAAGTTGCAAATCAAATCTAATTAATCTAGTGAAGAATTTAAGAATCATGCATGTTCTGAATGTATGTATACCAACTATTTGATACAAGTACCTTTACTACTTATATATGTGTTTTCACAAAATGGGTATTTTATATTATATAAATGTAATTATGGGCTATCACCAAAAACTCAAAACAGAGGTTCTAACTATGGTTGTATTTTCTATTAACACTGCTGTTTTTACCTGAAATGTTTTGGGTTGCTCACCATAGATGTCTTGATCATATTGAGGGTGATATATAAGCCAAAATGAATATGTTTCTCAGAGAATATATGTTTGTATTTGTGAAGAGCAAACATGTTAAGCTCCTAACGTGAACTTAGAAAGAGATTAAAATAATTAAGAGAAGGGTACGGACAAAAAAGGGTCGTTTGGTTTTTTGGTGGAGAATATTGCAGGTGCATGCGCAAGAGGGGGAGTTTGATTTTATGAGTACAAGCTAAGCATGACACGCGCTAAAGTTGCTCCCCTTGATATCATTCCACTCACCTTCTCCACCTTACCATCCCGAGGCAACTTCACCCATTATACATTCTCCCCTTCCCCTCTCCCCTCACTCACTTCCACTCATCACCACCTTCAACCTCTCACTCTCCTCTTCTCTTTGCACCTCCTCTTCTCTTCACACACAGACACATTTCCGTCTCAGGTCACCTCTCTCTTCATTCACGATCAGTTGCCATGTCTTTTCACTCATTCTATTCTTCTCTACACAACTATAAACGGCCATGTTATACATCACATATACCATCTCATTGTCACCTTCATCATCTCCTCTCAAAACCCAAATAAGTGTCACAATCATATTCCATGGTCAAGATATCATCACCATTTCCATCACCACTGTTGCCACTTCTATCAGCACTTAATGGAAAACTAAGTTGTAGTCTCCATTACTCCATTAGCCATCAATCTCCATATTTTCTCTTCTCTTATTTTAGTATCCGGTGCAGATATAGAGTCAAGTGCAACTCAAACTCTAAGCTTCTATAGCATGAACAGTTAGCAGACAAGCCCATTGATCCTCATCACCGACCAGAACCTCTGCCCTTATCTCCCTTGCACCTGAATTCTACATCTTAAACAAACACTCATGATTCCGGCTTCCACTTCACCATTACTACCCAACCACCAACAACACTATCATCTCCACCAATCCATGGCTTTTTTCTTAGTGATAATTCTAATGATAATCACGTTGCCATTTCGAGGGAAATGGGTCCTATTTGAGATTCCTTGTCGATCCTTTTCTTTTCCCCCTTTTCGGCAAGTCAGTATCAATCTTGTTATCTGAAAGTTACAACACCTACAATCCATTAGTGCACAAGATATTCAGGCCCCATGTTTCATGTTGCATCTATGATAGAAGATAATTTCTTTCTTTTCCTTATTTCCAAAGAGATTGGTGGGTGTTGGGCAAGCGAAGAAAGCGATGTTGGTGAGGTTCAATCCGAAGACGGCTTTACACTTGAACCGTAAAAACGATCTCAGATTGAGCCGCGCCAATATCACTTTCCATTCAGCTGGTTGCTCATCCTCTCTCGCCTTCATGTTCATCCATCCATTTATCGATGCATCATTCCATCCATCTGTCTGTCTTTGTCCATCTATCTATCTTTTTATATTTCTTTTCTCGTATTAATCCTAGGCTTCTGAGTTCTGACACAAATTTATTATATATGTGGAAATATGTTTTTAAGTATAGAAGACATGGCAAGAACAATTGATGTTTTATTATCATAAGAAGTTTCTACCTCTTACAATAATTTTTTTGCTCCTTGTAAACATTAAAAACGGTACTGTTTTGCAGGTGAAAAAGTAGCTAACTGCCCTATTAGTTAGGAGACGCAGGTTTGTTAGTATAAATGTATGCAATATGGATTTAAATGAAAGTTCCATGATTCTTTTCTGGGTTAAAAACCAGGTTTTGCTCTCTCTCTCTCTCTCTCTCTCTCTCTCTCAAACTAGTCGAACTAGATACCCATTAAGAGTATGAATTACTGCCAAAAACAAAAAGAGAAAAGATGAATGCTGATGAGAATTAATGGCGGGGATAAACTATATAGATACTCTTTCCTTCACTGATATTCCTTGATGTGATATTATCTTAGAAACATCTGAAGTAGAAGCAATCAGAACAAGGAAATGGTGGATGCCTAAATGGAAGAATCAATTCCCATCGTTCTTTATTTTTTTGGAAAACAACTTCTATCATTTATCTGGTATGCTTAGTTCAGATAATAGATGAATAACAAGGATAAGTATGCATAAGCTTTATATTTTATTCCTTTTTTCTGAAGGCAGATTGATCGATTTTCCTTCTTCCTTAGGAAGACAGTAATTATATTTTGAAGTTGCAAAAGATATTTACTAAAATGACAAACATGTTTCCACTGGAGCTGTTCATGTACATCTTGGTTTCATTTAGGACCTTTGTTTTAGGTTAATTGTTAGTTTACCTGAATCATCCTTGTATTTAGGTTGATGCATAGAGAGTATTAAGGCTTTGCTGAACAGATCATGTACAACTATGTTTCTTCTATTCTGTTGGATTGAGTCTATACCATAAATGTAACATCTTCTTTGTGCACTTTTCTCATTTAGATCATTCATCAGTGACCTGTAACCGGTGACATTAACGTCCTTGAGAAGAAAGTTCACATATTTCCTCCTCTGCTCTATTCAAAGGTAAGCTATTGGCACCTTAATTAAGCTGGTCTCTTGTTTCTATCCAATCAATTCTCTATTGTTCTTATGGATATACTACGGCTGCATTTCCTTCTATATATCACTTCATAAGCTGGTCATTTTCATGGATGGCACTATACTACCTTAACCTTTTAAAGTGTGTGTGTGTGTGTACAGGCCATTTTATTTTGTTATTAGGATTGACTCTCATTGATTTGATAAAGATCTTGGAAGGATTCCAATGGTTTTCCAGTTTGCAGAATTCTTAGTACATTGAATAAGCAACCTTGGTAAGATCTTTTGACCTAAACGTTTATCTTAATGAATGGTGCTATGTTGAGAACTAATGCACTTTGTGAAGTCATCTAATAAGTATTATAAAGCCTCGTTTAGTGTCACATTAGTTATTGAAAATGCATTGTAAGTGAATCTAGGGATGTTACATGCTTAAGGTTGATGCATTAATTGCTTGAAGCTTTGTTGAACCCATCTCTAGGAACAATTGATAAACATTAATGTCTGTTAAGCAAGTAATTAAGCAAGGCTATACATGTTTGTTTATTGTGTGGGTGATGACACATAAATGAAAGAAATAACCAATAAAAGAAGTGGAGAGAACAAAATAAGAAAGGGAGATGCTAGCTAGCTAGAAAAGATTTTGAGAGTCATTGCCATTTATATTAATACAAGGGGAGCCTTTATGGGCTTTTCTTTCTTTTTTCCTTTATCTTTTCTTTTCTTTTTTTTTTTTTTGGCTTTTTAAGTGCTTGTAGAGACATATCTCTCTATATCTTTGCAATTTGCTAGTTTGTAAATTGATATATTGCTTAGGAGCACTCCATTAGAAAAAGTAAAAAACTGCCACTGTAAAGGTCCATCGAGAAAGTAATAGTATTAGTACCATACCATGAAGTCCTAGCAATGCTAATAGTGATATTAGAGCAAAATAATATAGGCTGATCGGATTTATGCATTTTATGAGTACAATATTCTTCTTCCAAGATTTTTCTGTTCTTGAACTTTTTTTCCTTATAATGATATGGATAATTGTCTGAAAAATGATGAGAAAAAGGAATAAAAATTGATAGAGAAAGAAACGAAAAAGAGAAAAAGAGGAAATGAAACATGTAGATAAGAATAATAAGAATACTGAGATTGGAAAAAGAAAGAAAAAGTGTTAGAGAAAAGGAAAAAAAGAGAGCGGATGTGAAAAGAACTTTATTCATAGGTCTCTAAAAGTAAAAATAAAAATAATTTAGCTTTTCAAAAAGGCAATTCATAGACTATGCTTCTAGTGTATTAGTCAATGTGCTATTCTAAAAAAGATTTTAGTTTTTGAAAGGAAACTATTACAGGATAGTGAGTCTGTAAAGCATGGCTATTTCATCTTGAGAAGTAATATATATGCTTCTAGTCTGTGGAGAATTGAAAAGTTAGAACAACGAGAACATAGAGCATTGGTTCATGTTAGATGAACCATATACTATAAAGTGTCAAGAATATATCCTGACAGTTGATCCATGCATAAAAGATCTTATAAAGACAGACCCAAAGAGGTCAAGGAAAAAATTTAAATGTTATGAAGGAATAAGACATTACAAGGACAGGTATGTTTCTTCCAATAATGAAGTTGTTTTACAGACGAATTATATGATCAAAATCTAATCTCATTCAAGAATGTGATGATAAGCAATTAGTGCATTGGGCTTGTCACCATATGATCAAGATAAGAATTGTTTTGGAGTTGTATAGAAGATGTACTTGAAGAAATGTTTGATGTCAAAGCCAAAGTGCATTACAGGGGTATCCAGAAATTTTACACTTGCTGGGTCATTTAATTGTTTTGAGAAGAAATCTTCTAGAGCAGTGCAATAATGAGGTATTAATTGTTGGTGCTACATTGGTTAGTGCTACAATATTAGTATATGTTTGGCATTGATGCTGCAGACTAATGTGTGGGGTGTTTTTTTTTTTTTTGTTTAGAAACGTTGCTTCCAGGTAGGACATTTCCTGAAGCAACAACAACATTTTCTTCTTAGTACCAGTGCTCCATATCTGTTTTCAGCATTGGTACCCATTATAGGAAGTCCATGTCACTGTCACATCACGTCCCCGTCAATGAGCTCCAATATGAGAAAGCGTCAAATTAAGCATTGCTCTAAACCACACCTTCTTGATTTCTAAGGCGTGGCTTGGAGCACCATTTTTTATAAAAAAAATGGTTCCAAACAAACAAACACTTCCTGGAGTACCATTTTTTCCGACATGGCGCTGATGTGTTACCGTTTTCTGGAGCAACGACATCGATACCAAACAAATGCTTAATGAGTCTAAGTGTGTCTTTTAAGGTTGATAGGTTGCCAAAGGGTTTAGAGATGATCTCTAGGAATTAGAAAGTATTAATGTATATTGATGTGTGAGTTGAGTGTGGAATGAGTAAACAAGCCTACAAAAGGGTTTAATTGTTGTGTGGGTGTGGAAACGCATCGGAAATTAAAAGATTCAATGTTTTAAAAACTGACTCGGAACTGGAATTATTCTGACCATCAGTTTTTGAATCAGTGGTTCAACCATCTGGTCCAAATGAATCAGTCACCCGGATCAGTAGATTGCTGACTAATTCAACGGTTTTTGAAAAAAAAAAACAGTTTAGGGCTGGAATGGAATTGATACCACCGATTTCTAGGCTAAACTGTCCAACCATCCAGGTCAATAATGATTTTAAAACCTTGAAAAACCAGAGAATTCAAGAAGAAAGGGAAAGAGACTAGAGAATTTAATTGAGAAATGAATGTATCAATCTCTAAAATTCTATAGTTTATAAATTGCTATTATGCTTAAGCTCAGCTTGGAAAGAGTACAAATACAAACATCGAACAAAGTTAACATGCTACGTGTATCCCTTCTCCATGTAACATGCTCTTCATGTATACCTTTTTCTAGCCATGCAAGTAGGAATTATAGGATGCATGCATGGATGTATTGGACTACGTCATGTGGAGAGAACCTGTGGACATGCAGCACAAGCCGTGGAACATACGTAGATAGCCAAAGTTTTGTCTCTTTCGGGCTCTCCATTGCTTTCCAATCTTATCTTTCAAGCTGTTTGAGAGAAGTACATATAGTCTGCATTGATGAATAACAGGAAGCATAATTGCAGTTTCTAAAATAATTTCTCATTTAGTCTCAGTTTGGAAGGAGTATAAATACAAATATGTAATGCGCAAAATCTTGTATGTTGTATTGTTTTGTATGTATTTGCACTGTATATGTTTACATTTGTACTCTAATTTTCAAACTAAGCCTTTAAGCATGAGCTTACAAGTGGGAGGTAAAACTTGGTTCAGGTCGACTCAAACCCAACCTGATCAAGCCTGAAAAATAATTGGGTATGTTAAACAAAATTTGGTTAGCATTGTTAGGAGAAAGTGCAAATGCATGAAGCACAATTTCAAACACGTGATGGACTGTTCCCCCTATAATAAAAATTGGGATTTGGTCATCACACACCATCTTCACATCTCCTTGCAGTCGTGCATTTGGAATATCTCCCCATGAATAAAAACATACAAGTATTGAGATGTTCTCAATGAACAGCTGCAAAAAACTGTGAGGATGATGTGAAAACGGTTCTATGAGGATTAAATCTGAATTTTCTAAAATAACATTATAATTTAATATCCATGTATTGCTCGTATTCATAATTTGCGTTTGCATTTATAAAGAATATGAGGGGTCATTGCTTAGTGTAATGATAAAATCTAGGGCTGACGGAGGGACACCAAATGACCATCACAGCTTTTGGGTCATTGGCGATCGAGTTGGGTTAGAATAAGAACTTCAAGTTGAAGATTGTGTTGGATCAGTATAAGCGTAGATGGTTTAAAACATTGTTTTGGGCTAGGGCTAACCTGAAACTAAGCCAAACCCAATCTAAATTGCACCCTTTAATAGATTGACTTGGAAGCTTCATTACATGCCCATTCTATCATGGATATTTAATGTGCTACAAATTCTCTGAGAAGAAAATATAAATATCATTTGTTCTTGTACAAGTTCTATTCTTCTTTTTGTTTCTTTGTTTATTTCAAATTTCTAAGTCTAGTTAAGTTAAAATAATGAATAGCATTCATATTTCAGCCATTAATCATCATTAACATCATTTAAGCCTTGTCTCAACTATATGGAGTCAGCTACATTAATCCCGTTTCACCATTCCATTCTTCCGGTGCCATTTCAGTAGAAAATCCAAGTGTTATATGCTAGCAGTTTTTGAATTATGAACATGACTTTCAAGCTAAAGTCACTATTTAATCAATCTAGATGGTAAATCAGGCCATGTTTGGTTAAAATTCTGCTCCAGAGAATCACTACTTGAAGAATGAGTCTTGAGCCAGAAATGATTCATTTTAGGAATTTGGGCTCTTCAAATTGTTATCAAACATAATTTATAGGCTGTTCATGTGGGGCCCACCTTGAAAAGCTAGAAGCCATTGCCCTTTAGCCCTCCAAACAGTAGGGATGATCATGGGCTATGCCAGGCTGGGTTTTTACAGGGTATCAATAGAGAATTAAGGCCTGCCCAGGCCCAGCCTGGTCTCCACCTCGGGCCTGATATTACATGTTTGGGCCTGGTCCCAGGATGGACATCTATGCTGATCCATATGAATTAAAATCAACTTTAATATTCAAAATTATAGAAAAATATATTTAAAAATTTATTGTGTATATATAAATATATAATACCATATATATTTGGTAAAATATCATATGCATATTACTATACCATATATACATACCTTTGTATACATACATATATATATATATACATTTCAGGATAAAAAGGCAGTTCACTCAAATACAACCGAAAATTGAATTACAGCGAGGATTCCCGACCTAAGGCTGTATTTGGTTGCAATGCAAATAAATTTGCACTGATGCAAAACCATGACACTGCAAATGATTTGAGTATAAATTCTGACCTATTTTTATTTCAGATTTTAGCTTATTTTGTTTAAGTGAAGTAAATTAAGACATGAATCAGAATAAAGTAAAATCCAAAACAAAATTAAAAAAGAATTTACATTTTTTTCTTACATTTATACTAGTGCAAATAAAATTGCACTGCAACCAAACACAGCCTAAGAAGGAAAACCAGATATAAATTCCTCCATTGTCACAAAAACATATTATTATAAAGAAATACGTGTGTAAGATATTATACCAAATATATAAGATGTAATGCTATATATATTAGAATACCAAAAAATGCTCTACATTTATATTATATACACGTATAATTTCTAGGCTGGTCCGGGCCAATCAGGCCTAAGGCTTGCTTGGCCCAGTCCCAGCCTGTATTTGTATATGAACTTGATGCGGGTATAGGCTGGGCTGGGTGATGAACTTTGTAAAATAGGTCGTTGAATCATAATTGTCCTCAAGAAGATCCCCTCTGAGTCTGAGATCAGCTGTACTAGCTATACCGACTCGCTTTTGCCTCACAGCATGGCTGAGCTGAATTTCTAAGACCGCTTAGACCAGGTTCATCAGACCACTTAACTGGAGTTCGGCTTACACCGCTTCGATCTTTGCAGGATCCGTGCTCACACCGTTCTCACATTATGAGAACGCGCCACATGTTTATAGGCTCATGTTTTTTTTAATCCGTACGAGGCGTTTAGCTCGAGTCTCAAATGAAATTAATTGCATGAACCAAACCGAACCGAACCCCTGTTCACTCTCTCCCTCTTCAATTGGCGGCAACGAATGGCATCCCTGGCGATAAATCACAGGCAATCCTTCGTTTATACAGTATTTTGTCTTTTCCAATAAAAGACCTGACCCTAGCCTGTTAATGGCATTGATATTCTCTCTCTCTCTTCAACCGGCGGCGACAAACAGATCCATTGGCGACTGTTCCGCTGGCGATAAATCTCGGGTAATTCCTTCCTTTTGCTTCCCATTACCAAAAACAAATCTTAGGTGCTTCAATATTATATTGTGTACTGTATCGTCGTATAAACATGGAGAAAAACTCTCCCAGCCCTACCTGTCTTTCATGGGAGAAAACGAAATACTATGTTTTGGGAAGAAAGCAAAAAGGAAGGAAGAATTACTGTGTTTTGTCTCCGGTCGCCGCTGATGCCGTTGGTCGCCACCGATTGGAGATAAGGGTTCGATAGGTTCGGTTCTTGAGAGAGTGAAGCGGGAAAGAAATAACTCCAAATGGCGTGAAACGCGTGGCTCTTTCTTGTAATGTGGGACGGCGTGCTAACTTGCCCAGACTAAAGCCGATTTCAGTTTGGAAACACGCAAGTATCAAAGAATAGGTATTGGATATTGTATCGGATAAATTAGATATGAATATAGTTATAGATACGGATAAAACATACAAAAATGCTTGAATATGATAGAGAAATGCTTATAAATCACATAAATATATTAATAATATCAAACCAAAAGCTGAATTATATATGAATAAAATATAAATACATGAGAAATGCATATTTTAATAGGTTATATAAAGAGAAATATTACAACAAACAATGTCAGGACTATAAAACATTCAAACATCATACAATAATTACATTCTTTCAATTTTTATTAATTTTGGAAATATTCATTAATTTTGTATTTTTATTTAAATAAATTTTTTTTAAAATATGTTTTCATTTTTAACATATAATGCTTTTATTTTACATATACTTGTAAAATAAAACAAATAAATCGTTTAAGGTAAATAAAATAAATTATTTATTATTTTCAGTTTTTATTAAAATTTTTGAGTAAATTAAATCTTAAATCATTCATTTCAGCTTTAAAATTATAATTTTTTTTCCATTAATTTTGTTGGGGAAATTTATTTATTTAGTATTTTTATATAATAACTCTATTTTTTCAAGTAATAGCTATGTTTTCATTTTTAATATATAATTATTTGTAAAATAAAATATATAAATCATCTAAGGTAGATAAAATATTTTTGTAATTTTTAGTTTTTATTTTATTTGAAAAAATAAAAATTTAAATTATTTATTTCAATTTTTATAATATTATTTTATAATTTTTATTAAAAATGACAAACAATCCAAAAGTACTCAATATACTTATGTATTAATGTATATCAAACTATATCCACTAATATAATGCAATACGATCCAATATGGAAGTGTGTCATGTCGATATGCATGACTCATGCGATATATATCCAATCGTGGTATTCCTACATATGTTTTAAATTTTAATAGAAAAATAGACCAAAAGGACAGGAGAAAGCCTTGATTCGGCCCAGGTGATCATGGGCCGGGGCCGAGTATGGCCATAACGGTGCGGTTGCAGTATGAACTATGAAAGGAAAAAACGGTAAATTCAGCCTATGCACATCTGAGAACTATCAGGTTTGACTGTTGACATATTCTTAACAACCGTCCCCGCTTTTCGAAGCCAAACCAACCGACGGAAAATAGCACATAAAAATAATAAAATGAAGGGAATGATCTGGGCACATCCCATTTTTTGATAAGGTACACCTAGTATACGTTTCAAAAGAAAAATAAACCCCTGTATTTTGACTTCTGTTGCAACAAATTTTGGTTCTTTTTGTCTTTTGACTAGGGATGCGCCCCATATATCAAAACCAGATGTGCCCCAATCACTCCGCCTTCTCTTCAGATCAAACCTTTCCCGTCGCTCTTTCTTCTTCGTCGTCGTCGACACAGAGCCTTTAAGCAAATCCAGAAGAAAAGAAAAATGCAAACCCTAACCCTAACCTCAACCCGCCAAAAGGGATGCGTGTCGTTCCTTCTCAGGAATCTCGTTCAGACCCTGTAAATGTCTCTGAGAAACCGCGGGAAAACCTTTCATAAAATACAGAGTTAAGAAGAGAAATCTCGGAGGCCTGAGTTGTCGGCGTTTGATTGAGGGGGAAAAGGAGGGATTGACGGGTTCCGTGAATATGATGTTAAAAATTGCATGGGACGAAAGCCCTAGGCTTTCGGTTGATAGGCCTGAATGTGGTACGCGGTCGTTCTCGCGGCTCCACAGTGATGACCTCCCTCTCCGGAGCTTTAAGTATTACAAGCTCCCACAACAGACCCTTAGGCTCACCATTCTCAAATTGGATGGTTCATGCTTCGGTAACTGCAATTTCACTTCTGCATTTCTTTGAAACGTAATGTATATGCGCATTTTATTTGGTCTTCGGTGCTAAATTTGTTTGGATTCTAAATGCTAAGCAGATGTTCAAGTTGCAAAAATGGGTTCCGTGGCGGAACTTAAGCAGGCAGTGGAGGATGTCTTCAGTACGTCGATCAAGGAGGGAGAAGACAACATATCTTGGTATGCTCATTGTCAATCTACAGACTGAGTTGAATAAAACAATCCTTGAAAAGGAAGGAAAGGGAGAAAAAATAATTATAGGTTCAGCATTGAATTAGAGTTGGGATTAATTTAATTTTTCTTATTGAAATTAAAAGGAAAGTGATTCATTGATTGTTTTGCTAATAATGTAGTCCCTGAACCCAATTTTGAATTTGTGATGGCCCTGGTGGATGCTTTTCCAGCTTGTTCTTCCTTGAGAATTTATGCAGTTTACTACTTTTATGCAAACTTTTGCTAAAATCTGTAAAAATGCAGGGCACATGTCTGGAGCCATTTCTGCCTGTGCTTTAAAGATCAGAAGCTAATTAATGACAAAGCACGTCTCCGAAATTTTGGGATCAAGGATGGGGATCAGGTGTGCACTGGTCAAATGTACTTCTTACTCTTTTTTTGGATGTATGGTGAGTTGGTGACATCAGTGTTATATATATTTGCTACAAGGGGCTACACAATGCTTGGACATAAGATTTGTACATTAAAATATGAACATAAGATTTGTCGGGGTGAAAATTTCATTTATTATGAATGTAAGCAGCATGGCCTGCATCGGTCTTTCATTTTATAATTATCATATTACTTTGATTATTAAATACTTTAGCAAACAATTAGTATTATATAAACATATCCATGCACTTGATGGTGTGATTGTAAAATCATGGGCTGATAAGCATGCAAATGTGGCTTAAAGTCTGAGAGTGTCCATTTCATGCAAAAAGAATCCTTGGATGTTAGGTCTGTATCTGATTCACTCCTCCCAAGACTCCATATAGGCATAGCAGGGACCAGCATTGAGTAATGGCCTTTTTACAGTTGAATATAAGAAAATGACTTTTTTTTGAAAAGTAAAAAAAAAAGTCATTTGCTTATATTCAACTGTAAAAAGGTCACCCAATGCTGGTCCCTGCTATACATAATAACCTGGGTGAATATTTTAAAGATCTATTTATGTCTCTTCATAAGGAGTATAGATTACACTTCAGTGAAATGATACTACATGAACACTTGATTGGTAAATAGGAAGCTTGAATTATTGTACCTGTTGATCATGCATGGTTGTGAAAATAGAGATCTAAGGAATACTATATCATTATTGATTATTTTGATTGTATGTTAATGAAGCTGACCCAAATTTGTCCACAAGTAGAAGCTATTATGCTTGGTCTTCTTTCTCTTCATCAATCACATGGTGGCCAAATTCTTTTCACTTTCTAGTTTAAGTCTTATTCTTGAACTGCTAATAGACTTTAGAAGGTTCTCCTTGTAGTTGTAAAATGTACCAAGTAGATGCTACATGATACCAAAGTATGGTGCATCTACAATTGGGTAGGAATAGAGAACGCTATTTTCCAACAGACATAGTTGTGAATCAGGTTATACCATCTCCTTGAATCCACTAAATCTGTATTTTTTTTTCAAGTTAATTTTCAGCACAAAAAGGAAAATCTATTCCAGTTTATTGGAACTCATGGAGTTTTACATTGATAGAGAAGAAACGACTGTTCTTGAGTAACAATAGCCATTCAAGTGGTGAGGATTCCCTTATTTATGAGGGGGAAGTTCTTTATCTGATGTTTAATCATATACATGGTTTTTACATATTGTCCACACACCTTCATGAATTATGAAATAGACCCTCTAGCTGTTATTTGGTGGTTAAAAATAAATTTTCCCTGTGAAGGCATTAGATGCTTTTAATGTGTGGGACCCTTTTATGTTCCATCAGAAGCGAACTCTCTGGCTGTTATATGGATGAATTGCAAGTGTTTATGTGTCATACAGTTTTTTGTTTAAATCTCCACTAGGCTTAATTAATGTTATATATTTTTCACATTCTTTTCTTTTTCAGTTTTTTTTGGTTTCATATACTTGGAAATAGTCCTGGTTCTGTTTTATGGCCTTTTTGTGTTGTAATCTCTTTTTAGTTTCCTCTCCTTTTTATTTACTTGGTTCTGAATGCTTGAGATGAACTGGAATATGTTTTCTAGAAGTTTAATGTTTCCAAGTTTTTTTATTCTGCTAATCTTTATTGTTTTGGCGTATGCAGCTTTGTTTTGTTAGGCAACTTTCTTTTAGCTTTGAGTCAGGGAAGAGACGATCTAAACATCGTAAAGGGAACCGAATGTAAGGCCCCCTATATAACTTTTTTATTTTCGTGGTTGCATGCTATCATTATCAATAATTAGAGAATATGTGTAATCTTAATGGGCCATGCAAGTATCTCTTTGGTCCTGGTCTAGCTTGTTCATTGATCTGCTCTGAAAATTAAAACCATGCCTGGCTACCCATGGTTGGGCTTAGTTGGTTTCGAGCAAGCTGATACTCACATGACCCTGTGCCAATAGCTTATATATATAAACTCTTTGGTGGTTTTGCCACTAGCTTTAGATTCATTCATTTTTGCTCAAATAAATGGCCTGAAAAATCAACATGATGACATTATAAAATCTGCAATTGTTTGCATCTGTTTGGATTGTTAAATGGTGATGTTTGTGAAGATCTAATATAAAAATCCAAGTGTAGGATGGGCAATCTGATTTTTAGGCTAGATTCTTTGTGGTTTTAGTTGGTTAGGTGGTTCTGGCTGCTGATATACTCCTTCAGGGGTTCAACTTGGGCTGGGTTAACATTTAACCTGAACCCAACCCGAAAAAATCAGGTTGGGTTGGGTGAGGATTATGGTTGAAAACTATGGCCTGACTTGACTTTGAGATGAGTTGGGTTAGGGTTGAGGCCTTGGGAAACCTAGCCCAACCCAAAACTGACATGTCTTCATATTTGTCTATATAAATGTGTAATATGTGTAATGTACATATGCATGTATGCATCCGTGCATGTTTATGTGTATATGTACCAATAATTTTAACTTTAGAGGCAATAATTTTTTGGTATAAAGTATGGGACTCCAAGCATAAAAAAAAAAGAGTATGGGACTCCTAAAGCACCATAACTTTGTCCATGTATATAGTTTATCTTAATCAGTCAATCCTAAAAAGAAAAAGCTTAGTGAGAACAATTTATTTTCTATAAAGGAGCGAAGAAATTGGGCTAACTTGAACCCAACCTAACCTGAAAACCTCAACCCAACTAACCCATCCTGACTGTGTAGCTTCTACAAATCATTTTACATATTATGCTTTATGCTTGGTAAAATTGGTACTAAAAATGATTTTCTATAGGTTGTCATCAGGGTCGGATACTGTTGAGGATACTGTACAGCTTGCTGAAGATGATGATAGTCATGATAATAACAGTTGTGGCGATAAAGATGAGAAAGATAAAGATAAAGATAAGAATGAAAATTACCATCAACCTGAAGATGATGAGAGAGAACTCATCAAACATTCAGAATTCAATTTATCTCAGTTTTTGAGAGGATGTATTCCATATTCAAGAATGTGGCTTCAGATGAGAACACGGATACAAGGGAAAACTCACCCTTCACGGTTTGCATTGGATGTGTAAGTTTTTCTATGAAAGGCAACATAGCCTTGAAGGTAACCCATCACTGGAGGAAGACAATGGAAATGGAATGGTTTTCGGCACCTAACATGCATGTAGGTAATTCATAGAACATAAATAACAAAGACTTCCAAAGCCAGCTCTATGGTCTAAATTGAGATGTTCTTGGGTTGACTCCCATGTTTTCAACTACAAAGGTTCTGATGCGCAAATGATCTGGAAATGCATCAGGCTTAACTGATTGTAAACGAGTTTTGCTATGTCCATTTTATTGAAGATATACTTTTTTGCTGAACCTTATCTTTTACAGTTTTGCTGCAATTGAAAGAGAGAACAGAAGAAACTTGGTAAAGCAGATGGACAGATTCCACATAAATTATAATCAGCCACAGAAATATGCTATGACAGGTGGGCAGACATCATGCCAATTATAACAAATAATCCTTGTACCCATGTAAGAATCAAAGATACAGAAAAAATATCCCCGTACTCATATAGTAAGTTGAAAATATACAATGGGATCTCCTGCTAGCAAAAATTTTGCATACTCTGAAAGCACAAGCATCTAGCTGCACATTGGAAACATCTCCCCATGAATTTAACATACATGTATGGGAGATATTCCCAATGTACGCTTGGATGCTCTATGCACAGAGTTTTTACTTGCAGGAGATCTGGTCTAAAAAATATGGCTTTCCGCTGAAGTTCTTTAAGTGGCTTCTTTAAAGCAGCTCAATCAAAGATTCAACCCTCCCAAATAAGTCCCTATTCGTTAAAATACAATGCAATGAGTTTTTAACTTCAGTCACTTCAGCTGTTGTGAAATGGCAAGTCTACCTAGTAGCTAACAAGTCACTATTAAGCTGATCACTCTCCATTGAAATTAGAGTTCAATGTTGTGATACCAGGTTGATGAATCATTGGTCCCCTCCATAGTAAGAGACTGGATCTCTTGAAAGAAAAAACATTGCGAGCAATATAAAGGCATGGGTATCCAGTCACACATTGGAAACATCTCCTCGTGAATTAACATACATGTACAGGGGGAGATGTTCCCAATGTGCAGCTGGATGCTATGTTCTCAGATTTTTTTGTGCAGAATCATTTCATATTGTATATCAAAGTTTAAAATATTGACATGCATGATATGCATTTTTTGCATATTGCATGATCTAAAAGGTCAGGAACTCTTTTTTTTATTTTTTTCATTTTTTTCAGACTGATGTTTTCACAATAGACATGTTAGGAGGGGTTCTAATGTTTAAACATAAACAATAGACTGATGTTTTCACAGTAGGCATATTGCATGGTGTACGCAGCGGTGCATTTTACAAGCATTCTGTTTCATAAGTGGGCCCCCGATTCACAAGTATTTCTTTTCACCTGTTTTTTGAAAAACACACACACACAAAAAAAAAAAAGAGATGTAGGCTGATTGATGTTTAAAGTAATTTGACTTGATATTACGACATATTTACAATGACAAATTTGTTGGTATCTTAGAAAATTAGTCAGTTTTTTCAAATTTGAATGTATCAAGGATCATGCAGGCGATTTAAGAAACACCAATTTGACATTTCAAGAAACCTTTTCTTTCCAATTACAAAACATTTTTTAAGAAATAAGAATGCCAAATGCAACTTTTTTTCCGATTCCATTTAATTGCTGATGTGGTGCGCATGACACATTTTGAGCGTTGATGGATTAAAAAACTGATATGTATCCTACAATATTTGCAGATACCGTGCGACATTTTGAACCTTGATGTATACGATATGCAGCCTGATCACCAATATATTGTACGTTGATCATTGGGCTTTGTTTTCCATTTGCATATTGGGCACAATAGATGGGACCTTGGTCACTGGGCTTTGTTTTTAGTTTGCATATTGGGCGCAATAGACACATCGGTTGCATTTGGTAAGAGTGCAGATGCTGAACTAAAGCGATTTTATACTGCGATTCAATTGGATTTATTAGATGATGATGGCAGATTTGGTCCTCCAGTGAAATTGTGATACGTGGCATCTCGTGACAATTAGGAAAATACTCAGCCAACAAACTTACGAAGTTGGTGACCCACCCGGGCACCAGTCTGGCCGGCCTGGCGTGACCTGCGTGCGGCGCTGCACGCCTATGCGACCTGCGCGCGGCCTACGCGAACTGCGTGTGGCGTGCGGCCTGCGCAACCTGGCCGACCTGGACCAGCCTATCGCATGATCCAGCCAAGCCGTCCATAAGGCGCCCACCGACAAACCTGGCCTAGACATTGACCCGCTGACTGACACAGGCGCTAGCTTGACGACCTGGTCTAGACACTGACCCGCCGACTAACACAAGCGCCGACCTGGCTGCCTGACACAAGCGCCAGCCTGACGACCTCGAGGAGTTCACCACCGTACCCCGGTTCTGACAGGATGCGACGAGTATTACCGTTTGGAGGCTTTTCACCCACCAAACCTGCGAGGACTCCAATATATAAAGACCTCACCCCCAAAGGGGAAGAGGAGGAAAAAAGGGAAGTAACCCTGCTCTCTAGCTCTCTCATATTATCTTCAAAGCTCTCTACAATAAGAGTGTTAACTTAAGCGTCGGAGAGCCCCCACCGGGAAAATACCCCCGGGACCTCTGATTTAGCTCTCACAGGTCCTTCAGCTCCCGCTGCCTACAAAGAGGAGGAAAAGATGGAGTTCTCGGAGGTCCCTCAGCTCCCGCCACCTACAAAGGGGAGGAAAAGATGGAGTTCTCGCAGGTCCCTCAACTCCCGCCACCTACAAAGAGGAGGAAAAGATGAAGTTCTCGCAGGTCCCTCAGCTCCCACTGCCTACAAAGGAAAGAAGACCACCTCATGCTGAGGGTAGTCGGATTGCGCCGCACCAGGGAGCTCCAGCATTCTATAAGTCACCGGCCGCCTAGTAGGCAGTTCGCTACCAGGCAGTTCGCCACCAAGCAGTTCGCCACTAGGCAGTTCACCACCAGGCAATTTGCCACCAGGCAGTTCGCCACCAAGCAGTTCACCACCAGGGAGCTCGCCACCAGGCAGTTCACCATCGAGCAGCTCGCCATCGGGCAGCTCGCCACCGGGCAGTTCGCCTCCAGGCAGATTGCCACCAAGCAGTTCGCCACCAGGCAGTTCACCTCCAGGCAGTTCGCCACCAAACAGTTCGCCACCAGGCGGTTCGCCACCAAACAGTTCGCCACCAGGCGGTTCGCCACCAAGCAGTTCACCACCAGGCAGTTCGCCACCAGACAATTTGCCACCGGGCAGTTCGCCACCAGGCAGTTCGCCACCAGGCAGTTCTCCACCGAACAGTTCGCCAGTAGGCAGTTCACCACCAAGTAGCTCATCACTAAGGCACGCCACCACCGGGTCAAATAACGAGGTACTTAACCAAAAAATTTTACATCACAAAACATTGGTACGTGGCCAAAAACGGTTACATCAATTGGCACCGTCTATGGGAACACGCTACAAAAAGCTAAGTTCTCATCCTACAAAAGCTAAGTTCTCATCTTGCCAAAACTAAGTCCTCACTTTTTAGAAATTGAAGCTATCGCTTTATAGTTTACATTTTTTATGAACTCAGAGACTATGCAGGGAGCTAACGAACTAAGTAGCTCTACCAACCTTACTTTCAGTTCAGATAATGCCACATCAGTCCTCTTCGCAAGGTCCCCCCTACAAAGATGAGCTCTTCGTGGCTTCTGCGGGAGTTGGCGGCCAACTGACTACATAGGTGCCCTTACTGGTCGAGCCTTCCAAGGCTCTCGTGTGAGTTGGCAACCTAAAGTTAGTAGTGCTGCCCCCGAAGGTCGAGCCCCTAGTAGCTTCTTGAAGGAGTAGGTGACTGGCATTAGAAGCTGATGCAGGCCAAGCCTACAAGCCACATTACTACTTAAGACCCGGTCGCCTCTCCGGCACAGGCAAAGTCAGAAAAGAGTAGACCACTAGTCACTCCAAAGCCTACGAGCCACATTACTATTTAAGACCCGGTTGCCTCTTCGGCACGGGCAAAGTAAAAAAAGAGTAGACCACTAGTCACTCCAAAGCCTACGGGCCACATTACTACTTAAGACCCGGCCGCCTCTCTGGCACGGGCAAATTTAGAAAAGAGTAGACCACTGGTCACTTCCAAAGCCTACGGGCCACATTACTACTTAAGACCCGGTCGCCTCTCTGGCACGGGCAAAGTTAGAAAAGAGTAGACCACTAGTCACTCCCAAAGCCTACGGGCCACATTACTACTAAAGACCCGGTCGCCTCTCTGGCACGGGCAAAAGTCAAAGAAGAGTAAACTACGAGTCGCTCCCAAAGCCTACGGGCCACACTAGTAATTGGATCAGCACTTACTAGCTCATCGACTTACGGGCCAAAAGAAATCTACTCCCTTCGCTAAGTTACTATCAGCTCGGGAGTGGGGGGCTATTGATGAGGGCAGATTTGGCCCTCTAGTGAAATTGTGACACGTGGCACATCGTGACAACTATGAAAACACCCAGCCAACAAACTTACGAAGTTGGTGACCCACCCGGGCACTAGTCTGGCCGGCTTGGCGCGACCTGCGTGCGGCCTGACGCGCGCCTGCGCAACCTATGCAAACTGCGCGCGGCACGCGCGACCAGCACGGCGCGCGCGCGGCCTAGCGTGCGGCGTGCGGCCTGCGCGACCTGGCCGACCTGGACCAGCCTAGCGCATGATCCGGCTAAGCCGCCCATAAGGTGCCCATCGACAAACCTGGCCTAGACACTGACCCGCCGACTGACACAGGAGCTAGCTTGACGACCTGGTCTAGACACTGACCCGCTGACTGACACAGGCGCCGACCTGACGACCTGGCCTAGACACTGACCCACCGACTGACGCAGGCGCCCCCCTAACAACCCGGCCCAGGCGCCAACCTGGCCGCCTGACACAAGCGCCAGCCTAACGACCTCGAGGAGTTCACCACCGTACCCCGATTCTGATAGGATGCGACGAGTCTTACCATTTGGAGGCTTTTCACCCACCTAACCCGCGAGGACTCCGGTATATAAAGACCTCACCCCCCAAAGGGGAAGAGGAGGGAAAAAGGGAAGTAACCCTGCTCTCTAGCTCTCTCATATTATCTTCAAAGCTCTCTATAATAAGAGTGCTAACTTAAGTGTCGGAGAGCCCCCACCGGGAAAATACCCCCGGGACCTCTGATTCAGTTCTCGCAGGTCCTTCAGCTCCCACCGCCTACGAAGAGGAGGAAAAGATGGAGTTCTCGGAGGTCCCTAAGCTTTCGCCACCTACAAAGGGGAGGAAAAGATGGAGTTCTCGTAGGTCCCCCTAGCTCCCGCCACCTACAAAGAGGAGGAAAAGATGAAGTTCTCGCAGGTCCCTCAACTCCCGCTGCCTACAAAGGAAAGAAGACCACCTCATGCTGAGGGTAGTCGGATTGCGCCGCACCAGGGAGCTCCAGCATTATCTAAGTCACCGGCCGCCTAGTAGGCAGTTCGCTACTAGGCAGTTCGCCACTAGGCAATTCGCCACCAAGCAGTTCACCACCAGGCAATTTGCCACCAGGCAGTTCGCCACGAAGCAGTTCGCCACCAGGTAGTTCACCACCGAGCAGCTCACCATTGGGCAGTTCGCCTCAGGCAGTTCGCCACCAAGCAGCTCACCACCGGGCAGTTCGCCTCCAGGCAGTTCGCCACCAAGCAGTTCGCCACCAGGCAGTTCGCCACTAGGCAGTTCGCCACCAGGCAGTTCACCACCAGGCAGTTCGCCACCAAGCAGTTCGCCACCAGGCAGCTCGCCACCAAGCAGTTCGCCACCAGGCAGTTTGCCACTAGGCAGTTCGCCACCAGGGAGCTCGCCACCAGGTAGTTCACCACCAGACGGTTCACCACCGGGCAGTTCACCACCGGGCATTTCACCACCAGGCAGTTCGCCCCCAAGCAGTTCTCCACCGAGCAGTTCGCCAATAGGCAGTTCACCACCAAGTAGCTCATCACTAAGGCACGCCACCACCGGGTCAAATAACGAGGTACTAAACCAAAAAATTTTACATCACAAAACATTGGTACGTGGCTGAAAACAATTACATCACTAACCAAGCATTATTTGTATTGTGATAGTTTATCACAAGGATGAGATGGTCAGTTTGGTTTAATTTTAAAGCATAACTTAGAACCTACATTGTAAAGATTAGTTCAAGTTTTTTGAAATCAAAATCTACTCTGTCAAGATTAGTTTTAAGATTAATTTTAATTAACCTTTGTGGTTCAGTTACATTCGATTCCACATGATAGCCTACCTAGAACCTGGTCATTTGCCCACCCCTACAATTTATTAATTTATTAGGAATCTTAAATGGTTAATGCCCGAATGCTTTGATGGGTCTGTCTGGTCCACATTCCCGAATCGATCTACTAATTGATCCGAATAAGATTATCCGGACCCACCCGTACAACAAGATCCCCTTCTTTATTGATTACCCGAGAAGGCAAACATGGATGCGGATAAAACCCGAGGCTTGGACGAGTGAACACTCCTAGTCCTAATTGCTGAGGCCATGGCTCAACTGAAGTTCATCTTCAATCAATTGTGCGGCGTAGAATGAGATAGGATTTTAGGCCCACTCCATTTCTCAGTCCACACAAACCCCAGCCAAAAATCCCCTGAAAATAAAGAAAAAAACACAACCACAGCAGAAGAAGAGAGTTGCAGATCGAAAATTCGTTACTGCGAAGATAATCGCCATGGCGAACATGATCATGGCCTCCTCCAAAGCCCTAATCACAGCCTCATCCTTCCCAACTGCGTCGACAACAAAACCCAGACTCCAACTTTCCCAATTATCTCACCCCAAGATCAAAATCTCAGAACATCAGCATCGCCAGATTGTCTCATTGTCCTCTTCCCTCAAATCCACGGCAGCGATTGCTGCAGCCTTCTTCGCCGTGGCGCCGCCGTCCTTCGCAGCGGAGATAGAGAAAGCGGCGTTGTTCGACTTCAACCTTACACTGCCGGCGATCATGGCTGAGTTCTTGCTGCTCATGTTTGCTCTCGACAAGATCTACTTCACTCCGCTTGGGAAATTCATGGACGAGAGGGACGCAGCGATTAAGGAGAAGCTTAACAGCGTCAAGGACACCTCGGGAGAGGTGAAGCAGCTGGAGGAGCAGGCTGCAGCTATCATGAAGGCAGCGAGGGCTGAGATATCGGCGGCCTTGAATCAGATGAAGAAGGAGACGACGCTTGAGGTGGAGCAGAATCTGGCGGAGGGAAGGAAGAAGGTGGAGGCAGAGTTGGCTGAGGCTCTTGCCAAATTGGAGAAGCAGAAGGAAGAGACCATCAAATCTCTGGACTCTCAGATTGCCGCTCTCAGTGATGAGATTGTCAAGAAGGTCCTCCCCATCTAATGTAATTCCCTTTGACTCATCTCTTTTGTTCTTTTTTTTGACGATGAAATGAAAATAGGTATATTTGTTTTGTTAGATAGTTTTCTGTGTATTCAATCGGAGAAAAATTGAAACTCCTGATATTCTCTCTCCCCTCATCATCATTTCAAGTGAAAGGAGGGTAAATGATGTTTGTATTAATGAATATAAGGTTTATTAGTCAACCTCTTAATTGCAATTTAGTGTTGTGTTGATCTGAATGAAACCTTTCTCTTGGCATGGTCAGTCGATAGTCATATTCATTGCCCACAAATTCTTGACTCAAAACACTCAGTTTCTAGGGTAAGGGAGCTACTTTTAGTTCTTTATACCCATGTAGAAATGGAAAAAAAAAAGCTAGTTTCCATTCCATTGCCAATAATCAGTAGATTGAACCAATGAAAAAAAAATATCACTCTAGGGTGTTAATTCTCTAACCTCTGTCTCAACTTCAGGTTAGAGTTTCAAATTACTAGGGTTTCTTTCAATTGGAGAGAGTTTGGCAGTCAGAAAGCATTCCAATTGTTTGTTATGTCACCCTAGTGAAAGTAACCCAACTTCATGTTCTTTCCATTTGGCAAATTTTGATCAATTGGCACTTTGTCATGCAGGGGAAGTAGCCATTTCTCCTTTGTTATGAAGATACTAAATTTGTATATCATAATTACCATTTGGGGCTGATATGAGTCATTACATAAATGACTAAATGAAAGAACCTTATCAAAGATATGGTTCCATCTAAGAATTTAGACAACACCGGAAGGCAAAGTAGAGGCTTTCTCAAAAAGCTTGCTCTTCAAACAGAAAATAGAATCAGGTTATATTTGAGTCTGTAGAAATGGAATTAGCCCAAAGCAACTAAATTCTGTTGTTCTGGATTTTATGAATCCTAATTTTGTCAAGGCAAATTTTATGATGCATGAACCGACTGTATCATGAAGCAAAAATCTTGAAAAGTGACACAGTTGAATATTTAGCGTTGATACTGATACATTGTTAAAGTCTTTAATGGTAAGTACACCTTGTGAAACGTTAACTAATGAAAAATAAATAGACGACTGATGTCTTTAATGTGATTGGTTGGAATTTTGATTTAATATGCAATAAATGCATTGTAGTTGGACTCTTTTATCAGTTTTCCAATTAGTTATACTAAAAAAAAGAAGTGCCTCGAGAGGAATTACAATTTTTAGGTGTTATTCTCCTTGAGTAATTGACTGGTATCAATTGATAAACACCCAAACCCAAAACATTGCAGCCATTGACCCAAACTTTGTCCTTTTATCCTGAAATTTTGTATGTTCTTGGATCAAATTTGGTTTGGGTACTAAATCTCTAACTAATGAGGAAAATTTTGAGTTTTTAAAATTTTTATTTAGGGGATGTTTGTCACCATTGCCGTTTTTCAAAACTAATTCCACACTGGTGCTAGATAAGCATTTGACCTTACCAGTCGAAACCCTTGTTTGGTTGGTCATTTTTTAAGAAAACATTAAGAAAATGTTTTGGCTGAAAAATGTTGTAAAATAGTAATTATAAGGGAGAATGGAACTTATTGTTCAGTGCTTTTTGAACCTGAAGTGCAACAATGTTGCAAAACCGGTACTGATAAGTTGAGAAATGCAGTATGAAAATGGGTTGAATCATGCCACTTAGTTACTCTCCTTAAAACCATATTTTTCCTCAATGGTGCAGTCGGGTAATTGCAAATTGGTTTTCAAGATGAAACAACCTACAAGGTTTCTGGTAATTGTGCATTCACTTATCAGACCTTTGCAAATGACCAATGGAAGATGCTCATATAATGAAGAGGAATGTGGTGGTGTGATGTTTTGTTTTGTTCCACCGGGTTGATTAACACTATTTATAGAGTGCTCTCAGTCACCTGTATGGGCAGTACATAAAAGTGTCCTTTCAGAGAGAGATCTCCCACAATAATGTGCAAGGCACCACAATAATGTGTGGTGCACACGGACCCATAGAGAGAGCAAATCTAGTAATATACTCAGTCCAACTCTTTTCCTAAACAATATGGGACAATAGGTCTTCACAAGCAAAACCCAATAAGGATAGAAACAAAAGGAACTTCCAAAACAAGAATCCAACAAAAAACCGTTTTCTGGAAAAACGGTGGTAAGAAACACCTTACCAAACAATAAATGTTATTTAGCATTGCTGCATCTGCTTAAGTGGTAGCAACACTACCACGATATGATAATATTGTGCAATAAATTAGTAAATCTATGATAAAAAGATATGATAATAAACTACTGAAACCATATCTGAACTAATCATCAATATGAAACACAATTAGTTCCTCGCACCAACCTCACAACACATTTAATTATACATTGGAAACATCTCCCCCACATGTATTTTGTCATTCATGGGGAATGTTCCCAACACATATCTGCAATGTAGTGTAAGGATGGTGTGAGGTGCAAATCCGAATTCCACCAATACAGCCCTCTTTGAACTGTCGAATATAGGGATTTGGTTTATCGTTCTACCCACACAAACTGAACCAAACAAAGGCATAGAAGCCTCATTTTTTCGACCTCATCAGTCACATGGGACAAATTTTTATTCTATGTGCAAAATGATTTAAGTTGGTACCATTGTCATTTCTACTTGCAAGTTTTAGGTTGATCAATACAACATTTGGTACCATTGTTGTTTTTTAAGGAAATACCAAATTTGGTGTTTCTACTATAAATGGCAACATCCAATATGATGCTCATATTTTTTTAGTGGGAATGGTTATATGATAAGGCGATTTCTCTAAAATTTGTAATGACCAACTGAAAACATTGTAAATAGAAGTGGCAATGGTATAAAATACAACCTTTTTGAATGATAGAAAATCGATTCAGGTGATTTATTAAATAAAAACCTAGAATTGATCTTAAATTTAAGGGAAAAACAAATGCAAAATATTCACCAACCGGAAAGAGAAATAGAAGAATAATAAAATGCGGCATGATAGGAGATTTCAAATTCCTCCCTCAACCAACATCCTCTTTTATTAGGAAAAAACTATAATGCCAAAAGACATGATACCAGAAAAGCTTTGACCAATCAAATTTCATGCAAATTTAAATGAAAATCCAAGTGATTAGTTACTACTTTTATGATGCCGGTCGATAACCCAAATTTATCCTATCCCACCGCCGTTACACTATATAGCTGTAACAAGTAACAACTGATTGGCTACGGCATCTTAGATGTTGTGCTTTTATGGTACCATCTTGGAATCCATTAATTAATACAACAACATTTTTAAAATATCAAGAATAAATCAGCTATTCCATATGGAGAAGCGCTGGATTAAAATTGTGAAATCATGGCTTTTGATGCATTGTTCTGGTCCCACTTTATGTTAAGGTGGGGTTATATCAATAAATTGAGGGCCATAATTCACAATTTTAGACTGCAATGTTCCATATTCTTGCACTAAAATATGTGTCAAATAAAGTTTTGTACAAATAAATATCGGCCTTTAGTCCATTTCATCTCATAATTCATTTATTAATTCCCCAATTTATTTATCCACACCCCCTTCAAAAGCATCCGTAGATTTGGGGTAGGTGTCAATTCGGAATTGATGTTAATTCATGGGTGGATATGAATGCATAGATTAAGGTTTTTGGACCTTTTGAATGTTTATAGTTTTGTAGTAGGAATAAAAAATCTGCATTAGGCTTGTTCGTTGTAGATTTCTGAATAAAAAATCTGCATTAGGCTTTTTCGGTTGGATTTATGGAAATGTAAGGATAGGTTCATTGTAGATTTCTGAATTCCAGTATAGAAATATAAAAATTCAAAATATCAAATACCCCCATTTTATACATGAGGCACCTACTCCAACTATACTTTGAGCCTAAAAATTCAGACCCTAAGCTGAAGTGTCATTCTTCCTTTGATTTGTCCCATTTGAATTAGATGTCAAATCAATAGGTTAAGGCCTTGTTTGGTGTGCCTTTTCACAGGAGCCATCGGCTTTTTAGAAGCCTGGCAGTTTGTGTTTTGGTTTTTTCTTGTTGGATTAGAAAAAGATCTAGTTGCTAAAAAATACGGAAAGCCCACTTTAGACTATTTTTTGGAATCTCTAAATAGAACTTTTCACATTTTTTTTAATTCATTTTCATGCAAAAGACAGGCCTTAGTCAAACAACCTTCAAGCTGTTAAAATCTTGATGCAAAATCTCACCTAGTCTTTTGACTTTTAAAATTTATAAAAAATCTTTCTAAAAATACTTGCCAAACGGTCCCTTAAATCATTAAATTAGAGCTTTTAAAAAAAAAATAATGAAGTTTCATGAAATTGCAAATTCGTATATGTTTTTAAATATATTAAAAAAACAATGAACAGGTAAAAAAATCATTTTCATTGACCAAATTGCCCCTTTTATAAATTTGCAAATCAAAAGGGAGGATGGCGTTACCGTTCATCGTCTTTCTCCTCCCCAAAAACAAAGATGATTTCACTCACAGCCACAGGTCAGAACATGAGTGGAGATCCCAATTCCTGAATGTGATGGCAAAACAGGTTAAAGAGGGGAAAACAATGATGTGTTTATGCAAATAACGGATCTTGTGAAGCGCATTATCCATGAGTAATTGACTGAAAATCCTATCTGGGGTCTGCTACTGTGCCAATACTTTACACACATGTGGTAGCTTCTGTTTATTGTTATCCATCATCCAAATAATGCCCATCTTTAGCTAAACGAGAGAAATTCTAGCAAAATAATACCCACCTTTAGCTTCTGTTAACTTCCGCCTCCCTTGTGGAGACGGAAAGAACCAGTTTGTTACCGACACTTGAGAGAAGACGGAATGATGTAAATTGAGGTAGTGGTTTGAATCAAAATACCCATCGAGGCAACAGCCACTCTGGGATTTACTAGCAACCCGCACAATATAATCAGAGCATCTTGGTTACTGTTTTTGTTTTCGGGAGGAGGAAGACGACGAATAGCGACTTCCGCCCTCCCTTTTGCAGATTTATAAAGGGGTAATTTGGTCAAATAAAAATTCGGCTCACTATTTTATCATTATTTTAAAAACATAATTGATTTTGTCACATAATCAAATTTGATAATTTATTTTATATTTTATAAAAAGTCTCTTTTGGTTTCGTTTTAACAAACACCTATACTAGAGTGAAGCATCAATTTTTTTTTTTTTTCCAAATACTCATTCTACCTTTTGATAAATAAAAAGGACAGAAATTTAGCGTCCAATTCTCTGTCGCTTTGGTAAAACCATGTTCCGAGGTTTTAGTTGGTACTTGGTAGCAAAAATATTTACTTTTGGAGTCCACCTGAATGAACGGATGTTAAATAACAAGAGTTCGTTAAATTTTGAATTGATGAACATATATATATATATATATATATATATATATATATATATATATATATATATATATACAATACACATAGGCAATTTTCGTGAAAGTGGTGTTGCTCGAATGAGGGCAATTTTGGAAATTAAAAAATGATGCCCTAATGATTAATTAGGGGTAATTTTATAAATTTATACATTTTCCGTTTGGATTAGTGATGGAAGAGAGGTTTTTGTTAAATCAAAAAATTCAGGTAGATATTTATAAAAAATAAAACTAAAGGATAGCTTTTTATGATAATAAAAAATTTCAGGGGAGGTTTTATATTTTATTAGGGGTGTTCACGGTTCGGTTAACCGAACCATGGACCTTTTTTTATAAACTGAACCGGTGGTACCGGTTTTCAATTTTGTCAAATCAAAATCGAATTAGTACCACCGGTTAATCAGTCCGCCGGTTTCGGTTTTTGATTGGTTTGGCTCTTCAATTTTTCAGCTTTTTATATTTATAATATATATTACATAAATATATATATATATATTATAAATAATAAATTATATATAATATATTATAAATATTTAAAAAATATAATATATAATATATTTATAAATATATCATTATAAATATAATATAAGTATATATATTTATATATAATAAATAGAAAATATATGACATATTAAAAAATATATAAAATATACTTATAAATATATATATTGGTCGATTCAGTTAACTACCGGTTTTTTTAGTTAACCAAAAACCAAACTGGTCCTTTAATTTTTTAAGAATTCCGAACTAAAACCGAACCAATCGGTTCAGTTGATTGCATTTTGTGATTCGATTTTCTTGATTCAGTTCGGTTTTTCGATTTTTTATGAACATCCCTATATTTTACCCTTGTAAGTTATTTATTACCATCAATGGATTAAACGAGCTATTATCATTTATCACATCATTTGAATGGATGAATTAGAGATGATGATGGGCTGGCCTAGGTTGAACTTATTAGGGAATATAGCCTAGTAGGAATGGATCTTGATTTTTTTATGGAATTTTCAGTTTCACGGATCTTGATTTGCGAAGATAGAGGATATAATTTGAATTATTACTAAGTTCAAATTTGTATTTGTGCTGAATTTGCATTGTAAATAAATTGAACATTTTAATTTAAATTTAAGATTGCATTTGTTTGCAGTGTAATATATATACAAAATTACTAAGTTCAATTGTGCTAACATTCGAAAAGAAGCATTTGTGTATTAAAAAATAACAGTTATCACAACTTCTAATAAATATTTGCATTCAAAATGATACAATTCTGCACTTAGGTTGCATTTGTGTTTGGGTAAATGCATTTGTTCGGACAAGTGTTTATTATGAAACACTTATTCAGATAAAAGCATTTACTGTTGTACAGTGACTGATTTATTTCAAAAATTGACATTAGAAGGGATAATATCCTTTCATCACCTATTAGCAATTTTTAGCATGCATATGGACAAGTAATTTATCCAAGTTTGAGGAGAATATTACTTCCCCAGGTAAATGAGTCACTTGGGAAATGTTCTTTTCAACAGAACTTACTAATACCGAAAAATGTATGCAGATTTATTTCTTTTGTGTGAGACCTACCAATTTATCCTTCCCTATTTCTTGGAAAACCAAGGTTTTAAAAACGAATTGGACAACAAACTGTTCAGGGGTCCTGGTTCCTGGGTTGAATGGTCCAACTGTTCAAACCGAACAAATGGCCTGTTTTGGCAAAAAATAAAAAAATAATAAAAAATGACCAAAAACCGTTGGATGGTTCGAACGGTTTGACCACCTGAGTCCTTGATTTACTGACCAAATCAATGGTTTTTGGTCAAAAGACAGTTCTAAGGTAAAGCATAACTGGTTAAGTGACTGCTTCCCGTTTTTTCTGGTCCAATCGTCCAGTCCGGTCCAATTTTAAAAACGTTGCGAAAAACGAATGAGGCTACAATATAATTTGTGTTTTACTCATCAAAACCAAAAGCCCTTTTAACTTCAGTGTAAAGCTAAACCAAGATTGCATTTTTCATGAACCTACATATTTATCGAACATATTTGTATTTACAATACAAATGCACCCTAAAGATGAGTCTGCCCACCATCCTATGCTTTGAATGCTTAGACCTTTGGTCAGTCCCAAATCGGCCAACATTAAACCTCTAGTGCTTAGGGATGATCATTTTCTAGCTGACTCGCATGCTCAACACAGCCCAGCCTACAAATATACGGGCTTAGTCTTGGATTTTGCGTTCAGGCCTTAGGCCCACAAATTTCCGGGCCGGGCCTGGGCCCTACAGAACCTCTGTGTTGAAAAACCCATGAACGGTTCTTTTTTTTGGAAAGATGAACGATTCTTACCATACCTCTTACGGGGGTTCAGGACTGAGACCTGTTCCCATAAGCGTCCTACAGCACATCCCAACCGTATATTGACAACATCTTCTAAGAAAAATGCTCTCAATGCACGCTGAGATGTGCATGTGGGACGTTTTTGAGGCGCGTTCTGTTGGGGAGATGCGACCTCAATTTACATTACGTCATACGTTAGAAAAGAATTTCAATACAACTTGAACTCGTTAGAAAACGCCAAAGAGATAGTGGAAGTGGACCGTGGACCCATCGGTCGGATCAGTCCATTGTCACGCTGATTTTTCTTTCTACTTTTCCTCAAATATGGTAATAGCGTGCCCCATCCCCAATGTTTGGTTCTGATCGGCTGATCCACTCATCATCAACGCTTGGCAAAGTATTGGGCCCCAGACCTACGAGTCTTGTTCTAGTCTCCGACTCTCTGTAGCTCTGCCTTCCAGGAAAGAAACTGCTCTCAAAGTCTCAACGGAACAAGCCAGCCGGTAACTTGAATCCTAACTTCCTAAGCTTCGTAAATCGTAAAAGCAACGCCTTCCCAATTTCCCATGGAGGGAGTACGTGTGTGTCTAAAGAATTGCCACGTGTTTACTGCGAACAACTTGCACGCCTTCCCATGAAAGCTTGGGTTACGTGTAAGCAAATGGACAGCAAATCACTATTTGTGTACCGCGCGACTATTTAAATGGGTGGTTTCATGTTCTTGTCCAACACTCTAAGCAACCAAATCTTATCCGTTTTCAACGGCCGGATTTATAAACTAAAATGTCAACAAGATATGGACAAAATGGACCACCGAGGCACACTTGGTCAATGAGTTGATTGGACGGTCTAGATTTGATGACCCAATAATAATAGTATAAGAACGGTAGTACCAGATGATATGATATTTCACCAAATAATTATATAATAATAATAGAATAAAAAGCATTTATTTCTATTTTAATATAAAAGCAAATTATTTAACATTTTCGGTTTTTCTTTTTCTGTATATAGCAGTGGTCTGTACTTCTGATATCTTTCCTTTCTCTTTCAGATTCTTAACCGTGAATCGTTCTGAAGGGTCTTCTTCTTCTTCTTCTTCCAGTTCTTTTTTTGGTTTTTCTTGTTTTGGGTTAATCTATTGTTTGCTGAACCATTTGTTCTGGCAGGTTTAAGGCAGATGAATCCGTAGAAAAGTAGTCTCTATATTTCAACTTGAATTCGTCGACATCTCTGATTATAATTGAAGCAGAGTTTCAGAACCTATCTCTGAATCGGTGAGTGTTACTACTTCTTCCAATCTAAAATTCGTTTTTTTTAATCTGCTTCATGCTTAATTTATTATGGTATCTACTGTTTTAGTTTTATTTTCATATTTTGGTACCTACTGTTTCTACCTTTTCTTCACAGTTCTTAGTATTGGGGGTAGATTAAGGATTGAAATTTTCTACCGTAGAGAATGAAATAATCGATCACCAAAAACGAACTGCTTGCTGCTTGGTAATTATGGTAGATAAATCTCTAGATGTTGAGCTCCACTCGCTGTGAGACCGAGATGATGTTGCAACGAGATGACCCAGAGAGTTATAGAGTTAAAGTTTCATATACTGGAATTTGTTCTATCTAAAGCTAGGATATTTAATTCTAAAGGAGCATTGATTGTTGTAACTTCGTGATTTGAGGTAGCTTCTCTTCTCTATAGAAAGTTTTTGGGTGCCTGCACTGCCAAATTGATCAAAATATGACCCAAAACTGGATAAGTGGTTCTGAAGAGGCAAAATTAGTATTAGCAACCTCTGTGTTGATAAACACTTATAGGAAATCAGACATTTTCTCTGGTTTCTGCTTTGATCAGTAAATTCTCCAGATAAGAAAAGCTAAAAAGTATTCGTTTAGTTTTTTCAAATTCAATTCCAAGGTTTATTGTTTCTCCCAAATAAATGAGAGTGAACAACATTCAAAGTTAGTTTTTTTCTTGGTGCCTCATGATATTTCCTGAAGCTTTGTTAGCGATATTCAGATTAGTTACATTGTTTGTTATGCTATTCCAGTAGGAAAAATGGCTGGACAAATTGGTACCACTAAACCAGCTGTCTCTTTTGAGTATGAGCTTCTTGAGGAAGACACTGAACAAGTCAGAACTGTTGTAGCTACACCAAATCAGATTAGCCCATTGATTGACCCTGCAGCATTGAAACTAAAGCACAGGATCGGGCGAGGACCCTTTGGTGATGTTTGGTTAGCAACTCATCACCAGTCCACTGAAGACTATGACGAGTATCATGAAGTGGCTGTCAAGATGTTGCATCCAATCAAGGAGGATCACATGCAGGAATTTTTGAATAAGTTTGAAGATTTGTTTTTTAGGTGCCAAGCATTAAAGGGTGTTTGTTGGCTTCATGGTATCTCTATTAAAAGTGGAAGAGTAAGTGTTTTCTTTTAAATTGGTAATTTTCATTCATAAAAAAAATGGTAATTTTCGTGGGCCTACTTGCTGATAGAATTACATGATTGCTTTGTTTATAATATCTTGACAGATTTGCATTGCTATTAAGTTCTATGAGGGATCAGTTGGAGATAAAATGGCTCGTCTAAAAGGAAACAAGCTTCCTTTGCCTGATGTTTTGAGGTGATGTAGTGAATTGGACTCTGAGATACATGGAGGAGATGGTCTTTTTCTTTTCCAATTCTTTTTCTGGACTTCCAAATTCCAACATATAAAATTGTTACTTATGGAAGGCCAGGTATACAGTCCTCAAATTATGCTAATGTCCACAGGTATGGGATTGAATTGGCTCAGGGAATTATGGAACTGCACTCGAAGGGAATCCTGGTTTTGAACCTAAAGCCTTGCAATTTCCTCCTTAATGAGCATGACCAAGCTGTTTTGGGAGATTTTGGGATTCCTTTTCTACTTCTTGGAATTCCATTACCCAGTTCAGATATGGTTCTCAGATTTGGAACTCCAAATTATATGGCTCCTGAGCAATGGCAACCAGAAGTAAGAGGCCCAATATCCTTTGAAGCCGATTCATGGGGGTTTGGATGCAGCATTCTGGAGATGTTAACTGGGACTCAACCCTGGTTTGGGAGATCAATAGATGAGATTTATCACTTAGTTGTAACAAAGCAAGAGAAACCGCATATTCCTACTGGTTTGCCTCCTGCAGTTGAGAATGTTATTAGTGGTTGCTTTGAGTATGACTTTCGAAGTCGGCCTTTGATGTCAGACATTTTACATGCATTTAAAAGGTAGCTTTTAATTTTGTCATTCTATATTATAAATGATTCATGGTAAATTTATATTTTAAGGAAAGACACCCTGATATTGACACCACATGAAATATGCTAAAGGTTTTCCAGTTTTGAGTCTACGCTACCTACGTCCCGGTAATAGTCATGTTAAACACTCAGTAGTAGGTTCCTTTTTGAAAGAGGGAAGGTAATGGACAGAAGTTGTTAATCAGATCTTGAATAGGATAAGTACTAGGGGAAAGGAAAAATGGATTCAATCAATGTTTTCAATCCACTATTCATCAAAAAATGTTTTCAATCCACTGTTAACCCAGAAGATCTGACAGGTTAACATGCTACCTGATGACAATTCTGGTTTGGTTCAACCTATAACCTGCTTGGTCAATGAACCATTGACGTGGAAACCTGAATCGTTGACCCATTTAGTGGGTCCGCTTTTATAATGATGATAATCATCTAAGCGTTTTCCCAACTGTATGGGGTTGGTTACTTTATATGATACTTTATCTCTTTTAATTCTTACATTGTTTTATGAGATCATGGGTTGATCTATTGGCCCAGATGGTGGAACCACTGATCCATTGACCTGGAGGTAAAAGTGGTTCAATCTCAGGGGTTGGGTTCTAGACAATGGATTCACTTGGTATGATGTGTGTGACATAGTCAGTGTGCTGGTAGTCTTCATGTAGCTGACCCCATATAGTTGGGACAAGGCTTGGATGATGATGATGAGTGTGTTGATAGGCCACCTAAGGAGAACAGGCATTTCAGATTCTATAACTTCCATTTCTTTGTTGCTTCATATAGTCTTTCCTTCTTGTCTTCTTCACTACATCTACAAGCTCCATTTGTTGCTAATTGTGATGTCTTGATTTTCATTTAATTGGTTAACCTTGACAAAAATCTGCATCTTATTCTGGAGTTTCTCTTCAGTTACATGTTTATTTTTGTGCATGCACATTGGGGGGAAATGATTCTTCTTCATCTTGATTTAATCCCTTTTAACAGTGGGCACTCCTTTTTTTTTTGATATTCTGTTATTTCCTTCATGTTCTTCTCAAGTTAGAAGTTTTTTCTTTTTTATTTTTTATTTTTTGTTTTTGATCAGTAATCAGTATTCAATTCATTAAATTACTAAGTTCCAGCATTACAAGTTGTATTCAAGGCCTTTGAAAGTGGAGGTAACTACCTCTGTACAATAAAAGTGCTATGAGAATAGATACTTTTTCCTGAAAGGAGAGATAGCCATGCGGCTTACGAAGAAGCTCTTTAGTCTGAGGGCTATAATTTAAAATATTCAAGTAACAGAAACATTTAGGGTGCTATAAATGTTCACATATTATGGTCCTATAGTATTCCTAGTTTTAGCATTGAGAATAGAGGCCCCCAATTTTTTTAAACACCCTCCTGCTTCACGTATTTCAATCAGACCATCTTCTCATGGAAGTTATCGTCATATTTGATACTTTATTTTCACCAACTTTGTTATTTTTTCTTCTTTAGGCTCCCTTCTTCTCCTGTTCGCTTTTCATTTTACTGTATATTCCTAACTGATATATTAGAAGTTAGGAATGTTGCTGGACATACATGCAAAGTCCCCTACCTGTGCTTGCCCGGCACACACAAGTAGAACCCACTCATTGCAGGCCCACTGTTAGTAATATTTCATCCATTATGCGTGTATTTATTTTACATAGTAACTTGTGATCAAATCTGCAGTTCTCAGAGTGCAGTCTACACCGACGGCAGCTGGATTGGTCTTGGAAACAGGACACTGACAGATAAAACAGTTGTTAATGGTTGGACTGAGTGGTTCCTCTCAAAGGATCATCTCCAAGTAGGTGATACAGTGCGTTCCAGGAAGTCCTCAAACTCATGCAAACACGAAAGCATGCATATTCCAGAAGGAACAGTAGTTGGTTTGGAAAGCGATACTGACAAAGATGGATTCATTTTGGTGAGAGTGCATGGAATCCATGATCCTCTGAGAGTTCACACATCAACAGTGGAGCGGGTCACCTCTGGCTTGGCAGCAGGGGACTGGGTAAGGGTGAAGGAGGAAGACAGGAAGCACTCACCTGTGGGCATTCTTCACTCCATCCAGCGAGATGGCAGTGTAGCAGTTGGCTTTATTGGACTAGAAACTCTTTTGAAGGGAAGGTTTTCAGAGCTCCAGATGGCTGAATCATACTGCGTGGGACAATTTGTGAGGCTCAAGGCAAGTGTGTTCAGCCCCAGGTTTGAGTGGCCTCGCAAAAGGGGAGGGAAATGGGCCACTGGGAGGATTTCACGGGTTCTACCAAATGGATGCCTTGTAGTTGGCTTTCCAGGCAGACTGGTGGTCAACAATTCGTGCAACAGCTTCTTAGCAGACCCAGCACAGGTGGAAGTGGTGTCTTTCGAAACAAGTCCTGGGGTGGTAAAGAAGTATCAACACCTTGAGGACTTTCACTGGGCTGTTAGGCCACTTGTAATTGCACTGGGTCTGTTCACAGCCATGAAACTAGGCTTCTTTGTTGGCAAGAGCTTGGGGAGAGGCAGGGGGAAGAAGGGTCGGGGGACTACGATACAAGGTGATGGCCAACATGTGGATGGCCAGACAGGGGGCAACACTGCATGGATTCCTTCTTCAGTGGCAAATATGCTTTTCAGGGAAGGAGTTGCTACGACTGCTAGGTAGTCCAGTATTTCCTCGGGTCCTGGTTTGCAAATTTGCTGAGGCGCTCAGAGAATTGATCCAGTGAACAAGTTTGCTATTTCAAGGCCTATGTACAATTTTACTGTATATGTGGTAGGAAGCTGGAACACTGATAGAGTGGCTACCCACCTTTAAGTGCAAAAGTATGGTTATTTGTACATAAATCTAAAGACAGGTGATTATACATGCTTATTTACAGACTGGTGCTATAACTTGTATGTGGTTTCTGTATATTCTTTCTCTGAAGGATCTGAACACCCTTGTAACAAAGAAACTAATCAATTTCTATGAACAAGTTGTGGTTGAAGGTTGACGGCAGATTCTATAGGTGATCTCTCTCACTCTCTCTCTCTCTCTCTCTCTCTCTCTCTCTCTCTCCATCATCAGAGTAGTTTAGTCATTGGTGGTAAGCAAAAGGTGTTATATGTATGGTAAACGGTCTTAAATTGATGGCCTGAAAGACCCATTTTATTGTGTTCTTCAATAAGCTTTTAGATTTAAATGGATAAGCGTGTATCATACAATCAGAGCAGTAGCTTTCTGAACAATTGCGTGTCTTTGGTATTTATCAGACCTCAAAATTTATGCAATGCTGAGCATCAAAGCTAGTTGGTTGCTTTTTTGACATCAATGAAGTTTTCTTTGGTTTATTTTTGCTTACAAAAGAAAAAAAAAAAAAAAAGAAAGAAAAGTCCTTAAGGCTGTGTTTGGTTTGAAGGAAAAAGGTAGGGAAAGGAAGGGACACCTGTACAAACCTTGTATAAAGTTTCCCTATTCCTTTCTTTGTCTTTTCTTTCAAATCAAACACAGCCTAAGTGTGAGGCTGCCAAGATCGGCACCCCACAGCATGCCCCAGGTGTGCTCCACAGCACATCCCGACCATATATCAAGAACATCTGCCCATAACAAGTACGTGAGATGTTTCCAATGCACGTTGAAATGTGCATGTGGGGTGCGTTCTGTGGACTCCGGATCTACTGCCCATGTCTACTCACAACACACTACCCTCATGAATTGGGAACATCTCCCCCTGCAATAACACTATGTAGGAGGATGAGATGTTTTCCTTGTGTGGCTGCAATGTTGTGTGGGTTGACATGGGCAGATTTTGTGTGAACAGGAAATCCGGACTCCATTTTGTGGGGCACCAATCTGAATTCATTTTACCAACAGTTTAATATCCAACTCTCAGTTTTGTTAAAATTATTTTATCAAAATGAAGTTCTAAGTTGTTATTATAATTGTTTCAGTTATGGGTATCTTTTATATATATATATATATATATACACACACACACACGAAAGGGGTGGTTTCTCATTTAGCCAACTGGCAGTAATTAGTGATTATAATTACTGATTATTACAGTAATTTAATAAATACTGTTATTAAATATATAATTAGTGATTATATACTCCCCTTTTAGTTACTGCCATTATCGATATTTATTATATATATAATTAGTGATTATATACTCCCCTTTTAATTAATGCCATTACCGATATTTATTAAATATATAATTAGTGATTATATACTCCCCTTTTAATTACTGCCATTACCGATTATAATACTGTTATCTATTTATTTTGACCCGGTTTTAATAATTACTGATTATTACAGTAATTTAATAACTATATAATTAGTGATTATAATTTGTAATTATTGTTATTATAAATATTGTTGATAAACAGATATTACTTTAATTTTATTTAAATTAAAATTATAAATACTGTTAATAAATTTAGTAACCCAGTTTTAATAGTTACTGATTATTACTGTAATTTAATAAATATATAATTAGTTAATATAATTAATAATTACTGTTATTATAAATATTGTTAATAAATAGATATTTACTTTAACTTTACTTTAAATTAAAATTATTAATACTGTTATAATTAAATACTGTTAATAAATTTAGTAACTATTATTATATTAAAAATAATTAAAAATGTTATTAAAAGTATTGTTATTGATTATTTAATAAAATATTATAATTACTGACTAATACTGATAAATACTTAATTTAATTTAATATTGGTAATTATTAATTTAATTAATATTGTTAAGAAATCATATTCATAAATTTAATAATTACTGTTACGTTAAAAATAAATAAATAATATTATTAAAACTATCATTACTAACTATTTAATAAAATAGTATAATTATTTACTAGTATTGATAAATGTTGTTAATAATTAAATATTTAATAAATAATGTTAACAAAAATCAGCAAAAATAGTGTTGTTGAATTTCTTTGGTTTAAATTTTTGGGTTTTGTGCTTTGAAGATTGTTACATAATGTTAGTTAAAAATGCTATTTGCATTTAGCTTAATGAATTGCTTCAATGTTCTAAATATCGACACGGGCCGATACACCCTTTGTTGGTGCTTTTTTTATGTTTTACTTATTTTTTGGAAATCGGTTCAGAGGGGTTGGTTCAAGGCCTGGTTACCCTTTGAACCAGTGGCTGACCCGAAATAACCTCTGTAGGGGTGTATTGGGAAGCCATTGACACGATATGTATTGGCCATACGGGCCGATACGCCCTGTGTTGGTGCTTTTTTTATGTTTTACTTATTTTTTGGAAATCAGTTCAGAGGGGTTGGTTCAAGGCCTAGTTACCCTTTGAACCAGTGGCTGACCCGAAATAACCCCTGTAGGGGTGTATCGGGAAGTCATTGACACGATACATATTGGCCATACGGGCCGATATGTGCGATACTTTGAACCTTGAATTGCTTTGGTTTATATTTATAGATTTTGTGCTTTGAAGATTGTTACATATTGTAAGTTAAAAATATCGCTATTTGATTTTTTTTTTTTTTTTGAAAATTGATAATTGTTATACCTAAAATTGTCAAATAATGTAACAATAACAATTGCCAAATAATTATAAAAATTATCAAATATAAATTAAAAGAAATTACCATTATTAGACATAAACTACCAATATTTATAAAAAAATTTACTAAAAATAAATCAAAAGAAATTATCACAAATTAGAAGACTTTAGGATGATAATTACTTGAAATTTTCATATATTATAATCCTAAATAATTAAAATGATTTGCCAAAATTTATCATAAATTAGTAGAAATGTCCAAAATAGCCACTAAATTACATAAAATTGATAAATTACTATAATTTACCAATAAACTATCATATAATAAATATAATATATTAGTATATATTTACCAAGAAATTAGTATATAATAGAAATTACCAGAAATTAGTAGAAATTATATAATATGGATAATTTCCACTAATTGACCAATAAACTATCATATAATAAGTATAAAAAATAAGTATATATTGACCAAGAACTATCATAAATTAGTATAATAGAAATTACCAGAATTTAGTAGAACTTAGCCAAAAATAACCACTAATTTCCATAAAATATTATATTTACCAAGAATTACATAAATTATTATATAGTAGAAATTACCAGAAATTAGTAGAACTTAGGATGATAATTACTTCAAAATATTAAATAATATGAACCTAAATAAATTACAATAATTTGTCAAAAATATTATGCTGATTACTAATTGGGTTGGGAGTTGGGACCGGTACACTCTGGGTCAAGCCAGATCCGACCCATTGACATCTCTAACTCAAACTCAGAATGAGGAAGTGGGGCGAGTGTAGACTGAGCAAGAAGATGACGCATGTATGCAGCCGGTCTCATCAGTGTTTAAGGCCTTTGAAACCTCTGTGGAGCAGCACTAGTGTCCATCACTCCATCCAATCCACAAATGCTTCAAAGGTCTTAACGTTGATGAAGATTCTGCTTCTACCTTCTATTTTGATGAGGGCGGATTTGGCACTCCAATGATATTGTAACACATGGCACCTCAGAACAAGTAGGTGACACCCGGAACCACTTAGGCAACAATTTGCCTTAGCCAAGTTGATGGTGTTCCACTTGACGGCCTGACATAGGCGCGAACTGGCGGGCTAGACCTAGCGTGACCTGGTGGCCTGGCATAGGAGCCAATCTAGTGACCTACAAGACATGTTCGCCGATAAATTCGGCATGTATATCTTAACACTTCCACGACCTTGGAAGTTGGCTCACGTGCCGAACGATCCGGAGGGTGGTCAACGTGCATAGCGATTGTCTCAGGGAATCTCAAACCACTTAGACGACTTTCGAAAATCTTGGATGCGGTGCGTGAAGCCCACGCCAAACTATGCCTATATAAATGCACCAACCCCAATGACATGGGGGGGGGGGGGAAGTAATCATATTCTAGCTCTCATATTTTGTGATTTTTAGCTTGCGGTCTACTATGATAGTAATGACTTAAGCATCGAAGCGACCTCGCTGGGTTAGCCACCCAGGGTCATCGGACATTGTTTCCTTGCAGGTCTCTAAAGAACTACAAAGCTCAACAATCAATCCAGCTTGCCACCAGGCAGCTCGTCACCTAACATGCCTAGCTCGGCCCAGTCAGTTCGGCACCTAACCTGCCTAGCTCGGCCTGATCAGCTCGGCATCCAGGTCCTCATCCAGCAAAAGTTCATTTTGGCCTCTGAGTCATCGACCACTTGAAAGCAGACAAAATGACGATGTACATAATACAAAAAACTGATACATCACCAAAAATTAATTCATCACATTCTTTTTTCTTACCGCTTACCATATTCTCTCTTGATTCCATTCCGGCCGGTAAGAACATCTTTTTGTTAGATTTTCTTTTTCAGAGAAATACATCATGTGTTTTTATGCATATTTGGACCGATTTGATCACCTAAAAAACTATAAATTTTTCAAGAAGTAGGCTGGTTGGAGCGAATTAATGGCGGAATTTATATCCTGCTGGAACTAGTACTAGTAGCATCACAACTAGTTGCAATTTTTTTTTTTTATTCATTGACATGCATTAACAATTCAAATCTCCAACTTTCTTTATATATAAAATTTGTCCTGCTTTTATCTATAACTAGTTACAATGGAAAGATTGATTTTATGATTGCCGAAACAACATAAGACCAGGACTAAGATGAATTGTTTATTCAACTTTTCGGTGTTGCATTGATTTTAATATTTGAGCACTTGTATGAGCTTCATACCAAACAATCTAATGACCACCAGATGTGCCCAGTTATTCTTTTCAAGCAATTTAATGCAAGAGAACAGCCATTTATTTTTCAAAGTCTATCCATTTGATCCAAGGGTTAATGGATCTCAGTCTTTCTACCCTTGTCCAAAATCAATCGACAGACGAAGACCGTTACAATTTGGGGCTAGAATTCATTGAACTAATTGGAAGAGACATTATGGAAGCTGCGAACTAGACACCCGGTCCGGCCAGGCCCACAGAAGGAGCACTCAATTTTACTCATACTTTAATCTACTCTGCCCCATTGTCATGTAAACTGTAAAGTTGTCACAAAGATAATGATAAGAGTCCTATTCAAATTAAATTATTTATAAATCTACAAGAAAGAAAGAACCAATTAAAACAAAGCGGTTAACATTTTTTTTTATTCTATCTCAATTTTCAATAACCAGTGAGATGTACTTTCTCAATGACCTAAATCATGGTTTTGAAAACTGGATCGGACCGGATGGTTGGACTGGGAACTGGTTAGGTGATCGGTTCTGTTTTTCCCAAAAACCAGATTTCCACCCAAAGCCATTGATTTTGGTCAGTGAACTGCTGAACTGGGCATTAATCGTTCGAACGGTTTTGACAGTTTTTCCTTTTTTTGATTTTTTTTTTATTTTTTGTCAGAACGGGCTGAGCGTTCGGTTCAAATGGTCAGATCATTCGACCCGATAACCGGACCCCTGACTGGTTCGATCATTGGGTCGGTTTTAAAAACCATGACCTAAATAATCTCTTCTCCTAAAATTTCTTCTAAACTACCTTCCCCACTTTCTCCAAAATTATCTCTGATGGAGGTAGATTTGGCCCGACCCCTTGGTTGTGCGACACGTGGAAGAAACCGGGGTGACCTGGCAGGAACGTCAGCTCGGCACTGCGACATAGCACAGCCATATCCCAAGAAGAGGCCCTAGCTCCTAAATTCCCCAAGAAGAGGCTCGAGCCCCCCAAAAGGAACCCACACTTCCTGGGAGGTAAAACCCGAGCTCTCCCTAAGAATCTCGAGGTTAACAGAGAAGCCCGCAAGGGGCAGAGCACGAACTAGCCCACCTCGGGTCAGTCTGGACCATATACCGGCACCTCAGGACAATAGGACATACTCCCATTCGAACTCAAAACTTCACCTCGTGCACCACTCCGGCACCTCAGCTCCAGGTCACACAACTGTGAAACCGTACCTTGAGGCAGCACGCCTGATTGGTTTGGATCTGACAGATGGCAATCGCGTCGTAACGGCCACCTGCTACCGCCATCTCAGTTGTGGCAGAGACATCCCTGACAGAGAGGACAGTGGCGGTTATGTCTGCCCCCCCCCCCCCCCCCCACACACACACACACACGCACACATAGAGGCAGTTATACCTGACTTGGCAGAAACTTGGGAGTGAGTGCACCAGGTGGTTATAAAAGACCTTCTTCTCCAGAGAAAGAGGTATGTGATATTTGTGCTTTCTGGTCTTGAAATCTCTTATTTTCCCTTGCCTTCTCAAGAGTATTAACTTGAGCTTCGGAGTATTCCTACCGGGTTCCTCCCCAGAAATCTCCAATTTCTTCCTTGTTTCAGGCACCTTCGACTCCGTAAGAGGCAAGGTTACCGACAGCTAAGACCAACCGGATTGTCCACCATCAATCTCTAATTCCTATTTATCTTCTAAATTATCCCTAATTCCTATTTATCTCCAAAATGATCTTTAATTTAGTAGGGAGTTTCTCTTCTAAATTATCTTTTTCCTATTTATCCTCTCCCCTACTTTTTATCTATATCTATCTAAAGAAAGTTTGGATTAAAAAATTTAATTATTTAAATATTCTAATAAATATATATAATAACTTTAAAATATTTATTAAAAACACAAAAAATAATTTTATATTTTTACAAAATATATCACAAAATCATGTACTAACAATTTCAATTATGTTTTTCCAGATTATTAATTTAAATGTTTTTTAAATATTTAATAATATGTAATAGCTTTATATAAATAAAGATCAAATAACAAAAAATAAATATTTTATAAATTATTTAAATATTTAAATAACTAAATATTTATTATAATTAGATTTTAAATAGTTAAAATAACAAAATTATGTAATAAATTTAAAAAGTTTATTCAAAGTAGAAAAATAATTATAACATAATATTGAAATTAATAACAATTTAATATATTGCAAAATTAATAATGATATTATGTAATGATAGTATAAATTAAGATTTTATGGATAATTAAATTCAATAAATAATTAATATTTTAAAATTTAAATATTTTACATATTATTTACGTATTTAAATAACTAAATATTTTAAGTAACAAAACATTTAACATAACTAGATTTTAAATAGTTAAAATAAAGAAATTTTGTAATAAATTAAAAAATATATATAAAAAGTAGAAAAACAATTATAACATAACAATTTAATATTTTTACATAATATTGTAAATAAATAATTTCACCTATATCAAGTAATAATTTGAGAAAATAACTTTCAAAAAAACAATATTTATTAATAATAATTTAAACTCTTAATATGTATTTATTATATAATTATATACTAAAATTAATATTTATTGTCTTTTGTGATAAATGTATTTTCAATTATTATGTATAAATTTATTTTGTTTTGTTATTTGACAGAAAACTTTCAATAATTATTGTACTTATTGTATTTATTGTATATTTGTTATAAGTTATTGATTAATATTTATTAGAGATTAAACTATCATTTGAGATTATACTATTTATTGACTAAGTTAATATATTTTTAGTACTTATTGTATTTTTCAATAATTGTGTATTTTTGCTATAATTTTTCAAAAATTATCAGAGATTAAACTATTGTTATTTTTCAGAGATAAGACTATTAATTTAATTGAAATAATGAATGTTCATGAGTTGGTTCGGTTTGGTCGTAGGCTATTTGGCCAACCAAATTGACCAAGTTAGGTTAGGGAGTTGGTCAGCTGAAACCGACTAATCTTTTGTGAAAACCGACCCACTCAAGTTGTATCGATTTGGGTCGACTTTTTTGGTTTGGCCAGTCTATTTAAAAGAAATATGGGAAAATTCCCACTTTTCCATATTAAAAATTATATTTAAAATATATGATATTAATATACATCCACGGTGAGGTCGTTTGATTTTGGTCGGTCTACAAATGGCCAATATGAAACTGATCCAACTTGGTTGAATTGGAAAGTTTTTGAACGAAAGCCAATTTAAAATACTAGAAAACTGACAAACTCGAGTCGAGTTAATCGGGTTGGTCGATTTCATTAGTTTGATAAATAAACCTAACTGAAATTAATTGTTGTTATTTTTGAATTATAAAAAATTTATTAAAAGTAGTATATAAAATATGAATAATTATTAATTATTTAAAAAGTAGAAAATATAAAACAATAGTATATTGTCATGTGTTTCTATTTGGGTCAATTATTAAAACACACTTTTAGGGATGGCAATTTTCCCCATGCTCGACGAGGACCTGACTTCCCCAACCTGATGGGGCTGGGGATGGGGATTATTTTGGCTGGGTGGGGGTGGGGACAAGGATTAATAGGAATCCTTGGTCGAGGTTGGGGTCGAGGTCGAGAATGGGGATTGAGGTCCCCGTTATATATTATATATCAAAACATATTTAAAACATTATTTATAATTTAAAAAATAAATTTATTTAAAAAAATACTATTATTTGAAAACATTTTGGGAATTTGGGTCCCCACAGGGAACCCATCCCCATCGAGGATCGGGAATGGGGGTTAATTTCAGAATCGGGGTTAGGGACGGGGAATATGATCCTCACCCCGTTGCCATTTCCACACACCTTGTAGTTTTACATATTTACTTAAACATACCTTACAGTTTTCATTTTACTAAAACATCCCATATATTTTACAACTTATTTACTTAATCAACATTTCATTAAAGAGTTTTTGTTTTGCCATTAGGCCCATGACTTTTTATTCCAAAAATAGCCTTAACACTTTTGTGTATAAAAAACAAAATTGACCAAATATAGCCAATAGAGTGGTTGCCCGTGTCTTATTAAGGGCAAAAATATTTATATTTTCTTTTGCTTAAATTTATTTAAATGAACAATAGGGTCAACATTATCATTTTCCATTGTCATCTAATGGAAGATTGATTAAATCCATTGCAAATTATAAGTGGTGTTTTAGTAAAATGCTAACTATATGGTAGATTTTAGTAAATCCATGAAAGTATAAGGGTTATTTTCATATATGACCCTTTCTATTATTTACCTTTCTCTTAATAAATCCCGTTCACCGAATGTGTCCCTGCTAGTATATATATTAAAACAAAACGATCAGGAAATTTTCTCCTTTTTTGATTTTTTTTATTTTTTTATTCGATGTCATTTTCAAAACAACCAATGAGATGCACCTTCTCAATAATCTAAATAATCTCTTCTCTTAAAATTTCTCCTAAACTACCATCCCCACTTTCTCCAAAATTATCTCTAATTCCCATTTATCTTCTAAATTATTTCTAATTCCTATTTATCTCCAAAATTATGTCTAATTTAGTAGAGTTTCTCTCCTAAATTATCTATAATTCCTATTTATACTCTCCCCTAATTTTTATCTATATATGTATCTAGAGAAAGTTTTGATTAAAAATTTAATAATTATTTAAATATTCTATAAAACTATATAATAAATTTAAAATATTTATTTAAAATATAAAAAATAATAATTTTATATTGCTACAAAATATATCACGAAATAATGTACTAACAACTTTAAATTATGTTTTTCTAGATTATCAATTTAAATGTTATTCAACTGTTTAATAATATGTAATAGCTTTAAATAAATAAAATTAAAATAAAAAAAATTAAAATATTTATAGATCATTTAAATATTTAAATAACTAAATATTTATCATAACTATATTTTAAATAGTTAAAATTAAAAAAAAAACATGTAATAAATTTTGAAATTTTTTTCAAAGTAGAAAAATATTTATAACATAATATTGAAATTAATAATATTTTAATATATTGCAAAATTAATAAGAAATTATGTAATAATAGTGTAAATTATGATTTTATGGATAATTAATTTCAATAAATAATTAATATTTTAAATTTTAAATACTTTAAATATTATTTAAGTATTTAAATAAAAATTTAATATTTTTACATAATGTTATAAATAACTAATTTCACTTATATGAAGTCATCATTCGAGAAAATAGCATTCAAAAAAGTAATATCTATCAATAATAATTTTAAACTCTTAATCTATATTTATTTTATTTTAGTACTTATTTATTGTTTTTTGTGATAAGTGTATTTTCAATGATTATGTATAAATTTATTTTATTTTGTTATCTAACAGAAAACTGTCAATAATAATTGGAGATTAAATTACTATTATTGAAAATTTTAAATTGATTAATATTTATTAGAGATTAAACTGTTATTTGAGATTATACAATTTATTGGCTAAATTAATATATTTTTAGTATTTATTGTATTTTTTCATTATCAATATATTTTCAATTATTATGTATTTTCGTTATAAATTTTCAATAATTATTGGAGATTAAACAATTACTATTTATCAAAATATGAGACTATTAATTTAGATGAAATTATAAATGTTCATGAGTTGATTTAGTTTGGTCGTTGGCCAACCAAATTAACATGGTCGGGTTAAGGAGTTGGTCAATTGAAACCGACTGACCTTTTGTGAAAATCGACCCACTCAAATTGTATCAATTTGGATCGATTGTTTGGTTTGGTCAATCAGTTCAAAAGATTTAAACGTAAAAATTAAATTAAATTTTAAAAATTATAATGTAATTATTAAAAAATATATTTAAAAATTAGATTTTTGATATACAACCTTTTAAACTAAAAAATATGAAAAAATTCTCACTTTTCCATATTAAAAATTATATTTAAAATATAAAATATTAATATATATCCATGGATAGGTCATTCGATTTTAATTGATTTACAAATGGCCAAAGTGAAATTGATCCAACTTGGTCAAATTGGGAACTTTTTTAACCAAAACCAACCTAAAATACTAGAAAACCAAGTAAAGTCAAGTTGATCAAATTGATCAATTTGATGAATAAACTTAATTAAAATTAAATATTATTATTTTTGTATTATAAAAAATATATTAAATATTAAAGTCAACAATGTCATTTTTACTATCATTTAATGAAAAATTGATTAAATCCATTATAAATTATAAGTCATATTTTAATAAAATTTTAATTATAAAATAAATGTTAATAAATCCATAAAACTATAAGAATTATTTTAGTAAATGACCCTTTCTATTATTGTGTGTTGACATTGTATTTTCCTTCATTTTCTTTGTTTTTTACCCAAAAAAAAAACTTTTTATACAAAGCTAAAATCCAATTGAGAATGTAAAAATATGAACTTTTTATAACCTGCCTTCACATAAAACCTAAAAGCAGCATCAATTAGCAATGACCACTACGCCTTTTTTTTAATACAAATGAATATTCACACACTTGATCCTTTCCCAAACAATAAAACGTTAACTAAAATTAGGAACCGGAATTCTTCCAGTTTCTATTTCTTTATTAAAATACGTCGGGATGGAAACGCCCTGGAATGGAACTGCTCTGCTGAGCCTGCCTCAGATGCATTGTCAACGCATAGTTATTTATCTGCAATGACAAGGAAACAACCCTGATGTCAGAAATCAGCAATAAAGGTAGCCAGGAACATGCACACATATGAAAATGCAAGAATGCAGTAAGGGGGAACATTTTCCCCCTTCCACCTTTGGAATTCTCTTAAAAGGCTTGTGAGTAGGGGTGTCAATGGACCCGTTTTGGTTTGAACCAATAAGACATTGGATTGGACCTAGTCCGTCCCTAATGAATTTATATTGGTTTGAGCCAATATCTGATTCATTGATAGAAAGATAAGAACACAGGTGTCAATGGACCAGGTTTAAGTTGGAACCAATCTAAATTAACATGAATTTGAACAGATTGGACGATTCAGTCTCAGACATTGAACTGGACCGGTCCAAAATGGTACAAAATATTCATTGGACTGGATTGGACCAGGTCCATTTGTAATGGACTCGCATTGGACAGGATGGGATTGGACCAAATCCAGGTTTAAGTAGATATTTGATGTGACAAGTCAGGAAAGAAACGCAGAACACCCATGTAATGGAGTCATGGGCATGGAACAAAATATCGAATTAATACTATTGCTTTTTTTTTTATTTTTTCTTGTTTTTATCAAGCATGAGAGAGATGCCTTCTATCATCCCTAACTTTAAAAACCCTCCGATCTGGCGTTGGTGGTCATGGGTCACCATTACCACCAACGCAGATATTTTGATCCTTGACCATTGGCTGGTCTACAAGTTGTCCCAAATAGAAGACCTATGACCAGCCTCTCTTGTATTTGATTCATGACTTCTGGAGGAACTATAAATCATAAAATTCCAAGATAGTCATTCTAATTTGATTGAATATCCTGACCTCAAGCGTCTTTAACTGCTCCTGGCACTGACACACCAGCTGCTTCAGATGCTGCAACTCCTGGTTTCGATCATCAAACTCTTTCTGACGTTCATGCTGGATAGCCACTGCTCGCTTGAGAATGTTGTTCTCTCGAATCAATACTTCCATCTGTTCCTTCACCATCATATTTTCCTAACAACGGCACACTATATAAGTACTATGCCTTGGAAAATAAAGTAAAGCATTTAACAGCAAAGTTTTGAAAGGTATGGACACGACAAATAACTACCTTTTGAAAACTTTGTACTGCCTCAGAACCCACACGGGCATATATATTCTTCTCCAAAACCTCAAGCACTCTAGAGGCCCGGGCCCGGGCATCATCTATATTAGAAGCACTCATCATTTCTTTAACAAACAGCTCCACCCACTCAGCGCCATCCATTAGGAGGTTGTTTGAAGGCAGTGGCTCCTCAGAAGATACAATATCTTCAGCAGTACTCAATACACCTGCTAAATTTTATCATTCCTCAGTCAAAAGTAAAAAGATGCAAATCCTAAACAGTGAATGCATTAAATGATCTGGTTCTAATATATAAAGGCACTTTGAAGAAGAAGCTCATCTCATCAGTTTCAATCTCCAAAAAACCTAGGTCACCAAAATCCTTATGTTTGCAGATTTTAACTCGACTACTAGATTATATTTCTTGGAGTCTAACTCTTCCTATAAGACGTTCCTCTCTCAAATACTCTTGGAGTAGGACAACCATTCACCTTGGTTCTTGGTCATTATATAAGATGCAGGTCAGTATAAGTGTCCATACCTTAAAGGATTCCCAAGTTGAGAACAAATACTCCTGATCAATTGCAAGTTGAATTACCATGATTTAATAGTTAACATCAACTTTTAATATGATTTTTTTTTTATTAACCAGATCAAGTTAGAATGAATTTACTCAAGTACTCTGGATATACAATCATCATCTAAGCACTTCCTAGATGAGGACTAAACAGGTTAAGGATTGTTAACAAGGTTTATCTCAAGATTTCCCATAAAGATTCTTCTGGATATAGTTTAGACACATCAACTTCTTTCATTAACCAGATCATGGAGAATCAATTTACTCAAGTATTCTGGATATACAATCATCTAACCACCACACAGATGATATGAGAACTAAACAGGTTAAGGATTGTAAACAAGGTTTATCTCAAAGCTTCCCATAAAGATCCTTCTGTAATCCTGGCAAATATGCATATTGTTAAACACGCCTTACAAAGATACTATTTAGACAGAAATATATTGATTAGCATTGTTTTCTATAGTTTCTTCATCTGGCTCTGAAACTTTCAATGCACAAATTTGAATGGGAGACTGAGGCATGCTGATTAATTTAATGATATCTTGCATTGCTAGGATATCAGACATCATATTTTTTTAGTAAATAACCTATGATACCTGGATACCTGTACAAGTGTGTGTCATCATGTCAGATACTTCAACTTCAAGTATAAATTTTGTATCCAATACCATATCCTCACCACATTTGAGTAACATAGTAATTAATATGTTGAAAAAATCACTAGAAGTTTCTTATCGAAGTAGCACCTCAAATATGAGACATTCCTTTTCTCATTTGAAACTAAATTAAAAACATGTAGGTGGAAAAATAGCCACCAGATAACAATTGCAAAACAAGATCTTAATGGGAATTTTACGTGCTTGGTCAAATTCCTTCAGATCACGGATGATAAAAATCAATTGAAAGTTAGAAACAAAAGGGCCACAAAATCAAAATAGTTCAACTGAAAACCATAACAACAACAAATGAACTCAATGAATCCATCATCGTACAATTAGGGTGAAAATTTTCTTGTTCTTCCTAACTTGATAAAAACCCCATTAAGAAAAACTTATGTTTTCCATATAAGCACAAAATGGGGCTAAATAGGCAAATAAATGTCAAAGTCTCCTCACACTTGATTGTTACAAACCAAAAACCAATATCCAGCAGGGAAGTGTAAAATATTTATGTAGAAGAAAAGCCTACAATCAAAAAATTATGTTCAATTGAGCTACTTAATTAGACCAAACTATCATTTGCATACCTTGTGGTGATAATTGAGCATTTTCAATATTTCCATCAGGCTCAGCAGCAGCACCCAAATTGCCATCCCCGGACTCTAAACAAAGTTCATGCAGACTCCTGATAGCAGAATCTAGATCATTTCCACATTGCTCCAGTGCTTTTTCAAGAAGCTGTAAATGGATATTAAATGATTAGTTATTCAAACCAAGCACCCAAATATTTGCAGACTAGCACAGTAAATTCGCATGTCATATATTCTCTCCATGAGTTTATGACAATTCTATTTTCAAAGAAAGAAAAGAAGAACTAAATCATGCCACCTAACACAGAGAAAGCCTTGAGAAAAGTGATATCACCCTTGTAATTATCTCACATTTTCCAAACTACAGGGGCATATCCCTTTTCTCACAAAACGACAACATTCAAAAACAATATTTGTCTACCAAAAGATCTTAAAGGATTAAACCACCAGAATTTTTTTTCTCAAGAGATTAACAGCTAGATGAAAGGCAAGAAAATACTTAGAACATAATTGCTGTTATTATCATTAATTCATCACCATGAAGATTGAGAAATTTCAAAACATTGAGAAGGTTCAGTATATTTAGCATAACAAAGCTAAATCTAATCAGTGCAGTTGAAGAATCATTTAGGTATCTAATATGTAATTGCCTAGGCATTTTGGAGCCCTTTCAATTAGGCAACCAACTACAAGTATATTGTGGATGTAAGCATCTTAATGGAGGGAAATACTTAATTACACCATGTTCATGTATTGATGCGAGTATGTGTAACCCATTTCCAGCCAATAAGAGTGAATGTAAGGAAAAAGCTTGATGTTCATAGTTCTTATGTCTATAATAATGTGCTTTCCTTTAAACTGGAAAGATTATTAAAAAAACCTTGTCATTATTTATGAAAAAAAAAACAGAGTAAGTTGACATCTCATCATTTATTAATTTAAGTTGTAGTTTAATAGTTTATAATTAACAAGAAATTCCATAATGTTTATACATGGTTATATGCATGCCTTTTTTATAAAGCATATTCGTAAAATAAGTATACAACTATATATCCACTTTTTTTGATAAATTATATATCCACTTTTTCACCTAAACATCTACTCACCTTGCAGGCCAAAATAACAAAGCGCTACCTAGTTACCTCAACTACAGGAATCGAATCACAAAACAAAAATAAATAAATAAATAAATAAATTGAGCCATCCCCAATCACAAAGAAGCTCCAGCTGCCAAGTCGGAAATCATCAAAACTTAACTTCATGAATCTTCTTGAGAAGAGAGAGAGATCAAACTTATTTGAAAGAGTAAAGAGGAAGACAATATTAGTTCTTCTTAACCCTCTTGATGCTACAACATCTAACAAACATTGGACCCCTCTAAAGCAAGAACCATTAAGAAACACCACATCCCCCTCCCCCCAAATACAAAAGGCACCAGAATATTAAACTTCAAACCTTCAATCCGTTCTCATCTTCAAGTGACTCATAGATAATAAGAGAAGTTAACATTTCTGAAAGATATACCACAATTCCAAGATATAGTCCATTGCAATTGGACAACCAAAGCAATAAACAAGAAGAGAACAAGTATATTTACAGAACCAACTCTAATTTGCTACTCCCTAGCCTAGCGACCAATCACTTGATAATGAGGTGATCCACTGGTTGTATTTCCTCGCAGGGCATCATGCCATTGCCATCATTGGAGAAAGCACCCCCCCGCTTCACCACTTTTTTTTATCAGCAACACAAAATTGATTCATTAGATTAAAAATAGAGATGCAACAAAGAGTTGTGGGCACAAAAACAAAGTACACCCAGAAACTATTCACTAATTACAGCTTCACCACTTTCCTGAATAAAAGCTAAAAAGACGAGTTAACTTTCAAGCGCCATCACCCACATAAAGCCATCGCGAAGCAAACAGGCTTCCAAAGGCTCTTAATGTCTCCAGAATTGTTTTCCCTCAATAACTCTCTTAATTAAATTCATTTCTACGGGATAATTATCAGAAGAGCATGACAAACCTCAGAACCCTGGAAATATTAGCGCATCATGTCTAAACAGAGGTTTAAAAAGATCATAAGCACCAATTTTGTTCCTCAGGAAATCTAAATACAAGTAGAAGCAGCCAAGCAGGAGGAAAATTGCAAAAAAAAAAAAAAAAACATTTTTATTGGATTTCAAAAAATATATATAAATATTTTCTATCATTTCTATCATACTGGGGGAAAACCCTTTTTTCGTCATCAGCAATTCATACGAAAAAATTTAAACTTTAAACATTGAAAAGACCTTATAAGGCTCTTTTTTTCCTCGAAAATAATCTAACGCCGGAACGAACGCAATAAAAAATAAATCAAATAAAATAAAAAGCTACAAACCCCGAGCAATCAGAACTGACATTCAAAAAGAAAATTGAACAAAGAAAGATAGAGATTAAACAAATAAGCAACCTGATCATCCATGCCAGGGAAAATAGCTCTGAGATGATTGAGCAAAGGCGTAGAATCGGCCGACGAAGGAGACGACGACAAGGCAGCAGAGATGGGTCTAGGGGGAGAGAATCTAATCGGAGAAGTAGAAGAGGAGCAACGGATTCTCTTAGAAGAAGAAACAGGGGTCGTTGTTGGCAGGTCCTCAAAGAAAGATCTCTTGCCACACACTATGGCAGACATGTTGCTATAGTCTGCTCGTCTTCTGAACTCGCAGCGAATCCTTCGCTCCCCCCCCCCCCTTATAACCGTCTCCCCTCGTCCATGCAGATTCACAGTCGATGATCCCTCCCTCCTCTTCCTCCGACTTTTATTCTCAATCTTTGAATACCACGACGAAGACGATGACGATCGGGGAGGGTAGGGGGCGTTAGGGTTTCTGAGAAGCTGCTTCTTAACTCTTAACTCTTCTTCTTCGTTTGGTCCGTCGAGTTAAATGCGATTCAAAGCTTTTTGGTTCATCAGAATCAAAGTTTGGCTTCTCAACTTTTTATTCTCTCCAGGTTTCGCTTTCGCTTTCGCCCTCCGTCTCTCTCTCCTTGAACGGATGCCTTCCGTATTTATAGGCGATAAGCACCTAAGCGGTGCCTTGTCAGGGGTTAACTCGACTCGATAGTCAACTCAATACTGAGTTACTGAGAAACGTTTTAACTTGTCATCAATCTGGACTATTAGGTTTTGGTCAACCACAGAAATTCAATTGATTGGACGGCTTCGATTGATTATGAATTTCAAGTAAATCTAGGTCTAATGCATAATGAGGAGAGATGGGTTTGGGCTTCTGGGCCCAAATTTGCCGCCTATCATTCTTTGTTTGGTGTAGATGCTAATACCTAGTAGGGGTGTTTTTGTTCCGATCCGGTCCAGATGGGCCAGTCATTCTCATTTAAATTCATTGGTAATACAAATTTTGCATCTCAAGAATTAATGCAAAATTTGTCCCCACTCTCATGTAGTGGGGACATATCATCTTGCTACTTACCTAATCCTCAAACAAATAACCCTCTTACCTCCATTCTTTCTTTTTTTTATTTGATGTCATCCTCCTGACCTCCATTTCCTATTTTATTTCCCACAAACAAATAAAATAAAAGCAAAATAAACCAGAATTTGCATTCAACCATTTACACTCGTTTGCATTTACACCACTACAAACAAACTGAGCCTAAGGCTTAATTTGGAAGGAGTATGAACGTAAATATGCAGAGTGCAAAACCTTATATTTTGTATTAATGTGTATGTATTTGCATTGTATATATATTTATATTTGTATTCTTTCCAAACTGAGCTTACTAAAAAAAAAAGTAATTGGATAAGTGTTTTAAAATTTGACTTTGAGGCTGAATGCCTCCATGTTGCAATCAATGGTTTAACCAATTATGTCAAACTATGATATGTCAGCATATATACATAGATACATACATATAAGTATATATTCTACACATAATATATGTATCATTTTATGTTTAATTTATATTTATATTTTTATTTATAAAAATATTAAATTTTGGGATTTGATACCAAAAAATGGAGGTTTTGGCAAAAAAAAATAATAATAATAGCGAGGCAAGGCCCAATAAATCCCTGGAATGCATATATCTTGGAAAGTTACTCCAAATCGATATAAAGATTAGTTAAACCAGACAATTGAGTGCAAAGCTATGGCCTCAAAAAGTTTGAAGATATATTGGGTATGCAACCTGTGACCTAGTGAATGGATTAAACGGATCAATGGCTCTATCACCAAGGTCAGACAGTTTATGACCATGTCAATGATTTTTTTTATTAAACCTCAGGTTTAGGGAAACTAAACCAAAATAAATAGTCAGATTATGACCATATCAACGATTTTTATCAAACCCCGGATTTCAGGAAATTAAACCAAAATAAATAGCCAGGTAGTTCAAACAATTTCAACCATTTGAGTCAAGGAAAAGTTGAAAGCACTAGTATCAAGTTTTTTTTTCTTGTTTGCTAGATGAAGGAAATACTTATATCATAGGTAAGAACATATGGTCTAATACAAGAGGAAGCTGTATCAAGTTAGGTTCTATGAAAATTCGAAGTATATGTGAATTTTGTATCTGATTTAAATTTACACGAGTGTTTGTAAATATGATTTGAACCCTTGCCTATGCATAATTTGCACCTTTAGTTTCATTTGCATGGATAGAAGTGCAAATATTGCACTTCAAAAACTAATGTAAAACTTGCACCGCCTTCCTCCGGTTGAAAAAGTAGAACCACATCAATTTACGTCTCATTCTACTCATTTCGTACAAACAACCTTCCTTATATATTCATTTACTCTCATATAAGGTGGGGATCACATCATTTTCTTTCAATTGTATTCCTTCAAAACAAACAAAAGAAAGTATGTATAACCTAAAACAAAAATAGAGCACAATTTAAGTGAACTTATTTGCACGAGTATAGAAATTTGCATGATAAACAAACAAAAATTAAGATTTAATACTATTTTCAAATATCAAAAAACCATTATGGGGTGTTTAACAACATGGTTGGTTTTGTTTTTGTTGCTTCAAACCTTTAAGGTAGAATAAGGTACTAGGCTAAACCCGACCCTTCCCAACCCACATATTGTTGGAAGACATATGAACTTATGTACTATATGTTGTCTATAATAATATTTTGAATTTTATGTGAAGGATAATTAATAGTTTATTTGTTTTTATATGTTTAATTAAATAATTGTGAATTTTAATGTTTGTCCATGCTATTTTAATTGTTTATTTCTTATATAATACAAGAAACAATAAAAAATTAGGTGCAGGTTGCCAAGTTCTAGACTCAACCTGCCAATTCGACCCACCCCACACTCTATGGGGAGGGTGGTGAGGAAGGGTTTTGCATTTTCATATGCAAAAAGAATTTAGATTCTCAAAATCTAACATGCTATGAGTTTTGGGAAGGGTACGGATTGGGAGGTTTAGGGAGGCGGGTGGAGTCTAGAATTTACAAAACTCTCCATGAACTTGCCCTATTGCCATCCCTATATGCCAAGGTGGGGAAAGTGCCAATGAATAGGTATAAATGCGTAAGAGAGCCATACCCTCTCTCTCTCCTTGCATATGATTATTGAATGTAAGCTGAGAGACTCAATAACATCTTCCCATGTTGTCCGAGCTAGCACCTTGTGGTCAAATATCACTCTAACAATTTTTTTTTTTTTTTGAAAACACCCTTAATCAAATCCATTCAACAAATTATTCAGTTACGTCATATTCGAGATTGGGAATCAGGAAGCCATGAGGTAGAGACCAAGTTACACAGGAAGAACAGGAAATTTCTATTATTCCCTTTGAGGTCTGTAAAATGTCCATAATGCCCTTAAAGATGCACCACAGAAAGAACAAAACCAACCATGTTATCAAACACCCCTTAATTGCTACTTGCCAAAAAAAGGGAAATATTGAAGATAAAGCTAATGTGGTAGATTTAACGATGATTCATTTAGAAAGAAAACAACTAGCGTGCGAGGCCTTGCTATGCATATGCAGGGCGAGTGTTATATGGAAAGCTATGGGCACAAGCTTGGATGATTCTTGATTGAATATCTGGGAGATTAAAAATGAAGGAAAAAATTAATATAAGTAATTAAAAATCTAATTGAATTTCTAGCATCTATTAGCATATGATTCAAAAAGAAAAAAAAGAAAAAAAATACTGATAATGTATCTGTTCATTATTGGAAAACTAAATACAGTTTCAAAATCTGATGCTTAAACCCTTTGAAATTGATAAATCAATATGCTCTTTTCTACTCAAGAGAGAAACACCAAGAGGAAGAAAGCAGCACAATTGGAAATCGATATCACTCATCAAATGCAATCTAAGATCTATAATCCAACATTGCAACTAATAACATATCCATCATGTCCTTCAATACTACAGCAACAAATCATTAAAATATATTTATTACAACATCTCTTCCCTACCCAAAGTAGAGAAAAAAAGTGATCAAGTTCTAAGAACCATTCAAGCAGGAAGAGAAAAAGTTGTATATAAATATTTCAGTCGCTTCTTAAGAAAAACTTTTCAGCCATTTCAACAGGTTTTAAGAGCCTCCATCTTTTTACATATTGCTCTTTAGCGCGGAAAAGATTAGAATCGTGTTTGGCATGGATGTTATTTTTTGAGAAAATGATGTCACGTAAATGCTACATCAGAAAAAATGGAATTCCAACAACACCCTTTTATTTGGTTCCATTTTGTTGAATTCCCACAACTCCTTTATCTTTGTCAGAAATCAGCCTTCCCTTTCTCACCTCATTTTCTAATTCTCCACGGAATCGTGGCAGATGTGAACGTCAACCACTCTCACTGAATTGGGATCTGCTCCTCACACACATCCCACCCTGCATTGGGAACGGTGAGATGTGCATGTGAGGTCGGTGTGAGGAGTATATCCGGCTTTCCACTCAGTACTCTCAGTCATATTTTTACACGTGTTAAAGCCGCAGCCACGTAACTATATTTATGGAAGAAATTTGTGATATTTTAAAAAGAAAAATAAAAGTAGGGTTTCACTATGGTTTTTCATCGAATTTCTCCCGCAGCCAAGAAGCTTGGGGATCCCACTGATCCAAACTTGGTAAGGAACTTTCTTCCTTCTTCTTCTTCTTCTTCTTCTTCTTCTCTGCAAACGGATAAGGCGACGCAACCCTCTTTCATTTTATTTTTCAACCAGAAGTGGCTCCGGCCCTTTCATTTTTCTTTTCGTTTCTGCTAATGGAAACTGGGTCCTGAGCTGTTCCTTTGTTTCCTTTAGCAAAGGCTTTGAAGCGGAGAGATTAGGAATTGGATTCTCTCTTCGACTCTTCCTATATCATTTGTCTTTTCACTTTATATTTTGATTTAAAATTCCTGTAATTCCTGCTGTATCTTTTGAGCTTCCAATTGACTTAGCTGTTCAATTCTTATGATATAAGAACTCAAGTCAAGTCTTATTGGAATCCAATTAAGCAGATTGAAAGAAAAATCATAATATACTAAACATGTAATTGTATCAATTTTTGGTTCTAGGTATACCATTCTGAATTTGACCCGTTTACAGCTTATCCCCCTAATTCCCCCTCCCCCAACCCAAACACGAGATAAAAAAATGTAGACATATAGAAACCAGCCATTCAGCTACGTTGCAATCATACAAGCCTCACCAAATATACATAAAACCTTATATGGTACATATATGATATTTATTGCTTCATGAACTATAAAACATCTGTATCTACGTTGTTGTTGTTGTTGTTATTAACTTATTTTTTCTGCTGTTTTTTATAATTTCATTTTTGTTATTGGCAACCATTCATATTTCTTTCAGACATTTTGTATACTCTTAGAAGAATTATTGTAGTTGGAGTTGGACTTGATGTTGAACTTTGTATCCTGAACAGAAAAAAAAAAGGTTCCTTTTAGGATTATTATTTGGGGGAAAAAATGTTTGGATGGGAAATTTGAAAGTTTATCCATTTAAGTCTTCATGCTTTTTAGACAGGCACATCAAAGGACTTCTATTTATGGCCAGTATTTGGAAGGACAGATTCACGTATTAGGTTTCCTTACACATGCTGAATACATCTCTTGATGAAATTCTCATGTTTAATGTCTTGGTTGGCCATGTCTGATTTATGACAACATGCTTGCCATGTGAGATTCTTAGATACATTTGATAAGAAGTTCCTTTGCCGTTTAAGTTAGGACCTTAATGGGTTACTGTATTTTGGGATTCCTGTGGTGTGGAAGGGAGAAAACCAGAGATTTTTTAAGTAACTGAAATGCATTAGATATGGTTGAAAGAAAATTATGAGTCATTAAGAGTTGGTATTACCATTCTGAAGAAGTTAAAAGGTGTAAATTACCATAGGCTATTTTTGAGGCTGAGCTTCAATTTCTCATAGAGATTATTTAACCATTCATTTTCACCTTTAACCGAAGTTATTGTGGTACTATTAGTATACTTATCCCTGGATACAGTTTCTGAATTTTCTTAAAAATCTAATATTTAACGTTTTTTTCTTATGATAGCATCTTACATTCATATGCTTGAAATCTTAATTCAGTTTATCAACACCCAGACAATTTGGAGTCCTTATGATTCATAAGAAGGCCAAAAGGGAATACCTTTCCGAACTGTTATTTATAGAAAACAAGCTTGGACTAGGATAGAGAATCTTTCAGTTTCTAGTCTTTATGAGTAATATGGTTGGAATACCTTCTAGACTTGTTTTTTATTAGTATTACCTTTTAGGGTTGCTGTTTATGGAAAACAAGTTTCGACTAGGATATATGATCCTACCTGGTTAAGCATTGCTACTTTTGTGGGACAGGCTGAAGGACTTTATTGACCAAGATTTGGAAGAACATTGCTTTATCTAAGACCTTTCTCATGTGGAATTTGCCCAATAACAATATACTTACAGAGTTATATGTAATCAACTAATAGTTTGGTTGACAGGTGGGAGTTTTATGACAAATGTTCACATGCTTGCCATTGCTAGAGGTGGAAGTAAATATGAAGATTCAGGTCATCTTCTATTGCATTGAAACACTCATGGTGGCTTTGATGTAAACAATGATCCTTTACATTCTGCAATTTGCGATCTTTAGCAGATTTCGTAAGAAGTTGGAGAATTTGTTTTTGCCCTTTAAGTTAGGACCTTGTGAGAGTTTTATATCTGGGAGATTTTTGGAGCTCATAGAAGGAACAAAATGAAAGAATTTCTAATTTGGGGCTAGTGGCAAGCAAAGGTGGCCATAGAAAAGTTGGTTTGCCATTTTAAAGGATTTGAAGATATAAATTACCAGAAGTTGTTTTGGTTGTGCTTCCATAATTTTTGGATTGAGGGCTATCAGATGTTTATTAGATGATTAGATCTATGCATTTTCCCTCATCTTATTCCTAGGAGTTTAGTTGGGTGGTAGATTGTCCTTTCTGAAGGGGATGGTTTCTCTGTTCTTTATTCTAGGTTTCTTGTGGGGCCAAATGGCCCTGCTATGTCAGTAGTTTGTAATTGGCTGCTGGATGTATTTTTCTTTTGGATTTATCTATCGTTAAAATCTACATCAATGGGTTCTTGTGTTGTGTTTAAGCCACGTCTTAAGACTCCCCCCCCCCGACTGTGGGTGGCATTTTTTTGCTGCTTCAATTGGGCAACTCCTTGCATATTTGTGTACCTTGTAGATGTATTCCATTTTATTAAACTAGTGCAAGGGCATGTCCTATGCATGTGTGCAAGTAAGGGTAAAGATACAAGCTAACATTATGTTATCAGATTTAATTTTTATGAACTGCACAAAAACCGCAGCAAGTATCCCCTTAATTATAGATAGATGCACTCGTATACACACACACACACACTATAGCCAGTTACCCTTTTTTTTATGAATGAATATAATTTATTAAACCAGAAATATGAGGCAATACAGGAGACCCTAGAGGAGGCACGAGTTGTTACCTCTTCCAGCAAGTATTACATCAATTTAAAAACAAAAATAACCAGAAATAGAATTACAGAGCAGTCCAAAATAAACATTCCCTAGAAGCCCGTTTAGCTAGCCCATCTGCTAAGGTATTTGTTGGCCTTCCCACCCAAAGAGAGGTAACAGTCATGTTTCTTATGAGCCAGTTGACTTTCCTTAACAGGTCTCTGTGTCGCCACATAGTTGAAGTTGGGTGTGTCAACCATCCCACAACAATCTTAGAGTCCCCTTCAACGACCAAGTGCTGAACTCCTAATTGTTCTGTAATTTGAATACCTTGTACCGCCGTTAACATCTCAGCTCTATTTGAGTCTCCTATTCCCACGTGGCCTGAAAACAATTCTAATATTTTGCTCTCCTTATCTCTTAGCACCCCTCCTATCCCCTATGGGCCTGGGTTTCCTTGGCTGCTTCCATCAAAGTTCAGCATTGCCCATCCTTTAGGCGGAGGCATCCACACTACAGATTCCCTGTCCTTCCTTGTATGCTGTTAGCCACCACTATCCAGTTTCTCCAAAAATCATCAAAGGAGAATGTATGAAATAAGTCCATAGTTCTTAACCAATGAATGGCCCTAGTCAAGATACTATCCTCAACAGCCTGAATGTTTTTTTCCTTTTCCTTGAATACCCTTGCATTCCTTTCTTCCCAGATTGTCCACAAGGCAGCTTCTCTAATACATCTCCACATTATTTTTCTTTTTTTTGTAAGCCACACAAAAAAGGAAGGATCAAACAACTGACTTAAAGTTGTGGACAGATTCCACCTGCATTCCAAACAAAGAGAAAATCCAACTCGAAATAGCATAAAAAAAGGAACAAGATGCAGGTAAGTGAGAGCAATCCTCACCACTAGCCTTGCAACGTACGCACCAGTTAGGGGACAAACACAAAGAAGGCCTTTTCTTCTGCAAGCAGTCCAAGGTATTAATCTTCCTATAAAACACCTCCCAACAGAAAATAATAACTTTAGGTGGAACCGCTCTAGGTCATATTTCCTTGGTTGGAAAACCCCACTGTCCCTGAGAAGAGCAAAGAGATTTAAAAAAGGAAGCACAAGTGAAGTAGCCTTTTGGGTGAGGAGACCATAATCTCACATCCAAGCTAAGAGGGTCCAGAAAGACACTGCCAAGAAGGAACAATAGACCTGAAACATTGTTAAGTTAATCATCCCTCAAGCCTCTCCGAAAGCCAAAGTCTCAAATTAAGGAGTGGGGTGAAATAGGAGATGGGAGAAAATGAGAGATTGCTTTTTCCTTGTAAAGGAAATAGAATAGATAGATGGGAATTGGTCCTTAATGACAACAGTACCCACCCAAGTGTCTTCCCAACATAAAACAGAGATGCCGGAATTGATATCATACCTGACAAAGTTGAGAAATTGAGGGAGGATACTCTGGATTGCTTTCCAAGGAGATGCCAACATAGCTTGACGTGATACACCCGCATCCCATCCATTTTTCCAGTCTACCATGTATACTAGCTATCACTTCATGCCACAACCTCTCCCTTTCTCTAGGCCATCTCCACAACCATTTTCCTAAAAGAGCTTTATTCTTGAGAGTTAACCTTCCTAGTCCCAAGCCACCTTCCTCTTTACTCCTACAAACTATTTCCCAGTTGATTAGGTGGTCTTTCTTTTCCTCCCCTGGCTCCTAAAGGAAATTTCTCATTAATCTCTCCAACTTCTTAGCTTCCCTATTAGGAATCTTGAAAACGAAGAGAAAATAGACCGGTAGGCTTGCTAGGGTAGCTCTCAATAAAGTCGCTCTACCCTCTATAGAGATGTAGTTCTTTTTCCAAGTAGTTAATCTTTTCTCAAACTTTTCCAACACTAGGGTTCAAAAACTACTCTCTTTTGGGTTAGCCCCTAGAGGGAGACCTAAGTACTACAATGGCCAAGAAGAGACGGAACAACCTAAACAATCTGCCACAAACTGAATAATCCCCTCATATTAACACCTACCATTACAACTCTTATCTAAGTTTATCTTCAAATTGGAGACCTCCTCACTTTTTGCCTGTCACCCCCTTCACAAAATATTATGATATCATCAGCAAATTGTAGGTGGGTTACCCGGATATTGTTCCTTCCTATCCTCCAGCCACTCACTTCCTCTTCCCTATCTACCTTAGTGATTAATCTACTGAAGACATCTGCAACTAAGGTGAAAAGAAACGGGGAGAGTGGGTCACCTTGTCTAAGGCCTCTACAAGTTGAGAAAAAATCTTTGACCACCCCATTCATCAAGACTAAGTAATGATAGGAGCTAAAACAACCCTTTACCCAGTTGCACCATCTATCTCCAAAACCGAAGCATCCAAGGACCTCTAGTAAAAAACTCCAGTCCACAAGATCATAAGCCTTCTCTAAGTCTAACTTACATACAAAACCTTGATTCCCCGACTTTCTCATGTCCTCCACACATTCATATGCTATTAGGATCTAATCTGTTATTTGCCTTCCCTGCATGAAAGCACCTTGTGCTTGACTAATGGTGGAGGTAGTACTACTCGAATTCTTAAAGACAACACTTTGGCCAGGATTTTATAGATGCTTGTTACTAAACTAATCGGCCTGTACTCCTTAGGGTCCTTTGCATCTATCTTCTTTGGAATTAGGGCTAAGAAAGTGGCATTAGGGATTACCTTTTTCTTATCTGCAAACTCCTAAAACACCCCGATATTCTTTAACCACATCCCAAGAATCCTAATAAAAAGCCATTGTGAAGCCATCTGGACCGGGCGCTTTGGATCTATTGATATTTCTACTTTTATTTCATGAAAAATGTTTAGTGTTGTATAATATTGGCTTAAATAAGTAAAATTTATCAAAAAAATATTGTCTTAAATAAAAAAGTCTTTGAAATACCACTATACCACTAGGTCAGTGTTTTAAAAACGCAAGGTGCAAAAAAGGTGCAGGGGTCAATTTGCACATGAGGTGCAAGGCGCAAGGCGAGGTGCGTGCCTTTTTGAAGCAAGGCACAAAATTATAAAAAGAAATGCTAAAAAAATGTCAGAAAATTAAAAAAATATTATACATAATATTAATAAAAATATAAACTTAAATTTTAAAATAATGTTTTAAAAAACCTATTATCTAAAATTAAAATACATAAACATAAGATGTAAAGCATATTCAAATGAGAATTTAAAAATAAAATCAAACATATAAAACATTTTCAAGCATTTAAAACCTCCAATCTCTTTTTTCACTCAATTGCATTACTTCACGTAGCTAATGTAACGTAAAACATATTACATTCCTGATTTTACGAGCTGCCTTTGTGCCACACCCCTCGAGGCAAGCCCAAACAAGTCCATATTAGGCCCCGCCGCTACGTCCAAAAAAAGCAAAAAGGCATCAAATTTTCAAAAGATGCACACCTGGGCTGAGGCGCAAGGCACATCAAGCGCACGCCTAGGTGCACCAGGCGTACACCTTTTGAAAGGGCTGCACCTGGGACCTAGGCGAGGCGCATACCCTGAAATGCGCCTTGCCTGTGGGCCTGAGGCGTGCCTTTTAGATCACTGCACTAAGGTATTCTTTTTATTGGATATGAATGTTTAAGAACCATGTTTCTTTTTTTGAGAGGTGTGGCTGGTGTAGTCCCTGCACTGGCATCTCCTTTTGCAGGCTATACAGGTTTTGTGTGTGTGTTATTTATTTATAGGTAACAAGTAGCAAAATTCATTAATATAAACAGAGTATATGTACATAATAGGACCCCAAGGGGAGGTGAATATACCTACCTCTCCACAATACAACAATTTATAGATAACCCAGTATAGCTGCCCCCTATTTACCCCTTGTTTGGCTAGAGAATCAACCATACAGATTGTCTTCCTTTGCTAAAATTATTGGATTGGGACTGGGTACCAAACAAAAAAGAATGTTCAACTGGGACCTTGGCTTTCTTTCTGTATTCTCCCTCTAAATTGCTAAGCCCCTGAGTGGTAAATTTGGTGCTTTTATTATTCATTCTGGGAATCCTTTTCTTGCAATGTTCCTTGTGGGCAAACTTCTACATTTCCATCTGTCCCTCCATTTTAGCACAATTTCCACTGAATTTTGGTATATGATGAGCTTTTTAGAATTTGTTGAATAACCATTTTTTCTTTCATTGGGTTAATTTATAAATCGTTGCAGTGTGACATGGCGGCCAAGTACATTGTGGGTGCTGTTTTGGGATCTTTTGCAGTGGCATATGCACTGGATGATGCAATTGCTGACCAAAAGATTTTCGGAGGTAACTTTGTCTTATCTTATTGAACCTCTTGCTTCACGGTTGTTTAATATAACTGGGTTCTGAATCCAGGCACCACCCCCAAAACTGTTACTAGCAAGGACTGGTGGGAAGAAACTGATAAGAAGTTCCAAGCATGGCCTCGTACAGCAGGACCGCCGGTGGTGATGAACCCCATTAGCCGCCAGAATTTTATTGTTTAGTCCAGTTCTGAGTTCTGAATGACTGAATTTTTTTTATAGCACTGAATGGCTGAATCTTGAAGAAGCTAACCCTTTTCCTAGGATTATAAAGTTTTACCTTGATATCCTGTATCACAAATTCACAATTTCTCTGCTTGGACAGAACTTGTTTAGCCTCCAAGTTTTATTAGCATGGCTTTGCAAATTGCAAGTCATGATGATGACGAATTCATTCCTTTATCCCTGATGATGATATGAGCTGTTCTTAATTTTAGAATGTTAATCAATCTGTTATGACCCTTGTTTTTACAATGGATGGGTCCACTAGATCGTTTTTGCCTGAAACCATGTGAATTCATATTTTATGGTGATGGTAGCATCCTGAACATAGGTGCAAAGCTGCATAACATGTTGGATTCAAATTAAACTAGCCAGAGCAGATGATCGGAATAAATCCTGTGAGACTCTTGAGATCGAGTCTTGACTACTGACCAACTTTACTAATAAATACATGTTAGTAAAATGAATTGAACTCAAAATTCGGATCACCTTAATTGGATTGAATTTGAATTAATAACTTAGATAAATGGTTTCAAAAATGTGGTCTAATTACTTAAGCTCCATGTATTTAATGATTCAGTGACCCTAAGATAATGATGCCACGTCAAATTGGACATATAGTATCAACCTTTAATTGGACAATCAGATACTTTTGCGCGTTGCCCTACATTTGTACAAGTATCTCGTGTGCTATTTCCATTCCGTAGCCTTATGTATTTAGTTTGTATTGATCAATACGTATCATATCTTTAAAGCATCGCATGGAAAATACTATAAAATCATTTGTATTGTATTTTTTTTATCATACCGACCTTCTATCGGGGGCGTATCCAACCCATATTTAAGTGTAATTAGGTGTATTAGCCGATATAGTATGATTTCCCATAGGTAAAAAACGAATTAAAAATGTTTGAAAAGAAAAAAACTTCTAATTCTCTCTAGATGTTTTTCCTAAATTCACCAAATCATCCCTATACATTTTTGAATTATAATACAAAATTGCTTATTAGTAAAAAATGTTAAAAACCGCATTTGAAGCAAAAAAAAAAAGGTATTTAAGGAAAATTGAGAAATGATAATAATGAAAGAAATTTCCCAAAAACAAAGCCTTAAAAAATTTGTAAAAACATTTAATATACAACCCAGTGTTTTCAAAACCAGACTGGACCGAATGATCAAACTAGAAAAACTAGAAACCAGTCACCTGATTGATTTCATTCCACCCCAAAACCATTTTTTAGCCAAAAACCACTGATTTGATCAGCAAACCATTGATCTGAGTAGTTGAACATCAATCCATCAACCCTGATACCATTTTTTGGTTGATTTTTTTTAATTTTTTTTTTATCAGAGCGGGCCGCTCACTCAGACTGAATGGTCAGACCATTCAACCTGAGAACCAGACCCAGAACGGTTTTCTGTCCGATCCAATTTTAAAAACATTGGTACAACTTGTGACCCAATGATTGGGTCAAACAGGCAAATGAATCAACCACATGGGTCAAGTAAATTTTGACCCATGGCTTTTGGCCGAAGATTAAGGGATGATGTTGATTTTCCGGAAACCACTGCCATGTAACGCTGGAGGGATGAATGCTGAAATTTTTGTTTGGTTGGCTGGTGATTTCAGGAAATTGGCCTAAACTCAAGAGTTGGGATTCAATCAGCGCAAAACACATTCAAGCAGACTTTACTGACTTGCATTGAGAATATCTCCGTACTTGTGTGTTTAATTTCACGAGGAAATTATTCCCAATGCAAGGTTAAAATATGCTGTTATAACGGTGTGGGCACAGATTTGCGCCGATCTCAAAAATCTATTCTTAAAATTGGCCATTCTTTGGGGATACAACATTTTCGGGGATTTCCTGATTTCTAACTTAATGCAATTTTTTAAGGATGATGACATGGCACCCAAGGTGGCATTGAATAATAACCGAACCTTAGGAATTAGTACCAGATTAAAAGCCGATTTCTCAAAAACAGGCTTACATGGCACAAATGATGCCGAAGAAGAATCAGCATCATGGTCTATGCATTGCTTCACTGTCGAATAATTCGAAATTCATACAAATAATCTCAAGCCCACTTGAGCGGTAAGGCCCTACTGGATCAGCCACAAAATACAGGGCCCAGCCACAGACCGGTTACGACAATACAAGTCAGTAGAGACCGAAAAATCTATCCAGTGGTTGACACCCACAAGACTGGGAACACATTTTTGAGGAGCCGAATGCCCGAGAATATATTTCTCCATACCCAATGAAAGCCCATAGATATATAGATATGGGCTGTTGAAAATTTTCTGATTCAAGAATTTAGCTATGAGATTACATCCAGCATAAATTACCCTACTCAATCTCCCTTCAAGAATAACTTGATTCTATTTTGTTTTGTCTCGAAATGAGAATGTAATTTAAATGCCTAAAATGTTGCAAATCTCCTATGGAAATTTATTATGAAAATCAAAATTGTACAAAGGAGCATGCAAACACAAACCTCATACAAGAGGAAGAAAATTGAGATTTAAGCTTGTTTACAAGGCTCCATGACTAGCAACAGGAATCCAGCAGAGACTGGGCCCATAGTCCGATCATAGCCCGTCCGTCCGCGGTGTATCCCCCAAACAGAATGCAACTGGAAAATGAAAACAGATAAACAATGAGGACAATAGAGAAAGCAACCAACATTCGGGAAGGGATAGTCCAGGATACCATGTATTAAAACTAATGCTTTTCATGACTTCTATATTTAGGTGAAATTGCATCAACCTTCTAAATGACGGAAATGTAAAGTAGAAGAGTGTTGAACAACACATTCATATCAATCTATAAAAATGCACATCTGCACACATATATCATACATGGAGGAAGAAAATTGCTAGCAAAATGAGATCACCGATGACTTGCATAAGAAATTTTGAAATAACATTATCAGACAAAGATTTAAACTCTTCCGACTTTATGTTGTTATATGCATGACAAGAATGAACACCATTAATGATAAATTGATTTTCATTCCAAACTGTTGAGGTAAAAAATAAAACAGAAATCAATTACCACATAAGTATGCAATAAAACAAAGGTCCAAACCATATTTTCAACAGAAAATGGAGTGATACCTCAACAACAAAGTTCACGGGGCTCAACAAGGATGTACAATGGCTTTCCATTTAGCCTGCGTTCTCCCTGCATAACAAGCAACTTCGATAAGCATATAAGAATGACTTTAAAGAACCCAATTATGCAGCCTCACAGAAGAGAAGTTATAGTACTAAATCTAAATTTCCAAATGGACAACAAATGGATCCTCTCTCTATTTTTTTTTTCAACGGAAACAAAATAAAAGTCACTGCAACAAGAAAGAAGAACACCAAGATATCAATTGACAACCAACACCCCAACAACAAACATACCAATAGAACAGAACCCCCGACCATTAAAACAAAAGAAAATCCAAGACACATAATCCAACTTTAAAACAAAGCTGCAGCTTCTCTCAAGTAAAGCTCTTCCAAGGATCGTGGCTATAATATTCACCAATCAGATGAACAGTCAAGACATCTACTACTGATCCTTTTTCATTGGTATTCACTATTCACCTACCAGAAATCCTACCCACATCAAAGAATCAGAGTCCAACCCTTGAGCAAAGTACATGTCTCTGTCCAACAAACAAAAGCTTCATACACCTCAGCAGAGTAGGCTATAAATTGCTCTTCCTATTCCTCTTAATTACCTTCCAATATCAGATGGCTCAGAATCCAAATAAAAGGTCCAACTAATATGAAATCTCAAGCTTAATCCTGCATCCACAGTCTAAAATAGCCTATCCTATCACGACAACCTGACCGAAGGACACATGAGGGAGATAAACAATTACTAACTGGAGGCTATCAGAAATTGGAAAAGGGTCAAACTACAATCATTTTCAATGACCAAAGAAGTTACCTCCTCTCCACATTCTGTATGTTCTAAAAATTGATAAAACATGAATGTGGTCATCGCAAGAAAAACACATTGCCATTTAACAGAACACCAGGCAGCTGAAAGACCACGGCAGGTTGACATTTCAGGTAGGAGAATGCAGTCAATCTCTTGGATCTCACAATCAAACAAAATCAACACCCATCAACTAACCCACAAAGATGAATCTTAAACCAATGATAAACTAATGGAAGATTCATTAAGACAAAGTTTCGTACTTAAGTGGAGAATGACTGAATGTCACATGAATAACATTTGGAACAGTCATTCAACCAAATAAAATTAACCAAACGATATTAACATAGTTACAGTCACAGCATGCCAAGATCAAGTCTACACCTTCAATCAAATGGCAACATGGAAAGCAAGAACCCAAAATGAGAGAGAGAGAGAGAGAGAGATAGAAGGCTACAAAATAATGGGAATGGAAACAAAGCATAAGGCATTTCAGCTGACATTCTATGAATACCAATAATCAATTCAACAGGTGAAAACAAATGCAATACGGTAACAAGAAAAATAAATGAAAATATTTGAGATAACAAGTGAAACAGATGAGCTAAGTTTACAATGTTCAACCGTTACCTTATTCTCTGGCAATCCAATAACACATGCACATTCAACCACTTCAGCCCCTACACGTTCTAGTAAAACAGCAATCCATTGAGACGAAAATAATTAGCAAGAGATGATAAAAGAAAATGATATTTCACTAAATAACAATGAAGAAAAACAGAATCAAGCACAATGTCTGCAACAACAAACAACACAACCGAAAATCTTACCTAGAAGCCTTATTGCCGCTGAAAGGGTACCACCAGTAGCTACTAAATCATCAATGATTAGTGCTCTCTCGCCAGGTTGAACAGCTCCAACATGCATCTCCAGGCAATCAGTTCCATACTCTAATACATAAGATTCAGATATTACTTCACCTACAGATAGAAATTTAGAAAGGGTCAACGAAGTAATCTTCAATCTTAAAATGCAAGGAAAATCAAACGATGACAACAGTAGACTGTTTTCAAATATCACAGACACTTCACAGAGAGAAGAACACATACACAAGGCCAAGGCAAGCATCAGGTTTAGATAGAAAAGATAAGCATTGTTAAAACCCGTCAGCAATAAAAGAAGGGATTAACAACACACAATTGATGAAGGAGTAGTAGGAGAAGTATATTAACTCAAGGATGAATATGAGGCCCAATGTCAGAAACAGAGGCAAATATGAAAAGGCCACAGCAGCAAATCTGTGCAATATTAACGAAATACCAAAACATGTATCAGCATCTACAAATTACAAATAAAATAGACAAATACTGGCATCATGAGCAGGAACAACACGGAACTTTGAATCAAAGGAGGACAAATTAAAACATGGGATTTCGTGCAAAAAGACAAGAGTCTGGCTCGGGCTCAATTTTCTGTCTTGTGGTTTATGAGCTCCTCTATGAACTAAGCCTGTGACGATAGGACTCATCTTTAAAATAATACGGATGGGAAAATGAAGTGAACGAAAAACAGCAAACCTTACACCGTCATTCAATAGAAAAACCATATAAAATGAAGATAATATTTTACTGTCCACCATTAATGTCAATTTAATGCAGATGCCTTATCAACTGTGCCTTTAACGGAACTCCTACTTAAGGAGAAAATTTCATATGAAGAGAGAAGTAAATCAAACATGTTCAATAGGACAATACATGCCAAAACTTAACATTTACGGACCACCTGTGACTCTGTCTCCTACAGCAGATTCTTTTGTATTAAAATCTATTAATTCCCCCCCCCCCCAAAAAAAAAAAAAAAAACAAGTTTCTTCCTTTGAACATATAGAAAGGAAATCCATCAACACCAGAAGTGGAGTCAGGAAAAACAACTTGGAAAGCAAGCCTGTAATTTATAAAGGATACATGGGTCTCTGCTCTATGAAAGCATGTAGTGGTGAGCCATGGTTCAACATCAATGCAAGACATATTTACCTGGCAACTTTCTCGGTTTGCGTAGAGGAACAAACTTTGCACCAATAGCTAAGGCAATGGAAGGGCCAAACATGAATCCCCTAGCTTCCACTCCTACAATTAGATTTGAACAGTGCCAGCAGGTAGTCAAAAACAGAAGTAATTGAATTACCATCAAAATGATTATAGTTGCCACAACATTTTCTAACTAAAATACAGCTAATATTCACCGCTGTGTACATGAAACCCCTTGGGATTGGATTCAATCAGAGGCACAAACAAAGAACCGATGTTGCATTGATACATGTAATGGTTGCGAAAATCAGACATGATTACAGAGTGAAGATTTCAGGGAAGTCTGAAAACATGATTGATAGACTAGTATTTGAAAAATTAACTTCACATGAAAAAGTGAACAACAAAATGAAATTCTGAAAAGTTAAGAGCCCAAGCAACTCGAGACACGGAGGAATTATCTAGACGGCCCGTCTAGGAGAGTTCTTTGAATGGGCCCAACACCAAGTACCAGGTGACGTCCCAGGAGACCCGAGTAATCTTGTGCCTGTGGTGAAATTGTGAAAACCCAAGTACGACCCACTTTTACCAAAAAAAAAAAGTTTTTATTTGAAGAGAAAAAAAAAAATTATAATATAATATGAAGGAAAGAGAACGAAAAAACGTTGTTCTAAATTATCTAACTGCGCTGTCATTCAGGCGGAAATAAAGGGATGACGTGGCTATTAAAAAAGCCAGTTCATCCCTCCACGTGGCAAAAATGTGACGTCTAGAAAGTAGCCCAGGACCAACCTCCCTAAAACTTGTAAAGAATTGAACTTTCCACATACAGAACCAGAAGCGATGAAGGCTTCTGAAATATTACCAGAAAAAGTATTTTGAACTTCGAGTCGGAATCGTTCAAAGAACTCAGATTAAGTCTCTGACTCATAATTTTTTTATAATTTAATAATAATAAAAAAGGTGGTGGAGGAACCGAATTCAGTCTGCATGTTTCTATTTTGATTAAAAACGGAGAGAGAGAGAGAGAGAGAGAGGGAACCAAAAATCGATGGTTCAGTGGGGTGTAAAACACGAAGTAGATTGGAAATTTCTTGAGATACGTTGTTTAGCGAATGCCAAGAAAAAGATAAGGGAAACCAGGGCAAAGAACAAACATGCAATTCCAGTTCTAATCAGCCCATGGATTAAAAATATTTCTTTTAAAATAAATAACACTCACCAAACCCAATGTACCCACATTTCAAGCCACCCACAACAATTTTCAAATAAAAGACTCAAATCTATCACAGAACCCACAGCTCTTTGCAGTGGGGGAGGGAGACCCCAACGACCAAAGACAAAGACGGAATATGTTTGTGTATGAGAGAGAGAGAGAGAGAGAGAGAGAGAGAGAGGTGGAGAGAAGAATACCGGCGACAACGGAGATATCCATGTCCCTGTAACGATCAACAAATATGTCAACAGTATCCTTAAACGCCTTGTGATCGAGTAGCAAGGTTGTTATATCCTGAAACATGATTCCTGAAACACAAGGCAACAATGAGAAACAAGAAAAAAATAATAAAATGAGAAAATAGAGCTGCTGCCGATTTACAGCTCAAAGGCATACACAATAGAAACAAAGAAATACAACAAAACCCAATCGGAAACCTGGTTTTGGAAAGTGAGGAACCACTCGAATCGCTTCAGAGATGGCCTGCAGCCTTGGGTCTCCCCGAAGTCCGTTCTCTTCTGCAAACATTTCTCTCTCTCTCTCCCTCCCTCCCTCCCTCCTCTCTGTCTGTCTCTCTCTCCCCCCTCTCTCCTCTCTGTCTCTCTTCTCTCTCTTTCTCTCTCGCTCTGGGCTCTAGCTCTGGCTCTCGCTCGTGAATTTTTCAGGTTTTCCCTCCAAACTTGAAACTCCCTCAGTCGAAATCCAATTTATCTCATGTGAGCGAGAAGAAGAGAATGAGTATTTTGAGTACTTTTAAAAACTATACTTTTGTTGGGGAAGCCATTGCTGCAGAAGATCTGAGTGCTCAGTGCTTATAAATCCTCTTTTTCCAATTTTCTATTTCTGAATTTTCAGACCGAGAATATATCAAGTACATCGAGATCTATCGAATTTTGTTGCTACAGATTCCATATAAAGAAAGTCTCGGACTTTTATGCCGATCCGAGCCATTCATAGCAAAGAATAGGCAATCCGATGCTATTATCGACGAGGCCCCCCTGCACGGAATGGGCCCCACTGGCTTGATGCTTCAGATTCGGAAGAATCCACAGTAACTGTATGATGGGGATACGGAGTATCAAATGGGTGTACAATAGCATCGAAGCTATAACATCTTTCGCCTTTTCAGAAAAACGAGGTAAGGGCATTTTCGACATTTGACCGAATTACGGCTGTTGGATGACAGAGAAAATCCAATGGCAGAAGATCCGGGATTTTTTGGTGGGACCCAGCTTCGTCTTCCTCTGTAGCCCCGCTGACGTGGCATTTAATAATGCCTATATCTGTATAGGCCTCACCCAGGGTTACGCAGCGGCGTCCCAGTAAAACGTTTGTACACGTGGCAAACATACAATGTCACAGTTACGTTCTCAGGAGCGGATCATTTCCAGACCATTGGATCCGCCTGGAAAGGATCAAAAGAGTGTCTCATCAGAAGATGATCCCAATCCCACGGTAGAATTCTATAGCTGATATCAAGCTGATCTTGTGAGATCCTTTGCCTGTTTCTAACAAAACCGTGGGCTTCATCGCTGGGTTCTGCTGATTGACGTCAGATTGGAATCTATGTCATCGCCCACCGATTACCGTGCCAACGTGCAGTACGCGACATTAATATCGGCGCTACTTACCGTGCCAACCGTAAATCCATGGGAATTGCTTATATGTATAAACCGGGACCCACAAAAGATTTAGATCGTCTCGTTTGAAGTTGGTGCAATAACGTAAGAAACATTCCTAGATGTTGAGTGGGTCCCGTCCCCTGGACCACTCGTACGGTGTCGATCAAAGCACCATAAATAGTGGACCGTGATGGTGGTAGCGCAGTGGGTACCACATTTATATTTAGTGAGCGTGGCAATAGATGCCACATTGAATAAGACAGTCCATCGCGGGCCCACCCGTAGAATAGAGGGAGCGTAATTTTCCTGTGTCACGCTACCCATCGGATAACTACAGCCATGTTGCTTTCGTATTTATGGACTGATTACAATGAAACCTTGTCGATCAAGCGGTCAGGATCTTCCATCTGAACCTGCTGAATGGATAGTCACTGTCATGAGATCTCGACCGTATTCACCAAATTATAGTGAGCAGTCAAGTCTTGACACTTGGCTCTGTTTTGTATATTCGGGTGTCCAAACTCCAAACTCCAAACCCCAAAGAGTCTCGGCCCGCTGACACCAACGGTTGAACCGGGGCGGCCCAGAAGCTTCCGTTGGTTTATTCAGACAACTGTTCAGTAAATCCTGTTTGGATTACTTCACATGTTAGCGCAGAAATGTTGAAAACTATCCAAACGGAACCTTAAGTTAACCTCACATGTTTGTATTTTTAAGTTTTAATACCCCACATGGCAATAACTATTAACTTCACTTCGTTTTACCCTCTAATCATAATAATAATAATAATAATAATAATAAATTAATATTTTAGTTTCTTTCTTTTAAAAGTAAACTAGTTAATAGAATAATGAGATTTGTTAATTGTTATTCTTTGTTTTATTATGTTTTCCTGTTTAATAATATTTTAATGCTAAATGGGTTTACATTAGCAATAATCAGTTTTTTGTCCAAACAAGCATTTAAATATCAAATTAATAGTTTTTTTTTTTTTTTTATGTTAGCTATACTTCTACAAGTACAATAAAAGAACTACTCTAACCCTGTCATCATTGCCTTTACAATTTACATACGGCCATGTAAAGGGTTTTTGTGTCTTTCCACGTCAGGGTGGCTTGATAATAATATTACCCTACATGGACAATAAAAATGGCAATGGGTGTTTGGTGGAGGAATTCATTCCTCCAATAATAGTTTTTGCTTTGAATCATTGGTGTTGTATGGGAAAATATGTTTGGGTGAATAATGTAAGTTAACAGCGTAGCTTTTTTATGTGTTTCCTATTCAGTACCATGTCATAAATGACTTTTAGAATTACTCCCCTTTTCTAGGGAGTCATGTTTTTTACCTATGAGTAGCATTACAAGTCATGTTTTAACCTTAGAAATTCATCAGTGGCCAATTCGCTTTTTTATTGATTTTGATGAATCAGATCCAATGGATATTGCATTAAATAGATTGGTTTAAAGAAATAAAATTGATGTAATAGTAGGGAAAAACCTTAGTGGATAATGATCAATTATAATATTTGTTTAAATAGTATTAGATTAGATTGGATTGGGAGAGATTCATGGCATTCCGTCAAATATTGTGCTTAAAAAGTTTAAGTTGTTAGGTGAGCTTATTGAATTGGCTTTTATTGGGTTTAAAGCATGAACAAGTACCAATCTGTCAATACCTTGTGTTAAATTTCAATTGACTGTAATGGGTGGCAATGATTGAACAATAGACCATTTAGTCCAATAAGCTCTAATACCATGTAAAGAAACCATTCAACCTACAACCTTAAGCTGTGTGAGACCCTAGGTAGCAGTTTGTCACCACCAATATGCATACACCCACAACCAAAACATACAAAAGAAAACACCATAAACAAATATAAACTTATCTGTTAGCTTAGTTGATAATGTGGGTGTTTGGCATCGATGGCATTTTCTGAGAAAACAACGCCATGTAGGTGTCAAATAAGAGAAAGTGGTACTTTCAAACAACGCTCTCTTGTTTCATACCGTTTTTATAGAAAAAAATATTGTTCTAGACCACGCTTTGGAAATCAAGAAAATGTGGTCTAGAATAACGCAAAATTCAATATTTTCTAAGAAAATGATGCATTGCTACTTTTGGTGCATTGATGTGGCATCATCCTGGATGTTAGATAATACAGATCAATGTTGAAATGTTACTGCTAGCATTAGTACCAAAAAAAGAGAGTGTTGTTTTCTTAGAAAACGACTATGTGGCAGCATTATTTCTAAACAAAAAATAATTAAGAGAAAAAAAAGTACTTACAACTCTACATTCCTAACACCATTTTTATGAGAACACCTATTAGTCTATGATTGGTTGTATTTAATAGTATTATCACTAGGGTTGAGGGGTTATGGGTAAGGGGACAACCTAATCTTATTGTGTGTATAAATTCTCAATTAATTTCGTTTTGTGTTTTACTTTATTTTGTTTCATGTCTTAATTTACTTTATTTATATTGGAATCAAATAAAATAAGCTAAAATTTGAAACAAAAATATATTAGAATTTACACTAAGATTATTTACGCAGCCAAAGTTTTGCATCAGTACAAATTTATATGCATTGCAACCAAATACTGCCTAAGGCTCAATTTGAAAAGAGTACAAATTCAAATATGTACAGTAAAATTACTACATACAAAATAATATAAAATACAAGATTTTACACTCTACATATTTGTATTTATACTCCTCCCGAATTGAGTCAAATATTTTATATGTATTTGTATTTGTATTCCCAAAAGATTGGGAATACTCAAAATCAAACTACACTTTTGCTGCTATAGTTCATGTGAAAACCACTTTGCTGCTATAGTTCTGAACTGATGATAATGTTAGTTCTGGTTATGTAATTTATGTCTAGATTATGAATTAAGCCGGGGCTGGTTCTTGCTGTTACTAACCTAGAAAATAATAGCGTTAATTACTTAAATGCACTTTCAATTTCATTATTCCCTACCAATCCGACCTCTCAACCAAGGAGTCCACTTAATTGGTTGATCTGTCGGGCATTTTAACCCTGAAAGTTTTAATCGATTATCAGGCCTCGACACCCTTAGATAATAAAGTTCTGAAGTCAAAGGGAAGCTCAGAGCAGTAGCTGCAACCTTGCAACCCAAGCACCTACGACTACGAGAACGACTGAGGGAGAGAGACTCTACCTTCCGCCCCCTTTGCGTACGACGTCAACCTTTCTTAAATTTTTGCTTATTTTTTCCTTTTAATTCTTTCAAGTTTTAATTATTTAATTTATATGTTTCTTTAGCGAAGCCCCAAAAAAAAGAAAGTCTTTTTCTTTTAATTTTTTCCTGAATTCTTATTTATGGTGTTCCTCGCTTTCTCTTGTTCCCCTATTGAGGGTTCCAAGAACATGAACATTTAACACAACACTTTTGGGTTTTCATTTACAAAAACATTGGGAACAAGGTATTAACAGTGGTCCTAGATATGTTATGTGGGGTGATTCAACAAAATATGTATACATAGATTTTGACAGTTCTGGCCACATCTAAGTAGTTTCCTAATTATACAGGGTATATAAATAATTAACCCATAATAGTATATACAGATTTCATTTGTTTATGCAAATTTCCTTATATTTTTGTTTAAAAGGGTCAATTTATAACCAATTTGTAAGTGTAACGGATCAGACCCGATTGTCCCAGTTAAATAGCTGGTTCAGTTCTGGGTCTCTTTTGTTGCCCTGATTAATAATCAGAATGGGATTGGTATACCTTGTCCCAAACCAGACCCAGGCCATATACAGCCCTAACTTCGTCCACTAGGCTCCCTTCCTTTTAAGCTCACTAAGAACTTGCTTTTATATGATGCTGCAAATATAACAAACTGAATAGGATATTTTTGTGTATGTACTCTTTTCATGTAAGTAAGTGCTGAACCCGAGGGTCCAGTGGATGCAATTTTACATTCAGGATGGTAACGAGATTGTTAGTTTCTTGAGAGTAGAGGTGTAAATCGGGTCATGTTCTTCGTGGCTTAGCATGAATTTGGGCCGGATTGGCATGGGTCATGTTGGGCCTGAGGTTTTAGGTTCATGGACTGGCACGATACGACACGATCGATCAAGCTGTGCCTGTCTGTGGCACGGCCCATATATATTATATATAATAAATTATAATTATATAATAATATATAGTATATAATATATTAATAAAATAAATATTTTTTTTTATTTTTATATACTAATTTATATAATTATTGAATATATAAGCAATTGTATACACAAACTCATATAAATATAAAAATTTTAAATTTTTTGTCATTTTTTAAATAAATAGCATTGGCCTGATGCACAACCCCCGACCAGGCCCAAGGCTTGGCTCACGGGCCTGCATGAGCCTATGCTGTGGGTCATGCTGGGCCGACTCCCAAATCTTTCATTGGGGAGGGCGACACGGCTCGTGGGCCAACACAGCACGGCCCACACTTTGCATAGGCTGCTTGCTCGACACGATCCACTTTACACCTCTACTTGAGAGTAAGACCATATTAAGTATAAGATTCAAAGTATTGATCATATCTTTTAGGTTTTCAGGACCCCACCTTTTTTAATAAAAATCATATTTAAAAAAATAAAACAAAAAAGTAATAAAACTATAAAAGTGCATAGTTTTAAGTATCAATACTTTGAACCTTGATTGGGTATAGGATGGTGAAAATTGAATCCTCAACAAGTTTGGGCCATCTATAAAATAAAAGACATAAAAGAAATGAAAAGCTTGGACTGAATAATGTGTTTGAGTAAAAAAAGAAGTAGCAGAAGGAAGAATTTGTACAGGTTTAAATACAATTTCTTTCAAACCAAATACAGCCTAAGATTGTGGCAAGGCAAACATAACAATGTAGATTATTTATTTATTTATTTATTGTAAATGTTATGCAACGTTGACCCCATAGGGGCAGGGTGCTGTATGGTAGACCCAATCAAAAGGGTTAGTGGTGATAGGGATGCATGCACAAGTACTAGCATTTCCAATGTATTTTCTCAGAGTGGTCATTTCATGTAAGAATATACCAAACAATAGGTCTATACTTAGACTACCCCTCTGATCAAGACCCAAAATAGCCACGACTAACATAGAGTAATGGCATTTTTTTTTCCAGTTTTCCCCATGTTCTTTCCTCTTCCTTTTTTAACTTTTTACATCTCCAATCATGCCCCACCATATCAAATCAAGGTTTTTGATCAATTAAAAAATATTTATATTGATTTAGATAATTTTAAACAAATTTTAAAGGGAAGGAGCAATAAGGAAATATAATTTCATTTATATTGGTGAGAACTAGAAGGTTCCAAAAGTTCAAGCTATTAAAAATAGGAAAATTTTCAGATTGGTACTCTGTATTTTAGGGATTGTGTCAAGTCAGTCCCCAAACTTCCTGCAGTACCTTGGACTTACAAATTGTGTCTAATAGGTCCTATCTGTTAATTAGTATTAATAGATAAGTGAAATGATAGAAATATCCATTAAGTGTCATCTAATTTTCTTTATCTGCCACTTGCACATGAACCAATTCAAGAGCTGAACAGATTGAAATGGTAGCGCTTCATATGGGACGACTATGGTGGAGAATTGTCACATTTGTTAATATTGAGTTCTTTTGCACATCTGGGAAGTAGGAGCTTCAACAGTTGATCGGTGTTTGGTCTCATAACCCTTATTCTCATTTCCTTCTTTTAAACTTAGACAAAACGGATAAATTGGTAAAAGGAATACTATAAAGGATAATTTTGCTATTTTAAAATTATTTAATGCACACATGATGTCACGTAGCGGTATTGACTGATAATAGACTTATTATATACAATTTGAAAGTTCACGATACTGTAGAAATACGTTTTAAAAGTTCAGAGAATCACTTTACACAACCCCCCAAAGTAGAGGTACTGATAAGGAATATTCCCTTAAAAATTTTGCAAACCAGTGAATAATGGTTTTTTGGGCCATTTTTATCTCGATTTTATTTTTTTTATATTTTTAAGTTTTAAAAACATCATAAGCTGCTTTTTGAATTGCTTTTTGGTTGACACCTTACACACCCAACCTTGATCCATTGCCACCTCTAAATACCATAGTCATTCGTAATAGAAACTAGCTTAATACATAGCATGGTCTTCTAGACCCACTCCATTTTGTTAAACCATGTATGTCTACGTGTCTAGTATTGTCAAAATGTCATTTTGAGCTTTTAAAATCACAGTTTGCTTAGAAAACTTGAAAATAGAGATTGCTCACATACATTATTGGATGTGGCATATAATGTTATAAAATCAATGTAATGTAATGATTTGTATGTTGACCATTTAGGTCAATAGATATTATAGTGGTTATGAATTTTCAAATGTGAACCCAAGTGCCACCTATTCAAAATTGTCTTTAGTGTGAATATGTGACATTGACACAAAATAGTGGTGTTTGTTTATGTGGCTATCCTTCTTGGAACGAGTTTTCCTTTTTTTTTTTTTTCCTGATATTTGGTAATACGTTCAAATCAAACCCTCTCCCCAAATTTGGTGATAGTAGAATTCGATCATTTTTGTTAGAATAAATTAGCTAACATACCAATCGAGTCACCTCTTCGTTGACGAACCCCATATAGCTGAATCATGTTGTTTACAATTCTACCTATGACAAATAACTAGGGTGAGAATATGGGTCAGGTTGAGTTGAATGTTGGTCAAATATCATCCCATCCGCTAACATCCGAATGGACCACACCCATTAATAATCCACATTTCAAACATGTACATGAGTTGCAAACCAATAAAATAATCAGCCCACTTTACATTATTTCAACATTTAAATCTAAAAATATCTTTTGATTTCTCATATATTGGATTGATTCAGGCCAATATAGATCCTATCATGATATATCACGTCAGGCTGATGCTACGTACTATTGTCGGACTAGCCAGCATCTTCTTTTTTCTTGTGGAGGATTGTTATATCATAGAGTTGATAGAGTTGGGACAAAGCTATGTTGAGTTGAATCTTTTGGGGTGGGGTTTGGAACTTCCTCACATAATAGTCCATCTTTTGTGAGGATCCGCAAATTGTTTTTGCTTAGAATGTGCTTGATTTGATAAAAAGGAGGAGAAAAGCAGAAAGTTAAGGAAAAGTTGCTAACAAATTTTGCAAAGTTTTGCGATTCTCTATTATTTTCTATTAAACCAAATATAGTAGTGTAGTATTGCAATAGTAAAACATTATTAATGCCCCATTCTATTTTCATTAAGTCACTTACCCACGTAAATTCACTTATTTGGGCAAGTGTTTTTTAGGAAAGACTTACCCAAGTAAGTGCATAACCCATGTTCTTTTATTTCCCATGTAAATGAGGCAATGATAATTTTAGTCATAAAAACTTCATTATTAAAAGGGGTATTTTTGTTCCATTCATGTATTGGCAACTTTCCTCTAAATGGCAAAGTTAATTTACCCACCTAGGAGCAAGGTTTAAAATTTCAATATGATACTCCTAGTATAAGGCATATCGTATTGTATCTTTCAAAAAATAGATACGGGATATGCATGAAAATCGGACATTTTGTCTTTTTTTCATGTGTATCGGACCGTATCGAGGCATATTGAGGGTGTATTAGGGCATATCGGTAGCATATTAACAAAAAAGATACAACCAAAAACTGAAAAAAAAATAAAGGGGAAAAGTAAGCTTCTTTTCCCTGAAGTAAGCATTCTTTCACACTCAAATGATTCTAAAACCCCAAATCTCATTCCTAGAATGCTATATTTGCAAAAATTTGAAAGAAAAGTGTGAATCGTTAACTTTTTTGAAATTTTTTTGAAATTTTGAAAAAATATGGCAAAAATAGGTAAGTTTTTTTTTTCAATTTTTTTATAATATCTCGTGATTTCTTTTTTTTTTTCTTGAATGTTTAATTTTATATTGATCTACATTTATTACATTCAAAATCATATTTTTTTCAAAAAAGTACGGATTTGCCCAATGCAGATTTCTGATTTACACTACAGGGCTATAAACATTCAAATGGACCAATATCCACACTCTATGTGCCCACGCCCGCTTGTGAATTGGCATCAATTCCGAGCTGGCACCTACCCTGACCGTATATTGAACCTACAAATTCTGACACTGGGGGTATTGGTCATTCTCCCTATTTTTTTGTGTTATTAATAAATTTATGGAAATTTCATGAAGATATTTGGGGAAATAAAATAATAAAAAATCTGAAAATATAATTTTTCTCTACCTTTAAAGACTAAATATGTTTTAGATCTATGGATTTATCTATCATATCCATAGAGCAATTGAAATTTTCTTTGTTATTATTTATTGATTTTTATATTTCTAGAATTAAAAAATAAATAATAATTAATTATATTTTATCATTTGATCACAACAATTGAATATATTATAATTCTATGGATGATCTATCATATTGACAAACCAATTGAAATTTCTTATTTAATAATTTTTTATTTTTTATATTTTTAGAATTAAAAAATAAATAAATAATTAATTATTTATCATTTGATCACAATGATTGAATATATTATAATTCTATAGATGATCTATAATATCCATAAAGCAATTAAAATTTCTTCTTTAATAACTATTTTTTTGAATATATTATATAATGTTTATTTATTTTTTATAATTTTTGGAAACAAATAATAAATAATTATTGATTATATTTTCACTTAGAAGTTGTTCGAATGCAATGTTTTATGGTTGGATAGGAGAGTTGGGTTTTTCCCATCCCATAAAACATTAAAACTTAAGAATTATACTTAAGCATAGGATTTTTAATGAAATTGTAATTAACTACAATATATTTTGTCATAAACCATTAAAATATATTAATTTAATGTATACACACCTCATTAAGGTCTTATATTTAGTGTTATTGGTGCATATTTTATAATTTATTAAAGTATTTATAGTGCTTCCAAGCATATCTATGCATTAGTTTTTCTCTGATATGCATACGTATCCCGATATATATATTAAAATTGTCTTTCTGATACACTTGGTGTTTCCGATACTTTGAACCTTGAGTAGGAAATGGTTATTACTTATCCGAATAAGTGATACTTAGGAAAATAAACTTTCCATAGTCCCCACATAAATCTAAAAAATGAATATGGGTTTCTTGATCAATGGGAATCAAAATCCCATTGACCAACTTCCCCCCTCTCAAAATCTAAAAAAAAAAAAACACCCCTAAAAAGGAATAAAAAGTAACAAAGCAACAATCTATGACACTAGAGATATATTATATATTATACTTTGGGCATAGCTCCAATGTGGCTCTTTTAATTTATCTTTTGATATCGCAGTTGTGGCTTTAACACCAATAGGGAAGAAATGCTATATACTAGACCTGTGGTTGGCAATAGTTAGTGGGATTAGAATAGTGGAGATGCATGTGAAGGTGATTGGGTTACAGTAGACTATGTAGAGATGTTACTTTTTTCTTGGTTTGAACCGATCGGTTCTTTCCTAACCACCTAGGTCACTGCATAATGACTTTTCATAATTGTGCAGATTTGTTCATGCAATCAACAGATTTTGACCTATAAAAGTTAAAGTTGTAATGTGTTGATTGTTATCACCTAATTAATAAGGCCACATGGAACACTCATATATACATATATAGTTAAATGACTCATCAAATTGGCCTTTAGCAATCAATTGAAAGACCTACCAAACATGAAAATTTTTAGTGCGCACATGGTACGTAGAAGATTCATGCATGTTTATACCATTCTGGATTCATCTTTGATGATCTTTGCCTTTTATTGCCAAGCCAGTGGGTACAACAAATCTATCGAGTACCACTACAAATCTTGTAACATGTGATTCTTAATCATATCACATGTTCATGTTTACATGTTTTATTACCTAGGTATTTTTAATTACTACTAATACAAATAAATACCCTATGCTCCAAAAATAAAAATATTATTGGTGTGTATCGTATGATATCTATCGAATTTAGTATAAGCACCCATATTCAGTGTTAATACCTTGCCCATTGATGAACATGACCCAATCTCCACACCTGAAGTAGCTTTTTGTGTGTATGAGCCTTTTTGACTCTCACAATGCTATCTACGCCTATCTACAACACATCACATCCGTAAATAGGGAACATCTCTAATTGTATGTTGTTATTCACGGGGAGATGTTCCTAATGTAAGCTAGCTCTGGGTAGATTGGGCAGTAGATCTAGGTGCTGTCACGCATATCTATACTTTGAACCATGACAACAACAATACAGCAGCAGAAGAAGAAGAAAAAGAAAGGACATTTAAGTTCTTAACTATCACCTCCTATTAGAATAAATTCGAAACAAAGGTTTAATACAATTAAGTTCTTACCTAAAAATGTCTAAATCCAAAGATGGTATAGGAGGAGTCTAATGATCAGAAACCTGCTCACACTGTTGTTCATGTGAATCTGCCTCTGATTTTTTTTTTTTTTTTTTTTAGGCCAAAGTAGTGAAATAATGAAGATTAGAAACTATGGCATGTAGTGGTCCGATAGGTTCACAAAAGCTTTGGCTGTCTAAATTTGACAGCCTGGTCTGTCAATAAGACTCCCTACTTGATACGTTAATTCACATCAAGGTTCAAAATATCTATACACCTTGATTGTGCCGGAAAGGATGTATCAATACTTTAAGCCTGCTGGAACTTACAACTCAGTTATTATCGGACCCAAAAAATTGGACTGAAAACCGAAAAGCTGGAAGTTGGAACTATCCAGGTTTCCCCTAATAGAGCCAGGTCTATTTGGTTGACCCGGTCTAATGAAAGAAGTTAACAGTGCGTGAATCCTTTTAGCAGAAAAAAAAAAATTACGTGAATTATAATCTATAAATGACATATTAGGCTTGGACCCGAGGAGATAGTCCCATATTAACCCAGGTCGACAATTAATTGCAGTCCTATCACGGCCCATGAAATGCTGAGCCCATGAATCATTTAAAAATAAATTACTTTTGCCACTGGACAAAGCTTATAGATAAAAAGTCAGCAATGAGATGCCTGCGATGCGATGCGATGCGCTGTAGTTGTTCCACCCAATGCTTAGCTGGACGATCTGCATTTACAAGGTCTATTAGTTCTGTACTATCCGAAAATAGCAGAAGATGCCTGATGTTGTGGAAAATTGCAGCTTTGAGGCCATTAGAAGCGCTCGTATTTCGGCATTATAGCTATTGATGACCCAGCATCAACTTCCTTTTGCAATTTGTAGTGTGATGAATCCTCGTCCTGCGCTTCCTGTAGCTGGATTAAATGAGCCATCAATATACATGGAGGGGTAAGTGAGTTGACTGGAATTGTAGAATGAGAATAAAGGTGAGATTGAGATATGATGCTGGGTGATGCATTTTGAACACAGTGTTGGAGAGCCTTTTGCACGACCAGGAGTGGATCGGTGTTGGTGCCTTGAAAGAGTAACTTGTTACTTGCTTTCCAAATAAAGTAGATGATTGAGCTAAATTTGCTTAAACTTGACAGAGCTACCAAACTGGTTTTGCATTGTTTTGTACCCTTCTGATATGCTGATGTGAACTGGTTGGGTTGTAAGAGAAGCTGGGTTGAACCCAATCTGAGAAAGAATAAATGAAATGTTGTCTCTTCTCTCTCCTTGCAGAAACTGCATACCTGATCAGAACGGCTCAACCATTTATGACTTTTATCTTTCGTGAGCAATCCGTCCCAAAATAATTGGAAACGGTAGGGAACTTTAAAGTTTCCACAGTAAATTTGTGTGGTTGAGCTTGAACTTTCTGCACGATTAAAGAATTGATAGGCTGATCTTACTGAGAAAACTCCGGAATTGTTGTGCTTGCATATCTCATATATCCTCAGATTGATTGGGTTGAGGTGTAATTGCTTGCATGTGAGCAATGATTTCCTCATCAAAAAGCTCTTGAAGCTTTGTGAGATTCCAACTGTGGTCGGGATTTAGCTGTTCTGCCACTTTGATGTATGAGCTATTATTTGTGTTATGTGGGATAGCAGTATGAGGAATATGGCCAGGTATGGATGGAATCCAAGGATTGGCTACTGCTGAAATATTTGAGCCATCTTTGATGGCCCAGAGCATATTGGACTTCAGTGTTTGACACCGTCGGTAAGCATGTTTCCACCAACATGAGCTCTTCTGTCCTTTCTTATCCGTGAAGAGGGATGTAGTAGGAAAGTATTTATCTTCATTATTTTACTCTACAAACCATGTTTGTGCCGCTATATTTGTTTACCAAACATAGCTTTGTTCATTTCAGCACTTGTTCTGGATTTTTCGACGACAAAGTTTTTGCCTTGAAATAGTGTGTTGGGTAGGATTACTTGGGTTGGACCACCAAAATTGATGGTGCGCAATCCGGCTGGTCCTATCTATCAACGACCTTGCCTCTGACTGGAGTAGCAGGGAGCCTGAAACAGAGAAGATGAGGGAACTCCAGGGGAACCCGGTGAGATTGGTCCGAAACTCAAGTTAGTATTCTCTCAAAGGCAAGATAAAACCAGATGGCGCAAAGTTCGCATACCTTGTTGTTGGGGGTAGGGGGCCTTTTATAACCACTTCGTGCACTCGCTCCGTGGCTTCTGTTAGGTCGGGTATGATTATTTCTGTGTTTCTGTCGGTTCGGGTGTCATCCCTTTTGCTGGGACAAAACCGCCACTGCTCCTTGTCGGAGCCGTCTCTGTAACTGGAGATGGCGGTGGCAGGTGGCCGTTTGAAGTGCGGCTGTCAAGCGTCAGATCCCAAGTCAGTCAGGTGCGCCGCCCCTAGATACGAACTTCCTCGGAGTCAGGCATGGTACGGTTGTTCAGTTTGGCGTCTTGGAGGTGAAGTGCTGGAGTGGTGAGTGAGGTGAAGTCTTGAGTTCGGAGGTGTGTCCCGAACTGCTATAGGGCAGGCCAGTTCAGAGAGGAGTGTCCCGAACTGCCATAGGCAGGCCAGTTCGGGTTACTGTCCTTTGAGTTCGGCTCAGGGCCTAAGGGAGAGTTTGGGCTCCTAGTAGGGAGTTCGGACCGTTGGTAGGGAGTTTGGACGGCTGGTTCCTCCCTTTGGTGCTCTCACCTTAGGCACATTGTTGTGTCGAGCTGTTGCCTTTGCCACGTGTTGCGTAATTACGAGGTCGGGCCAAATCTTCTTTCATCAATTGCCCCCCACTCCTCGTGCTAAGGGTCTTGCCCTAGCGCGGGGAGTTTCGCGAGGTGGTAGGTGGATTTGTCCCGTACTTCGAATCTTGTCAAGGTTCTTTGGTTTTCTCGAGTGCCCAAAAGGCGGGAGACGTGCCTACCTGCTTACAAATGCTGACAGGCGTGGTGGCGCACGCTTATTTCGAATTTCAAAAAAGTGCGCCGCTGGGAAACGTGACAGCGGGTCTTTTCGATTTTGAAAAAATGCGTTGCTGTCATTTGAAAGGCGAGGAGACGTGCGCTGGTTGTTCTGTCAGTTTTAGAAAGACGTGCGCAGCGTTTTGTCAGTTTCAGAAAGACGTGCGCCGACGTTTCGTCAGTTTCAGAAAGACGTGCGCCAATCACATCTCGGTCTCAGGGGACGTGCGGTCAGCGCGAATGCGGTCCATCAAATTGGCTCTGATCTGCACTATTGGTTCTCGGTTACTGTGGGTATAAATAGTAGGGGACCCCGGTCGCTTTGTCACTTCTGCGCTTTGCTTCTTGAGCTCGCATCCAAGTTTCAGCTCGCGTCCAGGTCTTTTAGCTCGCGTCCAGGCTTTTAGTTCGCTTTCAAGGTTTTTTTGCTTGTTCCAGTGTCCGGAGTTTGTTCAAACTTTTTTTCGGGTGACTACTTTCCTAGAATCTACCTTTTCTCCAAGATGTCTAGCTTGGATAGCTCAGATGGATCTCCTAGTGGGTCTGATGCAGGTTCTACGAACCGAGTTGCATCCCTCGATGGCCTTAGCGAACCTGAGGTAGAACTTGAGGATGAATTCAAACCCGTAGGCCGAGCCACTTCGGGCAGTTTGGTGTCTACCTCTCATCGAGGTTGGATGCTAGACAGGTTTGGTCCTTTGACCATGACGCCTGAGGGGCCCAATCCCTTATTACCTCTTACAATTTTCCTGGGGAGTACGCCTATTTCATTCCTTCGGGTAGCTTTCCTTGGGAACACGGTCCTGATGAGATCGTGATATTTTGGGAGCAGCTTGCTGTGGGGCTGCGATTGCATTTCCACCCCCTCATTGTCGAGGTCATAAACCACTTCGGCGTTACCGTCGACCAGCTTCACCCGAACTCTATTCGTAACTTGGTGGGGACAATCCCCTTTTTTGCGAACAGGGCTTTCCTTTAGATTTGGAGATATTCTCCTCTATTTTAATGCTCAAGAAACAAGCGGGTCCTCTTCCCGAGAGTAGGCGGACGTATTACCTATCTCCTCATCCGGGTTTTTAGCTCTTGCACGAACTTCCCAACAAGGTCCCGACATGGAAGCGAGACTACTTCGGGGTGCCAAGTGCACAAGGGTGGCCTTTTCAGACTGGGTGGGGGATGGCCGCCCCTGACTCCGGTGTCCCTCTTGATAAAGAGACAGTGAAGGGCCTCTAACAATGGGCACAGCTAGGGCTAAAATGCCATCAGTATCTGACGGAGGCCAAGCTCATTGCAACTGCACTAAGTTCGGGTAGGTTCCTTGCTCAGAGGTTTTGTTTTGCTTTGTTCTTTCATTTTTTTTTTTCTGATGCCGAACTCTTTTTTTTGTAGGAGTGATGGACTCAGTGAGGACTCGTGGTGGGCACCTGTTCCAAGGTATGAAGAGGAGGAAGTGGGTCACCAAGCGAACTCGTGTCGAGCTGCCCCAGGATGCGGAGCCTCATGTACCAGACTACATGTCAGAGGATCCGCCCAGGGAGCCCGAGGTCGCACCTTCAATGAAAGAAGCGACAGGGGCCCCTTATGCCGAGATTACTCACACGGGTGCCCCCGCCTACTCTAGTGCTCCCGCTTACTCTGGGTCCGCTCATACACGAGTTGGGCCTTTAGGCTCGGGAGCTCAAGGGGAATTTAGGAGTGTGCTGTTGCCGAACTATGCTCTTCAGAAAAGTAGGGAGGTCACCTTCCCCGAGGAGATTGCAATGTGGACTGATCTTCCCTTGAACCAGATCGCCTGTCGTGTCGCTACTCATGCTATGGTGGTGAGTCAGATTTCTTGTCGAGCCTCTTTGTTTTTATCCCCCTTGCTGTCATTCTCTTAATCACTTGTTCCTTTTGGTAGGTGAACTCTTCTATTCACGCCTTGGCGGCCTAGGTGGAAAGGAGCTCGAGGCAGGCACGAGCTGCCGAAGAGGCTTTCCATGCCACCGAGGCGATTGCCCGAGCTGCTGAGGCAGCTGCTCATGCTACTGAGGAGGATGCTGGTGTTGCTATGGCCAGGCAGGCGAGGTCTCAGAGGGATGCCGAGGCCATGGGGGTGGTTGTGAAGCATATGGCGGTCTTGAGGCTGGATCTGCAGCATCAGGTCGAATTCCTTCAGGAGGACATAAGGGAGAAAACGCAGATCTTTTCCCAAGGCATCAAAGATGCCAAGAAGAAGCCCGTTGATGAGTACATCGTCTCGCCGCGCTTCGACGACCTGATGGTGGACTCGTACAGAAGGGGATTTAAACTGAGCTGGTGGATGATCCGGAACATGTACCCCTTGCTTGATATCAGCGCCATATCCACTTCATGCATAACTCAGGAGATGGCCAACGCTGCCGATGGTGAGCCGGATTTTGAGGGCGAGGTAGGACCTTCGGGTGTCGTTGAAGTGCCTTCTAACAATGAAGAAGTAGCTCTGGGCTTGGGAAAATCCAATTTTTTTTTATCAAATGTACTCTTCCTTATCTTGTAATGGAATGGACTTTTCTTTTGGTTAAGTGTTGGTTGCTCTTTCTCCCGAACTGACATATTTGCCGAATTGATAATATGCCCGATTTGTTTCTTGCCCGGGTTATTGCACTCACGCGACCTGTTTCGGTGTTTAATACTTAGTCTCTACTTCGCCTGAGTCTCTTGGCTGACTTTTCTTTGCTTGCCTATGCCAAGGTTCCTCCGTAGCTCGGCATCCTGGCCCTTAGGCTCTTGTAGCGATTTCGTCCACTTCGCTTGGCGTCTATAGGTAGTATCGCCTTAAGTTAACGATGTTCCACGCTCAAGGTACTTGTTTGCCCTCTAAGGTTTCGAGCTCGTATGCCCCATCGAGCTCTCTCTTTACTCTATAGGACCCTTCCAATTTGGTCCAAGTTTGACCACGCCGGATTCGGACACCATAATCTTACGGAGAACTAGGTCGTTGACTTGGAAGTTCCACTTTTTTACTCTAGCGTTGTAGTACCGAGCTACTTTCTGCTGGCAGGCCGCTGTTCAGATGTGCACGAGGTCTCTTACCTCATCTAGTAGGTCGAGGTTGATACGTAACTTGTCTCCGTTTGTCTGGTCGTCATATGCTTCTAGTCGCAGTGTAGGTATTTCGATTTCTGCTAGGATTACCGCTTCAGTGTCGTAGGTGAGGTTGAAGGGGGTCTCTCTCGTGGCGGTTTTTTCTGTAGTCTGGTGAGCCCATAAAACACTTAGTAGCTCGTCCGCCCACAACCCTTTAGCTCGGTCTAGTCGTGCTTTCAGTCCGCGCAGGATGGCTCTGTTCATTACTTCTGTCTGACCGTTTGCCTTCGGGTGTGCAACCGATGTGAAGTTCTGATGAATTCCCATATTCTGACACCATTCTTGGAACTTGATATCATCGAATTGTTTGCCGTTGTCGGAGATTAGTACCCAAGGTAGCCCGAAGTGACATACTATGCTCTTCCAAAAGAAGTTCTGTATGTTTCGGGCTGTAACCGTTGCCAGAGGTTCAACTTCTATCCATTTTGTGAAGTAATCTACTGCCACCACTAGGAACTTTCTCCCACCTGTTGCTGGCGGGAATGGCCCAGGAGGTCGATGCCCCATTGCGCAAAGGGCCATGGGCTGGTGAGGTATTTCAGGTCGGAAGCAGGCTGATGGTGGATATTGGCGTGGTTCTAGCACTTGTCGCATTTTTTGATGAGCTCGACGGCTTCTGTCTTCATCGTTGGCCAGTAGTATCCTTGTCGAAGTGCCTTTTGGGCGAGTGCTATGCCCCCCATGTGTTTGCCGCAGAGTCCTTCATGAGTGTCGCGGAGTATGAGCTCGGCTTCGGCAAGTCGCAAGCAACGCAGGTAGGGGAGCGTGTAGGACTGTCGATACAACCGTTCGTCTATTATGACATATTTGGCTGCCTGGCATTGCACCCTCTTGGCTACATTGTGGGGATAGTGGACACCTCGCGCATCGTCTTCCGTGAAAAAGATCGGTTCTTCTGTCTTCGGCCTCTTTGGAGGGTTCTCTTCTTCTCGGGCTGCCTCGCAAACTGACGTCTGTGCTGTTGCCGAAGTGCACCCTGCTACTACCAAACCTCCCACTATCACATGGATGGTTCCCTGAACTGGCCTCTCTTCTGGAGGCGGTCGTTGCAAGGCTTCGGCCGGTCTGCTGCTGGATTCAGAGGCATCCTTTATGTGCTCCCCTTGCCAATCTGCCTTATTATTATTATCATTATGTTGTACAAAATTTATCAAGTATTTGCGACGGATGAGTCTCTCTATCTCATCCCGGAGATTATTACACTATTCGGTACTATGACCATGATCTCTATGAAAACTACAATATAGATTTTTGTTTCTCTCGCTTGGATTACTCTTTAGGCGAGGCGGCCACTTTATGTATGGGGCATCCTTGATCGTCATCAAGATCTCGGTCCGCCTTGTGTTTAACGGCGTGTAATCCATCCGAACTACTAAGGGAGCTCAGGACGGCTGGATTGGCTTCGCCTCTTGGGCCTGGTTTCTTCTGTCGCCTAGGTTGGAGGCCTGACCTTTTCTTTTTCTTTTCTCGACCCCACCTTTAGTTCTTTGGTTGATTTCTTCCTCTGTTCTCATGAACTTGTCCGTGAGCTTGAGGAAATCGGCCACGATCGTGGGTTGGCTGGCCACCATGTGCCATTTGAACTCCTTGTGTGTTACTCCTCTCTTGGCCGCCGTGAGCTGTACTGCGAGGTCTAATCGTGGTATCTGCAAGCATGCTTCATTGAACCGCTTGATGTAGCCCTTTATGGATTCTCCTTCCCTCTGGACTACCTCGAAGATGCTTTCCTCGGTTCTGGGACATTGTTTGTTGGTAACGAAGTGTGCGGTGAAGACCTGCATGAACTAGGTCCAGCTTCTTATTGACCCGGGGGCTAGGTTCCGGTACCAGGTGCGGGCCACCCCTTGAAAGTGGTGGTGAAGGCCACGCACATGCATGACTCACTGGCCCTTGCGAGGTGCATTTGTGACTGGAAAGCATCGACATGGTCGTTGGGGTCAAAGGACCCATCATATTTGTCCAAAGATGGAAGCTTGAAGTCTTTGGGCATGGGGACTGCTAGGAGTTCTGATATGAGGGGGGAAGGAACCGAGAGAATTGAGGCAGCTTTTACCTAGTCCAAGCTCGTCTCTTCCTTGCCTCTGAGCTCGGGTAGGACATGGGTGGCAGTTCGGCGACTTCGTCGGCGCCTTCGTTGAGCGGGCCTGGTACTGGCGCTGCTGGCCTCTGTGTTGCCGAGCTTGATGGGCCCAGAATGTTGGTCTGCTGCTAGGGCACTGAACCGGCTCTCCGTGAGCGGGAACTCAGGCTTGGAGCACCGAGGTGTTGGCTTTGTGGGCGAGGTCCCCGACCCACCTGCGAGCTGCGAGGCGAGGGTAATTTTTCTTTCCTTTCAGCCTGGGGATGAGGCCTGGCTATTAGGGGGGTTCTGGAGTTGGGAAGCTTCTCCTCGGTGAGGGCGTCCACCTTGAAGGAGGCCTTAACCGGCTTCGGAACAGGGTGCCGAGGTGGAAGCAGTGACTGGTTCAGGGGTAGCTGAGGGAATTACTGCTGATAATGGTGTTGGGAGAGGTGGTATAGTACCTGGTGCTGCTGGAATTGTTGCATTTGGGCTTGCATTGCCCAAATGCATTGCATTAGGTCGTCCAGCTGGTTCTGGCGGGTTGCTAGTGGGACAGCAGTTGGTTTAGCAAATGTTGCTTCGATAGGGAGTGGAAGGTTCAGGGGCACCACTACTTGTGCATTCAAGCTGGGGATCCCATCCACTGAAAGAGGGATGGTGCACTGCCCGATGCACACCACGGGAACTTGGAGTTGTTCCCCGGTGGTGGTCATTTCTGTGCGACGTCCGGCATTGTTGGAGGAAGCCATGGGTGTTGGAGTTTTTTGGAAGAAGAGGATGTAAGAGAGGTAAGAGAGTTTTATAGGGAGGCTTTTAGAAGCATTCCCACAGACGGCGTCAATTGATGGTGCACAATCCGACCGGTCCTAGCTGTCAACGACCTTGCCTCTGACTGGAGCAGCGGGGAGCCTGAAACGGAGAAGATGAGGGAACTCCGGGGGGAACCCGGTGAGATTGGTCCGAAGCTCAAGTTAGTATTCTCTCAAAGGCAAGATAAAACCAGATGGCACAAAGTTTTCATACCTTGTTGTTAGGTCAGGTATGATTACTTCTGTGTTTCTGCCAGTGCGGGTGTCATCCCTTCTATTGAGACAGAACCGCCATTGCTCCTTGACGGAGCCGTCTCTGTAACTGGAGATGGCAGTGGCATGTGGCCGTTTGGAGTGCGGCTGTCAAGCGTCGGATCCCAAGTCAGTCAGGTGCGCCGCCCCTGGATACGAACTTCCTCGGTGTCAGGCATGGTACGGTTGTTCAGTTTGGTGTCCTGGAGGTGAAGTGCTGGAATGGTGAGCGAGGTGAAGTCTTGAGTTCGGAGGTGTGTCCCGAACTGCCATCGGGCAGGCCAGTTTGGAGAGGAGTGTCCTGAACTGCCATAGGGCAGGTCAGTTCGGGTTACTGTCCTTTGAATTCAGCTCGGGGCCTAAGGGAGAGTTTGGGCTCCTAGTAGGGAATTCGGACCGCTGGTAGGTAGTTCGGACCGCTGGTTCCTCCCTTTGGTGCTCTCGCCTTAGGCATGCTGTTCTGCTTGATTTGTCCATGCATTTTCTTTTCACACATACTGAAGGTCCCGCCTTGAATTAGACACTGTGTTGGTGGGGCCACCATAATAAACTTAAACCTAAGGCCATGATTTTCGGTTTTATCTCAGCAAATGTGCTACAATAGTGTGGTAGCTCTACTATAAAAAAAGATAAATTAGGCCCCATTTGGTTCACAGGAATAGGGGTCTAGAATCGGAATTGGAATGAGCTATTCCGATTCCAACTATTTGGTTGGGTGGAATCAAACTCCCATTCCCGTTCTTTTCTTGGGAATGAAATCCCATTCCTGCATAGTCCAATTCCCATCTCTATCTAAACCAAACAGACTATGGGATTAGACCATTCCGATTCCAACTGGAAACCAAATGGACCCTTAAATTCTTTGATTTGTTTGCATGGCCCCCACCTTGAATTAGATGAACTGATATATGGGTGGTGCCAATGCAATAGATCTAAGGTCATGACTGTTGTAGCAAAAATGAACTTGCAAAAGTGAGCTTTTAATAATTAGTGGGAAAATCTATGATACAAGAAAGATATGATATGGAAAGAGTCTTTATCAATCAAAATCCACCCATGAATTTTGATAAACAACACTTGATTCGCTACCAGGTTTATGATTCCAATTTATTTGTCAATTGTTTTTCGGATATCATATTTTTTCCATATCATAGTTGAACGCAAAATACATATGGCAGAGAAAAACTTTGGCTGTCCATGTTCAAGATTCCGCAACCTGGACTATGACACAACATTCGAATTTAGATAGCCAAAACTTTTCTCATGTGAGAACAACGTGGAAGTGGATCTGAAACTCACAGAGTGCTCCTTACTCTAACCTCAGAGCTTGTACCAGTAACACATTGGGAACATCTCTCGTACTTATGTGTTATTATTCATAGGAAATGTTCCCATTGCACGGCGAGATGTGGCTATGAGGAGAATATCCCAATTTCAATGATGCATGGTGATGATGATGCCTCCCCAAACAACTCCATTCCTTTGTTCATTGTTCTGAGTTCTCTCTCGTCTCTTCCTTGCCTTTTCTTTTGATTCCTTTGAGGATTTCTTGTTCTTCTCTGATTTGTTCTTGTTGTCATTCCCATTTTTCTTTTGTTTTTATTAATTTAAAAGTTGGGATGCAACACGGGGACTTCCCATGAGGTCACCCATCCTAGTATTACTCTCTCCAATGTTTTCAAACCGTTGTTGACTCAGACGGTCAGACTATTCAGCCCAAAAACTAACTAGACAACCGGTCCTATTTCACCCTTAACTTGTTCTCGGGTAAGAGAACTGCTGACCCAGGCAGTTTAAACATTGACTTATTCAACTTGGGCGGCAGTTTGCATTTTTATAGGATGAAAGAGATTGAGAAAAGGGGAGAGACTAAGACTCGAATATGAGATTGGATCCCACGAACAGGAACATATATATATATATATATATATATATATATATATATATATATATAGAGAGAGAGAGAGAGAGAGAGAGAGAGAGAGAGAGAGAAGAAATATTGCAGATCTGAGATCTGAGATCTGAGATCTCAGTTCTTAGATTTCATATTTGAGATCTTAGAAAGATCCGAAGTTGCCAGCGCCGTTGCGTTTTTTGTAGACACCACTGCCATCGTCGCTATTGTTGCTGGTGAACATAGGGTGCTCCTCCTCCCCTTCATCCTTCTTCCTTCCTTCATTAAGGATATAAAGCCATAATTTTTCAATCTAATCAGACCGTTTGAACCGTTTGACTCGGATGGTCGAATTACTGACTCAAAAATTGGTGGCCAGAGTGATTCTGTTTTGGGTCGGTTTTTAAAACCTTGACTATTTCTCAATCACACTTAAACTTCGAAGTTCTAATGGGATCCAATGCGTTAGTGCTGATATGATCATACTCTCCATCCTAGTACTACTCTTGCCATTCTCATTTTTCTTTCATTTGAAAAAAATTGCAACAAATGCCGATGAAGCAACAAGTAGTTCTACTCCACCGACCAAATTGAACCAAACTGATTATTTCAGTTCTGGTTGTGTGATTTAGTCCTGATTAATAATTGGGTCGATTTTGATTCTTACTTGTTTTTAACTGATTCAGATCTGAACTAGTTATCTTCTTAATAATATATAAATGTTTCCTAGTTTTCTTGTAATTTTATTAATTTTGTCAAATAAATTTGAGAGATAATATATATTATAATTTTGGTTAAAACACTTAATTTATTAATATACAAATAATATACTATTTTACTTTGATTTTTGTTAAGATTATATTATCAACAATCAAATTTTAAGTTGTTATTTACATAAATAATAATTATAATTGTTAGTATATTCAAGGTCACATGATTATCCCAATTAATAATTTGGATGTTTTGGGTCTATGGTTTTGTCCTGATTAATAATTGATTTGGCACGGCTGTCCCGAATCAGACCCAACTCAATGATAATCCTAGAGACATGTTAAAATGGCTCATTGGGTCATGACTTGCCACAATATAGATTTGATTTGAGGACTAAACCGAGCCATTTGGGACCGCTAGAGTTGAGTTAGCTGCTCCCATGTTTCACTCATAATTTTGTAGAGGTGCAACTTCAGCAGACCCTACCCGAGCCCGAATTGATCCATCCCAAAATTATACACAGGCTGGAATTGGGCCCAAGAAAGTCGGGCATTTTTTATTTTTTGGGCCAGGTCGGGGCTTAGTTCTTAGGTAGTTCAAACTTGGTTCAAGTCCAATCCAACTACACACATACATATATACATATATAGATACACATAGGGGTGAACAAAAAAACCGAAAAACCAAATCAACCGAAATCAAATTGAAAAATTGGTTAACCAAATCCGTCAGTTGGATTTCAGTTCTGTGTTTTTAAAAAATTGAAGTTACCAGTTCGGTTTCGGTTAACCAATATAGAAAACCGACGGTTAACTGAACCGACCGATATACATATATTTCTATATATTTTATATACATCTATGTATATTATATATGTTTTATATTATTTATGTATATTATATATATTTTATATTACTTATATATTACAAATTATTAAATATGCATTATATATAAATATATATTTATAAGTTTTATTATATATTTATTATATACTTTTATAATATATTATAAATTTTAAAAAATTGAAAAACCGACAAACTGAACCAATGGTTAACCAAACCTGTCAACCGATTAACCGACTCACTTTGGTTAGGTTTCAGTTACCAATTTTCCAAAAACCGGTAGTACCAATTCGGTTAACCGAACCGTGAGCACCCCTACATATATAGTGTATGTATACTTTTAGAATAGGTTCATTAATCAACCCGAGCCCGGCTTGGATCCAAGCCCAACCCGAATGCATCAAAGGTCCGGACTCAGGCCTTAAGCCCAAATTTTAGGGCCGGGCCTGGGTTGACCATAAACCCGGTCCAACCCACCAACTTGCACCCCCCAAATTTTAGGGTCTAGACTCTCAATCTGATGGGCCTTCATTCAGTCTCTTGGGGAGCAATCTACCCAACGTTCTCATTCAGTTATTTTCGTTCCTGGAAATAGGGAAGTTAACGTCGGGTACTGCTGTTATAAATATTGCTCTCTCAGCCATATGAAGATGCAAGAAAAATACATTGCATTTTGGATGGACTAAAAGCCTCTTGTGCGGGTCTATTCAGATTAAGCAGTCTCCAGTTGTCTCTTGCTTCTGTGAGCGTATGTCTCAGGATCATAGATATTCCTGCCATCGAAGATTACAGGTATTTGATCATGGTCCTTCATCATCAACGTTAAGACCTTGAAAGCTTCTGTGGGTGGAGTGGTGGATACTACCGCTGCTCCAAAGAGGCTTCCGAGGCCTTAACACTGATGAAACCTGCTGCATGCATGGGTCATCTTCTTGCCCACTCCACACTTGCTTATTCCAAAAACTGATAACAATCCAACTCCAGAACGCATCCTTTTAACTTATCGTTTTAAGTTAAATAATGAACTGTTTACTGCATTCTTGACTTCTTGTTTCTTGATCCAGAGTAGTAGTAGGACTCAACCAACCAAAGTCCTTCCTTACCTATTAAAACTCTGCTTAATTTGCTTTACGGCAGGGTATGGCTGTCTAAGTTCAAACAGCCTAGGCGGTCAAGAAAGCTCTCCCTATATGGCATGTTAGTTCACACAATCTCTTTGTACGCATTGTTGGGCAAACTGTGTCAGGAAGGAAGCATATGGAGAGCAATGTTGACAGCCCAAACTATATTTAACGTGGATAGCCAAAGCTTTCTCTATATGATCCACACATTCAGAAGTCCTCTTCCCACTATTTTTTTTTTTTTTTCATTTGTCGATTGATTAGGTTCGGGCCATATGACCCACATGGGGAAGCAACACATGATACCAACCCTAGCTCAATATAGTTTGGAGATAATTGGTCCAAAACGACGACTCTATTAAATTGGCTTGTTGTGTCTAACCCATTAAGGATGCAATTTGGGTCGGGTTGGATTGTTTTTTTTTTTTTTTTAATGAGTATGCTAATATTAACCTCCCAAATATCATTTTCGCTTATATTTAAATTAATTTACATTATTAAGAGTTTGTAGAAGACTTTAAACCTGGTTTGAAGGGGGTTTGCGTGGGTATGGTCAGTCGGTTTGTGCCATGGTTGCAACTCAACTATTATCGGACCTAAAAAATTGGACTTAGAACTGAAAATCTGGAACTTGGATAAATGGAGCAATCTACTTCTTGTTTTTCTTTGAGAGACGTGTCCATCAACATCTTGTGTAAGAGAATAATAGTTGATAATTGATACTAAAAGAGATAAATACAGTCTCTGCTAAGTCGATCAAAGTATTGGCTAGAGAAAAAAAAAAAAAAAACTTTGAACTGCAAAGGAGCAAGATGACTCATTAAGTGGCAATGGCTTCAGGAGGTATAGAGATTTGTTTATTTCATTGTTAGTTGACCATGTTTAGTAGATTGATTCAATGGAGAATCAAACCTACTCTTTTATTGATCCTACTGTCACTCAGGTTCTTTGGCTCTGTGTTCTATGCTTCTAAATGAAATAGTTGAACAACATGGAGAAGAACCAGTCATGTTTATGGCTCAACAAATAATGAAATAGTTGAACAATGTGGAATTTTGATTTGAAATTCTTATTTGGTTCTGTGCAAATTATGAAATTTTATCTATCTCTAATTAATAAATCTTACTGAGAACTAAAGAGGGGCTTTAAGTCCTTGTCTACCAGAGACTGTTACTGACCAGAGCTTGTCTCTTCTATAATTCAGGTATCATGGCTATTGACCCTCAATAAGATTTTTACTGAAAAATTCTGATAGGAGTTAGGTGACAAGCTAGTGATCTAGCAGATTTCTAGGCCAGTGGTATAGTGAGGAATTCGTTGTATTAGGGCTTGACCTTTTTGCAATATTGTGACTTAAAAGTTGTTGGTCAAGGTTTAATGAGCATCTGTATTAGCTATTCATGGATATTAGAGGATACAATCCATCTGAAAGAAAGGTAAAGTTTCAAAATTGTTGGTTTAATTTGATGATTATTTAGAACTTCTAAGAACCTAACAGGCAAAATCACAAAATTTTGTAGTGGCTATTCGATTTCTTCTTAGCTTTTCGACATTTGTATCGTGGGAAGCTTGGGAACTGAGATGAACTGAACCCCAGTACTACTGATACTGATATATGATGATACATTACTTCCCTTCTTTGTTTGCTTTAAGCATTGGGAATCAGAGTTGGCTCTTCTTTTGCATTAAATTGCTCCTCTTCCAACTTCCTATTACTCTGTTTCAGTGCAATTATGTGATGCTGCCTTCATCTGCACATTTTCGTGAGGACTCCGGTATATAAAGACCTCACCCCCCAAAGGGGAGGGGGATGAAAAAAGGGAAGTAACCTTGCTCTCTAGCACTCTCATATTATCTTCAAAGCTCTCTACAATAAGAGTGCTAACTTAAGCGTCAGAGAGCCCCCACCGGGAAAATACCCCCGGGACATCTAATTCAGTTTTCCCAGGTCCTTCAGCTCCCGCCACCTACGAAGAGGAGGAAAATATGGAGTTCTCGGAGGTCCCTCAGCTCCTGCCACCTACAAAGAGGAGGAAAAGATGGAGTTCTCGCAGGTCCCTTAGCTCCCGCCACCTACAAAGAGGAGGAAAAGATGAAGTTCTCGCAAGTCCCTCAGCTCTCGCTGCCTACAAAGGAAAAAGACCACCTCATGCTGAGGGCAATCGGATTGCGCCGCACTAGGGAGCTCCAGTATTCTCTAAGTCACTGGCCGCCTAGTAGGCAGTTCACCACCAGGCAATTCGCCACCAAGCAGTTCGCTACCAGGCAGTTCGCCACTAGGCAATTCGCCACCGAGCAGCTCACCATCGGGCAGTTCGCCACCAGGCAGTTCGCCACCAAACAGTTCGCCACCAAGCAGTTTGCCACCAGGCAATTCGCCACCAGGCAGTTCGCCACCGAGCAGCTCGCCACCAAGCAGTTCGCCACTAGGCAGATCGCCACCAGGCAGTTCGCCACCAGGGAGCTCGCCACCAGGCAGTTCGCCACCGGACAGTTCGCCACCAGGCAGTTTTCCCCCAGGCAGTTCTCCACCAAGCAGTTCGCCAATAGGCAGTTCACCACCATGTAGCTCATCACTAAGGCACGCCACCACCGGGTCAAATAACGAGGTACTTAGCCAAAAAAATTTACATCACAAAACATTGGTACGTGGCCGAAAACGGTTACATCACAATCCATCTAAAAGAAAGGTAAAGTTTCAAAATTGTTGGTTTAATTTGATGATTATTTAGAACTTCTAAGAACCTAACAGGCAAAATCACAAAATTTTGTAGTGGCTATTCGATTTCTTCTTAGCTTTTCGATATTTGTATCGTGGGAAGCTTGGGAACTGAGATGAACTGAACCCCAGTAATACTGATACTGATATATGATGATACATTACTTCCCTTCTTTGTTTGCTTTAAGCATTGGGAATCAGAGTTGGCTCTTCTTTTGCATTAAATTGCTCCTCTTGCAACTTCCTATTACTCCGTTTCAGTGCAATTGTGTGAAATGCTGCCTTCATCTGCACATTTTCGTGAACTAGACACATCTCTTTAGTTATTACATTTCACCAAGATAGTCAAAATACATCAAATCTGCAAAATCTGAACTAATACTCAGTGGCAATTTCCAAGTTGCATGTCACCAATGAACAAATAATCAGTTCTATACTTTTTCTTTTTGAATTCTCAGCATTTCCTTTTGCTTTGGATCCTCTCTTTGCAAATTAATGCTTGCTAATATTATATACCCAAGTCCTTGATGGTCAAGGAGACAGGACCTCTCCGGAGCCTCTGTTGGGTAGCAAACCGGTGGACTGAATCTTGAATCCCAGCGAAGGCCACCAAAAACTGAGCAGCATCTGTCTGGTTCAACAGCTTCTTCACCACCAATTCCAGTGCTTTGTACCTGTTACACATTTTCCATCAGTGATCAGTCTTCTTCTGGGTCCATGAAAATGGAATCCATCCATCCATCCCCTACTGAAAATTTGAGAATTACCCATGGCAGAATGCTTGAAATGAAAACCTTTATTGGTAAAGTAAAACAGGGAAGAGAGAAAGAGACCTGAGACGCTGAGCCTTTGTGATGACTCGGTTGATCTTCTTAAACTCAAACTGCACAGACGCCAAGGCAGTACCCTTGTTGTTAGCTTTTGGGCCAATGAAAGGGAGGTGGAGGATGCAGTTGGCCTGGATCTCTGCCATCTCTTCGTCCAGCACAGCCTCCTCAATGCGTGTTTCATGAATCAACCGTGACAACACTCTCCCGCTGAATGAAGAAGAAGAGGAAGAGGAGAGTAAGCGGAGCAGGTGGAGAATGGCGGAGGGACGCCAATCGCCAAGCCATGTAAGGGAGGCCATCTCCAAGGGAGGTGTCCATTTGGGCATGAGGTGGTGGGCTACCTCCTTGAGCCTGGAGGGAACCATGGCTCTGTTGTAGTGGGCGTCGAATCCTCTCAACTGTTCGTCTATCAACTCCTCCAGTGCCCACCTTGCCTTGAGCCGCTTCTCCAACTGTGCCGCTCGTATCCTCTGCTCTTGCCTCCACTGCCCGTATTTCTCCCCTGACATGGCACACACCATTCATCAGAAAGATAGATAGAGAGAGAGAGAGAGAGAGAGAGAGAGAGAGAGAGAGAGAGAGAGAGAGAGAGAGAGCGGATAATTCATTGGGTAGCTTTAAATTTCTTAATAAAGAACGAATTTCCAGTCAAGAAAGGATTAAGTTCTTGGTTTTCCGGCCTAGAAAAATTAACATTTTCCGGCAAGAAAAGTGAGGGACTGTGGTGGGGAAAGAAAAGAAAGAAGGAAAAAAGAGGACTATATGTGGGTTTAATTGTTTGGGTGGAAATCTTTGCAGCAGAGAACTGAGAGGGAAAGGAGGTGAAGAAAGAAAGAAAGAAAGAGGCGGAGAAGGAACGTGGATGGATGTTTACAGTTGAATACCTCGTTTGGAAACGTCGCACTTAGAGAGGCTCATACACTTAAACCGCTCTGCTATATCATCTATTCCATCTGCTTCTTCTTCAACTTCTATTCCTTCTTCATCGTCTTCACTCCCTCGATGAAATTTCCTGCAAAACACATCCGATTAACGATTACTCTTCAGGTTCAGGAAAACACAACGAAAAAGAAAGGAAGAGATCGTACATGAGAGGTTGTGACTCTGATCTCTTCATTGCGCTTCTTCTTCTTCGTTCTTCTCTCGCTTTGTCACCAGAAAAACCGTAAAATGGTGAATGGAAGAGGTGAGGAGCGGGAAAACATATATATTAGAAACCGAGACGTGAAGGGATAATTTAGTCACTTGCAAAATCTGAATCCGCAAGAATATACCGTCACAGTGAGGTGCCTGTAATTAGCCTGGAAAATCGGGTCGGATCTGGGTAATTCGGATCGGTAGAAGGCCCAAACACTAAATATTCAGATTTGGGTTGACTCACGGGTAATACGGATCAATGGATCAACCGCATGGGTGAGCTGGTTTTTGACCATATCAACGTTTTCTTACAAAAAAAACATCTTTATCTATCCAATTCACATGGGTCTAGTAATTCAAATATTCGGATATCGGATCAATTCCAGTTTGAAAAGAGGTGACCCACGGCCCAATCGAACCCAAATTCTTTTCGGGTCAGGTCGGGTCATGTTGCCTTCTAGTTCGGTTTGTTAGATAGGACTAGGAGACCGTAGCCCTCTTTTTTTGGGTTGGGTCAAGTCGCGTTTGTGCCTTTGTGGGTTGGGTCGATTCTTTCAGGTCCATTTGTAATTGTACTTGATCAAACTTTAATTATTTTCGGGTCGGGTCAGGGGCGTACTCCTTCCGGTTTGTATTGCTAGATAGAGACCCTAACCCATTTTTTTATTACAGCGGGCTGGGTCAAAATTTTCCATGTCCATTTGTAATTGTAATTGATCAAATACAGGTCTGTTTGGATTTTTGCGGAGAACAAACATCCTAAATTGCTTATTTTTCGAAAAAAAAAATGAAGAATGCTCAAAGGAAAAAACTTTTAATTCTCATACATGAGGTTTAGTTACTTCAAAATTAAATCATCAAAATATAAAAGTAAAAAAAAAAAAAAACTCTCTTATCTTAATTGTTTCTAATAAAATTTAAATCCATTATTGCTTGACCTTTATAACGGTGACAACAGTACCGAATTTACTAATATGTGGGAACTTTGGATACTCACAAATCAAAAAGAAGTTTTATTAGGCTTTGCAATATCTAGTAAGAAACTATGAGTGGCTGGTTGAGATTGAAATGAATCTGACTTCTAATTTCAGAGTTAGAAAGCACAAACAAGCTATCTTATATATTAAATTACTAACCATAGTAAGCAAGATAAATAATTATGGTCCTACACTCCTTAATCTGAATCTCCCACTCACATGGCACCATAACTGTATATTGGGAACATCTCCCCGTCAGTGAATAGTAACATGTAAATACGAAGATGTTTCCAATATACAACTGTAGTATCAGTAGCTGTGGATAAGAGACTGGAGCTCTACACTCCTACTCCTCACTCAAATATACTCTTTTGGCATAAATTCCAATATTAAAAGCTTTTAATGTTTGGTCAGGTAGACAGAATGGATGGTCCTTTATAAGTTGAAATGTTGAACGAATAAAAATGATTTGGGCATGCCACATTTGGGCAATTTATTTTGATATGGGCACACCACGACTGGTTTAATCTTATATGGGCACACCACATTTTGCATTATGTGCATAGGGTATTGATGGAAACATGAAGAATACTTTATTATTTGGGTTAGGGCTGCAAATAGATGATAGGTAAACCCAAATTTGATTTATTGATATTCAAAATTGAACGGGATCTTATCTATTGGAGGCCTTCTCTTTCAGGCAAATAGCATAGTATTTTTTTTTAAGAAAGAGTATCAAAAGGTCAATGGTAATGTCCACTACCATTGATATTTGAAGAGTGGTTATTTCCACTCCAATATAGAAACTTTTTTTTTCAGGCATGTGTCCACCCACTCTCAAAAAAATTAAACAAAAAAAGATGAACTTCAAATGGTAATCACCTCTACTCTCAAAAAAGTTAATGGTAATTACCTTCACTAAAAAAACTCATGTCAAATAATGTCATAGGATACATAAAATGGGTTATTGTTTATAAGTAAAATTTGATTTAAACTCTTAAATTAAATAACAAATCTACATCTAAAAAGTATCAAATAAAAAACTAACCTAAATTTACAATATAAATAATGGCAATCAAACAAAATTGATTAGAATACAAATTCCATACTTAGTACAAGATGGTCATGGTCATTCTCTGGTACACTGTGATAATTTATATGGAGTGTGAACTACTAAAAAATTAATTTGAAGAGAAAGCTAAAAGAGTGCTATTAGGATCTAAAATCTGGAATGGCAATGGGGTGGGGATCACATTCCCCATCCACGATTCTGATTTAGAGATAAATCTCCATCCCCGACTTTGATCTTTGTCAGAGATAAAAATTGCCCTCCATCCCCAACCCCCAATAGAGGTGGATTCTCCATGGGACCCAAGTCCTCAAAATTTTTAATCAACATAATTTTTGAAAAATAAAATTACTTAAAATAAAAGAAAACTTTAAAATATATCATTGGGGTTGGGGTAGGGTATTGACTTCATTCCCCATCCCCAACCTCGACCCCAACCCCAACCCCAATCGAGGATTCCTATTAATCCCCATCCCTGTCCCTACCCTAACAAAACAATCCCCATCCTCTACCCCATTAGGTCGAGGAAGTCAGGCATTGGCGATTAAGGATAGAGACAATTGCCATCCCTAGTCCAAGAACTAGAACCAACCAACCTACTTCTCTTCAAGTTTATTTCTTGAAAACAATAACTAATAATATGTTTTTATCCCATCTTAGCCATTGATAGAGAGTGAACTAGACATTATCATCAGGTGTGTCAACAATATTTGAAAATCCGATTTCAAAATCGAGATGCAACATAATCGAACCGAATTCGAATAGATCAAATGTCGTAATTGGTCAAATTAGGATATCCTATTCATACCGGTTAGCTAATTGAATTTGAACTCAAATATGACTTGATTCAATTCAATAAATATCTGAATTCGATCAATTATTTAATTCTTATATTGCAAAATGAGGAGGTTGAGTGCAAGACTCTTATTCAACTGCTTCTATGATAGCTCCAAGGACTGACTCTCTAAAACACTAATGATTCCAAGAAAGGAACAAGGCTGAAATGTTCCATAACAAAAGAACCACTAAGGAATTAGTGAGTTGAGTTGGTTGGTAGATTAGTTAGTTACAACAAAGAGAAAAGGTTGAAGGAGTCACTCTATTCATACTCTATAACATAATTTGTCACATTTATCTCACCTCGATGCTTAGGCTGTCCAGTTATTCTTGCAATTTTTAATCTTGTGGGGTATTGTTGGAGGGAGATTCAAAATTTGCAGAATCTCACTTCCCTCCTCTTTGCTTTTGCTTTTTGTCTTTTCTCTCTTATCTCTTGCATGTGGGTAAAAGGCTCTTGTCCCACTTGAGTATAATAGTAGACTTGCTTCCTCTATGCGTAGGGATCCATAGGAGGAAAGCACTATACGTCGAGCTAAGCCATGTTGAGTTAAGTTGGGTCATAGGTGTGGGTATGTGTGTGTACGGGCGCACTACACCATAATGATTTATCCTTTAACCGTTTTAACCGGTTTAACTTTTGAAATTTTATTTTATTTTTTAAACGTCTTTCTTTTTGGTGGCTTTTGAGTTTGTGTATCTTCAAATAGGTGCACTATTTTGAAGAGACATTTCTCTGAAAAGACACATTTGTATGTCTATTTGAGTGATTGAGAGCACTCTAAATAGAGTGCTGGTCAACCTAGTGACACATACTAGTACACGCAACATAGTTTTATTTTCTCTGTCATTTGTCCATCTTTGAGCATTATCTCTAAGTGGTTTGCGCAGGTTTGGAAAGTGAGTGCACGCCTAGTAGAAGCCTATGGGCTATTTTATCTTGATAATTGATTTACATTCACCCGACTGCTCCATAGGGGGCAAATGCAGTTTTAAGGAGAGTGACCAAGTGGCATGATCAACCCTCCTACTCACTACAATTCTCACTTTCTCAACAACGACTCTACAACAATGCTGTACTTCGGGTTTGGAAAGCGTTGACTGATAAGTTCCATTCTACCTTCCGTTTATTATATTTTACAACAATAATCCGACAAGTTGAGCTATGCTTAATGGTGCTTGTTGATGCGTTTAATATATGCGACATGGACGAAGATAGGTATATATCAGCAAACATCCTCAGTAAAGCACCGGAGGTGACCCTTGGGAGTCGATTTTCTAAGGAGTAGAGCCAGAAGATGCTGGGAGGAAGAGAGTTCCTCTGTTTCCAAGGTTTCTTCCACATGATGATTGTATCTGTAACACAGGTATTATCTTCTTTTTCTTTGTTTCAATTGCTCCATTTAGGTGTTATATGTTTGAGCTAATATATACATTCATTTACTTTTTCCCTCTTCAAATTCTTGGGCAAAAGCAGGAACAAGAAACAACTATTCTGATTTCTGATACCAAGAGCCTTCAGCCCCAACAAGGTGATTGATCAGTTTGGCATTCTCTTGCTTATGGGCGGTACTTCATTGATCATTCCTGTATACTGTTTCTTTTCCTATGCCAATCAACCGTAGACAGCTTTTTGGCTGCGTACTTCATTGTTTAGATTAGTGTACAGTATAAACTGCATTAAGAAATTAAGCTCTGGGAATTCTTCCTTAAGCCTTAGAAGCTTTGCATATAAATTGGCGTTCTTCGTACAACATTTTTCAACACAAAGTAACTAAACCCTCCCCGAGCTTCCAATGCTCTCTCCTGCTGCAGAGAGAAAATTTCCAAAGCATTCGGGGAAAAAAATGCGTTAAAATGATACGACAAAAAGGGAATAAAAAGCATGTGAAACAAAATGTTATTAGTAACAGCAAGTTATCTACTACAGTGGATCATTATACCAATCAAGAGAAATTGATTGCTGTTGATGTACAATACACTCTAGTAAGTTAAAAAGGATTTTGATGGAGCGCGATCCGGCTGGTCTTAGCTGTTTGCAGCCTTGCTTTTGAACGGGGGGAACCTGAAACGGAAGAGATGGGAAAGCTCCGGGGGGAACCTGGTGTAGAGGCTCTGAAGCTCAAGTTAGAATCCTTCAAAAGCAAGGTAATACCAGATAGCGCAAAGTTTGTATACCTCCGTTGTCGGGGGGCAGGGGGCTCTTATAGTCACTTCGTGTACTCGTCCCAAGGCCCTTGTTTAGAGTGTTGGCAGGTGGCTGTTTAGAGTGTTGCTGCCAAACGTCAGATCCCAAGTCAGTTAGGCGTGGTGCCCTCGGGCACGGACTTCCCTAGTGTCAAGCATGGTATGACTTGTTTGGCTTTGGTGCCCAGAAGATGATGCGAAGTGCTGAGTGAGGCGGTCTTGAGCTCGGAGGTATCCCGAACTGTTACAAGGCGGGTCAGTTCGGCGAAGTGTATCCCGAACTGTTACAAGGTGGGTCAGTTCGGCGAAGTGTATCCCGAGCTGTTACAAGGTGGGTCAGCTCGGGGAAGTCTATCCCGAGCTATTACAAGGGTCAGTTCGGCGAAGTGTGTCCCGAGCTGTTGCAAGGTGGCAGTTCGGCGAAGTGTATCCCAAGCTGTTGCAAGGTGGGTCAGTTCGGCGAAGTGTATCCCGAGCTGTTACAAGGTGGATCAGTTCGGCGGTGTGTCCCCTTGTTCCCGCCTAGGCTTGGCCCCTTTTGCCGAGCTGTCGTTTCTGCCACGTGTCACATAATGAAGAGGTCGGGCCAAATCTTCCTTCATCAGATTTCATGTCAGATGGATAGTTTCAATTTACATGGTCAAAGACTCAAAGCCATTGTTGTCAGACCAATAGAATTATATTATGTGTTGGAACTATTTTGTATGTAAATTTGGTAATTTATATCTATAAATTATACTCTATTTTCTCTCCAAAGTTCTTTGAGTCATGGATAAATAATATATTATGGAGAAAATAAAAATGACTGCATTTCAAATAATAATATTTAAGGCTGCATTTGGCATTCCTTATTCTTAAGGTATTTCTTATGGAAGGGATCTTATACCTGCCATTAAACTTTATGTGGGATTCTTCACAGCTTACATAGGTATTTCTTATGGAAGGGATGGGAGGAGGAGAAGAAACTTTATCTGGTTAATTGGAAGAATAAGGAGTGGAGGGTTGGGAATAAGGAGATTGAAGAATGTGAATAAAGATCTTTTAAGAAAATGGTTTTGGAGGTTTGGTGAATAGGAGGATGAACAATGGAAGAGGGTAATTCAGGTTTAAGTATGGTGTGAGAAATATGGGTTGGGACTTGGGAGACTTGAGCTGCTTTTCAAGCATATGGCTACATGCAGGTTCTGGAGGGATTGTTGGGAATATTGTATGGAAACCTCAATTTAGAAGGAATGTTAAATGATTGGAAATTAGATCCTATGACAGAATTATTGTAGCTTTAATAGAGCAGACAAATAGGTATGGGTTTGGGAAAGGACTGATAAATACTCAGGCAGCTTTATATGCAGTTATTTGGCTAGATCCAATAATCAAGAAGTTCCTAGCAACATAATCTAGAACAAGAGCATCCCTTCCAAAGTTGCATTCTTTGTGTAGATTGCATTCTTTAACAAAATTTTCAAATTCAAATTTGATTTATATGGCTCTTAATTAATCATCACATTTAAATATACAATTAAATAGTATATTAAATGTAATGTTTAAATTCGAATTTGAATTTGACATGCCACTAAATTTGTCTATTAAAAAGTATAAACATAAGGACAAAGGGATTTGAACGTTAGTTATTAACTTAAAATGACTATACCTCCACCACTATGCCATACCTTAAGTGTTTACAATATTAATATGTATTTCAATTCTTAATTAAAATTACTTTTTAATGAATGGATAACAATGTTTAGAGAACCAGAGAACCCAGAAAAGGGAGAAGATTAACTAGGGTCGAATTGTGATCACGAAATATATATACTATAAATTATTTATTTGATTATAATATATTAAAAAATCAAAATATATAATTATATTCTTTTATAACGTATGCAGACGTATGCATACATACACACGTATGTAGACGTATGCGTACATCCCCATGGGGGTGGGGAGTGCTCTCCCGGTCCCGGGTCTGGATCTTCTACCAACATAATTTCTTCCAACCACCTACCAACAACACTGGGTGGAGAGACGTGTCCCAATACACACTTTCATCCTTCCCATTTTAATCTCCCACCTGAACATTGCCAAAACCCTACCACATGGACCACTCCCCTCATCTTTGCTCCACTGACGTCTATCTTTCTTAGCGGCGACGATTTCATTAACGCTTTGTGCTGATTTTTTGTGCTTTTAGTGGGGAAGTAGATCAAGAGATAAAAAGAGAGAGATTAGTATCCTGTACTTTGGGGTAGTGATAGATAGATCTGTTCATGGGCTGGGTTCATGCTTGGCTTTTGTCAAAATTCTAATGGGTTCGGCCCAAAGCCCAAGCCCGAGACAATGTAAAGTTAGGCCCAAAGCCCGAGCCATGAACAGGTTTAATGACAAATAGGTACCTTGTACTTTGGGGTAGTGAAAGATAGGTACCTTGAACTTTCAATTGCAACACTTGAGAGTATCTTGAACTCTCAAAAATAGACACTTAGGTCTATTTCAAACTTTTCGATGACAGAATTCTTTGGTAATGATTTTACTCCATAGAATGATCTAAAAAATACTTGAGAAGGGTGTTTTTGACATTATGTAATGTTTAATTGACGGAATACTAACAAATGGATCCAAATGTCTATTTTTGAGAGTTAAGGGTCGTTAAATGTTACTATTGAAATTGAAAGTTCATGGCTATCAATGGGTCAGGTTGGAATTGATGGACCTGAACCGATTGGGTCAGTTTTGGTTCTAATTCTTGATATATTGTCCTAATTTTTAGCAGATCGAAACTGGTTCCACCCAATCCTGAACCGATTTAGACCCAACCCAACCTATGTATATTAAATAAATTAATATTATATATAATATTTTTGTCAAATTTATTGTAATTTGATCCATCAAGTCAGACCTAATTATCCCAAGATCTGATTGGTTCAATTCAGTGTCTACAATTACAGACTCTATCAGGTCCGGTTTGATTTTGGGTCCTTAATAATTCTTGTGAGGTTGGTTCCAGTTCTGCAAAATTACATAGTGAGGCTGACTTGCAAGTACGATCAGGTCTATCAATGGGCCGGGTCTGACCCAATAGACTTGAACCGATTAGACCGGTTCTGGTTCCAGATTTTGTCTCGATGGATCGGTTCTAGTTCCAAATATATTTTCCCAATTATTGTTGGGTCGAAACCGGGTCCACCATGTCCCGAACCGGTTAGGACCCGAATTGAGTCTATTTATAATTATATATGTATTATTAAATATATATTAATTAATAATTAATAATTATATACCTGTTGTAATATTGAAACAAAATATGTTTAAAATGATCATTTAGGCAGGGTTTCTTTCAAAACCCTACCAAAATGCCATTTCGCATATGCTTGCCCCTTCCATTTCTTCCCATCGAAAGGCAAAGTCTGAAATTTGGGAAAATAGAGAGAAAGGCCGAGCGCCGATCTCCCTCCGACGCCAACAACGAATTGTGATTCTGTGAACAGAGAAAGACCGACGCTGAACAGAGAATGAAAGGCCGACGCCGTCCGTCCATTCGTCTGTCAACAATCTCTCATGGTTTAGGCCTCACCATGTTTTCTCCTCACAGAGGCACAAAGTCAGTGAGTCACAACACAGGTATGTATTTCTCTCTGCCATTGTTCATAGTTTCATATGATACCAATAGTGCCCTTCTCTCCTTCGATTTCTTCCGAGGAAAACAGGGACCCCACTCCATTTTGATCATCCCCCCATTCTTATTTTATTTCAAGAAAAACAATAGGGTTTCTCTCACTTTCTCTTGGTCATCCCCACATTTCTTCTTCTTGTTCTACATATTTTAATTTATGATTCCATCCCCATTTTAGCTCATTAATCTTCAAAATGTAAATAGAAAGTTGATAGTTAATAATTTACAATTTAAAATTTATGCGCGCTTGAAATTGGGGAAAAAGTTGATTACTTTTAATTTCTTTGTTAGTTTAATAATAGGGATATTATTATCTTTTTTCTTTTCAAAATAATTATTATAATTGGATTATCGGATTGAACCCGATTATCCCAAGAACCGATCCATTAGATTCTAGGTCCCAAAACTACATACCTTATAAGCTGTTTTTGGTTTGAAGGAAAAAGTAGGGAAAAGAAGGAAAAGTCAGGAAAACCTTTACAAACCGTGTATGAATTTCCTTACATTTTCCTTCATTTTTCCTACTTTTTCTTTCAAACCAAACATAGCCTATAGGATTTGGGCCGATTCCGGGTCCATGATTTTTTTTTTTCGATTCGGGACTTGTTCTATCAGGTTTCGACCTAGAACCGACCCGTTGACAGTCCTACATATGATGCGCTGTGCCATGCGAGCTTTGACATCGGAAGCAGGAAATCCCGTTGACCACGTTAGACAAGTGGTGAATATAAATGGGCTCAGCATTTACGAGTTATGACTGAATACTGTATTAACACCTTCCATTGACTTTGGTCTCACCATCATTCTTCCCTTTTGCTCGATATGGGTTGTTTCTCTTCGAAAGCCATCAAAGAATCTCCCAAGAACCAACGTCGGGGCATGCAAAACTCCGGCGAACCTTCATCTCATAAAACATGCCGCCGGAGATATAGATTTGGTTTTTAGAATCATGGAATTGGAGGAGGATGGCCTGTTGAGCAAGGATTAACCATGGCTCAAGTCATCGGATTATGATACGAGCCTTTACGTGGCCATCGTCCTAATCATCATGAAGGATGAATATCAAAGGCTGCAAACTGTTATAACAATCATTACAGTAATCATCGTTGCAGATTATCATGACCCATGATTGTAATCATTAGGCATGATTGACAGTTCTAGCGGCTTCCCATATATAATCAATCAATACTGAAATAAAGTGATATTGGACGATTAAACTCATCTTCTCTTCTTCTTTGGTGATCTTGTGATTGCTGAAACCCTCTTTGAGCGGTGCTTCAGCACTACAGCTCGAGGACAGATACAAACTTGTTCCGGCAACGGGAAGGGTTAGTATCATTTGGTATCAGAGCCAGCTGATCCATGGATGCACGGATGGCAAGCCTTGAAGCTCGTCTCAGCTGCATCGAGAAGAACCAGGAGAGAAACCTCGTTCGCCTGGCAGAGATTGAACACAGGATCAACCAACTCTCACCTTCGATTGGTGTTTCAGAGGTACACAACCGACGAAGCTTCCCTCATCATCTTAGCACCTTCACAAGTACTATTCTCCCCATCTCTCTCATCTTCCTTGTCACCACCTATTTGCAGTCCTTTTACCACACCAGTAATGGTGCTTGGTGTTCCCGGGCCGCCCTGGAGTTTCCTATCCTCCTCTGTTTCTAGAGTCAAAACACCTAGTTTCCTCTGGCATAACCCAAAACCCTACTTCGCATCCATCGGTGGCATAAACTCTAGCCCTACGTCCCATTCCTTCTTCCTCTTCCCACCAGGTACCAACACCAATCCTGGACTCAACTCAAACTGCTTACTCTTCGTCCCTCTCTTGTCTTGCTTTCTCTGGGGAAGACATCCTCTGAACTCACTCTATCACTCAATCCGAGTTTCTACTTTCAAGAAGGTTCAGTTTAATTGAATTAAATACAGGGTGAAGCGTAATGACAATTGACAAGCCGCCAATGGAGATGGTGCCACTATCTCCCTATTGCAACTATGAGCACAAGCACATTGTTATGGGTAGATTCAGTGATCTGGGTGCCCTCGTCAAGTTATTTGGTGTGGATGTATGTTAGTTCTCAAGATTTGGTGTCGGAAGCATAAGGGAATTGTTATGAGGGGCATGAGAGACGTCATCGTCTCTTCTATGGCAGCATCAACCATGCCCTTAGGTGACCTTGGTCATGGTCATTGCATTGAGAAACCTGCCAAGATCACACAAGTGTGGTTTTCTGCAACCGAATGATCAATAACTTGAAGGGAGAAGGCCATGCAAGTTCAACCACTGAAACAATTGAAGAAATGAAATTCAGTGACATTGTCTTGCAGAACTTGGTAATGGCTGATTACGTTTGTCGTGGGTTTCCAGAGCTGGTCCGTGACGTCTTCAATGATATGGATTATGGAGGCCCAAAAGAAAGGACACTCTCCTACTTTTCTGATTTAGTTATTTGCATTAATTGAGGGTGTTCAACAATGTAGGATGGGAGTTTTCATGGGTTCTACCATCTGGCTCTATTGGATGGATGTAGTGCCAAGATTCCACTTGAGAATGAAGCTAAGTAGCACTTGGTGCTTACTATTCATGGTGATCCAAGGTCAGATCACCATCTGTGAGGATGCAATTGCATGGGAACCAAACAAGCCATTAATGAGCATAGACATGCAGGTGACTTCGTCTTTGGCCAGTGAAGTCCGAATGAAGGTACCCTCTGCTACTCTCTTTTACACCAACTCCTATATTTGGAGTGGCACACATCCTGAGGATCTCTTCCCTTGCATCTTTGGTCACGTTGTTGAAGGTGTTGGTGGAGGTGTGAGTCATGTAACTGAAGTTCAACATGGTGACGATGTTATATTCTGTTACACCGTAGAGTTTAGAGAATGCAAGTTTTGTAAGTCAGAGAAGATAAAACTCCACAGCAAGGTACAGGAAACTGTTGGAGTTGGAGTTATGTTAGGTGACGGGAAAGGTCGTTCCTCAATGCATGAGACTCCCATCGACCATATGGGAGCCCCAACTCTTGGCCAGCGGCGCACAACCGTGCATGTTGTTGCAAGAATTGATACAAGGGCTCCTCGAGAAAACGTATGCCTACTTGGTTATGGTGTTACCATAGGTCGTGGGGCAGTTTGGAACACAACAAAAATAGGAGGCCCAATCGTTGTTGTCTTGGGTCTGGGGACTGTTAGTCCCGAGGTTGCAGAGGCTGCAGAGGCTATTGGTGCTGTACTAGTAATAAGCATTGATATTACCAGCAGAAGAATTGAAAGATCAAAGAACTCTGGAGATATGGAATTTCGGAACCTTAGTATTCAACAAAAACCAACACATCAGATCATTTTGTATCTCACCGAGGCTAGTGTTAACTACAGTTCTAAGTGGCTAGGTAGATGTTACGATCCATTTGTCCCATGTTGGTAGTATGAGATGCTAATGCGAGGTATTCAACATCGGTAGTATGGGATGCTGTTGTGGGGTATATATGTGCTTGGGTTCCCTCCCTCAGTAGAGCACTAGAGATGATCCTCGGGGTGCCAGAAGATGCTGGGAAGAAGAGAGTTCCTCTGTTTCCAAGATTTCTGCCGCATCATGACACCATCTATCTGTAGCACATGTATTATCTTCTTCATCTTCTTCTTTGTTTCAGTTGCTTCATTTAGTAAAGTTTGAGCTAATATATTTATTTACCTTTTGTTATGTGCCTTAGGAGAACTCACCCCTAAAAGCTAGCTGTTAGAGGGAGGGAACCCAAGCACATAAATACCCCACAACAGCATCCCATTCTACCGATGTGGGATACCTCACATTAGCATCCCATACTACCAACATGGGACAAATGGATCGGATCGTAACACCTTTTCCCTCCTCAGATTCTTGGACAAAAGCTGGAACAAGAAACAACCATTCTGGTTTCTGATGGATATCAAGAGCCTTCAGTCCCAAAAAGGTGATTGATCAGTTTGACACACCCTTGCTTATGGGCGGGATTTCATGTGAATGGATCATTCCTTTTTTTTCCTATGCCAATCAACTGTAGAGAGCTTTTTGTCTGCATAATTCATTGTTTAGATCAGTGTGCAGTATAAACTGTATTAAGAAATTAAGCTCTCTGAAAGTGCAAAAGATAATATAATTCATTCAATTCATTTCATGTTTCAACTATTTTGGGTTACATATGTGGATAGCTCAATTTGTTGTGTTTGGATTATCTTGTATAGTCCTCATCTAACTCTTCCTTAGGTTGATGAAATAGAGGCATCATCTTCATAAAGAGCTAATGCATGCAGAATTTCTGAAGCTGAGGAGAAATGACATAGGAATATTAAATGAAACCACATGTGAGCTACTGCAAAAGAAAATTCTTGACAGACTTTATATCTCCCCTCATGCCTGCATAATCTACCTTTCTCTCTCTCAAAAAAAAAAAAAAAAAAAAAGAAAAAATATTAAATGAAACAACAACAGATTCTTGTGTTGTTTTGAAGGAAACCAGCTCCTCCTGGAATTCTTCCTCAAGCCTTAGAAGCTTTGCAAATAAATTGGCATTCTAACATGTCGATACATAACCCAAAAATAGGGCTTAGGTCAGACTTAATCTCGGTTACTTGATTGCTTCAATTGAGATTTTCAAAGGTCTCTTTCTGCTTTAAATCCCAACTAGTTTACAACTTCAATAGAGAAAGGTAAAAGAGATATATAGATAAACGTAAAAACTCTATCTAATTAACTAAGCTCTACAGCTCTATCCTAATGTAACTCAAACTCCATCTCAGAACGACTTATTAAACTACCTAAATACACCATAAACAAGCAAACATATAAGCCACAACAACTTCATTACCTTCCTCCGTGCACTCTCCTCTTTCTTGATGTAAGTTTAAAGAATGCTTCAATTCTCCAGTTTGGTATTATTTGCCATCCAATGATGACCCCTACTATAACTCCACTTCCATATCCCAATGCCAAGAATTTCCAGTCAAGTATTATACTTGCCAAGTCCTCCTTTTCTTGTTTTGAAAACTCAGATGTTGAATTCTGATGTACAGTTGTTGCATCATCTAATTCACATTTCCTTGACAATGGAGGCCCGCATAAACCCAAATTTCCTGCATATGAAGTATTTTCAAATGTACCAAACTGGCGGCCTTGTGGTATACTCCCACTAAGATTATTCCTTGCAAGATTCAAAACTGAAAGGAACGTGAGATCTACTAGCTCCACAGGGATCTGTCCAGAGAGTTTGTTCTTTGAGAGATCCAGCGACTCCAATTGTGTAAGGTGCCCCAATGCAGATGGGATTTGGCCTGCAAGACAGTTTCTAGACAAATTGAGCACCATGAGTGACTTGAGGTTCCCTAAAGCCTGGGGAATCTCCCCTTCAAATGCATTGCCAGAGAGATCAATCGTGGTGAACATCTCTATCATCCGTCCATACATAACTTCTAGCCCTTTGATTGTAACTTTGACGCTGTCCTGATAGTAGGAGTCCCCTATGTATCTCAAAGAAGACTTGTCCCTTTTAACAGCAATCATCGCCTTCAAAGATTGAAAGTACTTGGATGGTAAATGTCCTGTAAAACTGTTGAAGGAGAGATCGATGATATGCAGCATTGGGAAGCCATTTTCAGCTCTCGGGGGGCCTCTAATGGAGCCATGAAACTTGTTGGATCGTAGTACTAGAACCCGCAATTTAGGTAGGCCACCCAACCAGGAAGGGAACGTGTCATTTATCAAGTTGTTTCCCAGGTCTAACACCTCCAGTGATTTGCAGTTGACCAAAGATCGTGGTAGATTCCCTTCTAGTTGATTGTTATTGAGGTTTAAAGACCTTAGGTTATGAAATTTTGTGGAATGGTTCCATGAAAGTTGTTTCCCCTTAGATTTAGTACAACCGAATTACTGAAGTTGGTTAGACATTCTGGAATCCTGCCACCAAGTTGGTTGTTTGATAGATCAAAAATGTTGGGAAAACTAGAATTGCAAATTGATGGAGGAATTCTTCCAGTGAGTTTATTGTCGGAAATTGAAAATACTGTTGGCTTACCTTGATAGCTCTCTCCGAGAAGGTAGGAGGAAATGTTTCCTAGGATAAGTGATGTGGAATTAGTTCTACTGAAGTAATTTTCTGATGTACTCTCCTCTTGGATTTGGTTGGAGTGAAGATCAAGGACGAACATTTGAAGTGGACGTTTAGAAGCAAGTCCTACCAAATCTATTCCGGTTAATAGATTGTGGGAAAGATTCATTGTTTGTAGACTAAATTTCCATATCCATGAGGGTATTTTGCCACTAATTTTGTTGTTAGAAAGGTCTATATGCAATGGTGTCTCTTGGTACCTGAGGAAATCTGGGAATTCAGAAATGTTGCAAGAACGAGCAAGGAAAGATGGGTCGCGTTGAACATGTCGAAGTCTACAACATCACTCAAGTAATTGGAAGAAATGTTGAGATTTAAGAGACATGTGAGGTGGAAGATGAACCTTGGGATTTTCCCTCTCAACTGGTTGTTATTCAACTGTAGGTCCTCCAACAATGAAACAGAAGGAGAAGGAGAGATGGATGAATCAAAGCAGAAAGAAGAGGTAAAGGAATAATTTGAGTGTTGGGGCTCCTCAACTATGCTAGTGAATTGATTTGCATAGAGGTACAATTCTAGCAATGATGGGAGGTAAAAATGAGAAGATTGGATTTGACCACTTAATAGATTTGATGAAAGATCCAAGGATTCGAGGTGGGTAAGATTTACCACAGAAGGAGGGATTGGCCCTTTGAAACTGCAATTGCTTAGATCCAGTTCAATCAAGAACTTGAGATTCCCTAGTGAATGGGGTAATTTACCATGCAATTTTGTTGAATGGACGTCCAAGAAACGTAGAGCACTATTTTGAGGGAATTCTGGCAAGTAACCGGTGAGCTCTGGGTTGAATGAAATAAGAAGGGATTGCAACTTCGGTAGTTGGAAAATGTTTCTTGGGAATTCCCCATAAAATCTACAGTTGGAGAGATGCAAGGATGTCAATGAAGTGATGCTGCCTAAGAAATCAGGCACCGTGGATGAAAAATTATTGGAGTCGAGATAAAGCTCAGAGAGATACTGGAGGCTGAGAAGTGAGGCGTCAATTGGACCAGAGAGTGAACAATTAGACAAGCTCAACACACGAAGTTCTGGGAGTGCCAAAGAGACGGTTTGAGCCCAGTCGTAGTTAACTTCTGCCGACATGTCCACTCCAGCAAGGTTGAGTTCTCTCAAGGTTGAATGGTGCTGGATAAGCGTTCTGAAGCCGGGGTGCCTGGAATTTGTTAGTTGTGAAATTTCTACTGGAATTTGGCCAGAAAATACTGAATCAGAGAGGTTGGGATGGGTCAGCCTAGTGAGAGTTCCAAACTCAGAAGGAATTGGAGAGAGATTGAAATCGTTCCCAGTGAGGGTGAGCTTTTGAAGGTGAAGAAGGTGGAAGAGGCTACTATTGGAATCAAGACGACCAGAAAGGCAATTATTTGTAAGGTTGAGGCCAATCACATGACCGGTGTTACTATCGCATGTGATGCCATCCCACGAACAACAATCTTTGTCGATCGCCCAAGAACTGATATTACCAGCAGAAGAATAATAGAATGAGACAGAGGAACAATATATGGAAAAGCTTTGCTCATTTGTAGAAGGGCCAAGCTCTGATCCTCAAGGCATGGGTGGTTAGAAGCAACTAAAAAAGAACACGAAAGTAGGAGTAAGAGAATAACTAACAGGGTAATAAAGAGATTATGGGAAGAGCCCATGCTGCTTCTGTAATTGTAGGGATGGATGAAGTTGGAAAGATGAGAGATGTCTTTATAGAATTGAGTTTGCTGCTGCGGCCAAGACTGGACTTCTATGGGTTCCATGGGAGAGTCCGGATTTTCTACTACTACCTTCATTCTACTATCCTTTCTAGAGAGTTGACCCAGCTGGCGTGATTAGCACTCCGGATCCAGTGCGTTTGGACTGGAAGGGATTTTTTCTTCGAGCCCATTAAAAATTTCACATGTCGATCGGTGCTCAACTCGCCATCACCTGCAACCGGTTGAAGCTTTATGACTAATAAAATATTTTTAAATAAAAAATTGATGAAGAAAGAGTACTCGTGGGGTAAGAGCTCTATTCCGATAGGTGAGTAACATTACAACGATCACTGTGCCATCTGATGAATCAACTATGACAGGTGCTCGTTGAACAGTATACCTGAAACCATTGGCACCATGTCATGAACGTTCACCCCCAACCTCTCCACCCGCACCTTGAAGCTCTCAGTCCTAAGAATGAGAAAATCATCACCAGAACCGGCTGGCCGTCCTCCATCACGTTCACGCCCGTCTCTGCTATGTCATAAACACTTAGCATCGCTAGCGCGCTACCCAGGCTATGGCGGGTCATGTTTATGCTCAGTTCCTCATCTGGGTATTGATGCATCAGCCGCTTGACTTCGCTCAGGATCTGCTCCTAAGCCGAGTACTTGCAGAACTGACACGAAAATGTTATTGTACCATATCGAGATACCGCTTGGTAGAATTACCCGGACTAAAGAAGTCTAAGGCCAAGGCACCTCTTGCGGACGCTAAAATCTGGCTCTCGCTTATCATTTTCCTTGATTTAATCCCATCGTTGCTGGTGATTCAAGTAAGCAAAATGGATGAGGAAAATGAAACAATAATAGAACAGAGCACCCTTGAACGGTTCTTTTGATATTGAGATCTTATCTATTTTTAGTTATCTTTATTTCATTTTTCCATTTGGCTTGCCAAAACAAGGGTAAACTACAGTTGTTATTGATTGAGGGAGCAAGGTCTAAGTATGAGAACAGAGAAGAGAATGTGAGGGCTTTAGATTTTTTTTGTCTGTATAAAGAAGAACATTTACATGGAAGAAGAAGAAGACAGCCTCATGTCTTGGGTTTGTCTTGCAGATCCAAAGTTACAACCGCAAGAAGAATTTATCTTCCCATTAATGGTTGGAGTTTTTTGAACAACGAATACAGGTTAATTCAAACAACAAATGTAAAATAGCACAAAAAAACCAAAAAGAAATACTCAATAGACACAGAGGAAAAGAATTTCCAAACATTCATACAACATTACTGTTTGATGGATTTAAAAAGAAAATAAAAAATATTCTATCATCGGCATTCAAGAAGGAAAGATGAAAAACCATAGACATAGATATCAGTTTTCCTTTGAATATTCTTGATGTTTGAATTTTTTCGCTAACACCGTTGCTGCTACTGTTAAAATTTACAATCGCCGTGTTGCCCGTCACCGTTCTGTTGTAGGTTGAACACCGTTGACGAAGGCTTGTTGCTATCAATTTTTATTTAAAATTATTTTTGTCACTCATAAAATTTCAGCCGGTTGTAAGTAATGGTTAGTAAAGCACTGAATGACGTGTCAAAACTTTAATGTGCTCAAAGAGAAAATCTCTTCGAGTCCAAACGCACTGAATCCGGAGTGCTCTACTGGATTTTTTCTCTCTTTTCTTTTTTTGGAAAATTCCATATTAGTAGGACTAGTGTCAGACTCTTAGTTTAGCATCTGAACTTCAAAATGTGTCAATGAACTATCTAAACTCTCAAAAATTATCAATTTAGTGCAAAATTGTTAACGGATATGTTTATCAGTCATAGTTACTTTCGAATTTGATTGTGGGTTCAACCATGGTTTTTAAAATCGGACCGGACTGGACAATCAAACCGAAAACTGGTCAGGTGATCGGTTTCGATTTTCCCCAAAACCAATTTTTCTTAAAATCGTTGATTTTGGTCAGCAAACTGCTGACCTGGACAGTTAATCGATCAAACAGTTTTAACCATTATTTATTTATTTTTAACTTTTTGTCAAAATGGGCCGATCATTCGGTTCAAACAGTTGGACCGTTTGACCCAATAATCGGACCTCTGATCAATTCAGTCTCTGAGTCGGTTTTAAAAACCATGGGTTCAACAGTAATTGAAAATCCATATAGTTTTTTCTTTTATAAAATTCTAAGATAGCCACCCTTCGTGGAATAATGTTTGGGGTTCAAAAAACAGTAAATGGAAACCATGAAGTTCCTGCTCTGATAATTGACAATTCCCAACATGGGGCGAGGCACCTTAATGTATAGATCTCGAAACGTTATATACACAAAATAAAATATAATATTATTAATTATATAATATTTTTTATATAACATGTATATTTTTATTTCATGTATAAGTCACCGGAAATCAATAAAAAGAAAAACAAAATCGATCACTTCAATGAACAATTATTGCCTCACAATGTTTATATCCATTTTATGTATATAGTAATTTATAACCCATAACCAGTTGATTAGTTTGAATGGGTTGGTATTTCAACCCTCAGTGATTTTAAGCTTAGTCTAGGTACAACCCTTAGTGATTTTAATTTGTGACAGATTGTTAATTAATAGGAGCCACAAATGTATCAGATTCAGCAAAATCTGAATCCAATCCGATTGTTGAAATCTTGCATCTGAATCTAATCTGAAATCTGATTGAATTAGAATATGTTAGATTCAAACTCCAATTCTAACAAACTTGGACCACATTCGGAATTAATCTAATTGCACTTTAATTTTTTAAAATACAAAGAAATTAAAAAGTTAATTACTTTTTAATTTTTTATATATAATAATTTAGTATAAATATAAAATATAAAATTTATTTTATATATAAATTCATATATATTATAACATATAAAGAATATATATTTTTTTTATAATTTTAAGTATAATTATATAAATTTTATTTGTTAAAACTAATAAATATTATAATAGAGTCAGATTGGTGGAGTCAAATCAATGGTCTGTTGCTATAAACTATTTATAGTGACGCAAAATTCATCCGTTTATTTTGTCACAAATACCATTTTTATAGTGATGGACATTACTTTGTGGCTTTGTGCTAAATCCCAAATCTGAATTAGTGTCTCTGACTGGATCTTATATCTGAATTATCTTCTCTGCAACTTTATATTGTGAATCGTTGATCGGGTGAAACGAATTAACAGTTTGACCACTCGGGTCAGCGATTTTTTAATAAAGTCAACAGTTTTTGACCCAAGAACAGATTAGGGATGATATGAAACCGGTTGCTTAAACGTTTTTTTAATTGAATGGTCCATCCATCTAGACCAACGACGATTCAAAAACATTGATTAGAGTTTTAAACCGCTCATGAACCAACACGACACAACCCAAAACAGATTGGGTTGTTTCTGGCACGACCTGCTAGCTATCGTGATAGGGAGCGGTAGGCACGGCATGACCCCCTGGCTAGATTGGGCCAAGGGATTTTGGCCTACAACGCAATACGACTTTTCTGCTATGCATGGCACGACTCAACATGGTTATAATTGTTTTATAGGTGTATAACAATTACTTTAGGGGCATTTCAGGTAAAGCGATAAATAAGTTTTGCAATTGACCAAAATCCCTCCCTCAGCAATTAAATTATAAACGACTAGCTTATTTTGGTCAATTCATGAGCTGTACCGAGACAACCCACTAAAGTAGTCGTATTGGACAGGCACGACCCGCTGCAGTACGGGTGTTACAAAAGTGTGGGTACACCTCTAGTAGCAATTATTTACTATTATGGATATTCTAGGCCAAGTAGTAGCTGTTTGTATTCTAGTAGCAATTGTTTACTCTTCATTTTGGCGAAAAGATAGCAGAGAAGATGCAAGAATGAGTGTTGTCTTCGATCCTTAGAGATGGATAATAAGAGAAACCTAGAAAGAGCTTTGTAGTCTAATATTTTTTAAGAGGACTCCTTGGTGTATAAAATTGACCGTTGCTAAAACATCTCCTGAAGTTTGGTAGTTGCAATCATCTTCTTTTTAACTTTCTAGCGAGGTTGCAATAGATTATTAAAATGTTTATTTTTCAAAATTTTTCTCAAGTTATTTAAATATCTTTCCTGAAATAATTGATTTATTTTCTAAATTTTCCCTTCGTATCAATCACTCAAAAATTTTCTCAAATCTCTCTCTCACTCTCTTTTTTTTTCCTGTAAAAGCCAGTCTCAAAAGTAATTGAATGAGTATTTTGGTGCCTCTTGTTAAAAGATTCTAAAAGAGGGGAATTACTTGCAATTTTATCAGAAAGTTCAAGGGAGGTAATTACAATTACCAAACTCTAAGGGAAGTTTCTGAAATTTACCCAAAATAATAGTTTTATGTTGCATGAAGACTCTCATCACATGACCAAAGACAGTTGGTATTATTTATTTGGGTTTAAGGGGGTTTTGTGTAATTTGCAAAACAAAGCTCAGAAGGCTAAGCGTGACTACCACTAAGTACAAGGCAGTTACAATGGTTTTTTATTTTTAGATAAATAAAATAAAAATAGGATAAGTTATTGAAACCTTCCCTGAAGTTTGGTAATTACAATCACCTGCTCTGAATTTTATAATACAGTTGCAAGTAAACCTCCTTACAATGAATATCTAAAAAAAAGGCATGTGAATATTTAAAATACCCATGCAGTTATAAAGGACAAATTTGAAAAATAATTCAATTTCAGAAAATAGATTGAAATGATTTGAAGTAATGATTCATATAAAGATAAAATTTAGAAATTAAAAGTAACTGCATAGGTATTCGACACATTTTTATGCCTTTTTAAAAAAAAAAAAGATTCTACTAGAAGTAATCTACACACAACCATGTTGAAAACTTCAAGGGCGGTGATTCCAATTATCAAACTTGAGGGGAGATTTGGTAATAAAAAATTCTACATACCCAGGGTTAACTAATCGGTGCACAAATTTCTTAAACAATCTAATTAGTTGGATCTCACTAAGCTAATCAACAATGGACAATGGTGGCCTAAAGTCTGTATTCAAGCATAATCATAGCAAAGCGTGTTAAAGATTTTTTTTTTAATTTTCCCGAAAAAAAAAAGCCATAAGGCTAATTCATTCAACTTAAATAAGTGGGGAGTCCCTTAGAACAGTTAGCATATAAAATCTGACAAAGTATAAGTTGTAGGAAGAGAGAGACCTTCTTTTGCTAGTACATATATATAAGCAGCTTAGCTTTATTACCATGACGAAAGCGAATAGCGATAGTGAGGGATACAGGAAACGGAGCAAGAGGAAAGTGTTGAAATAAAGCCCTGCAATCAGCAATAGTGGCGGATTAGTGTAATCTGCCAACAGAAGCTAATTAACAATATATGGAACATCACCTTCGGATTAAGACATGGGAAAAGAGCAACTCTTCAGCGAAGAGAAGACCTTCAAGGAAAGCTGTAGCTTCAGCTTCAGAAACAGAGCATAAAGAAATAGGAGATGATCTAGCAAATAGGAACCTCCCGTTGTGATCACGTGCAATTAAACCAACACGTGCTGAAGCATCAACATTAATTTTAACATTTCCCAAGCATTAATTCTTTCTGGAGATGGAGCTACTGATGTTGTCTCCCAATCAGACTTGGAAATAACACTATGGGGGTTAATGCTAGGGAGCATCATCTGATAAATTAGCATTAGTCCTAGGCAATTGAAGAGGAGAAACCCATATCCAAAGATAAGGTAAGCCAAGCCATGTATACATGGCCTGAGCCTCAACTTCCAAACATGAGCATGATTGTAGGGGAATAGTCCTAACATAAATCGAATCACCCAAATGGTTTTGGAGAATAAAACCAGCACTATCAATATTTAACTTCACCTAGGGATGGAAGTTTCTACCCTACCTGGTGGGTACTTGTCCCTTCCTGCCTTGATGGTGCAGAATTTTTTTTTTTTTTTTTTTTGCTTGAAGGATGGATTTTGAGATTCTACAACCTGTATGAGTATAGGTAAAGTATAATATTAAGCGAAATCCAACCCTCCCCACCCACATATTGTTGGAAAGTGTTAAGTCCTTAAGCTTGCTGGACTGGTCGTAACTGGATTCGACCCAGTGGACATGACAACTTACTTAAGTGGGTTAAGGCCCATTACTTAATGTAACTAGTCTAACTAGTTAATGGGCTAAGGCACATTACTGAAGTGGTTAATTGTCAGAATTGTTGTAAGCCTTATTGGGCTTGAACAATATTTGGCATATGACCCACAAAGGTCTTATATCTATCCATATGGATTCAGCCCATGCTAGGAAGCACATGGGTCGAATTTATTGAGTAAATTTAGTAAACCCCTGAGCTAATCAAATTGGATTTAATATGAGCCCAACATTGAGGTCTAAGTAATCCTTAAATTCAACCACCCTGTGAATTCCAAGGATAATGGATTAACATAAGAAAAAACCCACAAGGTTTTAGACCTTTAATGTTCTTTTGCTCTTAACCGCTCAGCCCAAAATGCTTAAACACTGCTTATTGGAAATGACTTTTTTCTTTGACTACTAAGTACAGTGTCACACCCTTTGCTCAAATTGATTTTGGAATTAAAATATTTTTTAAACATTTTTTTGTAAAATAACATATTATATGTAAATACATTTTGCAATTTGATCTTAAAAACAAATTGAAATCCACAACCCACAAGATTAGCTTTCAATCAAAGAGAGTGTTAACCTTGATATTCTCTTTGTCTAATAAAAAGGATTATCCTATTACAACGATCACCCACACGAGTAGTATTTTGAACTGCTTCAAATAAATAAATTGGAGTTCTTCATACAATCTTTCAAGCACAAAGTAACTAAACCTTCCTTGAGGTTCCAATGCTCTCTCATGCAGTAAAGAGAAATTTTCCAAGGCATTCAGGAAAACGAAATGCATTAAAATGATACAACAAAAAGGGAATAAAAAATATTCAAAACAAAATATTATTAGTAACATCAAGTATAGCAATTGTTGTCACACCAATAGAAGTATATTATGAGTTGGAATATTTTGTATGTAAATTTGATCATTTATATCTATAAATTAAGCTCTATTTTCTCTCAGAAGTTCTCTTACTCAGCTTTATTTTGGGCAGCCTTCTTACACACAAGTGACATAACTATGAAGGTAAGGATAATAGAGTCATGGATAAATAATATATTATGGAGAAAATACAAATGATTGCATTTCAAATAATAATATCTAAGTATTTTCTTCTTTTACACATTAGACTTACTGGATATTTACTCATACTTTGTTTTAGAAATGTCCATGAAAGCAGCAAAAGCTAATCAAACATGACAAAATTTCTAAAGGAAAAAAGAACAAAATTAGGAATTGCACCTGAAAAAGCATAGGGCACATTAGTACTCACTCTCAGATAAGAAGGTTGGATCTTATACATGCCATTAAACTTTATTTGGGATTCTTCATAGCTTACATAGGTATTTCTTATGCAAGGGATGGAAAGAGGAGAAGAAAATTTATCGGGTCAAATTGTAATAATAAGGTGTGTAAGCCAAAAAGGAGTGGAGGATTGGAGCCAAGGGGATTGAAGAATGTGAATAAAGATCTTCTAAGGTTTTGGAGGTTTGTTGAAAAAAGAGGATAAACAATCAAAGAGGGTAACTCAGGATAAGTATAATGTGAGAAATATGGGTTAGGACTTGGGAGACTGGAGCTGCTTTTCAAACATATGCTGTGTTCGGGTGATGGTTGAACTGGCTAAGGATGCAATATGGCAATCTCCGCGGCCGCCCCTCTTTTAGGTCATGTCAATGTCCCGTGTAATGGAAGAACACGGCTAAGAAAGAGTGTCTTGCACGAACAAGGAAACGAACCCCGTCGGGGAAAAGGAAACCTCCCAAAGGCCTCGATGGATGCCCTCATCTCGACAACCCCAAAAGCCTTATCCATTTAGGACACGGATACTCAAATATAAATAGGTATTCCTCACTTGAGGTAAGGGACTTTTAGAACTTCCCTCTTTGAATACCTTTTGCCGCTATCTCTTCGGTCCAGACCAATGTTATTTCAACATGCTCTGTTCGGCCACATCCTTCTCGATCCTACTAACTTGAGCGTTGGAGTACTTACCCGAGGAACAACTCCTCGGGCTTCTGACCTTTCTCCTGGTTGCACCTCTCATTGCGCAGCTTCGTCCTTTCACCTTGGCTTTGTCTAGTTGGTAGGACTATTTAATTGTGTCTTCAGTTTGAAATACCTCAGATTGGACAGCATCATGTTACTCCATTTAAAAATAAATAAAACAGATATATAACCTATTTAGTAAAAGCTTGAGGGAGGTATGATGTAGGGAATTGATGGGAAAAAGGTAAGAATCTGGAGGGATTGTTGGTGTGGTGCAAGTCCCATGAACGATTTGTTTGAAATGGCAATGAAGAAGTAAGAGTAGCTGACTACATGTATAGAAACCTCAGTATAGAAGGAATTAATGTTAATGGTCGGGAATTAGATCCTATGACAGAAAGGTTGTTGCTCCTTTACGGTAGCCAGGTTGACTTTAATAGAGCACACAAATGAGTATGGGATTGAGAAAGGATTGATAAATTTTTAAAGAAAATATCAGAAAAAGTGATCTCTTGGCTTGCTAATCATAAAATTTTAAAAAAATTAGTTAAAGTAATTTCTTGTACATGATACTATTTTTCCGTCATTACTGGGGTTTATTTATATTAATGAAATACTTCATTTTGCCTTTTCTAAAAAAAAAATCAAAATTTATATTTGTCTTTTATTATATATTAATTTTCTTTAGAACTTGATTATTTTTTGGATTTTGAGAGAGAAAAAATTGGTCAATAGAATTTTGATTTCCATTCCTTGAGATACCTATATTTTTTATTTCAATTTCATATGCGATCCACAGAAAATTGGAAACATATCATCAAACTTGCATAATCATAATTCATAAGCTCTCTGTGGTAAGGCCAATGGAAAGATGGTTGTGGGTTGGGTTAAGTGGTAAATACACATATTGGATTAGGGTCGGATCAGCCTTAATGGGCCAACTTTTGTATTGTTCCCGCATTTGGCTCTAGAATGATTGTGCAACTATACCAGTTTTGTTGCCATGTAACATGGATGCACACACACTAGTGAGTTGGGATCTGCTCCCTCCTAAAATGGGCACTTACTAGACGGACCATATTAGAAGGATCCCTACGTAAACCCAAACAATTTACTAGACGGCCCATTAGAAAAACAAAAAAAAAAAACACTTTTAATGGACAAGTTATAATTGAAACTCTGAAGGGGCCAACATTAGTTGGCTAAGCTACCATGATAAATTGAAATGACCAAACTAACCCTTCAAGATTAAACTCTTTTAAACTTGGACAAGGGCTAAGAAGTCATTGAATCATGCTATCATTTAGTAGTAGAATCTTACTTTTAGTTGGGCTTGGGCGCGCACTCAATGGTCGTCTTGCCACATAGGACAGCTGGACAAGTGGCAAGTTATGAGGGCGCAAAGCCGCAAACCCATGTATATGTCTCTAGGCACAAGAGCACAGGACACTCCCTTCGCGCTGTAGGGATTATGGAATAGGATAGTGGGAATGTAGTCGGGTCTACCCATCACCCATGACAGAATCAAGCTTGATCTAGGAGTGCTGATTTTTTATATTCCCTTTTGACGTAGGCACTAGGCAGCATCGTGCGTGGGTCCTATTGATGGTTCCTCGCTTTCAGCATACGTGTGGCTATATCAGCTGATATGTAAGCCTCACCTTTGTAACCTTTCTCAGCTGGAAAAAATTTTCACTTCCCACAAATGCATGCTGGGCATGATTGATTGCAATCCAAAGGGCAAAGGCTATTCTCATGATCTCATCTCGAGAATTGCGAGAAAAGGAAGAATCACTTATCCGGATGGATGTCAAACAGGGCATAAGTATATGAATGGAGACCAGATTAGCTACTAGCCTACTAATTGCAGTGGCTGTATAATCAATAATAACGCCTCACGCCAGTCATAAAATTTAATACAGGAGATGATGAATGTGGTAATTTCTTTGCATTTCCATTATAATAACCATTTGTGTTGTGGTTGTGGCCTTCTTTCTTCTCAAAATAGAAGAGTTATTGCTAGCATAGGGTTCCTCAGTAGATGGAGATACATACAGTGCTAATTGTCAATGGATAATATGTTCTTTACTAAGTCAAAGAAACCGATCAGATAATCAAAATTTGGGAAACCAGAGTATGGTCCCAAGAAGGGCAAGTTGAAGAAAGGTCCCAAGAGCTCTACACTCTACAGAGAGAGAGAGAGAGAGAGAGAGAGAGAGAGAGTGTTCAAAAATTCAAATTTCAAACTCTGAATCCTAAGGTCTAATTTTCTTTTATTTTACTTACCATAACACAAGTAAACAGTTCTTGGTGGTCAAAATTTATACATGAAGCTGTAGACCAAGTCCCTAAATAAAAAATTAAAAGGAAAAACACAAAGGAAAAGAGGAAGACAGAGCCACAGAGGTGAGAGAGATTAGTAACAGAGGAATCAGTGATTGATTATTCATCATTCTTCAGTAAGATACTCTAAAACCTATCTCCACCTTCAAATACAATCTTATTACTGGATTGAATGGAAGTGAAGAAGGGTTTGATTGATGTTTAGAAAAGAGATACAAGGCATCCACCAGCCTTCATCATCATCTTCTTAAACTCTTCAAAATTAACCATACCATCTCCATCCATATCAACCGACCTGATCATCTCCTTACAGTCCTCACTCTTCCACCCTTGCTTCAACCCCAGAGATCCCAAAACCAGACTCAATTCCTCCACTGTAATCAACCCATCTTTGTTCCCATCAAAAACATCAAACGCCTCCTTCAATTCCATTTCTTGGTCCACACCTCCATCCTCTTCCTCTGTACTACCCTCCTCCCCATCTTTCCTTCCTCTATCCTGTGGCTTCCCCACCGAATCATACAGCTTACAGAACTCATCAAGATCTATTAGCCCATCCTTGTTAGCATCCAGTCTCTCAATCATGTCTTTCACTTCTGCGTCAGTAGTAGAAATCCCAATATTCTTCAACGACTCTGTGAGCTCTTCCTTGTTAATAAAGCCATCGCTATTCTTGTCAAAAGTGGCGAAGATATTTCTGAGCTCGGCCCTGTCGTGGGCACTCTCCTTCTTCTTATCAGAAGCCATGACTGTTACAGATGCAGGTGGAGTGATCGAAGTACAACTTCTTGAAATTGGAGAAAAAGATTGAATCCAAGTAATCACTTTCTTTGGAGGGAGATAGAAAACAGAGTTGATTAGGCCGCAGACGAAGAGAACCGCTAATAATACCAAGGCCATCATCTTCTGTTCACCATAAAACCAGAAAGGAAGACAAATTTGATTTTTATTACTGAAATCGTCTGGTGATCTGGTCAGTCTTCAAATTAACGCGGCTTTTTCTGAGCCCACAAAGCACAAACCGCGTAGAATGGATTTACCTCCCAAACACGACAACTCAAGGTTCCCCACTTTGGTGGGGCCATCGCTAATTCATGGGCTTTGTCAAAAAGATCAACCCAACCACCACCGTTGGATGAGAGAGAGAGAGAGAATGGTTGTTGAGACAGTTGACTTGTTGGAGAGTGGAAAACGGAATTCAATTCAAGAGTAAGTAGGGGCGTGTGGATTTGCAAATGCACAGGATGTCTTGTTGGATCAAAACAAAAGGTTTTTGGGTGTTTCAAATTCGATACATGGATTTCCAGTAACAAGGGAGGATGGATTTCATCATCTAAGCTTGTAAAAGCAACACGTTTTCTCTGAAAAAGGTGGAGATTGCAACTGAAAAAAGAGGAAGGAAATCTGATTCTGTCATGCATGTGACCCAACAGTTTTGAAAAGGGACGTGGCCAGACGCAGTTATTGGACCTGGGCTAACCTGTCCACTCACGGCTCCACAGAATAGGAAGATTCTATCGTAGAGTATCACCAAATACCTTTCTTAAGAGAGAGAAAAGTCCAAAAAAGAAAAAAAAAGGGGTTTATTCATATTTGTTCATTAATTAATTTCTAAGTTGTGCCTCATATTTTGAATGTCTGTGTAAAGATTCCTTAGTCTGGCCCAAGCCCAAGAAGCCCCCTCATTTTCTTTCTAATTGTTCTTTTAGAAACGTCTGCCTTCTTCAACCACACTCCAAACTCCACGTCTACAAAGTACAAATTCCATTGTTTGGCAGTTTGGGTGGTCAATATCTAGAAGAAGAACGAATTGGAAAGAATGAGAAAGATTAGGAAATGAATATAAAAGGTAAGAGAGCACCCAATGTATGACCAAGCTGACTTTCTGATGCAGTCTTGATCTCACAACATTGAATGGGATATGATAGCCCACCATTTTAGATTGCTTCCAAAATTTTGACTGTGGATTCCAAGATCAATTTATTTTGATCTTTGATTTTGGAGGGTTTGAGGTCCATTATTGTGCATATCTCCTCACATGTGTGCCAGTTTGGTCAGTTGGTAGGGTCTCTGATTGATTGAAGTTAAGAGTGTCAATGGACCAGTTTTGGATTGGACCCGCTTAATTAAAAATCAATTTAGATGGATTGGACAGACCAACAACGCATATTGAATTGAAATAATCTGGTCCAAAATATTTATTAGATTGGATTGAACCTAGTTCATCTGTAATAAATTTATATTAGATTGGGTCAGATTAAGCTGGTCCATTAATATAAAATAAGAATATAGGTGTTAATGGGTCGAGTTTGTGTTGAAACCAATCAAAATTAAAATGAATTTGAACAGATTGGATGGTCCAGAAATTGAATTAGACCGATCCAAATTAATCCAAAATATTCATTGGATTGAGTTGCACCTGATCCATTTATAATGAATTCACATTAGATTGGATTGGATTGGACCATATCCAATCCAATTGGCACCCTTAATAGTAGTGAAAACTCTGGAATCAAATGGGCTCGTCACACCCCACAACAGCACAGCGGTGCATGCAAAGTAAGAGATAGAGTGGACTTGGACATATATATGTATATATTTTATGGCTGACGTGAAACATTATTATTGGTTAAAGGAGAGATAGAACGGTTATTGGACATGAGCATATACATTTAATGGCCGACGTGGGACATTATTATTGATTACACAGCTTCAAACCTTCAGCTAATCCAGGCTGAATGAGAAGAATCCCAAAAATAAAGAATGGGTCCAGACCAATCAACTGTCTGTTGACCAACACACTTTGGGAGACAGAATTTGTCAATATTTGGAGGGGACAGCGGACAGGCACGATACAGAAAACTTTCCGACATATTTTATGTTAAATGCTAGTGGGCAGCTCCACGCTTTGCAAAGTACTACAACTTGGACGAGAAAACAGCTATGCCCACGGGAGTGGGCTTAGGCTAAAATCGTCAAATCGTGGCCTTAGATGCATTACTGTGGTATCAATTTATCATACTTCCAGACCCAATCAGCCCCCCACAAGACTGTACCCTCACAATTTCTCACACGGCATTCCTACTGTATAATGACGATATCATTATTTCTAGTATTATCATATGGAGATATTTCTAATACATAGCGGGGATGTGCAGTGAGATGTTGTAGGGATAGTCTCTTGTAGGGGGTTGATTTAAACTTAACTTGAGACTAGGAGTGGATTCGAGCCGAATCGAATAGTATTAATATCGAGCTAAACTCAAATTCGGTTTGAGTAAAAAATTCATAAATTCGAACTTGATTTAAAAAAAAATTATAAAAATAAAAAAATATATATAATTTTTTTTCTATTTAATATTTTAAAAAATAATAATTATAATAATTAATAATCATAATACCATATCCCCACTCCCCACTGTATATTAAGAACATCTACCAATGATAAATGACATCATCATTCCTGAAACGTTGTAGGGGGCAGTCTTGTGGGGGCTAATTTGAAATCATAGAACTTATCAAAATTCTAAGCTCTTATTAAAAGATAAATATCAACTTTTAAATGCCTCCTACTCTTCCATGTGGTTGACTCGTTGGGCTGCACCTTGGAACTTATGCAGCCCTTGTAGACCGCCATTTGACTTGCTATATTTGAACAATATTCTTTTCTTTTCTTTTTTTTTTTCTTGTTTCTTTTTTTGTCATGTAATTGTTTTAAATTGTTGAAAAGAAAAATAACTAATCTTTGAAACAAGGAATAGGATAAAAGTAAAAAAAAAAAAATCTTCTTTGAGTCAAGGTTTTTAAAACCAACCTCGAGAACAAACCTGTTAGGGTTTGGTTCTTGGGTTGAATGGTCCTACTGTTCGAATTGAACGGTCGGTCTGTTCTGACACAAAATAAAAAACAGCCATAAAACGTTCAAATAGTTAATCGCCTGGATCAGTGGTTTGCTGATCAAAATTAATGGTTTGGTTCGTTCTGACACAAAAAAATAAAAAACGGTTGAATGGTTAATCACCCAGGTCAGTGGTTTGCTGATAAAAAATCAACGGTTTTTGAAAAAAAATCCAGTTTTTTGGAAAAACAGAACGGGTCCCCAGTTTTTCTGGTCCAGTCTGATTTAAAAAACGATGCTTTGAATTCAAGTAACTATTGCCATGTGGCCTATTTCAAAACGTATCCCGTACTTTGAGCTAGTCTCACTTTAATATCCAAATTTCAAAATGTACCACTACAGTACTTGAGCTCCCGAAAATTGTTAATTTAAATACATATCATGAGCAGTGACGATATGTGCAAATTAAATTTTCTAAGAATGCCAAAACTACCCCATTTAATTATTTTAAGATACAATGATGATGGTCTAAATCCCTCTTTAGCTTATTCGATATGAAACACGGGTTCTTCTACATAAAAGGTTAGGGCAAAAAGTGAACAGTGGTGCCCAATCACAATGAAAAGGAATTTAAACATAGTTAATAGGACCATTTTAAAACTATGCTTCTATCATCTATTCAAAACTTGAAGGGTATTAATATGCTATCATATATCATCTAACATCGTTAATGATGTTGGACTACTTTCGGAGTTCAGATATATATATATATATGATGATACATTTTGAAATTCGGGGATTAATGTTGTGCAATTTGCCCAATCTTTGAAAAACTTCTCAACTCTTTTCTACAGGAATGCATAGAATGTTGTCTTAAACTATGGTAGCAGTTAAAAGGGCACCCTTTCTGAAGGTAAGCGCTGCGGAAAATTGTTTTTCATCCAGAAACTAGTAAATGATTCCTTCTAGGTTCTAGCACAGAGAGTATAAATACAAATTGTAGACAAATGGTCTACATGTGACATGTGTCGAAACTTTTTGGACTGAAATCTACCTGAAAATACAAAACTCATACATGAATTCATGTTCAACTCCTCTTGGGCCCAGAAAGATTCTTGGGTCATTTATTAAAAGAACCATTTCCTCTGGCTGTGGGGTTGGGGTTGTCCATTCTTAGCCCTACACCCGACCTTTGCCTTGGAAGTTTTCAATTTGTAAGGCCAACATGAACAGTCCCGATTTTATTTTTCAATTCCAGAAAAAAAAGCCCAAAATAAGGGGTTATTCCTCATATGTTGCAATATTTCTTGACATTAATTAAGGTTATTCCATAAAAGGGTAGGCGAGGAGTTGTACAACGCGGGGGTAGTTCAGCCCAAAAAGTCATTTTTAGAAATATTCAACAAATCCGAAGGGAGAAAAGAAATACAAATGAGAGGATCAGCGGAATAGTTTTATGTGCTAACTAATCAGCCGTCTGATTCGCTTCTCTGAAGGAATGGGCGTACATAATAAACCCATGATTCAGATCATCCACTAATCTCGAGCACTCTTTGATGACGTTGTTCAGCCTCCAAGAAATGTCAGTCTAATTCTTCAAGCACGAAATCACTAAGAGAGAATCATCTTAAAAACAGATTGGAGAACTCCTAAAATTTTGGGCTTCCCATGCAGCCCATGATTCAGCAACATTAATTATTCAATAATCTATCGAGTATGGAGTATGCTTTGACATCTAAAACTTCCCCACGAAAATTTCTAGCAATCAAAGCTGATTATGGCTTGTGCCTATCTTTCATCTTGAGAAAGAAAAGAAAAAAGAACGTGAAAATATGTGGAACACAATGTGCGTGTGGCAGTTTTGGATTGGACCCCGTCCAGTCCAAAATCAATTTGGAGGGATTGGATGGATCAACAACACATATTGGATTAAATTAATCTGGTCCAAAATATTTATTAGATTAGATTGGACCTGATCCGTCCTTAACAAATTTATATTGGATTGGGTTTGATTAAGGCAATATCTGGTCTATTCATATAAGATAAGAATATATGTGTCAATGGACTAGGTTTGGGTTGAAACCAATCTAATTAAATCAAAATGAATTTAAACAGATTGAATAGTCCAAACATTGAATTGGACTGATCCAAATTAGTGCAAAACATTCATTCGATTGAATTGGACCTGATCCATTTATAATAGACTCACATTGAACTGGATCGGATTGGACTAAATACAGTCCAATTGACCCTCCCAGATCAAGGGTTAAGATTAGGGTTGAAGCCTTGGACAAGACAAACTGACACTAAGGCTATGTGCTTTGGTTTTGGGACTTAAATGTTGTTCTGCTTTAAGATTGTCACCGGTAGATGACCACCCTACTTACGTACGAGCAACCACACATGTTAATTTGTTTGAGATCCTCGATCAATATGGTAAATTTGAGGGGAGGATTTCATATTTAATTTGGGAGATTGAATAATAATTAAAAAATAATTTAATTATATAATAAAATGATTACATAATCAATAAATAGACTCAAAAATTAATAAATAGAAAAAAAGAACAAAAGATGATTAAGCAACTAATAAATCTGATTAAACTTTAGAAAATGATTAGGGGATTTTGCATTTTTTAAGATTAAAAAGTTAAAGAAAAAAAAATCTCTTAATGCACTAAGAGGACAACCAGAGGTTTTACCAAATGTTTTTAGTGTTGATCCTAGGGCTGCAAGTTGGGCTGGGTTGATGCCAACCTTAGCCCAACCTGAGGTTTTGAACCCTTGACCCTAATCCTAACCCTACCCAACTTTCAACCTGATGTAGGCAATCCTAAGTCAAAGTTGACTTCAGGTTGGGTTGGGCCCAACCGGACCTTTCTCCCATCCGCATAAAATCTCTCAAATTCTATTAATATTTGATCAAGAGACTTAAGCTTCTTTTTTTTTTTTTTTTATCACATATTGATTTTGTTTTTATTGGTATTTGATTCTTTGATGTTGTTATTGGTTGCTTCATTGCAAATTGAAAAAATATGTTTCAAATGTTTAAAATCCATTATGAATTATGATCGATGTCTCTTTGGAAATCTAAAATTATGAACTCATCAATAATAAAACATAAAATTGAGAATAAAAAATCAGTGATGATAACTTGTCCTTAGGATTAGGGTTTAGGAATTAAGACAAATGAATCAATAGCATGTGGTGAGACTATAACCTGATCATCAACCCAACCCAACTTTTTCGTGTTGGATTCAGGCTAACCCAGCCCAAGTGGCACTCCTAATTGAGCCAAAGCAACAGCTCAACATTAAGAGGTCAACTGAGGGTTACCTAACTTCATGGATACTTGAATCTATTTGTCCTCTGAGTAGAACATGAATGACAATATTCTTATATAGGCTGTCAATTGTCCTTGTCAACCTCATAGACCCGGACCAATACAACCCTCTTATACAGTGTGTAGGTCTATATTTTAGCTCAGCTCCATAGGCCTGGATTGAGGTTACTTGCTCCCATTGGATTATGTGTTTATTTTTTTATCGAGAAAGGATTATTTGTGTATTAGCATATGATAGAGATACTTCCCAACATTTTATGTTTATTTCTCATGGTTTACCCGAATTTCATATGAAAATTCCAAAACTGTCGTTTTATAAGAGATAATGCAAGATATTTTGAGAGAAGAGAGTGGGAGAATCTGAAGACTTTTTTCGTTTTTCTTTCTATAGAAAGAGTTTTAGAAGATATTAAATTATCATATCAAAGGTACCTCTCCTTCCTCTTCCTATCTTTTCTTTCAAATCAAACACTGTAAGGGTCTATTAATTATAGACCCTATAGTGTTGAGGATCCAATAAAGTTTTGATATTTTCTTGTTGGGTTGGTATTGAGTCCACCTTACCTAATCCTGGCCCATCCCATATGAAGGGGTGCAGACCAGGTATCCAATTTGAAGAATATAAAGACTTGTAGGCCGGGCCCATCCATTTAAATTTTAACAAAATCTCAACCTAAATCCCAAGCCTGCCCAAGTTGCACCCTCTACCCATATGTCCATGCTTTGATTGGCTATAACCAATCACTGACAACACATGGAGCTCAGTACTCATCATATGCTCACTATGTAGATGTACCAAGTTGCATTTAGCGCTTTCAATAATCCAGAAGAGATTAAGACAAATCTTTTTTCGGTGGAAGAGGAAAATACAGCTGCACACATCTTGGAGCCACCCTGCATCAAAAACACAAGGCAGTACAAACGACCCTACATTAAAGTTGACCAAATAGTTTTTACAGTCTTGTATCGAGAACATCTCCGTACTTATGTGCTTTATTTTATAAGAAGATATTTCCAATGCAAAATTAATTATAAGAAACTGTTCCAATGGTGTAAATATGGGTTTGTACTGATCAAAGGCCAACTCATTAAAATTAGAATTAGAACATGAACTTTTACTATAGCCATAGTTGGCCAACCAGTCAGCCACATGGTTGACCTCCCTAAAAACATAAGAAACTACTAGCCTAAAATTACTACAAATCTCATAGCATTCTTCAATAACTTATCTAATATTCCACGGAGGGTTATCAGCTATATATTGCCCTAAAAGTAGAAATTAAAGTTCAATTTGGAAAAAATACAAATATAAATTTGTATATATAATACAAATACATGCAAAATAATACAAAATACAAGGTTTTACACTTTACATATTTGAACTTATACTCTTTCCAAATTGAGCCTAATCTAAGCATTAAATCATAGATTCACTTGAACACTAGTACCACAGTCACCTTTGATATATATTGTCTCATTGTCTGTGAGTTGGAAAGTGTGTATTTGAAACTAAGACTTCATTTTTCCTCCTTTTATTTCTGTACCAAAAGAATTAAGATGTCATTTGGATAATTTTTTGCTTTTTACTTTGGACTGTAGGAAAACAAAAATGAGCATTTGATAGATAAGAACTGCTTTTAAAATCATGATAATTTAAAGTGGAAATATTTTTTAAGCCCCAAAAGGCAAGGATTAATTTGGGCTTTATGCTTCTCTACCCTGAAAGTACATATCGTCAAGCTTAATCAAATGGGATTTGCTCCTCACAGAGCACAACTCAGTCTTCATAGTCCCATTTGATCATGTATTTGGAACATCTCCCCATGAAATGGAATTTGCTTCTGATTTGTTGGGAAAGAATGCAATCAGTATCAAAAACTTGAATTGGATGAAACTTTCAGCCATTAGAATGGTTCTTATTTTTAATTTGATTCTATGACAGATGGCCTCTTAAACAATAATGTATAAAGAAATTAATGCATTTCCTTATAGTTGAGCCAGTACCGATCCCATTGTTCTTGGCTTCTTTTGTGGTATTCATCATCCTTCCCTATTCATTTTGCACTCTAAGCGTGGTATTCATCCCCGTTTAGCTCATTGTATTTGTAAGAAGCAATTTTGAACAAAAAGGCTAAAAATGCGCTTTTTCAAAAAGCCATTTCAAAAAAATTGCATTCTTTGAAGTATGTTTAGGGAAAAAAGCACTTCCAAAAAGAGAGAAGAAATAAAACTTGAATGGTTAATATTAGTTGGAAATAAACAATCAGTACAGGGTGGCTAAGGTTGAAATGTGGACATAATACTAAACACGTGGCTATGCCAAAGGATCCAAAATAGTTCATCTGGTCACTTGGCATCTCTATAGTGAAGGGTGGGCTCTTGGCATCATGAAGACGAGCCGGTGGGCCGGCGCATACATCTCTGCTACCATCAATCCAGCAAATAGCCTTTGTGCCGCTATGGGGGCCAAAGCTGCATCACATGTACCCCAAAAAGGAGGAGAAAAAGGGAAAAAAGAACATCATGAACAGTTTGGATTGGTCATATGATCCCTCCAACTGGTAGAAATCAGTGAATTTGTGTGAAGTGCAAACAAGATCCCTAATTTAAATGGGAACTTCTTGCTAAGAAACATGCTTTTTAGTTAGAAAGAATATTAGAGAAATTTAGTCTCATCAGTTTGTTTGCAGTGTGAATTTCATTTGCATTGATGTAAATGCATGGGAATGCAAATAGGTTGAGTATAAATTCTGATTTACTTTTTGCTTTAGATTTAACTATTTTATTTGTTTGTAAGAACTAAAATATAGTAGTCCCCATTTTATTCGAAAAAGAATGGAAAAAGAAGGTGGCTATCTGTTTAGGAGTGAGCTAGGAAACAAGATGATGTGGTCCCTACTTTGGGAATTGAAGATTTTGCATCGATTTTCTGAATGCAGAATTTGCATCACCAATAAATGTAAGGGAGACACAAATGTACAAATCTTGCATTAGGAATGCAAATCAGTCACAATTCACAACTTGCAATCATGGATGCAAAACTGAACTGGGTGCAAAATTTTTATCCAGTTCATATTTGCACGGCAACCAAACAGAGCCTTAAATAGACTAGACTAAAAGATATAACACCATCATTCCCACTTTTCCAGCTTACTAGCAAACGTGCCCTTATTTTTGCACATGACGATTTTAGATGATAATGTATAAAAATGTGTCCAGTTAACTTTCACAATTTTTATATTTTTATATATATAAACATTTTTCACAAATTTTCACCGTCAATAAAATCTAATATTGTTCATCATAGTTATTTTTCTTTAATATATTAGAGATGTTTTCAAAATTTTATAGATTTTTTGTTTTTTCTAATGTTTGTATTTATTTTTCATTTAAAACTTTTTGTTGTTTAATTATGACGCAATGAGATGACTCATTTGACCTAGATGTTTTAAGTTCTTATGAACCACGTAGAGGGAAGAATAGATGTATTCTTGGGTCAATTTGAAAAAAAAAAAAGATGGACATTATTAAAATTATTGAATTCAGATGTAATTAATTAGTAGAATTTATTGATGAGAAAAAATGCCTTAAGAGAATGAGAATTAATACCCTAAACATAAGATTTAATGAATTCAGCGAGGTGAAAAGTAATAGTTCAAATACCCATAGAATATGATGGAGACCAAATTTAAAGATAAGGGTATTTTAGTGAAAAAGAAAACCTTTACTTAATTTATACTTTTAATAATAGTATAAATATAAATATAGATTAGGTGATCATTTCATTCAGTTCACTACCCCTGGGTAAGGTCACCCTGGTCCAAAGATCAAACCAAAATTTGGTTGACATTTTGTCTAGCTCAGCCTAAACTTCTTAAACTCCTCTCATGCCAAGAATTCGAGCTGAATAAAATGGGCCTTGGCCCATCTGAGGCACAAGCAATAGCCCTAATGACAATTGGTCGTTCAAACCTAAACCAACCTATTTATTCAGATCAAAACTTTAATACACGCTTTAGAAGCAAAAGAAATGTAATGTGCTAATATAGCTTTCGTTTGCTTAGCCCTAATGACAAACGGTCGTTTGCTTACACCGTTTTGAGTTGAAACACCATTTATACTTGAATCCCAAATACCATTGTTTTCTTACCATGATAACGAAACACGAATACAATTTTATTTTATTTTTTATTTTTTTGTTGAATCCTGTTTGGTAAGAAAAATGTGTTTTTCACCCATGTCAGTGGCATATCAGCAGCGCCAAATCAGTCAGGGTGTTGAGACTTTGCCTCCCAATCAAAACACCCTTTGATTTACATTTCAAGTGGAAATGGTTTATAACTGTGTTAACTCAAAACAGTCTCAATGAAACAGAAAATTGATCATTAAATTCAAGGAGTTTACTTTTGCTACTACAGTGTCGTAGTGAAGGGCTAAAACAGAAAATCATCGCCTTGCATCTACTGCAGTGGTCCCACCCATTAAGTCACTTCATCTAATTTTAGGTGGGGCCATGGCAACAAATCAAAGGCTTCGATTTCCTTGTTTCTGTGCAGGGATATGACACTGTCATAACAAATGTGGTGTTGAAATTCAAAATGCCTAAGTGGTGTTGGCGTGACAACATTTCTAGTAGAAACAGCCATGGTAAAAGAACATCCCCTATCATCCAATGGGATCACGGAAATATTAAGACCTTCACACAATTTAGAGGAATAGGGTACAGAGCAAATGTTACACCGATCTTACAATACATCCTACCGTGTATTGAGAATATCATCTTCCCATGAATAACAACACACAAGTATAGGAGATATTCCCCATGTGTGGCTGGGATATATAAATACCTACTTTGGGCCCGTTCGTTTTTTGGTAAATTACTTATACAGGTAAATGCAATTACCTAGGTAATTTTTTCCTGAAAAACACTTACTCGGGTAAGTGCATTTACCTATGTTCTTTTATTTCTCAGGCAAATAAGGTAATGACAATTTTAGTCATAAGAAATCCATTATTAAAAGCGACATTTTTGTCCCATTCAAGTGTTAACAAATTTCCTCTTAGGTGGGAAAGTTATTTGCCTACGTAGGACATGAGTATCATTTACCCAAATAAGTGATATCCAAGAAAATAAACTTTCCCTATTCCCCCACATTAATCAGAAAAATGAACATGAGATTCTTGGTCAATAAGAACTAAAATATCATTGACCAACTTTCCCCTCTCAGAAACACCCTTAATGAATCAATTACGAGTGGATTGGCCCTACCTAATGAATTGTTCATTAAGATGAACTAAAGGCATTTACCTTTCTGCCAGAAATATCTATGGGCAGTAAGTCAGGCCTCCATGGGCAGACTGAATGGAATAAGGCCTGACTGCTCCAGTCTTACTCCTAAGCTAACTGCATATATCACTAGCTACTCCAATGGCTAATCGACTATCTTTCTGTAACTGAATTGTCCTTTCCCTTGTGGGGGGACCCTTGATGTTAGGGCAAATCAAGCATTCCTTAAAAACTGACTAGAGGTTGGAATATATTTGGTCTGAAAACAACAAATAGAGGACAGGATAAGGGCTACTTGCAACCATAAAGTATTTTATTTGTTATCTTGATGTCCAAAATCTACACAGCCGGAATTTAATGCTTTGTCAGACCATGGGTGGCATTAGATTAATTTTGTGTAAAACCAAAATCAATTATCTTATATAGAACCCCATCATCATCATCATCATCATCATCATCATCATCATCATCATCATCATCAATATTGTCAATAAATAAATAAAGGGTTGCATTCAACCACTAGACAACAGTTATTAAAATTTTAAGTCCAACATTGAATTTAATAATAGTTTAAATTAGTTCCTATTACAAAATAACCGTCCATTTGTATTGGAATTATTTTATTAGATAATATAGGCTGTAACATGGTATATATAAATAAAATTTCAACAAATAATGGTGACTAACGTAATGAGGTTTATCTGTGATCCCAAAATCTAAGCATGCTATGCTCCAAAAGGGAAAGAAATGCTTGAGGCACATGGCTCAAAATAAAGAAAATATAAATCCAATGGTCAAATTTCAGGATTTTTAAGATGTAATCTCTTGATAAAAATCAACAATTTTGTTATCTTCATCGTAAACACTGCAGAGTATTGGTTTTCTTTGTCTCAAAATTTTCAGTAAAATTCTGTTTTCTGTTGCTTCTAAGAAAGATTGTGAGGACTTTTAAATGAAATTACAGCTGCTTATTTTTAATATCAAAAAAGTATTTTGGTAGGCAAAATATATGGAAGAAAATAATTATATACAAAAATTTTCTAGTGCTAATATACAAAATATCATAAAGGAAAATAATTAATTTTATTAAATTTTCTAATGCTTGATTGCAACTTGTTGGGGTCATGGGCTGAACAACCAGATATTCAGACTAGGCGGAGGGGAGGGACTTCCATTAAATCAAAAGCTTCATTGGATGAGAGTGGTTTAAGGAAACAGTCATAAAATAGAACTTTCAAAATAAAAGCCCACTATTGATCTCATCCAAGACTTGGGTAATAACTTATACACTCAAAAGGGGTAAGTCACTTTATCCCATTTTCACTCTAGTTTTGAACAATATTTTGCTTTGGTGTTTTACTGATAACAAACACCAGATAATTTACAATTTTATAAAATAGCTGTTTTGTAACATATTCTATGTCCAGCCAAACACATATTCTATGTCCAAAATATTATGAATATTTGTATAATTTTACATGATGATAATCCAATCATACATGCATACATACAGAGAGATAAATAGATATGTCTTGATTTCGGTGCAGGTTATAAAAGTTAATTCCAACCACCATATATCGTAAATGCTTAATACTTATTTGTCATGCACGTGCTCTTACCCTAGAGACACTAGCATATTGTCCAATAAACATCAATGCGTTGCAATATTTTAAATGTAGTTTAAAAAGCTTTACTAGGATCATCACAAAAATGTAGTTTAATATTTCATTTTTCCTTATTTTCTGACGGCATAGTGGTTTGTTGTTACAAGATGAAGAAGGATTTTTAACATAAGCTTGTGATATAATGCCTAGAAATTTTATCAAGAAGAAAATCGTTTTGGTCAAATAATTGAAAATGAGAAAAGATAATAATGTCCAAGAGAATAACATATTATATATGATAATCTATCCTCACTCCAATTGAAAAAAAAAATAACAGAAAAGAAAACAATGGGAAAAGAAACATATAACAAATTACGAATCATTGGGGTCAATTTGCTTTTTAGGAGACAAATTTTCAACCAATAGTTTTCTGAAATAATGTGATAAAAATATCTCCATTTGTCATCATCTTCATCATCATTATTTCTTAAATTATTGTGCATCGATGATGAATGCCTCTAGGAAAATCAATGACCAAGTTGATCCAATTATCAGAACTGTCTTATCCATTGCTTGCATTTCTTTAGAGCGCAAAAGAAAATAAGGATTGTCTCAAGGAAAGGTCTATCCGTTGGGTTATGTAGTTACTGCATATATTCGACCAAGTTGGGTGGAATTAGGTTTGAGTCTTGAGGTGATGATCTCCAAGCTTGCCTAAACTATAGCAGGGATCCAATGGGGAAAACTTGAAGATTGGCTATGGGTTGAATGAAAGCAAAAGAGATTGGTTAGCTCTATATCTCCACACACAGAACAAGCAATCTTATTCAATTCAGTCTTTCACTCACAGTGGTGACTGGTGAACTGTTCTGCTTCTTTCTTCTGTTGAACACTGAACTAGCTGGAATAAATAGATCAGTGGAGTTACATCATCCTCAGCCACAGCCCATCATATCAATGAACCAGAATTTTAAGCCGATTGGAGCTACCCATATTATATATATGAGAGGACCAAACAAAGAAAATTCAAGTGTAACGGTAGAATTATCTGACCAATGAAAAGCCCCCAGCCTTAGGGGGGTATTGGGGTTTTAACTTCTCATGATTTTTACTGAGACCCATTTCCAGAATTTAAGAGAAAGGACATCCCAATGTAAACAAGGACATTTCCAGCTACAAAGAGTACAATTCCAGGGCAACAAACTCAAACAGCTTGATAGCTCTAAAACCAACTGGTAGCTGCTAGAACTCTAGCTACTAGACATAGCAGAAAGTTAGGACCAAAAACATGGGCTGTCTCTCTCTCTCTCTCTCTGCAATTAACAGTTCAAATCTCACTGCAAATCCAAGGTGGTTCTTTTCTTTCTTTGTCTTCTTTCTTACAAAATGAACTATTTACAGAGAAGCAAAGCAATGTCAATTACCTGTACAATGAAGACAGAAACGACCCAAACAACTCCATTGCTGATCGATCGTCCTCTGGAGAAGAATCTCTTCCATCTCTTCCCACAGCTATCTTGAACTTGAACAGTTGAATTACAACACCATTCTCGTCATTGGCTTCGACTCTTTACGTTCAAGAAAGCTGTGGAAAAACATGAAAGGGTTCAGAAATCCAACAACCCAGGAAATGAAGAAGAAGAAGAAAATGGAAGAAGACCCATGTGAGAATTGGGAATTATGAGATGAAACAAACGGAGAAGATGGGATCTTTGGTTTGGCTGGAGCTTGGAATTCTCTTTGCTCGTCCACTTGTTTATATAGGATTCAATCCCAAGAGATGGATGCAACATTTACTGCTAGCGCTTTGCCTCGATCCGTGCACGTTAGCACAACCTTGAGCCGAAGAAGGTACCCGTATTCCTTAAGCTTTTTCTACCAAACATACCCTAACCTTTCGTACAGTTGACATTGGAAAGTAATATTCTGCGACACATCTCCTCTGTCATGTTTACATCTATCTATCTTAACACTGTACCCATAATCGAGCACTGACGGGCCCTACTACTCCATGGATCGGTTCAGCCCGCCACCCATCGAGTATGACCCGACCCATCAACCCACTGCGTTATAAAATTAAAAAAAAAAACTTTCAGCTAGTTGATGTATTGAAGTTTGCCCTAACCCAATAAAGATCCAATCCGTTATTGTCAGGCTTGGATTGGCCGGATAGTCCAACTGGTCAGACCCTATGAGCCCTCGCCCCGCCCCAAAAGAAAACGGGTCTGGGTCTTTAATTCTTTTATCTTTTCTCCAGGTGGGGCTGAGCCATCAGGATCCAATGGGTCACTAGATCAATTGTTCTCATTAGGCCGGATTTGACTCGAGCCGAATCAGAAACCGACCCGATCCATTGACAAGCCTCGGTGATCCCCCCCCCGCGCCCTATAAAGTGATTATTGATTAATAGGTGGGGCCTAAAAAACGGGGAACGGGCTCTGTAAAAACGTCAGATCAATGAAATAATTGCACTAATCGGAGGGCCAGCGATGCACTACACCACGGTAAAAAGGGGTGGTGATGATTTAGCAGAAAGTTGGAGAGATGGTGATGATCATTATTGAGGTTTTGGGGCCACAGGATTTTTTGTATTTGGGCGGGGAGATGGGGAGATCAACTTTTGTTGGTTATTACCCACCGACTTTCACCTTCGGATGGGGGGTAGATCCAACGGTCACCACCGCCCATGTCTCCCCCATTAATTACAGCCGTAGGGCTTAACAGCCTGTTAACGGACCCATGACAGCGACCCCCAACGGAAACAGACAACGGTCCCTCTCTGTTACACTCCGTCCCGTTCTCTGTACACCCCGTGACGTCTCTCTCATCTCAATTACTTCCCCTTTATTCCTTCTCAGAAAATGCTTCCACCAGGTAATGTCACTGTGTTACATTGACCCAGGTGTTTTCACTGTATCCCCATGAGATAGTGAGCGACCCCTCCTTCTCCATTTCTATAGAAGGATGTGGATTTCTTTTGATTCCAGGAGATGGGCCCCCAATTGGGACCTGGCATCAGAAATGGATGGATCAAAAGTTCAGAACCATCTAGTGGGGGCCCATCAGCATCAATTATCAGATCGAAGTGGGTTGGCGACTTAAGCATCTTATCATTTCTTTCCAATTACAGTCCTTTGTACGACCGCACGCTCGGGTGTCTCCAACCTCACATGCTTGTTGCCAAAATAATGTACTGTTTGGCTTAGCCTTTTAGCATAGGAGTTTTATGCTTTTCCTTCGGTTATGACAGCATGGGCCCATTGTCTGAACCCAGCTCTTCCCGTGGCCACTCGTATGTTAGACCAAACATCCGCCTTAAGGAAATTTATATTAAGATTTTAAAGATCCCAAACACCATAGGGTCATTGTAAAATTATATGTTTTTATTCTAACATTCTTCTTCTTTCTTTTGACCGTTATATTTAGACGAGATCAGATTGACGCCCCACGCAGCGCATATATAATCTCAGTATGCATTGTGAATATCTTTTATATTTTTTATTGGGAGAGATATTCTCAGTATATGGTTGGGATGGGCTGTGGGGTGCTCTGTGGGGTGTTGATGCAAATTATATTTAAACATAGTCTTTCGATCTTGAATATGGGAACATTACTTGGTATGATGGTAAAATCAATATCCGGGCTGGAGTTTAAGTGTGGCCATTTTGTGCAAAAAAAAAAAAAAAACCCAAAACTAAGAGCGTATTTAGTCATTCCCTAACCTTATCAACTTGAGATTTTACCATTTTTGCACCAAGTATGAAAAACAATGGGTGACATTTATTTATGCAAAAGTTTGACACATTTTTCAACTTTTAGGACTTTCATCACTTGTTTCACCCAAAATTTCATGTTAATCAAATTAATAACTTTTTTGTTTAGTATTAAAAATTATTAAATAAAAAATTGTCAAAAATGACTAAGATTTTCAAAATTTAGAAACATGGTTGCAACATTTAATTCAAGGTTGAGATTGAGAGTAAGGTTCAAAGTATCGCAACATAACATATCGATGCATATAGTATCAGTTTTTGAACCTTGTGACACACCATTTAGAGGGATTTAGGGCTTCTATAGGTTTAATCATTAGACTCCCTCCAATTGTACCTACCCTCGAAAAATCATCCAAAAAATAATAACTAAATAGATATTGTACAATTTAAACGAGCCATTACACAACATATGATTAGGGAATTCCATGGAATATGCAATGTTTCCCAAGAAGACAATAAAATAAAAACAATGCCTAAATGCCATTTAGGCATTGTTGGCCAATATACACGATTTGTTTTTAAACAAAAAAAACAAAAACAACTGCCACATCAGAAAAAAAAACAATTGGTGAAAACCCCAGGGAAATTCACTACCATTATTGAACACAAAATCACACCAAACTGAGGATGCCAGGTTGTTTGTTTTGTGAGTATTGATATCATGGACCTAAAAAGCTGGCTCCATCCTCTAACATGCTAGCCATCAACTTGCTCCCCCAATCAACCAAAGGAAAAAGAGAAAGATAAAAGATTTCAAGTACACATTGATGAAATGGGTTGGGTGTTGGGTTCATAAACAAACACCACCCACTAAGCCCAACTGGGTTGGTGGGTCGGGTCAAACAAGATTCTAACCCAAGGGAAAAGCTAGGGAGACTCGCGTAAGACTTTACTTGGGCAATGCCATGAGAGAGTGACAAAAGAGTAGGGGATTCTATTGACCAAGGTACCCCTAATGGAGTCCACTGGCACACCTATATCAAGAAAGGACCTCATTGGTCCTGTGTTTCACTGAAAAAGAGTGCCATTCTCTAATGGCCCACCAATTATAACAACTTAACTCCAGTTAGTATCTTTTGTTTTCATTTGCTTACAAAAGAGAAAGAGAGAAAAGTAAAAAGTGTCTTTTGTTTGCTGGATTATGATCCACAAACAGACATTAAAACCCCAAAAAAAAAAGAGGGATAAATAAAAAAAAATAATAATTCATGAATAAATACTTTTAGAAGTATTTGGTTAGATTTGTGGGTGATAACCCCATCCACAGACACAGAGTACTCAAAGCTGAATGGTCTAAATCAGGTATGTCATTGGACCACTTACACAGTATGATGGTGGGACTAATTGTCTTGTGGGTACCAAGAAAAATAGACAATATGTTGTCCCTTCATCACTATCATCTGGTTCATTTTTAGAACCATTTTAGCAAGTTCACCGAGGACTTAATTTAGCAAATTAAGTACAAAGTTTTATTGTATCAGAACTTTATTTATTTATTTGTTTTGCTGCAACAAAAATTGTATTAGTGGTTGTATTATAAAATGGAAAAACAAAAAGAAAAAAATACATGTAAAGTAAAACAAATTTATTCATTCATTTTCTCAAGCTTTTTTCTTTCTTTTTTTGATAGTTGGTAGCGATCAGTGAATAGGGATGGGTTTTGAGCCATGACTAAGCGGCCCAGCTCCGTTGTCTCTTGTGTATAGGGTGTGGGTAGCGACCTGTGACTAGCAGCTCCGGCCTTCCACCAAAGGCCTACAATTACAAAGAGAGAAGAGAGGGGAACAAAACCAACCCACTTTCACCATACCCTCTAAAGGCCTTCACTTAACAAATTAAATATAAAATTGTATTAAATCATTCATCTAAAATGAATAAAAAAAGGAAAAGGAAAAAAAAACAATAGAAATGATAAAATGAATCAATGATATGTCTTATAAAACATGAATCAATAAAAAGTAAGCCAACCATGTTACCCCTGTAATTGATTGAAATTTCGATGTAAACGTGTCAAGAAATTTTGAAAAATCTAAAGCTAATTAGGGCATATAATTAAAACTCCTCCTTATCTCCACCGTTGCTGTAGAGGTGGTGATATCACATCAGAGGAGGAGAATTAGGCACAAAACCTAAATCAATCACGTCAAGGCAAATCAATCACTCCGTGTCACATGAATGAGCCCGACTAAACCAGACATCATCATTCCACATAATGGCAATTTTGTGCTGGCTTGTGCTATGACGAGAACAATCCAAGGAGAAGTTTAGTTGAAAGCACAATGTGATGGATGCTGTAATAGTCTCTCCACTTTAAAGACATGAGACACTTTGCCCATCTGTTTGCGTCATATATTGCAGAGATTCAAATATGGTTGATTATGCCGAGTAAATATGGTTGATTCAAATTAATTATTTGCTTTTCAAAGTTTTGGAAAGCAAATAATACATTCTTCAAAGTGAGGAAATAATTTGAAATGCAAACATTTTTGGGCCAATCAACTGACTGAACATTGTAGGGTTCATATGATTTCAATCAAATATAAAGTTATGAACATCAATTATGGGCCTCTCTCTCTCTCTCTCACCTCAGTATTACTGCTTGGCTCCCAATAGAGGGTAGGAGCTATATGCCAGACCTATATCTAAAGGGTTAGTTGGTGTTAGTAGGGATTCAGGAGTAGGGGCAGTGCAGGGTGAACATGAGCCCCATTGGTCATATCATACAAAGCCTGCATTCCTGTGGGATTGATTTACTTGGGCATGATTTCAAGTGAACATATCAATTACTGAGTTACCCGTGGCCACAGTTATATATATATATATATATATATATATATATAGAGAGAGAATTTTATATTTATCAATTGGTGATATTTATTTTATAAGCAACATATTAAAAATTTAATTTAGTAACTAAAAACTCAGCTCAATTGGATAATTTAACTAACTAGGAATTAGATCAATTTTTTTTTTCGCAGCCAAAGAATAAAGACACTGTCCTTCCCTTACAAAATGGACTATCCATTTGATGGCCAGAAGCATTAAAATAAGCTGGTTTGTATTCAGTAAAGGGGGAAATCTATGATGCTGCAAATGCATGGTATGGAAAGAGTTTTGACAAATCAAAATCCACCCATGAATTTTGATTAATAACAATTATCATCATCATCATCTAAACTTTGTCCAACTATATAGGATTTGCTACATGAATCATGTTTCACCATTTGATTCGATTCATGTTATATTTATTGTTGGTTTATGGGCGGTTAAAACGACAATCAAGATCCATGATCATAAGAATTTGACATGACAAAAGTTTTAATGCCAACTACCAACCTGACACAACCATCCAGGCTTATAACTGGCGGTGCGAAGACAAGCTCACACTGGTGGGGTTTAAGGTTATAAACTTTATTATATTAATATTACTTCTGACAGAAATGTGCTTGTCACGGACACATGGACGAGCAGTGGAGCAAGGTTGTAGGCTTTCCAGCTGACAAGAATCCTTTGGTTAGACTAGACGAGCCGTGTAGCAAGATTGTTCCCTAGTTCTTCCCTTTTAACCAAGCTCATCTTTGAAGCAAATTAAGCAAAGCAAGAAGTCAAGAACAGAGAAAGTTTTTAAGTTTTTGACATAGCATGCGCGGGTAAAAGCTTTGTCTATCAAACCATACAAAATATATTCCAAATCTTAGAAAGTGATAACGCCAAGATTGCTATAGCAGGTGGGCCCTGCATACGGAGCTTGTTAATTTTTGGCCCAAAACATGCAACTTTCATATACAGAACCCAACTAAAGACAACAAAGAACCCAACAGATACAGTACATCTGAGGTCCAGTCTCCCCCATATCTGTCTATCTTATATATTAGAGTGCTTTTTGATGGCCCAATTCCCTAAATGGGTCCAGTCTCACTCTCCCCATTACACTTCACATTAGATTCCAGTAATAGCACATGAGATGGCTGAGAAATAATTTTTAATGGGCTCCGGCCCAAACCCGAGCCCGATGTAATTGGACCCGAATTCTCGACTAATTATGGGCCTAGTTAGAGATGGGCTTAATCTGTAAAGAGTCAGATACCCATTGTATGGCGACAAGTTGTACATGTGCCACGTGTAAGGTAGTGGATGAGGGGCCAGAGGCTTACAGTGAAATCACTGATCATCAGCATATGTGAGGTCAGGTTCTCTCTCTCTCTCTGTCTCTCTCTGTCTCTCTCTAACATGAGCTTTGGAGAGCCTACCCCAACGCTCCAGCAAAGAGAAGGGAAGGCTACAAAAGTGCCAGTCCCCAGAGGCCCAGAGCCCAGTGGCCAGTGCGGTTGAGGCAGCCTATCATCAGCACGTGACAACTGATAACATACGACGCGGTGAGAGGGACTCGCAAAAGCGACAAACTGTTCACTGACGTCACGTGATCCAACCTGCACTTCGTAATCTCACGGTAAAGCCTTTAAGCCTGCACAGAAATATATAAAAAAGAAAACTAACAACTGTCGGTGAATGATACCATGTGGCATCCATCCCTCATGTTACATGTTCCCCCTTGCCATCTAGCCATCATAACCGTCCAATTCAACGATTTATTTATAGCAATCCGATCAGATGGATGAGATTGATCGGAGAGTGCAGAGGTTGTAGATAAATTCTGGTACAGGTGTGGACCACGGTGCAGTTAAGTCCGTCCCACTTGCTTCGTACTCATAAAGCGTCCAAAGTGCAACAACAGAGGGTGGCGCTGTGGTGGCTGACAGGGGCGGTTCTTGCGAATTTCTTTTAATATCACGGCGGAGTTGGTGGCCGGAGATGGACCCCACCGCCACCCACCCACCGTTGGAGCCCCACCCTGCAGCTACAAATGCGGGCGCTGTTTCCTGATTACAATTTGCAAAGCTCCCTTCTTGTACGCTAAAATCACAATTAATAACTATCCCATGATCCTCCACGTGTCAAGATGTGGAGCATAGATGGGCCCTACTATGGATAAAATGGTGCGATAGAAACCATATTAACACTGATTTTTTTTTTTTTTACTTTTTTAACTTTTTTTTGAAAATTCATTTTATAAGAAAAGTTCTCAAGTAGAGAGTAGAGAGACAACAAAAGAGCTAGGGGACCAGAGAGAGAATGAGAGAACTCTCTATGGGCCAAGGGCCCATTCCTTATTTTCTTAAATTTAAATAGAAAAAGGAGGGATCATCATCACATGGTGGCATGTGATAACGATGGAATGACCTTCCTTCATCAGAAGCTTAGGGATCCTTGTTTTATTTTTCCTTCAGTAAACTTTAATCTTCCTGTTCATCCCTCTCACGATGCGCATCTACCCCCACTGCGCACCTACTACTAAAGTGGGTGTTTCGCCTGTAATGTGCGCTTGTGGGTGAACCCTACGCCCTGCATTGCTGGCTCCCAGCTCCATCTACCTATAAAGCTAGTGAAGGGGTTATATCTTATATGGTAGACAAGTAGATTGGTCCACAAGAATCTCATAGGCAAAGCTCCATTTCACCTTCTTTTACCCCTCTCTCTCTCTCTCTCTCTCTCTCTCTCGACTATAGCTCATCAATCTTCTTCAAAGTTCAAAAGCAATTGAGAACAGTAAGAATAGAAGTCGTGTCATGCTTTTCCACAGCTTTCTTGAACTTCTGCTGATCTCATGATCTGGTATAGAAGAAGCTCAAGAAAGCTGTGGGAAAACATGGTAAGGACTACATGTTGCGTTTGCACCATCTTCTTCACAGGAAGTTTACTAAGATCTCTACAATCTCCACAACGTCAAGCAATTTTCCAGCGGCCGGGCTGCGGTGAAACAAAGACTTTGACGGTTTGTAAGCATGAATTCATGGCGAATGGTCTTAATTAAGTGGATAGTTTAGCCCATTTGCAGCAGATAGCCCTCCTGCAGATGATGTTCTATGGACATGCATTTATGGTAGTTTCTTTAATTTGGAAAATAATTTAGCACATGGTTTTGCTCTGAATCACTCACGGTAGTTCTTCAATTATATTCCATTTCATGTTAGAATACAAATGGGTTTATGTCCACTGAATTAGTTCTACTCATTCTTGATTGATGATAATGAAGAGAAGAAAACCCACGACCAGAACTGTGGAGGCATGCATGAATGAGAGGATATCCTGATAATGCTGTTCATGTGCTTCTGCAATCTTTGATAATTTTCTCTGTGCTGTGTGAGAAATTGATGAGAGAAAAGAAGATATTTCTTTTACCATATAACCAAAAATGATGATAATCTGTTATTTTAGGCAGAAGAATCCTTGACTTCCCTTCCTATTATATTGATGATTGTTCTTCCTGTTTGTCTTCTGGGTTTTCTTCTCTGTTTTAATCCCCCTATAACTCTGTGAGAAAGGTTATACTTTCTCAACACGTGAAAAGATTTTCATTTTTTTCATCTCTCTCTCTCTCTCTCTCTCTCTCTCTCTCTCTCTCTCTTCTGGTTATAGCTTACTGTGTAACTGATGAGCCACTTCAATTGCAATTGCTTGATCTTAGCCATCCAGAGAAAGATTTTTCTTTTCTTTTTTTATCATTGCCCATACCTTTATGGACTGTCCAGAGCAGGTGGATCTGTCTGAATGTATGGACAATCCGATCTGGTGCCAGTTCTGAGCTAATGCCAATCTAAGACGTAGGCCATCCTTCAGGCAGGCAGGCTTTATTGATGAATGAGTGCACCATTTGCTATTTAAAATATATGTGTCATGGGGTCATGGGGCGTGGCAGTCTGTCAAACTATACTCCGGTCACTATTCTTGCCAATTATGGTTTTTCAACGCAATAACTTTCCTCCTAGCTTTTGTCAAGCTTATGGCTTTATCTGCTTTTATTTTTGGGCTTTTCTTGCAAATTATAAGTACAAATTTTGAGGTCTGCAACTGTAATCTATGGGCTATGCAGCAGGTCCAATCCCAACTCATTCCTTTCTTTCGCTCTTCCCAGCAAGGTTTCATGCATAAACCGAGTTCTTGAGTCAGACCCATCTGGGTTAAGCTCTTCTGAAAATATGAGTCTGGCTTTCTGTGGCTTGTGTGTGTGAAGCCCTTTAGACTTAGCAACTTTTCTGCATAATTAATTAATTCCGGCTCAGAAGTTGGCAGGGAGCAAGGATCAAAATTTCGCACTGTGGCCCGTATGGACGATACCTATCGTATAAGGACTGGATTCAGATAACCTATGGTGATCAATTATATTGCCCATGTAATTCACGACAAACTACAAGCTTGGGTCCTCAGACTCAAACCCTCTCTCTCTCTCTCTCTCTCTCTCTCTCTCTCTCTCTCTCACTCTCTCTCATGTTATGTCTTCTCAATTTGAAGGTATTTGTCATTATTCTGTTACTTCTTAATTTCACTCAGATCCCAGTCAGGGAGTAACATGTATCGATCGGAGCCTCGGAGACTTGAAGGATTCTGTTACTTCTTAATTTCACTTAGATCCCAGTCAGGGAGTAACATGTATCGATCGGAGCCTCGGAGACTTGAAGGACTGTTAGTGTCCTCCCCTCGTTTAGCTTTTATACATAGAAAACGCAATAGGACAAGTCTATGATCTCTTCCGAGTTGATAGAACTAATAGCAACCCAGGTTCAACCAGGATGCTTTCTCCAATCGACCGAAGCTTGGCGAAACCAACCAACCTGCTATTGTTGACAAATGCGACATGGTTCAGTTTCAAATGGGTTCGGTTGCTTAGTCACTACTTGGTTCATCAACTCATCACGTAATACTAGAAACCTAGAACCCCCTAAACCCTCCCTCCCATAAACTTGGTTCAGAGTTGAGACCTTTAGAATGAATGGCTTCTGCTTCTATTTGCTTGCCCATTTCCTTCTGCCTCCATTTTTGTCAATAGGAACCCTGGGAAGAGGCATTTGATTGGGACAAGAAGGTCAATGGGCCCATCATAGGATTTGGGTTTTGTAGATCATAGAAAGTTAAGTGCAATTAAAGTCCAACGTTATCCTCTCTCTCTCTCTCTCTCTCTCTCTCTCTCTCTCTCGTTTTCATATATTTTCTTCGCCACCAATTTGGCAAATTTCTCTTACAGCAGATATATACAAAATCAGTGTTTTCCACCTGTAATTGGCATGGGTGATTGAACTGGTGACCCAGTGACCTGGAAAGCTGACTGGGATGGAGGACTTTGGCAGTTTTGATCATCTCACTAGGTGACCCACCAGGTTAAGCCACCCAACTCGCCACCTGGACAGCCTTCTGGCTTGACCCAGGTGGGTTTTTGAAGCATCTTACTTCATTGCCAGAAATTACGTTACTAAGGCCGAGTTTGGGAGTACAAATACAAATATATAGAGTGCAAAACCTTGTATTTTGTATGTATTTGTACTGTACATATTTGCATTTTTACTCTTTCCAAACTCAGCCAAAAGTCTTTAATTGGTCATGGAAATATGTTCGTATTCAGTTCCTCCCTTTAGAAGAGGTTTGGTAAGATTTTACATGAATATATAGCCAAAAAAAATGTCTTTATGGTGAAGCAAAATTCCAGTGGTATGTGGAGGAGAGGGATTTAAAAAAAAAAATCAAATTCCCTTCAGATATGCAACATATATTACCTTGCTAGAACCAGCAAAGTTAGGGTTGGTGGGGTTCATTTAGGTTGAAGGTTTGTGAAGAAGAGTAGTCAAAAATTACAAGTTGGGAACCAGTAGGAGAAGAGGAAAAGGAGAAAGGAATGCATGGAGAGAGATAGAAGATGGGCCCGATATGTCGGGAACACAGAGTAGTGAGGTCGCAATCAGCATTTAACCGTTATATAACCATTCGAACAATGGGACATCAAACACGACTGTTCAATTCTGTCCTTCAAAATTGGGGTGCCTACAAATTCCCTTCTTCCATGTAAGTAACATGCAGTGATGATGCAAAGTTGAACCTCCTTCACCATCTATGACATGGGCTTCCATAAAATAGGGATAAGAAAAATGAAGTCCTAATAAGATTCTTATGGCTTTGTTTGGCTTGATAGAAAATAAGAGAGAAATAGAAAGTTGAGGGAAATTTCTTAACAAATTTTGTCAAACTCTTTAAGAACTTCTCCTCAACTTCTTGTTTCCATCATTTTTATCAAACCAAACACAGCCTAAAGGATTTAGTCCATGCACGGAAATGTATGTAGGTATGATCTATACTCTATTTATATTAGCCATGTAGAAGGGTAATAAGGCTACTTTAGACTGTTCACTAGATAGGGGATCCTATGAAAGCCATGTTGTGAATCCTATAGTCCACATGATCTCTATGATGCCGAAAAGAAATGATACTAGAAAGGCTTTGACCAATCACAACCCATCATGAATTTTGATTTAAACTCTATTGATTGGTTACTACTTTTATGATGCAAGTTGATGAATTATAAGTTTTAATTACTGTTATCAGGTTGTATGCAAGGTTCTAAATATCAATACAGGCTGATACGTCGTGTGGCGGTGCTTTTTTTATGTTTTACTTTTTTTTTTTTCGAAATCGGTTCAGAGGGGCCTGTTTAAGGCTTGACTACCCTCTGAACCAGTGGCTGATCCGATACAACCCCTGTAGGGGCGTATCGGAAAACCAGCAACATGATATGTTTTAGTCAATATGAGCCGATACATGTCGATACTTTGAACCTTAATTGTATGTATGTATGTATATATATGTATGTATGTATATGTGTACAATTCCACAATGTATAATAATCAAACTTAAACTATGACAAGGCAATGATTTCCAGGGTAATTCTTTTGTTATACACCATCTGCACACAAATAACCATGTAGGGCAGCACACGCACACAAGAAGGATCTCTACATGTGATATACTTAAAAACGCCATGTTGAATATGTTTGGCTCCCCGAACCCATCAATGTCTTGAATGCTCAACCAGCTAGGTTGATGATTTCAGTCATGATTTTAAGCCTTTCTTTTTCAGTGGGGCATGGGTGCTTGAGTCTAAAATAATTAATGGCAAACATATATCAGGTTAGACCCATTGAGAAAGCATTTCAAAAATCAACAGCCAGAGAAATCACTAATGAGGTTTGAACACATCATCATAACATGCATGCATACATGCATGTACATGCAGCACATACGTGCAAAAACACTTATACGCACAATGATTAGATTAATATGGTAATTAAGCAAACTGTTGGCATTGGCATGCTTTAATTAACCATGTATATATTCTAATGGAATAAGGAGGCTGTTAGGGGGTAAAACCTCATATAATAAGGACCTTTCTTGATTGATTTGAGGTCCCAGCAATGGCTACTAGCTAGACTCATCCCCCAAATAGCACCGGAGATGTCACCGAAAGAAGGGTACCATGACATCCAAAATAGGATGGTGGTGTGTAACACACTAAGCTGCTTTACTTTCCTTTCCATATTTTCATGGCACAAGGGCATCTACTAGTTTGCTTTTTCTTCCCTTTCTTTCTCCAAAAGTAGATATATGGATGCAATCAAACCTGATATCTAAACTTTTTGACCTGAATGATGTAAAATAGTTAAATGGACATGCTTTATTTAGGTTGTGTTTGGATAAGCTCCACGATTTATGCTTCTAAATCTCAAAAGCATAAAGGTTTTAAGTGCTCTAATACATGTTTTGCCTTCAGATTAATTATTCTTACCATTACCAAACGCTCAAAACACTTTTTGACTCAATTTTGTTTTCAACCGCCCCTTGCTCAAAAGCAAAAGCTTATCCAAATGGAGCCTTAATTAATTAACTTGCCTCAACTTTGAATCTTCGTATTAGTCTAAGAAGAAATTAAGATAGATTAATCATAAGCTATAATGTCACTGATAATCACGGATTTAAACAACCCCTAAAGTAAAGCTGAAGGCAACAACAATTAAAGAATATCCACCATCACCGTCATACTTAAATGAAAGAAGAATTGCAGTCAAGGAATTCTCAGCAATATTCGACACTCAGGAAAGTAGATAGAATCTTGCTTTTCTGCCTTGAACAGCGACTTAAATTACAAGTATGGAATCTGCCCAGTAAACAATAGAACTTGGTACGAAGAAGAGGAAGAAGAAGAAGAAGAAGAAGCATCCGTGATCCGACTAATATCTTTCCAGTCATAACATTAAACACAAAATTGTATAACCCATTTAGTTTTCTGGCCGAACACGACGTCACAATGGGTAGGATGTTGAGTGAAGAGATACGACTGCTGGTTGGACAGCCAGATACCCAAAGTTGTTGGCAATTAAGATGCTCACAACCAGATATCCCACAAGAACATTGATTCATTCCTTTGGGAGAAGTAGTAAGTTCGCGCATGTAAAGCTGTAGCTTATGTGGACTTGTACAGGAGTCATCTACTCCTATAAATGATTTTGTCAACTCTCTCCTTCTCAGTACATGTTGGTCTGGTTGTTAATTTGGGTCATTTAAACTGCTTTGTCATAAATACAGTTACTGCTACAACCATCCAAGGAGAAAGGATGAACAACTAGGATCTGATGCAGAGAACTTACTCTTCGACTAGACCAAACCTATGTCTCCTGCGCTTTATCCTCGGCCTTACACAACTCATCTGTCGTTGTCCCTACAGAGACTTGAGTGGGGTAAGTGATGGGTCTTTATTTCTTTTTTTTTTCCCTGGGTGGATCAAGAAAGGTTAGCTTCACTCTCTAAAGCTTTTTCTCTGCAATAAGGTTTCCACTTTCCATGTGGTTATGCCTTCTGAAGGATAAAATAACAGTGGTGCATATTTTGTTATTCACTTGTATAGATACTTGCTTCTTCTGATAAAGGCTTCACCTAACTTTTGTAGCCTTCATTTTAGCGACCTGTACAAAAGCTTGTGGAAACCAAATTTTGGTGGAACCCCAAATGACAAAAGGCAAAACATTCAAGTAACTACATAACAAGCAATGTGGTCCATATAATAAAGCAATAATTGGATCAGTTCATCCCCATTAGCCAGTTTGTCTGTGGATCATATGCAGTCAGGTTCCTGGAAATGACTCTGAAGGTTGTTAGTTTGTCGACTGACTGATATAGATGGTGCTTTACAGACATCCATTTAGGTCCATGAGAAGTTGAGAACTCAGACAGCAATAATTGGATGCATCTTATTGTAGTTAGAGCTTACAGCTTCTTATATGGAGTTTCAATAATTATTTGCAGAAAGAAATACAGAAATAATTGCAACTCACCACAGAGAAAAGAAAAACACAAAAACATAGATCACAGATTGAAGTGTCCAGGATCCCCGAAATCAAGGAAAGAAGAGGACAATCATTTTTACTGGATTCCCATTTTGTGGTAGACAGTTCTGCAATAGAAAGGCTAAACTCCATTTCTTTTTCTCAAAAATATCCATGCAAGATTTTACAGTATCAACTCACAACTCATGCATCACAGCTTCCCAGATACCCAGATTGATTGATGGGGGGTCTGTCATATCTCCTGCTCATACATCAGATGTTGGTTTTTATTTGGCAATGGGTTATCTTGCTTGGTATGAAATTATGAGTTGGATTCTTCAAGTATAGAAAATACTGGGTAATTGTTATTTTATCAATCCATACAGAAGGATAATCAAGAAATACAGAGTGATGGGTCCACCATATCTGATCAGATGATTTAAATCCAGAAGTTATTTACCCTTACCAGTAGTGGAATCTAATGCTTGGAAGATATAAAATATATCCAATCAGCTGACAAAGGTAAAAAGATGTTCAGAGAAGCAATTCATCAAACCTTTTAGAACGACAAGCTTCAAGCCTTCAACATCAGAAAAATAATATTCCTCATGAACCCTAACTATTCAATGAATATACTTCTGCATGAACATCATTTTTTTTGGTAGTATATTGATTGAAGAGAGAATGGAACATATTATTTAGAGAGAGAGAGAGAGACAATCCTACATAATGAAATGAAATTGCACCACTCATTGCTTAATAGAACATATATAGAATAGAACTTCAGAAGAAAAATAACACGCGAGATTAAAATATCATAACAGCCTAATTATCTGACAGCAAACATCAAATGAAAGGACTAAATTTACTCATATTAGACAACAAGGCCATTAAATTAGGGGGGAAAGAGTAAAAACTGAAAGCAAATAAACTAATGGATGAATAAACAAGTTACATATCATTACAGAAAATCGTTTACATCAATCTAGGTTTTCTGAGTTCTCCAAAATTAATACAAAACGATCCGTCTATAGCTAAATTTCCCTAGAAAATTAAATCACCCTTCCATATCCATATCCCAGATCATAAAAACCTTATCTTATTTGACTTTTGACAATTATGAAACAATTTGGGTCTTTTGAGTTCCCTTGATTAAACTATGAATTATGGGCTATTATCCAGTAATTCCTTATCAATTGCCTAACCAGAAAGGAAGGAAAAAGGAAACCATTAACAGTGATGCATCAAGCACTTTTGCACTGCAACTAGAATTATAAGCAGAGAAGTCTGCATTTAGAGCCAAGCCCCATCAGATTTGACTACTTTGTAACAAAAAATGAAAAGAAAAGAATGAAGGAAACCAAACGACCATGGGCAACAATACCATGTTAATTAAGTAGGATTATAACAGAAAACCTGAACAAATTTTGCAACAAAGACAAAAGTGAAACATCATGAACACAAGTTTATGCAACGAACCCACAAGTGAAACATCAGATCCAAAGTGTATCATCGCTGATTCAATTGTAAAGATTAAAAAAAAAAAAAAACTTCATTAACAAGAAAGAAAGCCATCGAATTCCTTAGCAGCCATGTAACATAAACCAAATTCTAACAAGCACAACACGAATTTATTAAAGTTAGTAGAATTCTAGGAGAAAAATTACTTGAACAGCCAAAGAACTGATGGATTCATTAGCAGTACAGCGAGTGCAAAGAGATAGATAATTCCAGTCTTAGAGACTAGTTCATGCAAATGAAGAAGTGAAGAAACTAAGCCGAGTTTTGGGTTTGATGGTACCAATTAAGGCAATGAGTGTGTTCGGGTTTGATAACAAAGGCAAGAGACAACGAGCATCCAGAGAGTAGAGAGTCCAGAGTTCAGAGTCCAGACCCTATCCGTATCTTCCCACAGCTTTATTGAACCGCAGTAGCCATGCATAGCCCCACTTTGTTACGCTAGGTAGCTTGTTAGCAGGATACTGATCATGCAGTTCAAGAAAGCTGTGGAAAAGTACAAACAGGATCATCTGTTAAAGTGTGCAAACACCACACTAGAGGTTAGATCTTCTCATCTCCATCTTCTCATCTCCCTCCAACCCTAAAAGAAGAGATGATAATGATGATGATGATGATTATGGCGATGATGGCAAGACAGAGAGAGAGAGAAAGAGAGAGAGAGAGAGGTGGTTGATGGGGTGAGAAGAGGAAGAGGAAGAGAAGGAGATGTAGGTTGAGAGGTGGGTTGAAGCAAGTATTTATAGGAGAATTGAGAAGGTTTCGAAACCCAATCCCGAGAAGAATATCAGGCCCAAAAACTGAACCACCCACCTTTTTTCTACCCCTTCTCGCACCAATTAAAAAAGTTGAAGACTTTTTGTTTTTGGACTCATCAACCCAGAAAAATAAATAAAAGAATGGTAAGATCACAGACATCGGTGGGGCTTTGATGCAGCCTGCCGGATCCAACGATGGTGGTAGCCCTTGTGGGGCACATGGGTTGGTCCCACATCAGATCTGTCAAATTATTTTTTGTGTTCGTTAAGTGGCGACTGACTGGTGGATTCTGATCTCTTTCTCTTTCTCTTTCTCATCATCAGCTTTCTCTCACTCACAGTCACTGATCACTCTTCACTCCCTCCCTTCTCTCTCTCAAACCCTAAATTAAAATTAAGATTAAAATTAAATTAACCTCAAACTCAAATGATTCAAAAATTAAGTTCGGCACATGCTCGCATGTGACAGACGGTGACCCACCGTCGGAGCGGGTGATCTACTACATAGACCCCGTTTTTCCCGGACGGAGGTCGCGTTGTCGGGTTGGTGTGGCGGACATTTCTACTTGTACGATGCTCTCTTACCCAAGCAAAGGAAGAGAGAAGAAGGAAGCAAGGGGGAGAGGGGTGCGCAGGTTAAGCCTCTGCGCCTTGGGATTTAGTGGGTTGCCCCATTAAATTTAGCTGGCAAACACCAATCAAGCCAATCCCTTTCACTAGCTAGCCTTAAGCATTATTACTAATTAAAATTCTTCTCTCTCTCTCTCTCTAAACACACATGCCCGACACCATTGAAGGGGTTTGTCAATTTGATTTAACCCACAACTTTGTCTTTAGTTCTTGTTCATGTTCCTTAATTGCTTCTCCTTTTTTACCCGACCCGTCAACCCATTTTAGGTTTAACCGGGTCCCCTTCTTCAGGTTGAGTGGATTTTGGTTGAGACCCTGTTGTTGCTAAGGTATGTGCCATGAATTTATATCAAAATTGTGTGAGTTTTAAGGGTTTACGTTTCATTGGATTCTGGAAGTTGAAAGGATCATCAGATGGGATTGTATGATTGGGTGACAAGGATTAATGGGCATTCATTAATTGTGCATATTTCTTTTGTGTAGACAGCTAAGTTTTGTACAAACTTCATTTCTGTGTGGTACAAGCATGCTTGTTGTCTCATTGAATCACAACAGGTCAGTGAATTCCTTTCACCTGAAGAAGAGAATAAACACTGTTTTCTAATGCTGATAGTGTGCAATTCACAAACTTCATTTATTTTCTTAATTTCTAACTGTAATGTTGGGTTTATTCTATTAAATATACAAGTGATTAATCAATTAACTGAAAAACTACATGGGAGATTGATCTCCAATTCTCAGTATGTTGGATTTCACAGTGGCACAACATGTGCATGTTTTATCTTATAAATCATGATAAAAAAAAAGAACATTATTTTATTAAGTGGTTAGGAATAAGAGCTGGCAGGTACTAATTAGGGTTTTAAATATTGCAGTTTTAGAACATGTCCAACATGATTGAAGTTTGTCAATGGATCTAACTGTTTAATGTTGTCCTTTTTCATTGTTCTTCCAAATCATCTTAATTATCTTTCTTTTTTAATTTCTTTCTCTATTTAAGAACCTTGATGACTTAAATAATAAAATTAGGGTTCTAAGGAAAGGTAAATCCTGTTTATGAGATCTGCTACACTACCCTAAAGTCACATGAATATTATGGTATTGAGATTAAATGTGTTGAACACATGAACCACTAATTAACTACTGTTCATGTGTAACATTGAGGATCTGTACCACCAAGGTACTCCATCTGTAGTGCAACTGCCCTTTAATGTATCATTTGTTTAATGCCCATCTGCCCAAGAGAAAAAAAAAAGAAAAAAAAATAGCTTGGTCAGCCTGTTTTTTTTTTTTTTTACCCTTTTGAATGCTCAAGGCTAATTTCATTCAAAATCTCAGTACCCATCTCCCTACAAATTAAATTGTTTCTCCCTTATATGTACACAGGATATGTTAAATTACTAGTGGCACATGGAAGTGCTAAACAGGAATGATCATGGCAAATTGTTGGATGAGTTTCCCCTAATTAGCCACAATAGTTTGTGAAGGAAAAATATCAATCTACAACAGAAAAATAAATAAATAAAGTATTTGATAATGTTGCTACAGCCAAATCTGGGTGAGAGGATGTGGCAACCACACAGAGAGAAAGAGAGAGAGAGAGAAGAAGGTGACTAATCCTTTCTCCTTTCATCCATGTTGTCCTTTTTTGTTTGTGTTGAGCAGTCTCTTCACCGCCTAAATTATGATGTTCATTTTAGCATTGAAAATTTGCAATGGTGACAACAATGAGATATAAGTGAGATGTAGTAGTTTGATGGTGATATTGAAACCACTATTTCAATTCACTTCAACAGAAAAAAAAAAGCTTATTATTTTCACCTTCATTTTCACTCTATTTATAGACTAGATTTTTATAAGGGACCATACATATTCTAATAAACACAAAACCAGGAAAAAAAAAAGAGCTTCCTGTACTGGTGAATATATATATTTTTCCCATATGATAAGATTATTCTGTGCTCATACCACTGATATAAATAAAAAACAAACCCAGACATACTCAATAAAGTTATTTTGTTTTAACCCTAGATGAAAAATTAAGGATATTTGGGTCATCTATAGACATAAAGCAAGGATACTCGCCCTAGTTTTTCACCTGATCAATAAACTAATAACATAGAGGTAAATACAAAACTCAAAAGAATACATAGATATATGAAAAAATATCTAAATCACGCAGGGGCTGTGTAAAATTCCCAAATAAATAAACAAAAACCCCTTATTTATACACATAGCTTAATTTACATATGTGGGGATCCGGGTTAGGGCGGACGGAGTGACATCGGGCGGGTCGGTAGGAGTTGCCACCTAATTTTTACACAAAAATTAGGAAAAAAAGGGAGAAATAGAGAAAATGTGGTTAGAATGATTTTGGAAAACACTTTAGTTTAAAAGAGGGGAATTTTAGTCCAAAATCATCTAATTGACTCTAAATCCAGTCTTTATCCAGGCTAGGTAAGAGATTAGACCATGAGCGTGGAATGAGTTAGATACCACACCCACCCGTAATCAAAATTCTGGTCTCTATTTCATTCTTTTATTCCTTAGGATTTAAATTTTACATGTCTATGTGTAATTCGGATTAGTTGAATGTGATGGCTGTTCAGCAGGCCATCAAACCAATGATAATGATCCACACCAATACGTAATAAATTTATGAGCCTCACTATGAAAGGTGCAAATCCCAGAGCCCACTGAGCAACCATAGCATTCAACTAATCCTTTGGGTGTGAAACAACATGATATGCAAGCAATTATAATCATTAGTTCTAGGTGGATGCATGAGCAATAAAGAATTATCCATGATGAGTTAGTGATAAAACATGGAAACAAACAATTAAAAGACTAATTTTAAAGCCGAAAGGACTTCCTATTTATTGGATCTTATTTATACTTAAGAACCCTATGAGTATGAGCCAATGAAAGGCTTATCCTAGTAGTACTACCTTAAAACTACTATAACAAGGAAATTAATAAGTTAGTTAAATTAAGTAAGTTAATATTGCATTAGACAAGAAAAAGGAAGACTGTATAGAACGAAAATGACCAAGAGCAAATAAGATGATGGAAAAGGCGTAAGGATCTACCTGAAGTGGAAAAGACATAAGCTTCTTTAGCAACTTAGCAACCTGGCGATCCAGACATGTTGACCATGAACTCTAAAGTCTTAAAAACCTCAACGATCATCCAAATTCAAAAGGTGATTATACTCGCTTTATGTGAACTTTCAACTATGAAAGAGTACTCTTAGTATATGCTTGGTTTTGTAGCGTTTATTGAAAAAACTTCGTTACATCAGTGCCACATAGGTGTTGGTTTTTATTGCATATGAAATCATTATTTAGTTTTTCACCATTTATCAAATAAATACTAAAAAACAGAAACACTTTGACTTCTGTGCATCAGGTATTTGGGAAAATGTCAAATTCATGTTTTCCCCAATGCACGGGAATTTGATGAAATGAGATGATGATGTGGTGTATTTTATCTGTGGTGGAAAGCAACTTTATGGGGTATTACTTGAAACGCCCATAAAATGCCCAACCAAATAGAAAAAGGCAAAAAAACATTTAAAATAGCATTTTTCAGATAAATATTTATCTAAAAAATGTCTGTCAAGAAACTCCCACGGAACCAAAAATAACGCTAAACTCACCACACAGGGAGAATTTACTTCTCCAAGTAAATAATGCTAAACTCAGCCACTCGAGTGGTTGGGTCTCTCCAATGGAGAACGAGCTTCCACTGACTTGTTCATTTCTTCTTTGAGCTTGACACCTCAAGGCTCCCCAAAACGAATTCACATCATCTGTCCCTTGGTACAGAAGATTTTCTATACCAGATTATTATTGGTCTGGTACAGAAAATGTGAACTCCCCCAAAACCCCTTATTTATAGGATTGGAGGACCAAGGTCCCGAGAAAAACAAAACAAAAAAACTTGAATTCAAAATGAAGTGGAATGAGATCAAAAGTATCATTAGGTCTCTGCTCAAAAAGCTACACTGTAAATGACCAACATACCCCTGATGGTAATACCTACTACTACACATACTAATGCCGTTTTTTATTGTACTATGAATAAGTTTGCATTGATGCAAAACTATGGCAGTGCAAATGACTTGAGTGTAAATTCTAATCTATTGTTTTAAATTTTAGTTTATTTTGTTTTAAATTCTGATCTATTGTTTTCATTTGCACTTTCATGCATTTGTACAAGAGTAAATAAAATTGTACTGCAACCAAACGCAGCCTAAGGTTCTGTTTGGAAAAATTACAAATACAATATATAACGTGCAAAACCTTGTATTTTGCATTATTTTATATATATTTGTACTCTTTCCAAATTAAGCCTAAAAGGAGAGCCAAAATGGAGTGTCTAAACCATATTACGATCCTAAGGCTGTGTTTGGTTGCAAGGCAAATAAATTATTTGCATCGATGCAAAACTACGGCAGCACAAATGATTTGAGTGTAAATTCCAACCTATTTTATTTGATTGCAATGCAAATGAAGCAAATTAAGGCATAAAGGAGAATAAAGTAAAACCCAAAACAAAAAATTAAACGAGAATTTGTATTTTTTTCATCTGCACTCCCACACATTTGTACTAGAGCAAATAAAATTGCTCTGCAACCAAACACAGCCTAATAAACAATAAGCCATTTAGCACAAGTTTTAGGGATAAATGGACACATACCCAACTTTAACCACTGGTATTAGCTAGTTCTTATTTCACCATTCATACATCGCATGGATTACTTGATCACTCAATATTTTTCTTCAACTTTCATTTATACCTGAGCTTAAGAAATTTGGGACGGAGGATTGACTAGTCAAAAAGGTTGGAATTAAGTAACATTGAAACGTTTTGAAAGCTTGTTAAGTGAATTCTGAACTATTTTTGTCTCTTTTTTAGTAAACCACAGAAAATCTTTTTTCAGTTTAAATTCAATATAAATATTATATCTAAAAATGTCAATAATATACGAGCCCTACATTTCTTTAGGATGTGTTTGATTGCAATGCAAATAAATTTGCACTGATGTAAAATCATAAGAGTGCAAATGATTTGAGTGTAAATTCTGATTTATTTGTATTTCAAATTTTAGCTTATTTTATTGATTGCAATATAAATGAAATAAATTAATAGAACAAAGTAAAGTCTAAAACAAATTTTGCATTTTTTTATATTTACACTTTATGCATTTTTACTAGTGCAAATAAATTTACAGTACAATCAAAGACACAGCCTTAAGAACCAGAACTTCGGTGATATATAGACAAGGGCAAGAAGAAGAAAAAGAAGAGAAGAAGTGAACGCTTTTTAACTATGTTAATTATTATGAGGGATTGTACAGAAAGTCATTAAAGGAGAAGTAGCATAGTAAGCATAGACAAAGGTTGTTGCCGTGGTTGAGAAGAAATACAACAGTGCCATTTAATTCTTTATTATGAGGGTACATTTTTTTTATTCGGTTCCTTCGAGCCTATCATCAGACATGTGTTGCTTTATCAGATTTAAATAAATTAATTAAAAATGGATTTATATGATTAAACAAAAAACAAATATCTATCTGTATATATAATTAAATTAAAGAAGTAGATCAAACATATAAATCGTCTTCTCTAACGATGGTGGGGTCTGGCTCAGTGTCTCTCCGACGGTTCAAGTAGCAATCTCAAACAGAGAGAGAGAGAAAAGTGGGTCTCTGATTCAGTTATTTGAAGTGGCAGTGGGACGAATTTTTTATGGGTTGCAATTAAGTTCTTTGGTAGGTGAGAGAGTGTGACCACTCATGACTTGTCAAAAGTGCTCAGGCAAGTCGGACCCACCATAGAATTTTCCCTAAGTTGGACCCACTCATGATGACTTGCCACTGAGAAGTTGGGCCCACCATAGAATTTTCCCCGGTGGCTTTAGTGCTCACTGCTCAGGCAAGTCGATCGCCATTCGCCAAAGTGCAACCCTACAAAAAAATCAAAATCATCGGTTGACTTTTAGCCATTTCCTTGTTTCTATGTGCTTGAGGCTCCTTTTGTTATTTTGCACAGGGCAATTTCAAATTGCACTATTACAGATGAAAATTCTGTTTCTGATTAATTTTTACTTGATTCTGACTTAAAACTCAAATTAAAAGTAAACCGAGAATGCAATGCATAATCATATATTTATTTTTTATATTATAAAATTTGATACAATTAAAACCAACCACCAATTAGAAATCGCCACAAGGAAACAAGGCGGAAGAGTAGAGTGCCCAATTGATCTCATATTACCTTAGAGGTTGAGCTGCCCTAACTCATCTAACGCTACTCAACTTGACCGAAGTCAAGCTCACCCAAGCGCAATCAACTTGGCTGAACTGTCCTGGTTTGGCCGATTTGACCTAAACAAGCTCACATAAACCCAATTAATTTGGCTTAATTAGCCTAAGCCTGGCTCAGTCGACTTAGCCCAACTCACCTAAGCCCAATCAACTAGCTGAACCGACCTAATATCACTAACTCACGACACACAACACACGGCACACTTCATTTAGATGGTGTTTGGAAGCGTAATCATTTTTTGGAACTGATTTAAAAAATAAATAAATAAATAAAATGCCCATGCTTGTTAGACCCGTTTTTCACAAAAAAACACCTTCATATGTTTGGTAGGCTGCATTTGGATGCGATGTAAATCAAGAACATCAATTCAGTTTTATATGCGTTTGGAAAGAGGGTGTAATTATTATCGACATAAAACTACACTCCAGTTCAGTTTTACGTGCGTTTGGATGGAGTGTAGTTTTACATTGATAATAGATGTAAAAACTCATCAGTTCTAAAGTTTTACATTGATAATCAATGTAAAACTTTACACTCTTCCACCCATCACTATTTTCAAAAAAGCAACAGTCACTTTCTGATTCAGTGTAAAACGTCATAAGTATATTTTTACAATAATGGCATTTTACAATGATTCCAAACACAACCGTAGTATTTCTGCCACGTATGAGCAACACTAATGCTGTTTGGTAAGGTGATTTTCATCAATGTTTTTCATGTATGTGCACATACATGTAGCACCACATCATTCAACCGTTGGGGGCAACGGTTCACCAATGCGTGAACGTCAATCATGCAACGGTTGGGATGCAGTTTAAGATGCATGCCCATTTTTCAGCATTTTTCAAGAAAACGCTTGAACCAAACAGTCATGTAAGCGGTTGTTTGTGAAACCGCCTACATGAATCTAACATGGCACTGTTTTTCAGAAAAATGCCCACGCTTCCAAACATCCCCTTAATGCCTACGTAACACCAAACCACATAGTGCCAGCTCAAGCAGTGTAGGCAATAAGTGTAATTTGATGTGGAAAGCATGATAAAGCCCTTTAATTTTGCATTCAATGGCCACATCGCCTATAAATAGGCAAAGTGGTAGAAGGAATGACTATCATACACTCCTACACTATCTCCTATCTCGACACACCTCATATCATGTCTCACCAAGCTCTATCTCATCTTCTCCACTTTTGATGTTACTAACTTGACCGTTAGAGTCCATGCCCATAGGATATTGCCTTGGGGCCTCTAACATTCTCTTCCAGTCACAGGTGCTCCATAGTCGAGGTGACACCCTCTCAGCCAAGATCTTTAGTAAAATCTTTGTTGCAAATTTTGGCCACAAAAGGCACCACATGGGGACTTAAATAAAATCCCATTTCACCCAACAAGCAACCAACTTGCTAACCTGAACCTACCACCAAACGGAACCTATACAAGGCTGACTTGTAACAGTCAACCTAAACTGACCTGTCGTCTAAGGCTAACCTAGAGCGGTCGACCCAATGCCATTTCTTCTAGTTAACCTAACAGCCACCGCATCAGAAGGCTCAACTAGCAATTGCCTTGCCAAGCCGTGGCAAAACTAACCTGAGTGGCAGCCAACCTATACTAACTCAACCGAACACAAGGCAATGCTAACTTGTCGGCCTAGCTAGAATCTCCATACTCTAACCATTTATAATGGGTCTTATACAAATTTCTACTGTCCTATTCTCCTATAACAACTAACTATGATTTTGGTAATGTGGCAGTTGTTTTTGTTTTGAAAAATAAATAAATAAATATATATATGGCGAAAATGCCTACAATCATGGGTATCTCCTTAGATTCATGGTTAGGGTGCAAGTTAGGTTGAGGATTGGTGGAGTTGATATCAATCCTAAAGTAATTCAAGTTGTTGAACCCCCAATCTTTACAGCTTACCCTAACCTCAGATTAGCTTGATTTCATCAATATGTTTGGTCTCTTCTTGATTTCATGAATGTCAGACCCTAACCCAATCTTCTTCTTCTTCTTCTAATTTCATTGCACCAATAAACGATATGATCAATTTACAATTAATTAACATGAATATGAGAGAGAGAGATCTGAACCCCATGAAGCCAAAAAGAAAAATCCCAGGCAAAAGAAACCATTAAATCGCCAATGGGCACCTTTGCAAGAGAGTGAGCCATGTGATTTCCAGATCTGTAAACATGATGAATTGAGATCAATACAAAAGAAGAGAGTAGTTTCCTATAATCAACAACAACAGAACGAATTTGCCAAAGGGAGGTGGAGTTATACTCCTCCAGGTACTACTGGACAATGTCTAGAACATTTCCCTCTAATAATCTAAAGTCACCGAGTTGAAGTAGCTGAGCAAGAAGCAAATCCTCTCTAAAAGCAAAAACTTCGTCAGCCAACGAACCACTACAACAATTAAATCTTAGACATTTGCTTGGAAGGTGAGCACCATAATGGTCTCGGAAGACAATACCTATACTACAGTGAAAAGGAGACGTAGTAGCATCAATTAATATGAGTCATGTTTGGAGAAGATGGCATCACATTAATGCCCCAGATGCATATCTCAGCATGTATTGGGAACATCTCTCTTACTTATCATTAGTACATATTCTCGAGTTTAAACCAGCCCCTCAAAGGGGCACTTCACAATATCCCACAGCACATCCCTGCCCACATACCGTGGGGATGTGCTGTGGGGCGCTCCCTTGTGGGAAGCTCATTTGAACTCCATGTTCCCAATATACAGTTGGGATGTGCGTGGGGTGCTGATTTAAATTTGGGAAAGTTGAAGTTAACATTGGAGACTCATTATTTGTAACCGAAAAATCAGCAAATAGAGTCTGGTTTGCTACGTCTAGAGGTTCCATAATATCATGTCAATGTCCGGAAAAATAGGATCTTTTGATCCATCCAACCCAAGGTTTTTAAAAACGAACCAAAAACAGAACCGGTCAGGGGACCGGTTTCCAGTTAAATTGTTCAACCCTCTGGGTAGAACGGTTCAACCCATGACATCATAAATAAATTAAAAATAAATAAATATATATATATATATATTTATAAATAATAAAAAATAGTATAAATCAAATAAAAAACAGAAAAATGCAATAAAATACAAAAAATAAAACTATCTAAATAAAAAATAATATAGTACAAAATACATAAAAATTATAAAAACAAAATACAAAAAATTTAAAAAATACATAAAAACACAAAAAAAAATACAGAAAAAACAGAAAAGTAAAACCATAAAACTTCATTAGTAAATCTCTTTCTCTCTATCATTGGATGGTGGAGTAGCTATGAATCCTCCATCTGCTTCGTCTGAAATATGAAACAAAGCCCTTAGAAGTGGTGTATCTACGAGAAGCAGAGCCACCCAAGGCCATTGCCACAGTTTCAATGCAGATGATCGAGTCGCATATCTTTCTCTCCACCATAGCTTGACCTATGTGATTAATCATTGATGCCATCTGTCGCACATTGATGAGCATGGTGTTGCCGAACACTTCCATATACATCTCTAGAATGCTGCTTAGAGGACCCAAAATCCTTATTGATTGTCGCTACAAGTGGCTGCAATTGTTACTGCCGCTAGAAACCTGCACCTGCTACTTTAAAATCATCGCTGCAAACTTGTCGCCCGCCATTGCAAACTTGGTCGCAAGCAAGTTCACCGTCCACCGCTGCAAGTGATAGCCGCCGCAAGGCCTACAACTCTTACTACTGCCTATAAGTTCATCGTCGATCGGTGTATGTCGCTGTCGGATGCCGGAGGTGCTGGCCGCCGCAGGTGGTCGGTTGGGTGTGAGGGTTGAGATGAGGGAACTCGAGAAACCCTAAAACTAAAGTGGCTTAACATTCAAATTGGGTTACTGGGTTGGGGAGAAGGTATTTTATATTTTGTTTTTTTATTTAAAACATTGAAAATAAAAAAAGTAACCCGCAAACTGCTGTCTAGGTCGAACGGTTTAATGATCCGACCACCCGGGTCAACGGTTTTCTGACTTTTTCAACGGATTTTAGAAATTTCCGATTTTTAATAAAATCAGACCCAGGGGCTGACCGGTTACTGGTTTTTCCAGTCCGACCATCCGGTCTGGTCCGGTTTTGAAAACCATGATCAAACCACCCACTCATTGCTTAAATAGAAGAAGAAGTATTTGAGAGAAGGCACACCAAACCAATGGATTTTCATTGCTTATATAGAAGAAGTACATTTACATTAGAACTTAAAGTCCATGATACAATTATATTTGGACTCTAAAAGATAAGAGAAATCTATCCGATGGAGCATGTTGTCGATGTGTTGGAGGAGGACTCCTTATTGGATTTATCATCTATAATACACCCCCTCAAGCTCAAGGGGCACACTATAACATTGAGCTTGCTTCGTAAGGTGGACAGCCGTGGTGTTGGTAGAGCTTTAGTAAGGAGATCCGCCAACTGATGTTGAGTGGAGATGTGACGTACAAGTTACTGCTTATGAGTGACTCTATCACATAAGAACTATAAATCAATTCCCATGTGCTTAGTGCGAGAGTGAAAGAGAAGATTTACAGCGAGATATGTTGCCCCGACATTATCACAGTACAGAAGTGAGGGAGAATGAGAAGAGAAGCCTAACTCTCGTAGGAGAGATTCAACCCGTATGAGTTCAGCGAGACAGTGTCCGCAAAGCACCGAAATTCTGACTCGGTGCTCGAACGAGTGTCCGCAAACCCACCAATGAACTTTTGATCATCAGGGCAGGAGGCCTAGTCTACATCACAGAAGTGTATAAGACAAAGATGGGTCGATGGAGTTAAAACCAATCCCATGTCTATGGTGGACTTGAGATATCTGAGTATCCTTTTGACAGCTATCATGTGCTCATCAGTGGGAGAGTGCATGAATATTGGCAGACGCTATTGACAACAAAAGAGACATCCAAACGAGTTAAAGTGAGATATTGTAGAGCTCCGGCGAGACTTCTGAAAGATGACGGATCAATGAGAGGTGTGGCGTACCCATGTTTTTGGAGAGTTGTTTCCCAGCAGCCAAAGGAGAAGAGACACTTCTCCAAGCTTACAACCATCCTTATTGAATCGTTTGAGCAGATCCGGAAGGTACTTCCGTTGTGATAAAGAGAATCCATCATTGAAAGGAAGTACTTCAAGACCAACCCAAGGTCTCTTATGGCAAAGGTACGACCCATGGTGGATATGAGAGAGGCGATAGCTACATCATTATTACCGGTGACAAGGATGTCATCGACATAAATAAGGGTTCGTTTGGTTTGTAATCATAATCGGAATCTAAATCCTCTAGAATCCATATTATGCTTGGTTCATACAGGAATAAGAATGAGAATTAAAATTAGCAGGAATGAGATTTCATTCCCAAGGGAGGGGAGAATGATATTCCAGTAGGAATGGGAATGAGATTCCGATTCTGTCCAATCAAACAGTTTAGAATCGGAATAGCTCATTCCATTCCTATTCTAAACCCCTATTCCTGCAAACCAAATGGACCCTAAGAACATAGACGATGGAGTTGTGCTTGCGATAAATGAATAAAGAGGAATCAGACTGAGAACCCACGAAGCTGGAGGATGGAAGGAAGTGAAGTAACTTGTTAAACTAGGCCCTAGGAGCCTGTTTACGTCTGCATAGAGCTTTGTGAAGTTTGCTAACATAATATGGTCGGGTAGAATCGACAAACCCTAGGGGATGAACCATGTAGACATCCTTGTCACTATCGCCATGTAAGAAGGCATTGTGAACATCAAAGTGTTGAAGGGACCATTTGTTGGAGAGAGCTAAAGACAAGATGCAAGGAATGGTTGTGTGTTTAACCACTGGACTAGTCAACGCTGGAAAGCTGAGAGAACCCTTTGGCCACCAAATGAGTTTGTAATGCTCTATAGGGCCACCAGCACACTTATTTTGAAAACCCGCTTATTGTCAATAATGTTCATACATGGTTGTGGGGGAACCAATTCCTAGGTCCCATTGTGCATAAGAGCCTCAATCTCAACAGCCATGGCGTCTCGCCACTCCTTTATTTGGGAGGCAGTGGTGTAACTGGTTGGCTTAGAATCTGCGAGAGATGTAAGAGAGCCATGGGCAGAGGATATCTAGTGGCGAGTTGTGCTCTCGGAAGAAGAGAACCATCTTGAGAGCGGGTGACCATGTGATGAGTCGTAGGCGCAGTGGAAGTAGGGACCCCAATCAGATTGAAAAGATTTGATGGTGGTAGAAAACATGTTTTGAACAAGAGTTTTGAATGGTAAGAAGTTACCAATAGCTTCTGATTTTCGAACAAGGAGATAGATCCAAGTAAAACATGAAATATCATAAACAAAAATATCCATTGAAAGAAGTAACTAGGACCAGGCCCTAGACATTAGAATAGACTAACTAGAGGGGGGAGGTGGACCTATGATGAGAAGAACAAAAACATAACCTATGGCTCTTTGTTGTTTGACAAGCATCACAATTTTTTTCTTTAGAAGAAGATGACAAAACAGATAAGGTATGAGACGCCAAGACTTTATGAACTATATCTGCAAGAAGGAAGGGTGACCAAGCCGAGCGTGCTACTGATCCATTGAGGTGCGCTCCCCAACAAGTGAATGCATTTCTTGATCTTGCAGTGTATCCCACACTTGGAGACCATCTCTAACCGAACCTTCACAAGAAAACCATTAGAGTGAAACTCAAAGTAAACATCATTTTCACAGGTGAACTGAGCATTAGAAAGTAAATTCTTGCACAATTCAGGAACATGAAACATATTGTTAAGTATAAAAGGATCGCTCTTCGGTGTGAAGGATAGAAGAACTAGTATGGTAGATGGGCAAACCTGCGCTTTTCCCAATTTGAACCTGATCTGTACCATCGTAGTGAGTTGAACTGAAGATTTTTGAGTTGCGAGGTCATGTGAGTGGTGGCTCAGTGTCAGATCAAATGAGTAATACTGTGTGTTGGGAGCTGTGCCAGCTTGGTATGCGGCTGTCTAAGGTGGTGCTTATTGTATTTTTGTTTTAATTTATTAATTAATCAATAATTATTAGAGATTAAACTACTATTTGAGATTATATTATTTATTGACTAAATTAATATATTTTTAGTACTTATTGTATTTTTGTAATTATTGTATTTTTTCATTACCAATATATTTTTAATAATTGTGTATTTTTGCTATAAATTTTCAATAATTATTAGAGATTAAACTGTTATTATTTATCGGAGATATGACTATTAATTTAGCTAAAATTATGAGTGTTCATGAGTTCGTTCGGTTTGGTCGTAGGTTATTTGGCCAACCAAATTGATATGGTCAAGTTGGGGAGTTGGTCAACTGAAACCAAATGACCTTTTTCGAAAATCGATCCACTTAAGTTGTATTGGTTTGAGTTGGTTTTAACAAAAGGTTAGTTGGTTCAAAAGATTTAATCTGAAAAATTAAATTTAAAATTAAAAATTACAATGCAATTATTAAAAAATAAATTTAAAAGTTAGATTTATGAAATAAAACATTTTAGACTAAGAAATATGGGAAATTTCTCACATTTTCATATTAAAAATGATATTTATATATAAAATATTAATATATATCTATGGTTAGGTTGTTCGATTTTGGTTGGTCTACAAATGGCCAAAGTGAAACTGATCCAATTTGGTCGAATTGAGAAATTTTTGAACCATAACAAACCTAAAATACTAGAAATTGACCAAATTGGGTTGGTTGGTTTCATAAGTATGATGAATAAACCTAACTGAAATTAATTATTGTTATTTTTGTATTATAAAAAACTTATTAAAAATAGTATATAAAATATAAATAATTATTAATTATTTAAAAAGTTGAAAATATAAAAAATTTGTATACTCTTATGTATTGGAAGAGAACTCCTTGTTGGAGTTATCATCTATAATACTATTGAGCATGCCTCAGCCGGTAGTGAAATGTAGATTACCACCTCTATGGGCTTTGTTAAAATGAAGGGTGATGGAGCGCGATCCGGCCGGTCTTAGCTGTCTGCTGCCTTGCTTCCGAACGGGGTAGCAGGGAACCTGAAACGGAGATGGGGAAGCTCCGGGGGGAACCCGGTGTAGAGGCTCCGAAGCTCAAGTTAGAATCCTTCAAAAGCAAGGTAATACCAGATAGCGCAAAGCTTGCATACCTCTGCTGTCGAGGGACAGGGGGCTCTTATAATCACTTTGTGCACTTGTCCCGGGGCCCTTGTCAGGTCAGGTATGATTACCCTTGGGCTTGTCAATTCGGTCGTCGTCCTTTCTGCTAAGACAAAACCGTCACTGCCTAACCGTCATCTAACTGGAGATGGCGGTGGCAGGTGGCCGTTTAGGATGCTGCCGCCAAACGTCAGATCCCAAGTTAGTCAGGCGCGGCGCCCTTGGGCACGAACTTCCTTAGTGTCAGGCGTGGTACGACTTGTTTGGTTTTGGTGCCAAGTGATGCAAAGTGCTGAGCGATGCGGTCTTGAGCTCGGAGGTATCTATAGGGCAGGTCAGTTCGACGAGGTGTATCCCGAGCTGTACAAGGTGGGTCAATTCGGTGAAGTGTATCCCGAGCTGTTACAAGGTGGGTCAGTTCGGCGAAGTGTATCCCGAGCTGTTACAAGGTGGGTCAGTTCGGCGAAGTGTATCCGAGCTGTTACAAGAGTCAGTTCGGCAAAGTATATCCCGAGCTATTACAAGGTGGGTCAGTTCAGCGAAGTGTACCCTGAGCTGTTACGAAGGGTGAGTTCGGGCCCCCGGTAGGGAGTTCAGTCCGCTCGTGTCCCCTTGTTCCCGCCTAGGCTTGGCCCCTTTTGCCAAGCTGTTGTTTCTGCCACATGTCACGTAATAGAGAGGTCGGGCCAAATCCTCCTTCATCAATTGCCCCCCACTCCTTGCGCCGGGGGTCTTGCCATGGTGCGGGGAGTTTTCGCGAGTTGCAGGTGGATTTGTCCCGTCCTTCAAACCTTCTTTGCGCGAGATGCTTTTGCTAGGGTTCTTTCGGTTTCCGAGAAGGCTGGAAACGTGCTTAATCAAGAACGCTGGTGGTTGTGACAGCGTGCGTTTTAAATTTCAAACCAAGTCGCGCCGCTGGGACGTGACAGCAGGTCATTTCAAAAAGGCGCGCCACTGTTGTACGTGCGCGGGCGTCTGTCAAAGAGACGTGTGGCGCGTGAGTTTCGAAAAGACGCGTGTCGAAGTGACGTCGGTTTCAAAAATACGTGTGCTGATGTTTCGCTTTTTTCGGAAAGACGTGCGCCAATCACGTCTTGACCTTAAGGGTTGTGCGGTCAGTAAGAACGTGGTCCGTCAGATCGTCTTCGGTCTGCACGGTCGATTCTTGGCTACTGTAGCTATAAATAGTGGGGGACCCCGGTCGGTTTGTCACTTCTGCGGTCTGTCTACTGAGTTCGCGTCCAACCTTTCATCTCGCGTCCAAGTATTTTCCAGCTCGCGTTAAGGCTGGTTATACAGTCTTCACGGTTCTTTGGCTTGTTCTTCAAACTTTCCAGTGAGTACTTTCCTGAATCCATCTTTTCCCCAATGTCTAGCTTTGATAGCTCAGACGATTCTTCGAGTAGGGCCGACGTAGGTTCCACCAACCGAGCCGTGTCCCCCGACTGCCTCAGTGATCCTGACGTGGAGCTTGAGGACTATGAACTAGTAGGCCGAGTCGCTTCGGGCGGTTTGGCGTCTACCTCCCGCCGAGGTCGAATGCTAGACAGGTTTGGTCCTTCGACCATGACGCCTGAGGGGCTTCAATCCATACTTTTGTCTTACAATCTTCCTGGGGGGTACACATATTTTATTCCTTCGGGTAGCTTTCCTTGGGAACGCGGTTCTGACGAAATCATGATTTTTCGAGAGCAGCTCGCTGCGGGGTTGCGACTTCCTTTCCATCCTCTTCTCGTCGAAGTCATAAACCACTTCGGTGTCACCATTGGTTAGCTTCATCTGAACTCTATTCGGAACCTGGTGGGGACAGTTTCCCTTTTTTTGTGAGCAGAACTTCCCCTTGGACTTAGAGATATTCTCCTCTATCTTGATGCTCAAGAGACAGGCGGGTTCTCTTCCTGGGGGGAGACGAGCGTATTACCTTTCTCCTCGCCAAGGTTTTAAGCTTCTGCACGATCTTCCTAATAAGGTCCCGGCGTGGAAGCGGGACTACTTCGGTGTGCGAAGTGCACAAGGATGGCCCTTTCAGACCGGGTGGGGTGAGGCCGCTCCCGATTTAGGCGTAACTCTCGATAAAGAGACGGTGAAGGGCCTCCGGCAATGGGCACGACAAGGCTTAAAGTGCCACCACTACTTAACGGAGGCCAAGTTTATTGCAGTCGGCCTGAGTTCGGGTAGGTTTCTAGCTATGCGGTTCTTGCTTGCTCTGTTCTTTTCGTTTTTTCTGATGTCGAACTCGTTTCTACAGGTGTCATGGACGCGGAGAGAACTCGTGGGGGGCGTTTGTTCCAAGGTATGAAGAGGAGGAAGCGGGTCGCCAAGCGAACTCATACCGAGCTGCCCCTGGATGAGGAGCCCCAAGTTCCAGACCATACGTCGGAGGATCTGCCCAGAGAGCCCGAAGTGACTCCACCGGTGCACGAAACTGCCGGGGCGCCTTACGCTGAGACCACTCATACGGGCGCTCCTGCATACTCAAGTGCTGCTGCTCACTCCGGGTCTGCTCATACGTGGGTTGGGTCCTCAGGCTCGGGAGCTCAAGGGGAGTTTAGGAGCGTGTTGACACCGAACTACACTCTTCAGAAGAGTAGGGGCGCTACTTTCCCTGAGGAGGTCGCGGCGTGGACCGATCTTCCCTTGAATCAGGTCGCTTGCCGCGCCGTAACACATGCCATGGTGGCAAGTTAGATTCCGTCTTCCTTTTTTTATTATGTTGCTCCTGGTGTTATTTGCTCACTTGTTTCTTTTGGTAGGTGAATTCTTCAATCCATGCCTTGGCGGTCCAAGTGGAGAGGAGCTCGCGACAGGCGTGAGCTGCTGAGGCTACCGCTCATGCTGCTGAAGAAGCTTTCCGTGCTGCAGAGGCAAATACCCGGGCTGCTGAGGCGGCTGCTTACACTACTGAAGAGGTTGCTCGCGTCACGATGGCCATGCAGGCGAGGTCTCAGCGTGACGCCGAGGCCATGGGGGTAGTTGTCAAGCATATGGCGGACTTGAAGTTGGATTTGCAGCATCAAGTCGAATATCTTCAAGAGGACATCAGGGAGAGAACATAGATTTTTTCCCAAGGTATTGAAGATGCCAAGAAGAAGGCAGTTGAAGACTACATTGCCTCTCTGTGTTTTGACGATCTGATGGTGGACTCTTATAGGAGGGGGTTCAAGTTGAGTCGGTGGATGATCTAGAATACGTACCCCGACCTCGATGTAAGTGCCATATCCACTTCGCGTATAACTCAGGAGATGGCCAATGCTGCCGATGGCGAGCCAGACTCTGAAGGAGAGGCAGGGCCTTCGGGTGTTGTTGAAATGCCTTCCGATGGCGAACAAGTGGCTCCGGGCATGTAAATTTTTTTTTTATGGCCGATGTACTATTTCTTGCAATGGATTGTCTTTTTCCCCGTGTTCTTCTTCCCCGAACTGATTATGTCTGCCACTATCCGGGTTATTAAATTTCCGTGGCCTGTTCTGCCCCGAACTGGTTTTTTGCCGAGCTGATAATATGCTCCTTTGCTTGCCGAAGTTCCTCTTGGCTTGCATCGTGGCACATAGGACCTGATTTCGTCCACTTCGCTTGGTGGTTTATAGGTAGTATCACCTTAAGTTCACGATGTTCCACGCTCGAGGTACTCGTTTGCCTTCCAAGGTTTCGAGTTCGTATGCCCCCCCAAGCGCTCTTTTTACTTTATAGGGCCCTTCCCAATTAGGTCCAAGCTTGCCCACACCGGGTTTGGGCACCATAATCTTACGAAGGACCAAGTCGTCGACTCGGAAGCTTCATTGCTTTACTTTGCTATTGTAGTAGCGAGCTACCTGCTGCTGGTATGCCGCTGTTCAGATGTGCGCGAGGTCCCTTACCTCGTCCAGTAGGTCAAGGTTGGTACGTAACTCGTCTCCATTCGTCCGATCGTCGTATGTTTCTATCGCAATGTTGGTATTTCGATTTTCGTCGGGATCACTGCTTCAGTGCTGTAGGTGAGGTTGAAGGGGGTTTCTCCCGGGGATATTTTTTCGGTAGTTCAGTGAGCCCATAAGACACTTGGTAGCTCTTCGGCCCACAATCCCTTAGCTCTATCCAAACGTGCTTTTAGTCTGCGCAAGATGGCTCTATTCATTACTTTCATCTGACCGTTTGCCTGCGGGTGCGCGATTGACGTGAAATTTTGCAAAATCCCCATGTTCTGGCACCACTCTTGGAACTTGATATCCTCGAACTGTTTGCCATTATCGGAGATTAGTACCCGAGGTAACCCGAACCGACATACTATGTTCTTCCAAAAGAAGTTCTGTATGTTTTGAGCCATAACAGTTGCCAGAGGTTCGGCTTCTATCCACTTCGTAAAGTAATCTACTGCAACAACTAAGAATTTTCTTCTGCCTGTTGCTGGTGGGAATGGCCTCAGGAGGTCGATGCCCCATTGAGCAAAGGGCCACGAGCTGGCGAGGTATTTGAGGTCGGAGGCAGGTTGATGGTGGATATTGGCGTGCTTCTGACACTTGTCGCATTTTCTGACGAGCTCGACAGCTTCTGCCTTCATCGTTGGCCAGTAGTATCCTTGTCGAAGTGCCTTTTGGGCGAGTGCTCTGCCCCCCAAGTGTCCGCCGCACAGGCCTTCATGAGTGTCGCGGAGTACGAACTCGGCTTCGGCAGGTCGCAGGCAACGCAAATAGGGGAGCGTGTACGACCGTCGGTATAATCGTTCGTCTATTATGACGTATTTGGATGCCTAGCACTGCACCCTCTTGGCCGCATTGCGTTCTGCAGGGAGAGTTCCGTCTATCAAGAAGCACGCGAGTGGATCGATCCAGCTCGGCTCTGCCTCCAAGACAGGAGCGACCTCCTCTGTCCCCCCGAGAATACTAGGCCGAGGTAAGTCCTCTATGTACCCAGTTCTCATATTGTTGTGACTTGTACTGGCTAACCGGGACAGGGCGTCGGCCTCAGTGTTTTCTGACATCGGGATTTGCCTGATGATGTGTGACTGGAAGTTGAGCAGGGCTTCTTTTACTTTGGCCAAATATGCGATCATGGAGAGATCGCGTGCTTCGTACTCGCCGGTAACTTGGTTCACCACGAGCTGAGAATCGCTGCAGATGACCAAGTGTTTTGCCTTTACCTTTTGCGCTAGGTCCAGCCCGGCGATCAGTGCTTCGTACTTTGCCTCGTTGTTGGATGCCGCGAACTCGAAGCATAGTGCGTATTCTAATTTTGTGCCGCCTGGGCCGCACAAGACTATTCCAGCTCTGCTGCCTTGCCGGTTCGAGGAACCGTCTACGTGAAGGATCTAGGGCTCCTCATCCCAATTCGTGCTTCGCCTGACCAGGAGAGATGCCACACTGGCTGCTACTTCACGGGGTTCAGACTCTATGGGCTAAGGAGCTCTGGGTTCGCTCGAACTGGGGACCTCGGGCTCGACCTGTGGGGCTTCGTGGCTGAAAGTGCACTCGGCAATAAAATCTGCCAAAGCTTGGGCCTTGATAGCGGTTCTTGGTTTGTATTGGAGGTCGTACTCGCTGAGTTCGATGGCCCATTTCGTCAGTCGACCGAAAACCTCGGGTTTGAGTAAAACTTGTCTAAGAGGTTTGTTAGTTAGGACGATGACGATGTGAGCTTGGAAGTATGGGCAGAGTTTCCGAGCTGCTATTACTAGGGTGTATGCTAGTTTTTCTATCTCCAGGTACCTTGCCTCTGCTCCCTGCAAAATTTTACTAACATAATAGATGGGTCACTGGACCCGGTCTGTTTCTTTTATTAGTACCGAACTGACCGCCTCGTCGCTTGCCGAGAGGTACAGTTCTAAGACCTCGCCCACCTCGGGCCGGGCTAAGGTTGGCACACTAGCGAGGTAACCTTTTAGTTTGTTGAACGCGAACTGGCAGTCTTGGGTCCACTCAAACCCTTTGCCTTTGATTGCCTTGAAGAAGGGTAGGCGGCGGTCTGCTGACTTAGACAAGAAGCGGCTTAGAGCAGCTATGCGGCCATTTAGCCTCTGAACCTCTTTTACTTTCCGAGGTGGTCTCATATCTAGAATGGCTTTTACTTTGTCCGGGTTGGCCTCAATACCGCGCCGATTGACAATGTAGCCTAGGAACTTGCCCGAGGTGACGCCGAAGACACATTTGTTGGGGTTCAACTTCATGCTAAACTGACGCAGGATTTGGAAAACAGAATCTAAGTCTTGTATTAATTCTTGTGAAAACTGAGTCTTGACGACCATGTCGTCTACATAGCACTCTATCTTCGTACCAATCAGGGGCCGAAATAGCCTATTTACAAGTCTTTGGAAAGTCGCCCCGGCATTTTTTAGTCCGAAGGGCATGACTTTGTAGCAATACAGGCCGAACTCGGTTATGAAGTTGGTTTTTTCCTCATCGGATGGGTCCATCCTAACTTGGTTGTAGCCTGAGTAGGCGTCCAGGAAGCTTAGCAACTCGTTTCCCGAGGTCACGTCCACTAGGCGGTCAATTCTGGGGAGGGGGAAGCAATCTTTCGGGCAAGCTCGCTTCAGGTCGGTATAGTCGACGCACATGCGCCACTTGCCGCTTGCCTTTTTTACCAACACCGGGTTGGCCACCCAGCTCGGGTAATGGACTTCCCTTATGAAGTTTGCTGCGAGGAGCTTCTCGACCTCCTCGTCGACCACTCTCCAGCGTTCTGGGGCTAAGTTGCGTTTCTTCTGTCTAACGGGTCTGACTACAGGGTCAGTATTAAGTTTGTGAGTTATCAGTATGGGGCTAATGCCGGGCATGTCGGCCGTGGACCAGGCAAAAATATCTAAATTTTGAAGTAAAAAACTCACCAGTTCGGTTCGTAGGGGATCCTCAATGAAAGCTCCGATCTGAAGTGTGCGAGCTGGGTCCGTAGCTGAAGTCGGGATTGCGACAGTTTCCTCGATGGGCGAAGCTCGTTCCTCACCTTGCTCCGCAGGCCGCTCCAGTTCGAGGTCGTCGGCCGCCTTGGTTTTTCCCTTCAGGGCGGCAACATAACACTTGCGGGACTCGAGCTGGTCGCCCCGCGCTACCCCTACACCGAAGTCCATAGGGAACTTCATGCCCAAATAGTAGGTGGAAACCGCCGCCCGTAGGATATGCATGATCAGCCGCCCTATTATGGCATTGTATGGGGAGGGGGTCGCGACTACCAGGAAATCATGGTTGAGTCTGACTGCACAAGGCCATGTGCCGACTTCCACCAGGACGGTTACTTTTTTGAGGGGCCTGACTTCCTCTCCGCTGAAACCCACCAGGGGAGTGTTCGCGGGCTTCAGCTCGCTCCTCTGTAACTGCAGTTGATCAAATGCTGATTTGAAGAGGATGTCCGCTGAGCTGCCCGAATCTACGAGTACGCGCCTGACCTCGAAGTCGCTGATCCTTACTTTAATATCCAGCGCGTCATCATGGGGGTAGTGGACTCCTCGTGCGTCGTCCTCCGTGAAGAAGATTGGTTCTTCGGTCTTTGGTCTCTTTGGGGGGTTCCGTTCTTCGAGGGCCGCTTCGCGAACTGAAGTTCGGGCTGCTGCCGAGGTACCCCCGCTACCACCGAACCTCCCACTATTACATGGATGGTTCCCTGAACTGGCCTCTCTTCCGGAGGCTGCTTCTGCAACGGTTCGGCAGGTCTGTTGCTAGACTCAAGGGCATCCTTTTCGTGCTCCCCTTGCCGACCTGCCTTATTGTTATTATTGTTGTGCTGTACAAAGTTTCTCAAGTATCCGCGATGGATGAGCCCCTCTATCTCGTCCCGGAGGTTATTACACTGTTCGGTGCTATGACCATGGTCTCTATGGAAACTACAATACAAATTCTTATTTCTCTCATTCGGATTTTCCTTTAGGCGAGGTGGCCGCTTAACGTACGGGGCATCTTTGATCGTCATTAAGATCTCCGTCCGCCTCGTGTTTAACGGCGTGTAGTCCGTCCGAACTGCTAGGGGTGCCCGGAACGACTGGTTCGGCTTCAGCTCCCGGGTCGGGATTTTTTTATTCACCGGGTTTGAGAGCTCGTCTTCTCTCTTTCTTTTCTCGTTCCCGCCCACGGTTCGTTGGTTGATTTCTTCCTCTGTCCTCATGAACTTATCCGCGAGTTTGAGGAATTCGGCCACGGTTGCGGGTTGGTTGGCCACCATGTGCCATTTGAATTCTTTGTGCGTCACCCCTCTTTTGGCCGCCGCTAGCTGTACTGCGGGGTCCAACCGCGGGATCTGCAAGCATGCTTCGTTGAATCGCTTGATGTAGCCCCGGATGGATTCTCCTTCTCTTTGGACTACTCCGAAGATGCTTTCCTCTGTTCTGGGGCACCGTTGGCTGGTGACGAAGTGTGTGGTGAAGACTTGCACGAACTGGGCCCAACACTTTATCGACCCGGGGGCCAGGTTCCTGTACCAAGTGCGGGCTATCCCCCTGAGGGTGGTGGTAAAGGCCACGCACATGCACGATTCTCTTGCCCTGGCGAGGTGCATTTGGGACTGAAAGGTGTCAACGTGGTCGTTGGGGTTGAAGGACCCGTCGTACTTGTCCAGAGGTGGGAGCTTGAAGTCTCTGGGTAAGGGGACCGCCAGGAGTTCCGATGTGAGAGGGGAAGGAACCGAGAGAACCGGGGTAGCCCCTACCTCGTCCGAGCTCGTGTCTTTGCCTCTGAATTCCGACAAGGCACGGGTGGCGGTTCGGCGACTTCGCCGGCGCCTTCGCCATTGAGCGGGCCTTGTACTGGCGCTGCTGGCCTCCGTGTTACCGAGCTCAATGGGCCCAGAATGCTGGTAGTCTACCGCCAGGGCGCTGAATCGGTTTTCGGTGAGCGGGAGCTCAGGCTTGGAGCGTCGGGGTGCCGACCTTGCGAGCGAGTTCCCGACCCGCCTGCGGGTTGCGAGGCGGGGATTACATTTTTCTCTCTTCGGCCTGGGGACGAGGCCTGGCTGTTGGGGTGGTTCTGGGGCAGGGAGGCCTTCGCCTGGTGGGGGCGTCCATCCTGCGGGTAGGCCTTGACCGGCCTCGGAGCAGGGTGGCGAGGTGGAAGTAGTGGTTGGTTCAGTGGCAGTTGGGGGAATTGCTGTTGATAGTGATACTGGGAGATGTTGTGCAGTACTTGGTGTTGGTGAAACTGGTGCTGCGAGAACTGTTGCATTTGGGCTTGCATTGCCCGCATGCACTGCATCAGGTCTTGGAACCGGTTTTGGCTAGCTGCCAGGGGGACGGCAGTCGGCAGTCGGTTCAGTGAAGGTTGTCTCAATGGGGAGAGGAAAGGGGATGCTTGTGGTAGGAGGGTTTACGGGTGCCACTGCTTGTGGCGCGTTCAAGCTGGGGATCCCATCCGCTGAAAGGGGGATGGTGAACTGTCCAACGCACACTACGGGGACTTGAAGTTGCTCCCCGGTGGCGTTTGTCTCCGTGCCACGTTCGGTGTTGCTAGAGGAGGCCATGAGTGTTGGGTTTTTTGAAGAAAAGGGGTTATCGAAGTTTGGAGGGAGGCTTTTTGAAGCGTTTTCCCACAGACGGCGCCAATTGATGGAGCACGATCCGGCCGGTCTTAGCTGTCCACTGCCTTGCTTCCGAACGGGGTAGCAGGGAACCTGAAACGGAGATGGGGAAGCTCCGGGGGGAACCCGGTGTAGAGGCTCCGAAGCTCAAGTTAGAATCCTTCAAAAGCAAGGTAATACCAAATAGCGCAAAGCTTGCATACCTCTACTGTCGGGGGACAGGGGGCTCTTATAATCACTTTGTGCACTTGTCCCTGGGCCCTTGTCAGGTTAGGTATGATTACCCTTGTGCTTGTCAATTCGGCCATCGTCCTTTCTGCTGAGACAGAACCGTCACTGCCTAACCGTCATCTAACTGGAGATGGCGGTGTCAGTGGTGGTGGCAGGTGGCCGTTTAGGGTGCTGCCGCCAAACGTCAAATCCCAAGTCAGTCAGGCGCGGCGCCCTTGGGCACGAACTTCCTTAGTGTCAGGCGTGGTACGACTTGTTTGGTTTTGGTGCCAAGTGATGCGAAGTGCTGAGCGAGGCGGTCTTGAGCTCGGCGGTATCTATAGGGCAGGTTAGTTCGGCGAAGTGTATCCCGAGCTGTTACAAGGTGGGTCAGTTCGGCGAAGTGTATCCCGAGCTGTTACAAGGTGGGCAGTTCGGCGAAGTGTATCCCGAGCTGTTACAAGGTGGGTCAGTTCGGCGAAGTGTATCTCGAGCTGTTACAAGGTGGGTCAGTTCGACGAAGTGTATCCCGAGCTGTTACAAGGTGGGTCAATTCGGCGAAGTGTATCCAAGCTGTTATAAGAGTCAGTTCAGCGAAGTATATCCCGAACTGTTACAAGGTGGGTCAGTTCGTCAAAGTGTACCCCGAGCTGTTACAAGAGTCAGTTCAGCGAAGTATATCCCGAGCTGTTACAAGGTGGGTCAGTTCGTCGAAGTGTACCCCGAGCTGTTACAAGAGTCAGTTCAGCGAAGTATATCCCGAGCTGTTACAAGGTGGGTCAATTCGTCGAAGTGTACCCCGAGCTGTTACGAAGGGTGAATTCGGGCCCTCGGTAGGGAGTTCAGTCCGCTCGTGTCCCCTTGTTCCCGCCTAGGCTTGACCCCTTTTGCCGAGCTGTTGTTTCTGCCACGTATCACGTAATAGAGAGGTCGGGCCAAATCCTCCTTCATCAAAGGGTTTTTCATCGATTCACCCAACTCATAAATTTTTATTGATTTATAGTTTTATGGCTCTGATAATAGTGATAGGTGATGAGAGAATTTATCAAAATATACAATGGGGTTTTATATCATAGGTAGACGTTTTGATAAATAAAACTAAGAAATTGATAAAAATTTATGAGGTTTGTTGATGCTGCTATTGGAAGGGATAAAGATCTCAATGGGGTTATTTGTGTGTAATCATGCCAGATCGTTTCTCCTTCCCTATGCCAACCCATTGCCTCTTTGCCAGTCTGATGTTGCATAAGCTAGCCAAGGCTTTCTAGCTATATGGAGCCCAAACTTCTGGTGGTGGAGGCTATACAGAGTAATAGCTGATTATTGCATAATTTCTTTGTCTCACCTCTGACCTCCCTCAGTTCCTGCTCTCTGTACCCATACAGGCCAATGTTGCTATATACTGATCACATAGTTGCTCGTCATGGCCTCTCACTTTTTAAGGATACACACATGGTCTGTAATACCTGATTTATTGTCTCACACTATATTTCAAGAATGAGCTTGATGAATGAATGAATCACCTTTGGGCATTTTCAAAAACATAAAAAAAAAAAAAAAAAAAAAAATCCAAGCAATCTCCTCTACCTACCTGCTGGATGGGTTGGATCAGCCACCTATTCCAGATTCTACGACATGATAGAAATAGGATATGCCATGTAGGGAAGCTTCTTACTTGATCCATCCAATTAGAAAACCTTTAGATTGCATTTGGTTTGCGGAAATAGGGGTTTAAAATCATAATCGGAATGGGCCATTCTGGTTCTAGCTGTTTGGTTGAATGGAATCAGAATCTCATTTTCATTCCTAGTAGAATGGCATTCTCCCATTTGAGGGAATGGTCATTCTCTCTCCTTTCCTTGGGATTGAAATCTTATTCCAACTGATTCCAATTATTGTCTATAAAAATAAATCATTCTGATTCCAATTACAAACCAAACAGACCCCTATTGTAATTTTCTATATTTTGTCTTATATTTTATATTAGTTATTGGACTCAAAAAAAAAATCAGGCTTGAAGGATTAAGAATGCTGTCTCATCCTTCATATCCAAGTATTGTATAAAAAGTGAAGCTCGAGCTCATGTGTTGACCCAAGATGGGAAAGCTCCCATTGAATAGCCTCGAGTAGGGGTGTCAATTGGACTGGATTTAGTCCAATCCGGTCCAGTCCAATGTGAGTCCATTACAAATGGACCTAGTCCAATCCAATCCAATGAATATTTTAGACCGGTCCAGTGACTGCTCAATTTGTTCAAATTCCCATTAATTTAAATTGGTTTCAATTCAAACTTGGTCCATTGACACCTATGTTATGTTGTTATGTTCTATCAATGGACTATATATTGATTCAATCCAATATAAATCCATTATAGACTGACCAGGTCCAATCCAATATGTCATATTAGTCTGTCTAATCCGTTCAAATTCAATATATTTTATTGATCCATCCAAATGGATTTTACTTAAACTCCGTTCAAGTCAAAACCGGTCCATTGACACCCCTAGCCTCGAGTCTGGATCTGTTACCAAAACATCTTCCAACATGATCATCTATATATATAGCTGCACACTCAAACATGCACATTAATGGGGTCATACTTTTGATACTAAAATCATGTCATTTGAGATGTGTGGATGTTGAAGTTGTGTTGGTAGCATCTTGGTGGTAAGCACCAGTAGATTCAGACTCGATTCTCACATTCAGGTGTGTTCAGTGCCATATCTGGATTGGTAAACTCTTGGAGATGGGACGGGCTCCCCACAGCCCATCCCTTGCGTGAATTGGGAACATCTCTCTATGACAAGCACAGGAGATGCTCCCAATGCAACAGGGAGACGGGCTATATATGGGGCACCTGTGAGGCGCACTCGGAATTCAAGCTCTTGTTGAATGTCCCTGAGAATCCTGCCATGCCTAGTTTACATTAACATGAAATTCAGAAAAATAAAAATCAAAAGACCTATTTTCTACTAAGTGATGGATGAATTCAATTTTGGTCAGTGGAATATCCGTTCAAACAGTTTTTGTAACATTGCATTAAGAATATCTCCGTAGAGGAGCGGAGCTGGGATTTTTATTAAAGGGGGCAAAATCTAAAAAACATGAATAAAAGGGGCCAAAAAGCTAGGAAATATGAGTAAAGGGGTTAAAATACAAATGGAATTTAAATAGATTTAAAATACATTTTAAAAACATAGGGGAGGCCATGGCTTCCCTTCACCACGCCTGACTCCTGACTCTATACTTATATGAGATATTTGTTATAAGAGAGTGTTGGAACGGTTGCATCGACTGAAACAGATATCATGATGGACACTATTCTTTACTTGACAAATACAGCTGGTGGGCTTCTACATTGGCATAGCATGTGCTTGTTTTATTTTACCTTAAAAGCCAGAATATCACAAAGAGTAGACGTATCACGTAGTAGCTAATATATTTTATAAAAGGCCGGTGGTTTAGAAATAAGAGCTGCAGGCAGATACTAATTAATGGATATATCTAACTGTCAATGTTGTCCCTTGGATCACTTTCCTATGTTCTTTCTTTATTTCTTTTTGATGACTTGCTCAGGGAGGTTTCTCTTCATTATATAAGGTAAGAAATCAATGATAATATAATTGAATGCTCTTCTTAATTTGTAGCTCTTGTTTCACTGAGGGATGTTTGTCACTGCCCACCATCTGTATTTGTCAATTCTTTCAAAGACATTGACAATTTCAAGGTTGATTAGAGAGAGAGAAAAAGATATTGACAATTGCACTGGTTCTGCATCAATACAAATTTATTTGTATCGCAATCAAATACAGCCTTAAATGAAACTTTCATATATTTATTATTTCTACTGCTACATATTTTAGACCATAACAATAAAACATCCATAGAAGACTATCCTCCATTCGGTTTATTGACAAGCTGTGAATCCTAATTACAATCTATTTATTTTATACTTATATATAGGTGAAAATGCAATAAGAAAAAAATCCAACTTTTAAAGAATATCTATATATATTAACTATATATGGAATATGTCCTTGACATATTTTGATAGCTAAAAACCATCAATCATGAACAGCTGAAATCCTCTATAATCAAGTTAAAAATGAAATCTTCTGTCTAGTTTATTGGGAAAAATCACACTTGACACCAGTCAATTATCTTTCCTTCCTAATTTCCTAACGTAATTTAAAATTATTTTATATGATTTATTAGATTAATTAGGGCTGTAATTGGGTCGAATTCAAACCAGATCCATCCATATCTGAATCCGATCTAATAACTAAATTTTTAAATTCAAGTCCAATCCGAAATCTGATATGTTTGACTCAAATCAGATTTAAATTTAATCCAATTCTAAATATTGTGTCTAAAATGAAGAAAAAAATTAAAAAGGTTTAAGAAAATTATTTATTATTTTATTTATACATATATAATAAATTTATATAAATATAAAATAATCAATTTATTAATTTTAAACTTTATACACACATAATTATATATAACAATAATATTTAATTGAACTCAAATTTTAATCAGATTAGATGGGATTAAATCAGCATCTAATCCCATTATTAATCATAAACAAGTTCTAACATCCAAATCCGGGATAATTGGACCAAATGTTGAATTGTGTATCAAACTTTCAGAGTCCATCGACAGCCTATGATTAATCATCAAAATTTTCCTTAAAACCATTTGGTAGGCATAATTACTAAGGAAAAGTAAACAAAAATAATAAGTCTTAAACACAACAAAGCTGAAATAATTCTAAATATACAAGTGTCACAAATATGTCATAAATAATCAAAAAAGAATTTTAGATCCGAACTATAGAATTAATTAATAGTAAAATAAAGATTGCATATAAACATTTGCAACCATCTTGACATAAGATGGTGATACTTACATGAACAGTGACAATAACCAATCAATTGTTTGGTAATTTAAGAGAGCAAGGTTATTGAATTCTTCTTTCTTTGTTTCAGTACTGATTAACATTTCTATTTCTAAGAGAGAGAGAAGGATGTTGATCCCTCAAATTCAGTTAAAAGTTAAAGCTCAAATGGAGATTTCTTTCTTAAATATTTTATTTATGGGGTGGGTGCCATATTGACATTTTCAAAATAATAGGCTTCTGAAAACTTTGGAGGGTAATGGCCCATTGGCCCCCATCCGCCCCTGGTTTGGGCCCCCTTCTTTCAACGCTTTTGAGGAAAGGAAACCCTTAAGAGTGAAATGGACATACACCTAACCAATTCAACTTGTATTAATTAAACATGTTCCTCCCAACATTGAATTGCTTTTCCTAGTCTATAACAACAGTTCATATAAGAAAAAGTTGGCATCTTTCTGTTACTACTTTTAAAATGTTGACTAGCATGGACTTATATCTACCCATTTGCTTTATTTCTTAATTTTAATTCTATGGAGTGTGTGATTTCATTGTCTCTAATTTGGGTTTAATCAAGCATTGAAATTTCGATACATATCGGCTGATACATATTGTATCGTGGACTTTCCGATATGTTTCTATAGAGGGTGTTTCGGGGTCTAACCTGGTTCAGGGGTAGATGGGCCTTAAACCGACCCATCTGGATCATATTGAAAAAAACTAGAAAAAAAGAACCAAGCTACAATACAGTCTGATACACCCCTACTGGTGTATTGAACTATATCAAGATTTTGAACCTTGGGTTTAACTAATGTGTCAAGCCTGTTGGTAACTAACCACCAAGGATCAAAATAGCAATACACCCCAACATGCCAGAAAGGGTGTATTGATACTTTGAACGTTAAGTTGTTTTTTTTTTATTATTATTCAAAAATTCAGCTTAGGCCTATTTTTTGTGTTTTAATCATTAAAAAACAGTTTCTTAAGAGAGCATTTAAATAGGTGTATTGAAAACTACAAGATACCATAGAAGCTATATCATATTGAAATTTTAAACCTTACTAACAACTAACCTACTTGTAAGCTATATATTACACTCCAAAATCATTTTAATTTCATACACATCCAAACAGGGTATTAGCTATTTTCTCTGAGTACGGATTTCTTACCTACGACAACTCTATGCACACACGTCCAAACAGGGTATTAGCTATCTCCAATGCATGGAGATAATATTTTATGGGTAGGCGTGGATAGAGTTCTTATGGATAGGAGATCCGGAGTCATTTTCTCTTTGGAGGATGGTTTCCTTCTCTTTTTTTTTTTTTTTTTTTTTTTGCCTTTTTGTTATTGATAGAATGCAAGGATAACTGAAGAAATCTGTTGGAAAAAAGGAATATGTAAGGGGCTTTGTCATGCCAAAAGCCCAAAACTCCTAAAATCCATGGATAGTCTATTGCTTTGAATGTCCATTACTTGAATATTGTATTGGATCTGTGTTATTGAAATTTAATCCTTGTCCCATTGGCTTTAGGGTGGCATTTGATAACCACTGAGATCGGAATTGGAAGAAGAATGCTCAGAAGATAGTAAACTTAAGAATTTAACATTCAGCATTTCATCAACTGGGGACCTACTTAATTGCTGAATGATGAAGCAAAGTCGTTGATGCGATAATTTTATCCCTAAACTTTTCGTCAAATACCAACAATACCCTGGGATTTAAACCCTTCAAAATTTGGAAATCTTTTGATTTGTCAAAATCCCTCTTGAAGTTGTCTACTTGTAAAGTTTTGAGCATTCAAAGTAATGGTTTTTGTCAAGTTTTCTAGGTGTTTATTGGTTGGAATTTGATCAAACCCAGGAATTAAGGGAAAAGATGACTAAAAAAGCAATGTTTTGAATACCCAAGGCCCTATTTGGATAAGCTTTAGCTCTTGAGCTTTGGACAAAAATGAGTCAAAATGTGTCTTGAGCATTTGCTAAAAGCTGATTTTTAAAATATAACAATCTAAAGCCAAAATATTTTTGAGCCCCAAAGCACAAAGCCTAAATTAGACTTTGTACTTTTGGACGTTAAAAGCAGAAATCCTGAAGTTTATCCAAATGCAACCTAAGTTTGTGGTCCTAACAATAAGCTCTACAAGAATTCGGCAAAAAGTACTCTTAGGAGAAATTTACATAGAAACCGGAAAAAAAGCAGATACCAAACCACTTACAAGCTTAGGATTCTTTCTCTTTCTTAAAGCTAATTTGTCTTACTTGTCCCTCCAAAACATTAGGCAGATTTGATCCCTACAAGAACCACAAAAGAGTTTAGGGCCCATAATTGATGTTTAAAGGCCCACATTTAAATGAACCCAACTTAAGTGATGAATTAGGACTATTATCTCAGTTCCCAAAAGGGGCTTACAAGTTGCAAGGAAAAAAAGCTTCTGATCAGACGATTCATATTCATAATATATGAAATCTTGTGTTTGAGACCATTGGATGGTGATCTTCATTCCATGAGCTCTAAGTGATAAGTGGGCTCGCAGACCCACTTGCATATTGCAACTCCCATGGTCCTATTCAAGATTCTTCCAAAAGTCTTACTAAAATATTAAAAAAAGAAAATGGACTTATGACCCACACTCCATGGACCCAGGCCCACCACCATCACATGCATATCTTAGGCTTCGTCAAGCAGATTTCCCTTTAGTTATTGTAGCATTAATTTAAGCTCTCAAGCATCATCCTTTCTAATTCTTTCTGTACTCTTCGGGCATCTTTGGCCTGAGAGTGAGAGGAGTATAATTGTTCCAGTAAGGAAGCTCGTGTACAGAGAGGGTAGAAATCTACCCTTAAATGGGCAGGCCCACCTAGGTAATTTCCCTGCATTTAGGGAAAATGGGCCATTTGATTTCTTAGGAGGTCCAAATCAATGGACCGGAGAGTCCGGTTCTGTAGCGGTCTATTGAAATTGGAATCATGGAGCCTAAGGAGAAGTCCCTGTTGCGCCTATGGAGAGGGTACCCTTGTAGTTCTGGCAGCACCGAAGCAGTGCTCTTTGTTCTTTCGTTTTCAAATGGAGCCAAACTGAGAGAGGGCCCAGAGAAACCATCATTTCTAGGCCTGCCCAATGAAAGCCTCGGGATTGCTGCTGCGAGGAGGTGCAATGGACCGGATGAAGCCCAGGACCAGTACGCATAAATTAGCATTACCACTCTTCTCTCACTCTCACTCCTATCAGATCTGGACAATTCACGGCTAGGTCCAATGGGTATTTATTAAGAAGATGTAAAAAGTGGACTACCATAAGGGGTGGGCCCCCACCGGTGAATTGTCCAGATCTGATGATCGAACTGGTGGGCTACATGTACGGTTTAGGGTCCATTAAGGGCTGGATACACTATTGGACCTCAAGTCCAAATCCAATTGAGCTTTTATTTCCCTCTTTCCTTTTTTCTCTCTCCCAAAACCAGGTCTACGGCTTTAGGTCCAATAGGTTTCTAGGCTCAAGCCCATTAACCCTCTCCCTCTCCCTCTCCGTTTCTCTCTCTGCAAAACCCTAGATCTCGGAAAGCCTGAAAGAAGCTCGGCGTTTGGGCCTCCGATAGGCAGATCCATCGTATCCCCCTCAGTACATCTCTGCCGTAAAGAACGGTGCAGGTGAGAACTGTAACCCCTCGCTCTCTCTTTATTCTTGTTTTACGGAACTTAAATGTTTGGTTTAATGTTGCTCTTGATGTCACGATCGTAACTTTTGTACGTTTCCTTGTGATCTGTTCGTTTTGCGGTTAACGATATTCTATTCCCTTCGATGATCTGAGTCTCTCTCTTTCTCTCGCTGTGTCTCTCTTTCTTTGCTTTTCTCGGCCGTTTTGTATGGATTGGTTTATAATTCTGTTTATTTGGTTGTTTTATGTGAAAGTTCTGAGAAGGTTTATAATCTTTGATCTCTGTAGAGAAGATGACCAGGCCATTGATTAGTTCCCTGTGATAAATTAGCAGAAAAAGATGGATCTTGTTAACCCTAACTACAGGAACCATTCGAGGCTTCTGATGATTTCGTTGGGAGTGTTTTAGCTAATATTAGTAGAGGTGAAGCCCGCGGCCAATCTGACAATGTATGAGCTTTCTCGTGGACTTCGTCTTGATCGAGTTCATAAGCCCAAGCCTGGCTGGAGCGGTCGTGGGCTTTGGCCGAGGGTGGGTTGCCGACGGAGACTATGACCTGAGACTTCCCTTTTTGTCCAGTGGACAATCATATTAGATCATGGATTCATTGTCAAAAATTGAAAAGAGAGCCCTCAGACAAAAGTCTGATCCGAGCCAGCCAAGGTTGTGGGAGCGTTTCCTTCGGGCTTGTTCATTGTTGTCTCTTTGTGATCCAGCCCGCTTAACTCCCTATCTTCCTGCCGGTGCCAGATATAAATGAATATGGGCCTTACCAGCCCACGAAGAATATGATGGCCCGGCCCGGGCCAGGACCCAGGATGAGCTAGGTCTTAGTAGTCTAGATCAGTGTCCGACTCTTTAAAGTGCTGACGTAAATAATGATGTCACTGACAATTGATGGGGGATTTTGGGATTCTTTTGTGAGAACTCGTGGATTTGCAGTACAGTGTCAGGGACTGAGATCAAGTAGCTTGTTTGGGAGGTGCTACTGAGCAAATTAATTGGATCCTGATGTTAGCTTGATTGGTTTTATTTAGGGCAGCCAGTGCTCAGCTGGACCTGATATTCAACCATGGCACTACTGAGCCTTAATGATCTATAACATGGTGCTTTTATGGAGTTTGAATTGAAAATATTCTCTGATGATATGATTTGGTACTCCCTTCAAACAGGCAGGTGCACTGTGCTTACAGATATGGGCATGTGGCCTGCAATTATATGTGCTTATGTCTGTCCTTTATGAATTTCAGAATTTCAAACTTCGATTATTTGGATTTTGAAGTTCTTCGGTATGGAACTAACTGGAACTCTAAATGATGGTGAAGGAATAATGGGAATAAAAAGGCACAAAAGGTTCCAGCCAAAGATCAGTGTAACCTTGGTACAAGACATGGGTGCCAAGTGTATTCAGCTATCTGAAGGATTTTTGCATATTGGTATTTTCAAAAGCACCTTAGGCTTACGGGCAAGGCGTATCTTGTGGGGTTTGCTTCACCAAGCTTGTCTCTATATTTTAATCTACTAGCCATAGTTGTCAAGGTGATGCCTAAGCGACAAGGCGCCCTTGGAGGCTCGCCTCGCCCAATCACCTAGCAGTTTTGTATGGTGTCTTATAAAATACTTTTATATTGTTACTTTTTTGAGTTATAATTATAAAATAGACATTATTAAACAAAAATATTCATTTTTTGTGTTTATAAACTAATTTCTTTTTATTATTTTCTTATTTATTAGGGTTTAATCAACACAAACATTGCTAACTGCTGTATTGAACCCTCAAAGGCTTCAGAATTAATGAGGCTAGAACTGCTACTAACCCTAAATTTGATATCAAAAAAGGTCTTTTTTTTTTGCTATATTGTAGGTTGTTCCTGTGGTGTTTAAACAGTTTAGCCTATGTAGGACTTGAACATATGAGGCTAGAACTGCACAATGATTACACCTCTAACCAGTTGAGCTAATATGATTTTTAAGATGTTGTTAGAATTAATGAATTTGTTATTGCATAGGGGTTATTTACCATATTGAGGTTGTACCTATGATGTTTAAAAGTTTAGATTATGTAGCACTTTAACATATGAGACTACAACCTACATGTTAATGACACAATTCTCTAACCAATTGAGCTCAGAGGCTTTTTAAAATGTCGTATGTCTTTCATAATTTAGATTTGCATATTCTTGTGTAATGTAGGGGCCATTGCTTGGCATAATGGTAAAATCTCGGTCACGCTGGTTCAAGTCTGAGAGCATCCACTTTCTGCCAAAAAAAATGCCAAAGATTAGGTTCGTATCCAGTCTACCCCTTCCAAGACCCCAGATGGCTAAAACCATCATTGGTTGATGGCCCTTTTATGTTCTCATGCAATGTACATTAAGTTTTTCCTTTTTCTTATTTTTTTCAACATGATGTCTCACTTATTTCAGGCACATGTCTTTGTGCCTCAGGCTTTATTGATGCCAAGACCTGGTAACACTGCCAAGGATTAAGTATGCAGATTGACCAACACAAACCCTCCCCCCATGTCCAATTGGAGCATATAATCTCCATGTTTTGAAAGTTTACAATGACTTTGGTCAGGATGTATAACAACAATGTTTCATAAAGCAACGTCAAATCTTTTCATTTGGATCAGATGAAACATTTTGAATTTCAACTGTATGATGTCAGTTCTGTACTGCTTCTGCCCTTGTTTTAATAATAAGGGCATGTTTTGAAAGTTTACAATGACTTCGGTCAGGATGAATAACAACAATGTTTCATAAAGCAACATCAAATCTTTTCATTTGGATCAGATGAAACATTTTGAATTTCAACTGTATGATGTCAGTTCTGTACTGTTTCTGCCCTTGTTTTAACAATAAGGGTTTCTATTGTACTATTGATGTTGAGTATTGTTAAGGCAACCAGTTGATTCTCCACACTAGGTTTCATCCATTCCATTCTTAGTAATTAATTGGTGATCCATTTTTTGTTTTTTCTTGTTTCTTGGTAATTTATAAAAGTCCATGCTACTCCTAGAATCTGCTCTTTTAAGCTCCAATATGATCTCCTTTTCTTTTGTGCCACAAACACCAACTCAAACAACACCCATTCACAAAATGAGCCTATCTTAGGATTTAAGATTGCAATTTATCAGATGGTCAAGATGGCCAATGTCATGTTCTGGCACTGGATGACTTGAGTGGGTGATTGCACTGTATATATTTCTAGGTGGCTGATCAATATGGACAGTAAACGTGACACTGTTTTCACATGATAATTCCTTGGCCAAGCAATTTATTGGCTTTCAGATTATCTAAAATCACTAATCTTTATGGTTAGTATATATAAGACCAAGACTATCGTGCTAACTTTTTTTATCAAGGCATAATTGGTGTTGTAAGTTAATTCTTTATTGGAAATAATGTGTTGTACTCGTGTATGGATCTTTCTATAATTACGAAAACCATTGGAGGCTTCTGGTGATTTGGTTGTTGTAAGTTCAAGGATTGATCTGCTATGCTATTATTTGAGGTTTATCTGGACTGCCAGTCTGCATCTTGATCAAGCTCAGAGAATTTTTTTTCCTCCAACTTATAGAAGTTAAGAAGTGTTATAATACTCTGACCATGCTCAATGCTGAGCACAACTGGAGCAATTGTGAGCTATGGCATATGTTGAGACTTGAGATGCCTGGTAGAAATCACAAGATTTCTCCTTTTTCTCCGGCGACATGTTAAGTAAATATTAAATTACACAAATGGTTTTAAAATAAATTAAACAAAAGCAAAAAGAACTTTAATTCTCGTAGTATTGTGTCAAGCATTACATATCAGCAATTGTTGCAAGTCATGGGATGGCTTACTAGTTAGTTGGAGGCTCCCTGGTAACATTGCCAATTAGTTAGTATGTTAATTAACACCGGGACTTGGCCCATGGCCTCCAAGTTGAGCATATCATTTCCATATTTATGTGAAGTTGATAACTCAATGTTAAGAAATCAAAATCAAATCTTTTTGTTTGGATCAATTGATGAGTGTAAGCATTCTGTTGCCTGGGAGAACTACTGCTTGGACAATAGTGATTGTGTTATGAATTCTTGCCTATAAAAAATGTGTTTGTGTCACTCCTGTGCTCTTCTAATTCTCCCTTCCACACCTAACCTCCTTAATCTGGAGGACCAGATTTTGCATCAGCAGCTTTAGTTTAGGTGGTCAGTTGGCATCCTTCCCATTGTAGGAGGCACAGATGCAAATCCATGTAAAAGCAGGTATTCCATTTTGCCAGTGTACCCCATGTCCATCCATACTACTATAACCCCAAACTACAGTTCTATCGTATACTTCACCCCTGTAGGGGCCAGTGCTGCATTCAAGTTCAAAATGAAACATTAAAATTTTATATAATACCAAAACATAATGTGATTAAACTGTTCAAAACATAACTTAAAAAAGATTGAGTGATCGACTTTGTATGTCCAGCTACATATATTGTTTTTACTTCGGGCCAGTATGCACTGATTGTATAGTTCCCCATCACCCTATGACACTGTCGTTTATTTATTTACTTCCAAAATCAGGTGCTTGAATTTCCACGATGATGGTTGCAGCGAGTGAAAACAATAATGAGCTAGCTATAGCTAATCCAGAGCCGCAGGCACAGCCTAATAACAAGCGGAGGCGGAAGAAGTCCATTGTGTGGGAACACTTTACCATTGAAGCTGTGGGTGCTGGATGTACCAGGGCTTGCTGTAAGCAGTGCAAGCAAACTTTTGCATATAGTACAGGATCAAAATTGGCAGGAACCAGCCACCTCAAACGACACATTATGTTAGGGACCTGCCCAGCAACCCGTCGTAATCAGGAAAAGAATCAATTAACACCATATAGCCCCACCAAAACTGGTAATCTTACTGATCCACCACCAAGGAGACGCTACAGAGCAAGTCCCGGCACACTAAGCTTGTTTGATCAGGACCGATGCCGCCATGAGATTGCTAAGATGATTGTCATGCATGAGTATCCACTTCACATGGTAGAACATCCTGGTTTTGTAGCTTTTGTTCAGAATCTTCAACCTAGATTCAACATGGTAAATTTTAGCACTGTCCAAGGTGATTGTGTGGCACTTTACCTTAGAGAGAAGCAAAATCTTCTGAAGGTTTTGGAAGCGATTCCTGGGAGGATCAGCCTTGCCTTGGACTTGTGGACCTCAGATCAAACCCTGGGCTATGTGTTTGTGGTGGGGCACTATATTGACAGTGACTGGAAGTTGCATAGGCAGATTCTTAATGTTGTTATGGTACCATCTATTGAAACTGGAAATGCATTCAATTATGCTGTTGGCACTTTCCTTTCTGATTGGAGTTTAGAGAACAAGCTATTTACTGTAACTTTGAACCAGCAGCTCTTGAATAACAGTGTGAATGGAGATATTAGAGGTTACCTCTCTGTCAAGAACCCACTTATGCTTAATGGGCAATTATTAATAGGCCATTGCTATGCCCATGTTTTAAGTATTATTGCACAAGATGCACTAGTAGCACTGCAGGAAACCATTAGTAAAGTCCGTGCAAGTGTAAAGTATGTGAAGACGTCAGATACCCATGAAGAAAAGTTCATCGAGCTTAAACAACAGCTTCAAGTCCCAAGCACCAAGAGCTTATCAATTGATGACCTGACAAAATGGAATACGACATATCTCATGCTAGTTGCTGCCTTGGAATTAAAGGAAGTTTTTTCTTGTTTGGATACCTCTGATCCTGAGTACAAGGATGCGCCAACCATGGATGACTGGAAGCAAGTGGAGACCTTGTGCATATACTTGAAGCTTCTGTATGATGCAGCTAATATATTAACCAGTGCGACATATCCAACTGCCAATATTTTCTTCCATGAGGTGTGGAAAATACATTTAGAACTGACACATGCTGCGATGAGCCAGGATCCCTTTGTTTGCAACCTTACCAGGCCAATGCAGGAAAAGTTTGATAAATATTGGAAGGATTGCAACCTGGTCTTAGCACTTGCTGTTGTTATGGATCCTCGATTCAAGATGAAGCTTGTAGAGTTCAGTTTCTCAAAGATATATGGTGATGATGCAGGGGAATATGTCAAGATCGTAGATGAAGGAATTCATGACCTCTTTCTTGAATATGTATCACAACCGCTTCCTCTAACGCCAACTTATGTGGAACGAGAAAGTCCCCTCACTCCCAAGACAGAGGTATCACCAGGTGGTACTCTTCTCTCCGCTGGTGATGGGCTTTTGGATTTTGATGTCTATATTTCTGAGATATCGAGTAGCCAACAAACAAAGTCAGAGTTGGATCAGTATTTGGAAGAGTCATTATTGCCCCGGATACAGGAGTTCGACATATTGGGTTGGTGGAAACTCAACAACCTCAAATACCCAACACTTTCCAGGATGGCCCGAGATATTTTAGTAATCACAGTTTCACCTGCAACAGCTGATTCAGTATTCAACACTGAACTCAAAAAGCTTGATCCCTACCGGAGTTCTCTACGTCCTGAGACAATTGAGGCCCTTATATGTGCGAAGGATTGGCTTCCTCATGGAACGTCTTCTGACTTTTCCAAGGCAATCATAAAAATGGAATTTTAGATTTTTGTTTTGACGCTCATCTTGTAAGCTTCTTGAGACAGTAGTTCATGGAGTTTTCTGCTGTAATATGTGTTCATAATTATCCGGTAGTTATTGTTCTCCCAGTAACTCCGTTTTTTTTTGCTTTGGGACCCTCAGATAACTAACATAGGATTTCTTTTCATAGGATTGTATGAAAGTTGCATACCCACGACCACGAAGCTTGCAGTTAAAAGAAGAGAGATTTACAAATATGGATCTCTTTGAGTTTCATTTCACCAATTTAATTTTTATAAACATGGAAATGCAAAGAAATGCTTAAATACTTAAGAAATGCGTGGGAGTCTTAATAGATTTCTTAAAAAGATGGTATAATAGTTTTGTTTAAAAAAAAAAAGGAGGTACTAATTTCATTTTGAATAATTGTTTTAGTACATTGACGTTTAACTCACAATTTGATAATCCTTATAAATTGACATTTAGGTGATGTTTGGCAATGATGATGATTCTTCTTTACTGATTTTTCAAAAATCAATGATTTTCGAAATTGGTGTTTTTTCAAAAAAATCAATAAATTTTGCTAATTGGTATCATTTCTACCATGTGAGCAAGTTTTGAAAAATCGGCTTTGAGTCTGTTTGGTACTGGTTCTCAGGCTGATTGTTTTTGTATTAGAAGTTACTATACAATGCCATATTGGATGGCATGTCATCCTCAAAAAATCGGAATCAGCTAGAAATTAGAAAATCACAAAAAAAAAAAAATCCCTGATTGATTTCAAGAATGGATTTGTGGTCTATTTCTTGAAAATCATCAAAATTGGCCAACCAAACATTTCAATGCCAATTCCTCTAATGCTAGCATAACTCTAACATGGCAGTGGTTTTCAAGAAATCTATCATCAATGTCAAACATTACCTTAGCAAAAACTACTTTAAACTAACTAGAGTAAACTCACACATCTATCATCTTCTAAAGTCTTAGACAGCCACAAAGGAACGGTGCCCTCAAAATGTGAGCAACCCTATTACAAATTTACAACTTCTAGGAATAAAATCAAAGGAAATATCCAAGCTCACTAAAGCATACTTGACATCTTTTGCAAGAAACACAAATTTCTTTAGCTGGGGATTCAAATTCCCTAAAATAAACAATCAACACAAACTTGCAGTCACTTTTATGACCACTCTAGACAGGTGTCTTTTTTTTTAAGAATCTTCGTCATCAAATCTTTTGCACTTTTCGGGGACTTCTGTTGCAGCCATTGCCTAGTAAAATGAAAAAAAAAAATCAGACTCAGAAGATTTACTTTATATCTTTTAAATGTATATTAATATTATAAAAGATATATTATACATTTATCTATATGTACTGTTAAAAAGCGTGGATCATAAAATTTGAATCAAAGTTTTAAATTTCGATACGTATCGGACCGCATCAGGACTTCCCGTCCCTACAAGGAGTGTTTCAGAGTTTAACCCAGTTCATGGATAAACAAAACTAAAGAGATGAGCTTCGATTACAATCAATATTTTGAACGCTAGATTTGAATGTAATTATAAAATGTCCTTGTATCTTTACCATTTACTTCTAAGCATGCATGTCAGGTGCCCCTGCACTGGTAAATTATAAAGACCGGTCCATTGTTAATTACAGTTTTTAGGCGATTTGATAACGGCTGCTAGGTGACTTATTTTTGTCTTTTAACGAAATAAAATATTGAATAAAATTTAGCCATTATGGAGCTCGCAACCTCCTTAAAAATTTACTCACTAAAAAGAAAGTTCAGTCATTACAATTGTTATCAAACAGCCCCTTGGACTACTTAAATAAATACATTTACAAATTAAAAAATAGTAATAAAAAAGACTGTTTTAGGCTACTAATAAATGTGTATATATGTTTTATATAAAATTTATGTAATTTTTATTTGTATATTTTTTGTTTTTCACTATTAATTGGATGGAGATTGCAAAATTTAAATCCAATTATGTGAGCACATCATATTGGGCTGAAAGTTTTTGGTATCATTTATAGGCCTACCCACTTGGTTGGACTCTTCTTTTTGTAATTTTTATTTCTTAGTATATACTCTTTTGTATATTTATCAAAAAATGTAAGATTTAAAGAGAGGGAATTGAATAAGATGAAAATTGTAGTTCAAACTATATTTTAAACCTCACAATTAAATATGGATTAAATTCAAAAATGGGTATTTTTGTCAAAAGAAAGTTCAACAATCTTATTCATATTTTTAATAGTAGGGTAAACATGGAGTTATAGATGTTTTCAATTTTTCTATAATTTTTTATTTCTGATGAAGGATGATTTGACCCGATCTATGAAACGGCGACACGTGGACACTGACCCGGCGTAAGCGACATAAAGCAACTCGCCACATCATATCGCGCAAAAGGAGGAGCTCGCCACGACGCGAGCTCCGGGTTCCCCGAGCTACCCCCAAAGGGATTCCAAGGTAACTTCAGCTCACAAGCTAAGAAAACCAGCTCGCCCGAGCTCCCAAGCAGACAAGTCATCCCAATGACTAATTCTACTAAAGGTACTCCTGAAGTATTATGAGCTCGCTGCAAAGTAGCTCGCGAGTGAGCCGCACGAGCATTCCACAGGAAGCTTCTATCTGACAGGCCGTACCAATCAGGCTACGCCATATCCCTTACTAACGGCACAGTCCCTGTCCTTTCATCAATCTGCGCCCATGTCTCTCAGTAGGCGGAGGCATGCCAGTCACTTTGGGGACATGTCACTCGCCCGGGTAAGGAGTACGTTGCAACGGCCACCTGCACAGCCTGGCAGGTAACGACTGTCGCAGGGGGCCCAGTGGCGGTTATTCCTGATCTCATAAATAGCGCCCCTATAAAAGCCCTCAGGGCAGAGGAGAAACTTCTTCTTGAGACCTCCAACCACTCGAATATAGAAAAAAAGCGCGACCTCCACTCTTAGCCTTTGTTTTTCCCTTTACTTCCTATACACAGTACTAACTTAAGCATCGGAATATTCCCACCGGGTAAATCCCCGAGAATCTTTCCTTTCATCTTCTCAGGTGTCGTTCGTTGCCAACAAGGAGCCAGTCAGCAGTCAGCTAGGAGTGCCCGGATCGCGCTACATCATTTAGCACCATCTGTGGGATACACTTCAAAAGGCCTTTCTCTCTAAACTCTTTCAGTTCCTTCTTCTTCCTTGAAACAATCCAACATTCATTGCTTCTCCTAGCAACGTCGGACGAAACACAGGAATGGATAACTCCAGGGAACAACCCCAGCTTCCTACTGTCTGTATCGGATAGTTCACCGTCCCCCTCTCAGCGGACTGAATCCCCAACTTGAACGTGCTTCTCACAATGGCACCTATTATGGCCCCACTCCCTACTACAGTCGGAACGACGTTCACCGAACCTTCAGTTGTGCCCCTAGTGGCTAGCCTGAACCAGTTGGAGGACCTGATGCAGTGCATGAGAGCCATACAAGCCCAAATGCAACAGTTCCAACAACTTCAGCTCTATCAACAGCACGTGCTGCACCAGGTCTCCCAGTACCAGTATCAGTAGTAGTTCCCCCAGCTGGCCCAACCTTAGCATCAACAGCCTCAGCTCCAGCCTTAGCACCTGACCTCGCAGCAAGCCAAGTCCTGCCGCCAGAGCGAACACTCTGGCCGGAGAGGCCCCCCAAAATCTCCCAAAAAACCAAGCCTCCCCCCACGGCATACGGGAGAGACCGGCTACCCCGATCTCACTACGGGCGGACAGGTAGAGAGGACCCCAGCTCAACAGGTCAGTGTCGCCTCGACAGTCAAAGTTTGGAACACCGATTCTCGAGAACCGGTTCGAGATCCTAGCAATAGACTCCAAGCAAGCCCCTTCTGTCCATAGCCATCACCAGCAGAGGTGAGCAGCACGAATGCTGAGCCGTCAGAAAGCAAAGGCACCGACGCCAAGCTCGCCGATCAGTCACCCACGATTTGCCCGAGCTCATGGGCAAAGAAGAGGTAGGCTCGGCCGAAGCCAAAGCTCCCCTCCTCTCAGTTTCGTCCCCCTGTCTTCCAAACTCGTGGCGGTCCCAATGCCCAATGATTTCAAACTCCCCCCTATTGACAAATATGACGGGTCATTCGACCCGAGTGATCATGTGGATGCCTTTCAGTCACAGATGCACCTGGCGCGAGCCAGTGAGTCGTGCATGTGCATGGCCTTCTCCACTACGTTCAGGGGAGCAGCCCGCACATGGTACCGAAACTTAGCGCCCGGGTCAATAAGAAGTTGGGCGCAGTTCACACAAGCCTTCACGTCCCAATTTGTCACCAGCAAGCAGTGCCCACAAACTGAAGAAAGTATCTTCAATGTAGCACAAAGGGAGGGAGAGTCCATCAGGAGCTATATCAAGCGGTTCAACGATGCTTGTATGCAGATACCACGCCTGGATCCCATCGTATGCCTTGCGGCAGCCAAGAAGGGCGTGAAGCACAAAGAGTTCAAGTGGCACATGGTCGTCAACCAACCCGCGACCATAACCCAGTTTCTGAAACTTGCGGATAAGTTCATAGCCACCGAAGAGGAGATCAACCAGAAGGGTGAGGGCACACCCAAAAAAAGAAAGAGAGAAGGAGAACCTTCCAAACACGAGGACACCTAAAGAAAAAAGGAAACAGCTTGGGGTGCAAAGCCGAGTCAACTGTTCCGAGCTCCTGCTCTGGACTGAGCTGATTACACTCCAATGAACGCAAAACGGGGTGAAATTCAGATGGCAATCAAGGATGCCCCGTACGTGAAGTGGCCACCCTGTCTGAGGGGGAATCCCAATGATAGAAATAAGAATCTGTATTGCAGCTTTCACAAAGACCATGGTCACAGTACCGAGAGTTGTAAAAACCTCCGCGACGGGATAGAGGAGTTCATCCGTCGTGGATATTTGAGAAACTTTGTACAAAATAATAATAATAATAATAATAATAATAATAATAATAGAACAGTTCGACAAGGGGAGCACGGAAAAGACGCTCCCAAGTCCAACAGCAGGCTGGCCGAACAATCACAGAGGCTGCCTCCAAAGGAGAGGCTTGTTCGGGGGACCATCCACATGATAGTGGGAGGTTCAATCATTGCGGGTTGCACTTCAGCGGCAGCTCGGACGTCGTTTCGTGAGGTCACCCGGGAGGAGCAGAACCCCCCAAAGCGGCCAAGAATAGAAGAGCTGGTTTTCTTCACAGAAGACGATGCGCGAGGGGTCCATTACCCCCATGACGATGCGCTCGTGATAAAGCTGAGAATCAACGACTTTGAGGTCAGGCACATACTCGTCGACTCAGGTAGCTCGGTCGACATACTTTTCAAAGCTGCGTTTGACCAGCTCTGGTTGCAGAGAAGCGACCTAAGGCCCGCAGACACTCCTTTGGTAGGCTTCAGCGGAGAAGAAGTCCGGCCCATTGGAAAAATAACAGTACCTGTAGAGGTCGGCACGTGGCCTTGTGTGGTCAGATTCGAGCACAACTTCCTAGTGGTAGCGACCCCCTCACCCTACAATGCCATAGTAGGTCGACCGATCACCCATGTCCAACGGGCGGTGGTCTCCACTTACCATTTGGATATGAAGTTTCCAACAGACTTCAGGGTGGGAGTAGCACAGGGCGACCAGCTTGAGTCCCGCAAGTGCTACGTTGTCGCCCTAAAGGGAAAAACCAAGGTAGCCGATGACCTTGAACTGGAGTGACCCACGGAGCAATGCGAAGAGCGAGCCGCGCCCACGGAAGAAACGGTCGTGGTGCCGACCTCGACAACAGACCCAGCTCGGACGCTCCAGATCCACGCTTCCATCCAGGAGCCCCTACGGTCCGAACTGGTAAGTTTTTTACTTCAAAATTTAGATATTTTTGCATGGTTCGCGGCAGAAATGTTCGGTATAGACCCCGGACTCATAACTCACAAGCTGAACACTGATCCTGTAGTTAGGCCCATTAGACAGAAGAAACGCAACCTAGCCCCGGAACGGTGGAAAGCGGTCGATGAGAAAGTCGAGAAGCTACTCGCAGTGGACTTCATAAGAGAAGTCCAATACCCGAGCTGGGTAGCCAACCCCATTCTGGTAAAGAAGGCCAACGGCAAGTGGCGCATGTACGTCGACTACACCGACCTGAACCGAGCTTGCCCGAAAGACTACTTCCCACTCCCCCGAATCGACCGTCTGGTGGACGCAACCTCAGGGCATGAGTTGCTAAGTTTCTTGGATGCCTATTTGGGCTATAACCAGATCAAGATGGAACTGGCAGACGAAGAAAAGACTGCCTTCATCACGGATTTCGGCCTATACTGTTACAAAGTTATGCCCTTCGGGTTGAAAAACGCAGGGGCAACCTTTCAGAGGCTTGTAAATAAATTATTTGTGTCATTAATCGGCAGAAAAGTAGAATGCTAAGTGGACGAAATGGTCATCAAAACTCAATTTTCACATGAATTAATACAAGACTTGCATTCTGTTTTTGAAATTTTGTGTAAGTTTAATATGAGATTAAATCCAAACAAGTGTGTGTTCGGTATAACCTCGGGTAAGTTCCTAGGATACATCATTAACCGACGCGGCATTGAAGCCAACCTATATAAGGTTAAGGCCATCTTGGACATGAAACCACCCCGAAAGATGAAGGAAGTTCAAAGGTTGAATGGCCGCGTAGCCGCCCTAAGCCGTTTCATGTCTAAATCGACAGACCACTGTCTACCGTTCTTTAAGGAAATAAAGAGCAAAGGGTTTGAATGAACCCAAAATTGCTAGCCCGCGTTCAACGAGCTCAAAGAATACCTTACTAGCGTGTTGACCTTAACCCAGCCCGACAAGGGCAATGTTTTAGAACTCTACATCTCGGCGATCGACGAGGTGGTCAGTTTGGTACTAATAAAGGAAGTAGATTGGGTCCAACGACCCATCTATTATGTTGGTAAGTATTGTAGGGAGCAGAAACGAGATACCCGGAGATGGAAAAACTAGCATACGCATTGATAAATGTAGCTCGGAAGCTCCACCCATACTTCCAAGCTCATACTGTTATCGTCCTTACCGAAAAACTTTTGAGGCAAGTATTGCTTAAGCCCGAGGTCTCTGATCGGTTGACGAAGTGGGCCATTGAGCTCAGCGAGTACGACCTCCAGTACAAGCCGCGAACTGCCATTAAGGCCCAAGCCTTAGCAGATTTCATAGCCGAATGCACATTCAGCTCCGAAGTTCCCAGTCCAGTTGAGCGCGAGGCTCCCACCTCGGGTGAGCCCGAAGCTCCCGGATCGGTCTAGTCTGAACCCCGTGAAATAGTAGCCAGTGTGGCACCTCTCCTAGCTAGGTCAACCGCGAGCTGGGATGAGGAGCCCTAGATCCTTCACGTAGACGGCCCAAGCGGCATGAAACTGGAATACGCGCTACGCATCGAGTTCGAGGCATCCAACAATGAAGCAGAATACAAGGCACTGATAGCCGGACTAGCCTTAGCCACAGAAGTAAAAGCCAAGCACATCGTTATCTGCAGCGGCTCCCAGCTCGTAGTCAATCAGGTCACAGGTGAATATTAAGCTCGCGAGCCGACCATGGTCGCCTACTTAGCCAAAATTAGAGAGGCACTGCTCAACTTCCAATCACACTTTATCAGATGGATCCCTAGGTCGGAGAACGCCGAGGTCGATGCCCTGTCCAAGTTAACCAGCACTAGCAACATCACCATGAGAACCATGTACATAAGGAATTTTCTCAGCCTAGCATTCTTGGGGGGTAGAGGAGGTCGCTCCGATCATTCGAGCAGAGCCAAGCTGAATTGGCCCACTCATGAGCTTCTTTACACAGGACCCTCCCTGCAAATTGCAATGTAGCCAGAAGGGTACAACGCCAGGCAGCTAAATACATTATGATAGACGAGCGGCTATACAGGAGATCCTACACACTCCCATACCTGCGTTGCTTGCGACCTACCAAAGCCGAGCTCGTACTCCGCAACACTCATGAGGGTCTGTACGGTGGACACTTGGGGGGCAGGGCCCTTGCGCAGAAAGCGCTTCGGCAAGGGTATTATTGGCCAACAATGAAGGCAGACACCATCGAACTCGTTAGAAATGTGACAAATGTCAAAGACATGCCAATATTTACCACCAACCCGCTGCCGACCTCAAGTATCTCACCAGCCTATGGCCCTTTGCATAGTGGGGCATCGATCTACTCGGGCCATTCCCGCCATGGAGAAGATGAACTACCCAGTGTCCTATGGGCCTACCGAACCACGGAGAAGACCGCCACGGGAGAAACACCCTTCATTCTCACCTACGGCACCAAAACAGTGATTCCCGCAAATATCGAAGTACCTACGCTGTGCCTAGAAGCATACAGTGATCAAACAAACGAAGATGAGCTATGTACCAACCTCGACCTACTCAACGAAGTAAGGGACCTCGTGTACATTAGGATCATAGCCTACCAGCAGAGAGTAGCTCGGTACTATAAAGCCGAGGTCAAGAGGCAAAACCTCCGTGTTGGCGACCTAGCCCTTCGTAAAGTTATGGTGCCTGAGCCCGGTGCTGGCAAGCTCGGGTCCAACTAGGAAGGTCCTTACCGAGTGAAACAAGTGCTCGGGGGAGGAACATATGAGCTCGAGACCCTCGAAGGGAAACAAGTGCCTCGAGCATGGAATATTGTCAACCTGAGGCAATATTATCTGTAAAAATCAAGCGGACTACGAGTCCCTTCCAAAGCATAAGGGCCAAAAGACCGAGCTCACATGACCTCGGCACAAGAAGACCCCAGCTGCCACTTCGGCCTGGGAGAAATTCAAGAGCGGTCTACGGGTCCCTCCCAAAGCCTAAGGGCCAGAATACTAGGCAAATATGACCTCGGCACAACAAGACGCAGCCGCCTCTATGCCATGGGCAAACTCCGCGAGTGGGCCACAAGCCACTCCCTCAGCCCAAGGGACAAAATACCGAGCTAACAATGACCTCGGCGTGAAGAAAGACACTTCAGTGGTGAACGCAAGGTATGAAATATCAAAAGCATAAGCAGCTCGGGTTTAAACCCTGCGAAGCATAGCTCATCCCGATATGTTGGTAGAACTGAATAGCCAACCAATGCTTAGCTCGGAGATACGTTGTAATCACTCCGCGGTATACCACAGGGGCCTTAAACGCGACAAATCGGGATAACGCCTACCAAAGAGCCCTACTTCGAGTATGTAACTTTAACGGCTCAAATGATGAGATTGCTTTAGTAAAAACAAAGGGAGCTCATCATACTCAGAAGAAGGAAGAAACTTTCATTGACAAATAAAGAAAATAACAAGTGCAGTAACCGAGCTAAACAACTCGGGAAAGGTTTAATCATCATAGGGCACAACCGCCCAACCGAAAACTTGTGAAAGACCGGGTTTATGGCACCCGAAAGCCACAAAAGTTGAGAGAAATGCCACCTCAAGAATCCGCCTCCTCATCCTCCGGAGAATCAGGCTCCTCTTCATCCTCTTGGTCTGCTGTCTCAGGAGACAGACCCTTCACAGTAATGCCATCGAAGTTGAGCCCGGAGAACTTCCAAACCAGCCACTGGCAGAGCTTAAACCCTGAGCGGTAGAACCCAAACTATACTCCGCCTGGAGGTCATGAAATTCCTAAGAGTCCTTAAAATCCCAGACCGCTTTCTCTCGCTCAGCCTCCACCATCTGATCAAAGTTTCGGGTCTGATTCAGAAGAGTAGACTCCAAGTCCCACTCTTGCTGCCTAAGAACCTCCCTCTCCCCCGCCATCCTCAACGATTCCACCCTATAGTGTGCGCTCTCTTCAGTAAGCCGAGCGATTTGAGCCTTCTGGTTGTGGACGAGCAGCTCCTGAGACTCGCTCCCCTTGCGGGTGTGATGGAGCTTGCCCCAGATCCGGTCGAGCTCAACCTGAAGCTTCTGGTTGGCAGCACGCTGGTCGAGGGCATCGACGCGATGAATGTGCATCTGGAGAGCCATGGCATGAATGGCAGAATTTACCTATCGGCGAAAAAGAAAGATCAGAAGACAGCGGAAATGGGCGAAACAAGAGAGGAAGAGGGAAAATGGTCACTTACCACCATGCAGTGAGCAAAGGCGAACGCGGAGAGATCCCCGGGCTCCATGTTTCCCCATTGAGCGATTTCATCATTGGTGATTGCCTTCCGACTCCTCTGACGAGCTACCAGATAATCATTTACCCCTTCCTAGTTTCCCACTGGGAATCGGGGGTAAGGACGGGGCTAAAGGGGGTTAAAGGGTACCTCCCCCGGCTGAGGGAGCTCGCTTCCCCCAGGGTTAGTTCCACTAGTCCCCTCAGGAGGGGGCCTCAGAACCTCGGGCGAAGGAGAAGGCAGGACTGACTCGGCAGACCTGAACTCAATGCTTCCTGAAGGGGGGTTCGGTCTGGGCGCGTCCTCTTCACCTGGCGTCTCTGGCTCCCCGAGAGAAGGCGACGCGAATCGACACTAGACATGATGACTTCCACAAGACCACAAGGCATTAGTCCAACAATAAACAAAATGCATGTGTACACAATAGTCACAAGGCACTACGTGACCTAAGAGACCGACCTACCCGGGCTTAAGCCTGCCTGCACAAGCTTCTTCTCGGCTAAGTAGTCCGAGCAATGGAAGCCTACTGACGCCCAGGACAGCATCATTTTCCGAGTCTCAGGGTCCAGCTCGGCCCCGGGGTCCTGGATAGCGCCCCTCCAAGCCGTGGGAAAGGGCCACCCCTCGGGGTTACGGACCACAAAGTAATCTCGCTTCCAAGCAGGAATCTTATTCGGCAGCTCGTATAAGAGCTTATAGCCGCGACGGGGGGACAAGTAATAAAAGCGCCTCTCCGGAGGAGCCCCAAGAGCTGCCTTATTTATGCAAAGGATAGAGGCAAAAATATCAAGGTCCAAAGGAAGTTAGTACTCGTGACACAGGGATATAGTCCCAACCAAGTTCTGAACAGCGTTGGTATGAAGCTGGTCAATGGTGACATTAAAATGATTCAGCACCTCCACTATCAAGGGGTGCAGGGGGAGACGCAAGCCAGCCTCGAGCAATTGTTGAAAGATCACTATATCATTGGGACCATGCTCCCAGGGAAGTTGCTAGTAGGGAGGCTGTAAACCAGGTCCCCATAGAGGTGAAAGTAGCGGATCAGAGACCTGAGTCTCTCCGCTGTCATTAAGGAAGGGCCAAAAGTATCAAGCTCCGTCCCCCTAGAAGTAGATGCCATGTCGCTACAGGCTTCCCGAGCCTCCGGGATATGCTTCCAGGCTCCTTCCGAGCTCGACGGAGCATCAACATCCTGGCTATTGCCTCTATGATAGGTATGGCGTGGGTACCTAGACATGGCTAACGGCGATTAGGACTCACCAGAGTAAGACAGAACGGAGCAGACTGAGGAACTCGAGTAGGCTAGGCGAAGTACGTGACCTCAGAATCCAAAAGATGGCATGGAGGAAGATAGGGCCCGAGGGGGGCCCCCGTCCTTTCAAACTAACGGCCCGGATCAAAGCAAATCCAATGGTCCGCAGAAATCCTGACTACATGCCTTCTGAAAACCAAAGGCAATTGACGGCACATCCTCCACGATTAAGGTAGTCGCAACCGCACAACGTTTGGAATTAAAGGCCACCTCAGTACGCTTTCGGAATCTGAAAAGTCAGGGAAGTCAGAAGATCTCTTGATTCCCGCAAACGCATTTAATGAGGGTAGTCAATCAAGTTTGAATTTTGGTCAAATCAGTCCATCGCGCTTCATAAACTCCCCGAGCTAAGGCGATACTTCTAGCCCGAGGAGTGGGGGGCAATTAATGGAGGATGATTTGACCCAATCTATGAAACGACGACACGTGGACACTGACCCGACGTAAGCGGCAGCTCAGCATTGCAGCCCAGTATAGCTAAGTAACGGGCTAATAAAGCAACTCGCCACATCATATCGTGCAAAAGGAGGAGCTCGCCACGACGCGAGCTCCGGGTTCCCCGAGCTACCCCCAAAGGGATATTCCGAGGCAACTTCAGATCGCAAGCTAAGAAAACCAGCTCGCCCGAGCTCGCAAGCAGACAAGTCATCCAGATGACTAATTCTACTAAGGGTACTCCTAAAGTATTCCGAGCTCGCTACAAAGTAGCTCGCGAGTGAGCCGCACGAGCATTCCGTAGGAAGCTTCTATCTGACAGGTCGTACCAATTAGGCTGCGTTGGCGCAGTCACTGCCCTTTCTTCAGTCTACGCCCACGTCTCTCAGTAGGCAGAGGCATGCCTGTCACTTTGGGGACGTGTCACTCGCCCGGGTAAGGAGTACGTCTTAACGGCCACCTGCACAGCCCTAGAAGGTAACGACTGTCGCAGGGGGCCCAGTGGAGATTATGCCCGATCTCACAAAGAGCACCCCTATAAAAGCCCTCATGGCAGAGGAGAAACTTCTTCTTGAGACCTCCAATCTCTCGAGTATAGAAAAAAAGTGCGACCTCCACTCTTAGCCTTTGTTTTTCCTTTACTTCCTATACACAGTACTAACTTAAGCCTCGAAGTATTCCCACTAGGTAAATCCCCGGGAATCTTTCCTTTCATCTTCTCAGGTGCCGTTCGTTGCCAACAAGGAGCCAGTCAGCAGTCAGCTATGAGTGCCCAGATCGCGCTACATCAATTTCTCCGTGTGTAAAAATAATATTTTTATTTACACTTTTTTTGTTTAATATGATAAATATAGGATATTATACATGTGCCCAAATATTTTTTTCTAATTATATATTTTTTTGTTTGTTTTTATATTTTATTAATTTTCATTATTTAATTATGATGTTAAAGGTTGATAGGTGTTACCCAAAAGTTGAACTATTGATCTTCGCTAAACATGAAAATAATTTTATTTTTTATTTATTTTAGATTATGCATTTCATTTTCATCATCAATAAAAGTTTTCTTGTTTATTACACTTGTTTTTAATTTGATTAATTAAAAAAATATCATAAATGTGTCTGTTTTTTCTACATTTTTGTAATTTTCTATATTTTCATTTTCATCGTCAATAAAAATATTCTAGTTTATTTCAAATGTTTTTTTAATTTGATTAATATAAAATATCATAAGTGTGTCTATTTTTCTACATTTTTATAATATTTATTTCTATTTAAAAAACTTTTTTATCTATGACTACATGGATTGGCCAAGTTGATTCAGATAGTTGAATTGCTTAATCATCACTTGGATAAAGAATTGTTTTATTTTTGAGTAAGTTTTAAAATATATCAGTTTATATTATTATAAGCACTAGATATATATTTATTTAGTAGCATTTATTAGTAAAAAATAACTTAAATGTGGGATTTAATAAGAGAGAATAGGAGTTAATACCTTAAATACAAGAGTTAATTAGAGAAGATTAAATGAGAGGAAATGCATTAATTGAAATTACATTTTCAACATTCATAATTAAATATTGACTAAATAACAAATGTGGACATTTTTATCAAAAAAATTTCACACCCTCATTCCTACTTTTTATAATAGTATAGATTTAAAATTTGGATCTTCATTTCTATTCTCCACAATCGTTCTTCCAAAATTGTTTACTCAATTTATAAATGCAGAATTTGTGTCAACCTTGTATTCTAATCACATTTTCCCAAAACAAAGCTACATTGTGACGGTCTGATTGAGGTTAGTGACATGCACTTCTATATTTGCCTTGGGTTCAGTGTAAGTCATAAAAGTTAAGGTAAATTGCTGAAATATCCCATGTACTTTCAGGCAGTTGAGGTTAAATACCCTATTTTATGCTAATAGCATTGTCCTCCCCTTAACTTTTTAAGATTGTTGCATCTACACCCTCTAAAGCACAAAAAATGTAGATGCAACAATGTCTAAAAATTTAGGGGAGGGCAGTGCTATTGGAATAAAATAAGGTATTGAACTGTAAATGACAGAAAGTATAAGAGAGGTTTCACCAATTTACCCTTAAAGTTAAATCCAAATATCATATATCATATATGATTAATAGTTAAAATTTGCACATATTTTTATACTAGTAAAAGAAAAAAAAAGTTGAGATTAAACAATTCCCGCTTCTCCTTCTTCATAATTAAGTCATGTTTATGTATATAATAATTGAAATTACATAATGCCATTAAAAAGCTCATTTCATCAAGTTACAATTAATTTAATTTTTAGCTGTTAGCTGAAGTTAATATGAAAATATAGAATAATGTCGTCATGTGTTAGAGAGACAGCAAAGGCTTTTGAGGTAGGCATAAACAGCAAACTTTTCCCCAAAACACTCGATTTTTTAAAAACTGAATGTAGCATGGGTATCCTTTAAACACCATCCCGTGCATGGCACGGGTCTCTTCTTTTTCGGTAGTAGATTTCTGTTTTGTAGTTATTGTTGTTTTAGTTTGAACTTTGAAGTATACAATCTTGAGGGCTCGCATGCTGTTGTCTGAAAAATTGAAATTCAGTTATTTGGATTGGTGTGGATTCACTGCATAATTCCATCATCAACCCACCTAAGCAGACCCGATAAACCAAATGCTTTTGTCTTTTGAACTAGAAATAGAAGAGGCAGAGAACATATGAACCAGAAATCGAGTATATTTGGGTTCAAATTCGGATTTTGGCATCAACCTCAGCACCCGTTCCCCTTAGCGTTGGTTCACCTTCCATTCTTCAATTATCAACCCAATGCCGGTTTGTATTCTCAAGTACGTTATCCTCTAGCCATGCCATTGTCGATTCATCTCCCTCCTTGCACAACCTTCTTCTAACTGATACCTAACCTCCATCCATAATCTCCCTCCTCACATCAGATTGCCCCATTTCTGCACGCCCCACCTCTGCACGCAGCCACCTCTCAAGCTAGCAACCTTATCAACCTTGCATGTCCGTAACTTCTTCTCTATGACCTCCTCCTTCTCCATAACTTCTTCTCGGTAATCTTTTGCTGGCCTAGCACCTCCTCCTCCTCTGTAACTATCTCTCTTCTGTCTCAAGTAACACCGCCAACACAACCCCCCCCCCTTCTCTGTAACTTCTCCTTCTCTCTCCAACATATCATCCACGTAACCCCTGAAATTATCACCCCATATTCCATTACACTCATAGCAGGTGGATAGATTCTGCTACAGTAAAGATTCTTCCACCTTTTCCTGTAGATAAATTCTCTCCCCCGTACCACCCTACATTCCGCGATCCCCACAGGACCCCATCAGGAAGTTACTGCCTCTCATCCTCTCGTGAAAATCGAATATCCCTCATACCAGTATGTCCTCAAAGGGAAAATAAATAATATCCGCCACAGATTCCATGCATGCAATTGCGAACATTGAATCCCTCTTCTCACATGCAGTAAATGTAAGTAGTGACCTCCAAACTCCTTCCTTCGAACCTATAGAGAAAGCTATTAATGTTATAGCCAAGGGGCAGATTTTCCCGCGCCAACAAGTAACTGAAGACACCTTGGCTAACCATGTGAGCATTCAATGGAAAGCTACAGATCCTATTACGGTTCGATTTATTGAAGGAGAAAGTCTTAAGTTATTGTTTTCTGATCAAAATGACAGATGAATTGCATTAGAGGAGGGCCCATGGTTTTATAGATCCAGCTGGATACTTCTTAAAGAGTAGAGTGATTCATGCATTGGCACAGTTGAGAAGGTATGGAGTCAGAGGCTATGGTTGCAAATACACATGCTACCCAGAGGGACATTCGGGGATAGCAGGGTTTGCTCTCTCGCACAAGTAGCAAGAGCAATAGTCCCCAATTAGGAAAAAATTCCAACAGGCCGCTTAATCCAGGGTTTGTATGTTAGCAAGAAAATTATTATCGATCTTCGCAAACCCCTTTGCACAAGACGCTTCATATTATATCAGGGCAAGCCGATTTCGCTCCGTTTTTGTTACGAGCAACTCCCTCGTCTCTGTGCAAATTGTGGCCTCATCAGCCATGTTTGGACGAACTACAAGCGACTTATCTCCACAACTGTGGATTACAGACAACCGCTTAAAGAGAGAACCATCGACAACCCCGGTGAAAGGTTGAGGGCAGAGTTCCGCACAAAGAAACCCTTCACTCTCCCAGTCTTTAACCTGAACAGAGCCAAACCAGACTCTTGCAGAGTCCACCATAGTGAACATGGCTCGGATGAGGATTCTAAAGACGGTTCAGGTGGTCGGAAAAGACGTTGTATCAACAACTCCAGTGAACATCTCACGCTCATCTCCAGTAACTCGCGCATGCATGATAATCCACTGAGTCCCTTCCAACCAGCACTCCCTCCAAGTCAACACGTGGCCGTCATGCAAGTATTTCGAACCTGCATGCTAATCATAACCAAACCAAGTGGCCTAATGACCAGAAACTGGATATGATAGCCCACTACCTTACCAAAACAGGGGGCTTATGCACAATCAATTTACTTACTGGGAAGAGAAAACGTGGTCGCCCACGTAGCTACTATATGGACCCTTCCTCCAACACTCTATTAGCAGTAAAGGATGGACAAGTGGCTAACTTCTTTACCGGACAGTTGGTCCCCCAGAATACATACTATCCAAAACCACTCTCCGTCCACCTATACCCTCATCCGAACCAGACCCAACACCCCCTCCCATCCCTTACACCATCAATCCAGAGGCAGTCACTTACCCGATGGAGCGCTTCTTGGAGGATTGCTACTACACCAATGACTTCACCAACCTGATTTTCTCACACTTTGAACCTACCCAGGTATGCTCCACCTTGCATTTTCTTTTTAATTTCTTATATTTATTTATAATTACGCATTCGGCATTCATCATTTTCTTTACATACATTATGAAAATACTTGTCTAGAACATAAGGGGAGTTAATGACTCCAAGAAAATTAGAGAACTCTCCAAACTGTGCCACAAAGAGAAACCTGACATACTGTAATTTATCCAAAACTTCACCACTAGTTAAAAAATTAGGTTTTTCACACCATGCACTTTGGGAAGCAGTTGGTTTATCCAGAGGTCTATTGTGTTGTTAGTCGAATCCCTCAGATATAGAAGTTCTCCAAACACACCCCTATATAATCCAACTGCAAATAAAAAATTGCCCCCCAAATCAATCCTGACAACTTCTTTTTTATGGCCACCCGGTCAGGCATCAAAGGAAAATATTGTGGAGTTATTTAATTCAACTGCAGTCATCCACAAGTCAGCCTTGGCTGTTAATGGGAGACTTAAATGATATATACAGCGACAGCCCCATTCTAACTAAAGCTCTACCACACTTCATCAGCACCTTCAACCAAATAGGTCTGGATTTCATTGGCCCATCTTTCACTTGGACTAATGGCCAGCAAGGTACGCAAAAGTCTTGGAGAGACTATTTAGAGCTTTAGCCACTTCCTCATGGTGTTCTCTCTTTCCCCACACTATTCTTCACAACCTCCCCATCACCTCATCAGATCATGGTCCCATTTGTATAAATACCAACCCATCCCCACCACTCAGAAGACCTCAATTCCATTTCTTACCTTTCTGGACCAAATACCCATAATGCAAAGAAATTATCACCCAAATTTGGGACCAAAAGATTACAATTCAGTAGCTCATCAAGTCACAAAAAAAAAAAAAAAATTTGAAAGAATGCAAATCCCAACTTCAAGATTGGAACAAATCCCACTTTGGTTTGATTTAGGACCACATTCGAACACTCTCTAATAAAATTTCCAGCATCCAAATGTCCCATGCTAACGAGGAGTACCATTATTGGCTGCTCAAAGAAGAGCAATTATGGAGACTCAAATCCCGAGAACTCTGGCTTAGAGAAGGGGACAAAAACACAAATATTTTTTTTACTGAATGGCTAATCTCAGGAAACACCAAAAATAATGTGGAATGGTTAAAAGCAGCAGATGGTTACTGGACATCTAATCGGGGAACCATAGCTCTCACTTTTAAAAATGTCATCTTGAACACGGGAGGCCAGCCGGAAAGCTTTAACCCAAATCTTTTAGAGAACATTAACCTGCCCATGCTATCTACACAGCAAATTGAAGCTTTACTCCTCCCCCCAAACCTTGAAGAACTGGCTTCAGTAATAAAAGAAATGAGTCCTCATAAATCACCAGGTCTAGATGGCTTCACGGCATATTTTATCAACATTTCTGGGAAGTGCTCAAACATGACATCCTCTCCATGGTTCAAAACTTCTTTAACTATGAACACTTACTCAAGGAAATAAATAACCCAAACATAGTCTCCATCCCCAAAAATAATAAGCCAGTGGACACTTCCAGCTACCGGCCAATCAGCTTATGCAATGTTCTTTACAAAGTCATTTCCAAATGGATGGTGCTTCGTTTGCAACCTATTCTGCAACAGGTGATATCACCCTTTCAATCAGGATTTCTTAAGGGCAGACACATCACAAACAACATTCTCATAGCAAAGGGGATCCTACATAAAATGCAAACTCAGAAAAGAGCGAAAGGTTTCATTGCTCTCAAACTTGATATGTCTAAGGCTTTTGATAGGATGGGCTGGTGCTTTCCATATCATGTCTTACAAAAAATGGGCTTCCTAGCAAAACGGTGCAACATGATTCATTAGGGCATCTCCACAGCCACCTTCTTAATCAAAACTGCGAGAGAAGCATATGAACATTTTCATTTGAACCGGGGTTTAAGACAAGGTGATCCACTATCCCCATATTTATTATCATTAGTATGGAGGTCTTCTCGTACTTCAGGCTTCCAACTCAGGCAGCATTGAAAGCGTCACCCTTTGTCCTAATGGCACTCCCATCACACACCTGCATCATCTTCTGTAAAACGGACATGTCACAAGTTAGAGCTCTGGTCAACATCATCAAAATGTCCGAATCCTTATCTGGCCAACAAATAAATTATGTCAAATCCAGTATATTCTTTAGCAAAAATGTCCCAAGTCAGCACAAAAAATTCTTCTCTCACTCACTAAAGGTCAAGTCATCTATGGCAAGATCTAAGTACTTGGGCTCTCCTATACTAGTGAATAATAGATTGCAAACTTCTCATAAAGAAGTAATTGACCGAGTCTCTTCAAAGATCAATGCGTGGAGTACCAAGCTATTATCACAAGCTGGAAGAATGACTCTCATCAAATCAGTCCTATAGTCAATCCCTACCTACACCATGTCAACCACCATCCTTCCAAGAGCTGTGACATCCAAACTCGATAAATCAAGTAGAACATTCTGGTGGTCTAACTCCAAAGATCACACACATCACACTATGGCCTGGCGAAAACTGTGTCGCCCTAAAGCTCAAGGAGGGCTAGGCTTTCGAACAAGTGCTGAAATGAATAAAGCCATGTTTGGCAAGCAAATTTAGAGTTTGCTCACAGAGATGCATGGGTTGTGGAGTAAACTAATAAAAGAGAAATACTTCCCTAATACTTATCTTTTTGCGGCCAAGAAAGGACAAAGAAGCTCATGTTGGTGGAAACATGCTCATCGGGTCTCTAATACCATGAAATCCAATCTACTATGGGTTGTCAAGTACGGTTTCCAATATTTCCGTTGTAGCTGATCATGGGATCCCATCCATACTTGGACACATTCCCAATCTTAATGCAAATATCAAAGTAGCAGAATTGCTAAATCCAAATCACAGTTGGAACCGCACAAAGCCCCAAGAACTTTTTGACGAGGATATCATTGCCCACATTCAGAACATTACACTCCAGCCCAATCAATCTGAGGATCTACTTATATGGAAGAACAACAATTATGGAGTCTTCACATTTAAATCTTCACAGTTAAAGCTGCTCATCTCTTTGCTTACATATCATGCATAGGCCAGCTATGTATCCAATATGACTCTAGACGATCTTCTCATGTAACTATTTCTAAGATCACTTTATTTTGAAAAAAAAAAAAAGAATTCAGAATTTATTCATTTTCCGAGTAATTTCACATCATCAATCCCACCATGACGTCTCTTTCCATTTCTACCAAAAAAAAGATATCTCAAAATAAAATAAATATTTCTAATATAATAATAATACATCCATCAATATTTAGTTAATTATTAAAACTCAATCTCAATAACGTGGAATTTCTGGCCATCTTCCGGCATGTGATCCAAGCTGATTACCAAAAGCCCAGACCATGCATCATAATCAAAGCCCACCATCGCCGCCCCCACGCTGCACCTCCTGGGCTTCGCCGACGAGTATACACCCAACCGACCGCATCCTTTCACCTCCATATGAACCAACCCAACTGGTTCCGAGCTCCGGTTCTCCACCGGCTGCGCAGCAATTCCGTTGGCTTCCCCTCCATATCCGGTCTCCAACTCTGACAACGCAGCACCACCCTTCATTTCATACCTCAACCCCTCAATCGCTCCACCGGCGTTGTACATGTCAATCAGCCCCAACGGCGCAACGCTGAAGCCCGGGGCCAAAACCTTGATCGGAGACACCGTGAAGACGTCGTGCTCAAGGACCTTGAGAGTCACGGGCATGGCTGCATTGTGGGGCAGAGTTACAAGCTCCCCGCCCCGGTGCCGGAAAACCGCACAGTCACCGTTCCAGTCGGCATCCGTGGCAGCCTCGGCAATGAGGTGGATGTCCCCGCCCCTCAGAACACCCGTTATGGCCTCGGATCGGGTCTGGTGGAACATGTTTTTCCTCTCTACGCTGCTCCATGCTGCACCCTGGCAGTTGTACACGCCCAGCACTCCGGTGAACTTGTTCATGTTCCATATCTTCAGCAAGCTCACACCATCGCGAGCCGGGTCCGAGAACAGACAGTCTCGGGTCGGTCTACCCGGTAACCGCGCCCGGAGTATCGTTCCATCCGGCAAAACCATCTTCTTCAGCAACTCGAAGTTGTGCTTCCCCGGCGCGTCACTGTTAGAGACAAAATGTCAACTTCAGGTCCCAGGGGATGATAGGATACGGAACCAATCACAATAGCAACGTGTATCGGCTTTACCTAACATAGAGGGGCCCACCACTGATCGCCCTCGCCGAGCCATGGTACTCCGCGGCTGGATGCTGCGAGTGGAACATGTCCCAGTCCGGGTGCATGAACTCGCCGAGGAAGACGCTGTTGTACGAAACCGATGCAATGTGTATCGTGTGTGACACCGGATCACGAGGGTAGAAATCGTCCGATGCCCTTACTACCGCCGTCTGCTTGGAACTGTTCACCATTATCCAATAAATCGCACCACATCAGAACTTAAAAGTAAACAAAGTTCCGATATGAAATGAAAGGAAACTAGGAAAGGGGAAATACCAGTACAGCGCATCAGTATTATGGCTCATGCAAGCGATGCACCCATTGTCAGGGAAGTTGCGGGACACGGAAGCATCAAGGGCTTGATGGTATTGCCTTGTGAGCTCAACCCTCCCCCCTAAACCTGCGCCAAGCGTCTCTAAAATGCACTGGACGTCCACCTTCACCCCGTCGATTCCAGCGGAGGCCAGATAGCTGTGCAATTCATTGTAAAACCGGTAGACATTTTTCGGGTTCACCAGACCCAGCCCCTGAACCGCCAATGCATCGGTCTTCCATCCTGGTTCGTTCCAGGCCACCCCGGGCGATACATTAGGATACTGCATCTTCGACCCATATTGCTCCATCCCCTCCACACCGGGGCGGACCCCACCCCAGTAGCCGGTGATCGCGTGCCACACGTACACATACTTCAGACCGTGCTTCTCCTTTGCAATGTTCACGATGCTCTTAATTCCCACCGTCGGATCATCCTTTTTCTGAAACTTGGAGTTTTCCTTGATCCCTGTCAACCTAAGCAACGGTGGCAGTTTCTCCTCCTCGTTGTTTTCCAGATCCTCTTGTTGTTGGTCCCCTCCGACGGATTGCCACCCGTCATCGATGATCACGAACTTTGGAGGAGTTCCACCGGCGGCGAGACTCTTGAGTCCGGCCTCGACACCTTCCTGGGTTACTTCTTGGTAAAACGCGTCCCACGTGCACCACCCGAAATGGTCCAAGATCCCGGGGAGTTTCTTTTCGTGACGCTGACTGAAGGTTTTCAGATGAAACTTCACGGTTCTAATTGCGTCCGTGATGGTGGCGAAGGGATCGGTACCGGCGCTGACGAAGAGGGAGTGCGTGAATGAGGAGGCTTTCATGCCAACATCGCCGCTTTCGAGGCAGAGTTCGAGCTCATCCTGGGAGTTGCCTTGGAGACAAGCTCTGAAGGGGCCTTCGATCAGAGGGAGGAAGATGGTGTAGACTATTTGGTTATGTTCACTTCCATCGTTCGATTCTAGGTGGGATCCTTCTTTTGTTTCGACCAGCAGGAACTGTGTCTCGAGAGGAACATCTCGCCCTTGATCCCCCATCTTCTGGGCCATCCACCATAGCTTGAACCGGAAACACGCCAGAAATCGAACATCTCTGTCAAACCACCGGGACCCATTAATGAATGAATATTCCCCCCCCCCCCCCAAAAAAAAAAAAACGGTTGTTACCTGAGAGTACCAAGAGATACAATATGACGACTGTTGCTTTCCGGGAACTCGGCGCCGATGAAGACACCTTCAACAGGGCCGGAAGTAGAAGCGAACGTTGATATGACATTGTCCGGTACCCCGGAAAGGATCGTACGATCCTTGATAACTAGTTTACGGTCGGCAATCCTAACCGCCGGCGTGATCGTCATCTCTTCCTTGTGCTTTTCCTTTTCCTCTTGTGTTTCGTACTTCTCAACGAAGAGCGGTCCTAACCCACTTCCCTGTACCAATGCTGCAACAGTCAGATTTTCTCGTTCAAGCCATCTAGAAATAGAAAGCAATTATAAGAATTAGATCTAGACTCCTTTCCCTACCTTGCTTGCTTGCAATGGCAGAACACGATTTCTAAAATATCTGTGAAAACCAGAGTATGAACCAAATAAAAAATCCGTTAACAGCAAAACCTAATGTTGCAGATACCAAACAATAGACAAGAAAATTGGAGGACAAACAAAGACTTAAGAGAAAAGAAACACCAGAAAGACAGAGCTTTCTCGGTAGCTTTGACAAACAGAGAGGATACACGAATGACGGATTGAATGCTCGAAACTGGATTCGAGGGGTTGAATTTATATCGAAAGATCTGAAACTGTAAGCCAGGCTTCCCATCGTTTCTCCCTCTCCTCTCTCTCTCTCTCTCTCTCTCTCTCTCTCTCTCTCAAGTATCCTTCTCCCCTCAACTTTATCGTCGTCGTGCTTAGAAGGATCATCACTAACGGATCAAAACAGCAAGCCCAGGCCAGTCGTTAATTTTGACTGACACGTAGGATCGACGTCGTTCCAATCTAAATTGCTTTGGAGTTTGGTCTCCAACGAAATAATAATTGTCCATGATCTGGATCCACGTCGATTAGAAGTGACGTATCACCTCCACCAGAACCCATACATAGTCGCTGATGCTTCCGCAGCACGCCCACACGATTCTGTACACGTGGCTCCAGCGCATCTCACCGTCATCAGACGGCTGTGGTTTCGACTTTGGACACCCATAGGTTCGTCCCGAAAACTATAAATTAATGATGCTTCTATTTTTATATAATTTTTTCGGTAAGCTAAGCTTCAATTATTAGTCATAAATAATCACCGTCGTCGAAATCTTCTTAAAAAAATATTTACTGATAGAGTGGATGACGGGACAACTTTCGATCCGCAACTGGCCACCGTCCATTTCCTCAGTGGATACTGGATACTGTCATTAGTGCGGGCCCTCTATTAATCCAACGACAGGCAACCACTCATTAGGGCCACCACATGGCTGGACCCACCACCACTGCACCATATTCGAGATGAGGACGGTTATTTCCAGTTTGAGTAGTAGTTTGTACAGATAATCAGAATATCAGATAGAGATAAACCAAATCACTAGCGTCCTCCTTGGGGTTGCTCCCATTGGGTGCCTGTGGACGGTGGACCCACTTAAAGCAGTTATAATCAGAACCTAATCCATGTGGCAAATATTCATTCGTCAATTTGCCAACCAAAAAATTGTTCACCATTGAGCTCTGTTGGGTCTATCGTTAACGGCTGATCAAGATTTAATATTAGCTCTTAATCAAACGGCTCCGAACATCCTATTGGTCCCAAACGGACACTGAGTGGACCACGCAACTGACACCACCACATTTGGATAACAGGGATACATGGATAGAAACCCCATAAACAGATTCTGCCGCTGTCTTTTAACTTATAAATCAATAATCTATTATATTACATTATCCAATCATTAACCAAGGACACAAAAAGATGCTGACCATAAGATCCAGATCTAACACGTGGACGGCGGGATGAAATTTTTCAACGAAGAATGTTTCTTCTCCTTCGGTATGTTGTACTTCACTGAATAATGATTGGACACGTGTGCGGTTAATTTTCTAACAGCAAGAGCACGACTCCCCACTAAGTATCTTGGGCCACTTGTAAATCATGGACTGAAAAGCAGTATCGTAGACAAGAGATTCTCAATTTGTCAGTTGTCTGCTTTTTCTGAATCACGTGTTTTTAGCCGTACGATGTGCAGAAAAGTTCGCAAAAAATGTTGACATATATTTTTTTGGGATTTCACGTCGCGTAGCACAGAGACTCAGACAGGAGCAATAGCCAATAGCCAATGGGTTTCGGCGTGAGGTGAGACCAAATGCGGGATGGTGATGTTTGCAGAAAACTCCCGGTGCTTCGCGACGCTTGGAGACTTTGGAGTCTCTCTCTACAAATTTATCCAGTAACGCAGGACGAGAGAAGTCTCGAAATCCCGATCGCCCAAGATATTTTTTGTTGTCGGCCAGAACGAACGATTACGCAAGTTTAATGAAGGGAAAATTGCTGAAGAGTACCGTGAATTTTAATTTGTGTCAAGTCAGTCATGGAATTTTAAAACGTGTCTCTATATTACCTTAAATTTTTAAATTGTGGTTAATAGGTCTCTATCGTTAGTAGGTCATTAGGTCATTAGGCAATACCAGGCACATTAAATAATTTTAAAATGTCTTTATGATATTTTTATGATTTTACCCATTTCGTCTAAGTAGGAAAGGGGAAAAAGGTTATAAAACCGGATAGGTGAATTTTAAAACGTGTCTCTATATTACCTTAAATTTTTAAATTGTGGTTAATAGGTCTCTATCGTTAGTAGTCATTAGGCAATACCGGTGCACATTAAATAATTTTAAAATGACAAAATTGCTCTTTATGATATTTTTATGATCATTTTACCCACTTCGTCTAAATGTTAAAAGTAGGAAAGGGGACAAAGGTTATAAAACCGGATAGGTGGTCAAAAAATATCATAAAGGATAATTTTGTCATTTTAAAATTATTTAATGTATACCTAACGTCACTTGATGATATTGACTAATGGTAGAGACCTATTAAACACAATTTAAAAGTTCAAGGTACTACTAAGACACATTTAAAATTTGAGAATAGACTTGACACAACCCCCAAAATTCAGGGTACTATTCAAGAATTTTCCCAAAGAAATCAACAGAATGGATTTGATACATATTGGGATCAACCCGAAACCCCATCAGATGCTCAAATACTCAACCAAGCCTAACAATTATACAAACTGAATCAAACTTAAATTATCTGTTTTGTTTGGTATGGACACAAAAACAGTTTGGTTCAATTTGAGATTTTTTAATATGATTTAAGAAACCAAATCAAAATATATTAATATATAATAAAGGGTTTGAAAGACATAACACAGAAAAAACATACAATCAATCAATCAACATCATAAAAGTAAGAACCAATCAAGAGGATCTTCACCAAAATTCAAGGGGGTTGTGATTGGTCAAAGCCTCTCCATATCATATCTTTTCTCGCATCATAGATTTTTCCTATAATAAAATAAATTCTATAAACTATGTTTGATGATTAATGGAATTGACCTTAAAATAGTTGGTATCATGTATTTTCTGGCATCATAGATTTTTCCTATAATAAAATAAATTCTATAAACTATGTTTGATGACTAATGGAATTGACCTTAAGATAGTAAAATATATCATTCTAACCAAATTTGATGCATACATGGTCTATCAATTACGATGGTTTAAGTTGGTTGGTAAGATCTCCTCTTGTTTGACACCGGATTGAGTCAGTGCAAAGTCCATTCGAACAACCATTATAGCCTTGCATTGGGAATATCTCTCCATTAAATAAAGAACAGAGGTACAGAAATATTCCCGATGAAAGGCTATAAAGACTGTTTGAGCAGTGTTGGAATAGGCCTTGCACTGACTGAAACCGATCTCCTCTTAATTGCAGTGAAGATTTGTGATTGAATCCCACCTGCACCAGGGTTTGGGGATGTATGGATTTATGGTGATTAGAAGACTAATTGTTACTTGTACAGGCATATTTGTTATTTGGACTTTTAAATGGATTAAGTCTAAACCGCATTGGATTGATTTGATTTAGTTTCAATACCAAAACAGTTTGGTTCAGCCTGAAATTTTTCTCAAACCTTATTTTATTGATTTGATCTGGAAATCATCTTTTAATTTCACCGAACTAGACCAGGAAACACCCCTGTACACATGCAAATATGCCAATATCAACGGGTCGGGTCAGTGCAGGTGTACTACAAGAAAAGAAAAATAATTAAAAACTAGGTTAAGCAACGTGACCTTTTATAATGAAGCAACGTCAGATGGAAGAATTTGAGGCATCGATGGTTTATGAGCAAGAAAGCTGGAAGAGTTATTGACTAAAACCTATTCAACGACAAGAAGTTGAGGTGAAGAGGATTTTACTTGTACAAGTAATTGACAAAAGGATACTAACAGACAATGGATTTTTAGTAGGCACCTAATACATACTTGTCAATGAATAAATATTTATTGGATTATCCGGACCGGAAGTAAGTGGTTGAGCCGTTGAGCGGGTCAATCGGACTCGTACGTGATCCGATCACAATTTCGATTTGGACTGACCTTACCCTACTTCCTGTTTTTCTCTTATTTCGTATTAAACCAAACATAATCTAAGAATAACTTTGTCAAATACTCCTTTTTCTTTTTTGCAGTGTTGATTGTCAAATACATTTTAGGCACAAGAAACGATGATGGTTTTTGCATCGGTGCAAAATCGTTTGGCTTGTTTGTAGCGGATAAAGTAAGAAGAAAATTTAAAAGGAAGTAAAACAGTAGGTAATAGTAAATTAGAATTGTCGATGATGATCATTTGGATCAAACCCATATATCTACAGGCTCTCCCATGCTAAGGAACTAATGTCAGTCGTGTGTGATGCAGCATGATCCGGGCACTCTTTATCTGGCAAATGCTTGGCTCCTAACTGACGACGAACGATACCTGAGAAGAGGAAGGTGAAGGATTCCTAGGGAGCTCACCCAGTGGGAATACTCTGATTTTTAAGTTAGAACTCTTAGAGAGCTGTAAGAAATGTAAAGAGAGCTAAGAGTGCAGATAGCGCTAGATCAGTTCAAATTACCTTCGCCCCTTGGAAACCGAGGCCTTTAAATACAGATGTTCTTGTCAAATCGGGCATAACCGCCACTGGCCCTCTGTCGCAGTTGTTATTTGCCAGGGCTGCGTAGGTAACCGCTGCAGAGTACTGCCCAATCAGATGAGAGACACGACCCGGAAAGGACAGACACGCCACCACCTGTCGAGAGACGTGGGTGCAATCCGCTGGACTGGCAGGGACTGCGCCGTCAGTCAGGAGATGTGGTGCAGTCTGACGGGTACGGTCTTGTCAGATAAGAAGCTTCCTGAAAACACCACATCGCTCAATAGCGAGTTGCCTTGTAGCAAGCTATCCCATAGCGAGCTGCTTTATAATGAGCTCCTTGAAGTATCCCGAGGTGATTCCGCTTGAGGTTGCCTTTGAGGCAGTTCTCTTACCTAAGTATTAGAGCGAGCTGATTGTCCAAGCGAGCGAGCTAGGATAGACTTAGTTTGGAGTGTTTCCTTTCAACATACTGGGGTCCTTGAGCTCGCGCTATAGCAAGCTCGTTCCGTGGCGAGCTATAATGTAGCGAGCTGACCTGCGAGGACTTTAACAAGCTCGTTACTCAGTTGTAACCAGGCTATCACGCTAAGGTGTTACTTATGCTAAGTCACGTCCATGTGTTGCCTTCTTAGGAGGTTGGGTCAAATCATCATCCATCAGTGTGCACCATGTTCTGTCATCACACTTTAATTCTCTAACAATCTGTACTATGTAGTATCAAAAAAAATTGTAAACTAAAATTTGCACTCTTTATATTTGTAATTTCCGCTCAGTTTTGAAAAGAGTACAAATACAAATATATATAATACAAATACATTTGATATAATATAAAATACAAGGTTTTGCACTCTGCATATTATTTGTATTCTTTGCAAATTGTGCCTTATGTGATTTATTAGGGTAAATACAAATAAAAAGTACCTTTTTGAGGTTCAACTATGATAACCAATCAAACAGTATCATAAAAGTGATAATCAATCTATTTATCAAAATTTAATCAGGGCCAAAGCTTTTTGGTACACGTTTACCAGCACCATATATAGTCTTCTCCTTTTTATCTAATTTTCATTTATTTTGAACAAGCTTATGTTTTCCTTTTTCTTGTTTTTGGCTGAAAAAATATCCCTCATTGCACTTATATTACTTTAATTCCCAATCTTGAGAGCCCAAATATGGGCTTAGGTTCCATTTGTTTGTGGTATAAATTGTTGTAATTTGTTTGGAGTGTGATTCAAAAGTTTAGTAGTATTAGTTTTGTTATTTTAACTTTTTGTCTTTTGTCTTTATTTGCACACACCCACACAAGTTACATACTCACATAAGCTTTGATCTTTGCCAAAAGTTTCAAAATTTTGTTTTCCTCCACTCTTGAGCCTAAATTTTCAGTTTGGTAGTTTGCTTGAATCCCTCATTGAAAAATTATAAGGGAAGTGTTAAGCTTATTACTAGGAGATGGCCTTTCCCTTATGGGGTACATTACATATGGTTTTATGGCTTGGGGTGGTTGGGGATTCTATTTCTAACCTGTGCATTAAGTAGTGGTGGGGTGGGGCATGGGTTACCTACCTATTTTTATAACTTCAAACACTTGTGCTTTTCATTTTAAACTTGTTTTAATTTTAAATTCAAACAAGTGATTGTTCATTTTCTTATTTCTAATCAAAACTACCAGTCTTGACTTAGCACCTCTTCGTCGCAACCTTTAATGGCGTCTTTTAGAAGAATCGCCACCTCTTTGCATTCATTTTCCGAGTTGAGGGATTGTTGTAATTCGTATTACTCAGTATTTTGAGTATACGGTTATTGAGTGCCTTGAAGGTTGTTGAATCTTGGAGCAGAATGTCTGGTTTCCTATATTGCACTGGACATTATCCAAAGGAAGCAAAGTTCTACTTAGAGACAGTGGTACAGACATGCATCAGCGGATAAATTTTCAAACTCTATTTACCTTTATATCCTATGCACACACAATATAAATTCCATTTGCATTGATGTAAAATTGTAAATGGATGAGAGTGCAAAATAACCTTATATGCAAAGGAAGCAATTCAAAAAATAAAAACTATAACAAAGAAACTATAATATTAATAAAATTTAAAAACCTTCTGTCCCAATTCAATGGAAGTAACCCAGTTGGCCAGTTGGCTCTGTGCTTATTCTGCGCACGTTATCCATGAACATCAAGTGGATACAACTGGTCCAAAGGGGTGGCATTAATGGATCGGATCGGGCTTAAACTTTCAAATTCATGAGAATGGATCAATTCCTTGGAAATTGGAAGCATATTCCTGAACCGAAGAAAAACCATGAGCTGGTTCCCCACATATTTGTGCAAGCAATGGGCTGGTTGACTTAGACCAAGGTCGGGTCTGAGTCAGCATGGGCCCACCCGGAAACGGTTTCCTACTAGCACATGAGCTTGTTTGAAATCTAGATGAACGAGAACAATGGTGGGACAGGGCATGTGAAGAAAGGCCACCGCTTGTTGCTCAGATGTGTTAAACAGAACATGTCATATGCTATTAGACAGCTAATATGCATGTAGCTCATAATTGTTTCATTCTTTTATGATGTATATTTTGTCAGGCTGGTGGGAGACTAAGAATGATGGTGATGAGGCCATGTTTTGGAAGTTTTAGTGGTAATAATGTAAATAGAATGAATGAATGTATGTATGTATCAGGGGTTTGGAATTAGGAAATGACCAACTGTTTTGGTTGTGCGAAATTGGAAATCATTCTCTTCCCTTCTTTTGGAACTGAGATTCCATTCTAACTGATTTTAATTTCTGTTTGGATCCAATTATATAAGGTCTGGATATGCAATATGTTTTCTGTTAATGATTGGATTGGGATTGGTTTTGGTTGTTAATGAAACTGATTAAAACTAGTTGCCCATTTTTTCTCTTTTGTTATAAAAGTTTTGGACTCAACTAGCCTTCAAAGGCCGTGGACATATGGACCTGACAACTCGAACTGACAGGCTCCATGTGGCATTGGTTTCAGGAGGCAAAACGACACCAAGAGACAGGGTCATTTCTCCCATCAACTCCGGCTCAAGGATATGCCAAACCGGATGCCCCCCCCCCCCCTGCACATGTGTACAGACATAAGATGGGTGACGTTAACACCCATGCAAGGCACGGACAATGGATGCAGATAGCCTATGCCCGCACAGGCCACGGTCATGTCCCCTTAGACTAGGATGTTCCTTTACTAATGCAAAGGATGAACAAAGGAGCAGTTGCAGCATAGCGATTGAGAAGAGTTCTATAGTCGAGGCCGATTTCATGCAAATGTAATATACTCTTTGTCCGAAGCCAAAGCCTCAACACAACCCACCAACCGATCTAGGTTATTGCAACCTCAAGAATGGGGGGCAAGTGATGTAGGGTATCTGGCCGACCTGTAGATCTTGACACATGGCATTGGTTGGATCCATCATGTGGATCTTAACACGTGGTGTCGGCCGGACACACCCTGACCATCCATCACCAATCACTGCCAACCGCCGCCACCTATTCCCAACTATTCCTCCTCTCAAGCAACTCCGACTATAAAAAGGGGCTCTCATATTAAGGTAGACACATTAAAACTCAAGCTCTAAGTCTCCTCTCTTGCTTGGTCCGATCCCTCAAAGCCCTCTGCTAGCTTTATTGTCAAAGCTTTCGCCCCTGGGATAACTCACAGGGCCTTTGACATCTTTTTTCTCTCAGTAGGTTGGACCCGTTGGCCTCATACGCTAGAAAGTACATTGATGCCCTCAGCTCCATATTTGGCAGCAACAACATTATTTATCAAATATGTATTGGCAGCCTATTCCATTTGTGATTAACAAGACACTATTACTCCTTCATTTTACTCCTTATTGCTTTATTTAATTACTAGCAAAAATTTGGTTAGGTTTGGGTTGATAAATTTGGAGTTTGACATCAGTTTGGATCCATGTCAATGTCTATGTTTACTTGTTTAAAGTTGATTTTGGATTGGCCCTTAATCCATCCTAATCCACCTAATTTATGCCATGTCAATGTCTATGTTTACTTGTTTAGAGTTGATTTTGGATTGGCCCTTAATCCATCCTAATCCACCTAATTTATGCCAATCAAAAGAGGTCCAAGAGGTAAGAAGAGACTTAGCAGATGAGAAAGATATTACAAACATTAACTATTGGAGAGTAAATTTTAAGAATGATCTTATTAGAGAATAATGATAGTATTTTATTGTATATTCCTTGCTTTTATATTGTTTCAAAATGTATACAACAAATAAAGCCTGGTAAATGACCTTGAGGTGAAGATGGGGTTTCAAGCTTCATATCACCTGCTGCGTGAGTTTGATTACTACTCTATCTCCATTCATTGTGCGGGTATAGCACCGCACATTATATTGCTAAACATGCTTGTTCCCTGTCCAGAGACCTTGTATTTGGTCTAGTGCTCCTCAGTTCCTATTACTTGTACTCTGAAAATTTAGGTGCAATGAAATTGACTATGAGCTTTAAAAAAAGAAAAAGATAGGTTTCAATTTGATGTTTGTGTAGCTTGTCAAATATTTGGTCATTTGGGGTTAACTACTATTTTTCCCAAAAAGATTTTATTAAATTGCCTTGGTCAGAAGTCTTACATTTTTTTCTGTTAAAAGTATTAAATAAGACTTAATAAAAGAAGATTATTGAAGTTATTTTTTCTAAGAAGTTGAAAGAATTATTGGCATTTTTTACAGAAAATGTTCTGATTATGGTTTTTGGTCTCTAGCCAAAAACCATTGAATTGGTCAATAGTTCATTGACCCAGGCAGTCAAACTATTGACTCTCTTGACCCGTTCAACGGTTTTTTCTATATTTCATTTTAATTAATTTTTTAAACTTCTTTTGTCAGAATGGGTCGTTTGTTCAAACCAGATAGTCGAATCGTTGACCTAGAAATTGGTGACCAGAATGTTTCCAGTTCTAGGTTGTTTTTTAAAACATTGGTTCTTATGGCCTATTCCATTTGTGATTAACATGACACCTTGTCCTTCATTTTATTCCTTGCTTTATTTAAGCACTAGCAAGCAATACAAATTTAGTTAGGTTTGGGTTCGGTAAATTCGGATTTTGACATCAGTTTGGATCCAAATCAAGGTCCATTTTTAGAGTTGGTCTCGTATTGGTCCTTAACCCAATATACTCTTTCTAATTTATGTCCCCGTTTTATTACAAAAATTCAAATGAGGCTCAGATAGATTCAAAAGTAATGCAAGGATTTAGTGAGGAGGGAAGATGTTACAAACATCGACTCTTGGAGAGTGAATTTTAAGAATGATCTTATTAGAAAAAGTAACAATAGATTTTATTAAAGAAAATTAAGACCTGAGAGGGTTTTTATTGTAATTGCTTAATTATATTTTCAATAATTTAATATAAAAATAGATAACCACATGTGTAAGAAATGAGAGGAGAGGGGTCCTTGTAATCATTGAGGTGAGAACACCTTCGGCCTCCCTCTTTCCTCTATATAATATAGACATGAATATGGGAAGAAGGGAGATTCATTGGAGAGTAAGAACATTTTAGTTAATAATGAAGAAGTGCTGCTTGTCAAACATTTTAACTGATTCCCCCATTTTCTCTCTCAATAAATGTATCTTATGCAAATAAATAACTTTTTTGGTCCTGGGAAAAGTGTAAAAAATGCATTCTTATGATATAATCTCATCTGTTTTTATATGTTTATTAATTTATATATGAGCCAATATGATTATTTTAAAATGTTGTTAGAAGATTGGAAAACATGGCTAACATTTGATGGTTTTAATGATATTTACGATATACTTTTACCAAATTTGATATAAATTTTACAAATGCTTCATAGGTTCAAGTTTAAAATATCAAGGTTATTTGTAAATTCGTTTTATTAAAAAATGATGTTTTATTAGTTTTAGTTTAATTTATTATTGCTTTTTTAATATCTAAATCCAATCCAAGCCCATTCTGAATAAGATTAATTATATTTGAATTCAAATATGAACCGATCAATTTTCTTCTATTGGAAGAACTAGTAGAGCTGTTGCATTCTTCTCTAATCTAGCTTTTTTTTTTTTTTTTTTGAAGCTTCTTTAAGATAGTCTTTGGATTGGCCACACATCCACTTCATTATGTTTTCTTTGTAATACATCACCATTATCATGATGATATAGCCCAAATGATGCTCATTATTGAATAGTCAACCTTCAAAAGTTTAATCATTCAAAATTGGGGACTGATTGGGGCACCTTCCAATGGCACACATTCTCCTAGTGGAAAAAAAAAAAAAAAAAAAAAAAAAAAAAAAAAAAGGTCATTAGTCCAATGAACCCACCAAACCTAAAAATGGTAATGGGGTCACTCCTCATCCCCGTAGGGATCCTCATTCTCTATGTTTTTTTATAATGTCAATCATTTTTTTTTATTTAAAAAAATTAAAAATAAAATAATTAAAATTTGCAATCTTATTAAAAAAGATTTAAATATATTAAACCAAATATTTAAAAATATTAATATATAGACATATGTACACATATATACATATATAGATGTATGCGTGCATATATACATATATATTAGCAGGGTTCAGGGTCCCCACGAGGTGGGGAGTGCTCTCCCCATCCCCACCCGGTCCTTGCCAATGGGGATGAAAATTTCCCCATCCTCGTCCCCACAAGGAGGGATGATCCCCATCTTTTGGAGTAGGTCCCCACAGAGATCGGGAAAATGGGGAAAATTGCCATCTCTAATCAAACCCGTGGAACCATAGGTTCTCCATGATAAGATCAATGGACCTCATGTTTATCCTATTTTGTCCTCAACCTTAAAACCTAAACCCTAAATTTAGTGTGTGAAATGGCTTTGGCTGGACATATGTCCTCTAACCAAATAGAGCCAAGTATTTTCCTCTATGGTAGGGTTACAGGAAAAATGGTGGCCAAGCTGGCAGCTGAAGCTGTCTGCAATGCTCTCCCTGTACGATACATCAGTTCACATGAATTCATGTAACACTAGAAGTGCCGAAGGCATGGTTGTATGGACTATGGACTAACATGTCATGTCGAGAGCCCATGGACAATTAAGGGTCCGTTTGGTTTGCAGTCAGATCGGAATTTGAATTGAAATCTTTTGGAATCAGAATTGGAATGACCTATTCCCATAATCTGTTTGGTTCAGACAGGAATGGAAATGGAAATTGGAATCAGCAGAAATGAGATTTCATTCCCAAGGGAGGGGCAGGGAATGGCCATTCCCTCAAACGGGGGAATGCTATTGTAGTAAGAATGAGAATGGGATTCCGATTCCACCCAATCAAACAGTTGAAATCGGAATAGCCCATTCTAATTCCAATTCCAGACATTCCTGCAATGAACAAACGGGAGCTAAGGTTTTATCAAGGGATACATGGATATTGGAAAATTCAGACAAGGGTTGATCCATATATGATTCAATTATAAATGGATCAAATTTGGATCATCGTTAACCAAATCGGGTTCAAAATTTGGATCTGGACAAACAGATCCTAAGTCACACTTCAGAAATGGAGATAGGTGTGATGGCAATCAGAAAGTAGACAAGAAGATGGGGAAAATGGGCTTCCTGAAACCAAGAAAAGACTTATGAGATAGGCATTGCTTTGCTCCTTTTTCTGTGAAGTTTCTGGTTGGAGTTCGGGGGCTGCGGTGACTCGGCCTTAATCTCAACTATCTGGGATCTTAACCCTAATCCTATCCTGTCATTCTGCTCTAACATCCATAAATCTTATGTATGCAGATCATTGGCGTGTTCAAGAGTGGTTATGTAGCCTGTTGTATGCATCCTTGTTTGTCGCAGATATGAAATAGATGTCATGAAGGCATGCGAGGGTATAATTGAGTAGTTGGGCTTATAGTGGGCCAAAATAGGACATCTTTATGGCCCTAGAGAATAAACCCATATCCACTGACCTTAGATCTTCTCCAGTAGTATGGGTCACGGGCTAGTGATGAGGTAGGTACTCTTGACGTTGCCCCAAGAAAAATCATATCTTGGGCCTTTATCGGCCTAAATAGAGTCACGGAGCTAAAAAAAAAGGACACTGAACCAAGTGACTGAACGAAATCAGTGTTTTCGAACCATCGTCGATTTGAATGATTGCCGGGAATCATTCAGGCAATTTGTTTCATTTCATTCTTAACCCGTTTTTTGGCCATTAATTCATTTCATTCGAACAACGGTTTTTGACTATTTTATTTTGATTATTTTTTATTTTTTAAATTAGAACAGGCTATCTGTTTGAACTAGACTGTCAAACCGCTGATCCAGAAACCAGTGGCCAAAGCAGTTCCGGTTTTGGGTCATTTTTTACGTGGTTTTCAAAATCGGACAGTAAGATCGGAAAAACTGGAAACCAGTCAAGTGACCGGTTTTATTTTTCCCTAAAACCAGATTTTTGCCAAAAACATTGATTTAGTCAACAAACCACTGACCCGGGCAGTTGAACCGTTCAATGATTTTAACCATTTTTTATTATTTTATTTTTTGTCAAAATAGACTGACTATTCGACCCAGGAACCAGACCCCTGATCGGTTCATTATTCGGATCGATTTTAAAAACCTTGATTTTTTAAAACATTGGACGAAACCACTCAAGTGAGGCATGGGCTGAGGAGTGCATTAATCTTGATAGTACAAAAAGGCTCAAATGGACCATAACCCCAAGGTATTGGTTAATGGGCTTAAAAGAATTTGGGTTGGATTGGGACCTCACTCAGAAATATATATCATTCGTCACTTTTTCACTTTTCTTTCTCGGCTTCTTTCTTCTCGTGAAGCAAAAAATAGGGGTTAGGGGCAATAAAAGAGGAACTCTAGCAGGCCGCTTTGCTGCACATTTAGCTACCAACTGTATGTGAAATCAGATCCAATGATGCAATGAAGCCAGATATGGACCTCAAAAATACCAGATCAATTTTAATTGGACCAAAATAGATCCAGCCCAAATCCAGCCTTGTTAAGATCCCATCCGGCAATCCTGATATGGACCTCAAAACACTTTGACCAATCACCCCCAGATGAATTTTGATGGAAACCCAATTGGTATTGGTTACCACCCTTTACGATACCAGTTGATTGGTTATAAGTTTTTCTATTATTATGTCTTTCCGGTATTATAGTCAAACGCATAAATTTAAGATCCATTGCTCTAAGATTTTCGTTATCATGTAAACTGGCAATAACTTTCACTTTCAGTAGTTTGGCTTCTCTGTATACCTGCATTCTACAGTCCATTAAGGCTGCATTTGGGATTCCTTAGTTTCTGGATTTATTTCCTTTTTGTGGTTAAAATTCCCCTTATGAATACTGAGTTTTTAACTGTAAACAGAAGATAAGTCCTTAAAATAAGAAATACCAAGTGCAGCCTAAGTCTACATTTAGCATGCTTTTAGAGAATTAGGTTTGTTTAATTTTGTGATTTAAAAACAAAAATCATTTGTAGGGGTGCAAGTAGGATACCAGATTTGATAATTTTACATTGAAACAAACTGGGTCCATTGAAATTTTAACAAAATCCCAATTCGACCACTAGATCATCGGCCATCATTTTTTTACGTTTGGATGTATTAAAATTACGGGAGCTAATTCCTTTTCTAGACTCAAAGCACATTCTTAAAATTTGATTCATTGGAGCTGAAAAATTTTAGCTTAAAAAATAATCATTTGGCTCAAAACTCATTCTTCAAAGACTGATTCTTTGGAGAATTTTAACCGAACATAGCTTAATTCCTTTTTAGTCCCATCCGTGCAAGCTCACAAGAAAATTTCTAAACCATCTCTCTTGGAACCTGAAATTAAGTTAGTTAAAACTTAAAATAATGCAATGCCACAAACAGTTACATGACTTGTTACACATGGAAGGGTCACAATGTTGATCATTGTTTGAAAGTTTCTATTCAGATTTTGATGAGAAAAGAATAAAATAATGTCAGAGATGATAGCATTAAATGTCATATTTATTCTTATGAAAAGGTACTTAATGCATTATTTTTCTTAAAGGACAAAGATATTGAAGAGAATCGGTAATTAATACTACTTTCCTTGAGAATCAGTTTGAGAGAGCTTAGCTCCATATTTGAAGAAGCTACCTTGAGAGACCTGAATAGTTAGCTGTGTAAATAATTATACAATTATCAAATTTGGCTTTTTCAGGTGGGTTCCACCTTGTAAAGCCAAAAGCCACAGCATGAAAGCCCTCCCAGGCACTAAATATTAATTTAATTTGAATTTCATATTATCATTATGTTAATTAATTTATTTATATAATAGAAAGAGGATAGGAGGTGAAGGATCCTCTCACCACAGATTGGGTAGAGTTTGGATGAACCACAAACAAAGGTGTGTAAAAACTGACTAAAAAAACCAATCAAGAATAATAAACATGCATGTGTTCCGTATACGTGAGACCATATATGCGTACAAAATACAGTTCCGATCAGGTAGGTACAAAGTTGTAAGCATGGTAAATGAGTACTTAGAAATTTTTTTGACACATGTTCCTTAAATTACCTCCAACCTACCCTTGAAAAAGATTAATACCCACTTCTGAGAATTATCAAAATATTTATCAAGTGTTCATTTAATGTACTTACTTTGTTGTGCCTACTAGATCCGGTCCCAAACAAAATATTAATGTGTTCTCTCTTGATTGGTTCCATAGCCCATTGTATACACCTTTGTTTATAATTCCTCGTGTTCCAACAAATACAGGCCTTGACCTTAGGTTGGGACGGGCCTGGGCTTCAGGTTTAGGTCTTTGGGTTGGGTTCCTATTGACCCTTAATCTAGAAAAACCCACCTAAGTTGCACCCCTAGTAGAATTTTAAATATTTGAACAAATATATATATTGTATCTCTATTACACCTACTAAAGTAGACATGAAAATATATCATTCTTATCACATATGACCGACAAATCTTCCTGGTTTTATTTTGTCTCTTTAACTATTTCTATTATATGATACCGGGGGAAAAGGTATCATACCTGAAAAAGTGATAACTAATCAACGATATCATAAAAGTGGTAATTGATGTAGCACAATCCGGTCAATCCTAACTGACGCTCGCGTGGCTCCTGAGAGGTACCTGAGACGAGACGAAAAATGAAGAACTCCCAAGGAGTTTTCCGACGGGAACACTCCGATGCTTAAGTTAGAGATTCAAGAAGAAGTTTTCCTTCTGCCTTGAGGGCTTTTATAGGGACATTCACATTAGGTCGGGCATAACCGCCACTGGGCTCTTGCCACAGCCGTTACCTACCAGTGTTGCGCAGGTGGCCGTTGTGGTGTACGCTTCGCCCGGATGAGTGACACGTTTCCAAAGTGGCAGGCACGCCTTTGCCTGCCGAGAGACATGGACGCAGACTGTCGAAATGACTAAGATTGCGCCATCAATAAAGGATATGGCGCAGTCTGACCGGTACGGTCTGTCAGTCGGAAGCTTCCTGGAGGGCGCTAGTGTGGCTCGTTCGCGAGCTATCTCATGGCGAGCTGGGAACACTCCAGGATTACCCTTGGTGAAATTGGTCCTCGGAATGACTTGTCCGTTAGGGAGCTCGGGCAAGCTAATAACTTTAGCTCGCAAGCTACAATTGCCTCGGAGTATCTCTTCGAAGATAGCATGGGGAACCTGGAGTACGCCTTGCGGCGAACTCCTCCCCTTGTGAACTGTAACGTAGCGGACTGCTTCGTGGGCCCGTCACTTGGTCATTCTGGGCTCCAACGCTAGGCTGTTGCTCATGCTAAGTCAGCGTCTACGTGTCACCGTTTCATAGGTTGGGTCAAATCATCCTTCATCAGTTGCCCCCCACTCCTCGAGCTAAGAGTATCACCCTAGTGCGGGGAGTTTACGAAGTGCGATGGACTGATTTGACCAAAATTCGAACTTGATTGACTGCCCTCATTAAATGCATTTGCGAGAATCAAGAGATTTTCTGACTTTCTTGACTTTTTGGATTCCGAAAACGTGTTGAGGTGGTCTTTAACTCCAAACGTCGTGCGGCTGCGACTACCTTAATTATGGAAGACGTGCTGCCAATCGCCTTTGGTTTTCAAAAGGCGTGCGGTCAGGGCGCCCACAAACCATTTGAACTGCTTTGATCCGAGCCGTCAATTTGAAAGGGTGGAGACTATAAATAGGGGGCCCCCTCGGGCCCTATTTTCTCTCACGCCATCTTGTTGTCTTTGGATTCTAAGGTCGCGCACTTCACCTAGTCTACCCGAGTTCCTCAGTTTGCTCCATTTCGTCTACTCTGGTGAGTCTCAATCGCTGTCAGCCATGTCTGGGTACCCAAACCATACCTATCACAGGGACGATAGCCAGGATGATGATGCTCCCTCGAGCTCGAGGGGAGCCTGGGAGCAGATCCCGGAGGCTCGGGAGGCCTCTGGTGACATGGCATCTACTTCTAGGGAGAGGGAGCCTGATACCTTTGGCGCTTCCTTAATGACAGTGGAGAGACTCATGTCTCTGATCCGCTACTTTCGCCTCCCTAGGGACCTGGTTTACAGCCTCCCTACCGGCAACTTCCCTTGGGAGCATGGTCCCAATGACATAGTAATCTTTCAGGAACAACTCAAGGCTGGCTTGCGTCTCCCCCTGCACCCCTTGATAGTGGAGGTGTTGAATCACTTCAACGTCACCATTGACCAGTTTCATCCCAACGCCATTCGAAACATGGTTGGGACTATATCCTTGTGTCACGAGTATTGCCTTCCTTTGGACCTTGATATTTTTGTCTCTATCCTTTGTATAAAGAACGCTGCTCCTGGGGTTCCTCCGGAGAGGCGCTTTTATTACCTCTCTCCCTACCGCGGCTATAAGCTCTTGTACGAGCTACCGAATAAGATTCCCGCCTGGAAGCGGGATTACTTTGTGGTCCGTAACCCCGAGGGGTGGCCCTTCCCCACTGCTTGGAGGGGCGCCATCCAGGACCCCGGGGCCGAGCTGGACCCTGAGATTCGGAAAACGATGTTGTCCTGGGCGTCGGTAGGCTTTCTTTGCTTGGACTACTTGACCGAGGAGATGCTCGTGCAGGTAGACTTAAGCCCGGGTAGGTCGGCTTTTTAGGTCGCGTAGTGCCTTGTGACAATATTGTGCACACATGTATTTTTTTTCTTGTCGGGCTAATATCTTGTGGTCTTTTGGCAGTCATCATGTCCAGTGCCGATTCACGTCGCCTTCTCTCAGGCAGCCAGAGGCGCCATGTGAAGAGGACGCGCCCTGACCGGGCCCCTCCTTCGTGAAGTACTGATTTCGGGTCTGCCGAGCCGGTTCTACCCTCTCCTCCGCCCGAGGTTCCGATGTCCCCTCCTAAGGGGGCTAGTGGGATTAACCCTGGGGGAAACGAGCTCCCTCAACTGGGGGAGGCTCCCTGTAATCCCCTTCAGCCCTGTCCTTACCCCCGATTCCTAGAGGGAAACTGAGAAGGGGTAAATGATTATTTGGTGGGTCGAGGGAGGACCCGAAAGGCGAAAACTAATGACGAGATCACTCAGTGGGGAAACATGGAGCCTGTGGATCTCTCCGCGTTTGCCTCTGCCCATTGCATGGTGGTAAGTGACATTTTTCCCTTTCTCTCTCTTGTTTTGCCCTTTTCCGCTGTCCTCTGATCTTCTTTTCCATCAGCAAGTGAATTCCGCCATCTGTGTCATGACTCTCTAGATGCGCATCCATCGCGTCGACACCCTGACCAGCGGGCTGACAACCAGAAGCTCTAGGGCGAGCTCGACCGGATTCGGGGTGAGCTCCACCACACCCGCAAGGGGAAAGAGTCTCAGGAGTTGCTCGTCCACGACCAGGAGGCTCAAATTGCCCGACTTTCTGAAGAGATCGCTCGTTACAGGGAGGAATCATCGAGGATGGTGGCGGAGAGGGAGCTCCTTAAGCAGCAGGTGCGGGACTTGGAGTCCACTCTTCTAAATCGGACTCGAAACTTTGATCAGATGGTGGAGGCTGAGCGAGAGAAAGCGGTCTAGGATTTTAAAGACTTCTAGGAATTTCAGGACCTCCAGGCGGAATACAGTTCGGGTTCGTACCGCTCAGGGTTTAAGCTCTGTCGGTGGCTGGTTCGGAAGACGTTCTCCGGACTCAACCTCGACGGCTTTACTATGAAGGGTCTGTCTCCTGAGACGGCGAACCAAGCGGAGGAAGATGAGCCTGACTCTCCAGAGGATGAGGAGGCGGATCCTTGAGGCGACGTTTCTCTAGGCTTTTGGTGGCTTTCGGGTGCCGTAAACCCAGTCTTTCACAAGTCTTTGGTTGGGCGGTTGTGCCCTGTGATAATCGAACTTTTCTCAAGTTGTTTAGCTTGGTTACCGCACTTGTTATTTTTCTTCTTTCTTTTCTTTTCTTTTTTTTTTTTGAAGTGACAATGAAAATTCTTTCCTTCTCCTGAGTATGATGAACTCCCTTTATTTTTGCTAAAGTGATCTCATCATTTGAGCTATTAAAGCTACATGCCGAAAGTAGGACTCTTCGGTAGTCGTTATCCCGACTTGTCCTTTAACGTTTAAGGACAAGTTGGTTATTCCGCGAAGTGATTACCATATATGCCCAAACTATGCATTGGTTGGTTATTCCTCAATTCAACCAACGTATTGAGACGAGCTATGCTTCGTAAGGTTTAAACCTGAGCTGCTTACGCCTTTGATATTTCATACATTGCCTTCGCCACTTGAAGTGGCTAAGTCTTTCTTGATGCCGAGGTCTTTGTTAGCTCAGTGTTTTGGCCCTTAGGCTGAGGGGGTGACTTGTAGTCTGCCCTTGAAATTTGCCCATGCCACGAAGGTGACTGGGTCTTATAGCGCCGATGTCGTGTTAGCTCGGCATTTTGGCTCTTAGGCTCTGGGAGCGGCCCGTGGCCTACCCGGTTGTTACAGGTAGTATTGTCTCAAGTTGACGATATTCCATGCCCTAGGTACTTGTTTTCCTTCAAGGGTCTCGAGCTCGTACGTTTCTTCTCCGAGCACTCGCTTCACTCGGTAGGGACTTTCCCAGCTGGACCCGAGCTTGCCAGCGCCGGGCTCAGGTACCATAACTTTACGAAGGATCAGGTCGCCAACGCAGAGCTTCTGCCTTTTGACCCTGGCGTTATAGTACCGAGCTACTCTCTGCTGGTAGGCTACGGTTCTGATGTACGCGAGGTCCCTTACTTCGTCAAGTAGATCAAGGTTGGTATGTAGCTCATCTTTGTTCGTCTGTTCACGGTATGCTTCTAGTCGCAGCGTGGGCACTTCGATCTCTGTAGGGATTACTGCTTCAGTGTTGTAGGTGAGATTGAAGGGTGTTTCTCCTATGGCGGTCTTCTTCGTGGTCTGGTACGCCCACGGAACACTAGGTAGTTCATTTGCCCACAATCCTTTAGCTCGGTCCAACCGTGCCTTTAATCCGCGGAGGATGGCTCTGTTCGTGACTTCTGCCTAACCGTTTGCTTGAGGGTGTGTGACTGAAGTAAAGTTCTGTTTGATTCCCATGTCTTGGCACCAGTCTTGGAATTTGATATCTTCGAACTGTTTGCCATTGTCGGAAATCAGTACCCGAGGTAATCCGAAACAGCATACGATGTTTTTCCAAAAGAAGTTTTGAACATTTCGAGTCATGATTGTTACTAGGGGTTCGGCGTGTACCCACTTGGTAAAATAGTCCACTGGTACCACTAAGAACTTCCTTCCACCCGTTGCTGGCGGGAATGGCCTGAGTAGATCGATGCCCCATTGTGCAAAGGGCCACGGGCTAGTGAGATACTTGAGGTCGGCGGCGGGTTGGTGGTGAATATTGGCATGTCTCTGTTTTTTGTCACATTTTCTAACGAGCTCAATAGCATCTACCTTCATTGTTGTCCAATAATACCCCTGTCGAAGTGCTTTTTGGGCAAGGGCCCTGCCCCCCAAGTGCCCGCCGCACAATCCCTCATGAGTATCGCAGAGTACGAGCTCAGCTTCGGTAGGCCGCAAACAACACAGATAGGGGAGCGTGTAGGATCTCCTGTACAACCGCTTGTCTATCATGACGTATTTGGTTACCTGGCGCTGCACCCTTCTAACTGCATTGTGATCTGCAGGGAGAGTCCCGTGTAGCAAGAAGCTCGTGAGCAGGTCAATCCAGCTCGGCTCTGCTTAAACAACGGGAGCGACCTCCTCTGCCCTCCTGAGGATGCTCCTCATCCCAGCTTGCGCTTGGCCTAGCTAGGAGAGATGCCACACTGGCTACTACCTCACGGGGCTCAAACTGAACCGGCCTAGGAGCTTCGAGCTCACCCGAACAGGGGACCTCGCGCTCGACCGGCCGAGGAGCTTCGGAGTTGAACGTGCACTCAGCAATGAAATCTACTAAGGCTTGGGCCTTAATGGCAGTTCACGGCTTGTATTGGAGGTCGTACTCACTGAGCTCAACGGCCCACTTCGTCAACCAACCAGAGACATCGGGCTTAAGCAATGCTTGCCTCAGAGGTTTGTCAGTGAGGACGATAACAATATGAGCTTGGAAGTACGGACGGAGCTTCCGAGCTGCGATTATCAGTGCGTATGCTAGCTTTTCCATCTCCGAGTATCTCATTTCTGCTCCCTGCAATACTTTACTAACATAATAGATGGGTCGTTGGACCCGATCTACTTCCTTTATTAGTACCGAACTGACCACTTCGTCGCTCGCTAAGAGGTACAGTTCTAAAACATCGCCCTCCTCGGGCCGGGTTAAGGTCGGCACACTAGCGAGGTATTTCTTGAGCTCATTGAACGCGAGCTGTCTAACGGGTCTAACTACAGGATCAGTGTTCATCTTGTGAGTTATGAGTTCGGGGTCTATACCGGGCATCTCTGCCATGAACCATGCAAAAATATCTAAATTTTGAAGTAAAAAGCTTACCAGTTCGGATTGTAGGGGCTCCTGGACGGAAGCACCGATCTGAAGCGTCCGAGTTGGGTCTGCTGCTGAGGTCGGGACCGCGACTGTTTCTTTCGTGGGCACGGCTTGCTCTTCACCTTGCTTCGTGGGTCGCTCTAGTTCGAGGTCATCGGCCACCTTGGTTTTCCCCTTCAGGGCTGCAACATAGCACTTGCAGGACTCGAGTTGGTCGCCCCACGCTACTCCTACTCCGAAGTCTGTTGGGAACTTCATAGCCAAATGGTAAGTGGAGACCACCACCCGTAGGACATGGGTGATCGGTCGACCTATTATGGCATGGTAGGGAGAGGGGGTCGCAACCACCAAGAAGTTGTGTTCGAATCTGACCACACAAGGCCATGTGCCAACCTCTACAGGTACTGTTACTTTCCCAAGGGGACGGACTTCTTCTCCGCTGAAGCCCACTAAAGGGGTGTCTGTAGGCTTCAGGTCGCTTCTCTGCAACTGAAGCTGGTCGAACGCAGCTTTGAAAATGATGTCGGTTGAGCTGCCTGAGTCCACGAGTACGCGCCTGACCTCGAATTCATTGATTCTTAGCTTTATTACGAGTGCATCATCATGGGGGTAGTGGACCCCTCGCGCATCGTCTTCTATAAAGAAAATTGGGTCTCCCATCTTCGACCACTTTGGGGGGTTCTGTTCTTCCCGGGTGGCCTCACGAACTGACGTCCGAGCTGCTGTTGAAGTGCAACTCGCAATGATCAAACCTCCCACTATCATGTGGATGGTCCCCCGAACTGGCCTCTCCTCTGGAGGCTGCCTCTGTGGTTGTAGTACGCGCCTGACCTCGAAGTCATTGATTCTTAGCTTTATTACGAGCGCATCATCATGGGGGTAGTGGACCCCTCGCGCATCATCTTCTATAAAGAAAATTGGGTCTCCCATCTTCGACCGCTTTGGGGGGTTCTGTTCTTCCCGGGTGGCCTCACGAACTGACGTCCGAGCTGCTGTTGAAGTGCAACCCGCAATGATCAAACCTCCCACTATCATGTGGATGGTCCCCCGAACTGGCCTCTCCTCTGGGGGCTGCCTCTGTGGTTGTTTGGCTGGCCTGTTGCTGGACCCGGGAGCATCTTTACCGTGCTCCCCTTTCCGACCCGCTCTATTACTATTGTTATTATTATTTTGTACAAAGTTTCTCAAATATCCGCGATGGATGAGTTCCTCTATCTCGTCGCGGAGGTTATTACAACTCTCGGTACTGTGATCGTGATCTTTGTGAAAACTGCAATACAGACTCTTATTTCTTTCATTGGGATTCTCCCGTGGCCACTTCACGTATGGGGCGTCCTTGATTGTCATCAGGATTTCTGCCCGCTTCGCGTTCAGTGGGGTGTAATCAGCTCAGTCCGCTACAGGAGCTCGGAACAATTGACCCGGCTTTGCCCCCCCGAACTGTTTCCTTTTTCTTTCGACTGTCCCCTTGACTACAGGCTCTCCTTTTCTCTTTCTTTTTTTGGGTGTGCCCTCGCCCTTCTGTTGATCTCCTCTTCGGTGGCTATAAACTTGTCCGCAAGCTTTAGAAACTCGGTTATGGTCGCGGGTTGGTTGACGACCATGTACCATTTGAACTCTTTGTGTGTCACACCTTTCTTGGCTGTTGCAAGGCGTACAGCGGGGTCCAGGCGCGGTATCTGCATACAAGCATCGTGGAATCGCTTGATATAGCCCCAAATGGACTCTCCTTCTCTCTACACTATGCTGAGGAGGCTTTCTTCAATTTGTGGGCACCATTTGTTGGTGACGAAGTGAGACGTGAAGGTTTGTGCGAACTGCGCTCAACTTCTTATCGACCCAGGTGCCAAATTTTGGTACCATGTGCAGGCGGCTCCTCTAAAAGTGGTGGAGAAGGCCACGCACATGCATGACTCACAGGCTCTTGCCATGTGCATTTGTGACTGAAAGGCATCTACATGATCATTCGGATCAAATGACCCGTCGTACTTGTCAAGAGGAGGGAGCTTGAAATCTTTGGGCATCGAGACTGCCTGGAGTTCGGAAGACAGGGGGATGGAAATGAGAGGAAGGGAGCTTTGACCTCAGTCGAGCTTACCTCTTCTTTGCCCATGTGCTTGGGCAAATCGCGGGTGACGGATCGGCGAGCTTGGCGGTGGCGTCTCTGCCTCTTGGTGGGCTCAGCGTTCATGCTACTCACCGCTGCGCTGTCCGGAATGGTTTGCGCAGGAAGAAGTCCGGTCTACTGGTGATGGCTGTGGACAGAGGGGTCCTGCTTGGAGTCTGTTGCTAGGATCTTGAACCGGTTTTCAAGGATCAGGGTTCCAAACTTCGACTATCGAGGTGATGTAAACCTGCCGAGTTGGGGTCCTCCCGACCTGTTCGCCCGCGGCGAGATTGGGGTAGCCGGTCTCTCCCGTCTGCCGCGGGGGGAGGCCTGATTTTTTGGGAGATTTTGGGGGGCCTCTCCTTGGCTGGAGGGGCGCTCGCTCTAGCGGCGAGACTTGGCTTGCTGCGAGGCTGGGCACTGAGGTGGGAGCTGAGGCTGCTGAAGCTGAGGTTGAAGCAACTAGGGGAACTGCTGCTGATACTGATACTGGGAGACCTGGTGCAGTACGTGTTGTTGATAGAGCTGAAGTTGCTGGAACTATTGCATTTGGGCCTGCATGGCCCCCACTCATTGCATCAAGTCTTCCAGCTGGTTTGAGCTAGTCGCTGGGGGCACAACCGAAGGTTCGGTGAACGTCATTCCGACTGTAGCAGGGAGTGGGGCGACGATAGGCGCCACTGTGCGAGGCACATTCAAGCTGGGGATTCCGTCCGCTGAGAGGGGGACGGTGAACTATCCGATACAAATAGTAGGAAGTTGGGGTTGTTCCCTGGAGTTGTCCATTTCCGTGCTTCGTCCGACATTGCAAGAGGAAGCCATGAGCATTGGATTGTTTCGATGAAGATAAGAACTATGAAAGTTTAGAGAGAAAGGCCTTTTGAAGCATTTCCCATAGACGACACCAAATGATGTAGCACAATCCGGTCACTCCTAGTTGGCGCTTGCATGGCTCCCGAGAGGTACCTGAGACGAGAGGGAAAAGGAACTCCCGAGGGGTTTCTCGATGGGAACGCTCCGATGCTTAAGTTAGTATTGTGTGCAAGAAGCAAAAGGAGAACGAAGGCTAAGAGTGAGGATAGCGCGTTATCACTATGTTCAGGAGGTCAGAGATTCAATAAGAAGTTTTCCTTCTGCCCTGAGGGCTTTTATAGGGACATTCACATTAGGTCGGGCATAACCGCCACTGGGCTCCTACCACGGTCGTTACCTGCTAGGGCTGCGCAGGTGGTCGTTGTGGTGTACGCTTCACCCTGATGAGTGACACGTTTCCAAAGTGGCAGGCACGCCTTTGTCTGTCGAGAGACGTGGACGCAGGCTGTCAAAAGGACTGGGGCTGCGCCATCAGTAGAGGATATGGCGCAGTCTGACCGGTACGGTCTGTCAGTCGGAAGCTTCCTGGAGGGCGCTAGTGCGCTAGTGAGGCTCATTCGCGAGTTATCTCGTGGCGAGTTGGGAACACTCCAGGATTACCCTTAGTGAAATTGGTCCTCGGAATGACTTGTCTGTTAGGGAGCTCAGGCGAGCTAATAACTTTAGCTCGCAAACTACAGTTACCTCAGAGTATCTCTTCGAAGATGGCACGGGGAACCCGGAGTTCGCCTTGCGGCGGACTCCTCCCCTCGTGAACTGTAACATAGTGGACTGCTTCGTGGGCCCGTCACTTTATCGTTCCGGGCTCCAACGCTAGGTTGTCGCTCATGCTAAGTCGGTGTCTACGTGTCACCGTTTCATAGATTGGGTCAAATCATCCTTCATCAATAACTAATTAACTTAATATTCATCAAAATTCACGTGTAATTATATTTATTCGAAATTATTCTGATATTATACCTTTCCAAACATCATAGACATTAGCTATTCATAATTCAATTAAGCCTAAAGCCCAAAACGGAGCATTTCTCCTTTTAATTTCTATTTTAGGGGATATAATAATACCACGTCCATTACTTGCAATTCTACCCATATGAATTTGCCAAACCTAAATCTATTTAACGTTATGTATTTCATCCTTAACGTTATGGATCTAATTCGGGTCCTATCAAGGAGGCTTCTCACTTGTCCTCTCGAAAAAGACTTATTTCTGCATAATATCACAACACCTTTCCTCGTAACGTGTTACAACAAAATTGACTTTTATTTTCTATGAACAAATTAATCAAAGTTGTCTCAGCGATCTTACCTATTTGAGAGATAACCAGATTTGTATATGAACAATAAGCCCTTTTTGATATCGGCTACTGAAATAAGCAAGTTCAAATTTTCATAATACCAGTTCTATAAGAAAGCATTACTGAGCATTTAGGAATCAGATCGGATTCAGAAAAATCCAAATCCAGTCCAATTATTGAAAATTAACATCCGAATCTAATCCAAAATTCAATTGGCTTTAAAGGCTTCATATTCAAATTCGAATTAGGATGGTTTTGGCTTTGATTTGGATTTAATTCGACTCTACTTTAATTTTTTAATATACAGAAAAAATTAAAAAGTTAATTACTTTTCAACTTTTATATATAATAAATTAATATAAATATAGCATACTGAATTTGTTATATATCAATTCAAATATATTTTTTTATAATATAATTGGATTCAGATTTTAATTGGAGTCAAACCCAAATTTGATATCTAAATTTGATTACATAAATATATCATCTGAATTCGAGATAATCGGATTGAGCCTCAAATTTTCAGGTATCATTGACAGACCTAACTACATGTGATCGGTATTCATAAGACCAATTCCATATTAAAGCATTATCGAGAGCTTGTTGTTCAAAACATTGCTTATGCTTGATCTTGTAAAAACAATTAGTAAACTTTTATGCGTTACTATAACTTGGGTAAAGGAGTTAACAATATTCAAAAATCTGATTTCGAATTTGAGATTCAACATAATCGAATCGAATCCGAATGACTTGATTCATTTAAACAAATATTCAAATTCAATTGATTATTTAATTTTTATATATAATATATGAAATATTTAAACATTTTATATAATTTATATATATATATATACAACAATTAAATTATATAAATAATTTATATATTTATATAAATAAAATATTTATTGTATATGTTTATTAATTTCTTAAAATAAGTAATCATTTGAATTCAAATCAAAATAAATATTCAAATATTAAATCAAATTTGAATTTGAACATCTATTTTTAATATCTGTCAAATATCGCATCGAATTTGAAATGGTCATGACACCTCAACACTCCATTTGATAGAAATCTAGTTATAGGGGTTGATGTGGAAATCTATGGCAAAAATGTCCCTGACTCCTTGACACTCCATTTGATGGATCATGGAATTGGATGGTCTTAACACATTGACATATATACCATTTAACAAATGGAAAAAATGGTCTTAACACCTTGATAGGCCATGAAATGTTATAGACACGCTAGGCAAAGTTGGCCCGACCAAAAATACGATTTAATAGATGATGGAATTGGTCTCGAGACCTAAACACGCTAGGTAGGGCTAGGCCAATCAAAACTAGGATTTTACATTTTTTCCTGGTAAGGACCGCTATGATGGTTCATGTGGCCAATCAGGCACCATATGTTATGGGTGAATAACGTAACATGTTTAGCGGATGACAGAATTAGTCTCGGTACCTATACACATCACACAAGGGTCGGCTGACCAAAACTGTTAATTAGCAATCTCAATCATTAAGGATAAGCATCGTCTTTTCGGGGCGGATATAGAAAACTATTTAATGGATAGCGAAATTGGTTTCGATAGGTTAGCCAAAATTGTGAATTAAAAGTGTTAACCCTTACAGACCATTATGATGGTTCCAATAGATGGATTGGCACTATATTTTTACAGGTAGATGTGGAAACCAACTTAACAGATGATGGAAAGGGTGTTGACACCTAGACATTCTTGACTAGGTTGAATTAGTCAAATTTGCGATTTTGCAATTTTAACGGTAGGGGAGGTTTTAGTTAATGTTGGTGAACACCCATTGTGACTGACATTCTTGACTTGGAGGTATTCTTGACAATGGTAAACACCCATTGTGGCTAGGTTGAATTAGCCAAATTTGATGGTTGATGTTGGTGAACACCCATTGTGACTGAGTGTGAGGAAACTTAATGGTAATCTAAGATAATAGTGTTCACCAATTTCAACCATTGTCTAGTGTTCACCAACATCAACCATAAAAAACAATGGGTGTTGCATGGAGAAATATTTTTATTGAATATGCCAAACTACATATTGATTATTCTAAGGGAAAATGTACATATAATTAATATTCCTCAACAAATTTCCAATTTTCATGAGGAAATGAAATAAAAACCTTAGGAACATAATCATCCTCCAATGTCCCTTGTTAGCCTTTGCTACAAGTATTCAATAGATAGATATTTTCTAATATTCTTGATGAATTATTTAGATGGAAGTAACAAAGAAGGGGGCTGCCAGAACATCCAAGGGCACAAGCGAGGTTGAGGGAAATCATATATTCGAGACTAATGTCATTACACTTACACATTAGGGATAAGTTCATCTCATTCTTTTTTATATTTTCCTTACTTTGTTTAATTTTCTCTGTGTTCTTGGTTTTTTTTTTCCGGTATTTTCTTGTTTTTTAGAGTTTAGTTTTTGTTTTTTTCAAGTTTCATAGAAGTGAAGTAGAAGGTCCCCATCTTGTCATTTAGTTAAACAATTTTTATTGTTTTAATTGGGACTTGAAATTTTATTCCCAACATATCAATGAAATTAAATATCAAAAAGAGAGTGAAAAATATATTTCGGTTGTCGTATTTAAATTTTTGAACATATACGAATTCAAACTTCAATTTCTTGAATCTTATCTAATAAAAGTTTCTAACATTTATGTTCTACAAGAGAAGAGGTTGAACCCTAAAACTCATTGATTAATTGGCCCTTCTTATTTATTTTCTTCTTTTTTGAATTGTTATTTGTTAGATTCATTTTCCTCAACCCTTTTCCTAATCCCTATCGGATCGGTAGAGAGAAAAACGAACCTCCATCCCCAATGAAGACAAGCTCCCTATCGAGGACTCGAATACTTGAATTCTTCTTTTTTTAATTAAAAGTTTTCTTTGGAAAAATAATTTACTCAAAATAAAAAAAAAATCATTAATTTAAATTGGTTTAGCACTTGACTATCATGAGGCTCAATAGAAAACACGAGGCTCAAGTTTAAACTCAAGCTCAATTTAAACTAGAGACCTAAGCTCAAAATTTCAGCTTGACTAAAAAGCTTATATGTTGAGTTCGAATAAGCTCAAGCACAACAATGAGTCAAGCTTCATATGAGAAATAATATGTATATATATATATATAATTATACAAATAAAAATTAAAAAGTATCCATATAAAAATAATTTATTACTATAGTAATAAAAATTTAAAAATATTATATATAATATAAGATCAATTAGGCTCTGATGCTGCTCAATCCGAGGTGGTGCACGAATTGAGGAGAGCAACCAGATAGTCCTTGCTAACGGGGTGAGGCCAAGCTACAAGGGCGAAGCCGCGCTTCAAGACTTGTGATCAAGAAAGAAGTCAGAGGCCCGAGGAATTATTCCCAGGTAAGTATTTCGACGCTTAAGTTAGTAAGAGGTGGTGGGTGGTCAGGCCAAGCTATGAGTATACCGGTCCGAGCTAAGTAGTAGTACGAGTCTCAAAAGTTGGATCCCTTACCTCGAGCATGGAGTCCCTTTTTATAATCGAAGATTTGTGTCCTGGTCGGATTAGGCTTCCGGGGTTGTCGGGGTGAGGTTAACCACCGAGGTATTTGGGATAGAGTCTCATTCCTCAACGGAGTCATCTTTCCTTATTCCTCCTTATTTGCAGTTGTGCTCATCCATACGATGTGTAGTTGACGTGGCTGGAAGGATAAGATAGGGGGCCACAGTAACAACATAGCTCAGCCGAGCTAGGCCAACGTGGCAGAGCTAGGCCCACGTGTCTCGCAGGGCCAGCCCAACCATGACCCGAATAGGTTCATAAGCTTCAAAAGTGTCCACCATTGTCATCTAATGTCGACAACCATCAACCTTGGTCAACCAACATCCACCACTATCAACTAGCGGAGCAATGGATGATGCACCTTCATTATTAAATAGGAAGATGTTTATGACTATTCTTTATAAATTATTTGAATATGATTCATAGGTTGGACTAGGCTTTGCCTCTATATTAATAAAATACATTCAAGCCTAAGCTCGAAACTGGTTCAACCATCGAGCCTAGATCTTGAGTCCAAGCCCGACTTGGTGGTACCTAAATATATGTGAGCGAACTTGGTGATGGGCAGCCAATGTTTATGTTTGCTGCAAACCTACATACAAAGTGAAGAATAACAACCACATAGAGAAGGACTTGAGACACTAATCCACTTGAGCAAAGACCAAAAGGAACAATTGAATATGAACTATGCGAAATAACTAGAGGTACTTTGTCCTTCTAGAATTTATAATTTTGTCATGTATATTTCAACATTACAAGACAACATTATATAAAGGTCTATCCAAATATTTTTTTTCTTGCTTAGAGGTGGGGAACACATCAAACTTATATATTGGGAGCAAGACTAATTCGAGCCCCTCCAGATTTAGACAAGTGTCTCAATGACCAAGGCAATTTACACTTGATCGTCCAACCTACACCAAGTCAAATGAGTTTCCATTGACCTAGTAAGAGTTGGAAATAGGATCCAATACAACCCAATATAGTGACATCTTTACGCATAAAATTTCATTTTGCATGGAAGTAATCAACCAAATAATTTTCTTTTTATAGCAAATAATAATAATAATAATAATAATAATAATAATAATAATAATTTAAGAGACAAAAACCCTCTTGTTTTTGAAAGTGTTGCATAAAGATAACCATGAGATAATTAATATTCTATCAACATGTGCCTTGTCACATGGCCATTGGATATTCCAATATGTGTTAAGAATCAAATGAGGGCCAATGGTCACTCTACCATCATCTCTTACTTGGCTACTTAGAACTGAGAGGAATAAGTGCCAATCAATCTCATTTCTTTCATAAACCTTACATAATCAATGATTGCAATAGGTTTAATTAATAGGTTGGTTATCATTTCAATTCTAGGCACATATTCTACCAAGATCTCATTTCATTGGTAGACATCATATAAATATCGGCATTGGAGATTTATGTGTTTCCCTTTAAGACGAATCTCACCATTTTTAATCATCTTGAATTCTTGATATCAACTTGGTTATCATTGAATATCTTCATAACTTCTATGAGCACATTAGGAACTTTGAGTTCTTCCAATAATCTCCTATTCCAAACCACTTCCGATGTCATAAAGTTGTATGCAATAAACACAACTTCTATGTTAAATTTAACTACACAAGCTTGTTCCTTTCTTGTCCATGAGACAATACCTCGTTATAAGAGGAATAGGCACCCAGTTATGGATTTTCTATCATTGGGGTCACTTACAAAATCAGCATCACAATAATCCAATAACTCTAAGTCATTTGCATGATAATTTAATTTGAAATGTTTTGTAAACTATAAATACCTAAATATTATTAATAGTTTTTCAATGTGTTTTACCTATATTATTTTTTGTCTACTTACAAGAAATACAACATATGAAATATCTTGTCTTGCGCAAAGCATTGCATACATCAAACTACCAATAGCTTGAGCATAGGTTCACATTGCATTTTATGCATTTTATCATTAATAGGAGCCATAACTTTATTTAATTTGGTTCCTTTACAAATTGGAATTTCAAATTCATTACAATATTTTAAATTGAATTTCCTTAAAATTTTTTATAGGTAATGCTCTTCTGAAAAAAAAAAAAAAAAAACGTTAATGTTTTTGTTTTCTCATCTCTTCATATCTTAATTCAAGCATATAACTAGAATCACCCATGTCTTTCATTTCAAATTGGTTTCTAACCAATGTTAGTTTCGTTAATTATAAACACATCATTACTAGCGATGAAAATGCCATCTATATATAATGAAAGAACCACAAAACTATTCTCAATATTCAAAGAATAAATATAATGATCAAATGAATTAGGAATATCTCCAAGTTTTAAAATTGTTTCATTAAAGGTATGGTACCACATCCTAAAGGGTTGTTTTAAACCATACAATGGTTTCTTTAATGTATAAACTTTATTCTCTTATCCCTCTATTATATGACCTTTGAGTTAAGTCATGAACATTTATTCATTCATCTTTTCATTGAGGAAAGTAGTTTTCACATCTAGTTAGCACAAATCTAAATCCAAAAAAACAATCAAGGACATTAGGATTCTAATAGAGGTAAACTTCACAAATGAATTTTAAGTCTCCTCATAATCAATCACTTTTACTTTGGTGTATCCTTTTGCTACAAGTCTTGATTTATGTTTTTATACTAACCCATCATCATTAAGTTTTTTTTTTCTAGTATCCATTCACACCCTATAAGCTTTTTATTTTTGGGTAAATCAACCAATTCCCAAACATGATTTTTTATTTATTCAGTTTAATTCTTCTTTTATGGGTTCACACCATTTTTCCTTATCAAGCGCTTTCATTACACCTTCAAATCATTTGAATAGTCAAAAGATTCCTCATTTAAGTAAGAATAATAATCTTTCAGTTTTAATGAAGGAAATCTTTCTCTTTGAATTTTACTTGGGGTGTCATTATTATAGGATACTTGTATTTTAGGTGCATTTTTAGCCTCTATGACTTCTTTATTAATTTCAAATAGGCTATGTAATTCCTTATTATCCTCAATTTGGTATTCTAAGAAAATAGTAGTTCTAATTTTTATTAATTCAATTTTTTCATCAGATTTATGATTAATGAATATGTACCTTTTACAAATTTCATTATATCTTATAAATATACACATACTCTTGATATTTAACTTGTTTCTTTGTTGATTTGTCATTCTTCATATGCACTAGCCCCCCAAATTTTGATATAACTCAAATTTGATTTTCTACCGGTTCACATTTCATGTGGTGTTAAACTATTTACTTTAGTTGGAACATTGTTTAAAATATATACAACAATATCTAAAGCTTCTCTACGAAAGTGTATTCCTAAATTTGAGTGAAATAATATTGATTTCACCATATCTAATAAAGTCTTATTTTTCCGTTCAACTACTCTATTCTATTGTAGTGTGAAATGCATGATGAATTAATGTATTATTTCATTTTGTGTAAAAAAATCATTCAATAGGTTAGAGATATATCATCCACTTTTATCACTCCTAAGAGTTTTTTCCCTTCCTAATTGGTTCTCTAAAAGTGTTTTGTTTTGTTTGAATTTCTTTAATATTTCAGATTTCATTTAAATCAAGTACACAAAACCAAATATAGAGAAACCATCTATGAATGTTACAACATATTTCATAGCACTAAATATTTTTACATTCAAATGGGCCATATACATATGAATATACTATTGTTAATAATTCATCTGATTTCTTTCCTTTCTTAAAAGGGAGTTTAGTCATTTTTTCACTAATGCATGATTTACAATATTTAAAATTTATTTTTGTTTTGAGAATTATGTCATTGGAACTCATTTTCATCATTTTATCCTTATTTATGTAACAAAGTCTTATGTGTCATATATATATATATATATATATGTATTCTTATCCATATGATTTGGAAGTAACCATTAAGGATGATGGTTGAGCTTTTCTTCTTCTTCCTTTCAGCCTCTGAGCTTGGCAAAGTAAGAATTTTTATGTTAACTTCTCTTCCAAACAGGTTTAAAGTTGTTACTACTGAATTCCAAGGTGGGAGGTTGTCGAGAATAGTGGATACCTGAATTTTCTCAAGAATAGGATTTTTAGCGATTGCTAACTCTTTCGTAATTACATTCATTTGGTGTTTCATGCATCGGTGGGGTCCCAATTTTCGAGGCATGCCCGATTTTTAATAATCGGATGAACAATGAGATACATGGGCATTTGTTGAAATGCCTATGTGGATCTGACGTGGCACCATTTTTTTGAAAAACGGCCACGGTTCCAAATATCCCCTAATATTCCTTCAACATGCGGTTAGTCACATGATCATTGGATAAGTTCAAGCACAACAATGGGCCAAGCTTCATATAAAAAATAAAAAAAGTTTACATGTAAAAAATTATATGTATAATTATATATAATTGTACATATAAAAATATTTTTTATTATATATAAATTAAAAATATTATATATAATATAAGCTTCATTAGGCTCGTGGGCTTCAAAAGTGTCCACCACTGGCATCTAGTGTCCATAATCATCAACCTTTGTCATCCAATGTTCACCACTATTGACCATCGGAGCAATGGGTGATGCACCTTCATTATTAAATAGCAAGATGTTTATGACTATTCTTTATAAGTTATTTAGATGTAGACCTACTCACGGGTTGGGCTAGACTTTGCCTTTATATTAATAAAACATGTTCAGGCCAAAGCCCAAGCCTAACTCAACCACTGGGCCTAGATCTTGAGTCCAATCCTAACCCTCATATAAAGCTTGAATCCCAACCAAAAAGATGGGCAAGAAGATTTTTTTTTTTAATTTTTATTCAACAACAAAACTGATTTATTTATAGTTAACAACCTCAAAACCCAAGAATACTAAAACATCTCGTAATAACTTGAAGAATAAAAAGAGAATAGGAACAAAGAAAAATATATATTTTTATTATATAAAATGTTGTCGAGTCAAGCTGGTCTTTTTTGAGAAAGCCCAAGCCCAACTTGAAATAAAGCCAAGCTTAGTGTTTTGGGCCTAACTTGAGCTCACATGCCTAAAATCTTGTCCAAGTTCATCCATAAACAACTTGGTTAGGTTGGCCATCAATCTACCCAGCCCATGAATATGTCTATTTGGATGGAATGAACAGAGAAAGGATTTGCTAGAACATCGACTCAAGAAAGTGAGTGTGAGGGGAAAGATTGAATATCTCAAAATACAAATTGATTATTCTATGAGAATGGTACATGTAGTTAACATTCCTCTACGGGTTATCCACTCTCATGAAAAAAAAAAAACGGAACAAGAACCTTAAGAAGATAATCATCCTCTATTTCCCACCATCGGCCATCAGTAATAGTTGCCACAAGTATTCAATAGGTAGATATTTTATAATATTCTTGATGAATTACTTAGGAGGAACAAAGACGAGGGTTGCTGGAACATCCCTTGATGCAAGTGAGGAAGGGGTGGGAAATTGTATATCTGAGACTAAGATTAACGCCGTGGCACCCATACACCAAGATAATTTCACCTTCTTCGTTTTTGGTTGTTTCCTTACTCTAGTTGACTATTTCTAATCAGTAATATTAATTAATAATGAATAGTCAATTATTAATTAATCAATAACTATTAATAATGTTATTAAATAAAACCGAGTTCGGTTGGAAAGAAAACACAAACAAACCATCCCCCATCTTATGACCACTGCCACCAACAACTTACATTTTCAACCCCATAACTCTACACTTAAACCAACATGCATCCTCCTAGCTATACACATATGAGGAGACAAATTGCATCTCTAGCGTACTTTCACGTTAAGAGGAGAGAGAAAAAGATGGTGAGCGTCAACATTTGTGACTTCGTGACAACCAAGGTGTAATAAGACAAGGATAAAAGAAAAAGAAGAGTCACTCGCTACTCATGCTCCTTTCTTCTCTCAACCGACCTGAATACGGTCATCTTCTTAACCCAAATTCAAGCATGCCATTCGCTCAACAGAGCGACGACAACAATATAATAGGGGTGGTCGAAATGCTAAAATCGACTGTTTCCTCACCCATTTCAATAAATAAATAGTGTAAATAACATAAAATGAAGAAAAGTATTCAAATAAACGAAAAGAAAAACATACATCGGTTGCCAATCACAGCCATCAGTGAGGGAGGGGAGTTAAGCCTCCAACCATGATGAAAAGAAAAAAAAAAAAAAAAAACTTTTGGAGTCAACACGTCCAAACTGGTGATGAAACAAAAACCGGATAGGACTATGTTCAAACAAATAATCAGTCCAAGAAAACGCAAAAAAATAAAGGAAGGAAGAAAGAAAGAAAGAAACAATCACAAATGGTAGTGATAAAAAATCAACTTCATTGAGCATTGAACAATGACCAAACACATACATGTATTGAACTTCACTGCTTGGGCAATGAACCAACCCTACTTGCAACCTAGTCCTCTATAAACAACAACATTTTGAACAAGGGCATCAATCTCTTGAAACAAGGGTGTCTGACAAAGGGTTTAATTAGGGTTTACGTAGAGAGATAAGAGAAAGAGGGAGGAGAAAGGCAGTGTATCAACAAAATGCCATCATTCTAGACCTGTTCATGGGCCAGGTGGCTCGATGGGTTGGCCCGGCCCCCGGATGGGCTTGAACACGCAAATGGGCCCACGGGCTTAACCTCAGGCCAAAAGCCCAGACACACACAAGGAAAAGAAAAGATTTAAAATCAATTACAAGCCCCTTAACCAATGGAACCGATTGAACAGACTAAATAAAGGAAAATGCACAATTAGAAAAAAAAATAGCCTTCTCACTTTGGTATTTCTTCCAAAGTGAACCTAGCTGAATTTGGTTGTATCACCAGAGAATGGATGTTGTGCATTTGGTTGTATCACCAGAGATAACGAAGATGGGAAGCATGGGTATCACATCAATAGTGTTGGCGGAACTATGGGCTCGAAATGTTGCAAAATCTGATCCAACCACCTTCCAAGTGCATCTCACTTTTGAAGGAGTGCAAATCAATCGATCCTCCACATCGCAGATAAGATACAACCACACTCACCATGAAGGAAATGTTACAGTGGATTGGTTCATGTCAAAGGGTCACTATACTAAAAAGGGACTAACTACTTCTTTCCCCTAGGAACTCTCCTTTTTAACTTTCCTAGACCTAGTTAGCAAGACCCTGACTCGATGGAGTTTGTCTATCTAACCCTCTCATTGTACCCCCCCCCCCCCCAAAAAAAAAAAAGGGAAATTGTCTAAAACTCACTGTGAGTTTTCAACATTTATCTTAATTAAACTCAGCATAACTTTTCAAAATCTATACTACTTTAAAAAGTACAAATAGCCTTAAGAATATTTATGGAATTTTGTGATGACAAAATTTACCTCTCTATATTTATATCTATTGATAAATAAATGAGGGCAAATAGAGTAATTAGTTGTTGATGTTAAATGAGTTGAAAATAGTAAATTTTAAGATATTCAATGCATTCAATTATCTCTAATTAAATCTAACATTTAAGGTATTAATTTGCATTCACCTTTATTGAATCATATATTTAAGGCTTCTTTGTTTCTTCTCATCATTAAATTCTATAATTAAATACATATACAATAAATTAATAATTTTAATAACATAAAAACTTATAATTTTAAAATCTACGTGAAAAAAAATAGTGTTTTCATCTAGGTGTTGTAAGAAATTTAAACCATTTGGGTCAAATGGGCCAATCCATGTTGCCACAATTAAATAATAAAATCTAAAAATATATAAAATGCAAAAAATATAGAAATTAAAAAAGAGAATGTTTTTAACATCATATGTTTGACATATTAAACAATAATAAGTATGATAAATAATGTTTTAAAATACCGACCCGGATGCCGATTTGCTTTTGCCTTCAGGTCAAAGGTCACCAATTCGACTGTCAAGGTTAAACAAGTCAAACCGCTCTGCATCAACACTATGTGTGTGTGTAGATATTTTATCAATAAACTAGCGAGGACCCATGCAATGCACAAGATTTACTAAAATACCCCTTATAGTTTCATGGATTTACTAAAATCTACCCTATAGTTAAAATTTTACTAAAACACCACTTATAATTTGCAATGGGTTTAACAATCTTCCATTAAATGACAGTGAAAATGATAGTGTTAACCCTAATGTTCATTTAAATAAATTTAATCAAAAGAATATAGAAATAAAAATAAAAATAAAATACCAATTTTGCCCTTTATAAGACATGAGCAACCACTCTATTGGCTATATTTGGTTAAATTTGTTTTTTGTATAGAAAAACGTGTTAAGGGTATTTTTGGAATAAAAAATATGGGCCTAATGGCAAAACAAACACTCCTTAATGAAAGGTTTATTAAGTAAATAAGTTGTAAAATATATGGGATGTTTTAATGAAAACTATAAGGTATGTTTAAGTAAATATGTAAAACTATAAGATGTGTTCTAGTAAATGACCCAAATAGAATCACATAAGAGTATACAATTGTTTTATATTTTTAACTTTTTAAATAAAAATTAATAATTATTCATATTTAATATACTACTTTTAATAATTTTTTATAATACAAAATAATAATAATAATTAATTTTAATTAGGTTTATTCATCAAATTGATGAAATTGGCCAACCCGATCAACTCGATCCAAGTTGGTCAGTTTTCTAGTATTTTAGGTCGGTTATGGTTCAAAAATTTCCCAATTCGACCAAATAGGATAAATTTCACTTTGACCATTTGTAAGCCAACAAAAACTGAACGACCTAACCATGGATATATATTAACATTTTACATTTTAGATATAAATTTTGATATGGAAAAATGGGAAATTTTCCATATTTCTTAGTCTAAAATATTTTATATAATAAATCTATTTTTTAAATTTATTTTTTTAATAATTACACTATAATTTTTAAAATTAAAATTTACTTTTTAAGTTTAATTCTTTTGAACTGACTGACCAAACCAAAAAATTGACCCAAATAGACACAACCTAAGTGGGTCAATTTTCACAAAAATGTTAATCGATTTCAGTTAACCAATTCCCCAACCCGACAAGGCCAATTTGGTTGGCCAAATAGCCTACGACTTAACCGAACCAACTCACCAACACTCATAATTGCAGCTAAATTAATAGTCTCATCTATGATAAATAACAATAGTTTAATATTCATTAATTATTGAAAATTTATAGTAAAAATATACAATTATTAAAAATATATTCATAATGAAAAAATACAATAATTACAAAAAATACAATAAGTACTAAAAATATATTAACTTTGTCAATAAATAGTATAATCTCAAATAATAGTTTAATTCTAATAAATATTAATCAATAAGTTATAACAAAAATACAACAAGTACAATAAATTAAATCTAATTTAATCTCCAATAGTTATTGAAAGTTTTCTATTAAATAACAAAACAAAATAAATTTATACATAATCATTGAAAATACATTTATCACAAAAACAATAAATAATTACTAAAATACAATAAATATTAATTTTAGCATATATAATTATATAATAAATACAATTTAAGAGTTTAAAATTATTATTAATAAATATTATTTTTTTGAAAGTTATTTTCTCGAATTATTACTTAGTAAAAGTGAAATTAGTTATTTTACAATATTCTATAAAAATATTAAGTTATCATTAATTGTGATATTATGTTATAATTATTTTTCTACTTTTCAGAAATTTTTTAAATTTATTGCATATTTTCTTTATTTTAACTAATTAAAATCTAGTTATGTTAAATATTTTGTTATTTAAAATACCCGGTTATTTAAATACTTAAATAATATGTAAAATATTTAAATTTTGAAATATTAGTTATTTATGGAATTTAATTATCCATAATATCATAATTTATACTATTATTACATAATTTCATTACTAATTTTGTAATATATTAAATTATTATTAATTTCAATATTATGTTATAATTATTTTTTTTTGCTTTAAAGAAATTTTTAAATTTATTACATAATTTCGTTATTTTAACGATTAAAATCTAGTTATGATAAATATCTAGTTATTTAAATATTTAAATAATCTATAAAATATTTAAAGTTTTTTATTATTTTAATTTTATTTATTTAAAGATATTACATATTATTAAACTTTGGAAAAACATTTAAATTGATTATCCAGAAACAAACATAATTTAAATTGTTAGTACATAATTTCATGATATATTTTATAAAAACACAAAATTATTTATTAGTTAATTTCGCTTTTTAACTATTTAAAATATAGTTATGATAAATATTTAGTTATTTAAATATTGAAATAATCTATAAAATATCTATTTTTTTTTGTTATTTGAATTTTATTTATTTAAAGATATTACATATTATTAAATATTTGAAAAACATTGAAATTGACATTCCAGATAAACATAATTTAAATTGTTAGTACATAATTTCATGATATATTTTGTAAATATATAAAATTACTTTTTGTGTTTTTAATAAAGATTTTAAAGTTATTATGTAATTAGAGATATTTCATGATATATTTTAATTAATATTTTGTAAATATAGATAAAAAGTAAGGGAGAGGATAAATAGGAATTAGAGATAATTTATGAGAGAAACTCTCTACTAAATTATAGATAATTTTGGAGATAAATAGGAATTAGAGATAATTTAGAAGATAAATAGGAATTAGAGATAATTTTGGAGAAAGTTGGGGAGGTAGTTTAGGAGAAATTTTAGGAGAAGAGATTATTTAGGTGACTGGGAAGTGCATCTCATTTGTTGTTTCAAAAATCACATGGAATAAAAAAAAATGAGAAAATTTATTGATAGCTTATAATTATGTTTTACATATATTACATATAATATATCTACATGTTACATTCATCTATGTTTTTTAATTCCGTTTTAAATTTTTTATTTATAAAAATATTAAAAATTGCAATTTGGGGCCAAAAATGTTTTTTTTTTCGCAAAAATAGCAAGGCATTGTGCATAATGCCCTTGGGTCGTATAAATCTTGAAAAGTTAGTAAAACGAAAAAAAAAAGATAACCCCTATTGGACATCGAATTGCAAAGTTATGGTTTCCATAAGTTTGCACGTAAATTAAGTGTGCAACTTGCGGCTTAGTTATTCGGTTGAAAATGTTAATGGTATCGCCCAAGTTAGACAGTTTTTTAACCAAAATGGGATGTTTCAATAGAACCAAACCTAAAACCAAGGCCAAGTGACGGTTCAATTATACTAAACAAAAATAAGTTTGAAATGATGAAAATTGAATGCCAAAATTAAAATCAACCTAAAAATGAAATGATATCATAGTCAAATAATAAAATTTTTAAAATAGAAAATACAAAGAATCATAAAAATAAATATTATACATAAGATATAATTTTATCAATAATGGAAGCGTAATACAAAATTTAATGTCAACCTATAAATAAAACTATTTTTCTTTTTGGGTCATTGGCTAGTGGTTTGGGTCAAATGGATTAATCGATGATATAATAGTTAAATAATAAATATTTAAAATAATAAAAAAATGAGTAATCAAAAGAGCATATAAAAAATTATATATTAATTATGTCAAGCAAAAATTAAGTGCAATAAGTAAAAATTATGTATATAATATAGATGAAATATATAATTTAAAATTGATCCGAAAGCAAAGCTATTTTTTTTATTTAAATGGTGGGTCAACGGTCCAACTTTTCAAAGAAATTCTTTATGCCATAATTGAATAATAAATATTTAAAAAAAGATAGAACGCAAAAGGTAAAAAAGTATAAAGTTTTGTCAAAGACATTTTGGAACATTTCTAATGTTATATAATCATCATATTAAATGTCAAAATAAAAATTATTTTTATTTAGACAAAAATGGAATACAAAATAATAATAACAACAACAACAACAACAACAACAACAACAACAACAACAACAAAAACAACAACAACAACAACAACAACAATAATAATAATAATAATAATAATAATAATAATAATAATAATAATAATAATAATAATAATAATAACTGTTATTGTAATTTAAATTTTCTATAGGTGCACATTTAGTACAAGTATTTAAGTTTACTTTTAACCATATTGTTACTTTTATTAATTTTCAGTTTCTATAATAATTATGATATATCTAAAATCCAAGTAATTAATATGAAAAAAAATCATATGTGCAATGCACGTGCTTAATTACTAGTGTCTAAAACTCATCATGTCAATAAGTTTTTATTTTCCAAAACTTACCTTCCGTTATTGCATTGTTAATGCTTCTTAACAGAGATGTCCACATTGGCATAAATATCAAATTTCATGACCAAATTAGCCTTGGATTGTGAGTTAGAGGAAAAGGGTCTTTTTCGATTTTCAATTTTCATGTTTTTTTTTGCATTTTTAGTATTTTGTTATAATTTCCAATGTTTTTTATAAATTTTCTATTTTCTATAGTCTATAAACTTTCCTGTATCTTTTGTTATTTATTTGCAATTTCTGTGTTTTTTCTATAATTTTTGGTGTTTTTTTCTACAATTTTTATTTTCTGGTTTTGTTTTTCAATTTCTATAGTTTTTATAAATTGAAAATAATCTTTTATTTTGTTCACAATTTCTATAATTATTTATCTTTTTTGAAATTTCTGTGTTTTTATGTATTTTATATTTGAAAATATTTGTTGAACCTTTCTAGTTTTTCATGTCTAATTATTAAAACATATGTATATATTTTATATTTTTCTATGAAGGTTAAAATGGTAATATATTAACACCTGTTAGTTTGTTTAACGTCAAGTTAGTGACATGGTGAGTTTTAGACATTTTGAAAACTTGTGGTGAGTTAAAGAGAAATGCTGAAACTCAAGGTGAGTTTTAGACAATTTCACAAAAAAAAAAAAAAGAAACTATTTGGGCCTTTGGTTCAGAGGTTATATGGTCAGATTTTGTGGTTCAAACCTTAGTCAAATGGTTTTTGGGTTCAAAAATCAGACCCGGAGCCATGACCAATACCTAGGTCAAATGGTCCGACTGTCCAGTCCAATTTTCAAAACCATGATTGTTACAAAACGATACATGTACTTGCCTATTTTAAACTTGAACTATGATATTATATATATAATTATTATAGCATTTCTTAATGCTTCCTAGCATATCCTAATAATTTGCACTTAGCATAAACTATCAAAACATATTTTTTATATGCACATGCCTTCTTTTTAGTCATTTGAGGTGTACATTTAATTTTATTAATATATTTTTGGAATTCATTTGAGTTTTTGTAACGTATTATTACTTTTTTTTTTCACTATATCCGTATGAATCCAAAGTGTATCCCAACATGTATGTTGCTTTTATGATACTTTGAAGCTGTAATGTAAGCTTCTTAAGTTGAGCACTTCCAAATAGGCTACAACTGGAATGGTATTTGTTTGTCTAAATTTAAATTCAATTCATTTAATGGTGATTGGACCACTTCTATCCAATCTAATATGAACCAATTATATTCAATTATATATATGCTTCAAATTTGGGTGGAGAGAACAAATTGCTTCCAATACTATTCCAATAAACCATTGCAACCGTACATTAACTACATCTCCCTTGTCATTCATAGAGAGGTATTCCCAATGTACAGTTGCAGTGGGTGGTTGTTGGTTGGACCATGTTAGGTGCGTCCAATTGATACTTGATAGCACATCTGAACTCTTCAAATTTGTATTCAGTCTTTTTTTTTTTTTGGGTTCATGATATAGAATCCTCTTCGTATCCGAGTATAATGAATCGGATTTGGATCTTGGAATATCCGATTCGATTCCATCCGCATCCGCTTGCAGCCCCACTTCCAGGTAGCAAAGAAGTCATCAATTGATAATGAGCGGGTACCTGAAGGCCGTTGAGCTCTGTGATTCTGTCAATCCGTTGCGTAGAACCTGGTTGGGGTTGGTCTATGGCATAACGACTAACGAGAGCTCATGTGGCCCGAACCAGGAGCGGAAGGGGTCGAACCCAAGGCCACTCAAGTGGCTCCATCCGGTTTTTAAGGTCCAAGAGTGCTTCTTTCACTGCTGATCCACTGAAATCATCAGAAACTCAAAACTTGAGACCGAAACCCAACGAGCAGAAAGGAAAAGTCTAAAAGCGGAAAACCTCTCTTCTTCTCTTTCTAATTCCGATTACTCTTCTCGCTCTCTCTCCTTCGCTCAATCTAATCCCTAGTAGGGCTCAACCCATCGCTTTCTATGTCACTGCAAATCGGAGGTATCTGAGGACAAGATTATTTGAAACCCTAGCGTCTCAGTAGTCTAATCTGCTTCATTTCGAGCCTGGGATGGAAGAGGAAACCCTTCGACACTCTGTACAGAGGCGGAAGCGGGTTTGACGCCATCTGGACTAGATTCGAGAAGATAAATCAGGGGTTTTGGCTTTCAAGTCCTGTTTTTTGATCGTAGCTTGTTCGATCTGGGAATGGATACGCGAGATTTATCGTCGTCGGCTGCTGTAAGTAGGGATGGTTCTTCGGCAGATGAAGATGGTCTTCTTTCTGTCACGGCCGGGCTCGCCAAGGAGGCTTCTTTGTTGTTTCAATCGCGGAGATTTGCGGAATGCATCGATGTCTTGAATCAGCTTTTGCAGAAGAAGGAAGATGATCCAAAGGTGAGGCTCTGGAAGTTTTAATCGTTATTACTAGTCGGTGTCCCGTTAGATTAACTACCGAACTCAAAAGATTTCATCTTCCTTTTTGATTCATTTTGAAAAATTCGGGTCTCTTTTTGACTCTTTTGGGCTGATGTTGGCGGGATCCTTTTCTGATCCTCCTAAGGTGCATCCAATGTTGCTGTTTACTGTTAAATATTTAGTTTATACATTGGCGGAAGGAAATAAAATCTTTTTTTTTTTTTTTTTAATTTTCTGCTTTTGGCGTTCATTTTGTCTCTAACTCTGCTCGTTAGGATTCGTTGTCCCTCAATTGAAAACTTTGATATCTTTATAGAGTCGGGCTACATGAACGTCATCCAATATCTCCCATTAAGAATCTCTTATGCTATTATTAGCGTTCAGCTCGATAGAGTATATTTTACCAAGAGTGGAGTTTGCAAATTAAGAGCATAGACATTAACAGTGGTGCTTACAAGGCTCCACGAATTGTGCTTTTGGGGAATAAGTTTCTAGTTTTTAAGTCATTTACATGAAAGTTGTAGCTGAGGAAACTAGGGAGCAAGAAGGAAAGGAAGGTTACAATAATTAAAAGTATGAATAGGTAATATCGTAATTTTCTCTTGATTGATGAAAAGTAGACGTATCATTTGAGGTGAGGATATTTTGATGAAAACGCAGTTACCTTACTTACAGACAAGAAATAAAATAGTCTGGTCTTGTGTAACCTGAAACCTATATGGTGTTTTGACAATGGAAGATCTTTCAAGTTTAAAATTTCAGAACAGAGTTTGGATATGATTGAGGTAAGAGGTGCTTGATGCCATTAAGCATTAATATAGTCGATGCTCTAATGATAAGAGAACTTATAAAATTGGTCTCAAATTCAATATATTAGCACAACTTACTCATTGGCATAGCCGCATAGGGGCCATGGTTTTATGTTTTTATTGTATTTTCCCTTTCTGTAGTGGGGCCTTTTGTTTGTTCCTATCTATATTGTGGGTCTTCTTTAGACCTCATTATGTGTGTTTGTGTCCCCTTGACTGTTTGTAATTTTTCTTTGGTTGGAGGCCCAAAGGTTTAAGTAAAAGAGTACATATCATTTGGAAGACATTTCCTTTGGCTTTCATGTGGGCTTTTTTGGAGTGAAGGAAACTATAGAACTTTTCAGAGAAAAAGCTAATATTCTGATTGAGTCCACAGAAATGTGATGGGAATGGTCTCCTCTGCACACAAGGACTTCAGGGAGTAAAATCTCTCTCTCTCTCTCTCTCTCTCTCTTTTTTTACTATGATACCTTATTTGGTTATAGTCGATTACTTGATTTTCTATCTTGTAATCGTGATTGTCTTTTGTTTTGCTCCATACATGGCATTATGATGTACATGGGCGGGGGTTTACTTTTACACACTGATTCTTTCTATTGTTTTTAATACAATGTTTTCTTACCTTAAAAAAAAAAAAGAAACCAACCTATTTATCAAAAAAAAAAAAAAACAAAACCACCTTCAAAATAGATGAATATAATAAACTATAGACGTTACTGTAGTTACTTTCCAACTAGATTTGTAAGAGTGGGGGTTATCCTAGAGCATTCTTTAAGGGAAAAATGTATCAATAACCGATTGTTGTGGTCTCAAAGGTGAAAAAAAAAGTATCCTGGAGCTTTTAGAAAGTATGATTGTGATCTCTTTCTCTCTATATCTGTGGGATTTTATGTTATTCCAGATGGAGAGAATGGCAGAACAGGGCTCATGTAGCCAGCCTCATATAGTTTGGGACAAGGTTTAGTTGAGTTGAGTTGAGCTGTGATTCCAGATGGAGTTAAAGATTTACCAGCATACTTCTTGATGTCTGATGAGCTTGTGAGGTGTGTAGGATCTAGCATGTGGTTTTGTTGTTTGTTTTGTCTAATTCTGTTGATTGTCCTACTTTTCTGATGCAAGATCATAACATTCTCCTTCTAAGTTGAAAGGAAAGAGATCTGTAGTCTCTTTCATTTTCTTTGGAGGCATAGATATGCAATCAGGGAAATGATAGAGATTACGAAGGACTTGAGAGTAACTGTTAAATGGGTACCACAGTCTGCCAATGGGCTAGTAGATGGCTTGGTAAAGGAAGGCGCATTGAGGATGTTCTGGTGGCGGATACATCACGGGGAGAAATGTAACAGAACTTCTAAGAGTTGGTCAACTGAACTTTCTATTATTGTATTGAAGCAAATTGAACTTTCTATTATTTTTCTTTATTATCACCTATAAAAGTCAGAACTGTTATAATAAACGAAAAGAAAAATGTAGGAGTCTGTGGTAGTTGTATGTCTCAATAGGGTTAAGAGCAATTTTTTTTATCAAGAACTGCAATATTTCAATTCATTAATAGATCAAAAGTGTACAAGATAAAATTACAAGAGAAAGAAGATTCAGTCAATGAGAGATAAAACCTCTTATCTCTCCCCCAGCTTTCCTTCAATTACAAGAGTGCCCGGAAAAAAAAGATTCTCTCCCCACCCCTTGTTTTTCTAATACATCAGTTAATGAGTTAGCACAACGTTTAACCCAATTGAAGGAGATTTCCATATCTCTTGTCAACCACCTTACTTTCTTCTTTTCATTGCTATAGATCCAGAATTTTGAATCTTCTCCTTATAAAAAGCTTACTATCAGTTTGGAATCTCCCTCAACAATCAGGTTTCTAATGTTCAGGTCTTTTGCTCTTTGAACGGCTTCAATCAGTGGCAATACTTCTGCTCTAAGGAAGTCCCCTTCCCCTTCTGGTCCCAAGTAGAGAGCTAGGATTTTGTCCTCCTCATCTCTAAACACCCCACCAATACCTGATAAACCTGGGTTTCCCAAGCTGCTGCCATCAAAATTTTGTTTAGTAAACCCTCTTTTCGGAGGAGACCAGAAAAAATTGGTGATGGGTTTAGTTGAGCATGAACCAGCCACTTCCTTCCACTTTCTAAAGGATTTCAGCCAATGTATTGCTCAGTGTTTTAAAAGCGCAAGGGCCAATTTGCGCCTGAGGCACAAGGCGCAACGCAAGGTGCACACCTTTTTAAGCAAGGCACAAAATTACAAAAAAGCTAAAAAATAAAAAGTTAGAATTCAAAAAAATGCCATTTTTTTAAAATGCAAAAAATTCAAAAAATATTAAACATAATGTTAATAAAGATATAAACTTAAATTTTAAAGTAAATGTTTAAAAAAGCCTATTATCTAAAATTAAAATACATAAACATAACATGTAAAGTGTATTCAAGTGAAAATTTAAAAATAAAAGCAAACATATAAAGCATTTTCAAGCATGTAAAACTCATAATATCTTTTTTTCCTTAATTACATTGCTTCAAGTAGCTAATGTGATGTAAAATATATTGCATTCTTGATTCTGAGTCACCTTTGTACCACACCCCTCGAGGCAAGCTCGAACAAATCTATGTTAGGGTCTCTCGACCCAACCATTAGACTCAAAAAATAGCAAAAAGTGCAAAATTTTAAAAAGGCACACGCCTGAGCTGAGGCGCAAGGCGCATCAGGCGCACACCTAGGCGCAAGGCGCACTAGGCATGTGCCTTTTCAAAGGGGTGCGCCTAGGACCTGGGTGAGGTGCATACCCCAAAATGCACCTCGCCTGTGAGCGCGCCTTTTAAATCATTGGTAGCACTCTAAAAAGGATTAAATCCATTAATTCTTCCTTTCTTCTCTCCTTCTCTAGAAAAATTCTAGAGTTCCTTTCTTCCCAGATTGTCCATAATATATTTTTTTTTATCAGTAGATTGTCCATAATATTGTTGCTCTTAAGCATCTCCACATAATTCTTCTCCTTTTCTTGGCCAATTGAAGAAAGGAGCCAATAAGCTTTGAACATTCGTTGGGGGGAGCCACTTGCATCCAAACAAGGTGAGAGACCAATCCCAAATAAAAGAAGTAAATGAACAAGAGATAAGCAAGTGATAGAAGCTCTCACCATTGGCCTTGTACAAGGTACACCAATGGGGGGGATAAGCACCAATTTGGTCATTTTCTTTGGAGTAAGTCACAAGTATTAATCTTTTCATGAACAACTCCCCAACAGAAAGCGCCAATTGTAGTAGGAATGGGCTTACACCAAACCTCCTTGATTGGAAAACAAGGCAAAGAGCTAGAGGAGGGTTGGGACAAGGCTTTGAAGAAGGAGGAACAAGAGAAGGAGCCCAGAGGGGTACAAGTCCAAATTTGGTTATCTAGCTTAGAGGGATCAAGAAACACATCTTCCAATGTTTGTAGTAAGGTGAGTACATTCTTGATATTAAAATCTCTTATGCCTCTCCGGAATCCCCAATCCTAGTTGAATCCATTACTTGAATTTGAAGGAACCAGGAATTTAGAAATGGTCTCATTTTTGGAGCAAGAAAGTGAAATGGAAATTGTTCCTTCAATGAGGAGGATCCCAACCAAATATGGCCCCAAAATTTAACTTTGTTACCACTACAAAGATTGTATCTGATGAAAGGAGAAAAGAGTGGTAGTACTACATTGATGGCTTTCCAAGGAGAGGCCCGATTTTCCCTAGCTGAAATTCCAACATCCTAGTCGTTGTCCAAGAGCCCATGAACGCTTACTATCACTTTTGCTTACAATTTATCCCTATCTAGCGGCATTCTCCACATCCATTTCCCTAGGAGAGCTGTTTTCCTCCTTTTTTTTTGATGAGTAATAGTAAAATTTTATTAATTCATAACCTGATTTAGAATTGTAATTTTGTACAACAACTCATGGAGAGGCGTGAGCTGCAGCCCCTCCTAGAAGCTTACAAGTACACTAAAATAAATTACAGAAATCACAGTTGAGCCCAAAACATTTCTTCCCTATTTACCCCTTGTTTGGCTAACACCCCACTGTACAGAAACAACTATTATTTTTTGATGAGTAATAGTAAAATTTTATTAATTCATAACCTGATTTAGAATTGTAATTTTGTACAACAACTCATGGAGAGGCGTGAGCTGCAGCCCCTCCTAGAAGCTTACAAGTACACTAAATTAAATTACAGAAATCACAGTTGAGCCCAAAACATTTCTTCCCTATTTACCCCTTGTTTGGCTAACACCCCACTGTACAGAAACAAATATTATTCCTTGTCAGCCACATGACTTTCTTAATTTCATTTTCGTAGAACACTAGCCCCAGATGGTATCCTTAGGATTTTTCAGTCATCCCACCACCACCTTGGAATCCCCTTCAATTATTAACTTTTCTACCCCCAATTGGTTTGCCAATTGTACTCCTTGTACAACAGCTAATAGCTCTGCCCTAATAGAATCTCTGAATCCCAATCTTGTTCTTAAAGGAAGAGCACCTTGCTACTGGTACCTATTCCCTGCCCTCTGTCCTCTCCCTTGGATTCCATAAAAAATCCCTCACTCTTACCGAAATCTTGAAGACAGACAAATAATAAACTAGTAGGTTGGGAAGGGCCAATTTAATGAGCGTTATTCCTCCAACCAGGGAGAGGTATCCCTTTTTTTCCAATTGGTCAGTCTCTTAGAAAATCTTTCTACAACTGGATTCTAGAGCCCTACTTCTTTTGGATTCCCTCCTAGAGGTAATCCTAAATAAGTCAAAGGCCATTGAGCAACATTGCACCCTAAAATGTTAGCACACTTCACAATCTCCCCATCATCCATATTTCTCTCAGCTATGCAACTCTTATCAAAGTTGATTTTAAGATTTGACATTCTCTAAAAAAGTTGCACCAAACATTTTAGGTTTCTAAACCCAATCTAACCCATCTCTCCCACAAAGCAGAATGGTATCATCTGCAAACTGTAAATGAGTTACTGGCATGTGTTTCTCCCCACTCTCTCTCCCCAAATTAGGCACCTTGAATCAGCTCTTAGGATGAAGTCTTCCATTTGATTGACTAATTGTGGGAGTAATGATTGGGTATGCTCAAATGTTGTTGACAACCCTTAGTACAGGAGGCAGGGGGTATCAATTTGGAAAAAAATTGTCATGCAACTTTCTATTGACCAATAAACATATGTTCAGAAAAGGGAGAAAATCTAGGTGTATCATGTATAATCTAATTCGAATGTGAAGTTTAGGTGGGGTTGGATGTGGGAGTGTGTCGTGTGCTTGACCAATACACCAAAAGCCTTAAGTGGCAGAATAGCCCTTAGCCGATGTCTTGGGGGCTTCACTCTGGGCAACTCTCACTTTAGTGGTAGATAGCCCTCTCCACAATGGTTCACACTCTGGAGGTCTCAAAGAACCATTCAACCTAAAAGCTTAAGCTGTTAGGTGAGGTCCTTGAATAGGTTGATATTCTCTAACACACCCCCTCACACGAAAGCCCATTGGGCTTGAAACGTGAACAAGCACAGGCCCACCCATACCTTGTGCTGAAACTTATTTAATTATAATGGGGGTAACGAGGATCGAACACTAGACCACTTGGTCAAAATGGCTTTGATACCTTTTCAAAGAACCATTCAATCTAAAAGCTTAAGCTGTTAGTTGAGGTCCTTGAATAGGTTGATATTCTCTAATAGGAAGCAGGTAGCCCTTTCCCTTTGGTGGCTTTCACTCTACTCCAAGTACCCCTTTCAGTGGTAGCTTTCACTCTGATCTAGGTAGCCCTCTCCATGATTCGAACTTGAGATGTGGTGGTAGGCTCTGATACCAAATGTTGTGTGCTTGACCAATACACCAAAAGCCTTAAGACTGATGGAATGCGCCAAACCAAACATTTTAACATTTAGGACTATAGCAGAGTGAGGAGTGCTAAAATTTGGAAAGCTCCAGATGTTTGTGTTGCCTTTTTTCTGTGTGTGTGTGCGTGATGGAGAGGTGGTTAATGGGTGCTTGTATTGTCATTGAGGATGGCATGCACTGTGCATTAACTTTGGAGAGAAGTGTCTGAAAGGCAATAATCCCATGCCAATTGGGAGAACAAAGGCAACCATTCAGATAAAGGTTCAATACTCTATTCTTTTAGATGGGATAAATCAAGTTGACAATCTATTATAATTGAACTATTTTTTTGGTAGGATATTAACTGAACTTGTTGTGTTCAGAAAAAAATATTGATGGTTTATTGTTTTTCATTAGATAACAGCTATATGTGAAAGAGTGGAGATAATCTCTCAAGAGGAGATTGCCAATAGGATTGTGGATCACTTCAATTTCATCTTTCAAAGACCCTTAGAGAATCGGTTAATAGTAGGGGAGGAGAATTGGCCAACTTTGAACCAAACTGATAAGGGATGGCTGGAAAGAATGGTTGAGGAAGAGGAAATTAAACAAACTATTTTTTCTATGGATAGGGCTAAGGCACCGGGTCCTGATGGATTTACAATGGCATTTTATCGGGATTGTTGGGACATAGTCAAAGAAGACTTAATTGGAGTATTTAGAGAATTTGAGGATAAACATTTAGTGAGTCCTGGAATCAATGTGACCTTTATAGCCTTAATTCCCCAAAAAAATGATGCTAGGCACCCCAAATATTTTCGGCCAATTAGCCTGGTGGCAAGCATCTATAAGATTCTGGCAAAAATGCTCTCTAGGAGGATCAAAGTAGTTCTCCCCTCTCATGTTATCCAAGCACAAGGAGCCTTTATACAGGATAGACAAATTACAGATCAGATCCTTATTGCAAACGAGAGTGTGGAAGATATAAGGAGATCGGGCAGGAAAGGATTTGTTTGCAAACTGGACTTGGAGAAAGTCTATGACTTAGTGGATTGGAATTTTCTGCTGGAGATGTCGAGAAGACGTGGATTTGGGGACAAATGGTGTAATTGGATAAGATGATGCTTAAACTCTTGTTGTTATTCAGTGTTGGTGAATGGGGTGGTTAAGGACTTTTTTTTCCAACCAATAGAGGCTTAAGACAAGGGGATTCACTCTTCCCTTTCCTCTTTACACTTGTTGCGATGTCTTTAGTAGGATGATCTCCAAAGCAGATGAGGAGGGCCAAATAAAGGGATGGAGAATAGGGAGCAGAGGCATTCCAGTAACTCACCTTCAGTTTGATGGTGATATTGTTATTTTCTGTGAAGGGAATGAGTTGAGCAAAGTGGAGAACCTTAAGATTTTAATAAGTACTTTTGAGAGGGTCTCCAACTTGAAGGTAAATTTTGATAAAAGTTGTGTGGCTGGAGTAAACTTGGAGAATAGGGAGATTAAATCCATTGCGAAATGCTTAGGTTGCAATATTTCTTCTTGGCCTTTGACATACTTAGGGCTACCCTTAGGAGCCAACCCTGAAGAAAGTAGTTTTTGGGCCCCTATTGTGGAGAAATTTGACAAGTGCTTGATGGCTTGGAAAAAAAATTACATTTCAATAGGGGGTAGGCTGACTTTAATTAAGGCTACACTTGCCAACCTTCCAACCTACATCCTTTCAGTGTTTAGGATTCCTCCAAGGGAGGCTAAGAAACTAGAGAAGAAAATGAGGGACTTTCTATGGGAACTAGGAGAGGTGAAAAAGGATCACTTGATCAGATGGGAGATAGTTAGCAAACCAAAGGAAGAATGGGGTTTAGGGATAGGGGACATAGTGCTGAAGAATGTAGCCCTTCTAGGGAAGTGGCTATGGAGATGGCCCCGAGAGAGAGAGAGAGAGAGAGAGATTATGGCATGAGGTGGTGGCAACCATTCATGGTTGTGCAGGAAATGGTTGGGATTCTGGGATATCTCGCCGAGCTACCCTTACTACACCTTGGAAGGCTATACATGGTATTCTCCCTTGCTTCCTCAGATTCATCAGGTATGATGCTTGTTCTGTTATGGGAGGATATTTGGGTGGATACTCAACCCCTCAAAGATTGTTTCCCCTCGCTCTATTCCATTTCCCTTCACAAACATGAGCCAATTGCAACTTTTCTCCCGAGCCTGTTAAACCCCTTATCTTTAAACTGGGACTTTGGGTTTCGTAGAGGGTTAAGGGATGGTGAGTCGAGTTGTGTTATTGAGCTAATTCATTTACTAGAATCTGTTTGCTTGGACCCCACTTCTTCTGATCAAAGGGTTTGGACTCCTCTTCCAAAAGGTACTTTTACTTGCTCTTGTTTTCTAAAATCCCTTAGTTCTAACCCCATTTCCCAAGGATTCCCTGTCAAAGAAGTCTGGGCGCGACCTATTCCCCCAAAAATTGCTCTATTCTGCTGGGAAGTCTTCTATGGGAAAATTTGTACTTTGGAAAACTTACAGAAAAAGAGACCCTCGCTTTGTCTTTCCCCAAATTGGTGTTCCTTGTGTAAGGCCAAGAATGAGGACTGTTTCTATTTGCTAATCTCCTGTTTCTTTGCTACAACTATATAGAGGTGGAGCCTTTGTTTATTTGGAGGTAGGTGGTTTATGCCTTCCGATTTAAGCTTGTTATTCAACCCATCTGTCTTTGTTTGGCACACTAGAAGAGGTAAGGTCATGTGGAAATGTGTCAGGGCAGCCACTCTGTGGACTCTTTGGGAGGAAAGGAATGCAATAATTTTCTTAGAGAAGGAAAGAGGGTTAGATGAAATGAAGGATTGTATCCTAACAAGAGCAATCCATTGGCTGAAAACTGTGGATATCTTTGATGACTTGTGGAGGAATTGGCTAGTAATAGTTAACACTTCAACAAAGAAGGATAGAATTCTGTCAGAATGGATTCCGCCTTTGGAAGGTGTCATCAAGCTGAACTTTGATGGAAGCAGCCAAGGCAAACCCGAGCCTTCAGGTATAGGGGGTATCCTGAGAAATAAGGACAGCAACATAATTTCCCTATTCTCAGGACCGGTGGGAGTGGGGGATTCCACAAGGGCAGAAATCCTTGCTGCAGTACAAGGAATTCAGATCGCCAACCAGCTTGGGGTGGAGCATCTCCTAGTTGAAGGGGACTCTCAGGTGGTAACACGGTGGCTCCTAAACTTGGATACCACCATTTGGTGCTACAAAGATCTCATAAAAAAAGTAAAGTGGTTAACCAGCAATATGAGAGTTGAGGTAAAATGGGTTAGTAGGTTTGCTAATTCTTTGGCTGATGCTTTAGCCAAACAGGGGTTTCTAGGGAAGATCTTTTTTGTGCTTCTATGTAAGTTGTTATTAATTTGGAAATCTATACTTAACTACCCGGAGAGGTTGCAACCCGTGCCTTTCCTTGGGGACTTTGTACTATTGTCTATTGCTGTTTAATAAAATTATTTCAATTATAAAAAAAAACAGCTATATGTGAAAGAAAATAATATAAAGGTCCTGAATGATAAATACCATAAGTTTGAGTTAGGTGGTGCTCCTTAATCAAAGGAAAAGTGTCCCATACTGGATCTTATTGGTCATTCTTTTTATCAATGCTTGCAACCTGTTGTTATCAAGTGTAGTATTGGCCCACACGATATTAATTAAATTTTCAAGCGAGGGAAACCCATCACAGTAGCTTGCTACTGGGGTCTTCGTGCATCGCCCATGTGTTGCATTACTGCATGGGCCTGGCACACCCCATTAGCTTTCTCAAAAGAAAAAAAAGTTTGCAACCTGTTGTTGACCCAGACAGTCAGGCTGGTCAAACTGTCACTAGGAGACAATGATGGGTCTGTTTTACCCCAAACTCGGTAGGTTTTAAAAAACAACTGATAAAAAATTGTTGACCTGGATCGTTAACAATTAAAAATTCAAATTTAAATTGTATTAGATCATCTGATGGTCTGGCCTGTTCAACTCAACCTGGACAGTCGAACTGGTGACCCATCACCTGGAGGAAAACTGGGTCGGGTCAGTCACCGGTTCAGTTTTTAAAACACTTTTTTTTGGAGATTCAAAAGAAGGGAAAAACACTGCTTCTTGTATATTCTCTCTTTCTCTTTTTTTTTTTTTTTATTATAGATTGTGTTGTTCAGATAATATCTTTACTAGAGTTGATAGGTCACAAACACATGCATTACTGGGGAACAGTGAATCTTATGAGTCAAGGTGTGCAATTGGGTCTCGGAGTATTCTATTTTTTATGACAAAATCTGGTGGTGATTAATGCAAATTAGGCTGCAATTTGCAAACTTCACATCTCTTTTCACAGATGACCAATAGAATTGCAGATGAATGAATTTCACCAGTAATGCTTAATCTTGATAGATGACAGAAAAATGATTAAGGAACAGGGAGAAAAAATCATATAGATTTTTCAAAAGCACAACTTTTAGCAATTCTTTAATGCCTTAATGCAGCAGTGCTTGTGATCTTATATTTAATAGAATCGTTGAGTTCTGTGTTTGTTAGTACTGGGGTTTATTATTGAGTTTTGTAATGCCTTAATTGAGGATAAAACTTGCCTGACTTGTACGAGGTTGAAAAGGCTGAATGTTATGCTTTTTTCCTTAACCAACTGTTCATTTTTTTAATATTGTGTGTGCTTTTGCAGGTTCTTCATAATATTGCGGTTGCAGAATACTTTCGTGATGGTTGTTCAGATCCAAGGAAACTACTTGAAGTGCTCAATAAGGTTAAGGTATGTGAATTCAATGAAAGCAGTGGTTCACATGGTGTTTCTGGATGATGCTTAGTTCTTTCCTTTTTTCTCTGCTTGGTGAAATTATGCAACATTGTGCATGGATAATTTCTTCTTAGGACTGTCATACAGTTTTATTATCTTGCAACATGACAAGAGCAATCTTTTTTCTCTATATCAAGTGTAATGTGCTGTGTAATTAATGCTTCATTAACCAGTTTCAGATCCCATGGATGGTATAATATGTTTTTTTTCCAGTTAATAAGCGTTAGTTATACGTGTCTACATGAATCATTTTTTTTGGTACCATGAATGCTATATTCTTGGCTCCTAAAGTAGGGCTGCAAGTTGGGTTTCCCAATTTGAAGAAATTCAATTACATCCGGCTTGACCAACCTGATCCAAATTGTACTCCTATCCTGAAGTGAACAATGTGGTTATCTGAATAATTGTTATTGAGTAAGATTTTTCTTCTGATTGTAGTTATTTCTTTGAGATGCATTTTTGAGAAACTAGTTTTCATGACATTATCTTTTACATTAGGTCTGTTGTTTCTATTCCTTATTGCTTGTTCTAACTATTTCACATCACATCAACTTTTGTAACTTTGCCTGATTAATCTAACAAATATGGTTGACCATAGAGTATTGTTGTGTTGGGCAGTATTTTAGAATCTATCCCGGAGGTCGAACTGTTTACCCTCCGGGTCAACGGGGCAGCAGTTCAACCATCTGGGTCAATGGGTCAGTCCATGACACCATCACTGTAAAAGGAAAAAAAAAAGGAAAAATCCCAATAACCCTTTTAATGGGCCAGATAGGTCAACGGTTCAATTGTCCGACATGACATGTCATTGACTGAAGTCAATGGGTATTTGTTACATAGCAGTCTAGAGGTTGACCTAAACAGGGACTGTGACCAGGTCACTGATGGGTTGAAAACACTGGTATCGGCAATACATGTGGATTATAAGAATTTATTAGTGTAAGAAAAGTGAACTATGCTTTAGATATTTGATATTTAAGCAAACACATGTATATGTGCATTATCATATAATTCTGCATGCATAACAGCGTGGCATTGAAGCCTGCCACCTAATATCGTGCTAAGCTTTATAAATTAATATGATACACTTGAGGGAGAGGGTTATAGATGTACATTTTTTTTTACTGCCCTTACCTTCTGCTACATTTCTGTGATGATGGTGCAGAGGAGAAGTGAAGAGCTTGCTCGTGCATCTGGCGAACAGGTAGAGGCTGTTGGAAATCTTGGAACTAATGTTGTTCCAGGATCCAAAGGAAGTAGCACTACGCCACATCAGTTTTCTTCTACAAATAGTGCCAGTATTGCCTATACAGATGAATTTGACACTTCTGTTGCAACATTAAACACTGTATGTTCTGTTGATATATGCATGTTTTTATCATTTTGTAGATAGTTTATATTATATTTGTCTTAAAGGATATCTTCAAATGTTTTGTTGCTTCCTGGTTTGGTAATACATTCTCAATTGGTGAATTCAGGCAGTTATCTTGTTCCATCTTCATGAATATGCAAATGCACTGCAAGTTCTGGAAGCATTATACCAAAATATAGAACCTATAGATGAGGTATCATAATTTTTTTCACAAATGTGTTTGATTTGATAGTTGTCCTGCTTTCGTAATCATTTTCCTATGTGCAGACAACAGCTCTTCACATATGCCTTTTATTGTTGGATGTTGCACTGGCTTCCAATGATGCATCGAGAGCTGCAGTAAGTTCAAATATGAATAACACGATTATTTCTATAGTAATCATTAATATGCTAATAAGGGTATGCTGTAGAAGATTCTTGAGGTTGCGAAATTTATTTCAGGATGGATGGTTTTTAAATATGTTATAGCAACCTGGAGACATGTCAGATTCAGTAATTTATAGTGGCAAGATGAGATGTTGAATTGTTGATATTAATTATTGAAAGTTGAGGCTAAGCTTCCAAACATTATTTCAACTCAACATTTACTCAATGCTTTGGGTACATCATGGTTACCATATATTTTGGATCTTTATCCTAGCTTATACATGCTTCATATTGCTAGTTGGCTATTGCGTTTTATTCTATACTAGACAAAGGTGCATGCCACTTGCCATTTATTTTGCTCCTCTGGATCTTTATAAAAACTATTTTTATTTGTCCCCTATATTTTTTTCCTTATTCCTATGCTTTATAGCATGGTTTCTAAAACATGTAATTGCTACATTATAACAAATCATACCATGGAAAAATAATAAGTTTTAGAATCTTATTAAAATTTTCACAAAAAAACTTTATTAAATTTGATGATGTACAAGTATAGAAAAGTGATATGCTACCATAATGAATGGGGGTATTAGTATCTGTGTCTTGGGTCTGAAGAAAAAGAGAGTAACATCTCTAGTTCCCGTATTAATGTCCACTTCTGTATCTGTATCTAAACACCTTAATTTTGAGGTATTGGCTGTCTTTCAAGTTTCAAGGCTCAAATCCCTTTGCCTACCTCCCAGGAATGAGCATGCATGCAGATGTGATTTGGTTTCTCTTGCAGGTTGAATGCATTCATTCCTTTCTTGGGGCTAGCACCATGTCAAACCATAAGTCAAACCATACAAACTTGTCCTAACTCAACTCAACAAAGCCTTATCCCTTAGATGAGCTCATTATATTTGGCATGGTGAATAGTGTCTGTCATAAAATGTCTATCATAATCAAAACACTAGAATCAAAGTCAAAATTAATCCATAACTTTGAAATCTAGGTGCACCAGCAGCCAAACCAGAAGAAGACACACAACAACCATGATCCATGATCCTTATGTCTTGAGACTGCCCATACTTCTCATTCTCTTCCTTCAATTGCCTCAATGTGCTTGAACTCAACTTTTATTGCTTTGGTCCCAAAGAAAGTGGGAGTAAGTCATCCAAGAGAATTTAGACCCATCAGTTTGGTTAATAGCTTGTATAAAATCATTGTGAAGGTTTTGTCTAGAAGAATTAGAGTGGTGCTTCCAAAGCTAATCTCATAGAATCAAGGGGTTTTTGTTGGAAATAGGCAGGTTGTGGATCAAATTCTAATTCCCAATGAGTGTGTGGAGGATATGCGGAGAACAAGGAGGAAAGGGATTGCGTGCAAGTTGGGTTTAGAGAAGGCTTACAATATGGTTGATTGGTCTTTTTTAATGCAAGTGTTGAATTGCTTTGGTTTTGGGGAGAAATGGTGTAAATGGATCCTGATTTGTATAGAGACTTGTCATTACTCCACCCTGATAAATGGAAAGGTATTACTTCTCAGCTATTAGGGGAATTAGACAAGGGAACCCCCTCTCTCCATTTCTTTTCACCTTGATCGTTGAAGTGTTGGGGTGAGAAAGCAGATTTGAGAAGTCTTGTGAGGGGATGGAGAGTTGGAAAAGACAACATTCCCAACACCCATTTATAGTTTGCTGATGATACATTTTTGTTCTATGAGGGGGAAGATGTGAGATGGGCCAAAAACGAAGTTGGTGATTCAAGTGTTTGAACAAATGTCAAATATGAAGGTGAACTTTGATAAGAGCTGTGTGGTGGGGATCAATATGGAAGAGAGCTATATTGGAGAGGGTTGAAGCTTTTGGTTGTACTGTGTCTCAGTGGTTGTTGGACTATTTGGGGATGCCCTTAGGGGATAACCTGAGGAAAGAGAGCTTTTGGAGCCCCATAATTGATAGATTTGCTAAGAAGTTGGCCTCTTGGAAGACAAATTATTTATCTTTAGGTGGTAGAATTATTTTGATTAAGTCTACACTAGCTAGTTTGCCTGTGTATTATTTATAAGTTTTTAGGATCCCAGTGAAGATAAGTAGGAGTTTGGAGAAGTTGATGAAATATTTCTTGTGGGTATCGGGGGATGAGAGAAAGGATCACAGGGTGAATTAGGAACTAGTCTCTAGGATTAGGGCTGATGGAGGGTTAGGTTTAGGTAACATTCAGAGGAAAAATGAAGCCTTGTTGGGCAAATGGTTGTGGAGGTTGGGAGGTGAGAGGGATAAACTCTAGACGAGGGTAATTTTAAGTATTCATGGTTAGGTAGATGATGGTTGGGACACTGGGACTTTGGCAAGGTCTTTTGGTGCCTCTCCTTGGAAATCTATACATGCCATTCTTCCTTTTTGCAACACATCAAGTATGACCTTTGCTCTAGGAATCATGTAAAGTTTTGGGAGCACATTTGGGTGGGTGAGATACCTTTAAAAGACCAATTCCCGTCCTTGTTTTCACTCTCCTGGTTTAAGGGTCGTCTAGTTTTCTAGTTCCTTCTCAGTCTAATTTTGGGTTTGATTGGGATCTGGGGCTTAGAAGAGGCTTAAGGGATGTAGAGGTTGAAAATGTCATGAGTCTGGTTCAGATCTTAGACCGGGTGGTGTTGGATCCCTCTTTGAGAGGGATAAGAGACTATGAACCCTAACTCCCTCTGGAACCTTCTTTTGTGCCTCCTTCAAGTCCCTATTGCTTTTATCTAGTCCATTTGCACAAAATTCTCCAGTTAAGGATTTTGGGGTGAGCCGATTCCTCTACGGATTGGAGCCTTTTGTTGGGAAGCCTTCCTCAGAAGATGTAATCATGTGATACTTGTGAGTTGTGACATACTCCAAAGAAAAAGGCTTTTTTGTTGTTTGTCTCTGAATTGGTGCATTCTTTGCTAGGCTAATGGTGAAAGCTTTTACCACTTATTAGTTTCTTGCCCTTTTGCTACTGATCTTTGGGAATGGTTTTTTTTCTCTTTTGGTTGCAGGTGGACCCCACTGCCAAACATTCAAAGTTTGTTTAGCCCCTTGTTCTTTGGTTGGCCAAACAAAAGGGGAAGGATAAATGTGGAGATGTGTGAGGGCTGCTGTTTGTTGGACTCTTTGGGAGGAAAGGAACACCAGAATTTTCTTTGAAGTTGAAAGAAGTAAAGAATGCCTTATTGAAGTAGTAACCATGAGGGTGGTACATTGGCTGAAATCCTTGGACCTGTTTGTTGATATTTCTACGGATATGTTGCAGAATAGCTGGCTGGAGGTGGCAAATTCTGCTCCTGCCTGCTCTTTAGTTTGTCCTGTGTGGTCACCACCAAGAAGTGGACTTATAAAGCTAAACTTTGATGGAAGTAGTGAGGGAAATTCAGGTCCATTAGGTGTAGGAGGGATTTTTAGAGATGAGGATGGGAAGGTGCTCGCTTTGTATTCAGCTCCCATTGGGGTTGGAGACTCTCTCAAAGCTGAGGTCTATGCAGTACCGGAGGGTATAAGGAAGTCTAAGGAACTGAATATACAAAAATTAGTCATTGAAGGGGACTCAAAGCTGGTCTTAAGTTGGTTACAAGAAGGTAGTGGACTTTGGAAATATGCTAATGAGAGGCGGGAGATTAATTGGTTAACTAGAGAACTGGAAATCAAGTTCCAGTGGGTCAGGAGAATAACAAATGCAGTTGCTAATGCTTTGGCAAAGCAGGGGGTGGGAAGGGATCAAATATTTTGGGCTGTTCTGTAACTTTTTCTTTTTTGCTCTCTTCCTGGAGAGAATTAAGCCTGTTTATCTCTCTTTTGTGCGCTGTAACTAAATTCTTTTGATCTAATGAATTCCAGTTATTGATTAAAAAAAAACTGCCTCAATGTGCTTAGCCACAATATTCAAAAACCACAGTTCCAACACCAACAATCAAAACAGGAAATCTAGTATTGGAGAAATTCATTTGTTTGAGTAATTTCTTTTCTGTTCCACTCCCTCATATCATGAAAAGTTAAAAAGCAACAACTATTTTTTTTTATCATTTATTTAATTTGTTATAAGTACCCCATACAACAGACAAGGCTAAAGCATCTGAAAAGACATGTTCTATAACCATGTTACAAGTTCAACCTTAGCCTAAATTGAGTTTGGAGATGGAGATAGAAAGCTTCGCAGACATTAGAATTCTCTATGTTTCTATGGAATATGAAATATTTATATCCCCCACTAGGTTCAAATCCTAGATCAAAGCAGCCTTTTTTTTTGGGGGGGGGGGAGGATAGATCTAATAAGATCTACCTTCATCAACCTCCCAGTGTACTTCCATTCTGATTTTTGGATCCCTGTCTTGATGGCAAACAGAGTGGGAAAGATTATAAGATAAGAGACCTCTCATGGGAGCTAGGGGACAACACCAAAATGGTGAATTTAGTCAAATGGGAAGCAGTGTGCAAAGCTGAGGAAGGGGGTCTATTGATATATCCTGAAGTTCTTGGACCTTTCCATTCCTGATTGGCAGAATTTGGACTAGTTCCCCATCTGGCACCTTTCCCTGTTCTTCGTTCTTCAAAACTATCTCTTCCACCAGCTCCTTGGTGCTTTTCCCTGTCAAAGATATCTAGTGTGGACCTGTCCCACCTAAAATCAGGGCTTTTTGCTAGGAAGGTTCATTTAAAAGCTTCCCTTTTTGTATTGAGGATAAAAATTGGGTAGAGAGGAGGTCCAGAATATCTATAGGTAGGGGTGTCAATTGGACTGGATTTGGTCCTACCTGATCCAGTCCAATGTGAGTCCATTACAAATGGACCAGGTCGAATCCAATCGAATGAATATTTTGGATCATTTTGGACCACCCAATCTGTTCAAATTTGTTTTAATTTAGATTAATTCTAACCAAGACCTGGTCCATTGACACCTATATTCTTATCTTCTATCAATGGACTAGATATTGGCTCAATCCAACCCAATCCAATATAAATTCATTATGGATGGACCAGGTCCAATCCAATCAAATAAATACTTTGGACCATTAAGTTTGGACTGGTCCAATTCAATGTCTTGTTAATCCGTCCAATCCATCCAAATTGATTTTGCTTTAGTCGGGGTCCAAACCAAAACCAGCCCATTGACACCCCTATCTATTGGTGGTGCCTAAGAACTGAGAAGAGGGAAAAATGGTTTCAAACCATTGATGTATATGAGCATGAAAGTCTTGTCATTTTGGTACTACTGATGTTCAAGATTGATGAGAAAGACCTATGATTTAACTGGAAGTTCCTTGATTACATTCTAATGAGAACAGACTTTGGATCCAAGTGGGGAATTGGATTAAGGTCTGTATCACTAAACATTTTTTTTTTCTTTACTGTTCAATGGCACCTGGGAAATTTTATGATTCACAGTGACTGGGATAGGGAGATCCATTCTCCCCATTCTTATTTGTGTATCACGGAAACACTCATTTGACAATGAGTGTAGATGAGAGAGGCTTTATACAAGCATTCCAGGTGGGGGAAAATCAAGTACCTATCACATTATTGCAGTTTGCTGATGACATGTTTTTTGCAAGGCATCAATGAACCAAAATTTGCACCTAAGGCATGTTCTAAGTTGCTTTGAGATGGTCTCAGGTTTGCATATTAATTTATTCAAAAGTGAATTAATGATGGTAGGAGAATCACCATTTCTAAAGAAAAAACAGTTAGAGAATCTCCTATTGTGGAGAAGTCGGTGGAAATATTGGAGTGCAATATTAGTAATTTGCCCATCAAATTTGTGGTTCTTCTATTGGGGCAAGGTGTAAATCAGTTTGGGTTCCAATGTTAGAAAGATTGGACAAGAGTGTAGCTTCATGGAAATCTAAGTAACTTATCCAAGGGTGGAAACTCACACTGATTAGGAATGTGCTGTCCTCACTACCATAATACCGGTCTACTTCCTATCTCTTTTTAAGCTACCAACAAGTGTCTTAAAAACAGTGAAGAAGTTTGGTGTGCACCTATCCCACTAAAAGTTATTGCTTTTTGTTGGGAGTTTTTCATGGAAGCATCAATGCCTATGATGTGTTACAAAAGAAAAGTCCAAGCTCTCCTCTTTCTTGTAGCTGGTGCATCTTGTGCAAATTGAATGGTGACACTGCTTTTAAACTATTAATCTCCTCTCCTTTTTGGTTGCAGGTGGGATCCTCTTGGTAGCTTGGATAGATTGTCTGGCTCCTAAGTGGTTAAATGCCCAACAAGGAGGGGTAGAATAATGTGGAAGTGTACAAGAGCTGCAGCTATTTGGTCATTGTGGGAAGAAAGAAATGCAAGAGTTTTTGAATAAAAAGAAAGGAGTTGATTGAAGTCATTACAATGAGAGTTTCATTTTGGGTGAAGACTTTGGATATGTTCTTTGAGTTTACACTTGATGATATCCTTAGAAATTTGGGGGCAGTTGCAGCGTCCTCAGCAAGAAAGACAAGAATAGCAAAGGAGTGGATTCCCCCAATTAGAGGGTGGTGGAAATTGAATTTTGATGGTATAGTATGGGTAATCCTGGACTCTCTGGCATTGGAGGTGTAGCAAGGGATGAAAATGGAAGGATTTTGGCAATGCACTCAGGCTTTATAGGGGAAGGGGATTCGGTAACAGCTGAAATGATGGCGAACTCAAACTCGTTAGCTGCAATGGAGGTTTTTTATCTCCCCAGTCAAGATTGGACGCTGGCTGGATTACTAGGCTAGTCTCGATTTTCAGAGTGATTTTCTAAACAACTGGAAGAGCATAGGTTACACACTTATTCTCATTATGGTTTGTAGTTCTCTCCACTATTCCTTTTCTTTGACCACCCAATCAAACAGACACTCACTATGCTGGGTTTTAACTAGTGTCAAAGTAGACATTTTGCTTCAGGGTGAACAGACATTAGTGGCAGAAATGTTATTTTGCAATCCTGTCTACTAAGTGAGTAATTAAGTAATACAATTGCAAACTAGTGTCATGGTTATAAGCAACCTATAGGGGTGTCTTAGTAACTAGGTGAAACTATAGGGGATTAAGTAAATGACCTTTTTTTGTTCTTACACTTTCCGTTGATGTTCTTAATCACTTGATTCTAGGGCAAATAAAGTTGTTCTAGCAAGAGAATGAAGAGTTGGAAGCAATAGGACTTGTTTGCAGCTTGCAATTTGCAATGATATTATCATCTTTTGTGAGGTAAGGGAAAGGGGTTGAAGCCTTCACCTTTTGATCAAATGCATTTGAGAACCTTTCAAATTGAAAGTAAACCTTGGGAAAAGTTGCATTGCAGGAATTTCCTTGGGTGAGGCAATTAGGTTATATTTTGTTTAAAGGAAAATGTAGGGAAAGGTAGGGAAACCTTTACAGACCTTGTATGTGTTTCCCTACCTTTCCTTTCCTTTCCCTATTTTTTCCTTCAAACCAAACACAACCTTATTGTTAGATATGCAAAAATTTTGGCTGTGCAATGTCTAAGTGGCCACTTAATATCTAGGGCTTCCTCTAGATGGCAACCATAGATTTTTGAACCCTGTCTTTGATAGATCTTCTAAGAAGCTGGCCCAGTTGGAAGAGGAATTGTATTTCTTTCTGTGGAAGAGGTACATGAATTGAGTCCACTTTCGCCAACGTGTGCTGATTTATTTTCTATCCATGCTCAAAATGCTTGTCCTAATTGTGAAAGGATTGGAAAAACAATAGAGGCTTTAGGAAGCAGCTGATTCCAAAAAGAGGCCATCTACTTAGTTGGGCTTATGGTGTGTTAGGTCCTTAAGTTTGCTGGACTTGGAGCAGGTTATTAAGATACTCCTAGATACAACTTAAAAAAATAATAATAAAGAAGAAAAAGGGCTTTCTTTAAGCCTGGTTAGTTAGTTCTATTGGTGGGCTGAAACATTTAGTAAAGAAAGAGGTCTGTAATCTAGTTTAGTGAACAACATGCCCCAAGTTAATTGGGCTTGTTTGTAATGCAATAAGCATTTAATGGGCCTACAGTAGAGCCCATTTAATGGAACAGTAGGCCTTAAAAGAATAAATCTATATTTGTTATTTTCTTGTGAGGTGTCCCACTTATTTATAAGGGGATGCCACTTGTCCTATTCTAACAAGAGGGCTATTTTCCCTCCTTTAACCACGAAGTGGGGGGGGCACATGTCACCCTTGGGGGGAGAGAGTTATTTTCCCTCCTCTAATCACTTTAAGTGGGAGGGACACATGTCATCCTAGGGGAGAGAGTTTTCTTCTCCCTCCTTAATTCACTTTGAGTGGGGGGACACACACTTTTCACCTTAGGAAGGAATAGTTTTCTTTTCCCTCCCTAACCCATTTTAAGTGGGGGTGACACTTGGCACCCTAAGAAGAGAGGGGTGGAGAGTTACTTAACTACCTCCCTCCTCTATATAAACCCCTCTCCCACAAGGAGAAGGGTTTAATGCCATTTTGTTGGCTAATACTAATTTATTTGCAGGATTTCTAGCACTAAGAAACAAGTGGGAAGAGAAAAGAGAAGAAGATTGGTGTGGAGAGCATAAAAGAAAAGAAGAGGAAGGTAGGGAATCTTGGTTTCTTCCTACAGCCCTTCAATATGATACTCCTTGTGCTTCCCACATGAGATGGAAGACCATATTCTTTCTATTCCTCTCTCCTTTCTTCTTTTTTTTTTTTTTTTTTTCCTTTTTTCCTTGTCTATGAAACTTGGCTAATTATGGTTCTTTCTTTCATTTTGACCCCGAAAATCATTACTTTATGTGAGGTAGACAACTACAGCCTTGTTCATGAAACTTGGCTGATTATGGTTCCTCACAGCATGATAATGTACATAACTACAAAATTTAAAGGCCATTTGCAGCATTATTTATGAAATATGACTATTTATGATACCTATTTACTTGTTATGTATAAAAAGTTTATTTATTTGCTGGTTTTCTCTCAAACAAAAAGGGAATTATATACCAGAATTTTCAAAGGAAAATTCTGTAGAAAAATGATACTTAGTTTAATCTATTCATTTGTACTTCTGAATCAGAATCAAAAGGTTTTCTCTACCCCTAGCAGAGATGTAATTAAGGTAATATCTACGTGATTTCTTGAATGGGGCTTACCCAAATAAGAAAAAAATCCAATTATTAGTCTAATTGGGTGAATTATGTTAAGTGAGAAACTATACTAAAAAAATTTCCACTAACATGGTATGTAAGAGGAATGCTGAAGGTTTGGGATGGGGAGGTTGGCCTTGAGAAGTTCCTCTCTTTTGATGAAATGGTTGTGTTTTTTCTATTGGATTTAGATAATCTTGACACACTTTATTTTTTGTCCTTGAATCGATGAGAAATGGTTGGGATTCGTGTCTAATTACAATAACATATTTGGCTTCTTCTGGACAGCTATTTCCTCACTCAGGTGTGTTTTTGCAACATATTAGCTATGCTGTGCTTCTTGGAAAAGAACTAGATTTTGGGAGGATCTTTGGTAGAGAAAGTTGCCTTTAAAAGATGAGATTTCCTAGTTTGTGTGCTCTATCTCAATACAAAGATAAGTTTGTCTCATTATGTTTCTTTATCAGATCAAGGGTGTACATGGGATTTAGGTTTGAGAAGAGCCTTACGGATTTGGAAACTTTTCAAGTCATTGGTCTTGTTGGATCTTTGGAAGGAGTTTTCTTTGATAGATCTAAATCTAATTATAGAATTTGCTCCAAAAACCATTCTGGCTTTTTTACTTGTGCAACTTTCTTCAAGACCTTTAAGGACTGATTCCCTTTTTACATTTCTTTTTTGTGAAGGCCTTTTGGAGTGCATTGTACCACAAAAAATGACCTTTCTATTGGGAGGTAGTTAACAGGAAAATCAACATTTGTGAATTTTTTCTCCTTTGTGCTACCTTTTTTTTTTTTTTAAATCAAAACTAAAATGTGTTTCTTATGCAAGGAAAGTTGTTGATCTATTTTCCATTTATTAATCTGCTATCCTTTTGTATCTAGAATTTGGGAGTTCTTACTCTTGGATGCAGGTGGAATCCCTTAGGGGATGTGGATAGTGTTTTTGGCGTCTCTTTTTCCTCTCCATTGAAAATGGGAGGGAGGGTTTTGTATAGATGTGAAGGGATGCAGCTACAATCTTGTCGATAGTTTGAGGGAAAAGAAATGTTAGAATTGAGAACATTTGTGTCAACGTTGTGCTTTGGACAAAAATATTCAAGATGTTTACCCAAGAGGCCAATACCACAAATACTGGGACCAACATTGGGTAATGGTCTTTTCTTGATGAAATAATTAGAGGTAGATCCACTAGTTGCTTTTGTTGGATTTCTCTAAAAACCTCACTACATGAAATTAAATTTTGATGGGTGCTGCTTGGGTAACTTCGAGTGACCTAACCATTTCTGGCTTTGGTGGTGTTTTCCAAGAATAGTCATTGGAGATTTTATGTTTATTTTCTTTGGACCTATAGGTTACACTGTTACAGTGATTTCACAAGAGTCAAGTTACTAGCGGTAGCAGTATGGTATTATTAGTATGGTCTAAGAATGGGTAATGCTTACAAATTTTGATATTGGCTCTTGGAAATATAGATACAAAATGAAAGAAACACTATATAGATGGCAAGGGAATCAAGAACATTTTGTATGGAATATGGATACAAATCAGCCAGTAGCCTAACTTATGAATTGGCTATGTAAGGGATAAATAGAAATAACTTGTATTGGTGGAACATCCTTTGCTGGGGTTTGGATGTAGTAATGCAAGCAAAAGTTTGACTAGAACTATTTTGGATCACCACCCATTGTGTTGATCGAAGAGAATGTTTAAATTAGGTTATCACCCTTAAGATTTGAGAACATGTGGCTAAAGCTTTGGAAAGGGTTTAGGTTCCACAAGAAATTGTAGTATATGAAGGGGAGACTAAATCTATGGAATAAAAAGACTTTTGGGAGTGGAGTAGAAAAATGCTTCTACAACAATGTAGATGGAGGTGTTGGATAAGGAGGAGACGGAACAGTTATCTTGGGAGGAATCTTTGAAGAGATGTGAGTTAGAGGATGAATTTAATATGTTATTTAAAAGGGAAGAGATAAGTTGGAGATAGAAGTCAAGGTGTAGATAAATGAGAGAGATTGGAACCCTAGATATTTCCACTCAACAAGGCCCGATCTGACATCTGATCCGATTATCTCAGATTCGGATTATGTTTTTATGTAATTGGATTGGATTCGGACTTGACTCCATCTGATCCGACTAAAATCTGAATCCGATCATATTATAATATTTATTGATTTTAATACATAAATTTTATATAATAATATTTAAAGCTATAAAAAATCATATATTATATTATATATAATAAATTCGGTATGTATATTTACATTAAGTTGTTATATATAAAAGTTGAAAAGTAAATAAGTCTTTTAATTTTTTGTATTTAAAAAAGTTAAAGCGGAGTCGGATTAAATCCGAACCCAATCCAAGTCCATCAGGATTCGAATTTAAACCCGATCGGATTTCGGATCGGAATCGGATGTAAGTTTTCCATAATTGGATAGGAGTCTGATTTTGCCGAATCCGATCCGATTACAGCTCTACAGCTAACTAGTGAATAGTAAATCGTGGTTTATTGGCAGTATAAAAACCTAGTATTCAAGGTTTCATTAGAAATCATATATAAAAACATTTATGATGGTTGGTTCACTTAAAAATACTAAAGATAAAGTTCATCATCTAATCTTTAGCTTCCTTATCTTATAATTGTGCTCTCTGATATGTTTTTATTGTTATTCATTGTTATATATTTTCCTCAAGATGTCTTAGAGATTGTGCTCTCTGTTATTTTATTTGGGTAATTTTTTTTCTTTAGTTTACCTTTGGTAAATTAATCAACTCTTAATGCTCTTATTGGGAAAATGTCTCTCTGTTCAGTGTCTTGCTTTTTTTTTTTGTTTATGAGCTTTATTCTTGTGCCTGTCTCAACCAATTTTGTTCTGATTCATTGTCCAGGATGTTATTCTTTACATTGAAAAAGCTTTTGGTGTTGGTTATATGACTAATCAAGGTGACAATGGAAACACCACACATCAACCTTCAAATCCAGTAGTGAAATCTTCCTCCACACTAAGCAATTCAACTGCTCCAGATATATCTAATTCAGATTCGGTTGCCAATTCAAATGCCTCACAAAATCCTTTATCGAGAACCTTATCAGATGAGGCACTTGACTATGAATCTCTACTGTCAACACTGGATATTAGTGGGCCTAGGCCAGCTAGCCTACCATCATCACATGATTTGTCGAGAATGACGGCTGATCGGCCTACTCCTGCTGTTGATCTAAAGTTGAAGCTGCATCTTTACAAGGTCCGACTTCTGCTTCTGACTAGAAACCTAAAGGCATCAAAACGAGAAGTTAAGCTAGCTATGAACATAGCACGTGGTAGAGATTCTTCCACAGCATTGCTTTTAAAGTCCCAGCTAGAGTTTGCTCGTGGTAATCACCGTAAAGCAATCAAACTCTTGATGACATCAAGTAATAGGACAGAATCAGGGACGCCAAGCATATTCAACAACAATCTAGGGTGCATCTATCATCAACTAGGGAAAGACCACACTGCAAATGTATTTTTCTCCAAGGCATTGAGATGTAGTTTGTCACTCCGGTCAGAGAATCCTCTTAAGCTTTCAACTTTCTCACAAGATAAATCTCTCCTAATTGTGTACAACTGTGGGCTGCAATACTTGGCATGTGGCAAACCTTTAGTTGCTGCACGCTGCTTTCAGAAGGCCAGTTTAGTTTTCCATAGTCGGCCCCTCCTATGGCTCCGGATGGCTGAATGCTGTATACTTGCACTTGAGAAAGGTCTTTTGAGATCTAATGGTACTCCCACTGATGGTGAGGTTAGGGTTCATGTTATTGGAAAAGGGAAATGGAGGCAACTAGTTGTGGAAGATGGGAACTTGAGAAGTAGGCATTTGAATTCTATGGAAGAGAATGATGAGTTTTTGGGTGGTGATAGTCAACAAAAGCTCTCAATGCCATTTGCTCGGCAATGTCTTCTCAATGCACTACATTTATTGAATAGATTTGAGTCAAAGCATCTGAAGGCAGATTTATCAAATTCTGTCTTGGAGGAAGATGAATCAAACCAATCCTCATCACTGAAGAGCTCAAACCACAAGAATTTGTCGGTAGGGGATTCAAAAACATCAAATGCAACATTAATTTCTGCCTCGGCGAATGCAAACGGGGACACAAAAGAACCAAAGGGAGGAGTAAGTCCCAACACTGCCTTACAGAGTTCTGTATCTTCTTACAAAGATATGTGCAGAAGAGAGAACAACATGATCAAGCAAGCTGTACTAGCAGACCTTGCATATGTGGAGTTGAATCTGGAAAATCCTTTGAGGGCACTAGCTGCTGCAAAGTCTCTTTTGAGGCTTCCAGAATGTTCAAGGATATACATTTTCCTAGGTCATGTATATGCAGCTGAGGCCTTGTGCCGCTTGAATCGGCTAACGGAAGCTGCTGAGCATTTGTCAGTCTATGTTACAGATGGGAAGACTGAGTTGCCATACAGTGAAGAAGACAGAGAAAAGTGGCGAGTTGAGAAAGGTGGAGAAGGTGAAGAGGCAAATGGTGGTTCACTGGCTCCCAAGAATCAACCTGCAGAAGAATCTCAAGGTATTGTGTTCCTCAAACCAGAAGAGGCTCGCGGGACCCTATATGTAAATCTCGCCACCATGTCCATTATCCAAGGCGATATTGATCAGGCCCAGAGGTTTGCAACCGAAGCACTATCTGCATTACCCAACAACCCAAAGGCCGTTGTCACAGCTGTTTATGTGGATCTCCTGCAAGGGAAGTCACAAGAAGCACTCTCAAAGTTGAAGCAATGCAGCCATGCCAGATTTGTCCCAGCAGTGTAACATGAAGAGATCTTCCTGACGGTTGTATTGGTGGCCTTAATTGATCAAGTGTCCAGTCCAACACCCTGTTTGAGTTTTACCAGGTTGACGAAGGAATTGCCTAGGATATCTGTAACATATATATGATGAGTCGTAGAATAAGCTTTTTCTATGTTTAGGGTTTGGTGGCATGGCACTTTTTGTTTACCGCAGATGCCCCCGTTTCAGATTCAAGTGTAGTTTTTTCTGATTCAGATTACTATGATTAGTGGCTAATCCAGTTGGCATTCAACAAGGAAGGGGGGAGAGATACGGTCTCTTCTCAAGGAAAAAAAAAATATTCATTCTGGAAAGTAAATGCAAATGCAAAATCAAAGTCAATTCCTATTCAAGAGTCCTTTCTTTTCTTTTCTTTTCTGGTTTTCTATTCTGGTTGTAGAAGCAGGAGAAAAGCCAGAAGAAATAGCAATCAATCGTGTCATACAGAGTACTGATCCTCTTATTTGAAGGCGCCTTCACGGCTTTAACCATCTTTCACTGTTCTCTTTTTTTGTTTTCCGTTTCTTGTTTCTTTCACCTCAGGAACTAATGCAACATTGAGCTTTACACGTCAACCAGATGCAGAGTGAGTGCTTTTCACCTTATATTGCAGCGTCTCATGCTTTCACCTCTGTATGCAAGCTTGTATTAGATTCGGTTTAATTTTAAAGGGATCTATCACAATGGCCAAGATCATACCCAAGAATTGAACGGTTGCATACTGAGGACCGGCCACAACAGAACGCAGCAGGATTGGATGAATACGATCCCAGGTGAATGTTCTAAAAGGAAAGCTTACAGAGTTACAGGTATATACACCATTTTGTTGCATGGTATGACGTCTTCTGTTGTTTTGCAGAGAGGTTTCACTTTCACAGGCTGACGGTGGGACTGCAGAGCAGACTGCTGGTATTTGGTCTGTCACCACCTTAAAATCAGCAATAAAATGACAATCCCGGAAGAGCAGAGAGAAAAGTGAGACTGGGGAGACCAAGAAAACTTTTCATCCCTTCGTTTAAACCAAGCGCTCGTTTTTGTCAACGATCCTGCCATAATGATTTCACTTTCGTATGCCTTTGTACTGCATTCCGGAAGGGGTCGTGGAGGGGAATCTGGATTTGCTCCTCACTGAATGCACCTCACACCAACTTCACTTCACCTACTTGCATTAAGAACATTTTCCCATGAATGACAACTTACAAGCATGGTTCACTATGTCTGTCTCCAACTGTTGGAGCTTGGGAGTTCAAATCATCGGGAAATGTTCTCAATACATGGCGAAGATGTGCTGTGGGACGTTATGGGTGCAGATCTAAAATTGGAACTTGGAGGATATGGTTGTTACTTCCATTCCTTCTGTATTATTTTCGAGTGCGCTTCACACCAACCTCACAGCGCATTGCAGGTGTGCATTGAATTTGAGAGCATTCCAGCTCCTTTAGATGATGTTATCATTCATCCCAACACACGGCTGGGATGTGCTGTGAGGGGTATGAGGCACGCTTTGTGAAGAACAGATCTGAACTCATTATTGCCCGCATGCCAAATCTATGGGCTGTTGTTTTTTCTCTATTCTACACAAATTTCAAGTCTTCGTCATACTCCTATTTTTTGTGAAATGCAATCAATATTACGTGTTAACAAGAAGCGGGGTCCAGAGAAAAAAGTCCCTTTATAAATCTTTCAAAAGTTTGATAGTTTTCACATACCAGGATTATCTTTTTAATCTTTTATTTTTTGTTGGTCAGCATCTGGATTATCTTATTTACTGTGCATGTATTAAAACGACTATGCTTTTACAAGTGAAGCAAAGAAACTTTCTTGTGTTGGAGCAAAAAAAAAGTATTAAATAGTTAATAAGTTATATTTTTTGGTTAAAAAACTAAACAAGATGCTCAAATCACAGAACATTAAAAATGACGGGACCAAGAATGGCCAATGTTGATGGCAGCTTAAGCCAACCTGAGTGACAGGTTAAAGATGGGATGGGATCATACAATGGGATGCTGGTGGAGAATGTCATGGAGGCAAAGTATAATGACTTTTAATATTTGATTCTTATATTTATTTATCTAAAAGGGGGAGATAAAGGGTATCACAGAGGTCTTTATTTTTTATGAAGAAAAAAGAATGGAAAAAACTAGTGTTCTGCATATATCATGTATGTATATACATATTTGAGTTATTTGACAATCTTGACTGAATCCTAACCACTCTTATTTTTAAAGTTCTTCCATTCATATCTATATTGGAGCAGTTCTGCAATAGAGAGCCCTTGTGCCCGGAAGTCATTTGTGCAAGGCACTCAAGGGTTCTGGTTGGTTCAAAACATGGACTCTTCCATATGGTTTTATTCTGCTGAGTTACATACTCTCTCCCCTTTTCGTAGGATAGCAAAGTTCTTTATCTTGTGGTCCACGTTTTTGATGTAAATCTTTTCTCCACTTTTCTACTTTTAGCTGATCCAGATCCAGCTCCATTTGAAGTTGGGTTGCAGTTGGCTGTGCCTTAGGTTGGGCTTGAGTTGGGAAGGTGGGACTCATGTTGAGGTTCCAGGCAATTTCAACCAAACCAAGCTGGATCATGTTTGTCTTTTAAGTTTAGTTGAAAAGTTTATGGATGCTATTCTTGGGAAAATTAGATATGGACATAAAGGCAGGCTATGCCTCTCCCTTGTTCTTATTTCCTTTCTTGTGGTTCTATTTAATAAAATTTCAAGGTGGTCATCCCTTCACTTAGAGTAAAGTTTGGATTAAAAAAACGAGAAAATAGATCCATCCATGACAATTTTTCGGGGCCCCTCATCAGTTAAGCTGTTTGTATTGTCATTCGTTCATGTGGAACAAAGTCCATGAATATACTTCTAAAGAATATGTTGTAAAATTAGTAAATGAGAAGGGAACGAAACTTCTTGTTTTATGCTTTCCGAACCCGGAGTGCAGCAATGTTGTAGAACCGCTTTTGGAGATGCAAATTGTGGTCTGAGAAAATTGTCAACTTGAATGGGCTCCGTTATACCACTTGATCATTCTTCTTAAAGCCCTATTTACCCCCTTATGGTGCAACTGGATCTCTGCAAATCGCCCACAGACTTCTAGTAGATGTGCACTTGCTTATTTTCTTTCAAACAGTGTGAAAGGCTTTATTTGAAGACACAGAAACGTGAAGAAATACAAAGCGAAAGACAGAAAAATAAAAATGTAAACAGTCAAAATGGTTTAAGTAAATTTGAAACAAACTGTCAAAACATGATAAAAAGATATGGTATGACGTGCGTGCACACCCATGCCCATGACCCAACCTGTGAATTGATAAATTTCTATTTTTAACGAGTTTTAATGGTTTTTAGGGCTTTCAAATATATAAAAGCTTTTTTTCTTGAATTTTTTGTCAACAACAATAACAAAATTTCGTATTATTGTCTAAGGGCTCAAAATAACCAAAATTTTGGTTTTTAAATATTTTGGGTGGGAAATGAATCATTTCAGCCGATTGAGAATGCTTCCTCAAGCTAAGTAGTCTTCAAGTTCCTCCTTGCCTCTCCCACCCTTAAATCTCTTTGCCACAGGCTTCTGATATGTAATCAAGACTTTAAGAAAAGTATGCCCGATTGAATTTCCAAACAAAAACACTAAACGCCTAAGGTCCAACTCTGTGTGGGGCTACATTGTCTTCTGGGTCAATTATATCCATGAAATAAGTAATATCATAAACAAGGTATAGCAATATTCATGTACAATTTGGAATAAAAATTTGACATAAGTTACATGCAAACATTTTTTTTTTCAAAATTATAAAAAACATGTATTATATTTTTTTGTCCCGTATTATTTTTGAAAATTAGTACTCTTCAAGTATTATATATGTTCTTTGATAATTTGCACTTCTTTTCATACTATTAACATGATTTAATTCAAAAAGAAAAAAAAAAAGAAGAAGAAAGTTAAATGGAAAGAAAAGCAACATAAGAAGGTTTATTTACTATGATTAAACTTGATCTCACCATGATGAGTTTTGGTAGATGGAACCCATTAATGGCTAGTCCTAATTCTCTGAATGAACCGACCGGGTCCTTGTTTTATCGAAGGATACACGACATTCATGTTGTAAGTCTATATATACAAATCTTTTCAGCAAAAGCTGTACAATAATCCTTATTTTGGGTCCATTAATCCATTAATCAATATTATTGGTCTTTCTTCAGTTCATTCTTTTCTTTTCTGGTGTTCATTTAATAATTGGTCTTTGAACTTTGCATGCAGAGCAAAACTACATAAATACATTATTTCCAAGCTACGGGCCATCCCATCAACAGACACAGCATGTTCTGGCAAGAGAAGGGACAAATAGGGTTCATGTGCTAAAGCTTGAATTGTCCCAACCCTTTGCCATCATGTATCATCTCACATATTCTGTGTTGCTCATTTGGGAAGTGGGGTGGAGCAGATGATTAGGACCCATACCTTGAAAACACAGAAATTTCCACTTCTAGTAGCTAGGTTAAATAATTTCAGAATAAGCTCTTCAGCTTTTGGTGTTAAGGCACAAATCACAGAACTATTAATGTTCAAGCTACATAGCCGAATAACTAAGCACCCTCAATGGCAAAAGCACACCAGCTGGTCTATACCTCCCCAAAATTTGATCAAAGTGAGCATAGACAGGTCCAACACCAATGGAGGGATGGCTATTGGAGCCAAGTGTATTGAACAGTATAGCCCTAAAGTGGTTGGCAGAAACCATTTCAATTCAAGGTTTTTTTTCGCCACCCTGGTGAATTCAGAGTTTCAGAATTCAGACAGTAATTCTTGACTGAATACACCTCATGCTTATATGCTCACAATAGGGTTGCCCACACTTTGGCTAGCTAATTATGGTGTTGATCACAAACATGTTGTAACATGGTCCCTCCCCCTCTGGAATTCATTCATTCTGATGAGTTGTCAGAGTATTTGTAACGGAGGTTTGTTGATTAGGGGAATCAGCCAAAAGGCTTTCATCAAGAAAAAAAGAAAGGAAGGCTGAATGTTATTTTCCATGTAAATGATCATGCATTTAGTCAGATATATATGGACCACACCCCTTCTTGGGATTGTTCTTCCATTAACCAACAGGTGTAGACTGTAAAGACCTGATATCTGGACCTCAATGAACCGTGACTTACATTTTTGGGTAGCCATATTTTACAAATTGAAAATCTGCTTTCTTTTAATTTCTTAGAGTTGGCCTGGTTTTGAATGGAAATACTGAGATTATGTATTAATTATTATTGTACAAAATTGTAAATACAATAAATCGTGTCTCTATCCCCGTCTTAACCTATGTTAGAGCATCAATAACTATATTTAGAAACAAGGTGGAATGGGTAAAATTTCATTATTTCATTTTTTTCTACAACAGTAGCCCTAAATTTAGGGTTTGGAGGGGTAGGTTGTTCTGGCCTTCTGGGAGAGCCAATTGCTTCACCAATTTAGAGGGGCGTTTGGTACAGTGGCGTTGCTTTGTTGTTGCATTCTGAATTGATCAATATCTAGCAATTTGCATGAGAAAATTTTTTACCTATACATATTGTTCTTTCTACCTAGCTAAGAGGTTAAATTTGACGACGTTTCAATCATAAATGACACTAGATGGTATGATGTGACAATACACATCTTTCACAAATTTGTATTGATCAACCCAAAATGCAACTACAGTGCAATATTGCCATTGTACCAAATACCTCCTTACACTCCTCTGTCTGTCCTGTACAAAGGATTGGAACCACGTACGTATATGAATTGATCCCACCTGCAAAAATGGAAGCTGGTGTATTGCTACTTATCTTGCTAGCATGGTTTTTAAAAACGATCCGGAGACTGAACCGGTCAGGGGTCCGGTTACCAGGTTGAATGGTCCGACCATTTGAACCGAATGGTCAATCCGTTCATAAAAAATAAAAAAAAAATGATCAAAACCGTTTGAACGGTTCAAACAATTAACCACCTGGTTCAGCTATTTTCTGACCAAAATCAATGGTTTTGGACAAATTTCTGGTTTTAGAGAAAACTGAAACCGATCAACTGACCAGTTCCTGGTTTTTTTCCGGTCCGACCATCCGGTCCGGTCCGGTTTTGAAAACCATGCTTGCTAGTGCTCACTTCTTAGAAAGGAGGTTTTGATTTAAGTATCGCTTTGGGACATAATATTACTTGAAAAAGAAACATTGCATATTGACAATCAAAGTTATTGGATACTTCCCTCCCCAAATATCTAATCAAATAAAGCTACTTCTCTCAAGCCAGAAAAAGTGAGTCAAGTTTTCATAATTTCTGATTGAATTAGGCATGCCTAGAATTTTTGGCAATCTATACATAGTCATAGTGAAAAATGAGACCACAGAAACTGATAGTACCAAATAGAAAGAGAGAAAAATAATAGAAAAGAGAAGTAGACACAACAAAGCACAAGGACATTACATAGCTTGTAGTAGGATGCCCTACACCCACAAGCGAAGATAACCAAACTAAACTACTATATTAAAGGGTGATTATAATGAAAGATCAGACATGAAAATAGAGCCAAAATTGTCAAAGAAAACTCTCTCTAGCTTCCTAACAATGATGCTTTCTCTCCAGATCAATGTTCTTCCCAGCCAAGCTTGGAGACCCAGTTGTGAACATGTAATGTCCACTGATAATGCACTCAAATTAATGCTAATTAGTGGATTCTTTTTAGGTATTGAATTCTAATAGATTAAGTAGAAATGATGAAATCGTTCTATTCTTGGTTAATCCTTATACTCAGCCACTCCAGTAGTAGACAGCATAAGGCTGTGGAACACAGACAGCCAAATTAAAGTTCTCTCAACAATGAGCACTCCAAGGGACCCACCAAGAGAGCATTAATCAAATGAGCACCGGAAATTCTGGCATGTATTTCTCTAGTTATGTCCCACACCAGAGACCTAGGTCAGAACTGAGAATGGTAAAATTTGTCCACAATGAGATCATTTAATTAGGAATGTCATGATCTGGATCATCTGATGGATAAGCCAAATCCTTGTAGTCTGGCCTCTCTGGTTAATGGGTTGGCCGCCCTCTGATTATCAGTGGTGATCCAAATGTATCAACAGTCTCTCTTTCTCTCTCTCTCATACTTCAAAGCTACCAGGCCAAAATTGTCATTGATGCAAAGGTAGTAAGTACAGTACTAGTGGAGAATAAAACCTCCAGTTAATCACATTTCTCTTTTTAACCTTTGCCTTTAGATTATCATTGTTGTCTCAACTCTAGCAGATTCCCTAATGAGAAACCCACTTCACGTGCTCACAGTTGATTAAAAAAAGGTCTACATATTCCCAATAGAGAAGTGTAAATAAATACTGAGGAACGATGCAATCCAAAAGGGAATCTGAAATGGAATTGTATAGAAAGATAAAAGCATCCCGCTTGCTCCATTGATACAAAATTAAAACACACATACAACAATTGCATAAGAACAAATGTGTACTATAAAAGCAAACATCAGTGGTACCAATCGAGGAAGGAACTACAAAAAAATTAACGAGAAGATGAAAAAGCAAAAGAAGGCAAAAGTTGGTTCGACATCCTTTCATGTCGATTCCGTCGTCCAAGCATTCATCATCAATCTAAAGACCTGCATCCACAAACACAGTAGCACCCAATAAGAAAAAGAGTGAATCATCCCCAACACCGAGAAGAAGAGAAGATCAAACCGATCAATAGTTTAAAAAGAATGCAGACCAGATTACATAGACTATAATCATGTAATTTCATGCTCTTTTTCCCAGAGAGAAAGAGATCGATCAAAGCGAATTAAAATCTGTAATGATCTAGAAAGTTCCTTTATCATAACCAGTAACAAATGTGTATAGTGAAAACGTGAATATATAGTTAGAAACTTCAAGAAATCATTTCAGTGATAATCAAAAGAAAAGGCTGGAAATAGTACTAGATTGATAGTGCAACAGATTGAACACTACAAAAAGAGAGAGTTGAGAGTTGAAAATCACAGTCATGAAGAGAGCTCAGGGACTAGGGATTTTAGTTTGAGATCTCGTATATATACTTAACTATTGGATCTAGAGTGTGCAGGTGTAACCAGGAGGAGGTGTCTTCCCACAAGTAACAAGGAGCTGAAGAGCAAGTGGGAGGTAGATGTTGATGTTGAGGAGCTTGACTTTGAGAGTAGTGCACAAGCAGACTGCAGCTTCGAGCTCAACAAGCCCCTCGAGCAATGGGCAGCACTGGTTCACAACTGGGTCTCCCAGACCAATGTGCACCAACCCGCCCAGGAGGTCCACACAGGCTCCGAGCTTGAGTGTGTCAATTGGGCATGTCTCCGGCTTCTTTGCCGGTGGTGGGCAAGGCTTTCCGGTGGGTGGTTTCACAGGAGGACCAGTCACCGGGGGGTATGTTACGGGTGGGTTCAGGATTGGAGGGACGGTAACAGGCGGCAGTTTAATGGGTGGTTTTACGATCGGAGGGACGGTGACCGGCGGAGTAACGACGGGAGGGAGGGTGATGGGACCTTTTGGAGACTTCACCTTGGGCTTCTTATGCTTCGGAGGGGGCTTGCCGCAGTAACCACAGCCAAGGATGGGAGTAGCTGAGGAGATGAAGAACATGCAAATGATAAGAAACGCAGAGATCTTAGAGGAGTCCATGGCCTTGGATTAATCTCCTTCCTGCTGCTTCGATCCTTTGATCTTCACTTGGTTTGATTGTGTGGATGCAGAGAAAGCTTGGGTCTCTTATAGAAGCGCTGAGGAGTGCAAAAACAATAAACCATTCACGTGAAGATGGCAAAGGCCCCAAAAAGCAACTGCCAAATCTTGCTAGTTGGCAAATGCTTCACATACATGCATTATTCTTCTCCAATTGTTTCTAGTATATATTATCAACTCTTTTTGTTTGTTTTTATCTTTTTGGGTTACTGAATCTAGGGCTTGAATGTTCAGGTCCGAGTCCGAATGGGGTAAGTATGCATTCACTCTGGATTTCTCATTTCTGTACGGGCCGGATGCTGAAGGAAGATGCACATATAATGGGAATTTTGTTTGCATTCTAGTTGGATTTGGGTTGGGGTTTTGTTCTATAATGTGGACCTTTTGTCAAGATCCAAACCCATCAAGTGTATGTATGGAGAAGGTACAATTTCGGGTCAACCCACTCCATTTCATGATCTGAGTAATCAATCTATGGTTTAAAAGTATTAGAAAGCAATTAAAGTATTAAACCACACTTTGTATAGAAGATGGATACATGATTAATGAAATATAAACTAGAGTTGTACACATCTATGAACCACCAGTCACCAGATTAGTTGAAGAAATACACATTTAGGGAAGTTTAGGGAAGAATTAATATACATTTGATCAAACAGTTACCAAAAAAAACATTTGATCAAACAATTACAGTTGTTGTATTCCAAGCAGGAATCCTTCCCTTTCTAAATCTTGGAGATGGATGTCAGTGATTGGCTTGTTGTGATTATCCAGTTGGGCTGGATTGCAGTCTGATGAGATATTATTTCTGCCCACATCACATGGTGGGTCTCTTTTTCAGATTATCAATTTCTGTTTTATGTCATCCTGCTGCAATTTGAGGGGCTTACTGTCCCACCCATCAGTTCAAATTTTGTCCATCAAATGGGCCAGCTGCCACATGTTGCATGTGCATGCAATGATCCAAGATCCATCCTAGCTGTATTTTGATTGGTTGCTTTGATACAAAAGGAAAAAGTAGAATTGGAATTGAGCCCATGGAATTCCATACTTGTTTATTTTTCAGTTTTTTACCCATGCATCTATTGACACAGGGGTAAAGCTTCCAACTTCTAATAGCTTGTGAAGGTTTAGACCTTTAGGTAGAGTTGAGTTCTTTCTACGTACACTAATTCGAACTTGTTTTCTATGTTTCTGGTATATACATTTAAAATTTACCCTTAAATTTGTTGTCTTTGCCTATGTTTTGAGTGTGTTTTTTTAGTGGTTACTCAAATAAGTACTTATTTTGGATCAGGGCCAAAGGGCCATCCAACAACAACTTGTTTGTGTTTGGGAAATAAGCTCAGCAAATAAGACTTATTCTTGAAAATAATCACTTATTCAAACAGCATAAATGTTGAGTTTTATTTTTAAGCACTTATTTTCTCTGTCCCATTTTGGCCCATCATGTCATTTTGGAAATATTCTTTTTCACCAAGCATTCATGTGCACTTACTAGAATAATTACTTATTTTAAGGCACTTTATTAAATAAACACTTATTTAACAAATAAGCACTCCCAAACGGAGACGTCCAAACTAAAACCATTAACTCTCTCTTTCTCTCTTAATATAAGTATAGTAAAAGTGTAAAACTAGAAATATATGTAATTATCTCTGTACTTACATGTATGTAAGCATGTGGCACTGGCCACTGGATTTATAGAGAAATGTGAGATCTAAGAGGATGGTTGGAGGACGGTGAAGAAAGTAAACAGAATAGAGAAAATTAACATGCATTAAGATATAACATTTTCAGAGGCAAATTGTATAAAGAACATGGGTGAGAGAGAGATGTATGTAGGGCTATAGAAGCTTAGGAATGATGGAAGAAAGATTAGAATGGCAGATGAGGGTTCAGATCTACTACCCACAATTTGTTTCTACATTCCTGTTCACAAGTAATTACAACTGCACATTGAGAATATCTCTCAGATGTTCTCCACATGGCGGTGGTGTTCTGTGGGTATAGATGTTGGAACAATTTGTGAATAACTGATCCTGAGTGGGTGAATGAACAATACAAGGGTGTGCGTTAACGAAATGTGCAACAAAGAAGCTGGTTAGGAAGAAATGGTAATTGGCTTGATGGTAGTTTTGGGTGTGAGGTACTGAGATGGGTCGTCTCTCTCTCTCTCGATCTGTATTTGTATTTCTATGTGACTGCATGTAAAGTGCAGACTGCACCTTGTGTACATCCGTGAGTTTGGTTTATTCGTTAACCCTAGGGTTGGATGGGTTTGGAATTTTGTGGACACGTAATTCTGCTGTTCTCTCTTTGATGTGATGGGTCCTGGGTCGTCTCCTCCACCTTCATTCCATATCACTTCCTCTCGTCAGTCCGGATCCTGACTGAACGTTTAATATCCATGCTTTGAAACTCCAACGTAGTGTGTGTGATCAGTTGATATAGTTGTTAGCTGACAAAATTTGATGAGCTTCATTGGTTTGGGCTGTGTGGGTTCCGAGCTAGAGACAGAAGCTGGATTTGGTGTAGTAGTCATAGCTGACTCCACTCTCTGATAACAATTAAGGTATTGTAATGTGTGCCTGTGTGGCTTCCCAGAGACATCCACAAATTGTTGAGCGTTGAGTGCAAGCTGTTTTGTGGTCGGGAATCAGGATAACATAAGCTTCCTTGCCAAACACACCTCAATACCAAAGAAATTTAAGCATAGGGAGTGTTTATTTTGTCCACGACAAATGAGAGCAGGGTTCACTGGGAAAAAAAGGAGAAACAAGGGCCATGCATGTTTTCCTTCTCTTTCCCATACTATAGTTAAAAATCATTGAAATCTAATTTTTCATACCTCTTTCCCATACTCGATTTGTAATTTAAGGGTACGTTTCGTTTGTAGTTGGTATCGAAATTGGAACCAAAATCCTTTGGATTTGGAATTGGAATGATCTATTTTCATAGCTTGTTTGGTTCAAATAAAAATGAAAATGAAATTAGAATCAGCAAGGGGAGGGGGGGGGGATGCCATTCCACCAAAAATGGAAATGAGATTCAGATTTAGTCCAATCAAACAGTTGGAATTGAAATAATCCATTCCGATTTCGATTCTAGACCCCTATAAATCTCGCAAAACAAACATGGCCTAAGTTTCTTTACTTTCAACATGAATTTGGTTTGAGGAATGTTTCTTGCTATACAAGCTAGTTTTAAAATTAAGGTCAAAATAGTAAAGCAAAAACATTTAGGCGCAGAACTAATAAGTGATGAGTGATGATTCAATTGAAAGAAAATTTCATGTATATGTGGGCGCTATAAGATGTATAACCAAACACAATAGAAGGGATATAACCAGTTAACTGATTAGTTTCTTCCCTAGATCGTATTATTGCTTTAATATTGTTATCCCAGACATTAATTGTTCTCTGATTTTAGAACTTTCTGAACTGTGAAATCAGACAAGAAAAAATAAACACCCACCATATATATAAAATCTCTAGATTGGATTATTAGATGCTTAGTATTTGTATATAATACTTATTTATTTCTCAAACTTAAAATTTGACAGTATTTAAAAAAAATCTAATTTCATTACATAAAAAAATGGCATTTGAAGGTTATATGTGAATTTCCTTTTATGTAGTTTTCGTTTTCATCAATAAGATTAGATGCTTTTAAAGGAGAAACTTATCCCTTACATAAATATAAGGGGGCCTTATAATCCCTACTTAGGGTGTGCTTTTTGAAATAAAATTTTACTGTTTGAGGCTCCATTTGGTTTGTAGGAATAGGGGTTGGAATTGGAATCGAAATAGACTATATGGTTCTAGCTGTTTGGTTGGATAGAATTAGAATCCTATTCCCATTCCTGCTGGAATGACACATTCTCCCATTTGAGAGAATGGTCATTCCCTATGTACCCTTGGGAATAAAATCTCATTCCTCCTGATTTCAATTCTCATTCTCATTCCTATCTGAACCAAACAAATTATGGAAATAGACGATTCCGGGCCCGTTTGATTCATAGTTGGAATTTCCTATCTGAACCAAACAGATTATGGAAATAGACGATTTTGGGTCCGTTTGGTTCGTAGTTGGAATCGGAATCGAAATCCTCCGGAATTTGAATCGGAATGGTTCATTCCCATAATTTGTTTGGTTCAGACAGGGATGGGAATAGAAATTAAAATCAGTAGGAATGAGATTTCATTCCCAAATGGGGAAATGCCATTCCAATAGGAATATGAATGGGATTCCAATTCCGCCCAACCAAACAGTTAAAATCGGAATAGCCAATTCCAATTCCAATTCCAGACCCCTATTCCTACAAACCAAAATGACCCTTCGATTCTTACTATAAACCAAGCGGACCCTTAGTTTTATGAGAAGACAAAAATAGTAAGAATGGAATCGAGTTTTATATTAGGGCACACTACAGCCCAAGAAAGCCCTAAACTATGGCAGTCGATATAGATTACCAAACATGGTAGAATGCTCGTGTTTGTGTCTATACAGATATAGCATAATGCCTTGGGTTTGTTTCATCTTTAAGAGTTGGACTAAAGTATAGTTAGTATACTCAGTACTCATCGGTGGAGATCTGAAGTCTACTTCAAGGGGTAACCAACACCAATCAAATCTTTGTAGGGTTGGCCGAAAATGATGACTCATTAAACTTTTACAGCTGCTTGTATATATAATTCCTATATTTGAAAGTATGGGAGCAAATTTAATTCAATTTATCATCATTTGCTCAAGGAACACTCCTGGTGCCTTCAATCAACAGTTGACAATACCAATCAACTATTCTACCAAGATTAAACTATGAGCCATCATGCTTGGATTTTCTCTTTAACCTATTTATTCCATGTAGGGGTGCAACTTAGCGCAGGCCTAGTCCGAGTCCAAACTGATTCAGCCCGAAAATTTATATGGATTGGACTTGGATTTTCAATCTTTGGGTTGGGTTCGGGCCCAATAATTCAGGATTTTTTATTTTTTGGGCCGGGCCCAGGCCTAACCTTTAGATAGTCCAAACCCGGTCCAATTATACACATTCATATATACATATGTATATGTATGTAAATTTTACACACACACACACACACACACTATATATATATATATATATATATACACACACACACACATATTTACCTATATACATACATATATGTATACATATTTACATAAATGTATATATACATATATAATTTTGGAATAGATTCATTGACCAACTTGAGCTTGGCCCAAGCCTGAACCCAATCCGAGTGCACCAAATTGGGCTCGGGTTAGGAAGATCAGGCTTGACCTTGAACTTAATTTGAATTCGGGTCTTAAACCCAAATTTTAAGATTGGGCCTGAATTAACCATAAACCCAACCCAACCCGCCCAATTTGCACCCCTAATTTCATGTCATCATTTGGGTGGTTTTATCTTGTATGCATTTAATAAATCATTAGATCTAGTAACTATTTTTGTAATTAATGAACCATTGGATAGCAATGATAACATAGGATTAGTAAGTGCAAAAGGAAGAAGAATAAGATTAGTGAGTGTCTTGTTGATCACGTTGAGAGAACTTGTAGATCTATGACAAATTTATTAGAATTCTTCAAGTATAAAAAGAAACTATATGTCAAAACTTCATTCTATATTAGTTGAAAGCACCTTTTTTTTTTTAAATAAAGAGAAAAAAGTAAAAGCTTTATTGTCACTCGATTGTCACTCGATTCCTCATTTGGACCATTCTTTTTCGTGGAAGTATCATGCTGGACGATATCCTTGAAAGCACCTTTATATTTATTTTATAATAGGTACTGATCCCTGATATGAGACCCAAGAGAAGCCTAATCCTTGAAAGCACCATATCTGCTTAACACCCCTAATTCCTTTTTGTTCACTTGGGTTACCATTTAACCAAACAATTAATGGAAAATTTCCTTCATCAAATTTACCCTAACAATATTTTATTATGCTTCATTATCATAATTAATTAAGGGTCATTATAACATCCATCGATAGATAGATAAATAGATTGCATTGTTTTATTTAATTTTCTTCTTTTAATACTCTTTAAAAGAACTGTTATTAATAATTGGGATAGCCCATCTCCCAACCCATAACCCCCCCCCCCCCCAGTCCAGGTGCATGCAGGATATGATCCCAAGTCTCCATTACGACCAACAGGAGACCTTACCAACCAGTTGGTTGGAACCTTGCAAATGATGATGTTCATAAGTTCAAGGGGCGAACCGCCTATTTAACCAATATTACAACCATGACCCATTAAGCATCCCTGTTATTAGTCTGTTCTGACTCTTACAACATTGGTTTTTAAGGATTCTTATTAAAAAATTATTTCAATGATGACTTTGTATTGACACCAAAACCATGGAATCAGAAAAAATTCCTTTGTTTAATAAATAACAATGTACAAATAATCTCCCTAATAACTGATAATCATGGCAAAAAGAGATTTTATTAGTTATTAGAGATTATTAATTGTAAATAATAGCTATAATTTCATAATATTTTTTAAATTACTTTTTAATGAACAACTTTTATTAGAGGATTACATGCATATAAATAACATTTTGTAGTTATTAAAATGAAGAGAAACAGCCTCCTTGCTCTCGAAAGGGGATAGGGGACCTCAACTTAGAAATTAGATCTGAAGTGTCTTCTTCATCTTCTTCTTCTTCTTCAAAGTCAATGTAAACTGTGTTATTAAAATGAAGGATCAATAACAGTGTAAAATTTTCTAATTTTTTATTCATGTATTTTTTTATTTTTAGTATTTTATTATAAAATCACTGATTCACCTATTTGACCCAAATGATAGAACTACTACCACCTAGAAAATTTGATTTTGTTTTTAATTGACGTTAAAAATATAAGTTTTATACTATATAAATTAGTGTTCATGGATTTAATAGTGGAATGCAATGATGAAAGAGAAAAATAAGTAAGAATGCTTTAAACATGCAACTTAATGAGAAAATAAAATGTACTAAAAGGTAATATAGAAGGATGCCATGGGAGCTATACATCTTGCATCATCATGGTGGTAACGAATCATGTGGGTTTTTATCAAAATTCGCAAGGTTTTGATTGTTCAAAACCTTTTATCATATATATTGTTTCTAGCATGTATTATGAATGCATATTTTTATATATTTATGTATGTATGTATAAAGTCAATATATTCTAATAAGCAACATAACTACAAGATGCATCTTTCATATTTTGTCCTATGCTAATGTACCTTGACAGAACAGTCCTTTGGGTGTTCCATTATAAACGCAGATCATCAGAAGGTCTTTGAAAGCTCTGATTCATGCATCGTTTTCAGAGCTTTCAAAGAGTTCTGAGTACAATTTTTTCATTTGATTCAAAAAATACACATCTAAGTAAGATATTGAGTTGATTTTTTTTTTCGATTCTTTGAAAATCTTGGATGATTGGTTCTGCCGTTCTGATCAGTCAAAATGTTCTTCGTCCCCACATTCCAGCTCATTTTGCTTTTTACAGGCAACATCATCAGCTGTAGCACATTGGTGTTGTAGTGTTGTGTTGCTCTGTACAACTTTTAACTTCATGCAGATGGGATTATTGGGTGGCCGGACGGTGACGGAAGCGTCAGAGCTTTACCTCTATCCATTTGGCTCTACTTGAAAGTGATCATACCAAGACAAACCAGCAAGATCAAATCGAAGAACATTTTTTTTTTATTAATCAAGATTCAAGTATTGCTAATGCCAGCGTTCAGTTTGAAATTTGATTAATCAAAATTTGATACTCAATCGTACGTAGTGTCAAGTAGGGGGGCTCTATTCATGGAAAAATTAAAATTGATTAAATTATTTTCTAATTTCTATATATGTGCTAAAAAATCAAGATAAAGCCTCTGAAAAAATTCTATATTAAAATATTAAAAAACTAAAATATGTTTTGATGGCTACAATTGATTGGATACAAGGTTAAATATAGGATTAATATGGACTTTGGGATTGAATACATTGCCTCTGCAGTGCTTCCTCTCTGTCTGATGGATAGTCTGAAATCTGAGTAGGCCACATGATTCCTCCATGTGGCAGAAATATGTTGGTATTGTAGACAAGGTTTTAAATAGCAATATATGATATATCTTATAGCATATTGAATTGTATCAGCCTATTTCTATTTGTAATGCACGTAAAAATTTTAAATAAACAATAATAATTATTATCAGAAATCATTCAGAAATACTTCTTTATTATCATATTTATTGTTTGTTTAATATGATAAATATATAATATTAGAGATGCGTAGGACTTTTTTTAATAAATTTTTATATTTTATATGATTTTGCATGCCTATCTCTTTTTGAGTTTTTATTATATAATTATGACATCATATGTTGATCTCTATTTGATTAAAGAGAAAAGAATTTTATTTTTTTTTATTTTTTGGAAATTTTAGACTTTCTACTTCATTTCCATAATTAGTTATAAAAACAATTCTCGCTTAATTATTACACTTACTTTGGTTAATATGATAAATTTATAGTATTTGAGATATGACAATATTTCTTTTTAAATTTCTATATTTTGTTTTTTTAATTCTATCTATTTTTATAAGATAATTGATTGACCCATTTTACCCAAACGATTGGATAGTTAGGGTGAAAGTTGTGTAGATGCGGCCAACATTGTGTTACCTAGGGTCAAGCTTCATGTGTCTAACCTGGGTCCAATCCCATTGAAATTTGACATAAATGTATATATATATATATATATATATATATATATATATATATATATATATATGCATGCAGGTATATAGTCAGGTTAAGCCTGAGCTACCTTAGGCTAGGCCTGGGTGTAGCTCAAAAAATGAGTGCAAACTTTTGGCCTATGCCTTGTCCCAACTTGAAGACCAAAAATCCAAGTCTGTTTGTCAAAAATTGCAAGTTAGGTTGGTCTGTGCTCAAATTGAGCCTGGCCAATTTGCACCCATATGGGTCATTGACCATCAATTAAATGAAAAAAAAAGTTTTCTTTTTGAGTTAGTTTAAAGTTTTACTCTAGTTAACAAAAAACAACTTTTAATTATCACATGTATTTATGCTTTTTTATGATTAAATACATAATATTAGAGATGTACCCAAATGTTTTTTTTTTTATATTTTTTTTAGTTTTTAATAAATTTTGTCTCTATCATTTTTAATTTTTTTTGTTATTTAATTATGACGATGTAGGTTAACTGATTTAACCTAAAAGGTTGAACCATTAACCCACCACTTGAATAGGAAAATGGTTTCATTTTTAGGTCAGTTTTAAATTTTGTATTTCATTTCCTTCATTAATAAAAATACTTCTTATTTATCATATTTATTTTTTGTTTAACATGATAAATATATAATTTTAGAGATGTGCCAATTTTTTTGTAATTTTTTATATTTTTATTTATTTTAGCCCTTTACTATTTAACTATGAGACTATTGGTTGACCCAATTAGTTGAACTATGTACCCGCCACATGCAAAAGGATAATTCAGTTTTCATGTTGAATTTGAACACATGGGTGTTGTAAATATTGTTATAATTATTGGATATAAATTTAATTAGTAGAATTAATTGGGGAGAAACAAAAATAACTCAAATAAAGGATATAAGGAAGGAGAATGGGAGATAACACCTTAATGAGAGGGAAATGAATGATTTGAAAAGTAATAGTTTAAATTACATTTTTGATCTCACAATTACAGAATGACCAAATTTGAAAGTAGAGGTAGATGTGTTAACGGTATTCAAAAATCTGATTTTGAATTCGATATTCGACATAATCGAATCGAATTCGGATAATTCGAATATCTAATTGGTCGAATTCGGATATCCTATTCATACCGAATAGTTAATCGGATTCGAATTCGGATATGACCTGGTTCGATTCGATAAATATCTGAATTCGACTGATTATTTAATTCTTATATATAATATATAAAATATTTTATATAATTTATATATATAATAATTAAGTTATATAAATAATTTATATACTTTATATACTTTATATCAATAAAATGTTTATTTTATATATTTATTAATTATCTCAAATAATTAATTAATTGAATTCAAATCAAATCGAATATTTGAATATTTAATTGGATTCAAATTCGGATATTAATTTTTAATATCCGTTGGATATCAAATCGAATTCAAATGTCGAATTTTCTAATCAGATTCGAATTTGGATATTACTTGATCCGATTCGAATTCGATCTGTTTATACCCCTAAGTAGAGGTATTTTTGTAAAAAAAAAAAAGTCCACAAAGCTCATTTAATTAATATATAGTAAGTATAGGACTGAATAAGAGGGGAAGAGAGTTAATACCATAAATATAAATATAGGACTGAATAAGAGGGGATAGGATAAATTTAAAATAAGTAGTAGTTAAAAGTATGTTTTTTGCTGTAATGAAAAGGAGAGACCAAATTCAACAATAAGGGTATTTTAGTCAAGAAATATTCCAAAACTCAGACCACATTCCCAATTTCAATAGTATAGATTTCTTGTGTTGGAGGGGCAAAGAAGGCAGTTGTCGGAACATCCATGGATAAAATTGAGAATGAAGGAAAAGATTTAATATCCCACACTAAAAATTGATAGTTATGAGGGAAAGATACACGCAATTAATTAATGCTATGTTTTGTTTCAAGGAAAAGGTAGGGAAAGGAACCGGTTGTGTTGGGTTAGACCATGGTTCAGAGGGTAGTTGAGACTTAAACTGATACCTTTAAACTAGTTTTGAAAAAAAAATAAAACATAAAAAAAGCACCGACACATGTACCAGCTTATCAACCTGTGTCGATATTTAAAACCTTGGGTCAAACCATAAGATCCTCTAACACCTCTCATCATGCCAAAGTAGCCCACAACATTGCTAGTGGCATGAATGGCTAACCAACAACATTTGCCTTTCTTGGACATTCACCAATTTAGACATAAGGCTTTGAGTAAATGATGGCAAGCAGTGCTTGAACGATTGGTTTGAAGTCTCGATCTCATATATAGAGGGCACACCAAATCTGAAATGTCAAAACCCTTCTTCATCAACATCTCTTTAGTTAGTCATTTTTCCAAAGTACTACTCAACCAAAGAACTTCAGCCTTGGTTGGAAAATTCTACCCTAAATCGCCTACTATTCCTTTGCAAAAGGACTTAACAGAAAACTTGTCTGATTAATCTTGAAACTTGATAAGGGCAGATTTGGCCCTCCAATGACATTGTGACACATGGCATCTCGGAACAACTAGATGACATCCGGAACCACTTAGGCAACAACTTGCCTTAGCCAAGAGGATGGTGTCTTTAGTTAGTCATTTTTCCAAAGTACTACTCAATCAAAGAACTTCAGCCTTGGTTGGAAAATTCTACCCTAAATCACCTACTATTCCTTTGTAAAATGACTTAACAAAAAACTTGTCTGATTAATTTTGAAACTTGATGAGGGTGGATTTGGCCCTCCAATGACATTGTGACACATGGCATCTCAGAACAACTAGATAACATCCGGAACCACTTAGGCAACAACTTGCCTTAGCCAAGAGGATGGTGTCCTATCTGGCGGCCTGGCATAGGCGCCGAACTGGTGACCTGGCACAGGCGTTGAACTGGAAACCTAGCACAAGCGCCGACCTGGCGACCTGGCAGCCTGGCACAGGCGCCGAACTGGCGACCTATGAGACGTGCTCGCCGACAAATTCGACATGCATATCCCAACACTCCCACGATCCTTGGAAGTTGGCCCACGTACCAAATGATCTGGAGGGTGGTCAACGTGCATGGCGGTTGCCTCCGGGAATCTCAGACCACTTAAGCGACCTCTCGAAAATCTTGGATACGGTCCATGAAACCCATGCCAGACAATGCCTATATAAAGGCACCAACCTCAATGGCATGGAGGGGGGCAATAAGCATATTCTAGCTCTCATACTTTATGATTTTTAGCTCGCAGTCTACTATGAGAGTACTGACTTAAACATCGGAGCGACCTCACCGGGTTAGCCACTCCGGGTCCTCTGACATTGATTCCTTGCAGGTCTCTAAAGAATTACGAGGATCAACAATCAATCCAGCTCGACGGCCTGGTCAGATCGGCACCTAGCCTGCCCCTAGTTCGGCCTGGTCAGCTCGCCACATAATCTTGCTCCAGCTCGGCACCTGATCAGCCCCTGGTCAGCTCAGCACCTGATCTGCCCTTGGTCAGCTCGACACCTGATCTGCCCCCTGGTTAGCTCAGCCCAGTCAGTTCAACACCTAACCTACCTAGCTCGGCCTAGTCAATTCGACACCTAACCTGCCTAGCTTGGCTCAGTCAACTCGACACCTAATCTGCCCCCAGCTCGGCATCCAGGTCTTCATCCAACAAAAGTTCTCCACTTCGGCCTCTAAGTCATCGGCCACTTGGAAGCAAACCAAATGACGAGGTACTTAGCCAAAAATTGATTCAACAATTGGCGTCATCTGTGGGAAACGCTACAAAAAGCTAAGTTTTCATCTTCTGAAAGGTTAAATCCTCTTCTTCTAGAAAGCTAAGTTCTCATCTTTTAGAAACTAAAGCTCTCACTTTCTAATTTCCATTTTTTATGAACTCAAAGACTAATTAGGAAGTTAATAGCCAACAGACTAAGCAACTATGCCAACTTTATTTCAACTCGGATAAAGCCTCATCAGTCCTCTTCGCGAGGTACCCTCTACAAGATGAACTCTTTGTGGCTCCCGGGGAGTTGGCAGCCAACGGACTGCATGGACGTCCTTGCCGGTCAAGCCTTTGAGGGCTCCCGCGCGAATTGGTGACCTAAAGTCAGTAGTGTTGCCCCCGTAGGTCGAGCTCCCAGTAGCTTTTTATAGGAGTGGGTGATTGGCGTCACTAACGAGGCTGATGCAGCGCAGCCGTAACTCTAAAGTGCCGAGCTGATAAAAGACATCAGCACCACATAAGACCCAGTTGCCTCTTCGGCATGGGCAAAATCAAGGGTAAGGAGAGTGGACTACAAGTCGCTCCCATAGCCCAAGGGCTAAAGTACCGAGCTGATAAAAGATTTCGACACCACATAAGACCCAGTCGCCTCTTCGACATGGGCAAAATCAAGGGTAAGGAGAATGGACTGTGAGTCGCTCCCAGAGTCCAAGGCTGCAAACACTTAGACTCTTCCGACCTAAGAAGCAAATTGGATCGACGCTTACGAGCTCATCGAATTAGTCATTCCAGGCCAAAAGGAGCAATCTACTCCCTTCGCCGAGTTACTTTCAGCTTGGGAGTGGGGGGCAAATGATGAGGGAGGATTTGGCCCTCCAATGACATTGTGACACATGGCATCTCGGAACAACTAGGTGACATCTGGAACCACTTAGGCAACAACTTGCCTTAGCCAAGAGGATGGTGTCCCAGCTGTCGGCCTGGCACAGGTGCCGAACTGGCGACCTGGCACAAGCACCAAGCTGGCAGCCTGGCACAGGCGCCGACTTGGCGACCTGGCATAGGCGCCGAACTGGCAGCTTGGCACAGGCGCCGAATTGGCGACCTGGCACAGGCACCGACCTGGCGACCTGCGAGACGTGCTCATCGACAAATTCGATATGCATATCCCAACACTCCCACGATCCTTGGGAGTTGGCCCACATACCGAACGATCCGGAGGGTGGTCAACGTGCATGGCGGTTGCCTCCAGGAATATCGGACCACTTAGGCGACATCTCGGAAATCTCAGATATGGTGCGTGAAACCCACGCCAGACAATGCCTATATAAAGGCACCAACCCCAATGGCATGGAGGGGGGCAAGCAAGCATATTCTAGCTCTCATACTTTATGATTTTTAGCTGCAGTCTACTATGAGAGTACTGACTTAAGCATCAAAGCGACCTCGCCGAGTTAGACACCCCGGGTCCTCTGACATTGATTCCTCGTAGGTCTCTAAAGAATTACGAAGCTCAACAATCAATCTAGCTCGACACCTAGCCTACCCTCAGCTTGGCCTGGTCAGCTCGCCGCATAATCTGCCTCCAACTCGGCCTGGTCAGCTCGGCCCTTGATCTGCCCCCTGGTCAGCTCAGCCCAGTTAGTTCGACACCTAACCTGCCCAGCTCGGCCTAGTCAGTTCGGCACCTAACCTACCCAGCTCGGCCCAGTCAATTCGGCACTTAACCTGCCTAGCTTCGCTCAGTCAACTCGGCACCTAATCTGCCCCCAGCTCGGCATCTAGGTCCTCATCCAACAAAAGTTCTCCACTTCGGCCTCTGAGTCATCGGCCTCTTGGAAGCATAACAAGTTACGAGGTACTTAGCCAAAAATTGATTCAACAAAACCTATCACGGATAACATTCTTAAATCTTAACAAACCAACTGAATGGAGAGAAAGATCCAATAGATTTGGCAATACTAGTTTTTGCAATCTAAGGACGTGTTTAGTTGTTTGTATAATGAAGGAAAAAAAGAAGCAATGTTTTAAAAACTGACCTGAAATTAGAACCATTATGGCCATCGATTTTCGGGTTGACAGTTTAAACAAATGGCAACAAAAAATTAAAATAATTAAAAAAAAAAAGCGGTCAAAAACCATTGAAAGGGTCAAACAACTCAATGGTTCAATCGCTTGGGTCAATGGGTCATTGACCAATTTAATGGTTTTTGACCAAGGACCGGATTTGAGTAAAACAAAACCGGTTGCCTGGATGGGTTCCCGGTCTGAATGGCCCAACCGTCCAGGTGTTCGAAAACATTGAAAAAATACTTGGCAAAACGATATTCAATAGGAAAACAGATCATGCTCTTATTCCAAACAAACACATGCATCTCTTTGAATTTAAATCAGAGAAGCTACCACGAAGGACGCGCGAAGCGAATGGGTCCATTTCAAAACAAAGCGTGGAGGGAACTCAACTCACAAAGAAGTACACGACAGCACACTGGACCGGTTTTTAATTCAGATTTTGCTCGGTTCAGACCGGCATATTTCGAACCACTTATAAGTCTCGGCTCGGATTTTCTTTTGTTGGGTCGGCATATTTCGATCCATTTGTTTTGTATTTGTATTACTGAACACTGATCAGATCCGATGTACCTGACCCGTTTCCTAGAATTTTCGGGCTTCAAGGTCAGCCCAACTCATTGGTCCACCGTCGTCCTTAATGGGCATGGGCTCTGACTTACTGTCTACGTCTCTGATTTATCCACCGAGGCACCGACCCATGTTTGTCGTTGCCGGCCAATAACTGTGATCCAGGCATCCAGCTCAGCCCAAAAGCCTTCAAACAATAAAAAAACTACGTTTTTCTAGCTATCCTGTCTTCTTCCCTTTCCGATGTCCGATCGATCTGTTGGAATTTGGAACTTCGGTACTCTTCCGTGTCCGCAGCTTCTCTGTCTCTATTCGCCGCTAATTGAGCTCAGCTTCCGCAAATCCATTGAAACCCTAGGTTTTCTTCCGCAGAGATGAATCTTTTCTACTCAGATAGATAGCAAGGTCAATCTTCGTCAATCGATTTCGCCAAGGAAAGAAGAAAGGAGGATTTTCTTTTATTAATTCATTGTTGTTGAGTAGAGAGAGAGATGGCAATTTTGTATGCTCTGGTTGCGAGAGGATCTGTGGTTTTGGCGGAATTCAGTGCGACGTCGACAAACGCGAACGATATCGCGCGAAATATACTGGAGAAGATCCCGGGCACCAACGACAGCCATGTATCATACTCGCAGGATCGGTATATTTTCCATGTCAAGAGGACCGACGGCCTCACTGTTCTATGTATGGCAGGCGACACCTTAGGAAGTAAGCGTCTTGCTTTCTCTTTCTCTCTCACTGGTTTTGATCACAAATCTTAAGGTGGTAAGAGTAAAAGATTTGAATTATAGGACTTCTCATTTGAATCATAGGACTTCTCAAGATTGCTTTGACAATTGGGAATACTATGATTTGTTATAATAAAAATTTGAAATTAAAGTAAAACATGAGCAAGTCTTATATGATGCGCAAGTAGCACTGTATTCTTAGTTCATCAAACCCATGAAATATCAAGATATCAGGGCCTCACTCGAATATGATTTGTTTTTGATGACGATCAAAGTCACCAAATAAAGAGTGCTGACTCTAAAAGGCTCCTCGGATGGGGCTCGGTGCGGATTGGAGGTGAAAACTTGCAAACCAGAGGCAAGTCAGAGGGCCCGGGGTGGTATCCTGGGCTTGGAACTCCGACGCTTAATTTAGTAGCCTACCCGAGCTGTCTTAGGTAAATCAAAGACAATAAATGCAGTTCACCAGTAAATGCAATCTACCTACCACGTTTTGGAATTTACGGAGACATACGTGTCGGCCAACAAGTGGTGATGATGAACGAGATACTTGGTGAATCTTGTGAGACACGTCCAAGTGACTCGAATGACATGTCAAGGATACGTGGAGAAAGCCCAGGACCCACTATCTGACAGAGAGGGCAAGCGGAATAATTGGTGCAGATTGGGTGCATGCTATCTGATTAGACCAGCAGCCCGGGACCCATTACCAAGCTTTGGAATTTACCTTTATATAGGTTGGGGCATACGTGTCTGCCAACGCTTGGTGACTTGTTTGCAAGCATCCTTTCATCCACTTACACTTTAAGTTCCCAAAACCACACCTTCCATTATAGTGATCAAAAAGTCCCAATCGGCAAGATCATAGGCTTTCTCCAAGTCCAATTTTATTGCCACTCCCTTCCTCTTTAACCTTTTTTGAGCCTCCACACCTTGGACGAAGGCCCCTTGGTATTGGGAGATGAGAGAGGGGAGCACCTTTTTAAGCCTCAGAGAAAGGACCTTGGCAATTACCTTATAAATACTGGCCACTAAGCTTATAGGTCTGAAGTCTCCTGGCTGGGTGGCACCTTGCTTCTTTTGGGTCAAAGTTAAGAAAGTTGAGTTCCGCTTCTTTGGAATCAAAGCTAAGAAAGTTGAGTTCATCCCTGGATTGATTACTCTCTTTCTATGGAATTCCCTAAACACTTTCATCAAATCATTCTTAATTATCTACCAACAATCTTGATAGAAGGCCATAGTGAAACCGTCAAGCCCAAGAGCTTTATATCTATCCGTAGAAAAAATGGATTCCTTAACTTCATTTTCCTCAAACCTCTTTTCCAAGGCTTCCACTTGATTCTCTTCCAAATTCCCCCATTCCAATCTTCCCAAACCTCATCTCTCTGTGATTGGCCTACCAATTATTGATCTAAAATGATCAACAAAGGTTTTAGCAATTTCTTCTTGATTTGTAATTTCAGTCCCCCCTCATTACTAAAGAAGAAATTAAGGCTATGTTTGGTTTGAAGGAAAAGGTAGGGAAAGGTAAGGAAACCTATCCAAGATTTGTAAAGGTTTCCCTACATTTCCCTATCTTTTCCTTCAAACCAAACATAGCCTAAATTCTTCCTCTTTCTGCAATTTGCTAAAACATGAAAAAACTTAGTGTTGCCTTCACCTTCTTTAATCCATATCTCTCTTGATTGTTGCTTCCAACTAATTTCCTCTCTCAACAAGGTATCCTCTAATTCCTTCTTTAGAGACCATCTTCTTTCTCTATCATGACCTTTTATCACACCTTGGGGCTCTTTCTTGTCAATTTCCTTAATTTGTGCATCAGGCTGCCATTTTCTCTTCTAGTCTTCCAAACTTCACCCTATTCCATTCTTTTATTTCCCCTTTCAATTTTTGTAACTTCCTCAAAAACTTTTGCCCTTCCCATATAGGTTGTGGCACATGGGGATCCCACCACTCCTTCACCTTTGTCTTAAAATCCGGATGGGTGAGCCACATGTTCTCAAACCTAATGGGAGAAGGGCCTCCCTCAGTGGCTCTTTGAAACAAGCAGATTGGCCAATGATTTTTTGTGACTCTAGGTAATGATTTTCCCCTCAACTCCTCCCAATGTTCTTCCCAATCAGGAGATATTAAAAACCTATCCAGTCTTGAGCAAATTGGGTTAGCTTGGAGATTGGACCAAGTGAAACAGGATTGACCTAGTGGGAAGTCTCTTAATTCAAAGTCCTCAATAAAGTTGTTGAATTTCCTCATACTCGAGGTAACTCTCTGTCTTCCTCTAATTGATTCATCCACATATCTTATCACATCACATTAAATTCACCCCCTAAACACTAAGATTCTTCCCATAGACCTCTAACATCAGCTAATTCTTCCCACATCATGTTCTTTTCTCTATAGGAATTTGACCCATAAACATTGGTAAGGACCCAATCAAAGCCATTCTGATTATTCTTCAACTTCACTGAGACTAAAAATCTTCCCATTAGCTCTTCATAATAAGAAAACATATCTTCCTTCCAGATTGTTATGATTTCCCCAAAAGCACCCCAAGCTGGTGCATAGCACCATTGACAATTTCTTTCTCCCCACAAACTCCTAACCCACCTCCTATCAACCTCCTGAGTCTTGGATTCCTGGATCAGAACTATATCTAGCTTTTCTTTCTTCAACATCTCCATAATCAACCTCCTTTTTGCGGCACTTCCTAGCCTCCTAACATTCCAGCTGATGATCTTCTTTGAACTAATTGAAAAACCCAAACCACCCTTTCTTCCTAAAAGCCTCCTTTCCTCCCTCCCCCTCAACACTAAACTCTTTGTCCCCTTCAACATCATTGTTGAGTTGGGTCGGTTTTCTAGTTATTGGTCCCAGTTGTTTTTTATTCTTATTTTAAGCTATTAAGTTAGGAAGTTGTTGGGCTTTAGGCCCATTAGTTTATATTTTTAAGTTGTGATTGTTTAGCTACTTTAGTAGCCGCCTTACTAAAGGCATTCTTGTAATATCTCATTCTTTAAGTTAAGTATAAATTATAATGAGGGGTTGGCGGCCAGAACTAATTCAATTCTGGTTGACTTCCTACTCTTTTCTTCTCTACTACTGAAACCCTTCATCTTCTTCTTTCTCTTCACAAGGAAGTCATCTAAGTCTGCAATCAGTAATTTCTACTTGGTATCAGAGTAGGCCGAAGGTTCCTTGAGTTGTTTTCTCATGTAGCCCTAGATTGGCCAACTGCATGGTGATTTAAGAGGCTGATCAAAGATCTCAGGTAAACCCAGTTTTTGGATTTTTTGGTGGATTTGTTTTCTCCGTAGCTGGTCTAGCGTTTCTGATCAAAATCAAGAAAAACTAGAGAAAGGGAGAAAGTATTGTTTCTATTGGACTCTTCAATTTTGACCTAGGAAGTGGCGCCCTAATTTTTTAGGGTTCCTTGGAGTTTTCTGTAGGGGGCGGTTCAAGTCCTGCCTGATTTGGAGGCCTGTGGAGAGAGTGGCTGCCTCTTCTCTCTCTTCCCTCGTCCCGTAGAAAAGGAATCTTTTGTGGGAGGACTATCTAGGGCACCAGAAAGGTGTTGTTGGTTCCAGAAGTATTTCCTTTGATCTTCTTGCATATTACAGTTTTTTTTTTTTTTTGCACTTTTTGAGAAGCATGAAGGGTCACAGAGTTAAAAATAAGCCCGAGAGTGAAATGAGACCAGTGGGAGGAGGTGCTGGAGATCTTTTTGGGACTGGGACCATTACTACAGTTAAGTTGGATGGTTCAAATTACTTAGAATGGTCACAATTTGCAAAGATGGCCATTGGTGCTCGTGGGAAATTAGGGTATATCATTGGTGAAGAAGTGAAACCCGAAACTAGCAACTCCCTGTGGGTACAAGAGAATTATATGGTGATGACTTGGTTGTGTAATTCCATGTTGCCCCATATAAGTAAAAACTTTTTATGGGCAAATACAACTAAGGAAATATGGGATGGGGTTGTAGAAACCTATTCACAGAGAAAGAATGTTGCTAGGACTTATCAGTTGAGAAATCAAATTAGTGCTACAAGGCAGAGAGATAGACCTATTGCAACTTATTTTTCAACCCTTCAGACCATGTGACAGGAGATTGACCATTTAGAGACATTTGCTTGGGATACCACTAAGGATGCTGCTACCAATCAGAAACATCTAGAGAAGTATAGGTTGTTTGAATTTCTTGCTAGCCTTAATCCTGAGTATGATATTGCAAGACAACATCTTCTTTCCAAGGACAGTGTTACCCTCTCCCAGGCATATGCTTTTGTGTCAGGGGAGGAGAGCAAGGGAGATGTGATGATGAAAAATCCTGTTTTTGATCAGCTAGCCATGGTGAGTACTGTGAGACCTAAACAAGGTGGAGATTAGAGTGGCAGTGAAATCAAGAAGGAAGATAAAAGAGATCTGATCTGTGACTACTATAAGAAGTCTAAACACACAAGAGATACTTGCTAGAAGCTTCACCCACATCTTGTGTCAAATAGACTGAAAAATAAGAAGGGAAATGCTCACATGGCAGTCACTAGTGACATTCCGGCCCCTCCTACTACAGCTGCTTTGGAGTTTGTTGCAACTACTGCAGTAAGGGCCGAACTTGAGAGGTATGGGTAGCTTCTGAACCAGCGGGATACAACCAATTCTAGTTCAGTAGTAGGCGGATAGCAAGGTATAGGTGGTACTGGTGGAGTTCACTCTACTTCCTTTGCTCACATAGGTAGTTCACACATCACTGCAAATTATGTTTCTACTTCAGGTAAGGAGGGACCTCCTTGGATTATAGATTTTGGAGCCTTAGAGCACATGACCCATAGCTCTACTATTTTTTCCTCATACCAGCTCTGTTTTAGCAGAGATAAGGTCTCTATAGCTAATGGATCCCATGTTCCCATTGCTGGTCAAGAAAATTGAAGAGAGGAGAGCTTGAGAGTTCGGCAATGAGGGTCTGAAAATGAGAGTTTCGAACCTACTCTCTCTCAGCACCCTAACACTATTTTATTAAGATATATTTGAATAATTACAAGGAGGCCCTTAGTTAGGCAAGAATTTACGAAGAACTTAATATAGACAGGATGGGCCCAGAATAAGGCCCATTATAGAAAAACATAAATAACAAGAAAAAATAAACAACCTATGGGCCATTCAGCCCATCTTCTCTACACTCCCCCTCAAGCTGAGCATAGATGTCAATCATGCCAAGCTTGCTGGTATCATGCTGAAGTTTTGCCTTGGGAATGCCTTTGGTGAAAAAATCTGCCAACTGTCCTTCAGATGTGATGAAAGGAAGACACACTTCACCCGAAGAGACCTTTCCCTAATGAAGTGTCGATCAACTTCAATATGCTTGGTTCTATCATGTTGCACTAGGTTGTGAGCAATGTTGATGGCAGCTTGATTATCATAGTACAACATCATTGGCTTGTCATATTCAACTCCAACTTCTTCCATCAATGATTTTAGCCATAATAATTCAGAAACTCCATGTGCCATGGCCCTGTATTCTGCTTCAGCAGAAGACCGAGCAACAACCGATTGTTTCTTGCTTCTCCAAGAAACAACATTACCAACCACCAAGCTGCAATACCCAGAAGTAGATCTTCTGTCATCAATGTTTCCGGCCCAGTCAGCATCGGTGTAGGCTTCAAGTTTCATATGACCATGCTTGGCAAACAGAATACCCTTTCCTGGGGAACCCTTCAAATAACATAGGATTCTCTCTACTGCTGCCGTATGAGTGTCTCGGGGAGCAAGCATGAATTGGCTAATGCAACTGACTGCATATGCAATATCTGGCCGAGTCATGCATAGGTGCAAAAGTTTCCCAAGAAGTCTTTGAAAGACTCCTTTGTCTTCTAACAATGTCCCTTCTGAGGCTGAGAGTTTATGACTCATATCAATAGGAGTAGCAACTGGTCTAGCACCCGTCTTTCCAGTTTCAGAGAGCAAGTCAAGAACATACTTCCTTTGGGAGATAAAAATCCCATCCTTGGATCGAGCCACTTCTATGCCAAGAAAGTATCTCAATTCCCCCAAATCTTTAATCTCAAACTTTGTATGGAGAAAAGATTTTAGATCATGAATTCCTGAAACATCATTACCAGTCACTACAATATCATCTACATACACAATGAGGTATACTGCTAGAGGTCCACTCCTCTTCACAAAAAAAGTACGATCGGATTGTGTCTGCACATAACCAAAGTTAACAAGTGTTGTTCTAAATCTCTCAAACCATGCTCTACGGGACTGTTTTAGTCCATAAAGAGATTTCCTCAGCCTGCATACCTTTCCTTTCATATCGGTTCCATACATCCCTGGAGGAAAAGACATATAAACCTCCTCATGTAATTCACCATTTAGAAATGCATTCTTCACATCTAATTGATAAAGGGGCCAGTCAAAGTGAGCAGCTAAAGATAGAAGAACCCTCACAGATGTCATCTTGGCAACAAGTGCAAAGGTCTCTAAATAATCAATCCCATATGCCTGTGTATAGCCTTTTGCAACTAGCCTAGCCTTGTACCTTTCAATGGTGCCATCAGCTCGGTATTTGATAGTAAAGACCCACTTGCAACCGACTGGATCCTTCCCTTCAGGCAAATCCACCACTTCCCATGTGTCATTCTTGTGTAGGGCATCGATTTCAGATCTCATAGCATTCTTCCATTCTGGAATCTTAAGAACTTCTGACACAGACCTGGGAATAGGATGAGAAGCAACAGAAGAGAGATAGGCAAAGTATGAAAGTGAAAGCAAACTGTAAGAAAGGTGCTTGGAAATGCAGTGTGCAGTGCACTTCCGTTTTCCTTTCCTAACAGCAATGGGAATATCAAGGTCAGGGAAGGATGACTCCAAAGTTGCTGAAACAGTACCTGTTGTCTCTTTTGTGACTGGAAGTGTATGAGGCTCATGTGTTGTAGGAGAAACAACCTGCACATTTCTGGATCTTTGCCTTTGATACACCTTGGGATTGAGGATAGGACGAGGAGGTAGAGTAATGGGACAAGGAGAATGAAACGACTGATCCACCCTTGATACATTAGAAGGAGAAACAGACACATCAAGAGACTCAACAGGGACAGGAAGAGGAAGAGCAAACACCTGTGACAAATCCTCTCCCTGCGGACAATGTCCTTCTAGAGAGGAACCATAAAAGGGGGAAAGCTCATCAAAGGTGACATCCATTGAGACATACCAATTGCCAGACTTTGGATCAAAACAACAATAACCCTTCTTTGTAGGGGAATAACCAAGGAAGATACACTTTTGAGCTTTGGGTTCAAATTTATGCCTTTGGACACTTGGAACATGTACATAACAGGTTCAACCAAAGACACGAATAGGAACAGGAAAAAGGTCTTTATCCGGATGAAGAAGATTGAAGGGAGACTTAAACCCCAAAACCCTGGATGACATACGGTTTATAAGGTAGGTAGCAGTAAGAACAGCATCACCCCAAAACCTGGTAGGAACATGTGAGGCAAATAAGATACTTCTTGCAACTTCAACAATATACCTATTTTTCCTCTCAGCAACCCCATTCTGCTTTGGGGTCCTAGCACATGAGCTTTGATGAATAACCCCCATGTCAGAGAGATAGCATGATAGGTTTTTCTCAAAGCATTCTTTTCATTGTCAGATCTGAAGATTTTAATCCTGGTATCAAACTGGGTTAGAACAAATTCATGGAATTGTCTTACAAGTCTTGGAACTTCATCACGGGATTTCATCAAGAATATCCAAGTGAACCAAGAAAAGTCATCAATAAACAGGATAAAATATTTGTAGCCACCCATGGAGGGTAAGTGGTAAGGCCCCCGCACATCAGAATGCACAATATTAAAAGAAAAAGAATATCTTTTATTGCTCAAAGGATAATTGTTTCTACAATGTTTTGACAATTCACAAGACTCACAATGAAGATTGGACAAACTAATTCCCTTAAACAGTTCAGGGAATAGATGACTCAAGGCAGAAAAAGACAGATGACCAAAACGACGATGACACAACATAATCCAACTAACAAACTCTGAAGAGACAGATCCGAGAGCAACATTCCCAAGATGATCAATGCATTGTCCCGGAGTATCAAACAGGTATACTCCGTTCGCCTCATGGTCACTCCCAATCACCTTCTGAGACTCCAGATCCTGAAAAACACAGTAGGAAGGAAAAAATGTTACACAACAGTTTAGTGACTTGGTTAAACTACTCACAAACAACAGATTTGTATTTAGTTTAGGTACATGGTGGGCAGAAGGTAGGAACAAGGAATCCGTAGCCTTGATGGTTCCCTTACCAGAGATAGGGGCAAGTGAACCATCAGCTAAAGTGATTTTATCACGTCTAGGAAGCAAGTCATATGAAACAAACAAGGTAGACAGATTGGTCATATGGTCAGAAGCTCCTGAGTCAATAATCCAAGGGATCTTGAGATTACCCGAAGTGGTAGCATGATTGGCAGAGGCCCTTATACCTGAATGAGCAAATGCTGAAGCAGCAGAATTTCCTGAAGGGTTGGAAGGAGAGGTCACATCACTCAGCTGACTGATCATCTTCCCAAACTTTTCATATTCTGCTCTCATGGCTGCCAACTGTGCAGAAGCAGACATCTCTTCACTATCTGAACCAGCAGCTACATTTGCACTTCCTAATCTTTTACTATCATGTTTTTTCTGAAACCGAATGGAAACAAGATTAGGATGTAATTTCCAACACTTGTCTTTGGTGTGCTTCGGCTTCTTGCAGTACTCACATATAACTTCTTTCTTTCCTGTGCCACTAGAAGTTCCAGCATTCCCTTTAGGTTTAATCCCCATATTGGCAAAGTGATCATTAATATCAGCCCCTTGAACCTGGACAGCCCTTCTGCTCTCTTCACTACTCACCAATGCATAAGCTTGTGACAAAGAGACACACTCATTGGAAAGAATATTCTGTTTTGTGATATCATATTCTGGGTTTAGTCCAGTTAAGAACTCAAATACCTTGTTCCCTTCAACCAATTTTCTGTAGGTCTCTGCATCATTGGTGGTGTCCCAAGTTACAGCTTCTATTAGGTCAATCTCTTGCCATAGGGACTTCAGGGTTGAGAAATATACAACAAGAGGTTTCTCCCCTTGCCTTAAATTCTTTACATCACTTCTCAATTTATATGCCCGGGCCACATTGAGTTTTTGGGAATAGGTTTCTGCAACACTGTCCCAAATTTCTTTTGCTGAATTCATCCATAGGTAGTGTTGGCCGATTTGTGGCTGCATTGAGTTCACAAGCCACCCAATGACAGTGTAATTTTCTTGCATCCACTTCTCGTAGGATGGATCATCTTCTAGGGGAGCCTTCTTACTCCCGGAAATGAACTCCCACTTTCCTCTACTACATACATGAATCTTTACTAATTGTGACCATGCCAGATAATTAGTTCCATCTAGTTTAATTGTGGTCACAGTCAATAAGGAATCACTTGGAGTCCCCTGAACCAGTCCATATTTAGCACCACTTTTGTTTTCAAACTCTGAGGAGTACATCATGTAAACACTCCAAATATGATTTCAGATGACTTCTATAAGTATACTGATTGAGGACAAGCAAGAACAGAGTTCATCCGACCACAAGAAGGCAACACACTGAGTTCAGCCGACCACAAGAAGGCAATACACTGAGTTCAGCCTTCAAGAAGTAAACAGAAACTTCTAGGCACTCAGCCGAAGTACCTTTTCAAATCCGGACTTCAAGGTAAATACCACTTGGTATTGCTGAAATAGCCCTTTTTACAAACACAGTGTGGGCAATAGAGACAATCCCACTGCCAAAAAGAAAAAAGGCCTCAAGAACAGTTCGTACAGCCCCCAAAAACAGCCAAATATAAGTAACAATCCACAGCCTTGTTACAAGGATGTTTCGGCAGTTTTGACAGTCCAAGGAGTGAAAACAGCCCAGAAATTTCTGGGTTAAATCAGATTCAATGGCAGTCGAAGGTAGTACAGAACAACTAGAGTTTTTGGACAGTAATACAGAACAACCAGAGATTTTCGGACACTTCAACAGTCCAAACACAGTCGAAAGTAATATAGAACAACCAGAAAACTGAGCACAACTTACAGTTCGAGCTTCAAAACAGAACCGAGCTATTCCCCTTTCTTTTTTTTTTCTCTGATTCTTCCTGGCCACCGAACCATTTCTCCAAGAGATTCTAGTCTTGGGCACTTCCAATGACCTCCAAGAATCAGGCAATACGAGCCTAAGCTTCCACCCCTAGAATATTGAAGTTCGGGTATGCTTTGATACCATGAAGAAAACTGAAGAGAGGAGAGCTTGAGAGTTCGGCAATGAGGGTCTGAGAATGAGAGTTTCGAACCTCCTCTCTCTCAGCACCCTAACACTATTTTATTAAGATATATTTGAATAATTACAAGGAGGCCCTTAGTTGGGCAAGAATTTACAAAGAACTTAATATAGACAGGATGGGCCCAGAATAAGGCCCATTACAGAAAAACATAAATAACAAGAAAGAATAAACAACCTATGGGCCATTTGGCCCATCTTCTCTACAGCTGGGAATGGATCTGTCAAGATTAATGATTCCATTTCCCTTCCCTCTGTCCTTTATGTTCTCAGATTGAGCACTAATTTGTTATCTGTTAGTAGTTTGGTTAAGAACCTGAACTGCTCAGTAATTTTTTCTCCTGATCATTTTATCTTGCAAGATCTGGATTCAAAAAGGACGATTGGGAGTGGTCGTGAAGTGAATAGAATCTACCTTCTAGATGTGCTTCCTCCTCATCAGAGTCATCATGTCAACAGGGATAGTGAGTCAGGGTCTGTGGGTCAAATTATGCTTTGGTATAATCGTTTGGGTCATTTGCCTTTTTCTTCTTTGAGTATTTTGTTTCTAAAACTTTTTGAGTCTGTTAGTTTGTTAAGTCTGGAGTGTGAAGGTTGTCAACTTGGAAAGCATTGTAGACATTCATTTAAAACTAGTAATAAAAGGTGTTCTTCTTCTTTTGATGTTATTCATTCTGATGTGTGGGGACCTTTTCATGTTCCTTCTATGGGAGGTTATCGATATTTTCTCTTATTTTTGGATGATTTCTTACGATACTCTTGGATTTACTTGATGAGATCCCGCGATGAACTACCATCCTTGGTGATGCAATTTCATCAGATGGTGCTAACACAGTTTGGAACAAGAATAAAGGTGTTCAAATCAAACAATGCGAGGGAATATTTTGAAAAACACCTTGCTTCATATCTGTTAGAATATGGTGTTGTCCATCAGAGCAGTTGTTCCTACAGTCCACAGCAGAATGGTGTTGCAGAAAGGAAGAACAGGCACAATGTTGAAATTGCAAGAAGCATGATGATCACATCTACAGTTCCTGTTCGGTTTTGGGGTGATGTAGTCCTCACAGCAGTATATTTGATTAACAGGGTGCCCTCTCATATACTTGGATTCAGCACCCCATTCAGTCTCATTTTTCCTGAGGGGGAGATGTTTCCTATTCCTCTCAGGGTGTTTGGGTGTGTCTGATTTGCACATATCTTTGGTCCTCACTACTCGAAGCTTGATCCCAAAGCAAAGAAGTGTGTCTTCCTTGGATATGCAGAAATCAGAAAGGGTATCGTTGCTATGATCTAGTCTCTGGGAGCCAGTATGTTACCATGGATGTCAAGTCCACATACTTCTCAAAGAATCCTTCTCAGGGGGAGTGTTTTGGGGAAGTGAGTTAGCAGTCTATTCCTCTCCCAGTTCCAGTCCCTGTGTCTACTCCTGTGTTTGACCCTCCTGTGTCACCTACCATACCACCTCCTTTGCATCCTGCTTCTCAGCATTACTCATGACAGAGACTTTACAGGAAGGTTGATTCCACTACAGTAGAACTCACATCACTTCCTGTTGGTTCCTTGGAGACTCTAGATTCAGCTATCATGGATTCGGGTATTTCTCTTGATCTCGCTACTGTTTTAGTTCCCATTGATTCTATTAATCATGTTACAGATAACTTGGATCTTCCTATTGCTCTCAGTAAAGGGAATAGAGAGTGTACTGCTCATTGTATTTCACAGTACTTATCCTACAATGGACTTTCTCCTTCTTATTGTGCTTTTCTTTCCTCTCTTGACTCTGTGTCTATACCCAAGGGTGTTAGTGAGTCTCTTTCCAAACTTGAGTGGAAGACAGATATGCAAGAAGAGATGGAAGCTCTAATTAAGAATCAGACATGGGACATTGTGGACTTACTAGAGGGCAAGGAGACTGTTGGATGCAAATGGGTTTACACCGTAAAGTATAAGGCAAATGGAAGTATAGAAAGGTACAAGGCTAGACTTGTTGCAAAAGGGTACACATAGACCTATGGAATTGATTACTTAGAGACCTGTGCACCAGTTGCAAAGATGACCTCTATTTGGATACTTCTTTCTCTTGCTGCCACATACTCTTGGCCCCTGTTTCAACTCGATGTGAAGAATGCTTTCCTAAATGGGGATCTGCAAGAGGAAGTGTATATGGATCTTCTTGCTGGCTTCTACAGTGATGCTGAAAAGGGAAAGGCATGCAGTCTTAAGAAGTCACTTTATGGCTTGAAACAATCTCCCAGAGCATGGTTTGACAGATTCAAAAAGGCCTTGATTGCTTTTGGCTACACTTAGACTCAATCCGATCATACCTTGTTTGTGAAGCGAAGGGGATCTTTGGTGTTAGTCCTAATTGTTTATATGGATGATATTGTTGTCACAGGGAATGATTTAAGTGAGATTGATTGTCTGAAAAAGAATCTATATAAAGAATTTGAAATTAAGGATCTTGGAGAACTGAGATACTTCTTACGTATTGAAGTTGCAATATCAAAACATGGAATTTTTATCTCTCAGATGAAGTATGCCTTGGATCTTCTTCAAGAATCAGGGAAGCTTGGAACGAAGGCAATCGGAAGGTGAGCCAGTAAAGGACATTAGAGATATCGGATACTTGTGGGTCGGTTGCTATACTTGTGTATGACAAGACCAGACATTTCCTATGCAGTAAGTGTGGTAAGTCAATACATGCATGCTCCACGAGTCCAGCATTGGGAGGTTGTTGATTGGATTTTTGCTTATCTGAAGGGACACCCAGGCAGAGGCATATTGTTTATTGATCATGGACAGTTGAAACTAGAGATTTATACAGATGCAGATTGGGCGGGATGCCCTTGATGACAAGAGATCCACTTCAGGAGTATGCACCCTTTTGGGAGTAACCTTGTCTCGTGGAAGAGTAAGAAACAAACAGTGGTGGCAAGACCAAGTGCTGAAGCTGAATACAGGGCCATGGCACATGGAGTTTCAGAACTTCTCTGGATCCGTTCCCTATTAAGAGAAATTGGTGTACAGGCAGAAGAACCTATGATGTACTATGATAACCAGGCAGCAATTAACATTGCCCATAACCCAGTCGAGCATGACTGAACTAACCACATTGAAGTGGATAGACATTTTATCAGAGAAAGAGTGACTTCTAGGGAAGTTTGTCTTCCATACATTGCTTCTGATCTACAGCTCGCTGAAGTTCTCACAAAAGGTGTTGCAAGGAACAAGCTGGAGCATGATCTACGCAAATTGGGAATGTGTGACATTTACTCCCAACTTGAGGTGGAGTGTTGAGTTGGGCTAATTTTCTAGTTATTGGGCCCAGTTGTTTTTTATTCTTATTTTAAGTTATTAAGTTGGGAAGTTGTTGGGCTTTAGGCCCATTAGTTTATTTTTTTAAGTTGTGACTGTTCAGCTACTTTAGTAGCCACCCTACTAAGGGCATTCTTGTAATATCTCATTCTTTTAAGTTAAGTATAAATTATAATGAGGGGTTGGCGGCCAGAGCTAATTCAATTCTGGTTGACTTCCTACTCCCTTCTTCTCCTCTTTTCTTCTCTACTGCTGAAACCCTTCATCTTCTTCTTCTTTCTCTTCACAAGGAAGTCGTCTAAATCTGCAATCAATAATTTCTACTATCATTCATTAATTTCTCCACTTCATTCATTTTTTCCTTTCTTTTTCCACCCCTTTTTTTCCTGGCTTTTTTTTGAGCAATCTCCTCATCAGTTTTCTCTAGATTAAGACCCATTTTATTGGCAAAATTCATCAGCTGGTCCTCTTCCACATGCATCTTCCCTCCTGCAAAAACATCCTCCTGCCCATTACATTTTCCTTTTCTTTCATCGAATTAGTGCCATCCTTCCTCATATCCCTTTCTTCTCTACCCTTCTCTCCCTCCTCTCTAATCTCTTCATTCCTCATATTTCCCTTGGGAGAAACTCCATCCCTCCTAAAAACAGACTTTGGAACCCTAGCCGGAAGTTACCTTTCCACACTTTCAACACAGTTATTCAAATCAATGGGCTTAATCATAGTAGGAACAGGGATTGGGCCATCTGCAAGAGAGCTAACAGAAGAATCGGTAGCAAAACCGAAAACACGAGATCTACGAGCTGGAAGTCCCCTTTTTTTCCTGGCTTTGTTTCAGTGGCCAACCACCTTGACTCGGGCCTAGGTTGCAGGCATCAGGGTAATCTGTTTGGGGAAGACCCATGGCTTCGGTAACCTGATCAGAATTTGGAGTTGCACCCCTTGGAGGTGTTTCCTTCGAAGCTTTACAGATCTCCTGCTTAGTCACCATCTGAATGTCCAGCTTTAGCTGTCAACAAGAGTGGGATTTCCTAACTGAGAGGCCACAGGAAGGACCTTGCTGTTTGTGGATGTGGTTTAAGGCATTCTGAAAGCCTAAGCTTTGTTGGCACCCTTCATCCTCACAAGACTTCTACAGAGGTTTGTCAAAGGAAGACCTCTCTACAATCTTAGTTTCACTGAGTTTGTCTGCTGCAAACAAGGCACCAATGCGATAATCCTCTTCAATGTCCAAACAGATTTGTATTGTCCCATCCACACTCCCAATACTGGATTCTTCATCAGAGGAGCACTCTTCCTCAGAATCACCGGAATCAATCCACCGCCCATCATCCTCTTCATCGTCTTGGACCTCTTTTGATCTAGCATACCTGGGATTAGGCTTATCCTCGGAATAACCGGAATCAATCCACCACCCATCATCCTCTTCATCGCCTTGAACCTCTTTTGATCTAGCATACCTGGGATTAGGCTTATCTTGTTGAGAAGGGAGGCATCTCGCCCACTGTAAATTCAGCAGCCCCCTTTGACCGCTTCTGTTAGGGATCAATGGGGACGATGATACACCCAAATTAGCATCCTCCATTTATCAACCACCTTGTTCTACATGTGACATTTAAGTTGTCACGTGCGTTTTCCTTGAAGCTTGGCCCGACCACTTGGTTCAGCCCTGGTCTTGAGTTTTTATTTCCCAAAAACTCCCCCTTTAAAATGTCCATGTAGGATGCAGGTCCCTCCCTTTGAAATTCAAACTTATTTGAAAGCCCGATAAATAAAGGTAAATTGGAGCCTAAATTAATCAGGCCCGACGATTTGGTTTTCTTTGGGGGAAAACCAAGTTTGATGCCTGAAGCTTCCAGTCTTGTTGCTCGACGTGGCCTTTGTCTTGCCACGTGAGCATCGTCTTCTCTCCTTGCACCCTCCTAGAGCATCGATTCAACTTCCGACACAACCCATACTTGTCTCCACCTTCCATTGGAGAACACTTCAAGCATTCTTGGTATCTTCTCCAGCTTAGCATCTCGAATTTGTAAGGTTGCTGCATGAAGGTCAGAGAGATTCACCTCTTGTAAAGAACTGCCGCACAATGTAGCAATCTAGAGGAAAACCTCCTCTGCCCAAAGATTGAACGGAAGTCCCAGTACTTTCAGACTGATAGTACCACCATCGACCTCCACCTCATTGTAGGAAGGGTAACATGGAGAAAGTCTAGGGCCCACTATCTGACAGAGCAGGTAAGTGGAATAATTGCCTCACAGGTGATTGTCGTTAAGTACACGTGGTGGTGCAGGTTGGGTGCATGCCATCTGATGTTAGACCAGCTCGGTAGAGTGTGCTTCTTTTATTCACAGATCAGCTCAGATACCAGGCTGGTCCTTGTTTGGGTGTCATCAGGGCACCTCAGGCCAAGCCGTTATTGGAGACGTCCGAGGTGCTGCTGTTAGACAGTTTTGTATGCCCTTAGCTTCAATCTGATTTGATGTACTTTTGTTATTTAGTGGAAATAAATAAAGTGCATGTTTGATTCATGTTGTTTGGTTTAATTCTGTGTAAAACCCTAAAACTGGACATTTATAGAGACTCATGTTAGTTTTAAATGTTTACAGCCGTTGGATAAGTCTGGGGAGATTTATCCTGCCAAGGCTGATACTGGTGTGCCACCAAGTGTTGGGATGGCCTGTCTCAGCCATCAGGGTAAGACCCGAGGCACATGCAGTATGGGATTACTTGAATCCTTGAACCGGACCAGATTTCCAGTATTGCCCTGGACCTTGGAGATAGATGGGCAAAACTGGAAAGTTACACCTGACCCCTAGACTCGATTATGACATTTCACTAGGTGTTGGATCAGGCTACCTTTGATATGCCATTCAGTGAGATCCTTAGCGGGGATCAAAACCTGGGCATGTTGGGGCAGTTTGAGAATTCATCTGAGTGGGTGATCATAGTGACAGAATCAGCCACTTTGTCGGACAAAGGGTAATGATCGGGAATGCACTCTCTCTGATGGAAACCAAACTGCCGGCAGTTGATTTCAATCGTTGGAATTTTGTTTTGCAAAATTAATATATTTATATATATATGTACGGTTTCGAATTGTTTGCAAATGGTTTTAATTCCCGGGATCCATGTGAGAGGAGAGTGCGGCACTGTACCTTGCAGCCGAGGGAGATGTCCTCTCTTGTCGGGCAGTGCTTGATCATTAAGGGCTGAGAGGTTAAGTGTAAGACCATTGAGGATAATACCTGATGGGCTAATCTTGCACCTGCCCACAGTCCCTGGGTTTTTATAAGATGGCTTGGCCCAGGGACCACTTAATGTAAGTGTTGGGCCCATAGGGTCCATATGATGGACTCAAGGGGTTCATTGAGTTTTTCAGTGAATTCGGCTGGGCCTTGTATTAAAGGCTGGGCCGAACCCATGTGGCTGGTGTGTAGATCAATGCTTGGGTCCCACGCCATACAAAGAAGCCCAACTGGGCAGCAGATTGGAAAGTAATTAGACACTGAACACTTAATGGGCCAAAAGCCCATTTCGAGGTGGGCTGATATGATCACCCATCCATGGGGCGAATTTGAGATTAAAGTTAGTAAAAGGATTGGGCCTTTTAGCCTTATCCACTCTTAGAGACCAAATTCAAATTAGATTTGAATCTGGTAACCTCCTGATAAGATCAGGAGTAAGCTAACTCTATCTGCAGAAAAGGATTAAGATTATCCCCTATCCAAATACTGATTTGGATTGGGATAACTCCTAAAAAGGAGGTTTCTTAATCAAGAAGAAAGGAGGAGATTTCGAACCACCTTGAAGAGGTATAGGATACCTCCTGCGAATTCAGATCTGATCTGATTCATACTCTCCAGAAAAACAGAAAACAGTTCAGCCTTTTGTTTTTGGAGATCTCCTCCTGCCGCCGCCATCTGCCATTGCAAGATTAGATCTTTGTAGAAAAGAAAGTCAAGAAATCTGTTCTTGACATCAGTATTGCAAGAAAGACTGAAAAGGATTCAGTGTTTAGTACTTCCAGAGGATTCTTGTGAAGGATCCAGTGTGTAGGACGCACCCTGCTGGTTCTGTTCCATTCACAGCTGTGTCATCTTCAGCAGGAACGGATCTTGGAGCATTCTTTGGGCGTGAACACCAACTTTGGGAGATACTGCTTCTCCGGATCAGGTGTATTCCTCCCATTTATCTTTTGGCACAGATCTGGTTTGATTATGGTTCAAGTAGGATCCTTGAATATTGTATTCTAAATTCAGGGAATATGATTCCCAGTTGAGAGAATGTAGGAAATTTTTGAAATTCGCCCACCCATTCCGCAACCTTTATGGCGTCCATTAGATGGATCCTACCCTTCTTTCAGCTGCCAAGTCTTCCGTTGTCGCCACGTGTCTCAATCTCATTGGGGGTCAGTTCGACCCTCATCAGTTTTATATGCAAATGATTTTTCAAGTGAGTAGAATCATCTTCACTGGCTTCTTATTTTTAATCTTCACTGGCTTCTTAGCCCCTAGGCATATTCAACTTAAAGCAGGTCTCTAAGGGGGACATTTTGTTATGGAGCTTATAGAGCATAACTCAGGGGAAGAGGGGAAAATCATGTGGTTGTGTTTAGAAGGCTTTTGGGGAATTTTTGGAAATTTTCTCATCTATTCTGACAATCATTGTTCTTGTAACAGTCATGATGGACAAATTTTCTTTCATTAGTTCTAATTTCTAAACAAAAGAAAAGGAAAAGGAAGAGTTACCATCATTGGACTAGACTATTTTTCAGTAAGTTTGGTTAGTTATCTCATCTACTTAATGATTTGAACATAATCTTCAATGGGATAGAAACCATCTTATTGACCTCATTTCCGCTTTTCTTGCATTCTTTTGTTTAGAATCATTATTTTTAAACATTGATAAAAAAATGTGATTTTTAAACTACAGCCAATGATTTATTGATAGTTGATACAGCTTACTGCTTACCCAAAAAAAATATGCTTTAATGATACAACTCAACTCAGCTTTAATGCTTAATTCCAATTATTTGGGGTAGGGTACATGGATCTTTTGCTGCCATTGTGCTCTATCAAAAGCCATGTTTTCTGTCAAATTGTAAGTCCAAATCAATATTTTTCCACTTCAAGCTACCTTTTCTTTTGTCCTCCTCTGGCTCTTTTAGAGTCTTCTATTCACACCATGTCACTCAATGGTGCCGTCATTGGTCATCTATGAACATGACTAAACTATTGACTTAATTCTGTCACTAATTGGAACTATTCCCAAGTCCTCTCTAAGAGACTCATTTCTGTTCTGTCCTTTCTAATCTTGCCACCTGTCCATCTCAACATCCTCATCTCAGCTATGCACATAATTGTTGAACATGTTTTTCCTTGATTGCCCAGTACTTTGTTCCTTATAGCAATGCTTGTCTTATGACTATCTTACAGAAATTTCTATTTGCTCCATATTTTTTAATGACAACAATGTAAATTCTGAAGGAGTTCTTCCACAATCCTTTTTCTTTTGGAGGGTAAAAATGGAATATTTTTTTATTGTAACTGGAAGTCTTGAATCTAACATGACAACAATGTTATTATGTTACTGATAAAAAAAAAAATGATATGATAACCAGAAGGTACTGCCTGGAAAAGTGTGGGGAGGGGGAGGAGGTGAAGTAATATTCTTTTGTCAACGTTTATTCCATAATAGTGATATTATGAGTTAAAGCATGATTACTTTTGTGTTCCTAGAATTGTACTGCCTTGTCTATTTAACTTGGGGCAGGTTAAATTATTTGAATTCAATTTCTATCTCATCAGCTCTGGGAAGTGGACTGTAGCTTCATCTTCACTTCTGAACTACATATAATGTGTCTTATGATATTTATTGAAACTTTTTTTGTGCAGGGAGAATTCCTTTTGCTTTTCTAGAAGATATTCATCAAAGATTTGCGAGGACTTATGGCCGTGCTGTTCATACAGCTCTTGCTTATGCCATGAATGACGAATTTTCAAGGGTTTTGAGTCAACAAATGGATTATTATTCAAATGACCCTAATGCAGATAGGATAAACCGGTTGAAAGGTGAAATGAGTCAGGTAGATTTTTAAATGCTATGGGAATGTATATGTCTCGGTTGCTATTTCACTTCAATTCTTTTTTTTTCTCAACTTTCAAGAAGTCCTTTTTCTTATTTTGGCTTCTTCAATTTGTTTAGTTCTTTCTTTCCATATTAGATTCTCATGAGTGCTTGTGTTGAATGGTCGGATATGGATGCTAGTTAGTTGTAGGGTGCAACTTGGGTCAGGCCAACTGGAACTCTACTCAAAAATAGGGGCAGGATGGATTGAGTTGAAAATTGGGTTAGGTTAGGGTTGGAAAAAACCACCATGATTCATATTTGGTTGGGTTATTGGGAGGGGTGGATATGGACCTAACCTTGGCATATATACATATAACACACACACACATTTTGCATGTGGCAAAGGAGAAGAGAGGACAGCAATAGAGGGTGTTCTTCATAAGACACTACCTACATAATGATAACTTTTCCTTCGAAAGAATTTTGATTGAATGGCTCAATGCCTTTTCTTTCTTATTTCATTGAATATATAGCTGAATATACAGTAATTTAAGGCCTGATTTACACTGATTTACAGAGATTTAAGGCTGATTTATCTATACCTACAGCTATACAATCTACTTACAGAAAGATAATATGAATACAAAATAAATAGGCTGTACAAAATAAATGTTTGCTTTATATGGTGTTTGCTTTATATGGCAACATCCCCCCTCAAATTGATGCTTCAAATTGATGCTGGCTGATCAAGAAGCATCAATTTTCCAATAAGAAATTTATGGTGTTGTCGAGTAAGAGACTTGGTAAACACATCGGAAATTTGCAAAGCTGTGGAAACATGTGGAAGAGAAATAACTTGAGCATTTACAGCATCTCAAATATAATGATAGTCAACTTCAATGTGCTTGGTGCACTCATGGAAGACTGGATTAGGAGCAATTTGAATAGCACTGGTATTATCTGCATGTAGTGGAGTGGGATTAGATTGAGGAAATCCAATCTCAGTCAACAATCCTCGAAGCCAAGTAATCTCAGAGCAGGCAGCAGACATAGCCCGGTATTCAGATTCAGTAGAAGATTTAGAGACCCGATCTTGTTTCTTACTCTTCCACGATATCAAAGAATCCCCAAGAAACATACACCAACCTGTAACAGAGCGACGAGTATTTGGGCAACCAGCCTAGTCGGCATCACTAAAAGCACTAAGGCGCAGAGAAGACCCAGTGGGAAAAAATAAACCACGACATGGAGTACCCCGAAGATATCTTATGATGCGACGAATTGCAGCCAAGTGAAGATGACGGGGAGAGTGCATAAATTGACTAACTTGTTGGACAGCAAAGGAGATGTCAGGTCTGGTAATAGTCAGGTAGTTTAATCTGCCCACTAATTGTCGATACAAAGATGGATCAGAAAGTAGTTCTTCCTCATCCGAGTGGTACTTGACATTCACTTCGAGAGGAGTATCAACCAATGAAGAATCCTGAAGACCAGCCAATGCAACTAAATCTTGAGTATATTTATGCTGATTGAGAAATATACCAGAGGAGTTAGATTGAATTTCCAATCCCAAGAAATATGTAAGTGGCCAAGATCCTTCATATGAAAGGACTCTCGAAGACGTTGCTGAAGCTGAGTAATCAATAAAGAATTCGTTCCTATTATAACTATGTCATCAACATAGACCAAAAGAAGGACAATTCCAATAGAAGTTTTATGAAGGAATAAAGAAGAGTCATATTGACTTTGCACAAACTTAAACTGTAGCAAGGTAGATCTGAACTTCTCAAACCATGCACGGGGAGCTTGTTTTAAGCCATACAATGAGCGGTTCAACTTACAAACTTCCAAAGTAGAAAAGGAGAACAAACCAGGAGGAGGTGTCGTGTAGATATCTTCTTTGAGATCACCATGGAGAAAAGCGTTTTTGACATCCATTTGTTTAAGTGGCCAACCCTGTGAAGCAGCAATGGCAAGAATTGTTCGCATAGTGGTCATTTTAGCCACAGGAGCATATGTCTCCTCATAGTCCACCCCATACTCCTGTCGATTACCAAGAGCAACCAACCTAGCTTTATAGCGCTCTAGAATCCCATCAGAGCGAAGTTTCACTGAGTAAACCCACTTACACCCAATAGATTTAACTTTGGGTGGACATGGAACAATATCCCATGTATGATTATCCTAAAGGGCTCGAAGTTCTTCTTGCATTGCTTGTTGCCAACACTCATGCTTAACTGCCTGGGAGTAAGAAGATGGAATCGAAACAGAGGATAAAGCAGCACTAAAGGATTTATGGTAGGAGCCATACCAATTAGGAGGACGGGAGACTCTAGTGGAGCGTCTCAAGATAGCTGGAGCAGGATCAGGTGACAGATCTGGAGTCGGAAGGGGCAGTGGTGAATGATGCCGTTCATACACATATCCAGGCTTGAATCGTTCAGGAGAAGAAGACGATTCATCAAAGCTAGGAAGAATAGCAATATCGGGGAATGACTGATCACAAGTTGGAAAGAAAAACTGATTTTCAAAGAAAACAACATTGCAAGAAACACGAAACTTCTTAGAAGAGGAATCATAACAAACAAAACCTTTATGATTTGTACTATATCCCATAAATGCACATTTAACAGATTGAGTAGAAAGTTTATGACGTTCAAGAGGAGGCAAATGAACGAAACAAACACAACCAAATGTATGTAAATGCCCATACTGAGGATGTTGTTGATAAAGACGAAAATAAGGAGACTCAAGGTTTAGAGTTTGAGAAGGCAGTCTATTAATAAGATAAACTGTTGTAGATAAAGCTTCTACCCAAAACTGAGGAGGAACAGAAGACTCAAGTAGCAAAGTACGAGCAACTTCTAAGAGATGACGATTCTTTCTCTCCGCCACACCATTTTGTTGAGGTGTGTGTGGACAAGAACGTTGTGAGAGAATACCTTTTTCATTTAAAAAATCATGAAGTGCATGAGACATGTAATCTCCACCAGAATCAGATCGAAGAACTTTAATGACAATAGAAAATTGAACTTCAACATGCGCAACAAAAGTCTTGAAGACCGAAAAAACATCAGATTTGGAACGAAGAAAATAAATCCAAGTAAATCGACTATAGTCATCAATAAATGTCACAAAATACTTATAATGTGCATGAGAGATAATAGGTGTAATCCCCCATACATCACTGAATAATATCAAAGCATTTATCTGCACGACTACCGGGAAGAGGAAAAGGAATAATTTTACTTTTTTTCAATTTACAAGTTGAACAATCAAAAGAAAGGCTTGAAATTTTATATTATTGCCTAATAAACCAGAATTCAACAAATAAGACAATATAGTAGAATTGGGGTGTCCCAAACGTTTATGCCACACCTCATTTTTATTACTAACAGAACATGCAAAAGAAACATTACTAGGAATGAAAATGTGTAGAGGAAATAAACGTCCGACTTTAGGCCCCTTCGCGATCACCGTCCCCGATTCCTGATCCTACACACAACAACCTGTTGGAATAATGTTAAAGTAACTTAGTTGCAGTTGTTAGGGCCTATTTGTCTAGTTAAAGTATTTTTTATTTCGTTTTTTATTTAAGTTATGTCTGTTATTGTACTCAGGGGCACAAGGGTCTTTTCCCTTGTTATTTCTGTCGCCCTATATATAGTAAAATAAACACTGGCGCCGCCAGTACTGTTACATTGCAAACCTTCTCTTTTCTCTCCTCTCTTCTCTTCTCTTCTCTTCTCTTCTCTTCTCTCCTCTCCTCTTCCACCTATCTCTGGCCGGCTACACTGTCAAGATGGTATCAGAGCGGGAATGCTGATTAAAAGAGAGCAGATCGATCAACCCTACTGTCAAGAGAAGATCGATCAACCCAAAGAATAGATCTAACAGACTAGCAGAAAGGAAATCTGATTCTGGACTACATAATAGCTAAGACTGGTACAATTCTCCCTATTTTTTCTCTTCTTTACTCTCCTTGGTCATGTGCCGAGTGAAAACCCTATGAATCTGGGGCGACTGAATGTTGTCGGACCTGTGTAACCCTAGTTTTCTTGGATCGTGTGATCCTGTTCATGTGTTAAGACAACTGTAGGTCAATGCTGACCTGTCTTCTCAATGGTTTGAGTTGACTATAAGCAAGAAGGATCTCTCCTGCTGATTAGGGGCTGTTAGCCATTCTAGAATTCTGGTAGGTGGGGATTGATAAATCTATACAGGTCTGAAACTGCTGAATATTACCTCAGGTTTGTCTAGAATTTGGTACTGTTTGTGCTCAATCTAGTTGGTAAACCCGAGTGTGTGGGTGTAACTGAGTGGAGCATTGCTTTGTGGAGTAAGGAGGGGTCCTAAGTCCGGTGTGTGGGACTGATTAACTGCTTGACCATGTCAACTGAGAATTCTGTTACTTCAGAGATCTCAGGGAGCCACAATGGAGTGAGTGGGGGAGTGGATATGAGCTTTCCCATGGCTGTCATTCCCTTTGATGGCCTGAATTACCTTGAGTGGTCTAGGGGGATAAAACTCTACATCACTGCTAGGGGGCGAATAGGATACATCAATGGGAGAGTAAAGGAACCGAAGTATGGAAGTGCTGAGCATGATAGGTGGAACCAAGAGAACAGTATGGTGATGTCTTGGCTCTTGGTTTCAATGCTGCCACAAGTAAGGAAGACCTTTATGTGGGCTGAAACTGCTTGTGAGATATGGGAACAAGCGAAGTCCACTTATTCAGAACAGAGACACTATGCCAAGATATATCAACTACAAGTTGAATCTTCTACTTGCAAGCAGGGGGAGAGGAGTCTCTCGATGTACTATTCTGATTTGACATCAATATGGAAAGAACTTGATCACTATCAGAATGTGAATTGGAAGTGTGATGAAGATGCAAAGGCCTATAAGTCACTTGTATCACAGCAACGCGTGTTTGCCTTTCTCCTAGGGCTGAATCAGTCATATGAGTCCATCAGGGTACAGATCTTGGGTAGTAAAGACTTGCCATCAGTCCAGGAGGTGTATGCCTTGGTGCAGTCAGAAGAAAGCAGAAGAAGTGTGATGAATGGTGTAGAAGGGGAGTCAGTTACACTAGCGGTCCGGGGAAATTCGGATACAAATGTCGGAGGTGGCTTTAAAAGGGGTGACACTTAGAAAAAAAACAGAAGATAAAAGCAAGCTTTGGTGCACTTACTGCCAGAAGACACGACACACTAAAGATACATGCTGGGATCTCCATGGAAAACCTAAATGGGCACAGGATTTGGGTAAGAAGTCAACAATGGATCAAAGCAAGAAACCAGGCTAGCAGAATCAAAGAAGGTATAACTCAGCTAATCTGGCATCGACAGAGACTAGTCCTTCCGTAACTCAGGAGAGACATCCTGGTTCTGACCCTAAGGAAGATATTATCAACTCCTTCCGTGAACATTTGGAATTGTATGGTAGGACTCTTCGCCAGGTGGATTATGGGCCTACTCCTTCTACCTCATTTGCGTCTACATCAGGTAATGCCATAGCCTTCCATGTGTCATCTCATACTACTGATTCACCTTGGATTATTGACTCCGGAGCCTCAAATCACATGACTGGTAAGTCAAATTTGTTCCAGGCATATAACCTTCTCTCTGGAAGAGATAAGGTAAGGCTAGCTGATGGTTCTTTTTCTACCATAGCTGGCCGAGGCACCATATCTCTCCCACTTGGCCTTACTCTTCCTAATGTCCTGCATGTTCCGAAATTACCTATTAATTTGTTGTTCATTAGTAGTATTACTCACTCTTTGAACTGCTCAGTCACATTTTTTCCGTCTTCATGTGTGTTTTAGGATTTGACCTTGGGGAAGACAATTGGTAGAGGAAGCATGGTGGATGGTCTCTACGTGTTGGAGAATAATGCTGGTCTAGTGGCGACTGAGTCCACAAGTTCGTTGAGTGAGAGTCAGGCCTATTTATGGCATAGTCGTTTAGGTCATCTTTCTTTTGAGTCGTTAAAAGTTATGTTCCCAAAGTTGTTTGAGTCCTTGTCAGTGAGTCAGTTACAGTGTCAAACTTGTTAGTTGAGTAAGCATTATAGAAGTTCTTTACCTTTAAGAAATAAAAGATCTGAATTTCCATTTCATATTGTTTATTCTGATGTTTGGGGCCCTGTTACTCTACCTACTGCAGCTGGCTATAAGTATTTTGTTACTTTGATTGATGATTATTCTCGATACACTTGGGTTTACCCTATGCGATCTCGAGACGAAGTGCCACAAATTGTGAAAGATTTTCAACGCATGGTGTTCACTCAGTTCCAAACGGAAATTCATATTTTCCAGTCGGACAATGCAAAGGAATATTTCCATAGTGATTTCACGAAGTTCTTTGCTTCGAGTGGGTCACTTCAGCGAAGCTCTTGTGCCAGGACACCCCAACAAAATGGTGTGGCTGAACGAAAAAATCGTCACCTTCTCGAAGTTGCTCGTGGCTTGTTGATTCATATGAATGTGCCAAAACAGTTCTGGATGGATGCAGTATTGTGTGCGACATATATCATCAATCGCATGCCCTCTCGGCTACTAGAGTATAAGGCCCCACATCAGCTCCTGTTCCCAACAGCCCCGTTGTCCACTATTCCGATGCGTGTTTTTGGGTGTCGTTTTGTCCACAACCTATCACCTACTCGTGGTAAACTTGACCCTCGGGTTGTTCCTTGTGTTTTTCTTGGTTACCCCTCGTCTCAAAAGGGGTATCGTTGCTATGATCCCATTGCCCGCAAGTACTATGTTTCCATTGATGTCTCATTCTTTGAGAGTCAACCGTTGTTCTCGGTTTCTCCTCAAGGGGAGAGTAGGGTTGAGGAGAAACAGGCGACGACTCAGATTCAACTACCTCCTTTACCCGATCCTTCTCCGTTCCGGGTTTTCCATCGTCGTCATAAGAGCCAGCAGAGTTCAAGAGCCGTGGAGTCGTCTCATTAGCCAGGTACACTTGATCCCATTGCTCCTTTAAATGTTGATTCACATGTCCCCAATGATCTTAATATTCCTATTGCTAAGAGAAAGGGTGTTAGATCTTGTACCACTAATCATCCTATCTCTAACTTTGTGTCCTATGAGCACGTTTCACCTTCGTACCGTGCCTTCCTCTCCTCTGTGGATAGTGTTCCCATCCCTAAGACCGTGGCAGAAGCTTTGTCAAAACCTGAATGGACAGATGCAATGTAGGAAGAAATTGATGCCTTACACAAAAATGGTAGGTGGCAGTTGGTAGATCTTCCTGAGGGGAAGGAACCAGTGGGGTGCAAGTGGGTGTTCACAGTGAAACACAAAGCTGATGGAACTGTTGAAAAGTACAAGGCTAGACTGGTAGCAAGAGGCTTCACATAGGTATATGGAGTGGACTATGCAGAGACTTTTGCTCCTGTAGCGAAGATGAACTCCATCCGGATTCTCCTTTCCTTGGCGGCAAATCTTGACTGGGATCTTCACCAATTGGACATCAAGAATGCCTTCTTGAATGGTGACTTGGAAGAGGAGGTGTACATGACCCAACCTCCAGGGTTCTGTGCCAAAGGCAGTAAACAAAAGGTGTGTAGGTTGAAAAAGTCCCTATATGGATTGAAACAATCACCTCGGGCTTGGTTTAGTAAGTTCCATGTAGCAGTCCAACAAATGGGATTCAAACAATGCCAGTCAGATCATACCTTGTTTGTAAAAAGAGGTGAAGGTAAAATTGCAGCTCTTATTGTGTATGTGGACGACATGGTGATCACAGGAGATTGGGAGGCTGAAATCTAGAGACTAAAAAAATTCTTAGCCTCTAAATTTGAGGTGAAGGATCTAGGCCCCTTACGATACTTTCTTGGAATTGAAGTTGCCCGCTCTCACAAGGGCATCTTTATTTCCCAACGGAAGTATGTACTAGATCTACTAGAAGATACAGGCAAGTTAGGGGTAAAACCATCTAATTCACCTATTGAACCTAATCACCGTCTGGGAGACAGTCAGGGAGAGTTTTTGAAAGATGTAAAGATGTTCTAGAGACTCGTGGGGAGACTTCTCTATTTGTCTATGACCAGGCCTGATATTGCCTATGCAGTTGGTGTCCTTAGTCAATTCATGCACAGCCCGATGACAACTCACTTTGAGGCTGCAGAGAGGATCTTGAGATATCTCAAGAAGTTTCCTGGAGCTGGTTTGTTGTTCCAGAAACACAGTCACTTAAAAGTGGAAGTATATACCGATGCAGATTGGGCAGGAGCAGTCAATGACCGAAAGTCTACCAGTGGTTATTGTGCCTTTGTAGGAGGAAACCTTGTCACATGGAGAAGCAAAAAACAAAGTGTGGTGGCTAGATCCAGTGCTGAAGCAGAGTATAGAGCGATGGCTCATGGGGTTGCGGAAATCATGTGGATAAGAAATCTGTTAGGTGAACTGGGTTTCATAGTAAGCAATCCTACGTCACTCTACTGTGACAATAAAGCAGCCATCATATTGCTGCTAATCCAGTTCTGCATGATAGGACGAAACACATTGAAGTGGACAAGCATTTTATCAGAGAGAAACTTGAAAGTGGAGAAGTGTGCACACCATATGTCAACTCGGAAGAACAACTTGTAGATATCTTCACCAAAGGTCTTCATCATGTGCGGCACAAAGATTTGTGTGACAAGTTGGGCATGATTGACATCTATGCTCCAACTTGAGGGGGAGTGTTGGAATAATGTTAAAGTAACTTAGTTGCAGCTGTTAGGGCCTGTTTGTCTAGTTAAAGTGTTTTTTATTTCAGTTATGTCTGTTATTGTACTCAGGGGCACAAGGGTCTTTTCCCTTGTTATTTATGTCGCCCTATATATAGTAAAATAAACACTGGCGCCGCCAGTACTGTTACATTGCAAACCTTCTCTCTTCTCTCCTCTCCTCTCTTCTCTTCTCTTCTCTCCTCTTCCACCTATCTCTGGCCAGCTACACTGTCAAGACAACCATTACGAGAAAAATGGACATTATAGTTATTTTCTACTAATTGGCCAACTGAAAGAAGATTATCAGAAAGTCCAGGTGATATAAGAGCATTGTTGAAAACCGGAGTAATATCACTGTTGTCGGTTGTTTATGTGTATGTATTCAGGTTTAGTACCATAAGGGTACTGATGTATTTCCTCTTTGATTACATTGTTCGGCTGTACTAGTATAAATAATAATAGATCATTCTTTCGCCCCCTAAGTTCAATAGGGGCTTTCAGTCCTCTCGGCTCTCCTCTCCTCTCTCCCTCTCTTCTCTCCTCTTGCCTATCACTTGCTCTTGCCTATCACTTGCTCTTGCTCTTGCTCTTGCTCAACATGGTATCAGAGCAAGTTTGTCCAGGCCTGAAAAAAAATTAGTTGAGGTCATTCTCCAATGCCGAGTAGGTTGCCTCTTCATCTCCTAGAAGCTGTATCCCTAATGCTCAACTTCAAGAAGGAAGAAGGTGCCGGCCTGACTGTTCAGCTTCCTAGTGCAGAAAAGAGTTCTGGTACAAAGTCTTTTCGTATTCCAGCCCATATGCTGTTTTCATTGATTGCTCGGCTGTAGAGAGGTTGTCACCTGATGTACGAAGAGGAGGTTCTGGTTTGCAGAGGGGCTGGAGTTCAAGAAGGTACTGTCCATCTGCTGTTCGGGTGCCCTGGTATTCAACTGAAGCTGTTTTTTGTTGTTTTTTCTTCTTGCACCCTTCGATGGACTGTTGATGCCCTAAAAATCCGAATGTGGTGTTCTCCTCTGGTGTGTCACTACTATTCGGCTACATTGTTGTTGGACTGAAGTTTTTTTTTTTCTTCCTTGACTGTTCTTGCTGTTCGACTACATTATTGATCTCAGTGACTGTTCGGCTACCCTGAAGTTGGTGTCAGCCGATTAGGTGTATGGTGAACTATCACCTTGTGTCTCTCTTCTACTAAGGAGTTGTATGAAAGTTGTAAAACCGTAGGTCATACAGACCTAGTTATGTACTGCATTGCAGTGTTTGTATGTTTGTTCATTGGATTCCTACAAAAATTGTAAGTCACACAGACTAGTCCAAGTGCTGCAGCAACAGTGGTTGATCTTGGCTCTCTGTGAAACCGCAGGTCAGAAGTACCTAGTTGTATGCTGAAATAGCAAGTGCTTCTTTTGTGGACTGAAGGACATAAGATCCCTTTTCTGTAGCAGCTCTGTGAGGCAGTGTGCCTTGGGTGTTGTGTGTTCTTAAACCTAAAATCATGAATAGTAAAGATTCAGCCACATCTGGAATCTTCACAATGTTGAATGAAATGAGTGGGGGTGGTGACCTATCCTTCCCTATGGCTGTTGTTCCTCTTGATGGATTAAATTACCTAGAATGGTCAAGAGGGATCAAGTTATACATCACTGCAAGAGGGAAGATAGGCTACATTAATGGGAGGATAAAAGAACCATCCTCCGGGAGTGCTGAATATGATAGATGGAATCAGGAGAACAGTATTGTTATGTCCTGGCTCTTGGTTTCCACGCAGCCTCAAGTCAGGAAGAATTTCATGTGGGCCGAAACTGCAAATGAAATCTGGGAACAAGCAAAGTCTACATATTCAGAATTGAGACACTATGCCAAAATTTATCAACTGTAGGCAGCATATTCTACTTGTAGACAGGGGGAGAGGTGTTTATCGGTCTATTACTCTGACTTAACATCTGCCTGGAAGGAGTTGGATCACTACCAGAGTGTGGATTGGAAGTGTGATGAGGATACTAAGAAGTACAAACAGATTGTCTCCCAGCAAAGGATGTTTGCATTCTTACATGGTCTGAATCCTATGTATGAATCTATCAGAGTTCAGATTCTCAGCTCCAAGGATATCCCTTCTGTTCAGGAAGTCTATGCTCTTGTACAATCTGAAGAAAGCATGAGAAATTTGATGAACAGCCCTGGTGGGGATGCTGTTGTGTTAGTTGCAAAAGGGGATGTATCTACTGGTAGGGGATCTTCTTCCCAGAAAGGAGATCTCCAGAGAAAAACAGAAGATAAGGAAAAATTGTGGTGCACTCATTGCCAGAAACCCCGACACACCAAAGATACCTGTTGGGATCTTCATGGGAAACCAAAATGGGCTCAAGATCTGACTAAGAAGCAAAGTTCAGAGGTGAATAAGAAGTACTGGCAGCAAAATACAAAGAAACATCACATGGCCAACATGGCTACTCGGGAGCATTAGCCTACCATTTCTACTGTGACTCAGACACATCTCACTAGACCTGACCCGAGGGAGGACATTATGAATTCCTTTCGTGATCATTTAGAGCTCTATGGTAGAGCAATTCATCAGATGGATACTCCTCCCTCAACCTCATTTGCATCTATGTCAGGTAACCCTGCCACTGCTTTCCATGTTGCTTCTCACACCCATGACTCTCCATGGATCATTGATTCTGGAGCATCAAAACATATGACTGGTACGTCCTCTTACTTTCAAACCTATCACCCTCTTTTTGGAAGAGACAAGGTGAGACTAGCCGATGGATCATACTCTTCCATAGCTGGTCAAGGAACCCTCTCTCTTCCTCTTGGCCTTACCCTCTCTGATGTTCTTCATGTTCCAAACTTTCCCATTAATTTGTTCTCTATTAGTAGTGTTACTAATTCCTTAAATTGCTCAGTGACTTTTTTCCCTTCTCATTGTGTGATTCAGGATCTGGCCTCGGGGAGGATGATTGGTAGGGGTCGTATGGCTGATGGACTTTACATGCTGGAGAATAAGGCTGGTCTTCATGTTACAGAGTCTATGAGTCAGTCCTATAAGAAAAAAGTCTATTTATGGCATTGTCGTCTTGGTCATTTGTCTTTTGAGTCTTTGAAAGTTGTATTCCCAAAACTGTTTAAGTTAATGTCTGTCTCTGACTTTTCTTGTCAAACGTGTCAGTTGAGTAAACATTGTAGAACTCATTTTCTTCAAAGACATAGTAAATCTGAATCTCCATTTCACATTGTTCATTCGGATGTGTGGGGCCCTGTTACTTTACCATCTGAGAGTGGCTACAAGTATTTCATTACCCTCATTGATGATTATTCTAGATTTACATGGGTATATCCGATGCGAACCAGGGAAGAAGTACCAAAAATCATTCAAGATTTCCAGCGGATGGTCTTCACTCAATTTCGAACTGAAATCCAAATTTTCCAATCAGATAATGCAAAAGAATTTTTTCATAGTGACCTCACGGAATTTTCTGCTTCGCATGGTTCCCTTCACCGTAGCTCTTGTGCCCGCACACCACAACAAAATGGTGTAGCCGAGCAGAAGAACCGACATCTCCTTGAAGTGGCTCGAGGTTTACTACTTCATATGAATGTTCCCAAACGTTTTTGGCTTGAAGTTGTTCTTTGTTCCACTTACCTTATAAACTGTATGCCCTCTCGTCGGTTAGAGTACAAAGCCCCACATCAACTTCTCTTTCCTAAGGCTCCCCTTCTTTCTATTCCTCCTCGTGTCTTTGGTTGTCGGTGTTTTGTCCAAAATCTGTCTCCCACCCGTGGGAAATTGGACTCTCGTGCTATACCTTGCATATTTCTTGGTTACTCCTTCACTCAAAAGGGCTACCTTGTTTTTGATCCTGTTTCTCGTAAATTCTATGTCTCCATGGATGTTTCTTTCTTTGAAGATGAGTCTTTCTATCCTGTTTCTCCTCAGGGGGAGTGTAGACATGAGGAGAAACTAGTTCAGCTTCCCTCTCTCCCTGACCCTCCACCTTTTCGTGTTTTTTCTCGCCGTCGCAAAGGCCAGCCAAATCCAAGAGCTGTAGAGAATCCGGAAGCTGTACCTCCAGTGCCACCAGACTCCTCGAGGGAGGATCATACTCACTCAGGTATTTTAGCTCCCAATGATGTCCTTGAATCTATTGAAAATGATTCCTCTACTGCTAATGATCTTGACTGTCCTATTGCTCACAAGAAGGGGGTTAGATTGTGCACCACAAAACATCCCATTTCCAACTTTGTCTCCTATGAGAACATTTCACCCTCATTCCGTGCCTTCCTTACCTCTATTAACAGTGTCCCTATCCCTAAGAATGTGGCAGAAGCTCTTTCACTTCCTGAATGGACAAATGCCATGAGGGAAGAAGTTAATGCCCTTCACAAAAATGGCACATGGGAACTTGTTGATCTTCCCAAGGGAAAGGTTCCGGTTGGATGTAAATGGGTGTTCACAGTCAAGCATAAGGCTGATGGAACAGTGGAAAGGTATAAAGCTCGCTTAGTGGCAAAGGGGTTTACTCAAGTGTATGGAGTTCATTATGCTGAAACTTTTGCCCCCGTTGCCAAGATGAATTCCATTGGAGTCCTTTTCTCTCTTGCAGCCAATCTGGATTGGGTTTTACACCAACTGGACATCAAGAATGCATTCTTGAATGGTGACCTTGAAGAGGAAGTGTATATGATTCAACCTCCTGGGTTTCTAGCCCAAGGCAATAAACAGAAAGTGTGCAAGTTGAAGAAGTCCTTATACGGGCTGAAACAATCACCAAGAGCTTGGTTCAGTGGATTCCATGTGGCAGTTCAGCAGAAAGGATACAGGCAATGTCAGTCAGATCCCCGTTGCCAAGATGAATTCCATTAGATGAAATTCAGAAATTGAAACTTTTCCTTGCAACTCAGTTTGAAGTGACCTGCCAGGTACTTCCTTGGAATTGAAGTTGCCCGATCAAAGAAGGGTATCTTCATTTCTCAAAGGAAATACGTCTTAGATTTACTTCAGGACACTGGAAAGATGGGGGTGAAGCCAGTTGACTCTCCCATCGACCCCAACCATAAATTAGGTGACAACTGTGGTGAATCACTCAAGGATGTGAAACAGTTTCAGAGACTTGTAGGGAGATTGTTATACCTTTCTATGACTCGCCCAGACATTGCATATGCTGTTGGTGTCCTCAGTCAATTCATGCATGCTCCTAGGTCTTCTCATCTTGAAGCAGCAGAGAGAATCCTCCGATATTTGAAGTATCTGGGTACTGGTTTGTTGTTTCAAAAGCATGGACATTTGAAAGTTGAAGTTTATACAGATGCAGATTGGGCTGGATCCCAAAGTGACAGAAAGTCTACTAGTGGCTACTGCACCTTCATAGGAGGGAACCTTGTTACATAGAGAAGTAAAAAGCAAAATGTGGTAGCTAGATCCAGTGCTGAAGTTGAATATCGTGCTATGGCCCACGGGGTTGCTGAAGGCATGTGGATAAAGAATTTGTTGGGGGAGTTGGGTTTTCCAGTGACCTCTATTTTGTGATAACAAAGCAGCTATAAGCATTGTTGCCAATCCGGTGCTACATGATAGAACAAAACACATCGAAGTTGACAAGCATTATATCAGAGAGAAAGTTATCACAGGCGAAGTGTGTACCCCCTATGTCACTTCTGAGAACCAGCTTGCAGACATCTTTACAAAGGGTTTAAACCTTTCCAGACATCATGATCTTTGTGACAAGTTGGGCATGATTGATATCTTTGCTCCAATTTGAGGGGGAGTGTTGTCAGTTGTTTATGTTTATGTATTCAGGTTTAGTACCATAAGGGTACTGATGTAATTTCCTCTTTGATTACATTGTTCGGCTGTACTAGTATAAATAATAATAGATCATTCTTTCGCCCCCTAAGTTCAATAGGGGCTTTCAGTCCTCTCGGCTCTCCTCTCCTCTCTCCCTCTCTTCTCTCCTCTTGTCTATCACTTGCTCTTGCTCTTGCTCTTGCTCAACAATCACCAACACCAGTAATGGGCAAATGATTTCCATTAGCAACTTGAATATTTTCTGAACCATGATAGGACCGGACATTTTGTAGCAAATTAGCAGAACTAGTCATGTGATTTGATGCGGCAGAATCAACAAGCCAAGACTTAGATAAAGAATTACCATTACCTTGGAGTCTCAGAGCTGAGAGGGCTGAAACTATCATTTGTTGCACCATTTCAGGAGTAAGAACAGTGGATTGAGCATTTTGATTGACTGCTGACATAGTTGAGGGCCCAGTTTGAATCTGATCCGTAGAAGAATTGCCAACTGTTGCTTGAAAAGCAATGTTTTGACGATTTTGAGGGTGAGTTAAACAATCTTTGATGATGTGCCCATGATTTTTGCAATAATTGAAAATTTTCTGGGTACAATTTGCTGCAATATGCCCATAGTTCTTACAACTAAAACATCAAACCTTACTCATATCTTTACCCTTGCTTTTTCCGTGAACCGAAAATGCCATGTGTGTTGTAGTCATTTTCTCCTGTTCAAGAGTGGTTTGTGTAAGAAGACGTTGTTCCTCACAAAGCAATTCACTGAAACACACATCCAAGGTAGGAGGAGGATGACGATTCATCAAATTAGAACGAGCATTTTCAAAATCTGAACGTAGCTTCATCAGAAACTGATCGCGCTTGCTAATTTCATAAACAACCAATACATCAGCAAGAGAAACTTTAGACACTGCAGCACACACTATATCAGAAAATTCAGCCCATAAATTTTGAAAACCAGAATAGTAATCTTGAATAGAGAGACTCCCCTATGTATAATCTGCAATTTCACACTCCAATTGAAATCTCCTGGCTGAATTTGTTTGATTATAAACCTTTTTCAAATATTCCCACATGGTTTGAGCACTTCTATAGGGGTGTAAATTAAGAACAATTTTAGAATCACATGACCCGGTAATCCAAGACATCACCCTAGCATCTTTGATTTTCCATTCAGCTAATTTAGTAGCATCTGCTAGAGCTGGAGTAGTACCATCAATATGTCCCCATAACTCTTTTCCAGTAACATATAAACAGAATTGAAATTCCCATGCCGAATAATTTTTTCCCGTAAATTTAACACAAATTCAGAGTGGTTACCAGTCATTTTCAGCAGAAAACAAGACAAATATAGAGAGATAAACAACCCAAAATATGACTGGAAAGAAATTACCAAAATACGTGAGCTTTCTGAAGAAAATCACCCAGATGGAACTTGCAATCTATGGTGGCCCGAAGTTCCAATGTCACCCAAGAATAACCAGAAATTCCAAAACTCTAGACAATGGCTCTGATACCATGATAACTTTTCCTTCGAAAGAATTTTGATTGAATGGCTCAATGCCTTTTCTTTCTGATTTCATTGAATATATAACTGAATATACAGTAATTTAAGGCCTGATTTACACTGATTTACAGAGATTTAAGGCTGATTTATCTCTACCTACAGCTATACAATCTAATTACGGAAAGACAATATGAATACAAAATAAATAGGCTGTACAAAATAAATGTTTGCTTTATATGGTGTTTGCTTTATATGGCAACACATAATTATCCATATATTAAATGTGTATGTAATGTGCTTATTTGCATTTGTCTGGTTGTGCATGTTTGTTTATGTTTTTATGAATCTGGTGTCTAAGGTCCCAAACTCCCAATATAATTTCATGATCAGGTTAGGTTAGGGTTAAGAATGCTGGGTTGGATTAGGTTTCAAGGTTAAACACATGGGTTGGGTGAGAGTTGATTCTTCCAGAATTTGAGCAAGCTAACGGATCAGATTTGGTGGAAAATTTTCGGGATGTCCCAGATTGTAATTTTTTTCATTTTAATGAAAATTTTCTTTACTCTTAAAAAAACAGAGTTGATCTCACTCCCACCCAACCTGGCCAAAGCACATACCTGGTTATTTTATTTAATCCAAACGTTTATCCCCCTCTCCTAATGAATAAATAATAAAAGAAAAAGAAGATGGGAAAATCCAAAGGTATTTTTCTTTTGTTAGAACTATGAAAATTTTATGATCTGTTACCTAGCATCCAGAACCTTACCTAGAGGCTAGAGTCAGCTCAAATCATTTCCCTATCAAGCTAGGTCCTGAAACCTTCTTAAGTGGCCCCACGCCATTTTGACTTGAAAACATGTGGCTCACCCACCTGGACTTTGTAAGGAAAGTAGAAACATGGTGGAAGGAGGACTTGGGTGATGTGAGTTGGAAAAGTGTAAAGTTTCATAATAAGTTGAAGAGGTTGAGAGAAAAAATCAAGGAGTGGAATAGGGACCATTTTGGAAGACTAGAGAAGAAAATGATCAATCTTGTGTCCAGTATAGGGGAATTAGATAAAGAAGTATAGGGGACTATTGTTGATTATGAAAGAACCATGAGGTGAAAATTAAAGAGAGTTGGAAGAAGCCTTACTAAGAGAAGAAATCAGCTGGAAACAGAAATCTAGGTGCAAGTGGTTAAAAGAAGGGGATGGTAATACAAAATAGTTTCATGCTTTGGCAAATGGGAGAAAGAGGAAGAACTATGTGGCTAAATTGGAGATAGAAGGGAAGGAGATAACCAATCAAAGTGAGATTGCTAGGAGATTTGACCACTTCAAATCCATCTTTATAAGACCTTTGATTGACTGAGTGGATATGGAGGATTTTTATTAGTGGGCCAGATAGCTTCACTATGGTCTCCTAACAGGACTGCTAGCAAGTTGTGAAACATGATCTTGTTGAGGTGTTCATTGAATTTGCGGAGAAGGGTTTCATTAGTCTAGGGAAAAATGTGACCTTTACCTTAATCACTCAGCAACAAGGGGCTTTTGTAAAAGGGAGAAAAATAGCTGACCAAATCCTCATCACGTATGACTATGTGGAAGAAATGAAAAAATCTAAGAAAAAAGGCTTCATATTGTAAGCTGGACGTTGACAAATCTTATGATCTGGTGGATTGGATGCTCTTAATTAAGGTAATGAAATCTTGTGGATTTGGGGAGAGATGGTGTAATTGGATCTTTGGATGTGTTAAGACTTGTCATTACTCAATTCTTCTCAATGGGATTGTGAGAGACTTCTTTCCAGCTCGTATAGGTTTAAGGTAGGGAGACCCCTTTTCACACCTTTCCTCTTCACCCTAGTTGCAGAGGTCTTGATTAGAATGGTTTATAAGGCTGAAAGGAAGAATAGAATTAATGGTTGGAAGGTTGGAAGGGATAGGTTACCAATTACTCACTTACAGTTTGCAGATGATATTATAATCTTCTGTGAAGGGAGATATCAACTTTTGGCGAGGAATCTGAAGGACTTGGTGAGGAATTTTGAACTTACCTCCAATCTTAAAATTAATCTTGAGAAGAGCTACATCACGGGACTTAATATGGAAGAAGGAGACCTTACAGTTGTTGCAAATGTCCTAGATTGCTCCATCTCAAGTTGGCCTATGACCTACTTAGGGCTTCCCCTAGGTGCAAATCCTAGAGAGAGTAGATTTATGAGTCCAATCTTTGAGAGGTGTGCTAAGAGACTAGCAACTTGGAAAAGGAATTACATCTCACTTGGGGGTAGGATTACTTTAATTAAGTCCACGCTTTCTAATCTACCAATCTACTACTTGTCGGTCTTTAGGATCCCTAAAATGGAAATAAATAAGATAGATAATTTGATGAGGGACTTTTTGTGGGAATCGAGAGAAGGTAAAAAAGACCACTTGGTTAATTGGAAGACTGTGAGCAGAAGCCTAGAAGTAGGAGGCGTAGGAATTGGGAATGTGGATAAAAAGAATTTTCCATTGCTAGGAAAATGGTTAATTGGTTATGGAGATGGCCATGGGAACAAGACAGACTCAAGCATAAAGTAATAGCCAGTATTCATGGTAAGTTGGGGAATGGCTGGGATGCAGGTGTCTCTAACTGGGCTACATTAGTGTTTCCGTGGAAGACAATTCATGGTATTCTTCCTACTCTCTTCTAGTTTGTCAGGTATGATGCTTGTTCAGGGGATACTATTAAATTTTGGGAGGATGTCTGGATTGGGTCTTACCCTCTAAAGGACCTCTTCCCATCCTTGTACTCAGTTTCTTTGTACAAAAACGAATGTATTTCTAAATTCATTGTTCCCCATGTTCACCCAGTGGATCCTAATTGGGACTTTGGCTTTCGTAGATGGTTAAGGGATGATGAAATGAGGGCTTGTCTGTATTTGCCTCAAATACTTCAAAGTGTGTGTCTTGATCCTAATAAGTCAAACAAGCATTTCTAGGCCCCTCACCCTAAGGATTTGTTTTCTTGTGCTTCCTTCTTCAAGTCTCTTTGTAATTTTTTGCCCTCTCTTTGATTCCCTTGATAGAGTTCTAGTGCAAACCCATTCCCCTAAAATAAGAGCTTTTTGTTGGGAAGTAATTCATGGGAAACCTAATTTATGTCTCTCTCCAAATTGGTGTGTTTTGTGTAGCTCTGATAATGAGAATTGCTCTCACTTATTGATTTCTTGCTCTTTTTTTGTAGATATACTTTTTTTTTCTTTGTTTGGGTGCAGGTGTTCCTTACGAGCAGAGGCTAACTTGCTGTTTGATCCTTCTACGCTTACTTGGGAAGAGAGGAATGTGAGAATTTTCTCTGAGAAGGAAAGAAGCAAGGAAGAAATAAGGAATTGTGTGATGTTTAGAGTGATCCATTGGATCAAATCTTTGGACCTATTTTCTTAAATTTCTCATGATGACTTATGGAGAAATTAGGGAGTTGCAAGAAGCTCTTCCAGAAAGGAAAGAATAAACGTTGAATGGCTGCCCCCACCTCAAGACTATGCGAAACTGAATTTTAATGGGAGTAGTAGGGGAATCCAAGACCTGCTAGTATAGGAGGGGTTGTGAGATACATGGAAGGAAAACTAATAGCCTTGTTTTCTAGCCCACTAGGGATTGGGGGCTCTCTCAAGGCAGAATTTCTTGCAACCTTACAAGGAGCACAAATTGCTAATGAACTGAACATAACCAATTTGGTGATTGAAGGGGACTCAAAATTGGTGGTGGGTTAGTTAAAGGATCCAAAGTCTGTGATATGGACCATATGGTGCTACAGGGATGAGTTAAAAAAGTTTTTATGGATCACCAAGAATACGAATTTGAGGATACAATGGGTGAGGAGATCGGCAAGCGGTTTAGTTGATACTCTAGCCAAGCAAGGGGTGAATAGAGAATCTTTGTTTTGGGCTCACTTGTAATTTTTTCTGTTTTGTTTATAGAGAAGTAGCATCTTGTGCCTCTCTAAGGGATGCTTGTAATGACTATATCTTCAGAATTAATGAAATCTAACTTCATTTATCAAAAAAAAAGTATGATCTGTTGAGGCCATTGAATTATATAAAATTATTATTCTCTTTCTTATTTCTTTTTTGTTGTTCTAGGCAATAAGTAGTAGAATGTCAAATCTCAATATTACTCCCAACCATGTCCCATCTTGTATTGCAATATGATGTGTTATAATGTTAATTTTTTAATATCTGATGGTTTCTATCATTTCATAGGTTCACAATGTTATGTTGGAGAATATTGATAAAGTTCTAGACAGGGGAGATCGCTTGGACTTGCTGGTGGGCAAGACTGAGTATATGCAAGGAAATACTATTCGTTTCAGAAGGCAAGCTCGTCGTTTTAGGAACACAGTGTGGTGGAGAAATGTCAAGCTCATGTATGTCTGACCACCTTTATCTATTTTTCCTAAATTTCACATGACATTATGTGGCTTTGCATCAAGGTTCAAAATATCGCAACGTATTGGGTCGTATCGGCCGATACGTATCATTCCAACATGAACCCGATACACAGAATGTGTAGAAATCTTTTGTTCCGTTTCTTTTCGCACGTATCGCCCAATACGGGCCCATATCGGACTGTTTCGGATCTGTATCGTCCTGTATCGGCCTGTTTCGAATCTGTATCAGCTGATACGAGCCTGAAACAGTCCGATACAGTTTGATACATATCATTAATTTCGCTAATCCATATTTAATACTGAATCTCTCATTAGTGTCGTTTATTTATGTCTAATTTCTCTTTCATTAATTAGTCAATTACTCCAGGGCAAATTTAAATTTAAATTTGAATTTTAGTGCCTTATTCAAATTCTCTCATTGATTCCTTTAATTAATGATCCCCTCTCATTAAATTTGTTTTCTTAGTGTAAAAACTTCAAATTTAGCAATAGCAAGATTTGAACCTTAGTCACTTGATTTTAACAAACACAAGTTCGCCAATGAGCCACACATATTTGATTGCTATGCTTATATGCATTTTTTATTTTAAATAGATTTTCACTTTTCTTAATGAGTGGCAAGTGTTTATTAATAAATGTTAGAGTTAATTATTAAAATTTATATACTAAGAAATATTAAGATTAATTATATTGGTTTTTGAAAATTGACATTCACATTTTTGTTTTTTTGTTTATTTTACATTTAGTTATTCCATCATTTTTAACGGTTACTAATTGTGACCAATATGGCATACTTTATATAAACCATTAAATTATAGTTTTTTACATTTAAATGACTTATTTACAATCATATAAAATTTGTAAATATAATTGGTAATATATTTTTTAAGATTTATTTGAATTTTCTACCATATTTATGCATATCTTAATTTTTCATCCCTATCCATACGTATCCAAAGCGTATCTCGATATGTCTCTTAAAATTCTCTTTCCGATACACCTTGCGTTTCCAATACTTTGAACCTTACTTTGCATCATGAAGAGCATTTGCATCGGGACAAAATGGAAAGAGATCTTGGCTTTCCTTATAAAAAATTGTCTTTATTTATTCCCTTTATTTCTTCCTTTCTTTTTTCCTTTCTGGTTGGAAGGTGTGTGCACAATTAGAAATTGATTCCATAAGGAGATAGGGCACTAATTCTTAAGAGGTGTTATGATTACAACCATCTTATTTAAAGAACTTCTGATGTAGGACAGATTATGGAAATTAGATAAAACTAAGGTTTTAGATCAATTTTTAAGAGAAAATTGTTTTATGTTTGTCAGGGAAAAAAAGTGGTTTAGTTTGATGTTAGAATCAAATGTTAGTATGGCTGAATTACGGTTCAAAGGTGATTTCTCAGGTTATGCAGAAAATTGCATTTAATTTCAATGGGTAAAACTGTAAAATATGAACTAAGAAAATATAGAGAAATCAGATTGCTTCTACATCAGCTCTTTCTTCAATAGAATAATTGAGTCAGGGGGGCCTATTGGTAACATGGAAATGGATTTAGAAAATAAAGGTGCTATCAAAATGCCTATTCTTTATGTGGACTGTAATTCTAGACAGGATCCTTACCATAGATCACCTTCTTTCCAAAGGAACGATACCAGAAAATTGACACTGCATCTGTGATCAGGATGAATCTATGCCACATATGCTAATCCACAGCAAGTTCACCTATAGTAGCTTAAGCATTATGACTCACTTTGTGTTGGTTTTGGTGAAATGGTATGTAGTGCAGAAATAACAAAGTTCATTTGAAGTTCTTTTCTTTTTTTTTTTTCTGGAGTTTGATAGACTCTAATTCCCCGTTCCTTCTGTTTTACTCCCTCAGGAATAAATGCCTTACTGAGGGGATTAAGTGCTACTTTAAAATAAATTACTGCCTCACCAGATTTAGCATCTTTAATTAGAAGGAATTCCTTAATACTGGATTATGTTAAATTTAAAACCCAGAAGACTCAAAGTTTGTGTATATTTTAAAGTCTTTCCTCATACGAAAATGGGATTGTGGGGAAGTTCCTACTAAGAAATTTAAGAAGGTATACAAGTGGAAAGTAAACAAGGACAAACTTTTTTATTGATAGGTCAAACAAAGACAAACTTCAGTCTAATGGAAGAGGTGGTGGACACTTCAATATAAATCAGGTGATTTCGACTATTGATTCTTTATCAAATGAGAACACTTGCGGTCTTACCTTGTTTCTGGAAGACAATATAAATGGAAACCTTGCAGAAGAGAGAGATATTGGTTATGAGCAAGACAAGGGTTTTGTAATCTCTTCATGTTTGTCAGAAGATACAAAGATAAGAAACAGGAGGTGTTGAGATCAACAGTGAGAAATAGATCTAAAAAGTATAGAACATAGCCAATTACAAATGAGGTGGATGCTTGGCTGAGTGAGAAAGGAAATGTTATGGAGTTAAGAGGAATGGAAGAGTATGAAAATGGAGAAGATGTAGTAGTGATTGATGAAGTTTAATCAGGGTGGTTGGAAGAGCGGTTATGGCTGTTAAGCAATTGGGTTTGTTCTTTTTAGGAGGGAAAGAATTTTTGGAAAAAAGTTCCTGGATTAAAGAAGAGAGGAAGAAGTAAAGGCTCTTAACTCCCATATAGAGAGTAAAACAAGTAATTAGGCAAAAGTTGATTTGAGAAGCTGAGGAGAAAGAAGGATGTATATTGGAAAGGTGTGAGAAAGGCTAAGGAGGTAAGTGTGGCGAGTGAATTCTGAAGTGACGATTGAAGTGGTGCTATTCATCCTAGGGAGTGGGTGGTCATCTTAGGTAGTAAAGTTAGTTGTGTGGATCTGCTGCACTTTTTTCCTGCACTTCCATTCATTTTGTGATGGCTGTCCCATTACACGTGGTCTTATATGTATGCACATGTCACAGACTGAATGAAAGTGCAGCAAATTGTAAGAGGGGGCGGGGGGTAGAGTGGTGGTTCTCTTCAATAAAATTTTTATTTATTATCAAAAGAATCCTTGTGGCATATTTTCTGTTTATTGATAAAATGGTGCATTTATAATACCTTGACAATTATACTCCAGCAAAAGAATGGTGATCTGCAGTTTGAGTGACAGTTTTGATTCAGACAGATTTATGCAGACTGGATATATTTTTCTTTTTAGTGCATAGACTGGAGACTAATTCAATATGGCAAGGATTCTTAAGTCTAAGAGGCTAATCTAAGCATCTCTTCTGTCCATACTCTTCTTTGAGTATCAAAAGAGTGGCATTACTTGTTCTGCTCGCTGATCAAAAAGGAAAAAATGTTCTACATGTATCTGATAAAGGAAATGTTCCTATTTCCTAAGATAATTGATTTAGATAACTGATTAAAAGATAATAAAATAATTGATTTAGATAACCAGTGCACTTTTCTTAACCATATTCTTGTGCAACTGTTCTCTATCTGTATATCAATGACTTGTATCATCTCTTATATCCAGTTATGACCAACTTTACTAAGGGTTCATTTTGTAACTTCCAGAATGTGCCATGGATGTTGGGAATAAGTTATGAGGTTGAATTAAAAAATTTAGGTCAAAACTCAATCCAAAGAACTACTTGCAGATGTAGGACCTACCCTATGATAGATAAAAAAACCAACCTCATTTGGTCCCCACTCCTGGCGAATGGATAGGATTAAGCATTTGATCTTGAAGGTTTCAGATCTTATAGATTATGTGGGACAAAGTGTTGCATTGACTCTCCCAAGACCTAAATGGATGAAGTATCTATGTCAGACATGTGTCAGGGACACTACAACATGGCATGACATAAATGAACAAGAACAACTAATGTAGATAATGAATGTCATTTTCTTATGAAATGCTATTAACTAATGTAGATAAAGTTTCAGACCTTGTTCCTTGGGTATAAAATGTTGGAATTCAAAAAAATGACTGTTTTAATAGTTTATATTTTCTCTAAGTATGTCCATAAGTCCTTGTTTGTTTGTCTTACGAAGTCAGACTCCTGGACACATCACATTCCGATTCCCATGTGGTGGGACACTTTTTATTCATATACAATCTATATCAAACCATGTTTGTAGCTACAAGACTAGAACAGTTGGATTCAATTAGTCTAATAAAACTTAAGAGAGTATTAATAGGTTGAACTCTTAAATCACATTCTCTGATGTTACTATAATCAAACATTATTAGACTAACTATTTAATACTTTGGATTTTGCAGGATTGCATTGATTTTGCTTCTCTTGATCATTATTTATGTCGTGCTTGCATTTGTTTGCCATGGGCCAACATTGCCTTCATGCAGGAAATGAACACAGTGCTGTATGCTGAATGATGCTTCTGTTGTATTGGTGAATATCAAGCCTTATTTATAAGTTCCCACTTTATCTGTTGTTTCAATTCTCAAGTTATCGGTAATTGGACATATCTGAGTGGCCTTTTTATGGAGGGTTGAATTGAATTTGATTGTATGCTTGTTGAGAAGTCCATGGCTTGGATATTGGTTTCTGGAAAATTTTCTTTGTTTCGTCAAGTTGAGTTGCTGGCTAGGACAATGGGTAGGCTCATCCAATTGGTGTAAATGTAATATTTTAGGTTTTATCAATTGGAAGGCTCAAACTGATCAAGGCAAAAAGGATCTGTCATTTAAACTAATCGAATGTACTTAGTGTCATATAATTAGATATATTTGTGCAGACCTAATTGTCATCACCATGATATAAAGTGAATGCCTGATCATTTTTTTTCCTCATCTATTTTCCAGTGATTTAGGGTTCTTTATGCAATTATATTTATATCACAGAGTGAAGCTATTTGCAAATTCTGGCTAACAGATTATGCAGTCTTTCTCATGATTTCCACAAAAAAGAAAAACTGATCTGTTTTACCTTCCGAGTAAGACCCCTTGGACATGTGATGTGGTAAGGTTTGAATGCTATTAATGTTACTGTTTCCTTGGTGACCATATTGATGATGAAGATGATGGCTGATGAACTGATAATACAATGGTCAAATCACCATCAACTGCAATGGCTCTTAAATAAGTATTTTGAATTTTTTATGCCTCCTATATTTAAACGATTAAACCTCCCTACAAAAAAAAAAAAAAAAAAAGACAAAAAAACAAAAACAAAGATCAAACCCACGTTACTTTTTCATATGGAGATGGGATTTCTTTCATGTCATTGTAGTTTAAGAGACTTAATGCATGTCTACATCATCATCCAAGCCTTAATCCTGTTTTACCAGTCAGTTCTGTTTAGCACAAAAAGACATCAGGATTCATGTTCATGGGAGTTTGGCAGAAGTTTTCGTACTGGTTGCCAACTTGAACACCCCCCCCCCCCCCTTTAAAGCTAAAATGTAAAAGTGACTGCTTCAGCTGCATGGTTAAAAACTTCACAATGCCTTTATCTCCCGCCTTTTTTAGTCATCCCAGTTTAAAACTTCACAATCCCTCATCTCCCACCTTTTTCAGTCATCCTCAACCAAGGTTCAAAACATTTCCACGAATTGGTGAATATCACGGCATCAGTTTTTAAACCCACCAAAATGCGGAATACCAGGATTTAGGGCAAAAGGCCATTTTTAAATATTAACTATCAAGTAAACTCATGCCAATGCATGGGGATGAAAAGAAATTTCCATAGGTTTGGGTTGGAAAATTTAAGTTTTGACATCGATTTGGTTCTAAACCAAGGTTTATATTCAAGGTTGGTATTGAGTTGACCCTTAACCCCACCCAATCCATCTAATTTATATCTATATTTTATTAGAGAGGGTCAAAAGAGTTTCAAAGATAGTAATGAACTTAATAGGGGGAGGGGAGATGTTACAAATATTACTATTGAGGGGGCGGGGGGAATTAAGAACAATTTTATTAGAAAGTAACTATAGATTTTAATAGAGAAAATTAAGACAAAAGGGTTTTATGAGGAGACATAAGAGATGATCCGCTTGAAATCTTGAAACCTCAAACCTTTCAAGAAGCGCAATGCTTCGAGCATGTCTGATACTTTGAACCATGCCCTCAGAACATTCCTTCTATATGGCTCATCATGTATACTGATGTCAAAATAAAAATATACTTGCCCTTCATATTGGTACTTGACTTCATAGCAGCATCTTATTTCCAATACAGTACTTGAGTTCTTCAGAGCTAATCCATATTTATCAACTCCTTCTAAGAAGTGCTTTTATGCAAATATCTTTCAAAAAATGAACCAATACTTTCACTCCATTATATAGCGTTTATTCCTAGAAAAAAAAAAGTATGTATCCTTCAGGAAAGTCAGAACCCATTTTGTCTATCTTCCATATGTCACCGGATCATATCCTCTCAAGCCGTTTGAAATTCATCCACTGTCGAGGAATCATAAATTGTTTTATTAAAGCGATTGATATATAGGGAATTACAATTTTCTAATGTTCTACAGATTGCCTTCTAAGTGTGAGACTATCTTGATTAGTCAAAATGCACTACAAGATGTTGTCTACTACTCCCCAGAGCTAAAGCTACCAAACCCAACCAATAAAGCCCTGAAGCCTGAACCCCTGATCATGTAGTTCCATTTGCTAAGGAGAAAGTTTCTTTCAACAAGCATACTGTCAAAAAATTATCCCACCTCTGTTTTGGAAATCACTCAATTTAGCATTTAACAAAACCCTGTCTAAATGCACTACAAGAAAACTCATTAGAACTCCTCTGCCCACCCCCGCCCTATATGGCTATATCTACAAACCCCAGATCTAGATAAGCCATTAGCACATACAGTCTCAATAGGACGACTTCATAAATTCACATAACACGAATTCCCAGAGTGTTGAACCAAGTCTAAAACAACCGCAGTTGCAGCAGAATACTTAATTGACGATCAAATTTGAGGAAAATCAGTCTGTCACATACTCACATTCATACTATCAGTGTTGGTCAGACTCGGTCGGACCTAATGGTTGAACCAGTGGCTAGGTACAGCCAGCCAGAGACCTAACCAACTGAATCAGTTGCCACCGACTCACAATTATTCTTAGCTGACTGAAATTCTAAACAAATTATGACATTAGATACTCGTAAAACACTTTTACTTATGTTATATAGTAGCCTCTAGCACCAGCCGCCAGTCCCTTCCCCAGGAACTGTTACGTTCTAATATGAATTCGGAAAGATTGATCTGTCAATTGGGGAAGCTAAAAATGTTCCGCAGAATGAAGAATTTGCTCCCAAAAGAACTTTGGTAGCTGAATTCTTCGGAATGTTGTTTTAGCTTCACATTTTAGAAGATTTTTTATCAAAAAAAAAAAACAATTGATAAAGAATAATTTGGCCTGCAATTGTGGATATCATTTGCAGCCCTAAATTAAATAAACAAAGCACAGCGTAAGAGATACCCAACCACCTCTTCCCTGCCCAATCTTCACACCATCAGCACCTGCTATTCAATATTTGCAACCCTTGAGGAAAAAAATATGGATTATAAATTTAAATTGCATCAACTACAGATAGTTGCTCCACAGAGTTTCATTAACTTTGAGGGAAAAAATAACCTATTACCTCCAGACTCCAGAGTTAGCTATTGACCTCAGAAGCACCATTCTTATTACTGATCCTTTAACTATACCATATTTTAAAATCTATAATTTTTTTTCGAATAAATCCATGAAATACTTGATACTCTAAAACTACAATTCAATGCCCTTTTTTCTTTCTTTTTTTTTTTTTTTTTGGACTAGGCTATTTGGGTAATCAGAGATCCAGCAAAGGGGTCTCCCCCATCACATCCATTTACGTTCTAGAAGTTAAGACATGAAATCCATACCTCTGAGAGAGAGAGAGACCATATGAATCAGGAGCCCTTTAGGTCAAGGATCTGATTAAAAGGGTCTTTCAATCTCCTCGAAGGATCTGGATCCAGAGTTGTCAAATTGTTATCTTCTAAGTTCTATGGGTTTTTTTTTTTTCTCTAACATGGCAGTTGTTTTTATTTAAAAAAAAAAAACAAAATTATGTATATTGGAAAACACCCCCTAAATCTACAATAAAATGGTGATGGCCTCAAAAACTCAAATTCCCTCTCTTATTGGAAGATCAGTGATAAGATTCAGAGGTTATTTTGATAAATGCAGTAAGCAGTGTTGTGTCTATAATGTAGGGTTTGCTGTGGACAAAACTATTGATTTCACTATCACATTTGGACAAATCTTTTCTAGGAGTAGAAATCAGATTATGATTGGTTACCACTAGTTACAAGTTTTTCTGGTGTCATTATGTATATATACATTTGTCAATGAAATCTATATACATAAAATACAAAAACCACCCTTGAGTTTTCTGACAATCATAAAAATCTCCCCTATGTTTTCACTTTAATAAAAACCTCCCCTATACTTTTTAGAAAACATGCAACTACCTCCCTTCCTCGGCAGAAAAGCAGATTAAATGTGATTGTTTTTTAATGCCTATTTTGCCCTTATGCCTAGATGTAGATTTATTAAAATATCCTTCAAAATATTGTTTATTTTTTCTCGAGAACTGAGGACTAGAGTCATCGGTCTTCTCTCATGTAAAAGACAAAAAGGTCCTTGTTGATTAAATTTTCAAAACATGCCCCTCCTCATCATCCATGATCTCCATCATACATTATGTATTCTTCGTCTTCGTCCTTTTTTTGCCCTCCATTAGAGATGTTTGCACCAAAAAGAAAAAAAAAAAACAAAGTTACGATTTTGTTCGTTTTTAGTATTATTGGATGGATGGTTCAGCGATGTAAGTATAACGGATGCATTATAAATGAAAGGTGTGTGTGGTGGAATCACTCCGGGTTTATTTGATTTTGATATTTTTTTCTCTATCTGAACCAAATATATGCGGAGGAGATATCATCTCCGATTTCATTGACGTAAAGCATAGTAGTAATTTGGCGTCACAAGACCTTTAATTGGAATTTGACACCATCTCCGATCTCATGGGCTTTGACTTCAGCGAAAAAGGTGGTTCTTCTTCTTCTTTGACCCATCAACCGAGCATAGGTGAGAATCATCTTCTAAACAGTTAGACTTTGGTTGGTTTTGAGAGTTTTTAAGGGTAAAAAACAACCAAAAAGAATATTTACAGGTTGGTCCAGAGCTGTACAACAACAAACACTTATGCTAATGGATGTTGTAGTCGTTAGAATATGCTATCTATTAGAGAAATGGCAAAGCCAAATTTCTGAAGTTTGGTGTCAAGGCTTGTGGTTGCAATGGTTTCTCTTATACTCTCAATTACGTGGATAATTCAAACTTTTTTAATTTCATCTATATGTGTTATAATTTGATTATGATGTTTTAAATTTTGATGAAACATTTGTCTTTATGAGATCTATAAAGTCGATGATTGCTTGAAAAGTATAAAAGAAGCTTGAAGCACAGAGGGGATTTAGATCTTCATTACTGCCTTCCAGAAGCACGTAAGATCCTTGATTACAGAGCACTTGATCTCCAATCAATGGTGGGTTCTGTACTGTTGCCAATCCACTAAAACATTTTCAAGACACACTAAGGATACTCTAGAATTGATTAAATCCATGGGTATGCGATGGACCTGGCAAATAAAAGACGATGAGACAAACTTGAGAGGGAGAGAGAGAGAGAGAGAGAGAGAGAGAGAGAAGGGTAGCAAATTTGGTTCTCAGTTCTCAGAAGAAAATGAACAATGTTTTAAAGGGTATTTTAATAAATTTACATCTAAATATATAGATATAAGGGAAAAATAGGCATTTTAAAAAACAAACACGTTAAATCGGCTTTTCTACTGAGGAAGGGAGATAGTTGCATGTTTTCTAAAAAATACAGGGGAGGTTTTTATTAAAGTGAAAACACAAGGGAGGTTCTTTTTTTTACCCTATTTTTTTATTCATTCTATTTCTAAGTCTGGCTCGAAAGCCTAACAAAAGATTGTTGTATGAAAATATAATCATAATTTTTTTCAAACCTGACCAAATTGCCCAAGCCTAACCTGATCCAACCCGAACCCAAACCCATCTAAATTGTGTTAAGTTCAAATTGGGCCTAAATTGGTAAGCTTGGCTTGACTGAGCCATTCCTAAGCCCAAATGTTACATCTTAGCATTGGGCTGGTTTGGTTTGACACTCAACCCGACCCAATCCACCCAAGTTACACCCCTAGTTTTAATTGAAATGGCTAAAGAAATACTCAAATTGGGCATCAGAGTTATAAGAAAAAAGAAACACTCAAATTGGTCGCCCCCTTTAGTGAGTACAGAGTACAGACAGATGCTTCAATGTTTCCTACAACTCCTTACATGTCTTGCAACCCACAACATGGGCTAGGGAGGACTTAGAGAATGTTGCGACAAGATAATTGAAGAGTGACCGATCTTGTTTCACTTACGATGATAAGAATGCCAATGATGTGGAGATTGATTCCGAAGTTGCAACTCATGGAGGACATGGGTAGGATCTATCAACATAGCCAATGAGGTTTGTGGCTAATCAAAGCATTTTCAACTTGAAGCTTCCATACAAATATGGTTTGAAGTTTGAACCATCAAGTTTTACCATGGTTCAAATTGAGAGTTGGTTCCCATAGAAGCTCCATAGGTTGTAACTGAAATATCTATGAAATAGCGAAGAAGAACAATTAAAGGGGAGCAAACCAAATAAACATGCAAAGAAGCTATGGATGGCGAGGTCACAACTTGCCAGGATAGCTGGGTCCATTTGGTTTGGTAAGAATTGGAATGAAAATTTTTTGGAATCGGACTTGGAAGGGTCCAATTTCATAGTTTGTTTGGTTCAGACAGAAATGAGAATAAGAATTAAAATCAGCATAAATGAGATTTCATTCCCTCAAATGGGAAAATGCCATTCCACCCAATCAAACAGTCCAATTCCGATTCTAGACCCCTATTCCAACAAACCAAACAGAGCCACCATGGGTTGAGGTGCTTACAGCTTGAAAAGCTATTCTTGCAGAACAATAGAAGTAAAGGTAACAAAGAAGATGACAAGGAACTGGAAGAAATAATTAGGGATGGTTGGGAATGGGGATCGAGGTCCCTGCACCGCCCCATGATTATGTGTGTATTTAAAAAAAAAAAAATATATATATATATATATATATATATATATATAAACATATTTAAAACATTATTCATAATATCACATTTTTATTTATTTTAAGTAAATTTATTTTTTAAAATACTATTATTTAAAAAAATCGGGGATTAAGGTCCCCACGGAAACCCATCCCCGTCAAGGATCAGGGATGGAGGACAAATTTTATCCCTGATAGAAATAAAAGACAGAGATGAGAATTAATTACAGAATCGGGGTCAGGAACGAAAAATATGATCCCCTCACTGAACCTGCCTCGTTGCCATTCCTATAAATAACGACATGAAAGAAGAGATGAGTGTACCACATATTTCTAACAACCTTAGAACACCAATTGTTGACTTATGAGGAGGAGGTCTCTACTCCAACCAATCACCTCCACTAAGGATGTGAAGGTTCTTAGGAAGAAATTTGATCACGATGCAGACTCTAACATGGAACATTAGGGGCACACGGCATCCCTCTCTCTGACATCAAGTTAAAACATTTTATTAGCAATTTAGCAGACATGGGTTCAGACTTCAGACTACGGTGCTAGGAAGACGTGGTACCGGAAAAAAAAAAGTTACAACTTATAACCAATCAAAGGGGATCACAATCAAAAGTGATAATCAATCATGAGATTTCATGAAAATAAGGGGTTGATTGTATCAAAAACCTTTTTTAGTATCACGTTTTTGTGGCATAATGATAATGTTTGTTTTTTTATGGAAAATGGAGTTAATGTTAATCCAACCCTTGGTATGAAATTATTAGATGTTTTGGTTATGATTGATGTTTTGATGTTGATCCGACTCAATTCTCCAGAAGGTTATGACTATGTGGAATGAAACTTGATGTAGTTTTCCATTATCATGACACTGGACTATTCCGAACATGGGCCACATTGGAGGAAGCTGTCCCATCTTTATTGACAAATATCTAGTGGTTGACAAGTTACAACTTGCATTGTCATATGTTAACTCAAAATGATCATATCATAAGTTTTATATATATATATATATATATATATGTTTAACAAGTTATTTAATTCAATCAGTTGTATGACCGAGCTCGAGCCCAAGTTCAGTTCTTGGGTCTAGATCTTAAGCTCAAGATTGACTTTGCATAAAATCCAATGCCTGAGCCCTTAGACCAATTTAGACAAATGTTTTATATTATATTAATTATATAGATTATAAATATGTTATATATATTATAATATATAATAGTTTATTCACTACTAGTTTTATTATTATATAATATATATATTTTATATTATATTTTTTATTATATATAATATTACTGGGCTGGGCTTATTTATGAAAGCCCAAATTTACCCAAAAAATAATTGGGCCTGTTGTTTAAAGCTCAAACCCATGGGCTTAAAACTTTGTCTAATCTTGATTTAGAATGGACAGTAAACTGTCTGACCCATGAATATATTCAATGACATATGGCATGAACAAACTTTCTTTCTTTCTTTCTTTCTTTTTTTTTTTTTTTTTTTCAATTTAAACCCACACATCTCCTAAATACGAAGGATGCATTGTATTGTTAGGGTCTACAATTAAGCATTAAAAATTATTAGATGTGAATCCTCCATATGCCCTAACTTTTTTTTTTTCCCCTTTGTAAGAAACCACAAGTCAAACACAATTTTATCATCATCTAAGCGTTATTCCAAGTATATGGGTCAGCTACATCAAACCTTTTTCATCCTTCAATCAAACATGTTTTCCCAATTAGTTAGTATATATAATATATATATTTTATCATCTGGGTTGGCTTTAGCTTTAACGATGTCTCACTGTGACACATTTGTTAGATTAGATTCTTGATGGATTACTAATGAATATGACAAATAAGACATTTCCTTCAAAAAATCTCATTTTATTATCTTCAAATTATTATTATTATTATTATTATTATTACTATTATTTTGAAATTATCACTCCCTTTTACTTATCATAATTAAAGTGTCTACATATTAATATTATTTATAGCACTCAATCATATTTGGCTTAACTTATTTCTAACTGTTTTTTTCATGGTTTTCGGATTACTGTTGATTTGGACAGTTTGGACCGTTTGGCCTAGAGATCATCCATGCAATTGGTTCTATTTTATCTAAAATCCAGTCTCTGACAAAAAATCGTTAAATCAGTCAACGATTCATTGATACGGGTGGTTGAATTGTCAATTTGTTGATCCATTCGATAATTTTTTGCCTTTTTTATTATTAATTATTTTTTATTATAATGAATCATTCATTCAAAGTGGACAGTTAAATCTTTAATAAAAAATGATGGCTAAAACGATTTTATTTTAGGATCGTTTTTTAAAACCATGGTTTTCTTTAGCCTATCATACAAGGGATGAATTTGACCATCGATTGATGCCAAATTCATGAACAGAATGGAGTTTATAGGGGCTACTAAAATACTAATAGATTATGATGGGGCTGTAATTTAGTATTCTGCAGTGAGCACAGTACTCTTAATGTTTTTTCTATTTATTGTTATTTCACAATCGTCTTCTCTTGGACGGTTCGGATCGAACAGTCAAACAAAAAATAATAATGAATCGCCATTCTCAATGATTCAACGTCCTGATCGGCACGACCCTGATGCTATCATACTAGTGCGGCTGTGACAGCATCCTTAGTGTAGAAGAGATATCTCCCATTTCATCAGACGGTCACAAACTGCACGATCTACACCATCATATCAGTACGGTACATCAGATTAATCATTCCATTAATAGGTGGTGGGTCCCGCAGAATTATCCATTGCTCCTATTTCCACGTGGCGTTTGCCCATTGCAAAAACCAAACTATCATTAGTACCAACTTCACTTGGAAATCCTCTAAGGTTCCGGACGTTACTAGACAAATCAGAATACGCCACGTCATCCTGACAAAGATAGACCAATGCATAGATGACGTGGCGTGATATGATTGGTCCAGTGCACCATCTAACCCACCTCATCACGGCTCGCTCGCACCTCTCTCGAGTCTCGTCAGCTGGTTTCTGAACGCATGATGATACCATGTATGTACGACATGCATGATGCATGTAACGTGAAAACACCCGATCGGTCCCCAACACAGTAGAAGCCCAGTACTGAACGTGCATCCGTGCGCCCCCGAATCCCCCCACCACCCTATCAATTCTTGTTCGCTATTCCCAATCTTGAGGCATCAAAATCAATCTCAGTCTAAAAATCAGACGGCACGCACCGACTTATAAAAATGGTTCTAAAATGTACCGAATTATCGTAATCTCAAAAACAACTAGGGCGAAATGGGTCGGGCCCTGACATGGGTCCGATTCGCGTAACCCGATCTGAATCATATATATAGATCACTTGTACTCAATCAAACCTATATTACATATGCTTCAATATTGCAAAAATATAGGGTGGGGTTTGGTGGTTCATCTGAACTGAAACCCGTGCCAAACCAGATCAAGAGTGACCCGGTCCAACCCAATAGGGGTTGGGTCAATGCATGTTCATCACCTAACCCTACCCAATCCACTAACATCCCTAAACTAAATCATACTAATAGGATGTTAACAGGTCAGGTTTGGAACCCGTTTACCTTGACCCTAATGAGATCGGATTCAGTGCTCACAAGACTGTTTATTTTCATAGTCTTTTTCTAACGTGCATTGAGAATATTTCTATACTTATATGCTTTTTTGATCATGAGGTAATTCGAATGCAAGACTGAAAATGATTATGTAAATGGTGTGAGCAGGGCCAAATCCAATTTCAACCCTAACTAATCTTCTAACATCTCACATGAATCGACCCACCCCAATTAAGAATTATAAATTTTTACAAACCCGCCCCTAATTTTATAGGATTCAACTCGATACCAACCCCACAACCTTTCAATTATATTTTTTTATAATACATTTTGAAAATCTATAAATCATTAATTTAAGTTAAAATTTTAATTTATAAATTCTATCATATCACTTCCTCTAAAAAAATGTAAATACGACTCGGGCCAAAGAATCATAACCCAACGCGGGTTTTTCGTTTAACCCGACCCATTCACACCCCTACCATGATTAATAAGAAACAGAGTGTGCAGCTTAACTATGCTTCCCCATAAGCACACCTCCATACATCTCGTCTGATCGTCTCCTCTCTGTTTCGTTCTATTTAACACGACACACGATTCGAACAACACCAACACAGAGAGTCCTCTCTCTCTCTTCTTTCTCTCTAATAAACCGGGAAAAATATATAATCGGAACCAGAGATAGAGAAACAGAGAGAGGAGAAATCACAGAAAAACCAGAGCAGGAAAAGATACAAATTACAGAAACGGTGCCCCACCACCCCGACGCCCTTATTCTCTCTATCCAAGATGAAGGCGAGCCAACCAGAACCAGCTTCGTCATCGATGCAATCACCGTCCACCTCTGTTGTCTCTGACCCACCACAACACTCTGCTGCGGTTTCGTCGTCATCGGAGAAGACGACGGTGTCTGTATCGATAACAGCGGCGGAAGAGCCGGTTGGGTCCAGGGAAGGGGGCGGACAAGAATCGGTAACCGTCGAGCGCCGGGGAGATCACTCGGCCGTCTGCCGGTGGACGGTCGCCAATTTCCCCAAGGTGAAAGCTAGGGCACTATGGAGCCGATACTTCGAAGTAGGCGGCTACGACTGTCGGCTCCTCGTCTACCCCAAAGGTGACTCCCAAGCCCTTCCCGGTTACTTCTCTATCTATCTCCAAATCATGGATCCTCGCGGTTCGTCGTCGTCGAAATGGGACTGTTTCGCCAGCTACCGCCTCTCCATCGTTAATCATCTCGACGAATCCAAGTCCATTCAGAGAGACTCTTGGCACCGCTTCTCCAGCAAGAAGAAATCTCACGGCTGGTGCGACTTCACCCCTTCTTCCACAATTTTGGATCCCAAGGCCGGGTTCCTCTTCAATAACGATTCTGTTCTCATCACCGCAGATATTCTGGTCTTGAATGAATCAATCTCCTTTTCTCGCGATAACAATGAGTTACAGTCTTCATCTTCTTCGTTGTCCTCTGTCGTCATAACAAGTCCAATTTCGGATGTTTTGAGTGGGAAGTTCACTTGGAAGGTGCATAACTTCAGCTTGTTCAAGGAGATGATCAAGACCCAGAAGATAATGAGCCCTGTTTTTCCTGCCGGTGAATGTAACCTTCGGATTAGCGTTTATCAAAGCTCAGTCAATGGGGTAGAGTATCTATCGATGTGCTTGGAGAGTAAGGACACCGAGAAGTCATTAATTCCCGACCGGAGTTGCTGGTGTTTGTTTCGAATGTCGGTACTGAATCAGAAGCCTGGGCTTAATCACATGCACAGGGATTCTTATGGCCGGTTTGCAGCTGACAACAAGAGTGGGGATAATACTAGTCTCGGGTGGAATGATTATATGAAGATGGCGGATTTTATTGGGTCGGAGACGGGGTTTCTTGTTGATGATACTGCTGTTTTCAGTGCCTCCTTCCATGTGATTAAGGAGCTCAGTAGCTTCTCCAAGAATGGGGGATTGCTTGGCGGGAGGAGTACCGGTGGGGCAAGGAAGTCTGATGGGCATTCGGGGAAGTTCACTTGGAGGATTGAAAACTTCACGAGGTTGAAAGATCTTTTGAAGAAGAGGAAGATTACAGGACTTTGTGTCAAGAGCAGAAGGTTTCAGATTGGTAATCGGGATTGTCGCCTCATTGTTTATCCCAGAGGTAAGACTAAATGGGCATTTCAGGGTTTCTACCTATCTTTTCCACTCCATTTCATTTGATTTAGCTTTTGTTTAAGGAACTTCTGTTTTTTACCTCTCATTTTTTTGGGTTTTTTATGGGCATTGGGTTGAATGTAAATTAGGTTGATGGGTTCACACCCACATACTGAAAACTATTTTGCAACACTTCATTATATATATATATATATATAGGCTGTGAAAGTGAAAGAGAACTGATGGAATTTCTACTTGATGGCATCAGGGCAGTCTCAGCCACCTTGCCACCTTTCTGTATTTCTTGAAGTTACAGATTCCCGAAACACTGCCAACGACTGGAGTTGTTTTGTGAGTCATAGGTTATCAGTTGTGAATCAAAGGATGGAGGAGAAGTCTGTTACAAAGGAGTCACAAAACCGGTACTCCAAAGCTGCAAAGGACTGGGGCTGGCGCGAGTTTATCACACTTACTAGTCTCTTTGATCAGGACTCTGGGTTTCTTGTTCAAGATACTGTCGTGTTCTCAGCAGAGGTTCTTATCTTGAAGGAAACATCAATAATGCAGGTTTTCACTGATCAAGACATGGAGTCAAACAATGCAGGTTCTCAAATTGATGGAGTTGGGAAAAGAGGATCGTTTACATGGAAGGTTGAGAATTTCTTATCCTTCAAGGAAATAATGGAAACCCGAAAAATATTTAGCAAATTCTTTCAAGCTGGTGGATGTGAACTTCGGATTGGTACATGGATATTATTTATTTATTGCTTAATATGCAGTTGTAGATTTCCTATATGATGACAGTTTTATCTCAAGTTGATGCCATGTTGGTTGATTATAATGCAGGTGTGTATGAGTCTTTTGACACTATATGTATATATCTGGAGAGTGATCAATCAGTTGGAAGTGATCCAGACAAGAATTTTTGGGTCAGATACAGGATGGCAGTGGTTAATCAAAAGAACCCTGCAAAAACTGTGTGGAAGGAGTCCTCTATCTGTACAAAGACATGGAATAATTCTGTTCTCCAATTCATGAAGGTTTCTGATATGCTGGAACCAGATGCGGGATTCCTTGTACGCGATACAGTTGTTTTTATCTGCGAGATCATTGATTGTTGTCCTTGGTTTGAGTTTTCAGATCTGGAGGTGAGTCTATATCTATATCAATTTTGTTTGTGATAGAATTGTGTCATCCATGTAATTATTGTAGCTTATAAAGTTTCACTAAATAGAACTTTTTTTCTTGTGGTCAGAACTCAGAAGTTGTTTAATTGAGTGCTGACCAAAATTTAATCTCATAAAATGCTGTTCTGATTTGTATATTCTCTCCTATCCTTTTTTATGCTTTCAAAAGGAAAAGAAAAGATACACCTATCCTTTGAATAATTATCGGTATCAGTAACATTGATCATTTGTCATTGCCCTTTGTGTTGGACTTTCTTTGCCACTCTGATTACTATGTGTTTTGATTGTATAAAAGTTATTCAACTAACTGTTAATATGGAGTTGGAAGAATTCATGCTGGGAATTTCAATTAGTGGCCTGATGATATGCACTCTTAATTCCTGGGAAGGCTGGAGTGATGGAGTTTTTATTCCATTTTCATATATGCATTAAAGTCCTGCTTTCTCAATGGATGTTGCCAAGGTGAGGTGATTATCAGGCTTTATATACATTTAATTTATCCAAACGGACTCTTTATCATAGAAAGAATCTCTTGTACATTATTTTTTAAGCAATACGTGCCATACATTCCTTTCAGATTAATCCCCAATTTTGCCAAGTTGTCTGCAGTATCATTAAATTCCTTGGAGTTCATTTTAGCATAGATGAATAAGAGTCAGAAAAGCTAATACAGTAAATCCTCATTTATCTTGTTTGATAGATCCATACAAGAACCGACATTTTTTCTGAGGTTTCTGTGGAATTTTGAAGTCGGATTGAAGTTTCAAGGAAAAAGAACCAATAGCATTTTGATCTATCCAATTTCCTTTCCATTTCTATTATTCTTCCTCTATGCTTTCTTTCTTTTTTTTTTTTTTTTTTATCAACGAAGGATTAATTATAGTAATAGTTGAAAAAAGTTACAGCAGTCTGAGTAACCGTTCACCCAAGAAGACAGGATATAATAATAGCTGAAAAACAAAATTATAATAGCTGTCCTGTGTGTCCAAGTAAAAGAAGCAATCAAGTCCCCTTGCAGGCTTTCTATCTCCCTAAAGGCTTGTCTATATATCCAAGGTACATTTATGTCTAGAAGTGATCCAAGAAATAATCACATTTGAGTCTCCTTCAATTTCCAGGTTTCTAAAATTTGATTGCTTAACAAATCTTAAGCCTTGTAACAGTGCCATCAGTTCAGCCTTTAGTAAGTCTCCTTCTCCCATAGGTCTCGAGTACATGGCCAAGACTTTACTTGAAGGCTCCGTTTGGTTTGTGGGATAGGGATGAGAAAAAGGGAATATTCCAAAAATATTCCTTTTTCTCTTATTTGGTTTGAGGGAAAAGAGGGATGGGATGGGAAAGACATGGGATGGCAGATCCCAAAATCATGGAATCGGGGTCGCACGGTGGAAAAACTTGGAAATCACCATTACCACTTACCATCGACGATGAACAGAGGAAAAACTAGGAAATCTCTGTCCCTGGGTTCGTTTTCCTCTTCTCTTTGCCCCTTGTCTCTCTCCCTTTCTCCCTTTCTCAGTGCAACTCCATCGTTTCTCTTCTCTCTTCTCACTCGTCTTCTCTCCCTTTGTCTTCTCTCTTCTTCCTCTTCAGATTATGATGGGCTCAACGGTCCGTGCCTATGTTCGTGAAGTTCTTGAAGTTGATTGTTTTGAGGAAGGACGAACGGAAGTTCCTAGAGGGGGTTTGTGCCTCTGGCGAGAGTGCACATGTTTTGAAGAAGGACGAACTGGGGAATCGTCATCATCGTCGGCGAAGTTGAGTAGTTCCTGTTCGTGAAGTTCCTGAAACATGCACACTCTCACTAACCTTTTACACTTTCCGTGCCCAACGAGGTAGTGCCACTTTTTACACTATTCACCTTCCTAAATAGTGGCACTGTTCACCTTCATCGTCTTTGTGAAGCTCCTATTCGTTCGGTCTGTGCCTCTGTTTGTGAAGTTCCTGAAGTTGATTGTTTTGAGGAAGGACGAACGGAAGTTCCTGAAGGGGGTCCGTGCCTCTGGCGAGAGTGCGCATGTTTTGAAGAAGGATGAACTAGGTAATCGTCATTACCGTCGGTGAAGCTGAGTTAGTCCCTATTCGTGAAGTTCCTGAAACATGTGCACTCTCACCGACCTTTTACACTTTATGTGCCTCTGTTCAGGAACAAGGCAATGCCACCTTTTACACTGTTCACCTTCATCGTCCTCGTGAAGTTCCTGTTTGTTTGGTATGTGCCTCTGTTCGTCTCGAACGAAGGAGGAAGGTGAATAGTGCCACCTTTTGCACTTTCCCATCCCATCCCATCCCAATAAAACCAAACAAGGAAAAGTTAAATTTTTATACTTCCCCATTCCATCCCATCCCATCCCATCTTTTTCCGTCCCACTCAAATCTTCCCACAAATCAAACGGAGCTGAAGGGTCTCTAAACATGCCACCAATACTTGCCATTCTTTGGTTTCCCATAGAGCTCCCTATCCCTTGATGGGGGCTTCCATTCCACCAACCTTCTTTCCTTTTCTTTAGAGGAGTGTTCCATCTCATTCCAAGCCCTTATTATATCAGTCACTATAACCTTTGGAAGATGTCAAGGGTTTGTCCAATGAGCCATTTTTATTTTTATTATTTCTACCAAATTCTCCTTTGACCTGTGTTGTTCATTAAATATTCTTGCATTCCTCTCCTCCCAAATAGTCCACACCATTGCTGCTCTTATCGTCTTCCACATTGTTCTCCTTTTTGTTGGCTACCTTAGGAAGTTTGGTTGAAGAGACTCACTATCTCCTAGGGAGTTATCCACCTGCAACCAAAAGGGTTAAGGATTCTCCATTTGCAAAGCAAAGGAAATACACGTGGGGAAAGACATTTATTCGGCCTTATTATTGGAAACATGTCACAGGTGTTCACCTTTCCAAGAAAAATCTCCCAGCATAGTGCTTGAAACTTTGGTAGTTTGGTGGTATCCAAATATCTTTCATCGGGAAATTCCTTCCAACCTCTAAAGGTTGCAAAAATGAATTGAAAAAAAGGTGCAACTAAAGATACCATCAGGGGAAGTAGACTAGACTCTAGTGTCCTCCACAACTCGAACCAAGAAAGCAGACTTGAGTTTATCCAACAATTGAATAAGGGGCTCACACTCAAAATTTCTTAGGCCCCTTCTAAAACCAAAATACCAACTCAAACCAAAGGAAGAGAAAGTGACAAATCTTGAGATTAGCTGACACTTGTCAGGCACTGAATAAAGGCCTTGGAAAAGGGAACTAAGAGGAGTGTCAACTATCCAAAGATTTTCCTAGAAAAGAACTCGACCCACAACTAGACCTATTCATGGGCTGGGTAGCCCGACGGCCCAGCCCGGCCCTTAGACGGGCTTGAACATAATTTTTAGCCATTGGGCTTGACCTGGGGCCTAAAAGCCTGGCTCTATTATTTTTTGGGCCGGGCTCGGGATTTGTCAAAAAAGCCCGGCCCGACTTTTTCTAGTTTCTAAACCCTAAATCCCTAACTCGACTAACCTTTTCCTAGTTTCCCTCTTTTTATCGTTCTATTTCTCATTCTCACTCTCAGTCTCAAGCACTAGCGAACTTAGGCATCGTTCTCACTCTCAGAGGCGAACTCAGGCACCGACGCCACCAACGAACTAGGTCCTCTCTATCTCCGGCGGTGACCATGACCCTCCCCTCTCTCTCTCTCTCGTTATCTTCCTCTCTCTGTCTCTCATTTTCCGGCGGTGACCACTACTCTCTCCCATCTCATCCATGAAATGTTTAGAGCCTTTTGGAGTTAGCATCTCTGTTGGTTCACCATAGCATCTCTGTTGGTTCACCGGTATCAGAATCACACCCAAGCTCCATATTGTCTCCTCGAATAAGACTATGAAGGCTGCACCGATGAACTCAGGCACCGGTGCCACCAAAAAATCAATCATTTTGTTAGGTCGGGCTTCGGGCTCGGGCCCGGGCTTCAGTCTTTTTATGAGGGCCGGGCTTGGGGCTAGACTTCGGGCTTTTTATGTGGGCTGGGCTTGGGCCCAAGTTGTAGGCCCGTTGGTTGGGGCCGGGCTCGGGCCTGCAAAAATTCTGTTAATGAAGAGTAAAAGCCCGGCCCAAGCCCAACCCATGAATAGGTCCACCCACAACCCACATCAAACCTAATAAAATGGGTATACCTTTTGAATTGTTTTCTTCTTCCTCTGTGTTGTTTTCATCTTTACCTCTTTTAGCCGTGTCTCATCTAATTAACTAAAATTTCTCCTATTTCTCTCCAATTATCTCAAGATTAGAGAATATGTTCTCCATATATTTTGTTTTGGTAACTTTCAAAATCAGAACAAAATCTCAAAATCTCAAGCTTTTTCATTAAGGTTTTAATCCTTCGATCCAAACCAATTGAAACAACCTTGAAGATAAATATATTGAACTTGTATTCTAGCAAAAGAAATTAAGGGAGTTATGTTATTTTCATGATAAGAGAATGGAGAGCTTTGTTCAGGCGACAAAATGGAGAAGAGTACTTCAGCTGGAGAAGAAGAAGATCCTTATGGAGAAAATAACAAACTAAGGGAAGAAGCTTATGAAAATAAGGGAAGACCGACGAGCAACGGTTATTATGGACTCAAAAGTGGTAGACTTGTTTAAAGGTTTCATAGATGGTCTACTATTTGTAGAAGGAATACAAGGATGGGGAAATGAAATGACAAACAATGGGAAGAGATTTACAATAGAAAATAGAAGGAATAGAAATGGAGGGTTTCTTTTATTAACAGAGTTCTTTGGCAAAGGGAGAAAACAATTAGTATGCCTATCGGAGGGACAAGCTAAACAGGGGGGGGGGGAGATGATCATAGGTGCACTTGATGAGTTCAACCAGAAAAAAAGGGAGCTCTTGAATACTGAAGATCAAACTCCGAGGAAAGAACAACAATCAAGGAAGGTAAATGAGAGTTTAACTAGGAAAACAAACCATTCAAAGCAAACTAACAAGATTACTCCCACAACAATGCTCTCAATAGATACCAGTTCAAAAATAATGTGGGATGGAAGAAGCATGGATTGGGTTAAGAGGAAAGTCGTGAAAGTAAAAACAAAGGTTGAGGATTGGAAAGAATTATTGCAAATCTTGCTGGAGATGCTTCAACTAAAATAGAAGGAATAGAAATGGAGGGTTTCTTTTATTAACAGAGTTCTTTGGCAAAGGGAGAAAACAGTTAGTATGCCTATCGGAGGGACAAGCTAAACAGGGGGGGAGATGATCGTAGGTGCACTTGATGAGTTCAACCAGAAAAAAATGGGAGCTCTTGAATACTGAAGATCAAACTCCGAGGAAAGAACAACAATCAAGGGAGGTAAATGAGAGTTTAACTGGGAAAAGAAACCATTCAAAGCAAACTAACAAGATTACTCCCACAACAATGCTCTCAATAGATACCAGTTCGAAAATAATGTGGGATGGAAGAAGCGTGGATTGGGTTAAGAGGAAAGTCGTGAAAGTAAAAACAAAGGTTGAGGATTGGAAAGAATTATTGCAAATCTTGTTGGAGATGCTTCAACTAAAAGAGAAAATCACCCTTATCCCGTTTGACAAAAGTAAAGCAATACTTGACATGGCAGAATTTCAAACTGAGAGCAGAATCCTAGAAACCAAACTTGGCTAGATTGCAGCGGAAAATTGGTTGCCCTCATGCAATGAATTGAACATCTCTCATAAGACCATAATTATCAAGATTATGGGATTACCTTTTAACATCTGGCAGGAATACATCTTCCACAAGATAGCAGTGGTTTGTGGTGGTGTATTGGAAGGGTTTTGCGTGCAAAATCTTCAAGTGGCAAAACTCAAAGTGGTAGGAGTAAGATTGGAAAAAATTCCAAGAACTTTGGACATCTTTGCTATGACTATTGGAGAATGGTGTGGTCGGCGTCGAAAGTCGAAGTAAGTTTGTGGAACAATTCAGAGGAAGAAGAAGACGTTGACGTGGACTGTTGGAGGCCACATTGGCAAGAGTTGGGTGGACCGCCCAAAAGGTCAAGTCGACCAGGAGTTTATGGAAGATGAAAAGTCGAGTAATAGCCTAAAGGAGGACTCTTTTCCATTTAAGGGAGACTTTTTGAAAAAATTTGAATGGGATCCAATGGCCCAAAGGAAATTCTATGCTGAGGTGCTCCGATCGAAAAGTAGGCTATCTCGTGCCTATTTTACAAAGGAAAATGGAAAGTCTGATTTGGGTTTACTTAAGCCGATCCAAAAGTTTAATCTGGTTCATGCTAATAAAGATGGGGCGCGTGACTCTTTAGAAACTTATGCACAAAGGTCCTTTGCTCTTGTGGGAGATGATAATCGTGGTCTATCATCGTCCCCCTTGATCTCTCTTTGCTCTTCTCTCCCCCAAATGGGTACAACAAACAAAGGTATCCCCCACTCTTTCTCAGGCAGAAGGCACCTCATCCGTGTAAGGAAAGAAACTACAGTGGAGGATGACAACCAAAGAGAACTCCACGATCCCTGAAAAGCTGAACCCTTGGTACAATAGGGACTTGCAAGGGAACTTTGAAGATGACTCCGACTAGGAGGATTTGAGAGATGTGGAAGAGGATGAAGTGAATCATCCATTGAGTATAGGTAGCCTTGACTCAACAAAGGCCTATAATTTCACAGACCTCGAGGTCTTTGGAATTGAACTCCTCTTTAGTGAAGAAGCTAGTATGGAAGTTCTAGAACTATAGGAATTGAGAGATAGTGACTCTACTGTGGAAAGTGGAAGGCCTTTAGATGATTCTTAGAGAGAGGAGAAAGTAGAAACCAAGTCAAGAACAAAGATAGGGTAGCGGTTTTGTGAAGATGGATTTCCACTACAAGCCAAACGTGGAACCACTTGAGGAACAACTCCCCCTAGCTTTACAGGTGGTTACTGAACCTGAACTCGAACCATCAGGGATTGTACTTGGAGTGGTTGATGGAAATCAAGATCAGGATCAAGGAGTTTCTTCCCCCTTTCCTCTCACTACCATCCTTTCTTCCTCCCCTCTTTACTTTCAAAATTCAATTGATATTGGTCCTTGTAGTAATCCTCGACCTTTGGTTTTTGTAGATCCAGCTGTTGAAACCTCACCGGTGGCGGATAATAACCCTTGTGTGGCAAGAAAAGAAGATGGGGGAGGAGAAAAAGACTGGGAGAGGGAAGTAATCCTGAATGTGGCTTAAGAGAAGGAATTTGTGAACGAAGAAGGGGGAAATGGAACTATTGTAGGCACAGAAGAGAAGGGGAAGGAACTTGGTGTGTTAGATGAGAAAGAAGATGATTGTAGAGAACCACCCAAACTAAAAGGGTAGGAACAAAAAGAAGCTAGAGGAAAATTCACCAAAGGAAAGGTCTATCGTAGAAAGGAGGCAGGAGATGATAAAAAAAGAAAAAGGAGAATGAATGAGGTGGAAAAGCTAGCCTGTGGAGTGTCCTATGAGAAGACAGTAAATAGAAAGAGGGAGAAAAAGAGAGGAGACTAGGACTTGGAAATAGGAAAGGGTGTAAACAAAAAAAGTGGAATAAAGATTCTTTGTTGGAATGTAAGAGGGTTAGGGAGTGCAAGAAGAGGAGAATCATTAGGAATGTGATAAGAATTGAGAGACCGGTAATAGTCATGCTCTAGGAAACAAAACTTTTGGATTTGGATGGAAGATGGATAAGAAGTACCTAGCGTAGCAGGGGTCTAAGTTGGTATTTTGCCCCATTTTGGAGTGCCTCGGGTGGTATCCTTTCAATTTGAAAGAATGAGGAAATTGATTGTCAGGAGGAGTTGATAGGACAATACTCAGTATCGATAAAAGCCAAGAGGATGCGTGATGGAAGGGATTGGGTGCTAACCAATGTGTATGGCCCGAACTCATATAGAGAGAGGGACACCTTCTGGGGAGAGCTAGCTGCAGTTAGGGGCCTTCGGGAGGGTCCGTGGTGTCTGGGAGGGGATTTCAATGTGATAAGGTACACAAATGAGACAAACAACCCCAATCAGTCCATAACAACAACTATGAGACACTTCAACTCCTTGATTGAGTCACTAGAACCAAGAGAACCTACCTTGTTACGAGCCTTTTTCACCTGGTCAAATCTTCAGGAAAGTCAAGCGTGCTCAAAGCTGGATAGGTTCCTTTTCTCCATTGATTGGGAGGAGTTATGGGGGAACTTAACATTGAAAGCCCTTCCTAGAGTAACCTTGGACCATTGCCCCTAAGTCTTTACCAAGAAAACCTTATTAGAGGCCCTACACCTTTTAGATTTGAGAATATGTGGTTGGAAGTTTCAAACTTTCTGCAAAAGGTAAAAGATTGGTGGTCAGAAGGTGGAATAAGGGCTAGAACGAAAGTGGTGGGATTCTCAAAAAGTTGAAAAGATTGAAGGAAAAGGTCAAGGAATGGAACATAGAAGAATTTGGAAAACTCGAGGTCATAAAGGAGGAATTAGCCAGGAAAATAGAGGAATTGGACCAAAAGGAGGCCCGTAAAGAGTGCGGGACGAAGGACAGAGTTGAAAGGTGGAACTTAAAAGTGCAACTAGAGGAGATCTTGAGGAAGGAAGAAATTTTTTGGTGACAAAAATCAAGGTGTAAATGGCTTCTGGAGGGGGATGGAAACACCGGATTTTTCGACTCCCTAGCAAATGGGAGAAGAAGTAAAAACCAAATCTCCAGTATGAAGGTGGAGGGAAGAGTAATAAACTCAAAGGAGGAAATTGAAAGGTGCTTTGTGGATCATTTCAAGTCAATCCTCGCCTCCTCTGTTGAAAGCAATATGGGTTTGGGATAATTACAGTGGGGTAGAGTGCTAGAATCCAAAGCTGCCTTCTTAGAAAGAGCCTTCAGTGTAGAGGAGGTCCATGAAGCAATTTTCTCGATGGGTAGATCTAAAGCTCCGGGGCCGGATGGTTTCTCAATGGCTTTCTATCAAGATAGTTGGGAAATCTTGAAAGATGATTTAATGGATGTCTTTGTTGAGTTCCATCAAAAAGGGAAATTCTCTCTAGGAGCAAATGCAACTTTTATTGCTCTAGTGCCAAAAAAAGAGAGAGGCCAAAACCCCCAAGGATTACAGACCGATAAGTCTTGTGGGTAGCATGTATAAGATCATTGCTAAAGTTTTGGCTGGTCGGTTGAAGACTGTCTTGCCCTTTGTTATTTCTCAGAACCAAGGAGCTTTTGTAGAAGGGAGACAAATAGTGGATCAAATCTTAGTGGCAAATGAATGTGTGGCAGCTAAGAAAAAACAAGGTGGCAAATGTTTGATTTGTAAATTGGACCTAAAAAAAGCTTATGATATGGTGGATTGGTCTTTCCTATTGAATCTCATGGAAAAGATGGGTTTAGGTGAAAGATCAGAGACTGTGGATCAAAGGATGTATTAGCTTGACACATTTTTCTATCCTTTTAAATGGGGTAGCAAAGGACTTCTTTCCGGTTAAAAGAGGACTAAAACAGGGTGATCCCTTACCCCCATTCTTATTTACCTTTGTTGCTGAGGTTTTGAGTAGACAAATCATCAAGGCTGGCCAAGAAAATCAGTTTAAAGGTTGGAGGATTGGTAGTTCAGAGGTGGTGGTGTCTCACTTGCAATTTGCTGATGATACAATCATTTTCTATGAGAGTTGTAATGAATCTAGTTTGAGGAATCTGAAAAATTTGGTGGATAAGTTTCAACAAGCCTCCAAACTATAAGTGAATTGGGGAAAAAGCTGTGTAGTTGGAATAAACCTAGGAGAGGGGGGCATCCAAGCCATGGCAAATTTTCTAGGTTGTGAAGTGAAAAGATGGCCTCTAGAATACCTAGGTATGCCCTTGGGGGGAAGCCCGAAAGCTGAAAGCTTTTGGAAGCCAGTTTTATAGAGATTCACAAAGAAGTTGGCAATGTGGAAGAGAAATATTTCCTTGGGGGGAAGAATCACTTTGATAAAATCCACCCTAGCAAATCTGCCCACCTATTTCCTCTCCACCTTTAAGATCCCGGTGAAAATAGAAAGGAAGTTGGAGAAGATAATGAGGGACTTTTTGTGGGAACCTGGCTATGAAAAGAGGGATCATTTAGTGAAGTGGGAACAAGTTTGTAAACCTAAGGAGCAAGGTGGCCTAGGTATTGGGAACATTTTAAAGAAAAATACGGCCCTCCTAGGGGAATGGCTGCGGAGATTCCCTTGTGAAGAAGATAGGTTGTGGCACAGGGTCATTAAAAGCATTCATGGTGAAGTAGAAAACAGCTGGGATGCAAAACTAGCCTCCAATGCGGCTCCAAATTCCCCCTAGAGGGCAATCTTTTAGGTACTACCAACCTTTCTTCACTTTATCCGTTTTGGTGTTGGGTGTGGCAATAAAGTTTTATTTGGGAAGACCTATGGGTTGGGGATTTGCCTTTTAAGGTTAAATTGCCGGACCTATACTCTTTGTCAAACCTTAAAAACAAATCTGTTGCTAGGGTTGGCATGCTTTCAGACTCGAGTATCTCTTGGGACCTTGGCTTCAGAAGGGGGCTTAGGGAAAATGAATGTGAGTCCCCGTTGCTTTTGATCTCAACCCTAGAGAAGGTCTACTTAGACCAAATTACAACTGATAGTAGAGTTTGGCCCCCAACTCTTGATGGTTTATTCTCTTGTGCCTCTTTCTTCTGTTTGCTCACTCACTCTGATCCTTTGGGGGTGAACTTCCCAGTGGGAGAAATCTGGTGTAAACCGATTCCTCCTCAAGTACAAACCTTCTATTGGGAAGTGTTCGTAGGGAAGGTAAACACTTGTGATGTGCTAAAGAAAAGAAGGCCAAACAAATGCCTCTCTCCTCATGTGTGTGTCATTTGTAAGGATTGTGGTGAAACCCTACTCCACTTACTCTTGTCCTGCTCTTTTGTTTCTTGTATTTGGGAAATTGTGTGCTCTCTCTTTGGATGCAAATGGGCTCCCCCACAGGATGTGGTAAAGCTATTCAGCCCCTCCTTCCTGAGGCAACAGAAGAAAAGAGGAAAATGCTTATGGAATTCAGCAAGAGCTGCTGTAGTATGGACTATATGTGAGGAAAGAAACCAAAGACTCTTCTCTGGAAAAAGTAAATCAAAGGTGGAAGTCATTGAAGCCATAAGAATCAGAACTGCACATTGGGTGATGACCATTGGAACTATTCAAAAACTTCTCCACGAATGACATTCTAAGAAACTGGACTGAAGTAGCACAAACAGATGTACCCAAAGAAATTGTGAGAGCAGAGTTCCTTTGGTAACCTGGGAAGGGCAGGTATAGGGGGTGTGATTAGAAATCATCTAGGGGAAGTTGTGGCACTCTTGTCAGGTCCAATAGGTATTGGTGACTCAATACAGGCTGAATCTCTGGCTCTACTTCAAGGTTTAAAGATGGCTGAGCAGATTGGAACAACAGATTTAGAAATAGGAGACTCACTACTGGTCATTTCTTGGGCTAAAAACACCAAATCAGCACCTTGGAAGCTCAAATTTATCTACAAAGAAATTGACATACTTGCAAGGAGGTTCAACTCTCAGTTTGGTTGGGCCAAAAGGACTGCAAATGGGTTGGCGGATACCCTAGCAAAACAGGGGGGCAAATAGTTCTACCTTGTACTGGGCAGAACTGTAACTGTTTGTATGTGTTTGTAGATCGGGTTAACGCAGTACTGCAACCTATAACTATTGTAATTCAATATTTCTCTGTTATTAATAAAAGTATTATTTGCTGATAAAAAAAACTTGTATTCTAGTAACATGGCAGTGAATAAACATGAGACTATAATGCCTTCTATCCAATTTTTATGCAATAAATCAATTATGAATTTGGGTAATTATTTGTTTTCCCCCAAGACAACTATCAAAAGAAGACGACCAGACAGGGAGGATTTGGTCACTCCTATATATATGACATTTAGTTTTCCTTCTTCTGAGAATAACACAACTCTTTCTCTCCTCTGTTTATAAGGATGAGATTTGTACCAAGACTTTAAAAGAAAGGGCCAATGCTTATATGTAAAATGTTACATGGTTTTATTTTATTTTATATTTTAATTGTGAATAAACCCTAGTTGTTTCTAGGTCAAAGTAGAGAAGAAGAAAGAAGAAAGAAAAGAGAAAGAAGAAGAAGGAGAGGAGAAAAGTATTCGGCCAGACTAAAAGAGAGGATGTACAAAACATCCCTCTCCTAGCCAACCCACTTGACTTTTATTCATGAAAAACTTGAATTACAAGAAAGACAATTTTGTCCATCATAGAAGATGGGACACATAACTTAAACTCAGATACAATAGACATTTCACTTTCAATAAGATACACCAGAATGACCAAAATACCCCTGACTCGAGCATGCTAACACTCCCCCTCAAGCTGGAGAGTATATATCATATAGTCCCAGCTTGTTACAAATGTAATCTATTCTTCCCCGAGACAATCCTTTTGTGAAGATATCTGTCCACTGATTTCCTGAGCTCACATGAGATGTAGTTATTACCCCACTTATCACTTTCTCTCTCTCACAAAGTGACAATCCACCTCAATATGTTTAGTTCTTTCATGGAAGACAGGATTGGATGAGATGTGAACAACAGCTTGGTTATCACAATATAGTTTCATGGGTTTGTCAATTGAGAAACCCATCTCCTGTAGTAGGTTCTTCAGCCATACTAGTTCACATGTGGTATGGGCCATAGCCCTGTACTCTGCTTTCGCACTACTTCTTGCCACCACTGTTTGCTTCTTGCTCTTCCAAGTTACAAAATTGCCACCCAGGAAGGTACAATACCCTGTGGTTGATCTTCTGTTTGATATAGAGCCAGCCTAATCAGCATCTGTGTACCGTACTATCTCAAGAGGTCCTCTTTTTTGGTATAACAAACCATGACCTAGAGCACCCTTTAGGTACCTAACAATTCTCAGAATAGCTTCCCAGTGAGGAACCCAGGGATGTTGCATAAACTGACTCGCCACACTCACAACAAATGATATATCTGGTCGGGTAATGGTCAGGTAGTTCAACTTTCCCACCAACCTTTTGTATCTTCCAGGATCATCAAACTCTTCACCTATATCCACACTTAACTTGGCATTGAGTTCCATAGGAGTCTCTGCTAGTTTAGCACCTAACAACCTTGTTTCTTCAAGTAGATCAAGAACATATTTCCTCTGACATAGGTCGATCCCCTGTTTTGACCTCGCAACTTCTATTCCAAAGAAATACTTTAGCTTCCCTAGATCTTTCGTATTGAAGTGGTCCTGTAAGAATTTTTTCAGCCTGTCAATTCCATTGCTGTCACTTCCAGTTATGACAATATCATCCACATACACGACTAGCAAGATTTTTCCATCTTTCGAGTTATAGTTAAACACAGAATGATCAACCTGACACTGTTTCATCCCAAAGGCCTTCACCACTTCACACTGAACCTACCGAACCATGCACGAGGAGATTGTTTCAGTCCATAGATTGCATTTTTGAGCCTGCACACCTTACCAGCCTCCCCCTGAGCAACAAACCCTGGTGGTTGCTCCATATACACCTCCTCAACAAGATCACCATGTAGGAAGGCATTTTTGATGTCAAGTTGTAGGAGAGGCCAATCATACATAGTAGCCAATGAGATCAACACCCGAACTGAACCAATTTTAGCCACAGGAGAGAATGTCTCCATATAGTCCACACCATATAACTGAGAATAGCCCTTGGCCATTAACCGTGCCTTCAATCGTTCCACACTGTTATCAGGAAGATGCTTCACTGTATAGACCCATTTACACCCAACAGTGTGCTTACCAGGAGGAAGGGTGGTGAGTTCCCACGTATGATTATGTTGTAAAGCATAGAGTTCTTCTTCCATGGCTTGTCGCCACCTTGGAGAGGCAAGGGCTTCCTGTACAGTCTTGGGAATGGGAACCAAAAAAAGTAATGATAGAAACTTGCAATAGGAAGCAGAAAGGTGAGTAGTGGAAACATAGTCTGAAATGGGATGAGAAGTACAAGTACGTTTACCTTTCCGCAAAGCAATAGGGAGATGAAGATCTGAGGGAGAAGGAGCAGTAGCAGGATCTGTCGACGGGTGCTGAAGTGGAGGAGGAGCCGGAGCACTTCTGCGAGTATACACTTGAGTAATTGGCGGCCTCTCTGTGGTAACCGGCATATGATGTGCATCTGCAGTAGGAGTGGGAGCTACGGGAAGGGGGTCCACAACTGGAACAGGAAGAGGAACCACAGAGGGAGAAGAAGAGACCCCGACATTGGAGAAAAAAGGAGCTGATTCGAAGAAGGTGACATCCGGGCACACAAACGATTTATGAAACCTAGGGTTATAACACTTGTACCCTTTCTGAGTCCTTGAGTAGCCAAGAAAAATACACTTTGTAGCCCGAGCATATAGTTTGTCTACTCCAGGTCCCAAGTGTTGAGCAAAACAAACACAACCAAAGACTCTTGGGGTGAGAGGAAAGGGAGGCAAAGTGGGGAACAACACGGAGAAAGGGGATTGACTTCCAAGGATTGACATGGGCATCCGATTTATCAAAAAACAAGATGTAAGAATAGCATCACTCCAAAAGTGCTTTGGGACATGCATATTGATCATCAAGGACCGAGCAGTTTCAAGAAGATGTCTATTTTTCCGTTCAACTACACCGTTTTGTTGTGGGGTGTAGGCACAAGAAGTTTGATGAATTATTCCATGATGTTCTAGGTATTGCTGAAATGATGAGGAGATGTATTCTTTGGCATTATCGGAGCGAAATATTTTCATATTAACACCAAACTGAGTGCGTATTTTAGCATGAAATTTCTGAAAAATAAACAACAATTCACTACTGTCTTTCATAAGATAGATCCATGTCATCCTTGAAAAGTCATCAACAAAGATTACAAAATACTTAAACCCATCGTATGACACAACTTTAACTGGACCCCATACATCAGAATGAACTGAAGCAAAAGGACTTGAGACACGACTATCAATTCTTAGACTAAATGAGACTCGATGATGTTTTCCCAACTGACATGACTCACAATATAATGATGAAAGATGACTCAAGGAAGGAACTAGCAGCTTCAAAGCCTTGAGAGATGGATGACCAAGCCTACAGTGCCATTGGAGAGGAGTAAGAGACTACTGAAAAGCCACTGGAGGGCCACCACCATCAAGGTAATACAAACCACCGACTTCATGCCCTCCACCAATCTTCGTCCCCGTCTTGAGATCCTGAAACACACAAGAAGGATAGAAGGTTACAGAACAATTAAGGGACTTGGTTAATCTACTAACAGACATAAGGTTAAAAGGGGGCTTAGGAACATATAAAACAGATGCTAAAGACAATGAAGAGAGATCAACATCACCGACACCACAAATAGGAGATGTAGAACCATTAGCAAGTGTAACTGTCTGAGATGTGGAGGTGTGAGAAAGGGAAGAAAATACATCAGGAGTCCCAAACATTTGGTTTGAGGTGCCAGAATCAATGATTCAGGGTGAGGCTTTGGAAGCTAAACAAGTCATACCTGAATGGGCAAGTGTAGCTATGTTCTGCTGAGATGTTTGAAGGAACTACTCATATATTGCCCATGGTACACTCACCATTTCTTGCCCGGAAGCACAAGTGGGTGTGGAGGGGGTTGGTGCAGTTTGCTGGCTTTCAGTAATTGTGCTACTACTCTTAGATGTAACATGGTTAGCCCAAGTGTTAGGTGGACCATGCAAATGATAGCAGAAATTAACTGCGTGCCCCTCTAAGCCACAATGTGTACATTTTCTCTGAGCATTACCCCTTCCTTTTCCACGGCCTTCAGTCTGGCCACTGGCCCAGTTAAACATGTGTCCACCACGGTTGCTTGGAGGACCACTGCTGCCACCACCACTTCTACTTCCACGACTACTCCCTCTAATCACTACCAAACCAGATCTATCAGAGAATGAAGAATGTTCCACTGACTCAATGAATGTCCTCTTAAGACAGGCAAAAACTTCTTCAAGTGAGGGGAGAGTTGATCCCCCCAATATCCGTGCTCTGACAGGCTCATACTCAGCCTTCAAGCCCACAAGAAACCTAGTCACATCAAGCTGTTCACGTTGCTGTTGTTGGATCTGGACATCTGATGTTAGAGGGTGATACACATTTAGCTCATTGCAGATGTTTCTCAAACTTGCATAATACTCTTCGAAGCTTTGACTTCCTTGCTTCAAATTGAAGTACTCTTGGTATAACTGATATACCCTAGTTGTGTTGTCTTGTCCAGAGTACAACTTTTTAGCATGATCCCAGATCTCTTTGGCTGTATCTAGGAACATGAAGTTCACACTAATCTTTGGTTTCATGCTGTTCCAAAGCCATGTCATTATCTCTGCATCATCTTGTTCCCAATCACTGAACCCAGGAGAATCAGAGGAAGGTTTCTCTTCCCTCACATGTTTTACTTTCCTCTTGGCCTTCAAGAACACCTCCATAGATTTTTCCCATGGTATATAATTCTCACCATTCAACTTGATGGATGTCATTTGAACACTTAGATAATCTAAAGAGAGCATGATGCCTGTTTTGTTGTCATTCCCAACTACAGTTGAAGCCATCTCAATTATGTCTCTTTTGAATATACACCACAATCTCACACTTGTCACAAGACTTATCTCACTTACAATACCACCAATCCACTTTCTTCAACTGCACATTACACACTACACTCTAAAGCTGAAATCATTCAGTCAACACATCAAACACTTGGACTGCACACTGCAGGACCATTTACCACCAACACACCACTACTGAAATTACTCAGTCATTTCATCGAACACTTGTTCTGCAAACTGCAGAACTGATTACACACAAGGTCTAGGGGTTCACTTTTAAGCATTTAAAAACATAGATATGCCAGCCACCACAACACAATCAACACCACACCACTGCTGTCGTGGACATCAGCAGTCTACCACTCTTCTTTCAGCACACATGTGAGCAAGAAAACCCAAAAAAAACATGACTGATATGTGTATCAGTTTCACCCAGCACCACAACAACTAACTTTCGATGCACACAAAAAAATCAGCATTCACAGTCCATTTCTGAACACACGACAGCAGTGTCCATACCTGTATACGACCAGCCCTCTTCGTACACTGAATAGAGGGTCTAGTATACCACTTCAATGACCACCGCAGCACCGGCCAGAGGCATTCTCACCTCTAGGCCCTCAAAACGACAACTCCTTTTCAGCCCTTTATCGAGTCTTCAATCAGATCAACTGTAGGATGAAGAAACCTACTGTGAAGCTGGCGGCGAACCCAGAGAAGACAACAGCAAGAAAAAAAATGAACACCAGACCTTAATGCTTTGATACCATGTGAATAAACCCTAGTTGTTTCTAGGTCAAAGTAGAGAAGAAGAAAGAAGAAAGAAAAGAGAAAGAAGAAGAAGGAGAGGAGAAAAGTATTCGGCCAGACTAGAAGAGAGGATGTACAAAACATCCCTCTCCTAGCCGACCCACTTGACTTTTATTCATGAAAAACTTGAGTTACAAGAAAGACAATTTTGTCCCTCATATAAGTTGGGACACATAACTTAAACTCAGATACAATAGACATTTCACTTTCAATAAGATACACTAGAATGACTAAAATACCCCTGACCCGAGCATTCTAACATTAATCAACAACAAGGTCAAAGATTTAGGTTGGAGATCACCCAGATAAAAGTACAAGCCATCCTCAAGGGAATGGGAGGAAAGGCTAGAAGGACCATGAGCACACAGGTCTGGCAACCTGTGCACAGTGAATTCTTGTCAATACCAAAACCTATCATTTCCTAGGAGCAAATCCTTCAAATAGGAGGCTAAATGTCACTTTGGTGTTTGGAATTTGTCCTTAAGGCTCAGCTTGGAAGGAGTACAGATACAAATATGTACTGTACAAATACATACAAAATAATAGAAAATATAAGGTTTTGCACTACATATTTGTATTTGTACTCTTCCAAATGGAGCCTAAGGCTTTAATATAATGGTAGATGGCTAAATGGGTTACTTACCATAAGTAGGTTGAAAATGGAGAGGTGGGTTATAAATTGGAACTTGAATCCCAAGTTGGTAAACGCTTGCCTCTATCCCCTGTATTTTTTCTTTAAGGGGACTGATAGAAGTCATGTGGTAGCCCCTTATTCTATTTTTGGTAATCAGTTTCCAGGCTTTTCTGTTTGCATATTTCTCAGTACACATTAGATCATCATCCATCATTAGGGACAGTTGTCAAGGTGCCTAGGCGAGCCTAGGCGATGGAATTTGAAAGTATAAAATAAATATTCCTACCCCTCTTAAGCTACTTTATTGCTTTTTTATACTAACCAACATACATCTATGCTAGCTATTAGCAATAAAATCATTTGAATAAAACATAAAATGCCATAGCTAGCATCCAGGCCAACAAAAATAGGGGAGTGCAGCTAAGAAAAGAGAGAAAATAGGGGGGCGGAGCCCCTGTTTTGTTCCCAACATAAGTTGTCCAAGAGGACGATGTGGACTGTGTTTAAGGGGGTGGAGACCCTGTTTCAGGCTAAAAGAAATATCGGAGGATTGTTAAAAGTAAGAAAGGAGTACCAGTGTGATTTTAGGAAGGAGGAGGAGGCGAAGCCCCTGTTTCATCCCAAAAATATTTCTTCATTAAAGAAGAAGAAGAAGAAGAAGAAGAAACATACCTGGAGGTCTTGGACTACTTGGACTGAACAATGGATCTCAGTCCTCAAATTTCATACAAGATTCTCTCATTAAACAGAAGGAGGAGGAGGAGGAGGAGGCAAAGCCCCTGTTTCATCCCAAAATTATTTCTTAAAGAAGAAGAAGAAACGTACCTGGAGGTCTTGGACTGAACAAGGAAACTTTGCAGTCCTCAAATTTCATACAAGTTTCTCTCATTAAGCAGGAGGAGGAGGAGGGTACCTGGAGGTCTTGGACTACTTGGACTGAACAATGGAAATTTCTCAGTCCTCAAATTTCATACAAGATTCTCTCATTAAGCAGAACACAACATTGTCCCTGTTGGTGATATAAAAAGTTACTCCCATCGAATAGTGGAGGCATGCCTTTGGACCTAATGGAAGCCATATGTTTGTCATGGGATGAAATTTCATTAAAGCATTTTATGATTTTTTGAATGATGAGTGGGTCCAAGGAGGTTCTTACTGGTCAATGGCTATCATTAATGTAGTCATGTTTATAGATTTGGAGGAAACAAAGTCACATTTTTTTTATGGGAACTAGTCCTTGTCTCAAGCATTGAGAAGGCTGGTGATGAGTCTTGACCTAAAAAGAACTTAAAGGGGGGGGGGCGGGTCTTCCCCAGTGATATTCAAAAGAAACTTATGGAGCCATCCTCCAAGTATTACTTTTTCTATTTGCGCATAAATGGAGAGCTTATTAACTGGAAACATATAAACGGTGCAAATATTGACAAGGCCATGTCCCTGGTTATCATCCTCCTAGGGCTCTCCTCTTCTTTCTCTTCGGTTATGAGTGAGATAAGACTACAGTTTTATGGAAGTTCTGTAGGCAATCATGGGTGAACTGGTGTAAGTGGGGTTTTGGACTATGCAAATGCCAATATTCTCTGCGTTTTTGGACAGAAGTTCTAGGCCATAGTTTCAAGGCGCCAAGGCGAAGCTAGGGGACAGGGTGGAATCTTGTTCCTAGTTGCCTAGGCATCACCTAAGTTGATGGATTTTTTTTTAATAGAACCATGAATCCTTGTGTAATTCCCTAGGTTCCATAGCAACCAGCAACCATGTCTCACTTATAATTCTATATAGGCTTCACATAAAAAAGTACGAACTTTGTATTAAAACATAGAAAATCAAGATATTCAAGAGAAGAAAAAGAAAAAAGAAAAAATTCAGAATATATAGTGGTTGCACCCCTATTGTTGTCCTATGAAAAGAAGTAAAGAAAGGGTGGAAGAAGAAGATGAATGTCTTGATTGGATTTTTGGACAATTTTAATTTCTTCCTTGCTTATCGGTTTAGGTTTTGGAAGTTCTCATGGGTTCAAGACCATGCACCAACATGTGTGTTGATTGAAGCCTAACAAATAAGAAAATAATAAAAAAAAAGTAGTCTATAAACCCACAAAATGAGTAACTTAGTTTAATACTATCTTTTTTGTTATTATAGTCTCAACAATAAATAATATACATAATATTTCACAGTGCCATTTGCAAAATAGCTTTGTGTTTAAATGAGGTGACCCTTCATGGGCACCTTGTCATCACCTTGGCGTTGTCTTGACAACTATTTTTTTCTTTCGATGAATAAGGAAAAAAAAAGATTTCATTTAGAGAAAAAAGAATTCAAAGGAAAGATGATAAGATATCACCCAAGAAAGAGGCACATCAAAAGACCCTTATAGAGGCAACAACCATCCCAAATAAACCCAAAGCCACACAAACATACAAAAACCAAACTTTACCCGAGGACAACTAAAAACCCCAAACAAGAAAAGAAAACCCCTAGAACTGAGACCACCACCAGACAGACAACCGAACCGACTAAGCCTCTACTTGTGATATGAGCATGACCTCAATCTTCATCCACTGGATCCATCTTCTTGCCCTGAATTGTCCTCATCCCAAATCTTGCCTCCTTCCAACCAAGCCTTTTTATTCAACTTCCTCATCCCTTCTTTTCCTCTTGAACTCCTCAAAGGCCCTTCTAGCAAATTCCTCACCACCCCAAAAAAATAAGCCCAAGCTTTTACCGGTTGTTACCTCTCTTTTCACGAATTTCTGGATAGACACGCCACCTGAATCATCCTCCTTTTTTTCCGCTTGTTTTTAATGGCAAGTTCTCACCAGAGACAACACCTTCAACACCCACCTTGTTATAAAAAAAAAGCCCAAGCTTTTACTGGTTGTTACCTCTCTTTCCATTAATTTCTGGATAGACGCACCACCTGAATCATCCTCCTTTTTGCCGCTTGTTTTTAATGACAAGTTCTCACCAGAGGCAACACCTTCAACATCCACCTCGTTATCAAAAAAATAAGCCCAAGCTTTTACCGGTTGTTACTTCTCTTTCCACTAATTTCTGGATAGATACGCCACCTGAATCATCCTCCTTTTTGCCGCTTGTTTTTAATGACAAGTTCTCACCAGAGGCAACACCTTCAACACCCACCTGGTTAACTTGTTGCTCCTTCTCTAATAGGGGATCCGATGATTGAACCTGCATCGTAGACCCCCTTTGATCACTTCCAACTATCGCATTGCCATTTGCACCCTTTCTCCTGAAACCCATTTGTAGTTCATTGTAGGACCTGTCCCAACTGGACCGAGCTTTAGCCTGGAAAAAAATTTGTTACAAGCACAACATTATGATTTCTTGAGCTGCGAATTTTTTTAGTATTCACCTGATCACCTCATTAGATGTCTTCTTCTCCTTCTCAATCTTGTTCCTTCGACCCAAGTCTACACTCAGCTTTCCAACCAGCGCCTCCTCAAAACATAAATGGCCTCCGATATGACTCTGATTCTTATTGCCTCCATTTCCGGAAGCAACTATAATCCCCTATTCTCTGGTTGCGTTTTCCATTACGGGATTATCATCGGTGACAGACTGATCTTTCCCATCTTTCTTTTCTCCCTCCTCTAGCTCCCCAGGCCCCTTAGGAACGTCCTCCTCAAGTCTCGATGCAACTGTGATTGCTGAATTCTTGAGGATCCACCTTTGCATCCCCAGATTCAGAAATGGTGCAACTCTCTGCAGGCCTATTGGTGGCAAGTAAGCACTTCCAAAGTTCACTCTCCACCACAGAAGTCTGGCCATCAGCAAGAAAATCCCCTGGTTCCTTAAACCAACCCCTTCTTTCCACTTTTATCATATTTGGTGATCGCCCAAACCCATCTCTTCCCCCTTTTCTTTTTAGACTCCAACGACGCACACCCTCCAGATGTCAACTATGGTGTAGGCTTCCTCATTGGAGCTGAATTAGTAAGTGATTACTTCCCTAAGTCACTGAGAAGACTTGGTTAATGCCATTCAATTGAGCAACACGTGGTATTGGCCATGCAGTCTTGTTCATTATCTCAATGACATTATGGACATTTTGTCTTCTTTGCCTTTTCAAGGCTGATGGATTTCCTAGAGGGCTGAACTCAATTATTGATGGCCTTGTGATGTTGGGTGTTGGAAGGGCCCTTCTATATGGTGATAGCTCTATGCCTTAATAAGCTTGTCTTGTTGACAGATGGGACTTTTGTGCACCTTTTGATGCCATTGCCTTTCAGACGGGTGTTGATGAGAGAATGTTCATAATTTGATGATAAGAGGTGAACTTTTTGTTGGGATAAGGATTTGTTTAGTTGAGAGATGCATCTTTTGATACCATCTCTTCCCAGAGAGGTGCGACTTCTGATAAGAGTGCATCTTTTGATGATGAATAAAAAGACATGGTTATGGAATAGTTTAGATATAAATCAATATTTTGATGGGTGCACTTCCAAAATTTAGTGTTTTCCATTCTGTAATTCTTCCAGTTATGGGGTATCCACTAAATTGTCTAGCAGTGCTTTGACTATGTTTACAGCCTCTCTTTTGCTGGTACTTATGCTCAACATTTTTTTGCTTGATCAGGTTTTGGCTTCTGAAGATGATCGTGATGCTTTGTCAACTGACCCTGATGAACTTGTTGATTCTGAAGACAGTGAAGGGATAAGTGGAGATGAAGAAGACATCTTTAGAAACCTTCTTGCCAGAGCTGGATTTCACCTTACATATGGAGATAATCCTTCACAGCCACAGGTTACTTTAAGAGAAAAGCTTCTAATGGATGCTGGTGCAATAGCTGGTTTTCTGACTGGACTTCGTGTTTATCTTGATGATCCTGCTAAAGTAAAGCGCTTGCTTCTCCCAACCAAACTGTCTTGTAGTAATGATGGGAAGAAGGAGGTCACACGAAGTGGTGAATCTTCCCCTAGTTTGATGAATTTGTTGATGGGAGTTAAAGTTCTGCAGCAGGCAATCATTGACTTACTTTTAGATATAATGGTTGAGTGTTGCCAACCTTCAGAAGGAAGATCTAGTGATGATTCTTCTGATACAAGCTCAAAGCTTTCCCCTGATGGCAATGGAGCTGCAAGTCCATTGGAACCTGGTGGAGAAAATGGGGCAACAGAATCTGTGCAATCCCCTGTAAATGAGAGGTTGGACTCTGGGGCAGAAGAAAGTACTAATACATATGCTGTACAAAGCTCAGACATGAATACAAATGATATGCCTGAAAAGACAGTTCCTGGACAGCCTATTTCTCCTCCAGAAACAACTGCAGGGGTTATCATGGATAGTGGTTTCATCCGAGCTCCTAAGGTACACTTTGGTTTACTTATGGGTTCATAGCATGTTTGGATGCCACTGGGAAGAAATCATTTCGTTATAGTTTTCATTGGCATAAACTATAGATGTCCTCATCCAACATATAATCCTTTCCTATTGTTGGAAAGATGGAAGGTTTCTTGAAATCCTGAAAGATTTCATTTCTTTCCTTGGAAACTTGAAATGGGTTCATTTTCTATGGTAAACTTGTGCTCATAAATGCATTAGAAAACAACACTAAATACATCCATTCAAGGGTCTTCCAAGCAAGATGTCAGTTAATGGATTTGTGAGCCAATTTTAAATGTATTAATAGGTTCATTAAATTGCTTTTCAGACAAAGTGGCCTGAGCAGTCAGAGGAGCTCTTGGGATTGATTGTAAATTCACTGAGAGCCCTTGATGGTGCTGTTCCACAAGGATGTCCAGAGCCTAGGAGAAGGCCTCAATCTGCACAAAAGATTGCTCTTGTATTGGATAAAGCTCCTAAATATCTGCAACCAGACCTTGTTGCTTTGGTACCAAAATTGGTTGACCATTCAGAGCATCCACTTGCTGCTTGTGCACTGCTAGATCGACTTCAAAAGCCAGATGCAGAACCTGCACTGCAACTGCCTGTGAGTATTGTTTTTTTGGATGTCCTCTCCCCTTTTTAAGATATGATTTTCAACTTTTAGTTGTATTACAAACTTCAAACTATTCTTAATCTTGCATTATTTATTCTGTGCATCTTTTAATTTCTCTTTCAGGTTTTGGGAGCTCTTAGTCAATTGGAGTTTGGCAGTGAAGTGTGGGAACGTGTTCTATTTCAAGCTGTTGGATTATTGACAGATTCAAATGATGAACCACTTGCAGCAACCATGAATTTTATATTCAAAGCTGCATCCCAATGCCAGCATCTTCCTCAAGCAGTATGCATGCAGACACCTCACAAATCTTAAATTGAATATTTTCCTCTGAATTATTTTGTTAGCTGAAATTTGGAAATCATGTATTACATTTGAAACTTTTTTTTTTTCACCTTGTAGGTGAGAGCTATTCGTTCCCGACTAAAAAGTTTGGGTGCTGAAGTTTCTCCATGTGTCCTGGATGTTCTAACGAAAACTGTGATTAGTTGGGCTGATGTTGCTGAAGCAATGTGGAGAGATATTGATTCTGACTTTGAGCTCAGTGAAAATTGCTCAGCAACAGCAACAGCTTGTGGGCTTTACTTGTGTGATGAAAGTGGACTCACTGCTGAAAAGTTGCATGCAATAGATGAGCAGGTTCGGCATGCAAGCCATCATTTTTCTGACATTTATATTCTAATAGAGATGTTATCCATTCCTTGCCTTTCTGTTGAGGCATCCAAAATCTTTGAAAGATCCATAGCTCGAGGAGCCATTTTGGATCATTCTGTAGCCATGGTCTTGGAAAGGCGACGTAGTCAGAGATTGAATGCTAGTTCAGAATCCATTGTTCAGAATTTTCAGCACAAAGACATGGTAGCAGAGGGAAAATCTGATGAGTCATTGTGGAGCCAAGATGATTTTGCTTCAGTACTTGGTCTTTCTGAGACATTGGCCCTTTCTAGAGATTCCAGAGTGCATGGGTTTGTTAGGGTGCTATATGTTATATTGTTTAAATTGTATGATGATGAAGGTTATCGTGGGAGGATGTTGAAAGGGCTTGTTGACCGTGCTACTAGCAGTACAGATAATTGCCGTGAAGTAGATTTAGATATGAACATTTTGGTATACTTAGTCCATGAGGAACAAGGAATTGTTAGGTCAGTTCTGAGCATGTTGAGGGAGGTTGCTGAACTTGCCAATGTTGATCGGGCAGCTCTCTGGCATCAGTTATGTGCTAGTGAAGGTGAAAATATTCGTCTTCGTGAAGAAAGGCAAGCTGAACTTTCCAATATGGTTAGAGAGAAAGCAATTCTGTCACAGAGGTTAAGTGAATCTGAGGCAACTAATAGCCATCTTAAGGTACCTGATTTCATGCCTGGACTGATCATTATGATAGTTATATACCATCATATGTTGCTGTTTTCTGTGGAGGTTAGGAGGGCTGATTCTTTTGATAAAAATGGCAGGCTGAATTGAAGGCTGAAATGGACCGCTTTACACGAGAAAAGAAGGAACTTTCTGAACAGATACAAGATGTTGAGAGTCAACTCGAATGGCTTCGTGCTGAACGAGATGATGAAATTGCAAAGCTCTCAACTGAGAAAAAAAATCTTCAGGATCGTCTTCATGAGGCAGAGACACAACTTTCACAGCTAAAGTCCCGGAAGCGTGATGAACTGAAGGTAAATTACTAGTTGAAATTTCAGTAAATTTTTTGCAGATTCGCACAATAACATATTGATTACTTTTGGAAAATATAATAAGGTTATAACTCTATACCCAATGTTTATCCCAGCTATCTGGGGTCTTGCGGGGGGGTAGACTGAGTACAATCCTAATCTTTGGCGGTTTTTGCACAAAGTGGCCGCCCTCAAACTTGAACCCATGTTCTCACTCTTGCCTACCTGAGATTTTACCAGTATACCAAGTAATGGCCCCTGATTACTTTTGGAAAATGAAGGTTTAAATTCTGTGGTTTTGCATCCAAGTTGGGTACATTGGTGTTGTGAGCAGTCATCTCATGCACTATTTCATGCATTGGACATTGACATCATTGGTCTGCATATTGATTGGTCTGCCTCCTTGTTATGAAAAAAATTCTTTGTTTCTCTTGTCCCCTAGCACCAAATAGATTGCCGATGGGATGACACTCCATATCCATTTTCCCTACTTGTACAGCGACTCATTGTACAGAGGACCATATACTTTTGATTTCATATAATATACTTTACCTTTCTTAAAAAATAAAAAAGGGAACACAAAATGATATTCAGTCCATTCAATTAGTGTTCACAACTCACATACCTTTGTGCTAAAAATAGCAGTGTATAAACAGGTGGTTGACCTTTACCTTCCTCTTGTGACACAATACACAATTATATGAAGAGAGTTCCATCTGTTGTTCTCTAGTTAAATGTTTTCCCGGGATTCTTGACCACATCATAAAGGCCATTTTTTATGGTCCTTTTTGTTTTATTAAATGTAGGTTGATGTTTAGGAAGAGAATTAAGTTTTGGGATGGCTAAGAGATTGGCTTATCTTTAATCCTTGGAATTCCAATGTCTGCTTGTCTATCACAAGGTGGGTGAGTTGTTGTTCAGATAAGAGGTAGTGGCAGTGTGACACAAGTAGTTGGGCACTTAAATGTTAAAGAGAGTGACCTTGTTATTAATTTTTTAAGAGCCACAGGTAGAAAAGATCATCATCATCCAAGCTTATCTCGTCCCAAAAGGAAAAAAAAGGGTTTTAAATGAGGGGTCTTTTAAGTTCGAACGAAATATTTAGGGTTGACCAAGCTCAAAATCCACTCGGGGTGGATTCTATTTCTTTTAACAAGATTAGGGCCTCAGACAAAAATTCAGGAAGTTCAAATTTGGATGAAAGTTTCAGACGTGTCCAAGAGAATATCACAAACGTTTTTGGAAGGGGAGAATACAGATGCTATGTTACAAAGTATCTTTACGCTGGTGGTGACTCGAGGAGAAAGGTTCATTTCAACAGAAGTGTGTTGAAGACAAGGATGTAGAACTCACCCCATTTCAACCGAGGGAGCCTAAGGGGGATATTGTCCTGAGATTTGAGGCAGAAAAGGAGTTGATTGACTATATACTGTTAAACTGAGTTGTCATGGAAGACAAAGCTTCTGGTTCAAAGGTTTGTGATCTTGACCCTTTTTTATTTTCGGAGTTTGACCAAAAGAAAGATGAAGTTGATGAAGGCATAGGGGTTCCAGATCACACTACTAGCCCCAGTGTGGGATTAACCCAGAGTCTAGTTCAGCTGAACAATCCTCTATTTTCTAGGGTGACTCTGGAAAACTGTTCAAGCTTGGAAAGGATAGAGGAAATTTTAGAAGAGGGACTCCACCCTGTTATGGTTGGCCTTGAATCTGTAGAAGAAATTGGAGAGAAAGAAAAGAGAAGAAATAAAGTGTTTTTGTTGGTTGATTCTGATTCTAAGGTTTACTTAAGGAAGAGATCTTCTCGAACGAGACCTTCAGCAGAAGAAAAAGTGTAGGAAGGTGATGACTCTTCTGACAAGGATGAGAGGTTAAGTGAGGCAACTGAGGAGGAAGTTTATTTGGATAAAACACACTACATCGACAAGACCAATGACTTAAACAAAGTGGTTGATAAGGCAGCGGAGGTAGGTAAAGCTCTAGGTTTGCTTGTGTAGGGAGGTGAGCCTTTCACAAGAAAGATGTTTAAAGAGATAAGGAATGATATGAGATGCCTGGAAGGGGAGAATGATGGAGTTCTTCAAGCACATCCACCTTTGATGATGAGAGTTGTAATGACTTGAGTACAATTAGACCGGAAGAAGCTGATAATGAAAGAACTACAGCATTGGTTGATGCTCATTTCTTGGAAAGAACAGTCCTGGAGCTGGAAAGGATTAATGAAAACTCTTCTTGCTCGTTTCCAGGAAGATTGTTGCAGAAAATGGAAGACTTTAAAAAAACATAGAAATGTTTTGGGTTTAAAGGCTTTCACTAGACTAAAAGGAAGTCTCTTTGGGATTGGACCAAATAAGAAGTTGCTGAAGATCAAGAAAACCATAAGAAGATATTGGTTTTTAGCGGATCAAAGGTTGTAGCTTGTGAGATGGTTGTGGTTTTCTTTTTTTTTTTTTTCCAAGTTTAGATGTATGCTGGTGGGGTTTTTGTGGTGGTTCTTGTCTTTGTTGGTTTTGAGTTTTGTCTTTGGGCTGTTTTGGGGATCCTTTGCTGTTGTAGAGCTTTTGTATTGGGGTGATTCTGTGGGTTCTGGTTTCTTCTGGTCTTTTTGAGGCTAGGCTGGCTTGGAGTGCTTGTGTTGAGCTTTAAAGTTCTGTTTTGTCCCTCTTCTCTCTCTCTCCAGTGACTTCTGGTCACTCTTCTCTGTAATTTCTTTTTTCATTTTAATAAATTTTATTTTATTACCAAAAAAATCATCCAAGCTTATCCTAACTATATGGGGTCAGCTACATGAATCCTGTTTTGCCATCAATTTTAAATTCGGACCCATGATCAAGAGAGTTTGGCAAAAATTTTAGCATCAGTTACCAACCTGACACAACCCTCTTATATCTGGGATTGGAATCTGTGGTGTAAGACAAGCTCAAACTGGTGGATCCCCAAGCAGAAAAAAGATAAAAGATTAGAAAGAAAAGATAGGCCTCACTAGTAAATGCAGAAATATCCTTGTTGTTATCATATTTGCAGTCTCAATTTACTCACCACCAATCTGCCTACCCATCCATTTTCCCACTTCCCATTAATGGAATATATGACCAAACTTGCAATTTCAAATTTTCTAGTTGCTGCTTTTCTGGCCAGACTGGAAAATGAAGCATAGGGTTGAGTTAAACATTGTAGGTGATGCCAATTTAACTAATTTATGTACCTTTCCATTTTGTACTACGTCATTTTAGGCTTGGTGCAATTATTTTGTACTAAAAAATCTGCATAATTTATATTTAGAACTTGCATTACTCTTGTTTTTTTTTTTTTTTTTTTTTCTAAAAAGATACGAGGACTGGCTCATATTTCTTCTGAAGTATGTTTATGCTTTAAGTGTCTATGACTTGGTTCTACTGTATAGCTATTATTGTGGATTTCTTCCTTTTGATTGTGGACTAGATTAATCTAAATGTGGAATACAATCTTCAAATGGTAGAGAGTAGTGAAGGAGAAAAATGCCCTTGCTGAAAGGCTAAAGAGTGCAGAAGCTGCACGGAAAAGATTTGATGAAGAACTGAAACGTTATGCCACAGAAACTGTTACTAGAGAGGAAGTGCAGCAGTCACTTGAAGATGAAGTCCGACGGTTGACACAAACAGTTGGCCAAACTGAAGGAGAAAAGAGGGAGAAGGAAGATCAGGTTGCTCGATGTGAAGCGTACATTGATGGGATGGAAGCAAAATTGCAAACCTGCCAGGTATGCCTCTTCTCGTTTATGGAACTTCTGTGGGTTTTATTGCTTGGATAGATTTGAAACTTATATTTATAAGGTATCTGTATTATTATTATTGTTCCCTCCAAGCATACCTTTTGTGTAGCAATTGGCAGCCTTGGACTTATCTGAACTGATTTTGATTTGAGTTTTGTGGACTAGCACATTTGCTATTAGATTGGACATGAAATTTTAAAATCATTGTAAATGGGGATGGCCAAATGTATCAAAGCCATCCTTTTGTGACCAACCAATTTCCCTGCATATTTCTTTAAATAGACCTAAGTAATATGCGATAATGTCTAAGGAGATCTTGTTCATTTATTGCATGCGGTTTTTTGTTATTCTTTATTATGAAAGTGGCCTGAGAAGGTTGATTATGAATATTTCTTACGTTGCACCTCATATTTATTGAACTTAACTTTTAATAAGTGGTCCTGCATTCCTGCTGTTCTACCTCCTTTATTTTACTTTCCATGTAGCATGTCCAGATCTTGGAAAAACTACATGTTATCAATAGATTAACAGTAAAGGGGAGTTATGAAATATGAAAAAGATAAATCAAGAAAGAAAGAAAAAAAATAAGAGTACAAGCACAAATATAACAGAAAAGGGGGTCAATGAAAGTCATGAAAAGGCAACAGAATATGTTTACTTTTGGTGGGTTTTCTTCAAGTTTCATCCATCCATTCCTAGAGATACATTCCAATCGCTTGTAAGCATGTCATATTTTTATACATTATTTCTGCATTTTTTGGCAATATTGGGAGAAACTGAAATTATAGAAAGAACTTGCAGTGATGCTGAAAGAGTTGGCCTGGCTAGATAGGTTCTTAACGGTTAACATGTTATAAAAATTGAAAATTGTTGAACATTTATCAAAAAAAAATTGAAAATTGTTGAGGCATTTGAACAGTGTGGAATGGAACAAATTTTTTGATTGGTAACAACAAAATATAAGAAGTTTTACTGATTTATGAAATAAAGAACTGATACCAGTTATTAATTTATGTATTAAAATCAACTTTCTGAAAGTGAAAGACTAGAGAAAACAAATCAATTTACCTTTTTTTTTCCCAAGACCTCCATAATGCATCTGATTATTTTAAAATTTTCTTTTGAATTGTACTAGTTATAGATTGATCCACATGTTCTATGCAAAATAATAGATCTGGAATCACACTGCTCCCTTGTCTACTGTTTTAGCTCTCGAAACTGGATCTATTAGGTACTGGTATGTGTGAATTGAATTGTTCTTTTAGGGCTGATTGAACTTCATTTTTTTGATATAGAATTAAAATATTGATACAATACGCCCCCGTATCAGGCATATTGTATCCATATTGGTGCATCCAGATATGCATGGATACACCAAGAGGTCAAAGACACAAGAATTTAAAAGGTTTTATCGCTTTGGGCATCCCTAAAATGCTAATAAAATAAAAAATAAAAATAGAAACAAAATGGTGCATCAGTCAGATCAATACACACTAATATCCAACGTTGGGTACCAGGTGTATTGATATTTTAATCCTTGATATAGAGAAGTAGATGCCCAAGAGGGGCGTGAGATCCAATTATGGTTTCCATCCTTAAGAGTGGGGCTTTTTTGGATGAATATCCTTAAGTGTTAGACCTTCCCAAAGAGACCTTATCTTTTGCTCTTGGATTGCAATCTTCAATCCATTCTCTCTAATCTAAGGTTAAGATTAGAAAGACTTCCTAATTGCGAAAGTGCCAAGCTGAAGCTAGGCAATAGGGGAGCGCCTTGTTGCCTAGTCGCCTAGGCGATGGGTTTTTTAAAATAAAACATATGAATCTTAGGGTAAATCCCTAGGTTTCATGGTAATAAGTAGTGATCTTTAACTAATAATTACCATAATTCTCATGAAATAGGTATAAATGCCATATCAAAAGATAGAAAATCAACACATTTATGAGAAGAAGAATAAGAAAGGAAAGAAAATACAGAACATAAGGGTTGAGCCTTTGTTTTGGTCCTAGGAAGTCCTATTGATTATTCTTGTGTGTCAATTGGATAAAATCTTCAAGTTATTTCTTATTTGTCAATCCAGGTTTTTAAATGCCATATCAAAAGATAGAAAATCAACACATTTATGAGAAGAAGAATAAGAAAGGAAAGAAAATATAGAACATAAGGGTTGAGCCCTTGTTTTGGTCCTAGGAAGTCCTATTGATTGTTCTTGTGTGTCAATTGGATAAACTCTTCAAGTTATTTCTTATTTATCAATTTAGGTTTTTAAAGTCCTAAAGGGTTCAAGACTATGTCACTGACTTGTCTGTCAATTGAACATAAACAAATAAGAAACTAACAAAAAGAAGCTAGTATAAGAATAAATATTAATACTATAAACCCACAATATGAATAATTTACTCTAATAATATCTATTTTATTACTATTAATAACATAAAATAAAAATATAAAAATGTTGTGTAGTGTCTTACATACAAATATGTAGGCGTTTGGGAAAAGTGACCCTCCAAGAACGCCTTATCACCTAGGCATAGTTATGGTGAAATGACAATTTTGTCCTTCTACACAATAGTTTTTAAAGCGCCAAGATGAGGCTAATCAACAAGGGAGCGTTGTATTACCTACTCATCTAGGCGATGCTTTTTTTTAATAAAAACCATGAGCCCTAGAGTGATCCCCTAGGCTCTATTGCAAGCAGCAACCATCTTTCACTAGGCATTGTCTATAATGTTCACAAAAATGTATATTCATTTAAAACATAGAAATTCAACATTTTAATGAAAAATAGGCCTGCCAATGATGCTCGAAAATCTGAGGCCCAATCTGACATCCAATGTGATTATCTCGGATTCAGATGATGCATATATATAATTGGATTGGATTTGACCCCATCCGATCCGATAAAAATCCGAATCAGATTATATTATAATATTTATTGATTTTAATATATAAATTTTATGTAATTATATTTATAATTAAAAAATATATATTTTATATATTATATTATATAATGAATATATGTATAATATTTAATAAACCCAGTATGTTGTTATATTTACATTAATTTATTATATATAAAAGTTGAAAAGTAATTAAATTTTTATTTTTTGGTATTTTAAAAAATTATAGTAGAATCAAATTAAATCCATATCCAATCCAAGTTTGTTAGGATTCAAATTCGAATCTCAGGTCTTCAAGTCCGATCGGATTTGGATGCACGTTTTTTTTTATTAGTGAATATTCAGATTTATTAAATCAAAGTCAAAGATAGTACAACTTAGGGAGAGACGCGAGATGCTACCTCCCCTTTAAAGAGGGGAGATGGAAGAAACCATCAACCCTTTAGTTAAAGAACATAACAAAGGAAAAAAGAAAATTACAATGAAGCCCAATACAATGAAACCCAAGTAGCCCCTTGTTTAGCAAGATAATACCCAGCCACTGAACTCTAACTGTCATGCCCCTCAATAGCCATTTAACCTTTTTTAAAATATCCTTTAAGTTCCAAGTGACAGTACCCAGGTCAGCCAACCATCCTACTACCACCTTGGAGTCTCCTTCAATTATCAAGTTTTGCACTCCGAGTTGATAGGCAATCTGTACCCCCTGTGCCGTAGCTAGGAGTTCAGCCCTCACAGAGTCTCCTTTTCCCGCCGGTCCCGAAAAAAGGCAATGATGTTGTTCTCATCTCTCAGTACACCACCAATCCCAGACGGTCCTGGGTTACCCTGACTACTTCCGTCAAAGTTCAGCTTAATAAAACCCTCCCTCGGCGGAGTCCAAGTTACTTGGACTCTAGGCTTCCTAGAGGAAGTGAAGGCAACTGCAGACCAATTCCTCATTAAATCCTCAAAGGAATAATCTTCAAAGAGCTTTAAGGATTTCAGCCATAAAATAGTCCTTGTAATAATACTCTTTAACCTCAAGAAAGCTTCTTTCCTTCTGAAAAATTCTGGAATTTCTCTCTTCCCAAATAGTCCAAAGGAGAGCTGCTCTTGTACACTTCAACATGACTCTCCCTCTTCTTGTGGTCCATACAAAGGTAGAAGGGGAAAACAGCAAATTTACCTCAGCTGGCAAGTTCCACCTACACTCAAACAAATCAAATACCCAATTCCAAATGGCTGCAGCAAAAGGACAAGAAATCAATAAGTGGTAATAGTCCTCATTCTGCACTTTGCACAAAATACACCAGTTAGGAGATAAACACAAAAAAGGTTTTTTCTTCTGCAGGTTATCCAACGTACTGATTTTACCCAAGTAAACTTCCCAACAAAATACAGCAACTTTTGGGGGAATAGGCCTAGACCAAACTTCCTTAACTGGGAAAGCCCGAGGAGAAGAACTAGAGCAGAGGGAATTAAAGAAAGATGCACAAATAAATAGCCCTTTCGGAGTCAAAGTCCAAATCCTCCTATTAGGATTTAGTGGGTCCAGGCAAGCAGAATCAAGTAACAATAGGAGCTCAGAAACTGATAAGGATTCCTCATCCCTCAACCCTCTTTGGAACCCAAGGTCCCAATTTGTCGACAAAGGGGTATATGGGGGCAAAAGAAAGGAAGACAGGTTCTTTTTTATAAAGGGAAATAGAGAAGAGAAAAGGGAACATATCCTTAAGGGGCAAATTTTCCACCCAAGTGTCTTCCAAGAAAAGAACACGAGTCCCAGCGCAAGCATCATACCTTACAAAGCGTAAGAACTGTAGGAGGATGCCATGAATTGCCTTCCAAGGTGTTGCAAGAGTTGCCCATCTAGATACCCCTACATCCCAATCATTTCTGTAATTGGATCGGATGCCAGGTTTTGCTGAATTCGGTCCAAATCTGATCCAATTACAGACCTAATGAAAAAGATTGGAAGAAATAAAATAAATTCATGAAATAGAGGGCTGAGCCCCTTTTTTATCAATAAAAACATGAAAGATTTTTGTTAATTTATAAGAATTTACATCAGTGGGCAACTTCGGCTACCCCTACAAACCAGGAAAAGAACAGTAAAAACAGCAAAAACCCCAAGAATTTTCTTTTGATATTACAACCGTGTCCAAAAAACATGTTCTCTTCTAGTCCCCTGTTTTGCAAAATGATCTGTTAGGCTGTTGGCTAATCTTGGAATCCACTGAACTATTATTTGCATATCTTTTGACAGTCTTATGAACTTTTTGATCTCATTTCTGAACCACCAAGGGCTCTTTTCCTCTTTTCTCAACCAGCTTGGGATTACTTTAGAATCACCTTCAATTATCAATTTTTGAATGTCTAGCTCCACAACTTTTTGTAGGCCAAACATGACTGCCTCCAGCTAAGCTCTTGTAAAGTCCCTAAAGAAGAGATAGAAAGATAATAAGAATGGGATGATTTTTTATGCTTTTGTACATCAAAATTTATAGCTTTCTCTAGGATAACACTAGGTAACAAATCTCCCTAAATAAAGGAAAAAATACAACTGATTTCTAAAAATATTTGTACAGCTCACAAATCTCTCAACTACCTAAAATAGCACATAATATAATACATAATTATTGAGATCTTCCAACACTCCCCCTCAAGCTGGCATGAATATATCACTCATGGCAAGCTTGCTGACTAAGTTCTCATACTGCGCCCTAGGAAGCCCTTTGGTGAGAATGTCTGCTACTTGGCTCGTGGTGGGTATGTAGGACATGCATATCACACCACTGTCTATCTTCTCCTTGATGAAATGTTTATCCACTTCTACATGCTTTGTTCTGTCATATAAAACTGGATTATAAGCTATGGAAATAGCTGCCTTGTTATCACAATAGACTTCAATAGGTGTTGGTGTAGGAACCTTCAACTCTTCTAAGAGCCTTTTGATCCATAACACTTCACAAAAGCCATGTGCAACAGAGCAGAATTCTGCCTCGGCACTACTCCTTGCTATAACACTCTGTTTTTTGCTCCTCCAGGTGACCAAATTCCCTCCTACCAAAGTGCAGTAACCTAAAGTAGATCTTCTATCATTTATATTACCTGCCCAATTTGCATCTGTGTAGGCTTCGACTTGGAGATGACCCCTATTTTTGAACAAGAGTCCTTTCCCCGGAGTTCCTTTCAGGTATCTCAAAATCCTGAACACAACTTCAAAGTGAGTAGGTCCAGGTGAATGCATAAACTGACTTACTACACTTACTGCAAAGGCTATGTCAGGTCTTGTGTGCGACAAATAGATTAGTCTTCCAACTAATCTTTGATAACGTTCTCGATCAACCACCTCATTTGCTGTTGTTGCTTTTAACTTCATATTTGGGTTCATTGGAATTTCTGCGGCTTTACAACTTGTCATCCCTGTCTCCTTGAGCAAATCAAGAATGTATTTGCGTTGGTTGATAAAGATTCCCTCCTTGGACCTTGCAAACTCCATTTTGAGAAAATATTTAAGTTTTTCCATGTCTTTAATGTCAAATTCAGCCTCAAGCTTATTCTTCAACTTGTTGATTTCAAATAAATCATCTCCAGCCATAATAATATCGTCTACATACACTATCAAAATAGCTATTTTACCTTCAGTGGAGTGCTTGAAAAATAAAGTATGATCAGCTTGACTTTGTGAGAAGCCCATATAGGGATTTTTTTAAACCAAGCTCTTGGTGATTGCTTTAGCCCATATAGGGATTTTTTTAACCTGCAAACTTTGCCTCTTCCAAGACTTTCTTCAAATCCTGGTGGTAGGTCGATATATACTTATTCCTTTAGGTCTCCATTCAAGAAGGCATTCTTGACATCGAACTGACAAAGTGGCCAGTTAAAATTAACTGCAAGAGAAAGAAGTATTCTGATAGAGTTAGTTTTAGCATCGGGAGCAAAAGTCTCTTGGTAGTCTATACCATGTGTTTGGGTAAATCCTTTTGCTACGAGTCATGCTTTGTATCTCTCCACACTTCTATCAGCCTTGCACTTCACTGTAAACACCCATTTGCACCCGACTGTCTTCTTGTCTTGTCATGGGGTAGATCAGTAATACTCCACGTATTACTTTTCCTAAGAGCATTTATCTCTTCCATCACAGCTAACCTCCACTTCGGATCATCTAATGCTTCCTGAACAGTTCTTGGCACATACAAATTAGAAATCCTAGACACAAATGCTTTATGAGTATGTGATAATTTTTCATATGACAAGTATTTTGCAATAGGATGTTTTGTGCAAGTTCGGGTACTTTTTCTTAATGCAATTGGAATGTCAAGATCTGAAGAGGACAGATTAGGTAAAGACGGAATAGGAGTAGAAGAAGGATTACTCTGAGTTGTAGGACCTTCACTCGGTAAATTGGATTGGACTTCTGCTGTAGGAACAACTGGAACAGTAGTACTTTTGTGAAACCTCTTCCTGGTATAAAACTGAAGCTCAGGATGAGGATTGTGATCCATTTGAAGTACTTCTCCCCGTCTCTGATAACGTAGTATCTGGAAAATTTAGATTAAGAGTACTATCACTAGGTTCCATTCTTTCAACAATTGTTTCCGAAACTTGCTTATCGGAATTAATCAAAGGTATAAATTCTTCTAGAATAGGTAAAGTTTTCCAAAAATTATCTTCCTTATGTTCTCCCCCTGAAGAGAATTTTTTTGAAAGAAAGGTTGGTCCTCAACAAAGTGTACATCCATACTCTCAAAAAATTTCTTTGTAACTGGATTAAAGCATTTGTACCCTTTTTTATTAGATGCATAACCAAGAAACACATTTTTCAGCTTTTGGATCCAGTTTTGATCGAAAAACATTTGGTATATACACATAACAGACACAACCAAACACTTTTAAAGGAAGATCCGTGGTTATTCGAGATGCGGGAAAACAATTTTTCAGATTCTGTAAAGGAGTTTCATATTTTAAAACTCGAGATGGCATTCTATTTATCAGGTAACATGCAGTTAGGAGAGCATTTCCCTAGAGATATTTAGGTACGTTCATAGAAAACATGATGGCTCTAACTACCTCAAGAAGGTGCCTATTTTTTCTTTCAGCAATCCCATTCTGTTGTGGTGTGTCACGACAAGTTGATTGATGGATAATACCTTTTTCGGTCAGAAATGCTCCTAAGTATTTGTTAAAGTATTCAGTCCCATTATCTGATCTTAGAATACCAATTTTGGTTTGAAATTGATTTTCAATCATTAGGAAAAATTCTTTAAACCTTTGTTCAACCTCTGATTTCCTTTCCAACAAGTAAACCCAACATACCCTTGTATGGTCATCAATAAAAGTCACAAACCATTTTTTTCCAGAAAGTGTGTTAACCTTAGATGGGCCCCAAACATCACTATGTAATAAATAAAATGGTTTTGAAGCAAAATAAGGTTTTATTGGAAATAAAACACAATGATCTTTAGCCAAATGACAAGCCTCACAATGAAGTTTTGACCAATCAATTCCTTTAAACAATTTAGGAAACAAATGTTTGAGATATGGAAAACTAGGATGCCCTAATCTTCTATGCCATAATATAACTTGATCACAGACAGAGATTGAACTCGTACTACTTAAACCATGATCTTTTTTATTACCAATAGTGGTTTCATCAAAGTAGTAGAGTCAATTTATCTCTCTAGCAGTTTCAATCGTCTTCCCCGAGTTCTGGTCTTGAAAAACACAAGTGGAAGGAAGAAAAAGAATGAGCAGTTAGTATCTTTAGACAATCTGCTGACAGAAAGAAGATTGCAGGCAAGTTTTGGAACATGTAAAACAGATTTCAAAGTAATTTTTTCTGAAATTTTAATGTTTCCTTTGCTTGCAATAGATGAAAGACTACCATCAGCTATTCTCACTTTTTCAATACCAGAACAAGGATAATAGGAACTAAATAAATTAGAGCAGCTTGTCATATGATTGGAGGCCCCTGAATCTATGATCCAAGGACCGGATTTTCCTAGAATTGAGAGTGCCAAAGAACTGCTACCTGTTTGTGCCATAGACCCGACATGAGTATTAGGTGACGAATAGGATTTTAGTAGTTTAAGAAGGTGATCTATTTGCTCTTTACTGAATGGAGATGATTCAGCCTCGTTTACTGCTGGTATATTCTGTTCACCAGGTTTGTTCGCCCTGCCATTGGATGGTCTCCCATGCAGTTTGTAGCAATTCTCTTGGGTATGGCGAGGTTTCCCACAGTAATCACAACGCAGGTTATTCTTTTCTCCAACCCGCTGATTTTGGGATGACCTTCGACTGACTTGGACCTCGGAAATAATCAGGGTTGACCCTTCCACACGTCTGGTTGTACCTGCAGCCTTCTTTCCAAGCATCACTTGTCTCCAGCTTTCTTCTCTACGTACTTCTGCAAATACCTCACCGATTGGGGACAGAGGGTTTCTTCCAATAATTCGGCCACGAACCTCATCGAATTCAATGTTTAAACCTACAAGAAACTTGAAGACTCGGCCAACATTCACCATCTTCTTGTAATAATTGCAATCATCGGGTGACTTCCACTCATAATCGTTGAATAAGTCCAGGTCTTGCCAAATTCTCTTAGGAGATTTAAAATACTTAGTCACAGAGTTCTCACTTTGGCGAATATCTCCGAGTTGTAGAGTTAACTTGTACACTTGGGATTGATTCCCTAAATCAGAGTACATCTGTGAGACATTGTCCCATAATTCTTTGGCTGTAGAATAGCAAAGATAATTTGCCCCTATCTCTTCCGTCATGGAGTTAACCAACCACGTCATCACCATGGAATTTTCAGCATCCCAAAAAGCATAGGCTGGATCCTTCACATCAGGCTTCTTCGTGTCTCCTGTGATATAGCCAATTTTCCCTCTCCCTCTGAGATACATGCAAACAGATTGTGACCACCAAAGAAAGTTTTCACCATTTAGTCGGATTGTAGTGATCTGAATAGGGTGATTTTCAGGCAGATTCCGGACAATCTAGGGCTCAAGCTGAGAAGGCTGAGGCAGCTGAGAACTGGACATGACTTCGGACATTTTTTAGAGACTAAAACACTGAAACAAACCCTAGGTCTTTTCTGCTCTTATACCATAAAGAAGAGACAGAAAGATAATAAGAATGGGATGATTTTTTATGCTTCTGTACATCAAAATTTATAGCTCTCTCTAGGATACAAACTAGGTAACAAATCTCCCTAAATAAAGGAAAAAAATACAACTGATTTCTAAAAATATTTGTACAGCTCACAAATCTCTCAACTACCTAAAATTGCACATAATATAATACATAATTACCGAGATCTTCCAACAGTCCCCTTCCCCAATTGGACCTGAGAAGTGAGGACATTCCCAGAATTTCTCCCCTCTCATTTCTTATTACTCCTATCCCAGAAAGGCCTGGATTGCCAAAACTACTACCATCGAAGTTCAGTTTGAGAAATCCTGCTGTAGCCTTTAGGTGGAACCCATTGTTTGAGGAAGAGGAACCTGCAATCACCTCCCACTTTCTAAGTATTTCATCAACAGTAAATTCAGAGAACAACTTCATTGTTTTTGCCCAATGCACTACTTTAACCACAATGCCTTCAAGCACATTTTCCACCCATATTTTCTTTCCCCTGAATATTCTTAGATTTATTTCATTTATCAAAAAAATATTCTTAGATTTCTATCCTCCCATACCATCCATATCACTGCAGCCCTTGTGCATCTCCAAAGCAGCCTCTCCCTCTTTCTTGGCCACCTAAAAGTAGATGACTCAAGGAGCCTGTCCAAACTGCTTGGGACAGTCCACCTACAACCAAAAGGCACAAAGATCCTATCCCAAATATAACCTGCAAAGGGGCAAGAAATGAAAAGATGATAAGCAGTTTTACCATTTGAATTTCACAAGACACACCTGTTTGGAGAGAGGCACCAACCAGGTCACTTCCTTTGCAGCATATCACATGTATTAATTGCACCATGGAAGACTTTCCTACAAAAGGCACCCACTTTTTTTTTTGGGGGGGGGAGGGGGAGATAGGACGGTTCCAGACTTCTTTAACTGGGAAAGAGACTGAAGGGATATTGGGGCAGACAAAGTATTGAAAAAAAGAGGAAACACTGAATACCCCTCATGAATAACCAGTCCAAACCCAATTGTCTCCTCTATTAGAACCAGGGTACACCTCATTCAAAGCCCTAGCAAAAAAAAGAAAAGAAAGGATGAAAATAATTAATATATGTTGATGGACAAAATTTTGAGTTCTTCGTAGCTTCCCTAACAACTAAGAAAATAATAAAACGAAATCAGTATTTTAACTCAAACTGAACAATTTGGTTTAATAATAACAATAGTTGTATTATTATTATTATTATTATTATTATTATTATTATCTAAAAAAATAATATAAAAGTATATAATAGCACCATGTACAGAATACCTTGGTGATTAAGTGAGGCAACCCTTCATGGGTGCTTTGTCGTCCCTAGGCTCACCCATAGTGAAACATTTTAGGTCTATGAGGAATTGGGTCATTTAGGTGGTGTTTGACAACATTGTTGCTGATGTGGCAGTTGTTTTTGTTTTCAAAACAAAATCAACCATGTTGTTAAACACCCCCTTGTATTTCCTATGATAAGGTCTGTCTATCACCTAAATGCCCTATGATATTACCCAAGGACCTTTTAGTCCTTATAAACTACAACTGTAACAATAGTGCCTTCTAAATAAAAGTCTCTCTTTTATTAATAAATATAACATGTACAAAGATATGTTTAGCTTTGAAAGAGCACCAGGAAATTACATTTCCAACATTTTCCTGGGAAACAACCCCCCGATAAAATTAATTACAACTGATTCCTATTCACGCCTCTCTTGCCAAGGCATTTGGCCGTGCTAGTGGCTGATCTCTGAATCCAGTTGAAGGTAGATCTTAGTTCCCTAGTTGAGTATTTTCACTTACTCATAATATGATTATATCTCCAACAGTTTATCGTATTATTTTTAAACAATCTCACCACCATCAAGTCTCCTTCCACCATCATGTTTCTTAACTAAGGGATTTGTCCAATCTCAAGAGTCAAATCCTGTAGTTCTGCTACAACTCAGCCCTTGTTGAGTCACCATGTCTCATGGACCCAGCCATGCTTACACCATGACTATTTCTGAAAACTTCCCCTATTCCTGAATTCTGAGGATGCCCAAATTTGAACCATCAAAATCAGTTAGAGGCAGAAAGGGAGTTGGCGAAGGCATATCATCCACTGAAATGAGTCACATGACACCTAATGATGTCTTCAGTAGAAATGTGTCAAATGCAAATTTCACCCATTGTGCCACTTTCACGCTTATGAAATAATTTTTACTTCTTATAGCATTTGAATGCGTAATTTCATCATCTGACTAGGGTTTAGATGCATGCCTTATGGGTACAAGTGCTAGTAGAATTTAGTGCTAAATGAAATGATTTTATCCCCATTTGTCTCAAAAGTACCCCATTGGTTTTCCTTTTATTTAATCAAAGTCAAGAAATGGCATGGTTCTTAGTACATATTATCTTTCTGAAGTTTTGGTGTATGACAGCTTTATCTGGAAGTTAGATTGAGGCGTTGTGCTACAATACCATTAACTTAATGAGAACATAAACTAAGATTTCAAAATGACCTCAAGTTATCTATACAGAAAATTAGAGATCCTTCATCATCCTCCTTTATACATCAACTTTGCCCAATATTATAATATGAGGCTAACTCTCTCATTGTTCTGCAGCAATATATCCATACTCTTGAGGCTTCACTACAGGAGGAAATGTCAAGACACGCCCCTCTCTATGGTGCAGGCTTGGAAGCTTTGTCATTGAAGGAATTGGAGACACTATCTCGTATCCATGAGGAGGGGCTCAGGCAGATCCATTCACTCCAACAGCGGAAAGGGAATGCTGGTGGCAGCCCTCTTATGAGCCCCCACACCCTGCCCCATTCCCATGGAATGTACCCTACAGCCCCACCTCCCATGGCTATTGGACTGCCGCCTCCACTCGTTCCAAATGGTGTTGGGATCCACAGTAATGGGCATGTGAATGGTGCAGTTGGACCCTGGTTCAACCCTAGCTAAATTAAGGGGCAGAGTCTCTTGTAATTCTTTACTAGTGATGATGTTTCTCATTCATCTGGCTGGCCTTCTGTTTTACCAGTTAGAGCTCAGTAAAATTTCAATACAAAGGGTTTTGTCTTAAAATTTTTCATTCCGATTTTTCCTGAGACATCTTTTGGCAGTTGAATTGGTAGAGCCATTGGGTCGTCTGTCAAATAAATAAGATAAAAAGGAAATGCATAGAATACAAGAGCAAAAAGTCAAGGATAGGTTTCTCTTTGTTCCTTGTTTTGCCTGTTGTATAGTTGTGCCCAGATTCATCATTCAAAGAGAAATGATACCTACTTCTGTACAGGAAATGCTTGCAGCCTAAACATCATCTTTAAGGTCTGCTACATATCCAGTCAATTCATTTTCAAATGGTACTAGCGGGGAAATAGAAAAAATCCATTTGAAGATACAATAATAAATTAGGTTGTATTTTTTAAATAAAATAACTATATTTATATTATTATAAATAATAAATAACTATAATGGGCTCCAAATTGGTTTAGGGTTGTCAATAGGTCGGGACTAAGTAGAATCAGTCTTGAACCAATTATTTAATTGGGATCAAATCATAGACCTCAAGGTTTTTAAAACTGATCCGAATAACGAACCGGTTAGGGGTCTGGTTCCTGGGTTGAATGGTTCGACCATTTTGACAAAAAAATTTAAAAAATTAAAAAAATGGTAAGAACCGTTGAACAGTTAGAATGGTTCAATCGCCTAGGTCGGTAGTTTATTGACCAAATCAACGTTTTTTTGGCAAAAATCTAGTTTTGGTGAAAAACGGAACTGATCACCTAACCAGTTCCCGGTTTTTCCGGTTCGACCGTCCGTTCCAGTCTTGTTTTGAAAATCATGATAAACTTGATTATATTGAAAGCAATAGTTAAAATAATATTAATTTATTTTTATGTTAATAAGTTAAACATTTTTAACTAATATTATCTTATTTATTATTTATTAAATTTACTATTTCAAACATGAAACATGATAAAAATTACAAGAAAGAAAAAATTATATATTTTGTAAAATATTTGGTTCCGGACTTGAATCATTTTTGGACAAGAACGAGAGTTAATCCAATAATTAATCATGACCAAATCATGGAACCCAAACTGTTATAATTATGTTCAATCAATTTAGCTCCATCAATATAGACTCAACCCATTTGTTCAACCTTAGTTTTTCTTAAATAAATTAACGTTTATATAATAATTTATTAAATTGAATAAAATAAATAAATAAATAAAAATTTGTTGGGATGAGACTAGTATAGGCTATCTCAAACTAGACTCGACCCGTTGATAACCCCTAAATATGGGTTCAAGGGGAGAGAATAATTTGTTAGTAAATTATTTCTAAGTAAATAAATAATTTAGTAAAATAAATAAATAAATAAATAAATATTAAAACCTTTCTCTCAATGTTACATCTCCTTTATTTTATTGCTTTTATTTTATTAAAATAAATAATTTACTTAATTTTATTAAATAAATAAATGTTTAGATAATAATAATAAAATAAATGAATGAATAAATAAAAATTGAGATAGAGAATAGGAGAAGAGAGAGAGATTAAGAAGGATGACATTTTATTTATAGGATGTCATAATCGTAAATAATTGTATATGGCACTCCTGTAATTTTTGAATGCCAAAGTCAATTACATAAAGAGGTTTATCTTATATGTGGCACTCCTATAATTTTTAAATATCATAGAGGCAATTAAATGGTAAGGTAAAAAATGAGCATTTGTCTTATATGTGGCATTTCAATAATTTTCAAATATTATAGAATCAATTATATAGGGAGAGTTTGTCTTATATGTGGCATTCTTGTAATTTTTGAATGCCAAAGTAAAGAGAGGTGGGAGAGAAGAGAAAAAGAGTAAAGAAGAGAAGGGAGGGAGAAACACATGTCAATAATTTAGAGCATGCCTGTCAAGGCAAGAGCAAATCACGTGTTAAACTCCAAATGCCATCGTACATCTTTCCAAAGCTTTTGAGTATATAGCTATAGATTGAGAGGAACATATACATCCATCCTTTTGCCTTGAAAGACCACCTTTCACCCTTTCCAATAAAAAGGAAACAAACAAATATGCTTGATATTTTTTTTTGAAATTTAAGAGACATGTAGAAGTTTTATTTAATACCAAAATTCGATACTTCTAGTCTAACTGGGGAGGAGAATACTAAAAATTATCCCAATATTTGGACTCACAAGGTATCACTCATCGAGTAACCTACCTTCAAACTCATGAACAAAATGAAACAGTGGAACGAAAGCACAAACACATCATAGAATTAACCCTCTCTCTACTGACCTCCTCAAATCTTCCATTTTCCTTCTGGGTAGATGCGACAAAAACAACAGTTTATCTGATTAATAAACTTCCTACTGCTTCTCTCCATGGTCGATCTCCCTATGAGGTACTTTTTCAATGCTATCCAGATTATTCTATGCTTAAATTTTTAGATGTGCTTGCTATCCCTTTCTTTGGCCATACAACAATCATAAGTTCATGTTCAAATCACTTCAATGTATATTTCTTAGGTATAGTCACACCCACAAAGGGTATCATTGTTTTCGTCCATCCTCTGACAAGTTATTTGTGGCATGGCATGTTTTTTGAGTACTTATTTTCGAGTATTCCTGCACCTTCTTCAGCCTCGTCGGTCTCTTCTACCACTGGGGCCTTTATTTTAGTGCCACTCCAATGTCCCAAACCTACAATTGTGTCTCCTTCATAGGCAGTTACCAGTATGACCACACATAATGCAGCCACCGAATCTGCTTCTCCTATGACTCTCTCTGAGTCTGGCACGATCGAACCCACTCCAGTCCAGTTCAACATTCAACTGCTTCCACTACTTTTGCATATACTCTGATTCAGTATCGCAATATTCAAGATATTCTTAACACTTCACTGATTGTACCTCCACCAGCTCGGACACACTCTATGGTCACCTGTTCCATGGATGGAACGTTACCGGTTCACTCCAATCATGTGTCGAGATATCCTCTCCCTAATTCTATTATTTCTTTAATTACTTCTTGAGAGGAAGAACTAGGGGTGCTCACGGTTCGGTTTTCTAGACCAAATCAACATGTTTAGTTTTTAAATTTAACCAAACCAATGCAACCGGTTAACCACGATTCGGTTTTTCAATTTTTTTATGCACTGAAAATTAAAAAAAAAAGAAAAAAAACCTACTAAGAGAGAAGAAACTGAGTGAATCTGAGTGATTGTTGAGAGAGAGAGAGAGAGAGAGAGTAGGTCTAGTCTGTTGGGGAAGAAGAACAAGAGTTTGAGAGAGAGAGAATAGAGAGTGAAACAGTTGTTAAGATGAACAGCTCTAGCCGACTACAGAGTGCCTAGTTTCTCCTCCTTTTGGTTGACCTTCTCTTAACATCTCTTGATCATGGTGGAATAGACGGAGAAGGCATTCCTTAAGCAGTTGAAGGTGTTCCTATGTTCGAAAAAAAACCGGAAAGGGGAAAAGACTTGACCTAGTCGACTATAGAGTGCCTAGTTGAGTAGTTTCTTCTCCTTTCGGTCGACCTTCTCTTAACATCTCTCGATCATGGCAGGACAGATAGATTGCTTTTCCACCATTTCTGGTGTGGAAAAGCATTGGTCTGGGGTTCGAGACGCCGAGAGAACTCAGAGAAGCTATTGAAGACTTGAAGTAAGTCTTGAACAATGAACACTAAATAGACAGATTGGTAGATTCCTGTTTGCATCATGATTGGATTCTTTACATCCTACTAAATCCAAAACCAAAAGGGACTGATCGAGTGGACTTCTTGGGTAACTACTGGGTACACATGGAAAGTTGTGTTTTTCTATAAAATAATTAGATTTTTTGCAGATGAGCAATGAAAATTCAGGCGTCCCTCGTTCCATTGGTGTTAAAAAGGAGCATCTCGAGGTTGTTACCACCTGGCCATCCACTTGTTCATAATAACTTGCTCACATTCAAGGCTTTTTAAGCTCACGCATACTCGTGTCTTTCCTTCTTAATTTAATGCACATAAAAAAATGAACACCCTTGTTAGAGTCAAACTGAGAGATTACCAAACAACCCAAACTGATAGTGATAGGTTTGGTTTTTGAAGAAAAAGGCTAAAAACCAAACTTTGTTATTCGATTTTCAAAAAATATATATATATAATATTATATAATATATATTATTATATATATATATATATCAGTTGGTTCGGTTAACCACCAGTTTTTTAAATGGTTAACCGAAACTATCAATTTTTTGAAAACACTAAACTGACTAGTTCGGTTAACTGATTTTTCAGTTCGGTTTTGGTCAATTTTTCGGTTTTTTTTGCTCACCTCTAGGCAGAACCCCACTCCTATACTAAAGCTGTGAAATCCCCTCAATGGCATGATGCCATGCAAAAAGAATATAATGCCTTGACTAGTAATGGGACCTAGGAGCTCGTTCCTTACAACTCACGTATGAATGTAGTTGGAACAAAGTGGGTATTTAAAACTAAAAAGAATTCAGATGGTAGCCTTAATTGTTACAAATCCCATCTTGTGGCGCAAGATTTTAATTATATTTCGAGGCTTGATTTCTTTGACACGTTTAGTCTAGTTGTTAAACTGGTGACTATTCGTACTATTCTTGCTCTTGCTCTCTCTCATAACTAGCTGGTTCGCCAGTTGGATATAAATAATGCCTTCTTGCATGGCTTTCTGGACGAGGATATATAAATATATATATATATATATATATATATGACAACCAAAGGAGTTCGAAGATCCCTCGACCTTATCATTTTAAAAGCTCCGTAAAGCTCTTTATGGTCTCAAACAGGCCCTTCAAGCTTGGTATTCTCGGCTCAGTAGTACTCTTCTTCATATGGGTTTTCAGAATTCTACTACTGATCCCTTTCTCTTCATTTTTTACCATGGTGGTACTCAGTTATTTATTCTTATTTATGTTGATGATATTATTCTTACTAAGAATTCTCCTACTACGACTGATCCATTGAAAGATTTGGGCACTCTGCACTATTTTCTTGGCATTGAAACACAATATATTTCTTCTAGCTTATTTTTATCTCAACAAAAATATATTGCTGAATTGCTACACTGCACTCACCTCGATGGAGCTAACCAGTATCTACCCCTATGGCGACTTTAGTAAAATATCAAAGTTTTCTAGCACACCTGTTTCTAATCCTATAGAATATAGGAGTGTGGTTGATGCTCTTCAATATGTCACTCTCATGAGGTCGGACATCTCCTTTGTTGTCAATAAGGTGTACCAGTTCCTTTACTATCCGATTGATGAACACGGAGTGCGGTAAAGCAGATACTTCGGTATCTCAAAGCCACTATTTAGTTTGGTCTTTAGTTTCGTGCTTGTCCTGATATTGTTCTCACTAGTTACTCTAATGCTGATTTGACGAGCTGCCCTGATGACAGGCGATCTACTAGTGGGTACTCTATTTATCTTAGTCCTAATCTTATTTCTTGGAGTTCCAAGAAGCAAGCCACCATTGCTTGTTCGAGCATGGAATCTGAGTTTTGCACTCTAGCTAATTCTATCACTAAAGTGTTTTGGATTCAATCTCTTCTTGCTAATTTGGGTTGTTCTATCTCACCTCTTGTCACCTGGTGGAATAATATTGGTGCTATTTACTTGGCTGCTATCCAATATTTCACACTTGAATGAAGCATGCTGAGGTTGACAATCACTTGCTCAAAGACTTGTCCACCAAAAAGCAACTTCAGATCTGGTACGTTCCTTCCAATGATCAGATTATGAATGTGTTCACAAAGTCATTCTCGACCTCCCTGTTTGAGCTTCTTCCGTTCAAACTTCATGTCTCCCTGTTCAGCTTGAGGGAGCGTGCTACCAGATCTGGATTAGGATATACTAAGATTATCACAACTCCTAGGAGTCCTTTGTTTATTGTTATCCCAACTCCAAGAGAATCTTAGTTTATTGCCATCTTATCTTTTCTATTCAAACTTATCATGTACTATTAGAATTGTAACTCATCACAAACTATGAATAATCCACTTACCAAAGATGGGCCCAACATTATCACTGAATCCTAGAGTGTTTTTCTATTCAATTATTCTTGTTCTTTATTTGTTTCTATCTAGTTTAACTCCATGCAAGCCCCAATACAACCCCTCTTACCTGTGCGAGAAACAATGCAAGGATTTTGAAAGCAAAACTCGTCTCAACACCCTTTTCCCTTCTACTAGACAACATCTTAGATTCATAAATAAATAACAAAATTGGCTTAGGCTCCCTAATACAAAGCGCCTTTAGTTCATCGAGCACTTTGGGGTTGTTATCCTTTTGTCTCTTTCTTAAGAAATAGCTATAGAATTCACCGAAGCCATGTCAGTAGTATTATTAAGAGACCAACAAACTCCAAACAATTAAGGTTATGTTTGGTTTTATGGGCATTTATAGGAGAAATGCCACTACATCAGTGACACATAGGTATTGGCGTTTATTGTGGATGAAACCACTGTTTGGTTTGGACGTTTATCAAATAAACATTGAAAAAAGAAATGCTTTGATTTATGTGCATCAAGTGTTGGGGGAAAATTCAAATTCTTGTTTCCTCCAAGAAAATTTATTGAAACGAAATGCTTATGTTGCACGCTTTAAGCTGAGGCGAAAAGTAACATTATGGAGTGCTACTTGAAGCGTTCATAAAATGTCCAACCAAGCAATAAAAGCAATAAACATTTAAAATAGCATTTTTCAAATAAACATTTATCTAATAAAGACCCCTTCAATAATAAACAGCCAAGGAACCAAACACATGCTAATTCTCCCACTAACCCTAGTCGACAATCCTTCTTCCCTGAACCCAAAAGCACCACTACCATCACCCTCACCAACCGAGGCAAACAAACTTAACTAACCTTTTTATTCAAGGACTCACCTCCATCAATCTTACAAGTTACAAATATACACCTTAGCAAAATTCATTTATTTTCTCATCATGTCTATTCTCCATTACCCACCACATGCATTGCGTGCATTTACTACCTCCTTAACCATTGGCCATGTTAAAAATTCAAGAGTATTAGTGATCTATCTCGGATAATTTTATAATTTTCTTTTGACTAAAATACAAAAACTTTTCCTGAAGTTTTTGATAATCATAAAAACCTCCCCTATAGTTTCATTTTAGCAAAAGCCTCCCATGAATTTTTAAGAAAAATAACAAAAACCTCCCTTTCATTAATGATCCAAATGAAAAACATATATATTTACAAAATTACCCCCAAAGTGTCATTTAAATATATTATAAAATAGGGAAAATCTATTTTATAAGATATGGTATGGAAAGAATTTTGACTGATCAAAACCCACCCGATTTTGATAAATAACACCTAATTATCTACCACATTTATGATTCCAGTTGACTGATCATAAGTTTTTCAGATATCATATCTTTTTTAAGAAACTATTCTCAGTCTGATGAGAGAGAGGGATCCTCAGTTGAATTCGTTCATATTCATTTGAACATTATTATTTTTTATTGAAAAGTTGGGAAGATCTATCAGATGTCAAAACATTACATAAATCCTACCCAACAGAAACAAACCCACCAGTCACCACAATCATAAACAGAAAAGAAACAACGAGCTTCAAGCAGAGAACGATGACTTATTCCTCAGTACTACTTTCCCTTGGCATCGAGTTGATTGAAGTATCCTTTGGATTACTATCAAAAGCAACCCTAGAAATAAGAACCCCTCCACCACTAGGAGCCTTCATGTACTTGCCACCACCGCCACTAGACATACCGTAGCTGCTTGAACCAATCCCTAATCTACAACCACTGCCACCACCACCTCCGCCTCCTTTCCCTCCACCGCCACCACTGCCACCTACCTCCTTTTCCACCCATATTTTGGTAACACACAGAGGACAGTGTTGAATTCACTACCAACCTGAAATGATTTAATTCCATAAAATTTCATGAATCGTAATGTTTGTTTGGCTCATGAATAAGCTGGTTGGGAATAAGGTATTATGTTCCTTTCCTCTTATTCATGGTTAAACTGTTCACAGATTGACTGCCAACTGAGTGATAAATTTATAGCTGATTGAGAAATCAGCATATTGATTCGTTCAGCATTAATCCACCCTAAAATCAGAAACCAGCCCAATGTGTTTGCCACAAGGCTGACAACCATCAGGTCCGAGAATCTCTCCCAAAACTATAAAAAAGCAGCAAGACAAAAGGCTGGAAGAACCCCATTCAATCTCCATTCTGGGTTGGACAAGCTGGAGAACAACTCCCCCACAACCATTGAAATAGTCTCGTTCCTCCCAAGTACCACCCTACTGCTGCACTGATGCTGATGGCACACTCTAACTAATCTCCAATGCAAAGCAGAACAAATCCCTCACTTGAGTTCATTATGCCTGCACCAGCCGTCTATGCATCTCTGCACAGGGCACGGAACAAGAATTACAAGAGAACACGGTGCTTGTCCTAAGGAGCGAGTTAGAGCAAAATGCCTTGATAATTTCTATCGAGATCAAGATGAAAGATCGAAAGGTGCTTTTGATGGAGTTTGGATGAAAGATTGAAGGAGTTGTGTTCCATGTCTTGAGACAGTGGAGTTGGATAGGAAAAGAGGTCGATGGGAGAGGTAAAGAGGATAACAGGTCAATAGGGGTATTTTAGTAAAAATATATGCAAGCTAATTTATGAAAGGTAAAATGGGAATTTGGAGAAAATTGATGCATCGGTCTAACGTTTTCCGTCTGGATCATTTACGAAAGGGAGGCTTTTGTTGATTTCTTTAGTTTTTTGTTAACGTAAAACTATAGGGGTGATTTTTATGGTTGTCAGAAACTTCAGGGAGTTTTTTTTTTTTTTTTTTTTGTATTTTACCCCATTCTTTCAACTTTTTGTCCCATGTATTAGTGAAGGTGGATGTTTTAGACATGTAAAAAAGGTAAGTCCTTTTTGCCTTGTAAGCTGAAAGAACGTTGAGACAGAACATGAAGTGAAAAAAGAACTGTAATCTTGCTTTTCTATGTTCTTTCTTTTAATCTTCTCTTCTAAAATCTTTTCTTTTCTTTGATTAATCTGTCTATCACACTTCCATTGCTCCAAGTCTCCAACAGGTCTATTCCCACCAAGACACTCAATTTTTACCCCTTCGCCTTCCTCCTTGCTCCAGCCACCCACCACACTTCCATTTGCCCATCTCCGGCGAAGGCCCACCACCCGTTGAGTAGTCCCAACTCCCATCGTCCACCCTCAGCGGCCTTCCACCTCCTGTCAGTCGACCAAATATTGTTGGTAGATCATCAGCTCTCAACCATGCAAACCTGAATTCTAACTATACTTCTATCAGCCTTTTCTGGTTTATCTTATTTTACACTTGTCTCTCTTCCTTTCTTTGTCTCTGTTAGTCTGAGAAGTGGATTAAGTGGAAAAGATGGTAAGCAAGATAAGAGTCTCCCAAGGTGGAAAACTAGCGCTAGCAATACTTGACTGAGTATTATTTTTCTGGTTTATCTCTTAAAGCGTACATTTGTCTTTCTCTCCTGGTCCGAGAGAAAAGGATCACCATTAAATTAATGGAGAACGTTAGTGAGCAAGAGAGAAGAGTTTCCCATGGAGGAGATCTCGCACCAACAACGCTTGAGTGAATCTTTCGCTTCCCTTAGCTAGCTCCCTGATGATGAGGATATATGGATAAACATCCAATAATTAACAGCAACTAATAGTACGTATTTCAACGTCTCATGACACTGATCCCATCTCAATGTAAATTCAACCAAATGCGCCAATATTTCGGGGTAGAGTTCCATGAAACCAAACTGAGAGATGGAAAGCTCTGACTCCGACCAACAAGAGGATGAGAAGATTTGTGGTTGTGGCCTATAATTCACATTTGACTTAAACACAAATACGTGTCCTGTTAAGCATTCCCCTCTGATTTTGTCAAAGCAGCAAACCCTTTCCTTCCATGTGAATTTTTAGTTTATTATAAATAGACTGATTAGCTTCTACCCAGAAATTATTCACCTCCATACATCACTGGAGAGAGAGAAAGAGAGAGAGAGTAGAGAGATGCTAACTCTTCTTCCAAGTTTTCTCTCATCATTTCTGGGTTGTTTCTGAACTTTGGCAGGCAGGTACATTGGTATTACATATTTGCCAACCTCTCTCTCTCTCTCTCTCTCTCTCTCTCTCTCTCTCTCTCTCTCTCTCTCTCTCTCTCTCTCTCTCTCTCTCTCTCTCTGGTAATCTGGTTTCATTTATTTGTTACAAGAATCATACGTTGCTCTCTGCAGAATGAAGAAAGTTTGCTGGCCTTACTTCGATCCTGAATTTGAGAACTTCACGGAGAGGATACATGGCCCCAGGTCAGTCTGCCTGCCTCCCTCACTCTTATCTCCGCCTACACTAGCCACCATTAATCCACCATTTGACGGGTCCCGCCTAATTAGCCATCGCCATCTCCTCAGTAATGACGCACCTTCCTCATTTGATGGTCGTGTCATTGTGATGTTAGCCATGCATGTAATTAGCCAGCCAAAAAGGCAATGTAATTAGCTCTCTTTTCCTTCATATTCACAAATTAGAATTTTGGATAGATAAAAAATTTGACGTTGAATTCACAAGAGTTCTGAAGGAGCTAGCCAGGAATCTTCACTTTTGTTCCACTGTTGATCTCCCAAAGTTCTGCTGCTCAAAATTAATTAAGAAACCCCTTTTATGACCTAGAGGATGTGGCTTATAGGGCTGACATTGATTGATTGGAGGATTGAAGACACGGCTAATGCAGAGGGTCCACGATCCAATCGAGGGTTCAGACTTCAGATCTGTTAGAACATCCTTTTTTGGGAAAAAAATAGTTGGATAATGAAGAGGACCAAAACAGGGAACCCGTTTTAGTAATTAAGCTGACATTGCTTAATTGTTTGAAACAATTGGTGGAAAGGTTTTTCAATATGAATTGGACCGACCATAATGCTCAGGTTAAATTATCCACTCAGGTTGATATTTAGTGTTGAGAATCTTTGAAATGGTGTCTGCAAATTGAAGCCTTCCTATTGCAGAATTATATTAAACTTTATTGAATAAATCCTTTCCATTTTATTTGGAACTTAGAAGCTTCTGGCGGTTCTGACCCAGATTTGATAAGAGAAATCCTGTCCATTTGGAAAACTCCCTAACCCTAAACTGCACCAAATTTGAACCAGCAGGCCAGCTGCTGAATGTTGAAACTCAATCACTTGTGTTTTCATGCAGCTGCCGAGTTTGCATTGACAACGAGAGCTTTGAGGATTGCACTATCGTCAAGGTGGGTGAGAGAGAGAGAGAGAGAAAGAGAGAAAGATTAAATGAATACGAGTCACCGAGCATGTCGAAGTGATATTTTTTGTTTCAGGTAGACAGCGTTAACAAGCAGGGTCTCCTCTTGCAAGTGGTGCAGGCATTGACAGAAATGAATCTGTTCATCTCCAAGAGCTACATTTCCTCCGATGCCGAATGGTTCATGGACGGTATGCTACCCTACCATTTGATGGGTCCCATCTGGTCTGGACCCTGATAAAACCAATCTTAGCCCTCCAATTTGACCAACCTGCATGTGTTGCATCTTTTGCATGCTTTGCACTCGCAGTATTTCACGTCACAGATGAGCATGGCAACAAACTCACCGACCAGAACGTCATCAACCGTATTCAGCAGGTATCCTTTGTCTTATACACCATAAGCCAGGTCTATAAACATCATGGTTGTACAAATGACGACACGTGGACAAATCAGAACCCCCTACCCCACCATCCTCCTTACGTGGACCACGTGGGCGGTCAGCGATCGACGCCGGATTTGATATTCACATTTTTCCTAGGTTATAAATTTGGTACCCTCACCCCATGACAAACCATGCAGGTCATAGCTAAAAGGAAGGATCCCCGAGACTCCAGCCAGGTGAAGTCCGGTGCCGGAACCGGAAGAGAGAACACCGGCGAACACACGGCGATAGAGTTGACAGGAACTGACCGACCCGGTCTCTTCTCTGAGATTTCAGCAGTGCTTAAGGACTTGAAGTGCAATGTGGTGGAGGCCCATGCCTGGAGTCACAACGAGCGCCTGGCTTGTGTGGCTTACATTTCTGACCAGTTGACGGACAGCCCAATTGACGACCCCAGAAGGCTCGCTACCATTGAAGAGCATCTCGCCACTGTCCTCGGCGCCACCATCAATGGCTGCGGAGCTCATGATGAACAAGGAGTGAAGACAGCAGGTCTTCCACCACCTGGTGGAAGCATTAATGGCATAACAACAACCAACGTGGAGCGCCGGTTGCACCAGCTCATGTTTGCCGGCCGGGACTTTGATGGGCCACCGGCGAATGCAAGCTTATCAGCGCTCCCATCTCCAGCCGAAGGTGAAGAAGAAAGGAATAAGAAGATAATCGTGACGATAGAGAGCTGTAATGAAAAAAGGTATTCAGTGGTGACGGTAGAATGTAAGGATCGGCCGAAACTCATGTTCGATACGGTATGCACGCTTACTGACATGCAGTACGTGATTTTCCATGCTTCCATATCTCCTCATGGAGATTCTGCATTTCAGGTACGCTTGAGCCAGCAAATCCCCAAGTATGTATACGTACCAGCTCTCTCTCTCTCTCTCTTCATCTCTGTGTTCACAATGATAGCTTGAGTATTCATTTATTAGACGAAAAATCAGGAAATTTGATCTTAAAATGATAGCTTTAGTATTCATCAGAATGGGTTGATTTCTTTTTCTTTCATTCTCTCAGACTCTCACTAGTCAGTACTTACAGTACCTTAATCTAGTACCAGTGTTACGTTCATGGGCGACAGATGGTATTGCTTTTGCAGGAGTACTACATCCGGCACATAAATGGCTGCCCACTGAACACAGAGAGTGAGAAGCAACGAGTCATAAAATGCTTAGAAGCAGCTCTAGAGCGTAGGGTCTGTGAGGTGATCAGATTGCTCATTGCTACCAGAAGATTAGTTTAACTTGGGTTGATTCTTCTTCAAGGCTCCAAGCATCTTCTGAAACTCATCTATTGATGGTTTTTGTTAATTATATCTTAGTCTCCTCATTCTTCACGTATGGGCTGCAGGGTGTCCGACTGAAGTTATGTGCAAACAATAGAATTGGGTTGCTTTCAGACATCACCCGGCTGCTACGTGAGTATGGGCTTGCCGTTGTTCGAGCCGATGTAGAGACACAGGGAGAGAAGGCGGTGGATGCATTCTACGTGCGGGATATCTCCGGCAACGAGGTCGACATGGAAATCGTCGAGTCCATGAAAAGAGAGATGGAAGCACTTGCTTTAGAAGTGAAGAATGAACCATCGTCACACAGGCGGAGCTCACCTGAAAGGCCCCCATTCTGCTTCTCTTTTGGAGACATTCTTAAATCACAGATTGAACGATTCTCTCACAACTTTATTCCAATCAAGTGGGCCAAGAATGCCGTTCGTCAACCACACATATTAACATTGCTGTACTAATTTCTTGACTTGTATATAAATAATCAGTTTCTTTGGATTAATAATTGCGCTACCTGTCTGTAAATTTATAAACCAAAATAATCAAATGTTCCTCATTATCCTAATGTCTGGCATGAGAACTGAACGTCATACAGTCGAACTAAGAGCTGAAACTAGGAGTCTAGGGCAGCTCGATGAGGGATATTAAGCTGGAACTGTAGGGAGCTGAATTGGTTATACTGGTTCTGTTTTGTATCATCTGGTTCTTTAAAAGTGGAAAAGAATACTCAGATGGTCAAATCGTCAGGTTTCCAACAGTTTCAGTGACTTAGAAATATCGACACTGCATCGAAATTTATCAAGTTGGGCTCCATATGTTCTAGCTTGTGCCTCACTGGGCGAATTTGTAACTGGACCATCGACATGACAAGTTTGATTTTAGCTTGTCCACCATAAACGAGATGAAGGAAAATCAAAACTGAAATCAATTTCCATTATTAATCTCGGATAAGATGGATTAATTATGGAATCTTAACAATACTCAGGCAATGACCACTAGTGATATATACTGTATCCGCGTGCACAGTGACTAGTAATGTTTTTGGGTGGAAGGAAGATGATTAATTTCGTCCAAGCTCGTCCTGGATGTAAATGTAACTAATTTTGTAATTAGTAATTTGACGATGTCAATATGATTAATTTGAATCAGATTGTTGTGCCTTGTCATACCAAGCACTAAAGTCTAACTATGACAATGATACCTAAATTTATGATAATCTTATTGGGTTTGAAATTCTTATTAATTACATGGATTTCTCAATATTAGAAAATCAAATCTTTAGACAGATTTCGTTCAAATGAACTTCAGATGACAACTGTAATTTCATAGGTTAACATTGTCAAATTAATTGAAGATGCTCTTTTGTCAATTTCTGGTATAAATTGATTGGTCAATGGTTTTAATGGTTAATTAGACAGTTAAGTTAACATGAAGGCACCCAAAAGAGAAGTCAAAACAATCATCAGCAGCAAATTATCCACATTTTTTTTGATAGATAAATTGTCCACATTTATACATTGTAAATTGTCCACATTCCATCCACAATGACCACAGAACAAAGTATACACAGAATAAACAGATGTGGTATGAGATAAACAATGGTGTAACCCATCACAGTAACAATAGGTAATTACAATGTGAGTTTATCCATAATGATTACTAATTTAAATAATAAAGCTTATTTTATAGGATGAAAGACAAAAGGTAAAGATAATTGGCATAGAACTTTACATGAATTTGGCCTCAAGCAGTTATTGAAATGCCTCAATCAAAATCATCAACAGTAAGCCAGTCACTTGACTCACCCTCTGAATCTTTCTCCTGCAAAGGTGATTGGACTGAGTTTTTCTTGCCACCTCGAGTATCAGAATTTTCATTCAGTTGAACCCATTCATTTGATTCATTTGTTGAAGAAGCTCCAACAACCTCTGCTGAATTTGAGTGCTTTTCTCTTCTAAAAGCATCATTGTCATCGTCTTCTAAATCACTGAAGGAGACATCTTCCTCATTTCCAAGATGTTTTTCGGCATCAAAGCAAGTATCTGTCCCATTACTTTCTTCCTCTAACCATTTCTCAATATTCTCCTGTTCATCAATGTCTACCTGGTGATCTGCATTTACAGTCGCAGCCAAAACATCCTTTTCCTGAACTGAGCTGTTCCCTTCTTGGATGTTATGACCAGTACTGTTGCTCACCTCTAGAGAGGGAGAATCATCAGTCTTAGGGCACTCCAGTTGTTTATTCTTCCTCATTTGAAGCTCCTGCAGTAGTCTATCTCTGGCTTCCACAATCTGCAAGTAATGATAAAACAATAAACATTGAGACATTTATCCATTATATAAAAGTAAAACATTCACCTTCCCCACCCCACCCCCTCCCAAAAAAAGTAATGCTAAAAACAAAAAGAGCTATACTGCAAAAAGATGCCTAATTATGATTTGAAATGTTTTCTTCTCTCTCTCTCTCTTGAAAAGTAAGAGATTTCATTAAAAAAGGGAAAAGAGGGAGAGATTCCCTTGCATGCAGAGAGAGCTAGAAAGACGAAAATAAAGAGAAAATTACATAAAGATGAGAGGTTTTCTTTTCTTTTCTTTTTTGTAATATTTCCTTTTTAGCAATGCCCTTTTTCCCTATATCATCCATTACATAACTTTAAATGAATTTTGCATTCCTCTTCTAAGGGCATTATGTTATTGAAAGAAAGTAAAAGCAAGAATTAACCAGAATTTCAAATCCATAGGCATGAATATTTGAATGACAGAAAGAAAAATATATCAGCCACTCATGAATAAGTTCAGTTGGAAGTAGTGCCAAATGGTGGCCAAAATATTTTGATCAGATGTTATATGGGGAAATAAATAATAAATAAATGAAGGAAAGGAAAAACTTGTGAAAGACGAGCGGTTTGCACAAATTCCATTTTATGATAAAGGGCAGGCATTAGTCAAAAAATTGTATTTTTCACTAGTGATATGGATGGTTTATCAAAAACAGAATGTGCCCAAATCAGTACTGTTGTAAATTAAAGAAATAAACATGTGAAATGGAGAAATTTTCACTTCCCCTAATTTCCTTCAAGGAAGAAAGCAACCTTTATTTAAAGGGAAGAGGTGGGATTCCTAAAATTCATGGACTATGCAAAGATGAATTTTATCCACAAAGAGCATAAAACATCAATATCAAATATTTGCAAACCAAAGCTTGATCATATGAACTAATAATTCATGCAAAGTGGAGCACAGAACACAAACCTGTGTCTTCTACATACATAAAACCATAAAATAATTGCAGATACATTAATGCTGATGAATAAAGAAAACAAAACTGTATATCCAGGCTGAAACCAACAGTTTGGTAAGAGTTTGCCAAACAGGAAATAGACTGGCCAAGAGTGGGTTGGGAGTGGGAGGAGTGAGCTGTATGTGGGGGCGGAGGAGATGTGGGGAAAAAGGATTTGGGGTTTCATTTTTGCATTTCTTCATTTTCTTTGACAGAGAGAGCCCTTGAAAGACTGAAATGAGGAAAAAGGATTTGTAGAGTGGCCCCCATATAGTTAGGGGTTAAGGCTGTTCTAAGTTGGGTTAAAGTGAGGGTGGAGAGAGGAAAGAGAGAAGAAGAAGATACTGAATGAACTAAAGAAGGACCTATAAGTGGAGTCAAACCACTTGTAGTGGAAAAAAACTAGAGGTGCAACTTGGGTGGGCAGGGCTCAGGTTGGGAAATTGTTAAAATTTCAAAGGGCCCAGCCCAAAAGGCCCAGGCCAGATGCAGCGTAAACTCTTCAAATTGGGTACCTGATTTGCACCCCTAGGAAAAACTAAAGTGGAATTGCAATACCTTGCTTCACCTATTAATATAGTCATACAACCAAAAGAAAATGATGACACCTCTTCAACATACGCAGCTGAGCAGCTCTAAGCTTCAACATATCCATTTGTGTGAAATAGGGGTGTCAATTGGACATGTTGTGCTCCAACCTGACCCAATCCAATGTGTATCCAATGATGGGCAGTCCAAACCCAATTCAATCCGAATAAAACGAATAGAGGGTCCAATCCAGTCCATTTTAATGCAAATGGATTGGATTGGACCCCATCCAATCCAAAAAAAAATATTGAAATAACAGAAATCTCAAAATTATAATAAATTATAGAAAATATCAAATATTTCAGAAAGAATTGTAAAAATTTCAGAAAATGGAGAGAAACAACAAATGGAAAGGGTTTCTCCCTCCCAAATATGGCATTTATAGGTGTGTCAATGCAGCTGCTTCAGTTGGGGTTGCAATTTCTAGGGGCTAGGTTGAAATCAGATTACAGCAGAGTAAGATTTTGATCATGTTGCAGTTCAGGTCTGTTCAATTGTAGACCTTAGATGGAAAATACAGAGTTGCCGTTCAGATCTTAATTTTTTCCCCAAACAAGCACTCAAACTCATAAATCAATTCCTCTAGGATGACATGGAAAATATGGAGAGACTAAAACAGGATAGAGAAGTACTAGAATCCTGCAGCTGCAATTTAAAATTGGGAGGGTAACCAGATGACGTTTGAGAATTTCGATGGCAGCAGCCTAAATAATCCAGGGCTGTCTAGAAATGGTGGAGTATTCAGAGATTCTGAGGGCCAAATCTTAGCTTTATATTCTGGTCCTATAGGTATGGGAGATTCAGTCAATGCAAAACTTCAAGCAGTGCTAAAAGGAGCAGAGGTTGCTAAGGAGATGGCAATGGAACACTAATCATTGAAGGTGACTCGAAATTGGTTGTTGGGTGGTTAAAAGAGCCGGAAGTGGCAGCAGGATCCTACAGAGGGGCTTTGAGAAGGTTCAGATGGTTAACATCAAATATGTCAGTGAAAATTCAATGGGAAAGAAGATCGGCAAATGGGTTGGAAGATTCTTCAGCCAAACAAGGGGGTACATAAGAATCAGTTATTTTGGGCTCATTTATAATCTTTATGATATAGTTTAGACGCAGCATCTCACTCCTCTTTGTAGGGAATTTGTAATATGTATCTTTTGTGCTGCTTAATAAAATAACCTTTATCTATCCAAAAAAAAAAAGACGGTTGCCTTACGGGATGCCTGGTTGTCACCATTATGATTGAAAGAAAGGTAGGATCCATCTAATAGACGCCATAAAGGTTGCGGAATGGGTGGGCGAATTTCAAAAATTTCCTACCTTCTCCCAACTGGGAATCATATTCCCTAAATTTAGAATACAATATTCAAGGATCCTACTTGAACCATAATCAAACCAGATCTGTACCAAAAGATAAATGGGAGGAATATACCTGATCCGGAGAAGCAGTATCTCCCAAAGTTGGTGTTCACGCCCAAAGAATGCTCCAAGATCCGTTCCTGCTGAAGATGACACAGCTGTGGATGGAACAGAACCAGCAGGGTGCATCCTACACACTGGATCCTTCACAAGAATCCTCTGAAAACACTAAACATTGAATCCTTTTAGTCTTTGTTGCAAGACTAATGTGAAGAACAGATTTCTTGACTTTCTTTTTCTGCAAAGATCTAATCTTGCAAAAACAGATGGCGGCGACAGGAGGAGAAATCTAAAGGCGAAAAGGCTGAACTGCCTTTTTTTCTTTTTCTGGAGTATGAAATGAGATCCTATCTCAATTCGCAGGAGATATCCTATATCTCTTCAAGGTGGTTCGAAATCTGATATTTCTCTCTTTTGGGTTTCTCCTCCTTTCTTCTTGATTAAGAATCCTCCTAATTAGGAGTTATCCCAATCCAAATCAGTATTTTGATAGGGGATAATCTTAATCCTATCTGCAGATAAAGTTAGCTTACTCCTGATCTTATCAGGAGGTTACCAGATTCAAATCTAATTTGAATTTGGTCTCCAAGAGTGGATAAGGCTAAAGGCCCAATCCTTTTACTAACATTAATCTCAGATTCGCCCCAAGGATGGGTGATCATATCAGCCCACCTCGAAATGGGCTTCTGGCCCATTAAGTGTTCAGTGTCTAATTACTTTCCAATCTGCTGCCCAGTTGGGCTTCTTTGTACGGCATGGGACCCAAGCATTGATCTACACACTAGCCACATGGGTTCGGCCCAGCCTTTAATACAAGGCCCAGCCGAATTCACTGAAAAACTCAATGAACCCCTTGAGTCCATCATATGGACCCTATGGGCCCAACACTTACATTAAGTGGTCCCTGGGCCAAGCCATCTTATAAAAACCCAGGGACTGTGGGCAGGTGCAAGATTAGCCCATCAGGTATTATCCTCAATGGTCTTACACTTAACCTCTCAGCCCTTAATGATCAAGCACTGCCCGACAAGAGAGGACCTCTCCCTCGGCTGCAAGGAACAGTGCCGCACTCTCCTCTCACATGGATCCCGGGAATTAAAACCATTTGCAAACAATTTGAAACCGTACATATATATATAAATATATTAATTTTGCAAAACAAAATTCCAACGATTGAAATCAACTGCCGGCAGTTTGGTTTCCATCAGAGAGAGTGCATTCCCGATCATTACCCTTTGTCCGACAAAGTGGCTGATTCTGTCACTATGATCACCCACTCAGATGAATTCTCAAACTGCCCCAACATACCCAAGTTTTGATCCCCGCTAAGGATCTCACTGATTGGCATATCAAAGGCAGCCTGATCCAACACCTAGTGAAGTGTCATAATCGAGTCTAGGGGTCAGGTGTAATTTTTCAGTTTTGCCCATCTATCTCCAAGGTCCAGGGCAAGACTGGAAATCTGGTCCAGTTCAATGATTCAAGTAATCTCATACTGCATGTGCCTCGGGTCTTACCCTGATGGCTGAGACAGGCCATCCCAACACTTGGTGGCACACCAGCATCAGCCTTGGTAGGATAAATCTCCCCAGACTTATCCAACGGCTGTGAACATTTAAAACTAACATGAATCTCTATAAATGTCCAGTTTTAGGGTTTTACACAGAATTAAACCAAACAACATGAATCAAACATGCACTTTATTTATTTCCACTAAATAACAAAAGTACATCAAATCAGATTGAAGCTAAGGGCATACAAAAACTGTCTAACAATGATAATGGAGAGCAAGAGCAAGAATGATTAATCCTATGTTTTGAAACCAAGCTCTGAAAATCATTTCCCACTTGGTTAATCCTATGGAGCAAGAACAGGATTTTTCTGCCGAATTCAACACAGTTCAAGATTTTGAGGGAACCATCACAGAGAAAGAGAGTTCACTGGAGAAAACCTACAAGCTTTTGCATTTGATTAGTACTTTCAATCCGTCCATGGATTCCTTGGATGTGTCCGTTTAGGTCCGCTAATTACATCAAACCATGAAATGTGGACTGGTCAGCCCATTGTAAAATTTTGGACTGTCCAATCCATTCAATTTAATTTTGATGTCCAACCGTCCAACCCAAATCTGGTCCATTGTCACCCCAAGTGTGAAAGCCGCATATGAACAGAAGGGCTACTATGGAAAACCCAATTGATCTCTCTAGTTGTCTTATTGCTTCATTTAGTTGAGCACTCAAAGAACTGTCAATAGGAGACTCACGGATTCATGTCTAGAGAGTAAAAGATAATTGAGTAGCATCCAGTGATGCAACTAAAATTAGTTATATCCAGCTGCTGTCTTTGTCATATGGTTGTATGCTTTTGATCTTGGATTGATGAGATCACCATAGATGCTATCTGCAACTTAGATCTGTACAATCAAAAGTTATACACTACAAATTGGGCGGTTGAAACAATGAATAAATTGTTCTAACCACCCGGTTAGCTGTCTGATCTCAAATGGTATTGCTTCAGGATGACTACAAACCTTATCCAATTAGGTGGTTAGAATCAACTGATTGGTGTCAATTAAGGTTATCATTCATCTAAGAGGTAAACTATGAACCAAAGAATCAGTATGCTGGTGTGGTTACCTATTTCACAACATAAGTTGTCTCTGAATTTCCCTTGATACAAGTTAATTACAATTTTCATTTAGAGCACATTGATGAGTTTGCATGTAAGGACTTGAAAACCATAATCACCTGGGTTCCTAGACATACATTGAAAGGTCCTTTTCTTCTTCAGTTTGTTTTATTAGTGGGATATGTTTACTTATTTATCATAGACTTTCAGGCTATAACAAATGACAGTTTCTATCTTCTTGAATAGAACACCATAGCCACCTAAGTTTATAATACCAAGTTCAAAAGTAAAAAAGAACTGCAATTTTTTGTTAGAGTATGCACGCTAATCTATCATACTCAGATATGGCAAGGATAAGGGTACATAGGCATCTGGCATGGTTTGAGAGAAAAAAACGGTTTCCCACATGGAATTGATACTAAAAATTTTGAAGTGTTTGACAAGACACTGCACCCATGTATTCAGGTATAAAGAAAACTTGCCTGGGGTGTTAATAGAAGCTTGCGCTCATTCTCATTCATCTTTGGATACAACATAATGAAATATATCATCCAAAATTGTCCCTCATTCATGTTACTTGGGCAAAGCCTAACTCTAAGAGCTGCTAAACTTGGAATAAAGCATTCAACAGCAGACGCATGTTCACTCTGAGCATCGGACATATCAAAATCTGTAGGAAAAATGCCAAAGTTTACAAGCATATCAGATAAGGGAGATGTACCTCAGCACTTTAAACTTAATATAAGGAAAAATACAAGGCAATGTTCCACAAAAGTCAGTCATTGGTGCAGAAAATAACCAATTCCGAATTCCTGAAATTATGACTCATTGCAATGGAAACTGTGGGTTTTCAAGTGAATAATTCCACAGAACTGCCACTTATGTAGAGGCAAATGCGGTATGTAAGTTGTGTATATTAACATCTTAAGAGGTTTATTAGATGGCTGAAAAACTATAATAATTCTTATTGTGGTATGAAGAACTGGATAATACATTGACAATTTGGCAATATTACACAATAATCTCCAATAGGAGGTTTAGATGGTCATAATAGCTACAGAAAGATAATCCTAACAGCATTTTATGTAATATAAGATAAAAATGATAGAATCCATATGATTGTGCAAATTTAGCATTCTGCTACATCATATTCCCTACTAATGCGTAATTGACTTGCAAGGTCAGTAATGCCACAATAGCTTTCATTCAGTTATTTGTCCCTATCAGTTGCATGGTTTTCCACTTTGACCTTTTTATAGTGATGGAAAGATAATCCCAATAGCATTTTATGTAATGGAAGATAACATAGCTTTCATTTAATTATTTGTCTTTATCAGTTGCAATATTTTCCGCTTTGACCTTTTTATAGTGATTAGAGTTTGCAGTCTCATATATCTACTATGCTTTCCTTCGTACATGTATATCTATGAATAGAAAAATTGGATTCATGAAGCCAACCCCATATAGTCGTGATAAGGCTTAGATGATGATGATTTCCTGTACACATGTCTTGAGTACAAATCCATAAAGCACCATGTATAAAAACTTAGTTAAGGCAATTTCAGTATGGTTGTAAAATGCACAACCAGGTTTTTCAATAGGGAAACTATGCTATATTCAAAGGAAGAAGGTTCCCTGGAAAATCTTCTTTATTCTTCTTGTATTTTTTTTTTTACAGAGAAGCATGGAAGTAACTCTAAATCTAGGCTCAAACAGGTTTTAATGCGAACTAATCTTGATAACAAATACAAGATGAATATGTAGAAGTTTAGCACATTGTTTTAAACTGGATATCTAGAGAAATTAGGCTAACATGCAACCCCATCTTGGCACAACTTTTCTTACTTACTCTGCTGGCCAAGTTGCAAATCACAATTGGCATATCCACTCACTGATGTTAGGCAATCTAAGGTTCTAGATAATAGTGGATCTCCATTTCCTTTTCATCTTTCAGAAAGCTCATGCTCTAGAATAAGTTTCTTATGTCCGAATCAGTAATTAAAATTTCAGTAAAGCTAACCAAAAGCGGGATATCTACTCACAAATGTTTTAGAGGAGAGGATTTTCTTCATCTGTTTTGAGAACAGACTTTTTTGGCAGTCCCTAGTGAATGTGTATAATGTACAGAAACTCTTTGTAAAGGATCGCGTATACTTTTTATTATTAATAAAACAAGATGATACTGTGGGATGTGCACAATGGATCCCTAATGGTGGTTAACAATGAAATTTCAGTTCCCATTTTAAAGCTTCATATCTCTAGTTTTTTTCTAATCAAGCCTTCTCTTCAATAGGGTTGAAGAAATCTGAAACAGAAAACTACTAGCTATATTACACATTTAAAAGTAACTTGGGTGACAGTAATTAGAAGTTATTATGACATAGCAGATGGTTTTGCAAATATTTTTGATAGAACTCTTGCCATTTGGAGTACTGTTTACATGAAAATCCATTTAATGGAAAGAAATGACATCTTTGCTAATATTGTTTCCAACTTCATATCTTTTGTTGTTGTCTTTAACCTACAACCACAGGCTACATGAATCCTGTTTCACCATTCCTCTCTATCAAGGACAAATCCTCTGTTCCTCCTCTCCCAGTCTCTATTTTAATACACTTCTTTTTCACCCTCCTCTAGTTTTGTAGTACCCTCAATTTACACCAGATCACTCCTTAGTCCTTATTGGTGCATCTATCATCTTCTATCACAAGATAAAACCATGTTAAACAACTTTTCTCCATCTTGTCACCAATGGTCTCTAACGTTTGACTGGACCATCTTAAACGGCTCCCCTCAACTTATCACCAATTGCAATTGTCCCTATCTTCCAAAAATTAATAAGACTATAAGAGCACGATAGACCTATAAATGGACTCAATGAGCTAATACCAACAATGTGAACTCTTAATGAACCGGTTGGAATTCAACTTTCCAACCATTAAAAGCTAGTATGACATTGTCTAAGCCCTCCTCAAATCCAACGAGGAGAAAAAATTAAGTTTTATTTACCCCAATAATAATCTCCCTGAAGCGACAGCAAAAGTGAGGTTCTAGAAACCAACCTATGAAGCTGCTTATTATTAAAATTCTTGCTGAGCATTGTTAAGTGTCAACCAAACAAACATAAAGTGTAGTTCTATACGTAAAATACAGCTAAAATAGGCACCATTTGAAATCCCAACAAATTCCCCCCTAAGATTTTTCTGCGCAAAACTTGAAAACATCAATAAACCTAGAGTCTCTTTACAGGGCCCCCAAGTGACCATCTTTGACAGATAAATGATTTCAAATACTCAATCTTTTCAACTAGTAATTAACAATAACGGCAACAAGAAACAATTCAATAACCGAAACTGCAGAAACACCTAAACCAGTATAAAAGCAATTAGCTTTACATAAAAATTCGATTACCATTTATCAAAAACTGAATAAACAAAAGCAATCACTGATCGAATTTGTAACAAAAAGCATAAAGATCGATTACCATCATCCATTATCATTGGGAAATCAAGCCAGAATTCCGGTCGCATTGACATCTCCTGAACGAATACCGAAACCTCATCCGTAACCCCAGCAATGCCATCACCGCCACCATGATTCTTCCCAGAAAAGTCATCTCCATCTCCCTCCTCCTCCTCATCTTCTTCCTGGAACTGTAACAGGTTCGAGGCCAACCTCGAAATCTCACTAACAGCCATATTGTTAGACAATAGAGAAAGACCCGACTTGAAGCTACCACGTATCTCTGCAAAATCATTCCGAATACCAACAAACGCCTGGGAAGAAGAAGAAGGAGAAGAACACGAAGAATCGATAACGTCAGAGGAGGAAGCAGAAACTGGCGGATGAGCGAGGAAGGACGCCATCCCCCAGAGCTGCCGGCCAATGGTTTTTCCGAGCTCTGATAAGTCTTCCTTCACTCCTACATTAGAGGAGCTCTCTTCTTCTGAATCCTCCTCTTCTTTCCCTGGTGAATTCTCTTCATCGGATTCCTGCGATTTGAACGGATTTGGGAGTGGAATTGAAAGCCAAGACATCTTAAGAGAGAGAGAGAGAGATGTCGAAGAACAACAGAACAAGAATGTCGAATGGGAGCGCTGAAAGCCTTCCTCTGAAATCTGAATTCTCTTTTTTTCTTTTTTTTTTCTTTTTTTAATTTATATTTGGTTAGTTGGAAAAATTGGAGCAGTAGTTGGAGATAGGAGAGTAGAGTCGTGAATGTGAAGGAGTCGTCTTCGTAACTTCTCTCTCCGTACATTTCATGACGGTTGATGTGTTCAAAGTGTCACAGGTTTAACTGATGACGTGGTGTATTGTGATTGGTCCAGCGCTACAAATAGAACTCTGAATTAAAAGTATTTTGGGTCTTTTGATAAATGGGCCCCCATACCAATCTCGGTCTATGGCCCACTCTCATCTCACCGCGGGTAAGTGGGCAACTTGCAACTACGCACGTTTGATCCCGCGCCTCCATATTCGGAGGTGGGGTGATCGCATTGGCTCCCCACTGGTACACGGTTGTGATGTGCTGTGGGACGCGAATGGGGTGAAACCAACTGACGATTCAGCTAGACACCCTATCTGCTCCCCAACAAAATTAAGGTTTTCCAACATGATTATGTAGATGTGTGGTGTCGGATCATGTTGTAAGCGAGTTGGAATGGGTTTTATTAGGAGCAGGTCCCAACTCATTCAGCTGACCTGGTCATCAGCAATCAGGGTCTTTGTGAAAAGTTCATATTCCCTGCAAGCAAGATCTTGCACATAATCTAAAGCATCGGAGTTCGGTTACATATTGGAAATATCTCGTAAATTTAACATATGTGTATGGGAGATTTTTTTTTTATTAAAATATGGGAGATATTCAATGTGCGGCTGAATGCTATATAATATTGGAATTATCAGGATATACAGTTTGAAAAATCAAAATACATGGGTATATGGTGAAAAAAAAATTAAAATGGAATTTAGATAAAACCCAAAAAGCACGTGGCACTAATTCGAGGTTAAAATAAGTGTGAATAAAAAATTAAAGGTTCAAAATAGTGCAACGTATTAATGCATATTGACCTAATATCAGTTTTTAGGGTCACGGATATTCTAAGTAGGTGTTTGGCATCGATGTGTTGCTTCAGAGATGTTTCTTGAGAAAACGGTGTTGTATCATAAGGTCTGTTGCATTGAAAATGGCTCCTTTTTTGTTTGGTATCGATGCTGCCACATAGATTGTTTTCTGAAAAAACAGCAATGGTTTTGTTTAGTACCAGTGCTGTATAACCGTTTCAGGCATTGGTCTATATTGTTCAACATCTAAGATGATGCCACATCATTGCACCATTGGCAACAATGGGCTGTTCTCCGAGAAAAAACATTGAATTTGACATTTCCTCATACCACATTTTCCTGATTTCCAAGATGTGGTTTGGAGCAATATTTTTTTTGGAAAAACAATGTCAAATAAGAGGTCGTTTTCTGAAGCACCACTTTTTCTGACATGGCACCAATGTGGTGTTGTTTTCTAAAAAAAGATGGCATCAATGCCAAATCCTAATAAGTAAAAGTAAAAAAGTCTAAAAAAAAGTAACAACAAAAAGTGTTGCCATCAAAATAATCTCTATATTGATGGTTAGATTCAAGAATAAAATATAAAACACATATTATGATGGTTTATATGGAGTTTGAATTACCAGAATACACCAAAGAACACTCAGTAGAGGAATTAAAGCATGCATGTATAGATAAGTAAAATAATATAAATCTCAATGATAACTAAAAATTATTAATTTTAACTATAATTGGAATAGTTTTACTTTTTTATTATATATATATATATAATATGTATGTATAAGTAAAGTTTCCAATTGGCATGATTTTTAAGTAGAAGCTTTTAAATTTAAAGTGGGAATTATTATTAGGAGTTATTAAGGTTCATTTAATTAATGGGAGTGGAGTGAGTGAATGGTTTATGGATTTGAAATATGAAATTAAGGGTCTGTTTGATTTGCAGCTAAAATCAAAATTTCTTAAAATCAAAATCGGAATGGCCTATTCCCATAATCTGTTTGACTCAAATGAGGATCAATCAGATGAATAGAAAGGATTCCAGGAAATCAGGGTCTTCAAAAGGGGTAATGATTCTACATAACAAAACAATTGAAATCAAAATGGACTGATTCCAGACCCCGATTCCTATGATCCAAATGGGCCTTAAGAGTTTTTTTTTTTTTTTTGGTTTTTGAGTGAACAATGGGCCTTAAGACTTGATGTGGTTACATATATGGAGTTAATGAGTAATATTAAAAAACCAATGATATTAAATTGTAAAAATTAGGTCAGTAATGGTTTCATATCAGGTTTATCAGTTTGTGACGCCAAAAAAAAAGTTTACCAATTTGTGACTGTCCATCGGCACCGATAGACAAGTACACAACCGATATGTGGCCGATACTCACGGCAAGGGTACGGGTGGAAATTGGAATAGCAAGATAAGGTTGAAATGTGATACAAAAAATAAAAAGATAAGGCTGCAATGTATGGATAAACATTGGATGTGGCACCAAACATGCTACACCGCATGCTTTGATGCATTCGATAATCGATACTTAGACGAAAAGGGTATAAATATATGTAGAGTACAAATATTATTATTTTGTTTGTATTTACATTGTATATATTTGTAAGGTTTGAAGTATTGATACATATCAGTTTGTGTCAGTGCTTTTCTGATACGCCCCTATAGGAAGTGTATTGGGGTTTTGACTGATTCAGGAGGTGGAATCGTCTTAAACCGATTCCCTTAGGAAATTTTGAACTTATATATATATATATAAGGAATGAAAACACTATCAATATCGCCTGATACGCCGCTATTATCGATATTTTAAACTTGCATATTTGTATTTAAACTCTTTCCAAGTGAGCCTTAAAAATTGAGCATCAATTAACCAGTGCGATGTTCTTTTATTATTATTATTATTATTATTATTCAGTTTAGAGAATTGTACCTTGACATGATCACTACTGTTTAAACCTATCAACTTCAAATTCAATATACAACGTATATTGATGCATATATGATTCTGTATCGTACAATACAGAAATCACATACGCTGAGAACCTTGATGCATGCATGATTCTGTCTCTTGGTCAGAATTCAGAAATCACACAAACAGGAACAAGTTGATACAAGAAAATCAAAAAGTTCAGTAGTTAAAAAATAGGATACAATGTAAACAAATCACAAGCACTATGCTGAACCATCAATCCTTTCATATCCAATCTTAACCAAGATTTTTGTATCCTTAATTCATTCATATCTCAAAAGTTTACAAATCATCCACCTCTCTTTTTGAAAACCTAATTCTCAATAATGAAAAGAATTGAGCTTCCTGCTTAATCACTAACAACAGAATGCAGGTCACAAAATCTTGGTAACATTATTAGGAACCCTTCTTCATGAATAATCAATACCCAAGAACTCTCCCCCTATAACTGAACAACAATCTTACGCTACCAACTACACATACATATGTTACACAAACGTGTGAAGACCAGTTCTTTCTCTCGGCCTCAACAAAAACCCCAGTGGCCACCAGTCTTCTCATCTCCATTTTCTCAGAAAACGACTTCCAGTTCTAAATGAGTCCTGTATTATAGGGATTGTAGGTTGGCATGGGCACACCAGGGAAATATGGGTGGACTCCGGCTCCATTCGGATTACCAAAAGGATTTGAAGGCTGTTGGTGCTGTGGACCCATCATCATCATCTGTTGCTGTTGCAACATGAAAGCTTGCTGTTGCTGGGCCATTGCTGCCATCTGAACAGAAGGGGGTGTGGCCACTGCACCCGAGGCAAGGAATGGATCATGTGCTGATTGTTGCATCATTGGTCCTGTCATAGGCATTAGCTCCCATGGATTGTAGCTGACATTCTGGTTGGCTCGCCTAAGCGCATCATCGTATAAGCTGTCCAATGTAAGCTTGTCCAGCCCTCCAGCCTTTATCCCAAGTTAAAAAGTATTAGTATGACTGTTCTACAACAATTTTGCTTTTTCTTTTTTTTTTTCTGTTTCCCATTTTTGACCCATAAGCACAAAAACAAAAAAAAAAAAAAAAAAAAAAAAACAAGATAGGAAGGAACCCCCTTTCTTGTCCTTTACACATGCATGCATGAGTTGGCAGGGGACTCCAGTTTCTGTTTCTGCCAAGGACATCTACCGGGACAAATCAATAGAACCAGATAATCTCAAACATCTGATTTATTGACTTTCCAGCTTCAATACATTAGTATGAAGAGAACTTGGCCAATTGCAGTTTTAGTTTTTGTACCAAAAAATATCTCTACGAGGACTACCAATGGTGAGTGCCAACAACCTTGGATATGCCCTCCATGTACAACACAGATCAAAAGGCAGGTTCTAAACATCACGGTTATATGCCAACTATGTATAATACAGATCAATAGCTTCTTCAGCCCATCTATTTTGACTTGATAATTCATCGTTAAGAGAACCTATCACCATTTATATACCATATGGCATTCTTGCTTCCAAAAGCTACTCAGTCATAGGCTCAAACATCATAAAAGCAAAACTGTTTTTAAATTTTTTTATAGTAGTCAAGAGGACAACACTTGGGTCTAGGATAATTGGATGAATAAATTTTACTAAACCAACCCTCAGATCCAGTGACAACTGAATGGTAAATGATTCAGCAACAGGAAACTCATGAAAGAGACAAATTGCAGAACATGAGAACAATACCAGTTTGCTTGCAGCTGTAGCACTCTCATTTGAGCTTGGAGCAGTTACAAGTGCCAATTCCCAGCCTGTAGTTCCATTTACAGGAGGACCAGAAGGGTTGGCAGTTGATGGATCAGCTGCAACACCCCACCGGAAAAAATAATTTCTAACTATTGATTTCAACTGAAAAACAAATCCAATTTCAAAACCAAGATAATAAGAAAATTTTGTGAATTCAAAACACAAAATAACTTCTAAGTGTCATTTTCTTTTTCTTTTCCCCATGGCAGGAATAGATTGTAACATATAATAGAGTTAAGAGGCAAAAGTCGCAAAACCCATGAATAAAGTCCTTCACATAAAGAATAAGATCTTCATATCATTAGCTACTTAATTTTATTATTGCTCTTAATGGGGAACTCACCAACTGGAACAATAGCCAGAGCCAGAGCATTTTGTTCATCCAGTTCCGATGCAGCAGGGGTGGGGTCCTTCAAATCCTAGTTACCAAGTAACCGATACTGTCAGGGAGACTGGCTCAGAATTATTAAAATGATCAGGTTAAATTAAATGAAGAAAGTACGGGTTGAGAAATTACCAATAAATCTGGTTGTTCAGAAACAGAATCTTCAACTTTAACTGGTTCTGGTGGAGGTGGGGATGGTGGACGTTCCTCCTGTACTTCAGGGGTCTTCTTATACTCTATAGCTAAAACCACCTTTGGAGCATCAATTTTATCAATGACCTTACATGAAAGGAAAAAAGGAAACATGGTGAGCCTATAGTAGTAGTAGTAATGATGATAATGATGAACAAGAAATTAATATTTTCCCCATAAAATTATCCGTGTTCCTAGAAAACCTTAATCATATTCATAATGCTACTGAAATGACAAAAATAAGTGGTCACTTTTGGAGAAAGCTGATGAGCAAAAATAAAGACACCTCATTGGGAAATTATGATACCTGGATACCTGTACCAAGGTTCAAAGTACCGATACGATATGCCCCATATCGGGCGTACCGTATTGCATCTTTTTACAAATGCTACAGTTCGAAAAGCCTGTTTCCAGGTGTTTCGGACCCCCATTTTTTTAATAATAAAAAACAGCCTATAATCTTTCCAAAAAACTAAAGTTTGAAAAAAAAACTAAAAAAAAAAATAAGTGTTTTGGCCGTTTCTAAGTACCGATACGATACGGCCGAAACTCGTATCGTATTGATACTTTGAACCTTGACCTGTGCATACTGGTTTTGGACACAATATGTAACTAATACAATACCAGATACTGCATGGACACTTCTGGAGTATTCTAGAGAATTATCTCTCTCTCTATATATAAAAGTTAAATTAAATTTGGCAAGACTTCTCTTCTTCTCTTTTGGTAAGAAATTTTCTTTGCAAGATAGACCCCCATTTCACCTTAAGGAACACCAGCCTTGCCAATAAATAGCACATCTTCTGTTTCGCCCAAATTAATGGAAAACTATATTTAAGCTCCAGAAGTTTATTTTGAAGAGGTTTTCTTCTTCTCAGTAGTGAAACTCCAGCCCTCTTTTTTTCTTGGTTAGTGAGGTTCTAGCAGATAAACTGAAATCCAGTAGTGAGACTCTGCTAGTGATCGTATCTTTTTCTATAATTCTTTCTTTTTGCATTCTTCTCTTGTTTCTTTTGTTTACCAAGCAACCTCAAGCTCTTGTTAATTCCTGCAATTTGAAAATGTCCTTGCCTTTTGCCTCCATAATCTTGCTTGCATCACACACAAATAATATCCAAAAACAAATACTTAACAGGTAACCAGGAATCATTTACATACAATCAACAAAACTGAAAATGTGGACAAATATCTAGTAGGTATGGAACCTCAGTATTTCAGTTCAAGTTAGCCACAAAGAGGTGAAGTTCAAGTTGAAGTTCTCAAAGGGATAAGAGAAAGCCATGTCCAAAACGTTTGCACACAGGTTGGATGGTCAGATCAATTAATGAGCTTTCCTAAATGACCTAAGAATCTTCATGAACAATTTTCAAGTAAACAAATGAAACATTTGGTGGTTAATATAGCTTTGACAAACTTTTAATACAAGGTGGGTATAGCAATCATATGAACTATGGGATCCAATGGATGGTTTGTAATAGCAATAGGATTGCTCCAATGACAGAAATAGGTGGGTTGTCTAGTGAGTTCACCCAATCGACCCTGTACGGATATTGAGAACAAATATTCTCCATGATGACAAGCTAGATCAGTTTGTAGACTGAGTACCAATGAGCTGGCCCAGCCCAACCCATTCTTTATTGGGCTTGGACAAAATTTTAGGCCCACAGGATTGGGCTCGGGCTCTAAGCACCAGGCCCATCAATTTTTCAAGCCATGCTTGGGCTTTCTCAAATAAGCCCAGACTAATAATATTACATATAATAAAAATGTATAATTGTATATTAATAATAGTTTATTAAATTACACTGTAAGTAGGACTTGTATCCAGACCAGGCTTTGGGCTTTATATAAGGGCTGGGCTCAGCCCGATGGTCAGGCTGGGCTCGGGCTTGGGCCCTGAACATTTTCTGTTAATAAAGAGTCAAAGCCTGGTTCAGCCCAGGAACAGGTCTACAACAAGCCAGTCACTATCTACAGATATTTTTTAACAAGCCAACGTGGAAGAACTTGTATGCAATCATCCATAAACCAATTTCAAAGTTCATTCTAATTCCTAGTAGCAAACTGTATTTTATATTTCTTTGCATGACTTAGTGTAGTTCATCTTTATAGTATTTTTAACCATTTGAGCTGAATTTATTGCTAATTACCAAGAGGAATTCCATACCTGATCCTTGCGAACTGTTGAGGCTCGGGGAGCATCTTTCACATACTCTTCCATGGCCGTTAGAAATGATGCAGGAGGCTGCATTATTTACAAATAAATGACTAAGAAAAAGTTAAATTGATGGAAAAATAAACGGAAAACATTAAAACAATTTACATCATCCAAATAAAGAAAAGGCTATAATTGGAGGTTGACTAGTTAGACAAAAACCTGCTCGATCTTGATGAATCTTTCTCCACGCCCAAGATCAAGGCTTTTACATATTTCATAGAACTCTGACAATCTCTCTGCCTGAAAGCGAGGAGACAAAGAAATTAAAACAAAAAAATAAATAAATGAAAGTGGAAATTCTTCCCATTTACAAACAACATAAGGCTAGGATGGTATTTCTGACTTCTGAGCACTAAATCGTAAGAATAATCAATGTATGAAAATGCATACCTGTTGTCCTGCCCTCCTGTATATCTCAAGACCCTTAATGGCATCATGGCGTTGCATCTCAAAGAACTGTAACAATCCATTTGTTATTTCTAAATGATTTACTTAATAGCCAAGTTATTCACCCATGGAGAAGAATAACAACTATACCTTGTCAACCAAATTAGCTGTGCCATCAGTAATGGCATTGTAAATCTTGATGCTCTCTGAAGCAACCTATCGAAATGGGGAAAAAAGTAAACAAGGGATAAGAATGCCATTATAAAGTCATTCATCTAAACCATGAGAATGAAAGCAAAACACCTACAAAATTTACTTACCATTGACACTGCTAACTGAATCACAAAATTATAAACTGCTGCTCCTTGGGGCTGCATATGAATTACAATATAAATGGTTTCTTATGAATAACATCAAGAACTGCAGAAAATATTTACTGTTTGAATAATCATGTAATAACAACACTACTAAGTGGGATGAAAACCTATTAACCATGAAGAGTAATTTATAAATGTTACCTGGCAACCAAGTACACGAAAAAGAAGCTGTTGCAAAGCTGGTAACTGCTCAAGCAATTCAACAGTGTCCAGATCCTTAGTTCTCTGTCAGCAGCAGACAAAATTATAATCAAGAATGAAAAGGTAAGTGACATTAAGGTGTGAATTCATAATCAACCCCCCACAATAATGTAGGTTTGAAATACAAAACGAAAAACACCCAATTTTGAGCCAAAAGCAAGTCCTAAGAAATATGTTCTTTCCCCAGTAAGAACACTAGATTTTGCTCAAGTAGCTGTTATCAGTACTCTCTTTTGCCAAATTAAAAAGCAACTTTTTTTTGCTCTGCAACTATGTTATCTGCTTGCAAAGTTAGAACCCTCCCTCTCATAGTCATGAAACTCCACCATCTCCTTCTCTTGGTGTAACTCTAACCCAAAGGATTGGACTTGCTACTCAGACTCTTATCAATATCCCACCTGATACTGACAGAGCCTCTCCTACTTGCTTTATGAGATTAGACATCTTTTAATGCCTAATTCATCTGTCTTGAAATGGATTCCAAGGGTCTTAAACACTAAGGCTGAAGAGAACATGTAAGTATTTAGCCAGCTGACTGCATAACCATGGGTGGACTCTGTTCTGCATTGGCATGTTCAACTTGTACATTACTTTTCATGTTCTCTTTCAATATAATATTTGGATCATTACCATTCAAAAGAAAGAAAGCTATCCCTCACTGTTTTTTTTTATCAGCAAAAACTATCCCTCACTTTATCTCTATTTCATTTGTCATTTCTTCCATTTGTTATCAAAACACCACCAAAAAGTTATAAAACCTTGATTTATCAAAAAAAATATATAGAACTTTGGGCAAAATGGAGCAATTCACGTTCATCTAGGATCTGCCTGCATCAGACACATCTTGATCTAGAAGCATAAAGTTTCAGTCACAACCTTTTACCCTTACCCTTTAAAAGGACAAGAAGTTCTTCACATGTCAATGCCACAATGGAAGTGAAGCAATTCTTACTCCATCCGAACAGGTCTTCAATTAAAAGATTGAACAGATTTTGCAATAGTACTAATGGATCATTTTTTTCCTTTTTTACCCAAAATAGCAGACTGGAAATCTTTAGAGTAAGAATGCAATACTGAAGTGAAGCTCATTTCTTTAATCCACCTTATTTGTCTTTCTTTTTCCGTGTTTAGTACTAGATAAAATTATTTAATTCGAGGAAAAGAATGTAAAACAAAGAAAAACAACAGACCTTAAATCAGGGAAATTTGAAACAGAAAAATAATGTTCTTAGATTCAACCGAATAATATTCTTACCGGGCGATCTGTCTCAACATCATACTTCAACACATGGAAGCATTCCAACCTCTCCTCTAAGAATAAAGCATATGTACGGACCCATGCAGAATAATCCCATGCTGAACATGTCATCAATAGAGAAGTCACACAAAAGATTTATTTGCATTTTGAAATCATATGGAAAGCATTTCCTTAGAAGAATTAGTACCATTTGGACTGGAATCATCTTTGAAGTGAGCCATGTTGAGAATGTGGCTTCTGCTCCTGCCATAATTAATGAGTCCCTCACGAAAAGTGGGGTCCACTTCTCTCAAAGCACGATGTATAACAATCAGTGTTTTCAAAGCAACCTAAACACCAAAAAGAAAACTGTGTCAGCCAAATTCCAAGAAATACAATTAAATTGATCGGCACTGAAACCATAATTTAACAACATAAACGTTGAATATAAGCTACTGACAATTGTCATTAGCAGGATATAACCAAGTTATCCATGTAAGACTGGATCCATGTGAAAGAGGTATAACCAACCATTCAAAGTTAAAAAGCAGAAGAAAAAGTACCCTCTTCACAGCTCAGGATATCAAAATAGCATATGAACAAAACTAAGAAGTGGTACTTTGATAGAAAAGTAGACTGAGGGATTAATAAGCAAGAAATGACACAAAGTAAACCAAAATCTTATAAAAAAGACAAACCAAATAGTCTTTATATTATACCCCTAAAAGCAACAATTGACATTTGTTGCTTTTAGGTTAAAAGCAATTCCATCTCCCCATGTTTAGTTAATCTAGCATACAATGTGATTTTACAATTCACATACCGCCCAATTATGTGTCTTTGCAAGACGCCTGGCAAGAGCATGGATGCAGTAGGCAACATCAGCACGAGGTCTTGTAGCCGAAATTGCAGCAAAAATAGCTGAAAAACAAAATGAAAAGATCCTGATTTATCAATAATCTTTTGTAAGAGAGGAGAAAATCAGAAAAATTATAAGCAGAAAGGAACATATACAACTCCATAAGACAGAATCTGGTGTCATGGAGGTTAGGTAAAGTAGGATGAGATTAACCCAAGGGTCATACAACAGATCGACAAACCAATTTAACAGGACACAGAAGATGACTTGAATTTCTCTCCTTCTTGAAGCAAGATAAGAATGTCTTCTATAGAAATAATTAAAGCAAAGACACTCTTTCAATAAATAAACATAAAAAAAAAACGTAAACTTTGAGAAATAGTTGGATGTGGTAAGTACTACACATCCAATGACAAGATATATTATCAGAATGAAGAATAGGTAATTCAAAGATGTAACAATATGCTAATCTTTCCTAAAGGAGAGAAAGAAACAAAGCCTTTAAAATGAAACATGATCAAAGCCATGGTTCAAGAAGCTATTCGGATATTGAAGCACAGAACAACACAGGTAACTAAAGCTAGATGCTTGTATATGTAGAGAGAGGCAACCACTCACCCTTTATATGTTTTTCTTTTGCCGGGTGTTCGACATGATTTGTGGCCTTAACAATGGCAATATCCAACTCCTGTCAAATTCAATATCTACCTTTAAAAAACTGAAGATTACCCAACTCCATAATTATTCTCATTAACATTTAACTTATCTCACCTTGTAATCACTGTTAACTTTGGCCAACCCAACAGTAGTGGAGTCTTTGATGGCTCCAAGGGCTTTCCTCAAGCTCTTTTGTGTACCTCCTCCAGACATGTTCTCCCGATTACAGTGTTCTACAAAGACAGAACAGAGGAGCTCCATTCCTTATATTTATTATTTTCTTTTTCTTTTTTCACATTCTACAGCCTCAGTAGAGAACTTAAGCATGATTTGAAAATAATATGGCTAGGATACATAATTTTGAACGATTACAAGGCCAAATCAGTTAAGCACTTGAAATTTCTAATCGGAACATTTGTTATTTGCCAATAAGAACTAATATTTGGAATTTAGATTTCCCTGACTATACGAGACAATTTGTACAGCCAAAGTTCAGAATTTTACATAGCGGCAGCAGTTGCCAATTGGCAAGCAAGAAAATGAGTGTTAATAACCTCAGCAGATAAAAATGAAACATACAACTCCATGAAACTCATATAGATCTATAGAGTCCAAATCAAAGCTTTACAGCCCCCAATTACGTCAGTAAATCCAAATCAACAACAAATAATTCGAAATGGAAAACGGAAGACAAAAATATTCCCAATCGACACCGGATGTCTCAACCCAGAACTCCAACCAACACAATTTCTGTACTGCAAAACCGTAACCGAACTAATACAGCACAGAAAAAACTGAACCATCATCATTTACTTCGAAACCAAACCAGAAAGAGATAAGAAAAGCCAAAACATAGATTCTAAAAAACATCATGAACAACAACAAGAAGTCAAGAACAGAAAAACCTTGCCTATGGTGAAATCAAAAAGGAAGCATACGAACAAAGAAGAAAAGGTAAAAAAAACAAAATGAACTCGATCTAATCGAACAGAAAACAAGCAAAATGAAATATACAATACTCTTGGTTACTCTCATAACCAAAAAAACTGACAAGAAAAAAGAGTGTGTTCTTGTTATTCCTTCGAATTCAGTACGAAAGCGAATCGAAGAGAGATCAGAGAACTCAAACTTACCTCAATCTGAATCAACACAGAGTCAGACTGTCAGAGAGAGAGAGAGAGAAAGAGAAGGTCTGAGGGAGGGAGGAGACGAGAAGAGGCAGCGTCGAGCTGGTATGGTCGGCGACCACCCAAAAATTCAGAGAAAAGAAAATTGAATAATTGGTTGGGTCGTCGGCGTCTTCAACAAATTTTGTATATTTTCATTTTTCAATTTTAGAGAGAGAGAGAGATTTCTGATATTCTCCTGCGCGCGCGCCTTAACCACAGTCAACTCTAAATCTTTTACCTCGGTCAGAATCTACCATCTATGATGTAATACTCCTTATTAAAAATGTAATATACTACAATTTAACTTTGGTCCTTTTGATATTAAAACAACGACGCCATTCATACGTGGCGCATATCTATGTTCGACATGCAATGATTTAACTACGGTATTACCAGATTAACTTGTACCCAGATCTATGAGATCATTGATGGACTGGTGCTGATCTTATCTGAACTGAAGTCTAGACTATAACAAGAATGACAGTCGGGACTCGGGACTCGGGACAACTCGGGAGACACCATGAGAGAGAAAGCATAGAGCAGCGTTGGAACGAGGAAAAGCTAAAAGATTGCCAGCTGGCAACAGATTAAACGCAGCAGAATTTTGAATTTTCTTTCACAATCTAGGCTTGGTTTTCCATTTATATTACATAAATGCCATCCATTAGAAGCTTCATCCACTGGGTCCCGCTCAGGTAACTTCTGGGGTGAATATCAGCCGTTTGATTTATTGACTTTTTTCTTTAGCAGCCTTCGTTTTTGACTTCGGGGGTTTTTCTAGAAGGAGCTGTCGTGCGATAGGTTGGTCCCTTTCCGGTTTCCACCGTGCAAGCGTACCACGTCTTTCTGACGGACCTCTTGGATTGCGTTTGGACGTAAGCTTAAAGTCTTCTATGCCAGATTTATGTCACTTCTGCAACAGAGAGCCTTATTGGCTTATTTTCTGTGTTTTGAAAATTTTCCATGTTTGGACCCAATGGGCCCCCACGAAGAACTGCTGGACTTTTGCTTATACCATCTGACAGATTGAGCTTTGGACCCGAACCATAATTACTCCTTTTGTGGGATTCTGTAATAGAGAGATGGAGTGATGTGGGCCCACCAATTGCTTGCTCAATTCACTGAGTTCAACTCAATTCAATTGAACACCGTTAAAGTGTGCATCAGATTCTTCAATTAGATGCATTATTTGATGTGAGGTTACTGCATTGACGGGAGGACTGATTCAGAAATCACCAAGTAATTCTTTGACCGCATTGGTTGGTGCAAAACTGCAAATTCTGATTTACAGGGTGTTTGATTTCGTACGTGTTTGCTTAATAAACGTTGTTATATAAGTATTATTTAGTAGTTTCTCTCTTGTTCTTTTGTATCCATAAAGTGGATTTTGGTTTTTCTGCATGTTTAAAAAGATTTTTCAAACGAACGATTGTAATTATTATTTTTCTTAGTTTTATAAACAAATAAAATATAAAATAAAAAAAGATAGACTAAACCAAACACATACTTATTTTATTCAAACAAATACATATTATAAAATAACCAGACTCAGATTTTTAATCAGGTTGGATATTCGGATGGGGTATTAAACTTTCTTAAGTCCATTGACAGCCCTAAGAGGAAAGACAAAAGTTGTTGCACATTTGGAGAAGACACTAAAAGACACATTCCAACACTGTTAATATGATCTGACATGGCACATCTCACCATGATATTGAGACCCTTCATGTATGAGATGTGCGGTATCACTGTATTAGATTAGTTCAAATCTACACCCCCACATAGACATCTCAGCATGCATTAGGAATCTCTCTCAAAATGAGGCACCTATGGGGTACAGATGTGAATTCCCTCCCAGAGAGGCACTAAGCACATTTTAAGTCCTAAAATCCAAGGGGTAGGAATTTGGAAATGGAATTCATTTCCAATTCCACTCACACGATCCCCAAAGGCAGCCAAGATATGCTCGGCCTCACTTGCCCGAACAGGCCAATATCCCGGTTCTTTGTAGTCCCCTCCATTTTTTAAGCAAAAAACACAGGGCGGTAAATAAAACCGGTGTTTGCCTGCTTGGACAAAATAGGACTTGCAACCAAACACCGCTTAAGACGGTGAATACCGAGAACACGGACGTCACTCGTAATATGCTTTAGATCCATGGGCATTTTCATCTACATGCCACGTGTGGCCACCAGCAAGTGCCAGCTGTGGTTAGCGTGAAGATCTCACATCCATTTCAACGAAAAGACAACTATCATATGTGGAGTGAAGAGGAATGAAGGTCTAATTTGTCTTTTCCTCCGAGGTAGTTGGTGTTCTTATTCCTGGTTCTATGGTCTGTTTGGTTCAGGTGTGGTTCGCAATTCGCTTTCATTCAGCGATGGAACGCGTCAGCTGGGGGACCGACTGGCAGAGTGGATGGTCTCTTCTTAGGATCCAAGCAGTGGGACCCATTCCCATAAGTGTAAATAATGTTGAACAACTGGCTACTTTTTGACGTAGAAAAGAACTTAGATCAAAAGATTGGTTTGGGTTTGAATTGATTTGAGGCCGCTCTTTTATCTGTACTTTCCCTAAAGCATCAGACATTCCACGTCAGCAAGGCCTGATCTGTGCCCGATTCGGGTTTTAAACTTGAATTCACATCTGTGAACTCTTTAAACTTTTGGAGTCCGTTTCATGATATGACATGTCAGCACCATGCACTTGGGACCCATATATCATGCTGATGTGTTGTATCATACTCAGAATCCCGGATCATCCTCATAAAATTATCCTGACATCCAAATGTATGGCTGCAATTCATGGTGGGTAGAGTGTGGGTAGAATCCGATTCTACATCCAATGATGCTGTTTGCTCCAGAAAACGGCAACATATCAGTGCCATGTAAGAAAAAACAGTGCTCCAAAAAATGCCTGTTTGTTTGGAATCGCTTTCTCATAAAAAACGGTGTTTCAAAACATACCTTGAAAATCAGGAAGGCATGACTTGAAGTAAGGATGAATTTGACATTTCTTGGAATTTGCAGCTCATTGCTGCCAACAGGGACATGAGGTAGCAGTAACAGAAATGATATGGCACTAGATAATAGGTAACGGTACTAAAAACATTTCCTAGAGCATTGATACCAAACAGAAAACGTTGTTGTTACTCTAGGAAACATCCTACCCGACAGCAACGTTTCCAAAAAAAAAGATATGTTTTCAAAGAAAATGGTTCTTCTAACCCATACATCAGTGCAGCATGGATGCCAGACATGTACTAAAACTGCATCCATTTAATAATTGGATTGAGTGCCGGAATTAATTCCATCCAAGCCCAATTTATATTTATACTATATATAGTATAGTTATGTATTTGTATAAATATTTTATATAATTATATATACTTTATAATTAATAAATTCAGTATTTTATATTTATATAAATTCATTATACATTAACATTATTTAATTTTTTATTTTTTTTGTTTCAAAAACAATAATAAGGCGGATTCAGGTTTAAATTGAACCCAATCCGTATCCAATGTTTCAGATTTTGGATGAAATGCATCTATGAAATTTCAATAATTGAATTGAATTCAAATGTGGCTGGATCCAGATCGAATACAACCCAGTTATAGCCATGTGAACAGAGAGACTGTCAAATATAACCATTTTTTCAGTGGAGAATGGGACAGAGTTGGGTGCACATGAGTAGGGCTCTCAGTGGGTCAATTCCACCCAATCCACTGGATCAAACCGAATAGATAATATCGATTCTGATTCTGTAATTGTGTTCTAATTATTTGGTCAGTTCTGATTCGTGTTTTTTTTTTTCTAAATTGACTATTTTTCAATAATATATAAAGTTTTTCTAGTTTTCTTGTACTTTCTATTATATTTTTGTCTAAAAGGATAATTTTGATAGATAATATATAAGATAATTTTGGTTAAAACTTAAAAATACTCAATTTATTAATATAAATTATTTATTATTTTACTGTCATTTTTATTCCAAATTATAATCTAGACGGTTTTAAGTCTATTGTTTTGTTCCAACTAACAATCATTTCAAAATTTGTATAGGCTATCCCGAACCAAATCCGACCGCTGACATCCCTTCGACGACATGAAGGGAAAATTTTGGCTGTCTAGAGGTTCGACAGCCTGTGAGAGCCCATGGGCAGCACAGGACACAGGCTCTTACATCTTAATGAGATTCAACCTAATGAAGTCGCTAGTAAATCAGAAGGATTATTATTTACTACTCTTCCATCTCTTGCGAAACCAAGAACAGAGATTTTCTGCGTGCTTGTGTAAGTCACTCGCTGGCAAACCCGTGAGTAAATTCACTTGCTGGCAAATTCAGTGGAAAAGGGTTTTACTGTTTGATGTTTCGGAGAATAAAAAAAAAAGGAAAAAGAAAAGGTGTTTTGGATGATCAAATCATGTACCTTGAGCTCATTCACACAAGCAAAGATGAAAGAAAGCCATTTTCATCATTTTCCTCGAAAGATTTAAGTTCTCTTTCGTTTGACGGAAAATAAGAGAGCAATAGAAAGTTGAAAGAAATCCCTTCAACAAATTTTGTGAAACTACCTAAGAACTTTCTCCCAACTCTTTTTTCTCATTTTCTATCAAACCAATGATAGCCTTAGGGAAACCAGTGCCGCCATTAGCAAATAGCAAGGCAAAACTGCAACAGACCACTGCAACAGTCTGGGTTCCCCATTTCAGCCTTCAATGTAGCATAGTCTGGGTGCCCCCCCCCCCACCCCCCCACACACACACAAAAGGAGAAAGAGAAAAGAAAAGAAACTATATCTGAATCTTATAAAAATTCCTCATCATAGCCTGGCAAAATTAAATGCAAAATAACTACAAAGCTTCCTCATCTGTTGTCTTTTACACAATTCAAATGTCACTGAACATTTATTATTAATTCATATCACATTCTCGAAATGACATATCTTCCCTTGAGATTATGAACACTATCTCAACTAGTCCGCAATTTACATAAATGGTACAATTTTGTACCCTTAACTCATTATCAACTCAAGTTTTCTTATCAATATTGACTTTAAAGTTAAAAGAAAATTAATGTTACAGCTGCCAACCGGCACTTTTTTTTCCTTTTTTGGTAGAACAGAAACCAACAAGCACTCTTTGAAACTAATGAAAGCCTACTTGGGGTTTCAAAATTGGGGTGGGCTGTTAGAGAAGCAATTCAATTCAAGATCTCTTAACTGTAGCAATAGCGAAACAAGGATGATGGCTGAACTCAAAAGAAATTTTGAGTGATGGATCCTCGGCCCCAGCTTGGCAAATGACATTGAGGGCAATCCAGTTGTGCTCGGCAACCTGCTCTATCTGACGGAGTTCCACCAGCCTGTCTGAATCACTAGAGAAACTACTTCGAAGCTCTTTTGCAATCCTCTGAGCATCTTTAAAGTAATTGTATCTAACTAGGGTCTGACCATTCGAGAGGGGAAGCAGTGGATGATCAATTAATTGAAGTACAGGCAACAAATTAAACAACAATAGAAATAGTTATATCAATACTTACAGAGAATTGTGCATGGCTTGTAGATTCTTTGAACAACATGTACGAGATATGACCAGGGACATGAGCTCTTTGTAGGAGCTCAAAGTGCTGAATGAACCTCTGCAAGGAAAATAAAATGTATATAGCAAGCATATTAATAAAATAAATTCACAATTCAGAAAATTCCATCAGACTATAAAATCTGGATACAAGCATATTCAGACAGCCACCCCACAGATTCACAAACATTATACAAGATATCAAGTATAAAACATATATTAATTAAAAAAAGAAACGAATCTAGAGGCTACCACCAGTTTTCAGTTCAACCAATTAGCTCAACAGGTCAACCCATGATTGTCATATCAACAAAAAAAAAATCCAAAAAACAAATATAAATGCTGGTAATCTGATAAAAAGATTTAATGGGTCAGCATTCCAACTGCCCAGGTTTGTGGATCATTGACCAAGTCAGTGCTCCAATGGCTTTTTGCAATCTAGAGGATCATAGGTTAACTGGATCTGGAGTCATAACCAGGTCAATGGTCCAACTGTCCAGGTCGACAACAAGTTGAAAACATTGGCATATCATAGAAGAACAATCTTGAGACCGGGGCTAGTTGGGTATGAAGCCGTTCTAACCTGCCATATGTTTGATGTTCTGAAGATCACAGTCCACATTGAAGTCAGTCTCCCATGCACAGATGATGATCACCATCATCATCAATATAAGCCATATCCCCACTCTACATGTAAGGGTGCAATTTGGGTGGGCCCAACCCGAGCCCAGACGGACCCAAACCACAATTCAACTTAGATTTTTTGTCCTCACACTGGACCTAGGTCCAAAAGTTCAGTCCTTTTTATTTTTCAGGCTAGGCCTGGGCCTAGCCCTTAGGTAGCCTGAACCTGGCCCGAGTCCAGTCTGACTATGTGCATACATTTATGCATATATAGACACATTTGCATACATACATGCATACTTTTTTTTTGTAAACTAGGGCTGTTCATAACAAGACCCAAACCGACCAACCCGAGTTGGCCGGTTTTTCTTCAGCACCGGTCAGTTTTGGGTTACAAAAAAACATAAACCGAACGGACCCGAACTGACTTAGATATACATTATATATATAATATATTTCAGATATATTATATATATATGATATATTTCAGTTTTAATATATATATATGATATATTTCAGTTTTAATATATATCTGATATATATATTTGTGGAAAAATATATATATCAGTTTTTTATTTTGGAAATATACATATTATATATAAAATTTCAACTTTAATCCATCAAATCAATTTTAATTTCCAGGCATCCAGCCTTCACTTCTTAGACTTGAATCCTTTACCGTTCACACCGAGAGAATCATTCACAAAACCGACCCAAACCGACTCAAACCGACCAGGTCAGTTTTACTTAGTACTGGGTCAGTTTCGGTTTCATTTCTAGGTAAACCGACCAGGTTGGATTGGTTGGAAAAATGCCGGTAAACTGACCCAACCTGACCCGTGAACAGCCCTATTGTAAACCATACATATATGCATACATATACTCATGCATTTATATCAAATTTTAGTGTGGACTGATTGCCCAACCCAAGTGCATCTAATTCCAGTGTGGGCTGAGCCCAAGGTTGGATAGTTCGAGCTTGACCTCAGGCCCTACTCCCAATTCTTAGGGTTAGACCTGGGTTAAGCTTAAACCTGACCCAGCCCGCCCAACTTGCACCCCTAACTACACGAATCCTGTTTCACCACTCCATTCTGTTTGGTGCCATATCCATTGTTAAATTATGAGCATCATTTCCTACTACTTCAACCCATTTCCTTTTTGATCTGCACCTAGCCCTTCTAGCACCTTGAATTTGTAACGGATCACTTCTTATGGGTGCTGTAGGTGGTCATCTATGTACATGACAAACTATCTTAGGTTACTGTTGAATCAGTCAGAAAACCATTGACCCAGAGAGTTTAACTGTCAAACCGTTTGGCCTGGTTAACAGTTCGTGGGTTGCCTTTAAAGAAAAAATAAAACAAATCAAATGTCCTATAATCCTATTGGACCTATTCAATTATTCCCATTTCCCAAAACCAGGTTTACTATTTCCTTTTCATTTTTCCTTTCCCAACACCCATTCTCTTCTTCTCTTCACTTCCTCTTTAAAGCCAAAAAGTGAATGATGATAACCTCTTCCAACAGCAAATAGAACCTGTGAGCAGTGATGTCTCCTTCCAACAATGAACAAGACAGGCAAGGTGGCTACCTCTTGAGACCTACTACCAAGACAAAAGCAATGAAATGTGGAGTGTGGACAATGACCTGCAGTGGTGAACAGAACCGGTGACCACCCTCTTGGGCGGCAAACACAATTGGTACAGTCACTAAAACAGCAAAAGGAAGAGGTTTTTCTTCAGTCTATTACGGCACTACCCTTTTTTTCTCAAAAATTCTGTAGTTTATACATTGATTTTACACCTTCAATCAGTCCTTGCCATTTTCTTCAACAAGCAACAATGTTTGCATTGTGTATTTATTTTACATCTTCCATCAGTCTATTATATCTTCAATCTATAATTTTGACTGATGGAAGATGTAAAATTATAAAATTCTAAATATTTTATTTATGACAGCATGAGTCAACCTGTTCAAGCCAGATGGTTGAACCACTGACTCAGAAACTGGAGGAAAAAGTGGTTCTGTTTCTGGGTCAGTTTTTGAAACATTGAGTTGAAGTATCAACCATTAAAAGTGATACAGAGCCCCTATTTTAATAATGGGAGAAGGATATACAAATGAAATGTATAAATTAATGAATGGGAAAATGAAGAAAGAAAACAATACAATGATATATTCTTTGTTATGTTGAATATAATAGAGTTACTATTTTGTCCATTTGCTTGTGCCTAGCCAGGGACCTTTCCTTGGGGCCTGTTGTATTCTGTTTGATCTTTAATAAAATTTATCTTACCTTTTTCCAATGAAAAAAGGAAAATGAAGGGTGTGGAGGAATGATTACAAAGTAAAACAATAACAAAAAGCAAAGAAGCAGAGCCCCTGTTCTACTGAAGAGAGATGATGTTCTGTTTTGCTTACAAAATTGATTAAAAAGGGAAATAAGAGAGGTTTCCTATGGAAATAACATGTTAAAGGCTATTAGTTGAATCTCTAATTCTCTATCTAGTGAACAGATTACTATACCTATTTTATGGTTCTTTAATTGAAGACTGGCCTTCTAAAATGCCCTATTTGTTCTTTATCCTTGTTTATACAGTATGATACAGTGTAACATAAACTGCACATAAAATTGGTGTACTTCTATGTAAAAACACCAATGCAAGGCACAAGGCAAACTCAAAAAGATGCCTGATCCTAGGTGATGTTTTGACAACTATTTTCTTGGTGTAGCATTTTCTTTCAACACTAGAAACTAGCCAAGTGGCAAAAACTTGGATTCTATATGTTTAAGAATTTACTCAGCTCATTTCGGCATTGATTAAGTAACTTTTCTAACAGCAGTTCAACATTTAATCCATAAAATAAATATTCAAGGATGAAAAATGAGATATACATAGTAATGCATACCTCTTCCTCAGTATTAAATGCACTTGGTCTCTGGAAAATCTTACGTTCATTCCTCAAAGCAGCAAGCATCTGGGAGAATTGATATGATTAATGATACAAATCAATATAAGGGAAGCAGAATGCCTACATGAAGGGATAAGCTGTTGGCTATGCATCATGAACATGGAACATGTGAGAAAGAACATAGATAGTTTCAAGGAAATCTCTGAAGGACCTTTAAGGGCCATAGCCCACTCATGATAAGAACCAAGCATCTACAGAAGCTAGGATGATGGATCTTCTCTAACCTTTATCCTGATTTACATGAATCTGAGAAGGCATAAACCTATGAGCATAGTGGACTTAAGCTCCATACTAATGGATCAAGTGGTCCTTTGGAAAGAGTAGGTCCAAGATGCAGACATGAAGTCTACCTTAGGTCTCAGGTCTGCACCGGCAGAGTTCATCTGAGCATCCAAATATGATCAAAGATGAGTAATAAAAATTATGCTTAAATTAAAATAAGTATATTTACCATTGTGAGGCCTTCAGAGAGACATATATAGCACTGAAGCAACAAAACCATGGGTGGGATCTGAGAATCCTTAACCACATCCTTTGGAAGATCCCGTTTCTTCTTCCCCTTACGTTTAGCTGATCAATGACAAAGGTCAATCTTGTATGTCCCATGTAAACCAAGTAAAGATGTTTTCTATCAAGAGGAGATTCCCCATATAGACTCAAGTAAACACTATGAAGCATGAAATGTGCAGACATTAGGCATTTGATTGCATGTGAATGGGGATGTGAAATCTAAGATCATAAGAGCATATAGACTAGAAACCAGGTATTACCAATGAACTAGACCGCTATATGATGGATCTACTTATAGGATCAGTCCCTTTTGCCCAAACACTTAATAAGATCATTACAACCAACCCATTAAATTGCTTCTCTTTGGAAAAAATTTCTATTTTACTCTGGAACAAGCAAAAGAGAAGAATCAGATGGTTATAATCATCTTATTGGGCTACCTTTATATTTCAGTTGCTTCTTTTCCCTTTTCTGGTACAGGAAACCATGGTTCAAAGTATCGAAACTCTCAATACGATTTTGTGCATCTAGAGTTTCAAATGACCAAAACTCCTTTTGTTTTTACTGTGTAATTCTGACAAGTTCTCAGGTGATAGTCACAATATAAATTAAAATTTAAACCATATCAACCATGGCAGTTGTTAATATATGGCATACCAGTTCCCTTGGAAATCAATATGATATGGGGCATATTATATTATACTTTGCACCTTGCAGGAGACCTCTGAGGTGGCAGATGTCAAGCAGTGGATCTAACTCTAATGCATGTGTCAGTTGTGTAGATGTCACAACTCACAAGTAGATATTAGCTATACTAACATAGAGAGATATGTCAGACTAGAAACAAATGAAATGGCATACTCACCAATGTCACTGCTTGTCCCCATCCTGAATTGTGTTGCTTCTGCAAGTTTGATCAAGACAACGTACATATACCAATACACCATGCAGTATTCCGTGGGAGAATAAAGATCCAGTTCAAATCCCAACATGAGGAAACGAGAAGCAATCCAGTAAATTTGTTCCTCTGTCCAGATAAGGATGTGTTTCGATAGTTTCATGGATACATTCTGCAGAATCAGTCAACAGTAGTAAAGCATACAGCTAAACAACTAAATGATGTCTCTTACACAGGAAAGCATAATACAATCATGCAAAAGAGAACCTAAGATACCTTATGGATACATCATAAGGATGAATTACAATGACATATGATGGCCCATGGTTTATAATGACCATTTTTATGGGCATTGCATTTAGATTTTTCTCAACCACCCAAAAGAATCACAAAGCCATGATGGTTTGTGTAGTAACTAGGTTAGACAAACTAATGCTAATCCCACCCATCAACCCTGCTAGTTTGGGACGTTGACTATTAGAACCCTTAACATATCATCCTTGTAGTCCTTAACAGGTATCTTAAATTTTGTATCCATCATGAAATACTGTTCTTAGAGCAACATACCACATCAGTTAAAATGTTTGGTGTTTCTGCGAAGTCTCTCTTGGAAGCCAACTCCAACTGAAAAAAAAACAAACAAACAAACAAAAAAATTATAATCCGGATCCAGGAGGAAAGTCCTCATGTAATATGCCCATTATTTTTATTATTTATGAAAATTAGATAGAATCTACAGAGTTCCCCAACTAAGGGGCCATTTGATGACAGCTTAAGTTGTTGAACTTAAGAACCTATTGCTCTGTCTTTTAGTGGATAAAATAATTAAATAACAAAATATTCAAGGGTATAGTAATCTACCCAATTTCAGCTTCAGCCATCAAGGAGCCAGCAACCTCCTTAAAAACTTACTAAAAGACAAAACAATTTTTTCAGTTTAGCCACTTTAGCTGCTGTCAAATAGCCCCCCAAGTAGCACAACATTGGAAACGGAAAAGAAAACTAACAAATTAGCAGAAAATAGATTTCACTAGAAGTAGTCTTGATAAAATAAAGAATGTCAACAATATTTAATTATGTACAAACAGAAATTCAAGAATGGATGCATTTGAATTTCTAGCAAAGAAAAAGCAAAAAACAAATCCCATAAATGAAATTGGTACCGCTGTAATGGGTGACTGTGTGGACCTTTTTCCTCTTTATTTGTCAGCCTTATTTCTGTAATGGGCCTGAATTAGTTTTTATTGTCTGGTTGTGCCTTCACCAATAAGGGGCACATTAGTCATTTTATGTACCATTAAACACTTGATATAAATTTTACTTTTGAGCCAGCTGAGAAAACACTTTCCGTCCATCCACCCTCTTCCCTCTTCTCTATTCTCTCTTCGTCTTGCCCTAAACTCCATTTCAGGTTTGCAAACATGGTATCAGAGCAGTAACAACCCAACTTCTGTGAGTTCCAACTTCAGTAATCCTCTCCTCTTTCCTCTATTCTCTTTTTTATTTCTGATCATTGACTAAGAAGCCCTAGTTCTGATCATTTTTTTATGAGTAATAGTAAAATTTTATTAATTCAAAAATTGATTTAGAGTTGTGATTTCATACAACATCCAAGGGAGAGGTGCGAGTTGCAGCCCCTCCTAGAATCTTACAATTAAACTAGGAAAAAATACAGGAATCACAGCTGAGCCCAAAACAATTCTTCCCTATTTACCCCTTGCTTGGCTAACACATTGGACAAAGTATTTGCTTATCTCCCCACCCACTGTAAAGAGACCAACATATTCCTTGTCGAACAAATCTACTAAAAGGTTGGAGAGTTGGAAGGCAACAAGTGATTGTCACTCACCTACAATTTGTGGATGATATCATTCTCTTTTGTGAAGGGGAACCTGAGGAGATGGATAATTTGAGATTGGTGGTAACGCATTTTGAGAGAGTCTCATTTCTAAAAGTCAATTGAAATAAGAGTTGTGAGCGGGGGTGAATTTATGGGAAGATGAGATTCAATTGGTGGCTAGGGCTTTAGGTTGCGAGGTAAGTTGTTGGCCCCTGGTATATTTAGGTCTGTCCCTGGGGGGAAATCCTAAAACAGAAAGCTTCCGGTACCTGGTTTTGGAAAGATTCACTAAGAAGCTAGCAGGGTGGAAGAGAATTTATATCTCACTAGGGGATAGAATCACTTTAATCAAGTCCACTGTAGCCAACTTTCCAGTGTATTTTCTATCTACCTTTAAGCTTTCTGTCAAGGTTGCCAATAAGTTAAAAGAACTCATGAGAGACTTTCTATGGGAACCAGGTGACTCAAAAAAGGACCATGTAGTGAAGTGGGAAGTAGCTTCTAAGAAAAAGGAAGTCAGGGGTCTAGGCATTGACAATATCAGATTAAGAAATGTAGTTTGTGGAGATTTCCTTTGGAGCAGGGCAATTTGTGGCACTTGGTGGTGGAAGGTATTCACGGGATGGCAGCTAATGGATGGGATATCGGTGTTGACCCTAGGGCTTCTCATTTCTCCCCTTGGAAAGCAATTGCTGGAGTCTTTCGTTCCTTTCAGCCTTTCATTAGATTTGATGTGTGCTCAGGTAATAAAATTCAGTTTTGGGAGGACCTTTGGCTTGGGAACACCCCTAAATAAATAAATTCAAAACCATCTCCTCACTTCGTGTGTCTGAGGGGACTTGAGATTTGGGTTTGAGAAGAGGGTTGAGGGATTCAGAATTGGCTTTTGTAGATTAGTTGTTCACTGTGTTGATTTCAGTTTTCCTAGATCTTTCATGCCTAAATAGTAGAATTTGGACTGTCTCTTTTCCTGCTAAAGAAGTTTGGTATTCTCCTGTGCCGCCAAAGGTTAGGGCCTTTTGCTGGGAAGTGGCTCTTCAAAAGATCAATACTAAGGATGTGCTTCAAAGAAAAAGGCCAAATTGGTGCCTTTCCCCACATGTCTGTTACCTTTGCTTAAGAAATGATGAGACGGCAACTCATCTTTTGATTTCTTGTCCTTTTGCTTATTATTTGTGGGATTGGTTCTCTTCTTTGTTTGGTTGCAGATGAAATCCCCCCTTGGGTGTGTTGAACCTTTTTTACTCAAGCTTCTTCTCCGAAAACCAAGGAAAAGAAGCAATGTAATGTGGACAATAACCAGAGCAGCCATCCTTTGGTCAATTTGGGAGGAGAGAAACAATAGGATCTTCCTAGGGCAAGAAAAATCCAAGGAAGCACTATTGAGGTTATCACCATCAAGGTTGTGCATTGGATAAAAGTACATCATCTCTTCAAGGACTTCTCCTCAACTGACTTAATTAGAAATTGGAGTGCTATAGTTGTATCCTCTCCTTCCTCCCCTGTGGTACAAGAAAGTTGGGTACCACCGCCTCAGTTCAGGGTGAAGTTAAACTTTGATGGAAGCTCCTTGGGTAATCCAAGTCAATCAGAAGTTGGGGTGTGTTCGGAAATGAGGAAGGAAAAGTCTTGGCCCTTTAGTTCATTTTGGAAGAGTGGAGGAGGTAAAAGCTAGATTATTGGTTTAGATTGAGGAGTTAGATGCAAAAGAATCCTAAGGGATGATGGATGAGCAAGACAGAGAAATCAGGAGGAAACCGAAAAAGGAGCTAGAGAAGACTTTGTGAGGGAGGAGATTTCTTAGAGACAAAAATCCAGACATAAGTGGATCAAGGAAGGGGATGGGAATACCAAATTTTTTCATGATTTGGCTAATGGGAGAAGAAGGAAAATTTCGATACTAAAGCTTGAGGTTGAGGGTGTGGAGATAACCTCTCAAGAGGAGATTGCCAGTAGGATTGTGGATCACTTCAAATCCATCTATCAAAGACCATTAGAGAATCGGTTAATAGTAGGGGAGGAGAACTGGACAACTTTGAACCAAACAGATAAGGGATGGCTGGAAAGAATGATTGAGGAAGAGGAAGTTAAACAAGTTTTTTCTATGGATAGGGCTAAAGCATCAGGCCTTGACGGATTTACAATGGCATTTTATCAGGACTGTTGGGACATAGTCAAAGAAGACTTAATTGGAGTATTTAGAGAATTTGAGGATAAAAATTTTGTGAGTTCTGGAATCAATGCCACCTTCATAGCCTTAATACCCAAAAAGAATGATGCCAGACACCCCAAAGATTTTCGCCCAATTAGCCTGGTGACAAGCATTTACAAGATTCTGGCAAAAGTGCTCTCTAGGAGGATCAAAGTCGTTCTCCCCTCTCTCGTTAGCCAAGCACAAGGAGCCTTTATTCAGGATAGACAAATTACAGATCAGATCCTTATTACAAACGAGAGTGTGGAAGAGATAAGGAGATCGAGAAGGAAAGGATGTCTGCAAACTTGACTTGGAGAAAGCCTATGACTTAGTGGATTGGAATTTCCTGCTGGAGATGTTGAGAAGACGTGGTTTTGGGGATAAATGGTGTAAATGGATAAGAGGATGCTTACACTCTTGTTGTTATTCAGTGCTGGTGAATGGGATGGTTAAGGACTTTTCTCCAGCTAATAGAGGCTTAAGACAAGGAGATCCACTCTCCCCTTTCCTCTTTACACTTGTTACTGATGTTTTTAGTAGGATGATTTCCAAAGCAGATGAGGAGGGCCAAATAAAGGGATGGAGAATAGGGAGCAGAGGCATTCCAGTAACTCACCTTCAGTTTGCTGATGATATTGTTATTTTCTATGAAGGGAATGAGTTAAGCAAAGTGGAGAACCTTAAGATCTTAATAAGTACCTTTGAGAGGGTCTCCAACTTGAAGGTAAATCTTGATAAAAGTTGTGTGGCTGGAGTAAACTTGGAGAATAGGGAGATTGAATCCATTGCAGAATGCTTAGGTTGCAATATTTCTTCTTGGCCTTTGACATACTTAGGACTACCCTTAGGAGCCAACCCTAAAGAAAGTAGTTTCTGGGCCCCTATTGTGGAGAAATTTGATTAAGTGCTTGGTGGCTTGGAAAAAGAATTACATTTCAATAGGGGGTAGGCTGACTTTAATTAAGGCTACACTTGCCAACCTTCCAACCTACTTCCTTTCTGTGTTCAGGATTCCTCTAAGGGAGGCTAAGAAACTGGTGAAGAGAATGAGGGACTTTCTATGGGAACCAAGAGAGGTGAAAAAGGATCACTTGATCAGATGGGAGATAGTTAACAAACCAAAGGAATAAGGGGGTTTAGGGGGGGAACATAGTGTTGAAGAATGTAGCCCTTCTAGGGAAGTGGCTATGGAGATGGCCCCGAGAAAGAGAGAGATTATGGCATGAGGTGGTGGCAAGCATTCATGGTTGTGCAGGAAATGGTTGGGATTCCGGGATATCTCGTCGAACTACCCTTACTACTCCTTGGAAGGCTATACATGGTATTCTCCCTCACTTCCTCAGATTCATCAGGTATGATGCTTGTTATGGTAATGCTATTCTTTTCCGGGAGGATATTTGGGTGGGTACTCAACCCCTCAAAGATGATTTCCCTTCGCTCTATTCCTTTTCCCTTTACAAACATGAGCCAATTGCAACTTTTCTCTCGAGCCCGTTAAACCCCTTATCTTTAAACTAGGACTTTGGATTTCATAGAGGGTTAAGGGATGGTGAGTCGAATTGTGTTATTGAGCTAATTCATTTACTAGAATCCGTTTGCTTGGACCCCACTTCTTCTAATCAACGAATTTGGACTCCTCTTCCAAAAGGTACTTTTACTTGCTCTTCTTTTCTAAATTCCCTCAGTTCTAACCCCTCTTCCCAAGGATTCCCTGTCAAAGAAGTCTGGGCGCAACCTATTCCCCCAAAAATTGTTGTATTCTGCTGGAAAGTATTCTATGGGAAGATCAATACTTCGGAAAACTTATAGAAAAAGAGACCCTTGCTTTGTCTTTCCCCAAATTGGCGTTCGTTGTGTAAGGCCAAGAATGAGGATTGTGTCCATTTGCTGATCTCCTGTTCCTTTGCTACAGCTATATGGAGGTGGAGCCTTTGTCTATTTGGAGGTAGGTGGTCTCTGCCTTCTGATTTAAGCTTGTTATTCAACCCATCTGTCTTTGTTTGGCACACTAAAAGAGGTAAGGTCATGTGGAGATGTGTTAGGGCAGCCACTCTATGCACTCTTTGGGAGGAAAGGAATGCAAGAATTTTTTTAGAGAAGGAAAGAGGGTTAGATGAAATGAAGGATTGTATCCTAACAAGAGCAATCCTTTGGCTGAAAACTGTGGATATCTTTGATGACTTCTCCTTTGATGAATTGTGGAGAAATTGGCTAGTAATAGCCAACATTTCAACAAAGAAGGATAGAATTCTGTCATAATGGGTTCCGCCTTTGGAAGGTGTCATTAAGCTGAACTTTGATGGAAGCAGCCACGGCAATCCCGAGCCTTCAGATATAGGGGGTATCCTGAGAAATAAGGACAGCAACATAATTTCCCTATTCTCAGGACCGGTGGGAGTGGGGGATTCCACAAGGGCAGAAATACTTGCTGCAGTACAAGGAATTCAGATCGCCAACCAGCTTGGGGTGGAGCATCTCCTAGTTGAAGGGGACTCTCAGGTGGTAACCAGGTGGCTCCTAAACTTGGACGCCACCATTTGGGGCTACAAAGATCTCATAAAAAAAGTAAAGTGGTTAACTAGCAATATGAGAGTTGAGGTAAAATGGGTTAGTAGGTCTGCTAATTCTTTGGCTGATGCTCTAGTCAAACAGGGGGTTTCTAGGGAAGATCTTTTTTGTGCTTCTATGCAAGTTGTTATTAATTCGGAAATCTATACTTAACCAGCCCAGAGAGGTTGCAACTCGTACCTTTCCACGAGGACTTTGAACTATTTTTATTGCTGATTTATAAAATCATTTCAATTATCAAAAAAAAAAAAAGTTTTGGCCCTTTACTTGCGCCCAATTGGGATGGGAGATTCATGCAGAAGTAATGGCATTACTTCAAGGATTGAGACTGGCAAAACAATGGGGAGTGCAGCAATTAGAAGTGGAAGGAGACTCCAAGCTGGTAATAGGGTGGATGCAATCTGGAAACTTGGGAATTTGGTCTCTTAGACAGCCTCTAAGAGAGATTATTAGCTTGGCAAGGGAGATTGGGGTGCATTTTAAATGGGTAAGAAGGTCAGCAAATGGAATGGCTGACACTTTAGCTAAGCAAGGAGCTACTAGGGAGGCTTTGTTTTGGGCTTGTTTGTAACATTTTGTTTTGATATTCCATCCATTTTGTGGGTGGTAAGTCTGTAGTCTTTTCAATTCATTAATGAAAGTTACCGCTTCCTATCCAAAAGAAAAAAAAAACTTTCTACAAGAAGAGAAAGAAAGAACCTCCAACTTGTAACAGCAACCAGCCAGACTCAAATAAATATGTCCCCGTGGGTCCAAGTAGCCCTATTTTTTATGCTCATACACTTATTTCTGCTTTGACCTTCTTATTGCTCTTCATAAGCCTACTCACTCCTATACCACATGACATCCCATTGCCAAATATGTTTCTTACTCTTATTTGTCTCCCTGTTGTTACTCCTTTGTGCCTTCTCTTTCTTTTGTCCATGTTCCCACTAGGTACTCTGTGAAGTTGTATCTAACCCAAAATGGAGAAAGGCAATGAATAAGGAAATGAAAGCCTTAGTGAAAGCCAAGACTAGTGAATCTATCAGAAGAAAGGGGTATTGTGGGATGTAAGTGGGTATTCACTGTAAATCATAAGGTGGATGGTTCAATTGAAAGGTATGACGCTAGACTAGTGGCAAAGCGGTTTACACAGGAGGGGATTGATTACAAGGACAGTTTTGTACCCATTGCCAAGCTCAACACCATTCAAGTTCTATTATCCTTATATGCAAATTACTCTTGGGAACTACACCAATTAGATGTAAAGAATGCATTCTTGAATGGAGACTTACATGAGAAAGTGTTTGAGTCCTCCACCTAGCGGTGACTTTCAGGGAAAGGTGTGTAGATAGAGAAAAGCCTTGTATTGGATGAAGCAATCTCATTAGGCCTGGTTTGAGAGACTTTGTGGTGCTATGAAGAATGTAGGATACACTCAAGAGTGGGGCTGACCATACTTTGTTCATGAGGAGGCAGAGTAACATGCTTACAACACTCATTCTATGTGAATGATATGGGCATCATAGGGAATGATCCAGAAGACCAGAAGAGATAAAAAGATTGTGTGTGTTTGTGTGTGTTCTTGATCAACTAGAGGAGACTAATATGATGAGGAGTAGACCAACAATCACACCTATGGAGCAAAATCATGGGCTATAAGAGTCTATTGGTGAGGATTATTTAGACAAAGAAAGATATCAAAAGTTAGTAGGGAAATTGATTTATTTATCCCTTACCTGGCTTAACACAGGTTATGCAATAAATGTGGTGAGCCAGTTTATGCATGCTCCCAAAGTTCCCCATATGAAGGCAGTTGAGATCATCCTCAGATATTTGAAGACTTATCCAAGGAAAGGAATCCTATTCAAAAAGCACAGTAAACTAGAAATTGAAGCTTATATTGATGTTGACTGGGCAAGGTCTATTGGAGACAGAAAATCTACCTCTGGATATTATACATTTGTTGGGGGAACTTGGTTACTTGGAGGAGTAAAAGGCAAAATGTGGCTGCTAGATCAAGTGCAGAAGTTGAGTATAAGGCCATGGCTCATGGTGTTGTGGAACTATTGTGGCTCAGGACTCTTTTGGGTGAGTTGGGCATGAAGTTTGATTGTCCTCTCAAGTTGTACTGTGACAACAAAGCAACAATAAATAGTGCTAATAATCCGGTACAACATGACAGAACCAAGCAAGTTAGGCATTATAGACATCTATGCTCAACTTGTGGAGTGTTGTAATGGGTGATTATGTGTGAGCCTTTTTTCTCTTTATGTCTAATACTTATTGCTGTAATGGGCCTAAAGTTGTTTTGCCTGAAATTCTGAATTAGTTTATATTCTATGTCTGATTGTGCCTTCACTAATCAGGGGTGCATTAATCATTTTATGTACCATTAAACACTTGATATAAATTTTACTTTCGGGCTGGCTAAGAACACGCCACCCATCCACTCTCTTCCCTCTCCTCTATTCTTTCTTCTTCTTGTCTTAAACTCCATTTCAGGTTTGCAAACAGGTACCACTGTCAATTTATTGGTTTCTAAGCAAATTTTACAAGATTAGACTCAGACGCAAATGATATTCTTAATACAATATTTCTCATTACATATCAAGTGCCCAATAGCTTATAACATAGTTACCTAGCTGACTGGATTCCTGGGTTTATTTGGTCAACAGTCGGCATTAAACAATCTTTTAAAACCAAGCACAGTAGCAGGAATATCTGTTTTTTTTTCTTTAAGTTGATAGATCAGAGAGAAAATTGTTTTAGGTTGCTGGAATATAACATGCATCAGAGGGGTTATACACATCTGCAAAAATTATATCTCCTGTATTCTGCTTTACCTAATAAACTTAGAGAGGCAAAACCTTTGAAAAGGAAGCAATAATGGAGAAAAGTTAGTCATTGGTTTGTAGGGCTGCCGCCAATGGATCAGGCAGACCAAACAGACCTGGACTGAATGGAACCAATTATATAGGATCTGGGTCTGCATTACGTGTCCCGATTATAATTGGGTGAGGGTCAGTTCTGGTTGAGAACAGATTAAGACCTGAACCAATAATTATGCATATGTATATTGACATATTACAAAGATACCCCCAGTCTAATACCTGTTTTTCTCTTCCACTATAAAAACAGTACTTTTTCTCATGATATTTGTAATAATGTTTTTTTTTTTTGATAAATGAAGAATTTATTAGAATAAGAAATCAAGAGCAACTATTACAGAAGACACTTGGAGAGGCACGAGTTGCGACCTCTTCAACCCATCAAACACTAAAAAGGATTACAACTGAGCCCAATAAAAATGTTACCTCGTTGCCCCTTGCTTGGCTAAGCAGTCAGCCATAGCATTGGCAGATCTCCCTACCCATTGTATTCTAACATACAAGTTTCTCATCAAGCATTTGAATCTCTTGAAGTTCATTTCTGAAGCATCAAACTGCAGTCTCTGGATTCTGTAACCACCTCACAACCACCTTAGAATCACCATATATTAGTAGCTGCTCCACTCCTATCTGTACAGCAAGCTGTACCCCTTGTAGTGCAGCTAATAGTTCTGCCCTCGTGGAGTCCTCCTCACCTAATAGGCCTGAAAATAGAAGAGTCACAGAACCACTTTCATCCCTTATAACCCCTCCCAAGTCCCATCCCAGAAAGACCTGGGTTGCCCAGGTTACTCCCATCAAATGTATGTAGGTAGTAGGTTTATTGACATAGCTGTCACTTATAATTGTCTTATCAGGTCCCCGATCCCAACTTCAGACCATATAGAGTCTGGTTCGAACCTCTCTCTTTTTTGACAGAAGATAACATATTTCATTAATAAGAAATGGAGTCCGGTTTAGATCTCTCTCATGATCTCTCCTTTCTCCCACTCTCTCCCTTAAGGCACAATCTCTTCTTGCACTAGTTCTTTTTCTTTTACTCTCTTATATTTCCTCTGCTGTAATATCCATTTGTATCTTCTATATGGCACTCTCTTCTTTGCCAATCACATGAACCTAGTAAGACCTTTCCCTTTTCTGTCCTACATCAGCACTCCAATTGCATCTAATAAAAACCTAAATAAATGCTGACTCAATACAGGCTGAATCTCTGGCTCTATTTCAAGGTTTAAAGCTGGCTGAGCAGATTGGAACAACAGATTTAGAAATAGAAGGAGACCCACTACTGGCCATTTCTTGGGCTAAACACACCACTTCAGCACCCTGGAAACTCAAACTTATCTACAGAGAAATTGACATACTTAAGGAGGTTCAACTCTCAGTTTGGTTGGGTCAAAAGGACTGCAAATGGGCTGGCAGATACCCTAGTAAAACAGGGGGCAAATAGATCTACCTTGTACTGGGCAGAACTGTAACTGTTTGTATGTGTTTGTAGATTGGGTTAACGCAGTGCTGCAACCTAACTATTGTAATTCAATATTTCTCTGTTATTAATAAAAGTCTTATTTGCTGATCAAAATATATATATATATATATATATATATATATATATACACACCAAAAAATGAATTAAAAGTTTTAAGAAACTCAGAGTATTTGGATTGCAGCACAAACCTGCACATAGATAACACTCCAATCTTGTAAAATTTTGCCAAGCTTACGCCTTTGCCATGCAGCATTTGTACAAAGAATTTTAAGCAAGTTGATTGCTAGCTGCATACACAATGTACTGCAAAATTTAGATGAACTAAAATGAAAGAGGAGCTTCATGTTAGGCTTAGATGATGAGAAAAAGCTGATCCTGTCTCTACGGTACTGTACATGTTTTACATTCACAGAATTTCGGAATCAAAATTGATGGTTCCTATCAAAGAAACATGCACACCAAATTTTGGAATTATTGGGTAATTTAAAAATCTGATAGTGTAAACCGGGAGTTTTTCTCTAAAAGAAAACAGTGTTGTATACAAGATACATAAAAACCGGGAGTTTTTATTTGTATACAACAAATAAAAAGTTCAAACCATCTCAGGTTTGAACTGTTCTTTGGCACATCAGAGAACCCTAGCAAATTGTCATATTAAAAGGACCATAAAAATAGAATAATATCTACCTGTCCTAGTTGTAAAACAATTTCACTCTTTTGAATTCCACTGTTCTTTGGTACATCAGATACAGCTGCAGCTCTACAGATCACATCAAATACAGGATCCCGTCCATAAAGCTTTCCATCTTGGACTAGAAGACGCTGTTTAGTAGTTATCATAGTGTATGTAAGAAGAATATTAAAGTAGTGAAGAGAAGTGACAAATGCTTATATATGATGTTAATTCAACTACGAATAGAAACAGTTGAACAAGATAAGCAACAGTTTATAATTAATTAAAGTAACTAATTTCCTGCTGTTTAAGAGCTTGACAGAAATATACAGAAACAACATTTTTTTCTGATCAATCCCAATTTTCTAATTATACCTACAAGATTTCCACTTGGAAGAACTATGTACCCTTGGGAGGAAGAACAACCCTAATAAACTCTACATTGGCCAACTTTCCAATTTACTACCCCAAAGTCTTCAGGATTCCCAACTTGATTGCAAAAAGATTAGAAAAATGATGAGAAATAAAAACACAGGACAAACAACTTAAAAGGACATTACACAGGACAAACAACTTTCCAATTTATTCTTAGTGTTTAGTACAAAGGACTAAAATGCCCCTAATTAAACATGGAACAAACAACTTAAAATGAAACAAAAAGGACATTACATTGCACCATTAATAAAAGGAAAAAGAATAAAGAACCCTTCAGAAGTCGGCTACCAACAAATCCATATCTGTGATAGTGGTTCATTCATTAGATTAAAATTTTGGACATTTTTTACCACATTCCGGTGGACAACATCAGTTAGAGCAGATGGTGGCTTCTTCTTCCTCCTCATCTAGAGCCGAATCTTTAGTACCTTGAACTCCACCCATGACCAACCAAATTAAGTTAAATTTTGATGGGTGCAGCATGAGCAACCCTAGACTGTCAGACATATGGGATTCAGGAATGAGCATGGGAAGATAATTATCAAAGCATCTAGGCAATTTTGGGCAATAGTCGTCAAAGCATTTATATACCAATCAGCATACATACTAATTGAGAAAACATAGTAATTCCCTTTATTAAGAACATTATATTTCCTCTCAAAACATGACAAATCATCATATCTAAAAGACATGAGTATTTTAAATATATTAATTTCAATATTTTCAAAAACAATACTAATATAATAAGTATTTAAATAGAGAAATTTCATATCAAAATTAGCAACTAAAGAAGGCTATAATTTTATATGACAAAAAATTAAGATAAAGAGTGAGTACAAGTGATAAAAGAACAAAGGTGAATCCATTGTTTTGTTTAATGTGCATGCACACATGAGAGAGAGAGAGAGAAGGGGAAAACTTTAAACAGTTTTTTTTATAAAGGTAAGGATTACCAAAAGAAGAGATATATAATAGAATGTATTGACAAACATATTAGTAAGATGTAACCATAGTAATGATATTATAATAGGTGTCTGCCTTGTGATTCTTGTGACCAAGGTTGGGTGCCTTGTTGCTATAAGTCAAGGCCTTCAGGTGAGGTACCCAACCAAGAGTGCCTAGTCACCTAGGTGACACTGGGACAATACCAGCCATGTATTCCAACAAATAGGCATTGGAATCTCCATAAGGGATTAACTGTTAATGACATTATAAGGACTAAGATAAGTAGGTCATCAAGTTATAGCAAATTGCAGGTGGAAGGTGACTGATTCAAAGGTGGTAGTTCTTGACAGTGTAGCCGGCCAGAGATAGGTGGAAGAGAAGAGAAGAGAAGAGAAGAGAAAAGAAAAGAGAGTTTGCAATGCAACAGTACTGCGGCGCCAGTGTTTATTTAATATATATATAGGGCGACAAAAATAACAAGGGAAAAGAACCTTGTGCCCCTGAGTACAATAACAGACATAACATAAATAAAAAACGAAATAAAAAAACACTTTAATTAGACAAACAGACCCTAACAACTGCAACTAAGTTATTCTAACATTATTCCAACACTCCCCCTCAAGTTGGAGCATAGATGTCAATCATGCCCAACTTGTCACACAAATCTTTGTGCCACACATGATGAAGACCTTTGGTGAAGATATCTGCAAGTTGCTCTTCCGAGTTGACATATGGTGTGCACACTTCTCCACTTTCAAGTTTCTCTCTGATAAAATGTTTGTCCACTTCAATGTGTTTCGTCCTATCATGCATAACTGGATTAGCAGCAATATTGATGGTTGGCTGCTTTATTGTCACAGTAGAGTGAAGTAGGATTGTTTACTGCAAAACCCAGTTCACCAAACAGATTTCTTATCCACATGATTTCCGCAACCCCATGAGCCATCGCTCTATACTCTGCTTCAGCACCGGATCTAGCCACCACAATTTGTTTTTTGCTTCTCCATGTGACAAGGTTTCCTCCTACAAAGGCACAATAACCACTGGTGGAGTTTCGGTCATTGACTGCTCCTGCCCAATCTGCATCAGTATATACTTCCACTTTTAAGTGACTGTGTTTCTGGAACAACAAACCAGCCCCAGGAAACTTCTTGAGATATCTCAAGATCCTCTCTGCAGCTTCAAGGTTAGTTGTCATCGGGCTATGCATGAATTGACTAAGGACACCCACTACATAGGCAATATCAGGCTTGGTCATAGACAAATACAGAAGTCTCCCCACAAGTCTCTGGAACTTTTTTACATCTTTCAAAAACTCTCCCTGACTGTCTCCCAGATGGTGATTAGGTTCAATAGGTGAATCAGATGGTTTTACCCCCAACTTGTCTGTATCTTCTAGTAGATCTAGTACATACTTCCGTTGGGAAATAAAGATGCCCTTGTGAGAGCGGGCAACTTCAATTCCAATGAAGTATCGTAAGGAGCCTAGATCCTTCACCTCAAATTTAGTGGCTAAGAATTTTTTTAGTCTCTGGATTTCAGCCTCCCAATCTCCTGTGATCACTATGTCATCCACATACACAATAAGAGCTGCAATTTTACCTTCACCTCTTTTTACAAACAAGGTATGATCTGATTGGCATTGTTTGAATCCCATTTGTTGGACTGCTACATGGAACTTACTAAACCAAGCCCGAGGTGATTGTTTCAATCCATATAGGGACTTTTTCAACCTGCACACCTTTTGTTCACTGCCTCTGGCACAGAACCCTGGGGGTTGGGTCATGTACACCTCCTCTTCCAAGTCACCATTCAAGAAGGCATTCTTGATGTCCAATTGGTGAAGATGCCAATCAAGATTTGCTACCAAGGAAAGGAGAATCCGGATGGAGTTCATCTTCGCTACAGGGGCAAAAGTCTCTGCATAGTCCACTCCATATACCTGTGTGAAGCCTCTTGCTACCAGTCTAGCCTTGTACCTTTCAATAGTTCCATCAGCTTTGTGTTTCACTGTGAACACCCACTTGCACCCCACTGGTTCCTTCCCCTCAGGAAGATCTACCAACTCCCACGTACCATTTTTATGTAAGGCATCAATTTCTTCCTGCATTGCATCTGTCCATTCAGGTTTTGACAAAGCTTCTGCCACGGTCTTAGGGATGGGAACACTGTCCACAGAAGAGAGGAAGGCACGGTACGAGGGTGAAACATGCTCATAGGACACAAAGTTAGAGATAGGATGATTAGTGGTACAAGATCTAACACCCTTTCTCTTAGCAATAGGAATATTAAGATCATTGGGGACATGTGAATCAACATTTAAAGGAGCAATGGGAGCAAGTGTACCCGGCTGATGAGACAGATTTGCCTCGGGTGAATCCGATGATGTTGGTTGCATAGTGTCCGGCTCCACGGCTCTTGAACTCTGTTGGCTCTTATGACGACGATGGAAAACCCGAAACGGAGGAGGATTGGGTAAAGGAGGTAGTTGAATCTGAGTCGTCGCTTGTTTCTCCTCAACCCTACTCTCCCCCTGAGGAGAAACCGAGAAGAACGGTTGACTCTCAAAGAATGAGATCAATGGAAACATAGTAGGCAATGGGATCATAGCAATGATACCCCTTTTAAGATGAGGGGTAACCAAGAAAAACACAAGGAATAGCCCGAGGGTCAAGTTTACCACGAGTAGGTGATAGGTTGTGGACAAAACAACGACACCCAATGACACGCATCGGAATGGTGGACAGCGGGGCTGTTGGGAACAGGAGCTGATGTGGGGCCTTATACTCTATTAGCCGAGAGGGCATGCGATTGATGATATATGTCGCACACAATACTGCATCCATCCAAAACTGTTTCGGCACATTCATATGAATCAGCAAGCCACGAGCAACTTCGAGTAGATGACGATTTTTTCGTTCAGCCACACCATTTTGTTGGGGTGTCCTAGCACAAGAGCTTCGCTGAAGTGACCCACTCGAAGCAAAGAACTTCGTGAGATCACTATGGAAATATTCCTTTGCATTGTCCGACTGGAAAATATGAATTTCCGTTTGGAACTGAGTGAACACCATGCGTTGGAAATCTTTCACAATTTGTGGCACTTCATCTCGAAATCGCAAAGGATAAACCCAAGTGTATCGAGAATAATCATCAATCAACGTAACAAAATACTTATAGCCAGCCGCAGTAGGTAGAGTAACAGGGCCCCAAACATCAGAATAAACAATATGAAATGGAAATTCAGATCTTTTATTTCTTAAAGGTAAAGAGCTTCTACAATGCTTACTCAACTGACAAGTTTGACACTGTAATTGACTCACTGACAAGGACTAAAAAATCTTTAGGAACATAACTTTTAACGACTCAAAAGAAAGATGACCTAAACGACTATGCCATAAATAGGCCTGACTCTCACTCGCCGAACTTGTGGACTCAATCGCCACTAGACCAGCATTATTCTCCAACACGTAGAGACCATCCACCATGCTTCCTCTACCAATCGTCTTCCCCGATGTCAAATCCTGAAACACACATGAAGACGGAAAAAAGGTGACTGAGCAGTTCAAAGAGTGAGTAATACTACTAATGGACAACAAATTAATAGGTAATTTCGGAACATGCAGGACATTTGGTAGAGTAAGGCCAAGTGGGAGAGATATGGTGCCATGGCCAGCTATGGTAGAAAAGGAACCATCAGCCAGTCTTACCTTATCTCTCCCAGAGAGAAGGTTATATGTCTGGAACAAATTTGACTTACCAGTCATGTGATTTGAGGCTCCGGAGTCAATAATCCAAGGTGAATCAGTAGTATGAGATGACACATGGAAGGATGTGGCATTACCTGATGTAGATGCAAATGAGGTAGAAGTAGGCCCAGAATCCACCTGGCGGAGAGTCCTACCATACAATTCCAAATGTTCACAGAAGGAATTGATAATATCTTCCTTAGGGTCAGAACAGGGATGCCTCTCCTGAGTTACGGAAGGACTAGTCTCTGTCGATGCCAGATTAGCTGAGTTATACCTTCTTTGATTCTGTTGGACTGGTTTCTTGCCCTGATCCGGTGCTGACTTCTTACCCAAATCCTGTGCCCATTTAGGTTTTCCATGGAGATCCCAGCATGTATCTTTAGTTTGTCGTGTCTTCTGGCAGTGAGTGCACCAAAGCTTGCTTTTATCTTCTGTTTTTTTCTAAGTGTCACCCCTTTTAAAACCACCTCCGACATTTGTATCTGAATTTCCCCGGACCGCTAGGGCAACTGACTCCCCTTCTACACCATTCATCACACTTCTTCTGCTTTCTTCTGACTGCACCAAGGCATACACCTCCTGGACTGATGGCAAGTCTTTACTACCCAAGATCCCTAATGGACTCATATGACCGATTCAGCCCTAGGAGAAAGGCAAACACACGTTGCTGTGATACAAGTGACTTATAGGCTTTTGCATCTTCATCACACTTCCAATTCACATTCTGATAGTGATCAAGTTCTTTCCATATTGATGTCAAATCAGAATAGTACATCGAGAGACTCCTCTCCCCCTGCTTGCAAGTAGAAGATTCCGCTTGTAGTTGATATATCTTGGCATAGTGTCTCTGTTTTGAATAAGTGGACTTCACTTGTTCAAATATCTCACAAGCAGTTTCAGCCCACATAAAGGTCTTCCTTACTTGTGGCAGCATTGAAACCAAGAGCCAAGACATCACCATATTGTTCTCTTGGTCCCACCTATCATGCTTAACACTTCCATACTTCGGTTCCTTTACTCTCCCATTGATGTATCCTATTCGCCCCCTAGCAGTGATATAGAGTTTTATCCCCCTAGACCACTCAAGGTAATTCAGACCATCGAAGGGAATGACAGCCATGGGAAAGCTCATATCCATTCCCCCACTCACTCCATTGTGGCTCCCTGAGATTTCTGAAGTAGCAGAATTCTCAGTCGACATGGTCAAGCAGTTACTCAGTCCCACACACCGGATTTAGGACCCTCCTTACTCCACAAAGCAATGCTCCACTCAGTTCACACCCACACACTAGGGTTTACCAACCAAATTGTGCACAAACTGTACCAAATTCTAGACAAAACTGAGGTAATAATCGGCAGTTTCAGACCTGCCTATCAGAATTCTAGAATGGCTAACAACCACTAATCAGCAGGAGAGATCCTTCTTGCTTATAGTCAACTCAAACCATTGAGAAGACAGGTCAGCATTGACCTACAGTTGTCTTAACACATCAACAGGATCACACCATCCAAGACAACTAGGGTTACACAGGTTCGATAGCATTCAGCCGCCCCAGATTCATAGGGTTTTCACTCAGCCCATGATCAAGGAGAGTAAAGAGGAGAAAAATAGAGGAAGAACTGTACCAGTCGTAGCTATTCTGTAGTCCAGAATCAGATTTCCTTTCTGCTAGCCTGTTCCACTAATCAGTAGGGTTGATCGATCTTCTCTTGACAGTAGGGTTGATCAATCTGCTCTCTTTTAATCAGTATTCCTGCTCCGATACCATCTTGACAGTGTAGCCGGCCAGAGATAGGTGGAAGAGGAGAGAAGAGAAGAGAAAAGAAAAGAGAGAGTTTGCAATGCAACAGTACTGGCGGCGCCAGTGTTTATTTAATATATATAGGGCAACAGAAATAACAAGGGAAAAGACCCTTGTGCCCCTGAGTACAATAACACACATAACAGAAATAAAAAACGAAATAAAAAACACTTTAATTAGACAAACAGGCCCTAACAACTGCAACTAAGTTATTCTAACATTATTCCAACAGTAGTGAATTGGAGGAAAAGGCAAGGGCCAGGGCAATGGCAACATCAATACATCTTGAGGGAGATTAGACATTTGACAAGGGAAGTAGATAGTAGATACCACCTCTTGGGTTCAAAGATCAGCAAATTGTTTAGCTGACAAACTAGCTAAACAAGTGGAGAATGGGATCATTTGTTTTGAGGTCACATGCATGTAGAAGGAATCTAAACAAGGGATTGGATTAGGCAGCTAAGGCCAGCCTATACCTTGCTTGGCATACTTTTACATATTCATTCTTTTGTTCTATTAATAAAATCTTTAAACTTATCAATCAAAAACAAACCAAAAAAAGGTTTCCCTGGAAAGTAACTATCAACCAATAAATAAATAAATTTGATGTGTGTTAAATCTCTATGCAGAAAAAATCTTGCATGTACAATATGGTGCACATGATAAAGAATCAGGGTTCCCTCCAATATCCATGCCTTTAAAGGCAATGCATAGTGAGGACCCTAGAGGATATACAAGGAGGAGGGCTTCCCACTTTGCCAGCCATTACAAGGTTTTGAAAAAAATAAAGAAAGAAAAAAAAAATCTGTCAGAGCATTATGCAGTGGATATATTAAGGTGTTTGTCAAGCACCTTCTGTGCTTTCTTGTACACATTTTTTCATCAATAAAGTGGATATATGCAGTGGATATGCATCCTCATTCTCATTACATCTATAAGAAAGTTTCATGGTTTAGGGAAATATGCCGAAGCGCGCTCAAGAGCAAGCGGAGGCTGCTCTCAAGCGCCTAACCAACAAGCGAGAAAACGTAAGGGCGCGCTAGTGAGGGGGGGTATTCAAAAAGGGGAGCCGCGGGTTCTTGCTTTCCTTGTAGGAAAGGTCTTGATTTGGTATGGCATTAGGGAAAACTTGTTATGGTTATGCGACTATATAGAAAAGGCGGGTGGGGCAATATGATGTTACAGGCATGATAAAGTAAATATCCAAACTTTTCTTCAGAATGATTGTAAGCAGAACAAGAAGTTATCTTCCAGAAACAGTATATTCGAATGTGCAGATAAATTAGGTAGCAATAAAAAGCAGTTAGAGTGGGGAAAAACAGATTGCAACAAACAATCGTTACATTTTAAATGGTAAAACAGAATTGCTAGAAGAAAAGAGCTAGAGGCTTGAACTGACCTGCAGATGAGCTCTTGCAACTAAATCAGGTTGGGACTTTTGAAATTGAACCACAAAACGCAGAATACCTTCTAACAATGGATCCATAGAGAAGGAACATATGGTGTCTAAATCATGCAGAAGCTTCTCAAAATACTTAATTACCTGGATAGAAACAGGATAGGGAAAGTTCAGATTAATGAAATTGCAAGTGTGTCCATAAATTAGATATACCACTTCAAGTTCTTACCTTTTTCCAGCTCAGAATTTTGATAGCACGTGGAGGAGTAGGAGCTGCTAATCTACTGTTTAGACTTGCGTCAAACCCAACAGGCTGACGACCAGAAGCTGTTGTGCTGTCTTCTATATCATTTTGACAAGATCCATATGCATTAAATCCAAGGAATTCCAATGAATTGTAAATGTAGGCCAGCTCCGACAAGCAGGAAGCTATATGTTTCCTCGCCAACTCAAAACCTCTCCCTTGAGGTTTTTTCATACACATGAGAACATGGTAAAAATGCTGAACAAATTGCAACCATAGTTAAATTTATTAAGAAAACAAGAAAATAGTCCAAGCTAACAAATTAACTACTAAGGTAGCAGAGCACAACAATATGAGACAGATGTCCTGAAACAAACACATAAGAATGCCCGAATCATCACAAAAAATAAACACAAACCAGAAAAGTCTAACTAAATAAAGCTGAAAGCAGAAGAAAAGTTTTGAAAACATATATAAGTAAGGAACAAAAGAGCCAGGAATAGAGAGGCACAAGTAGGGAGGGAAATCCAAGAAATCAAGGAATTATCTAGATGTTCGCCTAATCAATGCACTACTGAATAAAAAATGATGAAAGAATTTATAAACATTTGACAACAGGATCTAGCAATCCCTGTGGATGAAAACTGATGATTAAAATACTTTGACGCAGATATGTGTTCATATAAAGAGAACAGATGTTCTAGAATCTATCTCTGCAACATAACTGATAAGAGAAGAGCAAACACAGGGTAAGACCTTACGAAAGCGTAAACGGCACAGCAAAGCTTTGCAATATCCCTCTTCCAAGTCAAGATTAGTTTGTAATGGTTCTATATCTGCATTAGAATCGTTGATCTCACCATTAAAAGAATGAACAACCCAGAGTGTAACTAGTAAACAGACATTATGAGAGAAGTATGAAGGCCTATCAAATATTCAAGTTACAAGCTCAAACTCAATAAATTATAACAGGTCAAAGAACTAATAAAACAAAAACCATAAAAAATAGTCACTAATTATTTCTACAATATCTCCAAGCGAAGGAAGCAAGGTCAATGGGGGGATGAATGGGAAGAACGCATAGGTCTAAAGTTTGCCAAGGTCAATGGCTTCAATATGAGCATTTTCTCAGTTTCCATCTAATGTACAAAATTACAAATGTGGAGGATGCTTCTTATGCATTGCTTTCATAAGATGGCATGTGCAAGGTGGTGGTGCAACGCCATCTCAAAAATCAGAATCAATGGATATTTGCATGAAACGAGAGGGAGGAAAAACAAGCAACTATGGATGATTGCCATAAAACTTTGAGTATGCCAGCCACATGCGGCCACTGCATAAATACATTACAAGGTACCCAGGAGTCAGGGGGCCCCCATTCTAATTCTTCCATTGCCAATGAGTGCCAGTTCAGTCCACAACCTAGGAATCCATCACAAACAGTTCATATTGGATGCCAATAAACTTGCTTCCCTAATCTTGCTGAGATACTAGCAGCCCTTGAAGGGGTACAAAGGGTCAAGGACATGAATATTAATAAATTGATCATAGAAGGAGATTCTGAAATTGTGGTGAACTGGCTAAAAGAGGACAACTCTAGGCTCTGGAATTACAGCAATGAAAAGAGGAAATTTAAGTGGCTGACTAAGGACATTGAAATTCAATGTACATGGGTAAAGAGAAGTGCAAATTCATTGGCAGATGGTCTAGCTAGGCGAGGGGTGAACAGAAACTCTACATTTTGGGCTGTTCTGTAATTGCTTTACATTTTGGGAGTACATTGGTTGTATTCGGGAGTTAAGATTGTTTAGCTCCATTGCTTTATAATTTTCAATACTTTAATAAAAATAAATAAAATTCACTGTTATTGATAAAAAAAAAATCTTGCTTCTCTAATCAAAATGTCCAAGGTTTCAGGTCATTGTTTCTGAGACAGGGTTAGGCTTGTTGGGCTACTCTTAGGAGTGGGTTAATGGATCTTTTTTTAAGGTCTATGCTTTGGGTACGAGTTTTACAAGTCGGGCTGCTTTGTACATCAGAGGCTAATAGGTTTTCTTTTGGAGTTGGAGGCTAGGACGTATTTAATTTTCTAATCTTGTCCCCCCTCCTATGAAAACACTGTGTAATTTCTTCCTTTATGTCACGGGTACAATAACACGATCTTTGTCCTATATTTTCTTTCTTGGATCCCAGATATCTTAAATTACTAACCTAGTTAATCTGTTTATTCAGTTTTTGCATATTACGATTTATTCTTCAAGTAAACCTCTTATCTTCCTTGTGGAGACTGCAACAGATTGATCTATTATTTAGGCAGTTCCGCATTCCTTTTTCTTTTTGGTTTTTGACAGTTCAGCATAACTTATCCAAGTAACTTTATGTTAGATTTTGTCCAATCCAAAGGGGTTGTCTTCAGTGTTTTGATTGTCATAATCAATGATCAGTTGACCACATAACCAGATGCACTCAAGCTGCATTCCCTACTCTATGACCTTCATATGAAATCTCTTCACTGTACAATAAGGATGATTTCAAATGATAGACATTTTGGATCATGGCAATCCAAGTGGTGTACCAATAATCAGAGTTTGATGACCATGCATGTATTCACAGGTATGGGACAATAGGCAAAAGTTACAGAGGTTAAAAGCATAGAAATCAACAAAGATGTGTCTTAGCACAGTTGTTGATTGCTCAAATATCTTCAAGTACATAGTCAAATGAAATGGAATTATTTTTTCTTTGGCAAGAGCCTAATAAACTAGAATATCATAAACAAAAATCAACAGTTGAAAAATAGTTACTGGTAAAAAAACCTACTCTCTAATATCCCTTTTTTAGATGAAGATGCTTTACAAGCACGCAATTGCCGAGAAATTGTTTCCTCCACCGCATTTAGCATTGAAAGACATTTCTCATCTCCCTCTCCTTTCAAAGGTAAGCCATAAGCCATTGTAAAGAGATCCTCTTCCTACATAAGAGACAAGCAAGGCCAAAATTTGCATTTAGCAACCTAATCCTCATCAATTTTGCCTAGAAATAAAAAAGTTGGAAAAAGAATTAAGAAAAATAATGTACCACATGGGTATGGATCCAAATAAAAGAAAAAACAATTTTTAACCAGGAATATTTTGGTGGAAGAGGATTCTAGGATGATGGTTAACGGTTTAGTTCAGAGCAACTCAGGAACATAGAGGCACAGAGACAGAAACTTATTAAGAGATATAAGAACACTAAGTAATGCCAAGAGTACAGATATACTGGATTCCAAGAGAAAGGAACAACCTGGCAGATTCTTTAGCTAAAAAGGGGGCAAACAGGGGAGATTATTAAGGGTGATCTATGGGAGGTTTTTTGAGGAATTTCATGAAGAAGGAGAAATCTCACCTGGAACAAATGCAACCTTCATTGTCTTGATACCCAAAAGAAAAGATGCAGAAACCACAAAGGATTTCAGGCCCATTAGTCTTGTAGGAAGCTTATATAAAATTATTGCTAAAGTCCTAGCAAAGAGACTGAAGACTTTGATAGATCCTAGGCAGATAGCCCACCATCAGATTACCAGGCTCATACTGTTCAGGAAACTCAGGCCCACACAGGTCGTGAAGTCCATGCAGCACCAGTAGTGGCCCATGCAAACCAGTCCTCAAAAATAGGTGTAAACTTGAAAAATTAGAGAGAAAAATGAGGAAGAAAAGTAAGAGCAGCATTACAAGAGAAGAAGACGAAGAAAAGAGGAGGAAGAAGGAGAAAAGGTTTGAATAATCCTTCCCTTTCTTCTCTAATCCCTTTTACTAAAAATTAACGTTAAAATAATTACAAGTATGCCCTTAAGTGGGCAGCCAGCTAGGCAGTAACATAAAGAGATCAAACAAAAAGAAATAACAGGCCCATTAGCTAACAGGAAAATAGAAAAAAAAAATATTACAAGAGAAGATACTAGGACCCATTCGGCCCAGTCTCTTTACACTCCCCCTCAAGCTGAGCATAGATGTCAATCATGCCCAGCTTGCTTATATAATGTGTCATTTTCCCTCTCGAAACTCCCTTGGTCAAGATATCAGCCAATTGTTCATCTGATGTGATGAATGGCAAACAAACTTCTCCTGAGGAAACCCTTTCCTTTATAAAATGTCTAACAAACTTCTCCTGAGGAAACCCTTTCCTTTATAAAATGTCTAACAAACTTCTCCTGAGGAAACCCTTTCCTTTATAAAATGTCTAACAAACTTCTCCTGAGGAAACCCTTTCCTTTATAAAATGTCTAACAAACTTCTCCTGAGGAAACTCTTTCCCTTATAAAATGTCTATCAGTCTCAATGTGCTTAGTTCTATCATGTTGAACAGGATTATGTGCAATATTGATAGCTACTTGGTTGTGATAGTAGAGCATCATTGGCTTCTCATAGTCAACCCTCAATTCTTCTAAAAGGGATTGTAGCCACAGTAATTCTGACATACCATGTGTCATTGCCCTGTATTCTGCTTCAGCTGAGGATCTAGCAACTACAGACTGTTTCTTACTCTTCCATGACACAATGTTCCTAGCGACCAGAGCACAATAACCTGAGGTGGATCTCCTATCATCGATACATCCTGCCCAATCAGCAACAGTGAAAGCTTCCAGCTTCATGTGTCCATGTTTGGCAAATAGAATAAATTTCCCTGGAGTACCTTTCAAGTAACACAAAACCCTTTCTACAGCAGCTAAATGAGTACTGTAGAGAACACTGATGTGAGCCCCACAGCTGTCGTCCCCACTGTGTTCGTAGGACAGTATGTGTAATTATTTGTTTCAGTCATGGTAGTGTTAGTTGGTGGTCAGTTTGTTATTTCAGTTTTTTATTTGTTTTATTTGTCATGTAAGTACTAAGGGCAGATCTGTCCTTTGCCTATGTATTGAACATAACCTATAAATACTAAGAGAGAGGTAGTGGCAGATCATTCTGAATCTGTCCCTTCTTTCAACCTTTGTTTCTCCAGTTCTTCTCCTCTCTTTTCTCCCTTTCTCTTCTTTTCTTCTATTTTTCCTAATCTGAAATCTATTAGGGTTCAAGGCTGATTGTAGTCTTCATCGCCTACTTGGTATCAGAGCTTATCTATCTAGGGTTTCTCATGTGAGTCTAGTCCAGCCGACCACATGAGAACCATCTAGGGCTGGAAGTTTATGAAGAAGTATACGTTGGCTGATTCTTGGAGGTTACTACAAGAGGTTCGCAGCTGTTGAAGACTTGCCACGGCTTGCAGAGTGTTGGTAATCAGGAAGAATCAGAGAAGGCTAGGGTTCAAGCAACCTTGGAAGGTAGCGAACAACATTCTCTAGGTAAGTCTTATCTATTTTCTAGAGACTGCTATCAGTTAAGATAGGTTGGACCTATCTAGAAGGAGCGGTCGAACTGTTTTAGGGTTTTCTCTCAGTTCTAGGGTTTGATATTTACCTTGTGGCAAACCTTTCTGTTGGGCCAAACTCTTGTTATCCTCTTGGAAGTGCTTGTTTTAGGGTTTTCTCCCAGAGGTGATCAGTTTTAGGGTTTCACATTGACCCTACGACAAAACCTAACTGTACGGACTGCTTGGAAAGTGTGGCTGAGCACTTATTTCAGAGCTGCGATTGAAACCCTAATTCTGTTCCAGCATCTCGGATTGCTCTCTAAGCTGGTTTCAGACCTGTTTTTTGGTTTCGAGCTCTTTTAGGGGGTGAAAACTTGTACGAACTGCTTGGTACTATGATTGTCGATTGGTTTCAGATCAAATTTATACTAGTTTCATGCATATACCGTGATTACAGATTGGTTTCAGATCAGACCTGCATTGATTCCATACTGATTTCTGATTGTGATCGACTGTCCAAGTGCTGTTTTCTATTGTAGTAACCCTAACAGTTCGTACCTACTGGTTCTTGACCAAAGATGGAGTTTAAAAATCAGGGAGAAGGTAGTCTTGGGAACAGCAGTTATGGCAGCATATTTGAAACTGAGTTTCAGATTACAACTGTGAGATTTGAAGAGTCTGCTTTGTGAGTCCGGTTATGCTTTGGCATAACCGATTAGGTCATTTATCTTTCCGGTCCTTGAAGAGTCTACTTCTTACTTTATTTGAGTCTGTTGAGTTGCCAAGTTGAGATGTGAGAGTTGTGAGCTTGCCAAACATTGTAGAACATCTTATTCTTTGAGTAATAAAAGGAGTAATTATTCTTTTGATATTGTGCACTGATGTTTGGGGGCCATATCACATCCCTTCTATGGGTGGGTACGGATATTTTCTGTTGTTTGTTGATGGCCATACCCGTTTTTCTTGGGTCTACCTTATGCGTTCTCGAGATGAGGTTCTTGCTCTGACCCAAAACTTCCATCAGATGATTCTAACCCAGTTTGGGGCCAAGATCAAAGTTCTTAGATCTGAAAAAGACTACTTTGCTAAGCCATTGACCTCTTACCTCCTTCATCATGGAGTTATTCACCAGAGCACTTGCCCTCATACACCATAGCAGAACGGAGTTGCCAAAAGGAAGAATGGGCACATTTTAGAGGTAGCTAGAAGCATTATGTTTACCTCCAATGTACCTATTCGCTTATGGGGTGATGCCATCCTCACAGCAGTATATCTCATTAATCGGGTTCCTTCCCAGGTTCTTGATATGAAAACCCCTTTTTCCCTTCTATACCCAAACGTGGAGTTGTTTACCATTCCCCTTAAAACCTTTGGTTGTACCTGTTTCGTTCAGCTTCTCAGGCCCCATCATTCCAAGTTTGACCCTAAGGCCTCCAAATGCATTTTCCTCGGCTATGCACAAGCTCAAAAGGGTTATTGCTACTATGATCCTGTTTCGGGGAAGAAGTTTGTCTCCATGGATGTCACCTTCTTTGAGGAGACACCCTTTTATCCTAGGGTTTCTCCTCAGGGGGAGAGTAGTGAGAGTGGGGGTGGTCTTTTTCTTCAGGGGGAGTGCAGTGGGAGTGGGGCTATTCCTTTACCTATTCCATTTGGGTGATGAAGGCTGTAATGGTGAGGGTGGTCAAAGGGATCAGGAGTTGAGAGTCTATCACAGGCGATGCAGGCAGGTTGATCCCAGTCATCGGCAGTTCAAGCCAGCTCCAGTTCATTCTGCAGCTCCAAATCCAGGTATTACAGTCCCAGAGCCCACTGAGACACCTTCCACTATTCCTTTACCTCCTACGGATGACCTTGACCTCCTTATCGTCGTCCGCAAAGGCAAAGGGCATTGCACCACATCTACAGCTCACTGCATTTCCCAGTTTTTATCCTATGATCGCCTATCTCCCTCTTACCGGTCCTATCTCACTTCCATTGCCAATGTCCCTATTCCAAAAACAATGCATGAAGCCTTATCAGTTCCAGAGTGGAAAGATGCAGTGCAAGTTGAAATGGATACCCTGTTGAAAAATAATACTCAGGCGCTATTTGACCTACCCAAAGGAAAGAAACCGGTTGGATGTAGATGGGCATTTGCTGTGAAGCATAATGATGATGGCTCCATTGAAAGGTACAAAGCCTGGCTGGTCGCAAAGGGGTTCACCCAGAATTATGGTATGGACTACTTGGAAACCTTTGCCCCAGTAGCCAAGATGACCACCATTCGAGTTCTGTTATCCCTTGCAGCAAGTCATTCTTGGCCCATGTTCTAGATGGATGTTAAAAATGCTTTTCTGAATGGAGACTTACAGGAAAAGGTCTACATGCAGTTGCCTCCTGGATTCTATGATACAGAGACAGGTAAGAAGGTTTGCCGATTGAACAAGGCATTGTGTGGTTTGAAACAGTCACCTAGAGCCTGGTTTGATAGATTCAGACTAGCCCTTGGAAAATTCGATTATGTACAGATGATATTGTAGTGACAGGAAATAATAGTAGTGAGATTGAGTCCCTCAAACAGCTCCTTCATCAAGAGTTTGAGGTGAAAGATCTTGATACACTACGGTATTTTTTGGGTATTGAGGTTGCTAGATCTAAACAAGGGATCTTTATCTCTCAGAGAAAATATGTTCTAGATCTGTTGGCGGAAACTGGAAAGTTAGATGTTAAGCCTACTGATACACCCATTGAACAGAATCACAAGATTAGTGCAGAGGGCGGGGAGCCTCTTGAAGACAAAGTTATGTTCCAACGGTTGGTTGGAAAGCTCCTATATCTCTGCCTCACTCGGTCAGATATCAGTTATGCAGTTAGTGTTGTCAGCCGGTACATGCATTCCCCTAGAACTACTCATCTTCTTGCGGCAGAGAGAATATTAGCATACTTGAAGAGATGCCTGGGTAGAGGTATACTGTTCAAGAACAATAATCACATGAAGGTGGAGGTCTACACAGATGCCGATTGGGTTGGGAGTGCTGATGACAGGAGGTCTACCTCTGGATATTGTGCCCTTGTGGGAGGTAACCTTGTCTCTTGGAGGAGTAAGAAGGAGAGTGTTGTTTCCCGCTCTAGTGCTGAAATTGAGTACAGGTCAATGGCTAACGGAGTGGTTGAAATCCTATGGCTGAGATCACTACTTGAAAAGTTAGGTGTTGATTATGAGAATCCCTTAATCTTGTATTGTGATAATCGAGCGGCTATTAATATAGCCCACAATCCGGTGCAGCATGACATAACTAAACACATTGAAGTTGATCGACATTTTGTGCGAGAGAGGGTCTAATCACAAGAAGTGTCTCCCATATATCACATCCAACATGCAGCTCGCAAATATCCTCACCAAGGCAGTACCAAGGAAGAAGTTAGACGCAGACCTATCCAAGTTGGGAATGATAAATATCTATTCCCAACTTGAGGGGGAGTGTAGAGAACACTGATGTGGGCCCCACAGCTGTGGTCCCCACTGTGTTCGTAGGATAGTATGTGTAATTATTTGTTTCAATCATGATAGTGTCAGTTGGTGGTTAGTTTGTTATTTCAGTTGTTATTTATTTCAGCTTTTTATTTGCTTTATTTGTCGTGTAAGTACTAAGGGCAGATCTGTCCTTTCCCTATGTATTGAACATAACCTATAAATACTAAGAGTGGCGGCGGCAGATCATTCTGAATCTGTCCCTTCTTTCAACCTTTGTTTCTCCAGTTCTTCTCCTCTCTTTTCTTCTACTTTTCCTAATCTGAAATCTATTAGGGTTCAAGGCTGATTGTAGTCTTGATCGCCTACTAGTATCTCTGGGAGAATGCATAAATTGACTAATAACACTTACTGCATAGGAAATGTCCGGCCGAGTCATGAAAAAATATAACAACTTCCCAAGCAGTCTCTGAAACACCCCCTTATCAGATAAAAGGTCATCATCTGTAGCAGAAAGCTTATGATTGGGATCAATAGAAGTGGAGATTGGTTTAGCTCCAAGTTTACCAATCTCAGCAAGGAGGTGAAGGACATATTTACGCTGAGAAATGAAGATACCACCCTTAGATCTAGCAACTTCAATGCCCAAAAAATACCGAAGATCTCCCAAATCCATGATCTCAAATTCAGAGTTAAGATATCTTCTGAGTTTACTGACCTCTTGAGTGTCATTACCCGTGACCACAATATCATCAACACAAACTATCAAAAAGGTCACCAGAGGGCCATTTCTCTTCAAGAACAGGGTATGATCAGATTGAGTTTGTGTGTAACCAAAGGAGACAAGAGCAGCCCTGAACCTCTCAAACCAAGCCTGAGGAGACTGTTTGAGACCATAAAGCAAACTAACAAAGCTGGTGTCCTTGCTTTTAATTTGGTTAAGTTACACCACACCCCCGAAGAATTAGCTTTGTCCAAACTCCAAAAAAAAACTAGTATCGTACAAATTAAGCAAGAAACGAAAAGCTTCGCACTTCTCCAACTCCAAAGACGAGCAATCTACACGCGAGCACAAACAAGATAAACCACTTCGTATATCCAACTCCCGCTTCTCTGATTCTGCCCAAACAAACAAAAAACAAAGCTCGAGCTTGAATCCAACAAAAACCCACAAAACGCAAAAGAATAATAAATATAAATAAGAATAACTCATCAACAAAATCAGACTCTTCTTATGCAGACGGCAGATCTCTCTTACCCTTGTTTGAATCTCAGAAGAAAAAACCAAATCTCATCAAAGCTAAAGAGAATATTTGATCACTCTCTCTCTCTCTCACTCCTCTCTTTTTATCCTACACGCCATCTTAAGGTCGGTCAGCGATAGGCTTAACTGGGCCACCGCAGCCTCTCTCTCTCTCTCTCTCTTGTAATTTTTAGTAGACCAAGCTGGTGTCTCTTCTCTTTTTATGGCTTATTAACGATGGAGACTCCTCTTATTCTAAGTTGGTGAGAGATTGACTGACGGAGGGGGGGGGGACAGACTAATTTTTCAAAAATAAATAAAATAAAGAACAGGTAAAAAGGAAAAAATATTAAAAGATGGGATGTTTCAGTTTCACTTCACGTGACGAGAGAGAGAGAGAGAGAATCTTGATTTCTTCAAAAAAAAAAGGTCTCTTGCCTTTATAACCCTTGATCAGGAATAAATGATTAAGACATAATTGCAACCTTTGCATGAGAAGTGCAGAGCAGATATTTATATTTTTATATTACATATATTAAGCATGCAGAAGAGGGAAAGGGTTGACCTCATCACGTTTGTCGAGGTCGTGTTACGGTCACGTCCGTGATACCTGTCTCTGGTTCACGGTGAACTCTCTCTCTCTCTCTCTCTCTCTCTCTCTCTCTCTCTCTCTGCACCAATCTCCATCCATTCATAAGAAGTATGAGCAAAGAGTTGCAGCGAGGGCGTTTGGTACTGGACAATTCTTGGTATCGTGATGTTGATTTTGATGATGGTGATGATGAGGACGATGCTTGATGAATGGACCCAACACCAACGCGGTTTCTCCAGACAAAGATTCCGATTCCACTCTGCTCGCTCCATCTATGATCTATTCCTCCCATGTTGGGTCACTCTACTCATGAGTACACGCTACTCACTACTAGGATCAAATTTCAAGTGTAAATGGTAACGACATTTGCCTCACTGCTATTCTAGCTATACTAACCAATTAGTTGCAGTGAACCAGGGCTTATGTTGGCAGTCCACGTGTCCAATCATCTTTTTGAATTTCGATGAAGAAAAGATTAATTCTTACTAATCTATCATCATCCATCGGCTCTTTTAATTTGTTTACAGAAAGAAGAACCAAGTAGCAGTTTTATTCCTTGATTTTTCATTTAAAGTACTAGAATCCAACATTATCACCACGTGATACTATTGAGAAATTATTAATTAACCTCTTAATTAATATTGATCAAATCATCCTAATTATAATAACCAAATATTCCAATCCAAGAGTAATTGCCTAGGGTCTATAGAGATCTAGAGAGGAGGGGGACATGACCCAGCAGCCCTCACCGCTCATGGAGAAGAGAGAAGCATAGATGTTTGTGAGACTTACTACTGCTTAATTACGGGTTGAAGCCCAACTGGTACGAACACTGGCCATTACCGGTTCCAAATGAAGAATTACTAGTACAAAAGCTGGAGACTGGAGGGGACTGTAGCTAGGTAGGGAGAAGATAAACAATAACGAACAAAGAATTGAATATTTTCATTTTGATATCTATAGCAGCTCAGAGAGAGAGAGAGAGAGAGAGAGTGATGGTCGTCTCTGCAATGTGCAGCAGCCAGCATCCCAGCTGACTTTGAGTGGAACAGCCGCTTCCATTAACAAATAAAGTCATAGGCAAGCAAGAAGTGAGACCGATTTATAAAAAGAAAAGATGAACAACAGAGCTGGTACATTAGTTTATTCAACTGCTTTTGGCTCCATGCATTCGGAGCTTCCTCTGGAACCACCGATGCTTTCTCCCCTCTACCCGATTCCCCAACTCTTTTACAGTTTTATTACAAAGTATACATTAACACAGAACCCACACAACCCTAAGTTTTCCATCCATCCATCCATCCATCAAACCCTAATTCTCACTCAACGAGGGTGAGGGTGAGGCTGATTTTATACTTGATTTTTGTAATTTACTGTCCGACCAGACACGATGTCCCTCGCACCCATCCACCGCATAGATTCTCATCCTCCCAATGCACATAGCGAGTAGACTCTCCTTCTCTCTTTTCTCTCTCCCTTTTTTTATTCCTCTAGGGTCCTATTTGGTCTCCTTGGGGAATAAATATAATCACTATTTATTCTTATTATTATTATTTGGTAAATAAATTAGGCTTTTTCTAATGCGTCTTAACATAGATTTTCAAGAACCCTAGCTACAATACTTAAACCTATACGGACATAAATGGATAGACATATATAGATCATTGATAGATGGGTTTAGCCATTACTATTATTTTTTCTATTTTTTATTTTACAAGAAAAGTACGGTCTTGCTCCATTATTCAGCTCTAATTCCACCTTAGTACTGTCAATTTTAAATATGCAAGAAGATGCCTCCTTTTGATTCACGTAAGTATTTTATAATAAAACATTTTCATATTTTTCAAATTTAAAAAAATATGATGAACTCAATATAAGAGATTAGACAGGCTGGTCATATGGTCTGATGCACCGGAATCAATAATCCAAGGGATTTTATGATTACCTGGAATTGAAGTATGATTTGTAGAAGCACGAATACCTGAGTGAGCAAATGCAGATGATGATGATGTGTTATTGGAAGAGTAAGATGAAGAAACAATAGCTTCCAAGTGACTTAGCAGCCTCCCATACTTTTCAAAATCCGCGTTCATTGCTGCCAACTGCTCGATGGTTGATTTTTCTTCACTCTCCTTATTTCCTCCTTCAGGTACCGTAGCAACATTAGTTGTCTTAGGCTTTCCTACCTGAGTGCCCTTCTTAGAATTGTTGTTATTCTTAAACCTATCAGGATGAAGCTTCCAGCAAGTGACCTTTGTATGCCTTGGTTTCTTGCAATATTCACATATCTGCTCCTTTTTCTTAGTAGGACCCTTTGGCTTTATTCCAGCATGTGCAAAGTATTCTGTAGGTGGACTCTGTAACTGAACTTGTCACCTACTCTCCTCACTGCTTATCATAGTGTATGCCTGGGAAAGAGTAACCTCATCTTTGGTCAGGATATTTTGCCTAATGTTCTCAAACTCAGGGTTGAGTCCAGTAAGAAATTCAAACACCCTATTTCTCTCCACCAACTTCCTATACATTTCAGCATCATTCTTACTCTCCCATACAACTGTCTCCATAACATCAATTTCTTGCCAAAGGGATTTCAGTATAGAATAGTAGATTGCTACACTCTTCTCCCCCTGTCTTAGGTTCTTCACATCACTTTTCAACTTGTAGACTCTGGCTACATTCAACTTCTGTGAATAGGTCTCAGTAACACTGTCCCATATCTCCTTAGCGAAGATATCCAGTGATAATGCTGACTTATATGAGGTTGCATAGAGTTGACCAACCATCCAATGACTCTATAGTTCTCCTGCATCCATTTCTCCAATTCAGGGTCTGTCTCTTCGGGTTTCACTTTACTACCTGTGATACCCGAGTTTTCCTCTACTACAAACATAAATTCTTATAGGTTGTGCCCAAGCAAGATAATTTGTCCCATCTAGCTTGATTGTGGTCACACCAGTCAAAACAGAATCTACCGAGCCAAGGCCAGATACCGGCACTTGCTTGAACTCACTTCCGTGTGGCTCCTTTAATCAAACGAAAATCAAAGAACCAGAAATTTGGTCTATATAAACTTACTTGAAGTCAAACCAGAACCCAGATGCTTGAAAACTAGGGTTTTACTCCGTCCAACTATTGGAGAGGAAGGGAGAAGATGCAGTCGCTCCTACCAGAGCTTCTCAATCTCTTCCAAACCTGAACTGCCCTCCTTTAGGAGTCAAAAGACACCTCTCAGGCACAAAGCGCCACACCCAAAGCTTCACCTTTACCTGTACCTTCGAAAATCTCTAGTCGGCTAGGGTTTTGGGCAGCAATAGAACAGCACCACTTCTTGGCAATATCCAGCCGAATTTAAACTCTCCAAACCCTCTACCAACTAGGCCGGAGATCCTCTGAGCTATAGAGAACCTATGTCTCCACACACTCTCTTAATCTAAGGGTGTATGGGAAAAGAGGAAGAAGAAAAGAAGAAAGAAACCTGCTCTGATACCAAGATGTAAACCAGTCCTCAAAAATAGGTGCAAACTTGAAAAAATAGAGAGAAAAAGGAGGAAGAAAAGTAAGAGCAGCATTACAAGAGAAGAAGATGGAGAAAAGAGGAGGAAGAAGGAGAAAAGGTTCGAATAATCCTTCCCTTTCTTCTCTAATCCCTTTTGCTAAAAATTAATGTTAATATAATTACAAGTATGTCCTTAAGTGGGCAGCCAGCTAGGCAGTAACGTAAAGAGATCAAACAAAAAGAAATAACAGGCCCATTAGCTAACAGAAAAATAGAAAAAAAAATATTACAAGAGAAGATACTAGGACCCATTCGGCCCAGTCTCTTTACAGTTTACAACCGCAGGCCACATCATGACCACCCACATGCATAGCTCGTGGTAATGATGAGTCGATAAGTAAGAAAGCCTATATAAGGCCTATGGGCAGAACGGAATGGACAGAAAATCATAACCAACATATTCTTCTCCCTCTTTCTCTTCTTCTCTTCTCACTCAATTCTGTTTCTTTTCTAGAAGAAGGAGCTCCCTCGAAGAAGCTCTGTTGACCAAGAGTCTATCAGACTTGTCTACCCCTAGTGATCTCCCAGTTCCAAAGAGCCTTTGTTGATGGAAGGCAAAATGTGCATCAAATTTTAGTGGCAAATGAGTGTGGAAGAAAAGAGAAAGAAAAGAGAAAAGGGTTTGATTTGCAAATTAAACCTGTAAAAAAGCCTATGACTTGGTGGATTGGGGCTTCCTTCTTGGTGTGCTAGAAGCGATTGGATGGGGAGAAAAATGGACAAATTGGATCAGAGGATGTATCAGTTCAGTACATTTCTCAATCATGATAAATGGGGTTACTAGACTTTTTCCTAGCCAAAAGAGGTTTGAGACAAGGAGACCCTATATCCCCCCGTCTTGTTTACTCTAATTGTAGAAATCCTAAGCAGAATGATCATCAAGGCTAAGTTGGGGAGGAGAGGTCTGACAGATAAGAAAAAGGAAAGGTGGGTATGGGTGATTACCAAATTTTACAAAAATGGAATTAAGAGGAGAGATGGACGAACAGAAGAGGATCATGTCGGGAGTCAAGCTTCTTCTATAGATGAAGGTGAGGGTCGATGCGCTTAGGCTGAAAGAAATACAGCGGTGGTTTGTATCACACCGGAAAATGGAGTTCCTGAGTCGGCACTCAAAGAAAAAGGGAACGATTTGGGTTCAGTAGAACTACTAGCTTCTAAGGAAATTATCCCCGACGAGAGTGGGGGGTTGGAAGAGGGGGCTGAGGAAGTTGGGGAAGGAGGTACTGACATCTTTGCGGAATCTGAGATTGGGGAAGTGCAGGAGGAAAAGGATCAAGAGAAGATGAAGACAATGTTGGTGATCAGGGTGATCAGGATGAGAACCACATTGAAGACGCTTTTCATTTTAAGGAGGTGAAGGTTGGAAGGTTGGGTGTTGACTTGGGTTGAAGAAGCAAGAGTGAACAGAAAAATGAGTTGTTCAATGGAGTGAATGGCAAGAAATCATGCAGCCTAAGAAACCCTAATGTAGTGCATGTGACGAAAATCTTCTCTAGGTTGAAGCTTGGTCTGGCAGGGGCAGGACCCACAAAAAACTACAAATGGTTTTACGAGAGAAGGAAAAGAGGCAATTTGTCTCCTGGAGATGAATCTAAAGGAACGACGATGAAAGTGCGGTCACTGGATTCTCATTCGGACAAGGATGATCAAGTCAACAAGGAGGGTGGTGAGGGTCCAGATTCTAGTACAAGCATGAAGGTGCAAAGTAATGAGTTTAAGGGTATTGCTTCAAGCAGTGTGACTCTCCAACAGTTAGTAGACAGAGAGGTGACGATCCGAAAAAGTTTGGGTCTCTGTTTTTTGGGTGGTGAAGAATTTACTAGGAGGGCCTTCGAGGAGTTTGAAAGGAGAAAAAGAGAAGAGAAGTTAAAGAAGAAAGCTTTGGTGAAAGGAGGCAAAGTTTGGGACGAGGAATTTTCAGATCAGGAGGATGAAATTGTGGATGAAGATTAAGCCTCTCTGCCAGGTTTTTTTCCAAGGTTTTTAGCTCGAGTCTGGTTTAGTTTGAGTCTTTGGTATGTAAGTTGCCTGTCATAGAAAGATTTTGGAAGAAACTGGCTATGTGGAAAAGGAATTATATCTCTTTAGGGGGTAAAATAACCTTAATCAAATCCACATTAGCAAACCTGCCCATTTACTATCACTCCACCTTTAGGATACCAGTCAAAATGGCTAAGCGACTTGAAAAAACTATGAGGAACTTCCTTTGGGAGTCGGGGAATAAATTGATAAAAGAAAGGATCACTTGATAAAATGAGAGCAGGTATGTAAATCAAAGGAACAGGGTGATTTAGGTATCAAGAATTTGACAAAGAGGAATACAGCTCTGCTAGGGAAGTGGCTTTGGAGATTCCCCTTAGAAGGAGATAGGTAGTAGCGCAAGGTCATTGAAAGCAGAAAGCATACATGGCTTAGAGGAGAATGGCTGGGATGCAAAGTTGGACTCATACATCTTCAAGATCCCCTTGGAAAGCAATAATTTAGGTACTTTCTTCCATTCTTAATCCCATCTGCTTTGATGTGGGTGTAGGAATAAAATCCATTTCTAGGAGGACCTCTGGGTTGGAGATATGCCCCTCTGTCAATAATTTCCAACTCTTTACACCCTTTCAGACTATAAATTATAACCTGTCTCCAAATTTGGTGCAACATCCCAAAATGGGATTAATTGGGATTTTGGGTTCAGGAGAGGGTTCAGGGCTCTAAATGTGATTCATTCATCTCTTTGCTTGTGTCTTTGGAAATTGTGTTCTTAAACTAAAATCCACCTGATGTTAGGGTATGGACCCCCTCCCCCTAATGGCTATTTCTCTTGTGTTTCCTTCTTTAACCTTTTAATCAACTCCACTTCCAAAGGGTTGGCCTTCCCAATGAAAGAAATTTGGTGTAAACCCATCCCACCCAAAGTTCAAGCTCTGTGTTGGGAAGTATTCCTTGGTAAGGTTAACACCTATGACATCCTACAGAAAAGGAGGCCCTATTCTTGCCTATCTCCTCACATGTGTGTATTCTTTATAAGGTTTGTGGAGAATCCATTTCTCACTTATTAATCTCCTGTCCTCTTGTGTCTTGTATTTGGGAATATTTTTGTTCTCTATTTGGTTGCAAATGAGTCCCTCCACAAGAAGTGGTAAGTTTATTCAACCCCAATTTCCTAAGGCTCAAAAAAAGAGAGGAAAGATCATGTGGAGGATAGTAAGAGTTGTTGTGGACCTTGTGGTGTGGATAATTTGGGAAGACAGAAATTGCTGAATAACTTAGTTTATTTTAAGTTTAGTGCCGCAAGGGCACCTTTGTAATTTCCCTTTTCTTTTTTTCTGTATGGTCGCCCTAGTACAAATACTAAATAAACTGGCACTGCCAGTTGACTTTTTGCCTCTCTCAATTCTGTTTCTCTTTTCTCTCTTCTCTCTTCTCCTTCTCTTACTCTGTATTCTGGAATCATACCATCTCAGCACCAAGAAAACATGGTATCAGAGCAGCAGATCCAATCTTAGGACCAGGACGGCGCTTCTTTCCTTTTTTGCCTATTGGTGATTGAATCAAAGAACAAGATCTCTGGTGGACATGTGAGGAAGCTCACTGCAAGATAGTTCTTTTCTCTTCGTCGTGAGCCCAGAAATTATCAGGGGGGAGAAAAAATCGAATGTTGTGAGTCAGTTTCAAATGCTGTGAGTTTTCTTTATTTTTCTTCCTCAGTTTTGTGGATCGAACTGATCCTTTTGTACCCAGATGAGTGGATTATGTGGGTCTATAAACCTGCGGCTGGTGTGAGAGTGTCTTCTCTCAATGTATGTGGATCAAGCGATCCTTCTTATGCCCTGAAAGGTGTTATTTCTTCAAGACTGCAGATCTGTAACTGCTGTGACAACATTTTATTTACTTCTTCTATTCATATTGAACCTAAGTTGTTGTGTGAAAGCTGATTTATTGCTAGAGGGAATGGTCAGACTTGTTTCTTTGATATACCTTACACATCTGAAATGGTGTGTGATCAGTCTAGAATGGTTCAGTAGGGCCGAAATCTGAGAAAAGTAATGGTGTGTGACCAGCTTTGATTTCTTTGTGTGAGAACAAGCTTTCTTGTGTCCAGAAGTGTGGCTGAACTGAGACTGCAACCTGTTTTTTGACAGTACTGTGAGTCTGAACTGAACTGAAAACTTATTCTCAAGCTGGATTGTGACTGATCAGATTCAGCTTCTCTGTCTTCTGAAGATTCTGGTATGTCTGGTGTTACCTCTAGTCAAAGTGGGATGAGCGGAGGTTTTGATATGAGTTTTCCTATGGCTGTGATTCCCTTTGATAGCCTCAATTACCTAGAATGGTCAAGGGGAATCAAGCTCTACATAACTGCAAGGGGAAAAGCAGGGTATCTCAATGGCAGAACCAGAGAACCCCAGTCTAGTGGTGTGGAACATAATAAGTGGGACCAGGAAAACAGCATGGTGATGTCATGGCTGTTATTGTCTATGCTGCCACAAGTGAGAAAGACCTTCATGTGGGCAGAAACAGCTCATGAGATATGGGAGCAAGCACAGTTTACATACTCCAAACGACATTATGCTAAAATATATCAGTTGCAGGCTGCCTCCTCAACTTGTAAACAGGGGGAGAGGAGTCTCTCCGCCTACTATTCAGACCTGACTTCTGTTTGAAAGAAACTAGATCACTATCAGAATATAGACAGAAAATGTGATGCAGATGCCAAAGCATACAAATCTCTAGTTTCCCAGAAACAAGTGTTTGCCTTTCTCTTAGGGCTGAATCCCACATATGAATCTATCAGGGTTCAGATATTGGGGGGTAAAGACCTCCCATCAGTACAAGAAGTATATGCTCTAGTATAGTCAGAAGAGAGCAGACGGAATGTGATGAATAATCTTGAGGGAGAGCATGTTGCCTTAGCAGCTAAAGGGAGTGTTGCTACGGGAGGTGGAAATTCCTTCAAGAAGAGTGACTTCCAGAAGAAAGTTGATGACAAAGATAAGCTATGGTGTACACACTGTCAAAAGTCTAGGCATACTCAGGAGACATAATGGGAGCTTCATGGGAAGCCAAAGTGGGCTCAGAAAATGAGTAAAAAGCCGGATCAAAATAAGAAGCCAGGACAGCAAGGTCAGAGGAAGTTTAATGCAGCAAATTTAGCCTCTCAAGAGCCTCAATCATCTACCACTACTATGAGTCCTTCTGGGACTGATCCGAGGGAAGATATCATTAATTCTTTCTGTGACCATTTGGAGTTGTATGGGAGGGCAATCAGCCAGATGGATTCTACTTCTCCATCCTCGACTTCCTTTGCATCTACATCAGGTAACGGTAATTCTGCCACAGCTTTCCATATGTCCTCTCATCCCTCAGACTCCCCTTGGATAATAGATTCTAGAGCCTCGAACCATATGATGGGTGTGAATAAACCCTAGTTGTTTCTAGGTCAAAGTAGAGAAGAATAAAGAAGAAAGAAAAGATAAAGAAGAAGGAGAGGTGAAGAGTATTCGGCCAGACTAGAAGAGAGGATGTTCAAAAGTCACTCTCCTAACCGACCCACTTGACTTTTATTCATGAAAAACTTGAGTTACAAGAAAGACAATTTTGTCCCTCATAGAAGATGGGACACATAAACTCAGATACAATAGACATTTCACTTTCAATAAGATACACCAGAATGACCAAAATACCCCTAACTCGAGCATTCTAACACTCCCCCTCAAACTGGAGAGTATATAACATATAGTCCCAGCTTGTTACAAATGTAATCTATTCTTCCCCGAGACAAACCTTTTGTGAGGATATCTGCCCACTGATTTCTTGAACTCACATGAGATGTAGTTATTACCCCACTTATCACTTTCTCTCTCACAAAGTGACAATCCACCTCAATATGTTTAGTTCTTTCACGGAACACAGGATTGGATGAGATGTGAACAGCAGCTTGGTTATCACAGTATAGTTTCATGGGTTTGTCAATTGAGAAACCCATCTCCTGTAGTAGGTTCTTCAGCCATACTAGTTCACATGTGGTACGGGCCATAGCACTGTACTCTGCTTCCGCACTACTTCTTGCCATCACTGTTTGCTTCTTGCTCTTCCAAATTACAAGATTGCCACCCAGGAAGGTACAATACCCTGTGGTTGACCTCCTGTCTGATATAGAGCCAGCCCAATCAGCATCTGTGTACCCTACTATCTCAAGAGTTCCTCCTTTTTGGTATAACAAACCACGACCTGGAGCACCCTTTAGGTACCTAACAATTCTCAGAACAGCTTCCCAATGAGGAACCCGAGGGTGTTGCATAAACTAACTCACCACACTCACAGCAAATGATATATCCGGTCGGGTAATGGTCAAGTAGTTCAACTTTCCCACCAACCTTCTGTATCTTCTAGGATCATCAAACTCTTCACCTACATCCACACTTAACTTGGCATTGAGTTCCATAGGAGTCTGTTGGTTTAGCACCTAACAACCATGTTTCTTCAAGTAGATCAAGAACATATTTCCTCTGACATAGGTTGATCCCCTGTTTTGACCTCGCAACTTCCATTCCAAAGAAATACTTTAGCTTCCCCAGATCTTTCGTATTGAAGTGGTCCTGTAAGAATTTTTTCAGCCTGTCAATTCCATTGTTATCACTTCCAGTTATGACGATATCATCCACATACACAACTAGCAAGATTTTTCCATCTTTTGAGTTATAGCTAAATATGGAATGATCAACCTGACACTGTTTCATCCCAAAGGCCTTCACCACTTCACTGAACCTGCCGAACCATGCACGAGGAGATTGTTTCAGTCCATAGATTGCATTTTTGAGCCTGCACACCTTACCAGCCTCCCCTTGAGCAACAAACCCTGGTGGTTGCTCCATATACACTTCAACAAGATCACCATGTAGGAGGCATTTTTTATGTCAAGTTGTGGGAGAGGCCAACCATACATAGTAGCCAATGAGATCAACACCCGAACTGAACCAATTTTAGTCACAGGAGAGAATGTCTCCATATAGTCCGCACCATATAACTGAGAATAGCCCTTGGCCACTAACCGTGCTTTCAATCATTCCACACTGCCATCAGGAAGATGCTTCACTGTATAGACCCATTTACACCCAACAGTGTGCTTACCAGGAGGAAGGGTGGTGAGTTCCCACGTATGATTATGTTGTAGAGCAGAGAGTTCTTCTCCCATGGCTTGCCGCCACTGGAGAGGCAAGGGCTTCCTGTACAGTCTTGGGAGTGGGAACCGATGAGAGTAATGATATAAACTTGCAATGAGAAGCAAAAAAGGTGAGTAGTGGAAACATAGTCTGAAATGGGATGAGAAGTACAAATACGTATACCTTTCTGCAAAGTAATAGGGAGATGAAGATCTGAGGGAGGAGCAGTAGCAGGATCTGTTGGCGGGTGCTGAAGTGGAGGAGGAGCCGAAGCACTTCAGCGAGTATACACTTGAGTAATTGGCAGCCTCTCCTTAGTAACTAGCATATGATGTGCGTCTGCAGTAGGAGTGAGAGCTACGGGAAGGGGGTCCACAACCGGAACAGGAAGAGGAACCACAGAGGGAGAAGAAGAGACCCTGGCATTGGAGAAAAAAGGAACTGACTCAAAGAATGTGACATCAGAGCACACAAACGATTTATGAAACTTAGGGTTATAACACCTGTACCCTTTCTGAGTCCTTGAGTAGCCAAGAAAAATACACTTTGTAACCCGAGCATCTAGCTTGTCTACTCCAGACCCCAAGTGCTGAACAAAACAAACACAGCCAAAGACTCTTGGGGTGAGAGGAAAGGGAGACAAAGTGGGGAACAACACGGAGAAAGGGGATTGACTTCCAAGGATTGACATGGGCATCCGAGCAGTTTCAAGTGCTTTGGGACATGCATATTGATCATCAAGGACCGAGCAGTTTCAAGAAGATTATTTTTCCGTTCAGCTACACCATTTTGTTGCGGGGTGTAGGCACAAGAAGTTTGATGAATTATTCCATGATGTTCTAGGTATTGCTGAAATGATGAGATGTATTCTTTGGCATTATCGGAGCGAAGTATTTTCATATGAACACCAAACTAAGTGCGTATTTCAGCATTAAATTTCTGAAAAATAGAGAACAATTCACTACGGTCTTTCATAAGATAGATCCATGTCATTCTTGAAATGTCATCAACAAAGATTACAAAATACTTAAACCCATTGTATGACACCACTTTAACTGGACCCCATACATCAGAATCAACTAAAGCAAAAGGACTTGAGACAAGACTATCAGTTCTTGGACTAAATGAGACTCGATGATGCTTTCCCAACTGACATGACTCACAATCTAATGATGAAAGATGACTCAAGGAAGGAACTAACAGCTTCAAAGCCTTGAGAGAGGGATGACCAAGTCTGCAATGTCATTGGAGAGGAGTAAGAGACGACTGAAAAGCCACTGGAAAGCCACCACCATCAAGGTAATACAAACCACTAGCTTCATGCCCTCCACCAATCTTCGTCCCTGTCTTGAGATCCTGAAACACACAAGAAGAAGAATAGAAGGTTACAGAACAATTAAGGGACTTGGTTAATCTACTAACAGACATAAGGTTAAAAGGAAACTTAGGAACATATAAAACATATGCTAAAGACAATGAGGAGAGATCAACATCACCCACACCACAAATAGGAGATGTAGAACCATTAGCAAGTGTAACTGTCTGAGATGTGGAGGTGCGAGAAAGGGAAGAAAATACATCAGGAGTCCCAGACATATGATCCGAAGCGCCAGAATCAATGATCCAGGGTGAGGCTTTGGAAGCTAAACAAGTCATACCTGAATGGGCAAGTGTAGTTGTGTTCTGCTGAGATATTTGAAGCAACTGCTCATATATTGCCCGTGGTACACTCACCATTTCCTGCTCGGAAGCACAAGTGGGTGTGGAGGGGGCTGGTGCAGTTTACTGGCTTTCAATAATTGTGCTACTACTCTTAGATGTAACATGGTTAGCCCAAGTGTTGGGTGGACCACGCAAATCATAGCAGAAATTAACTGTGTGCCCCTCTAAGCCACAATGTGTACATTTTCTCTGAGCATTACCCCTTTTCCACGGCCTCCCCCTGACTCACAGCCTCCAGTCCGGCCACTGGCCCAGTTAAACATGTGTCCACCACGGTTGCTTGGAGGACCACAGCTGCCACCACCACTTCTACTTCCACGACTACTCCCTTTAGTCACTACCAAACCAGATCTATCAGAGAAGGAAGAATGTTCCACTGGCTCAATGGATGTCCTCTTAAGACGGGCAAAAACTTCTTCAAATGAGGGGAGAGTCGATCCCCCCAATATCTGTGCTCTGACAGGCTCATACTCAGCCTTCAAGCCCACAAGAAACCTAGTCACATCAAGTTGTTCACGTTGCTGTTGTTGGATCTGGACATCTGATGTTAGAGAGTGATACACATTTAGCTCATTGCGGATGTTTCTCAAACTTGCATAATACTCTTCGAAGCTTTGACTTCCTTGCTTCAAATTGAAGTACTCTTGGTATAACTGATATACCCTAGTTGTGTTGTCTTGTCCAGAGTACAACTTTTTAGCATGATCCCAGATCCCTTTGGCTGTATCTAGGAACATGAAGTTCACACTAATCTTTGGTTCCATGTTGTTCCAAAGCCATGTCATTATCTGTGCATCATCTTGTTCCCAATCACTGAACCCAGGAGAATCAGAGGAAGGTTTCTCCTCCCTCACATGTTTTACTTTCCTCTTGCCCTTCAAGAACACCTCCACAGATTTTTCCCATGGTACATAGTTCTCACCATTCAACTTGATGGATGTCATTTGAACACTTAGATAATCTGAAGAGAGCATGATACTTGTTTTGTTGTCATTCCCAACTACATTTCAAGCCACCTCAATTATGTCTCCCCTGAATATACACCACAATCTCACACTTGTCACAAGACTTATCTCACTTACAATACCACCAACCCACTTTCTTCAACTGCACATTACACACTACACTTTAAAGCTGAAATCATTCAGTCAACACATCAAACACTTGGACTGCACACTATAAGACCATTTACCACCAACACACCACTACTGAAATTACTCAATCATTTTATCGAACACTTGTTCTGCATACTGCAAAACTGATTACACACAAGGTCTAGGGGTTCACTTTTAAGCATTTAAAAGCATAGATATGTCAGCCACCACAACACAATCAACACCACACCACTGTTGTCGTGGACATCAACAGTCTACCACTCTTCTTCTAGCACACATGTGAGCAAGAAAACACAAAAAAAAAGACATGGCTGATATGTGTATCAGTTTCACCCAGCACCACAACAACTAACTTTCGAAGCACACAAAAAAAAAATCAGCATTCACAGACCATTTCTGAACACACGACAGCAGTGTCCATACCTATATACGACCAGCCCTCTTCATACACTGAATAGAGGGTCTAGTATACCACTTCAACGACCACCACAGCACCGGCCAGAGGCATTCTCACCTCCAGGCCCTCAAAACGACAACTCCTTTTCAGCCCTTTATTGTGTCTTCAATCAGATCAGTTGTAGGATGATGAAACCTATTGTGAAGCTGGCGGCGAACCCAAGAAGAAGACAGCAACAAGAAAACGAACACCAGACCTTAATGCTCTGATACCATGTGAATAAACCCTAGTTGTTTCTAGGTCAAAGTAGAGAAGAATAAAGAAGAAAAGAGAAAGAAGAAGGAGAGGAGAAGAGTATTCGACCAGACTAGAAGAGAGGATGTTCAAAAGTCACTCTCCTAGCCGACCCACTTGACTTTTATTCATGAAAAACTTGAGTTACAAGAAAGACGATTTTGTCCCTCATAGAAGATGGGACACATAACTTAAACTCAGATACAATAGACATTTCACTTTCAATAAGATACACCAAAATGACCAAAATACCCCTGACTCAAGCATTCTAACAATGGGTAAGTCCAACTGTTTTCAATCTTGTCATCTATTATTTGGTCGGGACAAGGTGAGACCTGTTGTTGGTTCTTTCTCCACCATAGCTAGTCAAGGAACCATCTCCCTTCCTCTTGGGCTCACCCTCTCTAATGTTCTACATGTTCCTAAACTATCCATAAATTTGTTCTTTGTTAGTAGTATAACAAATTCGTTGAACTGCTCAGTAACCGTTTTTCCTTCCTCTTGTATAATACAGGATTTGGCCTTGGGGAAGACGATTGGTAGAGGTCGTATGGTAGATGGTCTTTACATACTGGAGAATAAAGCTTGTCTTGGGGCTATTGAGTCTAAGAGTCGAGTCCTTTTATGGCACAGTCGTTTAGGTCATTTATCTTTTGAGTCATTGAAAATTTTGTTACATATTTATTTAAATCGATATCAGTGTCGGATTTCACATGTCAAACTTGTCAGTTGAGCAAACAATGTAGAAATCACTTTACTTCAAGAAATAATAAATCTGATTTTCCTTTCCATATTATTTATTCTGATGTCTAGGGCCTTGTTACTTTAACATCCAAGTCTGGTTATAAATATTTCATTACACTTATTGATGACTACTCCAGATATACATGGGTGTACCCTATGCGATCCAGAGATGAAGTACCAAAAATCATTAAAGATTTCCAACGCTTGATATTCACTCAGTTTCAAACGGAAATCCAAATTTTCCAATCAAACAATGCCAAAGAATATTTCCATAGTGATCTCACGGAGTTTTTTGCTTCATGTAGATCCATACACCGTAGCTCTTGCGCTAGAACCCCCAGCAAAATGGTGTTGCTAAAAGAAAGAATCATCGTCTCCTTCAAGTTGCTCGCAGGTTACTTATACACATGAATGTTCCTAAATGCTTCTGGTTGGATGTTGTGTTGTGTGTTGCCTATCTCATCAACCGTATGCCATCTCACTTGTTAGGGTACAAGGCCCCCCATCAGCTTCTTTTTGCCAAGGCTCCCCTCTTCTCTATTCCTATCAGTGTGTCTGGTTGTCGTTGTTTCATCCAGGACCTTTCTCCTACTCGTGGAAAACTTGATCCTCGTACCATTCCTTGTGTCTTCTTGGGTTATCCTTTTTCCCAAAAGGGCTATCGATGCTTTGACCCCGTTTCCAAGAAGTACTATGTCTCTATGGATGTGTCCTTCTTTGAAAGTGATCCTTTTTTTCCCGATTTCTCCTCAGGGGGAGTGTAGGTGGAGGAGAAACCAGTTCAGGTTCAGGTTCTCCCTCCTTTGTCTGACCCACCTCCATTCCATGTTTTTCGTCGTCACAAGAGCTAGCTAAATTCAATAGCTATGGAGCAACTTGAAACTGTACCTCCAACATCATCAGATTCACCGGGGACAGATCATATCCAACCAGGTACTATCATTCCTATTGATGTTCCTGATCCTCTTGCCATAGATATTCCATCTAGTGATGACCTTGACATTCCCATTACGAAAAGGAAGGGAGTTAGGTCTTGTGCCACCAAGTATCCCTATCCCTATTACCCATTTTGTTACCTATGAGAACATCTCACCCTCCTTTTGTGCTTTCATTTCTTCCATTGACAGTGTCCCTATCCCTAAAAATGTGGTAGAAGCTCTCTTAGTACCTGAATGGACAGATGCAATGAAAGAAGAGATAAATGCCCTACATAAAAATGGAAAGTGGGAATTAGTGAATCTTTCTGAGGGTAAGGAACCGGTAGAGTGCAAGTGGGTGTTCACAGTGAAGCACAAGGTTGATGGCACGATAGAAAGGTACAAGGCTAGATTGGTGGCAAAAGGGTTTATCCAGGTATATGATATAGATTATGTAGAGACTTTTGCCCTAGTAGCCAAGATGAACTCGGTTAAGTCCTTTTCTCTGGTTCTCCCTTGCGGTAAATCTTGATTGGGATCTTCATCAACTAGACAATAAAAACGCCTTCCTGAACGGAGACCTTGAGGAAGAGGTGCACATGGTCCAGCCTCCTGGCTTTATTGCCCTAGGCAAAGAGCAGAAAATGTGTAGACTAAAGAAGTCTTTGTATGGTCTAAAGCAATCACCGAGAGCCTAGTTCAGCAAGTTTCATCTGGCTATACAGTAGATTAGCTACAAACAATGTCAGACTGACCATACTCTATTTGTGAAAAGAGGGGAAGGAAAGATTACAGCCTTGATAGTGTATGTTGATGACATAGTGATCACAAGTGACTAGAAGGTTGAAATTCAGAGACAAAAAGATTTCTTAGCCACTTAATTTTAGGTGAAGAATCTAGGTCCCCTTCGATATTTCCTTGGAATTGAAGTAGCCCGCTCTCAAAAGGGGATCTTCATTTCTCAAAGGAAATACATCCTAGATCCGTTACAAGATACAGGAAAACTAAGGGTTAAGCCAGCCGACTCTCCCATTGATCCAAATCATAGACTGGGTGACTGTTGTGGTGAAGTTGTCAAAGATGTAAAACAATTCCAAAGACTTGTGGGGAGGCTCCTGTATTTATCCATGACCAGGCCAGACATTGCTTATGCAGTAGGTGTTCTTAGTCAATTCATGCCATTGTTTCAAATGTCACCAAATGTCGCTAATGTCGCCCGACATATGTCGATGTCAAGGCTCACCGACATGAAAGTGGATGGTAATATAAAAATTACATTATATCGGTCAGCATTTCCTATATTTCAGAAATGTCGACCAAATCGGTCCAAATAACCAAAAAAAATACAGTTTTTCTTATTATATCGACAGGATGTCGGCTAATGTACATTAAAAATATAATATATTAGTATATTATATTAATATAATATAGTATATTAATATAGATTATTCCATTAATAATTTCTATTTAATATTTAAAATAAAATATTTATAAAAAGAATTAGCAAAATATAAAAACAAAAGAATAAATTAATTACTTTATAATATAAAACATAAAATATTTTTCAAGTAATAAAATATTAACTAGTTAGTATTTTTTAAAATATTTATTAAAATCAGAAAATGTTTATTGAATTTTATAATAAACCATATTCCACATTTAATATAAAAAATCAGAATAAATTTAATAAATTTTATACTGAATCATAATTTATTATAAATTTAGTATTAAAAATCATAATAAATTCATTAAGCTTTATAAGAAATCAGAATTTATCATAATCATAATACTACGAAAAGGAGAATCAGTTTATTAAATTTATAATAAAACATAATGTATTATAACTTTAATATTTAAAAAATCAGAATAAATGTATTTCTATTTACTAGTGTGAAATAAATATATTAGAATTTATAATAAATCAGAATTAAAAATAAGAAAAGAAAATATCAAATAACCTTGTAAAAACATCAAAATGCATAAGAAATTAGTAAATCGCCATTTACTAATTTGTTATTGATCTTAGTTTCTTAGCTTTATATAATGGTTGTGAATAAGATAATAGTCTAGAAATATGTATTAATGCTTCTTTTATCATTTTGCAAAATATCTTTGCATATTTCCACATATTTCATAATATTTCCACAATATCTCTAATTTTTACAATATTTCCCCTCGACATTTCCAACATATGTCCTATATTTTGGTAAGCGACATTTCCATCGACATCGACATTTTAAACCTTGGTTCATGCATGCTCCTAAGACCACACACTTAGAGGCAGCAAAAAGAATACTCAGATACCTAAAGAGGTTTCCTGGAACTGGTTTATTATACCAGAAGAATGGTCATTTGAAGATTGAAGTATATACAGATGTTGATTGGACTAGATCAGTTGATGACAGAAAGTCTACAAGTGGGTATTGTTCCTTTGTGGGAGGAAACCTAGTCATATGGAGAAGCAAGAAACAAAATGCGGTGGCTAGGTCTAGTGCAGAAGCTGAATATAGAGCAATGTCCCATGGGGTGGCTGAAGGCATGTGGATAAAGAATCTGTTGAACGAACTGGGTTTTCCTGTTGATGGCCCTATGTCCTTGTATTGTGATAACAAGGCTTCCATCAATATTGCAGCCAACCCAGCCCTTCATGATAGAACTAAGCATATAGAGGCTGACAAACACTTCATTAAAGAGAAAATTGTTAATGGGGAAGTGTGCACCCCATATGTGAGTTCCAAAGAGCAACTGGCAGATATATTTACAAAAGGCTTACATCACTTGTGGCACAATGATTTATGTGACAAGTTGGGCATGATTGACATCTACGTCCCAACTTGAGGGGGAGTGTTGAATAACTTAATTTATTTTTAAGTTTAGTGCTGCAAGGGCACCTTTGTAATTTCCCTTTTCTTTTTTCTATATGGTCGCCCTAGTATAAATACTAAATAAACTAGCACCGCCAATTGACTTTTTGCCACTCTCAATTCCGTTTCTCTTTTCTCTCTTCTCCTTCTTCTCTTCTCTCTATTCTAGAACCATACCATCTCAGCACCAAGAAAACAGAAATAATAGAATTTTCAATGAAAAGAGCAGATTAAAGGAAGAACTATTTAAAGTTATCCTACTCCGAGCTGCACATTAGGTAAAAACTTTGGAGGCTTACAGAATCTTTTCAACCAATGGTATTATCAGGTCCTGGCCTGGAGTTGCACAAGCTGGATGCCACCCTGAAGAGGTAAGACAGGATTGGAAGCCACCAACTGAAAGTAATCTAAAACTGAACCTTGATGATAGCTCCTTGGGTAACCCAGGAAGAGCTGGTATTGAGGGAGTGATTAGAAACCACCAAGGCTTGGTGGTTGTGATGTATTCAGGTCCAGCAGGAATAGGAGATTCAGTCATGGCAGAAACCATAGCGCTGCTACAACTTACAAGGGTCGAGATGAGCACAAACAGCATGGCCTCAGAAATTTGGAAGTTGAAGGTGATTCACAGTTAGTAATTCATTGGGCAAAGCACCTCAAAGAAGCACCATGGAAATACAGACATGCATTTATGGAGATTGATGTGATTGCAAAGAATTTGAATACAAGCTTCAGCTGGGTGAGAGGAACTGCAAACGGGGTAGCAGATACATTATCTAAACAGGGAGTAAATAAGCAAAGTATTTTCTGGGCACACTTGTAAATGGGTACTGATGCGTTTTGGATTTTGCCAACAGTTGTATTAAGTTTAAATCTTTAGTTATAAATAAAATCCTTTTGCTAATCAAAAGAAGGGGGGAAAACAGGGCAAGAATGTTCTGAGGATATCAACTAAACATTGTAGAGTGAAGGGTGTATGGGGGATAGCAGTTGCTACCAGGGCACATAATATTTTATTATTGTAATTTCATCATTCTTCTATTCTTTTAATGAAGTTACAGTTAACTATAAAAAAGAAACATTTTTTAACCAGGAAAACTGGCCCTTCTAGTGAAGAAAGCAAGAACATCATGCCACAAGAGCATAATCCCAATCCAATTTACTGAACTATAAATCATTCTATGAAATTGCAGATTTGGACTGGGCCCAAGGGCTCACCTTTAGGCTGTGTTTGGTTTGAAAAAAAGGTAGGGAAATAAAGGGAAAGGTAGGGAAACCTATACAAGGTTTGTACAGGTTTCCCTACCTTTTCTTTCAACCCAAACACAGCCTTATGGAATCCTTAACCTGCAGCCATCAATCCCTAATTTCCCTCAATAAGAAGTGCAGTTGTTCCAATGCTAAACCAATCAAGGGATGCCAAAATTAACAAAATGCAAAAATAATATTAATTGTTCCATGATATTATGATTAGTTAGTACATGAACCAGCAGAAGTTATATAAGCTTTAGTTAAGTAATGAAAGTTTGTTTAAGAAAAATAAAACCAAGAACTTTCTACATCATGATATGGACTATGGGTTGGAAAGATATTACTAGAAGGCCTTACTTCATGGGTACGTGCATCTGATACAACTGAAATTACAGCAGCACATGTTGCACGCATAATTCTGCAATAAGAATGTAATAAGGCATGTGGCGATGTTCGATCAAGCCTCAAAAGATATATGCAAGAAAACACAGTTTGAGCCAATGAATGACCCTTGTGCCATGTCGCCTGCCATATAAAATGAATTTAAGATAGAGGAACTTCAAGAAATAGGTAAGAACAATTACAGAAGAATATTACTAATAATACCTCACAAGCTAAAAAGTGATCCATGATATCAATAGTGCACTGAACATCAACTGTCCTATCAAAACTAAGAGGAATTGGTGCAGCACCATCCTCAATAGCTTCCTCAATAGAATGATATCCAGAATGTTCAATACCAGAATCCATCTTTGGGTCCATTATCTAACAAGTTATGCAAAAGAATTAGACAAGAATAGCAATAAAAAAATTAAAATATATATATAAAAGAAGCATGGAATTCTTTTTGAAGTAAGCAGTTAACCTTCATCATAGATGATAATATGAACTATGAAGCTATACAAACCTTTAACAATCATGATACTTGGCATTACTAGTAAACAACCTGTTACAACCTTAAACGGATGCAAGTGGAGAAATAGACTTGAAATGGATCTATCAAGTCCCAGAGGATACTCATGAATATAAAGGGTTAGTGTCATGTTATTCAAATATGGCCTATTCAGGCATCATGTAAATATGGTATCACATAGACATATTAAGCATCATAACCACAACTACAAAAGAATTCCTAATTTCATGAGAAATATCCCCAATAAAATTCCTTAACAACACAAATATCAGAATCAGAAGCTACCTATCTCAAATATAAATTGAAACTTTCCTTAGCTGCCCAATTAAAAACCTAAAGTTACCAAATTTTTTTCCATCACTAAAAAAAAAGAATCTAGTGACAAATCCTTCTTGAATCATAGAATTATCCTATCAAAGGAAGCTATATTATCTTAGTAAGGCTCCTTAAAGTCCCCAAAAAGAAGCAGCCACATTTTTTCTAACCTGGGAGCAACAGGTATCCCCTATAGAAGAAAATGTCTAACAAATATACCCCAAAAAAAAATTAAAAGATTTGCCATTGGGTTTTTTTCCAGTAACAGAAACATTTCATTAATTATCTTGAAGAAAGTTGCAATCCAGTCCCACAGAGTGGCCCCAAATTTTTAAGCTACATCACAGCCCAGAATAGTTATTCCCTGTTGACCCCTTGCTTGGCTAACAGTCCACCAAGCTATTTGCAGATCTATTGACCCATGAAAAAGTGGCAACCACTTTTCTAGCAATGAATCTGATTTCCCTTATCACTTGCCTATGAGACCACACCCCTTGATTTCCAGTTTGCTTCCATGAGATCACCAGCTTGGAATCTCCTTCTACCTCCACCTGTCTGAGTCCCAGTTGCTTAACTAATCTCATACCATACAGCAACACCATAATTTCTGCAGACAGAGAGTCTCCAGCCCCTAAGGGTCCCAAGAACAAAGCCATAACCGCACCATCCCTGATTGCTCCTCCAAATCCAGAGGGCCTTGGATTCCCTTGAGAGCTTCCATCAAAGTTGAACTTCACCCTATTATTGCTTGGGGGCCTCCAAATTACTAATACATGATTTGACGGTGATGACAGCGCTGCAATTGCTCCCTAACCCCTTAGGATGTCATCCACCCTGTACTCCTTGAAGATCTTCATTGTTTTTACCCAATACACAACTTTCAAGCTAATATTTTCTATGATTGCCTCCTTGGTTCTTCTGAGTTCTTTGAAGATTCTGTTGTTCCTCTCCTCCCAAATAGTCCAAAGTATTGCAGCTCGAGTGGCTGCCCACATAATTCTAGGCTGTCATTGGAGAAAATTTTCACCCCCAAGAGTTGTTCTTCATCTCCTTCTGATCTTTGTGGTTTTGGACGCACTTATTTAGTCCGCAATCTGCCTAGGTGTTTTGCTTCACAAAATGTGCATGGTACACCCTTTCTCATATAAATTGCACTTCTCTGTCCAAGATACGACTAGTCTCAAGACTCTTACTTCCAAATGCCATCACCCGACCAGTTCGGTCTCTAAAAACACCTATACCAGTTGGCCCTATGTTACTCAAGGAGCTTCCGTCGAAACTCAGCTTTCACTTTACAGGATTGGGCCACTTCAACCCATTTCCTTATTATATCGTTCACTAAGAGAGTGAAAATATTCTAGTGCTTTCACCCAAGGTGCCACCTTGATTTTTATATTCTCTAGGATTTCATCCATATACCTTCTTTTCTCATTGGATGCTCTCTCATTCCTCTCTTCCCATACAGTCCACACCACTATTGCCCTAATCCCCCCCCCCCTAATCCTCCCTCTCTATTTTGGTTGCCTTAGGAAACTCGAGATGTAAATCAGTCCTCTAAAACTGATGTAAACTTAGAAAAATTAGAGAGAGAAGAGGAAGAAAAGAAGAGAACAGCAGCACAAAAGAAAGAAGATGGGGAAAAGAAGAGGAAAAAGAAGAAGAGTTTGAATGTCACACCCCTCCCTTCTCTAATCCTTTTACTAAACTTCAATCTTAGCATAATTATAAGTATATCCTTAAGTGGGCGGCCAACTAGGCAATAACATAAAGAAAACTAGCAAAAAGAAATAACAGGTCCATTAAGATGCCCATTAAGATAGGCCCATTAGCTAATAGATAAATAGAAAACATACTACATGAAAAGATACTAGGGCCCATTCGGCCCAGTCTCTTTACACTCCCCCTCAAGCTCAGTATAGATGTCAATCATGCCCAGCTTGCTTATATAGTGTGCCAGCTTCCCTCTCAGAACTCCCTTGGTCAAAATATCAGCCAATTGTTCTTCTGAGGTGATGAATGGCAAACAAACTTCTCCTGAGGAAACTCTTTCTTGTATAAAATGTCTATCAACCTCAATGTGCTTTGTTCTATCATGTTGAACAGGATTATGTGCAATATTGATAGTTGATTGTCACAATAGAGCATCCTTGGTCTCTCGTAGTCAACTCCCAATTCTTCTAAAAGGGATCGTAGCCACAATAATTCTGACACACCATGTGCCATTGCCTTGTATTCTACTTTAGCAGAGGATCTGGCAACTACGGATTGTTTCTTACTCCTCCATGAAACAATGTTCCCTGCCACCAAAGCACAATAACCCAAGGTGGATCTCCTATCATCAATACATCCTGCCCAATCAGCATCAATGTATACTTCCAGCCTCATGTGTCCATGTTTGGCAAATAGAATACCTTTCCCTGGAGTACCTTTCAAGTAACACAGAACTCTTTCTGCAGTAGCTAAATGAGTATTTCTAGGAGAATGCATAAATTAACTAATAACACTCATTGCATGGGAAATGTTCGGCCGAGTCATGCAGAGATGATAACAACTTCCCAAGCAGTCTCTTACACTCCCCTATTGGATAAAAGTTCACCATTTGTAGCAGAAAGCTTATGATTGGGATCAATAAGAGTGGAGGCTGGTTTAGCACCAAGTTTACCAGTCTCAACAAGGAGGTCAATGACATATTTGCACTGAGAAATGAAGATACCATCCTTAGATCTAGCAACTTCGATGCCCAAAAAATATCGGAGATCTCCTAAATCCTTGGTCTCAATTTCAGAGTTAAGAAATCTTTTGAGTTTACTGACCTCTTGGGTGTCATTACCCATGACCACAATATCACCAACATAAACTATCAGAAAGGTCACCAGAGAGCCACTTCTTTTTAAGAACAATGTATTAATCAGATTGAGTTTGTGTGTAACTAAATGAGACATGAGCAGCCCTGGACCTCTCAAACCAAACCTAAGGAGACTATTTGAAACCATAAATGGATTTAGTAGTCGCTCAAGATTGAATAGACACATAAAAGGAGAAAAAAAATAAGGAGAAAAGAGAGAGAGAGAGAGATTTTGATAAAAGAGAGTTGGGTTGATATGTTTAAACAGCCGCCCCCCTCTTAAATTTATATACATAGTATCATACTTGTAAAACGACTAAATTGCTTACATGGCAAGATAAGATAAGATAAGATAAGATAAAGTTGAAAAAAGACTAATCCTAATCTTATAAAAGAGTAGTCTTATTCTTATAAAAGACTAGTCCTAATCTTATCATAAAGAACTAATCCTAATCATAACTTATTGCTGGCATACGAATAGTGGGACCACCTTAGTGGGGTCCACATTAGTGTTCTCTACACTCTCCCTCAAGTTGAGAATAGATGTTTGTCATTCCCAACTTGCATAGATCTGCTTCTAAATTCTTCCTTGAAACTGCATTTTTGAGAAGGTCTGCCAGTTGCATGTCAGAGGTGATGTATGGAAGACATACTTTTTGATATGTAACCCTTTCTCTGATAAAATGTCAATCCACTTCAATATGCTTAGTCTTGTCGTGTTGTACCGGATTATGGGCTATATTAATGGCAGCTTGATTATCACAGTACAACATCAAGGGTTTCTCATAAACAATACCTAACTCCTCAAATAATGATCTCAACCATAGGATCTCAGCTACACCATTTGCCATGGACCTATATTCAGTTTCAGCACTGAAACGAGAAACAACGTTTTGTTTCTTACTCCTCCAAGAGACAAGGTTACCGCCTACAAAAGAGCAATATCCAGAGGTAGATCTTCGATCATCAACACACCCAGCCCAATCAACATCTGTGAAAACTTCTATCTTCGTGTGATCATTATTCTTGAATAAAATGCCTCTGCCCGGGCACCTCTTCAAATATGCTAGTATCCTCTCAACTGCAAGGAGGTGAGTAGTCCTAGGAGAGTGCATATACTGACTAACCACACTGACTGCATAACTGATGTCGGGTCGAGTGAGACAAAGATAGAGAAGTTTTCCAAGTAACCGTTGGAACATAGCTTTATCTTCAAGGGGTTCTCCACCCTCTGCACCGATCTTGTGATTTTGTTCAATGAGTGTGTCAGCAGGCTTAACACCCAACTTTCCTGTTTCTTCCAACAGGTCAAGAACATACTTTCTTTGAGAATCAAAAATCTCATGCTTGGATCTGGCTACCTCAATGCCCAAGAAGTAAGGTAGTTCTCCCAGATCTTTTTTTACCTCAAACTTTTATTCTGCTTGGATCTTGCTACTAGTGTAAAAGTTTCCAAGTAGCAATACCATATGTCTGAGTAAATCCTTTTGCAATTAACCGGGCCTTATACCTTTCAATAGAACCATCAGCATTATGTTTCATAGTGAATACCCATCTGCGTCCAACCGGTATCTTACCTTTAGGCTGATCAACTATCTCCCAAGTATTGTTTCCGATGAGGGCATCCATTTCTGCTTTTATTGCATCTTTCCATTCTTGTACTTCCAATGCTTCCTGTATTGTTCTAAGAATGAGAACATCGGCAATGGATGCGAGAAAGGACTTATAGGAGGGAAACAAATGATCGTAGGACAAGACTGAGAAATGTTGTGAGTTGTAGATGTGGTGCAACGACGCTTGCCCTCACGAATTGCTATGGGAAGATCAAGATCATCTAGTGAAAGTGAAGGCTCCATGGTGGAATGTCTTTCATTTGTAGTATCTGCGGTACCTGGATTTGGCTCTGTAGAAGGAACTGGGGCTACTGTGGTACCAGGATCTGGATCTACAGAGGAGACCGGGACTAGCATGCACTGTTGATGTCCGAAATCAACCTGTCTCCATCGTCTATGATAGACTCACATCGCTGCATCTCTGACAGCCCTCCCCATTACACCCCTCTTCACTTAATGGGATAGGTAAAGGAAATTCTAACAAGTTAACCCTATCCTTACTACTCTCCCCCTGAGGAGAAGCCCTTGGATAATAGGGTATATCTTCAAAGAAAGTGACATCCATTGAGACAAATCTTTTCTTAGAAGTAGGTTCATAGCAGTAATATCCCTTTTGAGTTTGTGCATACCCAAGGAAAATACATTTTGAGGCCTTAGGATCAAACTTGGAACGATGAGGGCCAAGAATCTGAACAAAGCATGTACAACCAAAGGTTTTAAGGGGAATGGTAAATAACTCTTTATCAGGATATAAGAGGGTAAATGGAGATTTCATGTCAAGAACCCATGAAGGAATCCTATTGATGAGATACACTACTGTAAGAACAGCATCCCCCCAGAAACGTATAGGCACACTGGAGGTAAACATAATGCTTCTGGCTACCTCCAATATGTGTTTATTCTTTCTCTCAGCAACCTCATTTTGCTGTGGTGTATGAGGGCAGGTACTCTGATGGATAATCCTATGTTCAAGCAAATAGGAGGCTAATGGGTTTGCAAAATATTCTTTCGCATTATCAAATCTAAAAATTTTGATTTTGACCCTAAATTGGGTTAAAATCATCTGATGAAAGATCCAGGTTAATGCTTGAACCTCGTCTCTAGAACGCATGAGATAAATCCACGAAAAACGAGTATAATCCTCAACAAATAGTAGGAAATATTTGTACCCCCCATGGCAGTGGTATGGTAAGGTCCCCAAACATCAGTATGCACAATTTCAAAGGGAATATTACTTATATTATTACTTAATGAATAGGTTGTCCTGCAGTGTTTTGCAAGTTCACAACTCTCACATTTCAAACTAGACATCTGGATAGATTCAAATAAACTAGGAAACAAACTCTTCAAAGCCTGAAAAGATAAATGGCCCATATGTCTCCCTTGCCAGAAATAGGAGCGAGGGAGCCATCAGCAATGGACACTTTGTCTCTGCTTAAAGATAAGTGATAGGTAGTAAATAGTGACAGCACACCAATCATATGGTCAGATGCTCCAGAATCTATTATCCATGAATGTTTTGTATTGCCTGTAATTGAGGCATGTTGAGTTGAGGCCCGATTACCTGAATGAGTAAAAGCTGAGGTCGGGGGTGTTGATGGTGTCTGAGGAGGTGGAGCTGAATTACCAACTTCATTTTCCAGCTGAACTAGAGCAGCTCGGACAGCGGCTAGAGTATCTAGAGGATTGCCTCTTGTGCTAGATGATGTTGTTGTACTATCAGTGTTAACAGCCATATTTGCGTTCTCCTTTTTGTTTCTGAGTTTTGCTGGAATTAGATGTAGATATAACTTCCAACAGGTCTCTTTAGTATGTTTAGGTTTCTTGCAATGCTCACATACTAGGTCCTTCTTAGCTTCCTTCTTCATGTCTCTTTCCTTATCACTCCCAAATTTGGGTTTAACTGTTGCCAGAACTGATTCAAAAGATTGTTGTTGTAGCATAACTTTTCTCCTAGTCTCTTCGTTGTGCACTAAGGAATAGGCCTGGGACAAAGTTACACTGTCTCTTGTCAACAGTTGTTGCCTCACAATATCATATTCCGAATTTAGACCACCCAGGAACTCAAACACTTTATTAGTTTCAATCTGCTTTCTGTAAATTTGTGCATCCTTCTAACTTTCCCATCCAATTGATTCAAGGTGGCCAATTTCATGCCACAGGGATTTCAATATTGAAAAATAAACATAAACTTGTTTCTCACCTTGCTTGAGATTTTTAACCTCACATTTCAGCTCATAAGCCCTAACAAAATTAAGGGGCTGAGAATAGGTTTCTTTCACAATATACCATATATTTCTTTAGTTGTTTTTGCCCATAAGTAATTGCGGCTGATGTGTGGCTGCATGGAATTGCACAGCCATGTCATCACTAAATAATTTTCCTGAATCCACTTAGCATAAGTGGGATCCTCCTTATTTGGTTCATTCACATTTCCTAACAAATGGAGTTCTATTGTTATAGTAAATAGAATGTGTTTTTTGCTTAACCCCTAATCAAGAATGGAGTTCAAGGACCAAGGGGAGGGTGTTTTTGGGACTGGTTCAGGTAGCATGACTGAAAACACCTTCCAGATTACAATTGTAAAGTTTTCCTCTTCCCCCAATGGCCATCATGGCTAATTGGGCCCACTCTAAGTAGTTTGAACCATCAAACTTTACAGTTGTAATCTGGAAGGTGTTTTCAGTCATGCTACCTGAACCAGTCCCAAAAACACCATCCCCTTGGTGCTTAAACTCCATTCTTGGTTAGGGGTTAAGCAAAAAACACCTTCTATTTACTATAACAATTAGCCTACTGGGTCTAAAAAAACTAACGACGGTAGGTCTAGAAGCAGAAATCAAATTCAGAGAAAGAAAAAAAATTCCAATTCACTGTATCACTGTATCAATCAGCCTACTAAGTCTGAGAACTAATAGCAGTTGGCCTGGGTACAGAACTCCAAAAACAAAGATCAGAAAATAGAAATCTAATAGCAGCCAAACTTAAAAACAAGTCTAATCTCTTCTCCAGACATAGTAATAGTCCTGGACTAGAAGAGAAAAAGAAAAAAAAAATCTATATAGCCGTACCTCACAAATTAAGCTATCCTTGTTGCTGCCCTCAAGAAGGAATAAGACCTTACCTAGGAATTTCTAAGAAAAAAAAAACTGATCTTCATTCAAAAAATTCTTGCTGAAATTCTGATCGCCAACTTCAGTTTGCTCAAAACTAATCTTGATTCTGATCAACCCGAGAAACTTCTTGATCGCCAACTTCAATCTTAACGAGAGAACCAAAAACTCTGATTGGCACCTCCAATCTTGACCAAAGACCTAACCTTGATCACTTAATTCTTCTCTGATTCTTCCTGATTATAAGGAGCACTTTCCAATCCTTGGACAGTTGCTGAAGACTTCTTGTAATCTCCAAGAATCAGTCGAATGAAAAACTCAGCCCTAAATAATTCTCATGCGGTCAGCTGAATTAATTCCACATGAGAAACCCTAGATCGAATGCTTTGATACCAAGTAGTCGCTCAAGATTGAACATACACTTAAAAGGAGAAAAAAAAATAAGAAAAGAAGAGGGAGAGAGAGAGAGAGAGAGAGAGAGAGAGAGAGAGAGATTTTGATAAAAGAGAGTTGGGTTAATATGTTTAAACAGTCACCCCCCTCTTAAATTTATATACATAGTATCATACTTGTAAAAGGACTGAATTGCTTACATGGCAAGATAAGATAAGATAACGAGATAAGATAAAGCTGAAAAAAGACTAATCCTAATCTTATAAAAGACTAGTCCTAATCTTATCATAAAGAACTAACCCTAATCATAACTTAATGCTGACATACGAACAATGGGGACCACCTTAGTGGGGTCCACATTAGTGTTCTCTACAGATTTCTGTAGTTTACACAACTTCCCTTGCATATCCTTTCCATACACCCCCGAAGGCAAAGACATATAGACCTCTTCATGTAGATCTCCATTCAAAAAGGCATTTTTAACATCAAATTGGTGGAGAGGCCAATCAAAAGTAGCAGATAGAGATAACAAAACCCGGACTGAAGTCATCTTAGCCACAGGAGCAAATGTCTCAAGATAGTCAATACCATACATCTTAGTGTAGTCTTTAGCAACCAGCCTAGCCTTAAACCTCTCAATAGAGCCATCAGAGTGATATTTAATAGAAAATACCCATTTACAACCCACTGGTTCTCTCCCTTCTAACAAGTTAACAATATCTTAGGTATGGTTCTTATGCAAAGCATCCAATTCAGCCATCATATCATCCCTCCACTCAGGTTTAGATAGGGCTTCCAGTACAGACCTAGGTATCACATGGGAAGAAACAGAAGCAAGAAAATAGTAATAGGTAGGAGATAGAAGGCTATAAGACAAGTGTTTGGAGATACAATGGGATGTACATTTCTGCTTGCCCCTGCAGAGAGCAATAGGAAGATCAAGGTCTGGGAAAGAAGTAGATGGGTCAAAGGAAGGCTGACCTGTTACATCAGTAATGATGGGAGGAGCAAGGGGCTCTTCTATAAGAGTGGAAACAATTGCCCATGTCTGAATCTATGCCTTTAGTACCACCTTTGGAGAACAGGATGATGAGGAATTACAGGAGGATGAGGTGGAGAAGGAGGAGGAGCAGGAATACTGGAAGTATGTCCAATGGGAGAAGTGGACACCTCCTCATCAGTTGACTCAAAAAGAATAGGAAGAGAAACTGCTTGAGACATGGCAAAGGGTTCCTCAAATTCCCCCCCCTTAGGAGGAATACTAAAGAAAGGAGTAGACTCAGCAAATGTGACATCCCAAGATACAAAGCGGGTGCCACTAACTGAATCAAAACAGCAATATCCCTTCTACGTGGGGGCATATCCCAGAAAAACACATTTACGAGCCCTAGGTTCAAATTTGTGCCTTTGATGGTTGTGAATATTGCACATAGCAGGTGCACCCAAAAACACGGAGAAGAAAAGAGAAGATATCCTCATCCGGAAAGAGAAGGCTAAAGGGGGTTTTGAAGCCAAGAACCTGGAAATGCATATGGTTAATCAAAAAGGTAGCGGTAACGACAACATCTCCCCAAAATTGTATAGGAACATGGGATGCAAAAATGAGGGATCTGGCAACTTCAACCACATGCTGGTTCTTCCTTTTCGCCACTCCATTCTGTTGTGGAGTGTAGGAACAAGAACTTTGATGAATAACCCCAAAAGTTTCAAGATAGGCTGAGAGAGTTTTCTCAAAATATTCTTTAGCATTATCAAAACAAAATATTTTGATCCGGGTGTTAAACTAGGTAAGAATGAGTTCATGAAATTTTTGCACGACAGTTGGTACTTAATCCCAGGATTTCATGAGATAAATCCAAGTGTAACGAGAGTAATCATCAATAAAAAGGACAAAGTACCTGTAACCCCTCATAGTTGGCAAATGATATGGCCCCCACACATCAGAGTGAACAATATGAAAAGGAAAAATAGATCTTTTATTGCTTACTAAATAAGAATGTCTACAATGCTTTGCAAGTTTACACGACTCACAATGAAGACTCGATAAAGAAACTCCCTTAAACATATCTGGAAACAAATTACTCAAAGCAGAAAAAGACAAATGACCAAACCGAAAGTGACATAACAAGACTTTGTCAATAGACTCTAACAAGACAGACTCTAAGGCAACTCCATGAGGTGGTCCAAAAGCTCTATCCGGAGTGTCCAGCAAGTATATTTCATTCACCTCATGGCCACTCCCAATCATCATCTGAGATAGTAGGTCCTAAAAAACACAATGAGTAGGAAAGAAGGTTATGCTACAGTTCATTGATTTAGTTAAGCTGCTAACAAATAAAAGATTTGTATTAATTTTAGGGACATGAAGGATAGAGGATAAATAAATGGTATCAGAGGTCTTTATATCCCCTTTGCCGGAAATGGGAGCAAGAGACCCATCAACAAGGGATATTTTTTCTTTACCAGAGAGAATGCGGTATGAACAAAAAAGATTAGACATGCTGGTCATATGGTCTGATGCATCGGAATCAATGATCCAAAGGATTTTATAATTTCCTGAAACTGAAGCATGGTTTGCAGAAGCACGAATACCTGAGTGAGCAAATGTTGATGATGATGATGATGTATTGCCTGAAGAGTGAGATGTAGAAATAGTAGCCTCCAAGTGATTTAATAGCCTTCCATACTTTTCAAAATCTGCCTTCATTGCTACCAATTGTGGCAACATTAGCTGTCTTAGGCTTTCCTGTCTAACTGCCCTTCTTAAAATTGTTGTTATTCTTAAACCGGTCAGGTAGAAGATCAGGATGAAGCTTCCAGCAAGTGTCCTTCGTATGCCTCGATTTCTTGAAACATTCACATACCTGCTCCTTCTCAATTGGACCCTTCGGCTTTATTCTATCATGTGCAAAGTGTTCTGTAAGTGGACTTTGTAATTGAACCTGCCGCCTACTCTCCTCACTGCTTACCATAACATATGCTTGGGCGAGAGTAACCTCATCTTTGGCCAGAATATTCTACTTAATGATGTCAAACTCAGGGTTGAGCGTAATAAGAAATTCAAAAAACATTTTTGCATCATTCTTACTCTCCCATACAACTTCTCCATAACATCAATTTCCTACCACAGGGATTTCAGTATAGAATAGTAGATTGCCACACTCTTCTTCCCCTATCTTAGGTTCTTCACATCACTTTTAAGCTTGTAGACTCTAGCCACATTCAACTCCTGTGAATAGGTTTCAGTAACACTGTCCCAAATCTCCTTGGCCGAGGACATCTAGAGATAGTGTTGATTTATATGAGGCTGCATAAAGTTGACCAACCATCCTATGACTGTACTCCTACATCCATTTCTCAAATTCAGGGTCTTTCTCTTCTGGTTTCACTTTACTGCCTGTGAGGTACCTTAATTTTCCTCTACTACAGATATAAATCCTTATAGATTGTGCCCAAGCAAGATAATTTGTCCCATCTAGATTAATTGTGGTCACACCAGTCAAAACGGAATCTACCGAGCCAAGCCCGGAAACCGACACCTGCTTAAACTCACTTTTGTATGGCTCCATTAATCAAACAAAAATCAAAAAACTAGAAATTTGGTCTTTATAAACTTACTTGAAGCCAAACTAGTATCCAGATGCTTGAAAACTAGGGTTTCACTACGTCCGGCTGTTGGGGAGAAAGATAGAAGATGCAGTCGCTCCTATCAGAGCTTCCCAACCTCTTCCAAAACTGAACTGCCCTCTTTTAGAAGTCAAAGGGCACCTTCCAAGCACAGAGTGTCACACCCAAAGCTTCGCTTTTACCTGTAACTTCGGAAATCTCTAATCGGCTAGGGTTTTGGGCAGAAACAATACAGCACCACTTCTTGGCAATTTCCAACTAGATTTAAACTCTCCAAACCCTCTACCAACTAGGCAAAAGATCCTTTGAACTATAGAGAACATATCTCTCCATACACTCTTAATCGAAGGGTGTATGGGAAAAGAGAAATAAGAAAAAAATGAAGAAAGAATCCTCCTTTGATACCAAGATATAAATCAGTCCTCTAAAACTTATGTAAACTTGGAAAAATTAGAGAGAAAAGAGGAAGAAAAGAAGAGAACAGCAGCACAAAAGAAATAAGATGGAGAAAAGAAGAGGAAAAAGAAGAAGAGTTCGAATGTCACTTCCCTCCCTTCTCTAATCCTTTTACTAAACTTCAATCTTAGCATAATTACAAGTATACCCTTAAGTGGGCGGCCAGCTAGGCAGTAACATAAAGAGAACTAGCAAAAAGAAATAACAGGCCCATTAGCTAACAGATAAATAAAAAACATACTATAAGAAAAGATAGTAGGGCCCATTCGGCCCAGTCTCTTTACAACTCAAAATGAAGAGACCCCCCACATCTTGAGAAGGTACCCACCTGCAGCCAAAGAGAGAATAGAAGTACTCCCGAACACAAGGCACAAAAGAGCATGAGATTAATAAATGGGAATTGGTCTCACCACTTGCTTTGCACAAGATGCACACATGAGGGAAAAGGCATTTGCCATCTTTTTGGGCACATGTCACAGGTGTTAATCTAACCATGGAGCACTTCCTAGAATAAAGCCTGAATTTTAGGCAAGATAGGCCTGCACCAAATCTATTTCATAGGGAAGTCCACCCCAATAGAGTTGGAATGTATTGGTGAGGTAAAGAACAAGGCACAGGTAAAGACACCATTTGGTGAGATTGACCAGACACTATTGTCCTCCATATTTAAATCTAAGAAGACTGAATCAAGTTTAGCCAGCAATTGAACAAGAGATAAACACTCATCATACAGATTGGCAAGTAGAACAAGATTTAGCAGGAACAGTTCTTAACTGTACTTGTGCAGTCCAACCAGGGAATAGATCATGCTAGAACAAACATTATCACTTTCCTTATTATCTCTTGATGTTTACTGACAGCAGTGAATCACTGAATCCTTGATTGAGAAAACCAATCAAATGTTTTAGTTTATTAGGTGATCATCGATTATGGATGGATAAAACATGGTCACTATTTAGTTTATTGATAATAGCAATTTTACCAAAAGGGGGCAGAAAAAAATAAAAGATAAAAGGAAAAAAAAAAAAGTGGCTCCCCCAAAATCCATTCAACCCCTTTCTTGGAAGAAATATGTAGTGTATTAAATGATCAAAAAGTGTATATAATTAGTGTTATTAAGTTATTATCAATTTATAATATCAGATTTTGTCTTCCCCGGTTCAAAAAAAACAACTAGTAGACAATAATCACTATAAGTTGTTAGAATTTACCAAGCCACTTATTAATTTTAAGCTATAACATGGGACCAGCAGTGTAAGGAAGCTCAACACTGGTGAACTAAATAACCAAATATATATTATGCAAGTTCTGCTCCTTCCTTTTGGAGCATATCTCCAAGACATGTTTGGAATCAAATGGCACTTTCTAGCATCTCTAATGGGCATTTTTAGTAGCCAATCCTTAAAGGGCCTAAACAAGAAGGGAATATCTAGGAGATATTTCCTTTTGCTACTAGTAGTTCTTACAAAAAAAAAATAGTTGGAGCTTCTCAGGACATATTTTAGATTACTTTGCTCCTCAGCAATAGTTTGTTTATCTTTAGGAGGGGCTAGGGAGCACACGCTTCATCATCTTTTTAGTGGGACTCCTTAGTCCTGACCTCCACAGAAAGTATAGTTTTTCCTCTCTTTTTTTCTTTCTTTTTGTTCTTTATGGAGTGAAAAGCATCTTACTGAATGGCAGCATTCTGTACATGGGTGATGTATGTATCTGATTTCTGAAGCTTAGCACAACTCCTTACTTTACACAACTTAATAATATGTACTTCCTCCAAAATATTCACATCTAGGCAATAGGAAGCCAGCTTGGTGCTTCCTAAGTGCCCATGCACATAGGAGATCTGCAGTCTTGTGTTGGCTAAGCATTGTGACACCTTTGTAACCATATGCTTCATATTATTGCAGATCAAAAAAAGGAAGGATTGAAGCATATTTACATCCAGATTCTAGACAGCAAGTTGCTTTAATTAATATGATGAAACGTTTTGAAACTTTTCAGGCAGATAAAAGCTCCCATTGGAAATACAAGGAAAACCCAGTGGCATAAAGAATAGTACCGTAATGTTGAGAGATAATATAATAGTGATCAATATTTATCAATACCTCCAAAGCAGACATAGCAGCAAATAGACTGAAATTCTCTCCATGAATAAGCTCACCATCTCGAAGATCTATGAGCAAAAGAGGTAGAAAGGGAAATTAGTTGTAAAGACACAAATAAACTGGAGAACATATACAGATGAAGAGAAATATAGAAACAGATATGTCATATTTTGCATCTGAAAGAAAGATAATGTTTGTCATAAGCTTAGAAAGTCAAGAGAATATCACATTATAATAAGGTCAACCCAAGCAATATAACCACAAATGAAGGGAGAATCATTAGCTTTTATAATCTCCTGCATTAATAACATTCAGATAGCATTACATCTCATAAAATATGAAACCAGAAACTGTTAGTAGAAAGAAACTTTTGATCCTTATAATGAAACACATACAAGAAGAAAATGCAAATGCAATTGTATAATTTTGAGAAAAATCAATATTCTATAATAGTCCCAAGGTTGAAGTTGAACAGCTTGGCTTCACGTGTTCCAACAGTCTTTGGGCTTTAGGTGTATTGGTCAAGTATGTAACAAATGGTATCAGAGCCTACCATGTATCAAGTTCGAAGCACATAAAAGGCTACCTGGGAGAAGGGCTACCAAGAGCAGAGTGAAATCTGTCATGGAAAGGGTAGCTAGGTCAGAGTGAAAGTTGCAATAGGGCAAGGGCTACCTGGCGCCAAAGTTTAAATTGTGGAGAGGGCTACCTGCCAGGCTGCCACTATAGTGAGAGTTGCACAGGGTGAAGCTGCCAAGACGTCTGCTGTGGAAGTGTGGTGGTATGTTACAGTCCTGAAGGTTAAAGTTAAACGGCTTGGCTGAACACCTTCCAACAGCAGTTTTAGGGCATTTGGTGTATTAGTCAAGTATGTACTAGATTCTGACAAAAAAAAACGATCCATATGCAGAACTATAACCAATGGATGCAATTACTGTAAAGAAACAATAGGCAAAGATTATCCACAAACATAGAAAATGGCCAATATCTCTTGGAGAGAAAGATAAAGTTATGGCACCTTCCTGATTAAATCTAATCCTCAAACTCCCAGGACAACAATAAAAACTTTGATAACATAACGCACATTTGAAGCATAATTATATTATGTTACTTTTCATTATTAAACAAACTACGATAGCAAACAAAAACAGTATGTCTAAATCATCCTTGTTTGCTGGCAAGTGGTAACAGTAACCTATTTCACCACAATAAATATATGGTATACACATGCACATTTGCACATCAGATGTATTTTGTTCTTGCAAAAAAAATGCCGTAAAATGAACTATTAGCCTCCAATAAACAATGTTCCTCCGTGACAAAAGAAAATGCTGAGCTAAGCGCACATACTGGGCCTACAAAACCTGTTTTATAGCGGGTAGACAAAGAACATGAGATGCTCAATTTCCGTTCAATAAATTGGGTTTAAATTAGCATTTAGTAACTATTATCTTCGTAATAATAAGTGCGCTTCTCCATTTATTAACTGCTACTGGAACTAATAACCTATACATTTATTAGACAACTTCTGTCTCGTACATGATAATAATAACTATAATGAGTTTGGCTACTCCACTCAATACAAATTATATTAACTCAAAATCATAACATCAACAAAAACTTCATCCAGAAAACAATGATGAGTTCAAAGATCATACAGATAACCCTACACAGCATACAGTTTCGATTGTCACATAAACATCAATTTGGGGCCATGAGTATCCCATTCAACGGGTAGCAGACCAACCAAAAGAAGCAAATTTTTAAGGAAGAAGTAAATTTGGTAAAAGAAGGATATGAGAACAATTTCCGAATCTCCACAAAAACTAAAAGAGACGCAAGTTTGAAAAGAAGTTAACTATTGAAATGGATTTCAAAGGAGCAATAAAGCATCATAGAAGTTCGAAGTGCCACCTCTGCAAGCGGCCTCAAGAAGAGGGGAGACATCGGCCCAAACCGTCTGTTCATCAGAATAAATAGAAGCAGGCAATGGAGCATCCCCTCCTTCTCCCCTCTCTGCCATTTTCAGTCTGCTTAGCACTGTCTTTCCTTCGAATCCTCGCTTTTCTTCTTCACGAAAGTAAGGAGAGGGAGAGTTTCACTCTTTCAGTGTTTACCGTGATCGTAAACTGTAAAGCGTCCGATGAAGTAAACTTTGATAGACGGTAAGTAGTGACTGCAATCTCGGATCTCTTCGGGTCCGTAGTAGGATGAGTGAACCCGGTGTCTGGACCCGGGAGTAAGCTTGGACTCAGACTCGGAATAGCCAGATAGCACCGTAGCAGTTTATTAGGATCTTAGCCCAACGGATTGTCCAATTTATCAGTTGCTGCTTCTGATTTCTGAAGGCTCCCCTCTGATGCTAAAAGGGTCAGCTTGAACTGATTGATGATTGGGATTAGAGTCACTGAGCCTTACATGATTCGTCGTGGAGGCAGCAGTACAAACTGAAAAGCCTAATTTTTTTGCCTTTTTCCCTTTAGGCACTGTTCGTTTCGGGATTAAATAGTAAATAACATGTAGTTATGGGGCCATATTTATAAAATAAGGACCTAGCCAGATGACTTTTGAGGATTTGATTTATGCATCATTGTGGAAACCCTCTTGCAGAACTTTTGTTCCATTGTCCAAATCTATAGTAAAAAGTAAAGAACACAAATTGCATGTTGATTTTTGACCCACCTTTGAAATTTCTTTTTCTCACCTGGATGGAGCCATGGAAGAAGCAGGAGAAGATAAGATGCTTCTTTTTTTACATCATGTATATATTCTTTGACCAGAAAAATGCATTTTGAAACTGGGTGAATTTATATACCATGTGGATGTAATTTCGGGTCGAGCTGGGTTGAGCATTTGTTGACTTTGAATGGGCCCTAACCCTAATGTTGCATTTGGTTTGCTAGAAAAATAAGAGAAGCAGAAAATTGTTAGGTAACTTTGTAAAATTACTTTATCAACTTTTCCTCAACTTTGTGCTTCTCTCATTTTCCATCAAATCAAACATAACCTAAGGGTATTTATGGTTTATAATCATTAACCTTGCCTAGATATAACTCGTATGTAATACTTTGAGTTGTGTTCAGATTGAAAGAAAAAAGACAAGTAGGGAAATGTATGAAACTTATATTAGGGGCATGATTCAAAGTATCGACACATCTATCAGCATATGCCTATCGGTACTTAGATACACACGAAAATATGATACGGAACGTATCATATCGATTTTTTTGAACCTTGATTAGAGGTGCAGTGTGGGTCATGCTAGGCCATCACAAACCACTTTTGCAAAGCCACCCACACGATGGTGGATTGTGTTGTGTAGGTACATGGGCCTGAGGCATAACCCCTCAAAGGGGAAGTCTAGCACAAGACAGGCTCCTGCCAAGCCACAAACCTAATCCTTTTTTTTTTTTTGCCAAGTAAAAATGTCAAATATTATGGAAAATAAGAAAAATTAATATAAAATCAATTAACAAATAGACAACAGATTGGAAAAAAATAATACAAAAAAATATCATATGAATTTAATGCATACAATCGATCATATATAAGTAATAAATTAAATTGCAAAAAATACAATGGAATTGGAATATGATAACTTAGAAAATAAAAATTTGCAGTAACATTAAAAATCGCAAATAATTACTGGATAAAATTGAAAACCAGAATTTACAATAATTAAAAAGGTACAATTATTTAATTTGGAAACTTATTGACGTCAATATGTTCTTCCACTTCAAGTTCCACTTTCTCAATCTCCTTAATCTTGATTTATGTCATTTGCATATAATGAACCACCATTAGTTGAAGTGCAACGCCCTCCAACTAATTCTTCAAACATGTGCATATCTCAAGGTGTTTGTTATTCATGCAACTTTTATTTTCACCTAGTGGCTTAGTATTTGTACTAAAACAATACTCCAATAAAATTATAGACATGGAAGGAATTAGTAGATCACATGTCATATTAGCAAGCATTGGATATTTTTTTCCATATTTATTTCTACCATGCTAAAATATCAAAATATACAATTCCTCAAAAGTGAACAATTCGATTCTAACAAAAATGAAATTCAGTAAATTAACTTACTAATAAACGATAGTTTGTTGCCTTTTATTTATTAATGACCTAACTTTATCTAGTCATAATTACACTTTGCCAAACCTTTTTGGGAAGGAATCCACAATTCATTTATTCCTAAGCTAACGGGTTTACTTCTAGCCATAGTAGAGGAGATTGCACAAAAGTCTTCCACCAAATTAACACTATGTTTCACTAGCTACATGGATGTTAAATCATGCATAGTATAGCCATTTGCTCATTGTTCCTTAGATCCCCTAATTGTTTATAATGGTCTTATTGTCTAAGCTAAATGATTCAATGTTTGCTCGACACGGGAAGAGGTGATAAGTGAAATGATGTGAAGTACAAGATGGATATAACATTTCATTCATTTATACAATTGGGTCTAAAGACTCGAAATACGTCACAAGAATTGAAGAAAAAATAAGAGAAATCGATTGGGTTGCAAACAATAAACGCACAAAATAAGAGAATTCCTCACGCATGGACCTCAGTTATTGGCAATTGACAGTAGACGAATCAAGTATTATTTATCAAAATTTATGGGTGAATTTTGATTGGTCAAAACTTTTTTCATATCATAGATTTTTCCACTAACACAATATACATCCAAATGGTGCTTGCCTCGGCTGACCCGTAAAAGTGATCATCATCCCTACATATGTGCCTAGCACATGGACACCTTGTCTTTGGAATTGGGGGGAAGGACATCTGAATGGGCAGAGGCCATGACATGTCAGCCTTGGAACCATGTGTGACACTGGCACGTTGATGTCGATGAAACAACATATGTTCCATTATGGGCAAAATACATGGTGAGCATTGATGAGGTGCAAACTAACCATGCAACCAAGTATGAGGCATAGGATGTATAATGGCTCTTTGAATGCCTATATAAGGACATGGTGTCCCATGTAAGCTAGGGGTGTAAATGGATCAAATTCGAATTGATCAGGCAGTATCTGAATTCGATTTCGATTTAAAAAATAAATAAATATTTGACAGATATCAAAAATCAATATTTGATTTCGAATCCGATTAAAAATTCAAATATTTGATTTGATTCGAATTCAACTAATTAATTATTTTAGGTAATTAATACATGTATAAAATGAAAATTTTATTTATATAAAGTATCTAAATTATTTATTTAATTTAATTATATATATATATTATAAATTACATAAAAACATTTAAAAAAATTATATATTATATATAAGCATTAAATAATTGATCGAATTCAAATATTTATCGAATCGAATCAGATCATATACAAATTCGAATATGATTAATTATTCCGTATAAATAGAATATCTGAATTCGACTGATTAGATATTCAAATTATCCAAATTCAATTCGATTATGTCAAATATCAAATTTAAAATCGGATTTTTGAATACCATTGACACTCTTACATATAATACTCTATATGCACTTTTTGCATGCTAACTCTCTCGTCCACTTCATTTTATTTTAATGCTCAGGCTCACAACTCACATAGCCATCTTAACCTTTCAGCTCAGTTCAGTCTAGCCATCCCCTCAACAATTATTGACTTTGAGTGCAAGAGATTTTCTCTCCATAACCACCTTGGGACCTTTGACCATTCACATGCTTATGGGTTATTGGAAATTTCCAGTTTATGTGAAATCAGTGCATGTTTCATTATAATGTAATTCTCCCACATCTCAAATTTCGTGTATCGATTCAAGTGGTTCTCCCGTCTAACACAGTGAAATAATGGAATCAAAAGTCTCCCAACTTGTAATTTTAGGCCCAATGGATCCATTTCATAGGAGTTCGCACATGGTGGGGTTTAGAATGATGTGATCGTCCAGAATGTTCAAAAAGATTCACTTGATTTGCCACATGTTCATTCAACAACATTTTTTTTTTAATTCAAAATTGGGATATGCTCCTCAGAGTGCTTTTCACACCAACCTCATAGCCACATCAACATCTCTCGTAAATAATAACATACGAATATGGGAGATGTTCTTGGTGTGTGGCTAGAATGTACTGTGAGGTCGATGTGATGAGATTTGGACTATTTTTATTAAACAAATTATTAGAGTTCTTTGGACAGATTGCCAAGAGATGCACCCGTTATACCTTTTTTCTGTATAGTCATTGAGAATGATTTTGAATAAGTGTTTTCGCAAAATTGGGATTTGCTCATCACCAAGCGCTCCTCACACTGACCTTACAACAATATATCACCTTGTATTGGAAATTTTCCAATGGAAAGTAACATGCAATTATGGAAGATGTTATTAATGTGCTGTTCAGACATGTTGTGAGGAGTAATATTTGAGAAGCAGATCACACTCATTTTTGCAAAGGGTCTATTGGCCACCATTTAGGCATTGCATAGTGATGTCAATGGGTTGGGTCTATTTGCAAGGGGACTATTTTTATTAAACAATAATTAAGTTAATTTTAAAAGCCTGATGTGAAGTGTTAGGTGTACTCTTGGAATAAAATACTATAGGCCCATGCCCTTAAACATTTTCTAATCAAAATAGATGGTCGAGTTGCCTTTTTTATACAACAATATAAAAGATTATTGATAGAAGGTCAATTACGTAAATCAGTTGCAAACTATAAGGGAAATTTGAGTAAAACTTAAAGTATATGATAATTTTTAGTAAATCCATGAAAAATAGGAGGTGCTTTAGTAAATGGCATTTTTTTATTTTCTTTTTTATAAGGGAAATTTCCCGATAAGTACCCTATACTTTGGGCCTAGTGTCACTTTGGTCCTCGAATTTTAAAACGCAACAATTCAATGCCCGAACTTTCAAAATGCATCAATCCATGACCGAAAATTATGTGTATCATGTGACATCTTATGTGACTTAAGACTTTTGAAAATATCAAAAATACCCTTCAAAATAAAAACACTGCTCATCACCTTCGTCCCCCCCAAAAAAAAAACGAAACAAAGCTCAACATTGAGCTCATTCCCTCGTATGGGAATACAATGTAACATTCATTTTGGATTTCAATATTCTTGACATGAATCGCTTTGTTGACCCATTTAGGCGAGTTCTAATTCGATCATCAAGGTTGTGCTTTTTCTGCTCCTCTAGGGTTTAGGTACGGCAGGGCTGAAGCATTGAAGAACGTGGATATAATGAACAATGGATAGTTAGAAAAAAAATGTTTACATTGATTTGAAGAGCGATGGATAGTCAAATAAATTCACACTCACACCAATGTTGTAAGATGACGAACGTGATCCAGTATCATAATTTGAAAAGATAGAAAAGAAACGATGTACTTTGGTTTTATCGGAAATGCAAGTCCTTAAGGTTGATATTGTGCCTCTTGTTTGACTTCCCTTGGTATGGTGGTGTGCTGGGATGACTTGTTTATGTGGTTCAGTAGTCATGCCCAAAGTAGTGAAATGCTGAAACCAGACATTATGTGGGCTATTTGATGCATGTTTTGAGTCACTTTAAAAGAAAAAAAAGTGAGAAACTGCAGCTAGTTATTGAGATAGACAAGGCAAAAAGCATTGAGAACAGAAGTAGAACTGGTGGAGGAACAATTAGGAGGAGGAAATTATTTTTGGAATAATTATTTGAGTGGTGGTAATGGCTGGATAGTTTGGGAGATTATGCTTTTGCTAATTTTGTTGGTGCCCAAGGGTGGCAACAAGCTCACCCTTTCATGAGCTGCTTGAATTCAGTTTGTGAAAAGCTCATTTTGGTTTGATTTTAATTGAGTTTCAAGTTGAGCTTGGGCCCAATTCATTGTCTCAGTTATGAAATGAGTCGAGTTCGAGCCTATTAGAGCTTGGCTCGTGAGCCAGCTCGAATATACATATATATATATATATATATATATATATATAGTACATATATATAATAAAATTATAAAAAGTAATATATGTATATATAATAAAAATATTATAATTCTTAAAATTTTAAATATCAAATAAAAAATATTTTTATATATAATTTGTTTATTTTTATAAAATATTTTTTTCTCAAAATCGAGCTTGAGCTTATAAATTTTTGACTCAAGCCGAGCTCGAGCTCAAGGTTCTGGCTCGAATCAAGCCTTGTAGAACAGTCTCGAGCCGAGCTCCAGCCTCGTACTATTCGGCTTGGCTTGGCTCGAATCCACCCCTATTGGTGCCTTGCTGAATTTCCAAGTGGTGGCCATTGTGGGTTTTGTCTTTTTTTTTGTTTTTTTGTTTTTAATGTGAGTTTCTTGGTTGGTTCTTTGCCTTTGGAATGGTTTGGGTGTTTTTTGGATTAAAAACTAAGAATTTATTAAGGTAATTGGAATATAGAATATAAATTTGGGCATTTGAAGGGTTGGTAAAGAAAATTAGATGACACTTAAACGATATTTGTGTCTTTTTACATATCATTTAACAATTAGATTCACACGTTTTACAAGTTTCGGTATTGAATTGTCATTTTCCCTTTTATAAGCTGTTGGCATTGCTCGCTTGAGCCTTGAATAGAGGCGGAGCGGGTTCAGTATCCCTCTTCACTTGGTCGGATCGGGGCTTGGGTTAATATGGTTTCGGTTCGGTTCGGGTCCATCACGAGTCACAAACCACGACCCACGACTCACGAGTCACGACTGTTCGTGTGTTCCCTTCTGCTATGATTCATTTCGCGCCAAAGGATGTTTCCCGCGTTATTTTGGGTAGGAAAAATAAGAGGAAAACAAGGAAGCTCCCAATACCCTCATCTCTGCATCTCTGTCAGGCTCTCTCCTTCGTCTATCTCAACTCTCAAGGTGGGCGCCTCTGAGTTTTCCAAATACCGTTCCAGAAAGAGAAGCTGGAAACGCAGGCGATGCTCGGTTACACTCGATTCCAGTGCGAAAAGGAAGAGCTTGACGGTGCATAGCATTGTTTATAGCCGATTCGGCTAAGAATTAGGATTCCTCCACGGGCTACCGCTGGAGAAAGCTGTAACTCTAGGTGGGTCTCTGCGGGTGAACTCGGGAAAACCATAGAAGAAAGAAATGTTCTACTCGCACACCTTCCTTGCTCGAAAAAGTCCTCTGGGAACGGTTTGGATCGCGGCCCATCTGGAGCACAAGCTTCGGAGACACCATGTTACAATTACTGATATTCCTTCATCCGTCGGTAGGTCCCTCTGCAAAAATCTTCTTAAACATTGCCTTTTTGGACTCTTTTAGGCATCAGAAATAGGAAGACATTGCTTTCCTTGGGTTGAACTTAGCTTTCTCAATTGATTTTTATGTTTTTGAGTGTTGATTTTGAAATATCAAGGTTGTTAGTTTATTTTCTGTTCATGCTCTATTAGCTTGCACGCCTGTTCCAGGAGATTTTCCAGTAGATACAATTGATCCAAATCATTTTTTTTTTCTTTCTCTTGGTCTCGTCCTTTTTCTATCATCTGTACTTGTTACTTTGAAATAATGTCTGGCTTTTCTTTGAGAATTATACAATTTTTGCTTCCTGGATTTCTAATCCCATTCACAAATCTCATTTGAGGTGGTAAATTGTATTTTTACTCCTTTCCTCGTAGTCACGGGGTCTTGGAACATTTTCTTATTAATGGCTAGTTCCAATTTCAAGGAATTGGAATGTTAAGAACTTTTTATTATTAACTATCATGGCTGAGTTGAGTGGTTTCCAATTTCAAGGTATCTCATAGAGGAATACCGACTCAAAGACAAGAAGAAGCATTTTACACAGGTTTAAGATTCTCTCTTTGACGGCCTTTGTGAAAAGGGAAACCTCAATAGATGACATTCTCGACCGCTTAAATAAATTGATTGAGTTTCTGTTCCACAGCAATTAGGTTCAAGTTTGAATCTTCATTTGTTAAGGGAAATAATTAAATATGTTGCTTACCATCTAATCAGTTATCTTTCTTGATTGAATGGGATAGAAATAAAATAGTTTGGTGATCTGATATAGGTCAACAACTGAGAATCTTTAGCAGTAGGACATAGCTATCAAGGCTGCAAAGACAGGGTATTGAACTGTTGCTTAGATGATTCCTAGACACCGACTAATCTCCAAAAATACTTTTACGACAAAGAAAGTAATATGTATCAACTTTGCAACATGCAAACATAATAGCAAATATGAGAATGAGCATGCATTAAAATTGGAAATTTAGCAGTATACAAGCATACAACTCAACCATAGAATTGCATTTATGGGGTTAAATATAGAAACATACAAACTAGCAATTGAAGAATGAAGTTTTTCCCCCCTTTTTTCTCTATCTTAGTTTTCTCTTGAACATTTGGGTTTTATTAAGAGAATAATGGGGATGAATCCCCTAACCTTCACACATACAAGGGGAGGTGGTTGCTGAACAGATAGTGAAGAAGGGATTCATATTTTTCTTTTTATATTATAATAAAATAGCTGATTTTTATTTATTTTCTTCAAACCTCAGGTCATTTTTATTCCATTTTCATCCCTATCATCAAACTATTATAAATTGAAAGGATAATATATATACCAAGGCATGTATTGCATATACCATATGCTGCAATATGCTCACTCAGTTTGACATTTACCATATGAGGTGAGCCTAGGCATGGAAGAACTGGGTTTAAGGTAAGTGACTAAAAGCCCCCTTGATAACCATGAGTTGGGCCATCAACTTGAACCTCCAGCATGCATCTCACTTGTAGATCATACTGCTTTCTGTACTTCACCATGGACCTCTTATTCTGTTCTAGTCCAATATGTTTTAAATTGACAGCCAGAGCCAAAGTAACAATTCTAAGGTAATTGATACTTTGTTGTTTGACGCCTTTAAATAATCTCATGTGTTTATTTTCTTTTTCTTTTATGTCTTCCTTAGATTGCATCATGTTCCCAGAAGTCCCAATTGCACTGAGGTTGTCAGCCCACCTTCTATTGGGTGTTGTTCGTATATATTCGAAGAAAGTCGATTATCTCTTGTATGACAGTAAAATAATGCAGACTCGAATGCAAAATGCTTTTGGGTCAATAGATGTTAACCTACCAGAGGATGCAACACATGCACCATTTCACTCTGTCACTTTGCCAGATGCTTTTGAGCTTGATGCCTGGGATTTGGATGGCACGTTGTATCATGAAGGGTAAAGTTCTTAAGGTCCAATGTTATGTCTTAATTTATATTATATAAAAATTTGTGTGTGACATATACGCATATTGGTTATCAGGTTTCAGGATAATCATCTAAAGAGCATTGAGGAAATTACAATTACAGGTGTTGATCTTATTTTTCTGTTTGACATTTGTCCTTTTTCTTATTTCCTTCTGGTAATATTTTCGCCAATGTAACCATAAGTAAATGCTGGGGTTTCTCATGTTCACAGATCAGATCCCAGGTGAAGGAGATCCTTATGTTGCATTCTTTATTAATGAGGTCAAACTCCTTTTATCTTAAAATACTATTTCTTTTGTTCTTTCTGATTCTTGAATTTGTGAGATGCTAGATGTTATGTTATGGCCTAATGGAAATGCCTGCTTTTAATAGGACATTAGCATGGATATATCTCCTCCATCAGAGATTCCAGAAATTACAACCAGTCCAATGCAAGAAGAGTATGCTTCTTTTATATCTGAATATTTTCTTTGCAAATTTGTAGATTCAGGAACTCAAGTTCAGATTTTATTCTTTCTCCCTCCCAGCAGTCATCTCCCATCAGTTCCAGTGGACAATGGTGTGGGTATTTTTGATCCTGGCCCAAGCAACCAAGCAGAAAATTCTAATCAAAGGCCTTATGAAGGCAATATCCCCCATGGCATCCCAGAAATTGAAGTTATGCGTGATGATGCTCATGATATCGATAATCAGAGGCTTTATGAAGATCCCATCCCTGAAGAGGTCCCAGAAATTGAAATTATGCGCGATGCTGCTCATAATACAGAGTCACATAACTTTCCAGATTGGCAGGACCTTGATGATAACATCATTGAACAAGACAGATCATTCAACCCAATCATAAATGAGAAGGAGACTCTTTCTCCAATAATGGAGGATATGCCATCTTCTGGAGGGCAATCTGTGCAGTTTCAGCTACACTCAGAACCACCTACCTCTGTTGCTTCGGAAGAAGCTCCTGATGTTTATAATTTACAGACTTCATTGGGTGAGGTGTACACTTAAATTATTATATTTATGATGCGTGATGATTTTATGGGATCAATGACAAATAGTTCATTCTTTTTTCCACTTCTATTGCTATACAGGCCATATATCACCTCAGCTGGCAATTCGACCAAGCCCACCTGTTGTAAAGCAAAACGTGAGACCAAGGAAGAGAAAGCATATATTTGATCAATCTGTAGTGTTAAGTAACAAGTAAGTTTTTTTTTTTTTTGGCTTCCCATGTGAATATCATTTTTGTCTGTGCATGAATTTGTTGAAGATCACATTTGTCTCTCTATTTAACAGGTTTATAAAGAAGGGGCTTGAAGACCCTAGTGATCTATTGCGCCCCCGGAAGAAACTTCCTTGTTCAGCTTTAGATTTTTGGAAGTTCAATAATAGGTCAAGGATGGAACAAGTCCTCCTCGAGCCATTAACTTCTGGTGAGTAGGTTTACTTTTGTGACTCATATTTGGTACTGATTCTAATCCTGTTTGGAAACTGATTTACTTGTGGACATGAATTTCTTCAGGACTGTCTACCAATCTTCAAAATATTTTCCAGAAAGACTTTGTTACTTCGAAGCTTGACTTACTTCAAGTTGAGGGTGCTCATCCAGAGTCGAGGGATGTACAATCTCCTGCTCCTGTACCTGACTTTGCTGTGGAAATGGAGCATCTCCGGTATGATGAAAGCCATGCTGTTGGGAGTTCTTTTCCTGAATTCATGGCTTCTCCATCTAGAAGAGAGGAGTTTACTCCAGTTTCCACCAATGATTTAAGGTCTGAACCTCAGATGGGAACATTTATTGGGAGTGAAGTGCTGCCAACACCAGATCAATATGCTTCTACTGAACCAATTGGGTTTGAAAAAGAAACACCAATGACTTATTTAGAGGAGCAACTAGGTACAGGAGGCACTGGTTTTTCAGACATTCCAGAGTTGCTGAATTCACCTAAGGCAGAAGTGAGTGTTCTCTCTCTCTCTCTCTCTCTCACACACACACACACACACACACACACACACATACACACACACGCATGCTCATCACTACCACCACTGCCACAAAAAGTGGAATGAAGTAACTAGTTGCAACTTAATTTCCTCAGGTCAGTTTTGGCCTAGATGATTTGCTAGTTTTATTGATTATCCTCCTAAATCTTGCTTGCCCAGGTTTGTCTTCTAATGTAACGTAGCTACATACATACCATATGGAATTCTTGTACCATCCTATTCAATAGCATTATGATCGATTTTCCAAATTCTGTATTACAATTTTGCAGTTCAAGTAAAAAAGCACACTACATTCTGTTACTTGTACATTTTTCCATCGTCTGTCTCTTCACATTTTTGTATTTGATTTATTGGATGCATTTTCAATAAAATGGGTTGCCCTCTATGTGCCTTATGTTGGGGGGAGGGTAAAGTTTAGATGTATATGTACATTAAAATCTAACATCTGTATGCTCTTATGTAATTTTCCCTGACATTTGTTTTACTTAGTTACCTAATGGTTGTTCTGGAGTTGCAGTAGGTAGCAGTAGCAATAAATGTTGCATTTTGCTGACTCTACCCCTTTTCTCTCTACTGTAGGACCTAGATTTTTTGGAAGCATATGATACGCCAACTGGTGAGTCAAAAGACTTTTTCTACTCGGACACGATTTGTTTGGATGATTATGCATCTTATTGCACTTTATTAATTACATGAGAATGACTTGGGAAATAACTGTAGATGGTAACTGCATTTCAGTTCATTTGTGGTGGTTCTTTTTTGCATTATTGGATACTTATGGTGAATGGATTTTTCTTTCCTGTAATAGGACACCAAGAAAATGAGGAAGTTGGCATGCTGTCTGTGAGGACCAGGTATGGAGTCCTTCATACATCAAGGCCTGAATACTTCACTAAAAAAAAGGCTTGAATAGGACTTATGATCTACTCTGGCAAGTAAAATGTGTTTTATGTGATTAATGTGCAGGGCTGTGGCTCAATATTTAAAAAGGCAGTCTCCTGCAACCCCAACTGCGAAAGACTATTCAGGAAATCTTAGCTTGAACAAGGTTTTGGAAGGAAAAACAAGAAAACTATGTGCCCGTATGTTCTTCGAGTCACTGGTAAATTCAGAGACCATTTCATCTAAACATGCATTATGCATAGGCCCTGAAAGCAGTTGCTAAGATCTTTTGATTCATGATTGGATTTCTGTGATTGAAATCATATCTTGGCATAAGCTATATTGACCTAGGCATGAATCTCTTTTGAAAGGTCATAATATCCTTTGTTTCTCATTTTCATCTTTGCCCAAGGTCTTAATAGTCAGTTTGGGAAATAACTATTTTTCTTGCACACTGATCAATTCAAATAAGGGAGATACATATTTTATTTTAATTAGTATTGGTAATTGACTGCATTAAAACCCATTGGTCTTAATACCTGGAAGGCATCCTTTTTGCTTTTTTGGCAATGCAAATCAAAAGAGACCAGACCCTTATTATTATAGTGCCCATTTAAGTTCTTCATTGCTTTATTCTCAATTTTTCGGTGGACTACCCCCTTTTTCTTCGATGGCATGGTGTGAGAGTTTTTCGCCAGTGGTTGTCAAAGTATATTATGTGGAGCCTATTATTCCATATACCATACAGTGTTTTCAACTCATTGACCTGGTCATGACGCTGGGTCTGGTTAACCCATAGCCTGCTATATTGCAAAATGTTTGTTGACTTGGTCAATGACCCTTTGACCTGGAGGGTTGAAATGCCTACCTGTTTACTAGGTTACCAGGTTTTATATTGTTTTCTTTTTTGAATTTTATTGTTATGACATCATGGAGATCAACCCATTAACTTGGAAGGTTGAACCACTGACCTGTTCACCTAGAGTGAAAACTAGTTCAGCCTTTGCATTGGTTTTAAAAATATTGATTCCATATCTCAAACAGTAGAACTTTTTCCTATTTTGGTTGTCTTTAGAATTCAGAACTCTAGTATTGAATTTAAAGCTTTCTTTTGTTTCCTTTTCTTTTCAAATAAAAAAATAGGTACTAATACAAATTGTTAATTACTTAAGGTGCAAACATTAAGAAAAAAAAGAACCTAGTAAATGGACAAATGCATGACCAGTTGAATTATTAAACAAATTATGTTAATAATAAGAAAGATATTGCACAAGGGGTGGCAATATGTTAACCCTCTTATTCTATCTTATAAGTAGGCTACCAGTTGAACAAGAAACTTCTTTTTCTACAAGCAATAGTTTATTATTAATTGAAGTAACTCCTTTCCTGCTTTTTAAGAGCTTGACAGAAAGGTACAAAAACAACAATTTTCTGATCACTCCCAATATTCTAATTATACGTACAAGGTTTTCACTTGGAAGAACTATGTACCATTGGGAGGAAGAACAACCCTAATAAACTCTACATTGGCAACTTTCCAATTTGCTACCTCAAAGTCTTCAGAATTCCCAACTTGGTTGCAAAAAGATTAGGAAAATGATGAGAAGTTTCGTCTGGGAACCAAGGGAATCTGAGAAGGGCATCTAATATAGTAGGAAATGTTGTGCAAAAGAAATGATCAAGGGGGTTTGGGACTGGGCAAGCTGGGGCTGAAGAACTCAATATTGTTGATTAAATGGCTGTAGATATTTCCACTAGACTTTGATAAATTTTGGCATAAGGTAGTGACTAGTATCCATGGATTGCAGTCTAATAGTTGGAATGCAGGTTTAGCAACTAAATCTATGATAGCTTCACCTTTTTTGGGTAGGGATGATGGCTTCACCTTGGATAGCCATTTCTGGACTTCTAGTATGTATCCACTTTTCTTTTGGTTCTTTCATTTTGATGTGTGCTCTAGCAAAATGACCCTTTTATGTGAAGCTTTTTCGACGAGGGGGTGGGGTTCAACCCTAAAAGACTGCTTCCTATTCATTTTCTCCTTGTCTTCTTATAAGCATAAATATGTTTCCTTCTTCACTTCTTTTTCAAATGGTGGTATCTCTTGGGATTTTAGGTTCTCAACTTGCTCAACTATTTGGAGGGAGTTCTCTTAGATCCTTGCTTGATTGTAGAATTTGTTTGGTCTAACCCTCAAGCATCTTCATGTGTGCTTCTTTCTTTAAAGACCCATCTTCTTCTCCCAATCAACAGTCTTTTCTAATACAAGAGATTTGGTACAAGTTGGTCACACCTAAGATAAGGGTTTTAACTAGGAAGTTTATCATTTGAAAATTAACACTTGTGATATTCTTCAAAATAGAAGACCAAACCAGTGCTTATCTCCACATCTATTCTCTTAGCAAGGCAAGTAAAAATGTTATTTGGGAGTGGTTTTTCATTCCTGTTAGTTGCAGGTAGACTCCCTTGTCTGATGTGGAGAGCTTATTTAAAGCCTCTTTCTTTAACCTATCAAGAAAGAGAGGGAAGATAATGTGGAGATGCATTGGGGTTGCATTACTGTGGAAAACATGGGAAGAGAAAAACAGAAAAAAGAAAAGAAAGGAAAAATCCCTTCAATGGAGAGGAAAAATTAAAAGCAATAATAGAATCCGGAAATAGTGGTTCAGGCTTGGTACAAAGCTAGTACATTAGGTCAGGCAAAAAAAAGGAAATGAGAATTAGAGAAGAAGAAGAAGAGGAGAAAGGAGTCGGCAGGTTAGAAATTCAAATCTAACTCTAGATTGTGTGATGGCGTTACAAATATAAGTTGTCAAAATTTTATGGTGCATAAGCAAGGTTTATTTGTTTGATGACACTTCCATGGATTGGATATTGTTTTGTTTTTGTTTTTGTATATTCTTTCATATTTTATTCTTAATTTCCAATTGCATTTTTTTCTATGAATCTTCTAATCTTATGATTTGATTCCACTTGTCAAAAAGAATTTTTTTGATTTGATTCCAACCCATCACTTGTATTTTCTCATCCAAGATAGTTATGAAATTGCTTAGTGAAACAAGACATTCTCTTGTTCTTTACTTTTATCTGTTTGATCTTCAGTATTGGTATTCTTTTAATCATGATGATCTGATACTTTTAGTGTGGTCCATTCAAAAACCTATATTTTCATTAATCATCATATCTCATATTGATCAGTTGTGGAACAAATTCTTCACCAATATATTCTATATACACTAACAATCTAAGCTACTACTAGTTAAAGCAGAAGGAAGTGTGTGTGTGTGTGTGTGGATGGGTATATGCTTATTGTATCTTTTGATTGTAGGTCCTGAAGAGCAATGGGCTTATTGATGTAGAACAAGAAGAAGCCTATGGTGATATTACTTTGAAATTGACTTCTATGCTATCAAAGGCCCAATTCTGACATCATTTTCTTTTTCTGACACACCTGAAGTCTTATGTAAATAGGTAAGATTAGTGAGAAACCAACTATCCATGCTTAACTTTTTAGCTTATATCTGTTACACTTTATCTCATTCTCGATCTGATATATCTTTTAATGGCTTCATTATCAGCAACAATCGTTTCAACTTGGTACCTCATCATGATTGTTCTGTGTTTACACTGCAAAAAATTTCTTTTGCTATCATATAGGTGTTCAGACGTTTTTCCTACTGCATGCTTGGTCAAGATAAGCATATTTTCATGTGTATGTTCTGATATACATTATTCATATGTAAATAGATTCTTGCTTTCAGACCTTTTGTTTATGGCATTCCTTATGTGGAGCATATCATCCATCTTGGAACACATCATTTATTAATTTTAGAAATGAAAAATCTTGAGAATTTCATCTCACTGAAGGAGTTGTAGAATTTCCGCCCAGTTGTAGGCATAAAAGTACAATTTTGTCTTTCATGCTTGTCACACCCGAGATTTAGTTTCATTTGGTTGTTTTTTCTAGTCCAGGGCCGTTATCGCTTTCCCATTGACATGAACGCACATGTAAAGGGAAATCCATGCCTGTCCTCTCACCTAGGCATTTCCAATCTGAGCCTACATGAAGTTGTTCTTAAAACGTGCATTTTAACTCCAATTACTTGATGATGTTAGTGTGTTTCACACATTGGATGGCTTTGGGCTTTGTAGTTGCTTTGGTTTCATCAGTGTTTAGAATTTGTATGATTCTCTTCATTGGTATATATAACCACTCGTCCATTTGAACCTACTTATCTGGGTTTCGTTATTTCTTGCAGATGGATATTCCTATACTACCATTCCCCAAAAAAGTGTTGAATGGTGTTCATAAATTAACAGGGATGGTCTCTTATTGTAATTTTTTACTTTGATTTATTTTTGTAAGTTATGTTTTCTTTCAAGGTTTATTTATATTCTTTATGGTGTAAATTTCCAATGTATTCCATTTCTAGTTTTCATCACTATTTTATCTCGTTTCTGCATAATATGGGTTTCTGGTATTTGTTTCTGTACTAGCAAGAGAATTAACTTGTTCCCCTTTCATTCATATTCAACGCCGCCTAAATTGCATTGGGAAGACTAAATTCAAGTCAGTGCATGGCCCAAGCTTCCTATCTGGCTGGGTTTTCTTTTGGTGAAACAGATATGCTACAAAAAAGATGTTGAAAGGTTCCTTTGTAAACGTCAGCCCTGCTTGACTTTCTCTGGGCGAGACCAGTTTTCAAAGTGTCAGTGTATCGCTGGAGCTAAAATGGTGTCACTGTAATTAACTCCCTTTAAGGCTGTGCTTGATTTGGAGGAAAAAGTAGGGAAAGGGAAAGGCAGGAAACCTATCTTTCCCTTCCTTTTTCTACCTTTTCCTTCAAATCAAACATGGCATACGAGATTATCTAGGTGAAAATTGAGTTGTAATTGGTTCCCCTTCCCCACACCAACTCTACAGCACATTGCAGCCATGCATTGGAAAAATCTCCCAGAGTTTGGATTTCCTCACAAAATCCTCTTCACACCGTTCTCACAGCACATTGAAGCTGCACATTGGGAACATCTCCCGTCATTCATGGGAAGATGTTCTGATGCACAGCTGCAAGTGCTGAGAGGATCTCTCCATTAATGACAAGACACAAGTACTGGAGATGTTCCCGATGTGGTTGCTATGTGCTGTGGATGGTCGATTTGGATTTGATAATTTTCATGATTTACCCAATTTGAATGTAGAAAGATTTGGTACTGTGTCAACTTTCAACTGTCAAGAGGGGATTGGATGACTGGATTGGTGAGAAGAATATATAGAGAAAGCCTTATTAGGTTTCATTTTTTATAAATCCAAGAGGGGCACAAGATGGGGGTAGCACGTCCCCATGAATGCTAAATCACAAAAACAAATGAATTCTAACTCCCAAGGGAGATTATTAAGGTCAAGGAAGAACTACCGGACAAGGAGCTGGCTTCATTTTGTTGGATTATGAGCATATCATCAGGTTCTCTCTCTCCCTCTTTCGTGTGCAAGGCCAATGATCAAGCATATTGTATCATATTGGGGGTTCACCAAAATGCCATTTTCAAGTCGTTTCAAAATATATGTTTTAAAATGTTTTTTTTTTTTATAATTAATTTGTGTTTTTAAATGCTAAAGAGATCCCCTTTTTAAAAATCATCGTAAAAAAAATGTGATAGCATTGAAACAATCGATATGCATGTTTGTATATCGGCCTATCTGGTGTATTGATACTTCGAATTTGCGTCGACTGCTTGGTACGGTCTAAATTTATCGTCTGGCTGGGTTTCCATTTGATGATTGAGGCATGGGCCTCTCTACCAGTTTACCTCACCGTTTCAGTGGAGGGTCTTGTGTTTATTTTACTCACAAAAAGGATGTAAAATTTTTCAGATTGTTTCCAATTCATACTAGAGGCTCTGTATGTTTCCAATTCATGGTTGTAAAACACAAGAAATGTAAGGAAAGCTGTTGGATGTTCATTTAACCAAATCCCTTCTAAAACATTAAACCAAGATAGAGCCCATGCAAATCTGAAGCTGATGCAAATTTTGCACCTGGTTTAGTTTTACATCTATTTAATTGTGATTATGATTATGATTTGCACTCTTACCTGATGCAAAATTTGCACTTTTTTTGTGGTCTTATTTGCATCCATAACAACACAAATTTTAAATAAAAAAAAAACTGGTACAGAATTTGAACCACTTCTACCATAGTTCCAGTTGTATAAAGTGGAGACCTCAAACAATTTGCTTCTCACCACTCCCCCCAAATAAACCTACCCCCTGCCTCATTTCTCTTTCATATAAATTGGGACACTTCATTTTACTTCCTAAAGCAAAGAAAACAAGGTCAAATTTGAAGTAAAAATAAATCAGGATTTACAGCCTATTTTCACTCCTATTTACACTGTTGCAAATGAAATTCACTCTACCATCCAAGCCTAAAGATTGTTTATACAAATTACATTCTCCCCATAAGGATGGATTCTCGAACTTGAGACAAAAAATCAACATATAAATCAGGATGGAAGCCTGAGGTTTAGCCTCCTTAGCCAGACTGAGTGAAGAATCATGTGGATGACATCGAACCGCTGAGCGGGTCGGTTGAGCACGAAATGCCTTCTCACTTGCCTTACCTTCTTCTGCATTTGCAGATACCTATTTTGAGAGATTCCTTGCAAAATCTTCTTAATATCTGGTATCCTCTCAACTGGAATCTGCACTGAAAATTGGCTCCAATCCAGTACATCACTGAAAGGTAGCCAATAACCATCTGAAATTATAGTTGGGATGCAGCCTGCTTGGATTGCCTCTACAATTCTAGGGCTTGCAACTTCATACCCACTGGGGCACAGGCAAAATTTGGCTTGGCCCATTAGTTTAGCATAATTCATACCCTTTGGGAGATACTCGTGGACCTGGACATCTTTATCCTTGTCTTTCCAGTGTTCCAGTAGTACCTTCCTTATGTAGCCATGTGCCCCTCCGGCAAAGAAGGCAAGGAGAGTCCTCTTGCTAGGAGCCTGGCCGAAGCTCGGCCGGCCAAGGGTTCCGAAAGGCGTATTGAGTTCCGGCAAAGCGGCATCGATTCCGGGCCGGAATCCTTCAGTGATGTTGGCATTGCAAATAACTCTGATGAAGTGTTTGAAGATCTCAGGATGCGCAGTTGAAACGTCTGGCGCCTGGGATCCCACAATGACGAAAGGTTAGCCAGTTAGCCAGTGAGTAGTGACTGATGCCATTTATCACTTGGTATGTATTGAACTAACTTTGAACTGTGATGATAAATCAGATAAAGAAGGCATAAACAATACAAAGCAATAAACCACTCAGTTCAGCAACTTCAGCTTGTGTTATATCAAGCAGTAGAATGCTAGTCATCAAGGGAAGAGAAGGTACCCAATCGTGACAGGAGACCATGAAATGGTCGGCCCCATGGCTTCTGTTCCAGTATGGGTACTTATTCGATACAACGTCGATATAGTCTTCGACGACATGTTGCAGTGGATCCCTTGCATAGGATGTGAGGGGCTTGTAAAGGTATTGGACGGCGTTGGCTATACTAAAGGGGAGGAAGAATGCATGGGCCTCATCAGGGTGGCGGGCCGCAAATGGGCTGTGGCCACTCTCCATCTCGTCAATGAACTGTCCCTCCGAGGAGTAGATATTATTTAGAGGCCCATTATGAACAAGGGGTGGTTCTCCTTCCCTGTAGACCCAAACCTTGAATATCTTCACCATCTCATTGTGGCTCCTGGTCACACAATAAAAAGAAAAGGATTCCAGTTAATAGACCATGGCTGCAGTCCGTAAACAAGTAGAGAGAATTAAGAAAAAGACCCACAATTGGGTCTTGGTAATGGGTCAGGGGAAGAGCCCATGGACCCAACAGTGAACTCTAATGGCTCCATCCTAATTCCTAAGGTCTGGTCAATAGTTCAAAGAGGGTATAGATTATAATGAGTGGAAACAAAGAGAGTCAAGAGAATTGGGCTCTAGCTAGTTCTGTGGAAGCACAAAATGCAAGGCTCATCAATTATGGCCAATTGACTGATGCATCACCATATTTTCTTGCATCACAACATTCAACATCTATGCCCTAAATCAGTGACAATTCCCCAACAATCTAGACCATCCAATCAGTGGGCCATCGGATGTCTGTGGACCCTTTTGATCAATTAATCAAACGAATGCACCCAAGCAAGATTTCTGGACCAGAATTAGATATTCTCTGATTTACAGAGACGAAGATATCGATAGAGTAAATCATTTGGAAGGTTTTATATGGCCTAGGCCAAGTATTTCCCTAGAAACTTGATAGTTGGAAGCAGAACTTCCACAGTTTTCTTGATCTCGAGTCTTAACTGATAAAAGGCGTATGGGTTTCTGTATATTGATCCTTTGGAGACGAACTCATCCTCTTTGGGTCTTGTGTTGTTACGTGAACGGGCTGCCTGGAGAATTGCCGCCCGAGCTCTGGCGAGGCTCTCTTCAACTCTATTCAAACTACTCTTCTTCTGCGCATAAAAAGTATATATATCAAACAAGGAAAAAAAAGAAGATCCTCTTTGAGAATTTGGATCAAACCAAGTTTTGATTTAACTCACTCTAACATAGGTATCAGTTGCAGTACTAGTGCAAGTGCTAGAACTGAAGGAAGGAATAGCAGACCCAATGAAGTCTTTGTCCGGAGAAGGCTTCGGAGCTGGCGACGGGGGCAAAGGTATTTGCGAGGCATTAAGGGTGTTCATTCCGTGATCAGAAGAGATGGATGAAAAGAAGAAGCTGGTCGAGAGTTGTTGATTAAGAGGAGATAGGTAGAGGAGGAGAAGAAGAAGAGCTGCAGGGAAGAGCAAGATAGAAGTGTGGCAGCTGCAGTCCGCCATGGCTTTTCTTCTCTGGTGTTTCCTTGCTTTCTTCTGTTATTGATTTCCTTCCCTTTTGTGTCACCTTATATTTATTGAATGAGGAAACTAGATGGGATTCTCTGATATTGCTGAGCTGGTTTGTAGAGGCTCAGAGTTATGTCAAGTTATCAATGGCACTCTATAGCCAACCAGCCAGCCAGCTTCATCTCATGCTAAACATAGAAAGCCATGATTTCTAGTATACTGTCTGTTTTAGTGGTGGATCAATTTTGGACATTGAAACGGATTTTTTTGGGTGTTTTTTGTAAGTAATTTCTGATTACTCAAAATAAATTTGAAAAAAAAATATTAAAAAAGAAATTAAAGGAAGGTGGGCCATGTATATATATGACAAGTTGCAAAAACCATGCAGCTGATCCGACGGTTAGTGGTAACTGATAAGCAAGAGTTGATTGAAGAAGATGCATTTAATTTGGATCTAACATACTACGCCCATGTACTAAATGCCATTATGTATATGGTTAGAACAATGGGAACATGTAATTAATGTTAAATTAATAAGGGCGTGGGGTCGTTTCGGGGGATTTATTAAATGACCCGGCATCCCGGGATATTTCCACGTGGCAAATTAGTTCTCCCGCTTCTGTATTCATGTGAACAAGTTGGATAAGATCTTACCACCTATGCAAAATAAGCCATAGATCTCTTAGTAAAAGTTTATTTTATGCGAAAAAAATCAAAACTTTGAACGACTAATGTTATATAATGGACTGTAAGACTGAACATATGGCTAATTCAGTGTGTCCTCTATCTAATGGACAGGCTGGATCCTTCATATATAGCGTCCCTCAAAAAGCTCCATGCATGGCCTTTCGGGAGGATGTAAGAGGAATTAGTGATGGACAGAGAAGAGTGCACGTGAAACTCATTGGTCTTGGTCATATTATAGAGATTCTGTGTATGTATGGAATTGATTCCGTGTCACGCCTTCTAAATGGAGAGGTTGGCATGATCTCGACTATTGGATTATCAACAAACAGATCCGCTAATTAAATTGTGTAGTGCGTGGTTTTAAAAAACGATTCGGAAATAGAATCGTTTTGACATTGGTTTTTGGGTTGATGGTGTGACTGCTTAGTTCGAATGAATAACCTGTTTTAACAAAAAATTAAAAAATAAAAAAATAATTAAAAATAAAAATAACTAAAAATAATTGAACAGGTTGAAGATTGACGATTTGATCATTCCAAACAACGGATTATTAACTCTTTTTAATGATTTTTGGTCAAAAACCAGGTTTAGAATAAAACAAAACCAGTTGCCTAGAATCAATGGCAATTAAAAAATCATGGTAAAGTGAGATTCCCTACATATATCATATGGGGTACCTCATTTGCTTTGAATGTGACTCCTAGGCATTGAAAATTAGAACCTTTCTACGTGAGGAACAACATAAGAAATCTTGCTAGGAGCTTTATTATCAACAATTTTTTTGGGGGAACTTTATATATCTCTCTCTCTGAACGTCAAATTATTTTAGTTTTTAAACATTGAGGCATTTCTGTAGGCGGATGGAGAGGAGGATTGAATGGTTGGTTAGGTCAGGATTATCATTCTAGGATATATAACTGGGACACGCCCCTAAAGGATGTAGGTGATAGTTGTGATAAGTCAACCATGAGATAATTATATAGTTTGTGTTTACATGCATATTAGAATATGTATTCTGCTTTTGTTTTTTGGGTAGCCCATCCCTTTAAACCCCAACCTTGGTGGCAGGATTTTGATCGCAGGTCTCTGCTATAATAAGTCTGAGATTAACATCAAGGTTTTCAAAGGTTTTGAAATTTAGGAAATTTTGAAAACTTAGTGCAAGATGAAAATCTTTCCAAATTTCGAAGTTTCATCACTTTTGATAAATTTTAATCATTTTAATAATCAATAATTGGGTAAAATATAAAAGCCCCCCAAGGTTTAAATTTAACAAAAACCTCCCCTTTAGTTTTGAAAAAACCTGCAGTTACCTCCCTTTCAGGCTTCTATCATTGTTCTAGTAAGGAGACTTGAAAGGTACAAATTGCCCTTACTATTCATTGGGGCATCTTTCAACATGATTCAAAATACCGTATTTGTCTTTTTATACTTCACTCGACCTAATGGGTTTATAGAGTAAAATTATTTTTACTCTTTTAAATCTAATTTATGGAATTTTTTGGCCAGATGTTAAAAGTTTAAGCATTTTAGTAAATCTTCATTTAAACTGATAAACATAAGGGTAAAATGGATATTTAAAAAAAAAAAAACTAATACGTTAGGCCAATGTTTTCTGTTTGGGGCAGTGATGGAAGGGGGAAACTGCAGTTTTTTTTTTTTTTTTTTTTTTTTCAAAACTATAGGAGAGGTTTTGTTAAAACGAAACTTTAGGGGAGGCTTTTATGATTGTCAAAAACCTCACCACAGGTTTTTATATTTTACCTATAATATTTTTGGGAAATTTGAGTTCAGTCCACATCATGGACTTTTATTAGTTTTTCTTGGGTTTTATTTACCAACACCTCCTGAACAATAAAACATATTTTTTATATAATTGTATAATATTTTATGTTTATATTGTTATTTTTTACCATCTTAATATTTTATATGAAGTTTCAGGAAAATAGTGGCTGACTTAAAAAAATAATCGTCCAAAATAATACGCTTAATAATTTTCATAATTCAATTGTGGCACTATCCTAAACCCGAAAATTGTGAAACTTCACTCACAGTTGAAACTTGAAACCATCTGCACATCTGGTGAGAAGCAACTGATTTTCTAAATCCAACTCCATAGAGATAGAAAGAGGAATGACCCAAAATAAATTCTTTGTCAAGTCCTCTATTTGTTAATATGCTCCCATACCCATTTAATTGAATGTGGACCGGATATTTTCAGCTGGTCCGAGAACCCGCACATTTCATAGGAGAGGTTAAGGATTCTCTAGGGTCCAGCGTTGCTTTGGAAAGAAGGGTTAGATTATTTGCATGGGGATTGAGGGTATGGGGCTTAGGGATTGGAATTAACACTAAGACCAAAGCGTATGGGTTATCTCAATTGTTTAATGGTCCATAAAAAGAGGTGTGAGAAAGCCCATTCTTTTACCTGGTCGTGGGCTCCCGATACAATATATTCTCCAATAAGCTGGTTTCCCCATCTAGGCACTAAATAGAAGGTAAGCAAACCAGCTTTAATCACAAATAACAATACAGAAGTCAGAGTCCAACCACTGATCCAAATTTTATGGTAATCGGTGGGAGACTCACGTGGGGCAGGCGTTATGTGGAGTGGTGGTTCTGCTAATTAACAGTTACATAGCTCAAATCCCTGAGAGGGTGAAAATTCCAGGGAATCGGAATTATGAAATTTTGGTTTAAATAAGAGGAAATGAGGAATTTACGCGAGTAAGAAAAGAGATGGATTTTGAAATCAAGTTGAGTTGGTTCAGCTTGCCGTTATTGTGTCTAGGGGTGTAATCGTGAGATGGGTTGAGTAATGGGATACTAAAGTTTGTATCGGCTTAGGCAGTGTTTGGAACAATGCTGTTTTTAAGAGGTGCTTTCTTAGAAAATGATACTGTATAAAGATACTGTTTTATCAAAAAAAAAAAAAAAAAAAATCTTATCATTGCTGTTGCTGCCAGCGTACCAGCCTGTCATATTGGCATTTTTTAATGCTATGTCAGCATACTCAATTTGAAACTCGAATTGAGTCACACTCAACATCCTACCGATGCGGCTCTAATTTGATTGTAAATAAATTAATATTAAACATATTATAAATAAAAATATATTAGAAAATTCAATTATAGAGTATTTATTTATTTATATTATAAATAAAAAAACATATTAGGGAACTTAATTATAAAATATTTATTTATTTATATTATAAATAAAATATATTAAAAAATTAATATTTTATATATTCAATTAGACTTGCAAACTACTTGATTTGCTTCGGCTTGATTCAAACTCAATTATTTACAAATCAAGTTCATGTATTTAGTTTTTTCTTTGAGAGCCAGTTCAAGTATTTAGTGAGTCGAGATCGAATAACTCGCACGTAGGCTCGGCTCACTTATATCCCTAATTGTGTCTGCCTTGAACTGAATACTTGAACTTGAATCACTTGAACCATCTATTGTTCAAATTTCAAACAGAGAGAGAGAGATATTCCAACATCAGATTTGCTCATAGACAGCCAAACATGGCCTTCAAAGACAGTCTACAACTTTACTTTTGTGAACTGGATTTTATTTCAAGTGACTTTCAATTAAATTGAACTCAACCAAGCCTTGTCCATTGTAAGGTATTACCCAATTAAGTGAGATTGCCCCTACAAATGTCATGAGCTGCTGGTGCAGTGCTGACATGGTGAATTAGCATGATTTGTATATAAAGATTTGACAGCAGAGATCACATATTCCTTGCCCAACAAAAATGCTAAAAGAAGAATGTTAATGATCCTCTATTTCCTTAATTGGTGAGACTGCAAGTAAATGGAACCAAACATCAAGAGTTTCGTGGTTGCAGTTACGATGACCCTAAAGTGGAAAAAAATGGAGCTTTTCCATTTTGTAGTAGTTGTTATCTTAACTATGGAATATCCTACAATCTCTTGCCCTAGAATTATTTTTTGAGTGATTTAAATCCATTCATAACCATCAAAGAGAAACAACAATGTCCAACCTACCAGAAGAGTGTTACTTTGAATATGACAGCTTCAAAAATGGTTTAGCTGTCGACATTAATGTAAACCAATCCGGCAACGTCATGTAATTGGGGGTGGGGCAGAACAGGGTTCACCTGTGGCATGAGCCCCACTGCCATATCATGGAGAGCCCGCAGTTTCATGGATTTGATCCTATACTTCCTATCTATGAGTTCGGATCTCCTATCCACGAGAACTCTGCTCATATTTATCGTAGTCACACATGGAGAACATCTCATCCTCTACATATTATTATGCAGGGGGAGATGTTCCCAATTCATGGAGGGTAGTGTATTGTGGGTAGAGGTGGGCAGAGTTCTCGTGAGTAAGAGATCCGAAATCCCTATTATTTAGAGGGGTGTCAAGTGACTATCTCGAAAATGAGATGGGATTGAGTCCTCACAAAACCGTGCTCATACTGTATTTGTAGTCACTTGCTAGTGGCTGTAAGGACTCTCTGAGCACTATTTTGTGAGGACTGAATCTGAATTCCTTGACAACTGAGTCATTGGCTTCTGAATTAGTTTAAAAATTGAGGGGGCATTCTCCAACATGGAGGTTTTTTGCCTTTTTGTTGTTGTTGAAATGTGATGTTAATATTAATTAGAATTTCAATCATTGTATGGTTTTTAATCAACTTATTCTTGTTTCAAATTTCAGTATTTACTCAAATCAGTATTCTCCTCTTGACTTCAAACTTTTCATGAGAATGCGCTTCAAATTGATTTTCATGTATTATCAGAAATAAAACAGAAGTTTCTACTATACCACTATAAGCCAATATATTTACATGAAGAATATGGTAATATTTTAGCTAGTTGTTAAGGCTATGGTAATATTTTGTAAAAGTTTCCCTACCTTTTTCTAAGGTTATTATCTTGTTCTGTAATTTTTCCCCTTGAATCATGCTAATTCTGCATGATAATAAACAATGGTTGCTGACCTTACCTCTTGTTGAGATCAAATTCCATCTTTGTTCTCCTCTTATGGGTGCTTGGTTTAGGATGCCTCCAATATCTACCATTGGGAAGATGCTTGTTTCTTTCTTGTGTTCAATAGTTGTTGCTTGGTGGGTCAGCTACTTTTTGAGGCTAGGTGCTGGCTTGTATACAATGTGAAAATTAGGGTTGGTGATCAACTATCAGTGCTTTGAATTCCGACCAGGAGGTTGAACCATTTTTCTTCAGGGTCAATGATTAAATCATTCAGGTTAATGGGTGAACTTACAATGTCATCAGGGTAGAATGGGCCTGACTCAAAACCCAATCCCGGAGCAGTGTTAAATGCTAATTTCGGCCAACCTGAGTTGCACCCTATATGCCAATTGTCGTCATTATAAAAAAGTTTCAAAATAGTTTAAAAAACCAATGACCCATTGAACAGGTTAGATGGGTCAACAGTTCAATCATCTAGGTTGACGGGTCATTGACTGAGTCTTTTCTTTTTTGGTAATATGATGGGTTATAGATTGAGCCAAACCAGGACTGTTAGTGGCTCACTAGGTCACCCAGTTGAACAGGCCGGGTCAATGATAGGTTGAAAACCTTGGTATATATGGCTCAAAGAAGCCCAGTGGATGGTGTTAGTTGTCCAAGATTAACCTATTAAGAATCAATATGGGTCAATAAAACTCATTCTGTAATGAAACTATGATTTTCAAATTATTTTTTCGCTTTTGCTTGCAAGAGTTTATATTACAGCTTCTCTCTTTCAATCATTCACACAGTACACTTCCAGTAACAATCTCTATAGCAAACGCAACAACCTGTTCAATCAATACACTTCGGGGGGAGAAATAAAAGAATTCACATAATCCTATTACACCCCACTCTGTCTCGCCATTCAACAAATATGAGTGCAGCACCATAATGAGCCATAGCGCCCATGATCACAAAAACATGGAATATCTGATGACTGTGACCGGCCAAGTCGAACCACCCCGGCTTCCACCTCTCCGGAATCCGGCTAACGTAAAAGAAGGTCCCTATGAGGTAAGATAGTGCCATGGCTGACTCATAAGCTAGTGTTATCGCGCGCTGGGGCTCACTCCAATTGACAACTATAGCATGGATTGCAGGGATAATGCCGAAGAGGCCCATGGACACGAAGAGCAGTGCTCGAAAAGAGCGGCATTTGCTGGTTGAGAGCGGCGAAAACAGCGTTATGATGGTGAATATGCCCAGCATTGTGATCCCAGTGAGGTAGATGAGTTGCCAGTGTGGGGAACACTGGAAGATGTAGTAAATTGGAGGGAAGAAGGAGGTGACTATCATGACTGCAATCCCTACATAATCAATTCTGAACATTAGGACATTTAGGCTGTGGGAATGGCAACAGAAGAGGTGGCAAATGCTGCTAGAGAGGAGGCAAAACATTGAGCCTCCCATGAAGACGAAGAAAGGCCATCGGGGCGCTTTCGTTACTGCTGCTGCTACTATTTCAGTAGGTACCATCTTCTCCAATTCAACTAGTCTTGCCGCTCCCTGCAATAGCTTCAGAGTGTCACGGCTTGCTTATCTTAGGTCTGGACTATGGAGACTCAACCTTCTCCATGATTTATGTTCAATAGATTTTTGGGCTTTGGGGTCATTTTTGTATTGGGCCTTATACATGGTTAGATGGGCCCAGTTGGTAGTAAAGCCTTTGCTTCTTCTACTGCAGCTTTGGTGGGCCTGATCAACCTTGGGTTGGGATTGGGCTAATAACCCCAGTTCAACCTCAGCTTTGGATGGGCTTCCAGCTTTGGATGGGCTTGATTGGTCTTGGAAGCCCAGCCCGGATTGATGCTGAAATTAGCACATAGAAATAGAGTAGGGTAAATATTGGAGTTGAGATCTTTTGCCAACAAAACATGTTCCAACCCTCTACCAACTTGACCTAACACCAATCGCACTATGAGACCGTGGCCCACCATGTATCAGATGTGTGGTATGAGATTATGTTTGGTAGAGGAGTTGAACGTGTTTTGTTGGCAGGTGATCTGGACTAAATATTGTGTATGGGTTGAAGTCCTAGGGCTGCAAATAAGTCGAATGTTTCGATTCAAATCTGAATTCAATCCGGCAAGATCTGGGTTTGGACATCTCCCTTGATCCTGACAAATCGGATCAAATCAGAAAAGTGATCCATTTGGTTAACGGATCAAATTCTATTATACTCCAATCTGATCCACCATGACCCGACCCGACCCGACAACTAGTTATAAAATATTATATACATTATAGTACATTATTATATTATATAAATAATATATTATATTATTTATATTATGTCATTAAGTTTTTTTTTAATTACAATTCAAACAGTATCTGATAAGTTCGAATTCAAATCATAATCTTGGAGATCCGATAGATTGTTATCGGATTTAGATAGGATATACCCTTTACTGAGCCCGATCCGGTCCATTTGTTGCCCTGCCCTAAACCCGACCCAACTAGCACAAAAGTTGTATCCAAAGTTGGTAGTTTGACCCAGAGAAAAAATTGACCTACCAAGTAAAAATCCTTGGAATCATTGAAAGCATTGGTGGCTGCAGCGACAGGGAAAGACCTGCCACAAGAACGTAAATAGTAAATATAATATGAGAGTCCTGATTCAATGAAACTATCAGCAAGAATTATGAAATGCAAAAAAAAATATGGAGCATTAAATTTATTTTCTTCATTATAATTTCTCTATTAGCAAAAAAAAAGAAAGAAAAAAAAAAAAACTGGGCTGCTGCGGCAGAGTGGATTTCGAGTATATTTACTAGGCTCATGAATCCATGATATTAAGTGCTTACAGGTTCTCAACTTCTCATAATTTCCTCCCAAACCCAACTCGAAAGCACTACGCTCCAAACCAAAGGTACGGTTATACCCGGCTTTACCGTTTACCCACATTACTGACTCCTTGAGGGTCAGATAAGGACAAAACTTTGAATGGTTGACAAGATCACTGTAATTTGAAGGCTCGTGGTTTGAAGTTTGAACCTTGCTACCCAAATACCCATGTACACAACCCAACCCAAGAATTCTCATGTACAAGACTTCAAGCCTTTGATAACATTGAAAATGAACGGTCCAGATCAAGATCAATCCACATGTGGTCCATGCATTCAAATCAGACAATTTGAACTTCCATCTTTATAGCTGAATGCTCTCAGAGATTACTTTTTTTTTCTAGAAAAATAACGGTATTTTGATCCATTTAATTGAATAAATATTAAACTAGCTAGAAACAATAAACCAAAAAAGAAAAACAGAAGAAGCCATCTTCAGCAAACCTGGTGAATTGGCTAAGGAAATGTGCTACTTGTGGCACTTGCATCAAATTCGTTATCGTCAACCCCAAGAATAGAAAAAACCCCAGAAGATGTCTACAGAGACAAAAAGAAACCAAAATAAGCAGAAGCAGAAAAGAAGAAGAAGAAGAAGAAGAAGAAGGAGGAGGAGGAGGAGGAGGAGGAGGAAGTGGTGGTACTTACGTCCAGACGTTAAGTGTCTCGTTGTGCCAGCGAAACACGCTGGAGAGAGCCTCCTTGAGAGGCCAATTCGCTCTGTAGTAATCCAGTATGTACTCGTTATCTTTCATGTAGTCTGGCAAATCCCAGTACGACACTAACTGGTATCGTTTTGTTTCTGTTCTCTTCTTGTTCTTCTTCGTTTTCTTCTTCTGGGTCGTATCGTCCGACGAACCCGAAGGGCGAATATCCATATCTGCTCCTCTTCTCTGTACCAGTCCCTCACTCCAATTCATCGTCCGTAAACTCCCCCCAAGATATCTCAGAGAGAGAGATCAAACAATGACAAGAGTTTGATATTTTACAGAACCTTTTAATGCTCTCTGTCTGTCTGTCTCTCTCTCTAGCTTATTTAGTGCAATTTTGGAATCTAAAGCCAGCCAACTACCCAACCCAACTGCATTTAATCTCTCTCTCTCTCTCCGCGTGTATATAAAATTATTACGTCCATATAGACCTGGCAATTGGGTTGGGTGGGTCGGGTTCGGGTTGGGTTAAGGTGGTTGGTTTCAGATCGGGTTGACTTTCGGGTTGGGTTATCAAATGCTAGACCCTAACCCTAAATGTTCGGGTTAGGGTTGACCCATGAGTCAATTCGGGTCATTTCAAAAAATAATTAAAATTAAAAAAATAAAGAAAAATTACATGAAAATGTCAAAATTAAAAAAATTAACCTTAACATTCCAAATATAAAATAAAAAGCTTGAACATTTAACAATTTAATGAGTAAACAATAAAAAGTAAAGACTAAATAGAAAAAATTAAAGAGTGGAAACTTTTAACAATGCATAAATAATCCCAATTAGACTTGCCGATCGGGTCAACGGGTTGACCCATGACCCAATCCAACTCAACCCAGTTTTTTTTCGGGTTGGATCATGTCATTTTCACATTCAGGTAGCTAAATATGAGACCCTAACCCTGTTTTTTCGGGTTGGGTTGGGTCGGGTTCGCAAGTTGGGTCAACTTTTTGCCAGGTCTACGCTCATACGTTGTTATAGAGAATATGGGTCTGGATGTAGTAGGCACATTAGGTAAGCACAATGAGTGAACACGTAATAGCTGTATAACACATGTCCCATTTAGTGTGCTTTTTATCCAAACGTTTGTGTTCTATTAGACAGAAGTTATCTATTATTTTATTATTTTATTATCTTTTTTCATTGTTTTTTATTTTTAACTATTTTGACAAAAATAATAAAATAATAAATAACTTCTGTCTAACAGAACAAAAACGTTTGAATGAAAAGCACATTACTTAAGACATGTATCATATAACTATTACATGCTCAGTCATTGTACTTACCTAATGTGCCTAATACATCCGGCCATACCTTCTTGAATCTTTGAATCTTTTACAAGCCCTAGACGCTTTAATTTGGGTCTTCGAATTGGTGGGCCACCTCTGTGTAAGCTCATCAGAATGAAGATAAATATATAGAATGTTTTGCTTTGGTATTAACTGTTTGATCAAAACTAAAGCTTGGCCACCTAATTTTGGAGGAGTTTGATCCTAGAATAATCAATGGATTCGATTTCTGAATCCACACCTCTTTAAATTCTGAAAAGTTTACATGAAATAAGATTTTGAATCTTTTGACCTTTGATACATGAAACCCTATTAATTAATTTAAGTGGGTCGGCATAGATTTCGTAAATTATTTGAGTAATTTTGATAAATCGATGGGTTAATGGTTGAGTGTTTAAGTGGGTATTTTGAGTTCTGATTTTCTGCTTTTTGTTTTTTTGGTTGGGGAAGCTTAGCTGTTTATTATCTGTTTTTATATAAAATAACGAACCGTTTCGAGTTATGTGGGGCAGCAACCCGGTGGGTCAATTTGTCGGCTCGATCGGCTTCTGTTGGAAAGCTGCATAAAGCCATAAACTCTTTTAATGAATCGAGTTATTGCAATGCCAAGTCAAAAGAAGGAGGGGGCGTGTTGGCCGGCGGTCAAGTTCAAAATGAAACTCTGATGTCAATCCACTGGGAAACAATACGGGTTCGGGTCGTTGATTGTGACCTCTTGGGTGAGCACCGGCTGGACAAGGGAGACTGGTGGCCGACCACAAGGCGGTGACGTGTTGAGCCACACTAACCCAAAGCCTTGTCAAAGTGAGTTATTGGATCCCATCGACACTACAAGTGTTGGGTCCACAAAGGAGAATGCTTGATTGATATCAAGAGTTGGTTCAGAAGCCCAACCACCTTGCTGTAAACTATAAATGGTCGGTTAATGCCTTTAGTATTTATTAAAATGTATATATTTTTTCGAGAATTTTATATATAATGAGCTTTTAATTATATAATTAAAATAATTCTTTAATAATTATTAAGGTAATGTTTGATAACACTAAAACGGGGTCTGATATATGAAAAACTTGGTTTTAACTAAAATGTCCTCATATTGAAGGATAAATCAATTGATATGATACCAAAATAACTTTTTGACCAACCAAACTTCTGTAAATTTTGATGAAAATCCACCACTGCTATGATATGGTTATAAGATTTTCCAGTATTACAATGGAACATTAATATTAAATAATAAAGTGCTTGACTGTATATATAATAATCAACCCAATTTCAGTTTCAATCATTAACATCTCATAACCTCCTTAAAAACTAATTAGAGAAATTAAGCAATAAACCATCCGATCAGTTCGGCTAATTCAGATGTTATGAGAATTAATCTCACCTTAAACGTTTGCAGCAAGGGGCATTGGGCTACATCTCATCTAGTTAATGATAAATGTTACGTTGCTTCAGTTTCATTTTTTTTTAATGAATTATAAGTTGTTTTAATCAGAACGGACAAGGAACCGTTTTGGGTTGAATGGTCCAATTGTTCGATCCAAATGGATGGCCCATTCTAACAAAAAAAAATAATAATAATAAACCTAAAAAATAGCCAAAAACCATTTCCAGATCGAATGGTTTGACTATCCGGATCAACGGTTTACGGATTAAATTAACGGTTTTTGGCCAAATAACAGTTTTGGAGTAAAACGAAACCTGTCAAGTGACTGGTTCCCAATTTTTTCGATCTAACTGTCCAATTCAATCCAAACATTAGTTTACCAGACGGGATCTGCTCCTCACAAATGGGCACCTCACATGCACATCCACTGTGCATTGAGAACATCTCCCATGAACAAATGGAAGATATTCCCAATGCATGCTAGGATGTGCATGTGAGGCACCTATGAGTTGCCAGGTGTGAGGAGCAGATCCAATTTCTTGGTTTACGTCCATATTATAAGCTACCTCCCTCAATTAATCAAAATAGGCCATGTTGTCCTTCTTCCAAGACATGATACATAAGGGGCTTCCCTCCCATAGGCCCCAATGAATCAAATTCCCTTTTCCTGTTCGGAATGATTCTTCTAGGAACATAATTTTATCTTTGCATTTGGTTGCAAAGATAGCGGAGGAAACAAGAAAAAGTGATTTTTTATTTTCTATTTTTAAATTTGGGTGATAAGAGAAACCCAAAGAAGAAAAAAAAAAGGAATCTATAACAAATAACAAGGTAAAAATTTCTTTGGTATATTTTATTTTCCCACTAAAAAGAAGAGCATAGAAAAAATTAGAATATAAAAATAAGCATAATTTGACTTTTTATTTATATATATACTTTTCATTTTCTTTGCATCATGATGAGGGCAGATTTGGCCTTCCAATGATATTGTGACACATGGTATCTCAGAATAATTAAGTAACATCCGGAACCACTTAGGCAATAACTTGCCTTAGCCAAAATGATGGTGTCCCAGTTGGCGACCTGGCACAGGCGCCGACCTGGCGGTTTGGCATAGGCACCGAATTGGCAGCTTGGCACAGGCGCCGACATGGCGAATTGGCATAGGCACCGATGTGGCAACCTGCGAGACGTGCTCGCCGACAAATTCAGCATGCATATCCTAACACTCCCACGATCCTTGAAAGTTGGCCCATGTATTGAACGATCCGGAGGGTGGTCAACGTGCATGGCGGTTGCCTCCGAGAATCTTAGACCACTTAGGCAACCTCTCAGAAATCTCAGATATGGTGCATGAACCCCACGCCAAATAATGCCTATATAAAGGCACCAACCCTAATGACATGAAGGGGGCAAATAAGCATATTCTAGCTTTCATACTTTATGATTTTTAGCTCGCAGTCTACTATGAGAGTACTACGAAGCTCAACAATTAATCCAGCTCGCCACCGGTCAGCTCAGTACCTAATTTGCCTCCAGCTCGGCCTGGTTAGCTCGGCACCTAATAGGCAGCTCGGCACTCTAATCAGCTCGACACCTAATAGGCAGCTCGGCCCTCTGGTCATCTCGGCACCTAATAGGTAGCTCGACACTCTGGTCAGCTCAACACCTAATAGGTAGCTCGGTCCTCTGGTCAGCTTGTCACCTAATATGCAGTTCGGCCCAGTCAGTTCGACACCTAGTCTGCCCAACTCAACTCAGTCAATTTGGTACCTAATTTGCCCCCAGCTCGGCCTGGTCAGCTCGGTATCCAGGTCCTCATCTAGCAAAAGCTCTCCACTTCGACCTTTGAGTCATCGATCACTTAGAAGTAGACCAAAAGACGAGATACTTAACACAAAAAATTGATTGATCACATCCAAATAGTAGTGCAGTATGAGCCAACAATTCTAAATCTAATATTTGTATCATACATATTTGTAATGAAATCTAAAACATTTTGGGTGGAAAAATATTGCAAATGCTCTCTCTTTGTCTAATTGGTTAAAATTAGAACCTTTTAATGCCCTGATCGCCCCAAGAAGTGAAAAAAAAGGTAATAGGGCTATCAATGAATCGAGTCTAGGCCCCAACAGGATAGAATCAATCCCAAATTGACAAGGAATTACACTGTCCCGGTCCCAAACCAGATACTATAAAACCGAACCAACTGGTTCTTGGTTCTATTAGGTCCGACCCGATGATTTCCTGGAAAAGCAACTGATCAGAAAAAACCTGTAGCTAGCAAACTTTGAATCTCTATCAAGTAATCTAGATAGGCAGAAATGGTTTGGAGCTTGGACTATTAAGGCTGTGTTTCATTGCAATGCAAATAAATTTGCACTGATGCAAAATTATGGCAATGCAAATGATTTGAGTGTAAATTGTGGCGTATTTTGTTTTAAATTTTAGTTTATTTTGTTTGATTGTAGTACAAATAAAGTAAATTAAAGCATAAATCAGAATAAAGTAAAATCCAAAATAAAATTAAACAAGAAATGACATTTTTTTTACATTTGCACTCCCATGCATTTGTACTAATGCAAATAAATTTGAACTGCAATCAAACACAGCCTTAGGCTCAGTTTGGGAAGAGTACAAATACAAATGTTAACGGTGCAAATACATAGAAATTAATACAAAATATAAGGTTTTACACTAAATATTTTGTATTCCTTCCAAAACTGAGCTTTAGAGTTCAATATATAGAACTAAGCCTAAGAGATTGAGTGTTTAAATATGAGATTAGAGAAAAAAAGAAGAAAAATGAAAAAAAAGGAGAAAGAGAATTAGGAAAGAGAACTTGGGTACGTGAAGATTGAAGCTTGGAGTGGACAGTCGATTAGAGAAAGAGAAAGATACTTTTGAACATGTATAAATTAAATATTACATATAAAATTTATTTAATATATTTAACTAGGGCTGTTCATAAGAAGACCCAACCCGAATCGACCGGGTTTTCTTCAGCACTGGTCGGTTTTGGGTTGTAAAAAATCATAAATCAATGGTTCGGGCTGATTTTGGTTTTCAAATGTGAAAACTGAAACCAACCCGAACCGAACCGACTTAGTAGTTAGTAGTTAGTTCCTTGTTAGTATTTACAACCTACTTAGTCCCTACTTAACTAAATTGTCTCTATCCTAGTTACAACCTAACTTAATTTCTAGTCTTCTAGTTAGGAATGACATTAATGGCAAGTATTGTAAGATAACTAGACAAGGAATTTTTTTAGAAAAGTTTAAAGAAAAGAATCAAATGATCCTAATTTTTATGATCTTTTATACCAAATAGGCAACCAATTACAATTACAATTACAATTAGGTGTCCTTTTTTACTTAGATTAGAAGGTTTCTTGAAATATACAAATTTCGGTATTCTTTCTCTAATACTGTTTGACTTTCTATTTTCTTGATAACTCTTATTATAACTTAGTCCACCCCCTACCAATTTCAGTCTTCTTTCTCTAATAGAATTATGTGTCCTTTTTTAACATCAAATTTCAGTATTCTTTCTCTAATATACCAATTTATTACCATGGTTGAATTTAGAGCCAAAACCGACCCAAACTGACCCAACCCGACTCAAACCGACCAAGTCAGTTTTGCTTAACACAGAATCGGTTTCGGTTTCAATTTCAGGTAACCCGACTAAGTCGGGTCAGTTGAAAAAATCTCAGTAAACCGACCCAACCCAACCCATGAACAATTTTATATTTAATAATAATAATAATAATAATAATAATAATAATAATAATAATAATAATAATAATATGTTACATACTTAAAAAAAAAAGTAAAAAAAGAAAACTTATGATGCCACAAGATATGGTAAACGAAAATTTTTAACCAATAAAAAAACCCACATGAATTTGGATGAAAACAGTAGATTGGCTTCCACTTGATGAATATGATGAATACCTGTTGATTTGCCCTAAATATAAATGAGGTAATTCAAGTATAAAATATGTATAATGTTACCATCTCATTAACACATTAATTTTAGAATTCCTTGCCGCGTAAGTAATTAAAAAGCATCATAGCAAAGTTAAACCCAAAACGGGTTGGGGTCCATTCAACTTCAAGCGTTCCATCTATTGGTGAACAGTCTGAAAATATGCAACAGTTAGACAGTAACGGGTCCTTCAATGAATAGCGTTAAACATTGAATTCCTACCAATTTATTAAAATTTTCGGTTGAAACATTGAATGAAATGAACTACACTTTGAAAAAGAAAAGATGGGAAAAAAATGAGTTTCTAACTTTTGAACCTCCTGTGAGGGTTTAAACAAGAGTATATCTGTGTGATGTGGGAAAGCAGAACTTTGACCAATCAAACCGCCCTATGAATGCCACTCAATTTTAGGATACTGGTTGATTGATCCTAAGTTTTTCCAGTATTATATAGCTGAACCCTATAAACAAACCCCCTGTTTGAGAGTGATTATTATTAAGTATTTATTTTAAGTTGGAATCACACCAATAAGCACTTGCATTTGGGAGAAAAGCCAATAAGTGCTTATTCCAGAAAATAAATCCATAAGAAGTGAAAATTTTCAACTTATTTTTAAAAACTTTTCAATAAGTATTTATTGCATTTCTGGCCCGTTTTGGCCTTCTCAAAATTTCTATACTGCCTCCAGTTTAAAGAAGCATTTTTCCCCACCAAACACTCATAAGCACTTATTTATCCAATAAGTACTGCCAAACGGGGACAAACCGCCACTCTATTTTATCCTAATCCTTAAATATGCTCTATTGAGTGTTTCTACTGTTAGGGTAAATCTATTATGCTGGAAGTGGAAATGTATAATGTGGAGGAACTTTGACCAATCAAAACCCTTAATGAATTTTGATAAAAATTACTTAATTGGTTACCGCTTCTATAATACCGGCATTGGCTATATGTTTTTCCGGTATCATGTCCAGTACATAGAATAGTAGAAATATTAAGAATACCCTATTGCAAATTTTTTTGAATATTTGAATCTAATAACAAAATGCCCTACTCATAGGTAAATAATTCGGGTTTTTGGCATGTTTAAATTAATGGCTTTATGACAGATCATAATTTTTGAAGGAGATGCCATCTTTTATAATTTCAATGGATTGATATTGGATCAAATGTGTCTATCATGATTAATTTTTGAAGGAGATGGTGAACATCAACGTTGATCTTTTAGTTGACATTTTTATCATCATCATCCAAGACTTGTCCTTATCCCAACTAATGGGTGGATACTGTTTCTTTTGGTTTTTTGAGGTGGGTCCTATACCACAGTCTTTAAGCATTCATTCCAATTGATTTGAATTCTGATTCTGATTTTTGTCAGAACCAAATAGGCAAGAGGAATAGACCATTCCAATTCTGATTTCAACTGAGAATCAAATAGATACTAAAGTCCCGTTTGGTTCATTGGGAATAAGGGTTTGGAATCAGAAAAGGAATGGGCTATTTCGATTCCAACTGTTTAATTGGACGGAATCGAAATTCCATTCCTATTCCTGCTGGAATGGCATTTCCCCATTTGAGGGAATGGCCATTTCCTGCCCCTCCCTAGGGAATGAAATCCTATTCCTGCTGATTTCAATTCCCATTTCCATTCCTGTCTGAACCAAATAGATTATGGGAATGGGCCATCCCGATTCCGATTCCGGTGGATTTTTATTCCAATTCTGATTCCGGTTCCGATTCCAACTGCGAACCAAACAGATCCTAAGATTATATTATTAAAAGTGAATTTTAAATTATTATTTATATAATTAATATCTGTCAGTACAATCAGATCTCCTGATTATTTAATCAGACAATTCCGATTCCGATTCCAACTGAAACACCTCGCCCCAACCCAGACCCGACCCATATAACCTGCTACAAAGATGTTTTTCCAATTCTTGGTTGGGATGCTTATTTCTATATGGCTTTCTCCTTCTCGAATTAGTTAATCCTAGAAGTGGTGATAAGTGGTAAATTGGTAATCAAGGCCCATATGACTTTTATGAAGCCACTATAGAAGATTAGCAACACCTTGAATCGGTAATACTTATTTTATTCCAACATTTTTCTTTTGTTTTGATAATAATTAAAAAAGTACTTTATTAATTAAGAAAACACTTTTACTTATGAATCTAGGGATGGTTAATATAAGTATATTCTCAGTTGTACTTGATTTAGGAAAGCATCAAGAAACCTGATCGATGAAAAAAAATAAATAAATAAAAAGGCTGGTCTATTTGCTAGAGCTGTGAATTTAGAATAGTAATTTTGGTAGAGGCTAATTTGAGGTTGAAGTCACAAATCACCGAACCACGTCGGATATTGTTTTTATTCTCTTTTTGGCATTTTCTTTCTTGTTTTCTTGGTTTTTTGGCAGTTGGTACAACAAACCTATCTTATGTGTAGCTCAAATTTATTGGCAAACTTGGCAATGTTAGCTAGGGTTAGGGAGCGAGTTGCAACATTCGCATGAGTATGGACTATTCTATCAAGCAACCATAATTTCTAGGTATTTATGGTCATCCTTTAATCCCTTAAGATGAGTTTGGTTTGATGAAAAAATAAGAGAGAAAATAAAGTTCAGAGAAGGTTCTTAAGAACTTTTCCTAGTCTCATTTTCTAATTTCTATCAAACCAAACATAGCTTTAAGATATTACTAGGTCCTGCAAAGAATTGTCAATTGTTAGACACACATAAAAAGTACATGAGCCTCTATCGACCTACCAAGAAAAAGATCTGCCTCAAAGTCCTATTTATCCGATTCTTTTATGCTTCCTGCAAGCATCCGTAATTTATGGTTGGTCCCAATGTACAACCTCTGCAACTGTAGAATTCATGGGTTTGATAGCTGACCATCTAAATTATTTCATATTTGCCTAAAAGCCAGAAGGCTTTACCAAGACTAAATCTTGAGTAATATTTACATCATTTTAGATCGAGTAAAATAACTGAAAAGATAGTAAAACAATATCTCTAACTTTTGTATTTTACATTATTTTTACACAGAAAATGATGTGTATTGCGCATTCAACTTTAATAATAGAAGGCACTTTTAAATGATTATTCAGTATTTCATAATTACAAAAGATTCCCGAAAGGAGTTTATAGTAACAACTTGGGATAACATTCGCTTCCATCATCTCTGACTGTGAAATTGCTTATGGCAGTGGATGGGCCAAAAGCACTCACTACACACGCAGTTACACTGACAGAAATTTCAATTCTCAGACGTCAGAACTCAGTAGGATGATGCTAGGATGAAGGGCTTATGGAAAAAAAACTAAAACAAAACAGGGCTTCTTTTTTGTTTTTTGTCTTGTGATTCAAAAGGAAACTGACAAGTTTCAAATATGGTAATACAAAACCAAGGGAAGAAGAGGTACTTTGAAAAACCATTCTCGGTTTTAAGTTGAACAGGGCTGCAACAACCAGAAAAAGAGAACTGGACAACAATGAGCAGAATCTCAGAGAAGAATCTGGAACTTGTTCATACAGAAAGCTAATGGACTATCCATTCTTCTATCCCTTTAGAACACCTAGCTTCACCAGAGATATTCTTACGTCAATACTGCTGCACCCTTCAGTAACTTCAACAATGTTGGTGTTGTCAAATGGCACAACATCTTCTAATGGATAGCTTCTATTTGCATGGAGTCTGGCACGAGCATTGCTGCAGACTCCCTTCAATATTACAGTCTTGTGGGCTCCACCAAGCAATCCTTCATAATCTGTATCCCCACACTCTCCAGCAAATACCACCATATTTGGTAACTCAATGCCCCACCGAACATACAAGTACCTGGAGAAAACATGATTAGATCATCAAACTCCATTAGTGTTACAGAAGGATTCAAGCATTGCAATTATACCTTAATATCAGACATTAACAGTAGATGGGAGGACTGTGGACCTTTACCCCCACAAAAAGGGAGCAACCCATAAGAGACTGGTCCTTATAGCACTAAACCAGGCTCTACAGTATTAACTGGACACTCAATCTATAACCTAAACTAAAACGAGAACATTCAACCCATGACTGAATTACTTAACCCTGAGACAACTTGGACTCTGTCAAGTTAGTTCAGGTTTGAATAGATCTTGCTTATGACACAATTATCTTTTGATCTCACCTAGTCCAACTCAAATTACAAATATACACCCCCTTTATTTCACATATTTGGGCACAGAGACTTGGTTCAGGCAGAAATAATGGCACTCTTACAAGGCTTTAAATTAGCAGTACAAACAGAAGCTAGAGAACTGGAAGTAGAAGGGGACTCACTATTGGTCATCTCCTGGGCTAAGCAAATAAACTCAGCACCCTGGAATGCATTCAGGGATTGACCTTCTTGCAAAGAGTTTTAACTCTAAATTTAGGTGGGTTAAAAGAACAGCAAATGGATTGGCAGATACTCTAGCAAAACAGGAAGTTGATAGGCCTACTTTATTTTGGGCAAAACTGTAGATGGTTGCAGCAAAACATAGAGTTGATCATCATTGTAATCTGGGACAAATTGTACATTGCTGGACTCTGGACTGCAGAGTAGCTAAAGTACTTGTAATCTGTTTTTAAATTAATAAATAAAATCTCTTTGCTGATAAAAAAAATGATCCATTGCTTATCAAAAAAAAGATCCACTTGGATAGTGCAACTAGGAATTCCCTAGCCAAATTAACCTGCCGAGACGATATACCAATCCAACACAATACATTTTTTTGTGGCATGGTTTTCAGAACAAATCTGTAAATCAAGTTGTATTATCAACATCACACATCATAAACCATTTGATAGATGATGTCTTGGTCTTGACAACTGAAAGCTGAGACCTCATACTGAAAGTAACTGGCATCCAACCAAAGGAAATGCTATGACAGAAATAGCCATGTGTGTCCAATAAACAATGAAAACCCCAGGATCTCAGCAGAGTTTAACAAATCAGAATTATTTAAGGTGATGGTTAAACAGAGTTGCAATTTCTATTCATCAGGCTCAGTTAGGGAAATGTGCAAATACAAATACGTTCAGTGCAAAACCTCGTATGCGGTATTTCTAAACCTTGTATTTGCACTCTTCCCAAACTGAGCCTCAAATTCAATATACAGAACAAGGACCCTCACTCTTCCTAGAAGTCAAAAATAGGCGGAACTCCCTCCAACCTATGACAAATTCTAATGAAGAAACAACATGGCATTGCAAAATGGCTCTAACAACTTCAATAATATAATGAATCCACTGGCACGGTCTTTGTCTACCAAAACTACAGTAAACAACATTCTTACTTTTATCCTAGAATTTTTTTTTGGCAAAACATAAACCATAAAAGAATAAATATATAAATCAATCAAATACGAATTTTGTGCCTGTAAGAATAACCTTAATAAATATATACCTGAGGGCTTGGGCCCGAGAAGCCAGTACAGGAATTACATGCAGGTTGTTACCATTTTGGCAATATATTACATGACAGCGGAGAGCCTGAATTCTCATCAACTTCCGCAGCTCCTTAACAGGAGGAACCTGTGAAGGCAAACTAAGACATTAAATAAATTATTGTTCATTTACATATAAAAATTTACCTATAAAATTTCTTTGTGTTTTTATATACTTAAGGATGGACATTTTTCTTAGTGATCTCAAATGGAAAATATGCATCACACCCTATAGGTAAAAAATATGTCAAGAATCAAGAGGCAAAGATTTCCAAAACCATTCCATCAAATATGATGTAAAAGGACCATATTTTAGGATTTAAGAAGATTTTACAATCTTTTCATAGAAAAAGCTTTTAAATCAGAAGCAAAGTAAATTTACCAATGCCGGTTTCTTCACTTTAAATGCATAGCAATATTTAGTTGATCGCTCTTCATCTTCAGTAACCATTTGCTCTTCATTTTTTCCATTCTTATTAACGATGGAAGCAGCCCAACGAACCAAAGTCTTCCTCAATCCTCCTCCACCCCAACGGTATTCAATGTGTGAATGATAATCCAAATCACTCACAAAGGGAATCCCTGAAGGATTGTCCCCCAAGTTTAGAGATGGATAGTAGATTTCGCTACCACTATTACAAATAAAAGCATCAAAATCAGTAGCACGTAGGCCTCCAAGACCCAAAAGAGAGTATATTTCAGATATGGTATAAGATGTTGACAATATGAACCCTATAGACCCTGAAGCTTTTTCTTTCTCTGCAGCCTCAAAAACCTTTTGAATGTTTTCAAGCAGCTCTGTAGTTGTATCAAGATCTACAGAAATGACAAAAACATGTCTCCTCCTCCTGAATGCTGGGAACTTACCCGCACTTGTATTCTGGTCTGCTTTCTCAGTGGATCCAGCCTTGTGCACATCTCTTAGAGTACCATCTGACCATGTCAATACAGCATTTTCTAACTTACTCTTTCTATCAGTAGTATTTTCTTCAGAATCTAGAACATTATCAAGGGTGCCACTGTCTTCATTCTTTTCACCATCCAGATATAGCTTTAGATTTAAAGATATATCCTGTATATCCCTCAAGGAATCACCTGGTGAATCTGAATCTGACTTTTCCAACATAGTGTCACTTCTTTGAAATTGCGGCTGCCTTGGCTTGCAACTGGCTATCCGAGTTAAGTAAGTCTTACAGTGCTCTGGCCATGAGAAAAGGTGAATATTTTTCAATCCATTCTGTCGACATCTTGCCCAAAGTTGTTTATCCGCAACAAGCTTCAAAAGAGCATCAGCAATTGACCGCTGATCATGGGGATCAACAAGGAGGCCATTGTCAAGAACCTGTGATAATTTAATTATTAGATTTGAAGAACTGTGAGCCTCGTCTTACAAAGGCTTTAACAATGGGCCAAAAAACTATTCTAAAGCAGTATGAAGGAACCAATGACATGCCATACACGATGTATGTCAACAGGACCTCCATTTTTTGTGGCCACAATAGGCAAACCATGAGCTGCAGCCTGCATAGTGAAAAAGCAGAACTTACATTAGTTTCTGTAATAACTGATTTAACCAACAGAAAAGCTTTTTGGACAATTAAAGGACATACCTCTATCAAAGTTAGTCCAAAGGGCTCAATAAATGCTGGATTGATGAAAACACCCTGCACGAACACAAGTTAGAGTGCAAATTCTAACAAAAATCAGAAAAGAAATAAGATGTGAACTTAGATATGTTATCTTGGACTATATGGCATATAAAGCATGGCAAACATATGGTAAAATATGTTCTCAAACCTCTTGACATTATACAATTTGGTGTTTGTAAGGCCAGCAAGCTTAATAAGACCAGAAGCATACTTGTATTGACAAACAAAGTAACCACGGTTGCTACGATGTACTTCCAGCCCCAAGAAATAAGTATGAGAACCCAAGTCTTTCATATGGAAGGAACTGTGGAGAAGAGACTTAGGTTCTTGGATTCCAACCTCATCATTCCCTGTCAATAACATATCATCTACATACAACAACAAGATGGTAATGCCTTAAGGTCTTTGATGGATGAAGAGAGAATAATCAGAGGCACTCAGATTGTAGCCAACAACCACTACAACATCTTGGAATTTCTAAAGCCAAGCCTAGGGAGGTTATTTGAGACCATATAATGATTTCTTTAACCGACAAACAAGAGAGGAATCACCATTGTATCCAGGAGGAGGCTTCATGTATACTGTTTCCTTCAAACTGCCATGAAGAAAAGCATTCTTCACATCTAACTGATGAATGGCCCATGAATGTGTAGCAGATAAAGCTCGGAGGATATAGATTGTAGTAATCTTGGAAACAGGAGAAAATGTCTCCTCATAGTCAATGCCATACTCTTGGGTGTATCCCTGAGCAATAAACCTAGCTTTGTACTGGTCCAACGAGCCATCTGATTTCAACTTAACCGTGTAAACCCAATGACCTCCAATAACCGAAGCATCTGAGGAAGGGACTACCAAATCCCAAGTGTCATTCTCCTATAAGGCATGGATTTCTACATCCATTGCATCTCTCCAATGAGGACTGGTAATGGCCTGCTTATATGAGCAGGGAATCTCTGTGATAGATAACATAACAAAAAAAGAACTATGGTTTGAAGGGAAGCCATAGCGATTAGGGGGTCGAGAAATATGAGGAACGACGAAGAGATGTGGAAGAGAATCTGAAGGAACATCACTTACATGAGCATTAGTGGGGGGAGGATCCGGGCTAGAAGGAAGTGAGGTTGGAGGCATAGGATTTGGGGCATGCAATCTTTTACAAGAGAAGACAAGAAAGTTCTTCACACCAACAGGAGGAAAAGCATCTTGTGAGTCAAAATTTTGCAAGACAAAAACAGATGGAGCAGCTAACTTTGCAACAATAGCAAAAGAGGAGATATGCTCAAGGAAAACAACATTTCGAGAAACACGAATACAACGAGCAGAGGGATCATAACAAAGAAATCCTTTGTGATCTGGACTATCCCACAAAAGCACACATAACAAACTGAGCAGATAACTTAGAACGCTCATGAGGAGGAAGATGAATAAAGCAAAGACACCCAAAAACATGTAGGCTAGATAAGTTTGGTAAATGGCTAAACAGTTTCTAAAAAGGGGACATATTATAGTTAGAACTGATGAGGGAGCATAGTTAATCAAGAAAACAACAGTACTAGCAGCCTCCACCCAAAAAGAAGGTGCATGAGATTTTTGCAGTAGGTTTCTCACAAAATTGAGTACATGACCATTCTTACGCTTTGCTACTCCAATCTATTGAGGTGTAACTGGACAGCTTCACTGAACTTGTATCCCATGACTTCTCAAGTAGGTTAAGAAGTCTTTATTAGTGCATTCTCCCCTCTGAATCTGAAAGGAGAATACGCGTATGAGACTGAAACCGGACTTGTATCATTGTATGAAAGGGCTGAAATGTGGGATACACTTCAGATTTATGTCTCAGAAAGTAAATCCATGTATACCTAGTGTGATCATCAATAAACAAGACAAAGTACTTGTATCCAAGTAGAGAAATAACAGGTGAAGTTCAAACATCACTATGTATAACCTCAAATGGTGAGGTGGCATGCATAGATGTGTGAGAAAAGGGTAAAGTGCACTTTTACTTAAGCAACAAGAAACACGTGAGGTATAAAACATGCTTAAAGAAGGAATTTTATTTTTAATAAAACCAGAGTCAAACAAAAATTTCGACTTTTCAAAGTGAGGATGTCCAAAACATTATGCCATAAATCCCAAACATTATTTCTTTGTCCAACAATAGATTCAGAAGAAAATGAACTAAGATATGTTGAAGATGTTGGTGCTTTAGGATTCTCGAACTCCAATGCAAATAAATGACCCAACCTATGCCCCTTCCCTTTCACCTTCCTAGTGCACCGGTCCTAAATGAAATAACCATCATGAGAAAAAGTAAGTATATATCCTTCATCAAAAAGTTAACCAACAGAAATTAGATTAGCGGTAAGATTAGGTACAAGAAAGGTTTTGATAAGAGGAAAAGAGGCAGTAGATGGCAGCTTAAGGGAAATGTCATTGCTACCAATGATATTTAGTTTTTCACCGTTGGCAGTAATGATATGTCTACGATAGGATTTAGGAATGCTATTTGGGGGTTCAGAATAAGCTCTTGTTATATGATTAGTTGCATCGGAATCAATGATACAAATATGAGACTGAGAAGAACAGTAACGAGAAAACTCACCAAATAGGCCAATGGCAGAAAAAGCTGGGGAAATAGCAGATGATACTAGTTGCCGAATTTCATCCATAGATGCAGGAGATGCAGAAGATTCACCCTTAGTAGAAGAATCACCCTTGGAAGAGGAAGCATCAGTGGTTTGGCCTTCAATCACTTGATATGCACGTGTTGGTTTTTCTTCTGGGCACCTTTAGATGGTTTAATTGGACAAACTGGACAGTCTGGGTTGATGTGACTATGCAGTTTACAGTAGCTGTAGGAATTCTTCTTCTTATAGTGAGAAGCAATGTGTTCAAACCCCTTGCACTCATAACATTGTATTTCAGAGAAGTCCTTAGCACCAGATTTCTTGTTTCCATGAACAACAAAAGTTGTATCAGCTCCCGAGTCAATTAATTTTCCATCAAAACTTGTAGCAGTTAAAAGTCTAGTCTCCTCCCTCAACAATTCCCCCATCATTGAATCCAGATTATGAATAGTCCCTCTACTCAGTATGTTGGACCTGATAATCCCATATTCAGGCCTAAGTCTTATAAAGAACTGATTCACTTTACTTTTCTCAAAGTGTTGGTAGAGATACTTGACACATTCTACGGGATATGAAGAATTTGTATTGACAAGTTCATTCCCTTCCCACAAATCAATAAAACCAGCATTATATTCCTGAATTTTCTTATCTCCCTGACAGTAGGAAAAGATTTCAGATTCAATCTGATATTGTTTGGACATGTTGGATTGATGGTATACCTTCTTCAAGTCTGCATGGATCTCATAAGTTGTATGCATCCTTCTCATGGGTACATCAATATAAGAAACAATTGAAATGAGTATCCAAAAGACTAATTTCCCATTGTCCAACTTCCGTTGTGCATATCCTTTGATATCAGTTTCATTTGCCTTAGCAATCTTCCCATCCAAATATTCTTCTAGGCCTTTCCCTTCAACAAAGAAGTCAATGGAACTTCCACATGCTGTAGTTAGTTCCATCGAACTTTACGGGAATGATATCCGCTTTCTCAGACATTTCGAACGACCAAAAAACCGGTGATTAATCACCCAATTAAGATTAGTAGCAAATCAACAATAATACTAAAATAATACTTCACCCAAAAAAAAAAACTGAGGTTCTGCTGCAGAAATCTCAAAAGAGGGCTATATCAATCTCAATCCTAAAATGGTAAGTTTCAGAACTGTCAATGACAAGATGGGATCGAAACCCTATCAAAACTGATCCAAAATTCATTATAGAATGATGAACAGATAAAGAAGGCCTGAGCATCACCAACTACAAAGTTCTAGGCTGATTGAATTAGCCGATTTAAAAAAAAAAAGAAGAAAATCTGACCTGTTGGGTGTCTTTTCCAGGAAAACGATATCAACTTCGTCTGATCCAAAATAGCACTTAAAAAAACTTCAACCAGGATATGAAAATGATCGAAATACTCCTTAAACAATCTACTAATCATCCTAAACTCAAACAAATCAGCAGTTGAAGGATATGGCCCACTCTGATACCATGCCAATCTTCTAGGTTGAGAGAACACCAAGAGTTCCAGGGGTGTCAAACTGAATGGTCAACCCCCACCCCCAAAGAGCCTATATATCTTATTAGTTATAAGTATTTACTAAGAGGCCCTTGAAGGGCTAAAAATAAAAAAGAATAATTACAAAGAGGCCCTGGGAGGGCTGAAAGATAAGAAAGAAAAAGAATGCTATGGTACAACAGAGGCCATAGAACAACATTACATCAAGTATCTCTACAGGTACGGCTATAGAACTCCAATTTCTAACTAAGTCAGCTGAGAAGTCCTTGAACAGTTGCTGCACCTTCAACCAATGCAGAATCTTGAAGGTAATGACCTCAACAAGTGCTTCCTTGGATTTTTCTTGCCCTTGGAAAATCCTGTTGTTTCTCTCTTCCCAAATCGACCAAAGGATGACTGCTCTTGTTATTCTCCACATTACTCTGCCTCTTTTCTTTCTCTTAATTATTCTGTCTTCCAGATCAATCATGCTACATTTTCAACTTGTTAGATCTTTCTTTGTCCAGATCATATAGCTACTGAGTTTCTTAACATTAGTTAAAAGTCCTGTTTTCTTAGCTTAGTTTTTAGTTTTTATCATCAATCTTGGTTGTTCTGTGGCACTGAAATATTCGCTATCAAAGTCACAGAATGCCAAACTATCTTATATAAATCCTATAACATATACAAAAGAAATGCTATGATCATTGTAACAAAAGAACAGGTCTTAAATCAGCAAAGAGTAAACAGTAAACTGAACTGGATATATATATATATATATATATATATATATATATATATATATATATTAAAAGAAGGACGTCTAAGAATTTTCTCCTTTTTTGAATTTTTGAATTTTTTGAATTTTTTAATCCACGTTTTTTTGCCTCTGACGAATCAAATCCCTGTATTCTATCCATCCTTGGCCACATCTGATGGCTTTCCAAGAGCCATGTTTTAACCAATCACGCATCTCCCATTTCCACTCCCAATTAATAGGTTTAAAGTGGACTTAGAATCACTCATGATTCTAAGTTGTGATATAATAGTGAGAAATTACTAACAAATAGGACTCTTGCTCTGCTCTATATTTCCCTAATCCAATTTAATGATAAAACTTCTTCCCATTCCAAGTGAGAACAGAGGGGACATTTAAAGGTTCAAAGCTCGAGAGCTACATCTTTTGAGTTAACGTGAAAGCAGAGGGGTCTCGATTGTGAATAGAGCTTGATGTCAAACAGAGGAAGACCAAACTTCTTTTGCATAAACTCTTAATACCAGGTATGTTTTTTGAGCCTGTTTGTAACAGCTGGCATCATTCCATCAAGCAACCACAGTTCCACCGGCGTAAAACATTGAAAAAGGAATGGATCATGTTGGATACTGTGGTTTCTACTGTAGAGCATGTAATCAAGTGGAATAGTCGGTTCTCATATTTTTAGTCTATGGAATAATGGATTTTGATGTTGGGAGTTGCTGGTAGAGGATCCCTGTTGGACAGAGTTAGAATCGTTGTTTTTTTTTTACATAGCATTGGACTTTGGAGTTTGGAGAGGTTTTACCTGTACGATTGATACAAGAGACGTTTATGTTTCTGCTGTGTGAGTTGGGTCGTTGTGCATTTTACAAAGAACAATAAAAAACAGGCACATATTCATTTTTCTCTCCAAGGTTTTGGGTGAAAAATGATCCTCTATTACTGTGGTCAGCGTTGAAATTTGTGGCTTATGCATCCAATTTGGCTCACAAACCATGAACAAGAGTGCATTATACCCCCCATTCGCTACTGTGGCCGCCAAGTCAAGCGACCACTGTAGTAACTTCACGGGTTAAGAAGACAGGTTATACGGATCAGATCATGGACTTCACAACCCGAATCCGCTTTCACAAACCCGTCCTACTGTATATAATGTCATTTATATATAGCTATCGTAATTTAATTAATTTCAAAAAAACCAGTCATTTTTTAAAAGTATCATGAAATATTGTAATTTATAGTTACTCTAATAAGTTTTGGGAAAATATTAATTTAATAGAAATTAATAATTCTCAAAATTTATCAAAAACAACTTTGGTAATTTTGAAAGTTAATAATTCAATAGAAAATTAGAACTTACCAAAAAATATTTATTTACAAACCTGTGATAAATTATTTGTTGTTATTTAATTAATTATTGGCAATTAGTAGAAATTAGTGTAATACACACACCAGTCTAGAAATTTTCTCCTTTTTTATTTTTTTATTTTTTTATTCCATGTCATTTTTTAAACAACCCATGAGATGCTCTCCTTCCCCAATTACCTAAAATCTCTCTCCCCCCCCACACGTTCACAATAAACTAAATGATATCCTCTCCTAAAATTTCTCTTAAACTACCTACCCCACTATCCCCCACTTTATCCTAAATTATCCCTAATTCCTATTTATCCTCTCCCCCACTTTTTATCAATATTTGTCTACAGTTTGAATTAAAAAATTAACAAATTATTTAAATATTGTAACAAAATTATATAATAACTTTAAAACATTTATTAAAAACACAAAAAATAATTATAATAGGTCTAATAATATTCATATTATTAATAATTTTATATTTCTACAAAGTTCATCACGAAATTATGTAGTAACAATAAAAATTATGGTTTCTGGATTATTCGATTTAAATAATAAAAAAATTACATTAAAAAACAAAATATTATTTAAATATTTCAATAACTAAATATTAAAAATATATAAATAATTATATAATAAAATATTTAATATTATATAATAACTTTGAAACAAACCGACTAACCATTAGTTAAAACCGGCCAACTCGGGGTGTATCATTTTGGGTCAATTTTTAGTTTGTTTGGTCAGTTCAAAAGGTTTAAATTTAAATTAAAAAAATTATAGTGGCATTATTAAAAGTTAAATTTAAAAATTAAATTTATGATATAAAATATTCTAGACTAAGAAATATGGGAATTTCCCATTTTCCCGTATTAAAAAATTAGGGTAAAATACAAAATCCTCCCCTGAGTTTTCTTGCAATCATAAAAACCTCCCTTATGTTTATACTTTAGCAAAAGCCTCCCTTGTACTTTTTAGAAAATATGCAACTTCCTCCCTTCCTAGACAGAAAACCCGACCTAATGTATTTATTTTTTAAATGCCTATTTTTTCCTCCCTCCAAAACATTGTTCATTTTCTTCCTAAGAAGTAAGAACTTGAGGCCATCGGCCTCCATCGCATACCCATGGCCATGGCTTCTCCTAAACAAAATCAATTCCCAAGAGCTTGAGACATGGTTTATCAATCTATCGCCCCCATTCCCTCTCTCCCTCTTCAAACATAGTCTACAGGAAAAACGGAAGTTTGCAAGCTGGGGTTGCTTTATAGGAAAAACGAAAGGTTGCAATTGGGTTGCAACTCGTTACAGTATTCAAATGGCCAAATGGGTACTCAAGCCTAAAATAGCTAATAGTTTTGCTATATTTTTCAAGGGTCAATGATGAATACCTTCTAAGTGTAATTTCTAACCGCTTCATGATTCAGTAATGGGTTTGGCATGAAGCTTAATTTGATTGATGGGTTTACTTCGAATAATTCAGTTTTAAGAAGAAAGAAAAAAGAAATTTCCAATACAAAGTTGAAAAGGGATTCGTCTCATGGAATTAAAAAAAAAATTGATAAATGCCACAAGTGCTATTGGGACCCGATTAGACATCTCTCATCACTACTCCAGCTTACATAAGGTGTGCCATCGTCTTCCACCAATTCATGTTTTGTCTCCGAAATCACCCCTTTTCATGGACATTCAACTTTTACATGCTTGACAGGTATAAGCTAAATACCTTGAGACACACTAAAGACAAACTTGTTAGCTATCGTAGATGTAGTCTTCCACCAATTATTCGTCTCTGCAAGTCTAACCTTGTCCGATATTCAACTTTGGAATTATTGGCGCAAGACAAAGAGGTCAAAATGCAAGTTGTGTTAGCTAAATACCTTGAAACACACTCAAGCTGGCCTCACTGTAGCAACTGGTGAGGCCGAGATACCACCATGTTTCTCATTTTCCCTGTATGGTGGTGGGTGTTTGTGAAATTGTAAGCAAAGAAGGAATTGACAAAGACTCGATCGAGTGGAGATGGTGCACGAGATTAGGAAGGCAAAAGAGGCAAAAGTCGAGATGTAGCCAAGGCTAGACAGAAGGCCGAGGCAGAGAGAGAGAGAGAGATGACAACTCTAGTTCTCTGTTATTGGGAAGAAAATGAACAGTGTTTTGGAGGAAAGTTTAATAAATCTACGTCTAAATAGATATGCATAAGGGCAAAAAAGGCATTTTAAAAATCAAACACATTATTTCAGCTTTTTTGTCTAGGAAGGGGGGTAGTTTCATATTTTCTAAAAAGTACAGGAGAGGTTTTTGCTAAAGTATAAACGTAGAAGAGGTTTTTATGATTGTCAGAAAACTTATGGGAGGTTTTTGTATTTTACCCAAAAAATTATATTAAAAATATAAAATATTAATATATATCTATGGCTGAGTCGTTCAGTTTTTGTCGATTTACAAATGGCCCAAACAAAACTATTCCAACTTGGTCGAGTTGGGAAATTGTTGAACCAGAGCCGATTGGAAATACGAGTTGGTCGGTTTCATCAGTTTGATGAAAAACCCTGGCTGAAATTAATTGTTGTTATTTTTGTATTGTAAAATATTATTAAAAGTAGTATATAAAATATAAGGGAAAATCTATGATGCGGGAAAGATATGGTATCAAAGAGTTTTGACCAATCAAAATCCACGCATGCTTTGCTAGCTTGGCTACCACGCTTATGATACCAGTTGATTGGTCAAAATTTTTCAGATATCATATCTTTCCCATATTATAGTTGATCCCAAAATATAAATAATTATTAATTATTTAAAAAGTTGAAAGTATAAGACAATTGTATACTCTTATGTGTTTCTATTGTTTAGCTTTTGCTTAACAAATCCCATGCATCACACGGGTCCCTGCTAGTATATAAAAAATAAAACCAGTTGGCTGCAGCAAGTACATGTGCCCCTCTTAGTTTTGGTATAGAAATCTTCATAGTTACCATGTCAATGCTTTGGTGCAATACGAATAAAATTAATATAAAGCTGGCATACAAATAACAACTTGGTAAAACATATGAATGCAAAACAATTATGAAGGAAAATGCTCAAGCTAGCAAGGCAGTTTTGAAAAAGATTTTAAATTACAGATTCAAAGTAATAAAATTGTTCAGGATACAGCATTTGAAGTTAGGTTCATCAAACATGAAGCCTAAGGAGAAAACTGTCAAAAGAGTGAAAAAGGAGTGCAATCAATGCTTATTGTATAAGTTGCATTCAAAACCATTCATGTTATCCATTACCAATAAAGAGCAAAGCAATTTTGTGGAGCACTAACTTGATATTCAAGACCAGAGAAGGGAAATTGAAGAATACATTATTCCTTGGGTAGCAAATTATTCAGTAGTAGTAACAAACAAAATGTATAATACATTATATGGCAATAATGAGATCAGAAGTGCTCTAGAAAGACCACATTTGCATAAGTTGTGTGAAAACTATACCCAAAAGGCACATTTTATGTAATAACAAAAATGAACCATTGACTTATATGACTACATCCTTATTCCTGTTACCACTTCAACCATAAATGAATAATCCTACTCTAAGTGAAACTTTCAGCCAATGCAGAAACTATAGTTTATACCTTTGTCTTTGCTGCCAGACGGTAAATGTCAGGAACATCAGACTGCTTGTGGTGTTTAGGATATGCCACTTGACCATACAGATCATATTTATCAATCAGTTTGATTATTGAGATTAGAACAGATGCATTAGTGCCTGACATTTCATCAATTTCATCTCTGTTACCCATTATTAATGTCTGCAACAACAGAAAATATGGTAAAACTTTTACCAGCCAGACAATGAATAACCTGCTTCAGTTCATTTTCAGTTGTTAAGAAAATTTTGAAAGGAGTTCTATTTTATGGTAAATCTGAAATTAAGCTCATTCCAATGTTTTTTTTTTTTATTTAAAATCAAGAATGGGTCCTAAAATGCAAAGAAAACCCAAACTGAAACCACTCTTATAACAAGGTATGAGGAAGATACGTAAGTTCATCCAACAGAGCTAAAAAAATGGGGAAACGTGAAAGACATACAAGATTAGCGAGCTCCCTTAACGGACGACATTCCCCAAATGCTTTCACCAGAGTTGTAATGTTCTTTTTGGGGTCCGGCCTAGCAAGAGCAAGGATCATAGGCTTGCGGGGATTGGTGAAGAAGCGCATTATCTGCCAAATATAAGAAGATAAACTCAAAAATGATAATGAAATCATCTCCAGCAAAAGAAAATTAATGATGAAGTTCTACAAGCACAAATTCAATTTGAAACAGTGATTCTAAAGAAATGGCCTCACAGATTAAATATCATTCAGATAACTATAGTGCATAAGTAATGGAATATAAGATTTTAATAAGGAGTTATTAAACCTCAGACCAAATTGGTGGGTCTGGAGAAGCTGGACTATCTTCATTTCCTTCTACTTCACCATCCATATCACCATCATGTGGAACAATGTGGTGGAACTCCATCCCAGGAGGAATTATCTGCGAATATTATTAAAAAATATTTGGTTTTTATGAGGGTATATTATGAATTAACAAGGAGTTAATGACTGGACAAGGAGCCTATAATTATGGAGATTGTTGAAGCCTTCTGAAAGTTCCTATAAAGAATTTAAGAAAGCATGAGCGTATACTTACAACCATGCGAGGCATGAACCTGCCATAACAGTTCACATTTCGCCTGATCCTTGCTCGCAATTTGCGCTCAAGTATTGGATCAAAACCATCATACAGACGCCATTGCTCTTCTATCTCCTGTCTAGTACTAGTGATGACCACTTCTGATGAATCAAGGGCTAGCTCTTCGGCCTCTATACGTCGCATTATTTTATATGTTGAATTTATTTCTTCCCTTGATTGGCGTCCTTGTTTCAGAAGTTGTTCTAATTTATCTCGCCCAAGCGAATGGCCAGTGAAAAGCATTGGTACATTTAAAGCCCCAGATAGCAGAGCAGCAGAATCACCTGCATCTGCATAATGTCCATGGATAGCAACTGGCCAGATTGGTTCTCCACCACCAATTTGCTCCCCAAGAACTTTGGACATCTGTATTATGTGGTTTAGAGCACCATCAACAAATTCAGGTATGTGAGGCCATAGGAGTTCCTTTTGGATATATTTATCTCTTGGCCCAAATGGTATACGAATAATATAAGCACCACTACTCTCTCCCATCTCATCCATGAAATGTTCAGAGCCTTTTGGAGTCAGCATCTCTGTTGGTTCACCATAGCTCCAATCTACTTCTGGTGCTGAAACTTGTCGGGTTAGCAAATCAACCCGGTATACTCCTGGCATTGAGCCTAAGGCTCTTGCAAGTTCCACAACATACTTAACCTAATAATAGGAGAATATTTATGTATTTCAGTAAGTAATTCTCTAAATTTTTACAGAGGATGTATCAAAGAATTACTGATAGATGAAAAGCAAAGGACTTAAAGGAATGTATTTTAGGACCAAAAGCCACCTGACCACCAGTATCAGAATCACGCCCAAGCTCCATATTTTCTCCTCGAATAAGACCATGAAGGCTGCACAAACATTGATTGTTGACGAAAATGAATAAAGATACCATCAAGTAGGTTAGGAAGAATGTAAGATACTATAATGAGATATCAGGATAAAGGAGACCTAGAAAGGCAAAATGATCAGCAAGTTTGCAGTTTATTCCCCAAAACCATTAAATTCTATGTAGATCGACAAGATTTTAAATCTCAGTTTTGACATCAATTTGGTCATGAAATGATATGTCCAAATTTCAGTACTTCTTTACTATCATATTGAAGCACAACAGATTTTGTTAATGTGTAGTTTAAATTGACCAAATCTTGAAATTGAAAATATAAACTCAGGTTTTCATGAAAATTTAGTGTTAGAGATATAATTCCATCACATACTGAAAAAGCATGCAAACAATAATTCCAGAGGATCATTATTGATTAAAATGTGACACCAACAGAGCATTATACAACTCTACCTAAAGAAAAAAGCTTAAAGTACAAAAGTTAAGCCTATGCCTTATTAAAACAATGTAGAGCTTTTTTGCCTTCTGCTGACTAGCCCACGTCTCCATTACATCCACAGAACTGATTCTAGGCATTCTGCCTCTATTGCTATCACCATGAGCTGAAATGTCACCAGCAGCATCTCCCTTCTCTCCTTCTGATAAGTCCTCTGACATATCAGCGGTTGCTTCTCTGCGGCCTCTTTCCCGCTCAAGCCGGTGCTTAGCCATACGCTGAGCCTCCTCTCCTTCAATCTGCACCGCAAATGGAATTAATTATCATTAGGAAATAATAACAAAGTTAATCCACATTTTGGACATAACCATAAAGCGGAGCTCTACCTACTATGCCATATGTTAAAATAATTTAGTTGTTGATGTTAGGGTCTGTTTGGCTAGTTAAAGTGTTTCTTTTATTTCGTTTTTTCCTTTCTGTTATGGCTGTTATTGTCCTCAGGGGCACAGGGTCTTTTCCCTTGTTATTTCTGCCGCCCTATATATATTAAAATAAAGGCTGGCGCCGCCAGCACTGTTACATTGCAAAACCCTTCTCTCTTGTCTTCTTCTCCTCTTCTCTTCTCTTCTCTTTCTCTTATTTCTGGCCGGCCATACTGTCAAGATGGTATCAGAGCGGGAATACTGATTAAAGAGAGTAGATCGAACAACCTTTACTAAGAGAACAGATCGAACAGACTTGCTGAACCTGGGGGGAACAGAAATCTGAACCTGTTTTCTCCTTTACCCTCCTTGGTCATGTACCGAATGAAAACCATATGAATCTGGGCAGCTGAATGCTGTCGAATCTGTATACCCCTGTTTTTCTTGGATCGTGTGATCCTGTTCATATGTTAAGACAACTGTAGGTCAAGGATGGCCTGTCATCTGAGTGATTCGATTGGATTATAAGTGATAAGGACCTCTCCTGCCGGTTAATGACTGTTAGACATTCTGGAATTCTGGTAGGTTGGGACTGTTAAAACTGTACAGGTCTGAAATCTGCCGAATACTACCTCTGTTTTGTCCTGGATTTGGTACTGTTTGAGCTCAACCTGGTTTTTTAAACCCAAGTGTATGGGTGTGGACTGAGTGGAGCAGTGTTTTGTGGTAAGGAGGGGTCCTAAGTCCGGTGTTTGGGACTGATTATCTATTTGACCATGTCATCTGAGAATTCTGCTACTTCAGAGATTTCAGGGAGCCACAATGGAGTGAGTGGGGGAATGGATATGAGCTTTCCCATGGCTGTTATTCTCTTTGATGGTCTGAACTAGCTTGAGTGGTCTAGGGGAATAAAACTCTACATCACTGCTAGGGGGAAAATAGGATACATCAATGGGAGAGTGAAGGAACCGAAGTATGTAAGTGCTGAGTATGATAGGTGGAACCAAGAGAATAGTATGGTGATGTCTTGGCTCTTGGTTTCAATGCTGCCACAAGTAAGGAAGACTTTTATGTGGGCTGAAACTGCTTGTGAGATATGGGAACAAGCGAAGTCCACCTATTCAGAGCAAAGACACTATGCCAAGATAAATCAACTGCAATCTGGAATCCTCTACTTGCAAGCAGGGGGAGAGGAGTCTCTCGATGTACTATTCCGATTTGACATCAATATGGAAAGAACTTGATCACTACCAAAATGTGAATTGGAAGTGTGATGAAGATGCAAAGGCCTATAAGTCACTTGTATCTCAGCAACGAGTTTTTGCCTTCCTCCTAGCGTTGAATCCTTCGTATGAGTCCATCAGGGTGCAGATCTTGGGTGGTAAAGACTTGCCATCAGTTCAAGAGGTATATGCCTTGGTGCAGTCAAAAGAAAGCAGGAGTGTGATGAATGGCGTAGAAGGGGAGTCAGTTGCCCTAGCTGTCTGGGGAAATTCAGATACAAATGTCAAAGGTGGTTTTAAAAAGGGTGACACTCAGAAAAAAAACAAATGATAAGAGCAAACTTTGGTGCACTCACTGCCAGAAGACATGACACACGAAAGATACATGTTGGGATCTCCATGGAAAACCTAAATGAGTACAGAATTGGGGTAAGAAGTCAACACCTGATCAAGGCAAGAAACTAGGCCAGCATAATCAAAAAAGGTATAACTCAACTAATATGGCGTTGACAGAGACTAGTCCTTCGGTAACTCAGGAGAGGCATCCCAGTTCTGACCCTAAGGAAGATATTATCAACTCCTTTCGTGAACATTTGGAATTGTATGGTAGGACTCTCCGCAAATGGATTCTGGCCCTACTCCCTCTACCTCGTTTGCGTCTACATCAGGTAATGCCACAGCCTTCCATGTGTCATCTCATAATCCGGATTATTGACTCTGGAGCTTCAAACCACATGACCGGTAAGTCAAATTTGTTTCAGACATATAACCTTCTCTCTGGGAGAGATAAGGTAAGACTGGCTGATGGTTCTTTTTCTACCATAGCTGGCCGAGGTACCATACCTCTCCCACTTGCATGTTCCGAAATTACCTATTAATTTGTTGTCCATTAGTAGTCTAACTCACTCCTTGAATTGCTCAGTCACTTTTTTTCCGTCTTCATGTGTGTTTCAGGATTTGGCCTCGGAGAAGACGATTGGTAGAGGAAGCATGGTGGATGGTCTCTACGTGTTGGAGAATAATGCTGGTCTTGTGGCGACAGAGTCCATGAGTTTGCCAAGTGAGAGACAAGCCTATTTATGGCATAGTCGTCTAGGTCAACTTTCTTTTGAGTTGTTAAAAGTTATGTTTTCAAGGTTGTTTGAGTCCTTGTCAGTGAGTCAGTTACAGTGTCAAACTTGTCAATTGAGTAAGCATTGTAGAAGTTCTTTACCTTTGTGAAATAAAAGATCTGAATTTCCATTTCATATTGTTTATTCTGATGTTTGGGGCCCTGTTACTCTACCTACTGAGACTGGCTATAAGTACTTCATTACCTTAATTGATGATTATTCTAGATACACTTGGGTTTACCCTATGCGATCTCGAGATGAAGTGCCACAAATTGTGAAAGATTTTCAACGCATGGTGTTCACTCAGTTCCAAACGGAAACCCATATCTTCCAGTCGGACAATGCGAAGGAATATTTCCATAGTGATCCCACGAAGTTTTTTGCTTCGAGTGGGTCACTTCAGCAAAGCTCTTGTGCCAAGACACCCCAACAAAATGGTGTAGCTGAATGGAAGAACCGCCACCTTCTCAAAGTCGCTCGTGGATTATTGATTCATATGAATGTGCCAAAACGGTTTGATGGATGCAGTCTTGTGTGCCACGTATATCATCAATCGCATGCCCTCTCGGCTACTAGAGTATAAGGCCCCACATAAGCTTTTGTTCCCTACAACCCCGTTGTCCACCATTCCGATGCGTGTTTTTGAGTGTCATTGCTTTGTCCATAACCTGTCCCCTACTCGTGGTAAGCTTGAGCCTTGGGCTATTCCGTGTGTTTTTCTTGGTTACCCTTTATATCAAAAGGGGTATCGCTGCTATGATCCCATTGCTTGCAAGTACTATGTTTCCATTGATGTCTCATTCTTTGAGAATCAACCTTTTTTCTCGGTTTCTCCTCAGGGGGAGAGTAGGGTTGAGGAGAAACAGGCGACAACTCAAATTCAACTACCTCCTTTACCCGATCCTCCTCCATTCCGGGTTTTTCATCGTCGCCATAAGAGCCAACAGAGTTCAAGAGCCGTGGAACCTGACACTATGCAACCAACATCATTGGATTCACCCGAGGAAGATCCGTCTCATCAGCCAGGTACACTTGCTCCTATTGATGTCTGTTCCTCTAAATGTCGATTCACCTGTCACCAATGATCTTAATATTCCTATTGCTAAGAGAAAGGGTGCTAGGTCTTGTACCACTATTCATCCTATCTCTAATTTTGTGTCCTATGAGCATGTTTCGCCTTCATACCGTGCCTTCCTCTCTTCTGTGGACAGTGTCCCCATTCCTAAGACCATGGCAGAAGCTTTGTCTAAACCTAAATGAACAGATGCAATGCAGGAAAAAATTGAAGCTTTACACAAAAATGGCACTTGGGAGTTGGTAGACCTTCCTGAAGGGAAGGAACCAGTGGGGTGCAAGTGGGTGTTCACAGTGAAACACAAGGCTGATGGAACTGTTGAAAGGTACAAGGCTAGACTGGTAGCAAGAGGCTTTACACAGGTATACGGAGTGAACTATGTAGAGCCTTGCTCCAGTAGCCAAGATGAACTCTATCAGGATTCTTCTTTCCTTGACAGCAAATCTTGACTGGGAACTGCACCAATTGAACATCAAAAATGCTTTCTTAAATGGTGACTTGGAAGAGGAAATGTACATGACCCAACCCCCAGGGTTTTATGCCAAAGGCAATGAACAAAAGGTGTGCAGATTAAAAAAATCTCTATATGGGTTGAAACAATCACCTCGGGCTTGGTTCAGTAAGTTCCATTTAGCAGTTCAACAGATGGGGTTCAAACAATGCCAGTCAGATCATACTCTATTTGTGAAAAGAGGTGAAAGTAAAATTGCAACTCTTATTGTGTATGTGGATGATATAGTGATCACATGAGATTGGGAGGCTGAAATCCGGAGACTAAAAAAATTCTTAGCCACTCAATTTGAGGTGAAGGATCTAGGCCCCTTACGTTACTTCCTTGGAATTGAAGTTGCCCGCTCTCACAAGGGCATCTTTATTTCCCAACGAAAATATGTACTAGATCTACTAGAAGATACAGGCAAGTTGGGGGTAAAACCATTTGATTCACCAATTGAACCTAATCATCATCTAGGAGACAATCAGGGAGAATTTTTGAAAGATGTAAAAAAGTTCCAGAGACTCGTGGGGAGACTTTTGTATTTGTCTATGACCAGGCCTGATATTGCTTATGCAGTGGGTGTCCTTAGTCAATTCATGCACAACCCTAGGACAACTCACTTTGAGGCTGTAGAGAGGATCTTGAGATATCTCAAAAAGCTTCCTGGAGCTGGTTTGTTGTTCTAGAAACACAGTCACTTAAAGGTGGAAGTATATACTGATGCAAATTGGGCAGGAGCAGTCAATGATCAAAAGTCTACCAGTGGGTATTGTGCCTTTGTAGGAGGAAACCTGATCACATGGAGAAGTAAAAAACAAAGTGTGGTGGCTAGATCCAGTGCTGAAGCAGAGTACAGAGTGATGGCTCATGGGGTTGCGGAAATCATGTGGATAAGAAATATGTTAGGTGAATTGGGTTTCGCAGTGAGCAATCCTATGTCACTCTACTGTGACAATAAAGCTGCCATCAATAATGTTGCTAATCCAGTCCTGCATGATAGGACGAAACACATTGAAGTGGACAAGCATTTTATTAGAGAGAAACTTGAAAGTGGAGAAGCGTGTACACCATATGTCAGCTCAGAAGAACAACTTGCAGATATCTTCACCAAAGGTCTTCATCAGTGTGGCACAAAGACTTGTGTGACAAGTTGGGCATGATTGACATCTATGCTCCAACTTGAGGGGGAGTGTTAAAATAATTTAGTTGTTGATGTTAGAGTTTGTTTGGCTAGTTAAAATGTTTCTTTTATTTCGTTTTTTCCTTTCTGTTATGGCTGTTATTGTACTCAGGGGCACAAGGGTCTTTTCCCTTGTTATTTCTGCCGCCCTATATATATTAAAATAAAGGCTGGCCCCGCCAGCACTGTTACATTGCAAAACCCTTCTCTTTTCTCTCTTCTCTCCTCTTCTTCTCCTCTTCTCTTCTCTTCTCTTTCTCTTATTTCTGGCCAGCCATACTGTCAAGACCATACAATGGTGTGATGTGGGTCAAAGGCTGAGGAAAGTCAAGTCAAATCCATTCTTTCCCCTAGATCTTTATTGGCCTTCAAGTGGTTATCTACTTCTCTTGATGAGCCAACAACCAGGTTTTAAGAAATCCATGTGAAGCCAGATCAATTCCTGGGTCTGAAAATATTCGCCAGCAAGCCCAAGCCTAATATATTATTTATTTTTACCCCAAGACCCACAGTATTGAGCCTGTTTAAGCAAGCCCAAGAAATTGGTTAACAAGTCACATGGATCCCATATGACATGAAGAGGATTTAATCCCAAACAAATCTTTTTTTATAGGTATATTAACCCCAAGAAATCTTCGCGATATTCTCATATCAAATCTTCAAGTGGAATATCAGGATTTTCAGTACTTAGAAGATTTCTCTGTAGCAAAGTTTTCTCCTTGTATTTACATTTTAGGGAAATACATATATTGTCTTTTTTTCGAAGGCAAAGTAATCTATTGTATTAATATTGTATACAAAAGAGCACATCAGCCCATGTACAATGAGAGCCTGTGCATTAGGAATATACGAAACATAGGGGATCAACCAAAGAAAGGACCAGCTTGCAAAAAAGAACTAAGTTGGGCACCCTATAATAACCCATGAAAATACTCTTCTGAGATTGAATGAATAAAAGAATGTTTTTTTCTACCAAAGTGTTTGAATTTTAGATTTAACTCCATCTCTAAATGCAGACTCCTAGAGACCTAGTAGTTTTGATTCCATTAGGACCTATCTTTAGTTTATGGCAGGTAGTTTATTTTTTTATTGAATATTATTTGACTGAGTTTCTATTATTATTATTTTCAGATTTGCTATTTCTATTGCTTTTCTCCTTAATTGCTAAATCATCCTCCTACTCTTTAGTTCTCTTTTATTATTCTTTCAGTACCTTCCTTTATCCCCTTGTTGGTTCTACTATTAAGTTTATGTATTCCATAAACAACATAACCCAGAGTCCCAGACATGTTACCCTTTTGTTTTTGACTTTTTTTTTTTTCTAATTTTTGAACACTTGTTCTGCCTAGATTCTTTTACACTAAGGCCCTGTTTGTTTTCACTTACCTGGGTAAGTATGTTTACCCGCGCAAGTGTTTCCCAGGTTTCACTTGCCCGGGTAAGTGAGTTCAATGTTCTTGTGCAATACACATTACCCAGGCAAAGAGAGAGGCGGGAGGGAGAGTGCATTATTGGCGTGCAGGTAAGTTACTTACCCACCTTCCAGGAGGGTATCGGGTACCTGGGTAACTGATACTCCGGTATCTTGGCTTATCGTGGGACCCAATATAGTAGCATATGAATGCAGGGATTGTGGTCAGTTGCCCGTTTGAGCAACTTATCCCCTGCTAAATACCGGCAAACAAACAGGGCCTTAAGCTAACCTCAAGCAAGCAAGATGACAGGTTTATGATATCTTTCCAGCTTCATAAAGATCCTTCTCAACCCAATGTTTTTTGCTTTTTTTTTTAATAAATAATAACATTTTATTAATAAAAAGGGATTACATCAATATTTAGAAGACAAACTAACCCAATAGGGATGCAAGGTGCGACCCCATTCTACAATGACCCAAATTACAACTGAGCCAACAGAAGTTCAGACTTGAACCTACTGTTGCAATTTCAGACTTGTTTTCCCTTAGATATTCATTGAAACCTCTTGAATCCAGGTTAGGTTTTCATCCATTTGTCTATTACCCAGGCATCATGGAGCTCATGAGAAATTTCAACACTTCAATATATACATACAGGATTTAACTTGACCAAGAATATGCAGCCATAAAAAGTTCCTATTAATTTGACAAGGACAAAATTAAAGCATCATGTTAACAAAGATTAAAAAAAGGCCATAACCCAAAGTTGGTCCTGACTATCTGGGGTCTTGGGAGGGGTAGACTGGATATGGTCCTAACCTTTTTTTTTTTTTGCACAAAGTGGCTGCTCTCAGACTCATCTCATGGTTGCCAACCCGAGATTTTACCATTACACCAAGTAATGGGCCCTATCTTGTTAACATAGATGAAGAGAAACGACTAAAATTCTTTTTCAGTCTAACTGTAATATCTTAGCTCATATTACTAGGAAGTAAACAATTGTTTGCTGTAAATATCAACAATTATTGTTGATGCTGTAAAATGCGAACGAAAGGTTGCATAGAGACACTACTTTCTTTTTTTGGTAACAATAGGAATTCAACTTTCAACTATTCTATTTGATGTAAATCATACATCATTTTTTTTTATGAATATGTAAATCATACATCATTTCTGATAGAGGGAAACCATATTTAGATATCCAAGAAGGGCATGTACATTGATGGATTACAACTAACACAGATAACATGAGAGCAAAAGGGTTCGGAAATAAAAATAGATATTTTTGAGGAATATGACATACATGCCATAAGTCTAAAATAGGATATCTGCAATTATTGCTGAACTTTGTGAGAGGAGATTTAGGCATTTTTTTCTTTCTGAGTGTGTTGTGCATTGCAAAATTTGTAGGAATCCTCTGGGTTTTGTTTTCTTAATTTATTTTCCTGTGCTCTTTGATTTTTTATAGTAAATAAAACTTCATCAGAAAATACAAAAGAAATACAAGATCAGATGATAAGTTATCACCTTGGAGAGTAAAAATATAATCAAAGGAAAATACTTCCACCCCACAAGAGATTCTATAAATGAACAAACCCACCATAAACTCTTTATCTTAAAGTTAAGCACTAAGACAAACCCTCAACTAAACAAATCATCTCCAATTCTTCCACTTTTTTCGAAGGCCCCAAGACAACATTTCCAATATTTTATAACTGTCATCAATCAATCAAGATTACCACTTCTCACACCACCTTTCTTCTCACTCAAAAATGAATCTCATCTACCAAAGAACTAGAGGTATCCCTTCAACCTTTCTCCTCCAATTCCAGAAACATCCTTTTAGCAAATTCATCCCCACCTAGAAAGAACAAGCCCGATTTCTTACTTACCTCAACCTCTTTTTCAACCACACTATCTAAATTTCCTAACATGAACTTTGTCCTCTGGGTTATGTTTGGGGCTGTGATGCAATTAGTGGGATATTTTGGACTTTTAGTCCACCCACAACTTTTTGTTGTACATAATTTTTTAATTAATGAATCTTTTCTGTGTTGGTGATAAAAAAAAAGAACTTTGTCATTCATCCATTACTAACATATCCTCCAAATCTTCTTTTCCTTCGTCTAACTGCTCACTTGAAAAATCCTTCCTCCTCATTCACCACCTGTTCAGTAACTGTCCTTGTTCAATATTTCTTCATTTTCTTCTTAGAATTAATTCCCAGTTTTGTTCTGTAAGGGATGCCTGAATTCCTGAAAGCATCCCTTACACAATCTAAAACTTCCGTGAATCCCTACTATGATGGACGGACAGAATTGCAAATACTGTTATTAACATCAAACCAATGTTGTCAGACTTGGAAGCAAAACCATTCTGGTTACTGGGTCATGAGTCAAACAGTCCAACTGTTTGGTTTGGTTTGACCTTTCAACTTGCCCATAAAAAATACAAAAAAATAAAAAATAAAAAAATAGAAAATAGTTTCAAATTATATTTTAAAGTTATTTCACATCAAAATAAGCTTAAAATAATATACATTATAGGTTACAATAGATACTACCAGAAAAATAGGCTATAAAAGATGCTACCTTTTCTTAAAAAAAAAAAACAAAAAAAAAAAAGATGTTAATACATGTATCTGAGGTAAGTTTGACCAAGTCAACATTTCTAAGAACCATGTAGCCTAAAAACCATTTTGGCTGTTGGTTCCCAGTTGTGACAGTCCAATTGTCTTGTCCAGACCAAGACTGACAGAAACAGTTTACAAGTTCCAAATGTGATATCAGAAAGACTAAATTACCTCCTATTAGTGCTTAGCGAAGGGTTTCTCATAATTGAGTTCTGTTAAATCATAAATGCTTACAAGATTTTTTTTTTGTTTGAAAGATGAAAAATATATGTATTTACTATATTAAAATAAAGGGGAGAGCGACAAGCCCTCACCCTGATACAAAAAGTGTGTCTGTATCAATATGCACAATACATATACAATCAGCTCATATATATATATATATATGAACTAAAAAATAATGGATAATGGATAACCAGTTATCAGAGAGCGAGTTAGCTGGCACTCCAACAAAAAGACTAGAGCACCCCACCCAACTCCGAAGAAATCTTTCCACCTTGCCAATGATAACCTCCATGCTTCTGACTTAGATTCAAAGATTCTAAGAGGAAAATTACTTAAACCTCCCCTGTGTTTAATGACAAATGCTTTAATATATGAACTCAAAAATAATGGATAATGGATAACCAGTTATCAGAGAGCGAGCTAGCTGGCACTCCAACAAAAAGACTAGAGCACCCCACCCAACTCCGAAGAAATCTTTCCACCTTGCCAATGATAACCTCCATGCTTCTGACTTAGATTCAAAGATTCTAAGAGGAAAATTACTTAAACCTCCCCTGTGTTTAATGACAAATGCTTTAACCTCCGCTATACTTTGACCTCTCCAAATTCCTTGACATTTCAGAGGAATTATACAAGCAGATCCCTTTCACTAGTTTGATGTTAAAACCTAAACTACAATGAAAATGTCACTTTTAAACACTTTAAAATTCCCAATTTGCCCATGAACTACAACATTGGAGTGTTTATTGACCATAATATCCCCAAAAAGCTCTAGATATTTTTGTCAATAGACATTTCAATATTGTAAGTCATGGGCGAACTGGGAATTTTAAAGCATTCCAAAGCATGGTATCACCATTTTCAGTTAGGTTCTTAACCTCAAACTAACAGAAGGGGTCTGTTTGCATAATTTCTCTGAAATGTCAAGGGAGGAATTTGGAGAGGTCAAAGTACAGGTGACGTTAAAGCATTTGTGAGCAAGCACAGTACCTATCTTTTCTTTTTAATAGATTTTTCTTCATTACTCTTCAAAAAAAATGTCAGAAAACACAGCAGAAGTTGAAGTAATTACCCTAGATTGAGATATGCCAATCTTGTGCAGTATAATACATCCTCTCATCTACCTTCTTTTGATATAAATAGAACATGGTTTCTTGTTCTCATTGGTGAGTGTTTGTGGGAGAGAGGAGATATAATGAGTTCTTGTCATAAGGGAAAGAATCAAAAGCATTTAGAGATGGCAATTTCTACTAGGGCAGAGACAGGTTTTAGGATTCTATAACCCGTATGGTTACAGGTAGGGTACAGTATTAGGCTAAACCTACGACCTGCACATTGTTGGAAAGCATATGAACTTGATGTATTAGGTGTTGAATTTAATAATATTTTGAATTTCATGTGAAGGATAATTGATAGTTTTTTATGTTTTTTACATGTCTTAATCAAATAATTGGAAATTTTACTGTTTGTTCATGTTATTTTACTTGTTTATTGCTTATATATAAAAAGAAATAGTAGGAAATTAGATGTGGGTTCTAAACCCAACCTGTTTTACCCTTGAATGCAGGGAAAGTAGGGTCAGAGAGGGCTTTGCATTTTCATGTGCGGAGAGGGTTTGGATTCTCAAAATCCAACCCACTACGGGTTTTAGGGTGGGTACGGGTTGGGAGGTTTAGGGAGGCAGATAGGGTCTAGAATTTATAAAACCCTCCGCGTACCCACCCCATTGCCATCCCCAAAAGTATTAAATAAAGACACAACCAGCATATTTTTTTTTTTTGAGAAGGTAAAGTAAAAATTTTATTGATGAGAGAAGCTACAATACAACAGCAACCTAGTGGAAAAACACCAGCAGAACTACCACATTACAAAGCACAAATGGAGTGGGGTTCAAGGAGCTGAAAAGGCATTCTGATTTTTAAATTCTGAAATTACAGATAACCCGGAAGCAAGTCTATTGACAGCAATCTTAAGCAGGGACGGAGCTAGGATTTTTTATTGAGGTGGGCCAAAACCTAGAATACATGGATAGGGCGGGCCAAAAGCTAGGAAACATGAGTAAAGGGGCTAAAATACAAATGGAACTTAAATAAATTTAAAGGGAATTTTGAAGGCATAGGGGGGACCATGGCTCCCCTCCGCCACCCCCTGGCTCCGCTCCTGGTCTTAAGCAAATCTTCAGGAGTTCTAGCCTTGTTGCAGAAGACACAACTGTTCCTTTCAACCAGAGACCTCCACCATGCATCCCTTTCAGAACCAAATCTCCAAATCCACTTACTTAAGAGGGCAGAATTAAAAATCTTTAGTTTTCTCACTCCCAGCCCACCTTCTTTAATAGGCAAATAGACCTGATCCCATTTAACTAAATGAATTTTCTTTTCTTCTTCCCAACCCCTCCACAAGAAGTTCCTTTGGAGGGATTCTAACGTCTTAGAAACCTTTGAGGGGATGACAAAGAGCAAGAAAAAATAGGTTGCGAGGTTGGAAAGGATACTCTTTAATAGAGTCACTCTACCCCCTACAGAGAAGTATTTGGCCTTCCAGGAAGCCAGCTTCTTCTCCATTCTCTCAAACACAGGATCCCAAACAGAAGAGGAAGTGCATTTAGCCCCTAGATAAAGACCCAAAAATTTTCCTGGGAGATGATTTACCTGACAAGCCAAAATCTCAGCTAACTCCTCCAGATTCTCCAGTCTCCACATGGTCAATAGGAAAAATGACACTCTTACCGAGGTTAACTTTAAGCCCAGTCACAACCTCAAACCAGCAAAGAATGCCCAACATAGAATCAAGCTGCTCAGCTGGGGAATCAATAAAGCATAAAGTATCATCTGCAAATTGGAAAAGATGAACCTTCTCCCCTCCTGGAGAGATCTCAAAGCCATCCCACATGCCTCCTTCCACAGGCAACTTACTAAACTGAGTAAAGACCTCCATAAGGCAGATGAAAAGCAAGGGGGAGAGAGGGTCCCCTTGCCTCCCCCTAGATCTCTCAAAGAACTCCGACACTTTCCCATTGATTAAAACTGAAAATTTAGGAGAAGACACACACTTTTATCCAGTTCCTCCATTTATGACCAAAATTCATTTTCCCAAGGATAAAGTCCAGACATCTCCAATTCACGTGGTCATAAGCTTTATCAATATCCAACTTACAACCAAGCCAGGCTTACCATCCCTCTTTCTAGAGTCAATTAGCTCATTTGCAATCAAGACACTGTCCAACATCTACCTCCTAGGAACAAAGGCACCTTGGTTCTCAGAAACCACATAAGGCAAAACCTTTTTCAACCTCTCTGCCAAAACTTCTGCTAGTATTTTATAGAAGCTGTTGAAGAGGATAATAGGTCTGAAATTTTTTATGTTAACAGCCCCAGCTATTTTAGGGATGAGAGTAATAAATGTGGAGTTTAGGCTTCTTTGTGGTGAAGCACTACTGTGAAAGGACTGAAAAAGCCTTCATGATATCTTGCTTTATAAAGCCCCAACATTTTATATAAAACAGATTTGTCCATCCATCTGGTCTGGGAGATTTCCCATTTTCCAATGACTGATCACCTCCTTAACTTCCTCCTCAGTAAAAGGAATCTCAAGAAGAGCTTTCTAATCATCAGTGAGTCTTTTAAAGGGGGTATGGAGGGGAAAAGGTCTGTTAGCCCAAGGTTCTTCATAAATCTGTTTATAAAAAGAAGAGGCAATAAGTTTGATTTCAGCAACTGACTCTCCCATCATTCCCTCCCACTACTTACTAATTTCTTTAACTCTACTACGGGTATTTGCCATCTTATGAAAGAAACTCGTGTTTTTACCCCCCCCCCCAACTTTCAGCCAAGTTGGTTTGGCTCTTTGTCTCCATCTAATTTCATCTCTCACTGCTACCTTGTCAAAGGCTGATTTGGCCCAGCATCTTTTTGCTCTTTGATCTTGGGTTAAGGAACCAACTTCTTCAACCCTATCAATCTCTTCAATTACACTTAAACATGCCCTTTTTTCTGTCTCCATAGCCAAACTAGTCTCCAATCTCCATATTTTAGTTTTCTCCTTAACTGCCTTCAACTTCTTTGCTAAGATGAGTGAGTTGAAACCATTAACATGACATTCCCCCCACACCTTAGCCAGCATAGAGATAAAGCTCTCTTCCTCAAACCAAGCATTCTCACGCTTAAAAGGTGCTTTGCTTCTTCCATGGTGGCCACAACTAAGTTGAATAGGACAACGATCAGATACAGGCCTAGGTAGGGCCAGCTGTTTGAAAGAAGGGAAAAACTCATCCCTGTCCGAAGAAACCAAGAATCTATCCAACCTTACAAAAGTTGGGGAGTCTTGGTTATTCGTCCAGGTAAATTTAGCCCCTTGAAGCGGCAAGTCCATTGGATCAAATCTGTTAATAAAGTCAGCAAAGAGACCCATTGCTCTTGATCCTCTCCCACCAGAGTTTTTTTCTTCAACTGACAAAATCACATTGAAATCACCTCCAATCACCCAGGGATGAAGAGACAACCCTCTGATCCTAGCTAACTCATCCCAAAATTCATTTCTTTGGCCGGAGTTAGTAGGACCATAAACATTCGTGACTTGGCATACACCTCCTCCTGCCAGCTCCAAGATTACCGTTATTGAAAAGTTGCCAATTGAGTGGGCAATTAAGGAACACTTCATTGGATCCCACGTGGTCACCCCCCCCCCCACCCCCCACCCCACACACACTCCCTACTGAAGGCCTGGCAAGCCATTTAACCTGTCCGGCTCCCCTGATACTCCGAATAATGGTTGCATCCAGAAAATCAAGCTTCGATTCCTAAATGTGAACCATCTGAGACTTAGAGTTTTTGAGAACATCACACATTCGACATTGTTCATGGTTTATCATGTAGGAAAGTATTTCACTTCCATTTTAGAATATAGGGCAACGGTTGCAAAATACCTAAAACACTAGGAAATACAATAATTCAGCAAAGCCCTGTTGATTCATTCAAAATCCATATCTATGTTCATAACACTTCATTCTATCACTCAACTTTGTTATAGAGATAGACATTTTGAGAATCATCATTTTTTGCATTAATACACTGGAGCCGAAGTCTGAACAACTGAATCTTAGCCATGATGCAATTGTATTAATTGCTTATCTGTTGGTTAAAATAAATTTCTTCCTTTGACATATGAGAACTTACAATTATATCCACAAAAAGATGAGTGTTCATCAATATAATATCAACTAAATTTGTAGCAGTTATATTATTTATCAACAGAATTAAAATAATAATAGGTCAGTTTGTCTGGGAACCTAAAATCAGGCATAGTATTCATGACCGGGTAATGGAGAAACCGGTGGCTTTACTAGGAGGAATTGAACCAGATGAGATTGGATAAACAAGTTCTCAGGACGGAAGGTGGTGGGCTACTGAAAATTCAGGGGATTTCACAGTAAAATCCTTTTATAGGGTCTTGGCAGGGCAAGGATGATAGTGTAGATTAGAAATGGATATAGAGAATAGAAATCCCATCTAAAATATCATTTTTCCTGTGATCAGCCATTCTGGATAGGATCCTCACTATAGATCATTTAATTTCCAAAGATATGGTGTTGAACAACTGCTATTGCTTGTGAGGAGTAATGGAGGAATCAGTGCATTACTTATTAATTCATTGCAATGAGTTTTATAGCATTTGGATTCACTTCCTAAGGCTGTTTTGATGTAATCGGTTGTTTCCAAAGGACTTAATTTCACTCTTCAGCTCTTGGTCATTGAACAGTTTGAGAAATAAAGGGAAGATCTTATGGTGTTTATCTCCTGCAGCAATCTGTTGGTCTCTATGAACTGAATGAAATTGCAGAATATTTGAAGGGAAGAAATTGGAGAATGGTGCCTTGATTTCTAAGATAGAAAGGCTTCTCATTTTTTGGGTGCACAACAACAAAACATTCTCTGAAGTATAACGTTTTGTAGGATAATGATTTTATAGTATAATTCTTTCTTTTTTTTTGGCTGCAATTATTTTATAGTACAATTCTTTTTGTATAGATTATACATCTCATATAGTGAGTTTACAATATGTAAATATTTTTGCTTCGAGGAAATATTTCCCTCTTTAATATAATCTCATTTACCTTTCAAAAAAAAACTAATACATGATACATCAAAAATATCTCGACCAATGCCTGCACAACATGCCCAAAAAATCACTAATTAAAGCCCTTTTTTACATCTCCAGATCAGATCAATCATCAGCCAACTTAATGAACAAATAGATTTTCAGGTAATCTTACCATCAGCCGATTGATATCAATGTATTTAATCATGTTCATCTAGATTAAATTAAAAGGAACCAAGCAACAATAATTGCCAAGAAAAAGGTGAAAAAATCCAAATCAAAGACCATCCAATTCATGATCAATAAGTTTGTGCAGGCAAACTATAAGAACATGACCAGATATAGAGAGACACACTTAGTGTAACTTCCAACTCTGTCAATTCATCGTATCCGATCTATATTAAAAACAGTCCATCGACCACTTCTTTCAACAAAACTTCACATCTGAGTATCTAAACCAAACAACTCCGTAAGCAGTAAAAGAGAGCATAATTTAACAATGAAAAATGAAACCTGCTTCTTCTTCCTGGCCAAGTTCCATATCCTCCAGCACATGTTCTCCAATCTCGTATTCCTTTCCTTCGGACCCCTCGTTGCCGCTGCCTGCATAAAATAAAAGAAAACAGAGCGTCCATCGAAACAACTTCCATCCTTCTGAGAGACAGAGATTAAAAAACAAAAATAATACAACTAAAAGGCTGAGCTTGTTATCACACCCGAACCCATGAGCGATGGAGATCAGTCTCATCAAACCCAGTGATCACTTCTTCAACGAAGTAGCGAGTGGGACTGAATCTCCCTCTCTCCCTCAACAGCAACGACGACGATTTTGCCTCGTCTATACCAGGACCGACATCCAGAATTGCTTCAAGGTAACTGTTGATCCAGTCGTTTCCCGCCATTAAAAGACACTAGAGAACTCGTTAGCTTTTCTTTATTACAGTTTTGGCTTGGTTGCATGAGAGAGAGACTGGCAAAGACGCTGGAACAATGGATTGTCAGGAAAAAATAAACAAAGAGAGAAAAGCTTTACGACGAAGACGAACGAAGAGGAATCGGGAAATGCGTCCGTATTCGAAAGAAACAAACGGGATTGCACCTTCTACTTTTTACTTTCTCTTCCTTTTTTTTTTCTCTTTATATTTCTTTAATTTAATTATATAAAACAACCCCATTGATCACCTGATCCGATCAATTCGATATGACAAAAGTATCCTTGTGTATATGTACCTTCTATACCGTAAGACTGAAGTGGCCCGTTTGCGAGGGTTGATTTGGTTTCATTTGACATTCCTTATTTTGAAGATTTATCTCTTTTTGTTGAAAGCTCAGTATATATATAAGAGTATTTTAACCGTAAAAAGGAGAAAAATCCTTAAAATAAGGAATGTTGAATGCAGCCTTAAAACCCATTTCGATTTGGAAGACCTTCACCTCACGCAGTGGCTTTTGGCACTATACGAACTGCAAAATCAATCTTCTGGTGAAGCTATCTCAGTAACTTCGTAACTTTTTATAAGTGGCATAATCAATGCAGAAGCTCTTCCAAAGGGACCCTTAAAATGCCCCGGGTAGGCAGTAAGCTATCAAATGACTGACTGAAAACCAATTTGGTTTCTTTGGGGCTTTTTCACCAAACATAATTTTAAACTATTTGTGCAGGGCCCATCTTAGAAAGCCAAGAGCCGCATCATCCCTCCAGGGCACTTAATCAATAACAAACTACATGGTGTTTGGAAGTATGATTGTTTTTTGGGACCGAATTTTAAGAAAAAACGCTCATGTTTCTAAGACCCGTTTTTTATAAAAAAGTGTTTCTGCTATGTAGATAGTGAACAACACTATACTGTTTGGTAAGGTTATTTTTATCGCCGTTTTTCATGTGTGTTGACAGGTAAGAACCACATAGGATATGCATCAGTCAACCATTGGAGGAAACGGTTCATCGATGCATGAAACACTAAATTTGGCATTTTATGCATTGGTGGGGTCCCGATTTTCAAAGCATGCCCGATTTTTTAATAATCAGCTGAACCAAACAATGATATACATGGGCATTTGTTGAAACGCCTATGTGAAATCGGTGTGGCACCGCTTTTTTGAAAAACGACCACGGTTCCAAACATCCCCCTAAGTGCCCGTTTATGCTTAGTGAAAAAATCTAGAGGACCAAATTATTGAAGAATCAGTTGAAGAGTTATTCACTTCAGCCTTTAAGAATGGTTTATCAAGAGTGTCTTATCAAAATTATCCGACTTTATCACGTAGCTGAACCAGTTGTCAATAAACATAACTTATTTATGGAGATGAACCAGCTTAGCTGAACTAAAATTTATCTTCAGCTAAATCCTCCCAAACGGGCCCTAAAAACCTCAGTGGCTATACTAAGGCCAACCTTCCACTTTTTCTAACTGCTATGTTAAGAAGCAACCCAGATATCCGACTCACTTTTGCTACCCAAACTCTACCCGCCCTGATCTGCATCCACACATTGCCATCTTGAGTTGTGAGATGTATGGCTGCAATTCAGGGCGGGAAGAGTGTTGGTAGAGAGTAGTGGGCAGGAAATCCGATTTGCTTAAGAAGGCTGTCTAGAAAGCAGTTTCAGTCTTCAAGGTTTCGGATCGGGCTTGGGCTCCATCACTCCAGTGATATGCATATACAACATTGGCTTTTTTTTTCTTTATTTCTAATGGGGTCAGGCTTTGGGCTTGGACCATGAACATTTTACATTGTTTTGGGTTTGGGGTTTGGCCACATCCATTAAATTTTGGCAAAAGTCCAACCTGAGTCCGGCCATGAACAGCAGGCTTTTTGTCTTAGATTTAACTCAGATTTTATTTATTTGAAGAATGTAGCAATCTTGCTATCTAACTGATCAGCCTCTCGAATTATTTACTTCAAGCTATAAATATTGTCATTGTGGGTAGTAAAACAATGAAGAACAGAGGAGGACCGTTTTGTATTCTTGTGGCTGAAACTTGTCACTTCAGATAAATTAAATTCCAAATTAATACCTGCCTTAAATAACCCAGATTTATTTATTTAGGGTGTGTTCTACAATGTCAATGTTTTTTAAATTTCCACACCAGCAAAAGACGAGAAGATATTCTTGAACTGTGTTATTGCTTTGAGAATAAAAAACAAGTTAATTTGTTTCGAAAAATGAATTATGTTTTTGAAACACTATCAAAATGATGTTTCTTAAAACAAAAATAAATATTGGAATGGAGATATTTTATGATTTATGAAAGATGACAAGATATATTGCATGATTTAAAACAAGAACATGTTTTTCAAACTAAAAATTCAAGAAGACATTTTTTTTGTTTCAGCTTTAGTAACAGAAACACATTTATGACAAAGAAAATATTTTCCATGTTTTTGTTTTAAAATATTTTATTTTTAAACCAGATGGTTTTAATTTGTTTTAGAAACTCACAACAAGAAAAACAGTTTACATTGAAAAACACTCCCTTAATCTTCTTATTCAAGAAAATAATTTGAAGGGAGATGTAAGTAAAAAGAAAAAAAGAATGCAGTTGAATTGGGACAAGCTGCAGAATCACCACAATGAGTAGTCATGACTAGGGGTGCAACTTGGAAGGGTTAGGGTTGGGATTTTATCAGAATTTAAATGGACCCAACCCAAAGCTTAAGCCCGAAGCAGTGTAAAATGTTAACTTGGGCCAACCCAAGTTGCACCCCTAAATTCATCACTATGAAGGCTTGTACATGCATTTTGAGGTACATATGTAAATTGCTTATATTGTTCTAGACTTTTTGATTAGAATGATTTAGGGTTGCTTTCAATGTGGACATGCTTAGGAGTAACCAATGAGACTTGGCCAAGGTCATCTATGATTCCATTTAAAAAATGAAGTTGCTAAAGATGCTTCTAGTGGTGGGCCCTTCACAGGTTAACTTCAAGCATATATTCCAAGCTTCTCTTAGGTATACAAAGTTGGGTTTCTTGGAAGAAACAAATAAAGTGTTCTAAGACAAACAGATATGATAGAAGATAGATGATTCTGGATGCGTGATATAAAAGGTGTCTTTTCAGTGAAGTCTGCTTACAATCATGTAGAAGTGAAAGTAACTACACTGAAATGAAGTTATGGTTGGAAGATTTTGAACAGGGGCTGGTAGCTGGAATCAGATCGGTTGGGGTTAAATTTACATTTGATCCAATTATTAATTGGATAGAAGTTCTAACATTTAAATTAGATCGGATGTCGAATTAAAAATTGGAATTTTAAAGCTATCCTTTCATTATTAGGCGTGAATAAGGTATCGTGGCTTGTGTTCGTGCTACTTTTGTCATGGAGATGTTAATAAGGTAAATTAATAAAGATGAAATGAAAGACCTTATAAAGGTGATAAATGGTGTAGAAAATATAAGAGAAGTAGAGAGTCTAGGTCTGTTCACAGAATACTCCTCACATCAGCCTCACACTTCATTTCAGCCACACATAGGAAACATCTCTCGTATTTGCATATTGTCATTCATGGGGCGATATTTTCAATGCATGGTGGGCTCACTAGTTGACAATTTAGGGGTAGTAGTGGGCTAACTCTGCACACATTGGTTTGTATATCTATCAATTTGGCAACATTCCACAGAAGCTAACCAAAATGCAAGTAGAACACTTAACCCATAAAATGGACAAATGGATTAATTGAGATCATATAAAAGACTTGATTGAGAAATCTAATCAGTTATCAACAATCAATGCTATGGACCTATCTATATCTATACTAGAAAGAGGAAAGAGGGGAGGCGGGGGGTCCATTTTTACAAAGCTTACACAGACCATCTCCCCTCATTTTTTGCACAATGTGGCCATTTATTTTTAAATTAAATTATTAAAAAAAACAATAAGTCAAAATCAATTGTCTCTTACGTTTTAATTGTCCATACTAAAATCCATAATTAGTCTCTCTAACAATATCAATTTTAAAACTCTCTCATAAAAAAAAAAACCACCAAATAGACATATGCAATCTCCTAACCCAATTTAGTCAATATTTAGGCTAGGTCCAACCCAACTAGGGGTGGCCACGAGCTGAACTCTTCACGAGCTACTCGAGCTCAAATATATATATAATAAAATAAAAATATTATAATTCTTAATTTTTAAACATCAAATAAAAATATTTTTTATATATAACTTTTTATTTTATAAAACATTTTTTCTCAAATCAAGCTCAAGCTGAGCCGAGCTCGAACTTACGAGTTTTTGACTCGAATCGAGCTCGAGCCTTGTACTATTCGGCTCAACTCAAATCCACCCCTAAACCCAGCCCAACCTTAATAGAGACCAAATTTAATATATGTTATGAGTTTAAATTAGACAAATTATTGCACTCACTATTGTTTGAATCAATTACAATACCAAGAAATAGTTGCAGCATCTCCTTATCTAATCCACCTCATTTAACACTTTAGCAAAATGAGTGGAAAGTTGGCCTGCCAAATTCAAAAGCATGAGCTGGAAGCTGACAATAAGGTCAAAAGTTTGGGCTAAGACTTGGGTCCAACATCGCCTAACCCAACCAATGACCAACCATATATGTAGCCAGTACCCCAAATTGGAATGTCAATGACACAATTATATCTAAGTCTAACCACCCAAGTCCCGAAAACCCTAATCCCTGGTTAAGGCAGGATTCGATCCCAAGTCTCCACCACAACCAGCCAGACACCTTACCAGCAACCAATGCATACAGCCATAAAAACAAATTCTCAAGACTTTATGGGATGCATGGCAAAGAAAACTTTTGTCCAATTTGATCATGGTCCAGTATGGTACAATATATATATATATAGCACACTGATGCCGGTGGGCGTAGCATAATAGTAATAGTTCACTACTGCAAAGAATCTGCATTTGCCCGGAGCTTGGAATGCATGTGTCTGGACTGAAATCTTGCCACCTGTGTTTCAAACAACTGGCTGCTTTTATCAATAAAATTTCTTTGCTTTATTAGAAAAAAAGTAATACAAGCTCTTATTTATCCTTATGACTTCCAATATATAAGCAGACTCTTAGAATCTACTCGGACCCGTATACTCAACTTTTCAGGAGAGGAAGATTTGCTAGATGGTTATTCATTCCCTAATTGGATACAATTCCTATAAAATTGGCTTGATGGCAATTTTCACAAATTTGTGGGTGGGTGGTGAAGGGTTGAGAAATCCATCCCATGGACGCCCAAAGATTGCGGAATAAGGGGCGAATTTCAAAAAAAAATTTCTCTCCCTTCAACTGGGAATCACATTCCCTATTTAGAAAATCATATTTCCAATGATCAATCTTGAACCTTAAACTGAACCAGATCTGAACCAAAAGGAATGGGAGAGAATAATACCTGATACAGAGAAGTAATATCTCCCAACAAAGGTGTTCACGCCCAAGGAATGATCCAAAGACTGCTCCCACTGAAGGTGGCGCAGTGCAGGATGGAGCAGAATCAGCAGTGTTCTTCCCCAAGAACTCTGTCCTTCGCAAGAAACAGCAGGATGGAACGTGAGCACAATTTCCTTTTTAATCATTTCCCAAAGAACTGATGTCAAGATCCAATCTTGACTTCTCCCACAGCTGGAGATCGAACTGACAAACAAGGCGGCGAGAGCGGGGAGGCGGCAAGAGAGTATTCGCAGGGTGCAGAATTCTCTCTTCTTGATTTCAGCACTAAAGAGGATCTGATGTGTTTCTTGTTCTCTCTCAAGGCTGCCGCCCCCTCCTTCTTTTTTGTTAACTTGAAAAGATCAACTCCTAATCCCATTAAGAGGTGCTTATCCAAATCATATTTGGATCAGCCTTCTCTTCTAATGATAAGGATAAACCCTTATCTTATCTACAGATTAGATTAGCTTTATCCTAATCTTATTAGGAGATTTCTAGATCTGAATCACATTCAGATCTGGACTCTCTAAGTGGATAGGATTAAGACCCTATCTTAACTGCTAATCCATCTCAGAATTCGCCCCTTTAATTAACTAAATTAATAGCCTAGTTCGAAATGGGCTTTAGGCCCATTAAGCTTATGTGCTCACTTAACCTTCCTAACTGCTGCCCAGTTGGGTTTTCTTGTATGGCGTGGGACCCAAGCATTGATCTACACATCAGCCACATGGGTTCGGCCCAGCCTTTGTTACAAGGCCTAGTCGAATACACTGTTAAGACAGTGCACCCCCTGAAACCCATCAAATGGGCTCTATGGGCCCAACACTTACCCTAAGTGGTCCCTGGGCTAAACCACCTTGTAACACCTAGGGACTGTGGGCAGATGCAAGATTAGCCCATCAGGTATTATCCTCAATGGTCTTACACTTAACCTCTCAGCCCATAATGATCATACACTGCCCGACAAGAGAAGATCTCTCCCTCGGCTGCAAGGAACAGTGTTGCACTCTCCACTTATATGGATCCCGGGAATTAAAACTTTTTGCAAACATTTTAGAAACTATAATATATATACTTTTATATCTCATATAAAATATATTTTGCAAAACAAATTTCAACGGTTGAAATCGGCTGCCGGCAGTCTTGGTTTCCAACAGTGAGAATGCATCCTCGATCATTACCTTTGTCCGACAAAGGGGCTGATCCTGTCACTATGATCACCCACTCAGATGAATTCTCAGATTGTCCCAACATACCCAGGTTTTGACCCCCGCTAAGGATCTCACTGAATGGTACATCAAAGACAGCCCGATCCGACACCTAGTGCAGTATCATAATCGAGTCTAGGGGTCGGGTGTAACTTTCCAGTTTTGCCCATCAATCTCCAAGATCTAGGGCAACACTGGAAATCTGGTCCAGTTCAAAGATTCAATTAATCCCACACTGTATGTGCCTGGGGTCTCACCCTGGTAGCTGAGACAAGCCACCCCAACCGACTTGGTGGCACCACAGTGTCAACCTTGTCAGGATAGATCTCCCCAAACCGACTCACTGGCTGTAAACATTCTAAACTAACACGAGTCTCAATAAGTGTCCAGTTTAAGGGTAATACACAGAAACATACCAAGGGAACATGAATCAAATATGTACTTTTATTCATTTACAATAAATTCATAAAGTACATCAATTTTGATTGAAGCTAAGGGCATACAAAACTGTCTAACAGGTGGGTGGGGGGATTTGCCATGTCAGGAGAGGCATCTTGAGATTAAGGGAGAGACAAGTGAAAACAAGACTAGATGTCATTCAGAAAATCATTTTAAGTTTCATGATTCCCATCTGCACTGCAAACACCAAGAATATTGTTGCAGTGCTGCTAGCAAACTATCCAAGGAGATGATCATTCCTGCTATAAACCAAGGATGAGAATATAGAAACACAGATTTATGATTTTCACCTGAATGGATGGGATGAGATGTAACATGCAATAAATAGTTTTCCCATCTTTTTTTTTTCTCTTTCCTTTTAAATGCAGGCAACTTCCATTACCATCTAAATTGCTCGATTTATTAAAAGACAATATAAATGTTCACTACATGTTAGCTTTCAACATTTACCTTCATTCATTCTAATTTATCTTTATAAACAAACCTTACACTGCTTCATTGTGGTTATGCATGCTTCAGTGTTTTTTTTTTTTTTTCTTTCCTGGAGACAAAGAACATGAATCTGGATAAAAAGGAAAATTACAGAATCCAATTGTTCCAGCTTCTAACCAAAAAGTTGTTTGCCTTCAACTAGCAATGGTCTTATCTCCCAAATCAGCCTTATTATTTCTCTGCTAAGAAGCTCCCATGCCATATTCCTTGCCAAATCCAAGCTCTGACAAGTCTTGCTTTGCCATTAAGTTCCTAGAAGCTCAACAGAATCAACATTATGTAAGAGAGTTTTCTTTTAAGAGACCATTTTATTGAGAAGTTGAGTATGAATTAGAACTGTTATTCAGGTCCTTTCTCTGTTCCCCAAAACTTTGATGACATAGTTCTATTCTTCTTTTACCAATGAAAAGAGTTGTCTTTTTACTGAGATTTGTGGGGAGTGTGGAACGGCCAACAATGCCAATTTGACAGAAATAGATTTGCAATCTGAGGAGATAAATATTCTCATTTCTAAATAATTTCACCAACTACACCAATGCCAATTTTTAGTATACCATAAAAACCATACTAAAGATACAATAAATTGAACTAGTCATGTTTCTTCTTGTTATAAAATAGCATAACCATGCACAATTGGTAAGGCTTTGACTGTTGAATAGATTTCACCACCTCACTGTATTCTATAAGGAACATGTTTAATAGTGTAAACTTGTGATAAAATAAAATTATTAATAAGAAGAACATGGTGTAACAATATAATTGACTGTAGGTTTGCTATTTTTTTATATATGAAATACTGAGCAAACACTTCTTTCAATAATACAGTTACAGCATTTTAGTCCTCGGTGACCAATCTGCTTTTCAAATTTTTCTATTGGAAATAGTACAAGTCTAAATTATCTTCTATAATATTCAGGCATTCGTTTGCGACTTTTCCAGCACTATAATGAGATTATAAGACTATATCTCTTGGAGAAAGATATTCAGATAGTTCTAAACTTCTAATTTTGCAGTTGCACACAAGGCTGGGCTATAAGATACACAAACTTGACATGCAATGTTCCAGAACTGGAAATAAGCCATGGAACTAAACCCCAGAGAGAGAAACATTTAAGCAATTCTTTAGTTGTACAGAAAGGTCAGCCATAAGTTTGTGGGATCAGTGTTGTCAATGTGGTTATGGCCTCCCAATGCAATGTGGTGACTAGTTGGTGCCTTGGTGCTCACTAGTCAACCACAAAATAATAATTCAATCTCACTGCTCAAATATATAAACATAAGGGCAAATTTCTTAAACTACCCCTAAGGTTTAGGAAATTGACTAACTATACCCCTATTGTTTCAGTATTGTCTTACAATCCTACTGTTTCTGACAATTGGCTAAATCGTCCTTACCGTTAGTGTCGGTTAATGAAAGGATTATAAAGACTATTTTGCCCATTATGCAAAGGGGGACCTCATTGCCTGAAAATTTTCCGGCAAAGTCTCTTGCGTACTGGACCCCAACCTTTGCCCCGGATGTGGATCAGGCGATAAAGCCTATTTTCACCAGATGGTCTCCCTGGGGCCTTATCACCATGGCCGGAGACGCCTCAGGGAGAAGCAAACAAGTGGTGATCCGGAAAGAGAGAGAAGAAAGAAGAAGAAAGTAAGAAGAAGAAGAGAAAGAAGGAGAGAGAAAGAGAGAGAGAGAGAGACCAGACGCGGGAGTGTGTACCACCGCTGGTGGATGGTGGAACAGGAGAGAGCAGAGGTTGGGAGAGAGAGAGAGGAGAGAGAGAGAGAGAGAGAAGGAGAAGAAGAGAGAGAGAGTGTGTGTGTGACTGGAGAGAGACTAGAGGCGGAGGGGGTTGCTGCCATCGACAGAAATCTTCTTCTTCCTTTTTTGTGACTGAGAATAGGTGGTCTGAGAACGAAGATTTCCAGCGATGGCAGCCACCTTTACCCATTAAGTTTGAGAAGGAAAGAGAAAGCACTGAGAAGGTGAAGAAGAAACTCTTTCATACTCTGTTTCAGAGAGAACAGAGAGACAAAAATTGGGACGATTTGGAGTCAGATCCGGATGAGAGGACATCAAAATCAGCAAAGAAGCAATGGGGGTTTGATGGGTTTAAGAAGTGGAAGAGAAGTAACCCAGAAGATGAAACAACTCCTTTTTCTCTGGGGGAAAGATCTGACAAACACCATGCTTTTTCAACTCCTTGCCCACTTGTTGATAGCCCAATTGGGGAGGGCCCCAACACGAAGTTGATAAAGAAAAAGATACACCCAGATGGTTCTGCATCAGATTTCTTCATCGGTAAGGTAGAGAATTGCAGAAATCAGTTATTTTTTCTTGTTTTTCCAAAGATCTATCATGAAAACCATTTGCTGGAGTGCAGTCCACAACCATGTTTCAAACCCATGAAGCTTCTGCAAGTTCTGATCGATAAGATACTATATGCAGACAGAAAGAACAGATCTGCATTCACTTGTACACACGTTATATTTATATAGCTGAGATTTGAGATAGGTTTTATTTTAGTTTATATTTTGCACAAATTTTATGATTCTTTTAGATACTTACTGTCTGTAAAATTTTTGGTTTTGTAAGAGGCCATGGGGTGACAGATATGGTGACATTGTACTGGGCGTGGTGAAGAAAGAATTCAAAGATCATGTGGGTGAAATGGAGAGCATGAGAAATGCTTCCAGAGAGAGACGTGGGAGCTTGGCCAAATGGGTGACATTCGAAGAAAACAGCGAGAACTCTCTCATCCAAATCTCTTTACTGGTCATCGCTTTTGAATTCTTTATGTAATTATGTGTAGAGATTCTAGAGAGCTTATTTCTAGTTTTTCAGGGGTCATGACAGCCTCACCAGCCCTCTATGAGGCTCACTCTCCCATGTTCAGTTTCCTAGTAATGTTTGTCCAGACACAAATAATGAAAATTTCTAGATTTTCTCCTTTTTTTGATCATCTCTTAATTCAAGATCAACCCAAAACATGAGTGAGTTAAATTCCTGCAGTTGCAGAACTTTACAACTTCAAAATTGAAACTGAGAGAGAGACCAGAGGCAGAGGGGATTCCGCTGGTGGATGGGGGGAGAGAGAGAGAGAGGGGGGGGGATTGGAGGAAGGGGGTGCTGGTGTTCCGCAGCTGCATCGAGACTCGAGAGGAAAGCGACGGGGTAATATTGGATTTTAGAAAAAACTATGTGTCACATGCTGTAACATGTATATGAATTTTGATGGAATATTAACAGATACTAACGGTAGGGGTAGAGCTAGTCAATTGTCAGAAACAGTAGGGGTACTTTAAGACAATACTGAAACAGTAGAAGTATAGTTATCCAATTTCCTAAACCTTAAGGGTATTTTAAGAAATTTACCCTAAACATAAATATAAAAATAGATAATCATATTTAATGATGAAATCTCATAAATAATTTAATAAAGACTGCAAGTATTCAATAAAAGATATGGTATAGAGCATTTAACAGTCAACTGATCAGAATCTCAGTAGGGAGAAATAGCATTTGTTCCTGATATGATTCCCTTGTAAATAGCAACTCCATAACAGCAAATTGATCATAACAAGACCTAAACGAGCTACTTGACTGTTCCTTTTCTACTTTTGGTTTTCTTTCTATATTATTATGCCCTAACTCAACCACGTGCAGTGAGATGCTAAAAGCAATTGGTGTGCATAAAAATATAAACACTATAATACTACTCAAAAAGTTAGGGATGAATACAAACAAATAAAAATGTACATTATTCTTTTTTTATCAGCAAAGCAAACTAGTCATTAATTGATCTAGTAAAAAATACTTAGTTGTCCTAGGAGACCACACTATGGGTATTGACTGGTTACTGATGCAGTTGATATGTCCCACAATCGAGTAATGCTTGACTAGTTGTTAACCAGTTAGTGCTTTGATAACACTGCATGGGATCAGCAAATAATAACGCAGGACACGGCATTGTTGTTATAATACCTCCATATGGCCCAACCCAAACTTCAAAGGATCTCGTCCAAATATCTCAAGTTTACAACATGATTTCTTGATCAAACACCTCACAAAAAGGACAAACCTCTAGGCCTAGGTACTTTCCTTTCTAATCACTAAACTATTTTTATCGCACACCAACAACACAGCTTCAACCGAAGCTGAAAAGATCTTGTCAAGACATCACAAACATGATTTATTAACCTGCTAATTCACATCAAGACTAGTTGTCTCACAAAAAGGCTGAACTTGCAAGCCAAGATCATTTGCTTCTACTACAAAATTGAGAAAATTAATTTCCAAAAAACAAATCAGATTACCACCAAAGCATCGGATAGTTTACTTTCAATTCCTTAAAAAAAGTGATACCAGATCCCACTACGACAAGATATAGGTAGGGTTGTCGATGGGTCGGGATAGGGTAGAACTAGTCCTGAACCAACAAGAAATGTCAAGGTCCCGGAACCGAACCAGACCCTATAGGATCTGTACTTTTAGACACTGAACTGAACTGATCGGTTCTCAGTCCATCGGGTCTGACCCAATGGGCCTGATTATAATGAACCTGGTGAAAATATTAGTCAGTTCAGGACAGGGTAGAACTGGCCCTGATCTGATAATAATCAAGACCAAAAAAGAGAACCAGAACCGACCCATTGGTTTGGTCCCATCAGGCCCATTGGATCAGACCCGACCCATTGACAGCCCTACATATGGAAACAACAATTAATTTCCAAAAAAAAATCAGGTTACCATCAAAGCATTGAAAAGTTTACTTTCAATTCCTTAAAAAAGTGATACCAGATCCCCAATACAAGATATGGAAATGCCAGGACCTAATTAGTAGATTTGTTAACCCAGTTCAAGCCCTCCTTTTGTTCTAGTACCAGGCTTACAAGAAATTGGATACTCATTATATTGCCCAGTCAGAAATGCACTTAAAGAAATGTAATATCCATTCAATAGAAATATATCCTACAACTCTTTTTCTTCTTATCATAGCCACAGGGTTCTGAATGTCAATGTTCTGCATGTTTTGTTGGGAGAAATCTGGATATATAAAACCAGATGTTACAAGATCCTCATATATAAACATGATGTAACTTCCTCAGCACCTTGTAGCATATAAACATCATGTAACTACAGTGCAGCTAACTAACCTCTGTATACGACATTCCAGGTACAGCTTTGAAAAGCCTCTACATCTTTCGGATTGATAGCCAGAAGATTTGAGACAATTTATATATTCTTTCTTCTCCTGAACCATAATAGACTTGTAAATTAAGTCCCAATGAAACCAAACTCCAAAACATCAACCCTCTGTGACACTAGGCATTCCACTCAATCTAAATCAAAACGAAGAGCCTAAATCCCAATTAAGATAAAAAAAAAAAGAGTACGAATTGGTATTTTAACAAAAACCGGGAAGAAAATATGTAATGGTACCAAGTCACATTCGTGCGTGTGATCCAGAGGGAACACGCCCTTTTCTGGGGGAACAGGTCTCAATCCCCTGTTCCCGCCAAACGCACCACCTGCCAACATGTCAATAAATTATTTCAGGAAAAAAGATGAATGAAGGCAAGAATAACTATTTCACTTCTTCCTCTTCTTCTAGCTCCATAGTCCATGACACAAACATGTTCAGATTTGTGATCAATTTATGTATTGCTAGTGGAGAAATACTCCAATGTAAAGTTCAGAAACCCCTGAATTTTTCCTGATAGAACAAAAGATAGAACAAAATAGATGTTTTTAAAACCCTAGTTCTTATAATGTTTCTGATTAAAGAACAAAGGCCGACATCATCTTTGAGCCACATTTCGAATTACTAAAGGATTTAGCTACTACTACTACCATCACCAAAGATCTTGTGATCTTTTTTAGCTTTTTTCTTCTTTAATCAAACTAAAGCAAAAACAATTGACACAAGGTTAAAGAGGAGGTCAAATGAGTTTACCTGCGCTCATCGGCTCTCAGTGAGTTCCTATTGTTTTGATTTTACTTGAATAGTTGGCACGGTCATGCACATACATGAGTACATGACCCAACAACTAATAGAACTTGCCCAAACTCCAAATTACACCAAACTCAAACAACTCGGGCTGAGGGCGATGTGTCAGATTATGCTGGAAGGGTGTTGGTACGTAATTTCACATTAAATCCTGGTAATTTCTATAATTTATACGAATGTCCTATCCTATGATTTCTGAGAAATTTCAATAATTGCTGATAATTTATGGAGATCTAATATAATTTATGGGAATTACTGTTTTATTTAAAATGTTATAATTTATTAAAAGTTATATATTTTTCTACAATTTCTGTAATTTTCTATAGTCTATTGAAATTTCTTGTTAAATAATGGTGTTAATTAATAGTAATTTAACATTAATTGTTGGTAGTTTTCTATTATTTATGATAATTTCCTATAATTTTTGAGAATTTTCACTAATCACTGATAATTTGTGAGAAACTTCAATAACTACTTATAATTTCTGGAAATTTTCTATAACTTATGGCAATTACTGTTTCATTGAAAATGCTATAATGTATTCAAAATTCTATATTTTTCTATAAGTTCTTGTATTACTGTTCATTTTCTGTAATTTTCAATTAATAGTATTTAAACTTATGGTAATTTTCAATATGTCAATAATTTTCTACTAATAGAAACTTTCAATAATTTAATATGAGAATTACTGTTTTATTGAAATTTCTATAATTTATGAGAATTACTATTTTATTGAAATATCTATAATTTTTACTAATTATCACTAATTGTAGGATTTTTCAATAACTTCCAATAATTATCACTAAAGAAATTTTCAATATTCAAGTAGCAACAATTTTCAATAACTTTCAACTAATAGTATTTAAATTTATGGTAATTTTCAATAGTTGCTATGAAAATTTTCAACTGACAGTAATTTTCAATAATTTTCATTTTTCAACTCAGCCAACAGAAATTCAAATTAATATTAAATTTAAAATTGTTAACTAGAAATGAACGAAATTTATCTAGTAAGTAAGAGTTAACAATGAATTGAGATTTTGAAAAAGACTTCACAATGAATACACAGGTGATCAATAGACTCTGGACATTGCCCACAAAGGCCACAGTTCAGGTCTGGGACTTGATGCCTCTTCTGGCTAGATTGTCTTTACTAAAACATTTATACAACACCAAAACCCAAACTAAGGTGTTAGATTTCAAGGGACTGATACGGTTCCATATTTGTTTTAAAAGAAAAGACTCGCCACTATTGTCACTTAGCTTAGCCATCGGAGATTTAACAGAGAATAAGTCGTCCCCACTCCATTTCCACCTCCATTCATCTTCTTGGTTACATTTACAGCCTAATTCTTAAGAAGTTAAAGCAAACCCAACACCCCTTCCAACTCCCAGTCATGGAAGTTTCTTCTAAACTATGGTCCCAAGTTACATTGTTTCCCACCATCTCAAAGCAGTCAACTACAATGGCTTCCTGGTTATCAAGTCAACATACTGAAAAAGTTGGGGGGAAAACATCAATTAGAGGAATATCAGTGCACCAAGGGTCTTTCCAAAAACTTGGGTTGTCTCCTCTGCCCAATTTAAAGCCCAGAGCTCCAGAGAAAGCAGGAAGAGTCTTCATGATCCCCGTCTAGATGGAGTAGCCGTAAGAGGGTAAGGTATCCAATGAGAACCAATCACCTCTATCTGTTCCATATTTGGAAGCAATCAAATTCCTCCACCAATAACTTCTTTTTGTCCCAAATCTCTAAATCCATTTACCTAATAAAGTATTATTTCACACCTTGATTTTCCTTACCCCAAGCTGCCTTTCTCCACAAGAGAGTCCTAGCCTCTCCACAATAAATTTCTTTGCAAACTTTCTAATTTCTTAGCCACTTTCATTGGGATTGGAAAAAGGGAGAGATAGTACGTGGGAAGATTAGAAAAAGTGCTTTTGATTAGGGTGATTCTTCCTCCAAACGATAGATACTTTGCATTTTAGGAAGATAATTTATTCTCTATACAATCAATTACTGGCTCCAAAATAGATGAAGATGTACACTTAACCCCCCACCCTAGAGGCAACCCAAGATTCTTTCACTAGGTGATGGTTCACTTGACAAACCAACACACCAGCCAATTCCTACACATCCTCAACCTACCCCACTGGGGTAATCAAACTTTTGCCCAGATTCTCTTTAAGACTGAAAGCCACCTCAAACCAACACAAAATGCCCAATATCACTTCCAACTGATCATGAGAAGCATCAATGGAATGCAGTGTGTTATGGATGCCTTCCTCGGGAAGACGTACCATCGCCGCTGGCAGCAACAGGCCCCGGGCCCACTGCCAGCAGCAGTAAGGATTCAGTGATGCTCATCCTACCCAGTTCGGCAACAGCAGCCTTATCTAGATTAGATTAGCTCATTTTGCTTGTTCTTATCTTATTGTTCTTATCTCTTATCTTATCTTGTTAATAGCTTATCATATTAGGATTAGCTTAGCTTATCTTATCTTGTTAGTAGCTTATCAGATTAGGATTAGCTTATCTTATCCTTAGCAAGATAAAACTGGAAGTCTCCCTATTCAACAAGGAGACTCCCTTTGATTAAGACTCTTGTAATCTCCTATTTAAGTAGACCCCATTATTGAATGAGATATCAAATTATTCAGTCAAGAGTGAGTTAGGAGAGTTGGTGATCTCTTGGACAAATCACTAAAGGTACCAAGATAGGTTCATCACGAGCAGGAAGGAACAAGGGAAAACAGGAGGTTTTCCCCATGGGCCGACCCGTGACAAGATCCTATTCCCGGGCCCTCAACACAGTGTCATCAGCAAACTTAAGTAGCTTGACTTTTTCACCACCTGGAAAATTTTCAAAACCTTCCCAAAGTGTAGCAATTCCAGCTAGTTTGCTGAATTGGGAGAGTACTTCCATCAGACAAATAAATAATGTGTGTGTGTGGGGCGGGGGGGGGGGGGGGGATCTCCCTGCCTAATACCTATTGAGCCCTCAAAGAAGCCAGCTGATTGCCCATTAACTAGTACAAAGAACTTAGAGGAAGTAGTGCAGACCTTAATCCAATTCCTCCACTTTGATTCTTAGAGATCACACATTCACACCATTCAACACTCCTTTCAATCTTTTAGAAATAACTTTCGCTAAGATTTAGAAGCTGTTGAGAAGGCTTATGGGCCTAAAATTTTTTAAGTTCACAACCCCTTGATCTTTGAAATCAAGGCAATGAAAGTGGTATTTATTCTACTTTGCAAAGAAGCATTTCTATAAAAGTCCTAGAAGGCATTCAACACATCTTAATGGATAAAGTCCCAACATTTAACATTGAAAAGGTTTGTCAATCTATCCGGCCTTGGAGATTTATCACCATCCAACTTGCTAATTACTTCCCTTAGTTTCCTCAGTGAATGGATTTTCTAGGAAAAGTTTTTGCTCCTCACTAAGATGTTTAAAGGGGGTATCAGAAGGGAGGGGCCTTTTAAACCAATATTGGTACAAGTTTTTGTAAAAGGTAGTTGCAATTGATTTAATTTCAGATAAGGTTTCCCCTATCCCACCCTCATGTTTTAACTTACAAACGGTGTTGACCCTGTTTTGGGCATTTGCCATTCTATGAAAAAAGTTGGTGTTCTTGTCTCCCGCCTTCAACCAGTTTACTTTTGCCCTCTGTCTCTATCTAAGCTCATCTTTATAAGCCATCGTTCCTGTCAAAGGCTTGACTTCTTTTCACTCTCTCTTCTTCTGAGATGTGTCTTATCTCCTCAGCTCTATCTATTTCCTCAATCACACTTAGGCAAGATGTCTTCTCAGTTTAAAAAATCATCATACTTTCCAAATTCCAGATCTTCAGTTTTTCTTTAACAACACGTTTTTTTTTTGCAAGGACAAAAGAGATGTACGACCTGAGGAACGAGCAGCCTTGAACTTCCATGAAGTCCTGACGAAAGAGCGACCTTAGACGACAATTGATTTGAGGTCCGAGGAGGCAGTTTCCACTAAGATGAATTGTTGTCAAAGGCAAGCACATGACTCCACCATGTGTTCAGAGAGCAACCATTTGGCAGCCCATGCAACAGAAAAGTCAACACGTAAGACAACCAGTCAGTGGGTCCCAGGCCCACACAATGCATTCATGATGTGGCACACAGGTCAGCCAAGCATGCTACACCCGAGCACTACAAGTGGCCAGATCGCTTGAAAGGTGGCCCTGGTTGAGCCCCAGGTGGCCTGACTGATCTCCATGTGATCTTGGCTAAACACCAGGTGGCCTGACTGATCTCCATGTGATCCTAGCTAAACACCAGGTAACCTGACAGGGCTCTAGGTGTCCTGGAGCCGAGCTCCAGGTGTCCTGACTAGGCCCTAGGTGTTCAAGGCCAAATATCAAGTGTCTCGAGGTATGACAAATGTTTCACACTTGTCTAAGACGTATGATTTCGATGTGCATCCGAGACCTATATAAAGGTCATAATAGCATTCAATTCATACTTTGTGCTTCATTGAATTCTCATCTACCCCCTTTGGACAGCTCGGTGCACTAATTTAATAGTTGGAGTTACAAGTCCGAGATATCACCCCGGGTTCTCTGACCTTCCTTATTCCTTTGTAGGTAAACTCCGAACTGCCTTGAGGACCTAGACGATTTTTTACGGCACCAGGCGGTAACAACCTTCTCAAACGTATTAAAACACCATCTTGCAGTGGGTCTTTTGATCGGAACAAGGAGGAAAAAAGTTAAAAATCTCGGTTTTATAGTGAAAAGCTAACAATTACTTTTGTACTTCTAAAATTAAGCATAACAAAACCAACCTCATTCTATGATCAAGATTTCAATCCTAGACACTATAAAATGCCAGAGCTAACCTCAATTAATCTCAAAGTTGTTCTATCATCTGGATGAAATCATTATCCACTTAACCTTAATTGTCAGCAAAATTTTTCACTGTAAAAATTGGAATATCATGTTCTGTTTAAAGATTCTAGCAAACATCTGTTTACTGGTATTAGCAAGTTGAATTTCAAGTTTTGTTTAAAGAAGTTAGCAAAAAAACAGTTATATTTAAGGAACCATAATTGTCGGCAAAAATTTTCATTGTAAATGAACAAATTCCAATATATGAAATCAAGAGGCATGAGGTCTGATTAAGCGAAGAACTAACCTCGTTTGAAGGAAATTTCCGAAGATTTCCCTGACGAGAACCTACTCTAAGAGGGAATTGAAGGGGAACCAAAGCAAGGCTGATTAAGCTTCAATTGTTACACTGGACCTGGCCAATTAAGTTTCAATTTGTTAGAGTGAAAAACCAATGACGATGAGACGAAGAAGAAACACAATGGAGGTGGGGGTCCATACCTAGGTGTGGCTGGAGTCCTTGCTTGTGTTAGGGTTGCTGTCTCGTGGTTGTATGCAAACGAGAAGATCGAGACCCTAGAACGAAAAGACAAAAGCTTCGCACATTGAGAATATCAATGAGCAGTCGGGGATGTAAAGTACAACCGATGTTCCTGGTCAACGCTTGGCAGATCTGAAATGGTGCAAATATAGTGCAAATGCAAAATTGTAGAGTGTAATTTGGTATATAGAAACGCAAAGTTGGATGTAAACAGGAATCGATAATAATTCTCTTAGTAAATAATAAATGAAAATATGAGTTCAGTATTGAAATATATTGTTCACTTTGAATGAAGGATTAAAGTATTATTATTGGGTATTGTATCAAGATATGAATATGGATAAGGATGTGTTTTGGAAATATATGGATATCGACAAAAATATGAAAAATGCTTGGATACATTAGGATAACATGTAAAAAATTCCATAAATACATTAATAATATTATATTTAAAATTAAATGACTATAAATAGTATAAATATATAAAAAAAAGTATATTTTAGTGGTGTATATGAAAAACATATTATAATTTATATGATAGGATGCATAAATATCATACAATTTTATTGACAATGCATCAAATACAAAACACAAAACATATGCACCTATTATATTTTAATATTATATCAATTATTTCTATTTTAATATTTTTATTTTATAGATTAACAAAAATAGTCAACCAAATACTTAATTCTCAAATGTAAATTAAAATATCATTTAATAATTTATAAAAATATATAATCTCAAGTTAAGATATATTAAATACATTAAAATTTCAAAGATAAATATCATATGATTACTAAAATTATTATTCCATTATTAATAATTTTATTTTTATAATTCTTTAAAATTAAAAATCTTTTTTGATATAAATGTATGTTAGATAAATTATTTATTCCATTATATTATAAAATACTAATTTTGAAAATTATTCTTTTTAATTTTTAGTTGGAATTGTTAGACATAAATATGTATTGTTTATTAGGATTGCATTTAGAGAATAAAATTAATAAATATTATTTTATTTTATTTTGATAATGAAAATTAAGTGGCTTAGTGGTTTAATAGCTTAGGCGCTAAATTGTTAAGTGCATTAATTGATTAAGGTTCAAATCGCTCTAATTGCATTTTTTAATAGAAATATGCATAGGCGCATATGAGTATCGTGCGCCTCGATATTAAAATCCTTATGCAAATGTTTTCTTCATTTTTTTTATGCAGAATTGCCTCTCATTTTGGGTGTAAATTGTAAAAATGCCTTGAAATTTCTGTTTTCTGTCCATCAATACACAATTATATTGTTGCCAACCACTAGAAAAACTGAATAAGAGTGCACATATGCAAAACGGTGCTCACACAGTATTTGTAGCCACTTGCAGTTGTGTACTAGGAATATCTCCCCCAAAATAAAAATATACAAATACGAAAATATTCTCAATACATGATTGGAAGTGGCTGCGAAGACAGTGTGAGCACTATTTTGCGAGTACTGGATCTGATTTCCACATATGCACTGAACTGGGATTTGCAATATTTCCAAATACAGCCTTAACAATTGAGCAAGATGAGTGGATTTTCATAATGTTTGTTTATTAAAACACTCATGTAATTTCATAGATTTATTAAAGCACACTGTATAGTTTTCATTTTTCCAAAAACACTCATGTAATTTCATAGATTTATTAAAGCACACTGTATAGTTTTCATTTTTCCAAAACACCTTTATCGTTTACAATAGATTTACTTAATTCAACTTTCATTAGATGACAATGAAAAAAGTTGTTCTTGAGCGCTTTGAACTCAATTTGAGAAAAACTTGATTGAAATAGAGCCAATTCAAGTTTTGAGCTGAGTTTGAGTCCAATATATAAAGGCTAATTTGTTAATTCAACCGAACTAATGACCAACCATATAGTAAGGGTAGACACGAGCTTTTCTCAAGCTATTTGATATTGGCTCGAGAAAAGCTTGATTCAAGCTTCAAGTCCAATATATAGGCTTATATGCTAATTAACTCGTAAATATCATAAACCTAATAGAGTTCACACACACATATATATAATTTATATTTTTATATTTTATTGATGGATTTGAGCTCGAGACAAATCAAACTTGAACATGTAAGCCTTTGATCCAAGCCGAATTCAAACTATCATTTCTAACTTCAATTGAATTCAAACTTGAACTCAAGCCCCATAGTTTTATGCCAAGCCAATTTCGAATAGCCTAATATTCTAAAGTTTCTTAATCCTATTAATAGTGATGGTAGGTGGCTTTACGTATGTATATATATAAGTCACAAAAACAAATTCTTGTGTTTTTTTTTATGGATGCAATGGCAACTTGCTTAGGACGGTAGTTGGATGGAACCCATAAATAATGCATATACATACTACCACAACCACACAATAATGAGCAAAATATAAGAAAACGAAAACTTCTAAAAATGGAAAATGAAAGAGGTGAGGACTGAGGTGTAGGGATGGCAATTTTTCCTATTTTTCGATTCTTGTGGGGATCCCCCAAATAGGGAGGGGATGGGGATGATTTTTCCCCCATGGGGACAGGGATGGGGAAATTTTCATCCATATTAGCGGGGACTGCCCCACGGGGATCTTGCTCCCCGCCCATGGGATCCCCACTAACATATATATATATATATGTATGTATGTATACGTTATATATGTACACATACATCTATATATTAATATTTTAAAATATATGGTTGAATACGTTTGAATCTTTTTTAATAAATTATAAATTTTAATTTTTTTAAATAAAATAAAAAGCAAAAACAAAATTATTAACATTATAAAAAATTACAGGGAATGGGGATGGGGATGGGGATAACCTTGTCTCCATTAATGGGGATGGGGATTTTTGCGAAGACGGAAATGGAGAGAGGCTCCCCTGTCCCCGCCCCCACCCCACCCTGTTGCCATTCCTACTGAGGAGGTTCCTCGGAGTGCATATCAACAAGTTGGAACATACTTCCCTACTTAAAATCAAGCATGTGTGCCAAAAAGATAAACATACATCCCATGTGGTAATGAAAACACCTATAGTTATTACCTCCCTTTTATTATTGTCTTGAACGGAAAAACATTAGCCAAATGCATTACTTTTTCAAAAGTATCAAATTTACTCTTATATCTATCGATTCATATGAAAATTTATTAAAATACTTCTAAAAAAAGTTTTCACTTTTAACTAATTAGATATTCATTGCCTAAATTGAAAAGAATAAAATAATTTTAGCCCATAAAAATGTTAGATCTAGTCAAGCTAGAAGGGACAAATATGATATTTTGAATTATATTGAAAGATGTCTTAATAAGTTGTAATGATAAGTTTGTAACTTTGTAGTCTCCATTATTGGGATAAAGATGGAAGGGAGGTAAAGGGAGGTAACTTCAGGTTTTAGTGAACCTACAAGGGGGAGGTTTTTATATTTTACCCTTTATTTTTTTGGTCAAATCAATTCATTTTATTCATGATATACAATATTAAAGTTAATTTTATTAATAATATACAGCATTCTTATCAACTTTATTTTAATTTATTTATTAGTGGTATTCAATCTCGATTTAAATCTAATGGATAAGATTCAATTTCATTCGAATTCGACTAGTGGTCAATCAAATTTGGAGTTTGGTATATCCAAGTGTATATACATATGCATTTATGTTGAATACAAGTGCATCATATACCCTAAATTTAGAATATGTAAACTAATGTTGTTACTTGTTGGATTTGATGTAAAACCGGATTTCCTTGGCTCAAATGTATCCTGTTAAACTTTAAACCGTTGGTTCAATTGTTCAAGTGTTCATCCGTAATATGTAAATGGGAAATCAAAGAGAATAGAAAAACCTGCAATGCTCTCCAGAAAATTTGAATGCATCATGTATCTGAAGCCTTTGAACACCATGGATCTGACACATTGTGTTTTGAAATCCAGGGTACAATAGTTTTTAATCTAAATCTGCTCCTCATAGGTGGCTCCTCACATCAATTTCACAGAATTTTCAGCCACACATCAGGAACATCATCTATACTTATATATTATTATTATTATTGTTATTATAGGAGATATTCCCAATACATAGTAGGACGTGACTGTGAGATTGGTATGAGGAGCATTTTATAAGTCGTATTTCTTGTTCTATGCGAATTCAGATCTATTACCAATTAATCAATGCTCCCAACATTCCCAACTAACCACTGTAATGCACATTTGGAACATCTTCCCACAAATGACATGAAAGATGTTACTAATGTACAAGTCCGGATTACCTGCCAACAAAACACATTACAACCCTCTAACTCACATAGCACATCTCATACATGACAAGTCCCACTTTTATGGTGGGTCACAATAGACCGTTGGAATGTGTTTCATTGACATAAGATCTCAATAATTGTAGTGGTATGTTAGTACAATGTTGAGCGTTTTGTTGATGGTAGATCCCTACTCAGGCTTTTCTATTATGTACAACATTTTCTTAGCGTTGGGGCTGGTGTGCGTTGGTTGCATTTTGTGCATCCATTATGTCAAGCTGAATCACTTATCAACAAAATATGTTCCAACACCCTAGTAATATACTGCACATCTAATACATGGCAGGTTCAAGTCTCATGGTGAAATGTGCCGTGTCAAATCATGTTGGTAGGGGGTTGGAATATGGTCCATAGGAGATCCCAATTAATTTTGTCAATCTCTCTTGGAACCCACTATGTATTATATATGTGATGTCATATTGTGTTAGTAGGGGGTTGGAATGTGTTATGTTGGCAGGAGATCTCAACTTATTCCATCATTCTTTCATAGAACCCACCATGTATTAGATGTGTGGTATGAGATTGTGTTAGTAGAGGATTAGAATGTGTTTTGTTGGTAAGAAATCCCCACTCATGTGTTGGGATCACCTGCCAACAAAATACCTTCTAACACTCTACCAACAATGTCTGACTCCACACATCTCGTTATAAAATAAGAGCCAACCGTAAAAAGTAGGACCCGCCATCTATGAGATGTGTTGTGCCAAATGTTATTGATAGTGTTGGAAGGTATTTTATTGACAGGAGATTCGGAGCTTTATTTGCATCACTCCCAATGCATAGCGACGAGGATGGTGTTAGGGAGATCGGGTCTGCTCCTCACACCTGGTGCTTCACGCACACATCTTATCATGCATTGGGAACATCTCTCGTATTTATTGGTTATTATTTGCAAGAGATGTTCCCAATGCATGGTAGATGTGCCTGTGAGACGCCCATTTGTGAGGAACAGATCCCGTTATGGTGTTAGGCTAGCAAGGTTACGCGAGGATCAAATTTGAATTACTTGTGGACGTGGTAACTAGAGACTTTCAATCAACTTGCCATGTGATTGGGAACGGGATCTGCTCCTCACATTTGGGCATCTCACATGTATATCCACGATGCATTCGGAACATCTCCCATAATAATAACTTATGAGTTCGGGAGAGGATGCGCGTGTGAGGCGAGCAGATCTGGTCTTGATTGATTGAGGCTAGCTGTACACGTTTAACAGTTGATCGCTAGTAAATAACATGGATTGCTTATGCCTGCCGGGCCCACAATAAAGTCACAGATTCCAACCCGTTGACCTGATTTAAATGACTGCCTTGATTAACTTATTGATGACAAATCATTAAATGAACGGTCAATAATAGATCATCGAGCATCCATATATATAAGATCATATGCATCAGCTTACATGGGATTGCACGTTGAAAATGGTGTTCAACTCGTAACGGTCAATTACGAATTCAAGTTGCCTCCAACAAGTCGCGCCCCACAATGCTTCCCAACTGTACCTTGGAAACATTTGTCATCTGGGGATGTACTGTGGGGCGCGAAGTGGGGAGCCAATCCGAGGGCGTCAATTTTATGAAGATGTCCTTTTTATCCTTTTTTTATTTTTTTTTTATTTTTATTATCATGGAACTATGGAAGAATGAAACGACGGCAAGAGAGCGGTTTCCATCAGGTTTAAGCCCACCTTCCGGGCCGGTTTCCTCTGCCTTCTTCGTTGTTTCATTAAATGAAGAAGCCAAGTTTTTCTACTCTTCTTTGCATTGATGGCTCTCTCGTAGTTTAGCTTCATCCTCAAATTGGGATCAGCCTGTTCAGCTCTGCCTCTGTACAGGTCAAACACCTGAAACCAGGTTGGTCCCTTATGTATTTTGCGATTTTGGGTGTATCAGTTCATTGAACTTGTAATCTTCTGGTTTCCCTTGAATTATTAGTGTTTTCAGGTTTTTTAGCTTTATTGCTTTCTGGGTTTGCTTGCTTTGTGGATCTGGTGAACTGAGTAGCAAAAGAATTCTTTCCACTTTCGAGCGCATGGGCTTGCATGATTTTCGCAATCTGAACCCTGGAGTTTGACTTTACTCGTAGTGGATTTTGACTTAAGCGCTTCTACCAGCAGGGTCCTTCACGGGTTAATTGGGTATCGAGAATTCTGGTTGAATTTTGGGAGGTTACTTTCATTGTCGTCCCAGTGATATCCCACGTTTTGTTTGGCGGGAATTCCGGTAAATACAGAGATGGTTCGTGTCATATTTAAGTGCTAAAAATGGATTTTGGGGGGTTTAGTTCGTTGAAAATGGCTTTGCTTGGATTTAGTTTGTTGATGTTAGTACAGTTGCTGGGTAGCTTTGTCTATTGCTCAGTGACTGAGTTAAAGGATTGTAGAGGTGACCGACTCGCCTATTCGGTGTCTCCAGAGCAAGAATTCTTTTATATAAATGGGAATAAGGTGGACATAGTTAGTTTCTGCGATTCTCTTGTATTCCACCATGCAATTGGATGTTTCCTTCACTCGGGTGTGGAAGAATGGCGAGGACTTGGAAGGAAATACTGTGGTTTAGAACTGGACAAAGGTATGCATCTTTTGATAACCTTGAGTCGAATAATGTTATAGAGATATGACACAAGCATCAACAACGTAGGAATTCTGCTAATCGATTTGCTATTTGATTGCTTGATTTGGGTTTTGGGCTAACTGTTTTTTGGACTTCATTTTCATGTTTTATCTTTAACCATTAACCGGAAAAGGATTGTTTCATTTGATTTGGTGAAGAAACTATCCTTCGAAGGGCAGGGAGAAAAAATCGGCGTGAATTGGAAATGAATGAAGACGCTTTACGCAAGCTTGATGAAAAGATTCATCAAAGAAATGACAACCCTGATCATAGACCATGGTTATCCCCAAAGACATTGGCCATGGCGGTACCGGGAATGTTCCTACTTTGTTGCATTATACTTTGTCCCTGTTTCCGTTCAAGAAGGAAAGAATCTGAACAAGCTGCTCTTGCCAATGACTCGAGTTCAAGTGAGTCCTATCTTTAATGCACGTTACAAGTTTTCTTTTTCCTGTTTCCCCTTCTTCCTTTTCTATTGTCCTTTGGAGGCCCAAAAAATGTTATCTGAGAAATGCTGAACAATTGATTTGAGAAGTTCTTTTTCTTTGCAATATGTAACCAACTTGCTGTTATTGACCAGACTGCACGTTATTTATGGATTCTCCACACATCAGGAAAGGACTGCACAGGTTTTTTAGTTCAATTCAAGGACTATATGGATACTGAATGAATGGGAGTTGTTTTTCTAGATTTGCTGGTAGACCCACAGAAAATTGCTGTTTATCTGCCGAACCATTAAAGACATGTTGGTTTTGGTTGGTGCTAGAATTGTTTCTCTTAGATCAACTTCACCCAATTAATGTGCAGATAAAATCAAATTAGTAATCTCTTACTCTTATTAACTTGTAGCTTTCTTGGTCTTTCCAGTTCTCGCTTTCTCTGCATAACTGGCCTGATGAGTCTACTATATGTCCAATGCTTTCAACTTCAGAGTATATACATAGGCTTCACATGGAGTCTCCTCTTCTCTCCTTCACACGTGAAATATTAACAAAATAAAGAATTTACTAAAAGTTTTAAATTAGGTTTCTTTGTTTCCCATCATAAAGTTTCACAAAATCTCCACTTACAAACATGTCTCCCCATATGCTTTTCTTCATTTCATGAAACTTTAGGCTAAATTGTGAAGTGGCAATTAAGGAAGGGTCCCCAAATTAGCTCCCATCTTTACATCCAGCCTCCCAATTAATATCTCTAAATTTTTATTAGTAAAGAAAATATTAGAAATTAAATTCCAGTTCCTTTTTTTATTCATCTTTATCACACACAAATCACCAATTGAATCCCTCATCCAGCCAAACACCTCCTACACTGTTTTATTAAATTTTCCTAATATTACTCAACCATAATCCCTCCTCTCCCAAATGTCAATCACTTAAGTTTTAAAATGTTTAGCATTCACATAATTAACCAAAACAGCTATTCTTCTTCAAAAATGTCTGTTTTTATTTATTTTTTTTAAAGGCATCAAAAACATCTACTTCAATTATAGAACCACTTGCATCAAATAATTTATTTATCTTATTTTTCCCCATGGCCTAGACAACATGGGGTTAATCTTTCTTCTTCTTCTACAATATTCTAGGGAAACCATGCTCCTTTCCATGGGTTATCAGGTTTTTTCTTTTTTTATTAATTTAAATAGACTAGTTTCATAGGTTGTTTTGATTCAATTGTTTTTTATGCTCATGTCTTTAATGCTGGCTTCATGTAATAAAATGTAGGAGGAAAGCACCTAATGTGAGCATTTGATTATCTTGGTCAGTTCAAATTTGAAATTGTTTTTCTTTTATAACTTGGTTACTGATCTCGTGATAAGCACTTAATTTATGTACTTTCATAATATATAAACTATATAAAAAGGAATAAGTTAGAAGCTCAATAATTAAGAAAGAAAAGAAAATATTTTTCTATTATTTTTGTAGTGATACAGTGGACCAGACCTGATATTCTTTATGTGTGGTCCCATAAGTTCAGTCTTTTATTTCTTATTTTTGGCTTTATGCTTTCTTTCTTGTACTGTTATAGGTAGCAGGGCACTTTTGTCCTTTTACCTAATGCTATGTTAAACATATAAATAATACTGCCTTGGGCGGCAGTAAGTGATTTTCGCCCATTCCTCTCTTGCTCTTCCTCTTTTCTCTTTTCTCTTTTCTCTTTTCTCTTCTTCTACCTCTTCTTCTCTTCTCTTTTTCTCTCTTCTTCTTCCTATTGATTTCTGTTTTCTCTTCTACCCAGAAGTTCTGCTAACAGCAGTAACTTCAAGTATTTTCATACAAAGAATTAGAAATGTATAAAGAAGTGCTGAACTTTGGTGAATTATTGCTACTACATTTTTTCCCTTAAAAATGCCTTTTGAAACAGCAGCCCATGCATTGCATGGGTCATTGCTAGTAAACACATAAGCATAGTTTTTGTTGAACTAGTGGTTGGTGTACTAGTGATTGTTACACTTCTTTTTTTGTTTCCACAGAATCTAGTGTCTAAGTTTCATGAATTTCTTGAAATATTGACATTTTCTTCTAGCTTTGACTTTCTTGAAAATGAAATACAACTAAAACCTAGTATGTTTAGAGATTTGAATAACATAGGAATAGTTTGTAAGAAAGTTATGAGATTCTTTTTACTTTTTAAAAAGAATAGAATCTATCATCCTATTTGGTTGGGGATGTTGAAATTCCAGTGAAATTTCAAAAAAAAAAAAAAAAAGAAACAAAAGATTTCATTTCAAAGTATATTGAAACCTATCCAACAATTAAAATTTAGTATCTTGCTTCTGCTTGTCACAATTCAACTTGTTTGGTTCAACTCATTTTTAGTTTTGCTGCCTAACTAGATCATTTTTTATTCTGCAGAGCATTCAGTTTCAATGGAAGTACTTTCTTCTTCTAATAAGATTCCACCCAGTCCACTTCGAGTCCCACCTAGTCCTCTCTACTCAACACCATCACCAAGATTTAATAGAGTTGGATCTGTACATCTCAATATGAGTCAGGTTATCAAAGCTACCAACAATTTCTCACGTTCACAACAGATAGGTGAAGGAGGTTTTGGATCTGTCTATCGAGCCCAATTGCCAGGTGGCCAGGTTGTTGCCATCAAGCGAGCAAGAAGGGTAATCAATTTCTTTCTCCCTTTGGATATGGATGATTGTAGAAACCATCTTTCTAAAGAAAACAAAGATGGCAAACATGAATAAAGAGTAGAAAAGGCAATCAAGTGGGGCAATAGGTTCATGCAAGAGTTTTCATTCAGCAAAATAATTGTGCATAAATGTGATTAGTTTTACAATTGAAATTCCTTAGTCAGGGCCATTTCCAATGTTGGTTGCTACCTTCTAGGGTCTTGTGAGGGGTAGACTGAATACAAACCTAACCTATGGCTTTTTTGCATAAAGTGTCCACTCTAAGACTTAGATTATGTTCTCACACTTGTTAACCTGAGATTTCACCACTGCACAAAGCAATGGCCATTGGCCCCTATTAGAAATTCCTTAATCATTTTGAATAAGAAAAAGGCGCACCTAACTTTTTGATAAAAAAAGGCACACCTATTGCCCCTCACAAGACCCTAGGTTATTGTGACTAGCATTCTTAGGAAGGACCATATAACTCCTGGACCTTTCTAAAAGCATTGAAAGCAGGCTTACTAGGAAGAAAAGTAGTAAAATAAGAATATCTTCATGGTATATGTAGACATGTCATTTATTGAGCAGTTCCCAAGAGCCTCCATATAACTCCTGGACCTTTCTAAAAGCATTGAAAGCAGGCTTACTAGGAAGAAAAGTAGTAAAATAAGAATATCTTCATGGTATATGGAGACATGTCATTTATTGAGCAGTTCCCAAGAGCCTCCATAAAAATTCAGTGTGATCAAGGGTTACAGTTATATGATTTTAATCTATTCATCTGGGCAATGAAAAAAGACTGAGGATCCAAAATCCATCCACAATCCAAGGTCCCTAACTTACCATGCTCTATGTGCTAGAACTTGTGGTAGTTGCAGAGGGCACCTATATTTATCTCTTATGGTGAAGGAACCCTCATTGAAAGTCTTCTAAAAATGGTAAAAGGAGGGTGGGAAAAAGATGTGAGCAGATGACTAGGGTATTGTTTTCCTGATTCGTTGATTTGGGGATGTGGGTGGCTGGATATACTTGCTTGGTATTGAATTTTCTTATAGTGGATATGTTTGATTATTGTGGATTGCTTATGTTCTCTGTTTATGTGAAGTGCTAGTTATTTTTCTTTTTCTTCCATTCCATAGTTATTGTGAGGTGGTTATGTCCATGGTTCATAATATCAACAATTTTGTGAAAATTTCCCAAAATATCCCCATTTTGCTTGGTGACAATATGAAAATTTTCTGGCACCTATTTTCCTAATACCTGTGATATTTTGCCAATATGTTGGTGGTATTTCAGATTTCATTAATAACTATATATTTAAAAACTTTTAAATATTTTTTGAAAATATCATATTTAAAAAAAAAACTTTTCCTAAAGGAACTAATGGGGAATTGCTTATTAGATAATTGGCTTACTATTTTGATATGATTTACTTAATAAAATACAATAGTTCAAAAGAAGAAAAATTCATATAACTACAAAATAAGGTTTTCAATCTAATCAAAACAAAAGGTAACAAAATAGAAAAATCAAAATGGAAAGCAAATGGAATATTTAATGAAAAGAAGATGAATAAAAGACTAAAATGGAGACAAAGAGAAAGATACCTATTAAAGGGAAACAGCCTTGGAAACCCAATGCCTTCAGGAATAGGGGTGTTTTTAGGGATGCATTTGGGCATATAATTGCTTTATATTCAGGCCTGATTGGATTGGGGGACTCTATCTTTGTTGAGTTTCAAGCAGTATTACAGGAGGTGCAGGCTCACAAGACAGCTAAGTGTGGACAGATTGATTATTGAAGGGGATTCCAAGCAGGTATTTGGGTGGTTGATAGATTCAGATTCTGTTATTTGGACTTACATGGAAGCTGTGAAAATATTCAAATTGTTAACCTCTAATATGATTGTAAGAATTCATTGGAAAACGAGGTCAGCTAATGGGATGGCAGATTACTTAGCTAAGCAAGGGGTACATAGGGAAAGTTTGTTTTGGGCTCAATTGTAATTTGCTCTGTAACCGAGGCTGTATTTCATGCCTCCACTTGGGAAGCCTCTTTGTATACTCTCTGGTTTAATCATTAATAAATCATTTCTTTACTTACAAAAAAATACCCATTTAAAGTTTCTTAATTTTCTCCTATTTGATTTATATAAGATAAAATTGCAGCTTTGATTGTTTATGTGGACAATATCGTAACCAAACGTAATTGAGTGTCAGAAATAAAGAATTTGGAGGAGTTCTTAACTTCCTAATTTGTGGTGAAGGATCTAGGTCGACTATGCTATTTCCTTGGAAACAAGGGTGTCTTCTTATCACAAAGGAACTACATCTTAGATTTATTACAAGATTCAGGTAAGTTGGGGGGGGCGGGGGTCAAACTAGCCAACACACCCATTAAACAGAACCATAGACTGGGGGATAGTGAAGGGGAGCCCCTCCTTGATGTTAAGCAATTCTAGACTAGTAAGATTGTTGTGTCTGTCCATGACCATGCCTAATGTTTGCCAATTCTAGAGATTAGGTGCTGATTTGGGCTACATCAATTGATGACAGGAGGTCCACCATTGGATATTGCACCTTTGGGAGGCAACTTGACAACCTGGATAAGTAAGAAGCTAACAATGGTAACAAGGTTTAGCATAGAAGTTAAGTACTGAGCCATGGATCATTGGCTCATGGGGTGGATGAAATGTTGTGGATCAAGAATCTCTTGAGAACGCTTTGGGATTCACAGTCGACAATTCTGTTTCTCTTTACTGTGACAACAAGGCTGCTATTAAAATAGCTCCTAATCCTATATTACGTGAGCAAGCTAAACATATTGAAGTAGACAAATTCTTCATTAGAGAAAAACTTGAGAGGGGTGAAGTTTGTTCACCTTATATAAGCTCTAAGGAGCAATTAGCAAATGTATTTACAGAAGGGGTCAATGCCATGCGTCACAATGAGTTATTTACCAAGTTGGGAATGATTGACATTTATAACCCAACTTGAGGGAGAGTGTTGTAATGAAGGGTTATTTACCTTGGCTATTGTGCAGGGGTATTTTAGTCATTGTCCTTATCTAGCACTGATTTCAACATGAAAGAATCAAACACTAAAACTAGAACTAAGACAAAATTATATCTCATGAAATCTAGGGATCAGTTTTTTTTTTTCTATTAACGCATGAGGGAGATACAAAGAAAATGGGTCTATAAACTCTAAATGTCAAATAAAAAGAAAGAAGAAGACAAACAAATGAAGAGATGGGGCCATTGTTATTTTTGAATGCAACAAAGATATGGAGGAGACGTGATGTAGGATGGGGTAGGGGCCCTACTAATTTAAGATCTGATGGTGGGCTTTGTGGGATGAAGGGTTGTAGGTGATTAATGATGAAGAATGAGGGTAGAAAAGAAAGTAAATAGCTTTATCAAAAGAGAGAAGAATTCTTCTTGTTAATCTCTTGAAGGAAGAAATAAGATAGAGAGGGGGAAAAAGAGAAATTTCTGGCAACAACCATGGTTCACTAAACCAAATTTTATTTCAGCATATCAACTCTTCTTGAACTCCAATTACAATAACCCTATTTATAGACTCAACTTATTATCTCGGATGTTCCTTTACAGACTCCAATTTGGACTAGGAAACTGATCCAAAACAACTTGGAATCAACACAAGTCCACAAGTAATCTGTAAGAACACTTAAATAAGGCTTCAAAGAAAAAAAAAAACACTTAAGGAAAGATTCCAACTCTTAAATAACTCAAGTAACTCATTATTGATCCCACTAAGACTTATTTTAAAGTTTAAAGACACATGAAATTACTAAAAAGTAACCCACGAGTTTACTAAAAATAGTAATTACAAGAACTACTATAAATAGTAAGTCTGGTAGTTACTAAAAATTGGCATTCTAATTTTACATTATTGGATTTTGGAGTTGATTCCTCAGCTAATTATCTGAAAGGAATCTTAATGTTAATAAATGATGTAGTGTGTCATTGTGTTCTAAGTAAAGAGGAGGAACACTCTTATCCTCTTTTGGAGGTCTAAAACTAAAAGTTGGTTAAACTTGAAAAGAAAAGGTGAGCTGCACAAATTAGTTAACCTAGATTTCCAACAGTCTGATAGTTTATAAAATTATTTTGTCATGATCTTACTTTCGTTACTTCGCACTTTCAGAGATGTTAAATCATGGTACATATTCACCACTTTAGTGTGAATAAACTGTTTAAAGGACATCTGAGTTTATTTTTCATAAAGGAGGTTAATGATGAACAAAATAATTTTTGTATATGTCAAGATTATATTGAGGTGCTTCCTTCAAATACAATACTCTTCTGTTGACATGTAGACGTTAGACAGGAACAACGTGAGAATCTACGGTCTGAATTCAGCAGCGAAGTTGAACTACTAGCCAAAATTGAACATAGGAATCTAGTGAGACTACTTGGTTATGTTGATAAAGGAAATGAATACATTATCATTACAGAGTATGTTCCAAACGGTACTCTTAGGGAGCATCTGGATGGTAATCGCCATACACAAAGGACTTAATAATATTTTAATCTAAATTACCACTTAAGAATCATTATTTTGGTTGTTACACTGTGCAGGTCAGCGTGGAAAAATCTTGGACTTCAATCAGCGACTGGAAATTTGCATTGATGTTGCTCATGCCCTGACATACCTCCATCTATATGCAGGTTAGGGAACTTTGCATTTATTCTGGATTCTTTTTCTTTTCTTGTGATGTCATATCCTATGGCTCATTTTTAACACTTATCTGAGTAAAGTGGGATTTAACTACAATATTTTGTTTAGAAGCATTGATGCTCAAAAGAGTTGGAATGGTTCTTTACTTCTTAGATGTGTTGGTTTGAAACAGCTCTTAGCTTCTAAAGATTACAAGAGTTCATCTTATTGTTTCTCATATTTTCTTTCTTCATTCCTAATTTTGGACATGGAGTTTACTTAGTTGATCTTCTTTTTATTGTTTTTTGGATGTCTGGAGAGGGGGCAGTAAAGATCCTTAAAGTTTTTGAGAACTTTAGTGTCCTACTCTGTGGTTTCTTAAATACTTGTCTTCTCTCATTATGTTTTGGTCCTCTTTATCATAGATTTGTCAATTGTAAAGTTCTGAACTAACATATTACATCTGATATGTACATTTTTAGGACTCTATATCCCATCATTTAGTCATTGGTTTAAAAAAGAAATATGTTCTGCCCTTAATTTTATCACTCAAGGAGCTACAATTTGAATTATTGTCTTGACACTCGTTCACTTTTTGAATAACACAAACACAGGATAGCCTTTCTCACTACCTTTATGCATACCCATGCATACATATGCATTAATATATCACTTGGTGTTGGACATGATACTAACTAGATACAACACCAGGTATTCTATGAGAATTTTTAGATGTACTCTATAGCATTAACACTCTTAAAACATGTAAAATGGTATGTTTAAAAAAAATATACTAAAAAAATATACATATATTAGAAATTTAATTACATTTGGCAAGACACAATTCTTGAGAAATCAATGTAGTCCTGACTATCCAGGGTTTTGGGGAGTATGGACTGGATATGGACCTAACCTCCAGCATTTTTAGCATAAAGTGGCCACTTTCAGACTCAAACCTACATTCTAGATGTAAATCAGTCCTCTAAAACTGATATAAACTTGATTAAAATTAGAGAGAAAAGTGGAAGAAAGGTAGAAGACAACAATACAAAGGAAGAAGATGGAGAAAAAGAGGAAGAATAAAAAGAGTTCGATAATCTCCTCTCTCCTCTCTGTAATCCTTTTGTTAATCTTCATTCACTAAGTTAATTACAAGTGTGCCATTAAGTGGGCGGCCAGCTAAGCAAGAACTTAAAGTAAGCTTATAAAAAGAAGTAACATACCCATTAACAAACAAATAAATAACACACCACAAAAATAAAAGAATAGATACTAGAGCCCATTCGACCCAGTCTCTCTACACTCCCCCTTAAGCTGAGCATATATGTCAATCATGCCCAACTTTCTTATATAGTGTGTTAGCTTCCCTCTTGGAACTTCCTTGGTCAAAACATCAGGCAATTGCACTTCTGAAGCAATAAATGGCAGACAAACTTCCCTTGAAACAACTCTTTCCTGTATAAAATGTCTATCAACCTCAATGTGCTTAGTTCTGTCATGTTGAACAGGATTATGTGCAATGTTGATAGCTGTCTGGTTCTCATAGTAGACATCATTGGATTTTTATAGTCAAATCCCAACTCTTCTAAAAGTGATCACAGCCACAGTAGTTCTAACACACTGCTTCAGTAGAGGATATCTAGCAACTAGCCAACTACAGACTGTTTCTTACTCCTCCATGAGACAATGTTCCCTGCCACCAAAGCACAATGTCCTGAGGTGGATCTCCTATCGTCAACACATCCAGCCTAATCAGCACCAGTGTATGCCTCTAGCTTCATGTGTTCATGCTTGGCAAATAGAATACCTTTCCATGGAGTACCTTTCAAGTAACACAGAACTTTCTGCAGCAGCTAAATGTGTATTTCTGGGAGAATGCATAAACTGACTAATAACACTCACTGCATAGGAAATATCTAGCCGAGTCATGCAGAGATATAATAACTTCCCAAGCAGTCTTTGAAACACTCTCCTATCTAACTAAAGTTCACCATCAGTAATAGAAAGCTTATGAGTGGGATCAAGGTTTTTAAAACTAAACCGGACAACGAACCTGATGAATCAATTTTTGGTCATGTATCAAATTTTTTGTGCTAAGTACCTCGTCATTTGGTCTGCTTCCAAGTGGCCTATGACTTAGAGGCCGAAGTGGAGAACTTTTGCTGAATGAGGCCTGGGATGCTAAGCTGATCAGGCTGAGCTGGGGGCAGATTAGGTGCTAAGCTGGGCAGGTTAGGTGCAGAACTGATTGGGCCGAGTTGGGCAGGTTAGGTGCCAAACTGACTGGGCCGAGCTTCATATTAGGTGACGCTAAGGGCCGAGCTGCCTATTAGGTGCCGAGCTGGCTGGTGGCGAGCTGGACTGATTGTTGAGCTTCGTAGTTCTTTAGAGATCTGCGAGGAATCAATGTCAGAGGACCCGGGGTGGCTAACCCTACGAGGTCGCTCCGATGCTTAAGTTAGTACTCTCATGGTAGTCGCGAGCTAAAAATCACAAAGTATGAGAGCTAGAATATGCTTGCCCCCCTCATGTCATTGGGGTTGGTGCCTTTATATAGGCATGGTTTGGCGTGGGCTTCACGCACCGTATCCGAGATTTCCAAGAAGTCACCTAAGTGGTCCGAGATTCCCGGAGGCAACCGCCATGCACGTTGACCACCCTCCTGATCGTTCGGTACGTGGGCCAACTTCCAAGGTTCGTGGGAGTGTTGGGATATGCATGCCGAATTTGTTGGCGAGCACGTCTCGCAGGTCGTCATGTCGGCGCCTGTGCCAGGCCGCCAGTTCGGCTCCTAGGCTAGGCTTTCAGCTCGCACCAGGGCCAGGCTTTCAGCTTGCGCCAGGGCCAGGCCGCCAAGTGTGCTAGGTCGCCAAGTCGGTGCCTGTGCCAGGCCGCCAGTTCACGTCTGTGCCAGGCCGCCAGGTGGGACACCATCAACTTGGCTAAGGCAAGTTGTTGCCTAAGTGGTTCTAGGTGTCACCTAGTTGTCCCTAGGTGCCTGTCACGATATCATTGGAGGGCCAAATCCGCCCTCATTAGAACCGATCAGGGGTTTGGTTCTTAAGTTGAATGGTCTGACCATTTGAACCGAATGGACGATCCGTTATGACAAAAAAATAAAAATAAAAAATGGCTAAACCATTGAATGGTTCGAACACCCATGTTAGCGGTTTGCTAACCAAATCAACGGTTTTTGGGGAAATAACAGTTCTGGGGTAAGACGAAACTAGTCACATGATCGGTTCCCAGTTTTTTCGGTCTGATCGTCCAGTTCGGTTTGGTTTTGAAAACCATGATTGGGATCTATAGGGGTGGAGGCCGGTTTAGCACCAAGTTTACCAGTCTCTGCAAGGAGGTCAAGAACATACTTGCACTGAGAAATGAAGATACCATCCTTAGATCTAGCAACTTCAATTCCCAAGAAATACCTGAGATCTCCTAAATCCTTGATCTCAAATTCAGAGTTAAGAAACTTTTTGAGTTTACTAACCTCCTGGGTGTCATTACCCGTGATCACAATGTCATCAACATAAACAATCAGAAAACTCACCAAAGAGTTACTTCTTTTCAAAAACAAGGTATGGTCAGATTGAGTTTGTCTGTAACCAAAGGAGACAAGAGCAGTCCTGAATCTCTCAAACTAGGCCCGAGGAGACTGTTTGAGACCATAAATGGATTTTTGCAGTTTACACACCTTTCCTTGCATTTCCTTTCCATACACTCCCGGAGGCAAAAACATATAGACATCTTCATGTAGATCTCCATTCAAAAAGGCATTTTTAATATTAAACTGGTGGAGAGGCCAATCAAAAGTAGCAGTTAGAGACAACAAAACTCGGACTGAGGTCATCTTGGCCATAGGAGCAAAAGTCTCAAGGTAATCAATACCATACATCTGAGTCTAGCTTTTAGCAACCAATTGGGCCTTAAACCTCTCAATAGAGCCATCAGAATGATATTTAATGGTAAATACCCATTTACAACCTACTGGTTCCTTTCCCTTTGGCAAATCCACAATATCCCAGGTATGGTTCTTTTACAAAGCATCCAATTCAGCCATCATAGCATCCCTCCATTCAGGTTTAGATAGGGCTTTTGGTACAGACTTCGGTATCACATGGGAAGAAACAAAAGCAAGAAAAGAGTAATAGGTAGGGGATAGAAGGCTATAGGACAGGTGTTTAGAGATACAATGTGTTGTACACTTCCGCTTGCCTTCTCGAAGGGCAATAGGAAGGTCAAGGTCTGGGAAGGTAGGTGTCTTAGAGGAAGGTTGACCTATTACCTCAATAATGATGGGAGGAGCAAGTGGCTCTTCTGCAGGAGTGGAAACAACTTGCCCATGCCTGAATCTATGTCTTTGGTATCACCTTTGGAGAACAAGATGTGAGGGAATTATAGGAGGGTGAAGTGGAGGGAGGAGGAGGAGCAAGAACACTTGAGGTAGGAGGAGAGGACAACTCAACAGATGACTCAAAATGAACAAGAAGAGGAACTGCTGGTGACATAGCAAGAACTCCTCAGATTGCTCCCCCTCAAGAGAAGTATTAAAGAAAGGAGTAGACTTAGCAAATTTGACATCCCGAGAGACAAAGTGGGTGCCACTAACTGGATCAAAACAACAATATCCGTTATGTGTGGAGGCATATCCTATAAAAATACACTTACGTGCCTTAGGTTCAAATTTGTGACTTTGATGGCTATGAAGATGTACATAACATGTGCACCCAAAAACTCGGAGAGGAAGAGAAAAGAGATCCTCATCCGGAAAGAAAAGGCTAAAGGGGGTTTTGAAACTCAAAATCCAGGAAGGCATACCGTTTTTAGTAGGAACATGGGATGCAAAAAGGAGGGATCTAGTAACCTTAACCACATGGCGGTTCTTCCTTTCCGCCACTCCATTTTGCTGTGGAGTGTAGGAATAAGAACTCTGAGGAATAACCCCAAAAGTCTCAAGGTAGGATGGGGGGTTCTTCTCAAAATATTCCATAGCATTATCAAAATGGAATACTTTGATCTGGGTGTTAAGTTGGGTAAGAATAAGTTCATGAAATTTTTGCACAATAGTCTGTACTTCATCCCTAGATTCCATGAGATAAATCCAAGTGTAACGAGAATATTCATAAATAAAAAGGATAAAGTACTTGTAACCCCCCATAGTAGGCAAATGATATGGCCCCCACACATCAAAGTGCACAATATGAAAAGGAGAAATATATCTTTTATTGCTTACTGAATAAGACTGTCTACAATGCTTTGAAAGTTCACAAGACTCACAATGAAGACTCGATAAAGACACTCCCTTAAACATGTTGGAAAACAACTGACCAAACTAGAAATGACATAACATGACTCTATCAATAGACTCTAACAAAACTGACTCCAAGGCTACTCCATGAGGTGGTCCAAGACTCCTATCAGGTGTGCCCAACAAGTATATTCCATTCACCTTATGGCCACTCCCAATCGTCCTTTGAGATTTCAGGTCTTGAAAAACACAATGGGTAGGAAAGAAGGTTATGCTACAGTTCTTGGATTTAGTTAAGTTGCTAATAGATAAAAAATTGGTATTAAGTTTGGGGACATGAAAAACAGAGGATAGAACAAGGGTGTTAGAGGTCTTGATATCCCCCTTGCCAGAGATGGGAACAAGAAACCCATCAGCAAGAGATATTTTCTCTTTATTAGAGAGAAAATGATATGAACAAAAAAGGTTAGACAAGCTGGTCATATAATGTGATGCACCAGAATCAATGATCCCAGGGATTTTATGATTAATTGAAACATAAGCATGATTTGTAGAAGCACGAATACCTGAGTTAGTAGATATGGATGATGATGATGTGTTGCTTGAAGAGTGGAATGTAGAGACAATGATTTCCAAGTGATTCAATAGCCTTCCATACCTTTCAAACTTTGCCTTTATTGCTGCCAACTGTTCCATGGCTGACTTTTCTTCTCTTTTCTTATTCCCTCCTTCGGGCACTGTGCCAACATTAGCATTCTTAGGCTTTCCTGTCTGACCAATCTTCTTAAAATTGTTGTTATTCTTAAACCTGCCTGGTAGAAGATTTGGATGAAGCTTCCAGCAAATGTCCTTATTATGCCTCGGTTTCTTGCAGTATTCACATATCAGCTCTTTCTTTTTAGTTGGATCCTCTGGCTTTATTCTAACATGTGCAAAGTGTTTTGTAGGTGGACTCTGTAACTGAACCTACCGCCTACTCTCTTCACTGCTTACCATAGCATATGCTTGGAAAGAATGACTTCATCATTGGCCAGAATATTCTGCCTAATAATGTCAAACTCAGGGTTGAGTCCTGTAAGAAACTCAAACACCCTATTTCGTTCCACCAATTTCCTAAAAGTCTTTGCATCTTTTGCACTCTCCCATACAACTATCTCTACAACATCAATTTCCTGCCATAGAGATTTCAGAATAGTTGTAAATTGCCACACTCTTCTCCCCCTGTCTCAGGTTTTTCACATCACTTTTCAACTTATAGGCTCTTGCCACATTCAATTTTTGTGAATAGGTTTCCGTAACACTGTCCTAGATCTCCTTGGCTGAAGACATCCAAAGATAATGCTGACTTATATGGGGCTGCATAGAGTTGACCAACCATCCGATTATTGTATAGTTCTCTTACATCCATTTCTCAAATGTAGGGTTTGTCTCTTCAGGTTTCACCTTACTACCCGTGAGATACCCTAATTTACCTCTACTACAGACATAAATCCGTATAGACTATGCCCAAGCTAGGTAATTGGTTCCATCCAACTTAATTGTGGTCACACCAGTCAAAACGGAATCTACTAAGACAAGCCCGGATATCGGCATCTGTTTGAACTCACTTCCGTATTGCTCCATTGATTAAACAAAAATAAAAAAACTAGATTTTTAGACTTTATAAACTTACTTGAAGTCAAAATAGTACCCAAATACTTGACAGCTAGGGTTTCACTGCACTCGACTGTCGGGGAGGAAGAGAGAAGACGCAACCACTCCTACCAGAGCTTTCCAATCTCTTTCAAGACTTAAACGCACACTTCTAGAAATCAAAATACACCTCCCAAGCATTGAGCACCACACCAAAAGCTTCTCCTTTACATGTAACTTTGGAACTCTCTAATCGGCTAGGATTTTGGGTAGAAAAAATACAGCATCACTTCTTGGCAGTTTTCGGCCAGGCTTCAACTCTCCAAACCCTTTACCAACTGGGCAAAAGATCCTCTAAACTATAGGGAACTTATCTCTCCATATACTCTCCTAATCGAAAGGTGTATGGGAAAAGAGAAAAAGGAAAAAAAGAGAAGGGAGAAACCTTCTCTGATACCAAGAAGTAAATCAGTTCTCTAAAACTGATATTAACTTGATTAAAATTAGAGAGAAAAGTGGAAGAAAGGTAGAAGACAGCAGTACAAAGGAAGAAGATGGAGAAAAAAGGAGGAAGAAGAAGAAGAATCCGATAATCTCCTCTCTCCCCTCTCTAATCCTTTTGTTAATCTTCATTCACTAAGTTAATTACAAGTATGCCCTTAAGTGGGTGGCCAGCTAAGCAAGAACTTAAAGTAAGCTTATATAAAGAAGTAACAGGCCCACGAAGACAGGCCCATTAACAAAAAAATAAATAACACCACGAAGACAGGCCCATTAACAAAAAAATAAATAACACACTATAAAAATAAAAAAATAGATACTAGGGCTCATTTGGCCCAGTCTCTCTGCAATTCTCATGCTTGTCCACCCAAGAGCCAAGACAATTAATTTCATCTCTCATTATACAAGAAAACCCTTTCCACCTTTGATCTTGCAAGATTATCTGAGAACAAATTTAATTCTATGGGGATTCACCACTGTTGGACAGAAGGATGACAAAATGTCTTTGATTTCATTGACATAGTAAGCCACTTCTCAAGGACTGTACCCAAGATTTGCTGCTCCATCTGATTACATTGGCTGAATTCCCCCTTGGATAGCTATTAGAAGAAGACCTGAACCTCTTTACAATACAAACCCCAATGAGGAAGGCTAATACTTGTGCCTTGCTCGAGGTGGTCATATTGGTTGGGCCACAAAAACCAATAGAAGATTCCCATCATACCTGTAACGAATCCTATCTATACCAGACAACCCAGGTATCTTTGAGGAGCTTCCATCAAATTGCAGCTTAATCTATCCTTCAATCTGGAATAACTGAATACCTTTATATGGCATCAGTTAAACCTTTAATGTAGAAAATTTGGCTTGTTGTGAAACTGAACTTACTTCCACTCAGCATAACTAAAGCTATTAACCTAGGAAGCAGTGACTCTTTTTTGTCACACTTGAGCCTGCTGACTCTTGGTTAAATGTGCTACTTCCTTTTCATTCTTATCTCTCAATAGAGAAGCAAATAATCCACCGAGATGTAAAATCCTCCAACATTCTGCTTACTGAGAGCTACAGAGCCAAAGTGACTGATTTCGGCTTTGCAAGAGTTGGTTCAAATGAAGATGATCAGACACATATATCAACCAAAGTGAAGGGAACTGCAGGTTACCTTGATCCTGAATACCTGAAGACGTACCAACTCACCCCCAAGAGCGATGTGTACTCGTTTGGGGTTTTGCTTGTAGAAGTTCTTACTGGCCGTCGCCCACTGGAGATAAGGAGAGCTCCAAAGGAAAGGATCACAATCAGATGGGTATGCACTTTAATCTCTTCTCTTGCCTGGCTTTAGACTGTCATAATTGCTGTGATATCTAGATACCTGTACATGCCTAGCATATCAGTGTTAGACATGACACCTTATCTGATATGACATCAGAACCATATATTGCACGGACACCTGCATATACACTCTATAGCATCAAAACTTTTGAAATATGTTAGATGGTTTGTTTTAACAGAAGTTTCGAGTAAAAAATTTGGTTTGTTTTTATAAATCATACTATAAAAAACTATATATGTTGAAAATTTAAGTATATTTGGCAAGGCAAGCTTTGAGAAATGACAATTAGCTTCAAGTTCTAGATATAGAAACATTATATAAGCATTTTATATGGAATAAATCCCATATTTGTGTCTGGACTTTTAGTAAACGGATAGTTGTATCCCCATCTCTCAATATCCATGGCTACACATCTGTGTCTGGGTATACATTCATTGTCCACTTGTCATTCTTGAAGGAAGAACTGAAAACTGCTATGTGGACTACAAATTCATTTCATAAATAGCATGTTTGTCTTAGGAACATGCTACAGAGGACAGCCTGATTGCAGGATCACAACTTGTTCAAAGTATGAACACTTTTCAGATCATGTTTTCTTTCTTTCTTTTTTTTTTTTTGTGTGTGTGATGTCCTCTTCCCCTGGTAGGGGATGTTTACCCTAGTCCAGTTGTTTTATTCTGGCTAATTTTCAAATATCCAAAATCTAACTAAAAGTGAATACTCTGATTTTTTATCTAAAACTTCTTGGACCAAAAATAGCATGATTTTGGTTTCATTCACCCTGACCAAATTTGTGAAGTTTCACCAAAATTAAAGAGTGTTCACCAATATGTATGGTTTTATTTTTTAAAACAAAAACTGGCATATCAGCAAAATCATGTTGTTTTTGAGGATGTTTCAGTTGTTTTTGTTTTGAAAAATAAAATCATACATATTGGTGAACAACCCCTAAGTGGATGATTATTTGGGAACATCTCATTTTCTGATAAGTAGGTAAACCCCTTTGTTTTTGTGAACAAGTGCTTGTTTTTAAAGACAAAGATATTCCATGCATTAAACTTTGTCATTAAATAGGGAATCTTTTATTGCTTCACTAAGGATGTGCCCAGATTAGGTGATTAAAACCATGCAACTCTGGTGGTGGCAGGCCTTCCAAAAGTTTACTGAGGGAGATTTGGCAGCAATAGCAGATCCTTTAATGGAGGAAGTGATTAGTGCAGAGATAGTCGTAAAAATGTTTGAATTGGCATTCCAGTGTGCTGCACCTACACGGGCTGATAGGCCAGACATGAAAGAAGTTGGGAAGAAACTCTGGGGAATTAGGATGGACTACCTTAGAAGTGTGAATAAAGCATAATATGCAATTGGAAATAGGATGTATGGTTGATAGAACAGTCTTGAGTTTGCAGTTCAAACAAAGATTAGTTCTCTTTGGTCTCTCATACTCCATTCTTTATGTTATTGGTAATGTTCTATGGTTTAACTTACCACTTATGGAAATGCAGCACCTAGTTCCTGGTGGCATTCCATCCCCAATTGATCTACAAGATATATAGCTTCATGTATCCTGATTGTTTGATTACATAATTGGTCTATTAACAATTGTTACATAGTCAAAGGGTATGTGCTACAATGGTTAAAGCAGGTGAGACGTCAGATTCTTGGATAGACCTAGCAAATGCCAGGCCTTCACCTGTACCTCTTTAATGATATCATGCTGGCATGCTGCTAAATGTGGTATTCAAACATGGGGGACCTTTTTGTAAAAAGAAAAAAATAAATAAATTCTGGCTACTCTTGGTAAAACAATAAATAAATAAACCAGGCCAATCCTGGTGAAACCCAGATGACCTGAGCAATAAAACACTAATAAAAATATTCAACTCTAGATCAGTTTCAACATCTGACTAGCTGGGCATCTCCTTAGCCAGACAAAAAGGATGAAGAAAAGGGCTGCGTTGGCCGGTCAGTTGGCTAGGACCTTGTTCCCAAGCCCAGTCGAGTTGTAATAAGTTGAGGGCCAAATAAAGCCCGACCTTTGTCTAGAAGAGCCTAACAAAGCCTGACTGTACCTCTCCTTTTCTTGCTGTATGGTGGTCTCCTTACATGCGTGATAAACCTTTTGTTCTGAAACATTTCAGCCAGGGGATTGACACAATGTATCATAGTTCAAACCAAGTATTATATGCCCATGTACAAACGCCGTTTTACTGTAATCTCTTGGTTGATGGAGGCTACTGCTTTGCCCAAGGAAAGCAAACCAAACTCTATATCACTATAACTTTCTATTAATGAGTTCGGATTTCCTATTTGTCCTCACAGCCCTTGCAGCCACACATCGGGAATATCTCCGTACTTGAATATTTTTATTCATGGGAGATGTTCCTGATGCACGGCTCGGGAGCAAGTGCTGTAAGGTGGGTGTGAGGACCAATTCTATACTTCCTCTTAATCAAATTGCCTGCAGTTTATCCCATAATATTTGACCACTCACATTTCACCACGTCGGTTCCATGCATATGGGTCTCTTATATAAGACTGATGTAGAAGGATACATAAGATCATGAGAGATTCAAGAGATTTGTTTTCTTATATTAACAGAGCAACTTGGGTGAGCCTGGTTGATCATTGCAAATATTTTAAGTCCCACGGTGCTAATATCAATTCTTTAAATTGGGTACCCAACTTGCACTGCCATTATATTCATATATCCATTCATGTAGGTACTTCATCATATGACTCATATCTGATCTGTGTAGATCTTGTGGAAAGGGTTTTGGTTTATAAAAAAACATCTATTTCAATCGAGTGTTTGATCATCCTCTCTCACATTTGAGAGTTTGACCAATCAAATCTCCACACACACACACAAATTTTGATGAATTTTCATTAGTTATCCAACGAAGTCTGGATCATGTGGGCACACTCGGTGAGAACTCAGAGTAAGCACTCAATATAAATATATATATATATATATATATATATATTGACACTTATCCTGTAAATACTCCCAGCCTACTCTTGGAATGATTCAAAGAGGTTTTCTAAGACATCTCTCAGAACATTTGTTACTCAGTATTCTCACAGGGATGCGCCTACTGGATCCGGTCTCAATCTAAGCTGGTTAAAGAGAACAGTGGGCTTGAGCTATTAGTGAATGATGTGGTGGCTTGAAGAACACCATATGGTTATTTTGTATATTGAATTTATTTCAGTAATAAGTTAAACTATTGTTGATCTAAGTTTTGTTGGGCACTAGGTTTAAAACATTAATATGCATTGGCGGTATGACCCAATATATATCAGTTTAAACTCCAAATGCTCCCTTATGTCTTGCCCTAGTATTTTTATGTGTGCTAATTTTTGGTGTAACACAATTATACTTAATCATTTGTACAGAACTACAACTTGATTCGCTATAAAAACATCACTAAGATAACAGTAGAAAAGATGCTCACCATAGCATGATTTTAACTAGTAGTATTCAACATCATATTCTTTTCAAATCAGATTTTTAACATTATGGTCCTGTTTCTTCGAAAAGCTACTTCTAAGTAAATAAGACAATGACCATTTTAGTTATAAAAAATTATTATTAAAAAAGGTAATTTTGTCCCATCTAAGTGTTGGCAATTTTTCCTAGACAGAAGTTATTTATCCACTGAAGAGATAGGTATCAATTATCCAAATGATACTCAAGGAAAAAGAATTTTTCGTGGATCCCACATAAATCTAAAAACAGAACATGGGTATCTTGATTAAGAACCAAAATCTTGTTGACCAACTTTTTTCCTCACAAAATCCAAAAAACAAACAAGCCTTATCTTGTAGAATAGAAGCATTGTCTCTCAACTTTTTAATGCTTCTCTTTAAAATTACAATCTTCATCTTTTTGTATGTAACCACTTAACCAGAATAGGGGCATAGTTGCTTAGGAAAGAAGGCACAATGCATTGCCCTCTTAGTCTAGTCTGGATCTGCTGACCACAACAACCATACATTGTAAGTATCAATGATATAAAGTACAAGCCGATGGGTGAACATAGCTATGTGTTGTGATCAGCAGTTCTTGCCTAGCTTCACCTTAGGGCCTTGACAGCTATGTCAGTGACTTGAGTGACATGATCTGCTGCAATGTAAATAAAACTTTAGCAAGAGAAGGTTCTTGCAAAGACAGAGTGTCAGAGTTTAATTTTCTCATCAATTATGAAAGAAAAGGTGCTGGGGAATGCTCAATGGTGGTTGGCTGTTTTCATGTGTATTGTTTAGGAAGGCCTTCCAAGGTGCAATTTGGATTCATCATCATCCAAGCCATAACATAAGTATATGGGATTAACTACATGAGTCCTGTTTCACCATTCTGTTGGGTTTAAAGTCATATCCATTATTAAATTATTGACACTTAAATCATTTCTTACTACTATCCTAGTCCTCTTTGATCTACCCCTAACTCTTTACCCCCTTCAACTTGCAAAAATCACTTCTTTTGATTATTTCTCAATTTTTTTTTCTACCAAAAAGTAGAGGGGAGTGACGTTTGTCTTACCAGTAGAGAGGAATGATATAGTTTATTCAGGAAACATGCTTCGTCTGGGACTCCGGCTTGTGCACATTGCTCTTGTATGCAAGCACCCAAGGACTCAAAGAACCAAAAAATTACCATGGTTTGATTCTTCTATGAAATAAATCAATTTTTGTAGCACCAATATATTATTTTTCTTTTGATACAGTCATGTGGATAATACAAGCTCATCCTTTTGATGGATTTTGGAAAATAGAAATTGGAGCTAAAACAATGATATTAAAAAAAAACCGATGCCATTGCTGCTAAACTAAGACCATTTACAACGTTAGTTATGAGCTCTGAATCAAAGCCAAGCTGCCTTCATAAGTTTAAATAAACTGGGGGGCCGGAACCTTACTTTCTTCCACCTGCTCTTTTGCAGGAAGGATATAATCCCAATACATGTTCTGGCATAAAATCATGCCTTGTCAATATACCTACTACTGGTGACCACTGCAATAAAGAAGCAGCCAAAAAACAGTCAGTGGATCCAGTGTTAATACAAAAAGCAAGCTGATATAGATAATCCAAACTATGGGAGAGAGGAGAAACTGTGACCGGAAAGTAATTAAAGTTTGCATCACATGCACCATAATGGCCTAACACAGTCCTAGAATATCTTATCTTCAGATAGAAGTAAGCAAGAACGAGGTAAAGAAATAGGATGTCTTACATTAGAAGTCTTGGGTACCACTAATAGGTGCCTTAAACCAACTCCACGGAAAAGTATAAGAGACTTTGCTAGTGACATGGTCTCCACAACAGTGTATGGTGAAGCATTTGTAAAGGGATGCAAATCTATGAACATATCCATTTCTTCCTCAGTCACTTCTGTGTTGTATATATCTTCATTATTTCCTGAACCCCGCTTAGCAAAATCATTAGCAGAAAACTGCTTCATGTAATCACTGCTTGTGAGCATTGGAGTGGATAAGAATGCTTTTTTCTTTAGGAGCACAATAAGGTGGGCTCGAAGGACTAGACCGGACAACACCGGGGAGTCTGAAACAGGTGGCTGGTCAATCACTGGGAATCCATGATGTCCTGTAGCTTTGAGTACATTCACTATATTCCTTACCTTTTCTATGCCATTAAAGCATTGAAGTGGCCCTGTGACAACATCACCAACTGTCAATTGTCTCATGTATGGCTCTGCATGAGCTTCTAGATAAGGAAGACCCTTCAATTTCATAATAATGTCATATATATTTTGGTTAAAGGTATCTGCGACAGTCTTGGATACAAGAAGGACCATCATTATCATGGGTAATAACAACAGATTGTTGGTCAGCTCCAAGAGAATAACACACAATGACACAGTCATCCTCATAGATCCACCCAGAAGGGAAGCAGCTCCTAACACAGCGAAGAGACCATGGTCGAGATTCGAGTGAGAACCCATAAGCAAACCAACAAAGCGTCCATAGCTTGCCCCTGTCAAAATAACAGGCACAAGGAGACCTGATGGAGCTGCAAGCCCATAACTGAATATACCAAGAAAATAGCAAGTGACAAAGAAGACAAGTATTGATATATAGTGGAACTCAGTATCAGTGCCCTTGCTGAAGAGATTTCTGATTGCATCTTCATTTGTGTTGAAGAAAAGGCTGGCAAGATCGTTGTAGTGACCAGGAGGACATTGGAACTTCTTATAGTTACCAGACCTCCCTATCGTTGGGCAAGCTTCGCCTGCATTAGTTGGGCAAGGTCGGCAAGTTGCAAGCCATGGTAAGCCAAATAAACAACATGAAGTAAATAGGGAGATTGAGCAAGCAAGAAGTATCCTGTAAGCATAGCCTTTCCTGAAAATGATGGGAAAGTAACCAGGAGAATGAGTTAAATATTCCATGCTGTATCTAAAAAATCAATTGTTTGAAGAAGAAGATATTGCTTACTCGTAGATGAAACTATAGATTCGGAGAACCCTCTCCAAAAGAAAATTATAGAAACTTCCCAATATACCCCCAATAACTCCAAGAACAAGGACAGGTGGTACGTCAGAAAGGTAATATGTAACACTTGCTGATGTCGCATCAAACATTATCAGCCCTCCTTTTCCAAATAAGCCACACTTTCCCCTGTTGCAAATGTCAACCAGACCCTGAAGCACAATGGCAACCACTGCAGTTGTGAAGAATGATCTCCACAGAAGGGCACTTCTCCACCTGCAGAACGGTTTCATAATGTTAAAAATTTGTGAATAATGTGAATACAAAATGTTCAGTGCCATGATATCCTTACAAAAGGATGGTGGTGGGGATACACAAAGTTAGCTGTGGTAGCTGGAGCAAGCAGTTTATACAACTAGTTTAATAATGGAAAAAAAATTAAATACTGGTTCAATTTTCATTCTTTTTCATTCTTACCTAAAATGAAATTGTAAAATGGACAAGAATAGGTCAAAATAGGTAGAATGAGAAAATATTGTTATGAAGTAAACACTTTTTTTTAGACTGAGAAGTCTCCTATGTTGCTTGTTTTCATTCTTAAAAAAAATAAAAAAATAAAACAGTGTGGGTATTCATAAACTGCCAGCCCAGGTCTCCAAAACTGTTGGCATAGATGTTTTGTAAAAGTGCGTTCATAAAAGTACTTCCCCTTTATAAAAGTACTTTCATAAAAATGCTTTCATAAAGGTACTTTTATAAAGTACTTTCGTAAAAGCGATTTAATGTAAAAGTGCTTTCGTAAAAGTACTTTACTTTTGCAAAAGTACTTTTCATAAATTTACTTTTATAAAAGTGATTCCATAAAAGTTCTTTCATGTAAAAATACTTTTATAAAAATGCTTTCGTAAAAGTGCTTTCGCAAAAGTAAATATCTATGTCAGCAGTTTTGTAGGCAGAGTTTCCTCAAAGAATGTGTCCCATGGCAAGAATTTTGTAACCAAACACTCTAATGTTATTCATTCTTGCCCATTCTTGCTTAGAATAAGCAAGAATTAAAAAAATGAGACCCGGAGCAGTGAACCAAACATGGCCTAAGCATCTATAACTGTCTAATTGAATGCCACTTAGTAATAGATCAACTGAATTTACCCAAATTTTCTTAAATAACATATGAACATATGCTATAAATAAGTCCATTCATCAGATGATTAGGATCATCTGAAAGGCTATGATATTTCCTATTGATTGATTGGATACTTTATCAACAATAACCAGATGTGGAGTAGAGATCCTATGTAATACTAGTAAAGTAATATATTCTGATACTATAACAGCAGCAACAAAATATTTTGGGCATGTAGATTAATGGATTGGAATAGAATAGGCTCCTACTCACAGACTTTCCGTAAGCATGGTCTCTCTAGTTGCAATATGTAGGAACATGTGGCTATATCTAGATTATTCTATCCTCAAAAAGAGGGAGACAGAATGATGCAAACAAGTGCAAATAAGTAACTTGGCAATACCATGATGCCATTTCTTCAAAAGCAAATAAAACACCTCCAACAGGTGCACGGAAGGAAGCAGCAATTCCAGCAGCTGATCCACATGTTACAAGATCACGCCTGTCTCTGTCATTGTTGAAGAAGCGTATCCATCCCCATGTTATACCATACTTCTTAGATCCACCTTGACCTAGCAGTGATGCAATGCAAGAACCAGTATGCACCAGGGGCCCTGCCTTGCCTACGAAGAGAGATGATGACACAGCTGTTATGCTACCGACAATCTGTGATTGTAGTCAACATCGACATAAGGGCAAGGCCTTCAGCTTTTGTCAGCAAAGCAATTTTGTCTTTTTTCTTAGACGAAGGAGATAAAAAATGTCACAGAACATATAAGTATAAAAAGATATAAGCAAAAGTTCAAGTGCAAGTAAATGCTTGCAAGCACAACCCTTATACACAGGGGCAAGGCCTTTAGCTTTTGTCAGCAAAGCAATTGTCTTTTTTCTTAGCCGAAGGAGATAAAAAAAAAGTCACTGCAAGTCTGCACAGATAAGTGTAAAAAGATACAAGCAAAAGTTCAAGTGCAAGTAAATGTTTGCAAGCACAATCCTTATACCCATAGAACATTGTCTATTCCTTTGTTGATGTGAAACACAAAATTGATATTCTATGAAGTGGTGTTCCATGATTCCAAAAATAAAGGCCAGTAAGAATCATGTGGAAATATATGGAGGATGGAAATCATGTCTTGGATATAATACAATTTGAACTGTAACCAAGAAAGGATTTCCATTTCAGGGAGATGTATATAAAAATCCATGTAAAAAATTGATCAAAGAAAACCACTCCACACAGAAAATCCAAAACCAAGCTATATGGCCTTCCACATCAGCTCATAGTGGTCAAGTGCAATGCATGAAGACATATGAACCAAATCTTGTCTTCTATAGAACAAATGTCTAAACATAGTCCTTAATTGAAAAGACAAGTACAACCTGAGTTGAGGTCATCCAAACACCTCTTATCCCAAACACAACAGAAATGTTGTGTCCGTGCATTAAATTCTAGTTGTGAATCTGCTCCATGACCTGACCCGGCGAAATTGAGAAAAAAACCTAAGGCAAAATTTCGTAATAGTATGTGGTAGAAGAGAGGGCGCTATCGCAGCCCATACGGAAATGCAGAAAGATGGAAATGGAGAGTCATTTGGACTTGTAGGACTCTAGACTCGCAGGTCATCTGGACTCTCTGTAACCTGGAATTGCAAGTAGGACTCGCAGGTCCCGGATTCGCTGAACTCTGAACTCGCAAGCAGGCAAGCGGGGGGATTTTGCGAGTCCCTCAAAATCCGTTACATTGCAATTTATGGGGCCAACCCGGTTTCGGGATTTCTCATATAAATAGCCTCGCATTTTGCACAGAAAGTTATCATGTATCTTGTGAGACAAGGAGAGTGTGTGAGATACAGAGTGTGCTAACTTCGGGTGTATTAGGATATAGGGTTTTGGGTGTGAAAGCTGTGAACACTGTAAATGTAATCTCTATCATTGGGTAGTGGATTTCTTCTCCTCTGATGCCTGTGGAAGTAGGCTATGTGAGTGCTTTTGTGTTGCCCTGTTTACACTTCCATTTGTTTCTCTACTTACCATTCATTTTCTTGTTCCTGGGCTTGTTAGCTTCACAACAATAAGTCAGCACCTTATAAATTTTTTGAACTCTAATTGAAAGGAGGAACATGTTGCAAGGCTGAGATCTTCTCCCTAGGATGAAAAGCAAAGAACTAGACTCGAATAACAACTAAACTATTAGAAGCTAGTATGTTAAATGGGTTGAAGAAGATTAAAAAAGTAAAAAAAAAAAGTCTTTGCAATGTCTAATTTTGCAATAATTATAATAAAGGGGAAGTTAAGGAATTTGTTTTTCCTCTTGAAAAACTACATCCAACTAAGCTCCCAATATTCTCTTTTAGTCTCTTGCTTAAATTATAAAATTTCATCAGTTTATAAGATAAAAAACTTTCCCTTTAAATTAATTTCTAAGTATGATCTGCTCTTCGATATACCAAGTCCTTTCATATATGTAAGATTAAAGGCATGAATATTGAAATTATTTCTGAAATATAGATTCGAATGACACCCAAATATGAAAGAAAAACAGAGATAGAGAAAAATTAATAAAAAGCACAAAGATTTACGTGGTTTGGTTAATAGCCAATATAACATTTTTATAAAATTACAAAAACAAAAGTAGCTTTTTTTAAAAAAATATCAAGGAAGGGCAATAACACTGTTCATTGTCTTCCTCTGCGTCTGTAAGAGAGAAATGAATATGCCGGTTTCAGCTCTCCGTCTCTCCTTCCTCCACCTCCTCTTACTCGTATGTGTCGTCGCTACCATCATCACCCTCGTCAGCTCTCCGTCTTCCGGTGATGGGGTTTTGATTTCAATAAAAGATAACATTTTTATAAGTAATAACAATAACGAAGTCCCTCGTGGCCGTAATTATCTCCTCACCTGCCATTCCAAAACTTCCTTACGTTTTCTCCATTGTCTCGTAAATACTCTCCCCACGTGTCAGTAAAGTCCGTCCCTGACTCTCCTCCCACAGCCACCTGGTAGTGGTACCCACCGTAACCTGATCCCAATCTGTTCCACTCTGGTGGCATTGGATATACCATCAACGTCAGCGGTGGAGGAGGATAATATGCCACTTGCGCAAACGGAGGAGGTGGCAGGGGTGGAGTTGGGACCGGGTAATAAACCTCCACTAGGGTCTGATAATGAATTGCGGTTGCCGGCGGTGGTACATAATTTATGTCCGGGTACGGATAATGAATTGCCGATGCGAGGTTATTGATGTGAGGCAATGGATAGTGAGCCTCAACTGACGGCACCGGAAAGCCACCATTCTCATTCTTACTTGCCGGATACTTCTTCCCTTTATCATTCAGTTTATAAGAGAAATTCAAAACTCCATTTGGTTTTCCATCGACAGACCGGACCTTATAACTGACGAACCAAATGGATCCATCAAACTCATCCACGAGATGTTTGAACGGGACACGAACTTCTCCGATGCTCTTATCTCCGAAGATGATACCGTTGCAGTGCAAATCAAATTCGATAAAGACGTTATCGCAATCAAGAAAGGACATATGTTTCAGATTGAATTCCATCTCATGATTTCATTTGGGGTTTTTGTCTCCATTTTTGTCGATTGGTGTTTTCTGTTTCTACAGCTGAAGTGATTGATTTTGTCATGATTCATCGCTGACGATGAAGATGACAGCGTAGACGGAAAGCTGACCTCAATATCTGGAAATCTGACGAGGGTGGTGACGGAGAGCTGAAACCGGCTAGACGCAGAGGAAGACAATAAAAGTTATCTTTTATTGATAAAAATATTATCTTTTATCAGCAATGGAGAAGAAGCTATGCACTCACAACCTCGCTCACAGAAAACCTTAAACCTCAAATACATCCAAACCACTGCGGAATTTTACCTTAGGGTTTTTTCTCAACTTAATGTAGAACGGATTCATGAAACTGATCGCAACAAAAAATTGAAGATACAAGCATAACACTAACATAAAGCAACACCATAAGAAACAAAAAGAAATCACAACCGGTTCCAAAAATATACATAGATGCATCAATCATGGTTGGGGAGCACCATCAAAACACATGAAGGAAGCAACCTTCCAGTTATTGTTGTCAAAGAACAAGCAATTCAAGAGACCAATGATCACATGGTTACCAGACCAAAGATCAATACGGTAACATCCATACCAAATATGGTAAAATTCAAATGCTGCGACTTAAATCATCATGACATCAGCCAAGCCTTGGATCGTTTACACGGGTCCTGTTTCACTATTCTTTGGTGTGATATCCATTTTTAAATTATGGGTGATTAAATAATGTCTTTTACTTTCACCCAAATTTTTTTCGGTCTGCCCCCAACTATTTTAACCCCTTCACAATTCTAAATAATTGTGAATAGGTTTCGATGGCAAGACCATCAAAACCTCCATGAATTTTGATAAATATTACTTGATTGGTTACCAATTTTTGATACCGGCTGATCAGTTAAAAGTTTTCCTGGTATCAAGTCTTTCCGATATCATAATCAAACCCGACTTAGATAATGAGGTGAATATGTCAACTTCGCTCTGGTCTCTGGTTGTGATTTGATCCTCTACAGAGATGAAGCTATTCTTGACTGCAACCATCCAGGATCTAAAAGACCTCAACAAGAAACATACGAGCAGATTCATCTCAGTAAGGGCTATCCTACACCTTACACATGCAAGGTGATTCACCTTTTCCAGTGCACTGAAATATGACATTACCACTATAATCAGGGGAAAGTTAACCCGTTACCAAGTGGCAGACAAAATGAAAGTGTACATTATATGGGTTATCCATGCCTACTCCCTCACGATCCACAGATAAATCCCTCAAGTTAGATAGCAGGCATCTATAGGTGATTCACCTAGCTCATTTTCATCTTCATATCCAACAGTTCATAAGATTTATTAAAATACATTTAGTTTCTTCCACTTTAACAAAGAAAAACAATTAAAACCAGAAAATCAAACAGGAAAACTGAGAAGACACCAGAATCTTACTTTGACAACCAGAGTCCGCAGAGAAAAGATCCTCGGGGCGTCCACCCCGTTCAAATAAGCCTTAACTTCTGGGATACCGGATCCAGCTGCCGCAGGTGCTATGAAGGTCGTTATAAGCGATGAAAACAGAATGACAACGAAATTTGTAGAGGCAAAAACACCAAAAGCCGCCGCATACCTGTGCGAAACAGTCAAATTTGGTAACATCCTTCGTTTGAGCCGAAATAACAATCAAATTCAAAAGCAAATAGAACAAAATTTTATAGAGATCTGAGAAAGATGTTACTAACCTTCTCTCCAACATCATATTCGACGTGAAAACAAATTTCATTCCGGCAATGTTCTCGACGGCGAGGTTGTTGAAGAATCCGATGAGTCCAGCAAAAATGCCAACGAGGAAACACAACGTCCATTTCATGAATATATACTGTAAAATCTGGACCTTACCGCGACTTCTCCAATCTTGCTTGAAGAAATCATTCTCAATTATCCTGCAACCAGTATCAAATCGTATACCAACAAATTCAGCAAAGCAGACAGAATAAGAAGAAGAAGAAGAAGAAGAAGAAGAAGAAGAAGAAGAAGAAAAGGCATGGACTCAATCTCAATATAACTAAGATCTCCGCCACACTCACTCGTAATCTAAGCTCTCGATGGGGCACACATTGGAGCCAACAAATGCAACCTGAGAAGTAGTGTTGGAAGCCGATCGACGGAGCAGTAACAGTTGATGGCTGTCGAGCAGTGTCTCAGTCGGAGGCGGAGCTTCATCGTTTGCTTCCATCGGCATGCTTAGTGTTCCGGCAGACCCTACTCACAATTATTTAGAATTTTAGATCATTAGCAGCTGGCAGAGGAAGCTGGCTTTGCTCATTATCTACTTTGAAGTTTGAAGTGCAGCTACCAAACTGAAATCCTCATACCCGCCAGTCGCATTTCAGAGTCTCTGAGTCAAGACTCCACAACGTTAACTTCTGTTTAATTATATTGTTACGCTCGTGCCGTACACAAACTCTGTATATAATCTTAACCGTCGATTTACTTCAAAAAAAGAAGTTGTCACGCTTCACACGTTGCTGCGCCAACAATATTTCTTTTACAAGGTTGTATCCGTTATCATATGCTTATTTAACGGATCAGATTCATTCTTTGGTGGAGGAAAAAAATGTCAACCTAGCGACGGTTTTCTGTTTTACGCTATTAAGTTAGATCAAGAGTATGGAGTCAACACTTTGGGATATATATATATATATATATATATATATATATACCATCCGGACTTCCGAAGATTCCTCGATTAAAGCGATTGCTGGGGAAGCCAACCATGACACGTTACGTCGCAGGATCAATAAGATCCGAGGTGTGAAACGCCAGAAAACATAAAGGGTTCTGTCAGATAAGGGCAACCTTTTGTCCGGAATATCAATAAAAAGTGATACTTTTATAAAATAATTAAAATACGAGAATTTTTTTTGAAAAAATATCAAAAAAAGGCAATAAGACTGTTCATCATCTTCCATTGCCTCTAAGTCCAATATCTTTGAACCCTTGTTTGTCCCCCCAGTTTGACCTTTCCCCGGTGACTCCCACACCATTTTCACGCCGGAGAATGCGGGTGACATCTGCCGGAAAACCCTCCCACCTGCCGGAGATTTGATCCACGTCGGTGTGTATCACCGTCGAATACGAACTCGAATGCAGCCGTTGCCGTCAACTTCTGACTTGGTACGTAGTGGGTCCCAACCGTCGAGGGAAATTACATCACCGTCGATCTCGAATTTTGCTATGGAGGCAGATGCGGAGCCCGGGAACTGGTCCTGGATTAGTAGGCAAACAAGAACAGTAAAAGCGTATACCTGCATCATAACCCATATCCAGATTAAGCTTTTACATAGATCCAATGATAAAACATTCATTATTCTTGTCTAATCTTTGTCTTCCTTCACTACGTTTTACCATCTATTTACAGCACAGACACAGAGAGAGAGAGAGAGAGAGAGAGTTCCAGTGTGACTGAAGAAAGAAAACCAAATCAAATAAAGAAATGGTGTAGCACAGCATTGGGTTATGGAGTAGATAATATCAGTACCAGATTATACATTGTAAAACGACCAGTTGCACCATGAGGCTCTGAGTGAAGTCTCCATACATGGACTTGAGCAGTGGAATGCCCATGACTACTGTGTTTGGCAGTGTTGCATCAGAGAAGAGAGTGATTAACCAATTTAGTCCTCCATGGAAGATCATGGCCCAGAGGGAGAGCAAAACAAGCACCAAGATCTTAGAAACAGTATCAGACAGTATGAATTTGGTGTCCATCTGGTATGGCCGTATGGGCTGTTCTGAGATATGAAGTGGAATGACAGCACCGGAACAGCAAACACAGCAACTAACAGATTGATGCTGGAGCACTGCTCCGTCGTAAATATCTTCCACCACTTCACCGAACTATACGCCACCAACATGGAAATTGGAAAAGTAGAGTGGAACCATCGTGCACATTTCTTGATATTTTTCGCATCAATACAGAGGAGGGGAAGAAAATGAACAGTATTATTGCCCTTTTTCGATATATTTTTTTTAAAGTTATTTTATTTTAATTATTTTATAAAAATATTACTTTTTATTTATATTCAGGGCAAAAAATTGCCAAACATGACATTAGTGGTTTGGTTGAGTGATATGGCTTAGTCACTCTGACCGTAAAATCAGACCGCTCCTACAATCAAAATACGTTATAACTCGCTACCAACATCTGACACCACATCTCACTCATGACGAGTCCCATTTTTATGATGTATCCCGGTCAAGGTGAGATGTGCGGTGTTAGATGAAGTTGGTAGAGGGTTGGAACGAGTTTAGGAGATTTTAATTCACTGTGTTAGTTATCAAAATATTCATCTAAATTTTTTATTTTCTTTTTATCATTTTTTTTAAATTGTATCGATAAAAAATACCTTCATTTTCTATAAATGAAATCATCTAAAATAACAAGAATCATTTCACTTCCATGGTTTTTTTTTTACTTCTTGATTCATCTCATTCATGAATTCACATTTGCGCCCCACACATCGCATCTCAAAAACGCTCCACAGGACATCCCAACCGTGTATTGGTAACATCTCCCAATGACAAGTATGGGAGATGTTCCTAATGCATGCTCAGATGTGTTGTGGGACATTTTTTGGGTGCATGGGTGGGGTGCAGATGTGAACTCCTCATTCACATGAATGTCTTGAAATATGAAAATTGCCCACTCATTTCTTTAATAAATCAAGAACCACCAAACAAAACCATAAATATATCTATAAAAAATAAACCTCCAACCAAAAATTTGCAAGGATCTATTAGAGCAACCGAAGGGGTTTCAATGTTATATTTAGAAAACAAATCAAATCATAAATCATTCAAATAAATAAGAAAATGATAATTTGAGGATTTAGAAAAATTTTAAACAACTAAATGAGAATCCTTTTTGAAGTTAACCGAGGAAACTCTAATGGAGGGGGTATTTTGTCACAAAGTGAAAGTTTAAGTAATATTTGTCGCAAATGAAAGTTCAGGGGGTATTTATCACTGGCCCAATAGTACAAGGGGGTCTTTGTAATTTACCCTTTAAACAATATATAGGGAACCAAACCATGCATAGAACTAGAAAAGGGAGAGGTTTAAGTGTCAGAGGTTCAACCAGGATTGAATGGGAAGTGGAATTGTGATGATGCGACATATACATATATATTATGGGTCATATAAATATTATATAATATATTTTACAAATTTTATCATATTAAAATATGGTAGATGGATGGCAAATATCTTAAGATCTAGACTCATTCACAACTTCACATTTCATTTTAGGATAAATTACAAGGACCTCCTATACTATGTGGTTAGTGACAATTACCTCCCTAAACTTTGATTTGTGATAAAATCCCCTAACTTTCACTTTGCAACAAATACCCCTTGGTTGTTAACTCAAATGACATAATGCATTAAATTATCAAAATACCCACATAAAATTTTTCTTGTTTTCTTTTTCTTACCTTTTTTCTCTTATATCCTAATTGATCTAATAATACCTCTAGTTTCTACAAATAAAACTAGCTAAAATAACCAATATTTTAAAAAATGACTTGGAACTGGAATCATTCTAGCCATCGGTTTTTGGGTTAACGGTTCAACTGTCCAATTCGAACAGATGACCCATTCTAAAAAAATAAAAAAAAATTAAAATTTAAAAACGACCAAAAATCATTGAACACAAGAATAATTTAATTGACATAAAAAACAAGTATCTTTAATGCTTGTTTCATTTTACTGGCATGAATGTCTCTCTTCATCTTAAAATATAAAAATTATCCACTTCTTTCTCCAATAAATAAAGAAAAACCAAATGAAACCTTAAATTTATATTTATTAGAAAGAAAACCTCTATAATTTTTTAATCAAACTAAAAATCTACAAGGATCTATAGAAGCATCATAAAGGACTTCAATATAATATTTAGAAATCGAATCATAAATCATTCAAATAAATAAGAAAAGGGTAGTTTGGCAATTAAAAAAAATTAAACAACTCAATGGGAATCATTTTTGAAAACTGAGAGAACTATATTAAACGGGGCTATTGTCGCAAAGTAAAAGTTCGGGGGTCTTTGTCACAAATAAAAGTTCAAGGGATAATTGTCACTAACCCCATACTAGGGGGGGGGGGTCTTTTCAATTTACCCTTCATTTGTTTGATGTCACATGCACAACAACAATCCCATTAAATCTTTTCTCTAATCCAATCCTCCGTCTCTACGGTTCCAGAGGTTCTCTCTCTCTCTCTCTCTCTCTCTCTCTTCTCCATTTTCTTCTTCTCTTCTCCCTCTCCCTCCCTCCCTTTCTTCTCCATTTTCTTCTTCTCTTCTCCCTTTCCCTTACTCCTCTCTCTTCTTCTTGATTAACTCGGTCCAATCTTCAACTCTCTTTCATTTCTTCTCCTTTCTTTTTTATTGTTTTTTTCTTTTATTCTTTTTTGTAGGGATTTTAGTACAGAGGCGAAGTGTTGGGCGGTGTCCTTAATCGCTACTTTGATTTTCACTATCAGTAACTGTTCCCTTATTTTATTCCACCAGCATTTATAGTTCCGAATAATTAAAGTTCTGGGTGGATCCAGTTATGACGATAACAGATCCGACGATTAAAATTCCGGGTGGTTAATGTTCCAGTTTTGGTAATAATAGTTTTGGCAGTTTCAGTTCTGGGTTGTTAAAGTTCTAGTTGGTTCCACTTCTAGCGTAACAGTTCCGGTAGTTTCAGTTCCGAGTGGTTAACAATCAAGTTGGTTTAACTTCTGGCAATAATAGTTCTGACTATTACATTTTCCAGGTGATTAAACTTCCAGTTGGTTTTAGTTTCAGTGATAATAGTTCCGGTGGTTATGATTCTAGCCTATTAAAGTTCCAGTTTAGTAATTAAAGTTATGGCAAATCGCTATCTCTCCTGTTGGTGATTCTGTCTCACCATTTGTCCGTTGCAGAAGTTTCTTTAATTTCTCCTTTATCTACTATGAATATTTTGTTTTTTCTAGAGACTTGTATTCTTGCTTGGTATTGTTACCACTTCTCTATTTTCATATAATGTTTTTATGCTTTCATGCTTGGTATTGTGGCCACTGCTTTGTATTCATACATGTTTCATAGTTGAATGAAATATGATGTTTTGCTTAAAAAAAATCTTTTTCTCACATGGATATGCTAGTTCTGGGTCACTCTTAATTTTCATTCATATTGGTTTGTTCAATAAAAAAGACTGAATGAAATAAACCAAATTTCTACAAGGAAAACTGAATGAAAAACTAAATTAAGGAATATCAAAATAACTGAATTGATTTTCTTATTTGGTTATTTCAGTTATATATATAATTTTTGAATTTTATCCCCATAAATTATAAGAGTAAAAAATATAATCTGAACTACTATTGTTCAGCTCATTCAATTTTTTCTTATTAAATCTTATATTTAAGATATTAATCCCATACAGGAGATTCATGTGTGCATTGGTCTATAAAATGTTATAGTTCAAGCAAATTAATTCATCTAATAGTCACCTTCCTCTACCAAATATCATGGGTTTACATTTTGGTGCCCTAAGGAACTCACACGGTCACACCCTGGATTCAAGTCTTTGTTCGGAGATGTTTATGTCAAATCCCTCCACCAAAGACATGTTAGCCAATACTAAGAAGAGTGATGGTTTATACCCTCTTTGTCACGAAACCAAAAAAGATTTGAATCATTTGTTTCTTCAATTTTATATTCAGTTATGTGTAGGGGTGTCAATGGATTGGACTGTTTAAATCAAAATCAATTTTAATGGATTGGATAGGCTAATGATACATCTCGTGTGTCTCATTGGGTTTCATCCATTGTTTTTAAAATTGGACCGGAAAAACCGGGAATCAGTCACCTGATCGGTTTTGTTTTCTTCTAAAATCGTATTTTCCTTCAAAACCGTTGATTTTGGTCAACAAATCACTGAACTGACCAGTTAACCGTTCAAACCGTTCAAACCATTCAAACAATTTTGACCATTTTCTAATTTTTTATTTTTTATCAAAACAAATCAACCATTTGAATCAAACGGTCGGACCGTTCAAACCGATAACCGAACCCCTGACCGATTCGTTTTTAAAAACCATGGTTCCACCTATTAATCCGGTTATCAAGATTAAAGTTGATGGTGCACACTTGACATTCAAGCCCAGGTATTATTATGCGGAACCATCTTTGGTGAGTTCGTGTTTGGCCAGTACCCACGTGGCAACTTCATGCTATTATGGTCGATTGCAGGGAGCTTTTGCTTATGTTTCATACTTCAAAAGTTTCCTATATTTCACGCAAAGGCAATAGAGTTGCATACACTTTTTAGCAAAGTATGGTTGTTATGTTACCCGGATCACTTTTTGGTCTTTCATTTCTAATTTTCTCATACTTGTACTGATTGATGATTTGATGTAATGAAAGGGAATTTCTCGAAAAAAATTCAAAATTTTCTCATTAAATTTAAGATTTAGCATATTTTTTTTATCATAAATAAATTCTATTAATTAGATCCAATATTCAATACTTTTAACTATATACAATTTATATTTTTTAAAATTAACCAAAAAATGGAACTATTCTTCCATCAAACAATTCAACCATTTGAGTCAAATGGAAATGAAAAACAAATGTGATAAACAATAAATCATTTTTATTGAATGATGGAAATAAAAAACAAAATTTAAAATTGATCCATAGAAAGATAAAAAACGCAACAAATGATGGAAAAACATAGAAATTTTGTAGAAAACATTTCGGTACATCTCTAATATTATATATTTATCCTATCAAGCAAAAGTAAGTGCAATAAATAAGAATTATTTTTTGTACACATAAAAATATGAAAAATAATAAAAAAATAGGACCCATATTATTATCATCATCATCTAAAATTACCACGTACAAAGGCACATCTACATTTTCTAGTACAATCAAATGTAATAGATCAAATATTAGACAATGAGAGAAAACCTTTGGTGGTGGTTTGGAGAACACTAGATGGTTGTTTTATATATTGAGTTTATTTCAGTAATAAGCTTAACTATTGTTGTCCTTGAATTTGCGATAAACCCTCCATATTGGCTTGAGGGGAACTAGAGTAATGTCATCAAGCTAATCTCAGACAAGCAACTAAGGGATCCCTTCTACCTGCTTCTCATACTGGTCATCCACTCCGGAATTCATGAGGTCAGAGATTTCTGGTGATATCTAATCTGTTTTTGTGGAATAAAATCAGCCCCACGGCTTTCATATGTATATTGGTTTAAATGCCAAAAACCCCTTATATTGGATGTATAATAAGGGCTCGTTTGGCTCATGATCAGACCGGAATTGGAATTAAAATCAGAATGATCTATTCTCCTTATCTGTTTGGTTCAGGCAGGAATCGGAATCAGATTCCAATTGATACTGTTTAGTTCATGAAGAGGCTGGGATCCGAATTAACTATGATTTTCAATTTTGTTCTTAATAAAAAACATATAAAAAAATAAAAAATCCCTAAAAATTCCAAGTCCAATACAATCCAATTACCATGTAAAGAGATAGATAAAGCTATCAACTAAACCAAGTTTGGTCCAATCCAATCCAACTTGTGTCTATTTATAAATGGACGGGATCCAATCCAACTTGTGTCTATTTATAAATGGGCGGGATCCAATCCAAACCTACTACAAACCAAACCCAAACCAATCTAATTAATCCAATCCAAACACTCCCAAATGGCAAGTACGAAACTGCTGAGTTGTGTAGAAACATCAGAAACAAATGAGAACAACCAAGTGATCAAAGAAATGCAGACCGAATCGAACCAGAAACAGGTGGCGGAGCAGGAAGACCCTTGCAGAACACAGGCAAGAAGAATAACTGCACACTTTTCATGATAATCCTCGAAGCTGGATCGATAAGTTTCAATAGCCACCCTCTTCTCCCCATGTTTATGGGGTTCGGGATAGCGCTCACCAGCCTATCGTAAGGCATCAATACGACTCTCTGAAATGGCTTCTTCTGGAATTTCCCACTTGCTCCTCCTTCGTACCCTCCTACCGCCGTCGCCATGAAAGCTCAATTCCAAGCTCAATTCAAGACACAGAAACGGAAACAACACCCACCTATAATAGGATTTTTACTTTTTCATTTCCCAAAAGAAGAGAGAGATCCATGATCACTTACCTGGCCGGAGTAGTTCAGGTTGGATCTTCATAGCTCAGCCGCTGAACTGTTGAAGGGTTTGAAGGAGGGAGTGACGAGAGATGAGAAAGAGGGTTGGAAACTTGGAATCAGGGGTTTGAGGGGTTTCTTTGTCATTTTCATTTTTCTTGTTTTAATCAACTGGAATGGGAATCCAATTACAAGGGGGTGGGCCGGGAATGGCCATTCCCTCAAATGGGGAAATGCCATTCAGCTCGGAGTGGGAATCTGATTCCGATTACACTCAACCAAACGGCTGGTCCGATTCTGGGTCTATTCCTGAGAACCTTTCGGTGAAAGTGAAACACTTCTACCCAATCATTTGTACAAAACTACAAATAAAAGTGGAAGAAATAAAACGGGTTTGATACAGAAACATCACCAAGATAGCAATAGAAGAATGATATATTCAACATGATATTATTTACAAAACAGACTTTCATTAACTGGTAGAATAGGAGCATTGTCCCTTCGTTTTTTTTTTCATGATTATCTTCATAATCACCATCTCTATCTTCTTATATGTAATCAGAACAGGGGTTCCACCCTTAATTTTTTTTACCATTGTTTTCTTTGGAACTAATAGACTTGCACATGCTCAAATTACTGCTATAGTTTGTCTAGGCAAGAAGGTGACAAAGCGCTCCTATCTCACCTAGTTTCATCTTGGGGGCTTGACAACTATGACAGTGGCTTGAATGACATGATCTTCTGCAACACATAAACTCTATTCAGTCGTGGATGACAAATTATAACCTCTGAGGACTGTTAAATTGAAATTAATTCCTGAACCCTGTTAGTTAGCTAATTAACAAGTAAAACTTCAGCAAGAGAAGGCTCCTAATTTAAGAGCAGAGTTTCATTTTCTCAATTGTGCAAGAAAAGGTGCTCCAGGGAATGTTGAATGGGTCTTCAAAGATACCGGTTCAATTATCTCTAAATTTTTTTCTACCAGAAAGCAGAGGAGTGACACTTGTTTTGTCAGTAGGAGGGAATGACATAGTCTTACACAGGAAACATGCCTCGTTTTAGAACTCATTCTTGCACATCGTTCCTGTATGCAAGTACTTAAAAAACCAAAAGTCACCATGTTTTGATTCTTTTATGGAATAAATCAATTTTTTAGCACCAATATAATTTTTCATTTGATACAGTCATGTGGATAATACAAGCTTATCCTTTTGATGGATTTAGGGGAACAGTAAATTGGACCTAAGACAATGATATAAAGGAATAAAAAATAAGCCAAAGTCATTGCTGCTAAGCTAACCAGTTCAACATTAGTGACAAGCCCTGAAACTCATCTAGGGTGCCTTCTTTAAAAATTTAAATAAACAGGGGTGAAGGGTTTGGGGGGGAGGGAGAATCAAAATTTCTTCTGCCTGCTCTCTAGCAGGAAAGGGTGTAGTCCCAATACATGCTCCGGCATAAAATCATGCCTTGTCAGTATGCCTACTACTGGTGATCTCTGCAATAAAAAAGTAATCAGTCAAAAAACAGTCAGCAAACCCACTGCTAACACAAAGATCAAGCTGATATAGATAAGCCTAACTATGAGACATAGGAGAGGCTGTCACCCGCACAGTCATTACAGTAAAGTTTGCATCACATACACCATAATGGCCTAACAGTCCCTGATTATATCTTTAGGTAGCTATGAGCAAGAACAAGCTAAATAAATGAGACAGGATTTCTTACAGTAGAGGTCTTTGGTACCACCAACAGGTGTCTCAGACCAACTTTGCGAAAAAGAATGAGAGCCTTTGCTAGTGACATTGTCTCCAAAACAGTATATGGTGAAGCATTTGTAAAGGGATGCAAATCTATAAACATATCCATTTCTTCCTCAGTCACTTCTATATTGTCTATAGTTTCATATTTTGTTGAACCCCGTTTGGCAAAATCATTGGCAGAAAACTGCTTCGTGACATCACTGCTTGTGAGAATTGGAGTGGATAAGAATGCTTTTTTCTTTAGAAGCACAATAAGGTGGTCTCGAAGGACTAGACCGGACAAAACAGGGTCGTATGAAACAGGTGGCTCATCAATCACTGGGAATCCATGGTGTCCTGTAGTTTTGAGTACATGCACTATATTCCGCACCTTTTCTATGCCATTAAAGCATTGAAGTGGCCCTGTGACAACATCACCAACTGTCAGCTGTCTCATGTATGGCTCTGCATGAGCTTCTAGATAAGGAAAACCCTTCAATTTCATAATAATGTCATATATATTTTGGTTAAAGGTATCTGCGACAGTCTTGGATACAAGAAGGACCAGCATTATCATGGGCAACAACAACAGATTATTGGTCAGCTCCAAGAGAATAACACACAACGACACAGTCATCCTCATAGATCCACCCAGAAGAGAAGCAGCTCCTAACACAGCGAAGAGACCATTGTTGAGATTCGAGTGAGAACCCATAAGCATTCCAACAAGGCGTCCATAGCTTGCCCCTGTCAAAATAGCAGGCATAAAGAGACCTGATGGAGCTGCAAGCCCATAACTGAAGATACCAAGAAAATAGCTAGCGACAAAGAAGACAAGTATAGATATGTAGTGGAACTCAGTATCAGTGCCCTTGCTGAAGAGATTTCTGATTGCATCATCATTTGTGTTGAAGAAAAGACTGGCAAGATCATTGTAGTGGCCAGGAGGACATTGAAACTTCTTATAATTACCAGACCTCCCTATTGTTGGGCATGCTTCGGTTGCATCAGCTGGACAAGGTCGACAAGGTGCAAGCCATGGTAAGCCAAATAAACAACATGATGTCAATATGGAGATTGAGCAAGCAAGAAGTATCCTGTAAGCATAGCCTTTCCTGAAATGATGGGAAAGTAACAAGGAGAATGAGTTAAATATTCCATGTTGTATCTCAAAAATCAATTGGTTTAAGAAGAAAATATTGGTTACCGATTGATGAAGCTATAGGTTCGGAGAACCTTCTCCAAAATAAAATTATATAAACTTCCCAATATACCTCCAATAACTCCAAGAACAAGGACAGGTGGTACATCAACAAGGTGATATATAACATTTGTTGATGTCACATCAAACATGATCAGCCCACCTTTTCCAAATAAACCACACTTTCCACTCTTGCAAAGGTCAGTCATAGCCCGAAGCACAATAGCAACCACTACAGTTGTGAAGAATGATCTCCACAGAAGGGCGCTTGTCCACCTGTGTAATGGTTTCGTAATGTTAAAATTTGTGAATAATGCCAATGTAATGTCATGATATTCTTACAAAAACATGGTGGTGGGGTACACAGTTAGCTGTGGTAGCTGGAGCAAACAGTTTGTACAACAATAACTTTAATAAGGGAAATAAAATTGAACAAATGCAAGGGTTTGCATGAGCGTTTGAAACAAGTTAAATGGCAAGATATTACTACAAGGCATCTCGGTGACAGAAACTCCCCGACTAATTCAATGCCAGGAAGTAATAGATCGACTGCATTTACCCAAAATTTCTAAAGTAACGTATGAAAACATGCAATAAGTCAGTCCATTATCAGATTATTAGGATCATCTGAAAGGTTAGGATATTTACTATTGGTTGATTGGATACTCTATCAACAATAACTGGCTATGGAGTAAAGATCCTATATTTCTATGTAATACTAGTATAGTAGTACATTCTGATATTATTACAACAACATAATAACTTAACCAAAATATCAAGGACATGTAGGTTAATGGATTGGGATAGAACAGGCTCCTATTCAGAGACTTTTCTTAATTATGGCCCACCTAGTTTCCTTATCTAGATAGTTGAGGTAGAACAATCTACAATCAGCATTGTACTTGGGAATGTTTGGCTGTATGTAGCATTTTTCTATACTCACAAAGAGGGAGAAAAAAAGAATGAAGCAAACAAGTGCAAATAAAAAACTTGTAAATACCATGATGCCATTTCTTCAAGAGCAAATAAAACACCTCCAACAGGTGCACGGAAAGCAGCAGCAATTCCAGCAGCTGATCCACAGGTTACAAGATCACATCTGTCTCTGTCATTGTTGAAGAAGCGTATCCATCTCCATGTTATACCATACTTCTTAGATCCACCCTGACCTAGCAGTGATGCAATGCAAGCACCAGTGTGCACCAGGGGCCCTGCCTTGCCCACATGGAGAGATGATGATACTGCTGTTATGCTACCAACAATCTGTGGTTGCACTCAACATTGACACAAGGCCTTTAGCTTTTGTCATCAAAACAGTGATGCTTTTTTAATTAGATGAAAGAGATAAAAAGAACTTCACAGCACAGTGAAGTGTAAAAAATATAAGCAAAACTTAATATTCTACGAAGAGGTGTTTCATGATTAAGAAAAAGATACCAGTAAGAATCATGTGGAAAGATCTGGAGGAGGGAAAATCATGCCTTGTAATCATACTTCCAATTAAGAAATATGCTCATACATTTGTTCCAGAGCAGACCAGGTATAGTTCATGGCTTCATGTATTGCTCTTCTCTACTATAAGCTGATGTGGAAGGACATAGTTTGGTTTGGGATTTCATGTGTGGAATGATTTTCTTTGATCATTTGTTTATGTGGATTAATATATACCTTCCTCCGAAATGGATATCTTTTCTTGGCTTCGGTTCAAATTGTATTGCATCCACACAGGAAATTCCAAACCAAATTATTGCCTTCCACATTAGCTTATAGTAGACAAGAGCAAATGCATGAAGCCATGAACTAAATCCTGTCTTCTCTGGAACATATGTCTGATAATAATCCTTAATTGGAAGGATAATCACAACCAGGGCTGAGGTCATCCTAACACCACTTACTCAGAGACAACAGAAGTCAGCACCTTGATAAATTTATTGGACTAGAATTGAAAGGAAGAGGAACATGTTGCAAGGCTCAGATCTTTTCCCCAGGATGAAAAACAAAGAACATAACTAGAATAACAAACAAACCATTGGAAGCTAATAAGTTAAATGGGTTGAAGTAGGTAAAATAAAGTAAAAAAAAAAGAGCCTTTACATGTGATTTTTGCCATACTTATGATAATTGTAAACTTATGGAAAACTACATCCAATAACTCCCAAGATCCTATTTTAGTCCCTTGCTTAAATTACAAATTTTTATCAGTTTATAGAAAAAAAAAAACTATTCCCTTTAAATTGAATTCTAAGTATGGTCTTCTTTTCCATATACCAAAAGTCCTTTCATATACATAGAACTGAAGGCATGGATGCTGAAATTCTTTCTTTCATAAAGTAATTTTCAAGATATACATGCTTAACTCAATATTTATTCCAATTATTTGGTTCAGCAATCCAAGTATTTTATTTAACCAAATAATGTACCAGAAGAAACAAAAAGAACTCACAAGCAGTTCCACAAATAACATACAAGTAGAATTCTAAATAAAAGTGATAAATTAAGACTGTTCCAACTTTAATAAAGAAAAGAAAATGTGAAGAAAAGGATAGGAGAAAGAAAGAGAAGAAGATAGGAAGAGAAAAAGAAGGGAAGGAGAAGAAAAGGAGAAGAAAAGAGGAAGACTAGCAAGAAGAGAAATCTAATATTCTCTCCTTACTGTCGAACCAAGTTGTATTAGAATTCTACTAAAGCTGAAATGACTACAATACCCTTAGGTAAGTTACAACAGACATAAGAGAGAAAAATAACATGAAAAAAGACAATAATGCCCTTGTTAACTAATTCTAACACTCACCCTCAAGCTAGAGCATATATATCATAAATTTCCAGCTTGTTACAAATATAATCCATCCTTGAGTGACCCACACTCTTAGTAAAAATATCAGCTACTTGGTCTTTAGATTTAACATAGGGAGTAACAACCTCTGCACTTGTCACTTTCTCTCTCACAAAGTGGCAATCAACTTCAATGCGTTTAGTTCTTTCATGAAACACTGGATTAGAGGCAATATGTGTTGCAGCTTGGTTGTCACGAAACAATTTAATGGGTTTGTTAGTGGTGTTAGTGAAGGGGTATTTCAGTCTTTGTACTTGTTGAGAATGTTGATGTGTACGGTTATGTTAGTTCGAGTGCCTCTTACTTAAAGAAGGGCACTCAAGTCTTTTCCAATAAGTTAATAATATAATAACAGGTCTGGCCGAATCTAGGGATAACTTCTCTCTAATTCGAACCAGCCTTTCTCTCTTTCCTCGCTTTTCTCTCTTCTTCTTTCCTCTCCTACTTCTTGCTGTTTACTTTACTTTACAGTCAACGAACAAGACAGAATTCTAGGGCAGGTCAAACTTCAACATGGTATCAGAGCCAGGTTCACCAAATCAGACTTGCTAGAATTCTGTCTTCTGCGCATTCGAATTAGGTTTCTCTTGGGTTTCTCAGCTATGAGTTGGAGATTGGGAAAAGGGCTGAAAAGGAGTGATCGCCCTCTTCCCTAGGAGGTTCCTATGCCTCCGATTGTGCCGTTGGTGATTGGTTGTTGTGGTTTCTAAGCCCTAGTTAGGGCTGGTACGTGTGGTGCAGTGGTGTCTCAGCCCTTCGTGTGGTTGGCCTTTAGGCGATGAGGTAAAGTTTTTTTTTTATGCATATTTTTCTATTATGAAATACATGAGAGGTGTAGTACAGTTCACATGATGGGTTTTCAGATTGCAGTATGCTAGGGTTTATGCATATTTTTCTGGTTTGTGTGTGATTCGAAGGGCAATAGTGTCTACTTAATGGTGAAACTTCCTGTAGTTGTGGATTAGGATTGGTGGTGTTACAAGTGTGGTTTTCAGCATTTGATATCGCTGAAATCAGTGTGTAGACTTCGGTGAGTAGGGGTTGTGGTGTTGCAGTTTTCAGCATTTAATACTGCTGAAATCAGTGTGCAAATTTCGATGAGTAGGGTTTGTGGTGTTGCAGTTCTCAGCATTTATTACTGTTGAAATCAGTGTGCAAATTTCGGTGAAGTGTCTGTGTGTAGTGTGCAGTGTGTAGTGCTCATAATTCAATGCTCAGAATTCAGTGATAAGGGAGTTCGGCAATGGCAAATAACAGTGATAGTAAACCTAGTGTCATGATATATACTGACTACCTGAATGTCCAAATGACCTCCATTAAACTGAATGGAGAGAATTATGTCCCTTGGGCCAAGTCTGTAGAGGTTTTTCTGAAGGCGAAGAAGAAAGTGAAGCATATAAGAGAGGAGAAACCCCCCACTAATTCTCAGGAGTATGAAGACTGGGAACAGGAAGATGCGCAGATCATTACATGGTTGTGGAATAGTATGGAACCCAAAATCAGTGTGAACTTCATGTTTCTTGACACAACCAAAGAAGTGTGGGATCATGCTAAGAAACTGTATTCAGGTCAGGATAATACCACTAGGGTATACCAACTGTATCAGGAATACTTCAATCTGCAACAGGGAAATCAAAGCCTTGAGGAGTACTATGCCAGTGAGAGGAATATCCATAATGAATTAAATGTCTATCATCCTCTCACTTTAGATGTCAAAGTTCAACAGCAACAGCGAGAGCAGCTTGATGTGATACGGTTTCTGGTGGGGCTGAAGTCTGAGTATGAACCAGTATGAACCCAGATACTAGGGGGATCTGCTCTTCCATCTTTGGAGGTGTTTGTTCGTCTTCGAAGGGCTTCCATTGGATCTATGGACTCTAATGTCTCTGATAAATCAGCATTTGCAGTGTCGAGAGGTCGAGGTGGCAGAAGTGGGGCTCGAGGAGCCCAGCCTGGTAGGAGTGGTAGTGGTGGATCTACACATATCCGTGGTGGTGGTCGTACTGGAGGCAGAGGTTCAGGGGGAGCTCGTGGTAGAGGACGTGGCTCGGGCCCACGGAAGTGTACTCATTGTGGTTTGGATGGACATACCATTAACTACTGCTATGACTTACATGGTCCTCCCTCGATGTGGGCCAACCATGCCATGACTAGTGACACCAGTTTCAGCTCTAGACAGGAGAACCGGTCAGTTGACCCGATGCCTTCTACTCCCTCAGATGGTCCAGGCAAGGAGATGGTGAGTGTTCCTCGGGATGAGTATGAGAGGTTTGTTCAATCCAAGTCGCAGCAGAACACAGCTTCCTTTGCACACTCAAGTATGGCTTGTTTGGCATCCACACCAACCCCTGGATTATTGACTCTGGAGCCTCTGATCACACGACGGGAACTCCAGGTGTGTTTTCATCTCTCACTCATTGCTCAACATCACAATCTGGTACCCTTGCTAATGGCTCCACATCATCTATCTGTGGTGTTGGTAATGTTGACCTAGACCCTGTATCCCTATCCTTTGTTTTATATGTACCTAAGCTTCCATTTAATCTTATGTCTGTTAGTAAGCTGACCAAGTCCCTTAAGTGCTCCATCACATTTTACCCTTCTATGTGTGTTTTTCAGGATCTCAAGACGGGGATGAAGATTGGTGGAGGGCATGAAGCCGGTGGACTGTATTATCTTGATGGTGGTGGACGAACGTCAACGGCCCTTCAGTCGTCCATTTCTCCTCTCCAGTGGCATTGTAGATTTGGTCATCCTTTGTTGAAAGTGTTGCAATCCTTAGTCCCTTCATTGAGTCAACTTTCTGTTTTAGATTGTGAGTCATGTCAACTTGGGAAACACTATCGTGTTCCCTTTCGTTCTAGGGTCGATAACCGTGTGTCAAGTCTTTTTTCTTTAATTTATTCAGATGTTTGGGGTCCTTATAAAGTGATGTCATATAATGGATACTGATATTTTATTATTTTTGTTCATGACTGTTCAAGAATGGCGTGGCTCTATTTAATGAAAGAAAGAAGTGAATTATTTGCCATCTTCCAGAAATTTTATGCTGAGTTCCGCAATCAATTTGGCGTTCACATCAAAATGTTCTGATAATGGTCGTGAATATTTGTCTTCATCTTTTCAAGAATACTTGGACCAACATGGCATTACACACCAAACTTCATGTACCTACACTCCGGAACAAAATAGGGTTGCTGAGAGAAAGAACCACCATCTTGTAGGGTTCCCAAAACCTTTTGGAGCGATGCAATGCTCACCTCTTGTTTCTTAATTAATCGGATGCCCACGTCTATCCTTGATGGTCGTTCTCCTTTTAGTGTCTTATTCCCCAACATGTCTCCGTTTCCGCTTTCTCCTCGGGTATTTGGGTGTGTCTTCTTCGTTCATAATCTGGGTCCCGGGATTGACAAGTTAGATGCACGTTCCCTGAAGTGTATCTTCCTTGGCTATTCCCAAACTCAGAAAGGGTACAAGTGTTATCATCCCAGTTCTCGTCGTTCCTTGGTTTGTGCTGATGTTACATTCTTCAAGTCTACTCCGTTCTTCGTGGGGTCCGGTGCTGCTGCTTCCTCCACATCACCACCTCCTCTTCCTCTTCCTATGGCTGATCCACCTCCTCTAATTCCAGTCATGCCTACGTCCTTGCCTCCGGTGCCATCGCCCGCGTGTACCAGCTGCAGCTCCTCCAGCTTCATCACCGTCGACAGATCCAGTTCCAGCTCCAACACCAGCCTCCGACCTAGATCTTCCTATTGCCTTCCGGAAAGGTAAACGTACCTGCACCCCTCACCCTATTTCCAATTTTGTTTCACTTACCCACCTCTCCGCCTCCCATCGCCAGTCCATATCTTTGTTATCCTCAGTGGTTGTTCCTAAGGATGTCTAGGAAGCCCTTACCTCTCCAGAGTAGTGTCATGCTATGGAAGAAGAGCTCTCTGCTCTGCATCATAATCACACGTGATCTCACCGCTCTTCCTCCTGGGAAGCAGGCTGTCGGTTGTAAGTGGGTGTATAGTGTTAAGTACTTGCCAGATGGTCGTGTTGAGCGCCTGAAGGCGCGGCTGGTTGCCAAAGGGTACTCCCAAACCTATGGCATTGACTACGCAGAGACATTCTCCTCGGTTGCTAAGATATAGTCAGTTCGTGTCGTCATCTCCCTTGCAGCTATGTATGATTGGCCTCTCCATCAACTAGATATCAAAAATGCCTTTTTGCATGGTGATTTGCTCGAAGAGGTCTACATGGAGCAACCACCCGGGTTTGTTGCTTAGGGGGAGGATGGTAAGGTATGCAGGCTTAAGAAGGCTATTTATGGACTTAAACAGTCCCCTCGAGCATGGTTTGGTAGGTTCAGTGAGGTGTTCAAGAAGTTTGGTATAAAACAATGCCAAGTTGATCACTCTATCTTCAGTTTTGACTCTTTGGCAGGCAAAATAATATAGGTGGTGTATGTGGATGATATCGTTGTGACTGGGAATGATAAAATGGGCATTGACAGATTGAAGGCACTCCTACAGGAACACTTTCAGACAAAGGACCTTGGCAAGTTGAAATACTTTTTGGGCATAGAGGTAGCAAGATCTAAGCATGGCATGAATTTGTGTCAGAGGAAATATGTGCTTGATTTACTGGAAGAAACAGGGTTGTTGGGTACTAAACCGACTGAGACACCTATGGAAACAAATATGAGGCTGAGCAGTGATATGGGTGAAGTATTTGAAGATCCTGGTAGATACCGACGGCTTGTAGGCAAACTAAACTATCTAACCATTACTCGGCCAGATATTTCATTTGCGGTTAGTGTGGTGAGTCAGTTCAGGCAGAAACCTTTGGTCCCACATTGGAATGCAGTGCTAAGGATTGTGAGGTATCTAAAAGGAGCTCCTAGTCGTGGTTTGCTGTACAGGAGTGGTGGAAAACTGGTAGTAGAAGGATACACCGATGCTGATTGGGCAGGTTCTATGTCTGATAGATGATCTACCACAGGCTATTGCACCTTTCTGGGGGGTAACCTGGTAACGTGAAAAAGTAAGAAGCAAATAGTTGTGGCAAGAAGCAGTGCAGAAGCAGAATATAGGGCCATGGCACATACTGCTTGTGAATTAGTGAGGCTGAGGAACCTTCTATAGGAGATAGGATATGACATCAGTACTCCAATGAAGCTCTATTGTGACAATCAGGCAGCAGTTCATATCTCTTCCAAGCCAGTGTTTCATGAAAGAACCAAGCACATCGAAGTTGACTGCCATTTTGCGAGAGAGAAGGTGCTGAATGGGGTGATAGAAACTACATATGTTAGTACGGGAAACTGAATGGGGTGATAGAAACAACATATGTTAGTACGGGAAACCAGTGGGCAGACTTGTTTACAAAAGGTTTGAGTTGGGGGAGAGTGGACTACATATGTAACAAGCTGGGATTATATGATATATACTCACCAGTTTGGTGTTAGTGATGTTAGTGAAGGGGTATTCCAGTCTTTGTACTTGTTGAGAATGTTGATGTGTACGGTTACGTTAGTTTGAGTGCCTCTTACTTAAAGAAGGGCACTCAAGTCTTTTCCAATAAGTTAATAATATAATAACAGGTCTGTCCGAAACTAGGGATAACTTTTCTCTAATTCGAGCCAGCCTTTCTCTCTTTCCTCTCTTTTCTCCTTCTTCTTTCCTCTCCTACTTCTTGTTGTTTACTTTACTTTACAGTCAACGAACAAGACAGAATTCTAGGGCAGGTCAAACTTCAACAGGGTTGACAAATTGTGATATTCATCTCTTGAAGAAGATGCTTCAACCAAACTAGTTCACAGGTGGCATGGGCCATTGCCCTGAATTCAGCTTTAGCACTACTCCTAGCAACCACACTTTGCTTCTTGCTCTTCCAGGTAACTAGATTTCCACACAAAAAGGTACAATAACATGTAGTAGATTTCCAGTCCATCGGAGACCCTACCTAATCTGCATCTGAGTACCCTACCAAAGACATATCTCCCCCTTTCTTATATGTAGAGAACACTGATGTGGGCCCCACTGCAGTGGTCCCACTATGTTCGTAGGACAGCAATATTTGTTTCAGTTATAGTAGTGTCAGTTTGAGTCAGTTTGCTCATTCAATTGTTATTTATTTCAGTTTTATTTACTTTCTTTATTATGTAAGTACCAAGGGCAGATGTGTCCTTTCATCATGTACTAAACATAAACCTATAAATATTAAGAGAGTGGCTGCGGCAGATCTGTTAGAATCTGTCCCTCCTTTCAGCAACTTGTGTTCTCTTGCTTCTCTTCTATTCTCTCCCTTTTCTCTCATCTTCTTTTCTGTTTTACAATCCTAAAACCTTTTAGGATTCAAGACTGATTACAGTCTTGATCTTCTACTTGGTATCAGAGCCTATCTAGGGCTTCTCATGTGTATCTAGTCCAGCCGATGACATGAGAACTAGCTAGGGCTGGATGCCTTGAAGAAGTTTTTCGGCGGCTGAATCTTGGAGATTACCAGGAGAGGTTCGCAGCGGTTGAAGACTTGCCGCAGCCTGCAGAGAGTTGGTAATCAGGAAGAGGCAACGAAGGCTAGGGTTCAGGTAACCCTAGAAGACAGTACACCGAAGGCAGGTAATCAGTAAGTAAGTTTGTTTCTTTACTGATTTTTAGAGATTGCAATCAGCCGAGATAGGTTGGACCTATCTAGAAAGAGGGGCCAAACTGTGTTCAAGTTTGCCCTAGGGTTTGACTTGCCGAACTGTGATTAAGTTTGTGTCTAGGGTTTGATTGTTGGGCAGAACCCCCTCTTCAAAGGGGATTAGTTTTTAGGGTTTCACAGTGCCCTACGACAAGTCCTACTGGTGCAGACTGTTTGGAGAGTGCAGCTGAGCACTTTAGTGATTTCATATCACTAATTTTCTTCAAACCTACAGTTGAAACCCTATTTTTTCTCTCACAGTAGTGGGTCCCATAGTAGTGGTTTCAGAGAACAGCATCTCAGATTGATAGGCGATTGATTTCAGATCAGTTTTGTGTTGGTATTCCTGATCGGATCAAACCCGTTTCAGATCAGTTTCAGATCGGTTTTGTGTTGGTATTTCTGATCGGATTAGATCAGTTTCAGATCAGATCAGTTTCGGATTAGCTTTCAGACTTACTTAACTTTGTTTTCTGGTATAATTGCTCTAACAGTTTGTAGCCACTGAATCTTGATCAAAGATGGAGTTCAAGGGTCAGGGAGATAGTAGTTTTGGAAACCACAGTTATGGTAATGTATCTGAAACTGGGTTTCAGATTACAACTATGAGATTTAATGGGTCAAATTATTTGGAGTGGGCACAATCAGCCATGATGGCTATTGGAGGAAGGGGAAAACTGGGTTACCTCTTGGGAGATGTGAAAGAACCTTCCAAGGAGGACCCAATATACACCAAGTGGGTTCAAGAGAACTATTTAGTTATGGCATGGCTGTGTAATTCCATGCAGCCACATATCAACCGAAATTACTTGTGGGCAAAGACAGCCAAAGAAATATGGGGTGTTGTGAAAGAAACCTATTCCCAACCCCTCAATGTTGCCAGAGCCTATGAACTAAAGTGTGAGGTGAACAGCCTTAAACAAGGAGAGAAGCCAGTTTCTTTCTACTTCTCTACCTAGAAATCCTTGTGGCATGAGATTGACCATCTGGAGACCCTTGAGTGGGAGAGTCCCAAAGATACACAGACTCAAAGAAAACAAGTTGAGACGAATAGGGTATTTGAGTTTCTGGTTGGTTTGAATTCAGAATATGACATTGTGCGACAACAAATATTGACAAGAGATAGTGTGACCCTTTCTCAAGCATACTCCTTGGTGCATAGTGAAGAGACCAGGAGGAAAGTTATGATGCAGCCTCAACCTTCTTTCCCAGCCTTGACAGCTATTAAACCCAAGCCAGGGGTGACTCAGAAAGGGACCAGAAGAAGGAAGATAAACGGGATCTGGTATGTGAACATTGCAAGAAACCCAAGCACACAAAAGATACTTGTTGGAAGCTACGTCCTCACTTGGTCCCAGCAAAACTGAGAAATAAGAAGGGTAATGCTCATATGGCTGTGAACACTGATTCAACATCCTCATCAGGTACATCCCTGGAGACTTTAGCTGCTGTTCGGGCTGCCCTCATATAGTTGGAAAAGGAAGTTGGAAGTTCAGCTCAGCCATCCCAGTCCCCATCAGCTCCTGTTACATCTGCATTTGCACATTCAGGTACTCGAGCCTCAGCTTACCATGCTTCAGCTCCAGGTAATACTGGTCACTACTGGGTAATAAATTCAGGTGCATCTGACCATATGACTAGCTTGCCATCTTTGTTTACTTCTTATCACTTGTCCTCTGGCCGAGATAGAGTATCCATTGCTGATGGCTCTCTCGTTCCCATTTCGGGCAAGGGGGACATCAAGTTATCGGACACTATCTCTTAATCTTTTGTTTTGCATGTTCCTAAGCTTGATACCAACCTCCTTTCAGTTAGTAGTATTACCAAACACATGAACTGTTCAGTAACCTTTTTCCCTGACCGATGTGTTTTTCAGGATTTGGAGACGAGGAAGGTGATTGGAACTGGCCGTGAGACGAACGGGATCTATCTGCTTGGGGAGAGTACCCGACGGGAAGAGTCAGTGGATAAGAAGTCTTTTGTTTCCCAGTTTGTGAGTTCAGTTATGCTTTGGCATAACCGGTTAGGTCATTTGTCTTTTAAGTCTTTGAAAAGTTTGCTTCCTGCATTATTTGAGTTTGTTGAGCTATCAGAGTTGAGGTGTGAGAGTTGTGAGCTTGCCAAACATCGTAGAACCTCTTATTCTTTAAGTAATAAAAGGAGTAATTTCCCTTTTGATATTGTGCATACTGATGTTTGGGGGCCATATCATATCTCTTCTATGGGTGGGTACAGATATTTTCTACTGTTTGTTGATGACCATACCCGGTTTTCTTGGGTATATCTTATGCATTCTCGGGATGAGGTTCCTGCTCTGACCCAAAACTTCCATCAGATGATTCTCACTCAGTTTGGAACTAAAATCAAAGTCCTCAGATCTGATAATGCAAATGAATACTTTGCTCAACCATTGACCTCCTATCTTCGTAGCCATGGAGTTATTCACCAGAGCACTTGCCCTTATACACCACAGCAGAACGGCGTTGCCAAAAGGAAGAATAGGCATATTCCACTGGGTAATGAAGGTTGTAGTGGTGAGGGTGGAAGTGGGGCTGTTTTGAGCAGTGAGAGTGGAAGTGGGGCTGTTCCTTTACCTATTCCACTGGGTAATGAAGGTTGTAGTGGTGAGGGTGGTCAGAGGGAGCCGGAGTTGAGAGTCTATCACAGGCGATGCAGGCAGGTTGATCCTAGTCTTCGGTAGTCCCGGCCAGATCCAGTTCCTTCTGCGGCTCTAGATCCAGAGCCTACTAAGATACCTCTCGCTGTTGCCACTTCCCCTCCTGTGGATGACCTTGATCTCCCTATTGCCATTCGCAAAGGGAAACGACATTGCACCACTTCTACAACTCACAGCATCTCACAGTTCCTATCCTATGATCGTCTATCACCATCTTACCGGTCCTATCTCACTTCCATTGCCGATGTCCCTATTCCAAGAACAGTGCAAGAAGCCTTATCGGTTCCAGAATGGAAAAATGCAATGCAAGTCGAAATGGATGCCATGTTGAAGAATAATACCTGGACACTGGTTGACCCACCAAAAGGAAAGAAACCGGTGGGATGCAGATGGGTACTCACTGTGAAGCATAATGCTGATGGCTCTATTGAAAGATACAAAGCCCGGATGGTTGCAAAGGGATTCACTCAGACTTATGGTATAGACTACTTGGAGACCTTTGCCCCTGTAGCCAAGATGACCACCATTCGAGTTTTGTTATCCCTTGCAGCAAATCATTCTTGGCCCCTGTTTCAGATGGATGTTAAAAATGCCTTTCTGAATGGAGACTTACAAGAAGAGGTTTACATGCAGTTGCCTCCTGGATTCTATGATACAGAGACAGGTAAGAAGGTTTGTCGACTGAACAAGGCATTATATGGTTTGAAGCAGTCACCTAGAGCCTGGTTTGATAGGTTCAGATTAGCCCTTGGAAGGTTTGGTTATGTACAGGCCCAGTCAGTTCATACACTATTCACCAAAAGGATGGAGTCCTCTCTGACACCACTAGCAGTATATGTAGATGATATTGTGGTGACAAGAAATGACAGTCATGAGATTGAGTCTCTCAAGCAGCTCCTTCATCAAGAGTTTGAGGTAAAAGATCTTGGTGCACTACGGTACTTTTTGGGTATTGAGGCTGTTAGATCCAAGCAGGGGATTTTTATCTCTCAGAGAAAATATGTTCTAGATCTGTTGGCGGAAACTGGAAAGCTGGGTGTTAAGTCGGCCGATACACCCATCGAACAAAATCACAAGATTAGTGCAGAGGGTGGGGACCCTCTTGAGGACAAAGTTATGTTCCAACGGTTGGTTGGAAAGCTTCTATATCTCTATCTCACTCGACCGGATATTAGCTATGCAGTTAGTGTTGTCAGCCAGTACATGCACTCCCCTAGAACTTCTCATCTTCTTGCGGCAGAACGAATATTAGCATACTTGAAGAGATGCCCGGGTAGAGGTATATTACTCAAGAACAATAATCACATGAGGGTGGAAATCTATACAGATGCCGATTGGGCTGGAAGTGTTGATGACAGAAGGTCTACCTTTGGATATTAAGCCCTTGTGGGAGGTAACCTTGTCTCTTGGAGGAGTAAGAAGCAGAGTGTTGTTTCCCGCTCCAGTGCTGAAGCGGAATACAGGTCAATGGCTAATGGAGTGGCTGAAATCTTATGGCTGAGGTCACTACTTGAAGAGTTGGGTATTGACTATGAAAAGCCCTTAATGTTGTATTGTGATAATCAGGCAGCTATTAATATAGCCCACAACCCAGTGCAGCATGACAGAACTAAACATATCGAAGTTGATCGACATTTTGTGCGAGAAAGAGTTATATCACAAGAAGTGTGTCTTCCGTACATCACATCCAATATGCAGCTCGTGGATATCCTCACCAAGGCTGTACCGAGGAAGAAGTTAGAGACAGACCTATCCAAGTTGGGCATGATAGATATCTACTCCCAACTTGAGGGGGAGTGTAGAGAACACTGATGTGTGCCCCACTGCAATGGTCCCCACTGTGTTCGTAGGACAGTAGTATTTGTTTCAGTTATAGTAGTGTCAGTTTGAGTCAGTTTGCTAATTCGGTTGTTATTTATTTCAGTTTTATTTACTTTCTTTATTATGTAAGTACCAAGGGCAGATGTGTCCTTTCATCATGTACTAAACATAAACCTATAAATATTAAGAGAGTGGCGGCGGCAGATCTGTTAGAATCTGTCCCTCCTTTCAGCAACTTGTGTTCTCTTGCTTCTCTTCTATTCTCTCCCTTTTCTCTCATCTTCTTTTATGTTCTACAAACCTAAAACCTTTTAGGATTCAAGACTGATTACAGTCTTGATCTTCTACTATATATAAAGGCCCTCGACCAAGAGCACCCTTTTAGATACTTCGGCACCCTCATAATACCATCCCAATGAATAGTTGTTGGATTCTACATGAATTGACTAAGGACTCCAGCACTAAAAGAGATGTCAGGCATAGTGATGGTAAGATAGATCAACTTGCCTATTAGTCTTTGATACTTTATAGGGTCTTCTAATGGCTCCCCCTGATTATCAGTCATCTTCACATTGGGATCCATAGGAGTTTTAATTGGCTTGGATCCCAACAACCCAATTTCATCCAACATATCCAAAACATACTTTCGTTGGGACAAAGAGATTCCTCACTTTGATCGAGCTACCTCAATTCCAAGAAAGTACTTCAAGGTTCCAAGATATTTAGTTTGAAAGTGTTGTTGTAGGAACTATTTCAACTTGTAAAGAGACTGTGCTGAATGGGCCCCTAGTATCTTTTCTTATAGTATGATTTATTTATTTGTTAGCTAATGGGCCTATTTTAATGGGCTTGTTATTCCTTTTGCTAGTTCTCTTTATGTTACTGCCTAGTTGGCTGCCCACTTAAGGGTATACTTGTAATTATGTTAAGATTGAAGTTTAGTAAAAAGATTAGAGAAGGGAGGGAAGAGACATTCGAACTCTTCTTCTTCCTCCTCCTCTTTTCTCCATCTTTCTTCTCTTGTACTGCTGTTCTCTTCTTTTCTTCATCTTTTTTTCTCTCTAATTTTCCCAAGTTTACAACAGATTTAGAGAATTGATTTAGATATCAGAGCAGGTTTCTTTCTTCCTTCTTTTCTTCTTTCTCTTTTCCCATACACCCTTCGATTAAGAGAGTGTATGGAGAGATAAGTTCTCTATAGTTCAGAGGATCTTTTGCCTAGTTGGTAAAGGGTTTGTAGAGTGTAAATCTGGCAGGATATTGCCAAGAAGTGGTGTTGTACTATTTCTGCCCAAAACCCTAGCCGATTATAGATTTTCGAAGTTACAAGTAAAAGTGAAGCTTTGGGTGTGGCACTCTGTGCTTGGGAGGTGTCTTTTGACTTCTAAAAGAGGGGGGTTCAGGTTTGGAAGAGATTGGGAAGCTCTGGTAGGAACAACTGCCTCTTCTCTCTTTCTCCCCAACGGTCGGATGTAGTGAAACCCTAGTTTTCAAGCATCTAGGTACTGGTTTGACTTCAAGTAAGTTTATAAGGACCAAATTTCTGGTTTTTTTATTTTTGTTTGATTAATGGAGCAATACGGAAGTGAGTTCAAGCTGGTGCTGGTTTTCGGGCTTGGCTTGGTAGATTCTGTTTTGACTGGTATGACCACAATCAAGCTAGATGAAACAAATTATCTTGTTTGGGCACAGTCTATAAGGATTTATGTCTATAGTAGAGGAAAATTAGGGTACTTCACAGGCAGTAAAGTGAAACCCGAAGAGACATACCCTGAATATGAGAAATGGATGCAGGAGAACTATACTGTCATAGGATGGTTAGTCAACTCTATGCAGCATCGTATAAGTCAACACTATCTCTGGATTTCCTCTGCTAAGGAGATCTGGGATAGTGTTACTGAAACTTATTCATAGAAGTTGAATGTGGCTAGAGTCTACAAGCTGAAAAGTGATGTGAAGAACCTAAAACAGGGGCAGGAAATTGATGTTATGGAGACAGTTGCATGGGAGACTAAGAATGATTCAGAAATGTTTAGGAAGTTGGTGGAAAGAAACAGGGTGTTTGAATTTCTTACTGGCTCAACCCTGAGTTTGACATCATTAGGCAGAATATTCTAGCCAAAGATGATGTTACTCTTGCCCAGGCCTATGCTATGGTTAGCAGTGAGGAGAGTAGGTGGCGGTTTCACTCATAGAGTCCACCTATGGAACACTTTGCACATGCAGGAATAAAGCCGAAGGATTCAACTAAGAAGAAGGAGCAGGTATGTGAATATTGCAAGAAACCGAGGCATACAAAGGACACTTGCTGAAAGCTTCATCCTAATCTTCTTCCTGACCGGTTTAAGAATAACAACAATTTTAAGAAGGGAAGTCAGACAGGAAAGCCGAAGACAGCTAATGTTGCCATAGTACCGGAAGGAGGAAGTAAGGAGAGTGAAGGGAATTCCACCATTCAACAGTTGGTAGCAATGAAGGCAGACTTTGAAAAGTATGGTAGGCTATTAAGTCACTTGGAGGTTACTGTTTCTACATCTCACTCTTCAGGCAACACATCATCATCATCAACATTTGCTCACTTAGGTATTTATGCTTCTGCAGGCCATGCTTCAGTTTCAGGTAATCATAAAATCCCTTGGATCATTGATTTTGGTGCATCAAACCATATGACCAGCTTGTCTAACCTTTTTTGTTCATACCACCTTCTCTTTGGTGAAGAGAAAATATCCCTTGCTGATGGGTCCCTTGCTCCCATTTCTGCAAAGGGGATATAAAAACCTCTGACACCTTTTATTTACCCTCTATCCTTATGTCCCTAAACTTAATACAAATATTTTATTTGTTAGTAGCTTGACTAAATCCATGAACTGTAGCATAACCTTCTTTCCCACTCATTGTGTTTTTTTAGGACCTACAGTCTCAGAGGATGATTGGGAGTGTCCATGAGCCGAACAGAATATACTTGCTAAACACACCTGATAGTGCTCTTGGACCACTTCATGGAGTTGCCTTGGACCTACAATGCTTTGAGTTATTTATTTCCAAATATGTTTAAGGGAGTGTCTTTATCAAGTCTTCATTGTGAGTCGTGTGAACTGGCAAAGCATTGTAGACAATCTTATTCAATGAGCAATAAAAGATCTATTTCTCATTTTCATATTATTCACTCTGATGTGTGGGGGCCATATCATTTGCCTACTATGGGGGGTTACAAGTACTTTATCATTTTTATTGATGACTACTCTTGTTACACTTGGATTTATCTCATGAAATCCAGGAATGAAGTACCAACTATTGTGCAAAATTTTCATGAACTCATTTTTACCCAATTTAACACCTGGATTAAAATATTCCGTTCTGATAATGCTAAGGAGTATTTGGAGAAAACCCTCTCAGCCTATCTTGAAACTTTTGGGGTTATTTATCAAAGTTCTTGTTCCTACACTCCACAACAGAATGAAGTGGCGGAAAGGAAGAATCAGCTTGTGGTTGAAGTTGCCAAATCCCTCCTTTTTGCATCCCATGTTCCTATAAAGTTTTGGGGAGATGCTGCCCTTACTGCTACCTTTCTGATTAACCGTATGCCTTCCCGGGTTCTTGGCTTCAATGCTCCCTTTAGCCTTCTCTTTCTGAATGAGGATCTCTTCTCTCTTCCTCTCCGTGTTTTTGGGTACAGTTGCTATGTGCATGTCCATAGCCATCAAAGGCACAAATTTGAACCTAAGGCTTGTAAATGTGTTTTTCTGGGATATGCCCCCACATAAAAGGGATATTACTGGTTTGGTCCAGTTAATGGCACTCGTTTTGTATCTCATGATGTCACATATGCTGAGACTATTCCTTTCTTTAGTATTTCTCCTGAAGGGGAGAAATCTGAGGAACCCTTTACTTTGTCTCCAGCAGTTCCTCTTCCTGTTCCTTTTGAGTCATTTCATGAGGTGTCCACTTCTTCTACTGGGCCTACCTCCAATATTCCTGTTTCTCCTCCTCCACCTTATCCTATTCTTTAAAGGTGGTACCAAAGGCATAGATTCAAACATGGGCAAGTTGTTTCCACTCCTACAGAAGAGTCTCTTGCTCCTCCCATCATTACTGAGGTAACAGGTCAGCCTTCCTCTGACCCAGCTACACCCTTCTTAGACCTTGATCTTCCTATTGCTCTCCGCAAGGGCAAACAGAAGTATACAGCCCATTGTATCTCCAAACACCTATCTTATAGCCTTCTATCTCCTACCTACTACTCTTTTCTTGCTTCTGTTTCTTCCCATGTGATACCTAGGTCTGTACCAGAACCATACCTAGGATATTGTTGACTTGCTTGAAGGGAAGGAACCAGTGGGTTGTAAATGGGTATGGAAAGGGAATGTAGGGGAAGGTGTGTAAACTGCATAAATCTCTTTACAGTTTCAAATAGTCTCCTCAGGCTTGGTTTGAGAGGTTTAGGGCTGTTCTTGTCTCATTTGGTTACACACAAACTCAATCGGATCATACCTTGTTCTTGAAAAGAAGTGGATCTTTGGTGACTTTTTGATAGTCTATGTTGTTGATATTGTGGTCACGGGTAACGACACCTAAGAGGTCAGTAAACTCAAGAGATTTCTTAACTTTGAATTTGAGATCAAGGATTTAGGAGGTCTCCGATATTTTTTGGGCATTGAAGTTGCTAAATCTAAGGATGGTATCTTCATTTCTCAGCGCAAATATGTTCTTGACCTCCTTGCTGAGACTAGCAAATTTGGTGTTAAACCAGCCTCCACTTCTATTGATCCTAACCACAAGCTTTCTGCTACAGATGTGAACTTTTACCTAGTAAGGGAGTGTTTTAGATACTGCTTGGGAAGTTGTTATATCTTTGCATGACTCGGCCGAACATTTCCTATGCAGTGAGTGTTATTAGTCAATTTATGCATTCTCCTAGAGATACTCATTTAGCTGCTACAGAAAGAGTTCTGTGTTACTTGAAAGGTACTCTAGGAAAAGGTATTCAATTTGCCAAACATGGACACATGAAGTTAGAAGCATACATCGATGCTGATTGGGCAAGATGTATTGATGATAGGAGATCCACTTCAGGTTATTGTGCTTTGGTGGCAGGGAATAGTGTTTCATGGAGGAGTAAGAAACAGTCTGTAGTTACCAGCTGAAGCCAAATATAGGGCTATGGCACATGGTGTGTCAGAATTACTATCGCTATGATCCCTTTTAGAAGAATTGGGAGTTGACTATGAGAAGCCAATGATGCTCTACTATGACAACCAAGCAGCTATCAATATTGCACATAATCTTGTTCAACTTGATAGAACTAAGCACATTGTGGCTGATAGACATTTTATACGGGAAAGAGTTTCCTCTTGAGAAGTTTGTTTGCCATTCAACACCTTAAAAGAGCAGTTGGCTGATATTTTGACCAAGGGAGTTCCGAGAGGAAAGCTGACACACTATATAAGCAAGCTGGGCATGATTGATGTCTATGCTCGGCTTGAGGTGGAGTGAAAAGAAATTGGGCTGAATGGGCCTCAGTATCTTTCCTTGTAGTATGTTTTATTTAATTGTTAGCTAATGGGCCTGTTATTTCTTTTGCTAGTTCTCTTTATGTTACTGCCTAGCTGGCCGCCCACTTAAGGGTATACTTGTAATTATGTTAAGGTTGAAGTTTAGTAAAAGGATTAGAGAAGGGAGGGAAGAGACATTCGAACTCTTCTTCTTCTTCCTCCTCTTTTCTCTATCTTCCTTCTCTTGTACTGTTGTTCTCTTCTTTACTTCCTCTTTTTTTCTCTCTAATTTTTCCAAGTTTACATCAGATTTAGGGGACTGATTTACAACTCAACTCATTAATTCCATGTGTATAATTCACAGTGAGAACAATATCATCAACATACACTGTTAGAATGATTTTCCCAATGACGAGTCCTTACTAAATACATAGTGATCAACATTGCATTGTTGCCAAAATCTTGCACCACACTATAAAACGACTAAACCATGCTTGTGGTGATTACTTCAGTCCATAGATAGCCGCATTAAAGTACACCAAATTGACTCCTTATCTTAGCATGAAAAGATAAAAAAATAGAGAACAATTTTGAACGATCATTCATCAAGTAAATCCATATCATTCTTGAATAGTCATCAATAAATGTTACAAAATTTCTGAATCCATTATAAGATGACATACAACTAGGACCCCAAACATTTGAGTGGACTAAAGCAAAAGGACTTAGGACTCTCTTATCATCGCTAGGAACAAAAGATGTTCTATAATGTTTACCAACTGACATAACTCACAATCTAGCTAAATTACAGACTCCAAAGTTGGGACTTGCTTTTTCAAAACACGTAGAGAAGGATGATCAAGATGACAATGCCATTGATGTGGTGCAAGAGAGGAATGAAGATCCTTCTTAGGACCATGGTCATCCAAGTAGTATAGTCCTCCAACTTCACAACCACCACCAACCGTCTTCCTCATCTTGAGATCCTAAAAGACACAATATGAAGAATTAAATGTTATTGAACAATGAAGAGTTTGAGTAAGCTTAATTACAGGCAAGAGACTAAAGGGAAACTTGGGAACATAAAAAATAGAGAATAAGCTAAGGTCATATTTAAGAGACACATTACCAGTACCGGTAATGATAATGGTAGAAGAACCATCAATTAAGGTAATGGCTTGAGAGGTAGAAGGTGGTGACAAGGATACAAACATATTTGAGGAGCCAGTCATGTGGTTTGAGCCTTCATAATCAATTACCTAGGGTGAAGGTGGAGAACTAGAAACAAGGCAAGCAGTACTTGACTTCACAAGTGTAATAGTGGCAGAACTAGAAGAGGCAGATTAGCAAAGCTTTTCGTACTCTTCACATGAGATTAGGATTGTGTCTTTATCCTTACCAACATTAGAAGTAGGAGTATCTTCAGTTACACTAAGACTCCCAAAGCCACCTTCCACCATTGCATGGCTAGCCCAAGAAGATGGAGGGCCATAAAGATCATAACGAAAGTTGATTGTGCGACCTTCTCATCCACAATGTGAGCACTCACAAGTTGAACCACGACCACTACTACTACAACCACCACCACCTCTTGCACCACCAACCTCTTTACCACCTCTTTGTGCACTTTTGTGCCCACAACAAAAAATCCCTCACATTATCTCCACCTCTACCACGCATATTCCTACTAGGAAAATCTACTCTTGAAACCACCATGGCTAATCTCTTTGAAGGCGGGGGATGATCACTAATGTGGATTTGAGGCTCTCCTTATGTGGAAGAAAACCTTAGATAAGGATGGAAGATCACTACTCCCTAAGATTTGGGCCCACATTGGTTCAAATTCAGACCTCAACCCATATAAAAATCTTGTTACATCTAGATATTCTCTTTGTTCTTGGTCTTCAAATCAATGGACAGGGGTTCATAGTATTCTTCAACACTTTTATCCCCTTGTTAGAGAAGCATAGTATTTTCTTCAACACTTTTGTCCCTTAAGCTTTTTAGAGAAGCATAGTATTCGTTATTATAATTTGGCCTGCCTTTGAATTCTATTAGTCTGATAAAAACCAAGAAGAAAGAAGAAGAAAGAGAGAGAGAAAGGAGGAAAAAATGAGAGAGGAAAAGTCTGGCTCGAATTAGGGAAAAGATCCTTCTCCTATTCAGCCAGACATGTTTTATATTATTAATATAATGAAAAAGACACATGTGCCCTTATTTAAGTGAGGGACATTAGTTCTAATATAATATTACAGATCAGCAACCTCAACATAAGTATAAAGACAGAAATACCCCTACACTAACACTCCCCCTCAAGCTGGTGAGTATATATCATATAGTCCCAACTTGTTACATATGTAGTCCATTCTTCCCCGACTCAACCCTTTTATAAATAAGTCTGCCCACTGGTTTCCCGTGTTAACATATGCAGTGTCTGTCATTCCATTCAGCACCTTTTCTCTCACAAACTGACAGTCAACCTCTATGTGCTTGGTTCTTTCATGAAACACCAGATTAGAAGAAATATGAACTGCAGCTTGATTGTCACAATAGAGCTTCATTGGAGTGTTAATGTTGTATCCTATCTCCTGTAGAAGGTTCCTTAGCCACACTAATTCACAAGCAATATGTGCCATAGCTCTATATTCTACCTCTGCAATGCTTCTCACCATGACTGTCTTCTTCTTACTTTTCCATGTCACCATATTACCCCCAAGAAAAGTGCAATAACTTGTGGTAGACTGCCTATCAGACATAGAACCAGCCCAGTCAGCATCAGTATACCCTTCTATTTCAAGTGTTCCACCACTTTTGCATATCAAACCATGACCAGGGACCCCTTTTAAATACCTCACAATTCTTAGAACCGCATTCCAATGAGGAACTAGAGGTTTCTACATGAACTAACTTACCTACAAGTTAGGTAGTTCTATTTACCTACAAGTCGTCAGTATCTGCCAGGGTCTTCAAACACTTCACCCATATCACTGCTCAGCTTAGTATTTGTTTCCATAGGTGTTTAAGCTGGTTTAACACCTAACAAACTTGTTTCCTCCAACAAATCAAGCACATATTTCCTCTGACACAAATTAATACCATGCTTAGATCTTGCTACTTCTATCCCCAAGAAATCTTTCAATTTACCAAGGTCCTTTGTTTGAAAATGTTCCTATAGAAAAGTCTTCAACCAGTCAATGCCCATTTTATCATTCTCGGTAATAACAATATCATCTACATACACCACCAATAGGATTTTTCCTGCCTGAGAGTCATGACTGAAGACAGAATGATCTACTTGGCACTGTTTCATACCAAACTTCTTTACCACCTCACTGAACCTACAAACCATGCTCGAGGAGACTGTTTAAGCCCATATATAGCCTTCGTTAGTCTACATACCTTAACATCCTCCCCCTGAGCAACAAACCCTGGTGGTTGCTCCATGTAGACCTCCTTGAGTAAATCACCATGCAAAAAGGCATTATTGATATCAAGTTGATAGAGGGGCCAATCATACATAGATGCAAGAGAGATCATAACACGAACCGACCCTATCTTAGCAACTGGGGAGAAGGTCTCTATGTAGTCAATACCATAGGTTTGAGAGTACCCTTTTGCAACCAATCGAGCTTTCAGGCGCTCAACATTACCATCAGGCAAATACTTAATAGTATAAACCCACTTACAACCGACAACCTACTTCCCAAGAGGAAGAATGGTGAGGTCCCAAGTATGATTATGAAGTAGAGTTGAGAGTTCTTTTTCCATTGCATTGAACCACTCTGGAGAGGTAAGGGCTTCCTGGACATCCTTAGGGACAACAACTGAGGATAACAAAGAGATAAACTGGCAATGGGAAGTGGAAAGGTGAGTGAGTGAAACATGATTAGAACTAGGATGAATGGTGCAAGTGCGTTTGCCTTTCCACAAGGCAATGGGAAGATCAAGATCAGATACTAGGTTCGGCGCTGGTGTGGAGACAACTGCCGGATCTGTCGACGGTGATGGAGCCGGAGGAGTAGTAGCCAGTACATGTGGGCGATGTGTATACACTTGACGGATAGGTGGGTGTTCAACAGGTGGTGGCACTGGAGGCAAGGACTTGGTCACGGCTGGAACAAGGGGAACAGAATCAGCAACTGGAAGTGGAAGAGGGGGAGGTGATGATGAGGATGAAGCATCACCGGGCCCAAGAAAAACAAGGTAGACTCAAAGAAGGTAACATCAACACATACAAAGGAACGTCGAGAACTAGGATCGTAACACTTATGCCCTTTTTGGGTTCGAGAATAGCAAAGGAAGATGCACTTGATGGATCGTACATCTAACTTGTCCTTCCCGGGACCCAAATTATGGACGAAGCAGACACACCCAAATAACCGAGGAGAAAGAGGAAATGGAGACAAGGTGGGAAACAAGGTAGTAAATGGAGAATGACCATAAGGATAGACGTGGGCATCCGATTAATCAAGAAGTAAGAAGTAAGCACTGCATCACTCCAAAAGGGTTTGGGAACATTCATGTGATGCAAGAGGGATCGTGTTGTTTCCAAAAGATGACGATTCTTTCTCTCAACTACCCCATTTTGTTGTGGGGTGTAAGTACATGAGGTCTGATTTATAATGCCATGTTGGTCCAAGTATTATTGAAATGATGAAGATAAATATTCACGGCCATTATCAGAATGAAAAATTTTAATGTGAACACCAAATTGATTGCGAATCTCAGCATAAAATTTCTAGAAGATGGTAAACAATTCACTTCTTTCTTTCATTAAATAGAGCCGCGTCATCCTTGAAAAATCATCAACAAAAATGACAAAATATCTATATCCATTGTATGACATCACTTTATAAGGACCCCAAACATTTGAATGAACCAAAGAAAAAAAACTCAACACATGGTTATCAACCTTAGAACTAAAGGGAACACGATGGTGTTTCTCCAACTGACACGAATCACAATCTAACACAGAAAGTTGACTCAACAAAGGAACCAATGATTTCAAAACTTTCAGCGAAGGATGACCAAATTGACAGTGCCACTGGAGAGGAGAGAGATGACTGGAGAGCTATTGATGTTCTTCCACCACCGTCAAGATAATACAATCCACCAGCTTCATGCCCTCCACCAATCTTCATCCCTGTCTTGAGATCCTGAAAAACACACATAGAAGGGTAAAAGGTAATAGAACAATTAAGTGACTTGGTCAGCTTACTTACAAACATAAGGTTAAACATAAATTTAGGGACATAAAAAACTGAGGATAGGGATACAGGGTCCAAGTCAACATTACCAACACCACAAATGGAGGATGTGGAACCATTAGCAAGGTAACAGATTGTGATGTTGAGCAATGAGAGAGGGAAGAAAACACACCTAGAGTTTCAGTCATGTGATCGGAGGTTCCAGAGTCAATAATCCAGGGATTGGGTGTAGATGCCAAACAAGCCATACCTGAGTGTGCGAAAGTAGCCACGTTCCGCTAAGATGTGGATTGGACAAACCTCTCATACTCATCACGGGGAACACTCACCATCTCCTTCCCGGGACCATTTGTGGATGTAGGAGGCATCTGATCAGTTGAACGATTCTCCTGTCTGAAACTGGTGTCACTAGTCATGGCATGATTGGCCCAGGTTGAGGGTGGACCTTGCAAGTCATAGCAATAATTAATGGTATGTCCATCCATACCACAATGAGTACATCTCCTCAGACCCGAGTCACGTCCTCTACCACGGGCTCCCCCTAAATCTCTACCTCTAGTACGATCACCACCACGGTTATATGTAGGTCCACCACCACCACTTCGGCCAAATACCGGACCACTGCTACCACCATGGCTAGACTGAGCTCCTCGAGCTCCACCTCTAACACCACGACCCCTTGACACTGCAAAGGCTTATCTATCTAAGACATTAGAGTTCTCAGTAGATCCAACAGAAGTCCTCCGAAGTCGAGCAAACACCTCTTCTTAGGAAGGGAGAGCTGACCCTCCTAGTATCTGAGCCCGCACTGGTTCATACTCATATTTCAGCCCCACCACAAATCGAGTCACATCAAGCTGTTCTCTCTGTTGTTGCTGAATTTTGACATCAGAAGTGAGGGGGTGATAAACATTCAACTCATTACGAATGTTTCTCATACTAGCATAGTACTCCTCAAGACTCTGATTACCCTGTTGCAAATTAAAGTATTCCTGATACAGCTGATATACTATGGTTGTATTGTCTTGACCATAATACAACTTCTTAGCATGGTCCCACACATCTTTGGCAGTGTCAAGAAACATGAAATTTACACTAATCTTGGGTTCCATACTATTCCATAACCACATGATAATCTGTGCATCCTCTTGTTCCCAGTTTTTATACTCATAAGAATTAGTAGAGAGTTTCTCCTCCCTTATGTGTTTCACCTTCTTCTTTGCCTTCAGAAAAACTTCTACAGATTTAGCCCAAGGTACATAATTCTCTCCATTCAGTTTAATGGAGGTCATTTGAACATTCAGGTAGTCAGTAGGTATCATCACATTAGATTTGCTATCACTGTTATCTTCCATTGCTGAATTCTGTTATCACTGAGTTCGGCACACTGCACACTACTTGATTACACTGATCACACTGGTTTCAGCACTTGTTATTGCTGAAGGTTGCACTCTTTACACCACAAACCCTACCCTACGACTACCCAAAATCTCACCACTATATGAGAACTACTCCCCCTTCGAATCACACAAAAAGCAGCATAAACCCTAGCACACTACAGTCTGAAATCCCATCATTTGATCTGAAACATACTTCCTATTTGATTCATAACAAAAAAATATGCATAGAAATCTCTTACCTCATCACCCGAAAAACAAACCACACAAGAAGAAAATCAGTCCACACAAAACATCCACTGCACCACACGAATCAGCCCTCTTCAATTCATCGATTAGGGGAGGACTTCATAGAAACCATAGCAACCAACCATGAACAACACAACTGGAGGCATAGAAACCTCCAAGGGAAGAGGGCGACCACTCCTTTTCAGCCCTTTCCTTATCTCCAATCGATGGCAGAGAAATCAAGAGAAAACCCTAGATTGAGTGCGCAGAGAAAAAAAATCTGGGCAGATCCGAGTTGCTTAGTTGAGCTCTAATACCATATTATAAATTGGCCTGCCTTTGAGTTCTATTAGTCTGATAACAGACAAGAAGAAAGAAGAAGAAAGAAGGAAGAAAGAGAGAGAGAAAGGAGGAGAAAAGGAGAGAGTAAAAGTCTGGTTCAAATTAGGGAAAAGATCCTTCTCCCATTTGGCCAGACATGTTTTATATTATTAATATAATGGAAAAGACACATGTGCCCTTATTTAAGTGAGGGACACTAGTTCTAATATAATATTACAGATCAGCAACCTCAGCATAGGTATAAAGACAGAAATACCCCTACACTAACATTCTTCAACACTTTTATCCCCTTGTTGAAGAGAGAAAATTTTGGTATAATTGGTAAAGTTTTGTAACACTGTCTTGTCTAGAAAACAATTGCTTGGCATGGTTCAAAATCTCCTTGGCTGTGTCTAGAAACATAAGGTTCAAACTAACATGATTCTCCATACTCGTCCAAAGGGATGTCATGATTTGGGCATTCTCTTCTACCCATTCATTGTTCCCTTATGATTCACTTTTCAATGGATCCTCCTTGATGTACTTCAACTTGCCTCTTGCAATGAGAGATGCCTTAATCGACTTGGCCCATGAGATATAATTAGTACCATTGAGTTTCACTATAGTTAATTGAGAAGTCACGAAATCTGATTGCACAACTACTATAGGTTTAGTGCTACTATTTGTCACCTAGGCAAATTGTCAAACAGCTGGTATGCAACTATTGTAACACACCTTTTTCTTTAGAAAAACACAAAAAATTGTCAGCCCTCTACTTTAGAAACACTTGGGAAAGATTACACACTTACCACAAGGTGTCACCACATCACAAACCACTACAAATTCACTACACATTAAGGAGCACCAAAAATCATCAGCCCTCTCTTCGAATTGCCGAAAAGAGGGCTTTTAGAAAAACACCACCAATCACACAACACTACAACTTGAGGCACTGAAGCCTCTTTTCCAAGTGGACAATCAGTCCTCTTAAGTCCTTTTCCTCTCCAACAAAGAATAGAGAATATTCTCTATTCCTAGGGCACAAAAAGTTGAGAGATAGTGCCGTGAACAGTACAGTCGACCTCAAGGCTTTGATACCATGTTCCAAGTTTAATAAAAGAAAAAGGTGAAGAAAAGGATAGGAGAAAAAAAGGGAAGAAGATGGGAAGAGAAAGAGAGAAAAGAGGAAGACTAGCAAGGAGAAATCTAATCTTCTCTCCTTACTGTCGACCTAGGTTGTATTAGCATTCTACTAAAGATGAAATGACTACAATACCCTTAGCTAAATTACAACAGACATAAGAGAGAAAATTAAAATGAAAAAGACAATAATGCCCCTGTTAACTAATTATAACAATTCTAACAAAGACAAAATAACAACAGTTCGAGTGAGGCAATCATCTAAAAGAATATAAAATTTTCTCTTTACCCTAGTCATTTTATCAACATAGATGCATCAATCATGATTGGGGATCACCATCAAAACACATTAAGGAAGCAACCTTCTAGATATTACTTTCAGAGAACAACCAATTCAAGAGACTGAATGATCATATTATTACCAGACCAAAAATCAATACAGTAATATCTATATTAAGTATGGTAAAATTCAACTGTTGTGACTTAGATCATCATCATGATGAAATCATTTAAACCTTGTTGTAACTATATGGGGTCGGCTGAATCCTATTTTTCCATTTCGTTTTGTTTAATGCCATATCCACAACATATGGGTGCTTAAATTATTTCTTACTACATCCATCAAGTCCTTTTCGGTCTACTCCTACTTCTTCGAGTCCCTTCAACCTGTAACAGATCACTTTTTCTAACCGGTTCTAACTGGTGCTGTAAATGGTCTAAATGTTGTGACCTTGATAATGAGGTGAATATGTCAACTGTGCTCCAGTCTTGGATGTCATTTGATCCTCCACAGAGATGAAGCTACTCTTGATTGCAGCTATCCAGGGTGTAAATGACGTCTCAATCTTTTTTTTTTTTTTTGCTTCAGAAAATTGCTTATTTACTTAGAAAACTTTGAATACAAAGTGGTGGGTTCGAAACCCTTTCATCTTCAATGCTCGACCCATAGCACCATGCAGCCAAAGCATGAACTAATCCATTAAATTGTCTCTTAACATGAGAGAAAGAAACATAATGTAAACCCGATACTATTTGCCGGGCATCCAAAAGAAGATGTTTCCATTGCCATGGAGCAATTGGATCTTTTGACTTCATAAGATTGATGACGGGATATAAAATCGCCCTGAATAAGCATATTCATCTCAAGAGGGGCACTACCACTAGAATCAGGGAATAGTTAACCAACTACCAAGTGGCAGATACGGGTGAATATTTGATTTATTCTGTTAAAAACGAAAGCAAATTAACCGAACTTGAAAATCTAAAAACTGAAACGATAACCGAAATACACTAAACCAAATTTCCGGTTCGGTTTTCTGGTTTGAACCGAATAACGCTCACACCTAGTGGCAGACAAAATAAAAATGTCCTCCGACCTCAGCATCCAAAGATTAATCCCAAGTTAGATACAGGAATGTATAGATGACTGAGTGACTCACAGCGTTTTCATCTTCACATCCAACAGTTCAGAGGATTTATTAAAATATATTCAGTTTCTTCCACTTGACAAAGAAAAACAATTAAAATCAGAAAATCAGACAGGAAAACTGAGAAGACACCAGAATCTTACTTTGACAACCAGAGTCCGCAGAGAAAAGATCCCCGGGGCATCCACTCCGTTTAAATAAGCCTTAACTTCCGGGATACCGGATCCCGCTGCCGCAGGTGCTATGAACGTCGTTATAAGCGATGAAAACAGAAGAAGAACGAAATTTGAAGCGGCAAAAACAGCGAAAGCCGCCGCGTACCTGTGCGAAATAGTCGAATTTAGTAGAAAAGAAAATCCTCCAATTGATACGAAATGACAAGCAGAATTCAAAATCAAATAGAACAAAATTTTATAGTCCCTAGATCCGAGAAAGATGTTACTAACTTTCTCTCCAACATCATATTCGACGTGATAACGAATTTCATTCCGGCAATATTCTCGATGGCGAGGTTGTTGCAGAATCCGGTGAATCCAGCAAAAATGCCAACGAAGAAACACAACGTCCATTTCATGAATACATACTGTAAATTCTGGACCTTACCATGACCTCTCCAGTTTTGCTTGAAGAAATCATTCTCAATTGTCCTGCAACCAGTCACAAATCGATACCAACAAATTCAGCAAAACAAACAGACGAAGAAGAAAAAAGAGGACATAGACTCAATCTCAATATAACAAACATCTCCGCCAAACTCACTCGTAATCCAAGCTCTCGATGGGGCACACATTGGAGCCAACAATCGCAACCTGAGAAGTAGTGTTGGAAGCCGATCCATGGAGCAGTAACCGTTCCTCGCCGTCGAGCAGCGGTTGACTCGAAGGCGGAGCTTCTTCGTCTGCTTCCGTCGCCATGATTCGAGCGCGCTGCACCTCGGAAGTTACCCGCCACGGCTAAATAGACAAGGGTTACGAAACATGACTTCGCTTAGTCACTTCGAACGTAGGAACTCTAAAGAGAAAGAAGACGATCCCACGTAATTGGCATACGGCGTCGACGACGATGACGATGACAATGATGATAACCAGCAAGAGACAGAGGAAGCTCGCTTTATTCGCTTTGTACAATTCTACTTGTAACTACTTTAAAGTTTTTAATCGTTGCTGAAACCTTCTCTAAAGTTTTGTAACTGAAATCACTAACTTTCTCGTACAAAGTAGACCCAATAATCATTATTGAAGTTGGTTTCTACATAAAAACAATAAAAAAATACAGAATTTATACGGAGGGCAAATTCGAAAAATAAATTAATTTCAGAAAAGAAATCAGAAGGTTAGGGTCAACCATTATATGAAGAGAAATTTTGAAAAAATAACATTTTGGTTATGGTATTTTGGGCATTCTCATACCTTTTTCAGAAAATTTTAACAAATTATAAAATTTATTAAAAATTTTAAAGAGATATATTAAAAAATTGGTTATGGTCTATTTATAACTATCTTAACAAATTTTAAGGAGATAATTGCAATTATCAAACTTGAAAAAGATTTCACCAACAACTGAAAAACTTAGGGGAGATTTTAACAATTTACCCAAAAAAAAAATAACTTGCATGGTGAAAAAGTAGTCATCCACATAAAGTGGCGCTGCATCGACCATATTTTTTTGACACGGTCGTATCAATTATTGTATGCTTATTTAGGGGGAGAGAGAGTCTTAATCCGGGGGAAAGAGGAGCACGATTCACAACACCAACCTTACTTTTAAGTTTCATCCGTGCATTGAGAACATCTCCATCTCTATTTAGTAAATCCAATTTCTTGTTGTGTATTTGGGCATAAAACAAAGAGTAAATTGTTGAAACCTCTCCTAAAGCTTTTTATTGTTGTTGAAACTTTTCTTGAAGTTTAGTAATTGCAATCACTCATGAAAATGTCCAAAATATTCATGCAATAACTTTTGATTAAAATGTTTATTTTTCAAAATTTTTAATATCAATCATTACCTCAATCTCTTCTAATATCTTTTCCAAAATTGATTTATTTTTCAAATTTTTTATTCATTACTTAAAGGTAAAGTTGCAATTTTAAACTTTCATTCTTTTTGTGGTTCATAAAGTTTATATTTTTTTTGTAGAAATGAACTTCAACAATAACTGCATGGATATTATGGATATTTTTGTGCCTCTTGTTTGAGGATTCTAAAAGATGGAGCCTAATTGCAACTGTGTCAAAAAGTTTAGAGGAGGTGATTGTAATTACCAAACTTCAGGGGAGGTTTTAACAAAAAGACAAATTCATTGGATGGGAATCAAAATTCCTCTCACAAAATTAGTCCTCACATGGTCACACCTCACCCCACATACGAGTTTGGATGGGCTCCGCACGGCATGTCCCCACATACACATCCAACTGTGCATGGAAATATCTTTAGTACTTGTGGAGAGCCATGCATTAGAAACATCTCCCATGAATAAAAAATATATAAAATCAGATTACATCTTCACAAAATTGGTTATCACAATGCTTCAACCCTGTAAAAGTGTTGTGAGGACCAATTTTAATTTATAAAAATAAAATCTAAATTTAAAATATACAAATACCAAGATATTCTCAGTGTGTGACTGGACCCTTTCTTTCTTTGTAAGGTAAACCAATTTCCATTTGATGTACACTTGACGCAAGAATTTTTTAATTGAAGAAAAATCGATATAGAGCTAATGGGTATAGAATCCTCCATGTGTTTGAAGCTTCTACGAAGGATGTAGGAAGTGTACGTAAAGATTCTATTATTTATTTATTTTTAAATCATTAGCCAATCTTCAGTGTGATGGTAAGTCTATTCTTTGGCATTTAGCAAGGAGGTTTGCTTGAAGTCTTTTTTTGCACAAGCAACCAAAGGAATTTAGGCTCAGTTTGAAAGAAGTACAATAATACAAATCTGTAGAGTACAAATACAAAATCTTATATTTTGTATTATTTTTTATATATTTTCACTGTATATATTTGTATTTATACTTTTTTTTGAGCCTTAGGGGTGTAACTGGTGGCAGCCTGATTTGGAAAATTCCGACTACATTTGTTTTGAAAATGGGATCAAACCCACGGAACTATGGCTGTCCTGATTGAATTAAACTGATTATATCGGTTCTATCATTTTGTCCCAATTAATAATTGGGTTGGTTATAGTTCTTCCTTGTTTCAAAATGATTCAAATCCAAATCAATAATAATAATACATATTTTTTTATTTTTATTATATTTTATGTTTAAAAGGATAAATTTGGTACATATATAAGATAATTTTAATTGAAACTTGATTTATTAACATATAAATAATTTATTATTCTAATGCCATTTTTTATAATGGTTATATCATCAAAAATCATGTTTTAATTTTTCATTTACATAAGAATTATACATGTCAGTATAATCAAATCAGGTCTATTGGGTCAAACCCAATTAGACATTTGATGGAAGAGGGAGAGAGGAAGAGAGCTGCATGCTATGCCCACTCCCAGCCAATGCTTTGAAAACCTAGTCTGCAATTCCTTTTCAAAGACACAGAAAACAAGAGAGAAACAGAAAATTGAAGGAAAGTTCTTAAAGAACTCAATGAAATTTTCTAGGAAATTTCCCCCAATTTTGTCTTTTTCTCTTATTTTGTATCAAATCAACAACCAAAAACAGCATTTAAAAATGAACATTTGGAGGAAATCTCAACAACCAGAGAAAAAGGGAATAAATGATGGTAGAACATTGAACATACACATAGATATATGCATCTCTTATTATTTATTAACGTTGCGTTTTAGTACTATCTACCTGAAAACATTTGAAGTCAATCAATACAAATTGGTGAGAAACATGTTCTGCACATCACATATGGAAATCACTTATCAATTAATCAATTATAACCCAAAACCTTTTCAGGTAGAAGCACGAATAGTGCTAAATACAAAGTGTCCACGCTTTTTTGGCAAAGTAGCAACATTTGTGGCATGGGACAAGTACCTCTCAACTCAATATAAAGAGCAGGGTAGCTATCCAAGAGCTTTCGTGGCCCTAATTATTTATTCTCAAATATAAAGAGCTTTCGTGGGGCAAGTACCTCTCAACTCAATATAAAGAGCAGGGTAGCTATCCAAGAGCTTTCGTGGCCCTAATTATTTATTCTCAAATGTATTATAAAAAATTTGATGTTCTGGATCTCCACTTAAAAAAGGGGTTTTACCATCCACTCCAGAATTCATAATTTGATCGTACAATTTGGGTCAATATAAGGGGAAAGATGCCAAATTCATGTAAGGGCCAAGGGGGTGGTGTTTATAGGGGGAGTTAGGAATAAATACATTTGGCAAAACAATTTTCCAATTCCGAGGTGGACTGAACACAAAATCCCTAAAAAAGGGAAGATGAGAACAACAAGAACGAAAAAGATTGAGCATTTGAATGGCTACCTTTATTGTGGAGATTGGATGGTATTTGGTTGGTAACATCTAGAGATAGATGGATTGTCATTTATTAGAACACCTCTTATTGTTTCACAGATTTATTTAAACCTATCATATAGTTTGCATTTTACTAAAATATTCCTTATAGATTGCAACCTATTTATTTGATCAACCTTTCATTAAAAACTATTTGTTTTGCCATCTGAAAATAGTAACATGATCACCTAAATTAATTAGAAAATGTTTAAGGGCATGGACCCATAGTTGTTTATTCCAAAAATACCCCTAAACTGAGTGAAAAATATTCAAGGGTATGGATCCATGGTTGTTTATTTCAAAAGTACCCATAACACTTTTTGTATAGAAAACAAAATTGACCGAATAGAGAAAAAATAGAGTGATCTATGCTTTACTAGGGGCAAAAATGATATATTTTGTTTTTAGTTTCCTTTGATTAAATTTATTTGAATGGATATTAGGACTAAAACAGTTATTTTCTATTATAATCGAATAGAAGGCCAATTAAGTAAATTGATTGCAAATTGCAAGGGATGTCTTAGTAAAGTACAAACTGTATATAGCGTAGGTTTTAGTAAATTAATGAAACGCAGAGGTGCTTTAGTAAATGACCCAAAGTTATTCTCGCATTGAAGATTGAAAAGCATTCCGTGTACCCAAGGTTTAAAATTTTGATACGATATGCCCGATATGTGTAATATCGTATTGTATCATATCTTTGAAAAATAGATATGGGATATGCATAAAAATCGGACATCTCATCTTTTTTTCATGTGTACCGGACCTGTATCGGACCGTATCGGGGGTGTATCAAGGCATATCGGTAGCATATTGACGAAAAAGGTATGACAAAAAATGAAAAAAAATAGAGGGAGAAAGCAAGCTCATTTTCCCCGAAATAAGCCTTCTTTCACCCCTAAATGACTATAAAATTCCAAACCTCATTCCTATAGTGCTAGATTTGCAAGAAATAAGTGTGAATCATTGGTTTTTTTAATATTTTTCAAAATTTGAAAAAAAAATATTTAAGTTTTTTCAAATTTTTATAATATCTTGTGATTTCTATTTTTTCTTGAATGTTAAAATTTATGTTGATCTACATTTCTTACATTCAAAATTACAATTTTTGTGTTATTAGTAGATTTATGGAAATTTCATAAAGATATTTGGGGAAAATATAAATTAATAAAAAAAATTGAAAATGTAATTTTTTCTCTATCTATAAAGACTAAATATGTTTTAGATCTATGGATTTATCTATCATATCTATAGAGCAATTGGAAATTTCTTCTTTAATTTTTTTTATATTTTTATAATTAAAAAATAAAAAATAAATAATTATATTTTATCATTTGATCACGACAATTGAATATATTATAATTCTATGGATGATCTATTATATCCACAAACCAATTGAAAATTCTTCTTTAATAACTTTTTTTTAGAATTAAAAATAAATAATAATTAATTATATTTTATCATTTGATTACAACTATTGAATATATTATAATTCTATGGATGATCTATCATGTCCACAGATCAATTGAAAATTCTTCTTTAATAATTATTTTTTTATATTTTTATAATAAATAAATAATTAATTAATTATATTTTATCATTTTATCACAATTATTGAATATATTATAATTATATGGATGGTCTATCATATCCACAAAGCAATTGAATATATTATACAATGTTTATTTATTTTTTATAATTTTTGGAAATAAATAATAAACAATAATTATTAATTATATTTTCACTTAGAAGTTGTGCCAATGCATTTTTTATGGTTGGATAGGAGATTTGGACTTTTCCAATCCCATAAAACATTAAAACTTAAGAATTATAATTTATAAATTATAGTTAAGCATATGATTTTTTAAGAAATTATAATTAACTATAATATATTTCTTCATAAAACCATTAGATTATATTAATTTAATGTATATACACTTCGTTGAGGTCTTATATTTAGTGTTATTTATATACTTTTATGATTTATTAAAGTATTTATAGTATTTCCAAGTGTATTTATGCATATCTTAGTTTTTCTCCAATACGCATGTGTATCCAAGGCGTATCCCGATAAATCTCTTAAAATTGCCTTTTCGATACAATTGGCATTTCTGATACTTTGAATCTTACGTCTACCATTCATTGGATGTAACTACAAAGCTCCCCATGGCAAAATCTTAATTTCGTCCTCACAAATTTGTTCTATACACCCTTCTCACAACCCTTCTAATGATGAATAAACGTCTTCCCATTAATGAAAATATATAGGTTGTGTTTGGTTGCAGTGTAAATTCATTTGCATTGAAGCAAAAGTATGGTAGTAAAAATGATTTGGCTGCAAGTTTTGATTTATTTTTGTTTCAAAATTTACCTTGATTTGCTTGGTTGCATTTAAAATGAAGTAATATAAGACCTAAAGCAGAATAAAATAAAATTCAAAATAAAATTAAACCAAAATTTGTATTTTTTTCATTTACACTCCAACCAAATACAGCAAGTACAAGAAATTTTCCAAATGCACAGCTGCAAGTGTTAAGGACCGTGTGGGGACGAAATCCCATCTTCATTAATCCATTGGTGGATATCCGTTAGGAATGACCTTCAAGCATATAAAAACGTACTAAATAGGATTAGTAGATTGCAACAGCTGTGTTGATCAGTTGTGAAACTCATGGTAACACTCCACGTCAGTCAAAAAATATATTGGGGCCTACAGTGAAATTGTTCTCCTTGCATATTTTATAACTAGTGCCAAGTTATAAACATAAACTGTATATTTTAATTTCTCCACTGCGTTCAGTTAATCCAAATTATATAAAACATAAACTGTACATTTTTATTTTATTTTTGTGGCACCATTTGTATTTGTACACACGAACGTACATTTTTATTTGAATTTTAGGCTCAACGTGATAAGAGTACAAATATAAAAATGTGTGGTATAAAATCTTATATTTTATATTAGTGGTGACCCATGCAATGTATGGGTTTTGTTGAGTGAAAGTTAAACAATAAAAATATATATAAGTACATAGTTGTTTTATATTTTAACTTTTTAATAATTAAGCTAATCAAATTTGACCCGAGTTGATCGGTTTTTTAGTATTTCCAATCAGTTTTTGTTCAACAATTTTCCAACTCGACCAAGTTATATCAGTTTCAATTTGGCCATTTGTAAACCAATTCGACCATATATATATATTAATATTAATATTAATATTTTATATTTTAAATATAATTTCTTAATACAAGAAAGTGAGAAAAATCTCATATTTCTTAATCTAAAATATTTTATATCATAAATTTATTTTTTAATAATACCGCAGTGATTTATTCAAATTTAATTTAATTTTTAAGTTTAAATCTTTTGAATAAATAAACCAAACCAAAAATTGACTCAAACTGATACAACCCAAGTTGGTAAGTTTTCACTAATGGTCCGTTGGTTTTCAGGTGTAAACTTCCAACCTGATTAGGTTGATTTGATTGGTGAAACAACCTACAACTGAACTGAACCAATCCTTGAACACTCCTAATTTTAGTTAAATTAATATATAATAATAGTTTAATCTCCAATAATGATTGAAAATAAATTTATAAGGAAAATACAATAGATATCTAATAAAAATACTAATTACAAAAATATAATAAATACTGAAAATATATTAAATTAGTAAATAAATAGTGTAATCTAAAATAATAGTTCAATCTCTAATAAATATTAATCAATAAATTATTAAATTACAACAAATACATAATCACTAAAATACATTTATAACAAAAATATTATAAATTAAATTTCAAAAGTTAAATAACAGTTGTTTAATCTATAATAATTATTGATAATTCTCTATTAAATAACAAAACAAAAAATAGATTTATAAATAATTATTGAAAACATAATGATCAAAATACAATAAATACTAATTTTATTATATATAAAAATATATAATGAATATACACTATTATTGTAAAATTATTACTAATAAATATTAATTTTTGAAAGTTATTTTCCATAATTATAATTTACAATATTATGTAGTTATTTAAATAATATTTTTATTTAAAATTTTAAATATCAATTATTTATTGAATTTAATAATCTGTAAAATTATATTTAGTACTATTATTACATAATTTCATTATTTTAACTATTTAAAAGTTATTCGTGTTAAATATTTTTTTATTTAAATATTTAAATAATATGTAAAATATTTAAAACTTTTCGTTATTTGAATTTTATTTATTTTAATTTTATTACATAATATTAAGTATTTTGTTATATAATTATTTATCTATTTTTAATGTTTGTTATTTAGGATATTTAGTTATTGAAACATTTAAATAATGTTTTATTTTTTATGTTAAATTTTTTTGAATAACATTTAAATTGAATAATTTGTGAAGTTATAATCTATACTGTTACTACATAATTTCATGATGAGTTTTATAAAATATAATAATATCAATATTTTAGGTGCCACTTTCCGTACCGTATCTTTTCCGTATTGGTCAAAAACTCTTTCCATACCATATATTTTCCGCATCATAGATTTACCCTTTACACTATACATATTTGTATTTGTATTTGTACTCTTTCAAACTTTTTTTTGGTAATAGGTACTCTTTCAAACTGAGCTGCAATGGATCCCACTAACAAGTAACTAGTTCATCCTGAATACCTTTATTGTTGGTGGATTGGTTTATTTATAACTAGTTTGAGTATGTAGTGCACGTGAATTATCATCCAAAACCATAGTTTTCTCTTTTAAATCATTATACTGGTGGCTAGAATGGTTCCAATTTGAATTCGGTTTTTAAAAATTGGTTTTCTATGTATATATATAGTGTCATGTGCCAATATTGGGTATAATTCCTGTAGATGGGAAATCCAAGATGCATTGAATATTAACATGTGATCACAAGTGAAAATCTATGATGACAGAAAGGTATGATACCAGAATGATTAAGTATACAAAACAAAGCAAAGCCAATTGAATATAGACAGCCATGAGGATTTTATTTTTCACGTACCCAAATTCATAAAATAAGGGCCTTTCCAAAAAAAAAAAAAAAGAATTCATAAAATATGGAGCTTGATTCTAATCTATTCTTGATGTGAATCCCTCTCGCCTTTTTCCCTTTGTTCGTAAGGCTTCATTTGAAAGAAGTATAAATACAAATATATAGAATGTAAAATCTTATATTTTATATTATTTGTATATATTTGCATTGTACATATTTATATTTATACTCTTTGCAAACTGAGCATAAAGGAATATTGAGTATGTCATTCCATTAGTGTATGCAAGAAATATTGATCCTAAAGTGAGATTCTTTTAAATGCCATAAAGGATAGCTTTGAAATAATTTGGTAATTTACCGAGGTTTCATGCTATGATTTCTTTGAGATTGGTGGCCTTGTCCTCTAATGCTACCGTTCAAGATTCTCATGCGGCTTTTACTTATGCTTTGCTCATTTGTCATGATTTCATTTTTTATTAACAGAAAGCCTAAAATCTGAACAACGCTCATACAAAAAATTAAGAGATAAAGTAAACTGCACTTTACTCAGAATTTTAAATTCCACTGCATACCTACAATAGTTTAAAATTCCAAACATTTCCACATAAACACCAATGCTCACTTGTATATTAGTATCAATTAATTCTGAACTAACACCTATACCAACTGTATTGTAGAGCTAAGATTTAAAATCCTTCTGTCTGTCTGTCCAATCAGATGCCACCCACAATACTCCTTGTAAGTGGTACAATAAAGGAATAAGGCCCAATCTCATTCCTTTTACTGGTGGACAACTAATACGGCCAATTTATACTGTGTATTAGATTGGGTATTAAGGGTGTATTTAGTTTGTAATTAGAATGGGAATCAAAATCGGAATGATTTATTGATAAGAATTAGAATCAATTGTGGGATTTTCATTACCATTCGCTCTCTATCTTGATTTTTTCTCTGTATCAATGCGTATTCAAAGCATGTACACATTATGTTTTTAATAATTTAAACCTTGATCACATCTTATGCTACACGGTGCAGCCAATGCACCACAGGTTTTATTTAAATTAAATGCAATGTTCGAAATTGTTGTTTTATGAGAAATATAAAACTGAGTCTTTCCTCAGAGCCCCATACAAATTTTGACAAAACCTGAACCTAACCCCAACCCATGAAGAAAGTTTACTTGTTAGGGAAAACACTTTATCTGTCCACGTTTGACAGCCTAGGCTGTCATCTTTAGACATTTTTTTCCATTGCGGTACCCTCCGAGAAGTGATCTTGTAATTGTAGGGAATTTTTTCATAAACTGATTGTCAATTGCCAGTTTTCCACCTTAACTCTCAAATACTCAAATGAAAGGAAAAATTATCATTTTCATGTTTAATGCACCATAATGGAAATGAGCCCGTGCGCTATTGCTAGTAAATGGTTGATGGTTCCATAACTAGTGACCTTTTTCCGGAACAGATTTTCCAATTACACAAACAGTAAGCATGACATAACACTTATACGTATATAGCTCCAACCATAATGATTTCTACTCAATAATGATTGTCTCTGGGCTTCAAAATTATGATTGTAATAAAAAGTAAATCGTGAAAGCATATGAATGCGTCGTGGTTTGATAGTGTAACTGTCCAAGTATTTTACCGAGCCAATGGTCCATTTGTCATTTAGATGCATTTAGTGTTCGCTCAAGCTTAATAATCCAAATTATTTATTGGATTGGAATAAATACTTTGATAAAAGATAAGACCAGGTTTGAGTTGAAATTAATATAAATTCAAAACGAATTTGAACAGATTGAATGGCCCAAATATTGAATTGGACTGATCCAAAATAGTCTAAAATATTATGGATTGGACCGGCTTCATTTCTAATGGACTCACATTAGACCAAATCCAATCCAATCAACATTCCTAAATACTTAAGGAATAGATACCTTCATCAATGACTCGCATGTTCTGATCTCTGAACTCTACATGTTGGGTTGGGTAAAGGCCACATTAACCCTAATATCTAAATCCTTGTGTAAGTAAAATTATTTAGGTTATGTTTGGTTGAAATAAAAGGTAGGTAAAGGAAGGGAAAAGGTAAGTTATCTTTAGACCTGGTACACCCTTACCTTTCTTTTAAATCCTTTTCCTTTTCTCTTCCTTTCCCTATCTTTTCTCTCAAACTAAACATAGCCTTAAGGTCCAACGAAAAGTTGATGGACTCAACAGTTTACAAAACCAAGAATATAATTGGGTCACCTATTAACGATCTGACTATTAGGTTGATCTAGTAACTCATGACATAATCTATACTATAATAAAAAGTATGACTGAGGGTGTGGAACTTTTTTTGACTAAAATTCTCACATTTGTTATTTAGTCAATCTCTAATTATGAATGTTGAAAATGTAATTTCTATTAATGCTTTTCACCTCATTCAATCCCCTTCATTAACTATTGTATTTAATTTATTAACTTTCCATTATTTCTTATTAAATCTCATATTTAAGTTAAATTTTCACTAATAAATGCTACTATTAGATCTATATACAATACTTTTAAAAATATAAACCCATATATTTTAAAACTTACTAAAAAACAAAATAATTTTTTATCCAAGTGATGATTAACCAATTCAACTATCCACATCAAATTGGCCAATCCATGAAGTCATAGTTAGATAATAAATTTTTAAATAGAAATAAATACAGAAAATTATAAAAATATAGAAAAAACATACATATTTATGATATTTTTATTGATGATGAAAATGAAATACATAATCTAAAATTAACAAAAAATGAAATTACTTTCCCTTTTGGCAGAGATCAATAATTCAACTTTTGGGTCAAATTTGTCAACCTTGAATGTCATAATTAAATAATAAAAATTAATAAAAAACAAACATAAATTAACAAAAAAAACATTTGGGCACATGTATAATATCATATGTTTACATATTAAACAAAAAAATAAGTGTAAATGACAGTATTATTTTTACACACATGGAAATAAAAGAAATTATAGAAAAAGTTGAACACATCTATAACTCCATATTTACACTACTATTAAAAATATGAATAAAACTATAGAACTTTCTTTTGACTAAAATACCCAATTTTGAATTTAATCCATATTTAATTGTGAGGTTTAAAATGTAGTTTGAACTACATATTTCACCTCATTCAATTCTCATTCTTTAAATCTTTCATTTTTTGATAAATAAACAAAAGAAAAAATACACTAAGAAGATAAAACATTACAAAAAGAAAAATTCAACCAATGATATCCAAAACTTTGTAGCCCAATATGAGGTGCTTAAGTAATCCGATCTAATTTCTATAGTCTGCATCTGATTAATAGTGAAAAACAAAAAAAAAAAACATGAATTTTATAGAAATTTTTTGATACATTATTTCTATCATTATCATTTATTACCCACGAGAAGACTAACTACATTATTGACAAGAAACTATAGCCATGTATTGGAAACACCTCTCTATAAATGATGATGACATACAAGTACGAGAGATGTTCCCAATGTGTGCAAGGTTTTAAAAGACCAAAGACATAGTTGTAAGCATAACTGCAATGCATATATGACAAGACTTAAGTTTAAAAATTTTTAAAAATAGATTAATTAAAGTTCATAAATAATAAAAAGAGCATGTTTTAGACTAAGAATTATAGTATTTACAAGCATTCAGACAACAGAAGTAACATATTTTAGGCTTTTAGCCTTAAAAAAAAACTAATCAATTAACAACCACAAACCTTTTATATTAATTGTAGTTTAGAAAACCAAATTTTTCAAATTGTTCAAATGACCAATCATATGTTTTAGATTATGAAAATTCCCCAACACTAAAGTTTTCACCACTAATGATGTTTTTTAATGAATCATCTATATAATTTATACCATATTTCTGGTTCTCCAACATTTTAGAAGAAATTAAACAACTTGGTTGGTTCAGTCCATGAAAAAAATCAAAAAGAAAAAGAAAAGAATCCATTAGGAAGAGAATTAAGAGACAAAAATTGGATAGACAATATTTTCTCGTAAATAAAATAGAAAAAATGACAAACTTAGGATGCGATATTTATAGTGACCCAAAAGTGCAGAATAACAAGGAAAAAAATCCACCTAATTTGATCAAGAATGAAGAGAGAATAATGAATATTTCTTTTCGGCTCTGATTGCATTTAACTCTTTTAAAACCGTAAGAGAAACTAGTAATTTTATTTACTCTATTAGATTTTCATTTGCCCCACAATTACCAAAGTGCCCTTCTCATACGTTTTAAACTAAAAAAATAAAAAATAAAATAATATTTTTTATTAAATAACTCAGTTTTCCTCACACCATGTGGCTTCAGGCTTACACCTCTTTCCAATAAAGGCTTAAGCTCCATACCAAAGTTATGAGGCTTAAGTCTTGAAGTAAGATATGGTAGCCTCATCTCAAGGCATTAGCTTTTTAAAACCATGGATGTGTGGTTACAATGTCATATGGATAGCAAATTTGAACGCCTTTCTAGCATCATAGATTTATCCATATGAATATTATACATTTATATTTAACACACATGTAAGTTGTGGTTAAATTGCCTTTTTTTTTTTAATATTCACAAAATGGACAAAGTCTTGTAAATTATGTTTTTTTTTGGGTAAAAAATGCATATACATATTTGGTGAGCATGGATATTAAAAAAAAGGGTTAATTGCTTTTGAGATTTGAGGAAACTACGTAGTTTCAAAAGCTACTTTGTTAACCTTTCAAATGTTAAGTTTAAAAGATAAAGCATAAAGGACAAAATTTCCCTTAGGCTCAGTTTGGAAAGAATATAAATACAAATATATACAAAATAGTACTAAATACAAGATTTTGCACTCTATATATTTGTATTTGTACTCCTTCCAAACTGAGCCTTTTGTGCATTTGCACTGTACATATTTACATTTGTATTTGGAAAGAGTACAAATACAAATTTGTAGAGTGCAAATACATATTTTGAATTATTTTGTATGTATTTGCACTATAAATATTTGTATTTGTACTCCATCCAAACTAAACCTTAATTGTTTATTTCCAAAACATTATATGCTTGAAAATGTAACCTTAATTGTTTATTTCCAAAATATTATATGCTTGAAAATGTAACCTTAATTGTTTATTTCCAAAACATTATATGCTTGAAAATGTTGTGTCCTATTGCTTCTCTTCTTCTTTGATGTCGCAAGCAGCAAGGTAAAGCTAGGATTTTTTATTGAGGGGGCAAAGCGTAATAAATATGGATAGAGGGGGGCAAAAGATAAAAAGCATAGGGGGGGGCATGACTCCCCTCTACCATCCCCGGCAAGCAGCACTGTATGAAAGCAGCCTTCTTTCTATTTCTCCTTCTCTCTTGTTTTCCTTTTCCTTCTTCCTCTCTTCTTCTTTCTCCCTTTATCTCTTCTACGCTGCTACAAGCACCATCGAACTAAAGCATTGGCTTAATCAAAATTGATTTGTTCCCATTTCTCTCATAGGAAGAGAGAGAGAGAGAAGAAGAGGAAGCATTGGTTTATTCGATCAAATTGGGAGATACGACTAGGGCTGTTTATAAGAAGGCCCAAATCGACCAACCCGGACCGACCCAGCCCGAGTTGGCTGGGTTTTCATCAGCATGGGTCGGTTTCGGGTTGTGCAAATTCCTAAACCGATGATTTAGGTCGGTTTTGGTTTTCACACAAGAAAACCGAAACCGACCAGAACCAAACCGACTTAGTTCCTAGTTCAAACATGAAGTTCCAAAGCCCATTAGGCCACCTAGTTTTTGAATGGTTGCAAGAAACTTTGGATTAGTGAATAGTGATTAATGAACAATTTTTGTGATTAACTTTTCATTTAAATTTTATCATAGGAGATGGCTGAAATGATGTTCAATTTATGACTATTTTTAAAATTAGCAAGATTTTATCACAGAGATGAACTTAGAACCGAAACCGACCCAACTCGACTCAAACCGACTAGGTCGGTTTTGCTTAACACTGGGTCAGTTTCGGTTTCTATATCAGGTAACCCGACCATGTCGGGTCAGTTGGAAAAACCGCAATAAACCGACCCAACCCGACCCGTGAACAACCCTAGATACGACGAAGAAAGGAAAGAAATGAGAGAAGATGAGGGGTAAAAATGGAATTATAAAAAATTTAAAGAGCATGTAAAGTGACCCTCCACATTTTCTTAATTAATGGCCTGTTTATATTATGTGAGGCTATCTTAAAAGGGATATGTAAGTAGTTTCTTCAATAATAAACCCTTAAACAAAAAATAAAAAATAAAAAATGCAAGTGTTAAACTTATACCATCTTAATGTTGATATATTTTTCTTTAGGCTAAGCTTGGAAGGAGTATAAATACAATTATTTATAGCGTAAATACATACAAAATAATACAAGGTTTTGCACTCTACATATTTGTATTTGTGTTCATTCCAAATTGAGCATTCTTCCAAATTAAGCATTAGGAAAGAAGTTGGGTACTACTATGATATAGAAAAGATATGATATTGAAAATACTTATGACCATTCAACCACTATCATAAATGTAGTAGCCAATCAGGTGATATTTATCAAAATTTATGGGCCATATATTTTCCACATCATAGATTTTCCCTAGATTTAAATCTTAATTTTTAAAATTATGATAAAGTAATGACCCCAGTGAGTTGTTGAAAATCAGCTTTTTTTTCTGAAATCAGGACAGTTATTTTTACCAATTTATTTAGAAATTTAAAAACAGACGATCCAAAAAACCGGAATGGCAACCGGTTCGTGGTTTAACGGTATCCGGTCCGGTTTGAGAATGGCTACACTGGTCTAGAGACTAGGAGGACCAGTCGACTAGCGGACCAGGGGATAGAATTTTATCCACGACCTTTCCCACACGAGGAAAAAGCCACGTGCAGACACGGACAATTTGGCATGTCAATGGTGTTGTCGGCAAAGCCTTATCACGTGACGGTGAAAGGCAAGCGGAGATCACGCTGTATCGACGCTCCAATCCTCGATTGCAACGATCACAAACAACCAAACTGCCGAAAGCATCCAACCTATTCTTCTTCCTTTGAAGAAAGGAAAGAAAAAAACGAGGAAGAAAAAGGAAACCAAAAAGCTGAAGCAGAATAATCCAAACAGAACCAGAAAAAAAGGCATTTTCTCCAGCTCCACCTCTACGGTCTACCACCTTCGGAGTTTTCTCTCTCATCATATTTATTAGTATCCGTACACGGCTTTGGATCGCTGTTGCTACTTCATTAGAAGCGGATATGTTAATCCGTCAATTTTCTATAGCTGGTGCGCGATCTCTGTTCGAGGAAATGGATGAATGAAGCTTCTCTTGGTATTGGTAATGACCTATCTCAATTGCTCCGGTTCGAGTTTCGTAGCATCGGATATGGTTGGTTGAAGCTAAGGTAGAAGCTCTACAAGTTAATTAAGATTTTTGATTTTGCTGGGTGGTTCTGATTTCTTGAGCATTTGCGGAACAATGTCGTTCTTTGTGGGGTTGTTTTTCGGAATTGCTCTCGGTGTTGGCCTGATCGTGGCTTTTGTCCATTCCGAGAATATCCGTTCAAAACGCCGCTCTGAATTGGTATGTAATTTGGATCCTCCGTGCAGCATTTTGAATTTTTGTTTTGCTTTTTTTTTTTTTTTCTTTGGGTTGATATTTGTTTGTTTTTTTTTCCTGCCTATTGTAGGCGACAACGGTGGCGGCTTTCTCGAAGATGACAGTGGCAGATTCGAGGAAGATTCTTCCAGCGGAACATTACCCTTCGTGGGTTGTTTTCTCACAGCGACAGAAGTTGAGTTTTAGTTGTAATTTTGTTTTGCTTCATCTATTTTTTGCTACTTCTTTGTGGACCGATGTTCTCTTTTTTTCCCCTTTACAGTTAACTTGGCTTAACCTTCAGCTTACGAAGATATGGCCATATGTCAACGAGGTGGTTTTCTTGCCTGTACTGGAGTTTCTGTTGTATTTGTTGGTATGGAATTAAAAATTCTTTTGATGACATGACGTGATTCATTGTTTTTATGTGGTGATGCAGGCGGCATTTGAGCTGATAAGAAATTCTGTTGAGCCAGTTCTCGAGCAATATAGACCGTCCATCTTAGCTTCTCTTAAATTTTCAAAGTTGACTCTAGGTACTGTGGCTCCACAGTTTACAGGTTAGTCTGATTTGTTGCGTTATAGCTTCTATTTAGACTCTTAGAGTATCATTTGCTGCACCATTCAGGTGGTAAAGTTTGAGTATATTGTCTTTTATATATGTTGTCTTATATTCTCATGTCTACTTCTTCATCTCGTTATACATTCCTAGGGTGCTTAACCTTCAAAAGATTGCTTTGGTTATATCTATCTAGGATATCCACTAGGTTTGGTGTCAGTGATGTAACTAATATGTTTTTTTCATACTAATAAAAGAAATTTTATTGAAAACAGAAAAATGTTATGCTTATTAGTCATTGCAATTTTGCAAATTGCAAGAAGAAACAATGCGACATTCTCATATTCCATTGCTTGAGAGGAAAAGCTTCAGTTTCAGGAGTGGTGATATTATGGATTTTCCTTTTATAATTATCCTTTATGTATTTTCTAAGCTTGGTGTAGTTCCATGCCCACGAAAAAAATCAATGCATATGAATCCCTAGTAAGTTACATCAAGATAGTTTGATGTTGAAGTCCCATTATTGAGTGCAACTTGATGTTGGCTGCATTTATGGCTTCCTTACTGCTGCAGCAAACTTTAGCTTGCTGCTCTTTGGAGTGTCTAGTAGTTACAAGTTACAAAATGTCAAGCCTGGAAATTTCCACATATACTGATGCAACAGCTGGTCAGACTTTCATATTTAGCCATAACAAATTGTGAACTGGAGCTTTGGATAAGATATCACAGGCTTGAGCTGTCCTAACTGCTCAGTGTGAGTAAGAAAAATAGGCACTGAGAAACTGATGTATTCTTTAATTCTTTTGAGAAATTTGAATGTCAAATAATGCTTCTGTGATCAAAGATGGCGAAGGCCTTTGAATGCTATCAAATGACAGATGGGATATTTGGCTATTAGATACTAAGGTAAGACTGCAAGTTTTGGATTATGAGATTTAAGATAGTGAACCCTTCAAAACTTTGTTATAAGGTGTCAACATTTAGGATGGGGCAATAACCTGGCTACTAGAAATTGCATAAGCAAGTTGCCATGTGTTTCTCTAGAGTTGAACCTTTAGATTAAATTTAGCTACAAGCATAGTTGTAGTGTGACAAATTGTTTGGTGGGGGATTATGCTTTGCTATACTGAATTTAATTTGGATTTATAGTAAAATTTTTGAAATTCAGCTATACTTGGGACAATATCACTAAATTGAATTGTTCACAAGGATTTTTTATTGATAAAAGTGAGAAAGAACGTGAGTTATATATGGTATTAGCTGTGGACAGAACCACAGAAAAGATAAAAGGTTTGTTTTATGGTTTTTCTGCATTCATTTGAAGCCTCTTGCAGAAGTGGGATATCCACTTCATATGGTATTTTCTACCATATTGTATTTCCTGCCTCTCCAAGTAGTTTGGAGGGTAGGGCTACTATGTATATTATACTTTCTATTCCCAACAAAATTTACTGTTAATGTAGTTAAAGAATTTTGCTAATGTCATGGGGTCTTCCCTTGTTTAGATTTATTTTAGTGAGCATGATCCTTTGTAGGATGCTGATTTGGGCAGAGGGAGGGAGTAGTTAGTCTGCTCAAATCATTCTTATTCAACTTTACATAAGAAATTCATTGGGATTATGGGATTATGTGCATTGTCGGGGCACTGAGCATTGTGAGAATGAGATACCTGGTCATCCATTAACCCACCTTTTCTGCCTAATCTGTCTTTACATGCACTATATGCATGTGACATCTTGTATGTATAATTGGTTGTATAAAATTGTAGCATAAAACATGAAGCTTAAGTTTTCTTTCTTATTCTATTCTGTGAAAGAGCTTAGTGATTTCTGAAGAAGTTGGTCCTGAAGCTCATATAACCTGTTGCTATTCTTCAGGAGTTTCAATTATTGAAGATGGAAGTGATGGCATTACCATGGAATTGGAGTTGCAGTGGGATGGAAACCCAAGTATCATACTTGATATCAAGACTTTACTTGGAGTGGCACTACCAGTGCAGGTACATATAAATTATTGATTACATCTTCTTGAAGGTTGTATTATTGTAAAAGCTGTTCTTTATGCTTTATCTTTACCCTTAGAAATTGTTGAAAGAAAAAAATTTCCTTACCAAAGATTTTTTTTTTGAGAAAAAGGGTAAAGTAATATATTAGACAAAAAGCATAAACCAAATCTGCACAACAAGGAGCTGTGCAGTGCCCAATCAAAAGCTGTACATCAACTAAAATGCTTACCCTGTATGCATATATACAAAAAGAGCTCTATCAATACGAAAAGAGATATAAGATCTATTCCTAAAAAGTTTATGAGATCCAATACATCCTACCCCAAAAACCTTTACATAAAATTTCCTCTGAAACATACACATTTTCAAACATTCTTTTGTTTCCTTCTGTCCATATTGTCCAGATCACTAAAGCTGGCCCTACTCTCAAATGACCTTTCCTTCTTTAGAGTGACCCTTCAAATGCCAACTCTGAAGCACTGCTAGCACATTGTCTGGGAAACAAAACTGAGCTTCAAACAGCCCCAAAAACTTTGTCCAAAGGAGGCGAGCAACTCTGCAATGGATCAGTAAATGATCTGAGTCTTCAGATGCTTCCCCACACATTATGCACTTGCTAGGCAGCACACTCATCCCTCTTCTGGCCAAAACCTCTGCAGTCAAATATTTGCCCGACGCTGACACCCATAATAAAAAAGCAGCTTTTGGAGGGGTTGCTGGTTTCCATACTACAGCTTCTGGGAAACCCACCACCTCCACCTTCATGAGTTTATTATAGAAAGATCTCATTGTAAAAAAAACTTCTTTACCCCACTTCCAAATTCTCATATCTCTACCTGTAGAGCCAGGAGTTATATCAGATAGATGCTGCATCAGCTCCATCCACTGCCCGATGTCCCAATTGTTTAAATTCCTTCTAAACACTGGACACCAAACTGCAATATTTCCTACCCGAGCAAAAGCCTCTGCAACCATACAGTCTTTGTTTTAAGCAATCTCATAAAGGATGGGGAAACTCTGATAAAGAGGCTGATTCCCACACCAAATACCAGTCCAGAATTTGATTCTTGTGCCATCATCCCACTGTGTATCTATTTCCTTTCCTGAATTCGTCCAACGCTTTTTGAATTACTCTCCATATAGCACACCCACGAGACATTCTTGTCACTGCTGGCTCCCATTGTGAAAAACCTGCTCCGTACTTAGCTAGAATAATCCTTCTCCATAATTCATCAGGCTGTTCATTCCACCTCCAAAGCCACTTGGCAAGACAGACTGGATTAAATTTTCTCAGCTTCCTCACCCCCAATCCCCCTGCTTTCTTTGGGCTACACACTTTGTTCCACTTGACCAGGTGCAATTAACTTATGCTTCCATCCTTCCCACAGAAAATCACGCATTTTCTTTTCAACTACCTTAGCCATGCTAGCTGGAATAAGGAACAAAGAATGTAGGTAAGTGGGAAGAGAGGAGAGGACACTTTTAATCAACACCACCTTTCCTCCCTTTGACAGGTATCTTCCTTTCCAAGAAGCCAACCTCCTCTCCACCCTTTCCACTATAGGCCAAATTTTTCTTAGTGTTACATTTCTCTCCTGAAGGCATCCACAAATACCTAGTGGGCAGCTTTCCCAGTTTGCAACCCACACTCACCGCCAACTGCTCCACATTTGCTCCTTCCCCAAATGGCATAAGTTCACTCTTATGAAGATTAATCTTTTTTTTTTTTTTTGATTGGAAACAGTAACTTTCATCAATTTGTTAGGAAACTTAGTACAAACTGTCACCTTCAAAAGGAAGGTGACCCCTCATCAAATTACAACCAGGCCCAAAAAAGGTTCTACCTACTACTTTTTTTTTATCAATCTACTAACTCCTTGCTTTGCTAAAGTATTGGCCATTGCATTGGCTGGTCTCCTAGTCCATTTAAATCTGACTTCAAGCTCCCTTGTTAGTTGCATAATCTCCCTTACAGGTTGTCTAAGGGACTAGGCACCTAAGCTGCTTATTTGCATCCTTCCTCTTACCAGTTTCAATATCTTTCTACTTCCAACTACTGAAAAACCAGCTGTTTAGCCAGCTTGAGCCCCTATAGGAGTGCTAGAACTTCTGTTCTAAAAGGGACCAGCTCTTGTGAAGATTAGTCTTGAGGCCAGAAACAACTTCAAACCAAGGTTTAAAATATCGTAATGTATCAGCCCGTATTGGCCGATACGTACCATTCCGATAAGAACCCGATACATGGAACGTGCATAAATTATTTGTTCCATTTCTTTTCGTATGTATCGGCCGGTACGGGCCCATATCGGTCTGTTTCGGATATGTATCGCTCAATACGAGCCCGAAATAGGCCGATACAATCCGAATCGTTTTGGTTCCCCTTCTTCCATTAATTTGGTTAATGTATATTTAATACCAAATCTCTCTCACTAATGTAGTTTCATACTCCTATCTTTATTTCTAGCTTCTCCATTAATTAGTCCTATATTTAAAGCATATTTAAATTCAAATTTGAATTTTAGTACCTAATTCTAATTCTCTCATTAATTTGATTAATTAATGATCCTCTCTCTCATTAATTTCGTTTTGTTAGTATAAAAACTACAAATATTAACAGTAGGAGAGAAGGAAGAGCGTTGGAAGCTGAAATAGGAGTTGCAGGAAATCATAAGGAAAGAGGAGATAAGTTGGAGACAAAAGTCTAGGTGTAAGTGGATGAAGGAGGGAGATGGGAATGCCAATTTTTTTCATACCTTAGCAAATGGAAGGAAGAGGAAGAATTTTGTGGGGAGGCTGGAATGGAAACAGGAAGTGATTACAAGTGAGGAGGAGATATCAAGAGCCTTTGTGGAGCATTTCAAATCCATTTATGACAGCCCAAGAAGAGAGAGAGAAAAAAATTATGACCTTGATTGGCTACCTAGGAATAGGGTTTTGATAGATCAACTAGAAAAGAATTTCGAAGTCCAAGAAGTAAAATATGCTATTTTTTCAATGGAAAGATCTAAAGCCCTAGGCCCAGATGGTTTCACGGTGGCCTTTTACCAAGATTGTTGGGATATTATAGGTGGTGATCTAATGGAGGTCTTCTTGGAATTCTTTGAGAGAGGTAAGATAAATTCAGGTGCCAATGCTACTTTCATAGCTTTGATTCCTAAAAAGATAAATGCAAACCACCCAAAGGATTTTAGGCCCATAAGCCTAATTGGGAGTATGTATAAGGTAATCTCAAAGGTCTTGGCAGAAAGAATAAAAAAGGTACTACCATCCTTGATTTCTCCGAACCTAGGGGATTTTGTGTCAGGAAGACAAATTATTGATTAGATCCTTATTGCCAATGAATGTGTGGATTACAGAAAAAGATAAGGAGAAAATGGTCTGATTTGCAAACTAGATTTGGAAAAGGCCTATGATTTGGTAGACTGAGACTTTTTACTGGAAGTATTGAGCATTAGAGAATTTGGAGGAAGGTGGTGCATATGGGTTAAGGGTTGTATCTGTTCTTGTCACTACTCCATTCTAGTAAATGGGGTAGCCAAGGATTTCTTCCCAGTAAAGAGAGGTTTAAGACAAGGGGGCCCTCTTTCTCCTTTCCTTTTCACCCTAATAGTTGATGTGTTGAGTATCCAGATTACTAGAGCCAATGCTAGATTCTCTTTGCTGATGACTTAGAGGGTGGAGAGTAAGGAGGGAGGAAATAGTTGTAACCCACCTCCAATTTGCTGATGACTTGATTCTCTTTTGTGAAGGAGATCCGAAGGAGTTGGAAAATTTAAAGGTTTTGGTAGAGAATTTTGAAAAGGTCTCCAACTTGAGAGTAAATTGGAATAAAAGTTGTGTAGCTGGAATTAATAGGCAAGAAGTTCAGGTGCCACCGTTGGCTAGATCTCTAGGTTGTGAGGTAAGTGATTGGCCTCTTAAGTATTTAGGCTTACCTTTGGGAGGAAACCTGAGGTCTGTTAGCTTTTGGTACCCAGTCTTGGAAGATTCTCAAAAAGACTAGCGGGTTGGAAAAGGAACTACATCTCTTTAGGGGGTAGAATCACTCTAATTAAGTCAACACTATTTGCTAGTGTATTTTTTGTCTACCTTCAAATTGCCTGTTAAGATTGCAAACCAGATTGAAAAAAATAACGAGAGATTTTCTGTGGGACCTGGAGATACCAAAAAGGATCATAGGGTAAAATGGGAAGTGATGTCTAGAAAGAAAGACAAAGGGGGTTTAGGGATCAGAAATATTAGAATAAGAAATGCAACTTTGTTAGGCAAATGGTTATGGAGGTTTTCTAAGGAGCAAGAGAGTCTATGGCATAGGGTGATAAGAAGTATTCATGAAATGACAACAAATGGATGGGACACTGGACTCAACCCAAGGGCTTCATGGTTTTCCCTGTGGAAAGATATTGTTGGTATCTTAACTATCTTCTCTCCTTTCATCAGGTATGATGCTTGCATGGGTAATAAGATTCTTTTTTGGGAGGACTTGTGGATTGGGGAATCTCCCCTTGAGGATAGATTCCCAAACCTATATTCCCTTTCTTTGAAAAAATCTCAAATTTTCTCTTCTTTTCGTGCTTCTGGGGATTCTTAGGATTTGGGACTAAGGGGAGGTTTGAGGGACTCAGAAGTGGATTTAGCAAATGCTATTTTTCTCTTCTAAGTTCAGTTTTTCTAGACCACTCTTCTCTGGACAGAAACTTCTACAGGTAGTTTTTCTTGTTCTTCGTTTTTCAATGCTATGGTCCTTCCTTCTCACCCGGTTTCCTCTTTTCCTGTTAAAGAAGTTTGGAGCGCTCCGGTACCCCCAAAAGTAAGGGCTTTTTGTTGGGAAGTGGTTCTCCAAAAAATCAATACCTTGGAAGTGCTTCAAAGAAAGAGACCAAATTGGTGCTTGTCACCTCATGTCTGTAGCCTTTGCTTGAGGAGTGGTGAGACGGTGAATCACCTATTAATTTCTTGTCCTTTTAGTGCTCTAATTTGGGATTGGTTCTCCTCTCTCTTTGATTGTAGGTGGACTCCTCCCACAAGTGTAGAGGATTTATTTGACCCTAGCTTTTTCCAACAACCAAAGAAGAAAGGAAGGGTGATGTGGAGAACAACGAGGGCAGCTATCTTGTGGGTAGTGTGGGAAGAGAGAAACAATAGGATTTTCCAAGGGAAAGAAAAATCAGCTCTTGAAGTTATTGAAGGGATCACCATCAAGGTAGTGCATTGGCTGAAAACTCTTGACTTGTTCAAGGATGTCTCTATAGATAATTTGATTAGAGGTTGGAGTATTTTAGCAAGGTCTTCTACTTCATCACCTACCATACAAGCAGTTTGGTCCCCTCCTTTGCAGTGTAACGTCAAACTGAACTTTGATGGCAGCTCTATTGGGAACCCCAGACCTTCTGAAATAGGGGGTGTGTTTAGAGATGCAGAAGGAAAAATCCTAGCTTTGTATTCTGGTCCAATAGGTTTGGGGGACTCGCTTAGAGCTGAAGTTTTGGCGCTCCTCCAGGGGCTCAGATGGGCCCAACAATTGGGTTTTCAACAGTTAGAAGTGGAGGGGGATTCAAAATTAGTAGTAGGTTGGCTGCAATCAAATAGTTTGGGAACGTGGTCCCTTAGACAAACAGTTAGAAGTGGAGGGGGATTCAAAATTAGTAGTAGGTTGGCTGCAATCAAATAGTTTGGGAACGTGGTCCCTTAGACAACATGTAAGGGAATTATTGAGCCTCACAAGGGAGCTGGGTGCAAAAGTGTATTGGTCTAGGAGGTCAGCAAATGCTTTAGCTGACAACCTAGCAAAACAAGGGGTGAATTGGGAGGTTTTGTTTTGTGCAGTGTTGTAAGATATTTGTTATTCAGGGGTCACCTTTTATTTTGGAAGGTGACAGTTGTTTCTTCTGGTTTTATCTAATGAAAGTTACCGTTTCCTATCGAAAAAAAAACTACAAATATTAACAATAGAAAGACTTGAACCTTGGCCACTAGATTTTAACGCCCATAACTTTGCCACTAAGCCACTCCGATTTGTTTGTTACAATTATATACATTTTTAGTTTTAAGTAAATTTCATCTTTTTCTTAGTGGTGCTTATTAATAAATGCTGAAATTAATTATTAAAATTTATATACTAATAAATATTAAGAAATTATATTGATTATTTGAAAATTAATGTATATACATTCACATTTTAGTTATCCCATCATTTTTCAATGGTTATTAATTATATCTTGATGTGTCACATTTTATATAAACATTAAATTATGGTTTTTTACATTTAAATGACTTATTTACAATCATATAAAACTTGTAAGTATTGTTACTAATATATTTTTATGATTTATTTGTATTTTCTATCATATTTTTTGCGTATCTTGATTTTTTGTCCGTATCTATGCGTATCTAAAATGTATCCCTATACGTTTCTTAAAATTGTCTTTCCGATACACCTTGTGTTTCCGATACTTTAAACCTTGCTTCAAACCATGTGAGAATCACATGGATGGCTTCCATCTTCTCCTTAGATGCATCAGCAAAGAATAGAGTGCCGTTTGCATATTGTAGTACTGCCACTCCTTCCTCCTCATCCACACTGAAACCCTCCACAAAGCCTCCATCAACTGTCCTCTGCACCATCCTACTCAAAGCCTCTGCTACACAAATGAACAATAGGGAGGAAAGGGGGTCCCCCTGTCTCAGGCCCTCTCGAGCTGAGCATTCTCCCAATTGATTTCCCATTTAACACAATTGAAAAGCTAACTTTCGTTATGCACACTTTCATCCAATTCTTCCACTTTCTGCCAAAATTAAATCTCTCCAGCATATAGTCCAAAACGCCCCAATTTACATGATTGTAGGTCTTTTCCAAATCAACTTTTAACAGCACCCCTGCAACTCCATTTCTCAATCTTGAATCTAACAGCTCATTTTCCACTAAAACCCCATCCATAACCTGTCTCCCGTCCACAAAAGTGTTCTGACTTTCCAAGATTAAAGATCCTATGACTTTACTTGGCCTCTTAGCCAGTACTTTTGATAATATCTTGTAAACGCTTCCTACCAAACTGATCTGCCTAAAGTCTCTCAATCTTTGCTCCTTTCTTTTTTGGGATTAGAGATATGAAGGTGGAATTTAGGCTTATTTCTAGTGCACCATTAAAGTGAAACCTTCAAAGGCCTTCATCAAATCTCCCCCTATAAAACTCCATCTTCTCCAAGGATTTGTGTAAAACACAATCTTTTTTGATATGTAACTGATAAAATTTTATTAAGGTATGCATAAGAAGGATTTAAAACATTGTGCCATGCACCATTTTAGGGTAGCTAGCCATCCAGATTAGTATCTTAACTATATTTACAAATCCCCCTTCCCCTAAGGGAATTATACCCCAACACATTCGGTTTCTGTTTACCTCCTATTTTGCAAGCCTATCAGATATGTTCTTGGCTGATCCTTGTTAGAATAATGTTAAAATAACTTAGTTGCAGTTGTTAGGGCCTGTTTGGCCAATTAAAGTGTTTTTTATTTCGTTTTTTTTTTTTTTTGTTATGTCTGTTATTGTACTCAGGGGCACAAGGATCTTTTTCCTTGTTATTTTTGTCGCCTTATATATAGTAAAATAAACACTGGTGCTGCCAGTACTGTTACATTGCAAACCTTCTCTCTTTTCTTCTTCTTCTCTTCTCTTCTCTCCTCTTCCACTTATCTCTGGCCGGCTACACTGTCAAGATCGTATCAGAGCGGGGAGAGTAGGGTTGAGGAGAAACAAGCGACGACTCAGATTCAACTACCTCCTTTACCCGATCCTCCTCCGTTTCGGGTTTTCCATCGTCGTTATAAGAGCCAACAGAGTTCAAGAGCCGTGGAGCCAGACACTATGCAACCAACATCATCGGATTCACCCGAGGCAAATCCGTCTCATCAGCCAGGTACACTTGCTCCCATTGCTCCTTTAAATGTTGATTCACATGTCCCCAATGATCTTAATATTTCTATTGCTAAGAGAAAGGGTGTTAGATCTTGTACCACTAATCATCCTATCTCTAACTTTGTGTCCTATGAGCATGTTTCACCCTCGTACCGTGCCTTCCTCTCCTCTGTGGACAGTGTTCCCATCCCTAAGACCGTGGCAAAAGCTTTGTCAAAACCTGAATGGACAGATGCAATGCAGGAAGAAATTGATGCCTTACATAAAAATGGTACGTGGGAGTTGGTAGATCTTCCTGAGGGGAAGGAACCAGTGGGGTGCAAGTGGGTGTTCATAGTGAAACACAAAGCTGATGGAACTATTGAAAGGTACAAGGCTAGACTGGTAGCAAGAGGCTTCACACAGGTATATGGAGTGGACTATGCAGAGACTTTTGCCCCTGTAGCGAAGATGAACTCCATCCGGATTCTCCTTTCCTTGGTAGCAAATATTGACTGGGATCTTCACCAATTGGACATCAAGAATGCCTTCTTGAATGGTGACTTGGAAGAGGAGGTGTACATGACCCAACCCCCAGGGTTCTGTGCCAGAGGCAGTGAACAAAAGGTGTGCAGGTTGAAAAAGTCTCTATATGGATTGAAACAATCACCTCGGGCTTGGTTTAGTAAGTTCCATGTAGCAGTCTAACAAATGGGATTCAAACAATGCTAATCAGATCATACCTTGTTTGTAAAAAGAGGTGAAGGTAAAATTGCAGCTCTTATTGTGTATGTGGATGACATAGTGATCACAGGAGATTGGGAGGCTGAAATCCAGAGACTAAAAAAATTCTTAGCCACTAAATTTGAGGTGAAGGATCTAGGCTCCTTACGATACTTCGTTGGAATTGAAGTTGCCCGCTCTCACAAGGGCATCTTTATTTCCCAACGGAAGTATGTACTAGATCTACTAGAAGATAGAGGCAAGTTGGGGGTAAAACCATCTGATTCACCTATTGAACCTAATCACCATCTGGGAGACAGTCAGGGAGAGTTTTTGAAAGATGTAAAGATGTTCCAGAGACTTGGGGGGAGACTTCTGTATTTGTCTATGACCAGGCCTGATATTGCCTATGTAGTGGGTGTCCTTAGTCAATTCATGCACAGCCCGATGACAACTAACTTTGAAGCTGCAGAGAGGATCTTGAGATATCTCAAGAAGTTTCCTGGGGCTGGTTTGTTGTTCCAGAAACACAGTCACTTAAAAGTGGAAGTATATACTGATGCAGATTGGGCAGGAGCAGTCAATGACCGAAAGTCCACCAGTGGTTATTGTGCCTTTGTAGGAGGAAACCTTGTCACATGGAGAAGCAAAAAACAAAGTGTGGTGGCTAGATCTGGTGCTGAAGCAGAATATAGAGCGATGGCTCATGGGGTTGCGGAAATCATGTGGATAAGAAATCTGTTAGGTGAACTGGGTTTCACAGTAAGCAATCCTACGTCACTCTACTGTGACAATAAAGCTGCCATCAATATTGCTGCTAATCCAGTTCTGCATGATAGGATGAAACACATTGAAGTGGACAAGCATTTTATCAGAGAGAAACTTGAAAGTGGAGAAGTGTGCACACCATATGTCAGCTCGGAAGAGCAATTTGCAGATATCTTCACCAAAGGTCTTCATCATGTGTGGCACAAAGATTTGTGTGACAAGTTGGGCATGATTGACATCTATGCTCCAACTTGAGGGGGAGTGTTGGAATAATGTTAAACTAACTTAGTTGCAGTTGTTAGGGCCTGTTTGGCTAATTAAAGTGTTTTTTATTTCGTTTTTTTATTTTTGTCTTTCTATTATTGTACTCAGGGGCACAAGGGTCTTTTCCCTTGTTATTTCTGTCGCCCTATATATAGTAAAATAAACATTGGCGCCACCAGTACTGTTACATTGCAAACCTTCTCTCTTCTCTCCTCTCTTCTCTTCTCTTCTTCTCTTCTCTTCTCTCCTCTTCCACTTATCTCTGGCCGGCTACACTGTCAAGAATCCTGAAGTTCATCTATAAGGTAAGTAAGAAGATTATTTGAAAAGCTGGTGGCCTGATTTGAATGGACGTACCGATCATCTATTGGCATGGTTGAGCCTCTAGCTAGACAAGGAACAATAGAATTTGCTGATAACAGTTTCAAATAAATGCCTTGTGAAAAAAGTAGAAGAAGCTGAAAGGTTTCGACAGTAGAGAAGAAGAGAGGAGAAGAAAAGAGAGTGGAATATTGCCAGAATTGAATAGTTCTGGCCGCCAGCCCCTCTTGATTTATATGCTTAAAATAAAAGAATGGAAGATTACATGAATACCCTTAGTAGGGCGGCTACTTTAAGTAGCTGAATAGTCACAACTTAAAATAACATAAGCTAATGTGCCTAAGGCCCAATTACTTCCTAACTTAACAACTTAAAATTAAAAATAAAAGGCTGGGCCCAATAACTTAAAATCGGCCCAACTCAACACTCCCCCTCAAGTTGGGAGTAAATGTCACACATCCCTAACTTGCATAGATCATGCTCCAGCTTGTTCCTTGCAACACTTTTTGTAAGAACATCAGCAAGCTGCAAATCAAAAGCAATGTATGGGAGACAAACTTCCCCTGAAGTCACCCTTTCTCTTATGAAATGTCTGTCCACTTCAATGTGCTTTGTCCTGTCATGTTAAACTGGGTTGTGGGCAATGCTAATTGCTTCCTGATTATCACAGTACATCATCATAAGTTCTTCTGCCTCAACACCAATCTCTCTTAACAAGGAACGGATCCAGAGAAGCTCTAAAACTCCATGTGCCATGGCTTTGTATTCAACTTCTGCACTTGACCTTGACACAACTGTCCGTTTCTTACTTTTCCACGAGACAAGATTACTCCCAACAAGAGTGCAAACTCTTGATGTAGATCTCCCGTCATCAAGGCATCCTGCTCAGTCAACATCTGTATAAGCCTCCAACTTCAACTGTCCATGGTCAGCAAAAAGTATGCCTCTGCTTGGGTGTCCCTTCAAATAAGCAAGAATCCTGTCAATAGCCTCCCAATGTTGGACTCGTGGGGCATGCATGTATTGGCTCACCACATTCATTGCATAGGAGATGCCTGGTCTTGTCATACATAAATATAGTAGCCGGCCCACAAGTATCTGATATCTCCCAATGTCCTTTACCAGCTCATCTTCTGATGCATTAATTCTGTGATTCTGATCAATAGTACTGGTTGCCTTTGTTCCAAGTTTCCCTGTTTCTTGTAAAAGGTTCAGAACATACTTCCTCTAAGAAATGAAAATTCCATGCTTTGATCTTGCAACCTCAATGCTCAAGAAATACATCAGCTCCCCAAGACCCTTGATTTCAAATTCTCTGTGCAGATTCTTCTTCAAACTGGCAATCTCACTCAGGTAATTTCCTATAACTACAATATCATCCACATAAACAATCAGAACTGACACCAAGGACCCCCTCTGCTTCACAAACAAAGTATGGTCTGATTGAGTCTGAGTGTAGCCAAAAGCAATCAAGGCCTTCCTAAACTTGTTAAACCATGCTCTGGGAGACTGTTTTAAACCATAAAGTGACTTTTTCAATTTGCATAACTTCCCCTTTCAACATCATTATAGAAACCGGTAGGAAGATCCATATACACTTCTTCTTGCAAATCCCCATTCAAAAAAGCATTTTTTACATCAAGTTAGAAAAGGGGCCAAGAGTGTAGCAATAAGAGGGAGAAGGATCCGAACAGAAGTCATCTTTGCAACTGGTGCAAAGGTCTCTAAGTAATCAATGCCATAGGTTTGAATGTACCCTTTTGCAACCAGTTTGGCCTTGTACCTTTCTATACTTCCATTTGCCTTGTATTTAATTGTATAAACCCATTTGCATCCAACAATCTCATTGCTTTTAGTAGATCCACAATCTCCCATATCTGATTCTTAATTAAGGTTTCCATCTCTTTCTGCATAGCTGTCTTCCACTCAGGTTTAGAGAGAGCCTCACTGACACCCTTGGGTATAGACACAGAGTCAAGGGAAGAAAGGAAAGCACGATAAGAAGGAGAAAGTCCACTGTAGGATAGGTACTGTGTGATATAATGAGCAATACACTTTCTCTTCCCTTTTCTGATTGCAATAGGAAGGTCCAGGTCATCTGTAATGGGATTAGTAGAACCAATAAAAACTGAAACATTAGAGGGATCAAGAAGAATACCTGAGTCCATGTCAGCCAAATCTGGAGTCTCCAAGGAACCGATAGGAAGTGATGTGGGTTCTGCTACAATGGAATCAACCTCTTTATGAAGTCGTAGGTGCTGTTGTGAGTAACACTGAGAAGCAAGATGCAAGGGAGGTGGTAAGATATGTAACAAAGGAGGATCAGACACAGGGATTGGAACTGGAAGAGGAATAGACTGCTCACTCATTTCCCCAAAACACTCCTCCTGAGAAGAATCCTTCGAGAAAAAGGATGTGGACTAAAAAAAGGTGACATCCATAGTAACATACCGACTCCTAGAGACGGGGTTATAGCAGTAGTACCCTTTTTGATTTTCTGCATATCCAAGAAAATCACACTTCTTTGCCTTTGGATTGAGTTTCGAGCGATGAGGACCAAGAACATGTGCAAAGCAAACACGACCAAAAACCTTGAGAGGGATGTGGAACATCTCCCCCTCATGAAAAAAGAGGCTGAATGGAGTACTGAATCCAAGTACACGAGAGGGCACCCTGTTAATCAGGAAAACTGATGTGAGAACTGCATCACCCCAAAACCAAATTGGAACAATGGATGTGATCATCATGCTTCTTGCAATTTCAACAATGTGTCTGTTCTTCCTCTCTGTAACACCATTCTGCTGTGGACTGTAAAAACAACTGCTCTGATGGATAACTCCATATTCTAACAGATACAAAGCAAGGTTCTTCTCAAAATATTCCTTTTAATTGTCTGACTTGAACACCTTCACTCGTACCCCAAACTGTTAGGACCATTTGATGAAACTGCTGAACCAAGGACGATACCTCATCATGGGATCTCATAAAGTAAATCCAAGAATACCAAGAAAAATCATCCACAAATAAAAAAAATATTGGTAGCCACCCATAGAAGGAACATGGTATGGTCCCTACACATCAGTATGAATAACATCAAAAGCAAATGAACACCTTTTATTACTAGCTTTAAATGAATGTCTACAATGTTTTCCTAGCTGACAACTTTCACACTCTAAGCTAGACAAATTAACAGACTCAAATAACTCTAGAAACAAGAAACACAAAGAAGGAAAAGATAAATGTTCCAAACGATTATGCCAAAGCATAAACTGACTCACAGACTCTAACTCAAAATCCCTGCTAACATGATGACTTTGATGATGAGGAAGCGCATCCAGGAGGTAGATTCCATTCACCTCACGACCACTCCCAATCGTCCTCTTTGAAACCAGATCCTGCAAAACACAATGGCTAGGAGAAAAAATCACTAAGTAATTCAAGTTCTTAGTCAAACTACTAACAAATAACAAGTTAGTACTCAGTCTGGGAACATGAAGGACAGAGGGTAGGGAAATGGAATCAATAATCTTGACAGACCCCTTCCTAGCAATGGGAACATGAGATCCATCGGCTTGGTAAAAAGAAAAAATAGTGGAACTATGGGTCATGTGCTCTGAGGCTCCAGAATCTATAATCCAAGGAGGTCCCTCCTTACCTGTAGTAGAAACATAGTTTGTAGTGGCATGTGAACTACCTGTATGAGCAATGGAAGTAGAATGTCCACCACCAGAACCACCTGTACCTAGTCCACCTGTTACTGGATTAGGGCAGACTGTATCTCGCTGATTTAGTAACTACCCATATCTCTCAAGTTCGGCCCTCACTGCAACAACTACAACATACTCCAAAGTAGCTATAGTAGGGGGGCCAGGTAAGTCACCAGTGATTGCCATGTTAGCATTTCCCTTCTTGTTTTTGAGTCTATTCGGCACAAGGTGAGGATGAAGCTTCAAGTAGGTATCTCTTGTGTGTTTAGGCTTCTTACAATAGTCATAAATAAGATCCTTCTTATCTTCCTTCTTGGTTTCACTGCCATCCCAATCTCCACTCTGTTTAGGTTTCACAGTACTGACCTGGCTGACTATTCAAGACCTAAATTCCTCATCATTACATTCCTCCTACTCTCTTCCCCTGATACAAAGGCATATGCCTGAGAGAGAGTAACACTATCCCTAGAAAGGATAAGTTGCCTTGCAATGTCATACTCGGGATTGAGACCAGCAAGAAATTCAAAAACCCTATTCTTCTCTAAGAGTTTCTATTAGGTAGCAACATCCTTGGTGGTTTCCCAAACCACTATCTCCAAATGGTCAATTTCCTGCAACAAGGTTTTAAGGGCCGAAAAATAAACAACAATAGGCTTATCTCATTGTTTGGTAGAAATAACTTGGTTCCTCAATTGATAGGCCCTAGCAACATTTTCATTATGTGAGTAGGTTTTTGCAACTCCATCCCAAATTTCCTTAGCTATATTTGCCCACAAAAAATTTTTACTTATATGGAGCAACATAGAATTGCACAACCAAGTCATTACCATATAATTTTCCTGTACCCACCGGGAACTGTTAGTCTCGGATTTTACTTCCTCACCAGTGATATACCCCAACTTCCCATGAGCACCAATGGCCATCTTTGCAAATTGTGACCATTGTAAATAATTTGTACCATCCAACTAACTGTAGTGATGGTCCCAACCCCGAAAAGGTCTCCGACACCTCCTCCCACTGGTCCCATTTCACTCCCCGGTTTGTTCTCAACTCCGTGACCCTCCATAATCCCCAAAAATGAGGTAAAAGATCACTTTAAGATGAAAGAATATGAAGTAAAACCCTTCAGGCACCACAGACACCCTTCTAGTACCCTAGAAGGGTGGGAGAAGAGAGAGAAGAAGCAACCACTCCCTCCAGAGGCCTCCAAAACAGATGGGACTTGAACCGCCCCCTTCAGAAAACTCTAAAGAACCCTTAAAAATTAGGGCGCCACTTCCTAGGTCAAAATTGAAGAGTCCTACAAAAACATGATTCTCCCCCTTTCTCCAGTTCTTCCTGAATTTGATGGAAACCCTAGACCAGCTACAGGGCAAAACAGATTCACCAAAAAAATCCAAAAACTGGGCTTACTTGAGGTCTTCGGTCAACCTCTCATATCACCATGCAGTTGGCCGATCTAGGGCTGCATTATAAAGCAGCTCAAGAAACCTTCGGTCTGCTCTGATACCAAGTAGAATTTGCTGATGACAGTTTCAGATAAATGCCTTGTGAAGAAAAGTAGAAGAAGCTGAAAGGTTTCAGCAGTAGAGAAGAAGAGAGGAGAAGAAAAGAGAGTGGGATGTTGCCAGAATTGAATAGTTCTGGCTGCCAGCCCCTCTTGATTTATATACTTAAAATAAAAGAATGGAAGATTATATGAATACCCTTAGTAGGACAGCTACTTTAAGTAGCTGAACAGTCACAACTTAAAATAGCATAAACTAATGGTCCTAAGGCCCAATTACTTCCTAACTAAACAACTTAAAAATAAAAATAAAAGGCTGGGCCCAATAACTTAATCGGCCCAACTCAACAGGAAGAAATAGGGAACAATTATTTTGAGGATCCATTTCCAATGGAGGAGGTTTCTAATCTTGTTACAGAACCTTTTTTTTTATCAATTGTAACTGTTCTCTTTATTAATTGAAATAAAATATTAGTGTACATTAGAAAGTGCCAAGCACCCCAAAAATATCCTAGGTAGCATGAGCTACCATACTCATGAAACATTTTTTGTTTATCTACAATGCTAGATATTAGACTCCCCAAATGTCATTCCTCAATAAAATTGAGCCCTTTCCACCCCCTGTTTGGATAGGGCATCAGCAAAACTGTTTGTTTCCCTTCCTGTCCATAGAAATTGAACTGTCCAATCTTGTTGATGTTTCCATAGCCCTGGGTTACTTTTTAAAAGGTAGTTCACAGTAACTTTAACTTTGGAGTCACCTAATCTTCCACAATCATGTCTCTAAAGTTTAAAGATTTACCAAGCTGAAAGCCTTGTGTACAGCTGAAAGTTATGCACATAACTAATCCCCCTGACCTTGGATCCTGAGTACAATGCCAAAGTTAAGCTCACTTATATGGTCTGCTGATGTCATTTGATTGCATTAATGACATCAGCAGCCATGAAGATGCATAGTGACAAGAAAAAAAACTCTTGAACCTTTTTCTGATACAAAATATTATTAGATGGTTAGCAGGCACATGCCCCACAAGATATTCTCTGTAGGAGTATATTTATTATGTAGGGCTTGTGTGCACTGAAATTTGGAGAATGCAGTTTAGCATCAATTTCTTGAATTTTGTGCATCCATACTAGGACTGCAGGAATGATATCCCATGTGTATGAATTGGAACACTGGATATTTAACTGAATATTCTGCTTATGGTTGCACTGAACTTATTCATGGATCCCATGGATGCAACTTTTTTATTAGTTTCTTTCTCATATTAACAGAAACTGAACACTTTCATTCTTTATCATGTAAAAATTCTCCAATTATTTCTCCTACATATACTGAACATTTTCATTCTTTTTATTCATTTTTCCTTTAACCCTTAACTATATATTATCAATTCAAAGCTCTCTCTCTCTCTCTGAAAGAAAGATACATTTTCATGTCCTTGCTTGCCTGTGGAACTTTATTAGTGAGTTTATTATTTGAAGAAAAGGATCTAACTGATGTCTAAAATTGGGCTTACAGGTCCTGTCAGGTAGTTAATTGACTACTCCTCTTTTTCCATAAGCCAATTACCTAGTTTTAATTGATCTTTTGGTTATCTAGGTCAAAAATATTGGCTTCACTGGAGTCTTCAGGTTAATCTTTAAGCCACTGGTTGATGAGTTTCCTTGTTTTGGAGCTGTTTCTTATTCTTTGAGGGAAAAGGTGAAGCATTTCTTTCCATGAACTTTCTTTTTTCCTTAAGAACATCTATTGCTATGGTTTTCATAATTGGCTAAGCTGATTTTTGGTGGTAGGTGTATGTGCATATTCTTGGTGTTTGTACAGAAGCATGCAAATATAAATATATATATATATATATATATATATATATATATATATGTATGTATTAGACCCATACAATCATAGATAGGTAGATAAATAGAAATTTTGACAAATTTTCTAAATTTTTATGGCAGAAAAAGCTGGATTTTACGCTTAAAGTTATTGGTGGTGATATATCAACAATTCCTGGGCTGTATGATGCCATTGAGGTTTGGAGAAATTTTATTATTTTCTTTTCCTCTTACTTGCATCTATAGTTGCTCGTGTTCTGTATTAGACTGTACAAACTTCCTTTATGTAAGTGTCATATCATCGCTTGTGCAAAACTGCAAAATATGTTAAGTTTTGGGAATGAATCAATGATCCTTTCATTTTTGTGTGTAACCTCTTCTAGTATATAATAAATAAATAAACTCCAAACCCTAAGTACTAAATACTAAACTCCCAAATGCTAAACCCTAAGTTTAGGGTTTTAGGGCTTAATTAGGTTTTATGGTCTTTGGTTTAGGGTTTTATGGTTTTGGATTTTAGGATTTTGGGTTTAGGTTTAGGATTTTAGTGTTTAGTATTTGGATTTTGAGTTTTAGGGTTTAGGGTTTAGGTTTTAGGATTTTGGTTTTGAGGTAATTTAGGGCTTAGGTTTATGATTTAGGGTTTGGAGTTTAGGTTTTAGGATTTAGGATTTTTTGTGTTTAGGCTTTTGGCTTTTGGGTTTTAGGTTTTAGCCCCTTCTAACACTACTGTAGCATAATTCTTCATCTCGGAAATGGTATATAATAAGCTTTTTCTTTAGAAGCCTATGAAATCATTTCTTTTTTTTTTCTTTTTGAAAAGGGAGTTCTCAACTGCTCTCCTTCTCCCCCTTTCTTTTTTTCATCCACTACTACTTGTCCACGTTGCACCCACCATGCCATGTCAGCACCTTCTTCAACCTATCTCCGTCCCCACAGCATCACTTTGACTTCTGATGTTACCCAGACTTTCCTCCACAGTCCATGCAGCAAATCCTACAATCGGGGGATAGCTTCTGGTTTAACTTATATTATCTTTACTTTCGCAGGATAATGATCAGTTACATTGGTTGCTTCAAGAACTCCTCCATAGGCCATGGCTATCTTCCCCAGAATGGCTTCTATCCATAGGTTGAATGGTAGCCCTAAAAGCTTCAATATAATAATCCCCCTCCTTTTTGCTTTTTGAAATGCAAGGATACCACCTTTCCACCACTACGTTCCCTACATTAGTCTCAACTATGCTATGGCGAACCTTGGCTGCACATTCCTTGCATCCAATATAGCATTGTTAGACTCAAATGGTATTAATATCGCACTTTCTTTCAACTCCAACTTGCTTACTACTTCCAGAATCGGGCACCAGTCCTTAAACTCCTGCAAAGACACCACCATTCTTTTCTCCCAAATTTCCTATCGCCATTTACCACCAACTTCAGAGCCACCGTAGAATAGAGCAGTGGTATCTCCAAACCTCTCTTTCCAACCTCGGGCTCTTCTGACTTCTCCTAACTTGTACTATTACTCTCTTTAATCTTTTCCTCCTCTACTTCCATCTTGTTTATCATTAAGCGTTCCTGTAACAATTCTACAACTGCCTTCCATTCAGCCTTGTTTTTGCCTTAAGGGAAACAAATGAGTTGTTTTTGAGCATACCTGAACTGCTCTTTCAGCACTAGAAACCATCCTTTCAAGTTTTTTTTTTTGTTCTACATAAGAATATTCTTGGATAAGGAGAGAAGCAAAGAAGCTATCATAGAGACTATTACGATTAGAGTGGTCCATTGGCTGAAATCCTTGGATATCTTTTCTATGTCTCAATGGATGGCATCCTCTTAAATTGGAAGGAAGTGGCTAATTCTATTTTTAATTAAGGATGTCATGACTCCTACTTTCTCTCCAACAGAAAGAGGGTTTGTTAAGCTCAATTTTGATGGGAAGCAGTTTGGGTAATCCAGGTATGTCAGGAATAGGAGTGTTTAGAGATGAAGAGGGAAAAATAATGGCTTTTTATTCTGGCCCAAACGAGCAGGAGATTTTCTAAGAACTGAGGTTGTTGTGGATGCTTTTACAGCCGCTAACAGCAGCAGTGATGGACAGCAGCAGTAATGGGCGATTAATTCAGAGTTTAGTGGACAGCAGCAGTAATGGGCGATTAACTCAGTGTTCTCATCTTATCTAATTCAGTGTTCTCATCTTAGTGTTCTCATTTTATCTAATTTAGTGTACTCATTTTATCTAATTTAGTGTACTCATCTTATCTAGCTAGATACAGTTCTATCTTATCTAGTAGGGAGTCTTATCTGTTCAGTGTTCTTATCTAAATTCAGTAGTATAGATCAGTAGGGAGTCCTCCTAAAAGTGGGATTCTTATCTTCTTGTAATCTCCTATTTAAAGGAGCTAATGATATTCAATAGAGGCATCGAATTTCTCAGTCAAGACAGAGTAGAGGAGAGTTGGTGATCTCTTGGACAATCACCATTAAGGCGCCAAGATAGGCACCTCAAGAAAAGGGAGGAACAAGGGGGAACAAGAGGTTCTCCCCATTGACCGACCTGTGACGAGATCCTATTCGCGGGCCTGTAACAATTTGGTATCAGAGCAAGGCATCATGGGTGATCTAGAGCAGTTGACGTCCAGGGTTCATGAACTGGAGCACAAGCTCGTGGAAAACAGCACGGAGGTGCGCGAGATCAAGGAAGACGTCCGAGAATTAAGGCGCATGATGGAGCTCTATTTTTCTAGCAAGGAGAGGAATCCAGAAAGGGCTGCAACCACAAACGGCCACCGTCTAGACACGGCAGAATCGTCTGGCGAGCGGCAGGTCGTCGCCCAAGGAGCCGCGATCGTTCCCAAATACAGCAAGCTGGAGTTCCGTTCCTATAACGGCACGGGAGATCTGTTGGGATGGCTGTACAGATGTGAGCAGTTCTTCCGCAACCAACGGACAGAGGACAGAGACAAGGTAAGCTTAGCCGCATTCCACATGACAGAGGCGGCGCAACTCTGGTTTTATAGATTAGAGCAAGAGGAACCCAGGCTCAGTTGGACCCAATTCAAATTCTACTGCATTCTCAGATTTGGGCACCCATTAACAAGCAACCCATTAGGCGAACTAATCAACCTCAAACAGACGGGAACGGTGGCTGAATATCAGCATCATTTTCAGACCCTCCTTGCAAGAGCATCATTGGTACGACCAGACCAGCAGGTCAACATGTTCACCGCGGGGTTAGCAGAAACTTTGAGGGTGGATGTGGAGATGCAAAATCCCCCCAATCTGGTTACTGCTATGAATTTGGCTCGCGCTTTTGAACGCAAGCTGCAACTCAACCGCGGAAGTATCAGTATGAGGAGGCCTCAAACAGCATGGGCACCCCCGAAACCACTCGGCATGGCCCCATCTTCTGCAGCCAGCCGGGAACAAAAACCACAGCCGAGCCACGATTCCAGATCGACATCCAGTTTGGGAAGCAGCGTGGTGGCGCCCCCTATTAAGCACTTGTCCAGGGCTGAGATGGCGGAACGCAGGGCGGGGGGACAATGTTTTAATTGTGATGAACTTTACTCAGCAGGGCACAAGTGCAAGAGACTTTTGTGCCTCCTGGTGGAATAAGAGGAAGATGAGGATGAACCCTCTTCATTGGAACCCAATCCAGGAGGGCAAAATCATTCCACCTATCATGGATTCCCTTGACTGTGTTTCAAGACACCCATCCTGAATTCGAGCTTGAGGACAAGCTCTTAGTCCAGGAGGGGAGTAATGTTGTGGATGCTTTTACAGCCGCTAATAACAGCAGTAATGGGTGATTAATTCAGGGTTTAATGGACAACAGCAGTAATGGGCGATTGACTCAGTGTTCTCATCTTATCTAATTCAGTGTTCTCATCTTATCTAATTCAGTGTTCTCATCTTATCTAATTCAGTGTACTCATCTTATCTAGCTAGATACAGTTCTATCTTATCTAGTAGGGAGCCTTATCTTATCTAGTAGGGAGTCTTATCTGTTCAGTGTTCTTATCTAAATTCAGTAGTATAGATCAGTAAGGAGTCCTCCTAAAAGTGGGATTCTTATCTTCTTGTAATCTCCTATTTAAAGGAGCTAATGATATTCAATAGAGGCATCAAATTTCTCAGTCAAGACAGAGTAGAGGAGAGTTGGTGATCTCTTGGACAATCACCATTAAGGCGCCAAGATAGGTACCTCAAGAAAAGGGAGGAACAAGGGGGAACAAGAGGTTCTCCCTGTTGACCGACCTGTGATGAGATCCTATTCACGGGCCTGTAACAGAGGTTTTGGCATTAATTGAAGGGGGTACAAAGGGAAAGATCTTTGAACATTAAAATGTTTATTGAAGGGGACTCCAAATTGGTTGTGGGGTGAGGAGGCAAAACTGTGGAGTTATAATAATGAAAGGAAATTCAAACGCTTCATACGAAGTATGGAAGTGAGAATATGATGGGTCAAAAGGAGTGCAAACTCCCTTGCTGGTGCTCTTGGTAAACAAGGGGTGGGTAGAGATCAATTTTTTGGGCACAGTTGTAAAACCAAGAATAGTTTCTATGAGGAGAGATAAGAAGATTTATTTCTCATTGTTTGTATGTCTGTATTGTACTCATAAGCTACATCTATACTATTGATGAATTTTACAGTTATTAATAAAAAAATAACTTCTTCCCTCTAGTTTCAACAATATATTCCACCCTTGTTTTCACTAAATGTATCACCATGTCCAGAAACCCTTTGAACCATTCAATTACCTCTCCAACCAAAAAGACATTAGCCCTCTTTCTTCCTGTACTTTAACGACACCTTACCTCTGATTTTACTTTCTTTAAGTATAAACTTTTTTCACCTCAACGCTGAGCTCCTTCCAGCATTTCTATGCAGTGTAGAAAACTCATTCCACCATTTCTGACAGTGAAACTCAAAGTCTGAAGATTGTTATAACTTCAATTTTGTACATTAGATGGATCAGTAACCAGTATTAGGGGTTCAAGACGGATACCCAACTAAAAGAATTCACACAGCACCAGACCCATTTAAATTTTAGTAATTGCTCAACCTGAACCAACCCAAGTTGCAACCACCAGTATGAGAAAATCTGATAGAAGGACAAGAAAGTTTCCGGTCACTGTAAGTTTATGTGAAGGGTCATAGCTTAGCTCATATCCTTTAGAACTTGTTTTTAACAAAAGAATTAGAGAAATTTGCATCAATGTAAATTTCTAGGAACAAGAAATGTGAAAGTTTTGGTAAGTAGATTAATCAACTGATTGATGAAGGATCAATCCCTTATCCTATTATAGATCTTGTATAGGCCAGAAGAAAAGAGTATCCCCCAAGGTGCTCAAACTAAGCATTAATTGAATTTACTGCACTAGGTGATCAGCACATCCCACCCTTAAACCCATTAACTTATGTCTCCTTATATCCTCCCATCCAACTGAATGTCTTTCACCGTTATAGTAACTTTTCTAGTATATACTGGACAGAGTTGTGCCTAAAAATAGAAAAAGAACTTAAAATAGAAAAAATAACTTGGTTGGTACATGAGAATATCCCTTTCTAATAAGTTTTGCAGAACAATGTTTTTGATCTTCTAGTTATGTTTATCTGATGTTGTTATTCTCCTTGCAATTATGTATTAGTTGGAAAAATAAAAAAAAGAAATGGGTAGGGATTAATTCCTTACATGCTGCATTCTGACCAGCTTAACCACCAAAAAAATGGTGAATATATGGTTAATTGGATTTTTTTTCGAGCTTTGTATCTGTTGAGGTGTAAGCTTGTATGATATCTAATACTTTGTATAATGATATTAGTATATCCACTCATGCAGGGAACAATTCGTGATGCCATTGAGGATTCCCTAATATGGCCAGTTCGGAAAGTTGTTCCTATTTTACCTGGGGATTATAGGTATTGCATTCTAACAACAAGGTTGAACTACTTATGTAGTGGACCAAATGAAAGAAATTTATAACATCTACCAATATTCTTGGAAGACATGTATCATGTATGATGTGTGCAATAGGTTCTACATGTCAGTCATGACTGAAATCATCCAATCTATTCTTTTTGGGAATATGAGGAGGAAAATTGTGGGGAACCTGCATATTTGTAATGATCATGTTGTTTGGTCATTGAATTGTGTCAGGAAATCTTTTAGGCAGAGCAGCTCAATGTTGGTCCTACCATCCATTAATGCCCACTGTGTGAGCTAGATTTGTGGTTGATCAATATTATGGTTTTCACATTGAGTCATTAGATGCACATATTTAATCCTCAGGTAAGCAGTAATATTGTCTTATTATATTGCTAACACTTCTACCTGTAACTTTGTTGTTAGTGATCTAGAGTTAAAGCCTGTTGGGACGTTAAATGTGAAGCTTGTTCAAGCCAAGGAATTAACAAATAAAGATATCATTGGGAAATCTGATCCATATGCTGTATTATACATACGCCCATTACGTGACAGAATGAAAACCAGCAAAACAATTGTTCGTGAATTCTACATTCTTTGTCCATTTTCTGTTTGTTTTTTCTTTTCCCCTCTTGTCAGTTTAATAATGCAAATACCTTCTCTTGTTCCTCTTTCAGAACAACCAGTTAAATCCAATCTGGAATGAACACTTTGAGTTTATAGTTGAAGATGCATCTACTCAAAACTTAGTAGTAAAAATTTTCGATAATGAAGGAGTTCAGTCATCTGAATTCATTGGATGTGCTCAGTTGCCGCTAAATGGTCTTGAGCCTGGTAAAGTGAAGGATGTGTGGTTGAAATTGGTCAAAGATTTGGAAATCCAGAGAGATAATAAAAATAGGGGTCAGGTGAGAAAATTAAATGCATCATTTTCTTTTCCTTTTCCAGTATTCGAGCAATGATATTTTATTGGTTAATTTATCAAAAAAGAATGTTAGTTATCTTTCATTCTGCTTGGAGTTACAATTACTCTTTTGAAAGAGTAATCAAAATTTTATTCTAGTATAAATATGTGTTTAGGATGTACAATAATGTGCTATGCCTAAAAAGCCAAGAGATTACTGCTTAGATTATGTTTTCTTTGTATTAGAATTTACAAGTAAAAAGATAAAGGTCTTATATTTTGGCAGAGGTAAAAAAGCATTATCATTATCATAGTTGTCAAGGTGTTTCCTAGATGATTAGGTGTAGCACCCTTGTCAAGGTGTAGCACCCTGCCTTATTATAATATCATTGTTGTTTCTACATCTTAATTATATGTTTCAATTCTTTCTCTCTCTCCCTCTCTCTCTCGCTATATATATATATATATAATGTTTAAAACATCCAAGGGTTTTAAGAAGAGAAATAGAAAGAAAAAAATAGAAGTGTAAAGAGATATTTATTTATTTATTTGTTTGTTTTTCTACTCTCTCTCTCTCTCTCTCTTAAATCAAAAGAAGTATGGTCCAGTAGAATGAGATGCTGTACATGTAAACCCATACAAGGACCTCAAAAAAATTCCATCCTCAAAAAGAAGTAGAAACGATATCATATTTAAATTGAATATGAATAGATAACCAATCTCTAAGAACAACCACCATATTGATCACATCTGCTTCAGATGAAGATTTCTGCTCAAAACTCCTAGTGTTTCTTTCAACCCATAAAGCCCAAAAGATTGCCAAAGGGATGGTTGACCATCAAACTCTCCCTTTTCTTAGTCATCCCTGAAATCTGTCCATTCTTCCATAATTGTTTTCACTGTACCTCTCTCTTACTTTAAATTAAACAGTGGCTCCACCCTTGTTCTTTTTCTGTTTTGCTTACTAAGCTTCTGAAATTGAGTTATTTACACAACCATGACCCTTGTGGCATCTTTTGTGGGGTCTCCAAAACCTATGGGCCTAAAAAAATGGTTGGCATGGTTCCATAGTTATTTCGAGATACTCTTATACCAGAATTGCCAGGTTACCATGCTGCATGCAGTTTTCATTTTTGAACGTTGAGACTTTTTCCCTCACTGTCTATAGATCAAGTTTAAGATTATTCGTTGTCTTTAGTCATACCAAGTTTAACTATGTTTCCAGGTTAGATTTTTTTTTTCCTTTTCTCTTTCTTCTTTTTTATAACAGTAATCTCCTTCATCTTTATCAGCAACTGTTTTATCTTCCAGGTTAGGTTATGTCCTTGAGTTTCTCTATTAGAAGACTATCAGTTCTCATTAGAATTTTTGAGATTCTTGAGAAGAGAACTCAGCTGAGTGTGTAAAGTCAACAAAAATCTATGATGAGTATGGTGTAGTTTATAGCCACACATAAAACAGTTAAAACACAAACCCTTCAGCTAATAAAGGGTTTTTTGCAGTTTCTTTTTACGTATGATTATTTTGCAAACTCACTTTCAGATTAGTCCAATAGCATAAAAATCTCTTGGGAGTTGGAAGCTGCTTATTAGCAATCTTTCCTTTCTATTTATGAGTTTGGTACAAAGTTCAAATTTCCTTCTAACATCATTTTCTTTTGGTTTTTGTTGATGATTTATCTCATGCTTTCTGTTTCTTAGGTTCACTTGGAGCTTTTGTATTGCCCTTTTGGCATGGAAAATACGTTTATAAACCCTTTTGCTCCCCAGTTCTCAATGACCTCCTTAGAGAAGGTCCTTACGAGTGGGGCTAATGGAACTGAGGTTGGTGATATTACAAGATCAGCAACACAAAAGAGAAAGGAGGTTATCGTGAGAGGAGTTCTTTCAGTGGCAGTAATATCTGCTGAAGATTTGCCAGTGGTGGATTTGATGGGAAAGGCTGATCCCTATGTTGTTCTCCATATGAAGAAAACCGAAACAAAGAACAAAACTAGGGTAATTCTTGGTTTGTCCATCAAGAAAAATTGGATCAAGTTTTTGTTTATTATGTTCATGTTTTCTTGACTGCCCACTAGTCTGCCATAATTATATGGGGGTCACAGTGGTTGATGGTCATTAATACATCAATCTCAACTAAATTCTTTTTGTGGATTATAACAATGAAGATAGCATCTTAACTAATGTTGATTTCTCAGGTTGTGAATGAAACCCTCAACCCAGTTTGGAATCAAACCTTTGACTTTGTTGTGGAGGATGCTTTGCATGATATGCTAATATTGGAGGTTTGGGACCATGATACATTTGGAAAGGTAAAATATCCTGCTAATCTCATAATTTCACTCTTCTTGTCTAAGATTCAGTTGAATTTGAATATTTTCTTTGTTAGCAAATTTTTCCATGTTTAGTTGCACTTACTAGGAAAACAAATATCTTGTAGGTCTTAAATAGATATTGATATTTAAATATCCTTGTTAAAACTATTTTGAGAGGATAAATGGTATATGAATCGTTTCTTGTAATATTAGTAGTAATCTATTTAGGGTTTTAGAACTAGGTAGTGTGGGCTGTGGAACATTTATGGTCAGCTGTATTATATTGGCAAAACATAATGTTCCTGAGTTGACTGATCAACTGGTTCGGCAACTATGGATTTTATTGTATTAAAGGAGACTTGAAGAGTATTTACTGCTATTCAAGTTAAACACACTGATTTGTTTAGAACCCCTGATTGGCTTGGGGACAGTACCTTGTCATAGATGTTCTTAAACATTACCACTATTAAGTATTAACTATATTTGTTCATTTGCAGGACTATATGGGGAGATGCATCTTGACACTCACTAGAGTTCTATTAGAAGGAGAATACGCAGATAGCTTCCCCCTAGATGGGGCTAGGTCTGGAAAGCTGAATTTGCATCTGAAGTGGTCAGCACAACCAATATACAGGGATTCCTGATAGATGAGTGCATTGTATACTGTGAATCTTAATTTTCCTGTCATGGACTCCTTGCTCCAGAAAAAATGTGTAGAAGAAAATTTACTCCCAGCTACAGTACCTTTTTTCTGAATTTGAGGTGCATTTGTTCCTACAGAAATCTTTAGGGGCTCGTGTAGAAAACTTAGAGTGGTGATTTATTTTTTGTAACCTGAAAATTTTCTTGAGTTGTGATAAATGGAAAATCTTGTATTGTGCAGATCAAGGTATGGGTATATATATTTTTCACCTTCTATGTTCTCAGGATGGCATTCCTTCACCGAATGTCTTCTATTTCTTGCCTTTTCCTTTGTATGTTGTGCATACAGCATACTTTCCGCGGTCAATTGTTGTTGACTTCTGTCTAGTGCTTGGCCAATTTCAACCGTAGTTGCTTAGGGATTTAAGCTGAAGAGGAACCCGCTTCCCTTGGTTTGGATCAGAGATGCCAATGAATCAGATTTAGTGGTATACCCGCATTGACCCAACACTATCAGGTTAGGATTGGGTCAGCCTTTGTTGGGCTGGGTTTTTGGGTTGAGGATGTCCCATGTGAAACCAATGTTCAAATTATCGATATGTATTGGCCCGTATCGTGCCAGTGGCTTCCCGATATGTCCCTACAGGGGGTGTATCGGGGTTCTGACCTGTTCAGGGGGTGGAGCCTAACTGCCCCCCCTGAACTGGTTTTGAAAAAAAATAAAAAAAAAAAGGATGAAAACATTACTGATATTGCCCAATATGGTGTATCGATATTTTGAACCTTGTGTGAAACTCGACCTATTCACATTATTGTATTGAAATATTTGCAAATATAGCATATTTTTTGGCAATCAACAACAAAATTCATTCATTACGGGGAATGTGGTAAATCACTTCCTCCTGATTACATGCATCAACGTTTTCATCAAAACATGCATGATATGCTAACATATGAGCTAAAGCATTATGATACCTATTAATATGTGCAAATTTAACATGATCCATGGTATTTACACTATTCTGGATTTGCTCTATGTAGATGGTAGATACAACCCAGCCAATTGAACTCATTGTCTCTGTCAGCTAATTTCTCAGTTATACTTTGAGCATCAAAAATACATTAACCTTGGTGTAGGTGTAGGCTGTGTAGCCCAACTGTTGTGCTGCTTTTAGACCTTGGATTATGCTCCATCGTTCTGCATCATAACTTTCTTTGGCTTTTTTTTAACCCTTTGTTACAACAATGGAGTTTTAATTGGAGAGTATAACAAAACCAAACCAGCATTACTAGTTGCAGGATCAAAAGACCCACCAGTGAACACTTCAATTGCGAGCTCTTCTTGAGATTGACCCTGATTAATCTCAACATTTAGGTCCAAGTCCAATTGCTCCGGCTGCTGTTGGTCCTGCTAAGGCATGTAATGCTGAGCTTTAAAAACCAGAGTTTGGGGATCAATGTGTTTATTCTGAAACACTCAATTGTTTCTTGCATCCCATGTTAACCTCATGATCAATGTTTTCAACCTGTTGTTGACCTGGCCAGGATTCTAAGTCCGGTTCAGTCAAGACCTGTTGGACGGTTAAAAACCATTGACTTGGTCAAGAATCGTTTGACCCATCCATTTTGACCATTGACCCGTTCGACCCGATGATCGGGTCATGGGTTGTACACTTAATGCATGCAAACTTTTGGAGGCCATAACTTTGCACTCCGATGTCCGATTGATGTGCTTTTTTTTTTGGATTTTGGGTAACTTTTCGAGATCTGTGTCCCAAGGGGCTGTAGGTGCCTTGCCCCACTATTTTTGTGAAAAACCCTCTTTTGGCATCGAATTGCAATTTTTAATATTTTTTATAAATAAAAAAATTAAAAACCGAATTAAAAAACATAAATTAAATATAAAATAATACATATAACATATCTAAAACATATTTATATATCATTTATTGCTAAAATATATATTTATAGACACACACACACATATATACTCAATACATATTTGCCTTGACGTGGCATTATCTGAACCGTTTGACCCGCCGGTCAAACCGGTGACCCGCAACTCAAAGGCAAAAACGGTTCAACCTTTAGGTCTATTTTTAAAACATTGCTCATGATAATGCAAAATTGTGCAAAAAAAGTATACTTTCCTTGTTGAGAGGAAGGAAATTCCACCACTCCTCAACAATGACGTGCAAAGGTTTTTGTGTAACAAATTCAGGATTGACTCCCATTGTGCATGACACCAAACAGCTTTTGAGAAAGGGCAAAGGAAAAACAAGTGATGGAAATTTTCTGGGCGCTACAGAGTACAACTTGTACCTCTTCTTTGTATTTGTATTTTATCTTGTCATTTGTGATGATGCCACCCCAACAAACCTTCCAAGTAAAATTTTGACATCTGCATGGCATTTTGGTACTCCAGATTCCATACCATTTGATAGAGGAGTTTGATGATGTTGGTTGTTGGTGAAAGAAAGCCAAATAAACAGATTTTACTATATATCTGAAAAGTATAATCAAACGCCACCTTAGAGATAATGAAGAATGTGCGTTGTAAATGTCTCATCGAAAGTGTGTCTGACTTTGTCTATATCCCACTTCCATCATCTTTTATTATGTCTGAAACCATACATCTGATCCGTGAATGCCCCAACGTTGCATTTGGTATCCAAGGTCAGTTAGAGCATTTGCCTTGTGACCATATGTCATTCACTACAGATGTGCTATGTGAGTGACGGGTGGATCGAGTTCAGCATCCTATTTTATTTGTTCAGCTTTGCATTGAGCTAAAATCCATAGGTCCCATGCCAAACCAAATCCATTGACATGAGTTCCAAAAGACATGGAAGATTCTTTATTGATGCGAAGAGTCCATATAGAATTCAGAATTCTTCCGTTCCGTCTTGTTCCTATATTGAGCTTTCTATAACTCAAGGATTTACTAACTAAATCAACGGTTTTTGGCCAAAAGTGGTTTTGGGGTGAAACAGAACCCGTCAGGTTACTAGTTCCCGGTTTTCCAATCCAATCCGGTTTTGAAAACACTGCTATAACTTATTCCAAGAAAAAGGAAAAAGAAAAAAAGAGCTTCCTATGGTTATGTTCATAGCAAGCTTCAAAATTCCTTTATGTATCGACCCATATCGGCCAATACGTATCGTATCTTTGAGGTTCCAACACTGGAAACGGTACCAAATCTTTAGTACTGTTCCTATTTGTCATGTCAGAAGCGTATCGTGTCCGTATCGGTAATGTTTCAGTGAGTATCAACCTGTTTCAGTGTTGTATTGGCCGATACACTATAATGTGATTTTATCGTTGCAAAAAAGCGGAAAAAAATTATTTGAAAGAGGGCTTCTAAACCCATTTCAAAAGCCCTATTTTTCCCCAAACCCTCTAAAAACCTTCATGCCATTTCTAGAGATTGAAATCTAGCCAAAATCCACCAAAACATCCACAATTTTGCAAGATCTAACAAGTTTTTCAAGATTGTTAAAAGATGAGAGAAAAAATATATATTTTTTTCATTTTTTTACAATCTCAACCAATGTTTTTGTGTTTTTTAGTTTGGATGCTTAGAAATATCTTTGTGTATGTTGATATGATATTCTTGTGAAAAAAATCTCACTTATTTTGCTCCTATATGTAGATCTTTATGAATATTTGAAGAAATTACAAAATAGTAAACAATCTGAAAGAAATGAATATTTTAAGTTTTTCTTGTGATCTATCTCTAAAAATTGATTATGTTGTAGATCTATGGATGATCTACCATGTCCATAGATCAATTGAAATTTCTTCTAAATAGTTGATCTTTTTTAATTTTCAGAATAATATATAATATTATAGATAATCTCTCTAATTTTATGTGATCTAACCCTATAGGTTGAGTATGTTGTAGAGCTAAGACTGACTTCAATATATTGAAATATCATGTGAAATTTTTGATGTTTTTTTTTTTTAGATTATAAATATTTATTTATTTCTCTAATTTTTTGTTATGATTTAAATTCTAATAATAAATATTTACAGTAAATATATGGATGATCTATTATGTCCATAAACCCATTCAATTTTTCTGTTCCATGTTTACCTTTTAAATTTTAGTTTATTTTTTAGAATAAAATATGCAAAATAATTATTGGAATAAAAATAAATAATTATTTAGTTTTGGGAATGAAGCATGCAAAATAAGTATTTCATCTATTATGTCCATAAATCCATTCAAATTTTCTGTTACATATTTACTTTTTTTAATTTTAATTTAATTTTTAGAATAAAATATGCACAATAATTGTTTGAATAAAAATAAATAATCATTTAGTTTATTGAATGAAACATGCAAAATAAAATAATTATTAATTTTATAATAAAAATAATAGATGTCCATGAAGCCATTCAAAAAAATATTTGTTAATTGTTAGAATAAAACATGCAAAATAATTATTTGAATAAAAATAAATAATTATATAAAAAAATACAAAAAAATGTTTGATTCAATAATTACATATTTTACATAATTATTTGATTCAATAATTGTAAATTGTTTAATTGGATTAGATAACACTTGGAAAATTGTTTAAAACAATTAAAAATAATTTTTAGCAATATTTAAAAATATTTTAAAAAATACAGAACAAAAGGCATTGATATATTTCACATGATAATCTATAATTTGAATGTTAATATAATTGTGGCCTAAATATTTATTTTTTTAATTTCACAATAACAATTGAAAATTAGTTTACTAACACATTAACACTTAAAATTGGATAATTTATATAATAATTGATATTTTATGTGATTCATGTAAAGTTGTAAAAAACATATTGGGATTCAAATGTTGAAATTGTAAACTATAATAGATTTAAAATTTGAAGTTGGAACTTAGAATATTGGAACTGAATTAAGTATTTTATCAGATAGTATGTTTTTGCTCCCATTTGTTGATTATAATATGTTTTTCCATAAAATCCATTAAAGCATGCAATTTTTATGTATAAATCTATAAATAGCTCATTTAAGTCTTATATTTAGTGATATTGATGTTTATTTATGACTTATTAGAGTATTTATAGCATTTCCATGTGATTCCATGTGTATCTTAATTTTTCGTCCATATCTATACATATCCAAAGCGTATCTCGATACGTCTCTTAAATGTGCCTTTCCAATACACATAACATATCCGATACTTTGAACCTTGATTTATAGTGCTTCAAGTTCTAAGGCAGCAAAATGTATGACTGAGTTTATTTAAGATGAATAAAGAAGATTTTATGTTTAACAGCAAAAAAATTATATTGTTGTGTACTGATTGGCAGGATTCAAATCGAGGATAACCTTACAAGGTCAATTAATTTTTCTCCTCTAAATTTACTAATGATATCAATATCATACATATCACCTATTTCTGATAAACGGAAAGATGGTCAAATGCAATGGTCAATCCAAATCGTCCATTTGATGGGGGACTCTTTGGATTCACTCTCCGAGTCCATTAGCTATAGAACCCGCTCTGTCAGTATAGGAGATTTAACAACATTTGTTTTGATGCCAGGAGATTAAACAACATTAATTGAACAAAGTTTCGGTGTGTTTTAAATTAACGGATACCCAGAAAAAGAGCGCTTATTTTGGTAACGTGGTGGGTTGTCGAGTTGAAACCTTCCCCATAAATGAAGATCCCTTTTTTGGGCTCCAACCATGTGATCATGACAATTTTTACCTATCTCTGCCCCATCGAATGGGTCTTAGGATTATACAACCCGTACGGGTACAAGTAGGGTAGGGCATTAGGTTAAACCCGACCTTACCCGATCGATATATCATTGGAAAGTATATGGACCTTATGTATTAAGACTTGAATTTAATAGTTTTTTGAATCTTCCGTAATAACAATTGATAGTTTATGTATTTTTTACATGTTTAATTAAATAGTTGAAAATTTTGCTGTTTATTCATGTTATTTTATTTATTTATTGCTTAATATAACAAGAAATAATAGGAAATCAAATGCAACTTTTAAACTCAACCTGCACCCTTGAATGTAAGGAGGATAGGATCATGAAGGATTTTATATTTTCAAGTGCAGGGAAAGTTTGGATTTTTAAAATCCAACACGCTACGAGTTTTGAGATGATAACGGGCTGGGAGATTTAAGGAGGCTGGTAGAGTCTTGAATTTACAAAATCTTCCCTAAACCTGCCCCGTTGCCATCCCTGAATCTAACATCCCCATAAATGACTGTCTGTTATATGTTTGGAGAATCACAAATGGGTCCCTAATCAGTACTCAGTTCTACACACCTGTGGATATAGTTCAGAGGCTTCTTTTTCAGTTTGAATAAGTAGGTTTCTGGTATTGTGGGCATTTGAATGAATAAATTTGCTGAACTGTGGGCATTTATTTTTGTAAATGCTCAACATGGACACCAAATAGGCATTTAAAGTAATGATTTCGGGCCAAAGCCCCCAACAGTCAAACATGTGGCTCATTTACATTCAGACACATGTCATTCCAAAGATTTAAAGAAAATGAACATGTGTCAAATTCTGATTAGTGGTAGTTCAAGAACAGAATCCACTAGACATGTGTCAAATTCTGATTAGTGGTAGTTCAAGAAAAGAACCCACTAACATGGAGAGTGGAGTCTACCACATGCAAGGTTGTGAGAAGTGGGAAGCTCCCACTTTTGATCATTTCCTAAAAAAAAGGAAACAATTTTATTAATTGATGTTAACTACCACACTAATTAATTAATTTCAGCTATTGGTTACTAATAATAATTACTCTTAACTACTTCTAATTAATTAATTACTAATAATATTTTTTGTTAATTACTTATAATTAATTAATTTCAGCTATTAATTGCTAATAATAATTACTCACTGATAATAATTAATTACTGAAAATTATTTTTTATAATAATTACTGCTAATACTTAATTACTGATAATTTATTACTCACAATATTGCTCATTATTAATTCAAAGTGATGATTAATTAATGATAATTAATAAATATTTTCATAATGATAATTAATAATTCAGAAATAATCATTTTATATTTATATTAACTCATATTGATTATTTTGAAAATAAACATTTAATGTTAATTATTTATATTATAATTATTATCAGAAATTATAATTCATACATTTATATGAAATAATTAATTATATTATTATAAGTAATAATATTATATTAGTTAATATAATATTATTATTGTTATTATCAATAATTATAAGTAATTATTACTAATACTAATTATGATAATTATTACTTCGAAATGTTAATTAATTAATGATAATTAATAAGTATTTCAATAATGTTAATTATTAATTGGTATATAATCATTTTATATTAATATTAATTCATATTAATTATTTTATAAATATACAATCAGTGTTACTTATTTACATTATTATTATTATTATTATTATTATCAATTATTATTATTATTATTATTATTATTTTATGAATTAACTAAAAATCGTATTTATAACAAATTAATTACTTAATAAAAATAAAAATAAAATAATAACAATAGTAATAATAATAAGAATACTTTAATATTACTGACTTCAAAATCAATACATACATAATAAGAATTTATGATTAGTTAATAATAATAATATACTTATTATTGTTACTGAATTCATAATTATTACTATATTATTAATCTATTAATAATACTGATTATTATTAAAAAAATGTTAATAGAAAATTTTAATTACTTAAAATTATTTGCTGAAATTACCCATTTTAATTCAGATAGATAATTAATTAATAATTTTAATTTCTTAAACTTATTATTTACTGAATAATTTTAAATACTCTATGATTAACGACCTTATTTTTGAATAATTGGTTTTTTATGTTCAATAATTTTTTCTACAAAAATCCAAATAATTCTTCATTTGCAATGCTAACCATTTTATTTCTCTTATTCAGATGTTCAAAAGATGCAAAAATAAATTAATGATATTTACCTATTTTTATTAAATTATGTTTTTATCAAGTTGTTGTCATTGATGATGATGATGACGATGATGATGAGTCAACTTTTTGAAAGAGAGGGGTATATTTCTCATTATTAATTCGGAATGATAATTAATAGCGATTTTCATAATGGTAATTAATAATTCAAAAAAAAAACATTTTATATTTATATTAACTCATATTAACTATTTTGAAAATAAATATTTAATGTTAATTATTTATATAAGAATTATTATCAGAAATTTTAATGCATACATTTATATGAAATAATTAATTATATTATTATTATTATTATTATCAGTATTTATAATTAATACTTATATTAATTAATATAATTATGTATTTATATTATTATTATTATCAATAATTATAATTAATTATTACTAGTAATAATGATTTCTGATAAAATTTAATTATTGATTATAATTACTTACCGATAATTAATTCTTTAATTATAACAATGATAATTATTACTTCAAAATGTTAATTAATTAATAATAATTAATAAGTATTTTAATAATGTTACTTATTAATTGGGATAAAATCATTTTATATTTATGTTAATTTATATTAATTATTTTATAAATATATAATTAGTGTTACTTATTTACATTATTATTATTATTATAAGTAATTATAATTAACACTATTATTATTCTCCAATAAATATTTCATTTGGTTAAAGTCAAATTATAAACTTTCAATTATCCATTATTGTTAAACTAAAAAATATATAAAAGCTATTATTATTTCGGGAATTAACTAAAAATTATAATTATAACAAATTAATTATTTAATAATAATAATAATAATAATAATTTAACATTACTGATTTCAAAATCAATACACACATAATAAGAATATATTATTAGTAAATAATAGTAATAATTATATACTTATTATTATTACTAATTTCATAATTATTAATCTATATTACTCAATAAAGGCATGGAATAAAAAAAATATTCAAATTGCTACTAAATGAATGAACTAAAAATCTATGAGTATTCTAATTGACTTGAATTTTACACATCAACTTGCCCAAAATTATAATTTCAACCTACATTTCCTATTTTTATCTCCCAATATCCATAATTCAAACATACCATTATGTCATGTACATGTTTCTCTACCTTTTTCCTAAAGATCAATTTTAGCCAGTCTACATGCACTATGGAAAGCTTAGACTTAAAATCCGTAACCATGATCAACCAAAAGAAGCATTGCCACCTTACTTGGAGGTGACTTTCATGCTTAGGATGGTCCCATTATTCTCCTTTCTTTCATGTTTCCTCTATTGGATGGGCTTTGGAGTTCTAATTAAATTATCAGTTGATTGTAGCTATACATGATTTGATTGTAATCATATATTGATGGACGCATCTACAAATGTTGTTTGGCATTGATTGTTTTTCTTAGCAGTTCTTTGAATTATTTTCTTCATTCTTTGCCTCTTTGAATGGATATCATTTAAATGCTTTTTATCCATTCATATGTCCCTAAATATTAAGCATTATTGGTGATATTGTTGTAAACATTCATCTAATTTTACTATTTTATAAATAGATTAATGATTTCAAAGTTATTGATACTTTTTTTGGGGTGGGTTGTTCAACAGGACATTGATTTTTTATTGTTAAATAATAAAGTACATATTAAATGATATTGTAGTTGCCCCTTACTTAGTATAGAGTCATTGCCTAGATACAACATGGTAAGTCTCTTAAATAAAATAAATAGACTATCCTAAATGTCTATTGTAAATAATTAAAAATGAAATAATTTAAATTGAATCGAATAATTACTTAATGAAAATTACTGAACTAAGCAAATAATAATAACAATCAATTATTTATAAAATTAATTAATAATAATAATAATCACCAATTACTTAATTTAGTAAATAATAAAAAATGAAATAACAATCATCAATTATCATTAATGTTTATTCAAAGCATGCCCTGTAATAATTATTGAATATAGTAATTAAACCTTGAATAAGAATCAATATTTATTAACAGTCATTAAAATTGTTAAGCCAAATCATTAATGCTTATTCTTAAATGAAAAATATGAATTAACAAATCTACTATATAATAATTATAGTCGGTTGGAAAAAATATTTTAAATAAATATTTAAATAATTAGAAATTTAGTTAATAATATTACTATATAACAAAAAAATTAAATTAAATACTAAAATAAATTAGTAATAATAATAATAAAAATGGTTAAATCAAAGTAATAAATGATCCAAGTTTAATTTAATGACTCATATAATTTTACGGGTTTGACATATAAGGGTCCATTTATATGGACCCGTAGACTGTATGAGTGTCTTAAAATATGGCAGTTTATGTAAAAGCATCATCGTAAGAAAAATCACTTTACTGTTTCTTGCAATGATACCACCGTTTTTTACCTTTTTGTCCATGGGCACCTAACTGGCTTGAATAAATAATAAAATAATATACATGTACACCAATATTACTTTAATGATTCAAGGCAAAAGCATTTCTTGAAAAAACACTGACAGTACCAAACATGACCTAAGAATTTGTTTTACCACCCATACACAGTGCTGAAGAGATTAACAAGAAAAGGAGCAATAACCATTCCCCCTTCTAAAAGTTAGAAATTAGAATCATCATAAAGTGACAAAAAATACTAAGCCATGGGGTCTGGCTAGAATTACGCCTTGATGGGAATTATGGGTAGGATGAAAATTGGCCTAGAAGCTCCAAACTTCTTTCAATTTAAGAATGGACAGAAAGAATATCAAGATGAAAATTTTCAACTATTTTTCTGCCTTTTCATGACAAAAACATTGTTTCATTCCCACACTCAGGGGACTGATATTTTCCAAAGAAAAAGCGTAGGTCAAGTGAAGTACTGATTTGCTCAAGTTGATTTTGACATGGGTAACCTATTTGATAGGAGTGGTGTATTGATATTTGATAGTTTTGATCCTTCAAACATGTAAACTATAGCAAATTACCAGGGTCCCAAGTCCCAACTGCCTGAAGGCAAGCGTATTATGGCAAGGATTTTAGTCGATTGATCATTAAATAGAAGCCCACTCTCTATGCATGTCAAGCTCTCTGGTTGAAATAAACTACAAACTGAACAGCACTTAAACATTTATTTCTGCGAACTTAGGAACGTTTTCAATTCCAACAGCTATTTCCCTCTTTTTAACATATGACGAATAAGAAACAACCTGAAAAATCCCATTAGTAAGTTGCATGGCTAACAACATTCATGAATTGATGCTTCTTCAGTTTCCTCCGCTGCAGATTGCTTGCCCTGCATGATCAGACCTCATTATGCTAGTCATATTCCAATATAACAGAAAACTAAGGATATCCACAATGCTGAACTATGCATGATTCAATGTTTCATGCCATGCTTTCTTGCCGTTTAGTCCATATTAACTAGACGTAATGGCCGTTTTTCTCACTCGGATCATATCAAAGTTATGCTTACTGCAAACAGAGGTTGAAATATTAAGTGCCTTTTTGGAAGGGATGAAGTGCAGCGGCTTCTGGCTCTCCAAGGTGAGCCCCTCACAGGCATCATATAAGCTATATTTGGTGAAAAATCTGGAGAGTCCAAATTAGCCATCAGTCATTTCAAAGGGTTGTCTGCTTCAGCCTCTTTGAGTGGCTTATCTGAAGCACTTCAAAGCAACTGAACCAGCTTAGCTGCATCTTTAGCTCAGCCCTCCCAAACCGGCTTCTAATGTTGTGAGCATGAACAGTCCCAGGAGGAAAAGCCCAAGGTACATGACTATGAGCTATTTGCATGCATGTTAGGCAGGTAATATATTATCTTAAGATAAATAGTTCATATATGTGCAATCTTAACCTATATGACACTCTTGAGTAAGACAAAAGATACCATTTGCATCTAGATGGAAGATGGAAGCACCAGGTCCTCTTTGCAATGCATGTGGTCTGAGAGCATGCCAGGAGATTTAGGAATCAAGGCCCAGAACTCAACGAACCTCCATTGGGAAATAAGATAGGCTAGTTGGAAAAAAAGGGCCATTGGACTCTCTCCACCCTTTACTCATGGCATCACTTTCAACCCAGAAACCTTGCTGTGTTTCCCAAGTAAACCTTCTTTTCAGGATTGGAAATTTAACTCAAGTAAAACTTCAATACAAGGTGGGGTATAGGGCTAATGTGGACAACGAGAGTGAACATGTAGCTGATCCAGAATGCCCCCTACCTATTGGACTTTTTTTTTTCATGGGGTTACACAACAGGGGTCTCCTGTACCCCATACCCCCCTCCCCCCCAAAAGAAAAAAAAAAAAAAAAATCCCAAATGTCCACTACAACCAACCAGGGTAGTTATTCAACAGGGGTATAGTTGGCTGTAGGAAACTAAAACATTTTAGGGTAGTTATTTGAAACTCCTCTTCATTTTTCTTACTCTCTTAAACTTGACTTTTTGATACCTCTAGAAACCCCCATGCTAGACATTTTCTATTAGAAAATGAACAGTGTTTTCAAGATCACAATGATACCCCTCTCAAAATTTATCCTTTGAACCAAACTTTTTGTGGGTGTGAGATGAGTGAACATGAAATAAGAGAAATAAAACAAGGGTATTTTTGTCATACAAAATTAGTTATTAGGGTAGTTTAAGACAATGTTAGAAAAACTAAAGTGAAGTTTCAGATAATAACCATACATTTCAAGAAATAGATAGATTTTTGCTCAAAAAGAAAAAAAAAATTATATATCCCCAATTATAAAGAAACTTCGATACTTCAATAAGTTAAAATGTTTAGATTTTCTAGATCCTATCACATAAATTCTCCTATTTTAAATTTTTAGGTGTCCCAGGATTTTTCTAGTAAAACAAATAAAATATCAGGCAGGTTACTCTGATGATAAGATATTTGACTTTACAAATGTGACTTGTATGGACTTGTTTGGGCTCCAAAAACCCATATTAACTTTAACACACTTAGAGTTATAAAACCTTTTTTATAGGGATTAAGGATTTAAGAACCTGATATGGACTTGTTTGAGCTTGCCTCGAGAGGCTTGGTTGGGGGTCTGGGGGCAAAACCCCCGGCCCAGCTGCTAAGCATAGAAAAAAAAACAGAAAAAATGCACAGATTTTCAAAAGGCATGCACCTGGTCTGAAGCGCAAGGCGCACCAGGCACACCAGGTACGTGCCTTTTGAAAGCGCTGCACCTGGGACCTAGGCGAGGCACATACCCTAAAATGTGCCTCGCCTGTGCACCTAGGAGTGCCTTTTAAATCACTGCAGGAATGTGGTAAAAAATCAATCATATTGTGAGGAAACCCGGGGATAAGTTTGATTCATTACCAAGGACATCCTGGTTCTAATTGAACTTGGAAATATTATTACAAAATGCCCATTCTAAGGATTAAAGTATTGATACCGATACACCCCTTATCTGTATCAGTGACCATGGAGACACATGGATACACCGAATCAAGAGAGGTATGGGGGTTTTCAAGTTTGGAAAGGCTGCCCTGATCCCTCCCAGTCTGTTAAAATTAAAAAAAAAATAAAAAACAAAAAACCAAGAAAGGGCTAGGTATCAATCAGTATCAATACACCAATACCCAATTTTGAGTATCAGTCTGTATCAATATTTTGATCCTTGTACATTTTTCTATTTTCATGAAATATTATACATTATTTTAATTATTTGATAATTATAATATGCATAACATTAAATAAAATAGAATGTTTTTCTATTTGAATTGGAACTAATTAGCAGTATACTTTATCATGTTTCTTAGATATTTTTATGTTTTAACCCTTCTATCTTAACAAAGACCAGTAAATAAAATAGGATCATTGTTCACACCAAATCTTATTGAGCAACACATTCAATGCAGCATAAACCCCAAGATGTGCATTTTTGCCTGTGTGCACAAGAATGGAAGATTACATATTTTACTCACCAGTACTGATTGTTGAATATGACAGAATCAGTTGCCACCTTTTTCCCATCATCATTGCGGTTCCAATGGTAGAATGCATGTGTTCTATTCATTATCTCCAAGGTAGAATGTCCATAACTGGCTTCCCTAAATGCAGAATAATCTGGTTGTGGGTCCCTAAACCTATAAAATCAGAGGAAACCCACATGAAACATGACAGTTAATGTGTTACACAAGAAAGATTATGTGTCCTGTTAAAAAGGCATACAATAGAATGGATTAAACCACTTTATTGGTTAGAATCATTTAATCAGGCAATTGAACTTTACCTTCCAGCAAGACCTTCCTGATTTCCTCCATCTCCAACAGTGATGTATACAGGAGCTGATTTGTCAGGTATAGGGTAACGATCACCACTTGATACATTGTAGTGTATATTGGAGATACGATACTGAAAATTAACAACATTTCCCTTTATGAGAGTCCAAAACAATTAATGAGGAGAATCATGTAACTGAAAAACAGTGAGCAGATTTGTGTCTTTGTAATTGAAGAGGGTATAGAGGTAATCTCTGTGATCACAATTCAACGATAAGGAAAACAATTTGGGATAGTTTAAGAGAGACCCTCGAGTTTTTCTTGCACAGTAATCTCTGTGATTACTGTGGTATTTATAGAGCCAATCCATCCTCATGATTCCCTTTTCAATTCAAGTGAAAATGAAGGAAACTACACCTTTTATGAACGCCACAAGATTATTTCAAGCCTAAGTTCTGGAGAATCATCTCAGTAAGGGAAAAATTCAAGGTGACTTCAAAGACTAGTAACCATACTCATTCCAAGAAATTGCTGTTTAAACATTGAATCCAACTTGCATCTAGGTGGAATCTATTCTGCCGGGATAGATGGGACCATCTGATCCAGTCAGAATCTGATGAGTTTTGTAGCCAATTTGCGTATTGAGAGAAACCTAAAGCCTAGAACATCATAGACCATTAATTCACAATACAAACATCGCAACTACGGATGTCCAAATACAAGGTTTGAGTTGGGAAGCATCTCATCTATGATATCTCTTTTCCAAAACGAACCAAATTAAATGGTTATAACTTTTTTTTTTTTTGATAGATAACTGTAACCTTATTAAAAGAATGGTCATAACTATTTCACCTGTCAATTTCTTTCTTTCTTTTTTTTTTTTTTCTGTTGATAGTGAGAACTATTCAAGAGAGCTAGTAAAGTCCATTGAATGGAACCAGTGGTCACTTGGGAGGGGTAGACTGGATACAGTCCTAACCTTTAGGCTTTAGTATTTTTTTTACACAAAGTGACCACTTTCAGACTCAAATCAGAGTTCTTGTGCTTGCCAGCCTGAGATTTTACCATTATACCAAGTAATGGCCCCTAACTTGTTGGAACTTAGAATCAACAAATAGTGGGTCCTAAATCCTTGACATGTATGAATGTAACACCTTGATCTTTGCAGATAAAATCGATCTCCAGTCATAAACAGAAAATAGATAATTCTTTCTGGATTTCTGGACCTAATGGTTGAACATATGATTTTTTTTCTTATACATTGCTAAGTTCATAGATGCATAGATTTTGCACATGTTGGTCTACTATACCCGTCCCTTTACCATGCTGAGCTTATTCCTTTTTCCATCTACCTTACATTAAACAAATTTACCCTTATTATTTTAAAAATTTGAAAATCACAACCTTACAATTGACTAAAGTATCATTCATGAGATGGCAAGGCAAGAGCTTGAAATGTTGCCATTCAAGCAGCCAAATAGAGAATAGTTCATTAGATAAATGATCTGGACTGATCAAATTAGTCCTTCATTTGGCAGACAAAGAAGAATCTTGTCTAAACAAACCACAATCCCTTCTGTGAAGGGTAGTAACCATGAATATAGGAAGTTCTTAGCTACTATTATTTTTTATGCAATATAATTTTATCCTGAGACCTTGACCAATCAAAAAGAAAGTGCAAGTGAAGAGCCATACTGATCTTTCATAAGCATGAACATGGCCTGCAAAGATGAGATCAACTTTGTAATGGATAAACCACTTCTCAAATACTGGTCGCATACTTTCACCTTCCATGAAGTGGGCTTCATTACTGTTGTATATGGGAACATGCATAACAACAATAAGCCAAGGTGTCTTCTCTCTGTCCACTCTTTTTAGTTCTTCTCTCAGCCAGTGCCATTGAGGTGTGTATTTCACTGGTTAAAATGGTTTAGAAAATATTGTAAGAAACATAGACACTAAAGAAATCAACTGTGCCAGTCTATAGAACAACAAATTAAAAAATACATAAACAGAAACAAAGTCAACAAGGGTCAGCCTTTTATCTCCTTTCTAGTACAGAAATTTGAAGTTCTCCTGTGAACTTAACAGGCCAGTCAGGAGCAAAACAATCAATATATCTGCAGAAATGACCAAACCTCAATAGTCCAAAGAGAGTATAAAATTTCCAGAAATCATAAGGATGGGAAACAAAAAATATTTTTAGTGTAACTTGATAATAAATATTTTAGCTAGGATAGATGGCTTATCATCTGTCCGGATGATCCAATGTGAAGGATCAGCACACACAAGGTATTTAAATATAAAACCCAATTAGAATATTTGAATATGCCAATCAATAGTGTTGGATACCTCCACTTGAAAACACTAGTACTTTGGTTCATCTCCTATTTTCAACTACAATTGACTGGTGCAGACAGAAAATGAAACTTTCTAGTGTCCAGATCTTTTGTTTCATGGTGTAGTTAAAATTACCAGTAAAGCCCCGCAGCAGCAATACCTGGTCAGGCCTTCTTTACCCTGTGTGTGACCCACTTAAGAACAGGATATTATGCATATCTTAAAGTTCATTGATCTTGGTAATTTTATGTAGATGTTAAATCCAAATCAGTTATAAACTGCATTATTTGCTTTATCTGAGAATTATTTTGACTTTTGATGTAAGTTTCATTCCATATTGCTTTTTTTACCAAAACCATAGTTCATTCGGTAATACACAATGATTGCATTTTATTTGAATTTTCTATTGTTTCTACATGTTCTGATCTAAATGTATTTTCTTTCTTATTATATAAGCTGCACACCTGTTCAAGTCTGAGAGCAGCCGCTTTGTGTGCCAAAGGTTAGGTCTGTATCCTCCTAAGACCCCAGAAATCTGGACCAACATAGGGTAATGGCTTTTATAGTTTCATCTGAAACCATGACAAAAAGTTCAAAAACATCCAGGGTTTCATTTTTGTGGTTAACAAAACAAGATTATTGTATCACTTTTAGGATTTTAGAAGGATATTTTTTATTTGAACTTGGATGACTTGCTCTTGGGTTTTGAGGAGTTACCCTTGTTAACAGATAGGCACTTACCCGGGAGGTTGCGATAGATAGCAAAATGAATCTTCAAACGTTAGATACACTGTTTAAGGCTTCAGAGGTGAGTTTTCCATTTATGACTTTCCAACTAAGTTAAATGACATTGACTTTGATACTGAAACATGCACGGTGCACCAGATATATTTTATCAATGAGGAGAGCAACGCTAATTGCATATTTTGTGGCAATATTGGAGGGAGATGGCATTACAATGGAAGTCCAATTTTCTCAAGTGAGAATGACATGTTTGAGGTGGTGAAAATGCTTCCCTTTATCTCTCCAAGAATGGGATGCCAAAGTACTTCTTTAAGAAGTAGAGGAAGAAGGCCATTGTGGCACACCTATTGTCATCTAGGTGGACCAACCAACAATTGTGGTAGTGTGCTGAATCATCATCTAAGCCTTGTCCCTATATAAGATTAGCTATATGAATCATGTTTCGCCATTCTGTTCTGAATCATCACATCATCATCAAGGTTAAATTATGGATGCTTAAATAATTTCTTATTACTTCCACCCAAGTCCTTTTCAGTCTTCCCCCAGCTCTTCTAGCCCCTTCAACTTGTAACAGATCACTTGTCCTAACAGGTGCTGTAGATGATCATCCATGCATGTGAGCAAACCATCTCATCTACTTTCTCTCATTTATCTCCTATTGGAGCTACTCCTACGTTTCTTTGTTTCTAACCCTGTCCTTTCTAGTTCTATAATTCATCCATCTAAGCATTGGCATTTTTGTCATTCATTTTCTGGACATGTTTTTTGACTGTCCAACACTCTACTCCATAGAACATAGCTGACCTTACAAAAGTTCTATAGAATTTTCCTTTTAGCCAACGTGGTATTTTCCTATCACATAAGACTCCAGATGGACCTCTACATTTTGCCCATCCTGCTCTAATTCTATGGGTGACATCCATCTCAATCTCTCCTTTGTTATGAAATATTAAACCTAGGTAATGGAAGAGGTAACAATCAGTTATCTCTTAGTCTCCAATCCTAAGTATACCCTGATTTGCACTCCTATTATTACTAAATTTACATCACATATATTCTGTTTTAATCCTATTTATTTTAAAGCCTCTTGGTTCTAATGCAGTTGTCCATATGTTGGACCTTCTAGGTTGGTTTTTTGACTGTTAGGTGTTGTTTTGAGGTTCAGTGTTGACCAAGGGATGTTTGGTGGTTGGATCTTGGGCATGCTGTGGTATCTTCACTGATCCCAAAGTAAGTGGTAGCAGCATCTTTATTTATATTTCTGGCACTGCTTCATAACTTGAACCATAGGTTCAACTTGTAAACTTTGTCCCCTTTATTCCCCTAGTAACATATATCTCTATTAGTATTTTAAAATTTAGGAAGAAGATTAGATGCTATCCTTTTAATATGATTATATCAAATCCACATCAATGAAACCAAAAATCATTAAACTTTTTTTTGAACTGTAAATCTTATTTGTATATAAAAGAAGTTCCTTCTAAAATCACTACAGCCTTAGGAGTCTAAAAACTGTGAAATCACTAACACCATGTTAACCATATAAATATGATATATGTGACAAGGGAACTTCTAAAATCACTACAACCTTAGGGGGTCTAAAAGCTGCAAAATAACTAGCACCTTAATAAGCATATAATAATAATAATAATAATTCATTATGCAGTATTAATGCAATTGCACTGAGTTTACACAGAGAAGTGACTCAGAAATTACCGAAAGGAGAATAACTGGACAGAACAATGATATGAGCAGATGCACGTCGAATTGCATACCAAAGAGGATCAGTGCTTTTGGAGGCCATATAAGGTGTTGCATATCTATTGAGATATGATTTGAAAGGAACAACTTCCCCCTAAATAAATATAGAATATATAAGTCAACAAGATCATGGGGGTGGAGGTGGGAAATTTTATTATAATAAAATTACTTATCAAAAATAAAATTTGTTATAATAAAGAGGAATTATCACAAATTTAAAAGAAATTAGTACTTCTGGAAAAACTGTGATTAATTATATGGTGTCAGAAAAGTTCGAGAAAAATGAAACCCATACCATGGAGAAATATATAGTAGCATTTATTGAATAAAATTAACAGCAGAAATAATTTTACTTGTAGAATGTCATAGTTTTCCATACTACAGGATTCTTAACACGGAAGGTGCTACAATAGCATGTGTAAGAAATGCAATAAAAATGAACATAATACCAGTAAAACATTATTATTAAGTGGAAGAGGGTGCTTATCAAGTAGAAAGTAAGAAGGGCCTACCAACCACATATAGGTAGAGATGATAAAGATGTAACAAGCTGAGAGAAATGTTGAATTTTGATGTTTCTGAACATAGAATTATACAAAATCACTTTTTGTCTCTCATGACTATCTAAAGAAAGAGCATGCAATAACCAAATGGTTAGAGCGGTGGAATTCCATTTTTTGCCTATGCACCAATCATACAAGTATGCTGTTGGGACAATATCCGTGTGTTTCGCTTTTTGGTACATTAGATATTTGATTTCCTTTGTGCACTTATAAGTTATAATGTGAAAAAGATATCTTAGTATGACATATCTTAGTAATGGATACTTTCTAGAAGTAAAAGTCACAAGAAACATAATTAAGACCAAAGGAAATAATATAACAATTTATCATTGCAAATGTTTCCTCAAGTTGTTGGAGCATGAGAATCACTCTTGATGATATTGCACACAAGTCTATAAAGCAGATTAGAGCATGTCATGCTGTTCCCCTAAGAAAGGAAAAATCAAAGTTCTAAAAGACTTTGCATAGACTTTTTGATGATTTGTGTGACTCAAGTCCAACTTGCACTATACTATCAGTCTTAAGAATCTTGATCATGCCCTTCATTGATCTATCCACCTCAAATTCCATTGCCCCCAAATCCAAAAATATCCTACCAAATCTCAGCCAGGTAGAATTCATTGCAGAATGACAAATTAGCTTTACTACACATTAATCATTTTGAATTCAAATACTAGAACCCTAGAGTAAAATTACAAAATTACTAAAGTATGACTAAAAACCCCCTTACTAGGTTCCTTCCACAATAATTTCCAGATTCTTCAAAAGAAGAACTTTCATGGAAGGCCTTGCTAGCCTGGAATCGTGTAATTTTTTAGGCTTGTTCGTGATGTACTGTGTAATTCTGGTGGTAACATGTCATTTCCAGTCACTCAGTCGAAAATGCACTTCAATGTTTCAATATATTGCAAATTTATTTTAACTCAAACATTTAGATTCCTAAATGAAACAGCCATATGACCCTGACTACCTGCATGATTAATGATAACCTAGCAATATTTAGAGTCAAATAACTCAACTTCGCATTTAGCATACAAATGGATAAATTCAGCAAGAGTAGAGGTCTGACTTGAAGGTAGAAAACAGAAGAGTAGAGGTCCTTTGAGACAACTGCTACATTTTTCCTTAGAAGATATAAGAAACAACGAAAACAGGTTGGAGACTTGAATGACCAAATTGAAAAACAAGATACCAAAATTCATGCAATAATTCAAGGTGGCACAAGATAAACTTTACCATTTTAGGCATATACTCAATTTCATGATTCCCAACTGTCCAAATCCATGGCTGATATGCAGCACTTCGCTCCACAAAACGGCCCCATGAATCCCATCGAATTCCAACATCATTGTATTCATATCTGTCAGCATAGGAGAGATCTCCAACAAATAAGACAGTCTGACCTCCACTCTGCATGTAATGCTCAAGAGTGGAAAGAGAATTATATGTTTGGCCCAAATCGCCTGAAATGTAATAAACCCAATGAGAAATGAGACAAATAATGCTAACAGCATTTCCCTTGCTTTATGTTTCAATTACTTAGGCAGGTGCAGTCTCAAAATGTTTTCTCAACAACCCAGTAGGAAAGAATATACAACTTACCTATAATTCCAAAGGTATAGTGGGCATCTGGATCAATTTTTGGAGGTGTTTGAAACCAGAACTCTCGAGAAGAATCACCCACTCCAATCTTGTAATAGTACTTCGTGTCATACTATGAAACAAGAAAGCAATTTGGTGTCATTTTCTGATAATCTATATATTTACATCACATCTAAATTATTCATGAGATAATTATACCAGGAATATTACATCAAGTTACATACATGAAACTAGAAAACAAATGCATAAGAGGCTCAAAAGCCTAAAAATTGGTAGGATACTAATTTGGTAGAGAAATAAATATAATACCAAGTTTAGCCTCCCTGCTTTTTTGGTAAAAATAAAAAAGAAAAATTTTATTAAGAAAGAAATATTGATTTACCTCTCTGGCTTATCATTCATTTCTTGAGTCCCAAATATTGTTGTGAAAGATGGTTTGTAGCCTTGGCAAGAAATACCATCCCATGATTGATATTTTCTGCTAGAAGCCTCAGCATCCAAAATTGAGGGTTTGCAAGTACAATTATGTTAATTTGTTTTCTACACGAACTTCACATTCTATTCAGAAAAAGAAAGTTTTCATGGAATTCAACAACCAATTTTCCGATAGAACTCCTTGCGTGGGTAAGTATTTTCTTTTTCTCACCACTAAACACTCCAGTTTAGATGCATAATGTATCATTAGATATAAATCTCGATATATAGAAAAATCACTCAGCAATTTTATCTGCAGATGGCCTAAATGATAATGTGTATGTCTGTACATAGGTCTTTACATAATAATGTTACCTCAAGGCCATCTACAAGGCAGTGATGAATGTAGCCAGATTTATAGTTGTAAAACGTATAGTTTGTAATTATTCCCTCAGCACTATAACTGTATTGCTTCTCTGATGTGCCATATTGAACTTTACTAGGGCCTGGTTCATCAGTTGTTACCCACGAGATAATTACACCCTTTCCATCATAGTCGCCTTGAGTAATATGCACCTACACCAGAAAATCGCATTTGAAGGAAATCAAGAATCAGATATCTTTTTTTAGACATTAAGTAGTCATGCTTGCATCTAGTATCAAAAAGCACGTTGAATATCAATGGAATATTGATGATATGTATCATGAATAATTACAATTTCCTAAAGAATCAGAAGCTGCTCTTTGTCTCTTTTGAATAATATGAAAACATGCCAAAAATCTACTTTTCAGTGCAAGGTGTTAATAATGGAAAATTTTCTTCCAGTACTGAACAGGGTTTAGCAACAGTTACCAAGTGGCAGATAAGCAAAAACTTTACCATCAGAACAAGTTTAATGAAAAAACCCGCAAACTTCAAGGAAAATAAAAGGACCCTACCATGTAAGATTGCTTTTCCTAAATATAAATAAAGCACCTTCATTGAAAAGCATGGAGAAGGATGTAAATGCAGAAAACTATCTTTAGTATTTTAGTTTGCATGCATGAATACATACAAATAAATTACTAACAGAATTTACATATTGGTTTACACATAACTGGTCATTATAAACACTCAATACACATAAGAAATATTGTGGTTTACCTGCTGTGGTGTGTTATAACCCTTTGGAACTACAAATACTTCATTGTCAAGAGGAATGTCAGTAGATGGCCATTCAGAACGAATAAAAGTACTAGTGATCCCTGCACTCCCCTTGTTCACAATGCTCAAAAGAACAAAGGATAGAAGTAGAAGCTGAAACAACCATGTCTTTACTCCCATACTCTCTAAAATAACAGTTGATCAACCTGAAAGAAAATATTTAGTGTTGGCATCAAATGCATCCAGAAAGAAACCAATGCACCAACCCTGGGATCAAGTTCAAAAAGGATAAAAGTAGCATAACTATGTGCTTTGCATTTATGTATGTTCATAAACAAATACATAGGACCTGTTTTACATATCATCTAAGATCTCCTCAGTAATTTCCATTTTGTTGTTGCATTAATGAAGAAGGGAGTAATGCATTCTCAATGTTAATGTGGATCCTGTAAAAATGGAAGAAACCGTCACCAACTGATCATCCAAAAGTTACTTCAACACTTGAATTGAGCTACATCCCCAAAACGCATACTGTTCCGATGACCATTAACTGTCAGACACTTCTGTCCATATATCCGGTGCTGTTGTCGATTTTCAAATTATTCTAAAAACTTTCTTTCATAACCATCTAAACTTGAGGTTCTAACCAAACAGTGACTCCGTTGGCCCAAAAACCGTCATGAACTCTGATTGTAACAAAACTCAAAAGTGTCTAATAGCATTTCAGTATTCCAGATTCAAGTTATCCTTATAGGACATATATGACATCTTTTCTGTTCCACAAATGCCAGCTGAATATTCTTCAGCCTGGAACCCAGCTCTTCCACACCTAATCATCAGAAGCTAAACCAAATCCATCCCAAACTCCTTTCCCGGGCTAGCATACGAATTCAGAACCAGGCCAAGTCGTCATGAGACAATTCAAATTTCAAACAAGCAATCATAATCAAAAATCCAAAATCAATTGATCAAATCGGTCAAATTCGCAACCGAATAACGCAAAAATTCATGAGCATTCACATTCTTCAACTGAAATCCTAAGTCCTCTAGTTGTTACTTTAGATTTACAGTTTTACACCCGATTTCCTTCCAAAAAAAACAGAACAATGAAAATTTCAGAAAGGAAATAACAAGAAAAAGAAAGAAAACAGCGTACCAATAGTTACTTTGTACAGAAGAGGACCGTGAGAGGCTGAGAGAAGACACAGCAGACCATGGGTCGTGAATACCTGACTGGACTGATGATTGAGAGAGAGAGGACTTAAAAACGAAGGACCCGGATAGCGTAAATTAGCAAAATTGATGACGTGGAGTCGTAGTTGTTACCTTCCTCTAGTCGCATTTGGACCCGGATTTTTGGCTTACGGCGCCATTCCCGTAGGCCACAGATATCACCAATCTCGAGCTTCGACCACACGATAATGGACGCGCTACCAAACGTGACGGGAAAAACAATTATTTTGGAATCTTAGCACGGTGTCAAATGGGGGTTAAGTTGGTTAACTTATGTTAATGGATTCCAATCCAACGACAAAAATTTCTCCTCTCATGTGTGTAGCTGCATTGAATCACAATCTTGATAAGCTTAGGAGGAAAAAGGAAAGAAAGCTGGCCGCTGTTTACAAAACCGGATAGGGCATTCGTATCTATCAACGGACAAGTCGGGTCGGGACAGGGTGGAACCAATTACTAACGGGGATAATCAAGTCTAACCCGATTAGAGAGAGTTGGCCAGTTGGCCCACTTTGGTAATGTACTGATGTTTGGTATCGATGCAGAGAAATCGGCACCATGTCATTAATTCAAAAAACGTTTTTCTCTTTCCTGTTTGGTAGGATTTTGGAACCAATGCCGTTCTTTTGAAAAAAAAAAATGGCACCACATTACTGCTACATCTGAAATCTATTTTTTGATAAAACATTCATGGTTTGGTTGGACGTCTTTTTTTTAAACATTTTCTCAGACTACACTTAGAAATCAGGAAAGGCGTAGTATGAGAAAATGCTTTTTCTGACTTTTTTTTTTCGCAAGAAAACAATATACATACAACACCATTTTCTCAAAAAATGGCATTGGAGAAACAGCACCGGTTCCAATCAATAGGTTGGTTGGTCGATTTTCTGATAAATCAGTGAATTGCTTAAAAACGGTTATGAAAATCAAGCCCAATGGTAGCGTATCTCACACTGACCTCACTGCCACATCCCACCCTGTATTGAGAACATCTCCCCATAAATAATAAATGCAAATACGAAAAATATTCTCAATATATGGTCACGAGAGATTGTGAATTCAATGTGAGGCGTGTTACGTGAGGAGCAGATCCAGACTCGCCTAAATGATGAATGGTACTTTTTTATTATTCCTCTTTGTCAGATTAATCCATTATTTTAATGATGGGGCATCCAAAGTAGATAAGGGAGACGGTTCCCATGTAAGACATGGACGCCCCTAGACAAATAATTTCCCTTAATTTTGAGAAATCAAGGATTTTGAAAAATCTTATCCAAGGAATCATTAATGGTACCAAACATCGCCCTCATTGTCCCAATTACACTTGACATTTCTAATCATTTAATTAATTAATTAGGTAATATACCTATTTTCGGGCCGGACTTGGATTGGCTTTGTACTATTTCGTGCTCAAGCTTCAGCCAAGCCAATTCAAATTTTGACAAAAGTTAAGCCCGAGCCTAACCCATAAACAAGTTCTGACTATGATATAATAACTTGTAATTTTATTTTTAATAATAAAATAGTTATAAAAGGTGATAGTAAATAGTAAATTTTTATATGTTGGAAAAACAAATATTTTTAACCAAAATTATCTTATATGCTTTCTATATTTTTGAATCTGAATCTCCTAAAAGCAAAAACCCTATGCACATCCTCCAACACCCCATTGTATAGCTAAATGCACATGTTTTCAAAGTGTACAAAATTTATGCTTGTAGGATATTTTTTTCTCTTTTTTTTTTTGGTAAAATATGCTCTTTATAAAATCTACCCTTTTAGACAAAATATGACACAAGTTGTAAGAAATTAAAAGTTAGAAAAATTTTATAATTATCATTATATAATCGGTTTGGGTTTTAATCAGTTTGCAATAAAAAAAAAAAAAGTCGGCCCCCATCCAAGCATAAGACTTAGAAATAAAATTGATATAGGAGTTGTTTGGTATTGTGGCTCAATAAAGCATGGGTCGTTTCAATCACTAGGTCCCACTATGACATTGTTGAAACCACATTACAATATGATATTACAAAAAAAAAATCATAAAAATTGGGCACATCTCTAATATTTTATGTTAATCATGTTTAAGAAAAATAAATATGATAAATAATAATTATTTTTATTGATGTTGAAAAATAAATATAAAATTTAAAGCTTAATCCAAAAATAAAATTGTTTTCCTATTTGGTGTTGGGTAAGCAGTTTAACCTTTTGGGCCTAATGTAACAAACCTTGATATTAGAATCAAATAATAAAAATAAAAAATATATAAAATATATGAAAAAAATACAAAAACTCACTAATATTTTATAGGGCAAATTTCTTAAACTACCCCTAAGGTTTAAGAAATTGACTAACTTTATCTCTACTGTTTGACTATTGTCTAATACTACTCTTATTATTTCAAAAAATATCATTGCCATTAAAATATTGACGAAAGGGCTGAATTGTTCATTTTGCCCTTAAGTCAAATGGGAAGCTCTAGTTCTTCATCTTCCTCAATCTGGTCTTTGCCACCCAGGTCCAGTCTAGTCTTTATCAATCAAAATCAACAGCATTGCTGCAACTTCCAGTAGTGGCAGTGATCTTCTTCACCCACCCCTTTCCCCTCTTTGTTCTCCCAAGCCTAACACCATTGAGAAAAGTTGGAAGAGCTAGCCAACGCTGACCGCTAGGCAGGATCATCTCGGTTTGGGCAAGATCATAAGGATCATCTGGCCCCGCCATGAATCTCACCGTCAAACGACCGCTACCCATCTCCACGAAGAGATGATCATTGATCTGTTTCAAGTCAAACCAGGGGCACTCCTAGTGACACTCTATATCCTACCCGTGTTCTCTCGATCATCTGGCCTCTAATGCTCTTTTTCTACACCCTCCCAATCATCGGATCATACTGGCTACATTTAATTGTGCTATGTCGAATGGATCTTGGTGGCTGCGGAGAACAGGAGCCTGAAGTGGAAGGTTTCACATTCCACACACACACATAGAGAAAACCAACGACGACGATTCGATTTGAGCTTTCAATCTGTGATTTTTCTTTTTTTTCTTTTTTTGTTGTTTTTCTCCCATTCCTCCAATTTTTCATCCATCTTTTCCTCTCCCTTATTCTCTCCTCTCTCTTTCTCTCTCCCCTCCTCTTTCACTTCCCCTATTCCACCACTGCCGTTGCAACTTGCAATGGCGGATTTGGTAATAGCCAGAGTTCTTTCATTCCCTCTCTCTCCTTCTCTCTCTTTCTCTCCACCATCCTCTTTCACTTCCAATGTTTCGCCACCGCTACTGCAAGTTGCAGAGATGGATTTGGTAACCGCCCAACCATGCTCGTCTTGAATGTGTGTCTACTTGCAGTAGTCGAAGTCGTGTGAGTTCCATGGCCATTTGCATCCCTCAGCAAATCGAAACTCAACAATTTCGTTGATCCCTTTGATTTTTCCAAAGAAAAAACTTAGCTCCGATGAACTTCTGGTTACAATGAACTGAGATTCAGATTAGATAAGATAAAGGGCATCTTAGAATTGGGTAGAGCTAGTCACTTGTGTACGAGCTTTGACAGAATATTAACGGATGCTAATGATAAAGGTAGAGCTAGTCAATTGTCCGAAACAATAGGAGTACTTTAAAACAATACTGAAATAGTAGGGGTAGAGATAGTCAATTTCCTAAACCCTAGGGGTAGTTTAAGAAATTTACCCTATTTTATATTGTTCATATTAAAAAAAATAAGTGTGATAAATAAAGATTGCTTTTATTGGTGAGTGAAATTAAATATAAAATTTAAAGCTAACCCAAACATGAAATTGTTTTCCTATTTGGTGGTAGGCCAACTATTCAACTTTTTGGGCCAAATTTGTCAATCCTTGAAATCATAATTAAATAATAAAAGTATAAAAAACTATAAAAATACATAAATTTTATAGAAAACATTTGGACACATCTTTGATATATTATATTTATCATATTAAAGAAAAATAAGTATGATAAACAAGGATTGTTTTTCTATGATAGAAATAAAATACAAAATTTAAAACTAACCCAAAAGTAAAATTATTTCCTATCCAGTGGCAGCTAAACAAGTCAACATTTCACCTCAAATGTGTTAAAATTTGATGTCATAATTAAATAATAAAATTTACAAAATATAAAAACATGAAAAATACATTAATTTTGTAGAAAATATTTAGGCACATCTAAATAAAAATAAATTTGATATATAAGAATATATATATATATATATATATATATATATATAATAAAAATTATAAAAAAATAAAAATATATTTTTACTATTATAACCACCATGACATCATCTAAAATTATCACACACATTTGCTACTATATGAAATTGGCGAAAAAAAATGGAGACGTAACCACGACTCAACCGTTGACTTGGCTGAAGTCAATGAGGATTTATAGATCTGAACCGGAAACGGCTAATAAGGATTTTGTAGTCATAACTTCTGAGTTGGTAGTATGATTCAAGTTATGTTTGGTTCACAATTCAGGATTCGTAGATTGAAATCTTGAATGCAAGTGCCAATATTTGATTCAGAATTACTTTATTTAGGGGTGTTCTCGATTTGTATGGTTTTATCTGGGCTTGAATTACATGGGGCTCGGAGTTAATATTGGGCCCATTAATAAATTTGACAAATTCCCAACCCAATTCGACGCAAGTTTTATTTTTATTTTTTATTATTTTTTAGAAACTCGACACAAGCTGCACCTGCACTTGCACCTCTACTTATATGCACGAAAATGTACGTTTATACTTAATTTCTTGTGACTGAAGGCCCCAACAAACCAGGCCCATCACATGAACTGCTTGAAGAGTAGATTAATGGTGTAATACTGCAAATTGCTTGATTTTCAGTAAACTGATTTGCAGTGAATCAAGCATCAATTCATCAATCTGTAGTTTGCTGTAGAGAATCTGGCGACTATGATCTAGAGCTCTAGACAAAATCCATTTGCTTCTATGGACAATCAAGGCAATTCATTAAATGGGAGACCCTTTTGGGCCAAAATTTACCCTATGAATAACGAGTAGAGAGGAAAGCAGGGACACTTTTGTACCCCCAAACCATGTAACAGTTGCAATATCTAAAGGTTCTTTGGTTGTTTGGACTTTGGACAAAAACCAACTAGAAACCCTTTTCTTGTCCTCAACCAAGAAAACAGTTAATGCAAAAAAATATCGGATTGATGTCTTTTGATCAATTGCATCGATGCATAATTCAACTGTGGCTCTTCCACTAAATTCTATATATCAGTGGGGTCGGTTTGTGGTGGGGAGTTTCAAAGTAGAGTTTCTTGCACGATTGCACTTACTTCCTTTTATCTTATCCCACAAGTATATTCCATTTGGGATCAAGAACATTGTGGGCGTGTTGCCCGTGTGGGGCAAAGATAGACTTTGAAAGAATATCCTAAGTACTTGTCAAAGATTCCAATTTTCAAATAGATCGTATTCAGTGTATTTGAATTTTATAATATGGGTGCAAGTCGGATACCCAGTTTGAATAATTTATTGTACACTGAGCCATAGTTTTTAGGCAGGGCCCATTGAAAATTTAGCAAAACCTCAACCCGAACCCGTCCAAGTTGTACTGTTTTACCACTTATTCTATGTATTCCAACTTGCCAGCAAAAAGCGTGTTAAGATGCTGATAACACAGTATCAGCCACACATTGAGAATATCTCCTCATGAGTGTAACATACAATTATGGGAGAACTTGATGTGTGTTGTGCTATCAGTGTGTTAATACTCTTTTCTTTTCACTAGTAGCAACTTTAGGTTCAGTTTTATTTTTATTTGAAAAAATATATTAGTTTTATCTTAAACATATTATATTATATTATTCATACATAGAGTTTGTGGTATTTAAGGGAAAACGACATTTGGTAAATAAAAAACTCTCTGTATTTTTCAACATTTATTACATAGATATACTCAAAAAGATGCATTATGTAGACTTCTGAATTTCCACAGTTAGATGGGGATAGGTTGGATAAAGAAAGAAAAGGAAAGATAAATGATGAATGAGGGGCATGCTGACGTTCTAAATACAAAGATAACAATTCTAGAGGTCCTAAGTTCTTTCCGTCAGCAAGCTTCAAAATATTCTAAAGCATAAAAGAGATTTCACTATGGTGTAGGGGTGGATTCGAATAGTACTAGGTTCGAGCTCGGCTCGAGACTATTTTATAAGGCCCGAGCTCGAGCCAAAATCTTGAGCTTGAGTTCGGCTCGAGTCAATAGTTCATAAGCTCGAGTTCGGCTCGGCTCGGTTCAGCTCGTTTTATATTTTATAAAAGTATTTTATTATAAAAATATTTTATAAAAATAAAAATTATATATAATTTTTTTATTTTATATTTAAAATTTAAGAATTATAATAATTAATAATTATAATATATATACATATATTCGAGCCGGCTCGCGAGCCTCATGAGCCGAGCTCTAGTAGAGCTTGGCTCGTTTAATAATCGACCCATTGAATTGGCTCGAGCTCGGCTGAAACCGAGCTGAGCCGAGCTCGAGCAGCTCGTGAAAAGCTCGGCTCATTGCCACCCCTACTGTTCATTATATATTCCAGACTATCAAAGTCAAATTGCACCAAACTAAACTAAAATTGGTGGTTTGATTTGGTTTGACTTTAAAAAGGGTTTGATTTGGTCTGAGAATATCTCAAATCATAATTTTCTGGTTTGATTTTTTGTTAATTTTAAAAACTAGATTATAATGTAAATCACATTAAACCAAATTATTAATGGGAAATTGTCTAAAACTCACCGTGAGTTTTCAACATTTCTCTTAAACTCACCACAGCTTTTCAAAATGTCTAAAAGTTACCATGTCACTAACTTGACGTTAAAGAGACTAACGGGTGTTAATATATTACCATTTGAACCTTCGTAGAAAAATTTAAAATATATACATATATTTTAATATTTAGACATGAAAAAAAGGAAAAAGTTCAAAAAATATTTTCAAATATAAAATCCAAAAAAACAAAGAAATTACAAAAAATATAAAAATTATAGAAATTGCACACAAAATAAAAAATATTTTCAAATTATAGAAACTATAGATTTTTCAATCAGAAAATAAAAATTGTAGAAAAAACACCAAAATTATAGAAAAACACAAAAATTGCAAATAAATAGCAAAAAATACAAAAAAAAAATTATAGATTGTAGAAAATAGAAAATTGTAAATAAAAAACATAAATTATAAAAAAACTTTGAAAATTATAACAAAACACTAAAAATTCAAAAAAGAAAAAGAAAATTGAAATATAAAAAAGACCCTTTTTCCTCTAACTCGCCATTAAAGGATGATTTGGTCATGAAAATTGTTATTTATGCTGACGTAGACACCTCTGTTAAGAAGCATTAATGGTGCACTAACGGAAGGTGAGTTTTGGAAAATAAAAACTTACTTACATGGTGAATTTAAGACATTTTGAAAAGTTGTGACTTTAAGAGAAATGCTAAAAACGCACTCATGATGAATTTTAGACAATTTCCCATTATTACTATATATATATATATATACATACATACACACATGTGTGTGTGATACATGTCCGTATGTATACATTTATTTACCATTGAAATTAGTTGTTTGTGTTTGAAAAAGTGTGGACATAATTTATATAATAGTAATAGGTGGCACTTTGGTGTGGCCGATAGTCCTAAAATGGAGCAAGTCTCTCAAAGAATAACTGACAGCAACATGAACATTGCAACAGTCAAGGATTGAAGTTGATGTAACATTATCCTCTTGGTTTCACAACTCGTTGAGGGTAGCACCCTTAATCTCTACTTCATGTAGTGGGGTGCTAAGGGCATGGCCTCTATGGATACGAAAAAATCCAACAAGAGGAACAGAAGGGGAAATGATTCAAACTACAACAAAAGTGCATTTTTCTCAAAATGGGTATGATATTATGTGTCACAATGTACACAAAAAGTAATTATTTTGTTCATTAGTGTGTGACTATATCCAATGGCCACGGTTTGTCTAACACAATAAGGCTAGATCATGAAAGACCATATGCCACTCAGTGGAATACACTTTCCCCAAAACAGAGCTGAAAAGCAGCTGCTCCAAAGACAAAGTACTTGAGTTGATTTCCACCTCTTGTTCTTCCTCTTTTTCCACTAAAATCGAAAACAACCTGATAAGGTTCCTCCCTAATGTCCTAACGTCTTCTTTTTCAACGCTATAAGCGCCTAGAGATCAGTTTCTGATAGACCTCTGCTCATGTTCTTCATGGTATTGTCACCAAGAGGCACCAAAGCAGATCAATCCATTAACGTGATCGATCAAGTTTTTTGAATATGAAGAAACATATCAGATTCTGATGATGACTGATTCGACTACAGAATCCATGAAATCAAGATCAGCGTTGATGCACTTCAAAGAGGCATCTTTCAATTATTTCAAACAAAAAACAATAGAAAATAAATAAATAAATATTTTTTGAGAGAGCTTCGAATGGAGTAGGACTATGATTTCTGATGAGGGTGGATTTGGCCTTCCAATGATATTGTGGCACATGGCACCTCGAAACAATTAGGTGACACCTGAAACCACTTAGGCAACAACTTGCCTTAGCTCGTGACCTAAAGTCAGTAGTGCTGCCCCTGTAAGTCGAGCTCCTAGTAGCTTCTTGTTGGAGTGGGTAACCAACGTCACTAACGAGGTTGATGCAGCGCTGCCGTATCTCTAAGGTTCCGAACTGATAAAAGACATCGGCACCACATAAGACTCAGTTGCCTCTTCGGCATTGACAAAATCAAAGATCAAGAGGAGTGGACTACGAATCGCTCTGATGCGTTTAGAACTACACTAACAAGTGCACTAGCCAATCAAGTAATATACTGATGAGTAAAGTATCGTTCCCACGAGGATTAATCCAACAACTACTAGTACTAAATCTGTCTTATGTTATCTAATAATCCAAAAATCAATGAATTACTTCCTAATCAACTAACTATTCTAAGTATTCTCAAATTAAACCACCCTAATTGAATAGAGAAAGCACTTCACGAAAATGATTACATAATCGGTTCAGTGGTTATCTCATTAAACTATCCAATCGAAGTTGATTTCAATTATGGGTTGGCAATTTCTATCTTGTTATGAATAGCCTCTTTCGAGCACATGCCAATCTATCTACGAGTAACAACCCTTATATCTCTATCAAGAATTTAATTACTGTAGATGCATTAAAGACAAGAAGATCAAATGATATCAGTTCTCGTTGAATGAATGTCAAACGAATCATGTAAAATTATCTCTAAGATACATTCAATTCGCTTTCTTGATCAGTTAGCCCGATTACCTAAACCCTTTCTCAAGCAATATAGGTAATCCAAGAAACAAGAGCAAATCGGCCAAATTTACTCTTACTATTGAAAATCCTAATCAAGAAATCCCAATACTGAATAACTATCAATCGAATTAGCTTAAGAGATCAATCACACAACTGAAATAACATCAATCATGGTTCGCATGGTAGAAAGAATGAAAGATTCAAACAAAAGAAAACACTAATTGAACCTATGTTACTGAAACCGTTGAATTAAAGAAGACAACCTAAAACTTCTGCATGAATTCTTGATCTCCTCTCCAATTCTCCTTCAACAGCCTTGTGATCTTTCTCCCAGCACTTCTCCCTTGGTTCTTGTGACAAGAAGTCAAACCCTAATTTCTTCTTTTTCTTTTTCTTTTATACTCTTTTTTGCAGGTTTAGAGTCCTACTCCCCTTCGAACTCTACTAAAATCAAGTGCCTCCTGGAGTCTCCCAACTAGTTGTGGTTGTGCCTCTATTCTCCTAGGCCAAAGTGCTCCTTTGCAGCAATATCACCATGTCTTTATGCTCTATTAACCCCAAATTGTTCCAAACTAATGTTTCCTGAAATTCAACTCAATTAGGGCAAGAACCATTAAGATTTATCACAAAAACCATGTATGAGACAATAAAAACAATGTGTAGCATGCACAAACATCATGCTCCCAAAGCCCAAAGCCTAAGGAATTGAATCGACGCTTACGAGCTCATCGAATTAGTTATTCAGGCCAAAAGGAGCAATCTACTCCCTTCGCCGAGTTACTTTCAGCTCGGGAATGGGGGGCAAATGATGAGGGCGGATTTGGCCCTCCAATGACATTGTGACACATGACACCTCGAAACAAATAGGTGACACCTGGAACCACTTAGGCAACAACTTGCCTTAGCCAAGTTGATGGTGTCCTACCTGGTGACCTGGCACAAGCGCCAACCTGGTAACCTACAAGACGTGCTCGATGACAAATTCGACATGCATATCCAAACACTCTCACGATCCTTGGAAGTTGGCCCACGTACCGAACGATCTGCAGGGTGGTCAACGTGCATGGCGATCACCTCAGGGAATCTCAGACCACTTAGATGACTTCTCAGAAATCTCGGATGCGGTGTGTGAAGTCCACACCAAACTATGCCTGTATAAAGGCACCAATCCCAATGGTATAGGGGGGCAAGTAAGCATATTCTAGCTCTCATACTTTGTGATTTTTAGCTCGCAGTCTACTATGAGAATACTGACTTAAGCATCGGAGCGACCTCGCCAGGTTAACCACCACGGGTCCTCTGACATTGATTCCTTGCAGGTCTCTAAAGAACTACGAAGGTCAACAATCAATCCACCTTGCCACCAGGCAGCTCGACACTCTGGTCAACTCGGCAACTAATAAGTAGCTCGGCCCTCTAGTCAGCTCAGCACTCTGGTAAGCTCGGCACCTAACCTGCCTAGCTCGGCCTAGTCAGCTCGGCACCTAACCTGCCTAGCTTGGCCCAGTCAGTTCGGCACCTAACCTGCCCCTAGCTCGGCCTGGTCAGCTCGGCATCCATGTCCTCATCCAGCAGAAGTTAACTTCGGCCTCTGAGTCATCAGTCACTTGGAAGCATACCAAATGACGATGTACTTAGCACAAAAAATTGATACATCACCAAAAATTGATTCATCAATTTCCACCATTACAAGAGATGCTTGAATGCTTGGAAAATTCTCAAACCATGATATGGTGGTGTTCGTTGTTGTTTTCCCTCATCCATATGTTATCTATGTGCTAAGAGTGTTGTCCTATAAGAACATGAACGAGTCGGGCCTTTGTTAATCAACAATCGCAATGAAGAAGAAATGAATAGTGTCTTCTTCCAAAGGGTACATTAGGCATTTTAAAAAGTTTTAAGTTGCACATGTCATCACATGATACAAATAACCAAAGGATTGTTAAAAGAAGAGATTAAACTGGTAGTTTTTGAGAGTTTATGATTGACACATTTTGAAATATAGGTGATCAAGTGAGACTATCCCCAAAGTACAAGGTACTAATATGGAATTTACCCTATAAAATATTATCGGACCAAGCTGAAAAAAGACATGCCTAATGTTTTGGGCTCAAGCCTGAGCCCACAGGCCTAAAATCATGTCCACAAATCTGACAAAGAACTAATAGAGCCAGGCTAGCCCATCGGGCTACCAGCCCATGAATAGGTCTAAATGAGAGTATCACACTCGAGGGTTGCCTTCATAAGCATCAACTTGTCTAATTTTTTTTATTAATACAATGATTTATTTATTAGTTACAATTTTTTTCAATCATCATCATCCAAGCTTTATCTCAACGGTATAGGGTATACATGAATCCTATTTTGCCATTCTACTCTATTTACAACCATATCCATTATTAAATTATTGGCACTTAAATCATTCCTTACTACTTCTACCTGTGTCCTTTTTCCTCTATCTCTAGTGCCCTTCAACTTGCAACAAATAATTTCTTCTACTAGTGCTATCAATGTGGTCTTCTATGCACATGAGTAAGACATTGTAATCTATTTTCTCTCATTTTATCACCTATTAGAGCTACTGTTAGATTCTTATGAATGACTTCATTTTCGACCCTATGCTTTCTAGATTTTTCCATTTATTTATCTCAATATACAAACTTTTGCCACACTATTGTTTTGGACGTGTTGTTCTTGACTTCCCAACACTTTACTCCATATAACATTGCTGGCTTACATTTGTTTTGTAGAATTTTCATCTTAATGTAAGTGGTATTCAACTATCACATAAAACATTGGATGCACCCCTCCATTTTGTGCAATCTTGCTTTAATTCTACGGACAACATCCTCTTCAACCTCTCTAATGTTACAAATTATCAAACCAACATATTAGAAAAGGTTACATTGAATTATCTCTTGGTAAGCACATTGAATTATTATTATTATTATTTTTTTTATTTTTATTTTTTAATTTTTTTTTCTACTTATTTAAACAATGTCATCAACAAGCAACGTAAACCATGAGACCTCCCTTAAACATGTTTAGTCAATTTGTCATCTATGATTTACACAAATAAATAAGGGCTAAGTGTTGAGCCTTAATGAAAGATCATGGTTTTTTACAGTCTCATACATATCCTTAATCTACATAACTTGAAACTCCTTTCTTTTATAAAACCTAAATGCAAATATTAATTCAAGAGTGATGTCTAATACTAATTCCTTGCATGTTTATCATAACAAGGCTGCTAGCAATTCATGCCTATATACAAGTACAAATGAACAATTATTGATTTTCAACACCTTGACCGAGTAATTAATCTTCATCAAATACTGTCATCTCATAAGATCCCAAATGAACAATTTAGTAATTTTACTTTCAAATTGATGTCATTAGCTGCTAAAGGGGCAGAGTGCTAGAATCTGTACTTTCTAACGTTCTGGCAAAACAATGTTTAGAGAGACAAGTATTACAACTCCCGAGTACTGGTGGGTGTGTGCAATTTACCCAAAGAGAAACTATTACTACCCTAAGGCTATAAAACTTTTTCTACTTTTTTTTTTCCTTTTCCAAATTTTTCTTTCCAACCAAACATAGCTTAAATGTTTTACTTGACTCTCAAAAGTTAGATTTTAGAATAAAGCCAAATCTTTAATCAGCGTCTAAAAGAAATTGGATGCACAAGGGAAAACAGCAAAACCCAAGACGGCCTTGCTTTACCCAAACTCTTATTTTCTTGTTTTTATATTCCAGCGTAATGATCTGACTGAATTCACATCAGCGCCTCATAGAGTGCACCCTACTGCCCATTTAAGCCTTGTATTGGAAACATCTTCCCATAACAGGCACATGACATGTTTCCAATGCACATGAGATGTTCATGTGGGGCGCCAATCTGAACTCCCCAGCTACCGGCTATCATCATTTACTAATAACAAAGATTAAAATATAAATACCTTCAAGTGGGTATCAAAATGTCTATTATCATTTTTTTTATTTTTTTTATAAGTATTAAAATGGTAATGCCATTGACAAGTTTGGATCTGGTCCATATTAGCCACAACAACCATAAATATAAAACATCTCGAATTGGGATATGTTTCAATATCATTGTCTTATTTATAGGAAAAATAAAAATAAAATATGGGTAAATGACTAAATGTACTTACCAGATAAGTAAAAGCGAAGAGGCCAACGTATTACCTAACTATAGCACCTCACCTCAAATGCTCTTACTTGGAACCCAAAATCAAATTCCAACCACAATGCGTAAGCATATATATCTTCCATTTCTAGAACTTGTGCTCGTCCACTTCTTCCAAACAAACAGTTCCAAAATCTGATCTGACCCCACCGACACAAGTGGCTCTCAAAAGTTCAGATTTTAGAGTAAAGCCAATTCTTCAATCAACCTCTAAAAGAAATGGATACACGAGAGAAAACACCAAACCCTCAAACGGCCTTGCTTTACCCAAACCTTTTATTTGCTTGTTGTCATATTCCAACATTATGACCCGAATATCCCAACTGTCGGCCACCACTTGCTAATAATAAGGACTAAAATAATATATATATATATATATATATATATATATATATATATATATATATATAGATCATTTATTTTTTATTTTATTTTTATTTTTATTTTTTAAATATTAAAAAGTTCCAATGCCATTGACGAGTCTGGATCTGGTCCCAACTAATCATTACAACCATTAATGTAAAACATCTCAAATTGCCAATGCTGTTTGCACTAATCAGTACAGGAGATGTTTCTGTTGTGCGGCCAGCACTTGCTGTAAGATCGGTGTGAATAAAGGATAAAGGTGATATTCCGGATGTACGGCTACAATGACCAATTGGAACATTTGTTGGAGCCTCGTTCAAATCGGATCCGAGCTTGTCCAATGCATTTTCTTAAAATTTTAAAATTATTAAAATGTTTTGCATTTATATCACGCGTTGTCAACTGGTCATTGGTCAACTACAACTTTTATAATTATATAAGCACTTCAGCGCCAAGGCAATTAGTATAATAATACAATCTTACTACTAACTACTACTATGCTAACCATTGAGGCATAAATTTCACGCTACAAATAAGCCAAAGTCTAACGGAATCCCACGTGGAATTGGGATCTGTTCTTCATAGAACGCACAATACCGGATTCAGTCAGTGTAATACCTGTTCGAACAACTATTATAGTTTTGCATTAGAAATGTCTCCTCATTAAAAAAAGCATATAAGTACTAAAATGTTTATTGCAAGGTCATAAAGGCTATTTGAATGATATTTGAACAAGATGTGCATTGACTGAAACCGATCTCAAAACGTGCCACATATCCACTTCACAGTTACATCTCACCCTGTATTGGAAATATCTCTTATAAATAATAAATATAAGTAAAGGAGATATTTCCGATATGAGGCCAAAACAGACCGTGAGGTCAGTATAAGGCACGCTCAGTGAAGAGCAGATTCGAACTCTCTCGCGTGGCCATTAAAAAAAAAAACATACAAGTTCCCACGTGAAATAGAATCTGTTCAGTCTGAAGTCTGAACTTCTTTAGTCTGACCCAGATCAAACAAAAACTCTGCAAGTTTATCGGGCTTTTACTATTTTTAGGCTGTGAAAATCGTCATGGGATCTGAAGACTTCATTGGATCATTGGTCGACCATCCGGTCCGGGTCAAACCCTTCAGAGTTTCAGGAAAAAATGAAATTGGGTTGGACCTGAAAGGTGGATCTGCTAGGCCTGTTGCAGGTTATACTATAAAGACAGTGGGCCCGCCGAGTTATTTGGTTTTCCTTTCACCCGAATGGTATGCTTGTAAAAAAACTTGTTTCGGACCGTCGATTCCTCATTTTTCAATCCATCAAGCCATTAATGATATCATGGTCAGGGTGCAACTCAGGCCGGGTTAGGTTGGGTTGAAGTCAACCCTAACCCAACCCATAACTATAGAACCCCCAATTTTAACCCTGCGTTGGGTTCGGGTTAATTCAATTTCTCTATTTTCTTTTGTCAAATATTTGTTAGGTTTTATTTGGTTTGCAGTTAAAAACTTAAAATCAGAATTAAAATAGTTTTATTCTTCTTGCATGTTTGGTTCAAACATAGTAACTGGAGTTAGAATCAGAATCAATCGGAATGCATGTATTCTCATTCTCAAAGAGGGGGAGGGAATGACCATTTCTTAAATTAGGGAAATGACATTTCACTAGGAATGGAAATGAGATTTTGATACTGCCCAATCAAACGGTTGAATTCGGAATGACCCAACGGTTTCTAAATTTAAGGGTTTCAAATTCCTATTTTGATTCTCCCAAACCCAGCAAACCCTTTCTAAATTTAAGGGTTTAACATTTTTCTTAAACTCATCACAACTTTTCAAAATATCTAAAACTCACCATGTCAATAAGTTTTTATTTTCCAAAACTCACCTTCCGTTAGTGCACCGTTAATGCTTCTTAACAGAGGTGTCCATGTCAGCATAAATAACAAATTTCATGGCCAAATTACCCTTGAATGGTGAGTTAAAGGAAAAATGGTCTTTTCAGTTTTCAATTTTCTTTTTTCTTTTTGCATTTTTAGTGTTTTGTAATAATTTCCAATGTTTTTTTATAATTTCTGTTTTTTTACATTTTTATATTTTCTACAATCTATAAATTTTCCTGCATTTCTGTTATTTATTTACAATTTCTGTGTTTTTTATAATTTTTGGTGTTTTTTTACAATTTTTTATTTTCTGATTTTATTTTTCAATTTCTATAGTTTCTATAATTTGAAAATAATTTTTTATTTTGTTTGCAATTTCTATAAATTTTTATATATTTTAATTTTTTGAAAATTTTCCTTTTTTCGTATCTAAATATTAAAATGATAATATATTAACACCAATTAATTTATTTTGTATATATTTTATATTTTTCCATAAAGGTTAAAATGATAATATATTAACACCCATTAGTATGTTTAACATTAAATTAGTAACATGGTGAGTTTTAGACATTTTAAAAAGTTGTGCTGAATTTAAGAGGAATGCTAAAAACTCGTGGTGAGTTTTAGATAATTTCCCTTATATAAATACTTACATACATAAACAAATGTTTATAATATTTATAACACAAACATGAAATCAAATTAACCAACTCAAGTTTGGATTGGCCAAGGCACAATCCTAACCCGAACCCTAAACTGAACCAACCCAACCTGACTTTTCTGGGTTAGGTTTTGGCTAATCCGGACCAAGTTGCAGCCCTTGTCAATTAGACATGGTGTCAAATTGGTCTAAGCCAACGTTTGAACCAGATCTTTTTGGTACAGGGCCGGCTCTGATGTTTTCCCCTTTCTTGTTTATTTATTAATTTTTCGAGAAATTAAGATAATGAATATAGATTGGCGGCAACACTGATTCACTGAATATCGTTTTTGTCCTTTCCGAGTTAAGCATGTCTAACTGGCTGTCGTATGCAGCATCGTAGATCAGCCAATGAGTGGCTCGTTTGGAATAATTCTTCAAGGGTGGGACCATTTTTTAGATCATACGCGTAGAAGCGAACGCGAGGCACATATATTGTCAGGGCGATACGTAACGGCACCGGTACGTATCGGGCATGGAGACCGATGGACTTACCTGCCGAATTAAGAGGTGGAAGGTTTGGTCCCGCCACATAATCAGTTAATCACATATATGAACTAGTTGTTGGCATTTCTTTAGGGGACTAATCAAGATTCTCTCTGTGTTCTCTCTCTTGGAGCTTCGAGCTTCGAAGCTGAGAAACCATGAGAGAAACTGAGAAGCGAGATAACGAACAGTTGCTGAGAGTGCTAGAAGCCCTAAAGCAAGCATCTAATTATGTGAAGAAGAAACCAAGTTTTGGGAGAGATGACTCCAATTCGTCCGCCATTAAAGCTCTGCTGGAGCTCGAGACAGAGGCGGATAACATCCTGTCCAGCGACCCAAACCTCTTAAGCCTCTCCCGTCTTCTCTCCAATCTCAAAACCCTTGTCGACAATCTCCAACGAGCTCAAGGCTACAGCCTCCCCTCCTTCCTCCGTCGCCGTGTCTCCAACCTTGAGATCTCTCGAACCGCCGGTTCGATCGAGAACGAGATCCAGGCGTGGATCGACCGAGAAAGCGTTGAGAATCTTGTGAATTCCCTGCAAGGGTCCGTCAATGAAGAAGAGAAGATTAAGCTCTTGAGTCAGTTCGAGACTCGGGTCTCTCAGGGCTTCAATCGAGATTTACAGGACTCGCTTCTTAAATCGAAGGTCTTCTCCGAGCTCGAATCGATTCTCTGCAACTCAAACTGTTCGAAGCGAATTCGAGAACAATCGGCTCTCGCTGTGGGTGCTCTTGTTCGGTTCAACAAAGACGTGTTCGTGGGTCAGGTATTGACGGGTCAAACCCTACGCGCACTGATCTCTATGGGTTCCAATGCATCAATTCACGTTCTCTGTTCACTCATCAAATCGATCAAAAGCCCTCTGGTCGACGAAATCGAATACAACGGAGAAATCCCTAAAATCATCAACTTCTTAAGCGCAGAAGATTTATCGGTCAGAGTCGTGGCCATGGATTGCATTCTCGAAATTGGGTACTTCGGGAGAAAAGAAGCAATCGAAGCGATGCTCGAAGAGGGTCTTATCAAGAAGCTTGTGGAGTTGCAAAGATCAGAGCTGGGCGGTGACTTAATCGAGATGGGCGGATTCGATGACAATGCCAACAATGGAGTCTGTGTGGGAGGCGTTCAGATCGAACAGAAAGCAAATGAAGAGAGCAAAGAGAGAAGATTCTTGGAGAGCCATCCATTTGCAAGCGGCGTTGCGAGGTTTGCTGTGCAGTTGGAAGTGGGAGATGGATTGAGACGGAGAGAAAGAAGAGCTTTCAAGCAAGAGATATTGAGGAGAGTAAGAGAGGTCTGTGTTTCTGGTGCTGAAGCTGCTACAATTGTTGCAGAGGTGCTATGGGGTTCTTCACCTTAATAAAAAAATTAAAAAAGGATTTTGCTTTGTAATTTTTGTTTTTTGCTTTTGTAAATTGTAACCAAAAGAGTAAAAAATGTAAATTTATTGTTGTCGAATAATTGTGAGAAAATATGAAAAAAATGATTAATTGCTGTGTCCCATAGTAAAAAAATGGATGGCACTAACCATCATAGTTTCATTTTTTTTTTTATTCTTTGTCTCCTTGATTGGTCTGGACAAATTATTATATCAGAACACAAGAAGCCAGAACAAGTGACTGGTTAGGTTAGAATATTCGGTCATCTTAGTTAGCAAATTGCATTACTTTTTTTAAATACAGAATAAAAAAAAAAATTGGCATATTTTTACTTACAAATCAATAAATGTAAATATATATAATACACTACCACTAGAGCGGCCCCTCGGATGCACGGGATGGGGCAGGCCTCTCCCTCGCCCTCATAAGTTAACACACTCTACTCCATCACTGGCCCGGATCTAGTGGTGGGGTGAGTTGGGGTGAGGCACCCATTTTTCATCATGGCAAATTTTTCCATCATGAGCCAACCACCTAAAAAAAATCTTATTTATATATATTTTATAAATAGGACTATAGAAATTTGGGGGTAGTTTAAGAATTGGATTATGATAATTTGGGGATATTTTATAAATGAAATTATAGGATCTTAGGATTATTAGAATATGAGGAAAACTTAGAGATATTTTAAAAATCAATATTAAATTTATGGATATTTTACTAATTTACCATCGGGTTCGATGATTTATATGCAAACCCCATCCCTAATTTGGGGTAAAAATATTCGGGGCAGGGCATGGTAGGGCCCTAGTTTTTATAGGAAAAATTGCAATCCCTACAATTCTAATAATTTTCTTTAACTAATTAACTAACACAAATTTTAATATTTTATGATAATTTCCCAAAGAAATATTGAAATTGCTATCGATTAGTAGTAATGTATAGTAAATTAACCATTTACAATAACAATAAATTAATGTAATTTTTTTACTTTTTAAGCCTAAATTATTTACTATTAATCAAAGTAAATATAATTATAGTAAACTAATATTGATGGAGGGCGATTTGGCTCAACCTCGTGAACCCAGGACACATGCGCATGACCTGGCTTGGTGAACAGTCCAGCCTAACAGCACGATCCTG